>NC_064640.1:192193176-202193176 GCF_023864345.2 Schistocerca serialis cubense
TGTGTACTGTACTTTCATTTACCAATAAAAACTCATGTATTTATTATGAAAAGGACAGATTGCTACACACTGTGCAGAGGAGATGTTGAGTCACAGACAGGCAGAACATGAGGACTGTCACACATTTAAGCTTTCAGTCAAGAGGCCTTCTTCTAAAGTGAAAACACACACAGATCCAGACAAATACAACTCTCACACACATGACCACTGTCTCTGGCTGCTGAGTCAGGAGTGCCTTTTATAAGGATGGAACAGATGAAGTATGGGGAAAACCCGAGAGAGCAAGGTCAATAGTGAGAGGCAAAAATGAATTAAAACCCATGTGAAGGCACAGTGAAGAGAAAAAGAAATAAAAAGATGATAAGAGAAAAAGAAATAAAAAGGTAATAATGTGAGATGCAAGTCAGTGGGAGGGTATGTGTGAAGGGAAGGGATGGCAGATGTAAATAGATTAGGTGAGGTTAGTATGTGTGTGTTGGAATGAGGAAAAGAAAGGGGGGTTGGGACAGAAGGGGTATTGATAGGTCGAGGTTCAGAAAGTTAGTGTGACACAGGAAGGTACCGAAAATAATACACATAAATACTCAAGAGTGAGGCAGGAAGTGTGATCAAAACGCGGGGGAGGGGGGGTCAGCTTTATCAGTTACATGGTTTATCCTGCATGATTTGGTGCTCTGCATCTGCACCGTCAATACTCATCAATTCTTGAGCATCTTCATCACGTTTATGGCAATTGAGTTCTTTTAGCATATTGAATATTTCAGACATACCATTATGTTCTTCATTTTCAGTTAGACTGAGAAATTTTCATCATATTCAAAATTTTATTATCGAATTTTTTCAAATTCTGTTTCTTTATACTGTCCCATGCTGTGCCAATCGTGTTGGACTCAAATTTCAAATCAATATTTTTATAATTTCTTCTTCTTCCTCTTTTCTTTCCATCGATAACTTACATAACAATTATTTTTTGTAATACTCTTTGAAAAAATCAAAAACACTGTGATCCGTGGTCTGTAATAAAGAAGTTACATTGAGTGGAAGAAACATCACTTCTATGAATTTGTCCTTTCCATTTACCATATCACATGGTGGATGAGTTTGTGCATTTTCAAGGAGCAGTAATGATTTGTCCATTTTGCCATTCTCTAACTGATGAGATTTTACAGAGGGCACAAAAACTTTCAAAACCATTCTGTGAAAATAGTACTATCCATCTAGGTGATTTTTTTTTTTAGGTGCAAGCAATAGGCATTGCAGACATTTTAATGTGTTTGAAACATTGTAGTTTCTTACTTTTACCAACGACGAGCATAGGAAATCCATGGCAACCAGTGGCATTAGCACAATATAAGCATTAACACGATCCTTACTTGATTTAGGAATAGGTGCTGCTAATGCACAATATGAGGCAGGAGTTGTTCTTGGCAAAGCTTTCCAATTGAGCCCAGTTTCTTTATCATTGTGAATGTTTTTACAGCATAATCTTGTTCCCTCAGTACATCCTTTAGTATGATTGTGAAAGAATCAGCAGACAGTTTTCCTCCTTGTATTTGAAGCTCACTAATGCCGTGTTTTGACTTATAGCATTTTAATCAGCTTGCAATCAAATTTGACAGCCCCATTAAACTGAATTGCCTTTTCACATAGAATGTTACCAGAGATACGTTCTTCTTGTGCTCTTCTTTGTGCAAACCACTTGTGAACAGCATCATTTAGATCCGTGTTCATGGCAAGCTCCATAGTTGTACCACTTGTCAGTCCATCAGTAGAATCAAGCTTACGTATAAGATTTGTAATGCTCCTCTTTTGTTTTTTTATGTCTGTAATTGTCTACTTTCCAATCTTGCGCTTATTAGATAACATATTCACAAATTCACCTCCCTCTAACCTTTTATTACGCGTGTATTTATCCCGCATAGAAAGGACAACAAGTTTACATCTAGACAATTTATATCACAAGTTCACTCCTGGCGTTCGTAGGGAATGAGGACAAGGTGGGAGCGGGGGTGCGAAAGCAAGACAGCAGCATTAGGAATGCGGCATGTGCAAACGAACAGTTTGGTTAAGCAGTCATTTGGTTGACCAACATTCAGATAATTGATGCTGTGCTGTACTTGGAATTTATCCTGCCACTAATAATCCAATGCCCACCCAAAAGAAGAAGAAGAAGAAGAAGAAGAAGAAGGAAAGGGAAAAAAATAATGGGAGTATATGAAAGACGCAAAGTAAAGTTGGAAAACTGTTACTGAAACACATTGGAAAGTATTGGGGATTTTTGGGGAGATAGTAGTACACCATAATGAATTAGGAACTGTGGTGCTTGTTGTGTGTTAAAGAAATTATGCATTTAAGAATTTGGCTTAAAACAGAGAAGGAATAATTAAAGAATTTAGAGGGAAGAAATAGTGCCAAGTGCATGGAAATGTACAGTTTCTGTTTCGCATATACTGTATTTAAGTTATTGCAGTATAAAATTTTAAAGCTTTCTTTTTTATTAATAATGTATGTCACTGTGTAAATTTTTGTTCACTGTTGTTTTTGCATGTTTGATTACTGGCTGTAGATAAGCTGTTTGTAGTGCATGTTTCCATTTCCAGTAACTTTAGTTAACAAATTTTTACTATTAAAAAAATTGATTTGCTCAGTCAGCTGTAGACAAGTGTGGAAAAAGTATTTTTGAACAATTTCTGTGCTGTTTGCAATAATTGCTGCTTCCAGTAAATTATTTATTACTCTGTGGGTATACTTGTCAATTTAATGACAGTGACAAAAGAAAACTCTTTTTGAATCCATCCATATGTGTCTGTCTGGATGCAAAAATTTAGTTTTTTACTTACTGCATCAGTATGGGTGACTTTTTCATTAGTGTTCTAAAAATGTTCGAAAACTGGTTCATGGAATAATAAATAACTATTCAAAAAAGTGACTGGTTGCAGTTTTATGTATTTACATTAAATTAACAGTCACTGGTTCTAAAACATCCGTAATGGATATAATAAGTTATATCTGCTATTGGGATAACCCAATAAAAGTTGAAAAAGGATTTTTATTGTGAAATGATTATTCCGTATTCATATACTATAGTTGGAAACATTTTTCCGTTCTCTAAAAACATCATTTGTCAAAATATCATCAGTCTTTAAATATATACTGTGGGGTTAAAATAAAATATACAGATATGATGAAAAATGCTACTAAACCTACTTCAGTAAGTAAACTCTGTTTGACTCCTCTGAAGAAGACACAAAAACTTGGGAAATGTGTAAGACTAGTTGATTATAGGTGCCAGTGTAGTGGCATCAGTGGATAGCATTAAAGTTGACTTTTTGATGGATGTGACTATTGGTGTACACATCTGGGAAAGACGGAGTTTTATGCCTACAGCTGATAGTATACAGCATGAAAATGAAATTTTGCTTTTTAAGTAATAATGGTCCTGCTTTATCTTTGCCTGTTTGTTATGTTAGCATGTAAATGTTTGTTTATTTATTTGTTTATGTTTGTTTGCTTGCACTTACATGTGTCGATATAGGTATGTGTTCTGTGTATTGTTAGCTGAAGGGGGAGTTTTGCGCTCCATTGGGGATATGGGGGCTGTCATGACAGGCCTCACTTTGGGGGCTGCTGGACTCACAAGATCTGTAATCTCTTCAGCACAGAAGAAGCCATCCCAGCTCAAGGAGTACCCATTAGTGATGGACACCAAACTGAAAATAATAGAAATTTTGCAAGTAAGTACATAACAGCTTTTATAGTAATATTTCTTGAAATGAAATGCATTTTCATTTTTTAATGGTAGCTAATACTTCTGCTTTTCTTGTAGTTGCTTTTCCAATTACCCGCCGGAATGACTATTTCTGTGATCGATGACGCAATGTAATCACTGGAGAATGCATGTTGTTGCCCCCCCCCCCCCCCCTTTTTTTCTTTTTTTTTTTTAAAGAAAGCACAACAGTTGAAACTACCCACCCCATATTTAGAATGACAAGATGATAGAGTGTGTGCTTAGTGCACTGCCTGATGAAAATGTGAAGCACCCCGAAAGGGGGGAAGGGAAGAATGAAACTTCACACTTTTGAAATGGCATGTAATGTTGTTTCAGTGATTATAAAATTGAGTCACATTTACAAAGGACTTGGCAATATGAACCAAGATATCAGTATGCCTTCTGGCCTGAATAGATGCTCTAATTTGGTTGGGAAGAATGTCATAAAGTCATTGTAACCTTTCCTGAGGCAAGGTAGCCCTCAACTACTGTAACTGGTCTCTGATATCCTGGATACTGGCACTGGAGTGGAGTTGACATAGAGTTGGTGCCACAAGTTGTATCGGGAACAAAGCTGGGGATCTTGCTAGCTGTGAGAGTACCTCAACATCACACAGACAGTTCATAGAGTTGTGTCATGTGCTGTTAGGGAACCCTGAATTGGTATCAGCTGTGATTTGAAGTCATACACCCCCCCCCCCCCCCCCCCCCAAATACCGTGTCACCAGGAGTAACGTGGCTGTGCCTCTCTGAAACATTGGAAGAATGAGGCCGCTCCCCAGGTCGCCACCATACTAACAGATGATGGTCATCCAGGTCAGTGTAGAACCATGATTGATCACTGAACACAATGTGACACCATTCTGCAGCAGTTCATGGATCCTAGTTGTGACAGTATTCCAAACACAGCTGTTTGTTTTTTGGTGTTAACAGCAGCCTACATATGGGATGGTAATTTCCTAATCCAGCTGTTGATAGTCTTCGATCAGTGGTGCACAATGCACACAGAATGTTGCAGGTGTCTGTTACGTGTTCTCAGATGGCAGGCGCACACGTGAAGACATTATGATGTGATCGGTAGACAATGCAGTGATTCTTGGTTGCGGTGGTCAGACATAGTCGACCAGAACCTTGACGATGAGTATACGTGAAATACTGTTCCCTCGCATTCTACCATCGGGCCACTGTCACATCAGAATGCCTCACAAATCTGGATATTGCTCGATTTGACCAGCCCACCAAATGTAGATTCACAGTGAGGTCCGTTTCAAATTGTCATTTGCTGATAATGCTGTGTGATATATGTACGAGACATCTATGTGTCCTTTGTAGTGATCGCTCAACATCTGACATTGTTTGTGTCTTTTATATCCTTTGGGATTGGCAACATTGCTAAACATGAACAGCAGTAAGGTGCTCTGGTATCCGTTCTATCTCATTTATGTATTCAGCTGTGGAATATCCAGGATGGAATGTAATAGTATAATCAAAAGGATAGTTGCTATTCACCATATAGTGGAGAAGCTGAGTCGTAGGAAGGCACAACAAAAAGACTGCCTGAAAGTTAGCTTTCCACACACACACACACACACACACACACACACACACACACACACTCGCACTCGCATGTGTGTGAGTTGCATATGCATGAGTGTGTGCGTGTGTGTATGTTCTCTACTTTTGACAAAGGCCTTGTTGGCCAAAAGCTACTTCCAGTCAATCTTTCTGTTGTGCCTTTCTGTGACTCAGCATCTCCGCTATACGGTGAGTAGCAACTATCTTTTGTTGTGCCTTTCTGCGACTCAGCATCTCCACTATACGGCGAGTAGGAACTATCCTTTTCATTATATTGTTTCATATTCAACAATGGTGTGTACATGTGGGAAGTTACATTGATGTCCGACCGTGTCTTCTGGGTGCTTCACTTCTTTTGCCAATCATTGTAGTTCAACTTCTTGATTTGATCATCATTTGTTTCTAGGATTTTTTTCTGTATTTGATTTGCTCTAATAAATTTTTTATATGTAAGTACCCAAAATAATAGCACAAATTGGATTTCGTATTTACCTTCAGGTCTCCACATAACTGCATGCACAAGCATTAGAGGAAAGTAAAAGCAATAAGAGCACTCCCATTATAGAGTGTTAAAGTTCAATACAACACATTATTTTGCGCATGGCTGGGCTGCTCTTATTTATATTTTAATGTGAATGTGTTATTTGATTGCAGACACAGTTGAGACTCGGACACTGTTTCAAAATGATTAGTATTATGACAAAACAACTCATTCACGAGAACAGCATCATAGCCATTAGTATTGTCAGAATCATTTAAAAACACTAACACCTTGCACTGCTTTATAGGTCTAATGATGTCACTGCCTCATTAATTCACACAGTTGTCCAAATCTTTATTCTCACTAGGAACGTCTGAATAATCATTGTCAGAAACCAACCTAAAGTATTGCAGATTCGATCATTTCCATCTGTTTTCTAAATAGGGCTATCTCTAAAACCAGGTGGAACTTCGAGACAGTATCACTCAATAGTGTACAGTCTATCAAAGCCTTGGCAAAGCAGTTGTGCACTATGTCACCATTCAAAATAATAATAGCAAAATCAAAATCAGGATTGACCTGCAAATACTTTTTTAATGATGGTGTTAGATGCATCCCCAAATCAGACAAATGCAGTCAGTTTACTTATATTGCACTTATTGCTGTGGAGTGTAAAGCCAGAAATGTTTTAGAAGAAGGAAAGTTCATGTACTCCTTGTGGACTACTGAAGAAAAATCCTTCTTTTACTTGTTGATTATGCAAATGAACGGATTTCTGTGGTATCAGTGTTTTTCCTAGCTTGTCCAATCACTATCTTACAACTGTGGTACTTAATCAGCAATCAAAACTCATTAAGATTAAACTTATTTTCATTTTCCAATTCATCTATTAGACAGAAAATGTTGCTGACTTTTCAGACAGTGTCGTCCAGGGCGAACTTGTACACACACACACACACACACACACACACACACACACACACACACACAGGCCCACGCCCACAATGCCTTTGCAGAAACAGTCATCTTCTTCCCTGTGTGCAGCTGATACAGTCCCCTTGTCTTTCTTCAAACAATTCGGAATACAGAAATCCAGTTTTCTGCTGCCACATGTGTAATACCTTCAGAGCTGTAAATTACATATTTAGATTTTTCCAAGGTTTTTAATAGTTTAATTTTTAAATTCAGTGCATGTTTTTTTAAGTAGATTTGTGCAGTCTGTAGCACAGTTATCATTTCTTTTGAATGGTTAGCTACACAGCTCAGTTCAACAACAGTCGCCATTGGAGGCAGGTCAGAAATGTATCAAGTTATGTAGTTAGCTTTCTTTCTGCACATTTATAGTTAATTCTTAAGTCAGTAGCACAAAGATGGATAGGATGTGTGCACAGTGTGTTGTGAAAGCAGGAGGATCTGAACACAGTTCACAAACAGTTAAAGATGCTTTTGGCTGTGGCCAGCCGTCTTCAGGCTGCTTCCTCAGTGTGTAGTAGTAGTAGTAGTAGTAGTAGTAGTGGAGAATCTGGCACATCGCATAGGCACCTCAGGTGTCACTCGTTTCACCCACGGGCTGTGCTGCTGTGGCACCTTCCAGTGCAGTCAATTCAGTGGGTCTGCACTTATCACAGGATGAGCGGTGGGTGATACTGCATTTGCAGTGCTCAAGACAGAGAGTCAGTGTCAGCAGAGTCCATGCAGGCACACCGAGGGTGGAGTTTCGACAAACGGCATTGAAAAATTTACGATAACCAACATTTGAAGCTGACTGGAGAATGATTCTACTGCCACCAGCATGAGTTTTGCTTAGGGGCCATGGAGATAAGGTAAATTAGCTCTTGTACAGAGGAATATGGACAGTCATTTTTCCACGGTTCTATTTGTGAATGAAACAAGAAAGGAAATGACTGATAGTAGTACAAGGCAGCTTCCATCACACACTATACAATGGATGCAGAGTATGTATGTAGATGTAGAATCCACATATTGAGCGATGAGGACTGTAAATTTGCAGCCCATTTATCTAGGGAAAAGGTGGAGAAATGTGTAGTAAAAATATAAAATAAAGTTCAGATCTATTGAATCCAGTAGTTTCTGCTGAGACCAGCAATTGGAAGCATATGCTTGTGGACTTCTACTACAGAAGTAGTCATTTATCATTATCACAATTTTTAGATTCCCACTCAGAAACTTGTGAATATTCTTAGAAATTTTGAGTCAATATCATGACAACTAGCAGATAAAAGAAAGCAGATGATAGTCTGTGGAGATTTTAATATTAATTTTCCAAAAGATTCAGATAAAAGAAGCAATTCAGACATGCCACTTAACGCTTACAACATGAATTAAGTTGTTAATTTTCCCACCAGAATAAAAACAAGTAGAGTAATTAATGGAACAGACAACAGACAGTTTCAAGGCAGCGTGGAAGGAAGCTAACCAGAGGGATGTGTATAATGTGACGTATATCAGTTTCAAATTTAATGTATAGATGGGTTTCTATCAATCCCTAACAGCTGTTTTCCCAAAGGAACAAGAAAGTTCAATCCTGATAACACATTAAAAAGCTCAGGATTATAAAAGGAATCAAAATGTAATTTGCAAGTAAATGGAAGTGATTATGGTATGGATCTGATCAACAGAAAAGTAGGACTGATTTCGTATTACAATAAAATGACTAAAATCGCTGTGCAATGACTGAAATAAATAATTCAGATAGTAAAATTAAATCTGTATGGGCAGTAGTTATAAGAAGAACCAGGAAATCAGTTCAGGAATGTGAGTAGTTAGTTATTAAAGAAAACCGCCAAATATGTGAAATACAATTATTAAGGGGAAATGTTCAGACAAACTGAAAATGGAATTGTCAGACCCCATTACAAGGAAGGCAATAAGACAGATATTAGTACTTACCAACCAGTTTCAGTACTTAGAAGTTGGGAAGGAACCGTGGATAACAGAAGAAATACTTCAGTTTATTGATAAAAGGAAAGTACAGAAATGTTCAGGTAAATTCAGGAGTGCTGAAGTACAAGTCACTGAGGAATGAAATAAATAGGAAATACAGGGAAGCTAAGAATAAATGGCTGCATGAAAAATGTGAAAAAAATTGAAAAAGAAATGATTGTCTGAAGGATTGACTCAGCATATATGAAAGTCAAAACAACCTTCAGCGAAATTAAAAGCAAAGGTAGTACTATTAAGAGTGCAACGAGAATTCCACTGGAAATTTCAGAGGAGGGATTGCGTAGATGGAAAGAGTACATTGAAGGCCTCTATGAGGGGGAAGATTTGTCTTATGTGATAGAAGAAGAAACAAACGTCAACAGGAAGAGATAGGGGATCCAGCATTAGAATCAGAATTTAAAAGAGTTTTGGAAGACTTAAGGTTAAATAAGACAGAAGGGATAGATAACATTCTATCAGAATTTCTAGAATCATTGGAAGAAATGGCAACAAAACGACTATTCACTTTGGTATAAAATGTGTGAGTCTGGCAGTATACTATCTGACTTTTGGAAAATATCATCCACACAATTCCAAAAACTGCAAGAACTGACAAGGGAGAGAATTATTGCACAATCAGCTTAATGGCTCATGCGTCCAAGAATAATGTACAGAAGAATGGAAAGGAAAATGGTGGATGTGTTAGATGATGATCGGTTTGACTTTAGGAAACGTAAAGGCAACAGAGAGGCAATTCTGATATTGTGGTTGATAATGGAAGCAAGACTAAAGAAAAATCAAGACATGTTCATAGGATTTGTTGACCTGGAAAAAGCGTTTGAGAATGTCAAATGGTACAAGATGTTCGAAATTCTGAGGAAAATGGGGTAAGCTACAGGAAGAGACAGATAATATACAGCATGTACAAGAGCCAGGAGGGAATAATAATAGTTGAAGACCAAGAATGAAGTGCTCAGATTATAAAGGGTGTAAGACTTGGGTGTAGTCTTTCATCCCTATTGTTCCATCTATACATCAAAGAAGCAACAATGGAAACAAAAGAAAAGTTCAGGAGTCAAATTAAAATTCAAGGTGAAAAGATATCAGTGATACGATTCACTGATGACATTGCTATCCTCAGTGAAAGTGAAGAATAATTATATGATGTACTGAATGGAATGAACAGTCTAATGACAACAGAATACGGATTGAGAGTAAATTGAAGGAAGATAAAAGTAATGAGAGGTAGCAGATATGAGAACAGCAAGAAACTTGACATCAGGGTTAATGATCACAAAGTACATGAAGTTAAGGAATTCTGCTACCTAGGACGGAGCAAGGAGGACATCAAAGGGGGACTAGCAATGGCAAAAAGGGCATTCCTGGCCAAGAGAAGGCTGCTAGTATGAAACATAAGCCTTAATTTGAAGAAGAAAGTTGGAATAACTTCTATGCTACTAGATGGAGCTGTAGAGGGTAAAGAGGATGACAGAGATTGGAATACATCCAGCAAATAATTGAGGACATAGGTTGCAAGTTCTACCCTGAGATGAAGAGGTTAGCACAGGACAGGAATTCGTGGTGGGTCCCACCAACTAGTCAAAAGACTGACAACTCAAAAGGGGGAGAAAGGCGTGGTGGGGGCGGGGGGAGGGGGGGGGGGGGGAGAGGGAGAGGAAGAGGAAGAGAAAGAGGAGGCGGCAAATAATGTGATTCCTAATAAACCATATTTACATATGATCATCAAAAATCTCTAACATAATGGTGATACAGCTGGCATATAATTACGGATACCATGAACACATGCAGCAAGAACTAGCAGGTCTTCTGTGTATTTTTAATCGGCATAATAGATAAATATTTCACACTTGTTGACTTCCAAGGAAATTTATGGTACTTTTCCTTTTTAATAAAAATAGTTATGAAGCTCTTGGTTATTCACTCTGTCTCCACATCATGCAAACACCTACTGAATTTCCTGTGTTTCTCACAGCCCAAGTAGGACCTTTGAGTACTTTGGCAGGTTGATTAATTAATTAATTAATTAATTAATTAATTAGTTAGTTAGTTGCATGTTCCATAGATCATTTAAATGATTCTTTTATAAAAATTATATGGAATAACTCAGTTTACAGGATTTATATACACAGTTAGCATTAACGTTAATGAACACACATAATATTTTTAGTGTTACTCATGCAGCTACACTTAAAAACAAGGAAAAATGTTCAAATGTGTGTGAATTCCTAAGGGACCAAACTGCTGAGGTCATCAGACCCTGGACTTACACACTACATAAACTAAAACTAACTTTCACTAAGAACAATACACACACACACACACACACACACACACACACACACCGATGCCTGAGGGAGGTCTCGAACCTCCAGTGGGAGGGGCCACGCAATCCGTGACACGGCACTTCTAACTGTGCGGCTACTCCACGCAGCTAAAAATAAGGAAGGGAAACAGAAAGTCATCAGTAGAATAGAAGAAGTTGTCAAGCAGAAAGGATTTTAAGTTAGAATAAAACTTGCTTTGCTACTTGTCAGACATTGGGAAAATGCTAAAAAAAAAAAAAAAAAAATTGTTACTGCCTTTTGAACTCCTTTCTGAGCCACTGACAGTTTTAATAATGGGTAATAAGTCATTTTTCCCTCTAGTGTTGTAGGTATGGACATCACTGTCCTCCTCAGATTATGGTGGATTAATTATGATGTATTTCATTAGTGAGTGTAAGTATTGTGATGGTGCAGTTAAAAATCCCTATCTCCTAGAAGAGGTACCTACATATGATGTCTGTGGGTGAACACCATATATTATTCTTACTGCTCACTTTTGTGCAATCAATACTTTCTTTATAAGTGAAGCAATTTTGGTACCAGCCATATTCATTTTCGTTCAGCATTTGTGCTGTGGATTTCTTTGATCCCAGAAGCACATATGATATCTATATTCAGACAATGGAAACTCCAGTTTGGAATATCAACAATGTAGGAAAAGACAGATTGCTACTTCTCGTAAAGACGATGTGTCAAGTTGCAGACAGGCACAATTAAAAGACACTTACACAAAGCTTTTGGCCCCAGACTTCATCAGCAAAAGAGAGACACACACACACACACACACACACACACACACACACACACACACACACACAAGCGCGCACACCTCACGCACACACAACCGCCAACTCCAGCATCTCGAGTGTGTGTGAGGTGTGCTTGTCTTTTGATTGTGCCTGTCTGCAACTTTCTGTGTCTTCTATATGGTAAGTAGCAATCAGTCTTCTACATTGTTGATATCTATATTCTTCTGTTGGTCACATTACATTCTCCTCAGAGCACTACGCCGCTGACACAACTCGTCTCAACAACAAGAAATGTAGACGAGAATGTAGACAAAAGCTTTCTGTACTGCTGGTAATGGAGCAAAGAGGACAAAAATTTCCTTTGGCAGTTCCCTAAAACTCTGAGTATCAACAGAACACAGAAAACCAACTGTGAATGTGCACAGTGTGTAACAGAATGCCATTTGAACTAGCACACCTTGCGTTTATACCAGAGAGAATTTTCATTCACTGTTGCAAGCCTGCTTGTGTTTGCTATGGTGTAAAGGGGGCTTACCTGGCAATCATAATCATGAATAACACCTTACATATCCAGCATAAAATGCATTTAACACAATCATGCTGTATTCTAGGCCACAGACATAAATATACTGACAAGAGGATAACACAGCTTGCAGTGATGTACTCGAGAAAGAATCCAATGTCTTTCATCTCATATCGACTATTGCTACAAGAAAACTACCAAATAAAGTTGTCTGTGGCACATGTATATTAAATTTACTGCCACTAAAGATGCAAAAACCCTTCAAAATTCTGAATACTTACCTGACATAATCAGTCTGTCATTTATAATACTTATGTTATTAGGAGTCGTATCCAATGTACACAATATTGTGAAATCTCTGTGTATCTTCAGCAGGCACAGATGTGAGTTAAGCACCTCTTAACTTCTTTTACTTCCTAACTACTACCTAACTGAATGAGTCTATCTGAAATTAGTTTCAATGAGCAAAAGTTAATCCTCTGAATAACATACACATTAGTGCAGGCGAACGCTGTTTATAGGTTCGATTGGCAAGCAGTTGAATATGAATTACACTCTTGGTGCCCATGTATGATATTGGTTCATTCACTGAAAACATTACTGTTGGTTTAACAATGAGCAAAGACAGCACCGCCTTAGGCAGACAGGCAATTCTTTATGCTAGGTGAATGTCGATGATAGATAACAACAAGGTCTGAATCTCAGTCCAAGAGAAAGCCAAGAGTGCAGTGTCACTGTCAATGTATACACACGAGAATGGACTGTAAACTTCGACTGGTTGCAAGAAGTAAGGCCATGGTGGTCTGTGCAAAACAAAAAGTAATGCAAAATGAATTTAGAGTTTGCATCATCAGATTATGACAATGTGAAGATCCAGCATTGCACAAGACAGAAGAAGGGAAATATTGGATGTAAAACACTCAAGCCAGTATTGTCAAGAAAAATAACAAGGAAAAGGTGTCCTTGGTATCTTTTAAGGCTGCATGACCAAATCCTCTTATTTAAACCCACTTCTTCTTCTTCTTTGCCTCTTTCTGTTTTTCTTTGTGGTTGACAATGTTAGTGACAGTCGGTGGCTGGATACCCTTCCTGATAATGCTGCCACTCGCCCTGGGACAGAATTTGTCTACCCTATTGGTCTGCATGGAGAGTAAATCTCATATTCAAGTGTGAGAGTGTTTTGTAAATGTTTGCTTATTGCATATCTGAGGGTGGAAGCTGGGTATTTACCTAGATGGATGTGGGGAAACTGCCTAAAAACCACATCCAGGCTGATCGGCTCAGCTAAAACCCAGAAGCATCACATTAACAAACTGGGTTTTCCAAACAGGTCATGTTTAAAACCACATGAATTCAAATAAAACTCTATTTGACTTGACAAGGATTAAAAACAGAGACGGTTTTGTTTTGGATACAGATGCACAATGTGCCATTGAGTGAAATTATCACCAGAACAATTCAAAGTAGGATCCTCCTATCACACTGGTGGAAGAAAAACTTAGCATACTTGTTATTTTAAAGTAATCCACTCTCACTCAACTTCACTGTATGTTGCACTTAATCTTTCCATTACCCAATTAAACATGCAGAATAGTGGAAGAGATTAAACCAGTAGAACAAAAAAGAGAAGATGAAAACATGCCATTAGCTCAAGTGCCTATATTTGCTGAGTATGTACAGATTACAGGACAGAGGGTTCAAAAGAATATTACTCCTTTTTAAATATGAATTTTAGATTATTGTGTTCCTGTGCTCAGACTCCACTTACAGTATGCAAACTTGTACACACAATATGCTTTTTATGCAGTGCTTCAAATAGTCCATGATAAATTAACAAAAACTTTACTTTCCTGCTTGTGTGCTCCCATCACCATATTATAACAGTCCATCCGAAGCTATGACACTACTCACTGAACAAGCACTGCCTCATCCAACTTAAAATATTTCTTATAATTGGGTTAAATAATTTTGTATAGTAAGGAAAGTTCTGGCAGAAGGTAAATACTTTAGGAGTAAGGGAGACCACTCACTGAATAGCAGAAGCTGAGTCATTGACATACATACACAAAAGAGAACGCAAACTTGCTAGCTTGTGGAATTAATGGTTTTTATAGATACCCTCCTTCTTTCACTGGATCTAATCTCAGATACATTTACAAATTCTGGATTCTACTTGTATATTTAGTTCAGTATTTACATCAGTACTTCCCCTGACTCCTCACAGCCCTTCATTGCATTTCAATTCTACATTCTCAGAGTAACTTTCTTCCACCTTCATTTCTTTGCTGCTTGCTCAGTGTGCAGATTGAATAACATTGGGGATAGGCAACAGCCCAGTCTCACTCCATTCTCAGAATAGTGCTTTCTGTTTCATGTTCTTCAATTCTTATAACTGCAGTATGATTTCTGTAAAAGCTCACTCCCTGTATTTTATACCTGTTCCCTTCAGAATTTCAAAGACTGTATTCCAGTCAACACTGTCAAAACTTCCTCTGAATCTACAAATGCTATGAATATAGATTTGCTTTTCTTCACTCTATTTTCTGAGATAAGTCATAGTATGAGTTCTACCTCATGCATTCCTGCATTTCTGTGTAACACAAACTGACCTTCCCCAAGGTCAGCTTCTGCTAGTATTTCCATTCTTTTGTGAATAATTAATTTGTATCAGTATTTCCCAACAATGACTTAGTAAATTGGTGGCTCTGTAATATTCACACCTGTCAGTGTCTGCATTATTTGGAATTGCTATAATGAAATTTGCCTTGGTGTCTGGGGATATTTTGCCAGTCTTATTTATCTTACACATCAATTGGATTGATTTTGTCATAACACGTTCTCCCAAGGGTCTCAGTAATTGTAAAAGAATGTCATCTACGCCAGGGACCTTGTTTCAACTTACGTCTTTCTGTGTTCTGTCAGATTCATCTTGCAGTATTATATCTTCCCTATCTCGTCCTCATTTGCTTACTATTCCCTTTCTGTAATATTGTCTTGAAGTTTGTTTTCCTCATGTAGTCTCTGTATATATTCCTTCAACCTTTCAGCCTTTCCTTTCTGGCTGAGTACTTATTTGCCATCTGAGGTCTTAATACTCATACAGGCACTTATCTTTACTTCAAAGGCCTCTTTCCTAACTTTCCTACAGGTGGCATTTATCTTTCCTGCTGTCATGCGTGCTTCTACAGCACTGAATGTCTCCTCTAGCCATTGTTGCTTTTCCATTTTGCACTTTCTGTCAGTCTTATTTTTTAGACGTCTGTATTCCTTCATTTGCTGTATTTTAATATTTTCTCGTTTCATCTTTTAAATCCAATATCCCATGTGTTATCCAAGGATCTCTACTAGGCCTTGTCTTTCTGCAAATTTGATCTCCTGCTGTCTTCACTATTTTATCTCTCATACCTACCCATCTGTCTTCTTTTGTATGCCTTTCCTGTCTTCTAGTCAGTTGTTGCTTAATGCTCCCCTTGAAAATTTCAGCAAACTTTGCTTCTTTAAATTTTTCCAGATCTCAAATACTTGATTTCTTACCTTTCTGCAAGTTCTTCAGTTGTAGTCTGCAGTTCATAACCAGTAGATCATGATCAAAGACCACATCTGTCCCTAGATATGTTTTTCATCTTAAAATCTGTTTTCAGAATCTCTGTCTTGTCATTATCTAATCTATCTGAAAACTCCTGGAATTTCCAGATCTCTTCCACATACAGAATTTTCTTCCACAATTCTTAAACCAAATGTTAACAATTACTGGTTTATGCTAGCTCCAAAATTCTACCAGGTGACTTCCTCTTTCATTCTTTTCCTTCAGTCCATGTTCTCATACTATTTTTCTTCCTCTTCCATTTAGTTAAATCTGTGTGCCAGACTAGAACTCAAATCTGGGACCTTTGCCTCTCACAGTTTTAATCTCCCAGGAAGATTAAATACTTCGTACAGATTTCTTTGATTCATGGTTATTAGAATGGTCTTAGCCAATGTTTGCAGTAAGTAGGTTTATGTACAATTTACTGTACATAGAATTAATTGAATATAATGTAAATAAGTAGCATTAGAAGTTACTGTTGGTAAAAAGTTAACATAAAATATATTTATGCATTAGTGTACTTTAGATAGTTATAGTGTAACATGGTCTAGGATAGAATATAGAGTAATTTGGTTTAAAAATATGTTAGATAATGTCAGTTTTGTAGTGGATGCACTACTTTATTTTATTCAGTAAAGATTCAAACAGTTACCATGTTAATTTTACATACAATATTTCTTGTGGTATTCAACATTAGTGTGGTTAAGCTAGTGGTAGTGTAGCACAGCCTAGCATAGAATGTAGAGGAACTTAGTTTAAAAATGTGTTAGACAATGTCAGTTTTGTAATGGATGCATTATTTTATTCAGTACAGGTTTGACCGTTATCATGTTAATTTTGCATGCAATGTTTCTTGTGGTAGTCAAGAATGTGACTTCTTTTCATCTCCTAGAGCAACTAAGGATTATGGAATGAATATTGTGTTCAAAGATTATGAATTACCTCGAAGAGAATGGTCTATTGACACACAGTCAACACGGATTAAGAAAACATTGTTCTTGTGAAACACAACTAGCTCTTTACGCACACGAAGTGTTGAGAGCTGTTGATAAGGGGTTTCAAATTGATTCTGTATTTCTAGATTTCCAGAAGGCTTTTGACTCTGTACCAAACAAGCGGCTTGTAGTGAATATATGTGCGTATGGACATCGTATCATCTGGATTCACAATTTCCTATCAGAGAGGTCACAGTTCGTAGTAATTGATGGAAAGTCATTGAGTAAAACAGAAGTGATTTCTGGCGTTCTCCAAGGTAGTGTTATAGGCTCTCTGCTGTTCCTTATCCATATAAATGATTTAGTAGACAATCTGAGCTGTGATCTTAGGTTGCTTGCAGATGATGCTGTGATTTATTGTCTAATTAAGTCATCAGAAGATCAAAACAAACTGCAAAATGATTTAGAAACGGTATGTGTATGGTGCGGAAATTGAAAAGTGTGAGGTCATCCTCATGAGTGCTGAAAGAAATATGTTAAACTTCAGTTACATGATAAATCAGTCAAATGTAAAGGCTGCAAATTCAACGAAATACTTAGGAATTACAATTACAAAAACTTGAATTGGAAAGAACACACAGAAAATTTTGTGGGAAAGGCAAAGCAAACACTGCATTTTTTTGACAGAAATTTCAGAAACTCCTCGGTGTAGCAAAGCAGCTTAAATCACTTAATAAAGGCAAGGCCTCCGGTCCAGATTTTACACCATTCAGGTTCCTTTCAGAGTATGCCGATACAATAGCTCCATATTTAGCAAGTATATAAAACCGCTCTTTCACAGAAAGATCTGCACCTACAGACTGAAAAACTGCTCATGTCACACCAATACCCAAAAAGGGTAATAGGAGTAATCCACTTAATTACAGGTCTATATCGCTAACATCGACTCACAGTAGGGTTTTGGAACATATACAGTGTTCAAACATTATGAATTACCTTTAAGAAAATGATTTATTGACACACAGTAAGCACGGATTCAGAGTTTTAGATTTACAGAAGGCTTTCGACAACGTGCCTCACAAGCGTCTTCTAACCAAACTGCGTGCCTGTGGAATATCGCCTCAGTTGTGCAACTGGATTCTTGATTTCCTGTCACAAAGGTCACAGTTCCTAGTGACAGATGGAAAGTTATTGAGTAAAACAAAATTAATGTTCAGCATTCCCCAAGGAACTGTTATAGGCCCTCTATTGTTCCTGATCTACATTAACGAAATAGGAGACAATCTGAGTAGCCCTCTTAGATTGTTTGCAGATGATGCTGTCATTTATTGTCTTGTAAAGTCATTAGACAACAAAAACGAATTGCAAAATGATATAGATAAGATATCTGTATGGTGCAAAAAGTAGCAATGGACCCTGAATAAAGAAAAGTGTGAAGTTATTCACTTGAGTACAAAAAAAAAAAATCTGCTAAATTTTGATTACGCGATAAGTCACACAAACCTGAAGGCTATAAATTCAACTAAATACTTACGGATTACAATTACAAATAACCTAAATTGGAATGAGCACATAGGTAAAGTTGTGGGTAGAGCAAACCAAAGACTGCGATTCATTGGCAGAACATTTAAAAGGTGCAACAGGTCTACTAAAGAGATTGCTTACACCATGCTTCTCTGCACTATTCTGGAGTAATGCTGTGTGGTGTGGGATCCATATCAGGTGGGACTGACGGGGACATCGAAAAAGTTCAAAGAAGGGCAGCTCGTTTTGTATTATCACGAAATAGGTGAGAGAGTGCCACAGAAGTAATACATGAACTGGAGTGGCAATCATTAAAACAAAGCCGTTTTTTGTTGCGATGGGATCTTCTCATTAAATTTCAGTCACCAGTTTTCTCCTCCTCCGATTGTGAAAACAGTCTATTGGCACGAGAGAAATGATCATCACAAGAAAATAAGAGAAATCAGGGCTTGAACAGAAAAATTTAAGTACTAGTTTTTCCTGTGCACCGTTAAAGAGAGGAACAGTAGAGAGACAGCTTGAAGGTGGTTCATTGAACCCTCTGCCAGGCACTTTATTGTGAATAGCAGAGTAATCACGTAGATGTAGATGAAAATGTAACAGATGTAACAGATGTAATAAAGAGACTGCCTACACTACCCTTGTTCATCGTCTTTTGGAGCACTGGTGTGTGGTTTGGGATCCTTACCAGATGGGATTAATGGAGCACACTGAGAAAGTTAAAAAAAAAAGGCAGTGTGTTTTGTATTATCGCAAAATAGGGGTTATTGTGTCACTGACATGATACAGGATTTGGGGTGGACATAATTAAAACATAGGTATTTTTCCTTGTGGTGGAATCTTTCCATCGCTTACTTTCTCCTCCGAATGCGAAAATATTTTGCTGATGCCAACCTACAGTTTACAGTGCTTAAATCTGACAAATTTGAATTTGCATTTCCTGCTATATCATAGTTTCACTGGAGGTCGCGATTGGCATTCTTGAAAGCCATAGGCATCTAGTAAACAGTCAGAACTTCAAAATGGCCAAGATGTCACGGACAAGAGCCACAGTTATCGAAAGTCTTCACACTGGTGTTTGCCTACTAAAATAGTTCCTTCAGGTACCTGAGATCGACTGTTTATGATATTGTGACCAAGTATAATGCTTCGGAGAAGTCTGGGGAAGGTTCTGCTAACCCGGCCAGGTAACCTCATTCGAGGAAATGCATGTCACGAACTGCGGCAGTCATAGAAAAGGCTCAGGCCCTGATTTCAGATGATCTAGGGCAATTGCTGAGGAAATAAATGTAAGTATGTCAGCGAGCGAACAATGTGTCAGATGGCAGAGGAGGACCTCATACGAGCCATTTAGTCCAAAACTGGCCCTCGGATAACGTTGATGTGTTCTAGTCAAAGGAGTTCTGGCCCCCCGAATAGCCTGGATTTTGAACCGCCTCAATTACTATATTTGAAGCGTAGTCCAAAGAGTGAGGCACCCTAATGTTACATTTCTACACACCGCTATTGAAGCCGCATTCTTGAATATGGACAACGTTGTTTTAAAGAGTGCGTGCGATGACTTCAGGACAAGATTGGAGGAGGTCATTGTGGCTGAAAGGGGTTACATTGAGTTATATTACTCTTGAAAGATACCACTACTTACATGTAAAAGGATTTTCATATTCATTTATATTTTGTTTTAATAAATTTGCTTTTAAGAAAACGTTTCATTTGTCCGGGCTTAAGTGCTTGTATATAGGGAGAAATGATCATCATAATAAAATGAGGGAAATCAGAGCTCACACGGAAAGGTATAGGTGTTTGTTCAATCCACGCACTTTTAGAGACTGGAATAATAGAGAATTATTGTGAAGGTGGTTTGTTGAACCCTCTGCCATGCACTTAAGTGTGATTTGCAGAATATCCGTGTAGATGTAGATGTAGTTGCAGATGTAAAACCTGTATTATGGTAGTAATGCCTTCTTTCATGTTCTGCTTTGGATAATTTATACCACTGTTATTCAATGTAAACTAGACAACATTAAGGCTTTTGTCCATAAACAGTAGTCTGTTAGCTGCAAATTGCTTGTGAGGCATGTACATAATTTTTCTTCATGACTTGCTATGTTAATACTATGCCCCCAGACAATGGGGCTGATCATAGGAATAAATGGAGTGAAATTATTTGAAAATATTTATAAATAAATATAATAAAATAATAATAATAATAATAATAATAATAATAATAATTATAAATATTGCCACAAAATGATGAATCGAAATAGTGAATGCAGTAACATGGATGATCAAACAGATGATATTAAATCAAAATTAATATAAAAAATAATTAAAATTACATGCACAAAGTTTCCAAATGAAAAAAAAAGTTTATGTAAAACTTAATTAGATGATTAAAATGACATGACAAATGGATAGAAATTAAAAAAAAAAAAAAAAACTGTGTTTAAACCAATATTGAATAAAAATAATGATCAAAGTCATTTCAATAACTAATTAAAAACAAAACAAATTGGAGCATCTGAGTAGGTTCAAACCTATGATTTTCTGTGTGCCGTGCTTGTATACTAACCACTACACAGTGGCACCACTACACAAACATCCATTGACTTGAAGGCTCTAGAATATACATTCAGAATTATGAATTTATTTTTTGTTGATTACTCACAAACAAGGGCCCACTAGGATGAATGGCTGGTGGGTGAAATACCTGGGACCCTAACCTATATCACCGCATATATGGTTTCAAAAACTCGACCCCACTACCTGGGTCCTCTCCTTGTGAGTGGCAGGTTGGCAAGGTGGCTGCATGTGTACTGAGACGAAAATGAGTTCTAGCAAATGAAAACGAGTTCTAGGCAGAAGCTCACTGTTACAATGTCAATCAACATAAACCAAGTAGAAAGATATTTTTTGGCTAACAGATTCATTACATTACCTGAATTAGAGGTGGCTGTGGAACTTTGGAAGCCATACTATGCTGCATTGTCTGCAGGTACCTTAAGCTGGGAAAGATGTCTCATTAAGTAACCTAAACTCCCATATTGTGTGAATATTAGCCTGAATCTCATGCTACGCCTTGGCCACAATCCTTAGGGCTTCATGTCCAGGTTTCAGACTGTGGCTAATAGGCTTCCTAATTGGTAGACATAATAATAGTCACTCCAGTGGATAATCATCTGACTCGCTCTCATGTGATTTTCACCTGTTTGGGGAGATGCCAGGAAATGGCATAAATATGCCCTGGAGAGAATGTGCATAACCCCAGAAACATACTTCCAGAAGAACCTAACAAAAAGTCCATCACTGACTGAAAGGTGCATAGAGCGCAAGGCCGTTCAGTTGAGATGATGGACCAGAGTTTAGTTTTACTCTATATGTTGTAGTACATTTTTAATCAATGTGGTTTCCATCTCCCACAGCTGGATGAAAATTCGCTATGTGACAGTAGAAAGCATTATGAATTTCATCACAGACTGTCCTGTATTGGGAAGAGTATACTATTTTCGGTTTCCTTCTATTAGCAGCTGATTGAGACCAGACGATTTTTATCTTTGAAAACACCATTGCAGTCATTCCAAATAGAGAAATGATGAACGGAGAACCATCAAGAGGTACACTGAATTCAGTTTTCTTTTGATTTTATTTATACGGACAAAATAGAATGGAGAAATGAAGAATGATGTTTGTTCTGAATGGTTCTGCCAGACAATATTGCTTCTGTGTGATGGTGGCATTTGCATGGTCATCACCTTCTGTCACTTTTAAATATAAAGCAGAAAGCCACAAAAAATGTATGCACATACTTCTTACAACTGTGCAACCCAACACTTTACATTTTAGGTTTGGAATCATTTTCCGGCATGAATGTACTGACAAGTAAAATGAGAATGAAAAAAAAAAAAAAAAAAAAAAAAAAAAAAGTAATTCAGCACCTTCATTACTTGACGAACTACTTTGTTAACAGTGCATATGATAATCAGAGACCGATGTATTATAGTTTCCAATTTATTGGTATTGTTTTCAACTTCAAATTATTGCTTTGGTAATTGATAAAGAGTATGTCATTGCTCAATAACCTTGTTCAACCAGTTGTTGCCTTCCATATTTATCATGGAAACTGCTAGCCGCAGTGAAAGATATTGGAACTTTGTCATTCTATACTGCTGTGCAAGACTTACGGACGAGGGTAAATTTTGCATAATGTGTCTGTTATAACCTTTAATCACTAATAAATTGTGTGGATATACAAACGTAGAAACAATAGCTGGTTGCATGCTACCAATTCCGTATCGGTCATTCGACTGCCGTGCCGTGACATGCGGCCGGCGCCGTTCGTAGCTAGGTGGCGCTCCCGCGCTCAGCCGAGTTGCGGAGCGCCTCTATCGCCGTTTGTGTGTACTGACGTGGCGGCACTCTTAAATGTCGTGGCACTGTCACAACACTTTTCCCACCTTGAAAAAAAAACACTCACTTCCTTGGAGACACGGACAGTGCGGAGACATCCATGGCCTCTTGGGAGGCCTCAAGAAGCTCCCGCGGAGAAACACGAGAGTACGGTCGAAAATGTCCAGGACGGAAGCCCGTGCGTGGAACGTGCCTCCTGGAAGAGATGATGGGTGAAAACTCCGGAGCAGCATCCATAGGTGTCGTGGACCTGGGGGTGTGCTCCTGCGAGATGGGTCCCGGAGAAGGCGGCGTCGCGACTGGGGCCGGTTCCGGCGGACTCGGAAGCGGTAGCGACGTCGGCTGCAGCAACACGAACGGGAGATCGGCAGCAGCGACAGGACTGGCTTCTCGGGCTGGTGGAGGCGAAGGAAGGGGCGGTGGCACCTGCGTGGCCACCACTCGTGGGTGCATCTGGTCGTAATGGCGAACAACCATGCCGTCGTCCGTACGTATTTCACAAAGCCTTGACCACCCCTGGAATCCATTTAGGGCGAGATCCATACCCTTGTGCCCACATGTCGGCGCCCACCGAGTATTTTCCCGCACGAGGGGACACAGTACAAGGCCTGACACGGTGAAGCAGGTGCAGTAGAGTGCGCGGTTGGCGGCCATGCAAGAGTTCAGCAGGGCTGCGACACCCAGAGGCGTGAAGCGATAAGAACTCAGAAAATGCAACAGAGCGTCACCTGTGGAAAAATCACTAAGGAATTTTTTCATCTGGCTTTTGAAAGTGCGGAAAAGGCGCTCGGCCTCCCCATTCGATTGCGGGTAGATGGGCGGTGCTGTAACATGATGAATCCCGTGTCCAGTACAAAAATCACGGAAGGCCTGCGAAGAGAACTGAGGGCCATTGTCCGTGATGATCGTGGATGGAAGACCTTCTAGCGCAAAGATTTTGGACAAAGCCAGTGTCATCACCGCAGTGGTAGGCGACGGACATCGAACAACAAATGGAAACTTCGAGAAGGCATCAATCAACAGCAGCCAATAAGTGCCGAGGAAGGGGCCGGCAAAGTCAGTGTGCACCCGTTCCCCTGGCTGCGCCAGGTCAGGCCACCGAGAGGGCATTGTACAGGGTGCAGCCAGTTGTTGAGCACACTGACCACACGCAGCGACCATGTGGGCGATGTCCGAATCAATACCGGGCCAATAAACGTGCCTGCGGGCCAGGGACTTAGTCCGAGAAATCCCCCAATGGCCTTCATGCAACAGTTTGAGAACAACATCTATGCGAAGAGAGGCTGGCACCACGACCCGTGGAGCTGCGCCACCCGTGGCCAGAACAACAACACCATCACGAACAGACAGACGAAGGCACAAGGCATTGTAGTTGCGAAGGGGATCTGATGCCCGGCCCTTGGTCCTGTCCGGCCAACCCCGTTGAATAAAACCGATCACCTGACGCAGGACCGGGTCCCGCGCAGTAGCCAACGCGACCTGCGAACCTGTAAGCGGAAAACCCTCGACTGCACGACGTTCTGCCTCATCAATGTGGAAACAGAGTAGTTCATCTCGATCGAAAACCGGGTCGGGGCCCATCGGCAAACGCGACAACGCATCAGCGTTGGCATGCTGGGCCGTGGGGCGATAGCGAATCTCATAGTGAAAACGAGACAAGTACAAGGCCCAACGTTGCAGGCGGTGAGCTGCCTTATCCGGAAGCGACGCCGATGGGCTGAGCAGAGAGACCAGCGGCTTGTGGTCGGTGATGAGGTGAAACTTAGAACCATACAAAAAAACTCTGAACTTTTTTAGAGTATAAATGATAGCGAGCGCCTCCTTTTCGATTTGAGAATAACGCCGTTGCGCATCGTTGAGGGTCTTGGAAGCATAGCCGATGGGTCGTTCTGACCCATCCTCATACCGATGGGCGAGAACAGCCCCTAGGCCATACTGGGACGCGTCAGTTGCCAGAACCAAGTGCTGACCCGGACAGAATGTGGCAAGGCAAGGCGCTGACTGCAAATGAGCCTTCAGGCGGACAAAAGCCTGCTCACACTCGTCGGACCAACAGAAAGGAACATTTTTGCGTAACAGCTGATGCAGAGGATGAGCCACCGCGGCCGCAGATGGAATGAATTTGTGATAATAAGCAATCTTGCCTAGAAACGCCTGAAGTTCTTTTACCGTAGACGGCCGGGGTAGAGCGGTAATGCCCGCAACATGCTGACGTAGAGGACGTATACCCTCACGGGACAAGTGGAAACCAAGATACACAATGGAGGGTCGGAAGAACTGTGACTTGTCCAGATTGCACTTCAACCCAGCCGAATGCAGAACCCGAAACAGTGAACGCAAATTGCGAAGGTGCTCCTCAGTGGAGGCCCCCGTGACAACAATGTCCTCCAGATAGTTTATGCAGCCGGGAACGGAAGCCGTGAGCTGTTCCAAAAACCGCTGAAAAATGGCCGGCGCGCTAGCGACGCCAAACGGTAACCGCTGGTACTGATACAACCCACAAGGAGTGTTGATGACGAGAAATTCCTTGGAAGACGCATCCAACGGCAACTGATGGTACGCCTCCGATAAGTCAAGTTTGGAAAAGAACTGGCCCCCAGCGAGCTTGGTAAATAACTCCTCAGGATGGGGAAGAGGATAAGTGTCAATGAGGCTCTGAGCGTTGACAATGGCTTTAAAATCACCACACAATCACAGACTCCCCTTTGGTTTAGAAACCACCACGATTGGCGATGCCCATTCGCTGGAGGTAACAGGAAGGAGAATCCCTGAAGCTGTTAACCTGTCTATCTCAGCGTTGACAGGTGCACGCAACGCCACAGGAATAGGGTGTGCCCGGAAAAACTTAGGGCGAGCTGTAGGTTTAAGAGTAATGTGGGCTTCAAAATCCTTGGCACGACCCAGACCAGCAGAGAACACGGACGAGAATTCAGAACACAATCCATCCAGCTGTTGATACGGAATATCCTCAGATATGAGGTACACATCATCATCAATGGAAAACCCAAACAACTGGAAAGCATCATACCCGAACAGGTTTTCAGTGCCCGCATGATCCACCACATAATATGTGAGGGGCCGAACAACAGACTTGTAGGCAGTGGAAGCATCAAACTGGCCAACAATAGGAATTTTCTGTTTATTATAAGTTCTCAGATTTCGCTTAACTGGAGACAAGGGAGGGGAGCCCAACTCCAAATACGTGCGAGAATTAATGAGAGTTACTGCAGAGCCAGTGTCCACTTGCATGCGAATGTCTTTATCCAGAACACGAACAGTAACAAACAACTTATTTGTTTGAGAAACCACACAGTTAACATCCATGTCCGATGCCTCGTCCTCGCCGACAGGAACTTTAGGGGACTGACACACAGAAGCAATGAGGCCTTTTTTCTTACATGAATTACACATGGCCCAACGTTTTGGACACGCGGCCCTGTCATGCTGTATGAAACAACGTGGACAAGAAGGAAGTGCGGAACGAACCTGCTTCTGTGGTTGCTGTTTTCGCTGCGAGCGTGGCGGCCCAACGTGACGTTGTTGACGTGAGTGAACCGCCGCCACATCGTCGGTCCCCTGGGAAACAGGCAAATTGTCTGTGTCGAAAGTGGTCTGTATAGCGCCTACATCACACCACGAGTCTATTTGCGCACCAGCAGCGTGAGTCACTTCAAAAGATTGAGCGATGCTTAGAATTTCCAACAGCGATGGGTTGGGCAGTTGTAAGGCACGTTGCCGAACTTCTTTATCAGGAGCAAGCCGTAGAATAGCATCCCTAACCATTGAATCAGCATAAGACTCATGATGAGTGACCGTGACAAACTGACATTTCCTACTCAGACCGTGTAGTTCCGCCGCCCAAGCCCGGTAAGATTGATGGGGCTGTTTACGACACCGGTAGAACGCCACGCGGGCGGCAACGACGTGGGTGTTTTTTCGGTAATAGTTAGACAATAAGTCACACATTTCTTGGAAGGACAGAGAGGCAGGTTCCCGCAGCGGGGCTAACTGAGATAGCAGCTGATAGATCCGTGGGGAAATCCAAGATAGAAATAACGACTTACACATAGGAGCGTCTGCAATGCCGAAAGCCAAGAAGTGTTGCCGCAAACGCTTCTCATAATCCTCCCAGTCTTCAGCAGCCCCGTCGTAAGGAGGGAACGGAGGCAGAGAAGAGGAAGACAGACGATGAGTAAGTGACATCGACAACGCCTGAATAGCAGCTGTCGGCTGTGTTTGCTGTTCAATGAGCGCTTGCATAAGCTGTTCCATGTCTGCCTCAACACGAACACACAAATCCACAACGAAGGAACAAAAATATCCGACCTCGTCGCCAAAAAGTGTTATAACCTTTAATCACTAATAAATTGCGTGGATATACAAACGTAGAAACAATAGCTGGTTACATGCTACCAATTCCGTATCAGTCATTCGACTGCCGTGCCGTGACATGCGGCCAGCGCCGTTCGTAGCTAGGTGGCGCTCCCGCGCTCAGCCGAGTTGCGGAGCGCCTCTATCGCCGTTTGCGCGTACTGACGTGGCGGCACTCTTAAATGTCATGGCACTGTCACAACAGTGTCACTGCCAAGTAATGCAGCTCGATAAAACTTGGACAATAAATAAAAAGAACTGCTTCAGTAGGGTACTGAAGGTAACTAGAAGAAATGCACTTTGAGAAAAGCGGAAATGACACTTTTATTCTAAGACAGTAATTAAACTGAAGTCACCACAGTTTATGGTGGTTTCATGGACCTTACAAAAGTCAGGACATGGTTCGTAATAGGGTGTACGATCACTGTGGACAGCAATGCATGCTCTGTAATGTGTTCTCATGCAGTCCATAAGGTTGGTGATGAGTTGTTGTGGTAGGGCATTCCATTCCTCCACCAGCGTGGATGACAACAGGTGGACGGTCGTTGGTGGATGGGGACATGATGCAAAGTGTCTCTCCACTGTACCCCACACTTGCTTGATAGAGTTTAAATTTGGGGAACAGAGAGGCCAGGCCATTCACTGAATATCCTCTCATTCCAAGAGCTGCTCCACCTGTGCTGTTCAATGCAGTTGCCTGTTGTCATCCATAAAAGTGAAGTCAGGACTGAATGCACCCCCGAAAAGTCACATGTGGGGAAGGAATACAGTGTCACTGTGACATTAACCAGTCAGTGTACCATGTTCAGAGCATTGGAGGTCAGTACATCCATGTAATTTTATGCCTATCCACACTGTAATACTTGGACCACCAAAACATTTGTGTTTGACAGTGTTCGTGGGTGCATTACGTTTTCCCACCTCTTGCTGTATGAGAGTACATCCAGTATCACTACCCAGACTGAATCTGCTCTCATCCGAGAAGAGAATGCGACCACACTTCTCATTAGTTCAGTCCCTATACTCTTGGCTCACCATCGCAACAGTGCTACCCTTGTGTGTTTGTCGATGAATTACACTGTACTGGTCACAATTTTTGAACAGTGAGCTTCTATTTCCATGATTGAGGACGCACCGCTGTAGTTAATCTATTTTGTAGCACAGTGATCATCTAATTATAATTTGTCACATGGCATGTAGGTTCATTGTGCAGTGTGTTTCATTCTTTTTTGTTTGAAAAGTTTGCTTGTAAATCTAAACTTGTTGTTGTACACGTGTGATTATGGCTAATTTCTTATTTTCAGTTCATTCTGGATGTGAGATTAGATTATCGCATCAGTTGTTTACTCTCAATTTTTAAAAGGGAGTTTGATGAAACTGAACGGTCACCTGACACTAACATGCCCATTGGACAAAAAAGCATTGATTTGGAGAGAATAGGAATGCAAGCTGAAGGAATCTTTGGCAGCAGGTATGTAACTCTGTTTTGGTAGCCTGAATAATGTTTAAGACTCAATTAAACTACATCAACTGACATTAAGACCAATATCAAAAACTTGTGTAGTGTAGAGCAAATGAATGGAATAATCCATTTTTGGCCACATTAGTTGAGGTGGTGCAGTAATTAAGTAACTGTACTAATTTCCAAGAGGAGTGGAATTGAAATCTCCACCCAGCTATCCAGAGTCATGTTTTTCATGGTTTCCCTAAATCAGGGGCAGCCAAGAATTTCGCTCGTAGCCCGTACCCAGGAATGTGTGCCAAAGTACTCAGCCTAGCTTCACTCTTCCCCCACCACCGCGCCACGCTGCCAGAATGTGAAATGAGGGAAGAGGGGAAAACTGCAAATACACTGCAATCAAACAGCAGTGCTGTTGCACTGCTTAAGACCTGATTTTATATTTCACATTTCTGAACAACATAAGTCATAAACAAAACAAATTTTCAGTATTATTTAATTATTTTTCCCATGCTGAAAACTAATATAATTTTTATCTGGTACAAACTGCCAGCATACAGACAGGTGCAGACAATTTCACAGAGTTTTATACTCTAGCTGCCACTTAATCGTGACTCATTTAGCTTCATAACACAAAAAAGGTCTTTCACACAATATGTTGATTGAAATATTGTAGCACTTTTGTAACCTCATTATGAGGACATGGAAACTCTGCCTGTAGAAAGCAATGTAGATTTGTCATAACTGGAATTACTGTGCAGTCAGTCAGCTACATCTGCACGCGCACAGGGGGGCTTTCAACTGCAATGGCAAACAGCCTCAAAAATGGCTCAGAAACATATGTAAAATTGACGATATCCTCAAAATCATTATAAAACTATCCTTGTTATTCTTTCCAGGCCATAATGAATTCTTCAAACTTCTAACTTTTTTTAATGCCAGTGAGCGGAGGGAACTGTGCTATCTTTGTCTGAATGTGTCCCTTCTACAATGCTATTTTCTGTTTACTGTGCCCCCATCAAATCAGAAAGACATTACCTTGCAATGTCTTACTATGGGCAGTGTGGAGCCAAGTCCACTTAAAATACGAAGTCTTCACTCAATTCTGGAAGTTTTAATTTCTGTTCCTGCACTTCTTTTTCCATCATAAATTCAACAGTAGCAAGTTTTAAATGGAAAAGTCATTCCAGGCATGCCCCTTGGCTTAACAGATGTACTTTATAGTGACATATAAAGTCTCTATACTCTTCTTTCAATTCCCTTGAAAACTGTTGCAACTGACAATGGACTAATGCATATGACTTGCGAAATTTTACTATTCGTACTACCAAAAATTTCTTCACATGCTTCAGGCCTGAAGATTTAGTACAAAGTGCTTTTTTATGTACAAAACAGTGAATCCCATTTGTCGATCTTTGAAATTTTCTGCTCTGTCATTGTCAACTAAATCTTTAAATTCTTATGCTAAATCTTATGTGAATTGAGAATTCTGATCCTTCTCCCATCATTCCCATTCATTTTGAAGGATTCTGACAATAGATCACTAGACTGCCTCCTTTGTGCAAACAAGTACTGGACCATCGAACGTCCTCAAAATGACGAACAAACAGTGGAGGTTAAACAGTGCTGACAGCATGATTCTTCCAAACAAGAGATTTGTGCCAACCGAAAAATGTCACACCACGATGCTAAATGAAATGTCGTGCCGCTCTGGGTGCTTTCGAGAAAGTCTGACCGAAGCTGAGTGAAAGACCAGGCTCGGCCCACCCGTAGCTGGCACGTACCGTACATGTGAAGGTCGGCATGCCACGGTCGGCCTTGCCCTAAATAATGTCAGGTGAATGCCGGGCTACAGCTGATTTCCTTCTCAAATCTTCCTCAATTTTGTGTTTGTCCTCCGTCTCTAATGATGTCAGTGGTAGCGGTATATAAAACTTAAACAGCCCTTCACTTCTGACTCTTTTTTTGTCTGAGGCCCCAGTGTGTGAAAAGGGGAACTTAACACACTGAAAACACTAGCAGTCAGAAGCAGCAATTTTCTGCAAAATAGCACGAATTTTATTGGAGGATAAATGTGGTTATTTTGAAGGAAAGCAAATGTTTGTACATATTTATCAGCCAGTATTTTCATTTATATTCTGCAGTGTTGACATATTGCCAACGTATTATATGCTTTGCCTATTCTTCAACTCTTTTGTGCCAAAATAATAACTGGTTTTTTTATGGAATAGCCCTTTCATCATTGGGGTTTAACTTCAAAAAATATTTTACCTTCACTTACTGCCCACACTTAAAAACATACTCACACCATGCAGAATGCAGCATAAGAAGTCACAGTATTCCACATACCTAATAATATACATTGGTTTTCACCAATGATATTGTGTAAAGAAATGAGTATTTGTTACACGGTAAACAATCGGAACCTTTTCACATATACTCTGGGCATTCAGTAAGTAATACAACACATTTTTTCTCGGCCAGTTTCAGTTGAAAAAAATTCAGAGTATGTCGTGGGACATCGAGGAAAATAGTTCCGATAGGTGGCGGCACTATACATAGCCTTCAAAATGGTGTCTGCAACGGAGGTGTGTTCCGAGCAGAGATGAAATTGAGTTTCTTTTGCCGAAAAGTGGAGAACCGCAGATATTCATAGGAGTGGGGCGAGGCATCTGTCACCGTCGCAACGAGGTCGTGCAAACCTGTCCGATCTCCCACGTGCTGGTCGGCTGCGTGCAGCTATAATTCCTGCAATTTTGGAACGTACAGACACTCTCATTTGAGGTGATTGACTGATCACAATCAAACGCCTCACTGTACAGCTGAATGTCTTCTTTTGGTAGTGCTGACACAGTCGTCCACTAGTTGAGGTACTCAGAGGTGTGTGCCCGCTGCGTTCCTCACCACCTAGCAGAAGACCCTAAAGAGCAACGCAATTGCTTGTGCAGTACGAGGCTGATTGTGACAATTTTTTGTCGAACATTGTCACAGGTGATGACATGTGGGTTCATCGATTCGAATCGGAAACGACACGACAATCCGTGGAGTGGTGCCACACCGACCCACCTCTGAAGAAAATGTTCAAAGCTGCACCCTCGGCCGGTAAAGTCATGGTCGTGGTATTCTGGGACTCTGAAGGGGTCATTTTGTTTGGTGTACTCCCTCATTGTCCAACAGTGAACTCTGAAATGTATTGTGCTGACCACAGGGAATTGAAATAATGACTTTACTGTGTTTATTGCCACAAAAATGCAAACGAAGTACTCCTTCCCCACGACAATATAAGGCCTCGCATCAGTCTGCGCACGCGAGAGGAGCGCACAGGACTTCCTCGAATTGTTCTTCCTCGTCCACTCTACAGCTCCGATCTCATTTCTTCTGACTTCTATCTGTTAGACCCGATGAAGGATGCGCTCTGCGAGAAGCGGTATGTGGGTGACGGGGAGATTATTGACGCAGCAAGGCGTCGGCTCCAATGTCGACCAGTAAATTGTTACTGTGCGGGCATATGGGCCCTCCTAGTGAGGTGCATAATACCATCACATTATATGGAGATTATGTTGAAAAACGGGGTTTTATAGCCAAAAGAGTGGGGAATAATATGGTGTATTGGAATCCTGAATAAAATCAACCTGCTTTCAGAAAAAAAAAGTGTTGCATTTCATATTGAATGCCCCTTGTAGGGACAAACCGAATGATGAACTTTTCTGTAATGCCATCAGATTAGTTGAAAACAGTACTGTCATCTAGCGCATATCGATGTTTACTTTGTAAATTTTGACAAATAGCTGGAGGATGCTAATACGCAACTGCGCATGACAAGACATTATAATATAGACCACTTTTGCTTCATTTTTGCCAGTGGTCATTGTATTTATTATGCACGTGTAATGTTCCATTCCTTTAGCTAATGACGTCAGTGAGTGCGGTCAGTGTCTCTGAAGATGTTTCCGGCCAGTTCGTGATGGGGTTCGTGCTCCCCCAAGTTTTATCTCTACGTGTTAATATCGTGCACCAAACTGTATTGTTCCATCGTATCACTTCCAAATGCTAGTATGGGAAGGTGTTGTTACTTCCCTGATCTCATTTATATGCAAAATGTGTACTTTTTATGAATTTAGTAAATCATCTGCTGCCGTGACGCTCCACCGACACATACAATCCCAGTAATGACTAATGACTTCATTCTCAGATGATATTTGTTGTGTCCGTTAATATAACAAACTGGAAGAATGCTCTAGAACACATGTAACACATGTAACACTATAGAATGATTAAGACATAAAAATATCAACTTACAATGTATACAGTATTAAGCATGCATAACCTTTTATCCTTGAGCGTGTATGCAGTCCCTCTCTATTCCACTAGTACTGGATTACAATATTCACTAGCGTTCAGAGTAGCAATAGCTAAGATCGGCATAATCTGAGAGTAACCTGAAGATATTCTGAGGCAGAGCACTGAGCGTGATGGCTTAAAAAGGCGCATAGTCCAATCACACTTGCAGACGAAGAGTTGATGGAAGTTTGGTGGCGCTGCCCAGTGGCATGCGGTGAGATGTCTACTGCAGTGTCTCATGGTAGCTGGTATAAGTCTCTCAAAGATGTGAGCAGAATTAGGTACTGTGTGTGGTCGGCGAAGACACCGATGGCGTGGGCACATATTCAGATGATCTCACTGTCAGTTTCACATCTTTACTGTTCCTTAGAATATTATTTGGAAGCGCAGAGTCACCCCGCGTGTTTGCTTCCAGTTAAGAGATAGTAATAAATCTGTGGAACCATGAATGATAGAATTTTGTTGAACAAAACACACAAAATTGACATTTACTTTTCTTCAGTCTTTAAATAAATAACATCGAGAAAAACAGGTGGGCTGTTTAAAGGAGAATTCGATGGGGAGATAAAGGATAGAAAGACAAAACTAATTAGGGGCAGTAGAAAATAAAATAACAAGAAGCTCATTATCAGATCTGGGAAATTTACATTAAAAGTATTGAAGAAATTATTCTGTAGAAATAAAATAATGCAAGAACGTTAGACAATGCATACATAAAATATGAATTTGAGAAGGGTCATGCAGTTTAAATGAGGAAAGAATACAATGGAGAATTGTAATTTCAGTGTACTATGTCCCTATGCGTGCTGGTTTTATTATTTAATCAGTAGAGGAAGCATTGAAGAACAGCAATTTTATGTGATGGTAAAGGTATTTGTCTCAGGTTTTGGACGCTGTTTTGAAACAGTATGCCCCGATGAAAAGTCACTTGGAAGAGAAAGAAATGGAGAACTTCATCAAAGCATTTAAAAATACATATTGTAATTCATTCGTTCCATTTATCACCATGTCACTAGTTTGTCATATTCATTTTGTCAAATTACAGTTGCCTCAATTTATTCACTCATTACTAGCATAAAAATTATTGGGATGTGTAATTTTATGGAATAAATAATAAGCACAAATCCATAATATTTTCTGGAACCTGCTCTCATGCTCAGTGTGTAGATGTGTGAGTGCTCCAAAGAAGTCTGTGAAGTAACAAGAATAAATGTTCTAAAATGCATTACATTCATCTGTTAGTTATTTTCTGTTTGTTGTAACAAGAAGTCAGTGACATTCAGTGTTTATCTCAGCACACAAGAAATTATGACTTGATAACATGCCTACTTGGCAGGAATCTTGTATGAATGTGTCAATAAAACATACTACGTATGGAAAATTTAATGAAACTATTAAAAGTCCCTTCCAAGAACAATGGTTTGTTACAACACCACCACCAGCAGCAGAAGCAGCAGCAGCAGTAAGAATTGTAGTAGTAGTAGTAGTAGTAGTAGTAGTAGTAGTAGTAGTATCAGTATCAGTGTCATCTTATTCATCCGTTGATAACTCTTACAAAGATATTGGATGGTTTGTGGTATTACAGTTTTAAGAACAAAAAATGTAATTTATATGTACAGACATTTATATACTTACTTATCTAGTTTAACATGGATGGGACAGGTAATTAGTCATGGTTTTATAGTATGATCCAACCTGACATTTGCTTGAAGTAACTTGATGATTTCACTACAATCTAAATCGGGATGGCTGGATGGGTTATAGAGCCTCCTTCCTCCCAAATACAAGACCAGTCTGTGAAAATCATTGTAGTCTCCTTAGGTTCACCTCTAGTTTACAATACTACTTTGTTTACTCCTTAGGTTCACCTCTAGTTTACAATACTGCTTTGTTTATAAATTCTTGCAAAGAATGTATTTCGTAACATAAAAAGCTAGTATTGCACTGTTCATTCATTTCTCATTGCCACTCACTGCTCACACTACACATGCTGTCAGCTGATACTGAGACCTTGACAAAGAAGTTTGGTTTACATTTTGTGCACCATGGCTTCCCATTTGCTTGCTGAAAAACTGAGTTAGCATCCCTCCATAATGAGTTAGATGTTGGATTCAGAAAGAGCGTAAGATACTAGTAATAACCATTGCAGATCATTAGTGTAAGTTTTTCCAGGGACAAAAAATTGTAGTGTGAAATGTGTTGTGATGTGAAAGTGATTTTTTAAATTATTTTCTTTTGTCACAGATAACATTACGCTCATAATACCACTCAGTTGGACTGTTAGAGATATTTTATAATTTGTTTGCAATGATGTATGTTTTAAACCACATATCGTTCTCCTTTATTTATTTAGTTTGTGGTGGAGTATGTGGAAGTATAAGCAGTGCAATTTTCATTCTGTTTAATAGTGAGGACTGTGCTGCCTTGGATTTGGATGGTGATGGAGGTAAAACATTTTTGAGGGTTCTGCTACATCTTACAATGCACGACTACCCTCCACTTGTGTCAGGTGCCTTGCATTTGCTGTTTCGCCATTTCAGCCAAAGACAAGAAGTCCTACAGGCTTTCAAGCAGGTATGAATCATAAATTGAGGATAGGCCTTATGATTTCTTGTTCCTCATGTGAATTTCCAATACACTGGTGCTTGTAATCAATGTGATTTATGAAAACTATGGACTGTCAACATTTGGAAATATCAGTGTAGGTTTACAGTTCTCATAGCAGTGAAGCTTCATCTTCAGTAGAATGAAAAACCAGTCTAATTTGCAAATTTCTACTTTTTATTCATTTGATAACTAGTTTCAGGCCAAGACCCATTTTCAAATCATCATGACATAGTTGAAAATGGCATTTCCGAAAATGTCAAAAATGTGCAATGAACATGTACAGTGAATACAGATAACAGTGCAGTTGCCTGTATATGCTGTAAATGTTCATTGCACATTTTTGACATCTTCAGAAATGCCATTTTTTACTACGTTATGATGATTTTAAAATGGGTCTCAGCCCAAAACTAGTCATTGAATGAATAAAAAGTAAATTTTTCAACTTGGACTGGTTTTTTGTTCTACTGATTAACTGAAATTGCTGAGCCAACCTGCTCCAGCATGCTGCAGGTTTATATGCTTCATTTTGTATGTGATGCTTAGGATTTATATTGAGTGCAGCTGCATTAAGATGTGAATGTGGGCTGCATTTTTCATTTGTTTGTAAAGATGAGTATATACCTAGTGGAGTCAGTGTAAAGTTTAATAATGCCAGATACTTCCAGCTCTCTGTAGCACTTTTGTTCTTGCCCTGTTCTTTTCCTCTATTGCTGACCTGCAATCTTCATCAAACCACTCCTGAGTTCTTCTGTTCCTTCTTATGCCTATTATTTCCTCTGCAGCTTCCTTAATGGCTTTTTCAAACCTGTTCCACCTTCCACCTTTCATCTACTCCTACTGTGGTCTCTTCATTGCTCAACTTTCTGCTTAGTGATACTTGATATTTTTTTACTTCATCAGGGATGTTCAGTTTGTCTGTATTCCACACATCATTTTGTTGAATAATGAAAAATGTTTTTCATATACTGTTTCAGGTATTTCAAACAGTATATAGAGTAGCCTAAAGAGTTGTACAGTGTATAGACCTAAACTTACCCAATGATTGGTGTCGTAATAAATATTAGGCTTTTGTCAGCAGGATTGTTACTGAACTTGGTCTGGAAAGTTCCAAACTGTGACATGGTTTGAATTCTCTGCTGTGGAGTCTTCTTCTTCTTCTTCTTCATCATCATCATCATCATCATCATCATCATCATCTTGACCCACTGCTTCTTCCTGTCCTCTGTAATGGTCTGTTAACCTATTCCCCACTCCTCTTTAAGTAATTGTGCATTTCATGTCTGTCAGTGATAGCAGAAACTTATATTTTGTTTCAGCTTGACAACACATCCAACAATGTTTCTGCTTCAAGCTTTCACAGTCTTCATATTACAAATATTATTAAATAATAACTTTATATTCACTACTGACTTCTGCATCATATTAATGTGTTACTGCCTCCCTGTGAACATCCTTAGGTTGTTAGCAAGTGGTTAAGAAAATTTTCTGTCTGTCAAGCAGTGACTAAATAAACCCCGTTTGCTGTCACTACCTGCAATTTAAGATATAATTCCCATAGCATACATAACTGCTATAAAAATATTAATGTATTCTAAATTCATTTATGTCCTTTCATTTAAGATGAATAAAACACCATTGCAAAACACTTTGACTGCTGTGGGAACTGGTTTGTCTGCCTTGTGGTTGAGATTTCAATTTGAGTGCCATCAGTACACATTAAGTGGTTTGTGACATTACCCATGTTTATATTACTGCAGTGAGAAATCTGCTTGTTTGTTCAAGAACTATTATTTTCAGCAAGTGCATTATTCCTCATTGTCCACTACAGTAAATAATTTCAGTTCAGCTAACAACAAATATACTTTTCAGGATTTTTGCCCTGACTGAAACACACTTTCTCCTTTAATGCTTTTTCCCAATACAAATTTCAGTGTTGTTACACCATCATCAGTAAGTTGTAAGTAAAAGATGAATTACGTTTGACGGGTGAAGCACAATAGATTCATATAGCAGCAGCTATCCATGTTATTTCCAACATGACTTTCATACCCAAAAATTATGTTAGTTTATTTCTGTTTTCTATTGCACTTCAAATGAAATAATTTTTCTCTTTGTCCTTCAGGTGCAACTTCTTGTGTCTGACATGGATGTTGAATCTTACAAACAAATTAAGTCAGACTTAGATGTTTTACGCCAGTCAGTGGAGAAGTCTGAGCTGTGGGTTTATAAATCTAGGAGTTCTGAAGAGCATGGGAAAATAAAAAGTAAAGATGATGATGACGAAACTGTAAGAGAGAGACAAGGAACACCAAAACAGACTGCACCTGCTCTGGATCCTTCAGATAGAAGTTCAGCTATTGATTTGGATGTTGGCCCACCCCTTCATCCAGATCAAGCAGAAGAATACAAAAAAATTCAGCAGGTATCGATATAGTTAATTTTTGCTTATGAGAAACCCACTTGCTCTCATCATTTGCTGTGACAATGAATTTATTATGATTCCAGAACCACTTATTTTTTCTATAAGGATTACAAAATTACTTAGAGAGCTTTAAGTGCTTGTAACATTGCCTTCATTTAGTAAATGCAGTTTCTTTGTGTTTTGTCAATGTTCTTTAACAGCTAAAACAGAAACAAATTTTATTTCATTAGTATTCAATATATTAATCCTATGAAATTACATATGTAATATTGCTTGTTGCACAGGATGGCCAAAGTAAAAGTGACCCAAGAAGGAAGTGTCTTCATAATTTTCTGACAATGCAATCTAAACAGCAAAGAAACCATTAGAAAATTATTAGAAACAAGACAAAATCCTATAAACATTGCTCATGTAAAAGATAGACTGCAGCAAAGTCTGACAAAATTGTTATGCTGGTTTTCTGCATGATTGGTGATTAAAAGATATTATCAAAAAGGACATGAATCCTTATCCTTACAAATTTTCTATCGCATGAGTTAAAACTTCCAAAGTAAACTGTACATGTTCAGCTCTCTTGGTGGTTTCTAGATGAAGTAGTATCAGATCATTTTGACTCTCTCTCTCTCGCTCTTTCTCTTTCTATTTCTCTCTCTTTCTTTTAAAAATAGAAAGCCTTGGTTCATTCTTTCTGTGTATGTGAATTCAAAGAAACACACCCGGGTGCATTACACAGTCACACTCAGTTAGTTAAACAGTCAATTTGTAATGTTAAGATAAGTGTTCAGTGCACTATTCCTGGGGCAGTTTAATTTGGACCACCTAGTACATACAGATATTAAAATAGACACCATATTACCAAATATTCTGAAACAGTTTTTCGACATCTGCTTAAGTAGTTGGGCATTCTGACTACTGCTTCACAGTATATATTTTATTCCCTCATGAAGTTTGTTGTAAATAATCCACTACAGTTCAAAAGGAACAATGATGTACATAATTACAATACCAAAAGGAAAAATGGCATTCATTGCTACACGTTTGGTGTGTCTTTAGCATGGAAAAACATGCACATTGCTGCAACAAAAAGTTTTGATCAATTACTGATTGATATAAAATATCAGACAGACAGCAAAGTAAAAGTTGAAAACAAACTGAGAAAGTTTCTTATATAGAATAATTTCTGTTATTGTAAGGTGTAAAAGGTGGCAGGTAAGAATTTCTAACTCTCATGTGTTTTTTGAAAAACCATAGAAATATGAAGACTGTAACCATATTTACTAATTAATTTGTGATGTGAATGTACAATGACTCATTTCACATCATTACAATTTATTGTGCAAAATGATCCATGGAACATGAAACCAACTAACTGAATTATCAGCCCTTGACCACTTAAATACATGGCTCCAACTGAGGAACTGTGTAATCTACATCTGCATCACTATTCTGCAGTTGACACTTAAGTGTTTGGCAGAGGGTTCATTGAACCACTTTGACTCTTTCTGTACTGCTCCACTGTTGAATAAGACATGGAAAAAATGAACACTTAAATCTTTCCATCTTAGCTCTGATTTCCTGTATTTTATTATGAGGGCCATTTCTACAGGTGAGAGTGCACACAATACAGTGAAACCTTGCTTTTACACTTTTTAAGGGACTTCAAAACAACTATGTAAAATGTGGGAAAATGTAAAATGCGGGAAATAACATTTTAAGCTGTAAAAGTTACATCTGATGTAACTGGAACTGATAACTGTCTGGGAAGTAGGAACGTTGGACTCAATTTCATACGTCATAATCGATGTTTTTGAAAGCCTGCAGCTGTCATTCATTACTTAAGTAATGAAATACTGCACTAGTTACGTATTTTTTCATGCTGAGCTCAGACACATTTTGAGAACTTTTCCTCGTTATCAAATGCAAATATGTAAATAAGTATTTTGTGTGGTGTTTGAATATGTGTCATTCTGCGACTCATGCACTGCAGTCTTTTTTGTTTCTACCCAGAGCCATACCAAGGTATTTTTGTGCCCATGGCAGAATTGTCAAAGCTTGTTTAGATTGAAACTGCCATCTCTATTTATTAGTTTTTCTGTTATAATTATTTCGATAGACTTCTTAATTATGCTGTCCCAGAAACTTGACATCTGCACCGTGATCTTGGTCTCATCATATTTCATTTCATGATTATATTCAAGACAGTCCTCTGCAACAGCGGATTTACACACCTGTTTTTTGGAATTATAGATCATCTTCACATTACAATGAATTTCAAAGTTGAAAAGTTGTAGTTGAAGGGAATGAAATACACTGAATGCCATGTTTGTGTAGGAGCTGACCAGTCTTCTTGGATATTGGACCAGCATAAGGTAGACAGGAGATTTTTGCATTCTCTCCTCTCTTCTCAGTCTCAACCTGTTCCCCAGGGATTCTTCATTTTGTATTATAAAATGCATATTTTAACCATTAGCTGTTTTTATTTTAAACCCAAATATCTACCGTTTTCGGTCTTGGACCATCTTCTCGGATGAGGGCTAAAATGGTTTAAGCCACCATATTGCATTAGTTCAGTACTGCTGTGTATACATTTGGTATTCATGTGTTTGCTTTTAAAGCCCTGTGTCATATATTTACATTCATGTCATGCACTAGACATTTTAAATAATGACTAATGCAATATTGTGGCTTAAACCATTGTAACCCTCATCCATGAAGACGGTCCAAGACCGAAACTGGTAGATATTATGGTTTAAAATAAAAACAGCTGATGGTTCAAATATGCACTTTATACATTACTTAATGGCTGTTGACTGTCACTTGTCAAAAATGTTGATTCTTCATTTTGATGGCAACGTCTGCTCAACTTGGTTATCTGAGTTCCCATGCCTTGGAAACACAATTCATGTGTATTGTGATTCTTTGGTGATGGTCTTGTTGTCAGAAAGTGTTGGAGCTCTATGGATTCAAGATTCTTTGTGAAGGATGGCAATGGCTCGAAGTGTGAATATAGAGGTAAGTGTGCATATGTTTTGTATATACACTGTGACCCAGGGATCAGTCCATTCATCTCTTAACTAACACTTTAAGGAAAGGGAGCTAGCCCTCTTTCTCAAGTTCCATCATGAATTTTATATTATGATAGGTAGAATTTAAATGTAATATAAACTCAAGTCTTCTGCTACATGAGGCCACACCACAAATGTGTCATTTGTGTACCAGTAGAAACACATGTTAACTTAGTGGATTCAGGTACATTTGTTTCAAAGTTTTCCATATATAGGTTCACTATGGCAGGAAATAATGAACTAAGCATTGCTGCACCGTCCATTCGTTCATAGAATTTTCCATTGAACAGGAAGTAAGTTGATGTCAGAATGTGCCTGTGATACTATCTTTGAAATTCTCAGTGATTAGATACAAGGAATCAGAAAGGTGAGACTCTCATAAAGAGAGGGAGACTATATTGAAACTGGTCATAATGTCTGTATCCTGTAGTCTTAATTGACAGAGGTGGTCTACAAAGTCAGCAGACTTTAGAATGTGATGTGATTCACTTCCCCACACATTTGCTGAGATTGTGTTCAGGTATTTTACCAGGTGATATGCAGGTGTGCCAATATTACTAACAGTGGCTCTTATAGGAGTTTTTTATTTAAAATTTCAGCTTTTGTTTTGCTTTCTTCCGTTGCCAGTCTGGCCTGGCAATGGAAGACAGCAAAACGAAAGCTGAAACTTTAAATTTATCATTTGAGAAAACTTTCACACAGGAGGATCGTACAAACATACCGCCATTTGAGTCTCCTACAGATTCCCGTATGGAGGACATAGTGATAGACATCCCTGGGGTTGTGAAGCAGCTGAATGGGCTGAAAATAAATAAATACTCAGTATGGTGCATTAAATATTGAGTGTGTGAGGGAACCTTAATTTAAAGAGGAGTCTACATATAAGAGCGGTTCTGAGAACCTGTGTTGAATACTGTTTGAGCACATTTGACCCTTATCAGTGTAGGAGCCTCAACATCATGCCACTGAAGTATAAGTTTAAGCAACTTTTTTTTTTGGGGGGGGGGGGGGGGGGGGTGAGACCAGTGTGCATTTCGTGTATTTCCCAGATGGTTGCCCTGCATGACATCGATGAGACAAATTACAGAGTTGAAAATGAACTAAAGTTACTGGGGAGAGGAAAGAACTCTGGGCCTTATGAGACTTACCGTGTTAAATTCTGTTAGTTATGTTAAATAACTGGTCTCTGTTTTGGCAGTAGCTTATTGGAGATCCCTGGAGCAGTAGAGTGTCCCATGTGGCTAGAAATGGCAATGGTTGTTCCAGATGTTGAGGATGCTCAAATCAGTGGCAGACATTGATAAGCTGGGTTCCTCCACACAGCAACAATTGTGTCCCCTCCCATCAAGAAAGCATAAAAAAATTAAGATATTTTTAAACAAATAAAAATATTAATTAGGGCTAATGTTTTATTTGTATGATGTGCGTATAATGTTTTTCTTTCCAGCATTGCTTTCAATTTAGGGATTACCTACTGGCACTGCGCAGTCTGTGGCGTCTGAGATACAATTCCTGTCCTGGCCATGTCATTCCATAATATGTCAAGACAATGCTGCATTAATTAAAGATACCATATTAATAACTATAAAGTTTTGAAGTACCTGTTGAACATAAATGTACAAGATTCCAAAACTCACCAAATTCACTGTGAATGAAACTTGGATTCTTAACATATGCTTATAATTTATGTGGTGGAACATGCTTTTCATCTAAACACTTATCTTAAACTCACGTTATATCCACAAAGGTAGAGTACAAAGTCTGGTGCAGTTGTTGACAAAATATCCAAATCCCACCAAATCTTAAAGTATTTTTTCCAAAATGTGTCTTACCCAAGTCGATCCAAGCTGATGCTTGTGCAGCTGGAATATTTATTAAACATTTATGAACCAAAATGTGTGTGTGTGTAAATGTATTGTACACACCATATAGCAAAGATGCTGAGTCACCGAGAGGCACAACAAAAAGACTGTCGGAAAGTGAGCTTTTGGCCGTGAGACCTTTGCCAAAAAACACACACACACACACACACACACACACACACACACACACACACACACACGACTGCAATCTCTGGCAGCTGAGGCCACACAACACGAGCAGTGTGGCCTCGGCTGTCAGAAATCTACATCTACATCTACATCTGCATCTACATCTACATCCATACTCCGCAAGCCACCTGACGGTGTGTGGCGGAGGGTACCTTGAGTACCTCTATCGGTTCTCCCTTCTATTCCAGTCTCGTATTGTTCGTGGAACGAGGGATTGTCTGTATGCCTCTGTGTAGGCTCTAATCTCTCTGATTTTATCCTCATGGTCTCTTCGCGAGATATACGTAGGAGGGAGCAATATACTGCTTGACTCTTCGGTGAAGGTATGTTCTAGAAACTTTGACAAAAGCCCGTACCGATCTACTGAGCGTCTCTCCTGCAGAGTCTTCCACTGGAGTTTATCTATCATCTCCGTAACGCTTTCGCGATTACTAAATGATCCTGTAACGAAGCGCGCTGCTCTCCGTTGGATCTTCTCTATATCTTCTATCAACCCTATCTGGTACGGATCCCACACTGCTGAGCAGTATTCAAGCAGTGGGCGAACAAGCGTACTGTAACCTACTTCCTTTGTTTTCGGATTGCATTTCCTTAGGATTCTTCCAATGAATCTCAGTCTGGCATCTGCTTTACCGACGATCAACATTATATGATCATTCCATTTTAAATCACTCCTAATGCGTACTCCCAGATAATTTATGGTATTAACTGCTTCCAGTTGCTGACCTGCTATTTTTTAGCTAAATGATAAAGGATCTATCTTTCTGTGTATTCGCAGCACATTACACTTGTCTACATTGAGATTCAATTGCCATTCCCTGCACCAGGCGTCAATTCGCTGCAGATCCTCCTGCATTTCAGTACAATTTTCCATTGTTACAACCTCTCGATACACCACAGCATCATCTGCAAAAAGCCTCAGTGAACTTCCGATGTCATCCACAAGGTCATTTATGTATATTGTGAATAGCAACGGTCCTATGACACTCCCCTGCGGCACACCTGAAATCACTCTTACTTCGGAAGACTTCTCTCCATTGAGAATGACATGCTGCGTCCTGTTATCTAGGAACTCCTCAATCCAATCACACAATTGGTCTGATAGTCCATATGCTCTTACTTTGTTCATTAAACGACTGTGGGGAACTGTATCGAACGCCTTGCGGAAGTCAAGAAACACGGCATCTACCTGTGAACCCGTGTCTATGGCCCTCTGAGTCTCGTGGACGAATAGCGCGAGCTGGGTTTCACATGACCGTCTTTTTCGAAACCCATGCTGATTCCTACAGAGTAGATTTCTAGTCCCCAGAAAAGTCATTATACTCTAACACAATGCGTGTTCCAAAATTCTACAACTGATCGACGTTAGAGATATAAGTCTATAGTTCTGCACATCTGCTTGACGTCCCTTCTTGAAAACGGGGATGACCTGTGCCCTTTTCCAATCCTTTGGAACGCTACGCTCTTCTAGAGACCTACGGTACACCGCTGCAAGAAGGGGGGCAAGTTCCTTCGCGTACTCTGTGTAAAATCAAACTGGTATCCCATCAGGTCCAGAGGCCTTTCCTCTTTTGAGCGATTTTAATTGTTTCTCTATCCCTCTGTCCTCTATTCCGATATCTACCATTTTGTCATCTGTGCGACAATCTAGAGAAGGAACTACAGTGCAATCTTCCTCTGTGAAACAACTTTGGGAAAAGACATTTAGTATTTCGGCCTTTAGTCTGTCATCCTCTGTTTCAGTGTGTGTGTGTGTGTGTGTGTGTGTGTGTGTGTGTGTGTGTGTGTGTGTGTTTTTTTTTTTTTTTTCAACAAAGGCCTCACTTTCTGACAGTTTTGTTGTACCTAACTGCGACCCAGAATCTCTGCTATATGGTGAGCAGCAACTATCCTTTTCATAATATTGTTGCATTCCATCCTGAATTTGCCATTGTTTGAAATGGGTTGTACACATTGTTATATAACAAACAATGGTTTTCCAAATAGATATACATTGTGACATCACAAAATACTGTAAATGCAAGTAACATAAATACATCTTATTTACGATTCTTAATACACACTGCCGCCTAGTGGTGGTTAGCTGCAAATAACTTCATGGTTGTGTTATTCAGCTACCAGATGGCATAAATGTACACCTCCTATCATTAGTACAGATTTTTATGGTTGGTTGGTTTGTGGGATTAAAGGGACCAGCCTGCTATGGTCATCGGTCCCAGATGTTTATGTTACTCACTCACATGTGTACGGCACAGATGACATGGTTGTGCATCAGTCCCAACATGTGATTTTTCTAATTTAAATTCTCATCAATATGGACACCTAAGAATTTTGGTGTAGTTTACATCCTAGTAATACTTCTTCACCATGAGTTACATTTATCATTGGTGTAGTACCCGTATATGTGCAAAATTAAATGTATTGTGTCTTTTTAAAATTGAAAGGGAGACCATTCACAGAAAACTGCTTAATGATTCTTTTAAGAACCTTCTTTAGTATTTCTTCTGTTGCTGTATGTTTGCTTGAATTGATTACAATACTAGTGTCATATGCAAAAAGAACTAATTCTGCTTGTGTATATAACGTGGAAGATCATTTACATATTTGAGGAACAATGGCAGACCTATGATTGAGCCTTGGAGATCCCTGTATGCGATTTCTCCCCAGTCAGAATAATGTCCCTGAATACATTAGTTTGATTACTTATTTCAACTTTCTGCATTCTTGTTGTTAGATATGACATCATCCATGGGTTGTCTGTGCCCGGTAGCTGAGTGGTCAGCGCGACAGAAAGTCAATCCTAAGAAGGGTCCGGGTTCGATTTCCGGCTGGGTCGGAGATTTTCTCCACTCAGGGCCTGGGTGTTGTGTTGTCCTAATCATCATCATTTCATCCCCATCAACGCGCAAGTCGCCGAAGTGGCGTCAAATCAAAAGACTTGCACCAGGCGAACGGTCTACCCGACGGGAGGCCCTAGTCACATGACATTATTATTATTAACATCCATTGGTTGTCTCTACCATCAGTCCCATAAAACTTCAATTTATGTTGGAGAATATTGCAATTCGCAGACTCGGATGTCTTAGATAGGCCACAGAAAGTACCACTTGCACTATTTTGTTATTTAATGCTGGTAAAATTTGGTGAGTGAACATGTGAATGACTTTCTCAGTAGAGCAACTCGTCTGAAATCCAAACTATGATTTATTGAGGATATTATCGTTGCTCACTAGCAGCTCCATCTATTGGTTTTTGGTGTACTATGAAACTGACAGTACCATCTATTGGTTAGGTTCATTGGTATACTACGGTACAGATTAACACTACTAATTGCTGACAACATGTTTTACAGATGCAATAAATCCTTCCCCCCCCCCCCCCCCCCCTCCCCCTCTTGCTTTTTTTTTTTTTTATTTTTTATTTTAATATTGTTATTGAATACAATTTTCACAGCAGTGATGATATTCCTGATGCCAAAGAACATCTTAGTAGAAGTTTAATGCCGGAAACAGGATGCCTGGAAATGTCACTTTGTTTGCTTTATACATGATATTCGGTTGAGTACTTAATTTCTGAAGTCACAATGCTTTGGAATGGACATTTTTTTTCTTAGAGAACATATGTCCAAATGTAGCATTTGGTGAATTACCGCATCTGGAAAGAGGAAACATATTTGTCATTGTGTACATCCCACAGAATTGTCATGGAGTCATTTTTGTTAACTCTTTACATATCTTCCATATTTATTGGGAAACATTGCCATCAGAAAACAGCTTTTAATTCCTAAAGGGATTATTGGGAATAACAACTTGGTGTAGTGACTTCCATCTCATATGAAATACTTCAGTAATGCCATGTTCCACCTGAACTGTTACTGAATGATTACATGTTTGTAGTCATTCACCAGTTAATTCATGCAAGTAAATAAAATGTGCACCAGCAATGATAAACCAATTGAATCATGGACATTCGTAAAATATGCATTTGGACCTGCCTAAATGCGAAGTGAAACAAGTAAACTGAAGATAGATGGAAAACTATTATATGAACGAGACAGTCAAGAAAATTTCCATTTAGTCCACTCTTTAATTATTGTAGTCTCAGGGAGCCATATACATCTTTCAACTGCTTGAAGAGAATAAATATCCAAAGATAGAATGCACAATATGTTATGGGTTTGTGAAGTTAACATCAGCGGTAAATAGGTTCTCAACAGATTTAAAATATTAACTTTCCAGGAGAAACTGATGTCATAGTTAAGTGAGGACAGCTGCTTCCCCCAACTTATATATTGTTTGAGCATCACAGTATTAAAGTTCATGTAACACGAAGGTTTATGAATGATGGTCTCATTTAGCATTCTAGTATGTACTTTCCACTACATGCACGGGTCATATAAAGACAGTATTTTGAGGTTGTGCAGGAACTAAAATATGGCACTCCTGTGTTGCTTGCCAACAGTCAGAAACTATGTTTGCTTGATTTTAAATTTTATACAAAATAATTTAAGTTTGTTTCACACAGGTTTTCCGTGTTAACATAAACGTATTAAAACTACATTGTTGCTGTATCTGCTCTAATAACTACTTCTTGAGACACTAAATTGTCTGAAACTGCACCATATCTACTGTGCCTGACAAAAGAAAATGGTGCATCCAGAACTTGGCAGTATGAGCCCATTTATCGGTATGACATTGCACCTCCTGTAGCCTGGATGCATCCCCTGACTCAGTTAGGAAGGGTGTCATAAAGCCTTTGTATCCTCTCCTGAGAAAAGTTGTCTCACAAATGCCACACATGTTCTATGAGGGACAGATCTGGGGATCTTGGTGGCCACAGAGTACCTCAGTATCAAGCAGACAGTTCATAGGCACATTTGCTGTGTATGGAAGAGCATTGTCCTGTTGAAGAATGGCACAAGAATACTATTGCATGTGAGGTAATACAAAGGATGCAGAATGTCCATGGCATACCATTGTGCCATCAGATTTCCCTCAGTCACTACCTACTGTGACCTGAAGTCATACCCAATTGCACCCTATACCATGACACCAGGAGTAACATAACTGTGCGTCTCCAAAACATTGGAAGAATAAGACTTCTTCCAGAGTTGCCGCCATACTCACTGACGATGGTCATTCGGGGAAGTGCAGAATCCCGATTATCATAGAACACAATGCCATTCAGCAGCAGTATCTACTTCCTTGTCGCAGCACCACTCCAAATGTAGCCATTTGTATTGTTGTGTTATTGACAATCTATGCATTGGGCAATAATTCCTTAGTCTTGATGCTGTAAGTCTCCAATCAGTGGCCCAGGATGATATCTGTTCATTACTTGGTTTTGGATGGCAGAATCAGAAATGGAGGGGGTTACGATGTGCTTGACAAATAATACAGTGATCCTTGTGGTGGTCAGATACGGTGGACTGGAAGCTTAGAAACATGTACGTCTCCTCACATTTCCATGCAGTCCTACGCTGGGACACTGTCTGGTCTGAATGCCCCACAAATCTGAATATTGCATTATTCAACCAGCCAGCCAAATGGAGGCCCACAGTGAGGGACATTTCAAATTCTGTGACTTGCTGATAGCAGTATCTCAAATGAGTATGTGAAATCACAATGATCAAACATCATGTGATGATGTGCGCTCCCCTGTATACCTTATACCTTACCAGGCCTGGTAACAGCTGTAAAGACAAATAGCACTAATGCACTATAAAAGGCATTTTTCCTGTCGAAGAGATTTGACATTCTAGTCTTTTAAGTACCTGCTGATCTTTGTGTGTGTGTGCATGTGCGCGTGCGCGCGTGTGCATTTGTGGGAGCGCGTGCAAAGTTTGATTGACATCCAAGCATGTCTTCTGGGTGCTTCACTTCTTTTGTCAGGGGGCGTAATTGTAGCCCTTTGAACTGTATAATCAAACAAAACTGCAACAAAGTTTTCTGTGGAGTTTGTTCAAGAGTTTGATTACTTATTTAGTAATTCATTACATCCATCAGCATTACTTTTTAACACAGCTAAAATATGTCAATGTTTCTGTTTTAGATCCTCATTCGAATGAACAAGCTGTGCACTCAGTGTTGTGCAGGTGGTGTGCTGAAACCAAGAAAACACGAGCAAAGGTTGTTGCGGAATGTAGGTGTCCATACTGTTGTCCTTGACCTCCTCCAGATTCCTTATGACAAAAAAGAGGATGTAAGAATGAATGAACTCATGAGATTGGCACATGAATTTCTGCAGAATTTTTGCCTTGGAAATCAACAGAATCAAGTTCTTCTTCATAAACATCTTGATCTCTTCTTAAATCCAGGAGTAAGTGAGATTTCAAAATTTATTTATGATGTCTCTACCAAAAAGCTTTGTCTGTTTGTTCCTCTGCAAGTGATAAAGACTAGCTTCATTTTTCATGGCATTGGTAATTTAATTTTTTTTTCAGATATTGGAGGCACAAACAGTATGCAGTATATTTCAAGATAACTCTACTCTTTGTAATGAGGTCAATGAAAAAGTGATACAGCATTTTGTTCACTGCATTGAAACTCATGGTAGACATGTTCAGTATTTAAAATTTTTGCAGACAATTGTTAAAGCAGAAAATCAGTTCATAAGGAAATGTCAAGATATGGTCATGCAAGAGGTAAGTAGTTTGTGTAATATCTGTGTTATTATTGCTGAACTACTTGATACTAACTGCTTTCTACATTGGCTATAAAGAGATAGCTCTACTCCTCCTAACTTTGACCACACATAGTACAGGTTATTTTTTTCTCCAGTCCTTAGTCTTTTAAAGTGTATGGAGCCTTGTATTTTTTAATACTATGTAAACTTGTCGATAACACTGCAGCAGTAGCATTCTTCCAGTTTTGTTCCATAATTAATATGATTAGTTTTATCCACTTAAATTCTTCAGATAGTAAGTACTCATCCTTTTTGTCATCAACTAGAGGTGAAACAGTAATTTTAATTACCAACATTGTATTTCATAACCAACTCTCTGTGAAATATGGATAATTGATTGAATAGTACAAGAAGGCAATGTTGACTTTCTCAAAGGAATGGGGAAAAGAAACGATCAAGAAATAAGTTAATTTAAACAGTTTTAATGTGTTGCTATAACACAAAAAGGCTTAGTTTTATGGAATAGTGCAGGCAGACTATAAATACATCAAAATGGTGACAATTAGGTCAGCATAAAAGTCAAGTATAGCCTATTATACAGATGAACAAACCATCTTCAAGGTTGTGGGCCATGTTTTTCACACTGAGAATTGCTTCCGAATTGCAACTGAATTATTGTTCCCCTGAGAAATCCTCTCCACCTGGTAACCCTGCAGTCAAAATTGGCTTGCATTGAGGTATTTTGGCCATACAGTTGGAAAAAATTGGAAAAATTCAACCCACAACAAATTAAAAAAAAAAAAAAAAAAAAAAAAAAAACTACGAATTTATAAAGTTGAACCACGAAAATGATGTTAACAAAACATGTCGCAACCTCATTGGTCAGACACTCTGTATGTCTTTAGACATAAGGACTAAAACACTTCAAAGAACAAGTGATGAGTGATGATGAAATTAGCTGACTGTTTTTAAAGCTGCACATCACACCAGTTAGTGGGAAAATATATGCTATGAAGAGGAACTTCGTGCTTGTGGATTTGACTGGCAAGAACCCCACACTTGGCTGTTCTGTTTATTTATTGTACATGTAGTAGGAAAATATGTTTTGTTACTCTGTGCAATAACCCAAATCCAGATATCGTCAGCTTTAAAACTAAGTGCTAAGTGCACATGTTGTGCAGCGAACTGTGACAGCTGCTGCACATTATATTTCGTGTACTGATATCATCATAAATTTTTTCAGAGCATATATTTTGAACCGTGAACTCTGCAATGTTAACTTGTAATGACACTGGACAGTCATTGGTTCTGTAATGACCACCTCTGAGAACCAGGATCCAGCTTTCCATCAACATGGACAGAGAGAAATGATTGAGATTTTTCTACAAATGACAGATAGTAGTTAAATTGCACACTTTCCACATGGCAGCTGGATTTTATGCTAAAAGCTCCATTTGGAAATTGCTGAATTTAGTACAATATGTTGCAGTAGCATTGGAATAAAGAGAGAGAATGAGGCATAAGTAAGACATGAAAGTAACAAAGTAACAATCATTCTAACTAGTTCTGAAGAATATGTTTGTAAAGATAGCATTATTATGTTAAAACTGCAGCTAATTGTTATTTGATTGGATAATAAAGTATACACAAGTATATCATTGCATTCTGAAAGAACTGTGAAATTAATGACACCAATATGAGTTCTTAGTTGATACAAAGTAGTCATCAAAGTTGCAGTTTGTCCTCCTCATGAAGCTGAAATGAAGATTACTAAGCAGCACTTCTATTCAGTCCTGGTGGGGTCAGGGATTTTCTCGGCCTCATGATGACTGGGTGTTGTGTGATGTCCTTAGGTTAGTTAGGTTTAACTATTTCTAAGTTCTAGGGGACTGATGACCATAGATGTTAAGTCCCATAATGCTCAGAGCCATTTGAACCATTTTTGAACTTCTATTCAACCTATTGTATCTGACCCGTCGTGTGTATGTGTGTGTGCGTGTGTGTGTTCAAAACCAAAATATTTCCATGCTTATTCCTATTTTGTTCCCAGCTTGTGAATGCAGGAGAAGACGTCTTGGTGTTCTACAATGACAAAGCTTCATTTAACAACTTTGTGAAAATGATGAGATCAAAAAGGCACCGCATGGATGAAAGTGGTCCTCTCAGGTAATCCTTGAGTCTCAGCTGTTTTAAGCATTTAGTTTGCTAAATATGTGCTAATGCAAACCAAAGGAAATGGTGAACTGATAAGCATGTTCACAATACAACTGATTTTTTTAAGGTATCATGTGGAGTTGGTTAAACTTTTGGCCTGCTGTACAATGGGAAAAAATGTTTACACCGAAATAAAATGTCACAGTTTACTTCCTCTTGATGACATAGTGGCAATGGTGTCACATACTGATTGCATTCCAGAGGTAAGTTTTGTAACTACTGCCTACATCATTCATTTTAAGGACTGTATTTATAAATTAGTTGCTCTTCAGTGTGATTGCATATTTTAACTAGGTGTTCAGCCTCTCTTTATACCTTACAGTCCAATCTAATTGATCTCTGGCAAACATTTGCCGTTAGCGTAAATTTACAAATGTAAATGTGTTAATCATAATGCTTTGTTTATTCATTCTCTCTCTCTCTCTCTCTCTCTATCTATCTATCAATATCTATCTCTCTCATGTTTGAATGTAAATTCTTTATTACTTTGATTTAGGTTCATGACTATTTTTCATCATTTTACGTTTTTCTTTCAGTTTGATTGATGTCCTTTCTTTCTTTCTTGCTGTGAGTATTTAAAATATGTTTCTTTCACAGGCATCCCACCCCAAGACTTTGAAGTAACGAATTGAGGTTTTTGTGTGTCATTAACACCTATTGTGTTGTTGAATTTTATGCAGGCATGTTACATGTGATTCAATTGTATCCACTCCGTTTCCCAGTCCCTCTTCCCTGTCACTTTTTCACCCCTGCTGCTGGTTAATGACAAATTCAAGGTTAAATGTGCAGGGTTACAATTACTGATCTACATGAAATAAAATTGTAATAACTTCTGAATGGTTTGTGTTAGGATGTTCAAACTGGATGGTTGCCTGTAGGGCATGATGGGAATTGTATGGTTTGGTGTAGTGATAAAGCCTATTTTCATTCGGATGGGTTCATCAGTAAGCAAAATTGGTGCATTTGGGGACTGAGAATCCACATTCCGCGATCGAGAAATCTCTTCACCTTCAACGGGTGACTGTGTGGTGAGCAGTGTTCAGTCACGGAATAATCAGTGCAATAGTCTGTGATGGCATCGTGACTGCCGAACGGTATGTAAAGGTTTTGGAAGATTATTTCATCCCCATTATCCAATGTGATCCTGATTTTGACAAGATGTGGTTCATGCAAGATGGAGCTTGACCCCATCGAAGCAGGAGAGTGTTTGGTGTCCTGGAGGAGCACTTTCAGGACTGCATTCTGGTTCTGGGGTACCCAGAGGCCACTGGCATGGGCCACAATTGGCCACCATATTCTCTGGATCTGAACACATGCGACTCCTTTTTGTGTGGCTGTATTAAAGACAAGGTGTACAGCAATAACCCCAAAATCATTGCTGAGCTGAAAACAGCCATTTAGGAGGTCGTTGACAGCATCGATGTTTTGACACTTCAACAGGTCGTGCAGAATTTCACTATTTGTCTATACCACATCATTGCAAATGATGGCAGACATATCAAACATGTCACAACATAAATCTGAATCTCTGTAGTGTTGTGAAGTTTACATGTTGAATGAAGTGGGTGCACACCATAGTTTGTAACTAATGTACATTTTTTCTCCCCTCATAAAGTTCAACAATTGTCACCGTGTAAGTAACTCTTTGAGCATGTTGTCCTTCTCTTCTCTGACCAGAATCCTCCCTCCCATCACTGCGTGTACCAACTCCTTTCCTTCCTATCACTCTTTTACTTACTCTCTACGTAGCAAGCTGTTTTTCCATCCTTCAGTGAATGTGGACTTGGGCTCTGAAATGTGAATTTCTCCCAGTACTAATCTACTTGAGTAGATCTTAAAATCTTAAAAGTTTAACTAACAAATGAACAGTAATGATTGTATTTTACAGGAAAACAGTTTTAACTGTAGTATATATTATGCAAGCATTGATTAATTATTTTCTTTAGTGGCAGAGGATGGATTTCATTGAATTAATTTTTGTATCTTGGTGTTTCAATATGTTGAGCTAATAGCATGCTGAATTTTTGTCAGTTGTTGTTTTCAGTACTGATTTTTCTTCATATATACTTTTTCTTTGTGATATTGTTAATAATTTTATTTCTTGGATTGTCCTATAATATCATTTACAGTATATAGGCCATAATTTAAATGCTGATAATGCTCCCTGTGTGTGTGTGTGTGTGTGTGTGTGTGTGTGTGTGTGTGTGTGTGTGTGGGCGCGCGCGGGCATTATAAGCTGTAGAGACAAATGCCATGCGCTAATTCTTTAGTTTACTGTCATCATAATTGCTATCCTAATCATAACAGAAGTTCAGATGTTTTGATGCACTGTAGTATGCGTGTTTTAACAGCAAATCTGGAGCCTCAAAATTGACAAAAAATTCTAGAAAAAAATATTCTAATAACACTACAGGTGTCATCAAAATATTTGAATGAAGCCAGCTCAATATCACCTCATTCTTCATAGTTCTCCAAATGTGAATGCCAAGACAACTTAATAGAATGACCTCACATGTTGTGTGATAAATAGGTTCCAAGCAGGTGAACACTTAACAGTGAGGAAGGCCTGGCTTCAAGAACCCAGTGAAGTCACTTTTCTGAGTGTAGGAGACTAAAATATATGAAACATTGTTACCAGTGTATTACACACAAAGCTTTTCTAGTTATATGTCCATAGTAACTGTTTCATTCTCAGCTTTGCCATTCTTTTAATCTGATACATAATGGAGCAGCATTCATTGCATAATATAGTATGAAGAAGTGACATAATGAACCAGTTCATGCAATATTGTAATCTGATTTGTTAATGAGTTAGTATGGTGTTCTTGTTAATCATAGGAGTTGCAGAAATCAGCAATGTGCTTTATTATAGCAGACATGGTTCCTTGTGGACATGTAGTTAGGTACATGTTCCAAATATCAGTAGCACAACTTCTTTCAAAACGGTGTTGAGCGAATCTCCTTATACATGGTTTGTTCACATGCTGGTCCTTAACAGATTACTATATAGCACACTAGTTTAACCCTCAAGCGGGCGTGCCATTTTTTATAACACGAGCGGACGTGCGGCGCACTTTGTACAGATGAAAAGAATAGGTTTCCTTATGTTACCCAGGTAAGTCATGATCAAAATCATGGTTAAATCTTAGTTTATTTAAACAAGGAGAAGATAAACTTACATAATATGTAACTACTGTTTAATTAAACAATAATGAAATAAATTTTCACTGTAACTCTCTTTTGCCAAGGACAGCTGTTAAAGAGATAGTAATGACGCATTCGAACCATTAGGCAGTGCAGTTGCATCGGATCTCGGTCAGCTGCTTATTCGATCACTAATTATCTCGTAGACAACTGCCTCAATGTGGGATTACGATGCTAGTTCATAACTGGGGCCATTTTTTTGAACTGATCGTAAATTTTTTCTCGCCTAGCTCGCATTGTATTTTATATTACTGATGATCACTTGGACGTACGCTGACACAATTTATCGCTGTGTTACCTGAAGCAATACAGAAGGAATGGGTATAGGTTTGGAGTTGTGAAACAAAAATGGAACCGCACAAAACCATTATATTTTTGGTTGGCGCACTTTATACACAGGTGCACCCGCTTGAGGGTTAAATTTAATGAAGTAAACATACTGTGCTATTTGTGTTTCATTAAATATTTGTCTGTGCCCTAAAAAAGTTGCAGGTATCTTCTGCGACCTAAGCAAAGCATTTGTTCAGTGAATCAGTCCGTGCTGCTCCATAAATTAGAGAGATATGGGATCAGCGGGAGTGCCCTCCAGTGGCTGACCTCATATTTGACGAACAGGAAGCAAAGAGTTATAATAACGTCTAACTCTGAAAATTTCTCATCAAAATGGGAAACTATCTCACTAGGTGTTCCCCAGGGCTCGGTTTTGGGACAAATTCTCTTCCTGTTTTATACAAGGTGTTACAAAAAGGTACGGCCAAACTTTCAGGAAACATTCCTCACACACAAATAAAGAAAAGATGTTATGTGGACATGTGTCCGGAAACGCTTAATTTCCATGTTAGAGCTCATTTTAGTTTCATCCACCTACGCTCAATGGAGCACGTTATCATGATTTCATACGGGATACTCTACCTGTGCTGCTAGAACATGTGCCTTTACGAGTACAACACAACATGTGGTTCATGCGCGATGGAGCTCCTGCACATTTCAGTCAAAGTGTTCGTATGCTTCTCAACAACAGATTCGGTGACCGATGGATTGGTAGAGGCGGACCAATTCCATGGCCTCCACGCTCTCCTGACCTCAACCCTCTTGACTTTCATTTATGGGGGCATTTGAAAGCTCTTGTCTACGCAGCCCCCGTACCAAATGTAGAGACTCTTCGTGCTCGTATTGTGGATGGCTGTAATACAATACGCCATTCTCCAGGGCTGCATCAGCGCATCAGGGATTCCATGCGACGGAGGGTGGATGCATGTATCCTCACTAATGGAGGACATTTTGAACATTTCCTGTAACAAGTGTTTGAAGTCACGCTGGTACGTTCTGTTGCTGTGTGTTTCCATTCCATGATTAATGTGATTTGAAGAGAAGTAATAAAATGAGCTCTAACATGGAAAGTAAGCGTTTCCGGACACATGTCCACATAACATATTTTCTTTCTTTGTGTGTGAGGAATGTTTCCTGAAAATTTGGCCGTACCTTTTATAACACCCTGTATAAATAATTTACCCTTAAATATCAATGCAAAGTCAGTCCTATTTTCAGATGACACTTCAGTGCTGATTGAAAAATATAGCTTTGCAGAAATCACTGACTGTGTTGTAAACACATTGGATTCTCTGGAAGCCTAGTTTCAATTACATGGTCTGAAACTAAACATTACAAAAACACAACTCATACAATTCAAAACAAAACAATCTAAACCAAGTGAGATTTATGTCCTACATAAAAATGAGAAAATAGAACCAGGAAGCCCAGTGAAATTCTTAGGACTAAACTTGGATGAAAACTTAAACTGGCAGGCACACTCAGAATATTTAGTTAACAAACTAAATAGCCTTTCTTTTGCAATGGGAATGTTACATAATGTAATAGACATGGACAAATGAAAAATTGTTTACCATATTTGCTTCGAATCTGTCATCAGATATGACATAATTTTTTGGGGTAATTCAAGTTATATGGTACAGATATTAAAACTTCAAAAAAGAATCATTAGGAAGATGTGTGCCACACATCTAAGAATCTCGTGTCATCCATTGTTTAAAAAACTAAATATTTTATCTGTCCCGTCACTATACATATTTGAAATTCTAATTTTCCTGTACAGTAAACCTGAACTTTTCAAAGAATTTCACTTCAAACACACTTACACAACTAGGGAAAAACAAAATTTTATGCTCCCTCCACACCGATTAAAGCCCACACCGATTCTATGACTCTTCAATACATGAGCATGAAAATATACAATAAATTAAAGGGTTGTGATATTCTGAGCATGGAAATTGGTCATCTAAAGAAAAAATTACATGACCTCTTAGTGGAGGAGTTTATGAAAAAAAAAAAAAAAGGAACTGCTAGAAAATTGTTTCATAACTATACTTGTTATTATTTTTAAATCTGTAAACTAAATCCCTAAAATTATATACTGACATGTCTCCAGTACAATAGATCACATGAGCTGAATATTGTTATGTTATGAGATGAAATAAATCAAATCAAAACAGGTTGTCCAGAATAAATAATTGCTGATTAAATTGAAAATTCAGGAAAATTCAATTTGGTGGTATTATTATATGGAGGTTTAAATGCAAGCTTGAATTTATCTTGTTGTTCCCTGACAATATGATTGAAAGGATAGATGGCTATTCACAATATAGTGGAAATGTTGCTTCACAGACAGGCACAAGAAGAAGACTGCTAATCAATAAGCTTTTGGCCAAAAATCCTTCTTATGAATTGGACAACACACACACACACACACACACACACACACACACACAGAAATGCAACTCTCACATACATAACCACTGTTTCTGGGTGCCAGTGTGTGTGTGTGTGTGTGTGTGTGTGTGTGTGTGTGTGTGTGTGTGTGTGTGTGTTTTCTAATTCAGAAGAATGTTTTCTGGCTGAAAGCTTACTTGTGTACCAGTCATTTTGTTGTGTCTCTCTGCGACTTAGCATCTCCACTGTATGGTGCATAGCAACTATCCGTTTCATAATATTGTCATATTATATCCTGGATTTCCATTGCTTGATTTAATCTACCCTTTTAGTAATATTGTCATCATTCTGTCCTGGATTTTCCATTGTTTGGTTTTCTTTTGTACACTCCTGGTTATTCTATGAAACACATATTCATGTAACATGTGCTTATTGTATTTTAACATGAGGGCTGTCAGTGATGCACAACACCACATGTATTACCTGCTGTTGAAGAAGGTTGAACACATTTGTGGTGTGCATTTGGAAGATTTACAGTGCAATACACCATGATACAAAATGCCTGTCTTGTGTTGTCTACCACTGGAGTTGTATAGAGCATCTCCATGATACTTTCATTCTTATTAAGTGGACCTGTGGTGGAAAGCATTGCATTTCTTTTGGATTTTCTCTATTTTGTCTTTCTGTCCTATCTAGTACAGGTTGTAGAACAAAAAGCAGTATTCAATGAAAGGAAGGTTTTTAAGCTACCTCCTGTGTGAGTTGACTACACTTCCTCATGATTCTTCCAATTAATTTCAGTTTCATGTCGGGCTTACCTACAACTAGTTTTATGTTATTATTCCACTTCAGATTGATCCATAGACTTAAGTCTAGATGTTTAATGAATTTGACTGCTCCAGAGATTGTTCAGCAATTGTGTGTTCATAGAATAACTGGTCTTTCTGCCTGTTTTTACAAAATATGTTACATTTGCTTAGTTTGAGGGTGAACTGTATCCCTCTAAAATATGTTGATCCTCTGTAACTCTTCCTGCATTTTGCTGCAATTTTCTGCCATTGTGAGTTCTCTGTACACATCAAGATCATCCATGAGCAGCCACATGGAGCCTTCTGATGTTATCCATAAGGTCATTTTATGTATACTGTGAATGGTAATGGCCCTGTAACAGTCCCTCAGGGTACATCTGAAGATTTTTCTCCGTTAGGAATAAATTTGCTTGGAACTCTTCAGTCCAATTATAAAGCATGTTTGTTATTTCATCTACTCCTGTTTTGTTCAGTAGGCAAGGCTAAAGAACTGTATTAAACACCTTCCAGATGTCAAGGAACATAGCATCAACCTGGGCTCTTGGTATTTACAGCCTTCTGGATATAATGATGGAAGAAAATGAACTGGGATTCACTGTTTGCAGAAATCATGTTGATTCCTACAGAGGAGACTTTTAGTGTTTGTAAAATGGGAATGATCTGCACATTTTCCAGTTGCCTTTTCTCGAATGATTTGTTTTGATTTATTTTCTATCCCACATTCACTTATTTTGACATCTATCATTCTTGATGTTCTTGTGACAGTTGGAAGCAGTAACTGCAGCATGATATTCCTCAGTGAAACGATTTTACAGAAAAGAATGAAGTATTTCTGCCTTCTCTTCTGTCCCCAGCATTCCATTTGAACTTCATTGACTTGCAAATTGTCAAAGTAGCATCAAATAGAATTACTTGCACCACGCACCCTTTCTGGAATCCTCCATTATGATGCCATTAGTGTCTGCTAATGTCTTGACAGATGGCTTTTTTTACTAATTTAACATAAGATCAAATCTTTTTAGGATTTTCTCTCAGATCTGTGACAGAATTTTATTTTCAAATTGTGTACTAATCATCTCAGAAGGTCAACATCGTTCAAAAGAGTATTAAAATTTTCAGTCTTGTTTGTGTCCCTGTTGATCCCATAAGGCTTCAGCTTTATGGTTATTTGTTACTTTATTCCTTCCATTTTTTATGTTCCATCCATGATTTTCCATTGCCATATTTAGAATGACAATCAGTACTTAAGAATTATTGTTTGAATGTTTGTTGAGTGAATTACCTCCTTCATAGGTAAATTACATTTACTTAGGATTCTTTTAATGAATCTCAGCCCAGAATCTGCCTTTCCTGCAACTAGTTTTATGTAATATTTCCACCTTAAATTGTCATCAATGTGTGCCCTTCAATATTTTACTGGTTTGACTCTGATCATTGACTGATCACCAATGGTTGTATGAATCGATAATGAGTCTTTTTACCTATGTCTACACAATGTGTTAGATTTATTTATAGTGAGCTTCAGCTGCCAATCTCTTCTCCAATCACTGATCCTTTGCAGGTCATCTTTGCACTACAATTTTCTGGTATTGGAACTCCCTCATAAACAATTGCACTTTCTACAGCAGCCTTGTGTGGGTCCCAACAAAGTAGTATAGTCAATGTATTACTTTATAAGATGTCTTCAATACAGTTACTTAGCAGGCCGAATATTCCAAATGTTCATATGTTGTTCACTTGGCAGCAGTGTGGAACTGGAAATTAGAGAACACATGTCAACTTGTGCACCATTATCTGCTTCATTATGAATCTTTGAAGAAATGAAGCAGGCTTAGTCAAATGACTCTGCTTGTGTAACCCATGTTGATTCCTTTAGAGAAGGTATTCAGTCTGGTTGCCCTGATTAGTATTTCCTGCCTTATTAAGTTCTTGTACTTCTGCTCAAATCCTTCGTAAATATTGACATGTTAAACTAAACACCCTTGAGTTCCTCGCATTACTAATTACTGATAAAGATTAGTTAATATTCATATTAGACATATAAAATTAAGTGGCTTAGCAAGTTAACAGAACAGTATAACATTCTCTTTAACCTTCCACAAAAATGAACTGCATTTCTTATCACTTTAAGCAATACTAACACAGTAATGAAAGCATTGTAATACTGCTTATATAGATGGAAGCTGAAAGTAGCTTCATCAGTACGATAGTGGTGGCTTCAGTTTTCTGTAAATATCAGTAAGTAGAATCCAAGAATGGGATTAACAAATACAAATTCAGGATGGTGAATTATTCCCAATTTTATATTACTCTTCAGATGTGAGCAGAGCCTCTTCAAAGATTCTCACATCCTCGAATAAAAAAACTTGCTATTAATTGTTAGGAACATGTTACTATTGAATGCAATGAGTTTTCGCAGTGTTCCAGTATTGTTTTCATACAATTCTCATTGCTGTTTATTTATTCCAGATAAGGCATATTTAATCTAGGAGACTGTACTCATTATAAGTAGATTTCAGCCTGTGGTTAATGCAAATTGTTGTTTACTCAACACCCCTAAAAGAAATAAAAGTGTGGGGAAATAATTTGTTTTCATAATCCTCATTTGTAAACTAAGACTAACAATTTATTGTATACTTTTCAGGTAAAGGAAGCATATATTAACTTCTTAAACCATTGCTATATTGATACAGAAGTTGAGATGAAGGAAATTTATACATCCAACCACATGTGGTCTCTTTTTGAGAAGAGCTTCCTGGTAGATATGGGAATTGTTGCAAATTCAACACATGATCGAAAACATGCTGATACAGCTTTGGAAAACTATGTCATCAACAGTGTTATGAACATTATAACGACTTTTTTTAACACTCCATTTTCAGACCAGAGTACAACTGTTCAGGTAAATAGTTTTATATACTCTTCTTAGCTTCAGCTGTCAATTTTTGTTCTGTGTTCTTGGCTTTACTTCACATTACAATATAAAATGTGCTTGCTGTCAAAAAATTGCCAAGAAGTATATTTGGCTTATTTTACTTGCAGACAAGACAACCTATTTTTGTGCAGCTTCTTCAAGCAGCATTCCGGATATCTCAGTGCACATGGCTGAATGCAGCACAGAGATTTAATGTTGAAAATTGCATTCGTACTTTGTCAGAAGTGGGTAAGAACATCTGTTATAGACAGTTGTGGGCATCATAATACTTCTATACAAAGTAGTATAGTCAATGTATTACTATAATTCCTTATGTTTAGCAAAGTACTCAGCATAAACTAAGTCTTAATATTGTTATTTCTACCAGTCACTAAATTTTGTTTCCCCATGTTATATTATACCCATCTGCATTGTAGATTTAAAATTAAGATGAGGAAGAAAGATGTAGTGGAGCAACATCATTGTTGTTAAGTTAGCACAGTTACTTCATTTTACCAGATACATTTAAAGGAATGATTGGTATAAATAATTCGTTGTTAGAAATGAGAAAGATGAGAAAGACAGAATTGATGATAAGCAATGTGGACACACTCCATGTACATAAGAAAATAGCTAGAGGAAAGTGTTGCAGTACTTAAAAAGCTTGGAGTAGATGGTAATAAAATGGAGAACAAAAAATAATGAAAGTGGCACCAGTAAACACCACAGTTTCAGCATATACAGATATCAGAATTGTAATATGGACATAAATGGATGCCCAAGTAATAGTTCAGTTACACGTAGCATTTGTAGTATTACTGTTCTGGAACCAGACTACAGATAGTAAGCATCTACTATATTGACTATTTGCTATTCATTAGGATATTTTGTTTTCAGTGTCCAGTCGTTACCACTGCAGCAAAAAGTAGAATACATATCAGAGTTGTGCTGCCATAATAGAAAATAATTATCTGTGATAATATTCAGGACATAATTAACTTCTATGGTCACTGTACAAATTGTCATTTAGCATGACATACTTTTGATAACTATTTGTGACACCTCTCTCCGTAACAGAAATTTTCAGTATTACAGTTTTTATTGTTATCGTATGATCTTATATTTTATAAAGCAAGCAGAAGGACATTTTCAGTATTAAGTTGTACTATACTGGATTCTTGGTGTGAAATATTGCACATTCACATGTATAGATTTTATATGATGACATTTACAGGACATATAACTTGGATGTTATGATGATGTTTACAAGGTATATAATTTGGACATTTAGAAAACTGTTATTCTGTTCTTTACTGTCTTGTATGGTATCTCCAGATGCAGCAGTATTTGATGGAGTTTTTGCTGTTGGAATCATACACTGAAATGCCAAAGAAATTGGTATATGCATGCGTATTCAGTTATAGAGAGATGTAAACAGGCAAAATACAGCGCTGCGATTGGCAATGCCTACATAAGACAACAAGTGTCTGGCGCAGTTGTTAGATCAGTTACTGCTGCTACAATGGCAGGTGGTCAAGACGTGAGTGAGTGTGTTACAGTTGGTGCACGAGTGATGGTACGTAGCATCTCTGAGGTAGCGATGAAGTGGGGATTTTTCCCATACAGCCATTTCACAAGTGTACCATTAATATCAGGAACCCAGTAAAACATCAAATCTCTGACGTTGCTGTGGCCGGAAAAAGATCCTGCAAGAACTGGACCAACGATGACTGAAGAGAATCATTAAGTGTGACAAAGTGCAACAATTTCGCAAATTGCTGCAGATTTCAATGCTGGGCCATCAAAAAGTGTCAGCGTGTGAGCCATTCAGTGAAACATCAGTGATATGGGCTTTTGGAGCCAAAGACACATTCGTGTATTCTTGATGACTGCATGACACGAGGCTTTATGCTTCACCTCTTGAATCTTGAATGCATGTCAGCAGGGACTGTTCGAGCTAGTGGAGGCTCTGTTATGGTGTGGGGCATGTGTAGTTGGAGTGCTATGGGGCACCTGATATGTTTAGATACGACTCCGACAGGTGACATGTACGTAAGCATCCTGACTGATTACCTGCATCCATTCATGTCCATTGTGCATTCTGACAGCAACACACCACATGTCCAGAATTGCTACAGAGTTGCTCCAGGAACACTCAACTGAGTTTAAACAGTTCCACTGGCCACCAAACTCCCCATACATGAACATTATTGAGCATATATAGGATGCCGTGCAACATGCTGTTCAGAAGAGATCTCCACCCCCTCATACTCTAACGGATTTGTGGACATCTCTGCAGGTGTCAATTCACTCCAGCACTACTTCAGACATTGGTCGAGTCCATGCCATGTCGTGTTGCAGCAAATGTGTTCACGAGGTCCCTACACGATATTAGGCAGGTGTACAAGTTTCTTTGGCTCTTCATTGTATGTTTAGGTAAACTAGATTTAATGTCTATTTCACTCAGTGCTGGCAACAAAGAAGTTGATTGTTGCTTCTGTAAACATCTTCTTGATCATGATCACTTAGTGAACACTAGTCACATTCATGACAGTGTCAGTATTGAACTGTCTTTGTGTTGCCTCTTTAAAAACTACTTCAGAGGTGTTTATCAAGGAATTCCAGTTCTAATGACTCTATTTTTGATGAAACATTAAACAGTAATTGTATTCTCTTACTATCAGATTTAATAGCAAAAAACTGTAGTTTCAGAATCTACCTCACTGATAAAGTCTTCCATGAAGGTAAGAAATTATTCATTTTTGTCAAGACAATACCTGAAACCTGTATCTTCTTTTCTACAGCTAAAGGAAGAGGAATAGCTATACCATCTGACCTTGAAAGCCAAGTTTTGTCCATGTTCAACAAAGCAGCAATGTTATCGAGACAGACTAGCAAATGGTTGCAGGCTGCAAAAACACCAAAAATGGAACGTTCACAGTCTCAGGTACCAGAGAGAATAATAATTATGAATTATAGTTTAGTAGTTTGATTTTCGCTATATGATGTTGTTATCCATAGATTGAAAAGTTCTTTTTTCCACTCGAGTAATTGTTTGACTTTGTTTCAGCTAATGCGGCTCGATCGTAGCATTATAGAAGGGCTACAAGACATTGTGTCGCTTTTAGAAGATCAATTGAAACCACTGGTTCAGTCAGAGTTATCACTTCTAGTTGATATTCTTTATAGACCAGAACTGCTGTTTCCTGCAGATACTGAAGCTAGGAAGAGATGTGAGAATGGTGGCTTTATTAGAAGGTATCAATCAATAATTGCTTGCCAAAGATTCTGAAATCACCAGTTTTGTACAAGTGTAGAGTTACTCAGTTTTCATCGTGTATGGATATACTACAATACCTGTTCCATGTAGTGTTCAATAAGAGCTCTGTGGGGAATGGAAAATATTACTTCAACTCCCTAACTGCTCCAACCTTTACATTGTGTTACCTGTAGATTTTGAACTCTGAACTGATGTTCAATTTTGAGCTATGTGATGCAGTGCAAAACAGTTGTAACATAAAGTACTCAAGTGCCCCTACCGAACAACTTAGCTGGAGTGAAATGGTCCCTACTGCAGTCTCTTTTCCTTCTTGAGTGCACTTACTATAGTAGATATGACACTAGAGAAAATATCCTACTGTCTCCATACCAACATAAGAAGCAAGAATTTTTGAATTATTTAGGAATAAAGAGATGACTCACCGAAAGGCAGAAGTGCTGCGATGTCAACAGACCCACAAACAAAAGGTACAGTCCTTTGCCAGCTTTTGGAATGAAATTCCTTTCTCAAGCTGTCAGAGAAATGTACACACAAACACACATTCTCTCCCATCCACTTCACTTAGTCCTTCTCCACCCATTTACCGAGCAAGATGGTGCGGTGGCTAGCACACTGGACTCGCATTCGGGAGGACGACAGTTGAGTCCTGCGTCTGGCAATCCTGATTTAGGTTTTCCATGATTTCCCTAAATCGCACCAGGCAAATGCCGGGATGGTTCCTTTGAAAGGGCCGGGCCGACTTCCTTCCGTCCTTCCCTAATCCAGTGAGACCGATGACCTCGCTGCCTGGTCTCCTTCCCCGAACAACCCAACCTCCACCCACTGTGCCACCTTCCTGGATGTCCATCTCCTCCTCTCAGATGACTCCTTTAACACCTCAGCCCACATCAGACCCGCCATTCACCAACAGTACCTGTACTTTGTCAGCTGCCACCAGTGGCAGATGCATCTGCAGTGATGAGAACTCCCTCGCCCAGTATGCTGAAGGCCTCACAAAGGCCTTTTGCAGAGAGGCAGTACCCCCCAGACGTAATACAGAGACAGATATCCCATGTCATATCCCCACGCACACCTGATTCTCACATCCATCCCAAGAACCAGCCACAAAGAAGTGACACCCTTGTCACCTAATACCACCCAGGGCTGGAATGACTGGACCATGTCCTTTGTCAGAACTTTGATTATCCGTCGTCATGCCCTGAAATGAGGGACATCCTACTCAAGGTACTTCCATCCCATCCCAAAGTGGTGTTCTGCTGCCCACCCAACCTCCACAACATCCTAGTCCATCCCCATGCCATTCCCACTCATAATCCCTTGCCACAGGGATCATACCATTATGGAAGACCCAGATGCAAGAGCTGCCCTAATCATCCACCCAGCACCTCCTACTCCAGTCCCATCACAGGCTTATCTTACCCCATTGGATACCGGGCCACATGTAAAACGAGCCATGTTATATACCAGCTCTGCTGCAGCCACTGCACAGTGTTTTACATTGGGATGACAACCAAGCAGCTGTCAACCAGAATAAATAGCAACTGCCAGACTGTTGCCAAAAACGATGTGGACCACACAGTGGCACAACATGCAGCAGAGCACAACATGCAAGATTTCAGTGGCTGCTCCACAACCCGTGACATCTGGATCTTCCCCACCAGAACCAGCTTTTCTGAGCTGCGCATTTGGCAACTATCCTTGCAGCACATCCTTTGCTCCTGTAACCACCCTGGCCTACACCTAAGGTAACTCACTGTCCCCCCCACCCAGTATTGTGTGTGTGCAGGTACAGGTACATGTGCATGTGCAAGTTTCTCCTACAGCTTGAGAAAGGAATTTCATTCCGACTGCTAGCAAAGCTCTGCACCTTTTGTTTGTGTGTCTGTTGGCGACACAATGCTTCTGCCTTTTGGTGAGTCGACTCTTTATTTCTAAATACTTCATTATTCTCAACCAGAAAGAAGAATTTTTGTTCACTTTATGTCAACTCTTTCATTTTTACCTCATTACACATAAATGGCTGTATCCAGTTAAATGCTTATTGTGTTATTCAATTTTCATGGGTGACTTCGCTGAAGCTGGTATTAAAATTACTGGGGAAGTTAATTTTATAGATACTAATATAGATCACAAACTGCCTGATAGCTTCTGTCGTGGGCATAGATTGAAATCGTTGTGGGTCCAGTAACAACATACAATTGCAGGGCCAAACATATGGTTTTCAACTTTCACCAATCAGAATTTATTCTTCTTCTTCATTTGATGAAGTGGAAGGAGTTAAGATCTGCCACATATCTGTGAATCCAGCTTTTTTGGGCCACTGTTTGTTTGCTTAAAGACAAAAGGTGATTGCAACATAAATAAGGAAAGTGTCAGAGGAGGCGACACAATTCAAGGTTTAAGTAAGAAAATGCACTAGGAATCATAAGTTGAAGATAAGACAGCAGGGTGCCGTAATCAGTTCCATACTTGTCGATAAATGTTTTGCCTTTATAGAGAGAATGTTCAAAAAGATTAAGGGAGATTACACTAACACTTTTTTGGGTTGTTCATAAGGAGCATTTTAGAGTCCACGTACATCAACTTCTGATCTGGGTCTTACATAGAAACAAGATTTTTTCATCTGTCAGCGGAAAATTGGTGTGTGCTGCAGACCCTATCTGATAAATATTGAGTACTGAAAACACCAGCAATCCTGTTGTGCTTCCTTGGGGGGACACCCATTGTTAGCTTTATTTTTGTTATACATTTTGTATCCACTCTAACAGTTGGGTACTTCCAGTCAAATATTCTACATGGTAACCACATATTTGTGATGATACTACATGTGGTTGCATCTTGGCTATTAGACAGCCAAGTGATACTACACAACACACCTTTCATAAATCTAGGAAAACACACACTACCTCTTTAACTGTGATTACAATTTCAAACAGTGGAAACTGCGCTTTATTATATCAACAATGTAAGGCAAGAGAGATATTGTTACTCACCGTAAAGATGATGCATTGAGTTACAGACAGGCACAAGGAAAAGACTTTTACATAATTATCTTTTGGCCAAAGCCTTCTTCAGGAAAAGAAACCACACACACACACACACACACACACACACACACACACACACACACACAGGCAAGTACACCTCGCACACACAATTCTGGTCCGAGCTGCCGGAGATGGCAGTCATGTGTGCATGACGTGTTTTCTTGTGTGAAGAGAGAGAGAGTGTGTGTGTGTGTGTGTGTGTGTGTGTGTGTGTGTGTGTGTGTGTTTCCTTTTCTGAAGAAGACTTTGGCCAAAAGTTAATTGTGTAACAGTCTTTTCATTGTACCTGTTTGCAACTCAACGTATCCTCTTTATAGTGAGTAGGAATGTATGCTTTTTCTTTATATTGTTGTGATTACAATTTGCTTCATATTGTGTCTAAAAAGAGCAGATTTTAGCCAGGAAATAGGGAAGTTTCACAGCATATTCAATGTCAAATATAATAGAAATTTCAACAGATCCTGGCACTGATGGTTGTGAATATGAAAAAAATGAATGCACATAATCAGTGTATCTATTATCTTTCTTCTCATTTTCTCTTCTGTTCTTTTCTTGCGTTGGTACCAACTTTTACTGTTCATCAATGCATCTCATTTCAGTTATTTCTGACTTTACAGTGTCATTTGTATCTTGTAAATTCTTCTACAGCTTTTGAGTGTTGTGTAAGGATTTCCCACCTACCCCATAACCTAACAGTATGTCCTGCACACATGCATTGTGGTTAGATGTTGCTATACCAAGTTATATACGAAGTTATTTTTTGTACTATATGAGGAATGAAAAGTGAAATTATTAATTACAGGTATGACTACAGGCACTCTCAGTACTCAGTTCATTCCTACAAGAATCATAAAAACCACATCTATGATTACTTTGTGATGTAGTGTCTCCAAACTGATTATAAGCTTGCAATATTACAAAAATTTACATACATGCAGAGTAAAGTACACTACTGGCCATTAAAATTGCTACACCAAGAAGAAATGCAGATGATAAACAGGTATTCATTGGACAAATATATTATACTAGAACTGACATGTGATTATATTTTCACGCAATTTGGGTGCATAGATCCTGAAAAATCAGTACCCAGAACAACCACCTCTGGCCGTAATAACGGCCTTGATACACCTGGGCATTGAGTCAAACAGAGCTTGGATGGTGGGCACAGGTACAGCTGCCCATGCAACTTCAACACGATACCACAGTTCATCAAGAGTAGTGACTGGCGTATTGTGACGAGCCAGTTGCTCGGCCACAATTGACCAGACATTTTCAATTGGTAAGAGATCTGGAGAATGTGCTGGCCAGGGCGGCAGTTAAACATTTTCTGTATCCAGAAAGGCCCGTACAGGACCTGCAACATGCAGTTGTGCATTATCCTACTGAAATGTAGGGTTTTGCAGGGACCGAATGAAGGGTAGAGCCACGAGTCGTAACACATCTGAAATGTAACGTCCACTGTTCAAAGTGCCGTCAATGCGAACAAGAGGTGACCGAGACGTGTAACCAATGGCACCCCATACCATCACGCCAGGTGATACGCCAGTATGGCGATGACGAATAGACGCTTCCAATGTGCGTTCACCACGATGTTGCCAAACACGGATGCGACCATTATGATGCTGTAAACAGAACCTGGATTCATCCAAAAAAATGATGTTTTGCCATTTGTGCACCCAGGTTCGCCATTGAGTACGCCATCGCAGGGGCTCCTGTCTGTGATGCAGCATCAAGGGTAACCGCAGCCATGGTCTCCGAGCTGATAGTCCATGCTGCTGCAAATGTTGTCGAACTGTTTGTGCAGATGGTTGTTGTCTTGCAAACGTCCCCATCTTTTGACTCAGGGATCAAGACGTGGCTGCACGATCCGTTACAGCCATGCGGATAAGATGCCTGTCATCTCGGCTGCTAGTGATACGAGGCCATTGGGATCCAGCACGGCGTTCCGTATTACCCTCCTGAACCCACCGATTTCATATTCTGCTAACAGTCATTGGATCTCAACCAAAGCGAGCAGCAATGTCGCGATACGATAAACCGCGATCACAATAGGCTACAATCTGACCTTTATCAAAGTCGGAAATGTGATGTTACGCATTTCTCCTCCTTACACGAGGCATCACAACAATGTTTCACCAGGCAATGCTGGTCAACTGTTGTTTGTGTATGAGAAATTGGTTGTAAACTTTCCTCATGTCAGCACGTTGTAGGTGTCACCACCGGCACCAGCCTTGTGTGAATGCTCTTAAAAGCTAATCATTTGCATATCACAGCATCTTCTTTCTGTCTATTAAATTTCGCATCCGTAGCATGTCATCTTCGTGGTGTAGCAATTTTAATGGCCAGTAGTGTAGATTAGATTAGATTTACTTTCATTCCAATTGATCCGTAGTGCGGAGGTCCTCCAGGATGTGGAACATGTCAGAAAAATAATAATACACGACAAATATTTACAACTGAAACAAATAAGCTAATGTACCTTTCACAGGTCCCAAGTGGAATGATCATCATTTTTTTTAATGAACACTATATGAAAGAATCATTTTACAAACACTCGTTCACTAATTAAAAAAAAAAAGTTTTATTTATTTATAAGGTAATAAAGATATAATAGAACTACTACAATACTTATTTACATTGAACACATTACTGCACTGAAATTTTGCAGAAGTTAGATTGTACTTAAACACACACATGTGCCGCCCCCCCCCCCCCCCCCCCCGCCACACACACACAATATCAATTGGTTCTACTGAGAAATTCATCAGTGGAGTAGAAGGAGTTGGCCACCAATAAATCCTTTAGGCTTCTCTTAAACTGAATTTTATTGGTTGTTAAGCTTTTTATGGCTGCTGTCAAGTTATTGAAAATTTATGTTCCTGAATAATGCACACCTTTTTGTACAAGAGTAACTGACTGTACATCCTTGTGAAGATTCTTCTTATTTCTAGTATTGATTCCATGAATTGAGCTGTTTATTTGAAAAAGTGATGTATTTTTAGTGACAAATTTCAGTAAGGGCATAAATATATTGGGAAGCAGTTGTTAGTATCCCTAGATCCCTAAACAGGCTTCCGCAGGATGTTCTTGAGTTCACACCACATATAACTCTTATTGCACGTTTTTGTGCCCAGAAAACTTTAGCTTGGTTTGATGAAGTACCCCAAAAAGTAATCCCATATGACATTATGGAATGAAAGTAAGCATAGTATGCCAGCTTTTTCATTTTTATATCCCCTATGTCTGACACAATTCGCATTGCAAATAGAGATTTGTTAAGATGCTTCAGCAGTTCTGTGGTGTGCTCCTCCCAGTTGAATTTATTATCAAGCTGTAATACCAAGAATTTAACACTGTCCACTTCTCCTATCTGCTTGTCATCGTATGTTAGGCATATACTCGTGGGACGTCCCTTAAAAGTTCTGAACTGCATGTAGTGTGTTTTTTCAAAGTTTAGTGACAAAGAATTGGCTAGGAACCAGTGATATTTTATTAGCCAATTTTTCTAAGACTACACTTGATTTGCTATTTATTTCAATGTTTGTATCATCAGCAAACAAAACAAACTTGGCGTCTGGTAATGTTACTGATGATAGGTCATTGATATAGACAAGAAGAACTAAGTGCCCTAAGATGGAACCTTGTGGGACCCCACATGTAATTAGTTCCCAGTTGGATGATGCCTAATACTTAATACATTTCTCTTTCCTAATAATGCCCTTTTTTTCCTGCCAGAGATATACGATTTGAACCATTTTGCAGCATTTCCTGTTACACCATAATATTCTAATTTACTTAAAAGGATATTGTGATTTACACAGTCAAATGCCTTTGACAGATCACAAAATATACCAGTTGCCTGCAATTTTTTGTCTAATGAATTAAGTACGTTTTCACTGTAAGTGTATATAGCCTTCTCAATATCAGAACCCTTTAGAAATCCAAACTGTGACTTTGACATTATGCTATTTGTGATAAGATGGTTATAAAGCCAATTGTCCATTACCTTTCCTAAAAATTTTGAGAATGTTGGCAAAAGTGAAATTGGATGGAAATTTGATGCTATTTCTTTATCTCCCTTCTTAAACAGTGGCTTAACTTCAGCATATTTCAACCATTCAGGAAATATTCCACTGATAAATGACTGGTTACACAGATAGCTTAATATGTTGATTAACTCAGAATCATATTCTTTAATTAACTTTGTTGATATTTCATCATACCCACTAGACAATTTTGATTTTAAAGATTTGATGATGGACATTACTTTTGCTTGGGTAGTGATGGTCAAATTCATATTATGGAAGTTACTTGAAATGTTTGGTCTGAGGTATTCCATAACAGCATCTACAGAACCTGACAACCCCATCTCTTCAATAACAGTTAGAAAATGTTTGTTAAAAAGTTCTGCAACACTATACACATTTGTCATCAATGTATCAATTACTCTTAATGCTATTTGTCCCTCTTCATGTCTGGTTCTACTAGTCTCCTCCTTCACTATATCCCATATTGTCTTTATTTTGTTATCTGATATAATTGTAATATATTTGCTTTGATGTCCGTATTACAGTCTTTAATATTTTGCAATATTTCTTGTAGTGTGCTATGGCATCAACATCAAAACTGTTTTGGATTGACAGATATAGTTTTCTTTGTGTTTTACAAGATACCTATATTCCTTGAGTAATCCATGGCTTCTTTGTAGACTTTGCTCTAACCTTGGTTATTTTTGGGGAAAAACAGTGTTCAAATAAGGTAAGCACTTTATGAGCAAAAGTGTTATATTTTTCATTCATGCCATGAGGACTGTAAATGTCACGCTAGTGAATGCCTGTGAGGAGTATCCCAAAATAATCAATTTTTGGCTTATTGATTACCCTCTTGAGCTCAGATTTAACAGATTTGGTTTTGTAGTATAATTTTGTTCATTGGACTTTTCTATAAAGATATTATCAATGGTTGTTTGTGAGTAATTGGCTACCCTAGTGGAGAACTTTACAGTGGGAATTAAATTGAATGATAGTGTTACTAATGCAAATAAGTTCGTATTGGGAGAGTCTTTAAGGAAATCTACATTGAAGTCACCAGCAACCACTATTTCTTTGTTTTTGGTTGTTAAATGGGCCAGTACAGCTTCAAGGTGGTTCATGAGCAGATTAAAGTTACCTGCAGGTGTAAGTACACTGTTGTCATAGATAATATGATGAAAAAGTGAGAAATCAAGTGCACTGCCTTATTGTTCGTTAAAAAAACACTTATATAAACTGTATGGTTTACAAGTTTAAAAAAAATTATTAAAGGTTGTATGGATCTTGAAAAAACAAAAACAGTCCATTACTTTTGTATGTTACAAGCAGTACGATAACTATACATCTACATTTATAATATGCATTTTGACTTTTGTAGTACCAAAAATAAGCTTCAACTATTGGCCGCAACCGATTTTATGTCTCTTTTTTTATATTCAGTGTAACATGATAAAGTTTCTGTATAAAATAGTATTTCAAATTTTGTTTCTGTTTTGGGTTTTAAAAATTGTGATGCCTCAAATTTTAGGTTGATAAAACACACAGAAAAATTACTAGAAGAGAAAGAAGAAAAACTGTGTGTCAAAGTTTTGAAAACATTGCGTGAAATGATGGCAATTGATCCAGAGTATGGTGAAAAGGTAAGTTAAATACATTTTTGTAGCTTAGGTGTGGGATGGAGGGTGGTGGGGGAGGGGGGCTGGGGGAGGAGGACTGTGTGTGTGTCTTGGTGGTGCAAGGGATGCCTGACATAATGATCTTGTGTAGAGTGTTACCAGTTTTGATAGCACTCACCGAGAAGAAAATCTGTCTGATGCACACCTGATTTTTTTCTAAGGTTTTGATGATCTCTGTGTCATCCAGACAGTACCCGTAGTTATTCAGTAATTGATATTCTTACGAAAGAGTTCTTTGGTACAAATGTAATGCTGGAAAATCCTGGATGGAATGCAACCAAAGGGAGGAGTATAAGTGTTTAGCCTGTGTGTGTGTGTGTGTGTGTGTGTGTGTGTGTGTGTGTGTGAGAGAGAGAGAGAGAGAGAGAGAGAGGGTGTGTCTCCTTCCAGAATTGCTCTGCAATGACAGAGTGTGCATCTGCAAATGTAGGCTTCTGCAGCCTTTGTCACAGTCAATGAAATTCTTCTGCGTTTGGGACCGCATTGTCAACTATAAAATTCCAGCATTTCGGCGACTATTACAAGACGCCTTCCTGAGGGTGTATTGCTAATTGCTGAATGGGTACTAGTTTGCAGGATGAAGATCGAATTTCGAGAGGCCCATACACTGGCAAAACAGCCTTTTAGCTTGAGGTGGAAGATCAGAGAGGCTATAGAAATAGCCATGCAACCTGACAACATGGACAGAGCAGACGGGTACCGGCTCCCAGCGTCTTGGCTGCCAGCAGTGATAGCTTTGCAGAAGGACAGATCTTGCAAAGCAACAGGCGTGCGGTAGGCCACAGCGGCGGAGGGCACGCAGAGTGCTGATGCATCCTAGTTGATACTAGGCAATTATTAAACAATGGTGTGCAGCAGTCGCTGCTCAATTTTCCTATATGCTGATTTCCACCAATGGCAAGCAGTAAAGGAAACTCCAATGGAAAACGCCTATTTCCACCAGTGACGACATGCAATACAAAGACCGATGAAAGAACACCTAATACCCTTCCTCCTCACCCTCATATCCAATGACAGCACTCCTCCATAATACATAAGTAAGCAAAGTAGTGCCCATTAAGCAGTTAGCAATACATCCTGAGGAAGGCATCTCATAATAGTCACCGAAACGTTGGAATTTTATAGTTGACAATGCGGTTCCAAGCCCAGAAGAATTTTATTGACAGTGTGTGCATGTGTTGAAGTATTGACAGTTGTTGACGACGTCATCTGGCTGCCTTGCTGTAGGTTATTAGAACATTGTTTATGCCGATTATAAACTTGGGTCTCACAATGTCGCCATTGTCTAAAGTCTGGGAACTGTCAGTCAGTTGTCCTCCACTACACAATCTTCAGCAGACAATTTTAAAGTGAATGATCATGTAAAATATAGACACACTGCTTTTTAATAAGTGTTCACTGATGCATAGTACCTAGAACATTAGGGTGGCGCTTAAACTGGTGTGGCACACAACCTACTTTGCAAGACACTTTTCAGGCCCAAATTTGCATAGCAAATAAAATATACTCTGTATTACTTTTTGAAGCAAAGTTAAATAAATATAATTTGGTATTAAATAAAGTATTAATTATGATGGACACGTGGAGCACTTGAAAATATCATTATTGTTCAAATGAAAAAAATTAACTGATTAAGAAACATTATCACTTTTAGGATCATTCGGAACAGTTGTGAATTATGAATAGGATCCTAACTTGATGCGTATCTAACACATGTAATTTCAATAAACCTTTACCTTGAGTAAACGTCACTAAACACTAGTTCATCAGTATATTACAATTCTAATCTGTTACTTTGCCTGGTGGAAGTCAAAGAGTTTGTGCTGTGGTGGCAGTGCTGGCCAAAATAATGCCAAAATAATGCAATCATGCTCTTCATATTGTATGCTGTACAAAATCTCTTCTTGGCAACGTAATTATAGCAAATGCCAGTTTCATCTGAGACTCATTTAATATACTTCAATGTGGAAGTAACTGGAGGCAAGAGTGAGGCAAAATTATCACCAAAAGCTGGACACAGACTGGTAGCTGTTGTTCTGCCAGCATGCTAACTTTGTGCCTTTCCGCCTTCTCAATTGGACACAGTCCCTTCCGGGCATTCTTTGTTGTGAACTCTTTTGTGACAGACTTCCTTACTGTGCCACGAAAAGAATTGTGTCCACGTCTAGGTTCCATTCAAGGATAGCAGAATGTTGGAAGTTGAGTAATCTGCTGTGCTGTTGAAAGACTGTACTGTGTGTAAATGAAGCAAAGTTGCTGAAGTATTATTATGGAAAATATTTTACTTTTAACATAAAAAGTAAATCACCACATATTTTGGATTCACATGTTTTTCACTGTGCAATTGTTCTCGAGCGATTGCAGGGAATCTGCAGGTTAAAAATATTTTATTATTCTCATGTCACAGCTCGGTAACGACTGGTTTTCTTTTCATTATTGGTCATATTTATTACGATACTTCAAAGTTTGGTAACTCACTGGTGTGATTGCTAATCTGAAGGAAGCAGAAATTGGCAGTCTGAAATTGTTATCATATTTTTAACTACATCCCTCAAACAAATGTAGAAGTATTTTGAAATCTTGTGCATTTATCCACAAGAAATTTCTGAATTCCATTAAGAAGATCGTGCCCATATCTTTATAATCTTTAAAAGCCCTAAATCTCTTTCTCCGCTGTGGAGATCCATTTACCAGTCTTGTGTGTAATTTGAAAGTGTCCAAACAAATAATATCTTTCATCTCATCACCCAGTGAGTCATATTCACACCTATGTTTAACCTGAGCAAAGCAGAAAACTGAAAACTGAGTCACTTGCTACTCCACTGTAGAACTTTCTTTCTATAAATGAAGCAAACCTACATCCCTTGCTGAAGTAAATGTTTGGAAAACATTTTACTTTAGGCGTAAAGAATTGAAAGCTATAGGTTTTGGATTTGCATGTTTTTTCACTGTGCAGTTGTTTTAAAGCACTTGCCATCAGTTGTATGCAGCATAAGTGACTTGCAGGTCCGTAACCAGTTATCCGACCATCGTAAGGGGAACTACTGTTTAGCATGGAATCTTAGCTATGTTTTGTTTCTGGCAAATCACATCATTGAAAAGGAAATGCAAGGTAAAAAAAACACAGTTAGGATTTGATCCCACAACCTTTTCATTTCCAGCCACACACTCTACCACTAGACCACCAGACCAGATGCAAATTTAGTGACCCTTGCTGCACTCTCAAGTCACTGCTGGTCTCTCGAGTTATGGTGGCTGCTCACTCGGTGGCAGTGGCACCATTTTCACAACTTTAATTCATCATAATGCAGACAATTTGTACGAAATATTTATAAATTATATACACAAACCTTCCTCACGAGTCAGTATACCTATTAGTGATAACAAAATCAAAATTCCTACAGCATTTCCTCAGATTAGCCCCTATATACAGATGGACACAAATAGGTGACTTAAATAAATAAATAAAGTTTATATAATAAGTGTTGTTCATGTTACATCATAGTTGTACAGTATAGGTATTGCAACCTGTCCTCACCCCTTCTCCCTCTCAGCCTCCATCAGTTCTTCACTTACCACTACATCACTCTGAGCTCCTCGGTTTGATTTGTGTAATACGTGTGTGATTTTTAAATTTTTAATTTTTACTGCCGCCTTCCCCCCCCCCCCCCCCCCCCCCCCCCTACCCTGTCCCCACTAGCATCTCATCTTTCACTACTATATGTGATCCATGCCTGCACCAGAGTGAGCTCCCTCTGGTTGCATAACCCTGTCTCCATCTCGTGCCTTACCTCCAACTTGTAACCTTTTCCGCTCCCTCTCACTCTATGGTACTGGGTATCGTTACACATTCCATTGTTTGTATTCTGCCCAGGATTTTGTAGTATCTTAGTAAGGTACTCACTGTACTTGAACTGCAAACAACAGAAATGTTAATTAATTAAAATCACCAACATTTTCAAAAGAAAGGGAATAAACATAGCATACACTACAGACAATTCTATACAAAAATACACCCCAAAACCGACATAAAACAGAGACATATACCAGAAAGCAGGTATATATCAACTACAGTGTAACACTTGTGAAGGCAAGATACATAGGGCAAACAGGTAGAACATTTGATGTCAAATACAAAGAACACACGAGAGCCTGGAAATATGGGACAGACCACTCCACATTTGCAGAACACCTAAGAGAACATAACTACAAACCAACTACTAGAGAAGAAAACATACAGAAAACTAAAGCAGAAAGAACAAACCTGTTGAATGATCAAGTACACATGCCAAACAATTCATTGTTTACACTAAAAGATAAAATAATAGAATAATGCTCCCAAAGAGGATTAATATAATAATATCATCCAATATAATAATAATAATACCACCCAACATATTTACACTCACTTATCCAAGAACCCCTTCACAGAACATTGAAATGAAAAGCCAAGCCAGCTGTCACCAAAGCTTTCAACCACTTGCTAGCAGCTAGTACATTCATAGTCAACTCCCTACAACTCAAGCCACACACACACACACACACACACACACACACTCTTCAGCTCTCTCTCTCTCTCTCTCTCTCTCTCTTATAAACACATATGATATCAACATTATGAATAGAAGTTGGTTTTGAAGAAGGTTCACAACATGTAGATAAACAAACCAAAGAAGTGGAAACAACATATTGAAGTTACAATATTTATGTTGTTAAAAGCACCGTGTCCAAAGAAATGGTTATATCGAGTGGCAAAAGAATAATAATACACCACAAAAAAGGATAAAAATGGTTAACAATGGGAAAAAGTCAGAACTCAAAATTGTGCATATATCTCGGTAATAAAGTGGTAGTGTGACCTCCAGACCAGATGAGAGGAAACATAGATCACAACAACTCATAAGTAATTACGTTTTTACATAAAAAAAATGGCGACATGAAATGTTTGTTAATCTAAAAATAACAAAACAGTATTGTTATAGATCCCACTGATGATGCCTTAGAGCAACAAAAAAGTGAAACACATATGGGAAAAATAAATTAAGTTGCAGCAGGAAAAGGCAGTTTTATTAAAGAAACAAGTAGTTCTCTGCTTGCTACGGAGGATGGCCATGCAAACAAATTTGTTAGTTAATTAATTTCAAGTATTTAGACTTTCTTTTAAGATCCATTCATGAATATTGATCTCTTACTATTGCATAAAAGACAAACAGTATTAGTTAGTGTCAATACAACAGCATATTCTGGATTGAAATATTCATTCACTGTTTAGAGTCAATCTTCAGAAATAAAATTTTTTGCAGTATCTGAAAGGGCACTCATGCCACAGATAATGGTTTGTTAATGTCATATGCTTAATCTGCAGAAAGAAGTTTCACGACTATTAACTGTTTGTTCTAGCAAACTACTTACTGCTTGCAATAGAATAAGTGCTGAAAGTATGCATGAGATACAGGCTGTTATACCCATTGTTTTTGTAGCAGTTGCTTGTGTAAATCTCTTTCAAATCATTTGTCAAGATGTAATCTGTTAAGATATCAATTTTTAAATGTTGAACACTTTGAGAGCTTGATGGCTTTGCAATAGGAACTCATCATGTTGCTTACATTAGTTATCCTCTGATTGTCAGGGTGATAGTCTTCGAGCAAGTCTGCTGAATCGTTACTTTGAGGGTGCAAAGCGAGATCCAGTAGAGCCAAGCACAAAAAGGCCACCAGTTACACATGGACCAGGTGGTAAGTTACTAGAAAAATATTGCAATTGTGTTTTTCAGATGAAAGAGAAATTTTGAAGTACACACATGAATATTCAGAATTTACACATTTTGTTTTCAGTGTTCAGGAAAAAAGTGCAGTTGTGTAAGTCAATGCTATTTGCAATATATTAACAATACTGAAATATATTTATTATCTGCCTCGATTCATATATATTAAATCTTCATATATTATCATCATTTCAGTGGTACGCAATCATGATTTTGTGTGAAGCCACACTGTAATCTTCATCTTGAACCAGTTGTTGTTGGCTGTGTTCTTGGGGTACTGTCAACAGGTTCCTTCAATTAAATTCACAGGAAGCTTCATTGCGGTAATGCTTTCATTTGGAAGTGTTGTGTCTATAGTGTACAAAGTAGTTTAACACTTCAGATGTCTTTGAAATGAATAAAACATTAGCTCAGCTCATTTATTTACAATGTATACAAGTTGAAACATTGATTATTCATAACTTGGAAAGGAATGAGTCCTTCAATGTTGCTGTGATAGATCAGTTTCTGAATTGTGCTTTACACAAACTTATTCACTGGCTAGCTGTTGTAAGAAACAGTCACTGGCTAGCTGTTAAGGTTAGTAGTACCGTTCTGTATCGATATATTCTCACTGGAAGTCTTCCGAGGTGTGGGACAGAACTCTGTGTGTGGCGTATTAAAAAGACTTCCTGTTAGAACAATTGGATGCAGTGAATGATGTGAAGACGATGTCCTCTCGTGGAATCCATGGTACCACCTTCCAGAGAGGATGAGCAGTGGAGAGAGCGGGGCTCACAGAGGCACCCTGGTGGAAGGTTTAATGTATCATCTCCCATGAAGATGTGAGCGATGCGATGTGTGTGGTTGATGAAGACATCATCAATATCTCAGGAAGTACATTGGCTGCATAACAGACAAGACTATGTATTATACCCCATTGGCATTGTACCAATAGAGTTGTCAAGAAAACATTCTGCACTTCTCACATACAACATACCTACTGAGTGAAGGCATGTAGTGGTAAGACACTTGAGTCATTTTCAGGAGAACAGCAGTTCAGATCCCTGTCTGACCATCCGGACTTAAATTTTCCTTGGTTTTCCTAAATTTTTTAATGCAAGGACCAGGATGGTTCCTTTGGAACAACATGGCTGATTTCCTTCCCTGTCTTTCTCCAATGTGTGGCTGTGCTCTGTCTCTAATGACCTCATCATTGATGGGATGTTAAACCTGAATTTTCTTTCCTTATATTACAGTTAGCTGGCAGTTATGCACTATTTGTCTTGTGTATCAGTAATACAATATACTTCACACAAAAATTCCAGAGGTGCTGCAGAGCCCAGACGTGCCTATTAACTCTACCTTTCTATTCACTTATCTTATGATACTTTGCATTTTCCAAACATTTCATCATGCTATTATACATTTTTAGGGTGTTGCATTTTTCACAGATACAAATAGATAGGTGTTCCACCTCAGAGTTCGCTTCTGTTCAACATCTTTTTAATGTATTGTGTATAGAGCAATATAAAAATTACTTCCTATTAGCACAAGAACTTATGCTGATTTCATTTAAGGGGGTGAGGGAAGGAAAAAACCTACTGGCAGAAGCTACTGAATCAAAGGGTTTGATTGGACTGTAAAGATGCTGTTCTGCAATTGTAAAAGTGACATTTACTGAACTACAATAAATATTTAACGGAAATATATATAATTGTGATGAAATGTTCTGGAAACCACATATTTAATAACACATACTTGATCTTTCAACAATCATTATTTGAAAATAGCTTTCCACATAAGCTACTGAAAGGAACATTAAAGAGCTATGGAAAAGCCATGGATCACTAGAGGGGGTAAAGTGTCTTGTGGAAGAAAAAGGGAAATGTATCTGTTGGCAAGAGGAAGTAGAAATCCTGCAGTAGTTGTCCACAACAAAAACTACTCAAAATTACTAAGAAAAGTTATTTAAAAAAATAAGGAACTTCAATGTAATGTCAGCAGTCAGTAATTCCAACAACAGATTTGAGCCTGTATGGAATGTAGTTAAATGATAAGACAGGAAAACCAGCTACAGAACAAGATAGCATCGCTACTGAACTAAAAGTAAGGGCTACAAATGATGACTCACAGGTAGCAAGTATATTTAATAATCCATTTCTTAAATATAATAGGAAATATAGGGGTAAACAGTTAAAGAGAAAAATCACAGGAGTATGCTGTAGAAGCAACACTCATAAAATTCAGTTGTAGTAAGAAAATTGTATATTCTCTCAAAGAGGCACATCTGGATTTGATGGTGTTTCTAACACAATACTAAATATTTGTTCCTATGTAATAAGCTCTGTATTATCTCAAATACGTAGTGCATCACTAATTCAAGACATATTTCCAGAAGGACTGCAATGTGCCATTCTTAAACCCCTTTACAAGAAGGGTGGTAGAAAAGATGTCAATAAATACTCACCTGTTTCACCACTGACATCATTTTCCAAAAATTTTGAGAAAGTGATGTACTCTAGAATAGTATCCCACCTGAGCAACAGTATTAGTCTCAGCAAATCAAAGTTTGGATTTTAGTAGATTCCTGTACTGAGAATGCCATTTACATGCTCACTTACCAAATTTTATAAGCATTAAATAACACAATAGAACCAGCTGGTATTTTCTGTGACCTATCCAAGCCATGTGACTCTGTGAATCACAGTATTGTCCTAGATAAACTGAAGTGGTATGGCATTAATGGTATAACCAACCAATGGGTAATGTCAGATCTAACCAAAAGAATGCAGAAAGTTGTACTTCGTAATTCAGTCGTGTAATTGTGGAAGATTCTTCTGACTGGGGAGAAATTATGTTCCCCAAGGCTCAACCTTAGGTCCGTTATTGTTCCTCATGTATGTAAACTATCTTCCATCTAATATACAACAAGCAGAATTATATTCTCTTTCGCAGATGACACTAGTATTGTAATCAATCAAAGCAAACATACAGCGACAGAAGAAATAGTAAAAAAGGTTCATAAAAGTATCATTGACTGGTTTTCTGTGAATGGCCTCGCCCTCAATTTTAAAAAGGCACTACGTATTCAGTTCTGCACATCTGGGGATACTACACCAATAATAAATGTAACACGTTGTCAGGAAATAATAAATAGGATGGAAACTTCAAAATTCTTTAGGGTCCATATTGATGAGCATTGAAACAGGAAAAAGTACATTAAATGGAACTCCTAAAACAACTTAGTTCAGCCAAATGCACTTAGAATTATTGAATATCTTGGGGAGAGACAAATCAGTAAGTTGTCATATTTAGCATTTTTTCGTTCAATTATGTCATATGGAATAATATTTTGAGGTAACTTATGTCTAAGAAAGTCAGTCTTCATTGCTCAAAAACATGCTGTAAGAATAACATGTAGTGATCACCCACAATCATCATATAGACATCTGTTTAAGGGACTGGGCATTCTGACTACTGCTTCACTGTTCATTTATTCCCTCATGCAGTTTGTTGTAAGTAATCCACTGCAGTTAGAAAGAACAATGATTTACATAATTACAATACCGTAATGCAAAATGACATTCATAACTCCACATGTCTTTAGCACAAAGAATGGTGCACAATGCTGGAGCAAAAGTTTTTGATCACTTAACCAGATATAAAATTTCTGATACACAGAATAGTAAAGCTGAAAACAAATTGAAAAAGTTTCTCCTTGACAACTCCTCCTATTCCGTAGAAGACTTTCTGTTATTGTAACACATAAAAGGTAGGAATTACTAACTCATATCTTCATATTTAATAATAATAATGGTGACTTTAAATGATCAGCATGTAGACATACTTACAAGATAATTTGTGATTTGACTATAAAAGACTCATTCCACATGATTATGACTTACCTACAAATGATCCACTGAACATGAAACTTACTATTCAATGCTGTTGATCAGTGAATAAAAAGGAGGGAAAAGTGAAAATGGGGATGAAATGTGTAATATACGTAGTTTGGAACTTAAATAGTGGCAACACTGCTGTGGAGACACTATGCAATGGAATCTACTATTGTCGCTGATAGCACACGTTATTGACATACCTACCTTACCTCCGAGCAAATCGACTCGCCAGTCACTTGTTAGTGAGCGGTCTAACATAATGGTATCACTGTATTTTCTAAACAGGAACAACGGAGTTGGATCAAGATTGAATGTGCCAGAGGTTGTACAGCACAACAGTGTCATCAAGGTCTTTAAGAGGTGTGCGGGTATTCGTCATTGTCGTACAGAACAGTGGCACATTGGGTAAAAGCCTTCAACGAAGGTCGGCAGACTGTGGCAGACATGCATCGGTCAGGTTGTCCTAGCATCTCTGAAGAAGAAGTGCATTCTTTTGCTGTGTTAGTGGACAGTGATTGACACCATATGATTCATGAGATGGCCCACGAAACTGGATTAGCACATACGACTGTGCTTTGCATCCTGAAGGAACGCCTGGGCATGCGAAAAATTGCATCATGATGGGTTCCGCATGACTTGACGGAAATGCAGAAATGGATGCATTATTGTGCTGCTCAGAAGCACTTGGAGCACTATGAGCTTGAAGGAGAGGCTTTCTTACACTGTATTGTAACACTGGATGAGACATGGACCACATCGTACAAGCCAAATCTGAAACGCCAATCCAACGAATGGTGTCATTTTGGGTTACCGCAAAATTTGGAAGTGCGTCAGAGCCCCAGTATGGTGAGAGTTATGATGATTCTCGTGTACGACTGTGATGGTGTTATCCTAACACATTACATTCCTGCATGACAGACTGTCATCGCACAGTATTACTGTTCATTTTTGGAGCATCACCTGCGACCAGCTCTGCGAAAGAAGTGGCAACACTTTCTGTGCAACCCATCCATCATTTTGCATTACAATGCGCGAGGGCATGTAGCAAAGGCTGTTGCTGCTCTTTTCGGTCGATGGGACTGGGAAGTACTGTACCATCCACCATACTTCCCGGACTGAAGTCCTTGTGATTTTGATTTGATTCCGAAGATGAAGGAACCACTTCGTGTCATTCATTTCAGAACTGTTCCAGAGATTCGACAGGCAGTAGACCGCTCCATTCGCACCATCAACAGAACAGGCTCTGTTAACGGTATACTACGCATTCCACATCACTGGCAACGGGTACTATACAACGCTGGTGACTATTTTGAATGACAGTAACAGGTGCAAACATGTAACTCTTTTGTGTCGGTTGTGAATAAATAATTGCCACTATTTAAGTTTCATCCTGTGTATATCAGTCATAGTTAAGAGAAACAAAAATCTCCTCTGTTTGTTTGGAAATTTGCATTGACCGTCATTTCACATTTATGTAAAATAAATCAATATTTATGTCATATGTGCAACATGACAAATTTATACCAGCTTTTAATAATAGCCATGCTAGATTTAAAGTCTTGCTGTTCTGAAGTTTTTGGAACTGAATTTATCATTCTAAAATATTTAGAATGGATTTAATTATTAGCATGAAATTCAGTTTGACTTTTCAAGTCAAATAAAAGTACACAACTAGATTAACATCTATGATCATTTTTGCAGAATGTAGTATTAAAGAGATGTATGTACTCAGAATATATTCCATAAATGTTTTGCATATAATTATATTCTTGGAAAAGTGGCATGAATGTTTACCAGGTGCGGTGATTTCTGGATGCATGATCTAAAATTGAGTTGGAATGTGCCAAGCATGTTGTTGTAGTAAACATTTTTCATCAGAGAGTATGCCTTTTGACATTAATCAAGCTAGACCTCAAAACTTCATCATTCAGACAGTTTTGGCAAGAGGGGCCCTTACCACTTGAAAAAAAAAAAAATTAATTAATAAAAAAATATTAAAAAATTAATAATGTTTTCTTGCTAAGATTTGCCATGTTATGCGGTATTCAAAATCAGCTATCCCTGTGTGAAGCAACTTCAAAGCAGCTAATTTTGTATTGTCTTATCAGTTACAGTGCTTATGTCAATGTTCATTCATTTGCTTCTGTCTCCTTATTTTGACTTAAAGTGCGTATATGTGCACAGTACATTTCAGATGATGTATATGTTGTGTTCTTGGCAGTTCCTACATTTTCTCTTCTACTAGTCTTGTGTAATAATTATTACTTTGCAGGCATTACTGTTTCTGAGAGATTTTGTGTGTGTTTGTTTATTTGCCCTGAAGTATTTTGTTTGGTGCCTGCAGTGTAGCATTTTGGAAGAGGTTTCCATTGAAGTAGTTTAATGTTAAGTGGTTGTTTTTGTAAAAAGCATGTTTACCTTGATGACATCATTCCCTAAACTATTTTTACTTCCACTTTTGATACTGAGTTGTCTCCCAGCCAACCCAATAGCTGCACCTTGTATAACTTGGTTTTGCTCTTCTGTGTTCTGTCCAAAGGCACTTGGTAGTGCACTTTCAGGATGTTTTATGTACTGCAAGAAAGATTTGTGATCTGCTATTAGTTCTCCTTATGTAGGAGTTTTGTTCCCAACCAAGTCAGTAAACTATTTACTGTGTGTGAACCAAAGATAAGAGATGAAGGGAAAGAGAATGCTGTTGCCACCTTCTTTAGTTGTGTTCCTCCATAATGATCATTTCTCTCTGTTGTAGTAAAATCGTTGAACATCTCCTGCAAATAGAATTTTCATATTTACTATTCCATTTTGAACGCCAATCTTTCGTTTGTTGATTATGCATTTTGGATGCACAGAAATGTATGTTTTCCTTCAAAATGTGTCCTTTGTTAGTTTCAGAGTGTCACCCATGTATGAACTACGTGACCTGCATGTACACAACTAATAGTATGCAAAGCTGTTCATGTTCAGAAACTTGTAAATATCTGCAAGAATTTCCCCATCCACATAAATGGTGGCCCTACTGTTTTAGTGTCCCTACCACTGCCTTTCTCATTTAGATAGCTCATCAGTATTCTGTCATTAGTTGGCAATTTTTTGCCTCGTTGGTCTTTCAGCTGTTTAATTAAAATTCTTCCTACTTAATAGGGGCATCCAGTTCTTCAACATCAGCTGCTTTCTCTAATGCAAATGCAGGAGTGCTCAAAATTTGGCAGAATATTGAGCATCAAGGTATTCAGTCCTTTTGTCAGTACCACAGTTCCTATTATTGTTCAGAAAATATTTGCTGTCTCTTCCCACAGTGCTGCAATAAGTCCTAAGTGATTAGCAAACTAAAACACCATTCATCTGATAGATAAAATGAGTATGTAAAGAGCAGTACAAATTGACTACAACAAAATATCAAAGATTCATAAGTCTCTCTGTGATGTATCTGTCACGTCTTTATATTTTAGCATTCAGGCCTAATGATATCTATAATTTCTTGGAGGTTTTAGTTTTCCGCCGGCCGGGGTGGCCGAGCGGTTCTAGGCGCTACAATCTGGAACCGCGCGACCGCTATGGTCCCAGGTTCGAATCCTGCCTCGGGCATGGATGTGTGTGATGTCCATAGGTTAGTTAGGTTTAAGTAGTTCTAAGTTCTAGGGGACTGATGACCTCAGAAGTTAAGTCTCATAGTGCTCAGAGCCATTTGGACCATTTTTTAGTTTTCCCTTATGTGTGTGTGTGTGTGTGTGTGTGTGTGTGTGTGTGTGTGTGTGTGGGCGCGTGCGCACGTGCACCGCGCACTTGCACAAACACACATGCGCTCTCTCTCTCTCACACACACACACACACACACACACACAGTGGTAAATAACTGATATTGCAACAATAGTTTCTTTTAACAGTTAAAAATACAATTGTAGTACACCAAATAGTGAAGCTTGTGAGGTTTGATTACAGAGAGATTGTAATACATATATGTTTACTGACAAAAGAAAAAAATCAAGAAAAGGACAAACAAAATTTGCTTCAGTAATATAGGGTTACTCTGTGGAACTTTCCCTATTACACATAGTGATACAACATTTATTTTATTTTTCTCTTTTTCATTCGTGTTGTATTTTCATACCTCTTTCATACTCTTAAGAAGTGTAATATCCCCACGACTTCGTAATTGTTTTTAAATTTTAGCATATTTAAATATGTATTCCAACCTATTCATTCCCTTTGCCACATTTATTTCTGTGATTTGGCTGTTGAGTGTGTATTATCTAAATGTTTACTAGCCATATTAGCTGTTCAGAAAACTGAGTGATTCTTCATTCAGTTTTTCATAGACTTTATAGTATGGGAGAATATCAGGGTATCAGGGAGAGGCTTTGAAGAAAGCTCATTTAATTCCCTTCTCAAAAATGGGTCACGGTGAACTAATTGCAGTATTTGTTATTTGTTTAGGAAATGCACTGGACTGTAAGGTAAAATCTTGGCTGGTATTGGTTTTAAAACTCAAGAAGCTCCTTTATCATTCACAGTGTGTGTTCGGGTTTCTTTTTTCCTTTTTTTTTTTTTTTTTTTTTTTTTCCCCTTTTCTTTTCTTTTCTTTTTGATGTGTGGGTGTGTGGGGGGGGGGGCAGAAAGAGGGATGTGGTGTATGTGAGGGGTTCACTCAAGCCCACTCCCTCACCCCCTCAGAAATGACACATCTTTGACAGTTGACCTACAGCTGTCATCATCATTTTTTCTGTGCTTATCTTCCTCTCAGTGCCACTTCTGCATGGTGAGTGATAAAACTTTCTTCATACTATTGTTTATACACTGAGGTGACAAAAGTCATCGGATACTTCCTAATGCCATGTCAGACCACCTTTTGCCCGGCATAGTGCAGCAACTTGACATGTCATGGACTAAACAAGTCGTTGGAAGGCCTCTGCAGAAATATTAAGCTGTGCTGCCCATAAATATTCAATGGGATTCATGTCGGGCGATCTGGGTGGGCAAAATTATTTGCTCAAGTTGTTCAGAATGTTCCAATCAATAATTGGTTCAGTTGGACCAGAGGACACTGTCCATTCTATGTAAACACTGCCTACACCATTCTGGAGCCCACACCAGCTTGCACAGTGCCTTGTTGACAACTTGGGTCCATGGCTTCGTGGGGTCTGTGCCACACTCAAATCCTATCATCAGCTCTTACCCACTGAAATTGGGACTCATCTGACCAGGCCACGGTTTTCCAGTCATCTGGGGTCCAACCAATATGGTCATGAACCCAGGAGAGGTGCTGCAGGCAATGTTGAGCTGTTAGCAAAGACACTCGAGACTGTCTGCTGCCATAGCTCATTAACACCATATTTTTCCGTACTGTCCAAATGAATATATTTGTTGTACGGTACATTCCAATTTGATTTCTGCAGTTATTTCACGTAGTTTTGCTTGTCTGTTAGTACTGACAACTCTACACAAACACCACTGCTTTCAGTCATTGAGTAAAGGCTGTCTTTCACTGTGTCGTCGGTGGTGAGAGGTAATATGTGAAATGTTATATTCTTGACACTGTGGATCTTGAACTATTCAATTACCCAGCAATTTCCAAAATGGAATGTCACATGCGTCTAGCTCCAATTACAATTATGCGTTCAAAGTCTGTTAATTCCGATCGTGTCCCCATAATGATGTCAGAAACCTTTTGACGTGAATCACCTGACTACAAATGACAGCTCCATCATGGTACTGCCCTTTTATATCTTGCGTACGTGATACTACCACCACATGTAAGTGTGCATATTGCCATCTCATGATTTTTGTCACCTCATTGTATTATATCCAGAGTTTCCATTATCATACTAGTTCATAGTTGTTTGCTAGGAAAAAGTTATTATAAGATTTGTGGTATACAGGATAAATAATTTGACTTGTTCTCGTGAAAAGTACTTTTTTTCTGCAGTTCATTATATGAAAATTTGTTATTCTGTTGTTTTAGTTATATTGGAACTTTGGTGCCATGTATTCTTTGTGCAAGTCCATACTGGAAAGACTGCACTTTTAAGATTATTTTGTTGTATTTTTCAGCAAAAATGTTGAGCAGAGCTGGCATGACACTGCATGAAGTTCAGTGTCACCTGGATCGTGAAGGTGCATCTGATCTTGTTGTGGAACTAGTAATTAAATCCGTTCATTCACCCTCAATTTTTGTTGAAGCTGTGGAATTGGGGATAGCCCTTTTGGGTGGTGGTAATCCCATTATCCAAAAAAGCATGTATAATAAACTTATGGGTGGAGACATTAGCCAGTCTTTCTTTAAGGTAAATAGTGTCAGAAATTCTTTCAGATGTTGTTATATACATATTAGTCACATTCCAATGTAATTTCTCTTTAATGTGTGTTCCAGGTGTTCAATGATAAAATGAAAGATGCTCAACAAGAAATAAAATCAACTGTGTCCGTTAACACTTCTGACATAGCAGCCAAAGCCCACGAGGATAAAGAACAAAGTAGGGAATTGGAAAAGCTAACAAAAAAGAAAGGTATTAGTTATTATTTATTACCCGCTGTATCTGTAAACGGAGCTGTCTACTTTATTATTTATTACCCGCTGTATCTGTAAACTGAGCTGTCTACTTTAACCTTGTTATACATTTTGCATACCTCATCCCTCAGCTGGAATAAATAATTTAAAAAATTCAGAAAGATTGATTAAATTATCCAGCTCTAATTTGTATATAATAATGTTGTTTGCAAAGCTTACTATCAGCATTTTATACACAAGTGTGATGATTAGTGACACTTCAATTTTTTAGATTGGTTGGTAATATTAGTATGTTATCACAAAGTTCAGAATCACACCACTCTACAAAAAGGTAAGGACTCTTTAGACAGAATAAAAATTTTAATTGAGTATTCAATAATTTATCAACAGAATGGTTTAATATATTTAAAATCCAGGCTTCTTCATTTTATTTGGAAATTAATTTAATATGATACTAGAAATTCCTGGGTGCCATACAAATAATGTGATGAACAGGCACATAAACGAAAGAAATCATTGTAAACCTTTCAGACCCAACTGACTAACCAAGACACACACCTATACAATTACTACTAGCTTGCTCTAAGAAGACTCTCAATGCTGTGGCTGACAGTAGTAGTTTTGATAGAAATTGGCTGGTCGCAGTCAGTAAGGACAACTGTTTTGGCACTGCGATCATAGTAGTTAACTTTAAATAGGAAATGACATTGTGTTCAGTGAGTCTGCATATTCATAAATGAGACTATATTTTTAGTTTCAAATACTGGCAACTGGATGTCCTTTCATATGATCATAACAACAGGATGACAGTGTATCAGAAAACAGTATTGAAAGCTAACATTGTAGCAGCTAGTCCAAAGCCATTCACTGTTTTCACACTTCCCTCAAAACAGTTAATTCCGTCAGTCACCACTTTAGCTGTCTTCTTTAGAATGAATGATTAATTCATACATATGAACAGCTTCATTGTCTCAGTTCTCCAGCTCCAGTTGGGCTGAATGACTATCGTTAAGCCTTCCCTCATTTTTAGCATTAATTTAAATTACAAGACTACTTTTTAAAAACAATGACTGCTTCAAACAACAATGGAGTAGCGTTGCTAAGTGATAACTTGCAGTAGTAAAAAAATTGAATTATGGTATTGTGGGCTTATTCTAGTAACTTTATTCAGTTTATTTGTATATTATGACTCCTCGAATCTACTTTACCAGCATCACTGGGTGATAACTTGCAGTAGTAAAAAATTTGAATTATGGTATTCAGGGCTTGTTTTAGTAACTGTATTCAGTTTATTTGTGTTTTATGACTCCTCAAATCTTGTATTTCCACTGCATTTGAGAAAAACTGCAGTTCTGTTGAGTATTTTGTTAATGAAGATTACTTTTAACAAATTTTGGATGGTCGGGCAGCTGATAATAAGACTATATCTAACTTACAAAACCTATTTGGGAAGTACCTATTCAGTAGATGTCAATTAAATTCGTTACTTAGGTCCACCTTGTAATTACTTGGATAGTTAAAAACACATTGGGATGGAATTTAGTGTATGTGTTCGAGAAGATTTTTCAGAAAGAAAAGATTATTAATAGCCCAAACACCAAAACACAGCCCGTCTAGTACAGTATAAATAATATAAGTTAACATTCCAATTTGTGAATGTTTACTTAACACACAATGAAACAGTTCATATTGTAATGCTGTTGTAAATAAATTTGATGAGAACACACTTTTTGTTTTAGTGTATACCCTAATTGTTGGTCAGTGGCTTCAAAGTTTCCACAAAGAGACTTGCACAATTCTCTGTGATGGGCTCACCGCCTGGGATATGCTGATTTAAATAACAGCGCGTGGAGACACCTTGAGTCTGCACTACAGAGTGGAAAGGGTTAATTGTACATAATTGCACTGACGTGATGAAAACAGTAATGTGAAACCGAATGGTTCTGAGCAAAGAAAAATTACATTTCTCTGAAAGCGGCCAGTCTCCACTGACATTTGAAGTGTATTGGCATCACTCTGCTGGAGCAGATAGGATATCCTTATCAGCTTGTATCTTCAGAGCAAAAAAGATGACAGATACACCATCTGCATTGCTATTGTTTTTTGATTATTTATGTAATAAGTAACAGCGTCAAGATTGGCATAGCACATAGGGTTGCTTTAGTAGAAGGAATAATGTTCATATCTAATATTTATACCCAGTCAGTCAAAAGAACATCGATACTTAGTGGCTGCATTAATAAGTGAACAGAAATGTTTGCATCACTGTTTATGACAGATGAAATTCTTCCCCAATCTTGAAGTTTACAGTAACTGTGTGTTGTGTAGTAGAATAGGTGGAGTTGGTTTGGCTGTTGAAACAAGGTAAATGTGTGGTTGGAACAGGAGGAATGTTGACAGCTGCAGCATTGGAAAAGTGGGGAGGGAGGATGGGAGTCCCATGTACCGTGAATATTAGATAGTTCTCAAACCATTATTTAAGTTTCATGTATGCTTCTCAGTTATCATGTATATCTTTTAATGTTATTTTTCAATCATAATGCTACTTTATATCTTTTCATCAGTCACCACATTATCATATGCAGGTCGACCATTACTGCTCAAGCACTGTGTAACATATTTTTGAGGGATGATTCTGAAGCATAAATATTTTATTTACATTCCTTATTTTATTAATTTTTTATGTTCCCAGTTAAGCCAAATGGAATAGTGATAACAGAAGAGCTTCGAGAAGAACTAAACCAGGCAGCATTTGCCACATCTCATGCCTACGCTGGTGCTAGGAGTGCTTCTCAAGGTCAGCAATATAATTTTATTTTCAGCAGGAAAAGTATTCATTATACTGTGTATTTAATATGTTACAGTTCATAAAACTAGAAAACAGGGTATAAATTAAGAAATTAGTTTCGTGTTGGAGCTATCGTAACAGTATCCTGATTCTCACAATGCAAGTGCAGTAGCAGTATCATCACGGCATCATCACGGCTTGTGCTGCCTCATGGAGGATTTGGGTTACAGTGAATGAGACACTGCAGAACAAATGTAGCAACTGTCCAATTTAACAAAATGAAAGCAGTTCAAACAGTCCTACATGCAATCACCATGATTTCTGAAACTGGATGCAAGATGGCAGTAGTCATGATGCAGGACTCAAATTCGCAAGAAGCGAGCTTTGTGTCACTGCCCAGTCATCGTGACAGTTCTTTCCATTGTTTTCTTAACTCACTTAAGGTCAGTGCCAGTATGGTGCCAGAATTAGAACAGCAGATGTTATCAGTAGCCAGTTATTAATTCTTGCAAGAGTAGGTAGCTTTCCTGTGGAGACAACAGCTTATAGATTTCAGTGTTTACAAATCAACTTGGAAGCATAATTTCATCAGGTAGCTGCAAAAATGGGAATTTTGAGATCACTTGTTTATAGTTTAATTATATGAGATCAGATGAACGTGGGAACAAGTTCAGCCTTTCTTGGTCTCCAGTGGCTGTACGCCCTATCTGTCATTTAGGTCGTCAGTCATTCAGAGGGTCCTGAACATTATGTTGAAAATCTGGAGGGGCTCTGTCCGGTTGAAAGATGAAATCCTGACAGTGGAAACCCTAGTTGTTACAGCATGTCAAGGTAACTAGTGCCTGTCACAATGTGTCTGATGAAGAAACATGACCCATCAGCCTTTTCTTAATTATAAAACACGTTTAGTTTTAGTCAACTGCACTCCTCTTCCACAAATGAGTGGAGCTTCAGTAACACTAAATATGTGCATTGTGTGTGTTCACATTCCCTGAAATGTGGAAAGTTACTCCATTGTTAAACACTAAATTTCTTTAGAAACTATATTTTTTCTTATTGGTCTGAACAAACTCACTAAATAGCTGACAGTCTTTTGGTGGCATTCTTTGGAGCCTGCCTGAACTGTGAAAAGTAGGGTTTTCATAACACTGTTAAACTATTTTCTATATCTCAGCAATGTCTTGGCTATCTTGGTATGTATGTATGTCTGTATGTGAAGGGTTCTTAAGAAACTTGCACAGATATGTTCCAGTCTCCCTTCTACTAGCTGTAGTGTTCGTAGTTCGTACAGGATGGCCTGGCTAACTATGAACACTCCAAACATTTAATATATGAATAAATCATCGTCACTTTTATATGCAGTATGTACTGAAAATGAAATATATGTAACTTTGAAGATCTGAGTCTGTCCCAGGAATGTCTATCAGTTGTAGATCACTGAAGAGTAGTTTGAGTATAGTCTGAACATTAGTAGTAATATGCACTGTTTGTTGTATCATGCTACGAATCTTCAGAGATCTGAGCATAGAACTCGGTGAGCAGCATTTTAAGAAGATGCACAGACAGATATATTGGGATGCAGCGAGTAGAACTGAAGGCATAATTCTGTAGTGCCACCCATAAGAATACAGTGAGCCCTGTAGCTAGTGTGCCAGCTGGTGGCCCATCTTTGAGTTGCATCCTCTGCTGAGATGTGGGCAATGCATCTTGTGTGGTTGACATGATGCCATTGATATCGCATTCCTCATTGGCAAATTTGTGCACCGTCGTTGGATAGTGTGGGTGTGGGTAATGATATGGGGAAAGCCTGTGTTATGGCACAGTGGTCTTCTGGAGGTACGTGGCCGACACATTTGTGGTATGGCTGCACAGGATGGATGAGTTACATCGATTTCTTGAGCATTTGAATCGTATCCATGCTAGTATCAAATTTACTATGGAAATAGAAAAAAACAGCTACTGCCCCTTTTTAGATGTTGTCGTTTACCGTAAAGTTGATGGCACATTGGGACACGCCGTGTATTGAAAAACAACATGCACAAACCTATATTTACATGCCAGTAGCTGCCATCACCCCTCGCAGACCATAGGTGTCCTTAAGAGCTTAGTGCATAGGGCGCACTGTATATACTATAAAGATAATTTGCAAGAAGAGCTCACATACCTCAAGCATTAAACCGAATGGATTTTCTCTGCAACAGATTCATAGAGCATTCAATCCAAAACCTACAATGCAGGTAGGTGATGGGGAAGAAGGTAGTAATTCCTTCAGATCAAGTAAGTTTTTGCACTATGTGGGTGCTCTTTCCTCGAAGATAGGCCATATTCTTGAGAAACACTATGTTAAGGTGACCTTCTAGCCCCACACGAAGATTGCAGCTTTACTCGCCTCTGTAAAGTATGATTTACTGCTTTGTAAAGCGGGTTTGTGTCAGGTTCCTTGTGTAAATTGTGAGAAGTCATATGTAGGTCAAACAACACGCACCATTCATGAGAGATGTGTGGAGCATCGAAGATACACATTCTTATCACAGGCAGACAGGTCAGCTGTGGCCGAACATTGTATTGATACAGGGCATTCCATGAATTAGTGATGTGAAGATTTTGACATCCACCTCTTCTTTTTGAGAATCTGTCTTCAAGGAAGTTAGAGAGATTAGATTGGCTAATAATTAAATAAATGGAGATCATGGTTTTAATTGGGACAAAGCAAGTAATCTGGCTCTTGGGTTAATTAAACTGCAGAGAAGTCATCATGATGGCAACACCACCGAACATACATCGATAAGCAAATCGTATGTCTGTACATCTTCGCCACAGGTGGTGCATGTGCAAGTGTATTTCTTTGCTGCCGACCAGCATCTGTGACCCGCATGTGCAGACCACCGTGGTGGAGCATATAAGACCACATTTGGCATCTTGTCAGTCTTGTGACTCATTCTGAGGATGGCTGGATGATATGCGGCTGAAATATCAGCGGAGGAAATTTTATTTGCTCGGCTGCATGCCCAAAATTTAATGCACTATAAATCAAATCGAACGAACAAGGCCATTTGATGTTCATGATAAGCGTGACCCATTTCCACTGAGTGCAGTCAATATAATTCTTCTTAACCAAGGACATATTTTTTTCATTGTCGTGTTTATTGGCCTGGAAGTATTTTACATTTGTTGTAGCATCCAAGACTACTTTTTAAGGTCAATGTGTTGTAATGTTTTTAGCTAGCACAACTGCTATACTTTTGTAGACAAATCTTTGATACTGAGGGAATTTGAACTTATCAGATGTAATTGTGATGTGAAATTAATCTACTCTAGCTCCATTCAAGCTTTGGTGGTTGAACAGTAACAATGACAACTTGTTGTGTCTATTGTGTATCTAAGTCCAATGAAATCAGCTGATCTTAACTTTCCACTGATTAGGGCAGTTATTTGGCTCATTTTTTTCCTCCGCCACAAAGAAGATGAACCATGTACACTTTGTACAACTACGTGTAGTAAATCTGAGTACAGAATACAGCATTGAGAACCTTCCAAATTAAAAGATGGTGTTTGTTTCCTCTTGCAAATAACGTGCTAAGGTTGGTGATCAATGCTATGATATGTTACAAATTGTGTTTGTCAGTTTAATCACACCATATAGCATGAGCAAAAATCACATAATTTGCATCACTGCAAAATACATCCATCAGTTGCTAATGTGCCAATTGTATCATTGTTAACCTGGAGATACTTGAAAATGCAAATGATCATCATGAATATTCCTCAGTCTTCTAGGCGGGTTTGCATGTATAAATCTACAGCTATGAAGTTAAAACAAAGGTTCAGTTGTCATTAGGGTTTGAGAAAGAGTTTTCTCATTCAAAGAAAGCATGTATGTCATGATCTAACACCAAATTTGTTGACGATTGTGTTCTTAAATTAGTAAGTCATTATGTATCAGGAGTTCATATCCTGTGCTTATATGATAAACTAATAAGTCCACAAAAGAGAGAATTTGGAAAATGTGTTTCATCTGTAAAGGAGACCAAATATAAGACACTAATGTGACCTATTCTTGAGAACTGCAAGAGTTTTGGGATCCACACCAGGTCAGATTGAATGAAGACACTGAAGAAATTCAGAGACGGGCTGCTAAATTTGTTACCGTTAGGTTCGAACAACATACAAGTATTTATGCTGGATGTTGCAAAGTAGTATAAAATACAATGAGCCTTAAAGACTGTAGTAAGGAAGGTGAATGGTTGACTTCGATTTGTTGGGAGAGTTTTAGGAAAGTGTGATTTACCTGTAAAGGCGGCTGTATATAGGACACTAGTACAACCCATTCTTGAGTACTGCTTGAGTGTTTGGGATCTACATCAGGTCATTTTAAAGGAAGACATCAAAGCAGTCTGGAGGTGGGCTGCTAGATTTGTTACAGGCATGTTCAGACAATGTGCAAGTGTTACAGAGATGCTTCGGGAACTCAAATTGGAATCCCTGGAGGCTAAGACAACATTCTTTTTGAGGAACACTATTAAGAAAAATTTAGAGAATCAGCATTTGAAGCTGGTTGCAGAACAATCCTACTGCCACCAACATACATTTTGTGTAAGGACTGCAAAGGTAAGAAATGAGAAGTAAGGGCTCATACGGAGGCATATAGACAGTTGTTTTTCCCGTTGCTCTACCTATGAGTTGAACAGGAAAGGAAACAACTAGTAGTGGTACAGGGTACCCTCTCCCATGCACCATGATGTGGCTTGCAGAATATGGATGTAGATGTAGATGGACATATACAAAATATGCAACATGTTTGTGAAGAGCTGTGTGTGGTAGAGGGCTGAATTGTGGAAAACCAGTTGTGAATTATGCATCACAAAGATGCGCTGACTCAAACACTGCATCTGAGTCATAGTTACTTGGCAGAACACTGCGTAGCTATAGCCAAGTAAGTATAAGATCACTGACGGCTAGCAATGCTGTCACCAACTTTCAACTGCAAACTTGCAAATGGCTGCAGGTGAAAATAATAGCTTTCTATAGAGCTGCAACAACATTTGTGAAAGAAATGTTTACAAAATTGTTAGGTGGTTGATTGATATAAGCATGAAAGCCACATGAGGACATCATTTCCAAATCACAGGTTAAATAACAAAAATTCAAAAAGTGAACTTCACATCATCCCAAAGAATGCTGTCTTGAAAGCTAGGAAGGATTCCAGCAGCAACAAGCTACTATGAAAGAGGACATATGTAAAGTGCTTTATGATAAATAATAATTTTTAAAACAGAGTCATTTTATTTTCAAAATTGTGTTTGTCTATTGCTCTAAAGCTCGGGTGGGTTGTTCACAACTAATTTCATCATCAAATAAATATACCGCGAGTCTTAAACTGCCCAAAGGATTTACTTATGGGAATTACATACATGCTTCTAACTACTTTCTTTTCTGCAAATAATTCATTTTTTGTAACTGAGGGAGTTACCTCATAATATTATCCCATAAGATTAGAATGAATGAAAATACGCTAATTTAATAATTTCTGTGTCCTAAAAGCATCATACTTCACCCACTTCTCGTACCTCCACATTCACCTTCTTATCATCCTCTGCATCTATGACCCCTGTCACACCCTTCTTATGTCCCTGTCTGTCTAAGTTAGTAGCAATGCCTGGAGCTTCTTTGGCTCTCTGGGATAACAAAGGAAGGGGATAGGAATATTGCACCAGTGAACAGACACTGGTGCAGGCAGAAAGTGTGTCATGTGTAGTACACAATGAAATGTGGATGAGGGAGACAGCAGTGACATCAGTGTTTGAAGGCAACAAGGCTGTGGACATAGGGGATGTTAGGATCGACGCACAGGAGCGAGTAACAGCCCCACGCACTCCCAACGAGACCTTGATTGTTTCAGTGCACACATGATGGCATCGTTGCAGCAGTACTATATTGGAAGTCAACCATTATGCATTTAAGCTGAAGAAAGCAGGCAGTGTTTGCTTATTTTTTTATGAATACTTTAAGAAATACAGCAGGAGGCTTTGGACTTGCTCAAAGATTAGTTCATGCCTGATAAAAGGCATGTCTGTGGCACTGTTTATGTACTTCAGAGCAGACAGTCATTTGATGAATTAACAGCAAAACAACAGCTATAGTGTCAGCTGTTCATCTTTTCTGGATAATGGCTGTACTTTAATTGATCTGCATTATCAATAGAGAATTGGCCAGATAACACTGTGTAAAGTTGTAAGGAAAGTTTGTAAACTGCATGGGAAGTCTTGCACAAAGAATGCACAATGAAATTCCCACGAGAAGATGACCGAAAATGCCAATGGATTTGAAAACAGTGCTATGTGATCTGGACAATCAAAACCCATCAGCCAAAGGAGGAAGTTCACTAACAGTAGAAGAAATGTTTTCACTGATTGCTTTATAGACAATGGTGGTAAAGTACCATGGCGAGACAAATTAATCTAAATCTGGTCAGTAACAATCGTAGTGGATATCAAATCAATTTATTCCTGAATATGAAAGGACATTCAGTTTGTATCACTAATGAATTGTGTGCAGTTACGTATTTTGTGGTTGCAATACAATAAAGCACTGATTGCATTGAACTGGCTGAGGTAACCGAATTTATTTTAAACTGTGAGATGTGTCCCCTATTTTAAGGTATTTTTTCACTCCTTCAGTGAACAATTCCATGTCCAAACCAGCTGCATATATGGCAGGCTGACAACCATTGCTGGAGTTGTGAACGCATGTACACTGCCGTATTCACCGACGATTGCTGCTTCATGGCGATCGGCGAGATTGCTGCTATGCAGCAGTTGTTGGTGACACGATTCACGATAATAAATCGCTTGTGTGTATAGGGTGTTGCTGTATAAGGAGGCCACATCAGTAGTGAAAGCAAAAACATAAGTGGTAATGGGAGGAGGATAATGGAGAGATGATGAAAGAATTGGGTGTTGTCCTTAATATAAGAAGTTAGATTGTGGACAATGTGTTGGAAGTGTCAGTCAACTCCTACAGACATCGTTTTTTTGGGAGCACCAGCTACAATAGGGCATCCAGGTTTGTTAAGTTTGTGGATTTTAGGGAGCATGTAGAAGGTGAATATACCACAGGAAGCTAAGAATGCAGATGCATTTGGGGGAGACATTCTTGGATAGTGATAGAAGTTCATGCTGGGTATACAGAATGGAATCCATGCAGCAGGCTTGTAGGTAGAAGAGTCCAACAGTTGATGGTTCCTTTCTACAGGTAATAACTTCAGCTTGTCACCACATTCTCTCATTGTCATCTTCTCTTATTATCCTCACTTCCATTTTCCCTCACTCCCATGTCTTTGTTTCCCCCACTCCTCACACCTCCACATTTTTTCCCCTCGCCTTTCTGTTCATCTATGACCTGTGACACACTCTACATCTTTCTCTGTCTGATTGAATTAATTGGGATGTTTGGAGCTTGTTGAGCTTTCTAGTTTTTCCCAGGTGACTTATGTAATTCTGGGATATGTTAACTCTATACAGACCTCGAATTTAAAAGGTATTTGATTACTTCCAAACTGTTGCTCATTTACTGCGAGGATAATGTTATATGATAGAATTATTTATTATAGAGTGAAAGAGAGGTATGTAAACTTTATTGAGATTAGACCCTATAGTTAAAAGACTGGTGGAATTTCTTCAGGTCAGAAACTTATAGTGTGCCTCACCAAGACAATTTTCATAAAATAAATAATTAATCTGAATATTTTGTTCATTACAGGTGAGGAAGTTGGTTCATTAGTTTTGGGACCAGGATCTGCTTTGGAAGACATGCTGGCTGAGAAATTAGAGCGACATCGTGATCGTGAAGACAAAAATAAACTGTCTGCTAAAGTTTTAGTCATGCAGCCAATTCTAAGGTTTCTACAGCTATTGTGTGAGAATCACAATAGAAATTTACAAGTGAGTTTGTAAACATGCACTGAAACATAATCCCCCCTCTGTCCCTCCCTCCCCACTTCTCTCTCTCTCTCTCTCTCTCTCTCTCTCTCTCTCTCTCTCTCTCTCTCTCTCAGCAGAAAACTAGTCACATAGAAAACATAAATTAAAATTCTATTAGCAGACAGTAGAAATATGCTTGCAGATATTACACAAATATACATTAGAAGTAAGTAGATAACCATACTCTTCTTATTTTAGCCATTTGTGCTGGTAGCGGTCAACTGGCAATTAGGATGATCTGTATTACATTAGGTTACCACGTTTACACTGATTTTACTCGTGAGGCCACCACTTCTGAAGCTGGCCTCAGCTAAATCAGAGAGACAAATCATTTGCAGTGTTTGTATCTGCTGTGTGTAAGCTGTGTCCTATGAGTTTATATGTTAGTAACCATTGCTGAAAGCAACAATGTTTAGAATATTGGAAGTTTACATGTTGTTACATTTCGTGTGTACCATATCTAAATTGGAAATGGGGAACCACATGTATTGTTTTGTATTCATGTGGGAAATAATGTGGAAAGCAAAATAATATTGGCATTATGTCAGACCATCAGTTGTTCAAGATTTGGTCTTTGTATGTCTTATCTGTGTCACTTAACTGCATTGAGTAGGCTGCAACTATTAAAAAGTGTTTTCTTGATTGTATATGATTGAAACCTTTTACACGATTTAAAAGAAATTTTAACTAAATGATAAATGCTATAAAATTATATTTAGTTTATACGGATATTCCATTGTTTAAAATTATATTTTGATAACAGAAACTGGATGTTTAACCTGTGTAGTTAAATACATCCGTGTCATGCAAAAGAACTAGCTAGAAGTTGCCAGGATGTATCTTGCAGTGACAGCTGTTGAATATGTGTGTTGCAGCAGTTGATTTAATTAGATTTAAATGGGGAGATAAAAACAGGTGTTGTTGTAGCCCTCTATTGCCCACACACTCCCTGCGATTCTAATAAAGCCAACCAGTATCCTTAGGGAGTATAAGGAGACCCTTTACTGTTTCTTTTTTAGACACAGCTACTTCAGGACTTGATGACTCAAATATTCTGTCTCTCTTGATCTCCAATGTTTCACATTGGGAGATGGTGTGTGGTGCGGTTTGAACACCCCGGACACGTAGGCTTCTTTGGCTATACCCATCATATGTAGGTATTTCTTAAAGTTCCCATGACCATTCATTAGTCCTATCATGGTTTTGCCTGTCTTCTGGTGAAGCCCAGGGTTGCAGAACTTCTCTTAAAATGTGGCTTTGGCATCATCAGCATGCCATATGTTTGCTTTTGGATCACAGTCCAATATTCGAATTGCTCCCTTCTGATCAAGTTTCATTGTTTTGATTTAACCAGCACCTTAGTGATGGTTGGGACAGGTTTCAGTCCAGTAAGTGGAGTCGTTACACCTATCCTGTGCAGCCTATCAGCTTGTTCATTGCCACTGAAGGGACCCACAGCAGGTTTGCCCTGTTGCTTTCCCCTAGTCTCAAAAGGGCTTATGGCATTCTGCAATGACCTTTGGTCTCTTGCTGGAGCTGATAGAGATTTCAGATCTCCTTGGCTGTCTGAATAAATGTAGATGCTACAATCTTTGTAGCACATACACAAATCTTCTCTGTACAAACCCTGACAGTGGATATTTCTGCTTGAAATACCGTGACCAATTTCCGTAGAGAGATTGCAGTTTCTAGTCTAAGCTATGTCCCATGTACACCACCTCAGTGCCTTCGTCTGTTTTCGACCTGTCAGTAAACCAGCCTGTCTCTTGCATAGTGTTGTGGTTCTTCCTGCACTGCTCTGTACATCCAATTTTTACACTGAAACGCTTGTTGAAGCAGCGGGAAGTTACTGTTTAGTTGGCCAGCATTTCCCCAACCATTCCTATATTTACCACATTCCCCATATTGGTGTGGGATTCAGAATATCCTAAAAGTATCCAGTTTTTTCATATACACCCCTGCTGCTGCTTCCATTTTAACCCACAGGTTTAATGTGCGCATGTTCAGTGTGATCTCCACATTAGTAATTGATGTGCTGCCAATTCCACTTGTTAAGGCTATGCACCTTACCAAGCTCCTTGGCAGCCACCTGTTCTACTTTTTTTCACCATACTTAAGTCCCAAAGTTATTGGAGGTCCTATTACAGTGGTGTACATCCAGAACATACCCTTGGGGTTTCGACCCCAGTTTCTCCTGTCTCTTCTAGTGCTCATAACAGTACCTTTTCCCTTGGAACACATATTCCTTATGTGAGGGACCCATCATAGTTTTGCATCCAAGGTTACCACTAGATACTTCAGTACCCCTCTGCTGGCAGAGTTTCATCAGGAAACTTAAGATTCCAGTAAGTGTACCGTTAAGCTTCCTTGTGAATACTGCAGCAACAGATTTCCTGGGGCTGACCCTTAGATTGTGTTTCCTGCACCAGTTTTGTACAACATATCCACATTGTGCCAGTGTTCTAAAAAATTTGCTAAGTATTACTATGACTAAGTCATTTGCATATCATTGGCAAAAGTATCCTATAGTATTTAACTCTTCAATGAGTTCATTCACCACTAGATTCCCCAGTAGTGGGGACAAAATCTCTCTTTGTGGACACCCTTTAGTGGAGTTGATCACCATTTTTTTCATTCATCAAAGTGGTGTCTGCCTTTCTTCTGCTCAACATGATATTAATCCACTTATATATGTGGTGGCCTCAGTGCCATTTTCTTCTGCATCTCTAACCATGGATTGAAAGGTCTTATTGCTAAAAGCCTCCTCGATATTCAGGAGGATGCAGAGAGCAATTTCCTGAAAGTGTAGTGCTTTATCCACCTTCCCATTAAGTTGGCATTAGTGAAGTGGTGCTTCCCGTGATTGGCCTGATTTATGAGCCTGTTGTTTTATATGTAGAGGAACCTCAGTTAGCCTCATTTCCCTAATGTGCATATTAACCAATTTTCTAATGTCTTTAAAAGAAAGGAGGACAGACTGCAGTCTCATATCCTTGGCCTTGGTATGATCAGTTATCCCTGGCTTCAGAATGAAAACAATCCTCACTGTCATATAAGCATTAGAAATGATTCCTACTGATAGACTAATCCTAACAGCCTACATAGGCATCTAATTAAACTGTTTCCTGCTGGTTGCAGTAGATGTGGAAAGATTTCATGTGGGACTGGTGACTTGAATGGTTGAAATGTTCCCACGGACCACTGGATTTTTGTTTGAAATCAGCACGTGCTCTAAGAGATTTACTGTACGCCCCTTGATTGCCTGTAAATCACTGCCTCTCAGGGACTGAATCTTGGGCTATGTTGTCTGCCATAGAACACTGAGGGAAGTGAGTCTTGAGAAGCACTTCCAGCGTCTTGCTTGCTGTCTCTGTGTAGTCACCATCCTCCTTCCTTAGAGTACATCCTGGATTAGTTGGTATTATGGTGAAAATTTTGTGAAGTCTAGCACAAGTAGCTGTACTTTCCATTTCCAGGATGATAGTTGCTCTTGCTTAATCACAAGGTTGTGTTTGACAAAGGCCTTCCGATATTTAGCCCATTGCCCTTTCCTTCTTGCAGGATTGAACAGTCTTCTTAACTGCTATTGTATTTCCTCAATTACACTTAAAAATGCTAAGTTGGAGTACTGGATTACAGGTGTATTATACGTAGTTGAAGACAGGAATTATTTTACTATTTTCTTGCTCCTGAGCAAGTGCCAGCTGGATAAAGTAAGCTAGTTGCTCTCATGATTAACCCATTGGACTTACATTCATGAGGTCTGGGCTTCAGTTCCCTGTGTGGCAACCTAGATTGAGATTTTTCATTGTTTCCCTAAGTCACTAGAGGCACATAGTTATCTGAAGCTGTACTGAAGCAATATCTTGTGGCATAGCTGAGCAGATTGTCAATCAACAATTTGCAGATTATTTTTGAAAATACTGCACTCAAAAAGGCAGCCTCCATTCACAATGGTTAACTTCTCCCTCAGTAGGTGTCTGTGTTGGGTTCATGTTAGTGAATTGTGAGAGATCTGCACCTAAGAATAGCATATATTTATTTCTGTATCATTCCATAGACAAAAAATATTGTATGGATGTTGTCCAAATATACATATAAATAAATAATCAGTAGAGTAAAACACTGTAAGTACCTCTATGAAATTATTGAACCAACAGAAATTGAGAAAAAATAGCACAAAAAGAAACAGATTGCAGAAAATCAAGAAAGCATCTGGACTCGTTTCAAATTTGTATAACAAAAAATGCCTGTCAAAAGGCACTAAAATCAGACACTACAACACAGTAATCAAACCGACAGCCACATATGCAAGTGAAACACTCTCATTGAATTGAAAACTAGATTTACAAGAAATTAAGAAAGGAGAGAGAAATATTATTAGAAACATTATGGGACTATGATACACATAAGATGGATACAGACTGCAGACCATCGAGATAACAGAAAAAGTATCAAACATTGACATTGACATCAGAAAGAGATAAATGAAGTTCTGTGGACACCTGGACAGATTAACTGAAAACAGACTAACTAAACATCTATTGGAATACATGACATCTTTCAAAGCATCAATACCTTGGGTAACTGAAGTTGAGAAAGATTTGACAAAAGCAAAGATTGGCGTAACAAACACATCAGACAGGGATAGGTTCAGAAGCAAAATTAAGTGGAAAATTATTCCAGAGATGGAACCAAAACCATCCCAACCAAAGTGGACTGAAGAAACAATGAAGACCTTCCAGGGAAAAAATGAAGAAATATTGGGAAAATAAGAAGAACCCTAAGGAATATTGAAAATCTCCTTCTTATCGTTCTCCAATGGGGACATTCACTAATAATAATAATAATAATAATAATAATAATAATAATAAACCCCGTGGAGGTCCGGGAAAAGAATAGGCCTCCGGTATGTTCTGCCAGTCGTAAAAGGTGACGAAAAGAACAAACCACTAATAGGGCTAACCCCCCTTCTAGTGTGATTAGTTGGTTCAGGACAGAACTAAAGAAGCCTCGGACAAGCGCCGTCATGGTCGGGGATGACGCTTGAACCCTATGCCCGCCCACAATGGTAACGACACTGCTAGCCAACTGGAAAATGATTTAAATCCAAATAGAGGTGTTTTGCAGAATATGCTTCCTGCGACCACCCTGGAAGGAAAACAAAGACAGGGGATGAGATGGTCAGATGAAGTTAATCGACACCTCATGTTCTGTTATTACCAAGCAACAAACCTAGGAACCAACACAACTGGGTACCGATCACAAGTATACACAACATTTATTACCAGATACCCAGAATTAAAATTTTTAACAGAACAACGACTAGCTGATCAGATTCGTGTAATAATAAAAAATAACAGGATACCCCAGTCAGAATGAGAAAACAGCAAACAACAAGTACAACAGATACTGGAACAAAATAATGTGCAATCAGAAGAAGAAGAAGAAGAAGAAAATACAGTAATGGACTCAAACATCCCAGAGCAAACAAACAAAGAAGAACACGCATCAATTAAACAATCAGAGGAAAATGAAATCTTAAGACAGCCACCAGAACAAGCACAAATAGAACACGAAGTGACACACATTAGATATAGAAGAAAAATTTCAGCTGACGTATGGAATACAAAGGCACAAATACAGACATTAGACCATTCTTGCATAGACCGCCAAATAACCCACAAGTCGAAACAACAATAAAAACTATCAACACAATCATACACAACAAAATAAATGAAAACACAACTATGGAAGAGTTACAACTACTTGTTTATATAGGAGCACTCACTACACTAAATATACACACTAGGGAGAGATCAGAACCAACCAACACACAGAAGAAACCCACAAAACCAGCATGGCAACACAGGCTACAGATCAGAATAGAAAAACTGAGAAAAGACATCGGACAGCTAACACAATTTATAAGAAATGAAATGTCAGAAAAAAAAGAAAAATGTTAGGTAAAATCTCACAACAAGAAGCGATAGGGCAATTAGATGAAAAGAAGCAGAAATTACAAGCATTGGCCAAACGACTTAGAAGATACAAAAAAATTGAAAATAGAAGGAAACAAAACCAAACATTCAACACAAACCAAAAGAGATTTTACCAGACAATAGATAACACACACATTAAAATAGACAATCCACCAAACATAACAGACATGGAACACTTCTGGAGCAACATATGGTCAAACCCGGTACAACATAACAGGCATGCACGGTGGATACAAGCAGAAACAGACACATACAAGATGATACCACAAATGCCTGAAGTGATAATTTTGCAACATGAAGTCACCCAAGCAATTAATTCTACTCACAATTGGAAAGCCCCTGGAAAAGATAAAATAGCAAATTTCTGGCTAAAGAAGTTCACCTCAACACATTCACATCTAACTAAATTATTTAACAGTTACATTGCAGACCCATACACATTCTCTGATACACTTACACATGGAATAACTTATCTGAAACTTAAAGATCGAGCAGACACAGCAAACCCAGCTAAATATCGCCCCATAACATGCCTACCAACAATATACAAAATATTAACTTCAGTCATTACACAGAAACTAATGACACATACAACACAGAACAAAATTATAAATGAAGAACAAAACGGCTGTTGCAAAAGAGCACGAGGATGTAAAGAGCAACTGATAATAGATGCAGAGGTGATATATCAAGCTAAAACTAAACAAAGGTCGCTACACTATGCATACATTGATTACCAAAAAGCTTTTGATAGTGTACCCCGCTCATAGTTACTACAAATATTGGAAATATACAAAGTAGATCCTAAATTGATACAGTTCCTAAACATAGAAATGAAAAATTGGAAAACCACACTTAATATCCAAACAAATTCAAATAATATCACAGCCAATACACATTAAGCGTGGAATATACCAATGAGACTCATTAAGTCCTTTCTGGTTCTGTCTTGCTCTGAACCCACTATCCAACATGCTAAATAATACACATTATGGATACAATATTACTGGAACATACCCACACAAAATCACACATTTGCTATACATGGATGATCTAAAACTACTGGCAGCAACAAATCAACAACTCAACCAATTACTAAAGATAACAGAAGTATTCAGCAATGATATAAATATGGCTTTTGGAATAGACAAATGTAAGAAAAATAGCATAGTCAAGGGAAAACACACTAAACAAGAAGATTACATATTGGATAACCACAGCGACTGCATAGAAGCGATGGAAAAAACAGATGCCTATAAATATCTAGGATACAGACAAAAAATAGGAATAGATAATACAAATATTAAAGAAGAACTAAAAGAAAAATATAGACAAAGACTAACAAAAATACTGAAAACAGAATTGACAGCAAGAAACAAGACAAAAGCTATAAATACTTATGCTATACCAATATTGACCTACTCATTTGGAGTAGTGAAATGGAGTAACACAGACCTAGAAGCACTCAATACACTTACACAATCACAATGCCACAAATATAGAATACATCACATACATTCAGCAACTGAAAGATTCACATTAAGCAGAAAGGAAGTAGGAAGGGGATTCATCGACATAAAAAACCTACATTACGGACAGGTAGGCAATTTAAGAAAATTCTTTCTAGAACGAGTAGAAACTAGCAAAATACACAAAGCAATCACTCATATAAATACATCGGCTACACCACTGCAACTTCATAACCACTTCTACAACCCTTTAGATCACATAACATCAACAGATCCGAGGGAAGTAAATTGGAAAAAGAAAACACTACATGGCAAGCACCCGTATCATCTAACACAGCCACACATCGATCAAGACGCATCCAACACATGGCTAAGGAAAGGCAATATATACAGTGAGACGGAAGGATTCATGATTGCAATACAGGATCAAACAATAAACACCAGATATTACAGCAAGCATATTGTTAAAGATCCCAATACCACAACAGATAAATGCAGACTTTGCAAACAACAAATAGAAACAGTAGATCACATCACAAGCGGATGTACAATATTAGCAAATACAGAATACCCCAGAAGACATGACAATGTAGCAAAAATAATTCACCAACAACTTGCCATACAATATAAACTAATAAAACAACGCGTTCCCACATACAAGTATGCACCACAAAATGTACTGGAGAATGATGAATACAAATTATACTGGAACAGAACCATTATAACAGATAAAACACCACCACATAACAAACCTGACATCATACTCACCAATAAAAAGAAGAAATTAACACAACTAATTGAAATATCCATACCCAATACAACAAATATACAAAAGAAAACAGGAGAAAAAATTGAAAAATACATCCAACTGGCTGAGGAAGTCAAAGACATGTGGCATCAGGATAAAGTTGACATTATACCAATTATACTATCAATTACAGGAGTCATACCACACAATATCCACCAGTACATCAATGCAATACAACTACATCCAAACTTATATATATGACTACAGAAATCTGTAATTATTGATACATGTTCAATTACCCGAAAGTTCCTAAATGCAATATAACATATACCATACAGTTAAAAGGAAGTCACGCTTGATCAAGGTCCGCATCACTTTCCATTTTTAACCAGACTTAACGTCTGAGAAAGTAAAGAAATAATAATAATAATCACAGATAAGTGGAAAATACAAATATGCAGACTGGAAATGATAATTGTTTACAGTGTCCAACATTGGTGTAGATTAATTCAAGCTGAACAGTTTTATGCAGGACACCTTTGATGTATCAGTTATGAAAGTAACTCAAATCTACGTAGAAAAACACCTTACCTACAGCACATACACATAACACAAGATTTTCATGTTCTCTCACACTCTGCCTTCAAACGCATCCCTATCCCCACTTTCATTCCCCACCAGTCTGGATTTCTAGTATGTTCACAGCACTCTCTCCTGTCACTGTACAAAAATTTGTGACTATGTGAATTATTTCTCATATTTGACCTTTTTTTGTCTTAATTGCACCATTGACTTAGTTGTGCACTTACAGATTGTAAAACTGATGTTTATTTAAAATTTATCTAACAGTTTTGTGAATTTTATCAGCATGAAATTAGCGATTAAATCGTTTTGTTTGTCTGGCTTTCTGACTATGAAACTGTTGTGCTTGCAATGGTTAAGTGTGGTTGAAATTGTCAACTTTATTATTTTTTGCAAAAATCATTCTTCTTTTACTATTCTCATGGGCATGTTATTTAACGAAATATCCAACAAAGCTGATGACATAACGACATACTCAGTGAAGACAAGAAAAGTTTGAATATAGGAAATAATTTGTATAGTCTCAAATTTTTGTACAGTGGTAGGAGGAAGTGCCACAACATAAATGAAATCATGACTGATGGGGGATGAGTATGGGGTTGGGGGTGTGTTTGTAGATCACTTTTGTACAGTACCTGTTAACTTGTAAACTGTAGCCTTTAGTGAAAATATATTTGAGTAAAAAATTAAACTACATTAAATTTCCTACAAAAGGGTTCTTTTAAATTTTTCTCTTGGGCTAATAATTTGCGTGTAGAGAGTGAGAAAATTTAAAATCTCATGCGACATGCGTGTGCTGTAGTAACTTATGTGGTTTTTGTAGGCCAATTTTGATGTACTTTGCTGACTTGATAGACGAGAAGTGTCCCATATAAAATTGTTCATCTTGACTTCCTCTATATTACTGTGGTATGTTGGAAACAGTTATTATTTACATCATGTATACGCAAAATAATACACACAAATAACGCAAAATGATACAATACATTTCATACAGTTTATATATGTATATGACTGCTGTTATTAGAAATCATACGCGCTTCTTCATAGACCACCTCAGCCAGCAAATCCTTTTATACACAACAATGATTTAGTACAGGTTTTACATCACACAACAGCTGTTTGTTAGATATTTAAATATAAAGAAAATGTTTGCTGCCAAAAGACTGTACTTACAGTTTTCGATCATTAGAGACGTTATTTCAAAAATGTCATTGTTCAGCGTATTACCAAGTAAAAGCATTGTTCAAGTAGGCATTTCTTAAATCTCGCTTTAAATTTATTTTTGTCTTGCAACTTTCTGATATAGACTGTATAGTCTGTTGTAAAAGTTTAAAACCACTGTGACTCACATGCCTTTTGTGTTAGTTCTTTTTGTTTTTGCTGTGTATGTAGTGCTGTAACTATGAAAGTCAGCATTTGTCAGTATTCAAGGTAGGCCCTTATATATAAACTCATCTGCATATAATGAATGTTAGTATTTGTAAGTTTTCTGAATGGGTTTTCAGTGTGCTTGTGGAGGACTATTTATTATTATTCGGATAGCCCTCTTCTGTAACAAATGAGTAAAAGAAATTGTTTTAAGTGGCAAGTGGTGAAATCCCAAAATATTATTACATGTATTGTAAGAGACTGAAAATAGCCGAAGTTTGCCATCCTGGCAGCTTCTGAGATAAAAACATCTGTCATAATTGTAAGGGGGGGGGGGGGATGTGAATCTCCAGCATTGGCCTAGATTTTCTCGTGTCTATGGCTAGATGTAGATTTCTCTTTTGACTTATTGTTGCAAACTGCATGTAATTTGTTGTATTTACATTTAACGTCAACTTGTTTGCATTAAACAAAGAGTGGACATACATCAGGTCTTTATTGGTAATTCTATGCAGCAATTGCTTTGGCAGAAAGAGTGGACATACATGAGGTCTTTGTTGGTAGTTTTGTGCAGCAATTGCTGTGGCACGATTATCATCATCTGTGGACAGCATATGACTTTGGCTGTAATATCTAGGGTGTGTACATCATTTATACAGGTAAGAAGTAGTGTGGACCAAGAATTCTGCCCTGTGGTAGTCCTATTTCCACTTTTTTTCCTACCTCAAGCTAAAGTGATTTTGTGATTTGAGTAAGGTGGCATCACTTCTACAATCTGTGTTCAGTTTCGTAGGGATGATTCAAACCCCGTTTTGCCAGGCCCTTGAATACCTAGTGCCTTAAATTTTTCTAAATGGATGCCATGCTTGACAATATCATATGCTTTGGAAAGAACTAAATTAACTCCTGATATGCTATTGTTTTTTTTTTCTAGATGTCTCATTATTTGTTCAGTGTAGCACATTACTGCCTTTTCTGTGATTTTACCTGACTGAAAGCAATGCTGACTACTGGATAGTACCTTATGGTCTTTTAGATATTTTTTGATTTGGCATTTCATCAATTGAAACTCAGTTGGTAGAGCACTTGCCTGTGAAAGGCAAAGGTCCCGAGTTCGAGTCTTGGTCTGACACACAGTTTTAATCTGCCAGGAAGTTTCATGTCAGTGCACACTCCGCTGCAGAGTGAAAATTTCATTCTGGATTTCATCAATTTTTCCAATATTTTGGAGAGTTCCAGAAGGAATAATATTGGCTGATAGTTTCCTGCCTTACAGATGTCTTCATTTTTAAATAATGGCTCCACTTCCGATATTTTCAACCTTTTGAGAAATGCTCCTTCACTAAATGATAACTTGACAATTTTTTGTGGAGCAGGGACAACTATGAAAGACACCAGTCCTTCACCTACTCTTGCTGACATTTTAAGTTTCAAGCTCTTTACAAGTTTTAACACTGTTGAATCTGCCTCATACTATAAGCAGCTTTTGAACATTTCGACCTTTTGGTTTTGTCTTCCCCATAAATTTCAAACTTAATGAAGCTGTTACATTAATGAAATAATTATTTGTGTAATATGGATTTCTTTTCAATATTAATGTGTGATGCATGTTTGAGAATGATATCCTGTTATTCACATCTTTTCCCTGTTTGGGGCTTCAAAATTGCCAAAACAGTATTTGACTTGTTTTCCAGTTGTCTACTTAAGCTGTCATTTGTTGGAAATTTTGCCTTAGCAATAATTTTTTGATAGATGCTCATGTAATTCTTAACATAGTCTATCAGCTGTGGATTTGTGGATGTTTTCATTTTAAAAATTAGTCTTTTTGACTTCTACAAGAATTTTTAATGCCAGATGTGATCTAGGAGCTTGTATACATGTTACCACGGGATCCAATTTTTGATAGCTTCTTCGGAAAGCATGTCTCAAAAATCCCATGAAATTTAAAGAGCAGGAAATGATATGCATCATCAGTATTTGTGTGGGACAGCACTTCTGCCTAGGATTCATTGCTAAAGATATTTGCAAAGTTTACACAATTTTCTGTAGAAAAATTTATTTCGTACACCCTGTGCTTTTGTTTCTGTCAGTGACAATGAGGGAATTTTGAGGACAAGAGCTCTTTGATCTAATAACCCTAAATCAGAAATTGTTCAGTATAACCCCATAACTAGGTTTGTACGAATAAAGGTATCATGATGAATCACAACAATTAACAAACTGTCTCTTCAGCACTTGCACAGTTTTGTGATAGTTGTAATCGTCGTCACACCTCTGTTGAACCATATTTAGTGTGTTTCGTCTTTCAGCAGCTTGTAGCATTCATTCAGTTTGCTCAGATGTTTTTTGTTTAAACGCAGTGCAAATTACGTACATTCTCATGCTGAGCAAAACGTGTTTCAAGGATTTATTCTCATTGTTAGTGCAATATTTACGTACATATTTTTTGTAATGTTACACAAAAAACAATGTTAGTGATAGTTTGCGTGTGTGTGGTTTTCTACATTACTGAGGAAGCACAATACTGGATAATCTCAAAAAGACAACTACAGTTCAAAAGATGCAGAAAAACACACATGCAAACACCACACAAAATGCTTACGTAAATATATGTGCACTCGATATCGAGAAAAAATTCTCAAAATGCACATTGCTGAGCATGAAAAAATATGTAACTGATGCAGTGTTTCATTATTTAAATAATAAATGACAGCTGCAGGCATTCCAAAAACATCGATAATGACATATGAAATTGAGTCAAACGTTTCTGCTTCCCAGTTATCAGTTCCCATTATATCAGTGGTTTTTGTTAGATAATAAACTAATATTAGATAATAAACTAGTCCCCGACTTGAGTATTTTATGCCTATTATGTGCACATACATAAAATGCGAGGGGTTATACTATACATAACTTTTGCAGCTTAGAAAGTTATTCCCCACATTTTACATTTTCCCGCATTTTACACCATTTTTTGAAGTGCCTTGAAAAGTGTAAAAGTGGGGTTTCACTGTATTTCTATTTGTGTAGCTGCTAAATTTGAAAATATATTATCTTTAAGATTATTTGTGTTATTTGTTATTCTTGTATGGTCAAACTATGTACTTTGTATCATTTTCATGGAATGTTTCACACTGTACTATGAAAAATGTTATGAAGTCATATTTAGTATGAAAATAGTAGAGGTGTTGAGTCATTAACAGGCATATAAATATACATTGTTCTACATTTTAGTGTTGGTAGCTACAGTTTTTTTTCCTCCCAACAGAATCTTCTGCGAACTCAAAATAACAAGACATATTATAACTTGGTGTCAGAAACACTGATGTTTCTGGATTGCATCTGCGGCTCCACAACTGGAGGACTGGGCTTGCTTGGGCTATACATAAATGAGAATAATGTTCATCTCATCAACCAGACCTTAGAGACTTTGACAGAGTATTGCCAAGGTCCTTGCCATGACAACCAGAATTGTATTGCTACTCATGAATCAAATGGTCTCGATATCATTACGGCACTCATACTAAATGATATAAATCCTCTCGGAAAAACAAGAATGGATCTTGTCTTGGAGCTGAAAAATAATGCCTCAAAATTACTCTTAGCAATCATGGAAAGTAGAGGAGATAGTGAAAATGCTGATCGGATCCTGTACAACATGAATCCAAAGCAGCTGGTGAGTTGATTCCTTTTATTTTTTTCCACAGCAACGCCATTGTATTAAGTTGTAACATTTATTTGTTTTTGGGTGGTTGAGGACATCGCCAGTAGCATTTCAAATAACCACTAAAGGTAGGGTTTCCATAATCCAAGAACCAAAACCAAGGAAATAGTCCAAGCATTGTCACCATCAGCAAAGGAGTTGTAATTACTGAAGGGAATTAGTCCAGGCATTAATGCTGTCAGCAAAGGAGTCGTCATTAATGAAGAAAATTAAATTAAGTTCATATTAACTAACTTTTTAATTGAAACATTAAACCCAAATTGCTAAAATGTACATAATTGTGTTGCTACAGTTGAGATATATTTTACACCAAGCTTTGTACAAGTCATATTTCTCTGAGCATTGAACAGAAAACGTGAACGTGCTCAGATTCTGAATGAGTCTGCAAAAATGAATGCAACTTATATTTTTTATGTTATACTGAATTTGGAGCATTGCATTGACTGAAGTTAAAGCCATCCTGTTCCTTTCTTCTGTAAATTGTGTGCTCACTATAGAAAATACTTTCTCCCCATTAGCATTATGCCCTGGAATGGAGAAATAGTGTAGCACAATCCCAAGTAGTTCTGAAAATTGCTTATCAGAAAAACAATCTTCAAATGATTTTACCCACTTTTTATGAGGTATAATCTCCAAGTTCTGATTCTTGGTGTCTCCCAGAAAACATTCAAGATTTACTACCAGATCAAACAGCAATCTCTCATCCGTTTTACAAGTTTCTTGCGTCCAGTTCAATGAACATTCTGCACTTTACCAATCAGGTACAGTCTTCACAACAGTATCCATTCAAAATGTTTTAAGTTGACATAAAGGCTGGCTCTATTTCATGAGGCAATCTATAAGTATCTGATAAATTGCCTTGACTTCCTCGTGAAATTCTAACAGTTGATACTGTGTCAGATCTGACATAAATTCTTTTACTTTAGAAGTCATGAAGTTAAATGTTTTCTGACCTCTAAAAACATGCACAATGCCCTTAAGCTGCAACCTAAACTCACTCACAGATATATCATATTTCTTAATGCTTGTAATTGCCTTTTGAAATGAACTCATATGAGTATGCAGGACGTGTAAGTAAATTTTTCCAGAAGAATAAGGAAAAAAGATCTGAGGAGACTTGGACACTTAACAAGAAATAGAAAGTATGATTTAAGAGCCTCAAACATGTACATGAACCTTTCACTTGTAGGATGTAAGCTCACCCACCTAGTTTTTACATGCCTGAGTAAATCTTTGTGTGTTATATGCAGTAAACTGAGTGAGGTGGCGCAGTGGTTAGCACACTGGACTCGTATCCAGGAGGATGATGGTTCAAACCAGCGTCCGGCTATCCTGATTTAGGTTTTGCGTAATTTCTCTAAATCACTTCAGGCAAATGTCGGGATGGTTCCTTTGAAAGGACACAGATGATTTCTTTCCCTACCCTTCTCTAATCTGAGCTTGTGCTCCATATCTAATGACCTCGTTGTCGATGGGATGTTAAACACTAATCTCCGTCTTTTCCTCCATGTGCTTTCAATCACAAAAATCCTTTAGTGCAGCTACGTGAACATTATAAATTAAAAGGTAGTTATACACTTTGGTAATAATACTTTGAATCTCTTGTGAAAGTATATCTGTCCCATCTTGGATTGCATTATGTAACACATGAATTGGGCAATTTACCTGTACTGTAGACCAGTTTAGTTTGTGTTCAAGTTTTCTGACTATATTGTTTTTTCCTTTTCTTCCAACACTTCCAAAGTTAGTATTATCGACACCAAAAACTCAACCTTTGTCACTAAGACTGAATTCAGAAATCACTTTATATACACACTCAGTGTACTGGAGATTTTATTGTCGCACTCATTTAAATATAGTAAATTACACTGAACAAATCCTGTGATACCAAAATATTGTGCCAGAACAGGAAACATTGTTACATGGTTGTTATTACTGCCACCTGTACTGATCCCTACATTATTCACTTTTGATGGGCTATGTCATACATTATATTTTATGAAAGGTGATATAATATAATTAACAATTGCTTCAGAGTTACTTTTTTTACTCGAAAACTGAACAGCTACCTTTCAATCATTAAAAATCTTATAAATGATTTTTGTTGTGCATGAAGAAGAATTCTAAGAATAGTGGTGTTTCACAGCATGAAATGCAAGTGTGTGTTCTGCTGTAAGAAACTTATTTGATTCTCTTTGATTACCACTAAAGAAACTGGTCAACTGTTTCAAAGTTGAAGCTGAATGCACAGCTCTTATATGTTTCTTGCTTGTAAAATGGTCATTCAGAGTTCGTTTCCCAACCATCGGAGATTGAAATGTAACAACTGTAATGAAATAATTAAGGATTAGTTGAGACTTAACCTTAGACATGCTAATTAATGTTTTTAGGCCACATTGACAGTTATTATGTTGCATTTAAGTTAGGTACACTACCAGTATCAGGGTGGGTCAAACCGTTTCTAGCCTAACAAATAAACAATGACAGAAATTTCATAATACCAATTTATTTTTCAATATAATACCCATGCACACTAACAAACTTGTGGGCATGCTCGGATAACTTTGGAAAACCATTCAAATAAAAGGTATTTGATTTCAAGTCCAACCAAGCATTGACAGCATCAATCACTGTGTCGTCATTGTCAAATCGCCATCCTTTGAGGTCTTTTTTTAGGTTTGGGAAAAGAAAAAAGTTTGATGGAACCAAATCTGGAGAATATAGCAGATGATATAACAATCCAAAGCCACAATCACACACAGTTTCCAGTGTTGCAAGGGCTTTGTGCACTTGTGTGTTGTCCTGATGCAAAAGAACTCCGCATGTCAATTTTTCATGCCCTCTTTTTTTTTTCTCTCAAACAGTGCGGGAGGGTGCAGTAGTATGATGCATTGATAAGTTATGCCCTTCTGCAAGTAATCCACCATAATTACCCCTTCTGCATCCCAGAAGACTGATGCCATCACCTTACTGGCTGATTTTTGCACCCAGGATGCTTTTGGGGTAGGGGATGAAGGGTGTTTCTATTATTGTGACTGTTGTTTTGTCTCAGGATGAAAGTGGTGAATCCATGTTTCGTCCATTGTCACATACCTTGCAAGAAAGCCGTCTTCATCTGCTGCAAATTGGCGGGTATTTCTTCACAACATTGCACACACTCCTGTTTCTGATCTGCATTCAAGTCTGTCAGGACCCACCAAGATGAAACTTTCCGCATTCCTGAAATATCCACAACGTCATGAGCATGCCCATGGAAGATTCAAAATGTGGTTTCAATGTGCTGCAACATTGTTCGACAACCCTGTGAAATCGTATCATGAATTTAAGTTATTATTTCATCAGTGGCAACGGTGACAGGCCTTCCGCTCCTTTACGCATCTTCCACAGTCGTTCTTCCATGCTTGAAGTTGGACATGAAGTTTTTCACTGTTGCACAAGACTGAGCACTGTCCTTAAGTGTATTCTGCACATCCTCCGCAATTTCCTTGGGCATCATTCCCATCAAATGAAGATATTCAATCACAGCACGGTTCTTGAGTCTCTCAATGTTCGCCATTTTGCTTACACTGTGGTATACAACACATCCTAGCAGCAAAACTAACAAAGCTGGAGCTGCTAAATTTGACTTGCATACCCAAAAAGGATCATTATAAAAGTAGATGGTGTTGTTTGTGCAAGACATTACCGTAACTATCGTGGACTAGAAACTTTTCGACCACCCCTTGTACAACAGTAGCTTTAGGTTAGTCTTTGATTGATTTCAATTTCTTCAATTATTTAATAGTAATGCAAATAGTTGTCTGAATAGGAATCATAAAAGCATGCAAGAACAGTGAAGTACAAGCAGCCCAGGGCCCAAACAGTTTACCTTAGAGGTTAGCCTCAACACTGAATTTCCAATGTTGTAAAATTGTTTCTATGCTGATTATAATAGAAAACTTTGTAATTAAATGTTGCTTGTTAATTTCAATGGATATGAAAAGAAATTGTGCTTTATAGTATATGCACTGAAGTTACTGCTCACATTCTTTACAAAAATCCTCATTTTCATTTCTTCCATCTTCCATGCTCAGAAACTGATATGTGTGTTCTTCTCGGAAGCGAACTTTTTGTTGCGACTGCAATTTGATTTTAAAGTTCCATCTAATGATGTCATGAGTAATGGTAGATTTTGTTCAAATTTTGAATTACTCTCCAAGCAGCTGAATATTAACCTCATACAAACTACAGAACAAGAGTCAGAAACACGAGGAAGGCACCAGAAACATAGGATCTGGAAACTACAAAATTCCCAGAGAATCAGTTATTGGACTGCTTCCGTTGTCACTGTTAGTGCAAGACCGGGTGCATACCTATGGTCATGATCACATATATTAAACACTCACTACTTTCACGGCCTTTTATCTTTTCATTCAGGACATTCATCTTCTAACATAAAAACATGGATTGTCTGCAAAATCCGTTGTGTGTGGCAACTCTAACTAGGGAAAAAATTACATGTGAGTTTTCTGTGTGGCAGTTCCAGCACTTTTAATTGTCACACACCACGTAATTAATCTAGTGAAAACTGTACATCTGCCTGTCCAAAGAAGTAGCAGGAAATATTGAATCTACTGATACTGACTGTTTCCTTTGACTTATGATGTCATCGAAACAATAGTCATTAAACTGTATATGCATAAAATATGTGTAAATGGCTAGTGGTGGTATGTGGTATCCTCCGTCATGCAATGTACAGTGGATTGCGGAGTACATATCTAGATGTACTTGCCATAAAAAGAATTAAGTTATTGTCATGGCTTCATATTCATTGTGTTTGACAACTCGGATACCAACTGTCATGTTTTTGCCTATCTTGGACCTCAGGCTAAGAAGTAGATCAGGCTGCACCACAACTACTTAGTTTCCAGCTGCCACCTGTGACTGACAAGCAGAGCAACGAGTTATGTATTCAGTTTTCTGTGTGTTTCTTCATAGTTTAATGCTTGAATTCCATGCTGTGTTTGTATTTGAGAGGTGTAACCTTGTGTTTTGGTAACTGTAATGTGTAGATTCGTGCAGTCTATAGTAGAGTTGTGATTTCTTTTGGATGGCCAGCTGCATTCCACTGGTAACAAGTCAGGAAGGTAGAAAGTTACATGTTTTTATAGTTAATTCTCAAGCTAGTAATAGGGTGGATAGGATGTGTGTTTGTTGTGTGGGGGTACAGGAGTAGCTGACCACAATTGGGGAACAGCTGAAGATGTGTTTGGCCACAGTCAGCCGTCTTACGACTGCTGCCTTGGGATGTAGCAGTGGTGGAGAACATGGCACGTCGCACAGGACACTTCAGCCTCCGATTTCAGAAGACCGAGTTCAGTATATCAGCCTTTTCTATTTCATCTCCTGCTTCAGTGCCAGTATGGTCACTGAGAGACTAAATAGGTGATTCTGATCTGCGTACTAACTATACAGAAGACCATAACTATTTGGATTCTAAGCCAGATCATTTGACAGAATTTTACGTTGAAATTCATTGAAAGCTCTTCACACACTGTGTGACCTCAGAAGGGTTGCCTTAAAAGAGTGGGTTAGGGTTGAGCAGCTATGTCTGTACCAGTTTGGCTACAAAATGCCATGGAGGATCCAAGCATATTGAAATACATGGAATGGAGCAACCAATAGCAGATTTGCCTTTCATATATGTGCAAACAGGCTACATTTATTATCAGATGACATGGTAACAAATAATAGAGGTGCAACTGATGATATCATACAATACAGCTTTACCAAAGACAAGGAGGTTATATAAATATCAAATGAAATTAATTATACACAATTTTGAAGAGCATAAGTGCAAACCATCTAAGATCATTATATACATTGACGAGGGCATTGAGTAATGTCTGCACAAATGTCAAGCATAACATGTGCTGTTGTATTCAGGAAGTAGACCTAACCATTGACTGACTACAGTTACAGCGTCAATGCGCCGCTAATGGAACCATGACGTAAACTGATATTGCTAGATGGCAGCACTTCTGATGGCGTGTAAAATTGTAATGTTAATATAAAATGATAAAATCTCAGTCAGCACTAATGTGTTAGAAGCTCAATTATAAAAACAGTATAATAATGCAAGACATTCCATTTATGATGATATCGTATGAAACCACATTCTGTATGATTTGTTCATAATTTCAGTAGAGGGCATCATGATTGATACAAAGTTAATGAAAATAATTATTTTGTTTTTACCAGCTCAGTTGTGCTGTAAACTGAACAGTAAAGCACAGTGCAATAGTGCAGATTTCATAAAAGAAAGGTACTGTTACATGTCATCTTAATGTTTGCAATATACGAAATACAGTTCACTGAATAAATTACATGCTTTCATTAAGAATTCCATTAAACAGAGAGAAATTTAAAAGAAAGAACAGTGAGATTGGGACTCTCATAGTTTCTACCTACTCACAAGTAAATCATTGAAAAAATCAAAGGACAATTTACAACAGCATGAAATCTGCTCATTTGATGTTAAGAATCTGTATAATAATGTACCAGCTGATGAAATATTAGAAATTATTTATAACAATTTTAGGAAATTTGGAAAAGTAGATCCCATGATCCAGATCTTTTAGTTATTTTACTTTTAATTAGAAACTGTATCACTAGAAATATGACCTTACAATGGGCTCATGTCTTCCAGGCATCCTGTCAATAATTTTTATGAACTTTTTAGAGAACAAATTATGTGATCATACACTGCAGTATGCAAAAAGATTACAGTGTGTTCCAGATAAGCCACTGACATTTTCATAATTTTTTCACATGATGAAAAAGACTTTCAGGAGCTAGCAAATAATCTTAATTCCTTACACAGAAATATGGAGTTTACTCATGAAATCAAAGTAGAGGATTCAGTTAATATTTTGGACAAACAAATCACCAGAATAGGACATACTGTTAAAGTTGAGATATATTATAAGCCAACGGCTACAAATTTGATTATATTACATGATTCATGCCATCCACTATGTAAAATTTTGCATTTCTTACATCATTGTTTTATCAGCTAGCTAGGCTAGTTTGCTCTAAAGATGTGATTGAAGAGGAAACTGTCTTGATTTTCAGGTCTGGGTAGCTAATGGCTTTACTGAGGTGGCAATCAGGAAGATTAGAAGAAATAGTTTAATAGAATGGGAAAGAAAGTAGTGGTTACCAAGAAAGTGGGAAAGTATAGTTTGTTGTCACACCATGGGTCCATGTCAGACAGGATAACAGATGTCTTCCACAAATATAATATAATTGGGTTTCGAATGAATAATAAACTGGGAAAATTGCTGTGACATAGCTTAAACCCCCCTGCGGGCCCGTGGGTTAGAATAAGCCCAAGGCATTCCTGCCTGTCATAAGAGGTGACTAAAAGGAGTCTCACACCTTTCAGCCTTTATGTGATGGTCCCCTGTAGGGTTTGACCTCCATTTTTCAAAATTTTCCCAAAGAGCGAGCCAATTGGAGAAGGGCACCTTACATGGTGTATAGTGTCCATCGTGCATTGAGATATTGAGCCCACTTTCTCATCATGGCATTGCAGTTCCACTCATCCTCCATCTCTCGAGCGAGTACACCTTTTCAGGTGCATTTTCCTGTACCCACTATGCAATGTCATTTTCTGCACCAACGATGACCTCATATCCAGCACAGTATCCAGTCCGTTGTGTAGGGCCGCCATGTACCCTGTTGATTGTACCCCCCTAACTACACATGGATTGCTCTGCTGATGCCTGCACCGTTAGCTCCCCAAGTATGCCAAGGAGTAAATGCCTGTCACCCTGTTTCATTGGGACTCCCGGCAATGGACATCCTACTAGGTGGCCTTTGCTGCGTCTAGGTGGCACCTGTGGGGAGGGCCCCTAGTCGGAGTGGGTGGCATCAGGACAGATGATGCGTGATGGAGCATACTACATCATCACTTTCTGGTGATCAAATGCCAGCATTCTCTAAGCGTTCCAAGTCTCAGTACAATGCAAGGAAGTATGAACCTAAATCGTTCCCCTCCTTGGCCACACCATGGGAGGAACATCAGGCTAAGGATGGCAGTGAACCTTATTGACCCCAGTACTTCAAATGTACAAGAGGTGATGGGGACTCCTTTGTCTCGATGAAGTGTCAGTTTTTTATAGAGCATTTAGAGGACAAGTTTGGGGAGGTGGAGGGCTTATCCAAAATGCGTTCAGGGTCAAACTTGATAATAACGGCACCCTCTGTCGAGTCAGGGGCATTACTTGCTTGTGACAAGCTTGGGCATGTTTCCATTACCATCACACCTTATAAGAGCTTAAATATGGTCCAAGGTATTATATTCGACAGGGACCTCCTTTTGCAGTCTGACAACGAGCTGTGCGCCAACTTTGAGTGACGAAGAGTTCATTTCATCCGGTACGTCCATTGGGGTCCAGGGGATAATCAGGTTGCCACCAGTGCCTTCATCTTGGCCTTCGAGGGTGACATATTACCCAAGAAGGTCAAGGTGATAGTCTACCGCTGTGATGTCAATCCATATATCCCTCCCCCAATGCGGTGCTTTAAGTGCTGGAAGTTCTGCCATAAGTCTTCACACCATACTTCCAGCATCACGTGTCGAGATTGTGGACGTCCATCCCATCCCAGTACTCCATGTGCCCCCCTCCCATCTGTGTCAATTGCGGAGAGCATTGTTCCCCTTGCTCACCAGACTGCTGGATTTTACAGCAAGAAAGGAAAATCATGGAATACAAGGCCCTGAACCGACTCACCTACACCGAGACCAAGAGGAAATTTGAGCGTCTACATCCTGTGGCTGTGACCTCCTCTTATGCCGCCGCTACGAGAACAGTTGTAGCCCTGATTGGCGACTCCATGTTGTCTTGTGCACTACGACCAGATAACAGGTATACTTGAAAAAAGAGACAGCATTGGTCGTATATTTTTTACTATTGCAATAGTAAAAAAAAAAAAAAAAAAAAAATATACGACCAATGCTGTCTCTTTTTTCAAGTTGTAGCCCTATCAGTTCTACGAGTTCCAGTCGGCTACAGAAGACTACACCTGCCCCCTTGATGGTGGCGGTGGGGGGAGGGAGGGGGGGGGGCACTTCCCTCCCTGTTGCTCCCGCACCACCTACCTCGGGAGCACTGTCCTCCCAACCATCACCAACCATCAGGGAGACACCAGTCCCCACTTCTCAGCCAGAGAAATGTAAGTATTCTTCAGCTCCTCTCGCTAAGAAGGGACCCCTTTCGGTTACTCCCTTCCTAGATTTCTGTTAGTCGGAAAGATGACACTTGCCAGTGGCTGAAGTGCCCAAAAGCAGCTGGTTGTAGGGCTTCACGATAATCCTCAATCCCAGAGACTGAATCAGTGGAGCCCCACCACCCAGAGAAACCCAAGGATCAGTGAGAAAAATCCAGAAAGAGGACCCCTAAGACCAAAGGAATTGCGGTGGCACATAATAGTGTGTGAAGTGGAGTTTGCAGTTATATCCTGAACTCGGTATTTAGTGAATCTGTGTCCCTTCAAACTCCTCTTGAAACTGTAGCTGGCAGGATACAGACGACACAGGAAATAACTGTCCGCAACGTATATCTCCCTCCAGATGGTGTGGTACCCCTGAACTTGTGCATTGTAGCAGGATGTGGACATGTCAGCTCTGAAACTCAATAAGTACAGTGAGTGTTTTCTCTCCAGAAGTTGCCACTGTATACAAAATTCAAATCACTTCAAGAAGAGATATAACAAATTTATGAACACTGCAATAATAATAATGATAATAATAATAATAAAGACACTTTCCACCCCCGGCTGTTTCTTGAAAATACTAAATTTCAGTTAGTTCTGCCAACAGTGAAAGAAATATTGATTTGTTCAATATGCAGAGATGCCAAATCATCTTCCAAAGTAGTCACTAATTGCATGCTCATCACCAGAAGTATCTGTTGTGTCCACCAGTATAACTCTAGAACACATCAAACACTATATATACAGGGTGTTACAAAAAGGTATGGCCAAACTTTCAGAAAACATTCCTCACACACAAATACAGAAAAGATGTTATGTGGACATGTGCCCGGAAACGCTTAATTTCCATGTTAGAGCTCGTTTTAATTTCGTCAGTATGTACTGTACTTCCTCGATTCACCGCCAGTTGGCCCATTTGAAGGAAGGTAATGTTGACTTCGGTGCTTGTGTTGACATGCGACTCATTGCTCTACAGTACTAGCATCAAGCACATCAGTACGTAGCATCAACAGGTTAGTGTTCATCACGAACATGGTTTTGCAGTCAGTGCAATGTTTACAAATGCGGAGTTGGCAGATGCCCATTTGATGTATGGATTAGCATGGGGCAATAGCCGTGGCGCGGTACGTTTGTATCGAGACAGATTTCCAGAACGAAGGTGTCCCGACAGGAAGACGTTCGAAGCAATTGATCGGCATCTTAGGGATCACGGAACATTCCAGCCTATGATTCACGACTGGGGAAGACCTAGAACGACGAGGACACCTGCAAGGGACGAGGCAATTCTTCGTGCAGTTGACGATAACCCTAATGTCAGCGTCAGAGAAGTTGCTGCTGTACAAGGTAACGCTGACCACTTCACTGTATGGAGAGTGCTACGGGAGAACCAGTTGTTTCCGTACCATGTACAGCGTGTGCAGGCACTATCAGCAGCTGATTGGCCTCCACGGGTACACTTCTGCGAACGGTTCATCCAACAATGTGTCAATCCTCATTTCAGTGCAAATGTTCTCTTTACGGATGAGGCTTCATTCCAACGTGATCAAATTGTAAATTTTCACAACAACATGTGTGGGCTGACGAAAATCCGCACGCAATTGTGCAATCACGTCATCAACACAGATTTTCTGTGAACGTTTGGGCAGGCATTGTTGGTGATGTCTTGATTGGGCCCCACGTTCTTCCACCTACGCTCAGTGGAGCACGTTATCATGATTTCATACGGGATACTCTACCTGTGCTGCTAGAACATGTGTCTTTACAAGTACGACACAACATGTGGTTTATGCACGATGGAGCTCCTGCGCATTTCAGTCGAAGTGTTCGTACGCTTCTCAACAACAGATTCGGTGACCGGTGGATTGGTAGAAGCAGACCAATTCCATGGCCTCCACGCTCTCCTGACCTCAACCCTCTTGACTTTCATTTATGGGGGCATTTGAAAGCTCTTGTCTACGCAACCCCGGTACCAAATGTAGAGACTCTTCATGCTCGTATTGTGGGTGGCTGTGATACAATACGCCATTCTCCAGGGCTGCATCAGCGCATCAGGGATTCCATGCGACAGAGGGTGGACGCATGTATCCTCGCTAACGGAGGACATTTTGAACATTTCCTGTAACAAAGTGTTTGAAGTCACGCTGGTACGTTCTGTTGCTGTGTGTTTCCATTCCATGATTAATGTGATTTGAAGAGAAGTAACAAAATGAGCTCTAACATGGAAAGTAAGCGTTTCCAGACACATGTCCACATAACATATTTTCTTTCTTTGTGTGTGAGGAATGTTTCCTGAAAGTTTGGCCTTACCTTTTTGTAACACCCTGTGTGTGTGTGTGTGTGTGTGTGTGTGTGTGTGTGTGTAGTTCCATGCGGCTTTTCGCGGATGATGCTGTAGTATACAGAGAAGTTGCAGCATTAGAAAATTGTAGCGAAATGCAGGAAGATCTCCAGCGGATAGGCACTTGGTGCAGGGAGTGGCAACTGACCCTTAACATAGACAAATGTAACGTATTGCCAATACATAGAAAGAAGGATCCTTTATTGTATGATTATATGATCGCGGAACAAACACTGGTAGCAGTTACTTCTGTAAAATATCTGGGAGTATGCGTGCAGAACGATTTGAAGTGGAATGATCATATAAAATTAATTGTTGGTAAGGTGGGTACCAGTTTGAGATTCATTGGGAGAGTCCTTAGAAAATGTAGTCCATCAACAAAGGAGGTGGCTTACAAAACACTTGTTCGACCTATACTTGATTATTGCTCATCTGTGTGGGATCCATACCAGGTCGGGTTGACGGAGGAGATAGAGAAGATCCAAAGAAGAACGGTGCGTTTCGTCACAGGGTTATTTGGTAACCATGATAGCGTTACGGAGATGTTTAGCAAACTCCAGTGGCAGACTCTGCAAGAGAGGTGCTCTGCATCGCGGTTTAGCTTGCTGTCCAGGTTTCGAGAGGGTGCGTTTCTGAATGAGGTATCGAATATATTGCTTCCCCCTACTTATACCTCCCGAGGAGATCACGAGTGTAAAATTAGAGAGATTCGAGCGCGCACGGAGGCTTTCCGGCAGTCGTTCTTCCCGCGAACCATATGCGACTGGAACAGGAAAGGGAGGTAATGACAGTGGCACGTTAAGTGCCCTCCGCCACACACCGTTGGGTGGCTTGCAGAGTATAAATGTAGATGTAGATGTATAGAATGATTGAAATATAAATACATTTATTTGCAGTATATACATATTCAGTATAAGTAACTTTGTATCCTGCAGTCTCTCTCTCTCTCTCTCTCTCTCTCTCTCTCTCTCTCTCTCTCTCTCTCTCTCTCTCTCTCTCTCCCCCCCCCCCCCCCCCCCCACTAGTACTGGTTTAGAATATTCACAAGCACTCAGTGTAGCAGTAGTGTCGTGTGCTAGGTTTCTAAAGTCTCACTGATGTTGTGCTAGGTTTATCTCACTGCTCTGTCATCCATATGCTTAACGTGATCTGAGAGTTGTCTGAGGATAATCTGAGGCAGAGCTCTGATTGTGGCAGCTTAGAAAGGTGTGCTGACCAGTCAAAGTTGCAGGCAGTGAGGTTATACGAATTCGGCATCTGGTGAGCCCTCTACGGCAGTGCCTCATGGCAGTGGTCTTTGAATGTTTCTTCTGTGGCAATGTGAGTGACGTTTGATGTGCTGGGTGCGATCGAAAAAGATACTGTCGATGCCACAGATTTAATGATATTAACAACAAACCGTTGCAGCTGTCTGTGAAAGCATTTCCTTTGATCAATTTCTATGTTTGCATATTGAGTTAACAAAGCACACATTTTTTAAATGTAACGTGGCTGTGCATGCTCACGTGAGATAGTTCGTGCCATGGCCAGATTGGTCTGAGGTTTGCTTTGTCTAGTGATACAGATATTGTTTTCATTATCAGCTGCATTTTTTGGGTAAATTGTGTACTGTTTGTCTCTTTATCAAATAAGTATCTATAATAATGTACACCAGGTTTAGAAGAAGGCAAAGATAAAACTGGATAAATCAATGGATGAGCAACACTTAACTTGGTCCAATGAAAACAACACATTGTATTTGGCTGTGCTTGACATTGCATAGAAGCCTCTTGCACATTGTTTACTTGTAAGATCAGGCTGTCATCAGAAGCCTAACAGGGGTTCCTTAGGCTGTTTGCTTTGATTCCAATCCTTAATCCAGTGTTTACAAGTAGAAATCTGGTCCATTTCCTGATGATTTTTTCCAGGACACAGCGAAATAATTTACATCAAACACAGTCTTCTTGCCTCACCCCTATGTTGATTGGGAAATTCTGAGAATTTTTCTCTAAACTTTACTTTGGATTTGATGTTTTAGAGGGTGACTCGCACCAACCTGTTGAGTTTTTTGTTGAGTCCTAGTTCTGTTAATATTCCAAAGAGAGTGGTCTATCCACTGACTCATATGCCTTTTGGAAGTCTACTTGGTGACTGATTTTGGTTAAATAACCATCTTCAGACTAAAATATCTGTGCCAAGGTGGCCAACAAGAAGTTGTTTACTTTTCACGTTGATTGATATGTAGTATAAGGAACTGCTTCATCAATGCTGCCTCCTCTCTGTGAACATTTTGGTCTGATGATGTTTACTTTACCAAAACTGGTCACCAACTATAAATAAAACTGACTTGTACTGTTTTAAAATCAGTCTTTAACACAAGCTAGGAGTCTCACCCTGCTGATGGTTCTGTGACAGGAAAACAAGAAATGCAAGACATTGTATCGAAAGAAGTGGAAACCCGGTTCTGTCACTATAAAAGTGAGGGGGTATTTTGAACAGCATACCTTGATATATGACAGAATTTGACACACTACTATGAGTATGACACTTTTGACCCTCACTATATAAAAATAAAATAAAAAAATAAAAAAAATCTTCTAAAAGTTACTGCTCCTGATGGTGTGGAATTTTAGACCTTCCAGTGAGTCTGTGTCATTAGTTGAGTTAAGTGGATGACTGACACTGTGTGCCAACTACCTGAGTGGTAGGTCTCCATGTACTTTTTTTAATTTTTTTTATTTTTTTTTTAGCAGGTTTGGGGCATGGCTGCCAATCAAAATAGCTTTCAAAAAGCAGCATTAGTGAGAGAGAACAGCTAATGCTGCTTCATAGATGACTTCGGGAGCTCTTAATTGATTATAAATTATTTTATGCTCACACATCTACAATTATAATACACAGTATTGTTATTCGGGCAGCAGTGGGTTTATACACACATCAGTGCATTGTTCATGTAATTTTTAATGAGATCATAGGCATCTCTGGTCAGCAGTCTTTGTTGGAAAGACTGTGCCGATTAAATTTGGAATTGAATACAAAAGAAAAATGTGGGTAAATATAATTGGGTACAGATTTACATCAATGTATAAAAGAAAATATTTTTGGCTTTTTCATCTGATGTTTGCTGTAACGAAATATTATTGATGTTCTTATTAGTCCTGTGTATGTGAGAGAACTGTTTTAGATCACTCTTCAATCTTCAGTGAGCAACCAACACACAATTCAAGTACAAATTGAATATTTTGTGATAGTAGTATCAAGGCCTGAGATCGACACACAATTTTTGACCCTTTTTCTTCCTCAGAACATTCATGTAGTTCCTCCATAATTGTGTAACTGACTTTAAATTCATATTACAGGTGGAAGTGGCATGTCGTGCTTACCATCAAGAATCTCTGGATGAAGATGATGATGATGATGGAGAAGATACATCGACTGAGGGTAGTGATGGTGTATCACCCAGAGAAGTATGTTTGATCATACTGATTAGCTTTTAGTTCATTGTATTTTACTATTTTTCATCAAAGTTATAGTTTTCCATAACTTGGAAAGGCTGAATCTTTTACTTTGTGAAACACATTTAATTTTCTGTAGATGTTCATCCTCTTTTTAATTTTCTTGTTTGTGTGGTTGAATGATAAAACACAAATGAAAGAAAGAGAACAGGCGTGGTCTCTTTATGTATCATCATATGTAAATAGTTATATAATAAGAAAATATTTGAAGTCTCTCATAAACATAAATTCAACAGTGCTGGGCTTAGGTAACTGCAAGTTTAAGTGAACTAGACAGCTTATGAAAATACAATAAGATTTTAAAAAGTAATGCTTCTATTTTCATATATAAATTGGGTAAATGACAAGTCATTGTCTTTAATCTTTTATATTTCTGGCATTCATTATTATTGTTGCAGGTGGGTCATAATATTTACATCCTCTGTCACCAACTTGCACAACATAATAAGGAACTAGCAGCTCTTCTGAAACCTCAAGATAGTAACAGTGATCCAAAGATGAATCAGGCTTTGGAATATTATGCTAATCACACATCACAGATAGAAGTATGTTGATGGTACACTGCATTATTAATTATTAATAGAAACAATTTGTAGTTTATTTGGTTTATTCTCTGTTTCAGTGATTATAAGTGGCATAAGTGTTACGTTTTAGGGAGTGAACATGTGCCCTTATCCTCTGCATCACATTGTGTGGCAATACATGGCCAGAGATGTCTTAATGATTTTGTCGTATGTCTACATGTGCATTTCTTTAGATGAATCCCTGTCCTTTTCCTCCGTCAGTAGATTGGGGAAAAACTGGCTATGCAAATAGATCTCCTTATGATTGCGATATTCCTTCTGCTAGGTGGTATCAGATGGTTAGATCCTCAAGGAGCTCAGCACCTACTTGCTGCATTCCAACTTTGTAAAGATGTGACCCTATCTCCTCAATACTTCCAGAGTTTCTAGGGACAACAGTGATATCTAATAGGCCAACAGCGTGCAGAAATACACAAAGGGCAAAGGCACCCTATGGCCAGGACCACTGTACTCATCCCTGGAATTCTACATTAACTTGTCTGGTAAGCACCCAGTCTCAATTACGGAATCTCTTTTATAAGAGGAGGATAAAAATGCACTTAAATTGGTGAAGTGAATATCATTCGAATAAACTGGAAATGTCATTTACCTTCACAATGTCATTTGTAATGATAGTTAAAACACTAGTTTAGTAAGTCAATATACACAATAATATGCAGCTAAGAGCTGCAAGCACTAAAATCTACAATCAAAAGTGTATTTGTAAAAGTGCACCAACCTTAAAATCTGTGACCTGCTCCAAACTATCAACTGTCACCACCTAAAAGACTTACAAAAAATAGATTGTCATTTTAGTAAACAGATGGACAAACAACTGCAGTGTGTCAAAGAAAGTGACTTTATCACCATATCCACTTACGGGGAAACATGCCATAAACAGTAGCAACAGTCCTAAGAATACAAATACAAGGCAGTCATGCGACATAGCATTAGTGTTGTTTAATGGACCAAATAACAAATATCTTGTTGTATGTATCTTGGACAGTGAATTTTGATGTAAAGTATCATCACATGTAGCAACAAATACTCCAACAATTCCATTCTCCCAAGGAGTGGGTAAGAACATAAGAAGAGCCAGCAGGATGCTCATCAATAAAATTTCTCCCATAACTGTGTAAAACAAATGGGTTTACTATTTATGTGGAGAAACAAAAAAATTTAGTAGAGGGTAGGTTCTTTAGTTGGTCTCTGTTTGAAGAGTTATGATTCCCCTGTCACAAAGCATGTAGCCTTCACTGAACTGCGTGGGAAGAGAGCTGAAATTGGAGTGGTAAAATTCATAAATTGTGTTTTTTTTTTAACTCCTCATTTGCCCCTAACCATCAATTAACAAGCAGTTGCTGTGTGTGAATGGTTGAGAAATATTAGTGCCACCTCATGTATTCACAGATTACTCTCTCACAGACTTATAATTATTTTTACACCCAATTTTGAGGTCATTCTAGGATGGAAGAATATTTATTTTAATACAGTCAAAAAAAAAAAAAATGTACGTTACACTGTGAGATGACATTACTTGAAAATTATAAAACCCCATTGAAACAAACAAAATAAACAAACAGCAGTAGACCAGAACTAAGATCATTCTTACTACGACTGAACTCAGCACAACACCGCCTTTTGATCCAGTTCCATTAGTGTAACATGGTTAAAAAGGAAACTGCCTCATCACATTGCTCCCGAGTCCTTTTCACTGAAGTGTGGAATTTAATTTGGTGTTCCTTACTTTGGCACAGTTTGAGTGTTTTCTCTACTACTTCCAGTACTACAACTACCATGTGTTAGTTACAGCTGGCTATTGGGAGACTTCTAAAGTGCACAAGATGAATTGGTGTTTTGCGTTTCCGTTGTTAAATCTATGTATGTGTACTTACCAGGGTAGAATGAGATGAGACGTAGTGACACAAACCAAAACTTGACTGGCCTTATAGACGAGGGCAATAACGAGATTGGCAATAAAAAAGCCAGTAATAAGAATAATTGAAAGAGTGAAGTTTCTGGAAGTGGTCAAGAAGAAAGGAAAGCAAGGAACGGACAGCATGCCTACCTCTAGATAAGGAAGACTTAGAGGAGGACATACTCTCAAATTCAGGAAAGTTGAAAGTACAATGCATGCAAGGTGTGACAGCACACAAGATAGTATAGTCGTGGAGTGTGATAGCACGCAACAGCTAATAGAGGTCTTGTATGAAGATACACAGATCATAGCTCCTACAGATGGCAATGGGAATTACAAGGAGGATACATACAGTGATGGACATGGCATGAAAAATGAAGAAGTTTATGGTTGGACCTGATACCTGTTTAGGAAATGCATAAAAATGCAATGAGACTAGCTACATTAGAGAATATGCGTGTGTTAACCGTAGCAATAAGACACCTGGTTAGGCACATTCATCCAAAAGGCTGTGCCATAAAGTTTCCTGTTGTGAAGGAGGTTGATCCTACTCAGCTCTGTGTCACTAACTTGGCTACAAATACAAAGGACATCATCTTTAAGGGGAAGCAGAAGACACTTGATACTGAGCATCTGTTGGGTAGTTAGTGATGACAGTTTAGATTGTCCCCATAGTTATGTGCTCACGAGGTTCCCGTAGCATTCACTTACAGCCAAATCGCACCCTAATCACAGTGAGCAGAGAAAAATGATTAAAATCCACCAGATAAATGCAATGTGCAGTGCCAAAGTGATGCAAGAACTCGGGAAAGCGTTAGAGTAGTTGGACCTACACATTATATGTACACAGGAGCAGTATTCCAGAAATGGGGCATTACACCACATGCCAATTAAAGCACAGATCATAACATAAGGTCATCATACAGTGACCTCATAAAGACATAAAAGTGACATAGATACATCAACTCTGTGGAGAACATGCAGTGACAATAGAAATAATGACTACCTTTGGAAAATTTTACATTACTAAGCAATCTTTCCAATGCAGTCAGGAGATACAGCCACATACAGGAGACTGAAAAACAGCAGCAATACTGGGTTGATGCGACAGACACATTTTCGTGATGGATGCAAACACAAAATCAACATTGTTGCATAGTAGAGAAATTGATGAAAGAGGATTCTGTCTTCAGGGTGCTACACAAGAACTTGGCCTTCATGTCATGAATACACCTCTCGCCTGCTTCCCAGAATCATGCAGGTGCAGCAACAAATATAGATATCACCCATACAAACTCAAAAGCCAGTGGCCACATTGTCAACTGGAAAGTCTGTGATGGACTTACAAGAAATGACAATAATCTAATTTACTTCACAATTATAAATGCAGATAATAACTTACATGCTAAAATCCAACTTAAATTCCCTGGAGTCTTGCGGTGCAGTGCTTAAGATGCAGAACGAGGCAGGTGAGGAGGTACTACCAAAGGTCCTTAGGGGAACAACACAACAGAGAAGGCCATGTTTCTACTGAACACTAACAAGAATATAAAGAGCTACTGCACCAAAAAAGCATAGAAAAATAGGAAGTGTACATTAATGACCAAATGGTAACAGATGTTTGGGGTTTTCCCTATAAACTTGCAACAAGCAAGATTTGATCATCCACTGCATTATAAACGCTGAAACCATCTAACGGCACAATGGCGACAAACTGGTAGACATCAGTACAGTACCTGTTCACAGGGGATTGGTCCAATAAGACATGTCAAAACCTACCCTGAAATGTTTTACACAGGAAGAAGACAATGAAAGAAATGCATTGCCAAAATTTTAGCTGCTAAGAGACACTGCAAGTATTTTGTAAAAAATGATGAAGTTACACATTTTTGCCACGCGAAGAACAGCGTATAGCAGCGGTTTGTGCAGCCCTGCCCCCCTGCACGCGACTCGGTGAATCACTTGTGCAGTACACAGACACCTATTTTAAGCACCTAAAGCCCGGTTGACAATGGAGCGAATGGAATCGAACATGTGAGATTGAGAATTTGCAGAAAATTCACTATCATTTGCTTGTATATGGGTAGAATCATTTATACTAGAAGGAGTGGAAGAGAACACAAGGTAGCGAACATTGCCTATGAATGCTGCGTTATTAGTTTTTTTGTTTTTGGAGCTAATATTTGGCATACAGGATATAACTGTTATCTTGTTAGAGCGACAGTGTGAAACTTTGCTATTCAGTGAGGATTATTTTGCATGGTGAGCGCACTCTTCTTGACGGAATAGGAAAAATGGCGCATTGAAGAATTTAAGTGTCTCAATTTGTAAGGAAGCGTGACATGTGTGGAGATTGTGCACTGTACCTGGAATTGATCTCCATCTCTCCTAGACACTGGTCAAAAATTTTCCTTGTATGTCAGCTGCCATTTTCCCTTGCTTCTCATTACCATTGAGGGGAAATTTATAAACAGGACACTAATTATTGACATTGAGCATCATCTCGAGAGGTGACACAGCTAGCGTTTCCACTACCCGTGTAAGGTATAATGGCCATATTCTTTTTTCTAAAACAAAAATGATCTAGTGGCAGAGTGCGTGCTTTGTGATCCAGAGAGCGTGGGATCAAATATTGTTCAAACCACATGTTTTTCACTATGATTTTTAACTGAGCATTCATTTCTCTTAGATGCTGGAGTGGCCATGAAAGACATGTGGTTCATATTACATGTTAAACTGTAGATCTCCATTTTCTGATTAACTAACTGGGGGAGATTAGGGAAACGTAAGTAGCTGCAGCAGTGTCCAGTTGGAAGACCTGCAAGAGGCCTATTGGGTGCACCAGACAGAATTCTCTTCTGCTTGTGCTTTTTGGCTTGTTTGCTCCAGTGAAAACCTGGCTTAAACAATGCAAACATATTTTTGAATAACTTCATATCGACAGTTCAGTTATTGCATGTGTAATTCTGATAAAAGTGGCTAGCAGAGAAAATAAAATCGTGGCAGTGTTTGATGTCACAGATGCCTTCCATCAATGAGGACATGTAATTTGTTGAAATGAAATGTGTCTTGCATTATGACATTTTATAACAATTCCTGTAGGCTATTCCTTATAATAATCTTTGAATGTTGTACATTTGACTATCAGTGAACCAGTTGTTTGTTTATTCCCTGTAGTCATCACAAAAATGCCAAGTGTCTATTGAGTGACAAAAAACAAACATTTTTCTTGCACCAGACACACCGGACAAAGGAAAAATTGGTGCAGTCAGACACTTTGCAGTAACCACTAGTTTTATTTAGACAGAACTGGGATGGAGTCGGAAATGGTCACAGTCATTGTTCTGCATATTGTGCTGCATACCAGGCACGCTCGATCAAATTTGTAAAGCGTGGCAAAGAAAACTGCTAATGCGCAACTGACTGGAGCTTAAGAAAGCTGTTCCGCTGATAAACCTGAAATCAGAGAGCAGTATCAGAAATTATGTTGTCTGATAATTTCCTGAAAAATGCTTTCCACTGTCAAAAAAATTCTTTATCGATGGGTTGAATTGCACTAGTAGTTCCAGGTGGAATCCACATAACATCTACAAATTTTTTGTTGTCCTCCACAAAAACAGAGGCGTCGTTATGTCCAGACCATGAATCCAACAAAAGTAATGGATTAGTTTCTGCAGCTGGTAGGAATACGTTTCGAACAAAATGTTGAAAATTTATCAGTAAACTCTTCCGGGCTAAGTTGCCGTGGTCGATCTGTAGAACTTCTTCTCCCTGACGTTTCGTTCTCAACTACGGAGAACATCTTCCGAGGTGAGTCGTCGACTCACCTCGGAAGATGTTCTCCGTAGTTGAGAACGAAACGTCAGGGAGAAGAAGTTCTACAGATCGACCACGGCAACTTAGCCCGGAAGAGTTTACTGATAAAGACGCCGGCCGTGAAAGCCTACATGGAATGAAAATGTTGAAAATATTATTCTTTCCCATTTTTCCAGATTTTGGTACATCAATTACAAGATTTTCGCAACTAAACAGTCCATTTTTTTATTTAGGGTCCTAATTTGCCTTGTTGTTCTTGAAGATGGATATACAGTTGTGGAAACAGTAAGCCACTCATACTTCTCACTGGCATTATCATATATGAATGTGTCATTGCATTCATTGATAGGGCAACCGACTCCATCTTTTTTTCACCCCGAAATGGTAAAGTACAGTGTGCACGCAGTTCTTTCACAAAACCTGAGTGATCAGCATTATGAACAGCAGTTCCAGGGATAACAACAAGTTTCTTCTTTACGTCAGCTGTGAGTTTCTCTATAACATCGTCTATCATTGGCAGTTGCTCTACACATTTATGTGACATAAACTGGGTAATTTTGTGACTTCCTATTCTGTACAATTTCTTGAACCTGGATAGCCAGGTCGATGAAGCCTGGAAATTAGCAATGTTCATGTCAGATGTGATTCGTAGGGCCCAGTCTTGTAGATCTCCTTCAGTGATGGTGCAAAGCCTCTCACGAGCAGTTCTAAATCTTTCGAACATTTTTTTTTTTATTCCGATGGTTTCGGGTTTCGATTTGGCGCATATTTCATACTTCATGTAATTGATTCTTCCATGTCTACTGTTCACGCTCTGATTTTACGAAACGAAAATGCCTTTGTGCACTGCGTAACTTCAAGCGTTTTTTTCCCTCCTTCGTTTAACCAATATTTCACTGCCTTTTCTTTGTTGCTGAAAGCTGTTGCAGAACATGTTTTTTTAGGCGTGGAAGATATTCTTTTTCACAACTATTACTGGCACCGCTGACATTGTCCAGACCACAGTTCATGGAATCATCACAGTTACTTCCTATTTCTTCTAACGTATCCGCAATTTCAAATGAAATGTCAATGTCATTTGAATGAAAGTCAAGGAAATCAACTAACAAATACATATACATACGTCCTCAGGAGAAGTAGGTGATTCTTTGTATTTCATTTATTGCTAAATTGCGAACGTTAATTAGATTCCACATTACTGTGAAACTGGAAGGAAAAAAAAGGTACTATTTGCAGGCATGTCTTACAAAAGCACAGTAAATATTAATTCAACTTTATCTGTCTTGTTAGTACTTACCAATACTAAAAAAGCAACTGATAATTTGTAATAGGTGTTACTTGAGAGGCTAAGTCAAGAGAATAGTAACTGTGTACTGTAGTGTCAGAGAAACTATCAACAAATGGTAACATGAAACGTCCTTTACAAATTATGATTGGATTGTGTCATGTTTCCTGTTTACAAATTTACCACTGACCTCAGCTGTGTGTGTGCCTAGTTGCGCATGCACTGTTGCTACAGCGGCAGTAGGGCTTTACATTTCTAACGCTGTCTGGTGTGCTACGAATTTGGCAGTTTTCAGCTATTTTTTTTGTAATACTTGCAGCACCTCTTAGCAGTTAAAATTTTGACAGTACATTTCTTTCATTGTTTTCTTCCTGTGTGTAAAATTTCAGGGTAGGTTTTGACATGTCTTATTGGACCATTCTCTTGTCAGAACTTTGCTGGACGATACAATGAAGGAAGACACTGAGTACCATCAGCATGTTCACTCTGAGTTTGTAGAGCAGCATGTGAATAATAGTCTAGTGATTCCCTTTGCTCAGAAGGAACTAAGACGGGCATTAATTAAGTTAAAGAACAGAAAGCTCTAGGACCTTATAGAATTCTGGCAAAAGTGATGCATCTGGTGGAGGTAAGCATATCATATGATGTCCGTCTTGAGGAAATCAGGATGGCCAGGGATGCATTTGGGATATACCATACTTCAGGCCACTACTTTCCCCTTATATGACAACTCCTCACAATTTGATAAGCATATCAGATGTACCTAGTTTTGCATACCCTGTCATTGTTCACCCAGGTTTCAGGCCATTAGAGATTCAAAAAGGAACTGGCCTTAGACTGTATGTATCAGATATTGAGACTGCATGTCTCAGATATTGAGGTTTCACTTAAAGATTGAAGTGAACATCCACAATGACCAATTCAGATACTAGAATTATTTTTGAATTTTTATTGCTAAAAAAATAAACAGTTTTTGATATTCAAATAAATGGTTGTAGCTCTGTCATTAGTTGCATTAAGAAATTTTTTTTATATATTTTTATTTGTTGCTCGTGATTGTTTTTGGACACCCGTATCCATTTTCAAACCAACCGTATCGTAATCGTCATGAGAACGACCCCTGCAGTGATAATCAAAACAGTACTATGACCAACTCAACAACAGTAAATCGACCACATAGGACACTCATAACTTTAATGTCCATCCTATGTGGAGTATTTACTGTTGGTGAGTCAGCCAAAGTGCCATTTTTATCATCACAGCAGGGGCAGTTTTTGTACATAGTCTATCACCTGTATATTTGGAACACTTACAATATGGATGGTTTGAAAATGGGCAGAGGTGTCTGAAACTAGCCACCATCAAGAAATAAAAGAAAAAAAAGGTACTTTTCAGTTCAGCTTATGGTGGAGCTACAACCATTTATTTCAATTATAAGACAAGATGCAGACCTATTTTTCACCTGCAGCATGCTCAAGTTTGTATACATTTGTAATGTTTTTAGTTCCTTATTTTGTAAAACTTCAGGTAAGTCTCTCATTTATACTGAAGCATACAGAGCTGGATCAAAGCAACGTTATTGCCTTCTGGTCAACCATTTTCCCCAACTGTCTCACCAGGATTCACTTTCCTTAGTGAGTTTACCATATTTTGAAATTCTTCTATGAAATAATAGGAGTTGTCAAGTAGATAGTAGATATGGTTCCAGTTTGTGTTTGAAGTTATTAAATTCTTTATATCACCGGGTAGGTAGTCAAAGACTTTTATGGCTGAGTACGTCACATATAGTTGTGAATAATATTATAAGCTCAGTGTGGTCCTGAATGCACCAAAATGGGTGACCCTTGAAAGAAATTTCTAATGTGCTCAGTTTTCCTGAGTGCACTGCAAGCCATACAAGTTATTAAAATGTTTGTAAATATTGAAGACTCCCTTATACTATGAAAGCAGAGGATGGGAGTATATTCTGCTGAGTGCCATTGCAAGTCTAAATATGGTAGCTGAGGTAACAAGTGAGGAGGCCTCCAATGGACACATTGTGGTACATGTTTGCTTCTTCTGTGATCTGTCATCTCACTGTTAAGGGTCATGTATTTATGAGAGGATTAGTGGTGAAGTAAAAATATAGCATCATTTTTGTAATTCCATTAGTGTGTAAAATGTAGAAAAAATGTCTAAATGGAGCATTGCAAGATCAAGGTCACTAGAATGTTCACCATTGATTTTACTTATGGGCATAATTAACTTGCTGCTGGAGGTACTATTGACTCAAATTATTATAATTTGCTCATTTAAAATTTCTGAAAACAAACTGATCTTTAGTGATAAGAGTTCACAGTAAACATACTTTCTTTCACAGTTTTAGTGCCTTTTTTAAAACATACCAATGTGTAGCATAAAGATCTGAAAAGCTTCACACTGTTAACTTGCGACTGCTTTTTCACTTATAGATTGTGCGTCAAGATAGGACACTGGAACAAATTGTTTTTCCTATTCCTGAAATTTGTGAATATCTTACACAAGACACAAAAACAAGAATTTTGAATACAGCTGAAAGGGATGACCAAGGTTCAAAAGTTTCAGACTTCTTTGAACGGACAGAGGATATGTTTTATGAAATGAAATGGCAAAAAAAGTTAAGAGGTAAGGTAGCTGAATATGTGCGAGTAGAATTCTCTGTGTAAAGTTTAAAGCATGTTGGTTGTATATATTCATTTGATGGAAATTTAATTTGCAGGTCAGCCTGTCTTGTTCTGGGTTAGCAGTCACATGTCATTGTGGAGCAATGTGTTGTTTAACTGTGCAGTTTTGATCAATCTTATTGTAGCATTCTTTTATCCATTTACTGAAACAATGCCAAGTAAGTGCCATGTAATAATAATAATAATAATAATAATAATATAAAAACAGACTAACTGTTCTGTACAATGTATTGTAGGCTTTCAGTGTGTTTCAAATATTTGTACTTCTTTCTTCATGGTATTTTCACTTACATCAGTTTTCTAAGTGTATAAATAAGTTCCAAACCGTGAAATTATATATACTGAGCATGCACATAACTTCCGATGATCTTACTTAATAATATTTTTTGCCATAATGTGAAGTTCAGACCAAATGAAATGTAAATTAGTTTTACTTTCAAGTTTATATCTAAATTTCAGATTTTTTGTGGGAAAAATATATTTCAATTTTGTCTGATATTGTTCTGTTTTTCCTCAGTTCTGTTAATTCTTCTTAATATCGATTTCTCCTGGTCGTATTATTTGAGTGAGCTGGTGTAATAATCCTCTTTAATGATATAAGTTGCAAAAGTGTATTTGTGCCACAACCCACATATGCCAGACCTTAGAGAGACACATGATTCCGCTTTGCAACTTAATTACACTGCTTTCAGTGAAGTAATCAGCAGAATTGTACAGACTCCCTTCACTTCTATGTTACTGAAATAAGTTCTTGATCAGGGCGGCTACCTTCACTTTGAAGTGTAAGGCAGGGTTAACAAAAAAAAAAAAATGGTTCAAATGGCTCTGAGCACTATGGGACTCAACTGCTGAGGTTATTAGTCCCCTAGAACTTAGAACTAGTTAAACCTAACTAACCTAAGGACATCACAAACATCCATGCCCGAGGCAGGATTCGAACCTGCGACCGTAGCGGTCTTGCGGTTCCAGACTGCAGCGCCTTTAACCGCACGGCCACTTCGGCCGGCCAGGGTTAACAAGTCACATCTATGACACTACTGATCAGTGCTCTGTTTCCAGACCTGACCAGTGGTCTGGAAATGTACAGTACTAACAATCTCCATTTAACCTGCAGCTGGTCCTCTGCAGGTGCTCAACAACCTCAATGAGTAAAAAGTCTCTGGATGAGACTCAAAGATGTCAAGGTTAGAAAAGGCACACAACAATCCAAACACTTTTATTTCCATGTAAACAATGAAGTTTACCAATTCAATATGTTTTGCCAACTGGTTTTGTGTTTAGTGGAGTATCCTAAGTTGATTTGAAAGCATGTTTTTCATGTGCACAGAATGCATTCTCAGATTTGGAGGAAGGAAGGGTTGCAGTGTAGCCCCTTGCTGATGCTGTGCTGATCAGAAATTCCTCACAAGCTTCATTGGATAAGTGTGGAGCAAGAAATCATCGATATCCTTTTTAAATCCTTTGAAGTGAATTAGAAATGATGACAAACTTTCATACATATGGTCAGACTGGTTTGAAACATAGTCCTCCAAAGAAAATATGTCCACTGTCTAACCAATGCACCACTTCATTCAGAGTCTCAAAGTACTTTTGTATGGCTGTCAGCTAATAATGATTTGTATAGTCAACATAAATTTTTGCATATTATTAAAGCCCTTTGATGATGAACTGCTTCATTTCAATACCATTCTTCACATTTAAAAAATAGTACATAATTAAATGTTGAAATGTATCTAGTGGCTCATAGCTGTTTCTCATACTTTCTTTTGTTATAAATCATTTTGAAGCCAATTATAATACTTTAATGCTGCACTAATATATTGCCTTTCTTATCAGAGCTTGGTCATCATTTGTCGGGTTTGATATGGGCAGTAATGCTGGTGTCTGCAGCTATTGTTATAACAGTACCTCGTGAATCTGGTGTAAGGACATTAGTTGCTTCTACAATTCTGAGGCTGATATTTTCTGTTGGGCCAGAACCAACACTGTGGCTCCTTGGCACATTAACAGTAAGTAATTTTTGTCTGTAAATAATATTTTTATGTAACTAAATGTGTTTGCTGCCAAGTATGTGGATAATGTGGAAATACAGCTTCATGGAATGATGGCTACTGTTTGAGGAACTGTAGGCTCAGGAAATTGGTGTATTAAACCTATCTTGCACACATTATCAACTCAGCATTCTAGAAGCATACAAATAAAACATACTTTTTCTGTATGTGGAATATGCAGTCATTATCTAATAGAAATAATTTGTAATAACTGAATAGCTGGATGAGTTGGTATTTTTGTCACTGATCTCTTATAACTAAATGCTCAGTATCTAGACTTTCCTGTCAGAGGCTTTCAAGTTTGATTCCATCCTTTAAGGCTGCATTTTTATTTTACTTGAAAAACAAATCTATTCACTGGTCAGCTGCAGCATAAGTCCCAACTCATTCCTAGCAAGCAATAATCCTGATTGTCCTCAAGATCTCTTGAGTCTAGCCTCCTTCACAAGTCACTGTCACTATAGGCTGTGGTGGTTGGTAGAGAAAGTTTTCTAATGCTCAAGTAGTTCAGTGCTTTATGTACCATTGGTCTAGTGGAAACAGCATGCAGTATGAACACACAACTCCAATGTTTGATGCCACTCATTTGGCAGTTTTTTATACTGTATTTCATCTGCTTTGTAAAAGTGTGTGCGTAATTAAAACACAATGGGAATTTATTTCACTTTCCTGGTGCACCAGTAACAATTCTTCCAGACAAAAATATTTTCACAAACATACTAGGTACTTGGCAGTTGTCTACCTCAGACCACCTGTGGGTAAGTATAAATTGCTGTACTGCTGTGTGCTTCTCCAAATAAAATGTCTGTAATAAACAGAAGAAATACGTCTAAAATAAATGAAGTGAATTCCACATTCAATATAAATGTAGAATGTCTGCCATTGAGATCCATGAATGGATTTATGGAAACTTAATCAGACAAAACATTGTGTAATAAATATTGAACTACAGTTTATTGAGAAAGACCTAATTTTGGAACTATCTTTTGTGGCAATGCATCAAAACTTGATGGCTCCTAATGCCGGTATCATAAAATTTCAGTAAAGGGATTTGAAAGTTGGAGATGGAAAAATTGCTCATGCAAATTGTGTAGTGTAATGAACACCAAAGTGTATAATCTATTGTTGTGATTAAAATGTTCTCTCATTGGGTGATACACCTTGTAAAATTGAAATAGTCTGCTTGATCAAGTGCATTGGGCTCTTTTTGCCAGTGACTGCAAGATTTATCTGATGCCTAATGATCATCATTGAAGAGTATGGAGGTGGCTGGGTACCAGTGCAGGCCTCAGGTGTGCAATCCTGCAGGTTCTTCATGGAGGTGGGTCAGTCATGTTGTGGGCCAATATCATGTAGAGGTGTCGAATGCCAGCCATCACTATTCAAGGTATTTTAAAAGCTGTGCAGTATGAGGACAGGAACTTCCAACTTATTGTTGAGCCCACAGTCAGCATTTGGTCAGTTAGGTTTGTCTTGCAAAATGATAATTCAGATTCACGAGCACATCACAACTATGTGAACACGTGCCATTAGGAGGCAGGAATCAACCTAAGCGAATAGCTTGTGGTTTCTGCTAACCTGAACCTGATTACGTTTTTCTGGGACCAGATGAAATTTTCAGTGCATCATCACAGAAACCCTCCAGACGGTTGGATGCCTCAGGAAGTCTGCCAGTGAAGAGTGGGCCGGGCTTAAGCAGCAATGTCCCGATCATCTTGTGGGATGTGTATCATGGAGGTCTGAGCCTGTTAAATGCACAAGGTGGAGCAACACAGTATTGCATGTTACCCAGCGTTGGATTTTCAGTTCACAGATGTGCAAAGGTGCACCCTTTCGAACAGACTGTTGATTATTGTTCTGTTTTTATTTTTCAGAAAAAATAGTGTCATAACTTGTGAAAAGTAATTTTTTACTTTCTTATAGCATATTCTTTCATTCGCTGCTGCACCTCAGTCTAAGCCCACATAAGTTCACAGATATGCAGTGGTGCAAAGCTTTCTTTCCCTTTTTAGAAGTTTATATGGTAGTACATCATTTTGTGCTTTCCAGTACAGCATTTCACAGAGAATCTGTATGTATATCTGTTTTCATAAATAATAAGATTTCATTATAGTAGGAAGGTTCTAGTAGAATGTAAGAGTACTTGCCCACGAAAGACAAGGGTCCTGAGTTCAAGTCTTGGTCTGGCACACAGCTTTAATCTGCCATGAAGTTTAAGACTGTAAATATTTTAGGAGTAAAGGAGAGCATTCACCAAAAAGCAGAAACGTTGAGTCATCAACAGGCATGAAAAAATGAAAGAAAACTTTGTAGCTTTCAGAGTAATCCTTTTTCAATCTAGAGCACCCCCCCCCCCCCCCCACACACACACACACACAAACCTTACATGGCACAAGCTGGGCACACAGTGCCAGTGCTGCATTTCGGCTGGTGGAATAGGTTGAGGAGCAGTAGTGTAAGGCAGGTGGGGTGAGTACAGGAAGAGGGAGACAGGAGACCAGAAGAGGGGTTGGGGTGGGTGGCTAGCGGCCTGGAGGGAGGCAGCTTGTTGACTGTTGAGACTTGCAGGAGGGGAAGGGAGGGGAGTGGTGGCAGGTGCACGGGCTGGGCATGTGATACACTCATGGAGCCAGTAGGAAATGGTGCGTGCTGAAAGTGACATGGGAACATAAATTGGGAGGGAGTGATACGCTGTAGGAAGGGGAACCTTTTGGATGGAAGGTGTAGGAACAGTGGGTCAGGATGATTGTGGGAGCATAGGATGTATTGCAAGGATAACTCCCATCTACATAGTTTAGAGAATCTGGTGTGGAGGGATGGATCCAGATGGCCTAGATTGTAAAGCATCCACTGAAATTGAATATTTTAAGCTGAGCAACATTTTGTGCCACCAGATGGCCAACTTGGTTCTTGGCAACAGTTTGGTGGTGGCCATTCATCCTGGTGGATAAATTGTTGGTATATCATAGTGACATAAAAAGCTGTGCAGTGTTCACAGCAGAGTTCACATGTGGCTCAGCCTCTTATGGATAGGATACCTGTGGCGAAGGATTGGGAGTGTGTGTGGCATAGCGATAGACTAGGATGATGATTAAGTTGGGTGGGTGATGGAACACCACTTGAGGGGAGCTTGAGAAGGATGTCCCTCATTTCAGGACATGATATTAGATAACGCAAGCTCTGATGCACAATATGGTTCAGTTGTTCCAGTTGAGAATGATATTGGGTAATGGTGATGCTCTCTTGTAGTTGATTCTCGGGGATGGTGGGAGATTGGTGGTGTGTTAGGATATGGCACGTGAAATCTGCATGTGGGCTAGGTGTGTGTGTGTGTGTGTGTGTGTGTGTGTGTGTGTGTGTGTGTGTGTGTGTGTGTGTTTGTGTGTTTGTGTTGAGGGGGGGAGTAGGCTTTTGTGAGACCCTCAGAATACTGGGCAAGGGAATTCTCATCACTGCAGATAAATTGCCCATAGGTGGCTAGGCTGGATGGGATGGCAGCTGTCAAAATGCAGATACTGTTAGTGCTTAGTGGGTTTAATATGGATAGAGGTGTGGGTGGAGCCATCAGAGAGGTGGAGGTCAATGAAGGTGGCACATTGGGTTAAGAAGGACAAAGGTGAAGTGGATGGAAGAGAATGTGTTGAGGTTGTGAAGGAATGTGGACAGGATGTTTTGACCCTGATTCCAGATCATGAGTATATCATCAATAAGCCAGAACCAGGCTAGGGGTTGATGGTCTTGGAGGCTGGGAAGGATTCCTCTAGATGGCCCATAAACAGATGGGACTATTTTTTAAAAGTGTGGCCACTTTGTATTCATTCTATAGTTAATATGCAGTTGAAATTTCTTTTTTGAGGTTATAAGATGTCTGATAAGAGGAATACTACAAGCTCCTTTGCTAAAGGATTGTGTTTTTAAATTAGGGTGTAATGTTTACACCTCAGAACTGTAACTTTTTTTTTATAAATTTATGACAATTATGGTAATTATAATTGCTGTTTCATATTAACACTTTAAATGAAACTGATAAATAATTTAGAAAATGTACATTTTGTACAATCAGCCCCAAATCTCCAGTTTATTTGTTGCAGTAAACAAAGAGAATTGGTACATAATGGAGAATACATTTATCATCTCTTATGTCCACTTCCCATGAAAATATGAAACAGTACTTCATTGTGTAGTCAAATGTTTGGGATCAAAATTAGACAGACAGTTGAGAATTTGAAACTGAGTGTTTTGAGATAAGTTACCAATGTTGGAAATGAATATTTCAGATGTTACAAGGTCTTGAACGGGCCATTCTTTGGAGATACGTGTTAGTAAACTGCTTATCTTTAATTAAAAAAACAACTGTCTGCCTTATTGATATAGTCGTGATTTGTCCTTGGTGGGGTTTATGACTGTTTACAGTTCATGGTTGATTGTCAAAGAAGGAGCTTTATATGATTATAGAAACTTGCAGACATATATTAAATCAGTGGTACAGCAGGAGTGTCAAACGTATATGTACAGATATGTATAAGTTATCACAACAAGGAATATTTTAATCATAAGAAATTGTTAGTGTGGAGATAAACTTAGGAGAAACTGCAATGTTAAAGCCACAGAGAGCTGGCGTAGGCTCTCAGAATTGTTTGCACAGTACAATTTGAGAAGGTGGTGTGGGATTGTGTGGAATAAGCTTCAAAAGTAAGCACAACATTTTCAAGCCTTAGATTAGTAGAGACCACTTTCTTCTGGATGTAAATATACTGTCATAGATTTTCAGCATTTGCTGCAGTAGGTGAAGTTGGTTGCCAGTGGCTGTTTTGTATTTTTTTTAATGCGTGACACACATCTGTTTAATTGTCTTTTATTATTATCATCAGTTTTGTTTTCACACCATTGTCATGGTATCTGATACACTAAAACAAAGCATGAAACTGTTTCAAAGCAGCGGCACTTTGAAAATTGGTGACAAACACATCACCCTTATCAATAAATGTCAGTTAATAAAGCATCAAAAATATAAGGCTTCAAAAGAGATTATGATAACCAAGACAAGAGACAAAACTCTTTTATTTATGTGTAGCATAATGAATGACGTCGTAGTTTACAGAGTTAGAGGTGGTAAGTTCCCATCCTGCTATATGCTAACATTTTCTTCCATCTTAGCATTATTAACACGTTCTGGGACTTTGTTATGAATGCAATACAAGTATGTTCTGCAATATTCGATTTTCTTTAACATTTCCATTTAATTAGAGAACAAAGGATGAAATAAATATTTGGCTGTCCATTTCGTAGTGTGTGGTGATTTGCAAGTATGTGGTAAGGCAGGAACGTAAGGGGACAGCTTAAATTGCTGCAAGTGAAACAGTGAACAATAACATTCATATTCTTACTTGTCACAAATATTTCACGTGCTGCACAACCACAAACACATTCCCATTCTTCTTGCTACAACAGGGATTCTCCTGCCACTGACATATCCATAAACATCAGCTCAGCAGTATAGTGATTGTCAAATCGATAGCCTTGTTTCTCATCGCTTTCACAGTGCCACTACAGTTGTGATTACATCATTTGCTGCAAAAAGTAGTGTGAAACATACTCCATCCACACAATGTAAAATGAGCTCGCCTGCTGGAAGCTTACAAGCAATACACCAGAGGTCACTGTGATCATGTTACCAGAGTATGCTGCACTTCCATTGGCTACAGAAGGAAAACACATGCCTCACATGTTAGATTCTTACACCTTTCACCCTAGATCAGTTTTCAGTTTAACTCACCATGTTCATAAATTTTTGCTTTTTTCTGGCTGAGCCCAAAGGAAAGATCTCTCAAAAACGCATGTTTTGACACACAACATGCAGTAATAGCATGTGGAAAAATAGCCCAATCATCTTGTACCCAGATACCAATTTCAATTTTTTGATGAGTATTTACTTGCTGTTACGCATCTGTGATTCTTTAAGAACTGATGAAATTAATTACCACAAATTAGTGTATAAACATTGCATTGTACATTTTATTTGCTTCATTTATACAGATTTTATACAGTATATTGGAAAGGATTATAATTTTTAATCATATATGTCAGTTACATATGTTTTTGCTCATATTTTGGAGGTTTTTAATGTCTTCCTCAATTCTTAATTTACCTCAATTTTGCGTTTTTTATGTCTGGACTGTATGAAAATGTAAGATAGGGGTTTCACTGTAATTATAATTATTTTGTGTGCATATTAGCACTTGCATGCTTCCAGGCTACTCCAGGGCTTCATATATATAGTGTAAGTAAATTCTCTTCACAGACTTTGTAGACAGCTTCCTTACACTAAAACAACAAAAAATGTTGAGTAAACACGGACTTTAAAATGCATAAATTAAGAGCTGTAAGCACTTGGTCATTTTCAATACTGTGAGACACATCACTTCTACTAAAAGCTGTTTACTTTCCATATTTTGGTGGGAATTGATATGTACCAAAACAAAAAAAAAAAAAAAAGTCATGTAAACATGGGCTCTAAAATGCATACCTGAAGAGCTATGAGTGGAAATTTCTTTCTTGTTTTGGCCTATACCACCTCTTCCCAAAATACTGAAAGCGAAGAGCTTGCAACAGAAGAGGTTTGTTCCACAGTATGGAAGACGAGCAAATGCTCATAGCTCTTCAGGTATGCATTCTAAAACCCAGACATTTTTTCTTTTTTTGGTGTAAGCAACCTGTCCTCAATATCTGTAAAGGGAATTTAGTTACAGCCATTACATTATGCTCAATACTTGTTATGTGATGTAGTAGTTAATTCTCGTCTTACATTGGTAAGTACATTATGTTTCCTACCCAATATCATGGTAGCTATTGCACTTCTCATATAAGATGTAATAAATGGACACAGATATTACATTTTTGGCTTTTCTTTCATTGGCACTTGCTTTGTCGTCTTCAGTCTACTGCACTGCTTGATGTTCACCGTGCTTATTAGTACTTACGGGACTCAGTTTATTCCTTATGTAAATCATACATCATGATTCCATTCCAACCAACACAAGAAACTGTGGTAGATTTTAGGCATATAACATCAGTTATATTGCCTTGACACACTTTTTTTTCTCCTCCTTGGCTTTGTGCACTATTACCTAGACATTGGGGGAGGGGCAGAAGGGAGGAAGTTTTTATTACTATTTTTTTATATACCTCTATGGTGTGATTATTGTTTTAAAAACTATGCCACACTTGTTATATGACTTAGGTGTTATTCCTTTTTCTTTCATGTAATGCTACTACTCTCACTTTTCTTATCTATGCTTATATGGTGTTCTGTATTACTTTACTTTCACGTGTTTACACTATTGGTTCTCAGATGTCAGTATTTTTCTTTTTTCATTATAGTCTTCTACAACCAACTTTTACTTTTATGGTAAATTTTTTTTTTTTTTTCTTATGTCTGCTGTCAACGTTTTATGTAACATGTTATAATAACTTTTAACACAGAATTCACGAAGCAGCATTAGTTGTATCTTTGCTATGGGTTTTCCTCCATAACATAGATCTGTGTTCAGATAACCTGTGATTTGTTTATTATTAGTTGGTGGTCAGTGATAGTGGTGCCTTCAAATTGGACCAACGCCTCTTGTGCAAAGAAACCTTTATGGTTCAGTAGATATTTCAGGTGGGGCAGTAACTACACAGATTTCCATATTGATATTGTAGAGGTGTGGAATGGATGGACATTTACAGTGGCAGGGTTGAGTTGCGACTGTGTGCTGTCGTCAGGATGATGACTGATGGGTGCTCGAGGAAATGTCATTATTACTCACAGATTTTATTGGAGAATAAACGACACCACTTGTGACGACGTTCACCGATGGCAACCCCTCCGCCCCCGCCCTCCCGGGTGTGTGCCAATGAAGAGAGTGGTGGCTGGTGGCATCGCTGCAACAGCCAGCTGACAGCCTATTATGATGCCAGAGGCTGGGAAGGTATGTTGACACACAGAGTCCACAGCTGCAGCTGAAGGCAGGATGTGCCGACAGGCATGGGAAGCCACTGTGATTCTTTTAACAGAAGATGGTCCTCAGCGACGGCGTCTGCCCTTCTGAGTGCTGGTGTTACATTGTCAGTCTGGGTGTAGATGGTTGAGCGGCTGCACGGTCCTGGTGTCGAGCAGGTGCCCTCCATGGCAGAAGGCTGGCTGCTGCTGAAGTGAGTCTGGAACTAGCTCACCAACTGGAAAACACTATGTCCACAGCATTTGACTTGGACTCGGTGCCAGCAATAGGCCTGCAGTCATTCATCCTTAGCCATTTTGTGCTTCCTGTCAGTCTGATTTTTTTAGACATTTGTGTTCCCTTTCATCTGCTTCATTTGCTGCATTTTTCATTTGCTCCTTTCAACAGTTGAATTCAATATCTCCTGTATTAGCTAAGGATCTCTATTGCAGCTAGGCTTTTGACCTATTTGATCCTCTGCTGCCTTCGATATTTCATGTCTCAGAGCTGCCCGTTTGTCTTCTACTGTGTTCCCTCACCATGTTCTAGACATCTGTTTCCTAATGCTCCCTCTGAAACTTTCAACAACCTCTAGTTCTTTCAACTTATCCAGGTCTCTTCTTCTTAATTTGTACGTTTTTGCAATTTCTCCAGTTTCAATCTACAGTTCATAACCCATATATTGCAGTCAGAGCCCACATCTGCCCCTGGAAATGTCTTACAATTTAAAATCTGGTTCCAAAATCTCTGTCTAAATATTATATAATCAATGTGAAACCTTCTGGTGTCTCCAGGTCTCTGCCACATGTATACCCTTCCTTCATGATCCTTAAACCAATATTTGTGATGATTAAATTACGTTGTTCTTGTGGTCTTCAGTCCTGAGACTGGTTTGATGCAGCTCTCTATGCTACTCTATCCTGTGCAAGCTTCTTCATCTCCCAGTACTTACTGCAACCTACATCCTTCTGAATCTGCTTAGTGTATTCATCTCTTGGTCTCCCTCTACGATTTTTACCCTCCACGCTGCCCTCCAATGCTAAATTTGTGATCCCTTGATGCCTCAGAACATGTCCTACCAACCGGTCCCTTCTTCTTGTCAAGTTGTGCCACAAACTCCTCTTCTCCCCAGTTCTACTCAATACCTCCTCATTAGTTATGTGATCTACCCATCTAATCTTCAGCATTCTTCTGTAGCACCACATTTCGAAAGCTTCTATTCTCTTCTTGTCCAGACTATTTATTGTCCATGTTTCACTTCCATACATGGCTACACTCCGTACAAATACTTCCAGAAACGACTTCCTGACACTTAAATCTATACTCAGTGTTAACAAATTTCTCTTCTTCAGAAACGCTTTCCTTGCCATTGCCAGTCTACATTTTATATCCTCTCTACTTCGACCATCATTAGTTATTTTGCTCCCTAAATAGCAAAACTCCTTTACTACTTTAAGTGTCTCATTTCGTAATCTAATTCCCTCAGCATCACCCAACTTAATTCCACTACATTCCATTATCCTCGTTTTGCTTTTGTTGATGTTCATCTTATATCCTCCTTTCAAGACACTGTCCATTCTTCCAAGTGCTTTGCTGTCTCTGACAGAATTACAATGTCATTGGTGAACCTCAAAGTTTTTATATCTTCTCCATGGAGTTGAATACCTACTCCGAATTTTTCTTTTGTTTCCTTTACTGCTTGCTCAATATACAGACTGAATAACATCAGGGAGAGACTACAACCCTGTCTCGCTCCCTTCCCAACCACTGCTTCCCTTTCATGTCCCTTGACCCTTACAACTGCCATCTGGTTTCTGTACAAATTATGCTGTGTGCAAAATTCTACCAGGCCGCTTCCTCTTTCATTCCTTTCCCTCAGTTCATATTCCCCTACAATTTTTCCTTCTCTTGTCTTTCCTACTATCGAATTCCAGTCCCCCATCACATTTAAATTTTTGTCTCCTTTAACTGTCTGAATAATTTCTTTTATCTTCTCATACATTTTTTCAATCTCTTCATCATCTGTGGAGCTAGTTGACATATAAACTTGTTCTACTGTCATGGGTGTTGGCTTTGTGTCTATCTTAGCTACAATAGTTTTTTCACTATGCTGTTCATAGTAACTTAGCCTCATTCCTACTTTCTTATTCATTAATAAACCTTCTACTACATTTCCCCTATTTGATTTTGTGTTTATAACCCTGCAGTCACCTGACCAGAAGTCCTGTTCCTCCTGCCAAAGAACTTTGCTGATTCCCACTATATCTAAGTTCAACATTTCCATTTCCATTTTTTAAGTTTTCTAGCCTATGTGCACGATTAAAGGATATAACATTCCGCACTCTTATCCGTAGAATGCCAGTTTTGTTTCTCCTCGTGACAACATCCTTCTCAATAGTCCCTGCTCGGAGTCTCGAATGGGGGATTACTTTTCCTCTGGGATATTTTATGCAAGAGGATGCCATCAGCATTAACCATACAGTAGACCTGCATGCCCTCTGGTAAAATTACAGCTTTAGTTTTCCCATACTTTCAGCCATCCACAGTACCAGCACAGCAAGGTCATTTAGGTTGATGTTACAAGGCCAGATCAGTCAGTCATCCAGACTGTTGCCTCTACAACTACTGACAAGGCTGCTGTCCCTTTTCTGGAATCACATGTTTGTCTGGTATCTCAACAGACAGATAACCCCCTGCTGTGTTTGAGCCTACGGTACGGCTATCTGTATCCCTGAGGCATGCAGGCCACCCTACTGATGGCAAAGTCCATGGTTCGAGGGGGGGGGGGGGGTTAGATAATACTGCATATAAATTACCCATGTTGATATTCACACTCTTATCCACTTCACTACATTACACACTTACTCCATTTGGTACTACAGCTAATTCAGACTCTACCTTTCCACAAGCTGTTGGAGCTGATCATTCTGCATTACTCCTATTAACTTCTACATTATTGCATTGTGCATCCATTAACCTGACACTACTAACTTCCTTTTAGATGATTACTGCCCTTTTTGTCCTTCCCTCCAGCCTCTCCAAAATCCTCATATTCCTTGCTCCAGAAGGCTCATTTTTAACCATCCAGTTTTCACTTTCTTTCTGCTTTTTCTTCTCATGTGCTGGAGTAACTCTTCTGTGCAAAGCTCTGTTCCTTTCGTCAGCCTTTATTTCCTTGGACATACAGTCCTTGTAAGTTTGCAGCTGAGCTGCCTCAGCTGCTAAAATTCATAATGTTTGGTCCACAGTGTAGCCCTGTGGTACTGCAAAGGACATTGGTTGACCCTCTACAATGACATAAAATCCAACAAATAATTAGAACAAAACAGGGTGATGACAAGGACACTGTAACTTAACTTCTCCACCTGAGTGGCTAATCATGACTGCTCTTGTTCATGTTTAAACACAATGAGCTATTTGCAGAAAACAAAATACGCTGCTCATTCTAAGCAGCACAGACTAGCTCACATTTTCTACAGTTGTCAGACTGTGTTGTTGTGGAAATTCTGTTCCGTAAATACAAAGAAACAGAAACAACAGGAAAAATAAAATAAAATGATTAGGAGACTTAATTGTAACACTACCATAACACTTATTGACAAAACTCAGCTTCACCTTCTGAAACACTACATAGGGTTAACACCATATATATTTGTAGACAAAGAAACTTGTCACTTGCTCATGATATGTCATGTTGCCCATATTAACCTGGCAAAAATTAATATTTATATTTACACACCCTCATATCACTGCCTGAGTGTACCTGCCACATAGTGAACCTTCAAACACAATTTAAAATCTGGCAAAAGAGCCACAGACTTACCGTGGCACTTGCAGTCAAACAAAACACGAAAAAACACTGCACTCCACTGCAGCTTGATGCTTCGGGTTGCAGCTGGAGACAAGGTCTCTGGTCCAGCTGTTGATGTCAATCACATACCTGACACCAAAACTGAGGTCCATTGTGGACAACCTCTACAGTGGGATGGTTGAGTTGAGGCAGTGGGCTGTTGTCAGGATGATGACTAATGGTTGTTCAGGGAAATATCTTTACTAGTCATACATATTATCTGAGATTAAACTACAAGTCATAATGACATTCTGTGGTGGTGGCAAGGTTACGTGCTGATGACAGCAAGAGCAGCAGTGCTGACGCAACAGGCAGCCGGCAGGAATGCTGACACGTGGAGTCCGTAGAAGCACAGGTGCCATCTGGGCACCGATCTGCAGCTCAAGGCAGACGTGGAAATCCATCATGATTCTTGTAGTGGAAGGCAGTTCTTAGTGGTGGTGTCTTTCCTTGTGAGCAAAAGCATACAGCGCCAGTATGCCCTCCCAGGCGTGGGTGGTTGAGTAGCTGCAACACCCTAGTCTCGAGCTGGTGGTCTCCGGGCAGAATGCCGGCAGCAGCTGAAGTGAGCCTGGAAGTAGCGCACTGACAGGAAGGTGCTAAGTCCATAGCAGTGGGCTTAGTACCAGGAGGAGACCTGTTGTTGGTGAATGGCAAATCCCATGGTGGCTGCCTGTAGAAGCATGGAGCTGACAGACTGTGATGCATTCAGCTAAAAGTGATGGGTATTTATACCGGTTCAATGCCTACTTGTTTTGCCAAAGCACTGCTTCAAACCGTGCACACCAAAACAAGTGCATAGCTTGAAAGTGTAGTACTTGGCCTGCCCATGCTGCAGTCACCATGCATTTCTGCTGCTTCAGTGTTATTACATTTTTGGATCCCAGCTCGGCCTGCCGTGTGAGAATCGACTGGTGGCTTTGCTGCATTTCATGTAATGGTGTTTTGGTCTGCTCTATGCTTGGCTGCTCTTGTGGCCTTCTGCAACAGACTTGCCCGTTTCCCAATTGTACACAGTAGCACAAGAAAATAGTGGTGGCACTGTAATATGATATGTTATGAAATGTGAATTATTTTTGATCTCTTGTAAGTATTAATTTATATCACTATGTATAACTGCTTGGATTTATGTATTTCTGGTTATTTGTTGCTTTCTTTTGATGTGTATAGATACCATGATGATGCTGTGGGGGGGGGGGGGGGGGGGGGGGAAGCTGTACGCACTATGACAATAATCATGAGTTGCTTTCAGTGTCTGTGCACAATTAAATGCTTTCAAAAAAATAAATAACAAAAAAATAAATAAAACAATGGTGCCTCCTGTGTTTTTTCATACATTTCATATGATAATATTTATTAGATCTTTAACAAATGATACCAAGTTTTTTTTCCTTTTTTCAGGTATTGCTCAAAGGAGTCCACTTAGTCAGCATCATGGGAAACCAAGGAACATTTACAAAAAGCCTAGAACAGATGATAACAGATGCAGAGCTTTTGTACCATCTCACCTACCTGATATTTTGCCTTTTAGCCCTTTTTATGCATCCATTTTTCTTTTCTGTTCTGGTATGTCAAAATTCATTTGTCATCTAAATAGTATAACTTATTTTTTACTTATTTCTGCATATTGCTTTTTAATTTTCATTTTACTAGAAAAAAGATATGTGTTAAAGTGTTACAAGAAGTCAATCTTTAATGTCTGTTGTACATTAGTCGTGTAACAAAGAAGAGGTATCAGTAAATATTGTAGGCTAAGTTGAAGAATATCCCCTTCACTCTTTCTATGTTTAATAGCGCATAGTGTATCTTCAGGTAAGCAGCTGCAATTGTACATCTGAATAGTTCACAGTACTGGCATAAATAGAGCCACAATATGTACAAAAACGAACTCGATGACCTACAGACTAGTTTTTGCCAGAATGGTTACTCTGAACAACTGATTTGGCATACATTGCGCATGCGCATAAGAAATAAAGAAATCAGCAAGAAGGAAGAATGGTCACATTGCTCTCTGATCTCAGTGTTTCATCCGGGAATCGCAGTATCCTTGAGACATCCACACAAGATTTTTCAGTCTTCTGAATGTGTTTATACAACTATGTTGTTTATGCAGGATAATCTTGCTTTTAGACAGCATGTGGTTTGAGATTCTGTGCCAGTGTGGAAAATCTTTAATGGATGGTGATGTTACATTATTAAAGACAAAATCACCAAACATTGCTGCCATAGAAGTTTGGACTAAATGTCTCAATGCTGATTCTGATGTGAATTTCTAAAATACAAGGACTGTTACTACTGCTTCCTGTGTGTCTAACATTGTTCACATTTGTATAGCTACTAATTTTAGTTAACAGAGGCACTGTGGATATTAAATCAGCAAATAGGAGCTCTGATGCTGTCTATGCAGGCATCATGTTGATGATATAGTGTCAGGCACTAACCTCCATTTGTGATCCACTGTGAGAGCAGCAAGTTACATATTTAGCTTTTTATGTGGACTTTTATAATTTAACTCATGAAGTCCTTGCATGTCTGTGTATTTAAGAACAATAGTCTCATATTTTAGTAACTGTGTAGTGCAGATTTATGACATCTGTAGTGTAGTTGTCAATTGTTTTGAACAGCCAGTGACCAGCTCAGTCAGCTCAGTTAGACACTAAGATGCTAGTGTCCATTTGCGAACCACGAGGAGAGTAGGCTGCTTGTTTGTATATGCCAGCATCTGGTGAACTAGTGTCAGTGACAGGCTCGACCTTTTCAAGTAGATAGCTTTGTGTATTTAACAAGTTTGGTTGTGCAAATCCAAAAGCCAGCTGATGCCTTTACGTGTCACAACTCTGTTGTGGCTGGAAAAACAGTTTACTGTGGGCAGTGTACAACCTGATTTTTCAGTATAGCTTGTTGAATCACTAGGGGTTGGCCATGCACTGTTTCTTTTAAGCCCAAGTCATTGTATAAACTTAATCCAGAGGCCCTTTTTTACTAATGACAGTAGTGAATAAAACAAGATATAATCAACAAATAAGTAAGTAAAATGAAGGGTAAATATATGAAAATGACCCCATAGGCTAGTGTTGCCTGCAACAGGTTGCTTGAAATTTTAACCAGAAGTTTATTTTTATAAGCACACAAATATCTATGTGAATGGTAGGCTCACATTAAATTAATAAACCAATTGTAGAATACCCAGATTATTAAAGTGAAGTATAGTTACGTGGTGCAAGCAGAGTGTTTACAGACAATAGCAGTTATGGAATAAATGCATAAAAACATGCATTAATTCATGAAGAACCAGTGACAGGCTCTTAAAAGTTCATCAGCGTGAAGTTTTATTAGCATTCACAGTGAAATCTGAAGTTCATTATCATGGAGATTATCACGAATAATATAGAAAAAGTTCATCACACAATTGAGTCAAATTATTATGCAGTAAAATCACTGAAGCTCACAGCTGCTTACAAACAGTTAAATAGCAATAAAGTATGCAAAGAATCAGTGACTGAAAGTGACTTGAAATTTCTAAGTCCCAACCAAATTCAGAGCCCTGAAATATTTCTGAGTGTTCTACTCATGATCAATGATCAAATCAAGTGCCACTAACACAGCCTCAAGCCCCTGTGCCTCTCTGGCTGTCAAACCAGGCACAAGACCTTACCAAGCTGAAGACAGCCCGATAAAAGATTCTTGGCACTGCTCTGCATGCTCATTTAAAGACTCGGTCACGTGATCACTGTGCTACTCAGCGTAAGTACTTTTAACAAAACCACCATTCTATCCGTTTTATGTCAAAACACACACACACACACACACACACACACACACACACACACACACACACACAATATTGAAATCTAAATTGTACTATAATAAATAACGCTCTGAACATCTTGCTAATTCCAGTGCTGCAGCACTCAAAACATCAACTTTATGTACATTATAATATTGAGTTGTAATAAACCAAACATAGGAACTGTCCATCTCTGCAGCGCTATGGTCAGCATGTCTGACTGGTATGTGGAGGACCTGGATTTGAGTCCCGGCACTGCCAGGTATTTGTCCTTGGTGGGAAGAGTGGAACAGAGTACACTCAGGATTGTGATGCCAATTGAGGAGCAACTTCAGTGAGAAGTAGTAGCTCCGAGGTGAAGAAAGCTGATAATGGCCAGGAGAGAGGTGTGCTGACCCCGTGCCTCTCCAGACTTCAACAGCTGTTGGATGCACTATGCAGAGGAAGCAGTTACTTGGGTAGTAGAGTACTTATGGAGGGCACAAGGAGCTTTCTTTAGGCTAGGTGATAGTTTGAAGCCACTGATGATATACAGTGAGTGAAATGAGATCGCTTACAGAGTAAAGACATTTCAACTGTCAAAATTCTAACAGTAAATTGCTGAAGCATTCGTAATAAATTTAATGAATTTAATGCCCTCTAGGAAAGTTGTCATGCTCAAATTCTACTTGTAATTGAATGCTGGGTACAATACGTAGTAGAAAGCTCCTAAATGTTTAACGAGACACAGAACTTATGTCGAAAATGTAGCTTAGACACTATAGGCCAGGGAATGTTGATTGCAATTGACAAAAATATTGTGTCTATTGAGGTCGAAATAGAGTCTGACTGCAGAATTCTGTGGATGTAAGTAACCGGCTGAGGTGAGATCAGAGTAATCGTCGGGTGTTTTTATTGGCCTCCCGATGCCACCGTAACAGCTTTGCCTTCATTCAAAGGTATTCTGCACTCAGTAGCCTGGAATTAATCACAACTGTGCAGTGTAAGTTGGAAGTAACTTTGACCTACTGATTATAGAATAGGATGTTTGTGGATTCAGTTGGAGGTGATAAGGACAGCCGGTTTTGTGAAGTACTTTGGAACACATTTTCTGAAAACTATCATGAACAACTAGTTTGGCAACCTACACGGAATGGAATTACTTTAGAATTTGTAGCTACAGACTGCCTTTTCCACAGTATCACTATACAGACAAGGATTCATCTACATATACATGGCTACACTGCATATCACACTAAAGTGCCTGGCAGAGAGTTCATCGAACCACCTTCACAATAATTCTCTGTTATTCCACTCTTGAACAGCACGCGGAAGAAACTAACACCTATATCTTTCTGTGTGAGCTCTGATTTCCCTTATTTTTTAAGATGATCATTTCTCCCTACATAGGTCAGTGTCAACAAAATATTTTCACATTCAGAGGAAAAAGTTGGTGACTGAAATCTCATGAGAAGATCCCATTACAGTGAGAAATGTCTTTGTTTTAATAATGTCCACCCAAAATCCTGTTTCATGTCTGTGACACTATCTCCCCTGTTTCTCGATAATACAAAATGTGCTGCCCTTCTTTGAACTTTCTTGTTGTACTCCGTTAATCCTTTCTGGTAAGGAACCCACACCATGCAGCAGTACTCCTAAAGAGGACAGACAAGTGTAGTGTAAGCAGTCTCTTTAGCAGATCTGTTGCATCTTCTAAGTGTTCTGCCAATAAAACGCAGTCTTTGGTTGGCCTTCCCCACAACATTTTCTCTGTACGCTTTCCTATTTAAGCTTTTGTAACTGTAATTCCTAGGTATTTAGTTGAATTTATGGCCTTGAGATTTGACTGATTTATTGTGTAACGGAAGTTTAATGCATTCCTTTTCCCACTCATATGGATGACATCACACTTTTCATTATTTAGGGTCAACTGCCATTTTTGCACCATACGGATATGTTACCTAAATCATTTTGAAGTTGATTTTAATCTTCTGATGACTTTGCTACACAATAAACATCATCATCATTTGCAAACAACCTAAGATGGCAGCTCAGATAATCTCCTATATCAGTTACATAGATAAGGAACAGCACAGGGACTATAACACAACCATGGGGAATTCCAGTAATCACTTATGTTTTACTTGATGGCTTTCCATCAGTTACTACAAACTGTGACCCCTCTGACAGGAAATCATAACTCCATTCACATGAATGAGACTATATTCCATAAGCACACAATTTGATTAAAAGCCATTTTGGAATTATGGTGTCAGAAGCCTTCTGGAAATCTAGAAATACGGAATCAATTGGAAATCCTTTGTTGGTAGCACTCAGTACTTCCTGTGAGTAAAGAGCTAGTTGTGTTTCACAAGAACGAAATTTTCTAATCCATGTTGACTGTGTGTCAATAGACCATTCTCTTCTAGGTAATTCATAATGTTTGAACATAATAAATGTTCCAAACTCCTGCTGCATATCAACAGTAATGATAATGGCCTGTAATTTAGTGGATTACTCCTATTACCCTTCTTTGAATATTGGTGTGACCTGTGCAACTTTCCATGCTTTGGGTACAGATCTTTTGTTGAGCGAGTGGTTATATATGTGCTGCATCAACGTACTCTGAAAGGAACCTAATTGGTATACAGTAAGGACCGGAAGACTTGCTTTTATTAAGTGATTTAAGGTGCTTCACTACTCTGAAGTTATTTGCTTCTAAGTTACTCACATTGGCAGCTGTTCTCAATTGGAATTCTGAAATATTTACTTTGTCTTCTTTGGTGAAGGAATTTCGGAAGGCTGTGTTTAGTGACTCTACTTTAGCAGCACTGCCATCGATAGTATTTCCATTGCTGTCGCTATCGTGCAGAGAAGGCATGGATTGTCTCTTGCCACTAGCATACCGTACATACGACCAGAATCTCTTTGGATTTTCTGCCATGTTTCAAGACAAAGTTTCACTGTGGAAACTATTATACATTGAAGTCCATGCTAAATTTCAAGCTTCTGTGAAAGGTTGCCTATCTTGTGGGTTTTGTGTTTGTATATATTTGGCATGCTTTTTTTGTTGTTTCTGCAACAGTGTTCTGACCTGTTTCGTGTACCATGAGGCATCAGCTTTGTCCTTTGTTAATTTATTTGGTATAAATCTCTGATCCCCCCCCCTCCATGAACCATGGACCTTGCCGTTGGTGGGGAGGCTTGTGTGCCTCAGCGATGCAGATAGCCTTACCGTAGGCACAACCACAATGGAGGGATATCTGTTAAGAGGCCGGACAAATGTGTGGCTCCTGAAAAGGGGCAGCAGCCTTTTCACTAGTTGCAGGGGCAACAGTCTGGATGATTGACTGATCTGGCCTTGTAACACTAACCAAAACGGCCTTGTTGTGCTGGTACTGCAAATGCCTGAAAGCAAGGGGAAACTACAGCTGTAACTTTTCCCGAGGGCATGCAGCTTTTTACTGTATGGTTAAATGATGATGGCGCCGTCTTGGGTAAAATATTCCGGAGGTAAAATGGTCCCCCATTCAGATCTCTGGGCGGGGACTACTCAGGAGGATGTCATTATCAGGGGAAAGGAAACTGGCGTTCTACGGATCGGAGCGTGGAATTTCAGATCCCTTAATTGGATAGGTAGGTTATAAAATTTAAAGAGGGAAATGGATAGGTCAAAGTTAGATATAGTGGGAATTAGTGAAATTCGGTGCCAGGAGGAACAAGACTTGAGATGAGGTGAATGAGTGCGGGTAAGCTACTACATGAATGAGTGCGGGTAATCTACTACAAACAGCATAGTGAACGCATTATTGAAGCCAAGATAGACATGATGCCCACGCCTACCACAGTAATACAAGTTTATATGCCAACTAGATCCGCAGATGACGAAGAGATTGATGAAATGTATGATGAGATAAAAGAAATTATTCAGATAGTGAAGGGAGATGAAAATTTAATTGTCATGGGTGACTGGAATTTGATAGTAGGAAAAGGAAGAGAAGGAAGCGTAGTGGGTGAATATGGAATGGGGGCAAGAAATGAAAGAGGAAGCTGCCTGGTAGAATTTTGCACAGAGCATAACTTAATCATAGTTAACACTTCGCTCAAGAATCAGGAATGAAGGTTGTATACATGGAAGAGGCCTGGAGGTACTGCAAGGTTTCAGATAGATAATATAATGGTAAGACAGAGATTTAGGTCAGATGTGGACTCTGACCACAATCTATTGGTTATGAACTGTAAACTGAAGAAACTGCAAAAACATGTGAATTTAAGGATATGGGACCTGCATAAAATGACAGAACCAGAGGTTGTAGAGAGTTTTAGGGAGAGCATTAGGAAATGATTGACAGGAATGGGGGGAAAGAAATCAGTAGAAGAAGAATGGGTAGCTTTGAGGGATGAAATAGTGAAGACAGCAGAGGGTCAAGTAGGTAAAAAGATGAGGGCTAGTAGAAATCCTTGAGTAACAGAAGATATATTGAATTTAATTGATGAAAGGAGAAAATATAATAATGCAGTAAATGAAGCAGGCAAAAAGGGAATACAAACGTCTCAAAAATAAGAGAGATACGAAGTGCAAAATGGCTTAGCAGGAATGGATAGAGGACAAATGTAAGGATGTAGAGGCATATCTCACTAGGAAAATTAAAGAGACCTTTGGAGAAAAGAGAACCACTTGTATGAATATAAAGGGGGGGAGGGGCAGCAAGAAGGGCATCTCGCCACCCTATACCACTGTCATTGCCAAATATAGATTAACGTGCCAGTCTAGTGCATATATGGGATAAGGACAGGAAAAAGTTGAGGGATATAGAGGAATTTAAGGGCAAAGTTTAAACTGATTGTAAATCGCACTCTGGAAAAATGTGTGCACGTATGTGGATTAAAGATGGAAAAGACCCATCATGGTTAAACAACAAAATTTAGAAATGCCAAGGAAGCAGAGATTGCTGCACTCTTTGTTCAAAAAATTACGTGGTAAAATATCAGCAGGCAATTATTAGTAAAATTTTGTGTGTCTATAAAAAATCAATGTGTGAAGCATATAGCAGGTTCCACCAACATAGTTCAGCGAAAGATATTTCAAAGGACGTGAGAGAAATCTGATCCTATGTAAAATGGGCTCGAGGGCTTCTATTCAGTCATTTGTAGACCAATCTGAATTGGCAGTAGATGACAGCTAAAGGAAAGCTGAAGTTTTAAATTTTGCATTTAAGAAATCATTCATGAAGGAGTATTGTACACACACACACACACACACACACACACACACACACACACACACACACACACTACATTTGACTGTCTCGCAGACTGCCATATGGAGGCCATAGTAATAGCTAATAGCTATTCTAGCATAGAGAAGCAACTGAAAGGGCTGGAAGCAAATAAGTTGTCAGGTCCAGGTGGAATCCCAGTTTCGTTTTACAGAGAGTATTTTTCAGCATTGGTCCCTTACTTAGCTTACATTTATCTCAAATCTCTTGCCAAGTCCCAAGAGATGAAAAAGCACAAGTAGTGCCTGTAATTAAGAAGGGTAAAACAGTGGACCCATAAAATTACAGATCACTAATCTTAAAATTGGTTTGCTGCAGAATTATTGACCATATAGTAATGTACTGGGAGAGTAGCATGTGCACACTTCAAATCCCTGTCATGCCTGCCAACCTGCTATGAGACAGAGGAAATAACTATCTAACGCTTCTTTCCCACCAAGGGGTAAATGAAGCACTAAACATTAGTAGATAATCCTCTATTGAGGGGAGTGATTGTCCACCTTTGCATTTATACCCTTATCTGCACATTTTAAATTTAAACAATCGGTCAGTGAAATTCAGTCAGTAAATAAAAGAAAGACATAAAATATATGAAGCAGGATCCATCGACACAAAGATATAAAATGAAATATGTGAGTTCTTATGATATCAAGAAATAACTGGAATTGGTTCGATTTCATACCAAAACAAATTGAACTGGTCATGCAGCTACTGATAACTCAACCACTGAATAAGAGCAGTCAGAACTCTGTCAGTTTAAATTTAAAACATTAACTCCCAAAAATGCCTTACTCTGCACGGTATACATGTGTGGCACTTTGCCACTTAAACAATCTTACCAGATCAGTGTCCATTGCAAAAGGCCTCAAAAAAACCTCTCCGTGCGCTCAGCTCAGCCAGTTATTCTAGTTAAAAGTCCATCTGCAGCAAACCACATTTGATCACAAATGGTTATTTGTGCTTCACATTTTAAATATATCCACTGAAAATCATTTAGAACCAATATTTAAATTTCATTCATACATTGTTATAAAATTTACTCCCCCTGCCTCCCACTGGAATCGACACACAAATATGGTATTGTATTTTGGGGTAAAATTCTTCCCATTCTCAAAGAATATTTCTGGCTCAGAAATGGGCAGTTCGGGCAATAAGTGGTGTAAGTTCGTGAACCTTTTGTCGACCCCTCTTCACTAGTCTGGATACTCGAAATTGGCCTCTCAATGTATATGTTCTTTACTGTCATTTCTTGTTAACAATATCAGCTTATTCCCAAGAATTAGCAGCTTTCACTCAGTTAATACTAGACAGAAACCCAATTTGCATTTGGATCGCACTTCCTTGACTCTTGTGCAGAAAGGCATGCAAAATATACTGCTGCATCCATTTTCAAAAAGCTACCACAAGAATTCAAAAATCGTAGCAGTAATCAGTGTGCTTTCAATTCACAACTGAAGAGATTCCTCATGGGTCACTCCTTCTATTCTGTCGAGGAGTTCCGTGAAAAATTAAGCTGATTCCTATTTCATATTGTTGATTGCATTTACATAAACTTATGGACTGTCTTTTTTTTTATTTGTTACTACTTTTATATTGTGATTTCGTGTACTGATATGTTCCATGACTTTGGAGATTTACTCCTCACTTTAGTTCTATGGAACTAGAGGTGTAAAATAAATAAACTAGTCAAGACTAGTACTTTATTTACTCCTGCCATTTCAACACTATGTTCTTCAAATGTGTTACTTTCCAATACAAATATTCAACTGTTCATACAATAAATGTGCAATCAAATTTTATCACAATCACCAGCACAGAACCTTAACTGTTTCACAGTGGATAATATTTATGCTTTTTGTTTGTAACAAACTAACTTAATTTATTCTGTTGTCAATATACTTATTATCTTCAGAGTCTCATGCATTCACAGTTGTGATTTTAAGAGTATTGGCTACATATTGTATTGACGCTTATATTTCCAAATCACTTTCCTCCGTTCTTTTTCCACAAAATTCCACACAGTACTCGTGTTCAGCAGATGATGCAGTGCAGTAGCTGTGATATCTGTGTTATTATGTAACACTGTCACACATTATCTATAAAATAAATTTCCTTCAAACAGAAAAGCTTCTGTCCACAAATCAGCTTGTATTTATAAAACATTGCTATTGCAAAACTTGGCTTGCCCTTTTCTAACAGGATATCCTGTCAACTATGGATGAAGGGCAGATTCCAGAATTCCAAGATTTCCAGAAAGCATTTGACACAGTAGTCTATTGCAGTCTGTTAACAAAGGCTGGAGCACACAGAATAGGTTCCCTGGTATGAGTGGCTTGCAGGCTTTGTAAGTAGCAGAACCAAGTATATTGTCCTTGATGGGAGTGTTCATCAGAGACAAGGGTTTCACCAGGAGTTCTCCAGGGAAATGTGATAGGAAGCTCTTCTTCTTTGTATACATAAATGATCTGACAGATGTAGTGAACAACAATCTTTGACTTTTCACTAATGACACTGCAATATGTGGGAAAGTATTGTCAATGAATTGCTGTAGGAGAATACGAGGTGAATTAGGTAGAATTTCAATTTGGTGTGATGAATGGCAGTTTGCTATAAATGTAGCAAAATAAAGTTACTGCAGATAAGTAAGAATAGCGATCCTCTAATGTTCAAATTCAGTATTAGCAGTGTGCTGCTTGACATAGTCATGTCAATTAAATATGTGTGTGTAATGTTGCTGTGTGATATGCAATGGAACAAGCATGTAAGGCTGGTAGTAGGGAAAGGGTATGGTTGACTTTGGTTTAGTGAGATAATTTTAGGAAATTGTTGCTCATATATAAATGAAACTTCCTGACAAATTAAAACTGAGTCCTTTTTGAGCAAGGCATGGAGGAGACATGTCATGGAATTTATGTTGAAGCGGTCTACTGAGAGATTATAACTTTGCAGGGGGTGATGAGGAATGCTAAAATTGCTCAGTAAGCAGAGTTGTGTGCACAGAAGCTAAGATTTAGGTGGGAGTTATAGACTAGCATATAATTTTAAACTGTCAGGAAGGTTCATAATAATTCTCATTTGCCAACATCAAGTGTTTTTATATAATTATAATGCTATGTTTTGTGGTGCTCAGGCTGATTTACTAATTCTATATTAAAAGCTTGTAAATTTATTTGTTGCTGATGCTTACAAAATTTCTCATTGCAGCTGTTCGATGTTGTTTACCGTGAAGAAACATTATTAAATGTAATAAGATCTGTAACTCGGAATGGTAGATCTATTATATTGACAGCAGTTCTGGCTCTCATCTTGGTATATATGTTTTCAATCATTGGATACATGTTCTTCAAAGATGATTTCTTACTAAATGTTGATAAAGATGTTATACGTAAGTATGAGTTTCTTATAAATAATTTCAGTTTTTGCTTGACAATACAGTAGATGTTAGTTCTTTCCATTGTAACTTGTGTGGTGTATCTTGCATAATCTGTTAATGTACAACAAGACAAAGATTAACACCTTTTCTTCATTTCTTTATATTTTTACCAGCACTGTAAAAAAATGATTATGTAATAAGTATGGACATACAAAAATTATTATTATTGTTGTTGTTATTTACTGTAGTAGCATGGTTTTAATTGATCACTCAGCAATTTTATCACATTTGTACTTAGTGCACAGGGGTCCTTACACATTTTAAGAAAGCCATCATGGAATCACACTCAAAGTTGCAGCTGATTTACAGGTTATTACACTGGACTAGGTTTGAACTTTGCTCGTCACCTTTCAGCATGTAACAGAGTCGTGTAAACCTTTGCTTACATCTGGCATAACAAGCATGCACCTTCATCATTGCTTTTCAGATTTCATAAGTGTCCATGAATGTTATTTCCTGGGAACTCTGGGCTATGTCGTAAATGCGCTAAAATCTCTGGTACAAAGGACGCTAACTTTCTTGGACATTGATCATTAGGTTCATTGATAGTGAAACGCCTGTTAGTCAGATCTTTTCTTCATTCTTTTGGTCTAGGGCATAAGTGACAATTGACTTTTTCTTTCTTCCTGACTGTCACTTCTTCCTTCTCAAGATTCATTCTAAAATATTACCCTACATTTCCTGTTTGTACTTCATTCACCACAAAATGAAATACATCGGTAATGATTTTCAACTGCTGTTTCTCCATTTGAGTAAACAAAAATGGTTTTAGCATGTATTAGTCACTTACCAGCTGATATTGCAACAGATGTTTGGTGAACTCGAGCATATTATGCAGATCATACAGTTTGGATTTCAGAAGAGGTGATCTACTGATAATGCCAGGTACATGTTCACTCACTAGATTTTACAAGCACTAAATAATAAAATAGTGCCGGTTGGTATTTTCTGCAACATCTCTAAGGTATTTGACTGTGTGAATCACAGTATTTTCCTAGATAAATAGACATTTTATGGGATTGATGGTATAGTCAACCAATGGATAATGCCATGCCTAACCAAAATAATGCAGAAAGTTGTACTTAGTAATTCAAGCAATACAGTCCAGGGACAAAATTCTTACTTTGGAGGAATCACTTACGGGTTCCCTCAAGGTTCAACCTTAGATCCACTGCTGTTCATCATATATGTAAAAGATCTTCTGTCTAATATACAACAAGTAGAATTAGTTCTTTTTGCAGGTGTCACTAGTATTGTAATCAATCCAAGCATATGTACAGAAACAGAAGAAATGTTAAACGAAGTTGTTAAAAGTATCATTGACTGGTTTCCTGCAAGTGGTTTCATCCTCAATTTTAAAAAGACACAACATATTCAGTTCTACACATTTAGGGGTACCACACCAATGATAAGTGTAACACATGGTCAGGAAATAATAGTGTGGAAACTTCAAAATTCTAAGTTGTCCATATTTGTGCTTAGAATCATTGCAGATCTTGGGGAGAAACAAGTCAGTAAGATGACATATTTTGCAGATTTTAATTCAGTAATGTCATGTGGTATAAAGTTCCATAGAAACTCAACTAAGTCTTAAGTCTTAATTGTTCAAAAACATTCTCTAAGAATTGTGTGTGGTGCTCGCCCACAATCATCTTGTAGAAATGTGTTTAAGGAGTTGGTCATTCTGACTACTGCTTCACAGTAGATTTATTCCCCCATGAAGTTTGTTGTAAATAATCTCCTACAGTTCAAAAGGAACAATTGTGTACACAATTACAATACCAGAAGGAAAAATGACAGTCATTACTCCACATTAAGGTTGTCCTTAGCAAAAAAAAAAAGGGTTGCGCATTGCTTCAACATAAATTTTTGATCACACACCCAGCGATATAAAAGGTCTGACAGACAGCAAAGTAAAATTTGAAAAGAAATTGAGAAAGTTTCTCCTTGACAACTCATTCTATTCTGTAGAATTTCTGTTGCTGTAATGTGTAAAAGATGATGGGTAGGAATTACTAGCTTACATCTGTATATATTTTTTGTAATAAAAAAATTTAAAAGAATATTAAAAAACCTTAGAAGTGTTCAGAATGTTACCGTATGTGCAAACTAATTTGTGATGTGAGTGTGAAATGACCTATTCCACATCCTTACGATCTATCGTGCAAAATGGTCCATGGACATGTAACTAAGTAATTGACTAACTAAAGATAACAGCAATGTAATTGCCCTGGAAGAATAACTCTTTTCCATGTTTTTTAGACTAGGATTTTTCCTCTTGCGATAAACTTTGCATTGCATAATGAACCATAAAAGTATTACAAAATCAAATAACATTTTTGCAGGGAAGAGTACAGTGCACAATGATGCTACAGACTAAAATAAAAAAGATCAGAAAAATTGTTGTCAAATTGTAACAAGTGCTGAAATATGCTCATTGTAAGTAGCAACGTGATCCTCACATTGTGCAACTTCATTAGAGGTGTGAACAAGATCTGTTGGTAGCCGTGTCAATCTGGTGGTGGGCTAGGACATTCTTCATACTCATTTATCCACCACTGAGAGGGCGCTGTAGTAAACAGTTTTTAGATACTATTAGCCTGACTAGAGACAGTTAAATAACAAATCTGTGGTAGAAAAAATCAAAAACATTCCATTTTGGGCTTTGCATCAGGAATTCTTTTGTAAAGTGTGTGACACTTTCAATTTCACCTTATACATCTTTGGCATTAGATTGTAATGCTTAAAATATTGTGCCAAGAATGTTCCTAGCATCATATGTTTCATTAAAATACAAACATTGGAAGGCGTTTATGCCCGCAGCATAACGTAGGTTTTGAGAAGAACATCGAAGCTAAGTTTTTAAACTTGCATTCTGTACCTATTAACAGCTCAGCTTCTTCAGTGTACATTAAGTGGTTTGTTTTAGTTGTAAACTGTACCATTACTATTAAAGGCACTATTTGCAACAATGAAATATAAAAACTCTTTACAGCTGCTCAAACCTCTCACTGTTCGGGGCATGGGGCAAGAAGTACTGAAAGTTGCACTTCTGACAGAAATTGTGACATCACTTCAAGACACAAAGGAGATGGTAAGTTTTAAAATCTGTAAGTGGGATGGATCATCATATGTCCCTTTGGAAAATGTTGTGGTGTTGGTGGTGTTGGTGGTGGTGGTAGTGGTAGTGGTAGTGGTAGTGGTGGTGGGTTTAGGGTGGGGTTAGGGGCACTTATGTCCATAATATTAAGATGTGCTTCAATACACTATATTTCAGTATGTTTATTTTAGCACTGGTGCATATTCGGACAGGTGTTAAAATGATTTTACAAAGTAGTTAATAGTATCTCGTGTGCACTGATCAGCCAGAACATTATGACCACTGACCTACTATCGATATAAATCATCTAAGTGATAGCAGTGTAACCTGGTGAGGAATGACTGCTAGTCAGATACATGCACGGTGCATGTAGTATCAGTGAGCACGTGGAATGGATACAAGCTGGTGGCAGCTCCATTATGCTTTGGGAAAATTCATATGGGCATCTATGGGTCCAGTAGAGCTAATGCAAGGCACTATGACAACCAAATGATGACCAAGGAGTATCGTACATGGTTGCAGACCGCGTACACCCCTTCGTGACAATCACGTTTCCCGACAGCAATGGCATTTTTCGACAAGATAATGCGCCATGTCACAAGGCTAGGAGTGTGACGGAGTGGTTCAAGGAACACACTGGCAAATACCAATTGATGTGCTGGCCACCTGTTCACTTTCACCTGTCTCCTCGGAATTTATGGGAATTAGGTGACTTCTGTATGCAGGTGTGGTGCCAACTCCCTCCAGCGACCTACTGAAGCCTCATTGCTTCCGTATGATGATGTGTCACCACTGTTACCTGTGCCAAACATGGACATACTGGCTATTAGGTAGGTGGTCATAATGTTCTGGCAGATTAGTGGCTTTACTAATACTACACCTCCAGGAGGTTTTTATTTATTATCAGGGCACCATTTGTTTACTGAACACCCTTCTGTAGGGCAAGAATACAGAATGTCTTGATTTGTTACAGCATTTTGAAAATACTGTACAATTGTAAAATGATTATTTGTTCAAATTCTTAGCAACAAGAACTGTCATATGATTTTACCACTTAAGAAGTATTTTTTAAGAGTTACAGAACATCAAGTACATATACACTCTTTTTGTTCTCTCACTTGTGCCTGACTGGGGTTAGTAGCTGTCACCCCCAAAGTGGGACCAATGGTAGGGAGTGTCAAGGATGTCAGGTGTGTGCATGGGAACACGAGCAAAGACAGCTGTAATTGTCTCCTTATGTCAGATTAATGGCATATTGTGGGCGCGCGCGCACGCATGCATCTAATCCCCCCCCCCCCCCAACACACAAAAAAATTTCAGGCGACAAGAGGGCAAGGGAACAGCTTTGAGAGTTACCTCTTTAAACCACAATCTACATCTTCAACTATATTTCGCAAGCCACCTTGTGGTGCATGGCAGAGGGTACTTAATGTTCCACTGTCACTTCTTCCCTTTCCTGTTCTACTCTTGATTTGTTCACTGGAAAATTGATTTCCCGTAATCCTCTGTGTGAGTTCCAATCTCTCTCATTTTTATCTTTGTGGTCTTTTTTGCAAGATATTAGGAGTAAGTAGTATTTTGCTTTATTCGTCTTGGAACACACACTCTCTGAACTTAAACAGTGCTCTTCTTTGGATATTCTCTATTTCCTCTCTATGCCGACTAGCAAGACTCGAGTATTGGTCAAATGAGGGTTTCGTGAGCTACCACCTCTGTTGTCAGACTAAATTTTCTGAGGATTCTTCCAGTGAATCTAAGTTGGGCATGTGATTTTCCTGCAGTTAGTTTTATGTGGTCATTCTGCTTTAAATAATTCCGTACACATTCTCCTACATATTTCATGAAAGTAACTGCATCCAGTGATTGTGCAGCAATCGTGTAGTCGTACAATAGTGGGTCTTTTTGTCTATGTTATATGCAGCATGTTGCATTGGTTTATGTTGACAGACAATTGCCACTCCTCGCACCAAGTGTCAGTCATCTGCAGGTCTTCCCCCATTTCACTACAATTTTCAAGCTCGGTGACTCCTCTGTATACGACAGCACCATCCGCAAAAAGCCTCGTGGAACTTCTGATGTCTACTGTATCGTATAACTAATGGTCCTATAACACTCCCTTGGGTACACCTGCACTTATTTTTATGGCTGAAGACTTCTCTCCATTGGAAATAACGTACTATGTTCTGTTTGCTAGAAACTCTTCAATGCAGTCGCAGAGTCGGTCTGATATACCGTGAGCTTGTATTTTGTTTATTAGGCAGCAATGTGGATCTTTACTGAATGCCCTGTGGAAGTTAAGGAACATTGCATCTACTTAGGTGTCGATATCTTCCCCCTCCTGGATTTCACGTACAAACAGAACGAGCTGGACTTAAAACTATCATTGTTTTCAGAACCCAAAATTCCTACAGAGGAGATCTTCAGTCTCCAGAAATGTTATAATGTGTGAGCATAAAATATGTTCCAAAATTTTACAATCAACCAACATCAGAGATAGAGAGGCCTATAGTTTTATCCATATGTTCAACAACCCTTCTTGAAACCAGGAATGACCTGTGCTTATTTCCAGTCGAGTCCAATCCAATCCAATCCAATCCAATCCAATCATTAGGAACTGTTCACTCCTCCAGAGACTTACAGCACACTGCTTCTAGAAGATGGGCAAGGTCTTTATAATCTATGCAGAATCATGCTGCTATCCTATCAGGTCCAGTGGCTTTCCCTCTGTTGAGTCATTTCAGTTGCTTTTCTCACCCATGGTCACTTATTTCTATAACAGCTGTTTTTTATTCATGCAACAATTTGAAGGAGGCATTACAGATAATCTTCTGTGAAATAGTTTCAGAAATAGACATTTAGTATTTCAGCCTCTTTTGTGTCATTCTCCATTTCAGTGCCTTTATGGTCACAGAGTGTCAGGACAGATACCATTCATTCATTTACTGAGCTAATATATGACCAAAACTTATAACGATTTTCTGTCAAGTCAGTAGAGAGAATTTGGCTTTTTGAAGTCACTGAATACACCATGAGTGGCTCTCCTTACACTAATTTGGCTTCATTTAGTTTTTGTTTGCCTGTGAGACTTTGGCTACGTTTAAATTTGTGGTGAAGTTCTCTTTGCTTTCGTAACGGCTCTGTAAGACAACTGTCAAATGCTGATGGGTCTTTTCCATTCTTCACAACTTTGCTCGGCATGTATCTATAGTGTATCGTACAATGCTTATGAACTTGGTCCATAGATATGCAATGTTGTTAGTGGTGGGGATGAAATTTTCGTGGTGACTGCTCAGGTGATCTGAAACCTGTTTCTTGTCGAAATAGGGATACCTCACTACCTTTCTTTCTATCCCTGTTTACAGCCATATTCAGTGATGCTGTAATGGCCTTACAATAACTGATTCCCTGTTCTACATTGACTGAGTCTAAAACTTTGGTTCTGTTTGTTATCAGCAGATATAAGATGTTACCTTTACAAATCGGTTCTCTTATTAAATAGTTAAAAATAATTTTTGGATAAGGCATTTGGTAATAAGTATCCCTGGCATAGAGAAACAGCTGAAAGAATTGAAAACAAATAAGTTGCCAGGTCCAGAGGGAATCCCAGTTCAGTTTTACAAAGAGTACTCTATGGCATTGACCCCTTACTTAGCTTGAATTTATCACAAATCTCTCACCCAGTGCGGAGTCCCAAGTGAGTGCAATAAAGTGCAAACGACTCCAGTATGTAAGAAGGGTAAAGGAATGGACACGCAAAAGTACAGACCGATATCTTTTAACTGCGGTTTTTTGCAGATTCCTTGAATATGTTCTCAGTTTGACTGTAATAAATGTACTTGAGAGGGAAAAGCTTTTTTCCACAAATCAGCATGGTTTTAGAAAGCATCGCTTGTACAAAACTCAGCTTGCCCTTTTCTCTCATGAGGTCCAGAGAACCATGGATGAAGGGCGACAGACACAATTCGTATTCCAAGATTTCTGTAAAGCATTTGACATGACGCTACATTGTCAACTGTTAACAAAGGTACAATTGTACATAATAGATCCTCAGGTATGAGTGGGACTCGAAGACTTTTTAAGTAACAGAAACCTGTATGTTGTCCTTGATGATGAGTGTTCATCAAAGACAAGGGTATGGTTAGGAGTGTCCCAGGGAAGTGTGATAGGACTGCTGTTATTTTCTACGTTCATAAATGATCTGGTGGACAGGATGAGCAGCAATATGCAACTGTTGACTGATGATGCTATGGTGTACAGGACAGTGTCATCATTGAGTGACTGTAAGATGATATGAGACAACTTGGACATAATTTCTAGGTGGTATGATGAATGGCAGCTAGCTCTAAATGCAGAAAAATGTAAGTTAATGCAAATGAATAGGAGAAACAAACTTGTAATGTTTGAATACAGTGTGCTGCTTGACACAGTCACATCTATTAAATATCTAGGCATAATGCCGCAAATGCATATGAAATGGAGCGAGCATGTAAGGATTGTAGTAGGGAAGGTGAAAGGCAGACTTCAATTTATTGCAAGAATTTTAGGAAAATGTGCATTTGTAAAGAAGACCTCATATAGGACTCTATTATGACCTGTTCTTCAATACTGCTAGAGTGTTTGGGATCTCACCAGATTGTATTAAAGGAAGACAACAAAGCAGTTTAGAAGCGGGCAGCTAGATTTGTTACCAGTAGGTTTGAACTATACGCAAGTATTACAAAGATATTCCGGGAATTCAAATGTGAATCTCTGGAGGGAAGGTGATGTTCTTTTCGAGGAGCACATTGGAGAAAATTTTGAGACCAGCATTTGAAGCTGACGGCAGAAAAATTCTACTGCCACCAATGTATATTTCACATAAGGACCATGAAGATAATTATGGCTCTGACCGAGACATATAGATAATACTTTTTTCGTTGCTGATTTGCGAATGGAACAGGAAAGGAAATGATTAGTAGTGGTATAAGGTACAGTCCACCATGCATCATGTGGTAGCTTGCGGATTATGTATGTAGATGTAGATCAATTTCACACAATTCTCTGTCCCTACTATCTGCCCTAATCACTGTAGTCTCCCAGTTTATAGCTGGTAAGTTGGCATCATGACTTAATACTATAACATTACCAGGAAATTTACATGAAATATTCTTAAAGTTTCCCCTCAAGTATTCTGCCACTACTGATCCTGATGCAGGGCATCTATAAACAATACCATGGTTGATCCACCTTTAGCAGCACCCAAATTATCTTCAGCCAAATCATTTTGCATTCACAATCTGTACTAATCTCACTATTCTCCCCCCCCCCCCCTCCCCCTCCTTTCTCTATATACACACCCCTGCCAACAGCATTCAACCTGTCTTTGAAATGTACATTTAGTCAGATATAGGATTTCATTGCTATTGACATCTGGTTTCAGCTAGCTCTCTATCCCTATAATTCTGTGGGCATTGTTACTGTTTATAAATTAGACTATTTCCAGGGCCTTTCCATAGGTTCTCCTGCAGTTAGCTAATACTATAGTAACATTTTCTTTTTCCAAACTCCTATGATGAATGCTATCTTGTCTGGAATCACAACACATCTTATCGGGCTTGTGGAGAGAAGTCTGTATCCTAAAAAAACAAATACGTGCATGCCACACATACTCCACTACCCTAGTACCTCTTCCTGTGTGTAGTGCACACCTGACCTACTAAGAGGGGTTGTACAGTTTTCCACCTGCATCCAAGATTGTTACAAAATCGTCTGAGCATATGGTTTAAGACTTCCACTCAGCTCCAAATTAGAGGACCATGATCAGTTCTAGAAATGATGCTAACAAAATAGTAGTTCTACTTCCATCACACAAACAAGGCTGGCTGTCTTCACCAAAACCAGCCAGCCACTTGTAGGAACCAAGAATGGCCTCTAAGCCCAGGCATCATTCGTACTGATGTGAGCGTTGATTGGCAGCCAGGAGCACCCAGCATGCTCAGTCACTGCCAGCAAAGCCCTTGCACAGTTTTGATCAGCCGCCCTCCCTTCCCCTCACCTCCCCCCCCCCCCCCTTCTAAACTAAAAACATAGTGAACAATGGCTTTCCTTCTTGACATGCTTGCTATTTCCATGAGGGGCTCCATTGTCCACCTAACATTGAAACTCCCACTGACAAGCAGTCCTACCCTCTGCACTTTTTGGATGTTTCAGTAAGATCGCCAACAACCGCAATAGCCAAGGTGTCCGGTGCTGGATCAGAAGTACTTTCAGCAGTGGATAGTATCTCAAACCTGTTTTAAGATGTAAGGGGACAGCTATGTGGCCAGTACCCACTTTCATTTTTCTGCTCAGAGATTCACGACCCTGCCACTGTTTCCCTGTCACTGTGAGGTAAGCGTCGACCAGCCACAACACGCAAGTTGGAAGGTACAATGGCACCAGGGATCGCAGGCGACACTGTAGACCCCATAGGAACCAAACCAATTGTCTCAAGTGCCCCAACGCCATCACAGCCCAGGGGAGCAGTCTAAGCCTGTCGACCATTGTCAACACAGCTTCCAGCTGTTTATAGACAATGGCCAATTCCCCCTGCATCCATACACAATACGTTAATTCACAATCCATCTCTAATCTGTTTTGGTCTGTACACCAGATAGTGAACACTAACCCAAGAAGTTAAACTCACTCTACACAAAAACTATGAAAACTATTTACAAGAAAATAAATAGCATTGCTAGAGTAGATAAATAAACAGCTACTTTTCACTTCTACTCAGAAGCACGTAAGAATACCTACAAACTAAAAGGTGTAAACAATCTATGTACAAACAGTTGGTGGCAGCGGCTGCTGCTGCTGCTGCTGCTGCTGCTACTGCTGCTGTGATGATGATGATGATGATGATGATGATGATGATAATGATTATCACCATTCTGATTGTAGAATTATGTAAAATAAATGACAGAAAATGACTAGAAGAGTGGTGAGATACATGCACTTGCGGACATTGGCAGCAGAAATCACAAACAGAATTCAAGTCCTGAGCAGTACACACAACCTCCCCCTCCACGCTCCTTCCCCTCCCCCTTTCCCTATCTGGAAAAACGTTCATTTAATTCGTCACCTGTGTGATGTTCTTATACATTTCTGTACTATCCAACATGAAACACATCCATCAGGTATGGCAGTGTGCAATTTCTTTGTCACAGGTGATGCAATGATAGTTTGGCTAGAAATTGCGGAGGGTAATTGACAATAGCTGTCTATGTAAAACTGGTAGCTACCTATAACCATGAGTGGCAACAGCTTTTGCCATTAGGCTAACCATTTGGGATGATTGTGAAGTGGAACTCTCAATTTCACAGTCTGAATGAAATTATTCCCTAGTTCAAGAAAACTACTTACAGCAATATATCGTTCTTTCTCCAGTTGTAGAAAAGATTCTCCGTTCTAATAAATTAGTCACCTTATACAGGGCTATTACAAATGACTGAAGCGATTTCATAAATTCACTGTAGCTCCATTCATTGACATATGGTCACGACACACTACAGATACGTAGAAAAACTCATAAAGTTTTGTTCGGCTGAAGCTGCACTTCAGGTTTCTGCCGCCAGAGCGCTCGAGAGCGCAGTGAGATAAAATGGCGACAGGAGCCGAGAAAGCGTATGTCGTGCTTAAAATGCACTCACATCAGTCAGTCATAACAGTGCAACGACACTTCAGGACGAAGCTCAACAAAGATCCACCAACTGCTAACTCCATTTGGCGATGGTATGCGCAGTTTAAAGCTTCTGGATGCCTATGTAAGGGGAAATCAACGGGTCGCCCTGCAGTGAGCGAAGAAACGGTTGAACGCGTGCAGGCAAGTTTCACGCGTAGCCCGCGGAAGTCGACGAATAAAGCAAGCAGGGAGCTAAACGTACCACAGCCGACGGTTTGGAAAATCTTACGGAAAAGGCTAAAGCAGAATTCTTACCGTTTACAATTGCTACAAGCCCTGACACCCGATGACAAAGTCAAACGCTTTGAATTTTCGGCGCGGTTGCAACAGCTCATGGAAGAGGATGCGTTCAGTGCGAAACTTGTTTTCAGTGATGAAGCAACATTTTTTCTTAATGGTGAAGTGAACAGACACAATGTGCGAATCTGGGCGGTAGAGAATCCTCACGCATTCGTGCAGCAAATTCGCAATTCACCAAAAGTTAACGTGTTTTGTGCAATCTCACGGTTTAAAGTTTATGGCCCCTTTTTCTTCTGCGAAAGAAACGTTACAGGACACGTGTATCTGGACATGCTGGAAAATTGGCTCATGCCACAACTGGAGACCGGCAGCGCCGACTTCATCTTTCAACAGGATGGTGCTCCACCGCACTTCCATCATGATGTTCGGCATTTCTTAAACAGGAGATTGGAAAACCGATGGATCGGTCGTGGTGGAGGTCATGATCAGCAATTCATGTCACGGCCTCCATGCTCTCCCGACTTAACCCCATGCGATTTCTTTCTGTGGGGTTACGTGAAAGATTCAGTGTTTAAACCTCCTCTACCAAGAAACGTGCCAGAACTGCGAGCTTGCATCAACGATGCTTTCGAACTCATTGATGGGGATATGCTGCGCTGAGTGTGGGAGGAACTTGATTATCGGCTTGATGTCTGCCAAATCACTAAAGGGGCACATATCGAACATTTGTGAATGCCTAAAAAAACTTTTTGAGTTTTTGTATGTGTGTGCAAAGCATTGTGAAAATATCTCAAATAATAAAGTTATTGTAGAGCTGTGAAATCGCTTCAATCATTTGTAATAACCCTGTATATCATGCAATTACTGTTAATTCCTGAACTGTGAAATAATACCCTCATAATAGAAAGTAAAGTATGACAATGAGCATGAACCACAAGTTTTGCTGTTGCTAATGACATGAACGCTTCAAAGAGATTTTGGGATTGCAGCTGGTCGTCATAAACTTCACTCCATGATTTTCAACTGCTCACTTACAAGTCATCTTCAGGTGAGCCATCAAACACTAATGAAGACGTTCTCTTCTCCACCATATATAACGCCCTGTGATAGTATTGCCATGCATGCGTCAGAATCACGGTGACAGAAGGAACACACTGCCCAGCAGGAGCACCCTCGCTAGTGGAACTGCAAGGAGTCTTCAGCATTGAAACTTCCTGGCAGATTAAAACTGTGTGCCCGACCGAGACTCGAACTCAGGTCCTTTGCCTTTTGCGGGCAATTGCTCTACCAACTGAGCTACCGAAGCACGACTCACGCCCCGTCCTCACAGCTTCACTTCTGCCAGTATTTCATCGCCTACCTTCCAAAACACCGGGCATGAGTCGTGCTTCGGTAGCTCAGTTGGTAGAGCACTTGCCCGCGAAAGGCAAAGGACCCGAGTTCGAGTCTCGGTCGGGCACACAGTTTTAATCTGCCAGGAAGTTTCATATCAGCACACACTCCGCTGCTGAGTGAAAATCTCATTCTGGAAGTCTTCAGCATTGCCACACACTGCAGTCATCGGAGTATCCTGTCATCTTTGGAGCAAATCTCAGAGGCAACGGGATCCCATGCATTATCCAGCTGGTAGGCACTGTCCTGGTTCATTAGATTTTCCGCAATGCATATTTCGGCAGGTTGTTTTATAATGGAGTCCAAAAGAAATGTTACCGTGGCCAAAATTGTTTTGTCATACTCCATTGAATGTCTGCTGGAAACACAATTTTCCGCGATTGCAGACTTGCTGTGTTGCAGAACACGAGTGCAATGTTTATGTTCTGTGCAATATTTTTCCATTGTGCATGTTGTGTGTCCTATATAGTCTCTACCACACTGGAAAGGTATTTTGTAAATTCCCACCTTCCGCGATAACAAATTATCCTTCACTGGTCCTAGCAGGTCGGAAACCTTAGATGGTGGCAGAAAATCACTTTCATGTGAAAATTACGAAGGATTCTTGCTGTTTTGAAGGAAATGTTTCCAGTGAATGGAAGAAAAGCTAGGGACTTTGATGGTGCATTCTCTAATTTGTCCACTTCTCAGTCCTTGGTTTTAGCTGAAAATGCCCTGTTAATTTGCCAGATTTAGTATCCATTGTCTCTGAAACTGTTCATAAATATGCAAGCTCTTTAGGTAAACTATGTGCATCTGACACTGTATGGACCCTATGTACAATGGTTTTGAGCATACTCGTGATTTGGAAGGGTGATGGCAACTTGAAGAGTGCAAGTACAAATCAGTGTGAGTGGACATACGGTAAACAAAGTTTCTCACAGAGCCATCACTTTTCCATCTAACCAAAACATCCAGGAATGAGAGACAACCACTGTTCTCTAATTCCATAGTAAATTCAATGTTCTCATGAATGGAGTTAAAATGATGTAAAAGCTCCATTACTTATCTTGTATGTGGGGCCACACTATGCTGATTCAAGTGCTCTTTCCTCAAAATCCTCCAAAAAAATGTTAGACACCAGGGGAGACTGGTGGCTAACTTTTTTATTGAGGATTTTGAGGAAAAAGTACTTGAATCAGTGGTTCTTAAACCAACTGTTTTTTGGAGGTATATGGATGATACTTTCATAGTGTGGCTCCACAGAGAAGATAAGTTAATGGAGATTTTACATCATCTTAACTCCATTCATGATAACATTTGATTTACTATGGAATTAGAGATCAGTGGTTGTCTCCCATTCCTGGATGTTTTTGCCTAGACCGAAGAGTGACGGCTCTGTGGGACACATAGTTTACCTTAAGTCCACTCTCACTTATTTGTACTTGCACTCTTCAAGTTGCCATCACTCATCCCATACCATGAGTGTACTCAAACTCCTTGTACCCAGGGCCCATACAGTGTCAGATGCAGATAGTTTACTTAAAGAGCTTGCACATTTATGGACAGTTTCAGAGACAGTGGATACCTGACCCAGCAAATTAACAGGGCATTTTCAGTCAAAACTGAGAAGTGGATAAAGAGGAGAATGCGCCAGCAAAGTCCCTGTCTTCTCATCCCTTCATTGGAAAAATTTCCTTCAAAATAATTTGAATCCTTAGTAATGTTCACATGAAAGTGATTTTCTGCCCATCACCTAAGATTTCGGACCTGCTGGGATCAGTGAAGGACAATTTGTTATTGCGGAAGGCGGGAATTTACAAAATGCCTTGCCAGTGTGGTTGGGCCTGTATAGGATAAACACCACGTTGCACAGAACACAAACGTTTCGCTCACCTTCTGCAACCCAGCAAGTCTGCAGTTATGGAACATTTTATCTTCAGCGGACATTGAATGGAGTACGACAAAACATTAATTTTGGCCACAGCAACATCTCTTTGGGACTCTGTTATAAAAGAATCCATTGAAATATGCATGACGGGAAATCTAATGTACCAGGACAGTGGCTACCAGCTGGATAATGCATGGAATTCTGTCGTCTCCGAGATTTGCTCCAGATGAAAATGCCAGAATACTCAGATGACTGCGCCGAGCGTCAGTGCCGTGGACAGCTGATCCTTGCAGTTCCACCAGCGAAAGTGCTGCCACCGAGTGGTGTGGTCCTTCTGTCATCGTGATTCTGATGCATAAATGGCAATACTATCAGCATGCTATATAAGGGGGAACAGAGAATATCTTTGTCAGTCTTTGGTGGCCCACCTGAAGATGACTGAAGTGTTCAGTTGAAATATCTTGGAGTGAAGTTTATGCTGACAGGCTGCAGTCCCAAGATCTCTTGGAACATTTAATTTGCTGGGATGATTTTAAATTTCATGTGTAACCGCTTGTCATTCATGCTCAGCCATTTCAGAAATGCTTCCGACCTGGTCAGAAAACCCATGACAATACCCATTTGGATCTCGGATAAATCTCTCTCCATTTCCTCATTACGACAACAACTGCACTGTTTTCTGTACCCCCACCCCAACACACTTTATCTACCCTGCACTGCTAGTGCTGCCATCTGTCGGTGGATGTTGCATGTTGACATCAAACATAGGCATTGGTCACATTGATGTGACTGGACCATGTAATTCTGTTCAGAGCATTCTTTAGTATTAATTTGTTCTGGTATCATTACAAAAGTAGAGTTTAGCCATTCTGTTGGGATGGTAAAAAAGGAGCAACAATCACCATTAACATTCAAAATGGATAATAACTGATCTTGAACAGGTTCTTGACTTTAATTTTACCTGCATGACAGTAACAGTTGAAATGGTTATATTACTGTGAAGATGAGGGCAATAGGAAAGAACCCCATCAGTTCCCTAATAGAAATTATGATGCTAAAGTTAACAGAAATTCAGGAGACATTTAGTGGTCCCTGTGTTCCTTTATAAAATAACTGCTTGGAATGCTGAAAGCATGTTCCAAGAAGGTTAATTTGACAGTAATGAAACTACAGATATAATTAAAGTAAGGGAGGAAAAGGGAGAAAGGCTAAAAAAAAATCACTTTGGGAATCAGGAAGAAGCGTAATGAACAGAATAAATGTGTGTGTGTGTAACCTAAATGGTGATTTCAACCTACTTGGAGAGGGAGGTGTGTGTGTGTGTGGGGGGGGGGGGGGGGGGGGGAGTTTGACAAATTTCTATCACCTTGATGGAATAACAACACAGTCTGAGTAATCGATGGAATAACAACACAGTCTGAGTAATCTATGACAGCATCCAGATTTGTCAAACTATATAATACATCCTACAGCTTGAAAGCATATTATTAACAATCAGTTTGTATGTTTTAATTTTCTGTTTCATTTAGTTGGAGTTATTTTTCTTTTGTGCCTTTTTCCACCATTTGAGGAATCAGCCTACTAATTCTAAGGTATGTTTTAAAATTTTGTGAGATGTTTTTCCTGATCTCCCAATAGGTCACATCTACCATGAAGGTGTAGCTGAACTTGTAACAGTATCAGGCGAAGTGAAAGAAAGATCTTGTGACTCATTGATTATGTGTATTGTTACAACACTGAACCAAGGCTTAAGAAATGGTGGGGGAATTGGTGACATCTTACGAGCTCCAAGCAGTACTGTAAGTTGAACATTTACATTTCTTTTGCAAATGACATTCAGAAACGGTCACATTTAAATTACAAAAGAAGTAATGCTTTGTATTCTGTTTCAGGAACCTCTGTTTGTGGCAAGAGTCGTGTATGATCTACTATTTTACTTCATTGTTATTATTATAGTGTTGAACCTGATCTTTGGTGTTATTATTGATACTTTTGCCGACCTCAGAAGTGAGAAACAACAAAAGGAGCTAATACTTAAAGACACTTGTTTTATATGTGGTAAGTGTGAATTTATATAGTTTCTAATATGTATTAGAAATGTGCTGTGGGAATCATATATTTAAATATTAAGTGGCATTAGTAGCTCCCATCTCACCTATGTGAAATTTTCAAGCTAAGGGCAATTAGTTTGGTTTGTTACTAGGAATTATCATCATAATGTGACACCCTATTCTGACAAATGACTTTCAACTTGTACTGTATCCCACTACACTTTATTGTGAAACAATTTGATCAACTAATTTTGTTGGTAATGTCTTGAATAAGCAGAATAGATAGTTTTTATAGCTTTCCGAGAAAAACTCAACCATTAGAATTCTTCTAATCTCTGTATTATTTTAAGTGTCGGCTCATAATGAAACAAGCAACTGGACAGTATTTTGGACTGTTATGTGTGCATGTGATTTGAGGCTTTATCGGAGATATTATTACTGCTCAGGACAGTCACAGAAGTGTTTTTCCAGTTATGTTGATGCATTTATCTGAGACTTCAGTCATTTATACTTTATAACATTATTCATATTGGATGTAAATTTTGTGCTTTTCATAGATTTTTGTCATTGTGTCTTTCCTTCTAACACTGCGCAGTTCCTATTCAGTTGTTTATTGTTTAAAAGTGACTCATTGAACTGCTCAAAATCAATGCCTATTACTTTCATTAGTGCAATAGCCAGTGTTAAATCATACTAATATATTGCTACACCCTTACATACAGTCCCTTAAAAATAAATCATCTCATCTGTCAACTGTGGGCTTACAGTAAGATCTCGCTAATCTGCCCTCACTGGGACTGGGAGCATGGCCAGACTGCAAAACAGGCCGGATTTTGAGGTGAACACTTATAACATCACAATACAGTAAATAGAAACTTTAATTTTCAACTGGAAAGACTGTCTGCAATATTGTTCCATGTTAATAATAGTAAAAAAATGAAAAGAAAAAGTCGACTTGCCAAAAAATCTTACATAAAAGCGAAGTGTACAGTAGTGTCTGTATTGTAAAATACATCTGTATCATACAGTAAGATGATGATACCATAAGTCGAAAGTTTAACAACTGTGCATACCTTATTACAGTACTGGATTGACACACAACTAATTTTTCACATAACTGTTTAAAACATAAGAAATCACCTGGTAAAAACTGTTCTATTCTTAAACAGGATTAAAAAAGAATGTAACGTTCTTTTCCTTAACAGATGACAGTCTTGATTTTGCCATGATGATCTGCAGTTTCCTAATCCTCAAAATGTTTACTGGGAGAGGTGTAGTACTTTGGTCAATGCATTGAAGGACTTTATCAAATGCATTCATCTCTATGTCGTACTTGAGCTGAGTCGAGATGTAGTTTCAGTATCTTCATTATCTTTCTCATTCTCATGAGCTGTTAGAGTTACAGATTCTGTGTTTGCTCATCTGTTCATTCTCCTTCCGTTGTGCAGTTAACCTCAGCTGTAGTTATCCACTCGTATCAGTGGGCTCAAAGTCCGGTTCTAAAGTTTGCAAAACCCTCACAATCACTGGAGTGTCTACGCCTTGCTTTCATCACTTATTGCATGAGCTGTTTCACCTTAATTCTCTTCACATATTTCTTGTGATTTTTCTTCTTTGTTTTCATTCATTTTTGGCCACAGTTTGCGCAAAGATTTTTTGAGCATTGATGCCGACATTTCTTCCCAAACATAAGCAATTGTACAATTTACATCTTTTATATTTATGCTTCCGTGTTGTGTCCTCTCTAAAATAAGTCCAATGTATTATCAACAACATTGCCTCTTCAGCCACTCAGTGATCCCCTGGTTTATGAGATGAATTAAACATGTTACATTGGCAAGAAGAAAAGTTCTATTTCATCTTTTTCAAATTCTCCTTCAGAATGATGAGATGTCTCATTGTTGAGTATAAATATGGCATGTTTAAGGAGCTTTTTTTTCCTTTTAGGTGTTTTGTAATGACAGGAATAAACTAATCATAAAATCATTTGCTAAAGAGGCTGGATTCCATCTATGTTGACATCTGGTTATGATAATCCCTTATTAATGTTTTTGGTAGCCCTTAGTTTTACTTCCTTCCGATGACAAACAGTGGCATCTTGTGATTGCTATTATCATTACTACAGAGATCACTAGGTGCATTTTCTCCAGCAGGAGTTCTTGTAGGGACCATTTTGTAATTCAAGCCATACTCACCAATGTTATAAATTTGATCACGGGTCAGCTTAAACTGTTTTAGATATTTTTATTACATTTTCCTCTAGTCATTTAAGTCTCATTTTTATCTATGATAATGATGGAATCTGAAGAAATGAATTAAAATTTGTGCTACAGCCAGGACCTGCACCTGGGTCTCCTTGCTTACTAGACAGGAATGCTAACCATTACACCACTGCAGCACTATGGTTAACATTGCTGCATGGACTATCCAAGTCCAGTGCCCTCCCCAACACAAACTTTAATTCATAACTTTAGCTTATTTTCCTCCTCCTAAGTAAGTTTTCAAATTTTGGAACAAATTCATTTGCAGCTGTTTCAGCAGCAGACAACTTCTCACTCAATATAATTACTGTATTTTTTGAATGCCATGTCATTTTTTCCACCAATGTAGCCAGCCTTCACTAGTTGTAAATTATTGATTTTCATTTTCTTTATCCAATTTTTTCATACAAATCAATGCCTTTTCTTTTATATGTCCAGACAATGGAGTTGTTCTTCTTTTCTGCTGCTCAAATCACACGATCAAGGCATTGTCTAGAATTTCACTTTTAGGCCTCTACAATATCTTGCGTATTTTCAATCCGTCTAATCATCAATCGTCATTGTACAGTTTTCCTTTTTTTTTTAATACATGTCTAGTTCCATAGGACCAAATTGAGGAACAAATCTCCAACATCATAAAACTTATCAGTACATGAAATTACAATATATAAGTAATAACAGAGAAAATAAAATGTTTGAGCCCTCAAAAAAAAGAAAAAAATCCATAAGTTTATGTAAATGCAAACAACAATATAACACAGGAATCAGCTTAATTTTTCAAGGAACTTCTCGACAGAATAGAAGGAGTTATCCATGAGGGAACTCTTCAGTTTCAATTTGAAAGTGCATGGATTACTGCTAAGATCTTTGAATTCTTATGGTAGCTTACTGAAAATGAATGCAGCAGTATACTTCATGCCTTTCTCCAGAAATTTTGTAGGCACTTGTCATAGTGTGGCATAAGTTTTTGTATGTCTTCTTCATTGAAGGTTGCCACCTGTGTATTCAACCATGTGCTAACATGTTCTTTCAGCTCATCATCATTGTTGAAGTGTTGACTACCAAGGACAGATTTTAGGTGTAAAAAGAGATGAAAGTTGCTAGGAGCAAGGTCCAGGCTGTACGGAGGATGATCAAACGCGTCCCAATGAAATTCCCATAAGAGTTGTTTGGTCACATTCGCTGTGTGAGGTCGGGCATTATCGTGGAAAAAAACACCACCTTTTCACAGTAATCCTCGGTGCTTGTTCTGTATTGTGTGGTGCAATTTCTTAATGGTCTCGCAGTAACCATGTTCATTGATTGTTTGGCCTCATGGTAAGAAATCAATCAGCACAATGTCTTTTCTTTCCCAAAAAACAGTGCACATGACTTTTCGAGGTGTCAAGATTTGCTTAGGCTTAACCTTCATTGTGGATGAAGTGTGCCTCCGTTCCATTGATTGCCATTTTGTTTCAGGGGTGTCGTACGATACCCAAGTTTCATCCCCTCTGAAGTCAGAGTTATGGGACCTATAAATAACAAGAATTAGAAGTTTAGTTTCACTAAATTCAATGCCCCTGCACAACATTCAAATACCTATTAGTGCAGTGCCGTGATGCGCCTACAGGCTCAAATAGAATACTGTTTTTTACATACATGACTACTCCCCCACTTTGCTAGGAACTCCTTGAAAAACAAGACAGCTAATCTGTATCCTGGTAAAGGAAGCCTTAGAATTGTCAAATTATTTAAGTGATGCTCTGTTATACCAATCATCTCAGAGTCAACATCTGGAAGCAGTTCACTAACTTTATCTCCCTAATACCTTGTATATGTTGATGAAAGATGCTAATTCCTTCACTACTTGGATACCTGACCTCCTCTGAAGATGATTCCTTTGTTAGAGGGACTTTGTTTAATCAGAGATGCCTATCACCTGACTTCAATCTAAGAAAGGTGCTGCTCTAACACGAACTACTACGGGAGTTTTTCCTTGAATGATCCCACCACTGCCCACTAGACTGTCACCTATATGCTTTGCCAGCCTCCCCTTCTCATACCTTTTGAATGCAGGCCATGCTTAGTGGAACTTGATCTATTGATAGACCCAACTGGCATCACTGCAATGAGAGCCATGCCCTCTGCCATCAGTGCCTTCTCCAGCCCCATGTTAACACACCTAACAGCTGCATTAAGATGAGACCAGTCGTGACACTGAAACAGTTGCATGAAGCACACATTAGTGCCACCAGTTTGAGTAGCTATCACCTGTCCCTATCCAGACTGTTCCCAGCTCCACCCACAATCAGTATCTGATCCTCTTTCATAAAATTCCTGCATAACTCCTCTACGCTAACAGTCGCCTGAGCCAACCATGCACTAGGCTTCACAATGCTGGTGCTCTGGTGCTCACTCCTCAACACTTTCTGCAACTGCTGGCCCACACCTCTGCCATGTGAACTACCTAGCAGCAGAGCCTCCTCCTCCTCCTCCTCCTCCTCCTCCTCCTCCTTCCTCTTGTTAGAATTTACAACTGACTTAGATTACCTAACTGCTGAGGATGGCTGCACCTTTCCTGCACATATAGCTACAAGAGGCACTCTCCACTAAACTCTGACTGTATTCTCAACTCTCGTTGTTATGCCAACCCCTACTTCACTTGCAATGTTTTGAAGAGACTTACCTTTATCTAACCTTTCAAGAACTTTCAGTTTCTTCACTAAAAACAGTGTCAAACAATTACTTTTAGTTGGTACCATAATTTAGTTTGACACACTTTAGTATATACGAAGAACACTGACACTAATTTATAACAGTAATGCTTATTGATCGTGTTAGAAACAAGTTATTTCATACTGAAACTGATCCAACTACTGCACCTGTCAGCGGTCAACTGCCTACTGGTCCATATCGCAGATGATGAGTCACTGACAATTCCAGAACTGACTGCAGTGGCGGGCCATGCATGCAAATGCACACCAGAAATGGGATGGTCAGACTAAGTGGGCAGTCAGCTTATCTGAGGTCACATTAGTGAGGTTCTGCTGTACTTAATAATGTGCTATTTTTCTTTATTTGAAATCCAAACCATGCTTTCGGCAATTTTCATTCCTGTTACTATGAGCCTCACACTAAATATATACCTGATCTGGATTTCAATAAATAACTGTCTGCAGTACATTCAGTGATGTGAGGGTATTGCTAAAAGTCTTGTATGTTCTAAAAAATAAAATGAAAATAGGACTGTTGTTATTTTTGGCTTTGAGCTCCTCATATTTATAATTTCTTTGCTGTGATTATTTAATTGCAGTAAATGTGGTAGAGATACCCAAGACTTCACTCATCCAGTTAAATAATCTGCCTGGGTGCTGCTTTGTCAAAATATTATGGAGTTTTTGTAACTGAAGTAGTCATGATGCCCAGGAGGCATATTGACAAAAATGACTGTTAATAAATTCCATGCAATATTTATGTATTTTATCACAGTTTCTGATATCAGTTCTCTCTCTTCCACCAACAGGACTCAACAGAACTGCATTTGATAATAAGACAGTGAGTTTTGAAGAACACATAAAATGTGAGCACAACATGTGGCATTACCTTTATTTCATAGTTCTGGTTAAAGTGAAAGATCCAACAGAATTTACTGGTCCAGAGAGTTACGTTTATGCTATGGTGAAAGTAAGTACTTAAATGTTAAAATAAGTATATGTTTGATATCATCTACCTTACTGTAGCAATTAGCAAGGATGTCAAAGGAACTTATCATGCAAAACCCAGATTTCTCTCCTTGTTCACAATATTCACCAGGCTATGTGAGTAGTGCTGATACTGTCTCACACTATTAGTTAATGACCAAGACTTTTTAAATTGTGCATGATATTCTGCCATCATTCAGAAGTATCTGCTGAGTTTGATAAACAAAAGATAATTTATCACAGAATCGTACTTTGTTATCTCATGAAATATAATCTGATGGCAAGATGGTAAAGCACTGCCCACCAAAAAAATAGGTGAGTCTTCAAGTCTAGTTTGTCACACGATTAAACTCTTCTTTTTTTACAGTTCAGTACACCTCCTTCCTGTTTTCATGCTTGATCTGTGTTCAGTTTTTGACAGGCTATCCACTGGGCCGTCTTACCACTAAATCTGATGGGGGTGTGACGGGGAGTTTCCCTTGTAAGGACAAATTTCATTGTGAATTTGTAGTATAATTTATTTTGGTACCTTCATTGAGATTTACATCATTGTTATAAAATGTAAGTGACCACGCAGCACTACTGTGTCATCTCAAACCAGGGCTGTACCGAGTGGTGGCAAGATAGGCCTTCTTCGAGGGTGCGAGCATAGAGTGGGTGTAAATAGTGAGTGTGGGGGGAGGGGGGAAGCGGCAAGAAAGAAAGGAAGAAAGACAGTTTAAGAATTAACTGGGAGAGGTACGCGAGTTCTCCTATCCTTCATGATCTTGCATTCTACCTCTGATAAGCCACCTTCCCCTCAGCCTAGTACTGTAAGTGCACACTGTTGTCACAGTGTCAATTCTGCAATGTCATTTCTTCCATGTAGCTTCATAAAGAGATGACTACAACCAAACTTAATTATTGCTGACATGTTTCACGTGGCAGTATTGCACTCGGTTCACACAACTTACTCTTGTTTGACAGTGGAGTTCTTGTTGCTACTTTGCTATTGTATTGTAGATCAGTATTACAGGAGCTGTTTGTCATTATGAAAATAGACAGCTATACTCTGTTCCTCTCAGTTGAACCCTGATGTTAACAAATGTATGCTCTACCACTGGTGATCAGCTGCATTGTGAAAGCATCTGGCGTCATAAGACTTCATCGTAAGTCATTAGAAAACTGAAGGAACTTAGTGGAAGAAATATTGCAGAAGCTCAGCAGTAATGACTTGGGCATTCAGACTTGTTGTGGCCAAGGCTTTGCTAATGATTCAAGCGTTGGAAGGAAAATATGAAGACATTCAAGGAAATATATGCTGGAAAAACCATCTGGCAAATTTATGCCTTGCTTGCAAACAAGCCATACAAATGTTTGTTTTAATGATCACTTTTTTTGAAAATGTGGTACAGTTCTTTGAATACATCGGCAGCTTTACTTTGAGATTGAGGCTTCCCTTGATTTGCTTAAAATGGCTCTCAAGAGACACTACGATGTAAGATGATCCTCTAGGCATCGAGTTTTTGCAGCTCTTCACAAGAACTTACGATCTGTACGCAAATCTGCACAGGATATAACGAATATAGACAAATGGACCACTGAAACAGCAATGGGTATTAGGATCCTTCTCAGTGAAACTGCTTACAAATTTCTTTGGAGATGTAGTCTGATGTATTTATGAAACTGAACTGTACCAACAAATCTCTACTAGAGAACAGTGCTACCCTTCATGTGTCATAGAGATTGCAAGCTGGTATTGTGAAAAATATTAAACAACTACATGAAGAAAGAGTGCAGAAGTATGTAGCCAAAGGAGATGATGATTATGATTCTGTATCCACCCAAAATAATTTTTCTGTTAAAAGGGTGAGAGAGGTGAAGAGAGTGACTGAATGTGAGGCGCACTTGATCTGTGCCAAGAAGCTATTTTAACCTTGAGTGCTTCAAGAATTTGATAGAATAGTAACTGAAATGGAAAACAGACCTCTCCTATTTCACATCACTTCATGTTACTTCAATTTGCTATCAGGCTGCATCTTAATACAAAGCTCTGTATCCTATCTTGAAAAAAGTGTTGCTGATTTTGATGCCAAATATTGCAGAGCTATTGATACAGTGGAGGTAGTTAAAAAAATAGCTGCTATCAAGTTCCAGGTGTGGGAACTGACGAAGATCGTTGCCACAGCATACCATTTGATGTAGATGTTTTGAAGGTTTTTTCGTAGTATGTGGTTCTGGTTACTGCAGCATCTTGTTAATGCAGTTTCAGCAAATTAAAAATGATAAAATATTGCTTAAGGTAAAGTATGAAAGAAAGAAATCTCTCAAGTTTAGCTATTGTGACAATAGAATATGACACAACTGCCAAACTTGACTACAGTGACAGGCAAAGTAAAATTATAATAAAAACAATTCCTGAAAAAGAGAGCTTTCTTAACTTTGTATTGTAACCCATTTTTTCTTCTATTTCTAATTAATTTTTTCTTCTATTAATAATTTATGAAGAATAAGTAAAATCTGTTCTTTATTATGCCTCGTACTAAAATCAATGTACAGCAGTTGCCGTAAACAACGAGATATAGGATTTTTTAACTTCCCAGTTTTTAGAAAGCTTATACAATTTATTATTAATTTACTACAGTGATACATTTAATTTATTGTGTGCATTATTTTTCATCAATATAGTTTACTTAAGTAACATTTTTCAGTAATGCTCCTTTTATTAAACCTACACACAGAGTTATACACTTTGCTAAATCTGTGTAGAAAAAAATTCCAGAAAAGTAGTTTTACTACACAGCTTGATGTGTTGCCCCTTCTAATAACTTGTGGAAATGCCTATGTTCTCATTACAATTGCTGATATTCTTAAATTCTCAACTACTGCATCTTGAAATAAAGTTCAGAAAAACCGTGTAAGTCATGTTAATGAGGACTTCTTCACCATTGAAGCTCAGTGCTGGAATCTGGAAACTTTGACATTTTCAGCTCTTTACTAAATAATAGAAAACTTTTCTTCTGAACTCAAGCCAGCAGATACTGTAAAGCATAGTATAGTTGCCCTCATCCCTCCCACCTAGAAGACACGAGGCTTCCATCCATACCAGTTTAGATGCACAAACAGTAACAAAACTTCCAAACAGTTTGCAGTTCTAAATTACTTAATTTAAAAAAAATACTTGTAACTATCATGATCATTATTCATCAGTTAGGCAGACATTGGCTAACACATCATTTCATCGAAGTGATATGTTGTACTGCCATATCGCCCCCCTCCCCCCCTTGGACAAATGATGTCACCACCATTATAAAATATACATCCATAATATTTGTAAGTATAAAATACCATCATTAATATAAAAAAATGAAATTCAGAGAAACTAGTTCTTTTTAAGTTTGCAACTCTTGGACTTCAGTGAAAGATATTAATCCTAATGTCACTACTAAGTATCAGCTTGTATAATTCTACTTTGAATTCATTAAATATGTCACAACTCAAACTTGGCTTATCCATAATCATTTTGTACATTGTCGTAATTCGTTGCCTATGTAGACTAGCTTACTCTCCAGTTTCACAGTTAATTAAGAATTAGCATTTCTCGGGTAGTTATTTTCAAGGAATATCTAATAATTATTGCTTCCTGTTCTGAATTTTATGTGCTTAACTTTGTTTGGAAGCTGCCTGTGTACTGTTATCTCTGTGGCACTCCTGTTAAAACAGGTTTCAATTTCTCGATAAGAGATGATTTTCCACAGTGGGAAGGGGAAGGAGGAGGATAGACATGGTACTCCTGATGAAAAGGAAAGAAAGGAAAAGTAAGACTAGTAATGTTAGAACCGAAGAAAGAAAAATGACAAAGCCCAAACACATACACCTATCCCCCTTCCTTTCCTAAGGATCCACACCGGGTGGGTATTCCAGTGGTGGGCCAGAGGATGAGGATCTCTGCCAATCCTACAGAATCAACACCTCTGGCTTCACACCCATAAGCCCCAAAAATTGGTTGTAACACCCTGCTATTGGATGTCTGTGAAGAGAGTAGCAACACAAGTAGTAACCTCCGCACTGTTAACAGATTAAACTACTAAAGCAAAATTATGACTCATAATATATACCCTGTACTTGGTTTTTACTTCCTTCAAGTAACATTGGTTAGGTAAATACCTATGCTATTTACAAATGAGTTAAGCTAACCTCTCCTAAGAAATGTGCACGAACCCAACCATAAAACTAAGTAGATTATGAAACAGTACAAATCCCCCTGTACAAAATCGTAGCAATCATTGTCTCTACCATCCATTAGAAAGCACATTAATACTCATCAGATTGTCATCTAATAAATCAGATATACAAAACACTTACAAAATATATCGCCATAATGATTACAGCACATATACTCATTTATTGTGTCACTACCCTTAAGCAATAGCAATTTCAGGACCAATAGTAACCTTTTGTAGTACTATACTCCCCTACATATTATTACCTGCATTAAGAACAATACACAAGGCTCAGACAACTTCATCGTTATTATTAATCTATTAACACAGTATAATAACTGGACCACTTTAGCTCGGATAGGTTCCTCTATTTTGCAGCTTTGGAGTATGCCTCAAAACCAACAATATTCTGCTTCTCTAGAAACCAACAAGTATGCCTCCTTCCTTCCTCTAAGGAACAACCTTCCAGTCTTCACAATGATAGTGTCTCTAGATATAAAAGACAATCAAATAAAAATGAGGCACATGGAAAAAGTAATAAGTAAGCTGTTTGTTATTTTGAAAACAATCACCATAATTGTTAATAAATTTATCCCAGTGTCAGTCACGGTAGTCAATGCATTCATGGAAAAATGTTTGCGGTTGCCCGTGGGACCGTGATTGTACCCAGGTGTGCACCTCTTCATCCAAAGCAAGTTGATGGCTATGAATGTGGACCGGCCGAATGTTGCCGAGATTGTTTCAACCTCACTGCAAAAGTTTCACTGCGAAATGTTTACACATCCTCATACAGTCCCTATCTCACCTCGTAATGTAACACCGAGCGAGGTGGCGCAGTGGTTAGCACACTGGACTCGCATTCGGGAGGACGACGGTTCAATCCCGTCTCCGGCCATCCTGATTTAGGTTTTCCGTGATTTCCCTAAATCGCTTCAGGCAAATGCCGGGATGGTTCCTTTGAAAGGGCACGGCCGATTTCCTTCCCCATCCTTCCCTCACCCAAGCTTGCGCTCCGTCTCTAATGACCTCGTTGTCGACGGGACGTTAAACACTAATATCCTCCTCCTCGTAATGTAACTCCTCTGCTAAAGTAGACATTGTAGCTTGTAACTGTGATGTTCTGTTATTAGTTTCTAATTTTTTTTAATCAGGTCCCTTATGTGTTCATTTAATTTCTGACTGTGCAATATTTTCGACAAGTGTTTCTACAAATTTAACACCTTACACCTTGATGTTTGCATTTAATTCAGCCATATTTGCATCCAGCATAAAACTTTGGGTACGAACATTCGACTTCGTCTTGTCACCTTGAGCCTTTATATTGGCATTAGCCAAGGACCTTTGATACTTGTGTTCAACTCGTTTAATTTAGTATCTAGTTGCTTACTAAAAACTGTTGCCCCATGCTTCTGGTCAGTAAAGGTATATAGTGAAAGCGATACTAAGTTAATGACAGACTTTCTCCTACCAATAACTGTTAAAGTGTGGATTATTTCATTAAAAACTTTCTGAAAAACAAAACTGAAAAAATGAGTTGATTTTGATCAAGCCCACTGAACTCAGTAGAGCAGCTCGCTGTGTCATGATGTTACTGGAATCGTGCCACTGCAACTCAGTGAAATTGCACTACCATTGGTAGGTGTTCAGCTGACATTGCTACTGCCCACTGCTGTAGCATAGATTTGGAATAGATGAAACAATTGCAGTTCTTCGAAGATTCGGCTGCCTATCTTCTGAGTCATAGACTTTAATAAGCTGAATTGTTGTAAATTGATTTAATTATTATTCATCAACAAATTAATTCTTGTGAACACTGTTAATCCTTCTCGTATGTAATTACTGAAGCAATTGAATATAATGTTTCTGCTGTTGACCACATTGTTAAAGACGATGACAACAGCACTATTCGTCAGTAAATTTTTCCCTAAAAACTGTTAATTTCTTCTTGGTCTTCTTTTAATATATTCTTTTTGCCAAAATTTTATTTATTCTCACCATGAAATTTGTTCTTGGTCCTGCACTAGGTCGTCAGAATGAATTGTTACCCATTCTGGTACTTTGCAGAAATTTGTAGGCCCAGATTACAAGTGCTGTTATTCGTCAATTACGAACTGCTGCCTCTTGAAATAAAGTTCAGACAAACAGTGTAAATCTCAATAATGTGGACTACTGCTCCATTGCAGTTGTATAATGGAATGTGAAAGCTTATAACATTACATTGCTTCTGTTTGACATTAACAAATAATGGTTCTGTATTAATCTGCCAGATAATTAAGCACCATCTGTTTCATGTGACATCAACACCATTGTTACAGTGTTTGCTTTTATTTGATCGCATGACCCATTTCTCTGAACCAGAATGCCATAGCACAGAATATCTGCCAAGAAAGCAGGCACCACAATGTGTAGTATAGCTGCCCTTGCCATCCCACCTCGAAGACACGATGTGTCCATCCGTACCTGTTTAGGTGCACAAACATTAAAAACACTTCCAAACAGTTTGCAATTCTAAAGTACTTAAGTAAAAAAGAACTTTCAACTGTTGCGATCATCATTCGCTGGCTAGACAGACGTTGGGTAACACGTCGCTTTACCAAAGTGATATTTACGCCACGATTTTTTGCAGCTCTCTCAAGAGGTGCAAAATCACCATGATAAGACTCTGCCTTGAACTGCTACTTCTTCTTAACAATGCACATTCACAATATTGTTGCAAAACTAAAAAAACTAAACCAGATCCCATTACAATATTAATTTACAAAATTTACCTGTTTCTTCTATTTTTCTTTTTTGTTTTTTTTTTCAATTCTGTTTTGTACTGCTTGCAGATTAAGACTTTACAAAGCTTCTGTTTATTTTTATGTACAATTATTTTGATCATTCTAGTAATGTGGACATGCATGTTCATAAAGTATATGAATATAGTAACTGAAATAAAATATCGTAAATGAAGAATTTGTTACACACATCGTACTAAGGTATCTCAATACCAGTTTATTTTCCATTAATATTTGTACTTCATGTATTTCATCCATCCAGCAGTAATATGAGCATCCTGCTCCTCTGTCATTTTCCTCAATTTAGTGTAATGAAGTTGATATTGGAGTTAACTTACATCATCAGTGGCCTCAGAAGTAGGTTACAGTGTAGTTGCTCAATTGAATTTTATCTTTTAGCTAGTCAAGAAATTTGCGTCTTCGTGCCACCTGCTATTTCCTATCAGTATTAATTAAAGTGTCTGTTCACACACCTAGCTGGCAGGAGGAAGAATGATAGCTTATGTCTGGAGTGTCTGTTACACTCAATGTACAATCACAGAGTACATTGACTTCACTGGTGAATTCTCGATTGTTCCAGAATATATTTCACTCCTAGCAAACTGTGCTTCAGTACATATTTTTTATACATTTTTATTTGCAGAATGAATCTTTCACTCTCCAGTGGACTGTGAACCATTTTGAAACTTCCTGCCAGATTAAATTTGTATTCCCGGCCAGTACTTGAACCCAGAATCTTTTCTTTCGCAGCTGTGCTCTTATTAACTGAGGTATATGAGCATGACTCTCAGACTTGCCCTCACGGCTCTATTTCTGACAGTACCTCCATCCTACATTTCAGACTTCACAGAAGTTTTTCTACTACCTTGTGGAAGTATCACTTTTAGAAGAAGGGATGCTGCAGATAAATGGCTCAGACATAGTCTAGGGGATGGATTCCAGAATGAATCTTTCACTTTGCTGTGGAGTGTGCAGTTTTTTTTTAAACTACCTGGACTGTGTACCAAAATGGGACTCAATCCAACAAAGTATGTAGCAGAACAACTGTGAAGGTACTTGTGGAAGTAAAACTGTAAGGGCTGGCTGTGTGTGGTGCCTGTACAACTCAGTCAATAAGAACATAACCCACGAAAGGTGAGGTATAGGGTTCGAATCCCAATCTGGCACACAGTTTTAATCTGCAAAGAAGTTTCAAGTTTTCATCTGTTGTAAAGAATGCAGTTGCCAACAAGTCCATGTTTTCCTCAGTAATTACAGAGTTAATTCAGGTATTTATATATTCAGTCACCCAACATAATTTGAAATATGTGACTTAAAGGTCACAAGATAGATAACTGTTCGAGAATTTTGGAAGGAGGCTATTGTTTGCACATTTTGGCGAATATGAATCTCAACATTTTATCTCAGTTCTGTCATCCCTATCACAACCGTGTGTATGCAGTGTAGATCGATTGGTATTTTGCAAAGATCTCAAATTTTTTTCTGTTGTAGGTATTTGTATTGGTTACCTTACTTTGTTGTTTCCATTTACTTAGTGACTAAGTTGCAATAAGAAAGTCCATGTATAATACACTGGCTTATTAAGAGTTATTGCACTAGTTTAATAAAATTGTCATTTATTTAACATTTCAAAATGGTTTGGTGAAACTTCTTACCATAGTTTTTATGCTAGGTAAGCATCTTCTGTTGGACATAAAACAGTGAAAAGAAAAAGTAATTAACATGAAGACATGCAAATATAGGGTGTATCAAAAAGAATAAAAAGAATCATCTGATTTGGTATGTCTATATTTCTGATACTAATAAATATATACAATGAATTTTGTTTTTGATGAACAGGAAACTACCTTTTCATAGTATTCAATACCCCCCCACCCCCCACCCCCCCAAGATGCACGACATATGGCAGTGTGGTATTCAAATTGTTCCCACACTGTGGTGAGCATGTCTCGAGCTACAGCTTCCACAGATGCTGTTATGCCATGTCCCAGTTCATTCATTGGTGTTGGTAATGGAGTCATGTCAACAGAGTCTTTATAAACCCCCATAAGAAATGATCACATACAGTCGGCTCTATAGAGCTTGGAGGCTTAATCATTTGGTCCAGTACAACCGATCCATTGTTCAGTAATCCTTTGATTTAAAAACTCCCACACATCCGGATGCCAGTGTGGTGGTGCCCCATTGTCAGTAAATTAAGTCAGCCTCCAACAGTGAGAAAAGAAATTTCTCAAGCATATTGAGATATGTGCTTCCTGTAACAGTGTTCTTGGCCAAGAAAAATGGACCATACACATTTTCCCATGGAACTGCACAAAACACAATAAATTTTGGAAAGTCCCTCTCATGTTGTACAACTTCATGTGGTTGTTCCTCATTATGATGGTTCACCTTTCTATTTAAATGGAATGTTGGCTCATCACTAAACACCCAGTGTGGAAGAAAACTGTCATTCTCCAGCTTGCTGAGAATGAAATTACAGAACTCCAAATATTGTTGTTTGTCACCTTCATGAAGGGCTTCCAGTAGCTGAATTTTGTATGGTTTCATGTGTAAATGTCAATGCAAAACACAACAGAAGGACATCAGAGGCACATTGAGCTGTCAAGCTGCACAGCAGAATGGGTTTCTGCGGACTCCTTGTGAAGCTGTGGCAGATGTGTTTGATGTCTGTGTCAGACGCTCAGGGACAGCCTGGTGATTTGTCTTTACTGAAACAATCTGTTTCTCAGAATTGTTCATGGTCTAATGCTCTGTGCTGTAGGAGAAGCCACACCATACCTAGTATGAAAGTCATGCTGAATGGTTATTACTGACCTCCACTGCGCAAAATGTCGAACACAAAACACTTTCTGTTGTCCCGACACCTTTTTACTAGAACTGAAGTTGGTGGGCCCAACAACATTTTTACTAGAACTGAAGTGGGTGTACACTGCTGCTACCTAGCAGGAACCATGGAAAACTCGAGAGTTTGTTCATGCAAATATCTCAAATAACATAATAGTTATGATTTTTTAGAAATTGGGTGATTCTTTTTGATACATCCTGCAGTATGAGGAAATTTCCATATGTGCTGCATCATGCATTAGTTTCAATATTGTATGAACAATTTCTGAGAATCTCATTCACCACATGAACTGTTTCCCAAAGTTTCACAGACAGTAAATGTGAAGAAGGTATTGTTATGATTTCATGTTAGTGTAAAACAATAAAACGCAAAAACTTTTCAATCATGTGCATTTTGTAATTGCATACTTTTATCATCAGTGATACATAGTTCTTGTCAGGGATGTCACTTGGAATCACAGTATATTGTAAAATGCGGAGGAAATTAACTAGTTGTCCATTCCACAGAAAGAGCTTGTGCCAGAACCACCTTATATAGTGAATATCCATTATGAATTTCACATACATAACCAAAAGTTATTTAAAAACATTAGGTTTTGTTTGTAATTTACTGCTTACAGTTTGGCAATGGGTTTTTTGTGATGAATTTCTTAAATAGAAAATTCTTAGCGTACTTGGTAGCAAAATTTTGGTAAAATTTTGAGCTTTGGACATTTACCTCATCTATCTTCATCAACAAAAGTGACTAACTTGACACAGAAATTGCAGGGGTCCACAGATCCTGCAATTTCACAGTTCACACCTGAAAGGAAGTTATATTACAAGACCATTACACATGTAGCAGATTACAAGACTATTAGACATGAAGTGTTAGCTCAAATTGGGGCTTCTGCACCACCTTGCTTGATAGTTGGTGGCAGACTGTGTATCGAACACCCATTATTGTGCAGTGATGTTTTAGCCTGTGTGACATTTATTTGCTTTTCCTTATGAAGAAAAGAGATGTAACTATCAGAAGATGAATTTGTTCCTATTAAAGTTAATAAACTGTCATTTAATTACCAATCAACATTGTACATACACATTTGGAATTTTGTGGTATGTAAAAGATTCCAGGTTTCTGTTCACAATAAAGTGACTAGGGGTGTATAACTCAATGCTGATAACATGTTTCAAACATATTTAATATGAATATTAATGATATCTTGAAAATTTCTCGAGTATTCAGCCAGGTAGTGTCGTCCAAAAGGCGCGATATTTCGACAAGCCGACTTCTTGCCATCTTCAGGCGTTCTTGGTGTCTGAAGAAGAATGTGGCAAGACGTCGGCTTGCCGAAATATTGTGCCTTTTGGGCGATGCTACCTGGCTGAATACCTGAGAAATTTTCAAGATTTCTGTACGCCGAGAAAACCTCACATCATACAGTATTAATAATAGTTTGCAAAATGGTGCCATATTGGAACTAAAACATTTATGACAATACTGGCTACCATTAAAATAGTAATATGCTGATAATGTAACTCCTGTGAAAGGATTGTTATTTTTGTGACCATGATGGTGTGTAATGGGAAGGTATTGGACTAATTTTGTTTACTTAAAGATTTCTATTGAAAGGAAGCAGTAGCAAGATAAAAGGAGAATTAAACAAAGGTTCTATTAGTAATCAAGTAAACTGTCATTACGTAAAAAGGAAACTTCTGTTTTGCAGATAAGATATGAGACAGTAGCACAATTTAGCAAGCGATGTACCAGTGATTTGACTTAAACTACAGAGGAGGAGTATTAATATGCTTAGGCAACAACTGACTCTAGATAACACTTACGAACTGTATATTACAGTAGGAAGGTGGTGATAATTATAGGTAAATGAGTAATGGTGGAGCACTGTCTTGGACAAGAGGTTCCTTTGTTAGTTTAGTTATAGGAAATTACTGGTGTTGAAATACTTATGAAGAAATTTTATCTTTTGTACTAATTATTATTTGCATTCTCAAGAAACATTCCGTTATATTATTTAGCTTAAGAGGAACATGGTATACCTAGGTCTAGTATAGTTTGAATATTTATAGCCAGTTGCTTATTCTTGATTGCTTTTATTGTAATATTTCATTTAAATGTGGCTTAACTATTAGCATGGGGAATCAAAAACTAATCTATCAGTTGATTCACATTGAGGCTGAACACTTTAGTCACAACACAATACAGGAAACTCTGTTAACTACATAACACATGAAATTGTAAATACTATAATTTCAATAAGAAGAATCTTTGAACTGAATACTTTAAATCTTCTCTTAGTAATTGTTCTTTGATGAAACGTTAACTGACCATTAATGAACACTATATGGAGTATTTCAAAACTTATGTTCACTAAATAATTGTGTACTTTATAACTCCACAAAGTTTAGTAACTTTTGTTAAAGAAGATAATTGCTCTTCAGTTCAGTAAAATAGAATACCTGGATTTATCATGGCACTTGATATAGGACCCTGTATAGGTAAATATGGTGGCTCAACAAAAAGCTCACAGAACACAAAATTATTGCTGAAAATGAAACCACATAACTGGACCGTACAATTATGCAGTACTCAACTGATAATTAGATGAAGGTGGTGACAACGTTGATTTCCTGTGCTATTCAAAAAAGTTGGAAAAAATATCAATGGCTCTTCTTGTGTAACAAGCTCTGAAAATTGTCTTCCTGGCATATGATTTTCATAGTACAGAGCTAACCAAAGTATGCCATGAATAATAAGCCAATTACTTCTGCAAGTGAGGCTATATTATATAATTTTGCAGTTCTTCTGGCCTCTTCCAGTTCATAAGATGCACACCCTTTGCCTGCTGGCCACTGACTGATTCATGCGGCTTTTCGCGGATGATGCTGTAGTATACAGAGAAGTTGCTGCATTAGAAAATTGTAGCGAAATGCAGGAAGATCTCCAGCGGATAGGCACTTGGTGCAGGGAGTGGCAACTGACCCTTAACATAGACAAATGTAATGTATTGCGAATACATAGAAAGAAGGATCCTTTATTGTATGATTATATGATAGCGGAACAAACACTGGTAGCAGTTACTTCTGTAAAATATCTGGGAGTATGCGTACGGAACGATTTGAAGTGGAATGATCATATAAAACTAATTGTTGGTAAGGCGGGTACCAGGTTGAGATTCATTGGGAGAGTGCTTAGAAAATGTAGTCCATCAACAAAGGAGGTGGCTTACAAAACACTCGTTCGACCTATACTTGAGTATTGCTCATCAGTGTGGGATCCGTACCAGGTCGGGTTGACGGAGGAGATAGAGAGGATCCAGAGAAGAGCGGCGCGTTTCGTCACTGGGTTATTTGGTAACCGTGATAGCGTTACGGAGATGTTTAATAAACTCAAGTGGCAGACTCTGCAAGAGAGGCGCTCTGCATTGCGGTGTAGCTTGCTCGCCAGGTTTCGAGAGGGTGCGTTTCTGGATGAGGTATCAAATATATTGCTTCCCCCTACTTATACTTCCCGAGGAGATCACGAATGTAAAATTAGAGAGATTAGAGCGCCCACGGAGGCTTTCAGACAGTCGTTCTTCCCGCGAACCATACGCGACTGGAACAGGAAAGGGAGGTAATGACAGTGGCACGTAAAGTGCCCTCCGCCACACACCGTTGGGTGGCTTGCGGAGTATCAATGTAGATGTAGATGTAGAACTGCCAGATCCACCTTTTCTATTCCTGCCTAGCTAGTTCCATTGTGGAGGGACATCCCTTCAAGTATTACAATTAAAGTTTTGATTTTTACCTCCTTTTACAGCACATTACTTTTCAAATTACATCCATAGATTAATTACATTACATAAATTATTATAAATAATGAGTACAACATTTATATGGATGTTACAACAAAGAGCATGGATATACAGGTCACATTAAGTAAAAAAATGGATGAAGAAGTTATATAAGACCATTATATTATGGGTAACATCGATAATAGTGTTACACCTTCACAGCTGCATCACACAGCCAGTTCTCTTTATATAAAAAAATCTGTGTTCCCCACTAATCATCTTTAAAGACAATATTTACTCATTGATCACAATAATGGTAGGGATATTGTTGCTACAGATCAGAACTGTTAATGCACCATGGTACAAGTAGTGTAAAATGTAGCTAACAGTAGAGTTGTAAAAATCTTATGCTGACAAATTTGGTTGCAATCTGTTACAGGACCGCAATCTCGATTGGTTTCCAAGACTGAGAGCAATGTCTCTGGCTGCGGATGAGGGTGAAGGTGAGCAAATGGAGTTAAGGACACTGCAGGCGCAGTTAGAGAAAACTCAGAATCTTGTGGCAACACTTTCACATCAGCTCACTGAATTAAAAGATCAGGTAGGAGAACACTTATTAATGTTATAAATCTCTGATTTCACCATAGATTTGGTTATTTTATTCTTTATATGCAGTTAACACTTGTTAATAAGATCCCTTTTATTGCAGATGACTGAGCAGAGAAAACAGAAACAAAGGATGGGTTTGCTCAGCACAACTTCTGCATATTTTCACAATGTACCTTCCCAGTAAAACATACGGGTAGCCCTCAGCACATTTTACGTATACCTGAAGAAAAGGGAGGGAAGAGAATCTTGTTAGTAGCCACAGGCAGTTCTGTTTGATTGAGTTTAGCCAGCATATCAGACATTCATATTGGATGTAACTGTTCTCTTTAGTGACATAATTTCTATCATTTCTGTGTGTGTCATTTTCTGATGTCTTCTGTCCTTTTTCTATAATACAAGTTTAACATTGTTATGTACATTCTTGCCAAATATTTTAATGTATTTATAATGTATAAAATTGGATTAATTGAGATTTTTTCATGTTTATGAACCCTCGTATACATTGTTGAAATGATAATATACTTGGTGTGTGTGTGTGTGTGTGTGTGTGTGTGTGTGCGCGCGCGCGCGCGTGTGCCTCCGTGTGCAGAAAACCCCTATTACGCAATGTTAATTGCATGTTTTATTATTATTGTTCAGTGTTTTTATATGTGTAATTTAAAATTTATTTCTGTGTTACTCAACTTTTTGTTATATAATAATGCAGATGTAAACGTTAATACTTGTTACATATTTATTTCCTCATCTTTTGTAAAAAAAAAAAAAAAAGAAAAGGAAAACAGAGAGAGAAAAGAAAATCATGTCATTTCAGGTTGTTATTAAAGTATTCCTTAAAGACAGTGTGAAAATAGTATGCAAAATTTTTGAGCCGACACAATTGCAACTGTGGCAAACTGTGTGAATGGGAAAGTGTTCAATTATTGTTGCTTTCAGTTGTGTACCTTTATTTAACACATTTCACAGAGACCCTATGTCTATCTTTTCCCTGTTATTACATTCAGCATTGCCAGTCTCTTCTGTGCAGAAACTGATGTGTGTAATCAACAGAATAGTTCATGTATTAGATATTTTTCATATATGTGTCTTGTGTTTTTGGATCTCTACTCTGTTCAGATCAATGAGATGATAATTTTCTACCTCTGAAACACATTTTTGTAGTGTGAATGTCTAAAGAAACTTTTACTTGATTGAACAGTTTTACAGTTTTCTGTGAAAAATACATGTAAGTTTTTGTCTATGTAAATTCATGATTGCTCATTAACAGTCTCCTCAGATTGTTAAAAAGTGGAAGTAGAAGTTTACTTTGGGATAGAAATCGTTTTTAAAGGCACAAATGTAATGGAGAAAATCATCACTGTATAGGTTTTGCAAAAAATTTTATAATACTTTTAACTGAATGACCCTGTAGATTAGTTTAAATGTGACTTACTACCATTTGCCAGTAGTGCAGACTTTGATAGTTATATGTAACCACAAAGTCCCCAGGTTTGAAGAAACATTTAATTATTTGTAAGTGAGAACATGCTTCATATGTTTCCACGACCCATACATTGCAAGTCAGTAATTCCTGTCTGACAGACAGGAGTTTGACTCAGTCTCATTGAAAACTAATTTTACTTCACTTCTAGTATGTGTGTATTTTAATGTACAGGTTTTAGTATGCTTTATTTTTGAGTCTACACCAGTCGTCTGCATTACTGGCTATTCATATAAATGTTGGGGCAAACACTACCTGGGAGCTGTAGTGCCTCTGTAAATATGTGATGGTCTTCGATAACAACAGTTAATGCAAATAATTTTAACATGCAACCACAAAAGGCACTTTTTAGTTTGTATTGTAAGTTAAAATTGACCTAAATGAAGAACTCTGTGTAAAATCACCATAACAATTATGAATTAGTACTTTTATAGTATCAGTTTACTTGGTGAGCACAGAGACTAATACCTGTGGCAAACATCACATTACTCTTCTCAAAGTAAATTTTTACATTTCATTTCTTATTATAATCCGTGAATGATCAGTAAGGTGCCCCATATGTGTGTTACAAAATCATAACTCATTTGTATTTCTATTGTTGAGCTTTATTCCATTATCTCCAGGTGATAGATGTAAACGGAGAAACTGCTCCATTGTTGATACAATATAATAGCAGTAACCTGTGTAGTGTGTTTTAAAACTATTGTACTACAAAAAGTGAGTTTTGGACTGTTGTTTCTTTGAATCTGTATATTGTTAAACACTACAACTTTGGTATAAGTATTGTTGCAGAATACATTATTACAAAGAATTTCTTTATGTTTTATGCACTCAAAGAAATTAAAGTGATAACCTTTCCCTTTATGGACCCTTCCCTTTGACCCACAGTCAAGCCTGAAAAAGGCTGAGAGAGATGTGCTCTCACTTCCATAAAAATTCATCATTCAGAACTAATAAGGGTTGTGTTGGTGACAGGACAGTTGGTTCATTAATGGACATTTCCCTAATCTAGAAAAAGGTGCACATACTTTAAAAAATGGTAGTCAGTTAACTAAATGTGATGAACATAGAATACCAGCAACCGTTACGAAATGTAACAGATGTAGTGGCGGAGGACATAAGGTGCCATATGTATTTTTACTTATGATCGAAACAGGCTTATGTCTGCTGAATTTATCTTATTTTATTTGATTGATCGTGACGCAGCGGCTGGGCTAAGACGTTTTTCATTTTTAAAAGCTTATGACTTCTGAAGAAGGCTATATTATTATAGTTGAAACCATGGTCAAGATTTAGTATAAACATAATTAGTGCAATTATGGGCTGTTTTTCATTTGGAACATAGAATGGTCTTGCAGGTCATGGTGTGAATCATATAAGCTTCATTCCTGCTGAGTAATTTATGCTGCAACGCTTTTAATTATTTAACTCCTGAGCATTTATACTGAGCCAGGTTTTACTACAAGGGACTTCAAAAAGTAGATTACATATTATTATGGCAAGCCGAGTTACTTTTATTGGATGCTGCACTGCACTTCAAAGTGACACAGATACGTGGCACTATTTTTCAGCATAGTCACATAGTCTGTGTAAACAACAGTCAATGTGTTCTACCAATTTTTAAGTTCTTTGACTACAGAAATGTGTCCCGCAGTCATAGAGCCATTCGAGATCTGATGTGTACATGTCCTCATCATTGGAAAATCTGTGATTGCTGCCAGTCAGTTCCTCAGTTGCCCGGATGTTGTCATATGTGGTCAATGTCACTGACTTTCCTTGCTGATCAACATCAAACACATATGCGAAATGTTGGTCAAATTGTTGGTACTATTACAAAACAACTGTATGTGATATTACATGTAGTCCATATGCTGCCAGAATTTCATGATGAATCTGTGTACAATTTAGATATTTTGCCAACAGGAACTGTACTGACTCGCGTACTTCCACTGTGGAGTACGGCTCCAGTTGTCGTGCCATTTCGCCCCCAGACTGTGATGCACTTGTTGTCTGTACCACTGCAGAGCTGTGTCTGTAGGGAACCCAGAATGTGTACTCTCTTCTGACAATACACCACTTCTGTTGCGCAGTGGTCTTAGCGTGGGACAACATGCGTAACTTGCTTTCTGAAGCCCTCTTGTAGGGAAATTGGCAACAGCACATCAATGAATCACCATTATTTTCTTCGCAATGGGATGTATCATGTGAAAACATGCTGCAATTTTTTTTGTCATTTGTTAACATCTCACAAAAAGCAAGTTTTAACTGTCAATTCACACAGGAAAGGAAAAGAAAGTAAGTGAAAGGAAAGGGGGAAAAAAACAAGTTGGTGTGGTGCATGTTAGGCAGAAATGGATACCACTACATGTGGCTAGTTAGCTGTTTATTTCAGCAAGCTTGCTGCACATGATCAAGAAAGTACAGTAATATTAGGGCCATCACTACTGTCATTACAGAAGAGCACATATATAAATCTGTGTTAAAAATAGAAATCAACATTTGATTTTCAGAATGAGATTTTCACTCTGGAGCAGAGTGTGCACTGATACGAAACTTCCTGGCAGATTAAAACTGTGTGCTGGACAGAAACTCGGACTTGGGACCTTCGCCTTTCCCGAGCAAGTGCTCTATCAACTGAGCTACCCAAGCACGACTCACACCCCGTCCTCACAGCTTTACTTCCGCCAGTACCTCGTCTCCTACTTTCCAAACTTCACAGAAGCTCTCCTGCGAACCTTGCAGAACTAGCACTCCTAGAAGAAAGTCTTTTTTACTGGTGGAAGTAAAGCTGTGAGGACGGGGCGTGAGTCGTGCTTGGGTAGCTCAGTTGGTAGAGCACTTGCCCACGAAAGGAAAAGGTCCCGAGTTCGAGTCTTGGTCCGGCACACAGTTTTAATCTGCCAGGAAGTTTCAACATTTGATTTTATTTTTGCTTTCTTCATTTTACTTTATACTTACTGTTCGAAACACAACATTGTGACTAAAGTCCAAGCGTAAATACTATTCTGTATATTATGTCATCCCACAGGGGATACAAAGTGAAATCATCAACAAAAAATATGTGCTAGGATTATTTGGTGTGCAGAATGGTGTTTAAAATTTTAGGCAAATACTTAAATTGTTTAGATTGTGTGGAACAATTCAAGCCTTGTAAATGGTAGTGTATTGTCTTACAGACGTGATAAGAAGAGTGTCAGAGGGTTCCAAAGAAATTTTGTTTTGATTGTTCTGAAGGTGTATTGTATACATTAAAAAACAAAGCTGCAGAATTTTATAAAAGTCACTAAAATGATGGTGACTTTGTAAGTTTTTTCCTTAAGCAAAAAAGAAATCTGGTTTTGAGGACATTATCCTGTATGAATGGACTTTTTTTCTGCTGATGTAGAGTAAAGGAACTTGCAGTTTTTAAAAGTCAAATTACTCATTTCAAGACATCACATATAGGTATAAAAAGAAACGTAATAAAATTAGTACCAAGAAAAATCTGAAAAAGAAATGATTCAAACCGAAGTGATTGAAACTTTTGTTGCAAATGCAAAGAGTAAGTTCACCGGTTCATGCAAATAATATCTATATGATTCAGTAAGTTTTTGGAAAGAAAGCTGACTTATTAGAGGGAAAGTCCAGTCATTGTCTGCACTTACTGACTCATACACTGTAATGCCTGCGATTAGTTTGAATGGTTCATTTAAATACATATGATAGTATTGTCTCATGTAATCAAATGGTAACTTCATACAGTGGGCTCAAGTGTCAATTTTCATTGCAAAAAATCTTACACCTATCAGGCTCTCGGGGGCTCATCTTTCATTCGTTAGGTACAGGCTTGGTGACACCAGGTTTTCTGACCTGGGGATTCATAAGTGCCACTAGTCCTCTGTCACTTTATGCTCTGGGCCTGCTTCAGTGACCACTGTGTGGTAAAGGTGGTGGAACATTGTGTGCCACAGGGAATGGGGCTCCTGGCTTGAGCACCTGAATTGTGATGAGTGTAAAAACCTCTATATATAAAAATTTAAAAAAATCTAAAGGTGTGCTGCATGCAGGTGAGACGCATGGCTGTTGATGTGGAACAGTCTTTAGTGGGCTAACTTCTGGAGAAACTGCCACACCTCAGTTGGATAAGGTTTATCTAGGCTTGTGGGGCTCTGTCGAAGCAGACCTTTATCCCCCTAGTTGCTTGTGGGACCACGATGGTACCCTTAAAATTTTCTCCTCCTCCTCCCAGCCACCAGTAGGTACCAAGACCAATCAAACAAGAGGGATCATGCAGCCAATCCTCCTGACGAAGACATTAATTTAAAGACTTTTCCTAACAACAGAATGCATGCTACTAGTCAGAATGTGTTTTTAATAGTAAAGAGGAAAGAGGGCAACTTTGACAAAGTTTCACCTTTCTTCCACCAAAAATGTTTAGAGGGCATTGTTGGCATCTTAAAATCTGTCAGGCAACTTTACAAGGAGGCACTGTTGGTTGAAAACAACTGATAAACCTGCAGAAAGCAAAAAACCTTGGGGAATGTGCCACTGAAAGTGAACTGTTTACCATCTCGAACTGCAGCTAAGGTGTTGTGACGAGGAGGGATCTGGCGGACGTTCACAAAGATTAACTTAAAGCTGAATGGGGCCAAGAAGGCATTTTTGATGTCAAAAATATAATGAAAACGGTGGATTGTGATTTTGTTAAGCTGACTTGTTTATACTTACTTATCACAGCACCAAACTTCCAGAGCATGTCAAGGCAGGATTCCTTCACCTAAGTGTGCAACCTTATGTCCCCTAACTCATTATGCTGATTGAAATGTCAGCACTAAACACATATTACTCTTGAGTGCACTTTTAGCAAATGTAGAACGGATTGTCAATTTCCTTTGAAGTGTTTGAATTGCTCTGGGGATCACCCTGTCTGGAGTAGGGCCTGCAGCATATATCTTGAAGAACAGAAGGCTTATAAGAAATTAAAACTACGAAGCATGTGCCATACGGTGAGGCCAAAAAGATGTATAAAGCCATGGTGCCCCCCCTGGATTCACAACTTCCTTTGCTTCTGTTCTTGAACAGCCAATTCAAAAGACCAATACTGCTACACAAATGTGTTAGTGTCAGCACTGGTACCTATGTTTGTCAATGCCCTTGTGCTGCTGAAGCTCATCTTCTCCCCCCCCCCCCCCCCCCCCCCCTCTACAGAACATTAGAAAAGACCGATGTTGCAGAGCTCCCTGCCCCTCAAAAGGTTCAGTCTGGTCCATCATCTCATGCTGCCACTACAAGTTATGTGGGTGTGGCTCCAAAGCCTCCCTAGGCAATAAAAGCAAAACATGAACCACTCAAGGAGGAGGGAAGTAATCAGTTTGATGATGTCACTGTCACACCCCCTGACGTCTCTTACAGTTTATCTTTAGAGCCAATGGACCTTGATATCAGCCTGGGGCACTCATCTTGCCCCAAGAGTGTGCCTTCACCCACTACTAGTGGCACTGGGCTCTCTTCCCTAGCGGAAAGACAGTGTGAAAGTGCTACTTCTGTGATAAACGTCTGCAGCTCGTGGTCTCGCGGTCACGTTCTCGCTTCCTGAGCACGGGGTCCCAGGTTCGAGTCCCGGTGGGGTCAGGGATTTTCACCTACCTCAAGATGACTGGGTGTTTGTGTTGTCCTTATCATTTCATCATCATTCCTGAAAGTGGCGAGTTTGGACTAAGCAAAGGTAGGGTCATAACACAGGTGCTGATCATCATCATCATCATCATCATCTGTGATAAACGGCTCCCAAACTGCACTGGAATGTTAATGGGTTCAGGACACACATGGAGGAACTGAAATACCTAGCAAAGGAATGTCTCCTATGTTTGTGTTTACAGGAAATCCTTTTAAAGTGTCTGATTCCCCTGTACTATGGGGCTATACTATTCATTGCAAGGATGACTCGACTGTGGAAGGGGCCAAGGGAAGGGTCGCTGTGCTTGTGAATAATGCGTGCCACTCCTTTGCTCTCCCCCTGGGTACTGACCTGCAGGCAGTTGCAGTTGAAGTTCATGTGTTTCAGAGAATCACTGTGTACTCACTGTATTTACCTCTGCAAAATTTTAATACTGCATGGCCCAGTGAGGGGCCAGTTGAACTTCAGATCCAACAGTTTTGAGTGTTACAACTGCCCTTTCTCTATGTGGGAGCTGGATTCTGCATTGGCTGAGGCTCATGATAATGCACCCAATCCGGACCAAATCTGTTACCGCATGCTTTGACATTCACCAGCAGCATCAAAGGAAATCTACACCAAATGTAGATGTACAGCATGCGGAGGGAGACAGTTTTGATACCTCTCCTCAAAGAAGGTAAGGACTGAATATGTCCCAGTAGATACCAATGAGTCACCTTAATGAGCTGCATAGGAAAGAGCCTGGACCAAATGGTTAATCATGGTCTTGTTAAGTCCCGAGTTGGTAATGTGCTGTCAGATCATCCTGAGTAGGAGAATGGTCTTCCTCATGACAGTGTTTTAAGAGTTACTGTCTGTTCCGTTGTCATAAACATTATTATGTCTGTGGTAAGGAGTCCTGTAAAATGCTCCTTATTTGCACATGATTTTGAAATTTTCTGTTCCTCCTCTAGTATTTCAACAGTGACTCAGCATTTGGAAATTACAGTGTAGAGGTTAAAGCAGTGGGCTGGCGAGATGGTTTTCAGTTTTCTGCAGATAAGTGTGCGCGTGCATGTATTTTAATAATTCTCATTGTACTTGCAGTGTATCTGGCTTTAATATGAGGAATACTGTTCTCACTTTTAAAGGCTCTATGAGGTTTCTGAGCCTCATTTTTAACTCCAAATTGTCATAGTTACCACACCTATAGGACCTGAAGGCAAAAGGGTCCAGAAGGCACTGAACATCTTGATGTGCCTTAACCACAGGTCCTTGGGAACAGACAGTGCACATCTGCTTCAGTTTCATAGGGCTTTTGAGTGATCATGGCTAGATTATGGGTACACAGGGTATTAGTCAGCAAGGCCTTCTTACAAGAAGATTATTGACACTACCCAACATGAGGGGATTAGGCTGGCCACAGGTGCCTACAGGACAAGCCTCATTCTCAGTCTCTGTGCTGAGGCTGGGGAACCACCACTTATCATCTGGTGGCAACTGCTCGTAGTGCATCAGGCATGTAGGTTCCTCACTACTCCCAGTTCACCACCATACCACACCATTGCTCATCCAGTTATGGAACACCACTTCACCAATTGTCCATCAGCAACAAGGCCATGTGGTATCCTCTCGAAGTGTGAACTGGTGCCACTTAGTGTGGAGCAAGTTCAACTCCAAATACAGGGTTTTCACCTCTTGCCACCCAGGTTACTGCAGAGACCCAGAATGTTTTTAGGTTTAGTGCAGTACAGGATAGGTTGCACTCCTCCATATGTTTTTAATACATTGTTTTATGACATTTTAGCTGAATACCATAGCTCTGTAGCTGTATTTACTGATGGGTCTAAATGGGGAGTCTCCATTAGTTACTCTGTTGTTTTTGCTGATTATGTCCTCAAGTTCAGACTGCCTCAAAAGTCTACTGTATTCAACATGGAATTATACACGATCTTGCAGGCACTGGAGCAGATGAGATGTGTTCTGGGTGCTAAATTCCCTGTCTGATTTGATTCTCTGAGTTCCCTTCACTCTTTACAGCACTTGTACACAGCAGATAAGGCAGTCCAGAATACCCCAGGGTGCCCACCTCTGCCCACAAAGGGTGCCAGAGTACATGGATATTGCAGGGAATGAAAGGGCAGATGTAGCAGCCAAGCAAGCATGTTGAGACCCTCAGTTAGTTCCACATGCCATCCCCCTGCGTGTTATCACCTCACTGTTGAGGTACAGAGTCATGTATCGATGGGGGCAAGGGTGGCTGAAAGTGGCAGACAATTAGCTGCATCTAGTTAAGTCCAGAACACAACCTTTGTGTACCCCCTTCCAGCTGCTATAATCGCAGGTTCGAATCCTGCCTCAGGCATGGATGTGTGTGATGTCCTTAGGTTAGTTAGGTTTAAGTAGTTCTAAGTCTAGGGAACATGACCTCAGCTGTTAAGTCCCATAGTGCTTAAAGCCATTTGAACCCCTTCCAGCGAAGCAGGTGTGATGAGGTACGCCTTGGTAGCCCTGCGCCTGCTATACGGACGTCTGAGTCACAGCTCTCGTACAAGATAAGTAATTTAAGTAGTAATAAACCGTTTTTAACACTTTAAACTAATTTATTACGTTAATTATAGTGCTCTTCAAGCGTACCATTAAATATTTTTGTCTTACTCGCTTATTTTCACAGTAATCACGTAATGTTCATTTTGTTTACATATCGCGGCCAGGCCGATCTTTTGAGCTTTCAGATTAAACTTCATACCGCAATTTTAAGTGCATTTACTGACAGTTTAGTGTGTTAAATACGTTTGCTGCCCCTTTATTTCTGTAGAGTATCGTCATCTCTTAAATAATTTCCAGTAATAAACTTCTGAACCACTGTTTACATTGTCGCGAGTAGGCCTAATTTTTTGTACATGTATTTTCATTGTTTTCCGGTAACTTAATTGTCTTTCTGTCACTAAAATCAATTTGTACCATGAGTGTAAAGTGCCTGACATGCTGTAGAATCGTTAGCTCTGGGATCTGGTGTAATGGATGTAGTAACTTTTTTCATTGGGGCGATTGTAGTGGCGTGGGAATTGGGAAAATGAGCGAGACTCATCAGTGGTTCTGTAGGCTATGCAGTAGAGATAGAAAGATTGTGGAACAGGAGGGGAAAATTGCTGCCCTTCAGGCTGAGTTAGATGAGGCTAAGCAAGAACTGGGCTGGTTAAAGGGGGAGAAGGGTAAACAGGTGTGGGAAGTGGCAACAGGCATAAGGAACAGGCCAAGAAATTCTTCTGACAGCTTTGTTATTAATGTACAAAATAGGTTTGACCTGTTGCCTCAGTCAGAAACTGATGAGCTTCTCACAGATGTAGATGTAGACAGGGCTCAACAAGCTTTCAGCAGCAAATTGAATAAGAAGGTAGGGAAGTCTGCAAAGAGAAAGAAAGTCTTGTTGCTAGGTAGTTCGCATGCTAGGGGTGTGGGCCAACTTCTGCAGAATGAATTAGGGTCAGAATACCAGTTCACAAGTTTTTCAAACCTAGTGCTGGACTGGAGCAGGTTACAGAGGATTTAGGTTCACTATGTAGAGGCTTTACTAAGGAAGATACCGTGGTTATTGTAGGTGGGCCGGGCAACAGTATTGACAGAGATCCGGGGTATAGCATAGAGTGTGACCTGGCACAGATTGCATCAACATCGAGTCATACCAGTGTTGGGTTTGTGTCGGTTCTGGAGCGCCATGACCGACCTCATTTGAGCTCTTCTGTCAGGAGAGTTAATTTGGAGTTGGAACGGCTACTTGGATCTGGTGCAGGGTCACACATTGGTGTGGTTCCTGTTGATTCACTCTGTAGGTGGGACTATACTAGACATGGCCTACACTTCAACAAGAAAGGGAAGGGTAAACTGGCTGGGCTGATAGCAGGAAATTTAAAGGGGGGAGGAACTACATCGCATGGTGGAAACTCTTTTTTAGTGTAAGATCAGTGTCCAGTGGGAAACTCAGCCAGGCAAGTACTAAAGATGTTAAAAAAAGTTCAAGATACTCCCAAAAGTAAAGTGAAAAACAATGTTAGTATATTTCATCAAAATATTGGGGGATTGAAGAATAAAATTGATGAGCTTCTGCTTTGTTTAGAAGATACAGAAACTGAGAATGTAATAGATGTACTATGCCTGTCTGAGGAGCACATTGTCACTGATATGCAAAAGGTTAGCATCAATGGGTACAAATTAGCTGCGCATGTAAGTAGAGATAATATGCTAAGAGGAAGAGTTGCCATATATGTCAAAAGCTTCCACAGTGTAAAAAATTTAGAAACTAAATGTTGTGTAGAGCAACATATGGAAGCATGTGCCACTGAACTAAAACTAAATGATGGCACTTTCATAATTGTAACAGTGTATCGGTCCCCCTCAGGTAATTTCCAGCTGTTTGTAGAAAACTTGGATACTTTGTTGTGCTATCTGTCAGACAGGGGGAAGCAAATTATCATTTGTGGGGATTTCAATGTTGATTCCCTGAAAGAGTGTAATAGGAAGAATGACCTTGTAGTATTACTCAGTTCTTTCAATTTGAGCTCCGTCATTGATTTTCCTACTCGGATAACAAAGAACAGCAGGACATTGATAGATAACTTTTTTATAGACCAAGGTAAGTTTAAGGACATAAATGCTTATCCTGTTGAGAATGGTCTTTCAGATCATGGTGCACAGCTAATTACAGTGCATGACATAGCTCCATGCAGTATATCAAATCAGAATTTCAAAGCAGTGCATTCAATTAACAATATAAATATTGCAAACTTTAGGGAAAGCCTACAGCAGCTAGACAGGGATGAAGTGCATAAGGAACCCGATGCAAACTTGAAATATAACTTATTTCACGATACATTTTTAAGGGTATTTGAAAATTGTTTTCCCAAGAAAATAGTTAAACATAATTCCAAGAAAACATATAAAAAACCTTGGCTAACTAAAGGAATAAGAATATCTTGCAACCGTAAAAGAGAACTGTATCTAACAGCAAGAGGGAGTACTGACCCCAAAATTGTTCAATATTATAAAAACTATTGTGCGGTACTAAGAAAAGTTATTAAAAAGTCCAGAAGCATGTGTATCATGTCTGAGATCAGTAACTCTGATAATAAAATTAAAGCAATTTGGAATATTATTGAAAGGGAAACAGGGCAACCAAGAGCACAGGAAGACTTTAGTGCCATACAACTGAATGACAAGTGTACTAACAAAGAATCAGAAATTGAAAATATTTTCAATAATCATTTTTTAAATGATGTGGAGAAAATAGGATCTAGATCTTCACTAGAAGAGACAAGGCTACTAATAGAAGAGGCCATACCTGTGCAGTTTGAAACAACTGTATTTCCACCAACCTCTCCCTCTGAAATCAGTAAAATAATAAACTCACTGAAAAGTAAAAGCTCTTACGGAATTGATGGCATTTCCAGCAAGGTACTTAAAGCTTGTTCCCCACAGATAAGTAAGATTCTCAGCCACGTATGTAATAGCTCTTTGGAGCAGGGTGTTTTCCCCGATAGACTGAAATATGCCATTGCGTAAAAAGGGGGATATGTCAGATGTCAACAACTATCGCCCAATCTCTCTTCTGACAGATCTATCAAAAATTTTTGAGAAAGTAATGTATTCAAGAGTAGCCTCCCATATTTGTAAAAATAAAGTACTAACAAAATGTCAGTTTGGTTTTCAGAAAGGCTTTTCAACAGCAAATGCTATATACGCTTTCACTGATCAAATATTAAATGCTCTGAATAACTGGACATCACCCATTGGTATTTTTTGTGATCTCTCAAAGGCCTTTGATTGTGTAAATCATGGAATTCTTTTAGATAAACTAAATCATTATGGTTTGAGGGGGGCAGTGCACAAATGGTTTAATTCATACTTAACTGGAAGAATGCAGAAAGTTGAAATAAGTGGTTCATGTAATGTTAAAACAACAGCTGATTCCTCAAACTGGGGGCCTATCAAGTACGGGGTCCCACAGGGTTCGGTCTTAGGTCCTTTACTGTTCTTGATATGCATTAATGACTTACCATTCCACATTGATGAAGATACAAAGTTAGTTCTTTTTGCTGATGATACAAGTATAGTAATAACATCCAAAAACCAAGAAGTAAGTGATGTAATTGTAAATTATGTTTTTCACAAAATTATTAAGTGGTTCTCAGCAAACGGACTCTCTTTAAATTTTGATAAAACACAGTATATACAGTTCCGTACAGTAAATGGCACAACTCCAGTAATAAATATAGACTTTGGACAGAAGTCTGCAGCTAAGGTAGAATTTTCAAAATTTTTAGGTGTGTCCATTGATGAGAGGTTAAACTGGAAGCAACACATTGATGGTCTGCTGAAACGTCTGAGTTCAGCTACGTGTGCTATTAGGGTTATTGCAAATTTTGGTGGTAAGAATCTCAGTAAATTAGCTTACTATGCCTACTTTCATTCACTGCTTTCTTATGGCATCATATTCTGGGGTAATTCATCGTTGAGTAGAAAAGTATTCATTGATCAAAAACGTGTAATCAGAATAATTGCTGGAGCCTACCCACGGTCATCCTGCAGACATCTATTTAAGGACCTAGGGGTCCTCACAGTATATATATTCACTTATGAAATTTGTTGTTAACAATCCAACCCAGTTCAAAAGTAATAGCAGTGTGCATAGCTATAACACCAGGAGAAAGGATGAACTTCACTACGCAGGGTTAAATCTGACTTTGGCACAGAAAGGGGTAAATTATGCTGCCACAAAAGTCTTTGGTCACCTACCAAACAGCACCAAAAGCCTGACAGATAGCCAACCAACATTTAAAAATAAATTAAAAGAATTTCTAGATGACAACTCCTTCTGCTCATTGGCTGAATTTTTAGATATAAATACACAAAATTCAAGCTTTCGCAACCAACAGTTGCTTCATCAGGAAAGAGGGAAAGACGAAAGGTTGTGGGTTTTAAGGGAGAGGGTAAGGAGTCATAGGAGTCATTCCAACCCCGGGAGCGGAAAGACTTACCTTAGGGGGAAAAAAGGACAGGTATACACTCGCGCACACACACACATATCCATCCGCACATATACAGACACAAGCAGACTTCAGATGTGTCCAAAACCAAACAGAATATTCGGATTTTAAGTTGTTTTTTTTTTTTACAAAAATGAAAATAAATTTAATAAATTGAAAATTCATGAGAGGTTTCTCAAATATTTTGATTTTCAGAAAAAGACGGGTGATGCAATTGGTAATGTTATCATAGAGATATTTAACAAGCAATGACTTGATATACAGCACTGTCATGGTTAGTGCTTTGATAATGGATCAAATATGTTGGGTCAAATAAGAGGTGTGCAGGCAAAAATTAAAGACATTTATCTACGGGCATCATTTTCTCCTTGTGCAGCTCATATCCTGAACTTAGTAGCATTACATGCTACAAGAAGTAATAAAGTAGTAGGTACATTCTTCAGCTATCTGAACCAACTGTACAATTTCTTCAGTGTAAGCACACAAAGATGAGAAAGGTCATTAAGATGCACTGGCAATCGATCTCTTCATGGCTTGGCTGAAAGAAGATGGAGTTTAAGAACTGTGGCAATGAAGCCTATAGCAGAAGAATTACCATAAGTAATGTTAGCTTTAAAATACACAAAATGTCCATGTAGTTTGTCTCATGATGGGATAACAGAAGTAAGTAGGCCGATGAGTTATTTCTTGAACTTTGAAATATTGATTCATTGTTTGGAGTGACATTTTAGACCATATAAACATAAGAAGTTTGATTCTGCAGTTAAAAGATATTTCCCTTGATACTGAAATGAAAAATATTGAAGATCCCACATTTACCATAAATCAGGATGTAAGAACTCTCTTGCCTTTCTTAAGCAGAGCTTTTAATGGCTACTTAAATTAAGATTGAGGCAGTTTTTTTTTTTCTTTCAAAAAAGAGAGGAAAGAAATGGAAGATTTTCTTTGATGAATCTGAGTAGGGTAGTAGTAGAGTACGTGACGCACTCCCAGATGAAACTTGGGAACAATCTCAGAGAGGTTTTTGATGTAATCACAGATGAGACTGTTTCACAGATGGCTTCTCACTAAGAATAAATGAGAAATATTTGTGCAACTTTTGAAGCTATTCTTAGAGTAAATACAAATTTGGATGATAGTGATATGATTACAAAATTAATTAGAACTAATCCTGATGATGTGGGTGATAATCTTGTGGAAGAAATACAAATGTTTAAGCCAGTGAATGCACCTGCATTTCTGGATTTGACAAAGACAACAGAAAACAAAGGGCTTCCATTTCTTCATCTAAATGAAATTTATAAGCTCAAGTTACAATCCACGTTTTCTGAACACTGCATTGCCCTCAGGATTATCATTACCCTCCCAATGGGTGTTGCTTCAGGTAAGAGAGGATTTAGTAAATTAGCATCAATCAAAGATCATTTAAGATCAACTTTAGTCCAAGAGAATCTTTATCATCTAGAACTGTTATCAATAGAACATGAACTTGCTTCTGAAATGAGCTTCAGTGATGTAGTGGATAACTTCATCAGCTACAAGAATAGAAGATTCACTGTTCCATCTACAGCTGTCCAAAACTGTTCAGCTGACACTGACAGTTTCAACCAGATTTTTTAAATTAAGGTTTCCCACTAAATGTTAGGTTTGTTTCTATTAGTAGCTATTATTATTATTTTTTTCTTTCTTGTCTCAGACGTTATGTCTGGTTAAAAATGGAAGGTGACACGGACCTTGATCAAGCGTGACTTCCTTTTAACTGTACGGTATATGTTACATTGCATTTAGGAACTTTTGGGTAATTGAACAAGTGTCAATAATTACAGATTTCTGTAGTTGTATATATAAGTTTGGATGTAGCTGTATTGCATTGATGTACTGGTGGATGTTGTGTGGTATGACTCCTGTAGTTGATAGTATAATTGGTATAATGTCAACTTTATCCTAATGCCACATGTCCTTGACTTCCTCAGCCAGTTGGATGTATTTTTCAATTTTTCCTCCTGTTTTCTTTTGTATATTTGTTGTATTTGGTATGGATATTTCGATTAGTTGTGTTAATTTCTTCTTTTTATTGGTGAGTATGATGTCAGGTTTGTTATGTGGTGTTGTTTTATCTGTTATAATGGTTCTGTTCCAGTATAATTTGTATTCATTGTTCTCCAGTACATTTTGTGGTGCATACTTGTATGTGGGAATGCGTTGTTTTATTAGTTTATATTGTATGGCAAGTTGTTGGTGAATTATTTTTGCTACATTGTCATGTCTTCTGGGGTATTCTGTATTTGCTAATATTGTACATCCGCTTGTGATGTGATCTACTGTTTCTATTTGTTGTTTGCAAAGTCTGCATTTATCTGTTGTGGTATTGGGATCTTTAATAATATGCTTGCTGTAATATCTGGTGTTTATTGTTTGATCCTGTATTGCAATCGTGAATCCTTCCGTCTCACTGTATATATTGCCTTTTCTTAGCCATGTGTTGGATGCGTCTTGATCGATGTGTGGCTGTGTTAGATGATACGGGTGCAAAGGGACAACATTTTTTAAGTTGTCCTTTTCTTTGTTAAAAGATGCTCACTGAAACAGGCTATAAAGGATCTCCCCATTTGGCCAATATAGTGTGCATAATTTTATATACTCCCAACACTTAGAAGGGGAAAGACTTAGGTTTCTCATTGTGAGGAAGCAGGAACTGCATTCCCACATTTCTAGAGAACACAGTTTGTACCTTAGTATACCTAAACAATTTGACCAACTCATAACAAAACGGACCCAAAAAGGGGATAGTTAAATGCACATCAGTGCCAACCAGTAATGTTTATGAACTCGTGGCCTTAAGTTCCACTGGTTCATATGTGATCATGTTGGCACTACTGGTTGTACTTGCCTTTTTCACCAAAGAAAAGTGTATAATGATTAGAATTACAATGTCATCAGCAAACCTCAAAGTTTTTATTTCTCCTCTTTGAACATGAATTTCTTTTCCAAATTTCTCCTTTGTTTCCTTTACTGCTTGTGCAATGTACTGACAAAATCACATGATGGATAAGATACAACACTGGCTCATTCCCCTAACCATTGCTTCCCTCTCATACCCTTCAACTCTTACATCTGCTTTCTGTAAGTTACTTGCTAAGATATATTGTATGGTCAGTATTGCTTTGCTTGTTCCTACCTTTTTACAGAATCCAAACTGATCTCCGAGATTGGCTTCTTCCACTCATTCCATTCTTCTGTAAATAATTGGTGTCAATATTTAGCATCTATGATGTATTAAACTGACAGTTCAGGAATATTCACAAATGTCTGCACCTGATTTTTTTGAAATGGGTATTGCTACATTTTTCATGAAGCTCAAGGGTATTTCCCTGTCTCATAGATCTTGCACACAATGTGAAAGAGTTTCATCATGGCTGGCTCTGCAAAGTGTCTCAGTAATTCTGATGGAATGTTGTTTCAACTTAGATCTTTCAGTGCTTTTTCAAATTCTTCTCTCAGCATCATATCTCTCATCTCATCCTCATTTACTACTTCTTCCGTTTAAATAGTAGTGTCTTAAAGTTCATTTGCTTTCTTTGACTTTTGCTATCCACATGTATACAGTTGCTTCTTTTCTCTCCAATGCTCTCTTTAATCATCCATAGACAGCATCTAAGTTTGTCTAGTTATACATGTTTGTAAAGCCTTTTATTTGTTCCCTAACCAGTTCTTAGCCATTCTGCGAATGTTGCTTTCCAATCAGCAGCTAAAATTTTTCATACGGAATTCTTGCTGCCAACTATGTTTTTGCCACTTCCTGGTCTGTGAGATTGTCAGTTTTAGCTGTTCAAGCCTTATCAATGCAGAGCAGTGAGGATTGTCATATAATGACTGTTCACTGTTGTAACATGTCACTACTCTGTATAAAACTAAAATATTCCTGCTTGAAAGGATCTCAGGCATAGCAGCAGATTGTATTGTCTAAACTGTACATTATTTCCACAAGGCAGCTGCTCATCATCTTCAGGTGCGACTATGGCTAGATGTTTTGGCTTACCAGTTTAGCACCAGTTTACTAGAAAAGCACAGGTGCTAACAGGTAGGGCTGTTTCTATAATGTCATTCCGTGGGCAATTGACTTCCAAGGCAACCTGTCAGGGAAGTGAGTCATGGACCCTAACAAATGTGCCCCAGCTCGTCTTAGCTATCCTTGCTTTCGTCTATCTCTCTGTGGTCATGAATTTCTTTGTTCCACTTAAACTAGTTCCCATGTTTTGCTTAGTTGAAAACATGCCTATTAATTAAACTCTTAGAGATACATATTCTGACTGCTTCTTTAATTATGGAGTCCCAGTACATGGAGGCACATGGGAAGATCTTCCTCATTTGTAATTCATGCCATGTCCTACAGCAATATAGTTTTCAGCAACAGTAGAATTTTCTGGGTGATCTGGTCTTGTGTGACTGTATTCATCAACTCTGTCTTTCACAGGGCGACATGTCTGGCCTGTGTATAATTTATTGTACTGACTTGGGATCTCATATATTCCTTGTCTCCTTAGAACTAGGTCATCTTTTATGGAACCTTGCACCAGAAGATGGAGAGACATATTATTTGGTGTTCCTCAAAGTGCCTACCAATCTTGAAGGACACACCACCAACATAATACAGGAAAATCATCTTAGTGGAGTTTTCTGTTTCTTCTGGCTGCTCTTGGGGTCTTTTGCTTGCTGGTCAATGCATAGCCAATCTGATTGTCAGAGAATCCACTCTGTATAAACATAAGAGAGGAGATGGTCAAGCTCTGCTGATCTGTTACCCTGGATCTGCAACGGCTGAAGCACTATAAGTTAGTATCCATAGCATGTCACTGAAGTGAGCTTGTAGCTTTGTTGATACAGGCTGTGAGGTTTCAGGCTGTAAGGGTGATATGTATAAATTAACCACAGAAAGGTATGCTGAATTGAGCATCATGTTGCTGGTGGATTGCAGTGAGGCAGCACCATCAGGTAGGTGATCAAGCCACATGAGGGTGTGGATACATATCCAGTAGACAGCTGTGTGCCCACTTCTTGGAATTCCCATGACAGTTACTGCAGCCTGCTTGTGAGTGGCAAGCAAAAATGGTCATACTGGACAGTGCCAATATTTGAAGTCTCAAATATTCACCAAAAATACTAAAATTACTTCTAGACAAACTACAAGAAATCTGATTACTGCACTGAAATCATAATAAAGAGACAATTCCAATAAAATTATTACCACAGTTGTACAACAAATATTGAGAAAGTTATTAATGTTTATGTATAAAATTATTTATAATAAAAGTTAGACATGCTGCACTTGTATATGATACGCTACATGATAGGTATTGAAATCAGGTATAAAATAAGCACATTTAAAATTCTGATAAACAAATCAATTATTTATTATAAATAAATTACAAAATAATTGTTCAGTAAGAGCCAAAACAGAGTTCTGCACAGCTACAATGAGGATTAGATTCAGCACAAATTATCCTGCAGAAAAGAATTAAAGGGTGACGATTTGAAACACTGTCATTTTTCCCATTGCACAGAAGTGTGGAATTTGACTCAAAAGTACCTAAAACCTTCCTCTGTAGCAGTTCAAAAACATGGCACCCTGTCATGTGACACTCTGACTCTTTGATACTTCAAACAGCAAGGTGTCGACACGTGGAAACAGGCCAGAGCTCAGAAGTTTATATAAAGTATAAGGTAGTCTAAGGTGTCACATTTTCACCAAATTTCACCACAATTCTTCCCATGGCCACTGTGGACGACATGTCTCATGATGGGAAAGTTGTCAAACCCCTCCTCACCCACATCTCACCCCTTTGCTATACCCTCTGCAATGGAGGTAAGAACCTTAGTGCCCAGTGTTGAAATCTTGCCATTCTCTTATGGGTGGCCCACGAAAATATTTCAGACGCACCAGTGCTCAGAATCAACATGGAATGGTGTCAGGAGGTGGTGTAAAGGCATCAATGAAACCACCCTGTTCCTTGGGGCATTCATTTACACACATTTTACAGTAAAAATGACAGTTTGTAGTGGGATGTGTTATATAATGACATTCCTGACAACCTTTGAGATTGGTGACACCCCTACACACAATTCAACACTTTTCTAAGGGTACTGTGGTGTTACAACCATTTTCAATGTGGTGTCACCCCTTTGGAGTGCAGTGTGAGCACAGTTGTTGCTCTGGTGTAGAGGATGGAACTGCTAAAGACCTCTCAAAACCATTTGATGAAATTTGAAGTTGACTGGGATGTAGGAAAGGGTGTTCATGCTTTTTCAGCCTTCCTGTGACACAATCATGGGTAAGTGTGGCACTGACACATGCATGAATTGAACAGCAAAGGGTCTTAGAAACCCCTAGTTCAGCAACACTATTGGTGCCATTTAGGCAATTTTGATGAGCACTTTAAAATGAGCTCATTCAGAGACCACCACTGATCAATTACCAGACACCTGCTGGCAGACAACCCTTTTGACACCATTCACATTCTGCATGCCTCCAAGCAGGTGCTAGAGCAGCAGCATGCGCCACTCAGCTGAAGGGTGTCAAGAGAATCAGTCAAGGTTTATCTCTGTACAGGTAAATTTTTAAAGTGCTCAACAAAAGTGTTAGGGTGGCACCAATGGTGTTGCTGTGCTGGAGGGTCTCAGAGGGACCCTTTGCTTTTTTATCATGGACCTGTCAACATCACGTCCCCCATGACCATGCCAAAGGAGGGCTGAAAAAGTGGGAACTTCCTTTGCTGCTTCCGATTATCTTCAGACTTCATCAAATGATTTTAAATGGTCCCTATACCAGAACCACAATAGCTGTTGCACTACACTCCAAAGGTGTCAGATCATGTTCAATGGTGTTGTAGCCTTAAAATGCCCTTTGAAAATCATTTAATTGTTCAGGAGGTGTCAGCAATGTTAAAGGCTGTCAAGAACATCATTCCGCTGCACATCACACTGGAATCTGTTGTTTTTGACCCCAAAGCATGCATAAATGAACGCCACAAGGAACCTCCTGAGGCCTTTTTGTGTCTGTTCTCAGCAGTGATGTGTCTGAAATACTTTCCTTGGTCACCCAAAAGAAAAAACCTTCTGACCTCCATCACAGAGGCATCAAGACCAGATGTGAGATGTGGATAAGGATGGGAATGATGGCATTCCCAACATGTGACTCATCCCTGGTGGCACTGGCCAGAATTGTGATGAAATTTGGAGCCAATGTGATGTCATTAATCTGCCTTACAATAATTCACCAAAATAAAGTTCAATAACATATCTATACCAGCTCTCATTGACCATACACTGCTCCTGTGACAATTTGCTCCTAATGTGCATCACACTGTGGCAGTGTCAAAAACACTGAGTGTCAGCTAGGCCAATTTGCTTAAATCTTCACCTTTTTCAGTGATTGTGAATCTTCATATTTCCGCTCTTTGCTTTGCTCCTTTGTCTTGGGGTCGTAGTGATATATGCAGTACTCATCTATGATGATTAAGTGTCTAAAGAAGTCATCTGGATTGACCTGACACAACTGCAACATTACCACTGATGCTTTGGTTTGGCAGACTGTTGAATGGATGTGAGCAGTAACAGATAATGGCAGGTGGTGAACTTTGTCTCATTCAAAATTGTCATGCAAGATGTTGAAAACTGATTGATGATAGATTTTTACCTTTTACAGTATTGCCTCTCAATTATGATATGTTGGCTTTTGAGCCCCAAGGCCTCCAGTTCTCTTGCAGTGCTTGTATCTTCACAAACAGATGGTGTTTCACTTTTTTCTTCATGATTCAGACTTGTCTGACATCACTGGAAGTGTCTACACCACCTAAGCATGTGCCATATGATGGTGCATCGTTGACACACTTCCATCAATTTAGCATGAACTGTTCTGGCACGCAGAAAACAAGCTACCACACTATACTTCATTTTTTCAGTGGCTGTGTCATTTTGTTTGTCACCACTAGCAGTGTGCTATGGTTCTGTGGTGTGTAAATTTTTCAGTGTGTTCCAGGACTGGAGAGATATGTAAGCAAACAGAAAATTAATTATATCACTTTATTTTTTGAGGTAGTACTCAAAATTTTATGACAACGCCCCATACATGTTAATCGTCATAAAGACATCACTTGTGCATCATACCCAGACAAATTATATAAACATCTAGAAGAAAATTACAGATACTTCATTTTGAGATTGCAATTACTGGAAAGTAGTGACAGAAAGGTTCCGTGTAACTGATCAAAGTGAAGTAGATTTCTGTTTCCTTTGCTATAACTCAATTGACACCTGCATGATTCTTTGACTATTTCCATTTTTTGTTCCATAACCGGTTAAGAATTTCATTGGTCCTATATTTTTCTCTGCTACCAGGAATTTTATTTCATAATGCTACAATAACAAAATCCTGATAGTCTATGAATTTTATATTTTAGCTTGTCTGGTTCTTGAGGATTTTATTTTTCAGAATCTGCATGAATTAGGAATGCTACTTTCACTGTCTTTTAGTGGCTTGTTAGTATAATTTTCTCTCATTTCTTTGCTAATAAGGTCTTAATTACTGTACTCTTTGAGCAATATACTACTAAATTTATTGATTTTAGCAAGCCCCATAAGTAAGAACAGAACTGTATATCTTAATTGTGTATAACTTGAAAACCATAATTCATTCACCCACATGGGAAACTTGCAATACAAAATCCACAGTAGATAAAATAATAATTAACTCTAATGAACAGTGGGAAATATTATGAGAGGGATAGATTGCTTCTCACGATATAACAGAGAAGTTGAGTCACAGACAGACACAACAAAAATATTACTAAAACACACAAGCTTTCAGCCAGAAGGCCTTCTTCTGAAATAGACAACATGCTCACACATTCATGCAAATGCAGCTCACACACACATGGCCACTGTCTCTGGCTGACGAGGCCAAACTGCTAGCAATTGTGCATGATGGGAGAAATAGTCTGAGTGGTGGGAATAAGGAGGAAGCTGGGGCAGGGACAGAGAGAGAGAGCAGGGTACAGGTGGGGGATGGTAAAGTGATGTTTGTGTGAACATGCGAGGATGAGGTGGAGAGAGAGAAGGGCAGCTAGTTGTAGTCAGGAGGCTGGACAGAGGGTGGGGTTGGAGCAGAAAAGGAAAGAACTATGAAGACTGTGGGTGCACTTGTGGAATAGAAGGCTGTGGAGTGGGAGCAGGGAAGGGGTAGATGAGTGAAGGACAATGACTAAACAAGGTTGAGGCCAGGAGGGTTATGGGAATGTCGGATAAATTCCCACCTATGCAATTCATAAAAGCTGATGTTGGTAGGAAGAATCCAGATGACACAGGCTGTGAAGCAGTCATTAAAATGAAGAATTTTGCAATGGGCAGCATGCCCAGCAACTGGGTGGTCCAACTGTTTCTTGGTCACAATTTGTCATTGGCCCTATTGGCCATTTATGCGGATAGACAGCTTGTCGGTTGTCATGCCCACGTAGAACAAAGCACAGTGGTTGCAGCTTAGCTTGTAGATCACACAACTGGTTTCATAGGTAGCCCTGCCTTTGATGGGATAGGTTCTGCTTGTGACCAGACTAGAGTAAGCGGTGGTGAGAGGATGATGGAACAGGTCTTGCAACTATGCCTATTACAGGGATATGAGCTGTGAGGCAAGGGGTTGGGAGCAGGGCTTGTCTACGGATGGACAAGGATATTGTGTAGGATCGGTGGGCAATGGAATATCACAGTGGCAGTGGTAGGAAGGATAGTGGGTAGGAAATTTATGATTTCAGGGCATGATGAGAGGTAGTTGAAACTCTGGTGAGAATGTGATTCAGTTACTCCAGGCCTGAGTGTTACTGAATCACAAGGGGTATGTTCCACTGTGGCCAGATGGTGCGACTTTGTGAGGTGGTGGGTGTCTGGAGAGATAAGGCATATGAGATTTGTTTCTGTACAAGATAGGGGGCGTAATTATATTCTCTGAAGGCCTCAGTAAGGCCCTGGGTATATTTAAAGAGGGACTGCTTGTCACTACATTTGTGATGGTCGTAGGTGGCTAGGCTGTATGGAAGAGACTTCTTGGTATGGAATGGGTGGCAGCTGTTGACATGAAGGTATCACTGGTGGTGGGTAATTTTGATATGGATGGAGGTACTGCTGTAGCCATCTTTGAGGCAGAGGTCAACATCAGAAAAGGTGGCTTGTTGGGTTAAGGAGAACCAGCTGAAGTGAAAGGGGGAGAAGGTGTTCTGAAGGAATGTGGTTAGGGCAGGGGCGGGCAAATGTTGCACGCGGCTCATGAGCGCACAGCGCTGCCCGTGTGCTGCTCGCGTGCAATCGTCGACTGGGGCAGTGGCGACAGCCGGCAGGTTGCGGCAGTGTAGTACCAGGCTAAGCTGCAGACGTTGATGCGTAGCGACCACTACGTAGTCAACGTTGTATTTCAAGAACCGGAAAATGCAGAGTGAAACAAGGATACGGAGAAGTGGAGATTTGCTATGTTTTAAAAAGTAATGGGAGAATCACTTTTTCTTTGTGCAAAAACGTGAAAATTCAAAATGTTTAATATGTGGCAGTATTCTCGCTGGTCAGAGGAAGTTTAGTATTGAAGGCCATTATAACAAATTTCACAAGGACGAGTACAATTTATTGTCAGATTCTGAGCGGATGGGGAAATTGACTGAGCTTAAGAAGAGCGATCTGACAATACTAGATGAATCTGTCGTAGTTGCTGTGGTCACGAGAGATCTGCGACTTCCTTTCGTCATGTCTCTCATGCAACTGATTTAACATTTTATGGAGCACCGTTTTCAATTTTTCAGGACGACAACAATAATAGCCCAGTGGTACGAGCTTAATATAGCGAGAGCTGGAAAACCATTTGCTGAATTAGTAAGTGTCGGTTAAGAGCAAACATCAGTGGTGAAAATTTAAGTAACTGCTTGCGTTTGTCTGTATGCAGAAATTTTGTTCCACTCCACCTGTGGTAATTAAATAAAACGTACCTTAGGTAATAGGTACTCTTTCAAACCATGATATCCTTCAAGCACTACTAGTACTAATCTTATTCCTACATTCAATAAAGCAAGCCAGGAAACAAAACGCATTGCAGAGGAAGGAGCGGACAGAAGGTATGGTGGGGAGGAGAGATAAGCGGGTGGCCAGGTTGCCCCTTTGTGCACGCAGAACACCTGTTAACTGCACGCGTGCAAGTGCACCGCACACGTGCAGGATTCCTGCCCGCCCCTGGGTTAGGGTATCCTCACCCTCAATCCAGATCACAAACATGTCATCAATGAATCTAAACCAGGGGAGGGTTTGGGATTCTGGGTGTTTAGGAATGATTCCTCCAGATCACCCAAGAATGGGTTGGAATAGGATGGTGCTATGTGGGCGCCAATAGCCGTACCCCAGATTTGTTTGTAGATGATTCCTTCAAAGGAGAAGTAATTGTGTGTGAGATGTAGCTGGTCATTGTAACCAGGAAGGAGGTTGTAGGTTTGGAATCAGTTGGGCACTGGGAAAGGTAGTTTCCAATAGCGACTAGCCGATGGGCATTAGGGATGTTAGTATAAAGGGAGAGGCATCAATTGGTATCTTTTATACAGGAGGGTAGATTTAAGGTGTTGGTCTGCTAGAGCAGAGATTCTCTCAGTGGGGGCCCAGTAATTGGCCACAATGTGGCATTCTGACTGGTTGAGTTTATCAACTTTATAAAGCGTGTAGAAGGCAGGAGTGTGGGGAATGGTAGGATGGTAGTTGTAAGGGGGGATATGGACTTTGTGAAGAGGATCTGGGAGGGGACTGATGATTTGAGGATAGCAGTGGTCATGTTTGTGTGAGCTACATTTGCATGAATGTATCTATTTCAGAAGAAGGCTTTCTGCTTGAATGCTTACGTTTTTAGTTGCCTTTTTGTTGTGCCTGTCTGCAACTCAATTTCTCTGCTATATGGTGAGTAGCAATCTATCCTTTCCACAATATTGTCAACAACATTACAAAGCAGAAATAGTGAGAATTGTACTTGGAGACCGCTATGCACAAACCATTAGCTTCAATATTGAAAGTTATAAGGCCAATAAACTGGTAAGCATTCATGAGAGCAGATTTTAGTGTTCAGAAGATTTAAATATTTAGAAACTATTTAAAAACAGAATCATGATAGCAAATTTATGATACTGGAAATATAGTTGACAAATTTAAGATCTTTATAGATACAATTAAATATCATTTTGATGTAGCATTTCCACTTGCAACTAGGAGGTCAAAAATCATTCACAAAAAAATGGATCATTACAGGTATTAGAAAATCAGCCACAGAAATGATTCCTTTATAGAATAACTAAAATGTGTCCCACAACATCTGAATTTGATAGGTATTTTAAAAACTGTGAAACAATACACAGAAAGGTAATACAAAATGCCGAAATGACGGAAAATGACAGCTACGTGAGAAATGTAGCCAGTAAAATGAAAGCAGTTTGTAATATTGTAAAGAAAGAAACAGGAAGCAACAGAACTAAAATTAGTAGCAGCCAGTTGAATAACAATTCACAAACTATCAGCAAACCAAATGATGGAACTAATATGTTTCACAGTTATTTTGTGAATGTAGCAGAAAATTTTGTAGAGCAAAATGTCACCCATAAACATCACACACAAATGACATGGACAGTTGATGAGGTAGATTACACAATATTTCTCATGTCAATTAATACACAAGAAATACAGCAAGAAATTAAGCTTCTAAAATCAAAACATTCATCAGGAATAGATAACATAGTAGATTTTGTAGTAAAAAAAATTGTAGACTTAATTTCTGAACCACTGACCTATCCTGTGGACCTGCCCTTGTCAACTGACAACTTTCCGACATGCTTTAAAATTGCTGAAGTGAAACCACTACAAAAATAAGGAACTCACTAAGAGGTGTCAAACTACAGATCTGTTTCTTTGCTGTCTGTATTTTCAAAAATTTTAGAGAAACTTTTTTACAAAAATTGTATAATTTCATAAATAAATGTAATATACTAATAGAATCATAACATGGTTTTAGGAAAAATCACTTGACTGAAATAGCAACCTTCTCTTTCAGGTAGTAAAGGCTACAGCAATCAAGTAAAAATGCTGCTATGCTCCTTACTGATTGAAATGTGTACAGTCACTAGGCACAAATGTTTGCCTATGGATTCAAATCTGATAAAACCTTTTCTTTTATGTATGAAATGCTGCAAGCCCTAAATAGGAAGGAACTTACCCTGAGCATATTCCGAGACTTATCTGAAGCATTTGATACAATCAGCTATGATAAATTACTTGGTAAGATTCAGAATTGGGGTTTTAGTGGAGAGCACAGAACTTGATTAAATCATACTTCTATCAAAGAAAACAGCTCACAGAGATAACACATGAACTAAATGGGACAGTCAGTATCCATCAGTCAGATTTATTATTGGTCAAACATGGAGTTCCCCAAGGTTCCATTTTGGGTCCACTACTATTCTTACTATATGTAAATGTACCAATTTGTAGATGACACCACCATCTTAATTTCATTAAGTGATAAATATTCCTTTGAAAACAGCCTTAAGGCCATCACAAAGAGTATAGTAGACTTGAGTAAATGGGACAAAAAATCAGAAAAACATAAAGTAAAAAATTTCTCGGTATATGGATGCAACAGAATATGAAATGTGGTACACAAGTAGACTGCATAAACAGAAAACTGAGCAAAACATGTTTTGTAATAAGAGTACTAAGGAACTGTATATCATATAATAATCTCAGGACCATATATTTTGCTTATGTTCACTTAATATTTAAATATGATGTAATATTTTGAGGAAATTGTGGAGCAAGTTTGAGATCATTTAGATTACAGAAAAAGATTATTAGACTAATGGAAGAGGTAATCAAAAATTATCATGCAAGCCACAATTTAAAAAAAAAATACTACCACTTCCTTGTCTTTAGATAGCATAAAATGTAATTATTATAAAAGAAAAATTAATCAGTAGCAGTTGATGCATCACTCATAATTATTTTTCACACAGATACCTTAAAAGACAAATAAATGATGTAATTTACAATAGACAAATACAGCATTATTACAGAAAGACATACTCCACCCTTGCATCACACTGTACAATGCATTACCAAAATCCACAAAAACAATAATAGATAGAAACAATTTCAAATCAACAGTGGAGGTTTACTTAGTGAAGCACTGCTTCTATATAGTAAGAGAGTATCCAGTGAAACAAACCTCCAGCACCAATTAAGACTCTTTTGTAAAGTGTATACACTAATAGGACACATTCTGAGACATCAAGGGATCATCAATTAATACTGGAGGGAAGTGTGAAGAGTAAAAATCATGAAGGAAGACCACAAAATGAATACAGTAAGCAGATTCAGAAGAATGTAGGTTGCAGCAGTTATTCGGAGATGAAGAGGATTGCACAGGATAGGTTAGCATGGAGAGCTGAATCAAACCAGTCTTCAGACTAAAGACCACAACAGTAACATAGAATAATAAAATACAATGCAATATAACCTTTCGCTAAACTGATGTACGTAAAAATTTCAAAGAACGTGTATACCAATTAAGAAATGGTCCAATACCTTTCGTATGTTGTACAGTCCTAAATTCACAAGACCAATAAATGAATAAAATTGATCTATGATACTGCTACCTATTTATTGTATTTTAATACCTAGAAAACCTTGTTGTTATGGTTGTTTATGATGACGATGAAGAAGAGGAAGAAGAAAAATAATTGAGGAATTTATTTCCACATTCCACAAATACATTTTAAAAAGATAACAGATTGTATACAAATAGTAAATACCTTGCTGAGAAGCACTGAAAAGTATTATGTGTCAGAGTTGGGTATTTTGGTCCACTCTACCTCCTCCAAAATTGGTCAAGCCATCACTACGCTGATTTTGTCTTTGGAATGGAGATGTTCAGATTGTATTCTCTGGTTATTGTAGGTTATTTTCATTCTGACTAACAGTTACTTGGTCTTCAGCAAAGAGCAATGTATGAACATCTACATTAGGAATTTTAAAGTGTTTTATTGCCTGTAACCAAAGTTTGCTTACATCACTGCTCCTGTAGTAGTTCTTAAGTTAAGTTCTGTCAAAGTTGTTTGTGCACTGTTATACAGTTATTAAATTTAGTAGTTTTCAATGGTGACTCATGCTGTTTATGGTGAAATAACAATTTAATAAACTTATGGAAACACCATGCCTGATGGCTTGTTCCCTGTTGAACTGGAAACAGGAGTTAACAGCAGAGGAGGGATGTGTAGGATAATTGAGGTGGACTTGTCACTATCTCTTTTTGGAAAGGAATCTTGTATTACTATAAAGTGCAAATAACCACAAATATAGGAATGGAAGTGTGCTAGTCAGATATTGGAGAAATTATAATTATGTATTAATACCTTCAGATGCTGACAGGCGTTGATATATATCAACGGGAACAGGTGAAAATGTGTACCCCGACTGGGACTCGAACCCGGGATCTCCTCCTTACATGGCAGACGCTCTATCCATCTGAGCCACTGAGGGCACAGAGGATAGTGTGACTGCAGGAACTACCTCATGCACACTTCCCGCAAGACCCACTTTCTCACCTTATATGTCCACACACTACATTCATACTGTCCCTACCCAACACACTCATTATTCATGGAAGACATTCTTACCAAAACCCATAAGAATTCAGGTAATATATGTGCATCCACACAGAAGAGGAAGGTCATGGCTGGTATTGCCAGAACTATAGTGGCTATGTACGCAAAAAACAGTATTCCATTTGCGTCCATAGACATATCAGGACACTGCACTGAACAGATATTTGAATGTTGTGCAGTGGTAGTTGAATTTAGTGAAACTACACTTCTAATTGTTGTTGTTTATAGGTCCCCAAACTCTGACTTAAGAGCATTTCTGCTCAAGCTAGAGAGGGTTCTTGATTCACTTTGTAGGAAGTACCATAAACTAGTTATATGTGGTGACTTCAATATAAATTTTGTATATGAGCAATGTATGAACATCTACATTAGGAATTTTAAAGTGTTTTATTGTCTGTAACCAAAGTTTGCTTACATCACTGCTGCTGTAGTAGCATGGAGAGCTGCATCAAACCAGTTTCAGGACTGAAGAAAACAACAACATATGATGATGCAAGAAAAAGGATGTTGATAGATCTCCTAAATTCATATGATCTGATGCAGACTGTGTTTTTTCCAACTAGGGTGCAGGGGAACAGAAGCACAGCCATAGAAAATATTTTTATTCATTCTTCATTACTAGATGGGCATTCTGTTAGTAAAAGCGTGAATGGCCTTTCAGATCATGATGCACAAATTTTAACACTAATAGGCTTTTGTACTCAAACTAATGTCATATTTAATTACAAACTATGTAGGAAAGTTAATCCAACAGCAATAGGGAGTCTTTTTAAACCTTTTCAAGGAACAAGAGTGGCAGGATGTTTATAGTGCCTATAACGTAGATGATAAATACAATGCTTTCCTTAACACATTTCTCATGATCTTTGAGAGTTGCTTTCATTAGAACATTCTAAATGGGGTACTAGCAGTAATGGGCAGCCCAGGTGGCTGACTAGTGGGATAGGGATATCATGTAGAACAAAGTGGGAATTACATCAAAATGTTAGAAGTAGTCACAATCAAGCTACAGTAGCCCATTTAAATAGTATTGTAAGGTTGGCGAAGCAATAGGGAGTCTTTTTAAACCTTTTCAAGGAACAAGAGTGGCAGGATGTTTATAGTGCCTATAACGTAGATGATTCAGTTTCAGTTTCAGTTTATTGAGCACCCGTTTTATCATGTACAATGATATGGGATTTGTCATATGTTACATACAGAAAAAAATATGAATAACAACATATTATGTAAAAACTATCAGTGAATAATCTGAATTAAATATATGGGCAAAACAATTATAGCTTACATGATATAAATCTGTAACAATATAGGACACAAATAGGTTACATATATTTGGTGTATAATGGACAGCAACAAGAAACAATGATTATAACACTCTATATCGACAGATTAATTAATTTTTGTGTGTACATAAAAGAGTCTACCCCACGACACAAGTTTGTATATGAGTAACTTATAAGATAGGTGAAGGCACGCTATCTTTCTTAAGAATTCATATATTCACTAACACTGTAAAAACTATTACTGATTAACATTCTTTTGAGTTCACTTTTAAAACTGCTCAGCTGCTGAATCCTTTTTATTTTTAAGGGAAGAGCACTATAGAGAATTTTTGGGTGGTATATTGCACTCTTGTTGTATTGGGCTTTCTTATGCACTTCTCTGTGAAATTCATTACTCTGTCTTGTTGTATAGTCATGGAACTCACTGTTTAAAGAAGAAAACTGGGGGTGAGACTTCAGAAAGCATATATTTTCATAGATGTAAATGGATGGAAGAGTCATGATTTTATATTCCTTGAAAATTTCCCTACATGGATCTCTAGGTGCAGCTCCTTTTATGATTCTTATCGCTCGTTATTGAATAATAAAGGAGTGTTTTGCCTGACTTGAATTGCCCCAAAATATGACACCATATCGCAAAAGACTATGCATAAATGCATAATATGTACACAATACTGTTTGATCACTGCAGCAATTTTTGAGCATTCTAAATACATAGCAACATATACTTAACTTTTTAGTGAGCACATCTATATGCTTGTCCCATTTTAGATGCTCATCTAACCAAATTCCTAAGAATTTTGTATTCGGCGTTTGTAGTATATTCTGTTGGCCTAGCTTCACAGTTATATTGGGCTTCATATTATTTGAAACATGTCTGTAATTCATCCATAATGTTTTTCCTTCATTCACAAATAAACTGTTGTCCCTGAACCATTTACTTGCTTCAACTGCTGTTGTTTCAATTTTGCTGTTAAGGTCAGTCTCATTCTGAGCTTTAATAAAGAGACTTGTATCATCAGCAAAAAGTACACAATCAGCTTGTGTTAAATAGTTTGGCAAGTCATTTATAAAGATCAAGAACAACAGGGGTCCCAACACCAATCCTTGGGGCACCCCATAACTAACTTCCTTATAACCAGAAAAGTATGACTTTCCATCATGAACTATTTCTACTTTCTGGGATCTGCCAGATAAATATGACTTAAACCATGCATGAGCAGTACCACGGAGTCCATAGCAACTAAGTTTTTCGAGCAGTAGTTTATGATCAATAACGTCAAAAGCCTTTAATAAATCTAAAAAGACCCCACAATTTACTTCATTATTATCAATGGAATTTAGGACAAGTTTTAGAAAGTTGTATATAGCTGTTTCAGTTGATCTATTCTTTCGAAAGCCATTTTGTTCATCGACCAATATTCCACTTTTTTTTTAGGAAAGTAGAGAGTCTTCCATACATTACTCTTTCTATAATTTTTGAAAAACAAGATAACATTGATAAAGGCCTGTAGTTTTTTACATCATACTGATCACCATTTTTGTATAATGGTTTTATAATTGATTGTTTCAGCTTTCTAGGGAAAGTGCCAGTACTGAAAGATGCATTAATTATATCTACACGAAGAGGAGAAATATATCTGCTGTGTTTAATGATTTTGTCTGGAATGCCATCGGTGCCACAGGATAATTTATTTTTTAGTTTGCTGATGGCATTCTCTACCTCATGTACTGTTACAGGATACAAAAACATTGTTTCGGAATTCAATGTGATGTTATGACTGATGTCTGTACTACTTTGGGTTTGTATGAGGTTTTGAACTACACTTGTAAAATGACAGTTGAATATATTGGCAATTTGTAATGGATCATTTATAGTTTTGTCCTCAGTTTTAATAACAATGTTGTTTCTTACTTTGCTTCTTCCTAAGTTACTATTGATCACTTTCCAAACTGATTTCATTTTTTTGTTCCCATTATTTCTACTGATATATGAATCATTATTTAACTTTTTTGCTGCAGTGATTACTTTCTTGTATAATTTCCTATAACACTTAACACGTTGTTTCAAAGCAGGATTTTGCCTTGCTGATTTACTTAATATTCTGAGTTGCTCTCCAGATTTTCTTATGCCCTGTGTTATCCATGTTTTAATTTTGCCTTTTACTTTCATTTTCTTAAGGGGAAAAGCAATTTCAAAGTTATGTTTGTAATCAGCTAGAAATGACTCAAACTTAATGTCTATACTATCATGTTTATCTAGATCCCAACTTGTATTTTTTAACAAGGAATTAAAAATCCTAATGTTGTCCTCATTAATACATCTCCTGTGGATGTGTTTCTCACTTGGCCTAGAGTTTTTACAGAGTACATTATTTATACTAAGTTTTAGTGCTTTATGATCAGAGAATCCAGTGTCCATCACTTCTACAACATTGTCTAGTTTATGTAAGTCAAGAAATATTTGGTCTATTATTGTTTCAGAGTTCTTTCCATGTCTAGTGTATTCAAAGATAGTTGGTGCTAAATTATGCGAACAAAAGACATTGGTCAATTTTGTAACATTTAAACAGTTGATTTTGAAGTTGACATTGAAATCTCCAAGTACAATAATGCTTTCTGTAGAATGTCTTAACTCCCTAAAAAGACTTTCAACACTGTCCAAAAATTCCATAAAATTACCTGATGGGGAATGGTATACACACACAATAATTATTTTAAGGTCTGTTAGTTTGCAAACGCAATATTCAAATACTTTTTCAATGTTTTTTAGCCTTACTAAACTTGATTTCTTTATATTCAATTCCTTGTCTGACATAAATGCATGTTCCTCCCCCTTTAAAAGTTTCTCTACTGAAGCTACTAACCATTTCATATCCTGTTATTCTGGCAGCAAAAGCTTGAGTTTCTTTTAACCAATGTTCACATACACATAAAACTGAAACATTCTTTAGTTCATCAAGCAATGCTTTCCTTAACACATTTCTCATGATCTTTGAGAGTTGCTTTCATTAGAACATTCTAAATGGGGTACTAGCAGTAATGGGCAGCCCAGGTGGCTGACTAGTGGGATAAGGATATCATCTAGAACAAAGTGGGAATTACATCAAAATGTTAGAAGTAGTCACAATCAAGCTACAGTAGCCCATTTAAATAGTATTGTAAGGTTGGCGAAGAGTTCTTGGGCTTCCAGCCGGGTGGCGGTGCCTTCAGACTGCGACATTTCAATGAGTGACATACTTGTCATCTTCTGGCGAAGTGCCGAGACTTTGTGGATGCCGGTCCTTTTATACCTTTATATATGTCACTCGTTGAAATGACGCAGTTTGAAGACACTGCCACCCGGCTGGAAGCCCGAGAACTCTTCGCCAGCTGTATACACCGGGAAAGCATACATTCACAGTATTGTAAGATGCTTAAAAGTGGTATCAGGAAGGTAAAGAGTATGTGGTATGCAAATAGAATAGCTAATCCACAAGATAAAATTAAAACCATATGGTCATTTGTGAAGGAAGTGTCTGGTCAGCAGCACAAGGTCGATGATATAAAGTCAGTTCACAGTAAAACATTTCTGTTACTGACAAATCAGATATATGTACAGTATTTAATAATCATTTTCTGAGCATTGCTGGTGAATTAAATAAAAATTTAGTTTCTACAGGAATTCATATAACGTTCTAGGCAAATGCCTTTCCGAGATTGATGTCTGAAATACTCCTCTGTGATACAGACAAGAGGGAGATTGAGTCAATAATTAAATCACTGAAGACTTAGGACTCTCACGGTTATGATGGAGTGTCTAGCAGAATATTAAAGTACTGTGCTGCACATGATAGCCCTGTATTTAGCCATATTTGTAATTTTTCCTTTACGAATGGTCAGTTTCCTGAGTGATTAAAGAATTCAGTAGTAAAGCCGCTTCATAAAAAGGTAGAAAGAGATAATGTAGATAATTTTAGACCTATTTCTATGCCATCAGTGATTTCAAAAGTTATTGAAAAGGTTGTGTATTTAAGAATAATTGATCCTTTTATATCACACGATTTGCTATCAAATGTACAGTTCGGGTTTAGAAGTCATTTAACAACTGAAAGTGCTATATTCTCTTTTCTCTGTGAGGTACTGGATGGGCTAAACCAAAGGTTTCGACTGCTTGGCATATTTTGTGATTTAACTAAAACATTTGATTGTGTTGATCACAAAATATTGCTCCAGAAGTTTGACCATTACAAAATACGGTGAGAAGCTCACAATTGGTTCACCTCTTACTTTAGCAGCAGGCAGCAAAAGGTCATTATTCACAATGTTGATAACAGATTTGATGTGGGGTCTGAGTGGGGTACTGTCAAGTGTGGGGTGCCATAAAGATCAGTTGTGGGGTCACTCCTACTCCTTATTTATATGAATGATATGGCCTCTAGTATTACGGGTAAGTCTAAAATATTTCTGTTTGCTGATGACACTAGCTTGGTAGTAAAGGATGTTGTGTGCAACATTGGCTTGGTTTCCAATAGTGCAGTACATGACCTAAGTTCATGGTTTGTAGAAAATAAACTAACGCTAAATCACAGTCAGACTCAGTTTTTACAATTTCTAACACACAATTCAACAAAACCTGACGTTTTAACTTCACAGAATGGACATATGATTAGTGAAACTGAACAGTTCAAATATCTAGGTGTTCAGATAGATAGTAAGCTGTCATGGAGAGCCCACGTTCAGGATCTTGTTCAAAGACTTAATACTGCTATTTTTACTATTAGAATGGTATCAAAAGTGAGTGGTCGTTCGAAACGAAAATTAGTCTACTTTGCTTATTTTCATTCGCTTATGTCATATGTTATTATATTTTGGGGTAACTCTTCCCATTCTAGAAGGATATTTTTGGCTCAGAAATGGGCAATTCGGGCAATAAGTGGTGTGAGTTCACGAACCTTTTGTCGACCTCTGTTCACGAGTCTCTGTATTTTGACATTGGCCTCTCAATATGTATATTCCTTATTGTCATTTCTTGTTACCAATATTAGTTTATTTCCAAGAATAAGCAGCTGTCACTTGGTTAATACTCGGCAGAAATCAAACCTGCATTTGGACTGGACTTCTTTAACTCTTGTGCAAAAAGGTGTGCAATATACTGCTGCATCCATTTTCAATAAGCTGTCACTTGAATTTATAAATCTTAGCAGTAATCCGCATGCTTTCAAATTGAAACTGGCGAGTTTCCTCATGGGTCACTCCTTCTATTCTGTCAAGGAGTTCCTTGAGAGATTAAGCTGATTCTTATTGTATTGCTGACAGCGTTTACTTAAACTTATGGACTGACTTTTTTCAGTTTCATGAACATTTATTTTTATCTGTTATTACTTCTATGTTGTAATTTCATGTACTGACACATTCCATGACCTTGGAGATTTGCTCCTCAATTTGGTCCTATGGAACTTGACGTGTAAATAAAGAACAGACACCATATCCATATAAGTAGATATTGGAGAAGTTCACGAATAGGAAGGATAACAACTTGTACTAAAATGGATGGGAGAAACTTTGGAGTTGAAGATGAAAACATGAACCTTCATGAATCTGTGAGACTGAGGTTAATAGGTTGGGCCACTTGCTTAAGTAATTTAGTACAAGAATATATGATCTCTTATAGATGTCTTTCAATTACAAAGTATGACAGAGAAAAGTTGTATGCACCAGATTGAATACACTCACTGTAGACATGATGAGAGTGAAAGACCAAGAAAGAAATAATGATCTGAGCTGACAGTGTTAGTATGTAATTGGGACCTCCTCATATTCACATTTTGGGGGTACAGGTAGGTGATTTGTAGTGTTCTACAAACAACTTGCTGCAGTAGGAAGTAGGTCACTGGAATTGTCTAAAAGTTTACTGACTGACCATCAATATACTGAATCAACTCAGTTGAAGGTATCACTGACTACTTACTTAGTTAGCTCTTTGAGACGTAGTTAGTGACCAATGATAAATGCTCAGTGAATAGATAAAATGTACACTGGAACAATAGAAGAGTGATACCTCATTAAAAATGGTTGGAAAGTAAGATAGAACTAATACTGTCAGAGTTATGTGGCTAAGACAACTCTCTCCTCACCAGAAGCAGAAAAACAGACTAGATTCAGTGACATGACAGTGGAGTAAACAATGACAGGGGTGGGCACAAAAACAAACTGCAATAGTCTGCAGTGACAGCTGGCTACCAGGGTCTCACCAGCAGAATGGACAACTGCAGATGCTCCTTGTCAGTAGCTTAAGAAACTGAGTCACTGACAAGTTTTCCCTACTCATCTTTGTTAGCCATGGCTAAGAATAAACACTCTCTACATAGAGTAGCTAGGAGGAAATCTGGTTAGAATGGGTCAGTGTAGTTTCTATTCTCTGGATTCACCACAATGTATTGACTGACAGTAAATGAGTAGGTTATTACCTTAATTCTGCATGAGGTCTGCTATCTAACTTTAGAAAATGTAGACACATTTAGGACAAATGTTTATGATACAAGTAACATCTGCCAGGCCTTTGTGGGAACAGAATGAATGTTTGTGCTCACAACTGTGCCTTTACATGTCCAAATAGTGGTCAATGTAGCAAAAGTATAACCATAGTCAAGAAAACAACATTGATCCAATTCACTAGAGTACGTGCAACACAGAGGCACTGGGACATGTTCAGTTAATGTGTCCAGGCCTATTAAAATGGTAACACATGCTAGTGTAATATCCACAATAAGAAATTAACCAGAAAACACTGTTCAGTGCCATTGCTGAATTGGCTAAGAAAAGGATTTAACAATATTGTTACAGGAGATACTGAGTAGCAACATGGTGTAGTGGTTATGATACTAAACTGTTGCATTGAAGGTCATGAATTCAAAACTTGCCTGGAGTGTACAATTTTAATTTCTACATTCAGTTCAAGTACATTCTAGAAGTATCCACAAATGTCAAGAATCATTGTACTGGAATGTTCTGTAGCTGTATATATACTGCATGTGTTCTGGCTGCAGGCAGTTTCCACCGTGCTCTTGTATGTGTAGGTGCTGAATAAACCTTTGTTAAGTGAAGTTAGTGTTTGTCATTCATCTAATTACACCTTCTTCTACATGAAATTATTCTGGTGGAGACCCTGGGTATTGGAACTTATGATAGCGCACATTATCGATGCCACAGTGCCTCCCATCAGGCCATGACAAAGCCGTCGTTTATGTGGCGAGAAACCTGAGTTCAAGCCACATTCAACAAATCGCAATGTATCAGAGACAGAAGAAGAAGAGGATGTTATGATGACAGCAACTGTGTGCCATCACATGAGACTTCCTTCTGGGTTCTCTGACGATGATGGCCAAGGTCCAAACAAGTGGTTGAAGGTCTATGAGCATATAGCCAAATTTAACAAATGGGATGACACCATATGTTTGGATAACGTATTTTTATACTTGGAGGGTACTGCCAAGCAATGGTATGAGAACAAAAAGCAGAAGTTCACAAGCTGGGAAATATTCCAGGTGGAACTGAGCAAGTATTTCGGCGACACACAATTGCAGAAGTGCAAGGCTGAAAATAAATTAAAGTGCAGGATACAGTATCCAGGACAAACTACAGCATCCTACATTCAAGACGTCTTGGAGCTGTGTAAAATAGTGGATCCTAGAATGAAGGAAGAAGATAAGTTTGCACATCTCATGAAGGGTGTTGCTGAGGACATGTATCAAACCCTACTCCTGAAGGAGGTTTCGACAGCAGTCAACTTCATAAAATGGTGCCATTATATCAAGACAATGCATCAAAAAAGAACTACACGCAAGAAGTTTGAAAGGCTTACAAATGCCGTATTGATGTGTGTGATGGAGGAAGGAACTGATTCCACAAGTGTTCTTTGTCAGATAGTGAGAGAGAAAGTTCAGAAGGCACTTGGATTGCACGGTGAGCAAAAAACCGAGGCGCTTCAAGAGGTCATAAGGGAGGAAGTGGAACAGACATTGAATCCAATCTCTCATCTATCATTTCCCTTTAAAACAGTGAAAAAGTCATGACCCAGGTGAAGTTATGTTCCTACAATGCCTCATGAGGTACCTGTTTGGGCACCAAGGAAGATAGATGTCCAGAGGACCCAGGATAACCAACCAGTGAGTTTCCACTACGGACGACCAGGACATGTGGACTGTTGCTGAGAAAGGTGGCGGATATTTGATTATGCCCATGCCTGAAGACAGCAGACTGATCTTAGCCGACACCAACCCCTGGATGACGAAGATGAACAAGAAGATGTGAGTGCAAGACGACGTAGGTCACCATCACCGCAAGCTAGCCGCTGGAGAGGACGCTCCCCAACTCGCCGATCAAGGTCTCCATCACAGTTTAGAAGCTCCAGCCGATCACCTAGCTGCCCCAACCTGGAAAACTAAAGGGTGTGACCTTCCTTGGAGGTGAGGCCGCCGAAGAGAAAAAATCTCCGCCGTCGATCACCACAAAAATGATAGGAAACTATGTTGATATCCTTATGGATGGCCGACCAGCCCAAGCTCTTGTGGACTTTGGAGCACCATATTCAGTCATTTCGGTGAAGTACCGTTGCCAGTTGCAGAAAACCGTATTTGTCGATAGTAAAACATCTCTGCTGAAGGTGGCTAATGGGAAATATGGAAAACCTACAGGAAGATGTACCATTTGTGTGGGTATAAGTGGCCATACACAGCCCTTAGAATTCATCACCTTACAAGAGTGTAGTCATGACGTCATACTCAGATGGAACTTTTTGAAAGCTTCTCAGGTAATTATAGATTGTGGTCGCTCAAAGATTATGCTAGACGAGATGAGATACTGTGGACAGGAAGATGCGCATCCGTGTGTTTGGAAACTATGTGTTCTGGATGAAGTGATCATTCCTGCAGTCAGCACTAGAAAGGTAAATGTCACATGTCATGCCATGCATCAACCCATGGATCTTGTAGTGGAATGTAAGAGAAGCATACCACTCAAGAATAACCTGGTCATCCCAGCCTCTGTCATCTCGTTTAAGAACGGATTCAGTGAATTGTGGATAGTTAACTGTCACTGAGAACTGCAGATCCTTCCAAGATGAATGTGCTGAGCAAACAGTGAGCCGTTAATTGAAGAACAGCTGAGCGTCATAGAAACCTCCCATGCCGAGTCTGTGGGTGAAATTAGCACTACCACTACGAGACAAGCTCGACTATCGCCAGACCCCATGAAGGAACAACAGGAGAAGCTGCTTGCCATTCTTCAAGAGTTCTCTGAATGCTTCAATCCAAATGTGAAGAACAAATTAGACAAATCGACAGTGAAGCACTGGATTAGCACTGGATACCATCAACCAATGAGCCAGAGAACTCGTCAAATAGTTCGCGACAAGGTAGAGAAAATGATGAAGAATGACATCATTCAGCCTTCGCAGAGCCCATGGTCATCACCAGAGGTCCTCATCAGGAAGAAGAATGGCAGTTGTTGCTTTTGTGTTGATTACATTAAGCTTAATAAGATAACTAAAAAGGACGTTTACCCTCTTCCACAAATTGACGATACACTAGATTGTCTGAAGGGGGCTAAGTTTTTCTCAGCCATGGACATGTACTTGGGACACTGGCAAATCGAAGTAGATGAGGCTGATCGTGAGAAAACTGCAATCAGCACCCTGAGTGCTTGTATAAGTTTAAAGTAATGCCTTTTGGTTTGCATAAAGCACCGGCAACTTTTGAACGGATTATGTTCTTATTGCCGTCATTTTATCAAAGACTTTTGTATCAAAGCCAGGCCACTCCAAAAGTTGTTAAAAGCCGATGCTAAATTTATCTGGGGTGGTGCTCAATAAGATTCTTTTGATGTGCTGTGAAAAGCTCTGATGACTGACCCTGTACTTGGTCTGTATGATGAGAGAGCACCTACAAAGTCACCTGAAGTGAAAGATGTGCCTTTGTCATTTAGGTGACATTTGATGAACATGTAAAAAGACTGAGAGCCATTCTTAAGTGTCTCCAACAAGGCAGACTGAAACTTAATCCAAGAAAGTGTCTCTTTGGAGCAAAAGAAATCAAAATACTTGGACACCTTGTGTCAAACGAAAGTGTGCATCCAGACCCAGAAAAGGTGACATCTATAACGGAATTTCCTATTCCTAAAAGTATTAGAGATGTGAGAAGCTTCCTTGGATTATGTTCTTATTGCCGTCATTTTATCAAAGACTTTTGTATCAAAGCCAGGCCACTCCAAAAGTTGTTAAAAGCCGATGCTAAATTTATATGGGGTGGTGCTCAACAAGATTCTTTTGATGTGCTGTGAAAAGCTCTGATGACTGACCCTGTACTTGGTCTGTATGATGAGAGAGCACCTACAAAACTACACACAGATGCCAGTGGGTATGGGATCAGTGCTGTTCTGGTGCAAATTTCGGATGGAAAAGAGAAGGTTGTAGCCTATGCTTCTAGGACACGTACAAAAGCTGAGAGAAACTACTCAACTACAGAAAGAGAATGTCTTGCTGTGATATGGACCATGTTCAAATTTTGACAGTATCTCTATGGAAGGTCATTCACAATTGTTATAGACTATCATTCACTTTGTTGGCTGACAGGTCTCAAGGACCCAACAGGACGACTCACCAGATGGGTACTACGTCTTCAAGAGTATAACATTACCTTAGTGTACAAAAGTGGAAGAAAACACCAAGATGCTGACTGTCTCTCAAGAAACCCTGTGCAAGACCATCAAGACTTTGATGAAGATAATGCTTGTCTCACTGCACTCCAGGATCTCTCTGCTGAGCAGAAGGACACCAAGATATCTCAAATTATGCTTGCCTTAAATTGGTCAGAGGATGTAAAAGGACAATTTAAGGTAGTTAATAGATTACTTTGCAAGAAGAAATTTGACCCGCTTGGAAAGAGGTGGCTTCCAGTGATTCCCAAACACATGTGCTCAAATGTTCTACAGAAATTCCATGATACACCTGAGGACAGACATTTCGGATTTATTAACACCTACGATAGAATCCACAAGAGATTTTTCTGGCCAGGTTTATTTAGGAGTGTCTGTCACCATGTGTTGCACTGTAGAGAGTGCCAGAGGAGAAAGGCAGTTCCTCAGAAACCACCTGACTGACTCATACCAATTCCACCAGCCAAAACGCCTTTCCAGCATGTAGGGATTGACCTCCTTGGACGATTTCCAATGTCTGCTTGTGGCAATAGATGGATTATTGTTTGCACTGATTATCTGTCATGCTATGCCATTGCAAAAGCTGTGAAAAAAGCCGAAGCATCTGAGGCAGCCAAATTAATCATGGAAGACATTATATTAAACTACAGTGCCCCAAGGTCGTTTTTTATGGATCAAGGGAAAGTTTCTCAATCGAATCTTGTGACAGAGATAAACCATTGGTGCAACATTACTCATCACATGATGACTGCCTGCCATCTGCAAACTAACGGACTTACTGAATACCTTAATAAGACCCAGGCTGACATGCTATCAGTGTTCATCAATGTTGAGCAGAGCAACTGGGATGGGGTGCTACATTTCATGACGTTTGCCTACAACAGCACCAAACAAGACACCACAGGATTTATGCCATTTTTCCTGGTGCATGGGCACGAGGCGACTATGATGATGGGCACTGTATTTCTGTTACAGTCTGATGACGTGGATGAGGACTTCAGCGGCCAGGTGTTAACCAGAGCTGAGGAAGCTCTGCAGTTAGCTTGACTCCGCACGCTGCAGGCTCATGAAAATGATCGCCAAAGGTATGACACAAGCCACCACCCTCTTGTCTACCAGCCTGGTGACCTTGTCTGGATCTTCACTCCTGTTCGGAAGGTTGGTCTCTCTGAGAAACTCTTCAGGCGCTACTTCAGTCCTTATAAGGCTGTAAGACAGTTGTTTGATGTTACTTATGAAGTTGAAGATTTCAAGACCATGAAAGATCAGAGATATCATCCACGTCCTTCAAATGAAGCCCTTCAAGGTTCCTGCCATCCAGGGTAAATTAAAAGCTCCAGCGACACGCAGTAACCGGAAAGGTGACAAAAAGTGTAGCGGCAAAAGGAGTTCTAAGAAGATCATTGCCAGTGCAGGCATCAGTCATCAGGAGTCAGGGTATGCAGGATCGATGACTCGTTCCCGGACTAGGACGACGTAATGCCGAGACGCTGTTCTCTTAAGGAAGAAGCAATGAATGAGAAGAAGATGAGTAGCAATGTGGTGTAGTGGTTATTTTACTGAACTGTTGCATTGAGGGTCGTGAGTTCAAAACTTGCCAAGAGTGTACAATTTTAATTTCTACATTCGGTTTGAGTACATTCTAGAAGTATCCACAAATGTCAAGAATCATTGTACTGGAATGTTCTGGCTGGAGGCAGTTCGCTCTGTGCTCTTATCTGTGTAAGTGCTGAATAAACCTTTGTTAAGTGAAGTTAGTGTTCGTCATTCATCTAATTATACCTTCTCCTATGTGACAATATTTCTAAACATGGCCTAACAATGTTATAATTATAACATAGAAGAAAATGGTGCATAACTGATCGCCACACACAGTTTACATTGTTTAACTTCAGTTAACTTCAAGAGAAGACTGTCATGACTTTACACTCTAGTGCACATGCCATACATTATCACCAAAATAACATAAAATAGTAAATGAATAACATGGAAAATACAGTAGAACATAATGTCAAAATAATAAGATAACCGCAACTTAAGTACATAATAAAAAGTTGTATTGCAAACTGACTTGAGCAATAGACTTCCCATAGCGTGATCATATTAATCATGGCATATTTGTACCCTTCACATTTGAATCTTGAACTGGCAGGGCTATTCTTAACCTTTTCCTTCAAAGTGAGTGTGTTGACAACACCTCAGTGTTAATTCTGACATGGTGTTAACTGTTGGTGTGAGTTCTCCTCAAGGGTGCTGCTTTCCCTTGTTCCTTCCAAGTACCTATTATCTGATTATTAAGTGAAAATGGATGTGATGTGATGTCATCATAAGGTCCACTGTTGCATTCATTAGAACTGTTCCCTTATGACTTACCTGCAATGAAGGCCCTTGTGGAGTTGATGAAATTGTCATGCAGCAGCAGTCGCTGGTGACTGACTTACCAGCAGTGACACTGACTTCATGCTCAATACCTTCATACAGATTGCCACAAATATCAATACCATAACTTCTTTTATTTATATTGTTTAACATTCTGTTATTGACCTCTAGAATTTGTGACATAGTCTTAGAAGTGGTTACTACACACATCAAAAAAATTTTTGGATCACCCCTGTTCCCAAAACTCCTTAAGATAGACATTGACTGTGGTTATTGTATCACAGCCGCAGTCCCTTCAACTATTCAGAGATGTCACTAAACCTGGCCAAAGATGTGAACAACCATGCATGAGGAGCACCTATTAGACTGAGGGGCTCTGACAGCCAATCAGTTCCAGTCATTCCGCCAGGAAGAAGGTACACAGCTCATGTTGTCTGCAGTTAACCATGCCATTCACATGGTTCGATCACATCTGCATTGTTACTTTGTGCCAGGAAGGACTCTCGACAAGGAAAGTGTCCAGGCATCTCAGAGTGAACCTAAGTGATGTTGTTCAGACATGGAAGAGATACAGAGACACAGAAACTGTCGATGACATGCCTTGCTCAGGATGCCGAAGGGCTACTACTGCAATGAATGAATGCTAACTATGGATTATGCCTCAGGGGAACCCTGACAGCAATGCCACCATGTTGAATAGTGCTGTTCATGCAGCCACAGGACGTCGTGTTACAACTTAAACTGTGTGCAATAGGCTGCATGATGCACAACTTCACTCCCCACGTCCATGGCGAGGTCCATCTTTGCAGCAATGACACCATGCAGCACGATACAGATGGGTTCAACATGCTGGATGGACCACTCAGGATTGGCATCACATTATCTTCACCGATGAGTGTCACATATGCCTTCAACCAGACAATTGTGGGAGACGTGTTTGGAGGCAACAGGCAACTCAGTCAGGCTGAACAGTTTAAACACATTGTCCAATGAGTACTGCGAGGTGGAGGTTCCCTGCTGTTTTGAGGTGGCATTATGTGGGGCCAACATACACCACTGCTGGTCATGGAAGGTGCTGTAATGGCTGTATGATATGTGAATGCTATCCTGTGACCAATAGCACAACCATATCGGCAGCATATTGGCGAGGCATTCATCTTCATGGATGACAATTCGTGCCCCCATCATGCACATCTTGTGAATGACTTCTTTCAGGATAACAACTGTGCTCGACTAGAGCGGCCAGCATGTTCTCCAGACATGAACCCTATTGAACATACCTGGGATAGACTGAAAAGGGCTGTTTATGGAAGACATGACCCACCAACTAGTCTGAGGTCTACACTGTATCACCGTTGACGGGTGGGATGATATGGACCAACAGTGCCTCAATGAATTTGTGGATAGTATGCCATGATGAATACAGGCATGCATCAATGCAAGACGGAGTGCTACTGGGTATTAGAAGTACCGGTGTGTACATCAATCTGGACCACCACCACCTCTGAAGGTCTCACTGTGTGGTGGTACAACATGCAATGTGTGGTTTTCGACAGCAATAAAAAGTGCAGAAATGATGTTTATGTTGATCTCTACTCCAATTTTCTGTACAGGTTCCAGAACTCTCATAACCGAGGTGATGCAAAGCAATTTTTTGATGTACAGGTACAAGTGAGTCACAAATGTTCAGTGTGTTTCTGTAATAGTTTATCAATAGCCATTAAGGTGATGGATGTACAAGAATTGTAGTGGTAACTTGTTTTGTATTCAGATATACATTTGGTAAATGGATAAACTGAAAATTTCTTATGTAAGGGTAGGTACTCCTATTGGAACAGGCTACATTTTATTGCATATTCTGTTGGTTGGTTGGTTGTTTGGGGAAGGAGACCAGACAGTGAGGTCATCGGTCTCATCGGATTAGGGAAGGATGGGGAAGGAAGTTGGCCATGCCCTTTCAAAGGAACCATCCCGGCATTTGCCTGCAGCGATTTAGGGAAATCACTGAAAACCTAAATCAGGATGGCCGGATGCGGGATTGAACCGTCGTCCTCCCGAATGCGAGTCCAGTGTGCTAGCCACTGCGCCACCTCGCTCGGTTATTCTGTTGAGATGTGAAGTGACTTTTGCTGCCTTAGGTGAGTGAAGCTCACCAACTAAGTGCTCACCAAACCACATACAGCATGAGTAACTGTTATGTGCCCTCAAAGTTCATTACAGTCTGAGTGACATTCTAACCAGCCTGCACCAGGCAGCGGGGGAGGGACATGGGGAGTCAGTAGTGTGTCTTACATGCTGAGTATCTAAATGTGTGTGCGCCAACGTGGGCCAATAATGATTCTGTGATTGTGTAAGGTCAGAGTTCAACTTATTTTCACAAGGTAAGTTTGCAGTTGGATGATATTGTCAATAGCAATGGAGAAGTGTTCCAGAGAAGCAGAGTCTCACAGGAAAAAATAATGCAAATTTGCATTTAATTCAGCATCAAATTTGGTATGCCTTAAATGCACAGTAGAAACATATTGCCATAGTTTCAAAATCAGATAATAATCACAAATAAAGACAAAACACTCATAAACAATATTGTTTTCCCTATTTGTATCCTTGCAAACAACGCATATTGTTGTTAGTAGTCACTCACAGGATGAGTGACAATGTTGTGTTACTGTCAAGGGCTTAAAGCTAAAACAGCAACTTTCACAGTAGTGATTATAAGCAATGAAGTCAAAATTAAGTGTAGTGGTTTGTGTCATTTCCTAAAGCCTTCCAAGAAACAGACATGAACCATGGAATACATGGGCAGCACAGCAAGCAACACTTCTTAAGGGGGCAGTGGATGGTCTGGCTTGTTTCATCTGTAGCGTGCACATATGTGAACTGTTTGGTCTGGCCCACAGGCATTTATTTATTTATTTATTTATTTATCCTGTGGATCACATATTGTACAAAGTACACATGATATAGGACAAGTCATTTTTCTTAACAAATATGTAGTTTGGAGAAAAAAAATAGGCAATGGACTGCCATTTAAAAAAATGTACACAAAATTGTTCGTTGATGAATATAGTAACTTCACATACAGAGAATACAAACAATTTACATGGGGAACTAAGAAACATGTAGGCAATGTAGTGCTACTTTAAATTTACACAAATAATCACTGAGATTACAGAATAGTGAAAATGTCAACTGGAAACACAACAGAAGGACAATGTCATTTAAAAACTACATTAAACATGAAATTAACATTGAGATTTCATAGACAATTAAGTTTTAATACTAATAGAATGTGTACTTGTACATTCAAAAGCGAGTTGAAAAATTTTGGGAAGTGAAACTGAAACATAGTTTTGTATAGTAGAAATTAGGTTATTATTTTGCCTACAGAATGTTTTACTCTAATCACAGTATTTTACAAAGGAACTTTATAATTTTTCATTTCTAGGAATTCTTGTACTGAATAGAAACAGTGCTTTGTCAGAAATGCCTTTAGTTTATTTTTAAATATTGGATCTGGAGCAGTTTTTATTTGTTCTGGAATTTTATTGTGTAATACGACACCCAGATGAGTTATATATTTTTGGTATGAAGATGTCCTTGAAAAAATTTGATGGATATTAGATTGCCCTCTTGTATAATGAGCATGTATATCATTGTTTCGGATTAATTTGCCTGTTCTTGAGAGGTATTCCCTGGTGAATAGGATTGTTTCTTGAATGAATAGGGATGCGATGCTTAGAACATTAAGTTTTATAAATTGACATTTACAGGATTCCAGCTTTTTGAGGCCACAGATTATCCTCAGTGCTCTTTTTTGTAGTTTAAATATATTTGTGCTGTGAGTTGAATTTCCCCAAAAGATGATTCCATAGTGGAGCAATGAGTGGAACTGCGCATGGTATGCTTGCATTAGTGTGGATTTACTTGTTGTAGATTTTAGTATTCTTAGTCCATAGCACAATGATGAGAGTTTCTTTGATAAGTTGTTTATATGTGTGTCCCATTTTAAATTTTGTTGGACCCATAGACCCAAAAATTTTGTTGCATTTACATTTTCAATTTTATCGTTATTTAACTTTACTTGGATAGTTTTTTGACTGGAAGCTGATACATACAGTTTTCCCACTATTAACAACTAAGCAAACATTCTCATTCTTCAGATGGGGGCTGCTGGGCCATTGAGAAAATACGAAACTGAGGCAAGGATTGATGAATTGATGATAGTTGATTTGTTGTGTTTCCTCTTTACGACGGTTAAATAACAAGGGAAATTTTCAACTGCTAGAATGAAAGAGGAAGGTACAATGGGTATACAGTAAACATTAGACTAGTATTAAAGTAGTAGCACAACTAATTTATATAAGATTGTGTGTGGGTCATACTAATGCACAATTCCTCTAAGCCTGCTCTGCAGAGTTCCAGTCGTAACACTGCAGGAAGTGAGGTGCATGGCGAGGTGCAGCAGCATGACAGAAATGCATTGTGCAAGCTACTGCAGTGCCCAGATGTTGTCTATGTTTTGTCTCAATAATGAAGGTACAATGCATTTCAGAAGAATGAGGATTTAATAATTGATCAGGAATACAATGTTGAAACACCAGAACATGACTGATAGGGAACACTCTACTGCTTGGTTAAGGAATATAAATGTACCACAAAATTTTCTGGAAACACAGGTGTGTATGAAGAGAATATAGAGACTAAGGAACAAATAGCATAACTATACAATGCAACAAATAGTAAGATTGATTGAATTTAGGTTTAATAGGAAAATAATAATTGGAAATATATCTGTGGATTAGTACTGTCATTTTCAGCTGGGATTCTGGAAACAGTTCCTCCCCACATGCCCAAAATCGCTGGCTTCATTAAGAACATGTTCCTCTGCCAAATGGGCCTGTTACCAGGTTAGCAGAATCACCCAAAATCCAGCAGAAAATCAGTCATTTGGGGTACCCTTGGAAATTCATACTTAATGTGGTTCACATCAGCACCATTTCAGTAGGGGATCAGTTGAAAAATACTATCAATCCCTTGCCTAACCATTTACTTGATCAAAACAGGGTTCATTATCAACAGGTGACTATCAACTATGCCTTCATTGTTGATTGTTTGAACAACTCATGGCAACTGAGGATTGTACAGTATCTGCTGAAAAAACAAGTAAATGTCTTGCTTCAAACAAGAGGATCAAGAGAATCTGATGGAGGAAAATGAGACAGTCAGATAATAAAGAAATTACTGGTGTAAGGATACCTGCAGTTCCAAAGATGTAATTACTTATACTAACCCATTATTGGCAGGATATATCATTAATAGGTAGACAACAGCATTGAAAGGGTACATTTTTACTCCCATAATTACATGCTAGAGGGTTACTTCCAAAATAGCTCAACGGCTCCAAACTCTTAAGGAGACGGTAAGTTTTGAAGGTCTTCCATTTTTCGGCCTTTTGGCTGAGAACTGTGCCATGGGGGTTGAAGAGCAAGGGTGGCCAAATCCTCTGGAAATTCAGATGATAACACAAGCAAGTACACATTTTGTATTCCCAGTCCAGCACATTCAAGTGTTATCATAACCATGTTTCTGTCAGAGTGGCAGAACCCATAACCTTCCATCGAGCATCAGAGAAGTTTGTCACAGGCTTCATCATAAGTGAACTTGAGATATACAGTGCTGAAGATGATAGATAAGTGGATACCTAGCAGCTATTTTGGGTCGCATAAAAATCTCTGCACTTCATTGACCTTGAGTCTAGAGTACGTAGCGCCGAACTTCAGCTTGATCATGGCTTTCCGATATGAACAGTGTTCTGCAGAATTTCCAGACTGTGGAGCCACTACTATTCAGTCAAGTAGCTCCTCAATTGGCACCACGAGACTGACTGCACACTGTAACAGTCTCCTCACCAAGGCAAAATCCTTCGCAGTACCGGGAAATGGACCCACGTCCTCCACATGGCAGCCATCTACACTAACCACTACGCTATGGAGGTGGACATTAGTGGACAGATTCGTAAAAATGACAGTAATAAACTGGAAATTGGGAACATCTCAACAAAAGAAAGGCATAATCCTACATCCAGTGAACCAACAAGCCAAAAGCCAAAAACACCAAGAGTCCCACTGCTGGAAGAAAAACAGGATTTTTCTCTACTAGATATGCTAGTGCAAAAGGTGATGTATATGGTCAAACAAGAAATAATATATTACCTCTATCTAATTTTAAATTTCTCCATGTGAATGTTCTATCACTGCCCAACAAACCTAATGAAACAGAAATAATGTTAAATGACCTGAATTATACTACTGCCATATGCTTTACCAAACACTGTCTTAAACAAGATATGTTAGAGCTTGTTACAACTTGCAATCATGTTTTGTAGGGAAATATCAAGTCATAGGGGCTTCTGTGTATATGTTAAAGAAAATACTGAATTCAACAGTGTAACTAAATATCATAATCTGTCCAGTGAACAGGTATAGAATTCACTATAGTATAATTACCAAGGCAAAATACAATTATTATTTGTGTGTTCAGGTCAATAGATTGAAACAAAAATGGAGGAACGTTTGGAAGAAATTAAATCTTCCAAGGAAAATTTACTTATATGTGATGTTTTCAACATGGATTTATCAAAATCCAATAAATTCAAAGACAATATAAATTTACTATTATCATCAAGTATAAGCTCAGCTGTAACTCAACCAACTTGTGAAATAGTGACTTCTGCATCTATCATTGGCCAGATTTTGATAAACAGATGTAAAAATGCCTCTTACACACAACTGCTAAACATAGGTTTTAGCGATCGCTACACTCACATTCTTATGATGGATGTTGGAGGAAATCCACAACTCCATGGAATAAGGCACACCATAAAGAATTTCACTACTAAAAGTATAGAATAGTATTGTTTTCCCCACGAAGTGTGAAAACTGGAGTTGTGCATACAGCTGTAACGGTGCCAATGAAAAATATGATAAGTTTGTGGCTACATTTACTCATTATTTTTATTTATTTATTTATTCATTTTTTGAAGTAGCTTTCCACAAGAAAACAATTACATTTAGTTCTATTTAACAAAACATATGCATCACAAAAGGTATAATTATCATCTCAAAATAAGAGGAGATAGTATGAGGACTCCAAGAAAATTACTAGCCCTGATTTTATTACCTACTTCAAAAGATGCAGACACATACTAAACCAAGTTATTTCAGAAACAATCAAAAAATTAGAAAGTGACAAACTAATATGTAATTACAAGAATAAAACTATGGCAACCTGGCAAATCATAAAAAGAGAAATGAGTGCAATGTCTGTTTTCACAATAATATAGAGCCAATTATGAATAGTGAATTGTGGTTCATTTGTCTCATAACATATATGTAACCAAATCATTTGATTCAGGTACAAGAGACACAATAAACTAACTAACACCAAGTAAGTGGCTACTGCTTTCAACAACCATTATGTCTCAAACATACCATAGCACATCAGTTGATAAACACATCATGACAAGCAGCCAGACAATAAGAGAGTACAATGAGATCAAAAAGTTATTACAAGTATGTTATTCCTGTACTCAGCAATACCTGGATTACCTAATAAATATCCAGTGAGTGCTAATGAGATAGCAGATGCTATCACCAAATCTAATGCAACATTTACTGTAGAAACACTAGCAGCCATAGTAAATTTGAGGGTGATGTATTTCAAATAGACAAAAACTGCAAAAGTGACACCTCTGCATAAGAAGGGTGCAAAAGGTGAAAGTGCTAACTATAGGTCAGTTTCAGTTTTATCAGGCTTCAGCAAAATTATGAAAAAATGTTCCTTAGGAGATCAAATGCCTTCTTAAATAAAGAAGTGCTGATAAATGACTCACAACATGGTTTCAGAGCTGGAATATAAAGCCTTTTTAAATGAAATACTATAAACATCATGTATCTGGAATATTTCTTGATCTTAGTAAAGTCTTTGTTAGTGATAATTACATTCTCATGCATAAGTTAAGTAATTGTGGAATTAGAGGCCAGTTTAAAAGGTGGATTCAATTATATGTAGGATGGAACTTAAATAGTGGGAACACTGCTGTGGAGACACTATGCAATCGAATCTACTATTGTCGCTGATAGCATCTACCTGACCTCTGAGCAAATGGACTCGCCCATCACCAGCATCCACACAATCGAGGGAAACCCAGTCACTTGTGAGCGAGCAATCTAATGTAACAGTGTCAATACGTTTTTGAAACAGGAATAATGGAGTTGGATCAAAATTGAATGTGCCAGAGGTCGTACAGCATGACAGTGTCATCAAGGTCTTTAAGAGACGTGCGGGGAATCGACAGTGCCGTACAGAACAGTGGAACATTGGGTAAAAGATATCAATGAAGGTCAGCAGACTGTGGCAGACATGCATTGGGGAGGTTGTCCTAGCATCTCTGAAGAAGAAGTGCAAGCTGTTGCCATGCTAGTGGACAGTGATCGACACCATATGATTCATGAGCCGGCCCATGAAACTGCATTAGCACATACGGCTGTGCTTTGCATCCTGAAGGAACGCCTAGGCATGCTAAAAATTGCATTACGATGGGTTCCGCATGACTTGATGGAAATGCAGAAATGAATGCATTACGATGCTGCTCAGATGCACTTGGAGCGCTATGAGCGTGAAGAAGAGGCTTTCTTACGCTGTACTGTAACACTGGATGAAACATGGGCAACATCGTATGAGCCAAATCTGAAACACCAATCCAAAGAATGGTGTCATTTTGGGTTGCCACAAAAGTTGGAAGTGCATTTGAGCCCCAGTATGGTGAAAGTTATGGTGATTCTCATGTACGACCATGATGGTGTTATGCTAATGCATTACGTTCCTCCATGGCAGACCATCAATGCACAGTATTACTGTTCATTTTTGGAGCATCACCTGCGACCAGCATTGTGAAAGAAGCGATGACACTTTCTGCGCAACCCACCCATCATTTTGCAAGACACTATGTGGGCGCATACAGTGCAAACTGTGGTTGCTCTGTTCGGTTGATTGTCGGGGGAAGTACTGTACCATCCACCATACTCCCCATACTTAAGTCCTTGTGACTTTGATTTGATTCCGAAGATAAAGGAACCAGTTTGTGGCATTTGCTTCAGAACTGTTCCAGAGATTCAACAGGCAGTAGACTGTTCCATTCACACCATCAACAGAACAGACTCTGCTAACAGCATACTATACCTTCCACATCACTGGCAACGGGTTCTACACAACACTGGTGACTACTTTGAAGGATAGTAACAGGTGCAAACACGTAACTCTTTTGTATCAGTTGTGAATAAATAGTTGCCACTATTTAGGTTCAACAATCAATAGCAGATTACAAAATAAAATACATTGACAGTGAAACACAAAAAATTCTTGTTCTTACAAGGAAAAAAGTATGGAGTCCTAAAAGGGTCAGTTCTGAGACCGGAGTCCTAAAAGGGTCAGTTCTGAGCTCTGTACAATTTCTTTTAAATCTAAGGGACTTGGCTGACAAAATAAATGATGAAACCACAATACTCATGACAGATGACATTAACATTCTAATTAAAACACACAGTGAAGAAAATCTGCAGGAAGCTGCAACATCGATTATGCATAGTTTAGCACAGTCATTCAGGACCAGCACACTTGTCAAAAATTCTGAAAAAAACTTTGGCAGTTAACCTTCACATTTCAAAAATCTCCATATTGCCCATCCTGTTTTCATCATTGATGGAATAATGAGTCAAATGTGATTAATAGAAACATTTAGGCATACATATTCAGGAGGATTTAAAGTGTGCTATGCACCTTAACAATCCAAATAAAAATCTAAAAACATGTATGTATGCTGTTACGATTTTCACTCAAAATACAAGATGCTCACTGGCAGTGACAATGTAACATGGCAGTATACATTCACTATTGATGCAAAGAATAAGTTTTTGGAGAAATTCCACAGTTAAAAAAAACTAAATGCAGGGCTTCCTGTAGAGCCCTTCTTAAAGTCTGAAAATACTGTCTCCGTCACACATGTATATCGATGAAGTTTTGGTACTAATTTTTACGAAAGGGATCATCTCAAAAAAAATCTTCAAACATTACTATTGAGAGAGAAGTTCGGGTTGGTTACACCAAACAACACCCATTTAGCAGTAGTTCATTTATTCACCTAAACACATGCAAGGCTCACAAAGAACTGAACATGGCAGAACAGCTCAAAGACAATGCTCAGAGTTCAAAGACGATGCTCAGAGTCCAAAGACGAACGCATATCGATGCTGGTGTCGATCTCATCGCCGCCACATAGCCCCCCCCCCCTCCACAGTACGGAGTACTCTTGAGAGGCCGGGGGGGGGGGGGGTACTAAGATGTCGGCAGGGGTGGTCCGCGGGAGGCAGACCACGGTCAGCTCGACAGCATCGTCAGGGAGCTGTGTGGCTAGATCTCGTGAAGGAAGGTTTGGCCACCGAACCTGGAAGTCGTTGAAGCGAGCCGGGCGTTGTACTGGGTGTGCTGGTTGTGCGGTGACAGGTAGGCCAGCAGTTTGTGGGTGGAACGGAGCAACGACAACGATGTCTCCGGTGGGCGTGGCGAACACATGAAGCATGTCCAGGGCGACGTCGGGCGGGAGGGGAACACATTTCACCAGGTGGTAGGGAATGGTGGAGGTTGTTTCATGAGCACTGGATGAAGAGAAACACACGACAAACAGTGTATAATCAGGCAGTATTATTGAGATGTCGTGGATTATGTCCAGGGGGACAGGCACAAACACCTTGAGCGAGGGCACGTTCAAGATGGGGGGCCATGAGAAACCTCGACAGGGTGAGGCAGGCAGTGGTGGAGAGGTCGAAGGGACCGGCAAAGGGCTCGGTGGCGAGGGCATGATCGTAGGTAAGCTCGACGTGGGGAGCAAGTGGTCACTCAATGGAGTGCATGAGACCGGAGTAGAGGGCGAGGTCGGAGGAGAGCTCGACGATTGGAACTGGAAGTCACTCGATTGAGTGTGTAAGTCCGATGTGGAGGGAGTGGTCGGAGCATTGTGAGCCACGACAGTGAGTGGTGTGGTTGTGGCCTGAAGGGGGGCAGAAGAAGGCTGAACATGAGCAGGCTTAAGTCTGTTGAGAGAGACTGTAACAGATGAATCTTTCATCTGGATGTCATAGGTGTTGGCTGAGCGCCGGAGAACTCGGTACGGGCCAGTATATGGAGGTTGGAGGGGAGCACGGATAGTGTCATCTAGGAGCATGGTGTACTCACAATTGTCCAGAGATTTCGGGACGTGAAACTTAGGGCGGGAATGGCTGACGGGCAGAAGGAAGTGGCGTCTGATGCGGTCAACGAAGGAAGGTAAGTCAGACTGAGGGAGAGAAGTGGAAGGGCTCACAAGTTCGCCAGGGAGAACAATTTTCTGGCCGTATACGAACTCGGTTATCGTGCCTTTGAGGTCTTCCTTATGGATTGTACGAATGCCGAGTAGCACAAGGGGAAGGGCCTCCATCCATAGAGAGACGTGGCATCGAAGAGCCGCCTTGAGAGTGCAGTGCCAGCGCTCAACTAGCCCGTTACTTTGTGGATGATATGCTGTAGTATGGATGCGCCGGATGCCGCAAATGTTACAAATCCCATTGAACAGGGCCCCCTCAAATTGTCTGCCCTGGTCATTCATGATGATAGCTGGACATCCAAAATGCGATACCCATGACTCAACGAAAGCTCGAGCAACAGTTTCTGCTGTCATATTGGGAAGGGGGACAGCCTTGACCCAGCGAGTTGTTCAGTCAGTAGACGAGAGAACATAACAAAAGCCGTTAGAGGGGTAGAGAGGGCCGACAATGTCAATATGAATATGCTGGAAACGCCCTGGAGGGATCAAAAAGGAGGGGGGGGGGGGGGGGGGAAGTGTGCTTGTGTACTTTGCAGCGTTGGCACGTGACGCAGGAGCGTACCCATTGCTGGCAGTCATTGTTGACATTTCTCCACACAAAGCGCTCTGCTACGAGGCTGGCGGACGCACGAACACCGCGGTGGGCTAAATTATGCAATGCGTTGAAGATAGCTCGACAGAGCGTGGTTAGGATGAGAGGGCATAACGTGCCAGTACTGTCGTTGCACCAGATCTCACCAGAAATGCCAGGGAAGGTGGTGCGGATGAAGTGTAGTGAAGAAGTAGAGTCTGAAATCAGGTTTTGTGTTTCCTCATCGGCGGGTTGGAGGTTAGGCAGTTCAGAGAGGTCTAACAGCGAATGGACGGCATCGACTCGTGAAAGGAAATCAGCAACTATATTCTCAGCACCCTTTATGTGTATGACATCAGTGGTGAACTGAGATATGAAGTCCATTCATCTGAAGCGGCGAGGAGGCGGGTCAGCTGGTGGGTTTGTAATGGCCACAGCCAGGGGTTTGTGGCCCGTTAACACATAGAAAGGACGTCCCTCAACGTCAGTCTTAAAATGCTTGATCGCTTTGTAGACTGCGAGCAACTCCCTGTCAAACGCAGAATACTTCCGTTGTGCATTGGTGAGCTTGCGCGAGAAGAACGGCAGAGGCGAAGTTTGGCCGTCGATTGTCTGGCTGAGGACAGCGCCAATGGTAGTATCGCTTGCGTCTGTGGTGATGAAAAGCTGTTTATTGGGATGAGGATGTGCAATGGTGCAAGTCTCGGCAAGAAGATTTTTGAGGGCCGTGAAAGTGTCAGTCACAGCAGGAGTTCATGGAACCGGCCGAGATCCAGAAGTGTTGGTGGCTGCCAAGGCATCTGTCAGTGGAGCCTGAATCTCCACAGCCTGAGGTAGATGTCAATGATAACAATTAACCGTACCCAGAAAGCGCCGGAGCTCTTTGAATGACTAATGTCTGGGTAGGTTTAGTATTGTTTGTACTTCCCCAGGGGGCGGTGAAATGCCATAGGCAGAGACCCGAAAACCAAGAAAAGTGACAGTGGGTTGATGTAGCTGCAATTTGTCCTGGTTGGTCTTGATGCCTGCTGCCACGAGAGTTTTCATAGCAGTTTGCACATGTCGAATGTTGTCCTCGACGGAGGAGCTGAACACAAGAACGTCACCAAGATATGCAAAGCAGAATTTTAGGTCGAATAGCACTTCGTTGATGAAGCGTTGCCAGGTCTGGGTTGCGTTTTTCAGACTGAAGGGCATGAATCGAAACTGAAATAACCTGATTGGGGTGGTGATTGCTGTCTTCTCGATGTCTTCTGGTGCCATGGGGATCCTGTGGTAGGCCCATTTGCAATCAATGACAGAGAACGTAGGTCGCACCTCCGAGGAAACTGGTAAAGTCGGCAATGTTGGGTATGGGGTAGGTGTCCATAATTGTTCGTGCATTTAGTCAACGGTAGTCTACGCACATGCGCCAGGACCCGTCTTTCTTGGGTGTCATATGTATCAACGTAGACCAGCTACTGGCAGAGGGTTCAATGACGCCGGAGCTTAGTAGTTCATAAATCTGATTTTTAAGGTCGGAGAGGCGCTTGGGACAAAGTCGTCATGGTTTACTGGAGACCGGGGGACCTGGCGTGAGGCGATGCTTGTGAATCGTGCCATTGGTGACGACGGAAATGTTGCTGGCGGCGCGGGAGGCGATTTGTTTACAATGTGTGGGGGGCGGGGCAGGGAAGGCGTGGTTGTGGTGTTCGGAGCCACTCGGCGGATCCAACGGGAGCCGAGGCGGCAAAGTGTCCCAGGAGTCGACGTGACAAGATGGCCGCCGGCCCGAAGCAGTGGCACCATGGTCAGGTGAGCTCGGTAGAGCTCGTGAGCCGTTAGTGAGTACATTGTCCGATGGCGCGGCCTGTGGCAGCACGGTCGCGGACGAAACGCTTGGCACGAGTGCCCTGTTTGTGTTGTCAGTGGCGGTCGCACAGCGGCGTGCAGGAGCCGAAGTTGCGTAAGTTTGAGGTGCTGTCCACGAGGGGCGGGGTAGGAGCCGTCAGTTCGGGAACACGTGACACTCATCATGCATGCGCACTTGTGTCCGGCCGAGTGTCAAATGCTGCCATGTTAGGAGGGTGTGGCCATGCGGCACTGTCAGTACATGTTATGGCAGTCTTGACAACACAGTTGCGAGGGAAAGTGGGAGGTAAACATATGGAGGCTCGATTTCTGGGACTGCAAGCAGATTCGTCGCACTTACTGACCCTGCTTTGTCCTTGCTGTAGTGTATGTAATTCCTTTGCTGCATCGGAGAGCTGGAGCTGTGTTTCCTGGAGCTGGAGGGAGAGCTCGAAGTTTTCCTTGTGAAGGCAAGGCACTTGTGCGTGGTTTCTTGTAACATCGTCAACAGAGATGAGTATGTACAGATGAGATGAGCCCGGACCGATGTGTCACGGGGGGGTTTGCTTGACGGAGCACAGGGGAAGTAGGGGAAGTGAGTCTTGGACGGATGATGGAACACGGTGTTTCGCACTAGGTCCAGTGAAAATTTGTGGTGTCGCAAGAAGTCAATGCCTAGTATAGGTTCGTCAATTTCGCACACTAAAGAAGTCCACTCGAGTTTGCAGTTTGCGGAGGGTGAGATGACGTGGGAAGTTGAACCCGAGCATTGTAGTTTAGTTGAATTCACGGCTTGCAGTGAAGTATGATGAGGGAGGGTGTTCGACGATGCTAAGGACGTAGGCAGCAGCGAAACATCGGCGCCTGTGTCCACTAGGAAAAGGTATCCCGACGAAATGTCTTTAATGTAAAGTCGTCCACAATTATCTGGTCGTTCCCGGACAGAATGGAGCACTGGGGGGTGCCTGTCATGTTGTGCGCAGGACGCAGCACCCGGTCCTATCTGCGATTGGCGTTTGGGAAGTAGCAGGGTGGTCTGCAGTTCCGTGCCGCCTCACCAAACCATGTGTGGAAGTAACAGTACAGGTAACGCCGTTGCATTTCCTGCAGAAAGTTCGTTGCCAGTGGCAGTGGCCGAGATTCGGTGGCCGCAGCAGGTTTGGTTGCAGGAGGGGGCGTGACTGGGCAGAGCTGGTGACGTCCCAGTTACTTGTTTACTGCTTCCCGGAGCGAGCGGAATGGTCAGCACAGTACGGCCCCGGCCGCGTCCGGCCGCAGGGTGATGAGCCTGAACCTGAGACTTGTCAGGTAGGCAATGGCTGGCGAAATAGAGCAGTGATGCATCGTGTAGCCTGTCAGCAATTGTTATTCTTTGCTCGACAGGCTCAGGAGACCTTTGAGCCAGAGCAAAGTGGATGTGACGAGATAGTTTATCTGACCAGATGGCGAGGAGAGCTGTGTCAGAGAATAGATCGGCGCTGACCAGGGCACATAGCCGTCTCCAGAGCTGGGAAGGTTTGTCGTTGCCTAGTTTCTCGATGTGGAGCACTTGCCGTATTGCTGCCTCAGTTGAGGGTGCAAGCCGACGTCTGTTTGGCTAGAGTGTACTGGGTAGATGAGCTGGGGCGTCGACCAGGTCAGCAATCAAGTCCTCCTGGTCGTGGAGGTGGGTGATGAGGCACAGAAACCTGGTTGACTCGTTAAGTTTGTAATGGTTGAACACTTCATCCACAATTTTGAACCAGATTGTAACTCTGTCGGGATTAAACAGTGGCAGCATCGGTAGGCATTGTAGAATGTTCGGAAGAACAGGTTGAGTTGAGTTCATCGCGGCACTGCCTGAATCGAGCTGTTGTTGCTGTAGTATTCCAGGAGAGTGTGCCCCCAGGGGATGTGGCAACAATGGCTGTTCGGGTGGTAGCGTGAAAGTGACACAGTGCAGTTGAGCGCAATCCGTAGTGACGCGGAAGGCCGATGCGAGTGAGACGCCGTAATGTGTCGATTGCGGTTGCGGAAGCTCAACACGTTGCGGCTGTGTTCGGACTGACGCGTTGTGGAAGACCGACGTGGATGAGGCACTGTGGTGGGCCTAGGACGGTAGCAGAAGCTCAGCTGGAGCCAGCGAGGGGGCGACAGATGAGAAAAAGTTCAAAGTTTGAGAACGCGTGTTAGTCCATGGAAAGCTCGACGTATGACCAGAGCCGGAGCCACCTGTGTTGCAGGGAGGCTGTGGAGGTGCAGGCTGTCCAGAAGCACAGTGTGGGAAATGATGTCGAACATGGGACAAGGTGTGTGAACGTTCAATGTTCATAGTCACTCCCCTGAAAACGGTGTGCGGATAAGGTGAATGTTGTGGCACAAAACACTGAGGTGTAGCAGTGAGATGGAGGTGGGGGGTCAGGCACAGATAACAAGTAATTGTTCCTGTTGCAGGACGAGGTATCAAAGTAGGAAGGCATGTGCTGATGCTGAACCGAGGCAGGTGCGGGCGTGCTCGGATGCTGAAGAGGTTGACCTCTGGACAAAGCAGTTCCAGTCACGTGGCTGCTATTCACGTGGTACTGCACGGATTTCTGCGTGGCAAATCGTTGTCCTGGTGGTAGTAGGTTGTCCGACGAAGCATTTGCAGAAATCGGCATTGGTCCAGCACTGCACTGGAGATCCGTAAGAGGTAATTGCAGAATTGATGAGGGAAGGCACATGTGGCGTGAACGAAGGCGTTCGATAGCTGGACTCATGCACACTCCTAACCTCACTTATTGTTGCAGGCTTGAAAACGTCTGGCGAAATCGGTGGAATCATCAAGTGAGAGGCATCGTGTTGCAGTCCTGGTGGGTGTACATCGCTCACACCACTATGCATGTCGATCACAAAATCCGGCATCAGGCACTGGGCCAAAGTCATTGTTTGAATGCTGTGTCGATGTAATACACACGAAAATAACCGTCACAGAGGTCACGGACACAGTAAAACGGCGAAAACAGAAGACATTACAACTTGGGGTCACCAGTGAGGGAGAAGTTCGGGTTGGTTACACCAAACAACACCCATTTAGCAGTAGTTCATTTATTCACCTAAACACATTGCAAGGCTCACAAAGAACTGAACATGGTGGAACAGCCCAAAGACAATGCTCAGAGTCCAAAGACGATGCTCACAGAGTCAAAAGACAAATGCATATCGATGATGGTGTCGACCTCATCGGTGCCACACTAGGATTTACATGCATATGAAACTAGGCAGAAGTTAAACCTTCATGTAAACACAGTCTGTAGAAATGTATGCCAAAGAGGAGAAAACTACACTGGATCTGTGTTATGTAACCATATGTCTTCTTACTTAAAATGTATACTTACATTAAATTAATTTAAGGTAAACTTGAAACAGTGCTTGCTTGACCACTCCTCCAACTCTCTCTCTCTCTCTCTCTGAATTTCTGTAACATCATAATAAGTAAACCCTATTTTTATGAAATATTGATAATTATGTATTATGTAATTGGATAGATAAAGGATCTACCCACCAAGTGATGGCTGAGAAACACACATATGGAAGTTAATAAAGTTTACAAGGTTTCAGAACCAGTGGCTCTTTTTTCTGGCAAAAGGAATGAAGAGGAAGGAAGAGGGGTAAAAGGAAAGGACAGATGAGGTTTAGGAAAAGGAGCAGAATTCAGAAAAGTCACCCAGAACCCCAGGTCAGGGGTCTGGTCCAGACTGCGCGAGTCAACGATCATGTGTGTGTGAGGTGTGCTTGCTTGTGTGAATGAATGGTGTGTGTTTCTCTTCCTTTTTCTGACAAAGACTGTGCGTCAAATCTTATGTATAAGTATCTTTTAATTGTTCATTTCTGCAACTTAAAGTGTCATCTTTATGGTAAATAGGTATCTATTTTTTCCTATGTTGTTAAAGAAAAGTAAATGTAGTTGTGCTAAGCTTGGTAATTAGTCATATTCTTCAGACATCCGCCAAGGCAACTTCAAACAGCAACAACATGCCAGACTTCACCTCAAAGAGCTATCCCACCTTCTCCTAAACTAGCTGAACAGTGGTATTTCCCTTCCTATCCCTCTTCAACTCCCTTAACAGCCACACCATAAACAAGATAATAATCACCAATAAAGACAAAACACTCATAACGTTGTTTTCCCTAGCTGTATTCTTGTAAACAGCTCATACTGTTGTTACTAGGCACTCACAGGATGAGTGACAATGTTGTGTTACTGTCACGGTCTTAAAGTTAAATCAGCAACTTACACGCTAGTGATTACAAGCAATGAAGTCAAAATTAAGTGCAGTGGTTTGGGTCATTTCCTAAAGTGTTCCAAGAAACAGGCATGGACTGTGGAATATGTCGGCAATACAAGCAACATTTCTTAAGGGGACAGTGGATGGTCTGGCTTGTGTCATCTGTAGAGTGCACATATGTGAGCTGTTAGATCTGGCCCACAGGCATCCTAAGCAAACATTCTCATTCTTCAGATGGGAGCTGCTGCAGAGTCATCTGCTGGGCCATTGAGAAAACACAAAACTAGGGCAAGGATTGATGAATTGATGATAGTTGATTTGATGAGTTTCGTTTTTACGACAGTTAAATAACAAGGGAAATTTTCAACTGCCAGAATGAAAGAGGAGGGTGTAATGGATATACAGTAAACATTAGACTAGTATTAAAGTAGTAGCACAACTAATTTATATGTGATTGTGTGTGGGTCATACTAATGCACAATTCCTCTAAGCCTGCTATCCATTACAAAGTCAGGTATAGTTTTGAGTTGCTAAGTGACTTCTTCAATTGTTAAGTTCTAATTTCTCTTCTACATAACAGTACTTATCTCAAAGTGCAGCAGAGTAATTCACAAATCCATTACCAATGTCTCTCCTACCTGTTAATACAATAAACCATAACTCATAATCTCAAAAACAAAATGTAAAGCACTTTCATTACTAATCATTATTCTTCATCTGTATATGAATCTATTCAATGAGCATCTTACATGAAAATATGAAAATTTAATGTTATAGTGACCTGAACAAACATACATCCATTACACCCTCCTCTTTCATTCTGGCAGTTGAAAGGAAATCAAGATGGCGGCTAGTGTTGATATGCATAGTATTCATGCGGAAAAAAGTGAAAATTACACCGATAAAAACAGCGTGTGCACGAATTGTAGTGATGAAATCAGAAAGTTAAATGATTGTTTAAGTAGTCTGCAACTAACCATTAATACTCTGATGAGCGAACTAAAAAAACTTACGTCCAGAAAGTGTGAACCTACATCAAACTTGCCTCACAGTAACCACGAAATTCCGGGCAAAGTGAAAAACAAAGTGCCTCATTCTCAACAAAGGTTATTGTATGACCCTAATATCGCGTTTACAAGCAGGTTCAGTGTGCAATCAACCGTGCAAGGTAAGAAACGTTGTGCACGTGATAAAACTAACTTCCGAGCTGAATATGAAACTACAAATACGCGGAGTGATACATCCAAAAGAATGCCTAACAACTCAACTACTGTTATGAATGGAAATGAAACGGAAAGACCTGAACACTTGTGTGACCCAAATATCAAGTATTTGTCCAGCGCTGATACTAAATTGTTTGGCCATAACGACGGTGGACCTTCTAAACAGGCAGAGAAACCTAAATGAAGAAAAGTAGTTTTGATGGCAGACAGTCATGGTCGTGGATTTGCTCGCCTTCTGAACGGTCAGTCCAGTTTACATACAATCGCTTACATAAAGCCTGGTGCTTCTATGTCGGAAGTTTGCAATCATATACGATCCACAGACGTTGCTGACTTATCCTCTGGAGACTTTGTTGTGCTAATTGGTGGGTCAAATGACGTATATAAAAACGAAACCCACAAAGCAAAACAATAACTAAAAAGGTGCTTAGGACAGTTGACACACACAAATGTTTTAGTGCTGAACATTCCACATCGGCATGACTTACCGTCTTGGTCATGCGCAAATAAAGAAATAATCAATGCCAACCAACAAATTTCATTACTTTGCAAACATTTCAGAAATGTAGAACTCGTAAATGTTAATAATATTGGGCGCAGATTCCACACATTACATGGATTGCACGTTAACAACATGGGGAAAAAACTGCTCGTCGGAAAAATTGAAGAAATTATCACCAAGAGGCATCAAACACTCAAAAGCAAAATCATCCTGGATTGGCCCCCCAAATATTCGAAGGAAACAACGCCAGCAAGACCTCACTCACCAACATCAACAACAAAAGAAGGAACTAGGTGCCTCCAATATTCAGGCACAATGAATGCAGTAACAGCTCTACCAATTGCAGACCCAGCTCTAACACCAGCAGCAATATTATCAACAGTAGGTGCAGCAGCTGAACAACTACAAGGGGAGCCAGACACAGAAGAAAATTCTGCTGCAGATGATAACAGAAGAATAGGTTCAATCGGGAAAAGAAAAGCAGTTCTTCCAGCACACCTGAATGATTTTTTATTGACAAGGTAAAGGTAAGTGATCAATTAAATATGCCAAAGTCTAACAATATGCCAAAGCCTAACAAGCTCTTTAATTTCATGTTGATTCATCAAAATGCCCAATCATTGCTAAACAAATTAAGTGAAGTTGAAATTTTATGTACTGATGAGCTAAAAAACGTTTCTGTAGTGTGTATAACTGAACACTGAATGAATGAATGAATGAAATTTTATTGTCGTTTAGCTATTACGGCAATTGACAAAGTCAAGTTACATATATACAAGTTATACAGCATATATACATGGGTTAAAGATCAATATGTGACATAGGTTTTACATAAAATACAATATTTAAAATGAAATAATATGAAAGCATTGCATCATAACTGATTCAGTTAAAGAAATTATGCTGCACTCTCCAAATCGGTACCACTATGATATTTTACAGTCGTAAAATTCCTGAAGTGAGTAGTATGGATTTGCAGCTAACCAACTGAAGAATTTGTCTTTAAATAAATCAAATGGAGCTTCTACCCATTCTAGTGGCAAATTATTAAACATCTTCATACCCACCACTTCGTAGCTGTTCAATGGCTTGGATAATCTGTAGTAAGGTATGTCAAGATTGCTACTATTTCTGGTTCCATGAGAGTGTACATCTGATCTTACATAGGCCGCAGGTACATGGTTTATTAAATTCTTTAACAAATACACCACTCTAGACAGCCTTGCATTAATGTATTTAATATGTGGCTCCCAAGTCAGTTTAGTATCTATAACAATACCTAAGAACTTAACACTATTCTTGAAGTGTTCTGCTGGCGGATCTCTCAAACTAAATACAATCTTTTGAGTTTTACTCTCATTAAGCAGGAACCCATTAGCTCGGAACCAGACTGATGCCTGTAATATTGTGTCATTTGCCACAGTTTGGAGCATATCAATGTCTGAGCTGATATTGAAAAAAGTGGTATCATCTGCATAGAGAATGGAGTGGGTATTTATGTAGGATGTTAGATCGTTTGTCATTAGGATAAATAGCAGAGGTCCTAATACTGAGCCTTGTGGCACACCGCACTTAACTTCAGCTAGCTGTGATCTCTGTTTACCAATACAAACAATTTGTCTACGGTTGCTGAGGAAAGATTCAAAAATGTTGTCAACTTCACTGTTTGTGATTCCGTAATAAACTAGTTTGTTGAGGAGTGAAATATGCTCCACAGAATCGAAGGCTTTGCTAAGATCACAAAAGGTAGCCTGAGCAAAATTTTTTCCTTCATAAGCATTAAGCACTTTTTTAATCAGGGAGTCAATGGCATGGACTGTGGATTTGCCCTTCCTAAAGCCAAATTGTACCGCAGTAATAATGTTATTACATGTCAGATAATCACACAACTGGGAGTTGATGATGGATTCCAAAACTTTAGATAAAATAGGTGTCAGGGATATTGGGCGATAGCTAGATGGGCAATTTTTGTCTCCTTTCTTGTAAATGGGCACTACCCTAGATAATTTTAATACTTCTGGGAATACTACTTCAATTAGACATCTATTTATACATTTAGTAAGAGGATATACTATGTAGCCAATTATTTTTTTAACATATTACAAGAAATACCATATATATCTTCACTATCAGAGGGTCTAAAGTTATTTACAAGTGTTAAAACAACATCTGGTGTGACTTCTGATAAAAGGAATTTATCTTTCAGGGTGTAGTGTACATTATGGTATTTAATGAGATCAGCAACAGTCTCTTGTGGCCTCACAATGCTTTCCCTAATTTGGTTAACAGATTTTGTACAGTAGTTATTAAATTCGTCTGCTGAAATTACTACCTCAACTTTCTGCTTGGTTTTGGCCACTGAATTTATTGTAGTCCATGCTTTTCTGCATTTATTTTTTGATGACTCAATGCTGACTAGGTTATGTTGTTTTTTGGCCTCATTTAAAGCATACTTATATTCCTTTTGTGCTCTTGAGTACCTTTGTTTAGCCATATCAGTTTTCTGAAGTTTGTAAGAATCTCTATACAACAACAGCCATCTTTTCATATTGGCTAGTTGAGTGGTATACCATGGACTCTTATCCCTATGTCTATTATTGTTACTTTTAGGGCTAACTTTATATTTCTATTGAGGGCAGTTGGTCTCTAATATATTTAAGAAATAATGAAAAAATCTATCAAACAATGTATTGGCAGAGCCCTGAGCATTATTGTTAAACAGATGTGACCAGTCATAATTACTGAGTGAGACCATGAAATTAGACAATTTTTCTTGCGTTATTGGTCTTGTGATGACTATTTTAGGCTCTTTAAACTCCTTATACTCCATGTTAGGCCTATCTGTACCTATTTTTATCCAAACTGAGTCATGGTCCGAGAAATCGAAGACAGCTACATCTGAAGACAGTAACTCTCTATTGACATTTGTAAGTATGTTGTCGAGACAAGCGGACTGTCTTGTGGGTTTGCAGTTCGTAAAAAGGAAGTTGAATTGTCGTAACAGGTTTTTAAATTCATTTACAGTGTGCACATCTTTGTTTACATCAAATGCGGCATTGATGTCACCACCAATCACAATACTATATTTCTTCCACTGAGGACTAAGAAAGAAATTTAGTAAAGTCTCAAGTTTTTCTAAAAATATTAATGGACTTCCATCTGGTGATCTATAAAGAGATACAATAACAATTTTTAAATGATCCAGATATATGCCTGTGGCTTCAAAGTGTATCTCACTGCACAAAAATCCTAGATCTAGTTCATTACTACAATTTATTAATCCCTTCTTAATGTAAATTGATACACCCCCATGAATATGTTGCTCTCTGCTAAAACTGTTTGCTAAGTGGAAATCATCTAGTACATGAAAAGATATTTCATTTCCATTACACCAGTGCTCACTTAAGCATAATGCATCAAATAAGTTCTCATTTGCAAAGCCGTTTAAAATTATGTGTTTTCCACTTATACTTTCAATATTGAGATAACCTATCTTGAAAGACAAAGTTGGTGAGTGGTTTTTGTTAATGGGGCATTCATCATTACTGCTATATTTCTCTCTAGTGTTACTGACATTTATTATATTATTCTTATGTTTAATCTGGTCATCCAGTGTGAATCTGGGCAAAGCTGTTGGTCTCAGCCCTTCTCTGTTACCTCTAAAAAAGAGTTTTCCTTAAATCTAAGTGGTATTGACTTAGAGCTCTCGATTTTTGTTATGCCTAACTCATTGGCTAGTTTTATGATTTCATTACTCACATACTTCTTTCCGAGTTGATTCAGATGGAGACCATGAACAGTGTGAAATGTTGTACCTAAGTTAGTTATGTTTACAAAACATACATTTTTAAAGTATTTACAAATTTTCTTCATTTCTTCATTTACTCTTGTCACTTCAACATTCACACACGACCAGGATGGAAGATCATGCCGAAATGGTATTGAAAAGATTAGGATTTTTGTATTTTGTGGTTCCTGCAGTTTCTTCTTTAATGAGGACAAGAAGTCTTTTCCTTCATTTCTTGCTACGTCATTTGATCCAGCCAGAAAAACTGCCGGTTCCATGGCTTCTGCTGGTGAAGAACCTGCTACATCTTTAAATTTTGCACTAGGTTTTATTGTGGCTGACATATGGTAGCTTGAATTGTTCTCAACTATATCCCTTAATTTCCTTCCTTGACTGTCTGCATATAAATGTATTTTCACAGGGCTAGGTCTGCAATTGCGGCTTGCTTTCTTGTGGTTTTCAGTTTCATTACTTCTACTGACAGTTGACGTAATATTTTTACTGCACCCATTATTCACTTCACTTCTATTGACAGTTTCATTACGTCTATTGACAGTTAACGTAATATTTTTACTGCGCCCATTATTCACTTCGCTTCTATTGACAGTTGATGTAATATTGTTGCTACACCTACTACTCACTTCACTTTCATTAACCTTACTTGTGTTAAGCACATTGACTTGTGAGTCTACTTTAATGTTTTTTTCTGTAGCAAAAACACTAAATCTGTTTTCCAAGGGTGGAAAGTTTACACAGACTCTACCGCATTTTGTGACGGGAACAGCCTGCCATTGTCTTTGTAGGCGATCTAATGGCCTACATTGATTGCTTGGTTCTGTGTACACGACACTAACCTCTTCTTGGGAAATTTGTTTAATGAGTTCCTGGTTAATTGCTGCGTATTCCTTCTTCAGTTGTTCGTTTTCTTTGGCCAGAGCTAGGTTCTCTTCAATTACCACTGATAAGATAGCTTGTAAAGTACTATAGTCAGCGTTTACCTCATGTTTATCTTCCTCCATCGGCGCCATATTGTCCTTACTCTTCAGACAGACATTGCATCGCCATTCGCTGTTTTCGTCTGGAAGATTGTCTTCTTCTAACTTTGCACATCGAAAATGTAACCAACCGTCGCACTCATCACACAGAATTCCGTTTTTCACGACTTTACTACAGTTTATGCACTTTATACTAATCAAAATTCTACTTTTCTTGGGAGCTAACTCACTTGTAACCATACTACTTGCCGCCATGTTATGTTAGGCTGCCTAAAGGTGCAATGTCAGTCACAAAACTTGCAGACTTCAATCTTTCTTCATCATTTTCTAGAATTACATCCAGTCATGGAGGGTCATGTATATTTGTTAAAAGTGGCATTGATTATTGTAACATAAAACCCATTGAACTGTTAGCTGAAGAGAAAATTTTTGAAGTATCCGCAGTTGAACTCTCTGCATTAAAATTAATAATCATCTGTGTATATAGGTGCCCTGATGGGAACTTAAATGATTTGTCACCAAATAGAAGCAGCTTTAAATACTATAAAAAACTTCAACAAAACAGTGATCATATGTGGAGATTTTAATATTGATTTTCAAGAAATCTCAAAAGACCAGCAAAGCTTGATGACCCTACTGGAAACATATAACATAAAAGCCACCATAGACTCTCCTACAAGGGTTACACCAACAACGAGCTCAACAATTGATCAGATATTAATCAACACAAATGTAAATCACAATTTCTGTGCCGGAAATCTTAATACTGGCTTCAGTGATCACTATGCACAGTTTATTGCTTTGCACACCCCAAGTGAAACAACTGAGAAAGAGGAACTTGTAAAAGAAGCAAGGAAATTCACTAACAAACAAATAAACCTATTTGTACAGAGACTAAGTGAAGAAACTTGGTATGAAGTGTATACTTGTGAAAATACTAACAAAAAGTTTGAAAATTTCATGGAAATCTTCATGTCATACTTTGAAGCTGCATTTCCATTAAAAAAGCAAAAATGTCAACCTAACTTCAAAAAGAACAAATGGATTACAACAGGTATTAGAATATCTTGTGCAGAGAAAAGAAGATTAAACGATATAGCAAAGACACAGAACATGCCTCATGAATTTCATTTGTACCTGAAGAATTACAAGAGGATCCTCAAAAATGTTGTAAGGAAAGCCAAAACAATGGCAAATGACAAATACATTGAAAACTCAAAAAACAAATCTAAAGCTATATGGGAAGTTATAAAAAATCAAACAACAAGTGAAACTAAACAATATAAAAATGTGAACTTATGTTACAAAGGACAAATGATTTCTTGCCCAACAGAAATTGCAGGGACCTTCAACAAATATTTTGCAAACGTAAGTGAACAGTTGGTGAGTGGACTGGAAGAACACAACAAAATATCACCTCCAACATGCAATAGTGTGAGAAATGTGTCTACATCTTTGTTCCTTTCACCCACAAATTCTGAAGAAATTTTATCAGTTATAAAAACCTTGAAAACAGGGTACTCATGTGGAATTGGTGGAATACCAGATGCAATTATTAAAAAATTTGCAAAGAAAACTAAGCAAAACCTGTTACATGATACGGATCTTAAAAACTTGTTGCAGCAAAGCCAGCCTGTTAAATGTATACTACTCCTATGTGCATTCTGTAATTAAATATGGCATAATCTTCTGGGGCAATACAACAACAAATATTAAACTTTTCAGGATGCAAAAGAGAATACTAAGAATTATTGAAGGGGCAAACAATACGAAATCGTGCAGACCCATATTCAAAAAACTGTCAGTTCTTCCTCTTCCTTGCATTTTTATCTATGAAACACCAGTTTTCATCAAACAATGTATCAATAGACACTCAGATATCTTATTAAAAAATGAAGATATACATGCACACAATACAAGGCAAAAATCTGACCTTCATGTAAAACATGTGAGAACATCATTGTGCCAGAAAGGCACACTACATACTGGGATAAAGATTTTCAATAATCTACCTAAACATGTTAAATCAATAGGTAAACTCTGTAATTTTAAGGCTGAAGTAAAGGCATATTTAATTGATCATTGCTTTTACAGTCTGACAGAATATATAAAAGCCAAACAACAAAAATAAAGATGCATTATTAATATTCTTCTTTGTATGTTGCCTGTAATGTTTGTTGTATTTATGAATCTGTTCTGAATTACTTCAATATCTAGTCCTTAGGATTGCAATACAAACTGTATTTTATCTTGTAAATACCTAACCATGTCCAATATCCTTGTATACATTCTATACATATAGGATTTGAAGGACTAAATAAATAAATAAAATACATAGCTGCGTATCCTCCTTCACATGACCAATGTACCATAGTGTAGTTTGATGAACAATATGCATAATTATCAGAGTATAATTGTGCTCAAAACAGCTAAATAAATCTTCCACTCATAAATAACTGTCTGCTGGAGATATGTATGTAGAATCCACTCCATATTTGTTAACCTTTAAATTGTCACAATTCTAAACAATTAATTAGCTGAGAATGTGGTTTGAAAGATTTGAAAATACATGGCTTATCAAAACAAATCCAATAAGACTCCATTTGTGGTAGCTGATCCAATACCGTGTATCAGTGAGGTAAGATGTGTTGAAGTCTTAAGTGGCTGCACCGAGCAGTTTGCCAGACACATAGCAGAGTACAGATAGTCCACAAATCACAAGAGCAATATATGTGTGTAAGGAAAACCAAGTTCATACTCATAATCAAAGTTCCATCCCCTGCCAAATATATATGTATCCAAACATAGGCCAAACAGATAAGTGTATTTACATAGGTGTGTAAGTGAGAGATAAAGGATAGTCTAATAAAATATGTGACATCACAAATGTGTTACTGTAGAAACAAATTTCAAGTGGCTAGGGCTCTGCATTCGCTACATTCATGATGCAGAAATGAGTGTGCAGCCTCCTGAGGGAATGCAAAATGTGGTACACCATGAAATTTCAAGTAAACCAAACAGTATGTATCAGTCATCAGTTCAGTTTATTTATCTGTATAATTTCAGCAGTGTTACATTCCTAAGCCCATAAAGTTTCCCAGATTTAGTCTGTATGCATTTGGATGTCGATTTTATAAAATTTCAAATGATCCAATGTATATGTCAAAAAACTTCTTAATCTCACTGTTTGTAAACTTTGACTTGGCATAGCTCTTAGTTAAGGGGCTCCGGAACGCCCTATACTTGCAATGTTAAAATAACGCTTATAAATTACATCTTTCCTCACAAAGTATTTGAGGTAGGAAGTTGAACTTTTTACAGATTATTTATTGGAATATGGGCTACAACTTAACACAGGGATTTTACAAAATTTTACTTCAGTTATTAAAGATGATTTTTTTTCAATTGTAATGAAAATTCAAAACATTTTTTTGCAATTTTTTATTTATATATTCAAAAATACACAGTTTTTTGGAAAAAGGCTATGTTAAATTATGCAGAAGGTACTGTGTAACATTTACTGAAAGTTTGAAACAAATATGTTTGGAAGATCCTTAGAAAACATGTAATTAGTATGAGAAAATAAAAGTTTTGGGAATCGAGCGACAAAGATTGGATTAACTTTTTAGTGCATTCCAGGTCCATAGGATGGATTATCTTCATCCTCTGCAAACGCCTCCTCCAGCTTCCTCTTGTTCCTCCTCCTGTTTACTCTTGCTTGTATTTCTAGACTCTTTACAGCCCTGTCTGCAGCCCGAAGGCGTTCTTTGTCTAAAGCAAACATCGCTCGTTGTTGTGTTCGTAGATTTTGGTACCATTTTCTTCAGTTGCAGTTACTGCAACACTGTTCCAAAAGGTGGTCATGTATGAACACTTATCACATTTCAGTTGTATTTCACTAGCAAGTCCTACGTGCTTTATTATGGAGAGTTCCAGACCAACTTCACTACAATGAATACATCTTACACAGTTTGAAAAAATTCCTTTGAGAATCGACATATCAAATATTTCATTCACATCCGATTCGCCCATAAAACATTCATAGTTTTCACTCATTGAACCAAGCTTCTTCTGTGAAGTATTTTCTTTCCCACTTTGACTGCTATGGGCAGGTGTACTTGAGAGGTTAGGTTCACTCACTTGGTTATCGTCTTTATTGTTTACAGTAATAACACATACCTTTGGCTCTCCAACATTTCTCCTTTTCTTAAAGGCCTTCAGGGGATTTCTAATAACTTTACTTTTACTCATTATTATACTTCAACAAAACAGAGACTCAAGAAACAGAATTAATTACGAATATTTTCGAGATAACGACAGAGTAAATAAACATGAAACAATCGACAATCGCACCAGCGATATATATTGAACCATCACAGGTTAGCCACAACACATACTTTATCTCACATCACTAAAATGTACCAGATGAACACGGACGTTAATAATAACACCATTTGACAGCAGTTTAACAGCGCCACAGTGGGTCACGCCCATGTAGAACACATTTCAAAAAAAAATTTAAAAATAGTTGTAGTCTTCGGAATTGAATAAATTATATATCTATTAAAAGGTAATAGTCTGCAGATTCAGAAAACGCAAAAAAGTAAAAATCGAACTTTTCATGATTTTGAGCCTTTCCGGAGCCCCTTAAGACAAGGTCTCCAATCTTGATCACTCTGTTGTGAGGTGTCTGTTTTCGTTGTTGTTACATGGTCTTCCTAACTATGTCTTCTCTCTCAGCTGCAGAAACCACATGATGGAAATTCAACTAATTCATTGATGTGGTAGGGAGGTTTCTTATCATTTAAAATTTCACATGGAAAAAAAAAACTGTTGTGGTGTGTTGCAAACTGTTTACTACACCTTCAAAGCAATCAATATAATCTATCAAGTTTGAGTGATCTTTGCTACAGCAACTTTTGCATAGATGGCCTCTCCTTTATATATCTCTTAGTAGGATTACAAGAAATGAGTATGCATTTTGTGAGATGGCCTCTCCTTTATATATCTTTCAGTAGGATTACATGATGGCGACTAAATAGAAATAAGTATGCATTTTGTGTTATAATCATCAGTAAAATCCTTCCAGGCTTTTGATGTAAATTGACTCTCCTCATCAGAAAGAATAGTACTGGGAAGACGAATAGTGTGAAAACAGTCCTTTATAAATTTGGTTATCATTTTTGTATTAGAAGCTTTCTTCAAAGGATTAAGTTTAATGAATTTCGAATATATATCTATCGTGACAAATATATGAGTATCCTCCGTTTGCTTTAGGTAACTGGCAAAATAGATTTATGCCAACTATGTCCATCTGTTAAAAATTACACTTTGCAAAAAATATCTATGTGTTTGGTTGTTATCTTTGACTCACTGACATCTATGACATGCAGAAAGAAATTGCAATGCTATGGAAGTAAAGATGTTCTGAATTTTTCTGAATCCATTTCAATGAACCACATTAACCAAAGTTTTCATGTACATACTTAATGAGTGCATCAGAATACTGCTCAAGCCAACAAACTTTCCATTTGTCACTATCTGTCTGTATATAGAATAATAAACCTTTTTAAACTTGATAATATAGCTGTACTTTCTCATAATCTTTTTTCCTCTAGTAATTTTAACTAATTTCCAATTATCATCATGATCATGGTTTCTCCTGAAATGACTAAAAATTCCCCTCATATCTTCCTCATCTCTCATGCTCTTCATATATATGATTTTTAAATTTCTCTCTTGATTTCCATTTCCATATTCATAATCATCCTTCACTGTTAATCTAGGCAAAGCATCAGCAAATAACAGTCTCTTTCTCTTTAATGTACTCTACTGTGTAATCAAATTGTTGCAAATAAACTGGCCACCTGGTGATCCTCCCATAATACAAATTATATTCCTGAAGATAATATAGGGCTTTGTGATAAGAATAAACTTTAACTTTGTAATGAAGTAAATAATTCTTAAATTTCTTGAAACCCTATACTATTGCTGAAAGCTCCTTTTTCTGTGATGATGTAATTCTTCTTATATTTATGTAAACCTTTGCTTGAAAATGCAGCTGAATGATGTTCTGTAACCTCATTTACTACGTTTTCCTGAAATAAGTGAACACCCAAACCTGAATCCTGCTGTAAGTCATTAGACAGAATGGCAAAGAAAGATCTGGTCTATGCCGAATTTCACTCTTACTAAGTTGTTCTTTTATCTCATCAAAGGCAGTATGACACTCCTCACTCTATTCTCATATAATATTCTTCTTCAACAGATTGCTTAAGCAAGGTGCATTTAAAGCTTGAGTCTTGACATTTTTTCTATATATAGACCCACAAGATTGAACAATGATTTTAGCTCTCTCATTGACTTAAGCTTAGGAAATTTTGCAGTTGCATGGATTTTCTCATTATTAGGAAAAATTCCCTCCTTTGTTATTCTGTGGCTGAGGAAGCTAATTTGTTTCACTGCAAATCTGCATATATCTAACTTCAAAGTTGGGCCTCCCTATTTCAATTTCCCCTCAATTTCACTTAAAATACTCATATGATCTTTCCAGCTCTTATGGATAGTAAAAAGCCATCTACATAAATAGTTAATTTGGCAACAACTCCCTTCCCCCCCCACCCCCCAAAAAAAATAATCCAACCCCTTAATAAATTCAGTTACAGAAACATTCAACCCAAATGGAACAGTACAATACTGAAAACACTTACCATTATATAAAAATGTAGTATACTTTCTTAAGAGTCAAATTCTAATTCAGTTAGATGAAAACCAGAAGTTAAGTCGAGACTAGTCACTTATTTTACATTCTCAGATTTATTCAGTAACTCATCTATGTTTTCTGGGTGATCAGTCTCTCCCTCCAAGCACATGTTCAAATGTCTGGAGTCCATAACTAGACTAATTCCATCGCCTTGTCTAGAAACTGCCACCAACAGGTTATCATATTGGACACAACTTCTTTCCAGTATCCTCCACTTTTGCATTTTCTGTAACTCCCTTTCAACTGCTTTCCTCTTACAGATGGGCACACTACAAGGCTTCATGAAAAATGGGCCATAAGGTTTCAACTTTAGTTTACCTCGATAATTCTTCACCCTACCTGGTCTCTCATCAAAAATATCATTATATTCCAATAAAAATTTCTAGTTCCTCTTTATCCTCTGTACTTAAAGCTTCTGGTTCCCCTATCTTTTTTGTTGCAAGTTCACTGTAAGAATCACTATTTCCCAATCAAAAAAGCCTTCATCCATCATCTACCATTAAATTCCTCTGCTCCCATGATCTGATTACTATTACTGTTATTTATGGTCTTAGAATCTGTCTCCCCAGAAATTCCCCCCTAAGGACCAGTCATATCATATCATTACAATTAAAACCAACTTTAGGGTTGAGAATCCAATTCATTCCCAGCATTAAACTTTCATTCAAATCCTTAGTCATAATGCATCCCTGCACAAATAAACACCATTTATCCTGAAAAACATTAGAACTTTTCTGGTAATCACTTTACTAATTTTTCCAATAGCACCTTTATTCATGACTCCAGTTACAGGAAATTCTGCAAAATTTTGCCCGTCTTTTATTCTGTCCATATGTTTCTTCAATATTCCACAAATAGGACTTCTAGTGTCAACCAGGCAATTATCCCTCCAATTATCATTCTGAACACAATATATGGTCTCTCCTGTGTATCAAAATTATCACAGTTTTCATCTTCATACAGCAAATCCCCTTCTTTTTTCTCTGAAACCCATACCTTTCTCGTTCTCTACGGAGTCTCCACTTTCCAAAGGCTGTAAGCTTCCCAACTTGTCATTTTGGATGTATGTCCGAATTTCACAATCATTACCAACATTATCCAAATAATCACAATTAACCCTCAAAATCTCATCACTGATCATTTCACTCTGCATACTGACATCAGAACAAGTGGACATTATTTCACTGATATTGACTTGCTACAAGCAGATTATTATGTACTTCTCTATTCTTCATTAAATCGTCATTAATACCTACAATTGTACTTTTATCATACTCTTTCATCCATATTTCCTCTTTAATTTCAACATAAATCATGCTATCTAATTCTTTACAAGCGATAAAATCATTATCATTATCATCACTTCCAACATCAGAAACACCATCAACAGCACCATTACTTAAATCATCTTCAATAACATCACTATTCACAGCACAAGCATCATCAGTATCATCATAATTACTATCTATGCTATCTTCTCCCCCCTCAGGTACACAAATCTCAGTCTCAACACATTCAACCTCAGCACAAATGGGTTCACCACTCTCTTCTACATCTTCATCACTTCGTAATGCCACAAGACCTTACTCACCACAATTATCATCACTAGTATCTTTAATCAAGACTCTGTTACAGCTACAAGATTCATCAAATAAATATGTCAAGACACCATCATCAAGATCAACTTAAGCCTTCTGCTTCCTATTTCCTTCCCCTTTCATTTCCATTAATATACCTTCACATAAGTCCCTCCTAAACTCTGCCCTGTTTATTTAGAGTGAACTACTGTAACCTTGGCTGTGGAACCCCCATTGAACATTACTGCTCGCTCTCCTAAAAATTGTTAGCCTGGTTTTGGTATCTATTTTCTCTCGCCCCAAACCAACAGGCTCCCCACGAGATGAAGTTTAGTTTTCGAATCCATTTCCCATATTTTCAAAATTCTTGTTATTAAACCTTCTATCATTATGTTTCTATTGCCTACTTCTTTGCTTATGACCCCTTTCATCATCCCTTCATCTATCACTTCAATTATTATTTCTCCCATCACCATCTCTGTGTCTGTCATTCTAATGGTTGTTCATCCTATTACTATTATCATGATAATTGTTCCTGTTATCTCTTCTTCCGTCTCTGTCTCCATGATGATCATCCTTGTCTACCATCACGAAATGGTGTACACAGGATGGTCAGTCAGGTGAATGGAATGTAGTCTTTGTCGAGTCGGAAATTCCTCACTAGTGACCACATACCACGTCGATCACACTAAGTTTACATGAAGGGTGCGTGGATGGCTTGCCAAACCCACGTAGAGTCAAATGTGGGGTGGCATCATACAATATCGTTAGCTGGATTCCAGAGTTGGAGAACACTATAATAAATCTTTGCTATCAAATTTTGTGTCTCCGGTATAAGTCCCAACATACAGCTGTGCTCCACGAAAAACACCCTAATATGAGATAGCGAGGGCGATAAATGACTAGCAGGTACCGGTGGGCACAGCATATGTGGAGCCACCTCTGTTAGCAGGATGACAGGAAGACTGTCTGTTAGTGAAAGCCAGAGTCGCCACATTGAGTGAAGCTACAGCACCAACGCTCTATGCTTGATGTGAATGAGTCGAACACCTCTTTTGTGGAAGGGTAAAGAAAGAGTAACAAAACGGATCTTAAAAATGGCACCAGCATTCACCATGTGTCCAAACACTGCCTGTATCCTGGAATCCATAGTGTCTGTCATCGGTAATATGTTGATGTAATGGTTAAGTTGAGAAGCCATGTACACGTTGACATGTTGAGCGTGTTGCAAAATGTCCAACTATCTAAATTTGTTGGGGCAAGCCTTTATGCAGAGTTTTCATAAGACCTTACGATACATAAAGGCCACCGTACATTGTATTTGTCGATGGAGCAATATCCCTAAACATTAGAGCATTGGGTTCTTTGTCAGGGGTACATCCAGCTCTGCTGGCATGCCTCATCCCACCTCCATGTAGCATGATTTCCGGAGGTTGATCACACTTCCTGCCACCACCCCATGCTGTTGGAGCCAGTAAAGTACCATTTGTATTTTGTCAACAGTCCATACTAAGAACATCACATCATTGGCATATGTGCCACATCGAAAGGTCACGGAGCAGAGGCTAAGACCTTCCAAGCATCTCCACAGTCCGTGAAGAGCTGGTTCAAGGTCAATGGTGAATAACATGGCACAAAGAGCACAATCCTGTCTGACAGACCTGTTGACATGGACGGGAGTGAACCGATAGCCATTTATGATAATCCTCATTACCTCCCCATGGGTCAAATGAAGCACAACAGATGTCATCATGTGTGAGATACTGATGTGTTCCATAACAGCATGCAGGAAACGATGTTTGACACAATGGAAAGCATGGTCAAAATCCAGTACAACAAGAGCGCCATGGACATGGCATGTTTGCATCAGTACCACCATATCTCTATATTTGCTGAAAGTCATACACACATTAGTGTCACCTCTGAGACAGGTTTTATCAGTGTGAATGGCTGCTGTTGTCATAGGTTTGAGCCTCTCATGGAGCATGTGTGTCAACAGCTTGTAGTCAGTGTTTAGCATTGTCAACGGTCGAAAATCAAGTGGGCAACAGACTCCTCTGAGTTTGGGCACCAGACTCAAGAGACCCTCAGCGAATCCAGATAGTACTTGAAAATTGTGGTTCAGGAGTTCTCTGTACATCTTGACCCACATTGGGCCTATAAGATCAAAAAACATTTTGTATACTTCAAGACGGATTCCATCAGTGCCTGGCGTCTTGTTAGGAGCACCGCACAACATAGCCTCTTGTAGTTCTTCTAAAGTCACCTCCGATAAGAGTGTAGCATCATCTTGTGGGTTCTGAGAGACTGGTAGGTCAGATAGGACGTCCCTGATTCCTACATCCATGTTGTACTCTCGCTCGTAGAGAAGTGTATATGACTGTGTGAACGCTGGGATGACGTCCATTTGTGTTTCAGCTCGTCTCCATCCTCCATCTCAACCTCCGTAATGAGCTGCCTCTCGTGTCTTCTCCTCTCTTGAACGATATGGTTTTTCTCTGAAACCCATACCTTTCTCGTTCTCTACGGAGTCTCCACTTTCCAAAGGCTGTAAGCTTCCCAACTTGTCATTTTGGATGTATGTCCGAATTTCACAATCATTACCAACATTATCCAAATAATCACAATTAACCCTCAAAATCTCATCACTGATCATTTCACTCTGCATACTGACATCAGAACAAGTGGACATTATTTCACTGATATTGACTTGCTACAAGCAGATTATTATGTACTTCTCTATTCTTCATTAAATCGTCATTAATACCTACAATTGTACTTTTATCATACTCTTTCATCCATATTTCCTCTTTAATTTCAACATAAATCATGCTATCTAATTCTTTACAAGCGATAAAATCATTATCATCATCATCACTTCCAACATCAGAAACACCATCAACAGCACCATTACTTAAATCATCTTCAATAACATCACTATTCACAGCACAAGCATCATCAGTATCATCATAATTACTATCTATGCTATCTTCTCCCCCCTCAGGTACACAAATCTCAGTCTCAACACATTCAACCTCAGCACAAATGGGTTCACCACTCTCTTCTACATCTTCATCACTTCGTAATGCCACAAGACCTTACTCACCACAATTATCATCACTAGTATCTTTAATCAAGACTCTGTTACAGCTACAAGATTCATCAAATAAATATGTCAAGACACCATCATCAAGATCAACTTAAGCCTTCTGCTTCCTATTTCCTTCCCCTTTCATTTCCATTAATATACCTTCACATAAGTCCCTCCTAAACTCTGCCCTGTTTATTTAGAGTGAACTACTGTAACCTTGGCTGTGGAACCTCCATTGAACATTACTGCTCACTCTCCTAAAAATTGTTAGCCTGGTTTTGGTATCTATTTTCTCTCGCCCCAAACCAACAGGCTCCTCACGAGATGAAGTTTAGTTTTCGAATCCATTTCCCATATTTTCAAAATTCTTGTTATTAAACCTTCTATCATTATGTTTCTATTGCCTACTTCTTTGCTTATGACCCCTTTCATCATCCCTTCATCTATCATTTCAATTATTATTTCTCCCATCACCATCTCTGTGTCTGTCATTCTAATGGTTGTTCATCCTATTACTATTATCATGATAATTGTTCCTGTTATCTCTTCTTCCGTCTCTGTCTCCATGATGGTCATCCTTGTCTACCATCACGAAATGGTGTACATAGGATGGTCAGTCAGGTGAATGGAATGTAGTCTTTGTCGGGTCGGAAATTCCTCACTAGTGACCACATACCACGTCGATCACACTAAGTTTACATGAAGGGTGCGTGGATGGCTTGCCAAACCCACGTAGAGTCAAATGTGGGGTGGCATCATACAATATCGTTAGCTGGAATCCAGAGTTGGAGAACACTATAATAAATCTTTGCTATCAAATTTTGTGTCTCCGGTATAAGTCCCAACATACAGCTGTGCTCCACGAAAAACACCCTAATATGAGATAGCGAGGGCGATAAATGACTAGCAGGTACCGGTGGGCACAGCATATGTGGAGCCACCTCTGTTAGCAGGATGACAGGAAGACTGTCTGTTAGTGAAAGCCAGAGTCGCCACATTGAGTGAAGCTACAGCATCAACGCTCTATGCTTGATGTGAATGAGTCGAACACCTCTTTTGTGGAAGGGTAAAGAAAGAGTAACAAAACGGATCTTAAAAATGGCACCAGCATTCACCATGTGTCCAAACACTGCCTGTATCCTGGAATCCATAGTGTCTGTCATCGGTAATATGTTGATGTAATGGTTAAGTTGAGAAGCCATGTACACGTTGACATGTTGAGCGTGTTGCAAAATGTCCAACTATCTAAATTTGTTGGGGCAAGCCTTTATGCAGAGTTTTCATAAGACCTTATGATACATAAAGGCCACCGTACATTGTATTTGTCGATGGAGCAATATCCCTAAACATTAGAGCATTGGGTTCTTTGTCAGGGGTACATCCAGCTCTGCAGGCATGCCTCATCCCACCTCCATGTAGCATGATTTCCGGAGGTTGATCACACTTCCTGCCACCACCCCATGCTGTTGGAGCCAGTAAAGTACCATTTGTATTTTGTCAACAGTCCATACTAAGAACATCACATCATTGGCATATGTGCCACATCGAAAGGTCACGGAGCAGAGGCTAAGACCTTCCAAGCATCTCCACAGTCCGTGAAGAGCTGGTTCAAGGTCAATGGTGAATAACATGGCACAAAGAGCACAATCCTGTCTGACAGACCTGTTGACATGGACGGGAGTGAACCGATAGCCATTTATGATAATCCTCATTACCTCCCCATGGGTCAAATGAAGCACAACAGATGTCATCATGTGTGAGATACTGATGTGTTCCATAACAGCACGCAGGAAACGATGTTTGACACAATGGAAAGCATGGTCAAAATCCAGTACAACAAGAGCGCCATGGACATGGCATGTTTGCATCAGTACCACCATATCTCTATATTTGCTGAAAGTCATACACACACTAGTGTCACCTCTGAGACAGGTTTTATCAGTGTGAATGGCTGCTGTTGTCATAGGTTTGAGCCTCTCATGGAGCATGTGTGTCAACAGCTTGTAGTCAGTGTTTAGCATTGTCAACGGTCGAAAATCAAGTGGGCAACAGACTCCTCTGGGTTTGGTCACCAGACTCAAGAGACCCTCAGCGAATCCAGATAGTACTTGAAAATTGTGTTTCAGGAGTTCTCTGTACATCTTGACCCACATTGGGCCTATAAGATCAAAAAACATTTTGTATACTTCAAGACGGATTCCATCAGTGCCTGGCGTCTTGTTAGGAGCACCGCGCAACATAGCCTCTTGTAGTTCTTCTAAAGTCACCTCCGATAAGAGTGTAGCATCATCTTGTGGGTTCTGAGAGACTGGTAGGTCAGATAGGACGTCCCTGATTCCTACATCCATGTTGTACTCTCGCTCGTAGAGAAGTGTATATGACTGTGTGAACGCTGGGATGACGTCCATTTGTGTTTCAGCTCGTCTCCATCCTCCATCTCAACCTCCGTAATGAGCTGCCTCTCGTGTCTTCTCCTCTCTTGAACGATATGGTAGAGGGAAGGTCATTCTCCACTAATATCATCAGTTGTCCTCACCCGCACCTGCAGACCCGCAAGACGTACAGCAGTGATATGTAGCAACTATGCTTTGATGTGGTGTTCTGCAGAGTGTCGTCCCGGCAATGGTGGTTAAACAGCCAGTTTGTGGAGCGCAGTGTAGTAGAAATCAGTGGTCATGGTATAAGAGTGTGCTCTATCTCGTCCATAGCTGGCTAATATGTTCAGCACAAAGTGGGTTTGACACACCTTAACCACCACTGAAGTATGGAACCGTAGGCAGGTAATTACTAGTGGCATTTGCTCCATGTGGACTCAACTTTGTGTCTGCACTTTATCTTATCAAGAAGGGCCATATTGAGGTGCCATGGACCTCTATTTCATCGAACGTATTGTTGAGGGAGGGTGAGAATACACACATACGCTAGGTGATCCGTGAACACTGCTGGCCACATCTCAGCGCCGACAACTGCCGATCGCAGGCAGTGTCTGATGTAGACTCGATCCAAATGGCTCTCAGAATGACTAGAAAAGTAGGTGTATTCCTTGTGGTCACAGTGTCGTATGACCCAAGTGTCTGACAAAGCCAAGTCCTTTACAAGTGACTGAATTGCTGGGCAGGTGGTATAGTGCGGCGTCTGGTTGGATGGTCTGAGTACACAATTGAAATCTCTGCCTACTACCAAGTGGTTGACAGTGCCCTGGAAGAGCAGAGCTATGTCTTCAGCAAAAAAAGGTGCAGCTTTCTCTCCTTACATCAGTGCCGGCAGGAGCATACAGGTTCACCAGATGAACTGTACCAACCATGAGTGTGACCCGCGGACCGACAATAAATAGGATACATTAGTTGCCATAATACCTTCCCTCAATGGAATAGCCATACCTTCTCCACCCACATCTGAAGGCATAGGGTAGGCATCATATCTGTAGGTATCAATACAAAATCCTGATCAGACTTCTTGAAGGAAAACAACATCCAAATCTGTAGCTCATAGCGTATCTTGCAGCATACTGATTTTTAGAGCAGAAGTAACACCATTGACACTGATTGTGTTTAGGCAGTATGCTTGTTCCATCAAGTCATGGGGGGGGGAAGGGGGGTCCTTGATATTGAGGGGGCGGGGGGGGGGGACCTTGGTATTACAGGTGGGCGTTAGTTGTGATATGCAGCATCTTGTGGGTGTAGAAATGGGAAGCAACAGGCGTACCAGCCTAGGCATCTGTCATCGTCAATGTAGACACTGCCAACAGCTTCAGTACATTGTCAGGGTTCTGCATCTCCATGTCCTGCACGCGGTATCCCAGGAACATCAATACCACTGGATCTTGAGAGGCAGACAAAGTCAGTGGTGCATCCCTGGGGTCGGAGCTTTGGTGATTTCCTGCATCCCCACGTGTGCAGACACACAGGTAGTGGGTGAAGATGTCGAACCATGTGGTGCATTAGTATCAGCCTTGTCAGATTGGTTTATCAGCTTATGCACCTCATCATCCTTCGGTGCTGTTTCGGGCTGTTCTACTGCTTTGGTTGTTATGCGCTGTTTGTGATGGCGCTTTGGTGACTTTTATTTATACTGTCTCACCTCTGTGTCTGGCACAGGGCAGGAGGAGGATGTGGAATCCTGTTCTTCAACTTCCACTGCATCATTGGCTTGTCACTGTAGCAGTGTGCCTGGGCTTTATGAGAGGGCAACAGAGATATTGGTGCTGCATGATGCTGTGGGCTCCTGAGGAACTATTTCAGGGACCTCCAAGGCTTGCACCAATACAGAAGGGTCATCATATACAGCTGGCATCTCCTGTCTCACTACTGCAACATACGTAATTGGCATAGAAGTCACTATCGATGGTCAAATCTGATCGGCTGAGGGCATCTGCATGAGGCAGCGTTGCAGGCATTCGGTATGCATGTGTCCTACCTGTCCACATTCAGGGCAGGTCCTCGGCTGACAATCATAAATAATTATTTCCTGGCAACCAGCAACTATGAGATAAAAATTGAATACGGACCTGTCGCACCCTATTAAGGAGAGTGTGAGGTTTGAAAGTCTTCCATTTTTTGGCCATATGGCCGAGAACTGTGCCATGGGGTTGAAGAGCACGGGTGACCGAATCATCTGGAAATTAAGATGGTAACTCATACATGTGCACATTGTATTCTCAGTCCAGCACATTCAAGTGTTACCACAACCATGTTTCCGTCAGAGTGGCAGAACCTATAACCTTCCATCGAGCATCAGAGAAGTTTGTCAGAGGCTTCATCATCAGTGAATTTAAGATATACAATCTGTGTACTTCATTGACCTTGAGTCTAGAGTACGTAGCGCCAAACTTCAGCTTGATCATGGCTTTCCGATATGAACAGTGTTCTGCAGAATTTCCAGACTGTGGAGCCACAATTACTCAGTCAAGTAGCTCCTCAATTGGCACCACGAGACTGACTGCACACTGTAACAGTCTCCTCACCAAGGCAAAATCCTTCGCAGTACCGGGAAATGGACCCACGTCCTCCACATGGCAGCCATCTACACTAACCACTACGCTACGGTGGTGGACATTAGTGGACAGATTCGTAAAAATGACAGTAATAAAGTGGAAATTGGAAACATCTCAACAAAAGAAAGGCATAATCCTACATCCAGTGAACCAACAAGCCAAAAGCCAAAAACACCAAGAGTCCCACTGCTGGAAGAAAAACAGGATTTTTCTCTACTAGATATGCTAGTGCAAAAGGTGATGTATATGGTCAAGCAAGAAATAATGTATTACCTCTGTCTAATTTTAAATTTCTCCATGTGAATGTTCTATCACTGCCCAACAAACTTAATGAAACAGAAATAATGTTAAATGACCTGAATTATACTTCTGCCATATGCTTTACCAAACACTCTCTTAAAAAGATATGTTAGAGCTTGTTACAACTTGCAATCATGTTTTGTAGGGAAATATCAAGTCATAGGGGCTTCTGTGTATATGTTAAAGAAAATACTGAATTCAACAGTGTAACTAAATGTCATAATCTGTCCAGTGAAACAGATATAGAATTCTCTATAGTATAATTACCAAGGCAAAATACAATTATTATTTGTGTGTTCAGGTCAATAGATTGAAACAAAAATGGAGGAACTTCTGGAAGAAATTAAATCTTCCAAGGAAAATTTACTTATATGTGATGTTTTCAACACGGATTTATCAAAATCCAATAAATTCAAAGACAATATAAATTTACAATTGTCATCAAATATAAGCTCAGCTGTAACTCAACCAACTTGTGAAATAGTAACTTCTGCATCTATCATTGGCCAGATCTTGATAAACAGGTGTAAAAATGCCTCTTACACACAAGTGCTAAACATAGGTTTTAGCGATCGCTACACTCACATTCTTACGACGGATCTTAGAGGAAATCCAAAACTCCATGGTATAAGGTACACTGTAAAAAATTTCAATAATAAAGGTATAGAATATTATTATTTTCCCCACGAAGTGTGAAAACTGGAGTTGTGCATACAGCTGTAACGGTGCCAATGAAAAATATGATAAGTTTGTGGCCACATTTACTCATTATTTTTATTTATTTATTTATTCATTTTTTGAAGTAGCTTTCCACAAGAAAACAACTACATTTAGTTCTATTTAACAAAACATGTGCGTCACAAAAGGTATAATTATCATCTCAAAACAAGAGGAGATAGTATGAGGACTCCAAGAAAATTACTAGTCCTGATTTTATTACCTACTTCAAAAGATGCAGACACATACTAAACCAAGTTATTTCAGAAACAATCAAAAAATTAGAAAGTGACAAACTAATATGTAATTACAAGAATAAAACTATGGCAACCTGGCAAATCATAAAAAGAGAAATGAGTGCAACGTCTGTTTTCACAATAATATAGAGCCAATTATGAATAGTGAATTGTGGTTCATTTGTCTCATAACATATATGTAACCAAATCATTTGATTCAGGTACAAGAGACACAATAAACTAACCAACACCAAGTAAGTGGCTACTGCTTTCAACAACCATTATGTCTCAAACATACCATAGCACAGCAGTTGATAAACGCATCACGACAAGCAGCCAGACAATAAGAGAGTACAATGAGATCAAAAAGTTATTACAAGTATATTATTCCTGTACTCAGCAATACCTGGATTACCAAATAAATATCCAGTGAGTGCTAATGAGATAGCAGATGCTATCACCAAATCTAATGCAACATTTACTGTAGAAACACTAGCAGCCATAGTAAATTTGAGGGTGATGGATTTCAGATAGACTAAAAATTGCTAAAGTGACTCCGCTGCACAAGAAGGGTGCAAAGGGTGAAATTGCTAACTATAGGCCAGTTTCAGTTTTATCAGGCTTCCGCAAAATTATGAAAACTGTTCCTTAGGAGGTCAAATGCCTTCTTAAATAAAGAAGTGCTGGTAAATGGCTCACAACATGTTTTCAGAGCTGGAATATAAAGCCAGTTAGCGATTTTTGCCTTTTTAAATGAAATACTGTAAACATCATGTATCTAGAATATTTCTTGGCATCTGGGTTATTTCCCTCCACGGACTGTAAATTTTTCCTCACCTGGCTCACTGTTTATATTACTGCTGCTCATGTGGATATATGACAATACAACTTATCACTGTGTTGGTTTAAGTGATAATGAAAGAATGGGTATGGGCTCACAATTGTAAAACAACAATGTAATGTTACAAGACTATGTTACTTGTGGGTGGTGCACTTTAGACATAGGCACACCCATTCGAGTGTTAAATGGATCTGATTATGAAAGAACATCAGTTGGCTTCACAAATGTCACCTATGTGAATTCTACCAAATAAACCTATTGGTTTTCAGTGTTACTTGAATGAAAAAGTAAATGTGTCCCTTATATGCAACTGAAATTCTGAAAATTACTCACAAGCTTTTATCTAAATGAATACAATGACTGTTGGCTTGATAGTTATTGAGAAACTCATGTATCAACTAAAGCAATGTTGGACTTGGGACTGATGATTGCAGTGGTCTAAGAAAATGCAAACCAAGAGTTGTGCTATGACACCGGTGTATTGAGTGTGGCTCTGTGGTACAGGATGAGGGTTGAGCTTCTGTCAACATCAACTCTGGACTCCACCTGTCTGCTTAGATGTGTGCTGAAGGCATACACTATGGGTGTGCACGGGATGCAAAAACCTGTTTGTCTCCTAGAAAATGCCTAGATTTTGGAGTGAACTGTACACCCTGCTATTCCTTCCTGCAAAAGAGGCCGTGCCCACCGATTTCAGAATATGAGCACTTAGCCGGCCACTGGTGAGGTATCATCCTGCACAAAAATGCCACCAAGAAAAACACTCTGCAATAGAATGCCAATGACTTTTTTTGATTCTCGCTTCTTCAAAAAAGCTCTCACTTCTGCCCTATGTCTGTGAAGTCACAAACATTATTACGAATATTAAATTTTCACATCCAGCAACTAGCCCCACATCAGAAGTCCTCTGAACGTGTGCCTGAGGCTAGGCTCTTATTTTTCTGCAAGCTGTGTTTCCTTAAGAAAGTATAAGATTGTTACCTCCTGAACACACTCTTCAGAACTTGAGAAAGTGTTGGCTTCCTGATGACAGAGTCCCTTCCCTGGTCTCAGTTCAGCTGCAGGACAGGGCTCAGTCGTAAATGCACATGACTGGCCCAGTGTGGCAATTTTTGTGCAGTTGATGCCAGGGGGCTGCTTTTTTCATAATGTCAGTCACTGCCTTGTCTGTTCCAGACTCAGCATGCTTCTCATTCCCATGTGCACACAGAAAGCACAGAGGAAAACAAGGAAAACATGCATAATGTTAAATGTATTTAACCTGAAGTTGATCAGAAGTCAGTACATACAGTCACTGTAATCAATTTCACTTTAATAAAACATTATTACCATATTCTGCTCCGTCATTATCCTCTAATTACAATGTTGTTCTCAAATTAAATAACAAGGGTCATACAAAATGGCTTGCCATGTTTCATAACAACCCCCTAATTATAAATATTTTTTTTACCAGAGGTGAGCTTCTTAAGATTGACAGAGGGGTAGCAACAAGGAAAATTTTGCTACTCACAATCCATTTGATTTTGCAATAATGTCAGGTTGGCTGAAGAGACTGTCAGCATTAACAAATGTAAATAGTGTAGAAAAAGTAACCCTGAGAACCACAACATGTAAATAAAAACAAATTGACAAACAGAGACAATCACATACAGCCTTAAGGATACTATTCTAACTATTAATTAGTGCTGGACCAAATGCTGAAGGCAGGTCATGTTAAATAATTGAATATACACAACAGCAAATAAGTATGCATGTACTAAGTGATCAAACACAAGAACCTCTTTATTAAAGGCGGAAACAAAATTACATTATAAGATTGTATGGAAAATACATATCATCCACTAAACATGTTGATATTAACCATGTTTTTAAATATGAAAAGAACTTACAAATGTGATCATCACACAAATCCACAAGAGGAGTTTATAAAAATGCAGTACATTTGTACACAATGATGGACAGAACAAGGTGAGTAACAATGAAAAACGTAAAATATTATAATTCCAATATTGTTTTTTAAATGTACCCATGTTTTCAAATACTTGGGCAGTTCATTTGATACTAAATGAAATGTTAAATATAATGTTTCAACTTACTAAATAGTTTTTCTGTGAAAACATGGTGTGAGTACTAGATCTAATGTGTCAATGCCAATCAAAATTAATGCAAGTCTTTATGTATGATCATGGAATTCTTACGAATGAGCACATCTAAACTTCTCAAATCAACAATTAATTGATAAGACATGTGGCAGCAAATAAACAGAACAAATTAAATGATAATAAATGCTCAAAACATTGACATCAAACATGAGTGTCTATATAATTAACACAAATCACTGAATTTGAACCTGATCATGGCGTAGTATTATTTTAGATCATCACAATCACCTGGGGTTCAGTTTGTCACATGAGTATTTTGGGGGTTCATTGACACACAATGTACAGTGTGTAATGAATCAGGATTTAACAGTACTTTTGCTCATTTAACAAACTATGTTTTAGCAAACTACAACTTCTCTCTGTCTGTTAAAGAAATCCAATGAAGCAGTTAGGCAGTAACTTTTTTTTAGCTCAAACACCAATTAACTGAAAAATCTAATTCAATACAAAGAATTATAAAACGTTATAACAAGTCGAAGAGTAAAGCAGATTGTCCGTGCACTCGTCACCACAGATTAATGCTGTGCTTCACTGTGCATTCACAGATGTTCTTCTGGCAACTCCCACAAAGACCCTCTCCCCCTTCCCCTGGTAGAGAGGAGCTCCGGAAATGTAGAGGTATTTATATAACACCTGATGCCCAGCTCTCATGCATACTGAAGGTGTTGCTTGAACTTCTTCAACCTCCAGTGCTAGCAGTGATGGTACCACTTCCCCACTTCCTCTTGTGGTGCCGAGACAGTGTCGTCCATGTTCAGCATGTGCATCCTCATCAGTCGGTAACATACATTGAAGCGACAAAGTAACTGCTATAGTTATGCTTATTCAAATACCTACAGAGATATGAAAACAGGCAAAATATGGCGCTGAGGTCAGAAACGCCTATATAAGATAACAAGTGTCTGGTGCAGTTGTCAGAGCAGTTACTGGTGCTACAATGGAAGGTAATCAAGATTTAAGTGAGTTCGAACGTGGTGTTATAGTCCGTGCATGACTGATAGGACATAGCATCTTCAAGGTAATGATGAAGTGGGGATTTTCGCATACGACCATATCAGAAGTTTACCGTGAATGTCAGGAATCCAGTACAACATCAAACCTCCAACATCGGTGTGTCCAGAAAAATATCCTGAAATAATGATATCAACAACGACTGAAGAGAATCATTTGCCGCCTGGGGCAGCCTGAGGTCTAAGGCGCCTAGCCACGGTTCGCGCGACTCCCCCCGTCGGAGGTTCGAGTCCTCCCTTGTGCGTGGGTGTGTGTGTGTCGTCATTAGCGTAGTTTAAGTTAGATTAAGTAGCCTATGGACTGATGACCTCAGCACTTTGGTCCCTTAGAACTTATCACAGATTTAAAAATTTAAAAAATTTAAAGAATTGTTAAACGTGACAGAAGTGCTACCCTTCCGCAGTTTGCTGCAGATTTCAATGATGGCCCATCAACAAGTGTCAGCTTGTGAACCATTCAAAGAAACATCATCGATATGGGCTTTAGAGCCAAAGGCCCATTCGTGTACCCTTGATGGCTGCACGACACAAAGCTTTACACCTTGCCTGGGCCCATCAGCACCGTCATTGGACTGTTGATGACTAGAAACATGTCGCCTGGTCGGATGAGCCTCGTTTCAAATTGTATCGAGTGGATGGATATGTACGCGTATGGGGTCAACCTCAGGAATCCATGCACCCTGCATGGCAGTAGGGGACTGTTCAAGCTGGTGGAGGCTCTGTAATGACGTGAAGCATATGCATTTGGAGTGATGTGGGATCCCTGATACGTCTAGATACGACTGTGACAGGTGACACGTACGTAAGCATCCTGTTGATCAGCTGCATCCATTCATGCCCATTCTGCATTCCAACGGAATTGGGCAATTCCAGCAGGACAATGCGACACCTCACACGTCCAGAATTACTGCAGAGGGCACCAAGAACACTCTTCTGAGTTGAAATTCTTCCGCTGGCCACCAGGCTCCCCAGACATGAACATTATTGAGCATATCTGGGATGCCTTGCAACATGCTGTTCAGAAGAGATCTCCATCCCCTCGTACTCTTACGGATTTATGGACAACCCTTATGATTCATGGTATCAATTCCCTCCAGCACCACTTAAGACATTAGTCAAGTCCATGCCATGTCGTGTTGTGGCACTTCTGCGTGGTCGTGGGGGCCCTACACGATATTAGACTGGTGTACCAGTTTCTTTGGCGCTTCAGTGTATGTGCAGGTTTGACCCGTTCCAGTGATACCACTTGGCTCTTCCCATTTTGATCTATATGCATGGTACGTCCATCTCGGGAGAGCACTCTGTAGGGCCCAGAATATGGGGGTTGCAGTGGTGACTTGACATCGTCTGTCCATAGCATGATATGTGCACATGACTGTACATCTTTGTACACGAACTTAGTCACCGCCCCATGTCTTGAGACAGTGGATGGGAGAAGTCTGGCCATACGCTTGTGCACCGTTTGAAGTACATAAGGCAGTTCGGTCTGTCGTGCCCCAGTTTGATCAGCGAAGAATTCTGCGGGCAGTCGTAAGGGTTCACTGTAAACCAACTCTGCAGTGGACGCTCCTAAATTCCCTTTTAATGCTGTACGAAGAGCCAACAAAACCAGTGGCAAAGTTGACGACCAAGATTGTGCGTGGCACATTAATGCAGTTTTCAACATTCTATGCCAGAGTTCCACCATTCCATTGCTTATTGGGTGGTAAGCCGTGGTATGATGACGGTGGAAACCGCAGCGTCGATTTGAATTAACGCCCCTGGTCTGTGGTGAGATGCAAAAGGCAGCCCAAACGTGCGATCCACGATTTTCCGTTTCCACGGAAATGGCCGATAATGGAATCGCCTCCGCCCATCTGGTGAAGCGGTCCACTGCAGTGAGGAGGGAATAGTATCCTTCCGACGGCAATAGAAGTCTAACAATGTCCAGGTGCGCATGTTCTAATGATGTCCAGGTTCACATGTGTGAAACGTTTCGTAGTAAGTGGGAAGTCACCTACTACTTTGTGCATGTGTCTACGACTTTGGCACTCTGAGAATCTAAGCACGTTTTTGCCATATTACGGCAGTCCGTCTTTATACTGGGTTACAGGAATCTGTCCGTCAGGAGTTTGACACTGGCGTTTATTCCTGGACGAACCGTGTCATGGACGTGTCAAATATTTGCCGTCGCAATTTCTCAGGTACAAAAGGTCTCGGTTTTCCCTCTCGCACCGAACTCGGAAACGTTCACCAGCGGTTTTGTATTTGCCACAGACGTATCCCGGATGTACTGTCTGTGCAAATTTTAAATGTACATATGCATATAAACAGCAATATTAATAATGAAGGGTACCTAAATGAAGAGATTATTAGAAATCAATTATTTTCAATTAATGCCCAAATTTTGGATTTTTATAATTTCTCTCCTTTGAGACCGTTTTAACGTGAACTTACTTCTGATGTCTTTGGTTATATTCATCTTCTTCCGCCACAAATATTTATCTGTTGACCGTGTCTATAACAGTTCTTAATCGGGCTTCTTTTTCCGAATGCAGGCCGCTTGAAGACCTGACATTGATATGATGCGCGGAAGAAAAAAAAACTTTCGTGGTTTTGCACAAATAATAATTAAAATTCAAACAACCCAAATGGCTATCACACACATCTTACAAAAATACGTCTTCTCCCCTGGAGAACTATAGACAGAGTCTCTCTCTTAATGGAAAAAAATATTGAAGGGAATTTTTTATCATTTGTTATCCGCCTTCCGGCGTAGCAAAATATTTCTTTATCGGCGCTTACGCCGGCCGCGCTAGTGATTATTATCATTGGTTTTAAATTTTTTTCGTAGCTTTTTGGGGCTTTTCCTTATGTACCTATACATGTCGCAACGAAATTCGACGCTTTATTGGCCTGTGTCTTGCGCAGCAGCTAGCGCCTTGTAGTCAGTAGCCTGAGGGATCGATTCCAACCGAGACAGGAAATCCGCCACGCCGTTCTCAACTCCTTTTATATGCAGCGAGTCTGTCGGGAATTGGGCGATGAATTCAAGTTGTCTAAACTGTCACGGTGAGCAGCTATCCTTGTTCCTACTGAAGGCGAAAGTAATCGGCTTAAGGTCTGTGAAAAGCGTGAATGGTCTGGCTTCCGCTTGTGGCCGGAAGTGTCTGACGGCTTGGTAAACTGCCAGCAATTCCATATCGTAAGTTTTCCATTTAACTTTTGACGACGTAAGCTTACGGGAGAAGAAGCCCAGGGGCTGCCAGTGGCCTGCCACAGGCTGGTGTACAGCTGCTTGCTGGCTAGCATGCACAACAATTGCCAGTCGCGCCTGAGGAACCTGGTGTGCCAACATGATTGCCTGACGTAGACACGCCTCGATCTTATCGAACGCCATCAACATCTCTGGTGTCTACTGCAAAGGTCGTTTGCCCACTACGTCCTTGACGGCTAGTGCTGACGTCAAAGATGCCTGGATGGCCGCCGCGTTAGGCAGAAGTTGTCTGTAGAAATTGACTGCTCCAAGGAACGGGCGTAGTTGGTGATAGTCGATGGGGCGAACCATCTCTTCGATAGCGGCGTGTTTACCTTGTAGTGGGCTGATACCGGCTGCTATCACTGAATATCCCAAGAATGACACCTAAAGTCATCGAAGTAAACAGTTTGATTCATTGACCAAAATGCCATATGCAGCAACGTGTTGGTAAACAGTCTTTAGATGCAGATCGTGCAATTTCTCGGACGCCGAAAAGACAAGGATGTCATCGAGGTATGAGAAACAGTGCGGTAAATCTCTCAGTACTTGTCGACAAACCGTTGCCAAGTTTGTGCCGCATTTTTCATACCAAACAGCATACGGACGTATTCGAACAAGCCGAATGGTGTCCTGACAGTGGTCTTCGGTATATCAGCAGGTGCGACTGGTATCTGGTAATATGCTTTCTGGCAATCAATGACACTAAAAATGGTTGCGCCTGCCAGTCCGTGTGTAAAATCCCTAATAAGTGGTATCGGGAATGGTGAGGGTATTGAGTAGCCTCTACGTGGTCTCCAGGTCCCGTCTTTCTTCTTTACTAGATGAAGTGGCGATGATCATGGGCTTTTGTATCTATGAGCGCAATAGTTCTTCGAATTCTACCTTCGCTGCGGCAGATTATCAGTTAGTTAAGTGTGGCATCACCGCCTCTCTGTCATCGAACGTAGGAAGAGAACCTCTTCCTATGTAAGGTGTCAGGCAAATCCAACACCTTCCATGAAAACCCTGATATGATAAGCAAATCCGGCAGTATGTCACATAGTTCCAAATAAATCCTGACATTAAAATAACCAAAGTAATAGGATCAACGAGTGGGCAAATGGAATACCACAGACTAACACAAGAATGCCTAAATGCATGTCATACCTTCCCACCGTGAAACAGACGCAGTTCTGAGGGAAGAAACGAGAACAGAAGCCGAGGGCAGAACCGTGTTAAGCTAGAAGGCCCTACGATAAGGGACGGACACCCACATCGCCAGCCAACCACCAGGACCACCCCCCAGAACAGTATAGATCTTACGATAACACTAAAAGGGCCACACCAGCTGCAAGTTTTAGCGTGAGACCTTTTCGCGTCTCTGTTACGTTGCAAATATTAAAAACATTGCCCCACCACGAAAAGTATAACGTTTCTCATAGGATAGACAGAATAGACAGATGAAAACACAGCCAGATAGTTTTTTTTAAACCAACTTCGGTAAATTGTCATAATTAGATGAATTGCTCATGATAATGCTGTGGAACTAATGAACCCAAAAACAGGCAAAACCTTAGGACTTCACCATGTGAACCATATCAAAAAATTTGAAGATTAATTTTATTACTGGTAAATAATTAGCACAATATTTCATGTTTATGTTGCAGATAAGATCGTCAGGAGAAAGAAGAATGAAGAGAGAGGAAGGTGAAAAAAAAGAAAGTAGTTTCAATAAAAACAAAAACAAAAATAACACCAATAGTACCATAAATTAAGGTGAAGGGATAAAGCGTTGATAGTCTAACAGCATGAAATACTAAAATGCTATACACCACGACACTCCACAAAAATAAAAAACGAATTTGAGGATTCTCGTAGAAGTTAAGACTCAAAATATCTTAGAATTGTAACATGGAAAGGGCGCCGAAATTTGTAAAGCTTTTTAAAAAGGCGTAAAACAATGTAGGTACTAGACATATGTTAGATGAATATAAGTAAAACTTTTTGTAAGAACCATTGTAAAAACTCCAGCAAGGACCAGATGCAACGACCCACAAGTTGCAACGTGAGAAGTATCAAGAAAGAGAAGGACGTAATTAGCAAGACACGATTCCTACAAGGCCGAAGCGTCGAGAGAAGGGAAAGGACAGCGACCGGTGCAGGGACAGACAAGCAAACATCGGACTTTCACCGCTCGTAAACCCCGGGACGCCCCCACTCAGCCCGACGAGAAGACCGCTTGGGCAAGCCACCACTGGCAAAAAAATATGTGTAAAAGTCACACTACTGCTATTAAACAGCACGCTGATGCACGAAACTGAAGAAAACTTCCACAAAGTAAAAATGTCATGCCCAAACAATTTATCATACTGTTACTAAGAGGAGAACTTCAAAGTGACTAGTTATCAATAAATATTTCCATATCCTGCCCAGAGGAGAACCAAGAAGCAAGTAAGAAGCAGGGAAAAATCAGGAAGAACAGAAGTTGAAGATTCGCAAGATTGAGACCAAGAAAGAAGATGGGTGAAGAATAGACGACATACCTTCCCAAATCCCTATCCTATTGTAAACTAGTCATCTGCGAAGTATTACAACGAAAAACCACCGCTTTCAGCGACACATAATGATGACTTTCATGCATACAAAGCCAGTAAACCACGAGATTCTGCACTCACAGCTCCATACCATTATGGGACCTCCACAACAGCAAATCACACTTGCAAAGCCAACAAGGAACAACGAACAAAGCTGTACATCAAATACTTGCCCACATCCGTCTCGCTCAAGTCCATCACCTTCGTGCAAAAACATTCGCCAACCTCATGCTTAAACATTCATAGGATTATGTGAATGTATGAAATCAAATTATGTGATGTAGGAATTGTACAAGAGAAACGTGGAAAAACTAAATAAGTTAAGCACACCAGACAGCTAATAAACTACAAAATAACAGTCATTTACTATGGACTTACGTAAAAAATAGACTATCGATAAAAATAAGTCATTAGTTCTGAAATGGACAGTATATAAAGAACAAAAGTAAGGCATAATAAACACTAAACCTATATGCCACTTATTTTCTCCTCATGAAAATAAAAGAATAACTATATTTTACTTATTTTCTCCTTATAAAAACAAAGAATAAAAAATTACCCTGGTGGATGTTTTCCCTTTTTCTTAATATTTGTACCATTTGTTAGGATAATATCTCAATACTTGTGTATGTATATTTCTCTGTCAAAGCAATTCTTGGAAATAATTCTTATTTGTTAATGTAACAATGTTGAAATGAGTGTCTAGAAACAAAAACATTTTACTTCTACATGATATTTAGAAAATGTGTTAGGAATAGATTTTACTTAATTACTATATTGATAAAAAAAACAATATTTCTAAGAAAATTGATGTGAAAGACTCCTCACTTTTGATAACAAACTTCTTACAAAAACAAACTTCACACTTAAATAAAGAAAGAAAATAATTAAAAAATAATAATTACAATAGCATAAAAATATTCTTCTCTTGTCAATATAAACATATTTTTGAGAATAATGTGGAAGAATATAAAAATATAAATTAGTAATACAAACTAGCATAGAACCAGGATAATGTGGCTGAACAGTAGGCAACAAAATTTAGATAAAGGAATAATTTTTGACTGACTTAGACAACGATTCAATAATTGCCTAACTTCAGTGCAAAAATTAAGTTCGAAGGGTGGTGATAGGTAAGGAGTCAGGCAAATCCAACACCTCCCATGAAAACCCTGACATGATAAGCAAATCCGGCAGTATGTCACATAGCTCTGAATAAATCCTGACATTAAATTAACCAAAGTAATACGATCAACGAGTGAGCAAATGGAATACCACAGACTAACACAAGAACGCCTAAATGCATGTCATACCTTCCCACCGTGAAACAGACGCAGTTCAGAGGGAAGAAACGAGAACAGACGCCGAGAGCAGAACCGTGTTAAGCTAGAAGGCCCTACGATAAGGGACGGACACCCACGTCGCCAGCCCACCAGGACCACCCCTCAGCCCATGTTAAAAGATAAAGCCCTCCAGAAGAACAGTATAGATCTTACGATAACACTAAAAGGACCGCACCAGCTGCAAGTTTTAGCGTGAGACTTTTTCGCATCTCTGTTACATTGCAAACGTTAAAAACATTGCCCCACCACGAAAAGTATAACGTTTCTCATTGGATAAACAGAATAGACAGATGAAAACACAGCCAGATAGTTTTTTTTTTAACCAACTTCGGTAAATTGTAGTAAGGAGAAGTTAGGAGAGAGTCGCTTCCGAGACGGCGAGGTGCGTGGAGCTGTGCCGCCCGCCGCCCCCTGACGAACACTGACAAGGTAATGAACGCACACGATGCCGCATTTTTGAGCATATAAGGCTTCACTCAGAACTGCACAAGTCTCATCTTTTACATCCCCTTTTTACGTAATACTAGTGTCGATCGTCAATTGAAGCTCATGGTATTCACATTTGCTACGTAAGTTAAAATCTGAAATGCAATGATTTTTCTGTTACATAATTATTGAGAAGCCACATCAGCCACTGTAATTTACGACAAGTTAGATAAGTAATTAAAGATAATTGAGGGTCACTGTAGACCATTTTGATAGTTTTCTCTTTCGTGAAACTTAATTTAAACCTACATTATAGATGTGATATGGCATAGGTCATCCTTCGGTCCGTTGTAGAACTTGGAAACCCACTCAGGGAATATTCGTTCACATTTTTGTTGAACGCAGTTGGTTTTTATCGTCCTGTGTTAAAATATTTTGTTTTACCAATAGTGCAATTTATAAACAATGTTTTGTGAGTAGAATAAAATTTCCGATGGTAAACTTAACTGCTTTTTCGACGTTATTTTACCAGCTAACTAAAAATAGGAAAGCCTTGAGCCCCTTCCACTAAATTTAGTTAGTATTAAGATTCTTTTAGAGGGAGTGCAGTGGAGCTGACGCTGAAATCATTAAGTATTTGGTTATATCATCGTTAGTCTCACTGAACTTTTCTGAACTCTACATGTCATGTGTGGCCTGGCGTCTCCTTACCAGCAACAGGTCCCAGGTTCAAACTAGTCAATTCCCTAAAAAACACGCTCATAGCGTCGTTGCGCGAAAGTGCTAGGGAGACACGACTTAGAACAAACAGACACCACGCAGAATGTTAGACCTAGGGTGCCTTTAATGCACAGCGTACCCTCGACGAGCCAGTACCTGCTCCAACTGTATAATGAAACCAGAAATCCGCACCCACTATTGCGTCTGACACATCGGCAACCACGAAAGTCTGTGGTAAACGTTCTTGGAAATCGAGGTCTACATCTGTCTTGCATTTTCCATAAGTCATTGCTGAAGTCTGGTTTGCTGCTGTGAGCTTTGATTGATATGGAGGAAGCTTCACATCGCAACTTCTAACAGGCAATGCACTGACGTCCCAACCCGAGTAGATTAGATAAACGCAGCCGGATTTAACGTCTGTGGCAAAAAGTCGCTGGGACAGTGAGAGTAAAAACGAAAGATTACTCGCCATTAGTTGCCCGTCATGGCTCTAACCTCGCAGTGGTAGGCGCCGGTGCTCGAACTCGCGACCGGTTACGCCTATCGCCGGCCGCCGTCGCCATTTGTGTGATTGCGGGGCGATGCGCGCCGCGTCGCCTCGTTCCCGAGGCGGCGGTGGCACCACCAGATACGCTCCTTAACACGTTGTCATCTTCCTAGCTCTTCTTGTACGCGCCTGCCTTGCCTCCGAGCAATGTCGATATCTGGCGCCCGACGCAAGCTGTCAATGTGATTTGGTAAACTCGTCCAGCTGGAGTAACGTTCATTTGCCCGCCCGGTTAGCCGTGCGACCTACGCACGGCTTTCCGGACTGGGAAGGAGCGCCAGGTCCCCGGCGCGAATCCGCCCGGCGGACTCGGGTCGAGGTCCGGTGAGCCGGCCAGTCTGTGGATGGTTTTTAGGCGGTTTTCCATCTGCCTCTGCCAATGCGGGCTGGTTCCCCTTATTCCGCCTCAGTTACACTATGTCGGCAAACACGTTCTCCAAGTACGCTTACACCACCATTACTCTACCACGCAAACATAGGGGTTACACTCGTCTGGTGTGAGACGATCCCTGGGGTGGGGGTCCGACAGGGGCCATACCGCACAATAACCCTGAAAGAGTGGTTCAGTGTGGGGTGGAGGAGGGGTGAAGTGGACTGCGGTAGTCGTCGTGGGGTTGTGGACCACTGCGGCTGCGGCGGGGATGGAGCATCTCCGTCGTTTCTAGGTCCCCGGTTAACATACAATAATATACAATGCAAGGTCCGTTTGCTGGCGTCGTTGTATCGCTGCAGCTTCCTGGAGGTCTGTACTACTGCGTTCGCACGTTACAGACGACGTATGCCCTGCATCTAATGAGGCATAGAACTCGTCTGCTGGTGAGAGCAGAGGAAATATCGGGTGCATCGGAAAGCGCCACAGCTGTTTTAACACCCTCTGGCAACTGTACGCCCTATACATGCTGCAGTGTCGTTTATGGCAACTCGGTGTGGTCGACAAAGCTTCGCAGGTGCCGCCAAAATTCCAAAGGCGGATTATCTCCTCTCTTTTCACCATGCAGTGCTCGTTGGATACTTGTTCCACCGGCCACGTAACCGCTCGAGGAGTAACTGTTTAAACTGTGAATACTTCTGTGTGGCGGGCGGGTGGGGTATTATATCTGCGCTGATCGTTGCTGTTTTATTGTCGAGCGCAACAACGGCGATCATAAATTTGGTATCTTCGTTTAGAATGCCGTGGTCCTCGAAAGTCAGATTGAGCATTGCAAGCCGTAATTCAGGTTTATCGGGAATGAACTGCGGTGGGCGTATGTTCATCTTGCTACTGTTATCCGCCGAACGGCCGTTCCTTGATGCAATGAAAAGTTCAGCGCAGCATTTTCCTGGTTTTCAATGTCACGTCGTAAATCTTCGATGTGCCTCAACCAAGCGTCGCGCCGATCGTAGTACTCAGTGTCGCGCCGACTCTGCGGTAGACGATGCTGAACTGAGCTGCGTTTGTTCGTCTACAACGGAATTCAATATACGGGGTCATCACTTCAGCTAACTACATCTTATCTCTGCTCCAACAAAGTAGTCAGGCAATAACTTTTTATTTTTTTAAGCTCAGTCACCAATCAACTGAAAAACCTAAGTCATTACAAAGAAGAATCATAAAAATCAAAGAGTGAAGCAGATTGTCCGTGGGGTCGTCGTCACAGAATAATGCTGCGCTTCACTGTGCGTTCACAGTTCTCCTGGCTACTCCCACTATGTGATACCACCTAATTCTGGCCAGACTCGAATTGGTTTTCGTGTATAAATTATGTATTCCATAACTGTGGATGTTCACAGAGTTATCCATTCACTGAGTGCCATTTTTCCACAAATATAATTTTCTGTTTATGTATCAATATGTTCCCACATTTCGATCTTACCCTATGAAAATTAGCTGGAAAATAATTGACAGCAGGTGCTCTAAAAAGAAATGTACATTATCTTTACTACTTTTACCATTCACTTTTGAATGCAGGTAAAGCATACGTTTCTATCTCCATTTTTATTTATTTTACTATCGATGTTGTTGTTGTGGTCTTCAGTCCTGAGGCTGGTTTGATGCAGCTCTCCATGCTGCTCTAGCCTGTGCAAGCTTCTTCATCTCCCAGTACCTACTGCAGCTTACAGCCTTCTGAATCTGCTTAGTGTATTCATCTCTTGGTGTCCCTCTACGATTTCTACCCTCCACACTGCCCTCCAGTACTAAATTGGTGATCCCTTGATGCCTCAGAACATGTCCTACCAACCGATCCCTTCTTCTAGTCAAGTTGTGCCACAAACTCCTCTTCTCGCCGATTCTATTCAATACCTCCTCATTAGTTATGTGATCTACCCATCTAATCTTCAGCATTCTTCTGTAGCACCACAATTCGAAAGCTTCTATTCTCTTCTTGTCTAAACTACACTCCTGGAAACTGAAATAAGAACACCGTGAATTCATTGTCCCAGGAAGGGGAAACTTCATTGACACATTCCTGGGGTCAGATACATCACATGATCACACTGACAGAACCACAGGCACATAGACACAGGCAACAGAGCATGCACAATGTCGGCACTAGTACAGTGTATATCCACCTTTCGCAGCAATGCAGGCTGCTATTCTCCCATGGAGACGATCGTAGAGATGCTGGATGTAGTCCTGTGGAACGGCTTGCCATGCCATTTCCACCTGGCGCCTCAGTTGGACCAGCGTTCGTGCTGGACGTGCAGATCGCGTGAGACGACGCTTCATCCAGTCCCAAACATGCTCAATGGGGGACAGATCCGGAGATCTTGCTGGCCAGGGTAGTTGACTTACACCTTCTAGAGCACGTTGGGTGGCACGGGATACATGCGGACGTGCATTGTCCTGTTGGAACAGCAAGTTCCCTTGCCGGTCTAGGAATGGTAGAACGATGGGTTCGATGACGGTTTGGATGTACCGTGCACTATTCAGTGTCCCCTCGACGATCACCAGTGGTGTACGGCCAGTGTAGGAGATCGCTCCCCACACCATGATGCCAGGTGTTGGCCCTGTGTGCCTCGGTCGTATGCAGTCCTGATTGTGGCGCTCACCTGCACGGCGCCAAACACGCATACGACCATCATTGGCACCAAGGCAGAAGCGACTCTCATCGCTGAAGACGACACTTCTCCATTCGTCCCTCCATTCACGCCTGTCGCGACACCACTGGAGGCGGGCTGCACGATGTTGGGGCGTGAGCGGAAGACGGCCTAACGGTGTGCGGGACCGTAGCCCAGCTTCATGGAGACGGTTGCGAATGGTCCTCGCCGATACCCCAGGAGCAACAGTGTCCCTAATTTGCTGGGAAGTGGCGGTGCGGTCCCCTATGGCACTGCGTAGGATCCTACGGTCTTGGCGTGCATCCGTGCGTCGCTGCGGTCCGGTCCCAGGTCGACGGGCACGTGCACCTTCCGCCGACCACTGGCGACAACATCGATGTACTGTGGAGACCTCACGCCCCACGTGTTGAGCAATTCGGCGGTACGTCCACCCGGCCTCCCGCATGCCCACTATATGCCCTCGCTCAAAGTCCGTCAACTGCACATACGGTTCACGTCCACGCTGTCGCGGCATGCTACCAGTGTTAAAGACTGCGATGGAGCTCCGTATGCCACGGCAAACTGGCTGACACTGACGGCGGCGGTGCACAAATGCAGCGCAGCTAGCGCCATTCGACGACCAACACCGCGGTTCCTGGTGTGTCCGCTGTGCCGTGCGTGTGATCATTGCTTGTACAGCCCTCTCGCAGTGTCCGGAGCAAGTATGGTGGGTCTGACACACCGGTGTCAATGTGTTCTTTTTTCCATTTCCAGGAGTGTATTTATCGTTCATGTTTCACTTCCATACATGGCTACACTCCATACAAATACTTTCAGAAACGAATTCCTGACACCTAAATCTACACTCGGTGTTAACAAATTTCTCTTCTTCAGAAACGCTTTCCTTGCCATTGCCAGTCTACATTTTACATCCTCTCTACTTCGACCGTCATCAGTTATTTTGCTCCCCAAACAGCAAAACTCCTTTACTACTTTAAGTGTCTCATTTCCTAATCTAATTCCCTCAGCATCACCCGACTTAATTCGACTACATTCCATTGTCCTCGTTTTGCTTTTGTTGATGTTCATCTTATATCCTCCTTTCAAGACACTGTCCATTCCGTTCAACTGCTCTTCCAAGTCCTTTGCTGTCTCTGACAGAATTACAATGTCGTCGGCGAACCTCAAAGTTTTTAGTTCTTCTCCATGGATTTTAATACCTACTCCGAACTTTTCTTTTGTTTCCTTTACTGATTGCTCAATATACAGATTGAATAACATCGGGGAGAGGCTACAACCCTGTCTCACTCCCTTCCCAACCACTGCTTCCCTTTCATGTCCCTCGACTCTTATAACTGCCATCTGCTTTCTGTACAAATTGTAAATAGCCTTTCTCTCCCTGTATTTTATCCCTGCCACTAACGATATATGATCAATATTGCAACATAACAGGCAGTTTGCAAATTTTGTATTTGCAAGCTCTGTAAGAATCGTTATCAAATAACATTGCTAAAAACCTTCAGATAAATATATATCTTCAAGAGACATTCTGTAAACTAAATCAAATGTATAACTAAAAAAAAAAAGGAAGTCACCACGATAATATTTTGAGTCATCAAATGACCTGGAATGTTCAAAAAACGATTATGCAGCCTATATTATATTTGTTTGGTGCCAATTGTGTCAGTTAAGTTCAGTTCACTGTTTAGTTCAGGTCAGACTCGTATATACAGTTTCTACATGGCTTGAGTAAACATCTAGAAAAATTGATTGCAACACGTGATGAGCTCTGAGTTTTGTGTTTTGATATTTGCTTGTGACACTTTTGAAAACGCATGTGTATGTTATGTGGAAGGGTGAATAAAACGTATTTTGAGACAGAAGAACTGGTATCTCTTTGCCGTGTCATTTCACACTCTAGACCACATATTGGATATTACGCAACATTACTGCTAGGTGAACATTTTACTATGGCTTTATGTCACTGTCATTCGACTTAAACATACATTGCCCGTTAAACTTGAATCTTTTGTGCAATTTTGGGATTATAAACATAAAATTAGTTAACAATTAGAAGGAAGGTACGTCGTATGTGGGGGGAGGGGGGCAAGTGGATCAGTTCACTGCGTCACCAACTTGTGGTCACTTGCAGCGTGGGTGTGATGCATCGGATAGATTCTAGCGGTACAGTGGACAGCAAGCCGGTCACCTTCCAGTCTGCCCGAATTCCAATCAAGAACAACTGCGAAGATGAGAAGCATAGAAGTAGATATTCTCGGTGTTCCAAAGCAGCTTAAATCACTTCATAAAGGCAAGGCTTCCGGTCCAGATGGTATACCAGTCAAGTTCCTTTCAGAGTATCCAGATGCAATAGCTCCATATTTAGCAATTATATGCAACCGCTCGCTCACAAAAAGTTCCGTGCCTAAGGACTGGAAAGTCGCTCAAGTCACACCAATACACAAAAAGGGAAATAGGAGTAATCCGCTGAATTATAGGCCCATATCACCAACGTCGATTTCCAGTAGGGTTTTGGAACATATAGTGTATACCAACATTATGAAGTACCTCGAAGAAAACGATTTACTGACACATAGCACGGATTCAGAAAATATCGTTCTTGTGCAACACAACTAGCTCTTTATACTTATGAACAGGGGATGTCAAATTGACTCAATATTTTTAGATTTTCAGAAGGCTTTCCACACCGTTCCTCACAAGCGTCTTCTAACCAAACTGTGTGCCTATGGAATATCGCATCAGTTGTGCGACTGGATTCATGATTTCCTGTCAGAAAGGTCGGAGTTCGTATTAATAGACGGAAAGTCATCGAATAAAACAGAAGTAATATCCGGCGTTCACCAAGGAAGTGTTATAGGCCCTCCATTGTTCCTGATCTATTTTAACGACATAGGAGACAATCTAAGTAGCCCTCTTAGATTATTTGCAGATGATGCTGTCATTTACCGTCTTGTTAAGTCATCAGATGACCAAAACGAATTGCAAAATTATTTAAATGGTGGTGCGAAAAGTGGCAATTGACCCTGAATAAAGAAAAGTGTGAAGTACATGAGTACTAAAAGAAATCCTCTAAATTTCGATTACGCGATAAGTCGCACACATCTGAAGGCTGTAAACTCAACTAAATACTTAGGGATTACAATTACAAATAATCTAAGTTGGAACGGTCCCACAGATAACTTAGAAGGTGCAACAGATCTGTTAAAGAGACTGCTTACACTACACTTGTCAGCCCTATTCTGGAGTATTGCTGTGCAGTGTGGGATCCGTGTCAGGAGGGACTGACGGATGATAAAAAAGTTCAGATAAGGGCAGCTCGTTTTATATTATCGCGAAATAGGGGAGATAGTGCCACAGACATGATACGTGAATTGGGGTGGCAATCATTAAAACAAAGGCGTTTTTCGTTGCGACGGGATCTTCTCATGAAATTTAAATCACCAGTTTTCTCCTCCGATTACGAGCATTATGTTGACACCCACCCACGTAGGGAGAAATGACCATCACGATAAAATAAGAGAAATCAGGGCTCGCACAGAAAAATTTAAGTGCTCATTTTTCACGCGCACCGTTCGAGAGACGAACGGTAGAGAGACAGTTTGAAGGTGGTTCACTGAACCGTCTCCCAGGCACTTAATTGTGAATAGCAGAGTAATCACGTAGATGTAGATGTAGATGTAGATGGCCAGGTATAATGTGGAGAGGGGTGACGGTGATGCTGGATGTGACTTCACCTCACTCAGTGACGACATGTGACGACTTTCCCCATTGTACCGGTCATATGGCAACAGGTGGGGGGAACATGCGATGCGGTCTGTGGTCTCTCCATTGTTCATAGTGCTGTGCCTGGTGCTGGTCGTTTATTTGCCGGTTCAGCTGTAACATGACAGTTTGTTGCTAATCCACTTACTAGAGGTGAATAGTAGCCACTTGTGAAGTTGCTCGGATAGTCATTCGTCACTATCCAAGGGTTTCATATCAGCGCACGCTCTGCTGCAGAGTGAAAATGGCATTCTGGGAACATCCCCCAGGCTGTGGCAATGCCATGTCTCCGCAATATCCTTTCTGTCAGGTGTGCTAGTTCTGTAAGTTTCGCAGGAGAGCTTCTGTAAAGTTTGGAAGGTAGGATACGAGGTACTGGCGGAAGCGGAGCTGTGAGGACGGGTCGTGACTCGTGATTGGGAAGCTCACACGGTAGAGCACTTGCCCACGAAGGGTAAAGGTCCCGAGTTCGAGTCTCACTACGGCACACAGTTTTAATCTGCCAGGAAGTTTCATATCAGCGCACACTCCGCAGCAGAGGGAAAATTTCATTCTGGATCCAAGGGTTTAGTTTGAAAAGGTCGTGCTGATCGATACCGACTAATGGCAGACAGTATCAGGATATTCTCGCTTTGGGACAGAACTATTGCAAGGGGTTTATATAACACAGTACCGTGTTGTGGTTCAGACTGGCTAACGGATAAAAATGTCTAGGTGGACAAAATGAGTTCACGTTATGGTAATGAAGACACTTTCTGTCACGAATTCACAAAGGTTAAATGTTCATTTATTGTGGTACAGCGCCAGCGCAAGCATTGCCAGTCTTTGAGGTGTCCGTAGCGCACGGGAATCCTTATTTGCGATGGCCGCTTCGTTTTTCCAGACTGCGGCTTGCCTCTGTCACTATGCTGAAGTCTCCTGTGTTGTCCTCCACCTCTCACCTCCTAGGAAGCCCCTGTCGATCCTCTGAAATTGCAGTACACCTTCCATGTCAGCACCCTGTCCACCTGTGGTAGGTGGGCTATCTCGACTGCATCTGCTGCCAGCGTCTTCTACGACCTGTTGCACCGGACAGTGAAGCTCTGGCTCTGAGCATTATGGGACTTAACTGCTGTGGTCATTAGTCCCCCAGAACTTAGAACTACTTAAACCTAACTAACCTAAGGACACCACACACATCCATGCCCGAGGCAGGATTCGAACCTGCGACCGTAGCGGTCGCGCGATTCCAGACGGTAGCGCGTAGAACCGCTCGGCCACTCCGGCCGGCGACAGTGAAGCATGCCGTCTTCGTATAACCACTCACACTCCTCAAGACCAGACTCTGTACACGATTCTATTACAGTATTAACTACAAACTAAGAAATATCTCTATGAGAATGACTGTACACATATGCCGAAACTCTTACAGTAAATCAAAATAATGACCACGAATGGTAATCAATATCAAATATACAGAGTTCCTTACAACATCGAAAATTGTGTGATTTTCACAAAAAACTTTTTATTAATGACTTTATAATTGACTGAAAGTGCTGCTGATGGCAACAGGAACCTATCATCGTTTGTATCATGCCAGTTTATCATAGATGAAGTTTGAGTTTAGTATAAGGGTTGTTAGTTAATTAGTATTAGTCCACATTACACTCATGCCACATTACACTCATGCCACCCAGTTAATTTGCAAACATATTAAATGTAGTTATTTGTGTAGATTACGCAAATAATCTAGAAGATATAATCATTAATTGAACAATTTAAGATACTGGTATCTAAACCGAGGTTTTTTCCCCCTCTGGTATGGTACTATCCTTACGTATCTACCTATCATTATTTATCCTTCTTTCCTACAATATCTCCTTCACTAGAGCTTCATATGCTACAAGGTTTACCTATTGACAAAAATCTCACAACACAAAAAGCAACATCCTAACACAGGGGGAGATGCCTGAAGCTGGCATTTCCGCCGGCTCTCAACAGATCGCGACACCAACCTGCACGGCAATCGCTAGCTGTAGTATGGGGCGAAGGTAGCTCCGTGTATTGCTGTGGTAATTGTTTCTCCGCTTTGGAAGCAACAAATACAAGGTAAGAGCTAAAACTGACGCCTTCTTAATAGTGCACAGCTATTTCCAAGAGAGTACGAGCGTCTGAATAATGTAGTAGAGCCAAGTGCTGCACATGTTGAGTGTAGAAGATACTTTGTAGTTTAAGTTGCCATCCGCCGTTGCCACACAACGGCCATGTTGTGCCAGTCACGGTAAGTGGCATCTCACCCCGATCTTCAGGAGAGACGCCACTGTTTTCTCGGGGTAAGATGCTGAATCGTACCCCTCAGGTACACAGACTTCCTTTTCGTAGGAAATGCCTCGAACATATGTTACAACATCAAACAGGGGTCAGTGGTCTGAAGAATCCCTACAAATGGCTATGGAACATGTAGCGACTGGTGGAATGAATCATTTTATAGCTTCCCATGAACATGGGATCCCATATAGAACTCTGAAACGACGTCTGGTGAAGAAAGATGAAAGGAAGCATGGCATGGGCACAAAAGTAAGCAGTATTCTATTAATTATAATTTTTTCTTTGATTATGGATCAAAATGAGAATAATTTCTAACTGAAATATTAATTCAGATAAAAATTAATGATCGAATTACACTTTTTTAATTCCTCAAACTTTTCTCAGTGATGAATAACTATCATATTAAAATTATTGTTATTATTTATAGGTAGCCTTGGTGAAGAGAATGAGAAACAATTGCTCACTTACATAAACAGTTGCAAATGTGTGGATTTCCACCAACTGGAGAAACTCTTCATAGGCTGGACTGGTTACAGTCCTTTCTGAAGCGTAACCCACAGCTAGCTATGAAGAAGCTACAAGGTCTCTCTATTGATAGGGCTATGGGAATGTATAGAGAAGCTATTGCAGCATATTTTTCTTTAGTTCTGGATGTCTTAACAGCAAATTCTTTCTGGATAAGCGTGGCCACCTGTACAACATGGACGAAACTGGGTTTCAGATGAATTCTAAGCCAGACAGAGTGATAACAGAAAAAGATTCTCCTTCTTTGTATCAGGTAACTTCCCAAGAAAAAGTGGAAACCATAATGGTAACCACTTGCTGCAATGCTGAAGGCAACTTCATTCCTCCAGCATGCATTTTAAAATATAAAAAAGAAGTCTGAATGGGAGGATGGACTTCTGAATGGTTCAATTGTATTTATGAATGAAAGATCAGGGCATGTCAACTCTGATATATTCATGAGTTGGATGAAAGACCACTTTATTCCCAGAAAATAACAAGGAAAAGTAGGTCTGCTTCTCGATGAGCACACCTCATATTCTACTGATCCAGATATGCTTGATCTTACAACAGAACATGATGTGATCATGATTTGCTTACCTCTGCATTCACCACACTACCTTCAGCCTCTTGACAGGTGTGTTTTCAAATCACTGAAACAAGCTTTTTACAGGACAATGCGAAACTGGACATTGTGTCACCCTGGACGTAAAGTCTCAAGAGCACAGTTCCCAGTCTTCCTCAGCGAAGCCTGGAAGAAAGCTGCAGTTCCATCCAAGGCTCAAGATTCATTTGAAGCTTGTACCCTTATAACCTGGAAAGAATTCCAGAGGAGGCATTTCAAATTTCTGATCTGGTTCATGGCTGAGCCATGTCTCCGCAATATCCTTTCTTTCAGGAGTGCTAGTTCTGCAAGGTTCACAGGAGAGCTTCTGTAAAGTTTGGAAGGTAGGAGACGAGGTACTGGCAGAAGTAAAGCTGTGAGGTCGGGGCGTGAGTCGTGCTTGGGTAGCTCAGTTGGTAGAGCACTTGCCCACGAAAGGCAAAGGTCCCGAGTTCGAGTCTCAGCCCGGTACACAGTTTTAATCTGCCAGGAAGTTTCTGATCTGGTTACTACTGGTGCGGCAAACAAGAATGAAGGATATAACACCGACTGTAGATGTGCTCAGGTTGTTCTCCCACAGAAAGGCAATAGAAGACTTGAAGCACAGATTGATAATGAGCCAATGCCAGGAACATCATTTGAAGAAATTACTCCTATTCCTGTCTTGGATCCATTACCATCTAAGTGCAGAAAGAAACCGCTGAAGTTCTCACAGAAGGGAGTCGAAAAGAAGCAGCAAGAGCTGGGTCACAAGGAATTAAAAGCAAAAAATCAACTCCAGGTCGGTCTAAGTTTAGCACACCAAGTATCTCAGCAGATGACAGTGATTATTGTGCTGAGTGTGCCAAGAATTACTATGATAAAAATGGACCACAAGTGGATAGGATTCAGTGTGTCATTTGCAATAAATGGTTGCATGAAACCTGTACAGAGGAAGAAAACATGTGCAATAACTGTGCAAATGAATTCTGATTTAATTTGGATGCTTTCTTGTCATTTGCTTATTCTTAAATGTGTTTATATATTTGTTTTGTATTCTGTTCCTTACAAACGTAATAAATTTGCTTTCTGAATTACTTATGTAGTTCTGTTGTATCATAAATGCACAAAACTAGTGCTGGAATTTCCTTGCAATATAACTGTCATCTCACCCCCATGCCTGGGGTGAGATGCCTAAACGACACTGTTTATAAAAAAAATTAAATACGCATATAATTACTAATGGTTTTGTAGCGCTAACTGGCCTTTACATAGAAAAATCTCATCACTGAACAATATTTCAGTGCTGATCATATATCTCCAATCCTAACTCGCCTTTTGATCCTCCAAACCTTAAGTAGGGCATCTTCCCCCGATCTACTCTAAGTGTCCATTCCTCATCCCATGCAACAGTCATAGACATGAAGCCCAAATACGGTTCCTAATGTATCTTACACAGCTATGTCCGGCAATCTTCCCAATGTAATAATAATTCATATATGTGAGGCGTCGGTGTGTCTCCTCAACATACATACTTCTTTTGAATCCAACATAACTCTTCCCCCCCCCCCCCCTCCAGAACATCTGCAAGTCAAGATAAAACAAATGTATTTACATGGGTTCTTCCTTGTGATTCTCACTGAACGCTACTCTTCCATACAGGCTCCAATCATCTACATACTTCGTGCTTTGATGTTTCTTTCATTACTGTGCGCTCAAATATAGTAGAACAATAATCTTTTGCAAATCTCCTCTCGTCTTCCCTGCTTTGCCTGCTTTTCGTATCTTCCATTTCGTCTATACTAAGAAACGCTTGATTTGACTGATGCGATGCACACCAACTGATTTCTTGGACTTCATAATGTGTTCACATGTGCAATTTGTCCAATTCTGAGTGGTCTGCTGTATACTGAGAAAAACTTGCTGTACAATCTCTTCTGCTTGTCTGAAGGACGGAGGGATTTGACAAGGACTCTCTGCTCCACCTGTTAGTCTCTCACTCTCGCCTCCTTAGCGGCTCTTTCCTTTCTCTTTCTTCCTGTCTTCATGTCCTGTTCAGTACCCGATGCTGTACTCTCATTCTTGGTGCGTAGTTAACAGCTTCCCTCAATCTGTCTGGTGGCATCCGATTCTCTAGGACAAATAAACATGGCAATAGCGACGAACTGTGCAGCATCTCATTTTTTACATTTTGGAAGTTCTTCAACAAAACGTCCCACGTGGGGCGTTTTTTGTGACGGCACAAATTACCAAGATCTCTCATCATGCATCATGTGGGCTTTGAACTCAGGTGGTGCAATAAGATATATATAGGCTGCATCCTGTGTCTTCTCAGTGTAGCTCCCCGCTGTCATAATTTGAATTGAGGCTCATCGTCTGTGACGATCTCGTCAATGTGGCCTATCTGGGCCAGGAAGTCCTTGCTTAGTGCCTTTGATATGGTAAATGCTGTAGCTCTGTGGAGTGGTCTGAGTCACAAACTCTGACATGAACTCTACTACAACTAATATGTGACATAGCCATGGCGTGTTATTCGCAAGGGTCCCATTCAGTCTGTGGCTCTAAGATGTCATAGTTTATTTGGCACACTCGGACAGAGAGGGGCCTGCATCGCTTGAGTAGATGGTTTTGCCTTTTGACATGCCTTGCGGATTGAAAGGACCTTCCTTATCCTGTGGTCCATGTTTTTGAAGTGACACAAGGTTTTCAATTTTAAGAAAAATTTTTTGGTCCAGAATGTGAGTACTAAAGTGAGTGTACAATATCACGTCGTTTACCAATTTGTCTGGTATACAGAGGGCCCACAGCGAATCAGTCATGCTTCTGTGGTGGAAAACTTCTCACCAAGTAAAACTGGTTAATTCTAGCTTCATCTCTACCTCTCCACTTCTCTTTCAGCCGCCTAAGTCCCAGATCCTCGTCCTGTTCCTTCTCAGTCTCCTTTAGTGACACAGTAATGTAATTTTCATAGACAATATTCCTGAAATAAAATAACCTGAAGTGATTATCCTCAGTGTCTTTAGTTATGTCCTCTTTTAATCCTACTGGTGAACCAGACAGTACATCTGCTATCACATTTGTTTCACGCGGCGCGTAAGTGAAAAGTCTTATTCTTGAAGGAATAGAACCCACCCCATGAATCTGCCATGGGTTAATTTGGCCGTTAATAGGAACTCCAGCAGCCTGTGGCCTGAGTAAACGTCGGTTTAATGTCTGTAAAGAAGGTACCGAAACTTCTTAAAACTCCATATTACAGCTGAGGCCTTGAGTTCTTTAAGTGAATAATTTCACTTGTTCTTTGATAGCATGCGACTACCAGTCGCTATGTCTTCTTTACATACTTTCGATTCTCCTCAACCTCTTGAAAGATCATAAATCTGATTCCCGTTTTCGCACTTACAAAAATCTGCCAGCACATTTTTCAGTGCCTGAAGCTCGCTCTTGACAGATGATCCCACACCCATAGTGTTTTCTTGTCTGTTAATGCACACATCTCAGTGTTACCAGTGTATGCATCCTGATGAACTTTTTGTAGAAATTAATGATCCTGAGAAATTGCCTCAGAATTCTTATGGTTTGTGATGTGGGGAACCGAGTGATGGCCTCTATCTTTTGTAGGTTCAATGATATCCACTCTGTTGTTATCATATGTCCTAGGAACTCCACCTTGCTTTTCCAAAATAAGATTTGCCTAACTTGGCGGTTAGCCCCTAATTCACTAGAGCACTCAGCAACGCCGTTATGGCTCTAGTATGGTCTTTCCACAATTTGTTTTTACAATCAGCAAAACATCAACATAACATGTCATCTTTTGTTTCAGAGTCTTGTCAGATATTCTGACTACCCTCGAATAAATGCAGCCAAAGGTATATTCAGTCCGAATAGTAGGTGTAAAAACTGATAACAACGGCCAAATGCGAGAAGTGCAGTATATTTGTGCAATAAGGATGCAGTTCTATTTGCTAGAAACTTTTTTTTAGATCTATCAACGAGAAGACTTTCACCCTGTGAAATCGTTGCAACAATTCTGCCTGTCCATCTCTGGTGTGATAATGACATTAATGTGTCTTGAATCTAGTATGTTGTGTATATACCTGTCTTTCTTTTCAACAGCTCTCAGAGGGCTGTTATAGGTAGAAACCGCATGTTCGACCACTCCATCACTTAATCTTTTGATCCATTATCTTGAATGCATACTGGAAATTACAAATGGTGTCAGGTTTCGGTAGAGATATATTTTGGTTTTCGAGTAATATTTCCTGCAATTATTCCCTACCCTTCGCATCGATGTTTGTTACCTGCATCACTCATTCGTTGATGGCCTGACAGATTTCTTGCATTATCATCTCTTCTTCATCCTCAGATTCCCTTTCTTCCCTTTTCTGATTCGTTGCAATTCCTTATGTTCTTCATATTCCATGCAGAGGTTCAAACATATCGCCACTATTTGCGCCTGAATGACTTGTTCTTAAAACGAGTATGAATCTTCTCTGCTTTTTGCAAAATGACTTCTCCACCTCGTAGGTCTAAAAGTCCACCGTAGTCACAGAGGAAGTCCATACATTAATTAAATCAGTCGCTAGTTTGGGGACCACAAGGAAATTTCCTATCAGCGTGTGTCCTTGGCACACCAGTTCGAGCCTCTCTTGTCGGTTTAGTTCCGTAATGTTACCCAGTGTGGCACCTTTTACTCTAGTGTATCTTAACGATAATACTCGTCAACTGAAGTTCACTGCATGTCCGTGGTCTCAGCTATCGCTGCTCCAAGTCGGAAGTTCGAGTCCTCCCTCAGGCATGTGTGTGTGTGTGTGTGTGTGTGTGTGTGTGTGTGTGTGTGTGAGTTGTCCTTGCCCTAAGTTAGATTAAGCAGTGTGTAAGCCTAGGGACCGATGACCTCAGCAGTTTGGTCGCATAGGAACTTACCACCACCAGCTATCACTGAAATTTAGCTCCCGCTATCCAAAATACCTTGCAGCTCTATTTCTCCGATCATGACTTTAATTTTTCGTTATTGTCACCTTTTTCTTTTCTAATAATATGTTTGAAATGTCATAATACTTTATAACATTTACATGGCTGGTTCTGATTTGTATGGCTGGTATAAAATCAGCCTCTCCTGCCTTTTCCTGCAGTCATTGTCATTTTGGACTATTTCCATGCTGTTCATTATGTTGGTTTGGCGCCCTAATTTCAGTGATCTCTCCCTGAACTCTGGTCTTATCACCTGCCATACCATTTTGCATAAATCGTTGCCCATTATTTTCCTTCCTGTGACCGTTTCACCAGCCATTCTGTGGTCCATAATTCTTACTCCTGTTCATTGTTCCAGCCGCTATTTCATGGTCCATAATTGTTGGTCCTGTCATTGTTCCAGCCACCATTCTGCAATCCATAATTACACCCATAATCACCGCCTCCTGACGCACCTTGTAAATGATTGCCACCACCCGAGGATCCATTCCTGCCGTCGTAATTTTTATTGTTCTGATGTCACAACGATCCACTAAAGTACCTCTCTTGATTACGCCTCCTGTCTATGCTACTCTGTTCACTGACTGCAAATTCCAATTCATGTAGCATGATGCAAAATGTGCTTACATCTTCAATGCATCAACTTGTTGATAATGCAACGGTAATTTTGCTTAGCAGTACCCCCTATCTCGCTGGGAGTGCATTGTAGATCTAGGAATTGGTTCTTCCTTACCACTGCCTCTAGGAATTTCTTCAGGCTTTTAAAGCCTGACCCCGCGTATTATTTGCCAACTATTATTTCATGTCTAATTCTCTCTTGAGTTTCCTATGACCAGTTGTTCACCAGGAAACCATCTCTAAATCCTTTTACAAACTATACATAGCTGCTATGCTTCTCATCTCTTCTGCTACCGTTCCTTCTGGGTGTGTGCACACAAATTCTAATTTGTAGGCCAATGGCTATAATGGACGTACCGATAAATCAAACTGAGAAATCCAAGTTTTAGGGTGATGCGTATTCCCTCGTCTTTATAATTTTGGAACTTCCATACTTGCATGAAACGTTTTTAATCAAACGGCATTTCGACAGTTGCGCTTGTCCTGACTGTCATTTACATTCTTGTCACACCATCCTGTCTAGGTTTGTCTTAAAACTTTATAAAATATCCGTGTGTTTGCTATTGTAGGACCGTTAACTGATACGCGAGTTAGGGGGCAGAAATACGATGTTATACAAATCACACCCAAGTGGGGTTTATATTGAATCTGCACTATGTATGTATTGCAATCTTATAATGGCCCTGATATAAACCCTACATAGGCTGACTAGCTTCACATACAATTTATTCATTAAATTAATTGATCAAAGATCTCCTCCAAATATGACGATGGGAAAGGATTCTGGTGTGTTTGACTGTTTAAGAGACAAATACCGTGTTAAAAATTAAAATTACATATATTTTCTTTGAATGGAACACAAAACTGATCACGAATTTGTATAAGGGGCAGTCATGTAGATGAACATAGACCAAATACGTAAATAGTTCTCATCTGATAGAGATGTTGGTAAGAAACTCGTACAAATGACACTGCATGAAATCTAGTGTGCTTCTCTACTATGAGAAGGGGGACCAAATACATCAAGTGAAATTCATAATATCGATAAACCAGTGGGTGGTCGGATACAGTTTCACAATATCAGCTAAGGAGGCAACCACTGAGAAACCTCAATTCGAATTTTGGGCAGCTAAAAAACCATCTGAAGTCCTACAGGTCTACAGTGCAGTGCGAGGTGGTATGCTGGTGGAGGCTGCTGCTCTGCTCCTCTGCTTGCAGATGGGCTCTCGTCTTCAGCATCAAATGAACAGAATTATGATATGCATGCATCCTACTCCCCATCATATACATTCTGGTGCATGGTATCCGATTACCTACTTCCTACGACAGTGCAGCACGGTAACAAAATGACATTAATTTGTACGTATGCAAATTCAGATTTCAGAAATGCAAGGCAGGCTGGATGGATGGCGTTTAATAATTATATGAAGAGGACAGAGGGCCTGCTGTCTTGCAACTTCTCACCATTGCTAAGTTTATAACTACGTTCGCTTTCATCGTAATCGTGACTGCTCCTCAGTGGCACACAATTCATTTGATCCGGTATCCTCTCCCAATGCGCCCCTGACCGTCTTTGCAGATTAATGTGATTTTTCTATGCCTCCTCGATACTCTTCTGCTGCTGTATGTTGGTATTTGCTAGCTGGTTCATGAATGTTAGAAGGCTCTGTAATTCTTCGGTTTCTGCAATAAATACTGGGATTGTTATACCGGATTCTGCACTGAGTTTCTGAATTTCACTTTCTATTTTCTGGTATTCTATTTTTATATGCTTTCTCGACACTCTTCTGCTACTGTATGTTATACCTTCTTGCTGGTTCTCGAATGCGAGAAGGGTCTCCACTTCTTCAGTTTCTGCAATTGATACCGTGATTGTCAGATCAGATCCTGCACTGAGTTTCTGAATTTCACGATCTATTTTCTTGCGGTTCCAAGATTCTCATTTGTCAAACAATTTGTCTCTTTTTCTATTGCCAATATTCTCCTCTCCCTTATCCACCTATTTCTCTCTCTATTTCGTCTTTTTTGACGTGTCTTCGTGTTTTCGACTCTACTGCTATTTTTGTTATCGCCTCACGACTTTCCTTAGGCTAACTGTTTTCTTACAATCTTCCTTCGCTAGTATTGCTTCCTTCTCGTGCTTTGTTCTTCGCCTCCTCAACAATTTTCATAGTTCCCTCCGCCAGTTTCTGATTTTTCCTTCACAACGTCATTTCATTTCTTCTCCCCGATGTCCTTACTTGCTTTCCACATTCTTTTAAAAATTATATAACATTCAATTGTTATTTCCTGTCTCACTACTCGGGTCTGCCTAAGATGCGCATGAACCTAAATGACATCTGTCTCTGCCTGGTTCGACTTCCCACTAATTTCTTCTAGCAGTTACTAATTATCACCACTGCTTCTACATGTTGTGGTGTGACCTCATCTTCGCCTTTGCAGGTACTGCAGTTCACTGTATTGTCCTCATTTTCTATTGGTGTGGTATACATTATACTATCTCCGTCATTCTACCAATCAGGCTTGAATGTTCAGAGGGATAAATAATCTGTTCCTCTCCTAACCTTGACTTTACCTTGTTCCATTATGCTATCTCTTTTATTTTCACTCTAATCTAATTCAAGTTGTACTTTGTTTTATGTCCACATTCGAAATTTAATACTTTCAGAAACATGAAGTCCAGTTAACAGATCCTCATTATCTGTTCCCATCACAGCTTGTCACAGATCCCCTCAACATAATATATACCCATCCAAAATTTTGCACCTCTAACTTACAACACCAGTAATAAGTCAGACGTGGAGCAAAAATATACAAAACCAAAAACATGCAGCTAAAGAGAACTCGAATTATATGTGTCATTTACTCGTACCAGCAAAGTAATATAAACTGTCATGGTGTTGTGTATTATCTCTTGTCAAGTCTCATACAACGAATGCAAATGGAATTTACATAAATACTGACATTAATGTTACTGACTTTTTCCCAGAAAATCCTAAACATCCTATCCTGGCATGGGTTCGCCAATTTCTGCAAAACTCCTTGCGTGTAAAAATGTTTATCCTGACCCAGAATGTTGATTAATAGTCGGACACGCCTTTAAGACCCAAACCGTAATTATTGCGCACAATGGAGTGGATAACACGGCTCAAGACTGATGATCGCAATAACTTCAGCAAATGTAGACCAAGAGTTGTCTTAGGATACTGGTGTTACTCATTATGCTCACCATAATTAATCAGTATGAGACGTGTAGAACGTCACCGTTGAGGGTGTGGCTTTGCAGTACAGGACAAGGGCCAAGCTTCCGTCACCGAGCGAGGTGGCGCAGTGGTTAGACACTGGACTCGCATTCGGGAGGACGACGGTTCAATCCCGCGTCCGGCCATCCTGATTTAGGTTTTCCGTGATTTCCCTAAATCGCTCCAGGCAAATGCCGGGATGGTTCCTCTGAAAGGGCACGGCCGACTTCCTTCCCCATCCTTCCCTAATCCGATGAGACCGATGACCACGCTGTCTGGTCTCCTTCCCCAAAACAACCAACCAAGCTTCCGTCAACATGAACTCTGGACCTGCTCGTCTGCTAAGAAGCGCGCCATATGTGCACGGCTCTCTGTCTCTGAACAGACGCTACTGATGCGCGCAAGACGCGAACACTTCCCTGTCTCCCAGTGAATTCCTAGATTTTTAGATGAACCATACAGCCTGTAACTCCTTCCGGCCAAACAGGACAAACCCGCCAATCACAGACCATGAACACACAACCAGGCACAAAAATCCCACCAAGAAAAACGCGCTGCAATAAAACAGCAATGACCTTTTCATTCGCCCTTCTGCTTCCAAAAATCTGTCGCCTCTGACGTCACAAAGATTGCTATCAATTGCAATTTTCGCGCCCAGCAACTAGCATTGCATCAGAGGTCATCTGAAAGTGAAAAACTGTGCCCAAGGCTACATACTTCATTTTTATACAAACCGTATTAGTTTAGGAAAGCATAAGATTGTTAAATATTGAAGGCACTCTTCAGAACACGAGAAAGAGCTAGCCTCCCGCTGACAAGAGTCTGTGGCGGCTCTGGCGCAGAGCGCCCTACCTTTGGTAACCTTTTCCTTTGGACTAGCGAGTTGGGCACGAAATTTGTGATATGTGTAACAGCCATAATTGTCGTGTGTAAAAGTGTTCAATAAGTGTATATTTCATATCTAAATGAGTTATCTCTCGATTAATCTCCCGTGATAACCCAAGTGGTGACCCCGACGCCGTCGACGTCTCATCCATCGTTATTTGTGATTGTTTTCGTCATTCACTCACATTGGGTGCCAGACTGCATTGTTTACGCCACAATGCATCTACCTGCGACTTTGGGTGCAAGGGTAATGGGCCCCATTAACTCTGCCGATAGCGAACATGAGTGGACAAGTGTACCTCCTTCGAACTTGGTTAAAAGTGAACAGTTATTTACACTCGGCCAGGCCGGCGGCCACCTAACCTTACCCAGTTCAACATGGCCGCCGCCAAGCGTGGCAGCATAACAACAGCCATAACATGGAGAGTGCCCGCTGCCTAACCACAACATGGAGGACATTGTAGTTAAAGACATTATGGTCTACCCTCCATGTACATCGTTACCTTCAGGATGGCTTGACATGCCAGCAAATTTCCAGGACTGTGAATCGAACATTACAAAGCACGGGGTAGCACATTTTCAGTTTTCATTTACGAAGTGTTGCAGCAACCTCCCCGCCTCCCCCCCCCCCCCCCCCACACACACACACGCTGTTTCGGCGACGTCAGTCGCCTTGATCGTGCCGGTTTCCATGACCGTCGCTTTCGTAACGGCGCTGTGCCTGTTCCTGGGACCACTGCATCGTGGCTCCACCACGACACGCCCCACGCCCGCTGTTGCAACGGCACTGACCATTATACCCGTGCCATGTTCGTCATCAGGTTTGCCTGCTGGACACACCTTGCTGGCTTATACGCCCACTGCCGCCTCCGCTCCCTAAATATTGCGTGCTGCATGCAGCAACCGCCCCACCCAATCATCGGGTGATGCATTTGGCGTTGGAGGCATCCTGCTCCCTATGCACCGATTTCCAGCTGCTGGTACAGACTCAATGTTTGTTACCAGGCAGGTTCCCTTACTACCTGCATTGCAAAAAGACAACCCAAAAACTTGGTTCACCCTAGTGGAGCACATCCTGGACATTCACGGCATTTTCGACGATGGCGTCCTTTTGTCTTCCTGGTCAGCCATCTCCACGTCCATGAGGACCTCATCAGTGACTTGCTCCTCTCACTGCGTGACTCGCACAAATGTTTGACGGCCAAATCGCAGCTCATTGAGTGCCTTTCCCCCCCTCCAGCAGAGGTCACCCTTCACATTATATTCATGAGGAGCATCTTGATAACCGCTCCATTTCACAACTTCGACAGTTTCTACATGCTTTAATCGATGGCCACGCACTTCCTGATGCCACTCTTTGGACGTTGTGGTTGGTCAAAATGGCTTCAGATCTGCAACTTCATTTCCTGTCTCACACTGCTGACTCTCTCGAGGTTCGATTATGTATGGCAGATCAGGCTTACACCATCATTTGTCACTGACACCATCTGTCATGAACGACACTTCCACGATTCTACTCAGTTGGCTCACCTGTGCATCTGGTTCCGCGCCCAGCCGGCAGAGACCAGCTCACTTGTCTCACCGCCTCAGCTGCCCATCAGGAGCGGCCACCTAGCGGCCTACAGGATGTACTGCGAGTGGGCTCCCAACAGCCTCCAACTTCCCCCAAGCAGTGGCCTGATCAGCTACTGGTCCCGCCGCAGTCAGCCTCTGCCACCACCCACACCACGTCTGCCCGCCGCCTGTCCTACCCACTGTGATCATTCCACACTACTTATGGGTATGCTGCCCGCAACTGCTGCATGCCCTGCACCTGCCCAAACTAGACTGGCAGGCACGTTTAGGCGCCACGTCCCGCCATGTACCTTCATGGCGCCTATCTTCCGATGCTGCACCACCTGCTTCAGTGGTGACCCCTCAATGCCACAGATACCTCGACCAGCATCCTCTCTTTCTGATTGACACTGGCACCAATGTTAGCGTCATCCTGACCAAGCACGCTGTCAACGCGCTATCCCCCACTACCATCACCTTGATCGCTGCTAACTGTTCTCCCATTGCAGTCCACGGCTGCATCAAGATGTTGCATCACCTCTCACGGGTTCACACCTCCCCTTGGACCTTCCACTTGGATAAACCTGTGATCAGGTTGGATTTTCTACACCATTACATACTTTCACCAGACCTACAGGCTTCCACACTCAGCCACATGTCCAGCTCTACAGTTCTGTGCACACCTGAGTTCAGAACGACTTTGTTCTCCCCCTCCTTGGCTAGTCTTTCCACATGTGCTTCCCTGGTCGAGCGCATGCCCTCATGGCTCTCTGATCTGTCGTACGTGCGCTCCCAGATCGACGAACTCCACACCCAGAACAATGACTTACCCACCCACATCACCTCTGCCTCAGCCAAATTGTCACATGCACAGCACATCATACATCGCCTATCTGCAGTCCCCCAGTGAGGCAGCCCAGCACACGCCCCTACAGAATTTTCTTGACAACCTGCTCCAGCATCGAGCATCCCACCACAAGCTGTATTTTTTGCATCGCTGAGGACGGATCTCCAAGACACATCTGCATGTGCCACACTGCTTCACTCCTGCATTGTACCTACCGTCGCCGACAACAGCCGATACCTCACCTATGTCAGCCCAGTTCATCAAGGACAGTGAACTGACATTGCCTATGGATACCTTCTTGAACCCTCATGCCAACTCCCCTACACGATTATTGGCCATCAGTAATGGCACTTGCCATAAGATTCACACTACCGATGGCCCACCTGTTCGTTATAAGGCCAGGTGCCTTAACAATTCCAAACCTCTGCGCACCAAGGAGATCATTCACGATCTGTTGACTTCGAGATTCCTTCGCCTCTCCAATAGCAACTGGTCTTCCCCTATTCACCTTGTACCCAAAAAGGACAGCGCCTTACGCATGCATGGGGACTACAGGCCCATTAAGGCCTGCACCATTATCGATAACTACCCCATACCACATATCCAAGATTTCAAGAAGTTGCTTCATGGTTCTACCTTTTTCTCTGTATTAGATTGTTCCAAAGCCTATCACCAGATTCCTATGCACCCACCAGATATTCCAAAGACGGCCATCATCACACCCCTTGGCCTATTTGAATACTGTTACATGCCTTACAAATTGAAAAATACTGCACAGACATGACAGCGGTTCATTGATTCCATTTTCCTTCCTCTGCCTTTTGCTTACGCTTACTTAGACGATATCCTTGTCTTTTCTTCCTCTACTGAGGTGTGGTGATCAACCATGATAAATCTCAACTATTTTCCACATCAGTTACGTTCCTCGGTCATTCCGTCTCTGCCTCCGGCATCTGTCCAACGAGTTCCTGTGTCGAAATCGTACTTAAACTTCCTCGCCCATAGGATTATTCTCAGCTCTGTCGTTTCCTGGGTATGGCAAACTTTTACCACCCCCATATTCCTCAAGCTGCCTCTGCCCAAATGGCCCTCACCTACACTCTCTCTAGTAAACGGAAGTTGGAGTGGACCCAACCAATGCTCGATGCTTTTGGTAACCTTAAAACTGTCCTAGCCAAAACTGTAACTCTCACACACTCTGACCCTGGGGCCCGTGTCTCAATCACGACTTATGCCAGTGATTCAGCTGTGGGCGCCGTTTTACAGCAGCACACTCCCGACTCCACCCAATCCCTCTGCTTCTTTTCTAAGAAACTGACTAAGAGCCAGTGTAAGTGGTCAGCATTTGACTGTGAGCTGCTCATAGTGTACAAGGCAATTAAACATTTTCGTAGTGACCTCAAGGGGCAACCCTTCACGATCTGCACTATTCATAAGCCACCTGAGGATGCTATTTGTAATCCAGCTAAAGACCTTCCGCCCAGGAATTTCTGCCATATGGACTACATCTGTCAGCAGTCTTCCAACGCATGCTATATCCACAGCACAGAGAATGTTGTGGCAGACTACCTTTCCCGCATCTGCGTGCTAACCACACTCCTGAATCTGGAGGAGCTCGCCCAACTACAAGCTGACGACGACAATATACAGCAACTAAGTTGAGACAACGGTTCATTGATCTCTGTTCAGCTCCATATATTACCTGGTTCAGCAATCCCTGTCCTTTGTGACACCGCTATGGGCACACTTCACCCCCTGGTCCCTGCCACGCTACGCCATAGGATCTTTACTGCCTTGCATGGCTTAGCTCACCCTGGGACACGAGCCACGATGTGGCTGGTTACGGAGCACTTTGTCAGGCCTCGTGTCAAGCACGACTGTCGCGCTTGGAGCTGTGGGTGCGTTCTGTGCCAGCGCATCAATAGTTGACATGCCCAACCTCCTCTGCACAAGTCTGACATCCCTAAGGGACATTTCAGACACGTGATATCAATGTCGTTGGTCCCTTTCCTCCGTCCAAGGGCCACAATATATCTTGTCAGTCGTCGATTGTGTGGCCCGCTGGGTCGAGGCGGTCCCCCTTACTGACATCAAAACTGAGACCGTCGCCTGTTCCTTCATCTCGGCGTGGATTTCTCGCTTCAACTGTCCCCTGTCTCTCGTCACCGAACAGGGAAGCCGATTTGAGTCTGCACTCTTCGCACGATTCTGCGAACTCTGCTGCATCGCCAAGTTTCATACCACAGCTCACCACCCGCAGGCAAACGGCTTCGTCGAGTGGTGGCACCACACTCAAAGCCGCCCTAATGTGCCACGGAAGCCTATGGTCAGAGGCCCTTCCATGGGTCCTGCTGGGTATTCGCTCGGTTCATAAGGAAGATCTTAGTGCCTTGCTCGCCGAGGTTCTGTATGGCGAGCCAGTCCTCCCCGCCGAGTTCGTCGAGGATTCACCTCCCACCACATCCGGGGATCTCGTTGCACTGGTCGAGCGTGTCCGCATGCACGTCACACACCTCTGTATCCCCCTGCCCGCCCCTGGCCGGCCGAAGTGGCCGTGCGGTTAAAGGCGCTGCAGTCTGGAACCGCAAGACCGCTACGGTCGCAGGTTCGAATCCTGCCTCGGGCATGGATGTTTGTGATGTCCTTAGGTTAGTTAGGTTCAACTAGTTCTAAGTTCTAGGGGACTAATGACCTCAGCAGTTGAGTCCCATAGTGCTCAGAGCCATTTACCCCTGCCCGCCCCCACACCAACTCCCGTGTGTTCGTCCACAAGGACCCTGCTACATGCGACTTTGCAATGCTGCGGGACGACACTGTGTGGGGAGCCCTTCAGCCACGCTATTCGGGCCCTCACCGTGTGCTATGTTGCAGTACCAACACGTTTGTCATCCACCTCTTCAGACAGCCCCAAACAGCCTCAGTTAACAGACTTAAACCGGCGTGGCCCTCGACGACGACCTTCCTCCCAATGCAACCGCCCTGCCTTCGGCCGATTCGTCTTCACCCACCGTCACCTCTCACGTGCAGCCGTTGGAACAACACCGCCACCTCCACTTCCCACGTCGGCTGCTGCCTATACCCGCCACATTGGCACCGAGATTACGACCCCATCCCGTAAGCCATCCCTCCGCCGTGCTCCGCACTACTGGGGAGGGGGGGGGGGGCTGTGGCGTCTCTGGCACTGAGCATCCTGTCTTTGGGAACCTTTTTCTTTGGACTAGCGAATCTGGCGTGAAATTTCAGCTCATGATATGTGTAACAGCCATAAATGTCGTATGTACAAGTGTTCAATAAATGTATATTTCATGTCGAACTGAGTTATCTCTCAACTAATCTCCCGTGATAAACATAAGTTCATTCCCTGGCCTCAGCTCGGCCGCAGGCCAGGGCTCGGTCGTAAACGCACAATAGCTGACACCCATCTGGCGCCATCTATCACAAAGCGAAAAAAGTGGTCCAACTAAAACATTCATATTTCTTTACGTACTACACGAATATGTAATAAAAAATGGGGGTTCCTATTTAAAAAACGCAGTTGATATCCGTTTGACCTATGGCAGCGCCATCTAGCGAGCCATCCATAGCACCATCTGGTTTCCCCCTTCAAGCTAGACTAGTTTCGTTCTTTTTTAGTTTTTTCGTTTGATGCTTATTTCGTGAGATATTTGGCCCAGTCACTATTAATGGACCACCCTGCATAAGGAAATCGAGATATTCACAGTACCTTGGCAATACACATATTCACTTATCAAATTTGGTATTAATAATCCACCTCAAGTAAAAATAATATCAAAGTGCATGGCTGCAACCCGACAAGAAAGGATGATCTTCACTGCATTGGGTTAACTCTTAGTTTGCCACAGAAACGGGTGAATTATTCTGCTACAAAAGTCTTTGGTCATTTACCAAATAGCATCATTAGTCTGACAAATAGCCAGCCAGCATTTAAAAACAAATTTCTGAGTGACAACCCCTTTTTACTCAATCGAGGAATTTTTAGATATTAAGCAGTCGCCCGCATCTCGTGGTCGTGCGGTAGCGTTCTCGCTTCCCACGCCCGGGTTCCCGGGTTCGATTCCCGGCGGGGTCAGGGATTTTCACTGCCTCGTGATGGCTGGGTGTTGTGTGCTGTCCTTAGGTTAGTTAGGTTTAAGTAGTTCTAAGTTCTAGGGGACTTATGACCACAGCAGTTGAATCCCATAGTGCTCAGAGCCATTCTTTAGATATTAAGCAGTCATAAAAGTTATATCAATTAATGATACTCCTAAAGAAACCGTGTATTAACCTGACACATTCCACACCATAATGAAATGTTGTATTCATAACCTATGGAACAAGTATTAAATTAATGTTATGTAATGGAGCTTGTTAAATGTCTTACCACTAGAGCACGTAATTACATTCTGAACCCTGGACATGGAAAGAAAGTCTACGTGAAAATTATTTTTATGTTGTATTGTAAGTATGAATATCATAGTTCAGTTGAAAAGGATTATTACTAGCAACAAAAACCATAAAGGAATAACTCAGGTTGAAAGTACCACTTCAGTTGTAAGACTCTATTTATTTTCAAATGCTTAAACCACTACCGGTTTCAGGCTGTTACATGCCCATCATTAGGTGTGATACTGAAAATGAACAATAATTTTGACATGCAGTAGTACTCATGAGAAAACGAAAAAGAAGTTCCATATAACATTTTAGAAAACAGTGGTTGGACTAGGTGCGGTAAAACCTATTTCAGTGCCTAGGCAACATCAGACCATACAACGGACGATTGGGTAAAGAAATATACAGCGGACACTAGGACACTTACGCTCTGTGCTGTGAGCCCGACCGCTACGATGGACGAGTATATGACGCGGTGTAGCACCAGCGAGCGCAGAGCGCCGACTAGCGTACACGGAGCAAGAAGACTAGTAAACTATACTGGCAAAAGTAATGCTACCTGCTGACAGGAAGGACAATGTGGCACCAATTGATCCGGCCGTTCACAATTTCACTTCGTGATTTACATGCTAAAGGTATCGCATTTAATATTTGATTGGCCTATGTACAGCATTTTCTGCTGAAAAGCCTTTCTGGAAACGTTTTCTTAGTACTTCATTTTTACAAATATGTGAGCTGCTCTTGAATACATTACTTTTTCAAGACTTTAGGATAAAGTTGTCAGAAGTGATACTGGGCAGTAGGTTTAGCCTCAAACTTAGGCCCCTGTTTATGCAATGGTTTATCAGTAGCATATCTCAGTCTCTCCAGAAAAATTCGCTGTTTCAATGAGCTACTACTTATGTTGTTGACACTCCTACTTATCACTTGGGAAAACGTTTTTAGTACTCTGTTGGAAATGTCATCAATTCCATGTGAGCTTTCACTGTTGAGTGAGTACAAACACCCTGGATAGCATTGTACATCTTTATTACAACAGTTAGAACCTCGCGAAATCAGAACGTTAACAGAAAAAGGCGCTAAAACTCAGAAGAATATCAAAGATCGAAAGAGATGACACACTTCCCAGCCGAAGTAATTTGTAACAAGGATTGTTCGGCCGCCACAGGCGTTTTTTGTTGTGGCAGTAACTTCTCATGTAATTTCAGTCACCAACTTTTCCTTCGAAATCACGAAACTATTTTGTTGACGCCCATCTACATTGGGAGAAATTGTCACTGTAATAAAATAAGAGAAATCAGAGCTTGCACAGAAAGATTTAAGTGTTCATTTTTCCCACACGCTGTTTTAGAGTGGAACTGTAGAGAAATAGATTGAAGGCAGTTTGATTAACCCTCTGCAGGCCCTTAGTTGTGAACTACAGAGTAGTCACATAGATGTAGATATAGATGTTCTCAGAACCTTTAATATATTTTGTCTCGTAATAAAATTGTTGTAGGTACATTGCCAAACTGGTGAATCCAGTACAGTAGAATTCTACAGTCCTGAAGATAGCTTAAGGCCCTGAGATCTGAATATATTTTTACTTTTTGTCCCAGCAAATACATTCTAAACTGTCCAATGTATTGTTAATAAGCTGCTAATAACTCTTTTTCAGCAACTGTGTAAGATTTTTCATGTTTTAAAAGCTTTCTCCTTGTAAAAACAATTGTTTAGCGTATAATTGCTCTTTTAACTTCTATTTCCTGAAATAATTCTGCGCTCAAACCAAAATTGCTGCTGTCAGTATGTAAACATAATGGTAAACTGCAATCAGGTCTATGTTCCAAATGTTGGTAACGTAATTTTTCTTGGTGTTTCCAAAAGCCTCTTTACATTCTTTAATCCATACCACAACACTATTGTTTTTAAGCAAGTTATGTAGACAGGGAACATTTGAAATTTTTTCATATTATGAATCTTTTGTAAAAACAACATAAACAGTACATGATTTCAATTTTATTTCTGTTATGTTGAGTTGGAAAGTCTGAAATAACTTCGATTTTTTCTGAATCTGCCAAAAATTCTGGTTTAGTAATCATGTGTCCAAAAACGTTTAATTCAGGTCCTGCAAATTTACATTTTTCTAATTTTAGTGTCAGAGTTCCTAGCCTAAGTTTGTCACATTTGCCTCTAAACTTCAATATGTTCATTCCTAACTTGCCAGTTACCAAAATGTCATCTACATAAACTGGCAATTTATATACAACTTCCTGTACCAATATATAATCTAATTCTGTAATGAATTCTGCTGCAGATGAATGTATGCAAAAGTTACCACACAATATTGATTGCATTGTTTACTCTAAAAAAAAGCAGTATATTTTCTGGATTCTGCTGTTAAAAGAACCTAATGAAATCATGATGTTAAATCTAAGTTTGACATAATCTGAATACTTTTCAATTTGTGTAAAAGTTCAGAAATAATCTCAGAATGGTCTTTTTCGCTGCACAAAAGTTTATTCAAACGTCTAGAATCTATAACCAACCTCAGTCTTCCATCTCTTTTTGAAACAATTACAAGGGGATTAAAGTATGAACTAACACTTTTCTCAATAATGTCACACACCTCCAGTTTATGTTACTCCTTTTCAACAGTTACTCGTCTGGCTATAGATGCCTCATATGGTTTTTTTTTAAAATGATCAGTTTGGTTTTAACCATAAATTACACTGGTACTCTTTAACTCTCCCAGGAATGTTACTGAAACATCACTATATTCCAGCAATAAATATATCAACTCATGTTTTTGTTTGTCAGTAAGCCCTCACGATTCGGAAACCTTTATGTCTGCGAGGCTTTTGAATTGGTGTTTAATTTGTGTCCAGACCTGATACATCCCTCTCTACAAGTTCTCCTTCTTTCGAAAATTTTTTGCTCTTAATTTTGTCATTACAAGTTACACCTGATTTTATGAAGTTAGTACAAATACATTCCCTATTTGCTGCTGTTATGCAAAGTTTCTGTACTCTCCAGTCAAACCCTGCACTCACACTTCCTGTCCAAGTCATTACCAGAATAAAATCTTCACTGACATCAGGTGTAATTAAACGTCCATGTATAAAAAGTCATCCTTCGATAGTAAAATTTAATAAAATTTGTTTTTTTACTACCGTACTGTGTCTTCCTGTTGCACATTTTATTTTTACACTAATTAAGGCACTTCAGAGTAACCTTTTTCATGTCTCAGTTTCATACTTAATGCTTCTGATATTCCTAAAACATGACTACCTGTCTCTACCTTGACTACCTCCCCAAAAAACAGTCTGTACTTACATAAAAGGAATAAACATTTCATAACTTTTTCATAGCTGACATCTTTATGCAATAAGTCATCTTCATTTTCTTTAAAACTATGAGTTCCAGATTTACTGTTATTTTTATTCTTTGAGCTTGTATGACAGAGAAAGAACCATTTTCTTGAAATTTCCCCTTTCAACAGGCAATTTACCTTCACTGTCGTGTTTGGTAAATGAAATATTTTTATCATCTTTACAATAAATCAAATAAAGAAACACCCTGGATGCTACACTGCCATTAATGTTACCCATTTCTTCAGTACTGTCCTTGGGTATATTAACTGATAACCACTTATCAATCAATTCCGAATCCTGCTAATTCCTACTTAAAACAAACAGAATACTTCTTCTCTTCACCATCTACCACTGAGTTCCCATGTTCATCATTCTTCCTAGTATCACAAACATCATCAGCTTCTCAACCCACTACTCTTACAACATTGATAGTACACCCCATTATGTTTAAATTATTTTCAGCAACACAGAGCTCACATATTTTTTACCTTGCATTAGTTACCTGCTCAAGTGACACGTTTCTATCCAATTATAAAATTCCACTAAGTTAATAACTTCATATTCTTCCACATCACACAGGGCGACAATTATTGAACTACATGAAATAAAATCGTCATACCTTCTGGATGGTTTATAATAGGACGTTCAAACCGCACTGTTGGCCATGGGGTATAATGGGAATCAGTATGAATATGTTGTTGTTGGCCATTTGCATTTGGATGAATTCAGCAAGAAGCAAATTTGGCGCATCAGGGGGACTGAGAATCCGCATTTCGCGATCGAGAAGTCTCTTCACCCTCAGTGGGTGACTGTGTGGTGTGCAATGTCCAGTCATGGAATAATCGGTGCAGTATTCCTTGATGGTATGGTGACTACCAAATGGTACGTGAAGGTTTTGGAAGATGATTTCATCCCCATTATCGAAAGATACTCTGATTTCGACAAGATGTGATTCATGCAACACAGAGCTACACATTATCAAAGCAGGAGGGTGTTTGATGTCCTGGAGGAGCACTTTTGGGACCATACTCTGGCTCTGGGGTACCCAGTGGCCACCTGCATGACCCTCGATTGGCCGCTATATTCTCTGGATTTGAACACCTGCAACTCTTTTTTGTGGGGCTATACTGAAGACAAGGTGTACAGCAATAACCTCAAAACCATTGCTAAACTGGAAACAACCTTTCAGGAGGCCATTGACAACATCGATGTTCTGACACTTCAGTGGGTCATGCAGAATTTCGCTATTCGTCTGCACCACATCATCACCAATGATGGCAGGCATATTTAACATGTCATAACCTAAATCTGAATATCTGTAATGACTTTTACATGTTTAATAAAGCATGTGCACGCTGTAGTTTGTAACTAACTTTTTTTCATATAGCTCAATAACTGTCACCCTGTATGTGTGTTCATTTTCCTTACCTGCCATCTTCAGCTTCGCTGGTTGACTTATTTCTTTTTGGTTTGGCTGGTCGACATACTTCTTTTAAACAGATATTATATTATAGGATAGTACATATGTTTGAAATAGTAAGTACTTCACATGAATCTTTTTATTCTGTGTCATTACTATCATTGGACCATTTATTACTTAGTTAATTCACCTCTACCTTGTGGGCCCACAATGTAGTGCATGCTTGTTTTTTATTTGATGAATAGTTACATTATTTTGTCTCTTTATGTCATTGTGCTGATGCCATCTACATTTACGTCAAAGTCTCTATTCCCATTTCCGTTCCAACCATTTCCATAGTGTTCTTTTGAATGAAAATTATTACCTTTATTATTACTGATGTCCCTTCACTGAAAGTTTGTAACTATTGTGTTCCCTTCTGTGATGATCATCACGTCCCCAATTTTGATTGCCTCTCCTTTGTAAATGACCATGGTCGTTGTGTTGTTTGTCTGCTCATTTTTTCGACAATTACGTCTAGTTTGGCCACATATTGTAAAAACCTGTCTATTGTATCATGTGGCCCATACACTAAGTCCTATTGTATTTCAGCTGGCAACCTCCTTCCCAAAGCATCGATGTGAACTCATCAAATGGAGTAAGTGTTCTTACTTCTTTACCTGATCTTTGCAGAATTGTTTCATGCTACCATGTCCTTCCCTATAGTTTAGTCCATTCTAAAATTAGCTTTTTATTCTGAACTGTCCAGTTTCTTACTAGAACTTATTTGAAAACTCTTTTTTCAAATTCTGAAGAAGATATGCCCACAGAAAAATTCTGATTAGCTCATGGCAATAATTCACTTTCCAGAAATGTTTTGAAAAATTTAATTTCCGTGTGGTCACTCATATTAGACAAAAAGTTTTCAACACAATTTTGTGAAAACGCAATTGGGTGCTACTATCCTCATCTAAAAATTTATTCACTGTATGGTTATCACGCATGGTTGGTCGGTAATAACACACACTGAGTATCGTATATGCATTTATTAATCACTGAGACAAAATGAAAGAACATGGCAGAAGAACAAGTTACGTGCTGAGAATGAACTAGAACAAAGCAGTCCAAAGAAATAAGAGTGAAAGATATGGCGCTCTGTGGCAGAGACGCCACAACTGCAATGTTACACCACATAGTACCAATATTATTAGCAAAATTTCTACTTATTGTGTCATTATTAAGGTCATCAAATTTCTTAGCAAGTATGGAAATATTAATTTCTAAGTTTGACACATTATTTTTACTAGTTATTTTATTCGAGTAACTACTAACTTCTGACTAACCACTATTACTTTCGCATCAATTCGGTGTTGACAGTTATTTCAATACCAAGAATAAGGTCTTTTATATTCTCATCCACATTTTGAATCTCTGTCTCTTCTGATTTCCCAGAACAATTTTATTTTTCTCCCAGTCAGTGCCAATTTCGTCTTTGGCCTATTTGATTTGATTACTAAGACTAGGATCTATTCCTGAATTTTTGGCTCTATAACCGACATCTTTTGTTCTTCATCAGCAGTCTTTCAAGATTGTGCATTACACTGTGAAATGGTTTTAGGTCTTATCCCAAATTTAAGATTTTTACATTGAGGTGTTGTTTCACAGTTTTTAAATTCTCTTTATTTTTAGCCACAATTCTTCTGTTGTTTCAAAGCTTTCTCATTTTTTATCTGAAAATTCTCCAAAAATTGACCCATTCTTACCAACGTATATCCTGCTCTCATATGGTCATGTCTGCTGATCTAAATCTTTTTCCTCATTTTTATCATACTATTTGCTTCTCTCAGCTCTGCTAGTTCTCATGATTCATTCCTGTCCTTGATTGTTATGTCTAAGTCCCCAATATCTGATAACCTTTTAATCCTGTCTGGTATATTTTCTAACTTCGGCTTTAAATTCGTAATTTTGGCTAAATTTGGCATATGACACAATGGAAGAAAACACTGAAAAGATATATATATGATTCTACTTATCTTGATGTTTCTGTTTACAGGCCAGTTCCTTTACTGTCCATCATAATCGTCGTCCACCACTTCTGGCTGTTAAATGAGTATCAGTCCTCCGTAATTTTTGCATTGTTGCTGCTTTCCACGTAAATTCACGAATAATTTCTCCTTCATAACTTGCAAAACATAAATTAACAGCAGTATCCAAATTTTTCTTCTGAAAGATCCCGCATATAAGCACCCAACCTGAAGTGCACTTTTCTAGCTTATATCACGAGGTACATGCAGCTGACAAATTGGCGAGAAGGGAAAAGTCGCTCAGTACCTGTTTCTTGCTGCTCCTAGTTGAATTTGTTGCTTCTTTGAGTATCATGGTTCGCTGAAACATTAATTTTCATATCTAGGAATATGATCATGTGTGTTGTGGGAATGTGAAAACTTCTGGTACTTGTTTCTTAATCTTTCGTTTTTATTTTCTGCATTTCATGTATACTTTGTACACGACTGCATGAATCAAGTTCCATACAATTACAAACACCAATCAGGTCGCTTCCGGGCAAAACAAAATTACTTCGTAGTCCATCTGTCCGTGCCATAGCTCTCCAACTTCTTCAGACTAATAAATGTTGGGCTGTAGTCCCTATGGCAGCGATATCGGTGGATTCCGCCGCCGACCGACATCGGCCGATCTGTTCCAAACAGTACATCACTAAGAGTGTGCTCACAATGTAGGCGATATCATTTCCCGAACATTTAGACTGTGGACGCCATTCGGTGGAATTCAAATCAATTTGTTTTCTTCGGTCGTATCGGCCGATACGATACGAAATATGGACTGTGAGAAAGTGATAAGTTTAGGCAAAGAAGGAGTTTGTGGCATTATGAGTTTACAAAATGTCATAACCCGGATCTAGTTCGGAATCTATGAACTGAAAGTGCAGGTTTATTGGAAACCACAAGTAGGCAAAATCTTTATCCGAAATTTTAGTTATATATTACTGTATCAAAAAATAATTTGTTCATGTGAGAAGGTTGGCATATCTTATGCTTATTGTTACTATAGTGGATTTTTTTAGGTTGTGGTAGGTGGGCATTAGCTATCTACAAATCACTGCTGCTTACTGACGTGTTTAGCCAGTAGGGTGGTCATTCTGTTATATGAAGAGATTTGCAAATATGGTGTCCATATTTAGATCTTCAGAGAATCTTATTCTGAACTTTGTTCGTCTTTCACATTTATGCTGAATGACAGTTACTGAAGATTAATTGACGTATGTCTTCACAGCTTCAAGTAAATTCAGCAGGACCGAGTATTTGTGATCCCACTTTTCACCGTCACCACGAATCACATCGAGTTTGTAACAGTACGTTTCTCTCTTCATCCCATGCATCCATAAAGCATTGTCTGGTAATTCCAATAGCTGAGGACAGAGTGTCCAGTACCCTCAACGTTTTTCTCGAGACAGATATAGCTCATTTCCACGCACTCGCCATCGTTTCAACAGCAAAATCTTCATTACAAATGGCTCTGAGGACTATAGGACTTAACATCTGAGGTCATCAGTCCCCTAGAACTTAGAACTACTTAAACCTAACTAACCTAAGGACATCACACACATCCATGCCCGAAGCAGGATCCGAACCTGCGACCGTAGCGGTCGCGCGGTTCCAGACTGAAGCGCCTAAAACCGCTCGGCCACGCCGGCCGGCAACCTTCATTACAGCACTCGTCTCCAAGAACAGAGGTATCATCGTATCTATCCCATCCTAGAAGGTTAAAATCTAGCCTACTTCATACACAGAATAGACTCTAACCTAACCTAACCTAAACTAACCTCCGTATCCCACCAAAAACTGTCAGAGGAAATGGGCTGCACTGTGACCAAGCTGTCTGCCAACATTATCAGGTAACCTTTGGCGTCAGCGTCTGACGACTGTTGTCAATGACACTGTGAATGCAGCAAATGAACAGATGCAAAGATACAAAAAAGAGCAGTTAAGCGATCTTATAATACACCGATCTTTTACATCTAAGGAGTTCCATAGAAAATTAAATACTTCTTTTATAAATGTTTTGAGAATCAATTATACATATAGGAGTAATGATAATAGTTTAATATAGAAGTATAGTTTCACATTAAATTGAAAATAAAACTTCTGTCAATTTTATACATTTTTTTTTCTTTTTATGAAAACTGTAAGAATGAATTATGTTATTAAATTTATGATTTTGATTTCGTTGCACGACTTTAATGCAAGTATCATATTCGACAATCTATGTCAGAGATAGGAGCACTGATCAGTTCCATTATAATGGTCAAGATCAGAAATGAGCTTTAAACTTGACAACTGGTCTCCAGACTTGCCGTCTTCACACTCATGGATACTCGACCACTAAGTCCCGCCACTGCCCATTAACTGCAAACTCGTCACTTGAGTCTGTTGCTGGATGCAAGTGAAATATACCAGCACTGAAAGGAGATGAGTACATGAATGCATAAGTATAACTGAGGACTCACGACATTGTCACTACATATGCATGACAACTACACTCCTGGAAATTGAAATAAGAACACCGTGAATTCATTGTGCCAGGAAGGGGAAACTTTATTGACACATTCCTGGGGTCAGATATATCACATGATCACACTGACAGAACCACAAGCACATAGGCACAGGCAACAGAGCATGCACAATGTCGGCACTAGTACAGTGTATATCCACCTTTCGCAGCAATGCAGGCTGCTATTCTCCCATGGAGACGATCGTAGAGATGCTGGATGTAGTCCTGTGGAACGGCTTGCCATGCCATTTCCACCTGGCGCCTCAGTTGGACCAGCGTTCGTGCTGGACGTGCAGACCGCGTGAGACGACGCTTCATCCAGTCCCAAACATGCTCAATGGGGGACAGATCCGGAGATCTTGCTGGCCAGGGTAGTTGACTTACACCTTCTAGAGCACGTTGGGTGGCACGGGATACATGCGGACGTGCATTGTCCTGTTGGAACAGCAAGTTGCCTTGCCGGTCTAGGAATGGTGGAACGATGGGTTCGATGACGGTTTGGATGTACCGTGCACTATTCAGTGTGCCCTCGACGATCACCAGTGGTGTACGGCCAGTGTAGGAGATCGCTCCCCACACCATGATGCCGGGTGTTGGCCCTGTGTGCCTCGGTCGTATGCAGTCCTGATTGTGGCGCTCACCTGCACGGCGCCAAACACGCATACGACCATCATTGGCACCAAGGCAGAAGCGACTCTCATCGCTGAAGACGACACGTCTCCATTCGTCCCTCCATTCACGCCTGTCGCGACACCACTGGAGGCGGGCTGCACGATGTTGGGGCGTGAGCGGAAGACGGCCTAACGGTGTGCGGGACCGTAGCCCAGCTTCATGGAGACGGTTGCGAATGGTCCTCGCCGATACCCCAGGAGCAACAGTGTCCCTAATTTGCTGGGAAGTGGCGGTGCGGTCCCCTGCGGCACTGCGTAGGATCCTACGGTCTTGGCGTGCATCCGTACGTCGCTGCGGTCCGGTCCCAGGTCGACGGGCACGTGCACCTTCCGCCGACCACTGGCGACAACATCGATGTACTGTGGAGACCTCACGCCCCACGTGTTGAGCAATTCGGCGGTACGTCCACCCGGCCTCCCGCATGCTCACTATACGCCCTCGCTCAAAGTCCGACAACTGCACATACGGTTCACGTCCACGCTGTCGCGGCATGCTACCAGTGTTAAAGACTGCGATGGAGCTCCGTATGCCACGGCAAACTGGCTGACACTGACGGCGGCGGTGCACAAATGCTGCGCAGTTAGCGCCATTCGACGGCCAACACCGCGGTTCCTGGCGTGTCCGCTGTGCCGTGCGTGTGATCATTGCTTGTACAGCCCTCTCGCAGTGTCCGGAGCAAGTATGGTGGGTCTGACACACCGGTGTCAATGTGTTCTTTTTTCCATTTCCAGGAGTGTATATCAATACAGCGACTTATCAGTTTGCAGTGAATATTTTTCTGTTTGTACATACATTTATGTATATGAATATTTACACACACACACACACACACTCACACACACACACACACACACACACACACACACACACGTACATACATATAATCTTTGTTAATCGGTTTACTCATTTCTGAGTGTTGTGACCTCATTTCTTCATTCACTTCTTATACAATCAAATCTTCGACTAGACATCTCAATCCACAGCAAACTTCAGCTCTTTGTAATGTATTGTGAAGAGGTAGGTCAGTAATCTTCTCTGCCATATCCAGTCATCTACTTGCTGCTCTTCCTTGTGGTCTTCTGCCTTCGATTTTGCCTTGCAAGGTGGTCTTTTCTAAGCTATCCCCTTATTTTGTCAAAACGTGTCAAGGAACCTGAAGTATCTTTGGATGACACACAAAGATAAACTTCTTGTGCTGCAAAGTTCTTCTATAATGGGAGCACTGGTTCCTCTTTGCTCTAACATCTTCAGCCAACACTACATCTTAAAGGCATGAATTTACCTCTTGCGACTAACTTTCACAGTCCAGGTCTCGCAACCACACAAGAACACAGGAAACATCAATGATTTCACTAAGTGCATCCTTGTTGTTATATAGCATTGTAGCGATATCATACATATTGCATTTCGAAGAGAAACTCTGAAAGTTTTTTTTACAAACATACGATATGCGAACCATGAGTGACCCGGCAGATGTCAATACAGTAATAGAATTCGTGCCATACCTGTCCCAGCGTGGCATCAGCGACTGTGGCAGCCACTTCCGTATTCTCTCCCGGAACTCTGGTACGTCACGTGGTAGAGGCAGTACATACACCAGATCTTTAATGTGTCCCCACAGAAAAAAGTCACATGGAGTGAGACCTGGTGATTGGGGAGGCCATTTCATGAAACAGCTGTCCCCATCTGTAGCATGGCCAGTCCATCAACGCGGTAGCTCCGTGTTCACATACTCACGAACTTCACGATGAAAATGAGGTGGAGCCCCATCCTTCTGAAAGATGAACGGAGAGTCTGATTGCGTTTGAGGAATCAGCCATTGCAGCAACATGTCCAAGTAGGAATATCCAGTGACAGTACTCTTGGTGAAGAAGAATGGCCCGTACAGTTTTCGATGTGACAAGCCACAAAAACATTTAACTTTGGGAATCATGCTTAAATTCAATGCATTCGTGTGGATGCTTTGTACCCCAAATTCTACAGTTATGCCTGTTCACTTTCTCATTAGTGTAGAAAGTGGCTTCGTCTCTAAAAATTGAGCGATCAACAAGGCCATCCGCATTTAATTGTTGCAACTGCGAAAAAAACTCGAAACGCTTGTCTTTGTCGTTTTCATTTAGCTTCTGCATTAGCTCCAGTTTGAATGGTTTCATAGACAACTTCTGTCGCAGGACTTTCCACACTGTCACTGAAGCCATTTCGAGTTCATGGGATGCACGATGCACCGATTTCCTTGGACTCCTTATGAATGTCTCTCATACATGCTCCACAGTCACTTCACTCACACTGGGACGTCCGTTTCTCTTTGCCAGGCACAAGCAACCCGTTATAACGAATTTGTTGTGCCAATGGTAAATGGCCTTCCTTGTTGGTGGCTTCTTACCGTACTTGGTTCTAAACATCCGTTGAACAGCTGTAGCATACTTGTTTTTGTCAAACTTCAACACACAGAAAGCTCGCTCGGCACCTGAACTCGCCATGTTTGCGACTAGCGCTGACTATCGCCAAATTACCAAACTACGCTGCTGTGGCGGTATACGTGAAAAAGAACTTTCAGGGTTTCTCTTAAAAAAAAAAAAAAAATATATATATATATATATATATATATATATATATATATATATATATATATATATATATATATATATATGTGTGTGTGTGTGTGTGTAAATACATAACATATGTGTATGTGTGTGTGTGTATATATGATGCATGTGAATATGGATCTACAATATTATGTATGTATGCGTGTCTGTATTCCAATAAAAGTATGTATATGTTTGTGTGTAGATATACACACAAAATATTTTTTGAGGCTACTGTAATATATTCAGATAAGGTCTAACAATTACTCTGGCATACACACACTTTTGTCATGGTATCGAGTCTGTGAAGACAGCACAAGAAAACAGGGCGAAAAAATGTATTTTCTAAATGATGTTAACTTCTTAAAACAAATTTACAACGGTCTTCAAAAAAGTTACAGAAATAAATGGTAAGCTGTAGAACTGTCCTGATCAAATGAATACGCAAATAGTGCACTTTTTGGTCGCAGGGACATGGCAGTGAATTTTCCATGTGCACAGTTTTCGTTTGACAGAGCATTTATGTCATCTCATCCTGGAAATATTGTAAACAAGAATATAACTATTTTGTTTGCATTGGGCAAACTTTTTACATTTTTAGTTTGAAGAGTGGGCTATAGCATCGGACATTTTCGAAACATCACGCTTCCTCTAATGAAGTACATTTGCAATCGTAATTGACTGCATCACTTAATTTTCCTCTTACATCTTGCACAGTCGTACAGAACACAGCTTTGTTAGATGCCCTTTGATTCCAACAGTCAGTCAATTCGGCCTGTCAGGACTACTTTCCAACAGCAAGATTGTGCACTCAACTGCCATACTAAGCCACGAATAATCTTACAGTCCTGCCCACATCAGTAAACAAACGAGTCGACTAGTAGGAAAGGACCGCAGAGCCACTGTTCTCAGACTCATCATAACTGCCGACTACAGTGAGCAGGAAAGTAGTCAGTATAGCAGTAACATAACATTGACGCATTGATTTCTAATGTAAACAGCCCTCAACATTAAACTGACCATAGTCTGTTTATCAACATTTGAACAGTAATAAGATTTTAGAAATAAAGATAAATTATACACAATATCATTAAAAATCCTTGATGTAGTACAAACATTTAGCAATTAACAGTTCCTTTAATTTTTTCTTGAATATGTTTCCATTTAACAGTTTTATATTATTTGGCAACCTGTTATAAAAATGTCTTCCTGCAGAAAATGGACTATGATCTGTTGCTTTTTTATTGCTAAAATTTATGTGGTAATCGTCTCTTTTTCTTGTTATATAATTATGGATTTGACTATTGGTTATACTATGTTCCATATTTTCCTTTACAAGCAGTATAGTCCAGAGAACATGCAGTGAATACGCTGTTAGTATTTTATACAGTTATACGTAATGAAGTATTCTCTACAGGACTGACGTTTACCAATATTAGCTATTATGCTAATTGCTCTTTTTTGGGCTCTGAAAGCCCTATCAATGTATGCCATTGGTGGCCCACCCCAAATTTCAATACCATATTGTAGGTGGGAGTGTGATTCCAAAATAGATTTGTCTTAAGACAGGTGGCGCTATTGTGCTAGAAAGGCGTTTTAGCAGGTAGGTGTTCCAGGAGACTTTTTTACACATATAGCTGATGTGCTCCTTCCATGTAAGATGTTCATCTACTATAATACCCAGGAATTTGGTTTATCAATTTGTTCAACTGATAATTCTGGCTCAGTATACACTTGTCTTGATTAATAATTTAGCAGAAACTCGATGAGAATTGTCTTGTCCTTATTCAGCGCCAATTTATTTTTGGTGAGATATTCTGTGATGAGGCTAATGTCCTCTGTATTATTTTGCACTTCCAAAAGTTTTTTTAGAGCCCCAGCTTATGAGGGAGGTATCGTTGGCATAATTTACTAGGTCTGAATTTTGTGGAATTATTATATCATTGATGTACACAATAAACAGAAAAGTACCAATAATGCTTCCCTGAGTTACTCCACAGTTAAGAATTTTATAAGATGATTTTACTGTTTGTGTATGTCCACCAGTTGTATGATACAGCTTAACACACTGTCTCCTGTCAGCAAGGTAGGATCTTAACAAGTCTAATGCCACTCCTCTGACTCCATAAGTTTCTCATTTATATAGAAGAATGGAATGGTTTGCAGAGTCAAAGGCCTTTGATAGGTCTAAAAAGACTTTATGGCTGCGCTGGCAGATCCTGGCATCTTGGTCGTGTTCACTATGATAAACATCGAACGTAGACCCTCCTGTTGAAGATGAATGATCGTTGAGTGGGTCTTCAGATTCCTTGAGACTCCCACTGTCGATCTCTGGAATGTAGCAGGTCTTCGCAGCCATGGAACTACGGTATTTCCGAACCGGGGCAAAAACTTGATAGTGGCGACCCCTCCTCCCGTCGAGCGTCTGAAATAGGACGTCAAAAATTTAAAAGAAAATCGATTTTTCAAAAATATATGCATTTTGTACCGCACCTCTTTCTGAAGAGTTTGATAAATAAAACATCTATGTTCGAGGAAGTGTAAGACATGGTATTTGGTCTTAAGTGTGCTAAAGTGCAGTCAGCAGCTTTCTATCACACGTCACTGTATTTCGCTCTATGGAATTCAAACGTATCTATTTCGTAATGGAACCTATCAAACTTTTCTTTTATTACGTGTATACAACACAAGTGGAGACGTAGAGTCATAAGCAGATTTACCAAAGTCTTTATTAGCAGTTTCAAACATATGGTAAGTACGATATACAATAACTTCTCTATCATTAAAACTTTCAAGTCCAGGAACACTAGACACTCCACTACCACCTCTCACTATGGCAGTTTTCTATCACACGTCACTGTATTTCGCTCTATGGAATTCAAACGTATCTATTTCGTAATGGAACCTATCAAACCTACGTTCAGGACAGTGGAAACTAAAATATACTGTGGTGCCTCTCCTGGTCCCAGTCGGCCGGTTTGACATCCTACCCCACTTTAAAAAATACTCACAATTAACATTGGGTGGGATTATTTGTGACCAGGAGAATAAGAATTCTTCAGAAAATTTGCACTCTTTATTGCCTGTTGGCTAATAACTTTCTCTTCTGTGTCACATAAAATTAAATGTAGGAAACATAAAACCAGTAAAACAAGAGACAAGCAAGACAATACGGTACACATTTCTTCAATCCTTAGATGCCAGCAATTTTCTCTCTCTAATCTTACTACAGTTTCACACGGCGTTCTTTCCTTTCTGCGAAAGAATCTAGCACCTCATCAAAGTTCTTCAAACGTTTTGCTACATGAAAAATCAAAATGTCGTTGTTTAATATTGAAAAAGCTGTTAATACGTATGGTATCCCCAAGACTGGTGTGGTTTCTCGAGTTGATTACGCCTTTTTTGTCACTATCTGTTAGATAAAACGAAATAGGCCCTGGTAATATTGCAACAATTGTAACACACGCCAAATGAGAGAGACTGTTTCGGCACAAATGGTCATTTTTATCTACCTCATTTGCATAAATAGAACGACAGAATATAATTCACGAAGTCCCAACATCAAACGCCTGCTACTAGCAGAATGTCTTATATTAGGAAACAGTTTCACATTCAGTTCATATACTCCAGTTTCTCAAGCATGAGATCGAAAAGCAGTAGTAGGAAATTTTCATTTAAATTTGGAATCGTCATATACTTCCATATAATTCGAGTGATGTCCCTGCTTCTTCCGCTTCCTCGTTCTAATAAACAATCTTGTCATCGTTAATTCTGTAACTATTCCTGGCATTGTCAAAACTTATTGTCCAGTTAACTTGACTAACACTGCCAGATTCATCGGGTCAGTTATCCCGCGTTTATTCTCCGGTTAGACGTTATTACGTGTTCGTGCAACGCGTTTTCCGAGAATAGAGCTTAACACGGGTAATCGGGACTGTACAACTGGCCCTTATAAATTCAGTTTCAGTTTTTAAACATCCTGTCGTAGATGATTTAGCAATGTGTAGCTCTCGGTGAGATGTGTTGCTGAAGAGACCTCGTAACGTTAAGTGTAGAGATCTGACAAAAGTTTTCTGTCAAAATTTCACTTTCTTCGACATACCGAAAAGATAATACGTAATCTTTCTTACCTGTTAGTCGTTTATTTCCATTCTGATAGTCTGAATTTATGGATTTCGCTAATGATTATAACAACATTGATCATCCAGACACACAATCAACCACATAAACAAACAGCAACTAGCATTCTCCCGTGCTGGTGTATGCGGCTCAGCTCTGATAGCGCCGTCCCCTTTTGTCTGGGCAAGTTTTTTATTTCTAGATGCGAGGGGGATTCCCCTCGCAGAGACATTATGTACATTATGCACGCATTTAAAAACAACCTAAAATTCGTTCAGAAATCAACTTAGAATGTGTTCAAAAATGTTCTAAAACCAGCAGGGATGCGTTTCAAAACCATATGAATAATCGATAGATAAACGTGGGCTGAATGCTAGACGGTTTCTGAAAGATGGATTTTTTCTTCAAGAATATGAATTTGGCGAACCATCCCTGCCCGCATCTCGTGGTCGTGCGGTAGCGTTCTCGCTTCCAACGCCCGGGTTCCCGGGTTCGATTCCCGGCGGGGTCAGGGATTTTCTCTACCTCGTGATGGCTGGGTGTTGTGTGCTGTCCTTAGGTTAGTTAGGTTTAAGTAGTTCTAAGTTCTAGGGGACTTATGACCACAGCAGTTGAGTCCCATAGTGCTCAGAGCCATTTGAACCATTTTTGAACCACCCCTCCCGCACCCCCTCCCCCTAGATCCGGGCCTAGGCGACATGAGCAACATGGGCGAAGTCTGAAGTCTTGTTGCTTTGTCTTCTTGATGAAGCACATAATCCAAGATTTCATACGAGACATCTGACAAGCGATGAATATTACGATACGGCACAAAAGAGTGTTTTAGTAACTTTTCCAGTAGTCCCACTTTACGCAAAGGCATAAGAATGTTTGCCAGGTCTCGAGGCCAGTATCCCAGTGGTCCGTGCTTTGCGCTGCAGGGCTCTCGGTTCAAATGGCTCTGAGCACTATGGGACGGAACTGCTGAGGTCAGTAGTCCCCTAGAACTTAGAACTAGTTAAACCTAACTAACCTAAGGACAAAAAAATTGTTCAAATGGCTCTGAGCACTATGGGACTCAACTGCTGAGGTCATTAGTCCCCTAGAACTTAGAACTAGTTAAACCGAACTAACCTAAGGACATCACAAACATCCATGCCCGAGGCAGGATTCGAACCTGCGACCGTAGCGGTCTCGCGGTTCCAGACTGCAGCGCCAGAACCGCGCGGCCACTTCGGCCGGCACGGCTCTCGGACCGTCTCCTGGGCATCCGTGTTTCGTAAGCCATACAGCTGCCTCGCTTCTTGCTTCTTCGGTCCTGGCGATCAGGTGCTTCACGTAGTCATCCTGAGTATCATCGGGTTGAGACGAGGACATGGTACTCGTTGTCTTTTCGACCTTGTGACCTTGGTGTAGAAAGAATAGTGTAAATGGTTCAAATGGCTCTGAGCACTATGGGACTCAACATCTTAGGTCATAAGTCCCCTAGAACTTAGAACTACGTAAACCTAACTAACCTAAGGACATCACACACACCCATGCCCGAGGCAGGATTCGAACCTGCGACCGTAGCGGTCCCGCGGTTCCGGACTGCAGCGCCAGAACCGCACGGCCACCGCGGCCGGCAATAGTGTAAATCCTGGAGTGTTTTACTTCACCTTGCTGTATGCAAATGTCACGGCGCTAATGGCAATTTACTGGTTCTACCTGAATGAGGGACATTGTTCTATTAGTAAACAAAGCAGCCAGTGCTCTAGCCTAATTTAATGACTCCTATGTAAGTTCAAAAATGGTTCAAATGGCTCTGAGTACTATGGGACTTGACATCTATGGTCATCAGTCCCCTAGAACTTCGAACTACTTAAACCTAACTAACCTAAGGACAGCACACAACACCCAGTCATCACGAGGTAGAGAAAATCCCTGACCCCGCCGGGAATCGAACCCTGGAACCCGGGCGCGGGAAGCGAGAACGCTACCGCACGACCACGAGCTGCGGACTCCTATGTAAGTAACCTGCTCACTTTGGCGCATGTTTTGTTTAATTAGGGCATAATTAATTGACAACAACTGACAACTGGCATGATAATTACCATAATTTGTAGGGAAGATAGCAGCCTTGGTTCATTTTTATCCAGGAATCCAAATGCTTTTAATTTTAAGTGATAACTGTCGTTTTGGTGGTGGTAATTTATGACCCAAAAAAATTATGTCTTCCTGCAGCCATTGCCCCCACTGCGCTGCTATTGGCCGTTCCCTCATCACCACCCCTCCTCAGTGTCCTCCCAGCATCCCAAGACTGGCATTCTTAATGTGGACCTCACTGGGCAGCAGCAGCAGCAGCAGCATTAGCAAATTCAAGTGATATTGGAAATTACCTAGTTTTCACATTTGTTCGGCACTCACTCTATTTTCTGCAATGTACGATGCTATTTCCGATTTAGTGGCTAATTTTCGCCGATTTTTAAGAAGATGCACATTTCATTGTTATCTTCTTATTCCCCTGCAGTTTTCAAGAAGATACTCATAAACATGGGATTCGCTGCTATTTTATCGATTTTCTGGAAATACGTGTAAAATGCGTGGCTTTAAATGGCTTTAATAGCTGTCACTACCAACATCTGACGCTATTTACAGTTTGAGGCGCTAAGTTAAAATTTTATCAATTTTCCCTCAATATTCCAAAATACCTATTTTTACAAGAAGACGCACTTAAATCCGGAATTTTAAATGGGTAACAACTAACATCACATTTAGCACTGCGAGCACACCAACATATGACTCTATTTGCTATTTTTAGTCGAATCGTTAAAATGTTGTCGATTTTTTCTGCGAGAAATACGTAGCAAGTCTATGCTTCGGTTAAAAGGAACTTATCACCTGCACTTTTAGTGTATGACGTAATTATCAGCTGCCACGACACTATATGATTATACCGGATTTGTAAAAATAACAGCTGGAACGCTCTTACAAGGAAAGGTATACGTTCCACTTGCGAAGCTCGCACTAGACGCGGAGCGTTACGTTTCTGCATCTGCAAACCGTATCTAACCTTCACTCCAGTTCGCAACTGCCGCCGCTGCTTCGACAGTGCAGTGGTTCAAATGGCTCTGAGCACTATGGGACTTAACAACTATGGTCATCAGTCCTGTAGAACTTAGAACTACTTAAACCTAACTAACCTAAGGACATCACACAACACCCAGTCATCACGAGGCAGAGAAAATCCCTGACCCCGCCGGGAATCGATAGTGCAGTGGCTCCTTAAAAACAGGTAAAACAATAAACTGCCATACTCCGCACTGTGGTCCCTATAGTACAGGGGCACATTCTCTCTCCACCGCACCGCACGGCCTTCAGTACCTGCATTTAATGCTGTTATGCCAACCTCTGAAGTTCAAAAGTCCCAACCGAGTACTCAAAATGTCCCTTTTCTGTATAAAGTGCCCCACGGTGTGTAAAGTGCCCCACGGCAAAGGAAAACATGTGTTGCCTAGAGAGAGAGAGAGAGAGAGAGAGAGAGAGAGAGAGAGAGAGAGACGGTAGGTACAACAATAGAAATAATGGACTACAATCCCACATGCAGGATGATAAACTAGTAGTAGAATTTATGGTGCACAATTGCAATACTTACTGGCAAGCTTGCAATACTGCATAATATAATGTAAAACCAGGGCTTAAGTTACTGAAGTGCTTGCTTCTCCTTTCAGTAGATACAGCTTTCCTTTTGTAGAAATTTTACTCCCCAAATACATACTCCTCCCTCTTTCAGTCCCCATCGCACCCTTAAACTTCCACTTAATACAAATTTATCTTGTTGTGAAGATGTTTTTGTTCCATTTCATAAGTTGTGCAGTCAATTCCATTTGCTTGAAATGAAGATCTCACAACACATATGGAATTTAAATTCTCCATTTGTTCCATTTCATAAGTTGTGCAGTCAATTCCATTTGCTTGGAATGATCTCACAACACATATGGAATTTAAATTCTCACCACCTGTTCTGTACCTTTTCTTATTTTTACATCATTTACAATAGAAAATGGAAGTGAAAGACGCAGCTTAGCGGGTTTGCTGATATTTTGAAAGCACAGCTGATCCTGGAAGTCTTCCAATTTTGAGATTTCACTCCTCATACAATCCAAGTCCAGTTCTCAAAGTTCCTTCTTCCTGTCCTCAGGCACAAGTGGAAGACTTCTCCATTCAACTTCTACGGTATTTAGATCAAATCCTCCAAACTTCGATGCAAAACACGATACATCATTTACCTGGGACCTTCTCTCAGCTGTTAATGCAATATTTGGCTCTATGAAGTTTCCAAAAAATTCATCGTGTGTAGGTGAACGTGTCTTCATTTCGTCGGTTGCTGCGATATACACTGAAGAGCCACAGAAACTGGTACACCTAATATCGTGCGAGCACGTAGAAGTGCCGTAATACGACGTGACATGGACTCGACTAATGTCTGAAGTAGTACTGGAGGGAGTTGACACCATGAATCCTGTAGGGCTGTCCATAAATCGGTAAGAGTACGGGGGGTGGAGATCTCTTCTGAACAGCACGTTGCAAGGCGTCCCAGATATACTCAGTAACGTTCGTCTCTGGGGAGTTTGGAGGCCGCGGAAGTGTTTAATCTCGTAAGAGTGTTCCTGGAGCCACTCTGTAGAAATTCTGGACGTGTGGGGTGTCGTATTGTCCTGCTGGAATTGCCTAAGTCCTTCGGAATGCACAATGGACATGAATGGATGCAGGTGATCAGACAGGATGCTTACATACGTGTCACCTGTCACAGTCGTATCTAGACGTATCAAGGGTCCCATACCACTCCAACTGCATACACCCCACACTATAACAGAGCCTCCACCAGCTTGAAAAGTTCCCTGCTGACATGCAGGGTCCATGGATTCATGAGGTCTCCATATCCGTACATGTCCGTCCGCTCGATACAATTTGAAACGAGACTCGTCCGACCAGGCAACACGTATCCAGTCATCAACCGTCCAACATCGGCGTTGACGGGCCCAGGCGAGGCGTAAAGCTTTGTGTCGTGCAGTCATCAAGGATACACGAGTGGGCCTTCGGCTCCGAAAGCCCATGTCGATGATGATCCGTTGAAAGATCCGCACGCTGACAGTTATTGATGGCCGATCATTGAACTCTGCAGTAATTTGTGGAAGGGTCGCACTTCTGTCACGTGGAACAATTCTCTTCAGTTGTCGTTGGTCCCGTTCTTGCAGGATCTTTTTCCGCCCGTAGCGATGTCGAAGATTTGAAGTTTTACTGGATTCCTGATATTCATGATGGGAAAATCCCCACTTCGCCTCTACCTCGGAGATGCTATGTCCCATCATTCATGCGCCGACTAATACACCACGTTCAAACTCACTTAAATCTTGATAACCTGTCGTTGTCGCAGCAGCAGCCTATCTAACAACTGCACCAGACAGTTGTTGCCTTATATAGTCGTTGCTGACCGTAGCGCCATATTCTACATGTGTACATATCTCTGTATTTCAACACACATGCCTATACCAGGTTTTTTGGCGCTTCAGTGTAGAAATCAAGGCATTTAAGTCTTAGTTGACGTATTCCCTTTTCACATTCTCTAAGGAGGGTTTGTTATAACTGTTCACATTCGGGGCCAAGACACGCTGATTTTAATGGGAGATAATGGCATGGTTGAAGTGTATTAATGTTGTGCATGTCACTGAGGACACCAGCTTTCAGAAAGTTCTGACCAATGTTTTTAAACAGACGCAAAGAGTCTTCTTAATTAGAAATAACATACAAGCTTTAGTGTTCGAATTTTCTGATTCACGAAGAATCATTTCTGCAGACTTTAATTTATCTTCAACAGTTGTCTGCTTGAAGTAGTGCAAAAATACATCCCAGTTTTCCAACGGACGCACAACACATGCTTGTAAAACAAGCCATCGTTACCCGATAATTTAAGCAACTCTTTAATTTACTCTTCGCAGGGTCTGGGAAGCTTGTCACACACCCTTCTTGCAACAAAAGCATATGAATGGCGTATACAGTTGAGGGCAATCAGATTTGGAACAACATTTCTCAGTGTTGTTATGATAGAATTACGGCTTCCCACCATTACAGATGCAATGTCACAAGCCATGCCAATTACATCCTTCTCATTCAACATACTCTCCAGAGCTATGAGCAGGTTTTCTATCGAGCACTCTTTGGCGTCCAAAGGGATCAAGTCCAGAAGTTGTCGCTAACTGACGACACTAACTATGTTTGCTATCTGATATGTCCTTACTCTCGTCCACCAGAATAGATAATTTAATGTCCTCTAGTAAATAAACCGTTTTATCAATTTCCACCTTTACAATAAAATTTTTTGCTATATTGGTACACTTTGTGCGACCTAAAGCCACCTCTGAAGTAATTTTGGGTTCAGGGAAAACGTCTTTTAATAGAGGAAGGAAATGGTCCATGTCGAAAACGCAATATTGAGCTCCGAGAAAAAAAGTTATACTAATTTCATTTCAGCTGTCTTCACTTTTCCCGCATCTTTGCTTTCATCACATTCGAAAAACAATCAACGACATTTCTGTTACTTTGCACAGTTTTAACATTTTTTAATGGATTTAACTCGAGAAGCATGTTTTTCAAGTCCGCTTTTAGCGCAGGTACCAAGCACGTTACAGGCTTTACACGCTCCTTTCTGTTAACACTTTCAACGGCCTCCAACCACCATTTAAATCTGTCAATTTGAAACCAAGAGTCTTCGAAAGTTTTAGTATGGTTTTCCGGACGTAATTCGCTGCACCCGGATTTCGATTTATTTTTTAATAAGATCGAGATTCGCACATAAGACTTCAAGTCGAATCGACAACCAACGTGTAATAACTTCGAGTGACACTGAACGAGAAAATTAAACCACTTCAGACAATACCGTATAACGATGTACTACTTTACAGCTTAGCAAGCCACTTGACTTCGCCTGCCGTCTAACTTGCTCAAATGGTTCAAATGGCTCTAAACACTATGGGACTTAACATCTGATGTCATCAATCCCCTAGACTTAGAACTTCTTAAACCTAACTAACCTAAGGACATCACACACATCCATGCCCGAGGCAGGATTCGAACCTGCGACAGTAGCGGCCACGCGGTTCCGGACTGAAGGGCCTAGAACCGCTCGGCCACAGCGGCCGGCCGTCTAATTTGCATTCTGAGGTTCATTGTTTATTCGGAAATTCGACAATGTTTCACACGTGTCACTCATTCATAAATAATGATGCATGTAAGTCGTGCATCCGAAAGGAAATGTGAACTAAGAATAGCTGCTACAATGGGATTGCTGACTGCTGGTTGAACAAATGATAGTCAGCGGGTGTCGTATAATTACTTCCGTGAACTGTTTTGCCTTATTTTCCTGGTATGTGACAATCATACCTATAACAGTGCACATGTGTTACTGTTGTATAAGCAAACCTATTGTGCCCATAGGGAGAGTGCTGACTGCTGGTTGGGCAAATGACAGTTGCTGTGTGTCGTGTACTTAACTTCCGTGAAATGTTTATCTTCACTGTTGTATGTACTGTGGTGTCTAGAAAGCCTGCATACTCGGTTCGCTAGATAAACATTCAAACAAATCGTATTAATGAGTTTTATTACAAAAAGAAAATTACAGTACTTAACTTTTGCGTTTACACAGACGTGTCGCATGCAAAAGGGCCACATACAAAATAATCTATCTTCTTCAGTATAGACAATTCCAAGTCTGTGTTACATAAAGAGTACAAGCGAAGTGATTAACGTTGACGCTGCTATCCAAGTCACTAGTCTTGAAGCTGCTATTGAACCGGGGTTGTGACCAGTTGGTCGCGGCGCGCAAGTCCTCTTCACATAGGGGCCGCTGCTGTCGCGTTGTCGTCTTGCGCTCAGCGTGCGACTGGCTCACAGACTTCTCCTGCCTGTCGTTCGCGACTGGCGTACCGGCGCTTGACTTTACGCCGTAACATTCCTCCCCCCCCCCTCCCCCTCCACCCCCAAAGCGACTGACCGTCGTCGTATAGCGAGCACGACAACGGGAGGGGAGGCAGGAGTGTGGACGCCCTATGGGACCGGAAGCTGTGGCTGCAAGGGGCATCAGACTTCCGGTCGTACCCCACCATCCCGCCTTCAAAAAATGGCTCTGAGCACTATGGGACTTAACATCTGAGGTCATCAGTCCCCTAGAACTTAGAACTACTTAAACCTAACTAACCTAAGGACATCACACACATCCATGCCCGAAGCAGGATTCGAACCTGCGACCGTAGCGGTCACGCGGTTCCAGACTGAAGCGCCTAGAACCGCACGGCCACACCGGCCGGCCATCCCGCCTTCGCTCTGGCGGACGAGACCTCCCAGAAAACGCCCAGAAGGGTATGCGTCGACCTTTAGAGGGCCATAGCAAGATGTAGAAGGCGTCGGCTGCTACGGTGTCCAGCTCCTTCGCTAGGACGAGAGGAGGCGGAGGAGGCGAAGGCTCTGTCTCCATGGGGTCGTCCCGCGGTGTCGTCATGACGTCCTCTGGCGGCTGCTGTGGTCGCGCCGTGCTCGGGATCCGTGAATCTGGGGGAAAAGATACAGAAGGATCACCGTACACATGACAGTGGCGAGGTCGAGTGTGGTGTCGGCGCTGCAAGCCGTTTGGGCCTGAAATGAGATATATGCAAGCGCCAAGTCGACGAAGGTTCTCGCCGCGCGCTCACCATCTCGTGGATGCGAACGGTGCGAGACGAGAAACAGTTGCAATGCTTGATCCTGGTGTGTGCAGTGCGAAGTTTGGCCATTCGCTACTTGGAGTTTCTGACAAAATGTTCCGCTTCGCCGTTTGACTGTAGATGGAACGGTGCACTAGTTACATGCTGTATGCCATTGTGTTCACAGAATGTTTCAAGTCATTTGACGTGAATGTCTGACACTGTTATGACTTCAGGCAAACCTTCGAGGCAACACCTGAACTGTGCTAGGAGACGTTGTCGAGTTCATTGGCACAGCAAAAGGAAACTTGCTATAAGAGTCTACCACAACCAACCAACGAATGTTCCAAAAAGGTCCCTCAAAGTCTATGTGCACACGTTGCCATGGTGACTGAGACTGAGGCCAATTTTTGTGGTGGAGCGGACTGATTTCCTCACATGCGTCACACTGTGGCGTTATCTGTTCTATTTGGGTGTCCATACCTTGCCAAGTACAGTGTCGACGAGCTAACTGTTTCGCACAAACAATTCCCCAATGTCCTTGGTGCAGTAACTACAACACTTCCTTTTGCAAAGCTTTAGGGATCAACATACGTGCCCGCATCTCGTGGTCGTGCGGTAGCGTTCTCGCTTCCCACGACCGGGTTCCCGGGTTCGATTCCCGGCGGGGTCAGGGATTTTCTCTGCCTCGTGATGGCTGGGTGTTGTGTGCTGTCCTTAGGTTAGTTAGGTTTAAGTAGTTCTAAGTTCTAGGGGACTGATGACCATAGCTGTTAAGTCCCATAGTGCTCAGAGCCATTTGAACCATTTGAATCAACATACGTCACTGTCCACTGTCATTTTGAACAAGAATCACACCTTGCTGTATAGCGAGGCTATGCCGTCGTGCAGAGTATTGGCGCAATACAGAGTTCTTTATGCTATCCAATGAGCGAGGTCAAGATGTGCGAATGTATTTTAGCAAAATGCTCAGATCTGAATCAGCTTCCGTACCCTGTGCAATTTTCCTATAGTTCAGATGAAAGGATTGAAGCAATTCAGACTCCTGAGCATCGATGTGACAACAAGATGCACCAGAAGCGTCAAAGTCCGAATCATGGCCAATTGTTGAGCTGTCGGACAATACACAATCTCGTACTGGTATTGAGACAACAACAAAGCCCATCTTTGAAATTTTTGGGCAGTTCGTACAGGAGCCGGCTTCGTCGGATGAAACAAGGACTGCAATGGCTTGTGATCCGTTACTAAGTAGAATTTTCTGCCGTACAAATAGTGGTGGAATTTGGTGACACCATACACAATAACCAATGCCTCTTTTTCTATTTCTGAATAGTTACACTGAGCTTTGGACAACACTTTTGAGGCGAAAGCAATAGGCCTGTCTCTATCAGCAAATCTGTGCGAAAGCACTGCACCGATTCCGTAAGAGGAAGCTTCAACTTGCAGCACAGCTGGTTTGTCAGGATCAAAGTGAACCAAGCATCGATCACTGAGCAATGCATCTTTAAATTTTTGGAAAACTTCTTGGCACTCATCTGTCGAAACAAAGGGGAGTTTCTTGCGACGCAATGGAGCTGCGATTTGTGCAGCATTCGGTATGAACCGAATATAATAGTTCATTTTTTCTAAAACTGGCTGCAATTCTGTGACATTGGGAAGAACTGGCAGGGCACGTATGGCTAACAAATGTGACTGTAGAGGATGTACAACTTGACTGTTTATGACATGAGCAAGATACTGCAACTCCTATTTAAAAAAATCACACTTGTACAGTCTACATTTTAGACCTGCATCAGATAACACACGAAACAAAGCACGCAAATTTGCAATGTGTTCTTCAGCTGTACGGCCTGCTACGACAATATCGTCCAAAACGTTTGAACAGTTTGGTACTTGAGCAGCCAGCTGTTGCAAATACCATCGGAAAATGGCGAGTGCGGAAGCCCTGCCAAAAGGCAAAAGCAAATGTGTAAACAAGCCAAAATGAGTGTTCACAACACATACGACTTGAGATTCTTCATCTAGCGGTATTTGAAGATATGCGTCGCGCAAATCAGTTTCAGAAAAGTAGCGACCAACGCCTAATCTGTCCATAATATCCTCTGGGCGTGGCAATGGGTAAGTATCAATCACAGTTTGCGGGTTGACTGTAGACTTAAAGTCAACACAGAGGCGAATGCGACCTGAAGGTTTGGGGAGCAAAACCAGTGGACTTGCCCACTGACTAGCTTGTATGGGCCCAATAGCTCCGCTATCTTTGTAATTCTTTAAGTTCAGCAGTGACTTTGTCCCGTAATGCAACGGGAACAGGTCTGGCCTGGAAAAATTTCGTTTGAGCATTGTCTTTCATAGTAATATTTACAACAAAATTGTTAGCCTTGCCTAAACCTTCAGAAAAGTGTTCAGGAAATTCTTACAGCAAGCTACACTGTCTCTGGCACTGAATGCAATCACTAACAATACATTCTCCTGAATTTGAAAGCCAAACATATCAAACAAATCAAGGACAAATATGTTCTCACAATCGCGTGATTGTAGCACAGTGAAAGTCACAGTTCACATATGTGAGCGATGCACGGCAGGCAAAGTACCGAGAACAGGAATATCTTGTCCATTATAAGCAGTCAGGTGCATGCTAGTTTTAGACAGGTGTGGGGAGCCTAATAGTTCATATGTTTTACGATTCAGCAATGTAACAGAGGCATTGGTTACATGAGCCTTGTCACTACATTTTTGTGAGTGGGCAGAATTCTCATGTTTGTTCCGTTGCAAACATATGGATTGTACGTGACCTTTTTTGCCTCAAGTGTAATACTGTACTTGTCTGGATGGGCAGTCTTGGTGTTTGTGCCATGAATATCACGGAGGGCGTGACTTAATTCTGATCAGCTGTTTAGAGAGCTGTTTATATGGTGTGGCACATGCGTGCTGCTGGGCCGGTCGTCAGCAAGGGACGACTCAGTCCAACAAATTGGTGGCTGCTCAAATTTATCAGCTGCAATGCCACCTGAATCATACCGATCTAGAATTTGCACAATGTGTTGAAATGATGGATCTGACTGTTTCAAACTCTGTTCTCTAAGTCTGAATCAGTTACATTGTACATGATCGCATAACGCAACATTTATCGGAATATAAAGCACATCTGAATTTGCATTTCCTCGTCATACCCTGCAAATCTGCTATCCACACGAGATAATTTTTTTCTGACCTGTTCTTGCAACAAAAGAATTGGTACCTAGCTGCCGCCAAATTTCCTTGTTGGTCATAATAGTTAGTTAACGAATCGACAACCTGATCGTAGGAAAGTTCACTCGGAGTGGCGTTAGGGCACAATTTCTGAATGAGGCGAAAGACTGCACTTCCTGCCGTTGGCAAAAAGTAATGTAGTTTGACAGTAGCCAATACATTGTGAGCAATGATGTGGGCTTCAAACTATTGCAACCAGTCGAGCCTTTCCTCTTCTTTTTCATTAAACTGGCGAAAAGGCGGTATGGCACATGGAGCTACAGCTGTTGCTTGTGGCGCTGCGTTAGCGACTTGGTTCACCAGAAGCTGCTGTACCTTATTTAGTAGAGTGACAATCTGCTGCATCTGAAACTGAAACATCTGCGTTAGCTGTATTGCATCTATCGTTTGCAGCTGAGGTGCCTGAGCAGGGTGTGGAAGAGGTGGGTTGCTCGTTTTGGAATAGGAAAATGCAATAAACAGACAGTACAAGCAAGAAAAATAAACATACAAGCAAAAAACATTTCTACAACGCCCACCTGAAAACACTGAACAGAAAAAAACACTATATGAGAGACTGTTAAAACACGTAAACACACTCCTGCAAAGAAAAGACAAGGTAGAATTAAGGTGCCAGCAACAAAAGCCCTCGAAAAAACAAAAGTTGTGGCATGCTCTGGGTTTCCTGTGGTATTCGTTCACCTTCTCGTCGCCAAATATGTGGTATCTAGGAATCCTGCGTAATCGGTTCGCTAGACAAACATTCAAACAAATCGTATTAATGAGTTTTATTACTAAAAGAAAATTACAGTACTTAACTTTTGCAGTTACACAGATGTGTCAGAAGCAAAGGGCGACATACAAAATAATCTATCTTCTTCAGCATAGACAATCCCCAGTCTGTGCTACATAGAGAGTACAAGCAAAGGGACTAGCATTGCCCCTGCAATTGAACTCGCTAATCTTGAAGTTGCAATTGAACTAGGCCGTCACCAGTCGGTCATGGCGCTTAAGTCCTCTTCACATAGGGGCCACTGCTGTTGCATTGTCGTCCTGGAAAGGGGTCTGGTCAGCATGCGATTGGCTGACTTCTTCACACAGCCTTCTCTTCCCTGTCGTTCCCGACTGGCATACCGACACTTGATTTTACGCCGTAATACGCACCATAACCGTTACTACACTATGTTAGGAGCTGCAATTAAATGTCCCATATTCATCTGACTGTTTGCAAAAAAATCCCTTTCTTCTTCCTGAAAAATATTTGATGAAATGTAGCACAATATGGGATAAATCTCACCGGCTGGCAACACTGATGTAAGGAGACGCTGGCTCGATAAATGGCTGCTCACATCCCTGGCCCTCCGAACGAAACGGATATAAGGAGACAGGTGCTTTGCGCGACCATCTGGGGTGCGCGACCATCTGGGGATGGCCATTCTCCCACCGGTAAAGAGCCCTTCCCTGCCTCATCGTCCTCGAGCTGGCGCACACATCTATCCAACTCTGCTCTCAAGCCTCTATGAGATAGTGCCGTATGTATCACGACTAAAAAATTTGCTTTAACCACTTGCTTCCCCACCCACCTCCCCCTTTGTGGTCGAGCAGACTGCATACGCGAATTTGCATCAATACTGGAAGCTTGTATACGTTTCCAGAGGTATGTGACATAATTTGTTTTACGAAAATTCATGTTCACTTACGGTTTGACAATTCTAATATTTTGTCCCTGTCGTTCCAACCGAATGATCGTCGATGAATGAACCGGTGTTCCAAATCCGGCAGGTGGGTCTCCCCTCATTTTAAGTTTCATTATTGTAGCGATCAGATATACACTTTGTCACTCTTAGGAGTTGTCAAGCGCATTTGTTTTGCGTCTGCAACTAGTACTATTCCTGGATTGCACACGGAATGAATGCCTGTCTGTTGGTCAGAATTCTTGCGTTGTAGGCTCTTCTATAGCATTATTCACTGGATTTTATCTACGAGTCAACAACATAAATTTAGTCTGCCAATTAAAATGTCAGTCCATCCATTTATAGATAGACAAAAATCACAGAAAAATTCGCACCATGCACTCAATCTTCTCGGCCACTCACGATACCTCTACTACAAAGTAATTATATTCCGTAAGTGAGCAGTTGAAAGAGAATGCTAAATTGTAAGTCAACTCTGTGTTGCCAACGTTTAGCACTTTATTCCACTAGTTATCGAAAAACGTTGAAAACTTTGTCCACTTAGCCTGATGGTACGAGCTGCTTCAGGCTATTGGTCCAGCATCTTTTATTCCATAATGATCAGTTAAAGGACTTTAAATATAAAACAAATATATTAGGGCCTGTTTTTGTTGCTGTTTGGTTCATTCATCTGCTCTTTTTTGTTGGGTGGAGAGAATGTCTGTCTGTCGGTCAGAATTTTTGCACTGCAGAATAATTTTATAACCTTATTCACTGGATTTTATCTAAGAGTCAACAAAACAAATTTAGTCCATCGTTCTATAACCAGATAAAAGTCGCAGAAGAGTATAAACTACTCACACTGTCTTCTCAGTCACACACGAAGTCTTTACTATAATTTAACAGAGGATTAATAATAACTGAGCAGTTGAAGGAAAATGCTAGATTACAAGTCGAAGTAATGTAATATTTCGTAACTGAGCAGTTGAAGAAAAATGATAGATTACAAGTCAACTCTGTGTTGGCACTGTTTAACATTTTCTTTCAAAAGTCATCGAAAAATGCCTTGGAAATTGGTGTCTATTTAGCCTGATGTTACAAACTGTTTCATGCTATTTGTCTAGCGTCATTTATTACATAATCACCATTTAACGGAATTACGGAATTTAAATACAAATACAGGGCGTCCATAGAGTCCGGGAAAACTTTCAGTTATTTATTGCACATTGTACATATGTCATACATATTGTATTTCGAAGTGAAACTCTGAATTTTTTTTTTTTTTTTTTTTTTTTTTTTTTTTTTTTTTTTTTTTTTTTTTTTTTTTTTTTTTTTTTTTTTTACAAACCTTCGATGTACGAACCATGAGTGACCTGGTAGTGGTCAGTATGATATTCGAATTCTTTCCATGCCCACTCACTGTGGCAGTTGCTTCCCCTATTCTCTCCCAGAGCTCTGCTACATCACGTAGTAGAGGCGGTACGTATACCAGATCTTTAATGTGTCCCCACAGAAAAAAGTCACACGGAGTGAGATCTGGTGATCAGGGAGACCATTTCATGAAACAGCTGTCCCCTTCTGTAGCACGACCGATCCATCAATGCGGGAACTCCGTGTTCACGTAGCCACGAACTTCACGATGAAAATGGGGTGGAGCGCCATCCCGCTGAAACATGAGCGGAGAGTCCAATTGCGTTTGAGGTGTCAGCCATTGCTGCAACATGTCCAAATACGAATATCCAGTGACAGTGCTCTCAGCCAAGAAGAATGGTCCATACAGTTTTCTACGTGACAAGGCACAAAGAACATTTACCTTTGGGAATCACCCTTAAATTCAATGCATTTGTGTGGGTGGTTTGTACCCCAGATTCGACAGTTATGCCTGTTCACTTTCCCATTACTGTGAAAAGTGGTTTCGTCACTAAAAATTAAGTGATCAACAATGTCATCCCCACCCTCATTCAATTGTTGAAACTGCAAACAAAACTCAAAACGCTTGTCTTTGTCGTCGTCATTTAGCTTCTGCACTAGTTCCAGTTTGAATGATTTCATAGACAGCTTCTGTCGCAGGACTTTCCACACTGTCATTGGAGCCATTTCGTGTTCATGGGATGTACGATGCACCGATTTCTTCGGACTCCTTATGAATGTCTCTCGTAAGTGCTCCACATTCACTTCTCACACACTGGGATGGCCGCTTCTCTTTGCTGGGCACAAGCAACTTGTCGCAACGAATTTGTTGTGCCAATGGTAAAAGCCCTTCCTTGTTGGTGGCTTTTTGCCGTACTTGGTTCTAAATATCCGTTGAACAGCTGTTGCACACTTGTTTTTGCCGAACTTCAACACACAGAAAGCTCGCTCAGCACCTGAACTCGCTATGTTTGTGACTAGCGCTGACTATCGGCAAATTACCAAACTACGCTGTGGCGGTGTACATGAAAAAAACCTTTCAGGGTTTCATTCCAAAATGACATATTTGTGACGTCTGTACAATGTTTGGTTATTGTGCAATAAATAATTGAAAGTGTTCTTAGACTTTATGTCACGCTGTACGTTAGAACCTACTTTCACGAAGTTCGGTCAAAGCAGTAAAATCCCCCTGCCAGAAAAAGTAAAGTCAAACACTGTGTTCCCATTTCACGATGTTGCTGTTGGAAACTAAGATCAAATTCTATGATATTTCTGTTTTGGTCGTCATATGGGTATTGATGTATTTTATTTGAGTCAGACATATCCCAGAATCTCGAAACAGTTGGTGGGGAATAATGCAAATCTCATACTAGCTATCAAACAAGACAATCTGAATCTAAAAAATATTTACCAGGTGCATTTAGGAACTGACATCTCATTCAGTGATTTTGTAAGATATGTGCAGATTGCTAGAATTACACAGAGTATGGGGTTTCTTGCTATTGATAAATAAAAAAACTGGTAGGTATAGAAAGAACTTCCTGGAGTTTCCATATATATAGCTATAAAAAAAAGTTATGAGTATTGCTGCATCAGCTGCTGCAGCAATACCACTCAGCTGAATAAGGCTGTCTCAATAATTTGAGAGCTTAAAGAGAGAGGTATAATCGAATAAGTATGGAGCCAGTAGTTTGAGAACTACACAAACAAGCAAGCAAAACATACTGTCATAGACATGTTATGATTAAAGGCTTAGATTACTTATGGCAGGCTGATCTCATAGATATGAGGCAATATTCACATGAGAATAATGAATTCAAAGGTTCATTGATGGTTATTGATACATGGACATTACCTGTTAAAACAAAAACAGAGAGAAATGTCACTGATATGTCTGAGCATTTGTTGCAGACAGGGACGAATTAATACTTGGACAATCTCCAAATCGATCATGGTGGAGAGTTTTACAATAGGTATTTGAAGACCGCGATGCAGTGATATGGAATACATCACTACTCAGCATGCACCTACCCAGGTGCAAGTATCATGGAACGTCTGAACAGAACAATAAAAGGTGAAACATGCGTTTTAATCTTCATAGCTCGTACAAATGGACGGATATATTCCCAGAAATAATTGCACAGTATAATTGAACCGAACATGGCACAATAAAAATGAGACCAATCGATGTTCGTCATAATGGACTCATGGAAATGGCGTACTACTGTATTAAGGGCACCACACTGTGGTTCAGGTCTAAAGAAATCGATTTTCGGTTTTCATCATATTTCGATAGATTAAGGTTTTATTTAAGTACTCTGAAAAGGATTTTGCTGAGAAATTTTTTTTCGAGCATTTAAAGAGCATTTTCCTACCACGTGTGTTTATGTGCCATGCCCACTTTTCTGTCACCCACTGTTCTGCATATATTTTAGATCTTTATATCCCCTACACGTTTTGTATTTTTTTTACTCCCAAGTATGTTGACTATCCTTGGAATGCAACGGTCGGTATTCTTTTGTTTCTGCTGTTCGTAAACAACACACTTTCAAGCATGCAGTTAGTTTTGTTCAAGTGTAATTGCGAGTAGTTGTCATACTTACGTTTGCAGTGATTGTTTACGTCTGTTTTGTTGTGTTTATTGAAGATGACGAAACGTAAAGGCATTTTCAAGAAACAACAATTTAGAGGAAATAAGTTTAGAAAGCTTTCTGTACGAGAGGTTATGTCGCCTGGCAACGATGTTTCTAATTGTAATTCTTCAACAAGTGCATCATCAAAGCTCTCACCATTTCAAGAGAGTTACAACGAATTTACTGTAAGTGACAAGGGGTGCAGTAACATTATTATAAATCTGAGAATATTATCAGATGTAATTTCTAAATTTGTACAATGTAGACAATGTAGTGAGCCACACAGTGCGAAAATTTTTGAGAGTGCCTGTGGGAGAAAAGGCGTAGCAACTGCTTTGGATTTAATTTGCACTAAATGCTCAGCTGTGATTTCATTTATGAGTTCTTCAAAACCAGATGCAAGTGGCCTCTATGAAATCAATACTAGATTAGTTTATGCCTTATGATCCACTGGCAATGGCATGGCTGCAAGGAGAACATTTTGTTCAGTGATGAACTTACATCAACCACCAAATAAATTTGAAAAATTGACTGCAATCTTAGAGAAAGCTGTATGTGAGGTCAGTGAGGAAAGCATGAAACTGGCTGCTAGGGAAGCCGTGGAAGAAAATGATGAATGTTTGGATATTGCAGTTGCACTTGATGGAAGTTGGCAGAAATGAGGACATACTTCTCTGAATGGAGTAGTGACTGCCACGAGTGTAAACACTGGTAAAGTGTTAGATGTGGAGATAATGTCTAAATATTGCAAATGTTCTAAAGTCGATGATATAAAGAACACAACTGTGTGGCTAATTTTAGAGGAACAACTGGTGGCATGGAAGTTCATGGAGTACAACTAATATTTCATCGCTCCTTAGAAACAAGAGGCATATGGTACACCAAATCTTTGGGCGATGGTGACAGTAAGGCGTACAACAATATGGTGAACTCTAAGCCACATGGAGATGCCATTATTATCAAAATAGAATGTGTAGGCCATGTTCAAAAACGTTTGGGAACAAGGCTGAGAAAACTTACTGTTGATGTGAGAGAAAAAAATTATAAGATGGAAAATTGTTGACCAGACAGGGTCAGTTAACTAAAACTGAAATAGAAAACTTGCAGGTATCAATTAGGAGAAATAAGAAAATCTGGAGGCAATGAAGAGAGGTGTTCGGGCCATATTCTTCCGTAAGTCCTCTACTGATGATAAGCCATGTCATGAATTGTGTCCATCAGAAGAAAATTCGTGGTACAAATACAATAGGGTTCAGGCAACTGGAGAATCTTATTCTCACCACCATTCTCTTCCTGCTGCTGTTATTACAGAAATTATACCTATTTTCAGAGACTTGGCTCATCCTGACCTTCTAAGGAAATTTCTGCATAGGCAGGCACAGAAACCAAATGAATGTTTGAACAGCATAATTTGAAACCGTCTTTCTAAAACTGTATTTGTAGGCATGCATACAATGAAACTAGGAGTTCATGATGCTACTATTACATTCGATTGTGGTAATATTGGAACGTGTTGGGTACTGAAAAAGCTGGGAATTAATCCTGGTGAAAATATGATCACTGGGCTGCAACATTGAGATAAAATGAGGGTAGCCGATGCAGGCAGGTCTGCATCTAATATGGCCAAGAAAGCAAGACAAACATCCAGGAAGCTGAAAAAGAAGCTGGAAGACCTGCTAGAGGCCAAAGAAGGGCCATCATATGCAGCAGGACAGTTTTAATTAACTGTAAGTAACAAATTTTAAATGTTCTTTCTTTAAAGTCAATTTCCCGCAAACTAAAATTTTCAGTACATATGCCACATTATATCAGAAACCATCATAGATAAATGAATGAAATTTTCAGAGACTCTGCATAACACAAAAAGCCATCTCTGGTACTCCATTCGTTAATATTCCCCCATTAGGAAGTTCACAAAAATTATTTTCTGCAGAAAAAACTTAATATTTTTTGTTAATAAATTTAAAAAGTATTTCTTAAAAACTATAAAATGGATTAAGTAGATTTTAGTGCAGTTGACTCTATTAGCATCATGTAACATACAGTAAAAATATTAAGGTCCTGCAACAAATAGTTTTTCCAGAAATTGATCAAATACTTGCCTAAATTAACATGGGTTAGATAGGCTGGATGTGGTCTCCTTAAAATGCTGGATCCACGTAAACAGAAATTTCATGTGGTCATATGGTACATATCTCAAAACACAAGACAGCATTTGAGAAGCCATACCTCCAAAACAGGTCAAGTGAGATATTCACAGTTTCCAAAGTGCAGAGAACAACTTCCAGAAGTTACATCTTAAAGGATAGCAGTGACACTGAAATTTCAGGAAGCTTTTACACCAAGGAAGTGCAGAAGAGCTCAGAACTACATGTTTCTCATAGAGCCTGTCATAAGACATCGAGGGAATGAAGCACTAGTTAAATGGCTTGGTTTTCCTGAAACACTAAACAGCTAGATTGACACAGATGATTTGCTATATAATGGGGTCCACAGAGCACGTGCAGTACAGTAGCATAACACGCATGAAGGGAGACACTATCGGAGGCTGTGGTACTCTCGAGAAACTTTCCATCAAATTGCACATTCTGGGGTATAATTATTATCGACCTGGTACAAAGCTTCAAAAACGTTTAGCTCATTGTGATTAGAGGATTAACCTACTTGAAGAGGCATGTTTGGAAAACGATGGTTCATATACAAAACATAAAGATCTCCCAGGATGTCATGCTGTAGATCGAATTTTAGCTGATACAACTAAGGCAATACGTGTGAGAAAGGATACTGGTATAGGACAGAGCATTGCAGCATCTGTAATTGACAAACCCATACAAGCAAAATTAAGTTGGGTTTGGGTGTAAATTTCAGTCAAATTATGAGCATTGCACATCGTGCACTGAAGAAGAAGAAGACAATAATAAAGAAGAAGAAAACAAGACAGGGATGTTTAAAAAATTGTATCATGACAACGATGTACACAGCTAAAAGTGCCCTGAAATATACAGGACCGATTAAAGCAGAGTAAACAGGGTATAAGGTTGTTGAGACCCCTACCAACATTGTTTACCTCCCAGTAAAGGTTCAGGCTTTGGACTATCTGGAGATATGTATTGTGGACCAGGATAATCAACTTGTCGATTTTTGCGGCGAGGAAATCATTGTTCAGCTACATCTAAAGCAGAAGCAGCAGTGACCTTGAATGTGCAGAGCCCCAGCAGAGGCGGTGGCCTTCAACTACCCAGGACCTGTTGGAGGCAGGAGCAACGACCTTCAACTTGCCGGATTGAAAGTGTCGGTGGTGAGCTTCAACCAGTCAGGGATCACAGCAGCCCCATATTGTCAATAAAGACATGATAGGTGCAAGGTATCAAAAAAAAGGGCAAAATGGGCAGTGTGGCATTTCACAACAAAACATCAAAGTGATAACAACTACAAACTACGAGTTTCTTAAATCAGTACGTATGAAGACACGCAATGAAGTCATTTGTATAACTAGCCTGGTGGAATATGGTAAGTGTATTATATGCCAGGAGTATTTCTCGCATAAGCCTTATGCATCAACCACATTCAACAAGAACGATGAAATTAGGATTGTTGTACAACACCATGATGCTTTAAGCCTCCCATGCTAGAGTTTCATATGTCTTGGTGGATCATTTACGAAAAGGGATGGTACTGCTTCAGTGTCATCGAACCTTACACATATCGCTTTGGCATTCCTGTTTCCTGAGATACAATATGAACTTAACGAGGTCGAGATTCACAATACACGCAATGCAGACATAACTTCAACTCTTAAAACGTATGTCTCTGCTTCTTCCTCGGACACGAACGATTTAGAAAATGTTGGATGGTTCATAAGAAGCAAGTGGATATAACAGTGGAAGAGTGCAAGAGATTTACTGCATGTATACCTTTAAAATTGCTTATGGCGTACTTTGAGGACATGCAGCGAATTGTTCTGAGTGCTGCATAGGAACTTATTCTGGTACAATGTCCAATAGATAACAATTCATACATGCAAGAAGCTCAAGAAGAGATCGAGATCACCATCAACAAAATAATTTGGAAAATGCCACACATCTTAGTATCAGATGACCAGCGTTTGAAGCTTTTAAAAGTTTTGAATGCTTGTGTATTTTTACTGTTCATGGGAGGTTTTTGAGCACCCAGTGCTACCAACAGTAAGCAGATAAATGTGGTCCATTAGAACCTCCGCTCAACTGGAACGCCGAAGTTCATAAAACTTGCGTTTCAAATCAATAGAAGAGGGAATATAGAAAATGATTCCACCGAACTTGACGATTGCAAGTTGACTTATTACAGAGCCTACCTGAACTCCGAATTCTAACTGTATGAGAATTTATATCTGCATTAATGAAAATGTTTGCAGTCTATCATATGACATGTATGCGAGATTCTGCACTTCATGCCATGGAGAGGGCAAATGTCTACTCAGTCAATGGAAATTCAAAGAGTTAGCGCCAATATTTGTAATACACTGTATGAAGAAAACTATTCCTGGAGATTTACTATGACCATGAATTTGTAATCAGAAAATGTTTAAAGAAAAACTGCATGAAGAAAACTAATATTGTGCAAACCTCATGAACCCGTTTTACTTCTGGAAACTTCAAAAGTACACCTCTATATGAGAAGTTTCCGAATCTTGTTAAAATCCTGATAATAAAAACCTTTGATGGTGGAAAACAGTGAAACACGCTGAAACTAATATGATAAATAATGACACAGTGTACTGTAATTTTGCCTACTAGTAACAGTTAAACCCAGATAAATTTGCACCTAAACATGAATGAATGAGAATATGACATTGAGTGGCATGTAAACAAAGATCGCTTATTTTTGACAACTGTTAGATTCAAAGTTCCCTCCAATACACTAACTTGAACCAGTAGTGAATAAGCTACTTCTTTGTAATTGGTCGGTGTAAATAACTTCAATGGCAGATGGCTCAACTTGCACATTTGGTCACATTTCACAGTGCAACACATAAATTCTCCTGTCTGAATTACTGTACATACACATCGAAGCACACCCTTCCAAAGGACACATACAACGCATGCAACGACTATTACAAATACAATAGAAATCAAAAACAAATAAATGATGGCAATAGCTGACGTTAGGGGTGGGGTCAACAATGAATGAAGGTGAACAGTCTTTACAATACACTACTTTTATTTACAAAGAGAAACGTTAAGAGATAGTATATTACAAATCATAAAACAATTAAAGTGGTTGCAATTGTGTTTCTCGAAGAGAGGAATGTTTTTGATTCTTATCTGTTCTGGGTCGGCGTGGTGTGGCGATGGCGGCAGAAGCAGTTTGAAGTTCCTGATATGAATCGTATAAGTTCATCCAGTCGTGTCCTTGGCATTAAAATATCCTCTTTCCTTACATCTTGTTTCGGCTGGCGGTGGTAGTAAGTGGGGTAGCATCCACCTGTTGTAGGCCAGAACAAAGTAACTGCTTATGCAGCACCTGAAGGTAGTATTAGTTTAACTGCAACTTTCACACACAATAGTTTGACACAGTTCACAAATTAACATTCCGCTTGCTATACTTCGCCAATTGCGGAGCTAGACAGTCCATCTACTGTTAATATTCACAGTTCCCACGAAAACATTCACTTACATAGCAACACAGTTCACAGTTTCCACATTGGTAGTTAGTGTTTTAGCACACATCATGTATCGTAGTCAATAAAATGAGCAATATTAAATTCACAGTTTATGTAATGCAGCTCAGTTCTAAATCGACGACAATACTGTCTGTTCACGAGTGCATTGTCACTGCCACAGGCATCGTTCTGCAAAGACCAAAAGCGTTTGCGTAATGCAAAGCCCTTTAAGAATATCCATCATAAAGTCGAATTACAAACGGGTCTAACATAAAAACGTCCGGTATTAATATCGCGTTAAAAACACACCATTTCTACACACAGTATTCAGTATTTGTCTCCATACCGCCATGCTTCCTCACCATCTGCCACTGTCTGTCTCATTGTTCGACCCAACAACTATCGATACCTATCTCGCTCCTCAGTTCTTACCACACTTCTGCCTATTGCATTCTGTTTCACACAATACATTTAATAAAACTATTTTAAAGATCACCAGAACCAAATCCAAGTCTTTTCATAAGGAACTCGTACAGAAAATAGCATAGCAAACATATTCACACACTTCATGTCCTACACTATATAACCAAATGAAAAATATTCTACATCATCGGAAACATATCTAAGGAGTACAAAGCAGTAAAACAAAGGGGAAAAAATATATATCTCGTTATTGGCCATGGCATCACAACTGCTCAAAACGGAACAAGATAATTAAATCTGAACCTATAGGCGTATGAATTGAAGTTTAATCTTTGGCAAATTTCCCAGAACACACTTCAGCTTATGCTCTAGCTCTACATGACTGTGTGATTAATTACTGCTCGCTCACTGGTGTTGTGCAACAAGCTGAATCAATGAACAGGTGCTGCGCCATACCCGTAGTATTCCACAATGGTGTTAACATTTGCGGATGCTCAGGGTCTCTGTGATTATGTGAGTAGACAGTTCATACACAGAAGATGCAGGTATAAAAGAGACTTTCTCAGCAAACATCACATCACCAGGTCTTTCAAGAATGTGAAGTGTGGTAAAATATGGAGTGCACAGTGGTTAACACATTTCTACCATAGAATTAATTGGGATGATCCTGCCATACCCTATAAAGATATGGTGACATCGCTGTGATTATTCAACCACAGAGATATGATAATCTACGAGGGGAAGGAGATCACATGGATGGGTCGAATCTTCAAGTTTGTTGCTACTCAAGACCTGGTATTCTGTGGGTGTCCTGCTTTCCATCAACTCAAGGCAAAGAGGAAGCTGTGTAAAAATAGTGTTGTGCCTGCTTATGAAAATGCAAAATATCCTTAAACTGGATGAGATATAAATGAAGTTTTACCTCACAATGTGTGTGTCCTTTTTTTTTTACTGATTTCTCACTGTTCCCACTTTGATAGTATACAATTTTGCCCAGATACCATGTATGTGGTTTTCTTCAAACACAGGAGGTATAGCTTTAGACATGTTTTCTATATGCCTTTGGAATTGGACATGGTCACGTGCCTCCTGATCTCATAAGCCAATTCATTCTGCATGATAGACGTAATCTCATGCAACCATTCTTTATATTTTGTTATTTTCCTTGCTAAACATCGCCTTCAGGTTCAAAAGTGATGTCCTTTGTATCCTGCACACTCTTTATGTGCACAATGCAATGGGGAATAGAATTCTTGTAAATAACAGCAACAAAGACATGGAGATACACTTTGACTCCGATATAGCCGGCCGAAGTGGCCGTGCGGTTAAAGGCGCTGCAGTCTGGAACCGCAAGGCCGCTACGGTCGCAGGTTCGAATCCTGCCTCGGGCATGGATGTTTGTGATGTCCTTAGGTTAGTTAGGTTTAACTAGTTCTAAGTTCTAGGGGACTAATGACCTCAGCAGTTGAGTCCCATAGTGCTCAGAGCCATTTGAACCATTTTTGACTCCGATATTTCAATGCAGAGATAATTTTAACTTACACACTATTATTAATAACTAGGACAGAAAGAACCTCCCAACAGTTACACTGGTTGAAAATATTTTAACTTTTTCCCAGTAGCACTGGATGAGAATATCTTACAACTTTTGTAAATCTACACTAAAAACTAATGTGGAGATACGTTTTTGTAATACAACCAAATTTCACAGTCCCAATAGGATGAACAATGATTCTTATGGAACTTGGGCTATATGCACTTAAAAAGTAATCAGTCGTGGGCAGCTAGTGGCAGTGAAACTTATAAATTATTCTATTTACATGATGCACATGGTGCATAGATATATTCACATGTGTGTGACCAGTACACTCACGCTGTGTGTGAATAAATAAATATTGAAGTCACAAATAGTTGTTTACGCTTTTATACATTTTCTGTACACTTTTTTGCTTTTTTTTCATGGCACGCACACACACACACACACACACACACACACACACACACACACACAGGGACGCACTCTCTCTCACTCATTCTCTCCATCTCACTCAGTTAGAGTCCCCCACCTCTTCTTTCACTATAAGTGAATAGAGTGAGTATATGAGAATTTCAATCACGTCCTCACAAATGACTCTTTTTATCATTATGAGACGACAGGCTGACTTCCGACTGCAACATAGTGTACACCTTATGTCAAAATGTGTGTGTTAATTCCTAAGGGACCAAACTGCTGAGGTCATCGGTCCCAAGTCTTACACACTACTTAAACTAACTTAAACTAACTAATGCTAAGAACAACACACATACTCATGCCCGAGGGAGGCTCGAACCTCCCGCAGAAGGGTACACCTTATGTCCTCTCGATCGAATACTAGTTTTCAATGCCATATATGACGGCTGCAGTGCAGCACCATGAACACTCCTGTACAGGCACTGCAAATAGTCTTTGGTAGAGAGAGTTCTCGATGCTATATGAGGTGCTCCCTTAGCCCACCTCTGGGTGGCACCTTCCAATGTGCGACACATATAGATTTTTGATTGCAGACCTGTAAACTCCACAAAACCACAATTCATTCATCCCGTCTTTCATAAGGCCAATAACATTCTTGTTCTGTGGAACAATACCATAAGGATTATCGGCTGTGTTTGAGGAGTCAAGTTCATTACTGTGATACCTCATTGCTTCATATAGATTGCAGTTCTTCATCCAATATATGACGCTATCTTTATACATATAACATAACTTTGGATCTGTGAAATAAGTTTTCGCAAACTGTAATGAAAGTAGTACATATGGAGTTTCGACAAGTCTAGTATGTGTATCCCCACATAAACAGGCTTCGTAAACTATACTTCAGTCTTCATCATCTCCACAGCAACAATGTTCCGTTTAAAATTTTGTCTGCCGATGCATTTTCATATGCCATAGCGCACTTCCCATTCGGGTCTAACCAAAATTTCACGCCGTTTCCTCAAATTCTCCATTGTTTTAACTAAAATTGAATTACTCATTAATTTAAAAATATCTTTCTCAAATTCACAGAGTGTGGAAGTTCTCTGTCCTATATTCAAATCAACCAGGGCGACTGTTTGAAAGAGATAGACCAGGTGATTTTAACTAGCTCCAACCCCTGGCTGAGACATCGCTGGAGATTATGATACTGAGTAATATATTTCCCCTTATTCCCCAGTGTTTTCGTCAGTCTTGGGGTGGGGCCTCCTCGTGGAACTTTATGGCATGCCCATACAAGTTGCTGACATACAAGTACACGATGCAACTTCAATCAAGGGATGCATTGAACCTGTCGCCCATCTATGGGTTATTTGCCTTGGCATGCATATGGATGCATTGGCAAGGTCCCACAGGTCCCTTGCTGAATTAAAAGAAGCATGCCAGCATAGGCCAGTAATTCAATACTGCACTTTGTTTTCTTGAGCATAACATAGCAGGACAACCCAGGTGCTGTGTAATAGAAGGTGGGATCCAGAGAATGTGATCTTGTATAGACTGACAAATTTCTCGAAAACATCCGCAAGCAAGAGCACGTCTGTGTCTGTGTAAAACTGTGCATATTCTCCTAAAGTGGAGATGTTGAATTCCTGCCAGACATTTACAGCATGCTCATATTCTGCATCTGATATGGCATCGCCTGTAAGGTTGCTGGAGAATGCAGTTATGTTGGGTAGACTGGTTTCTTTAAGTATTGCCATACTATCCGCATACTCGTCTGGGAAAACCCCCTACCTGCTCAAAACTTGAAAATTTTCCTTGTTGGGAAATGCAGATCGAGTGATGTGCATATCCTCGTGAGGTAAAGTTTCAACAAGTTTCTGGAGTGGTGCCTGCATAAAACATAGCGAGTCAAGGAAGTACAGCAAATTCTCCGTGTCATTCGTTTGGAGAATGGAATATATTTCTCAACTTTCTCAGGCAGGACACTGACCTGATTTTTCTCCATGCCGAAATAAGCCCAGTGCTCAACAAGAAACCGAGTGTCACACCAGCTTCAATTATGGAAGAAAACGGGTATGTGCCTTGATAACTGATAGTGTAAATTATATGTATTTTGGGCTGCGCCACGGAACTTCCACGTAAGTTGACAGTGATCCCAGAGAGAAGTTGCTGCTTTTCTGTCTAACGGCAGCCCACAAACATGACAGTCAACCACATTATTGTACAAATCTTCATTCCCATTCGATTTGGTCATGCAAACATTGTAGCTGTAATTCTTGTATCAACCTACCTTGAAAATTCTTCAAGCTCAGTGTGAAGCCAAAGGATTATTCTTGACATAAGATTTGTAGTGGTTAAGACATGAATCATTGGACGATACAATTTGGTATACTGCTGCATATGGTAGGTGTTGTTGTATGAAGGTAGTACGTGAGGCTGTGGGTTCACCTTCATAGTGGATCACAGGGGCGAGGGGACATTCTAAATCGGCATACACTACAAACGAGCATGGCTCCTGATGGTGAGCATTTTTAAACCTTATGAATTTGTTTTCGTCAGTAGACATTATAACAAATACCAGGTCGTTGGCATTGCAGTCTAGTGGATGCGCTGTTAATAACTTGTCTGAGGAAAAATAATTCAGACATGTTAAGCAAATACATTTCACACAATGAGCTGCCAACAGTAGGGAGGAAAGGACTTGGGACATGTCTTTGATCCAAACATAATAATAATTGCCTTTCTCCTTATTTTTCTCATCAGAGAAAAAGAGCATGTTAACATGCGTCTTGCTCACTGACAAATTTTGAGAAAGGGATAGGGCTCACGACAGTATGCTTGTTCTGCTCGTCTGACTTGCATTTCTCCAAGCCATAAACATGACCCAATATTCTGGTATTCTAGCACCTCAAATTTAGGTATGGCCTGAATCTTGACGGGGAACTAGAAACCACGAAAGCTGTAACACTTACAAACGTCAATACCTTTGGCATGCTGAGATGTGCACTGCGGATTTTTTGTGGAATGCCTCTTGCAAGCTAGAATTGACAATGCAAAACAAGCCTCATCCTTTTCATTTTCGACATTAATGCATGGCTTCTTATCAGCTATATCCTTAGGTAGCTCTGTATAGCTAGACCTGCCATTAACTGGATCATAGACATGTGTGTGGTTTTCCAGGTGTGTTATTCAGCTGAGTACTTTAGCTGACCCCCTAACTTCCATCTTAGAAAATCAAGCCAGTATAGCTCTCAAGGCGAAATCACGAAACCACTCAGTGATTGATGTGCTCCGCATTATCACGCCATTATCATCCCAAAGATAATGAAGACTTACCTCTTCAACACCAGAGGCAACTTTAGGGGGCGGGGGGGGGGGGGGGAGAAGGGGGAGGAGTGTGACAGATAGATGCACGGCACTGCACTTCATTTAATATCAGGACACTGCGGATCTTTCACAGCATTGAGGAGCTCTGTTTCCATGACAGGAAGGCACGCTCTTAGAAACACAAGGTCGTGGTACCCTCCTGCTGGATTCTTGATCCTAGTGAACAAGATTCGCTTCTCAAAGGCATCCACAGTCACCAAATATAACTACAACTGGATGATGACAATGATGTAGCTGCTTGCAGTGCGGTGTTGAGAGGTATGTGCTGTGCCTTGCAATATCGGCGAGAATGACAGGGTGGAGGAGGTGGAGACGATGTGGTATCGGGCCTGTGTGGGCAGCGTGGCTGTGGATGCTGCTACTGCTGCTGCACCCGTGACCTGCTTGCTGGAGGGAGGGTGGCCCATGGATGCCAGAGTGGTGCCGGGGCTGCAGCAGCAGGGGCAGTGGCTGTGACTTTGTGTGTACCAACTAATGGCGCCATTGCTGGCGAGGCATGATTCACTGGACCCCGCTTTGGTGAAGCCTGCACCATGGTGTATTCCCTGACGTAGCCGCTGTAGAAGAGACAGAATGACGAAAATTAAAAATATAATTTTCCAGACATTGCCACCTTCTGTTCCAGCAAGGGAAGAAAGAATACATATTATTATTATTTTGAGTAGAATGAGTGCATGTATATAAATTACCTATTTCACTCTGGCTCCTCGGTATCTCCCTCGGGTCATCCAACACTACTTCATAACAAAGGCCTCTCTCTATCTCCTCGACCCTGGGGGGCATTACATACACGTCTGAATTGGGGAAGAGCTATCTGTTCATCTCACTGATGTCACCTAAAACCACGTATTAATTTTTTAAAATGAAAACATATACACCCACAAAACAAACTAGAAAAAGAATGTTTTTTAGAATATGCACTTTTGCATGTCAACCTTGTACAGGGAATAAAAAAGGTATGATTTTCAATGTCCCAGAGTAAAGCTATCTCGCTACATCATGCCAATGTCGACATGAGGCAGCTGCAATGGAAACATTTCGCCACAGAGACTGAGTCGGGGCAAAACATAACATCAGCGTTTCTGGCCAGTCAGGCAACAGACTTCAGCAGAATATAGTGATTCAGTGCAGTCAAATAGGGTCACATCACCTTCATTATGTGACGAAAAAAAGGCTACGATGAATGCAACAAATGGTACCTAGAGCCTTTACGAACCAGTTCTATGCTATAAGAAACTCGTTAGGCAAGCACATCAGAAGGAAAATTGCTGATATCTTCGTAATAGCAAGCATGATGCAGTCATGATGAATGATGTCAGGTCAACCGCCAGTGTAGCAGCTGGCTGGAACAAAGTGTGCAGTGTCATCTGCTGTGAGAGAGCTGAAGGCCACTTTTGATGCAATGCCTCAGTGGTCATTGACAGACTCTGCCAACCACAAGTCAACAAGCTACCTGTATTAATCTTCTTTCAGTGTGTCTACCAGTGACCAGAGGTCAATAGTATCCTACCGAGGAAAACTGAGAAGGAGCGGACAGGGAGAGTGCCTCCTGAGACAGAACCAACTCCATTTACACCCTCCCAATTGCAGCACTTATAGAAGATCTGCGATGGGTCCTACTTATCCATAACACATACCCCTCCCCATTCCTCTTCTTCTGCCAGGAATTCGTGTACAACAACAACAAAGAATATGCACCATGTGACATATACAATGAAATTTTTGTCAAACAGCAACATACTAGGTATACACAATACTACAAAGAAGCAATACATATGTACTACTTATAACGCTGTTGGTATTGCTGCCACTGTAGCCTCTCTGCCTCCAATTCATCCACAGTTTGGCGGATATATGCTCAAACAATAAGACGAAATGTATTTCAAGTCGCTACTAGGAAATTTTTAGTAAAAGAAAAAGTTACAGTTGCCGATTTGAACATTAACTTACGAGGTAATTCCCGTTGCCTCAGGCATTTGTTGCCAGTGGCACTGCCACTGTTACTGCCTGATGCCACAGCAGAATGCTTCACATTCGTATAGAAAAGACGATGAAAAAGCAAACAGAGTACTAATGCATGAGGGAGGAATCAAACTGAGCTGACCCAACTGCGAATGATAGCATAATTTGGCGGGAACTAGTCAGCTCGCAATATTCAGGGATACCTTAGTCAGCAGGTTTGGACAGGTTGATTCATGCATGCTCAAACAGGAAATAGCCACTTAAGAGAGGTATGGGAGGGGGGGGGGGACAGCGAGAGAGAGAGGGAGAGAGAACTTGTGTATCAACAGCAATTTCTCAGGTATCAATACTGAAGAGTTGTGACCCCCTGATGCTTTGTTCGAGAATTAGCACGACTTCCTTTGTGCACACTACATGAGCCAGCCCTGCATGTGGGCCTCCCTCCTGACCTGCATGCATGGTAATACGCAAGGTGGCTGGCATGTGGGTGTGCAGTGTCCCAGTTGGCATGGCTCCTGGCCCACCTGCCCTACAGTCAGTGCAAAGAAGCGGTCAGAAGATTTTTTTAAGGGTGTAATTATGTGTGAAGAGTGCTTTGTGATGGTATTCCTTGCATGATCAGAAAAAAGTGATCTATTCATTTACTTTTTTTCGATATGTTTTACAGGATCAGCATCTTCCAAAACAGTAGAGAATTATAAGCTTTTCCCGCCGAATAAAAGAGTGATCCAATCCCTGCAAATTAAATTTTATAAATAAACAATATACCGTTTGCTATGGAATTGACATTGATTTGAATTGCATGTCATGGGATCCTTCCTCTCCAGCACAGTCTGAGTCTTTTTCCCACCAATTTCCAGGTGTGGGAAGGAAGGGGGTTCTGGGGGACTTACCAGAGGGGGAGGCGGTAATCCATTTATCGATTTAATTAATTTGTCAATTAATTTGATATCAAAGCTGTGCTTGTATCGATGAGGGGATTTCCCAGAGGGATGAGGGAGTTGGAGGGGGAAATATGGAGGCTTTTCTGAAGAACAGATTATCCCCAGGGGCTCATAAATCAATTAACAGAACAATATGTTGAGGGAGGGAAGGGGTTACATGAAAAACCACTTAGCAGAATAATACGTTAAGATCATAAATGAATCAGCTATCACAATTTAATTAATTTGCATATCAGTTTGACATCAAAAGTGTGCCAGAACGCAGTTTGCCCTACTACTGTCTGATCACTTAACTGCAGGAAAAACGATGGATGCGTGATCAGATGAAACCGATAACCATCTTCCTGACGCAAGGAGTGTTATGTACTTTGCAGTCACGATGAAATGAGATGGACAAATGGACAGCACTGCTAAATAATCCAGTACACATTGAGGGAAGCTCATATTAGGCTCGACCCCTGTGGTATACAGCAAGCTGAATTAGACTCCTGAGAATCGTCTGCACTGTTCTGTTGTTCAGTTCACACTGTCTGCTGCTTTATCTCCCTCACGCCTGTGAGTGTCGCACCATTGCCAATATTTGGCCTAACAGTAAATCTGTAGACATGCTAGTGAATCTCTGACACCACTGATTTGTGCTGGCTGTAACTAAAGCTGTGGCATTCATGCATTTCTTGGGGTGGATGCCACACAGATCTCCCCTTGGAAATCGACACTCAGGAGCTATGGGAAGGTGGCAGCAACCAGCTTGTGGCTAGTGTGTTTAGAGCCAATGTGCATTGTGGTGATGGCAGCTTGTGGCTAGTGTGTTTGGAGCCCACGTACTTCATGATGATGTCAGCTTGTGGCTATCATGAAGAGTCCACAGTGGTTGTGTCCAGATGCAGCCAGCTAGTGACAGCATCAGCAGGCTGCTCACAGTCCACACTCATAGATGGTTCATCTGAGAGGACATTAAAGCACTGCCCCAGCAGTCAATGTGGCCTTGACGTCCGACATGATGGACACACTGGGATGCGAGTGAGGGTTCGGAAGCTGTGACAGACGAGCAGCCAGTGAGACATGTGGCGACGATTGAAGCTCGACCAGACATCAGTTAGTGATGTTGCCTGGTGGAGACAGGGTCTCTCCAGCTAGCAGCAACTCAGAGGGTGGATTCTGGCCCTGTATGATGGCAGGGGCGCAAGCAACATATGTTGCGTCATGAGATGTTATTATAACGCAGAGAGGATATTCGAAGTGAACAAACTGACTGCCGGTTGGTGTGGCCGAGCGGTTCTAGGCGCTACAGTCTGGAACCGCACGACCGCTACGGTCGCAGGTACGAATTTTGCCTCGGGCATGGCTGCATGTAATGTCCTTAGGTTAGTTAGGTTCAAGTAGTTCTAAGTTCTAGGGGACTGATGACCTCAGAAATTAAGTCCCATAGTGCTCAGAGCCATTTGAGTCATTTGAACAAAGTGATCGGTGCATGTGTTGATAGACATGGCCTGGGTGGTTGTGCTCGGTGTCTGGACAAGGGGAGAGGCTCTGGCTTACGTATGTCAGTGGCATGTGTCAGCGCACACTTTGCTGGAGAGCCTCCCTGTCCAGTAGCAGAGGAAGCGTCGCCCATCGACAGCTTTTCTTCCACTGGTTTGAAGAAATGACCATCAGCTGGAGTGGACAAGACACGAGCTTGTTTGACTCAGTCAATTGAAAATTTGGTCAGCTTCCCATTGTACTCAATGTCAAATGTTCTTTCACTAGAGGTGATCATAAGATGTCGCCCGCAGGTAGGATGGCCAAAGTGGTGGCTCTGCCATGTCAGTGCACAACATCATATATGTACAGCACTGCAGACCGGCATGTACAAATGCTTTGCTGGTGCCATTACACATCAGTGCACACAGACATTCTACCAATAGTTGGGTTGAGGTGTAGTGTGTGGTGGTACTTCCTCCATGAAATCTCCAGGAATGGTGATTTGTTATCCATAACCAAGATCATCAGGTGTAGCAAGGATCTCTTCCTTTGATGATATTCCCAGTCCAAGGTGTAAGAGCAGGAGTGCTTCTGTCCAGGCAGTGTTGTGGCAAGTTAGGGCGACATTCAGAGACCTATTGAGCCACTCCACCCTGCTGCTAGTCGCCAGATGGTAGCTAGTGTTTCTGTGCAACAGCACACCACACGTTCAAGTACTATATCTGAACAGTGCACAGTCAAATGGCGGCCTTGGTCTGTTGTGACACAACTGAGATATCCGAAGGGTGCCACCCAGATGTCAGCAAGGGTGGTGGCGATGGTCTCACTGGTAATATTCGCTATGGGGATTGCCCGTGGCTAGTGAGTGAAATGGTCCACCATCGTTAACAGGTACTGCTTGCTATGGGACAGAGGAAGGGGGCTCACAATGTCCATATGGATATATGCAGAGGACTTGAATTGGGAAAGGCACCAACGAGTGCATGGGTCTGTCTCTAGACTTTGGCACATTGGCATAGGGTGCAAGTGTATGCCTGTTGATGGCAGTCTTTCCAGAGTTCTCGCCAGACGAAATGTATGATGATGAGTGGCACAGTAGTGTTGACACCAGGTTGTGATAGCCCATGGACACAGTCGAAATCGCTGCTGCAGAATTTCTCTGGGAGAAGCAGGCATCATATGCCTATAGATACAGCACACCAAATCTTATGCATGTAGCATGGAAGGGGCACTAGTTCGAGTCATAGGCTGCTGAAGGTGTTGTGGTAGAGGCTATCTAGCTGTTCGTCGCTGTCCTATCATGGCCTGTGTCCTCAAATTTCACATGAGAGACAAGGAACAAGTGCAGGACAAGCAGTTGGCAATGATGTTGTCTGTCCCAGAACTATGACGAATGCCTGTGGAGAACAGCGACACATACTCCAACTCCCAAGATTGGCATGGGAAACTGCAATGTGTGTGTGAGATGGGCTTCTGGTAGGAGCAAATAATGGAGGAATGGGCTTCTACTGATGGGTGGAAGCATTTTACCATCTGATATACCACAAGCAACTCGTGGTTATAGGCAGTCCATGTTCATTGCGACGTCGATAGCTTCTGCAAAAAGCCAAGTGGTTGCCATCTACCACCACTGTGTTGCTGAAGCACCGTGCCTATGACAGTTCGGTACCATCCACAAGCACTACCAGGTCAGTGTTATACATGTGTGAGTGGGCAGCTTCACTTCTGCAAGGTTTTGTCTGGTTTCAGCAAGGCTTTTTCCCATTACACACACCCATCCAGTGCTTGGGAGTCTATCCCTTCATGGTGAGGCTACATAGAGCTGCTATCAGCGGTTTCTGGCTGGTAGCAGCGTTAGGGAGATGGCGTAGTTACATATTCAGCATGCCAAGGTAGTGGCATAACTCTTTATGTGTCTTTGGCCGCAGTATGTTTAAGATCATCTGTACTATGTTAGGTAGCAGGGCGGATTGCTTGGTGCGATTTGGTGCCCAAGAAATTATATTTCAGTGGTCTCAAATACGCACTTCATGGCATTAACAAGAACGCCAGCCTCATTCAGACGCTCAAAGACGGTTGTTAGGTGATGGCAGTGGAGCTTGGGCAACTTTGAGAAAACCAGGATGTATTCAAGATAGGCGAAACAACATGATAAACTTTGCAAGACGCTATCCAGGAAACGCTACCAGGTCTGGGCAGCATTTCAAGGCCAAAAGTCGTGTACATACTCTCGAAGAGTCCGAATGGTGTGATGATAGTCGTTTTTTAATGTCTTAAGGCACCAGTGGAATTTGCGTGAATGCCTTCGTGCAGTCGACTTTTGCTGAAAATTACTGAGCACGCCAGGTCATGGTTAAAATTCTGATGGTGTGGTACTGGATATCGGTTTGGGACCATTCGTGAATTCAAAGCATGGGAGCTGCGTTATGGGCGCCATGAATTGTCTTTTTAAGGGACTGAGTGCAAGGCAGATGACTGTGGGATGGTGAATGGTATGACAATGCCATGTCACAGAATGGCCTCGAACTCAGCTTTGCTGTAGCTAGCCTACCAGGCACAGTTTGATGATAATGGCATGAGATAGGAGAATTGGGCAAAGTTATGATGTGGTGGACGGTCAAATGTTTCACGTCCCTCAGAGCCCCAGACAGTTGAGTGTGCTCTGGAAAATTGTCAAGGATATCAATGTAGACTGGGGCACTTGACTGGTTTTACACTGAAGAAAGTGGCCTGCACTGGTGTAATGCTTCTTCAGACTTGTGGCTGCGTTTATCAGCTGGGCGTTTGAGGCATCAGCAAGCATCTTGTACTGTCTGAGGCAAACTCGAACCCAGGACTGCCTACTTGACGTCAGCCACAGTGAAGGACCACACAAATGTGTGGTGTAATCTGAGATCCACATTTTGTTAATGTGTGCCATATGTTTTGATTGTCAAACTGCTTGCAGCCACGAGAGATAGTGCCTCGCTGGTCCTGCAGCCTCCGAGCACAGCTCGCAGGAGTATTGACAGGTCAGTGTGTACAGGGTATCTGAGACTGCTAGCCCATTCCACCACAAAGAGATGTTTTGATATGGCACTGCACCTTGGTGCATCTTTGCCTGGTTGCAGCTGACATTTGGGCATGAGCAGGGCAGCTGGCAACTTGTCGTGTCGTTGCTGCAGCAGGTATCATATGAGCAGAAGCCATTTGGCAGCTGATTAGACATCTGAGGTGTACCACTAAAGTCGTTAGTGCTGTGTTGCCAGCTGCATGAGCCAGTTCAGCAGTGGCTGTATCAGCTGCCACTATGGTGCCTGCCACACTCTGTCGGTGAGTATGCTGACTGGTTGCTGAGTGCTGCCACCTGTGTGGCCAAGTTCTGAACTATGTGGAGCAGGTCATTGTCTGAGGTGCTGGCTGTGGGAAGGGTGTATCACCATGGAGGTGGGTGTACAGTGTCATAGGCTGCTGGGGCTGCAGTAATAGACATCGTGCACCTGAACGGCCAAGTCTGCAACAGAGTCCACCTGCACCTCTTTCCGCATGGCTGTCACTAGCTGCACTTGTGCTGGGATGCTGCACACCCAGATAGCATGCACCAGTGAATCCGGGACCATGCCAGACTGAGCGAGGCACCGCAGATGGTGCAGGAACTGAGAAGACTTCCTGCCACCGTGTTCCTTTTGGCGCAGCAACTGATGCACTCGTTCCTCTTGCGACACCGAAAGCCCACCATTCAACTCCCCCTTTAACTGCTTATTTGAGGACTTCAGCGGCAAAGTTCTCGCATGCCTGAAATTGACGATTTCTTAGGTTACATTTTTACTCAGGAAAACCGCCTCCACATTGTTGAACCACATGAATTGGTTGCAGAGACAAAAGGGAGGCACCCCGATCAACACCCATCCTATGTTTGTCACTGCTCCAGTAACAGTAGAAAGAGTTGGTGTGGCAATGTTTTGCGTGCTGAGATTTTCCTGAGCCATCCCTGGGTGTGTGGAATTTGTGCATGCAGGGTACACCTGCAACTCATGCTCCAGCCTCTGGCTGCACACTACCAGATCTTCTATAGTTTTTTGCATTTCCTGTAAAGTCGCTTACTTGGCTTAAAGTCAATTCCTCGCTCAAGTATAAAGGACACAATAAAAATTACTCGACACAAAAAAGTAAATTTTCAAAATCCAAATATTTTTCACACATGAATACAGGTGAGCACAGAATTGTTTATTTGCTAACAAGGTACTCTTCACACATGAGGACATCAGCGTCACTCCATTCACAGTTCCACTTCACACAAGCTGACAAGAGTAGTAACCACGTGCTTAGGCTGACACTTGTGTTGGCATCACCATTGAAGTGACAACATGTAGGATCACTGCTTACAAGTTAGTGGTGCAGTGGACCATTTTATTGCCTCTCCCACGTACGGTGCTCAGGGTGTTGGCCATGGTGACAGTAACTGAACAGAACGTGTCCTCACAGTGATACATTTATTTGTAGTACAGCAATACACAACCAACTAACAATATTTTCTAATAGCAGAAGAGTGTGCTCTTGAAACCGCTTGATCACAGTAATGAGCATCGCACAACAGATCTGCTCAAACACTGTTCCCAGATGGTGTAACTCCTTAGTGACAGAGCATGTTGTCCGATAACGAAGCCGTGGGAAAAACAATGGACATGTAAGTAGACGAAACCGATAACCGTCTTCCCCACCCAAGGGGTGCAATATACTTCATGGTCACTGTTGTAACTGCGACCAGGACGGTCGCGGGGTAGCATGACGGAAGGCACGGCGGGACACGCCGAGAGGCCTGCGAACAACAACCCAACGGGAGAGGACGGACATGACCAACTAAGGACAGAACGAATACAACACGATCGAACAACGGGGTCACAAGGAAACAAACAAGTCCACTCGTACACAAAACAAGGAAGAAAGCTGTCTAGCGCGAAGCGAGGTGTAAACCGACGTTCGCGAAATTAGACTCGCTGACTGAGCTGCGTGGCCTCTTCGCGAAGAAACTTCATTCTTCGAGTAAAGCGGAGTTCACAACATATACATGTTTTGCCTCCCATTAATGCTGGTGGTGCGTCTTCTAGAGGTGATAGGCTTCTGGTTGTTTCCACTCTTTTTGCTTCTTCAGTGACAGCCTATGCTGTAAGGAGCTGGGGCCAGCGTGTGTTGGCATTGCGCTGTATCTTCTGCCCCAGAGAGCGTATGTACCGGTTCTCGGATTGCCGCGCCTGTTCGTAGAAGCGGCAGGCAACCATACGGACGTGGTCCTTGACTTTGCGGACCTCAGCGAGGTCGTGCAGTGGTCCAGATGGGAAGTCCCGCGGCAGGTGCAGCGCGAGGCGGAGAGCCCTGTTCTGCAGAGATTGTAGTTTCTTCAGGTGGTCGTCTTCCGCATTCCCCCAGACGACAGCCGCGTAATCGAAGACAGGGCGGATTAGCGCCCTGTACAACGTGACGCCCAGTCGCGGAGGAAAAATCGACGTCGGGTTGAGCAGGGGGTAGAGCTGGAGAAGTCGACCCCTTGCTTTGTTTACGACGCCCTTCACGTGTGGGCCCCAGGTGAGGCGGCGATCTATGGTGACCCCAAGATACTGCGCTGTCGGTCGCCAGTTGACAGGACTGCCTCCAACGACGAGTGGGGGCAGAGCGGCTGGGATGACACGACGGGTTGCAATGAAAAATTGCGTCTTGGCGCCGTTGAACTGCAGTTTCCACTTGACAGCCCAATCGGCTAGGGTGTCGACAGCGTGCTGCAACCTCTGGCGAAGTGTGTCCGCGCTCATACTGCGTGAGTAGAGCGCAGTGTCGTCGGCGTACAGTGCTAGGTGCACACGAGGGACCGTCGGCGTATCAGCCGTGTAGAGCGTGTACAGGATCGGCCCCAAGACCGACCCTTGCGGCACGCCTGCGCTGATGGGACGGACTGTTGACAGGCCAGTTGCTGCACGGACGTGAAAAGTCCGTCCATCGAGGAAGGACTGTAGCAGACGGATGTGGGATCCAGGGACCCCCATTTCGAGAAGTTTGAAGAGCAGCCCATCGTGCCAGACGCTGTCAAAAGCGCGCGAGACATCAAGGAAGACTGCTCCGAAGTATTCGCGCCTCTCCAGGGAATCGAAGGCTTCTTCCACGAGTCGGAGAAGTTGGTGCTCCGTAGAGTGGCCCTTACGGAAGCCGAACTGGGCATCTGGGAGTAGAGCTTCGGCGGTGACGTGTTGCTGTAGCCTCTTCAGGTAGATGCGCTTGAAAACTTTCGAGATGGCAGGCAGCAGACTAATTGGGCGATAGCTCTTCGGCTGCCGGAGATCTTTTCCCATCTTAGGAATAGCCACAATCTCAGCATGCTTCCACTGCAGGGGAAAGTGACCGGTGCGAAAGATCTTGTTGAAGATTGCAGCCAGGTGAGTAGAGGCGTCCTCAGGCAGTTGTTTCAGCATGGCAGTGGAGACGTCGTCAGGGCCTGCAGCTCTCTTTGGATTGAGGGCCTTCAGAGCCGTCGAGACTTCTTCAGGAGTTGTGGCCTCGATGTCATCATCGCCCTCCGTTTCCAGATAGCGAGGGAGCCGGTCAGCGACCATCTCTTCATGTTCTGCGTCCAGTGGATCCTCTACAGGCTTGAAGTTCTCTTCAAAAACATCGGCGAGGGCATCAGCCTTCGCGTTTGGTTCACAGACAGTTCCGGTTGCAGTTCGGAGAGGCGGCATACGCTGCGTTCGCCGTAGGAAGTGTTTCGCGGTCCTCCAGTCAGACCCGTCGTCAAGCTGAAGAGTCGCCACACGGCTAGCCCACTCCCGGTTGCGGTGATTGTCCACAGCCACCGTGAATTCGCGCCGCATACGGTTGAGTTGCCGTTTGGTGGCGGGTCGCTGACTGAGCGCGAGGCAGGCGCTTAAGTACGCTATCGGGGGCTCCGCTGTTGGCCGCTGGGACCACGTGTTCCATTGTGGCGCCCTCACACTAAAAGCGGGCCAGGAGGCGCGCGCCGCCACAGCTTACGGGGCGATGGTGCAGAGACCTCTATGGATCTTCGACGTCCATGACATCTGGCGCGGATTCAAATTCCGCGGAGCGCGGTACCAGAGTCACATAAAACGAGACTGACGAGCGGACAGCACTGTCTAAATGATCAGGTACGCATTTTTGGGAGTTCAGACTACTGGGAGGCATCTACAGTGTTCAGTTGTTCAGCTCATTTTGCGTCCAGCGCCCCCATGCACCTCGCATTGTTGCCAAATTTTCGCCTGACAAAAGTCTGCAGGACCCCGGCAAATACTGGACACCACCAGTACGACACGCAGGTCGCCGAAGTGGCGTCAAATCGAAAGACCTGCACCAGGCGAACGGTCTACCCGACGGGAGGCCGTAGCCACACGACATTTCCATTTTTCCACTGCTTGTAACTACATCTGTAGCATTCGTGCATTTCTTGGCGCACCTGAAACATGCCCATTACGATGTCAGTCCATTTATAGGCAGATAAAACTTATGGAAGAATCTGCACTATCCATCCAGTCTTCTCAGTCAGTCACGAAGTCTCTGCTACAACTTAGCAGAGAATTGATAATAATTGCAGAAGTAACGTAATTATATTCCATAGATGAGAAGTTGAAAGAAAACGTCAAATTATAAGTCAACTCTGTATTGGTTATGTTTAACATTTTCTTTCATAAGTCAACAAAAAATTCCTTGGAAACCTTTCCCTATTTAAGTTCGTGCTGCAAGCTTCTTCATGCTATTGGTCCAACATGAGTTATTTGTTGTTTAACAGAAATTAAATATAACATAAATACGTTAGAACATGCTTTCGTTGCTCATTTTTATGGGTAAAAAGACTGACTCTTTGTTGATCAAAACTTTTGAGCTGGTAGGCAATGCAATAGCTTTATTCACAGGACTTTACGTACGAGTCAACAATTTAAATTTACACTGAGGTGACAAAAGTCAGGCCATAACTCTTAACATCATGTCAGACCTCCTTTTCCCCAGAGTAGTGCAGCAGCCCGATGTGGCATGGACTCAACTAGTCCTTCCAAGTCCCCTGCAGAAGTACTGAGCCATGCTGCCTCTGTAGCTGTCCATAACTGCCAAAGTGTTGCCAATGCAGGATTTTGTGTATAAACTGACCTCTGGATTATATCCCGTAAATGGTAAATGGGATTCATGTCAAGCGATCTGGGTGGTCAAATCATTTGTTCGAATTGTACAGGATGTTCTTCAAACCAGTCATTAACAACTGTGGCCCAGTGACATGGTGCATTGTCATCCATAAATATTCCATCTTTTTTGGGAACATGACGTCCATGAATGCATACAAATGTTCTCCAAGTTGCCGAACATAAGGGTTTCCAGTCAATGGTCGGTTCAAGTGGACCAGAGGATCCAGTCAATTCAATGCAAACACAGCCTAAAGCCTTATGGAGCCATCGCCAGCTTGCACTAAGCCTTGTTGACAACTTGGGTCTACGACTTTGTGGGATCTGCACCACACTCAAGGAAGATTGTTGTTCGTCGCTATCTGCTTTGCATATAATTTAAAGTTTCTAAAGACGTGTTGCTGGTTTAGTACAGTCAGTGGTGTGACTGTAGATAGAGAGAAGTGGGAATGGCGACTCCATAACCAACTGGGCGTGCTGAATCAGCTGAACATTTTATATGAAAATAAAAAGACGTATTAAAAAAAATTACTTTCCATTCGATGGCTTCACAGTGCTAATTAATATGAGAAGGGCCTCCAGCCACCTCTAATATATGAGGTTTGCTCCTTTGTGGATGACACCGTTTTTCCTCCCATATTTTCGCCTTTAACAATTCCTCCATCAAAATACTTAAACCATCGATATATAGATTTACACAGCAACAGTAATATCGCCATTCTTCCATTTCTGTCCTACCCTAACACATTTATCAAGAAAATGGAAGATGGAACTTCTGCTGCTGAACATCTCTCGCTAAAAACCTTCGTATAAAGCTATAATTTTCTCACTGCTTTCACTTAGTGAGTCGTAAGCAGTAGGACAACCTGTGTTCTGCGATTATTTGTTAGTGTGAGTTGCCTACATCAGGGGCAAGCATACATTCAGGGGCAGAACTATTGTTCTCTTTTTACTGACAGCTCCTTAAGCTGTTGTTCTGCCAAGTCGATTATGACCCACTGAGGATAATCCATCCTCCTGGGAAACCCCACCTCCCCTTTCTACTCAGCCACCTCGCTAGGAACTCCCCTCAGTGATACAATACACTTGCAGGCATGCGTTATTCGAATAGCCCCTCTCCCACTCTACAAGTTTGATCGACTAATTATTTAAATCGATCAATTAATTAAACCCTCCCCTCTGTGAAATCCCCCAGCCATCCCCCTCCCTGCCCCCACCTGCAAATTGGCGAGAAAAAGATTCTGTTGATTGGCCACTTGGCGGAAATCTATTGCAGTGTATGGAATATTACTTAAACAATTTCTGGTAGTCAAGGCAATTTGTGGAATATTGTTTATTTCAACAATTTATGGGGTAAAATGCAATGTATGAAATATGGTTTACTTATTTATTTAACGAATTTGGCGGTAAAGCGATTGCATTGTATGGAATATTGTTTAAACAGTTTCTGATAGACAGGGCACTGTGGAATATTGTTTATTTAAACAGCTTATGGGATACAATGCAGTGTTTGGAATATAGTTTATTTAGTTATTTAAACAATTTGTCCAGAAATTGGCTGCAGTGTATAGAATACAGTTTATTTAAACTACTTGTAAGTGACAAGGAACTATGGAATATTTAAACAATTGCGCCGCTTTTCTATTCCGATGGCGCATGGAAACGCTGACTGGGCTTAGTCTATATTTGCTGCAGGGGTCAGAGATATAAAGGCACTTTTTTCATTTCCCTCGCTTTTCGAAGCACACTGGTGCCTAAACACAAACGAGAAAATCAGAAGAATTACATATCTAAATGTTCGTGACATATTTCGAAATCCACAACAGAATGTGAAAAAAAAACACCAACAGAATTCGAAGCACTGTCCTACAGATGAGAAAAATGACGGGAATTTTCGGAGAATTTTCGATGTCCTGAAAATGCTGGTTTGGAGATGTTATAACGGCCCAGTGGCGAGTGGGAGACAGTGTCCCACCTGTCCAAACCAGAGGAGGCTCCTCTGCCTGGACTTGTCTCTGAACAAAGAATATATCACGTGACTCTCTGGCGTCACGGAACATTCTGTAGATACCTTGCTCTCCCTCCTCTTGTTCGAACCAGTCTGTAGAGACCACTATGCTCTTCATAAAGGATGTCTTATGACTCTCCGGTGTCATGGAAATTCCTGTGAATGGGGCATCCTGACTGGTTCATTCTGAATTTACCCTCCAAATTGCTACATCCGGTGTGGGACACCACTCGCCACTTTCTGCAGACGGACAAATTAAGAAAATTTAAGCGGCAAACTATTTTGTACAGATCGTAAAACATACAGCAGTCACATTTCACTGACAGTTAAACCCTGCAGAAGTGGTCAACAGATGAAGAAATACAGAAATTTCCGCCAAAGACACTTATTCAATTACACTGCTGTGTTATTGTCGAGGACAGCTTGCATTTTTCGGCGTTAAACCGATCTCCATACAGGTTATACCAACACAAACGATTGTACCACCATACCATATCGATGTAGTAAACACAATTCGTATCCTGCACCATAGAAAATCATCTCTTCTGCTTCCTGCATGTATCTATCAAGCCCCAGACACTCATACATACTCCACGAAGACAGACAGATTCCAGAAAACATAACCACCTGCACTGTATATAGCTGCAGCACTAGAAATTTCCCACGAGGTCGATCAGTCATCCATCGCGGCCAACGGTCACGAGGCAACTGCCCCCACACATGCTGGCCTGATGCGTGATCAAAAATGGTTCAAATGGCTCTGAGCACTATGGGACTTAACATCTGAGGTCATCAGTCCCCTAGAACAGAACTACTTAAACCTAACTAACCTAAGGACATCACACACATCCATGCCCGAGGCAGGATTCGAACCTGCGACCGTAGCGGACGCGCGGTTCTAGACTGAAGCGCCTAGAACCGCTCGGCCACACCGGCCGGCCATGCGTGATCAGAGCGCCGTCTGTGGACAGCGGCCACTCTCCGAACTGGTGTATAAATACTGGGCTGGTTCCCCTGCCACAAAGGCATCCACTAACGGTACTGTTTCCGGTCTGGCCTGCTTAGTGCCGTGATTTCTGCAACAAGTTGCAATCATCTCCAGACTCTGGATTTACAAAAACATATACTTTACGAACTCTGTCGATGAGGAATGCGTCAACAATGGCGAATTAATTTACCAATGTCGAAACCGATATCAGCTGCAATATCCAGTTATACACGCCAAAAACACGATGTATTTATGACACTTTTATGCTGAAATCATCGTGTAGCATACGCAAATTTCTCGAATTTCATGTATTTTCGCATGTTCTGCCAGAATATCATACCATTTCCGAAACTGTTCTCGATATCAATCGCACAGCAGAGTGCTACCGATCTCTTGCAAGCACAATTCCGAAGATAAAGAGCGTAAATTATATCTCTAGAAACACAAAACTTTAGGGAGGTATTTATGTGGGACGTGCTGCAAACCTTTGAGTAACTAGAAACTTATCTTGTCTGTGAAGATCTTTACGTGAAAACTGGAAAATAGAGGAAACTGGCAGTTCCACATTATTTTTTAACGAATACGATGTCAATCGTATTACAGATTCGAGATCATCCTTGCACTTTACAAAGTGAACTAAGGTTTTAATACTTGTATCCGTATGTGTTTCTCATTTCTAGGGAACCAGCAAACGTCTCTTCCATCTGTTTTCACCATCTAAATGCAAACAACACACATCTCAATCAATGTTTTCTCAACCAAATAAAGACAGGAAATGTGTAGAATGGCAGCACCACTTCTGTTTGCCCTACGGCACACCAACTGTATATAACTGAATAACCAATGTAAATCCATCAGCATTCAGTTATTCAACTTCAAGTATGTGCAGAATGTCCGTGAATAAGGTATTGTCGTAATTCTGATAGTCGATTTGAGGAGTGGTAGTGAGTGTAATGTGCAAAGTATGGTCGTGAATGCTAATTTAGTTCTCGCTATTTCAAAGCCATTACAGGGAAATAGTGACTGCACAACTCTGCTTTATTCAAGAACACAGCTATGCCCTCACATTAGAAAAAATATTATAGAGTCCTTGCTTGCTCAATATGTTACGACAATTAACGTTGAGGACTACGGATTCGCTGGGAAAAGAGAATGATACTGCTTACAATGTGTTTGAGGAGGTGAAATCAAGAAATGTGCTTAACGTGCTCTCAGATATTTACATGAAACTGATTAAGAGTCGTCGCCACGTGAACGTTCTTGATTACTAAATGTTCGCTACACAACTAGTATTATTACTATGTGATATATCACACAGATTCTATTTTGCTACCTGACGTATTTAAAAGGAATGATCTCATTTCAAATTAGGAACCCTGCTTTAAGCATTATTACTCGAATGCGCGATGGACCACCATCAATTGTGATGCATTGTGTTGGATGTATAGCAGCAAGGGAGAATTCCGGCCAACCTGTCGAAACCTGTCGACCAAGGTATACCCAAATGCAGCGTTCCTACTGACTAATGCTGAGCAGATGTTCCAGAAGACTGTCTTCCCATTGGCTGATGCTGAATCAGTGAAGGCATATAAAGCCTACCTCCTCCACTCCCAGCCTCATTCTGCCTTCATCCGCCGTTGTGTGCGGTTGACTGTTTTGTTCTCGCTCGTGTTCGTTAATCGTTAGTTTGATTCATCCAACATGAAGCAGACAGCGGCATCAAGCAGCAGCGGTAGTGCCAGTGGCGTAAACGACAGAGACGTTAGAGCAGGATGGAGAATTACCTGCTAACTACAGATTCAAAGTGGTAATTGTAACTTTTTCTTCCATAAAGAATTTCGTAGTATAAGTACTAAAGACATTTCTTCTTATTTTATCAGTGCCTATCCGTCGAATCGTGGATGAAATGAATGCTGGGGTGCAACAGCGGCAGCAATAGCAGAGGCAGTGGCAACAGCTGCAGCAGCAGCAGCAGCATCGGCGGCATTATAAATATATACTTCGTCTTTGTAGTACTGGTGTGACCAGCGAGTCTGTAGATGACTTTGAGGGATCAGGATAGATAATTGTAACTTTTTTCACTAAGAATTTCGTAATGAATACTTGTCTTATTGTTTCAGCATATATCCACCGAATCGTGGACGAAATGACTGCTGAGGTGCAACAGCAACGTAGTGCCAGCAGTTGCATCAGCAGCAGCTGCAACAGCAGTGGCAGCAGCTGCAGCATCACCAATATCATCGTAAGTAGTACATATATTTTTCATCGTATACGTAATATGTTGCGACCAACGAGTCTGAGGTGGTTGTAGACGATATTAAGGGACCAAAATCTTTAAATGTGCCTTTTTTCACTAAGAATTTCGTAAAGTTTCAGTATATGTCGTGTACAAATATTTCCTTTCTAAAAAAAATTCAACATATACGTAAATTTTGTTTTTGTTGTAGATGATTTCGGGGATCAAAATTGATAAACGATACTTCTTTTCTTTTCATTAAGAATTTCGGGTTGTTTCAGTATATATTCATTAACTTTTTTTCATCTCCATATTACTGTGTATAAGAAATTTCTCTCTAAAAATTTTATTGTATACGTAATGTGGTGCATATTCTTTGTTGTAGATGATTTCCTGGCGGAAGAAGGGGAACAGGGAGGGGTATGTATCTGGGATAAGCAGGAACCATCGCTGTTATTTTTTTGCATGTGTATGTTTTTATTATTAGATCATTATGTGGCAGGTGATGTAGGGCAACTGGACAGATGGTTCTTCCCCATTTCAGACAAGGACGAAATATCACTATGGGTGGAGGAGTCGGAGAGAGACCTTCGTCACCATGAGGAAATGAGGGAGTTGCCAAGAAGCCAGAGCGAAATAGGTAAAATACACTCACTCTGCTTACAAATAACCAGTATCCTTTCTTTCTTTCCTTGCAGCAGCGGCAGCTGGTGATGTCTCGAATGTTGTACTTAATTGCGTTCGTTATTGTCTCTCTTTACAGCATCACCATCCATGCAATACGCCGTGGTGTGGGTACCAGGGGCGGCGAGGCCTGCTTCACCGAAGCGGGGCCTGTTGCGGCATGCCTCGCCACCAAGAGCGCCGCTAGTCGCCATGCAGGAAGCCGTTGCCGCCCCCACGCCAGCACCGCTCTGCTGTCCGTGGATCCCACTCGCTATGGCCAGCGGGTGGGGGCTGCAGTAGCCACGCTGCTCACACTGGCCCGATACTGCAGCTTCTACTCCTATTCCTCCACCATTTTGTCCTCGCCGATCTCGCGAGGTACGTCACATACCCCTCAACGTCTCACCTCAAGCACCTTCATCATGTAATTGTAGTACTATCAAAAATAGATATGATCCTGTGGCTAGTGGCAGTTCCCTCTTCAGTCCTTTTAGTGAAGGACATCAGGTCAGTGACACCATACTGCGATCAGAATACTTAGTGATTGCAGAAGCCTTTGAGCAGTAAATCTTGTTTACAAGGATCGAGAATCTGGCAGGAGGGTACCGCGGCCCTGCTGGGTTTCTAAGAGTGGCCTTCATGGCTTGGAAATGGAACTCCTCAAGGTCATCAATGATATGCAGTATCCCGCCATTAAATGCGATGTGCTGTTGTGCATCAAACAGCCACCTCCCCTCCCCCCCCCCCCCCCCCCCCAAAAAAAAATATGAAGGGACAGATGTTCATCATCTTTGGGGAGATAATGGCGTGATAACAGGGAGCACATTGAACACCGAGTTGTTTCGTGAATCCACCTTGAGAGCTATACTGGCCTGGTTTTCCACTATGGAAGTTAGAGGGTCAGCTAAAGCACTCAGCTGAATACTACACCTGGACATCCATACACATGTCTAGGATCCTGAAAATGGAGGGTCCAGCTACATCAAGCTCCCTAAGGATATAACTAATAAGAAGGCATGTATTAATGTCCAAAATGAAAACGCTCATTCATGCTTTTCAAGGTCAATCCTTGCGAAAGAAATTCTAAGGTACATGCACAGGGCACATCTCAATCGGTAGATATCTTGACGTTCATAAGTGTTATAACTTTAATTGTATCGAGTTCCCCATCAAGATCCAGGACATACCTAAACTGGAGGCTTAGAATACCGGAATATCGGTTCATGTATAAGTCCTGGAGAAGAAAAACAAGCCAGATGAGCAGGACAACCGTATTGTCGTCGGCCTCCTCCATTTCTCAAAATTTGCGAGTGAGCATAAGGTGCATATAAGCATGCTCTTATCCTCCGATGAGTAAAATAAGGAAAAGGCATTTATCATTATGTTTGGGTCAAAGGCATGTCCCAACTTCTTTTCTCCCAATCATCAACCAATAGTTATGTAAAGCATATTTGCTTAAGGTACATCAATCATTTTTCCTCAGACAAGTTATCGGCAGCACATCAACTAGATTGCTCTTCCAAGGACCTTCTATGTGTTATTATGACAACTGAGGAAAACAAATTCATAATGTTTAAAAATGCTCACCATCTGGAAATATGCCCAGTTGTAGTGTACGTCGACATTGGATGCCTCCTCACTCCTGTGGCCCTACAGCCTCATATACCACCTTTACAGAAAAACGCATACCATATGCGGCAGCGTACCAATTGTATCATTCTATGATTCAAGTCTTAACCACTACAAACCTTGTGTCGGTGATAATCCTGAGGCTTGGCTGCTCACTGAGCTCTAAAAACTTTCATGGGAGGTTGATAAGCTTTACGGCAACGTTCCCATGACCAGATCGAAGGAGAATAAAGATTTGTACAATAACGCAGTTGACTGTCATATTTGCAGGCTAATGTTAGACTGGAAAAATGGAACTCCTCACAGGGACCACTGTCATGTTACGGGGAGGTTCTGGGGTGCAGCTCATAATAAGTGCAATTTGAAGTATCAGCTACCGAGGCACATACCCGTTTTCTTCCATAATTTAAGTGGCTACGACGCTCACCTTCTTGTTGAGCATTTGGCTGATTTCGGCTGGGAGAAAAATCAGGTCAGTGTCCTGCCTGAGAGCGTTGAGAAAAATATTTTATTCTCCAAACGAACGACGCGAGAATTACTCTCCGCTTCCTTGTTGACAACGCTACGTTTTATGTAGGCGCCACTACAGAAATTCGAGCTGCATTTCCCGACGAGTAAAAGTTTCAATTTGTGACTAGGAGGCGGGTTTTCCCACACGAGTATGTGGATAGTATGGCAAAACTCAACGAAACCACGCTACCCGAAACAACTTCATTCTCCAGCAACCTTATAGGCGATATCATAATGGATGCAGAGTATGAGCATGCTGTGAAGTGTGGCAGGAATTCAACATCTCCACTTCAGAAAAGTACACATGGCTTTACATGGACACAGATGCCCACTTGCTTGCGGACATTGTCGAGTGCCGGCCGCGGTGGTCTAGCGGTTCTAGGCGCTCAGTCCGGAACCGCACGACTGCTACGGTCGCAGGTTCGAATCCTGCCTCGGGTATGGATGTGTGTGATGTCCTTAGGTTAGTTAGATTTAAGTAGTTCTAAGTTCTAGGGGACTGATGACGTCAGATGTTAAGTCCCATAGTGCTCAGAGCCATTTGAACCATTTTTGACATTGTCGAGAAATTCTGAAGTCTATTCATGACAACGTATTCTTCTAGATACCACCTGTTATCCCATGGAACCTTGGTTGCATTGGGACACAATGAACAAGAAAACGAAGTGCAGTAATAAATTATTGACTGATGCTGACATGCTTCTGTCTTTCTGTGAAGGATCCATAGGGGAATTTGCCAACGTGTCAATAAGCACGCAAAGGCAAATAACCCATGGATTGGTGACAAGTTCAACACATTTCTTGATTCAAGTTACATCATGTCCTTGGAAGTCAGCAACTTAAAGGTTACAACAACATTCACTGCTAATTAGGGAGTTTTGATACATGCCCGAAGACGAGTGCAAGGGGAATATGGCGGCTGATTCTGATGTGAGGTATGTGGTGGAGGCAGAACTCATCTACCCTAGTAGCTTCCATGATGCGCACGCTGATTTGCCGCTGCGTCCAGAGCAACAAGTTCTGCGAGGAGGTTCCATCGAAAAATTGATGACGACGTTGGGGAATTAACGGAGATATATTATTCATCACCATAATCTCCAGCAGTGTCTCAGCTTGGGAATGGAGCTGGTTAGAATTAGCTGGACTATCTCTTTCAAGCAGTCCCCTTGGATGAAGGATTATACGACACAGAGAGCTTACACAGCGTGTGACTTAGAGAAAGATTTTTATAAATTAATGAATAGTTCAATTTTCGGTAAAAAATAGAGTATTTGAGGAAACGGCGTGAAATTTTGATTAGAAACGAACGGAATGGGCGTTAGGGCGTGAGAAAATGCACTGCCAGACCAAATTTTAAACGGGTCACCATATTCAATAAGTACTCTGTTGCTGTGGAGATGGCGAAGGCTGCAATAGAGTTTACGAAACCTATTTATGTGTGGATGTGCATACTAGACCTCTCCAAAGTCAACATGTATCGCTTTCATTACGAGTTTGCGAGAACTCGTTTCGCAGTTCCTTAATTACTTTATATGGATGCAAATAGCTTCATCCATTGGGTGAAGAACTGCGATCCAGATGAAGTAATGAGGTACCACGGTAATGAATTCGAGACATCCCCATACACGGCCAATAATCCTTATGGTATTGTTCCACAGAACAAGAATGTTATCGGTCTTATGAAAGACGAGGCGAATGGATTGCTGTTGTGGAGTTTGTAGGTCTGGAATTAAAAATGTATGCGTATTGCATACTGGAAGGTGGCACTCAGAGGCAGGCTAAGGATGTGCGTCATATGGCATCGAGAGCCCTCTGTATCGAAGACAATTTGCTGTGCCTGCATATCAGTGTTCGTGGTGCTGCACCGTAGCCGCCGGATGCGTGTATTCGACCGAGAGGACACAGGATACCTCATGACGATAAAAGGTTCATTTGTGAAGATGTGATTGAAACTCTCCTGTACTCACACTACTCACTTGCAGTGAGAGAAGGGACAGGGTACTCTGATTGGGTGGTAGGGAATAAGTGTATGTGTGTGTGTGTGTGTGTGTGTGTGTGTGTGTGAGTGAGTGTGTGGAAGAGAGAGAGAGAGAGAGAGATAATCTGTGTCTGCAGAGTAGTATGACCCTTTTATGATAGTGTAAGTAATTGTGTGTGTCTCTGTGAGTGCGTGTGTGTGTGTGTGTGTGCGTGTGCGTGTGTGTGTGTGTGTGTGTGTGTGTGTGTCATGGAAATATTTATTTATGTATACACACATACACACACACACACACACACACACACACTCACCATGTGCGTAAAAAAAGCATGAAACAAGAAAAAATATGTATATTGTGTGTAAATATATATGCACATCACGTGTAAAAAAATTTAAAAATGTGAACATAAGCATAAACTAACAAAAAATATTTGTATATTTATTTATTCCTACATAATGTATGAGTACTGTGTAAATATATGTACCTAAGCACCGTGTGTGTCACGGAAAGAGAATAGCTTTTTTAGTTTCACCTGTTGCTAGTTGTCCAAGACTTATGCGTTTCTAACTGTATGCAGTCCATCAGAATTGTTGTTTAACCTATGCTACTGGGACTGTGGAATGTAGTTGTAGCAAAAAAAGGAAAACAAGTATCTCTGCATTGGGTTTTAGTGTAGATATATAAAAAAATTGGAAAAACATTCTTAGCCAGTGTCATTGTCGTAGTGTGTAAGATAAAAGACGATGATGTTTGGTTTGTGGGGCGCTCAACTGAGCGGCCATCAGCGCACGTACGAAATCCTAAGATAAAAGAATCTCTGCGTTGCAGTATCAGAGTCAAATTTCATCTCAAGAACTGAAATGATTCTCAAAAATTAAATTGTATCTGTGTAAAATGAATAAAGGAAAAAATTCGTTACCATTGTCTTTGTTGTAATTATTTACAAAAGAAACCTACCCCTATTGTATTATGTGCACATAAAGTATGTGCATGACACAAATGAGGTTAGTTTTTCTGAAGATGAGTGCAATTATGGAGGTGAAGTTTAAGATGGAAGATAACAAAATATATAGAATCACCAATGTGTTGGCTGGATTTACAGTTGTCAAAAATACGAAAAGGTTTCGTGGGAGTGGCGAAATCGAGAAAATAAAAAAGACACGAGGGCTTATTAACTGTAATTACACATTTATTCCTCGACAAATATGTGATAACGACGACGATATGACGAGGTCAGGGGTGGAGGGAGGGGGGGGGGAGGGGCGGGGCTGTTTGGTGCTGGGCAGTGCGAAACGCCACACAGCTGGTGGGAGTGTGGACATACCATACTTTTTTTCGGACGCTGTACTCCCATAAATGCTAGATATGTTATGCTGCTTCGACGTAAAGATACTGTGGCTTATGTTCCGACATATCACCGGACGATTGTGGGAAGTGATCATACTACTACTCACGTAAAAAAATTACGTATGTGTTATCGTAAGGGCAGGATAGTTTTGACGTGTTGAACTGTGATTTCAGTGCATTGAGAAGTATGTCTGGCCATAAGGGGTGAGAGATTCATTTTTAAACAGCTGCACAATATCGCAATGCATGGGTTTAACTGGATCAGTTCTAGAGTACAAACAGGACGGGCAATATGGCTGGAACAAAATGGATACAAAGAAGGTTCTCTCATCGGCTCCCCTAAGCAGATCCTCATGCGTTCTCTGTTGCACTATCGACAACGATGTTTATTACAGTACACCAACTCATATCGTTGATGTCCTTCCAACCCTTTCTTCCATGGGAGTGCTGTTGATTATCACATGGCACCAGATGTCTGTGCTTTACAAAACTCGTTGAAAGAGTCTTGGCGAATTGCAGCACCTTCCAGAAGCGCTGACTGGAAGGCACAAACGTCAAATAATTTCCTGGCACTGGGGAGAATTGAGACTCCTAGCCGGTGTGAGTGAGGGTGTACCAGAATTTTTGTCGCGTGCTAGACACACATAAACGATAACTACACTGCTTGCGTGAAATGTGTATATGTTGGAGTGTAAAGTTTCTGTAGCTTATGTTCTGACATGTGCAAAGAAAATGGCTTTGTCCGGTCGTAAAGGAGGTATAGGTTCGACGTGGCGAATCGTGATTTCAGCACATTGATAGCCGTGAGGGGGATGAAGGATTTTACGTGGAAAATCATGTCCAGTCACAAGAATGGTATAGATATTGATATTACTAGAGCCACAGTCGTCAGGAGGAGGTATTTCTGATACTTTACTCATTTTCAGAAGTCACTAGGATCGTAATATTTAATTGTAATCACACTGATAAGTATGTGGCTGGTTTCTTAGGACGTTTCTGCCTGGTGAGCGAGTGCATGGCAGAGGTAGCCGGTGACCGAAATGAATTGACATATCCTGTTTAAGGCGTGGGCCGTCGCTGAGTCACCCGAGCTGGATAGGCGTCGTACAAGAATGCAGCTGATCTAACCATGTTGCCCTCTAGGGGGGTGTATAGCAAACCAACTCAGTATGCGTTAGGCAACCTTCGCGATCGTGTGTGTCGCGACTATGTTCCGTGGAAATTTGAGAATATTCGTTACGGGTGAGTGTTTGCATTGGACAATTATTCCCTCCCATGTAAATTGATCGGTTGACTGCTTGTACTGCCGTTCTACACATTTTCCGTCTTTATTTGGTTGAAAGAACATCGATTGCGATGTGTGTTGTTTGCATCTAGAACACATATGATTATAAGTATTAAAACCTTAGTATAAATACTCTGATCAGAGCACAAGACATCACTCTTATCCTCCGGTGAGAAAGCAACGCGGCCCCTGGTCACGACTGCGTCACCTACCGCCGCCTCAGAGAATGCCCCTTCTCCTTCCTGATTGTCCTTGCCGCTTTCTACAACGTAATCCTCTCTACCAGCTTCTACACCAACGTGTGGAAGACTTCCCACATCCTCTTAGTCCTCAAACCCAACAAACCCCCTTCCAGTGCCTCTTCCTGTCGTCCCATCTGCCTCACCTCCATCTTCAGTAAGGTCATCGAATCCATCCTCTCCTGTCATATCCATCACCACCTTAGTCAACACCACCTCCTCTCCCTCACCCATTGTGGCTTCCGACCCTGCTTCTCCACTGAAGACCAACTCCTTAATGTAGTCCACCTTCTCTCCCTCCAACTTAACTCCTGTCGCTCCGCCATTTTTGTTTCTGTCGACCTCCAAAATGCTTACAACTGTGTATGGCACCCTGGTCTCCTCTTTAAGATCCAAACCTACGGCTTGCCTATCAATTTTGTCCATCTGGTCGCTTCCTTCCTCTCACACTGTCCTTCCTATGGTCACCCTCCATGATACCAACTCTCATATCTTCTATCCCACTGCTGGCGTCCCCCAAGGTTCCGTTCTCTCCCCTCTCCTCTATCTCCTGTCCACCTCCTGCAATATGCTGATGACACCGCATTCCTGACTCTCTATCCTACCCCTCAACAGTTCCAACACACCCTCCAAACCCATCTTGACCAATTCACCACTTCATATTAACCCCTCCAAAGCATAGGTAATCATCATAGGCCGCACCATCCGCTCCTTCTGTCTTCACGATTTCTGCCTAACCATTTATAGTCGTCCCATCCAGCTCACCCCCACCCTGAGATACCTTGGCCTCACCCTTTACGGTCACCTCATCTGGACCCCTCATTTCCTGACCATTGAGCAGAAAGTCCATTCCCACCACTGCCTCCTGAAACTCCTGTCTGGCCAGACATGGGGATTGCGTCCTCTGCTATGACAGTGTTGCCTGGATCTCTGCCAACCGCCCCCTCCCCCCACTTTTATAAGGCCCTCCAAATCCTAGAATGCCACGCACTCCACCTTGCCTTCCATATCTGCCTTCCTTCCCCACACAAATCCTGTATGACCTCATCTGCTTCCCTCACCTCCTCCTTCTCCTCCAACATATGTGCATCCTTTACACTATCTGCAGGCTTGGTCCCCCCCACCCCCTGGTTTCCTCCTTCCTGTCCATCACCACCTGTTGCTGTGCATCTATCACTGTATCCCTCCCTCTCCCTACCTCCACACCTTCCATCTCCTTCATCAGGCCAATTTACAGCACTTCCCCCTCACAGATGTTGATCTTCCCCATGTCATTTACCCTTCCTTCCAAATGTAGCCCAACCTTGTCGCCCTCCCCCCTTCCCCAGTGCCCCACCTTTTCCTCTCCCCGCCTTCTCCCAGAGCAGATTTTCCTCCTTCCCCCCCTGAGTCTCTGCACCCCCTCCTCGACTGTTTCCCTACCACGTCCTTCCTTCCCCGGCCCCCTTCGGCTCGTCCCCTGCCCATCTCCCCTGTCCCCCCTTCTAGCAGCGACCCTCCACTCTTTCTTCCCTTCACCCACGTCTCCATCCCACTGGCAGATCCTCTCAGTTTGTTCATCGTCATCAGTGTGCTACATCAGTCATGTGTTTGGTGCTGTTCTCCCGTGATGTAAAGAGTTGTGATTTTAATCATGTCCTGGACTTGTACATAGTGTTGCTGTCAGTGATAGTTACGTGCTACACTGCCCATCGCTACTTTCGTGCTCTGGCCGAACTTCGCCTTGTGTTTCTTTTAATCGTCACGGTGTGTGGTTTTTTGTGTACAGTTTTTAGATTTTTATCACCATTTTTACAGTCACCCCCTTTTTACGGTATCTTCCATTATGTTTCACCTTTTATATGTCTATTTCACTGTATTTCCTCCTTTATGCTGTTTTCAATGTCTCCATGTTATGTACTTACTGTCTGTCTCTTGCCTGAAGAGCGGCGCCTATACTGCTGCCAGCCCACCCCATATGGGACATTGAAATACAATGCAGAAAAAAAACTTAGTTTGCTTTGTAAAGTGCAAGGATGACTTCGAACACGTTATACCTTTGACATCGGTATTAGTTAAAAAATACGAATAGAACTACCAGTTTCTGCTATTTTCCAGTTTTCATGTAAGGATCTTTGCAGATGAAATAAGTTCCTAGTTACTTAAAGTTTTGCAGTACGTCCCACATAATTACCTCCCTAGAGTTTCGGGTTTCTAGAGATACCATTTCCACTCTTTATATTCGGAATTATACTTTCAAGCGATCGGTAGCACACTACTGTGTGGTTGATATCGAGAGCAATTGCATAAATGGTATGATATTCTGGCAGAACATGTGAAAATACATGAAATTCCGGAAATTTTCATATGCTACACGGTGATTTCAGCATAAAAGTGCCATAAATACATCATATTTTTGGCGTGTAATATAGGACGTTGCAGCTGATGTCTTTTTCGATATCGGTAAATTAATTCGCGATTATCAAAGCATTTCTCATCGAAAGGGCTCAGAAAGTAAATTATCTTGTAATCTCAGCATCTGGAGATGATTGTAACTCGTTGCAGAAACCACTGTATCAATCAGGCCAGACCGGAAACAGTACCGTTAGCGAAAGACTTCGTGCCCTGTCTTTGTACACCAATTTGGAGAGTGGCCACTATCCGCAAACGTTGCTCTGATCAGGCCAGCATGTGTGAGAGCAGTTGCCTGGTGAATCGTGACCGCTGTCCGCTGTGGAAGACCGACAGACCACACGGGAAATACCTACTGATGAGACTGTATACAGTACATGTGCTCTTGTTTTCTGGGATCTGTCTGTCTTCGCAGTGGATGTATGACTGTTTGGTGGTCGACCGCAGGATGCAGAAGTGATGCATTTGTATGTTGCAAGACATGAATTGTGTTTAATACATCGTTATGGTTTGGTGGTACAATCGTTTGTGTTGATATAGTCTGGGTGGAGATCGGTTTCACGCCGAAAAATTCAAGCTCTCCTCGACAACAGCAGAGCAGTGTAATTGACTAAGTGTCTTTGGCGATACTTAGTATATTTCTTGATCTGTAGACCACTTCTGAGGGGTTCTACTGTCACTGCAATATAGCTGCTGTACGTTTTAGGATCGTAAAAGAAGGTTGCTGCTGACATTCTCGTAATTTGTCCATCTGCAGAAAGTGGTGGACAGTGTTCCCACACCGAATGCAGCAATTTGATGGGTAAATCCAGTATGAACCAATCAGAATTCTCCATTCACAGGGAGTTCCATGAGCTCAGAGTGTCACAAAACATTCTTTGTGGGAGGTATATGAGTCCCTACAGACTGGTTCAAACAAGATGGGGGCAGAGTGTGATATGTGCACGGAGTTCTGTGACGTCAGAGAGTCATGTAATATCTTCTTTGTTAGAGTGTTGAGAGATATGAGCAGGCAGACCAGACTCCTCTGGTTCTGACAGGTGGAATGCTGTCGCCCACCCACAATTGTAGCTTTACAGCATCTCCAGATCAGCATTCATACGACATCGAAAATTCTCCGAAAATTCCAGCCATTTTTCTCATTGGTAAGATAGCGCTTCAAATTCTGTTTTTGTGGTTTTTTTTCACGTTCTGTTGTGGGTTTCGAAATATGTCATTAACTTTTAGATATGTAATTATTCTGATTTTCCCATCTGTGCTTAGACACCAACGTGCTTCGAAGAGCAAGGGAAATGAAAAATAAGTGCCTTAACATCTGTGACCCCAGCAGCAAATATAAACTACATCCACTCATCGTCTCCTTGTGTGATCAGAATAAAAAAGTGCTTCTAATGTTCAAAAAATGTCATACTGCTTTGTCACCCACAAATTGTTTGAATAAATAATATTCCATACACTGTAGTCACTTTCCTTACAAATTGCTTAGATAAATAATTAAACTACTTTCCAAACATTACCTTGTATCCGATTAACTGTTTAAATAAACAATATTCCACACATTGCCTTGTCTACTAGAAATTGTTTAAACAATATTCCATACACTGCAATCGATTTACCCGCCAAATGGGCAATCAACTAAGTCTTTTGCCGTCAATTTCCACGTTGTGGTGGGAGGGGAGGGCGTTATTTCCAAGATCGGAAGGGTTAATTAATTCACCGATTTAATTAATTAATCAATCAAATTGATAGAGTGGGAGGGGGCTATTCGAATAACTCATGCCTGGAAGAGTACTTTTATCAGTGAGGGGAGTTCCCAGAGGGGTGGGGGAGGAGGTGGTGGAGGGGTGGGGGGTTTCTCGGAAGGATGGATTATCCCCAGTGGGTGATAATCCACTTAGCAGAACAATAGGTTAAGTACCTGCCAATCAAAAGAGAACAATAGGTTTATCCCTAAATGTATGCTTGCCCCTGATATTGGCAACCTACACAGCCAAATTGTCTCAGAACACAGGTTGCCCTACTACTGTCATATGTGGGAGGGATACGTTTGCTAACAATACTCACAAGAAGCTGTAAAGTGATCAAATCCCTGCCTCCCTTTTGTCAGAGTTTTTTGTACTCCCATATTCTCAAAAATCTTTCAGGCTTCGATATTTAGCATGTGCATCTGCCTGATTTTGTTGAGTAAGGCTCGCTGTAGATATCCCCAGCCAAGTCACAGAGCCGTTTTAGTTTTCTCAAAATCCCAACAGGATCTGACTGCGTGTTCCAATAGTTCGAAGGCTGTCTAGCCCTGTACCCGTCATAGCTTATGTAGGGAGCCATCACAAATAGAAAAAAGTTGCACACTAATGTGCAGGGAGAAATATGTCAGCATGCGGATGCTTATATCCAGATATTTTACGATGGAGATTGTTTTCAGTGATTTGTAGCCAATGGCGTAACAGAACAGTAGCAGGGCTGTTTGGCTATTGGCCACGGTGGTCGACCGTTTCTAGGCGCTTCAGTCCGGAACCGCGCGACCGCTACGATCGCAGGTTCGAATCCTGCCTCGGGCATGGATGTGTGTGATGTCCTTAGGTTAGTTAGGTTTAAGTAGTTCTAAGTTCTAGGAGACTGATGACCTTAGATATTAAGTCCCATAGTGCTCAGAACCATTTGAACCATTTTTTTGTTTGGCTATTTTAGATTCAATAGTTACATTTATCTACATTCACCTCCAGCTCGCATCGATCCTCAGTCCTCTGCAAATCGTTATACCAACTGTTGTCCAACCTTGCTATAGACAGGAGCCTACATCTAAATACACATTCCGCAAACCACTGTTCGGTGCGCCGTGTGGACTATGTCGTAGCAGTATTATCGATTTTTTCACTCCTGTTCCACTCACACGCGTAAAGATCGAGTAAAAATGAATGTTACTTCCCTGAAGATCCCATCAAATGCATCTGAGTCCGACGTATGCATTCTACTTCAACTCCCTCCAGGTGCTTACTGCGGTTAATGCTTCATGTGAGTGAAGAGGATTTCTAGTCTTATTAACGTGCAACAGATTTATTTACGTTCGTGTCAACTACCAGCGCCACCACAGGTCTTCCCCCCTGTTGTAGCAAAGCAGCGGCTGCAGTTGCGAACTGGAGTGACGGTTAGATACGGTAGGCAGATGCAGAAACATGACGCTCCGCCAGTCTAGTACGCGCTTTGTGAATGGAACATATACCTTCGTCTGTACAAGCGTTCCAGCAGTTACTTTTTTACAAGTCCTGTATAATCTTATAGCGTTATGGGAGCTGATAATTAAATCACACACTGGACGTGCAGGTAATAAGTTCGTTCGTTTTAACCGAAACGTCCTGTTGCGTATTTCTCGTTTTGGTGTGTCTACTTGAGGAAAAAAAGTGCCTATTTCCGGATAAAATCGACAAAATTTTAACGATTGGCCCAAAAATTGTAAATAATATCATATGTTGTTGTGCTCGTACTGCTAAATATGATGTTAGTTGTTAACCCCTTAAAATTTCGTATTTAAGTGCGTCATCTTGTAAAAGTAGGTATTTTGGAATACCGATAACATTTTAACGAATTTCTTTAAACTGCAAATAGCACTGGTGATAGTTCTTATAGCCATTTAAAGAACATATTTTACATATGTTTCCTGAAAATCGGTAAAATAGCAGCGGAACCCATATTTGTGTGTATCTTCTCGAAAACTGTAGGCTAATAAGAAGAAAATTATGAAATGTGCATCTTCTTAAAAATCGGTAAAAATTAGCCACGAAACCGTAAACAGCGTCGTATTTTGCAGAATATAAAATGGAAATGCCGTGTGGCTAGGGCCACCCGTCCGGTAGATCGTTCGCCTGGCGCAAGTCTTTCGAGTTGACGCCACTTCGGTGACTTGTGTGTCGATTGGAATGAAAATGATGATGATAAGGACAACATAGCACCCAGTCCCTGAGCAGAGAAAATCTCCGATCCAGCCGGGAATCGAACCCGGGCCGTTAGGTATGACAGTCCGTCGCGCTGACCACTATTTTTTTCTCTCGCTCTCTTCATTTTGTTCGGTATTGTTCGTTGCGTTTGGTCTGGGCGGACGTCACAAGACATCCGTTCAAGGTGATCGTTGAGTCCTTTACTCAGTACCACTCAGCTACTAGGGGCGGACTGCAGAAAATAGAGTGGATGCCGAACATTTGTGAAAACTAGGCCAATACCACTAGGTGCTACACTATGCTGGAAATTTGCAATATCACCTGAATTTACTGATGCTGCTGCTGCTCCAGTTAGGTCCACGTTAAGAACGCCAGTTTCGGGATGCTGGGAAGACACTGAGAGCGGTTGGTGTGGAGGCGGTGGGAGTGGGGGGGGGGGGGGGGGGGGGGAGACGACCAATACCAGCACAGTGAGGGTTATGTAACATGACACGTGCCATCACATCATCCAACATGGCATTTGTCATGTTGTGACACAACATGTCATTAAAGTTTAGGACCCGTGAATCCCCACTCTGGGATACTTTCTATTGTAGATGCACCCCTCTCTCGGGTAACCTTTACTGTAGATGAACACCACTCTCTAGAAGAACATAAACTTGTGTCTGTCTGTTCCTACAACCCTCACCATACATTTAACAGAAGGTGGGTTTCGGGAGAAATGGTCCCTTGGGGAAAACATCACCCACCCCAACACAGAAATCAAAAAATTGTTTTAGCGTACCTACGAGAACAAATCCGCTCCCAGAAATTTTAACTTTTTTAACTATTATATCTATGTTATTCAGCCATATGATGTTGTGTATTGTTTATTACAGCTGGCGAATCGTCTGGATTTTGGGCACAGGATCGGGGACCTTAGCCTATAAATTGCAAGTTGCAAGTGTGCCAACACCTTGCAGATAAGAGAGCTCACTGCACTAGGGAAACTGCGTTAACTCGTAAAAAAGTGTGCGCAAATATATCAATATGTTGTGATTTAAATGCCTTCGAAGTTTCCAGATAAGTAGAGAAGCTATTTCCCTTCTTCTAAATCCCTAACTCTGACCAGGAAGAATTTGCCTTTTTTGTGCTATGATAGGAGTATTTTCATTCTGATTCCCAACTACCGTACTTTCTACAAGATAGCGTAGCAGTTTTTGAAGAAAATGGAGTAAAACATTTTATGCTGGTTAGAAATAAGCGACCTTTCTTGTGATAATTATTTTATATCAGTTTTCGGCTTAGTTTAATTTCCTGCTTGGTCGTGATAAAGCTTGTTCAGTGAAACAGTATATCATGTTGTAAAGGGCTGTGCATAATTCTGGTTTGGTACATGCATTGTTTTGCACGTCCAAAGATTTTTCGGTGATTTTAAGCCTCTGATGAATAAAATCTTTAACGAATAAACAACGAAATGATAATTAACTGCAATAACCATTTTTTTCAGTTATATCCAAAGGCAACACTTAAAATGCAACACATTTCTACGAAACATAGTTTCATGTGCAAACGCATAATTTTTCGCACGTAAAAACCGAACGATGAAAGATTTTCGTAAACACTTTTATAATTACCATAAGAATATATTTTGTTATTGTCATCTGTACCACTTTAAACCGTCTAAGCACATGCGATAAGCATTAAACTGAATTTTGCGCACATTTTACGTGCTACTTTAGACTGCCATATCATGGCAACGGATAAAGCTTTCACAAGACAACAGGACGATCTTTAATTACATATATCTATCTACTGTCCTCAAAATTTGTTCCGATTCGCACAAGTTGGAAATATAAGTGGCGTGCGCTAAAAACGTCACAAAAAAAATATTTTTTGCACATAATATCACAATGAAGCTAGATTTTTGAAAGTGAGTTTTCCGTTTTATCGTAAGAATGAATTTTTTATTTATCTGATTCACTTTAAACCGTTTCCACGCGTTCTGTTCACTTGAAGACGAATTTTACGTGCTACATTTTGCTCGACGTTAAACCATCGTATCTCGACAACGGGTAAAGGTTACTGGGTGAAAAAATTTTATTTTGGCTTTATCCATTTATCTATCTTCGTGCAAAGTTTGAACCGATTCATACAAGTTTTAGGCATAGAAGTGGCACGCTTCAAAAACCTCCCAGAAAAAGTGTTTTTTGCGCGTAAAATTCAAACGAAACAAGATTTTTTTCAAACTGTTAAAACTTAGCTTATACCAAGGTCCGATACACTGGTGGATCAAATTTGAACCATTAGTCTCGATCCAGTCCGCAGTTATTTACGAGTGAAATCCGAGTGAGGGTGACTGCTTTTGCACGTAAAATCCGAACGGTGCTCTCATACAAGGGAAGCCAGTAGCTGAGAATTAAGTTTAGCCCTATTATAGTATTTTGCTAAAGGAATTAGTCGATTAGCACAATTTACCAGCCCGCCAGCTCCTGTTCACCGTTCAAAGCTTGTTTAACATACTGTAACATAGCTACAGCGAGACATGTTCGAAGAGCTATGCAAATGGCCGCTGTTCCGGGCTAAACAAAAGACATTTTATCCCATGTTCCTTGCTCAAATAGGAGCACAAAGACCCCCGCCCCCCTCCACCAAATCGCGGTTCTGCGTGCGGCTATTTCATACATGTTTGTTACGCGACGTCAGAAGCGCTTTTCTGGTGCCTTCGCCTTTCCCAAACCCAAACCGATCATCTACCAGAGCCTCAGTTTTCTTTTACATTCTTCTGCACTTTATTCTTATCAGCAGCTCGGATGTATGAGCTGTTAAACTGTTTGTGATAGTTGTCGCACTTGTAGGCCCTTACTATTGCGACGTTGCCTAATGGATATTCCGCTGAGTAGTTCCTCTAACCAGAATCCCGTACGAGCAAACTGTAACTTTAACTGCGGTTACTCCTACTTTAGGTAATTGGTTTATGCACGACTCTGTTTAAAATGAATAGCTCGGTAATGTCGGAAGGTCGAGCCACCCACGTCTGCTTTCATGCTCAGCAGAAAAGTTGCTGCAAATTAACAACATAAACAGAAACATTAACTAAAAGATGTATGAAGAATTAATAAACAGGGTCCTATTCTAACGTCAGTAACTAAAAGATGTATGAAGAATTAATAAACAGGGTCCTATTCTAACGTCAGTAATTGACGTAGACGACATCAGAGAATTCTGATGAATAATGTTTATTCAAGAAAATAAATCTCAAATATACGGAATGTGGTCCTACGGCAACCAGTTGTAATACAGACATAAAATAACCTTATTAAACGGAGTAAAGTTGCGCTTAGAGCGTTACGAGAGTCGTAGCGATATCCCCAAGCTAAGTAATCACCCAAGACTCATGAAAACTATGTTCATTACGTGATCACAATACACGAAATCTTCACCAGCTCAACATAATTCAGAGGTCAGTATGGCAATTTACACAATAACACACGAGAGATAACGAGCAGAAACTCAAAGCTATCTATTCTCAGTTCCATACAGCAAGCGGAAAAGGTAAAGTTCTGCACTAGAGCACATTCAGACCTCGAGAAATTTTGAGTCCCCTCAAAAGTTGAAGTTTTTTAATGGCCGTTCACTGCCCAGAATCAATCACCTACACGACTAAATCTTACATGTTCCCTCAGGAAGGTCTCCCTTCTTCCAGAGCTAACGTAAGAGTCTCAGCGTAACTTGTGCCAATCGCTCCCTTCAGTGCACCACTCTTTAGTGTCCGTCTCCACTTGAACCCAGCAGTGTTCGGCCACTGCCTACTTCTACATTAGCCTAAGGCCATCCTCACCAAAAGCACATCGTTCTTATATTCTATAGACATGATTTGACTCAACTTGACCGCTTTCTGCACCAACTAATATATTACGACAATATTTAAATAAAGAAACGTTATAAACATTCGGTCACAGAACATTCACAGTAAATATGAATTAGGTTTGTTCGTAAATAAATAAGCTAGCATTCTTGCACAGTGCTCATATTAACTGAAAACAAAATGCTGTTAAATATTGTTCACATTATTTACGTCTGTTCGATAGAAGCCTCTTTTGGCACCCTTTTCAATTATTGTATCAACTAACATGAGTGATGGACCACTTCTTAAATTAGCACGGTTTTGTATTATCGACTGTAATTATATTTAAGTAAAAATACTGACAAGGTAGTAGCATATACCTTAAATAACTATACAAGTATGAGAAAATAAAAATTATTCATTCTGCACTCAGTTGCTGTGTTGTTGTGGAGGATACGGTGTTTTGACAAACATTTGTGTAATGAAAAGGACACAACAACGTAAGTCAACAAATAAAGCAGTTTCTGATAAGTGGCTTTCGGGGATGAGAGCTATCGTGCAATGCTGTCACCTGAGATATCATTTGTTGAAACTACATGAAGCGTTTAAAAGTTGTTACTTCTAAAGTTCATTGTGATATTTAGTAGCTGTACATTATTGACTTGTTTAGTTTTAAAGATATTGAAAATATAATTGTTTCAATGGATGCATCTCATTCATCTGAGATCAATGATGTATTCAGATTTGCATTATTATGTAACTGTGAATTTTATTATAGATTTTCTAAGAGTTATAAGGAGCCCAGTTTCAGACTATCTGACACGCTATCATTTCTAGGGCATCGTCTGTTCTTCTGCTACTTGAGTGACGGTCGCCCAGATTCTCTGCACCGGGTTTTACCCGCTTCCTGCTAGGCCAGCAGCCTTTGTACTCAGGCCGCTCCGGCTGGACTGGTCACACCACTCTCTCGCCCCTCAGTCTGGTGGCTTAGCTACAGCCGTACAGAACAAATTTTCCTTGCCTCCAATCGATCCTAGGCAGCCGAATAACTCACATTTGCATAACGTTACACTATCTTCGGAATTGTGTGGATGATATTTTTCCAAAAGTCTAATGGTACATCACGAATCTCATATATTCTACATAGAAACTTGAATTTCATTTGGTTACCACTTCACCCCGCCCCCCCCCCCCCCCCCCTGATTGTAGAAATTACAATGGAATGTTATCCATCCTATCTACAGTATTTGATCGCAAGTCTTCCAGAACTAATTTACATGTTGGTTCTAATACTGGATCCCCTATGTCTTCCATATTGACTCCGGTTCCTTCCTCTGTCATCTCGTCAGACAAGTCATCCCCCTCATAGAATCCTTCAGTGTACTTTTCCCTTCCATTGATTTTTCTATACGCTGAGTCAGTTGTTCGGACGATAATTTCTTTTTCAATTTCTTCTCATTTTCCTGCAGCATTTCGCCCTTGCATCCATGCACCTCCTATTTATTTCATTCCTGATTGATTTATATTGCTGTATTCCTGTCTTTCCTTGAGTATTTTTCTACTTTCTTCTTTCGACTATCAGTTGAAGAATTTCTTCTGCTACCCAATGTTTTTTTTTTTTTTTGCACTTAACTTCCTCCTAACTATGTTAGTTTGTTCAAAATTTATGATTATCGCTTTAAAGGTGTCCATTCCTCTTAAACTGAACTGATTACTCTCTTATTCCTTATCGTACTATCCACACCCTTAGTGAATTTCAAATGTCATCATTCCTCAGTACTTTAGTATCTCACTTTCACCTACAATGATTCTTCCAGATGATTCTCTCAAACTTCAGTCTGCCGGCCGCGGTGATCTTGCGGTTCTAGGCGCTCCAGTCCGGAGCCGCGCTGCTGCTACGTTCGCAGGTTCGAATCCTGCCTCGGGCATGGATGTGTGTGATGTCCTTAGGTTGGTTAGGTTTACTTAGTTCTAAGTTCTAGGTGACTGATGACCACAGCAGTTGAGTCCCATAGTGCTCAGAGCCATTTGAACCATTTGAAACTTCAGTCTAGTCGTCATTATTACTAAAGTGTAATCTGAACATACATCAGCTCCTGGGCTCGCCTTACAATCCAATATTTGATTTCGAAATCTCTGTCCGACCGTTATGTAATCCAGCTGAAATCTTCCCGTGTGTCTGGGTCTTTCCCAAGTATATGCACCTCCTCCTCTTGTTCCCCATGTGGGCCTGGGGGTTAGAATAGGCCCAAGGTATTACTGCCTGTCGTAAGAGGCGACTAAAAGGAGTCTCACACTTCTCGGCCTTTGTGTGATGGTCCTTTGTAGGATTTGACCTCCATTTTTCAAAATTTTCCTGAAGAGCAAGCCAATTGAGGAAGGGCACTTTACATGGTGCATCATGTCCATCATGCATTGAGATCTTTAGCCTTCTTTCTCATCGAGGCATGCAGTCCCACTCATCCTCCATCTCTTGAGCGAGGACACCTTCCTGGGTCCATTTTCCTCCACCCACTGTGCAGTGTCGTTTTCTGTGCCAACGAGGACCATAGAATTCTTTGCACTTCATATCCAGCATGGTAGCCAGTCCGTTGTGGTGGGGCCACCATTTACCCTGTGGGTTGTAGCCCCCTGACCACACAGGGATCACTCTGTTGATGCCTACGCTGTTAACTCCCCATGTAAACTATGGAGTAGATGCCCATCCCCCTGGGGCATCAGGACTCTGGGCAATGGCCATCCTGCCAGGTGGCCTTGCTGAGGCTGTGAGGCTGGGTGGCATCTGTGGGGAGGGCCCCTGGTTGGAGTGGGTGACATCAGGGCAGATGACACAACATGAAGTGAAGTATGTCATCTCTTGCTGGTGGTCCGCCACCAGCAGTCTCTAAGCAGGCAACTTCAATGTTGAGAAATATGACCTCAAATCGTTCCCCTCCCTGGCCACACCATCGGAGGAACACAAGGCTAAGGATGGCAGTAAGCTTATTCGCCTCGGTACCTCAAATGTATGAGAGTTGATGGGGAATCTTTCATGTCCATGAAGCCTCAGTTTTTTGTGGAGCATTTGGAGGACACGTTTGGGGAGGTGGAAGGCTTGTCCAAAATGCGCTCTGGGTCAGTCTTGATAGAAACGGCATCCTCTGCCCAGTCACAGGCATTACGAACTTGCGACAAGTTACGGATGTTTCTGATACCACACGCCCCATAATAGCTTAAATATGGCCCATGGTATTATAATCCACAGGGACCTTCTTTTGCAGTCTGATGACGAGCTGTGCGACAATTTAGAATGGCGAGATGTTCATTTTGTCCGGCACTTCCATGGGGGTGCTAGGGATAATCAGATTGCCACTTGTGCCTTCATCTTGGCCTTCGAGGGTGACACATTGCCCAAGAGGGTCAAGGTGATGGTCTACCGCTGTGACGTCAAGCCATATATCCCTCCCCCATTATGGTGCTTTAAGTGCTGAAAGTTCAGCCAAATGTCTTCCCGCTGTACTTCCAGCATCACATGTCGAGATTGGGGACGTCCAGCACATCCCAATACTCCATGTGCCCCGTCTCCAATCTGTGTGAACTGCAGAGAGCATCATTCACCTTGCTCGCCAGACGGCAGGATTTTACAGAAAGAGAGGAAAATCATTGAATATAAGACACTGGACTGACTGACCTACACTGAGGCAAAGAGGAACTTTGAGCGCCTACATCCTGTGACTATGACCTCCTCTTATGTCACCACTAGAACAGTTGTCGCCCCATCAGTTCACCTCATTCCTGTCGCCTTTCAGAACCGGAAGCCTACTCCTGCCCCCTTGATGGTGGGGCACACTTCCCTCCCTGTTGCTCCCACACCACCTACTTTGGGAAGAACACCTCCCTCCCCCCTCCCCCAACCATCAGGGATATCAGTCCCCACTTCTCAGCCGGAGAAGTGTAAGACTTCTTTGGCTCCTCTCTGTAGGAAGGCGTCCCTTGGGTCACTCCCTTCCTAGGTTTCTGCTAGTGAGAAAGATGACACCTGCCAGTGGCTGAAGTGCCCAAAAGCAACTGGTCATAGGTCTTCACAATCATCCTCAGTCCCGGAGAGTGAATCAGTGAAGTCGTCCCAGCCAGGGAAACCCAAGGGGCAGTGAAAGTAATCCAAAAAGATGGTCCCCAAGACCAAGGGAATTGCGGTGGCACCCACATCACCGCTACCTACAAGCTCTGTGTCTGCAGATGAGGTGGAGATTCTGGCGTCCACTGAGGACCTAGATCTCGCCGGACCCTCATACACAATGGATATAGACTGCTCAGGCAAAATATCGGTGGTAACAGGTGACCCTGAGGCGTAAATGGCTCATTGAATGTTCCATGCCTTCCCAGTCTCACGATGACGTCATCCCCCAGTGGAATGGCGGTGGTTTTTTCCACCGCTTGGCTGAGCTACAGCAACTGTTAAGCTTTACACCTGCTTTATGCAGTGCCCTCCAGGAAAACTGGTTCCTGGCAATGTGGACCTCTACCCTCTGCAGCTATAAGGGATACTACAGGAACCGTAGCGACTATAATCGAGTGTCAGGTGGAGTTTGCGTTGATGTCCAAGCTCAGTCTGTAGTGAAACTGTGCCCCTTCAAACTCCTCTTGAAGCTGTGGCTTTCAGAATAACGATGACGCAGGAAATAACTATCTGCAATGTATATCTTTCTCCAGATGGTGCAGTATCCCTGCATGTATTATCTGCACTGATTGATCAACTCCCTAAACCTTTCCTACTTTCGGGAGATTTTAACGCCCATAATCCCTTGTGGGGTGGCACCGTGCTTACTGGCTGAGGCAGAGATGTCGAAACTTTACTGTCTCATTTCGACCTCTGCCTCTTAAATACTGGGGCCACTACGCATTTCAGTGTGGCTCATGGTAGCTACTCTGCCATTGCTTTATCAATTTGCAGTGCAGGACTTCTCCCATCTCTCCACTGGAGAGCACATGACGACCTGTGCAGTAGTGACCACTCCCCCATCTTCCTGTCACTGCCCCGGTCTCAGGCCCATGGACACCTGTCCAGATGGGCTTTAAACAAGGCGGACTGGGAAACTTTCATCTCTACTGTCACCGTTGAATCTCCCCCGCACGGTAACATCGATATGATTGTTGAGCAGGTGACTACAACAATCGTTTCTGTGGCAGAAAACACGATCCCTCGCAGTTTAGGGTGCCCCCGGTGAAAGGCAGTCGCTTGGTGGTCGCCAGAAGTCGCTGAAGCAATTAAGGAGCGTCGGCGAGCTCTACAGTGGCATAAGCGGCACCCTTCCCTGGAGCACCTCATAGCCTTTAAACGGCTCCGTGCCCACGTTCGCCATCTTATCAAACGACGGAAGCTGGAGTGTTGGGAGAGATATGTCTAGACCACTGGGTGCCAAATGTCACCTTCCCAAGTCTGGGCAAAGATTAAATGTATTTTCGCGTATCAGAACCCAAAAGGTGATCCCGGTGTTAAGATAAATGGCGTGTTACCTACCGACACAAACGCGATTGCCGAGTACTTTGCTGAACACTATACTCGAGCCTCTGCGTCGGAGAATTACCTCCCAGCCTTTTGCACTCTCAAATGGCAGCTGGAAGGGAAAGTCCTTTCGTTCACTACACGCCACAGTGAATCCTATAACGCCCCATTTACAGAGTGGGAGTTCCTAAGTGCCCTTGCACATTGCCCCAACACAGCTCCTGGGCCAGACCAGATCCACAGTCAGATGATTTAACATCTCTCATCTGACTACAAGTGACATCTCATCATCTTCAACTGGATCTGGTGCGATGGTGTCTTTCCATCACAATGGTGGGAGAGCACCATCGTTCCAGTGCTCAAACCCTGTAAAAACCCACTTGATGTGGATAGCTATCGGCCCATCAGCCTCACCAACGTTCTTTGTGAGCTGCTGGAACGTATGGTGTGTCAACAGTTGGGTTTGGTCCTAGAGTCATGTGACCTACTGGCTCCATGTCAGGGCTGCTACCGCCAGGGTCGCTCTACCACTGATAATCTTGTGTCCCTGGAGTTTGCCATCGATCAGCCTTTTCCAAACGCCAACACCTGGTTGCCGTCTTTTTTGATTTACAAAAAGCGTATGACACCACTTGGCGACATCATATCCTTGCAACATTATACGAGTGGGGTGTCCGAGGCCCGCTGCCGATTTTTACCCAAAATTTCCTGTCGCTTCATACTTTCCATGTCCAAGTTGGTGCTTCCTATATTTCCTCCCATATCCAGGAGAATGGGGTCCTGCAGGGCTCTGTATTGAGCGTGTCTCTATTTTTAGTGGCCATTAATGGTCTAGCAGCAGCTGTAGGGCTGTACGTCTCAGCTTCTCTGTATGCAGACGACTTTTACATTTCGTACTGCTCCACCAGTACTGGTATTGCTAAGTGGCGCCTACAGGGAGCCATCCACAAGACGCACGGTTTCCAGTTTTCGGCCGCAAAGTCGTGTGTAATGCGCTTCTGTCGGCGTAGTACCGTTCATCCAGAACCAGAACTTTACCTTAATGACGATCCACTCACTGTAGTGAAGACATGTTGATTCTTAGGACTGGTTTTCAACACCCAATTGACTTGACTTCCTCACCTTCGTCAGCTTAAGCGGAAGTGGTGGCAAAACCTCAAAGCCCTCCGCTGCCTGAGCAACACCAACTGGGGTGCAGATCGCTCTACGCTGCTGCAGCTCTACAGAGTGCTTGTTCAATCCCGCCTTGACTGTGGGAGTCTGGTTTATGGTTCGGCGGCGCCCTCAGCGTTGCGTTTACTCGACCCAGTGCACCACTGTGGCGTTCGCCTAGCGACAGGAGCTTTTAGGATGAGTCCAGAGGCCAGAGTCCATCCATTGCAGGTTAGGCGTGCACAGCTACTGGCCAGTTGTGTTGCACAAGTTCGTAGTTCTCCTGTGCATCCGAATCACCGTCTCCTTTTCCCACCCATGGCAGCTCATCTCCTGCATCGGCAGCCCAGGTCTGGGCTTCCAATTGCAGTTCGTGTCCGATCCCTTCTTTCTGAACTGAAGTCCTTGCCTTTACCACCTATGCTTGAGGTCCATTGACGTACACCTCCATGGTGTACACCTAGGCCGCAGCTTCGCCTGGACCTTTCACATGGCCCTAAGGACTCAGTTAACGTCGCTGCTCTCCACTGCCACTTCCTCTCGATTCTTTACATGTACTGAGGCCACGAAGTGGTTTACACCGATGGCTCGATGGCTGATGCTCATGTCAGCTTCGCGTATATCAATGGTTCAAATGGCTCTGAGCACTATGGGACTAAACATCTGAGGTCATAAGTCCCCTAGAACTTAGAACTACTTAAACCTAACCAACCTAAGGACATCACACACATCCATGCCCGAGGCAGGATTCGAACCTGCGACCGTAGCGGTCACGCGGTTCCAGACTGAAGCGCCTAGAATCGCTCGGCCACACTGGCTGGCTCGCGTATGTCCATGGAGGACATATTGAACAGCATTCCTTTCCCGCTGGCTGCAGTGTTTCCACTGCCGTGCTGGTGGCTATATCTCGTACTCTTGAGCACATCTCTTCACGCCCTGGGGAGTCGTTTCTTCTGTGTAGTGGCTCTTGAGCACCCTACAAGCCATCGACCAGTGCTACCCTCGTAATTCTATGGTAGCGACCATCCAGGAGTCCATCTATGCCCTGGAACGGTCCAGTCGTTCAGTAGCGTTGGTTTGGACCCCAAGTCACTTCGGAATCCCAGGCATCGAACCTGCCTACAGGCTGGCCAAACAGGCTACGCGGAAACAGCTTATGGAGATCGCCTTCTCTGCAACTGACCTGCGTTCAGTATTACGCCGCAAGGTTTTGCGACTCTGGGAGACGAAATGGCATAACCTCAGCACGCACAGCAAACTGCATGACATTAAGGAGGCTATGAATGTGTGGCAGTCCTCCATGCGGGCCTCTCGCAGGGACTCTGTTGTTCTCTGCTGGCTCCGCATTGGCCACACTTGGGTGACACACGGCTACCTCCTGCACCCACCTCAGTGTCGGTGCGGCGCCCGGCTGACAGTGGTCCATATGTTGGTGAGCTGTCCTCCTTTGGCTTCCCTGCGACGGACTCTTCAGTTACCGGACTCGTTGCCATTAATTTTAGCTGACAACGCCTCATTGGCTAATTTAGTTTTACGTTTTATACATGACGGTGGGTTCTATCATTCTATGTAAGTTTTAGTGCATGTCCTTTGTCCCATTGTGTTCTCTACTTTAATGCTTTTAGGGTGGATGTTTTAATGTCACAGAGTGGCTGGATTTTCTTATTTATTCTTTGTTTTTACCCCTTCTACCTGTTTCTTGCTTCTCTCTGTGGTTTTCTTTTCCTGTTTTGTTCATAGTAGTGTTGGGTGTCCTTCTGTCGCTTTTCTGGTTCTTCTTTTCTTTTGTTATTGTACTGTAAGTCTCCTTTTTTTTCTTTCTCTTGTGTAATTATTTTACTGGGAATAAGGGACCAATGACCTCGCAGTTTGGTCCCTTCCCCCGTCTCTGTTAAACCAACCAACCAACCAACAAACCAACTCTTTCTGTGGCTTCTGCGCACTCTTTTCTTAGGCTCGTAGTGCTGTGACAAGATTCTCCTTCCCGGAAGGTCTGCTGTGTTTGCTGTTAATTGGGGTTCGCTCCGAAAGAACTGAAGTGTACTTTATTGGAAGCAACTCTCTTTAATTACAGACGTTAGTCGCAACTATTTGTGAAATGTGTGGAAGATATGTGGTCTGTGTTACAGAGCTAGTGGAGATACATTAATCAGAACTGCCTATTTAAATTGGTCATATTTCGAGTGGCTTTCTGTGGACCGTCTTGAGGGCTGAATTGTGTGTTGTTCTTCCTTTTAAAATAGAGTGAAGTCTAGCTTGATCAGTGTGCCTTTCACTGTAATCATTTTAGTTAAGCATTTGCAAGACATTTTAGTGGGGTTAGTCAATTTACCAGAGTGCCTTTTCATTGTAACCATTTCTGTTAAGCATTTGGAAAACATTTTGGTGGGATTGTTAGTTGACCCGCCCTGAGTTTTTCTGTGGTAGATTCTGCTAAAATAAGAATGTACTTTTCCACTTTAGTTGTTACGGGCAGTCTGGTAAACAAAGTTTGACATCTGAGATTCGGTTGCCAAACATAAATAAACACACAAACATCTGCCCAATCAGTGAATATGGTGAAAAGCAACAAAGCACTTAACAATTACGTAGCACTCTGATTACAGGAATGAGAAAAGCAATAAGGCTTAGGTGCCTCGAAAATTGTCAGGCAGTTACTTGTACTAATTATTCAGCAGAAACAGTCATTACCACTATTTTGAAATGGAAGAAAATTAAAACTCACTGACTTCTGACATGTTTTGCAGTAAAACACTAGCCATAAATAGCGAACTTGGTTGCTCTTAAATGGTAATACACTGAAGACCCAAATAAACTGGGTCACCTGCCTAATATCGCGTTGGGCTCCCGCGTAAGAGGACGAGGGGGTGGAGATCTCTTCTGAACAGCTCGTTGCAATACATTCCAGATATGCGCAATAATGTTCATGTATGGGGAGTTTGGTGTTTAAACTCAGAAATGTGTTTCTGGTCCACTCTGTAGCAATTCTGGACTTGTGGGATGTCGCATTGTCCTGCTGGAATTGGCCAAGTTCGCCGGAATGCACAATGGACATGAATGGATGCAGGTGATCAGACATGATACTTGCGTACGTGTCGCCTGTCACAGTCCTATATAGACGTATCATTGGTCCCATATCAATCCAACTGCACACGCCCCACATCATCACAGAGCCTCTACCGGCTTGAACAGTCTGCTGGCATGCAGGGTCCATGAATTCATGAGGTTGCCTCCATACCCGTACACGTCCATCCGCTCGAAAAAACAGAAACGAGGCTCGTCCAACGAGGCAACATGTTTCCTGTAATCAACAATCCAATGTCTGTGTTCACGGGCCCAGGCGAAGCGTAAAGCTTTGTGTCGTGCAGTCATCAAGGGTACACAAGTGGGACTTCGGCTTCGAAAGCCTATATCGATGATGTTTCGTTGAATGGTTCGCACGCTGGCCCTTGTTGCTGGCCCAGCATTGAAATCTGCAGCAATTTTCGGAAGGGTTGCACTTCTGTCACGTTCAACGATTCTCTTCAGTCACCGTTGGTCCCGTTCTTGTAGGATCATTTTCCATCCGCAGCGATGTCGGAGATTTGATATTTTACGGCATTCCTGATATTCACAGTGCACTCGTGAAATGGTCGTACGGGAAGGTCTCCACTTCATCGCTACTTCGGAGTTGCTGCAGCCCATCGCTCGTGCGCCGACTGTAACATCACATTAAAACTCACTTAAATCTTGATAACCTGCCATTGTAACAGCAGTAACCGATCTGACAACTACGCCAGACACTTGTCTTACATAGGCGTTGCCGACCACAGTGCCGTATTCTACCTGTTTACATGTCTCTGTATTTGAATACGCATCCCTATACCAGTTTCTTTGGGGCTTCAGTGTATAATGAAATATTAGTCACCAGCGGACGTGACTCATTGCTTATCGTCGGTGAAGAAACAATACCGCGCAAGTAGCAAAACATGTATTTTGCAGGAGAGACTAAAAACTGTCTAGAATAGCTGATACGTTCCACAAGGACACGAAATTTGCATTGTTGCACTGCAAGGATATTCCGGATCGTAACAAAAAGTGAAACGAAGAAAATACTCTTTAGAAAGCTTAATTACGGCAGATACGCAGAATTGTCTCGGTATTTATTGAAGTGGAACGGTATTTAGGCGGTATTGCTTTCTCGGTCTCCTGTACGACTTACCAATTTTACTTTGTTTTTGGTGCTGAAAAAAACAGCAACAACATCGTTTCGGAAATACTTTATTGAAAGAATTGATAAAAAACTTCAAGTATACACACCGGTTCACATAGCTCTGATGTCTGTAGATTTCTTAAAGAAAAAACTGCCAACCAAAGAGCTACACCTCATTGTCACTCCTGAAACAGTAATGTTCAAGATGATGATCATTCGTAAAGAATATTGTCATAATAGCAATGATCCTTAGAAACACCGGCCTTAAGTTGTTGTAAATGATCCCATTTGGCTTTCCCGATTTTGAGACTTTCTTGTGTAGTTTCGGGATGCAAGCTTTTCTAGGAATTTTTCTCAGACGTATTGGTATTTCTTGCCACTCTTCGTTGAAAGTCCACTTGTAGTAAATAACAACTTTTGGACTGTATTGTGTCGCCCTCAGGTCCGTAACTGTTGGATCATTCTTTGCAGCTCTTCCGGGCCTAATTGAATCATGCAGCCACAAACTTTTCTCTGCATAGTTAGTGAAAATAGAGTATTCTAGGTAATTGACTTTGTAAAATCGTGGCTTTCTTCTCGCCTCTTTAGATATCAAGGCATATTGCTTGGGAAGTGTAACTTCACGCCCTTTGAAACTGCACTCTATGGAACTGTGAACTGAGTCACATTCCATCTGAGTATGACCTCTCTCCAAAAACTTTTGCGTAATCGATACTCCTGAATCAATTTCTAACCTTAAAAGAGCGTTTGATAATATCACGTTTCTGTTCTGATAGGTGCAGCTGTCAGAATACAAAATGACAGGGACAGGATTTTCCTTATTTGTTTTGAATAGTGTGTCCACGATACATGAGGCAAAACTTGATGCAACAATTTCACCTTGCGTTTCATCGAATCAGTAACACACTTCGTCATGACTTTCTAAATTCTACATTGTGAAGTTATGGACAGCCAATTTTGTTTTATAATCAATTGTACTTGCCTGTAAAAGTGTTGCTACTTTCACGGACTGTAAGTTCATAGTGTAGACTGGGGAGAACTCGCGCTGGGCACCTTTCTTATCTAGATCTTTCTGCAACCTTGCCTGTTCCTTCCGTTGTATGTGCTGCTTCGCCATGTCTTCACTCAAGTTTTCTGGCATGTAACTACAGCACAAGTCGCAATGGTCTTGGAGAAAATAAGCTAAGGTTAGCCGCGTCGAAAATAAAGTTAAAAATGGCCCGACTTAATGGTGAAACCTGTTCCTTACTACATATTTCGGCAAAGAGTCCATGCAGCTGTTGTTTACTTTGTACAGTAGGCTCAAGATACGGCTTGGAGGAGGAATTGGCTCTGGCTCTGAGCACTATGGGACTTAACTTCTGAGGGCATCAGTCCCCTAGAACTTAGAACTACTTAAACCAAACTAACCTAAGGACATCACACACATCCATGCCCGAGGCAGGATTCGAACCTGCGACCGTAGCGGTCGCGCGGTTCCAGACTGTAGCATCTAGAACCGGGAGGAGGAATTACTGCAATAATGTGTTGGCAGTTTCGGAAGATCGTCCAGGAATTCTTTTATGAAGCGTTTCTCATCTTTCTTCTTCGTTTGTTTTATTAGGGAACGTGCCGATTCTGGATCAGGGCTCATCCCATGTGTGGAATTAGCCAACCAATATCTCACTGTCCATTCTTTAATGCCAAGACTATTGAAAAGATTTTTTTGCATATTTGATGTTTTCTCGTATCATTTCTCAGAAAATAAACAAGCGTGCCTTTTCTCCTGGATTCACCAGTGACCTTCGCTGGACGTTTGGTTGGAATTATGTCCACAAGATCATGTAAATCTTCCTCTGAACCCATGACATCATTTCTCACAAAGTGTTGAAAACTGCCTGCCTATCACCAACAAAAATTTGACACTTCCTTTGAACGGATTTCTGACACATCTTTGAAGTACACATCGGACCTCATTTTCGTGCCTCTCTTGGTCTGTTATGAGTAATTTTGTCACTTCGCCTTCTTTTATTTCCGATATTCACTTGTCTGCGGAATCGCAGCGTTTTGTTGGCGTTTTTCATCCTAGCTTCAGGGCAGGTTTTAGACTTTCTTTTCCTGTCACTGCTTAAGTCACAACTAAGTTCTTGGCCTCCACCTTCAACACCCTTGCTTCCGTCAACTTCCGATAAGTTATCTGAATTGACTGATAAAAAGTCAGCACTATCATGTAGCAATAACTGTGAAGTACTGTCGTCTCCAGTGGCAGCTATGACTGCTGTATCATTTTGAGCATTGTTGGATGCAGTGAGTGACGTTTCTAGAACAGAAACGTTTGAAAAATTATTTTAAGAAGACCAAAGTTGAATTTCAGATTCATGTCCTCATGATAACGACGATTATAACATCATTAATAACACTAATAGTCACAATAAAATTTACCTGTGTCATTAGACGAACCAGGGAAAGTGACTGAGAACCACTTATACGAAATCAATTCGCCTGTGCATGTAACTTCACTGTTACTACTGTTCTTGTCTGTTGTTCGTTCTGGATGTACATGAGAACCTATAATAAAGTTGGTATTCAAAACATTTAGCAGAAAGGACTAAAGAGCACAATAAGTGAAATGTGGTATTACAGTAAAATAGCTGTGGAACTATCAAATTTTAGAGTTTCTGCGGACTGCTGTTAATGCGAGGTAAACAAAAAAAATTTTATTACCACTGTGAATTACCCTCGAGAAGGATTCTCCGCTTTGATATGCTACCTTCAGCTAAGAAACAATTTCTTCCTCAGTAAAAAGATCATCTTGTAAAACGCTGCCCATTTTCATGAACTGGAGGCAGAACTAAGGAACCATTTTCGAACTCTGGAAGAAACGTAGTAAGCAATAACAATGTGCTGCGGCTGCGCAAGCTTTCACATTTAAGCGGTATTGTTTACTACATCCAAACCAACCCAGTTACGCAGTATTTCATTCTTTTGCACTTACGCGGTATTTCCATCCATTTTTTCCGCTGTGTCATATACAAGGCATTGATTTAGTTCACTTTATATGTAGATAATTAAAACAATCGGCATTCTGGCGGTAAGAGTAGATGCGCTGAGAGTCAAGGATATGAAATGACTGAAAAACAGAACATCGATAATCTGTCAGTTACGCGGTATTGTTTCTTCACCGGCGTTATGTTGACACTGTTGTTACCAAAGGTGCTGCAGTTGGTTAAGAAATTATATTTAAAAGCCAATTGAAAAATTTTCTAAACGTTAAGATTTTGATTATTAATGGAGCTTGACTGACATCAGATACCTGTTAATGTCCGACAAATTGCTTAGGTTCTTAATTGTTTAAAAGCCCTTTTGCTGACGTCGATCGCTGATGTCATTTCCTCGTTAATTCAGACAAATTGTTTTAATTTCTTACTTGTTTTTAAAAGGTACCTTTACTGACGTCATAAATTGTTGACTTTTATTTAAATAAAAGATTATGCATGTTTTCGACTGTGAGCGCTGCTTTCTTGCCTTCTGGCGCGGCCCTACCGCTCAACAGCGTACTAAGCTGCTTTTGGGTAATTAAACCTTGCTCTGCGTAATCTTGTTCTTCTGACAACTCTCGCAACTTCGGATGTACCCTTCTGTCTATCTTCATACCTCTCGATGATCAATACCCTTCAGTTCGGTCATATGTGTAGCTGACTCCTTGGTGTCCACCTATTGGGAAATCGTGAAATTGCTTCTCAATTCGCTTCTCCTCTTCACTAATGCCTGGTTGCTGGTCGTCTTGTTTTTCCTTGTCGATCTCAAAAAAATGGCTCTGAGCACTATGGGTCTTAACATCTATGGTCATCAGTCCCCTAGAACTTAGAACTACTTAAACCTAACTAACCTAAGGACATCACACAACACCCAGTCATCACGAGGCAGAGAAAATCCCTGACCCCGCCGGGAATCGAACCCGAGAACCCGGGCGTGGGTTGTCGATCTCTTCCACATTCCTAATGACTGCAGCTGGGTCTTCTGGTCTCCATACCAATCCATCTGCTACTGTGTTTTGCGATTCCTTTATGTATATTAGCTGACAGTAGTATTCTACCAATTTAATCCTGAATTTCATTAATCTTGACGGTGGATCACTTACACGCGTATACCATTTCAAGGGTTTGTGGTCAGTACATACACCGAATTTTCTGCCGTAGACGTAAGGTCGGTAGCGCTACACTGCCCACATGATGGCATAGAGCTGTCGCTCGATCGTATTACATCCTCTCTCGGCGGGGTACAGCGCTCTGGACGGAAACGCTACTGGCACATCCTGTCCTTATTTTCCTTGACGCAATAAGACACCAACAGATTGCTTACTAGCGTCCAATGTAATTGTGGATTGCTTCGTAAAGTGAGGATGCTGTAAGATCATGGGGCTAACTCTTTTCTCTAAGCTGCTTCCTGCTGAGCGGACCACTCATAATTTGCTCCTTTCTTCAGTAATTCGTGCAACAGTTTCGCTACCCGACTGAAGTCCTTGATAAAGCGATGATAAAATGACACGGTCTCAAAAAAAGCTCTTTGCTTTATGGTACTGGGTATTGGATATTCTTTTATCACACTCACCTTCTGTGGTTTGGTTTTTAATCCTTCTGTTATAATTACGTGCTCCAAGTAGGTTACTTTATTCCGTAGGAACTCACTTGTCAGTCTGCAGTTTTAAATTGTGCAATCGGAAGCTCTCCATCGTTTCCTCAGTTCTGGCAATATGTTTTTCCAACGTAGCTCCAAACACGACCACATCATCTAAATATACAAACATCTTGTGTCCCTCAAACTCAGTTGGTACTGTGTATATCGGTGTCTGAAAAGTAGCTCCACTATCTATTATTCCCATCGGTAATCCTTTGTATTTGTAATGCAGTTCTGGAGTAGAGAAGGCTGTTTTCTCTCTATCATCCTCTTAAAGAGTATCTCGTACCCTTGCACGGTCTAAAGTGGTGAAGTGCTTGGTTTTTCCTAAGTTATTTAAAATATCATTATTAGGGAATAGCGGAAATACAGAGCTAACGCAAATGTCATTTAATCTCCAGCAGTCCGCAACTATTCGCCACTTTCATTTCCTTGAAGCGTCAGTCTTCTTCGGAATCATCAATAACGGGAAATTCAGCCCAACTGTGCTCTGCGTAATGATGGCCTCCCTGAACATTGCGCGTATCTTGTTTTGGAGGGCTGCCTTTTGCGCTCCTGATAGTCGATCGGTCGGATATTGATCATTGTATCCCCCGTCTCTGGGTTTAACTAAATTTGTTGCTTCACTGTCTCAAGTTATGTTAATCTATTTCTGGGCAGGCGAAATACATCATAATATACAATACACACAGTTCAATAATCAAAGTCCTTCCTTCTTCGTTTAAGCGATCCACTCACACCATTTTCTTTAGTCCTCCAACTCGCGAGCACTGGAACTATACCACGTATGTGGCGTTCCTTGGAATGTCCTATGTCAGGCACTGCTTCTATCTTCACTTTGCGACATTTCAATATGACTTTTTCTTCCGTGGCATTCAAAATACTCGCGAACCAAGTGCCTCCCTGCATGGTCAGCAAGGCTGCAGGCAAATACACGCCCATTTGCAACTGCTTCTTCTTCACTATCCCTTCGGTCAGATCTGTGTTCTGCACTCTAATCTATAAAATCTTTTTTTTTTTTTATAGTGGGCCTGTTGGTATAACATCACATAGGCCATCTTTCCTTTCCGTCTGCTGCTCATCTTTGTTCTTCGCTTCCTTCAGATGCGGTGTCCTATCGCTTTTTATTTCTTCTGATTCCTCGCTTTGGAGGTCTCTCTTTCTTCTCGACTCTAAGTTTGATCCTGCCTGAATTCCTCCTGATACTTCTGGTGTCACATTTGCCCTCGTGACCCGTGTCTCTCGGCGCTGTTCTCTCGTGGTGCGCCAGGATCTGCCGGTTCCGTTCAAGTTCTGTTCGTAACCGTACTGGTCTGCCCTTCACTCATAGCGTCTTTGCTGCGTAATATACGATTACTTTTAACCTTTCACGGAAGTCTCTGACTAATTTTCCTTCATATTGGACCTCTAGCTCGTCCTCCACTATATGAAACTTGTCACACACACATACACACACACACACACACACACACACACACACACCTTCATCTATGTTCAGCGTTAACATTGCGGCTCTACGAGTGTCTATTATTCCTTCAGTGATCCTTTTAAGTTTTATTCTTTCGACGGAGTGAGTGCTCACCACACTCTTCAATGCTGGGTCCTTTATTTCACTCACCCCAGCAACACTGTCTGCAACGAAACTAGTGATTCCATGTGTGCATCTCATATTAATGACATCATTTCTTCCCTTGCAGTCTACTGCGTACAACTTTGGTGCTCTTCCATTTCCCAGTTTGAGCCATCATATCTGCTAGTCTAGCATCGATATTACACTGTCAGGCTAAGTGTCTTGGTTCTTCACAAACGTAACATATCACGGTCTTGCCAGTAGGGGGACAAAGTGGGCACAAGGACAATTTGTTAATGTGGGTTGCCTACATTCAGGGGCAAACCTATTGTTCTCTTTTGTTTGATAGGTCCTTATCCTATTGTTCTGCTATGTGAATTATGGTCCCCTGAGGATAATCTGTCCTTCTGAGAAACCTACCCCCATCCCTCTCCCTCCCTCTCCTCCTCATAATCTCTCAGCAAACCTCCAATGCTCCCTATTCCCTCTCGCTCATACAAGTACACTTTCAGACCTGAGTTATTCGAATGCTCCCTCTCACTCTATGAATTTGATTGACTTCTTAATCAAATTCATTAATTAATTAACCCTTACCTCTCTGGTAAACCCAGCTCACCCCCTCCCCTAAGTGGAAATTGGCAGCTCTGTGCTAGAGAGGAAGGATCTTGTAAAACACGTCGAAAATAAGTAGTTAAATCTCTCGCTTTATTTATTCTGATCACGCAAGGAATACTGTCATGAAACACCCGTTGCACATAATTACACTCTTAAAAAATCTTTTGATTGTGAAGCACACACCATCTGCTGGCCCACACCTAGTGCTAACTTGTGTCACCCACACAAACTGCCCAGAGTCAGGCTGCACTGGAGGCCCCACGAAGCTAAGTGTCCATCAGCGGCCACACCACACGCTTGTATCCAAGAGTGTCCACTCGGGCCCCCAACTGATGGACCAGATGTCACGCTAATCCCCAAACAGAATCATCAGGCGGCGACAATCATTCGATATTTGATACATGAGAAATTCCTGTCGAAACACATGATCTCTCTCTCTCTCTCTCTCTCTCTAGAGCTCTCTCTCTCTCTCTCTCACACACACACACACACACACACACACACACACACACACACACTCTCTCTCTCTCTCTCTCTCTCTCTCTCTCTCTCTCTCTCTCTCTCCTCCTGTAGCGTCCCAATGCCAGGCCTGCATGTGCCATCGGTCACTGTCGGACCAAACTGCAAACAAAGCAGCATTTACCCATCGAGCTCCTGTGGAATACCAATGCACACAAGAACTACTTCCAAGGCAACTGACTCACTGAGAATGGATTCTGCCATAGGCTCTAAGCTGCCGTCTGTGCTGGAGAGGATGGATCTTACAACAGGAAATTCAATCACATAGCATATGATATACCGTTTATTTATAAAATTCAATTTGCAGGGACTGGATCTCACTTTTATTTGGTGGGAAAGGCTCACATCCAGCAACTACATGTCCTAATTACATAATTACACCACTGCAGATTGGAGGTGTCGTCTTACTGGAAAATTTTCGTGTGTGCTCACCTTTACATGCAGGAGTCGACTGAGCTAGTACTCCCTCGCCTCCTCCCTCCCCACCCATCCCAGAAAAAATTGGTGGGAAAAAGACTCACTTTGTGAAGAGGAAGGATGCCACGACACGAAATTCAAATCAAAGTCAATAATATATTGATACATATTCTCTATTTAATCGGTTTGCAGGAGACAGAGTACCCACTTGGGTACACCCCCTCTTGTTCCCCACGATATAATAACTGTAATCACCAGGGAATGGAACGAAGTGCGATATAGTAGCCACTGTTTGGGGTCTCCTGCGCTTGTGTCTATCGTCAGGGCGCTGCCATGAAGGTAAAAACAGCTCATGTCCTAATTTGGAAATTTGTCGTAAGGTCTTATGGGACCAAACTGCTGAGGTCATCAGTCCATAAGCTTACGTACTACTTAATCTAACTTAAACTAACTTACACCAAGGACAACACACACACACCCATGCCTGGGGGAGGACTCGAACCATCGAGGGGGGGGGGATGGGGGGAGGAGCCGCGCAGACCGGGACGAGGTGCCCTAGACTGCTCGGCTACCCCATGCGGCCATGTCGTAATTACAGATCATGTTACTAAATACCACTGACCACAGACTCGATATCGGCCTCCTCTGATCTCGCGCCCACCAAACAAAGCGTCAAGTGACGGCATACTTTTGATTGTCAAATTCCAGACTTGCTTTCTGTCTCTGTTTTTGTCAAGAGGCCATTCCCTGCTTTCCTGTGTGAACCAACGTCTCCAAACACAAAGATAATGGTTTTTATCTCTCCTCAGAACACTACATTCCTATTGGCTAATGTGGAGACAAAGGGAAAGCTGACGCAATTTCGATATCAAAAATAGAGTGAAATAATCCATGTACCACATGCAAACATTATGCAAATCAAGTAATAAAATTTCCGTCACAAATAGATCATAGTGCTAAATATATCCGAGGTCCTGTAGGCAGCGATGTTTGAGAGCACAAACACCCTCCTCCACCACGACGTTTCCACTAAACATATCTGGTGGGAGGAACATCCAGACGATCACACAAACTCCCGATCACGAATCGTGCTATCTGCCGACTGCAGTGTAGCCTCATTTGCACGACTGGGGGGGTGGAGGGGGGCCGGGAGAGAGAGAGAGACACCCACACCCGCGCCAGCCATGCCCACCTCTATCGAACTCATGCATGCATGCAATACAACTATCAAAAACAAGAAATTGATCGATGGGGAGTTTGACGTCACGATTGGGTTTTTAAAAGTGCTACAGATTTCCTAAACTGGTTCTCTCCGCTGTAAAAGGAAGGAGGGAGGAAAGTTCTACTGTGTGATAGAATAGAGACAACAGCAAACACCACTGCAAGATAGAATCTACTGTGACGTACTGAGAAGTGTTAAGCATGACACACTTAAACCATGACGCAGCCTGTAGCAGTAGTTGCTGTGGGTAGATGTCGGAGATCGCTGAAACACTTGCACATCCCGCGCACTCACCTCCCAGACTCTCTCACACAAGCGCCTGTCCACTCGTACACTACCAGCGCCGACGTTCAGGAACCGGAGGAAACTGAAGCCGCGGCCGCAGCCGTGGACGTGCGTGTATGCCAGCGTGCATCATCCCCAGCCATGGAGGGCGTCCGGGGATGATTGGAATGGTAGGAATTCGGATGTCATCAATACGTCCAGTGCAAACATCCATCATTTTGAATCTTCCCTCACGCAACAAACACACTTCCGCCTCTGTCGCGCTCACCCAGCACACTGGTCACTTCGCCAGCCATGGCTGCCGGGGACAAGGTCAGAGAGGTCGACGCATTCTTTGCACCCGGCCCAGGCTGAGCTAATCCGTTGCTTCCGGTTCCCGGCTCGTCGTGGCTGCCGCTGCAGCCAGCTGCGGTACACTGCACAACAAACAGCTGCAGCTTGGACATATACAGTAGTTCTAAACAATTCCACCCCGACATACACCCACCAGATTAAAAAACCAAATCTGAGCCAACGATGTTGTTGACCATCGACCTCGAATATCCCACGTGAAATATATATTTATCCCTTTTGTACGAGTTATTTTGGAAGATTGGACCATATATGCGTTTTCACATCGCTAAAATAATACTAATTGTTGTGAAAATCCTGTACAGAACTATGGCATAGGTTATGTTCCCTCTAAGTATCCTCACGTCAGGTAGAAAAATATCTTTTCTTATCTCTCATGTCCTGTGTCATATATGTACGAAGAGGGGATTACTATATTTTCAACTACCTAGTTTCAACTACTTTTCAAGGACACCCGACTACCCACTTTCACCATCCAAAGCACATGCACATGGGTCATTGTATATAAGTAATGTCTCAGGATTTTTGGTAGATTAGTGAATAAGACAAGCAAATATTCTAGTACAAAATATTTATTAACTTTTGCATATACATTTACATACAGAAAACAACTCTTTCCTTATTTTTGTTAGGTGTAGTGTTAATAACACCCATTTTAATTTTTAACTTCTAACTTAAATCCACATGTAAACCTGTTGTCTCCTCCCTGCATTAGACACACTCCCTCACTAGTACAATCCTTGTGTATGGGATAGAGCCAGTACATTAGCCAGAATGTGTAGTACAGCGCTGTACTTGGACGTTTCGTTTGCATGGGGTGGTACAGCGCAATATTCATACAGTTGAGTATAACACTGTACTGGGATACGATTTCGGGAGGGATGATAAAGTGCGACGGACATACACAGTAGTGTAGCACTGTACCCCATCATAATAGTGGGATTATGCGGTGTGTTCTAGGCGCGCAGTCCGGAATCGCGCGACTGCTACGGTCACAGGTTCGAATCCTGCCTCGGGCATGGATGTGTGTGATGTCCTTAGGTTAGTTAGGTTTAAGTAGTTCTAAGTTCTAGGGGACTGATGACCACAGATGTTAAGTCACATAGTGCTCAGAGCCATTTGAACAATTTTTTGATGTTCACTCTTGAGGTGACATTACACGAGTCAGTATTTCATCTGCAAGTAAGGATGTCCAAAGGACTTTCTAGCGAAGATATCATGGAAATTCTATACAATTCTGATCTCAGGGACGATGAAAGCCAATGGGACATTGATAATGAACTGAATGAATATATGGAGCCTCTTGACAAAGACCATATCATAGCATCAGATGAAGCTGATGATGAAATATCAGAAGACACTACACGTGAACAAGTAGAAGAAGAAGAAGAGGATGGTGAAGAAGAAGATGAAGACGAAGACACTGGAGATTTGTTTGTTTCTAGAAGTGGACTACAATTTGCTAGTGAACCACCAAAAGGTGGGCGGCGTCGACGTTGCAACATTTTGAACGTAATGATGGAAAAACAATCAAAACAATAACAGAGTAATTTTTATTATTTATCTCACCGGAAATCGTGAGCATCATTGTAGTAGAAACGAACAGGGAAGCCAAACGAGTAATTTCTTTGTGGAGTGCAGCTCATTCTTCGAACAAAACGACATGGAGAGATATAAATGCAACTGAAGTGTACGATGTATTAGCAGTTCTAATGGGAGATGGTCAAACTCATGGACATTGCACAAGTGCTTCCGATCTGTGGGGACGTAATGTTGCCTTTCGGCAACCATTCTTTTCTGCTGCCATGTCAAGAAACCGATTTTTGTCTATACTGAAATTCTTGCGATTTGACAACAGAGACACTAGAACACAGAGAATTGAAGAAACCATGGACAAGCTAAAGCCATCAAGGTAGTGTTCGACAAATTTCAATATAACTTGGGCAATATAACTTATGAATACGTGACTATTGATGAACGATTAGCAACGTACCGAGGAAACTGCCCTTTTAGGGTTTATATGAAGAGCAAACCTGGCAAGTATGGCATTAAAATTTGGGTTTGTACTGATGTGAAGACATCTTACTTATTACGGATCCAAATTTACACAGGAATGGTGGACAGTACCCTGGAAGTGAATCAAGGACAGAGAGTTGTTTTGGATGTGATGGAACCATTTCTGAATAACGGTCATGGTGTAACAACTGATAATTTTTTCACTAGTTTTCCATTGGCTGCTGAACTAATAAAACGAAACACGACATTGATTGGTACCTTAAGTTCCAATAAGAAAGTGATTCCGAAGGAATTCTTGCCAAACAGAAAGAGAGAAGTTCACTCTTCAATGTTTGGTTTCACAAATGACTTGACCCTTGTTTCCTATGTTCCAAAGAAGGGAAAGACAGTAATACTACTCTGTACTCAGCATAATGAGAGACAAGTGAGTGGTGAAGAAAGTGAACACAAACCCGAAATCATATTGCACTACAACAAAACCAAAGGTGCTGTAGATAATGGGGACAAAATGGCAAGAGAATACAGTTGTGTTAGAGGAACGAGGCGGTGGCCACTAAGAATATTCATGGGAATGATAGATATTGCAGCACTGAATGCATATCTTCTGTACACTCAAAGATTTCCTGGATGGCAGAAGAATAACCGAAGCTGACGTAAACTCTTCACGACTGAACTGGCATTTGGACTCAGCAAAGGCAAAATGGAAGAAAGAGCCAAAAATATCAACGCTCTTCATAAAGATGTACAAGATGCACTGAAAGCTTGTGGTATTGCAGTTCCTACAGCAGTGATCCAGACCCAGTGTTCAAAGTTATCAACATCACAACATTGTCAAGACTGCAAGAGAAACGAAGATCGGAAAACAAGATTCTGTTGTGTAACGTGCAAGAAACCTGTTTGTAATATACACAGAGAAGAAACTGTTACTGTGAAGTGCATGCAGTGCAGAAATTTACTTGACTGAAAAGTTGAAAAAAGTCATGTGTTATTTTACTGCAGTGACTGTTGAGGTACATAGATAATTAATTTTATGTTCATTGAGTACTGAATTTAGTGAAAGATATTTTTAAAAAATTGTACTTGTATCTGTGATCTGATTTGTGGTGTCACCGCCAGACACCACACTTGCTAGGTGGTAGCTTAAATCGGCCGCGGTCCATTTAGTACATGTCGGACCCGCGTGTCGCCACTGTGTGATCGCAGACCGAGCGCCACCACAAGGCAGGTCTCGAGATACGGAAGAGCACTCGCCCAGTTGTACGGACGACTTTGCTAGCGACTATACGGACGAAGCATCGCTCATTAGCCGAGCAGATAGTTAGAATAGCCTTCAGCTAAGCTCATGGCTACGACCTAGCAAGGCGCCATTAGCCTTACATAGTTTGATAGTTATCGTATGAAATGTCTCATCAAGAACGATGTATACAACAAGGAAAAATTAAAAGTTAAGTATTATAGCAGCTACGTACTTTTCTTGCTACCATTCATTACGTATCCTGTTTCAGACCTCTATCTAGCCTAAGTGAGATTACGCGTGCCTTTCGGCTACTTCAGTGTGGCGTAGCTGTCTTGTTACGCCACAACATGATTAAATACTTCTAATAACCTGAAAAGCTGCTTTTCAATACTAAATAAACCCATTCAATGGAAATAACGAAATCTGAGAACAAATATTACAATAAAACACATAACTCTTTTGGGATAGTCCAAACACCCCGCTTGGTAAAATAGAGGTGTGAAAAAGCTTGGTTATGGGAGGGTTAAGTAGTGTGTATGACCGGAAAGCACGTGACCGGAAGTGCCGCCATCTTGGATATTTAGAGTATAAAAGGAGGCTTGCGACCCGCAACTGATCAGTCCTCTGCAGCAGTAGAAAGTGTCAACATGGATTCCTCAAAAGTGCTAAACATCCCACAGCTGTTAGAGAGGAAGACAAGAACAACAGATCAACGCTTCAGTTTGTGGTTACTACAGCAAAACTTGGATAATCTGGTTCTCCAGTTTCATCACTGCGAGACATTCCGTCAAGGCGAAGACAGCAAGAGGGATACGAGGGAAAAAATCGGTGTGGAAGCACTGGAAACTATTTCGAGACAATATAAAAATCCTGTGGTTATACTATATGTAGTGGAATTAGCTGACATTAAAATGGATGTTCTAATGGAAGAGCTGCCTGGAATATTTCAACAGCTACGTGCAGACGACTATTCCCTTTTGTATTTGGACATAACGTAAGACTTCGCCGGAATTTTTAACAAAATGAAGACTACTTAATATCAACCCACGACTTCGGTAAGGAAGGAGATCACCAGGGGAACAGCAATGTGATTGTGGACAACGATAAGACGATTGGAATAGACTGTCTAATGTGATTAACCTCCAACCGTAAAGATATATAAGAAATTTGTATGTCAAATCACAAGTCCAGGAGTGAACAAAGGTATGGGTAGTCACATTATAGATTTTATAAAGTGTCCAGACATGCGACTACGAGGAACTTCTAGATCTTCCTTTGCTAAGCACCGTGGTATTACCAGGTTGGAGGCTACAACATACAACTAAAGAATGGATCGTGTATTCGATCATGTGCAGGTGTGTTTACGTATGGTGGACACCAACAAACAGTATTTACAATGTGCTTCACTTTACTGTGTGCCACTGGCTTCCATATGGCGTCAATTAATGGATAACATACAGAACAACTCTTGTGTTGTTTTTAATAACGTTCTGCATTTTGTGTGCTGGGTTAATAAGAATACCCGAAAACTGACAAGTATACAAGTACGTTTTCCAGATGCCCCAGACCGAGAAGAGCTATGTTCTGTCTGCATACAGGTTTAATTATCTACCTGTAAACTACGTGGAGGTTCTTAACTCTGACTCCAATAAAGACGATATAACTATTACATAAAACTGTTACGTTAAAACTTATTTTTCTCGGTCTAGAACATTGTTCTCCACAATACCGTCCGATACAGATATTACAGAATTGTGACTCATTGACACGAGCAGCGTTACTCCACAAGTTCTAAGGAAAAAAGTAAATGTAGCACACAGGCTTAAACCATTCCCCATTAAAGAAATTACACCTTTAAGTACAGTTAATGTGTTATGTGCACGGAAAAGGCAACTAGAAATTGAAGACATCAATTAAAGAAAAGAAAACTGGAGTATATGGAGAAGGCAACTGCCATAAAGAAAGAATATAGGCTGCGAATGGAAAAAGAAGAGGCTATCGCGGATGTGCAGGCCAGATTTACATATGTCTTCAAACACAGTGTATGGAGACATCTGGTACGACTGGGGAATTCAAGGTAATAGCATTTAGTGTACAGAACAGAGGTACGTGGCCATATGTTGGAGTCCTGGCCGAAAACAGCGTATTGATCACATTTATTATGTTGAAGGACACACGAAAAATCTGTTTATCAAACTCTATTCCTTCTGGTAACTGCTTAGAATGGATGGATACATTATATCGAAATGTGGTGGGCTTGATGTCATAAACTTAGCAACAGAACAACCATTTGCAGAGCTTAAAACCAACGGAATAACAACCTTTAATGGCAACTCGTTTGCAAAAGTTGTAAGCTTAAAGTTCTGCACCGAAATTCTACAAGAATGTGCAGCAGAAGAACTGGCAGCCTACACCCAGGAAGATGTGGAGTGTTATAACAACAATGTCATGCAGGAAATAAGACGAAAAATTAAAATCCCCGAATGCTCTCGTCTAGAAGAACTGCCAGAAGGAACAAAACTAATTGTTAAAGCCATAAAAGAAGTAGTTTGCAGAAAGAAATTAGATATATATATTCGCGAACATGTCAAATTACTGGCTGGAGAAAGAAACAGATGATTCAGATGTGGATTTAAGTTAAAAGTTAAAAATAAATTGGGCTATATTAACACTATACCTAACAAAAATAAGGAAAGAGTTCTTTTCTGTAGATGCAAAAGTGAATAAAAATTTCGTACTAGATTATTTGCTTGTCTTATTCGCTAATCTACCAAAAAGCCTCAGACATTTCCTATGTACAATGACCCATGTGCATGTACTTGGGATGGTGAAAGTGGGTAGCCTGTTGTTCTTGAAGAGTAGTTGAAACTAGATTGTTGAAAATATAGTAACCCCTTCTTCATACCTACATGAAATGTATTCATCTTCACCAAATATCATTGCTATCGGCACAGTCCTCAATGCATGGTTACATCTAACATACCTGTTAAATACTCCTTCTCCAGCATAGCCATCTCATCGATTGAACACAGTAAACAATTACATACATCCCCCCAGTCCAGCAGCTAGACACAGAGTGAGTCCTTTTTCTGTGTTTTCCCCTGACCGCCATCTTAGATTACGTCACAGGAGGGGAGAGGGGGAGAGCTGACAGTGCACCCTGGTGGCGGTGTTGTGAACTAGGTCAGTTGGACGCCTGACCTCATGGTGAACACGCCGGATGGAGCTACTGTCTATGACGACTCAAATTGCTTAAATAACACAATGCATACTTGCATCTGTCCTATCCAGTAGCCCAGCACAGACTGAGTCCTTTTGCCCGCCAGTTTCCAGATGGGAGAGGTGAGGAGGTGATTGGAGGGGGGGAGGGGAGGGGGTTAGTTTGGTGGAGGTAGCCCAGTTGACCAATTCTTCTGCCAAAATTTGAACTTCCCACCATGATTGCCATATCTATAGCAACATTGGCATATCTATAGCCACCATCTTGGATAAATTTGGTAGCAATGCAGAGTGAGGTGGCGTGGCCCTTGTCCCACTGCTCTCACCTGATAAAATGGCCCTGGATGCCTTTGAAGTTCACATAGACGACACACCTTCAATCTCTGATCTCTGTGGTTAGAGACAGTACAGAAAAACTTGGATGTCAGGCTAAAGGAGGTAGGTATGGTAATGACAGTGAAATGAAACTCTGGGGCCGCGCAGGATTAGCCGAGCGGTCTCCGGCGCTGCTGTCATGGACTGTGCAGCTGGTCCTGGCGGAGGTTCGAGTCCTCCCTCGGGCATGGGTGTGTGTTTGTCCTTAGGATAATTTAGGCTAAGTAGTGTGTAAGCTTAGGGACTGATGACCTTAGCATTTAAGTACCTTAAGATTTCACACACATTTTTTTGAAACTCTGGGTTGGCTTACTGGTCTGGTTTATTGCTTCTTCGCGTGTTTGCATGAACATGCAGAAGAGCACAGGGGGGTTTATAAAAATATAGAAAATGCTTACTAGATTCTCCTATCAGTTACGAAAACAATTGGCCACCCTGGTCTGTAACTTTGTTTGGATTCGGGTGTACACAGTAATATATGACACTACAGGCCACGAACCATGAAAGTGCCAGATTCCATTGCCTTAATAGAAGCCTTAGGTTCAAGTAATCGTAACAATTTAAGTGACAAGCAGACATGGTTACATGTAGATAAATGTACACAATAACTGTAGCTCAGACGTGCGTACAGGCAAGCTTTGCAATCCCTTCTTGGTGCAAAAAGTTATCTGCGTCTGGCTGCTCTCGTACATGGCATCTATTGTAGGCTCGTTCACCCGTGGCTGCTGTCGTTCGCTGGAACTCTCCAACTCTAACTCGCTTGGCGTTTGAGGGCCTCTACATAGGGCGTTTGAGGCTGTTTGCGTCGCTTTTTACCTCCGATTCGCAGTCGGTAAGCGTGAAATCAGCAGCTTCCCATTGCTTGTGACCTCTTCATAGGCTGACGAAAGCGGTTTGCACTGTACATCTCTACCTGAGTTAAAAGTCTTACAGGTAAGATCTATACCCAGATGATCTCCTCTTTTTCTAGCAACCTTTCGTGGTTCGGTTGTTACACCCTTTTTAGATTTTCTGTGTTATCTATTAAGTTCAAACTTCAGACATTCCGTGCTCTGACTCGCTGAATTTTATCCGTTCTTTGGTTATTCGTTTTCTCATGGCCACTTCCTCCTCGGCAGCCCATACCAGAGATCCCAATAGGAGAATAATGCGGAATCTTTTGCTGATGGAGAGTTCGTCATGACACTTTTTTTTCAATTATATGTCATGTGGATACACATTATGTGTCTCTAATGCAGTGGTTTCCATTGCCTTCTGCATTCTCATGCCGTTTATCATGCTGTTTCTTTCGCCTTAGGAGTTGTTTCCCAGCCCGAGGACAAGAAAGTGCCCTGCACCTATGTCCGCTCCTCCGTCCTCCTTGACAAGGCCGTTGGGAGACTAGAAATTACTCCTTATGCTGATGATTTTCATTCAAAAGTTAAGCAGTGGTTGGGTTCGAATGGCGAGCCCATGACGTTTTGATCAGATCACTAGCCAAAGACACTACCGCCACTTTTTTCCTTTTTTACCAGGACTGGATCCCGCAACCTCTCATTTACCAGTCATGCCTAAGTTTAATCTTCAAACAAAAAAATGAATCAAAAATCAGTGCTACCCTTAACTGGCACCGCCACTTTTACCCAACCATGAAAAATGAATTATCCCTCTTCAGGCGCTGCCATCGGCGTCTTCTGCCTGCAATAATGCCGTGTAAAAATATTTACAACAGACTCAGTCTGGCACTCCTCAACTGGGGTGGGGGGGGGGGGAGGGGGGGAAGGGGTAAACGAAATAATTTGTGAAGAGTGTACAGTACCTCGATGTGTGTGTTAGAGGGCGTTGTGGGCGTTTTGCAGGTACCACCAGTGACCCAGCTCCACTTTTTCCTCTTCGCCAAACACATAGTCAATGGCCATTCCCTCGAACCGAGCAATCGCATGATATTTTGCGGGAGGAAAGTAATAGTCATTCAGGCAGAGGAGGTTGCGCGACTGTCACGTCAGGCGTTACACAGAAGTAACAAGCTAAAATCTACTGTCAGTCACCAAACGCCGGGCAAGGGTACGCGTGTGAAACGATGTTCATCAGTGTACGGGAGGCGACAGTCAGAACAAAGGGGGCAGTCTGTTAATGGAACCGGGTGTCTCGTCGCATATTTTTTGTAGGTGACACGATATCAAGACGTGTGCACTGTGGTGGGCAGAAAGTGGTGGTACATCTTTTTCCATACTCGTGGCCAGCGGACAGTCGGGTACTCGGTTTCTACCACGTTACTCGGAACCGCCCACAGGAGGGTGGTGTTAAAGTCTCTTGCCTTCAGTGGGCGCATTGCAAGGGAGATCCGATATCACATGGCCGTATTCGAGAATAAATGTCGATACGCGGGAGAGCTGTGTCGCGACGTGTGCCACCGACATTGGCAGGTCGTGAGAGACCGGCATCACAACTCCCAGCAGACGACCCGCTACGGAGACGTGCTGGCTGAGCAGACATTTCCACATATTGCTCATACAGAAAACAGCTGACCGTGGCCGCACATTAACCTGCCCAGTCCTCCATCGTGCAGGGGGAGGGTGAGAGTGTCGTAACATACTTTAAATACGTGTATTGTTGACAGGTGACACGTACGTAAGCATCCTGTCTGATCACCTGCATCCATTCATGCCCATTGTGCATTCCGACGGACTTGAGCAATTCCAGCAGTGCAATGCGACACCCCACACTTCCAGAATTGCTACAGAGTGGCTCCAGGGAACTCTTCTGAGTTTGAACACTTCCGCTGGCCTCCAAACTCCCCAGACACAAACGTTATTGAGCATATCTGGGATGCCCTGCAACGTGTTGTTCAGGAAATATACCCACCTCCTCGTACTCTTTAGGATTTATGGACAGCCCTGCAGGATTCATGGTGTCAGTTCCCTCCAGCACTACTTCAGACATTAGTCGAGTGCATCCCACGTCGTGTTGCGGCACTTCTGCGTGCTCGCGCGAACCTTACACAACATTAGGCAGTGGTACCAGTTCCTTTGGCTCTTCAGTGTATCTCACAATGTGCGCCTTGAGTGCGACGTTGCAACTTCAATCTTTCGTAAGGCTGATTTGAAAGAGTTGTGTTAACAATCATGACAGGAAAAATATTAACTGCCAACGAGTCGCCATGTGCATCAGGAGTGCGACAGAAAATGAGTGTCCTGAAGGTGCAGAGATCAACCTTCTATGGGATATACGTATTCACTCTAACTCACTGGTCATACCGGACTCGAGAGTCCATTACTGCAGTAACGTATTTTCGCCATCTGTCCTGATCTTGGGCTATTTCCTTCCATTCACCTTCAATACCTAGGCTCCAGTTCGTGAACCTCTTCGTTATGCAGTTTTCGCCACTCTCCGCTAATGTCATCCCGTTTTGCTCCGAAAATTTTTCTCAAAATTTTGTTTTCAAATACTCAAAACGGCTTTTCATTTTGCACAGTGAGAGACCAAGTCTCACACCCATACAGCATAACTAGTAGAATAATAGTTTTGTGTATACTAATCTTTAAATTCCTAGACAATATCCGTGATGAAAGTAATCTATTCAGTGAGTTGTAGCACACATTTCCCGCCCGTAATCACTTCTTCAGTTCGGATTCAATCTCATTTCTCGAAGTGATGTCCACGCCTAGATACTTAAATGTGTTCACTTTTTCAAACTGCATGTCTCCAACTCTTAACATTTCCTGATCTACTGCTGTTGGCATTCTAGTAGTTACCAGGTATTTAGTTTTTTCACTTATCCTTAGACCTACATCTTCACTACCCTTGATTTAGGCATTCGCATTTGCTGTTACAGATTTTTTCCTATCGCTAATGATGTTTAGATCATCTGGATATCCTAATATCTTAATATTTCCATTTAACTCCACACCCTCTGACTTATCTGCTGCCATTCGTACAATATATTCTAGGACTAAGTTAAAAAGTAGCGGAGACAGGTCATCTCCCTGCTTAAGTCCGTTCTTTATTACAAATTCTTCTGACTCCAATTTCCCCACGCGTACTCTACCTTTCGTGTTTTTCAAACTCGCTTCTATAAGTCTAACATACTTCTTTGGTATTCCAAGTTCCAAAAGAATTCTGTACAATTTTGATTGCAATACTGAATCATATGCTTTTGTAAAATCTATGAAAAGATTATGAACTGGTTTACTGTACTCCCATTTCTTTTCCAAAATTTAACGCAGGGTGAATATTTGGCCTATAGTTGATATGTTCCTCCGAAAGCCAGCTTGTTAATCCCCCACAATTTCATCTGCATATAGTGTAAGCCTGCTTAGCAGAATATTCGAGAAAAATTTGGAACATACTGGTAATAGCGATATCCCTCTATAATTACTACAATACATTTTGTCGCCCATCTTAAAAACTGGGATCAGAATCGACTCCTGCCACTGTTCAGGTATCATCTCTGAGTTCCATACTTTAGTTATCACTTTGTGAACTACTTCCACCAATTTCTGTCCCCCATTTTTAACTAATTCTGCAGTTATGCAACCTGATTCTGGTGCTTTAAGGTTTTTCAATTTGTTGATTGCATCTCTTATTTCCTTTAACGTTGGCTCAGGAATCTAGGGTTCTGGTGTATGTATTTCGTACGCCTGCCCATTTCCTGCTTCCTGGTGTACATTTAATAGATGCTCAAAATACGTCCTCCATTTACTTAATATAGCACTGGAGTCTGTCAGTATTCCCCCGGCATCCCCTCGAAGTGCATTTGTCCTAGCCTTGAACCCCTTCCTATACCCATCTATGTCTAGGTAAAGTTCCCTAATGTTTTTTGTTTTACTGTTTGTTTCCATTTTTTTAATTTGTTTGTTCAAATAATTCCTCTTCTTTGCTCATAGCCTACGACCAACTTCCCTTCTCATGTTCAAGAACTCCTCTCGTGTTCTGTCTCCCATTCTATCCCAATCTAATCGCGCTTTTCTCCTTTCCTCTACCAATTTCTTGCATTCCTCATCAAACCACGGCTTCCTCCTGTTCTTCTTAATTGTACCTGTTGTGACCTTCGCTGCCTCTTTCATATTATTCCTCACAGTGATCCACTGTTTATTTACATCCTCGTCTTGATCTTCCTGTGTCCTGAGAGCATCAAACCTATTTGAAATTTCTATCATATACCTTCTTCTAAAGTTTTCATCATTTAGCTTGTCAGTGTCGAACCTAACAAGTTCTGCATTGTGACACCTTGATGTTGCTGTAGATAACCGTTGGTGAACTTTGGCAACTATAAGAAACTGATCAGAATCGCAGTCTGCTCCCCTGAAAGTCCTAACGTTTTCTATACTAGTGTGCCATCTCCGATCTACAAGAACATGATAAATTTGGTTTCGGGTGTGTCCACCCGGAGAGACCCAAGTTGCTTTATTAATGTCCTTCCTTTTAAAATACACTCCTGGAAATTGAAATAAGAACACCGTGAATTCATTGCCCCAGGAAGGGGAAACTTTATTGACACATTCCTGGGGTCAGATACATCACATGATCACACTGACAGAACCACAGGCACATAGACACAGGCAACAGAGCATGCACAATGTCGGCACTAGTACAGTGTATATCCACCTTTCGCAGCAATTCAGGCTGCTATTCTCCCATGGAGACGATCGTAGAGATGCTGGATGTAGTCCTGTGGAACGGCTTGCCATGCCATTTCCACCTGGCGCCTCAGTTGGACCAGCGTTCGTGCTGGACGTGCAGACCGCGTGAGACGACGCTTCATCCAGTCCCAAACATGCTCAATGGGGGACAGATCCGGAGATCTTGCTGGCCAGGGTAGTTGACTTACACCTTCTAGAGCACGTTGGGTGGCACGGGATACATGCGGACGTGCATTGTCCTGTTGGAACAGCAAGTTCCCTTGCCGGTCTAGGAATGGTAGAACGATGGGTTCGATGACGGTTTGGATGTACCGTGCACTATTCAGTGTCCCCTCGACGATCACCAGTGGTGTACAGCCAGTGTAGGAGATCGCTCCCCACACCATGATGCCGGGTGTTGGCCCTGTGTGCCTCGGTCGTATGCAGTCCTGATTGTGGCGCTCACCTGCACGGCGCCAAACACGCATACGACCATCATTGGCACCAAGGCAGAAGCGACTCTCATCGCTGAAGACGACACGTCTCCATTCGTCCCTCCATTCACGCCTGTCGCGACACCACTGGAGGCGGGCTGCACGATGTTGGGGCGTGAGCGGAAGACGGCCTAACGGTGTGCGGGACCGTAGCCCAGCTTCATGGAGACGGTTGCGAATGGTCCTCGCCGATACCCCATGAGCAACAGTGTGCCTAATTTGCTGGCAAGTGGCGGTGCGGTCCCCTACGGCACTGCGTAGGATCCTACGGTCTTGGCGTGCATCCGTGCGTCGCTGCGGTCCGGTCCCAGGTCGACGGGCACGTGCACCTTCCGCCGACCACTGGCGACAACATCGATGTACTGTGGAGACCTCACGCCCCACGTGTTGAGCAATTCGGCGGTACGTCCACCCGGCCTCCCGCATGCCCACTATACGCCCTCGCTCAAAGTCCGTCAACTGCACATACGGTTCACGTCCACGCTGTCGCGGCATGCTACCAGTGTTAAAGACTGCGATGGAGCTCCGTATGCCACGGCAAACTGGCTGACACTGACGGCGGCGGTGCACAAACGCTGCGCAGCTAGCGCCATTCGACGGCCAACACCGCGGTTCCTGGTGTGTCCGCTGTGCCGTGCGTGTGATCATTGCTTGTACAGCCCTCTCGCAGTGTCCGGAGCAAGTATGGTGGGTCTGACACACCGGTGTCAATGTGTTCTTTTTTCCATTTCCAGGAGTGTATGTGCTCTCAACAATCGTGTCTTTTGAAACAGCAAAATTAACCACCCTTGAGTTATTATCATTCGAAATGTTATGCAAACTTTCTTTCCCAATTGTAGGCCGGAATGCTTCCTCCTTCCTATCTTCGCATTAAAATCACCTATGATTAATTTTGTATCGTACGAGGAGAACTCATCCCACAGTTGATCTAGTTCTTCATAAAAGCCGTCTTTAACAACCTCTTCAGTGTCCTCAGTTGGTGCGTGTACATTAATTACTACTAGTCTATTCCACCTGCCGGACAACACTATAAGTGATAGTCGGTCACTAATGAACCTTATATCTCTGATTGCGTGAAACACTTTTCTCTGTACTCCGAAACCTGTTCCGAAACTGTGAGCTTCCGCACCTCCATAGAAAAATGTATAGTTACCCCTCTTTATGCTACCCTCCCCCTGCCACAGAGTTTCTCAAATAACTGTAATGTCTACATCGTATCTATCTAATTCGTCTAATAATGTCCCATTAAGTTTCGGGTGTGCAGCCGCAAGAAATCTCCTTCTTCTTCTAATATTTCGGCTGTATAACGTTCAGCCATCTTCAGAGTGAGCCGCAAGACTGCCGCTCCAGTGCTCGCTTCGTCCCTTTATACTCGTGTACCGCGCGACTGCGCATGCGGCCACAGATGCAAATGCGCCAGAGACGTTGGTCGGCGGCAGAGACGTGCATAATGCGCGAGTTGTATCTATGACTCCGCAGTTGATCTGTGTTGGCATATCGATATATCATTGTGAGCTGCACTGTGACGACGTCCTTGTGAGTTTATTACAGCAAGTGCCGGATTCCATGATTTATCAAGATTGAAACCACTATCTCTATTAATTAAATTCGTCGTCAAGCGAATTTCAATCGCCTCCTTCACTATCGAGTCCCAAAAGGATGATGTAGTTGCCAAAATTTTGACGTTTTCATTCAACATACTGTGACCATACTGAGTCCTTTTGGGACTCGATAGTGAAGGAGGCGATTGAAATTCGCTTGACGACGAATTTAATTAATAGAGATAGTGGTTTCAATCTTGATAAATCATGGAATCCGGCACTTGCTGTAATAAACTCACAAAGACGTCGTCACAGTGCAGCTCACAACGATATATCGATATGCCAACACAGATCAACTGCGGAGTCATAGATACAACTCGCGCATTATGCACGTCTCTGCCGCCGACCAACGTCTCTGGCGCATTTGCATCTGTGGCCGCATGCGCAGTCGCGCGGTACACGAGTATAAAGGGACGAAGCGAGCACTGGAGCGGCGCCTCCCGTATCCTGATGTTCCTTAAACCTGGCAAACCGCCGTCCGCCGTCTCCTCCTACCGTCCCATCATCCTTACCTCGGTCTTCAGCAAGGTTCTGGAATCTATCCTCACCCGCCGCACCCACCAGCATCTCCGCCAGCACCGCCTCCTTTCCGTTACCCAGTGTGCCTTTCGGCTGTCCTTCTCTTCCGACGATCTTCTCCTTCCCCTCACTCATCTCCTTTCCGACCAGCTTAATTCCCGTCGCTCCGCAATCTTCCTCTCCCTGGACCTCGAACGAGCTTATGACCGCGTATGGCATTCCGGTCTCCTCTTCAAGCTCCAAACCTTCGCCCTTCCCATTAACTACGTCTGTCTGATCAGCTCCTTTCTCTCCCACCGTCCTTCCTACGTCACCATCCATAACACCGCCTCCTACACCTTTTTCCCCTCGGCCGGTGTGCCTCAAGGCTCCGTCCTCTCCCCCCTTCTGTACCTTTTGTATACGGCGGACTTGCCGCCGCCGTCACCCCCCGTCCACCTCCTCCAGTTTGCCGATGACACCGCCTTCCTTGCCCTTGCCCCAACCCTGCAGCGCTCCCAACACCAAAAAAAAATGGCTCGGAGCACTATGGGACTCAACTGCTGAGGTCATTAGTCCCCTAGAACTTAGAACTAGTTAAACCTAACTAACCTAAGGACATCACAAACATCCATGCCCGAGGCAGGATTCGAACCTGCGACCGTAGCGGTCTTGCGGTTCCAGACTGCAGCGCCTTTAACCGCACGGCCACTTCGGCCGGCTCTCCCAACACCTTCTCCAATCCCATCTCGACGACTCACCGCTTGGTGCAACCAGTGGTTGCTCAAGGTCAATCCCTCCAAAACCCAGGCGATCATTGTAGGCAAAACCACCCCTTCCTTCCGCCTCCTTGATTTCTATCTCACCATCTATGGCCGTCTTATCGCCCTCACTCCCACCCTTAAGTACCTTGGCGTCACCCTCGACCGTCGCCTCTCCTGGACTCCCCATCTCCGGACAATCCAAGCCAAGGCACGCTCCCGACTCCGCCTCCTCAAGCTCCTTTCCGGCCGTACGTGGGGTTTGGACCCCTCCACCATCCTCCACACCTATAAATCCCTCATCCGCCCTAACCTTTGTTATGCACATCCGGCCTGGATCTCCGCCCCCCCCCCCTACCTTTTATAAATCCTTCCAAATCCTTGAACGCCATGCTCTCCGCCTCGCCTATCGCATCTGTCTCCCCTCCCCTACGCGGATCCTGTATGATCTCCTCCCCTTCCCCCACCTCCTCCTCTTCCTTGAAAGGATACGGATCCTGTACATCTCCCACAAACTCGATCCTCCTCACCCGCTTGTCTCACCAATCCTCTCCCACCCCTGCCCGCTGCCGTGCCTGTATTCCCACGTCCCACCCAGTCTCCATCTCTCCACCCTCCTTACCCTCTCCCAAGGTGGTTTCCGCCAGCTCCCCCTCCCTGATGTTGTCCTCCTCCCCTCCATCTACCCCTCCTATCAACTTTGATCCTCCCCCCCACTTCCTGTGTCCTTTCCTTTAGGCACCCTCCCTCCCTTCTCTTCCCTTCCCTTCTCTTTCCTTTTCCCCCATCCCCTCCCTCCTCCCCTCTTCCCCCAGGCTTCCCCTCCCCCTCCCTCCCTTCCCCCTATCTCCCCTGCCCTTGGCATCTGCACTCCCCTCTGCCTCTCCCACCCCCCGTCCACCTCTTTTGGCAGGTCCCCGGACTCGTACACGGTTAGTGAACATTCGCGCGCCGGAGATCAACGCCTCGTGTTCTGTGTGTGTCATCGTTTTGTGCTTAAGTGGTTCAGTGTTATTTGTTTTTGTGCACCTACGTTCATGTGTGACAATATTCGTCTCTGTCCAAGTGTCTGAACAAATTTTATCTTGGACTCTCCGCCCGTGAACAGCTCCCTGTATTTTAAAAAAGTGTTTGTCTCCATTTCTATGTCCACCATGTTTTTTCTCTCGATGTCTTCATTTGTATCTTGTGTGTTCTCTGAGGCCAAAGAGCGGCGTAGCATGCTGCTGCTGCCCTGCCTGTTAACAGGTTTGAAAACAACAATAAAGAAAAAAAAACTGGAGTGGCAGTCTTGCGGCTCACTCTAAAGATGGCTGAACGCTATACAGCCGAAATATTAGAAGAAGAAGGAGATTTCTTGCGGCTGCACACCCGAAACTTAATGGAACAGTCTTTGCGCCGCCAAAACCTGAAGATGCACATCGTTTAATAATGTCTGGAACGTTCCTGGTCTGTTCTAACTTTTAACGTTCCATGTTCCCAACCTGAAAGTTCCTTTCGGCCTGAATCTTGTAACCTCCCCGCAGAATTTTGAAAAGACAATAATTAAATGTTAATGGGCATCGTGCTAAACGTAACCTCCCAGCAAATATTTGCAAGACAATACAAATGTTAATGTGAATAGACCCCAAGTGAGACTTCCCAGCAAAAATAAAAGAAAACTCAATGATAATGAAAACGAGCCAAATGCTTGGTCCCCACAAAAATTATAGAGTAATACTGACCCAAATGTAAACTCGACACAAAAATTAAGAAATCAAGATTAATCATTAAACCCACAATAATAGGGCAGCATCGCTGACCTTAGGCCCTGTGCAATAATTAATCTGATAAATTGATTCTGGGAGGAAAAACATAGGAAATATTGTTTCAATTGGAATGATTCTTTTCTTAAAAACGATTGCTTTGAAAACAAAATTATTATTGGGGCATTTCTTGAACAACTTAATTACAATTAACAGATGTTATTGGCTGAGCGCAATGCTGCTTCATTACCTTATTTAACAATATACCTCGTCCCGAACCTTGACCAGAGACCCATGTCGACGCCCGCCGACTCCTCACACACAACTCCGACTGAGTACAACTCGCAATACCGAGCGGGGTGGCGCAGTGGTTAGACACTGGACTCGCATTCGGGAGGACGACGGTTCAATCCCGCGTCCGGCCGTCCTGATTTAGGTTTTCCGTGATTTCCCTAAATCCCTCCAGGCAAATGCCGGGATGGTTCCTCTGAAAGGGCACGGCCGACTTCCTTCCCAATCCTTCCCTAATCCGATGAGACCGATGACCATGCTGTCTGGTCTCCTTCCCCAAACCAACCAACCAACCAACCAACCAACCAACTCGCAACTGAACTCTCGCGCAGTCAAGGGCAGACTAGCAACGATAAACAACTCTCTGGTCAGAGATTCTGTCATGCCTCGCCATCGCTGGTACTGAATACATACGCGTTTCATAACCCTCCACTTGGGGGGGGGGGGGGGGGGGCAAAAATTTGGCAGCGATGGTGAGTCATTTGGACTTGCCATGAGCAACAAATTTTTTCTTGACTAATTAACTTTACAATCACAGAATATACAGATGTAGAACATGAAGTAAATGTGGTGCACATGCACCGAGTACAAAACATATTAGACAATAACAAAATGTGAGTACAAAACATATTAACAAATGGCATAAGTGCACATGCACCGAAAAACTCTTTAGCATTTTCACAACAAATAAACATAATGGCAAAAAAATCATGTTGACAAGTGACATAGGTGCACATGCACTGTAGTTCAGAATATATCAGCAAATCACAAAATGTATATACAATAAGTAGAAATCATGTTAGAAAAATGATAAAAGTGCACATGCACTGTAGTTCAGAATATATCGAAAAAATGTGTAGGCCATGAATACAAATGATGTTAGCAAAAAAAAAAAAATGATTTTCACTATGTTACAAGAATTAGGATAGGAAAGGGAAGGATTGCATCATGGTTGTAGCACTTTAGGTTGCATGCAGCTGCACTGAAAGTCCATATCTTTCCACAGAAGTATAACATCAAGTGAGACAATCTGAAGTTCTTTTCCCAGAAGTGTTTATCAGCGTAGCCAAGACACTGAAATGTCGTTGTAATATTCCATGTTATCATTTTGGCAGTACATCAGGTACACCAAACAGTGGGACCATAATAACATCTCCATCGCTCACGGTGGTGGACAGCATGTCGTGTCAACACCATGCTCTTACAAGGCACACCGACGTAGAATTAGTGCAAAAACCAAATATAGTGCTCCATGATCAAGAGGATATACAGGACAAATGGATATTGCAGTAATTCAGGGTAGTTAGGTCAGAAGGTGAAGGACATTAAGTCACATACTAGTCTTCATTGGGAATTACATTAGTAGTTTGCGGCAGTCATAGCCCAGTTACTGAACATTTCTGTACCATGTACGTAGTATTACAGAAAAATATTCATTAATTGTTTTACAGAGAACATTGGCACTCATTCTCTAATTACAAATCATAGAAGTCATTCGTTTTACAGAGAACATTGGCATTCATTCCCTAATTACAAATCATCAGAGGTCATTACTTAAAACAGGAGGTAGTCAATAACATTGTATTACAGATTAATGTTGATTATTAATCATTGGTCATCCCAATACAGTAATCAGTAGCATTCATTTCCCAGTTACAAAGCATTATTAATTAATCATTGGTCATCTCAATACAGTAATCAGTAGCATTCATTTCCCAGTTACAAAGCATTATTAATTAATCATTGGTCATCCCAATACAGTAATCAGTAGCATTCATTATTCAAGTGACATACTATTCAGAGCTAATCAGTATTACTCAGAACTCTCTTAAACTGGTATCATTATTTGGGACTGGTAATACATTTTTTTGTTAGCAATGCATTGATTTGGGTAATTATAGGGGAAAGCAAGAAGAAAAAAAATTTGCTTCTGGGTTGTTCCTGTAAATGAAAATGTGTAACGTCATTCGTCATGAGTCAGCTGTAGCAAGGTTATGAAACAAATAGAGTATATGTAATCACACTCATAAATGACGTAGATTTAATGAACAACTGCTTATAGCACATTAATTTCATAAATAATTTCTCCTGCAAAAATATATTAAAAAATGGATTATTAAGCTGAAAGAAGAAACGCATTTTATGCTGAAAAGTAGTGAACTTCGAATTAACAGGTAGTGAAATGTGTATAAAGATGTGTTCCATAGCTGTCCTTTCCAAAACCTTCAGTCATTATACTATACAATATAACACCTGCTGTCAGAGCGAACTGCAACAAATACTTAAATAACTACATAGCATGAATACATAACTTCCACATTGTCCTCATCTGTAAAGAAAAACTTCATTATCAATCACTTCATTATCTATATTATCATAACTCCATTATTATCATCACCTGTAAAGAAAAACTTCATTATCCATAGTAGCATATTCTTCATCATTATTCATCAGCATTCATTATCATCTGCAAAAAATCACTTCATTACTCATTATACAACTATCCCTTATCTCTAGTATACTCCATCACTAAAACTAAGATGTGTAGTTCTGTCTGTCGGCCTGCATCAATCGCCTCGTATTCTGGAAGAAAAAAATAGTTAAGACTGCTATTCTACGATGTGTATAGTATATTCTTGTTAATGCTTGTTAATTCTGATCCATTTACTCTTCATCATGAAGTATTGCATTCTCTTTCGTTCATTCCGAAGGTTAAATTCCCATTTTGTTTAATTTATTTCTTTCACGCATCATTTCTTTCTGAAATTGATGAACAAAGATTAATATCTTGCATTTACATCATATACTCACTAAATAATGACTGGTTTATGGTAACATAATTAAGCATACAGCATAACATGACAAAAAACGTAATATGTGAAAAACTTATATAGTGTTCAGAGGCAAAAATGTACTCAGTGTATCACAATGTAACAGTAAAGTAGTCACGATGTTGAGATAACATAAGGCAAAATGTCAAAGTCAACTGGTGTTTGCTATATCTTAACTATTTCATAGTGCATACAAACAAAACATGAAACAATCGTATATACCTAAGAAAGACAAAAAATGTGACGTTCGTTGTGTTCAGCTTGTATGTTGTGTAGTTAATAGAGGCGAGAATTGAAGACTTTAATGGAGAGAAAATTTACTAAAATTAATATGTCACTAGATAGCATTGCATAATTATTCATAAGATACGTAAGTTTCTCTGGAAAAAAATGTGCGCAGTCTGATATGTAACGACAAGAAGAGCGACCTGCTAACCTTACCTTGCCGGGCATTTGCCAAGAAAAAATACGATAATCATTGGTAATTAGTTATGTGAATATAATTGCATAAGTGATCATAAAACTAGCAAAATGGCACTATAGCATGTTAAATCATAAAGTGTCTTCATTCAATAAAAGGTTTGATGTTTGACCAGTGGTGAGTGCCTTTGGATTTTCTGGTTCTCAAAGTTTCGACGTGTACAACATTGGGGTGAGGAATGCTGCGAATCCGATATGGACCTGCATAGAGAAGTTCAAATTTACTGCACCTACCTTTTCCTTTGTTGGATAAATAGTGTGTACGTACTAATATTTTCTGTCCAATGTGAAAGTCACGGCGTGTACAAACCTGTTTTTGTTGTCTTCTCCGGCGCTCTGCGGCACGTTTGATGTTGTTCAGCGCAATGTCGATTATTTCGTGGTGTCGTAATCGACGAGATGTAGGAAAGTTTACTAATTCTGTAATTTTGTTAGGTGGTTCAACATTTTTCCGTATAACAGACGGAGATAGCACAGTGGATTCATTTGGTATGGAATTAATTACATCCTGGAATGAGTGTATGTGTGTGTCCCAATCAATATGTTTTTTATGGCAGTAAATTCTACACAGTTTACCAATTTCTTTCATTAATCGTTCACAAGGGTTCGAAGAAACATGGTACTTGGATATATAGGTCGGAGAAATGTTTCTAGCTCGTAACATGCGTGTCCATATAGCAGAACGAAATTGTGATCCATTATCGGAAATTACTTTCAACACATGCCCTACATGAAATAGAAAATGCTTTACAAATGCTTTCGAAGCGGTTTTAGCAGTAGCTTTGCGTAACGGAGTGAAAGTAACAAATTTTGAAGTGAGTTCAACAGCGACAAAGGTGTAGCAAAAACCTCTATTAGTTCTGGGAATCGGACCAAAAATGTCTACAGCGGCCATATGTCTTAATTTAACAGGTACAATTGGATGTAATGGAGGAATATGTGAAGTTGTGTCTGACTTAGCTTTCTGGCAGATTTTACATTACGCTAAAACTCGTCGTATACGTTTCTCCATGTTGGCAAAATAACAGTTCTGTCTCAGTATAAGAAAACATTTTCTAGCTCCGTAATGTGCGTAACTTAAATGAGTATACCATATTAATTTGTTAACCAGTTCGTCAGGAATGCATAATAACCAATTGTTGCTGTCAGGATGAGAACGGCGAAACAGAATGTCATTGCGTACAGTGTAATGGTTTCTAATCGTAACATTATTCCTATCTTGCCAGAGGTGTTTAATTTCTTTCCATACGTTGTCTTTACTCTGCTCTTGTGCTACGTCCTGTAATGATGACGAAATAAAATTTTCGAATGCAACTTGTTGAATGTACATCACGCTGAAATTTGCTTTACAGAAGTTGGTTGCGATGTCTTGCTGATTGTTGCTGAGAGAACGAGATTGTGCGTCTGCTACAACATTTTGTGTGCCGGGAATGTGAACAATTGTGAAATTAAATTCCTGTAAATAAAGCTTCCATCTGCTTAATCTGTCGTGTGAAAATTTAGCTGAAAGTAAAAATTGTATCGCTCTGTGATCTGTGTAAACGGTGGTGTGTCTTCCATAAAGAAAATGCCTAAATCTCGTAAAAGCCCATACAACACATAACGTTTCCAGTTCTGTAACAGAATAATATCGTTCAGCAGGTGACAGAATGCGGCTTGCAAATGCGATGTTTTTAATTATTGTTGAGCCATCTTCTTCAATTTCCTGAAAAATATGTACGCCAAAAGCGGTGTTGGAGCTGTCGGTGGCAGTGGAAAAATTTCTGGTAAGATCTGGGTGCGATAAAAGTGGTGCATTCAACAAAGCATGTTTCAGGTTCATAAATTCAGAATGTGCTTGCTTATCCCAGGACCAAATAGTGTTTTTAGCTGTCAATTGGCATAATCTAGGTGTGTCTAAAGCAGAGTGATGAATAAATTTACGAAAAAAGTTAATTAAACCCAAAAAAATGCGTAGTTGCTTCTTCGTTGTAGGAACAGTAATGTCACGTAAAGCTTGAAGTTTTTCCGGATCAGGCGCAATGCCTTCTGCTGAAATTACGTGTCCAACAAATTTTATAGAAGTTTTGCCAAAGTGCGATTTACTGAGATTAACTGTGAGTCCTTGTGCGCGAAAAGTTTGCAACAGTCGTTCAAGAATCATATTGTGTTCAGACCAGTTAGCTTCTGCGATAAGAATGTCGTCTACGTACGTCGTAATTCTGTCTTTAAGCTCTATCGGAAGTATTGTGTTCAAACCGCGAATAAAAGCTGCAGAAGAAATAGTTAAACCGAATGGTAATTTACAAAATTGATAACAGTCACCGAAACAGAAAAGCTGTATACTTTCTGCAATTCGGATGAAGCTGAATTTGCCAAAATCCCGATTTCAAATGGTTCAAATGGCTCTGAGCACTATGGGACTCAACTTCTGAGGTCATTAGTCTCCCGATTTCAAATCTAGTGTGGAATAAATAGCCGTACCATGAAATTTCTGTAGTAGTTATTCTAGTGTCTGTGGTCGATCTGTTTCATTAATAATAATGTCATTTATGTGACGCGAATCAAGTACAAGGCGAAGTGAGCCATCCTTTTTCTTGACAATATGTAGCGGGTTTATGTACGGACTAACTGCCGGTTCAATAATTCCTTGGTTGAGCATATCCTGCAATTCTTTCTTAACTTGTTCTCTGTGGATATATGGAATGGGATAATGCTTTGCTTTAAATGTGTCGTGCTGTTTGACTTGAAATTCATACATAAAACCGGACATAGTACCAGGAATGTTGTCAATAACTGGAGCTTGCTGTAAAAGAATTTTGTGTAGTTGCGTGCGTTCGTCGTCTGTATTTGCACAGCTCTGCTTAACTTTATCAGAAATCATCTGCATTACATCATAGTCAGCTTCGTCTGGAGTATTATAGTTATGTACGTACGTATCTGTGAACAATGTGGAATTACAGTCTATGTTACGTGATGCGGAAATGACCTCAGTACGATTAATTGTTTGTTCTTCCGCAGATAAAGAGTGCTGAAATTCTAAAGCCAGTTGTACATTTTCATCCTTTAGCATTAAATAGGAATTTTGAAAATCAATAACTGCGTCGTGTTGCACCAGAAAATTAGTATCTAAAATAACGTCTGTTGTCAATAAAGGAACAATCCAAAAATTTGAGTGAAAAGTATGATCTGCAATACAAAATGATAAATGTGTCTGTAATTTAACGTCTACTCCTTTACTCGACACTGCTCCTTTCACTTTCGTTTTGCCTAATGGTAATGTGGGATAGGTATTCTCTTTGTTACACTCGTTAAAAGTTTCTTCATTTATTACTGACATAGGTGATCCGGAATCGATTACTGCTGAAAATTTCGATGAACCAATTTTAATTTCGATGACAGGATGTGAAATAGTTTTTTGAACAACTGGTCTTTCCTCTAAAAGAGTGTCTCGGATGTCGTCAAAAGTAATAACATTTTCGTGAACAACATTCTGCGTGTCAAAGGTAGTGCTTGTGTTACTGGAAGATGCGACCTGTACAGTATCTAGTCAGATTCTATCTGACGTGTTATTATTTTCTGGAGGATGTTGTGGCATTTCTACTATTTGAACTGTTCTATTATTTCTTCCAGACGTTTTACGTTCTGGATGATACCTACTGTCGGGTTCATTCATGAGAATATGTCGTTGCTGATCATTTTGCTGCTCGTAAGACCGACTGTTATTATACGTACGCTGATAATTGTGCTCATTGTTTTTACGTCTGTCGTAATAGTCATTCCTATACGGTGCATTGCGATAGGAATTGAAATACTGTGTTTTTTGTACGTAGTTGTTTCTTTGCTGCCGTGCGTTACTATTTGTTGTACCAGGGACTATACGTCCACCGGGCGAAACATTAAAGTTAGGTTGACCTTGTGCATTACATTGTTGGTTAGGTATGCTAACCGGCTGGTTTTGTTGCTGTTGTTGTGAAAAACCTCTATTGTTACTAAAATGTGGTTCCTGTTCCTGCTGATAATTTTGTCGATACTGCTAATCAAAATTTTGTCTGCTATTAAAGTTCTGGTGGTTGTCGTTCCTAAAGCGTCTATTAGCTTTGCTATTGAAATTGCGTGGTTGATCGTAATTACTGTAAGTTTGTTGGCCTTGGTTGTTATATGAAAAATTTTTGTTCACGAAGGAATAATCTGATTGCTGCACTTCTAAAAGCTGCAACAGATCCCTGAATGCCGAAATATTTTCTTTTTGCTGTCCCGTTAAAAGTGACACTCTTAATGATCGTGGCAATTTAGAAATACATAATTGAATGAGTGCAGATTCACTATATGGTTCACTTAAGTACTGGTTTTGTTGTACCATATGCTCAAAAAATTGCATCACACTGGGAAAATTTGAGTTCTCATAATTTGGTAAACTAATTAACTGATCTTTAATTCCGCGCTGTGTCGTCTTCGACCAATACGCTGACATAAAAGCATTCTGAAACTCTTCTACCGAGTAACATTGTCTCGCGATCGATCTCATACGAGTTGCCGGTTCGCCTTCCAAAAAACTACAAATAAATTCGAGTTTATGTGTTACGGGCCAATTCGTTGGAAAAGCAAAGCTAAATTGTTGTATCCAATCCAGTGGGTGAATCTGTGTTCTGTCATTTTTAAACACTTTAAATTTTCTCACTGACAGAAAATGTTTGTAATCAAAATTATCGTCTCTGTATGATGGAACAGGTTCAGGATTGTAAGAGAATCTATTTGATTGTGTCTGTTCAGAATCTAAGTCACGTATTCTCTGTAGATGACCCAAATTATACGCGCTGCGTGAGTCTGACAAATGTTCGCAAAGTGGCGTCTGTTGTGATGTGTTATTAACTGAAATATTTTTCATCTCTGTTACTTCTTGCTGTAAACTTGACAACTTTCTACGTAATGTATTATTAGATGAATCAACCTCATTGATTGTCTGCTGTAAATTTTGGAATTCAGGTGTTTGGTTAAATGAAATCGGTGCAGTATCGTCTGATTTGTTGTCATTATTACTTTCAATAATATCAATACGACTGACCAATTCATCACATTTTTCAGTCAGTATTTTTACCTGATCATCGGTTTTAGTGTCACAGGCATTAATCTGTTTTTGCATTTTACGTGTGGTTTCGTTCAGTTTTTTAACGTCAGCTTTGACGACATCGGAATCCTGTGTTAGTTCTAATGGTTCGAGTCTGTCGGTCACTGTTTGAAAATCTGTTGTGTATGTGTCTGTTTTCGATTTAAGATCGGAAATTTCGTCACGTAATTCTGTGTTCGATTGTTTGATGGTATTAATTTCATCGGACACTGCAGCAATATTGCTGTCCACGTATGTTTTTGCCTTCGCGAACAATTTACGTTTGTCTTCTTGTCTCTGTGCTGTGATTGTTTCCATTACTTGTCGTTTTACTTTATTTTGATCCTGTATAAATTTGCGGAAACGCGTATCACTGTTTTGTATGTGGTGATTAAAACGTTCGTCAATCTGAGTGTTCTGTTGGTCAAATTTCGCCTCTATCTTTGCATCCATTGTGCGCGAAAGTTCTGCTGTCATTAGTTTAAACTCGTCTCGTAACTGTGTAGCTTTTTCAGAGCATTGTTTAGCTAATTTCGTCTCTAAGTGTTTCTGTTGTAGCTGTTTGCATTTCCCTTAATTCTTGAGCAACAGATCTAATTTCTTCGCTACTTTTCCTAGCACAAGCCTCAATTTCCTCGCGTAATTGTTCCTTAGTATCATGAAATTGTGCGGCAACGGCTCTAATCTGTTCACACAGCTGTCTGGAATTGTTGTCTAATTTTTCATTTAACTGTCTGGAATTGTTGTCTAATTTTTCACTAAGTTTGTCTTGTTTTTCATTCTGTTTTTCATCCATTTGTCGCAAAAATGCCATAACTTGATCCAAGCCAAAATTACCGGCTCTATTCTCCGTGCTGTGTGATGGCATACCTGCAATTATTACGTTTTGTGTGACCATTTGGTCATTCCGTGATTCACCGAAAGGCTTGCCCATCGGATGCGCACTGTTAGTCACTACCTCGGAATTAAATAAATCTGTCGTACTCTGATTACACTGTTCATTTTCATTAGACAAATTTGTCTGTTCGTCACGTGAATTTTGCAAACCGGTTGTGTTAAGCCGGGCAGCGCTCATTGCAACAGAACGCCCCGCGTCATCAATTGTCGTTAAATTAACAGACGACGCAATTGAATTCGTCTGTTCATAACTTAGATCAAAATCAACATTGGTGGTCGGTACACACTGATTGTCACTAAATGGAGGATTGTCATCATTACATTGCGTGTCACAATTACTATCGGTCAAGTTGTTTAATTCGGTTATTTCACTCATTATACCTCGCGATGTAATATTAATAGTTTTTCGCGGCATTTTTACACAAGTCACAATTATTCACAAATGAAACAAACACAATGCAAAATCCAACAAATACAAATACAACAAAGAGCAACGAATTGCCGATGATCTGAGGAAAGAAAGTCACAAACTTAGTAAAGGCGTTGCGCCAAATGCTAATTATATTTTAGTAAATAAGAGCAGATCTGACTACTTTTCAGAAGATTCCCAAAGAAATACGATCCTGGTCCGGATGTCGCCAAGTGTAACCTCCCCGCAGAATTTTGAAAAGACAATAATTAAATGTAAATGGGCATCGTGCTAAACGTAACCTCCCAGCAAATATTTGCAAGACAATACAAATGTTAATGTGAATAGACCCCAAGTGTGACTTCCCAGCAAAAATAAAAGAAAACTCAATGATAATGAAAACGAGCCAAATGCTTGGTCCCCACAAAAATTATAGAATAATACTGACCCAAATGTAAACTCGACACAAAAATTAAGAAATCAAGATTAATCATTAAACCCACAATAATAGGGCAGCATCGCTGACCTTAGGCCCTGTGCAATAATTAATCTGATAAATTGATTCTGGAAGGAAAAACATAGGAAATATTGTTTCAATTGGAATGATTCTTTTCTTAAAAACGATTGCTTTGAAAACAAAATTATTATTGGGGCATTTCTTGAACAACTTAACTACAATTAACAGATGTTATTGGCTGAGCGCAATGCTGCTTCATTACCTTATTTAACAATATACCTCGTCCCGAACCTTGACCAGAGACCCATGTCGACGCCCGCCGACTCCTCACACACAACTCCGACTGAGTACAACTTGCAACTGAACTCTCGCGCAGTCAAGCGCAGACTAGCAACGATAAACAACTCTCTGGTCAGAGATTCTGTCATGCCTCGCCATCGCTGGTACTGAATACATACGCGTTTCAATCTCTTCGAAGTAGGTTCCGCCAGGAGATCCGAATGGGAACCTAGTTTACCTCCGGAATATTTTACTTCAAAGGGACCCATGCCCGTTAATGTTGCTGATTCTTGATGAATAGCTTTGATAGTAAGAGAAGAAGAAACAGGGATGGTTCATCGCGCCATCGCCTGCTCCCCTCCGGTTATCCGCGACTGCTTATTTTTTGTATTCGCAGCTACCCTTCATATCTGAAGGCCGTATCCCCTATCCGCAACCTGGGGACGCGCTGTCCCGTGGTGGTAGGGGCCCACGAGACAGGGGATATACGTATTACACTTCTCGAAATGTTCAAAACAAACCATTGTTTGCGCCATGAACACCAAATGAAAAACGACGTGCCACAGTGATCACAAAGGTTCGTACTATCGAGATCGAAGATGAACTCCTTGGGAGTTACAAACCGTGCAGGACGTTCAGCTATGTATCCACTCTTAGAGAATGCATATAGAACCACATTTGTGTGACGGGTTGATGAGAACTGATGGAATGCGATAGCAAGAAACCGAACGCGAAACAATCTGTCGTGGAGCTTATCGTGAAACTGACTGTGCTAAGACGTAGCTGCACATAGTGAAATAATATATTTTATAGACACGAGAAAAACAAATATCCAGGGGCTGAATTTGTCCAGTGGTTTCAGGTGGTACGAATTTCAATGTCATTCACTTTTTAGACGGGATAGTTTCCTCTAAACAAGTACGATTTTTATACGCAGACCAGGAATCGAGCAAAAGCAACTTATTTTGATCAGTTATTGTCGAAAAGCAGTGCTCACAGCATAGTTGTAGTTCTCTTACGCCCATTTTTCCACTCTTGCTTACAGTGACGTAAATATTCCCTCCTGCCCGTGCAAGATCACGCACACAAAAAAGAATCGTAGGAGACAGAGCACCTCCAACTACTCGCAGCACAATAAATTACTTTCCAGCCAGTTTACCATACAGATTAACAGTCGACATAATTTTATACGGATGCATAAAGGCAATGACGTTAATTGATCTCGACAAAGACATTTCCTCTTCAAATCCCGATTGGTCGGAGCTCAAAACAATTTCCTTACTGATCGATGGGATAAGTTTATCTCATCTACAAATTTTGGCCCTATTCCGCAGTTTGCAGTGCATCCTAAAGCTGACACTTTGTTTGAAATTCCGTTATCTTATGTCTTCCATTTCTGTAGCATTGTTTGAATTATGCAACCATCCATTGCTCCCTTGAAATCATTGTAATCCATGATACGTGTAGTCATGCGGACCCTGTATATTCTATCGAGCATCATTGGAATTCGCAAACACCAGTTTTCGTAACTAGTGCGCCTTGTCCTCCCTCGAATACATGTAGTTTTTCCTTTGCGCTACATGGTCATGTTGCTGCAGATTTATTCGAAATCTGTTCATAATTCAAAAATGGCTCTGAGCACTATGGGACTCAACTGCTGAGGTCATTAGTCCCCTAGAACTTAGAACTAGTTAAACCTAACTAACCTAAAGACATCACAAACATCCATGCCCGAGGCAGGATTCGAACCTGCGACCGTAGCGGTCTTGCGGTTCCAGACTGCAGCGCCTTTAACCGCACGGCCACTGTTCATAATTGTTTTTTACTTTACTGCATTACGTAATTACGTTTAGTATCCGCTCCTTGGGCAAAGATTGTCCTTTACTACGTTTCATGTCCGCCCCGATAGCTGAGTGGTCAGCGTGACTGTTTGCCGTCCTACGGGCCCAGGCTCGCTTCCCGGCTGGGTCGAGGATTTTCTCCGCTCAGGGGCTGGATGTTGCGTTGTCTTCATCATCATTTCAGCCTCATACGGCGCGCAGGTCGCCCAGTGTGGCGTCGATTGTAATAAGCCCTGCACGAAGGCGGCAGGACCTGCCCCGTAAGGGGCCTTCCGGCCAATGACACCAAACGCTCAATTTCATTTCCATTACGTTTCATTGGAGACGGGATTTGTGACTACCTGTCCGACAAGGATCATGAATTAAGTGGCTCGACACCTATTTCAAAATCACTTTCACTTGTTAAGCAAGTATTGTCCGCACAGCCGAGCGTATACGACACTACACAGTTCACTGACACATCTTGCAGAAATGCTTATACAGGGTGAGTCACCTAACGTTACCGCTGGATATATTTCGTAAACCACATCAAATACTGACGAACCGATTCCACAGACCGAACGTCAGGAGAGGGGCTAGTGTAATTGTTTAACACAAACCATACAAAAATGCACGGAAGTATGTTTTTTAATACAAACCTACGTTTTTTAAAATGGAACCGCGTTAGTTTTGTTAGCACATCTGAACATATAAACAAATACGTAATCAGTGCCGTTTGTTGCATTGTAAAATGTTAATTACATCCGGAGATATTGTAACCTAAAGTTGACGCTTGAAACCTCCGACGTTCAGTTGCGTGTTGTAACAAACACGGGCCACGGTCGGCGAGCAACATCTGCTGGGACATGTTTACGATGACGACCGTGTTTACGAGTGTGGCTGCAGTGCACTGTAGTGGTTTGGTCTAGCTGTCGCAGTGTCCGCATGTAGCGCTTGCTGCTATTGGTATTCTGCATTCGTCTCCGCACGCAGACCAACTGTAGTACGAGGTGTCGCTAGAAAAAAACCGGACTAGTACTGGTGAAACAATAAAACGAATGCAATAAGGCTGAGAGTCGCGTGGCCTGTCACGTGACTCTCGCTCCGCCTACTGCTCGAGTTTCATCTGCCTCCTGCACTCAGTCTGCCCGTGGCGTCTGTTTTAAGTAGTTGACGTTTTGTCTGTGCGTCGGAAAATGTTGAGTGTACAGAAAGAACAGCGTGTTAACATCAAATTTTGTTTCAAACTAGGAAAATCTGCAAGTGAAACGTTTGTAATGTTACAACAAGTGTACGGCGATGATTGTTTACTGCGAACACAAGTGTTTGAGTGGTTTAAACGATTTAAAGATGGCCGCGAAGACACCAGTGATGACACTCGCACTGTCAGACCATTGTCAGCAAAAACTGATGCAAACATTGAAAAAATCGGTAAACTTGTTCGACAAGATCGCCGTTTAACAATCAGAGCAGTGTCTGAGTTAACAGGAGTTGACAAGGAAAGTGTTAGGCAGATTCTTCATGAAAGCTTCAACATGAACAAAGTGTGTTCAAAAATGGTTCCAAAACGTCTCACAATTGAACAGAAGGAACGCCGAAGAATGATTTGTTCTGACATCCTGGAAAACATTGAAAGTGATCCCACCTTCTTACAAAATGTTATTACTTGCGATGAATCGTGGTTTTTTACTTACGATCACGAAACTAAACGCCAATCGATGCATTGGAAAACTCCTGGTTCTCCACGACAAAAAAAAGCACGAATGTCAAAATCGAAATTCAAGGCAATGATGATTGTTTTTTTTTTGACATCAAAGGGATTGTGCACATTGATTGGGTACCAGAGGGACAAACAGTGAATCAGTATTACTACATTAGCGTCCTGGCTACCCTACGTGAGCGAGTACGGAGAAAACGGACCGATTTGTGGAGAAAAAAGTCATGGATCCTTCACCAAGACAATGCCCCAACTCACAGTGCGTTGTCAGTGAAGACGTTTTGGGCAAAACACAACATTCCCATCTTAGATCATCCACCCTACTCACCTGATTTGGCCCCCTGTGACTTTTTTCTTTTCCCTAAAGTCAAGTCAGCTTTGAAAGGAACTAGATTTGAGACTGTTGAAGCAGTAAAAGAAAAAGCGACGGAAGTAATCTATGGATTTACCGAAAATGATCTGCAGCATTGCTATGAACAGTGGAAAATTCGTATGGAGCGGTGTAGAGACCGAGGAGGAGAGTACATTGAAGGAGATAACATGAAATTGTAAATAATTGTAAATAAATGTTTTTTCCAGCATCAGTCCGGTTTTTTTCTAGCCGCACCTCGTACACCGTGTTACCAGACGTCTGTGATAGTGTAGTGTTGTAGGAACTGTGACCATGGTGTATTCGAACTCTGAAAAGGCGGAAATGATACTCATCTATGGCGAGTGTCGACGAAATGCAGCTGAAGCCTGCAGGGTGTATGCAGAACGGTACCCGGACAGAGAGCATCCAACGTGCCGCACATTGCAAATCATCTACCGCCAACTGTATGCAACAGGTATGGTCGTAGCACGCAAACGGGTCCGTAACAGGTCCGTCACAGGAGAAGAGGGTGCAGTTGGTGTGTTAGCTGCTGTTGCCATGAACCCACACATGAGTACAGGGGACATTGCGAGAGCCGGTGGACTGAGTCAAAGTAGTGTCATGCGCATACTGCATCGTGACCGCTTTCACCCGTTTCATGTGTCGCTACATCAGCAATTACATGGTGATGACTTTAATCATCGAGTGCAATTCTGTCTATGGGCATTAACAGAGAATGCTTTGCAGTTGTACCTGTTTACCGATGAAGCGGGTTTCACAAACCACGGGGCAGTGAATCTACGGAACATGCATTACTGGTCCGTGGACAATCCTCGCTGGCTCAGACAGGTAGAGCGACAACGACCGTGGACTGTAAATGTATGGTGCGGAATCATTGGCGACCACCTCATTGGTCCTCACTTCATTGCAGGGGCCCTAACAGCTGCAACATACATCGCGTTTCTACAGAATGATCTGCCAACGTTGCTCGAAAATGTCCCACTGGAAACGCGTCGACGTATGTGGTATCAGCATGATGGTGCACCTGCACATTCCGCAATTAACACTAGGCTGACCCTTGACAGGATGTTCGACGGGTGTTTCATAGGACGTGGAGGACGCATAAATTGGCCAGCCCGTTCTCCTGATCTTACACCTCTGGACTTCTTTCTGTGGGGTACGTTAAAGGAGAATGTGTACCGTGATGTGCCTACAACCCCAGAGGATATGAAACAACGTATTGTGGCAGCCTGCGGCGACATTACACCAGACGTACTGCGGCGTGTACGACATTTATTACGCCAGAGATTGCAATTGTGTGCAGCAAATGATGGCCACCACATTGAACATCTATTGGCCTGACATGTCGGGACACACTCTATTCCACTCCGCAATTGAAAACGGAAACCACGTGTGTACGTGTACCTCACCCCTCATGATAATGTACATGTGCGTCAGTGAAAAAGACCAATAAAAAGGTGTTAGCATGTGGACGTAATGTGCTGTTCCAGTCTCTTCTGTACCTAAGGTCCATCACCGTTCCCTTTGGATCCCTACGTAATTCGGTGCTCTCCGATACACACGATCGAACAGCGGAGGAGTGGTACTCAAGCGTCGACTTTAGGTTACAATATCTCCGGATGTAATTAACATTTTACAATGCAACAAACGGCACTGATTACGTATTTGTTTATATATTCAGATGTGCTAACAAAACTAACGGGGTTCCATTTAAAAAAACGTAGGTTTGTGTTAAAAAACATACTTCCGTGCATTTTTTTATGGTTTGTGTTAACTAATTACACTAGCCCCTCTCCTCACGTTCGGTCTGTGGAATCGATTCGACAGTATTTGATGTGGTTTACGAAATATATCCAGCGGTAATGTTAGGTGACTCACCCTGTATTTCGTCTGCCACTTCTCTCTCACTTTTGCGAAATTCCTTGGATTCCTTTCTGGCGAAATGTCAACTTCGGCAACTGTTCTTGTAGATATAATGCAACGTTTCCTTTATCGTTGCCATTGCTCTGCATTGTATAAACACTACCAGCACTATAGCACTGTTGTGAGTTACTCATCGACTAATCTGTCAAGAAGTTTCAGATCAGTGCATGCTTCACTGCAGAAAGAAAGTTCATTCTGGAAGCAATTCCCTAGCATGTGGCTGAGCCATTTCTCTGCTATATCATTACTTCCAGGAGTGCTAGTCCTGCTAGACATGCAGGAGAACTGCCGTAAATCTTCAAAGATGGGAGAGAGGTAGTGGAGGAAGTGAAGCTGTGCGATCACATCAAACATCGAGCCTGGATAGCTCAGCCAGGAGAGCTAAAGGGTGAGGTTTCCAAGTTTGCATGCCAGGCCAGGACACAGTTTCAATCTTCCAGTAAATTGGAACAGTAAAATGCATTGATATAGCTACTTACAATCTTCACACACTGTAAGGTTTGCATTCTGCTCACTGATATACTGCATGCACAGCTAACATAGGGTGTTGCAAATAACATTATGGTGCCTGCGGATGATCACAACTGACAGTTAATAAAGATCTGTTTATTAGTATCCCTCAACAGTTCTGAAAGTTGTGAGAAAAGAAACTGGGGTACCTATCAAAGACAAGGAAATTATTCTAAAAGATGAGGAGAATAAAATGGTAGATAAACATGCCATTGCCTAATTATATAAATAATTACTTTTTAAATGTACCCCAAACATTGGAATTTTGGGGAGCAGATTAAGATGGAAGCACCCAAGGCAGCCAGCAGTATGATGGCAGTTCCAACAAATGAAAAGGAAGTTTTAAAAGTGATTAAAAGTCTCAAGTCCAAGACGTCAGCTGGAGTAGATGAGGTGCCAATAATACTAGTAAAGAAAACAGCTAATCAAATAGCAAAACCATTGGCGCATATAGCAAACTTGTCAATGGCTGAGGGCATGTTTCCACAGAAACTGAAAATTTCTAAAGTCGTTCCCCTGTTGAAAAAGGGTGATAAGCTTAAAATAGAAAACTACAGACCTGTCTCACTTCTTGGAACTTTCTCTAGGGTCTTAGAGATAGTAATGAAATATAGAGTCACACATTATCTTAATATCCACAATCTGATAAACAGTAATCAGCATGGATTTCAAGCTGGGAGAAGTACCAAAACAGCTGTACTGGAATACACAAAAGAAACAATCAGTAAATTGGAAGAGGGAAAAAGTGTAGTTGGGATAAATCTAGATTTGTCAAAAGCCTTTGACACTGTTGACCACAGCACGCTTTTGGAAAAGCTTGAAGCTATAGGTATCAGAGGACCAGTAAAAAAGTGGTTTGAGTCTTATCTTGGAAGAATAAGAATAAAGGTGAACAGCACTTTGTAGTGTTCAGTGCTTCATTCAGTGTTACTGTCGACATCTTCATGTGGAAGCAGAATAAAACTTGGTTTGTGTTAATTCTGACATTGTGTCTGTACAACATTATAATATACTTGGCAACAATTGCAGTATTCTACTCTGCATGTTTCGTTTCTTTGGTCAGTGGAAGAAGTTCTTCAATATCTTGTTGAACAACAGCAAGCTCTCACCAACAGCAGGCTCTCTCCATGGCACTAAACAACTTGGCAGCCTCATTGATGTGCCAAGTACCGCTGTCATTGGCTGAGTCCCCACCATTGCCTCCAAATGATAATTCTGTGGAAGACTGGGACATACATGAAAAACACTTTCGGCAACAGTTTCAAGCTATTGGAGTCACCGACCCCAATTTGTGTAAGGCTTTGTTTTTGTCATGGATTTTATCTTGTGTTTATAACCTTTTGTGTCTGCTAGCTCATCTTCAGGAAACTGCCAGTCTCTCTTTTGATGAAATGTGTCAGTTGCTCTCCGATTATCATTACAAACATACTCATGTTATTGCTGCTCGCATTGAGTTCTACCACTGTCAAAAGCGGTCACAACAGTCGTACAGAGTTCGAGCATTAGAACTTCACAGGCTTAGCCAACATTGCCAGTTTGTGCTGCTGAGGCCCTCTGGAACTCGTATGCCGATTTGACGGTTTGTGATGCTATACTGTGCGTGGCCCCTCACAGGGAGGTTTGTCAATGGGATTTACAATATGAACGTCCCTGTCACACAGATTTTCTGAAGATTTGTCAGTCTTTTGAAGTATGTAGGGCATCAGGACAGCAGATAGAACCCCGGTGTGAGGTAGTTGCCATTGCTTCTTCTCCTCGTTTGCCGGGGACAGGGGAAGATGTGGCGGCTGTGCAACTGCAGCCTCCACGCCGCCTCGGTCAGTGCCGTGCTAAGCAACACAACAGTGGCTGTGCGCTCCTCTTCTGCCGTGCCCTTATTTTTTTGTTGAACGTTGAGTGGGCTGCATGCCCAAAGTACTGAGTGATGAGCACCCATTGCAAAAAAAAGCTCACGGCCTCTGTTCTGGGATGGGTTAAGAACCTGGATGATATTTTGGTCCCAAGTTCCACAACAGATGAACATTTGTGGAACCTTCACGCCTTGTGGACACTGCTACAGGCCACTAGTTGAAATGTAACTTGGACAAATCACAATTTTTTTGGCAATCTATCCTGTATCTCAGTTTTGACGTCTCACATGCTGTCATAGAGCCGTTACAGCGACATGTCAGTACCATTATGGCTTTACTGCATCGTACCAATGTGAAGCCTTTCTCAGAAAGATTGCCTTCTTCCATAAACATCTTCCTGGTGCAGCCACATTAGTCCAGCCACTTCATGTTCTCTTACATAAAGATGTTTCTTTTCAGTGGTCGCCTTCAGGCCATTCTCATGCACAAATATGCAGACAACTCTGAATGCCCTACTGTGTGCACTTCCAAAACTCTGAATCAGGCCCAACAGCACTACTCGCAGGAAAGAAAAACCCTTCCTATTGTGTATGCACTCCAAAAATTTCATGTTTTCCTATGCAGCTCTAAGTTTCATTTTATTACTGATCATAAATCTCTGGTTTCTCTTTTGAGTCTTTCAGCATCTTTACCGGACAGAGTGGCCCATCAGCTGCAATGCTAGGTTTTGTTTTTGTCACTCTATAACTATGAATTCATTTCAACTCAAAGCACAACACGGTTATACGGATGCTCCGTCTCAATTACCAACTGGCCCCAATCCAGAATTTGATCAGGATGTTGTGCTGTGCTGTTGTGCAGCTGTCATGGCCAGTCCTGTCTTAAGTCAGGTTGCTCAATGGCTGCTGGACTGTTTTTGATCCTTTGTGTGATTCTTATGCTCTCGTCCTGCACCTCTCAGTTCTTGATGGTGTGTTACTGTTGGCTGCTAAAGAGTTGGCAGGATGGCAAGTGGCCTCTCCACCTGCACCATTGTGGTGTACAAAATAGCTGGCCTGCCACCGTGTGTTTTGGACAGGTATTGACAATATCGTGCACATCGTGTCAGCGTGCCCACAGTGCGCTGCCCGTCAAGTGGCACCACAGGCCTTTCTTTCCCACATGGCTCACCCCCCATGGCCTAGGGGTGAATTCGTGCTGATTTTCCTGGTCCATTCCTTAACTCCTTTTGGCTTGCTTACTCAAAACTTCCTGATACAGTTCATCGGCCGTCCACATCCACGATGGCTATGGCCATGGCTCTCTCAAAGATTTTTTCCTGAGAAGAATTGCGGTATATGCTTGTGATAGGCAATGGCCAACGGTTTGTCTGATGATTTTGAAAATTCTTGCCCAAAGAGTGCCATCCAGCTTGCTGTGGAGCCTAATTTTCATCCCCAGTCCATTTGAGACACAAAATAGCTGATCCATACATTCAAAGTGAAGATGAAAAAATATGTCACTGAATCTTCTTCTGAGGGAGCCCTCGATAGGTTCTCCAGTTCGTGTAGGCTCACTCCGGTCCCTGACCCTAACATGGTGGAGCTGCTTCATGACCGCCAGCCCTATATGCTGCTTCATCTGTTCCAGCTGATGCCCAGCCATGTGCCAGCACCTGCCTTGCAGTGATTCCATCTGGGCTCTGCTGTCTGGGCCTGTGGGTTTGGCCAGTACCCTAAGTGGATACCAGCAGTCATCCATCACTGCTGAGGCTGATGCCTTTGTGTTGTGCACTCCTCTGATGGTTTGGTGTCACGGTACTATAACCAGCTCCATCTGTGTGTGACTGACCACACACTGGAGAGCCCTCTGCCCCCAAGGCCACCTCCACCATCTCCACCAGCCCTTGCAGTGCAGTTAACGCCTCCTCAGCTCTGGTGCTGTCTTCGTTCTGGGTGCCACCACTGCTGCACGGAGTAATCAGCACCGGGCCACCACCATTCGAACAATATTCTCCTATGACAGCACAGCATGGGCTCCAGTAATTATCCCTTACCAATGAAGATGTGGACATCTCTACCGTGAACATTCTTCTACAAGGAGGGGAAGGAGTGTTGTAACCCTATAGTGTGAGTGCACATAATCAAACAGCATGCAAACAAGAACCTCCATGGCTGGCCTCGAGAGGCCACCTCATAACCTGGACAGATGGCACAGCAAGCACTGTGCTGTGTGCACAACACCCCAATATAAGCCCAGTGCACTGGACTCTCAGACCCACTTATGTTTACATGCTTATTGTAGGTTCACCTAGGAGACCATATATTGATGTGTTCTGTAGTTATGACATGCTGTACTGTTCTATATTTCATTCATTGTTATTGTGGATATCTTCATGTGGGAACAAAATAAAACTCAGTTGGTGTTACTTGTGATATTGTGTCTGTACAGTGTTATAATAATTCTAAATATCTCTTTTGTTTGTAATTTTTGCATGTATTGAATATTCAATGTTTGTATGAACAGCAGCCCTTTACATCCAGGAGGCAGTTCTGTTCTGACAGTATGTTGGAGTCCTTAATAAATGTGCTTTCAGCACTAAGTGTTGTACCTCAGTGACGACCCTGCTTCCAGAAGGCTGCAATTAGGCAATGTAAAAGCTGTCACCCACACAGACAGACAGAAACCAGAATACAAGCAGTACATCATTCCTGTGGTCTGTACACCCAAGAGACAAATGGATTCCAAAATAGCAGTGATGCAACTGCTCGTTAGGCATTCACCAGCGTTTTCTACAAACGCTGGTCAGGACCTGACAGAATGGCTGAAAGGATTCAACAGTCACCAGATACACTAGGTGGGATAACATGATGTGTTTGATAAATGTGTACTTTTACTTAAACAGCACTGCCCAGCAGTGGTTTGGTAACATCAAAGAGAAACTCAATAGCTGACATAAATTCCAAGCTGAACTGAAAAAAAGAAAAACAAACCACTTGGTGACAATGTGCAGCAAATCTGATTAGTAGAAGAACAAGAGCCAATGTCTTGGGAAAACACCACACACATGTTTAGGCACTATGCCACATTGTGAATGTGGATATGACAGAAGTTGATAAAATATCACACTTAAGGACGGTAGTCACAGAAGACACGCACCACACTCTTCTGGGAAAGGATGTCTCAAAAGAGGGATTCATTGAATGGTGTCAGCACATCAAGAATATGTAGCAGAAAAGTATTGAGTGAATGAACTATAACAGACCCCCAAATGTCGTCACTATGACAGTTGTGGAAGACCACCACTACTTCACTTCTCTTATATACCAGGTAGTAAGAGAAGAGATATAGTAGTTTATGGTAGTCAGAAAAATCAGACCTAATAAGCAAGAGAGAGCTGCCATGAATGTTGCCACTCTAGTTCATAAGGGAAAATATAAAGTTGAAGCAGAGGCTTATCGATCTGTAGGAACAACATTTGGAGGATGCAAGGGATGCAAGACAACACACTGTTATGTTTCCACTGTGGAAGCCCTGGATACATTGCATACTACTGCAGAGAAAGAAAAAGAGTTATCAACAACTATTACACTGCAAGACATGAAACATCACAACTGCCCTATTGATGCTAGTCAACTGGGTAATCCACCTACTGGACAAAGCCCATCACTGTACCCTCAGTGAGGTCACTCCTCAACATGCTGTGGCTCTTCCCTATCACAGTACAGAGGTTCCACCCACTCACCTAGCTGCCAAAATCAGGAAAACTAAATGACGCGGTCATCTATGGAGATGAGGCTGCCACAGATGAACATTGTCAAGGGAAGATAGTTAACAATATGTCAAGAAATCCCATCAACATTAATGTCGACAGTCAGCCTGACCAGACACTAGTCAACTCAGTGGAATACTTATCACTGCCAGCTAAGGTAGGCTACATTCCACAATACAAAACTGATTGTGCTGAATGTCACAAATGGGAAATATGTCCAGCCTATAGGAACGTATATTCCAAGAACAATGGCAGAACACAGCCTTTTTCATTTATCACTTTAACAGAATGTAGTCATGATGTTATTCTTGGATAGGACTTCTTGCAGGCATCACAAGCAGTCACAGACTGTGGTAGATCAGAATTCCAGATTCATGAAGCTATTTCAACAAGCACACATAAATAGGTTGCTCTGGGTAGTTGTTTGCCACTGAAGATGATGATGTCCCACCAACATCACCAAGATGAGCTCCAACCATCAATCTAGATGCTCATTCAAACAGAGGAGAATTTGTTGAATGCAAAAAGTTACTCAGACTCACAAACAAGAGACAATCATAAGCATTTTAGATGGCAAGGATAGTACACTAATTGTCATGAGCAGCCAAAACTCATCCCTACAGGTACATGCACAGGAATAGCCAAACCAACCCAGGATGGACAGCTCAGTGCCATCATTGAAGAATTGTGCTCTGCTATCAGTGCAGACTATGCAGAGGAGAAAATTACTGTCGAACTGCCGATAGGATCTGGCCTGACCAGTGAACAACTTCAGTGAGTGTTAGCAATTCTGCACCAATTTTCAGATGCTTTCAAATCTGGAGTGGAGAAAAAACAGAACAAGGGGCCCATAGTACAAAACTGTGTCAACACTGGGGGCCAACCACCAATTAGCCAGTGCTCATACAGGGTGTCGCTGACTGTACAGAGTGTAATTTGACAGATAGTTAAGACGTTGCTGCAATATTACATCACTGAACCTTCACGGAGTTCTTGGCCCACTCCTGTGGCCCTAGTAAAGGAGGATGACACATGGCATTTGTGTCGACCAGCCACTGAACAAAATTGTGAACAAAGATGTGTCCCCATTGCCACACACTGACAACACTGTGGATTGCTTGGAAGGAGCAAAGTAGTTCTCAACTATCGACTTACATCATAACTCACAGCATTATTGAAGACGCTAGATAGAATCAGAAACAGATATTAGTGGACAGGTCTTTGCCAAACCATTAGATATTATTTGAGCCTCTGTAACGAATGCCAACAATAGAAGTTGTGTTGCCATTACCTCTGGGGCATTTGATACCAGTTCCACCCGCAGCAACACCATTCCATCACATTTGAACTGCCCTTTTGGGGAGATTCCTGCAGTTGACAAATGGTTACTGATGGATAATAGTCATCACTGACTGCTTCACATGCTGCACTGCAATCAAAACTGTGTTGACTACTGAATCTCCGAAAGATTGAAAGTTTCCTTATAGAAGACATAATTTTGAAGCACTGAGTGACCCATGCCATGATCTCTGATCATGGAAACGTTTTCCAGGTTAAGCTACCACCAGAGATAATGTCACACTGTGAGATCATGCACAGGATAATGAGTGACTACCACACTCAGACGAATGGTCTCACAACACACCTCAATTATACATGGTCCGATACACTCCTGACGTATGTCGGTGTCAAACAGAGAACTTTGGCTACAATACTGCCCACTGCAACATTCACATATAACACAGGGAATCGAGACACTACATGATTCACACCGTTTTTCTACTACACAGCTGCAAGGCTGAAACAACAAAGGAATCACTGTTTCTGTTTCAAATGTACGACACTTAGGATGACTAGTTGGAAAACACCTCATCACCAGGAGTAAAGAAGCAAGACAGTTGGCTCTAATACAGTTCCCAGATGCCCAAAAGAAACATCAAGAGCACTGTTACACCAAGCACCAGCCAATGAAATACAGCCTGAGGGATGTTGCATGGAGTTTTATCCTATGCAAGAAGTAAAACTATTGGAAAAGTTACTAAAATGCTATTTTGGGGCATATTGAACCCCTGATCATTTGTGAGATGTCATATACAAAGTCAAGGATTATAACCCTTCCCCAAGAAGACAGAAGCAAAAAGATATCATCAATGTCCTCCGCGTGAAACCCTACTAGGCATAGATTGACAACGGGGGCTTCTCATTCGAGGAAACTGAAGGTCCACTCAATAGTCATGTAACTTTAATGAGAGGGGCTACCTTTGATGTTCATCATAATGAAGAGAATGTAAAAACGTGACCCAAATGCAAGGATCCTCCAGTGTTGCCATGGACTAGACCACTGACAAGTTCTACATGTAGGATGCTGTAGTTGCCTCCAATGAGATGTTCTAAAACATTTGATTGTCATTTGTGCAGAAGAGGGAGCAATACAATGAACTGTGTCACATGCAGAATGAAGTAGCAGCTAGTGTAGCTGGCTGGCAGGCTGTGGGGTCACCGGTCCAAATCCAATCTCTGGCAAATATATTTTATTTAATATTTATCATTTCTGGAAAGTTTTCAATTTTTTATATTTCTAATATTTGCATATTCTTTAATATTCAATGTTTGTATAAACAGCAGTGGTCTCCTCCAGAAGGCAGTTGTGTTCTGGTTGTAAGTTGGTGTCCACAACAAACACTCTTTCAGTACTAAGTGTTGTACTTCATTGGTGACACTTCTTTTTGATTAACACTTGACTGTGGTCATGATGTGATGATATGTGGTATTCTCCTGTGACTCCACTTTGGTTTCCATTGTAAAGGTACAAAAATTTGTTAACTTTACACATATCTAAGACCATGTGAAGTCGATTGCATTCTTAGACGTGCCTTAGTTATTACCTATTATAAGTATTTTGAGTTTTTAATTTTTCATTACTTAGTTTGCATGTAAATTAGAAGTAATAGTAAGAACTCACTGAATAGTAGAGGCACGGAGATGTTGACAGGCACACAAATGAGACTGAAAACTTCACTAGCTTTCGGAGGAATCCTTTATCGAGCTATAGTTCATTTACATACAAATACATGTGCACACAGCTGTACAGCTACATTGTACTGACTGAATACACACTGCCAGGATTGCAGTTAGACAGGTAGACTGATATGAATGATTGTAATGGGTGGAATGGATGTGTGGAGAAAAGAGGGAAGGAAGAGGGAGGCAGATGTGGGAAAGAGTGGCTGACGGCTCACAGAGAGGCAGCAGGTGTAGAAGACAGGAATGTGAGAGGAAGAGGCCACAGGTGCATGGGATATAAAAGTGAAACCCAGGCACTGGAGCTAGTGTGTTCATGCAGCACACAACAATGGTGACATAGGAGAGTGGATTGGGAAGCTGTGACAGAACAGAGGAAGAGGAGACTGTGGGGAAAGCTATGTTACAAGGATAATTCTCATCTATGTAGTTTCAAAAAGCTGGTAATGGGGAAAGTATGTAGATGGCACAGATTGTGAAGCGGGCAATGAAATTGAGCATGTTGTGCTCGGCCGTGTGTTCTGTCACTGGATGGTCAACACTGCTCTTGGCCTTTATTCCTAAGTTATTTAAATTCTGCCAGAAATCTCCATTACATATTCATTATTTGGTTTGATTGATAACATATTTTAATAAAGATTTTGTATTAAAACTACAAAAGCTATACAATCAGTTGAGTTTATATGGATGAATGCTTACATCTTCATATCATTATCAGACACACAATGAGTAAATCATCTGGGCAAATAATGTCACACCTGCATCTTATTTAACTCATTTGCAGAACTACAATGTTAGCAAATATCACAGATGCTTTACTAATTGTTAACATACGTTACACCAGCTTTTTGGAGTCTTGTGCTTGTGTTAGCCTACATTTATTTAAAATGCAGCTGTCGTGTTTTGAGAGTTGACTTCATTCCACATTGTGATGAGTGCATTATCGGGAAGTTCGAGAAAACAGTAATCCTAACCCTCCCATAGTTCAGAACGGACTGAGGTAGCTAAGTGTCTCCTCCACTTTATCTACCTGGTCTAAATGCACTGATAACAATAGAGGCATCAAAAGAAAAACTGCTTTACTTTCCAGGCATACATTTGTACTCAGCACACAATGTGTGACAGATATCATCCCTCCTCCCCTCCTATTTCCTACTCAACTTGTGAGTGGTATGCAGTATGAACAATTGATGGTACCCGTCTGTATAAAACCAAATTTCTGTAATTAACTTGGCAGTAAGGGGTATTGTGACTGTTTCAAATGAGGCAGAAGGGAAATGTGAAGTGTGTAATGGTTACTTGAGCCTGAACTCCAAGTTTGACCTGAGTAGTCTTTGTTGGAAGCTTGAGCTTGACCTCTATAGAATTGTACATGTTGTACAAAATTCCTAAAACAGACAGTGACATTTGTGGGGTCAAATTACTGTACACATGACTTGAGTTCCCCAAAACTGTAGCTGGAGGGAGGGAGGGGAGGGGGGGACATTTGCTACATATCTGAGCAGAAGCATGATACAGTGCAGCACACATATTCCTACGTATGTGCATATCTGTCTAAATAAGGAATAAAAAATAACATTACAGAAAAGAAAAAGCTTATGTGGCTGTGGTCATCTTCAATAGAACCTTTCCCATAATATTTATTACTATTACCACTATTTATTACCACTGAAATATCATTTGCCAGTCAGGATTGGTTGGACTGCATCAGTGTTACAAGGTTAAGATTACAAAAGTGTTATAACACAATAACTAATTAGTGTAAGCACGCATAATAATACAAGAACACATTTGCATAGGTATAGCATAACAATGATATATGGAGTGAGAACTTTTTAACGAATACATTTTCATTTCATTTCATACATTAGTGCATTGCTTAGACAGTACAGTTTGCTGTTTCACTGTCAAAGAACTCATTTAATTATACAGTGGTTTCCGGTGTAGGTTTTGTGACATCTTTCCTTAAAATTACACCAATTCCAATGACTGAATTTTAGTATTTAGATGGTTGAACATTTTAATAGCTACTGATGGAAAACTGTCATGTGTCATGGAAAGTCAACAGCTTGGGAGTCTATGTTTTCCTTATTATGTATGTTATAATTATGGATGTTACTGCTGTTGGTGAATGTTTCATGATTTTCTTTCATGTTCATGAGACAGGTGAAGACTGAAAATTGTCATCACTCCTAGACATATGAAGATGGGTTTGCAGTGGCCCAGTTTTCTGCTTGATGTTATGATCCTTACTGTGTTTTTTATAGTAGCAATATTTTCTTGCAGCTTGTAGAGTGACTCCAAAGTAACAGGCTATAGCTGACGTGGCTGTGGAACAGTGAATAATACACCATCAGCAGATAATGAGCAGTTACCACATGCTTCAGTTGCCTCAGAAGGCATATGACTTGTGACAGTTTGTCGCATACATACACAGTGTGTTCTTGAGAAATGAGTTTACTATCCACCACGAACCTCAGAAGCTTCACACTTCCTGCACTATTTAGGTATCCTTTGTCACTGAGGCAATATACCAATGTTTTTTTTTTTTGTTTTTTCCTCATTTATTTTCATTTTGTTTATAAAAAACCACAACTTTGTAGCATCAGACAAAGCATCTATTGCTTCTTGAGCCTTACTGGCAACAAAGCTTTTCAAGTACAGAGCTGTGTTATTTGCAAATTGCCAGTACTGTCCATGAGAGTGTAAATCGTCTGCCTTCTGTTATCCAAATAAGATTTGAGGGTTGCCAGAACAGTGCCTCCAGCACCATATTTACTGAGCTTGTTTAGGAATACTTGATGAGGAATGCAGTCAAATGCCTTACTAAGGTCACAAAGTGTCAATGCTACAGATTCTTTTTTCTCAAAACTTTGCTTTACCCTAGTAACCAAATCTAGTGCTGCTGTTGTTATAGATTTGTCTTTCCAGAACCATGCTGTGGATCTGTGAGATTAGATTAGAGATTAGATTAGATTAGATTAATACTAGTTCCATGGATCATGAATACGATATTTCGTAATGATGTGGAACGAGTCGAATTTTCCAATACATGACATAATTAGGTTAATTTAACAACATACTGAAGTTGATATAACAACTTTATTTTTTTGTGATTTTTTGTTTTTCTCTATTTTTTATTTTTATTTTTTTAATATATTTGTTTTTTTTTCTTGTTTTTTTTCTTAATTTATATCTAAAAATTCCTCTATGGAGTAGAAGGAGTTGTCATTCAGAAATTCTTTTAATTTCTTCTTAAATACTTGTTGGTTAATTGTCAGACTTTTGATACTATTTGGTAAGTGACCAAAGACTTTAGTGCCAGTATAATTCACCCCTTTCTGTGCCAAAGTTAGATTTAATCTTGAATAGTGAAGATCGTCCTTTCTCCTAGTATTGTAGTTATGCACACTGCTATTACTTTTGAATTGGGTTTGGTTGTTAATAACAAATTTCATAAGAGAGTATATATACTGAGAAGCTACTGTGAATATCCCTAGATCCTTAAATAAATGTCTGCAGGATGATCTTGGGTGGACTCCAGCTATTATTCTGATTACACGCTTTTGTGCAATAAATACTTTATTCCTCAGTGATGAATTACCCCAAAATATGATGCCATATGAAAGCAATGAGTGAAAATAGGCGTAGTAAGCTAATTTACTAAGATGTTTATCACCAAAATTTGCAATGACCCTTATTGCATAAGTAGCTGAACTCAAACGTTTCAGCAGATCATCAATGTGTTTCTTCCAATTTAATCTCTCATCAATGGACATACCTAAAAATTTGGAATATTCTACCTTAGCTATATGCTTCTGATTAAGGTCTATATTTATTAATGGTGTCATACCATTCACTGTACAGAACTGTATGTACTGTGTCTTATCAAAATTCAGTTAGAGTCCGTTTACAAGGAACCACTTAGTAATTTTCTGAAAGACAGTATTGACAATTTCATCAGTTAATTCTTGTTTCTCAGGTGTGATTACTATACTTGTATCATCAGCAAAGAGAACTAACTTTGCCTCTTCATGAATATAGAATGGCAAGTCATTAATATATAATAAGAACAACAAAGGACCCAAGACTGACCCTTGTGGAACCCCATTCTTGATAGTTCCCCAGTTTGAGGAATGTGCTGATCTTTGCATGTTACGAGAATTACTTATTTGTTAATGTCAAAGTAACTTGATATATGGTCTTTCATTGCAGTCTCAATGACTTTAGTAAAGGCTGGAATTATAGAGATTGGTCTGAAGCTTGCTAACATGGCTGGGTCATCCTGTATATAAACTGACACTGACTGTGCAGTTCCAGAAAATCTGAAAATACACCAGCAGTGAAACACCTATTAATTACCACAGCTAATGTTTCAGAAACTTCATAGATAATTATCTTGAGGACATTAGTGAACATCTCATATATTTCCTGATTATCAGAAAGTTTATAAGATTTTGCAGTCTTTATTATTTCATTTTTTGTAATTCTCTCCAGTTCATCAGGGTGCATCTTCTGTCATTTATAACAGTAGCAGCAGGGTCTGTATTTAGGTCTGCGATTTTACTTATAGCATTTTCCACAATGTCAATAAATTAATTTTTAAAGTGATCTGGACTACACAAGCTTAAGAGAGAGGTGTTTTTCTCCCTGTGTTCATTGATCAGATCCTAGCCTGCCTCTTGATGAAGACCACTAGAAACAGTGCTCAGTTTGTTGGTCTATATAAAAACATAATGAAGCAGTCACAAATCCAGAAATGTTTCAATGAAGAAAGTGTAATGAATATAGAATGTGATAGTAGATGTTCAAAAATAAATGTAGACCAAACTTGAGTAATACACCAGCAACTGCTTAAAATACAAGTCTGCTTTCTTCTGTAACCCATGTCTGTTTGTTTCATAGAATAAATTACTGTGTTAATTGTCTGTTATAATTTTATTAATATATAAAACACTTAATCTGTCTCTTAAACTTCAATTAATGAAAACAAAAAAATTAAGGAAGAGCATGTCTTGTTATATTTTTGTTAGGGAACAATTAACTGGTCATCTTGTCCAAGTCTCTACCTTTTACAGCTGTATTTTATTAAGAAGAAACTACTGAACCTCTATGCACTCAAAGCAGACAGTGACAGTAATTGTGTGTTTCACTATGGCACTTTGTAAAAAATGAAGGAACCAGAAAAAGAGTATTGTATTTAAAAATATAGTGAAGGCAAAGAGACCTGGAGAGAGTGGAAGGTTTTGAATAAATTACATAATGTTAAGACAGAGATTCCAAAACCAGATTTGAAATTACAAAACATTTCCAGGAGCAGAAGTGGACTCTAATCATAATTTATTGGTTAGGAACTGTAGATTAAAACTGAAGAAACAGCAGAAAGTTAGAAAAATTAAGGAAATGGGAACCAGATAAGCTGAAAGAATCAGAGTTTGTTGAGAACGTTAGACAATGATACTAGAACAAGGGTAAGGAACACAATATAAGATGAATGGGTAGCCTTGAGAGATTAAATAGTGAAGGCAGCAGAGGATTAAATAGATTTTAAAAAAAAAGTCTATTAGAAATACCTGGGTAAGGCACAAGGTATTGAATCTAATTGACAAAAGGAGAAAAAATAAAAAATACCACAAGTGAAATGCAGCAATGAAATTCTTAAAAAATGAGACTGACAGATGGCAAACTGGGAAAGCAGGAATGGATAGGCAAAAAATGCAAGGTCTGAGAAGCATGTATGATTATTGGAAAGAAAGATGTAGTGAACAGGAAATTTAAGGAGATCTTTCGAGAAAAGATAAACACATGTATGAATATTAAGAGCTCAGATAGCCTGTACCAATCAAATAAGGGAAGGCTGGAATGTGGAAAGAATAGATAGAGTATCTTTATAAGGGAAACAAGCTTAAAGACTACATTACAGAATGAAAAAAGCATGTAAATGAGGATGAGATGGGTAGTAAGTAGTATATTTGTCCAGTTTGATAAGGATGGGACAGATAGTTGGCCATGGCATTACAGTAGGAACCTAATCGGCAACTATCTCATGTAATTTAGGTGAACGATAGAAAACCTAAAACAGGGTGGTTGAATGGAGACTCAGGCCCCCATCCTCCCAAATATAAGGCCAGTCTGTTTAAAACAGAGTGATCTAATTTGGTTTAGCCCTTGCAAAGAAGTTATGTAATAATGTAAAAAGCTAGTGCTACATTATTCATTCATTTGTCAATAATGATCATTGCACACACTGTACACAGGGTCGGTTTAAGAAGTGCCACAAATCGTCACTTGGGTACCATGCTGAGAGGGGCATCAGAGGCACCACAACTGAGATTTCTATACAGGATGTATCAGAATTAGTAGCAGCTGCTTGGAGCCCAAGCTAAGATGGGTGCTGAAGTGCAAGATGTATACACACTACCTATTAAAATTAGCAGCAAAAAGTGATTTGAATAAAGTATGTGAAGTGATAAGGGGGGAGGGGGGGTGGGAGAGGGAGCACCAAATGATAAGTCACTTGTGTAGTAAAACATTCTTGGGTCGGCCTTGACTCATGTATCATAATGATGTAACATCACACACACTTTCATTTGGCCTAAGGACCACAGCAATAATGTTTCTCTTCCATATTGTGTTCCAAAAATTCCTATTTGCCTCTCTAAAAGTCTAAGTTAGTATACCTCAATAACGAGAGAGATGTTGACTTTAGAAAGAGCTTTGGAGCAGAGTTTACTTGAAATGAAAAAAATAATAAATGTTAAAGAGCAAAAGTGTCATTTGAAATGACAGATATGTTTTACTATCATTATTATTATTATTATTGTTGTTGTTATTTGTGTTATTTTTTTATAAAACCCCTACTTTGTGCAATCCAAGTAATCCATCACTGTATAGAATGTATTGCTTAACAGACACTTTTAAACTGTCTTTTTTAAATAAGTTTGTATTATTGACAGTAATCTCTTTAATCTCCTAGGGTAATTTATTTTACAGGGTCATTCCTTGGCAGAAAATTCTGTTTTGAGTTTTATATCTATTGTTCCTTGCCAAATGTAAGTTCGGTCTAGATTTTTTCCATGATTGTGGACAGAGCTGTTTGTGCAGTGATTTCCAAGGTTATTTTTTGAAGCGCATGACTCAATTGTAAATCTACTTCCATGGTGTGGTTAAAATAACCTGTGCTTTGAACAGATCATCAGAATTAGCCCAATTGCTATTTTGGTTATTATTCTTCTGGCCCTTTTCTGTAGTCTGAAAACTGTGTTCATGTTTTGTGCATTTGTTCCCCAGGAAAGAGTTCCAGAACTAAGAACTGAGTGGACATATGAATAGTATATGGCTAAAAGACACTGGCTGTTCCATGTGCCAGGACTCTAATAGCTTAACATGCTGATGATATTCTGTTTGCAAGTACCTTTGTGTGTTTGCACCATTTCAACTGTGAATCAATATTCATTTCTAGAATTTTTGTGTTTCTTTTGCAGTCTATAGGGGTACCAACTACATTTAATTTAACAGTCCCATTTTCCGTCTTCAAAATGAAATTCATGGCATTTTTTTTTTTTATTTTTTTTTTTATGTTGTGTATTGGCAATTATTGTAAACTTCCTTGAGGATTTCATTTACTTTCTCTGTAAGGAACTATCTTGGTTTTTCAGTATCTGTAATACTGAGGTCATCAACATAGAGAAATTTTTTGCCTATGATTCACACTTTTGCGAAAGTCATTGATGTACACTCCTGGAAATTGAAATAAGAACACCGTGAATTCATTGTCCCAGGAAGGGGAAACTTTATTGACACATTCCTGGGGTCACATACATCACATGATCACACTGACAGAACCACAGGCACATAGACACAGGCAACAGAGCATGCACAATGTCGGCACTAGTACAGTGTATATCCACCTTTCGCAGCAATGCAGGCTGCTATTCTCCCATGGAGACGATCGTAGAGATGCTGGATGTAGTCCTGTGAAACGGCTTGCCATGCCATTTCCACCTGGCGCCTCAGTTGGACCAGCGTTCGTGCTGGACGTGCAGACCGCGTGAGACGACGCTTCATCCAGTCCCAAACATGCTCAATGGGGGACAGATCCGGAGATCTTGCTGGCCAGGGTAGTTGACTTACACCTTCTAGAGCACATTGGGTGGCACGGGATACATGCGGACGTGCATTGTCCTGTTGGAACAGCAAGTTCCCTTGTCGGTCTAGGAATGGTAGAACGATGGGTTCGATGACGGTTTGGATGTACCGTGCACTATTCAGTGTCCCCTCGACGATCACCAGTGGTGTACGGCCAGTGTAGGAGATCGCTCCCCACACCATGATGCCGGGTGTTGGCCCTGTGTGCCTCGGTCATATGCAGTCCTGATTGTGGCGCTCACCTGCACGGCGCCAAACACGCATACGACCATCATTGGCACCAAGGCAGAAGCGACTCTCATCGCTGAAGACGACACGTCTCCATTCGTCCCTCCATTCACGCCTGTCGCGACACCACTGGAGGCGGGCTGCACGATGTTGGGGCGTGAGCGGAAGACGGCCTAACGGTGTGCGGGACCGTAGCCCAGCTTCATGGAGACGGTTGCGAATGGTCCTCGCCGATACCCCAGGAGCAACAGTGTCCCTAATTTGCTGGGAAGTGGCGGTGCGGTCCCCTACGGCACTGCGTAGGATCCTACGGTCTTGGCGTGCATCCGTGCGTCGCTGCGGTCCGGTCCCAGGTCGACGGGCACGTGCATCTTCCGCCGACCACTGGCGACAACATCGATGTACTGTGGAGACCTCACGCCCCACGTGTTGAGCAATTCGGCGGTACGTCCACCCGGCCTCCCGCATGCCCACTATACGCCCTCGCTCAAAGTCCGTCAACTGCACATACGGTTCACGTCCACGCTGTCGCGGCATGCTACCAGTGTTAAAGACTGCGATGGAGCTCCGTATGCCACGGCAAACTGGCTGACACTGACGGCGGCGGTGCACAAATGCTGCGCAGCTAGCGCCATTCGACGGCCAACACCGCGGTTCCTGGTGTGTCCGCTGTGCCGTGCGTGTGATCATTGCTTGTACAGCCCTCTCGCAGTGTCCGGAGCAAGTATGTTGGGTCTGACACACCGGTGTCAATGTGTTCTTTTTTCCATTTCCAGGAGTGTATATCACGAACAGTATTGTTCTTAATATTCTACCCTTAGTAACTCCTATATTAATGTATCTTGGTTCTAATAAGTGTATCACTAGACTTGTGTCATTTCTGCTCTCTGTACACAGTCTGCTAGACATGATCTGAACCAGTTATTAGCTACACCTCTTATTCCTAATGATTCAAGCTTTAGTAAGTCTTGTGGTCAACAGTATCAAAACCCTTAGGCAGATCTAAGAATATGCTTGTAACACACTCAGCCTGTTGAAGAGCAACAAATACCACTTTTGTGAACTCTACTATCGATGAATTTGTACTTCTACGACTTTGGAACCCAAACTATGATTCACTTAGGTTTCATTTAATCAAATAATTCATTAATCTGCCTTTCATAAACGATAGCATCATATACTGCCTGACAAAAAAAGTAATGTACCCAGAACACATGGTCAGGTGTCAATGTAACTTTATACCTGTACGCACCATATGCAGGTATGTAAATGATTAGAATATCAAATCTCTATGACCTATCAGAGTGCATTAGTTTTGTTTGCATTTATTGTTGTTATCAGGCATTGCAGGATATGTAAAGATGGTGAACAGTTTTAGAAGCTAAGTGATCTCTTTGAAGGACGTGGAGATGGGAGTGTACTCACGTGAGACAGCATTATCAACTCCTGACAGAGTTTTAAAGGCACATCGTTGTGGGTCTCCATTTGACTGGCTGGTAGAATCAAATAATATTCAGATATGTGGAACATTCATACGTGACAGTAGCTTGACATTGGACTGCATGGGACCGTGAGAGCAGGCATACTCATTGTCAAGGTTCCAGTTGACCACCACAAGAGAGTATCACTGTATTGTGCACTAGGCACATTGTAACCCTTTCACATTTGTGCCTGCCATCTAAGAGCAAGTAATGTCATCTTACACCATCGGTCAGAGAGTATCAGGAGCCAGGCGAGGGAATTACAGTGCCATGCGTAGGCTGCTGCTGATACCACAACACAAACAGCTACATTTGCAGTGGTTCTGTGACTGGGAAGTACAGATTGATGATGAATGGCACCGTATTGTATTCAGGAATGAATCAGAGCTCTGCAATACCCTGGATGACCATCATTGATGAGTATGGTGGGACCTGTGAAGAGATCCCATTATTACAAGGTTTTAGAGAAAGACAGGAATATTACCTCTGGCATCATGGTGTGGTGAACCATCAGGTATGACTTCAAGTTACAGCTGGTAGTGATTGACAAAAAATTTGCAGATAAGTCACAACTACTATGGAAAAAGCAGCACATTACCAGGTAATGGCAAAAGAAAAAATACTTGCAAAACAGTCAGGATAATGTGTCAGAATATTCAATGCCTCAGAAACAAAGTACTAGATCTAGAAGTAGCTTTAAATAATCTTGCTGATGTCTCTTGTATTTGTTTATCTGAACACTGGTGCAAGGCTAGTGAATTAAGTCTCATAAATATAAGCAAGTTTAATTTAGCAACACATTATTGCCGAAGTGTTTTTAAAAATGGTGGGGTATGCATTTACTCTAGAGTAGGACTGCAGTTCAAAGTGAAAACAGAATTGGACCATCTAAATATAGAAAAACATTTTGAATCATGTGCCATAGAGTTAAAAACTGAGGAGAAGAGTGAAAAACTAGTTGTCATTACAGTATATAGATCTCCACTGAGTGACAAAAACATATTCTTCAAAAAAATAGAAGCAGCATTAAACACTTTTTATAGTAATGAAGTGAAATTATTTTTATGTGGAGATTTTAATATTAACCTGTTAATTGAAAGTTATGAAAAAAGACAGTTTTTGAGTATACTCAGCAGCTTCCACATGAAACCACTCTTTACAGATGCCACCAGAATAACAGAACTGTCATCTTCTCTTTTAGACAATATTTTCTCAAATATGGAGAATGGTATCACTGAGCCACTAAACGTAAACTTAGGTCTTTCGGATCACAATACACTATTAACGTACATAAATTACTCTATCCCCAAGGCAGTAAATTATAAGTGGGGATACAAAAGGCACTTCTATACAGAAAAAGTAAATACTTTCATCCAGTTGTTAGCTAATGAAACCTGGGAAGATGTCTTTGCACAAACAACAACCGAGGAATCTTTCAATGCTTTTTCTAGTACATTCATGTCCCTATTTGAGATGTATTTCCCAAAAAAGCTCACAAAGATCAATGTCATGCCTAGGAACACAAGCCAGTGGATAACACCTGCTATTAGAGTATCTAGTCAAACACTAAAACATATCAGTCAACTCAAAGAAGATAACAAAGATGAACACTTCACAGATTATGTTAAGACATACAAGAAAATTTACAGGAAGGTGATCAAAAAAGCCAAGACAATGCACAATGACAGTGTAATTGCTGGGTCAGCAAACAAATCAAAAGCTATATGGAATGTAGTAAAAAAAGAAATAGGCCCAAGCAAAAATGTTAGAAATCCAGATGACTTTGTTTTAAAAGATGATCAAGGTGTGCTAGTCAGAAATCGTACTTTAGCAAATTACGTTAATGACTACTTCATAAATAGTCCAATCAATCTGCATAAAAATTGTTCTAAGATTAGTAGAACATCAATCCCAGAAGAACAAAGTGTTAATTCATTATTGCTACCTCCCACAAACAAATTGGAAGTTAATCAAATAATAAAAACAATGAAGAATAAAATGTCCTCAGGGATTGACGAGATACCTTGCTCAGTCATGATGAGATGTGCTAGTGTCATATCAGACCCACTCTCACACATCATAAACATATCATTTTCAGAAGGTGTCTTTCCACAACGATTAAAAATTGCAAAAGTAAAACCATTGTATAAAAAGGGCAATATACATGAAGTGGGAAACTATAGACCAATATCTTTATTATCAGTATTTTCAAAAGTAATAGAGACAGTCATGAAAAACAGAATTACAAATTACCTCGAGAAATTCAATCTATTGTCTGTAAACCAACACAGCTTTCGCAAAGGAATGAGTACAGAGTCAGCCATCACCCAATTCATTGAAAATATTGTAACGGGGCTAGATAAGAACAACAGTACAATAGGAATAAATTTGGACCTTTCAAAGGCATTCGATACTGTCCAACATGATATCCTGCTAGACAAATTAGAATATGTCGGTATACGAGGAGTAGCTAAAAAGTAGTTTCAGTCATATCTCCATAATAGTAGAAATTGCAACAACAAACAGTAAAAACCAAAGTATTGTTTACAGATCGGATATTCAGACTGTGCCGCCGGCCGCGGTGGTCTCGCGGTTAAGGCGCTCAGTCCGAAACCGCGCGACTGCTACAGTCGCAGGTTCGAATCCTGCCTCGGGCATGGATGTGTGTGATGTCCTTAGGTTAGTTAGGTTTAAGTAGTTCTAAGTTCTAGGGGACTGATGACCATAGAAGTTAAGTCCCATAGCGCTCAGAGCCATTTGAACCATTTTTTTTTTCAGACTGTGCCAATAGGGGTACCGCAGGGGAGTGTTCTAGGACCTCTCCTATTTCTTCTTTACATAAATGATATCAAGATTCCAGTAAATGGTACTCATATAACCCTGTTTGCGGATGACACAAACTTTGTAGTAACTGACATAAACCGGGTATTGCCAACATCTGCAACCAGAGTTATAGAATATTTGCAAAATTGGTTTGAAGTGAACAAATTAACCATAAATATCTCTAAAACTAATTATATCCATTACAGGAAAGCAGAGTCACACTCTGATCTAGATCTCAGAATACAAAATAAAGAAATTGTGAGAGTTGCTACCACAAAATTCTTAGGTGTACATATAGATGAAAATTTAGACTGGAAATCCCATATCCTGTATCTCTCGCATAAGTTAAGCTCTGCTTGCTTTGCTTTACGCGTTATTAGCTTTGTATGTAGTAGGGAATGTAGCAGAGCTGTTTAGTTTGCTTATATACATTCTGCTATTACCTATGGTCTCATCTTCTGGGATCATAGTAAGAAAAATCTCAAAACCATCTTCACTCTACAAAAACGAGCTGTTAGGATAATTACCAACAGTTCAAGGCTAACTCCTTCAAAGCAATTATTTAAACAGCTGAATAATCTACCCCTACCATCCCTCTATATACAGAAAAGCATAATTAATGTAAAACGAAATATTAACAATTTCCAATCCAACTCGGATCTACATACTTACAACACAAGAAAGTGCAATGACATTCATATAAAAAGAGTTAACAAGGCTTTGGCGCAGAAACAAGCAAACATACAAGGAAGCAGATTGTATAACAAACTACCGGTAAAGATAAAAGAAATAAAAAAATTGTCTTCATTTAAAGAAGCAGTATTCAAATTTTTAATGACCACTGCTATTATAGTGTAAAAGAATACCTGGAATAGCTTCATACTAAACAATTATATTTATGTACTCTGTGCCAATAGTAATTTTTATCTGACTGTTGCTATGATCTAAATAAATAATATGTACAAAAGTGCTAGAATTGTATGTGTTATATCTAAATATCAACTGTGTATTCCATGTAAAAAGTCTTTCTCATACATCAATGTAAATAATCAAAGTTGTACATGCTATTTCAATGTGGTCTGATGTTATGTAGTCTACTATGCACATCTGTATTTTGTATAGTATTTTTCACCCTATATGTGTGTATATATATATATACTATGTATTTTTTGACGAAATCCATGCAATGTAAATTGTCTCTGGATGAATAAACTACTACTACTACACAGACAACATCCTGTGCTCCTCCGTGTTACCTTTAATTTCATTGTATCATGATGCCAGTTTTCAACTGTACAATGCCCATCCACATTTGATAGGTGTCTCTATGAACTGCCTGCATGATGTTGAGTTACTACTGTGGCCACCCAAGATCCCCAGATCTGTCCCTGATAAACATGTGAAGCACAAGCTCGGATGCCAACTCCGTCGCAGTGTCAGTATCCAGGACCAGTTACAAAGTTGTGTGCCAGCTTGTCTCAGGAGAGTATGCAATGGCTTCATGACATCATTCCCAACCAAATCACTGCATGTATCCAGGCTAGAGGAGTTGCAGTATCACACTGATAAGTGGACTCATAGTGCCAACTTCTTTGTCATTTTGACTCGCATTTGGAATCACTGAAATAACATTATTCTCTCTCAGTTAATGAAGCTCTATTTTTTCACCTACTGCATTAATTTTATTTATCAAAGGCATGCCTTTTGGCTGTTTTAAACACTTTGGAAAGTTTCCTGATGCAAAAGAGTCATTAATTATGCTTGTTAAGGGAACTTGTAGTCTCTTTCGACATTGTTTCAGCACACAGATTGGTACTTCATCTAATCCTGCTGACTTTTTAGGTTTTGTACTATTTTAGTGACTTCATGCTCTGTAGTTGGCAATACTATCATTGTACTTAGTACATAATATTATAGATATATGTTTGTATATGGGAATTTATGGTGTAATTTCTCTGTAATACTTGAAAAATGCTTGTTCACATAGTCTGATTGTTCATGTTGATTACTTATTGCTTTATCCACCTCGATTATCAGTATGTTGTTATTCTTTCATTTGTCTTTCCCTGTTTTCTGTTTAATGACATCCCAGTATGCTTTTTATTTTCTGCACTATATATTACTTTTTCATCAAGAAATTGAAGATCATTATGACCTTTACTCATGAAACGGAGACTTAAGCCTGGGAGGATTTTCTAATATCTGCTGTCAATGTCTTATTTTTGTGAGATGTTGCTACTTTGTGTGTGTGTGTGTGTGTGTGTGTGTGTGTGTGTGTGTGTGTGTGTGTGTGTGTGTGTGTAGGGGTTACTTTTAGAAAAGTCTTTTCAAAAGTTCATTTTAAATAGTTTTGAGACCTTAGAGAATTTTGTATTTACATTAGTTTCTCTGTTCACTTCATCATGTCTTTGGTTTGCTAGTTCTCTTGAAAAAAGTTGTGTGCTGATGTTTGATGAGAGTCCTTTGTAGACTTAAGGTTAAGGACGTTTTCTTGGACCTGATTTTACTATTACTATTTGTCAGAAATTGTCTGGGAGTCCTAGATCATTTACAGCTACGTCATACTTTTCCTTCTCCATATTTGTAGCCACATTGTTGATTACTGATGCCATTGTTGTAGTTACCTTTGCTGCACTGTTGACCAACAGGGACATGCTAAAACTGTGAAGGATGTTTATGACGGTGCATCTCACTTGATATGTGGTATATGTGTTTATGTTTATGTCTCCATACAAAACTATGTTCACTTTTGTAGTTGAGACTATATCTAGAACTTCTGTTAATTTATTAAAAAAAGTATCCACGCTACAGCTAGGTGACTGACACACACACAAACTGGTTAATTTCTCATTGATTTCAAGCCTTGTTAATTCAATAGCTAATATTTAAAAGTGTCTGTCTTCACTAACTGTACTAAGGTCATATCTTAATTTATGTTTATTCTTTGATATGAATGCACGATCATCCACCCTATAGACATCAAAAAGTAAGTATGCCCTTTCATACGATAACAGCACTATACATTGGATGTGAGTGCCTCTACACCAGCACTCAGTGACACAGACTGCCATGCAGTTCAAAGACAGCAGTTCAACTTCAGATTTCTGTATTTTCTGTTTTAATGAAGGATTGTTAAGACAGTTAAAAGTCTAATGTTACTGGTCCCAATTGTTTCTTTACCTTTATGACACATAATGCCTTTTGGTTCAGTATAATCTATCTTGTGAGTGCTTATAGCACTAGCTTGTTACATGTTCCAGCAGTATGTGCTGATTATTTACAAATAAATATATTTAGCAGTAATTCTTAAGTAACTAGTTATTCTGAATTATTCAGTTGAATGAAGTGAGTGAAAGGTTTTGGAAATAAGATATCATGAGGAGATATATGTCATGAGCACATAAAATTCCAGTTTAGAGAAAAATTTGAACATAATGCAAAACAAACTAGCATATTTCTATGACAATGTGCATTGCATGAAACATGTAATAAATAGTATTTTTTGGGCTGAGTACATCTATACATTGCAAAACCTAAACTGCAACTGTCTGCTGAAAATCAGAGTAATTGTGCCTGACAACTCTTAGGACAGACACCCAGTATATACAACAAAAACTTCTAAGATCTTGTCATATTCGCTATGTTTGTGTTCTAAAGCTATCAGTATTGTTTCCTTTATTGTCCAGAACTGAATAAGTTAATTTTTCTGCTAATTATGAGAGATCCATTTGCATAATACCAAGCAGCTCTTTTAAATTGCATTATTTCCAACTTTTCTTGTCATATGTCTATTGAGATTGATCATTGTACTTGCGTCTTCTGGAAAAAATTGATTAATTCTTGATTTTTGTATATTAAAGTCAGTCCTTAAGAACACAATGGTTGTGTTAAATAGTTTCAGCCTAACATTTAGATACAGCAAGAAAAGTTATGGAATGTAATGATAGGTTCTGGGTCTGTTATTAGCTAAATCTATGTCTTCATATAATGAAACACACACACATATTGTGTTGTGAATGAGTATTTAGTTGCTTTATTGTGGGACTGTTGCAACAGATGTTTTGAAATGAAATGGTTCATTGCATAGGAATGTTCTATTTTCTGATAAGAGTTGCATCACATATTATGTGTGTTTTAGATGCAAAATTAAAATCTCTTTCTGAAAAATTACAGTGTCTGATATTTCGCATGAGAAAAATTCACAAGAAGTTCATACACATCTACAGTTAACACCAAGAAATTCTGTTAAAATTTTTCTAAATCATTTTTTTGCATTAAACATCAAGTTCTTTCGGTGATGTTACAAAACATCACTAGCTCACAGATCCCAAGGAAAGATAATGACACTGTAAGTAAAACAATGAGATTCAAAACATATAGAATGCATTTTATAGGAAACATATGATAATCCACAATGATACAGTCATTAAGTTTATAGTGCACAGACAGACAGACAGACGGCACATCAGTATTTCTCTGCAGCTCTCTTTAAATGAGCCTTTTATTGTTCAAAATTGTAACATCATAAATGGAAAAGATTTTTTTACATATTATTATCAGTTCATTTGTATATTCTGGAATGCCAGCACCAAGTTTCTTTGTAAACAACTCCATGAGCACAGAAATGGTTTTTTCTCACTTCAGGAACAACATATGATCTTTTCTGAGTAATCACATAAATTCTTCTAAAGAATGATTTTTCTGAAAGTAGTTGTTTAAGTTTAATGTTGTAAACCACATTTTTTTTATTTGGTACAAACAGAACTTTTTTACCAGAAATTCAACTGTCACAATAAAACTGCTGACAGACGTAAAATGGTAAGTTCTATTTAAATTAATTGCACAAGAGTTTTCATTTCATTTCTCCTGTAGTATACATATTCAAACTAAATGTTCAAAAGTAACAGTTGACATTTCTACAGGAAATTTTGAAACCTATTATGCTGTATACCCAACTTAAATATAAAGCCTGGAAAAATTAAACTGGTGTTTTAAAATGTTTTGTTTACATTGGAAGAGATAAATTATTTGTTTTCTTCATGACAAACAAACTTTCTTCTTCTGACAACACTAACACAGTTGACACACCACAGCTCTTTGGTTTACAGTTCGTTACTTAAATAACGAAACAAATACACTGTCAGGTTACACAGCAGAACAGGTGAAATTTAGGAAACAATAATAACCTCAAAGTTCTTTCTACTAAATTGAGCACATTATTGCTTAACTACAAATTAATTTACTCGACGCATAGGCACCCTCTGAAAATACTTCTCACAGTCCAGATTCTACACTTCTTTCAGTTCCATTGTGCTAAAATTTGAGCAGTCTCAACAACAGATCCTCAAAACATTTACTAAAACAACAACACTTCATTCAGAGGATATCATTACTGTCCCTTCTCTTTCAGACCGAGCAGATGTTCACCAGTTACTAATGAAGAGGCTGATGGCTGATGAGCATAGTTTCTAATTTGGTGCAAAGAGATCAGCTGGTTAGGGAACGTGTTTGAACCAGTCTTTGGCATCTCGACACCACCTCCACCCATGCCAGAAAGTTGGCCTGCTGCCGACGTGACAACTTTTGGCGGTGGAAACGGTATAGCGTCATACGGAATGTACGGTGGCCGAGTGGGAGGTGAAGCTATCCCCAGCTGGTGGTGATTCAAGTGATTGAGATGATGGTGGGTCTGTGTCAAGCCACCCATTGACTGTATAGGAGTGAAAGCAGAAGCTGACGATGGAGTAGTCGAAGTCTTTACCGTAGAATCACCATAGACAGAGGAAGGTGACGATGGCACTGTCGCTTGCTGCTGTTGCGATTGTGAAGTGGGAGTTGGTGGTGGAGCAGGTGGTGCAACCGAATGCTGCTGGTGTAGACCAGCAGCTCCACCCTGCTGACTCCGGATCACCACGAGATTCTCACTGTTTCCACTACCTCCATTACCACCTCCATCGCTGCCAGAACCATTCACGTGGCGACTCCCGTGTTCCAATAGACTCCTGTGATGTGACACGGCCAAGTGGTGTTCCCCGAGACCTCCACTGCTGGCGTGTTGCATGCATACCTCGTGCTGGTTCATTGCTTCGACCAGTGAGCTAGCAGTGTCAGGCGATACTTTAGGCCAGTAAGGATGTGGGTCAGCAACTGAGCTACCATTGCCGCCTCCGAGACCGGCGTTTCTCACATCAGGCCCAATACCTGTTATAGGCGGTCTCTTGTCAGTCCTTTCTGCATGCTTTTGCATATGTTTCGTAAGATACGTTTCTTGTGTGTATGATTTTCCACAGTATTGGCAGATGTGTGTCTTCAAATGCTTTGATTCTTTGTGCTTGGGAATGTGTTCAAGTAAAGATGGCTCATCTGAAAAGCACTTGTAACACGAGTTACACTTGTATGGCTTATCAGTCTGGTGACACCTTGAATGACTCTGCAAGTTGCTCAGCTGAGAGAAGGCTTTGTTGCAGCCAGGATGACGACACTTGTACGGTTTATCTCCAGTATGCGTGCGAATGTGCTGCTGCAGGTGAGAAAGTTGTGTAAATTTCCGTTGGCATATTTCACACCGATACGGTTTGATGCCTAGATGGATCCTCGTGTGCTGAGACAGGTAAGAACTGTTTGCAAATGCTTTACTGCACTGAGAACATTTGTATGGCTTCGCTTCTCTCATGTGGATCTGGGTATGAAGCTGCAAATCAGCCTTTGAACCAAATATCTGTAAACAGAAGAAATATTAAATTAAAAGAGTGCATTTAATACAAAACACTGCTTATTATGAAACAAAGCGAGATTAATTTTCCAGTGGAGATATGAATAACCCAAACTGTTTACAAAAAGTTTTATATGTATCAACTGAAAATTAATAATGAAGCAGCATACAGATCCAAGTAGACTGAAAATTATTTAACAAGATTATTTTCAAAATATTACATAAATGACAGTGGATTCATGTAACAAAATGTGTATGTATCCTTAGACACACACAGAGAAACTGATGACCATCTGAATTATTCAGTTAATGGATTTTGTTTTCCTGACAGGTTTTCGGTAACTTAAAGACATCACTTTGCAGAAAACAGGGCTTCACTAAACATGAAGCACATGGCAAAGAAAATAGCACTTTGCACAATATTTTAACTAGTTTTTGTAGAAATTCATACAGAGGATCAGGACATACACTATGTGATCAAAAGTATCTGGAAAACCCCCAAAACATACGTTTTTCATATTAGGTGCATTGTGCTGCCACCAACTGCCAGGTACTCCATATCAATGACCTCAGTAGTCATTATACATCATGAGAGAGCAGAATGGGGCACTCTGCGGAACTCACGGGCTTCAAATATGGTCAGGTGATTGGGTGTCACTTGTGTCACACATCTGTACACAAAATTTCCACACTCCTAAACATCCATAGGTCCACTGTTTCTGATGTGACAGTGAAGTGGAAATGTGAAGGGACATGTACAGCACAAATCCATACAGGCTGACCTTGTCTGTTGACTAACAGAGACTGCTGACAGTTGAAGAGGGTTGTAATGTGTAATAGTCAGACATCTATCCACACCATCACACAGGAATTCCAAACTGCATCACGATCCTCTGCAAGTACTATGGTAGTTAGGCGGGAAGTGAGAAAACTTGGATTTCATGATCGAGCAGCTGCTCATAAGCCACATATCACGCCAGTAAACGCCAAATGACGTCTCGCTTGGTGTAAGGAGCGTAAACAATGGGTGACTGAACAGTGGAAAAACATTGTGTGGTGCGACAAGTCACAGTACACAATGTGGAGATCTGATGGCAGTGTGTGGGTATGACGAATACCCAGTGAACATCATCTGCCAGCCTGTGTAGTGCCAACAGTGAAATTTGGAGGCGGTGGTGTTATGGTGTGGTCGTGATTTTCATGGAGGGGGCTTGCACCCCTTGTTGTTTTGCATTGCACTATCACAGCAGAGGCTTACATTGATGTTTTAAGCACCTTCTTGCTTCCCACCATTGAAGAGCAATTTGGGGATGGCAATTGCATCTCTCAACACGATCAAACACCTGTTCATAATGCACAGCCTGTGTCGGAGTGGCTACATGACAATAAGATCCCTGTAATGAACTGGCCTGCACAGAGTTCTGACCTGAATCCTATAGAACACCTTTGGGATGTTTTGGAATGCCGACTTTGTGCCCGGCCTCACCGACCGACATTGATACCTCTCCCCAGTGCAGCACACCATGAAGAATGGGCTGTCATTCCCTGATTGAACATATGCCTGCGAGAGTGGAAGCTGTCATCAAGGCTAAGGGTGGGCCAACACCATACTAAATTCCAGCATTATCGATGGAGGGCGCCATGGACTTTCAAGTCATTTTCAACCAGATGTCCGGACACCTTTGATCGCATAGTGTAGGTCCAGATGTTCACTGGAAAGTTTTTAAATCATAGTTATGTTTAAAATTTTCATCCTTTTCAGTAATAAAAGCACTTAAGCAGCCGGTTAGCCTATTATTGGCTAATTATTTAATTTAATGTTTCATTTGAGGAATTTTCAATGAGTACTGTAATGTTGGACATATTAAATCCTACACCAGTCACATATATTTCATAAAAATATGTATAGTTGCACACTGACTGCTTACAAATGTGCAACTGATCATGTGCATACATTCAGGAACTCATCTTTGATATAAAAGTAGTTGTTCACGAGCAGTCATTTAAGTCTGCCTTAACAAATAACTGTAAGCTAACTTTAAATATCAAAACGCAAGTGATCATACTTTTTCAAGTGTGTATATATTTTGTGTGTCTCAAAACACTTGAAAGAAGAGTTCATACATAACACATAAGAGAGTTCAAAAGGGGATGCATGAACTATGAAAATGTACATAAGAAGCTAAGTACTTTTTAAGCTATTAGAACATTCATCCTCTTAGAAGAAACACACAGATGATGAAATATATGCATAGGGTAATTGGAGACGGAAACATTCACTTAATCTTTACCAATATCTAGTTAAAAAGACTGAGAAATAAACTTTCTTACATCTTAAATTACACACATCTCCCTCCTACTGCTTTGTTAAAATTATGCATTTTATCTATAAACATTGATGTACTGCCAGTCATCAATGTGACATAAAATCTTACATAATCTACAGATCATTGTTGCAGAGAATAGTGATTCTACTTTTATTATGAATGAAGTCCCAAAATTATTGTAGAATTATGCTGGTGTATGGCTGCGAAATTAATTTAAAAGAGCACCAGAAGAAAATAGATTTAAACTGGACTCAGAGTAGAAGCTACATTATGAACATATTATGGTAGTATAAAAATTGCCAGATTTTGTTCACTGGTTCACTGTATGCTTAGCAAAACAACTGATTCCAAATCATGCAGAAAAACACATACACACAGTTTGGAAGGCTACCCCTCTTCAACTGTCCATTTTCCCCTTCAGTCCTACTTTTGAGAGAGAGAGAGAGAGAGAGAGAGAGAGAGAGAGAGAGAGAGAGAGGTGGTGTGGGGTGAGGGAAGGAAGTAATTTGCAAGCAATGGTCTTTCATTTATGAGACATGCTATGCCAATTGCAAATGCACAGTGAACAGTGGACAGAAGTCAGCTTGGCTAGTAGGTGGTCATGTGCACCTATCCAGTTTATACATGAATGTTTAACCAACATTTTATGAGCACAAGAATTTGACTGATTATCTTTACAAGATTACATGACTCAATGGAAGGAAGTAACAGTATTACCTGCAGTCAACATGCAATAGACTGGTAAGTTATATCATGCAAGCAGTACACAGACTTAACATGCGAACAAGCTTCTGGGACAGAAAGACCTTCTCTCCACAATATATGTACACTAGCATAATGTAACCATGCACTTTAGAGTTAACCTTTCATCTAACTTCACTAGCTGATTTACTGCACTTCCAACAGAAATAACAAGATACTAAGGAAGAAATGCTTTACAAATCCAGATGTTCCTAAAGACATGATATTGATATGATTTGAGAACCATATAACTCTTAAAATAGCATTTATCTTATGAATTTTCAAAAATGTCTGCTTATAGGACTCTTGTCTTTGAACATTGAACGAAAACATTTGAGACAAAAGGTAATGTGTAATAAAGAGTATTTTACAGCTCGTTTCCCCAGTTAATGATAGTAATATACATTTTAGTACAAAAAGTAATCCAGCTGCTGAATATCTAATGGAATGAACAGATGAGAAATAGTCTTCATGAATCATGATAAGCACAGTGAAATTTGAAGAACATTAGAGATAAGTGTAGCTTAAGCACTGAAGTTACTTGTGTAAGACCAGAGCACTAGCTTCCTTGGAAATGAATGGGGATAAAGAATATTTTAGTGATTCACTAAACGCACGTGGAAATATTTAATACTTTGAGCATTTCCCATCGATCGTTAGCAAATTAAATTTAAAAAAAAAAAAAAAAAAAACTTTTAAAACTTTTACAATTCAGTGTTTCAAGTTTCAGATTAAAAACAAGAAGAAGGTTGAATAGATTAAATGTCTGAATGATGATGATACGAGAATGAAGATACATCTAATAGTCTTACAAAGATGACTGCACCATACATCAGTGCTTTTTCGGGTGAAGTCAGTTTCCACACAGATTAAAATACTCACCGGTAAGACCACTTTATATAAAGGGGGAAATAGATGTGCTAGATAATTAGGGGTCAAGTTCATTAGATACAATGTTTTTCAGAAGATGATGGATATAATAACAGTAAAACAAATCAGTAAACATAAATTGTCACACCCACAGTATGACTTCCAGAAAGGACTGTTAACAGAATATGAAATAATCATTTCGTGTGTGATAGATGTAGGCTCTAAGAAGCAGTTGAGGCCAGTAGTTACCTTCAATGACTTACACAGGTATTTAACTGTGTGAACCACACATGCATGAGTTGATACATTATGGACTAAAGGGGAAAGGTGATCACTGGTTCCTTCTACATTCAGTTAAGAAGAAGCAGAAATTTGTTCTCCAGGATGAACAAACAGGGAACAAATTTTAATTTTATTGGTTGGTCTAAATGCATAAGATGTCTCATTGGTTTGTTTTTGGTTTACAGCATTTTTTGAAAAGTGTCGATGGTGTACTACTTAACATGGCAGATAAATCCAAAATTTTGTTATTTGTGGATGAAAGATTTTGATTATGAAAACTGTAGAATATTACATAAATTATTTAGCAAATAGAGAATAGTATAACGTTCGTAAGCAGCTTACAGATAACAGAACACTGACAGAGAATGTTGTTAAAGTAAAATTTGATAATCACAAGAAGATCAGATAATCAGTTAAATCTAACATTTTAAATGTCTAACACTGAAGATAAAAGAAAAAGTTTTCTGAGGAGAATGATATTTTGATATATGTTGGATAAAGCGAGTACTGCTGTCTTCACCACCAGGACAGTCTACAGTGTTACTTTCATTCAAAAGATTTGGAAAGCCTCAGAGTCGCCAGGAGCACCTCCAAAGATGTTCAGTGCAGTGCTGGATGAAACTTCAGGAACCAAAAAGTTTCTTTGACCATGACCATACAGCTCAAAAGACTCATCAGCAAGTATGACATCCAGTCATAAAAGTCTTCGCCGCATGATTCAAAAGATTACTTGTTTACTTTCTTTATTTTCACTTTATTATTCGCTGCTGTATTATACTATGGGTAAGTCTACAGATTAATAGAAGTTATTCTTATGTCAGAAGAGGGCTATTAGAATGACCTGTGATATGTGTTACAAAACTTTATCCAGGCTGCTGTCAAAAGAGGATAGGAATTTTCACATTTCTGTGATACTTCCAGTTAATAATATGAACTCTTTCAAATGGACACATAAGGGCTGTAGACATAAAAAATTCAGTATCTGCACTTGTAGAATATTTTCTTGTTCATTGCAGAGAAAGATCCATAGGCCATTATTCTGCAAGTTGCATGTCAAGAAGACTTCCAAAATAATTCAAAATTGAGAGCAATGAATCTTGTAGTTTCATCTCTAAGTTAAAAGGTCATCAAATGGCATATTCCTTACTTCCAGATCCCTGAGACCCTCTTTTAAGGATATGTGGAATACAACTAATAACATGTAAACCCGCAAAAGAGTTCTGCAGATTAGCTTAGAGCCTTTTTGCTGTAATATAGAACTCGTATGAACGTACTAAAGCAAATACATTTCTCTTCTTCTTCTAGTAGCTTTTTGTGTATAATATATGTAGAACTCATTCCAGACCATGTAACTTCGTCGCAAATGGACCCATAGAAATATTGTAGGAGTAGGGTGTTGGGGTGGATATGACATATCAAATATTGTAGAAGTTTACCCAAAATGATTAAGAGTAATTTATAATGGTCCATCACTAAATTTTTGCCAGTGTTTGAGAATAAACACTAATTACTGGTACCCATCAGTTGATACATTAAGCAAATGACATTTGTGTTGTCATCTTGCAAATACTTAGTTTTTCATTTCTACGGATAATTTGAATTTCTCAATTGATTTATATGGAAAATTAAATGGAAATGGAACAAAATTGATATTTCTGTCATTTAACAATGCAGAAACTTAATAAACCTGGTAACAGCTGAATTGTAAATGAAGATGCACGAGCCAAGTAAAATAATAGTTTCAAACCCTATACCCATTTCATTTAATTTCTGCACACGCCTCTGTTCTACCTCAAAACATTGGGTCTTTAGGGAAGTTTAACCTGAGGTGAAAAAGGTGGTCCCAAACAGACTGTTCTACACATGCCACTACAACATGCTAAGAGAAGGTGTTGAGCCTACCTCCGGGTTTGTATGGTCAATGCCTGGCCAGGATAAGCTGCCATCCCTCGCTTTGGCACCAGCTCGTTTCCTACCTCGGACCTGCCACAAGAGAGAGACAACAAGATATGTAAAATCCTAAGCAGAAATCATTTCTCTTATCCGGCTTGCTTTCTACCGTCGACCTAAAAGGAAAAAATCAGTGTTAGGGTTTAATGTCCCATCGATGACGAAGTCATTAGAGACAGAACCTCGGAGCTGCCACAACAGAGAGACAACAAGACATGTATAATCCTAGGCAGAAAATCACTTCTTCGACATCATCTGAACTATTAACCACTTCTTTTGATAGTCCAAACACGCTCCCTCTTAATTAAAATTATGGTATCCTCTTTTTCTTCTGTGACCGAGGACAAACCAACACAGCCAAATTTGAAAGCTCCTCAAAAGTACTGTATGGTATTTTACAATAATGTGTAAATTTTTTTCTTGACGAATTTCTTACCAAAACTTGTAGGTAGTTGTGCTCTCCTCAAAAGCACTTTCCTCTCCTTTACAGTTTGTTGACTTGCTCGCGTTCCAAGTATTAGTTGCCAACACAGGTACACTTCTCACCATGCCAGATATACAGTGAACAATAGGGCAGCGATAAGGTGCATTATTAAAATACAATATGTTATACAATCTTCAGTGGATCAACGTCTGAAGTGCAACAATGGACATTCAAAATGCCATGATAATCAAAACAGTTAGCAGACTACCTGGAGTTTGTAGATGCGATGTCAGTAACTAATTCTTACTCATCTGCTCTGCTCATCCAGATGTCACAAATATTTCCATCCCTCAAAATATATTGAAATAAATCAGACACTACTCAAAAGATTTCACAAACTACTGACGTTGGAACTTTAATAATGGCAACCATTTACTTACAACTTATACAAAATAGATGCAGGTTTCAAAGTTTTACTGTCCTTCAAACAAGTTACCAACATTCTGTATAACACTTTAACAGAAGTGTGGAAGTAGTAGGTAGCCTTAGCGGCGCCAATTGTGTTGACCGTTCGAGTGGATTGGTCCATTGCCCGACGAATCTCTGTAACAGTTCTGAAGCGAATGCCGTCAAGTACTTCATTCGCCTGAGGCTTCAAGTAGAAGGCATCTGGGATTACGCTCGGGGAGTGGCGCAAATTGTGACTGATTTGTTCGGTCGATTGGGCTGGGAAGTGCTGTACCATCCACCACACTTCCCAACGTCAGAACTTGTGACTTCAACTTGAATCCTCACGTGAGGGAAGTATTTCACGACATTCGCTTCACAACTGTTACAGAAATTCGTCGGGCAATAGCTCGCTCTTCTCGAACTATCAATACAGCTGGCGCTGCTAAGGATATACTACGACTTCCATATCCCTGGCAACGGGCTATACACAATGTTCGTGACCATTTTAGAGGGCAGTAAAACTTTGAAACATATATCTCTTTTGTATAAGCTGGAAATAAATAGTTGCCACTATTAAATTCCCAACCCTCGTAAACTACGTAAAAATATGAAACACTTGAAAATCAAAATAAATGTGGCACGACCACGTGGCATTTTGTAGTTGGATATCTCAATATTGGCTGCACACAGCAATGGATAGTCTACTTTCTAGAGAGGATCTCAGAGTTGAAGCGATTCTGGTCCGGTAATCCAGCCTTATCCGAGGCTAAAACGCGTTGTGACTCGATTCACTACGAATTTGGCCGGCTGCTGTGACCGAGCGGTTCTAGGCACTTCTGTCCGGAACCGCGCTGCTGCTACGGTCGCAGGTTCGAATCCTGCCTCGGGCATGGATGTGACTGATGTCCTTAGGTTAGTTAGGTTGAAGTAGTTCTACGTCTAGGAGACTGATGACCTCAGATGTTAAGTCCCTTACTGCTTAGAGCCATTTGAGCCACTACGAATTTGTTTTCTCCTCCGCTACTGGTTTCAGTACATTTAATAATTTCGAATGAGATAACTAAATATAGATTTAACTGACTTAAAAACAACAAATAAAGAAACAAAATACGTCTGGACTTCTTTCATCCCCATAGTACATAGTGCAATAACGCGGCGATCATTCAGATGCACTGAACATGATTTTTAATGTCAACATGTACTGCCTCCCAGGCCACATCACTCTTTGGTACCAAACTCTGAAGGGTGACTGGTTTGCCCTTTACATATTTCAATTTGCATCCGTAGCAGCTGCAATTATTCACCATTGCTGTTACTAATAAATAAATGTTCAAAAACAAGACTAGTATTTGTAATATCAAAGTCTCCGTTTTTTCGCAAAATATAAACAACTGCGTTAAACCAAAATTTATGTGAATTTTCTCCCCTGATGTTGGCGACGTGTACAGTACGCTATACTCGCTCCACAGATATTCTTACTGTGTTCTTGTGAGTTGAAACGCACACACATTTATTAGCAGAATTAAAAATTCTTTACATTTTTACATTGAAAATCCAGTGCTGGAATGTGCTGGTAACGTGCGAGAAGCCTCTATAAGACCCTGGCGACAACTGCAGTAAGCTGATAGGATTGGCACTTTTATGTACCGGGTGATATGATTTCCAAGCGTCACAGCGCCACCGCCCAGTTACAACTATGCCCACCAGGTGCCGTGATCAGTCATCGTTACTCATAGCCTCATACATCTGACCAGTCGCAGTGCAATTGTTGAGGTGTCAACACGAGCTCGGACGAAAGGAGCAGGGCATTACTGGTGAAGTTCTATTATCAAAACAGTAGTAATGCTGCAGCTTCACTTCGAGAAAATCGCCTGGTGAAAGGATTACGGAGGGGTCCTCTTTCTCCTCCTGCTGTGCGGAGTATGATGAGGAAGTTCGAATCAACTGGAGAACTGGGCGTCGCTCGGGGAAGAGGCCGGCGACGGTCGCACTACAGGTGGTTGATGAAATTGCTGTAGCTATGGCAGACAACGCTGCGCGCAATTCCCGATCGTCAGGCAGCGCGCGTGCTGTATCACGTTAGTTGAACATCCCGTGGTCCACTGTACGGCAGGTGCTTCCAACCATTCTCAAATGGTATCCGTACGAGATCCATATCGTACAGCAGCTTGCACCACAGGACGGACAACGACGTGTTGTTTTCGCTCTCCACTTTCTCTCAAGGATTAAAGTTGACGAGGGTTGGCTCTGAACCATCCTATTGACAGACGAAGCTCATTTTTCTCTGACGGGTGAGGTGAACACACAGAATCGCCGAGTATGGGGATCTTCACCTCCAGTCACTGTCATGAATGTGTCACCGTATGGTGTGGCTTCACGGCTACGTTCATCATTGGCCCATTCTTTTTTGAACAGGCTGACGCTCAAGGACCAAAGACGTGCAGTGCGACTGGCCAGCACTACTGCGATATGCTTCGCCAGCACGTTATATCCGCCCTACAGGAGAGAGATGCATTGAACTCAACAGTCCTCATGCAAGACAGGGTCCCACCGCACATCGCTCATGAAGTTCACCTGCTTCTCCAAAACACATTTGGCCGGCACGATCACCTGATCTGGCCGGTGTGGCCGTGCGGTTAAAGGCGCTTCCGTCTGGAACCGCGTGACCGCTACGGTCGCAGGTTCGAATCCTGCCTCGGGCATGGGTGTGTGTGATGTCCTTAGGTTAGTTAGGTTTAATTAGTTCTAAGTTCTAGGCGACTGATGACCTCAGAAGTTGAGTCGCATAGTGCTCAGAGCCATCACCTGATCTCACTCCCTGTGAGTTCTGGTTGTAGGGCTACCTGAAGGACAGGGTTTACCAGGGGATCTGAAGCGCAGCATATCAAGAGAGGCCGTGCTTTGTTCTGCTATGCAGAATGCAATGCTGCGCTTTCAGACTCCTCTGGACACTGACGGGAGCCATGTTGAGCCCCTTTTGTAGCAATAATAATACCGGTATTATGATGTACTTGCAGCAGCACATAAAAGTGTTTCAATTAAACTTATTCTGCGCTATTTCTTTTCTCCGTGTCCTTGACATTAACGCTACCAACTTTGGTCATCGTACGGTAATTGGTTTCCATGTTATAACGTGTTAAATTGGGAAAGTTTAATTATAGCCAACCGGTACCTCTGATGGCACGGTCTATAGAGGGAAGCAGTTTGTACTTACATTCAAAGCGGATCACAGATTAGCTTGCATTGTGATCCATTCTTGCATTTACATGGGTTCGCTGTGTGAAACTGTTGAGAAAAGGATAACCTGAAGTTTTTGAAAAACTAATTTAGTTTTCCTCTCCAGATGCAGTTCCCTTTTTTGGACGCCAACGTGACATGGACGCGACCGCATGTTTCTAAATGTACAATTCTTTTCTCCCCGAATTTGTATGAAACAGTGAAACGAGCATTTTCCAATTTGTTACCAAGCGCCCCTCCAATGAGTCCCGTTAACATCTGGACAACCTTGCACAGATTTGACGAACTCCGTCTCTTCCTATACATGCCAAGGCTTTTATCCTCCCCATACACTCTCTTCGCTCTACATTAGCTGGGTTCGAGTATTTCTTCCCATTCTTTTTTTATAACTAGCGAGCCTGGAGCGAAACTCTTCGTATTACACCCGGGCAACTAGATAATCGACTATTAGCTCGGAAGTTTGAACGAATTCACGTAGATCATGTGGACTAACAGGGAGACATGTAGAGGCACGGGTATTACTTCTCTATATCCATATCAGAAACTAGGCTACTGTCCTGTCTTCAGCTTCTTCGAATTTACCTCTTCTTTCGCCTTTCTACAGGTTTTGTTGTAAGTCGCTCGGACGCTATACAGTTGTTAATGTCTTGATTAGATGGCATTCAGCGGTAATTGAAACAACGCAGAGATGTGCTCAATGTAACTACAGTTAACTGTTGTTACATTGAACACATCTATTAGACTTTTGTGGAACATGTATTCTTTTCTTATACCTATTATGACGGTTTGGATTTTCTGTCAGCAAGAATAGAAAATGATTCCCGTATTCACCAGATCTTTCCTTTCCTTAATCCTGTGCAAATGGTCTACCAAAACAGGTAGATATTAAGGTTCAAATAAAAACAGTTGATAGCTAAAACGCGTTTTCTTTGTTGTACAGTATGTCCCAAACCATAAGATGAAGAATTATTTTATGTTGATGTAAACGACTTACACCTGACCGCGACTAGTGGAGATCGCCAATGCCAAAGCATGACTTACAACAGCGAATAATATTTTGCCGTGTCTTTTCTAACACTCCAAATTGTACAGGCAGCTAGGGGCCTAACAATGATTTCATGTATCCCAACCATTCTCCCCTCGATAGTGGAAAAAAACACAGGAGTGGGAGCCATGGATCGCGCTAGCCATGGGACAGGACGACCTTTTCCAACCCAACAATAAGGGTAGCCGTTGCTCAGGTGCTCACGGACATTAACTTTAAACAGGCCTGGTACACCATTGCGTCGAAACCAAATGTTCTCGCGGATAATAGGTAGGCCTACTGTCTCCAACAAGTGCGGTTGTATATCTCGAAAGAATGTCGATCTTGTTTTTTATGGAACACAAACAGTTCATAAACATGGTACTCACACGCATTGCTCATTCGAGACCTCGTAACACCTGAAATATTCATTCCCCACCATCGGCCCCTTGTCTCAAAATACTCAGTTTAGGATCCTCCTACGTCTATAATTTTGACCGTAAAGACTATGGGCGGCTTGTTTAAGTCGGAATGTGAGCAGGTATGCTTTATCCGGTAACAACTGTGTGTCCCTACGAGCACTTCATCAGATTTAGCAATGCAGAGTGATAACGGAGATCACTGAATGGGCAAAAGTACGGACGGCAGCAGCACCGCTACATCGAGTCGTACGTAAATGCCGCGCAGTGCGAGTGGCATAGCCTGCAGCAAACGTCTAACGTGCAGGAAAACAGCGGTAAGATAGCGCGCTCACTACATTATTCGAGACGGGTCACACGTTCGGATAGGGTGAAGAAGGAAACATCCTGGCATTCACCATTATCTGCTTCGGGAAAGCCGAAAGAGGGGGGAGGGGGATCTGAATGCGAGTACAGATTTAAGAGAAGCGCCAGCGGCTCCGCCTGGGAAGGACAGCACCCTCCGTGCCATTTTGAAGGAATCATTCCGGCACTCCCCTTAATCTGTTTAGGAAGATGGTGAAAAAGTTAAATTTGGATGGTCGGACGGGGATTGGAAAATACAGACTCCGACAAAATGTTCGTCAAGGACTGTATTTGAGCGAACTCAGTGTACGGGAAGAGTCAGCGATAAGATAATATCGGGCCCTGATCCTGGCGTAGGGTTCACGGTGATGCAAGAAGACAAATTAACATTAAGAACGAAAAACCGGAACCAAACGTCTGTTAAACAGTGACTGGAAACGAAATACACGATCTGTGAGAATATTCCTACAGACCATACGAAACGAGAAAATTTATTGGTAAAATGAGGGATGTAAACCCTACTACTAAAATATCGCGAAGAAAAGTGCAAACTGCATTTGGAGATGACAAATTCTTTGGGCCGCATAACAATAAATATAGTTACTATATACAGGGTGTCCCACGAGGGCTGGGCAATATTCAGGGATATGACAGGAACGATCATTCGAAGCAGAAAAGCCTAATAAACACGGGCTCTAAAAGGCACCCCTTAAGAGCAACGAGCATTATCTTCGATACTGTGAAACAAATCTCTGGTCCCGCAAGCTCTTTGCTTTTCATATTTTAGGAGGAGATCATGTGGACCAAAACAAGAAAAATATGGATTCTAAAACGCATACCTTAATAGGCATGAGCGCCTGTTCAGTAGAAGAGATGTGTTACCCAGTAGCGAAGATGAACAAGTGCTCATGGTTCTTAAGGTATGTTCTTTAGAGCCCGTGTTTACTTCGAGTGATCGTTCCTGTCATATCCCTGAATACTGACCATTCCCACTGGCACGCGCTGCATACACAGAGCAAAATGTTCAAATGTGTGTGAAATCTTACGGGGCTTAACTACTAAGGTCATCAGTCCCTAAGCTTACACACTACTTAACCTAAATTATCCTAAGGACAAACACACACACCCATGCCCGAGGGAGGACTCGAACCTCCGCCGGGATCAGCCGCACAGTCCATGACTGCAGCGCCTAGACCGCTCGGCTAATCCCGCGCGGCTACACAGAGTAAGTAGTAAAGGAAACTAGAGATGCATTTGGAAAATGTGAGGAAATGTAAAAAGTTTAAGGTCTGTAGATGGCATCACAGTTCTGTCAGAGATAGCAAAGGAGCTGGAAGAAAAAATTAAACGGAATAGATAGTGTCTTGAAAAGAGATTATAAGATTAACGTCAATAAAAGGGAAACAAAGGTGATAGTGAGGATGGGGAAACGAGATTAGGGTGTGAGAAACTAAAAGTAGTAGATGAATTTTGCTATTAGCACGGCAAAATACCTAACGGTGTAGGAAGATGGCATAAAATGTAAACTGACAACAGCGAGAATTGTTTTTTTCTGGAAAAGAAAAAAATGTTAACACTAAATACAAATCTAACATATGGAAGTCGATTCTGAAAGTATTTTTTTGGAATGTAGTTTTATCGGCTTATCTCAAAATACTCAATTTAGAATCCTCTTACGTTTATAACTTCGGCCGTAAAACAGTACAAACAAGATGAAAACACGAGTTTTTAAATGTGGTGTGACAGAAAAATGGTGAAGACGAGACTGGTAGAGCGGACAGCTGAAAAAGAGGTACTCAGCCGAGCTGGCGAGTAGGTGGCAAACACTTTCAGGGGTATCCAGGAACAATCGAGTTGGTAGTGTGCGGAGTCCGCATTATGGACGGAATCCAAAGCTTCACTATAGTAAGGGAACAGATTTAAATCGATGTAGGTTGCAGTATTTGGGCAGAGAGGAGGAGACTTGTACACAAGATTACAACAAAAATGCCGTAGATAAAGCAGTACTTCACAGGTGATTTGTGATTTTAGCTTGAGCTTAAAATTTTTGTTGTCTGTGAGGTTACGGTACAGATCAGACGTTTCTTTTCCTTCCGGCGGAGCGCAACACCGCTCCTGTATTAAATTCTTGTACACTACCAGTGAGTTGGCCTACTTCGATTAAACTTGTCACAGAGAAAGGAAAAAGTTTAAAGTCGGATAACAGTCGCACATTAATAATCCACGACACAATTCTTTTAGAAAAGCGAGCGTTCTCGTTCATTTGTGTCGAGTTAGTACACGACGAGACACTTCCTTGGATTTAACAGGTCTTTCTCGATGGATTTAACACGTCTTTCTTGACGCCGTCACTAAGCACAGACTAAAAACTATTACTCGGACAAAGATGGCCGAGAAAGACGTCCGTTGTGTTATCGAAGAAACAGAACACAAACGTAAAGAGCACAACAGTGCAGACAGAGGCTGTGACTGTACACGATTTTTGAAATAAAAGCTACTTAGCTAAAGCATGATTACGAAAAACGTTGATGGCTGTTAACAGATCTGACTATCTTGAAGTTTCATTTAACGTAACTTAGTAATAAGATATCTAATACATAAGTAGGACCTACTTCCAAGAGCGTAACAACACTAGTGTACGTGTGCTACGGCTTCTGAATAATCATCGCGTTTGTGTTTGTTTACATCAGGTTTATTTTTGTGATGAACAGAGTACTGTAGTTTTTTTTTTTTTTTTTTTTTTTTTTTTTTTTTTTTTTTCACCACGGACGTTTCGGGATAGCTAAGATTTTACATTTGCTTCAATTCACGAGTGACCCACACAGGGATCGCGTAAATTCCTATAATTCCAGTGTGGAACGGCCCCCTTTACAGTAAAGTGTGCGCACCACAGTTATTTCCAGTTAATGCGTAATTTTTTCACTTCTGATTCTCGTGGAACGAGTTCTTTAATGACCTCTTAATGCGTGGCTCGCATGGCCCAGTTCACACGATTTTTTGCAATTGAATTTAACGGTTCACAGAACTAAACGATATAATCGATATTGATCAGGAAGAGTACTGAGTCTCTACTGCACCTTTGCCTTTCTGGCAGCCAATGTCGCTGTTTGTACGAATTAATTACCTTTTCAGCTGTTTATCTCACTGCCTTGGAATGACATGTCAAATACCATTGTATAAATGACATATGGGCGACAAAACCAACTAACTTTAAAAGTTACAGTATCCTGCAATTAATAATTAAGTATAATTATAACAAATGAACACATTATGAGATATAAATTAAAATAAACACACAGAAATGAGAAGCAATAAGTAATACTTTCATTACGTCAATCCGTCACACTGTACTTGAATCTCAGCGAAACGGTACATGTGACGCCCCTCCGTACAGATTAAATGCAAACAGTAGGATATACCAGGTTTGCGACTTAATAGAAAATTCTGTGACAGACGGGGCGCAGTTCATTAACCTGAATGGAGGGTCATTTACAGACGCTGAAGTAACATCCGGTAAGATCCAACCGACTGAAATAGGTCCGTTGTTATTCGTTTTACACATTTATGTCTTAGCGGATAGTATTCAGGCCGTTAACAGATAATGCAGTACTCAATGAGAACATTCTGTCGGATAAAAATGCAGTAATATCCAGTTGTATCTTGACAAAATATCAACACGGTGGAAATAATTATTAATGAAGAGTAATGGAAAGTTGTGAACTTCATGAAACAAAAAGTGTACGATCCTTCGATTACAGCGTTAAGAAGCACAACTACGAAATGCTATGAGATAAAAAGAAACCCTGCGTGACAATAAAGAATGGAGCACTCAGAAGATGTGTCCGGATTTCAGTGTAACTTCTTACCATTCACATACACACCATCAGCGGGTATGTAAATGATTAGACTCGCAATTCTCTGTGACAGCTAGAATGGCCACCAGAGTGCATTAGTGTCGTTCGTGTTTAGTGTGTATAAGAGGTGTGAAAAGCTTCAGATGTTGAGTGGTCACTGTGAAGGACACGAAGTTACCGCGTACGGTACTCGTATGAGATAGCGTTATCAGTACGTGACAGAATTTGACAGGAGCCTCAGTGTGGGTCCCCAGTTGAAGAATTGGTCGAATCGTGCAGTAGCCAGATTTGTGGGAAGTCCTCATATAAAAGTGGCCCGATCTTGGGAACATGAGGTTAGGCACATTCGTCAACGAAGTTCCGCGCGGCCACGTCTGACCACGCGATTCTGCACTATCCCGGATGACAATTGTCGTCGTGTATGATGCCGACTTGGGGGGAGATCCCATTCTTGCAATGTTTTGCAGAGGACAGCGGTGTTAATCCTCTTGTCGTGGTGCAGGGAGCCATCGAGTATGACCTCAGGTCACGACTGGTACTGGCTGAGAGACCTCTGACTGCACAGCGGTACGTCACGGACATCCTGTGCTCCTCCAGTGCGACAGAATCGTGGTGCCATTTTTAACAGGGCAATGCTAGTCTGTATGAACTGTCTGTTTGATACTGAGGTACTCCTGTGGCCAGCGAGATTCCCGGGTCTGTCTCCGTAGAACGTGTGTGACCGGCTAGCACGCCAACTCCATCTCAGTGCCATTTACAACAGATGTGGACCGGCTTGACTTTGGAGACGATACAACGCCTTTATAATGCACTTCCCAACAGAATCGGTGCATGTATCTATGACATAGGGGTAGGGGGGGGGAGGGGTGCAACGTCTTATTGGTAAATGGATTCATACTAATAATTTATTTGTAACTTTGAATCGATTTTGTAAACACATGTGGAGTTTCATTTCGTTTCCTCCTCCCCTTCTGGGTGTGCGTATTGTGTATTGAACCGGGGACCTAGTATCCCTCAATGGTTCACAACCCCACAACAGGCCAAAGCAGTCCACCCGCCTCACCGCTGCCCCACACCGAACCCAGGGTTATTGTGGGGCCTCCAGTGGACCCCCTCCCTCCCTCCCTCCCCCCCCCCCCCCTCCGGTAACGTCTCATACCAGACGAATGTAACCCCAAATGTTTGCCTGGGAGAGTAATTATGGTGTACGTGTACGTGGAGACAGTGTTTGCGCAGAAATTGCGGACATAGCCCCTTCCGGGTGCTTCACCTTTTCTGTAAGGCAGTGTATTTGGAAGTAACATCGTGTAGTAATATGCAATGGAGCGATCACGTAGGCTCAGTTGCAGGAAAAGCAAATGCCAGCTTCCGATTCATTGGTAGGACACCGGGAGCTACAATCTGTCTACAAAAGAGACTTCGTGCACGAACTGACCTATAGATAACATCCCATAAATGTTCGGTGGGATTCGTGTTGGGCGATCTTGGTGGCCAGATCATTCGCCCGAATTGGCCAGAATTTTATTCAAATCAATCGTGATCAATTGTGGCCGAGTACATGGCGCATTGTCATCCATAAAAATTCTATCGTCGTTCGGGAACATGAAGTCCACGAACGGCTGCAAATTGTCTCCAAGTAGCCGAACATGACCATTTCCAATCAATGATCGATTCAGTTGGGCCAGCGGACCCTGTCCATTCCATGTAAACACAGCCGACGCCATTATGGATCCACCACCAGCTTGCACAGTGCATTGTTGACAACTTGGGCAGCCCTCGCGGGGTGTGCTCCAAACACGAACCCTACTGTCAGCTCTTACCAACTGAAATGGGGACTCATTTGACCAGACCACGATCTTCCAGTCGTCTAGTATCCAACCGATATGGTCGCGAGCCCTGAAGGGACTGTGCGGACAAAGTCCTGGTGTTAGCAAAGGCACTCGCGTCGGTCGTCTGCCGCCATAGCCCATTAATGCCCTGTCCTAACGGATACGCTCGTCGTACGTCGTACATTGATTTCCGCCATCATTTCTCGCAGTGTTGCTTGTCTTCTAGCACGATAACTCTACGCAAATGCCGCTACCCTCGGTCGTTAAGTGGAGGCCGTCGGCTTCTGTGTTGTCCGCGGTGAGGGGTAGTGCTGAAATGTGCTATTCTCGGCACAGTCCTGACACTGTCGATCTCAGAATATTGAATTTCCTAACGATTTCCGAAATGGAATGTCCCATGCATCTAGCTCCAACTACCATTCCGCGTTCAGAGTCCGTTAAGTCCCGTCGCGAGGCCGTAATCACTTTGGAAACTTTTCACATGAATCACCTGAGCACAAATGACAGCTCCGTCAATGCACTGCTCTCTTATACGTTGTGTGCGCAATACTACCGCCATCTGTATATGTACATATCTCTGTCTCATGACTATTGTCACCTCAGTTTATGCCACGTCAAGTCGAAGTAAGAGAGCACGTCAAGTCTATACATAGATGAGCAGAGTGAATGGTCAGTGGTTTGTCTGACAGGTGAGAGAGTGTAACAGAAATATCGAAAAAACGTAACTGACTGGTATTCGACGAGGAAAGGCACACAACTCGCGAGAATCTGATTAGAAAACTTTGACAACAATCTTTCGTAGGGTAGAAACTGCGAAATTTCTTCAGCCCTCTACGTACCAAGCCCGTAAAGATCGTACACATCGAGTTTTTATTTTATTTATTTGTCCTCTAGCTGTCCACCTATTTAGCCAGTATTTATAGAGTTAGGCAAGTAACAGCTCCCACAGGGGCGTATCATCAGTATTCCATCCGCGAATGCAATGGGAAGAAACCTTAATAAAAAACGGGAACATTTCCAAATTCAATAAAACTAGAAGCGATGAAGGAAATAAATTGCATTCATAGTAATTGTATCCTTACAACTCTGCCATTTACGAAACATTGATGGCATTTATCATTTTTTTTTAATTACGTCCTTTAGATGTGCATCCTCCTGTACAAATACATTCGTGAAATCTGCTGTTGAGATTCCTCATTGACCGCTGCAACATCTCACCTGGGATATGTGAATTGCATCCCGAATTCTCTGTTTTAACTAATCCAGGGTTCTTGGTCGAGTCGTGTAGCCTTTGCTCTTGAGGTAGCCCCACAAGAAAAAATCACAAACGGATAAATCTGGCAATGTAGGGGGCCAGTGAATGTCACGGAATCGTGAGGTCACACGGTTGCCAAACAATTCTCGCACATATGCCATTGATTGGAGTGCAGTGTGTGATGCCGCTCCGTCCTGTTGAAACCACGCTTCTTGAACTTTTGTTGTTCAATGCGGGTGTAACGAAAGTTCGTAACATCTCCACGTAACGATCGGCATTGACAGTAATTGTGTGTCCCTGTCCATTTGCGAAGAAATACGGTCCTATAACCCCATGTGATGAAACACCACACCATACTATCACTTTACTAGCGTGTAAAGGACGCTCATGAACGTCATTAGGATTTGTGTTTGCCCGGTAACAGTAGTTCTGTTTATTCACATAATCTGTGAGATGAAAATGTGCTTCATCTGAGATCCACAACTTGTTTAGAAATTCATCGTCATTGTTTATTTTTGTTGTCAGACTCCTAATCGTAACCGATAATCGTTGTCCTTCAATTGTTGCACCATCTGTGGCTTGTAGGGATGACATTTTAAATCAAGATAAAGAATTCTGCCAAGACTCTCCCGGGATATTCCAACCACTGCTGCTTGCTTACGAATTGAATGCCGTGAGCTCCGTAAGACAGACTCGCGTGCGACATCAATGTTCGCTGGAGAACGAACACTTCTTGGTCGTCCTGTTGGCTTCTTCTTGAGGGCAGATCCAGTCTCTTCAAAGTTATTAATCCAACATTGTATCGCGTCTTTCGACGGAACGGCATCATGACGTCCTAAATTACAACAACTATCATTGTTTTTATAAAACATTTTTATGGCTAACGAACGCTGTTGTCGGTTCCATTGATCCATGATTACTGAAATGGCGGTCTGTTTACTCGCTAACTGCCACGAACCCGCAGTGCTGCCACCTGCCCACGGATGCCACTGCTCATTTCAAACATTCCCGTTATTCTGTGTCACCCTGTATATGCTATAATAAAAAGTACACGCTGCCACGCACTTCACAGGGATTCGCAGAGTATTGATGAAGAGCATTCTCTGACCGTCTAGGAGTAGTGGCCGTCAATGTGACACTGGGGTCAGTTTCGCGATGCTTTACCGTAATAATACAATGTGAAATATCGAAGCAGCTTCTTATTTGAGGCCGCGCCGTGTCTTCCGGAGCTGACGTGGCGCTCACCGCGCCTGAGATATTACGGCACTGCTGTCAGAGACTGCCACTCAAGCTCGCCTCGGTCGTCGTATGGAGGGTGTTTCACAATTCGTGTTACACTCTTCTACAAGATGGAGAGATGAATTTGTAGATGAAGTTTTACGTAGGAACACACGTCCGGAAACGCCATCCAATGACGCTACAGAGCGTCAAAGTTACAGACGCCGGCACCTGTATATACACTCCTGGAAATTGAAATAAGAACACCGTGAATTCATTGTCCCAGGAAGGGGAAACTTTATTGACACATTCCTGGGGTCAGATACATCACATGATCACACTGACAGAACCACAGGCACATAGACACAGGCAACAGAGCATGCACAATGTCGGCACTAGTACAGTGTATATCCACCTTTCGCAGCAATGCAGGCTGCTATTCTCCCATGGAGACGATCGTAGAGATGCTGGATGTAGTCCTGTGGAACGGCTTGCCATGCCATTTCCACCTGGCGCCTCAGTTGGACCAGCGTTCGTGCTGGACGTGCAGACCGCGTGAGACGACGCTTCATCCAGTCCCAAACATGCTCAATGGGGGACAGATCCGGAGATCTTGCTGGCCAGGGTAGTTGACTTACACCTTCTAGAGCACGTTGGGTGGCACGGGATACATGCGGACGTGCATTGTCCTGTTGGAACAGCAAGTTCCCTTGCCGGTCTAGGAATGGTAGAACGATGGGTTCGATGAAGGTTTGGATGTACCGTGCACTATTCAGTGTCCCCTCGACGACCACCAGTGGTGTACGGCCAGTGTAGGAGATCGCTCCCCACACCATGATGCCGGGTGTTGGCCCTGTGTGCCTCGGTCGTATGCAGTCCTGATTGTGGCGCTCACCTGGACGGCGCCAAACACGCATACGACCATCATTGGCACCAAGGCAGAAGCGACTCTCATCGCTGAAGACGACACGTCTCCATTCGTCCCTCCATTCACGCCTGTCGCGACACCACTGGAGGCGGGCTGTACGATGTTGGGGCGTGAGCGGAAGACGGCCTAACGGTGTGCGGGACCGTAGCCCAGATTCATGGAGACGGTTGCGAATGGTCCTCGCCGATACCCCAGGAGCAACAGTGTCCCTAATTTGCTGGGAAGTGGCGGTGCGGTCCCCTACGGCACTGCGTAGGATCCTACGGTCTTGGCGTGCATCCGTGCGTCGCTGCGGTCCGATCCCAGGTCGACGGGCACGTGCACCTTCCGCCGACCACTGGCTCAAAATGGTTCAAATGGCTCTGAGCACTATGGGACTCAACTGCTGAGGTGATTAGTCCCCTAGAACTTAGAACTAGTTAAACCTAACTAACCTAAGGACATCACAAACACCCATGCCCGAGGCAGGATTCGAACCTGCGACCGTAGCGGTCTTGCGGTTCCAGACTGCAGCGCCTTTAACCGCACGGCCACTTCGGCCGGCCGACCACTGGCGACAACATCGATGTACTGTGGAGACCTCACGCCCCACGTGTTGAGCAATTCGGCGGTACGTCCACCCGGCCTCCCGCATGCCCACTACACGCCCTCGCTCAAAGTCCGTCAACTGCACATACGGTTCACGTCCACGCTGTCGCGGCATGCTACCAGTGTTAAAGACTGCGATGGAGCTCCGTATGCCACGGCAAACTGGCTGACACTGACGGCGGCGGTGCACAAATGCTGCGCAGCTAGCGCCATTCGACGGCCAACACCGCGGTTCCTGGTGTGTCCGCTGTGCCGTGCGTGTGATCATTGCTTGTACAGCCCTCTCGCAGTGTCCGGAGCAAGTATGGTGTGTCTGACACACCGGTGTCAATGTGTTCTTTTTTCCATTTCCAGGAGTGTATACGTATATACAGGGTGATTCCGTGATTATTTTATAAACTTTCACAAGTGAAGGCCGCGCGGGGTAGCCGCGTGGTCTTGGGCGCCTTGTCACGGTCCGCGCGGCTCCCTCCGTTGGAGGTTCGAGTCCTCCCTCGGGCATGGGTGTGTGTGTTGTCCTTAGCGGAAGTTAGTTTAAGTTAGATTAAGTAGTGCGTAAGCTTAGGGACCGATGACCTCAGCAGTTTAGTCCCATAAGACCTTACCATAAATTTCCAAAAATTTTCAAAGGTGATGGAGACGGATAAATGTACCAATTTGAGATAAGCGTCCCTGGTTTGGAAATGAATGAGTCGTAAGTTAGAAGGGAAAATCATTCTGATACAGCTGACAGTGCAATACATGTATCGGTATTGTTGCTACTAAAATTGTAGGGTTTGCAACTTTCAGAGGTGGTAGTATGGGCCAAGAAAATAAGAAATGTCTAGTAAACATGGGCTCGAAAATGCATACCTGAGGAGCTTTGAGAGCTTGTTCATCTTCGCTACTGTGAAACACGTCTCCTATTGAACAAGTGCTCAAGGTATGCATTTTAGAGCCCATGTTTACTAGACTTTTTTGTTTTGGTCCATACTACCGCCTCTGAAAGTTGCCAAACTCTACAATCTTAGCAACAACAGTACCGGTACATGTATTCCACCTCTAGAAGTGTGTAACATGAACAGTGAAACACCCTGTACATCTGGCAGGGCTGATGAGGCAAGCACTCGCTTTTCGCCCCTGTCTATCGAGACGGAACCGTGTATTGTGGAACATTTGTGGTTGCAGGCGTTGCTTCACGTACGCAGTTCCGGCACACGATTTGCTGTAGTCGCCGTGCTGTCACCCCTCCATTCGGGCGGAAGGAGCAGACAGTCTTACCGTTGGGTGCCGGAATGAACACCTAGCATGTGACTGAGACTCTTTCTCTGAGTGCGGTTAGTTTATGCCCAGCTTTCTTGCAGCTGACAGATACAGAGGCTGACTTTCGAGGCTATCTATAGTAACTCGAAAAGTGATAACTCAGCAACCCTATAGTCGAAATATCCGTAATAAAATCGTACGTCATGACTTAATTCGTCCATCACTACGCAACGTATTTATCAAAAAGTAGGGAACAGTGGCGCAAATAGCGTTGACTTGAAAGGGAATAAATCAATTAGGTCTTGAATTAAAGATTGGTCAGCTGTCTGGGAACTATATGCATGTGGAACCCAAAATATTTCTGATCGTCGGGACATTCACGAAAGCAGTAGAGTATGTAAAGAGTGAGAAAGCTGCCGACATCTCCAACCTTGCTGCTTGCGACAGGCCGTATTAATACATCTTTCTGCTTCCACAGCATGACAGTTGTAGCATGTAGACAAATGCTGCGACATTTTTATGTTAATCACTAATAACGGTAACACTAATATTTACAATAAAACAAAAATCAAGATATTAAAAAAACTTGATGAAATAGAACCAAGATAACATCGCTGCAAACTACTGCCCAGCCGTCAGGAGAAGAGGTTCCAAGAACTTTGCCCTGCTGTACCAAAATGTAAGCAAAATACGTAACTCATACATGGCCCGTATATATACTAATATGACATTCATGTCAAGTTATCAGAATGATGAGTATGACCATGGATACTTGGTATAAAGCGATTCCCGATGGCTAACACTACACATTGAATTCCGTCTGGAATTACCGTAGTACAGACCCTGTAACACGATTTTTCACGTTTTCAGGGGTCGTCTGTGTTTCCCTCTAATCTTCTTGTTTTAATTTTCTCCACAAATAAATGTTCAGAGGTGTTAGATCTCGTAAGCATGCAAGCCATTTTGTAATTCTCGAACGACCGATACCACAATCTCTAAATATTCTCAGAATGAGATTTTCACTCTGCAGCGGAGTGTGCGCTGAAATGAAACTTCCTGACAGCTTAAAACTGTGTGCCGGACCGAGACTCGAACTCGGGACCCTTGCCTTCACAGAAGAAGTTTGGAAGGCGGGAGACGAGGTACTGGTAGAATTGAAGCTGTGAGGACGGGTCGTGAGTCGTGCTTGGGTAGTTCAGTTGGTAGAGCACTTGCCCGCGAAAGGCAAGGAACCCGAGTTCGAGTCTCGGTCCGGCACACAGTTTTAATCTGCCAGGAAGTTTCTAAATGTTCTGTTAATGAGGCCTAAAATTATTTTTGCGGAATGGTCAGAACGTGCTTCATTTTGCTGGCCTTATGTCGAGTGAAATGCGTTCGCCATATCTGCTACCAACAGTGGGTACTTGTGCCAATTTAGAGCCCGTCAATAAAACTGGGACCAATGACACGATTCTTGAAAAGCCCGCACAACATGTTGGACCCAGGTCGTTGTTTATCAATTTCTCTCAGCCACTGTGGATTCTCAACTGACCAGTACTGCATATTGGGAAAAATTGATTTGCTCTTCGCAATTTCGAAAGTCAGTGCCACGAAGTGTTGATGGAATGAAATGTTGGAAGGATGGTCTCTCCTTTGGCTGCCCCCACTGGCCAATCAAGCGGCCTGGTAGTGACTTTTGAACTGTGTATGTCTCTGGTCAGTTGCTGTTCCTTTACGTTACAGCATTTTATTCTCACACTTCCAGTTTCTTTCTTTCTTTCTTTTTTTTTTTTTTTTAATGTTTGCAGATACAGTCTGAACAGGTTCAAGAGCAAGTTGCCTGACTGCTTCAACAGCAGAGCGTAGGCTGTTGGGACTCAAGCACAGATTGCGTGCTTGCTTACATTTGGTACAGCAGGGCAGCAGGGACAGCAGCAGACGTTCTCTTCAAAGGCTCTTCATAATGCCACAGAAAAAAGTATACAGTTCCACAAAAAACTAGTCGGTGTCTCAATGCGGCAGTTTGTCTCAATTCGGCAGCTATAAGCGTTGAAATTACTATCGTACAAAAGAAAATTCGGTACAATGGCTGCTATAACTTAAGAGAAAACAGACCCTAGATATTTTTTCTATTGTTCCCATACTTCGGGTGGAGCGCCTTGTAACAGCCTGTAGAACAGCAATTAAACTACGGGCACCAATACAGGGATAAAGAGGAGTTGAAACAAGCGATAAACATGTGTTCCGTATGCTAAGGTAATGTTAATTCAATTTAAGACGAAGATGATGGCGAAAGAAACACTAATGCTGTGAATATAAAGGTGATTCAGAAGTCATGTTCCATAGGACAAGGTCTACATTGATGATTCAATAGTCTTGAGCCATAGGACGAAGCCCTATTCAGAGACAGGAACGATTGTTCTCAGCAAAAATGCCTAGTAAACATGGGTTCTAAAATGCGTATCTTAAGAGCTGTGACCACTTATTCATCTTCGATACTGTGAAACGAATCTCTTCTACTGCAAGCTCTTCGTTTTCCGTACTTGGGAGGGAAGTAGTATGGACGAAAACAAGAAAAATCTGCCTGGTCAACATTGAATCTAAAGCGCAAACCTTAAGAGCGACGTGTACTTGTTCAGTAGAAGAGACGTGTTTCACAGTAGCGAAGATGAACAAGTGCTCACAGCTCTTATGGTATGCATTTTAGAGCACGAGTTTACTAGAGGTTTTGCTTCGAATGAGCGTTCCTGTCGTATCGCTGAATACGGCTTCGTCCTGCGGACCACCAATGTAGACACCGTCCTGTGGGACACGACTTTTGAATCACCCTGAATAACAGAGGTAGCCTGAGAAGCGCATGACGCTTCAGCTACTTGAATCCGTTTTCTTCCTCGATCTCGACAGTTCCATTGGAACTAATATTTGCCCAGAAATCAGGATTTCTTAATGCAAAGCGAACATCTGTGAACAGAGTATCACTGTTTAGAGGCGACGTTCCAATGGATTGCTCCTCCACTTTCTTATCTGTCCATCGTCTTTTGCTGATTTTACGCAGGCAGAGAAGGTATGGCCCACGTTCCGTTATCAAATGGATCGTGCCCATACTTGGGGTAACATACTGCAGCTTCATTCTGCCTGGGAGCAGTTGATGAACATTGTAGCTAGTGTCGTTGTTGTGACAATCCCTTTACCATGTACCGTTTCTCCACGGCTTTAGTTGAGCCCTAAGCCACAGAGGAAGTCATCTTACACTCTAATTTGTGTCTTCTTCTCCCACATGTGTAGCCTGCTACAAAAAATTTTACGATTTTTTTTTAAAAAATAGGGTCTTTCTTATATTTTACCCCAGCACCGTCATTTTAGCGATTATTAAATATTCCGTCTCGATCGCACATTTTTTATTTATAACGGAAAACCATACGTACGAATTTTTAGCCCCTATCATCCCAATTTTATTACAATGCATAATGATGGGCTACACAGACGCACATCTTGGTTATTCTGCTCATGTCGTACGATTTGACCCGGTACAGTGCAGGCCTGAATGGGATACTACGAAAAACAGGCAGTCTACAAAGGAGGCACTTGTGCGTCCCATTTTAGATCATTTCTCATGAGTGTGGCACTCACACCAAATAGGACTAACACGGAACGTTGAACGTGTGGAAAAGAGGACAACACGAATGCTTACAGATTTGTTTTACTTACGCGAGAGGGTTACGGGAATGCTGAAAACGTGAACTGGGTAGGTGACAACGTTCCTCCTAAAGCCTACTTCCAAAATAGTGGAGAACCTAGGACTGTAATTGAGCCCCCTACATATCAGTCCCGTTGTGGCAGAAAGGAAAAGATTAAACTAATTAAAACGCACACAGGAGCATTTAAGCATCATTCTTGACAATTGTGTTGTTTTGGAAAACAGTCTTACGCAAACAGAATTTATTTTTGTATTTGCCCAGACATGTTTCGACACTTATGTGTCATCTTCTGTGGGTCAAATTTTTATTTCTGTAAAATATAATGTCAAATTTGTGAAGAACCTCTACCCACGAAACAGTTCTTCACAAATACACAATAATTTTATTCATGGCTAGTTTGCAAATGACATGATGTCAAAAAACGACGAAAAAGGACACAAAAACCGATGTATAATAACGCAGTTCATCTAGCGATGTAATTTAAGGTGAGCGTGTTAACAAAACAAAGCAAAAGGCACATGTTGTAATTCTTAGGCCTACGATAGATAAATTATTATAAATTTGACATTATATTTTACAGAAATAAAAATTTGACCCACAGAAGATGACACATAGGTGTCGAAACATGTCTGGGTAAATACAAAAATAAATTGTGTTTGCTTAAGGCTGATTTTCAAAACAACCCCATTTTTAAATCGTAAACACGGAAAAACATCAAGAGAAGCTTCACTTAGTAACATGAATAATTCTTTACCTGCCCCATCGCGGTTGGAACGGGAAAAAACCCTAATATGTAGTACAATGCCAAGTACCCTAGCCATGTAGTTCACAGTGGTTTGCAGAGTACGTATGTATACGTAGATCGCGAAAGCGATTGACGCTTGAAAGAAGATGGAATTTTCTGGACAAAACTATTCACGACTGTGCGGCCGAATCTCGATGTCAAATGGGCAAAATGTTTCATCAACTTATCACCCCATCTGACAAGAATGTATCCTGTTACATTGTAAGTTGCTGGTTGATGTGATTGCCGGTAATCCCTCTCGCTTGTTCTTTAGCTCACGTGCGCCGAATCGCAATAATGATAACACAACGACAAAAAAAAAAAAAAAAACTTTTGCTTTCTGTTTCGGCAGGTTCAGTTCAAATACAACAGTGCCGCGTGATTTTCGTCGAGAGTACTGCACTGCGCCCACCGTAACGGGCGTACGAATCTCGCGTCGAACGTCGCCTCATCTGACGGTTTGTGACAGACTGTGCGCCTCCGCTTCCAACAACGCTGCCTCAACTGCGGCGCCAAACGCCTACAACAGTGGACGCAGACAAGCTCGCAAAAGTGTGGCACGAGTTTGACCGTCGTCTGAATGTCTGTCGTGGGTTTAGTAACACTTAAGAATGGTCTATGAAATTTTGATCCTAAACGTGATTTTATAAAGTACCCTAAAGTTGTCTGTGCATGCATGTATCAGTATATCCTTGTAAAATCGGATGGCTCTTTGAAGATAAAAACTTTGCAGTCCTACGTGTAAGATAAAATTCACCAACACCAAGTAGTAGTAGAAAAAGGTGCCGATAGAAAGTGAAGAATCGCAAACAATTTTCTCATCCACCACACTTCCCTTTGTGTCTGCCAAACGATTCCACAAATGTAACAACCCGAGAAACGAGTCAGATGACCCAGGACTGGCTTGTCCTAATGGCCGGGAAAAGGAAGTAATATTGTGGCGGGTGCGAGTGTAATGAGGAAGGTGACGCAGCACCCAAGGACACACTGCGGAAATACCTGCCGTTCCCTTGCGAGCCGTTTCCTTGTTCTTCACCCAGACGGTCTTATTTTTAAGGACAGTTAAGGTGGTTTTTTTGTCTATTTCGGTGTTATGTTATGCCATTTCTGGCGTTATTTTCTGCCAATTTCTGAGTTATTTTTTGCCGATCTTGATATCCATTTCTTGTGGCTTATTTTTGAAGTACCACATGTCTGTTATTCTAGTCTTACTTGTTTCAGTGTGAAGAAAAAAATGAAAATATACCCACCAATTACATTACATTTATTGACATGAAGACCACATTTATTAACACGATTAAGAAAGGGATCTATTATATTAAACCCATTGAATCTCACAAGTTAAACAAAAAATAACTTTGCTACCATATACTGTTAAAAATATTTCCAAAGAAAGCGTTGTCGTAAATTAAAAGTTCTCTTCTCAGACATTATGGAGGCGATCCGTCGACACTTCGGCCGGTCGCTGTGGCCGAGCGGTTCTAGGCGCTTCAGTCCGGAACCGCGCTGCTGCTACGATCGCAGGTTCGAATCCTGCCTCGGGCTTGGATGTTGTGATGTCCTTAGGGTAGTTAGTTTTAAGTAGTTCTAAGTCTATGGGACTGATGACCTCAGATGTTAAGTCCCATAGTGCTTAGAGCCATTTGAACAATTTTTTCGTCAACACTTCGCTATAGTGTGGAACAGCTTTCCAGAGTCTAAATACACTGCCTTCAGTGCAACACCAGACGTTTCGCAATGCCCTCATATCCTGCTTGCTTTTTGACTAAATTATGAAGGGATCTGTACCACTTCAGTATATCTTACGTGGCTGAAACTGACCATATGAACAGACTCTTTAGCATTCTTTGCATTCACAGAGTTCATCATCCTATGCTTGAAACAAGAGCCTAGAGCAGTGAACACAACTTACGGGGATGTGTGGCCATATGAGTTATTATCCTTATTTGAAGGTGCAGTCTAACGTGTTTCGGTGTTTCCTTCGCCTCTGACTGAAGTATGCGACCCTTCTTATTTCTCAGAAGCTTCCCATTTAATCGTTAAAAATTCATTTTCTCACAATAATGAAGGAATTTTAGATTTTAGCTTGGAATACAAGTCCAGCGACGTCATATTTCCTGATATTTTTGTGCAAAACGTCGAGCCAAAACGAAGGCGTTTTTGTGAGATCTCTAATGCGATGCACAATTAAATTCCATATGTTTGTAGTACATGAGTATAAATGTGAAAATCACCAAAGTATCTTCGTTTCACGTAACATCTAAAGCCTTAGTTCTTAATACGGTAAATCAGCTGTCATTTTAAGATTACGTACGGTTTTCAGTGTCGAGAAAAAAGTGAATATCTAAATCAGCATTCATTAACTGTCAGCTATCAATACTAACAAGCTGTCGCCCTCAGATAGTTTTACACAGAAACAGGGAAAATGCCAAATTTCGCACTGCACCCCACCGATTTTGCAGATCGTTTCGCTTTATCGTTTTATGTTTCTAGCCGTAAGCGGTGGGGAGGAAGTGCGGCTGGAAGAGACGCAAAATAAGCTGCGGCCGAATGAAGTGACAGTAAGCCATAGTTGGCTTTCTCCCGTTTATAATGTTCGTCGAGTATGAATTCCAATGCGACACAGTTTAACGGAGTGCGTTTCACATTATGACACGAAGGCAGAAGGGAATATAAGTGTGGGCCTGTCGTCTTATTTCATCTGACGAAACGAGTGTAGCATGTTTTAAAATTTTGTGATCTGTCCGAAACTCAGCCTCAACTCGTGGCTTCGAGGCTTTAGTGTTTTCAAGAGCGGTCGGTTCATGAATCCTCAGTTCAGTGATGAGTCGGCTAAATAAATATGACGCATTTTTTATCTCTCCCTTCGAGCATTATCTATTCTACTTGTCAATAATTCAAGAACAGTCTTAATCGCATTTATTATTGTTATAATACCGCCAACCGGTTTCAGCCCGACGTAGGGGTCATCTTCTGGGCGTTTACACCATTGGTCGACTGCTGGTGGTGTCACTCCTGTCTACATAACGGCAGGAAACTATCAAAAGTAGACAGGAGTGACACCACCAGCAGTCGACCAATGGTGTAAACGCCCAGAAGATGACCCCTACGTCTGGTTGAAACCGGCTGGCGGTATTATAACAATAATAAATACGATTAAGACTGTTCTTGAATTATTGATTAATCATACTAATCGCTGCTTCTCTCCACAACCATGTTGTCCAAAAATCTATTTTACTTTTATCTAAAGTTTTCACATGTGACATAGCTCAAGTTTTTAACACGTTTATGAGGGCGTCTGTGCATGCGACTTTAGAGCATTATTATTTTCTACTTTTTTAAAATTTTCCTCGCCTTTTATAACGCTTGTCTCTACGAGGGGCGTTCAATAACTAATGCAACACATATTTTTGAAATCAGATTTGTTTTATTCAGGATTACAATATACCATGTTATTCCCGTACTTTTGGCTACAAAATCCTGTTTTCCAACATTATATCCGTTCAATGCGATGACCTTACGCCACCTTACTGGGAGGCCCTGTATGTCCGCATGGTACCACTAGTCCTAACCAACGGCTTGCTGCATCAACGATCTCCGCGTCATACACGTACTACTTGCAGCGGACGCATCCTTCATTGAGCCAAACTCGTTGCTAGTTATGGTCTTCTGTTAGGTGGTGAGGAATCCAGCGGGCATACACCTTTGAGTTCACTAACTGGTGGACGAGTGTGTCAGCACTACCAACAGGGAAGTCCAGTTGTGCAGCGAGGTGTTTGTGATCCGCCGATCACCTCGAATGAGAGTGTCCGTACGTTCCAACACTGCAGGACTCAAAGCTGTGTGCAGCCGGCCGGCAGACGCGAGATCGGACATTTCTGCGTGATCTTGTTACGATGATGACAGACGCCTCACCCAACGACTCACCGTGCCTTTTCTCATTTCCAGGTCTCCGTAGACATTCTGGAAGCGCCTACGAATGTCTACTATTCTCTGGTTTTCTGCCAAAAGAAACTCAATGACAGCTCTCAATATGGAACGCATCTCCGTCACAGATGCCATTTTGAAGGCTACGTAGAGCGTCGCCACCTATCGCAACTTCATAAAACTGAAGTGGTAATATTCCAAGATATTACACAATTTTGCAATTGAAATGGCAGAGAAAAAGATGTGCTGCATTACTTATTGCACGCCCCTCGTAAGCATTTCGGTGCGGAGCTAAAGATCATGACGTCGAGGACCTGGAAACATCTATCCATCCTCCTCATCAGAAACATCTGCTGAAAGAAAACGTGGTCAAAACTATCGCTGGTTGTACAACGCTACCTTACGTAATCGACTATTTTCAACCTGGAACGTCAACCGCAAAGCTGATAGCTTAGACACGACCGACGTCCAAGCATCGCGCTCAAGGGATCTGTCGAAGGTAATCAGAACGACATTCGCCTCATCGGTTTAAGCATTAGAGCAATATCTGATAACAAAACAGAAGAGAAATCAGGACATTCTGTCAGCGAACTCCGCTTTTCGGCAGGATGAAGTACTCAGCGTTGAGGTATGGCTTCTCAGACGTTTACTTAGTGTGGCCACAAGCTTCGTTAAACATTTCGGGGCCGATTCCGAGTTTCGAACCCATCTCGCGACTACCTATGAAACTGGAATATGTTTAAATAGATAATTTAGAGCGCAATGAACTCTTTACAAGAAGAAAGGCGAACACTTCAGAACACAGAGATCACACTGTGGCCAATTTCCTTGTCAAGGATGATTTTGCTTCAGATTTTCTCAGCGAGCAAAGCTGTGTGAAATAGCACTGAGGGGGATACTAACGTTTCCAGTAAGTTTGCTGACTGAACTTTCTTCCCTCACAAATATGTTCCTTCTCGCACGGCAGCAGAAAAGAAGTTCTTAACTTCTGTTCAACAGGAAATGATTAAGGGCACTGTGTTACTACGGGGTGGGCATAAAATCTTTCCCTGAAATTATTTCTAAGGAAGTATGCTAGACACAAGTACGCAAGATTATTGCAAATGGTAGCTTAACCCATAAAAATTTTATGGCAATATTTCCATATGTCCGTGCCTCTATTTACGAATTGTCGGTTAACTCACAAGGTTTTTATGGATACACTTCTACATGTGCTCCTACAGACACTAATTTATTTTGTCCTCTCTCTCGATGCAGGTAGAATAATTTCGGAGTGCTGCTGTCACAGTGGCATCTATGCAGGAGGAAGCACAGTGCGTTTTGTGGTGTCATCAAACACGGTCGCCTATTGCAATTCGGCGACAGTTCCAAAGCGACTACGGTCGAGAGCCGCCAAATAAGAAGAGCATGTTTAAAGAGAGTGGCAGTGTTGGAGACAAGGCGAGAAGATGTCGTACACACGTGTACAGCATTTCAGCGCAGTCAGCGGAAATCGACGCGTCGTGTTTCCACAGCAAGCGGCGTACCTTAGAATACTGTGGTCAAGATTTTATACAAACGGTGTCCTTTCCGTGCATGTAAAGTGCCTCTCGTGAACGTTTTGCAGCCAGATGATGACCCAGACGCACTGAGTTTATTATGCTGGAACGAACCGATGCCGACAACGACTGCTTTAACGAAGTTTTATTTTCCGACGAAGCAACTTTTCGCATCTCCGGGAAAGTAAACAAGCATAATGTCCGTATCTGGGGGATCGGAGAACCGACATATCGTGGTACAACAGTGACAGCCCCGAAGTGAATGTGTGCTGTGACTTAATGCACAACACAATTACTGGAACGTTCTTTTTCAGTGAGCCTACCAGCACGCGAACAGTTTACCTGGACATGTCGGAACTTTACGTTGCATCCCCGTTACAGGAATATCTACCATGGGTGGCGTTTCAACAAGATAATACACAGCCAGTTCTCGGGTGAAACCTTTCGGAGCAGACAGATCGGCAGAGGCGGTCCGATGTCACAGCCACCGGATATAATCTCTCCTGACTCTTTTGTGGGTCACGTTAGCAAATTCTTACAGGACGAATACGAGATACTGTTGGAGCGGTGACAGAAGACATGCAGGCAAAGGCCTGGAGAGTAACTGAGTACCGCCTGAACGTTCTACAGCCAACAAACGAAGCACATGTGAAAGTGTATAGATAAAGAAAGTGTATACAAAAAGAAAAAGTAAGTCAAACGTGGAAAATATGTGTGAAATAGTGGAAAAGATGAACAGTGTAAACTTACCAAATAATCCCAGAAAAGCGTTTTTAACGTTTTAGCACCAGAATGCGTTCATTTCTCCATCGTTTTCGTACATATCACTTGATTCAAGAAGCACATTCGCATAAACATGTTTATAAACACTTCACAGATGCTTTTGTACATCGTGTGGTCAAAGATGAATTTGTCATAGTGCTAAAGATATAATTATTGAACAGTTGACATACACAGGAAACAACTGACATATGCAGGAAATAACTTTAGACTAAGTCTTTAAAATTACTGAAATAGCTGTGGCTTGAGAAATCTGTTTGTTCATTTAACACTGATTTTGGTTTTTTTTATTTTGTGGAGGTAAATCTCCAGTTGTTCTAACAGATTTAGGATCTTACCATTGGCTTCATTATGTAATACTACCAAATTGTTTTCTAGATTGTTGATGACATGCTTCGTTTGCAACATATATTGTGCAATTACTGATTTTTGAAAGTGGTTGAGCCTGGAAGCATTTACATGTTCTTGAAAACGAGTTTTGAATTTTCTGTCTGTTTTCCCTACATAGTAGGCAGGACAACTGGGGCATGATACTTTGTACAGTCCGCTGTGTAAAATCACACACGCAAACATACAACAACAGTGGAGTGTACTAAATATCATGCCCCAGTTGTCCTGCCTACTACGTAGCGAAAACAGGCAGAAGCTTCAAAACCCGTTTTGAAGAACATGTAAATGCTTCCAGGCTCAACCACTTTGAAAAATCAGTCATTGCACAACATATGTTGGAAACGAAACATGTCATCAACAATCTAAAAAACAATTTGGCAATCTTACATAATGAAGCCAATGGTAAGATCCTAAATCTATTAGAACAACTGGAGATATACCTCCACAAAATAAAAAAAAAAGACAGAATTGATGTTAAATGAACAAACAGATTCTCAAGCCACAGCTATTTCAGTAATTTTAAATAACTATTCTAAAGTTATTTCCTGCATATGTCAGTTGTTTCCTGTATGTGTCAACTGTTTAATAATTATATCTTTAGCACTATGAAAAATCTATCTTTGACCACACCGTGTACAGAAACATCTGTGAAGCGCTTATAAATATGTGTGTGCGTATGTGCCTCTTGAGTGAAGTGATATGTAAAAAACGATAGAGAAAAGAACGTACGCTGGTGCTAAAACGTTAAAAACGCTTTTCTTGGAGTATTTGGTAAGTTTACACTGTTCATCTTTTCCACTATTTCGCGCATATTTTCCACGTTAGACTTACGAAATTCGTAACCTGACTTCAAAACTTTAAATCGTGTGCGGCCATCCTGGCTTAGTTTCCTCACTAGCGGTCCTGCACTTGCCGACGGCCAGTTCCTTCCTTCGATACGATTCAGCTGGGCTAGTGCTCCGTCTTCGATGAGATATGTAGACGGAATATCAAGCGGTAGCATTCTTTCGTTCCAGGACAACTGCTCGAAACATGCGCAGCGGTACTAACACACTGCGGTAGTGGTCGTATTAGCGTATTCTGAGCCTTTCAGCGTTACGGAAGACACCTCGAATGCCGCTAAACACGCTAATTTTGTTGCTGACCACTAAGATATCTGGTGTCTTCTTCACTATGCACGACGTTTACGAATCGGACAGAAACTGCCAAATCCCTAGGTCAGAACGCACTGCTTTGGTCTGAGAAGCGTGATGGACTCCAGAAATAGGCATATCAAACATGACGATCATAAGTGGAATACGACGCCAGATCGTAGCTCAGTACCAAACTCACACTACACAGGGACGACGTGGTGTGTGGGCTGACATCCAGAATTAAACTGTACATCACCGCTGGCTGTACGATAGGTCACAACGAATTGCATTTAAAAGCGAAGCGATATGTTGCCGGGCGCGTGGTGGCAATAATTCAGCTGGTCAATATCTTTTTTTCTCAATTGTGTGGCAGCCAGACAGAACCGCCGGGTGACGGTCTCAGTCACGATTTCCTGAAGCTTCTCTGCATCACTATAAAATGGCTCTGAACACTATAGGACTTAACATCTGAAGTTATCGGTCCCCTAGAACTTAGAACTACTTAAATCTAACTAACCTAAGGACATCACACACATCCATGCCCGAGGCAGGATTCGAACCTGCTACCGTAGCGGTCGCGCGGTTCCAGACTGAAGCGGCTAGAACCGTACATCACTATAGGTGCACAGTAACGAGATACAGTATCTAAATCTGTTTACTGCCAATGGACTCGCCGAAAGACATAGGGGCTCGAGTTATTTCACTTCGCCACCGAATTTTAAGGACTCTACTTTAAAGAGCTGTCCGCCGCCTTCTTAGCTGTGATGTCAGCGCGACATACTGCCATGCGGGGTCCGGGGTTTCATTCCCGCTACTGCCAAGGATTTTTCTTGGTACAGGGTGCACTCATCCTCGTCAGGCCAATTGAGCAGCTGCTCGACCGACTAGTAGCGAACGCAAGGTCAAGTACCTCGATGACGCTGGCAGCCTGAGGACAGTTCACCCTCGCGTCACCTGTGGCCAATACCGCTGCGAGAAATTTTTCCCCGGAGCAACTCGAGGACAAAAGCATCTGCTTATCACCTGAGGCTAATCCTGCAAGTCAGGTAGTCGTAACACCACATCGAGAGGTTCAGCAGCAATAATATTTCGATGTTAAACCTGCACACATGCCGCACAAGTAATGCTTGCCAGATAAGCGAGCGAACCGCATTCGATGACGTCACTGGCAGAGAATGACAGGCGGTCGATCGGGTGAGAAAGGGGCACTTAACATTTTACCTTTACTTTAAAAAGTTAGAAATACAGAATGGATCCGCGAGGTGATAATTTCGGAGGAACTATTAGGACATTCACTTGTAGTTCTTTAGGAAAGCAGCGGAAAATTTGAGCAGAAGATCTTACTGGTATTTGAAAATTGGTCTGGGCGCGACTTCTCTCCCAGGAAATCTCGAATCGTTCCCTGTCGTTGTCAGTACTCAACATGTTCTCCGTTTGTAATAACTTCACAATTGGTGTGATCCAAAATTATGCATTCATCTCCTCATCCTTGCAGCTGATCCATCTATTGCCCTTTCTAGGTAGTCTGCCTGGCTAATTTGACACGCCCCTCCGCCACTCCTGCATCCTTTGCCATTCACTGTGTGCACAAAGTTGTGGTGCACATTGGTTTTACACGCGGCGACAAGGATACCTGTGTTAGGGTAAACTGTTCCTAATGTATACAATTCAGCGGACACCAAATGCTATTGAGGTCTTTCCTTACAAGATTGTAGTCTGGTATCATTTTCGAAATCTTTCGTGGTGAAAAACTGGAGCAATGAGGAGACGCATTGTTAATATCATTCCTGTCCCATTCTCCTGATGTCCCTTTAGTACCCAAAGAAGCGTGAAACAGTGCCCGCCCTTCCGCAAGCTAAGCGAGGCAGACGTAATACGAAATCTGACCCATCTGAGTCTGCGAAGGACTCTGTATTCTCCTGCAGTCCCAAGCAACTTGAGGTCATTAACGCGCAATAAGAGTTGATATTTGATTCCGGATACTGTGGTCTCTTTAGTCTCTTACACTTATCAGCGAGGTGATGTATGGCTAGAACTGATATCTGTTTGCTTATAAATCAAATTAGTTCGTTTTCGGGTCATCAAATAGTATGGTATATTATCGTTTGTTTCAGTCAGTAACTGTCATTGGTCTCTTTAAAATATCATCTCGTAATGGGCTCTGAGGCAGAACATTTAACAGTATATGCAATACACAAGCGATATTCGAGCAAACACGCGACAACAGAATATGGATAGGGAAACGCGTCGTCTAATTTAGCACAATATATTTATAATTGAATATCGTACGAAGTCTGGAAAAAATAATATTAAGAAAGTATCGAGAAAGGAGCTGAATCCTGCAGTCTTATTTGTTGCATTTCCACAGGAGTAGGCACACCAGGAATGGCTACTAATAATTTTATCATCCCTTCGTGTTTATTCTACTGCGCTGTGAACTATAACCAATAACGCATCACAGTAGCTGTAACAATGGCTTTATTATCGCGTCTAGCACAAAACGAATACTCTTTAAAATTGGTGATAGGTTGAAGATGTGTCAAGTTTTATTTTGCAAACCTATAGAGAGACCATAATGGATCAGTTAATAAGTTGTCTTGGAACTATCAATTTAAAAAAAAATATTCTTTGTGTGCTGATACATTTGTCATCCAAGATAAATGCTAGTTACTCTTTTGGACGTTATAAAAACATGGCACTTTCTTTCGAAACACATTCTTGAATTCGATATATTTATAACCGTTAGAATTTAATTTTTCGGGCAATAGACACTTCATCTTTGCTCCCATAAATTCTGCATATCAATATATTCAGCTTTCTAAAACACTATGTACTAATCGACTAGATAATTACATGGACACATCATCAACAGAATGTGGTCAAAGGTTTGATTGGACTACCGATATGTAGGCAAAGGCAGACAGAGCTACTGAGATAAATCTTTGTAAGTGTGTGGGAATCCGTACACAATATTCATGTGCACAACGCATTCGTTTGATTGTTCATTTTCGCATGCGCTAATAGAGAACATCTGACCAACCCGCAGTAATGAGGATACGAGTACGTTAAAAGTGCGATTTAAACACATCCCTAGTTCATTTACGTAGTCTTCTCGTCAAACTTCCTTGTTCCATTAGTTTCAGATCAGATTGTAAAACTGTTACAGTGAAAAACCAACCAACCAAACTACACAATTTCTTTATTCGGGCCTTTAGCGGTATGAAATTTACAGTGGAAATGAAAGAACTCTTTCTGGCTACACGTTCGAAGGCGTATCGTACAAAGACTTCTTTCCAGCTGCGTTCTGTGAAACGCGTACAAAACAGCTTTATTTTTTCCCTGTATGGATGCTAGAGAGGAGAGGAATGTCGGCTGGCTGCACCCCCGTCGGGGGACTTCCGCTGAACTCCTCAGCTAATCATGTATGGCCGAGGGGGAGCTCCCCAAACCCCAGATACGGACTCTTTCACTGAGAGGAAGCATTAACACGACCGGCCTGTAAACAAAGCCCACTGCCAAACGTTTTGCCCAATATATTGTTTTGTTAATTCCATTTCTGCGCTCTGATATTGCCGTATACGCCTCCGCTCGTAATGTTCATAAAACGTTTAAGTGGCAAGGACAAATTCATTAGGAACATTATGTATCGACGGTTCGCTACATTTGTGATTTAATAAACAGAACACTGCAAATGTTATTTATTTAATGAGAATTGAGGGTGCGAGATATTCGAAACTTTAATTAGACCATATTGCAAAAAGTAATTACAATTTAATGTGTTTACCCATCTCTTTTACTCCAAGTACTTTCAAATTTCTTCAACAACGTGATACACAAATTTATCGTTTTGTTTACCTTGTAGCTCATTGTTGATGCACGCGTGCAACAAAAGGCAAACAAAACCGGTGCAGTAGAAGGACGCAAGTTGGTACACAACTATGGATACTTAACGTGTCATGTATTTTCTTCGTTATGTATGATTAAACTGTTAGAATATTTTTAAAAAGTCGATGAATTGCTTGATAGACATGACATTGGGCGTTATGAAACATTTTTTTGTGAGAACAGTGAAATGTACCATTAAAAATGCAGAACAACAAAGATTTACTCAGAGCGCATCTCGTGCAATTGAAGCTGATTCGCACATGCAGTGTGATGAATCTGTAGAAAAATAATGGACTGAGCTAATTTCCGTGATGATATCCTCATGTTTTCCACAAAATGTGAAAAAAACTTAAAATGTCCAACGTAATATAGAAATTAGGAGCTGCATACATGTACTTGACAGATGAAGGACATTAATTTCACAAAACTCATGCCCCGAAGAAGTACCTATAGCAAATGCACTCTGCTCGCGCCTCATAGGTTCAGATTATTTGAAACAAACCTTGGTTTCGGCTTCGACTTGGGGGGATGGTGGTGCACTGTAACATCCCTTGACGTCCGCCGCCTCCGTCTGCGAATGGTCCTTGTACACTTCCGTATCGATGCAGAGCTTGAAAGACTTATAGTCTGTACTGTCACCGGCGTACTCCCGGTGGGTGTACTTGACGTCTTTTTCTTCGTGGTGGTCATGTCCCTTGTAGGCTGTCGCGTCGACGCACAGCTTGAGTCGTTTATAATCTGCGAGGGCGGAATGCTGGTCATGTCCGACGCCGACACCTAGCGGAGGCTGTTCCAACTCCGCCCGGCGATATTCCACAACCGTGCTCTCCAGCGTGAGGCGTCTCAATCCGTGGTACACTACGCAACACTTCACGCACGACAACCCCGAAACACTGTCAGCAGGCCGATAACATTGCTCCCGGCGCGACAACGGAGATATGTTGTCTGGGGAATACCGTCAGTTGAGAACGACAGGAGCAAGCAGAGGAAGACGCGCGAGGGGGCGACTCAGAACATCTTTTTTTTTCGTTATTTAGAGAAGCCCACAATGCGGCGCCGTGAAGCAGACTGCTAGTTTGGTAGAGAAAAGGGAGTGAAAAGTGCCAGGGAAGACGGAGGGTGGTGGGGGCCGGGCGAGCGTGGTGGGGCGCCCAGACTGACGGAAGAAGGAGGGGGGAGAAGTAGGAGCCGAGAATAACGCTCGTTCATCAGTTAGTGGCTGTGCGGATGGCCACCCTCTTCCTGCTCGCATGTGGTCCAATAAATAAGACTGCGGCAAAAGAATCTCGATGCAAGAGGCTGTAGAGACGTTAATCCCTCGCTCTCCTTGCGTGCAGCGTTACCGCAATAGACGTATTCGACCTTCGCTATTGGCATGTAACGAAGCCGCGTCTGAAAGGAAAAGTTTTCAGAGAATGACGTCGGCTAACTTTGCGTTACGTGGCACACCGTTTTAAGGTAAAAAAATAGAGTAACGCATTCAAAATATACGGCGTTTCTGGCAATGCTCGTGTAAATCAGCCAAACTATGTACTTGGTATGTTTACGCATCTGCAGATTGAAAATGTCTCGTATAGACGATTTTGATTAATAGAATAAGTGTTTCGCTTATTTACACGTTATTTCGTGGTTATTACTGGCTGCTAAGAAATGTAATATAGGAAATGTCTCAGGGCAAATCCAAATTCTCATTTATCCACAAGTGCATTCCTGTTTCGTGCTTCACTTTATATGTGGTAGTTGCGAATAGGTATCTTACTAACGAATCAGTGATTTAAAGAATAGAATGTGCGCTAGATTCGACCTTAAATTTCAGTATGAAACTTTGTGTGCGACATAATTCTATTCTCGAAGCAACTGAATTGCTTTCAACTTATTGCTCACAGTGAATCACGGAAGTAGATTCTGAAACTACAAGAAGTAAAACTCTTCTACTGAATACTGAAATGTTCAGCAATATGAAAGAGTACAGAATATTTACATTAGTTGCTTGAAATTGAATTCACGTACCGAGATATCTTTCGATCTGTATTCCTGCTGTTAGTTGTTAACGTTGTGGCGATCGTTTTAATCTGACGGGGATGAGGAAACTGAAAGTAACTTGTTCAGTCTTCATTTAGATTCTAGAGTATTGCAGGGAGATCGCTTTCAACCTAAGACTTTACGGACCGCATAGACATTTAATCTCGGCTTCACGGTATAACGTTATCTACCTTTCAACTCGTTCGTCATCAGCATATCAAGTACACTTCATACATAACAACGATCGGTTTTTCGAGTTCGAAGTGCCATCTAAAATTTGGGGGCGAATACATCATAAATGAAAATCTGTGGCATAGTAAGTTTCTGTGGCAATTTGTTATTTCTTTAGGTTCAGAAAAATGGGCTCAGTAACAAACGATGCCAATCTGCAAATGCAAGCAGTATTTATCTGTGTGTGTTAGTTCTTCAATGACCTCACTTCGGCGGGACATTAAACCCCCAGCTTCGTTCTTCAATTATGTTAAATATCTGTTTCTGCACTGAACATCGAAACAAATACATACATACTTCTTCAGAATGAGTCTCCTGAAGCTACAAAACAAGTGTACCACAAACGGATCTCTTTAAAGTTATAGAGTGTAATGCAAATCACTGCGAGCTTTGCAAATTTCAGTACATACAGCAATTATTCTCATAGAAAAATTAAGATGTCATATTACAGCCACATAAATCAGGCTTCACCCACGCATTTTTTTCCAAATAGTTGTAATAGACGCGGGCCTGTGATTAACGAGCATTTTCCGTAGTTGCCTACAAACACAAATCAGTTAACATGCCGAAGGCATCTCTCATCGGAAAAAAAAGAAAACGTCCCGGCAACACCGAAGCCCTCAAAAACAGGACAGAGTTTGAGTTTGACAAGAATGGGAAGGGAACCGACCTGGCCTTTTAGAAGGAACCAATTCGGCATTCGTCTGAAATGATTTAGAGAAATTACAGGAAACAAAAATGTGGGCAGCCGGACAGGGACTCCGAGTACGAAACCTGGATGCAACCATGATGCCACCTTTGCTGGTCCTTCGACATGGTGTTATATTGGCTGTCAGGAGCCTGTTGCGTGACCTTCACACTGACCTAACTTGCCTGCTATAGACTTCTTGTTTCGCGATTTCACTTGCACCTGGTTATCTCCCGTGAATTGCAGCCATGCCGCAATTGTAGAAATGACACTCCATCAATTAGCACAAGTCTGTGATGAAATTGACTTCAGATGTGATGTCTGCTTCATCACAAAGCGTGCGCGTATCCTACAAACTGACTGTTCTACAACAGATGCATTTTACTTAAAAATTACGCCTCAGCAGCAGCATATATTATAGTACTGAAAGAGGTACTGAACACTTCTTCTTTTGAATGCTCTTGCTGGAAGCTCCAGTTTGATCTTCACTTGGTTATACATCCTCTTCGACAGAGTGGTGTAGAACATTCAGCAGTATCAGCAGTCCCTTCAATTTCATTAGCAGACGGTGCGTTTCTCCACTCGGAGCAAGTGATAGTTATCGGTTGTCACTTGGTACCGAGTGACGGCTAACAGGTTGTAATAGACGCGGGCCTGTGATTAACGAGCATTTGCCGTAGTTGCGCTGGTGGCGTAAGAGAGGGATACCAACACTTGAAGAGAGGGGGAGAGGTTGTGCAGACACCCTCTGCGTCCTCACAAAAGAGCAGCCGTCTAGTGTTCCCGTTAGCGATCTCCAAAACGTGAAAGGAGAATCGTACAAACACGCCCGTTGGCTTCCGTTTTACCGCAACGCCTTCGTCTCTTATCATCATCTGTGCATCTACATAAGTTATTTCCTTGACTACGCTCCAGGTTAACCTTGGCACAAGATTGTACAGTACAAACGACTATTCGCAGTAATAATGAAAGCAGTGTATACAGCGAAACGGGGTAATATAATTCACAAGATTTTTAACGAGGTTTGTGAACTATGAAATGGATAGTTCCATGTTTGGAAAGCACTGTCGATAAAAAATTTTGCTCCTAAGTCAACTATGATAATTAAGCAAACTGTGTCTCTTTAAACATAGCAGTTCTCTCCGTATAACGAAACAAAACCATTTAAATGTTGGTAGGCAGACTTTACGTTTGATTCGTGCCGATCTTTTATTGTAAACTGGAGTTTTGAACTGGTCCTGGATCCCTCCAGCCTCCGTCTTGTTTTCCTTCACTTCTCCCACCTATATCATTAGAGTAACCGTGTTGCAGTTACTTCTCTGCTTCTTTGTGTAAGTTTCCGTTCCTGTTAGCTTTTCTAGATAACTCTGCACTCTTCACGAAAATTTGTCAATCGTCTCACCCCTGCCTGCACATTTTTATTTATGGGAAATCTTCGGTAAATGCGCTCTATTATAGTTTCTGTTTTAGTTTCCACGTTAAATGAATAAATGCTTATAGTTACTTTTCTCTCTATATGTCTACATTTAAATAAAAACGAATCCACTTGGGTTGAAACAGATTTTAGTATTTTGCAGCACGAAAAAGTCCTTTTTTATCGCAGAAAATGCAATCACTATAGCTGCTGTGAAAAATGATCATTGCATCAAACTTGTCCTCTCCCATACTTCGACGAAAATTTAGTCAACACGAATTGTATCACTTTCGAGTTACTTGCGTGTTTATATAAGTGACAATCCGTCTAAAGTTAAGTTTAGCAAAATGGTTTCATTTGAAGTGTCTACACATGTCAGCATCAGTCTAGCTTCTTGTGTAACCAAGTAGTTACATTCTTCTATACAGCTGAGATATCCGTGTGCTAAGACGTTATCCGGCTTCTCGCCGTGGCAGCGTATAGGAGCAAAGGAAAGCCGCAAACCGTTACGCTTGTAGTCTGAGTTACGCGCAGCTTACAAGATCAGGTAACTGTTGCATCTCGTTGCACTAGCCATCAACTCGGTAACATCAAAGCTTATAACCAACAGCATTTCACTGCCTTCTCCAGATTCCAAAGAGAAAATACTGCTACTCTCCCATTTAAATTATGACGGCTATGTGTCTGGGGATATTTTACAGGGATATTTTATATCTCCTCCGGAGATCTCTGTCTCAGAAATTCTTTTGACTTATGTACAACATAAGTATATTCCAGCCGTGGCACGCTGGAAACTGCCCGAAACTTTTACTTGCCCTAATGATACTACCTTCACAGAGGCTACATCGCTAGACAAAACAATTTGTTGACAACGTAGTGTAGATGAAGTTCAAAAAATGGTTCAAATAGCTCTGAGCACTATGGGACTTAACATCTGAGGTCATCAGTCCCCTAGAACTTAGAACTACTTAAACCTAACTAACCTAAGGACATCACACACATCCATGCCCGAGGTAGGATTCGAACCTGCGACTGTAGCGGTCGTGCGGTTCCAGACCGTAGCACCTAGACTGCGTTAAGGTGCTTGCTTGCAGCATTTTCAGTCGTTCGAAGTCGCAGGGTATCGCAGCGTCCATCACAACACGTACATAGCAGTAGAAGAATTAACGCTACGTACAAATCTGTCATAGTACCATGTGCGTATAAATGCGACGTGTGACCAGTTGCCATTGTGTTGGGATTTTTAAGTGTAGTTGTGCGAATTCTTAGTTTCACGCAATGCAGACATTTGTGAACGCAAGTCGTTATGCAACCAGTGAGATTCAAAATATCACTGCCGAAACCGCGAGCTGCTGAATGGATGGAGATTTCATCCCAAACAAATACGACTGATACGTGTTATTGGTATAACCTGTAAGTTAAACAACAACAGGAGTGGATTTTGTTATATTTACTGATGCAGTCTTTCCAAATTAAAACAGTAACGGGAATGTATAAAAAGTGAATTGTATTATGTGGCGTTCGAGTGTATCCAAATTTAATAATGTGATGGTTTAACAACTTACTTGTCTCGTTTTTAATAAGCCGGGAACGCAGAGAATTTATCGTAACATATCACCGATCGCACCAAAATAAGTTGTAGCTTTGTTGTTATGTCACGCTACTCTCAGAAATTTTTTAAGTTTACGATTTTAACTAAGAGGAGCCACAGGCTATTTGCAAGTAGACACGATACTCTGAAAGCTTGCCGGCCGGTGTGGCCGTGCGGTTCTAGGCGCTTCAGTCTAGAACCACGTGACCGCTACGGTCGCAGGTTCGAATCCCGCCTCGGGCATAGATGTGTGTGATGTCCTTAGGTTAGTTAGGTTTAAGTAGTTATAAGTTCTATGGGACTGATGACCATAGATGTTAAGTCCCATAGTGCTCAGAGCCATTTGAACATTTTTTTGAAAGCTTCTTCAATGAAGTTAGTGAAACGTGGTCGTATGGGTGAAGGAAAAACAAGAAAATAAATTTTTCTCAAGACAGAATATGTACTGTTAAAACAAGCACTGGCGCAAAAAGCAACCTTTCATAAAGGGGAAGACGAATATCTCTTATAACGCATACTGTCCTCCCAACACCTCTGATTTCGACAGTAGCAAATCTATCTGTCGGCAATGATTATTGTTACGTAATTGTCTGCGCTACCTACTTCGTGTCCTGGTACATTACGAATCAAAAATGTAGGTTTTATGAGAGCATTAGCAGGCTGGAGTCATTCTGAAGTAATTGTGGAATATATCATAATTATTATTTAGATCGAGAGTAAAGCTCTTTTCATTTATACGGCACATTAATGCATTCCTTCCTCCCTCCCGCCGTTTCAACCTTCACCTCAGCAAAAGAGAATTATCGTAATGATACAGGTTTATGCGACAGTCTGACGACTAAGTACGACATCGTGCAATGTTTTAGTCGGCAGCCGGAGTGCGTGCAGCCTTGTTTGTCAATCGCACCTCCCGGTCACGAGAGGAATGAGGCTCTCCTATATGGAAAAGTTTGTATTGTTTTTTAATTATCGGTCTCGAAAAAGCCCCTCTACGATGGTGGGTGAGATGCAGGGGTGTCGCGGAGCATTTTACTGTACACGTGGTGAAGGCCGCGGCCAACTAGCCAAACCGGATCTGCGGCTTAATAAGGCATGGCCCTGCTCTATACAACTTCATGAACATCCACTGTCCTCGCGGGTCAACGTCACAGCACGAGCAGAGGGACCTAGTGGTGGTGGGACCGTGCAGTGGGGCTGGCATCTGAAATCAAGTTGGTAGGCTACGCACCAGCTGTAACTCTCTCGGAGACCTTTATGTTAAGCAGCTCCAAACGATGCGTCGATCCAGCCGAATATCGAGCAGCTGCTTCTTCCACAAATCTTTCTCATTCAACAAACGAGGTTATTGCCAGTCATCCTTTTTAGCTGTTCGGTCGGTCGTCTACAATTCGACCACAACGTCTCAAAAAACGAGCCTGTTGACAGAAGGCTATTTTACTTTTTTCCTTATTTAACTACGTTACTAAGAAAACAGAGAGAGAAGCGTGGCAGAAGCAAGTGAAACGGAGTCCCTACTGGCGAAAAAAAAAAAAAAAACTGAAACAAACAAAGCAAATGAAACAAAAGCTTTGCGGGAAGAGATTAATCATTCTAAAGTAAGAGCTTACCTGCTGAGATGCAAAAATCTTAAAAAGTTTTGGTCCTACTTAAAATCGATAAATGGAACTGCCCTTGTGCTCGTTGATATGATGACATCGAAACGGATGCCAAAACAAGGGCTAAAACAGGAAATTCTGCCTTCCTAATTTGCTTCGGCGAAGATCACAAAACAATGCCAACTTTGGACCGTCGCACAGATGCGTCGTTCTTAATGGAGACGCATCGTCAGTCAGTGATGTGTAACGCCGGTGTCTCCCAGAGCTTTCCCGCAGACGACGCAGCTGTGTACAGTGTGGAGACATCTTGGAAAATTCTTGTAAAATGCAGAGAGAGCTGCTTGCGCAAAGATTCGTAGCTGACATTCGGGACGAATAAATGTGAGGTAGCATGCACAGAGAATCATGAGGTCAACATTATATTTAATTTGTTAACATTTCCGATAATCAGTTGTACAGTAGGCTGAATGGATCTGACATCTACGTAGAGTGATCTGCAGCTCAGAAAAATCTCTGTCACTTAACTGGGATTGCGACTGGCTCTATATAGCACGGAGGGCGATGACAATGAGTTTGAAAATCAATTATAACAAGTCTCAATTAATGTACAATAAATACATGGAAATAGAAAACTGTACATATTAACCGGCTGACATGTTTTAGTCAGTTGAGGACAGAAGAGTAGAAATGCTCTGGAATGCTTGTGGTAAACTAAATGAAGTTTTCAAAACGAAGTTTCCCTTGCAGTGTCTAAAAGGGAAAGCGTACAGTCAGTGTGTATCACCAGTTTTGACATAGGGCAATCAGAATACAGTATTCATTCAAAAACTGGAGTGTTATCGACGAACAGTGCAGAAATGTATGGTGGGAATTACTCGGAGCCGGCCGGAGTGGCCGTGCGGTTCTAGGCGCTACAGTCTGGAACCGCGTGACCGCTACGGTCGCAGGTTCGAATCCTGCCTCGGGCATTGATGTGTGTGATGTCCATAGGTTAGTTAGGTTTAAGTAGTTCTAAGTTCTAGGGGACTGATGACCACAACAGTTAAGTCTCATAGTGCTCAGAGCCATTTGAACCATTTTTTGAATTACTCGGAGGAGACGGGAAAACAAGCTGTATATCAAGGAACGGACGAGGCCGAGGGGCCAAGAAATAAGAAAAGAGCGAGACAACGGCGTAATGGGAGGTGGGAAGATGATATTGGGAAACGTGCAAGAGCAACATGGATGCATAATGCGAGGAAAAGTCTAAAGGAAGCGTTTACCGCTGGTGCACATGAAATGGCTTTTGATGATAGTTTCTCATCAGCTTCTGCTACCAGCCCTAGCTCAGTGATACAGTGGTTATGACACTGGGCTCGCCACGGGAGTATCCCCGTCCGGCCATCTACATCTATATTTTCCATGGTTTGCGGAACTAACGTGAGGCAAATTCCGACACGGTTCTTTTGAAAAGGTTGCTGTCGAGTTCCTTCCGATACTTCCCCAGTCAGATCCGATCTTGTGTTCTCTCTCTAATGACGTCGTCGTTGACGGGACATTAAACCTTTATCTTCCTTCCTTCATTTCTGATCTGAGATATCAATTGCAATTCGCCTGAAAGTTTCTGTTGCGACGTAAAAGTACATATCGATATTGTTGTGGCAATAGTTAAGTTAGTTAAATCGAATATCGGCAGGGACATGAGTCGAACCGTCGTTCTCACATCCTGAATTAGCGTTCCTGTCGAGTTTTTGAATCATATCAAGTCATTGTCTGTCCAATTGAGCGGTTAATCATGTTGCTTCGTAACGAACATGTTTTGTGGTTGCGCATTGGCAGGTGAGGTTTATTGAAAAGATGTGCTTTTTCCGTTTCGGCACGACCTGTGACTCGGTTTCCACGCAACATTGTGTCAACTTGAACGTTCAGTTATAGTAACACATTGATTACGCAGGTTCATATGCGTTTTTGCAGAAGATGTTATCATTTACACAAAATTCGATACCGACTTTACTGCGCTCGCATATGCTGTCAGAACATTCAATGTCGAGGCTATTACATTCGTTGGTTAGTTTCATGTTCCATGGATCACTTGTACGTTTAATCGTAATGATGTCGAACTAGTCGTTTTAAACGCACATGATACACTCATGTGTAAATATGGCTACACGCAGACCGTTTACAAGGTTGGCTTTTTTATTTTTTGTATTTTTATTTATTTTCTAAATACAGATGTGAGTTAGTAATTCCTACCTACCACATTTTATACATTACAGTAATAGAAATTCTTATAGAATTAGTTGTGAAGGAGAAACTTCTTCAGTTTGTTTTCAAATAGAACTTTGCTGTCAGTTGGACATTTTATGTCAATGGGTAGGTAATCAAAAATTTTGGTGGCAGAATTATGCGCCCCTTTTTGTGCTAAGGCAGCCCTAAAATAGAGTAATGAATGTTTTTTTTTTCTTCTGGTATTTTAGTTATGTACATCATCGTTCCTTTTGATCTGGCCGGCCGCGGTGGGCGAGTGGATCTAGGCGCTTCAGTGCGAAACCACGCGGCTGCTACGGTCGCAGGTTCGAATCCTCCCTCGGGCATGTATGTGTGTGGTGTCCTTAGGTTAGTTAGGTTTAAGTAGTTCTAAGTTTAGGGGACTGATGACCTCAGCTGTTAAGTCCCATAGCATCACATACTATTCTTAAAACACGTTTTTGAGCAATGAAGACCTTCTTTCCCAAATATGAATTACCCCAGAAAATAGTCTATATGACATTATTGAATGAAAATATACAAAATATGTCAACTTACTGTTTTCAACAAGATTTACAATGATTCGAAGTGCAAATGTGGCTGAAATAAGTTGTTTTAGGAGCTCAAAATTTTGTTTTCTTTTTAGGTTAAATTCTCAGTAGTGTTGACACCTAAACATTTTGAAGTTTCCACCCAAACTGGAATGTCGGATGAGGTGGAATGACGAGGAACCATTTCTGACCCACTGGATCATAGTTACTCTTACGCAATATTCAGTTTATTAACAGGAATCCTACTTTGCTCGGTTCCTCATTGGTTCAAATGGCTCTGAGCACTATGCGATTTAACTTCTGAGGTCATCAGTCGCCTAGAACTTAGAACTAATTAAATCTAACTAACCTAAGGACATCACACACATCCATGCCCGAGGCAGGATTCGAACCTGCGACCGTAGCGGTCATGCGGTTCCAGACTGAAGCGCCTAGAACCGCACGGCCACACCGGCCGGGGTTCATCATTCTTCAAGGCTTCTATAGTTTTCAGCAATGCTGGATCTTCCCTCTGTTCAGCAGCAATGTCATTTAACGCAGCGATGACTGAGATATCGTCTACGCTTAGTGTTCCGCCAAAGGATTCCTTAAAAGGCGGTCAGAGTCATTGTGTTAGTGTCCACTTCTGTATAGCACTGTGACGTTGTACTCCTAAAGTCTCATTGCCCGTCTCGCCAGTCGCCCCAATAGATTCTTCAGGCTAGTCAGCCAGCAATGTTCCGGTACTATGGTGAATGGTTCACCAAATAAATACGGCGGGAACTTGTTGACGGCCCAAAAAACTGCAAGGTACGCTTCCTCAGTTGTAGAGTAGTTCATCTCGGAGAGTACTCCTTACAGCACTTTCCAGAATTTTAAATAGAACTGCCCCTATCATAAACCAGCTAGTGTCAATGTGAAGTTCTGCCTTGACATTCCAGTCATACAATGATAGAACTCGAGAAAATGTTAGCGGTTCCGTAAAGACAAGGAAAGATCTCTCTTGCGACACGTTCCAGGAAAATATGGCATCCTCCTACAGTAGTTCTTGCAAAATCTGTGACTGGTGTTATTTTCTCTGGATTGGGGCGGACTCCATCCCCATTTACTAGGTACCCCATGATATTTATTCCTTAGGTGACAAAAAGGCACTTTTTCGAACTAAGGCGGGGATCTGCAGTCTGAGCACATTTCGACAGGGTTGAAGTTCTTTAAATGTATTAGAAATAACGACAACGTCATCCAGATAGCAATAGCACGTCATACATTTAGGGTATCGGAACAGGTTGTTCATTATAAGTTCGAAGGTGGCGGGAGAATTATATAGACCAAACGGCATAACTTCGAACTCACAGAGCCGTCAGGTGTTATGAAGACATTCTTTTCCCAGTCAGCGTCATCAGTCTCGATTTGGCCGCGGCCTGTCGGCATATCCACAGGTGAAAAATAAACTGCTGAACAAAAATTAGCACACCCTTTTAGAGATTTCCAATTCACTTAAAACTTATTGTTGAAACAGGGCATGTGGAGTATACGAAACGATTACATTTACAGATCAATAGCACAAGCGGTTCTGAGGTACCAGTTATGTACCCATGCTGAAATACCAGTATTAGCACGTGGTGTAGCCTCCACGGGCAGCGATGGAGGCGCTCACCCTGGCATTCAGTCGATCGTACAGATGGCGAATACGTCCTGGGATACGTTATGCCACGCTTGCTCGACTTGTCCACGCAGTTCTGTAAGAGTTGTTGGTTGAAGAGTCGTGCGAGTCGCCTCTGGTCCCATCATATCCCACACGTGCTCGACTGGAGAAAAATCCGGAGATCGTGCTGGCCAGGGAAGTTGCTGCGCACACTGTAGAGCACGGCAGTGTATGGGCTGGCATTATCCTGTAGCAACAACACATCACCTTCCCATTGCAAGAATGGCAAAAGGACAGGTCTAACAACATTCTGCACGTACCGAGAGCTGGTTGGCGTCCCCTCCAGGAACATCAAAGGTGAACGAGAGCTGTAGCTTATCGCACTCCAGAACATAAGACCTGGTTTGGGGCCAGTGTGTCTTGCGCGAATGCACTGTACGAGACAGCGCACACCAGGTCTACGTCGTACGCGCAAATGGCCATCACTTGCGTGCAAACAGAATCTGCTTTTATTGCTGAAGACCACTGCTGCCATTCCATCTTCCAAGTGATCCTCTGATGGCACCAGCTGAGCCATGCACGTCGATGGTGTGGCGTGAGTAGATGGGCTAGAGCTGTTAGTGCCCGAAGTCCTACTGCTTATAACCGGGTCGCAAGAGTTCGTGTGGACACGTCAGAATTCACAAGCCGTCTTATTCACGCCGTGGTAGCTGTACGATCTGCCACTGCTGCCCTTATAATGTGACGATCCTGGCGGGCGTCTCTACTGCGTGGACGTCCACAACCTCGTATACGGATGTGAGAATGTTCACGCGACCACTGATACCAGCATCGTTGTATAACTGACACAGCACATCCAACGGATGTGGCAGTTTTCCGAAAGGACCATCCCGCCACTCGGAAGGCTACAATTTGATTCTTTTCAAACTCGCCCAGTTGGCTGTAGGAAGCACGAGTGCGTCTCTGTAGCCGGGTGCTTTGAACCACCAGGAGCCTTCTCGCTGTGAGCATTCCGTATTAAAGGGTAGGGACAAATGGCGCTCTGGTAGCTATGCCAATACGCTATCTGTTGGCGGACGACATTGAAACGATTATCAGTACGTCTGTTATCTACCAGGTGGCATATGCCGTCATCGGATTAAAATCGACGTCGTCTTTCTAGGAGCAATAATTTTTTTCCAGCAGTGTACTTCGATCGTTTCAAGCAGTTCTGGGCGTCATCAATGCGCGGCAATGGATAGACATCTTTCTTCATGATTTTGTTCAGTCATCAGTAGTCGATGCAGAAATGCCATGTGCTAGCAGGACCACCAGTGAGGACCAGGGACACAGGAAGTTCACTGATGTCACCTTGCAGCATCTCCTTCACTTCCTCTCGGATTATCCGTCATTCAGCCGTCGACTCTCTATATGAGCGCTGGCTAACTGCGGAATGATCCCTAGCGCTGTTACGATGCTTTGCCACCGGTTGCTTGTTCTGTCTTTCTACACTCCAGATCTGAAAGCATCCGAAATCTGAAGCAGAATCGATCCCACTCTCCAACGTTGTTCATTCGTCAGGCCAGATCCTATTGATAGTAGCTTCCTCTGTAGTGGTAGCGGAGCACGGTTCTTCATCAACGTCATGCCCTCCCTGGACTGGCTAGGCTGTCCCTAAGCACATACCTTTAAGGATGAGTTGTGGGTGCTCGTCGCAGTGATCCACAGTTCTCCGTGACCAATTACAATGCTTACGATCGTCGATGGGATGCAGATTTATACTGTGAGCCTAACCAGCTTTTTGCAATCGACAAAAGCTTCACAGTTTAACTGAGTATCTCGACTGACGATTGGCACTCGTCAAGTTGATTATGGCAGAATAAATAACGTCTTCAAAGGCAAGCAACCGCCCGGGGCAGTCTCTGTAAAGTGGACGTGTTGCAATAGCATCGTCAATCTGAAGCTTTGGTCTTCCAGAGTCTATTACTGTTTAATCCTGCCTCGGGCATGGATGTTTGTGATGTCCTTAGGTTAGTTAGGTTTAAGTAGTTCTAAGTTCTAGGGGACTGATGACCTCAGATGTTAAGTTCCATAGTGCTCAGAGCCATTGGAACCATTTTTGAACTAATTTGAAGTTCTGTGTTCTGTCATTGATAGTTATTCTTGCAATACATTTTCCTATCGGCTGGACGTATTTCCAATTTGCGGCCTTCAGTTGAATCGCTTTCGTATCACGGAACCCGGTCTTTTTTAGCTGATGACAATAAGCATTTGACATTACAGCACCTCAGTCTACTTGCGATAGGACAGGCTGGCCGTCGATAATGATGTTGATGAGGTTTTCTGTAATTTTGGTAACTACCGTCCATGGAGGATTTTCATCTGTAGTCTCTCCTCCATAGTTGGTCACCTCACTTAGTTTTCTGAATTCGGCAGCTCGGTGATGAAAAATCCTTACCTAAGGACTGGGAAGGCAGGTCACACTAATACTCGAGAAAGGAAATAAGAGTAATCCGCTACAGCTCCATATCAATGGCGGTCGATTCACAGTAGGATTTTGGAACATATCCTGTGTTTGAACATTATGAATAACATCCAAGAAAAATATCTGTTGACACGTAGTCAGCACGGATACAGAAAATATCGTTTTTCTTAAACACGACTAGCTCTTTACTTACATGAGTCTTATGTCAGTGGGATCTCAGACTGATTCCATATTTCGAGGTTTCAAGAAGACTTTCGACTCCGTTCCCCACAAGTGGCTTCCAATCAATGCGTGTCCCTATGTAGCACCGTCTCTGTTGTGCGACTGGATTCGTAATTTCCTGTCAGAATAGTCACAGTTCGTAGCAACTGATGGAAAATGATCGAGCAAAGCAGAAATGCTATCTGGCATTCACCAAGGAAGTATTATAAGCTCTCTAACGTTCCTATTCTATATAAATCTTTTTAGGGGAAAATGTTAGCAGCCCTCTTCAACTGTTTGCAATCCTAGCTGGTAAGGATCCTCTGCCGCGCAGCAATGTTCCAGAGGACGACGTAATAATTGCAATTCCAACATATTTCAGTGAACTGACAGGCTTTAGATTTGTATGGTTTATTGTGTAACCGAAATTTAACGGATTCCTTTCAGAACTCATTCGGATGACCGCATACTTTTCATTGTTTGGATTCAATTGCCTCTTTTACTCCAGTCAAAAGTAGTATATCAGTGAGAGTTCTGGAACAAATAATGAAAGTATCTCAGGGTCACGGGAGACCCCCTAAGGGGAACATCCGCCGCTCAAACCCCCTATGCTCTCACATCTCAGGCCGTTGCCTATGGTAAACTCCTCGTCAGGATGTAATCTGATGTCTGTAATGTGTCAAAATAAGCCCCCTTCCCTGCCACCACCGACGCCTCTCGGGCAAATGCGTGACATAAAAAAGGTGGGAAAATGAACGTCACCATTCACTGTGCTGGTTCTGGCCTAAAAAATGATCTAAGACAAGGTCACCCACCGCTATCAACGTTTTCCCTCTAAGCCAATAGGAAGAATTAAATCAAGTCCTCACTCCCCCTTTTTTACAATTCCAGTTGTGTGAGTTTCGCCATTTGTGCTCTGTGCAGCATAGTGAAAGTATCATCACCAACCAGAATTTTCCTACTTCAAAAATACAGTAATTATTAGTGTAATTTTTCAGGGTTCCTGCAGTTGCAGTGTGTAACTGGGGCGCAGCTGAGTCGGCAAAATGGTAGGACATGTTAAAGTAATTTATAATATAAGACACATTGATATTATAATATATGACTGTGGCATGGCTGAATTACTATAATTTAATGACGTCATGGCATATTCTGCAAAATGACAGGATGTACACTGAAGAGCCAAATAAACTGGTACACCTGCCTAATATCGTGTAGGGCTCCCGCGAGCTCGCAAAAGTGCCGCAACACGACGTGGCACGGATTTAACTAATATCTGAAGTAGTGCTGGAGTGAATTGACACCACGAATCCTGCAGGGCTGTCCATAAATCCGTAAGAGAACGAGGGGGTCGAGATCTCTTCTGAACAGCACGTTGCAAGACATCCCAGATATGCTAGTACGGGAAAATCCCCACTTCATCGCTACCTCGGAGATGGTGTGTTTCATCGCTCGAGCACCAACTATAACACCATGTTCAAATTCACTAAAATCTTGATAACCTGCCATTGTAGCAGCAATAACCGATCTAACAACTGCGCCAAACACTTGTTTTGTGTAGGCGTTGCCGACCGCATGGCTGTATTCTGCCTGTTTGCATATCTCTGTATTTGAACTCGCATGTCTGTATCAGTTTCTTTATCGTTTAGTGTATTACAGTAATTTATAACATAAGACATTGACAATTAGAGTGTGATCGGGTCATTGCTGAATTATTATAAGTTAATGAGGTCCCGAATTTTTCTGTAAGCACTCCAGTGTATGAGTATCCCCCTTGCTATCTGCAATATTGGCAGAAATTGTTATAACTATACCTATTTTTTTCCAAACACCCATTATTCAAGAAGACACATGTAAATATGGGACTTTAAATGCTGAACAATTAGCGCAGATTGACATTTAAACAAATGCACTAATGGCACACTGCAACAAATACATACCAAGCTCGCTCCTGCATTATTAGTGAGCTACGAACAATGCTGTCACTATAAGGTTGTTTTGAATTATAGTAGAGTTGTAAATAATGACAAAAAATCCATGCTGAACAGTCGTTGAAGAGACACTTTTGGCAGCCCGTTGGTTCATCTGAACGGCCAGTTGCTCAACAGCTGCACGTCTGTTCGCCGGCACACATCCGCAGCGTCTGTTTACCCCTGTTTTCCAAGTCCCATGGTGCACCACAGTTGCGTCAGCGCCAGCTTTGGATAGTGCCATTTTGCCATCCACGGTGTACTTTAACCATGGCAGCATGTGAACAGTTTACAAATTTAACGTTTTTGGAAATGCTTCCATCTTTGGCCCGAAAGTCAATGGTCATGCCCTTCTAGATGTCAGATAAACTGCTCCGTTTCTGCGTTACAACAACTACACTGTTTTCTGTGTATTCTGGACACGCTTTATATACCTCCCGCTGCTAGTGGCTTGTGTGAGTGATTATTGCACATCGACATTGAACACAGACAGTGGTTACATTGATGTGACAGGACGGCGCGCGCGCGTTTGTGTGTGTGTGTGTGTGTGTGTGTGTGTGTGTGTGTGTGTGTGTGTGTGTGTCACTTTCCCAAACATAATTTCCATCAAGTATCTTTAGAATATATACGAAGCTTTGACAACCATAGCCGGATAGCACTTGTGTTATCCCAATATGGGAAAGTAGAGATAGATGTCATCTTTGTCAGGTGGTCATAGAGGTAGATTTTGTCAGACTCGGTGAACATGAAGTTGTGTTTAAGAAAGCTTAAGTTAGCACTCTATCTCAACCACAACCCATGTGTGTTTTAGAGTAAATTAGGGTTACCTTTGGCATTTAGCATTGTGTGTTGACAGGAGGTTTTTTTCTGGGTTGACATTTGGGAAAGCAAGAGGAACAAGTGACCTTGTATACACTTTTGTAGATTCTCTCTGGCTTGTTGGGGGAATCTGAATCAATTTTGGATGCTAAGGAAACCTGATAAGGTAATGAATAGGAGTATAAATATTCTTGTGCATTTACATATAGAGTATAGAATACAGAAAATATGGAAAATATGGAAAAATAGGAAAAATATGCTAGAGAAAGCTACAGGTGCTCCGATACACGACAAAACAAGGAAATTGAAAATCATTCAATATACGGAATGCATCAACACACTGGCCCTATGCAAAAAAATGGTTCAAATGGCTCTGAGCACTATGGGACTCAACTGCTGTGGTCATAAGTCCCCTAGAACTTAGAACTACTTAAACCTAACTAACCTAAGGACATCACACACATCCATGCCCGAGGCAGGATTCGAACCTGCGACCGTAGCGGTCGCGCGGTTCCAGACTGTAGCGCCTAGAACCGCTTGGCCACTCCGGCCGGCGGCTCTATGCATAATGTGGTATGTTGCACAAGTCACTCCATTGATAGAAAATATGTAGCACAAACAAACAAAAATCATTTGTTATATATACATGAGGCAGAGAGGTGTCTGGCAGAAAGCAGCGGCTGTGCTCAGATACTGTAGCGAGGCGTGGCCGCACTAGTTTCTGAGCAGATTCACACATGACCACAGGAGACCATGACATGTGCATCTCCACCTCACATTTTTGCTTGTTTTTAAAATGAAGTGTAGACCATGCCTATCTAAAGAAAGTGGAGGTGGTAGTTGATTACAGTGTACATTTCTTAAAGTGTTTTGAGCGTACATACTCTACTATAACCCTGTACTGTCATACTCCTGTAAGGCGACCTTATAGTGAATTCATTGTTTTTTAACACACTAATAATGCAGGGGTGAGATCCCTATAGACTTCGTACATATTTGTTGCAGTGTACTATTTGTTTTACGTGGAATGTCAGTGTATTTATTAATGTGTCCCACCATGCTCATTGCTTAACATGGAACAGTGGTGCGTTTGTTTCAATATCATGCTGTGCTGTTTGTTCAACAACTAAAGTCTCTTATTTATGTGTGTCTTCTTGGAAAGTAGGTATCTGGAAAAAATAGGCAAAATTATAACAAATTATGCTAAAATTGTTGGTAGCAATAGGAGTTGCACATACGTGCTGGAGTGCTTACAGAACATGTCATGATATAATTAATTTGTGGTAATTCAGCTGTGTCCCAGTCATGCACTGCAACGTAAAACCATCTTACATCATAAATTATGTTAATATTCCCCACCTTTTTCCAGAATATGCCATGATGTCATTAAATTATAGCAATTCACCCACACTCCAGTCACACACTCTAATGTGTAAGTGTCTTACCTCATAAATTATGGTAATGTATTTACCATCATTTTATGTAGGATAAGTCTACTGCTGATGATCCTTTCATTATGGTGCAGGGGGAGTGGGGCTTGATTTAAGTTTACCTATTGGCCTAGACACAAAAGGGAGAGGGGGAGGGTGGCCTTGTCTTCGGTAATTATCTGGGTATAGTGTACCAGTGACCTTCATTTTTCCAATATTTTTATGTCGCTCAACTGCCCGAGAGGCACGAGGGATGGAAGAGAGCGTTTGTCTTGACACGTGACTGATGTAAGGCTACATCCTTACCTTCAACGTACCACATGCAATTGCCTCGGAAGGGTGGGTAGAGGGAGGTAACCGCACAGGTGTACCCGTTACCTTGAGATAAGAGAATTATTTGTCTCAGAATTCTCACTGATATACTACTCACTACAAGTAGATCACCTAAATCATTTTGCATTTGTTTTCGATCTTCTGATGATTTTACTAGACGGTAAACGACAGAGTATCTTTACCAGCTAGGATTGATGGAGGGCATCGAAAAAGTTCAAAGAAGACCAGCTTGCAGCTTGGATTGGGGGAGTGGAGGGGAGGGGTCACGGACGTGATACGTGAAGCGGGATGGGAATCACCACAACAAAAGGGTATACGTTGCGGCGAGGTCTTCTTCACGAAATTTCAATCACTATCTTTCTCCTTCGACTCCGAAAATATTTTGCTGTACATCTACATAGGAACCATCGTAATAAAAGAAGAGAAATCAGAATTCGCACGGAAGGAGTTAAGAATTCGTAGTCCCCGCGCGATGTTCGATATGGAAATTTGTGGTAAGTTCTATGGGACCAGGCTGCGGAGGTCCCTAGGCTTACACACTACTTAATCTAACTTAAAATAACTTACGCTAAGGACAACACACACCCATGTCCGAGGGTGGACACGAAACTCCGACGGGGACAGCCGCGCCGACCGTGACAAGACGCCTAGAGCGCACGGATACCCCGCGCGGCATATGAAGGCAGAAAAATAGTCTGAAGTCGATTTTTTGGACCCTCTGCGAGACACTAAAGTGTGAGTTGCAGACTAATCATGTAGATGTAGGCGAGATGCTATCTCTGGACGGCGACGGGGAACAGCTACGGCATGTTGGGGAGAGACCTCGGTCAGGGTACGGCGATGAATTTTTTTCCAGAGGTCGACCGAGCGTCTGCAGCTGACTGATGCGAATAGGACTGTTATGACGGTTGACGTCTTGCGGCGTACTAGTCGTCGATCACTCACCTTCTTTCTGTGCAGTAACGTACAACGAGTCCAGGGCGTCCATAGTGGGGACCCACTGGCGTGTTACCCTGTGTTGTCTGTTTCTCTGCGGGGCGTGATACGTGGGGGAGGAGTTGGTTGCACCTGCACTGTCACAAGTTAGTTGCACCGTAATTCAGCGTTAGCCGAGACCATTTTTCATAAGCGTTCAACTGGTATGGAGATTGGTTCCCACAACTGCCGTTGTGACCACATCCGGGAGACAACCATACCTCTTTCGTCCGACACCTCTCTCTCTCTCTCTCTCTCTCTCTCTCTCTCTCTCTCTCTTCCTTTCTTTTGCATTTTCTCGATACGGTGGCACCACTTGACGAATTATTCTGTCCTTTAGCAGGAGAGTATAGTAGCTTATATGTCTTCTGCGACTCCTTTCATCAAATGTGAGATTTTGTCGGCTTCTATCACATTCACAATTCTGCATGACGCAGGGCCCTATACTTCATTTGTTCTATTAAGCGGACTCGTTCTTGAGTGTCACCAAATGTTTTCTTCATTTCGGCCTGCAAACTGTCCCCTCTATTTACCTTATGTTCGTTGCTATAACCGAAGACCAGGGCGTTTCTTCCGTATATACACGCAACGTGCACACTTTCTCCGCATTATTTGCCTTGGAACATTTGGCGATAATTCATCATTAATTTGCAAAAAAAATATATATATATATATATATATATTAAGGGGTATTTATGTCAATATACATGCACTTTGAGACCAGAGCTCGTCTAACCTTCATCCATAGAACAAATTTCGAGAGAAGGTAAATGCACTCATAGCTGTAAGTGCGAACTTACACAAATGAAGGAAGCTGATGGTGGAAACAGAAAGGGCTGAGGGTCGGGGGGGGGGGGGGGGGGAGAGGGGGAGGTGACCAAAAGCAGTTACAAAAACAAGCCGAGGTTTTACAATGGTGCTCGAGTAAGAGATAGGTGGTGCGAACCGTGTGGAAGAAATTTTCTTCGTTTGGCCGGACGGGGTTGTGGTGTACAGTTTCTACTTATCCGCCTTTGTGCCAGTGTCCTGCATTGAATTCCAAAGATCCCCGGTTTGCGTCACGGAGTGAGAGTATGTTGATAATGATCTGTCCGTCTAGCTGGGCTTGTTCGAGAGGAGGCGGCTGTCTGCTGTCGCCGAGTTTCGCCCTCCCTCTCCCCTCTCGCAACACAAACGTGACACTGAATTATACGCAAACTCCTCACAGTCGCTCACACAGGACACATACACCGTAGGAACAGTACTCACGCTTTGCCTTGGAAAGATGCTATTTTGAGTGAGAAAGAAAAACCTTCCCAGTTTGGCGGTTGCACAACGCATCTCTTAGCCGACAATACTTTTACCGAAGCGATACAGTAGAATTTTCTGTGTTTCGTTGAGCAGCCAAAAGGACGAATTAAGAAAGATTGGAGCTATCAAGAAACTATTCTCCACCGTACTAACTGAAGACCTCGGCTGTAAACAACGGCAAGGGACAGGCTGGTTGTTTTGAGAAACGGCACAGTGAATAAAGTCTCTCAAACAAGAAATTTCAAGTACGTCCAATGTGATTTTTCTATCCAGTGCACTTATCGTGGATTAGTGCTGGCTTACCACTGTTTCTTTGCTTGCCAAATTGACGAAATATTTCTGCGAAACCTTTCAAAAATATACAAATTTAAAAGTTCCGAATTTTTTCAGCTTCTGATATTAAGATTTTCATTAACAATTTTTGCAATAATAAAATACGACAACGTCAAAAATCAGTCTACGATTCGGCACAGTATAAAATTAAATTTAGCAAGCACCTTACTATAGCACGTAAACAGTGTTAGCCCTCAACATTATCATCACCCCGTCACGTAAACTTTGGTAAGGCACACAAATGAACACCGTTTACTCGCTTAAATAAATATTCAGATTTACCTGAGTAGCAACTACTTTTAAAGCGCATTCGCGTTCAGGATCGTTATCTGAGCCGTAGCTGTGCACATCACCGTCAGATTCATAAAAATCACCCCTACTGGTGTCACTCACCACTGTTTACACGCACATATCCTGACAAAGCTGCCAAGCGACAACGTTGATCGTGGAACTATGGACTAGTACTAATAAAGAATATGACTTACCATGTTTTTCACACAATAAAAATGTTTCTCGCGCGGTCTAAGGCGCCTTCCCACGGTTCACGCCCCCTCCCCCCCCCCCCCCCTCGTCATAGGTTCGAGTCCTCCCTCGGGGCATGGATGTGTGTGTTGTGTGTGTTGTCCTTAGCGTAAGTTAGGTTCAGTAGTGAGTAAGCCCAGGGACCGATGAACTCAGCAGAGTGGTCCCACAGGAACTTACCACCACTACCAACTATGTTTCTCATCCACTGATCCTTAGTATTGTTTACAGCCGATGTCTTCAATTGTGAACGAAGCAGGAAAGAAACCGAATAATACTGGTACGAAGTATCGTTGCCTAGACACTGAACAGCTGCAAATGCTGATATAAATGTAGATGTAGACGAAACACGACAATCGTATCTGCAGCGTGCAGTGATGTATAGGGTGTCTATTTCGCCGTAAGAGAAAGGATGTTTGTGAAGGACTGGCGGGCCAGCCAGCAATTCGACTGTTAGGCGCCAAGGCCGCCGCCTTGGCACGACTTATATTTCTTCTTAATTGTGACTGCGCAAATTGCTGCCTCCGTTGAGTGTTTCCCCACACAAAGTCTGCCGCTGGTCGCCTAATTTCAAATTCCGATTTAGGCCTATCGGGCGACCCATCACGGAATACATACGCGCAGCATTTTTCGGTGAGTGATATTCTCTGTATGTTTTAAGTATAACTTAAAAGGATACGAGTGTTTGCTCCCTTCACATCAGAAACGGAAGTCGTCAACTGGAGGGGTATTTTTCTCTTTGGTGGGCATATAATGAAATATTACGACGCTGCCTGCCGTGCGCTGCGGCACATTAACGGCGAGGTTATTAGCGTACTTAATACGTAATAAAATACTGACAAATGTGCCTTCTCGGAATTTATAAGCATGGGAGTGTGTAAAAAACGAAGGAGCTATAGAATGCACGAACACAAGGTTGGCTGCCTATGCGACCTATAACATTTGCATACGGGCAGCCTTCTGAGAATAATGCGCTTCTCACACTGCAGACGAACCCCAGTAAGTTCTAGCGGTGCGTAGTGCAACATTGTTCTGTAATGTCGTGGAGGCGAATTCGTTGCCGTGAAAGTAAGACACTCGTCTGAGGGGTAAATGCCGCCCACTGCAGCCCAGACGCCTTTCGTTCCCTGTCTTAACGCCAGCCTCATGTAAATAGCGTCGCCAGAAGCCGTTGCTGGATCACCATCTTCATCGGCTGCCTCTACACTGCTGGTGCAGCGTGTTTTCTAACGGTGTCTATACACCCTCTTCTAGGTCATTGTCTCATTCCTCTTTCTTGTTATATCAACTATCCTCTCGCGTAGCTACATTCCCGCCCTTTCCATTTCATTTCCTTGACGATCGTAAGTACATTTTCCAATCCGGTCTGGTCTTTTAACGTTTGTGTTTGCTATCCTGTGTCTTCTAGTAAGTCCTAGCATGTATCTCTCCATTGCTTACTGAAAAACGCTCAGTTTTTAAACGGTTTTAGCATTAAAGGTCCATGTCGACCAGCAATAAATCAAAACGTAATACGCATTGAGTGTAAAAAATATCGCGAACTAAAAATCATGTAGTTATGTTTTGGTAAAGAGGCAGTGCATCCTATTATTGTTTTTTTTAACTTGTATGTGATCCTACAAATTTCTCTTGTTACAATGTAGTAACTACTTTTTCGTATCTTTCAAACCAATTCATCGTACAGTTTCTACACACCATTACTTGTACTCCTATTACAAACACTTAAAGCTTCTGACATAATTAGTTTAAATAACATTTTTAGTCCGAATTAAACAAAAAAGAAGGAAAAAACGGAAAAGAAGCACGTCCTTTACGCGGCCATCGTAGCATGGCTGAATGAGGAAAAAAGCGTAATTTGAGGACGAGCTACTGGAAGTCCAGTAAGTCTTTGATTACGCACCCTCGCACAATAAAGAATTGAGAATGACACATCAAATCTTTAAACCATTCAAATACTCGAAGAAGAGAAACTTAACAATGAATTCTACACACGCAAAACTACAAAAACCGTCGTTTTTAGTTTTAACAGAAATAAACTGACATAAGCAGATCGATAGACACAACGTCGTTTTATTTTCGCAAGCAAAATGTTGCCGACAGAAGGAAAAAATCCGTAGTCGCGACCGGTGAGGCAGACTATTTTAATTTTTTACGAAGATTTACAGACAAAGAATTATTCGAGATTATATCATTGACTAAAATCCGTTCGTTCATTCCCTGGCTGTAAAATGCACCGCTCTGTACTTGTAAAACTGGCCGGGGTGGCCGAGGGGTTCTAGGCGCTACAGTCTGGAACCGCGCGACCACTACGGTCACAGGTTCGAATCCTGCCTCGGGCATGGATGTGTGTGATGTCCTTAGGTTAGTTAGGTTTAAGTAGTTCTAAGTTCTAGGGGACTGATGACCTCAGAAGTTAAGTCCCATAGTGCTCAGAGCCATTTGAATCATTTTTGTACTTGTAAATAATCTGTCTCGCACTGTTTCGTCTAGAATCTTTTGCAAGGAATTATTGATATGGGCGGCTGTTCAGAGCGGCCCGGCGTGCAGCCAAGGCCAGGGGATGCTGTAGTGTTCACACTTTCCGTGAATAAACATCGCCATCCGCTGACTGTCCCTGCCAGCATTCCTAAGTCAGGCAGTTTGGTGTTACCGTCCGCACAGTACTTAGTGTGCAGCTTTCGGAACATGCTGCAACAAAAGCGTTATGCGTAACGGAAAGGATTACTTATAAACCAACTTCCGAAAAAAGTAAATGAACGTATTATTATTTCACAACGGTATATCACGTAGTCAGAGAAATTCCAGCCAATAATACTTCCCGGATTTCATACGGCAATGGGGCAGGGAGAGGCGGTGCAGATGCGGGTATAAATAAGGATGTCTTATTCCAAGCGAGAAACGAGGACATGCAGCTTTTCTGGGAGGGTTGTGAGGGGTGGGAGGGGGGGGGGGGGGGCAGGTGCACGTTTGCCGCTGCCCCATTCAAATTTCTTGTCCGAAGCAAGTGGGTAATTCAAGACCTTAGCTGAGTGCAGCTCTGTCGTCACGATATCCCCCACCCACAAGAAGAAACACGTACCAAGTGAAACGAACGTCAGTACGATGCAATAAATGAGTCCATTACAAGCAGGCCGAGGCAAAAATTGTAAATTATTCCGATTCTTCCCCAGACGTGCTAGTAAGAGATGGACCTGACACAAAAACAAAAACAAAAATCTACGAAAAATAATTGGAAACTGCAAGAGGAGTGACATAAGGGATCCTGACATATCAATGAGTGCCGAGAAAGCATTACATTGCAAAACAATTCATTAAGGATTTTATAGCTCTTAGACAGCATAAAAATAAAATCTGAAAATATTTTAATATATTAAATAAATAGTACAAATAGTATAGAGAGATCAATTTGAAACGGCTGGTGCCACTGAGCTCCTTCTCCAAATATTTCGGTATATTATCTGTAAACTTGAGCTTTAAGTTTAGTAATGAATTACATGCATAAATGACTACGCTATCGAGTAGACTTTCTGCCGATGAACTTTAATGCAAACGTGAAATGACGATTAGAAACTGCTGTTCACGTTAAACAGTCGTATAGCCAATTGCTGGGACTTTATTTCAGTAAGCGTGAGTGATTGCGGGACTCGATAGGAAAATCTTCATGGGTAACACTATAAAGGAAAACCAACATTTCCGATCCACCACTCATACCACACTAAAGAAAGAAAGGGAAGATATTGTTTAACACCCCGTCAATAATGATGTCGTTAGAGGTGACACAAAAGCTCTGTTTTGATGAGAGTGGAGAGAGTACATCAGTAGCTGCCTTTTATAAGGAACCACCAACTTTCACTTATGTTTTGCGATTTCTTTTCCGCCAGTGTATATTTACCTGCACTATATAGAGCAATCAAAATGCATTTCTATAAACTCTGCGAAATCAGACGTACCTCCCATGGGACCGCTCATAAGAAATACGAAATAATACGTGAACTATTCCAAGAACCTATTCAAGATCCCAAATAAAGCAGGTGTTGACAGATGTGAAAATTACCGAACTATTAGTTTAATAAGCCACGGCTGCAAAATACTAACACGAATTCTTTACAGACGAATGGAAAAACTGGTAGAAGCCGACCTCGGGGAAGATCAGTTTGGATTCCGTAGAAATGTTGGAACACGTGAGGCAATACTGACCGTACGACGTATCTTAGAAAATAGATTAAGGGAAGGCAAACCTACATTTCTAGCATTTGTAGACTTAGAGAAAGCTTTAGACTGGAATACTCTCTTTCAAATTCTGAAGGTGGCAGGGGTAAAATACAGGGAGCGAAAGGCTATTTATAATTTGTACAGAAACCAGATGGTAGTTATATGAGTCGAGGGGTATGAAAGGGAAGCAGTGGTTGGAAAGGGAGTGAGACAGGGTTGTAGCCTATCCCAAATGTTATTCAATCTGTATATTGAGCAAGCAGTAAAGGAAACAAAAGAAAAGTTTTGAGTAGGATTTAAAATCCATGGAGAAGAAATAAAAACTTTGAGGTTTGACGATGACATTGTAATTCTGTCAGAGACAGCAAAGGACCTGGAAGAGTAGCTGAACGGAATGGACAGTGTCTTGAAAGGAGGATATAAGATGAACATCAACAAAAGCGAAACGAGGATAATGGAATGTAGTCGAATTAAATCGGGTGATGCTGCGGGAATTACATTAGTAAATGAGACCCTTATAGTAGTAAATGGATTTTGCTATTTGGGGAGCAAAATAACTGATGATGGTCGAAGTAGAGAGGATATAAAAAATGTAGACTGGCAATGTCCAGGAAATCGTTTCTGAAGAAGAGAAATTTGTTAACATCGAGTATAGATTTAAGTGTCAGGAAGTCTTTTCTGAAAGTATTTGTATGGAGTGTAGCCATGTATGGAAGTGAAACGTGGACGATAAATAGTTTGGACAAGAAGAGAATAGAAACTTTCGAAATGTGGTGCTACAGAAGAATGTTGAAGATTAGATTGGTAGATCACATAACTAATGAGGAGGTATTGAATAGAATTGGAGAGAAGAGAAATTTGTGGCACACCTTGACTAGAAGAAGGGATCGGTTGGTAGAGAATATTCTGAGGCATCAAGGGATCACCAATTTAGTATTGGAGGGCAGCGTAGAGGGTAAAAATCGTAGAGGGAGACCAAGAGATGAATACACTAAGCAGATTCAGAAGGATGTAGGTTGCAGTAGGTACTGGGAGATGATGAAGCTTGCACAGGATAGAGTAGCATGGAGAGCTGCATCAAACCAGTCTCTGGATTGAAGACCACAACAACAACACACAAGATATTCAGCAAATGAGAGCAATTATATCTTATAAAAAGGTTTTTCGCTTCCAGTAGGCTCCACTCGCCGATAGCCAAAACTTCATGCATGTGCGGCAACTGATTTGTTGAAATAAACTTGGAGGAAATAAGTTGAGTTTTGGCGTTAGTGAATGTGTGGTACTTGCTTTCGGCTTAGTCATCGTACGAATGATAATTTATTAAAAAATAGCGAAATGAAGTTGTCATCAACCCAAAGGCTTCTTCCATCACCACTGGGCTAAAGCTGTTGCAGGTAGTATGCCTCTGACATTCCTCCGACCTTCGAAATGACTTATCCAGCATTGTTAGGGGTGTCAAAAGTGACAGCTGCAGAGGAAAATCGTAATACTGACTGGGGAACGAAACCGAGACCTTAGGATGGGTAGAAGCAGAACCACAGCAAGAAATAATAGCTTTAAAAATATTTCAGCTGTGTAATGTGTAGTGCGCAAATGAAGTCATGTCCGGACAGGAAGAGGCTATTTGAATAGTTGCAGTGTTTCGCAACTGGGATAATTTGATTAATGCGCTTGTCGCTGGTCTGTGGGGCGTCCGCCAGTACCGCGGTGCTCGCGTCCTGGACCCAGCGTTCATTTCCTCAACTCGAACATCGCAGTGCATTACTGCGGATGGTGGTGTGTCCCGGCCTCTGAACCGAGGTGTCCGGCCATTTATGAGGAACCAACTGTTTAAGGTGGAATCCGAACCGCGGTGCAACCTGGCACATACAAATCATTGCGACTGGTGAAAGCAGGGATACACTCCTAAAAGCCGGCCGCGGTGGTCTCGCGGTTCTAGGTGCGCAGTCCGGAACCGTGCGACTGCTACGGTCGCAGGTTCGAATCATGCCTCGGGCATGGATGTGTGTGATGTCCTTAGGTTAGTTAGGTTTAAGTAGTTCTAAGTTCTAGGGGACTGATAACCACAGCACTTGAGTCCCATAGTGCTCAGAGCCATTTTTTTACACTCCTAAAAGAAATTCGACGCACACAGGAGTGGGTCCCGACGATTTGGATTTTCAGTGTGATCCTTACGCGTTTATTTTTTATCCTCCATTACCCCCTTGCGTGCTATCTTTTCACCCGAGCGGTCTAAGGCGCTGCAGTCATGGACTGTGCGGCTGGTCCCGGCGGAGGTTCGAGTCCTCCCTCGGGCATGGGTGTGTGTGTGTTTGTCCTTAGGTTAGTTTAGGTTAAGTAGTGTGTAAGCTTAGGGACTGATGACCTTAGCAGTTAAGTCCCATAAGATTTCACACACATTTGAACATTTTTTTATCTTTTCACTCGTCGTACCGCCTTCCTAGGAGATGTTTATCGCGTATTATACGCACAAATTTAATGAATCAGTGACCGTCCAGGTTTCTACCACACGTTTAGTGAGGAATCGAAACTGGTCCCCTCCGAAAAGTGAACTGAAAATTCTCTTCCTGTCATGAGGCTAATGTCGTTAAAATCCTTCTCGCAGTAAATTAAAGTTTCTTTCACTGGGTTCCTCCAGAACACAGGGTGTAACGAAAATTTATGACCAAATTTTCAGGAAGCATTCCTACACGAAGAGGAACTATGTGTGTTATACGGACATGGATCAGACAATGCTTTATTTCCACGTTAGAGCTCATTTTCTACTTCTCTTCATAATCACACTAATCGTGGGAAACAGAACGTTCCAGCATTACATTAAACTTTTTTGCATGAGATGTTGAGAATATCCTCTTGGTTACGTCTTGTTAGAACGTATAGTAAGTTGTAATTCGCAGTTTCAGCGAAACTGTTTGCTGTTCCAATTGAACGAACATAATGTCGACATGTGACTCATTTAATCTCTTGTGTCGACATGCGATTAACTTCATTGCTCTACGAGCATCAAGCACGTATCATCAACTGTTCAGTGATCATCACGGTCAAAGTATCCGGTACACTGCAATGTACGCGCACTTAAATGCGAAATTGGCAGCTGCCGATTTTCTGTACTGACTAGCAGATAGGAATGGCCGTGGCGCTAGACGTTCGTATCGGGACGTATTCCCAGAACGGCAGTGCTACGACAGAGGACGTCTGAAGCGATTGGTCGCGTTGTAGGCAGCATGCTTGTGTCTGGAGGGAGGCCAAGAAAGATGAGGGGAGGAAGAGCTTCTTCGCTTGGTTGACGACAACTCTAGTGTCAGAACAAGAGAATTAGCTTCAACAGATAGCGTTGACCAAATGACTGGCTAGAGAGCCGGATACAACCGGTTTGATGAAGTCACTTCCAGTGTCAGGCTATACAACTGAGAGAGTTATGCTCGAGGTCATCCATGGGAACCAACGTTCTACCTACACACTTGTATGTTGTGTATTCAAGGTCATCCATACCCCCTCCTCGCCAGGCCTGTCCACACACATTCAGTACAGCCGGCACAAGCACAGAACAAGTTATAGCAGGTCTGATGACGCACTTCCGGCGTTGGGGTGCACTTGACCTTGAGAGGGGGTATCAGGTTACACATGAGGCAACTGGGCATACTAGATCGCCTTGACCATTAGTATCATGTTAGACATCCTGCTCATGCACCCTCCCTTGCGCCCCCTCCCTTGCACCCCCTCCTGGACCAATGGGATTAACGCTTCCCTCCTCCTCCTCCTCCTACTCATCCTTTATAACTAGAGAAAATGCCTGGGCTGCATCGTTCGAGTTCTGTGGATCAAGTGAGAGGACCAACAGATTTGTTTGGGGTCTGGATACGGCATTGGTTATAAATATAATAATTAAATTTATTACAATTAGCTAAGTTTAATATATTGTAATTACATAAGTTTCGTCATTTGAGGTCTATGGAGAGGCTCAGGTTGTGGGTGTTTGTTAATAAGAGATTTAATATGATCACAAATATGCAATTTTTGTCATTTGAGGCTCCAGCAGAGACCAACGAGCACCCCCAGGCAAATATGTAACAACTCTCATTTTCCATATTTTGCCACATTTGTCTTATTTTTGTGTTTTCCCATATTTTCCACAATTTAAACATTTTGCCATATTTTCCTTAGTTTATATGTAAATGTACAAGAATATATTCTCCTATTGCAGCACATCATTTAATGTTCAAATGGCTCCAGTCACTATGGGACTTAACATCTGAGGTCATCAGTCCCCTAGACTTAGAACTACTTAAACCTAAGTAACCTAAGGACATCACACACATCCATGCCCGAGGCAGGATTCGAACATGCAACCGTAGCAGCAGCGCGGTTCCGGACTGAAGCGCCTAGAACCGCTCGGCCACAGCGGCCGGCACATCATTTAATGACAAATACTCTGTTTCAGAGACTATTTAACGGCAAATATACTCTTGCAAAGACTTTAAATGTTATAAAAATACCATTGCACAATAGATAAACAAAATAAACTAGCTACGCCATCCATACATTACTAGTGTGTGTGACGTCATAGTATCTCTGTTCTCCTATTAGTAAAAACCACGAGTTCACGGCAAAATCTCGGTAAATTGATGACCTCATAATAAAAATCTGAGGTTTACCTATTTCGAAGGCGTGCATGAACACTGTATGTACAAAACATTATGACCACCTGCTTAATAGCTTGCCACCTTTGGAACGAAATACATCACTGATTCAGCGTATCACGGATCCATCAGTTTGTTGGTACTATTGTGGAGGTATGTGGAATTTGATGTCTTCGCATAGATTATGTAATTCGCCTAAATAACAGTACGCTGATTTGCGTACGCGGTGATGGCGCCCGATAGCGGATCAGATCCATAGAATCTACATCAGGTCAAAGTGAATTCACTATAATGCTCCTCAAACCACGATTCTGGCTCCGCTACACGTACAATTGCACTGCTGAAAGATGCATCGCCTTCGGGGAAGAGCCCGCATCTCGTGGTCGTGCGGTAGCGTTCTCGCTTCCCACGCCCGGGTTCTCGGGTTCGATTCCCGGCGGGGTCAGGGATTTTCTCTGCCTCGTGATGGCTGGGTGTTGTGTGATGTCCTTAGGTTAGTTAGGTTTAAGTAGTTCTAAGTTCTAGGGGACTGATGACCATAGATGTTAAGTCCCATAGTGCTCAGAGCCATTTGAACCATTTTTCGGGGAAGACATCAAGCATAAAGGGATGCAGGCGGTTCGCAGTGTCAGCTTGCCTTCGGTTACTACCGCACGTCCCATGCAAAAGCAGGAGAATGTCTCCCATAGCATAATACCGCTCCCACCAGCCTGCGTTCGCGGCGCGCTGCACGTTTCGAGCCGCCGCCCACCTCGATGACGGCGTTTGTGGAGACCATTATCGACCTAAGGTAGCAAAAATGTGATTCACACAAAGAACCGACACGTTTCTATTGATCGACGATCGAATCCCGATTGTCCTGTGCCCACTGCAATAGTAATTGACGACGTCGTTGTGTGAACATGGGAACACGTAGGGGTGGTCTGCTGCGGAGCTCCATGTTCAACAGTATACGATGAACGATGTGCTCCGAAACACTTGGGCGTGCACCGGAATTGTGTTCTTTCGGCAAAGACGCCGCATATCACCATCTATCCTACTTTTACAGAGCGCCCAAGCCTCCGAACCTCACGATCTGTGAAGAGACGTGGAAATCGAACCATTTAGCGCCTAGTGGTAGTTTCACTGTCCTTCTACCTCTTTCCGTAGATGCTCACGACAGTAGCACGTGAACGTTCGAACAGCTTTGTCGTTTCCGAGATACTCGTCCACAGGCTGTGCGTAATAATAATCTGCCCTCTGTCGAGATAGTTTATCTCAGTGCAGAGCATACCTTCGCTAGAGTGACCCCGGCCGGGTGTGCTCCGCTTACATACTTTTGTTACCGCGTCACGTGACGACAACGGCAGGAGGCGGCGTCCAATGTCGGGGTGGGCAGTGGTCATAATGTCAGTGCAAGTTTTCTCGGCGAATTTCATACACGAAGTCTTCACGGGTTGTCAGCCGAGTAGCGTCGTCGTCTCGTAGCAACGTTTCGATGGAATGCGTCTCCATCATCTTCAGGCGACGATATCGCGACACTTCGCCTGAAGATGATGGAGACGCATTCCATCGAAACGTTGCTACGAGACGACGACGCTACTCGGCTGACAACCCGTGAAGACCTCATATATCAGTGGTCATAGTGTATTGGCTTATCAGTATATAACAAATACTACGCTGTTATAATACACACCTACATTACGCGGAACTCTCAGAATAAATGCGACACCTGTAGCGCGGGAACTCTATCTTGGCGCGACCGAACGAACCCGAGCAGGCAGCGGTCAAGGAATACATTTTATTCAAACAAACAATGTATGCGTAATCCTCTGAGTGCCAGGTGCGGCCATCCTAAATGCTGGTAGAGAAGAAATTGGTACGAAACTCAATGAGGGCCATCCTGGAAACGTGAATATCAAGAGACAGGTTGTGACGCGCTGGCGGAAATACGTGGTCGGCTTTGCAGATAAGAGCCATTCTCTGCCTCCCGTCTCTTTCGACCAATAAGAAATAATTGCAAATATCAATGAAATTCTCTAACAGTCCTATAAGTAAGATGTTATTTTATTTTATTTTGACGACAACCAGTTTCGGCATTCTACTATGTCAACTTCAGGACTTGTCCTCGAATGAAGCACTTGTGAAACGGTTTGAATTCACGAAGTGCAGGGATATATGGCACTGTGTGGCATTATCGTTTGTTTTGAGAGATGCACATGGGCCCTGAAGGTGGCATAGTGGAGTGCCAAAACTGGTTGTCGTCAAAACAAAATAAAATAACATTTTAGTTACACGACTGTTGGAGAATTTAATTGATATCGACAATTACTTGAACAGCTGATGTCCCCTGTCCATGATGGACCAACAGAGAATAAGAAACAAGGTCCCCCAATTACCCTGCTTTTAATACCAGAGAAACTGTGGGCGATATCTCTCTTTATCAGCCAGAGTTCCCAGGGTAAGAAGACAATTAATCTCCTCCATCCGGTACCGTAGGCTGGTTCGCGGAGTACATTTGTTCTGAGACACTTAGGGAGAGACCTCATGACCTTGTGACCAACTTATATGCATTATATACAGGTATATTAACAGAGACATTACAAAACACGGAAAATCTGCGACATGTGTGCAGAAATAGGGAACATCTGTCTGTTTGGCATATCAGTCGAGTAGTTGTTCCGATATATGCACATGTAAACCTTGATCTGGCTCCCCCACTCTGCAGTAAAAGTCTCGACCTGTTTTTGCCCTCCACCAGGAACCACACGGTGGTTTGTGGAGTGTATGCGTTCTAAAATTTAGGGACGAACGTCATGATTATGTGACCAACGTATAGGCGTACGGTGAGCTACAGTTCGGACCAGCAATGAAAAAACGCGAAGAAATCTGCGACATGCGCGGAGAATTGGCGAGCGCTTCAGTCTTACAGTTGTGCGGACACATGCATACGTAAACCCTGGACTGGCTTTCCGTCTCCCCAATAAAATAGGCTGGAGCCAGAACACAGTTCTCGCAGAACTCTGCTGCATAATTTTTTAGGGAACATTTGTTTAAGGTAGCTTCTGTGATAATTATACATCGCATCTATTAATCCAACGAGTAAATATAATAACCTCATGTTTTTACGTAAAAGAGCATAAACGCCGAATCATTTCCCGAAGTGTGGTATGAAAGTGGTAAATAATTATAGATGAAACAAGCATGACGGGTAATCGTGAGTATTTATCCAGTGCGCTAACCACTGTGCCGCCACGCTTCGTTTCTTCATTCAGACTCATTAGTCTCCCATTAACTGATGGGACACTAATGTGGTTTGTTTTGCGAAGAGTATGCAACAGATGGTAAAATATATAATGTAATCTTCAGCCCTCCTGGGACAATCTCTCTCATTCACTCTCATACTTTTACACAGAGCACCAAAAAATGTAACTCTCAAGACAGTTTGTGAGTAAATTACACACACTACAACCACACAACATCTAAAATAGTGAAACAGGGAGCTTTGCCTGGTTTATCAATTATAAAATAAAAAAATGAAGCAAACGCTTTGGAAACACGCTAGTCTTCTGCCTAAGACATCACAAAGAAGCTTAAAACACTGACTACATCCGTGTCTTCGCCATCTTAAATAGAGGGCAGGTCAGCTGCAGTTTAGTCTCTGCCCTCATATATTGATATAAAACGCATGTTGTTAAAATGTGTTCAGATGCCTGTACATGACAAGTACTGCATACCAGCGGAGGAATCCATGCGTCAGAGGACAGTGCCCTATTCGGAGGTGCGTTTAAGGTGCCTTCGAATATGGAAGTTATGAGGTGCAACTGCCCACTGCACAAGCTGGAATCATTCTGACATTGTCTTCATCTCCTGTTCTTCATCAGCGTATAAACTGGACTCAGATAAAGAAGCCGGCCAGAGTGGCGGAGCGGTTCTAGGCGCTACAGTCTGGAACAGCGCGACCGCTACGGTCGTTGGTTCGAATCCTGCCTCGGGCATGGATGTGTGTGATGTCCTTAGGTTATTTAGGATTAAGTAGTTCTAAGTTAAATCCCATAGTGCTCAGAGCCATTTGAACCATAAAAGAAAATGGAAGTACTGCGTGTTGCATCATTTGCCATGTTGTAAGTATTCCTGCAGAATTTATAAAATTTGTATCTCTCCTTCTGTGAGATGCTCTGTAACTGAATAACCTGGAATCAAAGGTTTGGAAGACAGGCGCAATAGGCAGTTACTATTTGTTATGTCTGGAATGTTAAGCACGGATGTGCGTCTGCAAACGCTGCCATGGCATGGACATTTTTAACATCGCAATAGAGAATGCGATAGTGCACGTTACAGCATAATCAAGTCTGGTTCTAATTTATCGGCAGGAGCCAAAATCCTAAAGAGTACTGTTCTCAACATATTCAATACTACCCCGCGCTTCAATAGCGGCCGGTATAGAACGCTACTGCCGTAGCACTCGCCTGGTGAATACATTTTCATTGCAAGAATATGGCTGGCAAGAGAATGAAAGATAGTTGTGTAAGGTACCCGATCACCTAATTATGCCGCGATACCAAATCCTCGACACAATGACCTGTGGAGTGAGGGACTCGATACGTCGATTCCTTTACGAACTGAAAGATGCGTCGTCGTCGGGGAAGACATCAAGCATAAGGGGATGCAGGCGGTTCGCAGCTGTCAGCTTGCCTTCGATTACTACCGCAGGTCCCATGCAAGCCGCTACTATCCCCACATTAACCGTTGATACTATTTGAAAGGAGCCAGCTACGTGCTATCCGGAGTCACCCTTCTATTCTCTCTCGCATCGTTTCAGTAATTTAAATGCAACTATATACTGGACAGAGACCCACTGGAGTGTAAAATTTGAGCTTCTCAAATGAAAAGTACCGAATGATTTCGAATAAAGAAACTGCGCGGAATGGCGCAGTGGTTACCACACTGGACTCTCATTCGGGGAGGACGACAAGTCAAATCCGCGTCCGCTCATCCACACTAAGATACTCCGTGGTTTCCTTAAACCGCTTAAGGGAAATATCGAGTTCCGTTCTTAGAAATGGCACAGCCAATTTGCTTCAGCATCCTTACAACATTCCGAGCTTGTTATCCGTCTCTATTCACCTCGATGTCGAGCGGATTGTAAACCCCAATATTCCTTCCTTCCGCATGAAAAAAGCCTTTTGCTGCCCGTCAGGACGCCCCAGCCCAAAAATCCACACGACATTTTCATTTTAAATTCGATTTACGTGTTAACTGTCACAGATGAATTAGTGAGTAAATCGAGTTCTATAAATCTGACTTACATGCTCTGCAAACAAACTGAAGACGTGGAGGCACATGGCTATCACTGTTTATTGAACTATGTAAAAAGCCTGACATTATCGGGAAAGACGGCAGCGGTCCTAACGTAATTTATTAAAATCAAAAAAAGTTTTATACGAAAAACTTTTATTGGCAAGACAATTAAAACATGCTGACTAGTTTCGTTTGCGTATAACAACCATCTTCACAACGTTCAAATCGTAAATGCAGGTGCATATCCACGGAAAAACATACATTCGTATCAAAAAAACAACTGCGGTGTCGTCGAGGTTCGAGAGCGGAGCAAGAAGTATCGACTACCACAGAGATACTGTATAGTAACGCGGTAGCAAGAGGCGCCAATGGAATGCTAGAAAGATGCGATCTCATCGGTTCAATCGGGTTAGGGAAGGATGGGGAAGAAAGTGGTTGTGCTCTTTCAAAGGAACCATCCCGGCATTTACGGGGAGCGGTTTAAAGAATCACGGAAAACTTAAATCAGGATGGGCGGACGTGGGGTTGAACCGTCGTCCTCCCGAATGCGAGTCCAGTGTGCTAACCACTGCGCCACCTCGCTCTGTCTCTGCCGTGAAATATCGTCGCCAGTGTCCAGCAGGGCAGTTCTAGCCGAGGTAGGATCCTGTCCAATTCCAGAAAGTTTCTGTCAGAGTATAACGTCGTTGTCCCGTCTACCCGCCGTTTCAGCCGTCGGGGAGTGAAGAGACTTCCGTCTCCCGTGAACTGTGCCTACACGCCAATGCTATCAGAACTGTGTCAACAAGTGTCTACGTACTTGTGTTTTCTCACACTGTACTGTAGCCACTTGCGTCAATCCGCCAGTCAATAATCGTGGCTCATTTAATGTGTTATGAACCGCAAGTCCGTGTGTGCAATTTCATAGCTACAGCCGAACAAAGATACGTTTTGTTGTAATTAATGAAGTATTTCTCATACATAGCGTTCTAATTAACTGCGTTATTACTAGCCACCTCAGTGTCCATGAAGTCGGACACAACAGCAACAACTGTACTAAGATGGTACCGATATTAAACGCATCGTCAAGGGTGAACCAGGTCCTAATCTGTATCATGCGAGACGCATCTGTCCATCTCCTCTACAACCACTGTCTGTGCACCTCCTCTACCTCCCACTCTCTGTCCATCTCCTCCTTCCCCCCTTTCTGTCCATCTCTTCTACATGCTCTGTCTGACCACCTACTGTACAACCCACTCCCTGTCCATCTCCTCTACACCCTCTGTCTGTGCACCACCTCTACATCCCACTCTCTATCCATCTCCTCCTTCCCCCCTTTCTGTCCATCTCTTCTACATGCTCTGTCTGTCCACCTAATCTACAACACACTCCCTGTCCATCTCCTCTACACCCTCTGTCTGTGCACCTCCTCTACCTCCCAATCTCTGTCCATCTCCTCCTTACCCCCTTTCTGTCCATCTCTTCTACATGCTCTGTCTGTCCACCTACTCTACAACCCACTCCCTGTCCAACTCCTCCGCACCCTCTGTCCGTCCACCTCCTGTACAACACACTCTTTGTCCATCTCCTCCTTCCCCCCTTTCTGTCCATCTCTTCTACATGCTCTGTCTGACCACCTACTCTACAACCCACTCCCTGTCCATCTACTCTACACCCTCTGTCTGTGCACCTCCTCTACCTCCCAATCTCTGTCCATCTCCTCCTTCCCCCCTTTGTGTCCATCTCTTCTACATGCTCTGTCTGTGCACCTCCACTACAACCCACTCCCTGTCCATCTCCTCTACACCCTCTGTCTGTGAACCTCTTCTAAATCCCACTCTCTGCCCATCTCCTCCTTCCCCCCTTTCTGACCATCTCTTCTACATGCTCTGTCTGTCCACCTACTCTACAACCCACTCCCTGTCCATCTCCTCTACACCCTCTGTCTGTGCACCTCCACTACATCCCACTCTCTGTCTATCTCCTCCTTCCCCCCTTTCTGTCCATCTCTTCTACATGCTTCGTCTGTCCACCTACTCTACAACCCACACCCTGTCCATCTCCTCCACACCCTCTGTCCGTCCACCTCCTGCACAACACACTCTTTGTCCATCACCTCCTTCCCCCATTTCTGTCCATCTCTTCTACATGCTCTGTCTGTCCACCTACTGTACAAACCACTCCTTGTCCATCTCCTCTACACCCTCTGTCTGTGTACCTCCTCTACGTCCCACTCTCTGTCCATCTCCTCCTTCCCCCCTTTCTGTCCACCTCTTCTACAAGCTCTGTCTGTCCACCTACTCTACAACCCACTCACTGTCCTTCTACTCTACACCCTCTGTCTGTGCACCTCCTCTACCTCCCAATCTCTGTCCATCTCCTCCTTCCCCCCTTTGTGTCCATCTCTTCTACATGCTCTGTCTGTGCACCTCCACTACAACCCACTCCCTGTCCATCTCCTCTACACCCTCTGTCTGTGAACCTCTTCTAAATCCCACTCACTGCCCATCTCCTCCTTCCCCCCTTTCTGTCCATCTCTTCTACATGCTCTGTCTGTCCACCTACTCTACAACCCACTCCCTGTCTATCTCCTCTACACCCTCTGTCTGTGCACCTCCTCTACATCCCACTCTCTGTCCATCTCCTCCTTCCCTCCTTTCTGTCCATCTCTTCTACATGCTCTGTCTGTCCACCTACTCTACAACCCACTCCCTGTCCATCTCCTCTACACCCTCTGTCTGTGCACCTCCTCTACATCCCTCTCACTGTCCATCTCCTCCTTCCTCCCTCTCTGTCCATCTCTTCTACATGCTCTGTCTGTCCACCTACTCTACAACCCACTCCCTGTCCATCTCCTCTACACCCTCTGTCTGTGCTCCTCCTCTACATCCCACTCTCTGTCCATCTCCTCCTTCCCTCCTTTCTGTTCATCTCTTCTACATGCTCTGTCTATCCACCGACTCTACAACCCACTCCCTGTCTATCTCCTCTACACCCTCTGTGCACCTCCTCTACATTCCACTCTCTGTCCATCTCCTCCTTCCCCCCTTTCTGTCCATCTCTTCTACATGCTCTGTCTGTCCATCTACTCTACAACCCACTCCCTGTCCATCTCCTGTACACCCTCTGTCTGTGCACCTCCTCTACATCCCACTCTCTGTCCATCTCCTCCTTCCCCCCTTTCTGTCCACCTCTTCTACATGCTCTGTCTGTCCACCTACTCTACAACCCACTCCCTGTCCATCTCCTCCACACCCTCTGTCCCTCCACCTTCTGTACAACCCACTCTTTGTCCATCTGCTCCTTCCTCCCTTTCTGTCCAACTCCTCTACACCCTCTGTCTCTCCACTTCTTCCATGACCCACTCTCTGTCCGCTCTCTCTGTCTATTTGCTCCTCCTTGCTCTCTCTGTCACCACCTCGTAACCCCTATCTGTGTCCAACCAACTCTTGCTTCTCCCTCTCTCTCTGTCTGTCTCCTCACCTCCTTTCTCTCTCCACGTTATGAATCTCACACAACAGTAGGCTGGGTGCTCTTAAATATATTTCGCATATATTTAACTCACTTTACATCCGTTTGTACACATATTTCGTCTGTATCTCTTGCGAATTTCGCCCTCTTGCAGTTCCACTTTCCTGCAGCTCAATGGTTATGATGTCATGCTCCCTGAATTATGTGCTGTACAAAGATTATTTTGCAGGTATATTCAGTGGTGTACACGTTGCTACTTTTTTCCTTTCATCGTTTTGTGGGGGTTTTCAACGAGAAAATGTTTCGCAGTGGTTTGAAATTATGTGTAAAGTTTGTTGGAAGTCACTAACTGCTCTCACTCTCAAATACTGGATGACTGAAGAAGGGAAATTCGCGCGTCATGGGGTACACGGTTTTTTCACTCTCACCCCTTTGATAGGTACGCGGTACTTACCCTCACAGCGATTCTTTCCAGACAGTAAGTGTTATACATACCAAGTCTGAATGAAATCGGTCCAGGATTAGGAACATACATTCATACATGCACACACACACACACACACACACACATATATATATATATATATATATATATATATATATATATGTGGATTCAAAATCGAAAGCAATGTAATGATGTATTTGGAACGGTGATTTTATTCATAAAATATATTTATTAATGAAGGTTGTGTTAATTATTTCCAACAAATCGGTCCGTTTTTCTCTGCAGCTACAAATGATTCTGACACAAAGTATAGATGAAATGGCTCTGAGCACTATGGGACTCAACTGCTGAGGTCATTAGTCCCGTAGAACTTAGAACTAGTTAAACCTAACTAACCTAAGGACATCACAAACAACCATGCCCGAGGCAGGATTCGAACCTGCGACCGTAGCGGTCTTGCGGTTCCAGACTGCAGCGCCTTTAACCGCATGGCCACTTCGGCCGGCAAGCATAGATCCATCAGGAAGTTGCTGATCTAATTATTTAGTTTCAGCCAGCTTAGAAGTTTTACGATTTCGTAGTTAGCGACTGAAAATTTTTCTGATGCTCCCGCTTCGTGCATTATTTCTCCGTCTCTTAATACGGAGTTATCAGGTGAACTACATCACGTTGTTAAAAATCAGAAATAAAGTTGATTGCGTAATTTTTTCGATATTTCTTAAATTAAAAATGTCTGTTTGTAGTTTACGGACTCACATAACTAAGACATTTAGTATAGTATTACCTTATACATATTTGTATATGTATTATTGTTCGGCTGCAGCCGTACCTAAATGCCGCAAGTGAACGTGTTGCTGGCGTTCAAAAATTAGCACTCCACGTATAAGTTAAGAGCGGCGATCCCTGGCATCGGTTTTCGGTACTGCGTACGGGCAGCGTTAAGAATTCAATAAATACAGAGGCTGGTCAGCGACTGTATAGCTCGGAGGCACAGCACACTGCCTGTTACTCAATCACCAGCAACTCGTTCCCCTCAAGCGGGCCTACTCTTCTTTTTAAGTCTGTCCTTTTCTGGTTTTCGGTTCACACGGGTCTGCTTCCTCCCTACGGGAAAGTACAGACAGGTTCACGTTTGCAGCGAATGGGCCCGCCACGGCTATAATTAATGTACTTTCACGTCGCTACCACACAGCTACTACATTAGGATCGTCGTCGCATCTCGCAGCAGACTCACCGCGGAGACTGTCTTATTTGTCAGACGGAGAAGTAGGAACACTAGTGCGAATATCGCCACCGCGGCAACTTAATACAGTGCAAAGCGTACAGTTGTATTTCACCACGTGCAATTTATTATCAGATGTTAGTGGGAAAAAGCGCGCTGTGGCGCGTAGGTGTTGATGTAAGATATGAGAACGGTGTGGTGTGGAATATATGTTAAAGCTCATTCTCGGTACATAATGTAAGCCTCGTAGGACAATTTGTCAGGCAGGATTGTCGGGTGAACGTGTGTGGAAGCGGAGGCTGCGGTGCCGGGCGGTAGCGGTGGTCCAGTTGCAGGAGGCACAGAGCAGCTAATGCAGGTGTTCAGCGGTGCCTCAGGTAAAAAGCAGGGACGGCGGGGACACGCGGTGGAGGGGGAACGTCTGGCGGGGAGGGTGCCCGCGGCTAGCGCAACCAGCCAAATTAGTACACACGGCCTCGCTTTATCGCCGAGCCAGCTACTTTTACTTCCGTGGAAGACGAGTTTCGTTTCACCTGTGAGCGACGCTGGAGCTCGAGTAGAACAACCCTTCCGATACTCAGTACCCTCAAAACAGCAATATATTGTTCATTACGCAAAATGTTATCTCGACTGCGAAAAGTATTTACAATCGAAAAGTTGCGTCGAATGTCTACATAATTTACAAATAATTGTCTTATGTACGCCCGATAGACACAATTTTGTCTTTATTGTTGTTTGCAGCCACGCCTGCCACACTGAGATTATCCTAACAATAGATTTTTACTCAGTTTCAGGAAGAGTTTAATAATTCGTAATTACTAATTGGCCCAAAATAAAGACTTGGCGCGTTTGTGAATCATATGTGAGACCAAAAACTAAATAACACAATAAAAAATCCTGGCTTTGCCTGAAGAGATTTAGGGAAAAATCCGTGTGGGCGGACGGGGATCAGTGTGCGCAACGGCCGAGCGAAGTGGCGCAGTGGTTGATACACTGGACTCGCATTCGGGAGGACGACGGTTCAAACCCGCGTCCGGCCATCCTGATTTAGGTTTACCGTGATTTCCCTAAATTGCTTCAGGCAAATGCCGGGACGATTCCTGTGAAAGGGCACGGCCGATATCCTTCCCCGTCCTTCCCTAATCCTGTGCTCCGTCTCTAATGACCTCGTTGTCGACGGGACGTTAAACACTGATCTGCTCCTCCACTGCGCAACGCCGCTCGGTAACAAATTTTAGTTAATAGCTACGTGTGAGCCAGTTGTATATTATTCTGATCGCATAAACGGAAATTTGTCACAATACGGAACGTGTCAATATGTTTACCGAGGCAACGCACTGCTCTAGTGCTTGCGCGGCTGTAAATGTGTTGTTCGTATCATATTTAAGAAAAATTAAGTTAAATTATTCGTTTGAAAGTACTCTCCCCTTTTCACATGCCCAACAATGATATTTGATTGCTCCGCTGCTTTGCCGAAGTCAAGCAGTTCTCAGGCAGAATATATTTTGCTTTTTCCACGTATTAATTTTTGGAAATCAATTCTGTTGGTTGAATATCTTTACGGTACAGAATTTATTTACACCGTATGTTATAATCAGATCGTTTGCCAGGCTAGAGTTAGGTCTATGAGTGTTAGTATTGTTTTCAAACTATAATCCATCGTAGTATCTTTCACAAAATAGCGACTACGATGTGTTACAAAGTGAGATGGTTACCAATTTTTTTCTTGAATGACCCGTTTTTCCTGGGAGAAACAGTTTTAATAAAGGAACTGCCCTTTCGTGTTTATCTTCTTAAGACTTTATTCTTAGTTAAGGGTGAATTTGTTTTCTGAAAAAGCTTTTAGTCCAGACAAGATGGGAATACTCATAAAACCAACATGACAGTCAGTTAATTAGACTGACGTGCAGTGTTAATGCTACGCGGTCGCCTAATAAAATCGCATGAAGCCCTTAATGAATGACGTACCCTCTCGAAATGATGTACACATAGTGCGTGCAAATTACTAAAAAAGCAATGTTATCCTAACGTATGCATTTTAGCAGCTGCATCTGAACCTGCAGTCTTGGTACGATCAGCAGGAATCGATGGCCGTCTACGAAGTAATATTGCTCATGTTTTCCCCTTCTGCTAGCTGCTTATGACTGGAAACTTGTGGAAATATGTGTTCTTGTAATAACATGCCGCTATAGCAATAGCGACAGCAAACGAATTTTGATTAGCCACTATCCTTACTGCGCAATAAGATGGAAACATGTAGCTACAAGCCGGCCGCGGTGGTCTCGCGGTTCTAGGCGCTCAGTCTGGAGCCGCGCGACTGCTGCGGTCGCAGGTTCGAATCCTGCCTCGGGCATGGATGTGTGTGATGTCCTTAGGCTAGTTAGGTTTAAGTAGTTCTAAGTTCTAGGGGACTGATGACCTAAGATGTTAAGTCCCATAGTGCTCAGAGCCATGTAGCTACATATCTCCCCCACAGGGTACGAGTAAGCTACAACAGACATCTGTGCAGGCGTCTTCACAAAACAGCCGCAACGTGATAAACCGGTAATAGCGTCACCATATCGTTAAAAATATATTGTCTGTCACAAGATGCTATAACGAGCGGTATGTTGCGTAGCTGCACAGCAGTGAAGATGTTCCAGTTTTTAGATGCATATATTTCAGTATAAGACATAAGGTACCGGAATGGGTACTACCCATGTGGTGCACATCGATGGTGAGCAATCAAATCTCTGAATTCCGTCTGTCTGTAAAAAATTGTATTTTCAGTAACCAGTAACTCCACAATCAAAGAGAGATTTGAAAGTGCATCGATTTCTCTAATCCATCAATAACTACGCTTCTACTTTACAGTTACACATGTAGCATGTTTCAGAGTCACGTATATTATTTTTGTAAGAAGCTTGGTTCAAATGGCTCTGAGCACTATGGGACTTAACTTCTGAGGTCATCAGTCGCCTAGAACTTAGAACTACTTAAACCTAACTAACCTAAGGACATCACACACATCCATGCCCGAGGCAGGATTCGAACCTGCCACCGTAGCGGTCGCGCGGTTCCAAACTGTAGCGCCTAGAACCGCTCGGCCACTCCGGCCGGCTTGTAAGAAGCCGTTATTGCTGCACCTGTAAAATTGAACAAAATGAAGGTACAAGGTTCTCAGTGCCTACCACCGACATGTGAAAACCTCGTCTTGTACTACATGCGTAATTTAATTTGACGCTGGGGGTGCTGAGAGGGTATGGAAGTAATTCCTCCGTTCCCGGAACACACCGCGCAAAATACTGTTGTATTGAGCATATGGTATTAGAGAACACATCTGGCACGGTTTATTAGAGCTAGCCCTTTAACAACTATATGGCGTATTTCGTGTTTTCTACCTGTTATGCGCGAACTACTTATAACTGTGTATGTGCCTTTAAAAAATTCGAGAGATGGTGCAGTGTTAGCCTAAACAGGTAGTAACACACTTATCAACGCGAAGGCCAGTTTAAGCGACTCATTGCTCGTGCATCAAAATAACATTAAGGAAAGTCAAGCACCGGCTATACGGATACGTAAAATCGCGTATATGCATTGAGGAGGATCGACAGTTTATAATTTGATTGACTGAAATGATCGTGTATGTCACACAACGCAGTCTAGTTAACGCGACGGACTAAAAAATACATCCTGAACTCTGTCATCCAGAGAGAAACACGAAGGAGAGCCACCAGATTAATTTTTCTTATCAAATTCGGTACTTTAATTAAAAAGCAAGCACTGTTACTTAGTAATAGCCTGGGGCTGGTACAGAGGTGGGGGCGCAAAGCTTTCTGTGCCTCATTCTTGGAAGTGGCTCCGGCTGAGTACGGGGCGGATTTCCTCGTCTACAGGCCGTGTTCTTAGCGTTGGGAGCATCTGAAAAGAACAGGCCTAGGGATGATGTATGCTGAGCCGTTCTCGCGGGTCCATTGAAGCTGTTACTGGAAGAGGCTCTCCAATCGCGGTTTTCTACCAATGTCACACCACTTATTAATGACACTGACGAATCGAAAATCTTCCTATACATTCAGAATACGAACTCACGTTTTTAGGGCGGGTGGTTATCTGTCTCGGATAACATATCTGAAATGGATATCCCTTCCGGAATAGCACCCTAGTAACGTAGAACGTGCGTCAGACACGTAAGCAACTAAGAATGGTCACCGGAAAGATAAAGAAGACGGAAGCAGATCAGTTAGTGAGAAAGAGAGAATGTTTTCCCCCTTTTTCGGTTGCGATCAAACATACATGTATCAACGGTATACCCGTCGTAGAATATGATGAATTACGCCCTCGAAACTAGAGCAATTTCCCCCTAAAAGTTGGTTACACCTATGTCGAATACAATACAGCTTGGCGAAGAGCAATTTTTGGCGACAATATGAAAAAAAAAGTAGATATTTTCTGCAGCTGTTCAGTCTGATCTGTCCTGTGCAAGTCATTTCATTCCTGCATAACAGTTGCACTCTACAGCCTCATGGACTACAGTCAACGTTCGGTCTTCATCTACATAGCTTAACCCTCGACGGCCGGTGTGGCCGAGCGCTTCAGTCTGGAACCGCGCGACCGCTACGGTCGGAGGTTCGAAACCTGCCTAGGGCATGGATGTGTGTGATGTCCTTAGGTTAGTTAGGTTTAAGTAGTTCTAAGTTCTAGGGGACTGATGACCTCCGATGCTAAGTCCCATAGTGCTCAGAGCCATTTGAATCATTTGAGCTTGAAACTCACAACTCGCTTCATTGCATATTAATTACTCCTTGATTCCTCAGGATGTGTCCTGTCAACCTGTATCTTCCTTTCGTCAATTTGTGCTTTAAAGCTCTTTTATATCCAAATAAATTCGATATTTACTTGACTTTGAGCTTCAGAATGCTTCTGTAGTATCACATTTCAAATGCTTCTATGCTCTTCTGTTTATCGGCCGCTTTCCACTTCCATATAAGTCTAGATTCCAGTTAAATAACTTCAGAATAGACTTCCTGACACTTACGCTTTTATTGAATGTTAACAAATTTCTCCTTATCAGAAATATTTTCTTGATATTCAGTCTGAACTGTATATTCTCTTTACTTCTGTCGCCGTCCGTTATTTTGTTCGCTGAATAGTACATCTCATCTACTGGTTATAATGTCTCATTTCCTAATCTAATTCCTCAGCACCAACTGATTTAATTCGACTATATTCCATTGCCGTTATTTTACTTGTCGATATTCATTTTACAACCTCTTTTCAACGCACTAGCCACTCGATCTCTAAGAGAATTACGATGTCATCGGCAAATCTCAACATTTATGTATTTCTTGTTCATGGACTTATATTTCCTTTATAAATTTCTTCTTGGTTCCCTTCACTGCCTGCTCAGTAGACAGTTGGAATATCGTGAGGACAGGTTATAAGCATGTCTCACACCTTCCTCAACAATTGCCGTCCTTCCACTCCTATAACTACCGTCCGGTTTTTTGTCTTAAAAAGTTGTAGATAACCATTCGCTTCTCGCCAATCAACACTGTCAAAAGATTTTTTCTAAATCTGCAGATTCTATACGTGCAGGATTGTTTTTCTTCAGTCAGTCCGTTAAGTCGTGTTGTCATTACTACCTCACATTTGTCCGGAACTCAAACTGATCTGGCCTGGCCGAGTCCTCCGGGTCGTTGCCACCCTTATATAGACAATTCGTGTTGGCATTTTGCAACCACAACTTATTAAAGTGGTGGTTTAGTAAAATCTACACCTCTCAGGGTGGAACAAGTTTATCACGTGGTTGATTTTTACAAGGATGATTTCGCAAGTCGCTATGCTCTGGTGAGTTTTACAAAGCTAATATTCAGATCCGGTGAGGGTCAACCAGCGGTGAGACTGCACGGCACACCAGTCTAAAGTGAGTGCGCGATTTGTCAATAACCTGTATGAAGCTTCCCCGTTGATCGGCATGAAAATTAGTTTGATTACTCGCACTTAGATGAATAACTCGTTAAAAGTTTGAGTAAAGCATGAATATCTCACAACATTGCCTGGTTTCATATACTTAGATTAGAATGAAGTTGCTCCTGGGTGTGCATTTGTCTCAAATTCGGTGAAAAACGAAAACTCGAATATTTTTTAAAATTTCCGTTAAAGTAACAGGATGAGGCATCGGCGAGAAGAGTAAAGTATCATAAAGATGGTTAATGAACATTTATGCCCTAAATGATTCATCAGAATTATATTGACTGAGGTAAGTCGATCTTTTAGAAAATCATTCGATAAGATGGTGATATCTGAAAGGTAAGCACACCAGCGAAACATCTCTCTGCTGAACTAAACACTGTGCATTAAACGGCTCATTAAACCGTCCGTCCACTCGACACCTTACATCATTTTTTTCTATCTGTGGTTATCGGTTAGTTAGAGAACCAACTCGTGAGGGTAACGTCTTAGACCTCGTAGCAAAAAACAGACCTGCACTTCTCGAATTAGTTAACGTAGAGGAAGGTATCCGTGATCATAAGGCTGTGACAGCGTCTAGGAGGACGGGTCCTACGAGGAATGTTAAGAAAGGTGGAGATCCACAGCGCAGTGGACAACGGCGCTCAGGTTAATGCCGTGTTCCTTGATTTCAGTGAGGCATTTGACACCGTCCCGAATTGCCATTTAATGAAAAGAAATACGAGCTTACGGAGTATCGGAGCAGACCTGCGATTGGATTCAAAACTTTCTTGCAGATAGAACTCAACACATCGCTCTTAACGGAACTAAATCGACAGATGTAAAGGTAATATCCGGAGTACCACAGCGAAGTGTGATAGGACCGTTGCTGTTCACAATATATATAAATGATATAGTAGAAAGCGTCGGACGCTCTTTAAGGCTATTCGCAGATAATGCAGTTGTTAATACCAAAGTAGCAACGCCAGAAGATAGTAAGAATTTGCAGAACGACCTGCAGAGAATGGATGAATGGTGCAGACTCTGGCAGTTGATCCTGATCGTAAATAAATGTAACATATTGCGAATACATAGGAAAAGAAATCCACTATTGTACAGCTACGCTATTGATTACAAACAGCTGGAGACAGCGTCTGCCGTAAAATATCTAGGCGTAATTATCCAGAGCGACCTTAAGTGGAATGACCATATAAAACAGATAGTGGTAAAAGCAGACACCAGACTCAGATTCATCGGAAGAATCTTAAAGAAAGAAGTGGCTTATAAGACGCTTGTTCGCCCGATTCTGGAGTGTTCATCTATCTGGGATCCCTATCAGGTAGGACTGATAGAGGAGATAGAGAAGTTCCAACGAAGAGCGGCGCGTTCCGTCACGGGATCGTTTAGCTGGCGAGAGAGCGTTACGGAGATGCTAAACAAATTCCACTGGCAGACGTTACAAGAGAGGCGCTGTGCATCACGGGAAGATTTACTATTGAAATTTTGGGACAGTACTTTTCAGGAGGAGTCAGACAACATATTACTCCCCCCCCCCTCCCCCCCCCCTCCCCACACACACACATACATCTCGCGTATTGACCACGAGGAGAAAATTCGAGAAATTAGAGCCAATACAGAGGCTTACCGACAATCATTCTTCCCACGCACTATTTGCGAGTGGAACAGGGTTGGAGGGATCAGATAGTGGTACCGAAAGTACCCTCCGCCACACACCATTAAGTAGCTTGCGGAGTATGATGTAGATGTAGATGATATCGGACACGATCCACTCAGCCAGCTTTCGATACGTAGCATGCTTCAAATTATTGTTAGTAACACTTATTTTAGTAAATAAAAAGTGTATTCAATCACAAATACACACACACACACTACTCGCATTCCAAACATTTTTGCGAAGAGGCTACTGTCGAGTTTCTGTGTTGGTTGTCCCTGCGAAGACGTGCCGGTGTGGGCAACGGCCTATTGCGAGGTACTCGACTACAAATGTCCGTTGCATGCGGTTCCCTTCCCAATGTTCGGTCGGAAGCATGTTGAGATGAACCTGCATTCACAGATAGCAGAAATCCCTCTCTGGTTTGAAACGATTTATCAGTGAGAAGGTCCCTGTTGCTTAGGATCTTTTTACCACAGTTCTTACGCCGCGTCGCACTGCTGCTGGTGGTATACCACTCCGTCTAGTCCGAAACTTCTATACAAGCGACTAGCACTGTTAGCTCAGCGGATGATGGTGGCATTACCAGTTCTACACCATCCACAGCCCCAAGGCAAACAATGTGCGGTGAACTTGTTTATTAAAATCACCGTATTTTGTGATAGTTTGTTGTTGGAAACAATATAAAATCATGTAGTGGGTTATAGTGCGATTGATAATCTTCGCGGAATGACTGCAGGAGAGATAATATTTAGTGGTGCAGAAGATGAGGCCCAAAAACAAATAACAAAAACTATTACAAAAGTTTTCGATGATGCTGAGCCTCACTCATGGAGTATTTTTTGATAGAATACACCGCCATCTGACTGTTTATCACTGTATTTTTCTCCTGTACAATTTAGATTTCGTGTTTTACGCTGTTATAGAGCACCAATGCAAAGAGTTATTAGGCCAATGTCACGCCACATGTGGTGAAGTCAGCCCAAAGCAGGTCAGCAAGCCTAGCACATGTCTTTAAGATGTTACTTCTATAGTTACATCTTAAATGCATGTTCTAGTCTTGTTTGCCTGTTTTAGGCTGGCTTTACCAGATATGACGTGTTAATGGTGTAAGAACTTTCAGCATTGTACTCCATAATGGCGCAAAAGCTGAAATCTAGATTGTACAGAAGAAAAATACTGTAACATACAGTCAAATGGCGTGTATTCTTTTTTTAAAGCAATTACCCTTTGTGAAAGACAGAGCTTCCAGTTAGGAAGCACATATTGACAAAAAAGAAAAAAATATTGAAGTAGCGATAACAGTGGGTCAAAGTAATGAAAATACCTCCTCCCCGCTTGCGTTTATCTCTGCCTGCGTTTATCTCTGTATTTTCCGTACGACACGAGAACTGCGGAATGTGTGATGCACATCTTCGCAAATTCCCTGACAGCAGAGGAAGGCTCGTAAGGGAGTAAGTCCATGACTCTCAGATTCATGATGCCTAGAATAAGAACAAACTATGCTTTCGCAACTGGTGTCAGCAGACACAACATCTTGTCTTAGAGCCACGAGCTGCCGATACAGTAGCATGAACAGCACTTCCATGCGCAACAGATGACCGGCTAGTTCAAATTTTCTCGCATTAGGAGAACGATTGTGAATGAAGAAGCGGGAAACTGCACTATGCGTTACAAAATATTCATATTTTTAATAACATAATAATAGTAATAATTTCACATTTTAACCTCAAGTAAACCCGGAACCATAATTTTCGGATAATAATATAAGCCATAAATAGTGTTACGCAACCTCTTCTGAACAAATTATCTTTATGAGTTGAACATTACTCTCAGACTGCTCTGTTGGCTGATAAATACATGCCTTATTCAGGTGAAATACGTATTTAATACAGACTCATGTAGTTCGGTAGATCTCAAATTTTATCTAATTGTTACACTAACTCTTTCCACTGGCACATACAAAACTTTTTTATGTCCTAACACTGTTGGTTAACTTCCAAAATAACTTGCTCAAAGTGTTTGACAGTAGAGCACGTCGAACAGGAGGAACCAGTGTGACTGGTGGCTGAAGATTTTTTTTTATAATACAGCTGTAACCCACAGGGCAAGTGTTTATCGTTGACAGAGAGCTAGGGTGAGCGGTGGCACACAATCATTGTGGCATAACACAGACCTTTGTGTGAAACCTGCTCGATTGCTTTCACTCGGCAACCAGCCACAATAGGAGTGCACTTGTTAACCCGACGGGAAGGGCGATCGGCACGTTCGGGCGAATGGAAATCGCTCATAAAAAATGCAGTTTATCTGCAGGGAGGGCGCGTCCGCTTCTCGGGTAACAGGTTAGCTAGCGCCACAATGCCCCAGCTACCTGTCCAATGGCGCTGATTCACTGCCGCTGGACTACGCCAAGGTCGCGGCAACTCGGAATGACTCGCAAAACTTCGCGCATCGCCACTATACGACGGGTCTAGTGTTTTAGTAAATGACCTCGATAATGAGTGGTAACAATACCGCCTTCATTTTTTAACAGTTTGTGCTCAGGGAGTGATCTAAATACCTGCTCACTTTTTTGTACTTATTACGGATATCCGCCCCGATTGGATCTTATCATTATCTTATTTGTTCACTAATACTAATATTTTACTGTGTCTTTTCTACTTCCTACGAATAAAATAAAGCGTATTAAACTCTAAATGTAGGGCATCTTTTACACAATGCATAACCTGTTTGTTGTGAAGCTGATATGTAAATACTTTGGCTTTTAAACCTTTGAAAAAAAAACTATGTTCGTTTGCAATATACCGTAAGAACAATATTGTGTCATTTATGTACGGTGAGAAGCATGTACGATTTTGTATATCAAAATGCAACACAAATGATGTTCGTCTTGTGCTGTAAATACTTTTCATATCTTTAAACTATTTAGTTTGTTGCATCTATAGACGTTGTGGCTAATTCGGTTAATTATTACCAGAGCAAGACGCAAGGAAACCTCAAACGCTCTCCCAAAAAACCTTGAGTGCTAGCAACTAAAAACAGCTACGTAAAAGTTGCCTTTCACCTAATGTTTTTTCATTTTAATGAACAGCCGCGGTCCTCACAACATACTTCATAATGGATGAAATTGTTAAAATCGAACGTCATTCAGGTGGTCATCTATAATACGCAACAGTCGATAACATATATTTATATAATGGCTTCTGATTTTTCTAATGTATTACTTCTCAGAACAAACCCAGTAAATGCTGTAAGAAATATCGGCCTATTCTTGTTGGAGTAATTAGCTGACTTTTGTGGGAATTGAACATTATGACGTTCTAAGCTGACATTTCATGGGAACTGGACAGCCCGCATCTCGTGGTCGTGCGGTAGCGTTCTCGCTTCCCACGCCCGGGTTCCCGGGTTCGATTCCCGGCGGGGCCAGGGATTTTCTCTGCCTCGTGATGGCTGGGTGTTGTGTGCTGTACTTAGGTTAGTTAGGTTTAAGTAGTTCTAAGTTCTAGGGGACTTATGACCACAGCAGTTGAGTCCCATAGTGCTCAGAGCCATTTGAACCATTTGGGAACTGGGCATATGATGTTCTTAGTCACTGCATACATTTTTTCACACCTCCTTATGTCTTGAATGGACTGTAAAATTAATAAGAATGCCGCTTTCAGCTATTCTTTCTTTAACGTTAGTGACCAACTGAGATATTCATTTACCTGTTTACGCCTCGAATGGACTGTAAAACTGACAATAATAGCACTTTCATTAGTTCTTGTTTCCGTTAGCATTAAATTTAAAAGTAAAATAGAGCGCAGAGTGCTTTTGATAAAACAATTAATGTTTTCAAAACAAGCTTCTGATGTATCTGAAATTAATATGTATTACTAGTTTTGACTTACGGCAATGAGACTTGAACTTTCAAGGCGAAAACTATTCAGAAACTGAGTTTCGCACAGAAAGCGATGGGGCGATTAATGTAGGGAATTACTAGTAGAGACAAAAAAAGGGCATACGGAAGAGACTGGAGTGGAAGTCGTAATGGGAATGAAATCAAGGTGAGCGGGACACGATACCAGGCACAGTCGCTCTTCGCTGAGAGATACGAAAAGACCGAGACGACCACCCGAAGGGCAGCACGAGATTACGAAACATAAAAGAGCAATCCATCCGAGTGAAAGATGACGTCTTCGTACGCACCCTTATCACACTCTTATTCTCATGATCCCTACGCGAGACATACGATAGTGGAAGCAGAGTGGTTAGAATTATCCTAACAACGTGTCTATGAATTGTATCGATGTCTGTTGTCATTGGCACGACAGGACTCCAAACGCTGGAACGCCTATCCTATCTAGAATTGGTCGCAGTAGCATTTTGTATGCGATTTCCTTACAGATTCCACCGAAAAATCTAACTGGCGGCTTCACTGAAGAATGGCGCGTGTGACAAGCTCTGAACTGGCTCAGAACATAAGTTGCATGTCAAAACACAATTTGCAGAAATGGGGTCATCCCGCACCATCAAACTTTGGTGGTTGTGGAGTTCAACAAACTACAGAGCACATGTACCAATGTGCTCTGTACAGATCACACTGGTATGCAAAACTTAAAAGACGAAAGTAACTTTCATGTCACGTGTCACTGCTCTTGGCAGCAATGCGAACAGTGCCATCTATGTGCAGGTGTCAACGGAACACAGCGCACAGGTCGTCGAACAAAGAGACACCCTCATACAGTCGCCGTGTCACTGATATTGCAGTCCTGTTACATGTGGTTGCAACTGCACCCGTCTTTTTTTTTTTTTTTTTTTTTCGCAACGTAGCGGTCACCTGGTGCTGTAGTTGACCGTAGCCCACTTCTTCCCCTTTCGCGCAGCATTGCCTGTGTGCGGAACGCTCCCCCATGCACGTGAAACAGTTCTGTGAGCAATACCAAAATCTTGCGTTACACTCGTCACATTTCGACCTTCTTCCAGTTTCCTGGTGATTATTTCTCGTGTGAAATCATAGAAATGTAGTCTCTGTGCCACGTTTCAGCGAACACCACCATGGAGTAACTCGCTGAGTGACACACGCCGTCTGTTCCCGTTCTTTCAATTGTCTCGTGTTCCGTGGGCCAGCCCCATTTGGCGTTACAGTCACGCTGACCTGTTGTCATGTGACATCCAACTTTCTGTGCACGACTGGGAGAGCTCTGGTAACATACTCCCGCACTTTCATCCATTTCTATCGAGTTGTTAATATGTTATCTTTATCTGTATCCTTCTTAGGTTTTGCAAAGCAGCGTATGTCCTACAAGATGTACCATTACTGAGCTGATGTCCGTCCTAAGCTCTGAAGCCGCAGTGACAGACAAATATTGGGCTAGAGTTGCTTAGATTGTTATCTTTGCCTTTAAATCTTCTGTTTCAACATTCATTTAATGTATTCTTCAAATTCCAAATTAGCATTACTTTATAAGTGACTATGACTGGAGCCGGCCGCGGTGGCCGAGCGGTTCTAGGCGCTTCAGTCCGGAACCGCGCGACTGCTACGGTCGCAGGTTCGAATCCTGCCTCGGGCATGGATGTGTGTGATGTCCTAAGGTTAGTTAGGTTTAAGTAGTTCTAAGTTCTAGGGGACTGATGACCTCCGATGTTAAGTCCCATAGTGCTCAGAGCCATTTGAACCATTTGACTATGACTGGAGTTCAACGAACTATACCGCTGTAGACTACTCGCATGACTTAAGATTTGAAATTAGTAATTAGTTTACAAATGCCGTTATGTGTGTATATACACGTATTATGTATGCTGAAGTTTGATGCCTTGGACACGAATACATAAATTTAAAGATGCACTGTACTTTCTGAGAACCCTTCCAACAAATCAGTGTGTTCATTTCGCCTTCCCTTATGCTAATTTTACGTATTCGACCCATTCCACATCAGTTCTTAGTACTACCCCTACAATAATAATTTAGTGTGGTCCAATGGTCAGGCCTGTTACAGGTCTTTCAACTGACTATCTGTCTGTACAAGTCTTTCTGTGTTTCCTTGCGATTTTACAAAGATGATACCTGTTACAACAGTATCGTCAGCGAGCAATATTACAATGTTCTAGGTCTATCTGATAAATACAATGACGGAAAGAAATGGGAACACCAAAAAATAATTAATGTAAAGTAATGAAATTTCGGGAATACATTTGCCTAGGTAACATATTTAAGTGATTAACACTGAAAGTCACACGTTAACGTAAGAGCGAGATAAGCCATTGCAAATTTGAAATGCTGGTACATTAATTAATAAGCGATGTAACCGCCAGAATGTTGAATGCAGGCACACAAACGTGCATGCATTGCGTTGTGTAGATGCCGTACGTCAGTTTGTGGGATGGAGTTCCGTGCCTGTTGCTCTTGGTAGATCGACACAGAGGCGTTTAATGCTGTTTGTGGATAACGCTGGAGATGTTGTCCGATTATGTCCCATATATGACCGATTGGAGACAGATGGGGTGATTGAGCAGGTCAAGGCAACATGTTGACAGTCTATAGATGTCAGGTTACAATATCGGTTTGTGAGCGAGCGTTATCCTGTTGGAAAGCACCCCCTGGAATGCTGTACATGAATGGCAGCGCAGCAGGCCGAATCACCAGAGTGACATACAGTTCTCCAGTCTGATTGCATGAGATAACTACGAGAGTGCTGTAGCTGTCATACGAAATCGCGCCCCAGACCATAACTCCAGGTGCAAGTCCAGTGTGTCCAGCACGCAGACAGGATACAGACATGAGTCGCATGTGTTCAGATCCGGAGAATATACTAGCCAATCAGGCCCATGCCACTGGCCTCTGGGTACCCCATAGCCAGAATGCGATCCCCAGATTGCTCCCCCAGGACATCGTAAACTCTCCTGCTTCGACGCGGTCAATCTCCGTCTTGCATAAACCACATCTTGTCGAAATCAGAATCACTTTGGATAATGGGGACGAAATCATCTTCCAAAACCTTGACGTACCGTTCGGTAGTCACCGTGCCATCAACGAATATTATTCCGTGACTGGACAGTGCACACCACATAGTCACCTGTTGAAGGTGTAAAGACTTTTCGATTGCAAATCGCGAATTCTCAGTCCCCCAAATGCGCCAGTTTTGCTTACTGACGAACCCATCGAAATGAAAGTGAGCTTCGTCGCTAAATCAAACCATACAGCGCATACTAATTCCCATCATGTCCCGCGGCCAACCACCCAATTTGAACGTCCTAACGCAAGCCGTTCAGAAGTTATGACGATTTAATTTCATATACGGTAGTTCAATATTTGTCACCGTGTATGAGCAGAGTACCTACGCTTGAACTCTGGTTCTTTCCCAGCGCAGCTACGGCAATAGACAATTACAATGCAGATTGTTGCTAGGTTTACACTCGTTCTGTGTCTCCCTTGAACTACTTTAGACTGGCGTCTTTTCCGTAGTTTGTCGAGGCACTCTAACCTAAAAAACCGTCCAGTCCCCTCCACACAGCTCCCTCTACCCGTGTCGTCGTTTCCTGTGTGTAGTGGATCCCTGACCTATTAAATGGATCCCGAAAACCCATCATTCTATGGCGCAAGTCGCGAAATCTGCAGCCTACATAGTCGCAGAACCGTATGAGTCTCTGATTCTGACCCTCCATTCGGTTCTCTGCCAAAGGTCCGGAGTCGTTCAACAATGTTACAGATGGTAAGCTCCATTTTCATCTCACAAGCAAGACTGGCAGTCTTCACCACTACAGCGAGCCATCCGAAACAAGAGAGAATCTATTCTGATCCAAAGCGACACACATCGTTAGCAGAGATATGAGCCGCCTCCTGCAGTTGGCTGTACCCTGTGCTTTTCATGGCATCTGGAAGCATCCGTTCCACATCTGGAATGTCTCCTCCCCGTATGCACACAGAGTGGGTACTGGATGATTCCTTCCCTTCCTTAGCAGTCATACCCATAAGGGGCCTCATTATGCGTCTACCGTTGGAGCTCACAGCTACCAGTAATCCCATCCTCTGTGACTGCTCAGATCTTGTCTGTCAAGAGGATTTCCTAGAAATAGAGCAAGCTACTGCATGTTGCTCAGGATGTTTTTCAGACACGACAGTACCACGTGATGTGGTGAGGCCCTTCGATTGGCCCATCGAAATATCTATGTCCGCCCCCCCCCTCCCCCCCCCCCCCCCCTCCCGTGATGCCTAACAGCCCAAAACTTGGGAGTTACGAACGAAGGGTCACCAACTCAGCTCACATCTGAATAAAGCAATAATAGTCCCCATCCATGCTAAAGACGACGGAAGAAATTTGCTCTGGGCAGTTATTAAAACGCGGAACTGTGCCTGATAGCCAGCCGTTGTGGCTGAGCGGTTCTAGGCGCTTCAGTCTGGAACCGCGGGACCGCTACGGTCGCAGGTTAGAATCCTGCCTCGGGCATGGATGTGTGTGATGTCCTCAGGTTAGTTAGGTTTAAGTAGTTCTAAGTTCTAGGGGACTCATGACTTCAGAAGTTAAGTCCGATAGTGCTCAGAGCCATTTTTTTGTGGCTGATAAATAAACAGACAGGAATAAAATTTAAGAGGTTAAATTAAAGAGCTCACAGGAAACTCAAAATATAGCACTTCTTTTTAGAAGCTGTGTGAACATACAAACGGAACAGTGTGCTTCTGAGCGCTGCTGCAGGGACGGAAGCTACCAATCAACTGAAGGAGCTATCAACTGCAAGTTTGAAACAGATAACTAAAAAGTGTTACTCCACTAGTCACTTTGGCCTTAACAAATGGAAGTCGTTTCTCTGCATATGTGCGCATTACTTACAACGATGCTGGGAGCTCAAATGCGCATCTTTTTCCATAATTTACGCAACTAATCAGAAAGAATGTCGCTTACCACAGTCTATCTTGTTCAGTGTGTTATGCCTATTGTTCTGTAGTTTCCCGAAGTACTAAGATTGAGAAACGAGATAAAAATATAATATGTCCATGAGATAAAATAATATGTCACAGAATTTGAATTTTTCCATGACATGGGGGATTGTCTTGCTAGCGAGAAGGAAACTTTCTGAAATACTGATCGCAGATGAGGCTACATAATGATTTATAGTCTACTGCAATGTCCTAGGCTGTTGTCTGTGGTGTGTTTTCGCGATGTTGATACGAACTTCAGAGAAAACACGGAAGGCAACTGTGTGAGTCTGAGATAAGGCAACGACTGAGCCAAAAGTTATGAAGCCAAACCTGTTGTCGTAAACTCTGTCAGGGGGCTAGGAAATCAGTAATTGTTGTTCGTACGCTACAATAAAAGGAATTATTGTGAACGTTATTGCTAGCAATTTAGGTTAGTAGAAGAAACACCACAGACTACATATGGCGCGAAATGTACACTGGCATTCTCAGTCGTCTTAGGAGACGAGGTACTGGAAGAATTGAAGCTGTAAGGACGGGTCGTGAGTGGTGCTTGGGTAGCTCAGATGGTAGAGCATTTGCCCGCGAAAGGCAAAGATCCCGAGTTCGAGTCGCGGTCCGGCACACGGTTTTAATCTGCCAGGAAGTTTCATATCAGCGCACACTCTGCTGCAGAGTGCAAATCTCATTCTAGTAATTGCAGTAGTCCAGAAATTTTTTCATTACTCGTTTCGAGACAGATAAATGAATTAATTGACAACACGACACAGCAGTAACTACATAAGAGTTACTATAATGCTGTACACAATATTATTATTATTATTGTTAGAGTGGTTAGACACAAAGCATTGACAGCCTGAAGTCGTCAAATTTCTGTCAGTTCAGAAACAAGGAGTGCAGCAATTAAGTGATTTACAAACAGTAAGTATAGTGCACACATCTGGACCTGTTTGATTTTAAATGGCGCTGCAGTGCGCAGGTCAAGCAGGTGTCTCAATGGAGAGTAATAGTACAGGGGATATATGTTTTGTAACAAGTGTCTAATCTCATGTGTATAGCTAGCTTACTTATCTGGGGAGGAGTTGTGAGTAACACTTGCGATGCACCACGAGTTCTTTCTTCATTCATTTTCACACACACACACACACACACACACACACACACACACAAACAAAAAATCATTCATCTTTCGTCATATTAAAAACAAAAGTGTCCCAAGAAATTCTTTCATTCTACAGTTTAGTTAGGTGCTGAAGTTGGTGATTATGTGCGGCAGGGGAGGCAACAGATGGCAGAGGTAGGAGGTAGTAGCTGATGTCTGATTGCACTCAAGGGTAATGGTCTAAGAAAGACTGGGAACCACTGTCTTACATAACCTGAAGTTTTATGGGATTGGTGGTATAGTCAACCAGTGGACACTGTCATATCTAACCAAAAGAATGCAAAATGTTGTACTTAGTAATTCAATCAACGTAGGCGGGAGACATTGTTTTGATTGGAGAGAAACCACGTATAGGGGTCCCCAAAGCTCAGTCATAGGTCCACTATTTTCCTTATATATGTAAACGATCTTCCGTCTAATATACAACAAGGAAAATTAGTTATTTTTGCAGAAGACACTAGTATTGTACTCAATCAGAGCATACACACAGAAAGAGAAGAAATGGTAAACAGTATCCTTAAAAGTATCGTTGACTGGTTCTATGCGAATTGATCACCCTCATTTCTAAAAAGGCACAACATATTCAGTTCTGTACAACTAGGGGTACTAACCACTGATAAGTGAACACATGGCGAGGAAATAATTAATAGGGCGGATACTTCAAAATTCTAAGCGTTCCTTACCAGTAAGAATTTAGAGTCTTCAGGACAAAAGGGGGTACACACTGCCACAATAAATTTTTTGATAACTTACGCAGTGCTATAAACTGTATGACAGACAGCAAAGCAAAATTAGAAAGCAAACTGAAAAATTTTCTCCTTGACAGCTCCTATTCCGTAGAAGAATTTAAATTACTGTAATGTGCTACAGGCGGTGGGTAGGAATTACTAACTCATATCTGTATATTTAATAATAATAATAATAATAATAAATAAAATTTATACACTGAAGAGCCAAAGAAACTCGTACACCTGCCTAATATCGTGTAGGACCCCTCGAGCACACGAGTGTCGCAATACGACGTGGCATGGACTCAACCAATGTCTGAAGTAGTGCTGGAGGGAATTGACACCATCAATCCTGCAGGGCTGCCAATAAATCCGTAAGAGTACGAGGGGATCGAGATCTCTTCTGAACAGCACGTTGCAAGGGATCTCAGATATGCTGAATAATGTTCTTGTCTAGGGAGTTTTGTGGCCAGCGGAAGTGTTTAAATTCAGAAGAATGTTCCTGGAGCCACTCTGTAGCAATTCTGGACGTGTGGGTGTCGCATTGCCCTGCTGGAATTGTCCAAGTCCTCCAGAATGCACAATGGACATGAATGGATGCAGGTGATCATACAGGATTCTTACGTACGTGTCACCTATCAAAGTCGCATATAGACGTATCAGGGGTCACATACCACTCAAACTGCACACGCCCCACACCATTAAAGGCCTCCACCAGCTTGAACAGTCCTATGCTGACATGCAGGGTCCATGGATTCCAGAGGTTGTCTCCTTACCCGTACACGTCCATCCGCTCGATACAATTTGAAACGAGACTCGTCTGACCAGGCAATATGTGTCCAGTCATCAACAGTCCAGTGTAGGTGTTAACGGGCCAAGGCGAGGCGTAAAGCTTTGTGTCGTGCAGTCATCCAGGGTACACGAGTGGGCTTTGGGCTCAGAAAGCCCATATCGATGGTGTTTCGTTGAATGGTTCGCACGCTAACACTTGTTGCTGGCCCAGCATTGAAATCTGCAGCAATTTTCGGAAGGGTTGCACTTCGGTCACGTTGAACGATTCTCTTCAGTCGTCGTTGGTCCCGTTCTTGCAGGATCTTTTTCCGGCCGCACCGATGCCGGAGATTTGATGTTTTACCGGATGCCTGATATTCACGCTACACTCGTGAAATAGTTGTACGAGCAAATCCCCACTTCATCGCTAGTTCGGAGATTCTGTGTCCAATCGGTCGTGCGCCGGCTATAATGCCACGTTCAAACTAAATTAATTCTTGATAATCTGCCATTGTAGCTGAAATAACAGATCTAACAACTGCGCCAGAGACTGCTACGGTCGCAGGTTCGAATCCTACCTCGGGCATGGACGTGTGTGATGTCCTTGGGTTAGTTAGGTTTAAGTAGTTCTAAGTTCCAGGGGGCTGATGGCCTCAGATGTTAAGTCCCATAGTGCTCAGAGCCATTTGAATTTGTTGTCTTATATAGGCGTTACCGACTGCAGCGCCGTAATCTGCCTGTTTATATATCTCTGTATTTGAATACGCATGCCTATACCAGTTTCTTTGGCGCTTCAGTGTAAATGATCAGCATGTAGCCATATTTACAAATTGCGAAGGGAGTTCTCCAAGTAATTCAACACATTATTTTCGGCCATTTTCGGTTGCGAAAACGCGGTTGTTGTCGGGCATCAAGGACTACTCCCGTTTCAGGCCCTATAGTTTCAATGGAGTTCCGATATGTGGCGGCGCTAGACGTAGCTTTCAAATCGGCGTCTGTAACGAAGGTGCGTCCCAATTAGAAAAGTGTCATTGAGTTCGTTTTGGCGGAAAACCAGAGAATCGCAAATATTAATAGCCACTTACAGAATGTCTAGGGAGACCTATAAGTGAACAAAAGCACGGTAAGCCGTTGGGCCAAGCGTCTGTCATTGTCGCAAGAAGGTCGCATACACCTATCCGATACGCCGCGTGCCAGCCGGCCGCACACAGCTGTCGCGCCTGGATTGTTGATGCGTGCGTAGACTCTTATTCGAAGTGCTCGACGGATCACAATCAAACACCTCGCTGCTCAAGTGGGCGTCCCTGTTGCTAGTACTGACACTCGTCCAGCAGTTGGGGTACTCAAAGGTGGGTGCCCGCTGGTGCCTCTTCGCCTAGCAGAAGACGATAAAGAGCAACAAAGGAACACCTTTGCAGAGTTGCTTGCGGGCTATGAGGATGATCGTGACATTCCTTTGACGAACATCGTGAGAGGCGTGGGTTCATCACTTAGAACAGTTTATGGAGTGGTGCCACACCACTTCTCCTCCGAAGAAAATGTTCAGAGCCGCACCCTCAGCCGGCAAAGTCATGGTCATTGTCTCCTGGGACTCTGAAAGTTATTCTGTTTGCTTCCCTCCCTCACGGTGCAACGATCAATTCTGAAGTCTGGTGTGCTACACTGAGGAAATTGAAGAACCGAATTCAGCGTGTTCTTCGTCACAAAAAAAAAGCAAACCAATTTCTTCTTCTGCATGACAACGCAAGGCCTCACACCAGTCTGCACATCCGAGAGGTCACAAAACTTCGTTGGACTGTTGTTCGTCATCGACCCTACAGTCCGCATCTCGCACTCTCCGACTTCTGCCTGTTTGGCCTGATGACTGCTGCACTTCGCACGTCGATGATGGGGAGGTTACTGATGCAGCATGACGGCGACCAGTAGAGTGGTACCGCGCGGGAATACAGGCCCTCGCGGTGAGGTGACGTAAGGCAGTCGCACTGAACAGAGATAATTTTGAAAAATACGGTTTTGCAGCCAAAGGAGTGGGGAACAGTATGCTGTATTGAAATCCTGAAAAACCTAGACTCGTTTCAGAAAAAAATGTGTTGTATTACTGACTGAACGCCCCCCGTAATTTGTGATGTGAATCTAAACTCATTTCACAATATTACGATCTACCGATCCATGGAATATGAAACAAACAAACTGTGTACTTTTTATGTGGCACTGGAAAGAGAGTTTTGAAGAGGACTTCAGTGATACAACATTTGTGAAACTTGATGCAATACTGAGGTGTGTAAGGAGAAGAGGTCCTATAAACATCTGTCCTGTTGAAAATAAACACGTAACTCTGGTACAGTTCTTGTGTTCCTTATTATGACTATCAATTAAAGTACTCAAAATATTGACCTCGAGCACTGGTACCTGCTACGAGGACAGTTCAATAAGTAATGCAACACATTTTTTTCTGGAACAGGGGTTGTTTTATTCAGCATTGAAATACACCAGGTTATTCCCCAATCTTTTAGCTACACAACACTATTTTTCAACGTAATCTCCATTCAATGCTACGGCCTTACGCCACCTTGAAATGAGGGCATGTATGCCTGCACGGTACCATTCCACTGGTCGATGTCGGAGCCAACGTCGTACTGCATCAATAACTTCTTCATCCGCGTAGTGCCTCCCACGGATTGCGTCCTTCATTGGGCCAAACATATGGAAATCCGACGGTGCGAGATCGGGGCTGTAGGGTGCATGAGGAAGAACAGTTCACTGAAGTTTTGTGAGCTCCTCTCGGGTGCGAAGACTTGTGTGAGGTCTTGGGTTGTCATGAAGAAGGAGAAGTTCGTTCAGATATTTGTGCCTACGAACACGCTGAAGTCGTTTCTTCAATTTCTGAAGAGTAGCACAATACACTTCAGAGTTGATCGTTTGACCATGGGAAAGGACATCGAACAGAATAACCCCTTCAGCGTCCCAGAAGACTGTAACCATGACTTTACCGGCTGAGGGTATGGCTTTAAACTTTTTCTTGGTAGGGGAGTGGGTGTGGCGCCACTCCATTGATTGCCGTTTTGTTTCAGGTTCGAAGTGATGAACCCATGTTTCATCGCCTGTAACAATCTTTGACAAGAAATTGTCACCCTCAGCCACATGACGAGCAAGCAATTCCGCACAGATGGTTCTCCTTTGCTCTTTATGGTGTTCGGTTAGACAACGAGGGACCCAGCGGGAACAAACCTTTGAATATCCCAACTGGTGAACAATTGTGACAGCACTACCAACAGAGATGTCAAGTTGAGCACTGAGTTGTTTGATGGTGATCCGTCGATCATCTCGAACGAGTGTGATCGCACGCTCCGCCATTGCAGGAGTCACAGCTGTGCACGGCCGGCCCGCACGCGGGAGATCAGACAGTCTTGCTTGACCTTGCGGCGATGATGACACACGCTTTGCCCAACGACTCACCGTGCTTTTGTCCACTGCCAGATCACCGTAGACATTCTGCAAGCGCCTATGAATATCTGAGATGCCCTGGTTTGCCACCAAAAGAAACTCGATCACTGCCCATTGTTTGCAACGCACATCCGTTACAGACGCCATTTTAACAGCTCCGTACAGCGCTACCACCTGTCGGAAGTCAATGAAACTATACGAGACGAAGCGGGAATGTTTGAAAATATTCCACAAGAAATTTCCAGTTTTTTCAACCAAAATTGGCCGAGAAAAAAAATGTGTTGCATTACTTATTGAACTACCCTCGTATATAGAGATTATGAACAGACAGAGCTTCACGTGGCATTTAATTTGCACTTTCGGTAGCGCAGGCCCCTGATGTGTGTCATTTCGTATCTTCGGGAGTCCTCTTCGTTTCGCCTCGTTGTACGCCTTTGTGTTTCTTCCAACCTCTACCTCCTACAGCCTCCCCCTAGGCTCTTGCCAATACTTATCCCACACCCTTTCTCGTGCATCTAAATCCTTCGGCTAGCAACTGTTATCAGGAGGGCACAACACCGCCGTCCTTACAGGTTTCGAGACCCACACATAGCAAACATCTCATCGATCTTAAGACCGTGGTTTTTATTGCTATTAACGTATATTATGTAGATTTAATTTAATTTATTCGAAAGCAGAAGAGAGCTGATATCGCCCCTTTCAACCCCCCAACAGCCGACCGGTCTCGAGGAGAAAAAAAATAACGTTAGTTTTCAACATCCCGAACCCGAATGGGCCAGAAACGTGTGTTGAGGTTCATTCTGCAAGAAGAAATTGAGGGCTGGGCTTACCTGAGGACACATCTTGCACTGGTACTTGCGCGGGGGCGGGCCGCCGTTGGTGGCGGGCGCCTGCTTGGAGGCGTTGATGGGCTGCGGCACGACGAGCATGGCGGCCGGCGGCGCGGGGGCGGCGCCGGCGTGCGCGTGCGGGTGCGCGTGCGTGGGCGGAGAGGCGCAGCTGCTGGAGCTGGAGGAGCGCGCCGCCAGCGCGCCGCCCAACTGCTGGTCCTCGGCGCCGCCGCCTCCGCCTGCGCCGACACACGCGTTACGCTCCAGAAATTCTTTTATATTTCTACGTCGATCATTTTCTAAATACCTTAACTAACCTACGGAAAATAAAACAGAATGAAAACTTAAGTGCCTTGTAAATGCCGCAAAATTTAACACAGGATAAGTTCCAGTTCTGTGAGTGCCTGGCCACGTGGAAGGGCTGCAGGGAACATTCCACAGCCTGACCGTACTTGCTATCAACAACAAATCCACAGCCAGAAACAGCAAATCACAGCAAGTTGAGTAAGGCAACACAGAAAGACCGTCTTTGAGAACTGAGGCACAAACGACTGAAGGAAACAGCGTTCGACTCATTAACGCGGTAGACAGTACACTAGCTGAACAAAAGTATCCGGACACCCTTCACCTACATACGGCTCGATCTCTATTGAATAACCTGCCTCGAGATGACTGGGTGTTTGTGTTGTCCTCATCATTTCATCATCATTCATGCAAGTGGCAAGATTGGACTGAGAAAGGGTTGGGAATTTGTACTCCCCACAATTCAAACATCATCATCACCATCATCATCTATTGAGGACGCTTCCAATAAGGTGTATCAGTGTCTGTCCAGGAATGTCAAACCATTGCTCCTCGAGAGCCGTAACCAGAGAAAGTAGTGACGTTGGATGCTGGCGTGCCGAGGGAAGTTGACGTTCTAACTCATTCCAAACGTGTTCCACTGGGTTCAGGTCAGGACCTTCGGCTGGCCAGTCCGTCTCAGGAATATTAATCTCCACAAACCATTGCCTCACAGCTGCTGCTTTATGACGTAGTGCATTGTCCTGTTGGTACAAACAACCGTCGCCTCCGAACTGTTCCTCTACATACTCTGTAGACAACGATGCAAAATATGTTCATATCCTTCCGCATTTAGCGTTTTATTAAGCGCAGTGAGGGAATCATACTCTAACCACGAAAAACAACCCCGTACCGTAAGACAACCTCCAGCGTACTTCACTGCGCAGCCATTCGCCAAACCCAAACCCTTCCATCGGATTGCTACGGGATCCATCACTCCACATCACTCGTTACACCACCTGAAAGCTCGCTTTGCAGACTACAGAAATGTGTGGCTTACGAAGAGGTGCTCGACCGTGGTACCCCATTCTTTCTAACTCCTTGTGCACAGTCATTGTGCTAGCTTTACTGCTGAGAGATCTTTGGAACTCACAAGTGATTCCTTCCTCAGAAGCCGCGCGCGGTAGCTGCGCGGTCAAGGGCGTCTTGCCACGGTTCGCGCGGCTCCCCCAGTCGGAGGTTCGAGTGCTCCCTCGGGCCTGGATGTGCGTGTTGTCCTTAACGTAAGTTGGTCAGATTAAGTAGTGTGTAAGCCTAGGGACCGATGACCTCAGCATTTTCGTCCCATAGGAACTTACTGTTGTGGACTGGCAAGACAGCCAATCCACAGTGACGGGTAACCGAAAGGCACGCGTTTAATTACACGCAGACTGTCGTGAGGTCTGAAACAGGATACGTAATGAATGCTATAAAGAAAAGTACGTAGCTGCTGGAATACTTAACTTTAATCCACAATTGGTGAACATTGGTCTTGTTACTGTACATGCTTCATTAGATACATAGCAAAGGATAAAATGGCGCCTTGCTAGGTCGTAGCAATTGACTTAGCTGAAGGCTATGCTAACTATCGTCTCGGCAATTGAGAGCGTAATTCTCAGTGAACCTTTCCTAGCAACGTCGGCTGTACAACTGGGGCGAGTGCCAGGACGTCTCTCTAGATCTGCGTGTGGCGGCGCTTGGTCTGCAATCACTGACAGTGGCGACACGCGGGTCCGACGTATACTACCGGACCGCGGCCGATTTAAGGGGAGTTGGAATGCCCTATCTCGCCAATGTTAAATTTGCTAACTTTGTGTACCTTTTTCTTTGGAACTATTATCTTCAGAACTTTGAAATTCTGGCAGAGGTTTTCAGCATATATTGTGAGCCCACTGAACTAGAACCAATGTTTTCTTTTTGTTGGTATAGTATTTATGAATTTTTTACCATTAAGCCATTTTTTATTGGAAAAAGTATAACATAAACTTCCCTAGTTCAGAGAATAAGCCAGTTCTTGTCATGATTCTAGTTCAGTGGCCTCTTTGAACTGTTTTGCAGCATTTCTGAAAATTTGAATGTTGTTGGTTGAGTGGTTTATGAGATAAAGGTACATGTAACACTAAAAATGTCAAATGCCAGAAAATGCGATTAAAGTAATTTATTATGAAAATTCACAAATACCTTTTATTCTATTATCAAAAGTGTCCAGCAGAGTAATCAGGGTCATCTTCTAGTTCTTCTTCTTCACCTAGAAGCTTTCTTCTCCTTGCTGCCCTTGCTTTTTTTGTATTAAATTCAGCTGCATACTGAGCCTTCCTTACTCGCACGCTGTCCAGAAGCTGAAGACCTCTGATGGTGTTGATACCAGGAGCAATGCCGAGCCTTGCCATGACCTTTAGCCTACCCATATGACCATCATTGAATGAAATAACAGCATCACTGACTCCCCATTTCAATGTTTTTATCCCAACAAATACATTCTTAGGTACACGAGTCCAAATGAGGTTGTTGAACGACTCGTTTTGATTCTGGGTACAACCATGAAGACATTTTCGCAGAAGATCAGGATGCCCCAAGTCTCTATATATTGGTTTAATTACTTCCATAACAGCCAATGGAATATAATTTTTATGGTGATAAGGATCCCCAGTAGCTTGAGATTTTCTATAATTGCACCATGACTGAGGACCATCTGGACAAGCAAAATGTTGAGGATTATCATCAGTTGATGATCGATGTAAATATGTGGCCCATACAGCTTGTCTCATTTCCTGCAAATTATTTGCATTATTTCTTATTGCCATACCATAGTATTGTTGTAATTCATTTATAATTTTATCTGACAGGCGACCTCTAATGGTTTTACCATCTGACAAAATTTTGTCCTTCAGATTCTGTTTCAGTTTCCTTAGACGAGTGCCCATTCGTTTCTGAACATGACCGACACATTCTAGTTTAGTTATTGTCTTATTGACATATGGCATGGATTCTGTAACACTTTTGTATGCCTTGGAGTCCCCATCTCCAAGGAATTTTGTGTAAAATACTCCCCGTTCTTTTTCTGATCTGCTAAACATTTTCACAGCAGCGGCAGCCTCCATGCCTCCACTCGTACCTTCATAATTCTTGCTACATATGTGAGCTGCTTCTATCTTACCAGATGCACAATGGTAACAATGTTTAGTGAGCACTTCATAGTCCAAAACTTTACCGCTGTCCACACTAGTAACAGTAGCAACAGCATTTTTGGATGTGTGACCCCTTTTCTGCCAGGTTCCATCAAAAGCAACAGGGATATCTGGGTTTCCTTCATTTATATATTTTGCTTCACTGGCAGCAGCTTTCATTGATAAATCTGCTACAGACTGAACAGCATCTCCTATCACTTCAGTGTAATTGTCAATTTTAGCAGGTGGAGGTGGAAGATTCATTATGGCACAAAATGTTTGAGCAGCAGTATGTCCTTTACCAATTGCTCTCATTGCATACATTAGCCTGATATTACTCTCAAACAAATTGCTACTGCATGTTTTAGAGCTCCAAAAACAGGTCTCATTTTCACAACTGGCACAAACTATAGCAATTTTGCAGGAAAGTCCTATAGATTTTGTTATGTTCATATCAAAAGAACCTCCACAAAGATTACAACACAAACATTTCTTCATAAACTCAGTAAAAACAGGAAAGTCGACTAAAACATATTGTTCATTAGAAGCTTCATCTGTAATTTCACTTGCACAGTTTGATAACTTCTTTTTTGATGCACTGGTGGGCGTGTCTCCTTCACACATCTCAGCTGTACAAACGTCAGAACTTTCACCAGCATCAACAGGTGCTGAAGCAGAATCACTTGAACAAACGTTATTTGTAAATCTATTACCGCGAAACTTTCGCTTTTTAAATAATGATGCACTCCTAGGCATCGTAGAAACTACGCACTCACCACTGAAAGTCAAAACAAGACAGATAACAAACTCCAAATGAGCGACAAACTAAACTCGAAGCTCAAAACAAACACTCACAGATCAAAAACTGAACAATAAACACAGCTAGTCGTAAAAACAATGGTACCTATGGAAGGATCAAAGATTCTACAACTGAAGAGTGAAATCCACAGCCTTCTATATGTAATGTTTTCGGAAATGCGAAGATTTAAATGTGTACAAATCACAAGATGGGTAACTTTGCTGGGCGCACATGTAATTTTGAAAAATTAAATAAAAATACTTCCAATTGGAATTTCTTAACAAATTTTGCACCATTTTAAGCAGAAAATTTCAAATTAAGTTATAAGGTTAAAAACTGAAAATGTGAATTTTTTCCATTTTCCGGCATTCCAACTCCCCTTAAAGGCTACCACCTAGCAAGTGTGGTATCTGGCGGTGACACCACACTTACCACTACCACGTTCCTCAGAATTCGTGTGAACTTTTACAACTACCCTACGCAGTGCTCGACGACCCCTGTCCGTCAGTACGTGATAATCGTCTGGTCTCGATTTAGTTGTGCTTGTTATTTTGCATTTCCACTCCGTAGTCACATCAGCAAAAGTCGATATGGGCTGCTTTTGAAGGGTTGAAATGTCCCTGATGGATTTGTTACTCAGGTGATATCTAGTGAATAGCGCAGGTGGGAAGTCATGAGCTTTCCTGGTGTTACTGTCGCTCTGCTGACTTCCTCGTGACATCTAGCGGTCAGTTAAGCAATACGTAGGGGTGTCTGGATACTTTTGATTAGGCGGCGTACGTTCACAGTGTCGTAATGCTTAGTGAAATATCGATAACGGTAAGTGGATACTACGATATTATAGCGTGTAGATTATGACGTTGTGAAAGTTTTCAGAGATTTTGTTGCTGTTGTAGAGCTCAAATCAATTGCATGATATAAGTAGTTCTCAAATTTTTTGACGTATTATTTTCAAACGCTGCTCTAATTAACTAATACAAACCAATTATTATTATTATCATTATTATTATTCCATTGAAACATTATATATATTTCGTTATAAATATACACTTGTTATTAATATATTAAAAGATTTTATATTTTGTAGTGACGTTATTATCAAAAATCGTAGTCATTTTAGAAGCGGGAGTGACGGGAAGTTCCGTTAGGAGTGGCTGGCTCTGAGCACTATGGGACTCAACTGCTGTTGTCATAAGTCCCCTAAAACTTAGAACTACTTAAACCTAACTAACCTAAGGACAGCACACAACACCCAGCCATCACGAGGCAGAGAAAATCCCTGACCCCGCCGGGAATCGAACCCGGGAACCCGGGCGTGGGAAGCGAGAACGCTACCGCACGACCACGAGATGCGGGCTCCGTTAGGAGTGACGGAGGGACAGAGTGACATTAACAAACTCATCTCTCTCCTCTCCCCCCCTCCCCCTCCTCCCAAAATCGAACCCTGAATGCGCGACTGACGAGGACATTACTCAGATCCTAATGTTGTGTATCGTACCTCGGTTTAGCTACATTTCTAAGAATACACATTTCGCCGTATTCCGCCTCGGCTATACAGTGTGTATCCTAAATAAAGGCAAAGCTCTCTGTGTCAGTTTTTCCCCAAGCGGCTCATAATCCGTTCGCGAGGTTGTTCCGCGCCCCTTAAAGAGTGTGCGCGTAATAACGTCTCGCTTGTGTCGACAGTAACCAATTCCGTTGCACTCAGATGTATAGCCTGTTCGCACTAGAAGCGGCAGACACGTTCCTAAAAGAGGAAATGTCGTATTTATCTGACGCTCAGTGAAATCTCTAACAGCTTGCAGCCATTCGTCTCACGCTATGACGTAGTAAGTTGACGTATAGCTTTTACGCTTGAATGCGGAGGGTTTAAAATCCCAGTCCGGTCATCCAAATTATATTTTCCGTTGCATTTCTAAATAATGTGTGCTGAGTGCCGCAACGGTTATTTTTAAATAAAAAATAAAAAAATAGAAATAAAACATTGAGTTTCCATTCTTCCACATTCGGAACTTGTCCTAATAAATGACTTCGTCGTCAAAAGGACCTTAAATCCTACTTTTTCCCGTTCCTTGTATCAGTTATGCGGCGAAGCATTCATCGAGAAACTTCTTTGAATTAGGTAAATCGTTCAATTTCCTCAGTACCACACAAGTGGCTCGTAGTGAAATTGCGTGCTTATGGAATATCGTCTCAGTTATGTGACTGGATTTGTGATTTCCTGTCAGAGAGGTCACAGTTCGTAGTAATTGACGGAAAGTCCTCGAGTAAAACAGAAGTGATTTCTGGCGTTTCCCAAGTTAGTGTTATAGGCCCTTTGCTCTTCCTTATCTATATAAACGATTTGAGAGACAATCTGAGCAGCCGTCTTCGGTTGTTTGCAGATGACGCTGTCGTTTATCAACTAATAAAGTGATCAGAAGATCAAAACAAACTGAAAAACGATTTAGAAGACATATCGGAATGGTGCGAAAAGTGGCAGTTGACCCTAAATAACGAAAAGTGTGAGGTCATCCACATGAGTGCTAAAAGGAACTCGTTTAACTTCGGTTATACGATAAATCAGTCTAATCTAAAAGCCGTAAATTCAACTAAACACCTAAGCATTACGAAACTACCTGGCAGATTAAAACTGTGTGCCGGACCGAGACTCGAACTCGGGAACTTTGCCTTTCGCGGGAAAGTGCTCTACCAACTGAGCTACCCAAGCACGACTCACGCCCCGTATTACAATTACGAACAACTTAAACTGGAAGGAACACATAGAAAATGTTGTGGGGAAGGCTAACCAAAGACTGCGTTTTATTGGCAGGACACTTAGAAAATGTAACAGACCTACTAAGGAGACTGCCTACACTATGCTTGTCTGTCCTCTTTTAGAATACTGCTGCGCGGTGTGGGATCTTACCAGATAGGACTGACGGAGTTCATCGAAAAAGGCAACACGTTTTGTATTATCGCGAAATATGGGAGAGAGTGTCACAGAAATGATACAGGGTTTGGGCTGGAAATCATTAAAAGAAAGGCGTTTTTCGTTGTGACGGAATCTTCTCACGAAATTCTAATCACCAACTTTCTCCTCCGAATGCGAAAATATTTTGTTGACACCGACTTAAATAGGGAGAAACGATCACCACGATAAAATAAGGGAAATCAGAGATCGTACGTAAAGATATAACAAATACATAATAATCTCCAATGCAACATAAAAAAATAAAAATTGTACTAGTACTTCTTTGGAGTTTAGTTTCCGTCTCAGAAGCTTTCTTTGCACACTCTGCCAATTTTTGTACAGTATTCAAGGCAGATTGCTGCTTATAATGGTAAACATAACAACTCTTCCTCTTCTTTTTTGGGTCATAGGTGGAGCATGTCTTGCGTTTTTCCAGTCGTTCTACGACGACTTCTGCTCCTGGTTCTGCTACGAATGGATGCACGAAGTTCACAACGTATGTGAGAGTAGTTGACTCGCTTTTTTATTTGTGGTGTCACCAATGTGTATGCAAGCTTCTTCAAAAACTTAAAGCGGTTGATTTGGGTAGTGTCTTTATTGGTGTAATGAAGGACAAAGGTATTTACCCCACTTAGGTCCAACATGAGGAAAAACGATGCCATTGGCCATCACGGGGTACGTCGTGCAGAGGAATACTTGGCACACTTCTCATTTAGGGCATCTACACCATCTTTACTGCCATTATAGTATGAAGTATTATGTATGGTTTCCTCCATCTTTACATTCATCATAGTGCACAGACGATATTAGAGTCACTACCCTACTCTTTTTCGGCATAAATGAAACTAGAGTTAGATCATGCATGAATGCATACATTGAAGAACTGACTTCCTTGCTTCTTCTCATAGGTAAGAATTCTTCTGGTATTTCTCTTTTATTTTTTAAATTTTTCAATGCTCAAATGGTTCAAATGGCTCTGAGCACTATGGGACTCAACATCTGAGGTCATAGTCCCCTAGAACTCAGAACTACTTAAACCTAACTAACCTAAGGACATCACACACATCCATGCCCGAGGCAGGATTCGAACCTGCGACCGTAGCGGTCGCGCGGTTCCAGACTGAAGCGCCTAGAATCGCTCTGTCACAGCGGCCGGCTTTTCAATGTTCCCACGTACGTTAGTCCTCTCGATCTGAGACATGTTGCTAACTCGATTGAGCTAAACCACTTATCTGCAGTAATGTTGCGGTTAGTCTGTTCAGTTGGTTTAGCTAATATAATCACAGTCTGGGTTGCTTTGTGGAACTTTTTTTTTTTCTACTGAGCTTAGATTTTTTCAATCGGAATCCGTTCCTGTGTAAACATATGCACAGATAACCAGTGCGAGCATCAGTAAGGCACATGACTTTCGAGGCATGCTTGCACGGTTTGTTCGGCAGGTACATTTTGAATCTGCATTTGCCACGAAATGATACCAGCATTTCATCGATATATGTGCATTCTCCAACGTTGTACAACATTTCACAGCCGTCAATAAATTGTTTAAAAATTTCTGACACTGAGCCAAAGGATCCTTTTGCTTGAATTCAGTATGGATTGCAGGGTCATCGAATCTCTAGCATGTTAAGAGTACACCAAAGTGGTTTCTGGATATAACGCACCTAAATATATCATGTCCAGTACTATCTGTGGCATACAATGATTTGTAATCTTATCTGGCCGGCCGCAGTGGCCGAGCGGTTCTGGGCGCTACAGTCTGGAGCCGCGCGACCGCTACGGTCGCAGGTTCGACTCCTGCCTCGAGCATGGATGTGTGTGATGTACTTAGGTTAGTTAGGTTTAAGTAGTTCTAAGTTCTAGGGGACTTATGACCACAGCAGTTGAGTCCCTTGGTGCTCATAGCCATTTTTTAATCTTATCTGCTGAATTTGAAAATAGTCGAATAAAACAGTAAATCGAAAAACGCTTTTAGTTCACATAAATCGGCTTCATACCAAACATTTGTATCATTTTCAGGCTTTTCTTTATTTTTACGCTAGTCTATTTCAGTAGAATACTCGAAATATCGTCAGTCACAAGCAAATTCCAAGTAGCAAGATGATCTAGTTTATTACCTACTTGAACAGGTGGCTGCACTGTCAGCAGACGAATGATGTTGTGCTGCTGAACACCATATCGCTCGAGAAAAGGCTTTCACGACGAGCGATACTGGTTTCGACCAAATATATTTCTAGCAGAACGTTTAGCTACAAGTTCAGTCTCTCTCCTTATATCCTCATCAGTCTGATCACTTGTTTCATTCAAGGGATTCACAGGTGGTAAAACAAATTCATCTTCACTTTCACACTGTTCCGATTCTTAATTATGTTAACTTTCAATTCAGCTGTTACTATCTGATCAAACACTTCCTAAACTGTCCTCAAACCATTTTACAACCGTACCCTCGAAGTCAGGGTCTGTAACAAGAACAGTAGACGAAGACCTGGCTACTGAATCTATAAACCAAAGACCCAGAGACCGCTAGCATGAAAGAAGCAGTAATAGCATCGATCGACGTCACGTTCAAGTGGCTAATGACGAAGGACACCACGGCAGAAAAGAACAACTAGACAACGCTGTAATCCCCTACCCCACCTCTATCCATTAGCAACAGAGTAACAATAAATGTTAGTGGTCTCTGAGACCGCGCCTAGGACGTTAAGGGATAAAACAGAGTGGGGGACGTGTGCTGCTGAGTACCCCGGTCCCGCTTTCCGCTACACGTTGTGCTACAATACAGCTCTTCGAACAACACGACGTTTCAACTTGAAATAAGAAAAGCCAGTGGCAAGTTAAAGATTTGAGTCGGTCAATACGTTGCGTTCACTGCTCGTGAAAACAGCTATCCCAATTAGGCGCACAGTTTTCCTCTGCCACATGCAGGAAAAGATAAGAAGGTCTCGGGTGTGAACTTGCTTCCTCAGTACCTACGTGAACCATAATTGTGACAAAAAGGGTTAACCTAATTTAGGATGGGTGAAATGAGTTCAAAAATGGTTCAAATGTCTCTGAGCACTATGGGACTTAAACGTCTGAGGTCATCAGTCCCCTAGAACCTGGAACTACTTAAACCTAACGAACCTAAGGACATCACACACATCCATGCCCGAGGCAGGATTCGAACCTGCGACCGTAGCGGTCGCGCGGTTCCAGACTGTAGCACCTACAACCGCTCGGCCATCTCGGCCGGCGGTGAAATGAGTCACTCCATATTTAAGTGATGCACTATTAGTCCGCTAATGAACAAAACCAACACACAATAAATTCAACAAATGTTTGATTTTATTGTGAAAGAAAAAAGTAGTTCGTGATAAGAATACGCTTCTATCTGGGTCTGAAAAACAGAGGTGCAAGAAATGCAAAAAGTTTCTCTAGAACTCCTTACATTTCCGAAATACATTCATGGACATACACTCAACGTGCAAATGCTCTCTGTCTGGCATTGACTGAATGGATGAATAAATTGTTGGTGGAGAAAGACAGTTTCATATCTATTTTCTTAGTTAAATTGCCAGTTTTTTTTGGGGGGGGGGCATCGTACACATGGAACAACGAGTTCAAACATCCACTAATTCATAACATAAAATCTAAAAAAGAAAATAGTGGCATAAATTATGTACGTTATGGATGCAGTCCTGCACACTATATTGTCGAAACAGGTAGAAGGTGCGGCACTCGTTTCATGGATGCATTTTGTCTGTATGAGGAAAAAATGAAACTCGCGGTCTAAGGGAGCCGAAATTCCTTGATACGTCGCAGAGCTCGACACTCATCAAGCATGGCTGAACAATGACGTTACTTTGACTCGCGCGTCGCGAAGAGCAAGCAGTACGCGATAAATTACGATCTAGATGCAACAACAAGTTTTTAGACAATTTCGAGAAAAAAGCACAGAAATAAATAGCATTCAGTTCTAACACAGCACGAACACTTGTTGTATTTGAACAGTTTTTCAATAAGAGTTCTCATACTAAATTATGATCACAACCGCCAGAATCAATTACGCGCTAAGATTCGTCGTGGCGCTAGTACCATTAGAGATCGCGATCCAAAACTCCGGTCGAGCCCGAAATTTCCCCAGCTGTGACGTAAACTCCTCGAGCTCTTCCACGTGTGCTCAAAAACTCAACAGCCTGAACCATTTCGACAAATCGCCGAAAGCTAACCATATTGACACCTCTGGACAACAATTAAATGACATACGTGTGAATTTAAAAATTTACGCACGAAAATTCGGTCGCAGTTTTTGAAAGCATCTAATTACACGATAAATGCAATAAACGGAGTTCTTGGATCGGCAGGAAAAAGAACTAAACTAATTTATAAAATTAAGTCTATTTCTAACAGTCTGAAGAAAACATGGCTTCTGGAATCGATACTGAATTAACATCTTTGCAATAGCTTGTTAGCTGTTACATCTGTGACACGTTTTCCGTAAGTTTCAGCCATTAACGGAAGAATGTTAACACGTTTTACTTATATTTTATAGGAATGAAAATTCACGTCATTGCAGCTGTATATTCGCAGTAAGTGTATTTTCAAATCTACATTAAAATATTTTCAAGAGTACGTTTTAAATTGATGAAAGAAACAAGAAAAATGTACTGATTTAAGATCGGACGTTAAACTCCAAATCGTTCCTCATCGAACCGAAATGGGAACTTTTTCTGTTTTTTCCTTCTGATTTTTAAGGTTATAAACTCAATTAGTGGCTGTGTAATAGGTTACATAACCTACATAAACTTGACTAAAAGTTGCTTGCATTTAAAAGGAATGGTACCACGTATCTATTGAGTGCACATTGGTTTTACAGTATTTTTTTTTTTTCATTTTCCGAGCGGTAAACATTAATTGCTATCAACATAATGGTAAGAAGGCGAAAAAAGTTTCATTTTCCGATTTGGTGCATTGAATATAAACGATTAGACACTCGCAAAATATAAGGACATGAATTTTGCACCCTAGGCAAATTTAGAATTTATTTGTGTGTGTACGTAGCCAATTTAAACGAATGTTGGTGTATTAAGTAACAATATATTTAAGCCCCTCGTGTAAAAGGTCAACATATGGTAGTATTTCATTGACAAAATATGTCTTTTTTTAGGATTCTGTGCCTTTGTCGTTCAAAACGTAACCCTTGTAGACTCACTTTGTAGTCTGTCTCTCAGGAATCGGTAGATGGATCAAGTTGAATGTCAAATACTAGGGTCTACGGTCCCTTAGCGGTGTAAAAAATTGAGTCAATGTAATCAAAAGATACGGCCATTTGTGTTTCCTATTTTGATACTCGCAAACTCACTTGTCAGGACCTATAAATGAACTGTCTAAATACATAATGTAATTGGTGCGGAACCGTCAGACCTCGAGTCCTACTCGCAATTGTCTGGTTTCTTCTATACCAACTGACACGTTCCACTATATAGTCAGACGTCATGAACAAATGCGTCGGCATTCGTACTCTTCGAAAATACTGCGGTACTGTTTGGACATAAAACTACAACAAGTTTACAAATCGATGTGTTCAGAATCTAAAATCGGTAGCTGAGGTCTGGAAACACTTCTCAGAAGCTAGTCCGACCAGTTCTAGTAAGTCACTTCGCATACAACACTACAGTGCGGCTATGCGACCATTTCTTGGATACAGTTCCAGCGTATTACAGCAGACATGGAAGGTGTAGAGAGATGCGCTGTCAGGATTGTAACAGGTCAGTAAATCCCACACAACATTGTTACAGAAATGCTCTGTTTGTCTTACGTGGAAAGATAACGTTCTAGCGAAACCTGTAGCGCAAAATTAGAGATGACTTCTGTGAAGACTACGCGACTATTCTACTTTCACTATCATATATCTCGCATAGCGATGATGGGAACAAATCGAGAGAGATTAAGGGGCGTGCAGAGGCATATAGCCACTAATTTGGCCTCCCTCCATTTGTGAATGTAATAGGACAGTAAATCGCAAATATTGGTGCAAAGTCACCTTCGCTTACGGAGTATGTGTGTAGATGTAGATGCCACTGCCGTTTGTCACTGAGACACTTGTGTGTGAAACAGAATATCGTGTTCACACAAGAAGGTGTCGCAACGGTGAACAAAGTAAATTGCGACATAACAGGGCAGAAATTTGCGTATTTGATAGTTGCACTACAAATGGCATTCGTGTCCCGGGACGCTCGAAGAATAAACGACACAGAGAGCTGTTTAGCGCCATTGTTGCAAAGCCATCACTGTGAAGTAGAATCGGAGAGCTAACATTCGATTTATGCAGGCCTCCAGCAAAACGTGGCAAGGAAATCCTTTACACCTGTTTCCTGCCGCACTTAACGGAGGCCTAACAACTTGTATGGCGAACGGGAAAACTGCTTCGCTAAACCACACAGATCCATAACTTTGTTTAAAGGAGCGAAGACATCCGCCTACAGAGACCAATAAATATGTATGAGCCATTCGGTAAGGAAAACCCATCGAATATAGCTTCCGACCCTCACGAACGTAGCCTTACTGTAGCCGGAAAACGTAATGGCACTGAAATTCAAAAGGTAGCAACTAAATAAATCGCACGCCGACAAGAAAAGTGACACTTGTCGACAAACGGCAATTTTTAATTTGTCACTGAAAAATAAATGTGAAGTGCCACAACTTGCACTAAAAAAATATAATGGAATTTACTGCCAACAATACATACTTGAAATTTAAAAGAAGCTTATACTGTTTTGGTATAAGTTTCGTAGAATTCATTTTTAAAGTCGAGTTTTCTGAAGTACTGTGTTGTTGAGCTGTGTTACTTTTCTTGCCGGCGTGCGAAATGTCAGTAACCCCTGTTAAAAGTTCTAGCTTCTCTCAGTTCGATAATAATTCTTTTTTAATTGTAATCGGAACTGTAAGTAGCGTCATGTTACTCGCATAGCAAAGTATTGCGAATAGTTGAACAGTGTTCGACTGGGAAATCGACTATCGTACGTCTACGTTTGTTAGGTTCTACTGTTGATTAAATTTTCTTTTATTGTATAGTTCTCATTTCAAACTATAACAAGTGTTTCACTGAATGTGGAGTCAATATGACTTGTAAGCTCAGGAAGACGGAAAATGTTGTCAGATTGTAGTTTCTTCGAATTTTAAAGACGGTTCAGTGAAGAATTATACTCGTCCTGGCACATGAGGCTCCCTTCTCACAGTCACATTGGCGAACTGGTCGTGGGATTAGCACGGCGAATAAGTCGCATTTGTCACTTGGTACACTGTTCTCGCAAGACATCATCATGCGTCAAAAGCAGTGCACCCGCCTGTTCCGCGACCTATAGCAGCGAATGGCGCATTTGACGACATAACTCACTAGCAAATTCAACAGCGTAGACAGTGTCGGTAGGCCGCTGCCGCCAAGGCAGATTGCACTGCGTTTGTTCGTTAGCAGTTAGTGATTGATGCTTCACGCACTTCCTGCATCTTTTTACATTTACAAGGTGAACTACAAACCGCGCACTTTTGACGCCACAGTGCGACTCCTTTTATACTAACAGTCAAAAAGTGTCTCCCAAAAAATTTCAGCCGTGCATATTTTCGTTCGAAAATGGACGTGAGAGAAAGGCAATTTGGAAACACTAGTCACGTGTGCAGCAAGAATCTTCATTCAGTACCGTATATCTGAGCCGGCCGCGGTGGTCTCGCGGTTCTAGGCGCGCAGTCCGGGACCGTGCGACTGCTACGGACGCAGGTTCGAATCCTGCCTCGGGCATGGATGTGTGTGATGTCCTTAGGTTAGTTAGGTTTAAGTAGTTCTAAGTTCTAGGGGACTGATGACCACAGCAGTTGAGTCCCATAGTGCTCAGAGCCAACTGTATATCTGTATTGCCAGTTAGGGCAGAGGCTAGGGTTTTGCGTTACAATACTTGGTTCGTAAACTGGATTCCTGGTTTAAATGCATTTTTTTTATTTTTATTTATTTATTTATTTATTTATTTATTTATTTTTTTTTTGCTGAGAAACTCGGCATTGCCCGGGTATATATCTATGCAAATCTTGTATTAGTCCATGATCTCCTCCTTCCTGTCACTGTCCATCTCCTCCTCCCTCCTCATTCTGTCCATTCCTCCTCCCACCTCTCAGTGTCAGTCTCCTCCTCCTCCTCTTTCTATCCACCTCGTCCTCCTCCCGCTCTCTATACATGTCCTCCTCCCTCTCTCTCTGTCTTTCTGGGATGATGGAGAAGGGTAAATGTATTAATTCTGGGTAAGGGGCCCTCGTCCAGAAACGACGGGGTCGAAAGTTATGAGTGAAAATCCTTCTCTAAAATGCATACCTTAAGAGCTATGGGCACTTGTTCATCTTCGCTACTGTGAAACACATCTTCTGCTGAACAAATGTCCACAGCTCATAAGGTATGCGTTTTACAGCCAATGTTTGCAAGACATCTTTTTCTTGTTTTAGTCCAGCACTGCAAATTTAACAGTCTTAGCAGCAGCTGTAACAGCACATGTATTCAACTATCAGAGGTATCATATCGATTTTTGCTTATAACTTTTGATTCATTTGTTTCCAGAACAGGATCCCTTACCACAAATTATATGAAAGTTTGTAATAACATCATGGAATCACCCTGTATATGCCACATATATCAGAATGCCCGATTCTCTCTTGTCTTACGCCATACGACTCCAGAGAGGATTTTAAATTTAAATGTGGTATTCAGTCGTGTGGCTTGATCCTAAATTCAGAAAAAACTTTTTACAAAGTTAATGGCTCGCTGCAGTGCTCATTCTCGGGATCTTGTTGACTGACACAATTGACAGTACAAATATGAGACGAATTGCACTTTATACGTTTAAGGCTCTTAGGCCGAGCCTACAAAAAAAATTCAAAATAATTCGTCCATAGCTGGCCGGAGTGGCCGTGCGGTTCTAGGCGCTACGGTCTGGAGCCGAACGACCGCTCCGGTCGCAAGTTCGAATCCTGCCTCGGGCATGGATGTGTGTGATATCCTTAGGTTAGTTAGGTTTAATTAGTTCTAAGTTCTAGGCGACTGATGACCTCAGAAGTTAAGTCGCACAGTGCTCAGAGACATTTGAGCCAATTCGTCCATATTGAATTTAATCCAATCTGATCACGTACCTTTGTAGATGTTTTCAAATATTTTACGACTGAACTTCGTATATTCACCCGCCGGTATAATGCATCACTCCTCTTGCTTTGTAACCAATAGCAGCTCGGAAATCTGTGCTTGTTACGACCATGCGCAGTAAGCCCGTTTCTTTCAAAAAATGGTTCAAATGGCTCTGAGCACTATGGGACTCAACTGCTGAGGTCATTAGTCCCCTAGAACTTAGAACTAATTAAACCTAACTAACCTAAGGACATCACAAACATCCATGCCCGAGGCAGGATTCGAACCTGCGACCGTAGCGGTCTTGCGGTTCCAGACTGCAGCGCCTTTAACCGCACGGCCACTTCGGCCGGCCCGTTTCTTTCACGTGGCGGACTGGAGTTCTATAACCAATAGCAGCTCGGAAATCTGTGCTTGTTACGACCATGCGCAGTAAGCCCGTTTCTTTCACGTGGCGGACTGGAGTTCTACAGCCTGCATAAGGCTGCGTTCACACTGCCGGCCGGGCCGCGCCGAGCCTGGCCGGGCCGTCGCCCGCTTCGATATAAAACACATGGTTTTGAATTGCGGTGTACACACTGGCGGCCGGGCGGCGCCGACACGGCGTGAGCCTCCCGGAGCCGAGCCGGCGACATCCCGAGTGTTTAATATTGCCGGCGCGAGCCGACCGCAGGCGCGAGCCTGTGGAGCAGCACTACAGCTTCTGCAGTACACGCATCACACGTCTCCCTTCTCCTTTCTTCACAAGTGTGACTGCACACGTCTTTTATTTTAAGATGTTACCTCACATTTCACAATCAGTGAGGAAAAATTACGTTTATTATAATGATACATGCGAAATTACTTTTATTTCATTTATTTAATCTGCAGTATTTACATGCATTTACAACAATAGCTTGCCAGCCATCGCGGCATTGCCGCCACTGAATAGTTCGCATTTACTTGTAAACGGAGACAGATATGAGTGTCACTGAGGGACGTAAAGTGTCCCTACCAGTTGATAATGCATTGTAAAGTCATGCTGTGGCAGTTCCTTATCAGTGGAAATAGAACCACTGAGTCAAAGGGCATTATCTCAAAACTCTTCGCCTATCAATCTGTCTATCTTACAAGGTAATGAAAAGAATTCTGTGAGGTCATCAGTGGCTCCACATGATGAACAATCACCACTGCCAAGCGCTGCATCATGAAGAAAAAAGAAGAAAAAAGTTGGAAAATTCTGAAGGAGGATTTCTGCGATTCTTCGTTGAAGGCACAGCAAGACATTACCCAAAATGACGAAACTAATTACTTACTAATGATTCTCAGGAGTCCCATAAACTCTCTTCCCCTCAGAGGTAAGCGTTTGTGAAATTTAAAATACAAAAGCATGACTACAATTAATTGGGGGTAGTGAATGCTGTACAAAGTTCTACTGCAAACCAAAAAGTGTGTACAAACGAATCTTACCTTATCGTTATACACAATTTTTCTTCTGCTGTTATACTTCTGCGAAAATTTGTGTTCTGCTTAGAAATTTTGTCTTGAATGTTCTGCAGCACATACTGAAATGTATTATGATTCATTCTGTAATTTGAATAAAATTTTTCAGGATAGTTTTTAAGTTCTTCATATAAAGAAAAAAACTCTCCTAAATGTCTGTCGCTATTTATGGGATGAATCCATAACCTCCTAGTTCTTCTGTACTTCAAAACTCGACGAGTTACTGCAGAGTCAAAACAATACCAATAAAAGAGTGAAGACATTGTTCTACACGAGAGCACAGACTAGCTAAAGACGAGCAACTGTTGACTGCAGCTGCGTTTTCTACTGACTTGCTTGTCAGCTGTCGAAGGGTGGGGATCTTTTTAAATTTATTTATTTGGCCTCCCACCAGCCATTTAGCCAAAGAGTGGGGATTACCAGCCATATAGCCAAAGAGTGGGGATTACCTTGACAGTGCAGCGCAGCCCGCCACAGAAGAAAAAAAAACAATGAAGAACAATGAAACGCACATCTGTGCCGATCTACAGTAGTTTCATTAACTCTCCATTATTTTTTCTGTCAAAGTAGACAACGAGACTACAGAATTGCGCTTCAGTTATCTTTTAGTTCGAAATACGAAATGTACAGCATACTAATTGTAGGATGTAGATGACAAATAATTGTTTGTCTTTTGTGATGCAACGTGTGGCCAATTATAAAAGCATAGCAGATGATTGTCCAGTAGCCGAGGGAAAAATTCTTATACATTTGGATTTATCTAGAGAATGAGACCATTAAAATAATAAGAGGGACCGGCACTAGGTCTGCGCTGATCACTAGTAATTAGTTTTTTTCTGTCCTGCATTATATGACTACACTGAACCAAGCTGTAACCGCACAAACTCCGTGGCTTGCGGACGTGGCACTGACGCCACTGAATAGCTCGCATTACTTGAGACCAGAGACAGATATCAGTTTCATTATCATTTCAAAAACTTTTTGGTACTTTTAGCTACATTTCATTCCCAACAATGTATGGTCTAAAACGGATCTAACAGTAGGCTACCCGCTACATAACTTTTTCACTACAAGATTTGTAAATCAAGTGCACAACGTTGACAAATAGCATGATTTCACAATGACTGTTAAGAAATATGGAAATATAAATGATTCAATACGAAGCTAAGATGTTGCACTACCACATGTACAAAAATCAGATTCTTTAGCCGCATACTTTCTTCAAAATCGGATGGGAAGCGTTACGAAACTAAGAAATCACGCGAAACGAAAAGTAGACTTTTTCTTTTTTCACGACGTAAGTAACGCTTTTAAGGAACGATGTGGCGAAGTCTTATATACCGCTAAGAATTTTTAGAACATGAAAATCGGAGAAGTGGATTTTCCCCCATTTCGCCGTCCCGGCTCGGCGCGGCGCGCAATGTGAATGCACTACTCGTCGGCCTGAGCTGGCTGGCTAGGCACGAGCCGAGCCATTACGCGTCAGCCCGGCCCGGCCCGGCCGGCAGTGTGAACGCAGCGTTGAGATTATAATTCTTTACATCAAGCAATTGTGCTAGATAGTATTCAGATGACCAGACTTTTCTTTTTCTACTGCAGCTGTAGAGTTCCATTTTCCTGCATACAAGCTTCTTGTTTGACATGTTTCAAAGTAAAACTGTGGATATAAGACGCTGTAAGCTTGAAATTGAAAACTGTATTAAAGCTGGTGAATGACTAATATGTGAGGAAATTATTCTGAAATGCATAGTGGGTGCTAAGAGCCTTATACATTTAACAGAAGTATCTGAAATAAATTTTAACGAAACAGAAGTAAGTATTCAGAAATTGAGAAGGGTAGTATTCAAAATAATTGACACAGTAGTAGTAAATATTGAAACTAGATTCCAGAACTTCCATGAAACAGATTCTACAGAACGTGTAATCGAGAAAACGTTCTCAGGTTATCGTAGGACAAACAATTTCCCTGTACGTGAAGTTAAAGAACTACGTAAAGTATATCCTTTATTGACAATCGAAAACTGAAAAGAGAACTTATGTTTATTTACAGCAGTGAGGATAAACTTCCAGAGCCTCAGGACCTCCTTACCATTATAAACAATGGATTAAAATTATGTTCTCTGAATGTGTGAAATTACTGTCGTTGGTTCTTGCAATTCTAACAACCACTGCTTCTTGCAAAAGAAGCGTGAGTACATCAAAACGCGTTAAAGCCTACCTTCGCACCACAGTGGCAAATGACAGACTGTCAAACTTGGCGATTTTGGCTATAGAAAAGGGAAACGGGAAATGTTCAACTAATCGGCAGGATTTCATATCTCTTATTATCAATGTTTACACCCTGAAAAAGGGTTGGAGGATAGAACAAATTTATAAACATATGTGACGGTGCATTACTATGTATTATATTTTTATGAATGTGTAGATGCTTGATATTTTTATGCATTTATTTATCACAGTTTCGGTAGTAGTTTCAGTCTTAGTAGAAATATGTAACCAAGTTCCTTGGGCAGTGTTTCCGTTTTACAAGATTTGTTTTAAGATTTTTTTTTTCATTTATCGCAATTCTAATTCTCAGCCTACCCTAAAGAATTTAAAGACTCACTGGCTCGTGCCTCTCTGAAAGCTTCGGAGCATAACTGCATCGCCAATTATTAGAGCAGGATGGAACGTGCTATCAGATCTTCCACATTGCAAATGCGTAGAAAAGTGCACGTGAACACTTCGTTAGTCGAAATGGACTGTTGTCCCTACCCGTGCGTCAACCCTTTTGCGCAGAGACGCCGACTTATAAAAAATATTTGGGGGGGGGGGGGGCATACTGGGGGTCTTGCCCCGAGAAATTTTCGATCAACATTAGATCCCCGAAGACTGGACTCTCGATAATTCGACACTGCGGGAAATTCGACAAGCCTACACATTTTTTACTTTGAAAAAAGAAACAAAACATAAACACGCACAGTATTTTCGTAAAATGCTAATTTAATTTAACAGTAGTAATCATGCTTATAGACTATTACAGAGCAGTGAATATATAGCTCTGAAAAGACAGAAATTATATTTAAATAAATCCTAAACCATCATTAAAAGAATAAAACATAAAATATTGCTGTCGCACAGTGATAGCACTTTGATTAATAAGTGAAATAGCTAATTTAAGCTTACTTTGAATAAGGCTCAGGGTTCATTAAATAAAAACAATATCTCGAAGTTAATGATTTAATACAGTTAATAAAGTTAATACAATATGCCTAATACTTTCAGTCAAAAAGTATGTAAATAGCGCGTTTTAATTGGGTTTTACAGCCTAATAATATTTAAGTATTTGAAAATAACTAATACAGTACTATAGTAATATAGTACTAAACTAGTACTAATATTTTGAAACTGAAAACATAATGTATGTATTTAATTCTCTATTTTATAAATATTTTTAATATTGGTCTAAATGCAATTGTTAGGGCTAGAGTGTCTTTAGAAAGGTGCAAATGTCGACTGTCTGACTGGATTACTGAATATGAAGTCGTTGATGACTGGTCGGATATCCAATTCATCCAAAACATCTCGGTGGGCATGAAGAATAACGAAGTTGTCCAATCTCTTCTGTCCCATTGTTGATAGGAGATATGACTTCAGACATCTAAGGGCGCTTAATGACCGTTCTGCTGTTGCTGTCATGAATGGAACTACTCGGAGAAGCTTAATGCACTTCACTACTTCACAAAACATTTCTCTCAATGTCTAGGTCATTTATGAAAAACTCAGTTGATTTTGCCAAATTTTTATCACCGCTCTAAAGCAAGCACTCTTGTTCAACTGCAATGACCTGTGTGAGTCCAGTTGAAGCAAACCGCTCAGTAATGCAAGATTGCACCGTTTCACAAACTTCAATGTAAATAGCTTTGTATTATTCCTTTGGGGGTTTGAAAGTGTGCGGTGAGCTGGCTTCGTTGTTTTCATACTTCTTTGGTATACTTCGATTCCGAGGAAGCGAAGGATCATCAACCTGTGAAGGTTTTTCTTTTAAACACAATTCCCAAAAGTGTAGTAAAAATTGTCTCGAGAGCTAAACGGCCTTTCTTCATAACTGTTCATTCAACTGGGAGGCCGCACTTCGGTCAGTGATAGAATTTATGCGTAAACGTATTTTCATGAAGATGGAATTTTTCCAAAGCCTTTTTCCAGTTAGAAAACCCTATGGAAGTAAATGCATCTTCTTTTTTTGAAGAAAATTGTAATAGATTTTTAGCATCTGCTTTTTTGTAGATTTTGCAGAAAACTTTTTCGGGAGATGCTTCATATTCTAGCCATGTATATTTGATCAACCACGACTTCTGAAATGATCTTCCTTTACCGAATTGTCCAGGTTTCGACTGTGAACGGTTCTCTCCTGAAGACGACGAAGCAATTGACGACGCAGTAATTGATGGAGGTTGACTTCCAGTATCATTAACTTCCAAGCGCCCCTTTTTGTAACGAATTTTTGCATTGCAAACTTAATTCACAATACACTAAGAGACCAAAATAAACAAATAAAATATAGTCATATAAAATAGTCCACTAGACACTTAAGTCGGAACACTAAACACATCTTCAGCGTACACTGAACGAAACTATCCACGCGGAATGACTGCGACAGCAGGGTGGGCTTTATATAGCCGCGGCGCCGTATTGTCTGGAAGCGTCAAGCCGACACGAGGCGGAGGGTTCCAGCCGCTTCTGTTCCCGTCCTTTTGATGTCGCCGCGGCCGCAGAGCTGGCCCGCCGGCGCCAGACTTTTCCCGAAGCGCAACGGGTCAAATTCTAAGTGTGCCCGCAGCACCGTAACAGTATCATGATTCACACCACTCGTCTTCAGTTAACCTGCTTACTACCGTAATAATTATTTGTTTTAACTCATTACTGGATGTATTTTAAAAGGTAACTACCGTCAAACAAGGAAAATAAAAAATTCCAACATAATTTTGTGATTTTACAAAGCATAATATAACTAATAATTTTCTTAAATTATTGGGGGGCGGGGGGGGGGGGTCCGCCGCGCCAAACAAATTTTTGAGTGAGCTCAGGCCCCATGGTGTCGGCACCTGTGATTTTGCAGGTTGTTTTTGGTGGTGTTTTTACAAACGGAGTTATGGAGGTAAACTTTGAGTTCTTAAAACCGAACTTTAAGTAGCAGCACATGTCTTGACAAATTCAAAACGATTTGAAGATTTTCAGGACACTTTGGGAGTACTTTTGGAGGAAACAGAATGACGATGAATAATTAATGATTCAAGAAAGAGTCATATGTATGTGATGTTCTTAACATGTAATCGCCTGTGTAGAATGCAGCTTTGTAGAAAGCAGCTTTTGTTCTCCATTATTCAGCTCAACACTGCTGCGAGAAAGGCGTCAGTTTTCAACTACGCCGTTTCCCTAGCAGCAATAGACAAGATTTTTCCTCATCCATGTTTTGTTGTTGTTGTTGTGGTTGTGGTTGTGGTCTTCAGTCCAAAGACTGGTCTGATGCAACTCTCCATGCTATTCGATCGTGTGCAAGCCTCTTCATCTCCGAGTAACTACTGCAACCTACATCCTTCTGAGTCTGCTTAGTGTATTCACCTCTTGGTGTCCCTCTACGATTTTTACCCTTCACACTTTCCTCCAATACTAAACTGGTGATGCCTTTATACCATAGAACGTGTCCTACTAACCGATCCTTTCTTCTAGTCAAGTTATGCCATACATTCCTCTTTTCCCCAATTCTATTCAGTACCTCCTCATTAGTTACGTGATCTACTCATCTAATCTTCAGCATTCTTCTGTAACATCGCATTTCAAAACCTTCTATTTTCTTCTTGTCTAAACTGTTTATCGTCCATGTTCACTTCCATACATGGCTACACTCCACACAAATACTTTCAGAAAAGACTTCCTGACACTTAAATCTATACTCGATGCTAACAAATTTCCCTTCTTCAGAATCACTTTCCTTGACTTCGCCAGGCTACATTTCGTATTCCGACCATTACCAGCTATTTTGCTGACCAAATAGCAAAACTCATCTACTACTTTGTCTCTCTTTTTCCAACCTAATTCCCTCAACATCACCTGATTTAATTCGACTGCATTCCATTTTCCTTTTTTTTTTTTTTTTTCTTTTGTCGATGTTCATCTCATATCCTCCTTTAAAGACAGTGTCCATTCCTTTTCACTGCTCTTCCAAGTCCTTTGCTGTCTCTGACAGAATTACAATGTCATCCGCAAACCTCACGGTTTTTATTTCTCCTCCATGGATTTTAATTCCTACTCAAAATTTTTCTTTTGTTTCCTTTACTGCTTGCTCAATATACGGATTGAAGAACATCGGGGATAGGCTACAACCCTGTCTCCCTCCCTTCCCAACCACTGCTTCCCTTTCATGCCCTCTGACTATTATAACTGCCATCGGGTTTCTGTACAAACTATAAATAGCCTTTCGCTCCCCGGCTTTGGAAGAGAGTATTCCAGTCAACGTTGTCAAACGCTTTCTCTAAGTCTGTAAATGGTATTAATGTAGGTTTGTCTTTCCTTAACCTCTCTTCTAAGAAAAGTCGTAGTCAGCATTGCCTCGCGTGTTCCTACATTTCTACGAAATCTAAACTATGTAGGCAATAATAATAATGATGATGGCAATAAAACATCATTGGAAGTACTTGTCGTTTTCAACTGCCAAAAAGTAACATGAAATTTATATAAAAACTAATGTGTGATCTATTTTAACAACATAGAACGTAGAAGGAACTACGTTCCAAGATAATTTATGGACGTCACTCCACAGATATCGAAACAAACTTGTCGTGAACTTATGTAATCAAAAAGAAATAAAAAAATTTGCTGCTAATTTTGCCAATAATATAATGAAAAATAATAATAGTAGTAATAGTAGTGGTAGTAGACTGAAAGCCGAAAGGCATTACTAGTCGAATAGGTTGGTTGGTTGGTTGTTTCGGGGAAGGAGACCAGACAGCGAGGTCATCGGTCTCATCGGATTAGGGAAGGACGGGGAAGGAAGTCGGCCGTGCCCTTTGAAAGGAACCATCCCGGCATTTGCCTGGAGCGATTTAGGGAAATCACGGAAAACCTAAATCAGGATGGCCGGACGCGGGATTGAACCGTCGTCCTCCCGAATGCGAGTCCAGTGTCTAACCACTGCGCCACCTCGCTCGGTTAGTCGAATAGTAACAGAGTGTGGAAACTACCTGCGGAGGGGGTTGCTACACCTACTGGCGACAAGATGCAGTAAAGAAATGTAACGGACATGGGATTGATAAGCATGATAGTTGTTACTAATCGATAGGACCTATGGCAGAGGCTATACTGCAAACTGGGTTCGAATGTAGTTGATGAAGTAGGGCAAAACAATACACTTACGCGATGTGACTATGTATTTTCCAGGCTGCAGTGGGAGGATCTAGGGTAAAAGAAACAATGATATTCCAAGAAGGAACTTTTTGTTGAGGGGGTGGGATGTATTTGAAGAAAAGTAATACAATGCTGACAATCGGCCGGAAAGCATGTAGGGGAATAGTATGTGGAACACAACAGAGTAAATGTTTCCACCCAAAAAGGAATATTTTGTTCTTAAAGAATTGGTGTCATTGCTGTACACAGTGTTCTGGGAGGAAAGGTCAATATTTTACACAGTGACAGTATAAGTAATTCTGAACAAAAAATGTTATATGAACGTAGGTCCGCAAATGCTTCGTTAGGGAGGTATGGGTATTGAAAGGAACTTTAATTCTGCAAAATTGATGTGCACAAAGTGAACGTATACGCAATGCAACTGGACCGTAACTTGATTTTCTTGAAAACAATGTTACAGAGAAGTACAGTTACGTTACACGTTTTTACATACTGTTTATTTTCTTTGCATTTAGTACATAATGCATTACAACATGCATGTTACATGTATTGAGTTGAAAAAGACGTGCCACCTCTTTTACAAACGGTTTTCAAAAATGGCTCTGAGCACTATGGGACTTAACATCTATGGTCATCAGTCCCCTAGAACTAGGAACTACTTAAACCTAACTAACCTAAGGACAGCACACAACACCCAGCCATCACGAGGCAGAGAAAATCCCTCACCCCGCCGGGAATCGAACCCGGGAACCCGGGCGTGGGAAGCGAGAACGCTACCGCACGACCACGAGATGCGGGCGCAAACGGTTTTAACACTTATCGTACAAACGTAGTACGGTTCACAGAACAAGTTCGAATATCCCACCATGAACATCAATGCACTTTTGCGCTCTAGCGATAACATGTTGTGTTGCTTGTTCAATTGCCTGTGGTTGGTTCCTAATGAATTCAGCAGCGTCCATGATATGGCGAAGCAGTTCATCTCGTGTATTTACCTTTACTTTATGCACCTCTTATTTCATCCAACCCCATGAACAGAAATGCAAAGGTGTAAGGTTAGTTGATCTTGGAGGCCAGTTAATACCACCGCCACGGCCAGGGCCGGCCTTAGCCATCCAGGTGCCCCGGGCGAGTCGTCCAGTTGGCGCCCTTTATTGTATAAATAGCGAACCTGGCAGTGCTTTGCAACACGGTATTTGACTGTTTTCTAGAAATCGTCTTAAGTGGTTAATGGTGTCATCTTATGATCATAACATGGTTTTTTCCATCGTAAATTTGAGTATTTTATTTTTTAAAATGGAAATTAAATCCAAATAATCTGAAAGCCCGCTAAGACGCTCCATGTGAGTCTTGTGTAGCCTGTGACGTCAGTCCAGCATGCTGCTGTCGCTGCCGTAACAGTCAGTATAGCAGTGATATATTGTTTGGGCATTCACGTTTTGGGAAATTGTCTAATAATATTGCGTAGTACTGCACTGTACATCTACAACAACTCCAGAAAATTGTTTTTGCGTGTTCCAAACAAAGAAAAGATGCGTAAAATGTGGTTGAAACAGGCTCGTATATCCCAAATATTTCTTTTCTTTTCTGAAGCACCCGTGTACTAAAGCGAACAAAACAAAACAAAAAGTATTCAAATTGGTCAAGCCATTTCTTTGTTTTGGTGAGACTAACACACAACAATTGATTTTTATATATAGGAGGTAATATGTATAACGAAAAAACACTAATTTTGAATTGGGTACCATATTTTTATTGAATTTAATATAACTGTAAGCCATAAACCTATATTTTCTGTCAGTCATCTGAACACAAAACATATTACGCCTAATGAAAAACAATTATAAACGACTAAAATTTTACTTTTCTCGCTTTTCTGTCGGCAAAGTCTCTGATCAGATTAGCAAAGTCCAGGTTTTCTGCAACTTCATTTTCAATGGACAGTGAGGCCAAACTGGTTAGTCTTGTTTGAGACATTGTAGACCGCAAGTACGTTTTTATCAACTTCAGTTTGGAAAAACTGCGTTCGCCGCTTGCGGCAGTCACTGGTATTGTTAGCAAAATACGTAACGTTATCCAGATGTTGGGATATAACTCTTGAAGATTATGCTTTTTTATAAGTTTAAGGCTTCAATAGGCGTTGCCTGGCTGTCTTCGAGATAGTGTTGCAGGCCTAAAATTTCGTCGCACAGCAAATTTCCATCAATATCTGACTTCATGTTGACAGTTAACTTTTCTTGTAATTTAGAACAGCATTGTATTAGTTCTTCTGTATTTTGATTTTTTTTAATGTCAAACAAGAAACTCCACGTCGCAGAAAATTCTTGCATCTGTTCAAATCTTTCTTTCATGGATATGTGCACGGTGTCCAACAGTGCATTGAAAAACTCTACTTTAAACTTCTTTTTTGGGTCAGTTATTTAATCATCAACAGCCTCTTCACCCGGCCTGCGTTTAATACGTCTTAATCGCATTTGTGGTTTAAATAATGGCTGCGTATCAAGATCCGAAGCCAGTTCAGTTGCTGTTACAATAGCTTGTTCGAAACCTGTTTGTCTATATGTTTCCAAATAAGAGCAACATTTGTCAAGGATTCCCATAATCTCGACAAAGTTGATTGTGGGTGACTGACTTGCTTTACTCACAACGTTAATTTGAAACAGAACATCATACCATGTCACGAGAGAAACAATGAAGCTGAAGTCTTTTAATTGTCCTCCTAGTGTTGTCGCTTCGTGTGACACCGCAGCATCGCTTTGTTCAGTAGCATCAGCCAAGGAAACCAAAGCGTCATGCATTTCGCATAATTGATAACGAACCGCTTTGACGCTATCAATTCGAGCTTCCCAGCGTGTATCACTTACATTTTTCAGGGTGTATATCTTCAAATGGTCGGTCAAAATTTTCCATCTATTAACCGATCCAGCAAATAGATTAAACATTTTTTGTAACATTCTGAACAGTGTCACGGATTTTACTGATGATTTTGCCGCATCACACAATACCAAATTATAACTATGGCATCCACATGGCACAAAAAAAGCTAGTGGATTTAACTTCTTAATTCTGTTCTGGACGCCTTTATTTTTCCCCTTCATGTTCGCGCCGTTATCGTAGCCCTGTCCTCTGCAGTCATTAATGTTAAGGTCAAGATCACTCAATGTTTTTAAAATGCTTTCTGTGAGGCCTTCACCGGTTGTATCATCTATTTGCAGAAATGAGATGAAATGTTCTTTTACACTTACGCCATCCTCTGTTATGTCGGCGCATCTTAAAGTTATAGAAAGTTGTTCTTTGTGGCTTATATCTGGAGTACAGTCAGCTGTGATTGCATAATACTTTGAACCCTTTATGCGGGATACGATTGTAGACATAACGTGTGATGCCATGAGTTCTATTAATTCATTTTGTATATTTTTGCCGCAATAATGGTCAGCCAAATCACCATTCAATGCCAGTCTGACGTGCTCTTCCATGATTGGATCAAACTTTGCCAATAACTGTACAAGGCCTAAGAATTTTCCATTATTTGGGGTAAATAATTTATCTGATAACCCTCTGAATGCCATATTATTTTCAGCCAAATACAAAGTAATGTGCATCAATCTTTGAAGCACATTGCTCCATCGTAAACTTTCTTTAGAAATTAGATTTTGTTCTTCCTTGTCAATAGCTAATCCAGCTTTAAACCTGATTTCAGCTTCAGTCCATTGAGTAAATGCTTTTTTGTGATTAGGACTATTTTCATGCAGTTTCAGAGCTTCACTTAAATGTTTCCAATTTCTGAATCCCACAGTGGTAGTCAAATTAGTAGTTGAATTTAAATCAAACAGTCGACAACAAAAGCAAAAGACACTGTCGTTTGATACAGAATAAACTAGCCACCGTCGTCTGATAGTTTCTTCGTTTGATAGTTTTCTTGTGTAATGAGTTGAAGAGAAATGACGCCCATTTTCATCTTTTGGAAAGTCATTTAGACATACTTGTGAGGGTCCACATATTATAATGCGATCTATATCTCTAGCATTAAGTACTTTTGGCCACGTACCTACATCAGAAACATTGTATTCTTTTATTGCAAGAACGTTGATACTTTCATCGACCACAGATGTCATGTGTTGATTTTGACTTGGAGAAATATCAGAGGATTCATGCAAAGATGTACTGCGCTGGTCAATTTGATCACCTTCAATAGGTGATTGTATATTTTTTGTGTATAATTGTTCACAGTCTGAAGAAATATTTGCTGATACATGGACTTTTGATTCAATATCTGAAGTATTTGCCTTAGAATTTCCTTTAAGGTACTTATAAAAATTCATGTGCTTTTTAGTTTCTTCAAGAACGAAGTATTTGCCTTAGAATTTCCTTTAAGGTACTTATAAAAATTCATGTGCTTTTTAGTTTCTTCAAGAACTTTTTCTTTTTCAGCTTTTCTTTTCCGATTTTCTGAACCAGAAAGCTTTTTTTTAATCATTTCCTTCTCTTCTGGCATGATTTAATAATTTGACAAATTATTGCTTGGACACTGCTCTATTTCGCGACCACAATATTCGATCTATAACAAATAAAGAAATTCACCTATCAGTAGATGTAACTAGAAAAAAACCTGAACTGAAAGATAAAAATGTTTTTCGCACCTACCAGAAAATTAAAATGTTGACACAGTCACGACACTCGTTTCACTCACAATTATTCAGCCACGAAAACATGACCGCTGCCTCCGACTCTTACTGACAATTACTGACATGCGGGTGCAAATCGTAGCGCTGCCAACATATGCAGTCTAACAAACATCGTGTGGCGCTGTATTGTTTCAGTAAGTTAGGGGAGAATTCTCTATGAATGCAGTGCACGCATTGCATGAGCTATTAATTAATGTACATGAGTTCATTAAGTCACAAATATTCGATATAAATACATTCGTATTAATTAAATCATAATGTAATGTATATTTCACAGTCTGTATTTCCTTTTATTTGGAGCGACCGGTAGTTTCTGTTGTAAACGAGAGATGGTGCGGCTGCATGGGCTCTTCCTTGTTGCAGTTCTTGAAACAAATAAGAGAGGCGCTTTGGTAGAGCCCGTGCTAGCCCGCGTCAAACATGGATGGTTGCAGACAATACGAAGATTGGAATCAGCATGATTTCTTTTCTGTTACCCCGAATTCATCGCGCATTCGTGAGATTAGCGACGTAAGTTGAATGAGACTGAATAATATTTTAGTTTCGCGAAATGGGTGATTGTAAATTGTAATTTTTTTTTTACATGCGTTTAGTACGTGGCGCCCCTTGGGCCCCGGCGCCCTGGGCGACCGCCCGAGTCGCCCCACCCTAAAGCCGGCGCTGGCCACGGCCAATCCAGCGATTACGTTTGGTGCGGTTGAGATGGTCCCTTACACGTAAGGTAACATGTGAAGGGGCACCGTCATGTTGAAAGTACATTCCAGTTCACTTGGCTAAGGGAACGTCTTCCAATAGTTCCACAAATGAATTTTCCAAAAAATGCAAGTACCTCTCTCCCGTCAGTCGGTGATTGATAATTAATGGACCTAACATAAGGTTACCGATCATGCCGCACCAAACATTTATGGCAAAACGAACTTATAAATTGCTATACACTAAAGCGTGTGTATTTTCCCGTGACCATGGATGATTATTGCGTGTGTTGCTTATTCCAAGTCGTGAAAACTGGGCTTCGTCAGTGAACCGTACGTATGGAAGCAAATGACTATTCTCAATTACTCAGTGACAGAACTGAAGTCGTTGCGCATTGTCGCCAACGTGGAGAGTTTGGACACGCTGTATGTGAAATGGATACAGGTTTTCCGCATTTAATGTTTCCCATACACATATCTGTGGAACACTGATACATAGGGACATTCTTCGTATGGTCGTACTGGGACTTCGCTCAACACTTGCGATAATTTCTTCACGTTCTTGAAAAGTTTTTTGACGTGCACGCTCGGACGAAAAATGTCTACTTGAAAGAGAGCCTGTTGCACGCAAAGTGATAAACATTTTGATTAAAAAAAATTCACCTACCTCCGCAGTCGAACTCACGAAGTCTAGAATTCTATGATAACAGTATACCTAGCGTCCTAATTGGACAGAACAGTTATACAGTACTGACTGAAGACACTTGTCATATGCGTGGTTACAGTGTTGGCAAACTGCCTTTTTTTGACGTCCATTTTCTACCGAAAATATGCAAGGGATAGAATTCTGTAAGAGATCTTTTAGGACTGTTAGTGTGCAAGGAATACCGCTGTGACGTCCAAGTTCATAAAATTTACATATCTTCAATTCGTGGTGTTTGCTACGGATTTTTTTCCTCGGTGGGATGACTGGGGCGGTGGAGCGCGATGCCATCCGCCACGTGGTGCCAGCTGAGGAGCTACGTGAGACACAAGTAGCGGCTCCAAGGCCCGGCGCCTCCACACAGCGTCTGAACGACGACATTGGCAGAGTGTGACACAGCGGCCGGTCGGTACTGAACAGCCAGTATCAGTATGCGGAGAGCAACAGCACACGATGGAAAAGGCGTTGCACACATTGTGTAATAATTAAATAGTTTTGGAGATTTTTCTCTCAATTTCTCATACATAAAAACGAAAAGGCCCGTTTCTTCATCTACTTCTTAACCAAAAATTGCTCTGAGCACTTTGGGACTTAACATCTATGGTCATCAGTCCCCTAGAACTTAGAACTACTTAAACCTAACTAACCTAAGGACATCACACAACACCCAGTCATCACGAGGCAGAGAAAATCCCTGACCCCGCTGGGAATCGAACCCGGGAACCAGGGACTTCTTAACCATTGATCAGTCTAATTTCTCATTTTGGCGCGATCGTCGTCCATTTTAGCGAAAATTGCGAGGCTGAATCGGCGTGACTAACGTCACCTTGTAAGCAGCCTTAAAAAGTGAGGAACGCAACTTCTGAATGTGAATGAAAGTGGCAGAGATATGCATCCAGGGTTCCTCAATTGCATGATGTAAGAAACTTACAGGCTTTGCGTTGTCCTGTATAACACTTTTCGATGGACGGACACATATTGTTCTCCAGAAACTAGTTAGCCTCGGTAAGCTTCATTACAAAGGGTGATACTTCACGATTTTTTAAAATAGGGCAGAGGTATGATGCAGAAATAATACATACATGTTGCGTATACTGTAGTTCGATAATTTATTTTAAACAGACTGATAAGGGTATAAATACCAATATATTACGTACCTAACTCAAAGCAGCTAGTTCAACGGAATACGGTGCGTCTCAGGACGAGTGGAAGTTTGGGAAGTGTAAATCTATTTTTCAAGAACGACTTGATTTTTGCTATCGAAACAGTGGCCTCTTCATATGCAGAGTGACTAAGACAAGTTAGAAGCTTATTACATACGCAAATGGAAAAGTATTGGTCGTCGTCACATGGAGTTGAGCTTATAGGCGATGAGTTCTTTTAGAATACAAGGAAATCCATAATTTGAGCCGTTACTGACCTCTCCACTATTTCTATGTAAACAACAAAGTGCATATTGCGGCTCCTGCAGGCATTACGTACGCTAACCTAACAAATGATTCCAGTCTGATACTGCTGCCCAGCATGTTATGAAGGACGACAGTTGCAGCAAACGACAAATAGTTTATGATGATTCTGTTGCTGAGGTGAATCACAAAATTTTAAAACTTGCAGGAGTGAAAACGTTTATGTGGTCGACTAACATGGTAGAGATTCTCTCGGAGATGTGTGTTTCGCGCCATTTCCGTAACTAATATATAATTATGCCTCTTTTTTCGATAAACAAACGTAATAGAAATTTTAAGACGTGGATATTTTACAGATCTGGTTGAGTCTTCAACTAAAAGATTCGAATGATATAATTTCCCTGCATGAGGGAACGCCATCTCACTTTGACCTGGAGATCTGACGGACAATTCAATTATTTCAATTCAATTCAATTTATTTGTTACTCTGAATTTTAGGCCCCTTTAAAAGGAAACTCTAAACTGGTCGTACATATTCATTAATCTTGGTGACATACAATGTTTTATATTATGTATGCTGTAGTAAATCATGTTAACAGCAACCACTGGTAATACTAAAGTACAAATAAAACAGAACAGTAGAAAAATAAGAATAATTTAAAATAATAATAATAATAATATTAATAACTCTGCTATTACCGATTCGAAGCCTGGGCCCCCTTTAGCAAATGACGTTGAAGGAGGAGAGGGAGGAGTAACAACCTCTTTAAAAACCTAGGTTCATCGGCCAACGGTCTCGAAGGCGGAAGACGAAGTCTGATTTAATTTCCAATGGAGGAGAGAACGGAAGAGCCTAGTGAAGTGTACCACGAACAAGAAATCAAATTTAGGTCTAACAATCGGATCTTATCGTGGTATCTAATTCCTTACTTTGTATGCAATACAACTTCAGTTGCACTATAGAAAGTCCACAAAACGAATGCACTCCCTCAGGTGGTAACTAAAGAGAAATCCACCATTGCATTACGCAGTGCATTGGGGCCAAGGGTTCTGGGGAGACCCAACAACTGCAATCAGAGGGTTGAATCGGAGCAACCGTGGAATCCCTCTAAAATAAAATTCAAAATGAAATTCTTTCCAGACACTTTAAATGTAAATTTTCTGCTCAAGACTGGTAAACAAAAAGCATTAGGAATATTTTTAGAGAAAAGCAAAATTTAAATTTTAGCAGTGCAAGGAACAAGGTTCCTAGGTGAAAATGTAGTAGATACTTGCAACTACTGAATCTTCAAAGACAAACCAGCAATCAAATTTATAAATCAGATGCCATTATTGGGTACAGCTTTCTATGTTCATAAATGTATAATAGGAAATGTAACAGAATTTAAATCCACCTTAGAAAGAGTATCTTTCCTACCAGTTAAATGCAACAATAAGGTATAGACACTTGTTAATTGCCATGCACCAGTAAATGAAGACAACAAGAAAAATCAACAAAAAACAGGAATTCTGGGATTATTAGAAACTGAAATATCAAAAATTCCAAAGATGAACGCCATGTTACTATTATACGACTTTAATGCACAAATAGGCAGAGAAAAGAAATTTAGAAATGTAGTAGGACAATACCCACGAAAGACAAGAAAGTTGCAGACAGTTTCTGGGAGGAGCTATATGATACACTGAAAAATATACCACATAGACATGTAAAGATACTCGTAGGAGATTATAATTCACAGATTGGAAGAGAGAAGCAACATGCAGTAGTAGTGGGCGAGTACCCTGCGCCTGTCTCCAAATCTTTTTAATAGTGTATTACAGGAAACAGTGAGAATTTGGAACGAAAAACTTATTGAACACAACATTTCGCCGATAATGTTAAGAAGAGGAATCAAAAAGATCGAAATCAATTGCCTTCCTTTTGCAGATGATTTTGCTATACTTTACGAAAACGTGGAATCTGCTATAACGCAAACAAATCTCGTGGAAGAAATAGGCAGGAGAACTGAGTTAAAGCTTTCTATACAAAAGAAAAATTTTTGACAAACGTTAAGGATGCTCCGAAATTCCCGAAAACATGTATTGGCCAAATAGAGAGAATAAAAAAATTCAAATATCTTGGGGAGATAATCCAAGAAAATGCTTTGGAAAGATCTGCAAGACAGAAAATGCTGCTTAAAATGGGAAGAGCATATGGTATAACGAGGTACCTCTACAAAAAAAGTGCCTATCCAAAAACGCAAAAAAAGGCATTATAACACACAACATAGTAGTGAAGCCAGAATGCCTATATGCAAGCGAATGGCTGGCATTGAACTATAATACACGTGCGAGTGGCCATAGCATTCTTTCTTTTTTTTCTCTTTTTGTAACTTTTGTATTTGAGGTTTCTCTTAATTAAATTTATATGTGCCTGTCATTATCTATAATTGAGGGAACGTTTCTTGTAACCTGTTGACACTATTGATATTCAGAGCGTCAACTTGATCTTGTAGACTAAAAGTTAAGCAGTTGCCTTTTAGATTTTCGATGTGCCACGATATTGACTTTAGTCCATAGGTTATGATCACTTACAGTTGCTTGCACATCGCAGTCTAATCGTCTGCAGTGTCTCTCTACATGAAAATGGGGGAATCTGAGAACGAGGTGATCAGCGGAACCGTTCTCCCCCATATTCAGAGATTGGCGTGTTACTACATCCCACTAGATGAAGATGTTTGGGATATGGACTGTCACCTGTCAATAGGTACACCATACCTTGTGTAGGGGCAATGTCACGCAGTTCGAGCCTGTTCCTAGTCCTTGATAATATGCCGTAAACGGACCTTGCAGTGCTCCTAGTGTCCCAGTCAGACTGCCATTCATCTGACTTCCAGGCTCGTAAATGTATTTTATCAGTAATATGCGTTCCTGTGATCTCGTACAAATGGCTCGATTATATTGCTCACGTCCCAACCAATAAAGAACTGCCCTGTAACGTACCACGATATCCATCGTACATAACCCGAGGATCACCTCTGAACCCTCTACATGTGTAGTGCGAAAAGCACCAGTGAGCCTCAGACGTATGCTCCGACGAATTCATCGCAGTATTGTTTCGTACCTGCCTAGTCTAAGGTGATGCGTCCAGACGCTGGCTGCGAAACCCACAATAGCGTTGAAGATAGCTTTGTGATATGATCGCACCACATGCAACGGAAATTCGTAGTCAGCAGTTACAGCACGGGCATTCTTATGCATAATTTTGGCCACTTTCTGAGTGACAGATTTTACGTGTTCTAGAAAGTTTCTTTTCTCGTCTAGAAGAATGCCTAAATATCTACAGACAGTTCAGCCTCAGGAAAGGATATCTGGCAAGAGAAAGTCTTCCCTTCAGAAGTGTGAATGTGGTTTTATGAAAATCTATAGCAGTTTGATGCTCTTGCACCAATACTGAATCTGAGCAAGCACATAATTCGCCGTTTCCTCAAGTCTCGCCCTGGAGTCTGCAGACACAACCTCAAGGATGTCATCTGCGTATGCAACTCAGTAGCATATGCATACTGGGGTTCAATATTACGATTCCAGAACAGTGGACCACTTATGGTGCCTTGAGAACAGCCCTTGGTAACCTTTATGATTGTCTTGCTCTGCCCCGCGAATCACTGAACAGTAAGTCCACCACAATAATCTACAAAGCTCTTAATAAGACATTTGGGGCCCTGAGATCTCGAAGGCTTGCGACCATCGCAGACCACCAAAGATTGTCGAATGCCCCTGCAATGTCAATCATGAGTGAGACTGCATACTTCGTTGTCGAATTTTCTACAATCTGAAGCGCTCTATTAACTGCAACATCTATAGACTTCCCTTTTCTGAATACATATTGACACTGGTTTAGACCCAAGAGCTCCATGTGCACCTGCAACCGATCATAAAGCAGACGTTCCTGAACTTTGGCCAAAATGTTTAATAAGCAAATAGGTGTATAGCTTTACGGTGATTTTTCCTTTCCCTTTTTAATCGCTATTGCCCTAGCTGTTTTCCATATCGCCGGCATCCTACCTATTCGCAGCGCCTATTTTGGTTTGCTGTCAAATATGGCACTGTTAGTGGATCTACCTTCCACACGACCTCAGGGTGGACGCCATCTGGACCAAGTACTTTTCCATTTCTGAGCTTGGAAATTGCTACAGCAACTTCTTCTTGAGTGAACGGCATCACCAACATCTGATTGCCGTATCCGTTATCCAGTTCACTTCTAAGTTGTGCGTGTATTTCAGTATCACTGTCTGAGTTATCATCAGGAAGCAATGCGGCTAGCAGATATTCTGCTGACTCCCTCCACCCAGCCATCATTGAGCCATCCTCTTTGTGAGTTGCGGACATGACTGTAGGCCCCTTAACCTTTTCAGTCAACAATTTACACGGTCTTCCCCATGTGTCAAACTGCAGTTGCCTTAATAGAAATTTCCCTCGGTGTATTCTTTTAATTTCCTGAAGCATTGTTTTGTAGCGCGTCTTAATTGCCCTATATTCATGGGGCCTGGCAGCCTGATTGCCCTAGAGCATGTTGATAAGGTCTTCTTGATATTACCGAACCCCTCAGCTTGGAGAGTTCTGAACTCCAAGTGAACGTAGCCTGATTGCTTACCTTTTTCCTGGGAATATAAAAGTCCTGTACTCTTTGCAAGAGTTCAGTTAGTAGCTGCGCACCCAAGACCACGTGTACCGGAAGCATTTCCATTGGGAATCCTGCGACGAAGGCAACTAAGCCATCCCAATCCGTTTTCCTGATGTCTAACCCAATCCTGCTTTCCTCTGGTTGTCTCCCTGTGTTACTATCATTTGCCCCATTGCACTTGCCAACTATTAATCTTAGTTGCTGCCATGCAGTTTGCTAAAGAGACATCTATGTTAGTTGCTACACCTGCTCGTCCCTCGGCTGGTCTTCTAAATTTAAAACAATGCGGTCCAGTTCCTGTATTGTGTCCTCTAGTATCTGATCTCGTTCGTCAGTTTGCCTACTGTGCCACAGAGAGCATTTTGCATCCGCATCTGTTGCCACAAGGAGGCACGCATCTCATCCATACAGAGCAAAGGCCCTGAGTTCATCCACATGAGGTGCGATGGGATGAGAATACACCACGTATATGCATACTACAACACTCTTTGCCTGCGCGTCCTTCACTTCTGTTGTGACCATCTGCATTGCTATGCCACCTTCGTCACAATGAATTTCCTACTTGTAACGGCAATGGCAGAAATTGTCTCATGGTGGCCAGTAACTGTTACCATATCCGCAGGAGAATGTGGGAGCTTACTGTTTCTACAGTATGGTTCTGGTGGACACCGAAATATCAGCGACCGTAGCTCGAGGCAAGTGAAAAGAGCATCTTGCTGTTGATTAAAAACATTTTCGCTGTTTATTGCTGCAGCCACTGAATGAAAAAAAAGTCACAGTAAACTTTTGACGGTTGGACACTATATTTTTTCTTACTCAATGTAATATTTGTTTGCCGGCCGGAGGGGCCGTGCGGTTCTAGGCGCTACAGTCTGGAGCCGAGCGACCGCTACGGTCGAAGGTTCGAATCCTGCCTCGTGCATGGATGTGTGTGATGTCCTTAGGTTAGTTCGGTTTAATTAGTTCTAATTTCTGGGCGACAGATGACCTCAGAAGTTCAGTCGCATGGTACTCAGAGCCATTTGAACCATTTTGTAATATTTGTTTGCGAATGTACGTAAATGGAAGGCCTGATACTCTCTCATATAGGTTATATAGAAATAAAAGTTGTGCGTACAGTAAAAGCGTCTCGTTGATTCCTGTGTGGCAAGAAATTGGTTATCGTTTTGATGTTTGTCGTATGACACATGGTCTTCAGTGAATGATTTGTCGAAATTTTTGTGAACGCTTCTTATGTGTTTCGTATTTCGTACTGAACTTCAGTACGAAAAGTAGAAGTGTTGCAGGGAAGTAGTGAATACTTAAATGTTTCGTAGCGGTGCCATACTGACAAGTTCATAACCAATAATTACACTTATTGCTACGCATACTCCCACTGGTTCAGAAAAACGGCATTCGCTCACATTATTGTTTTCACGCTTCACTCTGAAGTCATAGCTAGCTTCTGAACTAGGCCCAGAATAACTTCAAAACACATTTGGAAACACGAATGTTCCTGACTGCCACAGTGGCTACTACAGTGCTACACCCAGTACTGCCATTGTTTTCCGTCTGTTAAGCTGGTAGTGACCGGAGAGAAACGCTAGTGATCTGTACTATTCCGACTACTACTGACTTTCCCGATTCAGGAGACGTTAGATAAATAGTGCACGCCTACGAACGTTTCATAACAGTAATATGTTCAAATGTGTGTGAAATCTTATAGGACTTAACTGCTAGGGTCATCAGTCCCTAAGCTAACACACTACTTAACCTAAATTATCCTAAGGACAAACACACACACCCATGCCCGGGGGAGGACTCGAACCTCCGCCGGGATCAGTCGCAGTCCATGACTGCAGCGCCCTAGAGCACTCGGCTAATCCCGCGTGGCGTAACAGTAATACCTGAAATGCGTTTAAGGCTTTTGTAATGGATTTATATATAAATGTACAAGATGTTATTTATTTCGAGTAACTGTCCAGGAAGTCAAAGGGAACCACTTCAAAGTCTGTTACGTAAGGATAAGAACATATGTTTTAAGACAATTGAGGAGGATTGTAAATGCAGTCACATCAGACTGAAGAGAAGCGTATGGTAAAGACATCAATCAGAAGCGAATGACATACAAGAAGTTAGATAGGAGCGATCTGTATTGGGTGCTGTGTCTCCCAATTTGATTGCCAGAATTTGTTGGACCTCTCACGCCTCCAGGTAACATTTCACCTTTTCCGACAAACGGTGTTGTGATGCGTTTTGCCCTGCCGCTTTACTACTATGGTGGAAGTTTCACGTTGGCCTCGCTGGCCGTTGCGTCTGCGGCGATTATAAAGATTGGTAGCGGCGTGAGAGGAGTGCAAACAGTGAGAAGCGTATCAATCCGGGAGGCGGGAGCGGCTAGGAATGTGGATGTTGACAGGGGCAGGTAGCAGAGCCGAGGCCGTGCCGCGCCACACACTGTGCCAACAGCTCTGCCTCACAGCTGGCCTGCAGGCAGCCGCCGCCAAAAAGAACACCGCTGCACTTGCCCAATACTGCACACTGGCACAGGCACGCCCTGAGCCAGGTCCAGCAGTTTTTTGTTCGTGCTTGTTTCAGCCGTTTTTTGGCTACTTCGCAAGAGGCGTTATTGTTCTATTGCCGCGCTCGCCTTGTTACAGATACATAAAATATTACGTTACAATAAATTCTGTGCACATCAGATGATTGGTTACAATAAACGATCTGTCACTCTTCCACTGGGAACTGAATTCGGTATCCATAACTGCAAACTCTCTCCATTTATGACACAATTCAATAAAAGCCCATACAAGTGTTCACTATTTATCGCCAGATGTTGTTGTTATAATCTTACAATAATATTTCCCTAACTGGAGTATGTTTAGTTAGCATAGTTAGATTAACATAAATAAAACTAATAATACATATATTACACAGAAAAAACATGAAAGTGTCATCATCTTCCCGCTAGTGGGAATTTACACCAATATTACTCCTATTTGGAATCGTGTAAGTTTAAATTGTTTTACAATAATTGCTTTTATCTGTTATTATACTAATTCGGGGCTCACATTAAAGCAAATTTGTTCCTCGTTACCATACAGTTGCAGCCATGAAACCATTTTCAGACATTATAATTTGAGTCAACAAGTTCTATCATAAACACCACAATTAAAAATGAAGTGTGTCATATGCTAGGATCAGTTTAAAACAACCTGCTCATCCAATGACCATTACATCTGAATAGTCCCCATTGGAGTGCTTTTGGAAATGGCTTCGTTTTTTATCTATACAGTAGTGAGGAATAATGGATCGTTATACGTTCAGCCTGCTGTGGAACAATGTCGTTATTGATAACTTTTTGCCCGGCCGAAGTGGCCGTGCGGTTAAAGGCGCTGCAGTCTGGAACCGCAAGACCGCTACGGTCGCAGGTTCGAATCCTGCCTCGGGCATGGATGTTTGTGATGTCCTTAGGTTAGTTAGGTTTAATTAGTTCTAAGTTCTAGGGGACTAATGACCTCAGCAGTTGAGTCCCATAGTGCTCAGAGCCATTTTGATAACTTTTTGCGGAGCCTGAGGACAGACGGACATCCAAAATGATTGAAATCTGATTACTAAGTTCTTGGGTTTGGCGCTGAGTTAACGTTGCCATTTTGCTTCCCAAGTCGTCTTTGTCGGGGGTCAAGCGCTGTTTGGACTCCAAACTGTGAACACGACAAGCGGCTTGTCGTGTTAGCGGTTGTGCGCTGCGCCATCAAACAATCTCGCACAGATTTAAAACTAGCCAAACTGTGAAACGTTGTGGGTGAAGAAACTGTCGTATGATATTAACCTCACCAAAAGCGCGGAAATATGCGATTATCTTTGAATGGAGATATAGCGTGATATGTTTTCGCACGTGGTTGAAGCAGTTCATCGACAGATCCCATAATTTGCCGGCCGAAGTGGCCGCGCGGTTCTGGCGCTGCAGTCTGGAACCGCGAGACCGCTACGGTCGCAGGTTCGAATCCTACCTCGGGCATGGATGTGTGTGATGTCCTTAGGTTAGTTAGGTTTAACTAGTTCTAAGTTCTAGGAGACTAATGACCTCAGCAGTTGAGTCCCATGGTGCTCAGAGCCATTTGAACCAGATCCCATAATTTACTGAAATAAATGATCCGTCATTCTAAACTCTATTGCCTCCGTTACAACATGTTGGACTCGTACACCACGAGGCTGGTGAGTACACCGGACAAAAAATCAGTCACCAGGTTAGACGAACATTCAATCATCCATCGCACCTCGACTGCCCAGTTAAACCACTAAATCTTAATCGCATAGAAAATGACTCGGACTATTTGGGACAACGGGACAAATTTAGAAATTAACATCACAACAGTCCGATATCTCTACCGGATCTAATCATCAATGACTGGCTTCATCTGGATATGACGTACTTGAAGAAACTAGTGGACTCTCTTTTTTACTGGTCGAATTGAGGCCTGTATCACAGCTGCAGGCAGCCCTGTGGGTAGAGGGGTGACTAATTTTTGGTCCAGCGTGCTTACGATATAATTTTATGGAGTATCCGTTTTTAAAAAACGTAAGGCCAACATATCAAAAATTTATCATCTTTTTAATTTGTTTTGGCACATCCACATGAACTAACCAAGGATTCATGTGCCAATTCGCACTTTCGTCTCTTCTCGATGGTTTTTGAGACGTTTATCGGGGATATCTAACTAAGATGTTCTACAAGAAAATGATGTAATAATTATAATTTATGTGTCAGCCAATGCTCTTGCTGCTTTGGAAACACCGGTTCCTCCCCGATCACCGGAGTTAGGCAACGTCGGGCCCAGTTAGTACTTTGGTGGGAGACTGGGAGCAACCGGGTGCCGTTGGCAAGTCTCCGAAATGGAGTCCAATTGAAAGACTTGCTCCAGGCCGTGGTACGATACGGGATTATTGTTATTATTATTTATATGTTGTCACAAATAGCCGAAGATAGGCGACGTACTTTCATAACGCATAACGCAAACTTTTTGGACATGAATGCCTGGTGGTAAGCTATTGTCACCTCAGAGCAGAACAACAAAGATTTATTTTTGTAAGATCATTTTTACAATTCAAACGTTTCAAACACGAACGCCTTAGGGTGAGACGTAGTCACGTCAAAACGAAACGCAAAGGTGCTATTTGAAGATCTATGCTGCTAACAGCCGTAACAGCACGTTACCGAAATTGAAGTATATACACTAGAAAGCCGAAGTATTCTTCGAAACTTGATTACGTCATTAATACAAGTACAATAAATGACGTTACACAAAAACAGTTTTAAAAGTAACTAACATTGATCGTAAAAGCTCTTACCAATAATAGTTCCTACTGACGTCTGTCTTTGGGGTTTGACGGAAAACCGAATGTATACTGAAATAGCTGTACTGTGTGGAGCGTATTGTTGTTCTTCCGCAGTGCGTTGTTTCTCTTTAACCACTTAACTATTAGTTAAATTTGCAGTTATCACGAAGAAAGATGCAAATGATTCGAAACTTGTGCGGTGTTCAAACAAGGTATAAGATTTGACAATTTACAGCACAGGTAGGGAGAAAAAAAATGGTTCAAATGGCTCTGAGCACTATGGGACTCAACTGCTGAGGTCATTAGTCCCCTAGAACTTAGAACTAGTTAAACCTAACTAACCTAAGGACATCACAAACATCCATGCCTGAGGCAGGATTCGAACCTGCGACCGCAGACTGCAGCGCCTTTAACCGCACGGCCACCTCGGCCGGCTGGTAGTGAGAAAGTAGAGTGTTTTTCAATGTGGTGTTACAGAACAATGCTGAAGATTGGGTTGATAGATGAAGTAACTAATGAAGAGGTAATGAACAGAACTGGAAAGAAAATAGCTTTATGGCACAACGTGACTAAAAGAAGGGGTCTGTTGATAGGACACATCCTGATGCATCAAAGAATATTTACTTCGGTAATGAAGGGACGCGTCGGGAATAAAAATGGTCGAGGTAGACTAAGGCTTGCAGTCAGTAAGCAGGTTCAGATGGCTGTAGGACGTAGTAGTTATGCAGATACGAAAACACACGAGATAGACTAGCGTGGAGAGCCGCATCAAACCAGTGTTCAGACCGACGACAACAATAATAGTGCATGCATGGGCTGACGTTTAGGATTATAAAATGGATGCAGAGATCGTTTTATCACTGCCTGCCGGCAGTAAACGCCCAGTGAGATGTCACTGACCAGATGGCACCAGTGAAACCGTTACATAATTCGAAGGAAGGAGAATGAACCGCGTTCGGGAAAGCAGGTTTTCGTTGCTAGAGATTTGAGCCCGTTCAGGGCGTAATGTTGCTGCGGGGAGGCCTGTACAGAAACTGCGCTCCGAAGAGAATCGGACGGGTCTCTTAATCCAGGCAATCGATCACGAAATCGGACATCAGCACAGGTTGACTGATGCCACGTCTGCATAACAGGTTTATTTCGAATGTCGTCACAACAAACGTGTACTGCTGCAATAGCTATGCCATTGTCTGCGTCCCCTCCTCCGTCTGTAGAGCGAGATCACTTATCTTGTCCAGACTGCTGTAGAAACCAAACCGAAGACGCGCAAATGGCGTGTTAAAAATCAACGCATCGTTTTTCTTTGCGTTTCGCTTTATCTTGGATTGAATACGCGTGATGAGAGATGTACACTATTTTTCAGAGTAGATTATTCAACATCATAAAGCACAAGCTACTGGGATGGGGATCTGAAGTGGCACTAAATCCAGCTGTTCCGTACATAATGTACAGAATTTTCAAATATTTTTCTGCACTGCAGGTGTATTATCTTTCCTAGCCCGCTCATTTATTGGAAATATCAGCCTTTGAATCGTCCCGCCGTTACGACTGACGATAATGTAATGGGCAGTAAAGCTGAATTTTGGACTCAACGATCAAGTTCTGGATGCATGATGGAGATGAAGTGATTTTAACTGTAATGTGGCCGTGAAAAACAGCAAGATGTAACTGACAGTGAATGTGGTAGGCGAGGACGAGGAAAAACGAAAGGATAGGCTGGGATTAGGGTAGAATGGAGTGTTGTTTACGATGGCTGCTAGAAAGTGCATATGTCGGGAAGGATGTCACGGTTGGAAAGTGAAAGTTGTTTCATGTTCCGCCTGATTGGATGGATAAGGCCTTGGAAGTACATGGGAAGTTGAAAATAGTGATTAGGGAATAAGATATTGCACGCAGAGTGTAGATTTCTCATTTAATGAAACGCGTTCGAAGGTTCCCCAGAACGAGAAGAAGGTGTGGGAAATAGGTGGGATGGTGTAGGAGGCGAGTTGAGGAATGCAGGTGGGTGTAGAAGGCGAGGTGAAGGGATATGTATTGTCTGGGACTTGCAGAATTCTGGAGGGGAAATTATTCAGGCAGTACTGTTACACATTAGGAGAAGACCAATAAGAGTTTCACAGGTGAGAATGTTGGTAGAAGGATGTAGGCACCAGGTGCGTCATGTTAATCATTTTAGTGATTTTAGTCGGTTTCAGGCTTTTTTTGGATCCTGAGGTGGCATGTGTCCCAGGTTAGTTTCTTGTCAAAGGGTAAGTCTGAATACTTGACGGTGTTAGTAAGAGAAATTGAGTAGTTGAAGATGCAGAGGTGGAAAACGAGAACAGACTCAATGCGCGGCATATAGTGGCTTTTGAAGATTCAAATTTTGAAGATGTCTTACCCTTTCAATATTCTATTCTTTTAACTGCGTTCGCGGCGTTGCTCTTTCATAAACAGTAGTGTAGTAGTTCTTAAGCCAATCCTCAAGAAACACTCTGTCACTAATGGTTTGCAGAGAGCAAGACTAACCGTCCCAAGTAAAGTAATACGATTCACAGTGGGAAAAGCTGAACCGTTCTGCACTGCGCGCCTATATTTGACGCAGCGCTGCCACCAGAAGCCCCAGAACTCCGAACGGAAATTGTGTTATCTCTGTAGGGTCACGGAGTCATACAGTCGGACGAAAGAGATGCGCCCCATGTTGCGCCTTCTACTTGCTTCACCCGCGACCAAACGCGCGCCTTCAACCTCGTTCGTACTGTTACTCCTACGTGCTAATAAGAGTAAGACAACGGTTCCCGCTGTGAGACGCTTGTCTACGTGCACGCACACACCCGGTAACTCGAGATAAAGTGCACTGCGGAGAGTACTTCGTACCAGTATTAACTTACCCCTGTCCTATTCCACTGTGCACGCTAATCCCTCTTATGTTCTCATCATCCCTACGCAAGAGATACGATGGAGGCAGTAGAATTGTTGGCCATTCCACCTCAAAAACAGGTTCTCTGCATTTACTCGACAGAGTATCGCGGAAACAACCTTGACATTCCCAGTAAAGATACCATGAGCGTTTCTGTTGCACTTCCGTATGGGCTAGCACCACCATTATCATCAGACATTTAACATCTATTTCTGAAGAAAGGCCTCCCATGTTTTCCTAGAGACATTACGGTTTTCAGCGACAGCCTTCAATGCTGCATGTTTTCTAGTGACACCTATCCGCCTATCATCATCCCGCGCATTTCTGATGGCGTGGAATCCAGCCACGAACTTGCTTGCTTCATCTACGAGCCATTCGCCTGGCCAAATTTCTGCCAGGTCAGTTTCGTTTTCATTACGGCCATACTGAAGTGTATAGATACCTGATCCGTCGTTGATTTTGCTCTTTCTACTAGTAGTTCCCAACTCGGGCGCACTTCCCCATTGACCACTGAGAAAACCTTGAAAGAGTTTCACATTTAACGTACACGTCTACTACCACCTTAAGGCAAAACTAGTAATACACACCGACTACAAATATTTCTCTTAAGACATATCGATAGCTTAGGTTTGAAAATCCAATGCATTTTACCGAAAGCACTCCTGATAATTTCTAGTTTTATGTTCAATTCTTTTTTAGTGCACCCATCGTTGTCCATAACCATCGTAAAATCAAAAATCCATCAACTGATTCTGTAACATAGTGAATTAGTACAATTTACTTTTCAATGTGTTCATTTTACGTTATGTTAGTCATATTATAGTTGTTTTGCAGGTAATTTTAAATGGCTCTATTAAGATTTTTCGTTTGTTGTTTATGTTGATCTTCACTATAGCCAAAAAGGTTAATGTCATCGTCAAAACGGAAATGCTTCAAATATGTTTCATTAACGCATATTCGGTCTTCGTTTTCCAGTTTAAAGATATAAAAGTTTTTATAGACCAAGTGAGAATACTTTTGGTGATGTGGAATCATCTTGCAGTTGTTTTTTCACTCTCCTGGTGAAGCACAACCCGAGCTGTAGCATGAACGCCCACGTTCTTCAGTATATTAACCAACCCGTGTTCCTAGCAGCACGTCTGTATTTTCTCGGAAACTTCTGTCAGGTCTGCGTGATAAGCATTTCAATTACAGGCTACTATCATATTTCTTTCTGCGGCATGCACAAATCTGCGTTATCTACTTGTAGTGCAAGTTGCTAATCACGGAACCAGGCTGCAAAATTGCCGATAATTAACGCAATGTTTTATTCCGATAATACTAAATCGTAAATAATGACGTTATCTGGTTAATGGCTGTGTCTGCCGCCAGCTGTATCCGCCACGTCATTCATACATACTGGCCCAAACAAATGCGGGGTCACGCAAACTGTCAAACATTACATAGTCATAAATTTTGACTTCACACCGATACTATACGTTTGAGCATGTGAGCAGTAGTCCACTCTTCGCTAACTTCGCGACGTCGGTATATTTTTTTTCTTTATTGTTGCTCCATTTCCTCGGCCATCAAGGCAATGGTGGGCTGACAGCAATACATCGGCATTTTTCAGCCGCGGGCAATTATAAAATATACAAGCATAGTTTTTTAAAACATCAAATGTTAAAATATGATCAGTTGCATGAAATTATTGAAGCTAGCGGTTTGTTCATCGAAGATTTTAAATAAAAGTCGTTTGTCTTTTAAGATAAAAAAATTACACTGGTCTTAATAAAAAAGAAGCACTTCACTTTCCTGTACTAATTCGCAGGAAACACTTCACTTTCCTGTACTAATTCGCAGGAAGTGAGCTGTATGTTAGGACAGCTTTTTTTTTTGAGAAAGTGTTTTGGAAAGGATGTAGGATGAAGAAAATGGGTAGGACGATTCCAAACTAAACTTTGGGCTGAAAGAGGAAACTGAGTATTCTGCTGAAAGAAGAGCGAGGGAGAAAAAGAGAAAGGATGATGATGTTCTTGGAGGAGAAGAAGAAAATGAAGGGGCTACCTGTGGTCCTACAGAGACCATAATGGAAGAAACTTTCACAATGAAATAACGTAAGATACCTACACTTTTCAAGCCTTTTTCCACTTCTGTGAACTAAGCACAATAGATTTTTTATTTAAGGAGTGGACAAAGTTTCAACAGTACCACCCTTGTGGTCACATTATTCTCAGCTTACCACAATAAGAAATCCTTCAGTTCCGAGTGGTGTCTGTACTTTTCTCTATATGTGATAGCACTCGGTTGTGCTTTACTCAGCAGTTTTTATTTTCTCTGTCTGCTTAAGCTCTTTCTCAGACTCTTCCTTTCGTTGGCTTCCTGTTGTTTTGGCAGATCTTTCTGATTTGTTAAGAAGCAGAAACACTATGCTCTGTTACTTATACGAAACTCAGGAACTTTATTTTTGATGAATTTTTCTTTCAATGTAGCAGTAAGGGATAGTCAAATTTTAAACTAAACTAAACAAAAAAAAAAAACAAAAAAAATTTAAACTAAAACTATGCAGACGTGCTGTCTTTCAGTCATCAGAAATGAGTTTCCTGAGCATATAGATCTTGTGTATAGTAGCGTTTGAGCTTAGCCATTGATGGATACTGATCGTTCGTTATAAACAGCTTTGGTAAGGTGGTGTGCCATTTCCATCTTGTTGATACTTAAGATTCAAATGGTTCAAATGGCTCTGAGCACTATGGGACTTAACATCTGAGGTCATCAGTCCCCTAGAACTTAGAACTACTTAAACCTAACTAACCTAAGGACATCACACACATCCATGCCCGAGGCGGGATTCGAACCTGCGACCGTAGCGGTCACGCGGTTCCAGACTGAAGCGCCTAGAACCGCATGGCCACAACGGCCGGCAACGAGAGGGAAGACCGTCATGTTCAGCTTATGGCTGTTGCGCATCATATGGCGTCTGCAGCAGCAATTCGAGCAGCAGATTACAGCTGCAGACGCCATATGAGGGCGGATTGGAGGTATGTTGTTTTATTTGTTGAAAGCCGGTTCTGCCTCGGCGCCAGTGATCTTCTTCTACATCTATATATATACTCCGAATGCCACCGTATGGTGTGTGGCGGAGGGTACCCTGTACCGACAGTGATGGCCGTGTTTCGTTAGGAGGAGGCAAGATGAGCGTCTGCAACCAGTCTGCTGCTCAGACCCACTTGACCTACATCTGGAGTTAGGTCTGGGTTGCAATTTCGTATGACAGCATGAGCACTCTAGTGATTACCCCAAGCATCATAACTGCAAACCTCTACGTCAGTCTGGTGATTCAACCTGCTGTGGTGCCATTCATGAACGGCATTCCAGAGAGTGTTTTCCGACAGGATAACGCTCGCCCAGATACTGTTGTTGTAGCCCAACTTGCTCTGTAAATTGTTGAAATGTTGCTTAGACCTGCTCGGTCACCATAGCTGTCTCCAACCGAGCACGTATGAGACGTCATCGGACATCAACTCCAGTGTCATCCACAAGCAGCATTAACTGTGCTAGTGATCGACTACGTTTAACGGCCATGGAACTCCATCCCACAAACTGACATCCGATACCTGTACGACATAACGCATGCACGTTTGAATGCTTGCATTCAACATTCTGGCGATTACGGTTATTAATGTACCAGCAGCTTTTGTCGCGTTCACATTACCTGTGATCTTGCACTGCTAATAACTGAAATGTGTTAGCTAGACAAATGTATTCACGAAATTTCATTACTCTAAATTGATTATTTCTTGGTATTGGGATTTTTTTCCGTCAGCGTATACCGCCAGAGTGCCTCGGTGAATCTGTGTGCAATTTAGACGTGTTGTCCATAATAATCCAAATGTGTCGCATAGTTCAACTTTGGAGTATGTTTCAAGTTGCCGTGCCACTTTACTCCGACACTACGATGCGCATGTACCGAGCAACAACAGAACTGTGTCTGCAGGAGAGACAGAACATGTACCCTCTGGTGTTAGCGTGGGGCGGGAAGTGTAACTTACTCTTTGTAGTTCCCTCGTAATTATATATTCAGTTACTGTTTCGTCTGGTATAATATGAGATATGTTTCATCATATGCAAACTCGACACGACTTCCCTCCCCCCCCTCTCCCCCCCGACGGTTTAAATCGAGGAAATGGTACTGGAAAGTGGTTTAGCTCTAGTAGTGTTTGCAAAAACTGGATCTCTTCCCAGCGACCGTCAGCCTCTGATGACTCACACTGGGTTCTTCTTGACATTTTGACAATTCTGTGTCTTACTCTGTGACGCAAAGAGACAAGTTTTCAAAGTATCCTACGTACTGATCGGCACCTACATACACTTCTTAACAACAGTAGCGATTTCTGTGCTATTCTATTTGCGTATTGAGAGAGTGATAAATAACTGTCTATACGCCTCTACTTACGCCGTGTTATCTCGTATCTTACTCTCGTGATCCCTATGCGAGGTAGATAATGGTCGCAGCAGAACTGTGGTACATTCTTCCTCTAATATCGGTTCTTCAAATTTACACAAGTGTTTCACGCGAATAATGTCGTCTTTTTAAAAATATTCCACTGTATCTCTGTTACTCTTTCGCATCAGTTCTACCGACATCTTACGATGTTAGCAACGCGTCTCTGGTGTCGTTATACAGTGTGATTCACGAAGAGATGCAAATATATTAATTTGTTATTCTACAAGCAAAACTAAAGGAAAAAGTTCATATAAACATAGGTCCGCATATGTTTAGTTACGGAGTTACGTCTAATAAAATATTTTGCCTGAAATGTAACGACTTCGCTAATATGAAGCCATCGCAAAACGGTACGAGGTTAAAGTAAAGCACGATTTCCATTTATTTTGTTGTTATTGGTCTGGTGAATCTAATAAAACATGCCCCAGACGTGTACGTGCAGTAGTTTTCCAGAACATCCAGAGAAGCAAAGATTATTATACAAGTAAATTTGTTTCCTTTCCATTAAGAATGTAGAATCGTTTATGTCATTGTTGGCAACCGTTAGTGGGTTATTTCAGTCGTTTTCTGACCTTGAAACGAGTTAGTTTCTGTATTTTTCAGTGCAAGAACATAATAACAACAGTGTACTTAATTGAAACCACATAGTAAATGTTGTAATTTGTAGATTATTTATGAAATAGGGGTGCCTTTCAAATTTACGAAAGAGGAATACGCCGATATGGTGTTTATTTATGGCAAATGTGATGCTAATGCTGCGGCTGCAGTTAACGAATATCGCATACGTTATCCAACTCGGAGGATTCCGAATGCACGAACCATTAGTGGAGTATTTCGAATGTTACGGGAGACACGTTCTCTACTACTCCAGATACACGTCGTGGACATGTTTTATTAGATTCACCAGATCAGTAACAACAAAATAAATGAGAATCGTGCTTTACTTTAACCTCGTACAGTTTTGCGATGGTTTCATATTCGCGAAGTTGCTAAATTTCAGACAAAAACTTTTATTAGCCGTAACTCCGTAACTAAACATTTGCGGACCTATGTTTATAAGAACTGTTTTCGTTAGTTTTACTTTTAGAATAACATATTAAAATATTTGCCTATCTTCGTGAATCACCCTGTATCTCTGCTGTCATGTCTGCTAGGGACTCAACACTCACTTAGACTTACTCTAGAATTCCTCGTTGCAGCGTCTTGTATGCGATTTCCTTTAATTTCTTAAAACTCTTACAGCAAATCTCATTATTGCATTCATCTTCCTTAATAATGTATTTACGTGTTCGTCCCGTTTCACGTCGCTTCTTACAATTACTCCTACATATTTAAACGATGTTCGTGATCTAGACGTTTACCACTAATCTTGTAAATGGATAACGTAGGATTATTTCCCTTTATTAAAGGCATTCATATTCGTTTAGAAAGAGCAGTCATCGGTACACCAAGTGGAAATTTTGTCCAAGTGTTTCTGCATTTCCTTACGACCTCAAACGAAGATACTTTCCTGTTGACATACATTAAGGGTTCAGTCACTCTTCCTTAGGGTACGACTGGTGTTTCTTTCGTTTCTGCGAGTTTTTTTAAAGTGTATTTTCACTAAATAGTTGATGTATGGGTATTTATTTACGAAAATGTCCTTGAGAAATACAAATTTCTTTTTAACACCTCTAATGTTGTCGGTCTGTCAGTCTTCAGTTGCTGTTAATATTATATTGAAAGCTTTTAGGTTAGAATCGTCTGTTTGCACCTGAATAAAGGCAGTATTTGTTTTCCAAGCACGTTTAGTTCAGTCTATTTGGGCATCATCAGTGGCATGTAGAACAATGTGAACATACACAGGCACTGACGATGTCCTAACAGACTGAGGCGAAACGCGTCTGGCAAAACAAATATTGCCTTTATACATTTGCAAACGGACGGTTCTAACCTAAAAATCATTAATATTACACGTCGTCCAGCGTTAATCTGACGCAGTATTCTCCGAACTGCATTCAAATATTCATCTGTAATCTGTAGGCTACTGTGCTGAAAAGTACCTGTACTAATTTCATTCCCCTCGTTTTGATTTCATGCACAAATCGTACGCGGGGACTACACGGGCCCGAAGTGACCTAATTTCAGTGTCGTCTTTATTACACGAAATTAAGGTTGGAGGAAATATGTTTATTGTCCCATTTTGCAACGAAGACTTCCGAAATTTTGTGAGCAAGCCTCTCTGCGACGCACTTTATGTTTTTTTAACGTCTCCCAACGCAGTTTGTTGAGCATTTGTGTGACACTCTCACGGTGACTAAACAAACCTTTGACGAATATTGCAGCTCTTCTTTGAATCTTTTCCATCTATTCCGCTAATCCAACTTGGCGAGTGTCCCAGCCTAACGGACGACACAAAATAATTCGAAGGAGGGTATTGACAGCGTCACTTTCGAGAGTTAATTACACATTCTTATAAGTTTTAACATAAATGTGAATTTGCGTTTGACTTATATACTGCTAGATTTAAGTTATCGTTTTATTCCGCATCGTTCCGGGCAGATAATTCTACTAGATACTTGACTATTGTGACTGATAGCAGTGACTGATGGTCGAAGACGTACCGGTATTATATTACACTGCCTGAAAAAAACGTTAAACACTCAAAGGCGAGGAGGAAACGAAATAAAACTGCACTGCTTGAGAGAGTATATGATATTATTCCAGTGATTATGAAACTGAGTCAAATTTTCAAAGAACTTGGCAGTATGAGCCCACTGATGAGTATGACGTTGCGCCTCATATGGCATGGATACTTGCACTGACTCTGTTGGGAGCGGTGTCACAGAGTTGTTGTTCCCTCTCCTGTGCCAAGCTGACCCTTGATATCTTGGATGCTGGCGCTGGGACGGAGTTGACGTTCGTGCTGGCCCCCACACAGATTCTATAGGTACAGGTTTGGGGATCTTGCCACCCATGGGATAACCACATAACACGCATGCAATTCACAGAGACACTTCTCATGTGTGGACGAGAACTGTCAGAGTTCCCTCAATCACTACCGGTATTGACGTGAAGTCATACCTGATGACTTCCCCCCCCCCCCCCCCCCCCCCCCATTAGCGCCGGGAGTAATACTGCTGTGCCCCTCCAAAATACTGGAGGAATGGGACCTCAACAAAGTTCGCCTCCATATTTGTCGTCGATGGTCATCCGGGGTAGTGTAAAACCGCGATTCACCGATGAATACAATGCGACGCAGAAGTTCATGCTTCCCGGTCACGGCACCACTCCAAACGCAGCCATTTGTGTTGCGGTGTTAACAGCACGGGCCGGTAATTCCCTAGTCCCGATGCTACTGGTCTCAGACTAATGGTGCGGGATGGTACAGAAGGTTACAGGAGGTCCACTACTTGTTCTCGGATGTAAAGGATTTACGATGTGCTTGGTGCATAATACGGGAATTACCCGTTGTGATGGTCTGACGTGGTGCTTAACGGGACCTTGACGACGGGTATCCCTACCCTCACATTCTCATGCAATCAAACATCGGGCCGCTGTCACATACGAATGCTACACAAGTCTAGACACTGCACGATTCGGTTAGCCGACCAGATGGAGACCCACAATGAAGCCCCTTTCACACGATTCGATCAGCCAACCAAATGAAGACACACAATGAAGCACCTTTCAAATTCTGTCACATACTGATAACGCTGTCTCAGACGAATGCGTGGCATCTGTGTGTCCTTCACAGTGAATACTAATCATTTGATGCTGTTCATGCCCAATATGTACCCAAACATGTCTAGTTGCTGTTGTGGTTTTCAGTCCAGAGACTGGTTTGATGCAGCTCTCCATGCTACTCTGTCCTGTGCAAGCTTCTTCATCTCCCAGTAACTACTTCAACCCACATCCTTCTGAATCTGCTTAGTGTATTCATCTCTTGGTCTCCCTCTACGATTTTTACCCTCCACGCTGCCCTCCAATACTAAATTGGTGATCCCTTGATGCCTCAAAACATGTCCTACCAACCGATCCCTTCTTCTAGTCAAGTTGTGCCACAAACTCCACTTCTCCCCAATTCTGTTCAATACCTCCTCATTAGTTATGTGATCTACCCATCTAGTAACAACGCAAAATACGAACAACACTAATGCACCCAGCTGACCGCTCTGCGTGTCACAGAGAATTGTAACTCCAATCATTTATACATCTTCCGGCCGGAGTGGCCGTGCGGTTCTAGGCGCTACAGTCTGGAGCCACGTGACCGCTACGGTCGCAGGTTCGAATCCCGCCTCGGGCATGGATGTGTGTGATGTCCTTAGGTTAGTTAGGTTTAAGTAGTTTTAAGTTCTAGGGGACTGATGACCACAGCAGTTAAGTCCCATAGTGCTCAGAGCCATTTGAACCATTTATACACTGAAGCGCCAAAGAAACTGGTATAGGTGTGCGTATTCAAATACAGAGATATGTTAACAGGCAGAATCCGGCGCTACGGTCGGCAATGCTTATATAAGACAACAAGAGTCTGGCGCAGTTGTTACGTCGGTTACTGCTGCAACAATGTCAGGTTATCAAGATTTAAGTGAGTTTGAGCGTGGTGTTATAGTCAGCGCACGAGCGATGCGACACAGCATCTCCGAGGTAGCGATGAAGTGGGGATTTTTCCGTACCACCATTTCACGGGGGTATCGTGAATATCAGGCATCCGGTAAAACATCAACTCTCCGACATCGGTGCGGCCGGAAAAAGATCTTTCAAGAACAGGACCAACGACGAGTGAAGAGAATCGTTCAACGTGACAGAAGTGCAACTCTTCCGAAAATTGCTGCAGATTTCAGTGCTGGGTCATTAACAAGTTTCAGTGTGCGAAGCATGCAACGAATCATCATCGATATGGGCTTTCGGAGGGCAAGGCCCACTCGTGTACCCTTGATGGCTGCACGACACAAAGCTCTACACCTCGCCTGGGCCCGGCAGCACCGACATTGCGCTGTTGATGACTGGAAACATGTTGCTTGGTCAGATGAGTTTCGTTTCAAATTGTATCGAACGGATGGACGTGTGCGGGTATGGAGATAACATCGTGAATCCATGAATCCTGCATGTCAGCAGGGGCCTATTCACGCTGGTAGAGGCTCTTTAATGGTGTGTGGCGTGTGCCGTTGGAGTTATATAGAACCCCTGATACGTCTAGGTACGACTGTGACAGGTGATATGTACGTAAGCATTATGTCTGATCACCTGCATCCATTCACGTCCATTGTGCATTCCGACGGACTTGAACAATTCCAGCAGGACAATGTGACACCCTACAGGTCCACAATTGCTACTTAATGGCTGCATGAACACTCTTCTGAGTTTAAACACTTCCGCAGGCCACCAAACTCCCCAGACACTAACACTATTGAGCATATCTGGGATGCATTGCAACGTGCTGTTCAGGAGAGACCTCGACCCCCTCGTTCTCTTACGGATTTATGGACATCCCTGAAGAATTCATGGTGTCAATTCCCTCCAGCACTACTTCAGACATTAGTCGAATCAATACCACGTCGTGTTGCGGCACTTCTGCGTGCGCGCGGGGGTCCAACACGATGTTAGGCAGGTGTATCAGTTTCTTTGGCTCTTCAGTGTGTACGTGCACGATTTTACGTTGAAGTCTGATCATGTCTTCTGGGTGCATCACTTTTTTTGTTGGGTAGCGTATATTGTATCGGTCTGCCAGGTGAGGAAGAAACCCTCGATTTTATGCTCAGTTAGCTAAAATCACCCCCTCTGTCATTTTCAAACATTACACAAATGTGTAGTGTAAAGGACTAATGTGTCAAAAGTATATCAAAATGGTTCAAATGGCTCTGAGCACTATGGGACTTAACATCTGAGGTCATCATCCCCTAAAACTTAGAACTACTGAAACCTAACTAACCTAAGGACATCACAAACATCCATGCCCGAGGCAGGATTCAAACCTGCGACCGTAGCAGTCGCGCGGTTCCGGACTGAAGCGCTTAGAACCGCTCGGCCACCGCGGTCGGCAAAAGTATATCATGACCGACAGAACAGTGTAGAATATATCAACATGTAACAGCGTAATCATCAAATGGCATAATTTCGTATATTCGCCAATACCAATTTCTACGCTGCGAATGAATGACTGCAAACCATATTCGGGTCTAATCACATTACCGGAAGAAAAAAATGGTTCAAATGGCTCTGAGCACTATGGGACTCAACTTCTGAGGTCATTAGTCCCCTAGAACTTAGAACTACTTAAACCTAACTAAACTAAGGACATCACAAACATCCACGCCCGAGGCAGGATTCGAACTTGCGACCGTAGCGGTCTTGCGGTTCCAGACTGCAGCGCCTTTAACCGCACGGCCACTTCGGCCGGCCATTACCGGAAGACACAGTACATTATATTAATATAGGTCAGCATATGTCTTGGCAGATTAATGTATGACTATCAAATCGCATAATGCGTTACCGTGTGTGTAATAAGGCAAACCACACGGTCTGTACAAAAAAAGGCTACATCGAACACCAACGGCACACTCTCCACTACAGCCGAACAGACCTGCAGTGCCTGACCATTGTGTTTCTTCTGGTCATTCCATTAATTACAACAATGTTTAGACACTGCTCACAGCCTCATCCTTTTGAGATTCTGGGATTTAGGATGTCTGGAAATACGACTGGTAGATAATCTGCTCAGTCGCGACGAGGGCCTCCCTCTAGACAATTTTCGGAATCCTCTTGTTTCAAGTAGTCGCTCTCGCACCAATTTCTGGTTTCTATCTTCTCTGCCTGAAATTCAGAAACCTACCACGAATTTCAACATTGCGGATTCATAGCTTCTCGGACCAGTTTGCTTTTTATCGATGACACAAGTATTACCTATGATTGGGGTTGTTGTGTCACTTGTATCATCTATGACACATGCAATAAAACTAAGTTAAAAATAGGTACTATTTCCTAGTTCTGATCAAAGGGTTGAGAGATCTCCCTTGTATGGCAAAACGCCAGAATTCGAATTCCGCTCCTACGAGAGCCCCACTGCTAGCTCACTCATTATTTATTTGAAAAGACCCTGAGTCTATAATTGCCAGACCTGGAACAGACTGCTCTGCCTCTAGGGGTAGGGAATGGAAAGAATATGAAAGGAAACACTTACATGATATACCAACTCTCCTTAACAATAGCTGGAAAGGACCCAGCAGACACTCTGCAGTGGAAGCAATGATGGAATATGAAACATCTGTTTTGTTCACTTCAGACGTCTTCAAATTTCTATACTAAATTCCTCATCTGGAGCCGCATTTTCTCGTGTTTTCTATGGCCTGTCGTGTGATATACATTTAGGCTAGATTTCATAACAGTCAACGCTTGTTGCTAGATTTTTTTTGAATTACAGAAAAAGAGCACTTTTGGTTACTATGTATACTGTACGTTACAATTTATTCGCTAGATATTGGTTTCATTTTCTAGTTCTTTTAATAATGCTCAGTTTTCCCCTGACAGAAAATTCATAAAATCGTAGAAATTATTTAGATTTAAAAAAATTAAAATAAGAAACACGACCATGTTTTCATCTCAAAAAAAGTGGAAAAGTAGAGTGTAAAGTCCGTCGACAGCGAGGCCAGCTGAGACGGGAGACAATGTCAGACTGGGGAAGGGTGAAAAAGTAATTCGACTGTGTCTTTTTCATAGAAACCATCCTGATATTTGCCTTAAAGGAGTTTAGGCCAACCAAAGAAACGCAAATTTGAGTGACCACACGGAAATTTGAATCTCGCTCGTCGTGAATGAGAGTCCTGTGTCCTAAGCACTGAACCGCCTCGCTTGGTTTTCCGTTTTGTAGCCTCTGTTTTGTTTCTACTTCTAAAAATTGTAGCAATTTTGTATTAATCGAGATCTAAAATGGTAATCGTAATGAGAGGATAAACAAGCCATTGCCGGTGTACACTCTTTACTTCTGTGGCCAGGATGCTCCAATTAGACATTCCTTTGTTGAGAAAATATACGGAAGCGAGTGCAGTCAAACGCTAGGCTGTGTAGTTAGCGTACAGGCCACATCTATTGACCCGGGCTAATCAAGAACGGGGCGCGCGGTGCCTACTTTGCAGAAATGACTCAATTCAGCCCCGCAGGGACAGCATCTCATACTTGGCCACTGATACAGTTTGAGCTAGAGGAAAACTGCGTTTTAGCATCTGTGTCAGATCAGCGTAAATATTTACAACAAAAAAATAGCGAAACGGAAAGAACTAATTAACAGAGTAGATGAAGCTTTGGGAAACGAAACAAAAAAAGGTCCGCACATAGGTGCCATGCATTATGCGACTTTAAATATATACTGTCAGAACCATTACAGGGCAGTCACAATGAGTCTGCAGTGTCTAGTAGTAAAGGAAAAATGAGGCATCCCGTTAATCACGAACTTCACCCAAAATCACGAGTGATGAATGAAGCATTCTCTAGTACTGGAGATCCAGAAGTTGTCGCCATATGCTGTCAGTATTAATTTCGATACAGTTATACGTTGTACACTGACGTTACAAAGTCATGGGTTAGCGATATGCGTATATACAGACGGCGGTAGTATCGCGTACACAGGAATAAAAGGACAATGCATTGGCAGAGCTGTCGTTTTAACTCCGGTGGTTGATGTGTAAAGGTGTCGGACGTGATTATGGCTGCACGACGGAAATTAACAGACTTTGAACAAGGAATTGTAGTTGTAGCCAGACGCATGGGACATTCCGTTTCGCATATCATTTCCGATATCCACAGAATCAAGAGCCTGCCTGCCGAGAATACTACACTACTGGCCATTAAAATTCCTACACCACGAAGATGACTTGCTACAGACGCAACATTTAACCGACAGGAAGAAGATGCTGTGATATGCAAATGATTAGCTTTTGAGAGCATTCACACAAGGGTGGCGCCGGTGGTGACACCTACAACGTGCTGATATGAGGAATGTTTCTAACCGATTTCTCATACACAAACAGCAGTTGACCGGCGTTGCCTGGTGAAACGTTGTTGTGATACTTCGTGTAAGGAGGAGAAATGCGTACCATCATGTTTCCGGCTTTCATAAAGATCGGATTGTAGTATATCGTGATTGCGGTTTATCGTATCGCGACATTGCTGCTCGCGTTGGTCGAGATCCAATGACTGTTAGCAGAATATGGAATCGGTGGGTTCAGGAGGGTAATACGGAACGCCGTACTGGATCCCAACGGCCTCCTATCGCTAGCAGAGAGATGACAGACATCTTTTCCGCATGGCTGTAACGGATCGTGCAAACACGTCTCGATCCCTGAGTCAACAGATGGCGACGTTTGCAAGACAACAACCATCGGCACGAACAGTTCGACGACGTTTGCAGCAGCATGGACTATCAGCTCGGGGACCATGGCTGCGGTTACCCTTGACGCTGCATCACAGACAACAGCGCCTGCGATGGTGTACTCAACGACGAACTTGGGTGCACGAATGGTAAAACGTCATTTTTTCGGATGAATCCAGTTCCTGTTTACAGCATCATGATGGTCGCATCCGTGTTTGGCGACATTGCGGTGAACGCACATTGGAAGCGCGTATTCGTCATCGCCATACTGTCGTTTCACCCGGCGTGATGGTATGGGGTGCCATTGGTTACACGTCTCGGTCACCTCTTGTTCGCATTGACGACACTTTGAACAGTGGACGTTACATTTCAGATGTGTTACGACCAGTGGCTCTACCCATCATTCGATCCCTGCGAAACCTTACATTTCAGCAGGATAATGCACGACCGCATGTTGCAGGTGCTGTACGGGCCTTTCTGGATACAGAAAATGTTCGACTGCTGTCCTGGCCAGCACATTCTTCAGATGTCTCACCAATTGAAAACGTCTGGTCAATGGTGGCCGAGCAACTGGCTCGTCACAATACGCCAGTCACTACACTTGACGAACTGCGGTATCATGTTGAAGCTGCATGGGCGGTTGTACCTGTAGACGCCATCCAAGCTCTGTTTGACTCATGCCCAGGCGTATCAAGGCCGTTATTACGGCCAGAGGTGGTTGTTCTGGGTACTGATTTCTCAGGATCTATGCACCCAAATTGCGTGAAAATGTAATCACATGTCAGTTATAGTATAATACATTTGTCCAATGAATACCGGTTTATCATCTGCATTTCTTATTGGTGTAGCAATTTTAATGGTCAGTAGTGTATGTTTCATGTATTACCTCTCACCGCGGGCAGCACCAGTGGTCAACGGCCTCCACTGAACGACCGAGAGCAGCGGCGTTTACGTAGAGTTGTCAGGACTAAAAGACAAGCAACAGTGCGTGAAGTAACTGCAGAAATCAATGTGGGACGTTCATCACCAACGTATCCATTAGGACAATGCGGTGAAATTTGGCGTTAGTGCGCTATGGTAGCAGACGACCGACGCGAGTGCCTATGCTAAGAGCACGACATTGTCTGCAGCCCCTCTCCCGGGCTCGTGGCCATATCGGTTGGACCCTAGACAACTGGAAAACCGTGGCCCGGTTAGGTGTGTCCAGATTTCAGATGTTAAGAGCTGATGGTAGGGTTCGAGTGCGCCGTAGTCCTCACGGAACCAAGTTTTCAACAAGGCACTGTGCAAGCTGGTGGTGGCTCCATAATGGTGTGGGCTGTGTTTACATTGAATGAGCTGGGGTCTCTGGTCCAACTGAACCGATCATTGATGGCAAATGGTTATGTTCGGCTATATGGAGACCATTTGCAGCCATTAATTGACTTCATATTGCCAAACGACGATGGAATTTTTATGGATTATAATGCCTAATGTCACTGGGCCAAGATTGTTCGCTATTGGTTTGAAGAACATTTTGGACAGTTCTAGCGACTGGTTTGGCCGCCCAGGTCGCCTTACACGATTCTCATCGAACATTTATGGGACGTAGTCAGAGGTCAGTTCGTGCACAAAATCGTGAACCGGCAACACTTTCGCAATTATGGATGGCTATAGAGGCACCATGGCGCATATATCTGCAGGGGACTTCCAACGACTTGTGGAGTCCATGCCACATCGAGCTGCTGGACCACACCGGGAAAAACGAGGTCCTATACAATATTAGGAGGTATCCCATGACTTTTGTCACCTCTGTGTGTAATGGGCAGTCAAATGAAAACGACATAAAGTAAGTAAACTGTTTGTTATTTCAAAAGTAAGCGCTATAACTATTAATATATTTGTCCCATTGTGAGATTAGATGGTCAATGCCTTCATGAAAAAATGTTTGGAGTTGCCTATGGTATCATGATTGTACTGAAGTGTGCACCTCTTTGTACGGAGAAAATTGATGGACACAAAAATGTCATTCACTAGGGCTTCAAAAACATGGAAATCGCATGTGGGAGTAGGAACTGTGTGGAGGATGTGTAAGGGCTTCCCAGTGAAACTTCCACACCACAGTCGAAAGAACAGGCACGCTAGCTCCAGGAAAGTCATGACAACCTTTTACTTTGACTGCAAGGGCTCTGTGTGATTGACTCCCTGGAACACGGCGCCCCAATTATCTCACAGCGATATATGGACACTTTACAAAAATTGAAGTGCGCCATCAAGTCCAAACTCCCATCATTCTGTTGTGCAGGATAACGCCCACCCACATGTGCCAATGTAGTTTTCATTATGCTGCAGACCCTCCATTCAGACCTGATTTCTTCCATGGTGATTCCCATATTTTTGGAGCCCTGGAGACAGAGAGAGAGAGAGAGAGAGAGAGAGAGAGAGAGAGAGAGATAGTCATGGCCATCGATTTGCTTTGGATGAAGAGGTGCAAGCCTAAGTGTAGTCATGGTTCTGTAGGCAACTGCAAACATTTCTCTGTCTTGTGTCATAGCGGGATAAATGTATTACCAACTGTGGTGAGTACTTTTAAAATAATAAGCAGGCACCCACTTCTTTCCATCTGTCTCATTTTCATTTGACTGCCCATTATACACTCCTGGAAATTGAAATAAGAACACCGTGAATTCATTGTCCCAGGAAGGGGAAACTTTATTGACACATTCCTGGGGTCAGATACATCACATGATCACACTGACAGAACCACAGGCACATAGACACAGGCAACAGAGCATGCACAATGTCGGCACTAGTACAGTGTATATCCACCTTTCGCAGCAATGCAGGCTGCTATTCTCCCGTGGAGACGATCGTAGAGATGCTGGATGTAGTCCTGTGGAACGGCTTGCCATGCCATTTCCACCTGGCGCCTCAGTTGGACCAGCGTTCGTGCTGGACGTGCAGACCGCGTGAGACGACGCTTCATCCAGTCCCAAACATGCTCAATGGGGGACAGATCCGGAGATCTTGCTGGCCAGGGTAGTTGACTTACACCTTCTAGAGCACGTTGGGTGGCACGGGATACATGCGGACGTGCATTGTCCTGTTGGAACAGCAAGTTCCCTTGCCGGTCTAGGAATGGTAGAACGATGGGTTCGATGACGGTTTGGATGTACCGTGCACTATTCAGTGTCCCCTTGACGATCACCAGTGGTGTACGGCCAGTGTAGGAGATCGCTCCCCACACCATGATGCCGGGTGTTGGCCCTGATTGCCTCGGTCGTATGCAGTCCTGATTGTGGCGCTCACCTGCACGGCGCCAAACATGCATACGACCATCATTGGCACCAAGGCAGAAGCGACTCTCATCGCTGAAGACGACACATCTCCATTCGTCCCTCCATTCACGCCTGTCGCGACACCACTGGAGGCGGGCTGCACGATGTTGGGGCATGAGCGGAAGACGGCCTAACGGTGTGCGGGACCGTAGCCCAGCTTCATGGAGACGGTTGCGAATGGTCCTCGCCGATACCCCAGGAGCAACAGTGTCCCTAATTTGCTGGGAAGTGGCGGTGCGGTCCCCTACGGCACTGCGTAGGATCCTACGGTCTTGGCGTGCATCCGTGCGTTGCTGCAGTCCGGTCCCAGGTCGACGGACACGTGCACCTTCCGCCGACCACTGGCGACAACATCGATGTACTGTGGAGACCTCACGCCCCACGTGTTGAGCAATTTGGCGGTACGTCCACCCGGCCTCCCGCATGCCCACTATACGCCCTCGCTCAAAGTCCGTCAACTGCACATACGGTTCACGTCCACGCTGTCGCGGCATGCTACCAGTGTTAAAGACTGCGATGGAGCTCCGTATGCCACGGCAAACTGGCTGACACTGACGGCGGCGGTGCACAAATGCTGCGCAGCTAGCGCCATTCGACGGCCAACACCGCGGTTCCTGGTGTGTCCGCTGTGCCGTGCGTGTGATCATTGCTTGTACAGCCCTCTCGCAGTGTCCGGAGCAAGTATGGTGGGTCTGACACACCGGTGTCAATGTGTTCTTTTTTCCATTTCCAGGAGTGTATATATAACTAGTAGAGTAATGGCGTCATGAACGTGTTTTGTTATTGCGGGTTACCTACTTCAGTGGCAAGTATACGAGGTGGAATCCAAAATTTTCGGGAGTGGTGCTGCCATCTGGAAAGTGGGAGTAGTAGATTTTTGCATCTCTAGGTGGCGAGAGCTGCATATCTGATGAGTCAGTGTGCGGAGCGGCATTCAGCTGGGAGGACTTGTTGTGTGTCCACAGTGATTTCTGTAGTACTCTGTGTTTTGTGTGTGGCGATTTTACGATGGATAAACAGAACAGCGTTTGTTTATCAAATTCTGTGTGAATCTCGGGAAAAGTGCTATGTAGACCCTTGCTGGATTTACGGTTATGACCCAAAGACAAAGCAACAATCGTCTCCAAAACCCAAATAAACGAGACAGGTGAAGAGCAAAGGGAAGAAGATATCATCGTTTTCTTTGATACCAAGGGAATTGTGCACAAAGAATTCGTCGCACCCAACCAAACAGTGAATTCCACATACTACTGTGACGTTTTGCGAGGGCTCTGTGAAAACGTGCTGCGACGATGGCCCGAACTTTGGCGTCAAGGGAACTGGCTGCTGCATCACGACAACTCGTCCTGTCACACGTCCTTGCTCACCAGGAGCTTTTTGGCAAAAAACAACATGGCGGTTGTACCCCACCCACCATACTCGCCAGATTTGGCACCTTGTGGCTTCGCGCTATTCCCAAAACTGAAACTCAAGTTGAAAGGCCGTCGGTTCGACACTCTAGAGACGATTCAAGAAGCATCGCTGGTGGTGATAAACCCCCTTCCTAGAGCAGGACTTCCAGAAAACGTTTGACCAGTGGCAGAAGCGCTGGGACTGGTGTGTACGTGCGGATGGGAACTACTTCGAGGGTGATGGTGACCATTAGTCCAAATGTAAGGTTTTCAACAGATGGCAGCACCAGTCCCGAAAATTTTGGATGGCACCTCGTACAGTCAGAGGTAAACTTATTGTTCTCTTTTGATTGACAGATCATTAACCTACTGTTCTGCTAAGAGTATTATGATTCCCAGGGGATAATCCATTCTTTTGATTGACAGGTGTATGGTCAACAACGTTGCTGTCTCGGATTGGGTAAAGTAGAGTTTTTAAGCTTGGGGGGTTGCGGCCTTATATCAGAGTGGAATTATTTAGAACTACTGTATACATCGAAGCTGCAGCTGTTTGTTTCGCAGTGCATCGCTGCTGGTGGCGTTTGTTTCGCTGTGCACTGCAGCTATTGGCAGAAGTGGTCACCAGGCTTTGGCAATCGGAAGTTGCGGATTAGCTCAACCGGTGGCGGGTGGCTAGGTGCAAAGAATGTACTGACACGTTTTATCTTTCCCGCGGCAGTGGAGGCTCGTGAAGCGACTAGTATGCAGTTTGAGCGGTGACAGAAGCGGATGTGTGTGTTGTGTGAGGGAAGATTCAAATGACAGATGTTTGCGCTGGACATATTGATAACATTCAAATTCCTACCACTCCAATAATCCCCAGATGCCGTCCATGGCTAGGGATGGTGCACTCTGGTACACATGCACGCCCATTACTGTGGCTGTGGCGATAGTTTTTACTGACCTCTGAACGCTGGGGCCAGTGGCGTGCTGCATGTGGGCATCTGGACAAGAGCGCGTGGAATGTGCAAGTGTTTTCTGCGATCTCAAGATTCTAGCAACGACAACTACTGCTACGGATCGGATTGTGGTTTAAGTGTGTTGTATTTAGTCCTTCTCAATACATCGCTGTGGACTCCGCCTTGCAGAGGTATTTGTTGTTGTTGTCTCTATCCTATCACATGGTAGTCCCTTCCTCCTCCTTCCTCATGTAGTGGAAAGGACCAATTTAGGAATTCTGTTGTGTTTTAAAAACCCAGTCGCAACGTCAAATTCCTGATTGGTCAATTTATTGTTTCTCCATCCGTTTGGTACAGGCAGTCATGTTCTGTGCGGTTGTCACCTGGCCAGTGTGGACAGGGCTACCCTGTAGTCAGCGGATGGCGCGTGCCTCGCGATCGCTAGTTCGTGTGATTGGTAGGATATTTTTCACCAGATATCGTTAGTGGAAACGCAGTGGTGGAGGTGGGTATTTGTGCTCTCGCACGTTGATGTGTACAAGACCTTGTATATATGTAGCGTTAAAATTTCTTTGTGGTCGAAATTTCATTACTTGATTTTCATAATGTTTGCATGTGATACTCAAATGTTAAAAATACGATTTATTATGAAGAATGATAGTTGTAAAGTCGAGGTGAGTGGTTTAAGCGATGTATTTGACTTCTGTAAATTGTTAAACAGTTAATTTGATAGGGTAGTGCAGATGGATTATTGCACTCTATTTTTGGTATTGAAACTGCATCAGCTCTCCCTTAGTCTCCAGCATTAGCCAATAGGAACACCATATTCTGAGGAGAGATGAAAACCTCCGTCAGCGTGTTTCGAGACGTTGGTTCTCACAGACAAACAGGGAGTGGTCTCTTGAGAAAGACAGAAAGAGGAAGCGAGACTGGAATTTCCCGATCGACAGAATGCTGCCATTTGATGATTTCATTGGGCGCGGGGGGCGGGGGGGGGGGGGGGCGGGGGGGGGGGGGGGGAGGGGGGCCTGCGAGATGAACGGAGGCCGATATGCTGTCCATTGTATTTAGTAACATGATCTGTAATTAAGATATTGGGCTGTTTTGACCTTTGTGGTGGCGCCATGATGATGGACATACTCGCTGGAGGTAGTTGCTTCACTACACCTCATTCTACTCATGATCTGTAGACCACTGTTGCAGGGTTTAACTGTCAGTGCAATATGACTGCTGTGTGTTTCTCGATCTGTACAAAATAGTTTGCTGCTGAGATTCTAGTAATTTGTCTATCTGCAGTAAGTGGCGGTGGGTTTCGAAATAATATTTCTGATTTTCGTGTCTGTGCTCAGATACTAGTATGCTTCAAAAAGTGGGGGAAAAAAAATAAGAATCTTAACATCTCTGACTCCGGCAGCAAATATGACCTAAGCCTCCTCAGCGATTCCATGCACGATCAGAATAAAAAGTGCCACAGTTGTTTAAATATTTCATAGTGGCTTGTTACCATCAAATCGCTTCAATAAACAGTATTCCACTCAGTGCAGTCAGTTTCCCAACAAATTGTTTAACTAAATACTTAAACTGTATTCCAAACATCGCTTTGTGTCCCATAAATTTTTTAAATAAAAAATATTCCACACATTGACTTCTCTTCCAGATTTTGTTTAAACAATATTACATACACTGGAATAGATTTCTCACCAAATTGTTTAAATAAATAAATAAACTATATTCTATACACTGTCGTGGATCGCATAGTTTGTTTAAATAAAATATACTCAATGTATTGTCTAAATTGTTTAAACAATATTGCATACACTGCAATCGATTTCCCGCCAAATGGCCAATCAGCTGAGCCTTTGTCCCATCAATTTCCAGGCGGGAGAGGGAAGGGGAAGGGGTGGGAGTTTCCCAGAGGGGGAGGGGTTAGTTATGTGATTGATTTAATTAACTAGTCAATCAAATTGAAGTCAAAAGTGTACTTGTATCAGCGTGGGGATTTCCAAGAGGGATGAGGTGGGATGGGAGGGGGAACGGTGGGGGTTTCTTATAAAACCATTTAATTGAACTATAGGTTAAGGGCCTGTCGATGAAAAGGTCGGATTGTCCCCAGGGAATCATAAACGTCTTAGCAGAACAATAAGTTAAGGACCTGTCAATCAAAAGAGAACAACAGTTTTGTCTCTGAATGTATACTTGCCCCTGAAGTAGGTAAACTGCAGTAACAAAATGCCCTCATGGTACCATTACGCTACTACTTATATACACTGCCTGACAAAAAAGTGAAGCAGTGAGAAGACGTGGGATGATGTCAATGCAACTTCATACACGTACAAACCATTGGCAGGCATGTAAATGATTTGAGCTGAAACACACTGTGCCAGATAGAATATCCACCAGGGTGTATTAGTGTTGTACACAGGATGAGCTGAGAATGGCCCATTAGAATATACTGTATGTTTTGGGCCTTAGCGTAGTCACAAAGAATCGATGAACTGGGCGCCGTGCACATTGTAACCCTTTCACCTCTACACCTGCCATCTGAGAACAGTAGTGGACTCCTCGCAACATTCTGTATCATCCATATCATTGATCGGACACTGATAGCAGCCAGCCTAGGAAATTACCATCCCATGCTTAGGCTACCATTAATGGCTGTGTTAGGATTGGTGCTATGACGCGGCAGTGTGGACTGCTGATGCAATGCGTCACATTGTGTTGAGTAATGAATCTTGGTTCTGCATTTTCATTGGTGACTACAGTATGGTATCAATGGGCATACGAGCTCAGATAACGATACGTCTCTAGGGACCTAGGACAACAGCGTGTGGTAAATTCAACGTTATATTGTAACCTGATGACTACCACGTGTCAACCGAATCAGTGCATGCATCAAGGACAGACAGGCTGTAACGTCATAGTGATAAGAGTGTTAGTACTGCTAAAGTACTTCATAAATTTGACTCTATATTCCAATCTATGAAATAACATCAAATACCCTCTAAACACGTAAAGTTTCATTTCGTTTTTTTCTCCCATTCTGCTCCGGTCTGGTCTGGAGTGATGTGTGTGTGTGTGTGTGTGTGTGTGTGTGTGTGTGTGTATGAAGTAATGGTATCGGCTACAACGATCATCGAGACTGTTAATATTATTAATATAACATGTAGCCGTTCTCAGATGCCAATAAAAAGAAATATTAAGTAAACATGGTATAAAACCTCTGTAAAATATTTTTTTATTCTCTGTCTTATCTAGGTGTCATAAAATTCCTACAGTTTCTTAGGCCAGTACTTATCTACGCCGGTGGCACCCCTATTCGTTTCCCATAGATATTCAACAGCAGGAAGAGTGAAACAGGGTACTCAAGATATGCTGTATGTTTGGTACCTGACTGCAGTCACAAAGGATGTCGACGGCACCCTTCAGGCCATATCTTGCTAGGCTGGTCTTCACCGCTGCAGAAAGAACATTCTCCAAGTCTTCCATGGAAGTTTAATGCCAGTGGGCTCGTCCCCTTGAAGTGGACATCATCTTAAAGGTTCTGTGTTGAGCTGTGATGCGACAGAGTTCTTTGGTTTTAGTAGTTGTGGTACACCGACTTTATCCTCTGCTCAATTAATCTCACGTCTTTTACCATAGCCTTTATTGAATTTACTATGGTATTGATGAGCTACTCGTTACACTGTTGGAGCACAAATGTCTTCTGGTTTCTACACCTTGTTCAAATGTGCACCTTTCGTGCAATCAATTATTATCTAGCAAGTATAATAAAGGATGATACCTACTTTCTTCGCATGAGCGGATCTGTTCCAGTTTGACCAAGCATTGGCTGATTTTTGAGAGCAGGAGATTTGAACTCAATTTGTGGCGCACAGACTTTCTATGTGTACTATAGCTTGCTTCAGTATTCTTAATTGTATGTTTACAAACGTTTTCCCAGCAGAACAATCTCTAAGGTATGCATATGCTTTAGTATGCATATGCTTTAGTAGCTGGCTTACTATGGTACATTAAGTTTTATCGTGCTAGCCCGAGTACAGATGGAAGACACAGAATTCAGTCGCTGAAGAATTTTGTCTCTGCACTGTCGGTGTTAGATGTTAAAAGAATATTAGGATTTAAAGCCCTGTCGACGACGAAGTCATTGGAGACGGAGCACAAGCTCGGTTTGTGGATGGTTGGGAATAGAAACTGGTCATAATCTTTTCAAAAGAACCATGTCGGCATTTACGTTAAGCGGTCTACATAAACAAAGGAAAATGTAAATCTGGATGACCAGATGAGGATTTGAACCGCCGTCCTCCAGAATGCAATTAGTGTTCTTCTGATTTGATCTTCGACCTATAAGGTATATTCAAAAAGAAGCGAGGGGAAGCTGTAAAATGAAAAGCGGTGAAGGGATCGTACACCACTGCCTACGGAAGAAGTGTCATCCTTCGGCTCCAGAATCACCGCTGGGAGGCATGGGCACACATCCACCTGACGACAAAGCAGTTCAAATGGCTCAGAGGACTATGGGACTTAACTTCTGAGGTCGTCAGTCCCCTAGAACTTAGAACTACTTAAAACTTACTAACCTAAGGACATCACACACATCCATGCCCGAGGCAGGATTCGAACCTGCGACCGTAGCGGTCGCGCGGTTCCAGACTGTAGCGCCTAGAACCGCTCGGCCACTTCGGCCGACGACAGAGCAGTCACGTGCACGTGTCGACCGTCGACCGTCGACCGTCCATTGCAGTCAATAATGCTGAAAACAGGGAATGGAGGCTTCAGAAGAAGAGCAAAGGGGTGTAGTGCGTATGCTTCCAGGGAAAGAGGGTGGGGGCGGGAATTCATGAAAGACTAGCACAAGTTTTCAAAGAGCACTGCATGGCGGAGCACAACTGTATGAGGAGCACTGCATGTCCGTTGGAATTCCGACGCTCAGTCCGACCTTTGGAGCAATGGCTTCCATCGTATGTCACCGGTCTTCAATAATGAGGAGTCAACTTGCTGGACGATGTTATCGGAAATGCGGTGTGGCGTTCCAGATCGTGCGTCATCGGCCAGCGATATCCGTCCTTCATTGAATGGCTTGAGACACGCCTTGACCCTTGCAATGGACGTGCAGTGCTCTTCGCAAAGTTATGTCATTTTTTGGAGAATTTCCGTTTCCCGCACTCGTTCCGCTATTAGGAAACACATTACACCCCTTTGCTTATCTTTTGAAGCCTCATTTTCTGCGTTTTCAGCATCACTGAGTGCAGTGGACGGTCGACACGTGTACGTGCTCGCTCTGTCGTCACGTAGATGTGCGCCCATGTCCCTCTAGCGGCGAGTCTGAGGCCTCAGCTCTCTAATAGGGGCCACACCTTCTTCACAGCCAATACATTATAATCCCTTCAGCGGCTTTCAAAAAATGGCTCTGAGCTCTATGGGACTTAACATCTGTGGTCATCAGTCCCCTAGAACTTAGAACTACTTAAACCTACCTAACCTAAGGACATCACACACATCCATGCCCGAGGCAGGATTCGAACCTGCGACCGTAGCAGTCGCACGGTTCCGGACTGAGCGCCTAGAACCACGAGACCACCGCGGCCGGCAGCGGCTTTCATTTTACAGTCTTCGGATCGATTCTTTTCGAATGCACCTTATATTTAAGGGTTCCATCTTGTACGACGAGGGCAAGATCATCTGCGTCTAGAAAATTTCTGGCGTCCTGGAGAAGCAGCTGATCATTTGCATACAGGCTGAACAGTATTTGTGTCAGAAAAGCAACGTGATTTACTATGATTCGTAGCACTGGTATATAGATCCTAGTCAATCATAGCGTGAAGCGTTATTAGGGTATCCCAAAGTGTAATTCCAGTATCGAAGATAACGGCAGCTGCTCGAAGAGAGAGAATTTCTCACGTAGCGAATCCTCCCACGTAACTGCTCCCACGTACCTGGACAAGAGCATAAGCCACTTCTATATACAAAAAGATGAAGGAACGGATGCACAAATTTACAAACGAATATCGCCGAAGTTCGTCTATTGAAGGATCCTAGTGCATATTTTAACTCTGAAAATTATGAAGCTTCTCCAGAAAAACAGGCTTTACTAAAAGTATCAGCACCGGTTAAAAAAGTCCTGCCGTGTGAAACACAGTTTGCTTCATTCGACACGATACCTTTTAAGCTTCGATTAACAGCGAAGATACAGTCATACGGGACATCTTCACAGATATGCGATCGTCTCGAAGGATATTTGACTAACAGAACACAGCACGTCATACTGGTAGTGAAAGGTTAACGGAAACAGCAGTAACGTAGTTCGTCTTCGAAGGAAGCGTATGTGGACGACTAATGTTCTCAATATTATGATGACGTCCCATACTCCGACGAGTAGGGGGCGATGCGGGAGGCCCGCACCGCCGACTAGGCAAGGTCCTAGCGGAGGTGGTATGCTATTGCCTTCCTCCGACCGTAATGGGGATGATTGATGATGATGATGAAGACGATACAACAACACCCAATCATTTCGAGGCTGGGAAAATCCCTGACCCCGCCGGGAATCGAACCCAAGGACCCCGTGCGCGGGAAGCGAGCACGCTACCGCAAGACCACTAGCTACGGACGTTCTCAATATATCAGTAAGTAATTTATCATATAGGGTCAGCAGCACTACAGATTGTTCGCTAACGATACTGCTGTCTACAAGAAAGTATCGTAGCTGGACGACAGGAAGGAAACTAGGTACGAAGTTTGCACTTGATGTAACAAATGTGGATAAACGCAAGATATTGCGGATAAAAAAGGGAGCAACCAGACTGTGCCCGGTTGCAACAGTAGTAGTAAACTGCAGTAGGCCATCATATTCTTCAAATACTAAAAGTGTGATGAAATGCGACGAACACTTAAAGTCAGTAGTAGGGAAGGTGAATGGAAGATTTAAGTCATTGGCAGAGTACTGGGGAAGTACAGGGCATCTGTAAAGGAAACCGGATAAAAGGTTTCAGTTTTAGAGTACTGCCCCAGCGGTTGTACTCCCTAACATTGCGGCAGATATCTATCGAATTAAGACAGACGCGCTGCTAGCATCACAACAGGCCCGTATAGCCCAAATGAAACTGTGAAACTTAAATGGCAATCTTTGAATGAAAGATGACCTTGTTCTCGTCGCTAAATTTAAAGAACCTTTATTCGAGGAAGAATGTGCGATAATTCTGCTTCCTCGAGTTTACGACATTGGCGTATAGACGTTCAGTTTGCCCGCGCTCCATACGCGAATGGAATAATACAAAACATCGCAAACATTGGTACAAAATACCTTCAACTTTGCGGAATTTAAGTGTCGATGTATATGTAAACAGACTTTTTAGTGTCAACATCGACCTAAGAAAATAACAAAGATAAGTGTTTCCCTCTATGGAAGACTGCTATTAAGAAGTCACAAGTAGCTTGAAGTGTACATTTGCAGTACACGGAACTAAATATTCTTCTGTGTAATAGAAGCTTAAGTTATTTTGTGAGGAATTTAAAAATTCCCAAGGAGATGTCTTTATCCCAAAGCTAAGATTATTCCACCGGCAGCTGCGAAAAACGATGGCAACAAAGGGCCTGTATTGCTTTATTTTCGGTAAGTGCTGGACGAATGACATCAGTAGCCAGAAATACGGCGTACGTGCGCAACCGTTCCCCTCCCAGCTGCCTTCTGACGCTGCTCGTCTGAGGCGCGCAAACTTATTCGTTCGTTTCTCGCTTCGTGCTCACCGTCCGTCATTACAGACGTGGTATGCTTGGCGTGAATATTGAATCGTCGCTTCCTTAAGCCGGAGCCGTCGTAAAAAAAAGTTATGCCATTTATCTGGCGGATTATATGCTCCGTTTGAGTTTCAAAAGTCATTTTTTGCGTGTAGATGGCAATCTGGCGCACACAGTGTCGTGAACGAGATGACCTGAAGCTTATGATGGTTACTACGAGCATCACCGTTATGAGTCGTTTTTAACGACTCCTAATTCTAATACTCTTGTATGTATACGTGCAGTGTCATTAACAGTAGTCAACATTGTTTTCATAAGGAACACCATGTAGATTATATTGGACGAAGAGGAAGGAGGCAAATTAAAAAATGAGATTAGACGTCACCGAAATGGTGTACTACTCAGAATTGAAAGAGGAGTCAGGCAGTAAGACGAAGTACCACCAAAATTATGTATCGCTCAAACTGTTCTCTGCAGTTGTAGAAAAAGTTTGAGGAAGCGTAAACTAGGAAACCGAAAAAGCAATACCTATTAATTGAACAAATGTAAACTAATTACATTTTGCTGGTTTATTGTGCTCATTTAATTTTTACAGTCTCTCTTCGTTCACACTGGTTACCTGGAGGAATAAGCATTGTCGACGATCAATAGCTGTAGTGAATATTACGAAATTTGTTTGCTGATAACGATTTCTTTGACATCAACTACATTAGGTGTAGTTATACCTTATTCGTGATGCATGAAAATTTGTACCGGACCGGGACTGGCCTCGTACTCTTTCCATTTAGTGCAGATATACTGTACTTCAACAACGAATGGAAGTTTTTAAGTACGTCCGAAAATCAATTGTAACCGGAGTAATATAATGTATAATCGTCTTATCGAAAAGAAAATAGTATAAACTCTCAGTTAACTCACTCAAGAAGTTGATAAGTTTTTGTATTTGGGGCAGATGAAGACAACGACTGCATGGGCAGATAAGGGAAGTTTAAAACAATTTACGAAAGCTTGGCATGTTGTAAAGTGGAAATACTCGAGACAACTGAATTTTTGCTATGTCTTTTAGTCAACTGCCGCCTTTTGCCACAGTGATGCTATACATTATTTTCACGTGACACTGAGGTACCTTACTCATTTATGGACGTTGTTTATACTGGGTGAAAGTGAGTCGCTGCTCTGTAACTACTATTGACCCAACGATGTTCTGTCAAACCTGTTTTCTGGAAAAAGTTCCGACAGTTGATTGTAATAACATACTTTATAATAATTTACAATCAGAATTTGTTAATGCTTTTGATTTAATGGCGGTGAAACCAGACTTATAATCTGAAAAAGTTCAAAAATTGAGAGTGGTTCAGTGAGAAACGAAGAGATGCATTTTGAGTGATGCTGTCAGAAACAGGAAAAGAAACAAATGGACGCATCAGATAAAAACTGGAGTGGAAAATGTAGTTACGACTGGAAAGAAAATGAAAGGGAGGTGTGACATGTAGTCAGGCTAGTATATAGCAGATGGACCAGTGGAGTTCTTTGCAGGGTTAAAAGATATAAGTAAACATCGAGATGGCGCCGCAGTCATGGAAGGTACATAGATGATTTTGCGAAATACGCGAGAATATGGATATAGCTAAAGACCGTAACGCACAGGAAACTCTAGAAGAGGCCTTTATCTAGCAATGATTGTCAAATGATTGGTAATGATGATGATGACGATGATGATGATAATGGTGATGGTAAGATGGTGTGATCGTGATGAAAACAAAAGAAAGGAGCATAGGCTCACGATGGCTTAATAATGAACGAAAAATAGTCACTGGTTATGATTTGATAATTTTTTTCAGTATCGGTTTGTAGCGTTCGTGAAATGGTTCAAATGGCTCTGAGCATTATGGGACTTAACATCTGAGGTCATCAGTCCCCTAGAGCTTAGAACTACCTAAACCTAAATAACCTAAGGACATCACACACATCCATGCCCGAGGCAAAATTCGAACCTGCGACCGTAGTGGTCGCGCGGCTCCAGACTGTAGCGCCTAGAACTGCTCGGCCACACCGGCCGGGCCTTTCCGTTAAGAGTTTCATGGCCAGTTCTATTTGCTAGGAACTCTTTGAGCCAATCACAATAGCAAATCTGATGATCTCGCATTTTGTTCATTAGGCAACAGTACGCAACTGTATAGAACGTCTTCTGGAAGTTAAATATCATTCGATCTTTCTGCGACCCATTGTAATTACGTCTCAAACGAGGCTCTATACAAACACTGGTATGCTTGTTAATAATCTTCCACGTACGCCTCTTCTACCACGACGACATAAATATTCTTTCAGGTGATGCCAACTTGGATCTATGCGTTAAGGCAAAGGTAACGTTAGCCTGCACGAAGAACAGCTACATTTGATGGCATGAACCAAGCCATCACCTCTAGCCGAACTTGTACTCCAGTGTAAGCTGTACGTGCTGCTTTACCTCAGCGTGGCCAGTATACTACGCGTATGTTGGCTCACGTGTAACTTGACGGGACTTCGGCTTCGCCTTCCTCAAAGAGCTTTCCCAGGCCTGATCTTCAGGTTCCGTTACGAAATTTCGTAGCTTTCTTACACGGTTCAATTAATATTCTCGGAGAGGCACACATTCTTTCTGTACACCGATTGACAGGATACTTCTCAGACTGGACAGGTTTGTTCCACTCTGACCGTTTTGCTTTATATTTGTCGTAGTTCTGCCTAAAGCATTTATAAACGCGGCCCACTGTTTTCACGACTTTCATTTGTGTCAAATGATGCGATTTTTAATGACAAGCAAATTTTCTTCCTATGCTTCATCCTAAAAAAAAAAAATATTTCAGTGAAGAAATCTGTTCCATTAATTGTTCCTTTTATTCCACATCTAATAACGTTCTATGTGCTGTTACTTTCTGCATAAATGAGCACATACCCATACGCTTTGGGAAACGGCGGGCGTAATTTAAGCTGTTTAGTTCTGGAACTCACTGGAATATCTGCTGCCTTGATATAACAGAGACATCTGAACGGAGAAATCGGTACAATTTTGCTTCAGTGGGTGTTAATACAACTCACCCTCGAGAAGCTTTCTAGATAATCGATGAGTAGTTCTGCTGATATTTCCCGCTAGTCATTCCAGGCTTCCCTTCTGTTCTTTATAGTACGACTTAGTGCATCATATTTTCAGTGAAGACGTACAGTTGCAAATGGTCTTCGTCTCATATCGAATACTATACAGTGTTCTGAAGGTTCTGTGCCGCTACCAGAACAGTTGCCATCCTTTCGCAGTTTCTGCAACTGGAATTTTTGCATTCGTGCGGCTATTGCATGTTTCATAGTCTCTCTAATTTAACACAAGGATGAGGCCATTGTTAGTTGGTACATACTTATGCAACCTGCTTCACACGTAAAGGCGCCCGATGCGCTAAATTGCACAGAAGATTGGATACCGTGTGCCTGTGCTATGCCAAGAAAATAATTCAAGCCACGAAGTCTTCATAACCACTACGCGGAACATACGTTTCATAATAAAAGATACGCCGAAATGAAAGAAATACAGCATTCCACATGTTCATTTGACTGCTTCCCGATGAGGACATTTAGATATAGATGTTAATCGTGCGAATTTGAATCACTCGTTCGTCCACTTTTTAGTTTGTTTTTTTTTGCTACCATGCATCGATTTACGTGTTCAGAGTCATTTGAACCATTTTTTTCTTAACGGAAAGAAATTTACAGACGTAAAAGTAGTTTCTGAAGTACCTGAAGGGAATGTTATCGGGCCATTGCCGTTCACAGTAAGTATAAATGACGTAGTGGATAACATTAGAAGCTCCGTGAGACTGTTGGCGAATGATGCTGAAGTCACAACACTGGAAAATTTTCTAGTTGTTCAGGCATTAGCAGTTGACCCTCAACACAAACAAATGGAGCGCATTTCGCATAAATAAGGGAAAGCCTGGTTACTGTTTGATTATACTATTCTTGAACAATCATTAGAAACAGTCACATCCATTGCACGGAACGATTTAATTTAGAGGTACGTTCCTTGAAGAATCATTCAATATATTGCTTCCTCTTCCACATACCTCGCGAAAAAATCGTGAACGTAAAATTAGAGGGATTCGAGCTCATACCGAGGCTTACCAACAGTCGATCTTTCGATGCACCTTTTGCGACTGTACCAGGGAAGGGGTAGGCGACAGTAGAAGTCGAAGTACCCTCCGCGGTTTGCGGAATAATGATGTAGATAGATTATTCGTCGACTGTTTAAGACAAGGTTGTCATCTTGAAAGAAAAGGTGACGCTGGAATCATTTCGCATGTTAGATTCTAACAGCCATGATATCGACCGAATTTCTTAATTGGCGAATGCGCCCCTAATGCGAACCGAATAGGTAGAATGTGTTTTCTGTATTTATTTAGGCCAGTGCCGAGAAAGAATATGGTTAAGTGATGTTAGAGGTAGGCTCTGGCTCTATATGGGTGCCTTATACATATTACTCGTTTACGATCACGAGATAAATGTGATGGTGAAGAGGATGCAAAGCTCGGGCAGTTTGAAATGCCCACCCGCAGCTCTAACAAAACCTCGTAATAACGACTTCGTGCCATAGAAACAGACTTTACCAACAAGACTAATAGAAATTTATGTCTATCGAGAAGAATAAATTGATATGCTATGGGATTTTAATTCCATTAGATGCAAAGTACTATAAAACATTTTAGATCTTTAGACGTGGAAGTGTCCACTGCCCATGCTGATTGTACTCGTCATCCATAATTGGATAAATTAAAATAATGAAAGAAAGAACTGAACAAGTATAAGCATGTCCAGCTGTATATAAAATGTTATTCCAACAATTGTGGTGAAAACTGCAACGATACGAGCACCGAACCACGAGATATTAGAGTTTTGATTCAGCTGATCGATCTCAATTTATGAGTGCCGAAAGTGAGGGGGAGACGCCATTGTTGCAGAGAGGGGCAGTGATAGTCGTAAAAACGCGTTGTTGGGACGCGGGAGAAGCCACGGCGTAGGGAATGTTTCGAAGGCTGGCGGATGGATTCGAACTGTGTACTAAGCAAAAATACAGCGTAGTTTGCAGCGGCAGACTCCGAGCGGGTGGAAGAGTGCAAAGTGTATAGAGACAGAGGAAAAGTAGGATATGATAAAGTTAGGAATTGTCTTAGGAGATAGGCAAAATTCTGACAGATATCCTTCTGCAATGGAGCTGTCGACGGAAGTTTTTCTTGTACCAAAAACATTAACACTTTTGTCATTGTGGCTTAGGACAGGCAGCAATTGGGAGGACGCGCCATTGATCAGAAGAATGTGACTGGGGCCTGAAATGTCGGATGTGGTGTGAGAGGCAGCTGCACAGCTATGGCAAAATACGCTTTAACTTTGTTCATATTACACAAATAAGGTATTTGCAAGTTAAGCTGCGTAAGAAGTGAATTTGTTTGGTGACTGTAAGTATTTTTGATTGGTGACAAATTCGCAGACTTAGAAAGCGTCAGACAATGCGCAAAGCTTATGCCAGTCGTGATGCCATTACCGGTATTCGTGTTAGTTAAGTTGGGTGTCTTTGCTACTCCAGTGTTTACTGCTTCAGCGTTGTGTTTGTTGAAACACTATCCTGGTGATGTGGTAGCAAGACCTCTGTGGCTGGTACAGGTTTCAAAGCACAGCAGAATTGTGGCAGATTAGTATTTTACATTCTGGTGCAAGTAACTTTCTCTTGTGTATCGGTAGGGTTGGGGCGAAAGTAAAAAGGTTCGTTTGACAGAACATGATGAATTCTGAGCGAATCATTTATAGCTGTGTGCAACAACTGTAACGAATGTACACTTACACAGAACCTCGACAATATAATAAGCTTTTACTAGATTTGTCTGTGAGTCATTTACGGGTGTAACCACATCACCAGAGTGCTATTTTCGTAGCACATTCGATCCCAGAATTAATATGCAGGTGTGAAACGTGCTGTTACCTGCCCTGCAGGTAAGATCAGATAAGTCTGACAGGTGGGGAAGGCGTGGTTAGACTTCGAAGATACAGAACAAAAAGGTGGATCTGCTATTTACTGGACCCAGGTACCCCTGATAGACCATCGCTTCCTGATACAGGCAGTTTACATTTGGTACGTCGTTTGCCAATGTTTGGACTGCCGTTATTTCCTCTCGTGGCACACCGATTTTGTTTGACACGTAAAGGGGTGACAAGACAATTTTACTTGAAATACCAGATGAGTTAAGGAAATAGGTTTCAAACTGAAAACACAGTTTAAAAAACAGTTTCATTTGCTCATTATCGCCGGCCGGTGTGGCCGTGCGGTTCTAGGCGCGTCAGTCTGGAACCGCGTGACAGCTACGGTCGCAGGTTCGAATCCTGCCTCGGGCATGGATGTGTGTGATGTCCTTAGGTTAGTTAGGTTTAAGTAGTTCTAAGTTATAGGGGACTGATGACCACAGATGTTGAGTCCCATAGTGCTCAGAGCCATTTGAACCATTTGCTCATTATCAGACCATAATTACAGACAACTGGCTTATAATTGGCCCAAATCAGCTTTTCAACTCAGTTTTACCTTTACAACCTAGATATATACTTTAGCAGCTCTAAGGTAATGGTATATAATGAGAAATAGCCAGTCCATTCAAAGATCGTAATTGAAAATAACGCACCAGTACACGGGTGCGGAAAACTTAAGGACGAAAGTAACTCTTGCATGATGTGCCACTGCCAAGTAACATAACTCGATGAAACTGGGACCATACATAGAAAGAACTGCTATGGTGTAGTACAGAAGATAATTGAAAGGAATATACAATGAGACTAACAGAAATGACACTGTTATTCAAAGACAATAATTACGCTGAAGTCACCATAATTTATTATGGTACCCTGGACATAAAAAACGGCGGGATATGGCTCTTAATATGGTGTGGGCTCACCGTAGACAGCGCAGCATGCTCTGCAACGTGCTCCCATGCTGGACACAAGGTTAGTAAGGAGTTCTTGCGGTAGGACGTTCCATTCCTCCACAAGCGCGATTGACAACTGCTATGTGGTCGTTGGTGCATGTGGATGTGATGCAATACGCCTTCCCAACGCATCCCACACGTGCTGAATGGGATTCAAATCGGGAGAACAGGCAGGCCATCCCATTCCCCTCATTCCAAAAGCTTCTCCACCTGCACCGTTCGATGCGTTCGCGCATTTTTATCCTTAAAAATGAAGCATCTAAGGATAATTGATCATTTAATTTCACATAATTTGCTGTCAAATGTACAGCTTGGTTTTAGAAGTGGTTTAACAATTGCAAATGCTATATTCTATTTTCTCGGTGAGTTACTGGACGGATTAAACAAAAGGTGTCGAACGCTAGGCATGTTTTTTGATTCAACTAAGGCGTTTGATTGTGTTGATCACAAAATATCGCTCCAGAAGTAGGATCATTGTGGAATATGGCGAGTAGCTCACAATTGGTTCACCTTTACTTTCAGAACAGACAGCAAAAGGTCGTTTTCTACAGTACTGCGAATGGCTATGATGTGGGACCTGAGTGGGGCACAGTTAAATGGGGGTGCCCCAGGGTACATTGCTGGGGCCACTCCTGTTCCTCATTTGTATAAATGGTATGCCTTCTAGTATTACAGGTGATTCTAAAATATTTCTGTTTGGTGATGACACTAGCTTGGTAGTAGAGGGTTTTGTGTGTAACGTTGGCACTGTTTAAAGAGTGGAGTTCAAGAAGTAAGTTCATGGCTTGTAGAAAATAAACTGACGTTAAAACACAGTAAGACTCAGTTTTTACAGTTTCTAACACACAGTTCAACGAAACTTGACGTTATAATTAGACACAATGAGCATTAGTGAGACTGAAGGTATACATTAGGAAGGACTACAGGGTCACAATGTATTGGCCAGTGGATGTATCATGTTCAAAGGTTTGGAAATCAGTGTACTTACGCAATATTATGCCTTTCCACTCCCCAGGATCATTGTGAGCTCTGGCCCAAAAGTTGTTGACGTCAGTATCACCATTACTGGGATTCATGACATCAGCATCAGCATCCCAAAAAGCGCCAACATAAGCATCAGCATTCTCTCCGTCCTCCCCTTCCCTTGTGGCCAATGGCACTACATGTGTGTCGATATCATCACGCTCTCAGCCAGTTGTGTCGGAGCCATGGAGCAGTGATGCTTCAGACAGTTGTGTGCAAGTTCAGCCCTCCACCCATCAAGCAATTTTAATTTTTATAATTCTGTTGTGTGCGCGCCATCATTTGCCATCTATACTTTGTCTAGTATTAATATGCATGTACGCAACACAGCACTCCAATGTTGCATAAGAGTAGCAGCTAATATTGTACTACTTTCATGCTAGACATAGGGAACTATAGCATGTGTATTTTTATTGATGAGCTGACCTATTGTGATAAATTAATAACGTTACGACATTCTCTATAGATTTTGTTGTTATTCGTACAGCTCCCCATCTGATGCTGGTAGAATGTGGACACACACACACACACACACACACACACACACACACACACACACACATAGAGAGAGAGATGGAGAGAGAGAGAGAGAGAGAGAGAGAGAGAGAGAGAGATAGAGTGACCTTGATGATACATGCAGATTGTGCATGTGGCCAGCATGTGTCCTTTCTCAGTGCACTGCTTGGATTAAAAAACCTTCAATATCAATGTGAAGTGCAGAATAGTAGTTCGTGCCATGCTGTTGTGATGACACTGCATCACAATCCATGTAAAGCATGAAGAATCTGTGATGTGTGCAGAATTAGCTAGTTGTTCAGATATATGTATATGTAAACACTACATGAGTTTACATTGCCACAGTAAAATAGGCTTTGATCATATTTTCTCATGATAAATATACCCCAAATTCATTGATCCAACCTCGTAAGTGTATTAGGCAGACGAAAAATTCCTGTATTTTTTATATTAGCACATCACACAAATCAGAAACGTGTTTTAGAGGTGATTAATAATTAGAGACGGGATCGAAAGTGGCTGGTGATTGCGGATATTTTTATGGATGTATGTTTACATTAATGTAGCACAGTGGAACTGTAGTACATTTACACATGCAATACTGCATTCAGCGTATTCACATTGAAAAGTTACATCTTGTTCCTTGACACATTGCCTTCTTTAGATATCTACACTCCTGGAAATGGAAAAAAGAACACATTGACACCGGTGTGTCAGACCCACCATACTTGCTCCGGACACTGCGAGAGGGCTGTACAAGCAATGATCACACGCACGGCACAGCGGACACACCAGGAACCGCGGTGTTGGCCGTCGAATGGCGCTAGCTGCGCAGCATTTGTGCACCGCCGCCGTCAGTGTCAGCCGGTTTGCCGTGGCATACGGAGCTCCATCGCAGTCTTTAACACTGGTAGCATGCCGCGACAGCGTGGACGTGAACCGTATGTGCAGTTGACGGACTTTGAGCGAGGGCGTATAGTGGGCATGCGGGAGGCCGGGTGGACGTACCGCCGAATTGCTCAACACGTGGGGCGTGAGGTCTCCACAGTACATCGATGTTGTCGCCAGTGGTCGGCGGAAGGTGCACGTGCCCGTAGAACTGGGACCGGACCGCAGCGACACACGGATGCACGCCAAGACCGTAGGATCCTACGCAGTGCCGTAGGGGACCGCACCGCCACTTCCCAGCAAATTAGGGACACTGTTGCTCCTGGGGTATCGGCGAGGACCATTCGCAACCGTCTCCATGAAGCTGGGCTACGGTCCCGCACGCCGTTAGGCCGTCTTCCGCTCACGCCCCAACATCGTGCAGCCCGCCTCCAGTGGTGTCGCGACAGGCGTGAATGGAGGGACGAATGGAAACGTGTCGTCTTCAGCGATGAGAGTCGCTTCTGCCTTGGTGCCAATGAAGGTCGTATGCGTGTTTGGCGCCGTGCAGGTGAGCGCCACAATCAGGACTGCATACGACCGAGGCACACAGGGCCAACACCCGGCATCATGGTGTGGGGAGCGATCTCCTACACTGGCCGTACACCACTGGTGACCGTCGAGGGGACACTGAATAGTGCACGGTACATCCAAACCGTCATCGAACCCATCGTTCTACCATTCCTAGACCGGCAAGGGAACTTGCTGTTCCAACAGGACAATGCACGTCCGCATGTATCCCGTGCCACCCAACGTGCTCTAGAAGGTGTAAGTCAACTACCCTGACCAGCAAGATCTCCGGATCTGTCCCCCATTGAGCATGTTTGGGACTGGATGAAGCGTCGTCTCACGCGGTCTGCACGTCCAGCACGAACGCTGGTCCAACTGAGGCGCCAGGTGGAAATGGCATGGCAAGCCGTTCCACAGGACTACATCCAGCATCTCTACGATCGTCTCCATGGGAGAATAGCAGCCTGCATTGCTGCGAAAGGTGGATATACACTGTACTAGTGCCGACATTGTGCATGCTCTGTTGCCTGTGTCTATGTGCCTGTGGTTCTGTCAGTGTGATCATGTGATGTATCTGACCCCAGGAATGTGTCAATAATGTTTCCCCGTTCCTGGGACAATGAATTCACGGTGTTCTTATTTCAATTTCCAGGAGTGTATATCTTTGCCAGCAAGAGTCAGATCTCTAGAGATGCCTAGCTATCCTTTGCATTCCCATAGTTACTGTCATGGAGACAATGACTCTTACTGAGTTTTGTCGTTATTGTCAGCACTAGCAAAGAAAACCGTTTGGAAGATGGTTTTTTTTCCAGCCATAAAAATTGAAAATAGCCATATGTTGGAGTACTGGTCTAAAATGTCAGAATGGAGACCATTTACTGCATTAAGGGACACATGAAAAATGTTTATAAAGCTCCATTCTCACCTAGATCTGCTGAAAAAATGGAAGCTACATTCCATCTAAATGGAGGGGACTAGATGTTGTACACCTAGTCCTATGCATAGAAGTAGCAGTTTAGCAACCAAATGTTAATGCGAAAACAGAATCTTGTAGCTGGGAACAGAATGGATTGCGTGTTTCACCCTGTGTAAAGAACAAAAAGTACTATTTACAACTGTACTCAATGCCCCACTTCCATGTTGTATCAATCTGTTGTGGATTGGCAAGAGAGCCAACCCACTATGAGAGGAAGCCGAAAGGCACGCGTTTTAGCTCACGCAGGCTGGCGTGAGGTCTGCAACAGGACAAGGAAGTTAGACTTTAGCAAAAAAGGACGTAGCTGTTGGAATACTTTACTTTAATCCGTAAATGGTGAACATCGCTGTTGACGGTACATGTTTTACAGCATCAATAGTAACTGGTAATGGCGCTTTGCTAGGTCGTAGCAAATGACGTAGCTGAAGGCTATGCTAACTATCGTCTCGGCAAATGAGAGCGTAATTTGTCAGTGAACCATCGCTAGCAAAGTCGGCTGTACAACTGGGGCGAGTGCTAGGAAGTCTCTCTAGACCTGCCGCGTGGCGGCGCTCGGTCTGCAATCTCTGATAGTGGCGACACGCGGGTCCGACGTATACTAACGGACCGCGGCCGATTTAAAGGCTACCACCTAGCAAGTGTGGTGTCTGGCGGTGACACCACACAATCAATGAATAAGTTGTAGAACAGCTCCTGTGTGGTGTTTAACAGTGTTCTATAGTTTTTCCACTGGGGTGATAAGTGTTGTGCCACAAGAAAATACATTCGCCAGCACACTGATGGTTCTTTGGTTTGCTCCAGGAGGATATTGAACAGAACTATTACATGTAAAATATTAGTTCAGTTTATTACATTATAGAGATGAAGATTGACATAGATTTGTACAGTCAAGGAATGTTGTGAGTATTTCCTGCTGTCTCTTGAATATTAAAGTATCACTTGATGCAGACAAATTTAAAAGACTCTTCAGCTGATGAATAACAAATAATGTTCACATTAAGTTCTGCCTGAGACATACACTCCTGGAAATTGAAATAAGAACACCGTGAATTCATTGTCCCAGGAAGGGGAAACTTTATTGACACATTCCTGGGGTCAGATACATCACATGATCACACTGACAGAACCACAGGCACATAGACACAGGCAACAGAGCATGCACAATGTCGGCACTAGTACAGTGTATATCCACCTTTCGCAGCAATGCAGGCTGCTATTCTCCCATGGAGACGATCGTAGAGATGCTGGGTGTAGTCCTGTGGAACGGCTTGCCATGCCATTTCCACCTGGCGCCTCAGTTGGACCAGCGTTCGTGCTGGACGTGCAGACCGCGTGAGACGACGCTTCATCCAGTCCCAAACATGCTCAATGGGGGACAGATCCGGAGATCTTGCTGGCCAGGGTAGTTGACTTACACCTTCTAGAGCACGTTGGGTGGCACGGGATACATGCGGACGTGCATTGTCCTGTTGGAACAGCATGTTCCCTTGCCGGTCTAGGAATGGTAGAACGATAGATTCGATGACGGTTTGGATGTACCGTGCACTATTCAGTGTCCCCTCGACGATCACCAGTGGTGTACGGCCAGTGTAGGAGATCGCTCCCCACACCATGATGCCGGGTGTTGGCCCTGTGTGCCTCGGTCGTATGCAGTCCTGATTGTGGCGCTCACCTGCACGGCTCCAAACACGCATACGACCATCATTGGCACCAAGGCAGAAGCGACTCTCATCGCTGAAGACGACACGTCTCCATTCGTCCCTCCATTCACGCCTGTCGCGACACCACTGGAGGCGGGCTGCGCGATGTTGGGGCGTGAGCGGAAGACGGCCTAACGGTGTGCGGGACCGTAGCGCAGCTTCATGGAGACGGTTGCGAATGGTCCTCGCCGATACCCCAGGAGCAACAGTGTCCCTAATTTGCTGGGAAGTGGCGGTGCGGTCCCCTACGGCACTGCGTAGGATCCTACGGTCTTGGCGAGCATCCGTGTGTCGCTGCGGTCCGGTCCCAGGTCGACGGGCACGTGCACCTTCCGCCGACCACTGGCGACAACATCGATGTACTGTGGAGACCTCACGCCCCACGTGTTGAGCAATTCGGCGGTACGTCCACCCGGCCTCCCGCATGCCCACTATACGCCCTCGCTCAAAGTCCGTCAACTGCACATACGGTCCACGTCCACGCTGTCGCGGCATGCTACCAGTGTTAAAGACTGCGATGGAGCTCCGTATGCCACGGCAAACCGGCTGACACTGACGGCGGCGGTGCACAAATGCTGCGCAGCTAGCGCCATTCGACGGCCAACACCGCGGTTCCTGGTGTGTCCGCTGTGCCGTGCGTGTGATCATTGCTTGTACAGCCCTCTCGCAGTGTCTGGAGCAAGTATGGTGGGTCTGACACACCGGTGTCAATGTGTTCTTTTTTCCATTTCCAGGAGTGTATTTTATACACTGGTAGGCTATCTAAGAAGATGCTGACGGCTTGATCATTGACTGAGAACTGGGCTGAGTGTTCCTCTGCTCAACTGTAAGTAGACTATCGATTGTGATAGTGTAGCAAAGCTCTAGGAGGCGTGGCTACTCTGGCATTTCCTATTCATCAATGCAGCACGCAGTGAGTATACTCTTTTGGTTTTGTTGTGAGGTATTAATCTTTCCTACAGCACCCCTTTCTTTGGATGAGACCACAGTAAGCATATCTGGAAGAATGGATATACAGTATTCACACACATACAATTCTTTTCGGCCACTACAGCTGCATTTTGGACTAGTCTACCAATTTCCGATTTGGTTTGATATCATTATTTTATACTGTCAAAGTATCTGAAGGCAGTGTATGTGCAATTTATGTATGATATATTTACACACACACACACACACACACACACACACACACCACAAACTCCCTCTAGCTATTCGTTCTTTCTTCTTCATGGCATCACTCACCAGGTTTTCTTACATCCCACGTATTGTGCAAACTGCCCCCAGCATATATTGATTGCACTCCAGGGCATGAGGTTCATCCAGATTACATACTGTGCATCTTACAGGAAACAGGCTACTGTCTATCTCCCTCATATTGCCCCTAAATTCAGTAGATGGTTGTGACTCTACCGACACTGTATTGGGGGCTGTAACACTAGCAACTAAACCTAAGTATAAATGCAATAAATAAATATAGTGTGTACAGAAAACTCATAACATTATTAATTTATTACAACAGGTCGCCAAGTCTGTAAAAATACACATGCAGCAGTTCTCTAAGTCTAGCATGGAATTAGTACAACGTAAGTTGCTGCACTTGTGCCACAATGGAGTGCTGTGAAAACAAGCACATATTGGTAGCCTTTGCTACTAACAACCATACTGTTATCACAGAAAGAATTGACAGATACTTACTGTTAGGCTTCTTCTCTCTGGCTGATTGCTGCTGCTGCTGCTGGTGGTGCTTTGTATTGGACAAACTACAGATGACAAATGATCATGCACACATAAGGAAAGCATAGAAATGAAAATTGCTCAAGGTTTGGGGGCTGAACTTGGCTGAAATCCCAGTGTTTCAGGGCCCGAACACAATTATCTCAGCGCATGACAACTTTGACGCAGATACCATTGGTCACCATGGGAAGGAGGGAGAGGGAAGGGGGAGGGGAAGCTGATGCTGATGTTGGCAATTCCAGGAATGCTGATGCTGATGTCATCAATTCCAGGAATGCTGATGTCAGCAATTTTTGGGCCAGGACCTGCAGTGACCCTCTACTCGCCATAACTCCTGGTCTACCAAATCTATCACATTCAACAATTTTCCTTGTGCATTATGTGTTCGCAGCTCTCGCCATATAAGGGTATGTCTAAAATTGTTGAATGTGATCATTGTGGTTGTCCAGATCTTATGGTGTGGGGAGACATAAGGTTATATTGCCTGGCTGTTAAATCTTTCAACACTGTACTCCCACTGATCATTGTCACTGTGACATTGTACTGCTTGTAAGAGGTGCATACAGATATTTCTTCATTTTTATGGACGAAAATCTGTGACTGCATCGAACAGTGAATGTGGAGAGGCTCTTGGAAAGAGAATATATTCGGTGAATTGACTAGCCTGCCTGTTGCTGCAACTTAAATCCCCACACATGCTTAGATGACCTAAGATTAGATAGTCTTTTTATTCTAATGGAGCCATAGTGAAGAGATCCTCCAGAATGTAAAAAATCCCAGAAAAACAAAAACACCAATAAATATTTACAAATAAAAAGTTGCTAATGTACCTTCTACAGATCCCAAGTGATGTCCTTACAGGTGTGGAATAACATGTTGTGGTATGCATTGGGGAGATGTATTGCAGCATGTCCCCATGGACCAGTGACTATCGACCAGCTGTTGCACTAATGGAGAAATGGAATGCCCTACCACAAGAACCCCTTACTATACAGAGCATGTGTTGCCATCTGTGGTGACCACACACACTATTAAGAATCATGTTATGCCATTTACAATATCAGAAGACCATCATCAATCATGATGACTTCAGTGTAATGATTGTCTTTGAATAAAAGTGTCAATTCTCTTTCTTCAATTGTGTATGTCTTTCAGTTAACTTACATACTATACTGCAGCAGTTCCTACCATGCACGCACCAAGTTGCATTGAGTTACGTTATTTGATAGTGACACATCATGGAGAAGTTACTTTTGTCCTTAAGTTTTGCACACCAGTGCATAATCGAGTACTTCAGCGAGTTTAACTATGTGGGATGCTTGATTTCCAGTAATGAAGATAAACAGCTGAGAAACAAGTTTAGTAAATTCCAAATGATAAGTGGCTTTACAAATAGAACACTTAATGACATAATGTATGATATCTTATACAGTGTGGTAGCAGTGCATATGAAGTTGTATGGATGTGAGAATGTGGCTTCAAAGTAAAAGGAGAAGGTAGGTACTGAATGAAGAAGAAAGACTGGGTATATACTTAGAGAAAAAATGAGAAACGAAAGCATCAAACAAGGGAAAAATATATTTAATGTATCTAGAATGAAATTTTGACTCTACAGCGGAGTGTGCGCTGATATGAAACTTCCTGGCAGATTAAAATGGTGTGCCGGACCAAGACTCGAACTCGGGACCTTTGCCTTTCGCGGGCAAGTGCTCTACCTCTGGCGGAAGTAAAGCTGTGAGGACGGGGCGTGAGTCGTGCTTGGGTAGCTCAGTTGCTAGAGCACTTGCCCGTGAAAGGCAAAGGTCCCGAGTTCGAGTCTCGGTCCGGCACACCGTTTTAATCTGCCAGGAAGTTTCATATTTAATGTAACTGTAAATTAAAGAAAACAAAAATGTAGCTGGTACAAGCACCATTGCGAATGAACGCAAAAGGCCTGAGCAGAAGGCTCTGATCTGCAAAGTGGCTTGTCAGAGAGATGTTAGATGTCTTTGTAATGGATGGAAGGACGGTCCTGACATCCTATGATAGTAGATATGTGTGCCTTAGAATGTGGCAGGCTGCGGCCACGCCCCTCTCACACCACAATCTAAGATGGTTTCAAGGCCTGCTCCTTCTTATCAATGGTGTGATCAGGCCAGCTCATCTCCCCCTCCCACCTCCCCCTCTCTTCAACCAATCAAAACCCATTATGGCGGAATTAACCTAGTTGTGGCAAATTAATATTAATTTGCGAAAATCCATACTTTATTTATCCAGTATTTGAGAATGAGAGCACTTAGTGACTTAAAACAGACATTTCACATAATTTAAACCTTTACAAAATTTTTTCTCGCTGACAACCCCCGCAAAATGATTAAAGGAAAAAAAGGCTATCGCTTGCTGCATTTTTGCTGCTCATGCAGTAAAACTGCCATATGCAGTAAGACTTACTTCTTTATTACGAACTGTATTGTTGACACATTGTGCAGACAGTATACAGATACAGCACTGAACGCACCAGCGAAATTACATCATTGTACGATACATAGTTCAGGAGACATGATGATGTAAATACTGAGATGTGTGAAAAACTGCCGCACCATGCATGGCGTACAATTTATTAATTATTTGGTACTAACTTCATGCGCAACACATTTTGCAGACAGTATCCATATATGCCACCGAATGTGCCTACAAAAACATATCATTGTACGACACATAGTTCATTAGATATGACCTCAAACATTGAGTTGTATGTAAATGAATCTGTGCGCGAAATTCGCTACATATAGTTGTGAAATATGTCTACAAATATGTGTGCAATACTATAAATATATGTGAAATATGTTTGACATGTGCTTATGTGGGCAAAGCCATAGGTTAAAAGCTCATTGTAAACACCTGGAGCGATTTCAATCAAATTTGTTGCACATATTAGTTACACTCTGGAAATAAATACTATGAGTTAAGAACCACCTGCCTCCTATTGGGATGAGAGTGATATCATGGATAGAGAAGGTGGGAGTTCGAGATGGACAGAGAGGTGGGAGTTGGAGCTACACACAGGGAAGAGGGGAGCAGGACATGGACAGAGAGGGGGAGGGGAAATGGATAGAGAGAGGTGAGAGGAGGAGATGGACAGAAAGAGGAGGGAGGCTAAGATAAAAAGCAAGAGGGGGAGGAGCAGATGGGCAGAGTGAGGGGGAGGAGGAGAAGGACAAAGAGAGGGGGAAGAGGAGATGGAATTAGAGGAGGAGATGGACAGAGGGAGAAGGAGCTGATCGACAGAGGCAGGAGGAGGAGGAGGAGGAGATGGAGATGGACAGAGAGAGGAGCAGATAGGCAAAGAGGGTGGAAGGAGAAGATGGATAGAGAGAGAGAGAGGGGCAGGAGAAGATGGAGAGAGAGTGAAGGCTTCAGGAGGTAGACAGCCAGAAGGGGTGGAGGAGATGGTCAGTGAAAAGTGGAGGAGGAGGTTACAGAAATAATGCGTGTTTTTGAACTTGGTGTCAAAAACTTGCAGCTACATTCTGATCAGTTGTCTCATTTTAATACTTCATTAGGGGAGAGGGTAAAAAGCACAACTGGTGTAGTTCTGCCATCTTAGATTTTAATTTTAATTTGCCATTAGCTCAGCTGGGTTAAGTCCGCCATTTTGTATTTTGGTTGGTTGGTGAAGGGGAAGAGGGAGCAAAATAGGATTAGCTTGATGATGTCATTGATAAGGAGGGGCGTGGCATGCTGCAACCTTGGACTGTGGTATCAGTGGGGTGTGGCTTCCATCCACCACAGTCCGAGCATCTAATTCAGACAGCCCAAGGAATGGCCAGTGTGCGTATTTGGTCCAGAACCGTCATTACATAGTGTGTCATGAAGATGATGATCTTTACGAAGTTTTTCGTTTTGTTAAGCCGGCAGTAACCGGGAGTATTTTTAAGCTCTTTCACATTTTTCTGAAGAGAAAACTAAAAAAAAGTTGTATAGCATTATTGGTTGTGTTACTTGAGGGGGGCTGTTAGCAATCTAATTGCAGTGTCTTTCCTTCCTCGCGCGGCTAATGCCGTTTCCCACGTGAAGTGCGGTTTTTGTGTTTCTTAGCTCTCCCTGTTAAGTACAGGCAACTGTCATGAGTGCGTGTGAAATTTTAGCGTCATATTAGGACTGTGATGACAATGTGAGTGACGAGAGAGTATGAAATCATAACTAGCACCAGGTCTACTCCTCTCGAACACAATGGCGGGTGCGCCGAAGTTAAAATCCCCATCCGATGAGAAGTTTGGAATTTATCTTAGAACAGTGGCGAAAGGCTGTCTTGAAGGAAGTGTCTGGTCAGCAGCATCAGGTTGAGGATATGATGACAGTGCATAGCAGAAGTTTTTCAGTTTCTGATAAGCCATATACACGTACAGTATTTAATAATCGCTTTCTGAATATAACAAAATAGAAGTTTAGTTCCAACAGAGAATCATATAACTGTCTTAGAAAATAGTTTTCTGAGACTGTTATCTGAAATACTCCTAGATGATACCGACAAGGGAGAGTCTGCGTCAATAATTAAATCACTGAAGGCTAAGAACACTCATGGATACGATAGGGCATCTAGCAGAATACTTAAGTATTGTTCTGCATATGTTAGCCCAGTACTTAGTCGTATCTGTAACTTTTCCTTCCGGAATGGTCAGGAAACTGTCCTTAGAGTACTCTGTTGTGAAGCTACTTTCTGAAAAAGGAGAAAGTGGTAATGTAGACAGTTTTTGACCTATTTCTATGCCATCGGAGTTTACTAAAGTTATTGAGAGAGCTGTACACACAAAGGTGTTTCAGTTCAAGTAATTTGCTGTCAAATGTACAATTTAGTTTTAGAAGTTGTTTAACAACTGAAAATGACATATTCCCTTTTCTCTGTGAGGCTCTGGACGGAATAAACGGTTGCGAACGATAGGCCTCTTCTTTGATTTAACTAAGGCGTTTGAATGTGTTGATCACAAAATAATACTGCGGAAGTTCATCTCTTACGTTAAGAAAACACGTCAGAAGGTCATTCTCCGCAGCACTGAGAACGGCTACGATGTTCAGTCCCAAAGGCGCACAGTTTATTGGGGGTAATCCAGGGGTCGGTGCTAGGACCGATACTGTTTCTTATTTATATAAATAATGTGCCTTCAAGTATTATAGGTGATTCTAAAGTTACTCTGTTTACTAGTGACGTTAGCTTGATAGTGAAGGATGTTGTGTGCAGCATTAACACAGTATCTAATAATGCAATCAAGACATAAGTTCACGGCTTGTAGAAAATTGATTGATGCTAAATGATAGTAAGACTCAGTTTTTACAGTTTCTAACACACAGTTCAGCAAAAATAACGTTCTGATTACACAGAATGGACGTATGATTAGTGAGACTAAACAATTCAGATTCTTAGGCGTTGAGATAGATAGTAAGCTATCGTGGAAAACCCATGTTCAGGACCTTGTTCAAAAACTAAACGCTGCTTTATTTACGATTAGAACAGTATCTGAAATAAGTTGTAATTCAACACGAAAAGTGGTCCTCTTTGTTTATTTTCAATCGCTTATGATGTAAGTTTTTATTTTTTAGGGTTACTCTTCTGATTCAGAAAGGGTATTTTTGGCTCAGAAACTGGCGGTTCCAGCAATACATGGTGTAAGTTCGCGAACCTCTCATGGACCCCTGTTCAGAAGTCTGGGAATTCTGACATTAGCCTCTCAATACATATTTTCTGTAATGTATCAGTCTTTTCCCAAGAGTTAGCAGCTTTCGCTCAGTTAATATTAGGCAGAAATCCAATATTCATTTGGATAGAACCTCCTTGACTCTTGTGCAGAAAGGCGTGCAGTATTCTGTTGCATCCATTTTCAATAAAATACCACAAGAATTCAAAAATCTTAGCAACAATCCACGCACTTTGAAGTCTAAGCTGAAGAGTTCCTTCATGGCTTACCCCCTTTTGCTCTGTCGAGGAACTCCCGGGAAAATTTAAAAAAATTAAGCTAATTCCTGTGCTACGCTGTTGATAGAGAAATTAAATAAACTGAGAAATAAAGCGTAAAATCTTCTGTCTTTGACAGGCAATATACTATTAACACTGTTGGGAATTTAACATTCCCAAGACGAACTAGCCTCACTGATATACTCTAACAACGTAGATCGACGTAGACGTGAAAAAAATACGGTAAACAGAGAACCACTGTCTTCTAGGTCGGAAAAGCTAAGCGTTAATTTCGTTGTGTTCCTAGAAATTGAGGCTAAATCTATTGGCTCTGGTGGCAGGTGAAACAAAAATAATATCACATTGCACATAGAGTTTAGGAAAAAATATTGGCATCAGTAAAAATGAATTAATCGTGTGAAGATTCGAGAAATTACTTAAATTACAGAGGAAGCTACAGCGCCCCATACAGGTAGTTGGATAAGTTTGTGGAAACTATAGATGAGATAGCAGGAATCTGATCCCACTGCAGCCGCGGTAGCTGGCGGCAGATTGCGCGTTTTCACATACGATACAATGACAACATGCATAACGCTCCGTGGACATACATTTTCACCAGTAGGTGGTACCGGCAATTAAGCCAAGCTTTTGTAAACTTTTTAATTCGTGTTAGTATCTTAATTACCTTCCATGGCGTAAGTTTTGAACTGGATGCTGTGTTTCCGTAATACTGTCTCCTCCTTGCCCATATCGGCAACTAAGTAATGTGGCGTCAAAAAGTTATTCAAAAACTACCACACACTAAACATCGTGCCACTTTCTATGAAATAACAGTAATAAAAATGGTTCTATTGTGCACAAAAAAGTTCCTTGGTTCTCTTCCTTAAACTGGAAAACGATTAGGAACAATAGCGAGGAAGCTGTATGGCATTCTTGTTTGACTTAATTAGAATCTTTGATCTTCAAAGACGAAAGAAGTTATGGTCCGTCTAGTGACACCCATTTCGATTAGTTGATGCATCCTACAACACGGAAAATGAACTCTGAGAAACAACACAAAAGGGTCAGGTAGTAGACTGAAGTGGACTACGTAATTATGAATGTAATGAAAAAGATCGAGAAGACGACCTAACGGAGGGTTGATAGATGACATTAGAGAATATGAAGATCAAAGTGCATGCAGAAGTCTGGAATAGGCCTGTATCTATCTGTGGTTGCCGTATCGCTGCTGCTGATCATGACAGTGATGATGGTGATGAATGCTCCTACCAAATACGGCGCGCTGATTTCACGTTTCACCACGTCTACCAATTGAGGATCACGTGTCGGGCTTCGTCTGTTATGAAATCCGTAGCGTTCTCACACATTTGACCTAATTTTCAGTTAACCCTGTCAAAAAACTGGTCCTCACTCACGAAGAGATGCATATGATCGTGTACCGTTATTTTTTAACAATTTATATTTTGTTTCACGATAAATTATATCAATTGTCGATGCAATATTAATTGTACGTTTCTTATTGCAATACCTACATTCGAAAGCGAGGAGTGTCTGTTGTTGCAATGAATACCTGTTTTACTCTGTCACATTCGGTTTCTCAATGATATTTTCAAACCATATTTTGTCTTTTTGTAGAGTATTCTCGGAATTAACGTTTGATAACACAGGAATTTGGCAGAAGCGTAAAAGAGTTCACAGATTACTACTAATTCTACTTTGCATTCAGATCATCCCTACATGCATTACTTTGGACATACACTGTTGCTATAATGATAGTAAATGAAATATAGCTGTACAGTACACGAAGATCTGTAAGAACACCATAGTCCCTTATTAAGCATGGTCCAATTGGGAGTAGTATGTCCTTGTCTTGCTGCGGCTTCTGAACTGACTTATTCAGCCATTTGTATGGGGGAACTGCATTAAAAACCTGGATTTTGAACCATGGTGCAAGATGGCATTTTTCATGTGTAATAATCGTTACCATAAATGGAAGAAATGGTAAGTGACTGAAAACCATCTTAGGGCCAACTGGGGATCGGACTAGGGAACTTTGGATAACTAGTCTGGCATTTACTCATTCTTCGATGAACTGTGAAGAGGTAAACAGTTTCATCTTTGGCTTCCCAACAGCGCCTCTATTTGCATTCGTATGGTTTACAGGTTAATATTTAGGCGATACAGTGACCAGTAGAGACGTATTACGAACATAAGTTAACTTTTGGTAAGAACATGAGAGAAAGTCGGCTATTCTCTGTACGAAGAAATCATATTGGTTACCTGCTGTAATTTGTGGAAACCATAGAAGAGCTGCACCAGAAGGGACGGATTTCGGTGTGTTTACCCTTGAATGAAAGTCAACGGCTTTATTAAATTGATTCTTAAGTCTTACGATCACAAACATAGTCTTTCCCTGCCACGCCTCACCTTGAGGTATTTAGCCTGGTGACTTACTGCTATATCCGTCAGTACTTAGACGATTCCTGAAATACACGTAGTGGGTAATGGGAAAGAAGGAAAATGAAGGTAATAATCGAGTTCCAGAGCCTGAGTACGTGTGTGTGTGTGTGTGTGTGTGTGTGTGTGTGTGTGTGTGTGTGTGTGTGTGAGAGAGAGAGAGAGAGAGAGAGAGAGAGAGAGAGGGAGATACACGCGATCAAGCTTGGATTGGCACACCACATCTTTTTATCTGTAAGAGTCTTTGTTCTAGGTGTGTAAACAATTAAACATCGCCGTTTGGCAACCGATGTTATTACTGTCTTTTACTAAAAAGCAAACTCGATTCGTCCAGTAACTCGATCTTAAATACGAACGGAAGAAAAAGAAAAAGAAGAAGAAGAAGACGAAGAAGTGGAAGACAAAAACAGATTGTCTGACCCGTTTGATTTTTTACTGCGTTTTCTCGTTCTGCTCGTGTTTAAGAACCAGTTACTTTTGAAAGCCACTGTGGATCAGAACAGCAACAGCCCACTCCAATTTTTGGGTAGAAAATGAAAAGTAGGTATATAGAAATGCAGTAATTGTTGAATGAACTAGATATGTCACGAAGGGTATTGTAACCTACAATCAGGACCGACTCAAATTACGAAATCGTGTTAGGAAAACAGATATTATCTTTATTACCACTATATATTGCTCTATAATCAAAATAATGGCGTTTACATAGGTGTGTTTCGAAATGCAAAGATATTACTAAAGCACATGAAATACTATTTTCAGGACAGTACTGTGGAAGTGTTAATTTGTTTTCATTTTATGTTACAGTTTATTCTCTGATAGCAGTTTTTCGGTAGAGAAAATGCGCTACGAAACTTGTGATGTGCTTGGCTCAGAGAGAGAGAGAGTGAGAGAGAGAGAGAGAGAGAGAGAGAGAGAGAGAGAGAGAAACAAGTTGTGGAAGCCGGATAAATCTCGTTTTCATCGCACTTGTGACTAAGATAACGATTACGTAACGCAAAAGACAGGATTCCATGCACTCGAATACTGCAGAACAGAATTCAAAAATAATTCAGTCATGCATGCACACATTAATTGTCAGAGATAAGCGGTTGACTCACCGTACTCTAATGAAAGATCCAACAACATCGATCTTTTATAGGAAGCTGTTTGATGTCTAACGTATCGACAATAGACATTAGAAACGGTTTCTTCCTTTTTGCAGAGACAAATGACAAACAAATGCTCTAGTGTGCCGCACAATTATCCACGCGGTGACAATGCAGTGCCTCTTATCGCAGTCGGCAACATCTGCCTGTGTGACGTCAGTAGCAGCTCTTGTTTCAGTCCCCCAACGAATGACGTCAGCAGTCTAGGGCAACAATTAACTTAACGAAACACTGCACTTTACATAATGCCGGAACTTTCTTTCGGCTCTCACTGCGCTAGAACCTGTCGGCCAGCACACAACGCTCACTCCCGAGTACCACAACAACCGAACGACATTCCAGATACTTTATGGGTACTACCGAAAACTGATCAGTACTGCAAGTAACGAACAATGTATCCAACGCAAGTGGTAACAAGCCGGAACAACTATCAAAAGCATTGCCAACTGGACCCGGGCTGGCATTCGAAAGCTTAGTTCGTACAGCTGGACTTCCCCTCCTCCTCGGAGTCGGACGAGGAGGAAGGAGATAAAAGAAAGGAGTCGGGTCGATTCCTATTGGCCAGTGTTTTAAAAGCCGCAGTGGAGGAGGTTAGGGGAGTACCAATGGATAACTCCCCTCTTGTGAGGCAGCGTCCACCTCCAGTGTTACGGTCCTCTGCGCTGCGCTCACATATGCTCGCCGTACTTTCTCCGTGTCTGAGGTAGCGCAGGGCAGAAACACGTTCGAGGAGCGTGACTCCAATCCCCGACTGGGCTTCGGAATCACGATTGGCTTTGGATTTGGCGAACACATCCCTGAAATACGTATTTCACAGCTCACGGGATGCTATAGTACGACACCTTTCGAACTACGGAAGTGTATCGCTTCTAATGGCTTTTAACAACTAAACATAGGCCACAAACATTCCGATGTTAACTAAGAATTCCTGTCACCTTTAATCTACAAGTAATGAAGGTTCATCGAGCTAGAAAACCTAATACGATTCCCTCTTAGCAAAGGGTGGTATTGCTACTAAAAACTTGTTTCCGATCACAGTAAGCTGTTGAATGAAAGAATCTCGAATATCATTCCACCATACCAAAATTCTCTTTATAAAGCTCCGGCGTCTTAAATCAAGAACATTTTCTTCTCTAAAGATATTATGTAATAGTACTTTTACAAACAATCTGTAACAGGAAATGGAATTTAAGGAAGGAAAATGAGAGCTATCGTAGACTGAACAGCGCAGTTGCAAAGCATTCTAAGCTATATTACATCAGTTTCTACTACCATTCTGGCAAAATAAATAACATTAACTGTTGTGGTAAAATGCTACCAATCCAACCGCATCTTCTTCCAGGTGGTAATGAGAACTTTAAAAGCTGCATTTATTTGATCTGTGTTGCCCTGTTGCGAATCACAACGTTATGTCCTACAGGTCGTTAGGGAATAGGGTTGACAGGGGTTGGTGCTGTCTTTAGTGTCAAGGTTATCTCAATCTCACGTTCGTGTTCTGGGTGCATCTTGAGTCCCTTGCTACAGTACGGCGATAAATCTGCAACCGAGCGAGATGGCGCAGTGGTTAGCACACTGGACTCGCATTTGGGAGGACGAGGGTTCAATCCTGCGTCCGGCCATCCTGATTTAGGTTTTTTGTGATTTCCTTAAATCGCTCCAAGCAAATTCCGGGATGGTTCCTTCGAAAGGGCACGGCCGACTTCCTTCCCCGTCCCTCCCTAATCCGATGAGACCGATGACCTTGCTGTTTGGTCTCTTCCCCCAAACAACCCACCCCCAACAAATCTGCAAGCCAACTCTTGACCGAAGGTTAGGGGGTGTGATTCTCATGTAAGGTAACTGCACCAATTCTAAATATTTTTCGAATGACGGTTGTACTACAATTCCACAATCCGAGCTATAGATCATCGAACGAAGAAAGACATAGTTGTATTGATTCCGCAACAAAATTAGCAAGTTTGTTATATGATAATAGTTACCTGCTCGACTATGGTCGGCTTCTTGAGGAATTCCTTTAGGAACTATAAACAGTATGACTTCAACAAAATGCGAACAAGATAATTCAAGGTCACCCCCTTCTTTCGCAAGATACCGAAGGATGTAGAAATCAAAAGCTCAGCTCAGCTCAATGCATAGGAAAGGTTTTGATACAGTTCCAGATAGTAATTTAGTAAAACTATTTTACTCATTGTTGGACTAGATACGCGACTGAGCTGGTAAACTTCTAGCGCACAAAAAAAATGGTTCAAATGGCTCTGAGCACTATGGGACTCAACTTCTGGGGTCATAAGTCCCGTAGAACTTAGAACTACTTAAACCTAACTAACCTAAGGACATCACACACATCCATGCCAGAGGCAGGATTCGAACCCGCGACCGTAGCGGTCGTGCGGTTCCAGACTGTAGCGCCTTTAACCGCTCGGCCACTCCGGCCGGCTTCTAGCGCACAAACTCATTTGGAGTACCTCGTTAGAAGCGAAAATTACTTCGGGCGAACGGCAAAAAGTGTAATAGGAACATTGATAGTGACGGTATATCACGTAAACCATAGCTGGGATTTGCAACGCCACGTCCGATTTTCTGCCGCATCCTTGTCCAGTCCTGTCAATCTCTAATAACTTCGCCATCGACAGGACGTTGTCTTCACTGACAACAGTCGTAGAACTTGACGTCAATCATGAATAGTACAATAATCCTACTGTTCTAAAGTCAACACGGGACAGCGTTTGAAAAATTCAGTTGCGGATCTGCATCTTTTTTATTCCTGAAGTGTAGCACGGACAATACTGGTGCACGTAATGGCAAGGACCCATATGTGTCCTGTACAACTTGGAGAAAACTGTCATAAATGTAGTGGACCTGCACTCTTTTGTAAAAGACAGAAAAATGGCATGATCGCCCAAGAATACATATTTTAAGTTAATTTCCGACTGGCAAGATTTTTAAGACATCACTTCTTCTCAGGGCTGTGGTAATGACATTGATAGCTTTGCCTCTGTATTGTCACTATCTTTCAAATATTGAATGAAGATCAGAAATAAAAAGTTTTTATGCTTTATAGATTAATACATTGCACAATAAAAAGCAAAGCAAAAATTAACGGTTCGATACACCTACACATCTAAGAGAGAAGCACTTGGTTCAGGTGACAAACGTAATCAATGTGAGACAATACACAAACCTTTCTGCATGGAATGGTTATGTTGATCCAGCGTACTCATCTTCGCCTGAAAATAAGAAACATGGGAGTTAGTACAACTCTTTGTTTTGGCCTAAACATAGACATCACGTTGAAGAATCAAGTTACATAATACAATTTCTCTTAAACATAAGCACGTACAGTTTATTTTCTGAAATCAATATAACGTAAGTCGTACACTGTATCAGAACTACAACCTAACAACGGTGTTTTTACAGTGCCATATTAAAAACATCGAACCTCACCTTGTAATCTTACGTGTCTGTATCGGTCTTAAAGACACAAGCGCATTGTTATATCTACTCTATTTGACAAATGCTAAGACAAGGTCATGTATTATGAAGTAGGATTTCCTAATATGAGCACTGGCCACATATAACTATATGGAAAACAGAAAGTTTGCATTCAATTTACAGTACATTACTTTGTCCTTCTTATTCTGCTAATTAAGAAAGGGAGAAACGACTGTTGATAAGTCAATATGTGACCTGTTATTAGTCTTCACGGTTTACGTCAGAACTATATATAGGGTAAACATTCGAACATTACGCCCTGAAAACCGGTTCCTGGAATTTTCTAAATAGGCTTTTAAAATATTTTAAACCTCTTTGACTATCATTTCAGATTTTACACCATTTTCCTACACTTACCCGCTAGTCGCACGATCGTGTACGTAATTCCACTGCCATTATCCTTATCCGATCAAACACTCTTGGTGTCAAACCTGACATCTCAACAGTATCCCATTTCAGGTCTTACAGTTACTTTGTAAACATATATTGTCGTCGACAAAACGACAGTTTCTTAGTACCCTGGAATTTAAGGGGAAATCTACATTTAAATCTACATGGATACTCTGCAAATCACATTTAAGTGCCTGGCAGAGGGTCCATCGAACCACCTTCACAATTCTTTATTATTCCAATCTCGTATAGCGCGCGGAGAGAATAAACACCTATATCTTTCTGTACGAGCTCTGATTTCCCTTATTTTATCGTGGTGATCGTTCCTCCCTATGTAGGTCGGTGTCAACAAAATATTTTCGCATTCGGAGGAGAAAGTTGGTGATTGGAATTTCGTGAGAAGATTTCGTCGCAACGAAAAACGCCTTTCTTTTAATGATGTCCAGCCCAAATCCTGTATCATTTCTGTGACACTCTCTCCCATTTTTCGCGATGATACAAAACGTGCTGCCTTTCTTTGAACTTTTTCGATGTACTCCATCAGTCCTATCTGTTAAGGATCCCACACCGCTCATTATTGTCGAAAATATTCCAAGAAAAAGGAAATAAGGTTTTGGTTTAACGTCTCGTCGAAGAAGAGGCCATTAGAGACGTCATACAGGCTCAGATTCGGGAGAGGACAGGAAAGGAAATCGGCCGCCTCCTTTTCAAAGCAATCATACCGGCATTTGCCTTGAGGAATGTTAGGAAATCACGGAAAAACTATAACGGGATGGACAGACGCTGGTTTAAACGTCTGTCATCCCAGATACGAGCTCAGTGTGTTAGTACTGTGGCACACCTGGTAATATTACAACTTACTTGTTTTTAAGCTAAAGCTTCTATATACACCGGCACGCAAAACTTAAAGACCTATTTAACTTTCACAACACATGACACTGTGAAGTAACATAACTCGATGAAACTTTGCCCACACGTAGAAAGAACTGCTACAGTACATTACAAATGGTAATTGAGTCGTGCAATAAATTTTAGCTTGTAATAGCGAATATTCTGTTTATGGAAGTGTACATGGAAAAGGCCGGGAGATACGGAAAGATTCCAGTTAGATTACATCACAGTCAGACAGACATTCCGAATTTAGTTATTGGATAGTAAGGAGCACTCAGGAGCAGATATAAACTGAGATCACAATTTAATAATGACGGAAAGTAGGCTGAAGCTTAAGAGACTAATGAGGAAGAATCAGTGTGCAAAGAAGTGGGATACGGAAGTACTAAGGTATAATGAGATACGCTTGAATTTCTCTAAGGATATAGGTACTGCGATAATGAATAGCTCACTAGGCAGTTCAGTTGAACAGTAATAGAAATCTCTAATGAGGGGCCGCGCGGAGTGGCCGTGCGGTTAGAAGCGCCATGTCACGGATCGCTCGGCCCCTCCCGCCGGAGGTTCGAGTCCTCCCTCGGGCATAGGAGTGTGTGTTGTTCTTAGCATAAGTTAGTTTAGGTAGTGTGTAAGTCTAGGGACCGATGGCCTCAGGAGTTTGGTCCCTTAGGAATTCACACGCATTTGAACATTTCTAATGAGGGAAATATTAGAAATTGGAAAGAAAAACATAGATACCAGGAAGATAAGTCCGAAGAAATAACAGCTAACAGAAGAAATACTTCAGTTGGTCGCCGGCCGGTGTGGCCGAGCGGTTCTAGGCGCTTCAGTCTGGAACCACGCGACCACTACGGTCGCAGGTTCGAATCCTGCCCGTGATGTCCTTAGGTCAGTTAGGTTTAAGTAGTTCTAAGTTCTAGGGAACTGATGACCTCAGCAGTTAAGTCCCATAGTGCTCAGAGCCATTTGAAGTTTATTTTTTTTATTTTTTTAACTTCAGTTGGCCGGCCGCGGTGGTCTCGCGGTTAAGGCGCTCAGTCCGGAGCCGCGCGACTGCTACGGTCGCAGGTTCGAATCCTGCCTCGGGCATGGATGTGTGTGATGTCCTTATGTTAGTTAGGTTTAAGTAGTTCTAAGTTCTAGGGGACTGATGACCACAGATTTAAGTCCCATAGTGCTCAGAGCCATTTGAACCATTTTTTAACTTCAGTTGATCGACGAAAGAAGGGAATACAAAAATGTTCAGGGATATTCAGGAATACAGAAATACAAGTCACTTAGGAATGGAATAAATAGGAAGTTCAGAGAAGATAAGGTGAAAAGGGTGCATGAAAAATGTGATGAAACCGGGAAAAAAATGACTGTCAGAAGGACTGACTAAAGATACAGAGAAGTCAAAACAACATTCGGTGAAACTGAAAGCAATGGCGGTAACATTAAGAGTGTAACAGGAATTCCACTGTTAAATGCAGAGGAGAGAGAGAATGGGTTTGAACAGTACATTGAAGGCCTCTATGGGCGGGAAGACTTGTCTGATGACGTGATAGAAGAAGAAATAGGAGTCGACAGGGAAGAGTTAGGGGATACAGTATGAGAATCAGAATTTGAAAGGGCTTTCGACGATTTAACATCAGATAACGCGCAAGGGATAGATAACATTCCATTGGAATTTCTAAAATCATTGGAGGAAGTTGCAACAAAACGACTGTTCACATTGGTGTATAGAATGTATGAGACTGGAGATATACCATTAGACTTTCGAAGAAACATCATTCACACAATTCCGAAGGTAGCAAGAGCGGACAAATGCGAGGTTTATCGTAAAATCAGCTAAACAGCTCCTGCACCCAAGTTGCTGTGAAGAATAATATTCAGACGAATGGAAATGATAATTGAGGATCTGTAGGTGACGATCAGTTTGATTTTAGGAAATGTAAAGGCACCAGAGAAGCACTTCTGACGTTGCGGTTGACAATACAAGTAAGACTGAAGAAAAATCAAGAAACGTTCGTAGGATTTGTCGACCTGGAAAAAGATTCGACAATGTAAACTGGTGCAAGATGTTCGAAAGCCTAATAAAAATAGTGTTACACTATAGGAAAAGACGGGGAATATACAATACGCACAAGAAACGAGAGGAAAAAATAAAACTGGAAGACCTAGAACGAAGTACTCGGATTAAAAATGGCGTAAGACAGGGATGTAGTCTTTCATCGCTACTGTTCAATGTATACATCCAAGACGTAATGACGGAAATAAAAGAAAGGTTCAAGAGCGCGATTAAAATTTGAGGTGGAAGGATATCAGTGATATGATTAGCTGACGACATTGCTATCCTCAGTGAAAGTAAAGAAGAACTACAGGAGCTAACTGATTGGAATGAACATTCTAATAAGTGCAGAATATGGATCGAGAATAAATCAAAGAAGGCGAAAGTAATGAGAATTAGTAGAAATGAGAACAGCGGGAAACTTAATATCATAATTGGTGATCACGAAATAGCTGAAGTTAAGGAATTCAGCTACCTAGGTAACAAAATAACGCATGGCGGACGGAGCAAGGAGGACATAAGAAGCACACTATCACTGGCAAAAAGGGAATTCCTGGCCAAGAGAAATCTGCTAGTATCAAACATAGGCCTTAGTTTGAGAAAGAAATTTCTGAGAGTGTACGTTTGGAGCACAGCATTGTTCAAATGTGTGTGTGAATTCCTTAGGGACCAAACTGCTGAGGTCACCGGTCCCTAGACTTACACACTACTTAAACTATCTTAAACCAACTTATGCTAAAAACAACACACACACACACACACACACACACACACACACACACACACACACACACACACATACGCGAGGGATGACTCGAACCTTCGGCGGGAGGGGCCGCGCAGTCCGTGACATGGCGCCTCTAACCGCGCGGCTTCAGCATTGTGTGCTAGTGAAACATGGACTGTGCGAAAACCGGGACAGAAGAGAATATTCCTTCCATGGTACTAGAGGCAGCCGTAGATGGTAAAAACTTTAGGGGAAGACAGAGATTGGAATGCATTTAGCAAATAATTGAGAATGTAGATTGCAGTTGCTACCCTGAGATGAAAAGGTTGGCACAGTAGAGGAATTCGTGGCGCGCCGAACCAAACCAGACAGAAGATTGATGAAAAAAAAATTAACTTGGCAGTGATACATCATGCGAAAGTTACTTTCGTCCTTAAGTTTTGCACAGATGCTATATTTAACATTGGATACTACATAAGAATCACTCAACAGTTTGTTTAAATCGCAGTACACTGTCCACCTGACAAAACTTAAACATGCAATGTCGTCAGTGTTCAAACTGATGAGCGAGTGCGAGTATCTGGCGGATTGGTGAGTTATGGCGAAGTGTTCTTCCGCGACGATTTGTTGCCGGCGTGCACCCCTCTGCGCTTGAGACGTCTGGCGCCATCCCCTAGGGACGCCAGCAGCCTGCCATGTGTTCTGTCTTGCCTTCCTCCCCTCTCGCTACAGCTTTACGCCATTTCTGCTCTCAGATGGCAGACTCACGCGATTGGAACAGGTGGCAACGATAGAGATCCTTTTGAGATGTCTCATTAGTAAGTTACCTTACGCAGTTAGAGCGCAGTCGCTTAGGGATAGCATCTTATAGCTCATGTTTATTAACATACTCGAAAGTTTCGATTTCATCAGGTTAACGACGGGGAGGGGCGGAGGCGAGATCGACACTTTGGTGTTGCCGTCTCCTCCCCGCTAATAGAAACTTGCCGTAACCTCGCTTTTAACGAGCCACAGATACATTAACATAATAATAATAATTTGTTTACATCAGCACTTAGTAAATTCTTTAACATAACTTCCAAGAAAATTCGGTTCAGAGAAACACATCGCTTAGAAAGTACTCATTTGAGAATTTGAGAAATACAAGTGTCATGAAATTGATATAAAAAGTTGTATGGCTTCGACAATGTCATATTTTTCAAAATATAAAATTGAAGTGAGCACTCACCATTATCAGTATTTCAGTTACCACTACGAATAGCCAGGTCTATAGTCTATGGCTATACAAACGAAGTGTGCCGAGGTAATCCGTATATCCGCGATAAATACTATGCGTTGATGGCGCAGTGGTTAACTCAATTGCCTTGTAAGCAAGAGATTCCAGGATCGAGCCCAGTCCGGCACACATTTTGACTCGTCTCCGCAGTTACCGTATAAACTCCCGATGCAGCTGGTATCACCAGTTCCCTCTCTTTCCTTACCTTTCTCCCCAGTCCACCTTCAGTTTCCATAATTGTACCACAGCTGCGGATTCTGCGAGATGTTCTTTCGGAATTGTTCTTTCAGTTTTTCTGCCTATATTCGGGATAGCCAGTATTCCTGATATGTTTTTCTTAGCGGAGTGTCTTTCCCTTTCTGTAACATCTTACTCAACTTCCGGGAGTTTGCCGATTCGACTACTGGACTCATGAACCATGTTAGATGTACTGTTAGCAACAGTATAATCACCCTCTGAATCGACACTTTTACCTGGCTGGAATATTTTCTTCAACCACGTAGGCAGCAAACTTATACATGTGTACCAGCAACTGAAAAGTATCTTACGTTACACACATTTCGTAAGTGCCTTGCAACTTCCGTGACATTTTATTTTCGTGCTAACTTTATTTTTCGAAATTTAGTCGAGAAATTTGGAAATTGATATATAAAAGTAGTGGTACTGTACCATTTCAAGTGAAATCTGCATTCTTGCCAGATCTCCTCCCTCCTCCAAACCAGTCCACCTCTCCTCCTCCTTTCTGAACAAGCTGGGTGAGGTATGAATGGTAGGAAATTAAAAAGTTAGGGGTGGGGTATTATCCTATTCGCTGAAGCATAGCGGTGCAGCCTGAATAGTAGCCAGATTTTTCCCATATATATCTAGGTCCAATTTATTAGGCCGGCCGGTGTAGCCGTGTGGTTCTAGGCGCTTCAGTCTGGAACCGCGTGACCGCTACGGTCGCCGGTTCGAATCCTGCCTCGGGCATGGATGTGTGTGATGTCCTTAGGTTAGTTAGGTTTAAGTAGTTCTAAGCTCTAGGGGACTGATGACGACAGATGTTAAGTCCCATAGTGCTCAGAGCCATTTGAACCAATTTATTACCCAACTGTCTTAATGGTTATGATTTATGACCCCATTACCGAAAGAGACCTGCCTTTGTATTAGCATCATCCTTATCTTAATTTGTGATGCAATATAGCCGCTGGATATGTTCCCTCTTACACTCCTGGAAATGGAAAAAAGAACACATTGACACCGGTGTGTCAGACCCACCATACTTGCTCCGGACACTGCGAGAGGGCTGTACAAGCAATGATCACACGCACGGCACAGCGGACACACCAGGAACCGCGGTGTTGGCCGTCGAATGGCGCTAGCTGCGCAGCATTTGTGCACCGCCGCCGTCAGTGTCAGCCAGTTTGCCGTGGCATACGGAGCTTCATCGCAGTCTTTAACACTGGTAGCATGCCGCGACAGCGTGGACGTGAACCGTATGTGCAGTTGACGGACTTTGAGCGAGGGCGTATAGTGGGCATGCGGGAGGCCGGGTGGACGTACCGCCGAATTGCTCAACACGTGGGGCGTGAGGTGTCCACAGTACATCGATGTTGTCGCCAGTGGTCGGCGGAAGGTGCACGTGCCCGTCGACCTGGGACCGGACCGCAGCGACGCACGGATGCACGCCAAGACCGTAGGATCCTATGCAGTGCCGTAGGGGACCGCACCGCCACTTCCCAGCAAATTAGGGACACTGTTGCTCCTGGGGTATCGGCGAGGACCATTCGCAACCGTCTCCATGAAGCTGGGCTACGGTCCCGCACACCGTTAGGCCGTCTTCCGCTCACGCCCCAACATCGTGCAGCCCGCCTCCAGTGGTGTCGCGACAGGCGTGAATGGAGGGACGAATGGAGACGTGTCGTCTTCAGCGATGAGAGTCGCTTCTGCCTTGGTGCCAATGATGGTCGTATGCGTGTTTGGCGCCGTGCAGGTGTGCGCCACAATCAGGACTGCATACGACCGAGGCACACAGGGCCAACACCCGGCATCATGGTGTGGGGAGCGATCTCCTACACTGGCCGTACACCACTGGTGATCGTTGAGGCGACACTGAATAGTGCACGGTACATCCAAACCGTTATCGAACCCATCGTTCTACCATTCCTAGACCGGCAAGGGAACTTGCTGTTCCAACAGGACAATGCACGTCCGCATGTATCCCGTGCCACCCAACGTGCTCTAGAAGGTGTAAGTCAACTACCCTGACCAGCAAGATCTCCGGATCTGTCCCCCATTGAGCATGTTTGGGACTGGATGAAGCGTCGTCTCACGCGGTCTGCACGTCCAGCACGAACGCTGGTCCAACTGAGGCGCCAGGTGGAAATGGCATGGCAAGCCGTTCCACAGGACTACATCCAGCACCTCTACGATCGTCTCCATGGGAGAATAGCAGCCTGCATTGCTGCGAAAGGTGGATATACACTGTACTAGTGCCGACATTGTGCATGCTCTGTTGCCTGTGTCTATGTGCCTGTGGTTCTGTCAGTGTGATCATGTGATGTATCTGACCCCAGGAATGTGTCAATAAAGTTTCCCCTTCCTGGGACAATGAATTCACGGTGTTCTTATTTCAATTTCCAGGAGTGTATATTATGTACCCTTATTTTCATTGCTATAATTTGCGACTAAAATATAGACACCACAATCAAAACATGCCTGGTACTGCACCATAATGTTACAGTATAGGTGTAAAACCGGCTGTAAATTTAAAAAAATCAAAGGAGGAATATTTTCACAAATGTACATGTACCAGTAATAGATTAAAATACACATTGCAAGTCTCAGAAGTCATCGTTAAATTACGTCATGGAGGTGCATAAACAATAAGTTACGTTGATATCCCACAGTTCAATGTTTAAACAATCCTGTGGCCCGTCTGATGAAACAGTTTAAACAAATTCCCCCATCAGCTGCCAGATCTCTTGTTCTGTTACTACCAGTGCTAGGATAGGATAGGAACAATTGCACCTTTGTTATTTAAACAACCACTGCAGTGTGCAGTGCCTCACATGGTGCATTACACCATCCAGATTGTGTCATGTTGGAGAGCTACAGCTGACTGCTTTCATGCCAACAGAGCAGGGCCAAGCTACAGCAGGCACGACACAATTCGTCGTGCCACTCACTGCTGTGCAGTCCTCTATATGACTACGATAGTGGCAGCCAGCAGCTACTACCTCTGGCCAACTCAGAGGTGAAGTGTGATCAACAGCACTGTGTGAATCTAAGGGAGCAGCTGGCGGCACACATTCGTAAATAAATTTCTCACTCCTCCCTACCCAGGAGCATATAAGACGCATCCTTCCAGGCCCCATACCACCAGCTCGACACAGCATCTAAACGAATGTTGATACTTTGACAATGATGTATAGCACATAAGAAAACCGTGGCTAATTACAAATTTATTTTGGCATTGTCCATGTGCAAATTTCCTTCTCTACTAGTTTCTTTTGTCATTTACATTCTGCATATACTATCTAATCTAAAGTATCCAGACACATACTACTGGATATTAATATGTAGTGTTCTATCAGTCGAATAGCACACAGTATTTTAAATAAGAATAATACACTACTGGCCATTAAAATTGCTACACCACGAAGATGACTTGCTACAGACGCAACATTTAACCGACAGGAACAAGATGCTCTGTTATGCAAAGGATTAGCTTTTCAGCGCATTCACACAAGGTTGCCGCCGGTGGCGACACCTACAACGTGCTGACATGAGGAAAATTTCCAACCGATTTCTCATACACAAACAGCAGTTGACCGGCGTTGCCTGGTGAAACATTGTTGTGATGCCTCGTGTAAGGAGGAGAAATGCGTACCATCACGTTTCCGACTTTGATAAAGGTCGGATTGTAGCCTATCGCGATTGCGGTTTATCGTATCGTGACATTGCTGCTCGCGTTGGTCGAGATCCAATGACTGTTAGCAGAATATGGAATCGGTGGGTTCAGGAGGATAATACGGAACGCCTAACTGTATCCCAACGGCCTCGTATCACTAGCACTCGAGATGACAGGCATCTTATCCGCATGGCTGTAACGGATCGTGCAGCCACGTCTCGATCCCTGAGTCAGCAGATGGGGACGTTTGCAAGACAACAACCATCTGCACGAACAGTTCGACGACGTTTGCACCAGCATGAACTATCAGCTCGAAGACCATGGCTGCGGTCACCCTTGACGCTGCATCACAAACAACAGCGCCTGCGATTGTGCACTCAACGACAAACCTGGGTGCACGAATGGCAAAACGTCATTTTTTCGGATGAATCCAGGTTCTGTGCACAGCATCATGATGGTCGCATCCGTGTTTGGCGACATCGCGGTGAACGCACATTGGAAGCATGTATTCGTCATCGCCATACGGGCGTATCACCCGGCGTGATGGTATGGGGTGCCATTGGTTACACGTCTCGGTCACCTCTTGTTCGCATTGACTGCACTTTGAACAGTGGACGTTACATTTCAGATGTGTTACGACCCATGGCTCTACCCTTCATTCTATCCCTGCGAAACCCTACATTTCAGCAGGATAATGCACGACCGCATGTTGCAGGTGCTGTACGGGCCTTTCTGGATACAGAAACTGTTCGATTGCTGCCCTGGCCAGCACATTGTCCAGATGTCTCACCAACTGAAAACGTCTGGTCAATGGTGGCCGAGCAACTGGCTCGTCACAATACACCAGTCACTACTCTTGATGAGCTGTGGTACCGTGTTGAAGCTCCATGGGCAGCTGTACCTGTAGACGCCATCCATGCTCTGTTTGACTCAATGCCCAGGCGTATCAAGGCCGTTATTATGGCCAGAGCTGGTTGTTCTGGGTACTGATTTCTCAGGATCTATGCACCCAAATTGCGTGAAAATGTAATCATATGTCAGTTCTAGTATAATATATTTGTCCAATGAATACCCGTTTATCATCTGCATTTCTTCTTGGTGTAACAATTTTAATGGCCAGTAGTGTATTACTCAGTGAAGAAAGAACTTTTATGTAAACAAAGTCATTACTTATGTGTTTTGTATTTGCTACCATTTGTCTAGTACACAGATCAGCCTGAGAGATGTTTGGACATATGCATATGTAATTCCCAGGCTGATATCTCATCTCTGCAGTAAATGAGATTCCATGGAAGAAAGGCAATGTAGTTCTCAAAAAATCCTATTGTGTAATTTTGGGGAATGAGCTTATGATGTAGACTGTACAATAATTCTACTGGTGCCACTGTAAATGTCATGCAGATGCCATAGGAATAAGATAAAAGAGATCACAGTGTATGAAGACAGTCACTGTTCCGTTGCTTAACATCTGTACATGGCAGAAAAGCTGCTAAAATCTCTAGTGTTAGCTTCCGGCATGTACAGGGATTATGTATAAAAAAAGCGGATTCAATAATTTGAACTCTGCACTGCTTGACAGTGAGAAAAATGAGGTTACTGCATTTGTAATATACATATATAAAGGACTGTACTTGGGATTCCTAGGTTGAACGTAACGTATGGCTGTCAGTAAACTTCATAATAGTTCTAGTTTCTCTGATTTTCCGATTTTGATCATTTCATGAGACATGTGTGGAAGAAAGTAATAAGTTGCTGTATCTTCTTAATGTGTACATACTCAATAGTTCAACAAACCCTTCGCGTGATATGCAATGCTTCTTTTGTAGTGACTGCCACTGTAGTTGTTCTTTAGCATCTGTGTAATTTTCTAGCACTGACTAAGAAATTACATGCATGCCACTTGTCACTGGATCTTATCTGTCTCTTTTATTAATCCAACCTGGGAAGGGTCCCAGGCAGACAAGCAATACTCAAAAAAATCAGTCAGATAGATGCTTTGTAAACCACTTCTTTCGATAATGGATTACATTTCTTTAAGATTCCCATCAGCCTGGCATCCCCTTTTCCTACTATTTGTCTTACATGGCTGTTCGACTTTAGGTCTGTCTAGATGGTATTAGATATTTTGCGATTGTTACTGCCACCAGTGATTTATCACCAATAGTGTAATAGAACAGTAGTGAGCGGGTTTCTTCTCCTATTTATATGCAGTACATTACGTTTACGTGCCTCCAGTGTCAAATGCCACTCCCTCTATCAATATTCTGCAATTTGGTATAGTCTTCTGGCTTTGCTATCTTCTTCTTATAGACAACCCCACGATTTGCGACCAGCCTCATGGAACCCCCCTGTGTTTAAAGGGACACTTATATCAAGGTCACTGATAAAAAGTTCTGTTGTCAAGTTATACACTTGTGCTAGGTATATTCAAGGTTAACCCAACTCCCCTACCTCCTGGGGAACCACCAGCAATTTACCACGGTCATCCAGGGGAAGCCCTGTCCTACCCACGCACCTTAGGCAAATGGACTAGCTATATTCAAGGTCATAACATATCTCGAGAATGGTCACGTGATATAAAGTTGGTGAGAAACCCCTGGAACAATGGAAGCATTGAGATAGCAGGAAACCTCTCCTTCTCCCCCTGGACCAATAAGATTCAGGTTCCTTCTCCCCATTATCAGCCTTTGTAACTAGTTCAGTTGAGTAAGCCTCTTCATTCAAGTTCTGTGCATCATGGGGAAAGGTTCAGGTTTGCTGTAAACAAGTTATTTTTGAGAATAATTCTATACTGAAAGAGTTTGGAAATAATAACAATGATGTGGCAAATAACTAATGGTTTATTCTTAACAATTCCGTTTTTGGAATATAACTTTTTTACAATATTTTTTGTTGTTTATTAAATTTTTTTCTTTTATGATTTTATTTACAGATGCAATCTATAATTTTTTTGATGGGTTATATACATTGAGTTCCTTACAAAGCTATTTTTTCTGATGACTTATGACTATCAGAAGCATTTATTTATACTAAAACTAGTAGAGAGACGAACAGCTTAGGTCCTACGTTTCCCATTTTTGTTTCTAGATACACTTTTTATTCTTTTACACAAAATTTACATTTTAATGATTTTCTCTCTGATTATTCTATGTACAATATTTACATTTTACACATCCTTTTCCTATCATATTTCTATGTACGATATATATGTCGTCATGACGGAACAGCCCTACTTTCAGCTGCAGTGCAGTATGTACCTCATGGCCTCGTGATTGAAACACTACCTGGTGCACCACGTATGGAGCGGCGCCAACGCTCTCGAGCAGGCATCTATTGTAATCCTCGATTATGAGAGCCTTTGAGGCCCCGCAATACACATCCTTAGCCCGCCTCTGGGTGGCACCTGCATTTATGCAGTACGCATACATTTTCGACCTTAGCCCCCAAAACTCCACAAACTGTGAACCATTCGTCTCGTCTTTCATCAGGCTGATAGCTCTCTTATTTTGTGGTGTTATTGCAAAAGGATTATCGACTGCACATTCAGACATGTTGAATTATATGTGACTGTACCATATTACTTCATATGAATCGCAGCTGTTCACCAAGTAGAAGAAACTGTCTGTATCCATATAAAATAACTTGTAATAGGTGCAGTTTGGCTTCGCAAACTCATAGTAGAATCGGTACATGTGGAGTTTGGAGAGGTCCAGAAGACACGTACCGATAGAGACAGGTTTTGTGAACTGCGCTGAAACCTTGGCCATCTCCGCATTGAGTAATCCTTCTTTGAAAATGGCGGCATGCATGGAATTTGTCGCGGAGAAGTAATCTCTTGTGCCACGACAACTGTCTGAACGATAAACTAATTGAATTCCGCGTTCTCCTTCGTTTTTCCGAAAAAATGAATTAATAATCAATTTGTAAAACACTTTTGCAAAGTCACACACCGCGAGAGCCCTCTGTTCGGTGTTTAGATCACTATAGTCTTTTCACCAGCAGCGCAGCTTGAAGGAGGTGTTACAGGTGATTTTAACGGGTTCCACACTACTTGAGGTTTCTGTAGTGTAGAATATACTGCTTCTTGTTCCACAGCATTGCAAAAAGCTTCGGGATGGGGTCATTTCAGGGACTAAGCACTTTGGACACTATGTCGAGCCACTGTGTGTGTCATGTAAATGGGTGGGATGTGTCAGTTCTACCTCCAGAACACATCCCTCACCAGCATTAGCATCCACGTCATGGATCTTTTCTTTTGGTATGATAATGTCCTCTTCAGGCAGCCATTGGATTCCTCCAAATGAAGGAGTTTGTTGTATGGCTTTCCTGTAGAGGTTGTTTACATCCAAGTAAAGGATGTAAGTTAATAGTTCAGATGCCCTGTACTTCTCCTCACTCATTTACGGGAAATTTGCCTTAGCGTACCTCTGCACGCCCTGGCTAAATCCCGCCGCAAACTCCGCGTCCAAAGAACAGCAGCATTTCAACATCGGTCAACAGTTCGGTGCTCACACGTGTTCCTCAAAGCATTATGTCCCAGGAAAGCCGTGTCACGGTGATACAGAAGGCAGGAACCAGAGAAACTGTGTTTAGGCATAGAATTTGGCATTCCTCGAAAATGCCCTTAAGCAGGTGTACATTGGTGTTCATCTACAATGTTGGTGATTCTCCTAAATCAGCGATGCCAAACTCCTGCCAAACATTCATCGCAGGCTCATATTCCACATCCATTATGGCAGTGCCTGTCAGTTTATTAGAGAATCTGGTTATGTCGGGCAACGTGGTTTCATGAAGTCTCTTCATCAAATCCAGTTATTCGTATGGAAAGACTCACTTCTCGGTCACAGTATGAAACTTTAGATCATCAGAATATGTGGCTTTCGTGATAAGCATGTCCTCCTGACACACCATCTTAGCACATTTCTGAATAAATGAGTGTATGAAACGTAGTGTATCAACGAAGCCGAGCGGTAATTTTGGCATGATTCTCTTGGAAAAAAGAAGTATAGTTTTCAACAGTGTGATGAATAACACTGACTCTCTCATACTTTGAACCAAAACCATCCAAATGCTCAACGAGAAAGTGGGCATCATACCTGCTCAAACTGTGAACGACGACTGGTATGTGCCATGGCGGTTGATACTTCAAGTTGCATGGGTTGTGAGCTGCGTGTGGAACTTCCCTGTTAGATGGAATAGGGCTCTATGTAGAGTTTTTGCTTGTCTATCCAGTGGCAGCACACAAATATAACAATTAACTGCCTGCTCATGTAAGGCATCATTCTGCTATGAGTCAGTCACGGGAACGTTGTTGTGATAAATCCCATCAACTTCTCACACAAGATTTTCGAGCTCAGTGACAAACCATCTTGCAGGATTATCCCTGACGTAATTTTCGAATTTGTTGTGATTGGAGTCATATAAGAATACAATTATATATGCTACCACATACTGTACGTGCTGTTCTGTGAAGGTAGTATGGGAGGTATTGGAGTTGCCTTCACAATGTGCCACAAGAGCTAGGATGCACTCAGAATCATCGTATATGATGAAGGGACATCACTCCTGGTGGTGACATCCTTAAAGTCTAAGAACTTTTTATCCTCGGTAGGCATTTCCGCATGTACTAGTTCCTGGTTTGAGTAATCGATGAGGTATTTTCCAAAATTCTTGCTCTTGGAAAACGAGCTGAGACATCTATAGCAGAACTACCTTACTCCTTTATTTTTTAACAGTTGACACAGGAAACGTTTTTGATCCACACATTAAGTGTTGCTTCTCGCCCTCACAGAAGAGCAAAAAATCTACATGTTTAGGGCGCTGACTGGCTAGATTTGAAAATTAGAGGTGTCCAACTACTTCATACTTAACTTCTTTGTCCTGTACAGTGTGCTCATGGCTATCTTCTGCCTTGATATCAACATCTAGCCCGTATATGTGAACTGAATAATCAGGGTTTTGCCTCTCGAATTTTGGTACCTCCTGTACCGTTATGGGGAACGAGATGCCTTGGACATTGTAATGGTCACGGACATGAGATGTTTGATATGTTTTCGTATCAGCTGCATTTTTAGGGTAATTTCTATTGCAAGCAAGAAGCAACTATGCAAAGCAATATTTCTCCTTAAGATTATAAATCTCAATGGATGCTTTTAGGAGCAATAGTTTTTGGGACAGGGATGAAACTGGACCACCACTAAATGGATCAAAGGCATGTGAGTAAAAACCAAGATGGGGTACATGGCTGAGCGCCCTACCAGACCCTCTTTCCAGCATTTCGGAAAAATATCCGAGTACCCCCAAGTTTGGACGATGCTTTTTTTACTTAACAGTACCGCTGCCCTCTTTCACAGGATGCGTGAGTTCACAGGACATAACCGCTTTGCACTTAAAGGCAGGATATCGAGAGTCGTTGATGAATTCGGGGAGGTGCCTTTCCAGGACGACTTGACCACCATTAAGCAAAGTGGCAGGATCTCTGCTGCCCACATTAATGTTGTCAATGGGATCCTGTGATATCTTGTCAGCAACTGTACCAGCAACCACAAAGTACTCCGATGCAGCTGCAGGACTTACTTGGTGACCCATAATGGAGTGGGTGGGGGTGCTGCTGCTGCTAGACCCAGGGCAGTGTCTTAGTGATGCCCAATGGCAACGTTCATGTAATGGGCCAGGGTGTGGAGAGTGTGGCCTAGACCTTGGAAAAAGAACTTGAGTTGTAACGCAATGCCGTGGTGACGATGATGGACCAACCCGGGGTGAATACAACATTGTCATTGATGGGCCAGCCTGCGACACATCCAGCAATGGGTGCATAATCATTGTCGGTGAGAGGCCAGTCAGCAACAGTCTGGTCACTGCTGCACCGTCATTTATATCAGTTATTGTCACATGCGCAAGCCCACATATCTCATCCATGCCACCTGCAAAGAAACAAAAAATTTATGTATCATGTGTAATGAAAAGAAAGATATATGCAAGTTGGGTAAAGTACTTTCACATATGTTCCAGATTAGAAGCGCCCGAATCAGTCCATGAGACATTCGTCACACCACTATTGGCTGCTATCTCTCATAAGATCCTATCCAACTCTACGTTCAGATCGATCCGCACTCCCCTTGGGTCATGGCAATATTTTCATCAAGTGCACGCAGAAACTATCAAAATCACCTCATGTTGGTAATGCATGCAATTGTGTAGGTAACAAGCATGTTATTGTAGAAGAACAGAAACAACTTCTGCCCACGTATTCGTTCCTCAATGACTCGAGTCAACCCCCGTGAGCTAATTCTGGAGACTATGGTGCGGGTCCAGTCTCCATCATAGACTGCAGCACTGAATGAGCTAATTCTATCTCTGAAGCATCACAACGGCATCCACAAACAAACAAGAACACATCACATTAGTAATGCATACAGCCGTATGGGTAACAAGCATATTATTGTAGGAGAATAATAGAAAAAAACTACTACTTATGTATTTGCCCATCAATCACTGGAGTCGTTCCTGATGACCTCATAGTAGAGAAAGCCGATGGCTCGATTATGAGGATCATTGGCGCTATTATGTGAACACCATCCTTTGAATCCATCTCAGTAAGTGATTGCAGAACTGAGTTAATTGTTATTGAAATCGGCAATACCTGATCGATGCCCATAAGTGCGATTTTGTTGAAGAATTCTACAACAAACATAAAACAAGCATAACGTTCGATGATTGCATTATTCACACACATGGAGAGGGAGAGGTAAAATGGGTGCTTACGTTCACGAGATTCGGCAGTTACCGATGTACCAACCTCTGGAATGCAAAGTCGCTTCATCAAATCCTCAAGTGTACTGTCATTCATCGGAGCTGACGGTATGCACCCATGTGCAGCAGAAAGAGAAATTAGTCATCAGATTGTAGCTAAAACATAAAGACAAAAATAACAATATGGACAGAAATCATCATCACACGCTATGTATTTCCAACATGAAGTCAGGACAGCGTCAGCAACTTGGATAACACAAATTATTTATTGTAATTCCGTGATAGATGTGTTTTATTAAGTTGGCGACTAGTTTCGAACTAGCAGGTTCAACTGCACCTCATGAATCATCTACACTGTGAAAGTGGTCTAACATTCAGTGTGAATATGTATCACGTGTTTATTACCTATGTGTGAATTGATTATCGCCTAACCAAGCACTATTAGTGCAGCTTTAATAGGCCTGGCTTTAAAATAAATTTGGTAGTTCCTAACTAGTCGCCAGTATATTAAAACGCAACTGTGACGTTATTACAATAAAGGATCTATTACATCATCACATACCTGTAGAATCACTGGAGTTCAGTGTGGGATGCTTATTAGCACCACCATAGCTCACTGAACGATGACGAGTTCTGGGAAAGAGCTTTAAAAAAAAAAGGAGGAGCAGTGGTTTGTACTGAGAAGCACTGGAGAGTACTCTAGCCAGTTTACTCAGTGGGAAGGAAGGAATCCTGGGATGGTGGGATGGTTGCTATTGAGAATCACTAGAGAGTTGCTCTAGCCTGTCTACTCAGTATAGGAATGAAGGGAAGGCTGGGATAGGTATTGAGAAGCACCGAAGAGTGGCTCCGTACAGTCTACTCAGAAGCCAGGAAGGGAAATACCTTCTGTTAGTGATCCGACCGGAATGACAATCCACGACAAAGTGGTCCTTTCTATAGGCGAGAACTGCGTTCCATTGCTTATTTCAACCAACAGGAATCCAGGCTGCCTATCGCTGTGTAGCTGTGTAGACAGGTTGGATTCTGCATGCACAGTCTCGGGCATGCCAGAGCCTTCTCGCTATCATGCTAGTGTGTTCGTTGGTCAATAACTTGAGCGGCGGTGGAATTTAGCCTCATACTGAGAGCAATAGAAAAATATTTTCTTCCGACGTTTTGTGGCACCCAGTAAACGGCAGCGCTATCACACTGGTGTACATTTCACTGCAGGTATGCACTATATCATATTTGTCGTACGTGGGCTGCATCCCACCCAGTGAAAAATATTTTTCAGACACTTTGTGGTGTTCTACGTCAACGGTAGAGGATCGAACCAGAGATGAGAAAGATGGCCCCCGCTAACTGCCACGATGTAGTTATCTGCAGAGCTGTGCCCAGGCTGCTGGCCATTATCACTGGCCACCTGGGCAGACACGGCCACTGCTGCTCCGAGCTGGCGTTTGCCAGGGCGGCTCACTGCAGGCATTCGCCGTCACATGCTGTGGTGCGGTTACACACGTCTGTATATAAAAAAAATTGTGACATAGACGTCGCAGTGATGATGAAGAAAGTCCACTTTCCAGATGAGGTGTGCACTTCACGTCACATACGAAAAATTATTGGCCCATTATCGTGTACAGAGAGACCCGCATGGTGCCTTGGAAGCAGGTGACTATGCAAAGGTGGCACTTTCAAAAATGTCTAGAGGAGGCTTACAACCCCTGTACTCAGTGAACCTCACAGGCAGTGTATAATGAATACCTACCTGAACCCTCTAAGTGTATTGTGAAATAAATAAAATAAAATAATACACAGTTTAAAAAAAAGACAATATCTTTTATTGATACTCCAACTTAAAGGTCTTTGTGCTTTTCTGGAGCACACATATTATCTCTTATCTGTTTACCACACTTTTTCCTGAGTCTCTGATTGGCTGGGCAGCTATAATCTTCAAGATACCTTGTTGATGCACTTTTGAAATTGTCGCTAAGCCAGAACACTTTTTCACGGTCTTTGACGCAAACTTTGCTGTCTTTATCATCGTATATTCGGCGCGGTGTCGCTGTTTCTTAATACTGCAATCCGTCATCATCCCACCACTTTCCGTGGTGATAGTGAGACAACCAAGCAGCTGTCTGTAGAATCTTGGCACTCTATACTGCGCTAAACAGTTTGGGTGAAGCGACGATATTCAGCACCTCTCAAGTGTTGGAGAATGAAAGGAATGCAGCGTCTTTAGACACAAACTGTCCACACAGGCCTAAAAGCCCTGCACATCCGTGACGATGTTCGCTCATTGTGGTGTCGTCATGGAATGCTTCTGGTGTGAAGCCGCACTGACACATTTATACTAATCACTCTACAAAACCTGTGTGAGGTGAGTAATTTATCACGTGATTATGTAACAATAATGCGTACGCTATGGTGCTTGGAGGGAAATAGTCTAATGATTCAAATTCAGGACCGAGTAGTTAGGTGACACAGTGGTTAGCACAGTGGTTAGCATTCGAGGGGAAGACGGGCCAAATGTGCATCCGACCATCCTGATTTAGGTTTTCCATGATTTCCCTAAATCGCTTCAGGAAATTACTGGGATGGTACCTTTGAAAGGGCATGGCCGAATGCCTTCCCCACCCATCCCTAATCTGAACTTGGGCTCCAGCTCTAATGACCTCACTGTCGACGGGATGTTAAACATTAATCTCCTCCTCCTTCCTCCTTTCCAAATTCAACAAGGATGTCTATAGGGCCTATCTTAATACTCTAATTTTGCTCGGAGTAGTCGATCATGAGATCTTCGACTAATTCTTTAAACTACTGTGGGCTGAGCATGCATCCAAATTCATCACCCTCATAGTAAGAACAGCAAAACCTTGACTACATATCGTGCAGTAAACTTATTTTGTAATTGTTGATTATGATGTTTGGGTTGTAGGGCGCTCAACGGCGCGGTTATCAGCGCCCGTTGTAATTGTTCTAGTCAGGTTGCAGATTATCATGTGGGTAATATACTGAATTCAGTAACACCATTGCACTGATTAGGTTACAGTTGTTGAATACGCTGGAATCCTTATTCACATTCCCTCTCCTGTCTGTCTGCGGCACCAGAATAATTAATTGAGGAGTTTATAGTTGAACAGTTGTCTCTATTGACCAGCTATGTCCTGATGTTGTTGGTAGAACTGGATACTTGTAGTGTTCCCACTAACAGAACTTAATGGCAGCTGAACTCCAGAATTTACCACATGTAAAAGTCTAAAATGGTCCTCATCTGATATTGATATGTGCGGAACTTTACATACCAAATTATCCTAAACAATTTTATTTTCTGCTGTTTGCACTTGTCGAATGTACACATTATTGTCTGAAGCAATTTGAATGAGAGTCAGTTCTCGTTTGGCGTTCAAAAGGACTCGCTTATTATCCTCAAAGAACCCATAGACATTTTAAAGGGATACACATACTGAAGTCATTACTTAAAGATCTGTGATTAAACCATACTGTGTTTTGTACAGCATTCAGGCCTGAATTTAATGCGCGTACATAAGTTCTGAGTGTTGATATTTCTTGTGCAGTTGACTTCGACGTCATTACGTTTGTATCAAATATGTTGAGACAGAATGTGGAAAGCGTTATGTGTAAGTTGCAATGTTTCTGCTGAAGAGCTTCCATCATTCTTGATAAATGTGCCTTCCAAGTAGATGAAACCGTTGTTCAGAATTGTTAGATGATTCTGAAACTGAATCAGAATTCTTATTTTGTCGTTATTATCGAATGTCGCTTCAGTGAAAGGTCTGTGGGAGATACATTTCTGAAAGTGATTTGTTCATCATGTTGTTATATGGTGTGACGTCATTGTGAGGTTTCAGTACTGTTGACTTGAGGAACTCTTAATTCTTATGTTTTACCACACTGCCTGCTGTTGCAGAGTGGAGTACTGACAGGTGTGTGGACTGGTTTTGTACCTTATGCCCATAGCGCTGATTCAAATTAAAATGTACCATGATTTCCTCTGCTCGGAAAATCTACTGGATTTCAGTCCTGGTCAATAACGTTCCACTTTAAATGGTTTAATGCGTGTACAGTCACTGGAAGGTATATTGGGCTGCTCGGTACCTCATGAAATGACCATGACGAGAAAAATTCAAAAAATTAAGAGTTAATACAGTGACTCAGTGACAATCATTCTTCCCACACGCCATTCACCAATGGAACAGGGTAGGTGGATCAGTTAGTGTTCCCAGCAGTACTCTCCGCCACACGTCAGGTCGCTTGCAGAGTATGATGTAAATATGGATATCCTGGTTCCACTGTTGGGAAAAGTTTGTAGATAGTATGTATTAGTCATCTTTTAACGTATGAATTCATTGCGATATTACACTCGACATGTATCGTGCCAACAAGTGGAATATCCACTGATGGATCTGACTCTTAAATTTTCTCGGTATTATTAACCGAAATGTAATGCCTCAAGAAATCAAGTACTGATCTTGTTGAGCTGTCCTGGCTAATGTCTACTACCTGTTTTTATCGTTTTTATCTCTGTTTTAAATGTATTAATGTTTGTATATAAGTCAAATATTTTTACAGATTGTATTATAATTGCATTTAGATCATTATTGCTGGAAGAGTCAGAAGGAATCTCCACAATTTTGCCACCTCGTAGATAAAGTTTATTGTTTGCCTCAGAGGTATTTGGAATGCTGTTATAAATTTCCAGACTCATCAGTACAACGCTCGTCTTCGGCAAAGTATTCCACGTAAACACGCCACGAAATCTTGACATTTTCAGTTTCTTGCTGAATCCAAGCAGATCTATGTTGGTAAGTCGTCTGTCCAGTAGAATACTTAGGGGACTTCCTTTTTTAAATAAGCAGTCCAAGTCATTTCTGGTATGGTTTTATCCTATTATGACATTTTGGTTTCCTGTAATTGCTCCTGAGAGTTTTGTGCGTTCTTTACTGCTCAGAATACGGCAGCAGTTTCTTCTGCTAATGACCCAACTGCCTAAGCCCCGCCAACACTGTAATTAGAAACGGGATAATCCACAGAACCCTAGGCGTTTTAACATAGGTTCTTCTTCTTACTCCTTTCTTCTTCTTCTTCTTGAAGACACTTTATGTCCCTATCACTGCTGATAGGACTGCAACTTTTTAAACATGTGGGTTTCTTCTTTAGTGTATGACCAACTGCATTCATAATTTTTTCGGTATTATTCAAGCACCCAATTTAATTTTCGTATCCATTGCTTTATCAATTGTGAATATTGCAATAAGTTGTCCAATTCCCATGTCCCTTCTTCGATGTATATACGCGGCTTTATCGTTTGTCAAGCAGCCTAATAGCCTTATAACCATGAGCCAGGCTGTTTTAGTTTCGTTCCAGGTCCATAGAAGTTGTATCCAGGGATACAAAGTTCAAGTGGGAGTTTATCAAGAATATCATCGCCACCTCTGGTGCACTTCCTAGCAGTCATGTTATGTTACTGCACTGTCAGAGGTTGCGCACTCTGTTAACTACCAAATTGTGAACCTTCACCCAACTGTTTTGTGATGATGGAAAACTAAGCATCTCACTAAAGCCTTGATCCCGTGATGCCTTGTGACACGCTCTATGAGAAACACGTTCGGTTCAGAACTTTTCCATAATTCCTCCATTTAAAAACTCTCTGCAATATTCGCACATTAGTTGTCCTTTAAGATGAAAGTGCTTAGGTTTGTTCTATGTACTTTGGACACTGTAAATATCTCCGTTGACCAGTTAGGAAAGTAACACTTTTGAAACACAGTTTTGTATTTAGAAATTAGCTACAGTGAATTTCTGCTTGCAAGGATCCATCTTAATACGATTGTATGCTGTATTTAGAAGCCCACTGTTGTATATATCTATAGGTTTCATTTTAACTATATGATGTTCAATAAGAATGTAATTTGTGGGAGAGTGTCTAGCGATGTGTATGAACCATGGAGTTTAAATTGCATACACAAAGAGCTTTTTTCTGTTCAGACACTCCACATTACCTGCTTTCATGAGGGAGAATGTTGAGTAATGGTTTATTCCATATAACGTTATTACTAATTTGAAACACTTATTTTGAAATTCACTTCCGCGGTTGGTTTGTAGGTTTTCAGGGCACCGATTCGTCCAAGTCTGCAGAAATTGTTCGAACATCTGTGTAACTTCCCTCCCAGTCTTTACTTTCACAGGAAGGATCTAGGCAAACTTGGAATACATATCCATCATCATTAAAATGTGTTTGAAACCACTGGATACAGCTCCTGGTCTGACGTCGCACTGACACTGGTGCATTTACAGCCTCTATTGTACAATCTATAGCATTGTTAAAAACATAATTATTGTGTCACGTGGCTGCTTCACCTCACCTGCTGTGCACCTCAACACCTTCACCCTTTGCCATTTCTCTCATGAGTGTATTTATCATCTGCTGTTAATATACATTATTTACAGCATTGTATCCAACTTTAAAAATTTATCATCACAACATAAAAGACAAATATGCTGGCCTCTACTGCCAGTTCATCATCAGAATGAACAAGGTTATGATCCTTTGCAGACCGACAATGCTCGGCATTAACTTTTGTGGGGGGAATATTGTAAGTGATGTCCAGTGAGGCGTCAGCTATTTTGTGTATTCCTGATCATGTCACAGTGCTTCAGCTGGAAGACTATTGTTTCCAAGACGACAATATTCGTATTGTTGCCTATTACATGTTCGAGTTGTTAAAATCACGAAATACATGTAAAGTGCTTGTGAACATTTATAGGAAACACACTGAAAGACGCCACAGATTGTATGCTTTAAACTATTATTTGTTCCCTGAGTGGTTTACACCTTCACTGTGTGATATTTCGCACAAATTTTACTTACTGCCTCAAGCGTTTAAAAATGATCTGCTTCTTTCTATGTATGAGTCCTTATATAGACATTATGATGTGAATGCATTATGTGAATGCATTATGATGGGCCTCCTTTTACCTAATGGCAATTTGTTGGTTCTAAAAAGAAAAGTAAATGACTTACTTTTACTCAGTGTACTTGTATTAGCAGTATAATAAAAATATGTTAGACACAGTGGCTTAGCAAGTATGTGGTAATGTTTAGGAATCAAAGCCGGTTCCCACTAAGCTGCTGTGTGTACATCTTTGTGTGTGTACATATTATCACAGTCTCTTATTTCATAAGTTAATGAGGACGACTTGACTATATGTCAGTCTGCCCATTGTTACAGCGCTCTGTGGATGGCGGCTGCCCATTGAGACCTGATATGTCTGGGCTGGCGGCATCAGGGGCTGCAGTGTCGGGGATACGTGAGGGCTGACTCTTGGTAAGAAGCTATGTTTTTATAGGTAGTTTGATAGGACACTGAGGTGTGAAATAACAACAAAAAGAATTTATATATATATATATATATATATATATATATAATATTTTATTGATTTATATGTACACAAATTTCACTGCATGTGGCCAGAATAGAATATTGAAAAAAAGCTGCCTTCTGTAACCCTTAAATTCGACTTTCATTGCATTCAGTCCAGTAGATGGGATAATGTATATAGGAATTTCTTCAGTCAATACAGCCTCTGTAGACTTGATAGATTATACGCTAACACACTTTGGTACAGGGGGAATGCAGGTATTAATACACTGCTCTAATTGGTACGTAGTTACGGTATTTTTGCTTAAATGGTGAACAAACTTGCAGTAAAACCCCTTGCATATGGGCATCTACGGTACAATGTATCTGTGGTGATTGATAGTGGAAAGTACAGATCATCTAATTTCACAGCACTCGAATGTTTTAAGTACATGCCTGTTTCACATGAAGTTAATTCTAGTATTGCCTCATCGTAAATATCTAATACAGAGACTTTACAGCCATACATACGAAATTCTTTAGGAGTATGGGATGGAACATATTCGTCCATCATCTTATTCTTTATATACTCCATCATATTACACAGATAGTCCCACTTACATCACGACTATTGGACTTTGGCACCATCATGTTCCACATTTCAGCTTCAGTTACGACGCCAAAGTCGAAGTCCTGTACCAGGCTTATATTTACATGTTTAGATCCACTCACAGTCACGTCATAAGTGTTCGCAGACAGTAGCACTCTTGAGGGACACACCTGCAGCTGTGCCAGTTGAACGCCAGGTCTGATAAATTAGCAAGACCATCTGTTGGCTGGTGTGGCAGTGTAGCTAATGGTATGTCAGTGTTCTCGTCCAGCTGTTCTCTCAATACTAGATCAAGGCATGTTGCACTGGAGGAAGAAAAGTAACAAAACTTAAGTATAATCGAATATATTTATGAATAGCAATGTTAATAATTTCAGAATTCATAGATACTTACTTTCAAGTCAAACAGTCTTATTCTTCTTATGCCTGTAAGTGTTGGCTTCTCTCTGCTGGAGCTACATCCTTGCACTGTGAAGATCATACCTCGAATGTGGAGGGTGGAGGGTGGAGGGCTTCGGGCAGCTGGATTCATAATACAGGGTTTTCCATTTATCTGATGACCGCCTGGCAGGGGTATTGCAGGCCGGCCACGGAAACCGCGCCTGCCGGTCGAATAGGTCCCACGAGACTATGCCATGCCCCTCCCCCCCCCCCCCCCTCTTTTGTGGAGACTGTACAGACATACGCACCTTGTCAGACAGTGTCATTTGAGCAGTGAATCAGGCATCACGAGTGTAACAGGGAAGTTTTGCGAACACAGCAATGGCAAGAGCGAATTATTCAATTCCACAAGGAGTGTTTATTTACGATTCGTATGTGCGAACATAGTCCGCTCGTACCGTTCGGAGATTGTTTGAACAGAAGTTTGCAGGTATTCGAGTTCAGAATCGTGATGCAGTTCACAAATTAGTGAATAAATTTCGTGAAACGGGAAGTGTTAAAGACAAGAAACGCAAACGATGACGTACAGTGCTCACAGCAGCTCGTCTCGATGACATTGCATACCGCCTGGAAAATTCCCCTAAAAATCCCTGAGACGTCTTTCGGAGCAAACACAAATATCGTGCATCTCTGTATAAAGTATCAGTAGTACAAGAACTTCGACCTGGTGATCCTGTGCACAGGATTAAGTTTTGCGAATGGACTTTAAAACAAATGCATGACGGTAAAATGGATCCTTACCTCATTCTGTTTTCAGACGAGGCTCGTTTCCATTTACACGGGTATGTTAATTCCCATAACTGACGACATTGGAGCGCAGATAGACTTGTTGTGCTTCACGAGGAAACCCTTCATGATCAGAAGATAGGGGTGTGGCGCGCAGTTAGTGGTGACAGAATAATAGGCCCAATTTTTTTTTAATGACAGTTACAAGTGAAAGATATGTGCAAACTTTTTTTTGACCGTTTGTAATGAACTGAGTGAAAGGGAACGGAGTTTCGCATTTCTTCAAGAGGATTTGGCAAGGGCTCATACGGCCAGTGTTTCTTTGCACGCAAGTCACGATGTGTTCGATGAAAGAATGATTGGGAACGATATCTGGCCCGCCAGAAGTCCTGATTTAACTCAGTGCGATTTTTATTTTTGGTGTGCATTGAAGGGCAAAGTGCACACAACAAATTCTCACACGATAAAGGAACTCAAGGATAATATCTGTGAATCAGTTAATTCAATATCTCAGAGAATTACATCATGTGATGTATAATTTCTTGAGTAGATGTCAGAAATGCGTGGAAAATAATGGCAGGTGGTTCCAGCATCTCCTTGCGCGAGTACAAAATTTATTTGTTTATCTTTTAAATATGGTCATGTGGTACGTACCGCAGCAATAGACGGGCGACGCGGCATCTGATCGCCGGGCTACGGCATCTGACCGCTGGGCAGCGGAGCGCTCGCTGCCTGGCATCTACTGCGCCACATAGGCAGTTATCAGAGAAATGGAACACCTCTCTGGGAGGAGGCGAGGCGAGAGGGTTTGGGGTGAGCTTGCTCATCTGCCGGTGATTCCCCAGAGGAGGGGAGGGGGTGTGTAACCTTATCAGTGACCTTGAAGTAAGTGTCTCTTTGAAACCAGACCCGACAATGTTAACCTGCTGACGTCAACGTTGCAACTCTTCCAGAAGGCGTTCCATTGGGTTGAGGTTGGGACTCTGGAGTGGCCAGTCCATTTCAGTGAAATTATTGGCCACAGACCGTTGTCTCACACACACTGCTTTATGACAGAGTGCATTGTCATGCTAATACAATCATAATCTCCAAACTGTTCCTCTACAGTGTGCATTACACAGTGCTGCAACATGTGTTCGAGTCTTTCAGCAGTTAGCGTTTTCTCGACTGCGGTAAGTGAGCACACCCCAAACAAGAAAATCTCCCTTCTACCGTAACACCATCTCCGCCGCAGTTCACTGTTGGCACGTGAAGGCAGGAAACGTTCTCCAGGCATTTTCCAAACCTAAACCCTTCCTTCGGACTGCTACATGGTATAGTGTGATTCATCACTTCGCATTTTACTCTACCACAAGTACCGCTAAGCACTGACTACAGAAACGTTTGGCTTACGAGAAGGTGCTCGACCATTCTGCCCATTCTTTTAACTCCCTGCACACCGTCAACGTGTTAGCCCGATTGCTGACAGTATTTTGGAACTTAAGAGTCATTCTTTCCGCTGATTTCATGCGATTTTTTTACAATCAGCCTCTGCAATGCTCGACGGTCCCTGTCCATCAGCACGAGGGCTGGCTGGTCTCGGTTTAGCTGTTGTTGTTTCTTCGCGTTTCTGCTTCACAATCACATCACTAGCGGTTGACTTGGGCAGCTGCAGAGGGGTTGAAAGGTGATATCCAGTGTCTAGTCCACTTTAGAAGTCATTGAGTTCTCCTGATCGACCAATTCTGCTGATACTGCATCTCTACAGACAACACAATACTGTCCGCCTCCTTTTCTACTGTCGTGACATCTAGTGGTCAGTACCGCAATACATAGGTGTGTCTGGAAACTTTTGATCAGATAGTGCCTGTTCACAGTCGCACTGCTATGTGGAATACTGATAACGGTAAGAGCACACAACAATTTTATATCGTGTAGATTATGACGTGAAAGTTTTGACAGTTCTTATTCTTCTAGTTCTTAAATCAACTGCACGCTGTATGTACATCTCAAATTTTTGGACTAATTCTTTTTACTTGCTGTATTTCTCTGAACTCCAATTTATCGTAAGTTTACGTTAAAGCAATCTACTAATCACCGATCTAAACAAATTATTATTATTATTATTATTATATTAAAAAGGTTTTATGCATTTGTTGAGATAAATAATTTATTATTACTATATTAAAACATTTTATATTGTTTATTGTTGTTATTAACAAAATCGTACACACGTTAGAAGCAGGGATGACGGCAAGTTGTGGTAGGATTGGGGGGACGGAGAATAGACGGTGAGAGACAGTAACAAACTGTTTTCCCATCTCCCTCACAACCGAACATTGAATCAACTTGTGACGGCAAAATTACTTAGATCAAAATGTTGTATTTCGTTTGCAGAGTCATTTCGGTTTAGCTACATTTTCTAACAATATAGCTGGTTCAAATACTGGTGGTGGAAGAAGTTTTCATCGTCAGCATTCGGCTGCCAAGTGGAGGCGATGTGGTGACGTACAGCTGCTAATTATTCGTAGGATGGGGACGTTAAGCTCGGCGGTCCCTTTAACGGTTTTCGAGAGTAGCAGGCTATTTGCCGACACCGGGTTTGAAACTGTACCTCCCTTCTCATCCTCATCGACATCAACAACGAAAACTTGACAATAAACTCTATATGCTTTCGTCATAGTCACCTACATTGGATACTTTACTTAAAAAACCTGTGCTTTGTGAAGGAAAGCTGCTACTGCGTGCAAGGAATGGAAACCTATCCAAATAGGGTCTCTCAGCTGACAACGTCATATGTTTTCACCCGGTGTATAAAACGATGTACCTGCATGGCCGTTCCACTAAGTTCACCGCCTTCAAGGTACATCGCTAGGTTTTATAACTACATTTAGTGCACGAAGTGTGTGCAGTGTAGCCAGTGAAATGAAATTTAGATATAAACATTCGTATCGAGGTGAAATGTATCGCCTCAAAATGAAGGCAAAATATCATTCTGCATTTCAGTTTGAGGAAGGACAGGTATCGATCAGAAATCGAAGCACAAGAGAAGCACACTCGCAACGTATGATGTCTAGGTACAAGGGCCTTAGGCGCTTGCATTAAAAGATTAAGTTGTTAATAGAACGATATTAGCTGTCAGTTATAGTATTTTCATCGCTAATTGACACGTCTTCTGCTTGAACTTGATATCTGACGTCATCCCATCCTAACTTAATTAAAATTCAAAGTGAGAAAATTTATTGCTGACTGTAATTTAGTCGAAATCTTGAGGTGTCTGTGTGTCATGCTTCTTTTCCTAAATGCTCTGCAAGTTGTCGAGACTTTCTGGCGGAGAATACGTCGAGCGCTTTTAATGATACCCGTGCAAGAGCTAGGCAATAAAAATTACAAATCGACCGAAGAAGCCGTATTTCTGACATCTTTATTCCACTGGTCGGACACTTATAACTGACATTTATTTCATAGAATTTACGACAAATTTTAATGAGGTCATAAATTTTATTCGTACCTAATATCTGAAAGACGACGACTGAGAAATATTGGAGCTATTCTCCATGTAATCGTGTAGTGGCTTTGTATTTAGTCTATACAGTGTGCATTCAGAGACAGACATGTAACCACCAATCTGGTGAAAAGTTCTTCTTTCTCATCTGTCGATATTTCTTGAAGCAAGACTACAAGAGCGTAAGTGTACCCCTGTTAGATTTTGCTTGCCTGTCTCTGCTCCTTATACTTCTATTGAGCGTATAAGCTTTCGTAAAAAATTACGGAAGTTTGGAAAGTCTCTCCTACTTACAAGCTACACCGACAAATGAATTCATATTCGCTGTTTATGTTATTACTATGTAAACGAGTTGTCTCACATTCTTGGATGATACAGTTTCTCGCTTTTTAAGCGTATTTGTCATAATGACATTTTAGTAACAATTACATAATACGCACATGTGTCTGGAGTCGATGCACGTCAATAGTTTTCAGAAAAAAACAGCGTAAATTATTAGACACTTGTCTAATACATTTCTACCACAAGTATACGATTATCACGTATTCTTTTACAGCATGGCCTCTTTCTTTTCTTTTCTAAAAGTCTTACATGTATGTCTGTCATACAGGAATTACGTTTCAAGCGTGTCTCATAGCCCTTGAAGAGGGCATGTCCGTAACTCTCAAATGCGCTGCAAAACCCCGGAGGAAACAAATTCAGGTTCAGACAGCCTCATGGGAAGGTAATCGAACATCAGTATCGTTGAACAGTGCTCTCAGTTATGGAAAGCTCTTTTGTCCGGAAAGTTTTTGATGCGCAAGTGCTTGTTTTTCACTGTTGGCACGCAGTAGCTAATTAACACTACCAAATTTCTCATCCTCTATCCTGATGCTTAACGGTATATCGCCGATCGATAATATGCGGCCTCAAATAATGCGTTACAATAGTTTAAGGATCTGGCTCAGATTTTCCACGATTAAGAGATTTTGAAAAATGGTGGAGCAATCACTCACTTCTTTTTTAATAATTTGGACACACGTCATCTGCTCACACAGAATGGCCAAAATAAAACTTGTCCGAATAGTCTGTAATCAGTTACCAGAAACTGACTATATGGATGCTTTTGATAAGACAGAGCTTCAACACCGCATGCCGCAAATAACTCTGGCACGAGTTCGTGTGGTGATCGTTGAGGAGATGTCAGTCGGAAAAGGCAGTTAAATCTCCTGGCCTTCAAGATCGCCTAATCTCACTCCATGCGTGTAATTTTTGTCTGCGGGAAGAGTTCAAGGATCAGGTGTTCTCAAACAATCCCAACGCACAGCAACAGAACGTAAAAAACGATACACCTGCCATATTTGACGCGGAGCTGTTAGGCGTGTCTCATAGTGTGACTAACCGCTCACAGCGGTCATTTCCAGCATCTTGCGTATAGAGCAGGTCTCCTGTTCACTTACAAACGTAAATTATGTCATATATATATATATATATATATATATATATATATATATATATATATATATATATCGGGCGAATTTTACTTTGGCCAATCTGTATAATTTCAAGAATACTACATGTTGAAGCTTTTTCTTCTCTGCTGAAAATCTATGGCCTGTTCAGCCAGGATGTCATAGAGACTGGGGTAGTTACCGTGAAGCCGATTTCCTTCCCTACGCTTCCACTATCTGTGAACTCGCATTCGGGAAGACGATGGTTCAAACCCCCTTCTAAACTAAATTAAACTGAACTCTGCCCGAACAGACCATGAAGGCTCAACGGTACCGACCGGCCGCCGTGTCATCCTTAGCCCCTTTGGTTGCAAATATGGTGGAGCATCTGAACAGGGTACCATTCTCCCGGCCATTTGTAAGTTTACGAGACCGGAGCCGTTACTTCACAATCAAGTAGCTCCTCAGTTTGCCTCACAAGGGCTGAGTTCACCCCGCTTGCCAACAGCGCTCGGCAGAACGGACGGTTACCCATCCAGTTGCTAGCCCAGCCCGACGGCACTTACCTTCGGTAATCCGACGGGAACCGATGTTAACACTGCGGCAATGCCGTTGGCTCAAACCCCTTCTGGTCACCCAACTTTAGGTTTTAACTGACTTCACCGTTATGTTAAACCCTAATCTTATTCCCTTTTCCAATAACCCCATTTTAGACGGGACGTGAAACCCTAATCTTCCTTCGTTTTGGAATGGGACAATATTTTATTGGAACGTTGCTGACCATCAAACCGATTGCCAAGAATTATGGTTAAGTCCACTTATTTTGAAATCCTTTTTCGCTGTTGCAAATGATAATATAAATCGATTTCTCGATTCTAATATGTCAGGTAAAAGGTTTTTCTTTACCTATGGAAAGTTACGGCAAGATCTACGGTAAGGTGTCGTGGCTGACGTGCAGACCTCCACAAGATTTCATGTATACCTGTCATGAGCGTTTCGTATCTCTTTGGGCTCGGTTGTGTGTTTGGTACTTCAGCATTTAACAGGTCTAGGAACCCTGACATTTTTTTGTACGGAATGTGACTGCTAGAATGGTGGCACTCCAGAGACTGCACTTTTAGTCACTGTTATAAGAGAGGGAAACACGCAACTGTGTGTTGCTTGAGCAACGGCGAAATGCTCTTTAGATTGGTAATTCACTAAATAGCACAACGGATCTTTCTCAGGATTACAGTTATTAATGGGTAAGAAGAGATTCGCTACTCACCTCATATCCCTGCTTTGCGACGACCGACTGCCGCGACCACGCGTAATCCAGCTCCTTCCCGTGGGGGCCGCATTGCTGCCAACAAATAACAACCAGTTAGCAAACAAGGCATCAGTATCGCCACCTGGTAATTAACAACAAAGAAGCGGGTGTAAATACAGCTACGGTTGAAGGCCAAACCATCTGCTACGTCTAAAAAGATGCTATATATCTCATGCGTGCATTATGTTTCAGTTTGAAATGTGTTCTAGTAATGTACAATGAGCATAAGAGGGTGATTCCGGTAAATATGTCACACACATTATGAAAAAATACTTGCAGATCGTTTCGATCTACATAATAAGGACAGCAAGAACGATGCGCAGGAGAGTAGAAGTATCTGGTTGACGTAAACTTCATGCAGAATTATGGAACGTATATGACTTTTTTGAAAATCGAACAACTCCTACGTGAGAATAAACAAGGATATCACAAGCACTGACGGTGTGCAACCCAGTTTGTTCTGTTTATTCATGAGATCCAGAGATATTGGAGCAGGGTTGATATTGTATTTTGTGACTTAAACAAACCCTTAGATTAGTTCCACACCGACCCTTAGTAAACAAAGCACGTGCACGGAGGAAATGAGACGACACTTTGGATGGGCGATAGATAGTCTGTCACTGGAATGAGTCACCAATTTCATCTGGGAAACACCGTCCAGAGTGATTTAAGAAGCAACTACTACATAAATCCAGCTGTGGGGAAGGCACATGCCGGAATCAGCTTTATTGTAAGTACGCTGAAGAAGTGCATCAGGCGCACCAAAAAGGTCGCTTACGAAACGCTAGTTCGAACAATTCTTGAGCATTATTCGCCGATGTGGGCCCATATCAACTTGGTTAATGGAACAGGTACAGAAGATTCAAAGAAGAGCCGCACGATTGGTCACAGGTTTGTATAGTCGGCACGACGGCGTCACAGACATCCTCGAAAAACTACAGTGGGAGAGGTAACAACTAAAGTGTTGTTATTCCCGGAGTGCCTTACTCTACTAATTCCATCAGCCCATGTTACAAGACGAGCCGAGAAACGTGTGACCTCCTACAAAGTAATAAAGACTGCGCTAAAATTAGAGGAATTCTGCTTTCCCGCATACCTCGCGCGAATGGAGTTGGAGGAGGCGAAAATATTATTATACTTATTAAGATGGTTTGCGGGGGTAAGATGTAGATGTTTACTATTGTATAACGTACAAGTTATCTCTAATGGGTAATGTTAGCTGTAATTCCAGACTTTTCGAATGTGATGCAGTTAGCAGTGAGGAAACTCTTTTCAAATAGATTTCGATAACTCATCAACCTGGTAAAATTAGTTATTAATATTGACAAATGCAAAGATGTATACTTCACCAAGCGTAAAATCTGACATCCTTCGACTACAACATTAATGAGTTACGACTACCCAGTCAAGATTCATAAATATTTGCGAGTACAAATGTGCAGATCTACGAATGGAATGATCATATAGTCTCAGTTATAGGTAAAGGCAATGGCAGGTTTAAATTGATTGATTGAATACCGGGAAACTACAGTTTGTCTGAAAAACAGATCGCATGCGAAATATTTGTACGTTCCATACTAGAAAACTGTTCAAGCACACGGGGTTCTTTTCAGGTCGGTCTAATAGGGAATACCGAGTGTCTACAAAGAAGAGCGCTGCAGTGGTCCTATGACTGTTTTTCGCGAGAGTGTATCAGATACGTTGAAAACGATTAACTGGCAGACAGTGAAGACGTCTGCTATACATATCGAGAGAACATGCGAGGAAAACCTCAAGAACCGGCTTTCAGAACCGAAACTACGAAAATTCAATACCCTAGCTACGTATTTGTACCGCAAAGATCGTGCGGATGCAGTTAGGCAATTAACCCTTTCTGCGTTTGCGATTCCAAATGGCTTTTTTTAGCTTCCCAATGCTTCAATGATATAGTTTGGCATCGCTTCACGTAGTTCCAACAGATCAAAGTGGCGTTTGCTTTCGTGACTCGCCCTTTGTTTGAAGTGCAGAACAGAGAAGTGTCGTGAGTTGTGCTACTGAATTTGTGAGTGAAAAATAACTGTTGTGTTTAGTTTTATGCTGTGTGTAGTGAAATTCTTGGTTATGGAACCAACTTTACGTAGTTCCTCAAGGGCAAGGGAAAGAAATACGGTAAGTTTACAATACAGTTATATATGCATTTTTTGAGTAATTATTATGTAATTTCTAATGATGCCATTTGGAATCATTATTTTATTTATTAACCAATAGCTTCAAAAGAACTTTTGCAATGGATATGGCATATATGCAACATGTATAGTAAATATTCATTACAAAAAAATTTTCCCCAATTTTTTTTCTTAATGTAACGCACAAAGGGTTAACAGCTCAAACGCAGGCTACAAGCAGTCATTGTTCCCACCCTCCATCCTGGAATGGTAGCTTCCGGAAACATGAATGTACGGTACAATAAAAAGTACTACATTTTACAGTTATTTGCTGAATATGGGTGCAGGTGTATAGGGGTGGGATAATTCTCCGTAGTCATTCTACATCTACATCTACACTCCGCAATCTGAGGGTACTTTGTGTATTCCTGTTCCAGTAGCGTGTCGTTCGCAGGAAACACGATTGCTGGTATACCTCCGTGTGGGGTTGAATCTCTGCAATTTTATCTTGACAACCTTTCCGCGAGATATGCGTAGGACGAAGCAATGTATTAGTTGTTTCTTTTAGGAACGTATGCTCTCGGAACTTCATCAGTAGACAATGATGCAGAGCACTTCTCGTGCACTGTTTGCCACAGGAGTTGACTGCGCATCTCCTTGAAGCTTCCGCGCTTACAAAATGTACCTGTAACGAAACGCGCTGCTCTTCTATGGATCTTCTCTATTTCCTCTATCAGTCCTATTTCGTAAGGATCCCATACTGACGAGCAGTATTCAAGTGTTGGTCGAACGAGTGTTCTGTAAGCAATATCATACCAATATGCCAATATTGTGCCACGCTGGCCTCAGCTCCATTGTACTATTGTGCAATGGGGCGGTAAAAAAGTCAGTAATGCGCGGCACAGCTGTGGTATTCAACCGCTGCTGGAAACATCAATTGTCCTTCATGCTTTGCTGGCAGCCTCAGTAAATCCACTTGAATTGAATACTGTAGCAGACTAATTGGAGGTTGCTCTATCGATTGGACATAGGAAATTACAGTGTAGAGAAGTTTCATGTATAGTGAGAAGCAAAACGAAGTATTTTACACTGTTTATCTTCCTGAAAAAAATAACTGCTGCTCGTATTTTGCAGCGTTTTTAAAATTTCGTTTGCTAAAGACGATGAATAATTATTCTTTTGCTTGACTAGTGACTGAGGAAGAATGACCGCAATTGTTAACAATAAAATTTTTGTCCATTGACATTTTGCATTGCATGAAATGCCTCATCTGTAGGTATTCTTTTTGATGAAGCTACCTCCTATACATCACAATAACAAAATTTAAAACTTCATAAGAAAGACCACTTTACTTGTAATTGTGAAACTGGGTGTTTTCTATTATCAGCTGGAAAACGCTGCTGTCAGACACAGAAAGGCGAATATGCTCTTCTTTAAGAGACTGACAGGAAAATGGGGAACCATCTGCTTCAATCCTTATTATGCCGTACTCACCAAAAATTTTGCCATGCGAACATATTCACGCACTTTTAATACAGAACATTTTGAATCATTTTACCCAGTCTCTCTTTCTAGTGAAGCCTTCATACACAGTATTTCCCTCTCACTGCCACTTGTCCCATTCTTTGTCTCTCACTGTCTCTTTCTCTCGCACTTACAGTCAGTCGGCTGTCTTTCACTTCAGCCACCATTGTCTCCTCTCCACGCATATTCATGGGGATGGTCTGCTCAGAGTTTTGACCTCTAGACTGGGAAATGTGGGAAAGTGAGCAAGTTTTTACGTGCTTAAGTTCGCTGCGGTCGGGGGGAGAGGTCCAGACGTTCCAAGTCCATGTATGATCTCCACTCATCTCTATTTTTCATTTCCACTGCCTCCTCTCTCCTTTGCTCCCACTGCTACTATCTCCATCCATCTACCATCTCTCTTTCTCTTTTACTGCCACTATATCTCACTGACGATCACTTCTCCTTTCTCTTTGGGTCCCAATGCTATTGTCTTCATCCATTTCTCTTCTCTCTTTCTCTTTCACTGTCGCTCTTTCTCTTCCAGTGGCACTGTCTCCCCTTTCTTCCACCGTCACTGTCTCTCTGTTACTCTCTTCCATCACAAAAAAGCACGAATATGTTCGCACTCCAAAAGTTTTGGTGAGGAAGGTAGAATGAGGATTAAGGCAGCTGGTTACCCACTTTTCTGTCGGAATCTTTGAAAAAGGAGCATATTCGCCTTTTTTGTGCTCTGACATGAACATTTTTCCTTATCGCAACAGAGGTGTGCTGTTCATATAAAACGAACTGTGTAGATAAGTTTTCACATTTTGTTTATATACTTCGACATATTTAATTATTTTGACAAACATAAACAACAAATAAGTACTCATAATATAAGGTTAACACAAAATCGCCTCGCATACAATGAAAGTTCACTTTACACTACTTTACATGAAAATACACAACATTTTTAGGCCATACCTTCCATATACCAAAAATGCGGTATTTGATTTGCAAGTACAAGGAATTTCTGTGTCAAAATAATTTTTTGTAAGGTGCTTACGCTGCCAGGTGGCATCATCGAATAAATTACAGGTCAAGACAGCCTTTATTGGCGTGGAGTGCCCATCATACATGCTTTCTTTAGCTCGTCCATCAGTCGATGTACATATAGTAATTCATACCTCTTAATTCCTTAGTTCTGCTATTGGTTACCGTATATCTCTCTTCAAAGTATGTGATGCGTTTCCATGTACTTGCTCAACATGAGAGTCACGTATATGATAGTGAGAAAATTTTTTTGACATTTTTACGTACCCAATAATGTGTGACGCAGTAATGTTGAATATTATCTTGACAAACCGCTCTGCCTTAGGACTATGGTTCATATCTTAGTGTTATGCTCGGTTTCTTATTTTTGCCGTTATTTTCGGGCGTCATTTTGCAATATGGTGTATTTTTATTGAACTGACCAAAATGTTTTTATATGTATTTTACAATATTACAACGGAATTTATATCATGATAACAGTATACATGTTATGTCGTGTACAGTGGTGGCTCCCACACTTCTCGTTGCAAGTCAAGTATTATTTGCTGTCCCTCCCTACATTTTACAATTGTTGATACCTTTTTTATTCTGAATAAGTAGTGTGTATTAGCTCATCCATTTACTTGATATGCGTCATATAATATTGTATACCTGCTTCCGTCGTAATTCTGCTATAGGTTACTATATATCTTTCCTCAAACAATATGATGTATTACCATGTATTTGCTCAACATTATAAGCATGAATATGATTGTGAGAACATTGTTTTGGAAGCTCTATGTATCCAATAGCGTTTGATGTAGTGAATGTTGAGTAACAAACTGCTATTAATTTAGGACTATGACATTGATTTTTACACATTTTACATTTTACTGTTATGCTTACTTTATGTGGCCACATAACTCTTTCTGTTTCTTCTCATGTATAGTTATTTCTCTTGATATTGAACCGATCCCATGATTTTTTAATGTATTTTATATTATGATATTGTCATACTCCGTAAGTCATGAAGTACCTTATGATCCCAATACTGGCTGATACATTTTTTAGCGCAGTAACATTTCGTCACCACCCTTTCAGCATTGCATATTGGTTGTTGGGTCTGGCTTCTGTGTGCCTAGAAACAGTTTTCATACACTGATTACTTACGATATAAGGCAATCGTTATATCTGACACGCCAGCAGTTGATGGAATATTCTATTTCTGTTATCTGTGGAACTTTGGATGTACCTCGTGTATACTTTTGTTAATATGATGTTTAAAATAATGTAGTTTGCCCGGTGATAGGCCATGTACTTTATATAATATTTTATTTCCATTTGTATACCCGTAATGTATTCTTTGGTCGATGACTGTTTTTATACATGACATCAACTAAGTCTGGCACGCCAGCAAATATGTAATGTGCGTATGATACATGCAATCTAGAGTCTTAAGGTCTTTGGATGAAAATGAATCTATTACAACAAATTACCAGCTGCTGTCAGTTACCATGTGGTTGTAAGAAATTTGTGCAGTAAAGTTTTATCTTAATGTGAGGTGTGTAAACTGTTATTTATACATGGCAATGTATGCAGACAACGTAGTGTTTTTCTATGTTGGTTTTACAGGCACTTGACAGTGACAGGTAGTCGAAATTAACTAATCACACGATTAAAATCACAATACAGCCTACGACGGACCACGTTTACTTTTATGGAACATCATAAAGTTTTATTGATGAAAAAATGACAATTGAAAATGACAACTAAAAACATAGTTTCGTGACCACAGAACCCTTGTGATGGCCTGAGGATCCTTGTCATGTGTTCATAATTTATGTGCATTAAGTGTGGTAACTTTGAACCTCTGGTCTTCGATAATGGATAATAACACTGAAAAAAGTTTCAAGGTTCCCGAGAACACCATCTTAAGAACACATGGTATAAATTTCGACGTTTTACCATGAAAAGAAGTTATGGAAGCGGCCATACCCACAATTAGTACTTTTGGTACCCAAAAATCAGGTTTATCTTTGTAAGGGCTACAGGATTTCGAAAATGGGGAAAATGGCTTTCTACACGAATGTCGAAAGAAAGTACAGTTGAAACTGGAACCATCTGCTAAGGTTAGTTATTTAGATAAATGTGGTCCAATTTGTGAAAATTGCTAACAACCGTTTTTTGCATTTTTCTGCATAGGTACAGTAACTTTGTACCTCTTGGTCTCATTAACGAATAATGATACCGAAAAAGTTTCGACATTCCCCGAGAATATCATCTTAAGAACATATGGTAAAGAATTCGACAATTTGCCATGAACAAAAATCATAGAAGAGGCTATTCCGGGAGTTGGCACCTCTCGTATCAAAAAATCACGGTATTTCGGGATTTTCTCAGGAACCGCTGGTGAACAAATGGTGCTTTTATATACCGACAGTGTCTACCCTAGACCACACCTAATGCAGAAAAACCAACCGATTTGCTCAATTTGCCTGGTCTGGAGGAAGTGTGAAATGTTTAAATTTTGACCCTGTACTGGAGGATAACTACAGTATTCCCGTTGTTCCGATAGGTATAACATAGTCGCTAGGCCAAGGACTATCCAAAACATGTGACCCCTTAGCTCTGTGACCATGAGAAGGGTTTTTGGAATGTATTGGTACAGTGCACCATTGTGCATGAATCGATCTGAATGGCAATATTTTTGAGAGATTTTATTGCTTGAATGACAAAGCACTATAGTGTGACAGTATATAAATCATAGCGTGGTTAAATGTATTTGTACCACAGTTTATGTTGTCTGTAAATATGTGAGACAGTAACCAAACGCCGGCCACTGTGGCGGAGCGGTTCTAGGCGCTTCAATCCGGAACCGCGCTGCTGCTACGGTCGCAGGTTCGAATCTTGCCTCGGGAATGGATGTGTGTGATGTCCTTACGTTAGTTAGGTTTAAGTAGTTCTAAGTTCTAGGGGACTGATGACCTAAGATGTTAACTCCCATAGTGCTCAAAGCCATTTGAAGTAACCAAACTTCCTCTTCCACAAAACTCATAATATCTGTCATGTGGACCAGTGCTTATTGAGTGGATGACAAAGTAATGGACTTCACAGAATGATTGGATATAGTTGTCTTACACGTGCATTATAGCTGTGCCAGTTCTGGCCCACTCTTCATTGCTGCCAGATTTCTCCCACTTTCACGATGGGTAATAGCACTCTGCATGGAATGGCAGGAAATTCAGAACTTGGTGGGAAATTTAAAAAATGGCTGCAAATTCAAAAGAGCTCAATTGTGCTACAGTGCTTTCCCCCACTCCTGTGATACCACAGTGGAAATAGGGCTCTTATCCTAAATATAAATTGGTGGGAAATTCAAGATGGCGCATTGTCTCTGTTAGTTGAAAACTCAAGAGGTCAGCCCTATTATGTCAGAATTCAAGATGGCTGATCTGGGATACTGGCCCAGCCTGCAAAGTTATCAGTTTTTCCCCAGCCTGTGTCACATCACAGTCGCAGATGGCAATTAAAGATGGCGACTTCGGCATACTGGCATAGCCTGCATGATTATTGGTCGCTAAAATCCAAGATGGTGGACCCTGTGATACTGGCTCAGCCTGCTCAGTTGTCAGCTTTTCCTCAACCTGATGATGTTACAATTCAGTTTCCTAACTCAAGATGGCGACCTTGGCATATTGGCTGCCAAGTCACTGGATACTGAACCAGGCTGCATGGTTGTCATATCACTTATCCTAAATTTAAGAGGTGGGAATATCGAAAATCATTGATTCGCGCCTGGAGTCACATATCACTTGTCTTAAGTTTAAGTCAACTTGTGCTATGTTTAAACTACTGGCACCACTGATGGGGTATGAAAGGAGTGTTTATGTCTTTATTAAAACAAATACCAGTCTGGGGAGTACTATGCCTGTAAAATTCATCATGAAAAATTAATGCATTGTATCGGTAGCAGCTAGTCAATAACCAGCCCAACATTTTCGTTCAGTCATGTGAAGATTATATGCACCCACACATACACACCAGTTTTGAGAACGGAATAAACTCGTGAAGAGAGCAGACGAATCATGATCCTCAAAAACATGGGAAATATAGATGTGAAAAGAAAGAGATTTTATGACAGCAGTGGTCTGTACCCTTCTTATGCACAGCATTTCAACATGAAAAACTCTGTTATCACCAGAGATAGAGTGCAGCCCCAATCTAATGACTAGACATTGAACAAGTAGACCGCTAGCAGACACACACTACACTACACGTATCTAGGACATGACGAAGTGAGCAAGAGCTGCTTCGTGGCCAGAGGCAGGTATCTGATGTGAGAACTGTTCTACTAGATATGTATGTAACCTGTACGTGGGCAACTGTTCATTTAAACTTGAGCTACAGTTCTGCTGCGTGCTCCTGTCCGTAGGTAAAGTTAGTTAGTCAGCTAGTTAGTTCCATGTTCCAGGTATCATTTAAATGATTCATTTATTGAAATGATGGGGTACAAGTCAGTTTACAGGATACGTATACATGATTGGTGCCAACATTAATGAATACATTATTTTGTTAGCCTTTATCATTCAAGTACTCTTAAAAACAAGATTTTTTTGTATACAAGCTACCAGTGTTTAAATAGAAACTCGCCCATGGAATGGAAGGAGTTGTCTAGAAGAAATGTTTTAGGTTATATTTAAAACTTGCTTTTATACTTGTCAGACATCTGATGTTACTGGGCAGCTGATCAAATATTTTTGTTGCTGCATATTGAACTCCTTTCTGAGCCACTCATAGCTTTAATAATAGGTAGTGAAGGTCAATTTCCCTCTAGTGTTGTAGGTGCAACCCTCACTGTTTTCACTTTCACCTTAAGATATATCTCGACTGCCTCTTTATCATGATTACTGGACATGTAAATAATTGTAATTGTCATTTGCACTTTAATAATCTTAACTTTATATTTTATTCAACAAGTCTGAGATTTTTGATGAAATGGAATACAGTTTTGAGAAATAAATACTAATTTATTTTCTATTTTTTTAACTTGAGATTATGTTGTAGATTATACAAATAAGTACAAATTTACATATAATTTTCTAGCAATGTCAGATTGAGACGATCCTGATTCATCATACATATTGTATACTGAAGTGCACCACATATCAAAATTAGCAGAAAAGACTTCTTCTGAAATGTAATGATGGGTAAGCTTTGTAAGTGCATGCGATATATATCCAAAAAATCCATACACATATTCTGTACACCCAAGATGCTCATAAACGACACATGGAGTTTATGATCCTAGATTCCTGAAAATGAATGCACTGCATGGTATACTCATTGTTATATACTTTCAATATTCTTGGGTAGTCCCCAACACACATTATATGACAATTCAGTTACACTGCAGGCATTTGAACATTGAACACTGCAGTTATTTGTGTACATAACTGATACTATTCATTGTCTGAAAGCAGTACTGTTATGTCACTAAATAGTGAAGTTTCGAAAATTACTACTACATTGAACTCGTGATCTGAGAACAAGCCTAAAGTGATGTGTTTACTGTTACTTGCATTCAGCTTGTATGCTGCCAAGAATAAAACCACTTTCATAGTTGCTTCTTATGATGGTAGCAGCTCGGAGAGTGGTGCAGACAGTGGTAATGGGAATGTCGTGTGGCTAGGGCCTCCCGTCGGGTAGACCGTTCGCCTGGTGCAGGTCTTTCGATTTGACGCCACTTCGGCGACCTGCGCGTCGATGGGGATGAAATGATGATGATTAGGACAACACAACACCCAGTCCCTGAGCGGAGAAAATTTCCGACCCAGCCGGGAATCGAACCCGGGCCCTTAGGATTGACAGTCTGTCACGCTGACCACTCAGCTACCGGGGACAGTGGTGATAGTGGAAACCCAAAGTCTGGAAATAATTCTACAATGCTGGCTTGATTACTACTCTGAAGTATCAGGTGCACTGTGCAGTGCTGGTGGCGTGATTGTCGGTGCATATGCTTGATATATTAGAAACTTGAAGTCTGGAAACAGTTCTGTATCCTGCTCCCATATATCAGGCACTGTATCACGGAGTCTGGCTGCATGCTGACGTGATTTCTGCTGCTGCTCAGCTGTATCAGCCACTGCTTCATCTATGTAAGGGGTTGCTATGCTGAGGGAGAATTAAATGAAAACTTTGAAAACATGTACACATACACACAATGAATAATAATAATAAAGATTGAGAGAAAAGCACGGTTTAATACTTATAATCCACTGTATAAGTTAGTTTTTTTCTGTCTGGAGGTGGCAGATCTCTGATGATGCTTCATGATGATCAGCTTTTCACTAGGGTGTACTGAATATGTCTGCCAAGCTCGACTGATTAGTGGATACTGAGAATGAGCGGTGTGAAGGTAGAGTGCAGCTCTACAGAAATTGGAACAAGTATTTTGGAGTAGCAATGTTGCAGTCTGCACTCATATCCCCAGGTCAACAATCTTGTATCGCCATCTTGGATCCTGATGTCATTGATAACTTCATGGATTACCATCCCAGATCGCCACCTTGAATTCTGAACTTAGAACTATGCAGACTGTGCCTATACCTTCAGGATCTCTACTTTGGATTGTTCGCTATGCCGAATGCTTCAGTTTTGGAGCACTTTGTTACAGCTTTTGCTGTGGCATTTAAATGTATGGGGTGAGGTGCTATGTAGCCCCCACTATGCAGCATTCGAATTGTTCAATTTCCCACCACGTTTCCACTTCATATGCAATGTTCGAAGTCCAAACTTTGTTCAATATATTTCGGAGTAGCCTTAGAACTCCTCACCAACTTGAATAAATCATAGTTCGGAGATTGTCGGAAATATCTCGTTACAGTTGAACATTCTTCAGTGTCCCATATCTTAGCAGACTTGTAGAATATCTCCAACACTGAATCCCCCCTATTCCATCAATTGATTATGAACATTTTTCACATGTCGCTCACATCTTCAGATTCCTCAACTACCACCACTTATGAATCCGCTGGAAATGTTAGACTTTGTACGTATAATTTAAAAGGCAATTTATGAGAGAAATCGCCATAAAATCGTTTAAAAATGCACCGCTAACATGGATATTAGATTGCTTTATGTTTATAGGAAAGGTAATTGGAACTTACCGTTGTGTCTACATCGATATGAAATTGCCATCACACCAAGGCTTTCCTAAAGCGAAAATCAATGTTAGTTAAAGAAGAATACTGTCAAAAAGTTTGTGGTCGTTACGATGCAGCTAGTTGAGAATCTATGGTATTACCCTACTAGTATAGCTAGTGGGAACCTAGTTCAATCTTTCGTACGAATCTACTGCTACTGCCTTACTGAATTCGCCATGACCTACTGTTTGAATCCATGTAATGAATGTACTACTACAACAACCACTACTACTCTACCAACTGAGCCACACAGACCAAACGTCGTTAACAGCTACTATAACATATTTTCGTGTACAAAAAGTCTTATGACTGACTGTGGTCTAAGCCTCAGTTGTGCCGGAGTGGTTTAAAGTCTACTCACGTTGATATTTTAGGAATCAAATTCGGCTGATCTGAATGCATCTGGGATTCTATTGGACGTTAGCGCTACAACAGCAATTTACAGGAGTTTATGTAAACATACAACGTCAGATACATCCGGAAGAAACGGATGTAGAACTGATTCATCTGCATGCTGGATCTGCCAACAACCGTAAGCCTGTGTGTGGAATGTAATGTAAGTCATGGCAGCAGACCTCTCTATAATGAACATCTACAACCTTGGCCAGCAAAGACTTGCAATGTAAGTATGTTGTAGAAAGAATCAACCTGCATTCATTAGAAATGATTTAGAAATCCTAAGGAAGAATGTGAAATATATATCTGACAATTAACTCACAGCATATCTTCTGCGACAGTTTCAAATGGTTGTACTGTGCTACCATCTGTCTACGATTGCAAACCTCTGACACTTGTCGTCGTTCATCTAGTATGTAGCAACACTTCACTTTCATCAATCGAAAGGGATACTCTTCCATGTCTAGAACTATTTGCAGTGCTTGTGAGTCAAGACTTTCAAGCTACCTGTGTCAAGCTAGAAACTGTGATCGTAGATGCTGCTCATCTGCACTGATATAAAAATCCTGTGGATTTGATGTCAATGTCTGTCGTTCTTGTATATTGAGATGTGTGTCATTCAGATTCCAGTGTTATGAGATGTATTCCGTCTGTGGTATAAAGGCTGAATCATGCAATGTTGGTTTGAGGTTGAATAGGCTTCAATGTAATGGTAGTCTAATATATGCAGGACACTTCAGGTTTCTGTTATGTAAGCTGTGTGCTATTCGGTCGAGGGTGTTGCAGTTATGTAAAGATGAATTACAGCGAATGCCCTACTGTGAAATGCTGTATCAAACTTCTAGAGGAATTTTCTCCACCACATTTAGGATACTTGTAAGCAATTTGGAAATAAGCTGAATCATTCAGATTCATAGCTGTAGTGACTCTGAATAAGTGACAGGAACTGGTAAGATTCTACCAGCACCATGCAGAATTTTCTCTAACCATGTCCTTGACGATTATTGTGTGACAGAGATTGGGTGAGCCTCTGTTCAGTTCTGTTCGTGACATTAGTAAAATATCGGCAGAATACTGTTACTTCAAACCTCAAACACTGCTGCCTTGCACGTATCTATTCCTTACAAGGAGATAATAGTCTTTTAAGTAAAACCGATAACGAACTGTGACAAATGACACAACCACAAGTATTGGGTAAAACCAAAGACTTATTTGAAAAATGTGAACACTGTGTACAATATTATTCTCCAGATATCCAGAGTCGAAACATATATCACCAACTAAATACAAAAACATAATGTACTTGAGAGTTGAAGTGCAGCTAAATATTCCAAACTACTGCCTTAAGTACGTAGTTCTTCAACACTCCTCCGTATATGGTTTCTCAACCCTTTTTCTGTTTGGCAATGGCGATACAGGCAGATGAAATTGTGTCATTAGACCGTGTAAAACACGTGAAACCATTATTATTTCACAAGTACAGGGGAATTATTACTTGACTACAAACAGTACAACTCTTACAGCAAAGTATTATACATTACAGTGTGGATTCTAGGTTTTGTGTGTGAAATTCGAGACATATCACTAATGTCAGCAACGTTCTTGTCTTTTGTAGCACCGAATCAGCACTGTAATATGTATAGTGACACACTCTTAAGCAGTCACTCCCATTTTTTTAGAACGAGCAGTAAATCTCGTATATTTTCGGGTTATTGTATAAATGATGAAGTACTCTGCGTGATGATCTTAACCATCAAGTAGCGATACTTTAGTGAGGAGATAACGAGTGTATACTTCCATATAAGTCCTGATTTCTCATGTCTTCAGGCGTTCAAGGCTGTAAATCGTTCTGCAGTCTGCTGCAAGTGTAAGTTCCCTAACCTTTTTCAATAACTGCTCACGAAAAGAATGCCTCTGCCCTTCCAAATTGTTCTGACGTATTCCGAAACTGCAAATAACTGGAAAACGGCTCTTCTCAGAAACACAGCGACTGCGAGGTAGGGCTGTTGACTAGCTGGACAACCACAGCGCCGACAGAAAGTTACCGGTCGAGAGTGCAATGCAGGTGCACTTCAGGCGTACCTCACATTGGCTACCTGCCTCCAGCTGGGTAGTGACTTTCACTCAGTTTCAAGTCTCGGGTATACTGTGTGCTAATGGTGTAGCTGATCAGCATCTAGTCGCTAGATGGGGTTGCACCCTATCACTGGTGATATGAGGGGTTTTCCTTTGAAATGCTGTACATAAGAAAGGGTATGGGCCACTACTGTCGTAAAATCTCATTCTTTTCCAGTCATTTATATTTCCTGTTTCGTGATTATCTTGATTCGTCTCTTCTCTTCACATGGATGTATTTGATTCTCGGAAGTGGTGTGTATATGTAGATGTATGTGACGTTCACATGGCTGAATGTTGTGTATGCCCCCCTCCCCCCCCCCCCTCCACCCCCCACCCATTTGCATTTGTACTCTATAGTGTAGTGGTTTTCCGTGAGAGTTCAGTGCTGTGTGTCCCCATTTTTAAGTGATGCGAACAGAAACCAGACTGTCACCGTGTTTCTTATTTGTGCCTGTCTAATTACTGTGTGTTTTAATCAGCATCACCCACCCTTTGATTTTATATTTTCTTCGCAACTTTTCACCATGTTCGTTTTCAGCAGTCACAGTTTTATAACCTGTTTTTATTGTTATATCTCCTCATTATGTTTTTTAACTTACTCTGTAGGCTGCAGAGCGTCGTATTACGCTGCTGCCAGCCCGCCTCCCCCTCTGGAGGGGAATCGAAATACAATAAAGAAAAAAAAAAATGTGAAGTCTGCCCCCCCCCCCCCCCACCCCCTCCGCCGCCATTTGCCGTCGTGTCTCCTCTGCGGTGCAGTTTTAAGTGGGTGTTCAGTGTTGTGCGTCCCCTTTCAGTGTTGCGAACAGACACCATACTGCCGCTGGGTGTGTTTTTTAACTCTTGCGAACAGAAACCAGACTGTCGCCGTGTTTTTTAATTGTGACTGTCTAATTACTATGTGTTGTAATCAGCATCACCAACCCCTTTTTTTATTTTCACTTCGCAAATTTTCGCCATGTTCCAGTTTTAACCAGTGATCGTTTTGTCGCGTGTTTTTATTGTTTTGTTATCTCCTTTTATGCTTTTAACATTTGATCTGTAGGCTGCAGAGCAGCATATTACGCTGCCAGCCAGCCCCCCCCCCCCCCCCTCAGGGGAATGGAAATTCAATAAAGAAAAAAAGAATGTGTATGTATTCTACAGTGACGTCAAGTGCTGTGCTTTTAATCGTGTGCTGGACTCGTGTATAGTGTTACTGTCCGTGATTGTTCTGTGCTACGCCGCCCATCGCAACTTTTATGCTCAGACCGTATTTCGCCTTGTGTTCTTTTATTCGTCACACTTTTTTTTTTTAGATTTTCATCTCCATTTTTACAGCCACCCCCTTTTTACGCTATCTTCCATTATGTTTCCTCTTTTACATGTATGTTTCGCCATGTTTCCTTCTTTATGTTGTTTCAAATGTCTCCCTGTTCCGTACTGTCTCTCGGCTGAAGAGCGGCGCCTATGCTGCTGCCAGAAAAAAAAAAGAATGTGTATGGGGGGGGGGGGGGGGTGACGAGCTGCCACTCATACAACACACTGATTGTTTGTGGTAAATTTTACAAGCAAATACCAGAACATACACTCCTGGAAATGGAAAAAAGAACACATTGACACCGGTGTGTCAGACCCACCATACTTTCTCCTGACACTGCGAGAGGGCTGTACAAGCAATGATCACACGCACGGCACAGCGGACACACCAGGAACCGCGGTGTTGGCCGTCGAATGGCGCTAGCTGCGCAGCATTTGTGCACCGCCGCCGTCAGTGTCAGCCAGTTTGCCGTGGCATACGGAGCTCCATCACAGTCTTTAACACTGGTAGCATGCCGCGACAGCGTGGACGTGAACCGTATGTGCAGTTGACGGACTTTGAGCGAGGGCGTATAGTGGGCATGCGGGAGGCCGGGTGGACGTACCGCCGAATTGCTCAACACGTGGGGCGTGAGGTCTCCACAGTACATCGATGTTGTCGCCAGTGGTCGGCGGAAGGTGCACGTGCCCGTCGACCTGGGACCGGACCGCAGCGACGCACGGATGCACGCCAAGACCGTAGGATCCTACGCAGTGCCGTAGGGGACCGCACCGCCACTTCCCAGCAAATTAGGGACACTGTTGCTCCTGGGGTATCGGCGAGGACCATTCGCAACCGTCTCCATGAAGCTGGGCTACGGTCCCGCACACCGTTAGGCCGTCTTCCGCTCACGCCCCAACATCGTGCAGCCCGCCTCCAGTGGTGTCGCGACAGGCGTGAATGAAGGGACGAATGGAGACGTGTCGTCTTCAGCGATGAGAGTCGCTTCTGCCTTGGTGCCAATGATGGTCGTATGCGTGTTTGGCGCCGTGCAGGTGAGCGCCACAATCAGGACTGCATACGACCGAGGCACACAGGGCCAACACCCGGCATCATGGTGTGGGGAGCGATCTCCTACACTGGCCGTACACCACTGGTGATCGTCGAGGGGACACTGAATAGTGCACGGTACATCCAAACCGTCATCGAACCCATCGTTCTACCATTCCTAGACCGGCAAGAGAACTTGCTGTTCCAACAGGACAATGCACGTCCGCATGTATCCCGTGCCACCCAACGTGCTCTAGAAGGTGTAAGTCAACTACCCTGGCCAGCAAGATCTCCGGATCTGTCCCCCATTGAGCATGTTTGGGACTGGATGAAGCGTCGTCTCACGCGGTCTGCACGTCCAGCACGAACGCTGGTCCAACTGAGGCGCCAGGTGGAAATGGCATGGCAAGCCGTTCCACAGGACTACATCCAGCATCTCTACGATCGTCTCCATGGGAGAATAGCAGCTTGCATTGCTGCGAAAGGTGGATATACACTGTACTAGTGCCGACATTGTGCATGCTCTGTTGCCTGTGTCTATGTGCCTGTGGTTCTGTCAGTGTGATCATGTGATGTATCTGAGCCCAGGAATGTGTCAATAAAGTTTCCCCTTCCTGGGACAATGAATTCACGGTGTTCTTATTTCAATTTCCAGGAGTGTATTTTCATCTTGTTCGGAGTCAATGCACAAGTATTCCTCCAGGACAACGGATGTGCACCTCCCGATTGCTGAAATTCCCTGCGGCGTGTATGTTAGAATTTTAAATTTTCTCCAGCAATTTAACTCGTGTTACAGCAGCCGTGATGTTACAGGAGTTGTGCAGGATGCTACCCTGACTTCAGAGGGGTAGGGGGAAAATTGTTTAAACTTAGCACAAGTGGACTTGAACTTAGTACAAGCAGTATGTGATGTCAGGGGAAAGTCACTGATTTTTGAATTTCCCACCGTCTTAAACTTAGGATAAGTGATGTGACCACCGTGTAGCCTTGGCCAGTATCCCAGGATCAACCATCTTGGATCGCTGTCTTGAATTTTGGCATCATAGGGCTGGGCAAGTGTTCCAAGTCAGTCGCCTTGGAGCGCTATCTTGAATTCTGATGTCATAGAAGTGGGCCAGTACACAAGTCCAGCCAAATTGACATTATATGGCTGCCATCTTGGATTTCAACTTACAGGAGAATGTGCCTTCTTGCATTTCACACCAGTTTATGCTTAGGACAACAGCCCTACTTGCTCTGTGACATCACAGAAGTGTGCAAAAGCCCTGTAGCACTATTAGGTTATTATGAATGATGTGGAGTTCTGTCTGATATACAGTGTAGGAGAGATAAAGACAATGTTCTGACGAAAGTTTTCACTTAAACATTTCCTGACTAGGAATACCGGAAAAATAGCCGAAGATCTTTTCTTATGGCTGGAAAATTTCTGTGAAATAGCAGAGAATTTTTCCAACTGCTTCGTCGTAGGCAAGGGTGATTCCTTCAACGATTTTAAACCCCGTTTGAATGGGATACGTCAGCCACATCATTGTTAACAGCCACCTGAAATGATCAGTGTAGTAGCTGCTGTGGGACATTGTAAAAAGTTCCGTGTTATTATTAAACATTTTCATTTGGATGGTTGAATAGCTGGACAGATCAAAACTGAGTTGGATGAAGGTCACCAGGTCTCTGAACCAAAACTGAAAGCCATTTACTTTTGGATTAATAAGTTTCATCGTGGAACTAGATGGACTGAAGATAAAGCGTGCTTCATCCTGTCACTCGTGACCACCTGAACTGAAATCGTTGAAACAAACTCCATGACTGTAATGAAAGACCACCGAGTCGCGGGCAGCAAGCCTTTTCATTTGTCGACACTTCATCCATCTGTTCAATTACTTGTTCTGTTACACTCATTTGCAAAGCTGAGTGGACTCCTTCTCAGATCTTTCCACCCCACAAAAACCTGAGATGGTTACCGGAAATCGATCTCGGAACCTCAGCATGATTAGCCAGCAATGCCGTTTGGCATACTTACCACGCGGCCAAGAGCCCCAAGAAGTTGAGAGTGTTGGAATCTCAGCTGGACGAAATACTGGAAATCAGAAAGCTGCATGCGCGACGTGTGCCGCGGTACCGACTGTTGACCATAAACGCATTTGGAAGAATGTTTTACTATAGGATATTTTAGCTGATTCCGGACTGTCGATGAAACGCAGCCCAAAACAATGGACAAAGGCCATTGAGAACTGCGGCGAAGAAGTTACGTACTGCTCATCGGCTAATGAAGTAATGGTCACTTTTATTTTTGTATTCCCGGGATATAATCATCGTACATTACTTGGAAAGATCGAAATCATACCCACAACTTACTATGCTTTATTTCTGTATAGTCTGAAATATAAGATGAGCGAAATCGACCGAAATTGTCAGGCAAGAAGGTATTTTGATTACCGCAATAATGCATCGTTCTAATACTGTAGTAATAGCAGTAGTAAAAATGCGTGAAATGTTCTTCGAATTAGTTACTCATTAGGCGTATTCCATTGCTTTAGCTCCAAGTGACATTTTCTCATTACTCAACTTGAAATTTGGTTTGCGCAGAAGAACCTTTTATATTTCATGAGGAAGTAGTCGCTGGCGCCAATATTTTGCAATTTCATAAAATCTATTCTCTGACAGAATTAAAGAATCTGCAGCGCACTGGGCAACAGGAATAGTCACGGATGGAGACAGTGTTGAAAAACAAAATGAATTTTTTTCCTAAACTGATATTTTATTTTATTTTCAGTGCGTTTGTCAAACGACCGTCGTACTACTCACATGGACACTCGGAATATATCCGAGAATAAGTGAAGAAACTCGCTACGAGTTAAACAACTCTCACGAGTCTGAATATAACACCGAGAAAAGTTGCTACAACGCGATTTCTTTACTCAGAAAGTTCTTTTGAAGCCATATCGATACGAAAGTTGCTAATATTCTCCTCGGATGCTATTAAATTTACTTAATCCTGTTTTAAATGAAGCTATAAAGGAGTTTAACTAACAATATTTACAGGCAATTGAAAGAAGCCTATCAACATTTTTATGAAACCCTTACAAAGATAGATTAACAGAAACCGAAGTGGATGAAGCGATATTCTGATATTCTTCTCTACAATAAGACGAGAGAGCGTCAGTCGTTAAACGCAGCGCGACGTATAAGGAAACATTACACAAGCTGCTACTGTGCCTCATACTCCATTACAACGGAAGGGTACAGTCACGAGCGTAAAGGCTGCCAGCCACCGTTGGAGAGCCACGAGTCGTTTCTTATGGACGTGTAGTCCCGTATTTTGTTTGGAGCGCCTGCCCACGCACGCACTGTCTGCTGCAGTAGGCTGGGTCAGGGTTCTAACTTGGGTGGGGAGCCAGACGAGGGAGGAAAATCAATAAGGCGAGAGGACGCAACGCGCAGGCGCACCCCGATACTGGGTCAAACAGCGCCAAGGTCGCCCGCTTGCTCTGAAAAAAGCGACTGCCACGAAGAGCAGCGAGGAAAAAGTCATTTTCTCTGTAGCGTTTACGTTAGTAACAGGCTGCACTATCGGCTCGGAATGTTAAAGGAACGAACTTCAGGAGTAACTTGGCTTCTTAGCTCAAGACTTACGCACGTATTTGATTGTCCATCCCCGATCTGAAGTGACAGTCTGATCACCATTAGTTCGTGTGTTTCCATATTGTAATCGGGTGAGAGCAGACCACTCATTTTCCTTGGACACCTGCTTTCGGAAGCTGAGCCGCCGGTTATCGAACAATGAACGACTCTTTTTCTTTTATACAAGTATTAGTCGTGGGTGTGGGCATGCTATCGCCTGGTGATTTTTTGCTGCTTCAGAGTTTACAATTTGTATGAGTTTTTTCTCGCTGAGCGCGCCAGATTTCACAAAAATTATGCGTTCACTATTCTTATGAATCCTAATACAAAAGGAACTTTATTTTTACCTTTGGGAACCACTCAAATCTTCAGCTCACTCTTGCACACAGGAGCTTAACTTTTATGTGTATATAAGATGAAGGAAGCAATGGACGTGTAATGTAGGCTCGTGTTAGTTGAATCTTTCCCTAAAAGCACGTGGCGTGCAGCAACCCCCCTCACCCTGAAGATGGCAGCGATTCCACGTGGCATACAAGGCGGGAAGCATGAGGGGAGCCACGCTGGTCTACAGGCACGTCTGCTCTGCGACCGTTCACAACTCTGGTACATTGGTCTGTGCAGACTCCAGAGCACTTCTGGACTACATCTGTCATGTGCGCGATTTCATTATCCGTTACCAGTCTCTGTACGAGGATACTACTACCAGCATGACATGTACCATTTGTTTGTCACCTTGTGCACTCTGTCAGTGGTGTGTAGCAAGATATGTTCCGCTAATCTGCGTGGGCGACATTTTCGCTTATTCAGGTGCCCAACAGGGGTGTTCCCAGACTCGTGCTAATCTGTCTTCACCTTGGCGTGTCGTTAACAGTAAGACTCGTGTGGAAGTACGCCTCATGTATCCAGTAGTAAAGAGATAGTGCTAGATCTTTGTGGTTAATAATAGTTGCTGCTATTTTTTGTCAGTGTATTAATTTATGGCTCATAAGTTATCTGCTGCGCCATAAGCTAATAGCTAGTGACCTCCATCATCGCTGTGTTACTGACGACGGTAACTGGCTCTGCTGGTGCCAATTTAACTTGGATTGAGTGGCTCACTACAGACTCTTCACATGGTGCCTGAACGACTTCTGAGATAGTCTGGCATGTGAGTTCGCGCACCTTGTCCATTTCATACACAACTGTCACTCAAATAGCTCTTAAAAGATCTAACGACCTTTGTTTTACGCAACACGACGAAGTACGGCATTAACCAATGTGACCCAACAAAGTCTATGTACTATTGTAGATAAAACAGTTCCAGATTCCCAGACTCCTTTATGACTGTGTTGTAGTGTCCTCAGAGTACCTACATATTTATATTGCTTTTGTGATAGTGATTCGCCGTTAATGATATTAAATGTATTATAGCTGCCACGGGAGAACGACAAATTAGTGCCATGTTTGAGTGTACTAGTCCGTCTGTATCTTGAAAGAGAAGGATTGTCTCTAACTGCCTCAACGTCGACTTCTTTTTTTTTCTGAAAAGAAAAAGGAAGACGATAGACAGAAGAGAAGGTTACAAAAGAGAGTACTTAAAATGAACTAGGAAAGAAAAACGCGACGGGTGCTAACAGCTCATTAATATTCCGTCAAAACGTAAGTTGTTCATTAAACAAAAGTTGAGAACTGTGTCAGAAGCTTCCTAAAATAAAAGAACACAACATTTTGCCGATCACGATTATTTGCTACATTCTCTATTTTGTATAAGAATAAAACGAAGCGATAATGTTTTTGTTTCCAAATCGAATAAAAAATCTGCATTGGTGCCATAAGTCTGTTGTTTACCATGTCTCCCGTGGGAGTATTCTCGATAACGATGGTGACTTACTCTTCATTTTATACACCTTATTAGCTTCTTTCAGATATCAGCGAACGATAAACAACAGCTGGACTTCGATCCATTTCTCGTGACCCTCAAATAAAGCGAAAACTCTAGATATTATTTTTCTTACAATCAACTTACAATTCAATTATGATTCTCCGCAAGACTCTTCGTTCCTCGCACATCCTTATCAGCTTGGTGCCGTTCTCGGAAAAGTAAAATCACTGTACCCCCCTCCCCTCCCTCGCACGTTTATTTTGTATTTGAGTTATATAGTCAGTATAGTTCTCTGTGTTTTAGAGCTTTATTGGGACATTACAGGTCTATATTAGTTATTTAGAACAGCTGTATTGTTGTGTTTCTCAATTTGACAACATAATTTTGGCCAAGGAGAACTGCTAAGCTGGTTGATAGTGGTAGATTGAATCTGCTTAATTATATCTGATTAACAACTGTAAAATCGTTATTTGGTGGTATCTACGCGCCTTTTAAGCAAAGGAAATATGATTTACATCCCATATATGACGGTAGTATCTGTTCCCGATAGAACAGTTACCGTGGATGACCATGCAGCTTTGCTAGAAATGAAATGATAATTAAATGGACACCCTAGCTGCAAACAGGCGTTGATGAACTTCATTGGGGACATGTTGAAAATGTGTGCCCCGACCAGGACTCGAACCTGGGATCTCCTGCTTACATGGCAGACGCTCTATCCATCTGAGCCACCGCGGGCACAGAGGATAGTGCGTCTGCAGGGACTTATCCCTTGCACGCTCCCCGTGAGATCCACATTCCCAACATGTCCACACCACTACATTCGTAGTGCGCCTAATAGATGTTTGCCCATCATACTCATTACTCGTGGCAGATTAATCTACCAAGTCCCGTACGAGTTCGGGCATAGCGTGTGCGTTCGCACAAGGAGGTCAATGGCCGGGAAGCCATATTTTAACTATATATGACGGTAGTATCTGTTCCTGATAGAACAGTTACCGTGGGGAATGTGGATCTCACGGGGTATTTCGAACTTGTACATCGACTGTGAAACTTCAGTTTCTTCACAATGCTTTTCAAAGAAACTGTCGAAAAAAGTAAATTGAGGGGCTTCGTAGTTCGTGAAACTGTTCCGTACAAAACCTATTACGTCAAGCAGGATGAGAGGTGGTTCTAGCTTGAAATAAATATTAGTAACAGGGGGATAATTTCTAAAAAGGAACATAATTACAAGAAATTGAATTATAGGAAAAAGCTGATAAAGTACATACATTATAAATATCTATATGGAAGAAAATGTATAATTTGAAGTAATGTTATGTAGAAGCCAAATGTGTCTTGTATGTTAAATCAGAATCAGATTCATCAGTCGAAAATGTCGTTTATGATGAAGAAAGAGCCTTCCTTCTGAAACATGCGATTGCAAACTGTGCTCGCAATCGATCTTTGATTTCCGAAAATATCGGAGAAATCAACATAAGTATATAGTAGTGTGTAATAAGATGATGTGAATTTGCAACAATATCAACAACATCCGTGGAATAATCATTTATTAACTCAAGAAAACTCTGTTAGCACCGCATTATGTTATTGAAAACTGATCTGCAGATACAAATGTATAGTAATCCATGTGACCTATAACTTCACAATTCAGGTTATAGGTTTCTGCGTGACCTGTAATTTTGAGATTGTTGTTGTACTTTCCTTGCAGATCGTTGGGAGCTGAACTTGCTATGAACATTTTAATGAATAATCAAGAATAAAACCGCATTTCTCACGACCGAATGGCTGCACAACTTCAGCGCCAATTCTTGTACTCAGCAAGGTTACGTAGGTACTGGAAACGATTTGTCTCATGCAGAGGTCTGCACGCCAGCCAGTGAGTTGGAGTAAAATTTATACAGCGAAGTTACAGGCAAAATACAGCTCTACCACAATGTTTATTAGTTTAATCTTTTCCATTTTACCTCTTCTGCTTTTTCTCGTTGTTTTCCTTTTCCTGATATCTTCTGCCCCCCTCCCCCCCAATCTCGTTTAGGAACCTGTCCTGCCCCCCCCCCCCCCCCTCCCTCTGTGTTCAGAAACAACAGTGCTACTCTATTCCCATGCTTTTTTTTTTAAATTCAGTATACAGTGCTTTTTCTGTTTCGTCGGCTGTATACTTGATGAGACAGCAGGTTCAAACGCCCGTTGTTCTTTAATACGTCTATTTCCTTTCGCGTGCGTTTTGATGTATGTTGTCATATCTTCCGAAAAATTAATTTCACTAAGTTGCGCATGGACTTCATGGCTTTCTCCTCTACTGACATCTCAAACGGTTCAAATGGATCTAAGCACTATGGGTCATCAGTCCCCTAGACTTAGAACTACTTCAACCTAACTAACATAAGGGCATCACACACATCCATGCCCGAGGCAGAATTCGAACCTGCAACCGTAGCAGCAGCGCGGTCCCGGACTGAAGCGCCTAGAACCGCTCGATCACAGCGGCCGGCTTACTGACATCTCATTGCACTACCAGCTAACAGCACTGTCACAGTTCGACAAGATGTTGGTTTCGTTTTCCTACGCAATTCACCTTTTACCGTTCGTTCCGTCTTACATAACTTCAACGTCGGCGAACGTTAAGCAATCTTCTTTTTTCTTTCCTTTACCGTTCGTCCTAGTTTACTATTGTGTTCACAGCAGTTATCATATTTAATTCATAAAATAACAGTGTAACCCAATTGGGAGATACTAAAAGCCCATACTGTACAGGGTGTAACGAAAACGTATTGTCAAACTTTCAAGACACAGTCTTCGCACATACGAACAGAAAATACGAGTATGTTAAATGGACAAGGGCCTGGAAAGCTTTATTTCCAAGTCTGACTTAAGATTCTACAATTCATCATAGTGCGTTAGGTACGAGGAACACACAGGAACTGAACGTACTACCATACCTCACGTAGAACCTTGCTTACATGAACGGTTCGAATTGCCAGCTCGGTTGCGTCAGGGTAAGATTTACTCTTAAGTCACCCTGGCCCCCACGTTCTCAGGACCTAAATCCACTAGACTTCTATTTTTGAAAAAAATTTTAAGGCTCTTGTGTATAGAATTCCGCTACAAGGTACAGTGTCTTCGTGCCACTAATGCGTAAAGATACGAAACCGTACGCAGGATTTCAGAGATCATGAGCGCATGTGGTAATCAATCTGACGACGAATTGATCATGTATCAAAGCTAACGGAGATCATGTTAGACACTTTATGTAAGAGAAAATTGTATATGACGTGCTGATACGTTCTGTCCATATGTGATTACCATGATTAATGCAGTATAGAAGTTTATAAAATGAATTCTAACATGAAAATTAAGCGTTGCCGGACCCACGTACAGGCACATTATTTTCTTCGTCTGAGTGTAAGCAATATGTCACGAACATACGGCCGTATCATTTTGTTCCAGCGTGCCTGAAACAGTTGTATGAAATTTGGAACCCAGCGTTCACGCATTACCAAACAGAGCAAATGGACGTGAACTGCTTTAGAAAATATAATTGGGATGCTGCCTCTCTAACGCCAACTTTCGCATCCGACGGATGCGGCTGTCGATGTCCCGGTCTCCACTGGCAGCGACTGTATCGAGCAACAAGGTTTATATAGTTATTGAACTATATGAAAAAAAACGTAAATTAGTTACAAACTTCGGCGTGGACACACTTTATTCGACATGTAAACGTCACTAGAGATATTCGGATTTAGGTTATGACATGTTAGATATGACTGCCATCATTGGCGATGATGTGGTGCAGACGAATAGCGAAATTCTGCATGATCCGCTGAAGTCTCGGATCATCGAAGCTGTCGATAACCGCCTGAATGGCTGTTTTCATCTCAGAAATGGTTTTGGGGTTATTGGTGTGCACTTTGTTTTTGGTATAACCCCACAAAAAGGAGTCGTATATGTTCAGATCCGGAGAATATGGCGGCCAATCGAGGTCCATGCCAGTGGCTTTTGGGTACCCCAGAGCCAGAATGCGGTCCCCAAAGAACTCCTCCAGGACATCAAACACTCTCCTGCTTCGATGAGATCGAGCTACGTCTTGCATGAACCACATCTTGTAGAACTCAGGGTCACTTTGAATAATAAGGATGAAATCATCTTCCAAAACCTTCACTTACAGTTCGGTAGACACCGTACCATCAAGGAATATCGCACTGATTATTCCGTGACTTGATATTGAAAAACACACAGTCACCCGTTAAGGGTGAAGAGACTTCTCGATTGCGGATTCTAAGTTCCCGAAATGCGCCAGTTTTGCTTATTGACGAACCCATCCAAATGAAAGTGGCCTTCATCGCTAAACCAAACCATACAGCGCATACTAATTCCCATCATGTCCCGCGACCAACCGTGCAGTTCGAACGCTCTAACGCTAACCGTTCAGAAGTTATGACGATTTAATTTCATATAGTTCAATAATTGTCGTCCTGTATTTGCGATCTGGCAGGCCAGCTATCCGCGAGGAAACGGCGGAAGGTAGCAACTCATCAGCAGACGCTAACGGTTGATACCGCGCTAACGTATGCAGCGCGAGTCGGCGCATTAGTCGAGTCGCAGTGCGAGATAAAGCCCTGCCTGGAATACTAAGCGTACGCCGCCCCTTCCGTTCGGTGGGGCCGTTGCACAAGTAGATGCGTCCTCCCTGTGCTCTTCCGTTGCCCAAAATAAAACACCACCCCATCACCATCAGCAGCAAAAATAATTCTATACAATTTGTTCCTGCTTTTCTTGTCAGTATCTTCTATGCCTCAAGTACTCGAAAACACTTATCAACGGGTGAATGGTCAATTGAAAGGAATGGACAGTTTGTTGAAAGGATATAAGACGAACGTGAACAAAAGGTCCATGCCAGAATGCGGTCCCCAAAGAACTCCTCCAGGACATCAAACACTCTCCTGCTTCGATGAGATCGAGCTACGTCTTGCATGAAAGGCAATCAAATTAAATGAGGTATTACTGAGGGAATTAGGCTAATAAGTAAGACGTTTTTCTATTATCGCAGTAAAATAGCTGACAATGGCCAAAGTAGAATGGATATAAAATGCAGACTAGCAGAAAAGCGTTTCCGGAAAAGAGAAACATGTTAACATCGAATATAAATTTAAGTGTTAGGAAATCATGAATGCAGGTATTTGTCTCGAGTGCAGCCTTGAAAGGAAGTGAAACGTGTACGATAAACAATTCAGATAAGAAGGGAATAGAACATTTTGGACTGTGGTATTACAGGAGAATGCTGAAGATGTGATGGGTAGATCAGATAACTAAGAAAGAGGTACTCACTCGAATTGGCGATAAAAGAATTTTATGGCACTATCTGATTAAAAGAAGGAGAAGGGATCACATTGTAGAGGGTGCCCAACGTTTGGCTACAGTGAGCGGGATCAAATGGATGTGCGCTGCAGAAATGGATCAAATGGATGTGCGCTGCAGAAATGGAGAGGCTTACACAGGACAGACTAGCGTGGAGAGCTCTTCCAAACCTGTCTTCGTACTGAATACAACAACGACAGCGGCTACCGTAGCTTCCACTTTCGAACTCAAATATTAGCGTGTTGTAAAGACTGGTAGTAAAATGTGGCCACTTCGCGAAACTTAAAAGCTTGGTATTCTTTGACTACGGAAATAATGCGTCAGACCTAAGAGCCAATCACGTCGTTCACATATTTGGGAATAACGATATCTAGAGATATTAAGTGGAAAGAGCACATTCGGCCAGTTGAACGTAAAGCGCATTCATTGACGCGATGGTAGGAACCTGCAGTTTGTCTGCAAAAGAAATTGCATACAGAAAACTTGTACTAAATGGTTCAAATGGATTTGAGCACTATGAGACTTAACATCTGAGGTCATCTGTCCCTAGAACTTAGACCTACTTAAACCTAACTAACCTAAGGACATCACACACATCCACGCCCGAATGGTTCAAATGGCTCTGAGCACAAAGGGACTCAACTGCTGAGGTCATTAGTCCCCTAGAACTTAGAACTAGTTAAACCTAACTAACCTAAGGACATCACAAACATCCACGCCCGAGGCAGGATTTGAACCTGCGGCCGTATCGGTCGTGCGGCTCCAGACTGTAGCGCCTAGAACCGCTCGGCCACTCCGGCCGGCTTTCAGGATTCGAACCTGCGACCGTAGCAATTGCGCGGTTCCAGAATGAAGCGCCTAGAACAGCTCGGCCATACCGGCCGGCAAACTTGTACTAACCTGCATAAATACTACTGAAGCTTATGGGACCCTTATGAGGCCTGACTAACAGGGTACATCAACCGTCAACAAGGAAGGGCGCCGCGAATCGTCAAATGAGAGTTTCACTGGTGAGAGACGGTAGTACAAGTGCTAAAAAATCTTAAATGGCAGTCACTCGTAGGATGACGCCTTGCTTTTAGCGAGCGCTTGCTTAAAAAGGTTAAAGAAACGACTTACATGGCACAAAACTACTTATGTGCTCTCTCGCTCTACATACCTATTCCATTCAGATCGAGCAGATTTTAATTTCTTTATAGATTTAAATTGTGCTAGTTACAGTTCTCACAGTGGCGTACAAGCAGTTATTCTCGCCACTCTCTGTTAGTGTGTGGAACGAGAGGAAAACCTAATGTATGGTGGTGCGTTAAAAAGAACCTGCCACGCACTTCACACTGATGTGTAGGGTATAGATGTAGATGTAAAAAAACTTTCTTTCAGAACTGGAAATAGACAGTCAGAAGGTGCTAAATCTTACGAACAGGATCGATATTCCAACATTTCGTACATATATTCCCCAACATTTGTAGTCCCAACGTCCTATCTCATGTTTCTGCATCCAGTTACTCCGGAAGACTCGAGTATCCTAAATTTTTTATAGCTTTACACTCTGCAAGGTACTCAAAAGGAAAGAAATTGCTTCCCAAAACTATTGACCGAAATCTTTTAGGCATATAAAATCGATATCGCCTTATTTGAAGCAGCTTCCACACGCTGCTTTCATAGCTCTGTCGAATCTGGAGTGACATGATGGACCTAAAAAAGTCATCTGTAGCAACGAAAACACTTGGGATATTTTTAAAACAGCGCTGACAAATGCGTATCGTGTGTGCTGTGGAAAAGCATTTAACAGATGCGTTGTTTGGGCTGAGAATGACCCAACAGTGTAGGCCTGTCATTTTACAGGGACAGTTATGTATATGTACACGATATGCTGTTAGACGAATCTGCAAGGACTAGTGAGCTATCTATTAGTAAGATATTTGTCTACATGACGTGTTGTTTTAAGTTACACATCACCAGTTTAATGTAAATAATATAAATAACAACTGAAGGGCTTAGAGTAAAAGTGGTACAAGCGCTATTTTGTAAGAAAACGACCTAAATCCACATTTGGGAAGCTAAAGTGTTTGTATCTTCTGAGAGAAAGAAGTATAAGCGATTACCGCATAGTGCCGCACTCTCGGATGATGAAGTTTAAGCTCTAAACCAATCCCTGGACTGCATTTAGAATACACTGAGCTGACAAAAGTCATGGGATACCTTCTAATATCGTGTCGGACCTCCTTTTTTCTGCCGTAGTGCAGCAGCTCGACGTGACATGGACTCCACAAGTCGTTGGAAGTCCCTGCAGAAATATTGAGCCATGCTGACTCTATAGCCGTCCATAATTTTGACTGTGCTGCCGGTGCAGGCTTTTGTGCACGAACTGACCTTTCGATTATGTCCTATAAATGTTCGATGGGATACATGTCGGTCGATCTGGGTGGCCGTATCATTTGACGAAAGTTGAGCTCTAGTTAACTTCTTGGGTGCATGTTTCTGTAGACGTTTTTTAGATCTAGTTGTTTTCTCTTTACAACTTTTTCTGTTTGCCGCTTTTTCCAGCTTCAGTTTGTATGGACTGCTTGTGATATCTATGGCTTTCTGAGCCTTATTCAAGTTTATTTCTCGAGAGAGTTTTTCCAGCATGGGAAAAAATTTATGCAAGGAAAGTTTCGAAGCGCATGTTGCTGCGCCAACTGGAATAAATTCCGGCCTATCTTGACTTCTAGATGCGGGGACGACTGTATTGGGCCTAGGAATATGCCTTACCAAAATTAGCTCTTTAGCTTGTCGTTCTCTTATAGAAATATTGTTTGTTTCAAACTGCATCACAGCTACATAATGGCAGTACGGAAAACATTCATGTTTACTGACCAAACTACTGTTTTTGCGAAACCATTTACTGCACCCCTTATTGTTGCAACCTGTCCCTGTGCTTTACGTTGCAACCTGTCCCTGTACTTTGCCGGAGAGACACCCAAGGTGAAACTGCATAACAACTTCGTGTTTCCCTTCACTGCGTTTTTGCGTTAGAAAATCCTCCATCTCTGCAATTTAATAACTACTCAAAGGCTTAAAAATTGTGACACCAGTGGTTGTAACCTGTGGGTAGTGTGGTTTGGCAGTGACAACAGGATGACATCGTTTCCTCGAGCACTATAAAGGACATCGAGATTCTAGGTGTGGGTTGAGTGACCATCAAGTAGAAGCAATATTTTTCTCTCCTTTGAGGAGTGGAGTGAGTTGATGAAATGCCTTAACCACCTCTCATATATATCCCTATTGATAAATCAAAAATTGTTCCTTCTACTAACCCTTCATCCTAATAGGAACGTTTGTAAATCGTTAAAGATGGGACATACTGGCTAGTCTCTTCGCCACTGGCTGTTGACCCCACCATATTTTTACAGTTGTGGGCAAGTACCTTTCTTGGTTTGTTCTGAATTGTTGATAAACCTGTCTCGTTAACGCTGAATACTCGTATTGTGCTGAGCTGGATTTCATCAACGGTCTTTTCGAGTATATCAAAGAAGTGGATCAAGTTCTGTTTGTTAAAACCCTTACTTCGAGCATACGAAGTCGCTTCTGGCTGACGCAAACTAAGCTCAGGATGCCCCCCGATTGATGAATAATACCATTTTTTCCCTGGGGATTCTCTTTGCCGTACTGAATCTGTGTTAAATATCATTTCTGTCCGCTATCTCAAAGCTAATGAACATAATTCCTCTGGTATAGCGCCAAATATTAATTTTTCTAGTTTCAGGACCTACACAATTAGTTACTCCTCCACTGCCATGGGCCGGTCAGCCGTACAGCCTATAACTCTTTTGTTGTCAAGAGGAAAGTAGTTTTTCCTCACTAAATGTCTTTGTAAAATGGCTGTCGACACGCTACAAGTTCTGGTAGCCGCATTGATTCCCATATCACCATTTCGTACTGCAGCTAATGCACGATCCATATCGACTTCCTGCCACTCTCCATATTTCAGTCCTGGAGGCATCCAGGATAGAAACCTCACATGTAATATATGCATGTGTTAGTACTAGTATCAATTAATTAATTAAGTAATTCACTATTATCACATTAATTATGAGATTATTCATATGTTCAAATGTGTGTGAATTCCTAAGGGACCAAACTGCTCAGGTCGTCGGTCCCTAGACTTACACACTACTTAAACTAACGTTAACTAACTTATACTAAGAACGACACACACACACACACACACACACACACACACACATGCCCGAGGGAGGACTCCAACCTCCGGCGGGAGGGGCCGCGCAATCCGAGACATGGCCACTCCACGCCACGTGTGACATTAAATAGCCCCATAAGACTGCGTATCAAGGGAAAACAGCACGTGAGAGCTCATGTACTGCCTGGGGTAAACAACACCAAATATAGAATAATATATGATTTACGAAATTAAATATTATCCTTTGTCATGCACTTAATCATTACTCAGTTAACAGTTATTCAATTGATGGTTAAATTAATTTTTCAATTATTTTTATCAGATCTATCGTTATTATTAAATTGATTTTTCACTATTCGTTGCTCATATAGTTGTTATTAATTAGTTGCTTATTACTCATAAATTATTAGTCAGTTAGTTGTTACTTAAAACTTTAAGTCAACCATCGCATTTGTTTGGTACATAACTCGAACTCTTGTTGTGACAGTATGTGTAGAGATAGTTCCCATATTGGGCCACGAACGTATTCACAGAAACTGAAAATGGCTTGCTCAAGACAACTCGCATGGCATCGCTTAAGAATACCTCGTCTTCGTCCACAGCACGTATTGTGAATATGACAAAATGGTGTGAACTGCTCCTACTTTTCAATTATCGCCGCAGAAATTTAATCACTATTACAGTATCACTCCAATGTTTCAGTCTTTAACAGTATTCAGTTACGAGAACATACTGAAAATCTTACCTTATTTCACGGTTGCTTTGTGTTTTCGTGGAACGACTTACAACTAAGATAGCTAATCTTTGGCAACATGGGGTGCACTTAATGACCGCTAGAATGTGCCTATTGTCAATATAAGGAGAGAAATCAAGCCGGTTTATCGATGGAGCTGGTCCATCAATACTAACCTTACCCTACTTCTTTACACGAAAAGAATAAATAAACGAGAGTTGTATCTTGTATACAGCAACTAACCAGCTAACTACTGAAATAATTACAGTGTACCTTGACCGTGACTTAGCTAACACATAGGCAGTCAGTATCCGAAGACACAACAACACACTGTAAATTGACTGTTAATAAACACCATTGCTTCCAACCCTCTTGTTCTGCTCCTCCTTCAGTACATTTTGTGGCAGTGCAGTACACTCAGCTAAGACAGAAGCCAATACTTACCATGAAATCATAAATCTAAAAGTTTAGTGATGCTAATGATTTCATGAAAGTTTTTCACTTGAAAAACTTGATTGTGCCAGTACCTGATTGGAGAAGTTAACTTTCATTTTGAAAGGTGATGCAAGTCCCAAATAAAGAAGCATAAAATATAACTTGGAAAGCAATTGTGGTGTCTTAAAACATGATAAAACACAGGATAACTGTTATTTGTGTTAAAGCCAATACTTTGTCAATTAAAGCACTGTGAAGATTTTTAAGTTTTCTGCCTGCAAGAATTAAGCAACGTACTACCTCTATGTATTTACTGACAAAGCTAAGAATATCTGGGTAGAAAAATAGTTAAACTTCCAGACTCACTGAGAATCACTACAGCTCATCTTGTATGAACCAAAGCAGCAGCAGGTGCATTAAGTATGTTACTGTACCGAACACGCTCTCATTACTTCCACTATAATACTGTGGTCACATAATTGCTTCTCAGTGGAGTACACGTTAAGACGGTATAAACAAAAGCAGTTATAACTTCAATTAACTAATAACGATTTGTTATTACTTTCATGAACTTCTGTGAACAATGGAATAACCATTTTTACTATAATAGAATTAATGGAATGGAAAACACCGTTTCTGTCAGATATTTTCTACAAAATATTAATTAATGTATTTGCTGCCTGAACATGTAAACATGTAAATAGTTACTTCTCACTTTAATGTATATGTATAGAAGCTTTTCCATGTGGAATGACTGATGGATTTTGGTATATGTATCAGTATATGTAAAATATTTAATGATAATCGCTTTGAAAAATGCACACTCTTTCAATTGCTGTGAATCAGTAATTATGTTCACTTTGTTAGTAATTTTCATTAAATAACAGGCGCTAAATATCTATCTGATTTTAACTGTTCAAATTAACAAAACATAACTTATCTGAACCCTGTTACAAAACTAATGTATACAAAAATAATGTATACAATGTTTAGATCATGCCTTTTGGTGGTTGTGGTCGACGAAGTATGTACTCATTTTGCGGCTGCTCTTAGATACAATTCTCTACAATACATATCACATGTTAGTATACACATTATCATCTTGAAGTACCAGTATGTGCATTTATACTCTGCTTGCTGTATGTGATGCAGACAACTTAGTAGAGGCTGGTAATTGGTGTTTAAAGCAGAATACCCCACAATACATCTGCTCTATTATTTTTCATGCCACGCATCGTAGATCATCCATACCTTTACAAGAGCACACACCACAGTTTTTACCACTGCACTCGTATGGCAATTAACACAAATTAACTTTATCCACTAAATAAAATTCATAGTGCAGTACTCAGTCTCTTACTGAATTATTACAACTCACTTCATATCAAATTTACTGTTGTTAGACTATCAATTAGTCAAAGTTCTGACACCACAGAGCGACCATCCTCACTACATCTTACTTTATTGGCAGTCTACTTCATACAATGTCTTCATCTCTCTGTATATTCTTGTATGCATGCTAACTTTTTGCGCCATCCACATCATCAGTACTTTCCCATATCAGAGATATGTATTTATTGATACTACTCATGGTGATATCATACATCCAATTTTACATTACCATTTTCTCAGACTTCTTCCTGTACAATTTTTGCTGCTGCAATTACAATAATACATAGCTGCACTTAATTTGAATTTACATGAAATAATTTTAAAAAACAAATTTGTAAAAGTACAACAAAAAAATTTAAGATTTTTGTTGTTGTGTTAATGGTTAATTAGTGTAGATCTATTACTAACTGTAACTTTACATTCATGGGCGGTTTCATTTCTATGACTTGATACTGCGTAAGGAAATTTTCGTTTTCCCGTCAGTGTGCAGGGTCTCACCGGCATAACCCAATGACAGAGTCTCTTCTCAGGTAATTTACCAACAAATCGTCTCACTTGCTCTTGATGCTCGAGCATTTTAGTGTTTGCTTTCTTCACCCATTTCCACATACCCTGTAACATCTTCACAAACTTCTTCAATGACTCCCTATTTTCCCAACTCGAGACTCAATCACTTCAAAAGACCATGGCACCTTTCTTTCATTACCGACTATGGTGAGACCCCAATGCTATCATGTACATTAGAATTCTATGCAGCTACAACATACAGTAAATAAACTTAAGAAATTGTTATGATGGGTGTCCACATAATAACTTAACATTTTGGTGAGAGACCAGTGGATGTGTTCCATTCTTCAATAAGACTGAGGCTGTAAGGACAACTTCTTAGCTTCCAGATTCGCAATAGATGGCGCAAGTGCTTAATCAGCTTGAACATGAAGTTCGGGCCCCGATGTGTAATTATTGTGTTAGGAATACCACATTTCTGTAACCAGTTGTTTACTGTTGTCCGTGCCATCTTACTCACTTGCTCATTCAGTACTGCAAACACTGTGGCATAACGTTAGATGTGCAATATGATGGTTAACACATAGCTGTTACCTGCAGCTGTTAGGTTGAATCGATCCAAAATGTCCATTCCCACCATTTGGAATGGCTTGGATGCCCTCAGTACTCTTTGCGCTCTTTGTGATGATGACTGAGATCGGCATATTGCGCACATTGTACCAAATGCCTTACATTCTGGTCAACGTCCTGTCCATTTGTCCTCCACCAGTTTTGCTCAGCTTATGTGTGGTTGAGTTGATAGTTAATTTTCTGAATACTGCTTAGGCTAATGCTGAAAGTTGCGTTTATAAAGGAAAGTGTATCTATCCGAAAGCTTTATTAACAACAGTTTGCAAAACTTTCTCATCGCGGCTTACAAGGGGAAGGCCTCAGACACGGCCAACCGATTCGCCTCAAATTTGGCAGGTCGCTTGAGTACAACCTAAAACGAAGGAATCTAAGATATTTTGGGTCAACACCCCCGCAATTTTGAGAAAATCACCCCTAAAGGTTATGACGAGCAATCGACTCAAAATTGGACGGATCGATAGATAATAGTAAATAGAGCATTTACCATAATCAAGTATGGTGTCCGCAAACGCAAACTTTTCCAGAAATCGAGGTAAGAAACTTTTACAACTGCCGCTTCTGTACCCACATGGTACACACTGTTCACCGACTAGTTTGTTTTATTACTTTTAAATGTCTGTTGAAAATTGTGTACTACTGTGGAATGTTATGACCAAAAAAGAAAAAAAAAAAAGGCCAAGGTAACTGGCTGGCAATCGGAGAACTCGGGCTCGAAACTAAAAAAAAAACTAGAGGATGTTCTTCTTTTCGTTTGTATTTTTCCATATCTCAATTGATAGGGATAGCAGGGTTAATACGGTATGTATCAATAAGGAATGATAATAATAAGGTAGGCAAATAAATTTCTCAAACCTCTTAGGATAATAAACAACTAAAATGTTACTCCAGGTCACTTTACAATGGCTCTTCCAGTCACTGTTACGTGTCCTCACTTTTCTTCGAACAACTAGATGGATGGTACTTGTCATATAAAAATTCGAAACAAATATACTCACGGCACCAAGAACATATAATGAATGCAATCTTTCGACAGCTGCACTGTTCCTTCCGAAGAGTCGACGGGAAAGCACTTTGTTTACATTTAAAAATATGTCTTTTTCGGGAATTAATTTTAATGCGCACCACGCATGCGATATCATTGCCTGAATAATCGGTGCTGAAAGTTGGTTATGAATTATGCTGTGAATAGTTATTGCGTCCGTGCGGTTGTGCCATCACCGCTGGGTTTCCAGAAGCACACTGCAATTCTGAAGCCTGGATATAAAGTTTTTAACTTGGCGATAGAAATAAACATCACACAGCTGGTACACAGGTGTGCAGTTTGGCGGTATTACTTTTACTGTGCACGTCGGCTGACCCTCGTCGTATGTTACTTACGGAAGAACATTGTACTCATGCAATAACGTATTTCATTCGGCGCATTAGCGATGGAAAAATCACTACATGTATCCGAGAGGTTCGCGGCAGCCAAATGACGGAAAACAATTCTTTCAGATTGACTTCTATAAGGCTCGTACTGGACACCTTCACTCTTGCAGGTTCACAACTATGATATGACGAAGAGGCAACAGAGACAACATAACTTTCCCACGTGCATTCTGTCCCGTGCCTCGCTGTAAGCAAGCTTCGCGCGGTTGGCTATCTGTAATCCCTCGTGAGGAATTCATAGCACTCTTACTCGGAGTTGTTTTCATATGACAAGGCTTAAAAGTTTAATACTTTACTAACTCACGGCGTTTGGGAAATTAGTTTGCCTACCTTATTATTATCATTCCTTATTGATTTACTTACCTTATTAACCCTCCTATCTCTATCAGTTGAGATATGGAAAAATACAAACGAAAGGAAGAACATCCGCTAGGTTTCTACGAGATTTGAACCCGGGTTTTCCGACTCCTGCTAGTTACCTTTTTTTATTTTTTTAAATTTTTATTTTTTTTCTCTATCCATCTTTTTTTTAATTGCAAGTGCTCTACCAACTTTTTTTTTTTTTTTTTTTTTTTTTTTTTTTAAGGCAGCTAACCCTTTGGCCGAACGCGCTTTTTTTTTCAATGTCAGGCTTACCACCTTTGCTGACATACATTTTGTTGTACTACCGCACAAATTGTGTCTACAATGTCCATATGTTGACAAATAGTGGCTAATTAGAAAATTAATTAATAAAGGAAATGAAGAAAACTGTGCCGGCCGCGGTGGTCTAGCGGTTCTAGGCGCTCAGTCCGGAACCGCGCGGCTGCTACGGTCGCAGGTTCGAATCCTGCCTCGGGCATGGGTGTGTGTGATGTCCTTAGGTTAGTTAGGTTTAAGTAGTTCTAAGTTCTAGGGGACTGATGACCACAGATGTTAAGTCCCATAGTGCTCAGAGCCATTTGAACCATTTTTGAAGAAAACTGAAAATGCCCAAATGAAAGACAGGAAGACATTGCGGATAGGACAGATACAAAAGAAACATGCTTCTGTAGCAATGAAATGAAATTCGTGTCGGGGGCGACACCTGCTCACGACCCGACGTTCGATAGAGCAAGAGAGCCATCTATCGACTCGTTCCTCAGACGTTGGTGTAAGACTGGGTCGTCTTCTCGAAATTAACTAAGGGTCCGTAAGTGTGATCGATGTCTCTCGGCTTCTTCGTCTATCTCATCTCTCACCCGTCACACCCCATCTGGCCGGCGGGTCGATAAATGTAAGTCGCAAATAATTAGCGAAGTCTTGCCCATATCCTTATGCTGTTGCAACTTCGTGTGTCCATCCAGGAGAAAATGCCAAAAATCAATTTTATCCTTTTCCGATTCGTTATACACGTAGCCCACCACCATTCCCCGTACCCACGTCACTGCATTGGTTTTTTGGACCGGAAAATAAGATTCTTGGGGGAAAAAAAGTGTGTCTGACGAAACTGTGTGAGGGGCGGAGCGTAACAGGAACGCCAATATCTGTTGTGTTAAGTGCCACACTGGAGCCGACCCACTACATGCTAAACGATGTTCATCAGTGTCCACTGTTGCGCAGCCTAAACATAGTGGAGTGTCTGCCAAATGAATCGCGTGCCGCCGTTGATTCGTTGCGAACTTCCTATTTACCACCACATACCATGTTGAGCGTACCGACGTTGGGAGGTAAACGTTCCCTATAACGCGCCGTATCTGTCGCCAGTTCTTGTCTGGGTACTTCTTTTCCAGGGTATTTCTGGGGCACCGGCGCAGTAAGAATGGTTCAAATGGCTCTGAGCACTATGGGGCTCAACTGCTGAGGTCATTAGTCCCCTAGAACTTAGAACTAGTTAAACCTAACTAACCTACGGGCATCACAAACATCCATGCCCGAGGCAGGATTCGAACCTGCGGCCGTAGCGGTCTTGCAGTTCCAGACTGCAGCGCCTTTAACCGCACGGCCACTTCGGCCGGAGGCGCAGTAAGAGTTGGTATACATCTCGCGTCGTCGGTAGTCGTGTTGTTGGGAAGGAATCTCTGACATAGCTAAGCTCCAAAAAAAAAAAAAAAAAAAGACTTGAAATGTGACAGCTTCGGTGAAATATGTCCCACATTGACTGGGGGCAGCATTGAAGTGGGCGCTAGTACATCGGCCAACGCACCCGAGATATTGCGAAATTGGCCGCGCCACTGTCGGAAAATCGTACTGACGAATAACGCCCGTGCCTTTTCATAAACGTTCACTAGACCAAGTCCACCCTGTCCAGGTGGTAGCGTAAGCGTTGTGTATTGGATCTTAAACAGGTGTCCCACACTCACGTAGGTTCCGAAAGTTGCTTGTATCTGTGATGGCATTGTGCGCGTTAAAGGCAGGACATTCGCTACGTGAGTGAGTCTCGGCGCTAGGTATACGTTAACATAGGTCTCCCTCTGAATCATATCCAACGCTCTTAATTTCTGTAACATCACCATTGTCCGCATCAGCTTCAATATGTGTCGGTAGTTATCCGCTGCAGTCCGCTGCACATCCGTGTGGAATGTAACACTTAGACATTTTATGGTCTTAACTAACATGAGCGGGCCTTCCTCCCCCGGTTGTAATACTCGACCGACATTCATGCAGCGCGATTTCTGTAGATTAAGCACGCTTCCTGCCGCCATCCCGTATCGCTGTATCCATGCCAACGCCGTACGTACTTCGTCGCCTGTCCTTGTCACCAGCATCACATCGTCAGCACAAGCGCGGCAATGAAAGGTCAGTTGTGGCAACGGCACTCCCTCCAACCGTCTTCGGAGACCGTATAGACAGGGTTCCAAAGCCATTGCATACAAAAATATCGAAAGGGGGCAACCTTGACGAACTGACCTTGAAATAACAATGTAGTCAGTGCCCCGTCCATTCACCAAGACCTTTGATCGCACGCCGTGTAACAGTCGCATGATCACTAGAATGAAGGCCTGTGGGATTCCCAATCTGCCCATCACCGCATGCAAAAAGGTATGATCCACTCTGTCGAACGCATGATCGAAGTCAATAGCGACGAGTGCTCCACGCACTCGGCATGACGCTGCTAATGCGATGATATCTCGGTAGTCACCGAGCGCCGTATGTACGTTACTCTTACCGCCGAGGCAAGTTTGATCTATGAGGAGTCTATCAGAAATTGAAGACCGTAGGCGGGCCTCAAGGATGCGCGCGAAAATCTTATAGTCGCAGTTCAAGAGAGTGAGTGGTCTATAATCTCCTGGCCTTCTGCCACCGTGTTGTTTGGGTATTGGGATGATGATACCCTCCGTGAATTTGGCAGGTATCTCAGTCTGTGGTAACAGGAGTTCGTTGTACATCTGAATCCAGGTCCGTCCCATGAGGTATGCAAAGGCACGGTAAAATTCAATTGGGAAGCCGTCCTGTCCTGGGGACTTGTTCGGAGCCCCCCTGGCAACTGCATCTGTCAGCTCGTCCTCTGTTATCGCTGTGATGAAAGTCTCTGCATCCAGTGGTGGTCCTCTATCTGGCATTTCCGAGATGACATCATGTAGTGTCTCGTGGTTCACTTGTACAGGTCCATATAACTGGCGGAAATAGTCAGTAAACACATGAGCAATATCACGCTGGTTCACAACTTGCTGGCCAGTTTCAGAGATTAGTTCCCTGATCAATGTCCTGCGTCGTCGTTGGCGTTCACGTACTACGTGGTGCATGGACGGGGTTTCGGCAGTAACTGTGTCCGCCAATCTCGCCCGGACCATTATACTTTCCATTCTTAGTCTCGTCAGCTGTAATAACTTGGCTTTTATCCTGCGCATGGCCGTGTGCCTTTCCAGCGATGGTTGTTGGGTCATCAGCTCCTTCAGGGCTGTAAAATAAAAATCAGCCGTCGTGCGGTTCCACTGCGATTTGTCCTGCCCGTATCATATCAACGTTCTCCGTAACGTTGGTTTTGCGCATTTGATCCACCACTGGAGAACTGAGGTGTATGCTCGTTGGCGGCGAACGCAGGTCTCCCATGCCGCCTCTATCGACCGGCGACATGCAGCGTCACGTAAAAGTGCACAACTCATTTTCCAGGCACCCTTACTCCGCCATATCTTCTGACGCGTTAGTGAAATCGTACAGACGTACGCCATATGATCCGTAAAAGCCGCTGGCCAGATTTCGGCATCCAGTATCGCCGTCCGTAGAGCTCGTGTCACATACACTCTATCAAGTCTACTCGCCGAGTGTCCCGTTACAAACGTGTAACCCGGTCTGTCGCCATGCTGCAGTTCCCAGGTATCCAGAAGCGCCATTTCGGTAATCAACGCACGCAGTTCCATGCATGGCACGTAATGAGGTACTTGGTCCTTTTTGTCGACGACACAATTAAAGTCGCCGCCCACTATATAGTTATCATAGTGTCCAGCGAACAACGGTGCTACCTCTTCGGTGTAAAATGTCGCCCTCTGTCTTCGTTTTGTGGAGCCAGATGGCGCGTATAAATTGATGAAACGAACGCCGTCGACAGTGATCGCTATGCCACGTGCCGAAGGGAGAGACATGGCGTCCTCCAGTCCTATTCCTTCCCTGGTGAGAATCGCCACACCGCATTCACTTTCATCGTGCACTGAATAATGTGCCTCGTAGCTGTAGAACTCTGCCGGCGATGTGAAACGCACTTCTTGTAGGAGTACAATATCCACGTCCGCAGCGCGCAACATATCTTTCAGCATTTGAATTTTAAGCGGTGTCCGAATGCCATTAATGTTTATCGTTGCAAAGCGGTACGCCTGGCGTGTGTTCATCAGTTGGAGGGCGGTGTCATTAAGCGTCTATCTGCACCCCCGGCGCTCCTCACCACACTAAGTTGTTCAACATTTCCCGACCCCTCCCGGTCTCTGTCCAGGAGTATCCTCAATCGTCGCGTTCGTATTTTCATTCTGTTCCTGTTGGTCCAATTCTTGCGCCCAGTCCCCCAGCATATTTCCGGAACTGGTCGAAGGATGGGAGGCAACGTTGTCACCGATCTGATGTTGGACAACTGTCATCTCCACTTCTGCCTTCCGGTCACCAGAAGGAGAATTCAAGTTTTCGTCGCTGTGTAATTCCTGCACCGTCATCTCGGTGTCTGTTGAATCCACTGTCTCAGGTCGATACTGTCGTTGTCGTCCACTGTCCCATCGGGACTATGGCTATCGTCGGCAGAAGTCAGTCGACGCTTCTTTCTTCTCTTCGGCGAACGCTGTTTCCGTTGCCTTGCTTCCGCATCGGCCGTTGGGGTTGCGTATTCTCTGTCTTGGGCCTGGCCTATCACGCTATCGGTGGAAGCACTGACAGCCACCACGGATGAGCCTGGAGCGGCCGTCAGCTGCATCTCTTGTGTGGTGTCCTGTGTCTGCTGTGGTGGAACCGGTGGTCTGAGTTCCAGTCCGTTGGTGTCCATGTTCTCTATAGGGGGCAGCTGCTGGTGCCCATCGGAAATCTCCCTCGCGTCGCCTCTCAGGGCTTCCACAAAGGTCAACAACGGTAAGACAGTCATCTGTTGTGGTGTCTGAACGTCATCCCGTGGGGTTTGCACTAAACGTCGCTGGAGGCATTCCGAGCGGACGTGACCTTCTTTCCCGCACCCCGAGCAAGTGCGAGGTTGCCCATCATAGATTATAATCGCTCGACAACCTCCTATGCTTTCGCAGTTCTATCCGTATTTGTCTCACCCCATTTAAAACGGGGTACGTGGTAAAACTCGTCCATTTTTCGGCCACATGGGATAGAACTGTACCGTATGGTCGAAAGGCGTCGGTAACAAGTTCAGACGGGACCTCAAACGGAAGTTCGAAGACTCGTATAGTGCGGATCCCCATTCCCGCGTGATCGACCGTAACCACACCAACATTCCCGTCGGCATGAGGGAAACGATACCCGTTCGGTGATCGTTGTAGAAGTCTTTCGCAAGCAGCCTCGTCAACAAGCTTGACATAGACGATGCTTGAAACGATCGATAAATTGATTCCCACGATTTCCTGTGGATCGATTTTTACCTCTTCTCTTAAGAAACGTTCGATCTCGTGTGCCTTTGGTCGTGTATAGTCGTTCGCAAAACTGACCTTCAAGGTCGTTTTTCTGTACGAGTGTGCCATCTCGTTCTAGACTCACAACACCGCACACGCGATGCTGCTCCGGCGTAAACAAACAGGCGTGCGCACCACAGCGCGGCCGGCAGGCAACACGGTCCGCACTGTGTCACTGCCGAAGGCAGACTGCTGCAACACTGAAGCCTGGATATAAAGTTTTTAACTTGGCGATAGAAATAAACATCACACAGCTGGTACACAGGTGTGCAGTTTGGCGGTATTACTTTTACAGTGCACGTCGGCTGACCCTCGTCGTATGTTACTTACGGAAGAACATTGTATTCTCCCACGTGCATTCTGTCCCGTGCCTCGCTGTAAACAAGCGTCGCGCGGTTGGCTATCTGTAATCCCTCGTGAGGAATTCGTAGCACTCTTACTCGGAGTTGTTTTCATATGACAAGGCTTAAAAGTTTAATACTTTAATAACTCACGGCGTTTGGGAAATTAGTTTGCCTACCTTATTATTATCATTCCTTATTGATTTACTTACCTTATTAACCCTCCTATCAGTTGAGATATGGAAAAATACAAACGAAAAGAAGAACATCCGCTAGGTTTCTACGAGATTTGAACCCGGGTTTTCCGACTCCTAGCTAGTTACCTTAGCCGTTGCGCTAAGGGCGCTGTCGGCGAAAAGCGTGTACCATGTGGGTACAGAAGTGGCAGCTGTAAAAGTTTCTTTCCTCGATTTCTGGAAAAGTTTGCGTTTGCGGACACCATACCCGATTATGAAAAATGCTCTATTTACTATTATCTATCGATCCGTCCAATTTTGAGTCGATTGCTCGTCATAACCTTTAGGGGTGATTTTCTCAAAATTGCGGGGGTGTTGACACAAAATATCTTAGATTTCTTCGTTTTAGGTTGTACTCAAGGGACCTGCCAAATTTGAGCCGAATCGGTTGGCCGTGTCTGAGGCCTTCCCCTTGTTAGATACACAGCGTGGTGAGAAAGAGTCTGATAAGCTTGTAAGTGTGTTGCAGGGTAGGTTGTGCTGAGGAACAACTGTTAAGAAAAAAATTCGATACGCTGCACCGTTTCCGAGTTAATTACTCGTAGCATTGAAGTTAGACACTCAGGCCGCCGCGCGCGCAAATTCAAGCGGCCCGCCGGGGACGGTGTCGCCTAACGTGTGCTGCGTTTGGTTTCCTAAAACCGAACAAGAGAGCGATACTGAAGTTGGACATGGAACAGCATTAAGGTTCTAACCCACCAAAGGCTGAGCAGTCTCGTTCATTATCATCTACGCTATGAATTTGCGTTCAACGGCCTAATTGGCTGACTTCAATTCTAATTAATTCGGAAACGGCGCCACGTATAGATTTTTTTTCTTAACAGGTATTTCTCAGTACAATTTACCTAACAACGGCCTTACAAGCTTTTCAGACTGTTTCCGACCACGCTCTATTAGACTGTCTATAAGCGTTCGGTTCACAAAATAACTCCTGGATATCTGGCACCCCATTGTCCAGTTGATGGCATTACGTTACATTACAGTGACCGTATGGCGTGGATACCGCTGAGAGGGGTCTCTGGGATGCACAGTGCCAACCTGAATTGCAAAGTAACCTAAACATCAATTTTAAGAGATTCTGTAGAGAACTATTCAGTGTAGTAGAAGAAAACTTCATTAATTCAGTCTTCAACTCCGCCACATAAGCTACTAGATATTTAATATAGTCTGGCAGCGTGTTGAATACATACGTACCCATGTATCTAACTCCTTTCTGTACTAATCTCAACCCCTTTGAAGTATTTGTTGAGGTGGTTTTTAGTCCTAGTATAACATTCACGGTTTTCGTTACTCTTTGAGAAAACAGGAATATTTGTAACGACAAAGGACACTGATGAATGTGTGTGTGTACTTGTGAAGCCGTTGTCAAAATACCAATTGTTTTCAAGGGTTTTCTACGGGTTGTTCTAGGACTGACAGCAGATAAAATGTTAGAAATCGCTTGTTCATTCTGAAAATAATATCCTTATGAGTTGGGTTTCCACAAAACATGATTCTGTACCTCATTAATGAATGAAAATGTGCAGAATAAATTAGTTACTTCATTTTTAAATCACTTGTTGAAGTAATCATTCATACTGTAAATGTACCTGAACTAAGGCGTTTCATTGATTTTAGGGTGCGCGTTTTCCAATTAAGGCTGTGATCTATCTGTAATTCCACAACTTTACAAATGTCTACATGTTTTAGTAGTTGGTTTGAGTAGACTCTTTAAACCATGTGGCCACCAGTTCGCGTCTATTAACATCGCCTGATTTATTAGTGCGATATTCATTCAGAATTGTGACTTCAAAAAAATCTCGAAGTCTTTGCGACGGCGTATGTTGATAAAGTATTGCACTATTTGAGTGTTTTTCTGGAATCTTCGTTACTGTATGCGAGAAATCAGAAGTGATGCAGCTTCGCTGCGAAAGCGTTTTACCAAGAGAACAATTATTTTTCCCGTGCCTTTCACGACGACTGTTACCCAAAAATAAATTTTGCTTACGAAACAGAGGTAGTAGTGATTAAACAGTACATATTCGCATGCTGTCTCTACCCCTATTTCTCTCCATACGGGCACGGACTCTGAATACGAAAGAAAATAACGGTAGACTTAACTGTGCTTAATAACCCCTTCCGTCTGAAACGGAAAGGGCTTTGTCGGGACTTCTTTTATGCTGTCCCCACCCCATCTCCTTCCACGCCTTTCGTAATACTTGAGACGGTTTAGCATACACAAGTAGGAAAACCAATTCATCACTCTCTAAGCGAAGAAAAGGGATCCATCCCTAATTATTTTGCGTGACACTGGCCTCTAAATGCTCGGTCTCGCGCTCTTGGGCCGAAGAGATGTCAGTCAGTTAGTCGCACGAAAATTTCATTTACGTTCACTTTAATTTTACTTGGACGCCTTCTGGGGAGGAAATATGTCCCTTCATGTATAGCTTGCTGCTGTGATTTCGGGGAATGAAAGAATATAGCTGTCCGTAATCACCTGTACTCCGTACGGTGTTTGGCGTAGGGTACGTCCTGCACAAGATTCGTGTCCTTCCTGCCGTATAATATTCACAAATGGTACACAGGAAGAAATCCTCTCAGTGTAAGCCTGAATTTATCTGTTATTACCGTTGTGATAATTGCTTGATATGTATGTTGGAACTCGGAATTTTGTGTGGAAGGTTCTCCAGCATACACAGCGCCTCCCACTGCAATTTGTTGAGCATTTCTGACTCTCACAAAAAGAACCCAGTACGAAGTGTGGAACGTTTTTTTCACCTTCTCTCTCTCCGACGTGGAGACTAATTAGGCTAATCCAAATCTAATTTGTCTGACGTCTAATTACTTGTCTCTGCACGACAATGGTGTTACAGCATTAAATTCGAGCGTGCACAGGAAGTACTGTAATACGTACATACATGGAGAAATAGACACAAGTGAAGTTTTGGTTGATATTCAGGTCCTGCAGCCTTCGACTCCTATAATAACACAAAATACTTCATTCCGCTGTAAAGCGTCCAGCCATCTTATTAGATACAGTTTTACGGCCCAGGAGTTGGCTGGACGGTTCTCAGCCGAAATATCAGCCCTCCCTGAACTTTCTGTTCTAATTATTTTCAGAGTAAACCTTTTCTTCAGATAAACGTGTGATTTCTTTTGTTTCTTATCTACTTCTTCTGTAGAACTATTGCCTCGTATTCTGTGTATTTACTCTTAATATACGCTCAAAGTCACCCGGATGTAACTGCAGATTTGTATTTTCTCGAAACATAATAAGTCAGCATAGTCTTTTTTTACCTCGTTTCTGAAAGGCGACGTATAAAAGTTACCTTCCCATGGCTATTTATCATCGTTCGTTATTCACACTTACTCTAGTTTCTGGGTAGAACGAATTTATACTGCGACTGTTTACGTAAATTTTGTGTATTTTCAAAAAATGGTTCAAATGGCTCTGAGCACTATGGGACTTAACATCTGTGGTCATGAGTCCCCTAGAACTTAGGACTACTTAAACCTAACTAACCTAACGACATCACACACATCCATGCCCGAGGCAGGATTCGAACCTGCGACCGTAGCAGTCGCGCGGTTCCGGACTGCGCGCCTAGAACCGCTAGACCACCGCGGCCGGCTTGTGTGTTTCAACAGCTGATATAATTTCCATACGGAAGTGTAATAAATATTCCTATAATATTATAATCGTTATAGATTGCCTGCTTTAGTTGTTAAAAATTTAAAGAGCAATATAAAAGTTTGAAAGTTCCTCGTGCGTTGCGTCAGATACTGTTACGGAAACTGCACAATGACGAGCAGCTGCCGCGTTGATATATTGTGCAGTTTCCACAACACCATCCAACGCAACACCCGAGAACCTTTCAAGCAGACATTACGTCGGGGAAGCTGCAAACAACAACATAATTAGCGACTTATTCTATGGTCCCAGCATCTGTTTCAGCATTATTAACGGAAGGTGTTTTATTCTGTTCCACGAAATCTTAATATTCCTTTTAGCTTCACATCTCCATCTGTACTCCACAAGTCACCTTATGGCGCGTGGCGGAGGGTACTGTGTGTACCACTTTCACATATCCATTGACCTGCGTCAGTCGTGACAGATTCGCTTGAAGAAAAGTTTCTGGTTAGCCCCCGTGTGAGCTGGATTCTCTCTAATCTATGGTCTTTTGGCGAAGCGTACAGGGTTTGCATAGAAATATGGGAACACCGTGAGAAATGTATGCATGGACATAAATACAGATGCTAGCCAAGCGTGCAGGTTGTGCTATTCTACTTGACCACGAACTATACCTGTGCAATGTCCTCAATACGTTGCAAATGCCAATCGTGGTCAGAACAGTGTTCTGTGGAGTTGTGAGTGCGTTATATCGGAGCTAAGTGAATTCGAGCGTGAGAAAATTGTTGGTGCTCGTATGGTGGGTGCTTCCGTAGCCAAGGTAGCCCAAGCGTTTGGTGCTTCAACGTATCGAAGATTTTTACCCCTTACAGGGAAAGCGGAAGAATATCAACCGCAAGTCACACCGCGAAGGAAAATGTGTGTTGATTCATTACGACGGACGGTCACTGGAGAGTACTGTGACGAGAAATAAGAGGATGACAGCTGCAAAAGTCACTGTAGGACTCAACATCGCACTGGCGAAGCTTGTCAGCACAAAAACACTACAAAGGGAGCTCCAGCAGCAGGGAATTACAGGGAGAGCTGGAATTCCAAAACGACTCACCAGCGAGGCAAATGCCCGTAACAGAAAAACTTGCCTCCGAAGTCGTAAGGCCTGGACTATGGAGCTTTGGAAGAATTCGTTTGGTCGGATGAATATTGTTTCCAACTGTTTCCAACTTCTGGCAGAGTTTACGTCTCAAGAGCGAAACATGGCGGGGGTTCTTCGATGATTTAGGCAGCCATAACTTGGTATTCCATGAACCTAATGGGTTCTCTGCAAGGTCGCATTACTGCCAAGGATTATATGACGATTTTGTGTTGATCGGGTCCATCCAATGGTACAGTGTTTGTTCCAAAACGGTGATGCTGAGTTCCACAGCTCGCATCGTCCAGGACTGGTTTTGTGAGCACGAGGATGAACTGTCGCATCTCCCCGAGACGACTGGAAGCTGTTTTGTATGCCAAAGAGTTTCATACAACGCGTTATGTATGGTAATGTGTCGTGTTTGTGGTGTCTCCATATTAGTGTCCGCTCCATGTACGTAGGAGGAAGCAATATATTGGCTGACTCTTCTAGGAAAGTACACTCTTGGATGTTCAACGATAAACCACAATGTGATGCTGAACGCCTCTCTTGCAGCGTCAGGCACTAGAGTTAGCTATCGCGCGTACCACATCAGCCTGGCCCGGGTCTCGCGGCTGCCAGGGTATTGGTTGGTAATTGGCTGGCGTTCATGACGTCATAAGGCAGAAAGTCTGTAAGAGCACCGCCTCGTGACTTGGCCTGTAAGGAGCTCTACTGACAAAAGTGACGTCACTCACCTATTCACCAAATCGTTTTAATAGAGACCGAACCTCAGCTGTTATTACGGAACTTCTAGTCAATACAGATTCGGACTGGAACTTCGGTTATAAAAATGAAATGTACAAGCCAGATTCGATTGTGATAAACCACAGTTGTGGTGACAGACTGAACCGTAGCGTAGTCGGACTTAAAGATTAGATTGTAAGACGATTCTCTGAAGCCAGTGAATGTAACTACGAATAATTAGTCGAATGACAGACTGATTTATAGCATAACACAGTCTCCGTAAATCTGCATCTTTAGCGGCAATAGCAAATGCGGAAAATAGGCTAAATATGGATAAATGTTATCTAGTGGACACCCTTGCCTTTTTTCTTTTTTCTTTTTTTTTCAGTTTATTACGGTATGTGTAAGGAATATGCATCAAAATACTCGTCGGAGACTTATTCATTGTCTAATATACGTTCTCTGATTTGTTTTTGCCGTTTTAGTTTTTATGGCGAAAAGGGAGTTAAATATAGAAACGTCATTTAAATATGAGGCTTTCGTAAATGTTAGGCTGCGCTACACTTAAACCTGTCAACACAATCTTCGTTTGGCATTAACATTCAGAGGCTTCGCCAGCTCACAACCACATTACTACGTTTCAACCTACCCTACACCTCGGGATATGCTACAGATCAGTCTGTCACCACAACCAAGATTCCCTGGAAGGGTTTCCAGTATAACACTCTAGGCCAAATATGTGTTATGCTTAAATTTCCGTCGTTTTATTGTGAAAACAAACAGATATATTCCGACTGCATGTGACAATCTCATCTTCCTATATGTAGTTTTTCAAAATCCAGTTCATTTATCTGTGGCATTATGATAAATAGGGCTGAATGAGGAACAGATCTAGACAATACTCTTATCTCCAAATTGTGTTGTAGATATATGTCACTGATTATAACAGTGTATCTGTTGTATCATCAGCACTTTTGATGTGTAACCAGATATCTGAAATAAATCACGAAATTTTCAACTCACTAGCCTCAACTAATATGTTTTAATGTAGTACGTATTAAATTGCATATTTTCCGTATTCATGTGAAGGACATTGAAATACTTAGAGGAATTTAGTCATAGCACTTCCATGATTTCTATAGGACAAGTTAACGAAAATATTCAAATCACTTTACAGAGAACTTTCGAAACAATGACTTTACAATTTATTACTGCATCTGGTAGGATCCAAGGACGTGTATAAGATTCACTACTTCTTGAAAAGCTGCTGGCATGATACGTGCATAGAATGTTTTTCTTAGCTGAAACTCTTTATCGCACGCAAGGCACTTATTGGAATCCGCCATTATGAAACTAGAGCAGACCGACATCATGAACATTACCAATACGACGCCATGCACAACAGGCCGTCAGCAAACCCAATTCTTTGGCAGCTTCGAGATGCAGTAATGAACATTTAACGAAACACGCTGCTCTCCTTTAGATCTTCTCTCTTTCCTCTATCAATCCTAAATGGTACGGATACCAGACAGACGGACAGTATTTAGGTACTGGCTGAGCGAGGTCAATGAATCTGTCTGGCATCTACCTTACCTTTAATTAGTTTTTTGTGGTCGTTCCATATTAAATCTCACCGTACTCACACTCCTAGATATTTTATGGATGTGACTGGTTCGAGAGATTGTTCTGCGATCATGCAATCATACGAGAACGGGTCTTTCTGCCTGTTTATGCTAAATGCGTTACATTCGTTGATGTTGATGGTCAACTGCCAATCCCTGCACCATGCAGGTCTTCTTGTATTTCGCTACAATTTTCTACCGGTGGTACTTCTGTGTATACAACACCATTGTAAGCGAAAAGCCTCATGGAACTTACTTCGCCATCCATTACGTCATTTAGATATATTGTGGAAAGTGACGGTCCTAAAACACTTGAAGTTACTTTCGCGTATGAAGATTTAGCTCCGCTGAGAATAACATGCTTTGTTTTGTTTGCTAGAAACTCATCAATCCAACCACACAGCTGGACTAATAATCCGTACGCTCGTATTTTGTTCATTAGACGACAGAGCGGAACTGTATCGGACGCCTTCCGTAAGCCAATGAACACGGCACCAACTTGAGCGCCTATATCTACTGCTTTCTGTGTCTCGAGGACGAACAGTGCGAGTTCGGTTTCACACGAATGTCACTTTCTAAACCCATGTTGATTCCTACAGAGGACATGTTCGGACTCCAGAAATGTCATAATACTTGAGTATAAAAGATACTGCAAATATCTACCGCAGACCGACCTCAGAGATACAGGCTGTAGTTTCGTGCGCCAGTTCGACAACCCTTCTTGAAAACACGAATGACCTGCACTTTTCCCCAATCATTACTAACGCTTCGCTCTTTCAGCGACCTGCGGTGCGCTGAGAAGTGGAGCAAGGTCTTTTTCATGCTCTATGTAGGACCGTATTGGTATCCCGCCACGTCCAGTGGCCTTCCCTCTGCTGAGCGATTTCATGTGCTTTTCTGTCGCACGGACACTTATTTAGATTTCTGTCATTCTGGCGTTTGTGTGACGGTTTAAAGAAGGAATTACAGTGTGATGTTCATCAGTGGAACAGTTTTGGAAAAAGACGTTTAGTATTTCGACCTCCTCTGTGCCATCCCCCGTTTCGATACCGTCATGGTGACACCGTGTCTGGACAGATGGCTTGATCCGTTTACTGACTTAACATAAGACTGAAACTTCTTAGGATTTTCGGTCAAGTCAATAGATATAATTTTACTTTCGAATTCGTCGAACGCTTCTCACATGGGCAGCTTTGGCTTCACGTTATTCATAATCTCTTTCAAGTCTTCTTCCCTGCAGCTGACCGCGTTTTGCCACCTATATAACTCTAATTCATTGGAACTGTTTCCTGTTATAAATTTTGATTTCTTTCTTTTTTCCGTGTTTTTGACTTATCATACACACACTGTAAAAAATACAAAGAAAAGACTCTTTCACTGTGCCATAACATCTTTCATTTGACTTCTGTCATTTTGCTTTAAAGTTTTGAGTTTGCTACCAGGTATTGAATAATTTTCTTACGGTCATCGACCGTGAGCACTTACCGACCCACACTTTGTTGAATAGAAAAGGTCAAAATGATCTTTCTCAAATAATTTCAGTCCACTGTATAAAAAGATTATAGTTTCACACATGTACAGGGAGCAGACTGAAGATGGCGATAATAATCTTCTAGCTGTGCAATACACATGGATCTAAGAAATTTTCTTCTGCAACTTCAATATCAAAGATAGCTCCCTTGAGCTTTCCTAATACACAGTGCCATATCTAATGACAGATTCAACAACTACAAAATATTATTTTTTACGTGTCAGTAGCATTTGATAATATTTACATTTGAAAAATGCTCCGTTTATTCGCTAGAAATTGAACATGGTTAAAGCTTAAATTGTAGTCTGTATGTAGTCCATGCAATTGGATGCATCAGGTTATTTGTTAAGTTGACTGTATTGACCTTTTTTAATTTTCTGGAAATTTTAATGTTTGGCTCTAAAGTGCTCAATACAGAGTTTGAAGATACTCAGTTTCAATCCATAAATTTGTTACCATGTTTCTAGGAAAATGAGGTTTATCACACTGGAACATTATTTTGCAGCGCCATTACCATCTGTCAACATTTATGAATCGTCTGCAAATAGAATTTACATTAATGGGCAAGTCCTTTACGTAAAACTGAAACAGGCTTGGCGGTACAATAGTGTCTTGAACCACACTTCGTGATATTATACTCCACTAAGGAAAGAGAAGTATTCACTTCCGAGACTTTCACAACAAAACTAATAACACTGGTTAATTAAGATCTTAGGATTGCAAATGTTCCTCACGTTTCAGCGAGAGGTCTCGCTACTTTTCACGTGAAGAGTAGGAATTGACTACGGCCACCCGACACTTGTGTAGAAACATCTAAGGAGAAATGAACTCTCGGCATTACGTGAAATTATCCAGCGCTGTAGCGCAACGGAAAAATGCTACACCACGAACTGTTGTCTGTGACTCCTCACCGACTGTGGTTTTGCTAGATCGCTATACACTCATGTGATCATGGCGATCTTCGAAATAATTCATCACTGAGTAGCTCTTCTCCGTCCCAAACTAAATTCTTCAGGAAGCCACTGGCCGGCGGTTCGCCTCTGAGATGCAGCAGGTAGTACATGCTCAACACGTATCCAATGAACCGTCGGTGGTCCTGCTGACTCACGTACGAGACAATGAAACCTCAGCCAAGTTGCGTCCGCTGGTCCAGTTCGTTATCCACCAACGGTCTCGTTGTAACTGTCGGCAGATTCCCGGAGTACAAATGAGCCGAACTGAAACACAGCGAAAGAGATCTCTACCTAGATACCACTCACAGATTCACGTTTAATACTGGTATAAAAAGCTCAGACAGGACGACGACTCGGCAGTTGAGATTCGTTGGACGAGTCGAGGTGTGAGAACGAAGCTTCCCGCTTTTTCTTCGGCGTTTTTTCTATGCTCGTAGGGACAAGAGCGACGCGAATTTTTTTCTCATCGCCTTGAAAGCGGCGCGGTCCCCACCTCGGTTAGTTCTTACTTTGCATGCGTTATAAATGATGAGTACGGTGTTCTCTCAGTTGAATGTCTACTGCCTATTCATTTATTAACCCCTTCCCAGCGCTGGCTCTTGCTGATTGAGGGTTCTCCGAGAGACCACTAATCCTTTCCTTATGGACCCTCTGTCTCTCTCTCTCTCTCTCTCTCCCCCAGCGCCTTTGAAAACAAGCCTTTTATCTTAACCCCTGTATACCTTCGGTCCTTAGTAAAGATCTCGCATAGGACAACACCATTTGCATACTTAACCCTAATCTTTCTCGGGGGCCTCTCTGATCACCGTACCCCGGCAGAGAAATATATTTGCATACTCGGACACACACACGCACGAAGACGCTGCACAAAAAAGTCCGGCCCCTCTTTTTATACGGAGCCGTTAGAGAAAGACCGCTTATGTTCTTACAGCCATCTACCACCGGCAGATTATTTTTTACTCGGGTGCCTGGAATCAAGACAAAAGGAAACAGCGGAACAGTGGGAATGCCTAAGTGCGAAAGAGCGCCGCGAAGGGCCGTCCCGTCTGGGTGGGGATGTTATCTTCCGTGTATGTTTACGGGCGCGCGTACAAAGGGAGGGAGCGACAGCGCAGCTTCCCACAACTCCCGAACCGGTCTGCCGCGACCACTTGCCGTCATTTCCATTCAGCACAGGCGGTTGCTACTAGATCCTTTCTCATTCCCTGTCCTAATTCTAGGCATGATGATATTTCTTGCAAGCAGAATACGTATGCTATTGAATTCTGGAAACTTTGGCATCTACACAAATCTCTCGTCCCTGGATAGACAGTCAACAATTTTTATTTTTCTTAACCACATCTGTTTTACATGCGGTTCCACATCCACGTAGCTTTTAGAACGTCTTAGGTGGTAAAAGGCTAGTTTATCAAAAAGGGACGTAATTATCCCCTAAACGTGTTCGCTTTGTCAGACCGCTATCCCCCCCCCCCCTCCCCCCAATTTTGTAAATTGCATTAATTTCGTATTAAAATACCACTAGTATCGCGTTATTTACAACTGTCATCATCATGGCGTTTGAAACCCAGTGATAGACCTTTCCATACATTATTCTCTTCAGCTACGCGCATTTATGTTGCTCCTGCATGTTTCCTTAATATCATTTACCCGCTTTCTATTCGGTAGTCGTCTCCGTCGTTTTTATCTCTTGGAATCGAGCGAAGAACTTCTTTGGTCCACCTACAATCTGTTCACTTGCTTACACCTCGCATCCATCACATTTCAGTTTTATTACAGTCACAAGTGCGTCTTCCATTCCAGTGAGTACGCTGATCCATTTTTTTGCTTTCCAGATTCTCTTATGCATCTCTCGATTGATCGCTGAACATCCTACATCTACGTGTATACCTTTTTGCGTAGAGAGTCAGTATCTCACTCCCATAAATTAAAACTGCTAATGTAACTGATTGTAAACTTTATGTTTAGACAGTACAAAAGCTTAGTTTGAGACCAGATTAAGTTTAAGTGCTGCAGGCCACATTTAATTTCATGTTTATTTCTTTTACTTTCCATTTAGTTGTCGTTTCCAGATGCCCAAAATACAAAATTATAAAAAAATCTTGTCAACTATTTCCATTACTTCATTGTGAATCTGTACTTCTTTCTTTCAGATTTGTTCATCATACTTTATTTTAATCGTATTATAATTTATTTTCAGACCTGATTCCAACCTTGCTGTTTTAGGTTCTTCCATTCGTTATTGAAGTTTACATTCACTAGATACAAACAGTACGGTGTTATGGACAAAATGAATGTGCTTCGGATATGTTCCCTGAACACGCGTTCCTCCAGGTGTCTTCCCGATTTAAGGGTCAAATAACTTAGTTTAAAGATCAAATAACGTCCTCCAGGACCGCCGAAAATAGGTCCCGTGATACAGACTACTGGTGACATATCGCCTTCTTTCCAGATGCCTCTTTTAGTTCTGAATTTCGCTCTCTCCAAATGAAGTCCAATGGAGATTGTAGCATTTATGTATATATTCTTCAACATACAACATAGGTTGAATCAATGCCTTCGTTATGTACTCGTAGTACGTATCTTCTTAAACCTGAGTCAAAAGAGTTCTCCAGATCTGCGACTCCCTGCGAACGTGGTAAGTGCTTTGTATCTCAACTGCATGCAAGTGTGACTGCTTAAGCCAGTACACGGCCGAGCCCTCCGTAGTGTCCCCTCAGGAAGAAAAAATTGCTGGAGAGCAAAAAAGCGCTTTGTCTTCAAGCCACAGGTGTCCGAGTAGTGTCAAAAGCTGGCAAAACAACAACAAAAAACTGCCATCTCAATGACCGCAGAGCGTATTGAATGAATACAGCCCAGGTGGGGGCAGTTTTTTGAGTGCTTGTTCATTGGTCGACTGGAAATACGCGCGAGCAATAAACAGCCGTGGCAGTCAGCGCTTAGCTACAGAATCGTCCAGATCACACCAACCTTCATCCCTCTTGCGAGCCTGCTGCATAAGCATTGTCCCAGTTCGGAATTGTTAGTACGCAAATAGTGCGAGTTACGTCTGCCTGTTGTTCGTCATGTGGGGACAGTGAGTGCCAATGTAGTGATTTACAGAAAACGTATGTGAATAGTCTTTAGCCGTGTCGACTGCGTATGATCGGATCACACTTCTGTGCGGAGACAGACATATCGCTTCCACGTGAGTAATAATGAACTGTTGAATGGGCAGTTCGAAAATAGAAGTAAAGCAACATTACTTGACGAGCAGGAAAATGCGATAGCCATCGAGACAGTTGGTGTGCATTGGTGAGCTATTACAAAATGAGAACAGCAGGCTGCTAGCTGCAGCAAATTCAAATGTCAAGCAAGTTACTGTGTACCTCACAAAAAGCTGTAAACGACAGAAAGGACTGCCGTGTGTCCCTGGCGTGCGTTCCAAGAGGTATTGTTCAACAGATGCAAGGCATCACACCGACAGAGATCATATCTACTACACACGATTGCATCCGGAGAATAGTGACAGTGGTGAAAACAGTTGACGAAAGTCTGCGGTTCAGTGATCCGTCGACGACGAGGTCATTAGAGGTGGAAACACAGTGCTTCGTGGCCCAAAAGTGCAACGGTCAATCTGGAGTGTTGATCCCGTTATTGTCTGCTATAAAGTGAAAGGTTTCAGCCAAACCGTACATCGTTTGTCTGGTGCGTAAGTGAATATATGATGCGATTCTCAAGGCAGTGTAGCAGTTATTACGTCGCATGTGAGCATTGTTAAACCAGTATGTACCTTGTCTGTCCAAAAAGTTTCGAGACTGGATTAATAAAAAAATAGAGAAAAGTTAATATGGTGACTTTAATGCTTCAGGTGTGCTACATAGTCTGTCCCCACTTGCATAAAACACACAGAACGTTCATACAACCATGTGAAACGTTCAGAAAAGTCCTTCTTTGGGATGTTGTTCAACTAGCGCATGACATTGGCTTGAATATCAGTTATGCTGTCAAAGCGTTGACCCTGCATGTGAATTTCTGCACTTCGTCGTTTTGTGGTAGGTTCGTATTGATAACACCGAGTCTCGCCAACCGTGATGATGTTTTACAGAAAAGACTTGTTCGTGTGTTATATTTCAATCAAGTCGCGGCAGGCGTCCACGCGTCGACGTTTTTGTACGGGAGTCACGGTGTGCGGAACAAAATTTGTTTACGCTTTTCTCTTCTTCAAAACATTCTCAAGAAAGGCTTGAGCACTAGGTTTAAATATAGTACTCCATTACGATTTGTGATGCAACAACGCCGCCGCATGTTCGCTGCTTAACACTACTTGTTCACAATCGACTGGTCGAATGCATATCTGTTGTTTATTGGCGGACGGTTACTTAGAGTGCCCACGTGTTATTTTTCTGCTGTGAAACACTCAAAATTAAATAAATATATATATATATATATATATATATATATATATATATGGGCGTCAGATAGTAGCAGTAACAGCAGAAAGTAGCTACACGCCGGTATAGTAGAACAGGGCTTTTAATCTTGCTCCACTCGTTTACGAGTTCGGTGTGCGTCATCTCACTCTGCCACATTACCACGTAACTTGTAGTGGATATCGTTAAGGCCGACCGCTGTGGTCGAGCGGTTCTAGTCGCTTCAGTCTGAAACCACGCGGCTGCTACGGTCGCAGGTTCGAATCCTGCCTCGGGCATGGATGTGTGTGATGTGCTTAGGTTAGTTAGGCTTAAGTAGTTCTAAGTCTATGGGACTGATGACCTCAGATGTTAAGTCACATAGTGCTTAGAGCCATTTGGACCATTTTGATAACGTTAAAAACAATGGACTGGAACATTCTTGAAGTACGTCGCTTTCACAATAATGAAAATTCAGTATGTTATTTAAACAACATAAAAAGTAGGTAATGTCTGGTATCTCGAAAGCCTAATATTAAAGGGTCATAAAATGCGATTCTACATAAAGTGAGCAGCTCTTCCAGAAGCTTAACGCATACATCCTCATATTACTGTGCGGTACGCGCTTTGTAATTTTAATTCGTTGTATCCATTGTTCCTACAGGCACACAGGACAATGAAGACTCCAGAGTGCCCCCCGATGTGCTAACGCAGACATGCAGATATGAATATGATCCATCACCTACCCAGCTAACCAGCGCAGTTTCCTGAACAAAGACAACAAGAATATTAAGTTGTAACATCCTGTTGGGCTATTAGACACGGGGTACAGGCGGGGAAATCGGCCCTATCCTCTTCTCAGGAACAAACCACAGCAATTTAACATTTGTACTAGTCGACTACTACCAATGGTTAAATATTTAAAGAAATTCATGGCACACGGATGTATGAGTATTTACTTTACTACGACCAGATTCGGTCATTGTCTATTATTGTACTGTAAAAGCCTCGTACAAAATTGCGTTTTCTATCTCTGAAACTAATGTGATGCTCAGTTGATGTATGGCACCTTCAAAGGATGATAATGGCTAATGACCGAAACTGGTAGTAATAACATAAATACTCACACACTGACGTCTCATGAGTTTTATAAAAATAAATAAAAATAAAAAATCTAGATATGGATGTGCAGGCGGAAAACTGGCCGTCAGTCCGACAATATGCTAACCACTGTGCCACTTTGCTGACAAGGGGACGGCACCTGCTCGTCGAAATTTGTGATACATGCAGGTCTTGCGCAGAAACGAGTGACAGAAGTGCGAGATTCAGATGTTCAAGTATTTAGAAAAAAATAGTATTCCTGCTGCAAGTCAGGCGAGAAATGAGCCATTTATTTTAGCGTAGCTTCTATCAACTGTTTGTGCAGTGGAATGAGTACAGAACGATAGTTCGAGGGTCGCTGCATCGAGTCCCTATGAGGAAACTTTTTTAATTATCAGTTTTAAAATTACTTAGCGTGCCAATAATCTGAGATAATGCTCAATATATTGTATTTATAAAGGAAAGGCAAAGGAAAATTTCGAGGAAGGGATTGTACTGCTTACACGAGAACTCCGTGTATATAATTACATACTTTTGCTATTTTACAGTTGATGATTTAAATGTGCTTGGGTAATATTCCTCGAAAAAACAAGGGAAGCTGTAATTTTCTCGGCTTTCAGCACACGTCATAAACGCTGCATTTTTAAGCCGCTCCACTCAAAACCGAGGAAAGAGATTCGGCGTTTCCCGTTCTCCATTTTTATCGACGCGCGCGCGCCTACTGGAACAACTGCCTCACACCTACGTACACACTGACACTGCTCCATTCTGCACAGTTTTGCCCTGGTGTGCACCATTCTGCCCAGTGCGTTTCCGAGAGGCGCTGCGCGGCGCGGCTTTTACAGTTACATGGTTGTTTTAAAGTTTCAGATAAAAAACTTGGTTTACAGTCGTAAAAGGTTCTCTTTCATCGCAGAGCTTGACTGTAAACTACGTGTAACGAATAATTTTTCCAAATGTTGGTGAGGTTAGCTTGTGATGTACAATGGAATGTATTTTGATGCAGTCTTCTCGTAATGTGATTTGTTTGTCTGTCTCGACAGGGTAGGATCAGTTATGCAACTTTCTGATAAAATTATTTCGTTGACGATAAAAATAGACATTGCAGGGTTTTACTAGCGGTTTGCATTTGGTTGGAATCCCTTTAATACTGCACGATGGAAATCATTCTTCACCTCGTCGTATAATTGTGGATTTGTGTGTCCTCCTCACGAGCCAGTTACCAGAAAATTATGAGAAGAAATTCGTTCTTCTGCACATAGTGTTTCATCACATAAATACAATACACAGAGCATTATCTCAGTTTATTTTCAGTGTAAGTACCGTAAAAATTGAATACAGAAAAGAAACGAAGTTTCCGCATAGGGACTTGATTCCACAACCCTCGGGTTAACGTACTCTCTATGTTGCACCAACCGCTGTCTGACAACAACGCTAACATAATAAGCTAATGCCTCGCCCGACCCGCGCCAAAAATATTATTTTTTTTGAACACTTGGTCATCTGGAGGTCCCGCTTCTGTCCAAGACCGAGATCTCCATAAATTTGGATGAAATCGGTGATGACGAGTAAACGTGATTCCCCTGCGAATAGGAACGTTGATCTGTATTCTACACTACTGGCCATTAAAATTGCTGTACCAAGAAGAAACGCAGATGATAAACGGGTATTCATTGGACAAATATATTATGCTAGAACTGACATGTGATTACATTTTCACGCAATTTGGGTGCATAGATCCTGAGAAATCAGTACCCAGAACAACCACCTCTGGCCGTAATAACGGCCTTGATACGCCTGGGCATTGAGTCAAACAGAGCATGGATGGCGTCTACAGGTACAGCTGCCCATGCAGCTTCAACACGGTACCACAGCTCATCAAGAGTAGTGACTGGTGTATTGTGACGAGCCAGTTGCTCGGCTACCATTGACCAGACGTTTTCAGTTGGTGAGAGATCTGGAGAATGTGCTGGCCAGGGCAGCAGACGAACATTTTCTGTATCCAGAAAGCCCCGTACAAAACCTGCAACATGCGGTCGTGCATTATCCTGCTGAAATGTAGGGTTTCGCAAGGATCGAATGAAGGGTAGAGCCACGGGTCGTAACACATCTGAAATATCTGAAATGTAACGTCCACTGCTCAAAGTGCCGTCAGTGCGAACAAGAGGTGACCGAGACGTGTAACCAATGGCACCCCATACCATCACTCCGGGTGATACGCCCGTATGGCGATGACGAATACATGCTTCCAATGTGCGTTCACCGCGATGTCGCCAAACACGGATGCGACCATCATGATGCTTTAAACAGAACCTGGATTCATCCGAAAAAATGACGTTTTGCCATTCGTGCACCCAGGTTCGTCGTTGAGTACACCATCACAGGTGCTCCTGCCTGTGATGCAGCGTCAAGGGTAACCGCAGCCATGGTCTCCGAGCTGATAGTCCATGCTGCTGCAAACGTCGTCGAACTGTTCGTGCAGATGGTTGTTGTCTTGCAAACGTCCCCATCTGTTGACTCAGGGATCGAGACGTGGCTGCACGATCCGTTACAGCCATGCGGATAAGATGCCTGTCATCTCGACTGCTAGTGATACGAGGCCGTTGGGATCCAGCACGGCGTTCCGTATGACCCTCCTGAACCCACCGATTCCATATTGTGCTAACAGTCATTGGATCTCGACCAACGCGAGCAGCAATGTCGCGATACGATAAACCGCAATCGCGATAGTCTGCAATCCGACCTTTTTCAAAGTCGGAAACGTGATGGTAGCATTTCTCCCCCTGACACGAGGCATCACAACAACGTTTCACCAGGCAACGCCGGTCGACGGCTGTTTGTGTATGAGAAATCGGTTGGAAGCTTTCCTCATGTCAGCACGTTGGAGGTGTCGCCACCGGCGGCAACCTTGTGTGAACGCGCTGAAAAGCTAATCGTTTGCATATCAGAGCATCTTCTTCCTGTCGGTTAAATTTCGCGTCTGTAGCACGTCATCTTCGTGGTGTAGCAATTTTAATGGCCAGTAGTGTATTTTACAGATGTTGCTAATTAGATGAAATTTCGGGAATGCAAACAGGCGGTACTTGTTTATGCACTGATATCAAAGCCCCTTTACGACGATACTATAATTCTTTTTCGGTAGACAGTGAGAAAGTACATGCATGATAGACGTCGAAGATGTTGCAGCGCCCGACAGTGGTGTTAGCGAATCTGCACCATTCACGAAACTATCTGTCCGACAGCCAACACTCGGAAGAAATGTCTTAGGCCTACTGGCTAGAAGCGGGTCCCATCTTTTCAAGTCCGTCACCAATCATTAGTGATCATGATGCTATTAGAGGGACGATGCTCACCAAAGTGAAAAGATCGTCAAAACAGCTGGAAGAGTATGTGTGTCTGGTCGAAGTGATTGTGTCACTAAGAGCCTATTTAAAAGACGAACTGAGATCATTTTGTTCGAATACGAGAAACGCAGATTAACCATCCACCTAAATTGTTTTCTAGCTAAACACGTCCCACTTTGGGTTAATGGTACTATCTGGAGAATGGACTTTGGACTCTCGTTACAAAGAGAATAGAAGTAACTTATACAGTAAAGTTAATGGTAACTCTGCCATCTTTAAGAGGACTTTGCATCATGCATGCAATAATTTTCGTTTTCAGATCCTGGTGAAAACATACCAAAATATCCTAGGAAGTAGTGGTCACATGTAACATTAAGGTTAATGAATGGATCCAGCCTTTCCACCGAGGTGCCGTAGTGGTAAGACTCCGTACTCGAATTCGGAGGGCTGGTGCTTCAATTTCCCCTCTCACCATTTAGTCTTCCTGGGGTTTCCCTGAATCGATTGGGGAAAATTCTGGAATGATTCCTTTGGAAAGGTAAAGGCCGATTTCTTTTCCCATCTTTCCCCAGTACGAGCCTGTGCTCTGTCTCTATCGACCTCCTCGTCGGCGAGATGTTAAGCCTTAAATTCTTCGCTCCCTTCTTTTCAAACCTTTCATCGAATCACAAGTGGATCTGTTTGGTGTTAAAGTGAAGAAAGAGCATTTACAAATGTATTCTCACAAGAGAAGACAGCCACACAAATGTTCGACAGCAGAACACTCACTCAGATATTCTATAAGCTCCCATCCAGTATTGAAAAACGAGTAAAACTATTCAAAGCGAACAAGTCACTACGCCTTGACGGATTTTATTTTAGATTTTGCATTGAATACGCTGCGGGATTTTGCCCCTTTCCTAGCTCATATTTATCGAGGAAATCTTGCTCAGAGAATAGTCCCACGTGACCGGAAAAAAGCGCACGTCACCCCTTCTTTCGAAAAGGGTAACACGACGAATGCATTGAGTTACATACATCGGTCTGCTGTATGGGCCTAGAAAGAGGAAAAGAAGCTGCTCTGAAAGAATCAGCACGGCTTCGGGATACAACAGCCTTGTGTAACACAGGTCACACTAATTATCTTGCAGCCGGCCGGAGTGGCCGTGTGGTTCTAGGCGCTGCAGTCTGGAGCAGCGACCGCTTCGGTCCCAGGTTCAAATCCTGCCTCGGGCATGGATGTGTGTGACGTCCTTAGGTTAGTTAGGTTTAATTAGTTCTAAGTTCTAGGCGACTGATGACCTCAGAAGTTAAGTCGCATAGTGCTCAGAGCCATTTGAACCATTTAATTATCTTGCAAATAGTGGATGCAGTTGAATAGGCAGATTTTACGAGTATATTCCTGTTTCTTCAAAACTGTACTAACACCGTACCACACTGCCGACTTGTAAACTAGATACGATCAGACCAAGTATTTCACAATGTTATGACTGGCACATCACATCGGACAGGAAATGTTCAACAGAAAAAAGTAAGATCGTATAATCCACAAGGAAGCGTAATAAGACCAACAATATTCTCAATATACGTAAACGGTTTATCAGATAACAGTCAGCAGCAAAATTAGCTTGTTCACTTGCAGTGATTTTTTCTACAGGAAAATATCATCTTTCGTTGGTCATAAGGAAATCCAGAACGACTTGGCTGTAATTTACGCTCGGTGCAATTAATAGGATCTCTCTTTAAGTATAAATGAAAGAATATGTCCATAACAAAAATAATGTGACAATATCCTATTACAAGATTAATAGTGAATCTCTGGAAACCGTTACAGCATTTACTCGCAGATATTTAGAGGTAATGGTAAGGAACGATATTAAATGGGGCGATCACGTAAAATGAGTAGTCGAAAGGTGAATGGAAGACTTGGATTCGTTGAAAGGATTCCGGGAAAGTGCAGTGCAAAATTCACGTACAAGACGCTTTTGCGACCAGTTCTAAATTTCTGCTCCGGAGTTTGGAGTCATTGTTAAGAAGTCATGAGAAGAGACATCCACCGAATTCAGACACACGCTGTTTGGACTGTAACAGTCACGAGACCCTGTTGAGCAAAATTTAGAGAATCGCCATTCGAACAGGAAGACTGTGCGACAACATTGTATCCCACCATTACATACCGCGTGTAAAAGACCACGAGAGTAAGATAAGAGAGTGTAGGGTGCATACGTCGACAAATAGACAGTCATTTACCGTCACTCATTACGCGAATCGGACAATCGGACAGAATATCGCTGAAATCGGTACGAAGCATCGCCCGACACAAACTGTTTAGTGGCGTGCGGAGCACAAACAGTTGCAAAAAACCACAGTGCAGGGAAACAAACGACAAGTATATACTGGATTTACTGTCTTTAACCTTGGAATCTGTCTTATTGTACAAGGAACGTGGAAAGTGTGGACGAGGGAGACTCGACGTATACTATTTCAATTCCAGGAAAGGACAGTGACGTTGCAGTCACCCACTAGAGGAAAGCCATAACTTACGTAGAAACATAGTGGTATTTCATGCTCGTCTGAGATAAATGCCTTAGAGCCAACACTGAGTCTGGCCGGCAAACATTGGTATAAATTTAGTGCGTCGTCCACCGCTTCCCCGATGTTACCACGAGCTGTTATGGTGTGGCTTGTGGGCTAGGTCGTGAGCGTATTTTATGGGTTCAGGTGTGAGGCTTTGAAAGGGGCCAAGAGATTAAAGAACGCTGGTAGCGCGAGGGGATGGGACGCAGGGCGCGGCTTTTGTAAGCGCCGATATCCGAACGCCAGGTGCGTGTCCCTCTCTCTGCGCAGCCTGTACCCATCACAGGGCCGCCAAGTCCGTGCTCCATTGTTTACAATAATGTTTGCATTTCTTCTATTTTAATCACATCCACATCCGTACCAGAAAAGCTAAAGGGTGGAACAAGAATTAGACAAATTCGTGAACGAAAATTTACGCACAAGTAATGTAGCTTGTATCACGCTTTTGCGACTGCAGTAAAAGTGTTATTCAGACTAAACGCTTTTCGCTTTATTTCAAAGCATCCACAACGGCCACCATGGGTACGTTACAAAATTAAATAAGAAAATCCAGAAAACAATAAATATAAAACAAGCCAAGAGAGTAAAACAAGACAACACATATCCATGGACTCAAAACACTCACCACAGACACACATACTAACAGCACCACTACTTCACAACAAGGACACATCACTAAAGCTCAACAACCAAGCTAGTACATATTCACATATGGAAACAAGCTGACACATAGAATTGGTATTATCTTTAAGAAACAAGGAATAAATATAACTTGCCAAAGTTATAACTGAATATCGAAAGGTTTAAAGAAGGAGGATGGCACTGACGTATCTTGTGTTTAGCAACAAGAGAAACTCGACTTATATTATTTCAGAAATTTCAGGAAAGGACAGTGACGTTACAGTCACCCACTGGAAAAAAGCGATTATATTTACCAACGCCAATAGAATAGTTGTGATGTTCTATACTTAGGACATACCAGAAACCATTTTAAACAGGAAATAAAGAATATAAAAGAGCATGGAAATATGGCACCAGCCATTCAGGAATTGCAGAACACCTCCGACAGGGAAACCTTCCCCCAACCACTACAGAAACAGATATGAAAGCAATCAAACTCAGCAATGATCAAAATCTAACACGACAAGAAAACATACAAATTCAAAACGCAGTCACAGAAAAGAAACAGATAATAAACGACCAAACAAACATCAGAAACCAAACGTTATTTAAACTATAAAACATTTAGTAGATACCGTAAATAACAATCCCTCTAGACAACACAAGAACAGTGTCATATAAAACAGCCGACATACCCAGCCATGATCACTGTTTCGGCAACACAGTAGAGAAGCTTTAACAAAGTAATAATTTGTGTACAAAGAAATTAGAAAACATGTCTCTCCTGCACACACACACACACAAACAAACAAACAAACAAACAAACAGGGCGTGCTGGAAAGTAATGCCTCCGAATTTGTAAAAACTCTTAAAACTTTTTAAATAACACAAACGGTATTAACATTTCTACAGCTTTTTATTATTGGTGTCTACGTACTTGAAGTTTTTTACCGCTAGAGTGCTCCAAATTGTAGCGTGTAACATGGCGGCGTGTTGTAACTAAGTCGCTACGTGAGAAACAACGTGCTGTAATCGAGTTTCAAACTCGAAGAATTCGTTCACACATGGAACACCTCTCCTTCAGCGTGACAATGCCAGACCACACACGAGCGCTGCGATATCTGCAACAATCCGACACTTTGGATTCACTGCCATCGATCACCCTCCATGCAGTCCCGACTTGAACACTTCCGATTTTCGTCTTTTGCAAATACGTAGAGAACACTTTCGAAAACTTCACTTTGACAATGACGAGGCGGTGCAAGCAGTGGTGAGGTTGTGGCTCCGTCAAAAAAGTCAAACGTGCTATAACGGTGCTAGCAACAAATTGGTCTCTCGTTATATATATATGCAGTCACACATACTAGTCGGAAATTAATGAAAGCACACACAGACGAGCAACAGACACTTCCACAACCACAGAAAACAAAACATAAGACAATCGCATCTTGCAACATGAAAGCCGGCGGCTGTGGTCGAGTGGTTCTAGGCGCTTCAGTCCGGAACCGCGCTGCTGCTACGGTCGCAGGTTCTAGTCCTGCCTCGGGCATGGATGTGTGTGACGTTCTTAGGTTGGTTAGGTTCAAGTAGTTCTAAGTCTAGGAGACTGATGACCTCAGATGTTAAGTCCCATACTGCTTAGAGCCATTTGAACCATTTTGAGCAACATGAAAACAAACTGTACGAGGGCGTAAGTTGTAACTGCACAATATGACGACGTAAATATATATAGTGTCAGTGAAGACAGTGGTCTACAAATCGAGCGCCTATATGTGGAAGAATATTAGGAATGAAGTAGGAAACAAAAATCTTGAGTAATAATTGTAATTTAATACTGTTTAATAGTAGTAATGTAAATCATGAGACCTATTTAAGATCTTGACAAACAAGTCTGTAGGAAATATCCAACTATTACAGTGACCATTGACGATGCTCTAAAATAAAGCGAAACAACTATGGTCTAAATATGACTTTTATTATAGTCGCCAAAGATGGTCTATAAACAATATTCCTTGTATAAGTACGAATACGAAAAAACAAACCCTTAAAAACATTAACATAACTGGGTGTATTCTATCAAGTTTTGAAAAGACTGTAACCGTTACACTTCAGAAGAAAGAAAGAGCGGGTGGTTGTGAAGATCACTGTACAATCAGTCTATAGGCACATGCATAAAAATAATCGCTCGGGTACTTCATCGAAGAGTATCACGGGGAATTGGAATTAGATTAGGTGAGGATCTGGACAATAAATAGTTTGGACAAGAAGAGAATAGAAGCTTTCGAAATGTGGTGCTACAGAAGAATGTTGAAGATTAGGTGGGTAGATCACGTAACTAATGAGGAGGTACTGAATAGGATTGGGGAGAAGTTTGTGGCACAACTTGACTAGAAGAAGGGATCGGTTGGTAGGACATGTCCTGAGGCATCAAAGGATCACAACTTTAGCATTGGAGGGCAGCGTGGAGGGTAAAAATCGTAGAGGGAGACCAAGAGATGAATACACTAAGCAGATTCAGAAGGATGTAGGTTGCAGTAGGTACTGGGAGATGAAGGAGCTAGCACAGGATAGATTAGCATGGAGAGCTGCATCAAACCAGTCTCAGGACTAAAGACCACAACAACAACAACGAGGATCTGGAGCACTTTAGGAGAAGTATAGGCACCGCGAGCAAAGTTTACGATAAACGAGGAACACATATTTCATCGTAGATTTGGAGTTTGGAGAAGGACTTTTGAAAAATTGAAATGCATTTCCTTTATGCGAAGCAAGTTGGAATAATAAGCACAGAGGGCACTGTACAAGAAGACAAAATTAGGGAGGGTGAAAGGCAGACTTGCTCGTAGACAAATCTGTTGCTTAATTTGTATATAAAAGGGACAGTTAGAGCACCAAGAACTATCTCGATCGAGGAGTTGTTTGCTATGGAAAAAAATCAGCATGATATGGTTCCCTGATGAAATAGCAGTGGTCGCCGAAAGTTAGCAGGAACTGAGTCGGGTGCTTAATATTGTGAAACGTGTATTTGACGGCTCTAATATCGTCACGTAGAATGCGGAATTAAGTACCAGTCAGGAGAGCAGGACCGTCAATAGAAATTAATACTTCGCACCGAAAGCATTTTTTTAAAGCACACAGGAAGCTAAAGCCGGACCTGAACTTCCTGTCTCAGCGGAGACTGCTCCTATTTGTATACAAGTACAATGTGCTCCTATTCATATATACGTAGAATATTCTAGCAAATTATTTAATTCCATAAAGAAGTCCCAGAACTTAATAGAAATCACAAATGGTAAATAATTTCAGTAGGTAAACATCGAAGCAGTTATCCGCACATCTTCATCCACCGACTATAACCACTACGTGACAACGGACGTCGCAGAACGCGCAGCAATGTGCAGATAAAGAAAAAGAAAACTAGAGCTATAGTATGTTCAGTGGACATGCTGTACGTTTAATGCTAAACTTGGGCAAGAAAGTTTTGAAAAGGTGGACGAATTTTGCAGTCTTGCATGTACATTGGTGTGAAAAACTTAAAGGACGAAACAGACTTTAACATAATGTGTCACTGCTAGGTAACATCCATACATATTATACTATAAAATATGTATGTACGTTTGTTCCAAATCTCCTCCTAAACCATTTTACCGATTTCAACCAAACTTGGTACACATATCACATACTGTCTGGTTCAAAATGGCTCTGAGCACCATGGGACTTAACTGCTAAGGTCATCAGCCCCCTAGAACTTAGAACTACCTAAGGACATCACACACATCCATCCCCGAGGCAGTATTCGAACCTGCGACCGTAGCGGTCGCGCGGTTCTGGACTGTAGCGCCTAGAACCGCTCGGCCACCCCGGCCGGCCATACTGTCTGGGAAGTATCGCTATGGCGGTAAAAACCACCTACCTCACAAAGGTTTGGGGGTGAGGGTGGAGGTGAAAAAAAAAGTGTGACTCACGACGCGAGAATACGCAGATTTTAGTCATCCAGTATTTCAGAATGAGAGGACGTAGACACTTGGAGCAACCTTGACATATAGTTTCAAACCTCTACGTAACTTTTTCTCGCTAACAGCCCCCAGAAAATGATGAATCAAAATAAGTTTATCGCTTACTACATTTTCGCTCTTCATATAGTAAAACTGTACATCAGACATGACGTTTTAGTTTGTTACTTCTTTACTACTGTGTTCACGACAAAGTTAGCAGACGGTTTCCAGCATATACCACTGAATGTACAACAATGATTATATCGTTATTAGACATACAGTTCAGGAGATATGACGTCGTAAACACTTAGATGCGTGAAAAACTGCCGCATCATGTATGACGTTTAAATTTACTACTTATTTGTTACTAACTCTATTCGCAATACATTTCGCATACAGTATCCACATACGCCACTGGACGTACCCATAAAATATATCAATGTGCGATACTTTGTTCAGGAGATATGACGCCATAAATATTGAGCTGCGTGAAAACGAAATTGCAGGGCGAAATTCGCTAGAGGCATAGGTGAATTATTTGTGCAAAAATCTGAGTGAAATATGTTAAATATATATGACGTGTGTATGCGGGCAAAGCCACGGGTAAAAGCTCATTCTAAATCCTTGGATGGAATTCAACCACTTGGTACACATACTACTTACTGTCTGGAAAGAAACTCTGTGGACGTAAGAGCCAGCAATCTCGTATTGATATATGGGTAATAACGTGGGGAGAGAGCGGGGTAGGACGAGATGGACAGGCAGAGAGGGGAAGGAGGAGATTGTCACTGATAAGGGGAGGAGGAGATAGACAGAGAAAGGCAGACCGAGAGAGGTGGCGGAGTGGTTAGTACACTGGACTCGCTTTCAGGAGGACAACGGGTCAAACTCGCGTCCGGCCATCCTGATTTAGGTTTTCCGTGATTTCCCTAAATCGCTTCAGGCAAATTCGTGATGGTTCCTTTAATAGGGTACGCCCGACTTCCTTCCCCATCCTTCCCTAATCCGATGGGACCGATAACCTCGCTGTTTAGTCACCTCCTCCATATCAATCAACCAACCAGAGAGGAACGGAAGAAAAAGATGGGCAGAGAGAAGGGGGAGGAGGAGATGGATTCATGGAAGACTGAAATAAATACATACCACGGGGAACGCCGGGTACTCAGCTGTATCGCGATCGTGATGACTGGGTGTTGTGTGCTGTCCTTAGGTTAGTTAGGTTTAAGTAGTTCTAAGTTCTAGGGGACTGATGACAATAGATGTTAAGTCCCATAGTGCTCAGAGCCATTTGAACCTTTTTTGTATCGCGATAAAACTTGGACCAAACATAGAGAGAACTACTATAATATAGAACACAAGGTAACCTGAAGTAATACGCAATGATATGAACAAAAATGACACTTAGTTCAAAGAAGATATTTATACTGTAGTCACAGGGAGCCACGATGGCCTCCTGGACGCTGCAAAACGCCGAACTTAGATATTATCGTGGAGTGTGATCACCACCGACGGCACTGCATGCTTTACAACGCGCTCCCAAGTTGGCCACAAGGTTGGTACAGAGGTCTTGTGATCGGGGGTTCCATTCCTGCACCAGTGCGGTTGACAGTTCTTGGATGGTCTCTACTGCATGTGGATGTGCTGCGATAGGTGTCCCCAATGCATCCCACGCGTGCTCGATGGGATTTAAGTCGGGGAAATGGGCAGGCCAGGCCATTTGCCGAATATCCCTTCGTTGCAAGAGCTCCTTCACTTGTGCTGTTTGATGCGATCACGCATTGTCATCCATAAACATGAAGTCAGGGCCGAATGCATCGCGAGAAGAGGCACATGGGGAAGGAGTAGCAGGTCACAGTAACGTTAACCGGTGAAAGTAACATGTTCAAAGATTTGGGGGTCAAGACACCCATGTAACGTTGTGTCTATCGACACCATAGCACCTGGACCGCTAAAACGATCATGGTCGACGATGTTCCTGTGTGCATCACGTATCCTCATACGGCGAGAGGTGGAAACACATGATGCACCCAGGAACATTGTCGAACATGATCGTTTTGGCGGTCCAGGTGTTATGGTGTGGGGAGGCATAATGTTGCATGGGCGGGCTGACCTCCAAAGCCTTGACCGTGGTAACTCACTGGTCAACGGTATTGTGACACTGTACTTCTCCAACGGGAGGATGTTCGGCGAATGGAGCGGCTTCCCCGACTTGAATACCATCGAGCACCTGTGGGATGTGGTGGAGGGACGTTTTGCAGCACGTCCACATGCACCAACGACCATCCAGCTGTCGTCAGCCTCGCTGGTGGTGGAATGAAACTGCTTACCAGCCTTGTGGCCACACGGGAGCACCTTGCAGTGCATGCACTGCCGTCTGTGGCGATCACGCACCCATTAAAAACTATTTTCTGCCTTTGGTAATGACGAGAGGACCATCACGAACCGCGGTGAATTCAGTGTAAATATTCTCATTGCGTATTTCTTTCATTTACGTTCAGTACTATTCTGTAGTACATCTCTATACAGGGTCCAAGTTTCATCGAGCTATATTACTTGGTTGTGACACGTCATGTGAGAATTACTTTCGTCCTTAAGTTTTGCACATCATTGTAGAATAGACAAAGAAGGAGAATACAGGGAAGACAGACCAGCAAGGATTGCACAATGCAAAAAGGGCTTCCTATACAAAGAAGCAACCGGAGACATGAAAAATATAAACCGTGTGACAGCTATAGTGGCAAAACATTAACAATGGGGACGTCAGAAATGAAACCATTGGAGGCCTTTCAAGTGTTGTGTTACGGAGGAGGAATAAAGAATCGATGGATTGATCGTGCAATTGGTGAAGACATGTTGCAACGAGTCAACGATAGAAATGCCTAACAAAGAACATAATGAACCGAAGAGAAAGATTGGTTTCTCATATTTTACGACATTAGTCATAAGTGAAATTTTTAGTTCAAGGCATAGTGGAAGGCATGAATCGCAGGTGAAGGCCTTTCTATGTGTGTAAAAGGTAGATCAGCAATGATGTGGAATGTAGCAGTTGTGCGAAATGGATAGCTGGCAAATGACAGGATTGGAGGGAGAGCTGCATCAAATCATCACCGAAGCAAAAACACATCACACGTAAGTACAAGTGACAACTTCGTGATGTTAGTAATGCTTCGTGGATATTCAGAGTGAATCTCAAAGAACTTAGTGCGAGATCTTTACGTGTGAGAATTCTTCACAAGGAATCTTGGTGAGTGACGTGTGATTCAGCGTTAGATTTCCTCCTCCTGCCTTTGCTTCTAAGCAGAGCGCGATAAAAGAGTTTATCGACGCATGTCTTCAGTTTAAACTCATTTTAGTATAGCATAAGTTTACCTTAGCTTTCCGGAGCGACGGAGTGTGCAACATGACTGGAAATACGCGCAGGTCGTTCCTACCTACGAACAAGATCGTAAGACCGACACACAAAGACGTAAAATATATCCCACTGACTTAAATTTCTTGCCACAAGTATTATGGGTGAGAATTATAATGGATTTTCGGGAAATCGAGCAACTGCAAACACCCGTCGTGTGAAACGCAGCTTCTTCTGTAAATTCATACGGGGTGTCCATGAAGGAATCCCTGATTTCAGAATTAAATATCTCGAAAACTAAGAGCGACGAGTGCAACAAAGGTACCTATGCTTATTATGAAAGCTGTAAAAATGTTATACAGAATCTTCGAATAGTCTGAAAAGCCTTTAACAGATGGCGCTGTACGCTGTGCGGCTTGTTCAGTATCAGCATGCTTAATTAAACTTGTCCTCTGCAAGCTACCTGTGCAATCACTTCACAATGATTCCGGAATGTCCATTAATCGTAGGACGTAGGCGGTGCAAACGAACAATGAAATTTGCCATCACGTCCTGCAGTGTCTCAAGGGAAATACATTCAGAGTCCACACAGATCGCCTATTCAAGCTCGTCCATCTTGGTGGGATGGTTCCGGCAGACAGTGTCTCTCAATGTGCCCACAAAAAGTAGTAACAAGAAGTCAAATCAGAAGAATATGGAGGTCAATCCATACACGTGCCGGTAAATTTGCAATAATGCAACGCAATTGTTCCAAAATAGCAACGTAACGTTGACTAGTGATCGGGCATTTTCGGAACCTCAAAATCGCCAGTTTTATTTATTAGCGACTCCATTTCATCTGTGAACCACATACAGCCAACAGCAAATCCTTCCTTATCAGTCATACGGTTCACAAAATCAGCCCTCTGTAACACAATTGAGCTATGGCGTGCTGGCTTTGGATTTTGCGTGGAAACAAGTGTAGCTGTGTTACAGTATTTTCTGCGTGCTGGAACACTTCAAACCAGTCTCTGCTCTAATGCTTCGGACGGATGTCCCTGGATTTTGCTGAATAATCCAAGAAATCGTGGCAATATTTTCAGGAGTATACCCTGCTAGATCATCAGCAACGCTACTTGTCCGTTGGAGCAGACCATTGTGACCGATCGGTTTTAGGCGCTGCAGTCCCGAACCGCGCTGCTGCTACGGTCGCAGGTTCGAATCCTGCCTCAAGCGTGGATGTGTGTGATGTCCTTAGGTTACTTAGGTTTAAGTAGTTCTAAGTCTAGGGGACTGATGACCTCAGATGGTCTCATAGTGCTTAGAGCCATTTTTGACCGTTGGAGTTTGGCGATGAGCTTGAGAATGGTTTTCACATCGGGTCCTGTTGCAACAGTAAACCGTGTTTGGAAACTGCGCCTAGTTGCCGCAGGGCTGTGTTCTAACCTCTGGTATACCTGTACCAGAAAAATACGTTGCTCAGTGGAATACATGATTTATACTTCTTCCTTCGGTACGCTAACCGCCTTTTACGCTTTAACGGTGCAGCTGATAGCACTGAACTGCGGCGCACAAGTTATAGAGACTATGTATTGCGATTACAGTGCCATCTGTTAGCAGCTTTTCGACCTATTTAGAAACTTTTGTGTAACTTCTGCACAAACTGCTCACAGCTTTCACAATAAACATTCCTTTTGTTGCACTCGTCTATCGATCTTAGCTTTTGAGATGTTTAATTCTGAATTCAGGACTCTTTCGCTTGACACCTGTATTGACACCTTAGCGAACAAACCATGGTTTGACTCGTTTATTTATCTTTGGTCTGAAATACCAGTATACATTAAGTTGTCGACATTATTGACAACTATTAGCAGTCTAGAACACTTACAACCATTGTTTAAAAGCCAAAAGTACTTCAAAAGCTAAAACTGAGTATTATTTAGAAAAGTAAGTGTATTTCTTTACATCTGAATTTTTCAGGTGATCGTAAGTTTAACTTCGCGAATAGCTGGCTGTTTTTCAAGGACTTCCTTGTGGGGTGGGGGAGTGGCTATGTACGTAAAAAAATCAGTATTCCTTTTGAGTCCATAGACCTATCACAGCACTGCACTGAACAGATAGGTATTTGAATAATGTTCAGGGGCAGTTCAATTTAATGAAACTAAACTTCTAATAGTTGTTGTTTATAGGTCCCCTAACTCTGACTTCAGAGCATTTCTGCTCAAGCTAGAGAGGGTTCATGATTCACTTTGTAGGAAATAGCAGAAATTAGTTATATGTGGTGACTTCAATATAAGTTTTGTCTATGATGGTGCAAGAAATAGGATGTTGGTAGGTCTCCTAAATTAGTATGATCTGAGGCAGACTGTGTTTTTTCCAAGTAGTTTTTTACACCTTGTCAAGGAACAAGAGTGGCAGGATTTTTATAGTGCCGATAACATAGATGATAAATATAATGCTTTCCTTAACACATTTCTCATGCTGTTTGAGAGTTGCTTTCCATTAGAACGTTCTAAACGGGGTAATAGCAGTTAATAGGTGGCTGCCTAGTGGGATAAGGATATCATGTACAACAAAGCGGGAATTATATCAAAATGTTAGAAGTAGTCACAATGAGGCTGCAGTAGCGCATTACAAACAGTATTATAAAGTGCTTAAAAATGTTATTAGGAAGGCAAAGAGTATGTGGAATGCAAAGAGAATAGCTAATTCACAGTATAAAATTAAAACCATATGGTCAGTTGTGAAGGAAGTTTCTGGTCAGCTGCACTAGGTCGACGATATAATGTCCGTTCGCAGTAAAAATATTTCTGTTACTGAGAAATCAGATATATGTACGGTATTTAACAATCATTTTCTGAGCATTGCTGGTGAATTAAACAAAAATTTAGCTTCTACGGGGAATCATATAACTCTCTTGGCAAATGCCTTTCCGAGATTGATGTCTGAAATACTCCTCAGTGATACAGACAAGAGGGAGATTGAGTCAATAATTAAATCACTGAAGACTAAGGACTCTCATGGTTATGATGGAGTGCCTAGCAGAATATTAAAGAGATGTGCTGCACATGTTAGTCCTGTACTTACTTACATTTGTAATTTTTCAATGGTCAGTTTCCTGAACGATTAAAGTACTTAGTAGTTAAGCCGCTTCATTAACAGGAAGAAACGGATAACGTAGACAATTTTAGACTGATTTCCATGCATCAGTGTTTGCAAAAGTTATTGAAAAGGCCGTGTATGTAAGGATAATGGATCATTTTATATCACACGATTTGCTATCAATTGTACAGTTCGGCATTAGAAGTCGCTTAACAACTGAAAATGCTATAATCTCTTTTCTCTGTGATGTACTGGATGGGTTAAAAAAAGTTTTCGAATGCTAGGCATATTTTTTGATTTAACTAAGGCGTTTGATTGTGTTGCTCACAAAATACTGCTCCAGAAGTTGGACCATTGATTTCAAAAATCTTAGCATCCACGCGCTTTCAAATCGAAACTAAAGAGTTTCGTAAGGGGTCACTCCTTCTATTCTGGCGAGCATTTCCTTGAAAAAGAAAGTTGATTCTTGTTGTATTGTTAATTGCTTTTACTTAAACTTATGGATTTGCTTTTTCGGGTTCATAAACATTTTATTTTTATCTGTTTCTACTTTTATGTTGTAATTTCATGTACTGATACGTTACATGACCTTGGAGATTTACTCCTCAATTTGGTCCTACGAAACTTGGCGTGTAAATAAAATAAATAAAATAACATACTATGTGGTAATTTGGTAACACAGGAGACATTTGACCATTGACCATTGTAGATATATCTGAGAAATTGTAGCATAATATATGCCATTCGTAGTGTGAAATCTTTACAGTCATATCACTATATTGGCCTTTTCAACCATTACCAGTTTGCTGAACTCACAATCTGAATATAATCCTACAACCAAACATTTACTACCACTCATATTTAGACTGTACATTACAGAAAATAACATCACCTTAATAGGCGAGTTATGCCATGGTAGCAGATTGATGAGTGGTGCTGATGATGCCGATAATGGGAACTCGATGTCTGGGAATATTTGTCGTATACCAGGTAGCCTGTCGCTGTGACTGCTGCTGCAGTGCATATGCTAGCCGCGTTTCCCTGTCCCATAATTCAGGTGTCTGCTGCCGTGGTGGTCGTGCAGACAATAGAATCTTAAACACCTGCATGTTCTGGTCCAACATTTTAGCTAGTGCCGCATCACGGGGGCTTTTCTCTTTTGGAAAATAAAAAATAAAAATCGTCAGAATTTCCAAAAAACATATAGACTATTCATAAATATATACTCATTTGCGGAAAAAAGAAAAATCGTTGGTATATCTAAAAACACATAGGATATTAATAACTGATTAATAATGAAAGAGATGTATGTACTAATACTTACTTTCGAACGTGACAGACTTTTTTCTATTCTGGTCAGAGACAGTGGCTGATGGCGCTTCATGATCCTTTCACTACGGTATATTGGCCTTGAGTGATGAAACACTTACAGTTGCAATAGTAATAAAAAGGGTCGATGGCATGGGGAGAATGATTCGTATTGGACTAGAAGAAGAAGGCGACAGAGGGGGATGGTGACCTTCGTTTCCCCGCCCTTTTTATGTCACGTACCCTAAAAGTACGGGTGAGGTATTTGCTTACATCCGGACCTTCAATGACCCACACACAGTTACCTTACAGATGTGGGCAGTGGAAGGGGAGAAAACTTGACACATTTCAAGTTACATCCTGACCTTGAATGTACCAAACCCAAGTGGCTGACAGGTTTGAGGAGAGGGGGGTGGATTTCTCGGAAGTGTGGCTGTGACCTTGACATAAAATCATCATCTGCCCTCATAGTCTCCCTGCCTCTCAACTAGCAGCCAACGGAGACCACGGGTCCCTTGTAACAAAATGCTCATAAATTAGTCCTGAACAACATCTAAAAATTCGTGATTGGGTTCACCCTACATAAATAACCTGGCAGATGTCCGCCTCCATAGCTGAGTAGTCAGTACGGTAGAAAGTCATGCCAGGGGCCCAGGTTCGATTCCTGGCCGGGTCGGAGGTTTTCTCCACTCGGGGAGTAGGTGTTGTGTTGTCTTCATCATCATTTCATCCTCATCGACACGCAAGTCGCCGAAGTGGCCTCAACTAAAAATACTTGCAGCAGGCTACCGGTCTACCAGGCGGGAGGCCCTAGCCACACGCGCATTTACATTACGTGGCAGATGGAGTCTGTAGCCGTATGAGGCTCTTTCAAGATCATGTAGTTCTGCATAGGGAGGTGACAGCGTTAGAAATTTGTTTAAAAATGCAGACAGACCGTTAGCGCCCTGGCATGAGGCTCTTTCAAGATCACGTACTTCTGCATAGGGAGGTGACAGCGTTAGAAATTTGTTTAAAAATGCAGACAGACCGTTAGCGCCCTGGAATTAAATGTAAATAAACGTACTATAATGTGCGTAAACAGACGAATCGATTCGATATCATTTAACTACACTGTCGCCCACTAATTGCTACAGTCATTCATGGTCTTTAAGTATCTATAATTTTCTGTCCGAAGTGGTTCATGGCGGTACAGCCTCATGATACCGTCCGTGAGGAAGGCAGATGCCAGTCTCGGATGTATTGAAGGAATCCTAAAGTCGCAATAGAGGTCGGTTACAAAATCTTCGTTCAGAGAATTGTTTAGTATTGCTCGTAGATCTCGGAGCCCTTCCAAGTTACTTTACCGGAAGAGACAGAAAAGATTCAGAGATGTTGGGTTGGGTTGTTGTAGGGGAGGAGACCAGAGAGCGAGGTCATCGGTCACATCGGATTAGGAAAGGACGGGGAAGGACGTCGGCCGTGCCCTTTCAAAGGAACCATCCCAGCATTTGCCTGGAGCGATTTAGGAAAATCACGGCAAACCTAAATCAGGAAGGCCGGACGCGGGGTTGAACCGTCGTCCTCCCGAATGTCACAGTAATGTTCAACGAACTGCAGATGTTACGTGAAATACTTTATGGACCGTGGAGAGCTTTACAAAATTCCAAAAATTCCCGTTATGAGTCAAGGAACTTACTCCTTCTCTCCAACATACATCTCGCGTAATGTTCAGTACGGTAAAATTAGTGAAATTCGGGCTCATATCTTTTATGTGACAATTACGTGTAACTATCGCGAATGGAATAGGAACCATGGGAAAACACTGTGCAATCCCCGCCACACACCTTGCGGTGCCTTGACCCATGCATGTGGAGATCACTTCCTCACGCTTGCCCTTTATACTCGTACACTAGCAACTGATCTGGCAGAGTGCCCGAAAAAATTCTGGTCGTATGTAAAATCACTAAGTTGGTCGAAACCTTTCATCCAGTTAGCTGTTGACAAGTCTGGTGTGTCAGTTGAAAGTAGCAAAACGAAAGTCGACGTTTTAAGTTTCACGTTCAAGAAATCGTTCACGCAGGAGAAACGTACAAATATACCATCGTTTGACCATCGAACAGACTCCTGCAATGAGGACATAGTACTAAGCATGCCTGGGCTAAAGAAACAACTGAAGCAGTTGAAAAGAAATAAGTCGCCAGGTCCGGATGGAATCCCATTTCTATTTTTTAAAGAGTACTCTACGGCATTGGCCCCTTACTTAGCTTGCATTTATTGTGAATCTCTAACCGAGCACAAAGTTCCCAGCAACTGGAAAAACGCACGGGTCACTCCTGTGTTCAAAAATGGCTCTGAGTACTATGGGACTCAACTGCTGAAGTCATTAGTCCCCTAGAACTTAGAACTAGTTAAACCTAACTAACCTAAGGACATCACAAACATCCATGCCCGAGGCAGGATTCGAACCTGCGACCGTAGCGGTCTTGCGGTTCCAGACTGCAGCGCCTTTAAGCGCACGGCCACTTCGGCCGGCCTCACTCCTGTGTATAAGAAGGGCAAAAGAACGGACACGCAAAATTACTGACCAGTATCCCTAACATCGGCTTGCTGTGGGATCTGTGAACATATTCTCAGTTCGAATATAATAAAGTTTCTTGAGACTCAGAAGCTTATGTCCACGAATCAGCATGGTTTTAGACAGCATCGCTTGTGCGAAGCTCAGCTTCCCCTTTTCTTTCATAATAAAGTGCGAACTGTGGATGAAAGGTAACAAGCAGATTCTACACTACTGACCATTAAAATCGCTACACCAAGAACAATTCCAGATGATAAACGGGTATTCATTGGACAAACTAGAACTGACATGTGATTACAAAATGGCTCTGAGCACTATGGGACTTAACATCTGTGGTCATCAGTCCCCTAGAACTTAGAACTACTTAAACCTAACTAACCTAAGGACATCACACACATCCATGCCCGAGGCAGGATTCGAACCTGCGACCGTAGCAGTCGCGCAGTTCTGGACTGAGCGCCTAGATGTGATTACAGTTTCACGCAATTTGGGTGCACAGATCCTGAGAAATCAGTACCCAGAACAACCACCTCTGGCCGTAATAACGGCCTTGATACGCCTGGGTATTGAGTCAAACAGGGCTTCAATGGCGTGTACAGGTACAGCTGCCCATGCAGTTCCAACACGACACCACAGTTCATCAAGAGTAGTGACTGGCGTATTGTAACGAGCCAGCTGCTCGGCCTCCACTGACCAGACATTTTCAATTGGTGAGAGATCTGGAGAATGTGCTGGCCAGGGCAGCAGTCGAACATTTTCTGTATCCAGAAAGGCCCGTACAGCACCTGCAACATGCGGTCGTGCATTATCTTGCTGAAATGTAGGGTTTCGCAGGGATCGAATGAAGAGTAGAGCCACGGGTCGTAACACATCTGAAATGTAACGTCCACTGTTCAAAGTGCCGTCAATGCGAACAAGAGGTGACTGAGACGTGTAACCAATGGCATCCCATACCATCACGCCGGGTGATACGCCAGTATGGCGATGACGAATACACGCTTCCAATGTGCGTTCACCACGATATCGCCAAATACGGATGCGGCCATCATGATGCTGTAAACAGAACATGGATTCATCCGAAAAAATGACGTTTTACCATTCATGCACCCAGGTTCATCGTTGAGTACACCATCGCAGGCGCTCCTGCCTGTGATACAGCGTCAAGGGTAACCGCAGCCATGGTCTCCGAGCTGATAGTCCATGCTCCTGCAAACGTCGTCGAACTGTTCGTGCAGATGGTTGTTGTCTTGCAAACGTCCCCATCTGTTGACTCAGGGATCGAGACGTGGCTGCGCGATCCGTTACAGCCATGCGGGTAAGATGCCTGTCATCTCGACTGCTAGTGATGCGAGGCCGTTGGGATCCAGCACGGCGTTCCGTATGACCCTCCTGAACCCACCGATTCCATATTGTGCTAACAGTCATTGGATCTCGACCAACGCGAGCAGGAATGTCGCGGTACGATAAATCGCAATCGCGATAGGCTACAATCCAACCTTTATCAAAGTTTGATACATGATAGTACGCATTTCTCCTCCTTACACGAGGTATCACAACAACGTTTCACCAGGCAACGCCGGTCAACTGCTGTTTGTGTATGAGAAATCGGTTGGAAACTTTCCTCATGTCAGCACGTTGTAGGTGTCGCCACCGGCACCAACCTTGCGTGAATGCTCTGAAAAGCTAATCATTTGCATACCACAGCATCTTGTTCCTTTCGGTTAAATTTCGCGTCTGTAGCACGTCATCTTCGTGGTGTAGTAATTTTAATGGCCAGTAGTGTGTATTTCTAGATTTTCGGGAAACGTTCGACACGGTGCCCCGTCGCAGGCTGTTATAGAAGGTACGCGGATATGGAATAGGTTCTCAGATATGTGAGTGGCCGAAGACTTCTTATGTAATAGAATCCAATATGTTGTCCTCAACAATAAGTGTTCATCAGAGACAACGGTGCCGTCAGGAGGGCCCCAGGGAAGTGTGATAGGATCGCTGTTGTTCTCTGTATACATAAATGATTTGACGGACAGGGTGGGCAGCAGTCTGCTGTTGTTTTCTGATGGTGTTGTGGTGAACGGTAAGTTTAGTGACTATAGGAAGATACAAGACGACTTAGACAAAACTTCTAGTTGGTTTGATGAACGGTAGCTAAATCTAAATGTAAAAAAATGTGAGTTAATGCGGATGAGTAGGAAAAACAAACCTTTAGTGTTCGGATACAGCATTAGTAGTGTCCTGCTTGGCACAGTCACGTCCTTTAAATATCTGAACGTAACGCTATAAAGCGATATGAAAGGGAACAAGCATGTAGGGACAGGTAGGAAAGGCGAATGATCGACTTCGGTTTATTAGGAGAATTCTGGGAGGGTGCGGTTCATCTGTAAAGTAGACCGCAAATAGGACGCTAGTGCGACCTGTTCTGGGTACTGGACGAGTGTTTGAGATCTGTACAAAGTCAGGTCATAGGAAGACATCGATGCAATTCACAGGTGGGCTGCTAGACTTGTTACTGGTAGGTTCGAACAACACGCAAGTGTTACAGAGATGATTAGGGAACTCAAATGGATATCCCTGGGGGGAAGGCGACGTTCTTTTCGAGGAATACCACTGAGAAAATCTAGAGAACAGGTACTTGAAACTGATTGCAAAACGATTATGTTGCCTCCAACATACATTGCGCGTAAGGACCACGAAGGTAAGATATGAGAAATTATGGCTCACACGAAGGCATATAAGATAGTTGTTTTTCCCTCATTCTATTTGCGAGAGGAACAGGAAAGGAAATGACTAATAGTGGTGCAGGGTACCCTCCGCCACGCGCCGTAGGGTAGATTGCGGAGTATCGGTGTAGATTTAGCTGTATAACGCTTTCTCAGAAAATTATATCGAAAAATTAGTTCCGGAGCCCACTCTAAGTGTAAATGGTTGCGAAAACGTACTTGACCTCTTAGCAACAAATAATCCTGAGCAAATTGGCAGCATCATGACGGATAAAGTGATTAGTGACTACAAGGTTGTTGTAGGAAGAATGAATACTGTAACATTAAAATCTACCAAAATTAAACGTAGTATATGTCTGCTTGAAAAAGGAGATAAAAATTCGCTTGACTCCTGCCGAAGAGACAGCCTCCCCTCCTTCCAATCTGACTATGCAAGCGTAGATATGATTTTGTTTAGATTCAAAGTAGCAGTGTCGACGGCAACTGAAAGATGTAAAGTAATAAGAGATGGCACTGATTCCACATGTTGAACAAAACGGGTCGGAACACTGTTGAAGCAACGAAAAAAGTATCCCAAATTTAAAAGAACACAAAATCCCCAAGACTGGCGAAGTTTTACGGAAACTCGAAATTTAGCACGAACTTCAATGCGACGTGCTTTTAATAGTGTCGACAACGAAACTCTATCTCGAAGTCTGGCAGAAAACCCAAAGAGGTTCTAATCGTATGTAAAGAACTCCAGTGGCAAGATGCAGTTAATACGTTCACTACGCAATAGCGACTGTAATGTTACTGCTGACAGTGGCACTAATGCAGAGTTACTAAACACGGTTTTTCGGACTTGCTTCAACAAAGGAGAAGAAGTAAATATTCCATAATTATAATCAAGAACAACTGCCAACATGAGTAACTTAGACATAGATATCCACGGTGTAACGAAGCGGCTTAAGTCACTTAATAAAAGCAAGGCCTTAGGTCCAGACTACAGGGTGGTCCATTGATAGTCAGCGTGCCAAATATCTCACAAAACAAGTATCAAACGAAAAAACTACAAAGAACGAAACTTGTCTAGCTTGAAGGGGGAAACCAGATGGCACTATGGTTGGCCCGCAAGATGGCGCTGCCATTGGTCAAACGGATATCAACTGCGTTTTTTTAAAAATAGGAACCCCATTTTTATTACATATTCGTGTACTACGTAAAGAAATATGAATGTTTTAGTTGGACCACTTTTTTCGCTTTGTGATAGACGGCACTGTAATAGTCACAAACGTGTAAGTGCGTGGTATCAGGTAACATTCCGCCAGTGCGGACGGTATTTGCTGCGTGATACATTACCTTTGTTAAAATGGACCGTTTACCAATTGCGGAAAAGGTTGATATCGTGTTGATGTAAAGCTATTGTGATCAAAATGCCCAACGGGCGTGTGCTATGTATGCTGCTCGGTATCCTGTACGCCATCATCCAAGTGTCCGGACCGTTCGTCGGATAGTTACGTTATTTAAGGATACAGGAAGTGTTCACCCACATGTGAAACGTCAACCACGACCTGCAATAAATGATGATGCCCAAGTAGGTGTTTTAGCTGCTGTTGCGGCTAATCCGCACATCAGTAGCAGACAAATTGCGCGAGAATCGGGAATCTCAAAGACGTCGGTGTTGAGAATTCTACATCAACATCGATTGCACCTGTACCATATTTCTATGCACCAGGAATTGCATGGGGACGACTTTGAACGTCGTGTATAGTTCTGCCACTGGGCACAAGAGAAATTACGGGACGATGACAGATTTTTTGCACGCGTTCTATTTAGCGACGAAGCGTCATTCACCAACAGCGGTAACGTAATCCGGCATAATGTGCACTATTGGGCAACGGAAAATCCACGATGGCTGCGACTAGTGGAACATCAGCGACCTTGGCGGGTTAATGTGTGGTGCAGCATTATGGGAGGAAGGATAATTGGTCCCCATTTTATCGATGGCAATGTAAATGGTGCAATGTATGCTGATTTCCTACGTAATGTTCTACCGATGTTACTACAAGATATTTCACTGCACGACAGAATGGCGATGCACTTCCAACATGATGGATGTCCGGCACATAGCTCGAGTGAGGTTGAAGCGATATTGAATAACATATTTCATGACAGGTGGATTGGTCGTCGAAGCACCATACCATGGCCCGCACGTTCACCGGATCTGACGTCCCCGGATTTCTTTCTGTGGGGAAAGTTGATGGATATTTGCTATCGTGACCCACCGACAACACCTGACAACATGCATCAAGGCATTTTCAATGCATGTGAGAACATTACGATAGGCAAACTACTAGCTGTTGAGAGGAATGTCGTTACACGTATTGCCAAACGCATTGAGGTTGACGGACATCTTTAGAGCATTTATTGCATTAATGTGGTATTTACAGGTAATCATGCTCTAACAGCATGCGTTCTCAGAAATGATAAGTTCACAAAGGTACATGTATCACATTGGAACAACCGAAATAAAATGTTCAAACGTACCTACGTTCTGTATTTTAGTTTTAAAAAACCTACCTGTTACCAACTGTTCGTCTAAAGTTGTGAGCCATATGTTTGTGACTGTTAGAGCGCCATCTATCACAAAGCGAAAGAAGTGGTCCAACTAAAACATTCATATTTCTTTACGTACTATACGAATATGTAGTAAAAAATGAGGGTTCCTATTTTAAAAAAAACCAGTTGATATCCGTTTCACCTATGGCAGCGTCATCTAGCGGGCCAACCATAGCGCCATCTGGTTTCCCCCTTCAAGCTAGACTAGTTTCGTTCTTTGTAATTTTTTCGTTTGACGCTTATTTCGGAAAATATGTGGCCCGGTCACGATCAATGGACTACCCTGTATATTCCAGTTAGGTTCATTTCAAGGTATGTTGATGCAATAGTTCCATACTGAGCAGTCATATACAATTCTCGCTCGTCGAAAGCTCCTTAGCTTAAGACTAGACAGTTGCACAAGTCATACCAATACCCAAGAAAGGAAGTAGAAAAAATCTGCTGAATTACAGACCCATATCACTAACGTCGATTTGCAGTGGGAGTTTGCAACATATACTGTGCCCAAACATCATGAATTACCTCGAAGAAAACGATTTATTGACAGATACCCAACACGGATTAAGAAAATATCGTTCTTGTAAAGCACAGCTAGCTCTTCATTCACACAAAATAATGAGTGATCTAGACAGGGGACGTCGAATTGATTTCATATTTATAGATTTCGAGAAGACTTTCGACACCGTTCCTCACAAGCGACTTCTAATCAAATAACGCGCATACGGAGTTTCAGTTGTGCGACTCGATTCGTGATTTCCTGTCAGAATGTATGTTCATAGTAAATGACGGAAAATCATCGAGTAAAACAGATGTAATATCTGGCGTTTCCCAAGGAAGTGTTATAGGCCGTCTACTGTTCCTGATCTATATAAATGATTTAGGAGACAATCTGAACAGTTCTCTTAGACTGCTTTCGGATGATGTCATTTACCGTCTTGTAAAGTCATCAGATGATCAGATCCAACTGCAAAATGATTTAGACAAGACACCTGTATAGTGCGAAAAGTGGCAACTGAATCTAAATAATGAAAAGCGTGAAGTCATCCACATGAGTACAAAAAGCAAACAGCTGAATTTTTGTTATGCGATAAGTCACACGAATCTAAAGCTGTGAATCCAACTAAATACTTAGGGACTATAATTATGAATAGCCGGCCGTGGTGGTCGTGCGGTTCTAGGCGCTCCAGTCTGGAGCCGCGCTGCTGCTACGGTCGCAGGTTCGAATCCTGCCGCGGGCATGGATGTGTGTGATGTCCTTAGGTTAGTTAGGTTTAATTAGTTCTAAGTTCTAGGGGACTGATGACCACAGCAGTTGAGTCCCATAGTGCTCAGAGCCATTTGAACCAATTATGAATAACTAAAACTGGAACGTTCACACAGATTATGTTGTGAGGAAAGTGAACCAAAGACTGCGATTTATTGGCAGAACAATTAGAAGATGGAACAGGTCAACTAAACAGACTGCCTACTCTACGCTTGTCCATCCTCTTCTGGAGCATTGCTGCACGGTATAGGATTCACGTCATATATGACTGACAGAGGACATCGAAAAAGTTTAAGAAGGGCAACTCGTTTTGTATTTTCGCTGCGTAGGGGAGAAAGAACCACGGATATGATACGCGAATTGGGGTGGCAGTCATTAAAACGAAGGCGTTTTTCGTTGCGGCAGATCTTCTCATGAAATTTCAATCACCAACTTTCTCCTCAAATTGCGAAAACATTTTAGTAGGGAGAAATGATCATTATAACAAAATAAGCACTCGCGCGGAAAGATTTAAGTGTTTGATATCCCCCGCACTGTTCCTTAGTGGGACGTCAGAGAAACAGCTTGAAGGTCGTGAACTCTCTGCCAGGAATTTAATTGTGAACTGCAGAGTAATCATGTTGACGTAGGTTGTGCTGCTGAAACTATGTGTACTGCACCTAGTTTTCAAATACTGAGTTTAAAAATTCTTGCACCATCTAGATGTAGCTTTTCACTGTGCACTGTATCAGGAAAGAATGTCGTCAGCACACGAAACACCCAGGTTTTGTGTCGATTTTCCATAGCCCGCATACGTGAATTCTGTGCATTCACATATCCAACAAGGCGAAACTATTGGCCTGCCTCGTCGAACGGAAACCAATCATAGAGTTCTTTATTATATAGAGTTACAGAAGCCATGAACCACTGAAAGAAAGATATAAGTTTTTCATTATCCCCATGTGACAACTCACGAGCACCGATGTATATCTAGCATGCCTGCGTCTACGTCGTATTCTGCGCCCCTAAGGAAATTAGTTTTATGTTAGTGAAGCAAAGCTACGTTTGTTTCTGTAGTTCGTTTTTCGGATGTCATCTTCTTTTTTGTTTGTACACATGCAAAAATAAGGTAGTTTCTGGATTAGTGTGTATTCCTTATTTTCCAGTCTTTCTCATGCGATTGTAAAGCAACTATTCTGTAAAAATCATTGTTAATGTTAATTTAAAACTGACAATTAATTCGACGTTTATTCGTCGGGAAAATTACTGTGTGATTTTGTTCTGTTGAAAAGAGGTTAAAGAATAGAACTTAAATCTAGATTTAAATTGAAAATTAAACAACTTCTGTATTTTCATGAAACTTGTTTCCAAAATATTTATTCTCCTGTGTTTCCGAGTTATTTTTTAAAATTAATGAAACAGTTCTTAGCGAAATTCAGTAGAGTTACGTTAATGCAAATATCAAGTATGTATGATCCAGTGTTGTTTTTTAATACATTTATCAGTGAAATAATCTTTTGTATAACAAGAGAACAAGTGAAATCTGTGGAGCAAATTTCCGTAGGAAGAGGCAGCTCAAAACACCCGGGAATGAATACTCATTCGTGAACTGATAAGTTTTAACAGCCAACAACTATTCTCCTTTTGGCTTCGAGTGCTACCGAAACGAGCCGATACGCTACACAAACGAGGTCTTGTTTTCGAATGTAGTAGCTGAAAACTCGTTAGTTCTCGATAATACTAAGAACGTGCTGGAATCGAGAACTTCTCAGGTACTCTGTGCGTCCCGCGGTGAAGAGGAAGATCGAAATCACATTGTATCTGGCTGCATACGCTGGAACGACATGTCAGTTGCGTTACTAAGAAACCTCAGCCGTCTGAAACATTAGTTGTCAACCTTAGGCTCTGTACTGTTTCATCGGAAAACATTTTGGTATACAGAATTTCCATAATGAAAGCAACAGTAATTATATAGGAGACTTCATGAAATATGAAGCAACGATTTTGATGTGAGAATAGAATACGATCGTAAAGACTAGTGCTATAACATCAAGGTGGTTTAAATATGTATCTACACTGCGCAACAGAATTAAAGGGTCACTTTTAGAAACCCCGTAACTATTTCCCATTGCGAACTAGAACTTTGAATTTTTTTTAAAGATACCTGCAACCATCCTCTGTAATGGTACAAAAGCGTGGCGCGTTGCAACGTCATCCTCGGCCACGACAACGCTTCAAACAGCGACACACGCGAAATAAAGGCCGAAGGTCAGAAGTTCATGAGACCTGTAATGTGAGTTAATGGTGTTACATTGGCCGAAAGCTTCACCACAATTCTGGCTAACAGCACCGTGGAAGTGTCACACGATAGGAAGGTCATCACATTTCCTCTTACCCACATTTCACTTCCTCTTTTGACGCCTAGGCGACAGAGGGCAGAACAGCGACGCCTAGGGTTGAAATCACACGAGTTTCTTATAGGTGGCCGAGGAAAACAATTAAGCCACACCGCCGTTCAGGATCGACACAAAAAGGCGTCAAGGGTTGGTCCGCAGCTCGTGGTCGTGCGGTAGCGTTCTCGCTTCCCACGCCCGGATTTCCGGGTTCGATTCCCGGCGGGGTCAGGGATTTTCTCTGCCTCGTGATGACTGGGTGTTGTGTGATGTCCTTAGGTTAGTTAGGTTTAAGTAGTTCTAAGTTCTAGGGGACTTATGACCATAGATGTTGAGTCCCATAGTGCTCAGAGCCATTTGAACCATTTGAACCTCAAGGGTTGGCGTAAAAGGCGTGAATGAAACCACCACTTTCCTTGGGGCGTTGATTCTCACACATTTCGCGGTTTAAAATTAGAATTCCCAGTGCGATGAGCAACGACGACGTACTTGAAAACCTTTGACACTCGTCTGAGGGAGGGAGAGGGGGGAAAGCGGTGCGACATTGGTACATGGGTGAAGAAAGTGGCAACGAGTCCCTCTAAGACCACCAGTTCGGCAACACCCTTGTTGTCACCTGTCAGCCTTCGTTGAGCACTTTAAAAATGTGTCTGTACAGAGACAACCCGTGACGGAGTCATAGGCACTTGCAGACAGGCTACGCTGCTGCTAGCCGATGATAGCGGGTATGTTGAGTCGGTGGGGGGTCAGGGTGTTGTCAGCCTGGAGGTGCCTAGGACTACAGCAAGGGCTGTCTCTGTACGGGTACATTTTTAAAGTTTCCAATAAAGGTGTGCCGATGCCACCGAGGGTGTTGCCATAATGGGTGGTCTTAGAGGGACCCTTTGCCATTTTATTCATGCATGTGTCAACGTTGCACCCTCACTCTTCCCCTGTGATTACGCCACAAGAGGAAAGAGGGCGCGAAACAGGAGGGCTGAAAAAGCATAAGCGCCCTTTGCTGCTTCCGACCGCATTCAAACGTCGTCGAATAGTTTTGAACGGACCCTAATGATTCCACTCCGTACAACAGAGCTAAATTGCGGCCATGCTACACTCCAAAGTGTTGCGATCATGTTCGGTGGGATTTGTGGCCCACGATGTCCTTGGAGAAGGATTGTATCGTCCATGGGATGTCACTAGAATCAAAAGTTGCCGGGAACGTATTCCTGTTGGACATCACAGTGCGGAGTGTAGTTCTCGACCGCGAAATGTGTGGGAGTCAACGCCCCAAGGACAGTGGTGATTTCATTCACGCGTTTTACACCACCGCTTGAGGCGTTTCGTGTCGATTCTGAGCTGCGGTGCGTCTTAAATGTTTTCCTCGGCGACCCGTAAGAAACCCGTGTGATTTTGACGCTAGGCGTCGCTGTTCTGACCTCCATCGCCTAGGCGTCAAAAGAGAGTGAAATGTGGTTAAGAGGGAGTGTGATGACCTTTCTACCGTGTAACACTTCCACGGTGGTGTTGGGCAGAATTGTGGTGAAATTTGGGGCCAATGTGACACTATTAACCCACATTAAAGCTCTCATGAGCTTCTGAGCTTTGGCCTTTATTTCGCATGTGTCCTGTTTGAAGCATTGTCGGGCTCGAGGATGACGTTGCAGGGCGCCGGCTTTTGTACCAAGACAGAGGATGGTTGCACGTACCTTTAAAAAAATTCAGACTCATAGGCCGTATTGGGAGACAATTACGAGGTTTCGAAAAGATGGCCCTTTAAATGTGTTGTGCAGCGTATTATTTCATAACGTTTGAGTATATTTCCTTCAAGACTGGCATGTGTGAGGGGTAGTCGTAAAATTTTAATAATCGCATCCAACGAATCAAGCTGTGATCATGATGTAGGTGATCGTGTTAGACCTTCTCTACGTATTCACCCTTCAATGGAAATATTTTTCCCAACGGTAGATGACTCGGCGGAGACGGTTGTGTAAGTCTGATTTTAGCTGTTCACGAAACGTTGCATCACAGATATCACATCGTCGTCACCCTGGAAATGTCTGCCACTGGATGGTCTCTTCATCTGAGGCGGCAGGAAGAAGTCACTGACTGGGTGTCACGTCACGAGAACACAGGACGTGAGGCAAAATTTGATGGGCAAAGCAGCAACATGTGTGACTGTTTCCTATACAGAATGTACTGGGGCGTTGTCGTCGATCAAAAACAATCCCTCGGACGGCTTCCTGTGGCGCTGCATACTGACAGGCTCGAGTAACCTCATCTGGAGAGTGCCGTAGTATGATCTTGTGGCAGTTTGCCGCTTACGAGCGTAATCTGCACCTCGATCGACGAATGTTCTGTGTTCGCCTTCTTCGGCGTCAGTAAATCTACAAGTTTCCACTGCGTGCTTTGCTGTTTTGTGTCTGGGTCATCCTGAAACACCCATCACTCATCCATTATGATTAAACGGCTAAGGAAGTCATCTGGACTGGCCTGCCACTTCCGAAAAGTTTCCGCTACTGCCTCGGTTCGTTGGGAGAAAGACGGTTCAGATCACTCTGATTTAGGTTTATCTTAGCTTTCTCAATCGCTCCCAGGAAACGGAACGGCCGATGTCTTTCCCCGTGCTCGAAACAACGAGAACTCGTTCTCTGCGTCTCATGACCTCGATGTCGACGGGACGTTAAACTCTAATCTTCCTTCCTTGCTTCGTCGGGTCTTTTGAAACGGAGTGTTCATTTGTGGAATACAGTGAACGATGGGTGCGACCTCCGTCGTGTTCAAACTTCGTGCAACGTGGTGAAAACTGACCCACGACTGATTTTCATTTTCTCCACTATCGCCTCGATTGCGCCACGTCGGTTTTCGAAAATTAGGGCTCCTACTTCTCTCGTGAGTCCTGGCTGTTCACGGAGAAATTGTCTGTCACTGTGTTCTTCACAATTCAGACATCACTGACATTGTCTGCGTGACGTAACCACTGGGTCATTTGGTGTTGCACTGTTACCGTACACTTCCACCAATTCACCGGAAAGCAAATTATCGCACAATGGTGTATTTTATAAACGGGATGTGCCGTGTTCTTTGACCGCACTAGCAGCCTACTAGACCTACCGTGTCGGGAGAATTTCAGTGTGTACCAGTACCTGTAAAACAAACAATTAACTACGTAATTTTTTTTGGAGGTGATAGTTAAAACTTTATGCCCATCCATCGTATGCAGGCAGCTGACGCGGGGTCACCCGAAAGCTAGTAAAATAATTAAAAGACAAGTTGCGAGACGTCGATTGTCGGATTGGCCGAGACTAGGGTAGCGCGACTGACCTCGACGCCGTTCCACATGTAGTGCATGGAGTCGTGGTGCGGCGTGTTGATGTGCTCGGCCATGACGGACATCCAGTGCACTAGGCCCTGCGCGGAGGCGGGCGGCGCGTGCAGAGCGGCAGCGGCGGCCGCGGCGGACTTGCCCTGGTGCGGCGCGTGCGGCGGGTGCGGCTGCTGCAGCTGCAGCTGGTGCTGCTGCGACACCTGCTGCTGCTGCGGCGCCGGCTGCGGCTGCTGGTGCTGCGGCTGCTGCTGCGGCGGCGGCGGCTGCTGCTGCGGCTGGTGCTGCGCCTGCTGGTGGTGGTGGTGCGCCGACGACGACTCGCCGCCCCACACGAACGCTGCCTTCTGGAACAGAGCCGCCAGCACCGGGCATCACCCCTCACGTTTCAAAAAACAAATCTGTTTTATCATAGATTTGGGAGTATCAATTTATTCAAGAGGTTTGTCGAGTAATATGCTTAATCTAAAAAATAAAAACAGATGTTAACATTTTCATTTCTTTTAAATTAAAGAAACTTTATAGAGTTGGGCCAACGACCTTGCCGCAGTGTTAACACCGGGCTTGGCTCGTTCTCGGTCAGGTGACGGTCCAGATCTGCCGAGCGCTGTTAGCAAGCGGGAGGCACACAGCCCTTGAGAGGCGAATTGAGGAGCTACTTGACTGAGAAGTAGCGGCTCCCGTCACGAAAACTGTCAACGGCCGGGAGAGCGGTGTGCTGACCACATGTCTCTCCGTACCCGCATCCAGTGACGCCTATCGACCGTGGATGACACGTCGGTCGGTTGACACCGTTGGGCCTTCCGAGGCCTGTTCGGACGAAGAAGTTTAGAAGCTACAGAGATGGGTGATTACATTAAACCTGCACTAATTAGACTACCTGCACTAATTAGACTACCAAATTAGACTAAAGTAAAGGATAATTTGATTGGACATCCAGAGGCATCGAGAAATGGTTAATTTGGCAATAGAGAGAAAGTGAGAAGTGGAGTTTGTAGAGGAAGACTAAGGCTCGATTGAATACAATAAGCAAGTTTAAGTGGACGTAGGCTGCTGTAGTTGTACACACATGAAGGGACTTGCGCTGCAGTGACTGTCTCGAGAAGTCACATCAAACGACGTTTCACACTTCCAACTGCAACAATGCACTGAACAGATATTTGAGTGTTGTACAGCGGCAGTTGAATTTAGTGAAACTAAACTTATAATCGTTGTTGTTTATAGGTCCCCTTACTCTGACTTCAGAGAATTTCTGCTCAAGCTAGTGAGGGTTCTTGCCTCACTTTATAGGAAGTACCAGAAATTAGTTATATGTGCTGACTTCAATGTTAATTTTGTATAGGATTGTGCAACAAAAATTATGTTGGTCCTCCCCCTAACTCATATGATCTGATGCAGACTGTGTTTTTCCAACTAGGGTGCAGGGGAACAGTAGCACAGCCATAGACAATATTTTTATTAATTCTTCATTACTAGATGTGCGTTCTGTTAGTAAAAGGGTGAATGGCATTTCAGACCATGATGCACAAATTTTAACATTAAAAGGCTTTTGTACTCAAAGAAATGTCACATATAATTACAAACTAAGTAGGGAAGCTAATTCAACGGCACTAGAGAGTTTTTTAAACCTCGTTAAGTAACAAGAGTGGCAGGATGTTAATAGTGTCGATAACATAGGTGACAAATATAATGCTTTCCTTGACACATTTCTCATGTTCTTTGAGAGTTGATTTCCATTAGATCGTTCTAAACAGGCTAGTAGCAGTAAAAGGTAGCCTGAGTGTCTGACTACTGGGATAAGGATATCATGTAGAACAAAGGGGGAATTATATCAAAATCTTAGAAATACTTAGAATCAATCTACAGTAGCCCATTACAAATAGTACTGAAAGGTGCTTAAAAATGTTATTAGGTACGCAAATAGAATGGCTAATTCGCAGGATAAAATCAAAGCCATATGGTCAGTTGTGAAGGAAGTGTCTGGTCAGCAGCACTAGGTCGACGATATAAAGTCAGTTCGCAGTAAAAATATTTCTATTACTGATAAATCAGATATATGTACAGTATATAACAATAATTTTCTGGGCATTGCTGATGATTTAAAAAAAATTTAGCTTCTACTGGGAATCATATAACTCTCTTGGAAAATGCCTTTCCGAGAATGATGTCTGAAATGCTCCTCTGTCCTCTTCAAACCTGACAAGGGGAGATGGAGTCAATAATTAAATCACTGAAGACTAAGAACTCTCATGGATATGATGGAGTGCCTAGCAGAATATTAAAGTGCAGTGCTGCACATGTTAGTCCTGTACTTACCTATACTTGCAATTTTTCAATGGTCAGTTTTCTGAACGATTAAAGTACTCTGTAGTAAAGCCGCTTTATAAAAAGGGACAAACGGATAACGTAGAAAATTTTAGACTTATTCCTATGCCATTAGTTTTGCTAAAGTTATTGAAAAGGCTGTGTATGTAAGGATAACTGATCATTTGATGTCTCATAATTTGCTATCGAATGTACAGTTCAGCATTAGAAGTCGTTTAACAACTGAAAATGCTATATTCTCTTTTTTCTGTGAGGTACTGCATGAATTAAACAAAAGGTTTCGAACGCTAGGCATATTTTTTCATTTTACTAAGGCGTATGATTGTGTTTATCACAAAATATTGCTCCAGAAGTTGGACCATTACGGAATATGTGGAACAGCTAACAATTGGTTCACCTCTTACTTTAGCAACAGACAGCAAAAAGTCATTATTCACAGTGTTGAGAATGGCTGTGATGTGGGGTCTGAGTGGAGCACGGTCAGACGAGGTGGTGCCCCAGGGATGAGCGTTGGGGCCACTTCTGTTCCTCTAGTATTACGGGTAACTCTAAAATATTTCTGTTTGATGATGACACTAGCTTGGTAGTAAAGGATGTTGTATGCAACATTGGCTCTGTTTCAAATAGTGCAGTTCATGACATAAGTTCATGGCTTGTAGAAAATAAACTTACGCTAAATCACAGTAAGACTCGGTGTTCACAGTTTCTAACACACAATTTAACCAAACTCGACGTTTTAATTTCACAGGACGGCCATATAATTAGTGAAACTGAACAGTTCAAATTTCTAAGTTTTCAGATAGATAGTAAACTGTCGTGGTAATCCCACATTCAAAATCTTGTTCAAAGACCTAATGCTTCCATATTTACTGTTCGAACAGTATTTGAAGTGATCGTTCGACACGAAAATTAATCTACTTTGCTTATTTCCATTCGCTTATGTCGCATTGTATAATATTTTTGGTACTTCTTCCCATTTTAGAAGGATATTTTTGGCTCGGAAAGGGGCAGTTCAGGCAATAAGTGGTGTAAGTTCGCGAACCTCTTGTCGACTCCTGTTCATTAGTCTGGGTATTCTGACATTGGCCTCTATATATATATATATATATATATATATATATATATTCTTTACTGTCGTTTCTTGTTAACAATATCAGCTTATTCCCAAGAATTAGAAGCTTTCACTCAGTTAATACTCGGCAGAAATCCAATCTGCATTTGGATCGCACTTCCTTAACTCTTGTGCAGAAAGGTGTGCAGTATACTGCTGCATCCATTTTCAATAACCTACCAAAACAGTTCAAAAATCTTAGCAGTAATCCACCTGCTTTCAAATCTAAACTGAATAGTTTCCTCATGGTCACGCCTTCTATTCTGTTGAGGATTTCCTTGAAAAATCAAGCTGATTCTTATGTTCTATTCTATTCTATTGCGTTGACTTAAACTTATGGCTTATCAACATTTTATTTTATCTGTTATTACTTTTATGTTGTAATTTCATGTACTGACACGTTCCATGTTCTCGGAGATTCGCTCCTCAATTTGATCGTACGGAACTAGACGTGTAAATGAATAAAAAAATAAAAATAAACAACGACGACGTTTGGCAGGTTGTGGAAAAAATAGTCATCACATAGATCCAATAACCACTTAAACTGAAAAAAATAAAATTTTTGAAACCCTATAGTTATACGAGAAATATAACGAAAGCTTTCAGTAACAAGATGTTTGGTCGAGCGGTTCTAGGCGCTTCAGTCCGGAACCAGGGGCTGCTACGGTCGCAGGTTCGAATCCTGCCTCGGGCATGGATTTGTGTGATGTCCTTAGGTTTAAGTAGTTCTAAGTCTAGGGGACTGATGACCTCAGATGTTAAGTCCCATAGTGCTTAGAGCCATCTGAGCAAGATGCTTGGTTTGAACACCGCAATACTAGACAGGTCCAGTTAGAGGTGGTATATCCTTGTCTTCCTCCGACCTGATTCACCCACCAAGTCGTATAGGGTGATTCACCTGCATCTACCGACGTCGCTTTATACAACCCGCAATGTTACATCTGGCCTTCAAAACCCACGCGCAAGATTTTCATATTCTCTCGCTCGCTTCGCGCTAACTATTAGTCATATAGAAAAAAAGAAATCGGACAATCCTGTACGAAATTTAATGTTGTTAAGTTTTGTTCTGGGATGTGTTTTCGCTAGAGGCAGTAGTTTTCGAGTTATTCGAGAGACACGTACAAAAGTGACCTTCAAACGCACGCACACTCCTCTCCCACCGGTCAGGATTTCTAATATGTTTTTTATGCACTTCCTCCTACCACTGTACAAAAACTCGCGCCTGCACTAATTATTTCCCACATTCGACCTTTTTTGGTCTCCGTTGACTGACGTTTTATGCCACCGTCTTAGTCGAGCACTTGCAAATTTTCAAACTGACGTTTGTGTAAGTTCTACCTAACATCTCTGTAAATTTAAACAACATAAAATAAACAGGTACATCGTTGTATTCTTCAGGCTTTCTGACACGAAACTACTGTACTCATAAGAGTTAGCTTTGCATCGAATTGTGAACGTAATTAGTTCCAGCGAAACACTTACAAAAGTCGTTTTTCTTTCATTACCCTGATAGGCACGTTTAAATTGATATTGTTAACGAAGTAGCCGAATATGCTGATGGCGTAATAGCCCAATCGATAGAAAGCAAAAAAGGTCGAATATCGGGAATAGTTCGAGTAGTAGGAAATTTTGTAGGAGGGAGTGCCACGAACAACATACTATTATTCCCGTCTGGTGAGGATCGAGTATCGGGTTAGTGGTGCGTTTGAAGGTCACTTTAATAACTCGGAAACCGTGGCATCCAGTGAAAACGTATCCCAGTACAAAATTTAACTATATTAAATTTACTACAAAAATGTCCAATTGGTTTATTCTTTAGAATTAATAATTTGTGCGTAGCGAACAAGAGAATACGAAAATCTCGCTCGTGGCTTTTGAAGGCCAGATGTAACATTAGGGGTTGCATGAAATGATATCCGTAGGGGAAACTGAATCACCTTCTATAGGGATATACAGTGTGACGTGGACTCCAAATCACAATGTTACATGGTACTTTTCACACACAAATCATTGCCGGAGCTAAAAGAAGCGATAAATTATCAAAATCCTTAGACAGTGTGGGGATCGAGCCCTGGATTTGTTGTATGACACTTATACGTTAAGCTACCATCGACTAATCTCGTATGCAGTTAGAATGCAAAACGAGTTTCCACGTTTGTTTTAACTGTTTTTGACGAGGCACATTTGTAGACAGCTCCGGAAGCAATCTAGTTATTGCAGTGTCTATAGTTCAAAGTTCGATCACTTGACGATGCGCATGGGTTGCTACCGATACAGCTCATCTTTAGAGCTTTTTTGTCACACTTCTTTCTATGATTCTAAACCAAGGATCCTCACATCCTAATACAAGAAAAATATTTAGTATAATTATCGCTTCATGAATATAGGGGAAGACTACTCACGATTAAGTAATTAAAAAATCACAACATAGCAAATTCTAGATGAGTAACATAATTACTAAATCAGATACGTCAGATTCCGTGTTGGTTACTTTTTTAAGGACACATTCGATTTCTTTCTCCAGTCCAAACTTACGTCCACCACTGACAAACTCGGCGTCGACAGGACTTAATACTTGTAATTTACATTTTCTTCATTCACAACTTTCACAAGGATTCTTATACTTAGTTACTGGACCACATGATTCGTTATTGTAAAAGAAAAAAAGACGTCTCGGCATTTACAATATTTTTTACCTTGAATCTATGATTAAAATAGATGTTCTTCTGTTATTCGTCATTATCATTTTTAATATTTCCGACGTGGAAGTAATACCCGGTTTAGAGGTTCATGTTCGTGTCGATCATAGATGTCATAGTAGGATAGTTCATGACTGTGTATTTTGGTGAGTAAGCGTTCAGATATAGAGCGAACTTCTTCTGAAATGCTTTGATTGTTAGGTTATTATGTATTGTTGAGTTTCTACCAAACCGCGGTGTATGTAGTATTATTCGCTGTGTTTTGTTCGGAAAGTATGGAGTTTATCGATGAGCGTATGCGAAGTTCTGTATGGGATAGGCATGCGGCATTACCGGTCTTAGAATCGATTTGTAAAATAAGAGATTTCTCGATATTAACAGAATATCAGCCCAGTTTACTAAGTTATTGAAGGGGTACAGGATTTTCACCAATGGCTCAATCCTTCTAGCAAGCAAACAGTTTGAGCGGGACTCAGTCGGGAAATATTTGGGTAGCTCTGCCTTTAGCGATCGCGACGGTTTGACCTGTTGATTACTAACACAGAACTTCGCAGAAAAGTGGTTTTCTCTTGGTATGTAAACCCGAAAAGACTCTTTTGAACGCCGCTTTGGCGTTCTGGACGTATAATGCGTTCTTCTTCGTCCGGCGATTGAAGTGACGTACCCAGCTAGCTACTCGGGGATCCACAGTTTAAAGTGTACTCCGAACCACGATGCAACTTGCCACTTTTCACATTAACAAAACATTGCCATAAGTAAAGATGCAATAAGTGTTAGAAAAAATTCTGGGACCGATAGAGCATCCGATCCCCGAACCTTTCATAGTCTTCTTCTCGCGTCCTGAGGTTCCTCTTCATGAGTATCCAAGCCATAAGTAAACCTTCAGTATATTCTTAATGTGTACACGTGCAGTCGTATAGTAAAACATAAATACACGGACATGGTTTTTCAGACTTGTTGTTCTTATCTACTTTAGCTTTCAAACGGAGTCTTTCCAATGAAATAGTAATGTAACAGAAAAATAAATGAACGAAAAGATACTCCCTACTTACAGTTACGTAGCAATCACCACTTGAAGGAAGCAAGCAGACATTCTTTGTTTTTAAGATGTGCAAATGATCACCCCAGCCAAACGCTCTCCTATGACTGGCATTTATTCTTCTTTTATCTCAAATACAGTTGATAACATGCCCACTGTGTAGTATCAGTGAACTCCATTCATCCTGATAGCACTGCAGACTAAGCGGATTTTTGCTGGTGGACTTCCATGTGTTAGATGTTGCTTTCCATCTTCCTTTTAAATTTGCTTATAGATTTCAAGCAGAAGTCTTATAATTTCCGAGCGCTGACTTTTTCATTTGAGCAATACAACAAAATTGCTTACAGACAGAATAGTAGTCATATAGTGGGAGTTCGAGATTTAATGGAACATACTGTAAATGGAGGCGATTTAAAGGAACAAAATGGTTCAAATGGGTCTAAGCACTATGGGACTTAACATCTGAGGTCATCAGTCCCCTAGACCAGAACTACTTAAACCTAACCAACCTAAGAACATTACACACATCCATGCCCGAGGCAGGAATCGAACCTGCGACCGTAGCAGTCGCGCGGTTCCGGACTGAAGCACCTAGAACCGCTCGACAACAGCGGCTTAAAGGAACAGATATGATTCAAAGGGTCAGCAGATAAGCAGTACAAAATACGAGCCAAGATAACGATCTTATTTCAAGGTTACTGATACGGACTTCAGGTGTCAGGTTACACATTTCTGCTAGTAAATCCAAGGACACTTGCACTGCCTCCCCCTCACGGGGGACTACCAACAATTGATCCAGATCACTTGGGGTAATTCCTGTTGTACCAACACACCTTAGGCATGTAGGTTAGGTGATGATGTATCTCGATATTGGTCGTGCGATATAATGGTTCTGAGCACTATGGGACTTAACATCTGAGGTCATCAGTTCCCTAGACTTAGAACTACTTAAACCTAACTAACCTAAGGACATCACACACATCCATGCCCGAGGCAGGATTCGAACCTGCGACCGTAGCGGTCGCGCGGTTCCAGACTGTAACGCCTAGAACCGCTCGGCCACTCCGGCCGGCCCGTGTGATATAAAATTGGTGGGGAGTCCCTAGACTGATCGCGGGAAACCTCTCACCCCTGCACCAACAAGATTCAAGCTCCGCTTCTCCCTTATCGTTGTTCATAACTACTTCAGTTGAGTCTGCACGTCATGGGGAGATACTACACGTTATCAACAAACTTCTCATTATTTCATCTGTGGTAGTGTCAATATGTAATTCATGTGTATTACTTTAGGTTTACGGAATCTTATCGCTTTACACTCCATCCAAACACTTTCCGACATCGCTCGAGGTGGCGCAGTGGTTAGCACACTGGACTCGCATACGGGAGAACGATGATTCAAACCCGCGTCCGTCCATCCAGATTTAGGTTTTCCGTTATTTTCACAAATCACTTCAAGAAAATGCCGGGATGGTTCCTTTGAAAGGGCACGGCCGATTTTCTTCCCCATCCTTGAAACATTCCGAGCTTGTGCTCGGTCTCTAGTGACTTCGATGTCGACAGGACGTTAAACCATAATCTTCCACTTAAATACTTTCCGATTCTAAATACATACGATTTGCAACGCACGTGTATTGGGAGAGAATACCATAACATTCAGAATCTAAATAAATAACATTACCGCCTCGTCATGCACACAGAATTAGTGTGAGGATGAAAATTTCGTCTTGTTACTATGTCTCACTAGAGTGCGCATCTTTCGACTGTTGACGCATATGCGGTGTTGCATATTCTGATTACTGTGTCTGTATAATGCTTTTTAGTTCTATGCGTATGTGTGTTGTCATATGTCTCCATCCCACCGCTGTATAAATAACAAACTCGATATATTTTTGCGAAGGTGTCTGCGAGCGCTCTCAATATTCAGCGCTAAGCTCTCAGTCATTTTAGGAGCAGATGGTGCTGTGATTCTAATAGTTATCTTCCTTGGTACAAACTTGTAGCTTTCTGGGGGAATATCTAAGAGATATCCAGACACTTTCATCTACTGCTTAAGTCACAACTTCCGATTACTTCCTATGTATTAATACAGATATCCTGTATAACCGTATCACAACCAGATTTTACCGTATTTTTGACATTTTTTACTGTCTTCCCCATATTTTTCCATTTCTTCTGTTTTTCAGTATTTTGCCATTTTTCCACATTTATCTATATTCAGTAGGTGAATGCACAAGTGTATATATGCTATTATTTCTTACGTTAGCAGGTGTGGGTTGCTATTATTACCATGGAACTGAGATACAAACCCCAAACCCAGCCAGAGTACCTACAAGCTATACTTCTTCTAAATGTCAAATTACGTTACACTAACTGCCAAAGACAGAGCTAATACACTTACACACACACCTAGATCGATTGCTATGGAGGGAGTTTGTTGACAGTATTTCTTCCTACATCTCTCCGCCCCCCCCCCCCCCCTCCTTCCTCCCCTAAGCGTACTGCAGTGGATCCACCTTCGGACTATATCCCTGGTGGTATGTGGACATTGTCCCACATTAGGATGCTGCCCTGAACTTAACATACGTGGATCCATTTTCAGACACTTCCTATATCCACGTCTACATCAACACTTATATGAACCCGTCACGAAACGTGCTGCTTTTCATTGAATCCTCTCTATATCATCTACCAGTCCTACTTGATAAGAGACCAGGATTGACAAGCAATATTCAGGAATCGGTCAAACGAGCCCCTTTTAAGCCACATCTTTCCTGGATGTGTTACATTTCCTTGAGATTCTTCCTATGAAACACGGACGTAGCGCAGTTAGATCCACTCCGAACAATACCCCAGGTATAATGTTAGTGGATCCACTGGCGGATATTAACCTGGAATTAACCTCGGTGCACCCACGCCGAGTAATATGCCGAATGTATCACTGATGGAGCCACCTTGTGCAGGTATCGGCCCGTGTGTTTTCGATACACGCTGTGTCTCAGGTTTTTACCATCCTTCGTGATCAAGTTTTAGTTTCTTTAGCTTCTCAATGAAATGTCCTGAGTCCTTCAGGTACGTATCATGCTTTCTCACGTGCGGATGAAGCAGAGAGGCCAAGTTTTTCTCCAGTTTATACATTGATGAGCCAGGAGCTCTAACAATAGGTCTTATGAAATATTATTTTTATGGATCTTTGGTAATCCATACAACACTTATGTGTTGCGCAGGTTCCTCTGTATGTCGGCGAAGAGAGAAGACGCCTTGATTAACTGATTCGTATTTCTTGTGATCCGCTCGCCGGATCAGCGTTTAGTTTTCGGTAAGTAGTCAGATCTAATAGGTCCCGGATGTTCTGCTCATAAGCGCTGATCCGAAGCAGCGGATCATACGGGATACGAATCGGTTAATCAAGGCGTCTTCTAAATGGTTCAAAATGGCTCTGAGCACTATGGGACTTAACATCTGAGGTCATCAGTCCCATAGAACTTAGAAGTACTTAAACTTAACTAACCTAAGGACACTACACACATCCATGCCCGAGGCAGGATTCGAACCTGCGACCGTAGCAGTCGCGCGGTTCCGGACTGAAGCGCCTAGAACCGCTCGGCCACCGCGGCCGGCAAGGCGTCTTCTTTCTCGGCCGACATACAGATGGACCTACATAACACACAAGCTCTACCACATCGGCTATATGGATCAACGAAGATAATAAGAAGAATGTTCCATTAAGACCGATTGTTAACGCCCATGGCTCACCGGCGTATGAACTGGCGAAAAACTTGACCTCTCTGCTCCAGCTGCACGTGGAAAAGCCTGATACATACAAAAGGACTGAGGACATCTCATTGAGAAGCTGCAGAAACTAGAATTTGGATCAAACGACATCCTGGTCAGCTTTGCGTTGTTCCTTTGGTTAGCAAAGAACCGCTCAGTGACACTCTGGAGCACATCGGTTCCATTTTCCCAGAAGACATCATCGAGTTCTTTCATGCATGTCTCACCGCGAGCTATTTCATGTGGAATGTCAACTTCTGCAAACAGCTGGAAGGTGTCACCATGGATAAACCTCTTAGTCCAGTGATGACCAACTTCTTCGTGGAAAATTTCGAAGCACAGGCACTAGACTTGGCGCCTTGTAAACCTAAGGTGTGGTACAAATATCTCGACGAAATCTTCGTTGTATGGAACCATGATGAGGAGCAGCTCGGTGACTTTCTAAGACTCGTGAACAACCTCCATGCCAACATAAAATTTACCATGGAGGTAGAAAAGGACCAACAGCTACCTTCTCTAGATGTGCTGGTCACGGGAGATGCTGAAAACCTAGGACAAAGCGTGTACCGAAAACAGACACACACGGACCGATACCTGGACAAACTGTTAAATATTCACCCGAGCCAGAAAAAGAGGCATGATTGACACGCTCGAAACGCGAGCAAGACGAATATGTGAGCCGCAGCACCTCATACGCGAGATGCAGTACCTGGAAAGCGTCCTGAGGGACACGTACACCACTTGTTGCATCAGAAGTGTCACAGAATCCAACATACTGGGATTGAAACATTGGAAAACGAAATGTCGGGTACTTCCTTTATGCCATGTATTCCCAGAGTGACGGACAGAATCGGCCGTATATTGCGCAAACAGGCCGTGAAGACTGTTTGTAAGCCGACAAAGTATATCAAAGAGTGTCTCACATCGGTGAAAGAGAAATGGGACCCACTTGCAATGTCGAGAATATACTGCGTACTATGTACATGTGAAAAGCCTGTGTTGAAATGACTGGACGCTCAAACAACACCAGGGTCACCGAGCATAAGCGTCATTTCAGGCTGGAGGAGGTGGGGAATTCGGTCGTGGCGGAGAACGCGCTGTGTGGCACCTCATAGTAAAATTCGCTGACGCGGAATTTCTTGCTGTAGAGAAGAACTATCAAACCCGCTTATTCAGAGAAGCTATAGAAACACACAAACACGACAATAGCTTCAATGAGAAATAAGGAAGCCTCAAGGTGGACGGATCCTGGATTCCCGTGCTGCAGCGAACGACTGTTGCATGTAGCAAAAGCCACTGGGCGGGCGCGCCAGGTCACATAATTTGTTGCCGTGAGTTCGAGTTCAGTCCGCGGTCAGCAGTGCATGGTGAAGCGTTGACAAAGCCAGCGAGTCGCGCTAGCGAATCGTCAGAAAAATTAACAAACAAACGTCGGCCGGAGAACCCAAGGCAAAAGCCAACAGGCAGTTTAACCACAGTAAAAAATGTCGAAAATACGGTAAAATCTGGATATAATATGGTCATACAGGATATTTGTATTTATACATACAAAGTAGTCGAAAGTTGTGAAATAAGGAGTAGATTACAGTGTCTGAAGAGTTCTTTGATATTTTCTCAGAAAGCTGCAAGTTTGTACCAAGGACGAAAGCTATTAGAATCACAGCACCATCTGCTCCCAAAATGACTGAGAGCTCTTCGCTGAATGCAGAGAGGGGTTCGTAGACCCCTTGGCAAAAATATACGGAGTTTGTTACATATACAGTGAGATGGAAGAGACATGACGCCACACATACATTGAGAAATAAAACAGCATTACATAGATGGAGTAATCGGAATATGTCGTAGAGAAGGACTAGTGATCCTTAATGTAACGGATGTATATAAAAGTGATTTTGACGCCACATATGTTTCAATAGTGGATAAACGGTGCATTCTAGAGGGACATAGTGTCAAGACGAAACTGTCGTACTCGCACTACTACTGTGTGCCTGATGAAACGATAACACTATTTGTTTGGATTATGAATACTGTGATATTCTCTCCCAAAACACCCAACTTGTAAGACATATTTATTTGAAATCGAAAAGTTTTTGGATGCACTTTAAAGTGGTATGATTTCATAAACGAAAAGCGATACACATGCATCACATATTGACACTACTACAGATGAAATCACGAGAAGTTAGCTGGTCGCAGGTAGCATATATTTTCAGAATGAGATTTTCACTCTGCAACGGAGTGTGCGCTGATATGAAGAACGGGGCGTGAGTCGTGCTTGGGTAGCTCAGTTGGTAGAGCACTTGCCCGCGAAAGGCAAAGGTCCCGAGTTCGAGTACCCGTCCCGTGCACAGTTTTAATCTGCCAGGAAGTTTCGTATCAGCGCTCACTTCGCTGCGAAAGAAGTGTCCAATGAAAAAAAAACACCAACCATGTAAGTAATGAGGGTGGTGTAAAAGTTTATTTTCAGCAGTTTGTATTTGGAGTATCAATACTTTAGTACAAGTCAACTTTTGCAGTGTTTTCTGCAGCAATGTATTACTGTAATAGACATTTATTTTTCTACAAAAAAGTAATAAACAGTAATTTCCTTTGTGTTATAGACAAATCAACGCGCTCCTCAGGAGGATTTAAATCATCGCACATGAAACAATGAACAGGAGTCAAAAGTGGGGTCTTTTCGCAAGTCGTCTGTAGCTGACTGTCGAACTTCCGTTCCTTTGAGAAGCTATTTTGTCTTCACAATGTCAAATCAACTGAAATTGATTTCATTAGCTAATCACGGGCAAACTTTCTGGCTCAGTAGAAGGGGAAATTACTGAGACATAAGCCTGAATTCCTGCACACAATTCTGTGAGAGGGAACGACGCTGAAAAGGCCGAGTACTGCTGCACAGCCGTGCCAGGTGCACTAATAAATTTCCAAAGCTGTTGTTCGACACTGTCGCCAAAAGAAGCTATTGCTCGACACAGCCGTTAAAACAACACTCATAACCTAGAGCACACGAAGAGAGCCAATATTGCAAAAGCAGGGCAACTGCAAAAGCAGGGCAACGCTTGTAACTCATTACCACAGAGCGAGCAGAACCATAGCAAGGAGCACAAATGGTGCAGTATGACAGCATCCAAAATGTCTTCTCACACCTCTGGTTAACACTTTAGAAAAGAATCCCGAGCATAGCTCGGCCCACAACTTTATGTTAAAAACACCGCGCCTGAGCCACCTATCGCTCTAAAACTGGATTCATTTCGTATGAGAACAATGTACGGGCGTCTCGCTATCTGTCTCTTGACTGTTACTGCCTTCGGTTGTAAATCTCTATAATTATTTCGAAAGATACATTATCGAACGTTACGGCTACTGACACGAATGGCTGAGCCAGTATGAGCGCACTGAAGGTGTGTACTCGCTAGGTTTCACAGTTTGCTGTAATTCTGCTACAAATCCACCACGTTTGTTGCTTGAGCAAGAAATTTTGGAAGCTTAAGAGGAAGTAATTGCTCAACAGCTCACCCCACAATTTTTTCATGGAAGGATAATTATACGTTCTGTCATCATTATTTTAAAGAACTAAAGAATATATGAGAAATAAATCTTGAAGCCAGGTCCTTTTTGTCCAGTTTCCTAGGCCCGATATTCTTCTAAGTGGGCGGTCTCCAAAGTGTTATACGAGGGCAAATGGACGCCTAACATGCTACAAAGACTTCATGTCTGCCTTTAAGTACTTCAGTTCCAGACATCTCCTCCTCGGTGTGTGATCATTCTGTCTACATCATCGATCCCGGCGGAATGACAGCCTCGCTAATTACAGATTAGGCCTACTGGCCAACCGTGGTTTGTTGCTTGCTGCCTGCCTAAAGACTTCCACTACGACACTGCAGCCTGTCGGCTGTGGTGGGAATCCACTGCCGTGCGACCGCTACGGTTCGAATCCTGCCTCGGGCATGGATGTGTGTGATGTCCTTAGGTTAGTTAGGCTTAAGAAGTTCTAAGTTCTAGGGAACTGGTGACCTCAGATGTTAAGTCCCATAGTGCTCAGAGCCATTTGAACCACTCCACTGCCGCACGCTACTGCCACAGCCGTGACTGATAGAAGATGCGGACCTACTGGGTCTTCCTCTGATGAGGGGCCAAACCGACTAACTGCAAGCTTCCCTTCTGCTGGAGTGCCGACCGGCTTTAAGATTACTGCATTCCTGACTGTATGCTGCGTGTGCTGAGCGAGCCCTGGGTTTCCACCTTCACGACAGCTGCCATCCGGAAGATGCTGTGGGTATAGGTGTAAACGTGCATCCATCTTGGAGAGTCCTGATGCCCACTGTATCCGCAGAGGTGTGGGTCTGTGGGCCCTCTGCCTCACTACACGCCACCTTGCTGCCAGGCAGTGTGCCTGACCTGTCGCAAGCTACGTGAGCAGCGGAGTGTGGTGACTACCATTCCTCGCCGACATGTAACCGAGGAGCCCAGCCTGTTTCCTGTGCACCAGGTAAGACAGTGTGCATTGTAGAAATCACGTAAATAAAATATTACTGCAGATACCACTGTTTCAGTGACGCATTCGGTGCTAAGACTGAAACACTCACCAGCACTCAAAGCTCGTCCTCCGACACTTGTAGTGTCACCGTCTCATCTGTCCAACCTCGACGCCCACTGATCTCCTGAGCCGGTAGTTGGCCGTTACAGTACTATTGACTCAAAAATTAAATGATTGTTTTAATCTAAAGCTCTATGTAAGCTGCAATTTCCCAAATTATTTGCCGGCCGGTGTGTCCGAGCGGTTCTAGGCGCTTCAGTCTGGAACCGCGCGACCGCTACGGTCGCAGGTTAGAATCCTGCTTCGGGCACGGATGTGTGTGATGTCCTTAGGTTAGTTAGGTTTAAGTAGTTCTAAGTTCTAGGGGACTGATGACCTCAGATGTTAAGTCCCATAGTGCTCAGAGCCATCTTTGAACCAAATTATTTCATGAGGTGTGCAGCTGTAGATATTTGCAATAGGCTTTGTAAGCTGTAGAAGTATAAAATAATGATTTTTTTTTTACCTTGGACTACTTGTTTGATATCACTCTTCATGTACTATAGAACTCCGATGTCAGTTTGAAAAGAATTCAGTACTTCTATATGACGTTATTGGGAAGCAGAGTTAGAGAATCCGTTAACAGAGTCTAGGCAGTCTTCACTCTACCCACCCCCTTACAACCGCCGGCAAGTCCCACATCCTCATTTTCACAGTAAGGCAAAAATAATGTGATACACGTGAGCGGAACATGCGGGTGTCCAAGCACACACGGAATTCAGTCCACCATAATCTTAAGAGGCAAAAAACGAACAATTTAATGAAGCAAATACGGGTTGGCGAGCTTGGCCTTGAGCCATCTACCTTGGTTATGTGGTCCGAAAACGATGTGTCCGTGTACTTGTAAATTTATCTTTACTTTTTTTACTGTGGTTTCGTTGCCATCACCGTTGTATAATTACGGAAACTGCTGTTGCAATGTTACATATTATTGCTGCAATACTTTTTTCTCATCCACGGTATCCTGTTGAATTTACGTGGTAGACTTCGACCTATCGACATCCCAAGTGCGACTCTAGTTGCTGTTTCTTTACTGACCGATTAGTTTTGGGTTTTTCCCTTCTCAAAAGTCACTTATTTGGGTTTAAGATATGTTTGGTGTGGATAGTTCTATTTGTGCCATCGCAGATACGCGACTTTGGAAAATGGGAAAATCCCGAAACTAGTCAGCCAATAAATAAACGGCAGCTTGAGTGTTAAATATTTTAAAATGTGTTTTCTACAGTATCAGAGAGCTGTAAGATGCAACCTACTGAACACGTCAATACTTTTATTCGGGGTGCTAAATGTAACATATTACATATCGTCTGGTGAACTTACGTGTTTATTAACAAGGATTTTCTGGCTAATATCTCAAATGACGGAACAGAGTTGCGCATTAACAAGATTAACCAGAAATGGACGACAAAATCAAGTATCCAGATTGAGAACCTGGCTATTAGGTTTTGTAACTGTCGTGGCTGGTCTCTCACTTATACATTCGGACGCGGCATGAGAAAAATGTTGATAAGGCAGACAGTCTTGTTTAAAGAACTAATTTATCTGTGATTTCGCCCTCTGTTTTGGCTTGGCTGCGCCAAGTTTAGGGATATTTGGAGCTTGGACATGAGTGCAACTTCGGCAATAGTGGCCAGTTGTTACAGACAGTGCTAATGAAGAGACCGTCTAGGGATAGTACTTGGCTTTTCTCATTTTTTACATACTGTGTTTAGCCAGCATGTGAAGTTCCACAAAACCAAAGTCAAAGAAAAAATAGAATTCATATTCTGTTGACATCAGACGTCATTGGAAACACAGCACTAACATAGCTGGAGGACCAAGTGAACGTTGGTATGTATAAGAGGCTATCAAAAAGTTTCCGTTCGAAGGTCGCTCAGAGCAGAATCGATATGACAATCACGCCAAACCGCTGTTAGCACTGAGGCACTCATCCCACCGACGCACCAGGTTGAAGATAACCGTTTCAAATGTTCAAATGTATGTGAAATCTTATTGGACTTAACTGATACGGTCATCAGTCCCTAAGCTTACACACTACTTAACCTAAATTATCCTAAAGGACAAACACACACACCCATGCCCGAGGGAGGGCTCGAACTTCCGCCGGGACCAGCCGCAAAGTCCATGACTGCAGCGCCCAAGACCGCTCGGCCAATCCCGCGAAGATACCCGTTTCGTGAAACAACCTGTCCTACTGCATGGAAGAGTCAGTAACTGCCTGCTGCGCATCCTCGTAGGACAGGAATCGTCGACCTTTCCAGTCCTTTCTTAAGGAACCGAAGGAGTGATAATAGCATGAGGAGAGATACGAGGGCTGTCCAGAAAGTAAGTTCCAATTGATTGCGAAGTAGAAACCACAATGAAAATCAGAAATGTTTTGTTTGTAACAGTTGGCTACACCTTCCAGCTACTTCTCTACGTAGTCACCGATAGGACTTAGACGTTTGTCATAGCGTTGTACCAACTTTCCAGTACCCTCGTTATAGAAAGCAGCCGCCAGTGCTTTCCGCCAATTCTCTACGCTGGCCCACAGCTCGTTGTCTGTGCCAAAATGATGTCTTCATAGCCAGTGATTCATGTGAGCAGACATGAGACTCAGTGGGAGACAATTACGGGCTGTATTGTGGGTAATCAAACATTTCCAATTGAAAACGATGCAGGAGCATCTTCATTGCCCCTGCAGAATGCGGCTGAGAATTGTCTTGAAGAAGAAACCGGACGACACTTACATAATGTTGGCTGCATAGCTTCAGGCGAAATTTCTGACCAGGCCCTCGTACTTGGCGGGAAACACTATTTGCTAGACATCTTTACGCGCTCACTGTGAGCTCAGAAATGAGAAGTGCGACGTGTTGCTATCTAGGGTCGTACTAGAGACATTGCCCAACACATCTGTGCAAAGCTTTATCGGATTTTCATAGTCGTTTCCATTTCGCGACCGATCGGAACTTACTTTCTGGACACCCCTCGTACTATAGGGCGAGTGCTCGAGTGTCTCCCGCTTGAGTTGGCCTAACTTCTGCGTTGCGATTGGCTTGGCGACTTTTGTCGATTCGCGACCAGCACGGAGCTTGGCGCAACATTTATCACAAGAGTGGGTTCTAACAGACATGCTATCCAATACACATTCTTCATTCTCCGATGAATATCTAGCGGCGTTTGTCCTTCGGGAGCCAAGAAAAAAATAACAACACGTTAGTCCTATTGGTGATAATGTCGCCATAGTTTACGTTTCCGTATTCACCGCACCCACGTAGGAGAGACACAAATGCCACACCAATCCCTTGCCTACATGTCGGTGCTTATACGCCAGCATCAGCTTCACGCTACGTTGCATATAGGCTGCAGCAACGCCCTCAAACGGGAACTTTTAGATCGCTGCTTGTAGAAATAACCATCCAAGCTTTCGCATGAACTAATTTAGGGGCACCACAGCAAACTGAGATCAGGACCCAGAACCCTGCTTCTCCATAGTTTCGGACTTTTCATATTTCTTGGAATCCAGCAAAGATCTCCCTTCTTTCCTTTACCAACCTTCCGCCTGGCTACATGTCCAGCCCACAGTCATGTCAATTTCATTATAGTCATACTTATATCTTCCACTCCCGTCTATTCCGCGATGCATTTGATTGTTTTCTTGTTGTTGTTGTCTTCAGTCTACAGACTGGTTTGATGCAGCCTCCATGCTACTCTATCTTATGCAAGCTTCTTCATCTGCAAGAAACTGCTGCAACCTACATCCTTCTGAATCTCCTTAGTGCATTCATCTCTTGGTCTCCCTCAACGATTTTTACCTTCACGCTTCCCTCCAATACTAAATTATTGATCCCTTGATGCCTCAGAACATGTTCTACCAACCGATCCCTTCTTTTAGTCAAGTTGTGCCACAAATTCCTCTTCTCCCCAATTCTATTTAGTATCTCCTCATCAGTTACGCAATCTACTTATCTAATCTTCAGCATTTCGAAAGCTTCTATTCTCTTATTGTCTAAACTATATATCGTCCATGTTTCACTTCCATACATGGCTACACTCCATACAAGACTTCCTGATACTTGAATCTATATTTGATGTCAACAAATTTCTCTTCTTCAGAAACGCTTTCCTTGCCATTGTCAGCCTACATTTTATATCATTACATCGACCATCATCAGTTATTTTGATCCCAAAGCAGCAAAACTCATCTACTGCTTTAAGTGTCTCGTTTCCTGATCTTATTATCTCAGCATCACCGCATCACCTGATTTAATTCGACTACATTCCATTATCCTCGTTTTGCTTTTGTTGATGTTCATCTTATGTCCTCCTTTCAAGACACTGTCCATTTCGTTCAACTGCTCTTCCAGGTCCTCTGCTGTCTCTGGCAGAATTACAATGTCATCGGCGAACCTCAAAGTTTTTATTTCTTTTCCATGGGTTTTAATTCCTACTACAAATTTTTCTTTTGTTTTCTTTATTGCTTGCTCAATATAAAGATTGAATAACATCTGAGGTAGGCTACAATCCCGTCTCACTCCTTTCCCATCCACTGCTTCCCTTTCATGCCCCACGACTCTTACAACGGCCATCTGGTTTCTGAACAAATTGTAAATAGGCTTTCGTTCTGTGTTTGACCCCTGCCACCTTCAGAATTTGAAAGAGTATTCCAGTCAACATTGTCATAAACTTTCTGTAAGTCTACAAATACTAGAAACTTAGGTTTGCCTTTTCTTAATGTAGCTTCAAAGATAAGCCGTAGGGTCAGTATTGCCTCACGTGTTCCAACATTTCTACGGAATCCAAACTGATCTTCCACGAGGTCGGCCCCTGCCAGTTTTTCCATTCGTCTGTAAAGAATTCGTGTTAGTATTATGCAGCCGTGACTTATTAAACTGATAGTTCGGTAATTTTCACACCTGTCAACACCTGCTTTCTTTGGGATTGGAATTATTATATTCTTCTTGAAGTCAGAGGGTATTTCGCCTGTCTCATATATCTTGCTGACCAGATGGTAGATTTTTGTTAGAGCTGGCTCTCCCAAGGCGATCAGTAGTTCTAATGGAAAGTTGTCTACTCCCAGGGCCTTGTTTCGACTTACGTCTTTCAGTGCTCTGTCAAATTCTTCACGCAGTATCATATCTCCCATTTCTTCGTCATCTACGTCCTCTTCCTTTCCATAATATTGCCTTCTAGTACGTCGACCTTGTATAGACCCTCTATATACTCCTTTCACCTTCCTGCTTTCCCTTCTATGCTTAGAACTGGTTTTCCATCTGAGCTCTTGATATTCATGCAAATGGTTCTCTTTTCTCCAAAGGTCTCTTTAATTTTACTGTAGGCAGTATCTATCTTACCCCTTGTGATATATGCCTCTACGTCCTTACATTTGTCCTCATCCCTGCTTAGCCATCTTGCACTTACTGTCGCTCTCATTTTTAAGTCGTTTGTATTCCTTTTTGCCTGCTTCATTTACTGTGTTTTTATATCTTCTCCTTTTATCAATTAAATCCAATATCTCTTCTGTCACCAGCCGAAGTGGCCGAGAGGTTCTAGGCGCTTCAGTCTGGAACCGCGCGACCGCTACGGTCACAGGTTCGAATCCTGCCTCGGGCATGGATGTGTGTGATGTCCTTAGGTTAGTTAGATTTAAGTAGTTCTAAGTTCTAGGGGACTGATGACCTCAGAAGTTAAGTCCCATAGTGCTCAGAGCCATTTGAACCATTTTTTTCTCTTCTGTCACCCAAGGATTTCTACTAGCCCTCGTTTGCCACAAGCACTCGTCAATTTACTATTGTGTATATTTCATTTCTTGTCTATCCCGTCGATGTCATCAGCAGTCCTAAATATAAAAGCTCAATAAGCGGTTCTATAATTTCATTGTTGGTTTGTATTACGTTTCTTTCGATACTAACGTTCTTCCAGTCGTTGTTGAAGTCCATCTGCACTCAAGGCAAACAGTCATCCGCAAAAAAGTGGTTTAGATATATTCCATTAACACATATTCCTTCTTTGTTTCTTTAGTTTAAGGATTTTGGAATTTTCTCCAGTTCTGCTGAGAATGGTTTTACTCTACATCTAATTCTAAGTTTCCCGCATTTCCGTTGAAGTGTAATCGCTGACATACATAATTTCTTCGGTTTACTAACCCAAATTGCACCAATGCCTTGTTTCTGAAAAGCAGTTAGTACAAATTTAGATGAAAGTGAGTAAAAAACTATGAATCCCAGGCGAAGTGGTAATTCACACTTATTCTGTAATTTCTGCCACCATCTGAGTGCCCACTTCTAAAGCCAGCTTGTTCCTTTGCTTGATTGAACACCAAAGTTTTTTTCAACATTTAGTTGTAAATGGAAGTAATATATATTACAGAAACCCGAAAGTTCTCTGTTCCAGCTACACTGTTCTCTAAATGAAAGCTACTTTCTGCAGCACTTCATGTAGAAGGAAAGTGAGGCAGGTGCAGAATATTTTCTACGTACTATTTAGCTACTCTTGGTCCACGGGGCAAAGAAGGCCCGTCAATAGGGGTCTCTCACCTGCTTGGTGCGGCCTTCAAGCTAGGTTTGCACCAAGTACGGGGAACTGCCACATGTACCGTCCTGCTTGGCTTCCGAAAGAAATTACTCTGCAGGAAGAGCACATGTTTTAGGTTCTACAGCATCCAACATGACTACACGAGAGTGAATACTATTAAAGTTTGTACAGTGTCCTCCGGTGCTTCACGTGTCTCTGCTCATTCTATGAGTCTCTTTTCCCCGAGTAATTTAATACTAAACAAACCAGCACCCGGGCCTCAGTTAGCGCGAAGAAAGAAGGTAGTAAGAGACCCCAGAAAATTTTTGATCACATGGTTCATAACTACACTCCTGGAAATTGAAATAAGAACACCGTGAATTCATTGTCCCAGGAAGGGGAAACTTTATTGACACATTCCTGGGGTCAGATACATCACATGATCACACTGACAGAACCACAGGCACATAGACACAGGCAACAGAGCATGCACAATGTCGGCACTAGTACAGTGTATATCCACCTTTCGCAGCAATGCAGGCTGCTATTCTCCCATGGAGACGATCGTAGAGATGCTGGATGTAGTCCTGTGGAACGGCTTGCCATGCCATTTCCACCTGGCGCCTCAGTTGGACCAGCGTTCGTGCTGGACGTGCAGACCGCGTGAGACGACGCTTCATCCAGTCCCAAACATGCTCAATGGGGGACAGATCCGGAGATCTTGCTGGCCAGGGTAGTTGACTTACACCTTCTAGAGCACGTTGGGTGGCACGGGATACATGCGGACGTGCATTGTCCTGTTGGAACAGCAAGTTTCCTTGCCGGTCTAGGAATGGTAGAACGATGGGTTCGATGACGGTTTGGATGTACCGTGCACTATTCAGTGTCCCCTCGACGATCACCAGTGGTGTACGGCCAGTGTAGGAGATCGCTCCCCACACCATGATGCCGGGTGTTGGCCCTGTGTGCCTCGGTCGTATGCAGTCCTGATTGTGGCGCTCACCTGCACGGCGCCAAACACGCATACGACCATCATTGGCACCAAGGCAGAAGCGACTCTCATCGCTGAAGACGACACGTCTCCATTCGTCCCTCCATTCACGCCTGTCGCGACACCACTGGAGGCGGGCTGCACGATGTTGGGGCGTGAACGGAAGACGGCCTAACGGTGTGCGGGACCGTAGCCCAGCTTCATGGAGACGGTTGCGAATGGTCCTCGCCGATACCCCAGGAGCAACAGTGTCCCTAATTTGCTGGGAAGTGGCGGTGCGGTCCCCTACGGCACTGCGTAGGATCCTACGGTCTTGGCGTGCATCCGTGCGTCGCTGCGGTCCGGTCCCAGGTCGACAGGCACGTGCACCTTCCGCCGACCACTGGCGACAACATCGATGTACTGTGGAGACCTCACGCCCCACGTGTTGAGCAATTCGGCGGTACGTCCACCCGGCCTCCCGCATGCCCACTATACGCCCTCGCTCAAAGTCCGTCAACTGCACATACGGTTCACGTCCACGCTGTCGCGGCATGCTACCAGTGTTAAAGACTGCGATGGAGCTCCGTATGCCACGGCAAACTGGCTGACACTGACGGCGGCGGTGCACAAATGCTGCGCAGCTAGCGCCATTCGACGGCCAACACCGCGGTTCCTGGTGTGTCCGCTGTGCCTTGCGTGTGATCATTGCTTGTACAGCCCTCTCGCAGTGTCCGGAGCAAGTATGGTGGGTCTGACACACCGGTGTCAATGTGTTCTTTTTTCCATTTCCAGGAGTGTATATACGAAATGGACATATTAGTTATTTTGAGCAAGTGGATTGAACTATAAAGTAAGACACCGTAAATGGAATACCGTGATGTTCTTTTGTAAATAACTAGGATCGTATTTATGAGCAACTGGATTGCTTTGTTAGTGTCATGTTTTATAATAGGTCTATAAGTGTTACAAAAAACACAAATTTATTAACGTGTTGTTGTTTCCATATCCAACTATGTGGGAGCATATGTAATGTATTAATTCAACACAGAAGTATTCAAATGTTCAAATGTGTGTGAATTCCTAAGGGACCAAACTGCTGAGGTCATCGGTCCCTAGACTTACACATTACTTAAACTATGCTAAGCACAAAACACCCACACCCACACACACACACACACACACACACACACACACACACACACACACACACACAACCATCCCCGAGGGAGGACTCGAATCTCCGGTGGGAGGGGCCGCGCAATCCGTGATACGCGCCTCAAATCACGCGGCCACAAAAGTATTGAAACGACGACGAGATCACAGCACATGCTGCTCTTCAAAGTAACCCCCCCCCCTCCCCCAGTATTAGCCTAAAGTGATTTAAGGAAATCATAAAAGCCTTTATCTCAATGGCTGAACGGGAATTTGAACCGCGGTCCTCCCGAAAACGAGTGCAGTATCGTAACCACTACGCCACCTCGCTCATTGAGGCCGTTATAGCTCGGATAAAATAACTTTGTGGTTGATAGATTGAAGGAGTATAGTACATGTTGGGGCACTGCATATGCCTGCGAAACAGGCAATAAAACGTCCACGTGGTGTTCGAGGAAGAAAGACTGCTCCCTTCCAAACGACTCGCTGAAACGCCAATTACAAACTTATTGTAAGGGGAAGGAAATCGATGGTGTCCTGTTCGCAACAACTAGCTCTGCATTTGCGTTATGAGATTTAGGGAAATCACTAATCACTTATAAGTCGACGAGAAGGGGATTTGAAGCGTCTTACTCCTGCATACGAATGTAGCGTGCTGGTTCAAATGGCTCTGAGCACTATGCGACTTAACTTCTTAGGTCATCAGTCGCCTAGAACTTAGAACTAATTAAACCCAACTAACCTAAGGACATTACACACACCCATGCCCGAGGCAGGATTCGAACCTGCGACCGTAGCGGCCGCTCGGCTCCAGACTGTAGCGCCTAGAACCGCACGGCCACTCCGGCTGGCGGCGTGCTGGTCACTGCGCCACCTCGTTCAGTATATATAGCAACGAAGCCCAGTAGTCGTTCACAGGAGAGTGCAGAAATCCATGTGAGGTACTCAATATCGATCATGGTAGAAATTTTAAATCTGAAAACTGATCGGCGGATTTAAAGCAACTTATTTATTTGCTTCGAAAAAAAAAAGGCTCTGAGCACCATGGGACTTAACTTCTGAGGTCATTAGTTCCCTAGAACTTAGAACTACTTAAATCTAACTAACCTAAGGACATCACACACATTCATGTCCGTGGCAGGATTCGAACCTGCGACCGTAGCGTTCGCGCGGTTCCAGACTGAAGCGCCTACAACCGCTCGGCCACTTCGGCCGGCGGCTTCGAAAACATATGAGCAATTATTACAGTACGATGACTGTTACAAAGGGACAAGAAGAGCACTGACACATTGCTAGTAAAAAGCTTTTATGTAAACGTGTCACATTAAATAAGACCACACCAAAAATTATTCCCAATTTGATACTATTAGGAAAGCAGTGTTTTTCCGTGATGATGATACGAAATTTCAGGGATGATAAAGAAGAGCAAATATTTCAATTTAAGATGAGAGGCTATGGTTCGAGAATGACTGAGTCGAACATTATAGAGCCAAAAGTGTAATGAGGTAACTCTATCAGCGGAATACGAGAACCTACAAATCGTTGTTTGTACAGCGTAATGAACGGATTTATTTTTTATTTAGTTACCAACAGAGTAAGGTAGCCAAACCCGACCAACCTAGAGGAAAGGGAGATAAACTAATGTACTGCAGATGGCGTTATGTGTGAAGTGGCATAACGGGTCTTGATGTAACGGTCTGACTTAATAAATTGAGTTGTATAGTCGATGAGCCGTAGTGACTGGCGGTGTACTGAAAATTTGCAGACATAATAGTGGTGTACGCACAAGCTAACGGAAAATGCAGGGAATGTGACAAGTGCTATAGAGATAAGTATCCACGTAGGAGACATCCGACGCACACCATATTTCCAAGATTGTAGGAAACATGATAAGTGGTACCACAGTGTACCGACTGAGGAGAATAACGAGCTGTACAGGCTTCTAAATCGGAAGCAGCCTGCTTGCTCTTGGTATTCTGGAAGATGGGCCTTCAATCAGCAGTCGACCGCTTGCTTATAAAATGTGTTTCGTGTAGTGTCCTATATGTAAAGTGGTAACTGAACAGCAGCAAAAAGTACAAACTTTGACGCCTGATGACCTCCGGCATCGCGACGTCTCAAGCCACTGGGTGCTGCAGCACCTTGCCTTGCTGCAAACCTTCTCTTCTGAAATGAAGCCCGTGCAAGCAACGACAGAATGTTCGTAGTCGCAATAATCTGAATGAGCCGTTGAGGCTGCCCAGACTATGGTAGTGAAAAGTCATTAGACTTGTAGTGAACATAGGGGCGGCCAGTCTCAGTTGTTGCATAATAGGCCCGTATCTCCTCCTTCCTTCCTCCCTACCCCCCTCCCCCCTTTCAATCCCTCCGGTGAATACTGTGTTTCTGAGAGGCATCGTCTCATGGCCAGCACGTCCGACAATACTTGTCTTCTTATTGTTGTACCACGTGAAAAGTCTTGCGATTTTGTTGTTGTTATCTTCCGTCCGAAACTGCTTCACTGCAGTTTTCCACGCTGTTCTAATCCATTGTACGTACGCAAGTCCGTTCATCTCTGCGTAACCACTGCAACCTACAACCATTTAAACCTGCTCGTTGTAGTGAAGCCGTCATTTTCTTTACCTCTTACCTCTCGCCACACACCCTTTCTTTACACCTCAGGATGTTTCTCAACAAATTATCCATTCTTTTAATCGGACTGTGCCATAAATATCCTTTCTCCTCAATTCTACTCAGTACTTTCTTATTAGTTATCCCATCTACTCATATAATCTTCAGTATTCCTCTGTAGCAGAATATTTTAAAAGGTTCTAGTCTTTTCTTGTTTCAACTGTTTAACCTCCACGTTTCAGTTCAACACATGGCTACAGTCCCAGATCAATACCCTCCGAAAAACTTCCTAACACCTAAATTTACATTCGATGTGAACACTTTTCTTGTTATTGTAAGTCTGCATTTTATACCCTCTCTGCGTCAGCCACCGTCAATTATTTTGCTGTTCAAATAAAAAAAAAATACTAATCTACTACTTTTAGTGCCTCACTTTCTATTCTAGTTCTCTCAGCAACGCCTGATTTAAATCGGCTACGTTCCATTACCCTTATTTTATATTTGTTGGTAATCATCTTAAAGCTTTTTTCAAGACATTACCCATTCCGTTCACCTGATCTTCCGAGGGCTTTGCCGTTTCTGACAGCATTATAATGCCTTCGGAAACCCTTAAAATTTTCATTTTTTCCCCGTGAAATATTGCGTACGAGGTACCTATCGATACTGAAGAGAATCTGCTGCCAACAATTCTCCCTAATATGTTTCGACTCAGACAATTTTGAACCAAGGTTCCGTATGTCAAATTGATACATTTTCTCGTTCTCCTCGCCCCCGACTTTCATTGTATATATATCGTGGTGGTATAACGTAGAATTTTATATACAAAAAGAAAAAAACCAATCTGTTTGAAATTTGTAACAATTATGACTCTGCTTTCCCCCCTTCGTCCACACCCTTTGTTCCGTCACTTGTTTCGTTTCTTCACTTCGAAATACGCTCTTTTCATGTGTTTCATCGTTTCACAATCGCATTTATCTCAAAATGTCTGCACACCGTCTAAAATATATAACTCTGTGGAATCATCTGCATGTTTTACTTTTGCTTTTCTTGTCCTTTTTTTGTACTTATATAGTTTTTTTCTAGTGGAGAATTCCGAATTGCGTTCTCGTGTTTTGTGGGGAAAGGGTAACAGCTTTCTTTGGAAAGGAAAGGGCTGTTGGTCAACGGAATATGGTGCGCTCCGCTGCATCTGCCGGTTTTCCAGTGAGACGACCAACTTCCGCATAGTTGGCCATTTTATCGCCCAAGCGCTTTCATGTTAGTGGTTTGCCCTGCATAATTAGCTTTTCTTTGTTCAAGTGTAAGGGAAAACAGCGGCTGCCTGGGTCTGTTATTCTTCTTGTTTCCAGCAGTGTCGGAAGTCGAGTGTCCGTCCATGCGGAAAGTAATTCAAATCGGTTGCGCATGAAACTTTTTTGTCTATTATAGGCGTCAACTCGAACCTCATTGTTGTCCTTGTGGTTGGTACCATACCTGCAATGTGTCACAAAACATTTATCAGCAGCAGTATTCGAAATGCGTCTTAAAACCAAGGGTTGTCAAACAATGATGTGCCATTTTAATTTGTTAATTATGCGCTATTTCTGTGAGTGAAAGCGTTTCTGTGAAATGAAAACACGAAATAACTGTTAAAATCACGAATATTCGCTAGCTGAAATATATTAGTAGATCCTAAAGGAAAAGAAAAGGAACTATAGAGTTTAACGTTTCGTCGACGCCTAGATTATTGGAGACACTGTACTGGAGCTCAACTGATCGATGATAAGGAAGAAAATCGCTCATGTGCTTACTAAAACTAAATTTCAGCAATCACCTGCGTCGATATATGGAAACCACGGAACCGAAATAAGCATGACATGCGGGGATTTAAATCATGTTTGTCGCGAAATATGATGCAGTGACTTATAGCTGCAGCACCTCTTTCTGTCATACATAATGAAGAAATGGATTTTGTCACAGCACATTATTTATTCTCAGACAGCGACAAAGACTGTGGAAAAGTTAACAATGCGTTCGTAAAATACCATCAATCATAAATTTATGCCATGTACGTGTTAGCCGGACAGTTGAAATGATAGTTTGGCAAACAGTTATTGCAGTTTCACAAAACCTTATCCTTTGGAATGAACCTGACTGATGGTCACAGTGTGGTGTGATCCTTCCATTCCATGAATTTACGAACGTTGGTAGTGGGGCATTACATCCCTCATTAAATTCTCCCTCCGTTATTTTTCGCTGTTATTTATGCATGCCACCTGTGACGTAGCTGTGAATCAAGTCAATTAAAAGTTTTAATCAGTTACATTTCCGATCATAAACTGTAAGATGAACAACAAAACTAGGTGGTACATTTAATCTCAGACTATCACTTCGAATATCTTCGCAAACAAGAGATGAAATCAGATGTTGCGAAACTCTTCGTAATAGACTAACTGCAACCAGTTTTGCCCGATTAACAACACGTGTAGCGAACGTTGCTCAACAAGGCCAAATGTAACAGCCGTCATGCGTCCGATTTTTTCTACGAGTATAATTTTGTAATTTGTAGCTTTATGCAAATCTGAAATATTAGATATGAAATAATTGCCCGCTCATGGTAATGCAACGGTGAGAAGGGTTCAATACCGGCACATATATCGTAGTATTGAAGGATGACCGGTCGCGGTGGTCTAGCGGTTCTAGGCGCTCAGTCCGGAACCGCGCGACTGCTACGGTCGCAGGTTCGAATCCTGCCTCGGGCATGGATGTGTGTGATGTCCTTAGGTTAGTTAGGTTTAAGTAGTTCTAAGTTCTAGGGGACTGATGACCACAGATGTTAAGTCCCATAGTGCTCAGAGCCATTTGAACCATTGAAGGATGTCGCTTGTATTTTTCGCGGTGTTTTATTTAAAAATGAAGCATGCGTCAGTAGGAGACACCCTCCGACGTGTGCCACTATCACTCTAATTTATTTGCACTTTTACATTATTGCTTTTCACACATCACCTGTTAATGATGGTGACCTTTTTAGAGACGTTTAATCAACGTATAATGCCAGATAAGGTGTATAAAGCCATTCGAGTATGAAGAAAGAGAAGGCGCCTGGAGAAGATGGTGTTTCTCCAGAGCAGTGATTAGAAGATGGTGTTTCTCCAGAGCAGTGATTACAGTCGGAGGGAAAGTAACACAAAAGAAACTTGAAAAATTGTTTACGGAGTGTTTGCGGAGGACAGTCTTCCAAATTTGGAACAATGTTGTTAATATTCAACTTCACAAGAAATGAGAACTGCAAGACGTAAAAAACTGTAGAGGTATCAGCTTCCCCTCCGTTATGTACGAATAATTCACCTAAAGTAATACCAAACACTTATAAATCAATGTTGGATTTCAGTCAAGTAAGGGAACTAGCTGGCTTTAATAGTGGAAGTAGAACAATGGAGTACAAGCCTCGCCTGGATGAAACTGTAGAATGTAGCAATGAGTACGAAATACCACTTTACTTTGGATTTATACATTTTGAGAAAGCTTTAGACTCACTTTCCTCTAAATCAGTACTAACAGTTGTTTAGTAACAAGACACTGAATTTAACTATATAGGTTGTATGATAATTAATAGCAAAAACTGATACGGGTGATAGCCTGGAGGGCTTTTGGTAAATTAAATGAGCTTCTTAAGTTGAAACTTCCGATATATCTGAAAATACAAGGTACCAGTATTGAATTATTTACAATGAGACGTGCACACTTAAAGCGACAACTTTTCAAAAATTGACGGCTGATCAGCGAGAAATGGAGAGTTGCATCATTTTGGGAATTGCTAGGATTGACAGGCTTAAAAAAATAGGGTAAAGCAGTAAAATTCTGTGCTGCATTCCAAAATATAATAGACGATAGGGCGACTTAATGGAATGTGCATTGACGTATGCTAGACGATGGTAATACATGGGAAACTCTAGAGGTCTTTAATCAGTACCGGATGTCAGATGGCTAATGGTGGTGATGTTGTAGATCAAATATGAAGGCCACATTTCTCTCTTGCAATGTACAACGGCAACTTTTCTTTTCAAGGTCCGATCAGTCGTGAGATTAGAACCACGGTGAAAATCTGAGGAAACTTGGAACAAATGTGTTGTGCAGTGTCTCTATAGTTTGCCCATCGACCGCATCAGGTTGCACTTTCGAGTTGTGAGCTCCAGTGAGCTCGTAAAGGTACTTAGAACCATAGAGTCTTCCGCCAAGTGCGAAGTACGTGCTGTCATTCAGGGTCGCCTCCTGATTTCTGACAGAAACGTTCCTCAGTGGTGCAGAACGTACAGACCTTCACGATGCTGGCGGTCAGGGAAGAAAGGGAGTGTCAACCGACGATGTTGTTCAGGAAGTTGACCAGGAAAGTCGAGAAAATCGTCTACGAAGGGTAGTTCAGAGCAAGCGATTCGCATGTTGTCATCTACCACTGTGCTTCTTCGTGACATTGCTCGGCCGCGCACTCCAGCTATAACAAAGACATTCCTGCAGCGTTTTTGATGGGACATGTGTTATCACCCACCATACACTCCAGATTTGGCTCCCCCTGACTCATCTACTTGCTCTGTAGCTGCAGGCCGGAGCAGGGAATTGGCGGAAAGTGTAGGCAGCTGCGTTCTGTGAAGACGGTATTGGAAAGTTGGTACCACACTACGACAGATGTCTTAAGTCGTGGTGGCGACTATGTAGACAAGTAGCTGGAAGATGTAGCTAAATGTTGCAAATAAGAGAGTTTTGATTTTCACTGTCGTTTCCATTTCGCGACCGATCGGACCTTGGAGAGAAGAAAAAACCCTCTTATATTACTAAGCGCCGGCCGGAGTGGCCGCGCGGTTAAAGGCGCTTCAGTCTGGAACCGCACGACCGCTACGGTCGCAGGTTCGAATCCTGCCTCGGGCATGGATGTGTGTGATGTCCTTAGGTTAGTTAGGTTTAAGTAGTTCTAAGTTCTAGGGGACTTATGACCACAGCAGTTGAGTCCCATAGTGCTCAGAGCCATTTGAACCATATTACTAAGCGAGTAACTGGGAATCTGGATTTCAGTACCAGGTGAGGTTGCATATCTTACGGCTTCTAGGAGCAATAAAATTTTTTATTTCAGTATTTCGCTTAATTATGGGGGGAATTTGACAAATTTAAAAAACCATCATTATCTGCTCATAAAGACGTATAATCGTACGCTAAAACTTTAACACAATAAATAGCTTGTTATAGTTGTTTTGTCCTGAGGCTGCGCAAGTACTCGGGCTTTCGTTCAGTATTTGAGAACGAGAGCACATAGCGACTTCCAACAAGTTTTACACATAATTTCAAACCTTTACGAAACTTTTTCTCGCTGTCACCCCTCCCTCATACGAGAAGAAAGAAAAAAAATTTATAACGTATTACATTTTCGCTGCTCATGTAGTGAAATTTCATCATCGGACAAAACGTTTCATTTTATTACTTCCGTACTACCGACCCTGTTTGAGACCCATTCTGCAGACATTACTGCAGTCATGGACTGTGCGGCTGATCCCGGCGGAGGTTCGAGTCCTTCCTGGGGCATGGGTGTGTGTGTGTGTGTGTGTGTGTGTGTGTAGTCCTTAGGATATTTTAGGTTAAGTAGTGTGTAATTTTAGGGACTGATGAAAAAAATGGTTCAAATGGCTCTGAGCACTATGGGACTCAACTTCTGAGGTCATCAGTCCCCTAGAACTTAGAACTACTTAAACCTAACTAACCTAAGGATATCACACACATCCATGCCCGAGGCAGGATTCGAACCTGTGACCGTAGCGGTCGCGCGGGTCCAGACTGTAGCACCTAGAACCGCTCGGCCACTCCGACCGGCTACGGACTGATGACCTTAGCAGTTAAGTCCCATAAGATTTCACATACATTTGACCTTTTTTTTTTTTTTTTTTTTTTTTTTTTTGCAGACAGTATTCGCAGATACCACTGACGCGCCTGCAATATTATATCATTTCGTGCGACGTATTTTGACAGATATGACGTCATAGACATTTAGATGCGTGAAAAATTAGCTTCTGCTTAAAATGGCGCACAGTAAATCTTCAACATCGGGCACGATGTTTTAATTTGCCATTTCTTTACTACATATTCTACTCGCACCACACTTTGCAGGCAGTATCTAAGCATATTACTGAACGTGCAAAATTACATCATTGTACGACACACAGTTCAGGAGACATGACGTCATAAACACGGAGATGCGTGACAAACTCGCTTTTGCTTAGCGCAAACTGCCTAGTTTTTATTCATCCGGTGTTCCATAATACAACTTTTAAGCACAATTTCAAGCTTTCTGTAAACTTTTCCTTTAACGTTTGAAGCTTGGAGCTGGATTGTGGGTTATTGTGCTGAGGCTGGGAGCGTGTCTGCGGGCGCAGCGCCGCGGGCGACACCTGCCCTTGAGACGGCAGCGCCGGCCCACACTTCACACGCGCTGCGCCACACTTCCCACCAGTTTCCTCACTCACACTTCTTTAAAACCGTGACTGTTTCTTAAAATTTTGTAAACAGCTTTACCAGGGCCCGCTACCGGTCACAGTTTCTTCGTTAACTTGCTTAAATTATTTATTTTTGCAACGCGGTTTGAGGTATCACTTCATCATCAGGCGAAAGGTAGCAGTACAAAAGCATTTGACACAAATACACACAGATCTCAATGTAGTAGTTTTCTACTTTGGCATGTGCTGTGGCATGTGCTGTTCGTTAGAATTGGCTCTCTTCTTGCGGTGTATTCTCCTTCTTTAATTATTTTCTGCTATTTGTATTTTGATATTCTCATAAACAACTAAAGGTTATTTGCTTTATTGCTAGCACTAGAAACTAGCTGTGATTCAGATAATACTATCTGGACATTAATTCCTAACAACCGCTCTGTCCACAGCAAGAGATGCCTGCGTGTACTAAATAAATCTGGATTTCTGTATATCACGTGTAGAAGTATGAAACCGGAATTTCCCTATAGATAGTGCTAACCGTCAGTGTAGGGCCCATGAGACAGTGTCTGCAGCACCATCTGCTTCCTGTAACGGCTGACGACGAATGTCAACACACAGTAGCCCAAGTTCCGTACTTCGGTATCTGTTTAAAACCCATAAACATGTCGAGATTTGTGCCTACCAACTACGATTTTCGGACATCATTGGTTTTCTGTTATCATTTGAAGAAACCTGCTGCAGAATCGCATCGAATTCTTGTCGAAGCTTTCGGCGAACATGCTCTTGGGAGAACACAGTGTTTCGAGTGGTTCAAAAATTTCAGAAGTGGTTATTTTGACTTGAGAAACGACGAGCGCGAAATACCACCGGAAAAGTTCCAAGACAAAGAACTGCAGGCCTTATTGGATAAAGGTGATAATCATCCTCAACAGGAACTCGCGGAACAATTGAATGTTGATAGCTACGGGAAAGGTTCAGAAAGTGGGAAAATGGGTTCCGCATGAACTGAATGAAAGACACCAAGCAACTCGAAAGACTACTTTTGAAATGCTGCTCGCCAGATATAAAAGAAAGTCGTTTCTTCATGGAACAGTTACAGGCGATGAAAAATAGATCCTAATCGTCGCAAATCGTGGGTGAATCCAGGGAAACCATCGACATCCACTGCAAGACCAAATCGCTTTGGAAAATGCTCTGTATTTGGTGGGACCAGAAGGGTTTCATCTCTTATGAGCTGCTAAAACCTGGAGAAACTGTTAACACTGGTCGCTACCAACAGCAGATGATCGATTTAAATCGAGCATTATGTGAAAAACGAATGGAATATGGAAAAAGGCAACACAAAGTCATATTGCTCCATGCTAACGCCCCATCGCACACAGCAAACCGGGTCAGGGAAACGATCGAGGCATTCAGTTTGGAAATACTAAGGCATGAGGCTTATTCTCCAGACTTGGCTCCGTCCGATTATCTTCTATTTGCATCACTGGGACACGCTTTCGCTGAACAACGCTTCAGTTTGTATGAAAAGGTACGAAAATGGCTCGCTGACATTTTCGCTTCAAACGTAGAACTGTTTTCTTGGCGTGGCATCCATAGCCTGCCGGAGAGGTGGGAGAAATGTATAATAGCAACGGAGATTATTTTGTATAAAATATTGTTTATCAGTTTCAAACAACAGACGTGTAATTATTGCAACAAAATTCCGGCTTTATACTTCTACACTTGGTAAATCCGAATTTTTGTTGTCCGCTCTTTACAAACTTGTGAATAATTCTTATTACATGTTGTTTATTATAATCAGCGCTACTGTGGACTAGAGTCGAGGTGTGGAAGTCGAGCTTTTCCCGGCATGTCGAATGTTCGAGTAACTTACGCGAATGCAACCGGGTTACGTCGTCGACAACAGCCGATATTTCGACAGATGAATACAAGAAGTAACAAATGAAAGGAGAGCCCCCTTTGCCTCTCAACTTAAATCCTCGGTGGGCCACGCTGCGTCAACCGGAAGCTAAAAGCAGCATGTATAGAAAGCCGCACTTTAAACAACTAAGAACAAAAGATAACCAGCGCCGGAAGTTATCGACAGCGAAAGATTACTTAACAGCGGGTTAGCAAGTGGCAGTAACTCTGTCACTCTATTGTTTGGCCAGGGACAGTCACCGCTGATTTCCCATCCGTCATTAATTAATATTTTGCGACCGATAACTTCTGGCGTTGGTTATCTTTGGTTGTTGTTACAGCTTCTGTTGTCTTTGCTCGTACGCCTTCTGTTGTTTCTGGTGGACGTAGCCCAGTCCACTGAGGGTTTAATTTGCCACACACAGCAATCTCCTGTTTCGTTTGTGCCTTCAAAATGGGGAGTGTTTCCCGCCGAAATATCGGCCGTTGCCGACGACGTTAACTGGCTGCATTCTCGTAAGTTATTTCTAGAATGACGATCAATCACTAGAATCTTCATTCTAGTGCGTAGTGGTGTTGATTATAATAAACGTTTTGTAATGGCTCTTCACAAATAAACAGTGGACAACAAAAATCCAGATAGCCACAGCAACGGAAGAAGTGAAATACGCCTCAAGGAGACAATCATTTCTGATGGACATAGCAGGCCATAAAACATGTCAAAATAAAAGTAACTAAATAAAGATCTACGTGTAATGTTGTTAAATATTTTGTATTGCCTTTTTTGACGTACTGATGAGGTCATTCCTCGAAACATGTTGCAATATTAAATAACTTTAGCAAGTTAACGAAGAGTTGTTACTGGTAGCAGTTTGATAAAACCTGTTTTTAAGCATTTCAATTCATCGTCTCCGCTCGGTTTACCATTGTTTATCCGATAACAATCGCTTGAGATACGTCAGTTTCCACGTGACGTTCCCTTCTGCCTAAGCAAGTGATTCAGAATTAGATGGCCCCTTCCTCAGCCGCTAGGGGATTGATGGTACTATCCGGAAACTACAACCGCACACTAGTAAGAACGAAATTACGCTCTTGGGACTGTTGGCCCTCGACTACGATTATGCTTGCACGTAGGTCTTGTGAAATATCTGTGATCTCCTGCTACCTTCTTAGACGAACTGATTCCTTCAATTTATCCATGTTATATCGAACTTAAGAATAAACATTAATGTAATCGGAAACGTTGTCCATCTGAAAATAGCCCGAAACATGTTATGCATGTTATGGTACTGAAATAAAGCATTTTAAAAGCATTTACGACTGGTTGCCTTATTCACCATCAATCTCGGAAGCACATTAGAAGCAAGATACTTTTCTGCTTTAGTCGCATTTAAAAGCAAAGTCTAGTTCGACACGACGAGCTATCCACTAATTAGACATTATTTTCCCCGAGTGCATTTGCCATAAGTGCAGTGTTTTCGTTTTTCGCGTGCTATTTGGTTTATTGTGCAAGAAATAGATTCCTCGTCAGACAAATAACTAAATTTCGTCACAAAACTTAGCCAACACATTAAATAACAAAAATATCGAACTTATGACAAAGTACTCACCCAAAATAATGTATGGTTAATAGATGAGCATCTGGTGACGGCGGCATTCTACCCAGCGCCTCCAGTCAAAGTAAATACTGATACTGAAACGTGACTGAAGAGTAAAAGAGTGCCTGTTTATAAGTTAATAATTCCGGCTGCAATCGTTGGATGTGACTAATCAAGCCACCCAATCTCTTACAGGATTAAAGATCTCCATCTTTGGGACACCATATATGAAGAACATTAAAACCATTTCTTCATGGTTTATCTTAGAAGGAGGCAAAATTCAGAAAGTAGAGGGATTTAAACATCTAGGAGAGTGGATAAATGTTGATGTGACAGAAACACATTACTGTAGTACGAATCAACCCATTATGAACAGCTTTCGATCAATATAAAGTTAAGACATTATCAGCCTGTGATCTAACCTGAAAACTTGTAAGCTGCTGGGAGTCTGAATCTCTATTAGGAAGCTATAACGTTTGGAACTTTCTGAAAAATATTGTGTCCTCGAAGAACTGTAGACTGTTCATTTAGAAGAATACCTAATCAAGAGTAACATATCGGGATGGAAAAGATCTCGGACACTGCCATGAACAAATGGACTATTTTCTTTGAACACATCTGTAGAATGGACCAGCGAAGATGAACATAACAGTTTATTGTGAGCAAGAAATCCAAAGAGCGATAGATACAAGAGGTACAAAGAGCTATAGAAGAAACATGAGCACAAGAAATAGATGCATACCACAGGATAAACGTCAAATGAAAGTCGATGCTGCCACAGTTTCCTAGGGCAATAGGTGGATGACCAGAATGTCACTGACAGAGGCGCGAAGAGGGTTGCAAAGTGTGATAGCAAAGGCATACTGGACGAGGATAAAGAGCGAAAGAAAAGAAAATGATCCCAATTAATGTTGTCCACAGATGACCGAAACGAAAAGAAGAAAAATTTTGTTTGGGATCCTACAACTATCAATAATATAATTAAAAATAAACAAGAAAAAATAATGTAATTAATAATAATAATAATTAATGCTGTATTAATAAAATTTGCACAGGTGCAATACGATTGGGAATAATAAAACTGCTTAGGAACTAACAATGAAGAAAGAAAGTAAGGATACAAAAGTGAGATATTATAGCATATTGAGATACGTGGGAGAGGATTTCAGGGAGGCTATCCAAGCTCGGGAATTCGTGGTATGGAACTGAAATGTAGCCCACATTCCACCTTTTGACACTACGGAGGAATGGTTCGTTTCAGTTCACATAGTGCCGAAATAACGAAGTTGCACATTCTAGCGAAGAAGCGGGCAGAGTGCAAACTTCCAGGCAGATATTTCTGAAGGAGGCGAACTACGAGGTCACATATTTGAGCTCAGGACGACGCGTGGTGGCAGCAGCTATTGTAGTGAGGAAACAGTTGCTACTTGTTACATTCCTGCACATGGTTTCTAGAAAGAGTGTTAGAATTTGAGAACTCCTCCGAAGGTAAGCATTGCATTGCTGTCTGGTTATCAAATGGTTCAAATGGCTCATGGGACGTAACATCTGTGGTCATCAGTCCCCTAGAACTTAGAACTACTTAAACCTAACTAACCTAATGACATCACACACATCCATGACCGAGGCAGGATTCGAACCTGCGACCGTAGCAGTCGCGCGGTTCCGGACTGCGCGCCTAGAACTGTCTGGTTATCAGTAAAAGGAAAGACACTCTTTGAAATGGAGCGAGAAGAGCTATGTCACAGAAATGGAAAATATCGTAAAGTATGCCCTAACTCTCTCGATCTTACAGTTCAAGGTTCGCACTAATTTAAGGGCATGACAAAACATTTAGTTTGTGTACTGCAGAAGTTACAGAATCGCGGGTGTAGCGATTAAGACACTGTACCTGCTTTCGGGTGGAGCCGGGTTCAAACAAGACATATGATCAGTATTTATTTTTTCTTGATGTTTCATGAAACAAAATGACGCAGATACCATCATTTTTCATTTCAAACAGAGCTAACAGCATTCCTTTTCTAGCATTCTCTATTCCGAGCTTGTTCTCAATCTCTAATAACCTAAGGGACGTTAAACCCTAACCCCTACTCTTCCTTTTCCTGGAACGCACTGCTGCTGCATTGAAGACCACCGACGAGGACCTATTCCAACGTGTGAAGGTCAAACTTGAACACATGAGCAGCTGTAACTTGTGATGGAAATAGGTTAGACAGAACTTATAGTTTCTACTGCTTACATTGTGCCGCTAATTTTTTAACTTTTAATAAATTTGAAGTATATTTTTATAGCCCTATGCATCTGATAGAGAGACTTTGTTTACATCGGTAAAGATTGTGATCGTTATCGCTGTACAGCTCCGACAATCGACTGAAATGTATGTTCAACTATTTGGGCTCGACCAGAGAGAGGTAGAGGCAGTGCTGGTGTGTTATAATAAGAGTAAATGGAGTGCTCGGAGCGCGCGGCCACTCCTCGCAGTCAAACCGGCTCCCCGGGACTTCCAGCCATTAGTACTCGCTCCTAGACGCCCCCGTCTGCAACTGGAAGCTGCCACCTGAATATTCCCAGCGGATGCTGGAAGTCAGGTTCGAGTGCAACAAGGTCGCGCCCGCTCAGTGGCGTCACGCGGAACTTCCGTCTCGAGTGGCCGTGAATTAGCAACAAACAACTAGCAGGAATTACCATGCCGGCAGTGGAAATGGAGCCATGACGATATTACGAAACAAGTGTATAAGGGTAATCATTTTTGTGACTAATATCGACGAAATTAATAGTCTCACGTGAAGATTAACGCCTACAGCCAGGATTAGTTGCACTTGGCTTTTATTGGCATTATTATTCACGATTTCTGTATCTCTTTACATCTGCATCTACATATATACTCCGCAAGCCACTGAAAAATACCTGATGAACGGTACTTTGTAAAAGTTTAGCGATTTTCTGCCCAACTCGGCTCATGTATTGAATGAGAGGAAAGTGACAGTTCATATGCAGCAGTAAATGAAACCAAAGAGCAATATCGGAATGGAATTACAGTTCAGGGTGTAGAAATAAAAATTTTGAGGTTTGTCAGAGACGTCAAAGGGGATGGATGATCAAATAAATAGATGAACGAATGATCAGTGTTACGAAAAGATGTTATAAGATGAACTTCAACAAAAGTAAAATGAGAGTAATGGATTTTAGTCGAACTGAAACAAGTGCTGGTGATGGAATTAGATTAGGAAATGAGACACTAAAAGTAGTAGATGAATTCTGTGATTTAATCAGAACACTGGCTGAAGATTGCCGAAGTAGAGAGGATGTAAAATACTTTCTGACAATGGCAAGAAAATGGTATTTGAAAAAGATAAATTTGTTAACATACAATATGAGTTCAAATGTAAGGAGATCTTTCCTGAAAGTATTTTTCTGGAGTGTAGCCTTGTACAGAAGAGAAATGTTAACAATAAACATTACAGATAATAAAAGAATAGAAGCTTTTGAAATGTGGTGAAATGTGAACAGAAGACTGCTGAAGATTAGATGTGTAAATCGGATAAGTAATGAAGAATTAGTTAGTAGAACTGGAGAGAAACGAAATGTATGGCACAACTTGAGTAAACGAGGGGCTCGATTGATATGTCATTTTGGCAATGGAGGGAAGTGTGGGTGTAGAAATTGTAGACGAAGAGCTGTGTTTGACTGTAGTATGCAGGTTCAAGTGGGTGTAGGTTTCAGTAACTACGCACAGGATACACTACCGTGGTGAGTTACATCACAAGTTTTCGGACTGAAGACCACAATAGCGACGACGACAACAACAACAACAACTCTACGCAGTACATACGATGGAAATAGTGGATTTATCACATTTTCTTCCTCGAATGTCGCTTCTCTAAATTTAACCAATAGCGTTTCGAGAGAACACTGTCACCCTTCTTCAAAATATTTCCATTTACGTTGCATAATCATTTCTGTCACACTTTCGAATGGGCTATAATGATTTTCTGCGATTCTAGGAGTACGTAGCTCAATTCGTTCGATATCCGCTGTAATATATACTTAATAAGGAAGAGTACTGTAGAAGTGGTCGACTAGTGTTTTGTATGTGGTTTCTTTACAGGTGCGCCGCACTGTCCCAGAACACTGCTTGCAAATATATGGATGGGCCTTGACATAGTCTACCACCAGTTTCACGTTTATATCACATGCCATATCGCTTCTTAGCGTTAACTGAAAGTTTTTAAACGTTGGGCTCCAGAAATATATCAATAACATTTAATCATGTACTAAATGTAAAACTGTCTTCAGTTCCTGGTTTGATTTGAGTTACCGAGCCACACACAATCCAATAACGTCCGCTTCTTTCTCTTTTTCACAAATCTTTTATGTATATTGAAACGTAAATGTTTCTATCCTGGTACTTTGTGGGTTAGCCGGTGCTGGCCGGGGTGGTCTAGTGGTTCTAGGCGCGCAGTCCGGAACCGCGGGACTGCTACGGTCGCAGGTTCGAATCCTACCTCGGCATGGATGTGTGTGATGTCATTAGGTTAGTTAGGTTTAAGTAGTTCTAAGTTCTAGGGGACTGATGACCACAGCAGTTAAGTCCCATAGTGCTCAGAGCCATTTGAACCATTTGGTTAGCCGGTATTACATACGTTTCTGTCGATCATACGCTGTTCAGTTTAACGTACTGGGTTCTGTAATCAAAATTCTTAAACCCCTTCACATGTCTGTGAATATATTAGGTACAATCGTCTTTTGATTATTAGTCGACAGTATATTGGAATAAGAAATCTTCCCGTTCACTTGCATGTATTATTTACAAGACTTTGTGTGTGTGAATAAAGCGATCTGTGTCTTAAATTAGTGGTTCGACCGCACAATGCGTTGCAGCATCCTACAGCGTTTATACCCATTCATCTTGCGATTATACCCATTTTGACCTGTGCGCTTTTTCCGTCACACAGGACAATTCGCCGCACAAGATTTTCTTAGTAGATTTGGAACTAATTTAGTACAACGTCTAACAGGAATTCTGTGAGGACCTGGTGCCTTTTTGAACTAGAGTAGTGTTAATTGGTTTCAATTGCCTCACACAGGTGAGCGTGTGCAGTGACCAAACGATGTCGTGTAATGAGTGCCATCGGCAGGGGATCTCATATTGTATTCATATTTCTAGATCCCCAGAATGCTTTTGACGCCGTTCCTCACAAGATACTTCTAAACAATTTGCATATCTATGGAGTATTGTTACAGTTGTGTGACTGGATTCCTGATTTCCTCTTAGAAAGGTCACAGACCGTAGTAATAGACGGAAAATCATCGAGTAAAACAGAAGTGAGATTAATTGTTCCCGAGGGAAATGTTGCAGGCTTTCTGCTGTTCATAATACATACAAACGATTTAGGAGGCAATCTGAGCAGCCCTCTTAGACTGTTTGCAGATGATGCTGTCATTTACCGTCTGGTAAAGTCATCAGACGATCAAAACCAATTACAAAGTGACTTAGTTACGACATCTGTTTGGTGCAAAAAGTGGCGATTGACCGTAAACAATGAATAGTATGAGGTCATTCACATGAGTACAAAAAGAAATTCGTTAATTTCAGTTACACGATGAATCACATAAATCTAAAGGCTGTCAACAAAATACCTAAGAGCTACAACTGTGAACAACGTAAATTGGAACGATCATACAGATAATATTATGAGAAAGATAAATCAAAGACTGTGTTTCACTGACAGAACATTCACAAGACGCAAGAGGTCTACTGATTGCCTACACTACTCTTGTCGTCCTCTGCTAAATTACTGCTTTGCGTTAAGGAATCCTAACTAGACAGGATTGACGGAGGGCATAGAAAAGTCCAAAGAAGGACAGCGCGTTTTGTATTATCGCGAAATGGGAGAGAGAGACTCACGAATATGTTGGACTGGCAATCATTGAAACAAAGGCCTATTTCGTTGCGGCGATATCTTTCACAAAATTTCAATCACTACCTTTCTCTTCTGAATGCGAAAGTACTTTATTGTCCCAGCTTACATAGGAAGAAACGATAATTGTGAAAGAAATAAAAGAAATTAGAGCTCGTACGGAGAGATTTTAAGTTTTAATTTTCGCGCGTGTTTTTCGAGAGTGGAACGAAAACAGTCGAAATGCTTCGAAGAACCGACTGCCAGGCACTTAACCGTGACTTGGAGAGTAGTCATGTAATTGTTGATATAAGTGTGATAATTTCTTTATGCGTGAATTCAGTATTATTAAATGAAGTTCATATACGGGCTCTGTTTGTGATGTCTTCACTTTCAACACCACACTGATCCACGGGAGATTGGAAAGAGGGTTTTTATGACACATTTTTTCTTTCCAAGGTTTAGAAACTGTATTAATTTTTGGGGTACATGGCTGTGAAATTGTCTTCGGCATTACTATCAACTGCAAATCACCAAAACTAAGTGGAAGAACTATAAACGTCTGAACCTGTATTCTCGAGGTGTTATAGACTCAGATTTGCGCGAGCCATACCTCTTTGCGTTTTCCGATTTGGATAAGTTAGTCTACACGAGTGCGGAGTTAGTTCCTGTGTATATGCCTCACCCAACTCATTCATTAACATTTGTCACCGAAACTGGGCTGGTATCCATTTCTGATAACATCACCGTTGATACGAAAGTGAGCTAGCAGAAGAAGCGAAATATACAGGCTGAGGCGCCCAACGTTTTCACCTCAAATAACTTTTGACATTTTCACAAGATGTCTCTTTGTTAAATACATAGCCGGGCGGAGTGGCCGCGCGGTTTGAGGCATCATGTCACGGACTGTGCTGCCCCTCCCGCCGGAGGTTCGAGTCCTCCCTCGGACAAGGGTGCGTGTGTGTGTGTGTGTGTGTGTGTGTGTGTGTGTGTGTGTTGTTCTTAGCATAAGTTTGTTTAAGTTGTGTGTACGTCGGGGGACCGATGACCTAAGCAGTTTGGGCCCTTAGGAATTCACACACATTTGAACATTTGTTAAATATATCCTTTCACACCCACACCAACAGATTGGCGTTGCTGATCTCTTGTCATCCTAATGAAGGTTCTTAGATACCAACTGGAGCTCTGACGATGAAACTGTGTCATCGAAATGTACACTGGCGAAATAAAAAGTTATTAAAAACAGTAGACGGATTATATTATTAAGTTTTACATTCATGTTAATTTGATTTAACTCAGTTCAATTACATCTTTTAATCGAAAAGTTTCATTCTTCTTCCGTAAATAATTTCCAAAGAAAGTAGTTTCGTTATACGAGTAAATAGACCGATAATTTTACGCAGTGTTGTTGTTATTCGTAAATGATAATTTCGTACATAACGATTCTGACTTAGAGCACAACTGTGTAGCTTCCGACTCCGACTCGAGCACCGATAAACCACCTCAGTAAAATCTGTATTCGAACCCGCGAGTTCAGGATCTAGTACGGCCAGTGTAAAAGATCTGGGACGCCCCGTATACGCGACTGCCGAAGTTTGTTCGTACCTCAGGGGCGCGGGCGGCGGCGGCGGAAGACGCACGGAGGGCTGTCGGGACGCCCACGGAGACGCAGCTGGCCGCCTTGTCTAGCAGAGCGCTGCTGAGCAAGCTCTTGTAGAGCGCGGGCGGCAGCTGGAACGGCCTGGACGCGGGGGCGGAGGCGCGCTCGTCGTCGCCGGAGCGGGGAGAGGAGCCGCGGGACGTGGGGGCGGCGCGAGCCGCGGGGCCCGCGGCCCGCATCTGGCGACCTGCCGCCGCCGCACTGGGGCGCCGCGCCACCAGGCCACGCCTGCGCACCGGGCCCGCTGCCGATACAGCCAAACAAACGCGAGATCTCTTTCTCCTACCCACCACCTACAGGCACTAGTAGATAACAGCGGAGGAAGCGGGATCGGGATATATCTTACCGTCGACGGCGAGGTCATTCGAGACGGAGCAAAATCTCGAACTGGGGAAGAAATCCGCCGCAACCTCTCCGAAGGAACCATGTCGACACTCGACCTTAAGCGTGGTACGGAAACCACACTCCCTAAAACCGAATTCGTATGTGGAGATTTCAACCGCAGCCCTCCTGAATGTGTATTAACCACTGCGTCACCTCTCTCGGTGCAAAGTAACTAATTAATGTCTTTTAATCTCTCCTTTTCTAAAAAGTCTCTTCCTAAAAAGAGAAGCAACTGTGTAAATATTAAGAGTTAAGATGGGAGGCCACTTCTAAGCAAAGAATGGAAAACTGAAAGGTGGAAGAGATATAGAGAGGGGCTATACGAGCGAAATGAACTTTGAGGCAGTAGTGTAGAAAGGTAATAGGAAGTAGATGAAGATGAGATAGGAGATGTCATACTGATAAGTGGGCTCACACTTCCAAGTACTTCGTAAAACGGACTCCAATTTGCAGTCACTGAAGTAACACCGCATATCCTCTGAGCCCGTGAAATTTCGTTTCTTCCTCCACTTCTGGGTGCTTCACTTTTTTCTCGGGCGATGTATGTGAGACAGGCGAAATACCCTGAGACTTCAAGAATGAAATAAATCACAGGTGTGAATATTACCGCGGTATCATTAACGCTTGCGAAATACTGGTATGAATTTTAACAGAAGGGAAGACTGGTATTTGCCTTCCTCGGGGAACATCCGTTCGATTTCGGGAGAAATGTAGGAAAATACAAGGTGATACTGTCTTAGAAGGTATCTTAAAGAAAGGCAACTCGATGCTTATAACATTTGTAGAGTTAGAGAAAACCTTTGACAATGTCGATTAAAGTACACACTTTCAAATTTTGACGGTATCAAAGATAAAATACAGGGAATGAAATGTTATTTACAACTTGTACAGAAACCATACTGCAGTTATAAGAGTCGAAGGATATGAAAGGAAAGCAATAGTTGAGATGAGCGTAAGACAGGTTTTAAGCATATCCCCGATGTTGTTCAGTCTGTACATTTATAAAACAGTAAATCAAATTTTAGAAAAAGGTTGGAAAAGTGTTTAAAGCGCAGGGGGAAGAAATAGGAATTTTGAGGTTTGCCTATGAGACTGTAATTCTATCAGACACTGCAAAGCGCTTAGAACAGCAGATGAACGAAACGGATAGTGTCCTGAAAGTAGCTTATAAGATAAACATTTGCAAAAGTAAAACAAAAGAAATGGAAATTAAGATAAGTAAATCAGGCTCGAGCGATGCTTTCTGAATCCGTGATGATTTGTGGAGACATGTTTTTTTTGTTCCAAGGAAATTTATTATTTTCAAACTTAGACTATACTAAAAAATTCTGCAGCAAACCGAGGTTAACGGAACTGGTCTGTAATTTTCCGGGTCCGTTTCTCTACCCTTCTCATATACAGGAGTCACCCGCGCTTTTTTCCACTCGCTTGGAACTTCACGCGGGGCGAGAGATTCGCGATAAATGCAAGCTACGAAACGCGCCAGTGCCGATGAATACTCTCTGTACAACCGAACTGGAGTTCCATCATAATCTGGCGATTTATTTGTTTTCAGCTCTTTCAGTTGTTTCTTAACGCCATGGATGAATATTTCTATGTACACCATATGTGAGTCTGTACAACGGTCAAACGATCGTATGTCTGTACAGTCCTCCTGCGTGAATGATTTTTGTAAACTCGAACTTTAAAACTTCAGTTTTCCTTTTGCTATCTTCTGTTGCCACGCTACACTGGTCGATGACTGAATAGCAGCCTTCGACCCGCTTAGTGATTTTACGTAAGCCCAGAATTTTCTCTGCTTCTCGGCAAGATCTTTCGCTAACATGGGACATTCAAATTTGTTGTATGCTTTGCGCATAGATCATTTTATTGATGCACGAAGTCCTACTAACTTTTGCCTGTCGACATTTATGCGTTCCTTTTTAAACCGAGAGTACTAGAATCTCTGTTTCCTTACTATTTTCCGAATTTTGTTACTAAACCACAGTGGACCTTTTACTTCCTTAATCCACTTACTCGGCACATACTACTCTAGAGTGCGATTTACATTTACTTTAAACTTTGTACAAAATTCCTCTAGGTCCGTCGTATCGGAACTAAATGAAATAATTTCTCCTAGCTACATATAGATTCCTAACCCATACATATAGCTCTGAAAATTTGTGACTGAATATTTAATAGCTATGAAAATACTTGTAGGATTTGTAATGAAGAACATGGGCACTTGCAATACATAATTGATACACGAATAGTTCACCTCCTAACTATTACCTGTTACATGTACCCAGCGTCTTTCATTATAAATCATAGAAGTGGAATCTGTATGGGACTAGGAGAACTTATTTTATACCTTTTAGACCAGTTTAAAAGAGAGTTACATTCTTCTTTTTCTTGTGCCTTTGTCCCGAGCTTGGCATAGTTACGAACGAATTTGGCATGGGTTATTTAGAGGGTGGCCAGATGCGCTTCCTGTCGTAACCTTGTTACTCCCAGGGACGGGACGGAGTGTGTGTACTCCAGCTGTCTACTTTTAGCGTTGTACACTGAGGTGACAAAAGTCATCGGATAGCTTGGCGTACTGCAGCAGCTCGAGGTGGCCTGCACTCAACAAGCTGTTGGAAGTTCACTGCAGAAATATTGAGCCATGCTGTCACTATAGGCATCCATAATTGCGGAAGCGTTGTCTGAGCAGGATTTTGTGTGCGAACTGAGCCCTCCATTGTGTCCCATAAATGTTCTATGGGATTCATGTCGGACGATCTGAGTGGCCAAATCATTCGCGCGAATTGTCCACAATGGTCTTCAAACCAATCGCCAACAATTTCCATCGTTGTTCGGGAACATGAAGCCCATGAACGGCTGCAAATGTTCTCCAGTCAGTTGCAACAGCGGACCCACTCCATCCCCATATAAACACAATCCACAACATTATGGATCCACCACCACCTTGCACAGTACCTTGTTGACAACTTGGGTCCATTGCTTCGTGAGGTCTGCGTCACTCTCGAACCCTGCCATTAGCTCTTACCAACTGAAATCGGGTAGCCGGCTGCTGTGACCGAGCGGCTCTAAGCGCTTCAGTCCGGAACCGCGCTGCTGCTACGGTCGCAGGTTCGAATCCTGCTTCTGGCATGGATGTGTGTGATGCCCTTATGTTAAGTTAGGTTTAAGTAGTTCTAAGACTATGGGACTGACGACCTCAGATGTTAAGTTCAAAATGGCTCTGAGCACTATGGGACTTAACTTCTTAGGTCATCAGTCACCTAGAACTTAGAATTACTTAAATCTAAGTAACCTAAGCACAACACACACATCCATGTCCGAGGCAGGATTCGAACCTTCGACCGTAGCGGTTGCGCAGTTCCAGACTGTAGCGCCTAGAACCGCTCGGCCACCTTGGCCGGCTCAGATGTTAAGTCCCATAGTGGTTCAAATGGCTCTGAGCACTATGCGACTTAACTTCTGAGGTCATCAGTCGCTTAGAACTTAGAACTAATTAAACCTAACTAACCTAAGGACATCACACACATCCATGCCCGAGGCAGGATTCGATCCTGCGACCGTAGCGGTCGCGCAGTTCCAGACTGTAGCGTCTAGAACCGCTCGGCCATCCCGGCCGGCTCAGATGTTAAGTCCCATAGTGCTTAGAGCCATTTGAACCATTTGAAATCGGGTATCATTTGATCAGGCCACGGTTCTCCAGTCATCTAGGGTCCAACCGATAAGATCATGAGCCCAGGAGGGTCGCTGCGGGCGATATCGTGCTGTTAGTAAAGGTACCAGAGTCAGTCGTCTGCTGCCATAGCCCATTATCGCCAGATTTCGCCGCACTGTCCTAACTGATACGGTCGTTGTAACGTCCCAGATTGATTACTGCGGTTATTTCTCGCAGTGTTGCTTGTCTGTTAGCACTGACAACTATATGCAAACGCCACTGCTCTCGGTCGTTAAGTGAATGCCGTTGGTTACTGAGTTGTCCGTGGTGAGAGATAATGCCTGAAATTTGATATTCTTGGCACAGTCTTGACACTGCAGATCTCGGAATACTGAATTCCCAAAACGATTTTCTAATTGGATGGTACCATGTGTCTAGTTCCAACTACCATTGCACGTTCAAAGTCTGTTTAATTCCAGTAGTGCGGCCACAATCACGTCGGAAAACTTTTTCATGAATTACCTGAGTACAAATGACAATTCCGCCAATGCACTGCCCATTTATGCTTTGTGACACGACTCTACCACCATCTGTATATGTGCATATTGCTACCCCATGACTTTTGTCACCTCAGTGTACATGTAGAGGTCATGAAATTTTTTCCAAATTGTTTGCAAGTCGTGTTACTGTGGCAGGACTTCGGTACCAGTCCGGTATTCACCTAGTGGGATGTGGAAAACTGCCTAGAAACCACATTCAGTCTGATCGGCACACCGACCATCGTCGTTAATCCGCCCGGCGGATCCGATCTGGGACCAGCGACTTTCCTGTACCGGAAGTGGCGGTGTTATATTCTCGGCTATCCGGGCGGGTAAAAGAATGTTACATTAAAAATGTATGTCATTTAAATTATCATTTGCAGCTTCTTAGCCTTGTAAGTGTGAAATTTGTCAGTGGGTCAGTGTGTAATGAGAACGATGCAAGAGCTTAATGCAGTCGAGTGCAGTATTTGGACAGTAAGGTGGACGTGGCCCTGCGGCTCCGCGAGGTATACGCTGCAGAGGCAGTGCTGGCGCTCACAGATGCAGTAGTGCCGTCTGGCTGCCGACATCGAGTTCCACACATACCACCTGGAAAGCATTCCGATATTACCTGCACAACGAGCTGGTCCCGCATAGCAGCCGAGATGTCAGGCGTTACTAATCCTTTTCATCTCCAACCCCACACCCACCCCTGTGGGACCTAGGTGGATCAGACAGACAAGAAAGCGAGTTAATATTGCATTGACATCCAGTTGTGAGCTGCGTTTAAAATTACAAGTCTCTAGCTCATTGGGAACTTAGTTTAAAATCAACTGCAAAAGTTGCACCAAACAAACAGAAAAGAAGACAATCTAATAAAAACGTAGTAAAAAGAGGAGTTTGTTAACATATAAAAATCTGAGTGTTAGGAATTCTTTTCTGAAGGTATTATTCTGTAATGGAGCCCTTGTATGGAAGTAAAACATGGATAATAAACGTACCAGACAAAAACAATTGAAACGTGCTGCTACCGAAGAAAGCTGAAGATTATATGGTAGATCCCATACCTACTAAGGAGGTACTAAATCGAATTTGGGAGAAATGAAATTTATGGCACGTCTCGACTGAAAGAAGTGATCGGTTGACAAGAAATTTCTGATTCTTGAAGAAATCGTAAATTTGGTTTTGGAGGGAAGTGTTGCGAGTAAAAGTTGTAGAGAGAAATAAAGGGACGAATGCAGCAAGTAGGTTCAATGGATGCAGGTTGCAGTCGTCATTCACAGATGAAGCGGCTGGCACAGGGTAGACTTGCGTGGAGAGCTGCATCAAACTACTTGTTGGTCAAAAGACCAAAACAACAACAATCTCTCCATCATTTTCGACGATGACATCTCGAAGGCTCGCAAGCGAAATATATTTTATTAGCCTGTGTGAAATATTAAAGACTTCCTAAAGATGTACTTTATTGATGCTTATTATTCATGCAAGATACATTATCAGCTTCGAAATGCACACTCCATCATCAGGCGTACCTGGGATCCAGTACCGTCTATGTCCATCCAATGATATATGTCTATACTTGGATAGCCTCTAACCACTGATATCTTGCCATTCTGCTTTACTGTGTAGAAAAAAAATCAAGAAAATTTATGCGAACGCTTTTTGTTTGCTTTTGCTTTTCAACACATACGAAGTCCAACCATGTCTTGGACTACAGCAAGAAAAACAGAGGCTTCCATCAATCTATTAGGGCGAGTGACGGGACGCTTTCTTTGAAAAAAGATGACCGCAGTTTTCCTTCTCCTGTCCTTGTCTAACCTGAACCTATCTACAAGAGTGCATCCTCAACGGAAGATAGAGGAAACATGCACAATCACTTTGATGGAATTTCCACTCGATGTAATGAATGGCAGGTCTCTTTAAACGTCGATAAATGCAGTAATATGCAAGAATCCTACGGTATATGACTATAAGATTTGTACGGAGCTTATGAAGTCCGTTGTATCGTTTAAATGTTTAGGAGTAATACTAAGAATGGATATTAAATAGCACGAATACGTGAAATCTATCAGAGATAAGGCGAATTGGAGACTTGCATTTGTTTGATGGACTCTGAGAGAATACATTGTCTCTGCAAAAGAAACCGCATAAAAGACGAAAGAGCGACAAATTCTAGAGCACTGCTCCAGCGTTGGTTGTTATCAGGTAGGCGCGAGTGCACATATCTAAAGAATTCAGAGACGCGACGCTCGGATCGTAACAAATGGGTATAATGCGTACGAAGGTGTAAGAGAGATGCTCAGCGAACTTAAATGATAATCTTTGGAAGAAAACTGACGTATTTCTCGTCAAACTCTGTTGCGTAAATTTAGAGCACAGATACTTGAGTGCGCAATAGCTGCGCTGCCAGCTTCACGTATCACGCGTAGGGATGGTGAGAATAAGACGAGAGAGATTAGACTGCGTGCAAAGACATATCGAACAGTTATTTTTCAGTCACTCGATACGCAAATGGAATACGCAATGTACCTTGGTCTGCGCGGAATATATGTAGATGTACATATACATGTACTCCATACCTAGTCGTGACATAGAACACTAAACTTCCGTTCCTTCATCAGTGTATGATATTTAGATTTTACTTAAGACTAGATGTTTATTTCACAAGGTGTAAACTGTTGTTAGTGGAACTAATTTTATCCCATTGAAGAAAGAACTTGCTCGAAAATCTCGGAAGGACTGTCCGAATTTATTATAGCGTCACTAGCGATGGAATAGTAGCTCGGGTTGGACGAGGATAGAAAACGCTCTGCGAAGTGCTTGGCTGGTTGTGCCTTTTATTGTACCGCAATACTGGGTTTCATTCACTGACTATGCGTTGGAAGAATGTCTGTCTGTGTATCTCTGTGGCAGTAATTGTCAAATTTTATTTACGCTTTCTTAACTGGACGGATACCCAGGTAGCTGAACAATATTCGACGTTAATGGATATCAGATCCTCCTATCATGCGAAACACTTGTTTTTTTTTTTTTCATGTGATTCAAGCATGTCTCAGCAGCTCTGTGCTATCATCAGTGGGTTTTCTGTATTCAAATTTTAATTTTTACATTATCTGTTATACTGGAACATTTGTACATTATCGTGTACTGGTAACTTGTCATGGTTTTCTTTGGCAGATCCTTTTTCTTTTGCGTTGTCACCACTTATTGAGAACCGCACACAAATACTTCACATATAGCCGGCCGGAGTGGCCGAGCGGTTAAAGGCGCTACAGTCTGGAACCGCACGACCGCTACGGTCGCAGGTTCGAATCCTGCCTCGGGCATGGATGTGTGTGATGTCCTTAGGTTAGTTAGGTTTAAGTAGTTCTAAGTTCTAGGGGACTTACGACCACAGCAGTTGAGTCCCACAGTGCTCAGAGCCATTTGAACCATACTTCACATATTTTGCAGAACTTTGTTTTGGCAAAGTGAAAAGCGTTTGTTACAAACATAGTGCAAACGTTATTGTGTCTCCCATCCCAGTCGGCGTTCATTAGTGAACGAGCTGTTCACTTTCTTGGAACACATCCGGGACCAGATTAGAGAAAGAAGCGGCGTCACTCCCTGCAGGACCTGCCCATCATTTTGCAGGACATGCTCGAACGCCTCACGTGAAAACTCTGAAGCGTGCGTGTAAAAGTAACGAGCCCAGGGCTCGCTGAAAATCCGACTCGCGTGGTTGGATACATTTCGAAGGAAATTCATTTTTTCAGACAGCTTGTAGGGTCCGTGCCTGCCAACCGAAAGAAACTGTTTGTTCACATTACACTGTGCGATAAATTTCTATTTCTCATACTGAATATATCTTGGACCAAAGTGCATTTTCAACGGACGTAATAAAACAAAACTATGAGCGGTGGTGTAATTAGGCTAACTGATTCCCAGAGTAAAGTCCGACTTTTCCGCCCTCCCCTCGCGGTCGACGTCACCTCTATTTAGTGAAACTTGCACGTTTCGGTATCTCTTTTTTTCTATGATATAATTCAAAATATGGAAAACACATAGTCCAAAGTCACATTGCCTGCAACAGTAACGCTATTCTTTTTTCGGTTTTAATTGCTGACCAATACAAAGCCCTAAAAAAAGAAAAATATACTACTTACGCTTTCATTGCCATGGCTCAGCTGGCATAACGAGAGTGGCTCCATCTTGCAACCGACAAGAAGATACTCGCTTCCCCGTGCCAGCGAGAGCTAGGGATTACGTAACTACACCTCCACCCTCCTACCACTTCAGTGCCCTCCAATCCTTTCCCTTCTTCTTCTTCCTCCTCCTCCTCCACCTTCTGCTCTGCTTTCCCTCTTCCCTTTTTCTTTGGCCATTCCTTGTTTTCACTCGTCACAAAACTGCGCCCACACGGAAACAGCGCCCAGGGATCGCGCCCCGGCTGCCATACCCTACTTACACATCTGGGTTTAAGAACCTACTTAAGTTCGGTTATTTCATCTCGTAAATACATCAATATAATATACAAATGGAAAAAGGCGCAGCACGAAAGATAAGACTGAACCAAAGCAGGAACAAAAACATTTCAGAATTTCAAATGTAACCCATGTATTCGTTCTTTGCTTCAATATTCTCTTGACTGCTGATCCTTTTTCCACATGTATTTTGTATCGATGAATATGGGACCTCTTCTTACTGTGAGACTGTTAAATGAACGCATCCTCATACCTTTATTTTATCACGACGACTGTTGAAAATGGACTTCGGTTCGAAACATATTCAGCACGAATAAAAGGTTTATAGCGCAGCCATAGATGTATGAAGATGGTGCCCTCTCTCGGGCATGCAGCAGAATTGACTGGTCATTGTAGAAGTAGATTTCGACAAATTAACGTGACATCCCTATCAACTTACTCCTGCCGACTGTCGTCCTGTTGTTCGCAGGATATTCCTCGTTGGTTCTTTGATGTTCAGCATCTTACTAGAAGAAAAAAGAAATACGAACAGCTGCAGATAGTGTGTTTGGACATTTCCCAACTTTTCTATTCAGAGCTATGCTCTTGTTCGGGACATCCAGAATACGAAACTTTTCATTCATAATCTAATACACTTTAATTTGCAACTGAAGAAACGGCCATAAGAGATGCAATAAATGTATGTTTAAATTAAAGAAAAACGATTATTTGAAACAAGCTGCTTACACTATGTCATCAAAAGTATCCGGACACCTGGATGAAAATGACTTACAAGTTCGTGGCGCCCTCTATCGGTAATGCTGGAATTCAATATGGTGTTGGCCCACCCTTAGGTTTGATTACAGCTTCCGGTCTTGAAGGCATAGGTTCAGTCAGGTGATGGAAGGCTTCTTGGGGAATGGCAGCCCATGCTGCACTGACGAGAGGCATCGATGTCGGTAGGTGAGGCCTGGCACGAAGTCTGCGTTCCAAAACATCCCAAAGCTGTTCTATAGGATTCAGGTCAGGACTCTGTGCAGACCAGTCCATTACAGGGATGTTATTGTCATGTAACCAATCCGCCACAGGCCGTGCATTATGAACAGGTACTCGATCGTGTTGAAATATGCAATCGCCATCCCCGAATTGCTCTTCAACAGTGGAAGCAAAAAGGTGCTTAAAACATCAGTGTAGGCCTGTGCTGTGATAGTGCCACACAAAACAACAAGGGGTGCGAGCCCCCTCCATGAAAAACACGACCACATCATAAAACCACCGCCTCAGAATTTTACTGTTGGCACTACACACGCTGGCAGATGACGTTCACCGGGTACTCGCCATACCCACAACCCGCCATCGGATCGCCACATTGTGTACCGTGATTCGTCACTCCACACAATGTTTTTCCACTGTTCAATCGTCCAGTTTTTACGCTGCTTACACCAAGCCAGACGTCATTTGGCATTTACCGGCGTGATGTGTGGCTTATGAGCAGCCGCTCGACCATGAAATCCAAGTTTTCTCACCTCCCGCCTAACTGTCATAGTACTTGCAGTGGATCCTGATGCAGTTTGGAATTCCTGTGTGATGGTCTGGAGAGGTGTCTGCCTGTTACACAGTACGACCCTCTTCAACTGACGGCGGTCTCTGTCAGTCAACAGACGAGGTCGGCCTGTACGCTTTTCTGCTGTACGTGTCCTATCACATCGGAAACAGTGGGCCTAGGGATGTTAAGGAGTGTGGAAATCTCGCGTAGAGACGTATGACACAAGTGACACCAAATTACCTGTCCACGTTCGAAGCCCGTGAGTTCCGCGGAGCCCCCCCCCCCCCCCCCCCATTCTGCTCTCTCACGATGTCTAATGACTACTGAGGTCGCTGATATGAATTACCTAGCAGTAGGTGGCAGCACAATGCACCTAATATGAAAAACGTGTGTTTTTGGGGGTGTCCGGATACTTTTGATCACATAGTGTATATTTAGCACCGGAGACATACATAAAATTACAACCACGTTTCTCACTGAGCAACATTAGTGATATGTCCTAACTGGCGAGCCAAATAAAAACACTGTAGCTTCTGCTTAGCCAACTGAAACCTCCGAAAAAAGAGAAGCACATTCGCCAGCCGCAAGTCGTAGCATATCTTTCCCATTTCAGGTGCATCAGTTTGAGAAAAAGAAAGTAAAATTAGCTGACTAGAGCTTTAAAGTATACAAAAATTTTGCTTCAAGTAGGATCAGAGGAGTAAAAGGAAAAATTAAGGACTAATACAAATTCTCTGCAGTTTTCTGGCGTTTCAACTATATACGCACAAAGACACTTCCACATCTGATGACTTCTCCCCCATAAGAACGCATGCAGAGTTCTACCATTAATTATAAAATCTAAACGTTCGGGGATGAGTTTAATGTTCCCAGTTCAATTTGTCGCGTCTTTTGGAAGTGTAACCGGTGACAAACCCATCCGCCTGGATGTGTTAAACGTATGAAAGAGCTTGAAAGCCGGAGTTTAAATAGAATGTGGAATAGATTAACCATTCTACCTCCGGTGTACGTGCCTTCACTCCTCTATTCCTAACAGCACCAAGTCATTTGTTAGTGCTCTTGGTAATTCGCCAGTAAAATTAAAATTCGTCAGGCTACAGATCCAAAGGTGGGGTGTTCGGTGGACGGAGAAGCGATATCTCTCCTCACGTAGTATGGACAGTCACTATTGAAATAGTCGGCTGCTGCTACGTCGAACCTCGACAAATAGAATTTTTGTGTAAACTGTAATTGTTGTCAAGTATCTTAAAAACGATAAATCGAAGAAATCCTGTGTGATGTGGTACAGTAGAAAAAATTCTTGCAGAGATTATATAGCAAATCATTCGGTATCGTCTCTGCTAAATGCAAATGCACACGGTACGAAACATTTTGAAGGAAACTCTTCAACTGCACACTAAGAAAATTGATTATGTGCGAAGATATTTGCGTGCTTGCTTTATAGATTGAAGTGCTTTGCCAGACGAAGGCAATGTTGATAGTGGGCACTGTACGTAATTACCCCCATCTCGTCCCACTTCGTTGAAAAGTGACGAGTTGCACGCGGTTTATCTCTCAACCATAAAACCGAATTACAGCTCTGCAGGGTGTTTAGAGACCGGAGTGTGTTACGTAGGTGATTCAGCTGTAAATTCTCTCACGGAATGCGATAACTTCAAACAGAATGTCAAACGAATGAGGCAATGCCTGATGCTAAATGCAGACCGATCCATAGTACAGGGTAAGTTGGCTGTTTCTTGCGCGCTGCTGGACTAGGAGTCCGCCTGTGGGCTATTAGATCCTGTGCGGGTCTTCCTCTAATTATCTACTTTTTATGCTTTATAACTTCCCTATACACAACAGTATTATTCTACCCGCCAGAATAGCCGAGAGCGTACCCGCCAGAATAGCCGAGAGCGCTAATGCCCTGATTCTTGGACTCGGGTAGGCGCGCCGCCCCGGATTGAATCCGCCTGGCGGATTAACGACGAGGACCGGTGTGCCAGCCAGCCTGGATGTGGTTTTTAGGCGGTTTTCCATATTCCACTAGGTGAATACCGGGCTGGTCCCCACGTCCCATCTAAGTTACACGACTTGCAGATATTTGAATCAAATTCACACTATTTCATGATTTACACTATACGCAGACAGCTGGAGTACACTAATTCCGTCCCGGGGGGTACGGGGTGGCGGCAGGAAAATTAACTATGCCAAATCCGCACTTAGCCTTGCCGACCCTGCGTACGATGCAAATAAATGGTTCAAATGGCTCTGAGCACTATGGGACTTAACATCTGTGGTCATCAGTCCCCTAGAACTTAGAACTACTTAAACCTAACTAACCTAGTGACATCACACACATCGATGCCCGAGGCAGGATTCGAACCTGCGACCATTAACAGTCGCGCGGTTCCGGACGGCGCGCCTAGAACCGCTAGACCACCGCGGCCGGCCGCGTACGATGCAGGATAAAGGCAGTAGCAAAAGAAGAAGAAGAATACAACCGTATAATCCGCCTTACCTTCTTTATCATTAAGACTGATGAGCTAGAAATTCGTGTTTCAGAGGGCCGTCTGTAGAGCCAAGAAGAAATGACAGAACCGCTCATTTTCTGACTGGATGACGTCTTTGGTAATGAGTCCATCACACTAATCTTGTGTGGAAATGCAGGATGCGACTAACTGCTTCCCAGTATGAATGTGCAGAACTGTAACTAGCAGAATATTCAATCACTGTTGTAGATTAAATTTAATTGTGATATTCAAAATTGTTGTTACAGTTCGGCCACCACGGTGAATTTGAAAATAAACTGGATCAACAACAACCGCGATATTGGCGATGCAGTACTAAATTCATAATTATGTCGATGGACATTAAATCGTACCAAAACTATGCAGTTAAATTTAGTGCAATGCCCATATACAGAGTCAGCAAATTTAAATATGTGGCAAATGGCTTTCTGTAGACTAGATATCATGCAGTGAAGTAAAATTCCGCATTGGACGAGCTAGACAAGCGGTCTTAAAGTGTTTACAAGTTGGTATTTTGAACGGAACGTAAGAAAATAGGTTTTCAAAAAGGTCACGTTCAGTCGATACATCCTTACGGAGTAGGTTGGACACTAAGAAGTAAACACCATCAACAAAATAGAAACTTTCGAGATGTAGATGCAACGCATAGCATTTAAAGATACCGTGGGCAGCGGGAATAACAAATGAGGAACTCGTTAAGTGTATCAATAGAGACCGGATCTACGTAGTAAAATAAAGAAAAGAATGACGAGTATTTCGGACATATCGTACCAATAAAAAAAATACCGATTCTTGAAGCTGATAGCCGGTCGCGGTGGTCTCGCGGTTCTAGGCGCTCAGTCCGGAGCCGCGTGACTGCTACGGTCGCAGGTTCGAATCCTGCCTCGGGCATGGATGTGTGTGATGTCCTTAGGTTAGTTAGGTTTAAGTAGTTCTAAGTTCTAGGGAACTGATGACCACAGATGTTAAGTCCCATAGTGCTCAGAGCCATTTTTTTGAAGCTGATACCTGAATACAAAATTAAACGCGGAAGACGAACTGAAATATATAGGGCGTTTCGGCTGCAAAGTATTAGGACACAACGATATGCAATCACTGATATACTCAGCAGAAGAGCTAAAAATTCGTTAGTGGCTATACACTGGAATAAGAAGAAGACATAGTTGATGATGACAAGATCTTGCAGATCAGGCGTAGTTTGGAGGAAATCCGATTTTGCTGGTTGTGGTGACACTTTATTTCGCTGTAGATGGGAATTCCTGGCGCTTAATGAACGCGACGCTATCACCTCCCCTCCCTAAACCCGGGAAGGCCAGCAGTGAGTCAGGACGACGGTTCAATCCCGCGTCCGGCCATCCTGATTTAGGTTTTCCGTGATTTCCCTAAATCACTCCAGGCAAATGCCGGGATGGTTCCTCTGAAAGGGCACGGCCGACTTCCTTCCCCATCCTTCCCCAATCCGATGAGACCGATGACCACGCTGTCTGGTCTCCTTCCCCAAAACCAACCAACCAACCAGCAGTGAGTCTTCGTTGCGTGGCCAGCGATTGTCAGAGGCGTGGAGCTCGCGATGCGGAAGACTCAACGGAGAAATCGAGAAAGTTGAATAGGGGAATGTTTAATTGGCACACATACTAGAACGTTGCTACACGAAAGGCCGTGGTTGATCATTTAAACCTATAGGAGAGAGCCTTCCAATTGCTAGTAGGGCGGCAAAGAGTTTTAAATGAGATGACTAACATCTTTTAGTTCTTATTGCCCCTTAGCTACTGAAGACTTATCATCAGATTATTATCGTTTATTATTTAGCGTATGGGAAAATTGCAGAAAACGTGACATTTACAAAAGAGAAAAATAAGATGTAAAGAAAACGTACGAAATATTAAGGAACTAGTGTAAAATTATAGCGAGTGAACATTTAGAAACGTTATTAATATTACAGTTTCATTAAATCTCTATGTCCGAGAAATTTAACCATGCAGAGCCGGTTTGAGAATGTTTTTCCACAATAGCGACTTACTTGATACCTGCATCCCTCTTCCCTCTTTTGTCTCGTACACCACGACCGGTAAGCAAAAAAAGTCTTGCAATTGGATGCCCGTGGCACCCCTCTCGGGTTGTCTCCCCAAGCGGCAGCTGCTAATTGTGGCGCGTCCTGTACAGAAATCATACAGTTGTGGCCCCCGACAGCTTGGCGCCTTAAGCGACGACTTGGGCCGCTTCGGCCTTAAACCGGCCCTGTAACCACGCAGTAGCGTTTGCAGAGGCCTGTACGAATGCGTTCCAGTCTCCCTAAAATCTTCTTATTGGGCATTCGTTAATAATGCGATCTACTGTTCGACCTGTTTTGCCACATTATCGACAGAATACAAAATCCCATGGTTTGAATCTTTCATGCCCGGTTCTGTGCGACTCATGTGGCTCCAGATTTTTCTCCGTGGCTCCATGTCTTTAGGTGATATGACTGGCTCATATGAGTCTTGCCATGATTCATTTTATATGATTTACTTGAAAAAAAAAAAAAGGCTGCCCATGGATCAGTGTCGGCTCCCCTTTTCTTTAATTTCTAATCAAGTGTTATGCCTGCAACAACATCTCATTGTTAAGCATATGATGTTGCTCTGAAAGCACAATAGAAATTTTTCGAAGCAGACGAAGAAACTTCTGCAGATGAGCAAGGTATATCAAATCTTCTTCTGTTTTTCCTGGCCTTACCCATAATTTGGAGGGGTCGGTATATTAACCTGTATTTGGCAATCTTAGTGGTGGAGGATGACCAGGCGCCCTTCCTGTCGCCACCCGTTCACAAGAACTACATTTTGAAGCTAAGTCGGAATACTGACTAGCAGTTTTGGTAAAGATGATCTTACAACTTTCAAAAGTTGTAATAATGTCGATATTCCAATCACTGACGAGTTTAGCGTAGTTCGATTGATCAAAGTGATCTATTTCTGTTTCAAGGTCAGACACCATGGTAATCTTGGAGTGCTATAAAGCTAGTTTTGTTTTTAGAGTCTCTAGTATTACGTCATTTATCCGCCTGCATTCTAGTCAGAAAATCGTCGGAACCGTGGGTCTGTCGTGGCAGAGTCTTCCGTGGGTCTTCCGTGGCAGAGGGCGGCGAGCTTTGAGTGACAATGCCTGTGGAACACGGCGCTCTTCTTTTTGAGTATTCCAGACATGGGATTAAAATGTGATACCAACTGGCGGACACCGTACAACTCGCAAAAAGCTGATTAACGAACTCCAAGAAACGGCTTCGAGACCAAAAAATAAGAATATTCTTCAGCCTCTTCGTATCTATTACGTAGAGGTCGTCAAAGTGAGACGAACATGTTACATATTTCCCACGCTTCTTTCGTGAATTTACCGGGAAAAAATGGTATGGTATGGTATAGTGTATTGAAATGTATGTTCTCCTACACACTCTTAATTGTTGGTCGTCTACTGGATGAAATCGAAATATTACATGAAATTGAGAGAATTTTCAGATCAGAAGAAGTATATTTTGACTTGTTTTTCCCTAATGATCGTGACTTCTACGGTCAGGATCTATGAGAATATATCACACGGGCCGGCCCGTGTGGCCGAGCGGTTCTAGGCGCTACAGTCTGGAACCGCGCGACCGCTACGGTCGCAGGTTCGAATCCTGCCTCGGGCATGGATGTGTGTGATGTCCTTAGGTTAGTTAGGTTTAAGTAGTTCTAAGTTCTAGGGGACTGATGACCTCAGAAGTTGAGTCCCATAGTGCTCAGAGCCATTTGAACCATTTATATCACACGTTGTAGGTAGCTGCTCTTTCTGATAATACATTATTTCAGTTTGGTGAGGTGATCTGATCTCGAGAATCAAGAGAGAACCTAATGTAATTCGTCGTCTTCAGTGTATTTTCCTTTTTGTCGCGGTTTAACAGCTCATGTGTTTTAACTGACAGTCACACCAGTACGACACTGACGAAAGATGGGCTAGCAATGGTCTCATCACTTACGATGAGGTAGCAGTTCAGCTAAAGAAGGGTCGCGCAATTCAGATATGCGCAGTTCTCTAAAGATATTCAAGGTGTCACACAACGCTCAGCCATTATTTGTCTTTATGCGGTCGGTCACTGACCAACTACTGTAAGCTTTTAAGTGTGCGGCCAGCACGGATCAACGAAACTAGATGAAAATCAGCGTTTTAGGAGAAAAGGGAGCAAGAGCCATTGTCAGTATCATAGCAATAGACAAACAAGACACGTGACGAAATCCACCCCCCCATTCCCTCCCCCCCCACCACCATCCCCCAGGCACGTGAGAAGCTGCTCAGAAAACTCCAATGACCGGATTCAAGGGCAGAAACTACGAATATTATTAAACATTAAATGGCAACCACGCATTTCACGTACTTCAGATTGCATGAAGTAAAATGAACGAGAAGAAAGAAACTGGAACCAGTCATTACATTTTACATTTTTAACTCACCACATTGGGTTTCAGAGCCGAAGTTCCTTCCTTAGCTGATGTCAAGTGATTCAACAGAAACTTAAAGTCATGAATATAAAGTCTTATGACGTAACATGATCATTAAAATCAACAACCCCAAGCACGACCTACACACAAAGTGCTTACATTTAAAAAAATGGGTCAAGGACTCTAATCAAGGAAATATCAACGATGATGGTGTTCACCATTACATAATCAGAAAATTAAAGGAAGGACTGATTACGTCAGTACAGAATGAAGCTACCCTGCGAGCTCTACTTTTTGAGGAATACGGTTTTGTAGATGACATAGTTGTTTCCCAAACGAATTTTGAGTTGAGGGGGATGAAACTGAATTCTACGAGTTAACATTCCACGTCAGTTTTCTTTCCTATCTCATTCACGACCATCAACGACCATAGCGAAACTGGTAGCATTTTGGGAAATTCTCTACCGTCAACAACAGTCGTCGACGATACCGGTGCTAGGATAACGCGGTGACAAAGAGTAGGCAAAACTTATTGCTAAGGTCTCGAGCGGAATGTCATTCGTTGTCATTATTGGCTAACGCATCGTAAAAGTGAATGTATGAACGAAAATGGAGGCATAGAGCTTTTTGCAGGAGGCAGCCTTACAATGAGTTTTAAATAATGTCACTCTTCCTATGAACGACTCCCTTCTTCACGAACTGTAGAAAACAGGGAGATGTAACTTAAGTAGAATAAGGGTATCAGTGGCTGCGATAACCTGCGAAATGGCTGCTACCCAAAGAATCGAGCTCCTGTGACGGCGTCCGATCTGCCCGTGCCATCTAGTGACGGAGGCGGCAACTACTTGACCGAGTCTGTAGTCGTGTGGAAGGTATCAGCGAAATAAATAAAAAGAAACATGACGGAAAAAGAAAAAGTGTCTGAACGTGTCAGATTACTCAAGACGTTACTGCTGTCGTAAAACCAGTTAATAAGAGTTACTCGCTGCCCTGGGAAATACACTGAGCGGAGTATTTTATATCGAATCGAGTCTCCAGACAAGCCACATGTAAGAGTCATCAGCACTCTGGGGCATAATTTCAGATTAATATCGGTCTTTTCCAACATAAATGCTGTTGCTAAAAACGGTCTGCATGTAATCTGACACACTTTTCTGCATTATTATTGTTTCCTGGTTGTGCATCTTTAGGTCCGTCAGAAACTGGTCGATCATTTTTTGTGAAGTGGCGAGGAAAAATTCTTTGAACTACCCGTAATTAAAAGTTTTGAAAAAATAAATTGGAATATAGGGTTCCCCTATTTACTACAAATATCGAGAGCATTGAAAAAGTGCTGCAGACAGTAATAAACTATTGCAAATTGAACATCGGATTTTAAATGTGTCATTACTTTTAACAACTAAGATTTACTTTCTTAATACAAAGAGCACCAACAGCATATGGCCGCGACGTTTATCCGCTAAGACGATCCCGAATTAGAATTATTCATTGGATCGATCAAGTCCATTAACTATTGTTAATTATGGCGCATAGAAATGAAACACAATATTTAAAGAACTTTAATCACTCAGTAAAGATCCTCCGATTCGCAGATTACGAGTATAGATGTTTAAAAGGAATGTTTAGGAGAAGCTCCTTTGAGATAGCTGCCAGATATTAATTTAACACGGCAGAGACGTCCCACACAGACATACACAGTGTTCTGTTCTATTGCTAGTGTTCGTTGCGTTTCCTCGAATATGAATAAGTAATACGATATCGTCGACTAATAACCAAGATATAATCCTACGGAGTATTTTCACAAAAAAGCGACTGGCTCGGTGAATTTTTGACTAATAGAGCCAAGTACGTTATACCAACCGGCGAAATTTCAACAGGATCACTCTATTATCGGGCGTACAACTGTTTAGCATGGTTAGACCTATAATATAGGTTACTCGCTATTCATAAACTATTTATCATAAGCGCTATGGGATTATTAAGCGCCGACCTTTGTTGTCTACAAGAAAGTATTCTCGTTGGATGATCGTAAGAAATTGCAGAAAAAACGTGAAGAAAATTTCCTCTTGGCATAACGAGAATAATATAAGAAGTTTTATGAAATATGAAGAAATGAAAATCAATGTTAAGGGAAATGGAAGACTTAAATTTATTGGAAGGGTGGTGGGAAAGTGCTAGGTGTCTGTAAGAGAATTCGCATCGTTAGTGTGACCGCTGGAACGAATTCAGAGACGCGCTGCTCGCATTGCAACAGGTCGGTAGAGCCCAGACGAAAATGCAAGAATGGTCTGTAAACTTAGAATAGTGGGGACATTATTCTCAGGAAACTCTACTGAGTAAATTTTGGGATCCGATATTGCAGGAAGACAGTGACACAGTTGTGCTGCCATCATCGTATAACTCGCTTATAGACCATAAAATAAAGTAAAACTGATCTGGGCGGGTGCAAAGGCATAGAGGCTATCATTTTCCGCTTACACAATACGCCAAAGCAATCGGACAGAACATCGCTAATAATGGAACCCTGTGCCATACATATGAAGTGTGTAGTATACTTTATGCCAGTTTGACCAGCAGTGTACTCGCATGCTAAATAAACACTATTGTTATTGCTGTCTGAATGACCCAACTATATGTGAAGCCGAGTTATGTCTCATAACCGTACGAATGTATACCTGATGAGCGACGGTTTTGGGACCGAAGTTGTGGATAACGCCTAGAAAGACGCGTGGGCAACGTTCCGAAGTTAGCCGAATGTTGTCGATGGCGAAGAGCATAGAATGACGGCTGTCTCGATCCACTCGCACCGCCTACTGCGCGTTGCATTAGATGGAGAGTGCGCGACCTGCGTGCAGAAGCTTTTAGCCCACGTCCGTTCTTTCCTTTTTCTTTCCGATACAAAAAGCTAAATAATTAAAATTACTGTGCCTCCCGCAACACAGTAATTACAGGTAGGCGACGACGTCCTTCCGCAGATAACCGGTGAGCGATGTGGACGTTTAGCAGCCCATGTGTCGGCTGTGGGGGTCGAGTGAAAGCTATTCTAAGGTTACCTCTGCCAGCTAAACCCTCACATCCCAATACTTCTGAAACAAGTGTGTTCAACGCGGAGTTTCAATCACCACACTCTCGTGTCCTGTAAGAAATGCACTTGACACCAATTAAATGTAACGAAACTTGCGATTTATCAAAAGATGTCACAATAGCGCCGGCTGGAATGGTCGAGCGGTTCTAGGCGCTGCAGTCTGGAACTGCGCAACCGCTACGGTCGCAGGTTCGAATCCTGCCTCGGGCATGGATGTGTGTGATGTCCTTAGGTTAGTTAGGTGTAAGTAGTTCTAAGTTCTAGGGGACTGATGACCTCAGAAGTTAAGTCCCATAGTGCTCAGAGCCATTTTTTTTATCACAACAGCTATTTTTTTAAAACACATTTTTATTTTGCAGTCCGTCACATTATATGTGTACTAAGCTTCTCATCTATAAGCAACTACTACAGTTAACATTCTCTATAACATTCTAGTCTTTGTTTAACCCTACTATTTTTTCAGTCTGCTGCTACTACAGGCGCAAAGTTATCTATCCGTAGATACCTTAGCACACGTCCCATCAAGTTGACCCTTCTTTTGGTAAGGGTTTTACTGAGCCTTATGTCCTCATCACTTCCTATACTACTTCTTTATTTCATGTTTTAACTGCCTACATCCTACAGTAGCATCACATTTAAAAAATGTTTAGTTTCATCTTCCTCGGATTTCTAATCATTCGCGTTACACGTCCACACACTAACGTACCCAGACGTATACTTTCAGGCACTTTCTTCTCACAAGGGAATCTCCCCATCGCACCACCTTCTATTGGTAAGATGGTCTAGTGGATAGTCCGTGAAAAACTAAACACAAATCAAACATGAAAACAGCAAGAAGGCGTTCTGAGCTGTAAAAGAAAGAAAGAAAGAAAGAAAAAAGAATATAGAAATAGTGAACGGTCCAAGTTTAACAAGTGTAACATCGAGAGAAGAGAAGTAGCAGTGGCTAGGTGCCTAAGTGGCTACGGTGTTGGACTGCTAACCGGACGAGCCGTGTACAAACCTACCTTTCCATTTACTTTTATTATTTTTTATTCACATAACGGACATCCGTCCGGTCATTGATATGTTTGTTCTCTTTCTGTAGTGCTGGCAGTTGTCATACTATACACTCGCTATAGAATATGAGTCGTGTGATAAGAATATACACTAAAGAGCCAAAGAAACTGGTACATCTGCCTAATATGGTATAAGGAAAATTTGGTAATTTGTAGGAAGATCTTATGGGACCAAACTGCTGAGGTCATCGGTCACTAAGCTTACACACTACTTAATCTAACTTAAACTAACTTTCGCTAAGGATAACTTAAACTAACTTACGCTAAGGACAACACGCACACCCATGCGCGAGGGAGGACTCGAACCTCTGACGGTGGGAGTCGCGCGAACCGTGCTAGGATGCCCTAGACCACACGGCTACCCCGCGCGGAATGGTGTAAGGCCCCCGCGAGCACGCAGAAGTGCCGCAACACATGGCATGGAGTCGAATAATGTCCGAAGTAGTGCTGGAGTGAACTGACACCATGAAGCCTGCAGGGCTGTCCATAAATCCGTAAGAGTACGACGGGGTGGAGATCTCTTCTGAACAGAACGTTGCAAGGGATCCCAGATATGCTCAATGTCCATGTCTGGGGAGTTTGGTGGCCACCGGAAGTGTTTAAACTCAGAAGAGTGATCCTGGAGCACTCTGTAGCAATTCTGGACGTGTGGGGTGTCACATTGTCCGTCAAAATGCACAGTGGACGTGAATGGATGCAGGTGATCAGTCAGGATGCTTATGCAATCTTCACAAGGTCAGAGCCGCATCTAGACGCACCAAGCATCCCAACTGCACACGCCTCACACCATTACAGAGCCTCCACCAGCTTGAACAGTTCCCTCCTGACATGCAGTGTCAATGGATTCATGAGGCTGTCCCCGTATGGACACGTCCTTCCTCTCGATACAATTTGAAACGAGACCATATGTTCCCAGTCATCAACAGCTCACTTTCGCTGTTGACTGGCCCAGGCGAGGCGCAAAGCTTTGTTTCGTGCAGTCATCAAGGGCACACTAGTGGGCCTTCAGCTCCGAAAGCCCATAAGGATGATGTTTCGTTGAATGGTTCGCACGCTGACGCTTGGTGATGGCCCAGCATCGAAATCTGCAGCAATTTGCGGAAGGGTTTGACTTTTGTCACGTTAAACGATTCTCTTCAGACATTGTTGATCCCGTTCTTGCAGGATCTTTTTCCAGCCGCAGAGATGTCGGAGATTTCATGTTTTATCGGATTCCTGATATTCACGGTACACTGGTGAATTGGTCGTACGGGAAAATCCCCACTTCTTCGCTACCTCGGAGATGCTGTGCCTCATCGCTCGTGCACAGACGATAACACCACATTCAAACTCACTTAAATCTTGATAACCTGCCATTGTAGCAGCAGTAACCGAATTTAACAACTGCGCCAGCCTCTTGTTGTCTTATATAGGCGTTGTCGACCGCAGCGCTGTATTCTGCCTGTTTACATATCTCTGTTATTGAATACGCACGCCTATACCAGTTTCTTTGGCGCTTCAGTGTATTACCGTTGCAGGTACGAGTGATGAATAGTGAGAGCAGGCGAGATCCGTCGTAGACTTCTCACAAAAATGAAAACAACAAATAAACGGTTGTGAACTATGTTGTAACGAAGGAATTGAATAGTCAAAACTTTGGAAACGGAACGCAACTTCAAAAACGTTATAAATATATGTTTTGACAGAGCACAGATAAACTGTGTGATTGTGAAACTGTTGCATTCATTTGTTGCAGCTTATGTGACAGACTATTATGTTTTCATCATTTCCTTGGGGGAGGTCACATTCACATTCATACGCAACACCTAAATCGGGCAAGGAGGCATATCTCACTCACTCACCACGCGTATAAATTAGGTGCGTCGATAAGAGATTCGTATCATAAGACAGATGTACTGTCACTAATGCCGTGTATGACACACCAGACGTGTTTTCCGTTGGAGGATTCGGTTGACTTGTCGCCTTGTCATCAAACGTTTGCGGTTCCCATTCGAATGCTACTTCCTTTCGGCTGCTAATACGGTAGTTGTGCAGAACCAACTTTCATTATAGGTCCCTTCCTTACACCACGTTGATGCAAACGGACGTTACACCACGAAACAGACTCAAATTTCAATACAGCGAACAGCGGAAGAATCAAGCGAGCTTTGAACAGGGCTCACCCGCTTGGTAGTCTAAGACCGTGACCACTTGACCACGACTCCGTTACTCTTCTGCATTGCTCTATGTTGCACTTTTTGCGTGGACCGCTCACTGTTTCTGGTTTTTTTTTTCACAGTTCAGTACACCTTTTTCCTGTTTTCATGCTCGATCTGAGTGCAGTTTTTGACGGGCTGTCCACTGGGCCCTCTTACCACTAAATCTGTGGGGTGCGATGGGGAGTTTCCCTTGTCAGTACCGTATCAATATCTGACACAAGTGGAGCTGTTTTATTGAAGAATGGTACCTGGATGCGTGAGTGCTTTCAATTCTTTGACTAGTGTGTTGTTCCCTATTTTGATGTTACACAGCAGGTAGATGCTTACTTTCCGAGAATCATGAAGATGTTAGGTAACTGAGGTTAATTTGCTTCTGGTGATTTTGACACTGGCAGAACACCACACATCAGCAGTTTCAGTGGTGGTAAACGGGCTAGTCACCATGTTCCACCATTTAATATTCATGAGAAGCTGATCAATTGTTTTCTATTTGGTCCGTGCCAACGAAATGTGATTTTTCTCTTGCTCTTCTTTCTGACTTGCATACAGGACTCAGCAGCTGAGATATCTGGGGGTTTACCGTAATAACAATGATACAGTAATGTGTAAACCCCTTGGTTGCGAGTAATGTCACGATTCTTCAAAAAAGTGATTTTTCCATTAAGGGACTATGTCTACACGACTACCTCGCACAGTGACGTACGGCGACATTTAGCATGTGGCATACTGCGTGACAACAGCTGTCTTTCATTGCCCGTACTACTCAAAAATGTGACAGCTATTTGTCATACACTACTGGACATTAAAATTGCTACACCACGAAGATGACGTGCTACAGACGCGAAATTTAACCGACAGGAAGAAAGAAGATGCTGTGATATGCAAATGATTAGCTTTTCAGAGGATTCACACAAGGTTGGTGCCGGTGGCGACACCTACAACCTGCTCACATGAGGAAAGTTTCCAAACGATTTCTCATATACAAACAGCAGTTGACCGGCGTTGCCTGGTGAAACGTTGTTGTGATGCCTCGTGAAAGGAGGAGAAATGCGTGCCATCACGTTTCCGACTTTGATAAAGGTCGGATTGTAGCCTATCGCGATTGCGGTTTATCGTATCGCGACATTGCTGCTCGCGTTGGTCAAGATCCAATGACTGTTAGCAGAATATGAAATCGGTGGGTTCAGGATGGCAATACGGAACGCCGTGCTGGATCCCACTAGCAGTCGAGATGACAGGCATCTTATCCGCATGGCTGTAACGGATCATGCAGCCACGTCTCCATCCCTGAGTCAACAGACGGGAACGTTTGCAAGACAACAACCATCTGCACGAACAGTTCGACGACGTTTGCAACAGCATGGACTATCACCTCGGAGACCATGGCTGCGGCTACCCTTGACGTTGCATCACAGACAGGAGCGCCTGCGATGGTGTACTCGACGACGAACCTCGGTGCACGAATGGCAAAACGTCATTTTTTCTGATGAGTCGATGTTCTGTTTACAGCATCATGATGGTCGCAACCGTATTTGGCGACATCGCGGTAAACGCACATTGGAAGCGTCTATTCGTCATCGCCATACTGGCGTACCCCCCGCGTGATGGTATGGGGTGCCATTGGTTACACGTCTCGGTAACCTCTTGTTCGCATTGACGGTACTTTGAACAGTGGACGTTACATTTCAGATGTGTTACGACCCGTGGCTCTACCCTTCATTCGATCCTTGCGAAACCTTACATTTCAGCGGGATAATGCGCGACCGCGTGTTGCAGGTCCTGTACGGACCTTTCTGGATATAGAAAATGTTCGACTGCTCTCCTGGCCAGCACATTCTCCAGATCTCTCACCAACTGAAAACGTCTGGTCAATGGTGGCCGAGCAACTGGCTCGTCACAATAGGCCAGTCACTACTCTTGATGAACTGTGGTATCGTGTTGAAACTGCATGGGCAGCTGTATCTGTACACGCCATCCAAGCTCTGTTTGAGTCAATGCCCAGGCGTATCAAGGCCGTTATTACGGCCAGAGGTGGTTGTTCTGGGTACTGATTTCTCAGGATCTATGCACCCAAATTGCGTGAAAATGTAATCACATGTCAGTTGTAGTATAATATATTTGTCCAATAAATACACGTTTATCATCTGCATTTCTTCTTGATGTAGTAATTTTAAAGGCCAGTAGTGCAGTTACAGGAATATACTTTGGTGGTCACCAATATTTTTGCACCGCGATGACGGATTTAACAAACGTCAGATTGCCATGAAGTGTACTGCATGTTAGGATATCAAAATGAGAAGAATTTAGATCCAGCCGCAGGTGTGAGCAACGCTATCCACATTATGTATATAAGGAAAAATTAGGCAGCGAGTTACTCAATTAACCGTGCGGGATTAGCCGAGCGGTCAGGGGCGCTGCAGTCGTGGACTGTGCGGCTGGTCCCGGCGGAGGTTCGAGTCCTCCCTCAGGCATGGGTGTGTGTTTGTCCTTAGGATAATTTAGGTTAAGTAGTGTGTAAGCTTAGGGACTGATGACCTTAGCAGTTAAGTCCCATAAGATATCACACACATTTTTCACAGTTACTCAATTAGAAATCGCATTTGAATGTTAGTTGTTTGTAACAAGCAGAAATGTCAGCCAGCACTGTCGGCAGGAAGGTGTCCTATCGGGACTGCGGTTTATCGTTGCTCACGTTGGTCTGAATCACAAGACTCTCACGCGAATATGGCTCTGGAGGGCCATATTCGACGTATACCATATCTCAATGGCTGCACGCGGCTAGCGCCCTGGACGACACGTAGCTCACATCTGCCACGACTTGGCGAGACACTGGTTTTCTCACAATCGTCAGCCGCTACTCTGCCATAGAAAGAGGTACGGGTATCTGAAATACAGCCGGGTTAGAGACAAGAAATGGCAGCTCTGTCTATTAGATTTCAAACTCTGTATAACCGCAAATCATCGATAAATGTAATCATATATACTAGGAAAAAGGAAATATCGTAACGAAAATCTCGACAACGAGAAAGAAATTATAAGAACTCGTGATGAGGTGCAAGGCATAAAATAACGTCAATGGATTACTAAAACGTGGCAAGCTACGACCCCGAAACCTATACATGATGATCGTAAAGTGTAAGGAAATTTGTGGCGTCTATAAGAAACAGTGCTCCACCGTCCAACGGATTTCAAAATGCAGAGATGACATAACAGCATGTGACTGAAGTTCGGAGTGAAAGGTTGTTTGAGTTAACCAGTTCATCAACACCCTTAGGCGAAATGATTTTTGTCTGCGGGAACAACAGAGAAGGAAGGGCAAAGTGGATGGAGCGAAGTCGAGTTATCAGTCAAAGACAATTCGGGCACCTCTTTTCCTTAGATGTTAAGCACTTCTTTTAGTAATCACATTCTTTTGTCTTTGACAGTGTTGTCAGTGTTTGTCAATTGTTAAGCAGACTAAACAACTATTGAGTGTGTAGCTAGGTTTAAATACAAACAATCTCACATATCACCACTCGTCACTAATGTACAGTTGTACACATGTTGTTTCAGTGGATACGGCGAATATTTGAGAAGGTAGTACCGAAAGCTTTTGTATACATATATGTGTTCTGTGGTTTTTAGGTACTGAATTTCGGATGTTACAGTTATATATATATATATAAACAATCAGAGAAATTAGCAACTCTAGGGCAGTAGCTTGATGATAGACATTTGCCTGAAAGTATTCAAGTAAATTCTAGGAGTGTAATAAATTTTTTAACAATACAACGTCCAACTGCAGCGAACCATTGTGCAATATCATTGTTCCAAGGTCGCTCGTATGTTTTACTACGGTGGCGGCAATGTTGATCTGGTCTATTACCTTTATTCGTAATTATGTTTATTGTAATTCTGTAAACTTCAGTTTTTGTTAATACTTACGAGGAAAAAATCTGATGGAGTAAACTCAGAATAGATCGATAATCAACAAATGTGAACACTGCGGCCTAATTGTTCTCAGGGAATTCGTAATTAGTTCGCTGTTAAAAACATGTTTCTACGGGGCTGCGAGCTCCTGCCAAAAATTAAAACATGTTTGTCCATCATGACTGGTTAGTTTTGGCCTTAGAGGCGCTTCTCACGCGGTACGTACTGAGCCTGATTTACAAGCATGTGACAGGTAACGCGAGGGTTCGAACTTTTAGTAGTGGCAAACTTTTGCTTATAATTAATGCAAACTAGATACATGTTTCAGAGTTTTACTGTTCTTCAAAGTGGTCACCATAATTGTGTATAACCAACTGTCAGCGATGTGGAAGTCGTAGGATAGCCTTAGCAGCGCCAATATTGTTGATAGTTCGAGTGGAGCGGTCTATTGCCCGACGAATCTGTGCAACAGGTCTGAAGCGAATGCCATGAAGTGCTTCCTTCAGTTTAGGAATCAAGTTGAAGTAACAAGGGTTTAAGTCCGGGGAGTGTCGTGGGTAGTAACGGCACTTTCCAGCCACATTGATCGAATAAATCAGTCACAACTTGCGCCATATGCGGCCGAGCATTGTCCTGCAAAATGATGGGAAGGTCTTTCATGAAGTGTCACCGCTCCTTTCGCTAAGGTGTTCAGTTTTGGAACATAGCCTGAGCCCACGTGTAATACGCAAGCCTAGTGATAACTTTTAAAGCAGTAAAAATTTGAAACACGTGTCTACACAGACGGAAAAAATCGCAACACAAAAATAATTAATGTAGAGTAATGAAATTTCGGGGATACGTGTGTCTAGGTAATATATTTACGTGATTAACATTGCAAGGTCGCAGTTAATGTAAGCGCGAGATTAAGCCATTGCAAACGTGAAATGCTGGTACATTAATAACGGGTGTAACTGCCAGAATGTTGAATGCAAGCATGCAAAGTGCATACATTGTGTTGTACAGATGCTGGATGTCAGTTTGTGGGATATAGCTCCATGGCAGTTTCACTTGATCGGTGATCAGAAGGACGGTTAATGCTGTTTGTGGATAATGCTGGAGTTGTCGAGCGATGATGTCCCATATGTGCTCGACTGGAGACATGTGGTGGTCAAGCAGTCCACGGCAACATGACGGGACGAGCGTTATCATGCTGGGAAACATCCCCAGGAACGGTGTTTATGAATGGCGGGACAGCAGGTCGAATCACCAGATTGATGTACAGATTTACAGTCAGGACACGTGGGAAAACCACGAGAGTGCTCTTGCTGTCATACCAATCGCATCCCAGGCCTAGTGTGTCTAGCACGCAGAGAGTTAGGTTGCGGGCCCTCAACTGGCTTCCTCCTAACCAACACACGGCCATCACCAGCACCGAGGTAGAACCAGCTTTCTTCAGAAAACACAACAGACCACCCTGCCCTTCAACGAGCTCTCGCTTGCCATCACTGAAATCGCAAATGGCAGTGGTTTGGGGTCAGTGAAATGCACGCTACAGGTCGTCTGGCTCGGAGCTGTCCTTGAAGTAACCGATTTGTAACGGTTCATTGTAGCGGTGTAGTGCCAAATGCTGCTCAAATTGATGCTGCAGCTGCAGAACGATGCGCCAGGGCCATACGCCTAACACGGTAGTGCCACGTAGCCATCTGGAGCCCGGTCTTCTGGCGACCGTACATTCTCAAGACCACTGCTGCCAGCAATCAGGTACAGTGGCTACGCTCCTGGCAAGTCTTTGTGCAATATCGCAGAAGAAACATCAATTTCTCGTAGCCCTATTACACGACCTCCTTCAAACCCAGTGAGTTGTTGATAAAGGCGTCTTTGTCGCCTTAAAGACATTCTTGACTAAAATCAACTCACCACGTCCAATTCCATAGGCAAGACTCACGACAGTTACAGCGTGTATTTAAAGCAAACCTATTTTGCATCCTCATAGTGGCGCTGCAAGCACCGCTTTTATACGACTGGCGCGAAATTTGAATAGTCATCATCTTTCAGATGTAGAAACACATCAGTTAGCTTTCGTTACTGTCACACAACTCCTTCTCGGTGTTGCGATTTTTCCCCGACAATGTATTTTGTATAAGTGATAAGTAAACAGTTGAGATTATTAACGTTCTAACTCTCGTACTTGTGGCTATCAATACGAATTTGAGTCACGTGCTGCGCTTTATGACTGTTGTTTCGTTGTATCCCTTGAATTCACTGGCCAGTCATGGTGTACCAATAATTCTAGCTTCTGGCAAAAGCTTACAGTGTCGACGGAACCATGATTCGAACGGTTAATTAGTTTATAACGGCTGCTAAACAGAAAGTAAAAAAATGTTATCGTTAGTTTGGTTCAGTGGCAATGTCACTCAAGTACATAGTAGGCAGTTGCCAAGACGTATTATCTGAACATTCTCACACGTATAGCTAGAGTTCGTTGTATAGGAAGGTAACGGATATTATCTCTGAAGGGTCTTAAAAATTAACATTTGGGAAAAAGTAATACAGTCGGCTCATTAATATAGGTCGGAATATTCCTACGTCTTCTTTTAGCAATACTTTGCTTATAGAATATTTATGACACATGGAACTTCATTCCAAGCTATCATTAACTTTCATGCTTGCGGTAGTCATGTGCTGTCCTCTTCGTCAGTAGTCTCCACGGTCACCTGACTTACCTCCCCGTAATCTTTTTATAGGATTATGTCAAAGATCACGTCTTCCTGCTTCCACCGACACTTGCTTTGGAAGTGTTGCAAGGAAAGACAAGCAGCGCGGTCACTAGGATCATGACATGTTGGGACGTGTCTGTACTATGGTTGGGTCGCGGACGGTACCCACATTCAGAAACTAGAATGTGAGCAGACAAAGCAGGGAGGTGCTCTATCCACTGACGTGTGTCTACTTTCTGTGATATACTGAAAATGATGACATTTCCTGAACGAGGGGATGAAACGGTAGCATCGTATTCTAGGAGCTTATGCTGCCAGTATGTTTCAGATTTTACTCGATTTTATCACATCTGTTAAGCTGAATTCCCCAGAATAACGCATCGACGAATTTAAACCAAGGATTGTCCCTCTCTCTGAAAAGTTTTCAGAGGGCATCATTGACAATATTTTACCGAGTTCATTTCATGTGGATTAGTGTGACAAAGATTTCTTTCAAATTCTTGTTAAGAGAACTCGCCACCTACATGAGAACAAGACGCAAAGAATTCGTTTGGTTTAAAAGCAATGAGAGAAAGAGTGTAATGAAGCGATATTGAAGTAACGTTCGGTTTTCATCTTAAATAGCTCAAGGAAACTACAAAAAACCTAACTACAATGGTCGGACAAGGATTTAAAGCCATTCCTTGTCTAGTACAACGTTTGACAAGACTTTTTCTCCATGCTATGGTGTTTATTGTGAGCAAACATATTCATCTTTACTTGTGGCGACGCAATCACGGTATCTCTTCTTTCTTCTGAGTATCTGCAATTGAAAAAATGTTTTCATCGAAGAAATCCTGTGTAACATCTTCCGTTCCGTTTCGTTTGGAAATTTTCCTTTCCCGGTCTTTCGTAATGTAGAAATATAAGGCTCCTCCGCGGCCGGGATTACTACTTCCTGACAGTGTGCGGTGCGCCAACCAAATTATGCGATAAATTACACGGCTTATTGTTTCACGAAACGTTGATCAGAAGACCCAGATCAGTTTTCGGTACAGCTATCCTTGTGCATACAACCGAAAGCTGTTATTGCATATAACTATATTTTGCCGAAACTTATTTCCACTGTTCGTCATCATCTGGCAGACTTTACAGTTCTAAGTGGTATAAACCACGTGTCAGTGATTTCAATGTATGTTTAATACATAGTTAATGTTGCGTAAGTAAGTGGGTTTAGTGTATATCACATCATCACCCAGTACCCAAAGATACAAGATTTGTTTTGCGAGCTAGATGATGTCGTGCCGTACACTTCGTTCCTCAATGTTAACAACATATTTAACACACAGTGCAATCATGGACGCGTGTTTTATACTGCTTTTGAGATGTGAAGTCTGCCAGATCACGAAAAATCGAACCAAGTTTCAAGAATATAATAAGTATATGAAATGTCTCAGTATTCGCCCGTTGCCACAGTAGAATAAAAACTCCAGTGTCAGAAAGTTTCAAATAAGTGCACACTCCGGTGCAGACGGAGAATTCATTATGGAACCACCATCTTCTTCGTCAGGAGCAACTGACAGTCTTAAGTGTTGTGTGGTGACCGTATGTAACGAACAGTCGGCGTGTGATTGACGGACTTACATCATATAGTGCCGTGCTGCCAGAGATAGTGTCGGTACCTACAGTGTTACGATGTCACCATTCCTGTTGAAATGCCGAAAGCATCGCTGGTGTATTACTGTAGCATCTTTGTCGGTCATTCAATCCGTACAGTTTCCAAACGCTGTACAGAATACCTGGGACACCTTAAAAATAGTGTACCGCCAGGGCTTATTAGAAAATTCAGCGGTTGCTGAAAATTGTCTCACGAATAAACATAAAATTATGTTTGACGAAACGAAACTCTTGTCTCACGTATAGACCTGTCGGTCACAGGGGCCACTAGACCGTAATGTGCAACAATGGCTGTAATCGGGACAACAGCTACTATCTTAGTGTTTGCACGGAAGCGGGCTGTCGACGTTGAGTCGCTACAGAGGTATTCGTCGAGTTGTCTACGTTCCATCGGGAGCGGTGGTGCCGGCATCACACACATCGACACGACCTCTGGTAGCATTAAGTCACGATACTGTACGTCGACCAATCATAGGTCGATTATTCGTTGCGTAAGGCCATCACAGCATGAGTCAGTTATTCCTAGCAAAGACAATGGAGTTTTATTCTAATTCGACGCGGCAAAAAGGCTGGGAATTTTTGTACACTCTTAAGCTTGATTTCAAGATCCAGTGTCCCCCCTTCTAACGGAGCCAGTAGTATGAGAAAGTACGGTTTAACGTGGCATTAGAACCATCAAACGACTGAGTTTTTGCACATACTCTAAGCACTACAAAATATCAAACCTGCGGGTAAGGAATGAAGATTTGGGTTCAATGCCCTATCCACGATGGGGCCAATATAGATGGTGCTCAACGTCAGAATAAACAAGGTTGGGGAAGCAAATTTGCCGTGTCCTTTTGAAAATGCCCATGTGGATATTCATCTTGAGAAATTTAGGGAAACCACAGAATCTGTTGAGATCCAACCAGGGACACACTAAATAATAAGCAGCCACACATTTTGCTTTCTGTAATGTGAGAAACTCGTATTGAACGCGGACCTAGCGACCTGGTAGTTGATTTACCATTTTGGCTTTGTGAACAGCCTGATTTCTCGCCACTAGCTGGTACCGCTGTAGCTGCAACGTCATAGGCATGTTTACAAAGTTTTTGTGACGCTGCAGCTTTCTCGCAGTCCGATCTGAAATCATGCACGAGCGTCGCCGCTAAAACCGTTCGTGTTCCTCGAGAACGAGCTCATTGGGTATGTACGGAATTTCACTCCCGAATAAATGACTCGCCAAAACCTTACAAAAATAGTCCATTTAAAGAAACTTGTGCTATGAAACAAGTGATTCAGCAGGCCGGAAATAATGTGGACGAGGAAACTACGTGTAGCGTCGTCGTGCCCGCTGCGAGCTCTCGTATAGCGCGGGAGCGGCAAGAAACGCCGGCGAATGCACGGAAACAATCAAAGCCGCACGGGGCATGCTCTCTAAACGATTTGACACGGCCCGGGTAGAAAATGTGATACCGTTAAATCACGAATCCCGATTTGTTGCCAGCCGCTAGCGCTGCAGCACGTTCGTCCGCCCTCACCGCTAAACAGCCGCCCGCTGACCAAGCACATTCGATGCTTCCCGCTTCTGCTAGGGTTTCCCGCTTTCAGAAAGGAGCTGTCTCAACGCATAATGGGATTTATTTTAACTTTAAAGATTTAGTACCAAATAGGTGCGACATAATCGCGAAAGGTGCAGAAGTAACAAGGCTAGTTTAATCTTTGCTATTTATATTTGTTGACAAAGAGGGTTGAGTATCTAGAAGCAAAGGTCCGATGCCGATACGATTCCTTACACATACGCACCACTAGAGGTATGTTAGTAATTAAGAGTTGCAATCGTCTGTGATGGCTAGGATGTCCGCCAGACTGCATTAGTTCTTCACTGTGTGACCACGTTATCCGGGCTGACAGTATATACGATAGGTGTGCAGTGCATCATATCGTTGACGAACATTTTGAAGGACCACGGAGAGTGCTCTGTGCTCACATGAGACAACATCAGCGTTTGACAATTTGAAAAGTGCATCGTTGTGGGTCGGCATGTCCCGGCTGCTCGATTACGCAATATTCAGGCATTTGGATGTGACCGTGATCCATTGTTGGACTGAATGGGATCACGAGGTGAACCACACAAGCCGTCGATGTTTTGAGCGACTGATAGAGTACAGCCATATTGTTCACCAACCGTAACCGCTTCATGTTCGCACCTTTTATCTTCGCACAAGTAATGGACTCCCTACAATATCCCGCACCATTGTCTGGAGACTAGCTGAAGCTGGGCTACTGAATCGCCATCCAGTGAGAACACTGCCGTTAACACCGTAATACAGGTGGCTTCCTTTAAGAGTGGTGCCGCACTTGGGGGCGTGGACTGCTGACGGGTGGCGTCGCATCATCGTGAAAAATGAATCTCGCTTCTGCAGTACCTTGGGTAACCACACTCTGCATGTATGAAGGCCCCGATGGGAGGGGATACATTATGCCAATGTTTTGGAGACACAATTGGGTTTTATCCACAGCTTCAATGTGTGGGAAGCCATCGGGTATGACTTGAGTCCACCTCTGCTAGTGATTCAGGGAACTCTGAAGGCCCAATAGTACGTCACAGACAGATGTTAAAACACCTGGAGCACCAAAACCATCATGTTCGACAATATTTCTGGCTGCATTACATGTTCCCACCTCTCGCTATATGAGGGTGCACGCAGAATCACTATTCAGACTGTATCTGCTCCCTTCCGAGAAGAGCATGCACACCATTCATCATTGGTCTAGTGCCTGTGCTCTTGGCACCATCCCAAACAGTGAGGTTGTCAACGGACGCACTGGTTGTCGCGTAAAGAGGCCACCCCATGCTGTCGCCATGCCACTGTGGACGAGATTGCGTGCCTTTCAGTCCTGTTAAATAGGGTTGCAATTGCACCCGTTGTTTATGTGCGTCCCCTCTCGCCCGTTGCACAATGTACCGGTCATCTGCTGTTGTAGTTGTCCGTGGTCGATCAGCTCTTCTCCTTCCGGCAGCATGCCCATGGGTCAGAACGTTACCCACGCACATGAAATAATACTCTTGCGCTACACTCGTCACTCTTCTTCCAATTCCCCGATAATTCTTGTCCGTGTGAAGTCGTCCGTAGGTTGTCTTCAGGCCATGTTGTAATGAAGAACGCCACCACAGTACACCGTAACTATTCTCTGATTGACACACACTGTCTTTCCCCATTCCTTCAGCTGCCTCGTGTTGCGGGGCCAGCCCCATTTGGCGGTTTAGTCACTCTGACCTCACACCGAGGCCAACGAGAAAGACAGGCCGTGGCGCGTTGGTCACAGCACGTGACACTGCAGGTCTTCCGAGTGACAGCAGCCGTCTCCGGCGGGGAGCGAGTAACTACTTCAGACGAGTTTAATAATTCTTGACTACGCGTTTAAACACATGCAAACTCTCGATAGCTAACAATAAAGTCAAGGCCTTTAGTGAGGGTCTTTTCAATTACACATTGATTTCTCGTGGGCCTTACAAGGAGTCGAGCGTTCGCGAAGTATGGTGGACAAACTGACTAGTGTGACGTCACAAGTATGTTTCAGGGCCCGTATTTTTCATAGGCCCCATCCCACGCCATGTGGCGTCCAGCTTTCTGTGCAAGACTGGGAGACCTCTGGCAACATGATTCCGCACTTCCCTTCATTTTCACGGAGTTGTTAATACTTTATATTACTTTGTCTACCACGTCCTTGAATTTTGCAGTGCAGCTATTTACCATGAAAGATGACCTTATAGAGTGCTGAAACCAACTGACATGAGGCTCACAAGTTTCCTTGCAAAATGTTAGACTCCGAGCAGAAACATTCATGGTAACCTCTTCAGCAATGTCTTCTCTCGAAATAAGATATTGCTCCAAATCTGTGACATCAATCGTATGCCGGAAATAATCATGACTGTGACTATTCCGATGAATATGCACCATATATACCAAAAAGCTGTCGGCTTATCCAGGAAATCTACTATCCGCGTAGCATACATCAGTCAAAAGCTGGGCGAGGAATTAATTTACGACACAAGAACGCACGCAGAATAAAAAACAAGCAACAGTGTTGCATACGAAGTTTGCTGTGAAAATGGTTCTGCATATTACGTAAGACAGACTGAACGAAGTTTTAAAAACGCTTTGAAGGACACTTTGACGGATATTGACTGAACCACTTCAATGAATTATCCATAGTATCACACATGCAGGGGAGAGGTCACAAAACGCATGAAACAGATAACACATTCAGTATGCGTGACACCACAGTAACGAGAAATATTCCAGTCTTCCTACCAAGGAAAAATAGCTGATAGTTTCGGGAATTCAACCCAAATTCTCCATATAGCAGGTAGACGCTCTGACCATTCAGCTACAGAAGTGGACGAGTGACTTGTACAATAAGTAGGTTTCAATGTAGCTTACTGTTTAGTCTGTGACATCTAGGGTGGTCATTGCTTCACAAACTCTTTTGTCGATCACATTATTAGTGGTGGATTTTAGTTGTTACATCATTCCAGTTTGTATTTGAAATTAGGAAACATCGCAGATAGTTAAGACATAACGGTATTTATGACGAAGCTTATGTACCCAGCACACACGTGTGCTCCACGCAACTCACCGAGTTAGATGGTTTTCTGGTTAGGGTTCTGGACTCACTGTAGGGAGGAATGGAGTTGGAATTTCTGACAAGGCTACCTGGAATTATATTTTACGTTGTTGTCCTGACTTGTGGTGGTTAGCTTTCAGTCGACGCTATTTTAGTTCTCGCCATTAAACTTTAGGCACGTCGTCTGTCAGTACCTGCGTTCAACAGCAGTGCAGCTTTTAGTGTTCGGCACTGAAGTCTGAAACTTTCTGGTAGCTTAATACCAGATGGAAATCTTCAATGATACGCTAAAAATAGTCGGTTGTCAGTACAATCTCACAGTCTGTTGGTGTAGCCTGATCACTTTTGTTGGCACTCTGAGGCAGTTTCTTAGAGACAAATGTATTAATGAGCAGTAGACTGCATATCTGGCTTTTTCATGTATTGTTTGGCGAATATATTTTGCATGTTTGCAATTTACTTCACCAGAACAAAGGGTTTGAGTTTCCATTCTTCGAATTAAGTACGTTGGTTTAATTTCGTACAATGTCGCAAACCCATTCCCCCGCTAACGGCTGACGCTGGAAGTCGTCTATCAGTTTATCGAATCAAATGTGGAGGAGTGAGCAGCCGTCGGCGCTGTCCCGGCGTGTTTTCAGCGCCGCAGGCTGGGTGCGGCCGCGGCGCACGCGTCTCTATCGCGGCTCGCACCCTCGCAGCCATTCATTTGATCGATCGCCTCGTAACGCGGAAAAACTGTACGTATTAACGCCTGTCCCCACACCTCTTAATCAATCCGACGACGTCAACTCACACGTAAAACTCAAAGTAGGGAAACAGTTTATAGTCAGCTAGAAAGACGACGTGTTTAAACTGATTGTGAAAGAGCAGAAATTGATAGCGTCAGTGTTAGTGAAAAACGCGAGTGGTAAAAAGAACATTCAGGCTGAATCACTCGCACAAGAGAAATGTTCAAATGTGTGTGAACTCCTGAGGGATCAAACTGCTGAGGTCATCTGTCCCTAGTCTTACACACTACTTAAACTAACTTAAACTAGTTTATGGTAAGAACAACGCACACATCCGTGCCCAAAGGAGGACTCGAACCTCCCGCTGAAGGGGCTGCGCAATCCGTGACAATGGCGCCCGTAACCGCGTGGCCACTACGCGGGGCACAGGAAAGAACAAAATTTTTTACATCGACTGGGGTCGAAAAGCGATTTATTTCCTGGTTAGAACTCATTTTCACAACTTTCAAAGTACATTACTCATGGGAATTACGCGGGAACAGAACGTACTTGTAGTATACCTCATAAAATTCTTCCTTGCACGAAATGTTGAAAATATGTTCCATTAGTAGCACCGATACACGCACCAACTTGATGCGCAGGAAATCTTCGTACCCGTGTTGTGGAAAGCAACCTAACTATACACAATACGCCAGGGATACATCAGCGCATCTAGCATTCAGTACTGAGGCGAGTTGAAGCTGCATTTAAATTTCAAAGGTGTGTGATGTCTCTATCCAATACGAGGCCTTAATATACAGGAAAGAAACCATCTTACCAGGCAGTGCTGCTCCAGACGTCTCCCGAGCGCTGTTGTAGTCGTGTAAGAGACCTCGGCTTGTTGCTGGTCTGCAAATCAGCGATGATAGTGCACGATGGATGAACCAGAGCCCTTCCTGAAGGGCCATAATATTTATGATCCGACGGGACACAGAGTTTTGCAGATTTTGGTAAACTAAGCACTATTGTGCGTTGCTTTTGGAGGGAAATTTTTTGATGCGTGTGCATTTTAGCAAGGGAAAACAGGACATTACTCAGTAGTAGTAAGTTAGCTAATGTTAGGATTTGTGGGACTCAGAATAATAGTTGGTTATCAGAAGTAAAGACACGCAAAGGGAAAATTTGGTAGTATGTCAGGGGAGACAAGAAACTGATACTCTGCTGCCAGGGGACACTTCGTTACTGCATCTCATGTGAGGCACTTCCGTTTTTGCTGGAAGGGCACTGAAGATTTTGCCAGATTATCAGTACTTACACTCGAGGCCAGAGTCGTTGCTGTTAAATGCTCGGTGTAGCCTGGCCCACTCGCTGCCAGGAAGCCGACACCAACAAAACCATATTTCAAAATGGATTATTCGTGCTATATGAAAGCAATTGCGATTTACTTTAATGATCTAATAAAATCTAAGTAAAAGTGTCAACGTTAATGTGTGAAAGACGTTACGTGAGTTACAAACAACACTGATCTCTCCGCAGTAGGAAAACGACAAAGTAACCATTTACAAAGTAATAAAAAAACACGTCGTGATCGCGTCTGACTCTCATGCGGGAGATCCAGGTGCAATTCCCGGTACTGCCAGGGATTTTTCCATGGTGGGAGGGCCGGCCGCGGTGGTCTCGCGGTTCTAGGCGCTCAGTCCGGAACCGCGCGACTGCTACGGTCGCAGGTTCGAATCCTACCTCGGGCATGGATGTGTGTGATGTCGTTAGGTTAGTTAGGTTTAAGTAGTTCTAAGTTCTAGCGGACTGATGACCACAGATGTTAAGTCCCATAGTGCTCAGAGCCATTTGAACCATTTGAACCATCGTGGGAGGACTGGAATGGGATACACTAAGCCATCTGAGGAGCTACTTGAATTAGTGGTGGCTCCAACGTCTGGAAGTCACCAACGGCAGGGGGAGCGCTGTTGTGACTCCGTTGCCCTCCACCATAGTAGCACAAGGTGACGCGCCGGCTGTTCGACGTCGCATAGTCTTCAGGGCATGATCATAGACTTTCTTTTTTTTTTTAATGGTGGTCTCGTAGAACACCTTCCTAGTGTAGGCAAATCTAAGAAATATTACTGCCACATTCTCAGTACACGAAGTTAGTGATGAATGATCACTTCACTGCCAGGAACAACATCCAGAGAGATTTAGCATCGACTTAGACTTACGAACTCTCTTGCAGAAAGATCTAACAGTAGATCTCACCACCACTGTGAAGATCGTATTCGCCACGGTATGGAATAGTGCGTATTATAAATTATCGTGTCAGTCTGCATTATATTGCAGTAAACCTATGCACTTTAAACTTAGAGAAGTCAAAATGAGTGAGTCAGGAAGTCCAGGCATAATGAAGATTATGGGCATTCGTGCTCCTCGGAAAAGTCGGTTAGGACGTATATTTCATTTTAAATACAACACTGCAAGTTTTCTACCCACTATCTGTCCCACTTACACGGTGACATCTGGTAGTTCGTCTACTCCCTGGGCCGTCTGAGAAGCGACTATAAGCCAAAGGTATACAGTTGGCGACTTGCCTGGCAAACATCTAGGTGACCGTTTCCTGCTCTGCTGCGATGTTCTGATCGTTCTTACAGAAACAATTTAAGGTTCGGTTTTAACGTCCCGACGACGATGTGGTCATACGAGACGAAGTACAATCTCAGAAAAGACAACGAAATCGGTCGCATCCTTTGAAAGACTCGATGCCAGTATTTGATTCAGGGGAAACACGAAAAAAATCATAAACTGGTTGGGTGTTTGAACCGCCTACATCTTGAGAGTGCACCACCTGGTTCGGTTACCGCCAGAAATGTGCTGAACGAAACGTACGACTTTCGTATAGTTGACGATTTCAATTCAAGGTACCCGCAATTTGTGTCGGTCGTGATGACGATAAATCCTTCAACCGCTTGCTTAAAAATGGTACTGAAGGTTAGACGATGTAGACAGCTTTTTATGCATCCAAAATACCGGTGCAGTAATGCTGCTCAGCAGAACGCATTGTCGCTTAGATTCTGTTACAATGATGGCTACGTACGCATCAGATATTCAGTTTGTCATACACTATGACGTGTTGTATCAGATTATGAGTGACAGTGCAATGCGGATTAGGCGCCGTCAGATATCTCGTAATAGTGATTTTTACGTTTACGAAGCTCCAGAGAGCAAAGTTATACTCCTCAATGTCCTGATTTCCCGTCGACAGCGATTCACTACTTGGGCTGTCAGCAAGAGCGCGCATACGGTTCGGTTGTTGCAAAGCCCCGTGTGCAAATATGAGCGGTGAATGCTGTGTTATATCAAATGCATGGCACTCGTAGCATATTTTAGAAAGCTGTATGTTGCGCTGAGACCCAGGTTGTTTCAGAGACGATGACACAAATTCTTAGGACCAGTTTATTAATATGAGATAGGAAACCCTACTTCGGAAATGGCGTATTCGAAGTTACTAGCGAAAGTGAGGAAATTTACGAGTGGTATGTTGACGATATTAAAAATGCAAGTAGATACATTTTTGTAATAGTTTCATTTATCTATACTACCTGCGCTTCACAACATTTATTCAAACTAGCATTCCCCAGATTCTGTGAAGCCACGTCATTGTGGCACAAAGTTCGGTCGTACTCTTCTGGAAAATCCCAATGCTGCACGTTTCACATGGCCCTCAAACAGACAAAGTGGTTTCAGGTCAGATGAACGAGCTGGTCACCATACAGGATTCCTCACGGCGTACGCCTGTGTGTTGCTTGGGTTTGCCTACTTACCAGTGTTAGCAACCACGTAAATAGCAAATCAGTTTAGTACATCGTAAAAACAACGACTCATATTCCACTGACCGAGTTATTTCACAACATGTTTTACTTTGTAACTTTCGATTCAGTAATTTTTTGGCCATGGTTCTTTACCTCAGACTGATACCTTGCTCCAAAACCATTATCTCGGAAAGGTTCACCACGAAAACAATGCAATTTCCACGAAAAAATGTAGCCATAATGTTATACCTGACTATTATCCTCTCCCAGCGACTCTTCAGTTTTGTTCTGCTTCGATTTTATCCTTAGCATTTTCACTGTTTAACTTTCGACCAGACTACACATTACCTCCTGTAGTTAAACGAATGGGCTCTAGATTCCTGCAAGGCTATTAAAACCCACTGATTAAAATATTTTAGGATTTCTGTTCTTTGTTCGAGACCATATTCTGTCTCGTCTGTGGTGTAAGCCGTCTTCATCTGTGAAAAATATGCAAACGGAATGCTACTGCGACTCAGTTCCACATCACTGCAATAAATTTTGATCCAAAACAGTGCGAGATCCGACATAAATTGGATTCGAATCTCACTGTTACTTTTCGGATAATGTCGGCCATATACAAGCAATTGTTAGTTGTTCGGCCGTATTTCCTGACTCCAGCTGATTGTCTTAAGCAGCTCTTGTCGTGTGCCTCTACAGGTTACCAGCGTTACTTACTGTCCTGATGTTTGGTGCTATTTATACCTCACTTAGAAGATACCTCAGCGAGGCTCTTATTTAGTCTTGCTACGTTTATGTTTCAATCTCCCTGCAAGCGTAACGACCACAAAAAAGACTCATAATGAAACGTAATTTAGCCGCGAAATAGATAACTTATAAAAATCTCGTTCGACTAATTCTTGAGAATTGTTGGTCATTCCAATTTCTTGGAGGAGGTAGAAAAGATTCAGAGATGAACTCGTTTCATCAGGGCTTCGTTTAATACGTGCGAGTAGAAGAATATCATTGTACTTGCTATTACAGTTCCGTGGGCGTACTTTCAAAGAAGTGTTTGACAACATGTTACTTTATCATACATATACAGTGACTCCAAAAAGTATTCATCCGACCATAGCGCATAGCATGTAAGCAACCACAGTTATAAAAATGTAGCTAAGAAACGAACAGTATCCATTTTCCTTGCATCGGTTTATATCAACATATAGAAATAAAACTCTATTTGGGTTCGTATGTCGCTTAATTTATGAATAAATCCACGTTATTTAACATCATGCCCCTGTTGATATCAAACAAGTATTCTCCTAATAAACAAGATCCCAGATGTGGTGCCGCACTGACACACGCCCCTCTCCCTTTCCTTACGCAGCTGTGTTTCATAGACTGTAGTGGATAGTTCCGTCTCTGTTTCAAACACTTAAGTAGCATGGGCCGAAAACGTCGCGATATTACAAAAGAAATCTGCATCAAGTTTTTAAAAAATGGTTCAAATAGTTCTGAGCACTATGGGACTTAACATATGAGGTCATCAGTCCCCTACTTAAACCTAACTAATCTAAGGACATCATACACATCCATGCCCGAGGCAGGATTCGAACCTGTGACCGTAGCGGGCACTCGGTTCCAGACTGTAGCGCCAAGAACCGCTCGGCCACACAAGCCGCCGAAAATCTTTTCGATAAATCGGAGAAACCATTGGCAGATCTACCAGTATAGTGAAGACTATTGTATATAGGTTTAATCAGAAAAAAATGTGAAGCTCCGAGAAGAAATGGTCGAATGTCGATGTAACTTTGTACACGTACTCACCATCGCCATCATTAGAGTCACAATTTTCTGTGAACGTGTAACGGCAACTAGTAGATGTTAGTGTTTAGTGTTTCACCAAACCTGGCAGAGTATGAAATGGAGCGACAACAGCGAGAGATGTTGAGCAATCACTGTCAAGAACACAGAGATACCGCATATTCGTACGAGACAGCGTTATCAGCATCTGACAAGATCTTGAAAGCGGGCTCATTGTGGGTCTCCACTTCACTGGCTGGTCGAATCGTGCTTCATGCAGCTTTGTGGGGCATTAGGATGTGACACTGGACCTATGTCGGGCTGCATGGGGACATGGGGGCAGGCATATGCGTCATCAAGATTCCGATCGTCTCACCATCACAAGGGAGGATCGTCGTATGGTGCACCAAGCACTTCGTAAACCCTTCACGCCTGCGCCTCCTAACCGAGAACAAGTAATGGTCTCCCTGCAGCATTCTGTGTGATCCCACAACTTTGGTCGGAGGCTAGTAGGACTAGGGAATTACCGTCGCATTCGTAGGCTGCCGTTGGCACAGTAACTGAAATGGCTGCATTTGGAATGTTGCCATGATCTGGAATCTTGGAGAGCTCACGAATGATATCGCATTGTGTTCAGCGGTGAATCGCGGTTCTGCGGAACCCCTGGATGACCATCGTCAACGAGTATGGTGTCGACCTGGGGAGTGGTCCCATTCTTCCAGTGTTTTGGAAAGGCACGGTGCTGTTACTCCTGGCGTTATGGTGTGGGGAGCCATCGTGTATGACTTCTGGTCATGGCCGGTGGTGACCGAGAGAACTCAGACAGCACAACGATACGTTACAGACATTCTGCATCCTCGCGTGTTACCTGTGATGCGTTAGCTAGTAGTGCTACTTTTCAACAAGACAATGCTCATCCTCACATAAAATGTGTCTCTAAGGATTGCCTGTGTAATGCTGAGTTACCCCCGTGGCCAACCAGATCTCCAGATCTGTCTCCAATAGAACATAAATGTGACTAGCTCAGACGTCAACTTCGTCCCAGTGTCAGTAGCCGGGATATCAAGCACCAGTAGCAACTGTTGTGTGCCAGGGTGCATCAGAACAACATTCAGTAGCTTTATGACATCCTTCCCAATCGAATCAGTGTATGCATCCAGATGAAACGTCATACTGATAAATGGGCTAATACTGCCAACTTCTTTATAAATTTGCCTTGAATTTGTAATCAGCGAAACATCATCACATACTGTCTCAATTTGTTTTCTCCTTTCCTTCATGTTGCTGAACTGTTCTTGTCAGGCAGTGTAGATTTAAAACCGTGTGAAATAGTAAGAAGCTAGAGGAAAAAAATGCAATTCTGGGAAACGAAAATACGGACGATGTTGTCAGAAGTGTCCGCTAAACGATTTGTGTCGCGAGAAACAGATTTTTCATTGCATTTTCATGAGAAGTTACCAGTGTCACATAAAATGCAGGCAGAAATTCGGTATCCTTCGCAGTTTCTGGGCTCACTCCAAAGAGATCGGCATTTACTTTGAAGACGAGACCACACACTTTCACAGCACTTTTTTTATCCAGAAAGTATTTCATTCGCGGGAAGCATGGGATTGCAAGTAATACTATTAGCTAAGCGATTAACGTATTAAGTGAACAAGCAAAGCTCATTTAATGCTTTCTTGGTCACGTAAGACATTAACTGAATGTCAATTAAGTTGTTTTTGCTTGAAGGTCTCCTCTCCTCTTAGCATTGGCTCGTAGTCCGTCGTATCGGCTAGCCGGTACAGTTGTACCAAGTAGTATTTTTCAGTGTTGACGGGTATGTGTTAATGTAAACCATGGTCACATGTTACCGGTCCGTAAATAATGCGAACTGTGGTTTTCCGCACAAAATTTGACGTTTCCCAGATTTCCGCGCCCTAGGTAGATGCTTAGTTTGTGTATACCCTGTCTGAGTAAGGTGTCTACCAGAGTCATAACACATTTCAAAGTTGATCTCAGCCACTGCAATTGTCTGAATGATAACATTTCACCACAACGGCTACCACTGGGCGCATTACAAGTCCCTTCATTTTGTTATTATTACTGAACAATTTTGGTGGTGAACTAATTTACAAATGTTCTATTTGTAAAAATGATTTGTAAAAATGAAAGTACTTAAGCTAGAATCCAACAATTCATCAAAACACGTGGGATTACCAAGGAAGTACACAGAAAGGGACAGAGGAGGGCAGCTGCCTCATCCCTTATCTAGAGAAAAATTATGATCTGCGCCAACTGAAGGCTTATGCTGTCCGGCACACAGACCGACGTAGTTCAAGTCGAACAGAACGCGTCATATATGCTGACTAGATGCAAGTGTACCAACAGCCATTTGTCATGAACTTTTAAAACTATTTCGCCGTTCATCAGTATTCTCCTTGCAGCTGAAAATGGCTGATGTCTCTGGATCCTTGAAGCTTTCCTTAGCGTTGTTGTTTCAGATCACGATGTATTTTCAGGTACTACTCTACTAAACCGTGGAAATGCAAAGTATTCGCGCGTGTATGAATGTCACTTTCCTGGCAGAAAAACAATAGTACGAATGTCATACAATCTGTACACCGCAGTTAAGTACATTGTACGTCGTGGGTACTTATGAAGGGGTAGCATTAGGATGTTTACTAACTGGACTATGTGTAGCAACGTGTCACCTGAGATATGCCTGATCACGTCTCTAATTGTGAAGTCCAGTATTGTGGCCAACCTCCTACGCTTGCACCATTGTGTGATTTGATGAGTTATTGGGCTCTAGACAAAAGTGTCAAATTTGGTAACTTGTACATACAAACATTTGAAAAGCGCTTCACAGTCTAAACTGTGCAGAGACGGAAGCAAAATTAATGATATGTACTGGTAGCTGTTTTGGTAAGATATTTGCGATATGACGAGAGTCTTGTGGGTGTTTCGGGAGAAATGGGAGGAGCACGTGGCCGCTGAGACCTGGCGACGCCGTAGCTGCCGCGTCCTCAGGGCTGCTGCAGGGTGCGCGTCTAACCGACATGTCCATCAGCTTCACCAACTGACTCGCTCACGTATTCGTTATGAAGACCATTCTCCACTGGAACTAGGTATCGAGGATACTGTCGCTCAATCAAAGTAGGAATACGTTTGAAACATAATCGCAAGGTCTATTTGGCGAACATTTATTGTTTAGTATGTTACAGCCTCTTGCATTAGTGGTACAAAGCGAGCTATTCTGCGCTGAGCCACAGTCCATCAGATTTTTTAGTGTGCGTAAGAGCAGCTACGAACGCTGATATTTAAACGACTACTAAAGAAACTTACAAATAAAAACTACGCACAGAATACAGGGAAGAAACGGTTTACGTAACGGTAATTTTCAATGAAATACTACACTTACCCTGCGATCCTTCCCTCCGTCATTTCACATAAACGCAAACACTCGCGCCACCGAGAAAATCGCTTCCGAGAAACTAGGAACGCAAGGAGAGCATCGTGAAGGCGAGAAGAAGAGGGCTGCGCTAAAAAAATAAAGCCCGGCGCAGGGGAGAGTGCCGACTGTCTACTGTTAGCGTTGCTCAGTTACCGCCACGCAACTTCGCCTTTCGGTCCGCAGATGGCAGCAGGGCGCCGAATCGTGCGCCCTCCCCGCCACACCGCAAATCGATAAAAATGCCCAGCATTTTTACAACCCGCGTTTTCGTGTGGTAATTGACTGAGCGCATCTTTGTGCAACAAATTTCGCAGCTTCTGCTCTAGATTTGATGCCCGAACTGTGAAGGCGGACTATCCATTCCCGGATAAATAACAGAGGGGCAGGAGAGCTATTTCGCGATAAACACTGAGGAACGCGCGTTTTATTGTTGTTATATATTTTTTTATTTTTTTAAAGCGGCGCCTGTCTGGTAATACAGCGAGTGCAAAAAGGAAGCGCTGTGCGCAGAGCTTTAATGAGGCCCTGTTGCACCGACGTAGGTCGTAAAATGCCGAGAGTGACGAACGCGAAAAATTGAGGAAGCGCTGTTAACTTTCGCGGTTCCACGAATTTTATTCGGCTATCGCGTTCTGAGTATAACGCGTTTTGTAAATAACTTAACACAAACATATATACAGCTTCGCCTTTCAAACAGGTTTGCCCCCTGTGACGTGTTCAGCTACAAAGGAGAGTAAAAGTCATGGACCTTTCTGAGCTCCAGGTATAGCTTCTGTTTTTATAGCAAGTAATAAGATTTTGAACAAGATTAAAAAATATTTTTACCGTATCCTGTCAACTTTAAAAGATGAGAACGCCGTATACAAATCCACTTTGCTCACACCGTCGATAGACGCTACAAAAAGCGCGGCTTAGATGAAATACGGAGCTGGATTGCTAGCTACGTCACGTTACACCGACGGCGAGCATACTTACGCCTGTTCGCAATGGGATTCGAACTCGCTTCCCGTCTACACATCTCAGTGCCCAGCGCTTGGGCAACGCTTATTTAAAAACGCATCTCATCGTCTTGCTATGTACTCTTACCAACACAACCTACAAGCAACTTGAATCCTGTATTACTTATAATGATATAGTTTTTGGAGTTCCTGCAAATGATTAAACAACAGGAAACGTCCCGCGAAGCACAGAACTAAATGGATGCCAAGGGGCACAGACAATGGTGGCGCAAAGGGAATTTGGAACAATGAGATTCACTACATCGTCATCTTAAAACTTACGTCCACATCTACACATATTCTCCACAATCCACGCTACAATGAAAGGCGCTCTGTACGCCCCCAATCTCTCTTATTTTCACGAGTCCTTTGCATATTATGCAACAGTGGCAGCAGAACTCTGTTTAAAATACCACTTTTCTAAGTTTTGCCAATACGGTTTCTGCATCTGTCTTTACACACATAGTCTGCAAAGCACTGTGAAATGCATAGCAGAAGGCGCTTCCTGTTGGACTTCTTATTAGAGTTTCTTCCCTTTCAACACACGTAATCCAAGGAACAACGTCGCCTTTCTTCTTGTTTGTATCCCCTGAGCACCTCTATTACTACTCCACAAAGACTATACTGATCTGCTACGATCGTAGCAGCGCTTCTCTGTATTAGTTCGATGTTTGGTGTAATTTTTACTTAATAACGTACCCAAACGCTGCAGAAATAGTTCAGAATTGGCCACACTTGTGTCTGGTATAAATTTTTCTTTACATACGCACTACACTTGCCCAGAATCCATCCAATTTATGTAACTCTTCCCTTCGTATTCCTTAGTACGCTATTTATTTTAAACTGTATATTCATGCCATTTCAAATCACTTCTCGTTATTATACATAAATACATAAATATTCAAAACTATCTGACGAACTCCAAAAGTTAACCACTAATCTTGTAATTGGATTATGCTGTGTTCTTTTTCTTTGCCATGGATTATCCTAGGCTGTCCCTATGATCGAAAGTTTTGGCTCTGAGCACTATGGGACTTAACTTCTGAGGTCATCAGTCCCCTAGAACTTAGAACTACTTAAACCTAACTAACCTAAAGACATCACACACATCCATGCCCGAGGCAGGATTCGAACCTGCGACAGTAGCGGTCGCGCGGTTCCAGCTGTAGCGCCTGTAACCGCTCGGCCACTCCGGCCGGCGATCGAAAGTCCACTCTTATAACAATATGTCACTTCTAACAACGCAGATGTAATGGCACACAGCACTTATACGAATAGTTCCGTCGAGAACAGTGTAGTAAGTGTAGCAAGGAATGTAGCTCAATATGGGATGTGCTTTGATGGTCCGACAGTAGCACTTTTCTTCTATCACTAAATTTCGTTTCACGGTGAGCTATGAAATGAACAGAAATACGACTGTTAATTGTGGCCATACTGACTGTGTACATGGTGGCTACAAATGAATGACGCAGCTTCGCCATTGCAGCGTAGCTGTAGTTTTTGAAATACTATTGTGGGGTTTTACAGTCACACAGAGGATCGTATAAAGCTTCAGTTAAAAGTGCTGAATGTATTCCCTGTAGTTAATTCTGCAGATATCGAGTCTGTAATCAAGCTATTACGACACTCAAAGTAACATATCCATATCAGTCTTTTCGAAGGCGCTGGTGGTATGTTAGGTCTCCTAGTAAAGATGGCACGAGCGCTAAAGAATATCGCTTGAAGCAAAGTTAGTTGATTGCGGATGCAGTTGTAGGAATTTCTCATCGTCATCCCCACCACGATTTATCCATCAGTTCCCCACTGTTGTGTTTAAGGATTGACGAGCATGGAGACAGATATGTGGTGAACCAATATCTTGTCGGTAGATGAAGTCCACGCTGTCCATCTCTAGCTAAGGTATAGGCCAGTTTCGCAACATATCCTCACAATTTTCTGCTCCATGAAGGAAATGAGATCGCAAAACCTAATAAAAATATCATTTTCGAGCAATAACCATCCTCAGATATGCTTGCAAATATGAAGTCTAGGAAAAAAGCAAACAAACAGAGATATATCAGCAAAATGAAATCCAATAACAGGATAAGTTCACCGAAGAAAGCATTAGTCACCTTAAAAGAAGACACTGGTCACTTTGCAGTGCTGTTGATGGTGAGAACTGGTACCAGTTTTTCGTATCATACCTTGGGCCACTCATTCACGTAACTGTGATCGTCAACCACGATGTTTATTTTAACATTCGGTGCTCTGGTGTTGTCCTTTCTTCTTCATCTTCAGGATGAGTATGCTGTGGACAATCTTATCTACTAAGATGACAACTGTCGTGTTTTGAGGCCTGCAGGCAAACGTGCTGCTTTGACGAACATGCAGGCATCTCCAGTGTACCGCTAAATCAGCCGATCTTGTCTGGGACTGTTTGGAACAGCGAGTCAAACGTAACAAATAAAATTGCGCGCAATTTAGTAGCTTTACGGAATCTAATTATCAGTGAGTGGCTTTGCAGGATATGGTATACCTGAACAAACATGTGGAGTCTCTTCTTCCTTTATCAAAGGTATAGCTTATGTTCTACACTATAGCTTCATGGCTCTTGGGGTGATTCATTTGTTACCCGGTCTGCTTTTGTGGAATCAATGCAACATAGAAAGAAACTAGAAAATGTAGTGCATCATATAGTCGACTGAAAGCTATAATCTACGCATATTTGCCTGCCATAATTAACTGAAAATAAACAGAAAAATATCTACACCTCGTAGATCGCTGTGTTTCTCAAAGCGATAAAACTCATAAAACATTAATCTTTGGTGACTTGCGAACATACTGCATAATAGCCCGTGAGTTTTGTATTCCCCAGATTCGCACATTATCTGTTTACTTCGCCAGTCACAAAAAGTCTTGACTCATAGAATAAGGTAAAACAGTTTCTCAGAAAAAATATCCCTTTTAAATGATACTGCACTCCTATAGCACACTCAGAGTGACTGATATTGTATACGCTAGTCAAAATTTGTTGCAACAGAAAGCGATAACATTCTTATTTCAATCGTTTCCGTATGATCTCCTAAACGATTCTAGTGGAATATTTAGGTTTCCGTTTGCTCTGTTCGGCGGCTTCTTGAGGGTACGGGGTACTATCAAATTTAAGACCAAAAGTCTTGCCCATGTAACGCGAAAAGTTGGAAAAATTGGTGCCCTTTAGCGATTTAAAAAAACATTAGCACTTAATAGATACAATAGGAGAAAAAGACTACAGATTTATGTTTTGCAGTTGCATTATGTCTGGAGCAATATTACCAGAAAGAAGTCATTTTCTCAGAATCGAGATTATTCGAAAATAATGGGCCTCTGCAACCGATGACGAAAAAACAGTTGCTGCTACTGTATCGTGTGGTTATAATTAAAGTGCAGCTACTCACAGAGTGTGAGCTACAATTATCGTATGGCAAGGAAGCTTGGTATATATTCTAATCTTTTAAAGCGGAACCGATCTACGCTGGGGGAAATTAGTTAAAATTGTGTCCACTAGATGCAAACCTGGCGCTGTGAATGCAAGAAAGACGTATAGAAATGTTTCCATATGTACTGCATTAGAAATGGGACGTGTGCAGGAAATTCAGATAACCGAGAATGACATAATGTCGATTTTATTATTAACCGCAGCTTACACAATTTTTTCACTATGAGCACCAGATACGTCGACGAGATGCTGTACAGCGCCAGATTTGTACCTGGTGGCCAAAATTGGAACTAATTTTTTTCCAGCGTAAGTCGATTCCCCATTAATGTATTAGAAAATCTATCAAGTTTCGCTGCCATACGATAATTACAGCTCCCACTGGACCTCCGCGGGTAGCTTCACTTCAATTATAGCCACCTGGTACGTACTGTGTGGCACAAGAGTAACAGAGAAAGTAAAAAATTAGCAACTTGGTAAGTATTTTCAGTAGCGCGGTACGACTTTCACAGAGCGCCAAAGTGGTACTAGAGATGACATTAATAACTATTTAAATATACGCTACTGGCCTTTAAAATTGCTACACCAAGAAGAAATGCAGATGATAAAGGGTATTCATTGGACAAATATATTATACTAGAACTGACATGTGATTGCATTTTCACGCAATTTGGGTGCATAGATCCTGACAAGGGAACCTCCCCATCGCACCCCCCTCAGATTTAGTTATAACTTGGCACAGTGGATAGGCCTTGAAAAACTGAACACAGAGCAATTGAGAAAACAGGAAGAAGTTGTGTGGAACTGTGAAAAAATAAGCAAAATATACAAACTGAGTGATTCATGGCAAGATAGGCAACATTAAGGACACTGGAACCGTAGCAGCGCCGTGGTCTCGTGGTAACGTGAGCAGCTGCGGAAGAAAAGGTCCATGGTACAAATCTACCATCGAGTGAAAACTTTAAATTTTTATTTTCAGTTTATGTGACAAACTCTTATGTTTTCATCACTTTTTTGGGAGTGATCATCACATCCACAAGAAAACCTAAATCGGGCAAGGTAGAAGAATCTTTTTACCCATTCGCCAAGTGTACAAGTTGGGTGGGTCGTCAACATATTCCTGTCATATGACGCACATGCCGTCACCAGTGTCGTATAGAATATATCAGATGTGTTTTCCTGTGGAGGAATCGGTTAACCTATGACCTTGCGATCAAATGTTTTCGGTTCCGATTGGAGAGGCACGTCCTTTCATCTACTAATCGCACGGTTTTGCGATGCGGTCGCAAAACACAGACACTAAACTTATTACAGTGAACAGAGACGTCAATGAACGAACGGACAGATAATAACTATGCAAAAATAAAGAAAGTAACATTTTCGCTCGTGGGAAGACTTGAACCAAGGACCTCTCCTTCTGCAGCTGCTCACTCTACCACGGGACCACGGCGCTCCTGAGCTTACGTTCTCCTTTATGTTGCCTATGTGGCCAAGACTGATGACCAGTTTGTATATTTTGCTTATTTTTTCACAGTTCCACACAACTTCTTCCTGTTTTCTCAATTGATCTGTGTTCAGTTTATCAAGGCCTATCCACTGAGCCAAGTTATAACTAAATCTGAGGGGGGTGCGATGGGGAGGTTCCCTTGTGAGAAATCACTACCCAGAACAACCACCTCTGACCGTAATAACGGCCTTGATACGCCTGGGCATTGAGTCAAGCAGAGCTTAGATGGCGTGTACAGGTACAGCTGCCCATGCAGCTTCAACACAATACCACAGTTCATCAAGAGTAATGACTGGCCTATTGTGACGAGCCAGTTGCTCGGCCATCATTGACCAGATGTTTTCAGCTGGTGAGAGATCTGGAGAATGTGCTGGCCAGGGCAGCAGTCGAAAATTTTCTGTATCCAGAAAGGCCAGTACAGGATTTGCAACATGCGGTCGTGCATTATCCTGCTGAAATGTAGGGTTTCGCAGGGATCGAATGAAGGGTAGAGCCACAGGTCGTAACACACTTGAAATGTAACGTCCACTGTTCAAAGTGCCGTCAATGCGAACAAGAGGTGACCGAGACGTGTAACCAATGGCACCCCATACCATCACGCGGGGGGTATGCCAGTATGGCGATGACGAATACACGCCTCCAATGTGCGTTTACCGCGATGTCGCCAAACACGGTTGCGACCATCGTGATGCTGTAAACAGAACCTGGATTCATCAGAAAAAATGACGTTTTGCCATTCGTGCACCAGGTTCGTCGTTGAGTACACCATCGCAGACCTGTGATGCAGAGTCAAGGGTAATAGCAGCCGTGGTCTCCGAGCTGATAGTCCATGCTGTTGCAAACGTCGTCGCACTGTTCGTGCAGATGGTTGTTGTCTTGAAAACGTCCCCATCTGTTGACTCAGGCATCGAGCCGTGGTTGCACGATCCGTTACAGCCATGCGGATAAGATGCCTGTCATCTCGACTGCTAGTGATGCGAGGCCGTTGGGATCCAGCACGGCGTTCCGTATTACCCTCCCGAATCCACCGATTTCATATTCTGCTAACAGTCATTGGATCTCGACCAACGCGAGCAGCAATGTCGCGATTCGATAAACTGCAATCGCGATAGGCTACAATACGACCTTTATCAAAGTCGGAAACGTGATGGTACGCATTTCTCCTCCTTACACGATGCATCGCAATAACGTTTCACCAGGCAACGCCGGTCAACTGCTGTTTGTGTATGAGAAATCGGTTGGAAACTTTCCTCATGTCAGCACGTCGTAGGTGTCGCCGCCGGCGCCAACCTTGTGTGAATGCTCTGAAAAGCTAGTCATTTGCATATCACAGCATCTTCTTTCTTCCTATCGGTTAAATTTCGCGTCTGTAGTAAGTCATCTTCGTGGTGTAGCAATTTTAACGGCCAGTAGGGTATTTGCTAGCTGTTCGTATGTGAAATAATGCGACAGGCTATTAAATGCCACATGTACATACGATCTATATCTTTGGCTTTTTGTGAGTGTAAATATACAGAACTGTCAGATGTGTTAATCCAATAAACAAACTATTGACTCAAATGAAGCTCTAACCACTTGTTAAGTAAGTAACAATTCTGTTAATAAATTGTTATTGCATAATGAATGTCACGTTCAGCTGTACATCAATGTGAAAACTGAATGGTGAAATTCTTAAAATGACGATGTATTTTACTTTTTCTGTTAATTTTAACTAGCAAAGCATTAGACCAGACGGCAGAACTGACATCTGGGTGTATGCGATGTGAAAGTGCGCAGTAAATGGCAAAAAAGGATGTAAACGTCGTCCGCAAAATGTAACGCAGCAAATAGAGCTCTGTCTGGTACGCCACCACTGGGCCGTTCTGTGCACACACCGGGTGGTTCCTCTTAGAAAGAAACCAAGAGGAAATGATTAGGTAGGCGAAACACAGTTCATAATTTGCTCTCTGTAAATGAAATTCTCACAACAGAGAGCAGCGATTTGCAGTTGTGGTCGCATGTCCTTGACGGTAAATTGTTTACAGCTTCTGATTTCCTCCTCAAAAGTGAATCTTCCTTTTCCAGTCTTAACTATTTCAGAAACGTTTCGAAGGAACAAACCGACGGTGGGAGAGAAGTGTGAAGAAAGGAAACTGTTAGTATAGCGCAACCCGAAGTGCGCTTACCGTCGAGATGGGAACTAAGCGAGAAATGGGTGAAAGCCACGTAACAGACTAACTGATATTAGTTTTCGAGTAAGTTTATGTAATTTCCCAGACATACGTTATGTGTCACCGATTCCAAAGGGACATAAATGATACGAAGATATTACGGAAACGGGTCGTATGGGTGACAAGAATCAGATAATAGGCTGTTGCCTTTTGAGAGTCGTCAAGGCTCTGACCATCAATGCGGGGCTGTTAATTGAAAGGAAGGGAAATTACGGTTTGTGGAAAGAATTGAGGTTGAAGGAAGGAAACGGAGGAGAACTACGGTTTAATGTCGCTTCAACTTCGTCTCCATTAGAGAAAGAACTCATCCTCGGAGTGCGTAGAAAACAAAAAGGGTTTTGCCATTTTCAGATTAACCACAGCTGAAATCGGTTTAAGCGATTTAGGGGAAGGACGAAAACATAAAACTTGGTGGCCATAGTGGAATTTGATTACTTCAGTCCGAGACAGCGTTCCATCTTCAGTGACCTCGTAGCCAGTGAGACGTTAGATCCTAATCTGCTTTTGTCTTTCAAACCCATTAAGCAATAACTGGGTGTTAGTGCGTCTCCCTTAAGATTTATAACACGTAGCACAAGCTATGCAGCGAGCATAAACTCACCAGGCTGAGAGGCAGCATGTTCCTTCCACAGCCATCTGTACTCTATCTTCACAGACTTCTGTCGGTAAAAGTACTGAAAAATGGTTTGTCATTAAGAAGGCAGTTGTTTTTTTCCGATTTAGTGTTGGCACTGGTCTGTTTTTCTTAGTGCGACATTGTTCGAGGAAAACTGTAATCTGGCCTTTGTCCAGGAATAGCATGTTCATTGGGACTCTGAGCACTATGGGACTTAACATCTGAGGTCATCAGTCCCCTAGAACTTAGAACTACTTAAACCTAACTAACCTAAGGACATCACACACATCCATGCCCGAGGCAGGATTCGAACCTGCGACCGACCGTAGCGGTCGCGCGGTTCCAGACTAAAGCGCCTAGAACCACTCGGCCACACCGGCTTGCAGCATGTTCATTAATCGGGACGTGGAACCTATACAGAACGAGGCACACGAGTCAAAAATCTACATGCACATGCATGTATATACATCGCAAGCCACTATGAAATGTTTGGTGCAGGGTTTTTCGTAGCTATATTGTCGATTTTGTGTCCTTTTCCATTTGTGTACTGAGCGGTGAAAAAATTACAATCTGTATACGGCTCTGGAGGCGCCCTAATCTCTCGTATTTCATTCTAACGGCCCCTACGAGAGATGCAGGTCGGTGGTAACTGAATTGTCGGACTCTAGTCCTCTAATAACGATTCTCTAAATTCACCCATCAGCGTTTCGAGAGTACTAGGTCGCCAAAGGTTCCCACACAAGTTTCCTGAGCATCTCTCTGTGCTACATCGGCCTGTTACGATCCTAGCAGCCCGTTTATGGATGCATCCACGTCTGATGTCACGCCTACTTAACTAGAACACTAAACGCACTGGCATCTTGTCTGAGGCTTCGGTTGCATATGCACTGCTCTTCTCCAGAACCCTTCCAACAACTCTAAATCTTTCATTTTAGCCTTCTCTGATGCTTTTACCTGTTCGTCCCATTCCATATCAAGTTATACTATTACGCCTACGTACTTAAACGACGTGACGTGCTTCATGTGCGCCATTAATCTTCTAATCAGATACTGTTGAGTTCTCTGTGTTTGTTAAAGGCATTATATTGAATTTAGCCACAATTAAAGAGAGCTACCGTCCACTACACCACGAGGAAATTGTGGAAATTTTATTCAAGTATTCCTGCAGCTCCTTACGATATTCCAACAGCAATGATGACCTCAGGCAAATGTCGAGATGACCACCTCTAAAAGGCGAATTTCCCTCCGCAGTCCTAGCTTATGCTTCGTATCTAATGCCTTTGGTATCTGCGGTACGTTAAAACCTAATGTGTCATTTGATTTTAGACCCTTTTATCAGGAACTAGGTGTTACTTCATCTTCGCCGAGTCCGATAACACTGTAGTACAAGTTATCCGTCGAATAGCAGGTCGCCAGAATGAGGGACAGGATATTTCTTTCCGCAATCACCTGTAACTTCTTCCTTGCGGCATCCTCTTACACTTCTGAGAGTCTAAGTACAGAACGCAGATTTTTCATTAAGAGGGTAAGGGTAACGGTTTGTTTGATTATAGCTCTGCTCTATTTCTCCTTGTCTCATTGTGCAAGGACGATAGAACTCTGGCCTTTGCGCAGCCATAGCACATTCCTCATAAAGCTTACGAATGTCGCACCTACGCAGAACTAGTTAAATTGTTCTGTTATTTATAAATCAGTGAATGTTTCGGAGTGCCACAACTTTTGCAGTTCATTATTGTTTCTTACTGCAGAACTGTGGATTGACTATTTCACTGATCACGAGCTTGTCTTCAGCAGTGTTTAATTTTATCCGTCGTTTGTTTCTGTATTTCTTGGGACTCTAAGCTGTACTAACGACTGTAACCTAGTGTCGGCGGTAATTGGTTCGGCAGCAGTCATCGATGTAGTCCAGCAATCCTTTACGGTCCGACGTAGCTTTATTGGTAGTAAAGACGTTAAGAGTGTATCCGTTACAGTTAATTACGAAATGTTGCCAGATAGCAAACTTCTTGAGCGTTTCAAACGCGAGTTTGAACTCAGGCTTCTAGTTACATCATCCGAGCCTTCTGTTCTGAGTGTTGCCAGCACATTACTCTCGAGTTTTACGTTACACGCAGGGCGTCCCCAACCCTTAGGGTTAATATTATACACGCTATAAGGGATAGTAAACTGAGTATTTTGAGATAAAGAATCAGTGGTCAGCAATGAGTATTTCAGGCGCTACGAGATCTTGAATGACCAATGTGTGTGAGGCAAGTGTTTGTAAACTGTTTGTTTCATAAAAAATTACTGCTTACCGCATCAACGAAGGTAGCCGCACTTTGGTACACAGTACTTGGTCGTCGGCTGTCTCGTGTGGGAGTAGATTCATCAGTAAGCATCCTTAAGCTTCACCGTGAAAGAGAATAGTGCGAAGAATACTTGCGGAGCAACAAACAAACATGTGTGAACCGTGGGGACCAAATGATTTGTGTGCACGGTTCAATTCCGTCCGTGGACTATTTTGCAATGCATGTACTGAGACTGATGGTCGTCACTTTGATCAGTTGCTATACCTTAAGTTTTTTGCATATGAAGTGTAAGGTGAAAAAGTATATATTCATTTCCGGTCATTAGTACCAAACACTCAGTTTACAATCCTCTACCACCTGCATAATGTTAACCCTAAGGATTTGGGGAACAATCTACGATGGACGGGCTGGATTGCGGCAGTTGGTCTCCTTTGTCATGAATGGAAGGAGGCCTCGCACAAAATTTATTTAGCAAACTACAGAGAAGCTAACTTTGGGTGTTGTGGTTTGCTTTAAACCATGCTTCTGCGTCATTTGAGTTCAGAGTTTCACTGCTTGGCTGTGCAGGGCCTCTGACGCCGTAAGTTGACGGAAGAGATGTTGTTCTTAGCTAAATAGTGAGCACTTATAAGTTGAATTCTTATTTTATGGACCAAGTTGGGTAGTGCATCGCTAAGAGACAGTGAATGATACTTAACGTGATGGGATGTTGGTTTTGAAGTTATCAACCTGCTCATCTTCCGTATTTACCAGCACAGAACAGAATGATTCTTTAATCATTGCTACCAATGATGGTTTTGTGCAGGACTTCTCAGATATGAAATGGAGTCTTGTTCTTCACTCTCGGGATTTTTTCGGTCCATCACAACTCCAAACATTGTTTCTGTCGTATTCACACGAAAGTTCTATCCTCCAGTGACTACATTAATATATTAAGAAGATAAAGTGCTAATATCGAGTGTGGCTTAGCTGACGCATGCAAGCTTTCAGTGCGGATATTATTCCAACTCCTAGCTCGTTGGTTTGGAATTTGGGCAAGCTAACAACAATGTTGTTCACATGTTCTATGTTGATTGAAAACGATCAAATTTATGTGATTGTGTTCCTCACTTCTTTTACACCACGTAATTTAATGTGACAAGGCATTTTGCACGCTCAAAAAAGCTACGTTATTTTTCTAAAAACTGTAAGATTGTTTTTGACGTCTGCCACGTAAGTGTCTAATGCCAACTGTAATGTCGAAGATGGTGTGCACATTAACAGAACTGCCCGAAAATGGAACTAATTCTTTACCTGCTGTCGTCCGCGGTTGTAGTGTGAAAGTCACACCAAATAGAGAGTAGCGTCGCAGGAAGCGCAAATTATTCCTCGCGGGGCTGCGAGTGAACAGCAAGCCATAGCGAATGCCCCTCATTCAACCCTTCTTTCATTGGAATTCAAAACCCTGTCATATATTACGCTTTGCTTCGCAGAATTCACTTCGTTTCACTTGCATCCACCCCAGTCGTCCACACATCATGCTTCAAAAATGGTTCAAATGGCTCTGAGCACTATGGGACTCAACATCTGAGGTCATCAGTCCCCTACAACTTAGAACTACTTAAACCTAACTAACCTAAGGACATCACACGCATCCATGCCCGAGGCAGGATTCGAACCTGCGACCGTAGCAGTCGCGCGGTTCCAGACTGAAGCGCCTCGAACCGCTCGGCCACACCGGCCGGCCATCATGCTTCACTATCTATTATTCGTCTCTTCCACGTCATTTCTTGCTTACATGACGGAAGAAGGAAGCCTAGGAAAGAGCAGTTAAAGTAGAATTTCACACTTTTAGTTGCCGAAGAATTTACATCTTACGAGCGTTCAACCAGGATGTAGAAAATAATACTCAACATAAACGACAAATTTCGCGTTTCGGACTATTAATTCTCCTCCTTTAAAAGCCTGGAAGTTATTTGTTCTTCACAACAAGCTTCATAAGGCAGAACATATATTGTAAGACTGTTGACAGTGTGCCTAAACAGTTGCCTACAGTTCGACGGTTCACACGAATTTCATGATAGCACGCTTCCGAGCAACGGCCGATTGACATCTATATGTGGAATTGCCTTAGAAAATTATTCCATGTGACATTAATAAATGGAGTTACGCGCAGTAAGCCAAGTTTCTGATTTTTTACCACCAAACTCAGTAATTACAGGGAGAGCAAGTTTACCTGAATTCGGGTGTTTAAAATTTACAGAATATATTATTTCCTATTGAAGTTCTAATTAGTACGCCCGCCCTGGAATTTCAGCAATCAGTTTTACATATTTCCTCACTATTTTTATCACTGACGATGATATAGCTAATTTTATACGCAACTGAATGAACTGTGCTCTTTTGTAGGTTAAGTGTGTGTCCATTTATCGAGTCGTGGTTCGTTAGTTTTCACATGGGGATTGTAAACAGTCTCAAAATGATGCACCAAAGAAAATAGTTCACTGAATAGACGATCTAAATTATATCGTCTCTCTGAAGATCACAGAGATCGAAAGATTAATGCACGCTTTTATTCGACGGTAAATTAATGCCCAGCTTTACAGAGGAAACATTTACGATTACTCGACAGCAAAACCACTTACTCTACTTTTCGGTAGTTACACAGCTACGAGTAAGCAAGAAAGACTGAACTACAATGTGTATCACTGTGGTAGAAAACGGCTTGTATCATGATATAATTAGACGATAAAGTTTCATCGCTGGGGAAACCTTGTATTTGCTGCTCACTGGTCTGTAGAAATGTGTAGTTCTGGCGGAGCGCCGTGGTCGAGAGCGTTCCCCAAGGCCGTCAGCTGCGAGACGTGGAAAGAACACGGACGGTGCAACTGCACTTGGACTTTGCCCCGAGCAAAAGTTGCAGTCCCGCTCTGTCGAGGTACCCATTGTCTCAGCAGCACGCCGAGTGCACGCCCCCCTCATTTCTAGCATGCAATATACTTAGTACGAATATAATGTGTTCAGCAGCTCTCGAGTGATTTGCCAGCACTGGTTCTCCTTCAGGCGAGGCCTTCTTCAAGGTGATCCGCTGGCGGGCTCTCAAACTACCACAACTTTCGTCACTTATATCGTAGTTCGACCTGTCGGAATTTTCCTCGGGCGATGATCTCGAAACGCCCCAGAAGTCGAGCAACGGGGACTGTAAGATATTTTCGTTTGTCTTTTGCGCCCGGAAACACATTTGCGTCTATAAACTACATTATTATTATTATTATTATTATTATTATTGGGAAGATTTTTTAATATCTTTGGTATGTGTTGCCCCTGGTTAGATGTAAGAGAGGACCTTAAGGTCATAACCTTGTCAGGCTAAATAAGCAATAAATAGAATCAATAGACTCTGCAACGATTTCATTTGGACTGCGATGCATACTTACAATGCCTTTTGTCAAAATTTGCTAAACCAGTAGAACACAAGTGACTGAAAGGGATTTTGTACATAACAATATAGAAATGATTAGCATTATAGAATTGAAAATGGTCTATTACTTTGAGAATATAGTATAGCTTGAAGTCTCAGTTTACTGCAAAAAAGAGTCTCTAAGAGTCGTGCAAGTTAATTCAAGAAACGTTCATATCCATTTCTTGGGAATTTCATTCCACTATGTTTTAAAACTAGGCCACAAACTATCAACAGGTTTCACTGGTTAACTGTGACGAACTAGTTGCCGCTCAACAAAATCTAAGAAATATTCGATAGACGTCATGTCAGAGAAGCAGTGATATCTGCTATTCTTCGAAGAAGACTTGCACGTCCTTCGTCACTTGTGGCTAGGCACTTTCCTGCTTAAATATAGCATGTGAGGATGCCTTGTGTGATGCATCAGTTGCTGTTCGAATTACCGCTAATAAACTGCAGTCGAGGGCACATGTTGTTTCTAATAGCTCCCCAAACCATCATACAGTTTTCATTTATATCCTCAGCCATGAAAAAAAATAGCTCTGAGCACTATGGGACTCAACTGCTGAGGTCATTAGTCCCCTAGAACTTAGAACTAGTTAAACCTAACTAACCTAAGGACATCACAAATATCCATGCCCGAGGCAGGATTCGAACCTGCGACCGTAGCGGTCTTGCGGTTCCAGACTGCAGCGCCTTTAACCGCACGGCCACTTCGGCCGGCGTCAGCCATGAAAGATGCCTGTGTTACGGTCAGCATGATGGCATCTGATATGTATGAGGCCATGACTGCAAGACAAGTTCAAGTGGGACTTTACGTAAGGCACCACATTCTGTCATTCAGAGGAGATAAATGCCAACGGCAGTCTAAGACGATTTTAGTAAGTATTCGGATACTAACGAAAATGCGACTAACGAAAAAAAAAGAAAAAAAGAAACCAGACTCGAACCCGGAATTCCTGTTTATCGCGAGCAGTCGCCTTAATCATAAGGCTCTATGAACACGTCTCCAGTACCATTAACAGGAACTAAACGTATGCCTGACAAAGTAACCGCCCGTAGCAGCTGGTGTAGCTCCATGATGACCCTCCTGACAGAGCTGTTCAGTTGGGGCCGATCATACTGCATGAAAGCAGGAAAGAAGCCAACATTTGTATGGTTCGTTGCAGATGCTATTTTAACCAGGTCACTCTCAATATTGTTGCCCTGATCCCTATGAATACTGTTTCCTGCTCCACCCGCTATCACAACATGATCCTGCTTTGTAAAATGCTTGCACAATGATCCTGCATCCTTTATCACTTGGCTAAGACAAGCACTGGGCTTGAAAAAGATTGTGACCTGGTACCTGTCATCTAATTTTTCCAGCAGGATGTGGCCCACACCTCTTCCATGGCTAGTGTCTAAAAACAGAACTTTCCTCCTACTTTCTACGTTGATGGTTGTGGGGTAACGCACAGATATGAATGGCACCCGTTTCCCTACACGTCACACCAACAAACTGTGCCTCAAAACACGCGTTTTTGAGAGTACAATCGTTTTATATTCACCCCATCTTCAGATGTTTAAATTTATTTTTGCTTTATGAACACTGTTTCGTTACTTACAATGCTTTACAATAGGTGTATTAAAAACTTCCGTTGCAAAATTCTCACCACCGTTAGTAAAGAAACAATGTTCTGACACATAAGTAAATGTAAATATATGAAGATTGGATACCAGTCAACCTGAAATATCATTGCGAAAAATTAGCGGGTATAAAAACTGTTTGCAGCTAAATCATTACAAAGTACCTTCAGTTTCAACATTTGCAGTGTTCTAGTACGTCCACAATGCACAAGAATTATTTACTAATGTTAATACGAGAAAGGTTAGAAAAACAGAATAAGGCAATGAGATAGGCAGTCCCAGCCGCAACCAATCAAGAATATCTTTGATCTTTTTAATCACAGGCAGATCATTCGAATGTGTTAATATCGAGAAACACTGTTAGCAAGCATTTATTAAAAAATATTTGTTCAAAAATACTTTTGATGACTGATCACATAGTCATGGGTTGCTTCTGCAACATTAAATAAATTAAACCATCATTTATTTGTTCATTATAAAAAGTTTAAAAGTCTAAATCGATTGACGTTAGCATATATCGGCTGTATCACACTGAAGAAAAACTGGAAAAATGCGAACAAAGGAATGGCGAATTATCAAATCGATAATACTCGCCCTCACACACTTAATACGCATTGGTAATACTGAGGATATTTAGATCGTCAATATGTCTCGTACTGACAATACAACAATACTTCGGGACAAATTTTCATTGTCGTCATTCTCTTATATAGGTGATGGTTGGTGCTATTTGCAACTACGAATGCATTTCAAGGATCTGATAGTTCCCTGCTTTTTTATGGTGGTTCCATCACTTCCGTGATCCACACTTCCTAGGTGGCAGTGGGAGGGTTTTAATTCTTATGTATTAAAGGACATCTTCTATTTACGGTCCGCAGCTCGTGGTCGTGCGGTAGCGTTCTCGCTTCCCACGCCCGGGTTCCCGGGTTCGATTCGCGGTGTGGTCAGGGATTTTCTCTGCCTCGTGATGACTGGGTGTTGTGTGCTGTCCTTAGGTTAGTTAGGTTTAAGTAGTTCTAAGTTCTAGGGGACTGATGACCATAGATGTTAAGTCCCATAGTGCTCAGAGCCATTTGAACCATTTTTTCTATATACGGTGAGCTGCACTAGAAACGTTTATTTGCGAAAACCAGATGCCAGCCCTGATGACCTGGTTATGGAATAAGAGTTGTGTATGCATTACTTGACCTTTGGGCCCTATGGTAAATTCTGTCCGTGAAGATTTAATGTTTGGCCTGTTAGGGCATTTATTGCTGAAATATACAGCTGTTGTATTTAGGGAGCTAATCATAAATTTGATGTTCCGACACCATTGAGACATTAAATTAAGGTGAACTTGCTATGTGTTCCTCCGCTATAATCCATTCACCATAAGAATAAACCTCATTAAACATTGCATTATGTATTCTTGCGCGTTTGCTGGAACCTCATTGGATTTCCGTTTCACATAGGACTTCAGCCCAGCTGTCTCGAGTACTGTCAAGTACGATAATAAGAGTACGTTTTGTGCTCTGCTTTGCTCGCACATTGACTTAGCGATAATACGGGACAACAGCTTTACCGGCACATTTAACTTGGACAGCACTGTCCGTTCAGCTGGTAGAGCTAGCCTGCATTGACGTGACCGGCTGTAGTTCACACGTAAAACAACAGAATCCACGAAGCCAACCAGGCGCAGCATATTCTCTTCTTCTTTTATGACGAGCTGTTCTATATCCCGCCAGCGATCGGCAGTGACGTGTGAAAAAGCTGCGTGCGTTATTTCCAGTAAGTTTGGCAGCTTAACAGTCTTGTTACTTCTCGGGCCAAATCCCGCAGCTTGACTCCAGATCAGTTCTGTTGGGTTCATATTGTAATGGGCCAGTAGCAAATGTAAAAATGCAGCGTTTGTTCGATGTATTCGATGCTGTGAAAATGATTGGTTTTCGTGTTTCTGTGATACGTATCTACCATTGTGGTATAAAACGATGGGCATAGTCCAAATAAAGAGGATTGGTTTTTTTTCATTTTTGCTTTAAAAAATTAAACTGTCATGTTTTCTTAATTTCAACAACTTTTATGAACAGTATTTCATGAAACATCGATAATTAAGAATTTGTATTGCAAATGGAAACAGGAATTTCGCGTCCAATATGTAGAAACAAGAAGTCGTGCATTATTCATAAAAAAATGATGGTGAGTTTTATAATTACGAGATGTAGGTATTTCAAATTGAACGAGAAAAAAATGATACTGTGGAGGCTTAAACCACAGCACGAACAAACGCATTTGGCTCATATTTAATTACGCTACCGACTGCGCTATACTTTGAATGTGAGTTTCTTTTGTCAACTGCAATATATACACCACTGGGAAAACTTCAAAGCCGATTATCGTCGTAAATTGATGAAAAACATTAAGAACAGCCTATTTCTCGGAACTTATTAACTGTCTCATTACGGAACAGAAAGCAGCCACGGCCATTTTCATACTGCGCTTTATCAGCGCGACAGTCAGAGCGCAACGCTGCAGAGGCTGTGGCTGTACCCAATTTTTTAACTAAAAACTATATAGCTAAAGCGTGATTAAGAAAAACGTTGATGGCGGTTAATATATTTGAATATCTTTAAGTTTCATTTAACGTAACTTACGAGGGAACCTCCCCATCGCACCCCCCTCAGATTTAGTTATAAGTTGGCACAGTGGATAGGCCTTCAAAGACTGAACACAGATAACTCGAGAAAACAGGAAGAAGTTGTTCAGAACTATGAAAGTTATGTTCATTGGCACGGGACTTCGCGTGGAGTGCGTTACACCTCTCACCACCGTTGATACCATTCGCTGTTTGGGAATAGATTTTTCATCTGATCTCCGGCGTTCAGCCGCCATCAACTGTCGACGCCTCCTTTTAGTGATCAGAGCAGGTCTTATGGACCATCGCCTTCGATCCCTAGATATTCTCCAGCGAGCTCGATATTTAATATACACTCCTGGAAATGGAAAAAAGAACACATTGACACCGGTGTGTCAGACCCACCATACTTGCTCCGGACACTGCGAGAGGGCTGTACAAGCAATGATCACACGCACGGCACAGCGGACGCACCAGGAACCGCGGTGTTGGCCGTCGAATGGCGCTAGCTGCGCAGCATTTGTGCACCGCCGCCGTCAGTGTCAGCCAGTTTGCCGTGGCATACGGAGCTCCATCGCAGTCTTTAACACTGGTAGCATGCCGCGACAGCGTGGACGTGAACCGTATATGCAGTTGACGGACTTTGAGCGAGGGCGTATAGTGGGCACGCGGGAGGCCGGGTGGACGTACCGCCGAATTGCTCAACATGTGGGGCGTGAGGTCTCCACAGTACATCGATGTTGTCGCCAGTGGTCGGCGGAAGGTGCACGTGCCCGTCGACCTGGGACCGGACCGCAGCGACGCACGGATGCACGCCAAGACCGTAGGATCCTACGCAGTGCCGTAGGGGACCGCACCGCCACTTCCCAGCAAATTAGGGACACTGTTACTCCTGGGGTATCGGCGAGGACCATTCGCAACCGTCTCCATGAAGCTGGGCTACGGTCCCGCACACCGTTAGGCCGTCTTCCGCTCACGCCCCAACATCGTGCAGCCCGCCTCCAGTGGTGTCGCGACAGGCGTGAATGGAGGGACGAATGGAGACGTGTCGTCTTCAGCGATGAGAGTCGATTCTGCCTTGGTGCCAATGATGGTCGTATGCGTGTTTGGCGCCGTGCAGGTGAGCGCCACAATCAGGACTGCATACGACCGAGGCACACAGGGCCAACACCCGGCATCATGGTGTGGGGAGCGATCTCCTACACTGGCCGTACACCACTGGTGATCGTCGAGGGGACACTGAATAGTGCACGGTACATCCAAACCGTCATCGAACCCATCGTTCTACCATTCCTAGACCGGCAAGGGAACTTGCTGTTCCAACGACAATGCACGTCCGCATGTATCCCGTGCCACCCAACGTGCTCTAGAAGGTGTAAGTCAACTACCCTGGCCAGCAAGATCTCCGGATCTGTCCCCCATTGAGCATGTTTGGGACTGGATGAAGCGTCGTCTCACGCGGTCTGCACGTCCAGCACGAACGCTGGTCCAACTGAGGCGCCAGGTGGAAATGGCATGGCAAGCCGTTCCACAGGACTACATCCAGCATCTCTATGATCGTCTCCATGGGAGAATAGCAGCCTGCATTGCTGCGAAAGGTGGATATACATTGTACTAGTGCCGACATTGTGCGTGCTCTGTTGCCTGTGTCTATGTGCCTGTGGTTCTGTCAGTGTGATCATGTGATGTATCTGACCCCAGGAATGTGTCAATAAAGTTTCCCCTTCCTGGGACAATGAATTCACGGTGTTCTTATTTCAATTTCCAGGAGTGTATATATCGCATCCCGAGTTCCCCATGTAGCACAAGTTCTACCTTTCCCGCTTACTGTGGCACGTCGCATGTTGGCAGCGATGGCATCTTTCGTCAGCTCTGGGCTGTTGTTCAAAGTTAACTATGCAACCCTTACTCTTCCCCGCGAACGAGGTGGGATAGGTCTGTTTCATGTGCCGGATAGAGCTCGCGCCCTATTTGTCAGCTCCCAGATGACGGTATGGACACGTTGCCCAACGAGCCTCACAGGTCTCCTCCTGTCGGCATATTCGCCGGTTTCACTGTCAGCCCCAGTGATGAGCTCGGATGTTCCGGCTCAGTTCCATTATATACGATACTTCTTTCTTGAACTCAGTTATCTACGCATCACCTTACCAAGACAGCTTTTACTCAAGACAAAGGCAGTATACAATGTCCTCCAATTAGGTCGTCCACCTAACCCGACTGAACAAAAGTTCCCCCAGGTTGACTGGCGTCATGTATGGCGCGCGGTTTTCGCCTGTTACCTTGACACGAATGTTCAATCTGTCTGGTACCTAACTGTCAATGGTAAGCAAATTAACCAATTCCGCCTTCATCGTATCCACCTCACCCAATCACCTCTCTGTTCCACGTGTGGAGTGCCAGACACTAATGAACATCGACTTGTTTGCGGACCGGCGGAGGAGGTTTGGCACTTGATTCGTCGTATTGTCGCTTTTCTAACGCGGGACATTCCGGATCGGATTACTCCCCTTTCATTATTAGTTCCGGAACGTGAATATTTTCCTCGGACAAAGACCAATGCTGTGAATTGGATTCGCGGACATGCCATTCACTACCTATTTTGACAAACTGTAAACTCTGTACTCGATTTTTGGACATACCTCAATGACCGTCATTATGTCGTTGTCCGTCACCCAAAATACAGAAAATTTTTCTCGAACTTCCTTGGGAGTGCTTTCCACGACCCGCCTCGCAGCTGGAATGTGTTAAGCCAAGAGAGAAGAAGGTTTCCTGTTTGAACCAATGAACATTTCTGAACAATTGAACGGAACACATCAATTTCGAGAAGACGTGACTCAACATATTACCAGCGGGGCGCAGAAGGCCTCTGATCGATTACACAAAAAAAACATAAAAACAATAAAAATATAATTCAGGGAAAGGAAGGTTTTGTTTTGTTTGTAAGGATAGCCCTAACCTTGATTTCCCATATTTCCCCTGGTATATAGGCAGCTCTCTGGGGTAGGTTTCGTCAGGAGCCAACGCCTGAAGTGGACCAGATTTTTTGTTATAGGATGAAAAGTGGCGGTGGCACTTGGCCCTTTTCTTTATTTATTTATTTATTTCTTTTATTATTAAAGGGTTTTCAAAAAGAAAAGAAAATGTTAAAACAAAGAGAAAAAAAACAACAAACAAAAAAATTAAAATAAAAAAGTTGGTAGAAAAAAGTAAAAAATGAAGAAGAAAAAAGAAAAAAAGAGAAAAAAAGGGGGTAGCGTAAAAAAAATAGTCCCGTGGTTAGCGTGAGCGGCTGCGGAACGAGAGGACCTTGGTTCGAGTCTTCTCTTGAAGAAAAACTTTAATTTTTTATTTTCAGACAATTATTATCTGACCGCCGAATGTCATTGTGAATTGCAGTGCGTCAGGAAAAATGGAGAAAAGACTAGTGAAAGACTTTAATGAACGTGTGATTGCTGATTACGCGGACAAAGTTTTGCCTTATTCCTTGACAGCTATACAGGACAGAAGGATCAGGCATTGTACAATTTTAGTGTGGGAGTAGACGTGATCACCATTACTCCAGGTTGTACACCTCTTGTGCAACCGTTAGATGTGTTTGGTTTTCGACAAGTGAAATACTTTGTGAAAACATTCTATGATTTTGCGAAGCTGCACAGGTACACAGAGCAGTATTGTTTACGTGATCCTGTGTCAATTATCAAAGTTCAGGCACTCACATATAATCAACTTCACTCTCCAAAATTCAAGGACATGTTCAGATTTGCTTGGACGTATGCAGGATTTGACGGTCTACACACGGAAAAATTTGAAAACGTTAAAAACATATGTTTTGACAGATCACAGGGAAAACTGTGCGACTGTGAAACGGTTGCATTCATTTGTTGCAGTTTATGTGACAAACTCTTAAGTTTTCATCACTTTTTTGGGAGTGATTATCACATCCACAAGAAAACCTAAATCGGGGAAGGTAGAAGAATCTTTTTACCCATTCGCCAAGTGTACAACTTAGGTGGGTCGACAACATACTCCTGTCATGTGACGCACATGCCGTCACCAGTGTCGTGTAGAATATATCAGACGTGTTTTCCTGTGGAGGAATCGGTTGACCTATGACCTTGCGATAAAATGTTTTCGGTTCCCATTGGAGAGGCACGTCCTTTCGTCTACTACTCGCACGCTTTTGCGGTGCGTCGGAAAACACAGACACTAAAATATTTTCAGTGAACAGAGACGTCAATGAACGAACGGACAGATCATAACTTTGCGGAAATAAAGAAAGTAAACTTTTCACTTGACGGAAGACTTGAACAAAAGACCTCTCATTCCACAACTGCTCACGCTAACCACGGGACCACGGCGCTCCTGAGCTCAGATTATCCATGATGTTGCCTGTCTTGGCCATGGACTACTCGGTTTGTATATTTTGCTTATTTTTTTCATAGTTCCACACAACTTCTTCCTGTTTTCTCGATTGATCTGTGTTCAGTTTTTCAAGGCCTATCCACTGTGCCAACTTATAACTAAATCTGAGGGGGGTACGATGGGGAGGCTCCCTTGTTAGTAATGAGATATCTAATACATAAGTAGGACTTACTTCCAAGAGCGTAACAACACCAGTGTACTTGTGCTACGGCTTCTGACCAATCAGCGCGTTTGTGTTTGTTTACATCAGGTTTATTCTTATGCTGAACGGGCTATAGTCAGGGAGGTCGTGTCTCAGCAAATAGTGTCAATGAGGTGTTACTGGTCATCGGCACGTCATTAACGTAAATTGTGTATAGTACAGGTATTAAGACAGAACATTGTGGTATTCCTGGCCGTAGTCTTTTGGTGTCTGTTCTTTTTCGCTCGATTTTAACGATCACTGTTGTGTCTTTTAGAAAGCTGGCGATGAGCTTCGTGTCCCAAAGTGGTATTGTTGTTTGGTCATGTATCTTCCGTATAAGGTTGGTTTTCCAAGTTCTTAGCAATGTCAGCCTGTGCACTTGAAGCTCCGCAGAGATCGTCCTTCGGAAGTCAGACTGTTCTGTTCTGATGGTTTCATCATTGGCGAGTTCTTGGATCCGCTCCTTGAGCAAACTTTCAAACACTTTGCCTAGACTGCTTAGAAGGCTTATTGGCCGATGGTTTTCCGCTCCTGAGAGGTCTTTGTTATGTTTAGAGATAGGTACGATACTTGCTAAATTCCATTTTGTTGGGAAGTGGCAGTTTAGTAGACAGCTGTTATAAATTCTGGTTAAGAACTCCTTTGGTTTTGTCGGTTACCATTTTAACTGCTTGTTAGATATACTGTCCCATCCCAGTGCTTTGGAACTGTTCAATTTTTATCGTCGCCCTTACTTCTCGTGGTGTAGTTGTTTGGGTTGGACGTTGATGTCCGTATTTACTATTCTCTCCACCACCTGGTTGATTATGATATCCCGTTCTCGTTCTTGTACGGTGGGATCCTCCTCGAGAAGTGTGTTTTGATCTTCGTATACATCTTTTGGAGATTTCTGCTTGGCCACTGGGTCTGTTATGAGTCCTTGGTGGGTGCGAAAAGTGTTCTTGTGTGGTTTTTGCAACCGTAACCATTTCGCTTATAGCCATTCTTCCTTTGTTTGTCGTTTAAAATTATTCGTTTTTTCCTTACACTTCTCTTGTCTCTCCTCTATTAATCGTCTGTCGAGTTTACTCTGCAGTCCATGAATTCGCCTTCTGTCCCTATGGTTTCTGAGTTCTTGCCAGAGTTTACAGAATCTTTTTTTTTATGGTTAAGTTTCCGGAGAAGTGGCGGTAAAGATTCATTCTGTAGATTAACATATATTATTGTAATAGATGCTAAGTTCTCCGCTTTGTGCAGTTTCGGTCACATAATGCACTGCTCTGTCAATCTGTTGGCCGGCCGGGGTGACCGAGCGGTACTCGGCGCTTCAGTCCGGAACCGCGCTACTGCTACGGTCGCAGGTTCGAATCCTACCTCGGGCATGGATGTGTGTGATGTCCTTAGGTTAGTTAGGTTTAAGTAGTTCTAAGTACTAGGGGACTGATGACCTCAGACGTTGAGTCCCATAGTGCTCAGAGGCATTTCAACCATTTTTGTCAATCTGTTCTGGTGTTCTCAGTTCGAATGTGGGGACAAAAATGGCTCTGAGCACTGTGGGACTTAACATCTTAGGTCATCAGTCCACTAGAACTTAGAACTAATTAAACCTAACTAACCTAAGGACATCACACACATCCATGCCCGAGCAGGATTCGAACCTGCGACCGTAGCGGTCGCGCAGTTCCAGACTGAAGCGCCTAGAACCGCTCGGCCACTCCGGCCGGCGAATGTGGGGACAGTATTGTGATTTAGAGATCTGGAGTATCTCTCCTAGTCCGTTTCGTGTCTAGTACGCAGTGTTGGTATTGTCCTTACTCGTATTTTTCCAAGTACTGGCTGGTGATCCGATGACTGTTTGTTAACTGTCATGAGCTCAGGGTCGCATTTCACTCCCTTAATCATCACAATGTCGATTACGTCTGGCATTTGGTCTCGTTGTGTTGGCATGAGTGTTGGGTCTACTGGGTCCCATATCATTGCACCAGTTACTTAGGTTCTCGGCGTTTAAGTTGCCTCCTACAATTAATCCGTTATATCTATCAAAATGTCCCCGGAGTGCTGTGCAACGAACTGTGCATTTGGTATTAAATATGCTACGAAGTACTCGGATTAAAAATGGTGTAAAACAGGGATGTAGTCTTACACCTCTACTGTTCAATGTGCACATCGAAGAAGCAATGACGGAAATAAAAGAAGGGTTCACGAGTGGGATTAAAATTCAAGGTGAAAAGAAATCAACGTTAAGATTCGCTGATGACATTGCTATCCTCAGTGGGAGTGAAGAAGGATTACAGGATTTTCTAAATGGAATGTACAGTCTAACGAGTACAGAATATGGTCTGAGAGTAAACCGAAGAAAGCCGAAAGTAATGAGAAGTAGCAGTAATGAGAACAGCGAGGAACTTAACATCAAAACTGGTGGTCACGGAACAGATGAAGTTAAGGAATTCTGCTACCTAAGGAGCAAAATAACCCATGACGGTCGGACGTAAAAAGCAGACTAGCACTGACAAAAGGGGCATTCATGGCCAGGAGAAGTCTACTAGTATCGAACATAGGTCTTAATGTTAGTAAGAAATTTCTGAGAATGTACGTTTGGTGCACAGCATTGTATGGTAGTGAAATGTGGAGTGTACGAAAACTGAAAAAGAAGAGAATCGAAGCATTTAAGATGTGGTCTTACAGAAGAATGTTGAAGATTATGTGGACTGATAAGGTAAGGAATGAGGAGGTTCTCCGGAGAATCGGCAGGGAAAGGAATGTATGGAAGACACTGACAAGAAGAAGGGACAGGATGATAGAGCATGTGTTAAGACATCGGGGAATAACTTCCATGGTATTACAGGGAGCTGTAGAGGGCAATAACTGTAGAGAAAGAGAGCTTGGAATACATTCAGCAAATAATTGAGGACATGGATTTCAAGTGCTGCTCCGAGCACAGTGACAGCTGTCTCTTACAGTTGTTGTAATTGTTATAATTTTTGTTCCTGGTGTGTGCTGTGTTGTTTGAGAAAGATGGCGGTTCCTCCTCCTCTTCTGTTTATTCTGTCTGCTGGATATCCTATCGTGTTCCTCAACTAGAGTGGTTTGGTTGTCTGAGGTGGGTTTGGGTTAAAAATACGAAGTCTGCAGTGTTGGATATTAGGATGTCTTGCCGTTCTTCTTTCCTTTTCTGAGTGCTGCTGCTGGTCCAGATACAGATTTTTAGGTCTTTTGTTCTGTTTCTGGCCATTGTGCTTTACTCAAAACAGTTCACTATTTCCTTAATCAAGGTGATGATCTTGGACGTTGTGTCTGGTGTTCGTTTTATTACCTTTCTCGTCTACTGGTCTTTTACAAAGATTGTCGATAAGCAAGAAGTGGACCAAATCAGCAAATTCACTGATCTCTTAACTTGTCTCGGTATTGTCTGATGTGGTGGCGTATCTTGCTGTTTACTTCCCTCCTTGTTTTGTAGGACGTTAGATTAGAGTTTTCCTCTCCTTGATGGTGACTGCGATCTCAGGTGGATTTCGTCCTTGTTACTGTCCTGTGGATGTTGCATCTCTTTCCTGGTTTCTTTGTTCCCCCATGGGACCCATTCGGTTCTTTTCTTGATAATACTTTTCTGTCCTGCCTCTGTAATGGATATGTTCGCTACTACTCTGCAGGCTTATAATGCCTTGAAAACGCCGGATGTCCTCTCTCCTTACAGTTGGCACATCTTGTTGGTTGGTCTTTTCTCAGTTTACATGTCTGTCTTTGGTCGTTGTCTCCACACTTAACACATGACGACGGTAACAAACAGTAGTTACTTGTTTCCAGCGATGAAAATTTTTACATTTAGGTTTTCGTCCCTTGACACATACTTTTCATTCTCACCCTGGTGTATAACATACATATGACGTCGTAAATTGCACCTACTGCTGGGTGACTGGGAATGTCTCCGTGAAGGTGGCCTTTCGGATGATCTCTCTTGTCGTTTCATATGTCGTCATGTACTGGTGGATTTCAGTAACCTGAAGTCCTTGTGTAAGTATGTCTTGTTTGATATCTTTCTTTTAAGTTTCTGAGGGATACCATTAATCAATACTTTGAGCTCAGCTATGCCTGTCTGATGGTGGACATAGAGTGGTTGTTGTTATGGCAGAACTGGGAACCCCTCTTATAAAATAGTCCACAGAGTCAAAAGTAGTACGCTATGTTATCTCCTCGGGCCTTCAGTGTTTCGTTTAGAACGTCCTTTGGTAGACAGTTGACAGCTTCAGCTACTGAGCCTTTGTACATATCAGCGCACTTAACAACAGAAAATAAATTAACTCGATAAAGTGAAAATAACTCGACTATATAAACATGAGTTCAATAAAGTTACTTTGCGTACGCACGTTAGAGAAGTGTACAAAAAACGTTGAGGAGGTGGTCCTGTCTGTAAACTGAAAACGGAGAAGCGCTCTTGGTGTGGAAGCTGCCTTTCTCGGAAGAACGCTGCAGCTGACGTACAAGATCACTGAGAATCAGTTTCCCCTCTAGCAGTGTAGAACAGTTTGAAATATATTTTTTTCATCTACATCTACATGACTACTCTGCAATTCACATTTAAGTGCTTGGCAGAGGGTTCATCGAATTACAATCATACTGTCTCTCTACCATTCCACTCCCGAACAGCGCGCGGGAAAAACGAACACCTAAACCGTTCTGTTCGAGCTCTGATTTCTCTTATTTTATTTTGATGATCATTCCTTCCTATGTAGGTTGGGCTCAACAAAATATTTTCGCATTCGGAAGAGAAAGTTGGTGACTGAAATTTCGTAAATAGATCTCGCCGCGACGAAAAACGTCTTTGCTTTGATGACTTCCATCCCAACTCGCGTATCATATCTGCCACACTCTCTCCCCTATTATCTGATAATACAAAACGAGCTGCCCTTTTTTGCACCCTTTCGATGTCCTCCGTCAATCCCACCTAGTAAGGATCCCACACCGCACAGCAATATTCTAACAGAGGACGAACGAGTGTAGTGTAAGCTGTCTCTTTAGTAGACTTGTTGCATCTTCTAAGTGTCCTGCCAATGAAACGCAACCTTTGGTTCGCCTTCCCCACAATATTATCTATGTGGTCTTTCCAACTGACGTTGTTCGTAATTTTAACACCCTGGTACTTAGTTGAATTGACAGCCTTGAGAATTGTACTATTTATCGAGTAATAGAATTCCAACGGATTTCTTTTGGAACTCATGTGGATCACCTCACACTTTTCGTTATTTAGCGTCAACTGCCACCTGCCACACCATACAGCAATCTTTTCTAAATCGCTTTGCAACTGATACTGGTCTTCGGATGACCTTACTAGACGGTAAATTACAGCATCATCTGCGAATAACCTAAGAGAACTGCTCAGATTGTCACCCAGGTCGTTTATATAGATCAGGAACAGCAGAGGTCCCAGGACGCTTCCCTGGGGAACACCTGATATCACTTCAGTTTTACTCGATGATTTGCCGTCTATTACTATATGAGATTCTCTGTTAATATTGCTAGTAACTCATATCGGTATTCCATGTAGCCAGTGATTGGTAAGGCGGAGGGTTGGTATATCTCTGTGAAACACCCTGCTTCTTGTGACTTAGTGGAGAATCTGCGCGCTCTTCAGTTAACAGACCTATGAAGGAGGGAAGCGCATGGCCACAATCCAGCGACCTACTTTCCCTCGCACTTCTACCCTCCAACCCCGCCCGCTCCATCCTATTACCACCCCCCTCCCTCCAAAAACACAATCTGTCCCTTAATACGATTTTATTGTACGTAGGTGAGATATACAAATTTAACATTTGTTCTTCGTCCATTTCAGTACAGAGATCACTAGATACGTGCTTACCGCGATTCCTATGTTTGTGCCCAGCATTGGCGGAACTAACGGCCGTGCGATTAATGTCTAGGTGTTCGAGTTCGTGCGCATCCCTGTAACGCTTGACGACGGGGATACGGCGGACGTCGCAAACGAAGGAGAATATTGGGATAAAAACTACTCGATTCTTCCCTAGTTCATTTAATCGGCACGAGAGCGTCACAAAGATATTCAGCAATTCCTAGCAGGAGATGTTAAAGGTGGGCCGTTATGTGAAGGCTTACTCTTTAAAATTCCTAAATAGCACTTTCGAAACTAGTCGAGAATTGTAGCGCCGCCACCGAAAGAGCACCTATTACGAACAGGAAGACCTTTATGATTGGAAAGTAAAAATGACCTAAAACTCTCTGGCACGAGAAATCTTTGACGGGAATACCATAGACTTTACGTTTAGAGACAGATGATGACTGGGAATAGCAGTCACACTATTGTAATCGTGATCAGTCTTAATAACTCTCATGGTTAAGAGCAGAGTTTTTTATTCTGGACGTAAAAAGTTGTCCGCGTTCACTTGTCGCTGCCGCGAGACTTCCTGTACTGGCGAACAGGTCTTACGAGTATTTCTTTGCAGCAGCCAATACTGTCCTTTTTGTTTTGACTCCTAGGACTTACGGTTCGGAGGAATGAAACTTGCAGGTAGTTAGTAACATGTTCCACAGATCATTTGAACGATTCTTTTATCGAAATTGTATAGAACGAGTCACTTTATCACATTACAATTCGCTATACATTTGCTTGTCGCCCAATGCTGCATTAGAATTTAGCGACATGTATTACACAAAGGACCATTTTTTCGAATTTGGCAAATGCTTTAAAAATGCTGAGCTTGAACTGCCGTCTTGTGCAATGCTACCAGACATTGATATTAAACGATTCAAGAAATATGTAAATAAAATTGGACACTAAAAGATTTATAATGTTCCTTGCAAAAATTATTAAGGGCTTCATAGATTTTAAAGTGATGCAGTGAATGTTTGTTTGTACTTATATGGAAATAAGAATGAAAAAGGCATTAGATGACTTTTTTACTTTCCTGCGTGTTCCATAATCGATGTGTACAAGGTGATCTCTTTATCTATCATCTTCTTTTCTTCAGAGATGTAAATCGAGTCCCGTGCCACAGTTACGTCTGTATGTTCGCATTAATCTCAGGAACTACTCAAAGGGGGTTCAAAGGGCTCTGAGCATTATGGGACTTACCGTCTGAGGTCAGCAGTCCCCTAGACTTAGAACTACTTAAACCTAACTAACCTAAGGACATCACACACATCCATGCCCGAAGCAAGATTCGAATCTGCGACCGTAGCAGCAGCGCGGTTCCGGACTTAGCGCCTAGAACCGTCGGTCACAACGGCCGGCTGAGGAACTATTGTAGGGATTTTCATACTGTTTATACAGATGGGCAATATGATTTACAAGAAATGTTTCTTTGTAGAGTTTATAAATGTTTCGTGCAAACTGGCTGAACTATGATGAGTTAATTCCCTCACTGCTATGCAAACGATGCCTTTCCTATCTAGTGGTGAATGACAGAGCTCCTCGGGATTATGGTAGCTCGTGCGGCCAGGCGCTGCTGTCGGGTGGGTACTAATGTTACGTGGCATAGGGTACTTTGTAGCAATGTTGCTCGAAAGAATGTGCATCGTGCTGATTTCGCGTGGCAGCGAGCGCTTTGTAGCGTTGTTATGTTGGGAAATGCAGGAAAAGGTCACACAGAAAATGTAGCTCGCGCCAGACTGGCGCTGGAGTTGACCAGCCGGTAAGTGGCCGAATCAGGTGCGATCGCGAGGTCCGTGCGTACTCGCAATGCAGTCGGGGGTCGGCAGCGGGCAGATGGCTGGTGAATTGGCACAATGCCTCGGTAGTTGCGGGGTCAGCGCGGCGGGTTGCTAACCGCTTGGACCCGCGTTCGATTCCCGGCCAGGTCGGAGATTTTCTCCAATCGGTACAGAATGTTCTGAATTGTCGCGACACACAGTCGTATCGCCTTCCCATTGTTGAGGTGGCTGTGTGGGCACGTACCGGAATAAAAAGCAACAGTCGGGCGGGCCGGGCGGCGCAGCAGATCGCAGCTGCCACCGTTGTCACTCCAAACGCCAAATGGTTCAAATGGCTCTGAGCACCATGGGACTTAATAGCTGAGGTCATCAGCCCCTAGAACTTAGAACTACTTAAACCTAACTAACCTAAGGATATCATACACATCCATGTCTGAGGCAGGGTTCAAACCTGCGACCGTAGTGGTCACGTGGTTCCAGACTGAAGCGCCTAGAACCGCTCGGTCACCACGGCCGGCTTCCAAACGTGAAAGGGCTACCAGTACGAAGCCGCACACGTCGATGGCATTCTTTTGTTTTAGGCACATTGTACAGCAGATTTTTCCTCGTGGTAGTATACTGATAGCTTAGTTGTAAAGTACGCGTTTGAGTTAGTGTGGCCTGATTTGTTTGTCATATTCCCGAGTCGTATGCATGTTCTATCACGCAAAAAGTGTTACGCCTCAGAGGACCGAGAAGTTCTCCATTCATTCTTTTCTTGTTTCCATAGCGAACACTTAATTAATATTATGACCAAAGCGAGAACTGAGGAAGGAAGGGGAGGATTAGAGTTCAACGTCCACTGAACTAAGAGATTGTTAATGATGGAGCACAAGCTCGGATTGGTTAATGACGATGTACCAAATCGGCCGTGCCCTTTCAAAGGAACCGTACCAACGTTTGGATCAAGCGGTTTAGGCAAATCACGGAAAATCTAAATGTAAAATCTGTACTTTTGTCCTCCCGAATGCGAGTTCAGTGTGCTAACCAATTTTCAACCTCGCTCGGTATTGTCGCGACCCTTACGCTACTGAGAGCAGGCCGAGGTCCTCCACAAAGGATTGCAAGTCACTTAGAGCGGTTGCTATCCCTCGTCGTTGCTGCAAGGTTTAAGTTGCTTACATCAATAAAAAGTTGAGTATTTCATGAGCTCTTTCCTCATTTTTTGCATTTTACGTCGTTCGTTAGTTTCTTCCGCATTCTTCGACATGTGGTCCGTCTATGCAACTAAGTGAAAGGCTGTTTGTTTTGTGCCATTTGCATTTCACTTCTTTGTATTTATGAAACATCTTTAGTAGCCTGTAATGTATGTTTGTTTTATGTACATAATAACTGCGTTATACAAGGTGATTTTCCCACTTTGTACAAACTCTAGGGATTGATCGATGAGAGGATATGGAACAAATAAGCTCTAATGAACTGTCCAGTGTCTTCACATCTGGAATGGGCTCTGAATACACAATACTTTTGAGATGCCCCCATAACCAGAACCCGCACGGGTTGAGATCCGGTGAACGAGGAGACCACGCAGCTGTACCCCCTCGTCTTACCCATCGACAAGGGAAGACCCGATTGATATGCGTCCCGCCGTTAACGGCGAAATGGGCTGGAGCACCATCATGTAGCAGCCACATAACCCTTCGAAACATCAGTGACATTTCTTCCATCAGTGGACACAAAGCCACCCGCAAGAAACGTCGATAGTTCCGGCCTGTTAGGCGGCGTGGAAGGAAGACTGGTCCCAAAATAGGTCGCCAATTATCCCAGCCCTCACATTGCGGCTGCACCGATGTTGATGAATCGCTGTCACCATACCAAGGGGATTGTGCGTACTGTCCCACAGATGACTGCTAGGAAAGTTGAAGGTATCACTCTGCGTAAAGATTGCCTCGTTTGTGAATAGGATGGCTGACACAAATCCCAGAATCGTTGGGGAATGCCTGGTGGGGAAACCAGTGACAAAACTGCTCCCAATGTGGAATGTCTGTCGCTAGTAAGCCCTGCACACGCTGTACGTGGTAAGGGTAGTAACAATTGTCATGGAGAATGTTCCACTCGGTCGTCAGGCTTACCCTGTACTGGCGGGCCAACTGCCTGGTCCTGACACGTCGGTCGCCTTCCACAGTGTTAATCACATTTTCCTCCAAGCCTGGTGTCCCATCATTTCGGGTAAGCCCTTCAAGATTTCCTGCTTCCTGGAACAACCCATGCCTCGGACAAACAGCGAAAAACTGTTGCAGACATTGAATGCTGTGGTTGTTGTCAGCGGGGATAGGACTCCTGATACAACCTTGCTGCCCGCCGCCAATTGCTATTCACGTTTCCGTAAGTAAACACGCTGTCGGCAAGTCCTCGATTCGAATACGGAACCATTGTGTACAATGCTGTATCACATGAACTACGAGGTGAGTAAGCAAGATAAGTGGATCGGACACAAAATTACCAATTACTATGGCAGGGGAGGTCGCTGGGGCATGACGTATGAGGAACAGTACCACCCTCTGGGAGGAAACCATGCATACTATAACAGTGGCTGCATGGTAAAGCGCGTATTAGACAAAGTATGATTGAATAAATGGTCTCTAGCATGGAAACCATGCATTTCAGGAAATAAGTTCATTAGACCTTTTTTGTTCCGTATAGCCTCATCGATCAATCCCTACAGTTTGTACAAAGTGGAAAAAGAAAGGAGCTGGTACATACCGCTTAGAATGCCAAGACTGCAAATCGTTGTATCCGGGGACAACAAGCAGAAATATCAAAACTAGATACGAAGTACACATAAGATGATGGAAGTATGAAAATAGTCTTTCTACGTTTGCTGAACATCTAATAAAGCCTGGGCATGTACGCTCTAACGCAGAACATGGTATGAAAATTATTAGAACGAACAATTACAACAGAAAACTCCTAACACTACAGAAAAACGTTTACATACAGGAGCCACTGAAATGAACAAGAACGTAGTAAACGACATAATGAATATAAGTAACAACTCACTGATCATGTTAGACACTAAAACAATAGCAAACAGAAATGTAGGACTTAACCGAGTTAAGTAATAACTTAATCTCCCACCACAAAAGTGCAAAAAAAAAACCGATTTCCTCTTCGGAGCAGGCCCCAGCACCCACAATAACACACTCAGACACACAACAAATAACAATCAAACAAAATTGCATACAGACACTACCAAAAAAGAAACGAACGAAAAACACAGCGGCAGTTGGCAACATTATAATCAAAAAACACCCTTCTCCTATATACAGTGAAACAGAACTGTTCAATACTGAAATGTGATCGAAACCAGGCATCCTGGTGTCTGTACGCCAACCAAGTACAACTCCAGGACGACAAATATGAACTAATAAGATCAAAATACAGCAAGCAGAACCAAATATGGATTTAACCTTACGAAACTCACGCCCCTAAGAGTTGTTCCTGACTTAACCACGAGAGAATAACAAAAAATGTAGCATAGTAACATATGTAGAATCATTATATAAGACAATTATTATACATGATGTTTGTTGTAACCTGAGGTAACTAAATATCTCCAAAACGACGCAACGTACGAAACAATATCCTAGGTGAAAACTTAATAGTAATAAAGGGGACATCTGTCTCTGCTTCAGCTCGCCAGCTCCTAACCACCCCCATTTTTATTGCGTATTCGGGTTCCATGAAAAAAAATACGTGCGGTTTAGTGAAACCATTCCATTCGCGGTAGGCAGCGCTGTAATCGACAAATATCAAGTGTGCCTGTGTTTGCAATTAAGAAGCGATGCATTTCATTTTGTGTTTCATTTACGATGTAAATGTAAACCTTTCTGCTCTAACGGTCGATACTGATGTTCCAACGTTACTTGAGTCGTGTGTGATTGTACAGTACAGATAATATGGCTAGACATTGTCATGTCTGACAATTAAGCTACTTGTATGGTAACGTAGTTTTCTGTTCCCTGCGGAGTTTATTATGGCGCGTCTCCAGATGCTTGATTTCGGTGGCCGCCCTCGAACCCCGCCGTCAGGGTGCCTGATTTTTGTGCTCTCATCCAACCGCCGTAACTCTCAAGCAGGCTGCTAGAGTCTACCAACGAAATACAAACCACAACCACTGTAATAAGGTAAAATGTCCATGAAGTGATAGAGACAGGCGCACCTGCCATGGATACTCACCGAAATCAAGCACCACAATGGTGAGGAGCAAGGACACTCACCGAAATCAGGCATCCCGATGGGAACACAAAACTATTACATCCAAGTCGTTGTTCCTGGATCACGCTAAACGTAGTTTCTAACCAAACATTGACAAGTCTAATCATATTGCATTGCCCAACAATTTTTGTAACAATAAAGTAAATTATGGACCTAAATATCAACCGTTGGAATACAAAGGTTTACATTTACATCGTAAATGAAATGTAGACTAAAATGCGCCAATTCTTAATTGCAAAAACAGGCACACTTGATATTTGTCGATTATAGCGCCGTCTACCACGAATGGAAAACAATAGTTTGAGTAAACCGTGCGTATTTTATGGCCTAGAATTAGAAGTTGAGTCCCATGGCCTAGAATTAGAAGTTAAGTCCCATAGTGCTCAGAGCCATTTGAACCATTTTTTATTCAGTTATGGGTGGTCTCCATCTGTATTATTTTAACCTTACATGTTTGGGACAGTATGTATTAAGAAATTACGAATTCACGACATTAATGTGCTGTTAGCCAAGCTTTAAGGAAGCGTGAGATGTGTTACTCGCTAATCTGGATATACTAGGAGGCTTCTTTGAAAACTTCATCGTTGTGCATAAAAGCGCAGTTAATCGGCATACTGTAACTGTGCGATGGCGCAATACTTGGCTTAGTGATCAGATATTCGATATTTATATCAGTTGGTTATTTTTGGGTAATACTATTCATGTAAAATATTAATTTCTTATCCGTAGTTCGTAATCTCAAAGTACTCACTTTAGGATCAGCTACCATCGTATAATTTTGACCAGAATGCTTAGAGACTTTCATCGCAATTATGCAATGAAATGTGTCAAATTTGTCGGTATTCCTGCTGCGAATACCATTTGTGTTTAAGAGACTGGCAGATGAGCTCGGCCGAGAATTGGTTTCAGGTGTGCTAATGCCGCAGGCGGGATGAATACGTATGAAGAGGCTTTGACGTGCGCGCCGTGACAGGTACAGATTGTAAGAATGGTGAGCCATCCATTAGCATATTGACTGACAGCGGAGTTGCATCAGCAATAAAGTGTAAGCTCGCTGGAGAAGCGATGGCCCACGTAACCCGAATAGTGTCAAGGCCTCAGCATCGCACACCCTGCGTACACGTGTGCGGCCCTTCCTGCAGCGCAAGCGTGTAAAACCCAAAACATAAAAAATGGGAGGCACAATTACAGTAGCTGAGTAACTAGTACTTAGAAACAGGTAATCTGATTACACTGTATTTAAAAAATGTTATTTGTATTGTTACTTTTGCTTCCAATGAGAAGGTATATTCAGTATTGTTCTTATTTTATCCGTTTTGGTTAGCGAACACCGCAGCTATTTTCATAACTTACACTGCAGGAAATACTGCAACCATCCAAACGTTTTTTAAATTATTTTATTGTACCATTACTAGTTTTGGGCCTGAGCCTATCATCAGATGGTAGCGTTGACTTCTTCGCAAGTTTTGCGTTTGTGTCTTCATCAAGAGCCCTCCTTTAAATATTGTAAGACAGAAAAAAAATCAAACTTCTGCCTTATAATACAAAATGGCTTTTCATGAAGACACAAATGCAAAACTTGCAAAGAAGTCGACGCTACCACCTGACGATGTGCTCAGGTCCGAAACTAGTAATGGTACAATAAAATAATAATAATTTAAAAAAAAACTGAGGTGCCTTGCCACGATTTGCGCGGATCTCCCTGCTTTGAGACGTAATAGTGAGCCTATTGTTTACTACAAAAGGCATGAAAAAGAGCTTATGTCAGTGAAAAGCTGACAGAGTATCTGCAAGTTAGAGTATATATGAGTCAGAAAACGTGGATGGCATAATATGTGCTTTCTGAGACCCAATACGACATCAAAAGCCAAATCCAAACTGAATAATGACACTACTATCGTGACTGCAGAGCTTGCTGCCGACCATTTATTAACGGACAAGTCTGTATTAACATTGTTTAAAAACCTGAAGAGACATTCAAATCACCCGATGTGTGCTAGATAGTGACTTATAAATGTCGGTTGTCTATAAAGGGACACCATTTCGCGATTTGTAGTATAAGAGGCCATATAAACAAACGAAACTATAAAAAAGCTGACACTCTTGTGAAAAAAGCTGTTTGCGATGGCAAAATGCCATTGGGAGACTTTATCCGCTAGACAAAGCAACTCGTCAGAAAAGATTGGGACAAAGAGCGGAGAGGCTCGCAGGTAACAAGGGGAAGACACTAGTGATTATACCAGCTATACCAACCTAACCTTGATACCGTGAGTTCAGCTGCGAATACGAATTCTTAGTTGTTGTATACCATACGATTTTTAACCACGGTCGATACAAATAACACCTCCTTTGCATTAACATCACTTCAACTTCTATGTGGGACTGGACTGGAGAGGAAATTTTAAATCACGTTCGCTTTCGTTGCATATGACGGAAGGAAACATTAATAGCGTTACTACGAAATATTAGCCCTCTGAATCATGAATTACCTTCGACTGTTAACATGAAAAGACAGTTTAATTGATAGAAAAATACATTATACAGTAGGAAATACAGCAACCAGCCAAAAGTTTGTTCTGAAATTTGGAAATTTGTGGTAAATTCCTATGGGACCAAGCAGCTGAGGTCATCGGTCCCTAGGCTTAGACACTAGTTAATCTAACGTAAACAAACTTACGCTAAGGACAGCACACACACCAATGCCCGAGGGAGGACTCTAACCTCCGACGGCGGAAGCCGCGCGAACCGTGGCAAAGCGCCTTAAACCACGCGGCTTCCCCGCACGGTAATAGATACTTCTCACCAATATTAGTGATTTTTATTTGTCCCATTCCATTCGTCTATTAAGTAACGAAACGCGATTGACTCAAGCGTCTGTAACTCTCATACTCGAAATACGCGATGGTGGAAGCAGTCTTCCTTGACTACTAGTTCTCAAATTCTACTCAAAACGGTTTACAAAAAAACGATATGGACTTTGACGAGCTCTTTTCGGCCTTCTATCAATGTGGGTGCTCTGAAATTCGACGACGTTTCTGTGAGTGTCAATCTCATCACCATCAGAAGATGAGATTCATATTAACGTCTCGGAATTTCAACGCAGGCACCCGGATGGAAACCCGAGATTTCGTCATCACTACGCGTGGGGAAGTTTACATTCACAATACTGCCTATCTTTCAATCCTTCAAGATCCCAGAGCATCTCTGTCAAACTTTTATATGGTCTGTACCGGTCCCTTACGATCGTAGAAGCGCGCCTCTGAATTCGTTCGCTGTGGGCGCATTTGTGCTTATTTGACAAGGACTCAAAACGTAAGAACAGCACTCCGGGAACTGTCTCATTAGCTCCTTTACAGATGCACTTGCATTCCCAGAGCCCTTGCAACAAACGTAAGTCTTCCATTTACCTATTCTGCTACTGATTTACCATGCCTTCATATCGTTTCATAATACACTGCCGGCAAAAACTGCAATGCCCTGAAGAACAAAGTCATGTTAAATGATAATTGATTGAAACCCTCAGCTGCCGACACATGATGTTGATATACCTCTATGGGGAGAGCTGAAAATGTGTGCCCCGAGCGGGACTCGAACCCGGGATTTCCTGCTTGCATGGCACGTGCTCTATCCATCGGAGCCACCGAGGACACAGATGAATAGCGCGGCTGCAGGGACTTATCCCTTGCACGCTTCCCGCGAGACCCACATTACCAACTGTCCACAATCTACGTATGTAATGTACCTAATAGATATTCGCCCATCCACTCATTACTCCCGGACACTAAGGTGATGATTCCCGTAAGAGTTCGGGCAATCTGTGCGCAGTCGCGCAGCCCCTGCAGTCGCGCTATTCATCTGTGTCCTCGGTAGCTCAGATGGATAGAGCGTCTGCCATGTAAGCAGGAGATCCCGGGTTCGAATCCCGGTCGGGATACACATTTTTCACTGTCCCCATCGAGGTATATCAACAACACCTGTCGACAGCTGAGGGTTACTATTAATTATCATTTATTCTAGAGAAGCTGCACGGTCATCAATGGTATCTGTTCTTTCGAGAACAGTTACTATCTTCATATGCAATGTCATTTTATTGACACGCGCTGTGAGACGTAGTTCATCGTTTTAGGAGTGCATGATAACAAATTCAGACCAAGTGCGACACACGTCACACTAAAGGCTGTCTAAACAGTTCCATCAATACACAGTGTACCACTCCCTGCCGGCAACGCAGACGTGTATCCTCGCATGCAAACCATCATAAACGTATCGAATGACATCCTGCGACAGATTGTCTCAAGCAATTGCTCCCTTTGTTGCGATTCGGCAATGGTTCTTGCAGTCTCTGTACAACGTGTAAGTTCCCGCATCATGTCCCATACATCTATAAGTACATCTACACTCTGCAAACCACCGTGATGTGCATGGCGAAGGGTACGAACCATTGCACCAGTTATTAAGGTTTCTTCCCGTTCCATTTACGTATGGAGCGCAGGAGGAATGATTGTTTAAATGCTTCTGTGCGTGAAGTAATTATTCTACTCTTATCCTCACGATTCCTGTGTAAGCGACACGTAGGGGGTTGTAGTGTATTCCTAGGGTAATCATTTGAAGCCGGTTGTTGAAAGTTCGTTAATAGACTTTCTTGGGATAGTTTACGTCTGTCTTCAAGAGGTTCCTAGTTCAGTCCCTTCAGTACCTATGTGCAGTCTCCCATGGATTAAACAAACCGGTGCTGCCCTTCTGTGTATACATTCAGTATCCGTTGTTAGTTCCATTTGGTACGTCTCCCACACACTTGCGCAGTATTGTAGAACTGGTTGCACACGTGATATGTAAGCAATCTCCTTTGTAGATTGAGTGCACTTCCCCAGTATTCTACCAATAAAACGAAGTCTATCACCTGCTTTACTCACGACTGAACTATTGTGATCATTCCATTTCATATCCCTACAAAGCGTTAGACCCAGATATTTGTATGAGTTGGCCGATTCCAATAGTGACTCACTAATATTATTGTCGTAGGATACTACGTTTTTTCGTTTTGTGAAGTGCAAAATTTTACGTTTCTGAACACTGAAAGCATGTTGCCAATCTCTGCAGCACTTTGAGATCTTTTCAAGATCTGACTGAATATTTATGCAGCTTTTTTCAGGTAGTACTTCATTATAAATAACTGTATCATCTGCAAAGAGCCTGATTTTACTATTAATATTGTCTGCAAGGTCATTAATATATAACACGAACAGCAAGGTTCACACATGGCTCTGAGCACTGTGGGACTTAACTTCTGCGGTCATCAGTCCCCTACAACTTAGAACTACTTAAACCTAACTAACCTAAGGACATCACACACATCCATGCCCGAGGCATGATTCGAACCTGCGACCGTAGCGGTCGCGCGGTTCCAGACTGAAGCGCCTAGAACCGCCACTCTGGCCGGCGAACAGCAAGGGTCCCAACAAACTTCCCTAGGGCACACCCGAAGTTACTTCTACATCTGACCCAGACTCTCCATCCAAGATAACATGCTGTGTCCTCCCTACGAAGAAGTCCTCAATCAAGTAACAAATTTCACTTGATTCCCCCATATGATTGTACTTTTGACAATAAGCTTAGGTGTGGTACTGAGTCAGATGTTTTCGGAAATCAAGAAATACTTCATCTACCTGACTGCCGCGATCTAAAGCTTTCTTTGTGTCATGTGAGATAAGTGCGAGTTGGGTTTCACATGATCGATGTTTTCTGAATCCATGCTGGTTGGCAATGAGGAGGTCATTCTGTTCAACATATCTCATTATGTTTGAACTCAGCATATGTTCTAAGATTCTACAACAAAACGATATCAAGGATATTGGACGGTAGTTTTGTGTATCACTTCTGGTATCCTTCTTGTAGTCGGGTGTGACCTGTGCCTTTTTCCAAGAACTGAGCTCGGTTTTTTGTTTGAGGGATCTACGACAGATTATAGTTAGAAGTGGGGCTAATTCAGCTGCAAATTCAGTGTAGAATCTGACAGGGTTCCATCGGGCCCGGGAGCTTTGTTCAATTTTAGCGATTTCAGCTGTTTCTCAATACCACTGACACTAATACGTGTTTAGTTGGAGAGATATCTGGTGATCTTGTTGGCCAGGGCAGTTCTGTACACCATTAAGAGCACGTTGCGTTGCAGCAGCCGCATGTGGATGTGCACTGTCTTGCTGAAAAAGAGCATCACTTTCCTGTCGACAAAATGGCTGTTGTCTCCAGTGATGAGAATAGGTTCTATCTGTAAGCGAGTGATGGACGTACACGTGCATGGCGTAGAAGTGGTGAGCTGCATATTCAGAATTCATTCGCTCGCGTCACAAAGGTCCCATCTCAGGCTTCGTGGTGTGCTGGCCAATCAGTTACAACTTGAGTTCACACCTGGTATATCTGCAGGGTAAAGAAGCCAGTGTCCGCTACACTGCGCAGGCCGTTATCTCCGTCCAAGAGTGACATTACACATTACGCATTACAGTTGACACCTTCACGACACCACAGGATTCATTCTTGGAGGTGTCCAGGTGTCAGTGGTAGCCTGACCAGAGGCACACGTGATTTAAATTATACTGTAGGCAGATGGTTCTCAGTGGTCCCTGATGGCATATCAGGTGCAGCATGTGCCCGGATTTGGTCCCTGGATGATGACCGGTCGGCCACCGCTGCTCGCACAATGCATCGATGTTGACGTATGTCTGTACTACGACGACGCCCAGAAACTGATCTACAGGTGTGGTACTACTTCACAGACCACTGCTGAAACAACGACACTCCGCGACACATTGTGGCCAACACATGCAGCAGTCCGTCGACACGTCCATCCAGCTTCCTGCATCCCACTATGCGAGCCTGTTCAAATGGCTGAAGCTGATGTAGGAGCACATACTTGTCAGTGTGGCAGAGTTGTATCCCAAAATGACTGTTGCAAATACTGTTCACCACTAAACTGAGTACAGTTACCGGCTACAGTGTGATCGCCGATGACAGTGGTCAATGAATCACTTAACACTATAGCCCCTCAGTAGGCATATAATACACCTTGATGCCCCTGAACACAGTACTTGAGGATGTTGCATTTTTTTCCAGCAGTGGGTAACTCTCAAGTGCTTGAACGATGTGACATTCTCAAAATGTTCCCCGCTAATCATGCTATAGGGTACCATCTGGATCTTTCTCTTGCGCGTCGACCTTACCTTGATTTTAAAGAGAGCTGCCGATCATTACATCGAGCGAACATTTTCTCTAACGAAGATACTTTCCTACGGACAACAGCATGGTCAGCAAACATTCTCAGGGTGTATAGGCGGACAAGGAAAAAAAAAATCCCGGATTTTTCCCGGATTTCCCGGTTAAAAATACACTTTCTCCCGGATGAAAACACGCTTTTTCCGTGTTAAGTGACAGTATATTTTCCCTTATCAATCCTTTGAATGGTTATGGTTTTACACACGGGCGTAGAATTTCCCGGCACTTTAGAAAACGAAACTCAGGGAAACAAGACACGTTTTGGAAATATATTTGATGTGCAGCTACATGCACGCTGCGTATTTTTGTATTACGAAAGCATACATTGGAATTCCACCAAACACCGCATGTTACTTTCCGAATCATTGAATTCGAGATTGCGAAGCGCTTTTGTAAGCCAGTTATAGCTTATGTCACGTGATCTCACCAGCCGATGACGGCTGATATCCAGAGCATAGGACAGGTGATGTAGTCAGCCAACAGCAACATCACTGTTAAGTAGCACGAACACACAAACAGGAAAAGTTAATAGTTATATTAATATACATAGTCTTACTACAAGAAAAGCAAAGCTTTCGCATATAATATTGGTCTCTAAGGTTAATAAGCTGCAAGAGAAGCTGAGCTTACGCATATAATATTGATCTTTCTCGCGCGTGTTACACTTTAAGATATATCACACAAATGTGGCAGTAAAATTTTTAATAATGACATAAATGTATGATCTTCAGGGTTTGAAATTCTTCTAAATGGCTCGTCATCAAAGAGTTGATTTTTAAATGAGAGTCAAACGCTCTGTGAATTAAGATATTCATGGTACATTCTCGCACATAGTTCAACTTACGTAAAAGGATATTTACTTTGAAAGTAACGCTTTTCAAACCACCATTCGCAGTGTTTTCCCGCGACCTGTTAGAAATAGTTTCGTTCGGCAGTTACCAGAGAGCGCAGATAACAGGCGACACCGCGCTTGCTATCATGACGTAGGAAGCCTGTATGTACATACGTGTAAAACATTGAAAGATCATACATTATATCATAAAAGAAATAAGACATCAGAGGATACTCCAAGAGCATCGGAATTTCGTGAACCATACTAAAATGTGCACATTTAAAGTGCATACTTAAAGTGCACATTCGTATGTCCAGATTCCCAATGAAGTAGACCTCGACATGATATTAGGCTTTTCAATGTGGTTTTCGGGATGTAAATTTTCTTGGAGCACCAGTACTGTATTATATCATGTTTGGTACTTTATTATGGCATAATGCCATACGTGCTAGAAGATGAAAACGGGCACTAGAAATGCAGCGAACAGTTGAAACTAGCCAGTACTGTGCAATTAAACATTTCGTTTCAAATATATTGACTGCCTCTGCGGAAAAGGTTAATAAAAGCCAAATTTCTTCAGCAAACTGACAAAAATAACTTCATTGTTCCGCAAGGCGATTAATGCCTGTCTGTCAGAAAGGTGGAAATAAAATAAAATCTCAAACTAATGACATATTTTAGCCTTCCGTAATTATGTGAATGAATTTTAATTCACTTGATAGCTCCCGGCCACAGATATCCGTTTTGTTTTCATTTGACGTGAGAGTAAACGAAGGGGAAACGGCAAAATCACTAAATGTAAGCACGGGTCACGTGGAGACTGCCCACTACAACTCAGACTGCCCTGTGCGTCAGCCCCGGATCTACGGATATTTGTCAATATTAAAAAAAAGAAAAATCTAATATTCAAAAATATGTTCATCTTGTAGCGTACATCTTTCAGAAAAGTCTAGAACATAAAACATATGTGTTCGAGGAAATGTAAGACATATTGTTTGGTCTGAAGTGTGCCAACGTGCAGTGCCACGCCAATTCATAAAGCATTCTTCTATCACACGTCACTGTATTTCGCTCTGTGGAATTGAAACGTGTATATTTTGTAATGTATGCCATCAAACTATTTTCAGGACAGTGGAAATTGAAATGCCCTGTGGTGCCTCTCCTGCTCCCAGTCGGCTGGGTTGACAGCCTGCCCCTCTTAAAAAATATCTCGCGATTAATAGCAGATGGGATTATTTGTAATCGGGAGAACACGAACTCTTCAGAAAATTTGCACTCTTTATTGCCTATTAGCTAATAACTTGCTGTTTTGTGTGACATAAAATTAAATATAGGATACATAAAACCAATAAAGACAAGAGACAAGCAAGAAAGTACACATTTCTTCAATCCTTAGCTCCTAGCATTTTTTGCTCTCTAATCTTGCTACAACTTTACATGGCGTGCTTTCCTTTCTGCGAAAGAATCTATTACCTCATCAAAGTTCGTCGAACGTTTTGCTAAATGAAAAATCGAAATGTCGTTATTTAATACTGAAAAGGTGTTAACACAAATAATAACGAAGACTGGTGTGGTTTCTCGATCTGATTACGTCTATTCTGTGACTGTCTTCTAGATAAAACAAAATAGGCCTTTCTAATATTGCAGCAATTTTGTAAAACACACCAAATAAACGAAACTGTTTTGGCACAAATGGTCATTTTCATGACACGACGGAATATAATTCACGAAGTACCAATATCAAATGCCTATTAGGCCTACTACAAGCAAAAAGCTTTATGTTAGGAAATAGTTTCACGTTTCGTTCATACGCACCAGTTTCTCAAGCATGAGATCGAAAAGTGGTATTACGAAATTTTTATATAAATTTGGAATAGTCTCATTCTTCCATAATTTGTGTGACGTCCCCGTTTCCCCGTTTCTTCTCCTTCCTCGTTCTAACAAACAATCTTGTCATCACCGATTTTGTAGCTATTCCTGCCATTGTCAAAATTTGTTCGCCGATTAACTTTACTAACCCCGGCAGAATCACAGGTTCAGTTATCCCGCGATTATTTTCCGGATAGGCATTATTACGTGTTCGTACAACACGTTTTCCGCGTTACTTCCAGAATATAACTTAAGCGGCTGCTAGCCGGGGACTGTACAACTGGTCCTTACTAGTGTAGCGATGTGAGCAAAAATTTTCTGTCAAAACTTCATCTTCTTGGATACACCGAGAAGATAATACGTAATCTTTCTCACCTGTTATTCCTGCCAGTCGTTTATTTCCATTTTGGTAGTGTGTTATAATTACTGGCGAAATCCATTGATTCAATGCTGATCATTCGAAAACCCAATCAACCACATAATCAGACAGCGATTCCCATTCATCCGTTGGGCTTTACTCCGCTCAGCTCGTATAGCCCCCTCCTCTTTTGTCTGCGGAAAGTTTATTTCAAGATGCGTCGAGGATTCTCCTGACAGAGACATCACATACACTATGCAAGCATTCAAAAATCAAGTTATGATTCATTCAGAAATCAACTTAAAATGTGTTCCAAAATGTTCAAAAACCAACAGGGAAGCGTTTCGAAATCATATGAATAGACAAACGTGCTCTTGACGCTACGCGCTTTGTGAAACAAGATTTTTTCCTCAAGAACATGAATTTGGCGCCCCCTTTTCCCGGTAGCATCTAGCTGCTTGCTGCGACTGCTTGCACAGCCAACAGCCACATTCCTGTAGCCAGAAGCTAGAGAATCTACTACTCAAACGCGACTCACCTGCGCATACGCACGAGCCCGCTCGTAACTGCTAAAATGAATCAAATGTAAACAGTTGTGACTTCACGCTCATCGGAGGCAATTTGTTGTTATGGAGCATCGCGTAGTCTTTCTAAAGCCTTTGACACATGTTGCTGTTGGGAGACGCTTGCATGAGTCTGTGTGTCTTTGTATGTGGCGCATTTCCTTTTCAATTTAAGTTATTTTCGTTTTTTCTCTCGTTTATGTTTTATTGTTGAAGTATTATTCTGCAGTAGCGGCATACACTAATATCCTTTGTTAGAGTATCGATTCTTACCAGTCAAAATTACAAAAATTTAACTGAAAACTAAAACAATGAAAAATTCCCGGAATTCTAAAAAATTCCCGGCTTTTTCCCGGTTTTCTCCCGGATGAAAAAATTCCCGGGTTTTTCCCGGATCTCCCTGTTGTCCCGGGTCGTATACACCCTGATTCTGATAGTCTTGTCGACCTTATCTGACAAATATTTTATATGTATGAAGAATGTTAGAGATTTAAATTGTGGTTTCTTGGGACGCGTAGTATGTTACGTTCGTTTCTATTGAAAAATCGCCGTCCAGTATGACGTATTGCATACTGTTACTCAAATTTTCATCGAGTCAGTCGCATATTCATGAAGCTGCTCCGTTTGATTGTATCATTGTTAACGGCAATTTCAAGTGAACTGTTGCACAATGATTACTTTCATCTATACGATGGCAACTTTTGGAACCCATGTATCGTTTTTTCTTTGTTTTGATGTGTTTTTCTATTTGAACCAACACCGTTAAGTAATGGCAGACGCAGGCATGGAAATGATTTGGTCTTTAATGGCTCACAAAATGTTGTAATATCATGTGATGACCAGTAAAATTTCCGGCCTAATATTTTAGGAAAAAGGATTGTTTCGTAACAAGCAGTGTAATAAATAAAATATAGCGATAGATTAGTTTAATACTGAGAAAAAGAAAACAGCAACAGCGTTCACTCGCTCTGCAGACGAAAACCATCCCACTCAAGCGGTAAAATACAGAAAGGAAGCAGCAACATCTAATAGTATTTGGAATGCTCAGTGAGGAATGAAGGTGGCTTCAGATGGTGGAAGCAAAACAGCAAATTCTCTGTAATCCATGCTGTGAAGGGGCAACTCGTCTTAAAGAATTGCTCAGGAACGTGTTGTAGGAATAATACGTAGTGCTCACCCAGGATCATCTTGTATACTTCTGTTTAAGGAACTGGGGCCGCGCGGGGTAGCCGCGCGGTCTTAGGCGTCTTGCCACGGTTCGTGCGGCTCTCCCCGTCAGAGGTTCGAGTCCTCCCTCGGGCATGTGTGTGTGTGTGTTATCCTTAGCGTAAATTAGTTAAGTTAGATTAAGTAGCGAGTAACGCTAGGGACCGATGACCTCAGCAGTTTGGTCCCATAGTAGCTTACCACCACAAAGGGATTGGGTATTTAGTCTACTGGTGGCATTATATTGATTCCCACCTTAAGTTTGTTGCAAATAACCCACTACAATTGAAAAAATTATGTACATCATTAGAATGCCAGAAGAAAAAAGACAGTGATTATTCCGCATCAACATTGTCCTTAGGACCATACTGCCACCAAAATTTTTGATGACTTACTACCTACTGACATAATTTGTCTAACAGATAGCTAAGGTAAATTTGACAAAACCTTCTATTCCGTAGAAGAACTATTTCTTTGTACTGTGTTAAAGGTTGTAAGCAGGAATTAACAATTCATATCTGTATTAAAAATAAAATAAGTAACAAATTAACAAACACACCAGCAAATGGCCAGTATGGAACCATATTTACATATGAATGTGTAATGTGAACGTAAAATAACTCGTTCCACAACATCTCGATTAATCGTACAAATGATTCACGCAATATTCGCAAGAAAATATCGACAAATTTCTGTCTTTTCGCTGATAGATTGCATCCCTGCATTCTGGCAGAGGATCTACAACTGTCGACACATTGTGAGGAGTAAAGTAATTCGTAGGGAGCGTTGATTCTAGTCGTTTAAAACGTCACGTGAGACGCTGTTGCAAGCGGGTAATTTTCATCCTACGGAACAACGGTGGGGAATTTGGTCATCGAAGCGTATTGTGTTGTGTGGCGTTTCGCGTTGACTGATTTCGAAATGAGTTTTTCGCCCAGTTGTAAAACGAGGACCTTGCGGGCAGGCGCAGCTGTCCCTGTGGGGCGACCTCGAGGCGGCCACGTGACCTGCACCTGCGGCGCTCCTTGCTAACTGCCCGCGCACCGCTCGTCAAATGACACTTTCTCTTCTCGCTCAGGACAATTACCACTCACAACTTTCCGGGGCGGACCCTAGTTTTAACAAATTGCCCCGCTCTCGCCACATACTCTTTGGGAACACCGAAATGTTCCCATTTTCGTGTTACGAAGCGTACGTTTCCATTTTCATATTTAAACTAATCAGCCGACTGTACAGGATGCCTTCTTTCAGAACAATGGTCGAAGTTCCCTTGCGTTAATTTAATTATTGTATGAATTTGAAGAAAAATTAAGCAGTGTCAAGGTTCGAGTTCCGTTCATGGTGAATTATTTTCTATTCTTGGAAAACAAAAGTACAAAGTAAACAGTAAATTATTGCAACACATTTAGTTCATAACGGAGAGGGTGAGAATGTTGGCGCGAAACTTAGAATTAGATACGGAAGAGGAACAAACGTTATAGCTCATGCGAAGGCAAACAGACATGAAATTTCTGTTCCAATTAAATCGCCAAGGTTTAAAATTGATAACTGCATCTTGGTGAAGCCAGTTACAGACATGGAAAAACGACTTGCTAGTCAAGTAGCTACGTCTGAATATTACACTGTGATGCGCAACCATTGTCTTAGATTGTCGAATTGCGCGTCTGATACAATTATAACGATATTGCTCCAGAAGCTTTCATGTTCTCAAACTGAAACTAATTTAATGACTGTGAATGTAATTACATCATTTGATATGGAACAATTAAGAAATTATCTAAAAGAAGTAAAAAGTATTTCAGTAACTATTTACTCTTCTGACCACGCAGATTTCAAACCTATTTGTCTATTTGTTGTTTTCCTACATAATGGTATCATAATATTCCCATCAAGTTCAGTCCAGAATTTGAAATGTTTCTGTGGAGTCTACGTTATATGCTCAATAATTTATTTCTGTTCTATTTTGTTTGAATAAATGAGTAGTATGTGTATATGACTGAAAATTTTAGTCATGTCCTAATACTGATAAAGCTCTCTAAGATATATTGTGCAATACTTTGAAAATGTCCTGGTTTCCCTTAAAAAGCATATGAGAACCAAGGGCAAGCTATTTGGAAAGAATACTGAACTGATCTGGAATCGAACCTTTGATGCCAGGCTGTTTACAAGGAACTGTATTGTCTTTCACTAAAATGCTGCTGGCCATTAAAATTACAAATGTGAGGAATTACGAAACGGTCCAGTCACATTAACGTGACCAGCGCCTATGTTAGACGTCAACGTGCAATAATCACTCACAGAAGCCAAGTGGCAGCACTAGCAGTGGAGGGTAAAGCGTGTCGGGGTAACGCAGAAAGCAGTGCAGCCGTTGTCGTAATACGGAAACTGGGCGATTTATGTGGCGTCCAGAAGGGCACGATCATTATCTTTCTGGCATCAGTGGTTTTCAGGCAACGGGTGGAAGCATTACCGAAACGACTAAGTTTGTAAACTGTTCGCAGTGGGAACCGCGCGACCACTACGGTCGCAGGTTCGAATCCTGCCTCGGGCAAGGATGTGTGTGATGTCCTTAGGTTAGTTAGGTTTAAGTAGTTCTAAGTTCTAGGGGACTGATGACCTTAGAAGTTAGGTCCCATAGTGCTTAGAGCCATTTGAACCATTTGTTCGCAGTGAAACCGCGTTTAAAATGCACCGTGTGTGGCAAAATTGGTGCTATCCAAAACCGGCGCAGAGGAAACTATGGTGCACCACGGTCCATAGATGACAGTGGTGAACGACGGCTGCAGAGATGCGTACAGGTGAATAGAAGCGCAACTGTCGATCAACGTACCGCCCAGATGAACAAGGAGGCTACCAACAGAGTCTGCTCAAGTACCGTTCAGCAAATGTTGCTGCGTATGGGCCTCCGCAGCAGGTGCCTGGTTCGCGCACCCACGCTGACTGCTGTTCATTGGGGACGAATGCTGGAATATGCACGCCAGTAACGCAACTGGACGTCCACTGGGTGGCGATAGGTGACCTTTTCAGATGAATGACGTTTTATGCTCCATCGAACAGATGGCCGTTGACGTGTACGACGTGAAACGTCTGAAAGCAAACACCCTGCAACAATAGTCAGACGGGTCTAGGCAGGAAGAGGGAGCGTTACGATCTGGGGAATGTTTTCGTCGCATTCCCTAGGAAATTTCGTCATTCTGGAGTCACAGTGGATCAGCGTAAGTATATATCTATCCTTGGGCATCATGTCCACCCCCTAAATGCAGTTTATTTTCCCTCGATACGATGGCATCTACTAGCAGGACAATGCAATGTGTCTTGCAGTGTATGTGTGTGGTTCGAAGAACGCCAGGATGAAATTACCCTACTCCCCTGGCCACCAAACTCTCCAGACGTAAACCCAGTCCAAAATATGTGGGACCACCTCGATCGGACTGTTCTCGCCGTGGATCCTCGACGGAGAAACCTAGCGCAGCTGGGCACCTCACTGGAGTCGGCACGGCCCCACATCCCTGTCAGTACTTTCCAGAACCTCACTGACCCTCTCCTGCATGTCTCGCAGCGGTGCCACTGCAAAAGGTGGTGGTCATTCAAGCTACTGACAGGTGTGATTGGACAGTGAAGTATAACAATAACATGATCAAATTTGTAGGTGATTTGGGGTATAGAGAGTGCAAAATTTAGTACGCAGGACTATCACTTTCAGCAGTAACAGCTCTAATCCGAATGGACATCGAGTCGAACTTAGCTTGTATGACAGAAACGGGTACGTCATTTCATGCTGCTTCAACAGTATGCCGGAGTTCATCAATCGTAGTGGGTGGCGAGTGTTGGCACAGCAATACCTCTGATGTCGGCAATCCATGACAAGGCATTTCAGTTGGTGACAGATGTGGAGAACATGCTGGTCAAGGTAACAATCGAACACCGTCTGCACCGAGGTCGGTCAGGACAGCACGAGCACCGAGCAGTGTCGGGTCATCTTCTTGAAAGCTAACGCCACAGAGACCTCGAAGGTAAAACGCAGCCACCGGCCGTAACACATCAAAAATGTACGGCCCTCTGTCCACCTTCGCGGCAATGGGAAGCACAGGTGATCTTTCTGTGTACCCAGTGGCACCCAATTCCGTCACACCATGTGCTCGACCTATACGATGATAATGAATGTTCGTCCTCATCGTGATGCTGTAAGCAGAAAGGAAAGTCGTCTGAGAAGACGCCGCGATGCTATTCCCCGCACCTCTCTGCTGCCGCGCTGCCAGTCGTGGTGCTCCACACGTCAGATGTACTCGCATCGTCCGTAGCGGTACTCGTCTTGCTGCAAACAAGCCCGTTTCCTGGCTCGAGCCAGGTCATCTCGATGTACGATCCTACACGGCCGAGTGTCAGTCCACTTGGCGCCAGTCACCTGGGGCGTTGATATCATATGGCCGTCTTATTCCCATCGCTTCCATATTAGAATGACAGCTGTACAATCCCGACCAACGTGACCAGCAATATCGCGAAACGATGAACTGCGATACGTGCTGGCAGATGTTTCTCATTCTTACCCGAGGCATAACACCATCTTCTCACCAACAACCAACAAAAATGGCTCAAATGGCCCTGAACACTATGGGACTTAACATCGGAGGTTATCAGTCCCCTAGAACTTAGAACTACTTAAACCTAACTAACTTAAGGATAGCACACACATCCATGCCGGAGGCAGGATTCGAACCTTCGACCGTAGCGTTTCGCGGTTCCAGACTGAAGTGCCTAGAACCACTCGGCCACACCGGCCGACAACAACCAACATTCATATGCTACAATTCAATGTGAAACCGAGAATGTTATCTTTTCTCGAATACAGAATGTAGGAGGCGTTACTCAAAACTACTTTGTGCAGTTGCTGTGAACTGCTAATGATTAGTATGTCAAAGGACGCACAAACACTTGATGCCAGTTTTAAATTTGTTGCATGACGCGTTCAAGGTGTTGTAGCTTTAATAGCCGGCAGTGTATTTCAGAAAACTCTTCGTTGATTGTTTTTGACAAACATCTTCGTAAGTTTATCGTGTATTCGTGTTCGAGGTATTCTGCTTGTCGGAGAATACATTAGCGTTATAAGATCATATGAAACATCTTTGAAAAGTCTGATGGACGAATCTTTTGTCTATATCTGCGCAGCCGGCCGAAGTGGCCGTGCGGTTAAAGGCGCTGCAGTCTGGAACCGCGAGACCGCTACGGTCGCAGGTTCGAATCCTGCCTCGGGCATGGATGTTTGTGATGTCCTTAGGTTAGTTAGGTTTAACTAGTTCTAAGTTCTAGGGGACTAATGACCTCAGCAGTCGAGTCCCATAGCGCTCAGAGCCATTTGAACCATATATCTGCGCATACGTAGACGAACACTATGAAGTATTCGTAGTAAGAGAACTGAGGGAGACGCTGTAGTTATATGAGTTACGTTTGCTCTAAACCAGGAATCAAACTTACGGAAATTTTCTTCCCATATTATACTCAATCATTTATTATTACTGTTAGTTCTACAAGAAAGCACTATACTGGGATACAGACTTACTTTTTAAAGTTTTGTCTTTAACTGAATTTTTGCCCTATAAACGTTACAGTCACTCCATTTTTCCTCAATATGTACAGACAAATTGAAGCTGGTAAAATTGTAATTGTCACGGAAACCAAATAAAACAAATAAAGACTCCGAGATAGGTGCCTCTTCACTATTTGACCCCTAGGATATTTCGATTAAATTACGATAACGGCAAGAAGCCAAACACTAGTTGCTGAAATGGAAGCGCTCAGTAACTCATACCAATGGTTATTATTCTCATACGTATTACAAAGATGACAGCAGTACTTCGATATCTGTTCTTTTGTAATTGTGACCTATAAAATCGTACCTTTATATTTTACAATCCACCTAACCACATGTGGCGGAAGTCTTGACTCGCCGCTATAATCTCATCCTTTCCTATTACGGTAACAAACGGTGCACGGAAAGAAGAAATGGCGGTAAAGACTTCATTAGGGTTCAGATTGCTTTCATTTTTACCGTCATGCTCATTTCGCGAAATAAATTTGGGTGGAAGTAATATATTGCTTGAAACCTCTTTGGATGCACGATCTTTGAATTGTAACCTCTGTCATGTACAACACAACACGTCGCTGCAGCGCCTGCTACTAGAGTTACACGAGCATCTCTGTGACGCTCCTGTGTTCAACAAAGAAGCCTGTGACGAAATGCGCAGCTCCTTTTTCAATCATCCTCTAGCTCTTCCATTCATACTACATGGTAGGGGTGCTATAATGAAGCGTAATTCTTCAGAGTAAGTCGAAGGAGGATTCTGTAAGATTTATCTCTCATGAGTGGAATACGTTACCTTAGGATTGTTCCGTTTAACTTCGCTGTAGCATCTGAGTTTCTTACATCTAGTTTTATGTGGTTGTTCCCCTTTAAATCGCACTGCATACTTCCCCCCTGGATATTTAAAGGTGGCTCCTGTAGCCAGTGATGGGTCGCCAATCGTGTTAGCGAACAGTCGTGGGTCGCTCGCCTGCTTATGCTCATTACGTTATGTTTGTCTCCTTTGAAGATCAGCTGCCATTCTGGAAGTCTGCAGTCCACTCAGAAAGCTACTCTAATATTCCGAAGCTCGTGTTTTGTTCACTAGGTAGCAGAGCGGAACACTTTCGATCTCTTTCCGGAAGGCAAGGAACACGGCATCGAGCTGCGACTGCTTTCTGCTGGGTGCTCCAGATGAAGAGCACAAGATGAGACTCAGAAGATCGCCGACAGGCACTATATCATGATCTTCCTCGATGAAAGAGTTTCGGACAACAGAATTAATTGTTTCTGCTTTCTCTGTATCATCCGGAATGGTCACTGGGCGACTCGATAGATGAGTTGTCAGGTTTACTGATTTTACGCAAAAACAAATCGTCATTGGGATTTCTCGTCAGCTCGACCGATAGAATTTTACTATCGGATTGGATGGCCTTGCTTACAGCATCTGTGGCTTTGTATTCATTGCAGCTGTCTAACACGAGTATTGAAGCATCTTTCACAGCCTGGATCTATACGTATCTATCTGAACCACCACTCTCGAATTTTGAACATTGGTACTGCACATTTTCATCCCCACTGATAAATGTTCGATGTCGATTGCTCAGGTAGTCGCCCTTATCGAGCGAGGTGACGTGGCTCTTAAGACGATGGATTCGTCCAACCATCAAGCTGATTGAGGCATATGTCGGGATGGTTCTTTGAAAAGGACTCGGCCGACTTCCTTCCCCATGCTTTCCCAACTCGAGTATATGGTCCGTCGCTATGGATCTAATCGTCGAGGGGACCGTAAGCTGTTGTCTTCCTTCCTTCCTGTCACACTAGTTAAGCACAAATATTTTCGTACCTTTCTTAAAATTCCTGTCGACACCTGTAGTGACTGCTGCTGTAACAGACTTATGGTCAGTGACTCTACGTTAACTGAATCGAAAATTTTGAGTCTGTTTGCCTCCACAGGAATTAAGATGCTATCGTAATAAATCGGTCCTCTGGCTATTCATGTATTACCGATGTGATGATTAGTGCAATATACACAGATCCCTGCCACTTACACATTTTCTAATCGCGCGAATGTCCTAGTCTATAGCTAATAGTTTGAAGTGTCCCCCAATTGCCTTTCATGATAGGAAAATTACGTACGATATTATCCACGTTTTACACGAAGCGTTCTGTACACAGCTCCAGAGGCAGGTGGTCGTTAAAACACACGATTACCAAGTCTGACTCATCTGCGAGCTCACTGCTTCCGAAATTATTTCGTGTTCGGTATCTGTAATATGGATGTGATCGAGTTCGTTACCGCAATAAACACGTCGCCACCATCAGTGTCCAGCCTATCCTTGCGATTTGTCTTCCGTTCGGACTAAAAAATATCGCTGCTTTTCACTTCTGTTTTCCATCAGTTTTCTGTTGCTCGCAGCACGTAACATTATTTTCAGTAAAGGTTCTTAAACGTTCTGGGACCTTTCCTGTAGTTAACATATACCAGATCAATATTATCGCATTTCGTATTTAATGAGGTTGATCTACTCTTCTCTCCGAATACGTCACGTAATTGATGAAAAAGCCTGTTGAGGAGTTCCTTTATCCTACAAATTTCTCGTGTGTACGCCGCACGTATTCTGCTACCCGAATAGCCGCACCTGTTTGTAGTGGATACCTGACCTGTTAAAGGTTGGGGGGGGGGGGGGGGGGGGGAGAGGGAATTTCGCCACCCATATCGGACGTGTGAAATTCGCATCCGAAACCGTTACAGAGTAGTCTATCCTGAAGTGTTAAGCCTTTTACTTGACTCCAAACCAAAGGATCAGTTCTGGGGTACAATGCTACAAATAGTGAGCCGAGCTTCCACCCCGAGTCTGTCTTCTCTGGTTCGTCCAGCCGTCTGAAGGGATCGAGGATGACCTCTGAACCCGCGTCAAGCGTCATTCATGGCGGCATGAGCCATAATAGCTACGCTGCTACGCAAAACAGAGCAAAGGAGAAAGTATTTGGAAGTGCACCGGAGCATTAACAGCAACCAGAGTTCTCTGATATAATTACTCACGTATAATCAAAAAGCAATCATGAGAAAGAGGTGGGTATGAAATATGTCTTGCATCACAGGGTATAGGGAGTTTATTTTTTTTTTAGAAAAAGGGAGACAAGGAACGAACTGGACATTGTGATAAAATCCAGGAGGTTACTCCAGATCGGTGAAACACCTGCAGTTGTCCGCTAGTACGTAACCTCAGAGACTAGATTTGTTGTGGCCGGCGAACGCCATCCAGATTCGTCGTTTTGTTAAAGCCAAGCATCGCATGATTACTAGTAGCTCGATGAGAAAATGCTGTTCGAAAATATTACGTCGCTGTATCGATAGCAGATACAATTTTCATTGATACTTACTGAGTCGAAACTGCGAGTGGGTCGGAGTGATGAGTTTTGGACGTTTGTATTCTACTACGCAATGAGCTGCAGCTCTTCGTTAGATGCAAATGCTATAGTTGATTTATAGGAATCTCGCATTTAAACAATATTTTGCAATTCCGTTCAACAACCTGCCATTCGATAAGCCTATGTATATGCTATTAGGCTCATGTAACACTAAACATTTGCGTGTCGTTTGAATGTGTGACCCAGAAGTAGTCATAAAGGATATTTTTTCGAATACGACGCTACAATTTTATAAAGACATCGAAATGCCACAAAACATTCCACCGAGGTAAATGCATTCTACCATTTAGATTTATGGATTTATGGAACCTCATGCTGTTACTCCAAGGTATTCGGATGAAATAACTAACATAAGGTTATCAAATTTAAGTACTGTGTCATGCTGTTCCGCTACGTGCAACTCTTGTTTAACAATATGTGGTACATAATTTCACTGTCACCAGATGGATAACATAGTCACTTGCGATTTGAAAGAGTAACCACTGTCACTGAAAAGCATAGAATAAGTTTTTTGGGAATTATACAGCAGCATTGACGAATAAGAAACTGCACTTCCAAGAAAATGAAAAACAGTCCAAATAGGAAAATAATTATAATTCCGACCGATATGTTTAAGCTGTTGGCTGTCAGTTTTGTCGGCGCTTTACGCTGCATACATCTCAAGAATCTTTTCCATAGCTGTCACATATTGTCGTGAGGAGTTGGCATGCGATTGGGTTATTGTGAAATTTCCGCTTGGCACTCGGCAGAAGTAGGAAGAAAGTTGATAATTTGAGGTCGCGTAGGTGACAACATCAACAGCAACGGAGTATCGTCTCGGACTGGGGACGAAAGAAGAAGAGAATCTGCCGTGTTCTTTTCAAAGGAACTATTGGGCTTAAACGATCTTGCGAAACCACGGAAGACCTAAATCTGGATAGACTGACGGGGAACGAATACCAGTTCTTGAGAACTCTATTCCAGGAACTTAACAAATGCACCACCCCGCGCGTCTATTTTTTCAGCCCACCCCTGTAAAATTTAAGAAATTCTTATACTTTATTGGTCGTAGGGATTGACTGTAAAAATACCCGCAGTACGTAACTTGTTTGTGATAACGATACTCGAGTATGTTACCTGAAATGTGGAAGCTACATGTTTAACAGTTCATTATCTTAAAAGCAATCCAGCTCCATAACCGATGTCGTTGAAAACTCCCACTGGTCTTCTAATAATATAATTTTAATCGCCAATAATTGACGGGAAAGGAGGAGATAGGTAGTGGCGTATATTTCCTGATCATCAAACCTTCCGCCACATCCTAGGTTGAACTTCGAAACTCTCCGCAGTGTCTCATGGAACGAAGGCATGTGACACTACCGATGGTGATTCACCCGTTGGCTCAGGTTGATGAGCTCGACGGCCCACTTGATGCTAATCGAAAGGAGTGGCTACGTACAGGCACTGGGTTTCATCTTCTCCCTTTCCTTTCTCATCATCGTCATAAAATCACTAATATCTAGATGTACTATCAGAGTCACCTGCACTCAGCAGATACGCTTAACACTTTTCGCGGAGGAAATATGCCACTGTGCGCGTAAAAGGATTACTTTTCCAATCAGGCTGCTGAACAACCCCTTGTGGGTCTTCCACTTCCCCACATTCAGCCGAGAGGCTTAATACAAAACACTTAACAGTACGCGGAGGAAGTATGCCACTGTGAGCGAAGAAGGAATGTTTTCTAATACGGCGGCTGCACAGACCATAGCAATGCATAAAATTTTACTCTTTCTTATGTTCGAAATGTTGAGAATCAGTCCATTTCTTGGGATATAATAAGAGATGTTACTAACTGGTTGCGGGATGAGGATTGAAAGAGGCAGATTTTGCACCCTAAAGGGTGGAAGATTATTTTCTGAATCAAGACAGTTCTGGATGTCGACTCTCTACGTCTTCCGTCCCGAATGCGATAATACTATTTCGAAACTATTTGACAATAGACTGCAAATGTTTGTAATGTTTCAGACTTGATGAAATGCACTTTTCCACTCTCAGATCTTGCTTGGCCTGCTACTCCTCACAGGGACGACCTTCCCTAAATGCGCGACGCTGTTGTCTTAATATTCTTTGAACCGTAGCTAAGGTCCATAGATGTCACTCTGTTCACTGTGGATTCCAGACGTATTACGCCTGGTTTGTACTGGGTAAATTAAAACTGACCATAGGGATTACCTGTTTCTGCCATCTTTTCATCTGCGTATGACAGAAAGAGAAAGCAGAAACAATATGAGGAGTTTGGGCTACGCACGCGCGGAGGACCGGAGCATGCTAGTGGACAGGCTCGAACTGATGACTGCAGACAGTCATTTTGTTGCCAATCGGTCCTAAAATTTAAGACTCGCTTCTTATGGTTACTACGTTCTCCACGTTTTTATTATGTCGAGCACCAAAAGCAATGGAATCGGCGATCTTCAGCCATGACACGTCATCCATTTGTATTATCTCCTTCTGTTCCGAATTTACTAATAATATCTCGGAGTTGTTTCTGCGGGTGAAGTAGAGAGCGTGATGAACTACGTTCCTGTCGCAGTGTTGTTCATATCGTGTTTATCTTTGACGAAATACGACCTTGCATTTGCAGTAATTTGATTCTTCTAAATGTTCTTAGTAACTGTGTGTCTGTGTGCGGCTGCCTCCCATTAACTTGAACTACTGCTCTCGTAGTCTCTAGAGTTCCTCTATACTTTCTACAGTGTAGCTGATTACGGCACATTTCAAATGTATTCTAATAAATATTGTTAGATTAAGTATGTATTAGTTTTTGAGCTGACCTGCTGGTGGTTGGAGCAAAAAGTCTTCTGTGAAAATCTGAAAATCTGACTATTTTGTGCTCAAAGGAGGGAAATGAGAATGCTTACGGACCCATTTTTCTTGCGGGAGAATACCACAGGAGTATCAGCTGGCATGTACTTACGGGAAGTCGTGTAAAATGTCGCGAAAAATTACTTAGAAGAGCCCAACAACAGTTTTTCGGTGTCGCATCTGGAAATATTCTTCAGTCTACTATGTATTGCACCTGTAGAACTGTTGAATATAATATTGAATTGCCTCTTTTCGCAATTCTTACAGAGCCTTAGAGACAGTCGTTCTCTCACACATTACTCAGGAATGGAACAAGAAAGGGGAGACGGTGTAGTGGTACGGACAGTAATCCGGTTCAGTAAGTGCACATGTTGATTTAGATGTAGAGCCATACTGTTAGGCAGCTAAAGCAAAACACGAAAACGTAAATCGGAATGACCGGCCAATGACGGAGTGAAATAGCCTTCCTTCTACTTTGACCACTGCTCCACCCTGCTCGACTCTTTACACAACGCTCATTCTCGCTGAAGCTGAAATAATCGTATTTAAAAAATGGACTCTCTACCGATGAGTAAATAATGACAAACGAGCAAATTTCTAGTAAAAGCACATACTAAACAGACAACTACATTGAAATTAATCTTATGTTTATGCTAATATATTGACACAGTTTCCATAATTATCAGTAATTTAATTTTGTGCTGACAAAATAATTCACGGATATTCTGCTAAATGTCAGCCTGACACCGAGATAGGCCACCCATCTGTGAAACATATTGTCATAATTAAAGGGGTACATCCTTTTGTTGTAATTTCCGCATTTCCAGGGAAAAAATTACCTGCCAGATTATGTGCGTAGGTTTCGTATCGACGTAGATATCGATAAGACAACGACTGACGTTGTTCAGATGGAAAACACGATATAGTTACCACCTGAATTTTGAATACGTTTCTTGAGGGCGGGAAGTGAGTCAATAACACTTAAATGCACGAAGTTAGTGATTGTAGCAGGAAGAAGGACGTTATGGAGGAAGGCGAACTAGGCTCAACTAACAAAGCTATAGCTTGATTATCAGTCTCAAATAATTGCCAGATGACCAGTGAAGTGTTTCTCACCGTATAGTACACGCAATACGAATCATGGAGGAATATGAAAAACGAAAATTTCGACGCGAATACGTTTCGATTTTTCTTATGTGAAGTGGAAGAGGGTTTCGTAACTTATGACGACATAAGACTGGTTATGAGATCGTTTAGTCGGTGGGAGAGCATTACACAGATTTTCAATGAGTGACAGTGGCAGATTCTGCAAGTGAGGCGTTGTGCATCTCGGATAGGTTGAAGTTCCGAGAACATATGTTTTAAGAGGAGTCGGCCAACATATTACTTCGTCTCACGACGAGAAAGAGCTTACACGGAGGTTCATCGACAGTCGCTATTCCCACGCACCATTCGTGAACGAAACAGGAAGAAGGGAAGTGGTTATGATACCAGAAGTTCACTGTAAGGTGGCTTGTGAAGTAGACATGTCAATGCAAAGAGGAAACGCAGACATTTCCTGATCGGGCAAAAAAAAAAGAGTTGTAACATTTTATTTACGTAATAAAGTAGAGCATGAACTGTTCAGCCTCTATTTTTAACAAACGTAAAAACAAAACTGTATGTTAGCACAAAAAAATTTGTGGTATATGCCTTTCATGTAAAGGATGAAATCTACGTGGAAATTAAATAGTAATATAGCAGCAATATAGACCCCATCTTCTTCGAGACAAGCAGAAACAGAAGCAGATCTAACTTTATAACCACAGCTCAGCACACACGGACGACATGGGACTCAAGACCTTGAAAAAAGAAGAATTAAGAATAAAAGTCAATTTTTGTAGAGATAACGTTACTGTTGTCAAACAAACGTAGCTGATAAAGTTGTTATTTTAATGCAGCCCCTACCCCTGTTGATAGTCATCTTTCCTCTTCCTTTCGTTCCACCATCTCTTCAATTACAATTTTCGGATTCGACTCATGTCGTAATACGCACCCAACCATCCTCTCTCTTCGGGTAACTTTGTTCTTTATTCGTGTCCTAATATGCACCCAACGTTTTATTCGTGTCGTAATATGCACCCACCTATTTGTCTCTGTGGTTCATTATGTTCTCGTTCTGCACTTTTCGCTTGCTGAATCGTTGTGGCATCTATACCTTTCTCAAACGACCAATATTCTTGATCGACCACGTTCTCATGTAACACGACATTTCAAGGGCGTCTAATGGTTTCATTTCTGTTTTCCCCATGGTCCACACCTCACACATGTACAAAGCTGTGTTCAAAACATTTTCATTTTGCTTTCTGGTCACAAAGATTCTATTGTATTTCAATATGTTAGTAGCTGTATCTTGTTATAGAAAACCGTTTCCCCTGTTGCACTCCGTGGTACTTTACCTTTCTTAAACGGTCTTTATCTGATCTACTTGCGACATAGAAAAATCCGTCCGCCTCTTCAAGAGCCACTTTCCTATATTCAGCACTAGCTGACTACCTGTCCTTGGCCAGGTACGTATTCATTCCAGCCTTCTATTCTTCCATCTCCTCCTTCCCCCTCCCCCTGTCCATATCCTTCTCCCACCTCTCTCCATCCATCTCCTCCTCTTTCCTTTCCCTGTTAATCTCCTTCACTCCTCTTTCTCTGTCCATCTCCTCCTCTTCCATTTCTCTGCCCATTTCCTCCTCCCCTCTCTTTGCCCATCTTCTCCTCCCCTTCTCGCTGACGATCTCTTCATCCCCTTGTCTCTGTCCATCTCCTCCTCTTTCCTCTTTCCGCCTACTCCCCTCCGCTCTGTCCACCTGCTATTTCCCCCTCTGTCGATCTCATCTGCTCCCACCTAAGCCCTTCTCCTCCTGTCCTACTATCTCCACCTCATCTCCTCTATCTCCTTCTCCTTCCTCTTCCGTTCATCTTTTCCTTCCCCCCTCTGTCTGTCCATCTCTTCTTCCCCACTTCTCTCTACACGTTATCACCCCAATCCAATAGGAGATTATTAGTTTATATCCCACAGTATTTCTCTGTAGATAGTAAACAATAAGTTTACCAGGTTTGGTTAAGATCTATCCAGGGATTTAGGAGGCGGCTTTTACCAATCGTTTTGACCACTTACGCACAAGTCACATATATTTGAGTTACGTTTAACATATTTTACACATATTTACACACACATTTCACCTGTATCCCTAACGAATTCCGTTTTCACGCAGCTGACTGTTTATGACGTCATATTTCCTGGACTATGTGTCGTACAATGATATAATGTTGCAGGTACGTCGAATGGTATATGGAGACACGGTCCGAGACATGTGTTTCGAGTAGAATTAGTAGTAAAGAAGTAAGAAATTAAAACGTCATGCATGATGCGGCAATTTTACTGCATGAACAGCGAAAATGGAAGCTATAAACTTCTTTCTTTCATCTTTTGTAGGAAGTCTCAGGGAGAACAAGTCTCGTAAAGGTTTGAAATTATGTGTAAAGTTGGCTGCAAGTTACTAAGTGCTCTCATTCTCAAATCCTGGCTATTTCCACATCATGGTTGGTTGGTTGGTTTGGGGAAGGAGACCAGACAGCGAGGTCATCGGTCTCATCGGATTAGGGAAGGACGGGGAAGGAAGTCGGCCGTGCCCTTTCAAAGGAACCATCCCGGCATTTGCCTGGAGCGATATAGGGAAACCACGGAAAACCTAAATCAGGATGGCCGGACGCGGGATTGAACCGTCGTCCTCCCGAATGCGAGTCCAGTGTCTAACCACTGCGCCACCCCGCTCGGTCCACATCATGAACTCTACCCCTTTGTGAGGTAGGTGGTCAGTTACAGACACTAAGTGAGATTTATACCAAGTTTGGTTGAAATCGATCCAGTGATTTAGGAGGTGATGTGAAACATACATTCATCCATTTTTAAAATATGCATGGACTTAGTTTTGGAAATTTGTGGTAAGTTCCTATGGCACCAAACTGCTGAGGCTATCGGTCCCTAGGCTTACACTACTCAATCTAATTGAAACTAATTTACAATGACGGGACGGCTACGACGCGCGGCATGGACAGCTAAAAATATATGTTGTCACATCAGTTATGATCACTAAATATCGACGTTTAGTTATTGATTCTACGACAGCTTTTGTCTTGGTCAGATTGACGTTGCTAGATACATTTTTCGTATGGTTCAAATTCCCGCCAGCCCATCGTGATTTACATCAGTTCCTACGAATTTAATAAAGGTTCTGTCAACAAATCCGCGACGCAGTTCTTCCTACAGACCGTAATCTCTGACCTTTACATAATTCTTCCTTGCTCTGATCTGCCTCTTACAGTAAATTCAACTTGACCATCTGGGTATCGAACCTCGCTAGTTACCCAGTATAGCGTCTAGAGTATATTTGGGATACGACTTCTTTTTAAACTGGAAAATAAACATTCACGTTAATAGAGGACATAACGAGCCATAGTTTTACCACGCTCAGCCACATTACCAAGACTCGACTGAGTAAAGCCATTCGACGTGTGAAGGGATGGAAAGGAACTGGAGGAGATAGTGTTTCAATGAAAATGGTTAAAACTGAAGAAAAAGTTATGCCACAGAAACTTGCAAAATTATATTCTGAAGTTTTCAAAGCTGTGAACGCAATTGTAGAACGTAGCAGTGAATGTGGATTGCCTACCACTTTGTTTCGGATTCAATGGTTCAAATGGCTCTGAGCACTATGGGACTTAACATCTATGGTCATCAGTCCCCTAGAACTTAGAACTACTTAAACCTAACTAACCTAAGGACATCACACAACACCCAGCCATCACGAGGCAGAGAAAATCCCTGACCCCGCCGGGAATCGAACCCGGGAACCCGGGCGTGGGAAGCGAGAACGCTACCGCACGACCACGAGATGCGGGCTCGGATTCAATGATTTCGAGAAAACATTTCACTCAGTTTCAACAAAATCTACACCTACAGCCTTTGAGAAACAATATAATGATAGTAAGAACTTCAGAATTGAAAGAATTCATAGCGGTTCTATAGCGTGTGTTTACATCCTTAAAACTAGCCAAAACAGAGAAGGAATACGACGTGCTAATGGAATTGTTTGAACCACCTTCGTTTGGATGATTACAGAAATTAGGCTTGAGATCAATTTCAAGAGGACTAAAATAATCTATAACCAACATATCGTAAAGACAATACTAGAAGTAAACAAGGAAGTCAGAGAACTATTTCGTGAATTTTTGTTTGTAGGGAAGATGAAGACAATCGCAGTACGGACAGCAAAAGAAATGAACAGAAGAGGAGAAATGGCCACTAATCCCCTTTGATATACTAAGCAGCGTTTTAAAAGCTATGGGGTTCCCGTTTGTATGAAAAGAAAAATGTAAAGTCAGTGGTTATTACCACTTCTGCCTTAGGCCACTGGGATTTGGACTGATAATGCAAAAAAATAATAAGATAAGACCGAGAAACAGCTGGATATAAAACATTCAGGAACAAAATTATGATGTAAGTAAAGTTGATGTCAAATGACTAATGAAGAAGATGATAGTGATGCTGATGAATTATCATGATGCAAGAATGATCACGACTGCTGTTATCCTCAGTGAAGCAAATCCGTAACGCTCCTCTCGTATATGCATGAGTTGAGATGCACGTGAACACTTGTGTTCTTGACACAACGACTGAGATTTTACTGTCCTCTAGTTACAAATCCCGAATGAACACGTGCAAACATTCGTTGTGCTATGACAGCTATTGCTTCGTCTTGCTGAGTATCGGTGCCCTCGGCCGTCTTCTGTTAGTTTATCGACAAACATCTTTGCTGTTTTGATCACGTATTTACGGAATGCAGATAACAATTTTCGGTCCGGACGCATTGTATAAAATGTGTGTCGATTTTAATCTTACAGAGACGGGGTTATTGTGCCATTTTCCGGAGAACTCGCGACAACGTCATCAGAATTAGAAGAAACATCTCAGCTGGACGCAGGATACGTTTCTTCTGCGATACCTTTTTCCTCTCTACGGGTTTGGTACTTCAGAGGGAGACGCACTAAATTATAAATGCCAAACGTCCCAGATATCATGCATTCATTTTTACGTACCTATACGTGGGGTTGCTATTTGAAAATTTCGTGATTGATACCTCGTCTCATTTGTCTGCAGTGCGAAAGTAGCTCTCTTCCAGTACGTACGTCTTGGGCTACGAGAGCAAAATAAGCGTCTTAAATATTTGATAGACAAAAAGTATGAGACGTTAAATGATTTTTATTGAAATTTATGGTAGCGAAATAAAATGTAACAATCGTGGGTTTTAATAATCGTTTACACAAAGACCATCTTTGTAAAATTTAAACTTTCACGGTCCGAAATATAACACTTACTAAAATATTCTTCAAGGGGGGAGGGGGTTGTATCTTCTTAGAAGAAGAACTCTTTTTAACTGAAAGGTTCCAGTCGTATAAACACGGTAAAATATTTGGATGCTGAACGCTTGTACGTTATCCTTTGCAAAGGAAGTTTGTAAAAATGTGTGGGATCCTCGACGTTGCATCTGCAGCTACCGCCAATGGAAGGCGAAGTGGCGACAAACACGACCGTGGCGCATTCTGGTGCCAGTACGCGGAAGCTCGTCGCAGGGCAACAAGTCAGCGCGACGCCGGCACTGCCTAGCGGCCACACATCGAAACTTGATATTACTGGAGAGTGTAGCGCGCGAAGATCTAATGATCCTATTGTAATTGTTTTACTTTGTAGAATACGTGGTCGCCGTTGCAGGACTTACTGGATATTCTCACGTCTCAGTTCAATCAGATTTCGAAACAGTCATCTCATTTAGGAGAGCACATGACGTTAAATACGATGAAATGTTCAAACAACGTCATGTTCCTTACCCGAAGAACAACTTCTTTTGTTGCTTCTGTACTAAAATTATTGAGAATTGTTTATAGCTAGCAAAGTCTCAAGGAAATTACGGTTCATCCTAAAGCTGAATACGCAAGAAAGCGGAATGAGTGTGTCTTGGCTTCCCAAGTACTTTCATCCTTTACTGCGCTGGCATCTATTAAAGAAAATCTTATTGAATGTATTACGGTTACAAATAATATAAATATTTCTCCTGTCTTATCGGGGAGATTTTTAACGTGTGTGAATTTATATCAAAGCCTACGGTGCCTTGGTGGTGTAAATATTTTAAGCTTCTAAGCCAACGAAGTCAGAGGATACATATTTCGATACGCGCAAACTCGCTCATCAATACCTATGGATGAACTATCTATACGGAGGCCAGGCCTGGTGGTCTAACGGATGCCGTCACGGTAGCTCAGCATGTTCGGTCAGAGGGCAGCGTGCACTCTGTAATAAAAAACTGAGTCAAGGAATCAACGATCAACTTGAACAGATGTATTGTGACGTCCACCCAGACCAAACGCAACGAACTAGATAGAACAAAATTAAAGAAAGGAAAAGAAAAAAAAAAAAAAACAAAAAAAGAGAAAAAAAACGGTAAAGCGCGTGCCTGGAAGCCGAGAGATCTCAGGCACGAATCTCTGTCGGACCACGGATTTGTCAGTCATAGTTGTAACCTACTATTCACCTTTTAACGATGTGATTAGTCGCCAGAAATTACACGTGGTTCGGTTTCCACGTTAAACTGTAGGCCCCTTCGTCCCGTTGGATAACTGGATTAGGTGAAGGACACACAAGTCACTCAAGCGACGTCCAACAGAAAGACTTGCACCAGGCCATCGGGCCACAGCCACACCAAATTATTGTTATTATCCTCAGAGCGCGAGTCCTGCTCACACTTGCCCGGTTTTTTTAACAACTATTCACATTTCCACGTGCTCTACTGACTACAGCTGGTAGAAAGCATTAGAAATCAACAACTGTGCCTAAAATATCCCAGTATACACAGTGTATGCAGTGAAATACGTATCTTTATGTTCCTTTCTGTATGCTTATACTTCCTGTGTGTACATTACATATTTCACTGGGGACATTTGCCAGTTTAGACCGGAGATTAAGTTAACTATAAATTTTCTTTTGATTGGAAGCAGCGACTGTTGAGTGGACTGGTAAACTAGACATTGTTCAGTCTGCCCTCTTCTGGACTAAGCCCACACAGAGTTGCCAACAAATGCAATACCATAGCACGTTGTTGTATAAAAGAATGCAGGGTAAACTAGCTTCTCCGTTTCAGTACCAGAGACTGTGCAGGTTATTCTTACAGTAAGGACAGCGTCATTTAGTTTGTGCACAAGCACCTGTATGTGATAATTCCCAGACAGTTTTTCATCTATCTTCAGTCCTGAGAATTAAAATGTGCAACTTCGTCGATTATTTGATCAGAATGTGACAGTAAAATTTCTCTTCTAGGCAGAAAGAGAGAGAAAGATGTGTGGTAGCTACAGTGCTCACGAGCGAGAGCGCTCAGTGAGCTACCGGGCAAAAAGCACATATTTGTCTAAACTGGACGCGCACAGTATCTGTTGACGTGGCAGGTTCTTCAATTTGGAGCTATTGTATTTCTAGCGGTTTTTCATGCAACTGAGTAAAATTGAAGCTGTAGGCCTTACCCTCTTTCGACCTTCGGATTGACTTATTCAGACCTCCGATACAATGTGCAACTTAGGATTTTTCTCATATACGAATAACTGCCAAAGGTTAAGAAAGTGATAAAGGATTGAAAAGAAATCTAGGTCTGCGCCGGGATTGAACCTGGAACATCTGGATTTGTAATCTGACACGTAGCCAGGGAATTGCATTCGGATGTCCAAATATTTACTGGTTCTACCTCTCGCGCATGCCCATTTCATTAGTTCTACGTAATAAAACTAATATTTCAATACAGCCCACAGGTTGTATTTCTCGGTATTATTTTGAGGTACTAGTAACTTCAAGTAATTCGACTGTGAAGGCTCGATTGGAGCTAAATATACAAAAAAATAGAGCTAGTACGGGATAGAAAACTGGGAATAGGAAGCAGAATTACACCGAAAGTGATGCTACAAATATTTTTGCTCTATTGTACGTTTTCGTTTGTTTGGCATCCTTGAAGCGTGGAGGAAGGTGCACGGAGCAGTTAAAGCATCTGCCGGCAGCCTGCTATCCTTTTTCTTCCTCTTTGTTCATTAGTTAGACAAGGTCGCACTGCCAACTGCACACCGTTGGATTTTCCTTGAAATATTGTTTCGTCACGCTCACATAACAGCCCATACACCCTTAATTATCGCTACTGAAATCGTGATTCAAATCATTAACGTTATGAGATGAAGTAGTTACTGAAAAAAAAAGAAAGAAACCGTTTGCGTAAATATGTCCCACGTCAAAGCATTCTCCATCTCGTATCTAATTCCTATCGGAAAAGGAAATATGACAACACAAGTCTCCTCGATGTTAAATTACTTTGTACGTCAGACAATCCAAAATGATTACATCGCACATAGACACTCTGTTTTAGGGTCAAGCGGTGTGTAAACAGAGAATATATCATTGTCACACACGTCAATATCTAACTAATTGTAGCTCCGTTTTGTTGTGCTTTTGCAATCTGTCCACGCAGCAAGGTGGCCAGAACGTCCGTGAGCGATTCGGTCCGCCTCCCTGCTCTCGGTTTCGCGTGCCTCGGCCAACACCTGTTCCCGACAGTAGCGGGAAACGATTATCTCGCCTGACGCTAACGGCAACCTAATCAACTTCACTCCAAATGTCCACCAGTCTTCGTGTTTTCAAGCGTACCTAAATTAAACGATGAACTATAAGGGACAGTCAAATGAGACATTGAAAAAAGTAAGTAAACTGTTTATTATTTCAGAAATAATTACCATAACTGTTAATACATTTATCCCACTGTCTGAAGAAAGACGTCCGTGGCCCTCGATTTGCTTCGGACGAAGAGGTGCACTCCTGGGCGCAATCGCGGTTTCGTGGAAAACCGAAACATTTTTCCACTAAGGCATTGACTGTCTTGTCCCACAGTGGGATAAATGTATTAATAGTTATGGCGATTATTTTTGAAATAATAAATCTGTCTAGTTTTTGTTTGACTGCCTCTTATACACGAGAGAAGAATTTACTCCGTCTAATGTCAAGTAGCACTGACGTTTTATGATGTGACAAAAAGAGAGAATCGGTAAGCGAAAGGTACGCATACTTTATAACACCCACCGTTTGTCTCACCTTTTGTTTCTTTTCTCTTGACCGTTACCAAAGAATGAAGGGAGGTAGAGGACTAGGTCCTTAGAAGGGGGTAGGACGGGAAGGCTATATCCACATTCTTTTCAAAAGAACCATTCCGGAGTTGCTCAAGCGATGTAAAGAAGCCACTGACACACAAACTCTGGGTGACCGGACGGAGATTTACAAGGTCGTTCTCCCGAATGCCCGTCCTAAGTCTTACCACTGCGGCAGACCGCTCGGTCGTTAGTAAAGCGAAGAAATATTTTCAAGGGGCATCATAATTGTAATAATTTTTATGTAAATATGACTGTATGCTGATCGTTTACGGAGCAGTTCACAAACAGAAATTAATATTTTGTTTAAAAACAGAAATAAGTACACTAAATAAGCTACAAGTTTCCAAGTAAGTATTTTTCTATGGAATTGGACCTGCCTAGAATAAATTTTGTAGTTTACGTTAAATGCAGATTTTCGATTAATATAACTGAGTATGTCTCCAAAAACTTCGGCAGCAGCATTATTCACCACATTTTGAGCTAAAGTCAGTACTAATGGCAGTGATTTTATCTGCTGGTGTTGCAGTTACGGACTTCATTACTCCTTCTGAACTCTAATAGGTTGTTTACAACAAATCTGCCTGGCGCTTCAATACACACCGCAGCTTTGGTACAAGAAACGAAGCATCCTTCAGGGAGCATTCGATCGTAAAGTAAATCTCATTGTTCCACGACAACATACAGAAACAGGAAAGTAAATGCTTTTATTTTGAGATTAGGTGATCTATTCACTACGATAAAATATTTATAAGCGTGGTGCAAGGGAGTATATTCTAATTTGTTAAAGACGTTTTCCTGGTGAATAATGAGAACATACTCTTACGTGTTTTTGTATACAAAACATGTCAGATCTACTTCTCCTCTGGAGCGGCTAAGCGCTTCTGGAGAGCAGTGCAGCATACTACCTCGCTAATGTGGAAATGCGTTTACGTTATAAATGTTGTCTTGAATGAGTCTGCTCATGATCGTTTAAAACGACCATGAGAACGGCACGTTCAGTGCTCAGTATTGGCGTTTGCTAACTTACATTGCTATCAACAGGTCCCATAACTCCCCAGTGGCACTCTTGAGAGATCATTCTGTTTCCAAACGCGGGCTGGTTGGAAGTGAGGCAGTTTTAACATTAATGGGTAAAATTCCACGATAATCAGTACTCAAGTGATCGGGTAGAGTACATTTCTGAATTTTCGACTGACTGCTTCTCATTCATTTTACGATACTTAACCCTTTCTTCAGCCTAACTGCGCGATAGAATTAGGAATGTACGTTAGCCCATTTCTCAAAATGGTGGATTTCTTCTGGAGATTACATGTAACTGTTCGGTCATAAGGCAGAAGTGGAACTGCAGGTTTGTGTATTTCCTCCCATATATTCCCCTTCCTCCTCTGGCACAATTCACAAATATGATCGTAAAGGAGGAAGATTTGGGATTAACGTCTCGCCGATGACAAGGTCATTGGAGACGGAACACGAGCTCGGATTGGGAAACGAGCGTTGTGGCGGAGTGTGGTTAGCACACTGGACTAACATTCGGGTAGGCGACGGTTAAAATCCTAGTCCAGTGATGTAGTTTTAGGTTTTCCATGATTTTCCTAAATCTCTTAAGGAAAATGCCGGGAAGGTTCCCTTAAAAAACGCAAGGCCGATTTCCTTCGACGCCCTTTCCTAATCCGAGCTATGATCCGTCTCTGATGACCTCGTTGTCGACTGGACATTAAACTATAATTTTCCTTCCTGTTTTTCAGATTGAGGAAGGATATCTGCAGTATCTTGTCCGAAGGAATTTGCCTTTAGCTATTTAGGAAAAATAAAAATAAGTGGCATATGACGGGCATTTAGCGTCCTCCAGTCTCTTACCAATGCATCCCTATCTGTTTTTGTGCTTTGTTTTCCTGCTCAAAAATGTAAAATAGTAATCCATTTGGCTACCTGAAGTAGGTGCGACTTGACATTGGTCTCTCTGAGTGATGATTGCATGCATTTAATCTTCTCTGGCAGTAAAACATGATTCCTCTACCGCCTTTCCACATACATATAAATGGCAGGACTCATATACGATCCACTAGGAGAGATGAGCGAAAATAACAATCATAGTGCTTTAATCAAAACGGTGATCTCCTTACTTTCTAATTAAAAAAATGGGTAGGTGCCATGCATTTGGTTTCTTAGTGTTCTTCCTCCAACTAACATCTTTTGAATTATATCCAACATTTGGTCTCCCATATTTTATTGGGCTTGTACATGTAAACCTGGCTGAGGAGCCATTTAAATATGGATACGAAGGAGCAATAATTTTCAGATATAAGGCGTAACACGGACATATAGCTGGCCAGAACAAACCGGTTTCTTTCCTAGACGATCGTATTTCTGGTGGTAGGAAGCAGTCAACTCTGCCTTGATGCGGGATGTCACATAAAGTCGTCGATTTGCGCTGAAGAAGGATTACATGTGCCACTTCATGGCCAGATATTCTATTTCCAGCTTGGACGAAACGCGGTAAGTAGAATATATGTCTGTGTCCCACAGTTTAGTACCGGTATGAAAAACGTCACCGTAAAACGCGCTACAAATGAGAACGTATTGCGAACGTGACATATGAGATATTTTGTTTCTTACTGGACGTAGGAAGAGTGAGAATAAATTCAGAAAAATAAGATGTAATGAAGGGAGGTGAACGAGTGTAGAAGCGAAAACAAGATCAAAAGAGCAAATGGGCGGGATGGTTAAGTCACTGGACGCGTATTCGGGCGTGTCGACTTTCCTCCAGTTTTCCGTGGTTTCCCTACATTACTCAGGCATCATGCAAAGACGGGTCATTTGAAATGTACAAGCCAGTTCCGCGTTCCTATTCTTGGGCAATCTGAACTTGTGCTTCCTCTTTCACGCAGCGGAACCTAAAACGTGAAGCTCCCTTACTGGTAATTAAAAGCGTAATAGCGAAAGAAGCTCGGTTTGACAGCTGTTAAAATAAACATAACCCATTGTCAGTTGGAAAAAGATGACAGTTTTACTTGAGGTATAAAGTCAGATTCATAAATTGTAGGACAGGCAGGTTTTCGTGTTTTTTTTCCATGTCAAATTTATATTCACACTGGGGTATCAAAGGCCTCTTTATTTTCATTATTTGGAATTGAGTGTGAGTATAATCGTGCAAAGATACAGGAGGATTAGTCATCGAGTGGGCAAGGACCAGAGCACATTTTATGTGCTTCTTACATTCACAGTCGTTAATTAGGTGATCGGATCTGTAAAAGTGCGTGCCAAGCCATGTAACTGAATACTTTAAAAAAGATGGAGTTACGAGAATTAAAGTTTTAGCAATTTATTGTGCCTGTAGTTGGAAGACAGTGGAACACGAATTTTTACAAGAACACACTACCGGAAGACACTGAAAACGAAGAAAAGCGCGTCCCAGAGCAGAAATATTCACATAAAATTCACATTTGGAATGGGGCGTTAATAATAGGCAATTCAATTTGTTGACAAACTATCATCGAATCCTACATTGATCAACAGGCAAATCTCCATCAAAGTACTCTCTATTGAATCTGTGTAGTTCCAAAACAGTTCTCACACAGAAACATGAGTTGCTGTGTTACGTGAAGAATTTTGATATCCTCGCTAGAAAACATGCAAGGGTTGTATCTATACTTACGCATCTTCAATCGTTTCTAACCTATTTCTAAACAAGTGCTTAATATTTATAAGGTACACAGTTTGACCTTGCCTAGTCGGCGGTGCGAGTCTTCCGCATCGTCCCTTACGCTCCTCGAAGTATGGGACCTCATCATCATCATCACATTTGTGTGCTGCATGAGGCATTCGTCACACTTTCACATAGAAAAATGTAATCTCTTGACAAATTTTGAGAAATGGATGCAGACAATTTGTACCAAGCGATTACTGTGTCCCGCTGATACGAAACAAAAATATCAGGCTGAACATAGTTCCAATTTCCCTTCGTTTTTGAGCTACGGTTTGGGCAAAGCTTATTCAAAAGTACGGTAACAATAACTCTAATCTAAAACTCTCTTTTCGGATTTTACAGAGAGCTACACTGATGCATAACAGTCGTACACATTAAACTTCAACCTGATTACCATTATTGAAACATTTGTTTCATCAACACAGCTGCCTATCGATTATGAAGGCGAACTGGGTTTACTCATTGCTTCTACCATGTCCCGAACACAAGGAAATTACTGTGTACTGATTGGGCCCAAAGGGGAAGACGGTCTATTAACTCTGTTTCGCGTGAAAAGTTCTATAACTTAGCGATAGTGAAAAACCGAAATTGACAGACGCTTGAAGAAAGACGCAAATTATTCCGGCAGAGTGTACTTAACAAAGTTCGCGCAACCAGTATTAAGTGAAGAATCTGGGAACATACTGCAGCCCACAAGGTATTGCTGTTGTGGGTACCGCGAGGACAAGATTACACTAATTACAGCGTGCACCGAGGCATTTACACAGTCGTTCTTCGCGAGGTTCGTATGCTCATGGAAATGGAAGTGATAAGTACCCACTGCCATACATTCTACGGAGGTTAGCGGAATATCTTTGTAGATCGAGATGTAAATTTTCACCCCTTCGATCCATTGGGGACAGCGCAGGTACGGATATTTGGCACACCTATATTATTTAATAGTAAAGAATTAATGTTAGAATCTTGTGTACAGGCACCGATACACGAGTGATGCAAACGGAGAAATGTGAGGACGGAACGTCACGCTACAGCGCATCAGAATAACTGATTGTAGGATAAAGTTTGACTATGAGAACTGTTTATGCTTTATTTTCTGCATTAGACTCGTAGAAACTATAACAGGGATGAGAAACCACTCAGTGTACAGCACATGACGGGGAATAGTTCTTATCATTGCTAGTCGTTCCCTTTCCTTTCCCACTTGTAAATGGAGCGAGGAAAGGTTGACTGCCTTTACGTCCCTGCACGAGACCTAATCTCCCTCATTTCGTCCCCGTGGTCCTTCCTATTGGATATCCCAAAAAATTCTAGAATTGGTGCTGAATCTCCAGTCTTTTCCAAATCGCCGTTAACCATTCCCCTTCCAAGCAGCTGACCTTTGTGCTCGTTCAATTTCACGTCGTTGCGCAGCGTTACTGCTGTATACTTAATCGACATGACTGAGTCAATCATCACACCATTAAGGCTGTACTCGGACATTGCAAGAATTTACATCCTACCTGCCTGCATTAACTCCAGTTTAACCAGATTTAAAGCAAGTTGCCATTACTCGCACTAAATACAAACTCTGTCCAAGCTATGGCTATTCATTAGAAAACGCCTTAGAATATTGTTTAGATGTGTGAAACCTATACCAAATAGGACTGACAGGGATCATTATACAAAGAAGGACTACACGATTGGTCGAGTTTTGTTTAACCCGTGGGTTAGCGCCACGATGTTAAAAAACAGAACTGGCACACGTATGAAGGTAGGCGCTAACTAACACGCGAAAGCATACACACAAAGTTTTGAGAACTAGTGCAAGGTTATGGAATGGGAGTATACTACTGCGCCCTACGTATCACTCCTGAAGGAGTCGAGAAAAACTAATTACAGCAGAGGCGTTTCAGCAGTCAGTCTCCCGGCACTAAACACGCACATGGAATGGAAAGAGAACCTGATACGCGCTACAGTGGAGAGTACTTTCTGCCATAAAATTTTACAGTAGTTTGCAGAGTATGGATGCAGATGCGGAATCCATCTATAGTGACTCAACGACGACACCTTCCCGCACAGAACAGTGCCACCAGCAAGAAGTCTCTGATTACTGCCGACCCTATGCGACAGGTAGTTTTTGTATATGGAGAACAGGAGCGGTCCTGTCAGACGCTCTTGAAGTTATCTTCGTCTCTGATAAAGACTAGCCGTCCGGAACAACGTACTGGATTCTACTGCTCAAACCTTCTTCGTGCCAGTCAACAATCTGAGAACTTATTCCGTATGATAAGCTGCGACATGGTCACGAATTGAACAGTGACCCGAATATAGAATAAATTTCCTTTACTTCACGTCTATGGATGGGCATAGAAGGTAAGAAAACTTCCCGTGGAGTTGATTTGAGATAGTTTTTCTTACCGAAGGGGAAGCGGGAAAAATTACACGAAAATTTAAAGGAAGATAGCTGGCGAGAACCGCGGCACTGCAATTCATCGTGTGAGACTTACAAGTACAAAAAGAAGAATCGGAGAAGCCTCATTTGGTGCGGCGCTGTTTCGAAACAGAACGAGTAGTTAGATCAACAACTTACTGGGCGTAAGGCCAAGTTATTTTGTGGAACTAACTCACGACTATAAAATTAAAGCTGACGTTTTGAATGACTTGCAGCACTCTTCTTCAGATCGTCGGAACTATTGGGATTTAAATGTTATCATCTCTATACAATGCGTCATATTTCGGCTCTCATGCGATATCAGAACCTAGTAGTTCCAACGCCCCGAAGAGGAGCTCTCCAACTCGGACGAAACATTGGTCTATGTGTTATATAGTTGCTGTTTAGTTTTAGACGTCCGCCTCCGTAGGTAAGTAGTCGGCGCGGCTGACTGCCATGCGGGGCACTCGGGTTCGATTCCCCGTATTGCTAGGAGGACTCGTTCAGAGTGCACTCAGCCTCGTGAGGTCAACTGAGGAGGTACACGACCGATTAGTAGCGGTGCCAGGGTGAACAAACCTGACAACGACAGGGAGAACACTGTGCTCACCACATGCCCCTCCATGCTGCATCCTGTGACGCCATTGGCAGAGGATGACACGGCGGACGGTCGGGCCCGATTGGCCTGTCTAGGGCCAGAACGCGGAACTTTACGTTAGTTTAGAGAATGACACTACATGATACCCAAAATGATTTTATTCAACTTTACACTGACTGTAGAAGAATTCTCACTTAACACTGAAATGAGCAGTGAATTCTACACATACTTTGAAAATGTTTATCGATGTTTTTCTATATGTAGCAGCGCAGTTTATGTAGAACATGTCAGACTATTAACTTCTATTTGTCCCATTTGCTTCTCGGACGTGCACTACACTGTACGTGCGTATATTAAAGGTGTCCAGTCAAAGGTGACCAATGTTTGCGTCACTGTTGAGTAAGTCAGAGGAATTCCCCTGGAAGAAGATTAAGGTTTAACGCCCCGTCGACGACGAGGCCGTTAGAGACTCCTTAGAAAGGGAGTTGCTTCTGTTGTGGTCTGCCGAGGAAAGGTAGCGGCTGAAGCTCCAACCAGCAGACTGTAACTCCTAATGCGATTGTCACGGCTCTTCCGGTGAAGGGCATTCTTCTGTCAACCAGGCGGCCGTTTTTACTGCTGTTGCCGCTAGTGCGAACGCTGCAGAGGAATGAGACAATTTGAGGCTCAGTGGATATTACCAATGAATGAGGCGGTACAGTAATTACAGCCCACTTCGAGCGGACAATTGCACTCGAAAGGGGAGCTAGTATATGGCAGCACCATTATAATAAGCAGTCCTGTCATGACTAAATACGGAGTAAAAAAAATGAAAGCTACCATCAACACGAAGTTTGGACTGAATACCGCAGTGCATTATTAGGCTCGCTCTTCCGGGGGTGCTGCGCCGCTGCCTTCAAACTTTGAATTGCTTTGCCTGCCATTTATAGGGGGTGTTAAGTTTAACGTGGACGGCGAACCGTGACGCAGCTCAGTACTTTTCGCTTTAACAGTTCATTGCCAGGGACGACAGAAGCGGTAAGTGAAGGAAAAGATTCTGTGGACCGAGCTGGGACTGAAATGCTTACCTCCGGGTTTATAGCCTGATACCTGCCCACTGAGTCATCGAGGCACGAAAAGAAGTAATATCCGCACAGGAAAGAAGAAGTCTACAAAAAATGGTTCAAATGGCTCTGAGCACTATGGGACTTAAATTCTGTGGTCATCAGTCTCCTAGAACTTAGAACTACTTAAACCTAACTAACCTAAGGACATCACACACATCCATGCCCGAGGCAGGATTTGAACCTGCGACCGTAACAGTCACGCGGTTCCGGACTGAGCGCCTTAACCGCGAGACCACCGCGGCCGGCAACAGTCTACAGAAATAGCCAACTAGCAACTGAAGAAATACGCAGACGGCATGATCTTAAGCCAAAAGAAAAGCTCTGAACATTGCGAGATTGTGTTGGAAGGTTGCCTGATCATGTCCACTGAAACAGTATATGATGCCATGACTGAGTGAGTGTAGTAACGCTTCCATCACGCTAGTGACGGAGCCAGTGAGTTGCCCATATTTGTCTTTGTCCTGCGGGTATCAAGGTTATATCTTCTAAATTTGTGAAGCCAGACACTTGAGGTAAATTTTAAAAGTATGACTGCTTGTCGAAGACGGAGCGTTACTCGTTGCAGGAACTTGCGGACTTCTAATTAATGTATGGTGCACTAGAATGTGGTGCATAGAAATCCGAACGAATATTCGGAGACAAGTTTCATAACATGTGTTATTTTAATTGCAAGAAACTTATTACAGTGACTGGAAACTTACAGGCACATAGAGATGTCCAGTGTAGTCGAGGACAAATTTATCGCACAATAAAATTGTGAGAGATGGTATTGGACCATGTGGGAAAAGATGCATCAATAAACGTACATTAACTTGGCCACACACAACACACTGCAAAAAATAGTGTGAGAGAATACTTTTGCAACATCAATTAACCCTATCACAAACAACGTATGTTAAGTCCCATAGTGCTTAGAGGCATTTTTGAATAAACAACGTATGCAAGCAATAGTGACCAAAGGATTATGTTGCAGTGTACTTAGACAGACAGTAATCATTCTGAACTATTGTGGTTGTTGACTGAATCTTCCGTACGCTGTTGGTAGAAAAACATTATAATAAATGAGAAGCGCTAGTTTGCTTTTGCAAGCCGAATACCGGTTAACGCAAAAAATTAATACCGCAGAACAAAAGGAAACTAGTGTTTTTCATTTGCTATTATGATTACTCTACAAACTGAAAGTTGTTTATGTCAGTAAAAAACGAATCATTCATTTCCACCATTTATTTCGCCAGCACTCAGTTTAGTATCATCTAACATCTGTTCATTTTTGTTCCTTAGAATTTTAGGACACCCGGTTTTACAAAATACGATTTCATGGCAATAATGTGATTCTTAGCAGAGGCTTAAGACAGCGTAATATGTGTTACTCACTTACTGGGCTCGATCTCAAGATGAAAACTTAATCATTAAGAGTAAAAATTAGGTAATTAGTCCATTGCAATTGTGTGTATCACAACTGTTGCATTGGTGATAACTAGTTGTAAGCTATACTTCTATGTTACGTAGTGCACGTTTAAAACGGAATTTTCATTTGGTATACTGACCTTCATGAACGAGTTTTAGTCCCTATGAATTTCACTGCAGCATACTCTTTCAGTGATAGCCACACTAGTTACTGAAAGGTTCAACTTTTATCATAGGTATATCAAATTCGTTTTGCCCACTAATAAAAATACATTTTGATTTGGCCATATGCGTCTTATTTTTTTCATTTGAAACTGTGGTTGCCAAACGTATGAAGCTTCTGAGCTACCCTACTGTTTTCAAATACAAATGCGAGCTACCAAAAGAAGCTAGCACGGAAGTAAGAACTTCTTTAAAAAAATTGTTTATTGCCTGTAAACTCACATTTATAATAAATTTGAAATGAATTTTAAATAAACTGCACATAAGAAAAATAAATTGAAACTGAATTGTACGTAAGAAAGAAACTGAAGTGTAGTTAGCAAACAGATTACAGATGTAAGAACAGATTTTACCTTTCCTGAGAAGGACGACAGTGTTTTTTGTCATCACAAGTTTTTTAGTGGTGGGAGAACAAGTAGTGGCTGCCATTCGACTACAGTTGCCTAAGTGTTCATCAGTCAGTCTGTTTCAGAGGGTGTTTTTTTTAAATTATATTTATGCTGGGAAAAGAAACCTCGGATAGATATGTTGAGCTGAACATTGACTTCATTTTGAGACAAACCCGGACCAAAGTTGGATATTTTTCTCTAGGAACAAAATACTTCACGATAAAAGTAGAGAGCTCTTCGGCATAAATCTCTGTAGAATGCGATTTGACAAAATTTGCGATAGTTCAAATTCTTTTGAAAACTTGAAAGTGTCTGTTGAATTGACTTCTCAAACATTAAAGAATTTCGAGGTATTGTTTGCTGTTGTGGGGAGGTGTTGAGGAGCCTTGCTTGTCAAGGGTTTCTTTCAAACAGGTATTGTATTGTATTGTATTGTATTGTATGTTAGCCGGGGACCTAGAAACGACAGAGTTCAAGCAGGTAAAGTGTTTGTATTCACCCTGGACAAGATTTTTGTCTCATAGTTCCAGCTCGTTCGAGAATGAAGCACCATTTGAAATTGTTCCGCCAATATCTTTATCCTTACCTCTAAGCTGCAAGTTATGGATATTTAACTTTTCGGTGCTGTCTGAGAGAATAAAAAGTCATGACAGCCAAACAAGATCTTCTAGTTCACAGAAGGATTTACCTCGTTTTTTAAAAAATTCTAGTAAGGTGGAAATAAACTCTTTAAAACGTTGTAAAACTCTGCCTCTACTAAGCTAAAGAACTTCCGTATGAAGCAGTAGATCACCATGTCAGTGCCTTGAACAAACAAAAATGGTTCAAATGGCTCTGAGCACTATGGGACTTAACATCTGTGATCGTCAGTCCCCTAGAACTTAGAACTACTTAAACCTAACTAACCTAAGGACAGCACACACATCCATGCCCGAGGCAGGATTCGAACCTGCGACCGTAGCGGTCACGCGGTTCCAGACTGTAGCGCCTAGAACCGCACGGCCACACCGGCCGGCACCTTGAACAAACGTCTCCTATTTTGTTCACTACTTTTACGACTGTTAGCATTATATTGTTCATACTTAAAAACTTTCCACACAGTGACTGCTAATGTCTTACACAATGATAAGACTGAAAGGTGTTGGTTTAGACATAATCCCTTCTCTCTCGCCCTACCATCGCAGGAGCTCCATCAGTTGCTAAGCCCACCAAGCTCTTTACAATATTCTCAGAGTTTATAAGATCTCTAACTGCTAAAAATATGTCCTGTGCTTTAGTGTGTCATGTTAGTGGTATAATCTTTAACATTTCCTCTCTTATTCCGAAATTAGCAAAATCCATTCTTGCCAAAATGGCAACGGAGCTATGTCAGCTATATCTGTCGATTCATCAAGTTGTAGGGAAAAATAGCTGCAGCGATCAAAGTCAAATTTAAGTTGTCAAAACTAATACCTCAACCATTCTCATTACTATATCTGCAGAAAGCTGTACACATTTGATAGCAGGCATTACCTCAGTTTTATTTGTGAAACTGTCAAATAATGAATCTGCAGATTTAGAAACGTAGTTTCGATTAATTCATCGTCATTTTATTGTGTCTTATTATGAAAAATAATATTTGAAACTCAGAATGCTCCACTTGCTGCTATAGTCTTGTCTAATGGTTTTAAAAACCTTGATTGTTGAGCATTAATTTTGGATTTTAGCTGCCTTTCCTTAAAGTTCCTTAGAACAGAATCCAGTGGGAAATTCTGTCCAATCTTTCAAAAATGGCTCTGAGCACTATGGGACTTAACATCAATGGTCATCAGTTCCCTAGAACTTAGAACTACTTAAACCTAACTAACCTAAGGACATCACAACATCCATGCCCGAGGCAGGATTCGAACCTGCGACCGTAGCAGTCGCGCAGCTCCGGACTGAGCGCCTAGAACCGCGAGACCACCGCGGCCGGCGTCAATCTTTGAGTGAACGGTTTTGAAGTGACGTTCGACGTTTCCTTTCTTCCCAACTGGTACCTTTGCATAGCACAACTGATTAAAGGAGTAATCGGGTCTCCATTCAGAATGAAAGTGGTAATTTTTTTACTTTTTGTTTCCACACGTCATACGATAAACTTAGTTCAGTATCAGTGCGTAAATCAAACTATCCACGTTATCAAATGTCTGATATACGCAAGAGAAACATAACGTCCACAGCTTCCCGCATATACAATGAACTAAGAGGCTGACAATGTAGTATTCGTGAATGACAGTGGCAGTTGCACGGGAGAATCGAGCAGTTGTTGTCGTGAGTGCGGTCTTTACTGAAATCCGCGAAGCAATCCAGGTTAGCCAACCTGAGCATTACCGCCATCTACCGAAAATGTACCCGCGAACTACTAGTTGCTTGCGATCAACGGTTTGGCGATCACTTACATGGGCGTGTCGTCTGCATGCAAATTTTTCTAGTATTCCTGCGTTCATTTTGGATTGCAGTATTACAAATTTGTTGACGTCCAACGCGACACGTGGTTACATCTATGTACGTGTGTGTTTTGTATGTGTAATACTGTCAACCTGAAGTTCAGATTTTCACCTTATCTAAAATACTTTATTTTGATCTGTGGCTTGCCATATGTGTACAGCATGGCACATTTGGCATTTTTACTAGTTGCAAAGACCTTTAATAATTGCTTTAATAATTGTAAACCAACGACGGACAGTATCAGCACACAAAAAAGAACTACTGTAGTATCGTTTATGATATGTAGGGTGTGTTTCTGTTCCATGGACAGGATGCTGCAACATATTCTGAGCTTAAGTGTAATGGAGTTGCTGGAGGAAAAGAGGCTTTTCTCGGAGAATCAGCACGGGCCTGGAAAAAAACACTTCTATGAAACATACACGATACTTTGCAAACAGCAAAATGCAGGTGAGCTGTTAGATCCCGTTACCTTAGCTTTACGGAAGTTCGTCGATACTGTACCGCATCGTCGACTGATAACCAAGACACGATGACACGGAGTATCTTCGCAGATATGTCGTTGGATTTATCATTTTTTGACCAGTGAAATCCAGTTCTACATAGTGGACGGCGAATGTTCAACAGAAACGCCGGCCGCTGTGGCCGAGCGGTTCTAGGCCTTTCAGTTCGGAGCCGCGCTGCTGATACGATCTCAGGTTCGAATCCTGCCTCGGGCATGGATGTGTGTGATGTCCTTAGGTTAGTTAGGTTTAAGTAGTTCTAAGTCTAGGGGACTGATGACTTCAGATATTAAGTCCCATAGCGCTTAGAGCCATTTGAACCATTTTTCAACAGAAGCGAAAGTAACATCGGATGTGTCCCAAAGAAGCCTAATTTTTGTGGTAAGTTCCTATGGGGCCAAACTGCTGAGAACAGCGATCCCTAGTCTTACACACTACTTAATCTAAGTTAAACTAACTTACGGTAAGGATAACGCACACACCCCTGCCTGAAGGACGATTCGAACCTCCGACGGTGGGAGCCGCGCGAACCGTGGCGAGGCGTCTAAGACCACGCGGCTGCAGCGCGCGGCAAGAAGCCTAATACTTCGAATAATATTCCCAAGATACATAGACAACTTATTAGCCACAATTAACTGATCCATCAGATTGTTACATGACTGTATTGTTGTCTACATAAAAGTACTGTCATTGGACAATCGAAAGGTAGTGTAGAAACACTTAGACAAAATATTTGGTGCAATGACTGGCAGCTTTCTCTAGTGGCAAGATAGTGCCTGTATCAAGGAGGAAGGATCCGATAGTATCAGATTACGGGAACAGTGGTGAACGTCTGGCGCATTTCGTACTGTTTAAACATTTAGGGACAATACTAACAAGCTGTATGAAATACGACGAACACACAAAATCTGTAACAGTAGGATGAATGTAGGATATCTATTTTTTGGAAGGGTTCCGATAATGTGCAGTGTATCTCTAAACAACATCGCATACGAGACGCTAGTGCGACCAATTGCGGAGTATTTTTCCAGCGTTTAGAGTCCTTATCTAGTAGGCACGTTAGCAGACATCGAACCAATTCAGGGGTACGTTGGCAGCGTGGTAATTGGTCGGTATAGTCCGTACGAAAGTGTAACGGAAATGTTCGGGGAACTGAAATGGGTATCTAGATGAAATGTGCTGTACTGTTGGCCAAATTTATGAGAACCGATATTCGAGGATGACTGTGCGACAATTCTGTTAGCACCATCGTATATCTCGCGAAAATAAGGTAAGACAGAGGCATAGTTATTAACATTCGTTTTCGCTCTATCAGTAGGTGAGTGGAATAGGACAGGAAGTCGTTAATAAAGGTAGGAACTACGCTGCACCGCGCCCCGTACAGTGATCTGTGCAGTATATACGAGTATGTAGTTGCAGACGTAGACAGTAATCGACGGGTGGTTCTCAGTTTTGCTGACCGCAGATTTGCGCATTTGTTCTTAGTTTTCAGTCTTTCGTCGGTTCCTTCCGTTTAGACTATTTTATGGAATCTAGCCTGGGGGGCGCGCGGAGTAGCCACGCGGTCTGGGACGCCTTGTCATGATCCGCGCGGCTCCTACCGTCGGAGGTTCGAGTCCTCCCTCGGGCATGGGTGTGCGTGTTGTCCTTATTGTAAGTTAGTTTAAGTTATATTAAGTAGTACGTAAGCCTAGGGACGGATTACCTCAGCAAGTTGGTCCCATAAGGCCTTACACAAATTTCCAATTTCCAGCCTGGGGCACGATGTACCTCACGGTTTCTCAATAGAAATACGGAACAGAATGCCGCTGTTACAAATTTGTTCTCATTCGTAGCTTCCTGGCACTTTCTGTCTCTAATCCTCGTCACGATCGGGGAGAGAACTCACCGTGTTAAATGCACATCCATCACTGTAATGCTCTTTACCGAGCAATATGCATACTCGACAAAGTTAAATCAGATATAACAAATATGTTGTTAGGGTTGTTCTTTCGAATATTCTTACTACAGGCATTTTTCAGCTATTGAGGTTTCCGAGAAGTTTTAGCGACTGTCCGCATCCTCTCCTGGAGTCTGATCGCTGGAGGACTGTCCACTTTAGTTACTAAGTTAGGGTATTCTGGCCAACTGTGGCGGCGCGTCGTCGCAGTGAGGGGACACTGGATGATGTCACCGAGGCGCGCCCATAATGGCGCTTGTTAATCGTGCCCGCAGCGGCAGCGGCAGCCGCAGGCTTTCAGTTTTGCTTCCCACGGCCGCCGGCCGCTCTTCCGACATCATTAGGCTGGAATCCAGGCGGTGGCCGCGGCGCACGCCGAATGCAGTTTATAGCCGCGTTTTATGAGCGGCGTCGCGACGCCGGCGTCCGTGTCCGTGTTATTTTGCGGAACCCGACGGACCGGCTCGGCGCGACCTGAGCTGCGCACTTTACGCCGCGGGCCGCCGCCGCCGTCGCGCTTTTCATCGGGCGCGGAAAGTCCGCAAAAATGAGACTATCGACCGACCGAGCAGCTGCCGCGCGAGCTGTCGCTTATCCTGTTTAATGCCGCAGCTTCCAGTCATAGACATTAATGTGAGCGTAATCCGTCCAATATATTTGTCCACCTATGGCAGTAAAACCCGTCTGTCTCCCTTCCTATTTCGCAAGAACGCCTAACAGCACATTGCGCCTCCTAGAGAGCCTTCTTTCTTCCTCAGGCAGCTATTAAATACTATACAAAGGAAGAGATTTCAGCGAAGAGCTGTTCGCGTCTCCACATCTCGACACCATTACGAGTTTATTACAGGTGCCTTTCGATGGCGGAGCTTCATCACCTGCGAAGTACTCTGTTTCTTCTACGAGTTTAATTGCAGATATCATTGGCTGCGGGGAACACTCACAGTACTGAGTTTAAAATAGAGTGGAAGGGGGCGGGTCGAGCGTCATCGACACGCGAGTAAAATAATTTTCCGCAAATATGTGAGGCGTTGCTACTGTCCTTTCGAAGTTCGACTGCAGAATTGAGAGAGGGCACATAAGTTTTCTAGAAGACAACTTCATTCGAATTTCGCGGTAGTTCGATAAGCGGCTTTTCGCATGTAGGTAATAGGTGAAGTCTGGCCAGAGCACGGCTAGTAGGCCCCTACTTCTGTAACTGAGAGGAAACCTCTGTGGCGCAGAATTTAAATCTCCAGTGGTTTATACAGAGCTGCGACCAATGGCTGCCTGATGCTGTAGCCTTGGAATGCTTACGATCTCATACAAATAGTCACATTGTTAAGTGTGATAGAAAATACCTGTCCGCCTGTTGGAGAACGACCGAAGCCAAAATTTTTAAGCGGCGCTCATTTCCCATGCTCCAGTACGACTATATCCACAGGACTCACTTATGAAAAGCAGAGTGTCTTGCGGAATCTGTTATGAAAAACCTGTTGTTATTACTGTTTATAATAAGTTCCAGATAGATGTAATGTCTAGTACTGTTAGACAGCAGCGGAATTAGTTGTAGCGCAATAGTATTAGTACATATAGTTAGTTATGGTAGTAGGTGTAGCCTTAATTATTTTCAGTAACTTCTGTAGTGGTGGCAAGTAGTATTATGTTAGCTGCAGCAGTACATGTACTTTCATTAGTTGCCGATGTACAGAAAACAATATTAACTCTTCGTGGAAGTAATTTGAGCTACAGTCAATAGCCTGTAGGCCTATTTAAGTTATGAGAATAAAGGCTACAATGTAAGAAATAACTAAGTAACTTCTCTTCGATTTTAGGTTCGTAACTAGTTAACTGAGAGCCGAGTGTTCAGATGTGGAGTTGTGAGTGGTCAAAAGAACGATATGATAGAGCTCTGGGTTCCTTTCCGGAATGTTCCGGTCGTGAGGTCCACCACGCCAGTACCGCAGCAAACTTCGTCTTTGCTCAGGTTCGGCAGTCACACATTACGGTACGATACGATCACAAGCACTTGCGTGTAGTCTTAGAAAACATTTGTCACGTACTGGTTCCATCTTCAGATACTAGCTGCTGAACTTGAAAACCTTAACAACGCCTTGTGGAACTTCGTGAGGAGAACATACGAACAATTGCTATAGCATTATTATATTCATCAGCTGAATCATGCTCTTCTATATGACAACAGTTCCCTCTCTCACCAACTGCATCACACAGTGAGAATCAAATCTGGTACGCTGTTCTCCATTCCCGTCCAATGGTCGCCCGTATAGAACAACATATTCTCTCACATAAGACTGCAGAGCGCTCTTTACAGACTATTGTCCAGAATACTGAACAACTGCTGTCATCCCATGCAGCGAGGAACAGAAGCACTTGCTGTAATGAGATTGAAATCCTGTAAACGTGCTTGGATGAAGGCCCAGGAGTCAGTCGGCCTGTCTTTTACACCTGATAAAGCGTGGAGACATGCACGGTCTCAAACAAATCTTGATGACGTTATCAGCTCCCGCGTTCATTGCTCAGAAATGACTGGCTTCAACTTTCCTCGTTCCACCTGGACCAAACTTTAGGCAGGATACGCTGTGGTGCCGGAAGTAGTATCCCCTGAGGCAGTTACATTGCTGAGAGGACAGCTTCTAATAAACCCACGGAGTGCCCAAAGCTCTCTATTATTGCTGTATTTGAATTTCTTATGTTGTAAATGTTGTGGCCTGGCAAGACAGCCAAGCCACTAGGAGGAAGCCGAAAGGCACGCGTTTAAGCTCACGCAGGCTGGCGTGAGGTCTGGAACAGGACAAGGAATTGAGACTAGCAAATAAGGTACGTAGCTTCTGGAATACTTAACTTTAATCCATAATTGGTGAACATCGGTCTGAGGGTACATGCATCACAAGATAAATAGCAAAAGATAATGGCGCCTTGCTAGGTCGTAGCAAATGACGTAGCTGAAGGCTATGCTAACTATCGTCTCGGCAAATGAGAGCGTAATTTGTCAGTGAACCATCGCTAGCAAAGTCGGCTGAACAACTGGGGCGAGTGCTAGGAAGTCTCTCTAGACCTGCCGTGTGGCGCGCTCGGTCTGGAATCACTGATAGTGGCGACACGCGGGTCCGACGTATACTACCGGACCGCAGCCGATTTAAAGGCTACCACCTAGCAAGTGTGGTGTCTGGCGGTGACACCACAGTAAATATATTTCTGTTTACAAACTTTATTGGAATAGATTGTTAATGTAGCACTCTACGCCAAAAAACCTACATCTGCGTCCATTTCCCGTTTTCGCTCCAGATCTACGTTCAGCAACGCAGGTAAACACCATCCAGACGCTCGTCGAGACAAAATTCTCCATCACCTTAAAATACAGAACAATGTTGTGTTTGTTAGCTCGGTTGCCCGCATACCTACAGCCGGAAGACAGCTGTAATTTCTCAGTCTTAGCGTGACTTAGGCTTCGTGTGTGCATTCTCCGTTAAAACGTATGTATTATTCACAATTCGTGGCTTACGCTGGATTCACACATCGAAGTATGATCTACTCATTTACGAACTCCGGAAGGCTAGTGCGGGGCAGCTGCGCGGTCTGCGGCGCATTGTCACAGTCCGCGCGGCTCCACCCGTCGGAGGTTCGAATCCTCCCTCGGGAATGTGTGTTTGTGTTGTCCTTAGTATAAGTTAGTTTAAGTTAGATTAAGTAGTGCGTAAGCTTAGGGACCGATGACCGCAGCAGTTTGGTCCCATAAGACCTTATGACAAAGTTCCAATTTCCGGAAGGCTACTGACAGAGGACCCCCCCCCCCCCCCCCCTCACCTAATAAACAAAGTACTTGGAACATCGGAACAGATGTTCAGTTTGACTGAAGGCTACGAAACAGAACTCAGTAAATACTTTTTAAACGTGTGTAGACAAATGAGGATGTATGAGGATAACAAAGTTCACTATAGGAAGAAATAAAATTCGGAAAGACTTACATATCACCAGCGCTTAGTGGAAAAATTGACGTCTAATTCAACGTCAATAAATGTAATATAGATAAGATACGATACGATATCCTTTGACCGTACGATCGGCGGTCCGTTACTCGGTCAGTCATAACTGTCAGGTACCTAGGAGTATCTATCCACATAAATGTGGTCGTAGAAGGCAGATGCCAGACTATCACTAACGGCGTTCTCTTCCCGATGATGTCGCTATCGAAACATTCTTCCCACCACTTCTTGAGTAGTGTTCATCTAGATCTGTTGCCAGAGTTGAATATTGGAAGATATAGAGAGATGACTCAAAGAAGAGCTTTGTAATTTGTTCAACATACACCTCGTGTTACGACTACACTGTAAAATTAGAGAAATTTCGTATTATACGGTCGAGTTCTGGCAATCGCACTTACTGCGTTCCACTCGCGGTGGAACAGGAAGGGAGGGGAAGGATTTTGGAACACTATATACCCTCCGCCACATGCCGTATGTAACTTGAGTGTTACTCATGTAGATGTAGATTTAGATGTAAATATAGGTGCTTTAGCGGAGCCATCCAAAGTGCTGATATTTCGACCTGTTTTTCTTCAAGTTACACTTGCCAAGTCTGTGGTAAACAGAAGAGTCTCAGGCAAACAAAGAAGACTCGCAAGAAGAGAAGACACCATAATGTGTCACAAATGCCACAGACATGCGTCTTGCTAATACAGAGATACATATTGTAGGTAAAACACCGCATAACAGGACGCATTGGAGCCTTTTACTGATCGATGAAATATAATTTACGTAATGCAATGAATTTCTTTCATTTTTTGAATGTCATTAACCTTACAAATGCTTGTTATAAAAATATAACGTTTTATGGTGCAACATGTTAGATACATAAGGCAGCGAAATCAGTACCAGAGCGATTATTAAACTCTTTGTACAGGTACTAAATGTCATAAGCTCGCTGGCCGACAAATGAAAGGCATGCGTCAATACTGTACCTGCGAGCTGCCCGCAAGACGTAAACGACACCAGCACATAAAAAGCGTACGGTGTAACAATCTATCAGGTTTCGCAATCCATGAGTTTGCGAGTACAGGTGTTTTTCTAGTGAATGATCGTTTGAGACTGAGGCTGGAGTTACAACGGCGAGAGAACATAGAGGCCACGGAAGAGATCGTGCCGTCAAAGGCAAGGTGGCTGTACTCACATGATTTTGAGGCTTTGTGTTAAGCACTGGAAGCAATGCAATGGATGAGCCTAGCATGGAACCAGTAACGTTAAAGTTATTTGTCATGAGATCTTTCCGAAGGAAAATGGGAGATATTTACGACTATTCTGTCCTTTGTGAAACTGAAGAACGAGTTCGTAACTGCTCTGAATTTGGTCATTTCTACACGTGCCATATTTGCAGAAGGTTCGGTTCTCCTGCAGTATCAGAACTGTCTAGTGTTAGTAACAGTCTTTAGTGACAACTATTTTACTCACATTTGATTTAAACTGAACGTATACAGAAAAACCCTGACGCTATATTCTGTCATGAGTATGTTGTCTTCTGTTCATTCTAGTAACGTTGCAAATATATCCTGAAACGACAATAATAATAATAAAATAATAATAATAGATTCGCAGTTCAAATCCCGTGGTCTGTGAGATAGTCTCTGTTGTGCCTAAGAATTCAGTGTATTCTGTTCGCTATACAAAGAATCAAACAACTCGTATTATTATAACAAGGCAAATACAATACTTAACATTGATAGATTTGTCGCAAGCAAAGGGCGACATAGAAAATAATCAGTCTTCTTCAGAATAGACAAACACGTGTCTGTGCTACGTAGAGAGTAAAATGATCTAGGGTACGATGCGCCAGTTAACGAAGTGGCTAACATTCAAGCTGCCGTCGAAGTGGGTTGCCACTAGACGGGCGCGGCGCTTGTATCCACTTCACATAGGGGCCGCTGCTGTCGCGTTGTCGTCCTGGAGGGAGATCGACGAGCGTGCGATTGGCTTAACTCTTCTCACAGCCGTATCTTCTCAGTCGTTCCCGACTGGCGTGCCGGCGCTAGCTTTACGCCGTAACAGTCTCATTGCAACGCTCGTGGAGCTATGAACCTGTGCTCTCTGTCAGAAATCCAACACTGAACTTATGTCAGCTATCGGAACATGGTTTCGGTCTCATACAAGTCCGCTTGCGTAACATCGCCTGTTATGTGAAATGGAATTTGGTGCAGGGTAACGAATACTGCACTGAAAGGATTTAGTAAAAATGCTGCCACTGAATTTCGTATTGTGGATGGGCTCCTTTCACTGTATTGTTTTTCGTGTATCATCACTTACCTTACTTGGCAGCTTCCTGAAAAGACTTCCTTACTTCCTCATCTCGTGTCACACAAAGAACATGTCGCTTGATGCTGATACGCATGCGCTATGCGGCTTCGTTGCAGCTTGTGGCCCACGCCCACGCTTTCCATAGTAATTCTCTGTCGTCGAATTCCGGAAGGTTCAGTAGTGATATTGCAGTGCTGTGTAATGAGATATTCTCGCCATGGTGGCTCTGCCTTGTGACAGGACGCTCTCGACTTTCCGCGGCCCTGTGCCTCTCCCTTAATCAATTTTTAATTTCATCCAGCACTTCAAGTCTTCTTCATCCTTATCCTGATTCTCCTGAAATCATTCATTCAACGAGTCTTCGAAATAATGTCACCGCCAAGATATTCTTCTCGCTCTAATCATTCTCGTTAGCTTCCTTTCCGGTATATATTTTAACCATGTATTCGTCCTTCGTTCGCTCAGTCCATTTCACGTTTCATATTTCTAAACAATGAAAATATTTTTCTGCGTTCTTTTTGGCCACTCCGTGACGTAATACTACACCCCAGGTACATATTATGAATGATATTCTTAGTTGTGCTCCCAAACCTTTCAATATTTAAAAAGCCTTTTTACTCATAAAATCTACTTTTCATTCCCTCCATACAGCTTCTGTTGTCTACTAAACAATTCCCTAAGTACATAACTTCTTTTACTCGTTCCAGATGCCTTTCTTCTAATGATACATTGACAGAACCAACAGAATAAATTTTCAAGTATGCGACTGGCCCAAAGCTTTTTATGAGTCATAGAACTCAGTAGCAGGCATCACACTAGGACTGTTTGCTGATGAAGTTCTTGGACAGGGGAAGGCGTTGCCGTGTAGTGAGTGTAGGTGGTTTCAGGATGTATTGGAGACGGGTAGAAGAAATATTCCTAGAATGTTCGAATAAAATAATAATATTTTGCTGCTTCACGCAGTCAAGTCTACTAAATATTCAGGAGGAACGTTGTGAAACGACATAAAATGAAAAGAGAACATAAGGTCAGTTTTAGAAGAGTGAATGGCGGGCAGTGAGTGAGTGAATGTGTAGCGCACCTATAAATGAGATTGCTACAGAACGGTTGTGGGACCCATTCTTGTCAGTGGTCAAATGTTTGGATCTTAAAGGAAGACGCCGAAGCAATTCAGAAGCGTGCGGCTAAAATTGATGCCGATCGCTTCGCTCAATATGAGAGCGTTAAGGAAATACTCCCTGACTTTAGAAAATGATGTTCTCACGAAACGCCATTGAAGAAGTTTAGAGAACAAACATTTGCGACAGTCTGTAGAAAGTTTGTACTGCGCCCAAGCGAGAAGAACATGAAACGTAATCTAATTTATGTAGATGTACAGAGTGTAAACGTTATCTGTTTATTGCATCTCACAGTTGTGTAGGGCAAGTCCAGATGAATAATTTGAAATAGGATACTTACGTTCTCTCTAGCCAGAGAAGAACCTCAAATTTGCTTACAAAAACTACCTAAGCTACGGCGCAGGCGTATCGTGCGAGGTGTCGGAATATCTTCTCGCTCTCTCAGGCCCTGGATTACTCGGGCACTTAGAAATTTTAAAAATTCACGTCTGTACAAGTCTTAAACCAGAATTTTGTGAATTTTAGCAGCGTCAAATTAACGAGTAAACCGTTTTGTTTCCCTGGCCCTCTTACTATGAGACTACTGTGCTTATTAGGGTTAAGATTAGATGGGACTGGAAATTTAACTAGATTCAAGAAAAGTCAGCTTACTAATGTTAACTAAAGTTGATGATGTAAGAGGGCGGGAGGATATTCAACTTCCCGCGCGGCACACTCACGATGTAGCTTATGTGCCTTTTGTAGACCAGTTTGTCTTATTTTTTTGTCTCGATATCCCCTACATCACTGTGATATGTTGTAAACAGTTACCGCTTACCCCCTGTAGATTAAGCCTTTTGTTTTTATCGACGCTTTAGTTCTTAATTTCTTAGAAAAAATATTGGAAAACCTCGGTACGAAACAGGGAATAGGTAAGCGTTGGTAGAAGGCACTGAGCGAACGTCACACAGACAGTCGTGCCAGTCGCACGCTTATTACTGGCGGAGCGGAGAGGGCTGAATGGGCTGAGTCGGTGGGAGGTAACGAAGCGCGCGACAGCAGCAGAATCCCCCCACGATCCTCTCGCCCCCTGAGACCGCCGCGTCTGTCAGGCCCCAGGCCGCACCATGTAAACGTTGTTGCCGGCTGCCGCACCTCCCCTCTTCGTTTCGCGAATGGTGCATCGGAAGAAGACTGTCAGTAAAACAATTTGATTTTGTTTGATTTCCCGACACGGTCACTTCGCAATTCGCAATACGTTATGTAGAAAGATTTATCGTGCTGCACGGATCTTCGTGGAAAGCACGCCCGCGGAATTTTTGACAGTAAGCTTCTCCGCGGTATACAGCATCTTTCTCGAAGCGTCTTCTGCCACTGGAATTTCACGAGTATCTCCGCCACGCTCTCGCGTTAACTAAACGAACCCGTGACGAAATGAACACCTTTTCTTTGGATTTTTCTCTGCCTCCTCTACGAATGCAATTGCTTGTGTTTCCAGACTCACGAGTAATACTCAACAGAACGCGCGTTTTGTGATTACATCTCTCGTGGGTGATTTACATTTACTTACAATTCCTCCTGTAACTCTCAGTGTGCCAACTACTTTTCCGACAAATAGTTTTTGTGGTCGTTTCACTCAAGATACATATGTATTACCCTCAGGTATTTTACGAAATATCGCTATAACGTTTTGGCTTTGCAGCTTTCCTATGTACTGTACAACAGCATCATCGGTGCTTCCACTAAATCTTTTATATATTTCGCGAATAGTAACGGCCCAGTAACATCCCTTAGAGTGCTTTCAAAATTACGTTTACATTCAACGACTTGTCCGCTATAAGAACGACTTGTTCAGTACTATCTGCTAAGAAATCCTGAATCCTGACACAAAGCTTGTCTGACATCGAGTCCATTTTACCGCGATTACAAATGCACTGGTCTTTATCTTATGAGACGAAACCGGAAGATTCGAGGAGTGAAGACATTTTGACTTCACGTCTCGTCGACACCGAAGTTATTAGACACAGGAGCACGATTTGGTTCTGCGGTTGCAGTCGGGACTTTTCTGAAGATATTATAGAAGCGTCTAAATCTTAAATGACCTAGATCGGGATAGACATCAGATCGTAATTCCCGAGCGTCATTTAGATGGGTACTGATTCGATTACAGAGTCTTTTCTTTCTGACATGATATTGCCTCAGCCTTTTCCTGTAACTGTTGTTACAAGCTGCGTGAAACTCGAGAATTCAGACTGCTCGTCAATGGACCGAACTATTCACAAAAGCATCCTGCTATATGGCAGTCTTAAAAGGGCGTGACGTAGTTACCAGAATCGCATTATATTTAAATTGTTGGAGCCATGTTATCCTGATTACGTTCGTGAATATTTTGATACTGATCAATATCTTAATGCCTTTTGCTTAAGTAATGTACCATTCTGGAAGCTGTGAATCGGTTTTTTGCCTTAGAACATGCGAAGTGGTCTAACGTCACGTAGTTCAACCGAAATGGCACAAAAGGTTTCAACATCCTTCGTACCAGAAGGGCCCTGTATTAACTCCATGACACGAAGTTACACAGTGTTCAACTGAGAACGCTTGACATACGCAGCTGGAAACTATAGTTTCTCGACACTCTATGTTTAAACCCAGGGTTTCGCGGTTGGAAATTGGTACACTAATGTGTGAAGGGGTAGGACCATAGGAATATTTACCCTCCATTTTAAGTTCATGTATTTTCCCAGATTTTACAACTAATTTTACGTAGCACAACTGACCCACACCTGGCATCAAGGATTTGTTGTCGTTTTGTGCATTACATGTGTTGTCCAAGTCGCGTGTTAGTTAAAATGACATGTGACTGTAGGATTTCCCGGCGTAAACTATTGATGAAGGTTTCTCGGACCCGAGAAACCTTCATCAATCAGTTAAAATGACGTTACAATGTGCTTTACACGTGACAGAGTTGACTTCGCAAAACAATCTGTGTGGTATGTGTAATGTCATATGCAACTTTGAGGTGATGTACTTGCGTAATAGGCTACTTGACCCGCCCAAAGAGGCCTCGAAAGGCTCAACAGTACTGACCGATTGCTGTGTCGTTCTCAGCCGATGGGCGTCACTGGATGCGGATATGAGGGGCATGTGGTCAGCAGACTGCTGTCCCAGTCGTCAGTTTTCGGCCCCGGAGCCGCTACTTTTCAGCCAAGCAGATCTTCAATTGACCTAACAACGGCTGGGTGCACCAAGTTTGCCAGCAGCGCTCGGTAGTTCCGAATGGTCATCCACCCAATTGCTAGCCAAGCCCGACAGTTCTTAACTTTGGTGATCTAACGGGAACCGGTGTTACAACTGCGGTAAGGTCGTTGGCAATAGGTTGCTTGTTAAGTGAAAGAAAAATGCGACGAAGTACGAACTTAACAAACATTGCGAACAAATGCTCCCCGATTACTGTCATGTGGTAGTAGCTGACTGACGTTTTGATGACTTCGCTTTCCGTATATTATAAGCATGTCACCAGTCTTAACGACATTTGTAGGTGACGTGTGGCACTGCACTCTATCTGCGTCCACGCCGCACTTGGCTACAGCTCATCTGCTATTTTAATGTCACAATCTTCTCTAATGGAATTAGCCCAGACACCGACTGTTCACACGCGACAAACGTCTCTTATCATATGGAGGATGTGTCCGGATGTTGATCCAAACTTTCAGGGGTGATTAAGAAGGACATACGCATCAGAAACCCTGGTCCATAAACGACTCTGTCGAATCCTACGATGCCAGATTTGTTGTGGCATAAATTTGGCCGTGGAATACGAGAGCCTACGAATAGTCGTTAATGTGATGTAATAATCTGATTTGCCGTGTACCTGGCTGTGAAGACCGCAGGGTAGGCAAACCCGTCCAACAGGTAGGCGTACATGGCGTAAAACATTAGCTATAAGGGCAGGAATTTCCAGTAATGCTCTGCGGATGGTTCGCTTCGCTACAAGACTTCAACTAACACGCAGGTGAAATGGGTGTGGCGAACATTGCAGGGTGAAACACAAAAATTACTTCGCTACAAGTCTCACAAAGCGTAAGCTTTATCTCCCGGTAGTATCAGATCTCACATCGTGTTGAGTCTATGGATGCTGCGCCAGTTAAAAAACACCACAATAGAAATGGAGAAAAATAGATATTCCAAATCAGTACAATTTATGAAATAATATTTTAAGAGTAAATAAACAAATGCCCACTGAGAATGCTACATTTGTGGTGAAACACGTTTGAGTGAAGACAATTATCAACTGCTTTCTAGAAGGCGGACCCTTCCTCACTTTCGGGTATAATTTTTAGATTTATCACGACTGAAAGTTTGTAGCATAATCCCAGAAATAATTTATATAATTTTACGATAATTTTCTAGCGTGCGGGTGACTTTTCGGGGTAGCACAAAAGCAAATATATCTCGTACCACTCACGCCACGCACAACGTGGAGCAGCGTCAAATGGGACATATCAGCTGTAATATCTGCTCGTTAAAAGTGCGCGCCTGTACTACAACATAAGTAGGTATCCTAAACGCGAGCAGATTAGCCGCTTGTTAGCACACTCGAGGTAGCTGCTATATCGAGTTAAAAGAGAAAAAGAAGGTCCGCGTGCTAAAGAAGGCTTGCGCGAGCACTGAGCACTTCCCACGTCCCGGTGCCGGCAACATCTGGCCGTCACGTGGCAGCAGCCGCCGCCGCCGCAGCGTACTGTACGTCCCCAACACGTGTCGCCGCAAGTACTCCGCTTCTCACGCCGCCTACCGATCTGCAACTCAACACCACAGCCTACAGTCCTGCACAGTTTTAACGAGAATTACACAAACTGGTACCAGAACCGAGAACTGTGACTAGCAAGTATCCTTTAACTATACACAATTGTTGAATTTAAACTGATCACCCCACACTTTTCGTCACTCTCCGAAGGTATTCCTCCCAGACTAACTAGGTAAACTCCGTGCTAGGCAATAAGATCTCAGTTCAGTACGTTTGTGCGACTATTTTTTGTATCGAAGAACGCGTCATATATTTTTTATATTTTTATGAAGCTGGATAATTAATAGAAAATATGATATACAGCATTTTAAGTATTTACATATTTTAGTTTTTTTTCTTTTTAATTATCATCTGGCACAATCGCGGTACTTTCTTCACTAAAACTACCAGTTTCTTTCAAACAACAGACACTGCTGCATTATGAAATTCCCACAACGTTGATCCAGATACAAATTATGATGATTCAACGTATGCCCTTTAATTAATGTCATTTCTTACATCTTGAAGATGATCTATTTTTAGACCGAAACCGGTATTTTGAATGAAGTGACAACAGATATCGTGCCAAATCACGATTGTTCAGAAGAAAGATGTACCTCTGATAATTTTTATATGACGATATTCCACGTTGTTTCAAATATTTAACGTGTTGGTGCATTGCAATGTGTCCATTTCCGTATCTTGCAGGACGTCTCAAGACGGGATTGAATCATCCCGAATCGATAATGAAAAGATAAGACAGTTGAGTGGAACTTTATCCAGTATACGATTAATTATTACTTTTGTTTTGAAAAGGATTTCAATAAGCACGAAAATTTAAGTGTTTAAGACCGTTCCTTTGACCAACAATAATGGCTTCCCACAATCTAGACAGTCGCGTTCTACATCAGTATTCTTACGTACCCTTGGTTTCAACCTAACTAAAAATTATGTTACTGATTCTTTCAGCGCGTGGAGCTGTGTAACTTACACCTCGATTATTATATTTTTCGATAGATTTCAGAGTCTGAGTGGCTCTTGATACTTCAAAATTTCAGGAAGAATCGTACCTGTTCGTGGATGAGGAAGCAAAATAAAAGAAAGTTGCACCGTCATAAAACTGACGCGAAATGTAAGATGACTGGGATAGGATCGACAGTTGTTAGAGAGACTAGCAGTTGATCCTCGACCTAAATAAATGTTATGAATAAGCGGAAGACCCATTACTGTTCGATGACAGTATCGGCGACAAATCACACTTAAAACAGTAATCTGGAAGTAACTGTGATGGCAACCCAAAATGGAACGACCACAAAAACTAGTAGCAACAAAATCAAGTTCCACCGTGGGATTCATTGGAAGAATCAATAGGAATTTGTAATTCATCCACGAGGGGAACAGCTGTGGAAAGTCTCGTGCGACCGATTCTTCAGTATTGCTCGTTAGTCTGGGACACGGCGTCGCTTTCATGGAGGAGATAGAGAGGATGTAAAGAACGTCGGCTGCTTTCGCCACTGGTTCGTTTAGTAAACGCGAGAGAATCGTGGGGGTGCCCAGCCAACACGAGGGGAGACGACGTGCCTCATCGAGTGTCGAAATATCTGGAGCGTACATTCCAAGAACAGTCCTTCCGCATACATTAAAGAAATCCGAGCTCATACGGAGACTTGCGGGCAATCGGCCATCCTTCCAGGTACACGTGAATGGAAGCGGAAAGGAGGTATCAAAATACCCCACGCCACACACCACAAGGATGCTTTCCTCAATAGTATTTGTAAATGTTAGCCAAAGTTAAATTATCCTCATATTCTCCACTTGTTTGGTGATTTAAATGCTTGAGTGTGAATGGGGAAAGACTGACTAGCATGGACTTCCCTGAGGAAGTGGAGGTGGAAGAGAATGTGCTATTCTGCACCCGACTTCATATAAACCTGTGACGTTCGAACATCGCTCAGCTTTTTTATTACGTCATGCAGAAAGAGTCGTTGACGGCAAAACGATCTCAGCCAATATTTCATACACGTGTGTCAGCTCCTGGGAGTACATTTACTTTTTATGTGTAGTAGTATGATACAACAATAAAGCAGATTACTCGAAAACAGCTCTCGGCTGCGCCTGCCGTAAATTTTAATCTAGGGGAATTAGTGGACTGCGATGTTCGTGACACATCGTGAGAAAGGCCTCTGGGAGTCAACGGTAAGTGAGCCAATTACACCAACATAGCTGGTGCCGCCACGATTTTTGGCCTGCATTGAGTTCCTCGCTGCAGTAAATGCTGCCTTCCCGTTTTATATCAACACAAAAGCACGGAATCGATGCCGTAGAAAGGAATGTATTTCTAAGAGTAGCAAGATTAAAACTGTTTCTGTCCTCTGTTCGTTAAGTACCTAGGGGGACAAATTATTGTTCAAATGCCTACTTTTCCCCATCGCGAAAGCAGAACGCTACTTCAGTTATAAGCACTTTTCCTTTGGAATCCCATAGGACGATTGTATTCTGGACTGCGCTTTCACTAGTGCTATCGAATTTCAGTGTGCTAATCCTCTTGAAATGTCTATGACACGTGATAACCCACGTTCGACTGATATAATATAAATACGAAGATGGATAAAAATTGCCGAAAGACACCTATTTGAGCATAAAACGTCGGTCTATTACAGGAATCAGTCCCAACAGTCAAGTATCTAGTGGTATCCATCCGCTGTGACCTAGCGGTCACATAAATCCATTTCTGCATTTAAACTCTGCAAATCACAATGACGTATATGACAGAATGTACTTATTATTGACTATGTTTTAATATTTCGTTCCATTCCCTCACGTACGAAGCGTGGAAAGATATGTACGAGTCAGTGCGAATCTTACTGTGACTAATTTTATCTGCTCGATTATTGCTCAAATATGCCTGTGGCATTGACATTGCTTTTCTTTCTACGAACGCGATGTATCCTGGTATCTATCCCGTACAGTTGAGCAGTTTTACAGTGAGCACCGTAGATGTGTTTTGTATGTTATTTCGTCATACACGATTACAATAATACCGAGGAATCGAAAGCTGCCATTTGCTATACCTGCAACTGACACTGTTGGTCGTTTCACCTCCTACCTCAACAGACAGTTACTTGCAAATATTTATAAGATTTTTCTGATTCTAGTTTTGACCCACCCGTCAAATATGTAGCCAAAGGGTAAGTTTCGTAAGTGACACAGCTTCGACTTTTCCTGCATGAAGAGCTAATTGCCAGTCTTTGCACTAGGCTGATATTTTGCAAGATCTTGATGAGTATTGCTATAATTGTGGTTCATTCATTACATTTACACGTTCACGAAATCTCTGCAGATTCTTATTCGGTGGATCCATATATTTCTTAAGAATAATTGCAACTGCTGTTTTACAATAAACACGGCCAAACCCACAAATATCAGATTTAATTATATCCGACGTACAAGAATCAGACACTTATCTATCGCACAGTCAATGACTTACATTTACTAGGGCGTGCTGAAAAATAATTCCCCCGAAATTTTTATGTGAAAATTCTTAAAGCTTTTTAAATAAAACAAAGGTTATTAACATTCTACATCTCTATTCTTCAGCGTGACGGAATGTCAATCCTAAGGTCCCGGGTTCGATTCCCGGCTGGGTCGGAGATTTTCTCCGCCAAGGGACTGGGTGTTGTGTTGTCCTAATCATTATCATTTCATCCCCATCGACGCGCAGGTCGCCGAAGTGGCGTCAAATCGAAAGACGTGCACCAGGCGAACGGTCTACCCGACGGGGGGCCTTAGTCACACGACATTTCATTTCATCTCTATTCTTCATGTCTACATATTCGCAACCCTCTACCGCTAGAGGGCTCCGAATTGTTGCGAGTAACACAGCGGTGTGTAACGTAACTATGTCGATGTCCGAGAAACAGCGTGCTGTAATCGAGTTTAGAATTCGAAGCGTTTGTCCACACATGGAGCACCCTCTCTTTCAGCACGATAATGCCAGACCACACACGAGCGTTGCGACATCTGCAACAATCCGACGCCTTGGGTTCACTCAAATCGATCAGCTCCCATACAGTTCCGATTTGGCCCTATCCGAGTTTCATATGTTTCCAGAACGCAAAGAACACCTTTGAGGACTGCACTTTGATTGTGCCGAAGCGGTGCAAGTAGAGGTGAGGTTGTGGCTCCTTCAACAAAGTCAAACATTTTATAGAGACGGTGTTAACAAACTGGTCTCTCGTTGGGAGAAAAGTGTTCGTCGACAGGGCAACTATGTTGAGACATAAGTATGTAGAAATGAAGAATAAAGATGTAGAATGTCAATAAAGTTCGTCTGATTTAAAAAGCTTTAAGAGGTTTCACATTCAAAATTCGGATGCATTACTTTTCAGCACGCCGTCACACATGCAACGGAAGCATATTAACTTCTCTACTTATAGATGCCAATTGTCAAGTGGTCCGGCACAACGTTCTTTACCAACACTGATTGATACCGTACGAACAACTGCCTTATTTTATCGAGAAGCTTCGAAATACAACACAGAGCCGAAAATTAGCCTCTGCTCAGAAGTAAATAGTTATTTGTGTTACGCATTTATTTCATCTGGCAAAATTAACGCCTGCAGGCATCCTTGGTGAGTTAACATCGCATTATTCATAGTACTTAATGAGATTAATAATAAAAACAATATTAATACAACGAAATATTTTGAACAAAGAAGCTAACTTAGCAAGGACAAGTAAAATGTAGGTGCTTTCCAACTAAAAAAGACCTGTATAACAAAAATCTATTTCCATAAATGCAAAATTCCGGCACCACAACACTGTCATTAAACCAGAATGCCTGTATGCTTTGTAATGGCTTTCACTGAATACAGATAAAAAATCAGGTGAAACAAAAGGAAGTAAAGAAAAATAATCAGAAAAGTCTTGGGACGAAGACATGAGAATGGGTAATGGAAATTAGGAAGTAATAAGGATATTTATTAAAAACAGAACCAATATCAGACACAATGAAGAAGAGAAAGTTGTATTTCATGGACACTTGAAGCGGCTAGATGAAAAGAGGATAACAAAAAGAATTTTTAACTTCATTGACGAAAGTTCAAAAGATCAATGACATGGATCAAAGAAGTTAAAGCATACCTGAGAGAAATGGAAATAACGGGGGAAGAAATAGCAGAACGAGGAAACTTCAGAGCAAAAGTAAATAGTTTCAAAGGCTTCCAGGGGAAAACAAAGCAGACGGGCGCAGTATGAACAGAAGAAGGAAGAGAGAAAGTTAGCGAAAGAATGAAAAATTACTGGAAAGAAAAAAAGAAGAAACGAAAGAAGACATAAGTTATTTCATGTGGTCCTTAGTAGGCCAAAACCAATGAAAAAATAATAGTCGTATCTATATGAATGGCACATGAGCAGTGCATAACATGTTGAACTGACTATAAAAATATGGATCAATAAAATAAACGAAAAGAAAGTTTCTCTCAGGAGGAGAACTAGTGACCTCGTCGCCGACAGGAACTTTAGCCCCTTGTTACTACTGCACCGCCAAACGCTGTTTGTTTCCTCACCACTTCTGCATACTTACAGGATACTTGAACGAATAACTGGTTGATTCCTCCCGCTTTATTGCAACAAGAGAAACGTAGTTATTACACTGTGTTATGGGTTTCGCTTCACACAACATCTATTTTTAGATCATATCACTACTATTTTAACAAAACGTTCACATGTATTTGAACTGGCAATTGTTAGTTAGTACACTACCGTGACAGTAATATGACCGGAGGACTGTTGTATCAACCGAAATCAGTAGTACATTGCAATAATGGTGGTTTTGTCGGTTAAATAAACATTTTTGAGAAAGCCTCTATCTCCTCTGATACAGGGTGAAACGATGTGGTGGCGCTTAAGCTGGCGAGAATGAGGTTGGGCAGCTGTTGCCACAAATATTGTCGCTGACAGCGGGCCATGCTGGCGCCAGCTGCTGGGCCCGGCCCGCCCCCGCACCACGCAAGCTCTGGCGTGCTTCTTCCATTAGCGTCTTCCTACCACAAACTCACGTGGTTTCCGTCATCAACCCTAACGTTGCTTTTATGCGGTTATCTAATGCTGTCGCTAGCCAGATAGCATCTTCATTTCAGAATAGCTGCTTCTTCTCACATCGTGTACGATCTGCCTTACGTGCGTATCCAAGTCTGTTCTCGTGATTATTTCCTTCCACCGTTCTTTCAACGACAGATTCTATCAACTCAAGTCGTAATATATGCCTAAACATTCTACCCCTTCGATTCAAAATATTCTGTAGCAGGTTTATTTTCTGATTGACTCGTTGCAAGGATTTTGAATTCCTCACTCAACCAATCCATCTGATCTTTAACAAACTCCTGTAAGACCAGATTTGAAAGCCTTTTAATCTTATTATTTGTTTCAAATTCTTCTCGGGTGTTTAGCCAGGTGCAGACGATACTGCACGAATCTGCGGCTAAGAGACTTGGTGCCATCTTCACCTAATAACTACATATTCACCGGCAAAATGTCCGAGCGTTTCATTTATGTGTTGTTCTTTGTCCGTGTCTTGGTGTCACACAGAGCTGTCCACCAGACATACCTTTTCTTTTGTAATCATGTGTGGAAAATATTGTCCACATCGTTCTGTATTACCTTACGAGCATCCAACGATGATACTTCCCTGTAGACAACTGCACTGGCAGCGAACAAAGTGAGAGTACTATTGTAACACGTCGAACTTTTCCGGGTCCACCACGTGACGAACCGTGAGCAATCACTCATGTGACAGATTCGGCACCCCATTTCTGCCTCTGTGTGTAGTGCAGAGCCAAGTGAAAGAACAGGCCACAATCCGTCCTCTAAGTAGGCACAAAGTGTAACTTCCATTCACCGTTACCATCGAAACCGCGTCTTGCTGTAGGAATTTGCTGCCACATAATAGTAGCAGTTTAGCTGTTCACTGCTTTAAACAGAACACAGCAAACCAGAGGCCCCGGGCTTGTGGTAAGATTCACCGAAATCTCCAGCTTTCTCACCTTGATCTGCTTCCCACTGTTCAGCATTCCCTCTCCGATTTGATCGCAGTTGTGTGTGCCTAGCTACAGTTTCAATGTTATACCCTCTTTGTCGCTTATCATTGTGTAAAGTCAGTGAAGGATGCCCTAGGTTAAATATTCTGTTTGCACCATTTTACTTTCAGAATATATCCCTATTTTTATGACTCTTTATTTCGTTTTATTAGTTTTGTGATATCCTCTCACCTTTGCTAGTACCCAAACAAATCTGGGACCGTCTGCAAGTAGGAACATTGCCGATGCCTTACGTTTTCGGATCAGTTTAAAATTTCCGCGACCTGTAATATTTACCACACCACAACTGGGGCAAACTTCTTACATTTTCGGTCCTGGGATTACGAGGGCTGTATAAGACGGCAGGATGAGGCAGAACACTGTGTTCATCTTCTGCAACCAGGTGACGGCTGCAGATGTAGCTTTTCCAGTATGACATTCCCCATCCATAATATTTTCTAACCATACCATTTCAGTTATTTGTCTCGACGCGCTACAACAACTTACAGGGCCACGAAAGATGGTATATTTCTGTAGCATGTATATAGTTTTATGGTGGCTACTTCAAATTCTGTTTAGGTGACGCCGTTCCTGAATTGCTGCTACACTGTAATTGGCGTTATAGAATCTTTTAGGTCATTACGGTGAAATTTCAACCTGCCCCTGTTCTGTTTTCATGGTCCCTCCAGTATAGGATTTTGGTGCTTAAAGTAAATGCCAACGGGTTCAAATGGCTCTGAGCACTATGGGACTTAACATCTGAGGTCATCAGTCCCCTAGAACTTAGAACTACTCAAACCTAACTAATCTAAGGACATCACACACATCCATGCCCGAGGCAGGATTCGAACCTGCGACCGTAGCGTTCGCGCGGATCCAGACTGTTGTGCCTAGAACCGCTCGGTCACTCCGGGCGGCGAATGAATGGTTTATTTCACTATAATTTGTTCCGGGACTGGGCCATCGCCAGACGGTATCGAGGATTTCAAGTGCCAATGTGAGATATTTGTCTTGAAAATAGGCGTTTTCTTTGTACGTTGTAGTATGAAAGTCTGCATCAATGATACGTGACATGCTGAAACCGTGAGCTGGACTGTTTAGTGGCTATTTTAGCATACTTTGTTAAATTTATTCAAAGAGTGGCCGCGGTGATCTTGTAGGCGGAGCCCTCTCCAGCTCTGGAGGTCCCGGGTTCAGTCCCAGGAAGGGGCGGGGAGTTTTCGTCTTTCCAGTCCATCCAGGATGGGCTCGCCATCCTCCCCCTCCTACTGAGGCTGCATTCAGCCACACGGCTGTTCTCGCGTTGAACGCCGCGAATTTACTATATTTTATATTGATTTAAAATTTCACTCACAAATTTCTATTTCAGCTCGATTTCGAGGAAAAATTTTTATATGACTGTTGGTATGTCATCGGCGTATAAGGATTTAAGTTTCATAGCTGAAATAATGTTCTATGTAGTATAGATTAAATGTGTGCTCAATACGTAGCTGTCTTATTATTATATTTTGTTGATAGTAAATTGGTTGTTGGGTGTATGTCCTGACAGAATTTTCAAATATGTAATTTTCGTGACTTTTTCCATGGGTTAGATGAGCTTTGAAGAAGAGGTGGTTCTCTTAAGATTTCGAAATATGTTTCTGAACACATTGTGACATACGGGGCAATCATGCAACGAAGACTACCAGTATTTCAGTTTTTTTTAAAATCCTGTGTGTGTGTGTGGTTAAGTTTAGAATAAAATAATTCATGAGAATTCTCTTTACAGGTATAAGGCATCTAAGACCAAACTGCTGAATGTAAATAAAGGACATTACGAATGTACCGTCTGGCACAGTTGGTTTGTAAAACGCAAGATTGTCAATCCACTTCTCTGGCGTTAGGGTCGCAATAAATTTGGCGTGGTATCCATTGTGGCATTCAGAATGTTGGTACAGACCATCTTAAAGCAACCACAGGCATAATTTCCTAGATATATTTGAAATTCAGCAAACAGTAGCCATTACATCTGTCTTCCTTGATTCAGTGACTTTATGGATTATTGTTTCTCTTTAAGTAAAACGTTTAGAAGAAGATTGGAATTTCCCTTCTTCGATTATTCCCTTCATTTCTTGTATGTTTTTGAATTTCTGTTCCATTTTTCGTTCGAAATTTATAGCTTTAGGTGGCCGAAAAAGAAACCGTCCTTTCCTGCTCGAACTAATGGTTGAAATTTAGATTTTGCAGAATGATTTTTCAATTTTTCTCCTCGCCAAGTTAATTAATTACAGGATCTTGCAATATTGGCGCTGGCCGGGGTGGCCGAGCGGTTCTAGACGCTACAGTCTGGAATCGCGCGACCTCTACGGTCGCAGGTTCTAATCCTGCCTCAGTCATGGATGTGTGTGATGTCCTTAGGTTACTTAGGTTTAAGTAGTTCTAAGTTCTAGGGGACTGATGCCTCAGAAGTTAAGTCCCATAGTGCTCAGAGCCATTTGAACATTTTTTTTTTCAATATTGGCGCAAGTGCAGGTAAAACAAGACTGGAAGAGCCTTTACATTTTCGTTTGTAGGAAAAGATCGGATGTGAGGGTATCTTTCGGAAGCTGCACTATCGGGGTAGATTTTTTAATTCTTGTAGCTTCTCTAATTAATTATTCTTTTTGTATTTTTAATATTCTTCTTACATTTCTTAATTTTTAATTAACTGCGAATTAATTGCTACAAAAGCTTTAACCAGAAAAACTCATTGAGATTTAGTTATGAATTTAGATACTGATAGTCGGCAACAGCATCAAGGATGCAGATTATTCATAGGTATTTCACAGTATCACAATGCCATCTAAAATATGTAATAATGATAGTAATAATAATTATTATTATAAACAAATCTACGCATGACCTGAATTGACTACAAAGTAGTCTTTGACTCACGGCCACATAGTTGGATCATAAAATACCCAGAAACCGTCGAGATTAGCAAAAAGGTCATGAAATTCACAGAAAATCCGATGAAACACTAGAAGACAGAACTGAAAAGAAAGTTACGGTTAATCTACACGAAGAGAGGCATTTGTCAGGACACTTCCGCGCTGCTGTTCATCATCGCCTTGACCCCACTGGCACACATTTTACAGAAAGCAAATCGGTGCTATCAAACAGCGAGAAATTCACAGAAAATATTCCTTCTGATTCGCATGGATGACCTGAAGCTCACCGGAAAATCTGAAACTGAAATCCAGTCCAAAATGAACACACCCCGAATCCTCATCAGTGACAACAGCATGGAATTCGGCTTCGATGAGTACGCCACACTGGCACAAAACAAGGGCAAAATCTCAGAAACTGAAGGATCGGTATGCCAAATGGGCAAGCTATCAGGTGCCAGTAACCCATAGCCTACAGTTACGTAGGCATTTTGCAGCTGGGCGACAACAAGTATGTGTATGTATAAAGTGTGGACAGAACAGGGTACACGCAAATGGTCAGTAAAGTTTCTAACGTCAAACTGAGTGGCGGTAATACCTTCAAGGCAATCAATACTTGGGCCATATCCATCTTCAGATACACTTTGGGCGTAGTGAACTGAACACCAGTGGAGTTGTATATTCTGTACAGGAAAACAAGAAAACTGTGGTAACTGACTTTGTATTTCACTCTCGTGGTGACGTCAATAATAGGCTTATGTACTTACCCAGAAAAACAGGCAGTAGAAGCCTCTTAAAAGTGAGGCAGCAGTGGAACAAGAGAAGACTGCATTGGCAGACTATGTGATAGACAGCCAAGAATCAGTTCTGACCGAAGTCAACAAAAGAAAGCTTCTCAAAGTACAACAAACCAAGAATCAATACTAGAAAGTTGTACTCCAATGCCGGACCAACAGCCGGCCCAATAAAGCAACGGCTGGGCAGTTTTTGGATAAGAACGGAGGAAAAATAGGCAAAGAATAGGCCTGGTCTTATCTGACCACCGGAACCCTAAAGCAAGAATCTGAAAGACTAATGTTTACTTCTCAGGAACAAGTCATCAGAACTAACGCTATCAAAGCCAGAACAGAAAAATCAGCAGAAGATTAAACTTGCAGACTCTCCCAAAAAGCTGAGGAAACAACTGACTACTTCTTGAGTTGTTGCAAAAAGAGCCCCCAGAATGTTTACAAGCAGATACACAACGATGTGGCACGAATGATCCACTTGAGCTTATGTCAAAATTGCCATCTACCGGTTGCAAAGAACGAGCCAAAAATGTCGTTGATAACGAAAATAACGAATTACTGTGGGACTTGCGACATCAAACAGATCGAATGTTAGAACACAACACACCAGACATCATAATTTTGGAGGAAAGGAAAGTATACATCATTGATACTGCCATCCCAGGTGATAGCAGAATCGACGAGAAACAAGTGGAAAAACTCCTTACGAGGTATGAAGGCTTTAAAATCGAGTACAATGAGCATGGCGAAAATCAGTGAAAGTCGTCCCTGTGGTTCTCGGCGCAGTGGGAGCAGTGCCAATGGGTATAACATCAATGCCAATGATTTACCCACTAATTACAAAAATTCGCTATACTGGGATCTGCACGAATTATTCGCTGATCGTCACCAACTGTAGGCCGACCTGAAGTGTGCTGCTAGTGACCAAATAGCAAATGCAACATATGATCTCGTTTGCTGTGTATGTTGTAATAATAATAATAATAGTAATCATGATGATAAAACTATAACTATGATGGGGAATTGGGGCTGTATTTGTTCCAACTGGAAGGGACGGGTTTGCACCCCTTTGGCAGAAAGATGAGTGTATATTCTTCTTTTCGGTCCTTGAAACAAAGTGCCAAATGTATATCCAATCACTCCATCAATTTCAATAATATCTCGCGATTTTTATAGTTAGCACAGTACCCCAGCCGCTATTATGGTTCTATAAATCTTTAAAATATATATAAAAAATTTTAAAACGGAAATTTTGAAGAGATATTTGCTATACTTTTCTATCCTAATATTTTCGTTACTTTTATCAGTTACGTTTATCTAACATAGAGATTTTACTGGAGTCCCCTTCTGTAGTGTTATCTGTTTCAGTTTTGCGCAGGTGTTCGCATGCTTTTGGAGATGTACCACGATTTAAGTTGTGGGTTATCGATGAGGTCGCATATTTTCTGTAGTACTACTTTTATTTATGTTCTTGTTCCCGATATTAAAGATCCAATGCGATCGTATTATCAATAGAAATTTTCCCGTGCTACGTCTTACAGTGGTTCTTTGCCCAGGAACCACTGTTTTGGTAATAGTCTTGTGTTCGCACGAATCCAGAAATTGACTAAGGTAACTTATTAGAATCGACTCGCAGAGGTGATATCAGTCATATTCTACGCTTCTGTCAAGGATTTAAAATGAATTCTTCTACATTCTTTACTCTAGTCTTATGTACCCCGTCAGTCATAAAAGTTTCGAGACATTTAAAAAATAGAAATACGTTAAGATGATGGTTTTAATGCTTCAGGTGGCCTATATAGTCTTCCACCACTTGTGTACAACGCACAGAACATTCATACAACCATGTGAAACTCTCAAAAAGTCGCTCTTTGCGATGTTCAACTCGCGCGCCACATTGGCACGCCCCTCGGTTACATCGTCAAAGCATTGACCCTTCGTGTGAATTTCCACACTTTGTCGTTCTGTCTTAGGTTCGCATTGATAACATCAAGTCTTATCACCTGTGATGTTTTTTTTTCAGAAAATAATTTTCTGCGTTTTTTATTTCAATCAAGTAGCGGCCGGCTTCCAGGTCGTTTTTGTTTGCAAGTCAAAGTGTGCGGGACGAACGGTGCACACCGTTTTCTCTTCTTCAAAATATTCTGGAGAATGTCTTGAAAATTTGATTTAGAGATGTTGCTTCATTGTGATTTGTGACAAAAGAACGCTGACACTCGGTGGTCGCACGTCCACCACTTCACTCTGCCAACTCTCATCTGACGGGTAGAATGCACATCGGTTGTTTACAGGTACTGTTGGTGCAAGCTGCAACCGCAGTTACTGCGCTACCATCGGCTGTACGCCAGGAATAAAATCAGCCTCGGAACTTTCGGACGGACCGTGTCACACATAAGATAAATTTAGGCAAAGCTTGTACGTTACCTCCAAAAGTGCTGAAACTTTTTTCCACCGTAGTCAGTGCAGAAGCATCGCAGATTGACGTACCTGTAAGAAAAAAATAACACACAATATAGTTTAACTAACGACTTTTTCAAGTTTTAATGTCAATCTCAAAACAAGATCGCTATTTAACGAAGAAATGAATATTGGAGTAGGTTTCAACGGAACCTACCAAACTCACATTTGCTTTATTGATGACATTACGCTATTTACCTCTGTAGTGAGCAATGCAAAGATGCATGTTACAAATTACTAAGAAATGGGAAAACAAGTAACTATAAAAGGAACAGGCTGGAATGGAATACATAAATAATTGCTATAAGCGTGAGAAGGAGGTGCACACGATATACAATCAGGCGAATGATTGGTCGATCGATAAACCAAATAAATACTTTGGTGAATTCCAAGAGACGAAAAAAAAAACTGAGTGGACGCCGTAATTGAACATTTATAGAAAGCATACAGGAGTTATGTGGATGCGTATAGCTAAGGACAGTAATACTGCATAGAGGAATTTAGAGAAAACCGACACCCAAGGGCTCTCGTTTGCGATGTTTGATTACTTATATCTTTTTGTACGTTCAGTATCATGTCCATCTACTTTTAATGTATGAACGTCGCATGCCGTATATCCCGTACTAACTGATATAGTATTCACACATCTGCGAAAACATGGAGTACATTCGACAATCATGTCTGCCGCAAAATCCCGACACCCCACTTCATGTCCTATCGTTGAGAAGCCGTAAGGTCAAATAAATCTATAATCCTGTCGCCTGCGCTTCTTTGTACATGTTCATACCCCATATTCCTCCAGTGTCATACGAATCACGAACATCCGGGCGGTTTCAGAGGGAAAGTCCTCGGATGCCTTTCTCAATGGAATCGAAGTTTCGCAGTAGCTCTATGAATATATCTCAGGTGACTAATTGAAGAACAGTGTTGAGTGCTGTTATTTAGGAGTCTCCTTCAACTCATTCACTTTGCACTGATATAGGTGTAACGTCGGAAGCACCGATATGCTCTTCGCCGAGGATCCTGTTGTGTACATAAATTTGCGACCAAGCTTTCTCGAGAATAATGTCGTTATCTTTATAGAGATTCCGATTTAAGTTTCCTGAACATCTCCGTTGCAGTTTTGTATGGGTTATAATGATCTGTTACGTTCAAAACATTTATTATTATTTACGTTTGGATGCTACTGGATAACGCGGTGTCCAATAAAGGCCATTTTCAGAGTTTGTTTCAGCTTTTCTTTGTGACTGTATGACCTTCAGTCTTTTCCTATTGTCAGTACATTTTTGGAGGTTGGCAGCCCTGCAGCCAGGCGACTAGTGCGAGTTTTGGTGTTCTCGTGAAGATAAGTTATTTTAGATTATAATAACATTTAGTTTAGTACTGATTCCTTGATAAATAGGTGTATTAGTGTACTTTTTAAGCGTACCATGAAAGGTTTCATTTTTCTTTACGTAATATAGCAGCAAACGCGAAAAATCTTACAGTCGGGATATAGTTGTATTTCCTGTTTACGTTTGGCCGCAGAAAATCTATAGAATTTCGTTTAATTGTTCTTTGCTCTCTCCAGTAATTTAGCTTTAGCATACTTCTTCATTATTTAACTCACATTTCCGGAAAACAGCATAAAGTTTAAGTTGTTGTTTCAGAAACTCTGCACTGTTTTTGTTTACGTACAGTTGCGTATAGGCCAAATTTGTGGAATCAAATTTTCGTGTTTATCTGTAATTTAACTGACTTATTCTTAATAAACCATTACGTTTATCATGAGTGACAAGTGCTTGATTTGCCGTAGAATTGTTAGGTCGGGGTTTCGGTGTGACGTGTGCTGTAGTTTTTTACATGTGGGTGACTGTAGTGGCGTGGGAGTAGGGGAAGTAAATGAGACTCATCAGTGGTTTTGTAGGATATGTAGTAGAGATAGGAAGATACTAGAACAGCAGGGAAAAATTGCCGCCATTCAGACTGAGTTAGACAAGCCAAGGGGTGATCATGACAGGTAAAAGAGGGAGACGGTAAAGAGAGATGGGAAGTGTCAACAGGCAACAGGAGGAAAAGGCCTAGAACTTTGTCTGACAGCTTCGTGGTGAATGTGTAAAATAGATTTGACCTGTTGCTTCAGTTAGAAGCTGGCGAGCCTCAAGCAATTGAAGGTGTAGACAGGGTACAACAAACTTTTAGCAGCAAAATTGAATAGTAAGACAATAGAGAAATCAGTAAAGAGAAAGAAAGTGTTGTTAGGTAGTTCCCATTGAAGAAGTGTTGGCGAACGTTTGCAGGATGAACTAGGATCAGAATACCAGGTCACCAATTTTTTTAAACCTATTGTTGGTCTGGAGCAGGTGACAGAGGATTTAGGATCACTTTGCAAAGATATTGCTAAGGAAGACACCGTCATTATAGTGGGTGGGCCAGGTAATAGAATTGACAGAGGTCCTGGGTACAGTATAGAATGCGACCTGCCAAAGATTGCATCAGCATCGAAGCATACTGGTGTTGAGTTTGTATCTGTTCTTGGACGCCATGACTCTTCTGTCGCGAGAGTTAATTTGGAGTTGGAACGGCTGCTTATGTCTAATGCAAGGTCACACATTGGTGTGGGTCCTGTTGATTCAATAGGTGGGATTATACTAGGCATGGCTTTCACCTCAACAGGAAAGGGAAGGCTAAACTGGCTGGGAAAATAGCAGGAAAGTTAAAGGGGGGGAGGCACTGTCATGAGTGATAAAATACCAGCAGTTATAGGGTTCAGAAAAGATCCTTTTTAGGATAGGGAGGACAGAAAGAATCCAAGTTTTAAGAGAGGTTAGGATTGAGACAAACCTTCAGTCTGAGAAAGAAACCAAAAAGCATAATTTTAGCTTATTATATCAGCGTAAACAGCTGTTGGTTAAGAATTTTCAACACTCAGCAGAAATTTCAACTCTACCCAACTTTAACTCAGTCATTGTGAAATGTTAGCTATCTTTATTGCATCAAAATATTCGAGGACTAAGAAATTAAATTAATTCATTAATTATCTGCATATATGTATCAGATTCCTCAAACCCAGCTGACATAATCTGCCTCTCAGAACATCATGTGACCACTGGTATAGAACTTTTAAGTGTTACAGGATTTAGGTTAGCATCTCACTTTTGTAGAGCAGAAATGGAAAAAAGAGGAGTTGCCACATTCATCAGGAATTGTCATAAATTTAAGAACATACGACATTCATAAATTTTCCCTAGAATTGCACATGGAAGCATGTGCAACAGAAGTAGAATTTCACAAAAAAAATCCTTCATAATATTATGAGTATATCGAGCACCTGCAGGTAACTTTAACGTGCTCATAAACCACCTTGAAGCTATAATGGTCCACTTAAGAACCAAAAACCAAGAAATAGTGGTTGCTGGTGACTTTAATGTCCATTTCCTTAAAGACTCTCCAAATAGAAACTTATATGAGTAGGTAACACTATCATTCAACTTAACTCCTACTGTAAAGTTCCCAACTAGGGTAGCGAATTGCTCACAAACAGCCTTTGATAATATCTTTATAGATAAGTCCAATGAACAAAATTATATTACCAAACCAATATTCCATGACGTCTCAGACCATGACATGCAGTTCCTTCTGTTAAATGTTAATACTGAACAGGATATAAAATCTGTGAAATCTGAACTCAAGAGGGTGATCAATAAGCCAAAAATTGAGGTATCTTGTAAAATAAAAGAAAACGTATCTGTCAATCCGAAACAGTTCTGATATTGATGCTACAGCATATTACAAGAAATACTGCAAAATATTAAAGACTATAATACGGACGTCAAAGCAAATATATTACAAGGAAATGATAGTCATATCAGATAACAAAATAAAGACAATATGAGATATAGTGAAGGAGGAGACCGGAAGAACCAGACATGAAGAGGGGCAAATAGCATTAAGAGTAAATGACACATTGGTGAAGGATGTGTATAGTATTGCAGAACTTTTTAACAAACATTTTATAACTGTTACTGAAAAGATGGGGTTGTCAGGTACTGTAGATGCTGCCATGGGATACCGCAAATCAGACATTTCAAATGGTTCAAATGGCTCTGAGCACTATGGGACTTAACTGCTGTGGTCATCAGTCCCCTAGAACTTAGAACTACTTAAACCTAACTAACATAAGGACATCACACACATCCATGCCCGAGGCAGGATTCGAACCTGCGACCGTAGCGGTCGCGCGGTTCCAGACTGTAGCGCCTAGAACCGCTCGGCCACTCCGGCCGGCTCAGACATTTCAATTAAATTCCATAATATGAATTTGATCCTCACTATCCCACCAGAAGTAATGTCCATCATAAAATCTTTAAGCTGGCCGTTGTGGCCAGGCGGTTCTAGGCGCTTCAGTCTGGAACCGCACGACCGCTACGGTCGCAGGTTCGAATCCTGCCTCGGGCATGGATGTGTGTGATGTCCTTAGGTTAGTTAGGTTAAAGTAGTTCTAAGTTCTAGGGGACTGATGACCTCAGCTGTTAAGTCCCATAGTGCTCAGAGCCATTTGAACCAAAATCTTTAAAATCAAAAACATCTAGTGGGTATAATGAAATATCGACGAAGTTAATTAAAGAATGTCATTCTGAGTTAAGTAGCATATTAAGATATGTGTTTAACAAGTCGTTATCAGTGGAATATTTCCTGAATGGTTGAATTATACTGAAGTTAAGCCACTGTTTAAGAAAGGAGATAAATAAATAGTGTCAAATTGCCATCCAATTTCACTTTCGCCAGCATTCTCAAACATTTTAGAGAAGGTAATGCAGTTCAGAACTTGTAAAGGGTGTCCCACGAGTGTATGCCTATCATATCATGACAAGCAGTTAGAAGAAGTGGACAGTGTTAAATTCTTGGAATTACAGCTTGGTAATAAGTTCAACTGGGAGGAGCACCCACAGAACTGCTGAAGTGTCTAAGCAAATCTCTATTTGCAATGCGAATTCTGTCAGACATAGGTGATATAAAATGAAAACGTTGGCATACAAAGCTTACTTTCACTCCATAATGTCATATGAGATTATTTTTTGGGGCAATTCATCCAGCCAAGCTAAATTTTCCGGGCACGCGAACGTGCAATAAGAGTTATACGTGGTGCGAACTCAAGAACATCCTGCAGAGGCCTGTTTAGGGAACTAGGGGCACTAACTACTACTTCCCAGTATATTTATTCCTTAATGAAATTTGGCATTAAAATATATGACTTTTTCAAAACAACAGCTCAGTTCATGGAATCAATACTAGAAATAAGAATAATCTTCACAGGGATTTAAAGTCACTTACTCTTGTACAAAAAGGTGTGCATTATTCAGGAACACAAATTTTCAATAACTTGCTAGCAGCCATAAAAAGCTTGACAACCAATGAAATTCAGATTAAGAGAAGCCTAAAGGATTTATTGGTGACCAACACCTTCTACTCCACTGATTAATTTCTCAATAGAGCCAACTGATTTTGTGTGTGTAATCGAACTTGTGGACCGTTTCAGAGCAGTAATGTGTTCATTCTAAATAAGTATTGTAGTAGTTCTATTATATGTTTATTACCTTAAAAATAAAAACTTTTTTTTTATTTTAAATTCAGTGCATTAATGCGATCTTAGTAAATGAGTGTTGTATAATGATCCTCTCATATAGTGTACATCTAAAAAAAGACGATCATTCCATTTGGTACCTGTGGAAAGTACATTAACTTATTTGTTTTAGTTGTAAATGTTTGTCGTGTATAATTGTTTTTCTGTCATGTTCTACAGACTGGAGGCCCGCCTCACTACGGATCAATTTGAATGAAAGTAAATCTAATCTAAAAGACCAGGTTGTTCCCGACTTTTCTATTTTCTGCCAGGCCAACTGTCCAGTCCCAATTTTTTTTCTGCGTGGCATATCAACTTGTGTTATTCCAACTTTATTAACATCTTCTGGTATTTAAATTTATTATTCCTGTGCCTTCCATATGATTCCGCAACCTGTGTAGTTTTTCTGGTTTGTTCCATTCTTTTAATACGCCCATAGACTCTTAACATTTACTCGTTACTTGCAGCTGTTAACGTATAGTTTACCGTCTAAAATGGGTCATATTTAACGCTGTTACAACTTTTATATTTGTATTACTCACTAGAGAAGCACCATGTAGTAGCACACGCTGTTATGGAACATCGAGAGGCGATTAAATCGCTGGTTAGTTTCACTGAAACCTACGGAACAAAAATGTTTACCCGACTTATGGAAAGAAATGTATTTTCAAGCAGTCACATTTTCATTAATTACGTACAGGAAACTCGGAGCATTGGAAAACCGTAGCAAAATATAGAAGGAACGAATAGAAGCTTCGTCAGGTGCTGAGAATTGACGGCGAGCATATTGTGCATAAATAGGCGTTAAAGACCGATTATCGTTCGGTTCCAAGGTTATTGATCGTACTAGGAGTACGTGTTCGCACTGTGAGGGACGGGAAAAACCCACCGTGGTACAACAACAAAGTTAGGAAACTACTGCGAAAGCAAAGAGAGCTCCACTCCAAGTTTAAACGCAGCCAAAACCTCTCAGACAAACAGAAGCTAAAAGATGTCAAAGTTAGCGTAAGGAGGGCTATGCTTGAAGCGTTCAGTGAATTCGAAAGTAAAATTCTATGTACCGATTTGACAGAAAATCCTAGGAAGTTCTGGTCTTACGTTAAATCTAAATCAGTAAGTGGCTCGAAACAGCATATCCAGACACTACGGGATGATGGTGGCATTGAAACAGAGGATGACACGCGTAAAGCTGAAATACTAAACACCTTTTTCCAAAGCTGTTTCACAGAGAAAGACCGCACTGCAGTTCCTTCTCTAAATCCTCGCACAAACGAAAAAATGGCTCACATCGAAATAAGTGTCCAAGGAATAGAAAAGCAACTGGAATCACTCAATAGAGGAAAGTCCACTGGACCTGATGGGATACCAATTCGATTCTACACAGAGTACGCGAAAGAACTTGCCCCCCTTTTAACAGCCGTGTACCGCAAGTCTCTAGAGGAACGGAGGGTTCCAAATGATTGGAAAAGAGCACAGATAGTCCCGGTCTTCAAGAAGGGTCGTCGAGCAGATGCGCAAAACTATAGACCTATATCTCTGAAGTCGATCTGTTGTAGAATTTTAGAACATGTTTTTTGCTCGAGTATCATGTCGTTTTTGGAAACCCAGAATCTACTATGTAGGAATCAACATGGATTCCGGAAACAGCGATCGTGTGAGACCCAACTCGCTTTATTTGTTCATGAGACCCAGAAAATATTAGATACAGGCTCCCAGGTAGATGCTATTTTTCTTGACTTCCGGAAGGCGTTCGATACAGTTCCGCACTGTCGCCTGATAAACAAAGTAAGAGCCTACGGAATATGAGACCAGCTGTGTGGCTGGATTGAAGAGCTTTTAGCAATCAGAACACAGCATGTTGTTATCAATGGAGAGACGTCTACAGACGTTAAAGTAAACTCTGGCGTGCCACAGGGGAGTGTTATGGGACCATTGCTTTTCACAATATATATAAATGACCTAGTAGATAGTGTCGGAAGTTCCATGCGGCTTTTCGCGGATGATGCTGTAGTATACAGAGAAGTTGCAGCATTAGAAAATTGTAGCGAAATGCAGGAAGATCTGCAGCGGATAGGCACTTGGTGCAGGGAGTGGCAACTGACCCTTAACATAGACCTATGTAATGTATTGCGAATACATAGAAAGAAGGATCCTTTATTGTATGATTATATGATAGCGGAACAAACACTGGTAGCAGTTACTTCTGTAAAATATCTGGGAGTATGCGTGCGGAACGATTTGAAGTGGAATGATCATACAAAATTAATTGTTGGTAAGGCGGGTACCAGGTTGAGATTCATTGGGAGAGTGCTTAGAAAATGTAGTCCATCAACAAAGGAGGTGGCTTACAAAACACTCGTTCGACCTATACTTGAGTATTGCTCATCAGTGTGGGATCCGTACCAGATCGGTCTGACGGAGGAGATAGAGAAGATCCAAAGAAGAGCGGCGCGTTTCGTCACAGGGTTATTTGGTAACCGTGATAGCGTTACGGAGATGTTTAATAAACTCAAGTGGCAGACTCTGCAAGAGAGGCGCTCTGCATCGCGGTGTAGCTTGCTCGCCAGGTTTCGAGAGGGTGCGTTTCTGGATGAGGTATCGAATATATTGCTTCCCCCTACTTATACCTCCCGAGGAGATCACGAATGTAAAATTAGAGAGATTAGAGCGCGCACGGAGGCTTTCAGACAGTCGTTCTTCCCGCGAACCATACGCGACTGGAACAGGAAAGGGAGGTAATGACAGTGGCACGTAAAGTGCCCTCCGCCACACACCGTTGGGTGGCTTGCGGAGTATAAATGTAGATGTAGATGTAGATGTCCTAAATTGGAACGACCACATAATAGGAAAGACTGGAGCCCAGTTAAGAGTCACTGGATGAATCATAAGGAAACGTAATTCGTCCAAGAATGAGACACGTTACAAAAGTCTCGTTCAATAGTCTGTGGTGCACTGCTCGCCAGTTAGGGACCTGTAACACACAGAATTAATAGCAAGATAGAGAAGATCCAGAGGTAGACGGTGATTTCGTTACGGTTTGTTTTGCTCGCGGTGATTCTCATTCATCGCCACTGGCAAACACTACAAGAGAGGTGTTGTGAAGCTCGGAGAAGTTTACTGTTAAAATTCAGAGACCATGCGTTCAGAGAAGAGTGAGGAAGCCATTACAGTCGTAAACGTATATCTAACGATAGTTGCGATGTATAGGTGACGAGAATTACAGAGAAATTATAACTCGCGCGTAGCATTCCTAAATGGGAGAAGGGGGAGGGGAGTGGGAGGAAGAAATAATGATCTCTCAAGTGCCCTTCACTGCACACATCAAGGTTCTTTGAATGTAGCTCTAGCTTTCAAGTCGATGACGCCTGCACTTCCGATTGTCATTTGTAATGCCAACGACCAGCTTGACGTTATAAAGTCATAGAAATAGGACATTTCATGGAAATATATATCTGATGCTACAATCGACTGGAATAATTTTTGCTAGCACTTTCGCGTACAGGGAACTAACTAACCGGAAATGAAGCTGCAAATCAAAACGTGTACTGGAGAATAAAATGGAAATGGCTCTGAGCACTATGGGACTTAACTGCTGTGGTCATCAGTCCCCTAGAACTTAGAACTACTTAAACCTAACTGACCTAAGGACATCACACACGTCCATGCCCGAGGCAGGATTCGAACCTGCGACCGTAGCAGTCGCGCGGTTCCGGACTGAGCGCCTAGAACCCCGAAACCACCGCGGCCGGCAATAAAATGGACATTTAATAGCAGTTCCAGTGATTCGTGCAAAAAATCACCGTTCGGCATTTTTGTTAGTGAGGCTGGTGCGCTGACGATAGCGGTATGCATCTAAGGGCTCTCTCTCTCTCTGTCTGTCTCGGACGTCAGAAGGCGACCTCGGCACACTGACGCAACGGAAGCTGTGACTTGCGCTGTCAACGACGCCACGCTCTCTCCTTCGCCTCGTGTTGCCGCCGTACCTAACGCTGGTCGCCGTACCAGTTGTGTGCTGTCACCGTAACTAACGTTCCTCTGGCATCTTGGCGGTGTAAGCTAACAACGCTATTGATTTTCATGTGCACAATCCAATACAGCTTCGGGTAGTTTATGCACACGCTCACTGTCTACAGAAAGGTCTGAAAGCATAGAGCTACAGTCCATCAGAAAATATTTTTTTGCCGACGTTAACCAAAAAAACTGTTTTAGTACACAGTTATTTGTTAATTAATCGGTTAGGGAAGTGTGTAATCAAAAAATCAAAATTTCTGACATTTTACAAAAGAAGCTGAACAATATTCTTCATTCTTTCTTGCACAAAATGCTGTATAACGTATCTTTCTGTGACGTTTAGAAGTATTTTACTTTTAATTTTATTATATTACTTGCGGATCTCCGACACGACCTTATTTCGGACATGCATCTCTTTGTATGCGATTCTAAAGCCTGTAAGGGAGTAGTTGAATCAAATACATATGAAAATGTAGAGTTAAAGAAACTGGAATACGACGGACATGTACAAAATAGGATGGGCACAAGCCTCAGAAAATTGAAACGAATTATTGCCAATAACACGCAGATGGTGAACCTACTGAGGTGTCGCCTGACTGATAAAACAATAGATCAGCTTCAGCAGTATTATAGAATTGCCATCAGGAATAACGAATATGATTTAGAAAGGATGAAGAAAGCAGTTTTGATCTCACAAGTCCACAAACTCTCTACTGAAAGAAAAGCGACGCACTCAGTTCACCAACCTGGACCTACATCATGGTGTAGATTCCTGAAGGCTGAAGTTTCAGGAGTGTATTTTGAACACAAGAACTCTATTCCTGAAGCTGTTATGGAAGCCATGAAGTGAATTTATAGGAATCTAGCTCACCCAGACCTTCTCTGAAGGTGTCTACATAGGTGGATTCCGAATTCCAATGAGCCTTTCGATAGTATAATTTTCAATGCGATAGGGTCTGCAGCTGCGATGAATTTTTTGAATGATTTCGTGATACCTTCAGCTGCCACTCTATTTATTTAATGTACGATTATACAACTTTGGCCTTAGGCAACTTTCAAGTATCTAAAACGGAAGCTTTATACATTGGATACATTAGTGACACTTGTGATTTTGATTGAGGAGCGCGTCATATCTGTAGATATACTAGGCGCATTATAACTTAATTTAGGGATGATTTTTGGTAATAAATTGTCTCATGTATGTCGTTGTACCCATGACTCCATGTTAAGCTCATAAAGTAAATTCCAAAGATTTAAGCTATTTTAGGACCATGATACTTTCGAGCAGTTGTTGCAAACCTCTTACGTACACTGAAGCTCCAAAGAAACTATTATTGGCATGCGTTTTCAAATACAGAGATATATAAACAGGCGGAATACGACGCTGCGGTTGGCTAACGCCTATATAAGACAAGTGTCTGGCGCATTTGTTAGATCGGTTACTGCTGCTACAATTGCAGGTTATCATGATTTAAACGAGTGTGAACGTGGTGTTATAGTCAGCGCACGAGCGATGCATCTCTGAGGTAGCGATGAAGGGGGGATTTTCCCGTAAGACCATTTCACGAGTGTGCCGTGAATATCAGGAACCCAGTATAACATCAAATCTCCGACATCGCTGCGGCCGGAAAATGGTGCTGCAAGACGATTGAAATGAATCGTTCAACGTGACAGAAGTGCAACCCTTCCGCAAACTGCTGCAGATTTCAATGGGCTACGAACAAGTGTCAGTTCGCGAAACATTCAACGAAACATCATCGATATGGGCTTTCGGAGTCGAAGACCCACTCGTATACCCTTGATAACTGCACGACACAAAGCTTTACGCCTCGCCTTGGCCCCTCAACACCGACATTGGACTGTTGATGACTGGAAACTTGTTGCCTGGTCAGACGAGTCTGGTTTCAATAGTATCGAACGGATGGACGTGTACCATTATGGAGACAACCTCATGAATCCGTGGACGCTGTATGTCATCAGGGGGCTGTTCAAGCTTGTGGAGGCTCTGTAATAGTGTGGGGTGCGTGCATTTGAGCGATATGGGACCCCTGACACATCTCGATACGACTCTGACAGGTGACACGTAAGTAAGCATCCTGTCTGATCACCTGCATCCATTCATGTTCATTGTGCATTCCGACGGACTTGGGCAATTCCAGCAGAACAATACGACACTCCACACGTCCAGAATTGCTACAGAGTGGCTCCAGGAACACTCTTCTGAATTTAAACACTTCCGCTGGCCGCCAAAGTCCCCAGACATGAACATTATGGAGCATATCTGGGATGCCTTACAATATGCTGTTCAGAAGAGATTTCCACCCACTCGCACTCTTACGGATTTATGGACAGCCCTGCAGGATTCATGGTGTCAGTTCCCTCCAGCACCATTTCAGACATTAATCGAGTCCATCCCACGTCGTGCTGCGGCACTTGTGCGTGCTCGCGGGGGCCCTACACGATATTAGTCAGGTGTGCCAGGTTTTTTGGCCCTTTTCAGGAGTGCACCACACGAAGGTAGCAACTACTCGGGTAACAGAGTACTTGTAGAGTGCACATGAGGGTTTTTTTAGACTAGGCGGTAGTTTGAGGTACTCTTATGAACACTCGACAGTCGATACGCATCAAGGGAGTCAGACCGCGTTCAGAGTAAAGACGCTTCGACTGTCAAAATTTTATCAGTCATTTGTCGAAATATTCATAATAAAGGACCCGAATTTACTGCCATCCAGAGACGTTCTCGCGCTCAAATTATTTTTGGGACTGAAAGCTGGCTGAAACCCGAAGTGAAAAGCTCTGAGATATTTAGTGAGTCATGGAACATATTTCGAAAAGACTGATTAGAGGCCATAGGAGGGAGAGAGTTCATTGCAGTTGACAAAAATAAATATTGCCTCTATCCAGGTCGAAGATGAGTGTGACAGTGAAGTCATCTGGTCGAGTATAATATGTTCAGGTGAAACCAAGTTAACCGTTGGATGTTTTTACGGGTCGCCCGATTCTGATGTGACAGTTCTAGAATCATTCAAAGAAAATATACGGTCAATAACGGGCAAAAACCCAGATCATGCAATACTAGTTGGAGGCGACTTTAACCTGCCGACTATAGACTCGTATTTCTATCGATTCACTGCAGAGTCGTACGCGATACTTTTGTACTCGTTTCCTGAAAACTGTCTTGAACAGCTAGCTCGATAACCCACACGCTATCTTAGACCTTGTATCTACGTATAGGCGAGATCTTCTCGACAATGTGAGTATAGAATTGGGGATTAGCGATCATGATGTCATTATAGCAACTCTGGCTACGAAAGTTAATAAATCAGTCAAGAAGGCTAGGAGCGTATTTCTGCTAGATAGAGCAGATAAGCAGTTGTCAGCATCTCAGTTATAGAGTGAATTGACGTCAGTTAGTTCCAGTAATATGGACGTAGAGGGATTAGGGGCAAAGTTCAAGCAGAATGAAAGTTTCACTCTGCAGCAGAGTGTGCGCTGATACGAAACCTACTGGCAGATTAAAACTGTGTGCAGGACCGAGGCTCGAACTCAGGACCTTCGCTTTTAGCGAGCAAGTGCTCTGCCAACCGAACTACCCAAGCACGGCTCAGGAATCGTCCTCATAGCCATACTTGCGCCAGTACCTCGTCTCCTGCTTCCAAACTTCACAGAAGCTCTCCTGCACAACTAGCACACCTGGAAGAAAGGATATTGGGGAGACATGGCTTAGCCACATCGTGGGGATGTTTCCAGAATGGGGCAACCCGGTCAGGCTGAACGCCTTAGACACACTGTCCAGCGAGTGCAGCAAAGTGGAGGCGCCCTGCTGCTTTGGGGTAGTATGATGTGGGGCCAACGTACGCCGCTGGTGGTCATGGAAGACGCCGTAACGGCTCTACGATACGTGAATGCCGTCCTCCGACCAATAGTGCAACCATATCGACAGCATATTGGCGAGGCTTTCGTGTTCATGTACGACAGTTCGAGCCCCCATCGAGCACATCTTGTGAATGACTTCCTTCAGGATAACGACATCGCTCGACTAGAGTGGTCAGCATGTTCACCAGACATGAACCCTATCGCTAATGACTGGGATAGATTGAAAAGGGCTGTTTATGGACGACGTGATCCACCAACCACTCTGAGGGATCTACTCCGAATCGCCGTTGAGGAGTGGGACAATCTGGACCAATAGTGCCTTGATGAACTTGTGGATAGTATGCCACGACGAATACAACCATGCATCAATGCAAGAGGACGTGCTGCTGGGTATTAGAGGTACTGGTGTGTACAGCAATCTGGACCACCACCTCTGAAGGTCTCGCTTTGCGGTGTTACGACATGCAATGTGTGGTTTTCATGAGCAATAGAAAGGTACAGGTTCCGGAACTCTCGGAACCACGGAGATGCAATACCTTTTTTGATGTGTGTATAGCACCGTCACAAACCATGCAATGATTATATTGATCTTTCGGAAGACTGTACTGAGGTCAGCCATGTTGATCTTCTCGGTGAATTCTGCTGACGTATGAGTTCTCTTATTTCTGGTGTCGTATTCGAAATTTCCTAATAATGGCTTCTACTTTCGCATATAAATTCCGTATTATTACCTTTTAGCGGAATCTGCTATCACTCTCCACAGAGCTTATCTACCTGGTCTTCAGAATATGAGCACGTTCGGGCACGCACCTGAATGATGTATAGGGAATATCTTTTGGAGCGGACGTCATTTCCGTGCGGGAGCTACCATGCATATATATATTTTTTTAAAAAGAAGTTTATTTCTACAGTCCCACTTGCATGGCATAAATGATGACTAGTTTCGATTATATACGTACAATAATGACAAGAAATCTGCGGAACTAGTCAGCAGTGATGTCATGTAACTTTTCTTGAAAGCGATACCTTTCGTGTATTTTTAATATAAGTCTTGTTATTGTATCTCGTTTAAGAACCATAAACCGCAGAGGCGAAGATAAATTATTTTTCGCCCTTTACATTCGCAAATAGAATAACAAAGGAAGTAACATTGGTATGAAGCACCTTCTGGCAGTGACAGAATAGGGGTAGAGGGAATGCAGATAGGAATCTACTGAGGCGGTAGAAGCTGCTTTACTGTCTGCTCCTACCTCCAGACAGATGTCGCCGCTTCCGGCGCCTGCTCTCTCGGCAGGTGAACATTGTCGAACCGGGATTCCGATTGCACACTCGTCCTATTTTAAGCTTTGTAACGTCTCTCAAAAGAGGTATAAAGCCTGTTTCTCCTTGTTCTTCATTTAAACAGGTGTTCTTCATCCAAACAGAAACTTTTACTTGGCAAGTACTACACTGAAGCGCCACAGAAACTGGTATATGCATGCGTATTCAAATACAGAGATATGTAAACAGAATACGGTGCTGCGGTCGGCAATGCCTATATAAGACAACAAGTGTCTGGCACATTTGTTAGATCGGTTACTGCTGCTACAATGTCAGGTTACCAAGATTTACGTAAGATTGAACTGGTGTTGTAGTCGGCGCACGAGCGATGGGACACAGCATCTCAGAGGTAGCGATGAAGTGGGGATTTTCCCGTACGACCATTTCGTGAGTGCACCTGCAAGAACGGTACCATCGACGTCTGAAGAGAATCGTTCAACGTGACAAAAGTGCAACCCTTTCCCAAATTGCTGCAGATTTCAATGCTGGGCCATCAACAAGTGTCAGCGTGCGAACCATTCAACGAAACATCATCGATATGGGCTATCGGAGCCAAAGGCCACTCGTGTACCCTTGATGACTGCACGACACAAAGCTTTACGCCTTGCCTGGGCCCGGAAACACCAACATTGGACTGCTGATGACTGAAAACATGTCTGTTCGGACGAGTGTCGCTTCAAATTTTATCGAGCGAATGGACGTTTACGGTATGGAGACAAGCTCATGAATCCATGGACCCTGCATGTCAGCGGGGGACTGTTCAAGCTAGTGGAGGCTCTGTAATGGTGTGGAGCGTGTGCAGTTGGAATGATATGGGACCCCTGATACGTCTAGATACGACTCTGATAGGTGATACGTACGTAAGCATCGTGTCTGATCAACTGCATCCATTCATGTCCATTGTGCATTCCGACGGACTTTAGCAATTCCAATAGGACAATGCGACACCCCATACGTCCAGAACTGCTACAGGGTGGCTCCAGGAAGGCTCTGCCGAGGTTAAACACTTCCGCTGGCCACCGAACTCCCCGGACATGAAAATTATTGAGTATTTCTGGGATGCCTTGCACCGTGCTGTTCAGAAGAGATCTCCAGCCCCTCGTACTGTTACGGATTTATGGCTCAAATGGCTCTGAGCAGTATGGGACTTAACTGCTGTGGTCATTAGTCCCCTAGATCTTAGAACTACTTAAACCTAACTAACCTAAGGACATCACACACATCCATGCCCGAGGCAGGATTCGAACCTGCGACCGTAGCGATCTTGCGGTTCCAGACTGCAGCGCCTTTAACCGCACGGACGGATTTATGGACAACCCTGCAATATTTTCCCTCCAAGACTACTTCACACATTAGTCAAGTCCATGTCACGTCGTGTTGCGGCACTTCTGCGTGCTCGCGGGGCCCCTACACGATATTAGGCACGTGTACTAGTTTGTTTGGCTCTTCAGTGTATTTTCGAAATGTTAGTTTTACAGCAACTTGTGCACCTTTGCCGAATTCCAGCTTTACATTCTGTTTGTTCCTCAAAACACCCTGATGAGAAGCACACCTGCGTCTAAATCTTACAGTATGTGGCAGAGGGTGCTTTGGGTGCTGCTGCCGCTTCCCCCGTTTCCTATTCCAATCGCGAATCATTCGCAAAAGAACAGTTATTGACGATCTGCGTGAGCTCGATCCTCTCTAATTTTATGTTCATGGCCTTTTTGTGAGATAAGCTTGGGAGGGAGCAATATTTTGGTTGACTCTTCTAGCAATGTAGGCTCTCGGATCTTCAACAGTAAACGGCATAGCAATTCAGAAAACCACACTGGCAGCGTCTGCCACTGGACTTGGCTGAGCTTTTCCATGACGCTTTTGCTCTTACTAAATGAACCTGTAACGAAGCGCTTTGTACTACTTTGTATCTTCCATATTTTCTCTTTCAGTCCTACCTGGTAAGGATTCTCCACTGACGAGCATTGTAAGGTACCTCCTTCGTGGTTTGACTATACTTTCTGAGGATTCTTCGACTGAATCCCAGTGTGGCATCTGCCTTACCTACCATTAGTTCTACGTGGTCGTGCCACTTTCAACCGCTCCGTACGCGTACTGGTTCAAATGGCTCTGAGCACTATGGGACTTAACTTCTGAGGTCATCAGTCCCTTAGAACTGAGAACTAATTAAACCTAACTAACCTAAGGACATTACACACATCCATGCCCGAGGCAGGATTCGAACCTGCGACAGTAGCGGTCGTGCGGTTCCAGACTGTAGTGTACGCGTACTCCTAGATAAACCAGTGATTGTCCTGCAATCGTGTGATTATATGATAATGGGCCTTTCTGTATATTTGCGAGCAGTACGTTATGCTGATTGTTAAGTGCCAATTCCTGCACCAAGCGTCGATCCCCTGTCGGTCTTCCTGAATGTCGCTACAGATTTCTAGCGTTGCGTCTTCTCCGTATACTACAGCATCATCCGCGAAAAGCCTCGTAGAACTTCCCAGTTATCGTCGAGGTTATTTATTTATATTGTAAGTAGTAATGGTCCTACAACACTCCCTTACGGTTCGCCCCAATTACTTTTACGTCTGAAGATTACTCTCCGTTGAGAGTAGCATGCCTGCTGAGTTCTTTTTGCTATAAATTCTTCAGTTCATCACACAAATCGTCTGTTATTCCGTACGCTCGTATTTTGTTCATTAGGAACTGCATCAAACGTCTTCCCGAAGTCGAATAACACAGTGTCAAAAAATGGTTCAAATGGCTCTGAGCACTATGCGACTTAACTTCTGAGGTCATCAATCGCCTAGAACTTAGAACTATTTAAACCTAACTAACCTAAGGACATCACACACATCCATGCCCGAGGCAGGATTCGAACCTGCGACCGTAGCGGTTGCTCGGCCCCAGACTGTAACGCCTAGAACCGCAAGGCTACTCCGGCCGGCGAACACAGTATCAACTAGGCACCGATACCTACTGCTTTCTGGGACTTGTGAACGAACAGAGACGGAAGTGACCTTAGCTTTTCTCCAAACTCTAGCGACCTACAGTACAATTGCTACTAGCAGAGGAGCAAGTTCTTTCACATACTGAGTGTAGAATCATATTGGTATCAGGTCAGGTTCATGGCCTTGCCTCTATTGAGTGATTTCCGTTGCTTTTCTGTATCGTGTTCACTTACTTCGATATCTGGCATTCTGACTTTCGTGCGACAGTTTAAACGAGGAAATGCTGTGTTACATTTCTCAGCGGATCAGTTTTGGAAATAGACGTTCAGTATTTCTGCTTTCTCTGTCATCCTCTATTTCGATACCATTGCAGTCTCACAGGTTGTACAGCGGCTTCGATTCGTTCACTGGTTTAACGTGAGACCAAAACTTCTTGGGACTTTCTGTCAAGCTGGTAGATAAAATTTTATTTTCTAGTTCGTTGAACCGTTCACGTATGGATCTGCTTACGCTAATTTTGTGTTTGTTCAGTTTTTGTTGGTTTTTAAGGTTTTTACTACTTTTAAATTTTCACTGAAGCGCTCTTTGCTGTCGTAGCAGCTTTGTAACACGACTGTCGAACCACGGTGGGTCTTTCCCATCCATCACAACTTTTCTCGGTACATACTTGTCTAAAGCGTATTGTACTATACTTTTGAACTTCGTCCGTTGAAGCTTAACATTGTCTGTTATGGAGATTAAATCTTATGTTGACCGTTCAGATAATCTGAAATCTGCTTTTTGTCGCTCTTGCGAAGCACAAATATCTTACTGCTTTTATTCAGAATCCTATTCTCAGCCGTATTTAGTGATGCTGCAACGGCCTTATTATCGCTGATTTCCTGTCCTACGCTGAGTCAAAAAGTTTGGGCCAGTTGGTGACTAAAAGACCAAATATATTTTTCGGAGCAGGGTCTCTCATTAGCTGCTGCAGGTAATTTTCGGATAAGGCATTTAGAACAATTTCACATGATTCCCTCTCCCTATTACCCGCCTTAATCACTTGAGCTTCCCGGTCTATAGCTGGTAAGTTCAAACTTCCACCTAATACTATAACATGACCTTACACGAAATATTCTCCAAGTTCCCCTAAAATACTCCGCCACTACTGCTACTAAGGCAGGTGGTCTGTAAAAACTTCAGGTGACTATGTTTAATCCACTCTTAGCCCTTGGGTATACAACAGAATGTGGAATGTGTTGACCGTTCACGTTTCAGCGGCCTATTTTAAGTAGCAAACTTATCTCAGAAACTATGTTGCAGTTGTTCAATTAAACATGAATTATCGGTTAGACAAAACAGTATTCAAAACGTACGTAGAATATTCACCGAAGTATTAATTTACCGTAATAAACACATAAAAATTATTATAATTTGCTTATTCATGTAACAAAGTAAAATCTTACGCGAATACGTCTTACATTGATGGCAGTCCTACAATCCTTTTTGAGCTCACCAATTTTAAATATAAACCAATCACCTGTTTCTCATTCAACACTGAAGTGGCGTTTTAGCAAGTTGTAAAATGACTTTTAGTCGAATTTTAGTTCATCGTACTTTAGCAAGAATTTAAGCTCGATATTGAAACAGACCTGCCTCACTTGGCTTCTAAACAGGAACTGCGCTCTCATTTATGGACTGCTCTGTCTATTGCACTTAAAAAAGGCGGAGCCAAGCACAAATTAGCAAGCATTTTAGGAACTTCCACGTACAGCAAAGAAAATTTCTTAGTCTAAACTGAAAGTAATTATGTGCGTTACGAAGAAAAATGTATGATAGTTGTTTCCAGTTGTAAATGTATCGTCACAGCGTCGAAAACGTGCCAAGAATGTATACATAATTATCTATTGCTAGAATTATCAAATGCACCGTGACATATATTATGTGACGGAATATATATGAAAAAATCAAGCATCCAGCAGGTCTTAATTTGTGTAATGTAAACTCAAGAACAGCAGACTGATTTAATGATATGACGGTCACAGCCTACATCTAGTTTAGAAGATGTAGTTTTCCGATATAGTTAGTAAAATTTCGAACAATCTTAACCGCATTTCTACCCTTATTTACTTGAATTACACCTTTTAATCCCAAATCACGTCACAGAATTTGCTGAAATTCGGAAAAATTATGCCTTGAGACACATACACTTGAGTAGCAGAAACATCATGAGCTAGCCCACATTTCATAACTCAGGGTCAAATTGATGATGGATGAATAGAGAATTTTACATTAGCACAGAGAAGAATATCAAACACCGTCGTGTAAGAACATGTAACGCGCTAGGACAGACTACAGTTACTGAGTTCATTCATAATTAACGCTGAGAATAATTGTGTACAAGTGTATTTTGGTGATTATGTAATTATCTTATTCAGCGAGATAGACGAATTACATAAAAATGCGAAGTTGTCACAGAGTATGTGGAGAGCACTTACTATAAGAAGGGACATGACAGGAAATAACTTCCATGTTAATGGAGGGCTAAAAACTGTACGAGAGGACAAAAATTAGAATGTGCTCAACAAATAATTGCAGTCGTTGGGTGTAAGTGCTACTCTGAGATAAGAGCTCGGCGCGGGAGAGGAAATCTGGCACGCCTCGTGACGCCATGCAGTGACAGATGACACTCCCCCCCCCACCCCCCCCACCCCCAACCACCTAAAAAGGCCAGTAAGATGTACATTGCGAAATATTAGATATGCAAATTGTCTTAGTATACAAACCGGTCAATCTAGCAACTGTGCATTTCAGATACGTCATACTTCAACTGAAAAAAGTCCATTACTTTATGTAAAATCATTTTTGAAGACAAAAAGAAAATATAAACGGTGGAAAGAAAATACGATTTATACAGTGATCTTGTGAGCAAGATATTCAGATGTACATTTACTCATACAATGTCAGGAGGAAGAATGCTTATCATAAAAAGAAAAGAAAGTCGCAAAACAAAACCATGTGTAATCGTGAGTACTTGCTATTCATTTGTGCACATTACTCACCGAGACAAATGAAAATTTAGCCACACATTTATTTTAGTAGGCAGTTGCTACAAATCAAATTAAGAATAACTCAGAAATAAATTCGATTTACGTTAATTTATGTAGAAAAAAATGGAATTCAGATTTTCAGATGAGAATACGTGTGAAATGTCGCTTCTCCATAGTTCTGTGTTCTGGAATTCTGCACTGCATCATCAGCGTGACAGTCCTGTGTTATTCATACGCACGTGAGGATTCATCAAGTTCTGTGGCATACATATGATCAATAACGAAATGGGTTAAAAATCGAGATATAGTTTCTGCGGTAGATTGATCTTTAAATTCTCATTGCTTTAACGTTCTGTTGCTTGATTCAGTTCAATGCATGAGTGGATTGCATATTCTATTGAAAAACCGAATCCACGAAATGAATTTGGCCGTTTTAGGTAAGATCATATTACCTTTTTTGATAATAACGTATTTTATACTAGTCTTGCCGCATACGTCAATACCAATAATCTCTCCCACTGTCCGTCGACAGTGATAACTCGCGTTTTATCTTCAATAACAGTTAAATGTATGTACGCCTCATATGTTTGAACGATACGGTAGTTACTTATTATTTTCCACTGAAACATGTAGGATTAAAACTGTAGCTTTCCTGTTCCTCGCACACAGTACTCCAAATTAACTTACAATTAGTTGCTAACTTACTCAGTCGTGAACTCTTCTATGAAAGGTTTAATAGGAAACACATCCTGAGTACAAAGTATAATTTGTTTTACGAACCCTTATCCTCAAAATTGGAAAGTGAATCGAAAACTGGTTTCGAATGGTCTGACGGAGAAGGTGTGGACATCTTCAAAAGTTCGAGTTTTTACTTAGATTTGACGCAACTTGAACACTGAGAGGATTTAATGCCCGGATCGGTTTTCTGTCTCAAATGTCTTTCAGATATACTGTAACTACTGGTATTCTCATTTATATCACTCTTATAAACAATATTGTATATGTGCTCTCATGACCAAAAGTATACGAATGTCCTCGATTGCATTCCGCCTAGTTTGCTTGCAGCCCGCATGACATAACTTCCTTGCTGGTCCTCTACGCTGTTTTACGTACAGTCTTGTGACCACACAGAATGGTTACAACAGACCCCTGGAGAACAATTTTCTGTATGGTAATCAGTACAGATACAAATTAAAACCACGATATTTCAAATGTCAGGAAACAGGTTACCAGAGATGAGATAATACCTAACGCTTGTAAACTCAAATTTACTACAATATGTGGTTTTTCAAAATATAACCACTCTCATTAGCATCTGAGACAACTAGAATTGCTAACTTTGTCACATAAATGTTTCAGTAATTCTTACTAAAAACTATTTTTTTTCTTTAATAAGAGCTTTTGTAAGAATACCAGGACTTCTACTGTTCTACGATAGTTAGAAATATTCTTTCCATTCTAAAAGGTTTTCCAACCACCTAAAAGCCATCATTCGCTTGGTGGGTGATTTTACACAATCTCATTAAAGATATAACCAAAATGAAAACAGCAGTTAAGAGCCTGATGTGCTTTACGGAAATCTTAAAATCAACAGCATATCACTAGTAATTTCACTGTAATCATAATAGTTTATGAGTTCAAGTCACCTCTCGCCCTTGTTATCTAAGGGATTCAAAAGCAGCTATTTGCGCATATATTTGAACTTTAAATGACGTGCCCAGTTGCTTTGTACTGGATTTGGTCTCCAATCTAGCACCTATGGCCAATGCTAACCAACCAAAACTTTCGTGCCTCATTAACACTCGAACATACACCGACTGTCATTGCTGAGTAGGGATAAACAGACGTGAAATATATGTTTTTTGGCCAGTATTAGTTTGAAATATCGTGGTTTTAATTTGTATCTGTACTGATTACCATACAGAGAAGTGTTCTCTTGGGGTGTGTTGTAACCATTCTGTGTGGTCACAAGACTGTACGTACAACAGAGTAGAGGACCTGCAAGGAAGTTACTTGAAATTACATGTCGAAAAATTTTATACTAGTCCGAGACTCCTATCCAGCAACTATTGTCTCTGTAAACTAACCACGAAAGATGTTAACTATGGTTTCATTACAAGTAACAAAGTGTGCACCCCTTAAATCCTGTCGGACATGGATTCGGAAATGCCACTATCAGACTGTAAACTAAGCAGAGCCAAATGTTACATACAGAATTTTTGGTGGCGGTAGGTTCCTATGGGACCACACTGCTGAGGTCATTGGTCCGTAGGGTTACACACTGCTTAATCTAACATAAACTAACTTACGCTAAGGACAACACACACACCCATGACCGAGGGAGGACTCGAACCTCCGACAGGGGAGCCGAGCGAACCGTGGCAAGGCGCCTGAAACAGCGCGGCTACCCGGCGCGGCGCTGTTGAAGATAAGAGTCAGCTGGAGGCAGTTTACTTCGTCTCTGCTCCACGACTAACGTGGACCTCCCCTGTTTTAGCGTTGCTGGTGATTGCAGTAATGCCTGTCTTAACTAGGTGGTATGTATACAGATTTGTTCGGCTAGTGTTTTTGAAACGACACCGTTCCTGACGTCTAAGTAACAACAGGTCTGAGGCGCCGGCCAAGTGTCAGTCCTCCTCCAGGTCTGTCATTGCTCTAGTGTGAAGCACCTCCTCCTCTTCAGAGGTCCTGTGCAGCGTCTTTGGCAATTTCAGCTTACTGAATCCTCGGTCTTGTGCCAGGCGCCCTAGTTAGCGACGCGTCTTGCGATACCCTACTCGTCACGTCATTTTGTTGAGTCGGTCACTACAGCCGTCCGCTACGCCAGGTCGAACCGTGGCGCAACTAACACAAACACAAACACAAACACAAACACACACACACACACACACACGCGGGCACACAACATATACAGAGACAGACAGGAAAAAAATAAAGTAACATTAGGCTTGCATCAAGAATTTCATTAGGTTGACAACACTTAAATAAAAAAAATAAAAAAAGAGACACCAGCTCAGCACTGATATAGTGGAAATCACTGACAATTATCGCAACAAAAATCTGCAGTTAGTGCCAGATTAGTGATGGTGTTCCACAACAACATAACCAAAATATCGTGACATGAAAATGTGTGTATATTTTGTAAGTGAAATGATGGTGTGATCTCTAACCAATGACGACATGGGAGAAAACGCAAATTTTAGATGGGAAAAAAATAACCGTAAGTAATAACTTATTTACGTAAAAATTATGACGCGAAGTATTTTCTGAGATTCGTATATAAAAAGAAAACTGTATTACTCGGGATTAAATCCACTGAAGATATCTTACTATAATAGACGAAATGTGCCTGGAAAGTAAGTACGATGTAGACTGCAGCAAGAAAGAAGGGTTTGAACTATAAAACAAATATTATGGTATTAATTCACATTTGAATTGGTTACCATGCAGGGCAATGTTTTCTTGCGATCTCATATAATAACCACATTTTACAGTCACACGACTGTGCCTAAAAGAGAGTGGAATACCTGCAACATAGTTACGTTATGTGGGCTGTAACGATACCACGCAGTCTGAGCATGATCGTATTCTAATGTTCAGAAGTGTCTGAAAGAAGTAAATTTCTTTCTGTGTGATTGGTATTCCACTCACATAAGATAACTTTCTTGCAGGGCCTCTAATCTCTTCTAGGTACAATCGTTTGACTATACAAAATGGTTACTACAAGAGACCACTAGGGCATACTGGTCCGTATGGCTATCAGTCCAGATGCAAATTAATACCATAAGGCATATATCAGGAAACACATTACTGGAGTTGACAGTGTTAAACTCGTACAAACTTAAATTTATTGCAATAAATGACATTTCAAAAAGCATGTTTCAACTTGATTACATGACGAAGATGTTTGTACTGGAGCAGGACTCAGCAACTACTGCCAATGCCATTTTGAGCTTTACCATGTGCAAACAAAACTAGAGGTCAAAAGTAATTATGATTTTTAACGTTGCTCCGTGTGTTATCAACAGTAACCATCGGTGCCCGTTACACAGAGTTTTCGCCCTATCATTTCTGGTTCAAACATGCCGCTCCTAGCTATTAGCCAAATGAAACCATTAGTTAAAGTTTCTTCGTGTGCAGCCAACAACGATTATATGTGTGGGTTCGACTCGTAACCAGCACGTAACTTTTCATTATATTATTTCCAGTTCAACATTATATTATTTCCAGTTCAAACATAGACACATCTCACTACTGGTGAAATAAACAGATATTCAATGTCTATTCGTGGTTTGCAAAGATCGACGACAGGTGTCGGGTTCGAGTCTCGGTAAAGCAAAACTCTTTCGTATCGTCATTTCGCTACTGGTGAAAAATGTCGACTAACATTTGGTTGTTCTTATTAAACAATCGAGAAGGTGCTGGGCTCGAATCACTGCCCAACACAAAACAGTAAGGTACATCATCTCCAGTTTAAATATGCGCACACTTTGTCACTTGTGGATGAAAGCAGTTTTAAGAACTTTCGTGAGTAGTTAACACGGACAATAGTTTCTGAATAGAGTCCCGGGTCCTGGTCCAGAACAAAAACTTGTGTAATGCAATTTCAAGTTGAAACTAGCGTTTTTAAATGAATTTTATTGTAATTAATTTGAGTTTACAAGCATTAAAGACTGCGTCACCCCTAATAACGTATTTACTGTTTATTGCACTCGTATCGTGGTAATAATTTACTTCTGGACTGATTCCCATATAGAGCAATGTTCTCTGGTGATGATTTGTAATAACCATTTAGTATGTATGTCGCGTAATACAAATCACTCGGAAAGCAATTCAGGTCGTTTGGATACTTTCTTGTATGAGAGTACGTTCACATAGGTTCAGGTTATACAGGATGTTTCACGTTTCCTATTCTAGGGGTAATAGACGGGATTTAGTAGAAAAAAGTTTAGGTAAGATGCCCACGTCCAGAACTGTACGGTTTGGATATAAGATAAGTTTGAAGATGAATGACTTTCGTATCTCCCACTTCACGTTACACAAGTAGTGGTAGAGCCGCACACCGCATTACCGATAATGTTTTCCGGATCACCTCAGTCCATCACCTACCACTTTCGCTCAGCTACAACAACGGCTTAGAGGAAGTGGGACGCTCATAACCAGAAGAGTTAAGGGACCACTAGCTAACACTGCTCTGTATTGTAATAACAAATCCAGACATAAGATAATAGCACGATGCTACAAATATCAGAGAACACATTATTAAAGGTGAGACAACTCTTATCGCTTATGAACTCAAACTGATTACAATAAGTGACAGTTCTAAAATGTTAACACACTATTTAGTATCCGAGATGACTAATGCTCGTAACTCTACCACATAAATCACTCCCTAATCCTTAATCAAAACGGAATTTTTTCGAATAAGACATTTTCCAAGAACACCTGAACACCAAAAAATTCGATGATATTTCGAAGTATTCTTCCCCTCTAAAAGGTTTTCCAACCACCTATTAACCGTCGTTTGCTTGGCGAGTGGTTCTGTATCAGCTAGTTACGGACAGACCGCAATTTACAGCGTGTAGCGCTCAATGGAACTCTCACCATCGATACCTTCTTACTGTCCGTCCCCGGTAGGTGAGTCGTCAGCGCGACAGCACATCAATCCTAAGGGCACGGGTTCGATTCCCGGCTGGGTGAGAGATTTTTCTCCGCTCAGTGACTGGGTGTTGAGTTGTCCTAATCATCATCATTTCTTTCGCATCGACGCGCAAGTCGCCGAAGTGGCGTCAAAACGAAAGATTTGCACCCGGCGAACGGCACGGGTTCGATTCCCGGCTGGGTGAAAGATTTTTCTCCGCTCAGTGACTGGGTGTTGAGTTGTCCTAATCATCATCATTTCATTCGCATCGACGCGCAAGTCGCCGAAGTGGCGTCAAATCGAAAGATTTGCACCCCGTCTACCAGACGGGAGGCCCTAGTCACACGACATTTACATTTTAATTTCCCGTATCACTAGTAACATCACTGAATCCATCATGGCACGTGTATCTATGTGCAGATCGAAAGACACTTATCGCACTAGTTATCTAACGCAAAGTGACATTAAAACGAGAATTTTTCATGAGCTGCTAGTTGTGCGTATGTTTGAACTTTAAATAACATTCGAACTGTTTTGATCTGGATATGGCTTCAAACACAGCATAAGTAGGCAATGCAAACTAAGCAAAGCTCTCTGATCGAGACTCGACCACAGCACTGATCATCACTGCTGAATAGGCATTAAAAGACGCTGTGAGTGTATTTATCAACCGTCATTTTTTATTTGTAGTAGTGTTCCTGAGTTGACATATGAAACGTTGCATATTTTAAGGTTTTGCGTAGTGTTGTTCATGGGTCAGAAACCGGAGCGTTAAAGAGAAAAAAGGATACAATTTTTAACATTTCGTTGTCTTTGTATTTAATAGAAGGTTCAAGGGAGCTGAGGTAGCTCGAACACTTGTGCCGTGTACGAGATGAGTGCTATCACATCAGCAAATAGTTTTCTTGGGTCATGTAGGATGGTTTCGATATGAATTATTTACCACATTGAGGAAGTCCAACGGCTGTAGTTCTGTCACGTAAGAGGTCAAACGCTGGTCTTTCATGAGATTGGAATCCAGAACCAACGCAGAGTTGGACTTGCAGCAAGACGACGTTCGCAGCAAGACAACATTACCACAAAGCTAGCAATCAACTGCAACAATCAGTGCTCTCTCATTGTCCTAGTCATAACTAAGACAGATAATTCGTAATGAGAAAAAACCAAATTAGTTGTATTTTCTGCGTGTAATGACCTTTCTGGACTAAAAACGTAAATTTTATAGTAAAATGAAACACCATAATTGAAAATAATTCAGAATATTTCATTAAAATACCAATAAATATCAAGTGAATTAAGCAAGATAATTCTATGTCACTCCAGGAAGTAACTTGACTATAACAAGGTGGCCAGGCTTATTCTGCGATGTTGGCAAGGCCCAATCCTTCTCGCAGCGTGAAGGAATACGTTTCCACAGCTGATGTGTTCCCTGAGTGGACTACCAATCCAGGGGTTACTTTAAGTATATATAAACGTATATATAAAAATAATAACGTAGTGCTCATTCTGTGGAAGAGCCCAGTTACAGCAAGTCTTGAAATAGACAACAATTAAATAAACGTAGTCTGGAATGGTATTTACACACAATGTTGCACAACAGCATGTGATGACTGAATGCGTCGGTATAGACGGGTAGGATGATGCTGGAGTGTGTGGAGACTATCCAGTCGTCGTAGAATTATTACATTAAAGTACCATGATTCGTTAACAACCAGATTATATTTCAAATTTGCTCAATAGAGTGTGAATAGCCTCCGCGGTATTGCATCCCACACTCATCACAGTCCCATCATAAGATGGTGAATACTGAGCAGGTACCACCACTCTTTCTTTTGGTAGAACTAATAACTGTCTACTTATTGTTAAAAATCTGTTTACGCATTTCGGGATAGCACATCATCGCTACCTCATATAAAATGTTTTAATACATAGTTTTTGAGCTGATAATGGCAGTAGCCAAACCTTCTTAATCAATGAAGAAATATGTTAAGTGGTCTAGACGATATGATTCACAAAACATAGTGTTGTGTCACGCGATTTCAATCTTAATTTATCAACAATGTTAAGATTGAAATCCTGTGACGTGATACTACGTACATTCTAAGACAAAAAAAGACGCATCACGAAGTAATGATCCGAATGGGACGGAAATCGGTAGATGTGGTGTACACATACAGGCAAACAACTGAAAAGAATTTCAGAAAAATTGGATGATTTATTCGAGAGAAAGTGCTTCACAAACTAAGCAAATCAATAACGTGTTGGTCTACCTCTGGCCATTATGCAAGCATTTATTCGTCTTGCCACTGATCGGCAGAGTTGTTGGATGTCCTCTTGAGGGATTTGTGCCAAATTCTGTCCAACTGGTGAGTTAGATCGTCAAAATCCCGAGTTGGTTTGAGGGCCCTGCCCATAATGTCCGAAATGTTTTCAATTGGGGAGAAATCCGGGGACTCTGTTGGCCAAGACAGGGTTTGGCAAGCACGAAGATAACAAGTAGAAACTCTCTCCGAGTGCGTGCGGGTATTTTCTTGCTGAAATATAAGCTCAGGATGGCTTGCCTTGGAGGGCAACCAAACGGGACGTAGACTATCGTCGACGTACAGCTGTGCCGCAAGGTTGCAGCGGATGATCACCGAAGGGGTCCTGCTACGAAAAGAAATGCCACCACAGCCCATCACCACTGGTTGTCGGGCTGTGTAGCGGGCGATACTAAGGTTGGTATCCCACCGCTGACAGGGGCGTCTTCAGACACGTGTCCGCTGGTCGGGGTCTATTCGAAGCGGAACTCATCACTGAATTCAATTATATTCCAGTCAATGAGATTCCAACACAAGAGGTGTCTGGAGATGCCCCGGACAGCGGTGAGATACGCCCCTAAAATGAGAGGTGTCTCCCTGTTACGAAGAAAATCGTCTACAGAAAGGTACAAGTAAAGAGCGTATTGCTGTGATTAACTAGAATGTGATGAGGCTGTGTTGTGTGTGGGATAGAAAAGGTGTTGATGCTGTCCACACACCGTTGACTAATGCTTCCAATCGTAGAAAATTAGTTTGAATTATAACTTAGCTGACAATGATCGCTATTAAACAGACTTTGTAATTTGGCTTAATGAATCAGCAGCATCTGGGTTGTCTACACACACTCCAGTACCGTCTATCCATCTGCACCGACGTATTCGTTTTCCCAGACGTTGTTGTGGGTCAATGCGTGTAAACGACACTACAGTCTGCTTTTTAAAATTTCCTTCTATTTAAGGATTTACTGTCATTGAGCCATTCATCAGAATGAACACTAAGTTATTTCCTTATTTACACTTAATGCAGCAGTCTACTCTAACAATTACTCCTCGATAATTCTCCTGCGAATATACTAAAAACGTGGAGTTTAACAAAATTAAAATAACGACAGCTATGACAAGGAGGGCCGTCCAGTTAATTTCCCCTCCTCTTTGTTTATGATGTCACGGGCGGCTTACACACCTTGCCCTATATCTGTCGTATTTCAAACTTATGTCAATTTGGCGGCAGTTTCCATTTTGTCTTCGATGCGAAAGCTTTTGTCCTGGAATGCTAGCCCGCTCAAGAAACACATCAGTTGTGGAAACGTATTCCTTCCTGCGGCAAGGATCACTGGGACTTGACAACATCGTAGAATAGGACTGGCCACCTTATAATTTTCGAGTAGCTTCCTGGAATGATACAGAATTATACTGCTACATTCAGTTGATATTTATTGGTATTTCGATTAAATATTCTGAATGAATTTCAATTATGGTGTGTCATTTTACTATCAAATTTATGTTATCAGTCCAGGAAGGTCATTATACGTACAAAATACAACTAATTTCCCTTTTTCTCATTACGAATTATCTGTCTTAGCTATCACTATGACTATGAGGGAGCAGTAATTGTTTCAGCCGATTGCTACGTTTGTGGTTTGTCGTCCTGCTGCAAACGTCGTCTTACTCCAAGCCAACTCTGTGTTGGTTCTAGGCTCCAATGTTGAGAGAAACCAGCGTTTGACCACTTACGTGACAGAACTACAGCCGTTAGAATTCCTGAATGTGGCGAATAATTCATGTCAAAACGATCCTATGTGACGTGAGAAAACTATTTGCTGATGTGATAGCACTCATCTCGCATTCGGCACAAATGTTCCAGCTACCTCAACTCCCTTTACCCCTCTATTAAATCCAAAGAGGAAAAAAGTTACAAATTTTACCCTTTTTTTCGGTTTAATCCTCCGGTTTCTAACCCATAAACAACGCTAATCAAAACCTTAAAATATGCAACGTTCAAGATGTCAGCTCAGGATCACAAACAGGAATAAAAAATGACGATTGATATATACATTTACAGCAACCCGTATACTAACACACCAAACATCGTCGCCCCGAACTTCTAGGCCAACCTACTTTTTTCGGATGATTTTTGCCCGCAATGGCAGATTGCGTGCTTAATATACCTCACGTCGTGTGCTGTGTGAACACTGGTTACAACGTTGTTTTTACTGCATGGAGTACACTCGGTTTATCGAAAATATGTCACGCTGAAAACCAAAGTACAATATGAAATAATTTTACGCTAGCCAACGTGAGTACAGGAACGTCCGCTGTAGATCATAGGTAGTGTAGAAATTGTTCTGATTAGGAAAGGCAGTCACGAGCTCTTTCAAGGAAATGTTGTTCCAAGCCTTTGCTACTATTCACGGGTTAGAAAACGAAGTGAATTATTTCTGAGCTCCGTGGCTTAAAAACTTACAGAGAGAGTGAGTTCAATAACTCACCTTTTCTTTTGCACTGTGCGACGAATAGATTGTAAAGCAGAGCAGCTGGGATGGAAGGCTCTATCTAGATGAGTACTCAGCTTTGTCCAGGTGTGTATCTATTCCTATCTTTTATTAGTCTCTCTCTTCCTCCCCATCTCTCTGTCGATCTCCTCCTTCACCCCCTCTATATCCATTTTCCCCACCCCCTTTCTTTGTACACCTCCTCCACCCCCTACTCTCTGTCCATCTTCCCCTGCCACACACCGAGCGAGGTGGCGCAGTGGTTAGCACACTGGACTCGCATTCGGAAGGACGACGGTTCAATCCCGCGTCCGGCCATCCTGATTTAGGTTTTCCGTGATTTCCCTAAATCGCTCCAGGCAAATGCCGGGATGGTTCCTTTCAAAGGGCACGGCCGACTTCCTTCCCTAATCCGATGAGACCGATGACCTCGCTGTCTGGTCTCCTTCCCCTCAAAAACAACCAACCCATGCCACACTCTCTGTCAGTCTCGTCTTCCTCCCTGTGTGTGTCAACCTGCGCGTCCCCCTCTGTCCATCTGCTCCTTTCTCCTCTATTTCCTCCTCCTCCTCTAATTCCCCCTAACCTTCTCTCTGTCCATTTCCTTCTCTTCCCTTTCTATCTCAATTTCCTCCCAACTCCTCCTATTTCCTTTATCTGTCGAGCTCCTCCTCTTCTCCTTCTCTGTCCACTTCCTCCCCCCCCCCCTCTCTGTCCATCTCCTCCTCTCCCCTGTCTGTGCCAATCTCCTCCTCCTGCTCCTTCTCTATTCACGTTATCACGCTTCCCCAAAATAGGAGGTTGGTGGTTCCCACTCAGTCAGTATTTATTTCCATATTATAAATAATATATGTACCAAATTTGGTTGAAATCATTCCAGGGGTTCAGGATGACAGGACGAGCATTTTCCTTGTGGCTTTTCCCACGCACGCACATGTCAAATATATTTCACATATATTTCACGTTTTTCACAAATATTTGTACACGTATTTCACCTGCATATCTAACGAATTTCGCCTTTTTTTCCATTTTCATACAGCTCAATGTTTATGACGTATCTCCTGAACTATGTGCTGTACAATGATACAATTTTGCATGTATATCCAGGTGTATATGTGGGTGTTGTCTGCGAAATGTGCTGCGAATAGATTTAGCAGTAAAGAAATAACACGTCATGCATCTCTGCAGTTTCTCACGCAACTCAGTATTTATAACGTCAGATTTCCTGAACTATGTGTGGTGCAATGATAAACACTATTTGATCAAAAGTATCCGGACACCCCGAAAAACACACATTTTTCATATTAGGTGCACTGTGCTGCCACCTACTGCCACGTACTCCATATCAACGACCTCAGTAGTCATTAGACATCGTGAAAGAGCAGAATGGGGGGCTCCGCGGAACTCACGGACTTCGAACGTGGCCAGGTGATTGAGTGTCACTTGTGTCATACGTCTGTACGCGAGATTTCCACACTCCTAAACATCCCTATGTCCACGGTTTCCGAAGTGATAGTGAATTGGAAATGTAAAGGGACACCTACAGCACAAAAGTGTACAGGCCGACATCGTCTGTTGACTGACAGAGACCGCCGACAGTTGAATAGGGTCGTAATGTGTAATAGCCAGACATCTATCCAGACCATCACAGAGAAGTTCCAAACTGCATCAGGATCCATTGCAAGTACTATGACAGTTAGACGGGAGGTGAGAAAACTTGGATTTCATGGTCGAGCGGCTGCTCCTAAGCCACACATCATGCCGGTAAATGCTAAACGACGCCTCGCTTGGTGTAAGGAGCGTAAATATAGGACGATTGAACACTGGAAAAGTGTTGTGTGGAGTGACGAATCACGGTACACGATGTGGCAATCCGATGGCAGGGTGTGGGTATGGCGAATGCCTGGTGAACGACATCTGCCAGCGTGTGTAGTGCCAGCAGTAAAATTCGGAGGCGATGATGTTATGGTGTGGTCGTGTTTTTCATGAAGTGGTTTGCACCCTTTGTTGTTTTGCGTGGCGCTGTCACAGCACAGGCCTACATTGATGTTTTAAGCACCTTCTTGCTCCCCACTGTTGAAGAGCAATTCGGGGATGGCGATTGTATATTTCAATACGATCGAGCACCTGTTCATAATGCATGGCCTGTGGCGGAGTGGTTACACGTCAATAACATTCCTGTAACGGACTGGCTAGTATAGAGTCCTGACCTGAATCCTACAGAACACCTTTGGAATGTTTTGCCAGGCCTCACCGACCGACATCGATACCTCTCCTTAGTGCAGCACTCTTTGAAGAATGGGCTGCCATTCCGCAAGGAACCTTCCAGCACCTAATTCAAAGTATGCCTGCCACTGTGGAAGCTGTCATCAAGGCTAAGGGTGGGCCAACACCATATTGAATTCCAGCATTACCGATGAAGAGCGCCACTCACTTGTAAGTCATTTTCAGCCAGGTGTTCGGATACATTTGATCACATAGTGTATCTTTTCTGGTACACTCAGTGGTATACGTGAATACTGTCTGCAGAGTGTGTCGCGAATATAGTTAGTTGTAAACAAGTAATAAACTGAGATGTCAATACTTCATTCGACAGTTTAACTGCGTGAACAACGAAAATGTACTAAGAGATAAGCTTTTCTTTCCTTTCACCATTTTTCAGTTTGTGGGGATCACCAGAGAGAAAAGATTTCGTAAAGGTTTGAAAATCTGTGTAAAGTTAGTGGCAAGTCTATAAGTGATCTCTTTCTCGAATACTGGATGACTGAAGTATGCGTGTTTGCGCCTCGTGGCCGACGCAACTTTCTCAACCTTCCCCTTTAATAGGTAGGTGGTTCTTGCCCCCACAGCGATTCTTTCCAGACAATACGTGATATGTGTACCAAGTTTGGTTCAAATCGATCCAGTGGTTTAGGAGGAGATGTGGAATATACATATATACGTACATCCATTTTTATAATACGTATGGATTACAAAATGAGATTTAATGTAAACATTGGACAGTTAAGGCAGTTAGTTAATGGCGATTCGCTCGAACAAGTAAATGAATGCAGTGAACATATGTAATCAGCTTCAGAGAGTCATCATTCTCATCCAGAACGATGATGATGATGTCTGGTTTGTGGGGCGCTCAACTGCGCGGTTATCAGCGCCCGTACAATTTGCCATCCTTTGCTCAGCCCAATTTCGCCACTTTCCTGGATGATGATGATGAAATGAGGGGGACAACACAAACACCCAGGCATCTCGATGCAGATGAAAATCCCTGACCCCGCTGGGAATCGAACCCGGGACCCCGTGGCATCCAGTACGAGGCTCTGCGTTACGCCAAAATGGTGATACGGTCACATATAGAACACGGTGATGTGGTGGACTGATGCTAGGCGTGGGTTTGAGTCTCGCTTCAACTGAAGGTAGTTACTTCCCACAAACAGATCCTGTTAACTTCTGGTTACACCAATGAAGAATGTACGATTGTACCGTAATTCTATATTCACTATATTGATGGTGCCCCTTCGCTGCCGAGAAGAGGTTAGGTTGGACCACGACAGAGACGGAAGATACGGCATGTAGAAACTTTGTCACCATTAACCATTCTAATACCAGTACTGTTTCAGTTACTAAACCAGACTCCATGTAAGGTCATAACGTAGTTATTCCATTTTTGATTTGAGCATGATGTGTTGAATGTATTGCTTCTCGACTGTGATTCGACCTCGGATCCTTCGTCTAGCGGTATTTGATCGTTTCATGGCGACACGGTTCCATAAATTGTTTTTTTGCTGTAAATTCCAAACACCCCAACGTCTTCACGTCCGGCGCTTGTTGTGGTTGGAATCCTGGTCTGGCATAGAAATTTTCTTTGTGTTTTTCAAGCTATAGCATGAACAGATCTATCTGCTCATGGGAAATAGCTTTGCTTTTTAGCATCTCTTCCTCCTTTCTCAACAATAACGACATGTGAGGACTTCTGCTTCCAGTGTGACACGTAACTTTTCGTCTCATCATTTCAAGTTCAAACATCTTACTCCCAGCTACTGATGAAACATAATTCGATAGTTAATGCGTTCTTGGTGTTTAGTCAACGACGATATGTGTGGGGCCCGACTCCCAGTCAGCAGTGAATTCTTCATCATGTTATTTCTCATTCAGACATGAGCCCATCTCGCTACTGAGGAAAGAAACTTACGTTTAATGTCCACTCGTGGCTACAAAACTAGGAGTTTTGTCATCAGATTTCAAGTTCAGATTTGCAAACTGATACTGTTTCAAAATTTAGATACATCACGGTTCTTTATGCCAAGTCAGTAATGACGATTTGTTCTGTGTTCCATTCTCGATCAGGCACGAAAATTTTGCTTAGTTTTCATTACCGTGAATGTTAGATTTGAATTCATCTCCAGAAGTAAACAGTTCACATCATCATCTAAAGTTCAAACATATGCACAATTTGCTGCTCACGGACAATTTACATTTTTAATGTCACTTTTTGTTAGATAACTATGGCTATAGGTGCCTTCCGAACTGTACTTAGATCCACTTATCATGATGAATAGTGCGATATTACTAGTAATTAAAGTCATATGCCACGAATGGGAGATCCCGAAGGACAGGTTTAGCCACCTAATTGTAAAACTTTTTCTTATTCTTCGCGCCCACAGGCACATTTCCTTCGCCAAGTATGAGAGCTATGTGGGTAAGTGTACCTGTGAAGCGTAAGTGACTGATGTGTGTGTAGTGTAGCGTCATGTTCGTATCGGAGATGATGAGAGACGGGAGAGGGTGCAACCCGATGCCGGCACCTAGCCTGCTCCTCACATGTAGCACCAAGGCGGATGCCGAGTTTGACGTCCCCATCCGACGAACGGATCACGATCAACAGCGTGACATGCTCACGAGAGACACTGCGGAGAGCTTTGGAATTTAATCCAAGATATTGCCGCAAATATTGGTGACCAGAACCTTTACGCCATCACCTATTCCCCCGTTGCCAGCCAAATACTCGCAGTGAAAATTTCATCCACCGTTCGAATCGTTTACCTCCGAGTCGAGCGCCACCGCACGAGCGTGCGTTAGCGACCTCGGCTGCGGAGGCGTGTCATATTACTAATGATACGTTGTTGATCGTGAGGTTTCCATAAAGCGCTACACACTGTTAATCGCGCTCTGTCTGTCTCGTTAGGGCATTAACCAGTTGATACAAAACCACTCGTCAAGCGAACGACGGTTAATAGGTACTTTGAAAACCTTTTAGAGAGCAAGAACACTTCAAAATATCATTGAACTTCTGGAGATAAAATCTTCTTGAAAAATACCTTATTCCAAATTTAATTATATTTGAGTAAGGATTAAGGAATAATTTTTGTAGTAGAGTTACGGGCATTGGTAGTCTCAGATACTAATGAGAGTGTTAACATTTTAGAACTGTCACTTATTGCAATAAATTTGAATTTACAAGCATTAAGAACTATCTCACCACTACTACGGCGTTCTCTGATATTTACAGTAACGAGTTATTAATTTACATCTTAAATTATTGCCATACAGAACACTGTTCTCTAGCGGTCACTTGTGGTAGCTATTTTCTATAGTCAAAGGACTATACCGAAAAGTGACTAGAGAACCCGCAAGGAAGCTATGTAATGAGGGTTGCGTGCCACTCAGGTGGAATGTAATTCAGGTCGTTCGGATATTTTCGATCATGATGCTAGATATAGTATCCTTCAAATATCAATCTCCTGTGATATTTGCTGTTCCGCCGTATCGAAAAGCGCCGGCACGAAGGCGAAGAACGCAAGACCAGAGAAGGCGGTGAGACGACGTCAGCCAATAGCGCGCTGACCAGGATGTCACCACGATAGGAGCGACATCTAGACGAAGTGAATACAAGCGCCGCTCCTGCCAGCCTCGTCCGGACAGTATTCGCACAGTACTAGGACAATACTACGATGGAAGTGACGTGTGATCCATACCAAGTGCTTACATGGATCTTGTATACAGCAAAGGACTTTGTTTGCATGTCATACATCGCTTGCGACTCCAGTGTAAATTCAAAGTTAAGCATTATCAATCTGCTTTATTGAAATAAAATTACTAATGTAATTTACTTGAACTGTTGTATAGCATTCCGAGAACGCAGCATCCCTTAGGCAGGCTATAGGCGACGAGTGGTCAGGACCCCACATTTCCATTGCGGGATGACAGAGAGGACGAGCCAATTTCTTCAGCGCAAAACGTCTAATATGTATAAATAAATGTTATCGCTGTCCTAAATACAGATTTAAAAATTGTTGAATATAATAATATACTTAAGTTCGTTTTCTTTTTTGCATTGAGATAAATACGAAGAAAAGAATAAAATGCATTTCCCACTCGGAAGAATCAGTCACATCGACAACTTAATATAAAAATGTTAGCATCACAATAAATTTTCGAAACAAGTCGTACTTAGAACAAAAGTTTCAAAAAATGGCTCTGAGCACTATGGGACTCAACTGCTGTGGTCATCAGTCCCCTAGAACTTAGAACTACTTAAACCGAACTAACCTAAGGGCATCACACACATCCATGCCCGAGGCAGGATTCGAACCTGCGACCGTAGCAGTTCACGGTTCCAGACTGCGCACCTAGAACCGCGAGACCACCGCGGCCGGCAACAAATGTTTCTTCTGTCGAAGTAGCATATGGCTCCGTACCCGCGACGTGCTGGAAATAACGATGACTGTGACAGTCATATGAATATATACAGCGTGCTTCTTGTTAACGTTTAAAAAATCCCGAAGCGATGTAGATGACGCTGAGACAAGTATTAATATAAGACACATGGGGCCGCAAATGTCGGAAAATACCGCAAAAGTGGATGACAAATGTTGGACATGTGACGTCACCAAATGACGTACCTCACCTCACGTACAGAGATTTGACTTTTCGATCCTACCCTCGCCGGTAGCGGTCAGTGCTACACATCTCTCCGCTAGGTTCCTCTATTTTAGAAAACCTGTTGTAAACGTAGAAGCTACAAAATTATTGTCCTCGCTGTAAACAAGCAAAAGCTGCTCTTATTTTATGTTTCTTTCGTTTTGTCCCTTCTTTTTTTGTTAATAGAGCTTATTTAGTTAAGAACACGTGGGTCATTTACTGGTAGCGATGCAATTCAGAAGCATATAGTTATTTATTTGTGACGCAATATAGTAGATTTTTGCTGTACAGTATTTTGCAGGTAACCAGTGGAGGCCGTGAGACAGCTAAATAAAATAATAAATACTGCGTCAATGTAAACACATAATTGTCTAACGCAAAATGCTGCCTGTCAGACACAAGACTTGATCCATGAGATCGACACGCTAAAGTAGCCGACGTGGTCCCGGAGCCACGCCGACGTGGATACTTGATTTGACTTGGGATGGGACAGACCGACAGGCTCCGCGGCTGCACGTGCGGTGACATACTTCATCTGATGACCTCCCATGTCCAACACTTTCATCCCATTTTTGGGTATTTCCCGACATTTGCGGCCCCATGTGTCTTATATTAAATTACTTGTCTCAGCGTCATCTACGTCGATTAGAGGATTTTTAAACGGTGATAAGAATCACTCTGTATATACCAGAAAACTGTCGACTTATGCAGGAAATCCAGTATTCTCGTAGCATACACCAATGAAAAACTAGAACAACAGTTAATACATAACACAGGAACACACACAGAATTTAAAAAAGCGCCGGCCGATGTGGCCGAGCGGTTCTAGGCGCTTCAGTCTGGAAGCGCGCGACCACTACGGTCGCAGGTTCGAATCCTGCCTCGGGCATGGATGTGTGTGATGTCCTTATGTTACTTAGGTTTAAGTAGTTCTAAGTTCTAGGGGACTGATGACCTCAGATGTTAAGTCCCATAGTGCTCAGAGCCATCTGAACCATTTCAAAAAAGCAACATCGTCGTATGCAAAGTTTGTTGTGTAAATGGTTCTGCACATTACATAGGACAGACTGAACGAATTTTTAAAAAATGTTTTGAAAGGCAGCTTTACGGGTTTTGACTGAGTCACTTAAAAAAACCATCCACAGTGACACGCATGCAGGACATAACTCACAAAATGCATACGAGAGATAAAACACTTAGTATGTGTGATACCATATTAAAGACCAAAAACATTAGTTTTACTAGAAAAGCTTGAAATTTACTGGCACATATCCATGAGCCAACAGATCTGCTGAGTGAGGGAACTGAATTCCACAACCACGACTTTATCAGTCACCTTCCTGATGCAATTATGCTGAACACTAAAACATTTTGGATAAAGATCAAGATCGCTAATTAGACACCCACGTGGATTTAATATCTCTAATTAACTGGGATGTCCGAAAATATAACAATAAAATATCTTACGAAATTTTGTCTTTAAATATAGCAGGTATTTTTATGATAACGTCTTTGAACATAAGCTTTTATCTTTGCTTTGTTAACACGGATTGTTGACACTTTGTAATTTTCCTAAGTTAGTTTTGATTTAGAACTATGTCACTTAGTAATCTGTCTTGGATTCAGGTTACCATAGAAGGCAAAGTAATTTGTGTAAAATAATTAACATTCGATTTGCATAGTAATATTTTTATATTTTTTTCTGCATAGTATCGTTTTTGTTAACAACAGACACGTGTAATTACAGAGGACGACTCACGCAGAAGCTGTACAAGCCAATTAACCTAAAGGTTGATTTCACGTGTCAGAAATGTCGTCGTGTATAATTTAAAATAAAGTTACACTGTAAGGAAATACTGCAACAAGTCACATACCGAAGTTTCTGTGATGCATAGTTTACGAAAATGTTTTATATTTGCATCCTAAAATGTAACAAAGTTTTTATGATTACATAGTTTTTCACTTATATACGCTCTATACATTGAACTTACATCTTAAAAAGCCCTCCTTTATATATTATAAGACACAGGATTATAATTCAAACTGAACTAAATACAAGATGGCGGATACATTTGTTGACATAGACTGCTGATTTGATGTGCCAAAGAACGTGATATGTATATAGATATGGCACACTTCTGGTGTTACTTCAGAGATAATTCTGCATAGTATATATTATTTTATACAGTCAGACATTTAATAATTTAGGTCTTTAAAAGGTGTACAGATAAATTTGTTAGAGGAATTAGAAACATACAACCACATTCACAATAAACCTGACTGCATACTGAATGATAAACTAGAACCAAAATACAATGTGGCTCCGGAACTTCATACAATTCCTATAACCTGAAATGATAGAAATAATAATTAATTGACAGAGAGTCAATTATTCAGTGGCCATTACTAGCATCTTTAAAACCCAAATACTTTAATGTCTAACTGTATAAAATTATCTGTTCTATGCAGAAATATCTTTGAAGTACTTCCAGAAGTGCGCCATATATTTACAAATATCACGTTCTTTGGCACATACAATCAGCACCCAACGTAAACAAAAAATGTATCCGTCATCTTGCATTTAGTTGATTTCACTGATCAGTATGAATTATAGAAGAGAATCAAATCTTTGTCTTACAATTTGCAAAGGAGGGCTTTTCAAGAATTAAGTACAATGTATAGAGCATATATGAGTGTAAAACTATGTAATCACAAAAAGTTTGTTACATTTTAGGATGCAAATGTAAAACCTTTTGTAAACTTTGCGTCACAAAAACTTTGTTATGTTTTAGGACATAAATGTAAAACCTGCAAAGACATCAAGTTACCATCTAAAGATAGGCTAGGGCCCGAAACTAGTAATGGTACAATGAAATCACAACAAAAATTTGTGGCTGGTTGCAGTATTTCCTATAGTATAATTTATGAAAACAATTTCGGTGTTCTCTGACCAAAATGCATAAAACAATAGAATGAAGTGGTTTTGATACTGACTGACACATTTATTTGTATGACGTAACTGATTAGTCTTTGTTAGTATAACCCGACAGAATCCACAATGCAAACAGTATCCTTGCTCTTAGGACTGAACGTCTCATTGTCTGTTTAAGAAGTTGGGCATTCTGACTACCGCTTCATAGTCTATTTATGTCATTAAGAAGTTATTTTATATAATCCACACCAATTGAAAAGGAACAATGATATACATCATTACAATGCTGGAAAGAAAAATGACATTTACTACTCCACATTAAGGTCGTCTTCAGCACACGAAGGCGTGCACAATGCTGCACTAAAATTTTTGATAACTTATCAAGTGGTATAAAATGTCTGATACACAGAGTAAAATTTAAAACAAACTGAAAAAGTTTCTCCTTTACAACTCCTTCTATCCCGTAGAATAATTTCTATTGTTTTAATATGTAAAAGGCGGTAGGTAGGAATTATTAACTGATATCTGCATTAACAACAGCAACAAAAAACATTCAAGTTATAAATTTTCAGCATGTAGCCATTTTAAAAATTTTAGTTGCGATGTGAATGTAAAATGACTCGTTCCACGTCATTACGACTGATCGTGCAAATGATCTGTGGAAAAGTAATCTAACCAAATAATTAAAAACCAAACAATCGTTCGGTCGAGCTAGTACCTGGAAAAATTCGTCGATGGCATCGTTGAAGGAATCATCTCGGCCTGCGCGAAACAATAAGAACAGTAACACTATTCAAAATATCTGAGAATATCCTAATTTGTGAATATTTATAACAAAGTTGTGGAATTGTCCAGGAAATTCAATATTCGTGTTGCACAAGCAAGGAGGATGTTACATGGATTATAGCGATACTTCCGGTAGATAGGTTATCTAGGGAACTAACCGTTATGTCGTCTTCCGTATCGCAAATTCATACGGACATATGATGTCGCCAAACACTAGAGTAGAATATACGGAAGACGGCGTAACTGTCGTGTGCAGGTATGTGGTGAAGCTGGCGTGACTGGGCGTCTAGAAAAAGGGACGTTCGTACGAGCTTTTTGAAATAAAAGGGAAGTGGCGCGCTGGTATAATGACATCCTGGACGAGGCGGTCGCATTTCACGCGAGCTCTGCCCATGTAACGACGAACGGGGGCCCTCAATCTATGACAAATGTCATTCGAAACACGCAAATTACCAGCCGCTGAAGCACAACGCCCGTGAAAACCCGATATTCACGATGCCACTCTTTTTCCCCTTCCAGAAAATTAGTAAGTTATCGTTTGCCGCGACTTTTCAGAAATGAAGAAATGTTAATAACGGCTAAAGTAAAAGGATTAGATTTTGCGTACAAACTACGTAAGCGAAACATCTTGCCGACAGGCTTTATTGTCACGGCACTCGCAGCGTAGCATCTGTAGCTTTTATAGGTGCTTTCTGTTCCGGTGCCCGTCTCAGCTTCACACCACCACTTCCACATGTCATCTCACACATGACACCATACCGGTGCACTTATTGCTCTGTCCGTGACGATAATGCTGAAAAGGCGTACCGGGATTGCTCCGGTCGGTAAACAGCACTTACTTCCTATATTCCTAAATATGCAGGGTTTCCCAAATCATTAGGATCGAAATAAAGCACACGGTAGACCAACCTAAAGTGAGTATTTTGAGATAGAGAAACAAAGATCGGAAATGAATATTTCAGGTGATAAAGAGGTAAAGTAAAGTCGTGTGGCATGATCTGCTGGGATACCCATAGCGCACGTTCAATCGCCTGAATTGGAAAGAGGTTTGCCGGCCGGTGTGGCCGTGCGGTTCTAGGCGCTTCAGTCTGGAACCGCGTGACCGCTACGGTCGCAGGTTCGAATCCTGCCTCGGGCATGGATATGTGTGATGTCCTTAGGTTAGTTAGGTTTAAGTACTTCTAAGTTCTAGGGGACTGATGACCAAAGATGTTAAGTCCCATAGTGCTCAGAGCCATTTGAACCATTTTGAAAGAGGTTTTATATCCTTCGCATCCATAGGCATCTTTCCTACACGAAGTATGGGCGTTTTGTATTGTTTAAGTGTAGCTGTTAAGTGTAGGCGACTGTAATATGTTTCTGTTGTGTGATGTCATGTAAAGAGCGTGAAAAAAATATAGAAATACTGTATCAAAAATGCAACACATTAACGTGCCTAATACGGTGTAGGAAAACCGTTGGATTCAAAACAGATTCCATTCGTCTCGAAACGGATAAATACAGGTACTTCATGGTTTCCATGGGAATCCTATATCATTCTTCCTACAAAGTAGTGGTAGTTTCAGGCAACGATGATGACGGTGGAAAGCGATTATGTAACCTTCTCTCCAAAGCAGACCATAAAGGCTCAATGATACTGAGATCTGGTGACTTTGGTGGCCAGGCATGATGCGTCAGTTCATCCTCGTGCTCACAAAACTAGTCCTGAATAATGCGATGTATGTGAACAAAGCCCCCGTCATCTTGGAAGATAGCATCACCGCTGAGGAACAAACATTGTACCATGGGATGGACCTAATCAGCCAAAATAGTCGCGTAATCGTTGACAGTAATACCACCTCGAAGAGTAATCACGGGGCCCATGGGATACCACAACACGGCTGTACAAATCACCACCGAACCCTCATCACATTTCACTCTTGGGACGGAAACAATGTGAAACATCACTCATCCGATCAAAGGACTTTCTTCCACTGCTCCACAGCGCAGAGTTTACGGATTCGGCAACACACTTTCCTGTTAAGAACATTTGCACCACTGACGAATGGTCTTAGAATTCCGGCTCGCTTGCTTATGAAGCTTCCTTCGAGTTGTTTGGTGCTGACAGGATTTACGTGCGTGGTATCCAGTTTTGCAGTGACTTCGCAGCTGTCGTCCTCGTTATTTTTCGTCACAATTCTCTTCAATGACCGTCCATCGCTATCACTCAACACAAACTATCGTCTGCGTTGTGACTTAGCGGATGTTTTTTCCGCTTTACCTGTACGCGGTTTAAAGTTTCCGCACAGTTCATGTCGGTTACAGAGGCACCCACCATAAGAGGGCCTACAATTTCCCCACGTTGACTTCACTCACCTCCGACATAATTCACTCACAACTACACAGAACACTGTTCTCAACACAACACTTGCAACGTGGTCAAACAGGACAGCGCAACCTACAGGCTCAGTTAGCTTCTGCATTCATGTTGAAGCATGCGTTTCTCGCGGTGTTTGCATATTTTTGTCCAACTTCTGTAAGTGTAGGATGATGATGAGAGATGGGAGAAGGTGAAAATCAGTGATGGCACACAGTCTACTCCTCTAGAATAGCACCAAGGGGATTGCCAAGCTTAACGTCCCCGTCCGACGGATGGACCAACATCAACACCACAGTGTGGCATGTCCTTATATCAAGAGACACTGCTGAGAGGTTTGCTATTTAATCTGGGATACTGGCGCAAAGACTGGTAATCAGGGATTTTACTCAACCAGCCCTCTTCTCCCCCCTGCTGAAAAGGCAAAGGGAAAATTGTCAGCAGCGCGCGTCGTACCCGATCACCCGTGCAAGTACTGGCCACGCCCGATAGTGCTTCACTTGGTTGCGTTGACAGAAACCACTGTATCCACCGCAGCACCACCGTTGACAAAAGGAGGCTTTCGGTGATCCATGCGCGTGAGCCACGTATTTATTTGTGAATGCATGTTTCATAACTTTCTGCTCTGTGCCGAATCATGTTTTTGATGTCACCTTAAAAACAACACATAGCCGTCTGTAATGTATCACAGGTGGGGTCCATCGGTGTTTACAGACCATGAGGGGTTGTCAAAGATGAAGACTTACTCATTGTAGGAAATAGTAGACGTGCATTTACTGTGTGGTGCAGTGGGATGTAGTGGTCTGAAAACTAGACGAATGTAGAAAGAAAAATTCCCCGAGAGTCATCAGCCTTACTGGAAGAAATTAATCACCGTGTAAAGAAACTTAGAGAAACTGGATCGTTCAAGCCATTGAGAGTTGGTCTACGTTATCCACAAAAAAATGCACCCAAAGTAGAATTTGAAGAGATCGTGCTGATCATGTGAAAGTGTATTCATTAATAAACACTCGCCAACTTGCTCGCGAAACATTCATTTTGAAGAATACAAAGTAGAGAGCAGTGATGTGGGAGAAATTACTCCCCTATCATATAAACAACGTGAGCAAGCAGTGGAGCCAAACGGTTTTGAACTTAGTTTTCAGTTCTACAAATGAATTACCCAGCACTGTACTGCAATGCCGATCTTCCCACAGTGTGTATTGCCCACATGTGAATGACCTTTCATTCGTACTGGTGCTGACAACTGCTAGAACAGCAATGACTGGAGTAATAAAAATCTGTGAACGTCGCTGGCCTGCATCATGAGTAACAAATCTTCAGCAACTCCTGTGTTACAATTTTTCAAGATCAACTAGTAGGATCTTATTTGCTGCTGCATTTTCTGAAGGGGGGAGGTCACCTGTGTTCATTAGAAATATTGTGCCACAGTTGTTTGCGACAATACCTCTTATTTCCCTTGAGAGGGCGTGGTTGCAACAGGATTGTTCACCGCGCCACATCCATATTAATGTCCACGAGCACTTGAACAACAGATCCCTTCTTCGGTCGAGTAGAAGATAGTTTCTCGTTCTATCGGCTTGCTGGAAGTCGTCGGTGGATGAAATCGCAGCAAAAACTGAAGGCGAACTGTTTGTTCGATCATAGGTACCGCAACAGACAACAGCGTGTGCCGCAAAATGCATACCGTTGTAATGCATGCATTGCGACCTAACAGTCGTCATTCTGAACACCTGCTATGAGCTTAAGTTGTTGCTATAAGGGATACGTTATTCATGTCAGTAAGGAACCAGATATTTATTTCTGGCCATTTCTTACTTACATCAAAGTACTCACTCTGAGATCCCTAGCATCTGGACAATTTTGACCTCAGGGACTTGTAAAAAAATGTAAATGTCGTGTGACTAGGGCCTCCCGTCGGATAGACCGTTCACCGCGTGCACAGTGTGTCGATTTGACGCCACTTCGGCGACTTGCGTGTCGATGGGGATGAAATGATGATGATTAGGACAACACAACACCCAGTCCCTGAGAGGAGAAAATCTCCGACCCAGCCAGGAATCGAACCCGGGCCCTTAGGATTGACATTCTGTCGCGCGAACCACTTTTTTAAGAAACCGCTGCAGGAGCAGGACGACCAGCTACCGGGGGCGGACAAGGGACGTGTGACATGCTGTATATATTGGTGACCCATACAACGGAATGTTTTACTAAAACAGCGTATCACTGGCGTTATATGGTGGAACAAAGACGGTGTAATCATCGATGAAATGCTCTCGCCACTGTGTGAAACCTACTAATTACTAGAGTCTAATTTGTTGGCCAATGACCGAATGAATTTCATTTTTCACGTTACTCTCAGCTCCATTACTATGGTTAGAGGTGCAATATCTACGACTATATGCAAATGAAGGCAGATGGTAAGCAGTGTCCGTTTATACAGCATTTTTTGTTCAATCTGATCGGTAAATATTGTTTGTAGGCAAATACTGAGCAAAAAATTCCAATTTTTTTATCGACATATTGGCAAACCGTAGATCTAGTTTTTGTCTTAACATAACATGTTAAAGGAGCTGAGTAGCACCGAACATCCAACACGAACGGTCTCGCCACATCAAAATAGTCACTCATCTGTGTCACGATTATAAACACTAAAACATAGGGCACACACACAAACAGAGAAGGGGATACAATCCGTGTGACATGCTACGAATGTGTAAAGTTACAGTATTAATCAACAGTCAGTCATTAATCCTTATAGTTTAAAAGGCATCATCTTCATCAGCAGCAGCAACATTACGGTCTTTAGCTGTGACCATTCATGGTGCTCTTGCATGTTTGCTAATTTCATTCACACACCTTCAGTTAAATAGCGGTCTCGGTCTTTCCTTATTTCTTAGAATCCGGCAGATATCTTTCTTTTTCCCTCTACTATCCATTTGCCTAGTTATATACGCGACACCTAATAGCGTATGGGACGGCAATTTACGGTTTGCTGTTTCATCAGCAGAAGGAAACCTGAGACAATGACCACATGTTATTAGAGACCGTATCTTCATCTAGTTGTTAGGTTTGACATAACACAATGAGAATTTCAGACAAAACATGTTACTGTTTCAACACGGCAAATTTATACGTGTTTTTCGCACGCTGTTGCCCTGCTGCGGAACTGATTACACCTCGCTAGAAAGAAAAAAAATCCAAATACTCATTACAGCTATTCCACTTTCGTACTACATCGATAGGCCAGTGACCTGTTTTCGCAGTTTCCCGATTTGTGTTATAAATACAGTTGACTTTGCATGATACAAAATATGATAGTAACTCGCTAAACCGTAAAGATGTCAGTCTCTGTACTAATCTAGTAGTACTAGTTCCTGCAATGAGGACAGAAACGAAAATTCGGGACTCCACTTCTGTTCCTCTCTTTCTCAAACAGTACTATAATGTCAGCCGAAAAGGGAAAGAAAATTAGGGAGAAATGGAAATACGGTCGGAGTTCGAATTGGAGGGAAATGAAATGCTTTCTTTTCAGCTTATTCTGTGTTTCCAATTCACTCTAAAGAGACTGTGACCATCTGCATCAATCAAATTTCATTCCCTTATTACACTCATTTAGTTTTCATTCGTTGTTTGCTGGCAAGCAAGATCGCTAGGCACCACCATCGCTTTAGTTTTCAGTTACTATTTCAGATGACACACAGCAGACAGCATTAAAATTAATTATCGCTGCAGAGCCTACATGCAAACACTCTAGCGAGCAGTAATATGAAACTACTTTGTGATTAGGGTCAGTTGGACCCAAAGAGTGAAAAAATATTTGCGCGCTCTCACTTCACACTGTGATTCTTTGCTTTCAGCAACAAATTTCATCGTATTTTCGGTAAGAAATAGACATGACAAATGACAACTGGGCAACGCTGTAATAATAAGTATCTTTACTGGAAACGGAATAGCAGCTCAGACCAGTTACTGCAGATAGTAGAGTGTTGGGTTAGAAAATCCGACATGAATGCTTAGATTCCGGAAGTAGCTTATTTTTTTATTATTTGCTATTTTATTCTGCGTGGTATAGCATCTGATTTCTTAATCGTTGTACAGTAATTATAAAACGTACTGTACTAAAACATGCAATTAAGTAACACTGACACAGCAATGAGTGTACAATAGTTATTATTATTATTATTACTCTTTTGAAGGAGCGTTTTGGCTTTGAAAATTTATTATGTTCTATCACCTATACCTAACAATGGTTTCAGCCTTTTGTCGTTATTGCTTCCTCTTTCTTCAGTTAAATCCTTTTCCTAAAGGACAAAGAAACTAACCCGTCTCGTTTTTGGTCTAGCATATGCTTCTCTTCAACTATTGAATTCATACGTCTCTGTAGATTCCCTTCGACCATAAACATCACATAGCTGCTTGATTTAAGGGTTTGGCACAACTTCATGTTCGTACTACATTTGAATCCAGAACACACTGTCTTGAATCAAAAAGCAAGTCGTACACGTAATTACAGTCTTACCGCATTGCTACCGTTAGACGTCGATTTTCTACCGAAAAAAGCACGCGAAGAAATATTGTTGCTGACATTTTCGTTTTGCTAATATGGAAATAACCCTGCTGTGAATTAAGAGTGTGTGAATTTTCCTCTTGCCTCTACAACTCTTGGTGACAGAACCGTTGTCGCTGTTTTCGTCCTCCCCTTTGCTACACCTCCTTGTATGACCCACAATGTCGTTAATCACCACCTTTTTTACTCTAACACGTCGTCATGGAGAGGGGAGAACTGAAAAGAAACACCAATTAAATAATTAATTAATTAAGACAAGTAAGACGTAAGTGAGCGCTAAGTGGAAGTCAGTTCGGGCAAACAGTGCAGCTGCTGGCTGCACTACACAAGAACATACCAACTATTTATTTAAGCGCTAAGATGTTTCTTGTCGCAGCTGCCGCTCGGAAGGTGATGCAAATTCATGATTAAGATCTAAAGTGCAAAGGTACACCAATGAAATGCCGTAATGCACCTGAGGAGAAACAGAAAGGAATTTTAGGTTTATTAAAATAAAAGCTGCAACGTAACGACGCTAAGAAGACCTTAGACTATCTCTAAACGACAAATACGGAAACACTGCCATGTCAATCAGAAAAATCGATCTGATATGGGGCTACAACGCTGGAACTATAATCGTGGCATCCTCAATGTTCAGCAGTCGCTGCAGGATACGATTAGAGCAACACACATGCCAATCCACCGGACATATAACTCGTTAGCTGCCGCTCCCGTCGGTGGCCTAACCTGAAGCATTTGAATATGATATGAAATGCAAAACATGTACCTAGAAGCATGCTGGTCAATTCGTACAGGCATCAAGTGGCACTTAATTACTCACATTTTCGTAATTTACTTTTTGTTGTTGTATCCGATAGGTACAAGTGAATTTCTTTTATATCTTACGATCACATAGTGAAGATGTAATTCCTTGACAGACAATTTCCTTTGTCAAACAGCAGCTATAACGCGGTTCATTCTGTATACCGCGCAATAACGAAGCAGTGTGACAAAATGAAAGTAATTACACGAAGAGCGGGAAGCGTGGGTAATGTAAAAAATACGAAAACTGCACATGTGTATTGGTATGCTGCAATGCACCAAGTTTGTGTTCGGGCAAGTTTGTTTAAAAATGTGGAAATACTAAGTGCTTCAGCATCAGATCTTGAAGTCGTACCCTCATACATTGTGCACTTTAGTGTTGTAATCACAGGAAAATCCTTGTTTCACAAGAGGCCAGTTTCCTATTTTCGGTTTATGTTTTAAATATTTTTAATACTTATCGTTTTGTTTTAAACGAATTCCTGCCCATCTTCTCAGCAGCTGTCAACGATCAGCAAGCTTCCCAGCTTCCGTCTACCATTTTACCTATTGTCGTTGGACATTATGCCTTTGATGTGAGTATTCTTTGCAATGGTTGTTCGCCCATTCCGCAGTTTCGCCGATGGCCGGCTTGCTCAAGATCCTCAACCGGTATCCAATACAGATTCCAAAGAATTTATCTGGAATGTCGCTCCTTAGTGACATATTCGAACGCTGGCGGGGTCGGTCGCACTGTAAATGCACCGGATCGGAGTTTCACTAAATAAAAGTTTTGGATTTCGCATGACCTTGGATAACATATGAATTATATTTTCGTGTTGTCTAATGATTTCTTTATGGTGCTGCAATTTTCACTCTAGTGTATGTAGAAACTTTAAATACGTACTTTCCCCTAGAACTGTTCATTCATAACACGTGTCCAAAGTCGAGATTGTTCCCTTTATTGGCAATACTTTCGATTCATTATAGGAACTCCACTCAGCCCTACGGGATTGTAGTGTATAAACAAGGCTCCCCGACCAGGAGCAGAGAATCATACGACACTGACCGGACGCCGTGCTGTCCCGTCGATGACGAGGTCATTAGGCACGGAATATAAGTTCGTGATGGGTAGGACGATGAAGGAAATCAGCCGTGCATTCCCCTGTAGCCATTTAGGAAAACACAAAAAAACCTAACTCTAGATGGTCATGTGGGGATTTGAACCGCCGTCATCCAGATTACGAAGCCAGTGGCTTACACTTGCGTCCCAACGCTCGGTGGGTTGAGGAGCTGCTCTCTCGCCCGTTACCAGCTTTCCGAATTACATCTCGCTCAAGCAGCCCCTCATTTGGCTGTACGAGGCTAAGTGCACCACTTTCCTTTCCTCTACCAAGACAAATCCATAGCTGTTCCACGAGTCGAATCCGTGACCTCTGCAAAGCATTTAGACACGCTTACCACTCGGCTATGGAGACAGCATTTCATTATGTATCTTGTAATAACCATAGAAACGACATTCTTTCGCCATAGGTTTTCAATACAAACTAGTGACAACCTGAGTTCCACCGTTACTGCAGGTTTTGTAGCTGTGCGATGACACAACGCGATCGTCACTTGCTGACATAGCAGGGTTTACAGATTTGGCCAGATAGTAATAATTCATTGATCATTCGATATATGTCTTCTCAGTTTTCTTTATCAGCTATCGTATACGACAGTACATATTTGATAACATTTCACTCTATCTTCCGTGCATTTTTCTTAGGAAGAAAGTGTTTCCACTCTTCTCCCTACGAACATGGCGAGTAATGCCAGTCATTTTCTTTTACTGTTCTTCTTTCATGTTTAATCTCTACAGACTGTAATTTGCCTGAGTATAGCTTCTTGTTTACCTGTAACAGTAGCTACTCCAGTTACCTGTTTTTCAAGTATGCGTTTCCGCTCCGTTCTTGTGTTCTTCTCGTTTATTATCTGTTCATCAAGAACAATGTACATCGTCTGAAAGCTCACAACTTTGTATGTTTTGTACATTTCGAACATGCTGACTTTCAATTCCTGTTATGGGTTAACATGATCAAATATCAGTTGCCACATACGGAGCAATAATAGGCTCCTCGTTCTCGGTAATCCCCCGATCACCGTATGGCCTTTATGACAAACCATCATCGTGCACGGAATAAGCGCTTCGGTAAACTTCGAGGCGACGATAAATTGTTAGTTTAAGTGGCATCGCCTGACAACATGTGAGAAACGTGTGGTACCGAACGGGAGCGACTGTGTAGTTGATTTTACTGACATGGTATTGGCCCCAGGGAAATTTAATCAGTAGAACAGATAATGACGCGCTCTTTCTGAAGCGCAAAAATTAAGGAACCTGTGACACACGAAATTTTTTAAGGAGACAAGTCACCTCGTTGAAACCTAAGTAATCTATCAAATAAGATCCATTTTGGCAAATGATACTTAAATCCAATTTTCACACGTAACCTGACGATGGACTTATCTGCGAAACCGATTAGTTTCCTAACCGAAAAGAGGCTTCTCAGTTTCCATACGAGTTGCCCACGGAACCTAGCTATAAAGGGAATAACAACACAGTGGCAACCCGTGACACGATAACAACGACCAAAAGAATGCGCCTAATAGGTTTTTTTTAATTTGATCATTAGAGTATTTATCTTTATAGTGTCACTTGACTACGAATGAGTCGTCTACGCAATGCGTGTTTAATATCAGTTTATTCCCTACGAGTCGCAGTTGTAATGTAAATTGTTTCAATTTCATGGTGCAAGGAACAACCTCGACGCAACAGGAGCCGTAGCCTGACAATATGTGCAGTGTAGCGGCGGGGTGCCGCCACGCAGCCAAGTGCGCGCTAATTGAGCGGATGGAAGGCACGCATACCGGAAGGCCGCCATCCCGCCACCACCAGTTCCAGCCTCTGCTCTTTCCTTTGTGTCGCGCAGATAAACTCCGTTACCTTCCTCTTTCTCTACGCTAGTTACTCCAGAAAAGATTACAGAGGGTCATTTTGAAATGTGATTCCTTTCAGAAATCAAGGATGATTTCTTCTTGAGACCATTACATTACTATCCGATCATATCTGGATCTACAGTCAAGCCCCATGAAGTGTGAATGGTTCTTCCCGATCTTCTTTGTATACACTGAAATGGAAACCGTTCACTTGACCACCATTCAAATAATTGGTATGCATTCTGTTTTGTAGAAAACTGCAGTGTCCTATCCGTGAATGAAGCCTACCATTTCCTTCGTCTACAGGTGATTCTGAGCGATTGTTGCACTTCACATCTCGTCGCATTGCTACTCCCAAATTTCATTCATTGTATTACAAATTACATAGACTCTTGTAACTACAACAATAGTCACGTACTGCCAGTTTGCAAACATATGCCGTCTCAACTTTGTGTAATGGCCACTGGGTCATATCAGAAATTCGTCAATACTGCATTAACACCAAATGGAACGGAAACTTCCTTGTTAACTCTAGAAGCGCTATTAGTTCGCAGGTTTGACTAGAAAATCGTAAAAGACGCTGTATGTGAGCTCGATGAGATTTTCCAAGTTTTGGATTCGTGAACTTTGCTGAGTGGCATAACCCCATTCACAGCAATCAGAAAACACTTTTTTGTTACATATTTACTGCAGCAGAACCTAATACAAACTGTAGATTCCATAGGCTGCAACAGAGATGAGAATAACTGCTTCTTCTGCAGGTCTGGTATACCGCGTTACTTCTGTAGTCAGTTGTCGTAGTAGCCGTGTGTTATTCACTACGTACTTCTCTAAACTTGCAATCTATGTAGTGTGCCAATCACTCACTGCTTTGTTCCCTTTTGCCCACTGCTCAACACTTCTGAGGTGTCGTTTACCCTTCGAATGTCCTCCTCATAGTAGTGCCATATATTGTTTTCATAAGCCGACCTCCAGCATCGATCCGAGCCCTTTTTCTTCGCGGATGTGGAGTAACCCCCAGTACCTGGGTCATCTTACGCCTTAATTTCCCGTACGCTCCTTGCACTCTCTCACATACCCCGGCACTTCCTTTGAGTATCCTGTGCCTTTCTGTTCCCTAACGGAATTTGTCGAACGCTTCTTCCAATCTTCTCACTTCGTTACATATCCCCCATGCGTTGAGTACCACGTGCATCACCAAGAGATGAGTGGTGATCACTACTACTTCCTGCTTGGCGAACAGCTCTCCCCCTTCCAAGTGCTGGTTCCGTAACGCTTTCCACACCGACGAAGATCAGTAGTGCCGATATGAACCGCATCATTTCGCCTTCTCTTCACCTCACCTACGGGCAAGAATACCTATTACTTTCCTCCCCCTTAAATTCATTGCTGCTCCGCAGCTGCTTAAACTATCCACCCTAAATCTATACCTAACCTAAAAAAATATTAAATGATTATCTCCTAGGCCTTAATCCATACGGGTTCCTCATTACCGTTTCATTCACCTCCTCTTATTTATCTTCCGATACCTTCCTCGTCTCTCTCCCTTTCCGGTCCGCATCTCCTATCCCTGGAATAACTTCCGGAATCCTTTGAAAAGGTTTCAACCACCCTACATGCACAATTGCCATTCACGTCGGCAACTGAATCTTGTCATTTACTGGCGACGTAGTCTCTACCACGTGGTATGGTTCCTCATACTTGCCGGCCGGAGTGGCCGAGCGGTTCTAGGCGCTACAGTCTGGAACCGCGCGACCGCTACGGTCGCAGGTTCGAATCCTGCCTCGGGCATGGATGTGTGTGATGTCCTTAGGTTAGTTAGGTTTAAGTAGTTCTAAGTTCTAAGGGACTAATGACCACAGCAGTTAAGTCCCATAGTGCTCAGAGCCAGCCAAATCCTCATACTTCACAAGAAACTTCTCTGTCTTTCCATTCGGCGCACACAAAGTTGATAGCATCATCCACTGACCAACCTTATACTGGGGCATTCTTGCCATACGGTCCACTGTTTCTTCCTATTTCTCCAGTGCTCGTGTATTCGAAATTTACCATTCACTCTGGCAAATTCCTTTCAGCCTCAATAATCTCCCCTTTCTTCGCTTTTAATATGTCGAAGGGTTTTACGACCATATAATACTTCATACTGCAATAATCCTGTATTCGTATGCTGTTCTGAGTTGTAGAAGAAGATGACGTACTTCAAATAGACAGCACAAGCCCAGTTGGCGTGAAGTGAGTCATCGTAGTATCCAAGCATCTTCCCGATTTTCCTATGCACTCTTTTTCAGTTCTTCCATTAGCTTGTGGATGGAGAGGACTCGTCATTAACTTCTTCACATTCAGTAATTTACACAAGTCCTTTAGTAGATCTGATATGAGGCTCGTTCCCTGGTCTGTTACTTTTGTTTCAGTATCCAATTATTCACAAGTGCTTGTGCCACTGTTGCTGTCTGCTGGTTTGACATTGCGACCATTTCTATGTACCTCGAAAATGATCTACGATTGTGAGTACGTACCTACTCGCTACAGGTATTTTACTGAACGGACCTGAAACATCAGTACCCAGAAATTCAGATGGTGCTGATACCTCAGGTAACATGAGCGATGGTACTCTTGTTCAACACAAATCCCCGCTCTGTGCAAACTATATGCAGTTCCGCACGTATTTGTTTACGTCCGTCTGTCTATTCCTCCACTAATACCTTTCTGCTGCTCTTCTGTTGGTAGATCTGCTACCTCCATGACCTACTAATATGTGAACATGAGCTTCCTGTAATACTCACTTCCTTACCTTCGCTGGACCACTACCCGCGGTCTCAACTTGGTTTCTCTACATAGCAACCCATCCCGCATACAAAACTGTGACTGCTTAAAATAATGCTTACATTCGTCATCCGCTCTCTGTTCAGTTTGCCATTCCTTATATTCATTACTCCCGACTGCTACTTTTCTGTTTAAGTCATCAACATTTCCGTGCTTCTTCCCACGTTTATGCGTGACTTCGAAATCATTCACTTAGTCTCACTACCCATCGCGTCAACCTACTACAAGGATCCTTTACCCCCAACAACCATTTTAATGGCGCATGATCTGTTATTATTCTACACTTTTTACCACGTATAAAATATTTTAAATATGTGATTCCATAAATAAGGCTTAAAATCTCTTTCTCCGTTTTAGAATAATTTGTTTTTGCAGAATTTAGTTGTCAAAACGGTTTAAATGGCTCTGAGCACTATGGGACTTAACATCTGTGGTCATCAGTCCCCTAGAACTTAGAACTACTTAAACCTAACTAACCTAAGGACATCACACACATCCATGCCCAAGGCAGGATTCGAACCTGCGACCGTAGCAGTCGCGCGGTTCCGGACTGAGTGCCTAGAACTGCGAGACCACCGCGGCCGGCGTTTAGTTGTCTTGATACGTAAGCTACAGGATGTTTTACACCTTCTACCTCTTACAACACACAGCCATGGGGGTGGTTTGATGCATCACATGATAAAACAAATTCTCTGTTAAAATTCGGAAATACCAATATCGGACTTAGCACTCTTCTGGCCACACAAATTTAGTACCCTTTTTTAACAACTGTGTCGACGGTCTGTCAATATTACAAATCCTTTTACGAACTAGCGGTAACAGTTCGTGACTCCTAAGAATGATTGCAACTCCTTTACAGATTCTGTCTTAACCCCCTCTATAATTACGATATGACCTAGGTGTGCCATCTCTTCCATCGTAAAATTACACATTTCTGTTCTCAGTGTTAACTTCGCTGCTTTTTAACTTCAGGAATGCTTCTCGTTATTGCTGGATATGCTTTTCCATATCACTCCTATCGAGATACGTTAAGCATTGCCGTTGTTTTAAGTCTACGAGTACTCCGTCAAACGATCTCTAAAACGTTCGAGGTACATTTTTTAATCCGAATGGCAAGCTTGTGAGCTGGTAGTGCCCCACGGTGCCTAAAACGCTCTTCCATGTCCATCCTGCGGTGCAACATCCATCTGGTGATAACCACTCTTGAAATCCATTATTGAAAAATATTTGCGTTGCCGTAAATGATTCATGGTTTATGTGACTTTTGGCAAACGCTACGAGTCCGTTATGGTTTTCACATTTAGATGTCTAATCACAAAAAAAGCTATATTTTCGTGCTCCATCCGTTGACTTTTGGCTCGACGAATATTTTGCAATATTACTTTCTTCAATTATTCCACCTTTTAGCTGTTGATCGCTAAATTTCTCCAGAATTGTTTGCAAGTACTTAGCTATTCTGTTCGGTTTTAGGTAGACTAGTGATTCATTTCTCGTCGGTATGCAGTGCTGTATAGTACGCGTAGATGGTAATGGCCCTTTTGGAAAAAATAAATCCTTAAATTTCAGAACTAATTTTTCCATCCGTTTCCTATTGCTTCCCTCGAGGTGCCTCATTTGTCCTTGTACTGTAGTTTCAATTGCGTCAGACGACTGTCCGTGGCTAACACACTTCGTGTCCCATTCTTCTTCCTCGAGGATATCCATATTAGCGAATAACAACTTCTTTGTTAATCCTGTGTCCTCTGCGCCTAAATTATCTCTAGTAACACGTATCTTCTTTTTACCCTTTATTTCTTGCGTGGGTACTACGCAATCCGCCTGATCTAATACGTCAGTATCTTCTAACAGTTTCACCACACACAAAATTCCTGCTGGCAAGCTAGACTCAACACTGACCCAAAGTAATTTCCCAGCACCCTTAGGCATACAATCGTGTGAATCAAGTCTTAATGTGATCGTTCGCGGTTTAATATGTTCGTCTTTCGCGACAGACTTCCCTCGCGACATCGCTACACAGCCAATGGCGTCACCTTACTGAAACATTTTCCCTTCATGTTCCACCCTGTGTTGCCGAAGACTGATTATGGCACACTGCTGATATAAGAAATCTGATCCTAGAATCACGTTGTAGCCCACTTTGCACATTGTTTAAAATTGAACCACATCCAGGCAAAAGTCCATGTCCACCGATCCTGTTGGTGTGACATCTTATCCCCCACTCCATGCAGTCTGTACTATGGTGAGTGCAATTGCTTGCGTTTCACCAGATCACTACTGGCGACTGTGGAAATGAGCGTTTGGCGTCATTGGCCGGGAGGCCCCTTGCGGGGCGGGTCCGGCCGCCTTGGTGCAGGTCTAATTACACATTCGACGCCACATTTGGCGACCTGCGTGCCGGATGGGGATGAAATGATGATGAAGACAACACAACACCCAGTCCCTGAGCGGAGAAAATCCCCGACCCAGCCGTGAATCGAACCCGGGCGCGTAGGACGACTGACCACTCAGCTATCGGAGCGGACACTGGCGACTGTGTCCAGCAATATTCTGTAACGCTCTTTTCGTGCTATTCTTACCTCACAATCCACCTCTGCATACGATTTCGTAGCATCTAATGTTACTGGAAATGCCCGTAGGTGGACCTGGGTTCCAGTTGGCATTTAACACCTTATTCTTCTCCGGTCCTCTGCTTCTAAAACTATTACTTCTTCTTACTTTACTCACATCACTCTGAGGCTGTCGACACTGCCTATTCACATGCCCCCTTCGTCCACACCTGAAATATTTTGTACTAGCTGCAAACATTGTCCGTTACCCTGCATTCTAGTCGACAAATCGATCTCCTCAAACTCTACAGCTAACCGCACTGCACTGCGCAAATCCGTCGGACCCCTGTCCGTACACAGTCTTGGCATTTTCGCATGCAACCCTTCTAAAAATCATCAGCCGCCATCTGCTCAGTTTCTTGCAAAATGATTTCATTGACTGCAGAATCCTGCCCTAATTCATAGGTACAGTATTTGTCTTAGTTATTACCCCCAATTGTTCAGTATAGTGTCCGGCACTATTTCGTTTCGCATATCTCTGAATTAACCCTTTCTTAAATTCTTCGAATGTTGCGGCTCCCTTAAGGGCTTCTGTATACGCTTCAGAAGTTTTAGCTTCCCCTGTTAGTCTCAGTTTTGCAGCACTCAATAATTCCTTGTCAGACCAACCTTCCATGTCAGCCAGATTTGGACTCCCCTAAAGGCCAGCACAACCTCCGCTGCCTTACCAGAAAATGGAGAAATTAAAGTTGGGACTGACAAATCTTCACCCCACTATGACGATCGCAGTTCCACCAACCCACACATTTGTCTGTTATCCTCAGTAAATTGTGCTACCTTTTCTAACAACATGCGTGCTGCTTCCATCTCTGACACGCATTGCATTTCTGGATCTACCGAAGCTTTGTCCATGACGACACCCATTTTGAGAACTAACACAAGACAAGAAAATAAAATACGAGGGTTGCCCACAAAGTAATGAACTCATTTTTTTTCTCAGCCGAAAACAATGCTACGAATGCGAAACGTTACGCATGTATTATTTGAAGTTTCCTGAGTGAGCGCACCAAGTTTCCCTCACTTCCGACAGATAGTGTAGCTGTAGGACAGCTTCAAAATGGTGTCTGTAGGTGATATGCGTTACAAGCAACGTGCCGTCATTGAATTTCTCAGTGCAGAGGTGGATGCGACCAGTTGCCTCTCATGCGAAACGCTTGCGCAAAATATACGGAGCATCTGCTGACGACAGAAGGAAATTGTCTGTCAAGGAATTACATCTTCACTGATTATGTGATCGTAAGATATAAAAGAAATTCACTTGTACCTATCGGATACAAGTCATTAGGCATGGAGGGTGAGGTCATCAACAGGCGGTTCAGCGGAGCTTCACGATTTGCAGCAGTCGGGAAGAAAATCCATGGCTGTCACACCTGACATGTTACAGCGAGCTGATGTTGTCATTCGGGAGAACAGACGCATTACAACTCGGCAGTTGGCGTTGCATCTGTCAATCAGCAAAGGAAGCTCACACAATGAAGAACTGCCTCCGCCACCAGGACATGGACTGGTACCGACAGGGCACACATGCCCTTGTTTTGCGCTGGTTCAAATGGCTCTGAGCACTATGGGACTTAACTTCTGAGGTCATCAGTCCCCTAGAACTTAGAACTACTTAAACCTAACTAACCTAAGGACATCACACGCATCCATGCCCGAGGCAGGATTCGAACCTGCGACCGTAGCGGTCTTTTGCGCTGGAGGGAGGCTATAGAACGGAATGGAGATTACGTGGAAAAATTGGGTGTGTGATGAAATAACATTCTTTCGTGTGTGTGTAAATCTCATTATGTTGAATAAAGGATTGTTGAAGAAAAATGCGGTGCATTACTTTCTGGCCAACCCTCGTACATTTACTTAATTCTTATGTCTAATCATGAGCCATCTCGACCCCTGGCATTTCCCAGCTATATGCCCCCAATGATTACATGTATAACGTTTTGCTGGAACTGATTCTGTTCATGGCGCAGAGCGGCCCTGATGACACCAGTGTTAGATGACCCATGCATGGATTGTCCTCCATGGAGAGTGAAATAAGATATCAGGATGACAGTAGGTTTGTTTTATTAACTTCTTTATACCGGCCTTCAGCCAGAGTACATCAGGAACACGTTGGTGGAGGCGTCCAGTTGCCTCTCATGCGAAACGATGGATGCCTGGCATTGCTGTCAGGCAAAGAGCGGGGCCAAGCGTGGCGCCACTCGAATGCCGCTGTCAGCGACGTCTCTGGCAGCGACCGCGGTGGCAGCGCGGCAACACAACTGACAATACCGCGGCGATGGCAGTGACCTCCCTCCAGCAAGAAGGATGCTTTCTGCTCAGGAGGCGGCTCGCTTCTAACTCAGGCAGGCTGTCCTGTCACATGGTCGAACAGCGGACCACGTACTGCATTCCAGGATGTCATTACAGGTGTCACAGGCTTCTTGTATAGGCTGTGATACTGAGACAAGTATATTTTAGTACACGAATGGCTGAGAACTTACACGCTCAAGACAGGATAGAGCTTACGGCACGTACTCTAAATACTTTCGTGGTGGCAAGTCAAGAATGGTTCCAGCCTTCCGTTAGTGTATTGCAACAACATCTGTTGCTATACCGCACCCAGATGGCTCTGCTTCGCAATACCTGTCGGCCGTGTTTTGCTTAGCAATGCATAACACTCTTGCCTGTTGCAGCTAACTTCCGCTCTGGCATATTTTTTGACCAAATATGGTCGATACGCTGCACAGTGTATGTGAAAGCCCAGAGCAAGGGGATAGGCAACCCACAGTTCCGGTGATCAGATAACGCTGTAACTGATAATTAGTGGGTCATCAGTACTGATTATGGCCCAGATAATGATCTTATCTCAAGGTCACTAATAAGGACTTCGTATCAGGTTCCACACTTTGGATAGTTATAAACGTGATATAAAACTGGCGGGAAATCACTGGACACACACATACAACAGTGGAAAGCAGTTCATCCAACTAATCCACACACACACACACACACACACACACTCACACACACACACACATCCACAATTTACAAATAAATAAATACACAGCCTAACACTCAATCACTCAATGAATAGTTTACCCGTAGAGGTTGTTTACTTCGAAGTAAATGATTTAACTTAAATCATCTGATGGCTTGTACTTCACCTCGCTCATATGGATGTTATTTGCGTTGGCGTACCTGTGCATGCAGTGGTTATGTCCCCTACAAATCCCGTGTTCAAAGAAGAGCAGCTTGTCACCAGCGGGAAGCATTTCGATGCAGACATGTGTTCTTCTTAACATTGCATCCCACGAAAGCCGTGGCATGTTGTAATGGAAGCCAGGATCCAGAAAATGCGTCTAGGCTTAAACTCCGGAGTTTCTCGGAGATGTATGCGAGCAGGTGTACATCGGTGCTCGTGTGTAATCAAGCATATTCCCCTAAATCAGAGATGGTCATACATCACATCCATTATGGTAGTGCCTGTTAGTTTACTGGAGAATGAGGTTACATAGGGCAACATGGTTTTGTTGAGTCTCTCCACCAGATCCGGGTATTCACATGAAAAGGTCCCTTTCTTCGTCACAGGCTGAAACTTTGTTTCATCGGTATATGTGGCTCTGATGATATGCATATCCACCTGAAACATTATCTCAGCAAGTTTCTGAAGAGACAAATGCATCAAGCGTCGCGAATCGAGGAAGCGAAGTGACATTTTTGGCATGATTTGCTTCGAAAATGAAATACACCTTTCAGTGGTGCCAAAAATGACTCTGACCTTGTCATCTTGAAAGCCGAAGTCACCCAAGTGCTCAACAAGTAAGTGAACATCATACCCCCTCAACCTGTAAAAGTAGACTGGTATTTGTCTTGACAGTTGTCCTTCGTGTTGCATGCATTGTGAGCTGCACCGCTGAACTTCCCCATTAGACGACAGTGGTCTCTATGTAGAGTTTCCTCTTTTCTATCCAACAGCAGCCCACAATATGACAATCAACTGCCTCTCATACAGGGCATCATTCTCCTGCGAGTCAATCATGAGAATATTCTTGCAAGAAAGCCCATTAACTTTCTAAATTTTTCGAACTTAGAGAACAGTCATCCAGCAGGCCTATTTCCAAAGTATTGTTCGAACTTGTTGCGATTGGAGTCATACCAGCATACAACTTTATAGGCTGTCACATAGAGTACATGCCGTTATGTGAAGGCAGTATGGGAGGCAGTGTGCCACAGTAGCTAGGAGGTACTCGAAGTCTGCATGTACGACAAAGGAAAAGCGCTCCTGATTGTTGGTGTTCTTAAGCTCTAAAAACTTTTTCTCCATGGTAGGGCCGGCCGAAGTGGCCGTGCGGTTAAAGGCGCTGCAGTCTGGACCCGCAAGACCGCTACGGTCGCAGGTTCGAATCTTGCCTCAGACATGAATGTTTGTGCTGTCCTTAGGTTAATTAGGTTTAACTAGTTCTAAGTTCTAGGGTACTAATGACCTCAGCAGTTGAGTCCCATAGTGCTCAGAGCCATTTTGAATCCATGGTAGGGATTCCCACGGCTATCGGTTCCTGTGCTCGGGCAGTCAATGACGTGTCTTTCAAATCTATGCCAAAAGACTTTTATCACAAATTTCTGACAATTTGACGGGGCATGTTTTTGATCCACGCTTGCCCCTGGAGAACAGCAACTAATCTACATGTTTGTGCCACTGACTAATTTTTAAATAGTAGCAAGGGCTTTCAACTTTGTGCTTTACTTTTCTCTTCTTCTTCTTCTTCTTCTTCTTCTGGCCAGCTGTCATCAACATCCAGGCTGTATACGTGGGCAGAATAATCAGGGTTCAGCCTCTCGAATTTGATCGTGGCAGACCCAGCTGCGATAGTTTTTGTGAGCACGGCGAGTACGTCTTTGACAAACCAGACTCGAGCAACAAAAGCATCATTGTTGCGTCAGCTGGCGGAGAAGTTGCAGGTGCAAGCCCATGTCTGCATATGGCCTCCAGCTCATCTGCAAGTACAGAACTATTGTATCAACAACTCTGAAAGGAAACTGACCGGTACGCAATCTATTTCTAAGTTACTCATATTGACAGTAGTTCTTGATTCGAATTCTAGGGTATTTAATTCGTCTTCTTTTGTGAAGGAATTTCGGAAAACCGTGTTTAGTAGCTCTGCTTTACTGGCACTTTCGTCAATAACATCACCAATGTTAGCGCGCAGTGAAAGTATTGGTTCAAATGGCTCTGAGCGCTATGGGACTTAACTTCTGAGGTCATCAGTCCCCTAGAACTTAGAACTACTTAAACCTAACTAACCTGAGGACATCACACACACCCATGCCCGAGGCAGGATTCGAACCTGCGATCGTAGTGGTCGCGCGGTTCCAGACTGTAGCGCCTAGAACCGCTCGGCCACTCCGGCCGGCAATGGAAGTATTCACCGCGTCTTGCCACTAGTGTACATTACATACCATCAGAATCTTTTTGGATTTTATGCTAGATTTCGAGACAGAATTTCGTTGTGAAACTATTAAAAGCACACTGAAGTGCGCGATAACTTTCGAGCCGCTGTAAAACTTCACCAATCTTGAGATTTTGTGTTCTTTTAAATTTGGCGTGTTTTTTTCGTTGCTTCTGCAACAGTTCTCTGGCCTTTTTTTGTGTATCGTGGGGGATTCAATACCATCTCTTATTAATGTATTTGGTACATATATCTCTCAACTGCCGTTGATACTATTTCTTCGAATTTAAACCACATCTGGTCTAAATTTACACAGTCAGATTGGAATGAGTGAAAGCTGTCTCTTAGGAAGATGTCAAGTGAATTTTTATCTGCTTTTTCAAATAGATGTATTTTGCTTTCATTTTAGATGGGTTTGGATGTTACAGTATTCTTTCGAGCTACAACAACCTTGTGGTCACTAATCCCTGTATCTGCCATGATGCCCTTTATTTGGTTAGGATTATTTTTTGCTAAGATGTCAAGTATATTTTCGCAACCTCTTATGCTTCAAGTGGGCTTCTGAGGTATTTGTTCAAAATAATTTTCAGAGAAGACATTCAGCACGATTTCGAACGATGTTTTATGCCTACCACCGACTTTAAACAGGTATTTTCGCGAACATATCGAGGGTACATTGAAGTCACCTCCAACTATAATTGTATGAATGGAGTATCTATTTGAAATGACACTAAAGTTTTGTTCGAACTGTTCAACTACTATATCATCTGTTCGGAGGTGGGTCGGTAAATGGAACCAATTATTAATTTATTCCGGTAGTCAAGTATAACCTCTACCCATACTAACTCACAGGAACTATCTACTTCAACTTCACTACAAGATAAACTACTTCTGACAGTAATTAACACTCCACCACCAACTGTATTCAGTCTATCCTTTCTGAACACGTTTAGGTGCTTTGCAAATATTTCGGCTGAATTTATTTCTGGCGTTAGCCAGCTTTCCGTACCTATAATGATTGGAAATCCAGTGCTTTCGCTTAGCGCTTAGAGCTCTGATTCTTCTCCAACACTGCTACGATAACTACAGTGTGGGTTGTTCCTATGTCTATCCCCTTTCTGTGTTAGTTCTGCACTCTTTGAAACTGAAGCCCTTTCTGCACTTTCCCGAGAGAGTAAATGTATATTAAATACTTGGCATGTCACGAAAGCAGTCATACGCTATAGTCAGAATTACAAGTTATGCTATATCGGAACCAACTTTTAATACGAGTAAACTTAATTTAAAAAACAAAAGAGCTTTTCATCTGAAGCAATTGATCAATTATCGATTGTGTCCTTTGCTATCGAGCAGTCTTTGAATGCAGAAACTGGTGAATTCATAAGAATAATATCATGATATACGTTTATTAATGAGAAACCTTCGAGAAAATCACATAAATATAGTCTATATTAAATAAAAACTTATATATAACTTTTCAAATACTTATAAACAGCAACTTAATAACTTCACTTGATCTACAGAAATATTTAAGAATCCTAAGGTTAGATTAAGTCATTCGGAAATTAAAGGAGAGTGCAGGATACGGGTAATAGACGAATATGTATTGAAATTCGTGTATAATTTATTACCATGTGTTGTTCTTGTCTCTGGTAGTTACTGTGTACACTATTGGTAGCCAGTCATTTATCTCTGTCGAGGAGAACAGTCACCTGTTCACGGCACCATGTTGTAAGTGCTTTTCAGTCCTTGGTTGCCTTAGTTTCTTCTGGAACTATGCGACTGAAAGTGTATTAACACTCAATACGTCGTAACATCGATAATTCATTCACAACAATTTTATAATTCGGTCAATGTCACGCCGGAGCACTCGTAGGCGAACGAATGAAGTATGACATTCACCTCGTTTCCGTTGGAGATGAGAAAGACTTTTTGCCACAAAGTTAAACAAAAATAAAGTTTCCAAATTACGAAAGACAGCAGAAGACACAATACGGGATAAACGCTGGGGACGATAGGAGAGATTTTCCTCGTTTCCGAAATCTCTTTTCTCATTTCGTTCTGCGTGCCCAGGTACGGATGCCGAGACAACTGGGGCAGATCACAATTAGTGTAGTGTCACCACACTACGGACCTACTTGCCCGTTTTCCACGAAACCACATTAATCGTGCGGCGATAATGATAATGACCGCGATGATTGAAGACGAGCTCCCCAGGCACTCGTTAATCATTATCGTCCTCCTCTCTTCCGATTTTCTGCCCCAAAAGTGACACGGGACAAATGTGCAGCCGCCTGCCGGCTCAGCGAAAAGTTTTTTCCTGCGGCCGGCCCCCATCCTGTCACAAGTCATTTGGACTCTCCGGCGCCATGTTAATTTCACAGCCGAGCAGGAGGAAGGCAGGACGAGAGGGGAGACGGAAATTCGGGACGATTTGCCAAAGTCTGCCCGCGGCCGAACTCAGCTCCAGCACGCACTACTTTCTTCCGCTACCTAATGCGTAAAACATTACGCCCCTTCCCTTTCTAGCCACACAGTCCTCCTGCACTTTTCTTCTCATAGTCGCTTGTCCACACAGCTCAGTCATTGCCACAAAGAGAGTGCACAATATGTCACCGTGTGAATTAGTGTCTCTCATCCGAGAGAAATCTTTCCTAAAAGATAAACAGAATCAGAGGATATCTTTACGGTGAATCAGCTTTTAAAGATATGAAATATTTCATTTTAAACTTCACTTCTCTGAAACGCTCAAATCACCGTTTTCGTCGCAGGATGAAATTGAAAATGGTTTATAATTAAATTTTGGTCTTTAGTTTTTCGAGTTTTATGTGAATCCTCATTTCCTTTCCTACACTTCTGTGTTACTGCTTCTCTTCTCGTATTCCTCAGTGAAGACAGGCGCTATCTTTTTGTTAGAGGACTATTGTCAAGTGAAAAAAAAATCTGTAATTGCTGTGGCTTCAACAAAAAATTTAGCGAAAGAGCACTTAACGCTAACATTACGAGCGTGGTGATGAAATTTGTGTACCCATAATGAAAACCCGAACGCAGTTGTGGGACGCTCAAATAAAATTCGTAGTTAATCATCATACGGCTACAATAATTATAAGAGCATTAAATTCGTGTGTACAGATAAATTTCCGCGTGCATCCAAACGAACGGAGAAAATCTCCTGCATTCTCATACTTCATCGAGATTATTTTCCAACTGATTAGATTCTTGTTGGGTCCGCAGCCGGATTACACAGCACTTACCATGATATTTGTTTGCATATTTTAACCACTGACTGCTTTATTTCTGCATTTCCTCTATTGTTCCAAAGATTTGTGTTGATACTGTATATTACTACTGTAGATGATGTTTCCGGCCGATAAAACCTTCGCAATCAGTAAACATAAATTTAGTACACACTGACTTAGTGTCAATCATCATATTACCGTCTTCGCCTAGTCATAGTAAGATTTGATGATGCAATATTAAACTAATTTTTACTATGTCATTCATCCGAAACCAGTAGTACATCAACTTCTATAACAGCACTTGTATATGTTGACGGTTTGATTCTTTTTAAAAAATCACGATGAAAAATCAGTGAAATACTAAATAAAAATGTGCGTAACTATAAATTTAATGAAGAACATTTTATAGCGCTCGAATAAGGTACATAAAAGCGCAGAATTAGCACGCCATCGAGGCATACTTCCTTCCATCGTGTACTACTGAGGCAGGTATTCAACTTTCATATTGTTTTTGGTTCCTCAATCCTCGTCCCATAACCACAAAGAACTGATGTGAAACAAGCTCTTCAAGAACCATTCAATCAAACACAAATATGTACTCGTACGCAAGTGTTTCCCAAGGGCGAGTGCTATAAGGGGCTATAAGAAACATGTGTCCCGAACGTAAGCTGTGTATGCGCCAAATTTCTCTTGCAGTGAAGAAGATGCAAGTCGAGTCTTCTTTGAGTGTCAAAAAATTGTCACAAGCAATCAGTATCTGCATAAAGCGGTTTGTTGCTTGGAGTGTGAACTACAAACTTGCATGAGTACACAGCTAGTTTCCAGAGACGTGGATGTATAGAGAACAGTATATAATAATTCAAGTGCCATTGTACTATATATAGAACAATTTATGTATAAATATATTACTAGGTAATGAAATTACATTACATGGTTGAAACCGCAGAAAACAATGTACAATGATGAGTAATGTACATTTCATCATCAACATGTGTGCTTGTTCGTGTGTGTGTGTGTGTGTGTGTGTGTGTGTGTGTGTGTGTGTGTGTGTGTGTAGCTTTTATAATTATTATTTCCAACACAGAATAAATACAAAACTAGAATATTGAAACTTACCATATTGGCTGAAATGTGAACTGATATACCACGTAATGAATTTGTTGCGCAACTTTGTAAGCTATGTATTAGTGTGATGGTGACATTTGACCTCTGAAAAACGTGATACGATTGATAACTACTGAACTGTAACTAACTACTGTCTCTAAAATTGTAACTGATTATTGCTGATACTTGTGAACCATATCAGAAGAAACTCAGATAAATACTATTTTAGTGTGCATTGCTCATTATTCATCAACGTCTGCTGCACACATGCCGGGATGGTTCCTTTGAAAGGGCACGACCAGTCTCCTTTCGGATCCTTGTAACATTCCGAGCCTGTGTTCCGTCTCCAATGGCCCAGATGTCGGCGGGATGTTAAACCCAAATCTTCCTTCCTTCCTTCCTTCCTTTCGTTCGCACGTGCCTCTCGTAACAACACTGTATCTGTCTTTGTATTTGTTGTAATCTTCTATCCTGTGCAAGAAAACTGGAGGTAATGTTCACTATATAAGTTTTTTATTCTGCTTATGTTTGCCGTCACTCTTTATGCGGTAAGTCACATCCATTTACCATTAGAGCAAACTGTGCCCCAGTGCTAGCTAAAGTAACGCTCATTGTCACTACCGTCTATTTGACTTTCTATCAAATCGCCTTTTAGCAACTTTAACAGAAGCATAATACCACACAAACTTCTTTGACCGAATAAAAATATGTTTCTAGTCACACTTAGCAGTTTTGCACTGTTTCGATTCCTTGACGACAACAAGAGAGAGCAGTTCAACGGAAATAAAAATGTGTGTCTCTGTTGATTGTTTTTGGAACCTTTGTTGCAAACGGACTCAAAGTGCAGAAGATTTTTTCAAGTGAAGAACATATTTCTATGTTATAATAGTTGTAATGGCGATTACATACCGCGAAATAGTGCTTTACAAGTTATTGGCAGCACTTCCATAGTTTCCACGGAATGCACGCATTGATCGATTATTTCTCCAGTCATCTCATACTCTCTTCGCCCCCAGGCCTTCAGAAATCCACGGAAGGAAAACCCATATAACTATCGATCCGGCTTCGAATTTCATAAATTCTGTATCAAGCCGTTGTAAGAGTTCAAAAAGTATAAAACAAGACAAACTACGCCGGCCGGAGTGGCCGAGCGGTTCTAGGCGCTTCAGTCTGGAACCGCGCGGCTGCTACGGTCGCAGGTTCGAATCCTGCCTTGGGCATGGATGTGTGTGACGTCCTTAGGTTAGTTAGGTTTAAGTAGTTCTAAATTCTAGGGGACTGATGACCTCAGATGTTAAGTCCCATAGTGCTCAGAGCCATTTGAACCATTTGAACCAAGACAAACTACAACGTGACTGCGCTGTAGCCTGGTGACTGTACTGAAACTCCATTTATTACGTTACCGGGCAATAAAGACAATTTTCGTTCCAAGAACTTTTGCATGCACAAAGACATAGTATAGAATGTACTGAACACAGAGTTTTTTCACAATCTGTAACAGAGCTCTGAAAGCTCAATCTTTCCGAAATTCGAACAGTCAAGGTCACCTATCCTATTCTCGTGATCTTTCTAGTCAAACCGACAAATTAGGTGGGCACGAAAAATGAAATTTGTAACACACAGAATAAAAAAGTGTGGTACTAGAATTACGTTTGGTATTAATTCTACAACAACATGTAGAGACCGTTCGAAAAAAACTTGAAATTTCGACAACTGCTTCACAATACATAATTACATTAATTAAAGTCCTTTGTCGTTACCAATATTTCTGTTTTCTCAAAAAATAGTGCAGAACGTGAATACAATACTAGTACGAAAATCAACTTCTGGAAGTACTTGACGGGCGATTGAAGGCGGAGTTCAATTATACATTCATTTGAATCAACAGAATTACGGTCATTTCCCTCCTAATGGATGTGACCGAGTACCTAGTTAAAGTAGCCCCGTGTGAGAATACGTTTACAGAAGAAGGAGAAGGATGTTGTGTGGCAGCCGTCGAGTACGTTCCCACAGCGGCGATACACATTACGGCTTTGCTGGTCACACGTGGCACTTCCGCCGCGCCGCCGTCAGAGCAGGCTGCCAACAGTATTTGAACGCACACATGTGCTCGTCCCGCCCGCTCCACCGATGCGTGTTTTTCCACTCTGTGGAGACGCCATCAGCAGATTAAAAGTTTGTTCGCCTCCGACTTGAGCTTCCAACCCGCTCGTAAGTAAAGGATGATTAGACTCTTATGTCCCGTCTACTTCGCGTTCGCTGGACACGGGTGAGGGAAGGATGACGAAGAAAATCAGTAGTGCCCTTTCAAAGGAACCTTCTGGCATTTATCTTGATAGATTTACGGAAATTATCGGACACCTACTCAGGTAGTCTAGAGGGAATGATATATACCGCCATCCTTCCAAGTATGTGTCCAGTGTCTTAATGCTCCACCACCTATTCAGTCACTGTTGAGTAAGGGCAAGACAGCTGCTATATAAAAATATCTTGCTAACTTGTTGGAGAAAGACCCCTAGTTATAAAGACTTTTTGTTATACCTTTAGCGGTGGTAAGTATCTGAACTAATTGCTCGAGCCGTCAAGGGACAGGGAGTGAGAGACTCCTTGTTCTGAGCAATAGGTATGGCCTGTACGGGGTGTAGCATAATTAATAGCGACAACTGACACAGGTAACAGGTAAAAATAATCCATAACAGAAGCGGACACTTTGCGGTAAACATGGGTCCGCAAACGAGCTGCGTGCAACGTAACTGCCAATGTGAAGTCACGAGCCGCTACTAGCTTCAGTCTAAACTTTTGCCCTCGTTAGTACAAAAGTATTTGAAATGCAAGCTTCTATATTTACAGTAAATAAGCAATATCCAGGATATTACTTACTGTAGGTTTTTTTCTCAACATATAATGTGGTTTACCAAAGCAAGTACTTTCAGGACATCATTGGAAAGTTTAAAAATTACTTGGCAAATCAAATCATCGTAGAAAGTACTCTTTAAAATAATGACATCGGGTGTTCCTAATAAAATCAAAATATTATTCACGGACTTTTTTTTAGTAAGTCACTTGGCCGCCTAACGACAGAGTCACACGTAATGCGTATGCAAATGTTAAAAATACGGCGCAGGAATGTCAGCATTGTGATACTTTAATAAGGTGGGAATTTTAAATGGTAGTAATGCCGTTGGAACACGAAATTAGTGATCAAGAAACTAACTAGGGAATCGGACGGAAGCACTACTGATGTGCCACCACAATCTACTTATACAGCTCACGAAACCACAAACACTTTACGTGGTGTCTGTTCTTTTGGATATGTCCGAAAGAACAGACACCACTATACATATTTAAGGCGAGGACAAACAGCGATCTTCTCAGTGCAGATGTAATCCTCTGTTTGGGAACTGGTGAAAATGCCGCGAGTAATAAGGGGCACTAGATTAGTACTGCCTGGATAAGTTCAGAATTTGGGTCTGACGGGAGGCATGCTACAGTAGTCCGTGCATTTGCGATGACCGCTTTGTCCGGATGTCACAGTGGTCAGCACATCTGCTTAGTAAGCTGGAGACCCGGGTTCGAATCTCGGTCCGGCACAAATTTTCAACTTTCCCCACTGATTACATCAATATGCCCACTCGCAACCAATGTCTGTAACTCCTTTGTGTTTTAAAGACTTTAGCTTTACTACAGAATTCATGACTGCAGTTTGTAATCAATAAGAAACATTATTCACAACGGGTTTGTTCAGACGGGTTAAAAGCACTGGAAATGTTTGCTTTTATTTCCCCAGTGTGTCTATCCCTATCATATGTATGATTCTCGAACCGGATACAGTGAACACATCAATTTTGTACACCCATAACAGACATGTCTCATTGCGCTCCATCATTTGAACAAAGGTCAGAGAATGCACCTGCTAGAAGAATTAGAGACGGTTCAAATGGTTCAAATGGCTCTGAGCACTATGGGACTTAACATCTGTGGTCATCAGTCCCCTAGAACTTAGAACTACTTAAGCCTAACTAACCTAAGGACATCACACACATCCATGCCCGAGGCAGGATTCGAACCTGCGACCGTAGCAGTCGCACGGTTCCGGACTGCGCGCCTAGAACCGATAGACCACCGCGGCCGGCAATTAGAGATGTTTTGACAAAATAAAATATCGTGAAATAACTGATGCCCTCTTCACCAAAGCCACGTTTTCATCTGCAGAGAAGTATATAATCTTTGAGATATCCGTGTTCTTTTGTAAATAATTTATGTTGTGTGACCCTGATGTTCCAGATCGCGAAATACCTATTACACAGTAGCTAAATACTGCCACCGTATAGTTACATAGTTTTAAAAAGTGAACTTAGATTTTTTTCATACAGTGGTTTATATACAATGGTGGAAGGACGCCCTGTGACTGTATGAATGTAAGTTAATTCTTAAAAAGAAAGAAATTTATGTTAGCACTCATATTGTGAATGTTGTTCTGACATTTTTATATGTAATCCTCTGTTTGACTGATAGTCCCGAGTGATGTGCTGCATTTTAAGTTTTGTTTCGTCTATTTTTGACTGTAAACCGATGAACAAAATTAATTCACTTTTTAAAACTACGTAACTATACTGTAGTACTATTTAGCTATTGTATAGTAGGTATTTCGCGTTTTTGCACATTCGCGTTACACAACATGAATATCTCAAAGATTATACTCTTTTCTGCAGAGGAAAACGTGCATAAAGTGAAAGATGGGATCAGCAGTGAGACGAAGTCAAAGACCGGCCGGAGTGGCCGAGCGGTTCTAGGCGCTACAGTCTGGAACCGCGCGACCGCTACCATCGCAGGTTCGAATCCTGCCTCGGGCATGGATGTGTGTGTTGTCCTTAGGTTAGTTAGGTTTAAGTAGTTCTAAGTTCTAGGGGACTGATGACCTCAGCAGTTAAGTCCCATGGTGCTCGGAGCCATTTGAACCATCTGAACGAAGTCAAAGTGGCTACAGAGACTTGCCCATTGGACTAGACTACGCAAACAAACGTAAGGGCAACACAAAGGATCATGAATATGGACAAGAACAAGCAGCGAAAACCTAGTGTCTTAAATAGCTGAAGTGTCCACTAAAGATAAGGAAGTGATATCCCGGTTAACAAAGGACATACACAAAAATCATCTGAAAATTTTAATATGAGTCGGCGTAAGGCAATTAAGAGACATCGCCTTTCAATATTAGCACGCTTCCCACATATTTTTGCGTAACTGTTTAATAGTAACAAGTGTTACATCACTGTATTTGTTCTTTCAAGAGCTTTAGAATACCGTTAAAAAGTATATTGTTACATTTAAAAAAACCATACTTCCTTCACCATCTCGGTCGATACAGGAGTTAAGGACATTGACCATGTAACAAAATTAAGTCCCCCTCTCATTTTCTGGAAACGTTGTTTCGATTTCTTGAACCGTTCGCGAAATGAAAGCGGTGTTACGTCTTACGCAGCTTACCCTGTATGTACAGGGCGGTTACAACGCTCCTTACGACAGGTAACCCAGATTACATCATCCGTATCCTGCAGCGGATGATGGAAAACGGTTTGCACGAAATATTTTCAAGGTCAGTTTGAGTCTGCTCAACCTGCATGTCATCACAGAGTCGTGAAACACACGGAACGGAAAATAGGTGTTCCTAGGTGAAAAGCACAAAGTCAAAGATATAAGCAGAAAAAAAGCTCAGCAACACGGTTTCAAGAACAAAATTAGTGCTGGGAAATACATGGTTTCAGAGAGAAAATGGGAACACAGTCGTAGGTGATCTTTTCGATAGCCGAGTAAAGTGGTGCAGTCGGCTCACATTTGAGAGGACCAAGATTCGCATCCCGAAGAAAGAGGGAAGCACGTTAGTTTTCAACGTCCCGTTGATCACGACGTTAGCAGAGCCAGAGGCCACGCTGCTAGAGGAAGTCGGCTGTGACCTTTTCAAACACCCATCCCGGCATTCGCCTCAAGCATTTTAAGGAAGCTACGGGAAACGTAAATAACACTGATCGGATGGGGAATCAAACGGAGGCCACCAAAGAGAATCTAGCGTCTGAACTACTGCCCCGCGTTGTCGACGAATCCCCGAACCGCTATCATGTTTTTAACACGAATTCCGGAGTGGTTTCTTTGAAGAGAACACCATTAATTTCCTTCTTCGTCTTTGTCCATTCTGAATTTGTGCTCCGTCTATAATTGACGTTAAACTGTAACTTTTCTTCCTTGCATCCAAAAGGACGACGAAAGTAAATAAGCGACAGAATGAACTAAATCGGCGAAGTGTCAAAGATAATACAAAAATATTTGTGTATACCGAAGCTGTTACTTCGTAATCCGCATAAAAACATATAGGAAATGGACTGAAGAGTGGGAGACACGACTAAAAAAATTTATTTTTCATAATCATTAATAAAAAGCAGGAGAGAGTGTCAGAATATTTTCGTAAAGCAGCAAAAGGTTCGAGAATAGCGGCGCCCGAATTACGGCCACAATGGGAGACGTGCGTTACGAAATCCCTTTGCAGCGTCCCCTGCATGCTTCTGCGTTGCTTTTACAAATTGTACGGCGTTCGCACAAACTGCTTCTTCAAGAGAATGGGTAATGTGGCTGCATCGCCACGTGGCTTTAACTGAGGAACAACCCCTTTATACGCACTAATTCCACTGTTAATATGCTCCAAACTCTTTGACCCGAAATGTAATTCGGGGGTTAACCTAAGAAAAATAAGTTTTTATGAGAGCCAGTATATTAACTAAATAAATGATTATTGAAGCATTTCTACTTATAACCTCATCCGGCACCGCACCATTACCGGCTGAAACACCGATAAAGAGACTTCGTCCTTTGAAATGTAAAAGGGGTTATTCTCAAACGATATTATTTTAAAATGGAACTACAATGCTTCACTAAAATTATTTTCATCCTAAATGTTGTAAAATAGGTGAATGTGTTCATTACTTTCCTCCAACATTTGAGAATTCATCCCACACTAAATGGAAAGCGCTGATAGCAACGATGGACGACTTCTGGCAGACTCGACATTTGATTAATCTTTGGCCGTTGAAAGAACTATGTAGGCGAACACACAGCTTAGAATCATGAATAACACATTGGCCAGATTGACCATTGTAGACGATTCACAAACATATTGCAATGTAAACATTTCACTTCAGGATTATCGCAAGTTTTGTACACTGTCGAAGTCGGACGATACACGGGACTCGCCAGCGATCATCGCTGCTCGACTCCAGAAAGCAGTTTGGAAGACGGTCACACGTCGTTCCACGTGGCCCCAGGACATCGCTTCACCACAACCTGCAGTCACCACTTAAACAGAATTTCTGTAATTTGTCACACCTAACACACTCCTACACATTTTAGGCACAGCCTTCTCACCATAATATTTCAAACAACAGTCCCGATCCGTCCAATCGATACACCACTGCACCCAAATATTCCCTTCGCCCCGCACGTACCACTGAATACATAATACATTTTTCTTTTCCTCTACCGCCCTCCAAAATATCAACTCCTTTAAAGGATCACGTATCTTTAAAGAAATTGAAATGGTTATGAGCTCCGTATCTGAGTTGAACGCCATACCCACTAACTTCCAAAACCACTCCCATTTCACTCTCTCCCGCGTACATACTCCTGTTTAGCCCCTCTCTGGAATAAAGCACACGTGAGATCAATATATTGGTGAATCAACAGGCTTCCGTTAATATTCAATGAGAAAGAACAAGAAGAATCAAAATTCTTCTAAAGGATAATCCTTGACAATATACAGCTAATAAGAAACATGCACATTTGTAATTTCCAACTATGCGTTGCGTTGACGCAATCTATACACACACTGCCATTCGACTCAGGGTGAAGTGTGTATTTACCTAAGCACTTTCCTCATCCTTCATCCTTCATATATTATGGGGACTGCAGTTAACACTCGGCATTCTTTATACGAACCTACGTGTCGTTTATGGGGCGCAGTAGTCTTCAAACGTAGGGTACATAGAGTCCTGTGCTGGCACTCTCACTGAATTTCCCTTTCCACCTTCGTTGCCGGCCGGGGTGGCCGAGCAGTTCTAGGCGCTACAGTCTGGAACCGCGCGACCGCTACGGTCGCAGGTCCGAATCCTGCCTCGGGCATGGATGTGTGTGATGTCCTTGGTTCTAGGTTCTAGGGGACTGATGACCTCAGAAGTTAAGTCCCATAGTGCTCAGAGCCATTTGAACCTTCGTTTCCTCACTCTTCCCTTCGCCGTGCGAAGTGGCACGGTGATTAGCAAATGGACTCGCATTTTCGTACTAAGACCGAAGTTTCATAATTAGGTGATAGATACATTATGTGGACACAAATATTTAGTTGTGAATTTTAATGCTTCATAAAAGACCTTTCTTGCCGTCAACAGTACTCCTCGGTTTAACTGAATGGTCGCTTAATCCTGATCAGTGAATCAGGATTATTAATCTAATTTAATACTGCACTACTGACCAAAATGTTAAATTAAAATTTTTATCAAGGTACATATTATTATTTCTTAATCATATTATTTAATTGCCTATGACTAAACTTATGCCGCTAATTATACAAGGTGGTCAGAAACAGTCTGAAGAGCTTGTAAGGGTGTTGCAGGGGAGGTTGTGCTGAGAAGTAATTGTTAAAAACATCGGTATGTTGTGCATTTTCCGATTTAATTAGCATCCAATTTATCCAATCAGGGCGTTGCGCGCGGGAATTCAAGCGGCCCGCCAGGTACATTTAGTGATAGCGTAGATGACAGCGCACGGGACTGCTCAGCCTTTGCTTCGGGTTCGATCCTTATTACCGACCCAGGTCCAATTTTTGTATCGCTCTTTAGTTTGGTTTTAGAAAAACAAATGAAGAGCGTGTTTGGCACCACCGTCTCTGGTGGGCCGCTTGAATTTGCGCGCGCAGCGGCCTATTTAGCTAACTTCAGTGCTAATTAAACCTAGAACGGCGCAGCCTATCGAATTTTTTTCTTGACAATTATTTCTCAGCACAGACTACTCTGCCACACCCTTGCAGACTTTTCAGACTGTTACTGACCACACTATACAAAGCTACATTGCTTCGTCAAAAATTAAAGGTACAATATCAAATTAGTGTTTTTGTTCTGACAAAAAGAACGTGTTCAGGCTGGCAGTGAACTGAGACGTACAGAACTAAAACACTTATCCTAAATAGTTAATTAATGGAATTGGCAAGAAATATAACGAAAAATTGAATGGAATATTTTAAATGATAGGTATATTTCAGTGACAAAGCTGTAATTCATCTTTTCTTGAACTACGTGCAATGAGCACTGTGACAAGTTTACTGTACACACAACTCAGTAAAAGTGTGGCGAATCACCCTTATAAAACAACTGGTATCGTTCTGTTGCTAATAGTTTTACAGGCATTTTAAGTTGACTGTTGACAGCTTTAGAGAAGTAATTGTTAATTTTTGCATAAATTCTATAGTTTGCAGCAAAAGAATTCTTGAAGCGTACACTTTGGTCCTTCTATTGCGTCGTCACAGTTTCCTGTCGACTGTATTCTGATTCAGACCTACTTATTTACGAAAAACTAAAGAAGGGTTAGGCTTCAATGTCCTGTCGTCGTGCAAGTAATTAAAGACGGAGCACAGTGTCGGATTTGGAAACTACGAGAGAGGGATATGATGAAATTGGCAATGAACTGTTCAAAGGAAAAAAATCTCCTGCGTATTTGCCTTGAACGGTTTAGGGAAAGCATGGAACCTGAATCAAGTATGTACTTATATGGATATGGTGTCTGTTCTTTCGGACAGACACCATTGATGACCTTCAGCCGTCTAGAACGAAATTAGAATTAAATTAATACCTTCAGCTGCTGACGAGAGTTGATATATATATCAACGGGGACTGGTGAAAATGTGTGCCCCGACCGGGACTCGAAGTCGAGATCTCCTGCTTACATGGCAGACGCTCTATCCATCTGAGCCACCGGGGCACAGAGGATAGTGCGACTGCAGGGACTATCCCGCGCACGCCTCCCGCGAGACCCACATTCTCACCTTGTGTGTCCACACACTACATTCGTAGTGTCCCACCCAAACACACTCATTACTCGTGGAAGATATTCTTACCAAGTCCCGTAAGAGTTCGGGGAATATGTGTGCATCCGCACAGAAGAAGGTCATAGCCGGTATTGCCAGAACTATATACTTACATGGATATGATGCCTGTTCTTTCGGATATGTCCGAAATGTGGGTCGCGCGGGAGGCGTGCGCGAGATAGTCCCTGCAGTCGCTCTATCCTTTGAGCCTCGGTGGCTCAGCTGGATAGAGCGTCTGCCATGTAAGCAGGAGATCCCGGGTTAGAGTCCCGGTCGGGGCACACATTTTCACCTATCCCCGTTGATAAATATCAACGCCCGTCAGCAGCTGAAGGTATTAATTTCATTCTAATTCCGTTTTAAGTATGGTTCAGTTTCGTTACTGATGAATTGCCTTCTTCGGGACACGCACAAACGAACAGCTCTACACAATAGTATGAAAACAAAGTGTACGTCGTAGCCAGATACACTGCAATGAGTTACTAAGCGAGATGGCGCAGTGATTAAGACACTGGACTCACATAGAGGTGGAGCGGCATTCAGGTCCCCGCATTTACATGCTAATTTAGATTTTCCGTGATTTCCGTAAGTCATTGAAGATGAATATTTAAACGGTTTCATTTAAAAGACACTGCCTATTTCCTTCCCTATACTTTATCTGTCGTGTGTATTTACTCGTTGTCGCCGTGATGTTAAACGCCAATATTCGGTTCGTTTTAAGGATTCCGTACCTCAGTCGGTAAAAACGGAACGCTCATAGGATCGCTTGGTTGTCTGACTGTTAGATCCCCTTTATTCTCAGGAACGCTTAGAGGTATCAAGTTGAAATTTGTGTCACATACAAAGATCTATGGTTCCTTCCCGCTATCAAAGATTTAAGCTTCTAAGTCAATGCATTCAAAAGATACGGCCGTTTATGTCATATATTTCAACACTCGCAACTTCATTCATCAGAATCTATAGCGCACTTCCTGTTGACTTAAACTCATGAAATTAGACAAGAAACCAGGTTTCACAGTACGAGTGGAGCAAAAATGTCAAAATTACAATTGTGAATTGTAATTATATCACATGAAAATAAACTCTTTGCCATTCCGTCAGTCCATCTGTCTGTCTGTCCGTCCGTTAACAGTCCCTTTTTCCAGGAAGTTGACATTTATGTCAAATACTAAAGTCTACGGTCCCTTAGCGGTGTAAAACATTTAAACTTCTCAGTCAATGCAATCAGAAGATACGGCCACAAACTTCACATACGTTGCCACGCGCAAACTCACTCATCAAAACCTACAGATAAGCTGTCTACATACATGTTGAGGCTGGTGGCCTAGCCGTAAAGTGCGTGCCTCGAAACCGAGAGATTGCAGCCTCGAATCTCCTTGGGACCAAGGATTTTCCAGTCTTCGTTTTAACCTAGCCTTCGCCTCTTAACGTTTTGAGGAGTCGCCACAAACTACATGTGGTTCGTATTGCACGTTTAACTTTAGGTCTCCTTTCCCCGGTTGTATAACTGGGTTACGTTAGGATACGCGATTCACCCAAGTGGCGTCGAATGGAAAGACTTGCACCAGGCCATTGAGCCACGCGAAATAATTATTGCTATCAATATCCGTATACGTTTGCACCCGACTGGCGGAGCGCCAGTCCTACTTACAGTTGTCCAGTTTTTTAAACGAGTCGGCTTCCTCATTGCTAGGTGCAAATATCCTTAAAGCCCGTTTTGACTCTTTCCTGAGCAGTGTTATTAGGGTATTTTTGCGAAAACCACTGTTCGTCATTGGTAGCTGAAGATACACACACAATAAAGCTACTGCTGACATCCACAGTACCATATTACAACATTTAGGGACTAATAGGTGAAATTTATTTTTTGTCGTTGTGTTATGGGGATCAGGTAGACCTAGCCCCAATATTTCCATTACCATACAATTATTGATGTTTTACTTACACTAAAATGGCATGTATATCTATACGATAAAAATATAAACGTGTTCTGCGGGGATTTTGCGAGATGAACAACTGATCACGTCTTCACCAATTTCTCCAGTGAACAGTATCGCAACTAAGAGATAAGAGCTTAAGAGCTTTTTTTGAGGACACGAAGTGAAAAGTATGAAAGTATCTTGGTTACTCGAAGAGTTGATTTGTTTATGGAAACGTTCGTAGCAAAACCAGAGGCCCGTAGTTTCCGGTGAATGCTGCCAGGCGCTGTTGAGGCTTTCTCCCAGCAGGTGAGCACATCGGCATGACACAGCGCGAAGTGTTAGCTTCTGGACTTGCATTCCACGGGCCGTTCCGGGTTTTATTAAACCCCGATATAATGGATTAGTCGCAGCAAACATCCCGGCGTCGGTTCACAACACGCTGTATACTAAAGTACGAAGCGAAGTAAAAACTTGTGCAACAGCAATGAGTTTACCACGCAAGAGGAGATTTTCAGTGCGTACGGACGTCCACAGAACTCGAACATTGGGACCTATAGCGAAACCAGTTGCGACGACAGTTACGCTGTGCAATCTGAGTTTTTAAGCGTTCTGGAGATTTTCAGAATCAGATTGAAGCTATGTTTCTTGACATCGAAAAATCTTCGATACTTAAAGTTGCAGGAATGCAACCGGATGGCGTCGACACCTTGCCACAATATTTCGGCTGACAACCATACTGCCATCTTCGCGTGAGCGTTTTACACTGGAGTGCCCTGATACACGCAGCGTGAGCCACATGCGACGAGGGAAGTCTCTCTACCGAGTTGCAGCATCTGCGCAAAACCTCCGGATACTCGGAGATACATATAACACGCGCTCTCCATCCGAACAAGAAGAAGAAAGAAAACAATCGAGAAGAAGAAACCAAACGCTTGGCATTCCTCCACTACGCAGAGCCGCCCACAGCCAACATTGTCAGGACGGTGGAGAACCACCGGGTAAAAACTATTTTCAGCTCAACGGTTAACATCACGAATATGTTGGGTTAGTCAGACAACTAGGGCTGCGGGCAGCTGGCGTCTACAACATCAGTTGCGAGTGTGGTATGCAGTACATCGACCAGACGCAGAGCTGCATCTCGTAGCGCCTCTTAGAACGTGTGAGGAGCGTTCGCCTCGGACAAACCGAGAAGTCTGTAGTGGCAAAGCACGGCATCCACAGTGTTCCTGAACAAAGGTGCTGTGCCGCACCAACGGTTTCTGGGATTCGACCTTCAAAGTAGCTTTGGAAATGAGAGTACACGGCGATCTTACTGGCTTATGTGGCGCCAGCAAAAATACGCCAGGAAGGCTGTGATGCGAAAGCAGTAGAGGCAGAGGGCTGAGGACTCGACGCCAGGACACATCCCGCTCCACCGAGGCTCCCTCGCCGCCAGCAGCAACACATCTTTTGCCATTTGGCCGTCCGTTGGGCCCTGGCCTGGTACAAGTCTTTCGAGTTGACCCCACTTGCGTGTCGATGCGGATGAAATGATGATGATAAGAACAACACAACAACCCGTCCCTGAGCGGAGAAAAATCTCCGACCCAGCCGGGTATCGAACCCGGACCGTTAGGTATGACATTCTGTCGCGCCGAGCATTCAGCTACCAGGGATGGACGCAGTGAGCGATACGATCTATATAAATAACCTGGCTGATAATGTTCTGTTTCTGTTCACAGGCAACGCATTGGTGTACAGGGACGTGACACTGTTTAAAATTTGTTACTAACTGCAGAGCGACTTGCGGAAATCAGCGTCTGGAACAAACATTGGCAGCTATCGCTTGACGTAAATAAATGTAATGTAATGCGTGGAAATGGATGAAATTGTCCTACGTGGTTAGTCTCCTCGATTGGCATTCAGTCACTGCAATCAGCTGCAAATCTGCCTTGCGGAGGTAGATCTTGGACTCAGATTTATTGGAGGAATCTACGGAAGTCTAGCTCACACACGAACGCATCAATTACAAGACCGTCATTCGACAAATTCTTGAGTACTGTGCGTCAGTCTGGAACTCTTACGAAGTTGGATTAACGGATGACGTATAAAATGCTTAAAGAATAGCTGCACGACTCGTCACATGTTTATTAAGCCGTCTTGAGAGCATAACGAATGTACTCAACAAATTACAGTACGAGACGTTGCAAGTTTGTGATAATCATCGCAGAGCGACTTCCTCACAAAGTTCCTGGAGTCCACGATCCAAAATAAATCCAGAAACGCACTCTTTTTTAAAACATACATCTCACATAAACATCATGGTGCTAAAATTAGAGAAATTCGAGCCTCCGTGGAGTGTTACCGCCAGCCCTTCTCGTTTTAAAATTGGTGACTCTCCACGCTCAGGAAGACCTCCGAGGTTTGATGAAAATCGTTTCAACACATTAATCCACAACGATCCACGTCAGTGTAATGGAGAACTGGCAGACGTGATGAACTGTGATCATTCCGCCGACGTGCGACATTTTTATGCAATGCGGAAGGTTGAAAAACAGGGGGTTTGAGTACCGCATGCTCTTAGTCAAAATCACAAAAATCAGCACGTGGCCACATGTGCATGGAATGGTTGAGCCAGAACAAAGCAGAACTTCTCGTACAAAACCTGCGCGCACCCACAAAAGATAATGTTGTGCATCTAGCGGAACAGCGACGGTGTGGAGTACTACGAATTGCTTCTCCAAGGTGTAACCATCACTACCGGAATTTATTGACATCAACTGAACGTCTTGCAAACGCAGTCCAAGAACAACGGCCAGGAAGACCGCGTGAAGTGATGCTACTCCACAGTAACGCCCACACGCATTCTGCTAGACTGACAAAATACACTGTACAGGAGTTGGATTGGGAAGCCATTCCGCACCCACCTTATTCACCTGATCTTGCGCCCTCAGGTTTTCATCTTTTCCGCTTTCTATGGAAGACATTTCAAGGACCCTCCTTTCCAGATGAAAATGCGCTCCGAAAATGGTTCGACGAGTTTGTCGCCACAAAACCAAGTGATTTCTTCAGTGGTGGAATCGAAAAGTTACCCCAGAGTTGGTAGACAGTTGTAGACAGTGAAGGATAACATATTATTGATGACTAAGGACTCTGTTATGTGCGTCAAAATGGTTCAAATGGCTCTGAGCACTATGGGACTCAACTGTTGAGGTCATAAGTCCCCTAGAACTTAGAACTAATTAAACCTAACTAACCTAAGGACATCACACACATCCATGGCAGGATTCGAACCTGCGACCGTAGCGGTTGCGCGGTTCCGGACTGTAGCGCCTAGAAGCGCTCGGCCACTCTGGCCGGCTTATGTGCGTCTGTTGTGTTTCTTAGATGGAAAAACTCTACGATCTTATGCACCAACCCAATACATAAGAAAAAATAGCTTTGTAAAAGAAACACCACTGTGTGTATGTCATCAGAAACAAATAGCTTTGCAAACAACAACGCAATAGGAAAAATGTTAATAAGTAACAAAATTTATTGTAAAAATTGTATTGCAAAAGAAATTGTTAATAATAAATCATTAGTTAATATGTTGTATCATTGTTCTTATTTCCGAACCCTTCCACTATAAAATTATTGTCAATAATAGTTTGTTTATAACATACCTGAACCTCCCCCACAATGCACAGACCTCGAATGGAGAGGCCTACACAACTGAAGTAGTTACAAAGGATGATTAGCGGGAGTGGGAGCTCGAATTTTATTGGTCCTATCACCTGACGTGCGGATTGCCTATCCCCCTTTCCCTTCGGTTCGTGTGAATCTTAGATAATTAATAACGTGTACTTTGCTCAGTTTTGCAAAACTTGCGATTACACATTTCCCAGCTGTGTGATAGACCGCAGGATTAGATGCCTGATTGTTGTTTGTAGGGCATATGACACATATTCATTGACTTTCGCATCTGAGAATGGCTACACAGTCGATACTGGTTTAAATAAGCACGGTTCTGTGGAATTATAAAGGCTAAGGAGAAATAATGTTCTCTTTCGTGAAAGATATAATATGAAATTAAGTACAGCGTCATGTTGGATCCTATGTCCGTAGCAGAATCATGACTGGTTGCCTAAAGCAGAAGACTGAGGTGTAAGGCTTGAGTAGTGAGCGTTCGCGATGCTGCAGCCAGGGAGCAATGCCGCGCTGCCTCGTCAGCGCTGCCCTTCTTGCGACCCTCCTAAGCAGCTTTGTTTGCTGTGTGTACGGGCCTTTGGTCACTTATTTAATAATAGCGCATAATGAAAGAGGAACACACACGCGTACGAAGGAGGGAGTAATTTACAATCATGCAAATTTTCGGACCATAATACCTCCGCTCCTCCCTGTTTGCTCTTACGTTTGCAGCTTAGAAACAGCCAGAATACCTGAACTGAATTTAGATGTGTCATAACGCTGCTACAGTGTACTATCGTCTGAAAACGCGCTAGCTTCTACTACATACGATCGTCCATATCAAGAATGTACATATACCACCCAACTCTCAACAGACAGATTTTCTGGCAGTATACGATCTTTCTTTTCGTAATGAATCTGATAAACTGATAACAAACAGTGCCTGACTGAATACAAGGTGCGTCTGAAAAGTTCGATTAATTAAAGGAAACAAGAGTTACAAACAAAATACCTTTACTGACCTTCAATGATGCGCCAGCAGTTACAACACGTTTCTGACATCGGTCGTAAAGCTCTAGGAAACGTCTTGTGGAATCGCTCGAAGCAACGTGCTCACTAGTTGTTGGACATCCGCAACTCCTGTGTGCTCAACTTTCTTGCTCAGTGCAAGGCGACTGTTCTTCAACACCCTCCTTATTCTCCAGATTTGGCGCCGGCAGTTTACTTTTTGTTTCCTCGCCTTAAATTAGCGCATGACCACGGTGCTTCGAGCGATTCCACAAGAAGAGTTTGCTGACAGTCTTCAACAGCTTTACAACCGATGTCAGACGTGTGTTGTAGCTACTGGTGATTACTTTGAAGGCCATTAAAGGTATTTTGTTTGTAAATTTTGTTTCATTTATTTTCTGGGTCAATTCACCGAACTTTTCAGACTCACCTTGTAATTTTCGAAATCAGTTTCCACACGTATCGACAGTACATCTCTTATATTTTCAAGCCGGCCGAAGTGGCCGAGCGAGTAAAGGCGCTACAGTCTGGAACCGCACGACCGCTACGGTCGCAGGTTCGAATCCTGCCTCGGGCATGGATGTGTGTAATGTCCTTAGGTTCGTTAGGTTTAAGTAGTTTTAAGTTCTAGAGGACTTATAACCACAGCAGTTGAGTCCCATAGTGCTCAGAGCAATTTGAACCATTTTCATTAAAACTTCTGTATTTGAAATGGTGCACTACTTTCGGATATATAAGAAATAACCACAAAACATTTAAAAATCTATTTTTCGTTGTTAAAGACGTTCGCCCAAAAACACACCACTGAAGTTTCAGGTTTCCCAACGCACTCGTATTTCGCTGATTACTGAGGTCTTGGCGCGACACGTGTGTAAAGAAAAATAGTGCATTCTTAGGTTCCTCAGAGAAAAGTTCAGTAGCCCTTCAGAGGAGCACGGCACTTTTTTGCTAAAGCTTCCCATTGCAATTCGTTGCTTATCTCCGTAACGCACTACCCCCAATACAGAAAGCTAGAAAGCTGTAACCAATCCCGCAGATATTGTCAGAGACGTTTCAGTAGTTCCACTCGTTAAACCGGCAAGGATGACCAGCGCGAATAATACATATTCCGTTACATCTGTCCGAGGTCCTGACAATAAAGCACAGGCTACAATCACTTTACCGTAAACATTACATCTAATACTGCATATCTTAATACGTTACACCACGATACTGGAACGACGTCAATGATTTATCGCTGAGTCTATAATCATAAAAACAGCGCATATTCGTCTCCATGTTATTTCCACGCTGAATTTACCACTGTTTAATCAGCTATCGGTCTACATCTGCATGTGAAAGGTGAATGAGGTTCTCCTACCGATGTCGTCTTATGCAACCCATAATTTTATATCTGGCCTTCAAAACGATGTCATTTTATGCAGCCCACAATTGTTATATCTGACCTTCAAAAACTACGTGCCAGATTTTCAGATTCTCATATTCTCACGATCGCTACGCAGCCACTATTAGTCCTACAGGAAAAAGAACAGGGCATTTCTGTAGGAACTTTCAGTTCGAAAGCCACACTAAATCCTTGTTTACATGTCGGTGCTTATATACCTACATTGGGGTAGCGCTGGCTTGCCTATAGCTGCAGCAACGCACTGAAACGGTAATTTTCTGATCGTCCCCTTACATACTCCGAAAGCCATTATACAGAGCTCCACGGAGGGCACTAGGGCCTGTATTGGTCATACACATTCCTAACTTGTTCGCCAACGGAGTGAGGGCAAAATGACTGTCTCCTTACTCATCCTAATCTCTCAAATTTTATTCTTACTATCACTACATGAAAAGTGCGATGGTGTCCTTACCGGTTGTCTAAATTTACGAACAAGGCTTTGCGAGAACTACGAAGCTATTCTTACAAAAATTCCTGTTTAAATTTATTTTCCTATGAGTTTAGTGATCTGTTACGGCCAAAACGTTTATTTATTTGCTTCTCTTTTCTTGTAACCTGGCTAATAAAGGTCGCATTTAACACAGTTACAACAAATTTATATTATTTAACAGATGGCTGAACTTCGGTATAACTACAAAAAAAGTTAAAAAAATCAAACAGCACTTGTACTCAAAAAGTAAATTATTTGGTCGGTTATAAGTTAATAATATAGAGACAGAAGTTAAGAATGTTATCATGAATAAGAACGTAAAATTCAATAATTTCATAACTTTAATGACCTAATGCAACTGCTGCTAAAAGATGAATATGTAAAAACTTATCACTATCTCCAATCAGCGCGTATCTGTATTCCTTCGGTGACTGCTGTGAAGCCTACATCTACATATACATCTACGGAGATACTCCGCAAGTCACCGTACGGTGCGTGGCGGAGAGTACCCTGTACAACTACTAGTCATTTCCTTTCCTGTTCCACTGATGACCACAGCTGTTAAGTCCCATAGTGCTCAGAGCCAGAGCCTTTCCTGTTCCACTCACAAATACGGTGAAGGAAAAACGACTCTCTATATGCCTCCAAATGAGCCCTAATTTCTCGTTTTTTAATTTTTGTGTTGCTTACGCTCAATATATGTTGGTGGCAGTAGAACCATTCGGCAGTCAGCTTCAGATGCCGCTTCTCTAAATTTTCTCAATTGTGTTTCTCGAAAAGAGCGTTGCCTTCCCTCCAGGGATTTCCATTTGAGTTCCCGAAACATTTCCGTAACACTTACGTGTTGTTCGAACCTACTGATAAGAAATGTAGCAGTCTGCCTCTGAATTGCTTCGATGTTCCCCTTCAATCCGACCTGGTATGGCTCCCAAACACTGGAGCAGCATTCAGGAATAGGTCGCGCGAGCCTCTTATATGCGGTCTCCTTTACAGATGAACCACACTTTCCTAAAATTCTCCCAGTACACCGAGGTCGACCATTCGCCTTCCGTACCGCAGTCTTCACATGTTCGCTCCATTTCATATCGCTTTGCAACGTTGCGGTCAAATATTTAAACGACGTGAATGTGTACGCTACTAATGCTGTATCCGAACAGTACTGGTTTGTTTTTCCTACTCATCCGAATTAACTTACATTTCCCCACATTTGGAGATAGCCGCCATTCATCATACCAACTAAACGTTTTGTCTAAGTCATCTTGCATCTTCCCACAGTCATTCAACTTCGACACTTTAGCGTACTCCTCAGCATAATCAGCAAACAACAGCAGATTGCTGCCTACCCCCTCCACCAAATCATTTACGTGCATAAAGAGCAACAGTGGTCATATTTCACTTGCACGGGGCACTCCTGAAGGTATCCTTGTCTCATATGAACACTCGCCGTCGAGTAAAACATACTGAGTTCTTTTCCTAAAGAAGTCTTCGAGCCACTCACATATCTGTGCAGTTATTCCATATGCTCGTACCTTCGTTAACTGCCTGCGATGGGCCACCGTGTCAAATGCTTTCCGGAAGTCTAGAATTACGTAATCTCCCTGTTGCCCTTGATCCATAGTTCGCATTATGTCATGCGAGAAAAGGGCAGCTGAGTTTCGCATGAGCGATGCCTTCTAAAACCATGCTGATTCGTGGACATAAGCTCCTCACTGTCAAGAAAATTTATTATATTCGAACTGAGAATATGGTCAAGGATTCTGCAGGAAACTGAAGTTAGGGATATTGGTCTCTAATTTTTCAGGTCCATTCTTTTACCTTTCTTAAATACTGGAGTCACTTGCGCTGTTCTCCAGTCGCTTGGGAATTCTTGCTAGGTGAGAGATTCGAGATGAATGCAAGCTAGGTAAGGGGCCAATGCCGTAGCGTACCCTTTGTGAAACCGAACTGGCATTCCATACGGGTCTGGTGACTTATTCCCATTTGCTTTCAAATCTTTCAGTTTTTTCTCTACGCCAGGGATAGTTATTACTATGTCGTCCATACGGGAGCCTGTTCGATGGTCAAATGACGATATGTTTGTACGATTCCTCTGTGTGATAGTTTTTTTGAACGCGAAATGAGAAACTTCGGCTTTCGTTTTGCTGTCTTCAACTGCCACACAAGACTGGCCAACCAAGGACGGAATGGAAGCCTTAGACCCGCTTACCGATTTTACATAGGACCAGAATTTTCTCGTGTTCTCTGCCAGATCTTTTGCTAAGGTATGACAGTGGTAGTTGTATGCTTCGCTCATACATCTTTTCACAGACGCACAAGTGCAACAGCCCCTGCTTCCCCATCATCTTCCGAATATCCTTATAAAACCATGACGGGTCTTTCCCATCCTTTATCTAGTAACTAGGAACAGAATTCTGCAGACCACGATTTATAATCTGCTTGAACTTTGAAACTTCCTGGCACATTAAAACTGTGTGCCGGACCGAGACTACAACTCGGGACCTTGGCCCTTTCCGCGGGCAAGTGCTCTACCAACTGAGCTACCCAAGCACAATTCACGACCCGTCCTCACAGTCCTACTTCCGCCAGTACCTCGTCTCGTACCTTCCAAACTTCACAGAAGCTCTCCTGTGAAACTTGCAGAACTAGCACTCCTGGAAGATAGAATATTGGGGAGACATGGCTTAGCCATTCTGGAAACATCCCCAGGCTGTGGCTGAGCCATGTCTCCCCAATATCCTTTCTTCCAGGTGTGCTAGTTGTGCAAGTTTCGCATGAGAGCTTCTGTGAAGTTTGGAGGCAGGAGACGAGGTACTGGCGCACGTATGGCTATGAGGACGATTCCTGAGCCGTGCTTGGGTAGTTCAGTTGGCAGAGCACTTGCCCGCTAAAAGCGAAGGTCCTGAGTTCGAGCCTCGGTCCTGCACACAGTTTTAATCTGCCAGTAAGTTTCGTATCAGCGCACACTCTGCTGCAGAGTGAAACTTTCATTCTGCTTGAACTTTGCCCCTAATCCCTCTACGTCCAGTCCGCAGCTCGTGGTCGTGCGGTAGCGTTCTCTCTTCCCACGCCCGGGTTCCCGGGTTCGATTCCCGGTGGGGTCAGGGATTTTCTCTGCCTCGTGATGACTGGGTGTTGTGTGATGTCCTTAGGTTAGTTAGGTTTAATTAGTTCTAAGTTCTAGGGGACTGATGACCATAGATGTTGAGTCCCATAGTGCTCAGAGCCATTTGAACCATGCCCGATTCTATACTGACATTGTCGAGAAGATCTCGCCTATTCGTAATTACAAGGTCTACGATAGCGTGTGGGCTATCGAGCTAGCTGTTCAAGACAGTTTTCAGGAAACGAGTACAAAAGTATCGCGTACGACTGTCTGTCCGTTCCCCCTGCAATGAATCGATAGAAATGCCAGTCTATACTCGGCAGGTTAAAGTCGCTTCCAACTAGTATTGCATGATCTGGGTATTTGCCCGTTATTGACCGTAGATTTTCTTTGAATGATTCTAGAACTGTCACATCAGAATCGGGCGACCCGTAAAAACATCCAACGGTTAACTTGGTTTCACCTGAACATATTATACTCGACCAGATGACTTCACTGTCACACTCATCTTCGACCTGGATAGAGGCAATATTTATATTTGTCAACTGCAATGAACTTTCTCCCTCCTATGGCCTCTAATCAGTCTTTTCGAAATATGTTCCATGACTCACTAAATATCTCAGAGCTTTTCACTTCGGGTTTCAGCCAGCTTTCAGTCCCAAAAATAATTTGAGCGCGAGAACGTCTCTGGATGGCAGTAAATTCGGGTCCTTTATTATGAATATTTCGACAAATGACTGATAAAATTTTGACAGTCGAAGCGTCTTTACTCTGAACGCGGTCTGACTCCCTTGATGCGTATCGACTGTCGAGTGTTCATAAGAGTACCTCAAACTACCGCCTAGTCTAAAAAAAAACCCTCATGTGCACTCTACAAGTACTCTGTTACCCGAGTAATTGCTACCTTCGTGTGGTGCACTCCTGAAGTATCAAAGGGTGTCCTATAAATCCCCACCCGATAACGCAAGTTTATTAACCAATTTCTGTAAAATAATTATAATCTTCCTAGTGTTAATGACGTTAAAACATGGACCATATACACGGAAGGGCCAAAAAACCTGGCACACCTGCCTAATATCGTGTAGGGCCCCCGCGAGCACGCACAAGTGCCGCAGCACGACGTGGGATGGACTCGATTAATGTCTGAAATGGTGCTGGAGGGAACTGACACCACGAATCCTGCAGGGCTGTCCATAAATCCGTAAGAGTGCGAGTGGGTGGAAATCTCTTCTGAACAGCATATTGTGAGGCATCCCAGATATGCTCCATAATGTTCATGTCTGGGGACTTTGGCGGCCAGCGGAAGTGTTTAAATTCAGAAGAGTGTTCCTGGAGCCACTCTGTAGCAATTCTGGACGTGTGGAGTGTCGTATTGTTCTGCTGGAATTGCCCAAGTCCGTCGGAATGCACAATGAACATGAATGGATGCAGGTGATCAGACAGGATACTTACTTACGTGTCACCTGTCAGAGTCGTATCGAGATGTGTCAGGGGTCCCATATCGCTCAAATGCACACACCCCACACTATTACAGAGCCTCCACAAGCTTGAACAGTCCCCTGCTGACATACAGCGTCACGGATTCCAGAGGTTGTCTCCATAATCGTACACGTCCATCCGTTCGATACTATTGAAACGAGACTCGTCCGACCATGCAACATGTTTCCAGTCATCAACAGTCCAATGTCGGTGTTGAGGGGCCAAGGCGAGGCGTAAAGCTTTGTGTCGTGCAGTTATCAAGGGTACACGAGTGGGTCTTCGACTCCGAAAGCCCATATCGATGATGTTACGTTGAATGTTTCGCGAACTGACACTTGTTCATAGCCCATTGAAATCTGCAGCAGTTTGCGGAAGGGTTGCACTTCTGTCACGTTGAACGATTCTTTTCAATCGTCTTGTAGCATCTTTTTCGGGCCGCAGCGATGTCGGAGATTTGATGTTTTACTGGGTTCCTGATATTCACGGCACACTCGTGAAATGGTCTTACGGCAAAATCCCCCCTTCATCGCTACCTCAGAAATGCATCGCTCGTGCGCTGACTATAACACCACGTTCACACTCGTTTAAATCATGATAACCTGCAATTGTAGCAACAGTAACCGATCTAACAAATGTGCCAGACACTTGATGTCTTATATAGGCATTGCCGACCGCAGCGCCGTATTCTGTCTGTTTACATATCTCTGTATTTGAATACGCGTGCATATACCAGTTTCTGTGGCGCTTCAGTGTAGTACTTGCCAAGTAAAAGTTTCTGTTTAGATGAAGAACACCTGTTTAAATGAAGAACAAGGAGAAACAGGCTTTATTACTCTTTTGAGAGACGTTACAAAGCTTAAAATAGGAGGACGAGTGTGTAATCGGAATCCCGGTTCGACGATGTTCACCTGCCGAGAGAGCAGGCGCCGGAAACGGCGACATCTGTCTGGAGGTAGGAGCAGACAGTAAAGCAGCTTCTACCGCCTCAGTAGATTCCTATCTGCAATCCCTGTACCCCTATTCTGTCACTGCCAGAAGGTTCTTCATACCATTGTTACTTCCTTTGTTATTCTATTTGCGAATGTAATGGGCGAAAAATAATTTATCTTCGCCTCTGCGGTTAATGGTTCTGAAACGAGATACAATAGCAAGACTTATATTAAAAATACACGAAAGGTATCGCTTTCAAGAAAAGTTAATTTTTACCGTGTCAGTTACATGATATAAATCACTGCTGACTAGTTCCGCTGATTTCTTGTCATTATTGTACGTATATAATCGAAACTAGTCATCATTTATGCCATGCAAGTGGGACTGTAGAAATAAACTTCTTTTTAAAAATATATATATGCATGGTAGCTCCCGCACGTAAATGACGTCCGCTCCAAAATATATTCCCTATACATCAATCAGGTGCGTGCCCCAACGTGCTCATATTCTGAAGACCAGGTAGATGAGCTCTGTGGAGAGTGATAGCAGATTCCGCTAAAAGGTAATAATACGGAATTTTTATGCAAAAGTAGAAGCCATTATTAGGAAATTTCGAATACGACACCAGAAATAAGAGAACTCATACGTCAGCAGAATTCACCGAGAAGATCAACATGGCTGACCTCAGTACAGTCTTCCGAAAGATCAATATAATCATTGCATGGTTTGTGACGGTGCTATACACACATCAATAAAAGTATTGCATCTCCGTGGTTCCGAGAGTTCCGGAACCTGTACAGAAAATTGGAATAGAGATCAACATAAACATCATTTCCGCCCTTTCTATTGCTCATGAAAACCACACATTGCATGTCGTAACACCGCAAAGCGAGACCTTCAGAGGTGGTGGTCCAGATTGCTGTACACACCGGTACCTCTAATACCCAGCAGCACGTCCTCTTGCATTGATGCATGGTTGTATTCCTCGTGGTATACTATCCACAAGTTCATCAAGGCACTGTTGGTCCAGATTGTCCCACTCCTCAACGGCGATTCGGAGTAGATCCCTCAGAGTGGTTGGTGAATCACGTCGTCCATAAACAGCCCCTTTCAATCTATCCCAGCCATGTTCGATAGGGTTCATGTCTGGTGAACATGCTGACCACTCTAGTCGAGCGATGTCGTTATGCTGAAGGAACACGAAAGCCTCGCCAATATGCTGTCGATATGGTTGCACTATTGGTCGGAGGATGGCATTCACGTATCGTAGAGCCGTTACGGCGTCTTCCGTGACCACCAGCGGCGTACGTGGGCCCCACATCATACTACCCCAAAACAGCAGGTCGCCTCCACTTTGCTGCACTCGCTGGACAGTGTGTCTAAGGTGTTCAGCCTGACCGGGTTGCCCCCAAACACGTCTCCGACGGTTGTCTGGTTGAAGGCATATGCGACATTCATCGGTGAAGAAAACGTGATGTCAATCTTGAACGGTCCATTGGGCATGTTGTTAGGCCCATCTGTACCGCACTGCATGGTGTCGTCGTTGGAAAGATGGACTTCGCCATGGACGTCGTTTGTGAAGTTACGCACCATGCAGCCTACTGCGCAGTTTTTGAGTCGTAACACGACGTCCTGTGGCTACACGAAAAGCATTATTCAACAATCTGTATGAGACATGTTAACGGCTGGTAATAGACTGGATGTGTGAATAAAGGAAGATATGTAGCTGAAAGCGGAGATGCGTCTGTTTTCGCCATATGCCACTTCTCTCATATTTGTCCTCTTAACAAGTTTGTAACTGCGACCGTTTTTTGTAGGCTTTTTCTTTCTTTTCATTTTTTGTAACGAGATTCTGGAGAATGATGCCAGCTCACTTGGCTGAATTCTTTATGTTCGCTAGTATTTTATGGGTAACGCCTACTTCCACATCTATACTTCACCAGCCACCTTGCTGTGTATGGCGGAGGGTACTCCTGGTACCAACAACTGATTCCCCTCCCTGTTCCAATAGAGAGTATTTGCATGTAAATCTCCGTATTAGCTCTAGTTTCTCGGATTTTCTCGTTGTAATTATTTGGCGAGACGTACATAGGAGGAAGCAATATGTTGCCAGACTTTTGACCGGAATGTAATCTCTCGAAATTTCAGTAGCATATCTCTCCGTGATGTACAACGTATTTCTTGTAATGTCTACTGTTGTAGTTTGTTGCAATGCCCATTTCTGCTGCTATAAATACAGTTGTGTTGACGTAAGTTTAAACATTCCCATAATTTTTATTGTTATGGATAATAACGACCTCCACCAACGCGTACGTGCTTATGTGAAAACATTCGGCAATATCGTTCGGCTTTCCACAGCTCAGATCCTAGTAAAAGACGTAAGAGTTCACGGAAATGTTATTCGCGACAAATTTGAAAAACATGGTTCATCGCAGGACTAACAGAAAAGTGAGTTTCTCGTGGTTGGCTACATAACATTATTTAATGTCGTTTTATTAATTAGCCCATGACCGGTTGGAGGCAGAGCCGCGCTAACTGCGGCCGGCCTGAAGTGGCGTTGGCGAAGCTCACCCACAGCTTTCTGCTCTCATACATTCTTTCTCAGTATCCCATACTGTTAACGAAGCACTCTGGTACACAACCCATGACTGGAGATTATGCAGAGTACCTGCAGTCTGGAGATACGTACTACTGGGCTCAGTTCGATGCAGTCACAACCTTCAAGTATTAAGGGCATTCGTCTGTAGGAACGACAATTAACTGAAAGAGATTTGCTTCAGTTGTGCTAATTATTTATTCAAACCACGAGGAGTTTCGGGATTTTAAAACCCAATCTTCGGGTCTATAAAACTGTAACATATAAAGGAAAGGAGGGAAGAAATATAATGCAACATACCTCTAAAAATCAGGTCAAAAACAAGGCGACTCTCTTATTGTATTTGCTAATGCATTAACAGGCGCTCGTACCAGTCACTGCAGTAGCTCCATATCGCTGCATCTTGGCTGAACTAGAAAAAAGAAGAGGGCCTGATAATCAGACTGACCTAAAAGTGTAACGTCCGGGCGGGTGGGCGAAGGAAACAGAAACTTAGAACGAACGCTGTGCTCACACTGTGTGCCGTCCGGCAGCCGACTGAGTGGAGGGCCACGCCGGAGATCTGCAGATAACAACAGAGATAAAAATTACTGTTTTTATCTTCGCTAATAACATCAGTTCCGCCGGCCGGAGTGGCCGTGCGGTTCTAGGCGCTACAGTCCGGAACCGAGCGACCGCAACGGTCGCAGGTTCGAATCCTGCTTCGGGCATGGATGTGTGTGATGTCCTTAGGTTAGTTAGGTTTTAATTAGTTCTAAGTCCTAGGTGACTAATGACCTCAGAAGTTAAGTCGCATAGTGCTCAGAGCCATTTGAACCAACATCTGTTTCCTTGTTTGTACACCGTTGGCGCCTCCAGATCTTTGCATGTTACTGTGTTATACGCCTGAGGATGGGATTTTAATATCCTAAAACCCGTCGTGGTTTAAACAAATAATTAGTACAACTGAAGCAGATCTCTCTAAATTAATTATCATGCTTCTTGGTTGCGGATGTCCTGCATAACAAATCTTGTGTATGTGGAGCGAGGTTATGTATGACGATTACGCGAATCTTGTAGTGGAGAAAGTAAATGACAGACTGAGATTAATTAGAAGAACACAGATGAAGTGTAATTTAGCATGGAGGAGGTTGGAGAGAGACAAAGAAGTACTGGAAAATCTCCAGTTCTAGCCACAAAATTAAATATGTTTCACATCACATGAAAACTTGCTCTTAAAATTTTAAGAGCGTACGTTTGAAGATGAATCACGTACTATATCTACATACATACTCCGGAAGCCACTGTTCATTCGGTGTCGGAAGGTACTTCGTGTCGTTGTTGTTGTTGTGGTCTTCAGCCCAAAGACTGTTCTGATGCGACTCTTCATGCTACTCTATCCTGTGCAAACCTCTCCATCTCGGAATAACTACTACAATCTTCAGCCATTTAAACCTGTTTACTGTATTCACCTCTTCGTCTCCCTCTAGAACTGTTAACCGCTTCTGCCCCTCTCCCTCCCCCTACACACACAATTCTCTCATATACTAAACTGATTTTTCCCTGATGTCTCAGGATGTTTCCTATCAACCAATCCCTACTATAGTCAAGTTATGCCATAAACTTGTGTTCTCCCCAGTTTGATTCAGTTCTTCTTCGTTAGTTAAGCGCTCTATCCGTCTAATCTTTAGCATTCTTCCGTAGCATCACATTTTAAAAACTTATATTTTCTTCTTGTTTGAACTGCTTATTGTCCATGTTTCATTTCCACACAAGGCTAAATTCCAGACAAATGCCTTCGAAAAAGAGTTCCTAATACTGAAATGTGTATTCAATGTTAACAAAATTACTTTTTTTTTAGATACGCTTTTCAAGCTATTGCCTGTTTGGTAAAACCTCCTGAGCTGTTGTGTGAAGATGTCCGTAACTGCCTGCTGCACGTCCTCGTCCTGTATGAATCGTCGACCCTTTAAGGCATTTCTGAAGGGACTGAAGACGTGAAAGTTGCATGGTGAGAGATCAGGGCTATAGGGCGGGTGCTCGAGTGTCTCTCACTTGTCCGTAATGGACGGGGCTGACCTCCGAGACCGACCACAGCCTTGCGTCGAACCGCGACTAGCACGGATCTTGTCGCACTGTTCCACAATGGAGGTTTTAGACAGACCTGCTGCCCGCTACACAGTCTTCATTCTGCGATGGATGTATACCGGTGTTTGTCCTTCGGCAGTAAAGAAAAGAATAACAGCACGATGGCCCTGTTTGGCCGCATTTCATAATAACATCGCCATACTTCACGTTCCCGCATTTACCACACGCTTGTCGGAAAGAGGCAGATGACTTACTAATCCCTTGGCTACATGTCGGTACTTATAGTCGCAGTACGTTGCATATACGCCGCAGCAACGCCCATAAGCGGAAACATTTTGATTGTCCCTTGTATATAACATTTTGATCCCTATTTATTACCGTTACTATCTTCAAAATTTCAAGGAGTGTATTCCAGTCAACACTGTGAAAACCTTTCTCCAAGTCTACAGATGCTATAAACGCAAGGCCGGCCGCGGTGGTCTAGCGGTTCTGGCGCTGCAGTCCGGAACCGCGTGACTGCTGCGGTCGCAGGTTCGAATCCTGCCTCGGGCATGGGTGTGTGTGGTGTCCTTAGGTTAGTTAGGTTTAAGTAGTTCTAAGTTCTAGGGGACTTATGACCTAAGATGTTGAGTCCCATAGTGCTCAGAGCCATTTGAACCATTTTTATAAACGCAGGTTTGCCTTGCTTTAACCTGTCTTGCACCTTATGTCGTTGGAATTATAATTATTACAGTCTTTTAGAAGTCTGAGGGTATTTCCCCAGTCTCACACATCTTGCACACCAGGTGGAAAAGTTCTGTCATGGCTGCCTCTCACAAAGACATTAGTAGTTGTGAGAGATGTTGTTTCGACTTAGGCCGTTCAGTGCTCTGTCAAATTCTTCTCACAGTATCGTATTTCCCATTTCATCTTCATCTACGAGCTCTTCCCTGAACGCCTTCCACCTTTAAGCATTCCCTTCTTGGCTTAGTACTGGTTTTCCATCTGAGGTCTTCACACTCGTACAGCTGCAACTCCTTCCACCAAGATCGTCCTTAATTTTCCTATAGGTGGTAGGCTACCTTTCTTGCCACTAGTTATACGCGTTTCTATAGAATTGCCTTTGTCCTGTAGCCATTCTTGCTTAGCTATTTTGCACTTTCTGTCAGTCTCATTTTTGACGACTGTGTTACCTTCGTCTACTTCATTTGCTGCATTTCTTTATTTCCTCCTTCCATCAGTTATGTATCTCCTGCGATATCCAAGGATTTCTACTTGGCCTTCGATTTTTACCTATTTGATCTTCTGCTGTCTTCACTATCTCATCCCTCAAAGCTACCCATTCGCGTTATATCGTTTTCCTTTCCCTAATGCTCCTTCTCAAACTCTCAAGAAACTTCGGCTCTTTCAACTTATCGAGGTCCCATCTCCTTAATTCTTGCCTTTTTGCAATGTCTTCAGTTTTAATTTATAGTTCTTAACCAACAAATTATCTTTGGAGTCCATATCTGCCGCTGGAAATGTCTCACAGCTTAAAGTCTGGTTCCGAAATCACTGTCTCACCATTACATAATCAGTGTCTTCATCATCTGCTGAGCTAGTTGGCATATAAACTTGTATACTATGGTATATGGCAGTGAAACATTGCCGATAAGCAGTTTAGACAAGAAGAGAATACAAGCTTTTGAAATGTGGTGATACAAAAGAATGTTGAAAATTAGATGGGTAGGTCACGTAACTTGTGAAGAGGTGCTGAATAGAAATGGGGAGAAAAGAAATTTCTGGCAAAACCTGACTAGAAGAAGGGATCGGTTGATATGACACATTCTGAGATATCAAAGGATCACCAATTTAGTACTGGAGGGAAGCGCGGGGGGTAAAAATCTTAGAGGGGACCAGGAGACGAATACAGTAAGCGGATTTAGAAGGATGTAAGTTGCAGCAATTATTCGGAGATTAAGAGGCTTGTGCAGTACAAAGTAGCGTGGAGAGCTGCGTCAATCTAGTCTTCGGACTGAAAACCACAACAACAACAACAACACCTATGGTAGGTATTGGTTTCTTGTCTATTTTATGAACCGCTGTCTTCCAGTTTCTATTTTACTCCCAAATGGAGCGAGGGAAAATGATTGTTTGAATGGCCCTGTATGAGCCCTAATTTTCGTTATTTTGTTCTTACCTATCACCTGATATAAATGACGGATGGAGTCGAATCGTTCTGCAATCTGCCTGAAAAGCTGTTTCTGTGAACGTACTCAAGAGCAGTATTTGTTTTGTAAGTAAAAAACACCGTCAGTTGCTGCACTGTATTTTATTTCTCCCACTCAGACGCTTTTCGCCTTTTTTCACTTCAAGGCGTCATCAGTGGGAAATTTCCTCGCGTTTTTAGGTGGCATCTGGGTTCGCTGTCTTCTTGTCACCTGCTGGAGGTCGCACTAAAATTCTATTTACGGAACATGAGCATGTTTTTATATTCCTGACTTTTTTCTTACCATTTTCCATCTTGTTTGCCCATATTGTTGCGACGCACTATCAGTTTTCTGTCACAAATTATAGATAATCGATTGAAAACTGTGGTTTCAAGACTACTTTGAGTGAACCCATAGTTTTCTATCAATTATCCGTAATTAGTGACAGAAAACCGTAGCAGTCGCGCGGTTCCGGGCTGAGCGCCTAGAACCGCTAGACCACCGCGGCCGGCTATTTAGCGTAGGCTTTATTCGCAACGGTTCAGTAACATACACAGCATACACACACACACACACACACACACACACACACACACACACACACACACACACACACACACACCATGCGTAATGAGAAGGAGACAGTTCCAGACATCTAGATTATCGAACTAGTGTAAGCATTCCAGTGAAATGAGCTATACTGGAATATAGGTCCATAAGAAAAAAAGGGCATGCTACTCTTTGATTACGAAGAGCCAGGCAAAATGTTTTGTTTTCATGAAGTAATAAATATATCATGATATCATTTGCGACAATATAATGAATATCTGATTATAGAAACGACTGCAAAAAACTAGAGTATGTAGAAGACAAAACAAAAACTTACATTGAGTAGACATCAGATTTGTATGTTTTGTATAGCTGAAGAGATGAATCAGAAATAAAAATATTTCGCAATGAAAATAATGATGTTTAAGGAAACGTATAAAACCGTCCAAGATTGGGGAAAGGGAAGGCACCAGGAGATGATGATGATGATGATGACACCACAGGAGTGACTGAAGCCAGAGAAAATGTGAAATGATCTTGCAAAATTATTTAGAGAACTGTAACAATGCTGCTTCCCAACAACTGAGACTGACAAGATATAAGAGACTGTGTATCCATTTGCATCCTCGTATTCACTAAAATTACCACCAACCACCTAGAGGAAACTTTTGATACTCTTATTAATGAGTAGAAAGGATATAGCTAGCTTTAGGAGTGGATATAGTGGAATAGGTTATTTGCAAGTAGTGTACGAAATCATAGACCGAAGGGATAAGTGTGAATTACCAGTTTCTATTGGGATTCACAGTTTTTGAAAAAGCTTTCGGCGCAGTATCAACAAAATCTACGGGAAGATCTTGAAAAAGAACTTATTGGCTCACCCTATGTTATCAAACTAAATTGAGTTTGAAAACTAAGCTTTCGACATGCCTGAAACCTGAGGTTTACAATTAGTGTGTGCTGTTAAGTTTGTCTTGTAGCAGTGAGACACTCAGCTTTATACGAGTAAACTATTCAATAATTCAGGGATGCTCAGCAAGCAACGGATGAAAATAAAATGGTTTCGGAAGTTACATGTGGCCGGGACACTGAATGACAGGTGAACCAAAGAAATTTTCTGTTAGATTTCAAGAGATGGGGAAAAGACTGAAGCGGCTGTTGGTAGCGACGTTAGAAACAGCGACAGAGGTGTGTATGGAAGAAGACGGGAGAAATGTGGAGCAGGCCTGAATCCAGCAGTGGCCGTGCAGACACACAAATTTCGTTCTCATTTCTCTTTGCGCCCTTGTTATTCATTGCCTTCGTCTACTCCAGACTGTCTTCGCTCTCTGCCATTGCACACGGACGTCTCTTCTGGTATACGATGTTACCGTTCTTTGGATGAACTTAATTTTATCCCGTAAGAGAGAGAGAGAGAGAGAGAGAGAGAGAGAGAGAGAGAGAGAGACGAGCAGGGAGGGGGGGAGGGGGGGGGGGAGGGATCAATCTTATGATGATCGTATCACAAGTTATTAACAAAACAGTATAAGTGTTACTTCGTTTACGTTTCGTCATTACGTTTGACTCTTTCGCCGAGAATCAATTGATGAGGTTCCTTACACGGGGAGTACCCCACCTGGAATGACTAAAACGGAATTAATATGATATCAGAATGTGGACATGTGTCTGTTATTCCAGTTATTTATCTGTAAAGTTCTTTATTTATGTGTAATCGGTGTTCGAATATTAACCAATCTAAGGACTTCGGAATCGAGAACCACTGAAGAGGTTATACCATCTGACACACAATTATGACCAGCAGATTGACACGAGTAGTAAATGATTCATTGCTGGGGAAAATGCTAAATATTTGCGTGACACATTTGTAGTAACACATTCAGTACTTACAGAGTTATATCCAGAAATAGAAGTTGCTATATTATCCGACGTTCCTTCCTTATTCGTCATCGAATTGTAAATGTGGGATATGAATGATGTGATTAAAACATAGCAGAATGAAACAGTATGTACACTTGACAACAAAAACTTGTAGACATGCTACATCATTTGTAACGAAATCGCACTGCATTACTCCCAGTATCAAAAACCACAGTGATCACATTATGTTACAGTGAAACAGGAATATCAACTTCATTACGAAGCTATCTGCTACACATACATTGGCACGGCTCTAAATCTCGGTACGGAAAGTTCTTTTTAGGTAACAGAATGAGAACGGATGATGAAATATGTATCATTTAACCAGCAATTTGCCATTTTGAAGCGTAGGAAACGAATAAAACGTCTGGCTTAGAGTTTTCACCATGTTTAAGAAAAATTTAGAAAAAAACTGTCAAATGTTTTTTTAAATGAGTTGTCTAAAAGTACGACAAAAAATAGATTGCAGAAACATTTGACACGTATTTGTAGGAAGCTCTAAATCATGTATAGCAATGGAAGTGCAGACTGAGAATTTAAAAATTAATGTTTAAATTAGAATTTTAAAATTAAAATGTTCAAATGTGTGTGAAATCTTATGGGACTTAAATGCTAAGGTCATCAGTCCCTAATCTTACACACTAAGGACAAACACACACACCTATGCCCGAGGGAGGACTCGGACCTCCAGCCGCACAGCCCATGACTGCAGCGCCTCATACCGCTCGGCTAATGGACGCGCGGCAGAATTTTAAAGATCTGGCGGATGATGTAGACCATGCAGTCTACTGTTGTACTGTTGTGGGGCCTTGAAGTCTTTCTGTCAGATATGCCGAAGATGTAAAAAAGGTCCAACAGTTTTTCTGTCTTAATGATTTTAGCTGCATTGAAAAACATTCAAGAGCAACAGAGATGTGTGCGGCAAGTGCATCAGGAAAGCGGGAAAGAGAATGCGTGTGGCGCAAGAAGTAATGTCTGCTGCCGAAGTCATTGTCCATGCTTACTTTTCCCGACAAAAAAATAAAAAAGTAAATTTAAGAGCAGCTTCATTCGAACTACGGATTCAACTTAATGATCTTTCTACGTAACTCAGCATTATTCAAAGGCGCGACAAATGTTTCTCTATATTGTTTTATTTCTCACTTTTAGACAAACTATTTTTTAAAAAAATTTACGGTATTTTCTCTAACTTTCAATTTGTTCTTAAGTACTCTCATTACTTCACTCTGGTCAATTTGACAGCCCTGTTTTCGTTCATTCAAACTTTTGCTGTTAGACGCTATTGTTTCGTCATCGAGTTCGGATTCTGCAGTCTTAAAATTCGTTAACTTTCAACCATAGAGTTTAAAAAAATGCCGAATTATAGACATACATCGTCTTGAAAGGTGAGAGAACAGACACATTTCTGTATCTTAAAGTAACTTTTTTCTTCGGATTTAGCCGCTCCAGTGGAGGTACTTGTCTTGTGAGCAGTGTAAGTATCTAATCCAGACATGGATTGACTCAAATGAAGTCCACTACCATAAACTGAACACGTTTTGTAATTACATAAATCAGCGGCTTCGATCTCGTTTCTTTTGTGACAGACCTCGAGCACGACAGTTTCCGGCGCTGCGCGAGAACACGTTCATAGTAAACGGCAACACATTCTCAGTGAACGGCTTGTCCACTACCACTGAGCTGATCAATTTTGGTTACACTTGTCATACCACAAGGACTCAGTTGAAGCTTGAACAAAAGTCGAGCTGTAATCTGCGTCGAAAAGTAGTTCCTCAATAATGCAAGCAGTTTCAAATGGTTCAAATGGCTCTGAACACTATGCGACATAACTTCTGAAGTCATCAGTCGCCTAGAACTTAGAACTAATTAAACCTAACTAACCTAAGGACATCACACACATCCATACCCGACGCAGGATTCGAACCTGCGACCGTAGCGGTCGCTCGGTTCCAGACTGCAGCGCCTAGAACCGCACGGCCACTCAGGCCGGCTGCTAGCAGTTTCGTTGGCTTCGTCGTGAGATAGTCTTTTCTAACAATTACGTTGTTCCAGTGCGCGACGGGACTGTGAGAACATGACTCACTGTCGGTGCAATACTGTACCAACTCACACAGTCTCTGAAGAGCTATAGAAGGCTGAAATAACGTGCTTCAACTAGGCGTCAGTGTATGGACCTAAAAAGGGGTCTATCACATCGAGAATGTGTAATTTGATGCGTGTTACACAGCGGAACCTGCACTGATATGGAAGCCAGGCTTAATATAATAGCGCCAGATGACTTCCATGGGCTGCGCTGTTTTATTTCCCGAACATAGCATTAAGATTCGCTTATCTAGTGGATTCACGATGTGTGGTGCTGAATTATATACGATCTAGAGGGCGCTGGAGTAAATCAACTGTAATCTTACTACCAAATTTATACTCTGCACTGACTGCCGAAGAGCCCTTCCCGATGTCCATCAAATAAAAGAATGGAGCAGAGTGTACCAGATTTGTATTTCATATTTTACGGGATTGATGCTGGTAATTTGTGTAACAACTTAAGATGTTCAAGTTCGTGGTGGTCGACTTCATTTGAGGCTACACAAGTCTGCATTTAGTCCTCACACTGCTCAAAGGGGAAAAAAGTATACAGATCATCCACGACGGCCTTTTCTATCTACTGAACCAGAGGATAGGTGCCGTCATTTCACTGGGTGCTAGAGCACGTGGGAATTCAAAGAAAGTCTACGCTCAGTAGCGCGGAAATGCCCAGTTCAGGCAGTATTAAATGGAGGTGACATTAACCTGCCGAGTACAGAACGGGAAGTCTATAGATTCATTGCAGAGGATATGAACAGGCAGTCTTTTTAGGTACTTTTGAATGTATTTTCCGAAAACCGTCTTGAACAGATAGTTCCATAACCCGGACGCAATGGAAATGGTTCAGACCTTGTGGCTACTAACTGGCCCGACCTTATCGACGGTGTCTGTAGAAGGACACGAATTAGTGATCCTGATGTCATCACTGCAACGATGGTTACTAAAGTTGATAAATCAGTCAAGAAGGCTAGGAGAGTATTTTTGCTAGCAAGAGAAGATAAGCAGTTGCTATCATCCCAATTAAACAGTGAATTGATTCCATTTGGTTCCAGTATGGTGGACGTAGAGGAATTGTGGGCAAAGTTAAAACGGATTATAAATCGCGCTCTCGAGAAGTATGTGCAGATTAAGTGCATTAAGGACGCAAAAGACTCACCGTGATTTAATAACAAAATTCGAAAAATTCTGAAGAAGCAAAGGGAACTGTGATAGGACCGCTATTATTATCTACGTACATAAATTATCTGACAGACAGAATGAGAAGTGATCTGTGGCTGCTTGCTGACGATGCTTTGGTGTACGGAAAGGTGTCGTCTTTGAGTGACTGTAGGAGGAAATAGCATGACTTAGACAGAATTTCCAGTTGGCGTAATGAATGGCAGCTCGCTCTAAATGCAGAAAAATGTACGTTAGTGTAGGTGAATAGGAAAAACATTCATGTAATGTCCTAATATCATGTTAGTGGTGTACTGCTTGCACAGTCGCTTCGTATAAATGTCGAGACGTAGCGTTGGAAAGTGACACGAAATGAAACGAGCAAGTTAGGAAGGCGAATGGCCGATTTCGGTTTATTGGAGTTTTATGAAACAGAAATCCATCAAAGGAGACCGTGTATAGAACCCTGTGGCGACCCATGCTTGAGTACTACGTGAGTGTTATGGGTCCACCAAGTCGGATTAAAGGAGAATTCAGAGGCAAGCTGCCAGAATTGTTGCCAGTATGTTCAGTCAGCACCCGACTATTACGGAGACGCTTCGTGAACTCGAATGGGAATTCCTTGAGGGAACACGTTCTTTTCGCGAAACACTACTGAGAAAATTTAGAGAATAGGCATTTGCAACTGACTGACGAACGATTCTACTGCCGCCAACATCCATTTAGCGTAACGACCGCCAAGACCACACAAGATAAATTAGGGCTCGGACGGAGGCATATAAACAGTCGTTTTCCTTCGCTCCATTTGCGAGTGGAATAGGAACGGAAATGACTAATAGTTGGAGATGTAGATGTGGAAAGTCTCACTTTTGTAAGTATTCTAGCTGTCACCACGCACAAAACGAAAACATTGGCAGATTCCCTCTCTGGAACAAGCTACTCTGCATTCCACATACAATTCAGTGCTTTGCTGCACTCGATAAATGCTGAAGCACTTCCTTCTGTCAACGTAATGACCTTTACCTAACAATCAACACATCCGGCGTATTTTGCCTCTATCATACAAGTAAAGCAAATGCCCCCACAGCCTCCCAGTTACACTTCCGTCTGTCTTCGTTTCTCAGCCAGTCATGTCATTTTCTTTCCCACTCTCTTCGGTGCTATGACTGTCCCCTCTTTCTCTCTCTCTCTCTCTCTCTCTCTCTCTCTCTCTCTCTCTCTCTCTCTGCCACTCCTTCCCCCAGGTCCGTCGGTGGCAGTGCCCTCAATTTAAATCTACCTGATTGCCCTCGGGACTGGGAGAGCAGCATGCTGTTTGCTGATGATGCTGTTGTGTACGAGAAGGTGTGGTCTTTGAGCGACTGTAGGAGGACACAAGATGACAAGAAGGAATTTCTAGTTGGTGTGATGAATGGCAGCTAGCTCCAAATTCAGAAAAATGTAAGTTAATGCAGATGAGTAGGAAAAAGAATCTCGTAATGTTCGAATACAGTATTAGTAATGAGCTGCCTGGCACAGTCAGGTCATTTAAACATCTAGGCGTAGCGTTACAAGGCGATGTGAAATGGAACGAGCTTCCGAGGACTGTGGTGGGAAACGTGTATGGTAGACTTCGGTTTATTGGGAGAACTTTAGGAAAGTGTGGGTCATCTGTAAATAGAACGAGACCGCATACAGAACACTGGGCCAATCCTTTCTCGAGTACTGCTCGGATGCCTGGGATCCCCACGAGATCGGATTAAAGGAAGAAATCGAAGCAATTCAGGGGCGTGCTGCTAGATTTGTTACCGGTAGGTTCGATCAACATGTAAGTATTACGGAGATGCTTTGGGAACTCAAACGGGATTGCCTGGAGGGAAGGCGATGTTCTTTTCAAGGGGCACTGTTGAGAAAATTTAGAGAGCCGGGATTTGAAGCTGACTGCAGAACAATTCTACTGCCGCCAAAGTACATTTTGCGTAAGGGCCACGAAGCTAAGGTAAGAGAATTAGGGCTCGTAAAGACATATGTAGACAGTCGTTCTCGCTCGCTCTATTGCGAGTGGAACAGGAAAGAAAATGACTAGTAGTGGCTTGCGGACTATGTGTGTTGATTTAGATTTAGTTGTTGTGGCAGCAGCTAAGTATGCCTCCGTGGAAAGTACAATTTTCCAATGTGCTGCACCCTTGTATGCAATTCTCTGTTTGTTGAGACACAAGATCTTGCGTCTGTTGGAGGCAGGGTCAGGGATTTTCTCTGCCTCGTGATGGCTGGGTGTTGTGTGTTGTCCTTAGGTTAGTTAGGTTTGAGTAGTTCTAAGTTCTAGGGGACTGGTGACCATAGATGTTAAGTCCCATAGTACTCAGAGCCATTTGAACCATTTTTTTTTGTTGGAGGCGGAGTGTTTGGGACTGAGACGTAAATAAGCTACTGTCGGCGAAATAAGTGACACGGCCGTGCCATTCCTCCTTCCGAACGCTGAAGCAGGAGGAAGTACTTCTATCGCGCCTGTCCTCTGACCAGAGAATCTGCCCGTGTGAAATGCTTGTTATCTTTACACTAAACTTGAAAAGAATGGGTTTTTTGTCAGTGTATGAGGGCTGCAACTAAATTACCAGCTGATCTGCCCTCTACTTTGGGTGACTATGAAACGAATGTGGTTTGTGTTTTAAGATTTTGCGTAATGTATGACCTTCTGAATATGTTATTAGAAAGAGGATTTTAAATGTATCTTAAGGTTTAGTGATTCATCCCTTTTTCCCAGCGATCAATCAGTCACAATTCGCTGTTACATCGATTTAAATGTCATGTAATGCACAGGTATATTTTTATTCCAGTTCTATTAGTCCATCTCCTCCTCGTTCTCCCTGTCGTTATATTTCTCCCCTATATCTCTTCCACCTCTTCAACCGCCCACTCTCTTTCCATCTCCTCCTGCCCCTCTCTCTGTCCATCTGCCACACACCCTCTCTATTTCCATATTGTCCTCCCCCTTCCTCTGACCATCTCCTCCCCCTCTCTCTCTGTCCATCTCTTCGTCCCCCTCCCTTAAAATTTCTCCAGTTTCTTTCTCTGTCCATCTGCTCTTCCTGCCTCTCTCTGCCCATCTCCTCCTCTCCCTCCTGTGTGTCCGTTTCCCCTCGCCCTCTCTACGTTCATCTCGTCATCTCTGTGCTCATCTTTACTACTTGAGAGGGGCCTCATGAAAAACTGGTGATCGTATGGCAATGAAACTTTGTGGAAACATTTGTAAGGACATGGGAAGGATAAATAACGAATAAGTCAGTGAAAGAAACACATTTAATTTGCACACGAGTGTAATATTTGCGTACAATGTTTACGTTCTGGGTGACGACCATCTGGATCCACAACAGCCTGGATCTGCACTAGACATATCATTCTATAATACTGTTCTCAGCACTCTGCGAACGGTGGACCACGGAATGTTCAGCTATCCTGACACAGCTCGTGCGCAGCTTGAAGACCGCGCGTTGCGTCCAGAATTCTCAGCCGTGGCAACGGTAACGTATTCAATAAACTGTCGTGCAGCTTCACCGTCGGAGCAATTCACAAATCACCAGTTAAATCGAACTTCCGAATCACGTCTTTCAACGACGGTGTGGAAAGAGGACCTCTCCGTATTCCTTTAATGAGTCGATACTCGCGAAGAGCAGCAGCACTATTGCTCTTGTTTTGATAAAACATATTTCCGAGTAAAGCCCTGCTCATCATTCCACGTTCAAAGTCCGTTAATTCCCTTCATGCGGTCATAATCACGTGGGAAACCTTTTCACACGAACCACCAGAGTACAAATGACAGCTCCAGTAATGCACTACCCTTTTATATCTTGTGTAAGCGATACTATCGCTATGTGTATCTGCGCATATCGCTATCCCGTGACTTCTGTCACCTCAGTGTAGTCTGGATATGTGCGCGTCCTGAGCTACGCTTCTTTCTCACCCCCCCCCCCCCCCCCCACCCCCGACCACCACCCCACACCCCACCCTTTTTAGGGGTAGGTGGCCCTTACCCTCACAGTGGTTCTTTCCAGATAGAAAGTGGTAGGTGTAAGAAGTTTGGTTGAAATCGATCCAGGGGTTTAGAAGGAGATGTGGAATATACATACATACATCCACTTATATAATACGTACGGATTTTACCTTTTGAAATATACGACGGCGTGCTGAAAAGTAATGCTTCCGGACTTTTTTTCTGTTGTCAGTATAGGTAGAGGAGAATGTAAAATTAGAGAGATTAGAGCGCGCACGGAGGCTTTCAGACAGTCGTTCTTCCCGCGAACCATACGCGACTGGAACAGGAAAGGGAGGTAATGACAGTGGCACGTAAAGTGCCCTCCTCCACACACCGTTGGGTGGCTTGCGGAGTATAAATGTAGATGTAGATGTAGATGTCGTGCATGTTGCTCGTAGACTTGCCCGTTTCGCTGACGCAAGTTGCAAACATCTGCTACTACAAGGCTCCGAACTGTAGCCTCTAACGTGGCAGTGTGTAACGTAATTATGGATGGTGCGTGAGAGACCCTCAGAAAACTGAAGGCATGAATTCGAAGAGTTCATCCACACATGGAGCATCCTTACCTCCAGCATGACAATGCCAGACCACACACGAACGCTGCGCCATCTGCAACAATCCGATGCCTTTTGTTCACTGTAATCGATCACCGTCTGTACAGTCCCGTCTTGGCCTCGTCAGATTTTCATCTGTTTCCAAATCTCAAAGAAAATCTTCGACGATTTCACTTTGATAGTGATGAAGAAATACACTGAGCAGACTCAGAAGGATGTAGGTTGCAGTCAGTACTGGGAGATGAATTAGCTTGCACAGGATAGAGTAGCATGGAGAGCTGCATCAAACCAGTCTCAGGACTGAAGACCACAACAACAACAAGTGATAAAGAGGGGCTAGCTGATGTGAGGTTGTGGCTCCGTCAACAAAGTCAAACATTCTACAGTGGCGGTATCAACAAACTGGTCTCTCGTTGTGAGAATTGTGTTCGTCGCCAGGGTGACTATCTTGAGAAATAAATATGTAGAGATGAAGAATAAAGATGTACAATACTAATAAGGTTTGTTTTATCTTAAAAGCTTAAAGAGTTTTCACATAAAAAAGTCTGAGGTATTACTTTTCAGCACAGCCCGTTTTAAACGTGGGTGCCATATTCATATTAAATTGGTTTAGTAAAAGCGCTGATAACCTCACTGTCGAGCGCCTTATACATGCAACCAGCCAACCAAGAAGCCGTTGAATTAATCTTCATCGTCAACCAAACACGCGTTTTTCTCACATTGGATAATATCTCGGTGGTGAAAAGGTCATTCGAAAGGCAAGATCCAAAGATTGTTGAACGACAGTTGTAAGAAAATTTGAGAGTTATGTGCTTCCCACAGTCTCACACCCAGGAGTCCTGGTATTTCTCATTTGTCGCAATTGGATGACACCATTTCATTTTTCGGCGTTTTGTAATAATAATAATAATAATAATGAAACATTAAACGCTGATTTACGCAAAATTTTATTTCAATCGGATATCACCGTAGCTGGCATCTGGCAGGAGTCAGTTACTTCGTCACCAGTAACACTCAGTCTTTGGTTACAGTCTAATGACGACATTAATAGAGAAATAAAGCAGCACAGATTACATACTTAGCTGGTACCATACACCAAGAAAAATCCCCTAAATAGAAATGAGACATTTGAATGTAGGGACAGTTACTAAGCTTTATGAGAATTGAAACAATTACCCATAATGAAAGAGAAAAAATTCTTTGCTGCAGTGTGTGAATACATAAAGTGTCCCAACCCCATAGGGTCAAAATATTATATATGGTAGGAGATCGTAAACTGAGTATCTGAAGTTAATAACTGATGGTTGGAATCGAATAATTACTTTGTTTTTCAGAAACAACTTTTAAACTGACAGCCACCAGCTTTAATGCAAGCGTTACAACATAGTCCATTGACATACCTGAACTCTGCGTTCAAAATCAGTTTGTCTCACTGTTGATAGTTCGTTACTGACGTGGAGCATTATTTGTTACAGGAACCCGCAACTCTCTATTTAATGTATAGTGCAGGAGGATGCAGTCAGTACTCAGAAAGCCGAACCAACGTAAAGAGAAACGTTTCGCAACAGGAATCATCCTAATCGGAAGAAATTTATCACCACGCATACGAACTTGCGAGAAACTGGCTCACTGAAACCTCAAAGAATTGTTCGAACACAAGAATCTGAAGGGTTGGCGTTGCTTCGCGTGATTGAAGAGTTATCAATGAGCACTCGTGAAGGGCTGTCTTCGAAGGAATCAATGCGAATTACATTTGTGGGGTAGCAATTACATCCGAATCGTAAACATGCGCAAGCGGTGGAGTCAAATGACTTTGAATCCAGAGTTCAGTTCTAACAATGGATTATGCAGGAATTCAGACTGGCGGTCGTAACTTTGAACAGTTGTTATCAACTTAAGTGTAAGTTGTTTACGTTAATATAATTCGTGTTGATTTACGAACATTATTTCTTTAGCTCAAGATACTAAGTTTAGGACCTTCTGCCAACTGTACAATGGAACATTCCGTGCAAGGTGTGTAATCGATTTGTGTTTATTCAGAGGACGAACTTCGGCTGAGCATGTAACCTGGAATAGTAGACAGCAACGTCAGAATCAGCTTATGATTGTAAGAAACGTTTACGTGATACAGATGCAAATTCAGGTACGGAAGGCTTTGCTTCATCTTTGGAAGCATGCCTCTAAACGGCAGCAATAGAACCATATCAGTATGTCACAAGACATTCGCTCTTGATATGCTGTATCTCTTGCTACATGTTTCAGGAATAAAGTAAGAGAAAAAAGGTTATCAGCGCACGCCCATCGGTATTCCGTAGCTTTTCTCATTTCGGTTCAGGTCTTCCTATGGTATGACTGCAAAGGTAATACAGTTTGACAGAAAAGCCGCTAAGGATCTGTTTGATTTTAGTACTTGCACGAATGAATAACGTTACTGTTCTTCAGTATTTGTCAGATATAGAGCGTAAGTATCTGTTGGATCCAATTTTCTATCTATTTATGAGAACACCGAGCTTACATGCCCTGGAAAGACAGTATTTTCAGAGAATTATCATATTCCATTGCAGTTTTGGAATATAATCATTCCCGACCGCTTATAGAGGTACAGGCAGTACTAGTATAGGAGGTAATGACCGTCCAACAATTTGTGATATAGGCGCAGCATGAAGTGGGCGCTTTAAACGATAGGCGTGGACCAGGGAGGGTTTATTTTGCAGGTTGCAATCGGCGGCCACCACCAGCTGACACATACTCTGCTGTATGTCGGCTTTGTTTAAGCAATTGGGCGGATGTGACATCATCGCGCCTGACTCACGGAACGCAGCCCCGGGCCCAAGATCACATCTCGCTTCAGCACTGCCCTGGGTCCCCACACTTCGTACAGCGAGCATCCTGCACTTGCTCTATACCGCGTAAGTCGCACTCGGCCTCGTCATAGAAAAATATCTCTGTGACTGTAGTAATGCACGTAAGGCTCCCTGTCATAGCTTGTGAGTTAGTTGAAGCCCGTTTCTCTCTAGCGAGAGGTGTGACATCTGTTTGAGACGTTTACATCATCTCAGATAGAAGAAAGGCCGAGAGAAAACGTTAAGAAGGTTACTTTAATGTGTTTTTGGCTCGACTTCTTAGGGCACAGGAAAAATAGAACAGATATTGCGTACAATCTTTACCAAAAGATTAAAATATTACGTGGTTTGACTATGAAGTGGGAAACGCGACGCGTGGGGTGTATGGTTAACTGATAAAGATTTCAACGAAGGAAGTTTAACGAATCCGTAATTATTTTTCCAGGCTAGAAATTTCAGTTTCATAGTCCAACCAATACCGAATGAAACAAATGAATTATGCCTGTTGGAGTTCTCATCTCAAGGTACAATCGTTTCATGCATATGTATAAGAACAAAGGGATCAGATGCAACCATGATTTGATTTTTTTTACGGTGCTTAATGTAAATGTTCAATAAAATTATCGTCATCTGCTGAGATAATCTATTGAACTTCAGTTTGAGAGCCCGCATCTCGTGGTCGTGCGGTAGCGTTCTCGCTTCCCACGCCCGGGTTCCCGGGTTCGATTCCCGGCGGGGTCAGGGATTTTCTCTGCCTCGTGATGGCTGGGTGTCGTGTGCTGTCCTTAGGTTAGTTAGGTTTAAGTAGTTCTAAGTTCTAGGGGACTGATGACCGTAGCAGTTAAGTCCCATAGTGCTCAGAGCCATTTTTTTTCAGTTTGAGAAACGAGAAAGGTAGATTTACAAACGCTGGCTTGTGTAAGTCGTAACTGAAGTTATGGAACGGAGCACTGGATATGAATTACCAGCTTTGATTTGACTATGTTAGCATACGTCAGTGCAACATTTTCCATTAGAATTCATCGCGATAGGGCTGAAATTCAGAATTAACAGAGCGCCCGGCAAGGTGAGTCCTTACCACCAAAATAATTTCAGCAGCCTTAAATGAACTCTTCAGATCCCTAAACTGGGATAAAGGATGAAGAATAATGGAACATATCTGAACCACCTTCGTTTCCCAGGTACAGGTAGACTTCAACAACGAATGGAAGCACTTAATAGACAACGTTTGATAACAGGCCTAAAATTTAATAACAGCCAGATAAAAATAATGTATAACACATCGAGTAAAATAGAATATATTAACAATGAAGTTATAGAAACAGCTGATGTGTTTTTGTAATTAGGGGCAGTTGTGCACAGGGACGTAGCGAACACCGGAGAAAATAAACGTAACAGTAGAAAGGGCATTAAGTACTTGCGTTAAACGGAAGTGTCCGAAACAGAGCGCAATGCATCTGTTTTGACAAATGGGTACGCAAATTGAACTTGTAAAGAGAAGACCGTTCAATATTTTAGGTCCGCTCACTGAGCAATGAGGAGATATATGAGGGAAAACTACTGGGAGAGGTAATGAAAGCAAACGAATGAATCAAGGCATTTGGACTGCAGTGAAAAATATGTTTATGACCGCAGTGAAAATGAAATTGAGATAAGTGGCATATGTAACCAACCGAATAGCTGGTAGATGAACCACTAAAGTTTTTTTTACTTGATTCCAGAAAATAATAAAAGACCAAGCGATGGGCAGATGACAGTAGAAAATATATACGATAAGCATGGAGAGAAGACCGTAACGCACCTAATAGACTAGAGGGGGCATTTGGAATTTAGCGAAGAGTGAATGTCCAACGGTGGAAGATGATGAATATCAGCCGGCCGCGGTGGTCTAGACTCTAGCGGTTCTAGGCGCGCAGTCCGGAACCGCCCGGCTGCTACGGTCGCAGGTTCGAATCCTGCCTCGGGCATGGATGTGTGTCATGTCCTTAGGCTCAAAATGGTTCAAATGGTTGTGAGCGCCATGGGACTCAACATCTGTGGTCATAAGTCCCCCAGAACTTAGAACTACTTAAACCTAACTAACCCAAGGACATCACACACATCCATGCCCGAGGCAGGATTCGAACCTGCGACGTAGCGGTCGCGCGTTTCCGGACTGAGCGCCTAGAACCGCTAGACCACCGCGGCCGGCGATGTCCTTAGGTTAGTTAGGTTTAAGTAGTTCTAAGTTCTAGGGGACTGATGACCACAGATGTTAAGTCCCATAGTGCTCAGAGCCATTTGATCCATGATGAATATCGAAATTGTGTTTCCAGCAAAATATACTACGACGCTGTACCTAACGAGTATACGAAACTGGAAAGGAAATAGTGAACAAAATCCTAAGAGTCGCACAGGAAACTTAAACTACCGCAACCGAAGTGTAATTTGAGATGTGAGTCCTTCTGCTTACAATTTCAGTGTCCATTAACTGAAGCCTTTCAATGACTGTTGTTGGGTCACCGTAGAAATATCGCAGAGTGCTAACGGCCACGCTTTTAGGCTGTTCCGGGCCTTCCAAGAAGTACAGGCAGTTCGGTCAAGCGTGAACGACAACTGTTAAGTGAGGAAGAATGGCACAGTCTGAGCTGAATCGCTCCTACAACTGACACGCGTTACTAAAGTGCCTGCGCCCAGTCACTCAGTGCACCTTATTTGTAACGGCGTTTCTTTAGCTGCTCTTCTGTGCTACGTTCGACGTAATGCCCTGCTGCAGCAGACATGTGGTTTGCAATAAACTTTCTGAAATAGTGTAAAACGAGAGGAAACCGTTGTATTACTGAGCGGTTGTTATAAAACAAACATGAAATTTCGGTACACAAAGGACCACTCGATCATCATAGTTGCTTCCTCGAAACATTTTTCAATTATCGAAATATTTCGTTGATCCGGTTTATGTTTGTCACATCGAAAAATTCTTCCGAGAGAACTTTGAAACATTTAAATGATTTTATACTCGGGTAAGTGCGGAACAATAGACGTCCATTCACGCGTATTGTGGAAAGTAACTGCACAGTAAGGCTCCTCTGGAAAGTCCCTGAAGTTAATCTGACATATGAGAATTTCGCCTCGTTTATACTCCACAAGCCACCATACTGAGTGTGCTTGTCATTTTCTGGACCGGTCGCAAATGGGATGCTGGTTGGACGACAGCATGTAAGCTTCCATGTGAACTAGATTGTCTCTAATTTTACCTTCGTCAGCTCTTCATGAGACAGATGTAGGAGGAAAAAACATACTGTTTGACACTTCGTGCGAGCGTACGCTCACGCAGTTTTATACACACATCAAAAAAAGTTTTGCATCACCCCAGTTCCCAGAACTCCTGAAGATAGACGTTGACTGTGGATATTGTATCACGGACACAGTCCCTTTGACTCTTCAGAGATGTCACTAAACCCGCCCAAAGATGTAAAGAACCATGCATGAGCAGCGCCTATTAGACGGAAGGGGTCCGACAGACGATCGGTTCCAGTCATTCCACCAGGAAGGAGGTACACGGCTCGTGTTGCCCGTTGTCCAACCATGCCTAGACGGTCAAAACTGCGGTTCGATCGCGTCCGCACTGTTACTTCGTGCCAGGAAGAGCTCTCAACAAGGGAAGTGTCCAGGCGTCTCGGACTGAACCAAAGCGATGTTGTTCGGTCATGGAGGAGATACAGAGAGAGGAACTGTCGATGACATGCCTCGCTCAAGCCGCCAAAGAGCTACTACTGCAGTGGATGACCACTACCTATGGATTATGGCTCGGAGGAACCCTGACAGCAACGCCGCCATGTTGAATAATGCTTTTCGTGTAGCCACAGGACGTCGGGTTACGACTCAAAAAGTGCGCAGTAGGTTGCGCGGTGCGCAACTTCACTCCCGACGTCCATGGCGAGGTCCATCTTGCAACGACGACACCATGCAGCGCGGTACAGATGGGCCCAACAACATGCCCAATGGACCGTTCAGGATTCACATTTTCTTCACCGATGAGTGTCGCATATGCCTTCAACCAGACAACCGTCGGAGACGTGTTTGGGGGCAACACGGTCTGGCTGAACGCCTTAGACACACTGTCCAGCGAGTGCTTCAAGGTGGAGGTTCCCTGCTGTTTTGGGATGGTATGATGTGGAGCCGACGTACGCCGCTGGTGGTCATGGAAGGTGCCGTAACGGCTGTACGACACGTAAATGCCATCCTCCAACCGATAGTGCAACCATATTGGCAGCATATTAGCGAGGCTTTCGTTTTTATGGACGACATTTCGTGCCCCCATCGTCCACATCTTGTGAATGACTTCCTTCAAGATAACGACATCGCTCGATTAGAGTGGCCAGCATGTTCTCCAGACATGAACCCGCTCCCGTTTTTATGGACGACATTTCGTGCCCCCATCGTCCACATCTTGTGAGTGACTTCCTTCAAGATAACGACATCGCTCGATTAGAGTGGCCAGCATGTTCTCCAGACATGAACCCTATCGAACATGACTGGGATAGATTGAAAAAGGCTGTTTATGGATAACGTGATCCACCAACCACTCTGAGTGATCTACTCCGAATCGCTGTTGAGGAATGGGACAATCTGGACCAACAGTGCCTTGATGAACTTGTGGATAGTATGCCACGACGAATACAGTCATACATCAATGGAAGAGGACGTGCTGCTGGGTATTAGAGGTACCGGTGTGTACAGAAATCTGGACCACCACCTCTGAAGGTCTCGCTGTGTGGTGGTACAACATGCAATGTGTGGTTATCATGAGCAATAAAAAGGGCGGAAATGATGTTTATGTTGATCTCTAGTCCAATTTTGTGCACAGGTTCTGGAACTCTCGGAACCGTGGTGATGCGAAACTTTTTTTGATGTGTGTAGTAAACCACTTCATGTTGGACAACACCTTTCTTACGGCGTCTGCCACTAGAGGGAGATGAGCATTACTTAACGATTTCGGGCTTACTATAGAAACCAGTAACGAATTGGTGTGGACCTCTTCTATTTCTTCTACCAGTCTTCCTTGGTAAGCGTCCCAGACTGAAGCACAATACTGAAATATCGGACGAACGAAGGTTTTATGGAAGACCTCCTCGTGGATGCACTGTACTTACTGAGGATATTTTTTAATCACTCACAGCGTGGCATCTGCCTTTCCTACGATTTCTTCTATACTTTAGTTCCACTTAAAATCGCTCTGTAACACTTATCCAAAATATTTAACTGATATTTACAGTGATTTTTCGGCAGTCGTGTAATCTAACAATAACAGGTCTTTCCACCTATTTTTACGCAACACGCTGCATTTGTTTATGTCGAAGGTTAACTGTCAAACCCTGCGCTAAGTGTTGCTCCTCTGCAGATCTTCCTGCATTTCAGTAGAATTTTCTCGCGTTTCGTCTTATCTGTATACAACAATAGCATCCGCGAACAGCCTCGTGGAGTTCTCGACGTTGCCTACAAGGTCATTTATTTATATTGTGAACAATAATAATCCTTTAACACTAGCCTGTGGTACGTTCGAAGGTACTTTTACATCGTAAGATTTGTCTCTGCTGAGAACGACATGCTGCATTCAACTTTACAGGAAATTTGTAGTCCAGTCAGAAAACTAGTCTTATATTACGTACGCTCGTAAGTTGTTCTTGAAGCTACAGTAGGAACTCCGTCGAACATCTTCCTGAAGCATTAACCAGGGCACTGATATCTACTACCTACTTACGAGCGACGTGGTGAACCATAACTGCTAGGGCGTAGACTAGATTGGTGGGAGAAGGCTGTTGACCTGTAGTGTAGCCGCGTTAAAATCCAGCTGCAAGTAATGTAGCAGCAGCCCAAAGCCTAAGTGATGGCCGAACCGAGAATCTTAACTGGCCGCTCCGCGACGCGGCTTTCACTCGGCCTGCTGTGTGACGTCACACCTCGACTGCCCCCGGCAATAGAGCGTTGACTTGCGGCCGAGGCCACGGGCTGCTGGACCTGTCTCTACCGTTGCCGAAAGAGACTTCGAAACGTAAACAACCTGCTATCAGTGCCACCGCCCATCACTCGTGGAGTGTCGCTAGCCATCATGCATGCAGCACAGTTTACACTGTATATCACGCCGAAAAAACGACTTGGTCTCAGTTATGCCTTCCACGTCGTAAAGTGGGTCGCTTTTCACGAGGACCTTAGACCAGTCTGTTTCATCTCTTTGACGCGGATGGTTTATGAACGTTGACTGCTATCGACTGTGATGCGGATTTTGTGCAAATGTTTCCCATTAATTTTCATTTATTAGTCTGATAGGTGAAACACACGTCTGCATGTGCAGCCCGCATCTCGTGGTCGTGCGGTAGCGTTCTCGCTTCCCACGCCCGGGTTCCCGGGTTCGATTCCCGGCGGGGTCAGGGATTTTCTCTGCCTCGTGATGGCTGGGTGTTGTGTGCTGTCCTTAGGTTAGTTAGGTTTAAGTAGTTCTAAGTTCTAGGGGACTGATGACCGTAGCAGTTTAGTCCCATAGTGCTCAGAGCCATTTTTTTGTTTTTTTGTTTTTTTGCATGTGCAGCCTCCAAATGCGAAAATTAAAATACTGAGGAATAGTAAAAACAGCAGGTTCACTGTTTTTATCATACTTGAATGATAGACAGCACAGCGTATCTGTCCCATACGATCGCTCAATACACATGCAGAATTTGAAGCGGTCAGACATGGTGTACCACAACTTTCTGTTTTGGGTCCTCTGATGAGTTGGGTAACTGGCGAACGGTTCTAATGCCGGCAACATACACTGCGCCTAAGTCACGCGAAGATAATAAGGAATGAGAAATTAGGGCTCATATGGAAGCACATAAACAGGCGTTTTCCCTCGCTCTATTTTCTAGTGGAACATGAAAGAAAATAACTAGTAGTGATACAGGGTACCTCCGCCACGCCAGTACGGTGGCTTGCGGAGCATCTATGTAGATTTAGAGGTAGATGCAGATTCTTTCAAGGGTGGGGAAGGAAACAGGCTGTGCCCTTTCAAACTAACCATCTCTGCATTTGCAGACGTAATGGAAAACTTGAATTTGGATGGTCAGACGCGGATATGAACCGTCGTCCACCCGAATGCGAGTCCAGTGTGCTAACCACTGTGGCACCTCACTCGCTCTATACTTTAGATAAGAATTTCTGGAGCACAAGTTGTGGTTCCGGGACACAAAATGTTTTCGGTGAAACAATTTCCGTATATCAAAAGAAAACAGAAATATGGCGTTGTACTGTCAGAACAATGTCAGTCCACCATTCATATGAGCAGCCAATTTTTCGTATAGTGTGCAAGAATGGCCGGTTGATCGGTACAGTTTCTTCAGGTTAGATCAGATTTGTTTTTTTCCGCTTCCCTGAGCATTTTAGACAAAACCAGGAAGAATTTCATTAGTGTTAGCGCTCACTGCTACCCTTAATTGCGGTTCAGGAGAGGAACGCGGCGGTGGGTTGATTGTCTCCAGCAGCGTGCTCCCGTCTCACTCTGCGTTCCTTCCTTTCGCGTTGAGGATTGACAAACCACACTCTTTTAGATGGTTGCCGACAAATTTTCTGCAAGCTAACAGTACAAGATTTTCGTCTCGTGGGTATCATTTCCTTCTCAGTATCTCTACTTCATCGAATTAACACACGCAAGAAGTTGATTTAATGTTAAATGCTATAAAGTTGTTGGATGTAAGGTCCGCCAGTTATGCAAAACACCATTTTTCCCACGTTTTCAAACATGTTTCAGCACCATTGTGCCATTATCAGTGGGTTTCTGTTTTATTTAATCTGTAACATGAACCTTTTTACAAAATTATTAGAAAATTACGGGAATATTTAGTTCAAACAACAATTCGTTTCTTTTTGTTAATACATGTACACTCGGTCTGCATCGTTTCTCAGGACCAGTTGCGTATTATTTATTACAGGTAGCGTGTCATCTGCAACCAAATGATGTTGATGAGAAATTTTGTTTGGGATTAACCTATAATTTTATGCTCTAAACCTGATTTAGTTTGTCGCGCTATTTCGCACCTATATTCGTTTCTATTTACGTTTTTGTGTGGCAAGCCCTTTTTTTCTCAGCTTCATGGTGGGGGTGTTTTGAAGCACGCGTAAATATAACACATATTTTCACAAATACGGTCGTAAAAGCACTTTGCACTTCACCAAAATACACTGTAACTGTGGTTGTTGTGTATCCCAGTCCAGTCAGTGTTCATTAGTTCACCAGTGTGTTTGGCGCCAAATTCGAATTTTGTTTACATTTTATATATATATATATATATATATGTGTGTGTGGGGGGGGGGGGTAGACTTTTTAGCTGAACTTCACAAAAAAGACAACACAAACGGCTAAAAAGTCTACACACACACGCGCGCGCACACACACACACACACACACACACACACACACACACACACACACACACACACACGATAAATGGATCCACTACACTCTGCAAAGACTCACCATTTTACACACTGAAGGAACATCACGTAAAAGACAAGACAAACAGCTAAGAAGCTACAGAACACACACACACACACACACACACACACACACACACACACACACACACAAGCGCGCGCGCGCGCACTGGTGAACATGTGAACACTGACCGGGCTGGGACACACAACAACCACAATTACAGTGTATTTTTGTGAAGTGAAAAGTCTTTTACGAACATATTTGTGAACATATGTGTTATATTTACGTGTACTTCACAACATATCACCATGAAGCTGAGAAAAAGGGGCTTGCCACAGAAAAACGTAAGTAATAACGAATATAGGCGCGAAATATCGCGACAAACTAAACCACGTTTAGGGCATAAAATGTTAATTTCCAACATAAGTTCTCATCAACATCGTTTGGTTGCAGATGACAAGCTTCATACAAATAGATTCCAGAATATAAATCACTTTCGGATGACGATTTTTCTGTGTTGTTGTTTATTATGAACTTTTTGGTGGTCAGAGGAACGTACGTATTTGCATGGAGACCAAAGACTACCGACGCATAATATTAACATAGGTTCTAAAGATTTGCAAGCAGAAGGCGGCTTCTATCGTGTTCATCAACGACTTTGATCTATTTCCAATGAACTGATTTGTAATTCTGCAGACGTCTTAAAGTCCCGATGGGTTTTTATCAAAGCTCAAAACGGAAAACGTATTACAGACATCATGGTTCATTTAAGTAAAATAGTATATGAAGCAATAAAGTTTAATTTTTTTGCGGTAACTTCATCTACTCTACTGCAGCCAACTTTCACTGAAACTCTTAAATTTTATATTTTAGGTTATTTCACATGAACATTAGCATTGTAAGACAATTATATTTCATAATGTAAAGTCATTTCATTGTACTGTACTTAAACGAACTGAACAGCTTTGTCTACTTTCTACATCTCAGACACACCTCTGCACGGGGTCATGGAAACGATTAATGCAATTTCTACATATCCCTGAATTATTTCTTATTGTTAATATTTGTAGCCATTCTTTCACAGCTGCTGACGGATGTACAATAAGAAGCATAAAAGTAAGTTTTTTGTTGTTTAATGTGTGTTCCAGCTTTGGTATTCTAATTAAAGTATAATTTAAAGAACCGCTAATGGTGTTATAAAGCCTCATTTCTAAAATCAAAGTAAGGGTCAGTCTGCATCTTTATAAATAATGTGGATCTTAAATTAACCTAGGACTGCTACTGACGAACACAACTATCATGCAGCAAAATATTTATAGTTAAGGAAACAATTACTTGTTGTATTTCTTTCATGGACGACTATAGAAACCTAAAAATATTAGGCGAAACGTATTTGGTAAAAACAAATGAAATTTAGTGAGGAAGACAAGTAACAGTTAAACAGGAATTGTGTTAATAACTATATTATTTGCCGTGACATAAAGAAACTGTATAGAAGCCATGGTTCATAGTAAAGGTGATTTCTCAGAAAACCAGGGTCATGGCAGCCATTCAGTTATTTTCTTGTTGCTCTTAAGTCCTTGCTTCATTTCCTGCTTAAGAACTGGCGCGTTGAGTTGTAGTGGATGCTTGCTCCACTGTGTACCGTGCACAAAACACGGTTGTTAGAAACACTTGCAATTAACAGCCCTCTAGCATAATGAACGTGTGTTTAACGAAGCAAAAATTGGGAGAAAGTCAAAAATAAGTAATGCAGAGGTCGAACTAAGAATCTAGTTTTGTTGCATTATATGAGAACAATTGAAGATACCACCGCTGAAAATAACCATACAACTTTTTACGATCACAACAATATTCAAGGCTCAAATCGCGTATCTTGCACAAGATGATTAGCTGATTCTCACTGGGCTGCGCCATTAATTAAGGGTCTGACCGGACCTGCCAGTCGTTAACATTGTCTTTGTATCTGACGGTTTAATGAAGCAAAAATTTGGACTATCGTCAGACTAATGAGCGACGTTTAAGAGAAGATAAACTACAATTTATAAAAATGGAACTGAACTCTGGAAGTTCTTTTTTGAAAGAATAAAAAGTTCTCGGAAATTTTTTGTACTTTAGTGTCATGAGAACAACGCTTCAGTAGACCGTCCGCTGCGTAAATTATTTCGAAAGTTCAGTAGATGAAGAAATCATTGCGGAAATTTCTGATCTTAGCATAAGTTGTAGTGCTAAGAGAATAGCGACTTCCCCATTTGGGTACTTACACAAAGACAATAATGGATCACATCTTTGAAATGACGTTGTGGGTCAATTGGGTATGTAATTACAGGAAGGCCAATTATTTTCGTAAAAAGTTTCTGCTAAACTCGCGAAATAGTTCCAACTACATACACTGAATTCTACAAATGAGAGAACAGAAATCATTCAGGAAAAAAAGAAGCAATTGACTCGAAAGCTGAATGAATCTTTAGCACTGTAGTGACCTCGAATGATTTTAAAGAATTCCGAGTGCGTCATCTGTGTGTAGCAGACAATTCTGTTTCAGCACTGATGTGTTTCCTGAAGTAACACCCACTCGACCCGCAGTATGAGCCTTTAATGTGGTTAAAGGGCGTAGGTAAATACCCTGTATAGCTGTGCGTAACAATTTTTTTTCGTAAGAGGTGTTTCCTCTTCTAATATGACAAGTTATATTTTGGAGTTCCACAAGCAAAACGTGGTACAGCATTTCCTTGCACGTTAAGGCATTACGTTGTCTCTATTTTGCTCTGCCTAACATAATTTACATTGGAAAACTCTCGTCGTTCGCAAACTTCCTATCTCGTAGCTGTTTATTCACACTCTGGCCGGTGATGGTTTACGTTCGTTCCTGCTGGTGCATTCAACCGTTTTGAAATGCACCCTTTACTCTTCAGATTCAGAACTAAGTTTCCTTGAGAGAAGTCGAACTTTTCGACGTTCTCTGCTACAAAATTAATTCTCAAAATCAATTCTACAACTAACCCCAGTATTACAGGAAACCTAAGTACTACGGAAACACCCTCAATAGCGAGCTGCAATCTTACCCGAAAAAAAAAATGGTTCAAATGGTTCTGAGCACTATGGGACTTAACATCTGTGGTCATCAGTCCCCTAGAACCTAGAACTACTTAAACCTAACTAACCTAAGGACATCACACACATCCATGCCTGAGGCAGGATTCGAACCTGCGACCGTAGCAGTCCCGCGGGCAATCTTACGCACAACGTAACAGTGTTCGTCGTCGTTTCAGTCGCTGCAATTATTCTAATACCACTAAGAGGAAGAGAAGGCACGAAGTGCTTTTACAAATGTTACTTAAAAAAAAAAAAAAAAAAAAACCTCGTTAAGACAACGCAGCATGTCATTCTCAATGGAGAGAAGTCTTCCGAAGTAAGAGTGATTTCAGGTGTGCCGCAGGGGCGTGTCATAGGACCGTTGCTATTCACAATATACATAAATGACCTTGTGGATGACATCGGAAGTTCACTGAGGCTTTTTGGAGATGATCCTGTGGTGTATCGAGAGGTTGTAACAATGGAAAATTGTACTGAAATGCAGGAGGATCTGCAGCGAATTGACGCATGGTGCAGGGAATGGCAACTGAATCTCAATGTAGACAAGTGTAATGTGCTGCGAATACATAGAAAGAAAGATAGATCCCTTATCATTTAGCTACAAAATAGCAGGTCAGCAACTGGAAGCAGTTAATTCCATAAATTATCTGGGAGTACGCATTAGGAGTGATTTAAAATGGAATGATCATATAAAGTTGATCGTCGGTAAAGCGGATGCCAGACTGAGATTCATTGGAAGAATCCTAAGGAAATGCAATCCGAAAACAAAGGAAGTAGGTTACAGTACGCTTGTTTGCCCACTGCTTGAATACTGCTCAGCAGTGTGGGATCCGTACCAGATAGGGTTGATAGAAGAGATAGAGAAGATCCAACGGAGAGCAGCGCGCTTCGTTACAGGATCATTTAGTAATCGCGAAAGCGCTACGGAGATGATAGATAAACTCCAGTGGAAGACTCTGCAGGAGAGACGCTCAGTAGCTCGGTACGGGCTTTTGCTAAAGTTTCAAGAACATACCTTCACCGAAGAGTCAAGCAGTATATTGCTACCTCCTACGTATATTTCGCGAAGAGACCATGGGGATAAAACCAGAGAGATTAGAGCCCACACAGAAGCATACCGACAATCCTTCTTTCCACCAACAATACGAGACTGGAATAGAAGGGAGAACCGATAGAGGTACTCAGGGTACCCTCCGCCACACACCGTCAGGTGGCTTGCGGAGTATGGATTTAGACGTAGATGTAGAACAAAAGAAAATACTTTTAAAATACTGTATTACCATATTCTATCGTACTGAAATTTAATTGGTACATATTTGGAGTGCGTTCTGTTTTTTAAATTGTATCTTCGTTTTAATGATGTCCTGAAATGACATAATGTTACTTTCTCCAATATTCTTATCAGGACACCACATATATTTTTCTGTAGGATGATCTGAATTTCCTGGATTTTAAATAACACCTATGTAAATAATTTGATGGATATGAGCAAAAGTGAAAATTCGATGGAACTTTGCACAGATGTGTTGGGCAGTCTCTTTAGTGTGCCTGTTGATCGCTTCAAGTCGCTCTTTTCAGTTCAGAGCGCAAAGTGATCAGGTAGAAACGCCTAAACCAACAGTGTCTCCTGCCAAGTATGTGGATCTGGTAAAAGATTTCGCCTGAAGCTATGCAGGTCACATACAATTAATGTCATGCGTTTCTTTCTTTCAGACAATTTTCTGCAGGGGCAACGGAGAAGCTCCTGCAGCGTTTTCGATGGGAAGTGTTTCGTCACCCACAATTCAGCCCTTAATTATCTCCTCCCGTTGTTCATCTCTGCTCACATGAACCGCTGGCTACGCAGACAACATTTTGGCACAAACAACGAAAGGCAGACCGGCGTAGAGAATTGGCGGAAAGCACAGGCGGCTGCTTTCTGTGACGAGGGTACCGGAAAGTTGATGGAAAGTTTATACAAGTCCACGACAAATGTCTAAGTCGGAGTGCTGACTATTTACAGAGGTACGTGGAAGGTGTGGCAAACTGTTGCGAATAAAAAATTTTTGATTTTCACTGTGGTTTTAACTTCGCGACCGATCAGACCTTACTTTCCGAGCAGCGCTCGTATATAGGTATGTAGGTATCTATGCTAAAAGTCGCCAGGTGCATTCTCTCTGGTATTTCGGCAGATACTTTCAATTTCGGTTTTGCATTCTGAAGCTGGAGTCAGTCCGAACAAATAGTGCTCCTTACTTCTCACATGCGGAGCCCGTTGTCTGTGGAAAGTGTCGTTATGTTTCCTGTTACAAACAAAATGATTTTTAAAGCAGAGTTTTGCATGGCCATGCGATAGAGCAATCCCAGATTAGTCTAGTGCGTTATCTGCTTAATCGTTGAGTATTAAGAGAGGTAAAAAAAAACTCCAAGAGTAATCAGTACTCTAGCAGCGACAGCACCGTCCTGGGCCTCGTTGACTACTACAGTCGAGCATGCAGCGCTACTGCGTCGCTGCTGGGCAGCTTTTAATTCTTCGTGTTTTACCGTCCCTATACATACCGATAAAACAAATATCACACTAGGCTAATCTGGGACCACTCTATCGACTGGCCTGTTAAATTCAGCTTTAAAAATGATTTTGTTTCTGACGGGAAACAAACCGACTTTTTTCGTCAACAATGGGCGTCGCTTGCAAGAAGTGATGAGCACTATTTGTAGCTACACAATTCAAAAACTAAATTGCAAATATCTGCTGAAACACCAGAGAAAATGCGCCTGACGACTCTTAGGAGAGACACCCTGTATATACGGGGTGTTCAAAAAGTCTCTCCGCAGTGCCGTATGATTGTTAGCCGCGAGTGCCGTATGATTGTTCGCCTGCCAGGGTTACTTCCCTTCAAGTGGACTCTCCCAGCATTCCACTGTTTCGTTTATCTCAGCCAGCGTCAGTAGTATCGTTGGTGTGTGTCGTTACGTGTTGGCGTGAACGTTTAAGTTCTATTGTTCGTTTGTTTCGTTTTTATCACCGTTAAAATGCTAACCATTGAAAAACGTTTGTTTTTAGTCGAACAAGTGTTCAGAGCTGGCGGTAAATACACTGTTTCAGTTCGTCAAACATTTAATTCAGTTTTTTCGAAGACAACACTCCCACAACGCGATACTGTGCGAGATTTGCTTAACAACTTTCGAAGTACGGGTTCAGTGACAGATGCGCCGAGAAGCGGTCGTCCTAGCGTTTTGTCTGAGGATACACTACTGGGTATTTCCGATAAAATGTCCATGAGTCCGAACAAGTCAGTAAGAAAATTCGTCCAGGAAATCGATGTTAGTGTCTGAACGGCCCACACAGCTGTAAGGAAAAAATTAGAACTTTTCCCACACAAAGTGACAGTCGTGCAAGAACTGAAAAATACTGATCCTGGAAAGAGACTGCATTATTGTCAATGGTTCAAAAATTTCGTTCAACAAAATGGAACGGATATTCTTAATGGAACGTTTTTCACTGATGAGGCGTGGTTTCACTTATCCAGTATGAAAATAGGAGTTTGGATTGCAATTTCTAGACGTCGTATTGTGGGTCCCATATTTTTCAACGAAACAATAAACGCACAACGATACTGCAGTGATATTCTGTACCCATTCATAGGAGAACTTGTGTTAAGTGAAATACTAAACGGTTATTTTCAACAAGATGGTGCAACCGCGCATACAGCGCGCGTTTCGATGTCACTGCTTGCTGATGTTTTTGGTGATCGCATAATTTCACAGGGACTTTGGCTTCCACGATCGCCTGACCTAACACCACCTGACCCTTTCTTCTGGGATGCAGCGAAGCAACTGTTTTAAAATCTTCAGTGTTTTTCGGTATACAGGGGAAAAATAAAATGCAGACGGAAACCCGTGCGAGAAACACTCATCCACCGAGGCAACAGAGTATCACCTTCATTGGAGACTAGGCCTTTCTATGTAGCAGTTAGCGCCACTTCTCCACTGGCGGTAGTGGCAGCAGTCGCAGTCACTGAATAACAAACAACATTGAGTACAAAGTTACATTTGCTGAAGAAAGAGGGACCTAGTGGCCAGCGCCGGCGCCTCTGTAGCGTCGTTAGATGACGTCTCCGGACATGGAATCTTATCTTCAGAACACTAGAACAGTAGAAAGGGTATATGATGCTATTTCAGTGAATATAATACCGAGCGAAATTTTCAAACAACTTGGTAGTATGAGCCACGACGTAGCACCCCCTCTGTCACGGATGCATGCACTCATACGGTTGAGAAAGGAGCCCAAAGCTGTCATATCTCCTCCTGAGGCAAGATGACCCACAACTGCTCTGACCTATCCTTCATATTCTGGATACTGGCACTGGGAGAGAGATGAAATCCGAGCTGGTCCCAAGTATTTTCCGTCGGGGACAGATCTGTGGCACTTTCTGGCCACGGAAGTGCCTCAGCATCACGTTGACAACGTAGGCACGTGTGCCACATGTGGACGAGCATGACACATACGATACTGTCGCATAAGAGGTTGTCTGTGTTGCATCTTTGTGCCGTCAGAGTTCCCTCAGCCACCACCAGCCACGACCAAAGTCATATACGATGGTGTCCACATTATGAAGCCAACAGTAATACCGCTATACCTCTCCAGAACATTGGAAGAAGGCATATGGGGTAATGCAGAACCGCTGAACATAGTGCGACACCAGAATGAGATTTTCACTCTGCAGCGGAGTGTGCGCTGATATGAAACTTCCTGGCAGATTAAAACTGTGTGCCCGACCGAGACTCGAACTCGGGACCTTTGCCTTACGCGGGCAAGTGCTCTACCAACTGAGCTACCGAAGCACGACTCACGCCCGGTCTCACAGCTTCACTTCTGCCAGTATCTCGTCTCCTACCTTCCAAACTTTACAGAAGCTCTCCTGCGAGATACTGGCAGAAGTGAAGCTGTGAGACCGGGCGTGAGTCGTGCTTCGGTAGCTCAGTTGGTAGAGCACTTGCCCGCGAAAGGCAAAGGTCCCGAGTTCGAGTCTCGGTCGGGCACACAGTTTTAATCTGCCAGGAAGTTACAGTGCGACACCATTCATCACCTTCCATACTTCCCAGTCACGGCACCAATCGAAACGCACATACTTTGGTGTTAACGGCAGCCTATACTGTAGACGGTAAGTCCTGCTGCTGTTACTCTCTGACCAAAGGGCAGGATGACACAATGTTTCTACGAGTTCATTACTTGTTCTCGAATGGCAGACAGAGACGTGAAAGGTTTACGATGTGCCTTGTGCACAGAACAGCGATCCTCCTTTCTGCTGGTCAGACGTGACCGATTGGAAGCTTGACGACTTGTTTACCTGCCCTCACCTACCCGTGCAGTTCAACATTGGGCCACTGTCACAACTGAATGCCCCAAAAATCTGGATATTGTGCGATTTGTCCAGCTGGCAAATGGAGATCTACAATGAGACTCCTTTCAAATTCTATTACGTGCTGATAACGCTGTTTGACGGGATATAGATCATCCCAGTATCCTTCACACTAATCACTCGACATCTCACGCCGTTCACACTTTTTATGTATCCCACAAATCCTGGTAAGGACACTAAACGCAGACTACACTAATGCACTCTGGTGTCCATTGTACCTTTGACAGAGAGTTGCAACTGTAATCATTTACATTCTCGCCGATGGTATGTGTGGATACAAAATTATTGACTTCTGATCACGCCTTATGGCTGAAATACTGTTGACTCACTAGTGAGGTAGCTTGCATAACGATTCGACCGTGTCTCTAGTATTCTGGTCAGTCAGGTGGAGTAATAGGGGGATAGACATCGTCCACAGAAGAGTAAGAAGGGTGCGGCATTTCGTTGTGGGTTCATACAGGAAAGTCACCAAATTCAGCGACAGATGATATAACAGAGGCTATGTCAACCATGGTGAGGTTTATATTAAAATTTTCGTGCTCGAGCATTCCAAATAGACACACACAACATATTAGTTCCTACCACGCAAATCTAGTGAAACTATCGTAATGAAAAAATTAGAGATACTGAGCCCATTTGAGGGTTTATCAACAGCAATTTTTTCTGCGACCCATCCGCGAACAGAAAAAAAAAAAAAAATGGGTGCAGTGACAGCGACACCCTTTGCTACATACCTCTACGTAGTACATTCGAGGCATTGAAGATTTTATTCTGTCAATGTGTGGAATGCATTCCGAAGCTTTCACAGTGGAAGTCAGAGGCGACGGCTAGTCAAAGAAGTGGAACTGGAGCACTTTCATACCCCACGAATGAGGGTGGGTGTAAGACCGAAAGCAAGGTCATGATTAACTAAATAAGTAAAAGACGATAGAGAAAAGATGCAGTATAATTCTCACATGTTGACCTTAGAACTTACCACAAGTTCCTTCAATTAACTTTGGAAATAGTAAAAATTATCGAAGTGATGATATAGAGATAGCTTAGTGGGGAAATCAAAACTTCTGTCTGGCCAGTTTGTCCTACCTTTTTTGGGAAACAGAGAGGAGCGGTTTAGAGCTGTACGAACTACCACTTACCGAAAGATTTGAAACAGTTTCTTAGTTGAATGCGAGTTGGAAATCCTGTTAATCAACTGCTGATACGCAAAGGAACTGCAAACCCAATAACTGCTTTACGTTTCAGAAAAATCTCAGTAAGCTGCGATTTTGTCCATACTGTAGAATGAATACGAGAATTTAGATGTATGAGAAGAAATTCTTTCCTTATTGTCTCATCTATGAGAGCATAAGCGGCGTATTAAACGCATACTATCAAGTTTTGAATTTGCAGGCATTAGATGTTGGAGCACTGCGCTCCGATATACGCTTGATAACAGAACTACTATGTTATCAAACTAGTTACGTTCTAGCTACTGAAATAGTAATGGCATCTGTACTAAAAATACTTTTTCGCATATATCCCAGTTTGCATGGCTGCCGACCCACACCACTCAGTCATCATGAATAAAAGAGTAGAGAGAATATGAGAATTCGTTGTCGGCATCAGATTTCCCATCTCTTCAAATTTTTGTATGGTTACGTAACAAGTGGACATGTGAACCAATAGCAGATATCGTGAAAAAACTATATCAGTGTTACTTTCTCAAGTAGTATTTGATTATAATTGTTAAAATCGGATCATTTTTGTAAAGAGAGACAATAAGCTTTTCCAAAAGGAGTTTGTAGCGACCAAAAGTAGCGGCTCGCAATCGAGAAATCGACATTTGAATTCCGGTAAGATTCATCTCATTCACATAAAAGCCATTCTTCTCAAAGTGCGCTAATTCTTCACCCCTAATGACCACTCTGTCGATTAGATACTACGTCCCAACATAGCAAGTTAAGTGTATTAAGTAAGCAAAGAAATCCTCTTAGGTTTAACACTGATACTGCTGTGGTTACACGATTTACGAATGCAGGTAAATAAAATAAATTTCATAAACATAGCGTTTCATGCAGTGCAAGGCAGCGAAGAGTGTTTATCGGGTGAGTAGATAAAACGTGACTGGGGAAAGAGCATAATACTGCCCCTACTATACGGAAAACGCCTCGGCACGTTTCTTACCGTACGACCAACATGCTGTTGCAGAGGGCGTGCTAAACAGCAAGAAGACGGGCTAATGAGGACCGGATGGCGTGTTGTCGCTTATCGTGGCGAATGTCTTTCGAAAACGAAGCGGCTTTGTTCGGAGCCGACATTTTTTGCTCATCAGTAACACCCTGCTGCAGCAACAACGACTTTTAGCGCTTGTACTAAGTAATAATAAAATTTAATTGGAGTTATATAGCCGACTGAGATCAATGATTCAAAGTGCGGTGGCCGTTTGGAAGTTTGGCGCGCATAAAATTCCAATGAAACTCGGCGCCACGCTCACCAGTGTGTGGTCCCAGTCTTATAAACTGAGACCTTGAATTCGCACATGCAACAAAATGTTTTAAATTTTGATTGTTTTTTATTCACAACATTTTTCACGCACGAAGTCAAGGAGGCCGAAATAGCTCTCGTTCGTAGGACGAATAAAAAAAAAATCGAATTGCAAGCATCACGTATGGGCTCGAATAAACCTGATTTTGGCCATCATGGTCACCTCGCGAAATATTGGTGGTAGAAAGCAATACTTGATTATTCGATGGTAGGTCCACAGCTGTTCAGTACTGAGGAAATTGAATAATTGTTTTATTTCGTCCGTCTCAGTTGCATTGATACAAAATTTTATATCAATGCAACTGAGACGGTTGAAATAAACTGTTACCCAGTTTCCTCAGAGAGCAATATGTTGACTGACTCTTTATGTAACATACGCCTTTGTAATCTTAATTGCAAACCTCTACTTGCTGTACTACGACTTACTTGTAACGTCTGTTGCGCTTACTAATCGATCTGGTGACGAAGCTCTCCGTTCTTCATTGCATCTTGTTCCGTTTCCGGTCTGAATCTTGCCTGATAATGGCCTAACACTGACGTACAGTACTGTAGAATTAGTTGAACGATTTATGTTGTGGGTGAATTACATTTCCTCAAGATTATGCCAGTGAATCTCATTCTAGAATCTGCTTTTCCTCCAACTCGTTTTATGTGATCGTTCCACTTTATAGATCGTCCCCCAAGCATGTTACTATCTATTTTACGGTTGTTATGTTTCATTGTGGTTGGTCGCCAATCGTGTAATCAGAGAATAATGGAGCTTTACGCTTATATAAGCTCAGTGCGCGCTCTCTCTCTCTCTCTCTCTCTCTCTCTCTCTCTCTCTCTCTGTCGCATTCACACACACACACACACACACACACACACACACACACACACACACACAAAAGCGCAGATAAAGCTGTTAGGTAGCAGGCAATCCGAGAAAATAATTAAAATCCTGATAGCAGAAACACATGATGGACAAAATTTGTAACATTTAGTACTGAAAACTCATTGCAGAGAATATAAGTAGTGCTTTGCGAATATACACACCTTTTAATTCCAAAAGAGAAGATTTTCAGACTCCAACAGGAGCAGTCTCTCTCTCTCTCTCTCTCTCTCTCTCTCTCTCTCTCTCTCTCTCTCTCACACACACACACACACACACACAAACACACACACAAAAGACTAAAGAAAGCAATGAACTTGTTAAATTGCAGGTAATCCGAGAAAATAATTAAACTCCTGGAAGCAGAAACATGTGGTAGAGAAAATTGGTGCCACGTAGTTCTGATAACTCCTTGCGAGAATAGAAGTAATGCTTTGCGTTTCGAGGGGACACATTTCGACGCATAAGTTCTAAATTTGACTCAAATATGCGTACAATCTTCTTCTGTAATGGTGCAAGAGAGTGGCTCCCTGCGACCTCACCCTCGGCCTCCTCGAAGCTTGAGACAGCAAGGTGTCGACACGCAAAATAAGGTCACAGCTCAGTAGTTCATGAGACCTGTCAGATAGGGTACCGCTCTCACGCTGTCACCAATTTTCACCACACTCCTGCTCGATCCCATCGTGCACGTGTCACATGATGAGTAGATCCTCACACCCCCTCTTACCCACATTTCACCTCTTTCTTTGTCACCATGTGGTGGAGGTCAGAACTTCGACAACTGGCGTTGAAGTCACACGCTTTTCTTACGGGTGGCCGAAGAAACCATTTGAGACACACTGCCGTTCAGAACTGACACAAAAACGTCTCAGGAGCGTCGACATTTCGCAGTGTGATAAGCAGCACGATGACGTCCTTGACAGAGTTCTACTCTCCTGCTACCACCCGAACGTTTCAACCCGAGTCTAAGGACATCGTGGGGCTGAAATCACATTGAACGGGATCTGACCCGTTTGGAGTGTAGTGCGACTGCAATTTTTGCTCTAGCATACATGATGGCGATACTAGAGACCGTTGAAAACGATTCGACGAAATCTGATGCTCTAGTATACATGATGGCGATACTAGAGACCGTTGAAAACGATTCGACGAAATCTGAAATGTGATTCGAAGCAGAAATACCCCCCCCCCCCCCCCCCCTTTCTCCACGATGTGCTCAGAATACGGCCGCAGCAGTGTCGGACGTCGTGAAGAACATCGACCCGCTGCTCATCGCACTGTGAACTGCCGTTTTCAACAGCCAAATGTATGGGAACCAACGACCGAAGCCTAGTAGGTGGTTTCATTGACGCCCTTTATGCCACTCCCTGAGGCGTTTTCGTGTTGATTCTGAGCGGCGGAGTGTCTTAAATGTTTTCCTCAACCACCCGTAATAAAACCGTGTGATTTCAACACTGGTTGTCACAGTTCTGAACTCCACTGCTGTGGCGTCAAAAGAAGGACTGAAATGTCGGTAAGTGCGGGTGTGACCGACCTTCCCATTGTTTGACACGTGTATGGTGGGGTTGAGCAGAATTGTGGTCAAATTTGGTGCCCATGTGACACTATTAACCCACCTTACAGTTTACATTACGTTCCGAGCTGTGGAGTTTTTCCTTACACGTGTCATCAGCTTGCTTTTTGAAGCATCGCCGAGCCTGAGGGTAGCCTCGCAAGCCGCCACGCTTGTGCGTCATTGTAGAGGAAGGTTGTAGGCATCTTTCATCAAATTTGAAACTTATACGTCAGAATGGGGGACAATTATGGGGTTTTTAAGAAGTGATACTTTAATTTTGTTGCGCAATGTACTTTCAGAAAGGTGCATTATCCTTCAGCTAGTGCCGTAAGAGCGGACTAAAATGTCGGCCACATTCTTTGCTGTAAAAGTAAAATTTACTGTCTGGTTTATTGCTTACGTTTGAAACCTGCGTATTTTGCCTGGTACCTAATTAAGCCATCAGGAGGAAAAGTTTGCATTTTCTGTGAATGGCGTTGGTTAGCTGCTGTTTCCGTACCAAGTCGGCAAAACAAAGGTTTTCTTGTGATATGGTGCAACTAATCGGCAAGGAATGCTCTATTGCATTTGTTATGTGAAATGTGGACAAATAATCCACATTTCAGTGCAATAAATTTGGGTAATTTCTGGATCTGTGGATCTGAAGACGTCATATGGTTCAAACTGAACCTCTTGTGTAGCTTAATGAATAGCATTATCTTGCGTCTGAATCTCGTTATGAAATACCTTCTCGTATGTTAGTTGTGTGTTGATTTGTTGCGATCTATTCTGGTTCTTTAGCGGAAAATAATCTTAAACGTAAAGGACAATGGTCCAGTCCACTGTTCCCTCTATGTGCGCCTAGCCCTGGAAGAACGTGTTCCAGCTAGCCGACTCGGATGAGAGGGGCTGATAAAGCACATTGACGTCACGCTTTTTGTATGGTTTAAGAAGAGTATTTAAACACGTAGAACACGAAAAGTGCGGAAAGTGCTCATGCCGCTCAGATTTTGGTAGCTTGCTTAGTAAGCGGAATGGGCGGAACTAAATTAACAATTCCATTGAATTTACTGACGTGAAATTGGTGGAGATAATGAGGATGAAATCAACGGAGATGCAATGACATGACGTCAGTGAAGTACTGAGCAGAAACGCTGAACGCCAGTGCAATGAATATGGTTAGATTTTTATGATGGCGCTTATATTTTTCGGCAAGACTGACATCTTTCTTAAATACATATAAATGCTTGTTATGACAAAACTAACTGAATTACTGTAATTTGTTAAGTCACATTTGTGAATATATGGCCATTACTCTCTAATAGAACGTATTTTAGCAAGTAAATGCCCATATTCTTTATATTTTCTCTCTTTCAAGACGTAAAGAGCTATTCACATTCAATGTCTTTCTTGGGTGCTATGTTTCTTAGAATAGCATCTAATCTTGTTTCCTGGAAAATGGCAAATATCCACTTTACTCTCGTATTTTGTTTGAATTTACTATACGGAATTCATCCTTACGCTGTAGTGAGTTTGTGTAGCCTATAGTTAGTATATGAGCATGTAACTGCTTAGGCCACGGTGGACCCCCGATTGAAGACAAGTGTCTTCTTAAAGTCAGAAGTGTGTGCGGAATAATTCAGAAAATATGTCTAAAGGGAAGCAAATTATTGAAGTAAAATTACAATAGCTCGAGTCTCAATATGACGAGGAAGTATTTGCGACTGACGGTAAAATACCATGTTATAAACTGTACGTCGTAAGAGTAGCTGCAAAGAAGTCATTTGACAACAGTGAAACACAAACGTGGAATACAACAAATTGAAAAGGTGAAAACACTACAGCGAATTGTTCTAGAGGAGTCCTGCCAATCTTATTCATCAAACTGTCTAGAGCTGCGTACAGGTTTCCTTTGTGCTGACACTCCCGCAATTAAACTGAATCTTCAGAAAATTCGTGAATTCTTTGAAAAATACACAGGAAAATCCTGTAGTGAATCTGTAACTCAGAGATGCTTTTCGTGAGAGGCTCTGTCCGGTCTCCTGACGAAAAGAGAGTCGCTAATTAAATGTAATTTACATTTACGATCACAGATTCGGATTGCTTTTGGAACTACGGATCTAATGATATTCGTCACTAGTTGATCGAGTAAGTAATTTGAAAGTCGACAAAATTATTTCTTGAGTAAACGACATTAAATCAATTTTCCCCGCGAATCTGAGCCCACCGATAGCTTGCCTGAATAGAGAGCGACTTGGGAAGGCGGACAGATTTTAAGGCCTGTGGATTAATTATTGCTAATAATTTACAAAATGGTGAAATTGTGTAGCGGTTTCGAGACGTTCTTTGAACTTCAAGCCACAGTTACGTCAGCGCGCTAGTACTCGAGGCCTCCCCTTTCCGGGTTGTCACTGCAACCGCCAGTTCTGTTAGGTTGGCTGTGGGACCTCTTTCTGCCGGGGACAACTACTGTGCTGAGGCGTCCGAATATACAAAAGTGCTGAAAGACACTCTCAGCACCCCACTGCGTTGCAGTTCTTAGTCCGAGCCACATGGTGTTAGCAGTAGCGCAGGTGGTGTGCCGTTTTCAGCGTCTGTGCACTTGCCAGCGTTACTCAGTAGTACCAGTGGGCAGGGTAGTTCGTCTTAGTACCACAGTTTTTCAGTGGAATGCTCGCGGTAATTTCGGTTCCAACTTCTTTGCGATGCAACTGTTCACGTCGCCATCGTCGGACATGACGACTTTTACCGTGCTGGTGGGATAAGCTACTTCGGGGTGCCTCTGTCCGGGCTATCTGTCAGGCAGAAAATTCATGACTATTAACTGTTTCCCTTTTGATTAAAAATTCTAAAATTTCCTTGCGATTTTCTGTGAGCACACTCTTTCAAAAGGGCTGGACGAAATGCTCGTATTTCATTTCTTATGTTCGATTCAGTTTTATTGTTTTATCTTGACCTACAGCAAGACGTTGTCGGGCTTGGTTATTTGTTGAACTGTGACTGAATCGATCTCTCGTAGAATGTAACAGGCTACCTCACATTTCCTGAGTTTCATGGTGCATGAATCTGAATTATGCACCAAATCTGTCTGTTTGCTGGTCTGTAACATTCCCCTTTTGCCCTATATCAATAAATTCCTACTTTGCAGTTGAATCACTTGCTAGGCGAGAAGTCCAGTGTCACCACGGTCGAAAGAACATAGGATTAGTAGGTGAGATTAATTTTCCAGCTAGTAGCGGATCAGCGACAGACAGGTCATTAACCTCGTTTCGTATCACATTTTGTCCAGTTTCAATAAACAACACCTTCAGTTTTTCGAGACTGAGAAAGGATTACATCATCAGAAACTACGAAGAAACAATGAAACAAATCAGACTACGGGTTGTGAGTAAAAAATGTGGCATTGATGAATAAACAGGCAGCAAATGTCGCTGTAGGAATTTTGGAAGAAGATGGTTCAGGCGAAAAGTTTGTAATGAACACTGAACAGGTAGAAAAAGTAAATTTTTCCACCATTAGTAAATTGCTCGATAGGTCTATGCGTGTCATATGGTCCAAAGCCGTTGGGCATGACAAAGTATTAATCTTCATATCGGATGCTGCGCTTTATATGGTGGAAGCTGAAGATTCACTAAAAGCATTATACAGAAAAATGGTGCATGTGACATGTTTATTTCACGCCTCCCACATAAGTACGGAAGAGATTCGTAGTAAATTCAGAGATGCTAAGAATTTTATTGGGGGTGTCAAATTGGTGTTTCTGAAAGTACCTTCGCGTGTTGCAGCATTTAAGTTGTTCCTTACCAGCATCTCCCATTCTGACAAATGGGTTTTCTGGACTGATACCTGTAACTTCAAAGTTGTGAAAAGCAATATTGATTCATTCGGTACCAGAGAAGCCGCTTCAATTGGACCAGGCCAATAATTAACGTCCGATGCTTAAATTTCGGGCACACCTTCGTAAATAAAATGAAATTTTGGATTTATTCCTGCTGCAAAAACTGCTTACAAGGGAACCTCCCCATCGCACCCCCCTCAGATTTAGTTATAAGTTGGCACAGTGGATAGGCCTTGATAAACTGAACACAGATCAATTGAGAAAACAGGAAGAAGTTGTGTGGAACTGTGAAAAAATAAGCAAAATATACAAACTGAGTAGTCCATGGATAACATAGGCAACATCATGACAATGAGAGCTCAGGAACGGTGTGGTCCAGTGGTAGCGTGAGCAGCTGCAGAACGAGAGGTTCTTGGTTCAAGTCTTCCCTCGAGTGAAAATTTTACTTTCTTTATTTTTGCGTAGTCATTATCTGTCCGTTCGTTCACTGACGTCTCTGTTCACTGTAATAAGTTTAGTGTCTTTGTTTTGCGACCGCATCGCAAAACCGTGCGATTAGTAGACGAAAGGACGTGCCTCTCCAATGGGAACAGAAAACATTTGATCGCAAGGTCATAGGTCAACCGATTCCTCCACAGGAAAGCATGTCTGATATATTCTATACGACACTGGTGACGGCATGTGCGTCACATGACAGGAATATGTTGTCAACCCACCTAACTTGTACACTTGGCGAATGGGTAAAAAGAATCTTCTACCTTGCCCGATTTAGGTTTTCTTGTGGATGTGATAATCACTCCCAAAAAAGTGATGAAAACATGAGAGTTTGTCACATAAACTGAAAATAAAAAATTAAAATTTTCACTCGATGGAAGATTTGAATTAAGGACCTTTCGTTCCGCAGCTGCTCACGTTACCACGAGACCACAGCACTCCTGCGTTTCTTATGTCCTTGATATTGCATATCTTCCCATGAACTACTCCGTTTGTATATTTTGCTTATTTTTTCACAGTTTCACAAAACTTCTTCCTGTTTTCTCAATTGATCTGTGTTCAGTTTTTCGAGGCCTATCCACTGTGCCAACTTATAACTAAATCTGAGGGGGGTGCGATGGGGAGGTTCCCTTGTTAGTAGCAATCGGAGGTGCCACTAGTAAAGCAGGTAGAATAAATAGAAAAAATATGAGTAAATTAGACGCTGTTTATGGTAAAGTAGAAGAGAAGTGTCATAGAAAATAGAAAATATGTTGGAAAAATCTATGTTTTATTTCAATTTGTTAGACGAAAAGATCTGTATTAATCATTTAGATTTACATTCAAATGATAGCGTCCATTTTAAATATGCTCCTCTTGGGTTAGCTGAAGCAGAATGAAATGTTCTGAAGTACAAGGCTTTTTTGGCTGGCAGTAGAAAACCTTTATTATCTGAAAATTTGCACAAGGTATTCATTGTATATTGTAACTCAAGCCTCAAGAAGTGAAGTAAAAATGAGCAGATACAAACAAAAGTTTAACTGTGTTCTGATACTATTAATAAAAATCATACCACAACATCAGATTCCATAGTTTAGCCTGCTTCTCATGTGCATTTTATTCTCAAATAAATGGTTCATTATACTAAACTGACTTATTAATTTATTTTACAACAGAAGTTTTACGTCATCTTAATATCGTTCGGTCATATTTTTTTATGTTATTGCGCTTATTATATATGTTTTTGCTGATAACAGCATTTTCTTTGCATATTATGGTGATTTTTACCTCATAAAAATCCTAATGAATATGCTGTGACTACGGAAAATCTGTGGTGGACTGGGACGTGAAACCGGATTTTCTGCTCTTCGCGAGCAGTCGCTTTAACCATTTGAGCACCAATGGTTTCAGCCACACACCACAATTTTATTGATTTTGTTTCGAGGTACCACTGCCTTTCGCATGAAACCACCGATGCTGTTGCAAGACAAAGACAACTAGTGGTACACTGAGGTACTTCTACGAAGACATTGAATTGTAGCACTCACTCACAGCGTTCAAAGCATCCGTCAGCGCGAAGAATATGCTACGTGATTATAGGAAATCGTGACATTGAGTTTTCTTATAGTGGCCATGTTGAGGGGGCCATTGACAGTAAATGTAAGTATATCTAAAGTTATTGTAACAGAAATTTGAGTCTGTACTACTACTTTTATGAGTGGTTTCGAAATGAAGAACTGCGGGCAGTATGGACTTTTGATATACATTTATCATATTTTAGAACCATTGTTGCTTGTTATTTAGGGCAATAACTTCTGTACTACTACTTTTATGAGTGGTTTCGAAATGAAGAACTGCGGGCAGTATGGACTTTTTATATACATTTATTATATTTTAGAACCATTGTTGCTTGTTATTTAGGGCAATAACTTGTTTTAGGTATTATGAATTCTTGGAAATTTCGAGACATGGGATTTTGCCTTCGAGAAATGCGAAATTCCTTTCTAATATATTACATGAAATGAAGGGTGGTTGAAAACTTGGTTCTAAAGTGAAACCACCACCTTAAGAAACTGATTGTTCACTTTTTGCCAAATTCTTGCTTTATTCGTTGTTTACTGTGATAATAATGAATAATTTTGTGAAAATTTTAAACTTTATTCGGAAGTGAAACGACCTCCAACCTTAAAACAATTGATTGTTTACTTTTTGCCAATTTCTTCTTATATTCGTTGCTTACTGTGATAATGAGGGTTAAGTTTTTGAAAAATTTTAAAATTATACTTGTTTCATATTGTTATGACTTACAGGGTTAACCATTAGACTATCTGAGCTCGGCTCTAGGTCTTAATGTCACTGGGGAAAGGACTTGGTGCAAAGATCAGTTTCATTTAGGGTGGAGTTGTGTACAACAGCCTAGTGGTTGAAGCGACTGCTCCCGGAGAGCAGGAAAATCTGGGTTTCATTAGTCAAGGCATAGGAGATAAGTCACTCGTGGGACACCTCACGCATTGTCAAAGGAGCTCGGATTTATGTAATACCTTTCAATTACCTTATATTACTGACGTAATTGGTCGTGTTACTAAAGAGTCAATAAATGAACCTATACTTTTCTTGCAGTTGATTAGAAACTTACCGGTGTTGGGGTGTTTCACTTTAGACTTTGGGTTCTAAGAAGTATCATCCTGAGAACCGTATTTTGCATGTCAGTTAAGTAGTATGGTCGGTGTCTCCGTTAGAAACAACACACAGGCCTAATCAGGAATGGCTGTTCTAAAAGTACGGATACACTGATTTCCAAGCTGATCTACAGGATTCAAAATTCAGCGGAATACAATTTTCAATTACAGAAAAAATTTCACTTTGAAAACTTATCGCACAAATGTGATCTCCATTAAACAAAAAACAACATAAATAAAAAAGCCTCCGTACAATGATTAAAAATTTAAGCGCGAATGTCACCTCCATTAAACGTAAGATAACACAAATTAAACGCTGCTAAATACCGCATTGTCGACAAGATCGAAATATCAATTAAATCAAAAAGACAACAATTTAAACATAACTGAGCGTAAAATTACAATTTATAGAGCATTAGAATAGAAAAGGTGCTAAAAAATGAAAAGGAACTTATAATTCGTGATAAGTTTGTTTTTAAACAAAAGAATGTTGTACGAAGAAGTTTATTCTTACTAGGTTTCCCCTCGTTTCAGCACGGACATGCGGCTTGCAATATCAGTTATACAGGGTAAGTCAGCAGAGAGGTAAATGCTTTGGGTGGGTGGGTTATAGTTTTAGTGATCCTGAACAAAAAACACAAAAACGTCATATGGACATGTGCCCTATGGTTTCGGAGAGTGAGCACATTTAATGAACGTTGTTATTTACTTTCTGTATCGTTCAAACATTGTCGCCGGCCGGAGTGCCCGAGAGGTTCTAGGCGCTACAGTCTGGAACCGTGCGACCGCTACGGTCGCAGGTTCGAATCCTGCCTCGGGCATGGATGTGTGTGATGTCCTTAGGTTAGTTAGGTTTAAGTAGTTCTAAGTTCTAGGGGACTGATGACCATAGATGTTAAGTCAGTGCTCAGAGCCATTTGAACCATTTGAAAAGCTGCCTGGATGCTTCCAGATGTAGAGGTAGATGGCTGTAGCTGTGAACGTGTACATGAAGTCGCCTGCAGCATATTCCACTTGCCCATCAACACACAATTAATAGCATGCACTGTGCCCCTGGCTCACCCCCACCCTTGTCGAGGCAAGTTTATTAAAAATAAAAATAAAAAAAAGAGTCGAAGGAAAGCACCAACTTTGAAGCCATATTTACAAACACTCTACAGAGACGTCAAATAGCTGTAGCGACGCCATCGCTCCAAGCGGTTACATTTCACATTGCAGTGAACAGAAGACGAACGACTTTTATGATCAAATCTACGACGAGGCCCTAGATTTGATCATATTTATTTGAGGAGAGTTGACATTGGTCAATGTTCCCTATTACACTATCAAATTTCTTTGACATAAATATTTGACATATCAACTCTGACAAAGAAATATGATAGTGTAATACCGGACACACCTAAGCTACAGCGCATACACGTCAAGCGAGATTTTCAGTATCCTCGCGCTATCTTCGCCCAAACTATTAGTCCTACAGAAAAAATGAATGGGACCTATTTTGTACGGAATTAGTTTAGTTTTGTGCTGGGGCACGTTTTCGCTGGAGGGTGCGGTTTTCGAGTTATTAAAGAAAAACGTACAAAAGTGGTATTAAATGTGTTCAGCACGACCACTCACATGAATGTGACCACCTACGTTCGACGTCTTAGTGCAATAACCACACACAGATGCAAAAAGCCAGTACTAGCATTCACCGTGTCGGGGGACTAGGAAAACATTGCATTCATTGTCATAATGCGGAAACGGAGCGATTTATCTGACGCCCAAAAGGACACAGTCATTCGCTTTCGGTCCAGGTGTGAAAGCATTTACGAAACGGTTAAGTCTGTAAGCTGTTCGCGTTATTAAAGTGTTAAAATGACGCTACCGAAACAGGCGCCGAGGCAACTACGGAGCAGTACGGTCATAGATGACAGGGGTGAACGATGGGTGCGGATATGCGTGCGGACGAATAGACGTGCAACTGTTTGCAGCTGACCACCCAGATAACCAGGAGCCTGCCAACAGCACTCCTTAACGATAGTTCAGCAAACGTTGCAGCGTATGAGCCTCAGCAGCAGCTACCTTGCTCATGCACACATGCTGACTGCTGTTCATCGGCAACGAATGCTGGAATTTGCAAGCCAGTACCGCAGCTGAACGTCCACTGTGTGACGAAAGTCGCTTTTTCAGATGAATCACAGCTTATACTCAATCGGATAGAAAGAAAACACTCTGTATCAGTCGTCGGAAGGGTGCGGACCGGAGGAGGGAACGTTATGGTCTGGGGAATGTTTTCGTGTCATTCCTTGGGCAATCCCATCGTTATGGAAGGTGCAATGGGTCAGCACACGTATGAATCTATCCTTGGGGATCATGATCCCTCTTAAATGGAGTTTGCTTTTCCTCGGCACGATGACGTCTACCAACAGGACAATGCAATGTGTCATACATTTCGAAGTGCACGTGCGTGGTTCGAAGAGCATCAGGATGCGTTTACCGCACTCCCTCGCCACAAACCTCCCCGGACTTAAATCAAATCTATAGTCTGTGGAAACATCTCGATCGAACTGTTCACGCCATGGATCCTCAGCCGAGAAAGCTAGCGTAGATGGCCGCGGCAGAGGAGTCGACATGGCTCCACATCCGTGTCGGGACCTTCCAGAATCTCACTGATTCTCTTCCTTCACGTCCACGTTGCAAAAGGTCATTATTCTGCCTTTTGACAGGCGATCACATTAATGTGATTGAACCATGTATCTCGGAATATGCTCTATGTCCATATGAAGTGTTTGGTTCCGAATCACTATCCGGCCCCAAAGCATATAGCTCTCCTTCTGACTCGCCCTGTATAAAAAGGGACTTATATAACTGTTGTTGTGAATAACAAAACAACGAAACTGATTTGTGATTGCAAAGCTTTCTTAGAAACATCAACTATTTTTTAGTGTATCAAGAATGCAGTTTTGAGACTAATGTATATCTAAAAGGTGTAATGAAATGAAAAGCATCCTACTGATCATAATATGGAATCAGCTACAGGTGCCAACAAACAAGTCAATGCAGATGGCTGTGGACGGGGCATTTGAAATGTGTCTGCAATTCAAATTGAAATTCGGACTTACTTTCAATTAAACTCCATAAAAACTTGCTGCCACTCGGTGCTGACATGTACGGAATGACGTGGATTCATGTGTAAAAAAAATAGCAATACAGGAACAGCCAGTGGTATATATTGCAATCCTTGTGGACTCGCGCGTGATGTAAGACTATTTTCGAAAATAGATAAAAGCCATGAGACAGCGTATGAGATCTTCGGAAACAGTAAATTACTTTCGTTTTTGTTTTCTACACTCTCTCTATACTTCGAATATATTAAACAATTTAGATCTACTTACGTACGAAGGCACAAGAAGAAATCGAGCGTACGTTTCGCCATTCGGTGTGACCTCTTACCTGTGAAGAAAAAGATTATTTATTAAATACCGCTCTCAGAGGCAGTTAACAAATGAAAGAAACATCGAAATCCAGTAGCGCAAAGAAAATTAATTAAACCTACTATAGTGTTTTTGTGTGTAAACGGAGCTACTCGGTTGTCTTCTAAAAAGCTGCTGCAGTGACAGCAGTTCCTCTAAAGATTTATCCGTGCATTCTCATTGTCCAAGTATATTTAAAATAATATCTTCGTCTTAAACGAAGAAAGTACGCTAATTCTAAATCCTAAATTAATAACACATTTAGTTTGATTTCCTAATGCACAACATTAGAGGAAGGAGTGGTACATGTTTCAGAGTGTCGAAAGCGTGGGGACAATCCAGAAATCACGCCTGGTCAAAGTTAGCATCATTATCTTCAGCGCCATTATGATAATCATCATCACCATCTTCATCCACGGGAGGGTTTGTTTCAGCTGCTGCCGTCTCTCGCAACTCAGTAGCCACTCATGTCAGTCCTCCCAATTCCCCGATTGTAGACCTCGCGCTGCCGTGGCTGCTTGATCTTCCTTATTCGAATTCTGTCTAGCCGTCCTCTTTCCCTTGTCTTCATCGCGGTGTTCACAGTATTATTTCCTTGGGCTATCAGTCGAAAGACATTCTCTCAACGTGCTAAAACCACATGAGCCGTTATTTTTCAGTTGTCTTTACAATATAAATTTCAGTTCTTATTCTCTTACTTATTTCGTTGCCTCCTTTTGTTTTTATTGACGCTCCTACTTATTTATATAATACACTAATTTTGATTACTTCCGACCTATATGCAAACGACGCCCCTTGTATACAACTACAACCTATTATATCATATTTACATTAATTATTAAATCCCAATTCTCATGCTCTTGTATTAATCTGCATAGTTTATGATGACCATTATTCTCTCTCATGGCTAGAATAACTTGATCATCGACAAACTGCGTAATATGAAGAGTACTGCCTGCAACATGTGTTCCCATGCCATGGCAGTTTCCTCTCGAGTTTGGAACGGCATGCTGTACATGAATCTTAAAAGTAGTTGTCGGACCTCCTTCTGCCCGGCTTACTGCAGCAACTCGACGTCGTTGGAAGTCCCCTGCAGAAATATTGAGCCATGCTGCCTCTATAGCCGTTCATAATTGCGGAAGTGCAGGATTTTGTGTACGAATTGGCCTTTCGATTATGTCCCATAAATGTTCGATGTGATTCACGTCGAGCGATCTGGGTGGCCATAAACTTTCTCTCGAACTGTCTAAATTGTTCTTAAAATCAATCGCGTGGCCGAGTGACATGGCGTATTGGCATCCGTAAAAATTCCGTCACATTTGGAAACATCAAGTCCATGAATGGCTGAAAATGTTCCCCAAGTAGCCGAACGCTACAATGTCCAGTCAATGGTCTGTTCAGCTGGGCCAAAGGATCCAGTCAATTCGACGTAAACACAGCTCATACCATTATGAAGCACCACCAGCTTGCACAGTGCCTAGTGGATGACTTGGGTCCATGGCTTTGTGGGGTCTGTGCAACACTCGAACCCTACCATCCGCTCTTACCAGCTGAAATCGGAACTCATCTGACCAGGCCACGAAGTCGTCCAACCGATATGGTCACGAGTGCAGGAGAGGCGCTCCAGTCGATGTCGGGTTGTTAACAAAGGCACTCGCGTCGGTAGTGTGCTGCCATATCCCATTAACGCCACGTTTCGCCGCACTGTTCTAACGGCTACTTTCGTCATACGTCCCACATTGATTTCTGCGATTATTTTACGCAATGTTGCTTGTCTGTCAGCACTGACAACTCTACGCGAATGCTGCTGCTCTCGGTCGTTAAGTGATGGCCGTTGGCCACTGCGTTCTCCGTGGTGAGCGGTAACGCCTGAAATTTGGTATTTTCGGCACACTCTTGACATTGTGGACCTCGGAATGTTGAATTCCCTGACCATTTCCCAATTTCAATGTCCCATGTGTCTAGTTCCAACTACCATTCCGCTTTCAAAGTCTGTTAATTCCCTTCGTGCGGCCATAATCACATCGGAAATATTTTCACGTGAATCACCTGAGTACAAATGACAGCTCCACCAATGCACTGCCCTTTTATATCTTGCATACGCGATTCTACCGCCATCTCTATATGTGCAAATCGGTATCCCATAACTTTTTAACACCTCCGATAATTAACCATGCTCAGTAGTCTAGCTGTAATCGGTTGGTAGTATACTTCACGCAAGTAGCTTGCGGTGGCTACTACTGCTAATGCCTGTTAGTTTCTAATTGGACAGTCTCCGCATCCGTCAATGTTCTCCTTCATGGTGGGATTTTCGAAACGCGTGCGTGAATGAATGAATGAAAATAGTTACAACAGCAATTCAGACAGTTTTTCTGCTCCATTTCTGAGATATTCACTGTGTATACATCCTAGTCCGGACGTCCAGCTCATCTGAATTGATTGCACCGCAGTTTTGACATAATTTATTGGCACTCGTTGCGGGCGAGAATTTTCATCAGTAACCTGGCGTGTAATATGTAACAGTATCGTGATGAGCCCCACTTACCTGCACTGCAGGGTTTGCGTCAATGAAAATGAGTGTGTTTAGCACGAGGTAATGGATGTGATTTAATCGCTGTGAACACACGAAGCACTCTAATTGAAAAGAATCAAGGCGACCCATCCTCATACAGCATAGAAATTATTGTCAGCAGTGGCTTTCATCCCCAGTCCAGCACATGCAAAGAGGCAGCTGTGGAAGGGCCGTGTGTTGGTTAGCCCAGCTCAGCAGACCAGCAATAACTGCAGAGGTGGAAAAGGAAACTAACTGTTCCCACGACAAGTCGGCCTCACTACTGAGCCGCCTCAGTTAAGCACCGAGCCAGGTGTTCAATGGACGAGCTACATTTAAAATCTGCAATGAAGAGCCAAAGAAACCGGTACACCTGCCTGACATCGTATAGGGCACCCACGAGCACGGAGAAGTGCCGCAACACGACGTGGCATGGACTCGACAAATGTCCGAAGTAGTGCTGGAGGGAACGGATACCATGAACCCTGTAGGGCTGTCTATAAATCCGTAAGAGTATAAGGGGGTGGAGATCTCTTCTGAACAGAACTTTGCAAGGCATCTCAGATATGCTCAACAATGTTCATGTCTGGGGAGTCTGGTAGCCAGCGGAAGTGTTTAAACTCAAAAGAGTGTCCTGGAGCCACTCTGTAGCAATTCTGGACGTTTGGGGTGTCGCATTGTACTGCTGGAATTGCCATCCGCTGGATACAATTTGAAACGAGACTCGTCCGACCAGGCAACAAGTTTCCAGTCATCAACCGTCCAGTGCATGTGTTGATGGGCCCAGGTGAGGCGTAAAGCTTTGTGTCGTGCAGTCATCAAGGGTACACGAGTGGGCCTTCGGCTCCGAAAGCCCATATCGATGATGTTTCGTTGAACGGTTTGCACGCTAACACTTGTTGATGGCCCAGCATTGAAATCTGTAGCAGTTTGCGGAAGGGCTGCACTTCTGTCACGTTAAACGATTCTCTTCAGTACTCATTGTTCCCGTTCTTGCAGGATCTTTTTCCGGCCTCGGCGATGTCGGAGATTTGATGTTTGACCGGAATCCTGATATTCACGGTACACTCGTTAAATTGTCGTGTGGGAAAATCCCCACTTCATTGCTAGCTTGGAGATGCGGTGTCGCATCGCTCGTGTACCAACTATAACACCACGTTCATACTCAGTTAAATCTAGATAATCTGCCATTGTAGAAGCAGTAACCGCTCTAACAAATGCGCCAGACACTTGTCTTACATAGGCGTTGCCGACCGCAGCATCGTATTCTGCCTGTTTACCTATCTCCGTACTTGAATACGCATGCCTATACCAGTGTCTTTGGGGCTTCAGTGAATTTTCTACTGGCACGACTAAACGAATACTCGCACTGTACCGTCCAGGCTTATGTGCATGTGTCACCAAATAGAGTAGAATGTCGGGCGTAGTTGTCTAGCAGGAAAGTACTTCACTGGAAATCGAGAGGTCGCGGTATCGAATCACTGCCGGTTCCTGGATTTTTCAGCCTGCGTTTTAACCTAGCCTTCACCTCCAAACGATGTGAAGATCAACAGAAACTACACGTGGTTTGGATTCCACGTTAAAGTAGGTCCCCTTTCGCCAGTTGGATAACTGGGGGTAGGTTAAGAATACGCAAGTGGCCGAAGTGGTTTCCAATTGAAAGACTTGTATCAGACCTGTGAGCCACACGAAGTTATTGTTACTGAGTAGAATCCCATCATTGGCAACGTTTGAAATTCACTGTTCGCCAACTAATACAAACGCTGTAATATTATCTATCTTGCCGCATCCGAGTAGTCACAAGCCATAGACTCGAAACTACTTTGCTGACACAACGGCGTATGAAACTTCAGTCCTAGACACCGAAACAGTAAAATCAGAATCATCAGTCATTTGACATCTACTGTGGTGTCACCGCCAGACACCACACTTGCTAGGTGGTAGCTTAAATCGGCCGCGGTCCATTTAGTACATGTCGGACCCGCGTGTCGCCACTGTGTAATCGCAGACCTAGCGCCACCACCAAGGCAGGTCTCGTGATACGAGAGAGCACTCGCCCCAGTTGTACGAGAACCTAGCTACCGACCAGATGTACGAAGCCTTTCTCTCTCATTAGCCGAGAGACAGAATAGCCATCAGCTAAGTTAATGGCTACGAACTAGCAAGGCGCCATTAGCCATACAGTGATTGTACTTAAAGCCTCCTGTGTATCGTCAAGATCGATGTACCTCAATCAATGAGTAAAGTTAAGTATTAAACCTGCTCCGTACTTTTCTTCCTAACATTAATTACGTATCCTGTTCCAGTACTTCACGCCCGTCTGCGTTAGTCTAGCTTGCCTTTTCAGCCATCTCAACTTCACGGTGTCGGCCCAGCTACCGACACAACATCTACTGTTGAATCAGGCCTCTTCTTGACTTTTGCATACATTACGGTAGTCTTGTAACACCCATGTTGCTCGTGCATGACTTCTGATCCATTGTACCTACCATTGTGAAGCCCATCGTATCACTCCCTTTTTATCACTTGGAATCCAGATAACGTCGTACCATCTTTCACCGGTTACATGTCTCAGCCTCCTCCATGTAATAATCATTACAGTCATAATTACGCGCCGAGCGAGGTGGCGCAGTCGTTAGCACACTGGACTCGCATTTGGGAGGACGATGGTTCAAACCTGCGTCCGGCAATCCTGATTTAGGTTTTCCATGATTTCCGTAAATCGCCTCAGGCAAATGCCTGGATGGTTCCTTTGAAAGGGCACGGCCAATTTCCTTCCTCATCCTTCCCTAATCCGATGGGACTAATGACCTCGCTGTTTGGTCCTCTCCCTCAGATCAACGAACCATAATTATGCCATTCGCTCCAGTTTGTTTCCGAATCATTTATGTGTTTTCCAGTCTCACTTGGTTATGTCCAGTTAGAATCGCTCCATTTGTCTCTGATCAACGCTGTCGCTAGTCAAAAAGTAGGTGCTCTACGCCCGGGTTTATATTGTAAACAAATGTTGCAAAATATGTGGGGTTGATAGCTGTGTTAGTATTGGAGAAACACGCCTGGGTGAACTGTACTGCTTTGGTTCGGGCTATCGGTTTGTGTGTAAAGAATCTCCATAAATATTGAAAATGCGCATTGTGCTTTGTCAATGTTTAGTAACGAAAAATTATGGTTTCAGTACTTCTTAAACCTTCTATGACTAAAACTTTTTATTCTTTTAGACGTTTTCATGCATATAATACTTTCGTTCTTATAGTTGTTCTGAATCGGTTTTACTTCGGCGGATAGTGTAAATCTGCTGTGTGGGTTTCTTTGCCAGTTCCATTTCCCTAGTCTAGTTCTTATTGTCTTCTTTATCGTAACCTTTTGACTGTATCCACTCTTTCATGTATTCGAATCTGTATACCTGCTTAATTATTCCGCTTGTAATTCCCCAGTCCATCATGACATTCATTACTAGTTTATTTTGGTAAGAAATTTTCAGGGTTGTTTTCTGGAGCTTATGAAACGTCATGTTTCCCTATTCTCCTGTTTCATTTAGGATAACTATATCATCATCCAAGGCTAAGCAATCTATGTTCAAGTCGTCTTTCTTGAACCCAGTATTTTGCCTGTCACGCTTTCTTTCATACAGTCTGCTCTCCATTTCCGGATAGTTTTTTCCAAAACTACATAAAAAATGTTTGGTGAAAGTCAGTCGCCTCGTCTCACTCCTGTCTCCATGGCAATCTTCTCCCGCTTACTCATTATAAGCGTTTCCTTGATCGCTGTTCCAGCCATGTGGTCTATGTCGAATGTATCTAAGATATTAAATATTGTTTGTCTGCGTACTGGGTCATGTGTCTTCATAGAATCCGCAGAAACCAACATCATCCTTTTGTTTCTTAGTTTCCAAAATTTTATGGTGGTTTTATGAAATATTATATTGTTGTTGCAATCATCAGTCCGAAGACTGCCTTGATACAGTTCTCAATGGTGATCTGTCTTGCGCGATTATTTTCATATCTGCATAATTACTGCGCGCGAAATCCATTTGAACCATGTTACTGTGTTCAAACCCTGGTATTCCTCTACAATTTTTACCTTCCACACTTCTCTGCAATATTAAATAACCTATACCAATCGGTTTCCCTCTGTTGTCAAATAAACTATTTCTAGATGTCTCAAGATTTATACTATCAAAAAACTTTATTCTATAACTCTGTTCAGTGCCTCTTCATTAGTTAACCAACGTAGCCAACTTATTTTCAACATTCTTCTGCAACATCGCGTTTCAAAGGCTTCTATTCTCTTCTTGTGTCAGTAATGTTTACCGTCGATGTCTCACTTCCATATAAGGCTACACTTCAAATAAATACTTCGAAAAAGACTTCATAACGCTTAAATTTACGTTTGATGTTAACATATGTCTCTTCTTCAGACGAAAGATTTTTGCTGTTGGGTCTACGGTGTTTATCTTCTTCATTTATTCCGTCGTCAGTTAATTTGCTAGTCAAATACAAAACTCGTATATTACTTTCAGCGTTTCATTTCCCAGTCTAGTACCCTCAGTATCATCTGATTTAATTCGAGAACGCCCTTTTAGTTTAGATTATATTCATCTTATAATCTCGTTTCAAGAGACACTCCGTTCATCTGATCATCCTAAGTCTGACGTCCCTGACAAAATTACATCTACATACCCATCTGTGCTATGCTAACCACTGTGAAGTGCATGACAGCTGTACGTCTCACTGTACAAAGTCATTGTCAAATGTCATCTCAGAGATCTTATTTCTTCTTCTTGAACTTCAATCCACATTTCAAATATCCCCTGCACCGCTTGCCCGATATACATAATGGATACCATGGGGGGACGCGCTACAACCTTGCCTCACTCCCTTGTCTATTACTGCGTCTCTTTCATATCCTAATCTTATAATAAATATGTCAGCGTAACACACTGAGACTGGTATAACGATGAATTGCAACATTTCGGTAGCACTGGCCAGGTTTAATTCTTCTATGTGAAGGAAAACGTTATGAATTATGGTTCTTCGTCTTCTGAGAAGGGGCACAATGGAATGAAGCGCCCTTGGCAAAGAAGAGTAGGCACCCTTTCTTCACATGTTTCGTAATTTTTGCGACTAGTCTTCCGTTAGGCACAACGAAGGACTTGGAGTGCAGAACGCTAATGGATCATTCTATCCCCGGTGTCGAAGCGTACCTAAAATGGATTTTTTTGTAGATAAAAAGCCGGCCGGGAGATGACTCACCACAAACTACCATTCTCAGACACCCAAAAAGAAACGGTACGAACGCGGAGGAAATAAAAAGAGAGTGGCGCGGAATCTGGTTCAGAAAACCAAAACCACCAAGTATCTAACCTGAATCATCATCGTGAGCCGTGAAGCGTACAGGCCGTCTAATAGGCCGTGTCCTCGGCCGCGCTACGTGCCCTGGCCAGCCTTTATCAATGGCCACCATTGTTTCGCTGGTGCATAACACAAACGAACCTCTTGGCCGCCGTATTACACGTCACGCGTTAACTGCAGCCGCCCGGCAGGTGGCGTTTTTGCATTGCGCTGCTTTTTAATGGGGATGACTGATCTGCTTGGCCTTCCCGCAGAATGGTTAGAGCAGTGCGTAAATGTGGATTACGTGTAACACTGGCCGTTTTCTGGGTATGATGTTTCTACAGATAATCTCAGATAATCTACTCAACGAAGTCCAAAAAAGGTCGAATAGCGAAGAAAATTCCTGTAGTTGCAAATTTTTGTACAGTGGTTGGAGGGACTGAATAAACAACATACTAAAAACTCCCACCGATGGGGAGTGAGCATGGTGGGGGCGTTTAAAGGTCACCAGTTACGTGTTTTTTGAATAATTCGAAACACCGCATTTTAGCGAAAATGTTTCCCGACACAAAATTAAATTACATAAATTCTTACGAAAAAGAACCTACTCATTTTTTCTCTAGGACTAATAGCCTACGCGTAGCAGGGGATGCAAAATCGCAGATAATTAAAAATATTGCTTTAACAGTATAAAAGTAAGGTTTCTATTAAATGAAGTGAGAGTTAAGAACAAAAATTAAAAGTATGTACCACGTCTGCTTGCAGTAGAGCCGTATGAAGGGATAAATTGTGTTCTGGGCATGTAACACGGTGAAGCGAGCGTGGATGGATGGTACAAGTGTGAAGGATAGTATGTCGCCGAGTCGGAGTCATCCACTTTTTTCCTTCGTAGGTCGCAAACTGAAGACGAGCACGTGATTTCCCACTCTATCAATCCCATTACGTCACAAGAAACAACTGCATGGTGTATCACGAAGTTATACCGACGCTTTGTAGCGCGCCTCATGACCCACTGGCGACGCAATGCGCGGACATGCCCAAGGCGTGTTTATTTTTCACATAGTGCATTAACACTACGTGGAATACACATATGAGTTACTTATAGTACTGACGCAAGAAATGCATATGGACAGGATGTACGTAAATGTCTACACGCTGTTCTACACTGATAGACGGGAAACTGATTGTTAATCGTCCTTTACGGCAAGTCTAGCGTTCTTCAGGGAAAGACAGCTTCCCCAGTCACGAGCGCTGCTCTCTTTTCATGCTGTAGACAGTCTATACGTCCCCAGCATTTCCTGACCGGTTCTTAGCTTCACCGAGATCGCGTTTATATCGTGGAGCGAGTTTCAGTTTATTAAGAGAGACCTCATTTACAATTGTTAAGTGAGCCATTTTGTAAAAATGTTCGAGGCTGTCGCAGCTGTAAAATGCTGTTAATATGTACTCGTCAACGCTGATTTTATTGTCTTCACTATCATTAGGTGGAAAACTTTTCCCAGCATGAGGGGTATCAGATGCATTACCCAACCTCAGCTCTCCCAACAGCTGAAGAAGCCCAGGGGCTTTAATTAACTCCGTCTGCAACAGAAGAAGGTCACCATGGTGTTACGGAACTTCAGATATTTCACCATAAGTCAAGCAATGCATAACAGTAGATTACTGTTTTAGACTTGAACTTGATCAGTTCCATTCCATCAGCCATATTCACACTCAGCTTGGAAGATACCCTGTGGCCTCACTCAGTGCTGCCCATTATACAAGTGTCAGCATTTCCTCAATGGAAGATATTTATGAAGTCTGCCAGTAACACAGTTTGATGGTGTAAAAGTGCAGTAACTTTCTGGTCATTCATTAATTCACCAACAAGTGACGACAATACAATTACACGGCTTTACAATACACTGACAACAATAGACAGCAGCAACGTGCCACATTTACCAATCCAGTCCCTTTCCCACCAACATTACAAAGGTCACTGACAACATCATACTTACAAATTACGCACTTATCAGGTGTATAAATGTTCATGTAATAACTGCAAAGCCGCGCAGGATTAGCCGAGCGGGCTAAGGCACTGCAGTCATAGACTGTGCGGCTGGCCCCGGCAGAGGTTCGAGTCCTCCCTCGGGCATGGGTGTGTGTGTTTGTCTTTAGGATAATTTAGGTTAAGTAGTGTGTAAGCTTAGGGACTGATGACCTTAGCAGTTAAGTCCCATAAGATTTCAAACACATTTGAACACAATAACTGCAAATATGTACTCCTGAAATACACAGAAAATAACTCCACTATATAAACTCGAGCTCAGTGAAGTTAATTTGTCTACTCACATCAGAGAACAGGAACGGAACCGCAGCGCTCGTAGTTCCTTTCCCAGAAGAATGTTACAACTGCTGTACAGGAAGACGAAGCTACTGTGCAGGATGACTGATCATTAATTTACCCTGCAGCAGTGTAGAACAGTGTGCAGAGATTCCGTCCGTATTCCATGTAGTGTTAACGTAATTTGTTGAAAATAGCCCCCACCCCTCGTGCTTGCCTGCACATGCATCACCAGTGTTCACAAGGCGCGCGCGCACTGCGCAGGTTCGGTATAACTTTGTGAAACGTCCTGTACTTGCGTCTTGTAACATAGTTCCACAGATAGAGCGGGGAATTACATGCTAGCTCTTCAGACTGCAGACCTATGAACGAGGGAATCGATTGAGCACAATCCGGCGACTTATCTTCCCTTGCTCTTCTGTTCTCGAGTAGCCAACGTCGACGCTGTTACACCCGCAGAAGACAATTTATCCCTTAACGCGGCTCTACGGCAATTAGACGTGGTACACACATTTAATACTTTCCACAAAAGAAGTATGTAAAGTGTAAAATATAGGCTGTGTGAGCACATAGAGGGTATTACAGTCGATGGAGCCCTTACTGTGGCACTTTTCTTGAAATCCTAGGCCACGACAACACAGGAATAAAAAATTGTTAAAAGTGCCACACAGGTAGGAAAAGGTACATCGCTCGATGCAATCGAGGAAGTGGAAATGAATGCTTCCAAAAGCCTGTGGCATTACTCAATAAACGTGTGGGAAAGAAATTAGTGATTTTTGTTCCATCGTTCATAGTGTGATGAAATAAAAAGCAATACCTAGGTCTTCAGGGTCAGTACGCCAACCTGTGGCACAGAAACAGAGTCACATAAGCAACTCACAGTGTGGAACTCGAGGGACGCGCGTTTGTAATATCTCACAGCAACTGTGGACAATATATTCGATTAAAAAATATCAGCGAGTCACTTGAAAACTGGTACTACTTTTCTTACATCTATGACAGTGGGCTACTGTCTGAGCGTGCCACCCATAAATCCTCGTACATCGTTACTTACCTAATTTCAAGGTGGCTGCTACCAACTGTAAATGCGACAGTATATTTCTGTCAGTAGGACCTTAGATATATAAGTTTCACGGAGATTATCTGTACTTCTCAGTACCAAACGTGGCCTATTTTGATAACATAAGTACATTTGCAAGGTGACGAACAATGGGAATAATGTAGCAGATGCTTATCACTTTCCTGCAAGGTATACTCAGTAAAGATAAAAAGCAAACAAAATATTCCTGGAGCACTAAATATTTTCTAATAATATGCGGGAATAAAATCACAAGACACATTGTAAAATTGGTACTTACGCGAAGGAAGAAATTATTTTTGTTTATGGGCTTCTTCTAACGCATAGCTCCATGCTTCAGAGACCATTACAGTAAATGACCAGAAATGTGTAAATAGTCCCGTATTGACCGACTGAAACTTTTTGCCTAACAATAATAATACGACAACAGGAATCGGCAGGTATGATGACGACTACGCGGACTCTACATCCAGATAGTATCGGGGTCACTCATCAGTAGAGGGAAACGGAAACTCACCGATGAAATCTACGAGGTCGTACAGGGATATTTTCTGACTATTTTGGTACAAGCAACACGTGCTCTACGGTGGCTCATTATACAGTAATCGCATTTAGTTTGATTTCTTACTCCCTTTTATCTTCGTATCTGTATTGTAATGAAAATATATGCACAACCGTGAAAATACCGACAGTATGCGCTGTTTGCCTGATTAGGAAAGAGACTTGTTCCATTCATACACGGTACATGCTCTTGAAAACAGCTCACTTTAACATCCCGCCCCAAAACTTCCATTCAGTACTGCTCGAGTCTGTTTTTGCCGAAGCGTCAGCTGTGCGTTAACAGCGAGGTTAACTGATGAAGAGTTGCCGACAAGCGTCCCGAATATGAGCACTCTAAACGTTATGAAAGAGCGGCACGACGATGCTAAATTTCCGAAAATCATTTGACACGTTGTCGTACTGTAGGCTGTTCGAATGTACAAACGCACGGAATAGGCTCCCAGACATGCGAGTTGCTCGAAGACTTCTTAAGTAATAGAACCCAGTATATTGTCCTTGACGGCGAGTGCGCATCAGAGACAACGGCATCTTCAGGAGTGTCCCATGGGAGTGCGATAGGAACGTTTTCATTCTCTGTGTACACAAATGAACTGACGGACAGGGTGAGCAGCAGTCTGCGGGCCCACATGTTGCTAAGGTTGTTTCTACTACGCTGCAGAAGTTTCGCTGGGAAGCCATTATCCATTCTCTATACAGTCGTGATCTCTCCCCAAGCGATTTACATATTTTTGGAGTCCTGAAGAGAGACATTCGTGGCTGTCGCTTTTCTTCGGATGAAGAGATGCACGCCGATATACAGTCCTGGTCCCGCAGGCAACCGCAAACCTTTTTTTGTAAAGGCACTGACCGTCCTATTTCAGAGTGAGATAGTTGTATTAACAGTTATGGCAATTACTTTTGAAATAACAAACAATTTATCTGCTTCTCTAAGATGTTTCTCATTTTCATTTGACTGCTCTTGGTAAAACGTCATGCTGATGCCTAAGTGTGACTTTATGTAGTAAACGGTAAACATGTTTTCCTTTCATCATTTTGTAGGGGTGTCAGCGAGAAAAAGTTTCATAAAGATTTGATATTATGTGTAAAGTTTGGTGGAAGTCACTAAGTGCTCTCATGCTCAAGTTCGAGTATCTGGCGCGCCGTCATTTACGCTTTCTCTAGACACACACTCACTCACACTCACGCACACACACACACACACACACACAATTTCTGCCTGTAATACTTGTCTTATTGTGTCAAAGTTTTAGAATAACATTATACCTTTTAATGAGTAGAATATGACAGCATCTCATTTTTTTAATTCGGTCAGTAGTTCCGCGAAATACTGAAAATCAAAGTTTTGTTGCCCTGGAAGCCATTACATAGGCAAACTGCTGCTCGTATCGTGTTCCGGAATAATGATATACGAGCCCGTGCTCAAAAGTGATGTCTCCAAATCTTTTATGTTAAAACTTGTAAAGGTTTCTAAGTAAAACAAACGTTATTAACATTCTACATCTTTATTCTTCATCTCTACATATTTATGTCTCAATGCAGCCACCTTGTCGACGAACACATTTCTCCCAACGAGAGACCAGCTTGTTGGTACCCTCACTGTAGAATGTTTGACTTCGTTGACGGAGCCGCAACCTCAACTCTGTTTACACCGCTTCATCACAATCGAAGTGAAGTGCTCGATGCTGTTCTTTAAGGTTTGGAATCGGATGGAGCCAAATTGGGACTGTATGGGTGATGATCGATGACAGGGAACCCGAATCGTCGGATTGCTGCAGACGCCGCAGCGCTTGTCTGTGGTCTGTCATTGTCATGCGTAAGGAGAGGTGCTCCACATGTGGACGTATTCTTCGAATTCGTCATTCGATTACAGCACGCTGTTTCTTGCCCACAGGCACAGTTACGTTATATACAGCCACGTTACACGATACAAGTCGGAGCCCTCTACCAGCAGAGGGCTAAAAAGTTGTAGATATGAATAATAAATATACAGAACATCAATAACGTTTTTTTATTTAAAAAGCTTCATTTGTTGTCACATAAAAAATTCGAAGGCATCACTTTTCAGCCTGACCTCGTAGGTACTTACTTTTCTTCTAGAGCTTGCCCATTAGTGCCAGTAACCTAAGTGCAGGAAAGATTGCTATGGACATTTGACATCTATAACCGATGACGAATAAATTTTAATGATCACGTGCGACTTCGTACTTCATGGTGAACAAATTAGCCTTTACCTGAGACACCGTGAGGAAATACGCAGGGAGGGAGAAAGATAGTTGTCGCACAAGTCGGTAGGTGTTTGCATACCAAGCGCTCTCCGCTGCGAGGAATTGGGACAAAACAGCAAGTCGGAAGCAGTTTTCTACTAGAGTAACCACAAAGGCTAAAAGAACGTCAGAGTGCTTTGTCTCTGTGGTGGCGCGCTCAGCTGCACTGGTGCGTGAACAGAAATCTAGGCCTCTTTGCACTGAGGTTAGCAACGTCAAAATCTGGCTGAGCTACAAGTACAGCAATAAACGGGAAATCTCATTTGTGCACTTGCTTCCTTTTGTCATCTCCTGAACATAATATTACAACAGTAACTCATTATGGTTGTCTGTAGCCGGCAAGATCCGTGTTTAGTCAGCTGACTATACTTAAAGTTACATTTAAAACTTGCTTTGCAACCTGTCGGACATTTTATGATATTGTGCAGATGGTGAAAACTTTTTGTTGCTGCATACTGAACTCCTTTTTGAGCCACTGACAGTTTTAGCAATGGATAATAAAGGTCATTTTTCCTTCTAGTGTCGTAGGTATGGACATTGCTGATCTTGTCAAATTGTGATGGATTATTTACGACGAATTCCATTAGCTAATATATGTATCGTGGACGCATACTTAAAGTGCCTAGCTCGTTGAAGAGGAACCCACTGCTGTCCACGAGTGAACACTACATATTATTCCTACTGCTCGCTTTTGTGCAATCAATACTTTCTCTCTAAGAGGTGAGTAACCCCAGAAACCTATTCCATGAGACATTATTAAGCCGTAATATGTAATATACGTCAGGGGCTTGAATCTTTGTTTCCAAGACTAGCAATTATACGAAGAGCAAAGGTAGCTGTGCTTAACTGCTTGAGAAGCTCAGTACTATGCTTCTTCCAATTCAGAGTTTCATCAATATTTCCAACCAAAACTTTGGAGCATTCTACCCTATTCATTGCCTCCTGCTCAGATGCTAGATCAATTGTTAGTATGACTCTATATGGTTGACAGAACTGAACATAGTGTGTGTTTTTTTTCAAAATTTAGAGATAATTCATTTTCTGAGATCCACTTTATAATTCTTTGGAAAACATCACTTAAAATCTCTTATATTTCTTTCTTTCTTTCGTTTATTCATCAGCAGAAAGAACGAATTTTGTTTGTTGAGCGTTAAGTGGAAGGTCATTAACATATATAAGGAATAGGAGTTGATCCAAAATTGAACCCTGTTGCACTCCGTTTATGATTTTACTCCAGTCACTAAAATTTTCTACCTTTCCGGCATTGTCTGAATTATCCAAGACAGCCTTTTGCATTCTGTTTGTCACTTGTGATTCAGATCAGCTGTGTGTAAAGCTATCACTCACACAAAACTTGAGTGTTCCTAAGAAAATAGCATGATCTGCACCATCTAACACCTTGAAAAGGTAACAAGAAATACCAATTGGCGAAATTTTGTTATTTAAGATTTGTAATATTTGATGAATGTATAATTAGCATTCTCAGCCGAACAATCTTTCTGGAATCCAAACTGTGATATGTTACGCAAAATGTTTGTATTTAAGTGTGAGACTACTCCGGAGTACCTTACTTTTTCCCATATTTTGGAAAGCTGTCAGTAAGGAAACTAGACGGTAATTGTTTAAGTCTGCCTTGTCACGTTTCTTATGTGCCAGTGATGCATGAAGTATGTCACTGGGGACACTACTTATAAAATAGGGACAACTTTTCATAATTATGCTTGAAATTCCGTCAAAACTACATGAACTTTTGTTTTTAGAATTTTATTGATTTCGCTGAAGGATGTTCATGTTACTTCTAGTTGCTTAATGTTTTATGGGGTAACATTTTAAATATTTGATGTACAGTCCGAAAGTAGAAGACCAGCCCAAATAACTGTAACGCTGAGAATGTCTCGTGCCAATTTCATCTAACAGTCAGTGCTTTAATAGCTTTTTTCTCATGTCGAAAAAATTTCAAAAAATATTTTCAGGATCAAAACCGTGAGGATATGTAAGAGACTGTAACACACGATAGTATTCCAAGCGCAGTAATGATACAGTTTATTAGACGAATAGAGTATAGTTCTTATTGGGCCGTTCATAATTACACTACCTGTGGTCCAGACGAAAGGTTGTCCTAGTTTCGTAAGATTCACAGTTGTGAAGACGGTAGAGGAACATAAACTGAGCGTCGGAAGAATGGTCGGAAATCAGTATTTCAGGCAATAAACTGCTTGTTTCTGCATTGACACTGGTCGCACTGACCTGGAAAAAATACACATTCATTTCTGGCGTGTCGACGCTGGATTTTCTTCTTTGGTTTTACATGAAGGTGTTAGTGCATAAACTTCAGAAGAATTTGGAAGGGAACTGTTTCGGTGAGGCTATAATAGCAGTTTCGTTTCATATCTACGGGGGGACGTCAGAAAGTTAGTTACACCTGTCGTTCCACATTAAGACCATCGTGCAACAAGACTGACGCATTGTCAGAAGAGAGTACATGCTCTAGGTTTCCTGCAAACGCAGTTCTATTGCGGTACGGGTAACAGGTGACTCACACCGTGGCGAAGAAGTGGCGCGGCATTTGGAAACGTTCTCCAGAGATTAAGTATGCAGGACAGTACGATTCTGGTGGGAAATTCCACGCTGATTCACTGTGAAATGCTGATAGTATATGGACCGAATGGAATATTGCGCTCAGCCGTAGGGAAATGGTACCGACGACTTGATCAACGTGTGTGAAACCGATCAGGAAGAAAGACCATCGACAACAGACGGCAATGTACACACAATCGAGGAACTGATTGGCAGCAGACGCGGGTTTCCGGTGATGAGGGTGTTCACTCAGTCGTTGTCGAATTGTTCCGTGACCGAGGAGCGGAATTCTATCGTCGAGGAACTGAACGATTGGTAGAACGCTCTAACCGTTGTTTGAAGGTACTTGTACACCTACATCTATACTCTGCAACCTAGTGGCACGTATGAAGCGCGGGAAGAATGGTTAGATGCCTTCGTGGGCTCCGTAGTCAATTTAATCTTGTTCCTCACGATCTCTGAGGAAACGGAACGTAGGAGGTAGTAGTATATTCCTAGAGTAGTCATTTAAAGGCGATTCTTTAAGATTCGTAAGTAGGTTTTCTCGGGATAGTTTGCGTCTGTCTTCGAGAGTCTGACAGTTCAATTTCTTCAGCATCTCTGACACTCTCCCAAGGGTCAAACAAACCTGTGACGACAATATTGAAGGATGGTCAGACGAGTGATCTTTAAGCAATCTGTTTTGTAGACTGATTGTATTTCTCTAATATTCTACCAATAATTCGAAGTCTGCCGGTTGCTTTTCCTACGATTGAGCCTATGTGATAGTTCCATTTCATATCCCAACAAATGTTATAGCTAAGTATTTATATGAATTGACTGTGCTTCATTGATAGTGTTGTACTTTTTCTTCATTTTGTAAAATGCACAATTTTACATTTTTGAACATTTAAAGCAAATAGTCCATGAGCTTTGCTATTTGCCATTAAAATAACTGATGATGTCCAGATTGACGAACAATGGCAAGGAAAGCGTTTCTGAAGAACAGGATATTGTCAACATGGAATACAGATTTAAGCGTGAAGAAGTTTTCTCTGAAGGTGTTTATTTGGAGCATAGCCTTGTACGGCAGTAAAATGTGGATGATAAACAGTTCAGAAAAAAAGGGAATAGAAGCTTTCGATCTGTGGTTCTACTGAAGAATGCCGAATATTAGATGGGAGTACAGAACGAAATTGCGGAGAAAAGAAATTTTTGGCATAACTTGACTGACTAAAAGAAGGTGTCGGTTGACAGGACACATTCTATCACAGCAAGGAGTCACCAGTTTAGTATTGGTGGGAAGTATGTGGGGGGGGGGGGGGGGGGGGGAAGGGAGTGCGGCGGGAAGAATTGTAGAGGGAGACTAAGAGACGAATACAGTAAGATGGATGTAGGTTGCAGTAGTTAGTCGAAGACGAATATAGTAGCGTAGAGAGCTGTTACGGCCATAACAATACAGTTGCCTATGTACTTTGGTAATCATTGTTACTACAACTATTTCGTGGTCACTGATCGCAGTTTCTATGTGGAAATCCCGAGATTGGTCAGATCTATTTGTTGCTATTAGATCCAATATATTTACATCACGAGTGGGATTCCAAACAGTCTGTTCTAGGTAGTTCTTAGAGAACGCATTTAGTAATGCTTCAAAGAATATCTTGTTACGCCCAACACTTACAAAATTGTAATTTTCCCAGTTGATATTAGATGATTAAAAGTCCCCTCCAAGGATGGCAGCATGATTGGGGGATTACACGTATTAGCGAACTCAGATTTTTTGTTAAGTTTTCTGTTTCATCTGGAGGTGACCACGTTAAAAAATAGTGTCTTGTATCTGAGTAATTTTAAAGTTTAACGCAGCATTCAATTAAAGTTACTTGGCTTGCTATAGTATAATATTACGTACTTTTTGAATGCCGTCATGTAACAAGAATATTTGAGAAAATGTTTCAAAGATTTATACGCCATTGTGGTGCATGGATCGAGATTGGCAGATGTCACTTTTAACATATTCTATGAACTTTAGTTTGTACTATAATTCCTAAGTTTTTTACGTGATTATAAAGATAAAGTTGGGTATCTCAAAGTAATAAACTTAAAGATCTGGACACCGTTTATAATGTATGATGGATACTCTACAATGGATTGTAGCAATAGATTTATTCATCACTTCGTCCATAGTAGACTGTTGGCTAACACAAACCGAATGTTGGTCTGTATTTGAATCATCTATGTCACTGTCTCTCAGCTGTTCTAATGAAATGCGCGTCTATCATAACAAAAATTGTTACGAAAGGATTAACCAGCTCAGTGCAAATTTTACACAGAATTTATTCATCGGCTTAAAGTTTGAAATCAACAAAATAAAATATTAAATTAAATCAAAACTGTAGAGGAGAGAAAGTTGAGCATAACAAAAAGCAGATTGCAGATGGTATTTAATTTTTCTGGTAACCAGCTCCGGTCATAGATAGACGGGGTTCAGACCAGTACGTATCTCTGAAAATAATAGAAAGTGGGATGGTAACTCGTGCTGTGTACAGGTGGAATCCAAATTCGGTTTCCTAGAGAGTACTCTACGGCATTGGCCCTTACTTAACTTCCATTTATCGCCAATCTGTCGCCAACCGTAGTCCCTAACAACTGGGAAAAAACGCAGGTGACTCTTGTCTATAAGAAGGGTAAAAGAAGCGGATCCGCAAAATTACTGACAAATATCGTGAACATCGGTTTGCTGCAGAATTATTGAGCATATTGTAAGTTCGAATATAAGAAATTTCCTTGAGGCAGAAAAGCTGCTATCCAAAAATTAGCATGGATTCAGAAAACGTTGCTCGTGCGAAACTCAGCTTGCCGTTTTCTCGCACGACATCCTGCAGACCATGGATGAAGGACAACAGGGAGGTATCATACTTCTAGGTTTCTGTAAATATTTGACACGGTGCCGCACTGTGAACGGTTAACGAAGGTCTGCTCCCATGGAATAGGTTCTCAGATATGTGAGTAGTTCGAAGACTTTTAAGCAATAGAACCCAGTACGTTTTTCTGTGCGGCGAGTGTTCATTAGAGACAAAGGTATTGGCAGGAATCCCCCATAGAAGGGTGACAGGTGCGTTCTGGTTGTCTACAGGGTGGTCAGAAACAGCCTGAAAATCTTATCAGGGTGTAGCTGAGAAATGATTGTTAAGAGAAAAAAATCGGTACGTTACGCCATTTCTGAGTTAATTAGCACTGAATTTAACCAACAGGCCGTTGCGCACACAAATTCAAGCGTCCCGCCAGATACAATTAGTGTCAGTTGTTCTCATAGTGTAGATTATAGCGCTAAATACTGTTCAGCCCATGGCTCGGGTTCGATCATTAGTACCATCCCGTGTTCTTTTTTTGTATCGCTCTCTTGTTCGGTTTTAGGCAACCAAACAAAGAACACGTTTGGCGTTACTGGCTTTATAACGTTGTGTTACAGTCGGTGCACGAGCGATGGGACACAGCATCTCCGAGGTAACGATGAAGTGAGGATTTTCCCGTACGACCATTTCACAAGTGTATCGTGAATGCCAGGAATCCGGTAAAACATTAAATCTCCAACATTGCTGAGGCCGGAGAAAAATCCTGCAAGAATTGGACCAACAACGACTGAAGAGAATCGTTCAACGTCACAGAAGTGCAACCCTTCGGCAAATAGCTGTAGATTTCAATGCTGCGCCATCAGCAACTGTCAGCGTGCGAACCAATCAACTAAACATCATCCTTATGGGCTTCCGGAGCCGAAGGCCCACTTGTGTGCCCTTGGTGACTGCACGACAGAAAGCTTTACGCCTCGTCTGGGCCCGTCAACATCGACAATGAACTGTTGATGACTGGAAACGTGTTGCCTGGTCGGACGAGTCTCGTTTCAAATTGTATGGAGTGGATGGACGTGTACTGGTATGGAGACAACCTCATTATTGCACGGACCCTGCATGTCAGCGGGGGACTGTTCAAGCTGCTGGAGGCTCTGTTATGGTGTTGGGTGTGTGCCGTTGGAGTGATATGGGACCCCTGATACGTCTAGATATGACTCTGTCATGTGAAACATAAGTAAGCATCCTGTCTGATCACCTGCATCCATTCATGCCCACTGTGCATTCCGACGGATTTGGGCAATTCCAGCAAGCAATGCGACATCCCACACGTCCATATTCCTACAGAGTGGCTCCAGAAACACTCTTTTGAGTTTGAGCACTTCCGCTGGCCATCAAACTCCCCAGACATGAACATTATTGAGCATATCTGGGATGCCTTGCAAAGTGATGTTCAGAAGAGATCTCCACCCCGTTGTACTCTTACGGATTTATGGACAGCCCTGCAAGATTCATGGTGTCAGTTCCCTCTAGCACTATTTCAGTCATTAGTCGAGTCGATGCCATGTTGTGCTGCTTCACTTCTGCTCGCTCGCGGGGGCTCTAGACCATATTCGGCATGTGTACCAGCTTCTCTGGCTCTTCAGTGTAGATGGTGTGTAGCAATGGGTCAAAATAGTGATTAGTAACGAAACAATGGGGAGCGTTAACATAATTTCCTCTATTTTTCATATGATATTAATTACTTGATGATGTGATTAGAAAGTTACAGAAATCTAGTATCTATGTGGAGCTATCAAACGGTATTTTAAAAGTAACAGAACAGTACATTGTTTAAACTAATGACAGTTCTAGAGTTTTGTACGGGTGTCAATTGTGGACATTTGCTAAACGACAGATCAAAATATAGGAAGTGCGGATGTGAGATTTATGACCTGTTCCTACAGCAAGGTGCCAAAAGTCGTGGGATGCCTCCTAATATCCTGTCGGACCTCCGTTTTTCCCGGCTTAGTGCAATGACTCAACTTGGCATGCACTCACCAAGTCGCTGGAAGACTCTGCAGAAACATTGAGCCATGCCGCCTCTGTAGCCATCTGTAATTGCCAAAGTGTTGCCGGCGCAGAATTCTGTGCACGAACTGGCCTCTCGATTATGCCCCATAAATGTTCAGTGGAATCCATGTTGGGCGATTTGGGTGGCCAAATCATTCTCTCAGGTTGTACAGAATGTTCTTCAAACCATACGGAAACAACTGTATCCAGTGACACGGTGCACTGTCGTCCATAAAAATTCCGTCGCAAATGGGTGCAAATGGTCTCCAAGTTGCCGAACATAATCATTTCCAGTCAATGATCGGTTCAATTGGACAAGAAGACCCAGTCCATTCCATGCAGACACAACACATACCTTTATGGAGCCAGTACCATTTGCACAATACCTTGTCGACAACTTGGGTTCATGGCTTAGCGGAATCTGCGTCACACTCGAATCCTAAAATCAGCTCTTACCAACTAAACTCAGGACTCATCAGGCCAGGCCATGGTGTCGTCTAGGATCCATCCGATATGATGAGGAGCCCAGGAGAGGTGTTGCGGGCGATGTCGGGCTGTTAACAAAGGCAGTTGTTTGCTGCCGTATCCAATTGACGCCACAATTCGCCGCACTCTCCTGTCCTAAGTTCGCTGTTCGTCCCACATTGATTCCTGCCATTACTTCTACACAGTGTTGCTTGACTGTTAGCACTGACAAGTCTATGCGGTTGCTGCTGCTGTCCGTCGTTAAGTTCATGCGTTGTTCATGGTGAGAGGTAATGCCTGAAATATGGTATTCTCGGCACACTCTTGACACTGTGAATCTCAGGATATCGAATTCGCTAACTATTTCCGAAACGGAATTCCCATGCGTCTAGCTCCAACTACCATTCCGTGTTCAAAGTCTGTTAATGTCCGTCGTACGACCATACGAATCGCCTGAGAACAAGGGACAGCTCCGTCAATGCACTGCCCTTTTACGCCTTGTATACGCTATAATACCGCCATGTGTATATATGTGCATATCGCTGTCCCATGACGTCTATCATCTCAGTGTATAATGTAAAGCACAGCGCGCTGGCTTACGAGACAGGGAAGTGAGCCAGATCCGTGCGGCGGATTAACGACCGGGGGTAGGACACCGGTCTGCCTGAGAGTGGTTTTAAGCAGTTTCTCATTTTCGTTTAGGCAAATGCTGCACTGGTCCCTAGCTTCCGTCTCAGAGCAGAAACGCAGTCGGTTACATACGTGAATACACAGACAGAAGGCACTCACTATTTCCCTCTCTCAGGTTAGCTTCAGGACTGTGGCGTTAGTTAGGGCTCCCCCCAGAGAGTTTGTAACAAAATAAAATTGGACAAATCCTCGAAAAGTGTCCCCCGAAATGGATGTGATAAACGCTAGGCGAAAGTAAGCAGGTATGAGATTTCTGAGAGTAATAGCTGGCTACTGATTATTTGATAGGCAGAGAAGTGAAGATACCAGAAAAATAAACATACTGAATGAAAAAAATAACGAATTATCGGAAGAAATGGACAGAGCGTGTAAGAATAACAGAGTCGCTGCTGAACTATAAGCCAAAACAAAGGAGATGGTCGATCGGTCAGGCAACGGAAAGATGATCACAGCAAATACTTGTGAGTGGAAGAAACCGGAGATAATTTAATCTTTGATGTTAATATTGACGATGACTCATTTATTCAGCAGTAGACGTCAAGTGCGTGTAACTAAGAGTCTGTGACAGAATATAGGATGTGTACACGTCTTCAGTTTGGTGGACCTTTTCGAACTGCAAGATTGCAAGCATTCGGAGATTTCAGCATTGGTTGCGCATCAGCTGTGATGCGTACGTTCCGCTTGCTGTGGCTCGCTATTTACGCTCCTGTGTGGGTAGTTGAGAAGACGCCGCCGAACAGCCGGGAGGCAGATTACGTTGTAAACGTCAGCCTCTCCAGACTCAAAAGTTACGTCCCTACGATGTAAGTTTCATGGCCTAACTCTCACGTGCTTCTGCAGCCTTCCGCAGCCAGAAGCCACGCCTACTGTGACGACGAGACAAGATTTCCAGCTTACTCGTAGAGCAGAGAATTTACTCTTACTTCAGAGTTATCCGTTTTCTAGTAGATATGTGATCTGCACTATTATTAGGCACTGGGAAACATAGTTAAGTACAAGGGAATTCTGTTCAGCACTTTTTAAGCAGTAGACTAATGTTTCGCAACGAGCCACCAAAATTAAATGAACGTGTCATGAGAAATGAAAATATATGCTCAGATGATCCATATTTTTATCACGACTACTTGTCATAACCAGGTGATCCGGGTTCGAATCGCTGTCTAGCGCAAATTTTTATTTTCTATGACAGGGTCGTTCACCGTTTCTTATGGGATGCCATTGTCATCATTTCATGTCACTGCACTCAATGCTCATTAGATACCTCCATTTCGTTTCAGTGAAATTAATGTGATCACCTGTCAACCTTTTGCAGTGTTGACTGCTGAGAGAGTTGTAAGATGAAAGTTAATGAGGTTCTGGAAGAGACCAACAGGGATCCAGAGCCACGCCGACTCCAGTGCCTTGAATAGCTGCAGTCGGTTTCTCGGTTGAGGATCGATGGCACGAACAGCCTGATCGCAGTGGTCCCGCAGATTCTCGACTGAGTTTAAAACCAGGGAGCTCGGTGGTCGAAAGAGGACAATAAACTCATGCTGGTGCTCTTCGAACCACGCACTTCCACTGCGAGCTGTGTGGCACATTGCGTTGTGCTGTTGGTAGATGCCGTCGTGTCTAGTGCATGTATGGGTGGACATGATCTCCAAGGATAGATTCGTACGTATGCTGATCCACTGTAACTTCCAGAATGACGATATCGCCCAGGGAATGGCACGAAAACATTTCCCAGACCGTAACTTTCCCTCCCCCGGCCTGGACCCTTCCGACAATTGGTGCAGATTGTTTGCTTTCTGTCCGATGGCGTATGAACCGTGATTCATCTGAAACGGCTACCTGTCGCCACTCACAGTCAGTGGACGTCCAGTTGTGGTACCGGTGTGCAAATTCCAGCCTTCGTCGTCGATGAACTGCAGGTAGTAGCACGGGTGCGTCAATTAGGCGGCTGCTGCGGAGGCCCACACGCTGCAACGTTTGCTGAAAGCTCGTGGAGGAGATACTGTTCGTAGCCTCTTGGTTCATATGGGCGGTCATCTGGTCAACAGTTCCACGTCTAGTCGGCCGTACACATCGCCTCAGCCGTACTTCACTCATGTCGTCTACGGCGCACGGTGCACCACAGTTGCCTTAGCGCAGGTTTTGGATAGGGCCATTTTGCCGTGCACGGGAACAATTTACAACCTTAGCCGCATCGGAAAAGCTTCCACCCTAGGCACGAATGTCAATGACCGTGCCCTTGCCGGCCGGTGTGGCCGTGCGGTTAAAGGCGCTTCAGTCTGGAACCGCGTGAACGCTACGGTCGCAGGTTCGAATCCTGCCTCGGGCATGGATGTGTGTGATGTCCTTAGGTTAGTTAGGTTTAATTAGTTCTAAGTTCTAGGCGACTGATGACCTCAGAAGTTAAGTCGCATAGTGCTCAGAGCCATTTGAACCGTGCCCTTTTGGAAGTCAGATAAATTGCACCGTTTCCGCATTACCACAAGACTGCAATGTTTTGTGCATCCCTCTCCGACACGCTTTCCGTATTACCACAACGACTGCATTGTTTTGTGCATCCCTCTCCGACACGCTTTATATGCCCTCCACAGCTAGTGCTGCCACCTGCCGTTGTGAGTGGTTACTGCACGTTGTTGTCCAAAACAGGCCGTGGTCATATTAATGTGAGTAGACCGAGTATATGTTTGCGTAAGGTACAGTACTTCATCAAATCTATTCCCCCAGTGACGTTATTCCCACATACCTGCGTCAGACCATATGTCTGTTAAGTTCTGAAATAATAGAAAGGAAACAGCGAAACTAAAAATTTGAATCGAGGCTGGAGACATGCTCAGATAGCGTAACTGTAATGTTAGCAGGAATGTAGTAGGAACTTAAGAAAGGAAATGGAGGGAGATTAGAGTTTAAAGTCTCGTTAGCGACAGAGATAGAGCACAAGCTCGATTTTGGTGAAGGGTAGTGGAAGGAACTCGGCCATGTAATTTTCAAAGGAACTATACTGGCACTTCCCTTAAGCGATATAGGTAAACTAGCGAAAACCTAAATCTGGATGTGATCTCTGAAGGAAATACATTATCTGATGAAAAGTACCTGGGCAGCCCTATGTAATGCAGAAGTGACTTCTAGATATCGCGAAGGGCGGATCCGCCGGTGTAGAAGGAGACGTGAAGTACTGATTTGTCAGTAGTGAAGCAGTATCAGCAGAATGGGTCGGACAGGAGCTTACTGACGTCGGACATGGGTTAGTGACCGGATGTCACCTGCGTAACAATTCCAACTCTTCTGAAGGAGCCCAAGTCAACTGTTGGTGGTGTGACTACGAAGTAGAAACTCGATGGAACCGCAGCTGAGGCGAAACAAGGCAGACCCCATCTACTAACGGACAGGGACCGTCGAGCGTCGAGGAGGCTGGCTGTAAAAGTCGCACGAATTCAGCGGAAAGAATTATAAGAGATCCAAAGTGTTAACCAGCAGTCCATCTAGCGCAACGACAGAGAGCGGGGAATTAAAAAGGATGGCGTACAATGGTCGAGCTGCTCCCCGTAAGCCACAATTTTCTGTTGTAAATGCCAAGCGACGCTCGGTATGGTGTAAAGGGCAACACCACTGGACTGCGGATGAACAGAAACAAATGATTTTGAGTGATGAATTATACTGTAGCCTGTGGCAATCCGATGGAAGGGTATGGGTCTGGCGGAAGAATGGAGAACGTTACCTGACATCGCGTGCAATGCCAGCCGTGGAGAACGGAGGAGATGGTGTTACGGTATGAGGTTGTTTTTCGTAGTTAGGGTGTGCTCCACTTATTTTGCTTAAGAAAACGTAACTGCGGAAGGCTGTGAACATATTTAACATCATTTTGTACTGTGTTCAGTGAAGGAGCAGTTCGGAGACGATGATTGTATCACCATGAAAGTGCATATGTGAGGAAATGGTTTATGGACAGTGACATTGCTGAAATGCACTGGCCTGCCCAGAGTCTCGACCGGACACCACTGGAGCACCTTTGGGATGAGTCATAACGTCATTTCGCTCCAGACGCCAGCGTGAAACTTCTGGTTCCGGCTGCTGAGGAAGACCGGGCTGCTAGTCGCCCACACACATTCACTCACTTTACTGGAAGTGTCCCAGCGGAGTTCACCCGTCATAAGGTGAAGAGTGGACGCACACCATATGAATGGCCACTAATAGGTGTCCGGATACTTTTGATCAATTAGTGTACTCATAACTACAAATGTCCACTGAGAGGCTCTTATTACGGATGGAAGTGAGTGAGCAGAAAGGAAGTCTTTTTCTTGTCGTTACATTAACTTCCAAAATGCAGCAGGGGAAATATTAGTTGTTGTAGACATCGGTCACTTTAGCTGTAACATGTGAGTTACTTCAGCACCCGTCTAGCTTCCCCCAATAGAATCCCGGCTCTCCTTTTTCTCACCGAACACCTTGGGATTCTCTACACTTGCCGTGAACTTGACACCAATCATCCAATTAATTCATCCTCGAATATCAGATTTCTTATTCTGCCGCACTTGCACCAGCAGATACTGTCAACCAGTCATACATACTGTCAAAATCCTATCCCAACAATACTCTAAGCACGTCGCCCTACCTGAGCGCGACATCCGCGTAGAGATGTAAGCCGCCCAAAAGGATACGTCTTTCCTGTCCATGTCAGTGTACTTCTTCTCGCCCCTCTTCATCATCTCTGTTCGCTGTTCTCATCCCTACCTTCTTCATACTGTATCCTTTGCAAAGCAGCCTTGCACAAAAATCCTTATGACATATAAGGGTAACTGATAAAGGTTTTGATTACAACCTCGAATAAATTGGGTTACATAATTAATTTATTATTTGTTTGCAGGTATATATGTGTAGTTATTTCTGTGCCACAGTACTAAAACACGCAGGTAGTGGGCCAAGCCAAAATGTCGCAGCCCCTCTCCACTTCGTACGGGCTGCGGCTGCGTCATTTTGGTGGAACTCCACCTCGTATTGCTCGCCTCCAAATCATAAAAAAATCGACTTTTATCTTTTAAGAGCACCTCGAGAAAGTCATAGAGTTTTAACTTATGACATCACCGTCGACAGTAAATGAAAGAAAAATGGTCCTCTGTGCGATTTCGAACACGAACGCAAGAAATAAAAGTTTACTTTTTCCGAGCTCGAGGAGACGAGCTTTCAGTAGGCATATCATGGAGTCGGTTTTTTAAACTAAAAAAAAAAGGATAAGTCCGAATCCGCGAGCTAAGATATAGAAGGCTGACACGCTAACCACTTCTCCACAGATAGGGGCAATAAACAAATAAGTAAATAAAATACGGCGAAGTTAAAATTGCTAGCGGTTGCGCGATGGAACTGGTCTTCACGTACTCGCCTCTCGAGTCGGGAGCGGACGAGATGGAGTGCAGGCGTGTAATGAGCAACGACCAGTGACAGTGGAGCAGGGAGTACGGGCCGGCTCACTTTTATGAGGGGATGTGGTAAACGACAGCGCGACCGCAGCGGCGGAAACCGCAGCTAGGCCTTCGCCGGGGCAAATGACCTTGCCGCCGCCGCCGCCGCCGCCGCCGCCGCCTCATTGGCTGCCGACACACGCGGCCCAGCGCCGCGCCGCGACAGACGCTGCCGCGAGCTCGTACCAGCTTTTGTTCCGAGGGCTGCACTCGTCTTAAAGTGAATACCGGGAGCAGGATACAGTTCCCTTCACACGCTTCCTCTGTCCGAGTTTGTGCTCCGTCTCTAATGACTCGGTTGTGGACAGAACTTTGCACCCTAATCTCGTTTCCTACTGGTGGTCAGAATTACAAAACTATTGCCAGATAAGGTGTATAAGTCATTTGAGGAATGAAGTAAGAAGGGAGTTGGGACATGATAGTGTTTCGAGAAATGCGAAGTTGAACCTTTTCTAAATTTTGGCCGTATTCTGCTCGTCACAAAATTGTGCTTTGCAGGAGGTACTCCCCACTGTAGCACTTGCGTGGGTTTCTACCCGTTGGGGAGCGCGGCAAGAATGACTGCTCGAATGGGTCTGTGCGCGTTGTAATTAGACTAATCTTACCTTGGTGGTTCCTACGTGACCGACATGTAGAGCGGTCGTAGCGTATTCTTAGAGTTATTACTTAATACTGGTTCTTAAAACTCTGTAGGCGAGGTTTGGCGGTATAGTCTTCGTCTATCTCCAATCGCTGCCAGTTCAGGTTTCTCGCCCTCCCCCCCCCCCCCCCCCCCCCCCCCCAGATTTAATCAAACCCGTGAACACTCGTGCGTCCTTCCTCTGTATGCTTTCAAAATCCCTTGTTAGACTTACTTAGTGTGGGTCGCGCACTCCTGAGAAATATTCAAAGAAGGGTCGCACGACTCTCACGTAAGCAAACTTTTTTGTAGACCGCACTTTCCCATTATGATAACAACAGAATGAAGCTTGACTCCTGCAACCCACGACCTGACACATTCTTTAACTAAAGATAGGTTTATGTAGTCATTCCATTTCATATTCTCAGAAATTACTACACCTACCCTATATTGTATGAGTTCCATTTGTTATTCATTGATAATGTAGTCGTAGGATACTTACTTAAATGTGTTTTATGAAGCGCAGAGTTTTACATTTCTGGACATTTAAAGCACGTTGTCCATGGCTGCATCACTTTGAAACGCTATCAAGATCAGATTGTATAGTACTCATTATAGATAATTGCGTCACTTGCAAAAAAATGGTCTGAGGTTACTACTGTTTACCAACTCGTTGATGAGCAACACAGGGTCTCAATGCACTTCCGTGCTCCACTCGTGAAATTACTTTTACGTCTGTTATGAATCACTAAACATAAAACCATGTTATCTTCTGAATACTGAACTGATGACACAAATCAGTCATGTCATAAGAATGGTGGAGACCAACAATGCGTAAGGTATAATGTGCAACGACTATACAGGTTCAGTTGTAGCAAATGAAAATGTCAGGCTACGATTCATTGATGGAATTCAGGGTATCTGTCTACAAAAGAGATTGCATACAAAACATTTGTGCGGCTCATACGGAATACTGCTCTGGTGTATAGGACCCATATCAAGTTGAACTTACGTGGCACATAATGTACACACAAAGAAGTGATGTGTAAGGGGTCACAGGCTTGTTTCTCGGGTGAGAGACTGTAACACAAATGGTGAAAATTTTAATTGACAGACACTACTTGAAAGACGGCCTACATTTCGCAAGAACCTTCTTACAAGCCTTGAAGGGTCGTCTTTCAGAACAGAAACTACGAATAGTCCTCAGTCCTTTACGTAAACCCGTGGAGACACCGAAAACAAATAACAGCTCGGCCAAAGGCATACAGTTGTTCTTTCCATACTCCTCCCGCGAATGGAACGTGAGCGAACCCTACTATACGGTACGACAAAAAGCACACTCTGTCTCGCGCTTCACCGTGATTTGCAGAGTATGGATGTAGGTCTAGACATAAAATAATGATGATTCAAACTGGTGGAAAAGTTATATAAAAACAACTTGCAAATTACTTATAGAGTCTGTGGAAGAAAATTTCCCATAATTAAAAGCAAAGCCCTAAAATATTGTACTTTTGAAGAAAGGAGAAAGGCAAGACATCAATAGCTTCTTCTTAGAAATGTATAGGATATTCGCTGAAATTTTCGCCAGTAACACAGGATTTTAAACAAACAAACAAACAAAAACGCTGACATTTAAGTCACAAACAAACAAAAACGCTGACATTTGAAGTCACTGCAGAAACTAATCTCAACAGGTGTAGATAAAATTTTGAGATCGCTAAACTGGGAATTAGTAGTAGAATAGGAAGAAGAAGGCTTGCGTGTTAACGGAAACTGCTCAAACTAGCTTCGTCACACTGACGATACTTTACAGTTTGCCTCTAATTCGAACTAACTACAGTAACTAGCTAAATAACTTAATGTAAAAAAAGTTATCGAGGAGGTTCGAAAATAAATTTTAATAAGATTAAAATAATTTATAATGCACATATCGAAAAGAACGGTAGAAATTAGTAATGGAGATCCAGTGTCAGTTGACGACTTTTTATGTTTAGGACAATTAAAGACAAAGATTGGACGTGTAGGAAAAGAAATAAATGGAACAATAAAAATGATATGCGGTGATTTTTGCAAACTAAATACAGTTTCCAAAACTAAGTTCATGATGTGTCTGAAAGTTTAACTTTACAATCAGTGTGCATTAGCAGTTTTGTTGCCGTATGGCATTATGATAGTCAAACATGTACTTTCAATACGAAAATTATCGGAAAATATGGGATGCTCAGCATACAATGTTGACCTACATGCTGGGGAAGTCTTTTTTTTTTTTTAAAATCGTCTCGAAAAAGTTTCACATTAGTGGCATATGTACAAAGTTTGCGGGCGCAAATTCGAGGGGAGCAGAAAACGAAAAACTGAAAAAGTAACTTCACTACGAATTAAAACAAAATACTAACAAAAATAATCGCTCTCCCTTCGAAAGTGCACATATGTGAAATCAAAATCGACTGCTGGGTAACACTCAGTACTGAGCTGGATCCTCGTCGGAATGTTGCTGCCGAATCCTGTCCATGCTCAATCGGACTCACGTCGCCAGATGACCCAGACCAGGACGCGATGTGCTAGCACCACTTTGTCTTCACAGCTGAACTAACCGCCGAAATGTTGACTGTCGGGCTCGACAGTATTTTGAAGAAAGAAATCCCGATACTGCCCAGCCCTTAAATTTAACCTCGACAGCGATGATAGTCGTCTACCACGACTGATGTTCCCTCTTCTGAAATGTATGCGTGAGACATCCATTGGTACCTGCACACTGTTCCATCACTATCATCAGCGTCAGACAAATTCTGCGCTAGTTGATGAAGAGAACCAGACGCCACTGATTTAATGTGCTCCTTTGCCTACATTCTTCGCGCATCATGGTGCTGCGGGCATTGACGGTTAGAGACGAAACCTGATTGTGGGGATTCGGCTGAGTATTGTCTCGGTCGACACAGCCTCCGAAAGGCAGTCCGCAGTTCTGCTGCATTCCTCTCGGAGTACCTGGGAGCCGTAATTCGTAGATTGTGGTCGTCAGTTGGTGTTATTGATCACTGGCGGCCACTAAGAGGCAGATCTTCAATGATTTTGTGTCTCACGACATCGGTTACTGAGAATATACGTTCACATTTAATCCTATGACATAGACGACTGTGCTTAGCAATTACTAAAATAGGAAGAGTATTGACAAAGAGGTTTCGATCAAAGAATCACGAACTATATAAGTCACGAGTTCGGTACAAAATTATTTTTGAATAATTTACGAACTTTGATACCTTCTTTTGTATTTTTGGTCACATATATAAGATATTTAGTGAGTCACTATGTCATACGCTAAATAAGTATTAAATATAACGATGTGAAAATAAAACTAGGCCGCAAAATAATTCTAACACTGTCGCGGAACTGACCCTTGTTAATGAACAGAACTGCCCGTCATAGAAAATGCCGGAAATCGTTATTTCTATGCACAAATCGGTTACTGCCACATGACTGTTCATGCGCATCTGCCACATGCTCTGTCACGAGTATTCTGATGTGTCATCACGTTTATGCGAATGAGGTGCGCAGACGCGTTTAGTGACCAGCTGAACGCAACACAAAATTATGTTTACGATAAAACAGCGCGTGTTATGGACAGCACAATTCGTGGAAAACATACGCGTCACTGTTTGCGCAGGAGTTTAAGACTGAAACTGTCCTGATAAAACCTCCAGCAAAGTTTGCAATGCAAAATGGCGTGAAACAGGCTCTGTAGCAAATAAAACCGTAACTATCCGAAAGGAGTTAGAACACTAGAAAACATTGCCGAGTGAGTGGCTCGGCTGAGTTTTATTTTGCCCAACCGTAGTAAGACGCGGGTTGTTTGTCTACGGTTGTGCTGTCGATTTCGAGGGCAGGCTTCCCGAAACAACTTTTTTTTTTTGGGGGGGGGGGGGGGCTGGAGGCCGCTTTCGATCTCTGAAAATTTTTTAAGCATTGTCGGCAGATTTAATCGCTTCAGACTTCTTACGCTCGTATCTGCAAGCCGGCGAAATTCGGATGAATTCCGAGCCGGGCTTGTGTGCTCGATCTCTGCGGAGATAATCCAGAGTGAAGTTATTGCGGTCAAGGATGTTTAACTTCCCCAGCTGCAGTCTTCAAGTTCGTCACTGCAGTCAATACTGCGGACCAAGAACACGCTAGCCGCCGTGACAATTCTAGCGCTTGAAATGCCGAGAGAAAAGCATACTGATCTCCAGTGTACGGTAGACTTTCCGATGCTAGTTCATCGAAGTGATATAGAAGATTATCGTGCAGCGTCACGCGTTGAGGTCATTAGAGGCGGAGCACAAACTCGGATAAAGCAAGATCTAGAAAGCAAATCGGCATTGTCTTGTTCAAAAACCCCGACCCGCCATTCGCTTTATATGTTTAGTGCCAATATTAATAAGCGGTATTAAATGGGGCAATCAATAGCAGAAAACGCGAATTGAAAACTTATATTTGTTGCAAGGATTCTGGGAAAGTGCAGAGCATCTCTAAATGAAGTCGCATGCCAGAGGCCATTGCGACCAGTTCTAGAGTATTGTTCCGGATTTTCGAATGTTTATCAAGTAGGCATTACACTAGATATAGAAAGAATTGAGACGTCTACTTCTAGGTTCGTATCAGGTCCTTGTAACCTACAGGGAAGTGTAACATAGACGTTCTGGGACTGACTGTAAGTAGGAATTTTCGGAACAGGCGACGTTGTTCTCGCGAATCTCTATTGAGGAAATTTAGAGAAGCTGTATTAGAGGATGTGTGTGAGACGTTTTTGTTGCCGCCATCGCATTAGATATACGATGGCGTAGGGCCCGCCGCCCGTGGTGGCCGAGCGGTTCTAGGCGCTACATCTACATCTACATTTATACTCCGCAAGCCACCCAACGGTGTGTGGCGGAGGGCACTTTACGTGCCACTGTCATTACCTCCCTTTTCTGTTTTAGTCGCGTATGGTTCGCGGGAAGAACGACTGTCTGAAAGCCTCCGTGCGCGCTCGAATTTCTCTAATTTTACATTCGTGATCTCCTCGGGAGGTATAAGCAGGGGGAAGCAATATATTCGATACCTCATCCAGAAACGCACCCTCTCGAAACCTGGCGAGCAAGCTACACCACGATGCAGAGCGCCTCTCTTGCAGAGTCTGCCACTTGAGTTTGCTAAACATCTCCGTAACGCTATCACGGTTACCAAATAACCCTGTGACGAAACGCGCCGCTATTCTTTGGATCTTCTCTATCTCCTCCGTCAACCCGATCTGGTACGGATCCCACACTGATGAGCAATACTCAAGTATAGGTCGAACGAGTGTTTGTAAGCCACCTCCTTTGTTGATGGACTACATTTTCTAAGGACTCTCCCAATGAATCTCAACCTTGTACCCGCCTTACCAACAATTAATTTTATATGATCATTCCACTTCAAATCGTTCCGCACGCATACTCCCAGATATTTTACAGAAGTAACTGCTACCAGTGTTTGTTCCGCTATCATATAATCATACAATAAAGGATCCTTCTTTCTATGTATTCGCAATACATTACATTTGTCTATGTTAAGGGTCAGTTGCCACCCCCTGCACCAAGTGCCTATCCGCTGCAGATCTTCCTGCATTTCGCTACAATTTTCTAATGCTGCAACTTCTCTGTATACTACAGCATCATCCGCGAAAAGCAGCATGGAACTTCCGACACTATCTGCCAGGTCATTTATATATATATTGTGAAAAGCAATGGTCCCATAACACTCCCCTGTGGCACGCCAGAGCTTACTTTAACGTCTGTAGACGTCTCTCCATTGATAACAACATGCTGTGTTCTGTTTGCTAAAAACTCTTCAATCCAGCCACACAGCTGGTCTGATAGTCCGTAGGCTCTTACTTTGTTTATCAGGCGACAATGCGGAACTGTATCGAACGCCTTCCGGAAGTCAAGGAAAATGGCATCTACCTGGGAGCCTGTATCTAGTATTTTCTGGGTCTCATTAACAAATAAAGCGAGTTGGGTCTCACACGATCGCTGTTTCCGGAATCCATGTTGATTCCTACAGAGTAGATTCTCGGTTTCCAAAAACGACATGATACTCGAGCAAAAAACATGTTCTAAAATTCTACAACAGATCGACGTCAGAAATATAGGTCTATAGTTTTGCGCATCTGCTCGACGACCTTTCTTGAATACTGGGACTATCTGTGCTCTTCTCCAATCATTTGGAACCTTCCGTTCCTCTAGAGACAGTCTGAACCCGCGCGACTGCTAAGGTCACAGGTTCGAATCCTGCCTCGGGCATGGATGTGTGTGATGTCCTTCGGTTAGTTAGGTTTAAGTAGTTCTAAGTTCTAGGGGATTGATGACCTCGGAAGTTAAGTCCCATAGTGCTCACAGTCATTTTTGCGTAGGGCCCATGAGAAGGTAAGAGATTAATTCGCATTCAAAGGCACGTAGATGTAGAATCGATTAAGGGAATCCAGCAAAATGCAGAATGAGGCTGCCCGAACAGGTATTCGAAACCAGAACATTCTGACGCGAGTGCAGTGTCTTAATCACTGCGACACGTCGTTCGATAGCTGTAAAGTGACTATAAGCGTGAAATCCACAGAATCTGCAGTACATTAAGAAGTATAGGTTCCACGCTTAGTCGTGGTCAATGATTTCAATTTTATATCAGTCACATCTCTGCTATCCTGTGTACAGCGTTATTGTATACTCTTGCTCGTGGCCTCATTTCGGACTTCTGCAGCGTCAAATGTGAGATGAATTAAATGCACTGAAATGAAATGAATATATTAATGAGGACGAAATCAGTAAAGATGCAGTAACATGAAAGGATATTACTGTAAACCGTTCAGATATGCTGAACCTGGAATGTAATGAATATGTAGACGCAAGTGAAAATCTGTGCCAAATTGGGACTCGTATCCGAATTTTCTGCTCGTCGAGAGTAGTCGCATTAACCATTAGCCTATCCGAGCCTGATCGAACTTTAATTGTCATTGTTCTATGATTTCCGCGCACTACTAGCAGAGGTTCTCCCACGAGGATTGAGGGACAGCACCGCTGCCGTAGTGGACTCATCGGAGGACCGTAGCTTATCCTTCTACGACCGGGAGTATCTGCCGGGAGCGATTTGTTTGCGGGAAGGACACATACAGCTAACGTTGGCCAAGGATTTATTGGAAGAATCGTCAGGAAGAGTTTTTATTATATGAAACAGGACGCTTACAAAACATTTTTCAAGACCTCTGAAGTAATGTCGAAAGTGGGAGAATAGGAGCAGAGTATTGTACAAGTGGGATGATTTGAAACGAAAGAGATGTCCAGATTCCAGAAAATGAGCGGGGCCGCCGTGGAGTTACAGTTCTAGTGCCGACACTTCTTTAGATGAAACGGGAAATGTTTCAGAAAAGAAGATTGATCGGAGAAGAAAGCATAGCGGATGCTCTATTAGTAACATAACGCAACAGGGAAGATATTGCCTTGGCGATTCGAAACCTTGTCCAGCCAAACAGATTTACGTTTCCCGTGGCTTCCCGAAGCGACTCAGACAAATGTTGGGATGGACACGGCCAGTGTCTCTTCACAATCCGAGCACGTTTTCTGCCTTTAATAGTGTCGTCATTGACGTGACGTTATCCCCCTCGTCTCCTCTTTTTTTTCTTTACGGGAAGGGATGGAAGTACATGTGACATTGTGCTGAATAACTGTAACGAGCAGTAGAGCCAGAACTGAAAATGCTACTAAAGAATGTACCGAGTTCATTGTTACATTGTGCGAGAGTGAGGTGACTTGCTGCAGCGAGAAAGGCTCGCAACCGCTTTCGGCGATATCGCTACCTGATGCCGCCTCTTTCACAGCAGTTTTTACTTCTGCTGCTCTTGATCTACAACTAAAAACGTAAGCTTTGGAGAAAGGAGCACGGGAATGCACAGCGAAACGTCGCCACGGTATAAACGCCGGTTTCTAATGTGGTTCCGTGAGATGCGCCATTTGAAAAACAGACGTCCGAATACTTTCTACAGCAACGTACAGTGATTGCTAACGATGGTTATACGAGAAAGGTTATTGACCATTATGAGTGTCAGTACTCTCGGATTCTTCTGAAAAAGTTTAAAGGTTGATGATTTTAAAATTATTGAAGTATATACGCTACTAGAAGAAACTGCAGACGATAGCAAAACGAAAAGCCGAAAATCATCTACTACTACAAACTGTATTATTTTGCACAACACGGTTGCTAATTACACTCCTGGAAATTGAAATAAGAACACCGTGAATTCATTGTCCCAGGAAGGGGAAACTTTATTGACACATTCCTGGGGTCAGATACATCACATGATCACACTGACAGAACCACAGACACATAGACACAGGCAACAGAGCATGCACAATGTCGGCACTAGTACAGTGTATATCCACCTTTCGCAGCAATGCAGGCTGCTATTCTCCCATGGAGACGATCGTAGAGATGCTCGATGTAGTCCTGTGGAACGGCTTGCCATGCCATTTCCACCTGGCGCCTCAGTTGGACCAGCGTTCGTGCTGGACGTGCAGACCGCGTGAGATGACGCTTCATCCAGTCCCAAACATGCTCAATGGGGGACAGATCCGGAGATCTTGCTGGCCAGGGTAGTTGACTTACACCTTCTAGAGCACGTTGGGTGGCACGGGATACATGCGGACGTGCATTGTCCTGTTGGAACAGTAAGTTCCCTTGCCGGTCTAGGAATGGTAGAACGGTGGGTTCGATGACGGTTTGGATGTACCGTGCACTATTCAGTGTCCCCTCGACGATCACCAGTGGTGTACGGCCAGTGTAGGAGATCGCTCCCCACACCATGATGCCGGGTGTTGGCCCTGTGTGCCTCGGTCGTATGCAGTCCTGATTGTGGCGCTCACCTGCACGGCGCCAAACACGCATACGACCATCATTGGCACCAAGGCAGAAGCGACTCTCATCGCTGAAGACGACACGTCTCCATTCGTCCCTCCATTCACGCCTGTCGTGACACCACTGGAGGCGGGCTGCACGATGTTGGGGCGTGAGCGGAAGACGGCCTAACGGTGTGCGGGACCGTAGCCCAGCTTCATGGAGATGGTTGCGAATGGTCCTCGCCGATACCCCAGGAGCAACAGTGTCCCTAATTTGCTGGGAAGTGGCGGTGCGGTCCCCTACGGCACTGCGTAGGATCGTACGGTCTTGGCGTGCATCCGTGCGTCGCTGCGGTCCGGTCCCAGGTCGACGGGCACGTGCACCTTCCGCCGACCACTGGCGACAACATCGATGTACTGTGGAGACCTCACGTCCCACGTGTTGAGCAATTCGGCGGTACGTCCACCCGGCCTCCCGCATGCGCACCATACGCCCTCGCTCAAAGTCCGTCAGCTGCACATACGGTTCACATCCACGCTGTCGCGGCATGCTACCAGTGTTAAAGACTGCGATGGAGCTCCGTATGCCACGGCAAACTGGCTGACACTGACGGTGGCGGTGCACAAATGCTGCGCAGCTAGCGCCATTCGACGGCCAACACCGCGGTTCCTGGTGTGTCCGCTGTGCCGTGCGTGTGATCATTGCTTGTACAGCCCTCTCACAGTGTCCGGAGCAAGTATGGTGGGTCTGACACACCGGTGTCAATGTGTTCTTTTTTCCATTTCCAGGAGTGTATATGTATTCAGTTACTTATAATCATCGTGACAACAAGACTGCATCAGTAAATAAGTAAGATTTTAATTAGTACGTATAAAGTGACGTACAGTCTTAGACACGAAACCTGGCCACCGGCTGACCACCCCAGAGACTTAGTGCGAGTTTTCCATTTAAGGCACCAGCAAAACTGTCTGGAGGAAAAGTTGTCTGCTCAAATGTCTCTGAGCACTATGGGACTCAACTTCTGAGGTCATCAGTCAGTTGTGTGCTGCTCAAAATGTTACAGTGATATGCCTGCTCGTAGTATAATGGCAAAGTCGCGTTGTGTAGATGCGAAACCGACCGTTCGAATCCACCCAGTATATTATATTTTTCCACCTCATTTCCACTGTCTGCTAAAGGTATCGCTCTGAGGAACCTCAAACATAATTCGCTCCACTTTTTAACAGACCATTAATAGAAATACCTTCGTGTTTCCCCGCTCTACAGCGGCCGCCGTCCACCCGACACTAGCCGCCTCAATCAAATGACCGCGGCGCACTTCGGCTCGTTTTTGCTCTCGCATTGTTATCAAATATAGTTTCTTATTGTTGTACGACTTTCCAAGTGAAATAAATTCGATAAACTGAATGAACACCGCATTGTTACACAGGACATGTAGGTTGCTACGAGTGTATTTATCGAGAACTATAAAATAGGGTCGATAATGGAAAAAGTTTAACGCTTGCGACATATTGGTCGCTTTGGGTTTAATGCAGGAGTACAGGAAGCGGAAGCAGATCGGAACACTTGTACGGTGTGTGCAACGAGTGCAACCGGACAAATCACGTAAGGTAAGGGTTTTCTTGTTTCGTGACACATCGTTCAGGCACGAATGGTTTTCCACATTCAGGAAGTCTCGATGGTTGATATATGTGGTGAACAGCGGCATTTGGATTCAGTAGGCTACGTTCAGAGGTAGGGTGTATGCTAATTCAAAGCAACAAAAATTAAAGGTGTGACTATCACTAAATTCTCGTACGAACGTAATCATTTTGCTCTATGAACATTCCAATGCAATTCTGTTAGCGGTGACTAGTTGCGGTACCCTTATGTTAACTTATTAAGAAAGAATTAATGGTGAGCCGTCATAAAGACAGTCCATCGAGCAACAGGCATTGCGATCACATAATATCTTGCATCTAGTGGCATAAAATAATGTTGTACACTACAGACACCTCCATAGCGATGTTTCCATCGCAGCTCGCATTTTTGCCAACAACTGAGACACCTTTGGTGTTGTAACTTGCACGCTTTGTGTTTCTTTAATGGATACAGGAGCGAGGAACAGATACGGTTCGTGGACAGAGAATTCAGACATTAATTTACTCTACATCTAATATCAAATAGTAAAAGTAATACATAACTTCGAGTGCTGTAGTTGCAGCGTCAGTTGCTAACAGTAGTTTGAATGTTGGAATATATACAGTTACGAAGATTTACAATTCAGTCAGTCTTCAGTACAATGGCCATTCCGTAGACGAGGAGCCCTGACCGCTATGAAAGTCTGTAAATGTTATGAAGTGGCAAACACAGAAAATGGCGTTTGAACTTACGTAAACTCCCCGCTGGAGCTCCGGAGAGGGATGCTTGCATATCACTGGCAGCGGTGTAGGCGTCCGTGGCATCACCCTCATGCCACAGTGGCGGCGGCGCGCGTATTTTATAGTGCGGCCGACCGGATGGCGGCCGATACCGCATTTGGTTGCAGTGTAGGAAAAACGATCAACAAAACTGCATCAAGTGTCGTTACTAAACGATAACGCATTCTGCTGATTTAACAAGCAGAACTGTTCAGGAGGTTGGTTAGGAAGTCATTTCTCAAGCACTTATTCATATGAACTTGCGCCCTCAAACCTTTCACGCCCCGTATCGAAAAAACATATAAAAATTCTTATCCGTACGAAAACCCACCTCTAATCTAGCTTGACGCCATCTTTCCAGTAGATTTCTACAGGCGTGGAATCGGTAAACTACCTGAGCATTTTATATGTCTGAGTCGTGTTTCTTCTGCCGGACACCAATCATGTATATACAGTCCCACAACTGCCAAACATCTTTTGCGTTCTTGCCAAATTTCAATCGTACTATCAGCAGGAAGAAATCGTTTCACCAGCCGACGTTTTCCTAGAGCGGGCGCGTAAGTCACTACGGCCAGCGTTTGAGACACGCGGCCACCGAAGGCCGGAATACCAAAGGTACATGTCAATGAGCATTATTCCTGTTTCTCTAACTAGGTTTAGCGAGTAGAGTGCACTTATTAATGACATTCAGATGCACCAACTCCAAACTAAACGTCATAAATCATTATCACGAATATTTTATTCAGTCCCTTGTATACTGAAAATTGTAAAGGTAATTCACCAGTTCAATTCGGATGCTTGGAATGCCTCCAGTGGTTGTACTGTAACATTATGAGTAGGCGATACGCTCTTTGGTCGTTATAGGCTTAGTAAATGTTTTTCATAAGATGCTGTCATTGGCACTATCCCCAAAACAGAGCCGGCCGTTGTGGCCGAGCGGTTCAAGGCGCTTCGGTCTGGAGCCGCGCCACCTCTACGGTCGCAGGTTCGAATCCTGCCTGTGGCACGGATGTGTGTGATGTCCTTAGGTTGGTTAGGCTTAAGTAGTTCTAAGTTCTAGGGGACTGATGACCTCAGATGTTAAGTCCCATAGTGCTCAGAGCCATTTGAACCATTCGAATCCAAAACAGAGTGGCAGAAATGAAAAGACAGTAACAGAGAATTGGTTGCAAAACGGAAACAATCACGCAGAGATTCAAATGGTTCAAATGGCTCTGAGCACTATGGGAATTAACATCTATGGTCATCAGTCCCCTAGAACTTAGAACTACTTAAACCTAACTAACCTAAGGACAGCACACAACACCCAGTCATCACGAGGCAGCGACACGCAGAGACTTCATAAATTACAACTAATATAAAGTTCCAGATCAAGAATGACCGAAATAGTGCGCTTAAAAAGCTGCGGAGAAAGTGATACCAGTGAATATGTGCAGTACGAGTTCGATTCCAGAATCTGCTACACGAGAGAAGAAGCTGTTTTCATCAGAATGTTGAACAAGGAACACAAAACACAGACAATAATGTACAACTTAAGTCATGCTTTAAAAAACTGTCATTGAGGCTATAAATACAGAGCGAATAACAAGTATCACGTACTCATACTGATTACAGTATAACGGCTCTTGATGTTTTGTCAATAAAAGCGAAGAGCACCTATGTTGAAGTGCTTTTCAACCTACGATTCTCTTCTGACCGAAAGAACCTGAAATAACAATGGGTTCACCAAGCTGAGGTTAGTGCTCATATTCTACGCAGCGCTTCACAGTCGAAGCAGTGTGTTATTAATTGGGTCACTTATGGTTTCATACGGATGATGCCTCTAGGCTACTACAATATTCACAGGAGAGTTATCGAGGTGTAATGCGATGGCAGATATGGGCAGATGGTTCTAATATGTGCAAAGACTATCCATACGCCGCTGATTCATGACAGCAAAGACTGGTTTGATGCGGTCTGCTACGAATTCCTCTCCTGTGACAACCTCTTCATCTCAGAGTGGCACTTGCAACCAACGTCCTCAATTATTTATTGGATGTATTCATTTTTGCCCTCTACAGCTCCCTCTAGTACCATGGAAGTCATTCCCTGATGTCTTAACAGATGTCCTATCATTCTGTCCCTTCTCCTTGTCAGTGTTTTCCACATTTGCCTTCCTCGTCGATTCTGCGCAGAACGTCCTCTTTCCTTACCTTATCAGTCTAACTAATTTTCAACATTCGTCGGTAGCACAACATCTCAAATGCTTCGATTCTTTTCTGTTCCGTCTTTCCCACAGTCCATGTTTCACTACCATACAAACGTACATTTTCCGAAATTTCTTTCTCAAATCAAGGTCTGTGTTTGATACTAGTAGACTCCTGTTGGCCAGGAATGCATTTTTTTGCCATTGCTAGTTTGCTTTTATGACCTGGTTGCTCCGACCGTTATCGCTTATTTTGCTGCCTAGGTAATAGAATTCCTTAACTTCATCTACTTCGTGATCATCAGTCGTGATATTAAGTTTCTCGCCGTTATTTCTGCTACTTCTCATGACCTTCCTCTTCCTTCGATTTACTCTCGATCCATATTCTGTACTCATTAGACGGTTCATTTCATTCAGCACATCATGTAATTCTTCTTCACTTTCACTAAGGACAGCAATGTCATCATCGAATCGCATCATTGTTATCCTTTCACTTTGAATTTTGATTGCACCCCTGAACATTTCTTTTATTTCCATAATTGCTTCTTTGATGTACAGCGTGAACAGTAGGGGCGAAAGAGTACATCTCTATCTTACACCCTTTTTAATCCGAGCACTTCGTTCGTGTTCGTCCACTATTATTATTCCCTCATGGCTCTTGTATATTACACGTCTCTCCCTACAGCTTATCGCTATTTTTCTTAGAATTTCGTACATTTTGCACCATTTTGCGTTAACGAACGCTTTTTCCAGGTCACAAATCCTGTGAACGTGTCTTGATTTTTCTTTAGTCTTGCTTCCATTATCAATCGCAAAGTCAAAACTGCCTCTCTGGTGACTTGGCCTTTCCTAAAGCCAAACTGATCGTCATCTGACTCATCCTCAGTTTTCTTTTCCATTTTTCTGTGTATTATACTTGTCAGCAAATTCGATGCATGAGCTGTTAAGCCGATTGTGCGATAATTCTGGCACTTGTCACCTCTTGTGGTCCTCCGAATAGTGTGGGTGAGATATTTCCGAAAGTCAGATAGTATGTCGCCAGACTGGTACATTCGACACACAACCGTGTTGTTGTCACTTTCCCCGATGATTTTAGAAGTTCTGATGGAATGTTATCAATCCCCTCTGCCTCATTTGATCTTAAGTCCTCCAAAGTTTTTTTAAATTCTGTTTCTAATACTGGATGCCCTATCTCTTCTATCTCCTCTAAATCGACTCCTGTTTCTTCTCCTATCACATTAGACAAATCTTCCACCTCATAGATGCCTTCAGTGTACTCTTTCCACCAATCCGCTCTACTTTTAACAGTGGAATTCCCGTTACACTCCTCATGTTACCACCATTGCTTTTAATTTCACCGAAGATTGTCATGCTTTTCCTATATTCTGAGTCAGTTCTTCTGACATTCATTTCTTTTTCGATTTCTTCGCATTTTTCATGCAGCCATTTCATCTTAGCTTTCCTGCACTTCCTATTTATTTCATTCCTCAGTGACTCGTATTTCTGTATTCTTCAATGTACCTGCTGAAGTACTTCTTCTGTTACCCTTTATGTCGAATTATAGCCCAGACTTAATATCTGTCATGGACTGTGCGGCTGGGCCCGGCGGAGGTTCGAGTTCTCCCTCGGGCTTGGTGTGTGTGCTTGTCCTTAAGATAATTTAGGTTAAGTAGTGTGTAAGCTTAGGAACTGATGACCTCAGCAGTTAAGTCCCGTAAGATTTCACACACATTTGAACTTAATATCTGCCTGTGAAAGAATTTCTGAACAGTGGGCGAATAGCATCATGATCCACACATAATACGGCCTTTTGTATGCCAATTAATCACAACGGAATGCCCTGTGCTTTCATCTTTCTGCCAGTGACTCAATTTCTTTCCTGCAGACTGTCACGTCACTGTGGATATGTTACTGTCTACCGCACCACCGATCAGGTCCACTTCGTCCCTCGACCAGCACACCCACTGTGAATGTATCAGAAATTATGACAATGTCTTACTGGTTTCTTGTTGTCAGCATTTCTAACTGGGTATCCTGCTGTTGCTCCGAAGATAGATACTTAAGACAAATATGAACATTTTGTGTAGCGAACATCCGGTATTTTCATTCTTTCAGCTCCACCATAAAAATGGTAAAAATAAGCAACAGAAAAGCGCTTACAAACTAATAAAGAATAATTTAGTAATACTTAGTGATGCTTCGTAAATTCCATCAGTCATATGACGATTATGAAAATCCGCTTTTTTAATCTACACAGCACTGCAGTATGAAGTGTTTGGTTTCTTAGGACTTTGTTATTAAATTTCGTTGTGGTCGTTTCAAAAACATCTAACTTCAAATATTTCTTCCTGTGAGAATCTATGACTATAGCTGCAGTAGCACACATCTATCGAAGCAGCGGTAATGTGAACATTGTCTCTTTCCTGTAATATAAGATGAGAGAAATTATAATTTACGTGTAAAATAAACTTGTTGCAGTCGAAAAATTAAATCTTCTAACTTACTGTCTCTTACTATACAAGAATTTTTCATAATGTTTCATTAGATTTTCAAGCAAATATCTGGTGACGTTATATGACGATCTTAGAGGACTGGAACTGGACTATCCTACTACCAGTGAATTGCCAAACATTTTCCCGTTTCGCATTTTTACACTCGTAAGTCATTGTTCTGTGATGGCAACAAGCCATGTCAAACACACGTGAATCAGATGCAGCGCCTATTTATTCAAACAACTAATGGGCGGTATATTTCAGAACAATGGAAGCAGGAATGTAGCGAAGTGATTATTTATCTCTCTGTAACATACAGATGATGTGTAATGACCGTCATTTGCGTTGCATAGCAGACAGTAATATTTATTGTACACTTATCAGCAGAATGAGTGTAATTACAACATTGAACTCTCTTTAATCATAGAATGCAGTCTTTCACAGCCGGTATTTGCGTTACTGGTGATATTTGTTTTATGAGCAGTGAAATATGCATTCGACCAATCCCATACAACAAAAATCATCAGTAATGAACTCTATTGCCATTTTTGTGTCATTAGTAGCTCATAAATTGAGGGCTAGGTCAGATTGTTCAAAGTGATGTAGGAAACGTTGTTTTCCAGTTGATCCTGAGATGTGTTTTACAAACAGCGATGCACGATTTAACTGCGAAGCCATCAATGTTTAATGTGTAGAAATATTATTTACGAAATTAGGTGCATAAAGAAGCATTACATGTGCAAAAATGGTACTATAACAGGTGAAATGAAGTGTGAAGCAAACTGTGTTGAGTGTTACTGTTTACATTAATTAATTACTTGATGAAAGATTGCAGCTACTGTCTGTAAGTATCCTTTTGACGAAACTGAAGCATGAGTATGTATTACAGCTGCAACGGACAAATTTAACTTTCTTTCTTCCAGTTTGCTATTGTAAAGTTGTGATGGAACACTTATTTGCAATTTCACTGAAAGCAGCACAGAAGAGTTTGCATAGTTACAGAGATATTATATGGGTCTTTAGTTTTTCTTTTGTCAGCCTGTAGAAGCTGTAAAGTTTCTTGTTACAGTCAAAAGTATACTTCCCACGAAGCGAGATGGTAGCAACAATATTTTAAGTGAATTTTCCAGAACTGATAGATTGCCCAGGACTATAGCCAAAATTTATCTTTACTCCCATAGACGTAAGCTTGCTGTATCAGGATCAAAATAAACATTAAATAGCAGTGAAGGAGAAACAATTAACTTTGGTGGTGCTTGTAACTGTCACTCGGCATTACATTGTACAGGCTAACTGCAAAATAAGAAAATCAACGACATCATTAGGATTGGAATATGTCATGGCATGCACCACCACTAATTTCATTTAAAGCAGGTAGGCGGTGTAATACCACCCAATTCACTGAACACCCACGCCATTCTGGCCATACAGTTGTATCAACAACTCGCAAAGATTACAATATAATTGCTGCTGAAGATTTTCCAAGAAAAGCGAAGAGCACAAAGCGTCTTATGTCTGAGATAACCTGTTTGCGGTATGCCTTAGACAGAGAGAATCCGAAATAACAATAAGAGATTAAACATACTCAGCGAATGTAAAAGTATTCATCCATTTACTCAAGTCCTTGTAGTCTGAGTTTAAATTTGTTCCTGATAGTTTCACTTTAAGGGATCTTTAGGGTATAAGGTTATGGATATAGGAATTATCCAAGTGTAATAACTATAACACTACTGCCTTAAGCAGTACTCCATTTGGCATTGAATATGATTCGGAAGGCAACGTTAATTCGACTTTCAGTCCATCTCCTCTCGACATCCTGAATTATTTCTGAACTGCTCTGACTGTTGTGCTGCCTGTCTCAGGAATTGTGTAAAGCGTTGTGGCAGTTGGCAGTCAGTGCTGAATCCAGACATACGCAAAGATCTTCGCTGTTCTAGGAGGTCACTCTCCTTTCCTGCATGTTCCCCATTCCATAATTATTAAAATACCGTTAGACTCATTCGGGTGGAAAGCTTAGGGTCAGGAACTTCTTAAAAAAGAATCTGCGAGCGATATGAATGGAAACAATGGAAACAGACTGTGGGATGGAAGCATGGAGAACTTCTTCGTTCTTGCAACATTTCTGATCGCGAAACGTCGTGATATAAATTGTTGCGTTTTAGTTTCTGAGAAACTGCAAATAACCCTTCCATGACACCTTTAAAATACATTGCTGATAGAAAATTAACTTAAATTTGCCTTGTGTAGTTGCAACACGTATCTGTATAGCAAATTAGTCAAAAGTGTACTTAGAGATGGTAGCTGCGATTTTTCTCCAAATAAGCAATTACTATAAGTAATACTACTCAGCACTGCTGCATTCACACAGTATCTCGCCTGTTGCAGTACCATTTTTTCATATGTAATGCTTCTTTATGCACCCCCTTTCACAAATAACATTGTTACCTATTATGCGACAGGTTAAATAGTGCTCAGTTTGCATTCAAATCGTGCACCGCTGTTTGTAACACACACACACACCAAGACCAATTTGAAAAAGTCTCCTGTACTTTGGATCAGTTTGCAAATTTGATATAACGAATTTCTCAATTCCTGAGCTGCTAATGATACAAAAATGACAACAAAGTTCACTGTTTTAATTTCATTAATTCTGCAGATATCTGCATAACATATATTACTGTCCCCTATGCAACTGAAATGACAGTCACTAAGAAGTTTTATATGTTACAGTTAGGTAAATAATCAGCTCACTGCACTCCTACTTCCACTGTTCTTAAATATACTGACCATCAGTTACTTTACAAAATAGGTGGCGCACGCTGAATCACGTGTGTCTGGCATGGCTTGGTACCATCACAAAACAATGACTAATGAGAGAATGCCGTTCAAGTATTATTACACAAGACAAATATTCGTAAATCACCTGTAATGCACAAAAAATAAATATATATCCTCTTTGTAAAGTGACATCCAGAAAAGTTTGGCAAATCAGTGATAGTGAGATAATCCGGCTTCAGTTCTGGAAAGCCATCGAATAATTTCACTAGATATTTACTTGGACATGTGTTTTAAAGTCAGATGTTTTTCGTCTGCTTTACTGTAATCTAAAAGAACCACAATGAAATTAAGTAATGGAATTGTGAAGAAAACCCTTGAGTTCGCACTGCAGTGCTGTGTACATAAAAATTTTTATAATCGTCAGATGATTGATGGAGTTTACCAGACTTCACTAGTTATAACTAAACTATTATTTATTAGTACGTAGACAGTATTCTGTCACTTATTTTCACCGTCTTTTTAATAGTGGAACTGGATGAATGTAAACATGGGATGCTAGTTGACAGCATATTCGTTTTTACCTTAACTATTCATCTTGAGAGAAACAGCAGAATACCCAGTCAGAAAAACTTGTAACAAGAAGCTGCTAAAGTAGGTATAAATCTGTTTCCTTTTCAGTTTTCAGTATACATAAGACAGAACAAACAAAAGTAATCATGAGAGTTATTGATTTATGATTATTTTGTATTTGGTACATCTGAATATTACTCTCTGCTTTCTAAGCCTAGTTACAGAAATTGGACTAAAGCTCATTGATATGTAATTTTGGTATTCTGGACCTTGGTGGCCACATCTCTCAAACATAGGCTGTAGTATCTTCCGCTCCCGATCATGGAATATATCAGCTGGTGAAACGATTTCTTCCTGCTGGTAGTGTAAATGAAACTTTGCAACAACGTAGAAAATGTTTGGGCAATTGTGTTACTTCTGAGGTACTTCGGAGATGGTAGAAAATCATCCTGCTAAATTCATTGGCTATTTTCTTTTCATTTTCTTTGAACAGTCTGAGGGATTTTCATCTAAGGGGTAACTTCGGGTTATCAATTTATTGTTTTGGACCTAGGGAAGTCGTGTCACGCGGAAATTGCAGCTGCTATTGTCTTACACGTCGCAGTTGATCTGGAGAATCATGAAAGAGATGAATAGCGCAGCTCTTCGCTATCACTGAGGCAGTCTGGTTGTGCTGTAAAGTAAATTCTGTGTTTAGTCGCCGGCCGTTGTAGCCTAGCGGTTATAGGCGCTTCAGTCCGGAACCGCGCTGCTGCTACGGTCGCAGGTTCGAATCCTGCCTCAGGCATGGATGTGTGTGATGTCCTTAGGTTAGTTAGGTTTAAGTAGTTGTAAGTCTAGGGGACTGATGACCTCAGATGTTAAGTGCCATAGTGCTCAGAGCCATTTGAACCATTTTTGTGTTTAGTCTTGGTTCCAGCCTGGATGGAGACCAGATTTTTTTATCTATTTTGTGACATACCGTCCATAAGCCAGATCAAAAATCAATAAGAATGTCGTAAGAAAATGTCTCCATTCTAAGCCCGCTTTCTACTTCCAGTAGCCCATAGTTTAAGGGCGAAAAACGTATGTAGTGTTCAAACTTGGTAATGCTTTTTCTGTTTCTACCGACATAATTTATGGTTTTTATGGATACAAAAATTTATTTTTGAAATTGTGGCACTGAATAATTCCATACTATTTGAGTATGACACGGAACAACACACAAACAAAGACCGTTTAGAAGCCCAGAGTGCTTAGCATTTTACTAATTCATGCTGGTTTAGACACGTTCGTGTTACAGATACTTAACGTTTTATTAAAACAGACTCCCGTCGTAAGGTGGGTGCAGTAAGTTGTAATTCATTTGTGTTAGTGTAGATTACATTTTAATAGCGTTTTTCCATTAGTTTATTGAACACAACAGTCAACATAAGAGAAAAATTAGTCTTCAACAATATATTCTCTAACACGATCTACAACAGTCTGACAATTCTCAGGCAGTTTACCGATTACACGTTTGTAGAAAACTACTTGAAAGGTGTTATCACGCCAGGTTTGTGGTGCGTTTTCGTCCGGAGGGGAATTGTCTTGACATTTTTTCAACACAGAGTCTGAAAGGTAAACGTTTGCTAAAATACGGTTAAAAATTAATGAACTGAGTGAATTTTAACTCGCTACTTTGCGTCTACATCTTGCAACTTTTACCAGTAGACGACGCTCAGATGCAGGACTGTAATATCTCGAGTGGAAGACATTACCTCCTTCAGACACTTCTGCATAGTAAAATTTTTCCAGATCGTGGAGATGGTCGGATAAAGTATTCTGAGGGGTGGCCAGTTTAATTCGAGTCTTAAGTGAACGACTCGAATACTTTCTACGGTGGCCGGCTGGCGGCCAGACTTTATGCCTGAAATTGTACGCTGGCTTATTGTTACGCCAGAAAAGTAAATTGAAATATACTGTTATTATACTCAGTAAGACTGCTTGTTGCTCCTCACTAATGTCACGAATCGGTGATTGAATTACTACCTTTTTTTGTTTTTCATTTTTTCCTGGCTAGAGTTACGCCACCTTTTAACTGAGATGACTTTGTATTAAAACATAATACTTTTTATTGTTCTTAACTTATTACAGATGTGACGGTTCTTGTGTGACGCAAGTGTTGTCTCCAACGTTGCCTGGGAAGCAGGTCACCCTAAGCAGGCTCTGATCAACTCATGGCGCTCCAGCTCATGCTCGAATACAGTGGTAGATAGCGCTTCCGTTTTAATCGAGAGTAAACTGTAAGGCTCAAGTTCGATCTTGCCAAGAAGTCTGAGAAAACCATCCGACAATAAACTGTAAAACTCAAGTGCAGCCTTACCAAGAAGTCTAAACAAAGGACTGCGTCATTTAGCAGTTGGCGTCAGTATCATCTGCTGCCGGTGCTGTGCACAAATTCATACTGAAACCTTATATAGTAACAATGGTGCATCGATTGACCAACTCATATAGTGTTCCTCAGCATCATTGCTGCACCTTGCCATTGCTGTCTTTGCGTGACGGAAAGTTTGATCCTGAAACCCATCTATTTTACTGATGAAGCTTGGCTGCATTTATTGGCACGTGCGAACTTGCGGATCACAAGTATGAAAATCTTCATCAGCTACATTAAGAGATTTTGCATAATTGAAAAGAGGAGAGTGATGTGAAATTGTGTAAACATGGATTACTGGACTGACTTCTTCCATCAAACCATAACTTCCAATAGGTATGTGAACAATATATGGAAACATTCTTTTAGTGAAATAACAACTAACGAAAAGACCTGGACAATGCAAGAGAGTACTCCGCCAATATGTCTACGAGAGAATTACGAGGTGTTTTTAATACGAGCGACTACCGGAGAAGGCGGTTCGTTCATTGCTGAAGTTTATCCAGGCAGTAATGCAATTGCACAATTCTTCTGCTCCCAGAATATGAACCTAAAAAGTGCGTCTCATTATTCTCATGCTCTATCCCTCTCATTTCATGTTTATAAACTCTTTCCTGCGTGCTAGAGAAAATAAATAAATGTACGACTTTTGAGTTTTCAGAAGTGAGGCTATAGCTTAAAATTAGCAAAGGAGAAACGTATGTAGGTATTTGTTTAAACGTAGAATAGGCTTAACTACATAACATTGTAGTGAATACACGCTGCATGACCTAAACTTTTCGGGACGCATTCTCAAATCCTCTCACGGCGACGGCAAATCGAGCCACAAAATACATTGCTAAATCTGCATGATGACTGCAGACAAAGTCCTCCAAACACTTAAAAAAAAAAAAAAAAAAAAAAAAAAAACTTGAAAATCACAGTTAGACACTGTAGTTCAGTTTGGGACATCAGAAGAACAAGTTTTGAGTGTCAGTTGTAGAACGAAAAAGTAGCTCTGGATAAATGTCAGAAAACATTACAACAGCTAAACACTTGGAAAGATCACCACATCTTGAGAGACTGAAAATCGCGTGACGTAGTAACGATCGGTTATCTTCGGAGGACCGAGAGAAAGATAGCTACAAATGTTGAACTTAAGAAATGTAGAGGATTTTGGTAAATATCCTCTGTGTATACTGAGTAGGCCACAATTCATTGTAGAACACAGTTGGTGACGAAATACATTTTGAAATTACACTTACAAGTGGGGCGTGCCTACTCGTTCTCATCCGTTTCTTTCAATTTATGGTACATGCAGGGCTAGGCCACAAATGACAACGACAGGCATGGGAGCTTTTAGAAAAAAAAAAAGCATTTTTGGCGCGTGTCGGGGAAGGCGTGAGCCATCTGTCACCGTAATTTGCAGGCAGGCGTTAGCCCAGCGGAGAGAGTACATAAACGTAATCCAAAGGTCGTGGGGTCAAGTTTCTATGCATAAACAATTTATATTTTTATCTTCATGTTTTACGTTATTTACGTTGAAAATGAACAAAAATAATACTTAAGATATTGGATTTATTAATAATTTCGTAAAGCCAAAGGAAAATCTAGAATTGCAAACAAATTTCCTGGAAGGAATTGCAAGTGTACACGAGAACTTCGTAGTCTGCATAAAATCAGATACTTTTATTATTTTCCCGTCGATGATTTACAAGTGTTGGGGGTATATTTATCGCAAAAACAAGGAAAGGAGTAATATTCTCGGCGTCTTGCACACTTTATAAGCACCGCGTTTTACAATTACTTGGTTGTTTTAAAGTTTCTATACAAAAAACTTGTTTTACTTTTATAGAAGTTTCTGTTTAATCGCACAGTGTAGCAGCAAACCGAGCACAACGCATCATTTCGCCAGATACTGGCGAGTATATTTGATTATGTGCAGTGCAATGTATTATGATGCAGTCTTCTCGGGATGGGATGTATTTTTCTCTCTCGATGAGACAGCGGAAGTTTTGCAGCTATCCTTTTCATGACTTTAATGAAAATATGAATAAATACAATATATTGAGCGTTATTTCGGTTTATTTGCAGAGTGAAAACAACTTAAACGTTTCCGCACATGGACCCGATTCTGTGCTCTTTGCCGGCCAGGGTGGCCGAGCGGTTCTAGGCACTACAGTCGGGAACCGCGCGACCGCTACGGTCGCAGGTTCGAATACTGCCTCGGGCATGGATGTGTGTGACGTCTTTAGGTTAGTTAGGTTTAAGTAGTTCTAAGTCTAGGGGACTGATGACCTCAGCAGTTACGTCCCATAGTGCTCAGAGCCATTCTGTGCTCTTTCCGCTGCCTGGGAACTACACAAACACATGTGGCTCATGTCACACCCGACCCACACCATAAATGTTATTTTTTTTAAACGCTTACCCATCTGGAGCTCCCGTTCTGCCTCTTTCGTTTGTGGCCAAGCCCTGTATGTAGCATAAATCTGAACGAAACTGGTGATGACGAGAAGGTGCGGGCGGTCACCGTGTTAGACTGACTTTATACGACTTATGGAAGCCACCTTACGGTCTGTGGTAGAGCATAATTGTGGTACCACTGTCTTGTACTCGCTTTCTCTGTTCCATTCACTACCGCCGCTTGGGAAGAAAGACTGTCGGTAATCCTCCGTATGAGTCCTAGTTTCTCTGATTCTCTCGTGCTTATTTCACCATACATAACTAATATGTTTCCCGTCACTTCTTTTAACATATGCGCTCGGAATTGTAATAATGAACTTGTCCGTGAGGCACAACATATCTCTCTCTTAATTTCTGCTAGCGAACTTTGTTGCGATCCTTCGTAACGCCATCGCACCGACTCAGCCAAAGCGTGGCGAAACCCGCCGCTCTTAGTCGGATCTTCTCTACCTCTTTTATTAATTCAACTTGGAACGATCCCAAACGGAGGAGCAATAAACAAGAATCGGTGGGACAAATGTTTTGTAAGCCACTTCTTTTCTTGGACGGAATACATTTCCTTAAGGTTCATCTAATAAATCTCAGGTTGTCAGCTGCTGTTCCTACAGGTCTCGCATACCGTCAATTTTAGATGTTTTACAGTTATTTCTGTTTACAATTTACTTCTAACAGCGTGATCGAACAGTAGGCTATATTTATTTTCGTCCAGGGTTAAGTGTGAGTCCTCGCACCGATCGCCGATCCTGTGTAGCTCTTCGTGCAATCCAATGCATATTATGGCGTCGAAACCTTCTACTAGACAATAACGTTGTCTGTGAACAGCCTCGCCGAACTTCTGTCGTCGTCAACGGGATCATTTATGTACAGTTAAACGGTAACGGCCCTATAAAACTCTCTATACGATTATTAGTTTCGTTATGTGTATTAGATACGCCTTAAGATCTCGTTTACTCGAATTCAGTACTGTGGGTTGAAATATGTCTTCTAACAGCAAGAAACGGAAAGTGCATTCGAGTCGACTCATTTTCTTTGGAAAGAATTTTTAGCTGATTTCTTTGGCACTGCTAAGAGATATCTCGCTATTGCCAAAACAGAGCTCGTTGTTTCTGGTTATCTTTATGACATTTTAAATATCGGACTCCACGCTTCGCGCCAGCACTGTATCGGGCTGTCGCCTAAGAGCACAGTCACCGCCAGCCTAACTGGCAATGAAAATCCTAGCGAACTTCTGCGCAAGAGTGGAAATGTCAGTCGGTGGGTGCAGATAACGGCTGGTGTCGCAAGGCACGCATAGAAGAGTGCGATAAGGCAGCATATGCGTCGGCGTCGGTGGCTGCGGCGAGTGTGAGAACGCGGCGGTCGCAAAAAGCGGCGCACATGTGCGTCGCGTCTGCAAACAAGCGGACCGCCGACCGTCGCAACCCGCAACCACGACCTAATTGGGACGCGCCTTCTGCTTCCTCCTTGCGAGCCCCTCTTCCTAAAATCACCGCTTTATGAAATGTTATCCAAATGTCCTGTGAAACATACAGATTTGACCTATCTGTTCGTGTTATTCCTTCGTGGACCTCAGTACGAAGACTGGTTTGATGCAACTCTCAACTCTAATCTATCCTGTGGAAGTTTCTCCATAGCTGCTGCAACGTAAATCCGTTTGTACCTACTTACTGTCATCAGGCTTTGCCTTACCTCTACAATTCTCCCCCCCCCCCCCCTCAACCCCTCTGCCACCCTCTCCCCACTTCCCTCCAATAACAAACTGACTAATCTTTGATGCCTCAAGAAGTATCCTATCATCCTATCTCTTCTTCCATTCAAGGTTTTCCATAAATTTCGTTTCTCACCGATTTAATTACGTATATCTTCATAGCTTACTCCACCTACCCATCTCATTTTGAACTTCTATTCTTATCGTATCTATCCTGCTCATCGACAGCGTTTTACTTCTGTACAAAGCTACTTTCCACACAAGTAGTTTCAGAAAAGATTTTCTAGCAATTAAATACATATTAAATGTTAAAACGTGTCTCTTTTACAGAAAAGCTTTCTTGTTCTTGCAAGTCAGCGCTTTACATCCTCTCTTTTCTAGCAGCTTCAGTCATATCTTTGCTCCCCAAATAGCAAAACTCGACTATTACTTTAGTGTCTCATTTTATAATCTAACCCCTCAGAATAGTCGTTTTAATCCAAGATTCCAATACCATTTGTTTTACTTTTGATTAGGCTCACCTTGTAACCTTGTTTCAAAACACTATCCATTCCGGTCAACTGCTCTTCCAAGTCCTTTCCAATCTCTGACAGAATTACAGTGTCACTGATCTTTAATTCCCTTTCCAAATTTCTTTGGTTTCTGTACAATTCTGTCTCAGTCTCTTCCCTTTCTTGTCCTCCGACTTTTATAACCCCTGTCTGGTTTGTGTATGTTGCAGATAACCTTTCGATCAGTGTATTTTACCCCTGAAAGCTTCAGAATTTCAAATAGTTTATTCTAGTCAACAACGTCAAAAGTTTCCTCTCAATCTAAAAATGCTAAAAAGTGTACATTGTAAAGCCGTAGTGTCAGCATTGGCTAGTGTGTACTTATATTTCTCCAGAATCCAAAATAACCTGCTTCAAGTGGTCTTTCCATTATTCTGTAAATACACTCCTGGAAATTGAAATAAGAACACCGTGAATTCATTGTCCCAGGAAGGGGAAACTTTATTGACACATTCCTGGGGTCAGATACATCACATGATCACACTGACAGAACCACAGGCACATAGACACAGGCAACAGAGCATGCACAATGTCGGCACTAGTACAGTGTATATCCACCTTTCGCAGCAATGCAGGCTGCTATTCTCCCATGGAGACGATCGTAGAGATGCTGGATGTAGTCCTGTGGAACGGCTTGCCATGCCATTTCCACCTGGCGCCTCAGTTGGACCAGCGTTCGTGCTGGACGTGCAGACCGCGTGAGACGACGCTTCATCCAGTCCCAAACATGCTCAATGGGGGACAGATCCGGAGATCTTGCTGGCCAGGGTAGTTGACTTACACCTTCTAGAGCACGTTGGGTGGCACGGGATACATGCGGACGTGCATTGTCCTGTTGGAACAGCAAGTTCCCTTGCCGGTCTAGGAATGGTAGAACGATGGGTTCGATGACGGTTTGGATGTACCGTGCACTATTCAGTGTCCCCTCGACGATCACCAGTGGTGTACGGCCAGTGTAGGAGATCGCTCCCCACACCATGATGCCGGGTGTTGGCCCTGTGTGCCTCGGTCGTATGCAGTCCTGATTGTGGCGCTCACCTGCACGGCGCCAAACACGCATACGACCATCATTGGCACCAAGGCAGAAGCGACTCTCATCGCTGAAGACGACACGTCTCCATTCGTCCCTCCATTCACGCCTGTCGCGACACCACTGGAGGCGGGCTGCACGATGTTGCGGCGTGAGCGGAAGACGGCCTAACGGTGTGCGGGACCGTAGCCCAGCTTCATGGAGACGGTTGCGAATGGTCCTGGCCGATACCCCAGGAGCAACAGTGTCCCTAATTTGCTGGGAAGTGGCGGTGTGGTCCCCTACGGCACTGCGTAGGATCCTACGGTCTTGGCGTGCATCCGTGCGTCGCTGCGGTCCGGTCCCAGGTCGACGGGCACGTGCACCTTCCGCCGACCACTGGCGACAACATCGATGTACTGTGGAGACCTCACGCCCCACGTGTTGAGCAATTCGGCGGTACGTCCACCCGGCCTCCCGCATGCCCACTATACGCCCTCGCTCAAAGTCCGTCAACTGCACATACGGTTCACGTACACGCTGTCGCGGCATGCTACCAGTGTTAAAGACTGCGATGGAGCTCCGTATGCCACGGCAAACTGGCTGACACTGACGGCGGCGGTGCACAAATGCTGCGCAGCTGGCGCCATTCGACGGCCAACACCGCGGTTCCTGGTGTGTCCGCTGTGCCGTGCGTGTGATCATTGCTTGTACAGCCCTCTCGCAGTGTCCGGAGCAAGTATGGTGGGTCTGACACACCGGTGTCAATGTGTTCTTTTTTCCATTTCCAGGAGTGTAATTCGTGTTAGTATTTAACAATAGTTATTGAACTGATTTTTCTGCACGACACAATAAATGCATCGAGTCGGAGGTCATCACTTTGAACATTTGATTTCATAAAACGGTGAGATGCAAGGGATTTACGGACAACAAGCAGGCCGAAAGTGAGAAGCGAGGGGACTCACTGGAAACTTAAAATTTACACCCTGTATATTAAAGTAATGGCAAAGCTGAGGTGTTATTGGATGTGTAATCATTAATGAGAGAAACGATATTACGAAACTGCTGCTAGGAGGTGGCTGTCTATTGAGAAGGGAGTATCGAACATGTGTGCATATGGGCAGCCGCCGCTTTATGTCTGTATACACCAAAGGCCGTAAATCAAACTCGCTTACTTCTAGTTAACGGTTGTAAGTACGTTTGGTCACTATGAAGCAGAGGCGACCAGATTTGTCAATATTTATACCTATACGGCAATTGAAAAACCCGTAAGGTGGTGATTAAAATCGATGTCGCACGACGTTACGATCCTTTAGACAATTTGCATTTGCGGTTTTCCATAGTAGTGCAGTACATGAACTAGCAGTACATGAACGAACAGTCTTTTATCCTTACCTCGCTGTAAGGTAAATAGTGGCGGCATTACTTGTACGTCATTCTGCATTTTCACAAGAACCTGGAATAAGATGGGTAGGTGGATTACTTATTGAAAGGAGGTCTGTGCATTCTTTCGAATAGGATAGTGCCATGCGACGAAAAGTAGATGCTATACTACGAGTGTCGTCTCTACAGAGCCTTTCATCCTGGAAAGACTGTGGTAAAGCAGTGCCTGCTGTGGCGTATTTCATACGGTCGAACGGTGTTTGACAAACTGTGGCTTGCTAGCAACTTAATCATTCATACAGCAAGCTGAGAGGCCTCTCTCATGCTCATAAAAATCTCTTACCAAACGACTGCGCCACTTAAAAGTATTTGTTCTATTTTCTAACAGACAAATGATTCACAACTGAAGCATTTCTCACAGAAATGCTAAAATGCTAAGGCGTTTCTCTGTCCTGCGTTACTGTAATTACGAGAAAACGATTTCGTTTAAAATAACCTGATTTAAAGTGTAGTCTATCGTCGATACGATAAAAGACTTAATTAACAATTTTGTACTTGTTCAAATTCTACGAATATTGGTGTTTTATGCATTACGGAAATTTATCAAGAAGATGCTGAAAGTCAAGATTGATTCAACTGTAAGACTAATGAAACCCTGTCTGTCAGTGAGGAACGTAGAAATTTAGAAGTTAAACTGCAAATTCAAAGTAGAGTACCACACAGCGAACGAATCATGTTTACACGTAGTTTCAATAGATACATGTCCTGGCATCTATCACCACTAGCAACCACACACGATTTGCGCATCAAGAACCTTTCAGGCGCCGTGTTTCTTAATTCTTATTATGTCCCGCAGATAGTCACTGACTGATTTAAAACTTTGAAATGCAGAAAACAATTTACCAAATATAACGTATTTTGTTAGAGTTTCTGACTCGTACTACTGTGGAAAGTGTGGTATGCTAGATCGTTAACTCAAAGAATACGAGGTTTTGCCAGACTATTGCTGACATTGGTAGCGTGTCCGAGTGCCAACAGAACAATTTGACGGTGCTCTGGGAGATTTTCGGTCGCCTGTGCTCTGTGGGATTCTCGGTCACCTTTACCAGAAAATTAGAAATTTAATTACCTCACTTCTTCAGGTTTTCGCGGAACTTCCCTGCGCGCAGTGACGTTTAACGTTTTTGGTATTGTCGGAGGTCGTAAGTGCTAATTACAGTCTGAAAAATAGTTCCGTAAATAATCTGTTTCCCATCTTACAGTGTAATCATTGGAAGCATGTCTACCAGCAAAGATGTACACGGATGTGCGTGCAGGCATACGCTGCAGCAAACGAGCGGGAAGTGGAAAAACGCTCTCGCTGTCTTCCTGTTTGTTCTAGCTGATGGACTTCTGCAGCGATCTTGACTTTCCTATACAGCCGAACACAACATCACAAATACCTTCCCGCCGTAACTCATTAAAGTATAAAGTGTAATCAGCCCTTTCAAATTAAAAGTGCTAACGCGTGTACTCAAGTGATAATATGCTTCTTTAATATACAGTATGCGAAGATTAAAATCATTATCAGATTCCGTAATATTAAACTATACTTTTAGCGTCGTGGCGACAATACGTGCTATCTACGGTATAGAATATCCATTTCTCCACTGTTTTCTTCTTTTCAGTGCTCCCTGAATAATTATATCGACTTCAGGCAGCAGTAACCTACGCGACCTGCAGAAAAAGTTTGCGTTACCGTAAGTTTCTGAGCATTTTTGCGTCGCGTCGTTTTTCTTTTGCGATTGATTGTATTTATCGACGACGTAAAATCGAAGTGGGTGTGCAGTGAACCAATGAAATACATTTGAAATTAAAGTGTTAATAATTCAGTGAGTTTTTTCAGTTATCGAAAGCACATTGCTGGCAATAATGGAATTTCTGCTGTGCCATTTCATCGTTTAAGGAAATAATTGTTATTCCAGATCCTTGTGAAACTGGTTCCGTCGGTGCATTACATATGGTGTCATTTGATGAATGACCCCAAAAGCAAAGACGTGCTGCTTCTTGACAGCCAAAGGGCGCAGTTAACTTCCTGTGACTTCTCAATCCAGTGAGGGGTATCCATGTTGCTCCTGCGGGTTTTCGAAAGTCGTCTGCCCACTTTCCATCACGCTCTGTTATTATCACTTGACATAGAAACTTCAACTTCCACGATCCATTTCTTGTTTATTCGTCTGACATGTCCCACACACCTCAATTTCATTTTCACTACGGTCATTATTAGCAGTCTGTTCCACAATCCATTTGTTTCTATTTCTGTCTCGTCTCGTACTTCCTAACTTGCATCTCTCCATTTCTCGCTGTGAAAAACTCAGTTCATAAACGGTTTACGCGATTGAAGTCCATGACTCGCCGCCGTCAGTAAAAACTGATAATACACTGGATAGTAAACTTTTCTTTTCCAATACATCGGGCCCTGTTTAGTTTACCAGAAGAGCAGAAGAGCTCCGGGTTCACTTTACTGTTCTGTATATTTTTGTTTTCCTGGCCATTCAGTCGTGGTGTTCAGCTACCCTCCCCCTCCCCCCTCCCAACGCCCCCCCCCCCAAATAAAATCAACTAATTACTTGGCGTCATGGCTCATTCGAAGAATTTTCTTTTTGATGCATTGTCTACAAGTTAATTTGGTCTTACTATCATAGTTTTCAGGCCTGCTTTCAAACATTCTCTGTTAAATTACTCCATTTATTGTTGAAGTTTATCAGCACTCGACGGAACCAGCAGTACCATAATGAGTATGAAGTTATTCCCCTTTGTTTATTCAGTGTTTCATCTACTTCTATAACGTATTATGCCAGTGTATGAGTCTTTTCAAACTGTTAACTTCACAGTGAAATTTTAGGACGATCCTATTATTTATTAGGTTCCGAAGTTATGGAATCTCAGAAATAAAGGATCGTTCGCTGCCTTAGGTAGCCGATTGTATGCAAGCTAAGGAGTAAATTGGATTCTGGTGCAGTCAACAATACGTGCAGTATATGACGTCACAATCCTATTTTCGACTGTTGCACGCGCCCTGTGGGATCCCGATTAGCACATTTTAAAACTGAGTCGTCCAAACATAAATTATCAACTGACGTTTATTCGCAGCTACTTCTGGTCTGCAGTAAACGCAAGAATGATGCAATTCCATAGAGCACTAAATGTTAATTATTTTGTTATTAATTGATGTGACAGTATTTGACATTTAACTTTAGCTAAACGGTCGCTTAATACACAACTCACGACCGCGCGCCGCGGCTACTGCCTTTCAGTTCAACGCGCCCTCGCAGATTCACTGTGGCTCCTACAACGCTGCCTAACTTTCAGTACCATTCATTTACAATTGTCCAAAACTATGTCCTCATAAAAGCGTACCATTGCAATCAGGGAATTACTGAGACCTCACAACCTTCTGCTCCGAAAACACACTGTTAACATGAGGTAACATGAAGTAAATTGTATAATAAAATTTGTTTTGCGGGTGTACAAACGAAAACTGCATGCTTAACATTCACTTCCGCTTCGTGCAGCGTCAGCTTCAGTGTCCTGCTGTACATCGAGGTATAAAAAGTACACAGAACAGTGCAGTCAAGGCAGACAGGCAGGTACAACGTGGTGTAAGCATAAACACGTCAAATGTATACAACATACGCAGATGTTGTCTAGCTACAGGCGACAAACAGTTCAAAGATACACAACCTAGCAAAGTATACAGCATGCAACAATTTTAGTCTATTTGCTTTCTCCCTGGCCGCTGACACTATAAACACCACTATATAGATGACGTTGTAGGTGCGGGCAGAAGGTTGGGCAATGTGTACATAATACTGCGGAAGAAATGGTGGACACAAAATTTGATTTCTAGTTATTAATACCATTCAGCTATCTTACTTAGTGTAAATAAGTTCCGACCTCTTGAAGTAAATCTATTTTTGTATTTCAACCTGCAATGTATATAACAGACACTTTTTTGTGGATAGGAGCATCCTGATTGTGTATCGTCACACATTATTTATCGAAATAATGTAGACTAGTAGCACTTCCGTGTTTTCTGAAACGTTATCCGAACCTCCTCTCTGATTGTACCATGTGTAAGGCAAAGTAGTCTTTGTGATATAACTACACATACCAGATCCCTATATATATTACCTAAACTGTATGTTAATGAAAGCTGGCTCAAAATGGCTCTGAGCACTATGGGACTTAACATCTGTGGTCATAAGTCCCCTAGAACTTAGAACTACTTAAACCTAACTAACCTAAGGACATCACACACATCCATGCCCGAGGCAGGATTCGAACCTGCGACCGTAGCAGTCCCGTGGTTCCGGACTGAGCGCCTAGAACCGCTAGACCACCGCGGCCTGCTTAATGAAAGCTGGAGACGTTTATTTAAAAGGGTACGTGCATATATATCAGTCTCCTTAAATAAATATTCTAGATTTTGAGATACATCGTCGTGTGAGGAGATGCTGATATATGTCCTTGATTCAGTGTCACGAGTATGTTAATTGTGTTTGTGGGTACCTGGAACAGCAACCATAACGGACCAGGCGGCCTGTTTGAGTATCCATTTCCTGTTGGGTAATCTTCGAAGAAGTCAGTGCGATCATTCTGCTGGCACCATCGTATGTCTCGCGTAGTGTAATGAGAATGAGAATGAGATGAGAGAGACTACCGCGCGTACGGAGGCATTTACACATTTTTCCCTTGTTCAGCACACGAATGAGACTGGATAAAACTGGATAATATCGGCACGAATTATCCTCCGTCATGTCCTGTGCAAGTGGGTTGCAGTGCGTAAATGTAGACGTAGAGGTAGGTTTTACCATCATCAAGACATCTCGTACATCTTAAGATGAACATCTTTGCCTTCTCCGATACCAAGCAATTTAAAGCCCATAGCACCGTATTCTTCGTGGTCGTCATACCCTTCTTCGAACCTAGCGTCCGTAGTCATAAGTTTGCCTTTGAATACCGTTTTGGCCCATGCGTAGTAGATGGCCATGTCATTCCTTTCTATACTGTGGGATCTTTTCTAGTATTCGTACAACATGAAGCTCCTCTCTTATCATACTGGTCCTCTTATGATCTTCTAATTTGTATCCTGCCAAAGGTCTTCGAAGTCTCATGTCTGCAGATTCAAATTTCTTTAACTGTTTGGTTGTTAAATTCCATACTTTGGATCCATAGAGCAGTAAACGTAAATCATAGTATTATAGAATTTAACTACTGTCTCTTTGCAGGCTTTGTTCAGGAGCGTTCTCTTAATCGTACGTAACATTTTAATTCTTTTCAGGGTAATTTTGTTTGAAGTTATCCCTAAAAACCAGATAACAGAAAAGCACAGGGAATTTAATATCCCGACGTATATAGCTTTTGTGGATTGTGAAAAGAAAAGATTGGTGTTTAACGCACCGTCTACAAGATTAGCGTTTAACCTCCCGTCTACAACGAGGTTAATAGAGACTGAGCGCGGGCTCAAATTATTTTTTGAAGGATGGGGAGAAAAGTCGGCCATGCCCTTTCAAAGGTACCGTCCTGGCATTTTCCTGGAGCGATTTAGGGAAATTACAGAGGACCAAAATCAGGATGGCCGGACGCGGATTCGAATGGTCGTCCATTGTGCTAAACCACTGTGCCATCTCGCTCTGTGGTTATGAAAAGGCATTCACACGTGGTGCGTTATAAGTTATTGGATATTTAAGAGAGTATGGTACTCTTCAGCATTTAATAGGATCAATTCAGAGTTTGCATGCCGATAACAACAAAAAAATGGTTCAAATGGCTCTGAGCACTATGGGACTCAACTGCTGAGGTCATTAGTCCCCTAGAACTTAGAACTAGTTAAACCTAACTAACCTAAGGACATCACAAACATCCATGCCCGAGGCAGGATTCGAACCTGCGGCCGTAGCGGTCTCGCGGTTCCAGACTGCAGCGCCAGAACCGCGCGGCCACTTCGGCCGGCGATAACAACATCAAGAGAAACGTCAGTTCAACCATTAGTACAGGAATGAGAAGAATCACGCAATAAGTTAGACAAGGATGTCCTTTATCACCCACACTATTTGACATATGTGGAAATCACATTGTCGATAAATGGCTAAAAAAGTGTAAGATTTGTGCTCAAATAAATGTGCAGCCTTTAATTCTCTCCTTTTGCATATGACCAGGCTGTATAGGCGGATACGAAAGACAACCAACAACGAGCTGTATGGTTCTTACATATAATGGCAGAAAAATGTAATTTCACCGTAGCCACAGAGAAAATTACAGTTATGGCCTTTAGTGGAAAAAGAGCACGTTAGAACTAAAAATCATGATTGAGAATAAACATAATGGACCAAGTCCGAAAATTCAACTACCTGGACTGTGATATCTCTTATCCTTATGATAATGATTCCATTGATTTTAATTGTATTTATTTCTGTTTGTAAACCGAAGAGATATGAAAAGAAAGAAACTGATCAGGGGACAGACAGGAGTAATAGATAATCACAGTGCGAATAAATGGAAGTGCCCAGCATATGTTGCAAACCGAAAAATCCAAACTGGACCGAGGAAAATCTTTTTTGGAAAGGAGTAAGAAAGACTGAGACTACGATATAACAGAAAGTTGGTACACGACTTTCGCAAACAAGTAAGAGCAACATGTATGCGTGGTAATGAAGTCCGTAATGCATAGAATAGTTTACAGGGCGCCTTTATTCAGTTGTTCGTGTCAAATGCTTGATAATTAGTATGATAATGACACAAAGCCTTGGTAAGGGGTCTCCACAAGTAACAGAATTTTTGTTTTCCTTACTATAGTATATAATAATTAATTGAAACATTAAACTGTTTAGAACTTCCTGATAACTATTGTCTTTAATAATAAGTACTACATGCGATTCTACTTAAATGGCCTTCATGACTCTATTAAACATCCATGCTCTTTAAACGACAATGATCACGAATTTTCTGCATGAACTTCGGAACCTCGGCCTTAAGCTCTCGCTAAAGACAACGTTTTTCCATGTAATACAGCTCTAAATGTGAACTTCTTTCGTTCTTCTTTTATGGATTAGAACGTGGTGTACTTGATATTTATTCATTATGACCTGCTTGAGGGTTTTATTATATTCCTGCTTCACGCTCTACAGAAAATGTGATGGCTTTGTGTAATATATTGAACTCAGCACACAAATTAATGATTTATTCTTCGGTGCCATTAAATATCAATGAATTTTTTGCCGTAAGTCATGACTTGACAAAGACTACGTAACAGGAGACATGTTGATGACACTTTATTTCTATTTAACGCCACTGCTTCGTGTACTGAGCACATAATGCCAAAGGTGATGCTGACACGGTGATGTGTGTCGAGAGTGCAAATTTAGTTTGTGCGCAGGTAGAATTAATAAGTATTTTACTATGTTAGTTATTTCATATTATCGAAAGGATAACAGTTACTGAAAATTACCTGCACTTGACTTTGGTATCATGGCAACATAAATATCATGAGACGTAACCAATATAAGTTTTTGCAGTGAAGGTAGTTTTTATACTTACATACTTCAATTTATCACAGTTAATGATAATTAACATGGGATAAAACTTGAGATCAAGTGCTGAGAAGAAGGTAAAATGAATGTAAGCGTATGATTTTTCGTAAATGTCTCCATTATAAAATTCATTTTCATTGCCAAGGATTTCCTGATGATATTGCTATCACACAATGATAGAAACTACACAAAATAGCGGAAAAAACCGAACACCTAATATAGTAAAAGAAGACGCAGTTACAGCAGAAACAAGATCGGGATTCAACAATCAACCTTTACTAACTAGATTCGGGAATATCTTCCAACTGGTCATTAAATATTTCCATTAGATTACTGAATCTGCAGGGATAAAAGGGGAAGCTAACAAACAAAGAACTGCAAAAGTAGAAAGTACACATAACCTCAATTGGAACAAATATAATAAAAATCATTTAAAAAAAGGAAACTTGCGGCATTATATTACAATTATTACAAAGGAGTTCTTTGTGTGTTTGTAATTATGACAATTACAATTGGTGACATACCTCAAATAAAATAAAAAAAAAAAAAACTCGTAAATCGCCAAATATAAATTCCAAAATGTGAAAACGTAATTTAGATGAAGAGGAAATCATATAAAACCTGTCAAGCTATAGAAAAAATCACCGTCACAATCGCAAAATGTTTATTACAACGCCGTGGTCACTTTCATAGAATGGATATAAATGGCTCACAAAGAAAATACTGAAATTTACCTTGTTTTCGAATAACTGAAACAAATAGCTAACAGAAATGTGTGAAAACCTAAGGGAAACTGACATACATGGAGAAATCTTGCAAGACAGAAAAATATTTGGAGCCATAGTTAACAATAAAAAATTTTCTGAGAAGCCGCCTCTGACAAATTACGCTCAGGGTGGACGAATGAATGGTAAAAGAAACAAAGCGAACAGGTGAAGAGATACTGGGAAGACAAGACGAAATAAAGTGGAACATTAGTTCCGACGCGCTCTCTAACTGGGCATAATAAATAAAAAAATCTCTTAAAATTGTCTGATGTACATATGTACTGAAAAAATTTGTTGCTTGTAGTAAATCTGCGTAAAAGCTGTGTGCATTAAATGCAGTATCTTAATTTGTTGTTGTTTTAAGGCAGAAACCCCGACGCAAACATTTTTGAAGCAAGTTAAGTAAATTTCTAGAGATAGTCACCCAAGTCGGAAGATCAGTAGCACGGTGAGTTTCGCTCAACGATGGCTTCTGCAGATCTCTGGCGTCAGAAATAGAATAAAATAAGAAACTACAGAAGAGTTGAGTCCATTACAGGCTCTGTCTTCCACCGCATTGGCGAGAAAGCAGGAGGAGACTGTTTTTCGCAAAGTTACAGGTCGGACTGACCGCAGCATCAAAAAAAGAAAAAGAAAAAAAGAATTCACGTCAAGAGCCGAGACAAAGAACGCACGCACAAGAATTTGCAGTAAGGGGCGTATAAGCATACAAAAAGGCAGTTTAGACTTCCAAACGTCCGCGCGGCTCGGATCAAAAGAATCCATCAATTGTCTGATAAATAATTACATAATGATGGCCCGCACGTCCGTTGCCTTTACATTATTGTGTATCCCCGAGTCAAAAAGGATGTACAAGCTAGAGGCTGCAGTGTGTGCCGAATGAACAATTAGCTGTTAGTGCCACCACTGTGGGGAGCAAGTCATGTAGCTGCGCGACAACACTTTGCGTACCAGCGCCACCGGTAAGGGAAAATGCAGATGTGATACATCGTAGCAAGTCATTTGTAAAATGGCCGATATTCTCCCGTACAGAAGAGCTTTACAACTTGTCTACATCGAAACGTTGCGCAGTAGTAGTAACCCATGTAACAAATCGCTGTGTGTGAATGAAAATGCTCCCTAACGCATTTACACTCTCACTTGTCAAGAATGTCAGTGTTCACCACAGCCGCAACTTCTGTGGGGGTTTAGAGGCGAGATACGTTAGCTTGGCGTGTGCTTAGTGACAGAGCGTTAGAACATAAAATATCAGGCGTAAAGATTCAATAGCAATGCTTATAGAAGATGAGAGTTTAACAACTAGTCATGATGCAATGCGAAGCTCAAACTCTGAAAGAGAAGCTTGGGAAAAGTTGATCGGCATTCACATCAAGCGAGTTTTCAAGTGATTTAGGAATAGTCAAATCAGTGTATGGACTGGAACTGGAGTCCAGTGTCGTCAGTAACCTCGACCTCAGTCGGTACTAATTTAATAGACGAATGTGATGATAAATGCGTCAGTTCTCGTAGCTTAAAGGTTAGGGTAATGGCTAACGGAAGAGTGAACTGTAGGACTCTGTACCTGACTCGTGCTAACAGCTGCGTTACATGTAGCGTTTTCTGTTGGAGGAAACCAGTTAAATTATTCATTTATCAGGTTTCGTGGGACCGTGTGAACGAAAGCTACTTGGTCATGAGCCTGTCAAATCATTGTTTTCAAAATGTTTCCCAGAAAATTTATAATCTAGAGAAACTAAAAAATTAAGAAAACGCAAAAATCTGTTGCAGGAGAGAATTAAAGAGGAAAGTTCTCAAGCACTGCGAGTAATTCCTATACACAATAGAAGGTGTCTTTCACAATACTTCCAACAATTATAGAAATGTATAAGTTTGCATAAATCTGTTACATTAATGAGCAGGCTGATGAATCGAATAGAAGTTACAACACAGAACATAGAAGATACTTAAACATTACCTAGAGGCAAACGTCATGAAGCATTACGTACTGTCCTCGAGCTGGACGAACACAAACCCACGTTGCACTTACTATGATAACAGACTAACTATAGCTAACAATAATGTAGTTTTCGAGTTCCAAACACGTAATTTTGTGACCACATTTGTGATGTGTGTTAGATTATCCTTTCAAACATGATAAAACTGCGTAACTAATAAATATACGGCGCACTAAGAACAAATGGAAATACACTACTGGACATTAAAAGTGCTACACCAAGAAGAAATGCAGATGATAAATGGGTATTCAGTGGACAAATATATTATACTAGAACTGACACGTGATTACATTTTCACGCAATTTGGGTGCATAGATCCCGAGAAATCAGTACCCAGAACTACCACCTCTGGCCGTAATAACGGCCTTGATACGCCTGGGCATTCAGTCAAACAGAGCTTGGATGGCGTGTACACGTACAGCTGCCCATGCACCTTCAACATGATACCACAGCTCATCAAGAGTAGTGACTGACGTATTGTGACGAGGCAGTTGCTAGGCCACCATTGACCAGACGTTTTCAATTGGTGAGATATCTGGAGAATGTGCTGGCTAGGGCAGCAGTCGAACATTTTCTGTATCCAGAAAGGCCCGTACAGGATCTGCAACATGCGGTCGTGCAGTATCCTGCTGAAATGTAGGGTTTCGTAGGGATCAAATGAAGGATAGAGCCACGGGTCGTAACTCATCTGAAATGTAACCTCCACTGTTCAAAGTGCGTCAATGCGAACAAGAGGTGACCGAGACGTGTAACCAATGGCACCCCATACCATCATGCCGGGTGATAGACCAGTATGGCGATGACGAATACACGCTTCCAATGTGCGTTCACCGCGATGTCGCCAAACACGTATGCGACCATCATGATGCTGTAAATAGAACCTGGAATCATCCGAAAAAACGACGTTTTGCCATTCGTGCACCCAGGTTCGTCGTTGAGTACACCATCGCAGGCATTCCTGTTTGTGATGAAGCGTCAAGGGTAACCGCAGCCATGGTGTCCGAGCTGATACCCCATGCTGTTGCAAACGTCGTCGAACTGCTCGTGCAGACGGTTGTTGTCTTGTAAACGTCCCCATCTGTTGACTTAGGGATCGAGAGGTGGCTGCACGATCCGTTACAGCCATGCGGATAAGATGCCTGTCATCCCGACTGCTAGTGATACGAGGCCGTTGGGATCCAGCACGGCGTTCCGTATTACCCTCCCGAATCTACCGATTCCATATTCTGCTAACAGTCATTTGATCTCGACCAACGCGAGCAGCAATGTCGCGATACGATAAACCGCAATCGCGATAGGCTATAATCCGACCTTTATCAAAGTCGGAAACGTGATGGTACGCATTTCTCCTCCTTACACGAGGCATCACAACGTTTCACCAGGCAACGCCGGTCAACTGCTGTTTGTGTATGAGAAATCGGTTGGAAATGTTCCTCATGTCAGCACGTTGTAGGTGTCGCCACCGGCGCCAACCTTGTGTGAATGCTCTGAAAAGCTAATCATTTGCATATCACAGCATCTTCTTCCTGTCGGTTAAATTTCGCGTCTGTAGCACGTCATCTTCGTGGTGTAGCAATTGTAATGGCCAGTAGTGTATTTAGATCCCTGTTATTTTTACGGAATGTCGACCACTATCCTCCAATGAATTATTGCTGAAATGATCTTTTGTTTATTCTAGAGACAATTACTACGGTTAGATTTGGAAATGATTCAGACAACATTTCAAGCAGTGATTACAGTATGTATATTACTGCTGCCACAATTTCCTCGAGCATTTGAAGCCATTAATTCCCTTCTTAGTGAATGTTACACGAACATTTCTCAGGAGCATATGTAATTATCAAGTCGCATCTGAAGCTGCTGGTACACCAAATTTGTTCACGAAGTCCAAAGAACGATCTTCAGGGCGCATCACTGATACCGGTGAGTCTGAAGGGCGTAAAAAATGTCGGACAGATGGGAAAGTTAAAAAGGTGATACATTGTTGGTGACGTACTAAAGTTCAAAAGTAATAAAGTTTAGTAATGGAAAGAGAGCAGATGCCAGTAAGAAAGAAGCCTGCAAGACAGATGTGTATACATGAAGACCAACAATGCCTATATCCAGAAATCGATATGGAACGAAAATTACTTTTTAACGCTCATTGAAAACGGTATCATTAGCGTCTGAGTTCAGGCTAAGGTTGAAGCTGGATGGGGAAAGAAGTCGGCCGTGTCCTAGACAAAGAAAAAAATTGGCATCTGAACAGCCATCTACCCGAATGTTAAACCAGAGTTTTAACCACTGCTCCACCTCGCTCACTGGAGGGTGTTAGATGGCTGTTGAAGTGTGATATATATAGTCACCCTATATATTAAATACGTTTATATTGACCACTCTAAGTAGATTTTCGTCCAGAAGCAAAATAAAGAAAATATACCGAGCAAATGTTATCGCATACCAGGGAGACATTAACCAGTATGATTACCTTTCTTGTACCTTTGTTCGTTACGAAGATATGGGCAGAAACTCTTTTTTAAAATAACACCCTACACTTTTTATTCGGTAAGCTACTTCTTCTTCTCAAGACCTTTTGATAAAACATATCACACTGTACGATTAACGTAAACATGACAGTATTTGAAAAGTAACACAAAACTGATTTTGAATGTCCTGTACTAGCTGTTTCACTAGCTGGAGTGGACAGTACACAGAGGCTAGCAAATAGTCGTTCAGTCAACCTTCTTGAGTTGATGGCTTGTGTGAACAGAATGTACCATAACGAAATGTTGTTTGTCTGTGGAGAAGAAATGAAAACGATTGAGTGAATGACCGGTGTGCATATCACCTGCGCTTCCATTTTTGCGCTGGAAACTCCACCAAGTGGACGTTTTCTGTTTCCCGGATATCTGCGTTGTGTGCTAACTCGAGAGAGTCGAAGTCAGTTTTATGTTACGTTTTTAACAACTTTGTATTTACGTTAATGGTACATTGTGATTTGTTTTTGAGCCGGTCTTGAGCAGAGGAAGTGAATTACCGAGTAAAAAAATATTGGGTGCTATTTAAAAAAGAAGTACTCATGTTCATATCTTCGTAATGACAGACTTACAAGAAATGCAGTCGTTCTGGTTACTGTCCCCGTGGTTGCCACACAACATTTGCTCGATACATTCTTTATTTTATCTCTGGACAAAACGTTGATTGGAATCGAAAAGGTACGTTTCATTTTTCAAGTACATTAAATTTTGTGGAGCTATAGCTGCACTCCTGTAGTTCACAAACAGCTAGTCACAAGAGAAAAAAACTAATTCATACGTAAATTAACATTACAATGATTTTATGGAGATGATTTGTCTAACAGAAAGCACGTTGGTAGAAAAATGCACAAAAATTTTCGGTGTTGAACAAAGCAAAAGTAGGTTGTAACTTTGGAAACACTGTATTTTGGGGTTTGGTTGCCAATACTACTTGTCGAATGTCGCGGAGAAAATGCGACATACATATTCTTGTAGGTATGCACTGCGTATTGTGAACGTGAACTATGAACTCATTTGCGCTGCTAGTTGTTCTGACATCTTCACTCGTCTACCTGTTCTCACACCAAGTAATTTCCAAAGGTCGTTCCTTGAAAAAAAAAATACTTTGGCTTAAATACTGACTAAATCATTGATCGTACAACAAATGGAAGAGGGATTTTCGTCTGAGAATTTTCTGTTCTTTACCCAGGCATCCTTTTCGTACGCGTGGAAAGGTCGCACTGTGTAGCTTATGTACCGTGTAATTCTTCTAAAAGTCGTCAGGCGCATTTCCCTTCGTGCTTTGATAGATATTTGCAGTTTCGTTTATGCAATACGTAGATAGCGTCAGGAGAATAAACTACTGTTCATCACATAATTCCTGCGACGCCCGGCGTCAGCGGAAAACTATTGCCTGTTTCTCTTTATAAATTATATATTTTTAAAACTGACATGAATAGAGCTGCCGTAAATTCGTGTAGTACGATATTCGATTTAGGACTACATCTACGTCTACACAGATACTCCGCAAGCCACTCACAAATAGAGCGACGGAAAAACGACTGTCTATATGCCCCCGTACGAGCTCTAATTTCTCGCATCTTATGTTCATGATCTTTACGCTAAATGTACGTTGGTGGCAGCAGAGGCGTTGTGTAGACGGCGTGAACTGCCGGTTCTCTAAATTTCCGCAATAGTGCCTTATGAAAAGAGAGTCTGCTTCCTTTCTGAGGTTCCCATTTGAGTTCCCGAAGCATCTCCGTAATACTTACGTGTTTATCGCACCTACCGGTAACAAATCTAGCAGCCCGCCCCCAGAATCGCATCGATGTGTTCACTTCATCCAACGTGATGGGGATCCCAAACAGTCGAGAATGGGTCGCACAAGTACTCTTTACAGATGAACCACATTTTCCTAAAGCTCTTCCAATAAACCGAAATCGACCATTCGCCTTCCCCACTACAGTCCTTACATACTTCTTCCATTTGATATTGCTTTGCAACGTTACGCCTAGATATTTAATCGGCCTCACCGCGTAAGGTAGCACACTACTAAAGTCGTAATCGAACGTTTGCTGGATTTCCTACTCATCTGCGTACCTTCCAGTTTCCTACATTTAGAGCTAGCTGCCATTCATCACACCATCTGGAAATTTTGTTTAAGTCATCTTGTATCCTCTTACAGTCTCTCAACGACGAAATCTTCCTGTTCATCACTACATCATCGGTAAACAGCTGCAGATTGCAGCTCAACCTGTCCGTAAGATCATTTATGGGCCCGCATCTCGTGGTCGTGCGGTAGCGTTCTCGCTTCCCACGCCCGGGTTCCCGGGTTCGATTCCCGGCGGGGTCAGGGATTTTCTCTGCCTCGTGATGGCTGGGTGTTGTGTGCTGTCCTTAGGTTAGTTAGGTTTAAGTAGTTCTAAGTTCTAGGGGACTTATGACCACAGCAGTTGAGTCCCATAGTGCTCAGAGCCATTTGAACCATCATTTATGTATACAGAGAATAATAGCTTTCTTATCACTCGTAACTGGGGCAGTCCTGACGATACTGATGTCTCTGATGACCACTCGCCGTCAGGACAACGTTGTATTACTTAAGCAGCCTTGGAGCCAATCAATTATCTGGGAGCATTTAACGTATGCTCGTACCTTCGTTAACAATTTGTAGTGGAGCATTGTGTCAAATGAATCTTAGCCGCGCTGTCTAGGGCGCCTTAACACGGTTGGCGCGGTGGCTCCCCCCCCCCCCCCCCCCCCCCGTTCGGAGGTTCGAGTCCTCCCTCGGGCATGGGTGAGTGATGGGTGTTTATGGGTGGGTGTGTTGTCCTTAGCGTAAGTTAGATTAAGTAGTTTTAAGTTACGGTAGATTAAGTAGTGTGTAAGCCTAGGGACCGATGACCTCAGCAGTTTGGTCCCGTAGGAAACTGAATCTTAACAGAGACTACAAAATAGGTAGAATAAGCACTACGCCAGAAGCGACTGAGTAGTGCTGCTACAGACTGGGCCGGTTGGTATGACTGCTCACCGATTGTTGTTGGACTGGGGAGTAGCTTGCTGTGCTGTGCTCGGTTTTTAGGCGATAGTCGACGGTGGCGTTAGTGGTCAACACATTATTGCTCACGGCAGTTGACTCCGTCGGGGACTATTTCCTCGAACCGAAGTGCTCACGTTATGCAATCCCACTATGGCACCACGCCGGGAATGGACTGTCCAACAACATGGATAGCCACCAGCCAAAAGTGATCAAATGCGCCGATACCTCGCGCCTTGCCCATCCTGTCTCTCCGGTCTGCAGGCAAAATCCCGACATTGCAGTTACGTTTCAGGCCAATCTAATGTTTGCATCGCCCTACCACAACGGTTACCTGCTCAACTGCTCATGAGTGTGCATTTATTTGTCAGGTTCCCTGGGATCATTCGGGCCAGAACTACACGGTCATCGAACGACTCAGTAAGTAGCTTATAGAATGCTGATTAGAAAATTGATAAACAAAAGGAACGAAAGAATGAATAAAACACAAAAAATTGTGAAAGACTGTACGAATTAATAACGCAATACAGGGATAAATTATCAACTATTTCGAGGACTGCCCTGCTTAGATTTGAAGACTTGGGGTGTATAACTCAATTTTTTTTTCAGTTTTTTGGGAAGCCTGTTGAAAATGAAATCCACTTAATCGTGAACACCGTTCTATACTATACAACTGTTGAGGAATTGTTGCTGTTGTGGTCTTCAATGCGAAGGTTAGTTTGATGCAGCTCTTCCTGCTGCTCTATCCTGTGCAAGCCGCTTCACCTCTGAGTTAACTGCCACAGCCTGCATGCATTTGGACCTGCTTGCTGTGCTCAAGCCTTGGTCTCCCTCCACGGTTTTAACCTCCATTACCAAATGGACAATTCCGTGATACCTCAGGATGCGTTCTATCCACCGATCACTTCCTTTACTCAATCTATGCCATAAATGTTCTGCCCATTTCGATTCAATACCCTCTTTAAATGATCTAGCCATGTAATATTCAGCATTCTTCTGTAGCACCACATTTCAAAAGCTTACATTCTCTCCTTTTTTGAACTATTTACTATGGCCGTTTCACTTCTGTACAAGTCTATACTCCAGAGAAATACCTTCAGTGAAGACTTCCTAATACTTAAATTTATATTATATGTTACAGAGATCCTCTTTTTAGAAATGCTTTCCTTGCTATCACCAATAAGCATTTTGAGTCCTCTCTACTTCAGCCATCATATTTTTTATTTCCCCAATAGCGAAACACAACTACAATTTTTAATATCTCATTGCCTAATCTAATTCGGTTACACTACATCACCTTTTGTTTTACTTTCGTTGATGCTCATCTTACAATCTGCTTTCAAGACACTATCCAGTTCATTCAAATAGTCTTCCAGAACCTTTGCTGTCTTCCAGAACCTTTATTGTCTTCCAGAATTACAATGTCTTCAGAAAACCGCATAGCTTTTTTTATTTCTTCTGCATGAACTTGAATTCCCTTTCCAAATTTCTCCTACATTCCCTTTACTGCTTGCTCATGTACAGACTGATTGACATCGGAGAACGGCTATAGCCCTTTCTCGCTCCCTTCTCATATACGGCAACTCTTTCGTCTCATTCGACTCGGATAATTGTAGTATAGTTTCAGCACGAGTTTTAAATAACCTTTCACTCACTGTATTTTATCACTGCTACCATCAGAACTTCAAAGAGTGTAGTCCAGTCAAAACTGCCGAAAGCGCTCTCTAAAGCTACAAAGACTATAAACGTAGGTTTGCCTTTCTTTAACTTGTCTTCTAGTATAAGTCGAATTGTCAGTATTGCCTGACGTGTTCCTACATTTCTCCGAAACTTGAAGAGATCTTCTTTTTCCATTCTTCTCTAAATAATTCGTCTCAGTAACGTGTAACCATTTCTTGTTAAACTGATGCTTCGTTAGCATATACACCTCTCAGGTCGTGCCTTCTTTAGCATTGGAATTATTACATTCTTCCTGAGGTCTGAATCTATTCCGCCTATTCCATACATCTTGCACACCAGGTGCAATAATTTTGTCAGTTGTGACAGGTGTTTCAGTGTTGTGTCACATCTCCCATTTCATCTTCACCTATTTCCTCTTCTCTTTCTATAATATTGACCTCAAGTTTGTTTCCCTTACATAAACATTCTATATATTGTTTTCGTCTCTGAGTTTTCTTTTATTTGCTTAGTATTGGCTTCGCCATCGGAACTCTTGACAGTCACGTTACTGTTTCTCTTAACTGCAAAGGGCCCTTTAATTTTCCTATTCGCAGCGTCTTGCATTTGTTCTCTAGCCACTCTTCCTTAGCCGTTTTGCACTTTCTGCACTCACGCTTTTTATGCAGGGTGATTTTTTCCATCATGTACAAACTCTAGGGAGTGATCGATGAGAGGATACGGTACAAAAAATGTCTAATGAACTTATTTCCGGAAATGTATGGTTTCCATGCTAGAGACCATTCATTCAGTCGTACCCCCGTTACAGAGAGTGTGGTCTAATACACGCTGTACCATGCAGCCACAGTTACAGTACGCATGATTTGCTCCTAGAACGGGGTACTGTTCCTCATACGTCATGCCCTAGCGTATTCTCCTGCAATAGTAATTGGTAATGTTGTGTCCGATTCACTTCTCTTTCAGACTCACCTTGAAGTGGATGTGATACAGCGTTGTACACAATGGTTCAGTATTCGAATCGAGAGCTTGACGACATGATGTTTACTTACGGAAAGGCAAATGGCAGTGGGTGACGGGCACCAAGGTTGTATCAGGAGAGCTGTCCCCGCCGACGACAACTACAGCATCCGATGTTTGCAACAGTGTTTCGCCGTTTGTCTGAGACAGGGTCGTTTCAGGAAGCAGGAAATCATGAAGGACGTATAAGAAATGTTCAGACTTGAAGGAAAATGTGATTAACACTGTGTAAGGCGACCGCCGTGTTAGTACCAGGCAGTTGGCCCTCCAGTGCAGTGTAAGCAAGACGACCGTGTGAAATTAAAAAGTTAAACTTACGAAACAGTGTTTTGGAAATCGTAATATGACACTGGAAACAGAAATGAAGGTAAGCCTAACACACGATGCTTAGAATGCCTGCACTCGAATACAGCTTTTTCACTCTTCAGAATTCATATTTGAACGAAAAACACGATTTATAATCGGTAAAAGACATGCAACGTCGTCGACAAGAAGGAATTTTAGGTCTTCGCTGGCCATTGAAGAGTAATCTTCCTTTCGTTAACAACTTTCAGTCGGAGATGCATAAAGAAAGTCGGTTTGCATCGCGGAAAGAATTGGTCTCAAAACTCCGACAGTTTATCTTCCAAAACGAGTCAAGAATCACAATACTTCGTACTACATAAGAGAACGACGCCAAAATTAATCATGCAGAGGGGACCAACAGCCGGCGCGTATCGTACGCAACTCAGCTAGAAAGGGGGGTAGGAAATAATATTAGTACAGTCTGGCACACAGCTTGCCGTGGCTTCTGGAGTGAGGAACGAGTTCTAGATGAAAAAGACGTTCAAAAGTTCTTGTGTTCAATGTATGGTGTTGAATACACATACAACAAGAATCAGTTTTCACTTGATAATGTGCCAGAGGAAACTATAGTATCTCACGTTGAAAGTCTCTACCAGAGGAAAAATTCTCCTATCGGAACATAGAAAAGGCGAATATGTTCCTATTTATTAAAAGAATCTGATTGAAAAGTGGGGTGCCAGGTGTCTCAGTCTACGTTCCTCGGCGTCTTTAAAAATTTTGGCAAAAATATTGGCATGTGAAGATATTCACGCTATTTTTTAACGTGTAAGTCACTTCTCCCTCCCACAAGCACCCAACTCGCTCACGCTCACTAGTCCATCGTTGTAAATCTCTCATACCCATCCACTTCTAACTGCCTATTCTCGCTCACTCATTTGGCCCAACTCGATTTCATTATCTCTTTGTGCCTCTCCAACTGTCACTGTCTCCTGTCTCAGCACAGTCTCCATTGTTCTGTTCTCCTATTAGTGTCTCTTATCACTGTCACTGCCTCCCTTTTGCTCTCTTTTACCGCTACTATCTCATTCATTCCTTCCTACTGCTGCTGTCTCTTCTCACTGTCACTGTCTCTTCCTTCCCCGTTGTCACTGTCACAGACTCTGCTTCTCATTATCAGTGGCTCTCACCCACTTCCGTCTCTATATTCCTCTCCCACTGGCACTGTCTCCTTCATCCTTTTCCTAGCACTGTTCTCTCACTGTCTACAGTACTATGTTTCACTGCCACTTTGTCCCTCTCTTTGTCTCATAATTTTATTGCCGCATTCCTCTCTCTAACCACAACCACTGTCTACTATCTTCCAATATTCATTACTTCTCCATCTCTTTCCCGCTGCCATTGTCTTCTCCTTTCTCAGCATAAAACAGCGCGAATATGTCTGCATGCCAAAAATTTTAGGAACATTTTTTAAGGTGATGAGGAAGGTACACTGAAGCAGTTGGTACCTCGCTTTTCAGTCAGAATTTTTGAATAAAGAGGAGCATATTCGTCTTTTTTGTGCCCCGATAGGAACATTTTTCCGCTGGTTCCCTTGTATTTCCTGTCACAGCAGGGCACGTCAGTCATATGAAAAGAACTCAACTGGTCAGTAAAATTTTGATAGTTTACTTATGTGAAACTGAAATAACGCAAAACTAATTTTACACCTCAGGCCGGATTTTACGTGCACAGACGTACGTGTGTTTCAGCACTACAATGTGGGGCTTCCAAAACCGTTTTGATGATAACGGTACCACTTTACACCACATTTATTCGTGCTACGTCACTTCATAAATTACGTTTCCGCCTCACACCCATCTTACGTGCGTATTTTACGTGCACAGAGAGGCTAACTTTGAACCTCTGTGTCTCGGAAACGGATAAAGATATCTGGAAAATTTTCATGGTTGTTCGAAATTGAAATATTAGGAATATATCATAAAAATTACAACCGTTTTCTGTACATAGCCGTCTTCGAATCCGCGATTGGGGTGTGGTCTGTCGTTGACGGCGAAAATATGGTGAAAAACGCTGTTTTTGGGGTTTCCTCAGGAACCACCCATGAATTTTCGCAAATGCATCATTAATTAATTCATTTCACTCATTCATCCATCCACGGGTATATCCGTCAGTGTAATTAATCACGGTTTTATCACGAGTATACCCGTCATCGATCTATCTTTTTAATTTTTATGTGCATATTTTACGTATACGAGTAGGGTAAATTTGAAGCTTTGTATCTGGAAAAGCGATAAAGATATCAAGAAAATTTTGACCGTTATTGGAGACCGGGATCTTAGGTACATATTGTAAAAATTTCAATCATTCGCTGTGCGTAGCCATCTTGGAACCCTCGTGGGTTTTGGTCCACTGGCAACGGCGAAAATATAGTAAGAAAACACCTTTTTTAGGGTTTTCCGAGTATCTTCCCATGAACTAACGGTGCCCACCAAGCCCCCCGTAGGCTACATCAAACGCAAAAAGAACCAACCGATTTTCTTCATTTGCCTAACACGGAATAAGTATTTAATATAATCCATTATGGAGTCGAGGTTGCAGTTGTCGTTACACTGGTTATCACTGTTAGCATTCAACCGCGATTCTTATACATATATTTTAACAACGCGTTTCAAGAGACAATGCCCTCATCATCAGGTTGTAAAGTCTATGTCATGAAATTAAACGGACTAAAAAGACAAAATACCATCACAAACAGTTGGGAAGTCCATATAGTAAAACAGAATTAAAAGTATATTGGACTGTGGGTCCTGGTCTTACAATGAAGTTGTTGACACAAGTCGATGGCCGTCCTATATCTACCAAGTATGCTGTCGCACTGTGCTGGCTCGGGAGCCGTTGTGGACTGACGTGCCTAGGTGTTGTGGCGTGGTTACAGCCGTGTGCTTGACATTAACGCTATGCTGTTGGGCGCCTTGCTTCCTTATTGCATTGGTCTGCCATCGTTAGCCTCTAGCAACTCCGTCAGTGACATGCTACCAACTTAAAGTCGCATACCTACCCTAAAATAATTCTAAAAACCCGCTAAAAATCTCATTTCTTTAAAATTATCTTGTGCATTTAGAATATTGCTTTGTTTCTTTTCATGGATAGCTATCTCGAATTCCTCTAGTAAATCAAGTTTCCCCCCTTTCTTATCTACGTCCAATATTTCCACGTTATCTTCTATGCTATTAAGGGGATGGCCTGTTTCATATATATGGTTCGCAACAGCTGATTTGTCATAATTTCCTAACCTGAACGCATCTTTATGTTCTTTATACCGGATCGCAATGATCTTCCTGTCTGCCCGATATATTTTGCATCACAAGTTCTGCACTGAATCTTATAAACTCCCGATCTTTCAAACTTATTTCTCTTCTCGCCAATATCGCGCTTAAGGCTATACCTCACTAGATTATTAGTCTGAAAAGCTATTTTAACATCGTATGGCTTAAAAATATTTGCTATCTTTTGTGAGACTGTTGCGTAGTATGGCATCGTGATAATTTTCTCTTTCTCTCCATCAGGTTTTTTCTTTTTGCGCTTATTACTTTTCCGTAACAGTTTTTTTAACCATATCTATTCTGTAACCGTTATTCATCGCTATTCTCTTAACGGTATTAATTTCAGTCTCCCTATCTTTTTCGATCATAGGTATATTGACTGCCCTATGCACGAGACTACGGAAAGCAGCTTCTTTATAAGCCTGCGGATGGCATGAATCATTCGGGATCACGGCATCAGTCGTAGTTTGTTTTCTATAAACGGGGAACGCATGTTTGTTGCCCTGCTTTTTTATATTCAGGTCCAGGAACTGTAAACAATTTCAGTTTCATACTCCACGGTAAATTCTATTTTATTATGTGCGTCGTTGAACTTTTTTACTATTTCCTCAATGTCCTCACGGGAACCATCGACAAGTAACAGAGTGTCGTCAACATAACGTTAGTAATAAACAATTTTATCCATAATGTTATCGTAAACCAAACGGAATAAGTATGTAATATTCACACTTTGACCTGTACTTTATAAGAATGGCACTAAGACGATCCCCCTGTTTGGGTATTCAAATGGTCCTTAACCCAAGGACTATCCAAAACGCTTGACCCTACCTTTTTCTCACCAATAGACCGCGAGGTATGAGCATCGGAAAATCCAGGTTTTATATGCGGCGTTTTGGAACATATTTGTAAGCATGTTGTCGTCTCCAGAATACGAATTATACAGGGTGAACCAGATCCACACTGACAGTATTTCTGATGTTGTTGAGGCGTATTTCCGTAGTATTTTCGTATAAGGGACCCGTGGTCTGAGGTGTCTTGTTACAGCGTAATAATCATTTAGTTTGATTTTTACGCTTTGTATTGGTATTGCACTGAAGATATCTGCACAACAGTGCAAATGTCGACCTTATGCGCTGTGTGTCTTGTTGGGAAACAAACTTGTTCCATTCACACGCGGTACTTGCTACTGAGAACTGTAAGGCCTACTTTACTCTTGGTACTCAAGCTTGCATTGAGAAAATTTCGGTCCTGTTTCGGGTTTGTTTTCCAGGTAGTTTTGTTGTGCGTTAACAGTGACACATAGTAGTACGGATAGGTTTAGTGATGGAAAATCGGCCGATGTGCATATCGTTTACAGATTTACCTAAAGCAACGGAAACAGGTACACTATGTGATCAAAAGTATCCGGACACCCCCAAAAACATACGTTTTTCATATTAGGTGCATTGTGCTGCCACCTACTGCCAGGTACGCCATATCAGCGACCTCAGAAGTCATTAGATATAGTGAGATAGCACAAGGGGGCGCTCCGCGGAACTCACGGACTTCGTATGTGGTCCGGCGATTGTGCGTCACTTGTGTCATACGTCTGTACGCGAGATTTCCACACTCCTGAACATCCCTAGGAGCACTGTTTCCGATGTGATAGTGAAGTTGAAACGTGGACGGACATGTACAGCAAAAAAGCGTACAGGCCGACCCCATCTGTTGACTGACAGAGACCGCCGACAGTTGAAGTGGGTCGTAATGTGTAATAGGCAGACATCTATCTAGACCATCACACAGGAGTTCCAAACTGCATCAGGAGCCACTGCAAGTACTGTGACAGTTAGGCGGGAAGTGAGAAAACTTAGATTTCATGGTCGAGCGGCTGCTCATAAACCACACATCATGCCGGTAAATGCCAAACGATGCCTCTCTTGGTGTAAGGAGCGAAAACATTGAACGATCGAACAGTGGAAAAACGATATGTGGAGTGATGAATCACGGTACACAATGTGGCGATCCGATGGCAGGGTGTGGGTATGGCGAATGCCCGGTGAACGTCATCTGCCAGCGTGTGCAGTGCCGACAGTAAAATTCGGAGGCGGTGGTGTTATGGTGTGGTCATGTTTTTCATGGAGGGAGCTTGTACCCCTTGTTTTTTTGCATGGTACTATCACAGCACAGGCCTACATTGATGTTTTAAGCATCTTTCAGCACGATCGAGCAGCTGTTCATAATGCACGGTCTGTGGCGGAGTGGTTACACGACAGTAACATCCTTGTAATGGACTAGCCTGCACAGAGTCCTGACCTGAATTCTAAAGAACAGTTTTGGGATGTTTTGGAACGCCGATTTCGTGCCAGGTCTCACCGGCCGACATCGATACCTCTCCTCAGTGCAGCACTCCGTGAAGACTGGGCTGACATTCCACTAGAAACCTACGGGCACCTGATTGAATGTATGGCTGCAAGAGTGGAAGCTATCGTCAAGGCTAAAGGTGGGTCAACACCATACTGAATTCCAGCATTACCGATGGAGAACGCCACTCACTTGTAAGTCATTTTCGGCCAGGTGTCCGGATACTTTTGATCACATAGTGTACAACGACGCCATTCTCAACTGTCCCCGCAGCGACGGCATCCACAGCACAGTAGTTTTGCATCTGTACATAGGCGCCCACGAATAACCGTATCCTTTTGCGCTACTACGGTTTGGTGATTGCATATTACAGGCTTTTCCACTGTTGTGAAAGCAGTTCCATAGAAAAAAAGATGATTCTCTTTACGAAGCCGAATAGATCATAATTACATAATTACTCTGTAACGAGTGTTCGGAGATCACAGGTCCAGTTTACCGTTGAGGAAACATCCCTGAACAATCTCATTAATCGTGTCGGTGGAGTTGTGGTTCACCCCGCATACGGTCATCCAACGCAAACTACGCCCACGGTCCCTAGCGGTTCCGTCGGTAGCGACCGACCGGCATGTTTTACCCTGGCAACGATAAATCTCATTTTCTCAAATTGACGAGGTTCAGTCTGGGATATACTGCTATACACTGGTTCGTATTTCGTCTCCATAGCTGAGTGGTCAGCGTGTCTGGCTGCTTCGTGGGGTACCCAGGATCGATCCCCTGTGGTGACAGGGATTTTTCCTTATCTGGAGGACTGGTATGGGTGGCACTCAGCCTCATAATGTCAATGGGGGAGCTACTCATGTGAGAAGAAGCGGCTCCGAGATCAACAAAGCAATAATTACCGAGAAAGTGTTGTGCTGACCCCATGTCTCTCCATACCGCGTCAGAATGACGTATTGGCAGAGGTTGACACGACGGTCGGCCTAGGCCTGAACGTGGAGCTTTGCTTTGCTTTTACAGTGGTGCACAGATCGACTCCTCACAAATTCCTTTCTGAAACTCGTATATACCCTATAGTTTTGCCTGGAATTCAAGAATAACTTATACTACTGTTCGCTGAAGACATTGCAATGGCAGTTTCTTGTGCGCCTTGACAACACAGATTCCTGAAACTACAATAACAGTGTAAAATTAGCTACGTTAAAAAAACAATAACTGACAGAAGTCGTGGCTGTAGTCACAATTAAAGCTATATCTCCACTCCATATGCCACCTTGCGCGTGGGAAGAATGACTGTCGAAAAAGCTAAGTATGTGCTGGAATTTTCTGATTCACTTCCCAAAACGTATATGGAAGGTGGCAATATGTTGCCCAACTGTTGATGGAACGCATGATCGAGCGAGGTGGCACAGTGGTTAGAACACTGGACTCGCATTCGGGAGGACGGGGTTTCAAATACGCGCCCGATCTTCCCGAGTTATGGTTTCCGCAGTTTCCCTGAATCGCTCCCAACAAATGCCGGTACGGTTCCTTTGAAAGAACACTCCCAATTTCCTTTCCATCCTTGAAATAAATCGAGATTCTTCTTGGTCATTAATGACTTCGTTGTCGGCGGGGATTCTGGAACGTATACTCTCGAAACTTCAACACTGATCGTGGCCCTCATGCACAACCCCCACCCCCTCTCGTAGCGTCTGCCGCTGCAGTTTGTCGAGCGTTTTGTTAACAGTCTCGGACCGAGTAACCGGTACTGTGATGAAACGCGTCCCTCGTGGTGGAATATTCTCTGCCTCCTCTACTAACCCTATCCAGGTAAGGGTCCCAAAGTGACAAGCGATACTCAAGAGTTGGTCAAATGAGTGTTTTGTAAACTACTTGCCGGCCGAAGTGGCCGTGCGGTTAAAGGCGCTGCAGTCTGGAACCGCAAGACAGCTACGGTCGCAGGTTCGAATCCTGCCTCGGGCATGGATGTTTGTGATGTCCTTAGGTTAGTTAGGTTTAACTAGTTCTAAGTTCTAGGGGACTAATGACCTCAGCAGTTGAGTCCCATAGTGCTCAGAGCCATTTTTTTTTGTAAGCTACTTATTTTGTGGACGATCTTTATTTCCTTGAAACGCTTCCAATCAGTCTCAGCCGGGCATCTGATTTTCCTACTATTTGTTTTATGAAGTCATTTCACTTCAGGTCGCTATGGATATTTACTCGTAGTTATTTTACGGTAGTTACTGTTTGCGGTGATTTGTCACTAACTGTGTAATCGAACAGTTTGTTGGTGTCTTAGCCTGTCTGTACGTAATACGCTACATTTACCTACGTCCGGCCCTGTGCCAGTTATCGAACCTCTGCTGGTGTTCCTGTACTTCGCTACAGTCTTCTCGGGTTGCTGCCTTCCTACAGACGCCAAAGTCGTCCATTAACAGGACTCTGAATCGCTGTTTATATAAACAGGTATTTCTCCTTTATTGTTGTTTCAACTCTCTCGCCTGATACGTATGTTTTTGGGTGTGTGTGTGTGGGAGGGCGAGGGGGGGGGGGGGGGGGGGGAAGGAAGTGTCATCACACTGGTGAATTTTAATATACACAAAATTCAAACAGTAGAATTTAATAGGTTAAACATTTACAAGCGGTTTTAAAATTATCAAAATATGTCATTGATGGATCGTATTAAAAATGTAATCGTTTAATTTTTGGTTGTGAAATTACCATAAAGAGATGGATCGGGAAAAAATAAAGCAGCAAATTCACTGAAATTGGAAGAGATTTCTCGATCGCGAAATGCGGATTCTCCATCCCCCAAATGCACCAATTTTGCTTATTGACGAACCCACCCAAATGGAAGTGGGCTTCGTCGCTAAACCAAACCATACAACGCATACTAATTCCTATCAACCCCCGCCGCCAACTGTGCAGTTCTAACGTCCTAACGCAAACCGTTCAGAAGTTATGACGATTTTATTTCATGTAGTTTAGTAATTGTCACCCTGTAGAAAAAAGGACCACTTTACTACACTAAGCAGGAGGAAGTGAGCAGTGAATTAGGAGCGTTGTACTGGGAGAGTGTTTCCGGAAGAAAGAATAGGTAGACATCTCAGCAGATTTCGTTTTAGTGATCGGATGTGCAGAGTACGAGGTTTGATAATCAGTGATGAAAGATATTGTAATCGGTGTCACGTTAGTGAGAAGTTTATTACATCGGTAGTTATTCAGTTTGAGAGTGGTAGGGCGGGGGGTGGGGTGGGAAGAAAAAAATAAATTCATGAAGGATGCGAGTAGGGAAGCAGGCGGGGCGGAGTGTATGGCTTTCGAAGATTTTGAGCTAGCGGTAAGGTTGTGGTCGAGTGGGAATCCAGGCGCAACATGTTATGAATACTTGCGCTAAATATACTACTAAATATCTAATTAGTTTACGACGCGAGATTCAGCATACGATGTGAGATAAGGTATATGAATCCAAATGAATACAACGGAAGTCTCGTGCAATGTGTGTGTTTGTATGTATGTATGATGTACGGTGGGAATGGTAGAAGGCAGAAAGGAAAGATGGAGGTGGAGAGCTGTGAGTACGCTCTTTGATGCGACGAGGTTCCCGTGGCGATAGTGGCTCCCTCGGGAACTGGCCTGTCAAGTGTTCCGCCTTCTTACATACGACAGATGGCGTGCTCTCCCTCACACGTATCAGCCAAATCGACGCTCTTCGCCCTCGTTGCTTCAGTGCGCGCGTAAACAGCCTTTCGATTATCTAGTAAGAGTGCTCTTCTGTATTACTGCGCCCAATATGTTACTTGAGGCACCCTCTATATTCATGGAAATGAAATAAGAACTAATTATGAGAGCGTTACTGTTGAAACACGGTATAATATATGGACCCTTTCCTCTAACAATATTTGCAGGTTAGAAGTTCGTGAACAAGGCACTGTGTATTTCTAATTTTATACACAACTGTGACTATTCCTTTACTTAATACGTTATTAAAAATAATTGTAATACCATTTGTAGATTTATAAAAAGATTTCACCAATATTCATTCGTGCGCAACGAGTGAATATCTTACTTTGTTCGTGTATGTTGTTTTGCTCTATTTTGTTCTTGGAAACTGCTTGTTGGTATGACTTTCCCAGTTCATCTGAGGCCTGTAGATTTGTGATTCAGATTCCGTAATGTACTCTTCTCTTTGTTTGTTTGTTATAGTTGTGTCTAGTAGTCTTTTTGAAGAAGATGTAAATCTGATGAGGTCGTCTGTTTGAAACATGTTTTCCTGTTCACCCCATGAGGTGGATATTTAGTACATGCACTGTAACAATGACTTTAAGCATTTTCCTGTCGATTTCTGTATTATGGTTTTGGTGATACAGCTTTTTATCTTGCTCCAAAGATTTTCACACGATTGTACGAGTACGTTCTTGGTCTTCTAAATGGGATTTTTAAATATTTTTATACTGCAGAATAAGTGTATTTTATGTGTGCATAAATTTCGGGAAAGGCGTTCTTGTTAGATGAAATCTGTTTTATCAAGACTGTATTCTATGAACTTTTTTTCGTAACAATTTTCTGTGATACATTCAGTTAGGTAATTAATTTCTTTGACACGGAGTACTTTGTTTTCCCAGTTTTTACCAGACTTGCTTCTGTATTGGCAACAGTCGTGAACCAGATGTTGGTAGTTCCATTTACCCTGCTTGATTGTGTGACTCTTCAAGTTCTGTTTGTGCGCAGCTGACGTTTTTAGCAAATGGTTCCATGTTATTTGCAGAGGCTAGGCAATCTAATTCTACATTTTTGAGTCGATGTGTCGGAACATCTATCGTCTTGAAATTTGTTCATGGGCATATCTGAATAGTAATGGGGGTAGACCATCGCCTTGCATGTCCCCGTGTTTGTTTTAAATAATTTTTTCATGTTCTTCCATAAATTTGACTTTTGACTTTGTGAGATTCTCTTTTAAAATGTCTGTGGTCTTCTGTTCTAATCCAAAGGCAAATAGTAGGCCTATTACTAAATTATTCTTGGTCTGTGCTGGTTTTTTTTCATATCGACAAACGAGATGAAATACCATTTACCAGCTGTGTTGGGGAAATATTCAATCGAATTTCTCAGACTATGCACGATCGTGCTTTCCTAAATCGACCACGGTATTCCGCTAGTGGAGCTCCTAGTTCAAGTTCTCCTCAGTTGCCATAACGAAATCTGTAATGATGTTTGTTATGGTTTTGTCCATCATTGTCGGGCTTGGTAGTCTTGCCAAAAGGTGCCTGACTGGAAACCGATAGATGGCGGACTGGAATCCAGCCGGACCACGGAAGTTTTCAGTCTGCTGTTAATCTAACATTAAGCTCTGAACGATGTGAAGAGTCGCTAGAAACGACTTGTGACTCGGATACCATACTGATGTGGAGAAACCTTTACTTCGCTCGGAAAACTGGGGTGCGTTAGGTACAGGCGTCACCGAAAAGGCGTTCATTCGAATTGCTCCTTGGGCCACTGTGCCACACACACTTATTATTCTACCCCATTAATGAATCAAGATAATTTTAACAATTTATTGTCTAGGCTGAAGCCCTTGGTCGTAATTGGGCATCGAGTTCTTCCTGTAGTATCCTTCACTATCATCTTGAAAGACTGTTTTGTTCATAATTGTGATTCTCGTCTGATGTAATTGGTATTTTTATTATGTATAGAGCGAGGCGGCTCCGCGATTAGTCACTGCTTTCATACTTGGAAAGAGTGGGGCCCGCATCTTGTGGTCGTGCGGTAGCGTTCTCGCTTCCAACGCCCGGGTTCCCGGGTTCGATTCCCGGCGGGGTCAGGGATTTTCTCTGCCTCGTGATGGCTGGGTGTTGTGTGCTGTCCTTAGGTTAGTTAGGTTTAAGTAGTTCTAAGTTCTAGGGGACTGATGACCATAGATGTTAAGTCCCATAGTGCTCAGAGCCATTTGAACCATTTTTTTGAAAGAGTGGGGCTCAATTTCCATACGGCCTTGCTTGTCTAAGTTTTCCCAAATCACTATGCCGGTAGTTCCTATACAAAGTCACAACAAATTTTCTCCAGTTGTTGTTTTCATCATCAACACTATGGTTTATACTTCCTGAAAGCGTAAAACTGTGACTAACTAGTACTCGAAGTAGGAATCCTTGCCCTTCGTGGACAAGTGCTGTACCTACTGAGCTATCCAAGCACGACTCACAACCCGTCCCCACAGCTTCACTCTTTTCCTAAATTAAGCGAAAGGCTGCAGGTCTGCGCCCCGTTCCGCGCACAGGTGTACGCTATCAGGAAATTTTAATTCGACGCAGACGCCATTGCAGAGTGAAAATTCAGTCTGGTAACTTTGTTTGAGTGGTTCTACATTACTTGTCACATGCCAGCCATTCCCCTAATTTCCGCGTATGTGCTATATTGTAAAATAGTAACAGTCTGCTTTATATACTCACTTATAGACACATCCCTGCGATCTATTCCTGCCTCCTTCCCTTCGAGTAAAGAATGCAGAAATGACTCGTGTAGCGACACAGGATGCAGAAAGTGATGACAGGTCAGCGCAGGATACAGAACGCCGAATAGAGCAAAATTTGATGTGTGAGCATAGGTCGGAAATGCACCATTGTGGATAACAAGGCATAAAAGGTAGACGCAAGCTAACTTTCCCATCTATGCCGATGGGGACAGCTGTTGTTTAAATTGGCTAAAGATAATTGTTTTGGCCGAAGAGGCAAAGTGAGACAAACTCTAAATTCCTGTCCACGGCTGGTTTCATCAGACGCGATTTCTGTACGTGTACTGGGTAAAGCCTACGCTCAACGTTCCGTAATAAAACTAAATTGTCTAGGTATTAGCCGCGTTACAAGAACAGTGCTGGAATTAATTTGTCGACATAAAATAAGGGATACAGTGTTTTTAATACTGAATTTTAAAGGTCACTTGTTTTCATATTGACTGTGGTGTAAAGAGCATGAATAAGCTTTTCTTCTAACAAGTGACTGCACATCGGGCATAGCCTTTTCTCACATGGCTTCCTCCTCCTCCGGCGGGAGGATCCACCACTCTGTGAAGTTTGTGGCGTGCCGCTTTCAGTTCAGCATATTGTGGCTACGTGTGTCCTATATACTGATATTGGGGCAGACCTCAGTCTCGCTGGAGATCTGCCCACCATCCTTGCAGGTACCGATGACGGTCTTACAAGAGTGGTGAAATTTTGTGAACTGTCAGGCCACATCCCTAAATTGGTGGAGAAGGGCGGCAGACTTTAATACGTTATAAACTGCTTCGCATGTGGGAACAGCCTTTGTCCCCACCCAGTAGATTTGCATGCTGACTTTCCGCCGGGGCGCTGATGACCATGATGTCGAGCGCCCCCTCAACCCAAATCATCATTTTCTTCTTCTTCTTCTTCTTCTTCTTCTTCTTCTTCTTCTTCTTCTTCTAACAAGTAGATAGTTAAATGTAAAGTAAGAGACTGACCTAAAAGAAAACAGCGATTAAATTTGAACATTAAATTTTTTTCAAATATGCTTACAATAAATACTCGAAGTTTCCGCCTTTACCAGTGGTACAAAGGTGACACCGTCGAAGAAAGGAAGAAATTATTGATCACCCTCTCAACGTTTCCTTGCATGTTGCGAACGTTCGTTGCCGCCTCAAACGTTACTGTGATCAGCTCTTGATGGGCGTACTTTTCGCAAATTGGCTGCAGTCTTGTGGCCACAACGGTAGATCTCTGTCCGATTATTATATGACAAATTTGTTCGTTTTGACGTACACTATCTTGACCTGTCATTAACAGGTACGTTCTTCTGTGGCATGTATTTTCACAATCGTTCTGTCTCATCGAGTCATTATATTCTTTATTAGGCTATTTTTCCTCGCCGAAGGAGATCTTAATTCGTTACTCGATCAATCTCTCTGATCGTCAATGGTCTCCTTTAACCCAAAATTTCAAATCTTTCACCTACAGCATGTTAAACTCTACCCTTCTAGACTTCGGTCTGTATGAGACGCCAACTTAAAAGATGTTCATGCTTAATAGCACTTTGCGCACCGTATGCTTCTTATTGAAGTTACTCGTAAATCCGTTTTCGTTCAAGAGTGGCATGTGTAAGACCCTGGAATTCAACACACAAATCGAACAACGTACTTAAAGCGTGAGACACGTGAATTGTCATTATATTTTTGAATGTTTCCAGTGTCTTGAGTAGGCTGTGTAAAACGGAGCAAACTCACAATAAGAAATGCCAGTGTAGAACTAATTTCTTGTTTCATCACACACATGCTAATCTTTATTTGTAATTGTCAGTAAAACTAGGACTTTGCTAGACATATTTCTTGATATTTTCTGTTTTAGCCTAACCTACCATTAGATTCTGTTAAACAGAACGGAAAAAGCAACTAATGAGGAAAGTATCAAGCAGTACAAATTATTGATATTTTCTGCCATTATTTCCAGTTGCTAGAAAAGATTTGCTTATCTTGTGAAAGAAAAGCTACTACTGAATTTTGTCGTTGATTTTAATCAAACATGTAACCTAACTGTTGGTGGCATCTTCAGTGCCAAAGAAAATTAAAGACTTAATACTTTTCATAACTATAATCACTGTGCTTTGAGATATAGCGTTTCCTAGCACCACTTTTAGTTTAAGTTAATCTCAACATTATTTACAAATAAAGGATGTAGACTGGGCAGGAAGATTCAAGTAAAGCACATAGTTATTTCTCTTATTTATTTTGTAGATTGCTGACGATGCCTATAACAATCAGGTTGAATCGGAGTGGGGAAAGAGAGATGCACATGATGGCCATAGTTACTGTTATCTAAAACACAAATAGCAGTTCGTAATAAGTACACTGTGAGCCTTGGTCCGGAAGCAACGCCAAATAAAAACATACCACACAGACGAAATTGTGACACCATCCGGAATTTGCTCTACATTGGTAAAAAACTAACTACATTTTTAGCTGAATAGTCACTGTTTCATATTATTTGATCACTGTTAATAACAGCAGGCCACTGTGGCCGAGCGGTTCTGGGCGCTTCAGTCCGGAACCGCGCTGCTGCTACGGTCGCAGGTTCGAATCCTGCCTCGGGCATGGATGTGTGTGATGTCCTTAGGTTAATTAGGTTTAAGTAGTTCTTAAGTCTAGGGGACTGATGACCCTAGATGTTAAGTCCCATAGCACTTGGAGCCATTCGATATTAATAACATTGAGTTTTTATATCCTCTGTGGTGCCCATAAACTATTAAAAATATTTAGCATATTAAAATTAATTATATTTATTCTGTTTTTAGGTATGCATGTTACTGATATGTGTAGCGTGATACCTTATCTTCCATTAACTCCGCGGCTTCGCCGACTTGATCGCATCGCCTGATACCGGCAACGACACAGGTACACTACATATATGGAGCAAGTCATCGACTTTACTGCTTATTCTCATAAACAAGTACTCTTACACATATCCAAGGCTTTGCTGTTTCCATCTGGGATATAATTTTTTGCAAGTAAATAAAAATATTTCCCATTTCTCCGCTCTGGCCAATGTTTTCGGGAGAGTTCCGTTGGTTGTAAGGCAAATGCCAAACCTGAAAATCCCCTTTTAAAACTGTGTACCTCTTTGCCACCTTGCTTGCAGTTTGTCTGGAAAGATGCTCGCCCCCTCTATCTTTAGGTGCAAAGAATGGAACGTATTTAAAAAAATAAAGAATTGTACGAGTTTGTTAGTCACACACTTGAGACCACGTTCAAACCATTTGATTATTGTCTTATTAGAGTTTTTTCACTTTAAAATATTATGATGGCTTGGGCCAAATTCGGCAATATCGTGAACTACATGGCCCACGGAGCGATCTAGACCGCAAAGTACAAATAAAACGCTGATCAATAGTCATGCTGGCAGAACGGTTTTCTTTAATTGTGTTATAAAGTTGTCACTGCTATAAAGTGATACGCGTATCCTGCATGTTATGCTAAACACTTACTAATATGGTCATAAACTGGATTATGTGTTGTACAAACAACAATGTGGACACGAACTTTGTCAAGATGGAACAGGCGGATGTCTGATCTCTGTGTGTAAAACGATGACGACAAACAAAAATTACAATGAATAATCGTGTTTAATTATTATAAGTTCATATTTCTGTAATTTCATCAGCGACGATCTCCACCGGCGATCACTCGTATCCTTAAAAGTATCAAGCATTTTCAGTCTATAGTTAGGGCTTGGTGGCAGAGCTTTTGCCATCGTGTCAGTCCGTCGTGGAATGTAATACCTTCATCTTCATGTTATTTATTATACACTATACGATTATTGTCATATTAGAATTTTTCACTTTAAGATATTATGATGGCTTGGGCCAAATTCGGCAATATTGTGAACTACATATGGCCCACGGAGCGATCTAGACCGCAAAGTACAAATAAAACGCTGATCAATAGTCATGCTGGCAGAACTGCTTTCTTTGATTGTGTTATAAAGTTGCAAAGTTTGTCACTAGCATAATATCGCCGATAAACAGCTCCATTTAAGCACAACTGTTTGGCGAGGAATGCACAATATTTTTTTACCATTTCTATGTGGAGATGCATACGATATGGACCGACTGAAGATCCTGGCAACTCAACAAATCAGCGATAATCTCGTTAATAGTCGTAGTAATATGAATAATATTCACGTGATTTGCAGGCCTTGATGCCTGAAGATCAGCACTAGTGGCACGTCGCCAATAATGTAATGTTCCAAGATTAATAATCTGTAAACTTGGTGACTGGTTGCGATACATTCATGCAATCTTCACGAATGAAGAGCCGTTGAAAATGATCACGAACTTGGACTCTAACGCCATGTCCTCAACTGATAAAGGCTGCAAATCGTTGCTTGTCTAGAAATCCACCGATCATACGAAAACACTATGTTGCGTCAACCGCACCTGAGTTTTGCAGAGTTGTCGATTTCTGCTGTCTGTTTCTGTTGCCTTACTGCACAAGTTATTGGTACCGGCGCAGTTGGCAACATTCTTTGTCCAGCCGATCGCCGTCTGCCATCCTAATTAGTAGTGAAGCGCATCGCATCGTATTCTGCAAGGAGGGATCCGCGACTGAAAATTTCGTTCTTACAAAATGCGATCGCCGCGGCTTTTGTCCGTGTAATGGGGCGCGCCGCTGCTCTGGAACCGGATCAACTGGTCAACCATATACGACTCCCTCGGAAACTTGGTTCAATTAAATTAAGCTCGCTGCAATAAGAAAAAACGCGCTATCAGGATAGCCGATGCGTTAATTTCCCGGGGCGTAGCGTTTAATTACACATTTTTAACGGCGCTCCGGTTTACGGGATCGCTCTTAACACTGCCTCACGTCGAGTCTGCTATTATATTTCGATTTAAATCTATAGAAGCGTGTCATAAAACATCGGCAATGTTACCCAACTCCGCAGCAATGGAGCTAATCGAGTATAAAAGCACGCCAGATTTCTTGCGTTTCAGGCCCAGTCGCTGATGAGCGATTGGGAACGCTTAACTGCGGAGGGTAAGCTGCAAGCTGGCACTTCCCACGGTTCAGGTGCAAAGTCGTAGCCAGCAACGCGGCCTGCGCAATCACAAGTATCTATCGCAGCGGATTCGCTACATTTTTGCGGTCACTCCCGTTCTAGAGTAGTTGTCTATTTTCTGGCTTCTTTCTGTTCACGATCTATTAGGTGCTACGTGCCCTAAACGTGGCTGGGGAGCATTCGCGGCGGCGACCAATGTTGTACACTAGTTGCACGGTGTCTTGCATTGCTTTCGATGGACAGTTTTTTCCCATCTTCACGAAGGGTCGTCGGGCATATACGCATACTTATAATCCTGTACCATTGACAATTTGTTGTAGAATTATGGTGCACGTTTTCTCGGAAAATGAAAACAGGAATCAACATAGGTTCAACGAGAAGAGGGTTTATGAAGTCAGCTCACTCTGTGTATCCACGGGTCCAAAGGTTGTAGATAACGAAGCTAAGGTTGCGCAGTTTTTATTGACTTCCGGATGGCATTCGATACAGTCTCACACGTCGCTAACCAAAACATATTGTTATATAGAATATTAGACTAGCTTCGTGATTGGATTCGCGACTTCCTAGCCAATAGAACTCAACAGCGCGTTCTTAACGGAGAGAAATCGGCGACGTCAAAGTAATCCAGTGGAGTGTTGGAAGGTTGTTACTTTTAACGATGTGTACGAACGACCTGGTGGACTACGTTGGAAGCTCAATGTAGATGATCCATATAAGGAAGTTGTAGTCAGAAAGCTGTGGTGAAGTCCAGGAAGCCCTGCAGTGGATCGACGCTTGGTGATGGTATTGGCCACTGACCCTCTTCGCAAATAAATGTAACTGTTGCACATGAATGAGCGGAAAGACTCACGGCATTTTTAATTTCACTATTGACGATAAATCACTGGAAATAGCGACAGCCATACGATGCCTAGGAGTTCCCATCCGGACCGACCTGAAGTTCAACGACCAGATAAAACCAGTTGTTGGAAAAGCAGAAACCAGAATTGGAAGCGTCCTAAGGAAATGTAATTCATCAATGAAAACATTTGTTTACAAAGCACTCGCTCTTTAGAGTCTTAAGTATTGCTTACCAATTAGGTTCAAATTGCACCTCATAACTAGCTTTTTTCACTACATAAATAGCTGAGGCAACTGTGTGTATTCCAAACCCTTCGAAACGTATTGATATAACGGTGGATCCACTTGGTCTAAAATACTCAAAAATGGTTCAAATGGCTCCAAGCACTATGGGACATCACCTGAGGTCATCAGTCCGCTAGACTTAGAACTACTTAAACCTAACTAACCTAAGGAGATCATACACATCCATGCAGGATTCGAACCTGCGACCGCAGCAGCAGCGCGGTTCCGGACTGAAGCGCCTAGAACCGCACGGACACGGCGGCCGGCACCAATTAGGTTTAATAGAGAAGACAGGAGATCCAAAGGTGATCGGGGCGTTTCGTCAACGGCATCTTTAGTACGTGGGAGATCGTTAGGTTGATGTTCATCAAACACTGGCATACATTGCAAGCCAAGCACTGTACATAACTGAGAGGTCGACGTTAATCGTATAAGACTACATTATCGACACACATACATACCAATGTGCAAACCTTATAAGATAACAAATATTATGAGTAAACTTTTTTATTGATGCCCGAAGAAGTCAAATTCGAGACGCAGGCAGTAAGATACTTTCATTTCCTGCTACTGTTAACGCCAAAAAATAAATATAAAATTTGCTATTGTTCGATACATAGACTTTTCATACGTATACGGCGTTTATAGAGTTGTCCTCAAAGTTCTTCCATTCGCTAAAAAGCATTTGGTAGACGGATTGTTATACATGGTTCCGTTGCTGGATAGATTAATGCAAATTAACAAACTGATGGCTGCTCTGGATTACTGGACCCTTGCTTGTGGTAGAACACAGAAGTTGCAAAACAGTAAACGTCAGAGGAGCGCTCCTGGGTTTGGCACCTTGAGTATCTCAAAATGGCATTAACATACTACTTATTACCCCTTCCCATCACGAGTAAATGCTTTCGTTAATGACCACATTAGCGGTAAGTGTCTGCTCTTAACGCGTTGTTTAATGCCTGTGTTAATTTATTCCTCCCTCTCATTGTTAAGTCTCAGGATTCAAACAGCAGAGCAATGTCTGTTACTGCACAAGCTACCGAAATGATAAAGGAACATGACTAAACTGCATTCAATATGGATGGTTTGTTATTTATAAATAAGCAGCTAAAATGATTGATTTAGAGACATAGGGGTCAGTAGCCTTTTAATTTCTTAGTCTGAATCTCATCTTTTGCTGAAGACCATGTTCTCGAACGTGTTCAGTAAAATTCAGCCCTGCTTCATTCGCGTCCTATTCGTTTAACAGCTCGATAATACCTTGAAGTTTCAAAGCTACAATGACTCGGTGAAATATGAGCTCTGAGTCAGTAAGAAAAACGTAGAACTACCGTGACCAAAAAGCCTAGTAAATCTAGTGTGATAAAAATGGCGCTAATACTAGATCCTCTGTTCCTGCAACAAACATGTAACTTCATTTATATTTGGGAAACGATACAACTCCATCAACAAACCTTCATAAAATGGAATCATTTATACTACATGCCGTGCCACTTTTTGCTTGAAACACATGACTCGCCAACAAGAGGTGCGTACAACAATGGAGACCAAATCATGACTGCACATGACAAAGCTATTTAGGTTCATTCCTGAGAAATAGATTAGGTAGCTAGATTAATGGAATACCTCTTATTCTGTGTCCTAAAATTAAGTACAACCTTTGATAGGGTACGAATGATTTGTAGCAGAACAGCTGCTAATACGTTCAAAATGGTTCAAGTGGCTCTGAGCACTATGCGACTTAACTTCTGAGGTCATCAGTCGCCTAGAACTTAGAACTAATTAAACCTAACCAACCTAAGGACATCACACACATCCATGCCCGAGGCAGGATTCGAACCTGCGACCGTAGCGGTCGCCCGGTTCCAGACTGTAGCGCCTAGAACCGCACGGCCACTCCGGCCGGCGCCTGCTAATACGTAGTTCAAAGTTCATGTTCTATAGGTTTCTGAGCTATTTCGCATGTTAAGATATGCGAAGCCAATTTCTTTAGTGGTGTTAGACGAAACGAAATACAGTCATCTGATTGTTGCTGCGCGTATTCTGTGCGTGAGTGGTCTTAAAGAAGGTGCTTGAGGCAGTGTAGTGAGAACTGTAGTTCGCTACTTCATCTGTACGCAGATGGAATATCGATTTATTTGAATCAGTATACATTTTACTAAACTTCTTCGAATTTACAAAAACTCGCCACATTCCCTGTAAATTATTATAAAAGTCATAATTTGTGTTTTCATTTTACACTGTGTAGCTTCACATGGAAAATGTACCAATTTTTGATATATTATCAGAAGCAGAGGTATTAAGTCGGTCGTTGGAACGAAGTATTATTTGATGTGTCTGTGTGAAGAAAAGTTGTCAGTACACAGATTCAATAACTGTGTTGATGAGTTTGAAAAACAGCAAGAAACCTTTGACAGAGCGGCTTTCACCTCGACAGATAGCGTAATTGTGAAGGTAAACTTCGTAAGGCTATTCGAATAACAGTTGTTGATGTTGGAATAATGTGTTCTTAATGGTAATCACGTACACTACATGGTTTCTCACATTCAAAAATACATCTTCGAATTGAAACGCACTTAGACAAAGTTAAGGACAAAGCATAGAACTCTGTTACTAAGGGACGCGGCGTTAAGTTTCATAATGCTGAAGTATACTCACACAAGTTGTTTATAGTGAGAGATTGTTGAAACAGAGGTACGAAGGAAATCCTTCGACTGCATGCAATCGGCCATGTACGTATGTATGCCAGATGTGTTCCGCGTTTTACACATTGCACGAGAAACGGTTGCGTAAAATGAATAAATTATTAAACTCATTACTTAGGACCAGAAACGTCATAAACGTGTGAATATAATAAAGGACACGGAATAGTTATAAACTACTAACAGCGTGTATCAAGTGTTGAGTTAAATGTTGTAGTACCAAGCAATTGCATAATTGGCAATATCAGGGAACACATAATTTGAAGATAAAATGAAAAATTCTCACCAATTGCATTTTAGGTTTCTGAGCTGTGTTATACTGTATATAACCGATTTCTAGCCCAGCAGCCCAAAAAGACTGTTCGCTCACGGTTCTGTCGTCTAGAAGAAAGTGTCGTCGTTGGGCTATGGTAAGGCAATGCAGAAAGATTTAGACAACATTTCCACTAGGTGTAAGGAACGGCAGACCTCTTTAAACGTGAGACAATGCCTATATCAAAGAGAAAGCAGCCAATACTATCATATTGCAAGATTAGATTATATCATATCATTTTAACATTTACAGATAATAGACGCGATATGAGATTTGTCGAACACGTAGAATCAGTGTCTTGGAAGGTGAACAGAAGACTTAAATATGTTGGAAACGTTCTGAGGAAGAGTAGTGCCTTCGTAAAGAATATCACATAGAAGATGCTACTGTGGCAAAATCTAGAGCATTGCTTCAAGGTCTCTATCTAGTCTCGGTCCAGCAAACAGTTTTAATCTGCCAGGAAGCTTCATTCCTCCAGACTTGAGAAAACTCAAGTAAGTATGAGAGAAGACAACGAACGAATTCAGAGCCGCGCTACTAGGGTCGCAACGAGTCGGTGTAGTCCATACTGTAATTGTAACAGAAATGTACAAGTTACTTATATGGGAATCGCTGGAAGAAAACCGATATCGTTCTCGCGAATCCCACCTGGACAAAATTTAGAAAACCGATATTTGAGGAAGACGGTGCGGCAGTTGTTCTGCCAGTATCGTATACCACTCTCAGAGGTTATGATAATAACTCAAGGAATATTGGGTCACGATGAGAGCCGTGTAGACAACAGAAAATCTCTAATATTGTTACCAAGTACCCTCTCCCACGCAGCCTATAGTGGCTTGAGCAGTAGATGTAGGCGTACTCCGTATAAGGCGGACGATGAACACTCAACCATGAGAACCAGGTTTTTACGAGGAACGTTAAGGAAATTCTACAAGTGGCCTGCACGAGATGACGCTTAAGTCAGCAGGCGAGATAAGATGCAGCCTAAGAGTAATTTATGCCGCGGAAGGTAGGACACGTAAATATGCCAAAAGAAAGCGCCTGCTGCGTTGTCTGCTGATCATCCTGCTCGGGCCTCAGTGAGACGACAGCAGGCCGCGTCCGTGGCACCGATTAGCGCTCCTGGAAGGGAACTGTGCCTGCCTCACGCTGGATTCTCTTCGACTCGAACATCAATGGTGTGATGCGTATCACCTTGGGACTGTCTCTCTATGCTGCGAAACTATTCAAATTCTATTCGAGAACTGCTGAGTTGAGTATAAAACTGTTCAAATCCAGTCTCCAGATCGCTTTCCTTTATTTCCGTATGACCGGTTTCGGGAATGCCCATTTTCAGATCTTTTGCGAAAACCTTTAACTATAACTGGGTTGAACTACAACTGGTTTAGGATGTATGTTTACTAAGGTTCAAAAGTCTTACGAAATTAGTTGCAATAAGAGGAATATGTCTAGTTTTGATAAAGTAGTAATATTGTAGGATCTCGGCACAACATCAACAGTTGTATACGTCACCTGTGGAAAGAAGGAGACAGAAGGTTGTTCTCCAGTGCAAACCACTAGGGAAGAGATATGAATCTTACTGGAGTAATGTGTGTAGGTGTGTGTGTGCGGGGGGAGGGGGGGGGGCGGTTGCAGGTGGTTCTGTTTTCGTTCCGTTGCTTTTCTTGATATTGCTAAACATGATGAATGATTCAAAAAATTCTTCTCTTATCGGATGACACAAGTGCTGTGAAAGACGTAGAACGTACAATAAATGATGTGGCTATTAGCGTAACATCAACAAGTAGCTTTCAGGTGACGGGTTAGCTTGTAACTGTAACAAAACACAATGCATGTAGTTTCTAACGTGGAAGTATTATAAAACTAAATTATATCGTCCCGACGTGGTCGGTTAGTCTGTGATGTCTACAATTTTAAATGATAAGGATTGACGTTTTCTTGGAAGTATCGCGTTCAAGATCTTGTGCAAAAACTGAATGCCGCTGTCTTCACTGTTGGAATAATCTCCACTGCCTCTGACACTGGAACGGGAAAGCTAATTTACTTTCTCTGTTTCTCTCCTAAGGCATCATGCTTTGGGACAATTGTGTCGACTTCTCAGTATTAGTTTTACCCAGGAAAGAGAAGTCAGGCAGATTTACCTTTTGTCAGTGTAGGTCGTGGTTCAGGTGTGTTGGAATCCCACCGAGCGAGGTGGCGTAATGGTGATCACACTCAACTTGCATTCCGGAGGACGACGGCTCAGACCAGTGTCCGGCCATCCAGAGCCAGATTTAGATCTTCCGTGATTTCGCTAAATTGTTCCAGGCAAATTTCGGGATAGTCCTTCACGAGGGCACGACCGATTTCTTAGCCCCAGCCTTAAATCATTCTGAGCTTGTGCTCTGTCTCAAATGCCCGTAATATTCCTTCCTTCCTTTCTTGGAATCCTAACTCCTATCTCTGTTCATGTACTCCACCGGTGGATTTGCTGTTGACAATATTGACTCCTTCAGAATAAGCAACGACATTCATTCAGTGAACATATGACGGAAAAATATTCGCACTTGGATAACACTTTCTTAACCATTGCACAGAAATGTGTGCACTGTTCAGCAGGTTTCATATCCAGTAACATTCCGAAATAACTGGAAACATTGAGTTACAAGTCCTAAGTCTTCAAATCCAAGTTGAAAGATTTCCTTATGGCAAACTCTTATTCAGTACAGATGTTGGATGCAGTAGTTCGCACATTTTTCTTTGATGTGTTATTTATTCATATATTCTTTCTCAACTTTTTGGGTTTCATTAATTCTTTAATTTATTTTGTTTATAAATTTGTAATAGACATTTTGTGCACTGCGCACTGACTCGTTCCTTGGACAACTGACTTCCGCATGTATGGTCCTTCGGAACGTGTAAAAAAACCACCACTTTCATGTTTATACTCTTAAAATATTTAAGTTGAATATCCATGCCTTGAGGTGGTATTGAGATCTTTAAGCAAGCGCGAGGAAAAGCGAAGCACTGCTGATGTATCGGACAACATTGAATGCGCATGACCAGGACAGCATCCAGAAAGATACACTTGGTTGTTGGACTCAGGTGGAGGAGGTAACGAGCATCCTGGAGCTCTTGCAACTAGGAAGTGTTTGCTGACGATGTTAACTTCGAATCGATCGTTGAATAGACAGTTTATACTGAGAATAATTACTTTCCGATGGAGATAGTGATAATTTAAGGGAGAGTAAGCTAACGCGCTGCAAGTTAAATAACTTCAATTAGCAACAGTTAAACTGCTAACCTGACATAGATGTTAGCGAAATTTCGTGAAGAGTCAAATTACATTTAGAGCAATTATTAAATTTCATCCCTCTATTGCTAAAATTCTACGTGTGATAGTTTATTTTCTCGCAGTGTCCTTACGTGCGCGAAATTAAACAATGATTCACCGTCACGTTTAATTGATTTAGTACAGGGATTATTGGCTTTGTGTATGGTACAAAAATAAAAAAACCCCTAATATTTAAGCCGCGCGGGATTAGCCGAGGGGTCTAGGGCGCTGCAGTCATGGACTGTGTGACTGGTCCCGGCGGAGGTTCGAGTCCTCCTTCGGGCATGGGCGTGTGTGTTTGTCCTTAGGATAATTTAGGTTAAGTAATGTGTAAGCTTAGGGACTGATGACCTTAGCATTTAAGTCCCATAAGATTTCACACACATTTGAACCTAATATTTAAAACAATTTCCTTATCGAATTTATTTCACTAGCTTAATGTTGATAGCTGTATTGAAGCTAAGTAACAATATGGGTGTGAGCATTAACATCAAAACACTTGGTATTAGTTAGTCAAAATATAGCCTGATGTGCCTTAAGCAGAAAGGCGCTTCGTAACTTACATAAACCAAACATAATAACTGTCCTTAAATGCAGTACGTAGGTTACAACTGTTTGTATGGTGCAAAAATTGGCAATTGACCCTACATAAGGAAAAGTGTGAGGTCATCCACATGACTGCTAAAAGGGAATCCGTTAAACCTCGGTTACACCATAAATCAGTCAAATCTAAAGGCCGTAAATTCAACTAAATACCTAGGAGTTACAACTACGAACAACTTAAATTGGAACATATAGAAAATGTTCTGGGGAAGGTTTACCAAATACTGCGTTAAATTGGCAGGATACTTAGAACATGTAACAGATCTGCTAAAGAGACTGCCTACACTACGCTTGTCGTCCGTCCTCTTTTAGAATACCGCCGCGCGGTGTGGGATCCTTACTAGATAGGATTACATCGAAAAAGTTCAAAAAAGAGCAGCACCTTTTGTATTATCGCAAAATAGGGGAGAGGGTGTCACTGAAATGATACAGGATTTCGGGTGGACATAATTAAAACAAAGGCATTTTTCGTTACGGAGGATTCTTTACACGAAATTTCAGTCACCAAATTTTTCCTCCGAATGCGAAAATAATTTGTTGACGCCGACCTACATAAGGAAAAACGATCATAATAATAAAATAAGGGAAATCAGAGCTCATTCGGAAAGATACAGGTGTTTGTTTTATCGCGCGCTGTACGAGATTGGAATAATGGAGAACTATTGTGAAGGTGGTTCGATGAATCCACTGCCAGGCACTTAAATGTGATTTGCAGAGTATCGATGTAGATGTAGATGTAGGTGTTATAAGTTTGCTTTGAACCAGTCCGTTTCACACGGAAGAACGTAGCTAATGAGGGCGAATCTGCGTCACACCATACCCCTCGCCTCGCTATACCTTTCCTTTTTCTTTCCTCTTTTATTTATATAGTTATCTGGAAATCATCCCGAAGGAAGAACGGAGGATTATGAAGAAAATGCTTAGCCTTAGATCAATTGAGATGGACCAAACTGAAATCCTTAAAACGACAGGCAAGTTGTCTAACCTAACCGAAGATATTATAAAATGCAGATCTAAATTTCTATGAATCGTTCAAAGACTACTAACGACGAAATGTACACACAACATCTAGAGAAGACCCACGCAAAATAAGTAGATGTAATAAACAGGAACTTTTTCAGTCAGTAGGTAGACTGTTTGTTAGTACAGTCGGAGAATTAAGTTTCAAAGAGACAGGAACGAATAGAGTGAATAAAGAGAAAATGTGTCATGTGTCATGTGCAAGATCCGACAGACGACTCATAAAATTAGTGTGTGATACAATATGAGCAAATGGCAACTACCAATGACGACAACAACAATATAAACAATGAACACAGTCTAACATAAAATAGCGGACACAATGCACATACGTAGAGTTTTACGTTACGACCACACATGAAGCATGTACGATTCCAAATGGACGAAACTTACTTTCAACACATCAGATAGAAACAAGTATACCCTGGTACGTGAATGTCAAAAAAGACGCGAGTAAATGAGTATGCAGGCAATAGACACGAAATCTAAACATGTTTGCGAAAACTGGTACCAAATAGTCAGATGACCGCCGTGCTAAACACAGTGTGTTGATGAACTGCAATGGAAAAAAAATGGCCTACATCTGTTTTGAAGGCAGTATGTACCCTTGATTTGATAAGGTAAACTTTGAGCTTTGGGCGCGACTGCAGACGGCGTCAGCATCGAGCTCGCTTTCACTGGCAGATAAAACGTTGAAGTTTCAAGCTTTCTAGTCTCGCTCACCGTTTTGTGTTTCCATTCTGGCTGCGGAAGGATCAGGTGCGTACAACACATCTCTTCCTTGTAACAGTATGTGAAAGAAGACTCCAGCAGTATATTTTGCACAAAAAATCTTTTATCGAAACGAGTCGCCGATATGGCGTCAAATCGCAAGGCTTACACCGTTGTGTGACCACCATGACATTATTATTATCATCATCATCATCATCATCTAAATTTTATCAATTTAATATATTTCCGCTATGTTTTTGTTACCTGAGGCTTGTAAGATGTTGAGGAATAAGAGTACGAAACGGTAGACTTTGTCCACATCACATTTTCCGACTGCATGTAGGGCTATTCAGAATAAAGAAATAACAACGCTGAAAGCTAACAAAACGTTAGGTGTGCTAAGATTAACTACTCCAGACTTTGTACAATAAAGGTAAGGAAAGGGACAATGCAGTAACTGCAGTAAAAATAAACAAAAGAATATTAAAAAATTGTGTTCTTGCAAGAAGACCGCCCCCTCTTTAATTGATTATTAAAAAGAAAAGACTGTTAACATATGGCATAAAATCATAATTAGAAATGAAAAAGGTTTATAGAAAACAAGTGCCGACAGTGTGTGTGGGAACAGAGCTTGCTAATTACTGCATCGGCATGCAAAATAATTTCTTCGACCTTTACGGAATGTCAAAGCAAATGACTTTCCGACTGACTATAAGGATCCGTTTCCCTTATTTGGTTTCTAAAGTAAACGACAGTGCTGACTGGAAATAGTTGGCTTTAGTTTTGAAGAAGGATCCAAATTTTTGTCAGAGCCTTTAAAGAGCTAGGGTCTAAAGGTACATTGAAGAAAACGCAAATTCACTTTCTCAGTCTCAAAAACTGATTTATAAGAAAATAAAGTACAATCAGAACAGACTGTTTACCGATTGTTTTCAACAAAACTATTAGAACAGCTGTGTGTTAGTCTTCAAATCCAGTTAACGTTATATAACCTTGATTTTGTAACTGATATGTTTCTCGAACTGGCAACTTCTATAACAGATGGCGCAAATGGGATCAGTTATTTGGAAAATTCCTATCTTCAATTTTTTTAAAGTCGGTTGAATAATTTCATACAGAAAACTGAAGTAGAATAGATATTTTACCAGCCTCTGAGTTTCCCGCTTTATCTGAATACACATGAGGGGAAAATAAAAAGTAGTAAGGATGTGCGATATTTGGGACACTCATCCGAAGTTTAACGGTGTATAGAAATAGGTTGCAGTGGCATTCATGCCGGCTATTGTCGAAATAAATGAAAAGATTTTGACGAATCCAGAATAAAATTCTGAGCCGAAAGCTTCACCGCAGTCAACTTGAGAAGTGTAATCGCGGTAATGTTAGGATGTAGCCTGCAACAAAAGGCGCTACAGTTACTGTTCGCGACAATTTATCGTTGCAAAGGCTATGGCGGAAGAAAAAGTGAACGCGTTCCCTCTTCAGGGTGAAGTGCGTACATGACCATTTGCTGGGAAGCCTCACCTTCTTGCTCACGTAACAGGCGAGACCTGTGCGTGGACCATTAAACAGTAGCCTGAGAAGTCTCGCGTGGTTCTCTGTACTGGCACGGCACACACTCTTTTGATTCTTACACACAACTTTAGTCATCTAAGTGTAGAGACAGGACCGCTCGACGTGCTTCCTCATTACACTATCTAGAAGTACAGACAAACCGATTAGAGATCAACGTTCCACAAGGAGGCGCAGTAAGCTCCTCCCACGATCAGCTTGGTTTTTATCGAACCTAGGTTGCGCAGTGGTCGAGATTCTGGAGTCAAATTCGGAAGGAAAGAGACGCCGATCCAGCCATCCAGATTTAGGTTTTCCCTAAATCGCTTAAGCTGGTGCCAGGATGATTCCTTTGCATAGGGTAAGGCTGATTTCCATCCCATTATTTTCTATTTCGATTTAGTGTTACGTCTGTAATACCCTTATCGCCGATGGGACGCTACACTTGTCTTCCCTCCCTGATTTCTGGCCTGTTTTCTTAAAGATAACCTAAAACTGGAGATACCTATAGAAAACAGTCTAGCATACAGAAAAAAAAACTACGGGACAGCCTAAGATTATTGTTGGGATCGCCGATAACCTTGCAAATAAAAATCATCGGTGTAATTAACAGCAAGTTTTTCGTTATACAGGGTGGAGCAAATAAAAGTGGCCCGGACTTTGGCACGTTACATTGTCAACAGTTTGAAAGCAATTGTGAAAGCATTAACTGAGGAAGAAAAGACGGACAGTTACTTCCAACAGAATGGAGCAACTGTCCATACAGCCGGCCGAACCGTGGAGCTAATTTGCATAATCTTCACGTTTGACAGAGTTGTTAGCATAGTCACCTGATCTGTCAGTGTGCGATTGCTTTCTGTGAGGAGTATCACAACCACCTTCGTAGTCTTAAATAACTACGGCAGAAAGTTTCGAATGAGACTGCAGCAATTCCAGCAGTTCAGCTTCGATCCACCTTCAGCAACTTGCTGACCACGGCCCAAAAGCGCCAAGAGATTAGTGGTGGTCGTTTTCAACATCTGGTATAGTCAGGTTAGTACTGTATTTCCTTTCCTCTGCCGTGTTTCCTTGTACCCTGGCACTCTGTTCTCCGGGATACTTTTATTTGCCCCACCCGTACTTGCATTAAGAAAGAGTATGTAGGAGAAATTCTGAAACTTTTCGTGCTATATAACAGCCGACATACAAGAGCCTTCGTAATGTGGCGCATAGTTTCAGTTTACAAATATTTTGGATGAATTCTGGAAGTGTTTTATTTATCATAATTATAATATATTAATTTGTCTTTTTCCTATAGAAACTGTGTCTGCTTTTTTTCGTCAGGGAGACAACTGTAATGTGGAAAAATAAGCAGGTCCGTGGATAAAAGTCCATTGGAAGCAACACCACTGAAATTTTATAAGCCCATGTTCTTTTCCTACTTTATTGTATGGATGTGAGTTATAGATCACATATAAACAATAAGAGACTAGAACTGAGGCAGCAGAAATGAGGTTCTGTGAACTGTAAAAGTACGTACGAGAGTAGACAGATTTAATAATGATCACATTAGGAATGAATTGAATATGTATAAATTAGGAAATATATTCCATGAAAACAGAATAAAATGGAATGAACGAGATGAGTAGCCAAAGACCTCATTTCCAAATTATGAAACACAAACCTAAAGGAAGAGGAAATCGAGGAGGACCGGGGGAACGATGGGTACCGCAACGGGCAATCGCCCAATACTTCAAGTGTACTAAAATAATTTCATTTCCTGACAGATTCACATTTATGTTTTTATATTAACAGTTTCATCCGTGTCAAACTGCCATCTTACGATCAGTGTGCATTACTGTAATTTTGTTGACGACTGGCGTGCCTTAGTTGAGGACTATGCGTTGTCACAAACTGTACAATGTCTGCTTTCGCACACTGTGAAATGAAAAGAGAATACTGGAACAAATTATACATTTAGGGAAGGAGCCTCGAGCTCTTTCATTTTTCATTGAACTTTGGAACGAGACCTCAAATGGAAAACCGCACTACTATTTGTAAAAATTACATTAAGTGATGATCAAAACTCAATAATATATAGTCCAAATACTATATAGCCATACGAAAAAGAATCATAGAAGTTAGAGAGCTATAAAGCAGTGTATCGTGGCGAGAAGTGAAAACTCTATCCGCTTCACTAACACCATCTAAATTCTGAGGAATATAGTCATAATGGCTTGGAATATGTCCCTGAATATTACTTTGTCAGACAGTTTCTTTCCGAACCGCGAAAAGAAGCCTTGAACACTGCTCGCATGTGGGCAAGTAGTTCCTTGTAGAAACAGATCCTCAGAAATGTACAGAATGGGGGAACATTTCTGGAGTGAACACATGTGCTAATGTAGTGATCGCTTTAAAAATTCGGCCACGCTGTGCAATGGGCTCCAGGCTGCAAGTTGGGCTCAAATCGGGATGGAATGTGTCTCTGATTCTGGTATACTCGGCCACGCTATAGCTGAAACAAGAATCTGCTGATAACGGTTTTATCGATTTATACAGTGACGAGCATACTGTATTAGGACATGTCTTGTGTTTTGAGGAACGGTGTCCTACGTAAAATAACTGCCATACACAGTACACTGTGCTAGCCAGTGGTAGAAGCAGACAATGACTGACCTGTCGTAACGCTCCAACACATCATCTACTGTTCCAGTCTGCTGTAAGGGTATAGTGGAAAACATCTGTTGCCCTCAGCCCATATCACTGTAGTAGCATTACACATCTTGTATGCGGTAGTTACAGAAAATTCCATCCACGTTCATTGAGTTCAACCATTCACCTAAGATTTTACTCCGTAACTAAAAGGATTGCTTCTTTTCAGTTTTGAAGCAGCGTAGTAACCTGCCACGCTACGCATACGTCCGTCGGCGGCCCTTTCTACATAGTAAGGGGCAGTAATCACCAGATGCCTGTACTGTCGTTCTGTAATTTACCTTTATAGCTACTTTCTGTTTCTGTAAGTGCATTTCTTCGTGGTATTCCAATACTTGTGAGGTGATGACTGTATAGTCTAATTAAATGAAAGTCAGATGCTATAAGATCATTGTAGGTGCACATGAATCACTGTATTCGTCTTGCATGGGAAATTGTGTCATTCGGAGTTTAATTGCCGACTAAAATAGAAGGCGTTAGAAACTGGAAGTAGCTCCTTTGTTTATAAGCGTGGCGGCGCCCTCTGTTCGAATGAACTGGAAGCATGAACCAAGGCGAATTCACCTGCAATTCGTGCCGTTTCCGCAAATGAGAATTTACCTGTTCCTAGTTTTATTTTTTTAATATTTTCGATGGTAGGGGGTGGCACATAATGCTTATTACATCTCTCTTGACGTGTTCAGTATAGCCTGTATAGAATGTGTTCTGCCACTATACTGAAACTTCATTGTTGCAATTGTCGGTCTTTGGCGTAGATGGCTTAAATAATTTACTGCGATTCTGGTGAATTATGTCTTCCAGAGAAGCAGAATATTGTAATGTATGGAGCCGTAATCAACGGTTGTTGCCAGAAAAGGTTCCAAACTATTATTTACTTTAATTATCTTAGAACGTTTCCTGATGGTATTCGGAAACGTTGTGGTAGCTAACAAACACCGTGTGTAATATCACCTCTTTATCGTTGCGATTTTAAGGACTGTATCTTCACTGTATACCACATCATAAGCTGTTTGTACAAATATTTACTAGCAATGGATACAAAAGCAAAGTCGGTATTTTTATCATAGTTGTTATCCTTACATCACGAAATATATGGAATGAAATCCAAAACAGGAGTAAACGACAGAGAGAAAGGAAAAAAAGCAACAAAAGTTGCTATATTTTATGGCAATGCTTCACGTGGTTACTCAGGAATCCTTTCAATCCATAAAGCATACAACTTTGTTAGTACTGATCTGGTTTCATCCTTTTTTTACCTTTTGCTAATAAACACGGCATAAGATCCTTAACCCTTTTCTGGTGGTTATACCTCACTCAGGAATGTTATTCAGGTGCTGTATCTAGATTGTAAGCGGACGCGCACAGTGGTCTACCGTTGAAAGAACTATTGTCCATTTAAGAAATTATTTTTAAAGAGCTCACATATTTTACTCAACATATACGTAGAAACGCTGAAAATCGAATAACGCTATCCTACTTGAGGGATGCACATCACATGTCATCGTCAGGGCAGTCTTCGTTCGACGCGACGTGTGCTGCCACCTGGTTAGGCGGCCAGAAGCTCAAGGGGATCGAAGGCGAGGGAGCTGCCGGAAACAGCCGACCAACCCCGACGCGCCATTTTTGACATGAAATAGTCGCCGTACACACGAGCTTCGCAATACTCTTCGTTATAACGCAGAGTTAAAACCGCTCGTCTTCTTCCGGACACCACCTTTTCGATGCTTCTTTTTGATGTTCTGCTAGCGTTTGAGTATTTTCGCACTTATCCGACTTTTTTGGTAACTAACTTGCATTATTTTTATCATCTGTGGAGTTACAGTGTAGCGTAATTGGACTGAATTATAAGGTGCACATACTTGGCGATATATTTTTTACGAGGATCGCTGCCAATGGTGTAACTGTTTGGAGAAACGTTGCATTCATAGTCGACGTATACGCTATCTCGGTTAGACATGTAGTTGCTTGTCTAGCACTGTCTCGGTATTTTCAGACTCTGAAATAACGGCTTGATTCCAAAACAAATTGTCAGGGTTTTTAAAAAATTTCCTGTCTTTTGTGAAGTACTGACCTGCTTTCGATAATTTTGAGCTGGTACACCTATATAGCCACATATCGTGAAATTTAGCAGCGATACAAAATTTCTATATAATCCATACTCTGACGTATGTATTTCCTATTCGCACAAGCTACTGAATGTATTTTAAGTTTTATTCAGTCATCGGAAGATAAATTTATTCATACGCTTCCACAACGGTCATAAACTTCCATGAAATCTGACCTTTTTCTCCTACGTGGATAACTGTACCGTGAATCAACCTATCGTGATGTTTCCTGCAATATTTTACTAGAAAGCGCCCCACTGGGAAATAATTTTACATGTATAAATGATGACTTTTCGTTGTACTGTTTTCAGCTGCAGCAGATATTTCCAGTTTCAACGTCCATCGGAGGTTTCGTGTGTATGCGCAAAACGTAGGAGGTGGACGGTTTTGTATGTCAGTTGTAGTTGCCTACCTGCCGGGTGTATAGAGGAGAAGTTCTATGATGGTCTGTGAATGAATTTTTCAAGTAGTGTAAATTTTTCGTTTGTACATAATTGAGACGACACTCTACAGCATTTTTAGCCCATAGTATTCACATAACGTGAAAAATGCAATTTATTGTAGAATACTACCAGAGCAGAGTTTTACAAATGATAGGAGAGACTGTGAGCCTGGAGTTTGCAGCAGTGAACCAGCATTTCCACTATGTGAGAGGGTATTTGTGACAGTGGAGTGCTTGTAAATCCTTCGCGATTAAAAATGTAGAACATTAGAACATCGCTGTAGTTGAATGAAAGTAAATGTGAACATCGATAATGAAACTCAGGGCCCAGGCTTTTTAGAAGATAAAAGTCCCATGGTATAAAAAGCGCCCCAGCATTCCGGAATTGTCATGGACGCCTTGGTATGTGTAAGAAACATAAAATCCACGAGGACGGTGGCGCAATGATTGAGACACTAAACTCATATTCTGGAGGACGGCGGTTCAACTCCCCGTCCGGCTATCCGAATGTAGGGTTTCCCCGATTTCTCTAATTCAGCCGGGATGGTGGCTTTGAACTGCACGCGGTCAGTTAGTTTTACCATTTTTCCCGACCAGAGCTTGTGATCCGTGCCTAATCCTATGTTGCTTCATAACAATAAACAAATAACATGTTTTCCTGTACAACAGTAAAAAACTACGTAAACTGCGACGTGTTCCCTTCTTAAGCACTGTTATGACATACTGTCGAATAGAGAAACAGTGACAATTGAATTTCTTTCATTACAATGATGTAGGTCAAAGCACTTTGTATAGGTATGCGGCCATTTTTTGTTCAGCATTTAATAATAAGTAGGAAAGTCTTGTTCCCATCTTTTATTTCAATTTCTTTAACCTCCAACTTCCACGTCATAGTAAAACTAACAACCGTACATCTCACACAGCTGCAACAAATCGCAGATTTTTATTAGTTTTCTCCCTTATCTTTCCTTAACCTACACTGCTGGCCATTAAAATTGCTACACCAAGAAGAAGTGCAGATGATAAACGGGTATTCATTGGACAAATATATTATACTAGAACAGACATGTGATTACATTTTCACGCAATTTGGGTGCATAGATCCTGGGAAATCAGTACCCAGAACAACCACCTCTGGCGGTAATAACGCCCTTGATACACCTCGCCATTGAGTCAAACAGAGCTTGGATGGCGTGTACAGGTACAGCTGCCCATGCAGCTTCAACACGATACCACAGTTCATCAAGAGTAGTGACTGGCGTATTGTGACGAGCCAGTTGTTCCACCACCATTGATAGGATGTTTTCAATTGGTGAGAGATCTGGAGAATGTGCTGGCCAGGGCAGCAGTCGAACATTTTCTGTATGCAGAAAGGCCCGTGCAGGACCTGCAACATGCGGTCGTGAGTTATCCTGCTGAAATGTAGGGTTTCGCCGGGATCGAATGAAGGGTAGAGTCACGGGTCATAGCACATTTGAAATGCAACGTCCACTGTTCAAAGTGCCGTCAGTGCGAACAAGAGGTGACCGAGACGTGTAACCAATGGCATCCCATACCATCACACCGGGTGACACGCCAGTATGGCGACGACGAATACACGCTTCCAATGTGCGTTCACCGCGATGTCGCCAAACACGGATGCGACCATCATTATGCTATAAACAGTACCTGGATTCACACGAAAAAATTACGTTTTGCCATTCGTACACCCAGGTTCGTCGTTGAGTACACCATCGCAGGCGTTCATGTCTGTGATGCAGCGTCAACGGTTACCGCAGCCATAGTCTCCGAGCTGATAGTCCATGCTGCTGCAAACGTCGTCGAACTGTTCGTGCAGATGGTTGATGTCTTGCAAACGTCCCCATCTGTTGACTCAGAGATCGAGACGTGGCTGCACGATCCGTTACAGCTATGCGGATAATATGGCTGCCATCTCGACTGCTAGTGATACGAGGCCGTTGGGATCCAGCACGGCGTTGCGTATTACGTATTACCCTCCTGAACCCACCGATTCCATATTCTGCTAACAGTCACTGGATCTCGACCAACGCGAGCAGCAATGTCGCGATATGATAAACCGCAATCGCGATAGGCTACAATCCGACCTTTATCAAAGTCGGAAACGTGATGGTGCGCATTTCTACTCCTTACGCGAGGCATCACAACAACGTTTCATCATCAGGCAACGCCGGTCAACTGCTGTTTGTGTATGAGAAATCGGTTGGAAATGTTCCTCATGTCAGCACGTTGTAAGTGTCGCCACCGACGCCAACCCTGTGTGAATGCTCTGAAAAGCTAATCATTTGCATATTACAGAATCTTGTCCCTGTCGGTTAAATTTCGCGTCTGTTGCACGTCATCTTCGTGGTGTAGCAATTTTAATGGCCAGTAGTGTAGAACGTCTTGAAGCGATGCTGAATTCAAAATAAACATAATATATTGCGAGGTAATCACTTAATCGTACTGTTTATTTAAAATAACACGATGGTGCACGAAATCCATTTTCCGGCAATCAAACAAATACCAGCTATTACAACTACAAAAAGCCGTTCGACGCATGGAGAAAGGGTAGACATCTGGAGATGACAGGCTTTCAGTATAAATGACTTAAACTGGAGGAAAAATTATATGAAAAGAACATGTGAAATTATTTGCAGCATGTTTATGGAGTTAGAAAATCCCCCAATACTTTAGCAATCCTTTACCTATCCTACTTCACAATGAAGGAGACGCGTAAGAGGTAAAAAAATGTAGTTCTATTAGCTCCGTCTCCGTAGCGTATAAGATATTTATTAAACTCATCACCAAATGCAAAGAAAGGAAACATCAGACAAGGGAAAAGCTTATTTGGAAGTAGATATAGCACTGTGGACCATTTGCAAGTTAAGAACAAAATCATAGATCGGGGCAATGAGTATGAATTACCAACTTGTCCAGTATTCATAGATCTTGAGAAAGATTTTGAATTAATTTCGGTTCAGTCTCTAGCAATACCCCTAGAAACACGAAGCACTGATACAAGAATATACTGAAGAATGTATGTGTCAAGGGTATAGCTTCCATTAGACTCTCAGCATGGTAACAAAAATTTGAACTAAAAGATGAGCCATTGAAGAAGATATCGTATTACGAAAGGTGTTCTCAAGAGTTGTAGAGAAAGTTTCAGATCTTTAAACTTGGAATACGAAGGAGAAATACTTGTTAACACATCCCACTGGAACCGCATTCGTTTCACTGATGGCACTATACTCTACTCCATGTAGCAAGTTTGAAAATGGACTTGGGAAGTAATGGTAATAACACAAAAACGATGTTTATGTTACATATCGAGGACTAAATAGCTGAAATTAACGATGAATTCGTAGAAAAAAACGACGAATTATTCGGTTTAGAGTAGTTGATAACTGCAGGATGCAAAACAGGAGTAAAAACATCCTGCAGTCCTTTTGATAAGCCGGCCGGTGTGGCCGTGCGGTTCTAGGCGCTTCAGTTTGGAACCGCGTGACCGCTACGGTCGCAGGTTCGAATTCTGCCTCGGGCATGGATGTGTGTGATGTCCTTAGGTTAGTTAGGTTTAAGTAGTTCTAAGTTCTAGGGGACTGATGACCACAGATGTTAAGTCCCATAGTGCTCAGAACAAACCGTCTTCAGTCACGAATCGTGATATTTATTTCAATAACGATGTATTTAGAGCCCTAGGGCTCATCTTCAAGAGATTGATCAGAATTCATAATTTTTCAAGTTCAGGTTACTATTGATTCTGTTAAGAGTGCGTAGGTGTATTACAAAGCGTCTCATTGTGACTACAAATTTTACAAAAGTAAAAATTTACTTACTGTTTCCAGTAGTGGTTACAAAGTTTTTAAGTACGTTATGTATTCGGCTCATAGCACATTTGCAAACAAAATTCAAACAACTCAAAGAATATCCGAATGTAAAGCTGTTACATTTCTGCACAGGTGTTGTTATTTCAAGATGACAGAAAGATGCAACCTTATTGTTTATACATAGATGTCATTATGAAACAGTTATTTGTGCAGATATCAGATATGACGTTATGTTATGAAAAGTTGCAACTATCAAATACCTGTTTCTTTAGAAAAAATAAACTTTTGAAATTACTGAAAAATAGGCTGTTAAACATTGCTTATTCATTCAGCATGCTTTCGGACTGTATTTCTTTGTGTAACAGTATTCCTAATCGTTCTACCAGATCAAGTTGTCTTCGATTATATTGTGTGTGGAGCACAGCTACACTATTGTGGATGCCACCATTGGTTTATTTGTAACGCGTATGGGAAGTTCTTCCTGTTTTGTCTACGTAGAACATAGTACAACATTATATATTCCACTGTGTTCTGTTAATGGGGTGTTTATGTGAAGATGTGTGTTGTTCAAATGGCTCTGAGTACTATGGGACTTAACTACTGTGGTCATCAGTCCCCTAGAACTTAGAACTACTTAAACCTAACTAACCTAAGGACATCACACACATCCATGCCCGAGGCAGGATTCGAACCTGCGACCGTAGCAGTCGCGCGGTTCCGGACTGCGCGCCTAGAACCGCTAGACCACCGCGGCCGGCATGTGTGTTGTCAGTTGTTTTCCATGTAGTACTTCTTTTAAGTGAACTCGTTATTCTTTAAAGCCGGCCGGCGTGGCCGAGCGGTTCTAGGCTCTTCAGTCTGGAACCGCGCGACCGCTACGGTCGCACGTTCGAATCGTGCCTCGGGCATGGATGTGTGTGCTGTCCTTAGATTGGTTAGTTTTAAGTAGTTCTAAGTTCTAGGGGACTGATGACCTCAGATGTTAAGTCCCATAGTGCTCAGAGCCATTTGAACCATTTTTATTCTTTAAAAAGTAATCACCATAACTGTTAATACATTTATTCCACTGTGAGACAAGACAGTCAGTGCCTTCATGGAAAAATGTTTGCGGTTTATCTGTGGAACCGTGATTGTACCCAGGCAAGTACCTCTTCGTCCTGGGACCGATGACCATGCAGTTTGGTCCCTTCCTTTTCAACCTTAAACCCCCCACCACCCCTCTTCGTCCAAAGCAAATCGACGACCACGAATGTCTTCGTTCAGGGCTCCAAAAATCTGGAAATCGCATGAGAGAGATCGGGACTGTATGGATGATGTGTAAGTGCTTCCCAGCGAAACTTCTGCAGCGTAGTCGAAACAACGGACACGCCAGCTCCGAGACAGGCGTATGACCTGTTGTTTGCCTGCAAGGGCCCACTGCTCACTGAATTTCTGGAACACGGCGCCACAATTAAAGCACAATGGTACGTGGACACTTAGGAGACATTGAAGCATGCGATCAAGTCCAAACGCCCAGAAATGTTGACAGACGGCATAATTCTGTTGCAGGATAATGTCCGCCCACATTTTGCCAACATTGTTTAGACTACGCTGCAGAACTTTTTCTAGGAACCTCTTACACATCCTTCATACAGTCTGTATCCCTTTCCATTCGATTTCCATATTTTTGGAGCCCTAAAGAATGTCACGCCAGATTTGCCACAGATATCCACCCATCCTGCTTTATGCAGTAGGCGAGCTTTCGAGTTCCACATTCTGCCATGAGGGGTGGACGTCCAACATCTTGTCGCCTATTCGTGGTTTCCCTTCAGCCAGTTTCCATAGATGCTCACGACATGAGAGCGATTCCTCATTCATCTTCTCTCCACGCATGTACCGAAACACCAAGTAGTGATCACATTAATGGGACGGAACCGTGTATAGGGGCACACCACGTTGGACCGCACCTAATTGAGCACTGTTCTGTTCAAACCAGTCTTGGGGTTGGTAGGCAGCTCTACCTTTGCATTACTTGACTTCTGGGGTTCGAAACTTCTTAAACGTCACGGCTAATGAAATGTGGGTAGATGACACTGACACACTGAACATTACGTAGTTTAAGATGCTTGATTCACTCGTTATTCACAGACTGAGAAAAAAATGTCTGTTTCTGTGTGTTCTAATCTTTCTTCACTTACACTGGACTATGTAGGGTAATGCTGAATACGATTAAAATACTTTTCCACAGTTACTCGTCAACGGTTCCTGCCTTCCTTCACACAGTCCGCACGTAAGGTCTTCAATCATCTCCGAAACACTCCCGTGCTGACTAATCACGGAGTTTACTTGTCTACCAGCACGCCTCCAAATAACTAAGATCGCCTCTTTGAACCCTACCCGCGAGTGAGCACACGAGGGTTAGTCAAGAACAGATCGCACTCGGAGTTTTGTAAGTGATCTCGTTTACAGATAACGATAGTGAAGAAGAGGACTGGGTTGCTCGGGGGAACGAGTATATGACGGTGCGTGTGTCTGCTGTCGGGTCTGAGGCCCTGCAGACGTCCGACGAGGGGCAGAACTGGACACTTCCGTGACGCCGGAGTCGACATCTTAGCGATCCGAAAAATAAAAGTCGACTCGCATGTCTGGAGCCGGCGTCACGCGAGCCCCCGTGTGTATCAACTTGTGCGCAGCCTCCCCTCCCATTGTCTGTGCCATCATTTCCGTAAATGATCAGCTCGTTTTCTTCGCGGAAACCTTTTCGGAGCTGCCAGTACTGTCTGAGAGACGGTAAGCTTACGTGTTCACCTACTACAGCTACTATGCCTCACGCAGTGCAACTGATCACGCGCAGAAAAAGAAATTGAGCGCGAGTCCTGCTGCCACTAGGAAGTCATCCTAAAATCTTAAGTGGTTTGCATAATGAGTGCTGCACTCAGCATCGTTGTGTAAGCTGTTCTTAAACATCCTGCCAGACTAAAAATGTGTGTCAGATTAGGACTCGAGGCAGCATCTAAACTTTCGGGGCAATTTCGTATCAGCAAAAATATCTGGGCACCATTCAGGAAATTTGGAAATTTGTGGTAAGGTCTTATGGGACCAAACTGCTGAGTTCATTGGTCCCTAAGCCAATCTACGTACACTAACTTACACTATGGACAACACACACACCCATGCCCGAGGGAGGCCTCGAGCCTCCGACGGGGACAGGCACGCGGACCGTGACAAGCGCCCTAGACCTCGCGGCGGCACCATTCAGGGCCTTAATTTCTGCTACCTTCAAAACTTCACAGTTATGTAGTTAAGAAGTATTTTCAACGTGTCATCTGTGTGTATACAACTTTAACGCTGCACATTTTCACGTCTCACAGTTAAAAATGGATTTACTCCAAAACATGTTCAAGTGTTGATAAATGAAGTATTGTGGCAGCTATGTGGTGTTCATGACATTTATGTAATTCGGGAAATTTTTATTAGAAGCTAGACACATTGTTCATAAAACATTAGTTCTTATCATTTCATTGCAAATAACAATTCGTCAGATGGAAATAAGACAGTAATTTCGTCACACAGTTTTTAAAAAGGGCCTTTCAGGCCAAAAATAAACAGGCGCTAGACGATCCCAAAGTGAATATTTTGAGATAGAAACTAATGATCGGAAATGAATATTTCAGCCTACAATGTCTCGAGTGAATAATTTGTGTGAAGCACGTGCTTGTAAACTGCTGCATCAAGGATATTACTAGCGCTACCTTAAAAACAGTACTGTGTCGTCTGTAATATTGTCACGGTCGAGTTTACAGCTTGTTTCTTTCTTGTGTATACGGACACACAGTGCGCCACAGAAGTATGTCTTCCAGTAATGACAAAAGAATTAAACCATGAAACGCATATTTTCCCCCCTTTTGTGATTATAGGATGTATGGCACCCATTATGTTTTTCTGTGAGTCAAAAACCCGAACACGGACAAAGACCATATTATCTCGACAAAGTACCAGCCTGCGAAGCACGCAACTAATAATCTGTAACTGTGTTGTAAATTTATAGCTGTCAAGAATGGTTTTTTGTATTAATATCTATATATTGTTAAGTAGATCTTAGTTTTAAAAGTATTATGAACCCTTGTACCTAAAGCTGTAACGACTCATGGCTTTAGGCTGAAGTTAAAATGTAAAGGAACATCCCCGCGGAAGGGTAAGGCGGGAGAAACATTGCGACAGAAAATTCCAGAACAGTTCTCTCTGTGAGTCGGAGGGTTGTGAAGAAGTGTGTGGTGCGATGCCCACGTACTGTATTGTGTGGTGGTTAAAATGAGCACAATAATTGTTAAACGGCGTCGGATGGTCGGGAAATTATTGCTACACATAATTTGACAGTATGAAGAAGCTGTTTGTCAACCAAGCAGAAGTGGCAATATTATTACGAGGACCAATGGGAAGTAGTTTGCTGTGAAGGAGGCATACATTATGTTGCAGCATTACCCACTGCACTGGCCAAATATTACGATGGGAATTACGACTCGGAAGCCGCTGTGTGCAAGTTGCTAAACCATCCATCGGTACCAAAATCACATGAGTGGCTGCAATACGTTGCTCAACACCACAAAAGGACTGAAGTGTTTATTTCTATAGTGAAGTTAAGTATATTTTGTTTTTCATAGTGACGGACATATTGTAAACGTCATGATTCGCCGTCCTTGTGCACAAGTTAATTACTCAAAATTAAGTGTTTAAAAGCAACAAGTTTTATGGCAGTGTTGTTATTTCAGTAGATGCTTAGTGTGTCCTTTTCACATGCTGTGATATTTAATCAGCAACATTTTCAGGTCATAAGCTGGTTGTATTTAGGCCTATATCAAGTGCTTAAAATTATTATTGCCATATTAAGCAGAGCATCAGATTGTGTACGAAGTACTATTTTATTACACCGACAAGCATAATAAAATCAGTTGCAGAAAAAGACAACAAAAGGTGTTGTGCACATTTTCATTACTACAAAAAAGATTTTTACTGTGGTGTTCAGAACATACGATTTAATTCATTGCGCCTGGCGAACTAAATTTTTGTTTCAAAAAAAGTGCGGGAAAGTGTTATTGTCACATTTCATTGAAGTACTATCAGTTCAAAAATTCTTCACGTTGAAAATTATCAGGAAACATCAGTGTAAAAACTCATTTTCAGTCAGTGGTCAATTCTGTGTAAAGATAAGGTTAGAGAAAGATGTTTATTATTATAAAAATTACAAATAACACTACCACGGTAGCTACGAAACTTCAATGTTTAGCAGTATATTCACTCAACATTTCAGTGTTATTTTACACAAAGGTGTCTCAAGTTTAAAATAGATTTATTCTGTACTGATGAAAGTGTCTTTTGCTGCGGTAGCGAAAGTAATACATGTGTAGGATCCATATTGTCCAAATGCAATGTATGTCGCTATTTCAAAGTGGTTATGACTTCTATTACGAGCTCTCCTCCCTCTTGACTGCTCGTCAAGTTACTATATCGGTTCTCATTATTCAAAATTAAATATTGTGGGGTAGGAGCTTAGCTTAGCTTAGAGCGATTATTGAAATCAACACTGAGGTCTTACTGCACGGAAGCGTCTGCAGTTACGAGTCCGGTCGCAAACCACGATCATTTATAGGCGAAAACTGACCCTTACAAAGATAGAACTACTACATACTACATGTGTGTGTGTGTGTGTGTGTTTCTGTGTGTAAAAAATTATTGTGCTGGATGATGATGATAACGACGACGATGAGAAGGGAGAGGGTGAAACTTTGTGCCGGCACATAGCCTACTCCTCGCGAATAGCACCAAGGAGGCCGCCAAGTCTAACGTCCCCACCGACGGAGGAATCACCAACAGTGTCACATGCCCTCACTTCACGAGACATTGCGGAGAGGTTCGGCACTGTATTTAAACCAGGACATTGGCGTGAAGTATGGTGATCGGGAACTTTACACCATCTCTCTTGCCGGCCGCGGTGGCCGTGCGGTTCTAGGCGCTACAGTCCGGAACCGCGGGACTGCTACGGTCGCAGGTTCGAATCGTGCCTCGGGCATGGATGTGTGTGCTGTCCTTAGATTGGTTAGTTTTAAGTAGTTCTAAGTTCTAGGGGACTGATGACCTAAGATGTTAAGTCCCATAGCGCTCAGAGCCATTTGAACCAACCATCTCTCTTCCCCTTACCGGCTAAATACTGGTAGTGAAAATTTCTTCCACTACCAGGATTCGAACCAGCTTGCCCCCAGGTCGAGCGCCACCGGACAAGTGTGCGTTATCGACCTCTACCAAACATTTAATAAACGACTAAAACATCTACACATTTATTTACAGTATGTGCATCACAGTAAAATTATACATATCTTCATTATCACTGTTTGTCTGTTCTACAGCGATTCAAAAATTGTTGTGTATCATTGTTGAATGTTAATAACGTCGTCCAAAGTTCGTAGCTGTATTCTCACTGCAAGTATTCCTAGATGGGGGCGGCACGAGGCGGTCCACATAGACACCATCGATCATGCACATTTCTCCTCTAGCCATTTTTTCATACCAGTTTTGCGCTTTCTCTCAGTCTCATTTTTTAGATGTCTGTATTCCCTTCTTTTATCTCATTATACATTCTTTCAATCTTGTCATCATCTGTGGAGCTAGCTGGCATATAAACTTGGACCTCTGTGATGGGTGTTGCCGTCATGTGGCTACCGTAAGGCGTTCAGTATGTTGTTCATTGTAGCTTACGCGCATTCTTATTTTCATATTCATTAGGAGTAAATGAATATGAACCTGCAGCAAGAAAGCATCTAATGAAAAATATAAGTCTACGGACACCTATGATCGCATCTGTAATCTATTGGTAGGCCTAGGTGAAATTGCTTTCTGTTCGTGGAAAGTAAGGTTAGGCGCAGTTATCGTTGGGCAGCGCACGTTAGAAGTTCTCCGGGCAATTCATTTCCTTCTGTTCGACAGTAAACACTGTTGTTCTTACCGTGAGCGCAAGTAAGCACAGAACTCCGGACAGGTTTTTGACTTGTGAGTATGTGTCAAGACCTGAGCCAGCCGATGTGGCCTAGCGGTTCTAGGCGCTTCAGTCCGGAACCGTGCTGCTGCTATGGTCGCAGCTTCGAATCCTGCCTCGGGTATGGATGTGTGTGATGTCCTTAGGTTGGTAGGTTTAAATGGTTCTAAGTCTATGGGACTGATGACCTCAGATGTTAAGTCCCATAGTGCTTAGAGCCATTTGAACCACTTTTTTTTGTCAAGTCCTGAACTTCTGCGACGAGACGGCGATGTGGAACAGTGCTTTACCTCACTGCAGTTCACGCGAATGGAATGAGTGTTTAGAAAACACTTGGACAGATCTGGATGACAAAGAAATGACAAGACATCCAACTACATCCTCCGAAGAAGGAGTTAAATTGGCCGTTGTCATCAACGAACAGTACAGAATAAATAAGTGCTTATATGTCAGCTCTTTCTGGGCTCGGTTCCTGCGAAGGAAGAGGCATTATCGAGACTTGAAGTATCTACGTCTAGCAGCAAATCGGTTTTCGGAAAAATGAAGGCCGTAATTGTAATGGTATTCACTGAGGGAGGCGTTTTACAATGGACAGCTTCATGATGCCTGCATGAGGCACGGTAGCTGCTACAGAAAGCGGCTGTCCGCACATCTTGCATATCATGTAGCTATTCAAGTGTAAGATCTGGTGCACTCGCAAAGAAAAATATGAGAAACACCTGTGTGTGCGTGTGTAATGTACAAAAAAATAATCCGGGTTCTAAAAACATCGTTGCAGGTTTAAGTTTCCCATTTGTTATTTTTAGTTTTGATGCCATAATAACTGAACTTACGACGTCAAATAAGCGATAGTCTTAAACCTTTTGTGACCGATCTTCGGTTAAGACTCAGCTACCTGAGTCATTGAAACTTTGGCCTGTCCTCCGGTACAAATATTTCGTGTATGTCACAATTTCATTATATGGGTACTTTTAGATAACGTGTTATTGACGAAGAATATTTTAAATTGCCAAAGTTTGGACGATTATCCGCTGCAGGGAAGCGAATAGCGGATTATGGAGCCGTGATTGTATCAAAACCTCTTCAGGAAACACATACAGTTCGATTCACCTTTCTGGATTTAAGCTGTTTTTTTTTTTTCTCGTTAACGGTTAGTGCATTTGGAGGTCTTCGAGAATTACTCAATAAAAAAGGGTCAGCTTCCGATGAAAAAATCTCACATAATATTCCGTCAATATTGCACTGTAGGAGAAGTGCTGATAAACTGATGCTGAAAGATCCCTGAGTTCTGTTAGTTAGATAATTTAATTTTATTTGCCAGCTCCCCAGATATAGTTAGTGAAGATGAGACTTTACCTTCCGAAATGTTCGATAATACTGAAAGAAAAAAAGTAAATTTCCCTGTTATCTGCGCTGTTACTGCCACTCTAAATACAGTTTTTATTTTGTGGTATTCATCCCAAATACTGGTTTGACTCTAGCCTATCCTGGATAAGATCTCGTCGTCTCTGCATATCTGATAACTACTCCAACCTACATCCATTCGAACGTATTTGCTGTAGTCAAGTTACCTCCATTACTACACCTTTCTCACGATTAGATTGAGCATCTCTTCGTTAGCTATTCGATTTACTAGTCTAATCTTCAACACTCAATACCGTTATTCTTACATTTAATATTATCAACAGCGTTGTTGCTAATATGTTGTTTTTCATGTCTTTGATGACTATTAAAGTACATTTGTTGTTCATCATTTCTTTCAGTATTAAAGAGACGCAATCATTTCGATTTAAATCAAAACCTGATGTTAAATGTTAGGCAAAAATTATCCCCACATGCTTACCGTCCCTGTACTGTATTTGTCTACTACCCCGGCGCTATCTTCTACAAGGTGTCCCAAACCTTTAGGATCAAAATTATACAGCCGGTAGCGGATCCTAAACGAAATACTTTCAGATAACAACCCAATAGTGAGAAATGAATATTTCAGGCAGTTCAACTTCTTGAATAAGCACACCGTGTGTGCAGCATGTTTGTAAGCTTTTATGTTTATGCGTCGATGATGGTGGCTGTACCTTGAAAGTCAATACTCCACGGTGTACACTTTGTATGATGTTGCATGTCGTGGGCATATGAACGCTCAGCATATAACGAATAGGAAAGTGTTCGTTGGGTCCCAGCTTTATGCCTTATTGTAAAGAAGATGACAGGCGTATTTCAGAGAGTGGTCAAAAATATTATGCGTTGTTGTAATGTGTACATTGCGTATGGCGGTAATCGCGGTGAACAGTTGCTTAGATTCTAAATTGTTACTGTACGGTTTATGTTCTTTGTGCTGGTAACAAACAAAATACTATATTCCTAACATTAGTTCTCGATCTCAAAGTACTCAGTTTAGGGACCTCTACTACGCGTAGAATTTTGAAGCATCCTGTATGTTCTCGCGCCCATCTATCTGTGTTCCTCTCATATGTTCCTACGCTGCATCTTTTTTTTCGGACAGAATGAGTTTTATTTGAGAGTACCGCAAAACGGGGCCTTGTCAACCCACAGTGTGTTCAGTCTTTTTTGGGACTTGAGTGTGTAATGGGTGATTACACCTATGGCATTTTCACAACCAATATTAATATCTCTCTTCTCACTGCTTCAGTCAGTTCTTTAGTAAAATTTTCCACACTGGCTTAATTCATTGTAGTTTCCATAGATGATCACTCAGTCAACCTCGGAAATGATTACACTTAGCAAGAAAGCATTCGCATAGCCTAAAGTACATTTGTGAATCAGTGTGTGACCGGTATCAGAGCGTAATGATACATATTCCCCTTTGTTTTATTTCTTGTTTTGTGTTTAACTGTGTCGGAAGAAACTTTCATAGACTGTCCCTCGTTTGTAAAATTTGGAATGAGCGCTTATTTGTAATCAGGTACGATAAAAAAATCACGAAAGTCAACGGGCACTGAGAGGATCAAACAGTTTTCCCTTTGCTGTAACGGGTCACGTGATAAATTATATCAACAATTCACTGGCACGGACACCAAGGCAGTAGAGGCGGCGACGGAAGGGATGTTGGTAAAGACATAGAGAGAATCCGAGTACCGCCTAGACGTTCTGGAACATTTTTCCACACAAACGAACATTTTATTTGGCACCATTTCCGCCTTCGTACATTTGTTGCCGTTCTTTGGGCTCCTGTTAAGGCTTTTAAAAATAAATCTAAAGCAATTCATCCTAGAAATAGGTTATTTCCGTTACTAGTTACGATACTCTGTGTACAAATTTGGCACTTGGGTCGTCTCTGGCACCCCCAGGCGGCTGCTAGTATCACGTTTCACGTGCAACGAACGGGGAAGCGTATCTGCTGTATCTGGCATAATCCATTAGAAATTAATTTTTGTAATCAGGGATAGACTTTGTCCTCGCCTTGCAATGCCACGACTAAGAAACTTTGAAAAAATCACCATTTCAAAAAGATAAGCAAATTTAAAATTTAATTCCAACCAAATTATTGTAACTATAGTGTGGCATTACTGACTGCGATAGTCAATACGATATCAGCTGTCCAAACCGGAAGACGGTTTTTTATTCGAACGCACTTGGTATCCCTCCATCCAGGTATGTGAATTTCGTGTCTTAAGAGTAACCGTTTCGTATGGGTAGTTGTGGTAAGTGCATGTTTGTGATATCGTTGTGTTGTTGATAATGATATGAGGTAGATACGTGGAGAGAGAGAGGGAGAGAGAGAGAGAGAAGGGCGTATGAGAAACAGCCTAAGGGGCCGCCGAACTTGGAATTCATGCAGAAGGGGTATGCCATCAGTGTTGCCGTATGCTCGTATGCCGTGGCCTGAAGTGAAACTAAAAAAAAGAAAGATAATGAGAAATTTAACTGGAAACACATTCTGAAGTGTCATTGCGACCAATTTCTATCTTTACAGGAGTGACGTGCGGCAAAAACAAACAGCATTTCACGCCAAAATTCGCCTCTGTCTGTAAAACATTGGATGTTTACTAAAACAGCAATAATACCGCAACGGAATATGGGGATAATCGGGATACTATACGACATTCTTTGTTGAGACTGACGAAAAATGAAACCAATAGCAAAAGAGCATTTTTTTTCGACATGGAAATGTCTTGAAAGCTGAAATTTCGATGGCGAGTAACTCAAATAGTATAATCAACGATACGTTTCAAAGTTTGGACATCGTTATGTCGAAGATTATAAAGAGTGAGTTGCTACTTTCGGAGTTTGGCTAAAAGTTGACTCCTCTTCTGCTGATTGAACAAAAATGTTCGTTGGAAGATATGAAAGATGATGATCTTCGAGTCCAAACGTTAAATGTTGAATAGATTAATTAACTTCAGTAAATGACTTGTGAAACGTGAGAGTAACTGCGCAAAGCCCCAATTAGAGAGAAGGAAAGGCAGGCAGTGGCGAATAAGAGGTAAAGTATAGTTTTACATATTTCGTGGATCGTAACGGTGAACATAATCTGGAATGTGTGCGGAAAATATTGAATAAACAAATCCCACACGCCTGTTTTGACCTGTGTCTTCATGAAAATGGCGGAAACAAGCAACTCGTGGACTTCGAATATGCGTGAAATACATGCCATAACAAGAATTTTAATTATTCCCATCGCTTCACGTTGCTGGTATCGTCAGCTCAGCCCAGGCTATTGAACTTGTGCTAACATAGATCTGGGCTACGTTAGATATCACTATGTCAACACAATGAAGATTCCGCATTCACATCCGTATGCTTCAGCATCTGACAATCAAACTGTGATCTTACAACCTAACCTATGCTTCAGCTTACACTACTTACATCACATGCTACATCCCAAAAAGATAACACCGCCGCCGTTCTGGCGACGGATAGCCGATCGGGGCAACCGATCGACGTGTCGTCCAGTAGCCAATGGCGTCATGCAGATTGCGATATGGAGGGTACAGAACAATCCCAACCGTTGTCGGGTGAGCAGACGACACTGAATGCACCCTGCTCCAGTCCTCCGACCAACGGAAAATAGATGGGAGTACCGGGAATCGAACTCGGGTCCTTCGCATGTCAGTCAGCCACACTGACCACTCAGCTGAACTCATAAAAAGCAAGTTAAACATTATTAATGTTCTTACCCGTCTCTTTTATCACACGTATCACGCTCCAACACATTACTTTACGGGTCCAAGCTAACGTCCGGTATTGGCAGTTCAACCGACCTGTATCAGTTAATTAACAAATGTAATAACCCTTCAATGAAAAATATAGCAATATGCTGACAATGTACATGATCTTCTTTTACATCAGTCTTAAATTAACGTTAAATCTTTCTAAGTGCTTCTAAGGCTCTCTCTCTCTCTCTCTCTCTCTCTCTCTCTCTCTCTCTCTCTCTCTCTCATACACACACACACACACACACACACACACACACACGAATTGTCAAGTAAATAGGTTTCTGTCATTGTTAGAAGTTAATTTCATTACCTATTAGGTTCTGCACACCACCGAGTAAGCGTTGACGATACTTACGGCCTAGTGATTCAGATAAGGACTGCGTGATGGAAACAGTAAGCCACTTCTGCTACTAGTATTTTATTTATATCGAAGGAGGAGAAGCTGGCGAGGGAAACTGCAAGACTGAGTGGGGCCATCCGATGCTGAGCCCGCAGGATCCCACAAACGGGAGAGCAGGCGGAAAGATCAGGAGAAGGTGCGGATGAGACGGGGCGCGTTTGTTTAGCACCTTTCGCAATTAGCTTTTATCTGCCGGCGGGGTTGTTACGTAAGGTGTGCAGGCATTAATTTTTGCCGCATGTGTGCATGTCATCAGCGCGCGATGCAACACGGAATGGAGACATTAGCGGCCGTAAGAAGGTTCGCGTGTGGCTGGGGCGGCAAAAACGGCTCCGCGGGAGAGCGCAGAGCGCGGCTGGCGCCGGGAACACATCATTAAGCGCCGCCGCAAAAACAAATAAAATATCTCCACAGGAAGGAACAGCTTAGGCCCCACTCCCAGTGAAAGAAGCCAGTTTTCTCATTATTACAGATATTCCGCAGCTGCAATTCTGGTCACTGGCTTCGATAGCGTACGGAAGTGAAGGAGGCGGCGCCTCCTGTCGCGCCGCCGTTTTTGGACGCGCTCCAGCTTTTTGCCAGGCTTTTTTTACCGCTCTTCTTTCGACGCCGATAACTTACTTCTCCTCGTTCGACGTACGTCGATGCCCTGTCCCTTTCTCTGGCAGTGCCGTCACCCGGCTTTCCCTTCCGAGATAAATGTTTCGTGTTTCCTGTACTGGCCTTATTGAGCTGTTAACAAATCGCGAGGTCATACGTCAACTATTTGACTCTCTACATAATCTGGTCGTACTTTTTGTGATCATCCGAACTGACTCGCAGGTTCATTCCGGTTGAAAAAAAAAGGCTTAAGTGGGCCACTCAGAACTCACTGATAGCCATTTCGAACGCTAGATTACAGACCACAATGATAAGTGACGTGTTTAGATTACTTAACCAGAATTCTGTGCAAGCCAAATAGACGATTTAGTGAAGTATCACGTAGTTGTTATCTTTCCGTGCATAACGTCTACGTTTATTAAAAACTGACATAAAGTGAGAATAGGAGGGTGATGACTTCGTAGTCCTTAGCCCCAATGATTAAAATTTTAATTTTTACGACGAATTATGTTACAGAATTTAATTTTTGAATTTAATGTCGATTTTTAGTCTATGTATGGCGGAAGCAGCATAGTGTATCAGTGTCCCCCCACTCCTCCACTCCTCCCTAATGTGAAGAAACACTGTCTCCTTTCTGTAGCTCTACCATAGTTGTCATCACGCAAGATTATTACGTTTCTTGTCTGCTCCGGAACGTGAGTCTCTCCGCGCTGCATAACGTTGAACTTGTAGCGTCTCCCACAGAATTGTTTTGAACTTACCTGTGACACTCGTACGCTAACTACTAGTAAACAAATCCACGACAATTCGTGCAAATGCTATTTGACTCTTTCCTATCGTACCAGTTTGGTAAGGTCTGCCGTTTTCATCCCCGATCATACAAATTCAGTACGGCAACTTCAGTAATTCACTGCTATATATATATGGTTGCCTACAGAACATCAAAACACGATTAGAAGAAGGGCAAGTGAATAACACATCTAGCTGCTAGTGATCGAAGAAAGTGAGCCGTACGGGCGTTCTATGACAATGAAAAACGACCTTGTTCTAAAGAAAATTAATTCTGTTGCAAATCATTAGTACTATTAAAATGAAACTTGAACAGCTTATAATTTTCTCATTATTACATGACCCAACATAAGGCCGTTGAACACCTCATAGTTCAGGGTAAATACACATATGTAAAAGTGCTCTTTGTGTAAGACGATTTTTCCTAAGTATTTATATTTTGTGACAATGGTCCTTATGGACCAAATAATGTTACTTTGAAAGATAGAACGAATAAAGCTTTGAGACTGTGGGACAAGGGAAGAAGTTACCTCGTCATCCGTTCTCCTTGAAATTTGCTCTTAACGCTTTTGCTTCGTCGCCATTTTCGGATTGCTTTCAGCTTCTTCCTCCCTCCCGCAGTGGTCGACACGGCAGCACATTGAAGTGGGTATAAAGTGCCTCGGTTCCACTCCTATGCTTGTCTACGCATTACATTAAATTACGTTTCTACTGTTCCATGAAACGGCTCCATTACATGGGTACAGAGTATTCAGTTTTACAGAAACTCTCTAAGGAATACTGCCCCAAAGACACTGTTTGCACTTTTATAACAGTGTTCGGGTTTTCCATGCAAACATTGTTCTAAAAATTCAGCCTCCTAAGAGTTTTGAACCCAGCTTGAGTTTTCCCAGTATATAAACGCTCAAAACGTCTTCGATTGCAAGAGCCTCCTTTTATATCACGCGTGTTGTACTATTTACACGGTCTGTCTGTATCGTTTGGGCAATTGTTATATTCGGAGTTGGTGTCGGTTGAAAAACACCAACACTGACGTTCGACTTTCTACTAAACTTCACGAGTTTAGCATGATGTAGGATCGTTAGATATTTGCAGCTTTCCTATGGATTTCTATGATAATCTGTGCGCTCCTGCAATTGGTTTCACATCGCGTAACCGTTTATCCCAATTTAAATTTAAAATGTTTCGAATAAAATCATATTCTCCTTTTGATATAACTACACTCCTGGAAATTGAAATAAGAACACCGTGAATTCATTGTCCCAGGAAGGGGAAACTTTATTGACACATTCCTGGGGTCAGATACATCACATGATCACACTGACAGAACCATAGGCACATAGACACAGGCAACAGAGCATGCACAATGTGGGCACTAGTACAGTGTATATCCACCTTTCGCAGCAATGCAGGCTGCTATTCTCCCATGGAGACGATCGTAGAGGTGCTGGATGTAGTCCTGTGGAACGGGTTGCCATGCCATTTCCGCCTGGCGCCTCAGTTGGACCAGCGTTCGTGCTGGACGTGCAGACCGCGTGAGACGACGCTTCATCCAGTCCCAAACATGCTCAATGGGGGACAGATCCGGAGATCTTGCTGGCCAGGGTAGTTGACTTACACCTTCTAGAGCACGTTGAGTGGCACGGGATACATGCGGACGTGCATTGTCCTGTTGGAACAGCAAGTTCCCTTGCCGGTCTAGGAATGGTAGAACGATGGGTTCGATGACGGTTTGGATGTACCGTGCACTATTCAGTGTCCCCTCGACGATCACCAGTGGTGTACGGCCAGTGTAGGAGATCGCTCCCCACACCATGATGCCGGGTGTTGGCCCTGTGTGCCTCGGTCGTATGCAGTCCTGATTGTGGCGCTCACCTGCACGGCGCCAAACACGCATACGACCATCATTGGCACCAAGGCAGAAGCGACTCTCATCGCTGAAGACGACACGTCTCCATTCGTCCCTCCATTCACGCCTGTCGCGACACCACTGGAGGCGGGTTGCACGATGTTGAGGCGTGAGCGGAAGACGGCCTAACGGTGTGCGGGACCGTAGCCCAGCTTCATGGAGACGGTTGCGAATGGTCCTCGCCGATACCCCAGGAGCAACAGTGTCCCTAATTTGCTGGGAAGTGGCGGTGCGGTCCCCTACGGCACTGCGTAGGATCCTACGGTCTTGGCGTGCATCCGTGCGTCGCTGCGGTCCGGTCCCAGGTCGACGGGCACGTGTACCTTCCGCCGACCACTGGCGACAACATCGATGTACTGTGGAGACCTCACACCCCACGTGTTGAGAAATTCGGCGGTACGTCCACTCGGCCTCCCACATGCCCACTATACGCCCTCGCTCAAAGTCCGTCAGCTGCACATACGGTTCACGTCCACGCTGTCGCGGCATGCTACCAGTGTTAAAGACTGCGATGGAGCTCCGTATGCCACGGCAAACTGGCTGACACTGACGGCGGCGGTGCACAAATGCTGCGCAGCTAGCGCCATTCGACGGCCGACATCGCGGTTCCTGGTGTGTCCGCTGTGCCGTGCGTGTGATCATTGCTTGTACAGCCCTCTCGCAGTGTCCGGAGCAAGTATGGTGGGTCTGACACACCGGTGTCAATGTGTTCTTTTTTCCATTTCCAGGAGTGTAGTTCGGATATATTTTTGTACTGGACCACCATATCGTTTCAATTCCTCAGAAAGTTGAGTGGTCGATAACTGTCTAGCGCTTTCCAATGTCATCCGAGACACCTGTAACAACACCGTTCAGAGCTGAATGCCCTGTCATCAATAGTTACATCTCTGATTTCAGATTCTCCATTTTCATCAACAACTTCCTCCATAGAATGTTTCACGTTTTCATAGCGAATATTCTTCAGAACACAGGTTTTTATTGTGGTTCACCTTACATTCAGTGCGCATTGTTTGTGTGAATCTACAGACGTCACTTTGACACATAGTGCCCTTTTACGCGGAAGAATCCCATCTGATTTCCGATGCATTCGAGTTCCACCACCAGAAAATGTGTTCACATGTTGTGATACCATGTTCATATTTATGATTTCATTTACGCTGTTGTCACCACATTTATGTTTGAAAGCTTTATGTTATACTTCATACAATGTACTCGTGAGTTCTTGTTTAGATACGTACAGTGGCTTGTCAGTAGTATCAAAACTGGAATGAACTTCTTTTTCTATTCAGCAACAGTCCTGATCGGGTTCAAATGGCTCTGAGCACTATGGGACTTAACTTCTGCAGTCATCAGTCCCCTTGAACTTGGAACTACTTAAACCTAACTAACCCAAGGACATCATACATATCCATGCCCGAGGCAGGATTCGAACCTGCGACCGTAGCGGTCGCGCGGTTCCAGACTGAAGCGCGTAGAACCGCTGGGCCACTCTGGCCGGCTCCTGGACTGGACAACGATTCAGTCTGCAAATCTGGAGCTTTTTGAGTACTGCGTATCTATTTCTGGCTTTATTTCTCGCAAAAAATACTTCGGTTATGTATTTACACAAGCTACTAAATATTGACGTTATTTAAACATACGCGAAGTATTTATCAAATTTGATTTTTTGAAACCTTTATTTTTGTATACTTTATAGATCAGGTCCTTGTCCGATATAAGGGGCCACAAAAAAGTTTCCCTTCTAAGGCCATATAGTCCATATTTGGAATGCCAGCGCAAACACAAAACCGAATGATTATCAGGACTTTTTCTCAGAGAAATATGAGTGTCATCATATACATGGATCCTTGTACACCACATTTTCATGCTTTATCTGTGTGCCACAAAATTGGTTGTTCAAGAAAGCACAAGTGAGCAACGCGCCCAGAAAAATTAGTGGAGGATTACAAAACCTCAAAGGCAAAATTCTGTTCGTTAAATTCATGTTGGAAACACCAACATCTGCTAAGATGGAACAGGCACAGAAGTGATCATCTCAGCACCCCAGCGCGAAAACAGTTTTAACATCGAAAGTCACCATTCTGTGACGAATATAATGGCAAACAGGCTATCAAGTAATCAAACATAAGCTAAGGTAACGACAGTAATGTAATTAATTCCCACTTCATTTAGAAGAGAATGCCTACACCGAAAATTCACATCAGCGACAAGTAACTGTTTTCTTGGAAAAGAAGAATGAAAAGTAGCCAACGGTGCCGTTATTTGAAAAATATTTTATTCCAGTCTATTGAAAAATTTCACAGTGCTACACACAGCAAGTTCTAACAAAACGTTTCCGAGAAAGGCTTTTCCCATAATGAACACGTTTTTGTAAAGTTTCATTTTTTCCTCACTTTTGAATTTTTAACTTTCCCAATTTACTTTGTAATGATTAAAATCCTTCCATTTATTACGAATATCGATAGAACATACGTTGTAGTGAACTAATGTCTTGATTGAATTTTCGAGTTACTTCTGCCGATGAGTCTGGCGACGAGGAGTAGGATCCAGTTACAATGCCTAGTCAACAGTTCACAGTAATTTTATAAAAGTTTATCTGCGTGCCCATACTCCGCAGCAAGCACAGAAATACTTGTTTTGTAAATAAAACAGCCTTATCTTGCTGCAACTTAATTTACTTTCCCCAGAGGCGTTTAGTCTTTGGTTCAAATGGCTCTGAGCACTATGGGACTTAACATCTGAGGTCATCAGTCCCCTAGAACCTAGAACTACTTAAACCTAGCTAACCTAAGGACATCACACACATCCATGCCCGATGCAGGATTCGAACCTGCGACCGTAGCGGTCGCGCGGTTCCAGACTGTGGCGCCTAGAACCGCTCGGCCACCCTGGCCGGCGGTTTAGTCTTTTTCTTGCTGTAAGACATCATCAGTGAGATCTATAACGATACAGTTTTGTTATCTTTAGATTATCAACAGTTCACGTCGCGATTTTTTTATGTAAGTAAGTAATTAGTTACCGTTTGCTGTGATCTGCGTTTCCTCTCATCTGGTCTGGAGGTCGCACTACCACTTTATTTCCGATACACAAGAACAGTTTTGTATTACGAACTTCTTCACCCTGTTCACCACGTTTCTCTTTTTTGTCGTGTACTATTGTTCTCTTTCCACTCTATATACCTATTTCCTCGGACACCATGCTTTTAACAACGTAAATATTGTAGCTTTATTACGTGTTTCCTCCTCTTTGGTTTGTTTACCTACATGTTGCCAACCTAACGAAGTATATGTTCAAAACCAACTTTTACTCATGATGTTCATACAGACAATTCTGTACAAAAATACATCCCAAAACTGAGAAAAAATAGACATTTACCAGAAAGCAGGTATATATCAACTACAGTGTAACACTCGTGAATGTAGATGCATAGAACAAACAGGTAGAACATTTGATGTGAGACACAAAGAACTCATGAGTGCCTGGAAATATGGGACAAACCACTCCACATTTGCAGAATACCTAAGAGAACATAACCACAAACCAACCACTAGAGAAGAAGACATGAAAATAATTAGAATCAACAAGAAAAAAACACCTCCTAACCATGCAAGAAAATTATCACATACAGAAACCAAAGCAAAAAGGAAAACCCTGTCGAATTATCAAGTTCACATGCCAAACAATACATTGTTTACACTAATAGATAAAATAATAGAATAACGCTTCCAAAGAGGATTAATATAATAATACCACCCAATATAACAATAATACCACCCAACATCTTTAGACTCACTTATCAATGAACCCTGAACACTGAAACTTAAAGTCAAATCAACTGTCACCAAAGCTTTCATTACGTTCATATTCAGCACTCTACAACTCAAATCACACCAACTCCCCCCCCCCCCCCCCCAACCCTCCCCCCCCCCCCCACACACACATACTCTCTCTCCCCCTCTCACACACACACACACACACACACACACACACACACACACCAAAGAGGAGGAAACACGTAATGAAGTTACAATATTTACGTTGTTAAAAGCACAGTGTCTGAAGAAATAGCTATATCGAGTGTCAAAAGAATAATAGTACACTATAAAAAAGGAGAAACATGGTGAACAGAATGAGAAAGTTTGGAATACAAAATTTTGCTTATGTGTCGGAAATAAAGTGGCTCAAAATGGTTCAAATGGCTCTGAGCACTATGGGACTTAAAAATAAAGTGGTAGTGCGACCTTTGGTAGTGCGTCCTCCAGACCAGATGAGAGGAAACGCAGATCACATAAAACTGTAAGTAATATCTTACTGGCATAAAAAATTGCGATGTGAACTGTTTAATAATCTAAAAATAACAAAACTGTATCGTTACAGATCCCACTTTGATGCCTTAGAGCAAGAAAAAGGTGAAACACGTCTGGAAAAAATAAATTAAGTTGCAGGAAGATAAGGCGGTTTTAGTTACGAAAAAAGTATAAATTTATACAAATGTCACTATCATTTAGGAAAATTGGAACTAGAAACAAAGAGCTAAATGAATCCAAATTTGGAGAGAAAGTAGAACGGTGTAATGAAGTGCTTCTTAAAATAAGTACTAGACTGGAGAAACAGATAGATACACTATCACGAAATACCAACGCGAAGTATTCTACGCCCAACTGAATCTGATGCTAATGACGGGAGTAGCCACTGTGAATCACTCCTGCACATCGGTCCCCCGTTCGTCGTCTCATATGAGCATCACCGTAATATGCCTCGAAGCCTTCAAATGGAGCGTGTAACATGGTTCAGTTGGGGTAGAACGGACGTCTCCGGGAAACGTGTTTGCTACACAAAGCCATTTCAGCTTGTGCAGTGCATGTTGCGAAGAAAGTGGCGCACACGTAGAACCGGTGGACAAATATCTTGCTAGCAGAAGGGATCCCTGGACATTTAGTGTCTCTATAGCGAGAGATGGCCGCATGGCAACAACAGACCTTACGGATTCGTGTTGAGTGTTGCTCGACGCTGGAGTAATCCAACAGGCTGTCTGCGTAGATTGTTGGACGGCGTCGTATGTGGGTTGGAGTTCTGCCACGCGCGCCAGTGCATCGGTTTCCATTGCACAGACCGTGTGAGGTGGCGCAGTGGTTAAAACACTGGTATCACATTCGGTAGCAACAGGAATCAAGTCTCCTTACATGCATCATGAGATGGGTTTTCCATGTTTTCACTTAACCCATTACAGCTTATGGAGTAAAGGACGCGGCTAATTTCCTTTCCTATCCTTCTCCTGTCCGAGCCTGTAATAACTTCGTCATCGATGGGACTTCAAATCTGAATCTTCATTGTACTCCATTATCTAGAAACCTGAAGTGCGTCAGATTACGTTGGAAGCGTGAATGTCATTTCTGGCGTGCTGAGTGGAAAGGTGTCCTACAACGATGGTTGCATACTTGTTAGACGCTACTACGTTGAGAATTATCAGACATCCGGCACTGGTGACCGTCATAGCTGACAAGATACATATGTTACGGTTTGAGACACAACAGGATACAATGTGTGATACTGATTCGGTCGTATTGAGTGAAATCTGAAAAGCAATCGCCACATCGGAGCTGTTTTAGAGTCCTCCTGTACGGCAGATTACAGTCACACCACAACCTTTTTCTAATAACAATGAGTGCTGCTGCCCTCAGGCCAATATATTCACTTGGTATGTTGTCTGTCGAAAGTGTCTGGGATGCTTCTAGTCCGTGACATGTCTGCCATGGTTTTCCAAGAACAATTGGTAAAGCAATGCGGAACAGCGCAATGAAGCTTCCCCAGAAAAGCAAATACTTCCGCTTTGATTCAACGCCACGATCGTTACAGGCTCCGATTGGAGGACTTGTCATCTGAACTGTGGAAGCTGGAGGTCGATCGTATAATCCAAATCATCCTGTAGGATATCTGCCCAGGTTTGCGCCTGGCCACAAAATCCGCACAAGCAGGACACAGGGATTTATTCTGGATAGAGAGTAGCTTTCAGTCACTGAAGTAATATGTGGTGCATCCCAAGGGAGTTCCGGCTCGTGTTATACATTAATGACTCTGCGGATGATAATAGCTACAATCTCAAGATTTTCTCAGTTGATGCAGCTGTCAACGAGAATATTCTATCCCGTAAAAATTGTACTAATATCCAGCTATACCTCGACAAAATATCAATCTAATCCAAATAATGAAAATTAAATATATCTTTATGTAGAGAACTGTAATATTTGCACTTCATTAAACGTAAAAATCATGGAGAATTTTGACAACAGGATTACTGAGTCACAAATAGTCAGTGATATCGCATAGATATTAGGAAATGAAATTATGTAGTGATATACAGTGGACGACCATATGGGCTCAGTTGTAGGTAAGCAAATGACAGGTTACGCTGCGATTTCGCGGTATGACTGTGGGCAACTGCAGCTTTCCTTCAAAAGCAATTGCATACTTGAATACTGTTCAGGTGTGTGGGTCACAGATCAGGTCGGATTTACATGGAACACAGACAAGAGCGGCGGAAACAGCTATAAACCTGCTAAACTAGCGAGAGGACGTAACAGATGTGTACATTTGCCGAGAACTTAATAAATTTGAAGAACGGTCTTTCAGCGCAGGAACTATAAATATTCTTCAGCCCCTATGTATGTTTCTTGCAGAATCGTGCAGATAAAATGAAGCAAACACCAAATTCTTGCCACACTCCGGAATGAGACGAAATGTGAAGATAGAGTAAAAGAAAAGGAACCTCTGTTACGCACTTTATAGTGAACGGCGCAGTATACACGTAAATGTAAAATTTCTTCGGTGATCTCTTTAAGTACCTTGTCTCTTTGATGGTAACCTGGGCAGTGATTGTGAAGTAAGTATCATTTTTCGTGATTGTAATAAATACTTCGATAGATGAGATCCATAAATCCATCGATATAACCACGCTAATCTGTTCAGGGCGCTGAAGACTTTGCTGTCGTGCGCCCAAAAAAAAACCCTCTGCTGCTACTACTACTACTAATCTTTTCAGTTCATAAACAGCCTGTAATCTTACTCTAACACCAACAGGTACCCATTTCTTTTACCGTAGACTTTTATATTAAAGAGAAAAGAACGACGTGACTTCAATACAAGAAAAGTTATTATGCATCTTAACAAGATATCAATAACTGTAGGAAAATTTAATGACCGAAAGTATGTAATTTCAGACTTAGTAGTTAATTAAGAAATAGCTGGCGAATAAACGGTGACAAACCTGTCATTTCATATGATGATATGGCAACTATTTCAGAAAGATGTAGATGCAAACGTAAGTACTTACTGATGTTCAGATATATGTATATGGTGTTTAAAAAAAGAAAGATTAGGCAAATATAAACTTTCTGAAACATTTGAGAAGGGCAGAAAATATATACATAAGTCTGCAGGCTTTAGTGGCCATTGTAACTGACGTTAAAAATTCTGGGTTGTTAGGCCGCGTCATATTTCTTCTAAACGCTCGCCGTTTCGACCCCTCTGCTGGCATCTTCTTCAGGATCTTGTGGTGTTCACTGTTGATTGAACACTGATGTATGTAACGAATGTAACTTTCGCAAGATATGTTACTGCCAAGTAACATAGGTCGAAACTTTTACCACGTGCAGGAAACCTATTCGGAAAGTAAGTTCGGATAGGTCGAGAGATGGAAGCGTAAGTAAAAATCCTACGAAGATTTGCACAGATATGTTCGGCAGTGTCTCTAGTATCCCTGTCGATCGCGTCACGTTGCTCTTTCCGGTTCTGAGTGCACAGTGAGCACATAAATATGCATAGAACAATAGTTTCTCCCGCCAAGTATGGTTACCGGCCGCGAAGTTTCGCCTGATTTAATGCAGCTCCACATAATATACCAGTCGTGTATTACTTTATTCATGACAATTCTCGGCCACACACTGCGGAGGCAATGTGGACGCTGCTGCAGCGTTTTCGATTGGAAATGTTTGACCACACACCCTACAATCCGGACTTGGCTCCTTCTGATGTTTGTCTATGCTCACTTGAACCACTATGCTATGCTACGTAGACAACATTTTGGCAAAGACAGCGAACTGCAGGCCAGCGTAAGGAAGTGGTGGAGAGCACAGACGGCTGCCTTCTATAGTGAGGGTATTGGAAAGTTGGTACAACGCTATGACAAATGTCTACGTCGGAGCGGCGACTATAGAGATAGGTACCAGGAAGAAGTTTTAACTGTTCAAAACAAAACATTTCTGATTTTCACTGTGGTTTCCATTTCGGGATCAATCGGACATTTCTTTCTGAGAAGCCCTCGTACAAAGAACAGCTACAGTATAGTATAGAATGTAGCTGAAAAATACGCAATGAGACAAATAGAAATGACATTTTATTCAAAGACAAGACCCACAAAAGTCACCGCGATTTATGGTCCGCAACACATTACAAATGGTGGAACATTGTTCCTAATAGGATGTGTGATCACCACGGAAGGCATTACATGGTCTGCAACGTGCTCTCATGTCGGCTACAAGGTTAGTACGGAGTCCTTGTAGTAGCGCGTTCCATTCCTCCACCAGCGCGGTTGACAACTGCTGTGTGTTCGCTGGTGCGTGTGGACGTAACGGAATACGTCTCACCAATATATCCCACACCTACTCGATTAGATTAAGTCGCGGGAACGGGTAGGCCAGTCTATTCGCCGAATAACGTTTCGTTCCACGAGCTCCTCCACCTGCGCTATCAGATGCGATCGCGCATTGTCATCCATAAAAATGGAGTCAGCGCCGAATGGATCCCTGGAAAGACACACGTAGGGCAGGAGTACAGTGTCAGATTAGCGTCGACAAGTGAGTGTACCGTGATCAATGATTCTGTGGCCAGTACGGACATGCAACGTTGTGTCTTCCCACATCATAACTCCTTGACCACCAAAAGGATCATGTTCGACCATGACATTACTTGTTCCCATTTCTCGCCAATGAGAGTTCGTACAGAATCACTACTCAGCCTGAATCGGCTTTCATCCGACCCCACTCCTCGTTGGTCCAGTTCCTGTTGTCTTGTCACCATCGCCGATGTGCGGGTGTCAACGGAATACAACGAACTGGTCGTTGGGCAGAGACCACCCCCATGCAGTCGCCGTGTCTCTGTGGAGCATGATATTGTGTGTCTTGCTGTCCTGTTAAATGTTGTTGAAATTGCACCTGCTGTTTGACGTGGGTCCCTTTTTGCCCGTTACGGTCATCTGCTGCAATATTTGACCGTGGTCGATCACCTCCTCTGCTTCGGGCAGCAGTACCTTAGATCCAGAACGCTCGTGAAACAATGCTGTGAACAATACCAAACACCTAGGCTGTAGTCGTCACATCCGCCTTCTTCCAGTTTCCCGATGATTCTTTCCAGTGCGAAATCATCCAAATGTTGTCGCCGGGCTGTGTTTTAATGAAGAACACCACCTCATTGCACCATAATTGCTCGCTGATTGACACACGCGGTCTTTTCCCGTTTCTTCAGCTGTCTCGCGTTGCGGGGTGTAACGGGACATCCTCCTCTAGTATTACTTTTCCTCAGCAGTAGTTGTCGATATTTTGTATGTTATAGTCGATAATTACTAGTTCTGAATGTACAGTTAAAGTTTTTTTAGAAACATTTGAAATTACAAGTTATTTGGCACTCTTAAAATTTCTGTTATTAATTACGCAGTCTAGTACTGTTTACTATGTTCACTTCTTGATTCATTTATTAAATAATAATCGAAACTGATAGAAATTAATTTGTCAAGAAAAATTGTAAACCCTTTGGAATATTGTTATTTCCGGTGAGTGAGACAGTAGTAAGCATGCCTCTGATGTGATCAGACGTAGTTTTGTATTTTATGTGAACAATGTAATTTCGGCTTTGTTAATGTGAAAAATTAAAAGACTATGATATGCTAAAATGTGACAAAATATGTTAACGTAACAACAAAAATTCTGCACCAAAAGACTTCAAATTTATTTAGGACCTAAAATGTGTGAATTTCAGCTTCAAGAATCAGACCACTAGACGAGAAGAACTGAAGCCAACTCTACGTGAAAAGATAAGTAAACTAGAAAGTTTATTGTAATCTTCGCTCCTCTCAAATCTTCATAAAAGACTAATGTGGATAGTAGCTGCAAGTGGTAAGGTGGGGACAGATTACGGGGCCAGCCACATTTGGCGCTATAGTCACGCTGACCGCACGCCATGTAGCCCCTACCTTTCTGTGCACGACTGGAAGACCTCGAGAAAATGTTCTGCGCTTTCATTAATTTTCACCGAGTTGTTAACATGTTACGTTACTTTATATGTCTGCGCGGCCCCTCCCGCCGGAGGTTCGAGTCCTCCCTCGGGCATGGATGTGTGTGTTGTTCTTAGCATAAGTTAGTTTAAGTAGTGTGTAGGTGTAGGGACCGAAGACTTTAGCAGTTTAGTCCATTAGGAATTCACTCACTTTGTATGTCTCGTCCAGTTTTGCCGAGCCGACCACACTGATGAGCCAAAACGCTCTGACCACTGCCCACCACGAGGTTGAAAACCTCCTGGTGGTGTTGAGGGCACGTGACGCAGTAAGGGAAGAATATAAGCGGAAGAGAGACGAATGGGCAGACATTATAGCGAAGATACGGGCCGCAGATGCGGAAATCGACTGATAGACGCGGTATTGACAAGGGGCACATTATATGTCAATTGAAGGCTGCGAGGTAGAAAGGAAAGGAAAGGGAAGGCGCTACTGATGCTAGCTGCATCGGGACTCTTCGTAGAATCAGCGAAGACGAGTGAAAATGTAATACGGACCTGGATTCGAACCCTGGATCTCTTGCTTACTAGGCAGTTGCGTTAACCACCGTACCACCCGGAGACAGCGTTTATCGTAATTGAGTCCACTATCTCGGTAGGCCTCTCGGCCGACGCACATTCCCACCTAGCGCCACTTATCTGCAGTCCCTGTCCACGTCCCCCATGCTCGCTGCTTAAGATTCCCGCAGGACGTCAGACGTAATCGTGCATCCCTGCACTGAAGAAGACGGATTCGTTGCCCATCGCGGCGAATCAGTTATATGAATGCGTAGTGTCTGATTTTTCGGAAACGTACGAAAGAACAGACACCACGCATTTCGACAAGGGGAACATTGCTGTGGCTCTGAAACGGCCAAGCTGGTCGGCTGTTTGCGTACTACTATTGTGAACACCTGTGGAGCGTGACTGATGGATGGAGGAATAACACGTAGGCTGTTGGTACTGGACGTATACGTCACAAAACGTAGACGTCGGGGATTACCCACTGTGTAATCCAGGATAGGCAGCGATCTGTGGCAGATCGTACGACAGAGAACAATGCTCGTGCAGCAACAAATGATTCAGAGCACACCATTCAAAGGTCGTTGTTGAACATGGAGCTCCACATCACACGCCCCCCCCCCTCCCCCCCACGTGTTCCAGTGTTGACCCAACAGCATCGTCTGTGATAGCAGAGAGCACAGCATCACTGAGTTTTCACCGTGGATCAATACAATCGCATTTCTTGTTACACCAGGCCGGTGGTTGGATCCTTATTCGTCGTCATCCAGGCGAATGGCTGCTTGAAATGTGCACCGCGACACAGATGCAGGCTGGTGAGAGCAGAATCGTGCTATGGGGTGCATTGGGTTGGACTTGTCGAAACTATGGTAGTACTCAAAGACACCGTGACAGCAGCGAACTAGGTGAACATTATTGCGGACCACTTGGCATCCCTTCGTGGTTGAAGTCTTCTCTGATGGCGATGGCATCTTCCAGCAGAGTACCTCTCTGAGACACGAGGCCAGAGTCGTGCTACAGTGATTCGAGGAGCACGATAGTGAACTTACATTGATGTCTTAGACAGCAAATGCACCTCATTTGTATCCACTGGAATACGTATCGAGCACCAGCTGCGTACCCAAAAACCACCGCCCCGTAATTTGCGGGAATTTAGTGACCTGTGAGTGGGCATCTGGTGCCAAATATTTCTGGAAACCTATGAGCGACTTGCAGAGTCCATGCCAAGCAGCATCGCTGCTGCAGTGTGTTTGAGAAGTGGACCAACACGCTATCAAACAGGTAGCCATAATGTTTTGGCTCGTCGGTGTATATACTGTAAGCATTAATAATCCACGGTGACAGTGGGTGAAAAAGATATCATTTGTTGAAAGGATATGTCTGGAAGTCTGGAAATATAAGAAGAAGCTTCTAAGGACGCTTACATTTCAACTACTGGCGTATGTGAAATGCGTAGGAGATTTTCTGCTACGTTCTTAACGGGTTTCGCAATTACGAATAGCCAGCGTCAAGAACAAGAATGGTGGCCTAACAACGTACGTAGCGTGGCGTGCAACGACTTTCTTGGAAGGTGCTCCCTCTTTTCATTTCTCCCAAATCGAGAGTTTTTGTACCCTCGTCTTGGGCTTCTTTCCAGGAAAGCGGGATCTGTTAGGAGAGGCTCCCCGCCAGCTGCTTCGGCACTGCAAATGTCTCTAGCTTTTCACATTAGTATACAGTTAATTTTTATCTAGGGGGAGTATACCCCCAAGAGCCTTGACTCCATACGTGCGGGAAAATAACATTGCACGTTCATTCCATTCAAAATCTCTGAACGCCACCAGGACTTTGCATTGTTTTTGACAATTCCTTACATATACTTCCATTAGTTACCTACCACTAATACAGTTTTAGAAACTAACGTTAGATGCTTTGCCATCATTTCCGTTCACAACGAAAACTATAATCGTAGCTGAAGTTGCTGGAGTATGCTTGTGTAGTGGTTTTCGAGTCGGAGCTAGCGCTAGATTCTTTGTGGTAAAATAAATGATCACCCTTAGTACTTCGCTGGGAGTGGAAGGAGAGACTGTGGCTTTACGTTTCATACCTCCAGACTTGGTCCTGGATTATATTTCAAACAGCTCCGCTGTATCTCATGGAATGAAGGTATGAGACACTTGTTGGTGGTCCGTCCGTCGGGTTGGGACATTGTGCTCAGTGGCACCACTGGTGCTATTACAGAAGAATAGGCTACGTGACTTCCTACTGTTAACTTCGTAAACAACGCTAAAACTCCAAGGATTCTCATCACAGTCATCTACATTTAACAGGTACACTTAGGACAAATTGGTACATTTCGCGAAGGAAAAGGGCCAGTTTGTTCGAAGGCAGAAAAGTTTGATATTAGGCAGCCATACGTCTCGTTCTCTTTGGTTCAAAAATGGTTCAAATGGCTCTGAGCACTATGGGACTCAACTGCTGTGGTCATAAGTCCCCTAGAACTTAGAACTACTTAAACCTAACTAACCTAAGGACAGCACACAACACCCAGCCATCACGAGGCAGAGAAAATCCCTGACCCCGCCGGGAATCGAACCCGGGAACCCGGGCGTGGGAAGCGAGAACGCTACCGCACGACCACGAGATGCGGGCTCGTTCTCTTTCAACGGAAACTTTAATCGCTCTGAAGGATCTATAAATTCATCTCTCGTGACTGGAAAACATTCTGTCTTCTGTATCTGATCCGAGTTTCCTTTTTTTCTCTACTGCTACAGTCAGCATAAGTGATTTTCATAGCTATATTTACAAAATCTACTCAAACATTCTTTTCAAAAATGGTTCAAATGGCTCTGAGCACTATGGGACTTAACAGCTGAGGTCATCAGTCCCCTAGAACTTAGAACTTCTTAAACCTAACTAACCTAAGGACATTACATACATTCATGCCCGAGGCAGGATTCGAACCTGCGACCGTAGCATTCGCGCGGTTCCGGACTGAAGCGCCTAGAACCGCTCGGCCACCACTGCCGGCAAACATTCTGTCGTGGATCTGTTGGCATATTGCTAACACGTTTTCTTAGTAACCAAAATATACTCTGATCATAAAAGGTTCTTCATCTAGTAGCACCTGCAACGACTTTTGCTCTCAACATCCTCAAAAACATAGAAGCTTGGATTTAATTTCAGATGGATGTCGTACGACAGCTACTGGCAGTTTCATTGTGTCGAAAGTGAATCTTTTGAAGAAAAGTTCGGTTATGATTTTGTCCAATAAGGAAGCGTAAACAGCCATCTGAAAATTTTGTTTTGAAAAACTTTGCAGTGCCTAAAGCACAATGTTTTTCTTCTTTTCGTTATTTATCATTACATGTTTCATCGCCTATATGTCATATTCTGTGAATATCTTTTATATATATATATATATATATATATATATATATATATATATATATAAACTTCTGTTGATTTTCTATTTTAGGCCTAAAACTATAACATGTGCATTTATTTTATTGCGACTGCTCACTCGAAGTTGCACCAACTTGAAGTTTTGATTGTAAATGAAGGCATACTTTTATTATTTTCATGCTTTGACAGGATTTTATCTGCTAGCCGGCCGCGGTGGCCTAGTGGTTCTAGGCGCTTCAGTCCGGAACCGCGCGACTGCTACGGTCGCAGGTTCGAATCCTGCCTCGGGCATGGATGTGTGTGATGTCCTTAGGTTAGTTAGGTTTAAGTAGTTCTAAGTTATAGGGGACTGATGACCTCAGATGTTAAGTCCCATAGTGCTCAGAGCCATTTGAACCATTTTTTATCTGCTAAGGAGTCGGAAAAAAGTGTGTTGCCTTACTCAGAAAGTAACTGTTTTTGTACACATCTTCCTGTGGTAACAATAGTGGATGTTAGATAGATACGTTTTTTATCATATTGTGCATCTTCGGTGCGTTTTGAAGAGTGTAACTGTAAACGCCGTTTTCCACATTTTTTTCGCTTCATTGCTACCTGGTATCGCGGAGTGTCATTCTCAAAACGAATTTAGAGTAACCCACGGCGCGACATTCATCGAGGAGTTATGTTGCTGCAGTTGGTAGCTTGTTAATGTCGTTGTATTTGTCCAAAATGGAGAAACATGTATTCCTAAATAATAAGATAAAATAGAAACCCTTCGTTTTGCAAAAGGTGGAGTTTTTAAAACCTAATTTAATATGTAAACACGGAGAATTGGCAAAAGAGCTTTTAACATCAGTAAGCCTTGCTGAAGCGGGCACTTTGCGATAGGCATGACGGACGCCGCAGCATGTTGTACTGGTTTACAGTGTGATTGGCCATAAAGTAAACAAACAAACCTCGCTAGAACGCCTGAGCCTGCAGCTCCGATTACAGTAAAAGCTAGCGAGATCACATATTACACCCACACACGCTGTAAACGACCCTTGCGATAAAATGCTGGTCTTTCCACTAAATAACTTTCTTCGTTCTACTACTACTCATAAAATATAGCTTTCATTATTGTGTAGCATAAACACTTCAGACTATCATGAATCATATGCAGATCACCTTTAATAGGTTTTGCCAGTCATCTGTAACAAGAGCTCACTTCACTCATCCCACAGTTTTAAAATGCTCTGCGTGCCCGTCAGTTTGACAAATCACAGTTGCAAAATAGTGACAACAGTTATTTACAGGAGAAAGGGAAAACTAGTAGAAGCCGAGGGAGTTCTGGAAAAGTTTAGAGACACGCGAGGCAGTACTGAGCCCATGACTTATCCCTGAAGATAGAATGAAGGAAGGAAAACACATGCTGCAATACGGACCCCTCAACATATCTTTGGAGGTAGAATGAGGAAAGACAAACCTATGCTTGTAGCATTTGTAGATCTCGAGGAAGATTTTGAAAATATTGTCTGGAATACGTTATTTGAAATTCTGAAGATACCACAGATAAAATACAGGGAGCGAAAGATTATGAACAACTTTGCCATCGGTCCATTTTTCATTCACCACACAAACTTTCGTGTTTTCTGTAATGCAGTGCTTTCCGGATGTGTGTGATTGTATCGCTGATTTAAATTTGGTTTTCACATTTCTTTGTGACAGTGCTGCTTCGTGCTGTGAGATAATTTAAGTGGAAGCTCCACTTACTGTGAGCTGATGTAAATTCGTTTTATTAAATGTAATCTGACATTTCTGTACATCTAAAACGACACCTTCTTTAGCTTATGCAATACGGATATAACGCTGAAGGTCTAGAATTACGTCATTGGTTCGTTGCAATCAAACACATTTTCTTCGTAGCATTGAGATACGTTTCTGACTCCAGTTTTCTAATGATTTTTTCAAGATCTAAATTTTAGTAGATATATTTTCGTATGTGATGACGTCTACTTCACTGGAGCAAATACCTTTATTCCTTAAGAAATGCAGGAACCGAATTAACTCACAACTCGTACACGCCACGAAAATATTTTTACTTGCAAAAAAGAAAATGTTCCTATTTTGTACAAATTAATTAATGTGGATCGGAATTTACCTTGTGTTAAATGTGTGAAACAAACTGAAAATTAGTATCAATATCTGAGAAAAGAAATCTGACAAGTACGAGTAGGATTGATGCTCCGAGATTCCCGTCCAAACTTAATTTTGTACATAGACAGCTCATTTATAGGTTTTGATGTGTGGGTTCGAGAGTATCAAAATATTAGACATAAATGGCCGTAGCTTTTGACTGCATTGACTTCCTGTCTTAATTTTTTCACATCGCCAAGTTTATTTGACATAAATTTGAACTTGATACCTCCACCCTCTCCTGAGAAAAAGGAAGACAGACACACGGACAGACCGACAGACGGACAACAAGTAAATCGCATAAGTCGACCGGCCTAAGGCTTATCACAGCTAAATGACAAAGGCATCGTTTTTACAGCGACAGGAGACTTCACTTAGCTTTGCGAATTAGCACGAAATATTTATAAATTGTATGCACAACCCCTCCTCGTGAATCGCTCTACATGTTAATGAAAACTAGATCAAAATCTCTATTGTAGTTCCTCAGATTCCTGATGGTTTACAAATGAAATGAAAGTTTGTGATGCCAAAAAAAAAATGTTTTTTATGTGCTATAATTATAAATTAACAATTTTAGGACTTTTTCCTTATCGTGTACTGCGAAATCTTCCTTCTAGACAAAGTTCAAGATTTATTTAAACAGAAAGTATCCCACGGGTTTTAATGAATGAGTACAGCGAAGTGACGCCATAAGGGTCTCTTTTTTACCAATTGAAGTACGGGACCTTAAAAGTGTGGATTCTTTTCACAGAAATGAAGAAATAATGGCAGGCAATTTATCATTGTCATGTGAGGCATCAAATAACTGTAATAAATTGGCTACTGAATGTCTAGATCGAAACACAGGTCACAGATACTGTGCAGCCGGCGTAAGTTTTGCTCAGGGCCGTTACTACCCCTCAGCGGTTTCAGTCCTCAAAACCCAAACAGCAAATAACTTTTCGATATCACGTCAAGTCTGCAAAATCTAGTGCCGGCCGAAGTGGCCGTGCGGTTAAAGGCGCTGCAGTCTGGAACCGCAAGACCGCTACGGTCGCAGGTTCGAATCCTGCCTCGGGCATGGATGTTTGTGATGTCCTTAGGTTAGTTAGGTTTAACTAGTTCTAAGTTCTAGGGGACTAATGACCTCAGCAGTTGAGTCCCATAGTGCTCAGAGCCATTTGAACCATTTTGCAAAATCTAGTAGCATGTAAAAAGTTCCAGGGACCTAAAGTTTACTATCACCTAATGACTCAATGATTTGTCGGCTTCCTGCACATTGCAGAAAAGGAATAACACTCTGAATTTCAGTTTTCTTAAGTAACTTAAAATTACCCCACGAATAAGGCCGTACGGCACAATAACTGTTCTCTACAATTCTTCCAGAACGGAAACTGCATAGCAGCTATTGCTATTGTTTGTGTTCCCAAGAAACTTTTTCTTGTAAGTGTAAATTGGACACGAATGAGCCTCGAGCTACACTGCGGCCAAATAATTCAAAATAAATGATTTTTTGTTGGCTATCCTTTGTTCAATAAAATCACTTAACATGTGTTACACGTACTTCTATTATTATTACAGATGACAAAAATTTACGCAGCATCATTGACAAGTAAGTGACTACACGCACGTCAGCTCCCAATAAAATGTTTCCTCCAGAAGAATAACTAATTAGAACAATAAAACTACGAGTACGGATAATAATTTCTCACAACGTAATGAAAAACTAAATAATAATAAAAGTGTAGCGTTTACTTTCAGTCCTGTTTTGAGGATCGTTAGAATTTTGATTCAAACATAAACCAAGGGTGGAGTGAATAAATGTGTGCAATTATATGTCATTCGACTTTATACTGAATATCATCCAGGCACAATTGTAGTTATGTTAATTATCCACGAGATGTGTGTTTCTGTTTTTTCAAAAATATTTTTTGCAATATGGAATTGGAAATTTGTGGTAAGGTCGTACGGGACCAAACTGTTGAGGTCATCGGTCCCTAAGCCTACACACTACTTAATTTAACTTAAACTAACTTTCGTTATGGACAACACACACACACACACCCATATCCGAGGGAGGACTTAAAGCTCCGACGGGGGGAGCCACACGGCCCATGACAAGGCGCCGAGACCGTGTGGAAACCCCGTGCGGCTGCAATATGGGAATGAAGTTCTTCATAGCTGGACAACATTACTGCCACTGCAAAACTCTCAAGCGGGTATATTCTTTCATAGTAATTCGAAATGATCTGACACATACATTTCTGTTAGTCGCTATAAACAAAGATAAATCACACAGTTTTAATACATATTCTACTTTCACAAACTTGCTTTTCCAGTCTTCTGCATTTTTTAATTTTATCTAATTACGTGTGATCAACTCGCTTGGGGTTATGAGAAACCACATAAGACGCAATGATATAAATTGGTGGTTTACTACAACTGTGGTTTCCAGTTCTTTTACCCTCGCTTCTGAAGAGCCATTTTTGTACTCACATGGCCGCTTCTTCACAAAATTACTATTATGATGTTTCATTCATCTTTATTCTTGTTGAGATTAGGGGTAACGTATTTATATTATTTTACGAACTATTAAACAATGTTAGCGTTAATTCTAAGTCTGGTTATTCTCACTTGGTGTTGGCTTACGATAATATCTGTATACACTACGTCACCTGCTCTCAGACGAGAAAATATGATAAGTGGTGTTCTGTCCGTACCTGTTCAGTGCAAATTGTCCTATATTACTCGATGCTTTGAGGCACATTCACACCATCTATGATTTGCTTGAGCCTCGCTAGCGTGCTCTTAATGCCCAGCCCTTGAAAGACACGCTCAGTTGTTGCCTAAATCATATTTAACGCATGCGCTTTGCACAAATCATGAGGCTTTGACCTCGTACCTCGTAGGAATGCGATCAGACTTTGAACAAAGTGTTTCTGTCGATTTAGCTCTGATGGCTGTCATTTGTGGCTCTTCTGTGCCGGTTAAAAGTATAACAACAAGAGCAAAATAAAAGATACCTTTTCTTCTCCTTGATAATTTCGAGCGCCAGTCGTTTTAAGTAGTATAATAACGGGATAGGGATGTTTCAGCATCATTTTTGGATGTACCTCCTACTGCTAAGATGTCTTTATTTTACTGGCACAAATGTTTTGTGCTTATCACATAAGACAATTTGTCAAAGATCGTCAGACCAATTTTGAAGCATGAACAATGTATGCAAAACATCATACTATTTTCTGTTATATGGTATATGAGTCAATATACCTAACAGGCGCACTAAATTGAAGGCCATAACGAAATTGAATCAATCATTTCAGAGTAATAGTTTTTAATTGTGATTTGCGGTCTCCAGGAGTAATTAATCACACTATAATAAAGAGGGGTCTTAAGGCTGCTAATTTTATAAGAGGATGACAAAATTTTTTTCATTCATTTTGGAAAGGCCCCTATTCCTGTTGATGAAGCAATTTAACAGAGAACCGTCATTGTTAACACACTAAGAATAACAAATGTACGATCCGCATCGTAAATCCTGCGGGAATTTTAGATTTTAAGGGGTGGTGGTCGAACTTCTGCAAGAAGTGACGACTTTACATGGAATCTCGAGGAAGGAAAGTGGGACGCTCTGTTTCTATTTGTTCAGAACTGACACAGTCATCACTTTTATATTAATTGGTGGGCTTGTAAAACATACTTTAGTCTCAAGTTTGCCAATAACAAAACGTGTTATTATTCCTGGGCGGTCAATGTACGACAGAAGCGTTCGAATGAAGCGTACGAAAATTCAAGGCATCGAGAAGGTTATGAAACAGATACCGTCTAAAAATGTGCCGTATTATGAAGATATATTAAGAGTACTTTTAGAAAAGGTCCAGCGTCATAGACTTAAACATTACTAGAGGCAAAACCCATCCTAGTTCCAGCTGTATATGCTGCTTCTGTAATCATTGCACAGTAAATAAATCAAAAGTCACAAGCGGCTATACCTGCTTTTACAGAGATATAACCTTAAAAATTCGATGCCGATTTGTGAAACTGATAAATGGCACTTCTTTCACAAAATTTGGAAGCTTATAGCTCAGAAAAGTTCAAATAAAATAATTATCTGTGTCAATATTCCTTTTTATTTCATTCCACGACGCGTTTCGAGAGTTTACACTTCTATCTGCAGCTGGAACAGTGATATTGTTTTATATATTTGCTATCTGTATGCAGCCAGTTGTCCGTTGTGGTTTCATTTTTAAACTGTTTCAGCGCACAGAACCCTGCGGATCGTCATAAATATACATTTTTAACTTAATTTTTCACAAAACACGAACCAATAACATAAACAAACCAAAGAAGGAGTCCAACATGGACAAAATTAGTTTATACTTTCTTCTTTCTGAAGGCAATAAAAATGAATTTAGTTGCTTTAGAATAAACTCTTTCATGTTCACTACTGACGTGAAAACTAGTTGCTCTGGGACCAACTGCCTGATTTTAAAACACATGTTTGTGTTTTTCTAGACGCTAGCCTTTGTGGGTGACGGACCTTTTTCGAGGCCGATCCTATGACTTAAAAACTGTACTTAACAACACATATCTAGGGGACACTTTGTGGTTTATTCACTCAAATTCAAATTTTCTGCTTATTCCATAGGAAACTAAAAAGAAAGACTCCATAAACGCGCTACTGAATACTGAATAAGAACAACACTTTAGTAGTAGCACGTATCAGGGCACATTGTCTTTCACTGAAAATCAACGATAAACGTGCAAATAGTTGTATGGATAGATACAGGTGAGTGAGAAGGCCAAGCATACGCTTACTGGTGGCAGCGGGCGAAGCGGTGAGGTATGTCGCGCCAGGCGACCGGTCTGGAATTGCGATGGGAATTTCCGAACTCGCTATGTAATGCAGTTGATTGATTTCCACCAGCTTCCTGTGCAACACTTCCCGCTGCGGCCGGTAATCAATTCTGCTCTCTTACGCGTACCGCCTGTAGCTCTGTGTAATGGCTCTTTGATTTATACTCTCTGGGCAGAAAAATCTTTTGTTCTTTCTGCGTCAACCAGTAATAACGGTCTTTTGCGCACCGTGTTTGCAGACTAATGATATAACAGTGCTCCCGGCACTATTCGTCAGCATCACGATGAATATATGCCGAAGGAAACGAAACCTTCCGGCTCTGTCACTGTATCGCGTAGAATAAGCTAAACACCATCAGTTGCCGTTAATGCTGCTACCTAAGATCAGTAATAGAAGAAAATGGGAAAGAAACGGTAACTGAAATTCGTATCTACTATACAAGAATACTGTCGTATTTCGTGGAAAATATAAATTTTGTTACACAGCGAGATGGCTGACAAGGAAAGACCTCAGACACGGCCAACCGATTCGGCTCATATTTGGCAGGTCGCTTGTGTAAGACATAAAATGAAAGACTCCAAGATATTTAGGGTCATCAAACCCTCGTTTTTGAGAAAACTACACGTAAAGTTCATGACGGGCAATCGACTCATAATCGACGGGATCGATAGCTAAGTGAAACCTGAGCATTTTTCGCGAGATGTATGGGATCCGCAAACTCATGTTTTCCTAGAAATCGAGGAAAGAAACTTTTTCGACTGCCACTTATGCACCCGTAAGGTACGCGCCGTTCAACGCTGGCGTAGCGACCGAGGCATCGGCCTGCGGAGCGATGAACCTGTGTGCGATTCCTAGTTCCATTTTGCATTTTTTTTATTTGTGCTTCTTTCCCTTTCGAAACTGGCAGGCGTAGGAGTGTTAATAAGTTATGTAAAGCAGTGTGAAATAATATCAAGGTAGGCAAATAAATTTCTCAAAGGACTTGGATTAGTAAGGAATTAAAAATTTAATCGTGGTCGCTTAACAATGAGTTTTTCATTCACTCTGTGACATGTCCTTAGCTTCCTTCGGACAACTAGATGGATATAAGCATTCGAAATAAATATACTCGCGACATGAAGAACGTCAAACGAATGCACTCTTTGTACAACTACATCGCTTCTTAGGAAGATTCGAAGGAAAACAAACTTAGTTTACTTTTAAAAATATTTATTTTTCGGGAATTAATTTTGATGCATACTACTTACATGATAACAGTATCTGAAAAATCGGTGTTGAAAGTTGATCCTTTCAATTGTTATTGCATCCTCTAGGTTGTCTTATTCCCTCGTGGTTTTCAGATGCAGACTGTAATTTTGAAGCTTCAAAATAAAGTTTTCACTTGGTGGTAAAAATAAGGATCACATGGATTGCACACAGGTGTTCAATTTGGCGGTGTTACTTCTACCGTGCGTATCGGTTGACCCTCGTCATTTATGAGCATGCTGTCATTCGTGATGGATTAGTTTACCCACTCCAGGAATCCAATATCAGACAAAACGTGTTATCAGCAACGTATGGTTTTAAAATGTTCTAAAGATATATTTTGTGAATTGAATTGATCTATTTACCGGATTTGGAGCAAGTCAAGTAAAAATTTTTAACCAGTCGATTAGACGCTTGACCTCTTACGTATCCCGAGGCCCAAATTCATAATTAGTTTCTTACAACTGGGGATAAACTGTGGGAAACAAATTTTTAGGCAGTATGATGGAATACTGCGCGGTGTACGAATGCGTTATTTTGTATGCACTACCAACTACGACGACGGTTAGTTTTCCTACCTTATGCCATAACGTTCGCCGGATGCTTGTCTTCGTAGCAATCTTACTCGCTATTATTAGCATACAACAGGGATTAAAATTTTAATTCATAACTAATCCAAGTCGTTTGAGAAATTGATTTACCTACTTTCTTATTGTTTCTTACTGATTCACTTATCTTATTAAGGCCTCATATTCCTACAATTTTCGATGCGGAAAAATGCAAAAGAAAAAGAAACTACAGAATGCAATTGGTAATTGGACACAGGTCCTCTCCACAGCTCCAGTTGCCTCGGTCGCTATGCCATCGGCGCTTACGTTACGTAAGTGGCAGTCAAAAAAGTTTCTTTCCTCCATTTGTACGAAAATATGTGGCCGCTGACCCCTTATATTACGTTGAAACAAAAAAAATTCAGTTTCCAATTATCTGTCGATTCCGTGAATTAAGAGCCAATTGCGCATCTTGAACTTTAGGGCAATTTTCTAGAAAAAGGGGAGTGGCAGGGTTGTTGGCCAAGATGTCTTAGACTCTATCATTTTAGGTTGTAGAAAAGCGACTTTCCAAATACGAGACGAATAGGTTGGCCGTTTCTGAGGACTTCACTTTGTCTGTGGTGAAGACATCGAACTCGGATTCGAGAACAGAGAGTTACAAATTTCCGTAAGCCATTCAGTTTCTTCATGATTTCCCTCAATCTATACACGTGAATGACGGGTTGATTTTTTCACTAAGACCACGACCGAATTCGTTCTTCATTCTTGTCGAATTGAGCTTGTGTTCCGTCCCTAATAATATCGATGTCTACGGGACATTAAATTCTAATATTTCTTTTTATATTTATTGGAAAATGGTCTAAAGAAGGAAGAAATATCAAGTTTCCATGTCTTGTCAACTACGAGGTCATCAGAGACGGAGTAAAAGCTCGCCAGTGGAACAGCGGCCTTTAGTGACCTCAGGAAAGCACGCAAAATCTAAACCTAGAATTGGACTAGCGTTCTCCCGAATGATAATCTGGTGTCTTCCACTGCACCACCTCGCCAAGGGAAATGATCTCTTTTTCAGACTGCTAGCCCGTTGACATCCAGCGTTAGAAGATAGGGATGGGCTAGTCAGGACCCAAAACATTTGTAAGACCATTGCTATAGTCGGAAGTCATTGACACACCGGTTAAAATAACTGTTATGCCTAGTATATAACGTCTTAGACTAATAACAGACGAAAGTCTCCTTCCACTTATGTGCTAGAGAAGCGCAGGTGTGCAAAGGGTGGCCCAAGACCAAAAATGTAAATAGCTCTTGCGAAACCAGCTTTCAGTACAAAAGAGGGTATATCGTCAGGTTAGAGATGCAAAGATCACACAGTATCATAAACATAATAGTACAGAGATATATTCATTTATTTAATCGTCAGTGGCAATCAAAATTATTACCTATCGAGGTGGCACAATGGTTAAGGCGCTCAATTCGCAGTGGGAGGCCTGCGGTTCAAATTCCCTTTCCATTATCACAATCTACTTCCCCTAAATCAAGAGTTAGTCCTTCGAAAATAAGAAGTTATGCTCCTTCTGTAATGGCCTCGCCCTCGACGGGAAGTGAACAGTAATCATCCTGTATTCCTTCAGAATTATTGTTACTGGTGTGTTTACCAGAAACAACGAAAAAAAACTTTCTAAAGACTGCAATTCACTACGTGTTGGTAAATGGTAAGAATGGTGGAAACTGTAATTGTCATGCTGCCAGCTGACTTGGGTAACAAAAAATGGTTCTTATGGAGAGTGATAAGTAACTTGGGCTACCGTTTCACGTGCCAGATCTTTTTTTCTTTTGGTCACAGTTTGTGTGATACTAGCCGCTCTGCGCTGGATGAAGTTCATCTTCTTCTCTTTCGAAGTCGTGGTTAATTACACGAATAGGGCTGTTAAAATAAGTCTTATCAAAAGAAGATAAAGTTCCTTGAAAGTGAATCTGAGGCCACGAATCGCTATGGCTCTTACGGGGCAACATGGTGGTCACCTTAGGACTACATAGCGTTGTGAACTGACTGGACGGAGAACTAGAATGTGTGTGTCTTCACGATCATCGTCTTTGATACTTATTGTTATTCTTCTTCATATTTAAGTTTCTCACCGTTTCAGCGATTGCTGCTGAGGTTCGTTGTTGTTGGCCTGTTATCTCCATGTCGTCGCGTTAAACATCAAGTCGCCTCCAAGGTGAACCGTGACGTTGAATGTAGCACCGCGGACTGCTTGAAGATTACAAGATGGCGGAAATTCTGGTCTTTCATAGCCAGTGCAGTTTTGAGTAAACATGATGACATTCAACAATGTTGTTAGTTTATTTGCTGCGAGGATTGAAAAAAAAATTGTCTCGCGTAATTAGATGTGGTGTTCAAACCATAATTAGTTCTTAGTTTGTGAAAGGAAAGAAAGAAGGACATGACGTTCTGAGTTAGATTTACAAGCAATTTCGTAATAACTGCGAAAGTTCGAAGATATTGTCAAAAGGAAATCATATCAGAAAAGCAATCATCAGCTAACACAACAGTGTCAGGTGGCATGCTTGAGCTACTCCGCGATGTCTCTACACACCCAGTAGATACGTTGACTGCGAGATGCGAACTGTTTAACAGATGTCACTGTGTCTCAACGGCGTAGAAAACCCGCTTCTGTATCAGGGCTGACCAACGCACGCTTTTAGGGTGCCTCGAGGTGTAACAGCATGATACACTGTTGATGGTGACCTATCCGTGGGATTGGGATGTTAAGCTCGGCAGCCCCATTCTTGCTATTCGAAAACATTAGGCTATGCCCCTGCATCAAATTACACCATTTCCTTTCTTTCTCATCGTCATCAGCAACACAAACCTGATATTAAATGCTATTCGCACAGAAAAAGACATTGGACAGATTCACCTAAGACGTAACACTCACACTTCGGAATGGAGAGATGAAGAATGGAAAACAAATTGGCGGCTGAGCCTGTCCCTTGGGGTTCCCAATCAACAATGCCATACGAATTTACTTTACTTTATTGGTGTAGTGTGTGCCCGAAGGAAAAACCGCGCCGTGATTGCTAGTATAGACCTGTGAGCGTTGCCCAACAGCGGGAGAAGACAGTAAGATATTTCTTTTGCGTTATTGGCTGTTTTAAAGACTGCGTACAAGTGCATCTTTTAATGGGACCCCTTTGTTTCTCGAGTATTGATATTTCTTATTACAATGAGCACATCATTGTATGCAATACATTTAGTTTGAGAACTACTTTTTTCATGTTAGGCTACGTCATTTTTTTTAAGTTTCTGATGGGTTGGTCAACACTGTTCTTACCATCGACCCTCTCAGACGCTACAAGTAGTTAGTAAACTCGGTCACCAATCTATATCGTTCCCTCAGCTCGCTTCTGGTATTCCAGTTGAACAATAGAACGTTCGATCACGTGTTGTCCCCTCTGCAGTCTCAAAGTCTTTGTAGAAGCACGAAAGATACAGCGTCTTGCCTTGCCAGACGTTTTGCTAGACATGGATCTGAATGAGCACATGCCCTCATTTCGGGAGACACTGCGGAGGTGTTAGGAATTTAATCGAGGTCATTGGCTGAAAGACTGGTGATAGGAACTTGACGCCCCCACATCTCCTCCCCTTTCCAGCCAAATACTGACAGAATTTCAGCCACCATCCGAGGTGAGAAACGGCTTACAACCGAGTCGAGCCCCAGTGCACAGGCGCGTGATACCGACTGAGGCAACTGAACGCAAAGATGCAGTCGTCGACTGTACAAGGATTCGTGCTTATTTGCAGATTACTTTTTGGGAGACTTGTTGGGAAACAATAGCATTCGGTAATGCATAGTGTTCTGTCAATGACAAAGAGCTGTCTTGCTAATTGTTATTGATTTTATACTGTTGCCGAATTGCCCGGAAGGAAAGCATTTATTACGAGTGAAAAATATTTTTGTTTACTTCTTTAGTGCTGTGATTACCTATAACATATATAGACAAAGCCACAGATATGATTGCAAGTTCACTCATTTTTATACTGTTCTGTAAATAGTGTATGACATCCTCAGCTTGAAATACAATAATCTGTACATAATACTAAATTAAAGTCTCCCACTGTATATTCCTGTCTGTATGTCAGGAAGTACTTTAGGGATGTTGATATGGTTTCCACTTTATTCCTGAGGAAGATTTGTGTCTATAGTCTGCTGCCGTTAGGCCAGAGAAGTCATCCTGCCGTAGGTACTCGGTGTCAGCCGTGCGAAGGCGAGTCGGGTATCTAGTACACTCTAAAAACATTAAATATTGGCGCCCTAGAAAGTGTCCCCCTTCCTTCCTCCCACTTTCTTAATGTAAGATTCGTTAAAAATTAAAAACAAAAAGGCTAGATCGTCATGAAGTTTTATTTTCCGACTTGAAAATTTTTATTTGAATAAATATCGTACTGCAGTCTGAGATGAAATGCACAGTTGTTCTTAGTCGTTCAATGTGGGGTCATAGCAAACATTCCCTTAGCGTTTTGTACGAATTTCTTGGTTTTGTAAAAAGTTATAGCAAATGGCATTATCAAATGCTGTAGGAAATTATTCAGTTGAGAAGATTGTAAACTTTACTAATGGAACACGTCATCGCATAGGTACGTAAGGCTAGGTGAGTTCCATTTCAACTGAACTAAATGTTTTTATGCACCATGACATAGATTTTCAACAAGTGTAACAGAGACGCCGTCGTCTCCGTTTCACGGAGTAGGCATAAATTCCTGTTCCATCTTTATGTATCTTCCATATCTTACGATCTTTCTAAATATGATCCATTGCTTCTTCTTTCTGTCGAACTGTATGATTATAAATATTTCGCGTACCTTTGATTATCCATTCGTTGCAGATACGATTTCCATTTCCTACCTTTTTTCCGGAATTTATCATTTATGTTGAAAATATTTTTTTAGCTTTCCCTTAGGATTTTTTGCGCTTATTTCACACTGCAATTTAGCGGGTTCTACCCAGAAACTTCATCTCTGTTTTCTGGCTAATCCTAGTATCTGTTTTGGTAAACACCGAATGTTTCCTGTCGTACGTAAGCCGGCCGCTGTGGTCGAGCGGTTCTAGGAGCTTCAGTCTGGAACCGCGCGACCGCTACGGTCGCAGGTTCGAATCCTGCCTCGGGCATGGATGTGTGTGATGTCCTTAGGTTAGTTCGGTTTAAGTAGTTCTTAGTTCTAGGGGACTGATGACCTCAGATGTTGAGTCCCATAGTGCTCAGAGCCATTTGAACCATTTTTTTGTCGTACGTAAACATCGTGGAAGGCACGTTAGGTTTAACTTTGAATTTGTTTCTCATGTCACTTCTTTTCAAAATGTTCCTTCTACTGCTCCACTAATGTACTTATATGTGGACGGTTTAGTAATTCTATCTCCGTCCGGGTCAAGTGATTTCACTCCCAGGTACCAAACGTCTTACTCTAGTTCTACCCCTGAATAATCTAAACCGATCTTAACCCTAAAAATTTCTGTTCTTCTGAAAGCCTTGGCCTTGATATGTGACTTGTTAAGGCGGAGAACAACGCCGTGCGGTTTTATTAACAATTAAATTTATTGCGGGCAAATGCGGCGTAAAATAATGCTGCGGCTACAGCGATTTCGACTTTTTCCTTATTTTGACAGGCCATGGAATGAGTCTCGGCCTAGAGTTCGTCGTAATATATTGAGCGTCACCAGCAAACTCTACAGCATAGATATAGATGTATTTAAGAAGGCAGGCGTTCCTATAAAAAGGAACTGAGATTAGACTTAACTTCCTTCCGACGAAGAAGACACAGTGCAGTTTGGGTCTGAGGTCAAACGGGGAAAGAAATCGGCCACTCTTTTTCCGAGTAGACCATCCTGGCAGTCATCTTAAGTGATGAAGTGAAACCGTGGAAAACTTAAATCTAGGTTATCACGTAGAGATGTAAACCCCGTTCCTCGCCAGCAGACTTGACTGCCTTCAGTGCTGTATCCTTGGCGTACCTAACATGGATGAGGAGTTCTGATTGTCTGCACAACTCCGCGGATGGATTGGCACCCTCTAGGCGCTCAGTCTGGAACCGCGCGACTGCTACGGTCCCAGGTTCGAATCCTGCCTCGGGCATGGATGTGTGTGATGTCCTTTGGTTAGTTAGGTTTAAGTAGTTCTAAGTTCTAGGGGACTGATGACCACTAATGTTAGGTCCCATAGTGCTCAGAGCCATTTGAGCCATTTTGATTGGCATCCAACGTTACACTGACTCATCTTCTCACTAATTGCACCTCATGAGTAGCTTTTTTCATTACATAAACAGCTGAGGCAACTGTGTGTATTCCAAACCCTTCGAAACGTATTGATATAATGATGGATACACTTGATCTAAAATACTCAAAAATGGCTCAAATGGCGGTAAGCACTCTGGGACTTAACATGCCCGAGGGAGGATTCGAACCTGCGACCGTAGCAGCCGCGAGGTTCCAGAGTGAAGCGCCTAGAACCGCTCGGCCACAGAGGCCGGCCTAAAATACTCGAGGCCTTTATCCTGACAATGTATTACACGGTTCTACTTTGGTTAAATTTTATTTTAAATTTTGTTGGAACTACCATATTTGTAAAAGAAATTTGAAGTTCCCTATACAGCCCCATTTTTATAATTTTATATGGGTTGACTCTTACACATAAAATTACAGCAACCAGCCACTTTTTATAATGCTATTTATTTATTTATTTAAACAGCGCCGTTACCGTTTTCGAACCGCCAGGTTCATCTTCAGACGGCTAGTTCACGTTACATTAGATTTCGCCTTTTGTTTCTCCACCTGACGTTCCTTGGGGGTGGTGGTGCCGATGGAGATTGCTCATCATCATGCAGCGGCGAAAACTACATAATGCACTTTTTGTGCATATGTATGCACATAATGTTGTATACAATGATACCTCCATGTGACGAAACTTCTTAGTGTGGGAGTGGTGCCTTATATTATGTGCATATATGTACACAAAAAAAGTGCATTATACAGCTTTCGCTGCTGCAAGATGATGAGCAACCTGCTGTGGAACATAATGGCGCGGATTCTTCATCGGTACCACCACCCCTAGGAATTTTCAAAAATGGTTCAAATGGCTCTGAGGACTATGGGACTTAACTGCTGTGGTCATCAGTCCCCTAGAACTTAGAACTACTTAAACCTAACTAAACTAAGGACATCACACACATCCATGCCCGAGGCAGGATTCGAACCTACGGCCATAGCGGTCGCGTGGTTCCAGACTGTAGCGCCTAGAACCGCTAGGCCACTCCGGCCGGCTAGGAATTTTCGTCACATGGGGAAGCAAAAGAAGAAATCTAGTGTTTAACGTGAACTAGCCGTCTGAAGATGAACCTGGTGGTTCGAAACCGGTAATGGCGCTGTTTAAATCAATAAATAACACTGTAAAAAGTGGCTGGTTGCTGTAATATTCTGTGTAAGAGTCAAACCATATTCTATACATAGCCACGGGCGCAAAATTTCAGTTTTTGAGAAAATAGGGTTTATAATTTTAGTATTACTGTGTTAATGAAAAAGGCAAATCGCGGTCAAGGTGTGCTTTTGTTATTCCTAACATTCCATGTGAAATATCTGAACTCTGAAATTTTGTGATAGTCGCACTTTGTTCACTGTAAATAAGAAATGTACCGATGAAACAACATGCTTGTATAAAATAACGCACAGAGCGCTAGTTGGCGAGACGCGGAGGTAGGCCAGACTCGAATGGAGCCGTGTGCCGACTGGGTCGGTTTTAAGGCAGTTTCATACAGTTATCAGGGCAAAAGATGAACTGTCTCTCGTTCAAACAACATTAAACCATACTGAATAAGATTTTCGTTATTCCCTGACAGGTGGCATTTACGACTTACACTCCCATATTATGTTACAGTAAAGTCGTGATGGCATTATTAGGATGCGGTCACAAAAATATCATAATCTAAAATACAGGAGGGATGAAGCTCTACGACGCACGAACCACGAAAATGCATATCAAAGTGAAATAGAGAGAGAGAGAGAGAGAGAGAGAGAGAGAGAGAGAGAGAGACGGCACGAGTTAGTTTTTTTAGGAAGAAATCGTTTAGCGGTCATTAAATGAGTAGACACTAACTTGTTCGTCCCTCATAGTATTCGCGTTTTTATGTTTATAATTGGTAAAGTATTTTTCTGTATACTGTAGTTCTTCTGTTAGCAAGGGCGTTGGCTGATGAACAGGAATAAAACACGTGCTTCCTAAATTTCTTGCTTATGGGCAAATGAGTTTTCTTGATAAGTCATTTCCGGACGAGCAGGATTCATTACGAATATTTCCAAAATGTATCGAACACGCCTTATGAAAGAGACAGACGCTTTTAGCCTGTTTTGTATGACATTTTAATCCGTACATGTGTTCAAGTTATTGTTTCTAACACGCGTAACTTCGCATAAACCTCTTTCAAAACGAACAAAACCGTACCAGAATACGTAGTCCACGCATTCCTTGGATTTTAAAAGAACATGAGCAATGTTTTGTATGTAATAAACGATCTGTACATCAACTAAAAGTTACCTGATGTTCGATAAAATCTGGATTATAGCTGCCACACTAATAATGAAATCGGAGACTCCAAAAGAATACAGTAGTCGAAAGGAAGGCTAGTTACATTAAGAAAAGTTACATAATGACTAGTTACATCAGAGGAAGGGAAATACTTATTTCATGATTATGCAGTATGAACAGCATCAACATCCAGAAAGCAGTTTCATTGTCACAAACAGCTGACTTTTACTGTAAACTTTTCACTACGATTTATAATAATCTGACGTTTCCTGTTAACATCTAGAGTTTAACACAAATACAGCGGACAGTTTGTTTACAATACTCAGGGAAAGCGTTGTACGTGCTCAGTACGATCCAGCACTTTATTCATCAAACTGCAAAATTCGGTAGAGCGCGCTGTGTGAATAATGTAACGTGCGTCTAGCGCCGAGTCTCACATCCGGCGTCGAAATGTAAATTGGCGCATTTTGCGGACCAGCTGTTATCTGTTTACAAGTGCCTTCATAAACATTCCGAGCAAAATTTCTGATTGAACAACCCTCGACTGAGAAAACTGGAGCTAAAATTTTCAGCCTCGCTGGAACAGTATGCTTTCATGCAGGTGAGTAAAATGAAGGCTGTGGCGTATTCGCGAGGGAGAGACGCATTAATATTCACATTGGCCGCAGCCCTGGGAAAGCCACTTACGATTACGGCGGCGCCTCGGAGCACGCAGAAGAAGTGTATGCAAATAACGATAAGAATAATGTGAATCATCAGATGGTCAGCTGCTGGCCAAAATAACAACGGGGAGATCCGCGGCCGGTGCATCTCGTACCGTCCACGGTGTACTCCTTCTGTTAACCTAGTATTCGCATGCTTAATGTCGGGGTTTCCACTTTTTGTCCCTTCGCTGACGTAATACATAGTGCACGGAGCTGCGTAAGTTAGGAGGAAAAACTACCTGCAAACCCCCAAACACGAATGAAGAAGAAGAAGAACTCGTAAAAATTGATTTGCAGTAACGGTTTCTGCGCGCTTCCTTTTTCTATCCAGTTTCTTTACCACGCAGAGCGATGGAATGCAAATTGCGAAACCTCGGAGCACCTCGACCCTTGTTCGTCTGCAAACTACTGGGAAAGAGGAAGAACTTATGTCGTTGTTGAACAAGCACGAGGCATTAGTCTTAAAAAGCTCGCGCAACAAATTATCACTACAGACGTTCATAGCTGAAGCAGGCTGCAAGGGTTACGACTAATTTCAGAAGTTTGCTAACGTACTTGATCTTCGTACGTATGGAGGCTTTTGTGGAACTACTCAGACTACATGAAACCTTTCGATAGTCATTTTTAACATTCCGCATCTACGATCATACTTCCCAAACCATCTTACGGTGTGTGACGGAGGGCTTCGTTTGCGTCCAACCATTTCCTCGTTTCCTTTCCATTCATCAATGACGCAGGGAATAACAGCTGTCGGTATAACTGTCCGTTTGAATTTCGCTGATTTTTCCATAAAGATCATTTCGTGAGACGTATCAACAATGAAGCAATAAGTTACTTAACTCTTTTCGTTCAAAATCTACTGAAAAATCTTGAACATTAGGATAACAGTTCTAGCAGAGGCACCTCTTTAGGATGAAAGTGGATTTAGAAAAGTAACGGTATTGTTGCAATAAAATGACTCCAAGAAAAACAAACAGATTTTAATCTTGAAACCCACATCGCTTTTATAGATTTTGAGAAATCTTTCGATCGAATCAATAAAAATAAATTCTCACTCTCGGTAGAGATAGAGAAAGTATAGATGCAGTACATCGCCTTACAGAATAAAGTCTTAAAATTTCACCACATAAGACGAAATCTACGGTAAATACACGATAGAATAGGAGATAGTAACCAACAACGAGAAATTAGAACATTTTAAATATCTCTGATGCAACAGCGATTATGAAAGTGGTAGTGATGTAGTTCAAACCCTGCACACATTTCAAGCAATATATGGAACAACAACAGAAAATTTAAGCATAAAACTCGAGAAGATAGCCAAATCTTATTTCATAGAACTCTGGCGACGCTATTACTGTGTTTTTTATGCGAGAGCTGGATAAATAAAAAAGAAAGATGAATGCAAGCAGCTGAGATGAGATTTTTCAGGAGAGTAAAGGGCAAAGTTGTGCAAAAAGAAATCTAAATATAAACGGTAACGTTCGAAATGAGTTGAATGTACTTGTTCCTGCTGTTGATGAGGAAACAACTGAATACAGAGACAAATGGAAACATCGTGTGAATACAATGAGAGATGAAAGACTAAGCATGAAAATCCCGAAAGGAAGGAGAGGCAAAGGAAAGATGGCCGTTTCCCTGAACGTAGCTCCATGACGACGACGACTTCTCAGTAATGCACAAAGTCTCTTTCGTAGCGTCTCCCTCTGGAGATGGGTGAAAATCTCCATGACGCTCTCGTAAAGTAACATGCTGCTCCTCTCCCTCTGTCGTTAATGATAGGCCCATACTGACGGTCAGTACTCAAGCACCAGCGTTACGATGTTACATCCTTCGTGGTGGATAGCTTTTCGTTAGGATTCTTCTTACGAATCTCAGCCTGGTATATGCCTTTACTACAAGTTTAATGCGCTTGTTCCACTTTGGATCAGTCCTGACGAGTATGTCTTGATAATGTCGATTGTCTGTCTCTAGTAATTGTTTACCAGTAAGGCAATCCACATTCACATTTAACTTCTTTACATTGAGGATCAGCTTCAAATTCCTGCACTAAGCGTCTATTTTTAGTGTTACTGAATGTCGGTACAAATTTCTGGCGTTACGACTTCCATAAAAACAGCAGAATCTTCCACAAGTGTCCCGGAGGAGGTTCGAGTCCTCCCTCGGGCATGGGTGTGTGTGTTTGTCCTTAGGATAATTTAGGTGAAGTAGGGTGTACGCTTAGGGACTGATGACATTAGCAGTTAAGTCCCATAATATTTCACACACATATGAACATTTTTTTTTCTTCCGCAAGTAACATTACAGAGTTTCAGATGTTATGTTTCACACCACTTACACACATCCTGAACAGCGTAGGACCTATGTTACTGTCTTCGGGTACGGCCCAATCCTTTTTCATCTCACGTTATGGGCGAGGAGTGTTCACTTACATGAGATGCACATTGCTGAAGATTACAGCAACGCTATCGAAATACTGAGTAGAAGTCATCTGAAACATTGCTACCAACTGAGAAGATTGTAGGCTGTATTTGGGAACTTGTTTGATATGGTGGTCATAATCACCAACATAATGTACCGGTTAAAACGCTTCTCTGAGGCACATATACGATCGTTCAGAAAATAATATAATTCATGTTTGTATTCTGTTTATGCCGAAATAGTTACACTGAGAAAATGAATTCACAAAGAGATTTAGGGAAAAGTAGATACCGAAAAAACTTAATTTCGAGCCAATTAATTTGTTTTCGTATGGTTTGGTCAGAAGCAATGGTTACTGTCGAGTTGTAAGTTACATAGTTAGCTGTTCCATGGGCTACCTTGACCGATATAGCGTAATGACGTGCAACGATTCAGCTTTCAGATTATCATTTTAATTGCTATTTAAATATTGTTGAATGCTGACCATTTGCGGATGAGTTCACAAACAGAAAACTCATTTACTTTAATTACAGACATAAATATGTAACACTTTTGTACTATGTGTGTATGAGTTCTTAAAGGGACCAAACTGCAGAGGTCATCGGTCCCTAGACTTACACACTACTTAAACTAACTTAAACTAATCTATGCTAAGAGCAACACACACACACCCATGCCCGAGGGAGGACTCGAACCTCCGGCGGGAGCGGCCGCCCATTCAGTGACATGGCGCCTCTAACCGCGTGGCCACTCCGCGCGGCACTTTTGTACTAAATAAGCTACAAGTTTCTAAATAAAAATTCTGTTGTCGAGTACAGGAAGTTGCCCAGAAGGAACTTTTTCAGCAGGTGGTAAAGACAACAGTGTATTGAGACCAACGAACGTTGTTTTACGCGTCTGCCCCTCTCTCTCTCTCAATCGCCATTCTAATTCACATGAGAAATGCTAATGCTTTCTAAATTTGACTGCCTACAGAAGTAAAAAAAAAAAACTTAATTTTTTTAAACTTTTAGGTGTTATTCATTATTGTGAGAAAAATTTGGAATTTATGACGTTTGTTGCACATCCCTTCTATAGAATGCATGAAGCAGAACCCTGCGAACGTTTACGGTGGTAGTTAAAACGATTTCTCATCCCTAGCGGGTACTGTCCTATCGTATTTCAACATGCAGCTCCATCTATAGCTCTGAAACTGACGGAGAAGAGGTAGAGATTTTCCTTTGAGCCCATAAAGTAAAGAGGCACGTTAATTTGTATCAGACTGTACCGTTCCAATCCAGTGTCAGTTGATGGAAACATTATCTGCCGTTTTTGAAATATTCCTTTGTCGATTATAACTACAGGAAAAATAACTTGCAGACAACTTGATTCACTAATTTTCGTTGCACGGAAAGATTAGAAAGTTTCTTTTGTTCGTAATTTTGAGCAAATGCTCGAGTGGAGCCCTCAGGCTGTTAAGACGTCAGTATTCTTCTTTCACACCTAAATTATAACACTACTTTTAATATTCGCAGGCACCGTGAAATAAATTTCTTGCTTAGAAACCATTGGTGTCTGTTTAGAACTTCCCTCTACGACAGCATTCTGATTTTATTACTCTTCCATACCCCACGCAATAAGAAACCAGGGGAACTCACAAAAAGTGGAATAAAAGCTTTCAAAAATGTTTTTATCTTTGAAGCACACTTAGTTACTGAAAGAGCCCATTTTGTCGAAGAAGACCACAATCTTCAATTGTTGTTATCCCATTACCTGTTTCGAACCGCCCAGCGATTCATCATCAGATGATATGTATTTATCGATTGTTTGCAGCAGTGTGTGGGAGTCGTGTAGCTGTGGCAAGATGTTTATACACTGCTACAAACAGTCAATGCCTATATACCATCTGATCATGGATCGCTAGGTGGTTCGAAAATGGAAATGGGATAGTAAAAATTGAAGAGCAAAATAAAAAGCGGCTGGTTGCAGTAATTTCAAGTAACCTTTATTCATCACAGTCGCAGTGATCCTCATTCATAATGGTTAAAATTTTAGATCACAATCCGATTTTCAATTGTATCAGTACGCGTTGCTTCTCTGCTTTTGCTGTGGAATATTGAAACTTATATTTCTTTCTCACGCTAGTTTGTGGACCTCGATATGTGTCGTAAAAACAATGAACACTAGTTGCGTGGAATGTATAAATGGAAAGACGATATCACAACTTTGCTATATCATGCCTGTGTGTCATCAGAGTATCTAAACACCCTCATTTCCACACGTAATGAGTGATTTTGGCATCTCCTTTTCTTTTTTTAATTTCAGTGCTTTGCGTGATGCAATAAGAGTAAAAATTTTATATTCTGTAATACAGTGGCCTCGAAAGTTACGTCTTATAGAGGGAAAATATACTCTGAACAGGCATGTTCCAATAGGGGCATGCCAGATAACGTACTGTGATGTTCAAACAAAATACCGCGGTAATGTGCGCTGTAGTCTTTACGTCTAGAAAAAGCTGCAACAATCTGGAAAAGCACCTCCTGGTTCTTCAAATAGCTTTCTAAATGGGGCTTGACTCTTGTGGTAAAGCAAGTTAACATAAATGAATCACGTTTACATCCTTAAGCCGCAAATCGAATTTTCTTCGGCGCCGCGTACGTTAATAAAAATGCGGTAAACACAATAAACTGCTGAGCGACTTTTAACTTGTAATCTAATAATATAATTCCAGTGCCTAAAAATAGAGCAACAAACATTACGTTTATCGATGAACGGAAAGCTCTGATAGTGTAGAAAAACTTAACTTCTGCGAAATATGGATTGTAAGGGTAGAGATATAGATCCTAAATTGGAAGGATCGAATCTAACCTTACGCGCCTTTACTACAGGGCAGCGGCATAGCTGGCAGGGATGCCCCAAAGTTTTAGATGGGAGAGATGGCTTCTGGATATCTTTGGCGCGAAGCTGTGAGTCAGTCGTGCAGGAGCATGCTTAACAGGGTACATCTCGAGTGCCTGCGCTTCTCGCTGTCGCGCATAAAAGTGAAAGACCTTAGTGATAGTCGCGCCACGGTTAAAGACGAGTAGAACGCGTATGTGTGTGAACAAAGTTAGAATTTTCAAGTTCAGAAGAATATTTCGTGTCCGGGAGAATTGTTACGTAATAAAATAGCTGTCGTACGGTAATGAAGCAGCAATGGTGAACTCATACAAGCGCGTGCTAAGTGAATGACTGCAATTGTAATATGGATGAAATCTGAAACAGTAGAGACGTGTTAGTTGAATTTAAAGCAGAATAAAATAACTGTATCGTACAAAAGTGTTCACGTATTAACCAGTTTTCATTATTAATAGAATGTTTTGGAAGGAACAGAATCATAGAACAATGTGGGAACAGAAAGAACATACGTCGTGGGCTAACTGTCACAACTTCAGTTTGCGGCGCAGTATGTTGGGAAGAAGTATGTGCTCTATAACTGCTACTTATTAATGCCCGATGCCTAATTTTTCTAATCAGCTAGACTATAGCAAGTATTAATTACCTATATTCATAGAGAAAAGAAATAAAATACTAGGACGTGGAGGTTGCTTACAGGATCCAAGAATAAATATTAATATCTCTTCCTTTTCTATCGTTTGTCCCATTCTGTAGTGTTCGCTGTTTTCATGATTTGTCAGACCTATAATAACTTTGCCGCCACAGTCGAAAGCTCATATAAGGAGGCAAATGGTGGGCGCCATCTGTCTGCGAATCGCGGAAACTTTCTTCTGTGTGTGATCGTACTTTAAGTGTTAACGTACCGTGCTTTGTGAGACGGTGATCGGGAACAGCCCGGTATTTGCAAAACAAACGTAGAAAATCGCGTGAAACCACACTCCGGCTGATCGGTCATTAATGTGCCACATGGACTAGTTACAGGTCTCGCTCACCTCTCTGACACGCAAGCGAGCGAATGCTTCTTAAACTATACAAGAAGCTCCGGCGAATAGATAGTTATCGTAAATACACAAGATTATACAATTACCCATAGAAACGTTGCTACGTTTGTTTTGCACAGTATTTAAAAGTTTTAGAGTCTCTATTCAATAACACCTCCCCCCATGAACCATGGACCTTGCCGTTGGTGGGGAGGCTTGTGTGCCTCAGCGATACAGATAGCTGTACCGTAAGTACAACCACAACGGAGGGGTATCTGTTGAGAGGCCAGACAAACGTGTGGTTCCTGAAGAGGGGCAGCAGCCTTTTCAGTAGTTGCAAGGGCAACAGTCTGGATGATTGACTGATCTGGCCTTGTAACAATAACCAAAACGGCCTTGCTGTGCTGGTACTGCGAACGGCTGAAAACAAGGGGAAACTACGGCCGTAATTTTTCCCGAGGGCATGCAGCTTTTACTGTATGATTAAATGATGATGGCGTCCTCTTGGGTAAAATATTCCGGAGGTAAAATAGTCCCCCATTCGGATCTCCGGGCGGGGACTACTCAAGAGGATGTCGTTATCAGGAGAAAGAAAACTGGCGTTCTACGGATCGGAGCGTGGAATGTCAGATCCCTTAATCGGGCAGGTAGGTTAGAAAATTTAAAAAGCGAAATGGATAGGTTAAAGTTAGATATAGTGGGAATTAGTGAAGTTCGGTGGCAGGAGGAACAAGACTTCTGGTCAGGTGACTACAGGGTTATAAACACAAAGTCAAATAGGGGTAATGCAGGAGTAGGTTTAATAATGAATAGGAAAATAGGAATGCGGGTAAGCTACTACAAACAGCATAGTGAACGAATTATTGTGGCCAAGATAGACACGAAGCCCATGCCTACTACAGTAGTACAAGTTTATATGCCAACTAGCTCTGCAGATGACGAAGAAATTGAAGAAATGTATGATGAAATAAAAGAAATTATTCAGATAGTGATGGGAGACGAAAATTTAATAGTCATGAGTGACTGGAATTCGGTAGTGGAAAAACGGAGAGAAGGAAATGTAGTACGGCCTTGGGAGAGCCAGTCCTGACAAAACTCTACCATCTGGTGAGCAAGATGTATGAAACAGGCGAAACACCCTCAGACTTCAAGAAGAATATAATAATTCCAATCCCAAAGAAAGCAGGTGTTGACAGATATGAAAATTACCGAACTATCAGTTTAATAAGTCACAGCTGCAAAATACTAACTCGAATTCTTTACAGACGAATGGAAAAACTAGTAGAAGTCGACCTTGGGGAAGATCAGTTTGGATTCCGTAGAAATACTGGAACACGTGAGGCAATACTGACCTTACGACTTATATTAGAAGAAAGATTAAGGAAAGGCAAACCTACGTTTCTAGCATTTGTAGACTTAGAGAAAGCTTTTGACAATGTTAACTGGAATACTCTCTTTCAAATTCTGAAGGTGGCAGGGGTAAAATACACGGAGCGAAAGGCTATTTACAATTTGTACAGAAACCAGATGGCAGTTATAAGAGTCGAGGGACAAGAAAGGGAAGCAGTGGTTGGGAAGGGAGTAAGACAGGGTTGTAGCCTCTCCCCGATGTTATTCAATCTGTATATTGAGCAAGCAGTAAAGGAAACAAAAGAAAAATTCAGAGTAGGTATTAAAATCCATGGAGAAGAAATAAAAATGTTGAGGTTCGCCGATGACATTGTAATTCTGTCAAAGACAGCAAAGGACTTGGGAGAGCAGTTTAACGGAATGGATGGTGTCTTGAAGGGAGGATATAAGATGAACATCAACAAAAGCAAAACGAGGATAATGGAATGTAGTCGAATTAAGTCGGGTGATGTTGATGGTATTAGATTAGGAAATGAGACACTTAAAGTAGTAAAGGAGTTTTGCTATTTGGGGAGCAAAATAACTGATGATGGTCGAAGTAGAGAGGATATCAAATGTAGACTGGCAATGGCAAGGAAAGCGTTTCTGAAGAAGAGAAATTTGTTAACATCGAGTATAGATTTAAGTGTCAGGAAGTCATTTCTGAAAGTATTTGTATGGAGTGTAGCCATGTATGGAAGTGAAACATGGACGGTAAATAGTTTGGACAAGAAGAGAATAGAAGCTTTCGAAATGTGGTGCTACAGAAAAATGCTGAAGATTAGATGGGTAGATCACATAACTAATGAGGAAGTATTGAATAGGATTGGGGAGAAGAGAAGTTTGTGGCACAACTTGACCAGAAGAAGGGATCGATTGGTAGGACATGTTCTGAGACATCAAGGGATCACCAATTTAGTATTGGAGGGCAGCGTGGAGGGTAAAAATCGTAGGGGGGGACCAAGAGATGTATACACTAAGCAGATTCAGAAGGATGTAGGTTGCAGTAGGTACTGGGAGATGAAGAAGCTTGCACATAATAGAGTAGCATGGTGAGCTGCATCAAACCAGTCTCAGGACTGAAGACCACAACAACAACAACAACATTCAATAACAGCCTGGAAAACTGAAGGGGAGAGAGGGAGGGAGAGAGAGAGAGAGAGAGAGAGAGAGAGAGAGAGAGAGAGAGAGAGAATGAACTCCAAAAAATAGGCAGATTGGCGTGCCCTTATCACACGAAAAGTACGTTGTACAAAGTTTTATTTATTTTTTTTTAAACTTAGGCTGATGTCACAGTCACTCTGTAATTTTGAAAGGACATTTTCACCTGGAGGCTTTCTGTGGCTTCTACAGTAACATGACAAGGGGTTTAAATCTGGAGTATTAGACAGCTTTACACCAGACTAAGCTGAAGTATTTTGTGCAACACGTCCGTGTGGTGAGAAGGTTCTGCTACTATAGTTTTAATATTCTTAAGGTCTGAATCTACAAAACTATGATGTACATTTTAATCTTTTAGTAGAAGAATTTAGTATAATTATGCGATTCACAACAGCAGCTCATTCTGTGTAATTGTTCTACTTAAGCAAGGAAGGGAAATAAGGTCTGAGTCATTGCCTATGCGAATTGTATGGGACACCTCGTAACTCTTATAGCCATGAAGTATTCTTTAAATGGATGTACAATTATAAGTGCTACACTGCTACGTGTTACTTATAAAAAATCAATCACTTCTAAAAGAGAAACGTCCGTAATAGTTTACGACTATTGTCAGAATGCAGAAATTACCAGATGATTCTCCCCTTCCACTATCGTATTCGACGTGTTAGGTCATAATTATGCGTTCTCTTTGTTTTTAGCGTAACATAATGGCACACAGTGTGGTTTTAGTCCTACGTTTTCAGCCAGGCAGACCTGAAGAGTTAAACCACAATAGGTATTACCTCGTTTTCTTATTTAGGTGCTTCTGATGTGAAACAGTGATTCTGTTGCTTTCGTTGTTATAGTTTTGACGTAGTTTCGAGTATGTGTTGCAGTTATCATACAGATAATATAATTAAATAATAAAAGATATATCTAGTTCCAGAGCGTCCTACGGACTGATTCACTTTAAGACTGTGTGGAGGACATAGTTGGAAACGGAGCCTATAATAACAGGTCACTAAAACTTTGGGATATTTCACTTACTTTTTGTACATTAATAGTACGCAATATAGAGTAAACAAGAGAGCCGCGCGGAGTGGCTGTGCGGTTTAGGGCGTCCTGTCACGGGCTACGCAGCCCCTCTTGCCGGAGGTTCGAGTCCTCCCTCGGGCATGGTTGTGTATGTTGTTCTTAGCATAAGTTACTTTAATTTGTGTGTAAGACTATGGACCGATGACCTCAGCAGTTTGGTCCCATAGTACCTTACCACAAATTTTCATCAGAGCAGTCGCAATTAATTTTACTGTATTTTATAGCAAGTATGTGCAAATGGTCTCACGACTTAAAGACAGGTGTCGGAGAATATATTACTATGTTCCATTTTACATGACTGCAATGGAAATTGCGTCTTGTCTCTCGCAAGTGGTTAGATTTAAGAGGATAACACGTCATTAGGATGGAGAACAAAGTAACTTACAAAGGAACTTACAAAGGAACTTTTATCCAAAGATAGTGACATAAAAATCATGGTGGAAATAATCAGTTCGGACCTTTGACGCCTCTCGAGAAAATAGGAATTGTAAACTAAGCAACGAACAGTTAGTTCAAAACTGTCCGTTGCCTCATTAAATAGGCTACGATTGCGAGACAAATGTCAGTGAACAATGTAATCTATTTGAACAATGACGATAACAAAAAAGTGATCATTATGCACAGTTTTCATGGTTAAGTAAGGAAAACGAGTGATCCATTGCGTTATAGTTGTTGTAATTCTTACTTTCGGGACATAATTAGTAAACGTTCATGCGTAATTGACACACCACTCTTTCCAAACCATGTTTTAAGCTGTTGATTTGCTAATGTTAGGTTGTAGGTATTTTTCCAAAGATGCGTCTGGTTAATAGATACGCTATAATGGCACATAACAAAAGAGTATACGTAGGACATACGGGTTTCTGCAAGTTGTGAAATTGCGCCTTAGTTTGGCTGGAACTGTTGAACTGGCGCAGACCTACGCGGAGTAGCAACTTACTCAGCGACGCGGAACACTGGGAGATCTATGTGCCAGTGTGACAGGCCTTGTCTACATTATTTTTGGTGCCTTGTGAAAAGATATGTGGATACAGCTGCGGTCTATTCTTAAGACAACATTGTTGAAACTGACGTACTGCTATGCCTTCTCGTGTCCACTTAGTCGACGGGATGAATTAAAGATAGAAACCACATGTAGCTTTTTCGCATTTAGACAAGCGGATGTTGTGTTACTTCCCGATTTACACTTCATGCAATTTTGCTCCAAATACTTACATAGTATCATCCAAAAATGTGCGAGGCTGTTATCAGATCTTTGTCTGACTATTTCACAACAGGGCGACAAAAGAATAAAAAAAATTGAAAAATAAATAAAGTTTTTCTGGCACAACAGTTCTCCTTTTGTGAAAACCAGCAAACAAGCTACTACTTTTATTAACGAGGACATTATGAATATTGTGGCCAAGGAAGTGCAACAGGGAGAGTACTATTCTCAATATACATTCTGGATTTATTGAATATGATCAGCAGCAAGTAGTTCATCGGTGATGCTTTCGTCTACAGGAACTATCGGCTTTGGACGATCGCGAGGAAATGTAGGAAGAAGCGGCTAAAACTTACACTTGGTGCCCCATAACCCAGTTTACATCTGTTGGAATAATAACACGGAGCAGTATGAAATGCGGTGAATCGATAGTAGTGAAGGCGAATGGAAAACTTTTATTTGCTGAAAGTGTTGTAAGAAAGCTGATTGCATAAGTAAAGGAAACCGCATACAATATGCTAGTGCGACCAGTTCTAGAAAATGAAGATGGTATCTGTTCTTTCGGACATGTCCAAGAGAACAGATACCATTGGTGATCTTGCAGCTCTCGAAAAATGAAATTTCAATGAAATCCAGACCATTAGCTGCTTACAAGCGTTGATAAATAGCAACGGGGACAGTTGAAAATGCGTGCCTCGACCGGGACTCGAACCTGGAATCTCCTACCGACATGGCAGACACACTATCCGACTGAGCCTTCGAGGACACAGTCCGAAAGCACAGATACCATCTTCATATAGATAAGGCTTACCGACGAATGATCTTCTTCAGTGCAGATGCACTCACATTGCCACACACATTGTGTGGACAGTAAGTTGGATATGAATGCCTGACGGGGAGCGTGCCAGCGATAAGTCCCTGCAGTCGCACTATTCTCTGTGGCCTCGATGGGCCTGTCGGATACAGCGTCTGCCATGTAAGCAGGAGATTAAGGGTTTGAGTCCCGGTCGTGGCATACATTTTCAACCGTCCTCGTTGATATTTATCAACGCATATAAGTAGCTAATGGTCTGGATTTCATTGTAATTTAATTCTAGAAAACTACGACAGCGTTTGGAGTCCTGGCAGCAGATATCAAATGATTCAGAGAGGCGCTTCTAGGCTCGTAATAGGTGAGTTTAGCGCATACTAAACTGTAACACAGGTAACGATGATGGAGGTGGATAGCGCTAACGCGACCTTCTCTCCACAAAGACTCAGTAATGTTGAGATCAGATGATTGGTGGCCAGGGGACATGCGACAACTGATTTTCGTGCTAAGAAGGTGGTCCTGGACGATGCGAGGCCCTGTCGTCTTGAAACACTGCACCAACATTTGAGAACAAACCTTGTATCATGAGATGGAACTGATCAGCCAGAATTCTCACATAATCCTTGGAATTGACGCGATTTTGCAAGGTTCCCATGGGGCCCATGGAATATCACGATAAGGCTGCCCAAACTGTTACCCAGCCACCTCTATATTTCTTTCTTCGGAGGGAGACTCGGCCAAAAGTTGTGAAACAAGACTCTTACTACCAAATGACATTCTTCCATTGCTCCATAGCCCAGGTTGTACGTCTAAGCACCACGTTTTCCTATTATGGATATCTGCACTACTGATGAGTGGTTTTGGAGCTCCAGCTCCAGTTCGCTCTACAAATCGTAGATTATGGAGCTCCCATCGTATTGTTTTGGTACTGACAAGGTTTGCGGGTACGACATTCAGTATCTCAGTGACTTTTGCAACTATCGTCCTCTTATTTTTTGTCACATTCCTTTTCAACGGTCATCCGTCACGACCACTCGGCACGCACTTTCGTCCGCGTTGTGACTTGGCGGATGAATTTTTTCCGCCTTCCCTGTATGCCGTATAAATCTTCGTCTACCTTGGCTACGGAAGCACCCACCATATGAGCACCATCAACTTGCCCACATTCGAATTCACTAAGCTCCGTCGTAATGCACTCACAACTACACAGAACATTGTTCAAAATGGTCCAAATGCCTCTGAGCACTATGGGACTCAACTGCTGTGGTCATAAGTCCCCTAGAACTTAGAACTACTTAAACCTAACTAACCTAAGGACATCACACACATCCATGCCCGAGGCAGAATTCGAACCTGCGATCATAGCGGTCGTACGGTTCCAGACTGTAGCGCCTTTAACCGCTCGGCCACTCCGGCCGGCCAGAACACTGTTGTGACCACGACTGATAGTAGTAACGTAGTGAGGACATTGCCGGGTATCATTCGTGATAAAATAGAACAGTGAAACGTGCATGCTTGGCTAGCATCTGCAATTATGTTCGAGCATATATTCCTCGCAGAGTTTCCATATTTTTGTCCAACCCCTGTATGTAGATGTAGTATTGTACAACAAAGCAATACAATTGTTGGCCTTAGGTAGAATATGTTTTATACAGCAACATCGTTATTCCTTTATTCACTGCAGAAAACAGCGGTAGCCACTGTTACAAGTAGTAGATCGTTGAGAAGAATCAGTTGTTTAGAACGATCTAACTTACGAAAGGAAAGATCTCGTACCTATTACAGCTATTAGCTCCAGTCCAAGCTGTTGCAACGTGTGCTCGTACAGGAGTCTGTTTTTATCAGTTAATCACTTAATGTAATGTAAAACATCACTAGCAATTACAATTTGCTGTTTATACTACAATAACACTGTTTGTACATACATCGCTCTGAGCAAACTAGTGAAATCCTGTCCATAACTTTCGGCAATTTGTAAACACGGCCTGACAAAAAAGGTGAAACACCAAGAAACGTAGGAGGAAACGAAATAAAGCATCACGAGTTGACAGGGTATGTGATGTTTTTTTCAGTGATCACAAAATCGAGTCGAATTTATGAAGAAAGTGGCAGTATAACGTTGCATTCCGCTCTAGCCTGGGTGCATTCACTGATTCGGTTCGGAAGGGTGTCATAAAGGCGTTGTATCCCATCCTGAGGCAAGTTGGCCCATAACTGTTGTAGCTGGTCCTTTATACTCAGCGTACTGGTGCTGGGACGGTCTCGAAGTACGAACTGGTCTTATGCGTGTTCTGTCGGGGACACATCTGGGGGTGTTGCTGGCCGCAAGAGTACCCCACGATCACGTAGGCAGTTCATAGAAACACGTCTCACGTATGGACTAGCGTTGTCCTATTGATAAATGGCCCCAAGACACTGTCGCATGAGGACACGGAATGTCCGTGATGTACCGTTGTGCTGACACAGCTCCCTCAATAACTACCAGCCGTGACCTCAGGAAATAACGAATGGCTTTCCACAAAATGCAGCCAGGAGTAACAACGCTCTGCCTCTCCAAAAGATTCGAAAAATGGGATCTATCCCCAAGTCGCTACCGTACTCGCTGACGATGATCATACACACTTGCACAGAAATACGATTCAACGCCGAAGACAATGCGACGCCATCCACGAGCAATCCGTTCAAAAAAATGGTTCAAATAGCTCTGAGCACTATGGGACTTAACATCTGAGGTCATCAGTCTCCTAGAACTTAGAAATACTTAAACCTAACTAACCTAAGGACATCACAAACATCCATGCCCGAGGCAGGATTCGAACCTGCGACCGTAGCGGTCACGCGGCTCCAGACCGAAGCGCCTAGAACCGCACGGCCACACCGGCCGGCTTTGCAGCACTAAACACTAACAGCAGTAATGCTGTCTGCTGGCCGTTCTACCTGTCGCAGAGAGATGGTGTGTGCGTGTACCACCGTACATTGACATCCGGCCATGTCTTCTGGGTGTTTGTTTTTTCGTCAGGCAGTGTAGTTTCTCATATGTTTGGCACTGCTTTGTATATGCGAGAAATCTTATGTTGAACTATGGAACGGAATGCATGTTGAACTGTACATCTACTTATAACTGGCTGCATACATCAATAGACAGGCCAGAAGAAGATGAGGACATACGATTTCCAAAAGGAACATACACAGTAAAGCACCAACCAAAGAGAGTCCTTTACCTATTAAGGAAGAATACAGAACTTTGTTCTTTCTGAGTGGATGTTGGCATGATTGTAGTTCCAGGCGTCTCCCTACACAAAAGTGTTCACATAGTTTTTGATTAGTGAGTCAAGTATGCATTTCCATAGAAAAAAATAATAAAAAAATAAAATGTTCGAATGGTTTCTGATTAGACAGTAAAGTAGGCAGTAAATTCGCACAAAGGATATAAATTTGCGGTATCATTTATTTTCATATTTGTGTACTTCTCTCGATGTCTGACACTCAGTCGGACAATGGCTTCAGCTTTCCTACATAAGAGGCCTGATCACTGCTGCAGGATGTTCACTGACAAGCCGGCCGGTGTGGCCGTGCGGTTCTAGGCGCTTCAGTCTGGAACCGCGTGATCGCTACGGTCGCAGGTTCGAATCCTGCCTCAGGCATGGATGTGTGTGATGTCCTTAGGTTAGTTAGGTTTAAGTAGTTCTAAGTTCTAGGGGACTGATGACCACAGATGTTAAGTCCCATAGTGTTCAGAGCCATTTGAACCATTTTGTTCACTGACAGAACGAAATTCTCGAATTTTTGAAATTTAATTTTTTCAATTACATCTTCGTGCAGTATATGTGTACTATTCAATGGACTGAATAATCCTGTGGCTTCCGATGTGTAGAATACGGAATGTTGTTCCAAGTTAATAGAGAGCATATGATGTGGGCAGTATCCTGTGACAGACCACCATTTCTTGCTCGAACACCAGGATATGTTTCCAGCTTTTGCATTTTACATCCAACGTAATGGCCATGGCTGCAAAATTACCCTAATTCAGAGGCACTGGCATTCTTTATTGCCTCGCCAATCTGAAAAGACAATGGGAAGGAAGAAAAATGATTCTCGTATAGTGTGTACGCTTCGCACTGCACAATTCGGTTGCTTATAAAATGTAAATTTGGTATTAATTAAACGGTATGCACTTATGAATACTGATCCGTAGTTTCGGATTGTTTTTGAAAGTAAAATCTACCAGAGAAGTGAATTTAAAGCTTATAAAATCAATTACGATTGTCCATAAACAATACTGGATGGAAAGATTTATAAGTTTTCGAACACTACCGTTGTAGTAGTCTACCAAGTAAGATTTTTCATACCGAAGGCAAGTCGGAAAAGTCTCTTCGCTCTTTTCTATTCTACAAAAGATCTGCTTTCTGATACAGAATAGGCTTAGTAGTACACGCGTCAAACCAGTTCGTTTGATTGTTCACTTGGTCACCCTCTTTGCCTTGCTTTGTCGGTCGTACGCCTGAATTTCACTCGCACATTGTACTCATAGCTGAAATACTCAGTATGTACGCTCTTTTGCGAGTTTCATGGTGAATGCAGCCGTTGGCTGGTGTCAGTGTCGATGAGTCATTGGTGGCAGGCAGCCCGCCGAACAGTACGGCTCGCTTATCGCTGTGCGCCGTCCGTCGAAGCTCAGGCATTCTTACATGGCCAAAGAAATCCTCTTTGCAAAAAGATACCAATATAGCTGTTTGCAGGTAACTCAGCAAGCTTTCTAAAAGCTGTAGTATCCCGCGAACTGACAATTCTTCTGCATATAAAAAAATTAAAAGTTCGCTGGGGAGTACCTATACTTACAATAAAGAACTTTAAAAGTGCTGTAAATCTGTAAAACCAAAAATAAAAAAAAAATACTCGTCCGTTAACAATGTTTCAGTTTAACAGCGAGAGCAAAATTTTTTGAAACACGAAAGGGGTCTTCCGTTATGATCCGTTGCAAAGTATAGAAAGAAGACAGAATACGGCGCAAACTATGGCCCTGCCCATGGCAAAATTTATCCATTATATTCTGGAATTTTTAACTTAAATTTGAAATTACAAGAATGTCTGTATATATATATATGTAATATAATCTTCGTCACAACTCAAATGGTGTCATTTAGGGACTCGCCAAGTAATTTTTATCGGAATTAGAAGTCTAATTTGTTAACCATTGTACTATCTACAGGGTGAGTCGTACGTAATAGCTTCTGAAAGGCGCCACTCCATCGAAAATTGTAGATCCATTACTTTGTTGCCGTTTTGTGCGTTACAAGATCGTTACACAAGTTGACCACTTGTCAAGTCTCTCAAGAAACGGCAACCGCAAGAGAAAATAACTAAAGTAAGTTCAGAGTAGCACGGCTGGAAACTACTTCCATGTCCAACATACCTCATATTTACGGCGAAACGCGTCACAATAATTACCTCATCATTGCCATCCCTGATTTTGATTCAAATCTTCCGTGGTCCAGCTTCCTGTCCAGGTAAGTTTCAAAATGATTTCTAGAGCGAGGCTGCTGCTATAATTCTGCTGTAACTCTCTCTTCGATAGTACTTTCAGTTATAAAGGAAAGTTTATTTTTTTTATGCCTCGTTGAGGTGTTATACTGGCGCTCATCCCATCCATTACAGAACAGAGCAGTAGAAGTCAAAAATATAGGAAAGTGCTTTATTAACAGACATTGACACATGATCTAGCAAAATTTTATCGTAGATTTCCGAGCAACCAAACGTCTCATGCCACTTATCACATGAAACTCGGTATAGGCGTTCTTTTCAAGCATTGTCAGAAGTAAAAGAAGCGTTCGGCGTGTCACAAAGTGTTAGGACCGTTAATATGCACAATGCATTCACTATACAGGGTGCAAAAGAATTTTCTTTCTTTCGCTTACCCCATAGTCCCGCAGCAATCGCGGGGTCGGCGCGGTTAGAACGGATTTGGCAAGGTGAGTTTTAGGCGTCGCCGGATGCCCTTCCTGCCGCCACCCCGTACCCCCAGGGATGGAATCAGTGTACCCCAGCTGTCTGCATCTAGTGTAAATCGTGAAATAGTGCTAACGTGTTTCAAATGTCTGCTACGCGTGTAATTGAGGCGGAACGTGGGGACCAGCCCGGTATTCACCAAGCGGGATGTGGGAAACCGCCTAAAAACCACATCCAGGCTGGCTGGCACACCGGCCCTCATCGTTAATCCGCTTGGCGGATTCGATCCGGGGCCGGCGCGCCCACCCGAGTCCAGGAAGCAGCGCGTTAGCGCTCTAGGCTACCCTGGCGGGTACAGGGTGCAAAAAATCAACGTATGTAAAATTATACAATTTTTAGAGGCGATGAAAAGAAACACACTTTTTGACAAAAATGCCACAGGTAAACAGTCTCACCGGTAAGGGTCCATGAAGATTGCTAATGATTGTCTAACACGACCGAAACATCCAGTTGAATTTTTCAGCTAAAAAGGCAACCAGCTCTTCTGGAGCATCTATCGGTGTCTCGTATACCAAACCATTCATCTTCCCATGGAAAAGTAGTCATATTTGTCCAGGAACATCTCTAAAATAAGATTCATCAGACACCAGTTTGAACACCGTCTCTTATCATTACTAGATCTTCATGGACCAACTGCTAGGAAACAGTGAACCTGAAACATTTCGTCACATTGTCACATACAAGGAGTATTTCTTTTTATCTTTTCTAAGCACTCTGAGATTTTGTACGCGTAGTTTTTTTACACTCTATATATGCTTACGACACACTTAGGTAACGCGAGAACTGATATTGGATGACAAAGTTGTACATATGGAGATCACAACTCTACACAGGTCGTGCGAAGGGCGGAAAGACCAAGAAATGATCAGATAGGCGAAAACTCCGTCATCATTTGACTACACGATCGGTGACCAGTTACAACCGTCAAATGTCTAAGGGTATCCGTATGAAGCGACTGGGGCGTAAGCCAACATAAATCAAGTCTTGAGGAAGACCGGCAGTAGACTGACTTTTATTGGGAGAATGTGACTGTAATGTAAATGTAATTGTCCCGCGAAAGGAGTTGCTTAAATCACAAATGGCCGATACGTTGTTCAGTATTGTTCGCAAGTTTGGGCAAAAGCCGTCGGCGATAATTCCAGGGATATTTATACTTGTTTTTCAAAAAGCAGAAAAGGTGGTACAATGAGAAGAATGAGAGCCCTTTACTTATTAAGGAAGAATACAGAACGTTATCTTTTCTGAGTATATGTTGGCATGATTGTAGTTCTATGCATCTCCCTACACAAAAAAGTGTTAAGATAGGTTTTGATCAGTGAGTCAAGTATGCATCTTCATAGACAAAAAAAATGTTCGAATGGTTTCTGATTAGACAGTAAAGTAGTCAGTAACTTCGCTCAAAGTATATAAATTTGCGATGTCATTTACTTTAATATTTGTATACTTATCTCGATGTCTGACACTCAGGCGGACAATGGCTTCAGCTTTCCTACATAAGAAGCATGATCACTGTTGCAGGATGTTCACTGACAGGACAAAATTCTCGAATTTTTTAATTTTATTTCTTTTTTCAATTACATCTTCGTGCAGTATATGTGTACTATTCAAATGACTGAACAATCCTGTGGCTTCCGATGTGTAGAATACGGTATGTTGTTCCAGGTTAATAGAGATCACATGATGTGGGCAGTATCCTCTGACAGACCATCATATATTATTTGAATACCAGGATATGTTTTCTACTTAATGTTATTATGACACTTCATTCCTCCACATATTGTTAATAGCAGTTGTTTATATGAGATAGCCAGTTCCGCTTCTCGAAGGCTGCCATATTTTTAAGATCGCATTATTTTACTAAAATAGTTTTGTTTTAGGGATAATTTCCATTATTGGCAGAAAACTATAGACTTGTAGGACTAAAATTCACAGAATTCCACGTTGTTAGTGAATAAGTGAGTAACATTAGTCCCTTAGTCTATCGTACGCTAGGTGACCTCCGTATCAATTGATAACAACTTACTGCATTATGCTTCCCATGAAATCCGCGAAGTTCTCCAACTGTTACGAAATTTCGTTAGTAAAAGATAGTATGCCCATCAGTGATATAGAGTCCGTGATTTATAGATTCTGTTAGTGACTTAAGACAAACTGAAAGGCAGTACATCCGCGGATGTAGGGAATAATTTACCGTAGGCTCTGCTGTCTTTCTTTTGCGAATTTGTGTAACCTTAGCAGGCTTGCATTGTAGGTACAAGGTAGTAGTCCCTCCACTACCACGTTACATGGTGTCCAAATTTTTCCGTTTACGACGACGACGACGACGACGACGACGACGACGAACCGCCTTTGCTGACTGCCTCTGTGCCCCTTGTACAGCCTGAAGTAGAATTGCAAATCGTTGAAACATCACAACCGTTCCAAATCTTAGGTTTAGCCCTAACCGAAAGGAATGTGGGCCAGAGCGCAAAGTCACGAAGGGATTAGGAGGTAGGAGCAGAGCTGCAGCAATTAAACAAACTTTAAATACATGTAACGCTGCTTGTAATTAACTTAAGGCGAGAAAGAAATTAAGCACACGGTGGAGTGTGCCGTTCTCGACACAGCCGACTCGCACTTTCTGTTTACTCAGTGCTGTTTCGTCAGCTAACGTTTCACGAAACAGGGAAAGAAACGTTCTTGTGTTGCTCTGGCATGACCACTTTGTGCCAAACTATAAGTAACTAAGAAACTGAGAACAGGAGGGGATTGTGGAAAGGGGTAATTAAACACATTTAGCTGTTTTGGAAGAAATAAAGTCCATCAACGTTTATACGTACATATAACTTTGTTTTGTTCACTGTTGGAGCGAGGAAATATCTCTACACGTAGTCAAGTCTTAACACCGTGAAAATAATGAACGTAAAGCGAAAAGTACACACAAAATAATGTAAGCTTTTACCTGACTGCCCCAGCTAAGCAGTGCGTTATTATGTCGAATCTAAATCCATGTCTTAAATTTAACAGCTCATAGCCCATATTTATATGTAAGTATGAAACTATGAAATAGTGAAACTATGGTTCCTCCCCCGGTATGACACATTTCATAACCGTCTCATCTTCGAGGTTTCATTTTTGAGACGTTGCACTGTAAAGAGCACGTTAAGAATACTAAATGTTTCCGACCAGATAAGAGAATCATTTCACATAAAACGGTTGTTTAAGCTGGAATAAGTAGTACAAGAGCTAAGGAAGCAACGTAAACATTAAAATTTAGTTGACAATGTTTGGGAAGGGCAGAAACATTTTTGTTGCAAGCTGCATATGTTAGCTTTTACTGTCAAAGGTAACTGCAGTATTGATCCTTCTGTCGGTAGAAATTCCGGACGTACCTTTCAGTGAAAATGCTACACTCTCTAGAGTTATTTCTTAACACTCTACCCGTCTTAAAATTTGACTAGAATAAGAGTCTTATGCTTGCCACTCAAGTTCACCATAAAACTGAAAAATGTTTCTAGTCGCAGATCAGTTGCTGTCGCGAATAGTGGATAGGTTTGGTTTTGTGATTTTACTCTCCGTTACAAACGAGCAACACCATTGGTAGAAACTCTGTCGGCTTTAATAAGCAAAGGTCTGTCTCTGGGAACTAGCAGTTTCCTACTATGTCTGTCTATATTCTACTACCATGCAAAGCGACGATCTTAATAGCAGAATATGCTGTTGGAAAGACAAAAATGTATAACAAACTCACGGAGATATGAAAATGACACGGTATTAAAAAAGAAAAAAATTACCGAGAGAGGCACGTGAGTTTTCACCCTTCGTGTTCCTATCTCCTGCGTACGAGAAAAAAGCCCTTCCCTCGGCCCGCGACTGTGAACGCACGCTGTTCTTAAAACGACATTTCTGCAGTAGCATCATAAGGAAACGACTACTACCGAACAGACAACTACCGCTAACGTGATCTATGTGGCAACAGTGCACACACATTCAGCTGCCGCCTACGCAGCTCGCTTATGATCAACAATGAAGTCGTAGCTGCTACTTCGCTACGGCACTGCAGTCCCAAAGGTCGGCGGGAGCGTGCTGAGGCAAATATGTTGTTGGACCGAAGGCCTCTGATTCTTGCTGATTTCTACGACTGAAGTCTGGAGCAAGGCACGTCATTGGAGGAATCAATCAAAGAACGTGGAGGGGTATATAATTTATTTGCTCTTCCAGCCATCAGTTTTGCTGCTCCCATGTCTCGGTTGATACTTCCTAGAGTGTCAATAAAAAAGAATTCAAGAATAAGCCTTCTGTTGAATCACCATGCAAACGAACGTAATAGCAACTTTTTCTTAATTTTCAACTAAACCTCTTTCACATTAATAATTTAAGCAATACTAATAGTTTATAAGGTGAAAATAAAATTTGTTGTTTACTACATCTCGTGCTAAAGGAAATGAATAGTAGCTATAATAAACGATAAGACTGAGATTTTGTTTTATATTGAATTTCTTAAGTACTTTATAAAATTTATAATTTATTTACTGCAATGATATGTTCAATTTGTTATGTGCAATATCACTGTAGTTCATTTACATAATAATTTCAGTAATGCTTCATTTTCATTAAACCCACTTACAGACTTTAAAAAGGCTAAATCAGCGTAGATAAAACCGCAGAAAAGTATTGTAGTTTTAAGGGAAAGGACTCACAGGTGTATAGTTCAGGTAGGGGCGAAGGATAACCTCGATGCAAGTCCGGTTATGATATTAACTCCATCGAGAAGGGATTAGATCAGAGTCATGAAGGATCGGCCGGGTGTTTGTTGGTTTCAAGTTACTCGTCACTACCTCGCTGGGTAGCAAATGCGCATGCCAACCAACAAAGTTTACAAACAACGTTACACTGCTAATTTAACGTGTTAGGCACCAATGAACAGCAGAACGTTTCGAAAAACGCGATTTCTTCTACCAAAACGTTTTCAACTGAATGAATTGCTTAAATCACAGCAGATTCATAAAAATAAACTGCTGATTGTTTGCTTGTGGTTTCGACCACACAGATCATCATTAGATGTCCAGTATAACAGTCTGCAGAGTACTCGTGTGGCATTAACATCTGTGTTCATTAAATGCATTTAGGTATATACGTACTGAATTTGAATGTTTGACGGTAAGTATTAAGATAATCAGTTATATAACGTTTGTTACTTAATATGTAAATTTGCAGCGCTCTGTTTTCTTATTACGTTTCTGGTTTCATTAATGATCTTGGTGTGTAATATCACATAATCCTTTGGGTAAGGATGCGAAATGTGTGTGCACTGTAAGTCGTAAATACCTATACCGCTTGTTGATACATACACATGGTATTATGTCGCATTTTTTTAGTTTATTCATGAATACGGTTGAATGTCAGTGAGGAGAACAGCTCCTCCATGATCTTTAAGTGTTACGTTTTAACACTGTTCATTGAGTACCGTCATGCATATTTCTTAATTGACTCATCAGAGTAATTCAGCTGTTTCGGGTGATTTCAAATACCCTTACTGCACATATAATGACAAGAGCTGTTGATAGTCAAAAGAACGTGATGTGTATGATAATTTGATTCGTGTTTATTAATGCTACATGTTTTTGATCACATAATAACGGATATCGCGAAATTTTTGTCCACATTTATTATAGGGATCAATATAAAAATTTCCCTGTTTTTCAACTGAGATTGTCTTCTAAAAGAACACTGAATGTTATATTTGTTAGTCGGCCATAATTTACCTATTTTAAATGTGCTGTATTTTCATTTCATGTTAGTAATTTAGTTTTATTTGTATGTTACTACAAAGCATTTCTTTTTTTATGATAAGGAAGTTACATGTTTTCAAGATGCTGACTATTATCTGTGTGACTGAAATTGGTAGTAAATAAAATTTACTTCAGTCAGCAGCTTATATTGATGAATACGAAGTTATGTCTACATTTACAAGTTGTTTGCACTACCTAAGTAAAAATATACTAGATGGAATGCAGTACTGTGTGTCTTCTGTAATAGAATGTCTGATCCACATGTTTTGCAACCTTGACCTGGGTTAAATCCAAAATTTTTCTGCGTTGTGTCATGGAGTGAGGACATATGACACCGTTGGTGGCGATGAGGATGTGGAGTAGGCCTCTGGCGGCACTAGCTTTCGTCCTTTTCCTTCCCGCAGGATCAACAACACAGACTCTATAGTATGTGTGCGCTTCTCAGAGTCACGTGCAGGAAGTAGTTACGGTTAAGGCACCTGACACGCAAACCACTCTAGTGGCCGCAACGAGGAGTTACGTTATTGGTTCAAATGGCTCTGAGCACTATGGGACTTAACTGCTGTGGTCATCAGTCCCCTAGAGAACTACTTAAACCTAACTAACCTAAGGATATGAGTGCATTACGACGGAGCTTAGTGAATTCGAATGTGGGCAAGTTGATAGTGCTCATATGGTGGGTGCTTCCGTAGCCAAGGTAGACGAAGATTTATACGGCATACAGGGAAGGCGGAAAAAATTCATCCGCCAAGTCACAACGCGGACGAAAGTGCGTGCCGAGTGGTCGTGACGGATGACCGTTGAAAAGGAATGTGACAATAAATAAGAGGACGATAGTTGCAAAAGTCACTGAGGTACTGAATGTCGTACCCGCAAACCTTGTCAGTACCAAAACAATACGATGGGAGCTCCATAATCTACGATTTGTAGAGCGAACTGGAGCTGGAGCTCCAAAACCACTCATCAGTCATAAGTCCCCTAGAACTTAGAACTACTTAAACCTAACTAACCTAAGGACATCACACACATCCATGACCGAGGCAGGATTCGAACCTGCGACCGTACCAGTCGCGCGGTTCCAGACTGTGGCGCCTAGAACCGCTCGGCCACTTCGGCCGGCTTACGTTATTAATAAAGTCAATAAATTCCTAAAAGAAGTCTGCGATGATTGCACGCCTTTGTGAATAATGCTGCTCAGATCGGGTAATGTTTTTTTTAAATTTATTACGTTGTTCAAGAATTGCTACTTCCATCATCAAATCGAAACTTTGACGTACTGGAACAAAGTTCAGTGTCAATCCGTCGCGAAACCTATGCGAATCAGGGCGTGAAGTCTAGGAAGGATTTCAGCAGTCCACGATTGACGTGAGTCAGTGACAACACAGAATCATCACAGCTCTTCTAGGCTTCCGTGCAGAAGACAGGAGCTCTCTTGTAGTTCGGTAAGTACTTCTGCCTACCCAAGATATTCTAACATATTGAAAATTTAATGGTAAGATGTTATTTTCTTCATAAAATAAGACAATTCCTTTTTCAAATCTTTGGAATTAACGTGACGTGGACAAGAGTGGAGGGGCGAAAGAAGAGGTGTAATAGTCGCCAACTGCTAACGTTGCCCGCTGTGTTATAGACTGTCAGTGCTAGATGGTGAGACAATAGGCCACTTGCTGATTTCTGGAGCAGTAGCCGGTGTGCCAGACAGGTGTCTCACAAGACGTGCGCCCACGCTAGTAAAAACGAAACTCCGTATAAATAGCTGCGACTGCTGCACTATCAGGTAGCGCCTTCCTTTTTATATCTCGCAGCTATTAACGACTGCCGAGAGCATCTGCTTATGAAAGTATACCGCATAAGAAACAACAGGACGAACGTGGCAAAACACATGGCGGGAAGCGCCAACGAAATGAACCGCAACTCTGGACGACTAACGATCAGTTTTACAGACGTAAGTGCAGTTTTTATGAGGAAACTATGAAGAAAACAACACAAACTTACAGGCGCAAGCAAACAGAAAACGATTTAGTGACAGAATGCGGACGCCGTTACACTTCTGTTCGCCTTATAAACATCTGTCACCGTAGTTTAACAGGTAACAGTTTTACAGAAATGGCGTACACCCGTAACAAAATGCCTCAGATTACAGTTGTGCAACATTATTGCTTACATGAAACAACGAGATTCATGTACAAATTGGCCTTTAATATTTTTTGTTTGTAATACTCTATTGAACAAGAGGAAAACAGCCATTAATATCTAAGACACACACAAAGAGTTTTGGATGCTAAGCCGACCGGGGTGGCCGAGCGGTTCTAGGCGCTGCAGTCAGGAACTGCGCGACCGCTACGGTCGCAGGTTCGAATCCTGCTTCGGGCATGGATGTGTGTGGTGTCCTTAGGTTAGTTAGGTTTAAATGGTTCTAAGTTCTAGTGGACTGATGACTTCAGAAGTTAAGTCCTATAGTGCTCGGAGCCATTTGAACCATATGGATGCTAAATAATGCAATAATATCCATCGAGCTCGCGGTAATGAAAATGAAGCCTGTCTGACGAGAGGATGTGGTAGGATAGAATGAGAATTTGGTATGAGATGCAACTGCAAATAATTAAACTATGAAGAAAACAAAAAATAGTGTTATTGGGAAACACCACATTTCGTCAATTAAGGTGGGAAAGAGCAGAGTAACCTAAAATGGTTGTATAATTAATTATATGAGAGAGAAACGCAGACAGACCATAAGAAATGTAATGAAATTCCGAAAGTGACTCCATATGCAGTGTATAAAGCATGAAGACAGGAAATCGTGGGGTTTCAGCAGAAATGATGAAAATAATAACAGAAACTCGTAAAACTACTTACAGAATGATTACAAAAAACGGTTCCCCAAAAGTGGAACAACGCTGCAATTATTCTCGCTCACAAAAAAGAGAACAGACAAGAGATAAAGAACTATACATCTATCATCCTTCTCTAGGAAATACAAAGAAATCCACTAATATTATGTAAAAAATGAGGTTAATTAAATAAAAGCACATGGTGGCTTAGAAGTGGATATAGGACAGTCAGCGAGTTGAGAACTACATTATAGGACAGGGCGATAAGTATGAATTATCATTTTGTCTCCGATTAGTATGTTTTGAGAAGCGTTTGACTAGATTTCGAAAATTTTTTAATAACCGCCGTTGAGAAGTAAGTCAGGGATTCAATCTATGTCAGAATAATCAAGAACGTATACACCATTGCCACAGCTACCACTAGACAGACATAATAAGACCAATGAGAAACTGAGAACATAAAGAGGAGCCATGCAGTAAGGCTGAATGTCATAAAAACCAGTCTCATCTGTCCTAGAGGAAGTCTTCAAATGCTGACACTGGGAAAATGAAGAAGCAATGCGTGTTAATGTAACACATCTAAAATACCTTCATCTTGCGGGCAACATGGTACTATTTGCTACAGGTGCAGATAAAATCCAGTGATGAATGCAAAACCGTAACCGGAAAAAATTTAAGAATGGGCTTCGAAACTATGTTAAGACTACAATAATATGTAAGCGACATATAGAAAAGGAAATAGCGAAAAGTAATCATTAAGTCTTAGAATGAGTGGATATTTTTTTTTTGTGCTGGGCAGTTGAAGACAGTGACTGGATGGACAAGGAAAGAATGAACAGAATAGTGAAAATGGCCTGCAGCACTTCTAGTAGCATAAACAGAGTTTTCTAAACAAAGCTTCTGATAAGTCTGAAAATGAAAGGTCATAATTGTTTTATTCTAGATTTTCTCGGCCAACAATGGTGAATTCCTTGCTGGGAAGTACTCTACAAAGAAAACAGCAAAAGAAGTACACAGAACAGTCCGGACTGGAGACGTAATTTTGACTACAGTGAAAATGAAACCGTGGTATGCTGGACCTCTAGCCAGGCGAGTAGATGGCAGATGCACCAACAGAATTTTTTTCGCGGTTCCGAGAGACGGAAAGGCCAAGACGGCGGATGGTGGGTAGATGACATTAAAGATGCTTGTAGCTGAAAACCGTAATGCATGGAAAACTGCGTTTGATGTCAAATGGTTGGTAATGGTTGTGATGATGATGGTGGGGATGGTGGTTGTGGTGGTGGTGGTGGTGGTTGTGATGATGACAATCAAATGTGTTTTTGTTATTCGAAACAAAGTGACACGACAGTTTTCATATGTATGTTGATACTAAGAACGGAAGACGATTATGTATGTCTAGAGCTGCATGTGGTGATATACCCTGAAAACCATTGAGTACTACGTAGTATAAGGTGCTTGGTTCTGTCGTTATTGACAGAGTAAGAGGAAAATGTCACTGTGTGCGTTCTAATCTCTTTTGACTTGTTCTTATGCTCATTATTAAACGAAACACGTAACTGATGCACTAAAATTATTGTATTGTCTATGCAAAACATTGGTTTGCTACAATTACTCCTGAGCATTTTGGGAAAAAAAACATTGACTTTCTTTAAATGGTTTCCATGAAGATCTCCGTATAAACACACTCATCATGAAAAAGTTGGAAGTCACAAATCTAGCAGCCCCGTTCTTAACGCTCTCCGTCTAGTCTTTTATCCTTGTCGGGAGAGGTTCCTAAACGCATGCGTATTATTAAAGAACAGGTCGCACCAATTTCTTGTAATCAATCTCCTTTGTGTCTCCTAGGCAAATGAAGTCATTCGTAGTATTTAGAACGTTACACTAGGGAATGTAATCGATGTGGCTTAGTCCTGTGGTGGACCACCAATGTTGCACGCGATCGTTAACGATTTCTACCTCCTATTCGTGCCCAATATTTTACATTTATTCACATATAACCAAATCCACGCTCATCTGCAGAAAGACATGATTGTCTGAGGCTTTCTGATTTTCACTACAGTTATCAACAGTAATATATTCGTAACAACATCACCAGTAAACAGCCTGAAAGTGCTGCTCACCCGAACTAAAAGCAAAAACGCTTCCTCGGGGTGCTCCCCGTATACAGTATCGCACTAGCTTCAAATAGTTGAAAATGTTGCAGGCCACTCACGTATTTCAGAAGATAATACCATGCACTCGTACCTTTGTTTTCACTAGAAAGTATGATACGCCTTCCGAGAAACCACGAATACACTATCTGTCTCTTTGTCTGTATCCGTCTCTTTGTCTGTGTCCACAGTTTGCAGGCTATTGCGTTGAGAAAAGCAAGCAGTTTTGTTTATGCGATGTAAATGTCACATGTTTATGCCCTGACATGGTTATGCGTACGTCGTCCTTCTGGTAACGCACTGATGATGACTTTGTTATAGTCGAAATATAGTTCTGCAATAAGTTGCGGATTCGGCGGCTGACTGCTGTCCTTCTTCACATCGAATATTTAACGATCGATGTGTACTACCGGTAGCTAATGGTTTTCAATTTAGTTAAATCAAGCAGTGTTTCAGTGAAACTTGGTTGATTTTCGAAGACAACCTTTTCTTTCCCTACGAATATTCTTACACTAGAACTTGGGTCAACCATTCTTACACGTGGTAGTAACGAATGATTATTTTCTTCTGAAAGAAAATTGTTTGAATTGTTGTCTGAGCGATAAATGTAATTTAATATTATCAACTTCGAATGGATATTGTCCATCGTCACATTAGTACTAGTAGCCGTGTGTCATAGTAAATCATCGTACGTTAGCACAGAGAGGATGGCGTCTAGTGATGTGTACGATAAATAATTCTATAGACTGTATGTCTGAGGCAGTCATGTCAAACAGTTCCTATATGAATGTACTGCGAATACATTTCTTTTTCCCCGCAGTGGCTAATCGTATTTTAAAGATATATTTCGATTCTGTAGTTAAAAATCTTATTGCAAACGACGTACGTGTAACGGAAGAAAAACGAACAAAATATACGATTGGTTGGTTTGGGAAAGACCAGACAGCTTGGTCATCGGTCTCATCGGATTAGGGAAGGATGGGGAAGGAAGTCGGCCGTGCCCTTTCAGAGGAACCATCCCGGCATTTGCCTGGAGTGATTTAGGGAAATCACGGAAAACCTAAATCAGGATGGCCGGACGCGGGATTGAACCGTCGTCCTTCCGAATGCGAGTCCAGTGTCTAACCACTGCGCCACCTCGCTCGGTAAAATATACGAGTATGATCTTATGATTGTTTACAAAAGTCCGAAATAATGCAGTTTGCTAGGTATTGCTATAAAGCACCTGAACTGATTGTTTAAAATACGGTTCCGTCATTTATTGAAACTAATAAGTGCACACGTTTGCAAAAAGTAGTAGGAGAAGGAAAAAATCGATGTCGCGAAGGCGTGCAGCATGCCTGCAGCTAGTTTTTTAAAAGGTTTTATTAGGACCGTGTTCAGAAATTGAAATCTATGCTCAATTCACAAAAGAGTAAGTTTATTATAGATTTGCTTCTTTACCTGTTTATGCTTTAGAACTTTGTTTCGATACCGAAATACTTGAATCTGTGGGAATGTTACACTGATCATTAAAACACACCGCCATTTCCTCTCGTATGTACCGAAGCAGTACATAAAACAGAAAGTATCAGTAAAACCTCCTCTGTTTAAGACCTGCTAAATTTTGGTAAATACTTTTTCTTCATACAAGTTGTATAGGAAATATACATCTACTTTGCTAAGCAGGACAAAAAGCGTTGCGTGACTTACCCCTCCCGTTTCCAAGTGTAGCGAGAGATGGCCACGTGTGTGTTGTCGAACCTTAATTCAGTTCGCTAGAAAATTGCTATTACTGTACAAATATTACATGAACACTACATGGTGTCCGACATGTCTGAAGTCTTTCTCTGTTCAAAGAAATTGCAGAAACAAGAAGGATTTAAGTAACTTCCATTGTACGAGTGTAATCTCTAAGGATGCGAAACAACAAAACAGTATAAAGGGAGAGTTTAAAGCTAGTGAAACAACCAGAGAAAATATGTACGACAATTACACCTAGAGAGAAGTAAGACAGAGTGTAGAGACAAGAAGGAAATCCGGCAAAGTAAGTGTGAAACCGCAACTCAGTGTCAAAGGCGCATCATGCGATTCCATGGTGGAGTGTCTTAAAGTCACTGTTTGTCTTGGGAAGTAAGTTAAGAGTTCTCCAGTGGTAATTGTTACTTGTTTAGAAGACACGTTCATTCCATGAAAACTGTTGTTAATAATGGAGACTATTTCTGAAGTTTGTACCAAATTTTCACTAATTATCTTTTATTTTGTAGCGAGAAGCAAAACTTTCCACAGATAATTGCCAGACTTTTAAGAAGTCAAAAGAGTAATTCGTTGTCAGAAAACTCACCATATTCTTTCAGACCAACATTATAGTGCTTTAGATTTTTAGAAAGAGCGAGGCGGAGCTAGGTTTAGCACATTGAACCAGGTTTCGGTAGGTCGGCGATTCAATTCGCCATCGAGCAATTCATATTTAGGTTTCCTTGTTTTCTGTAAATGGCTTAAGGTAAATACCATGATGGTTTCTTTAAAAAGGGCATAGCTGATATTCTTCCCCATCTTTCTCCAATACGACCTTGTACTTCGTTTGTATTGATATTGTCGTCGACGGGACGTTAAACTGTGTGTTCATTCTCTGTCCATTTTCAGTGAATACAATTTACTAAACTATGAGAGAGACAGCTGACTTTTCGTACACAGGTAATTATTCCAATTTGACGTTTATGTGAATAATGTCGCTTACCAAGAGCTGCCGGTTTGAGAAACGGACGCACAGTGAAAGATTCTGTCTCCCGGGTTACACACAGAAACATACCTGTACAAAGAGTTACGTAGCCATATATTTTGAGTCTTTTAGTGTCGTGCTATATAATAGTCCATCATAGTTCAGTCCACCACAGCGATAAATTAAACGGCGCGAAATGGGTTATCACTTCATATTATTCGTGTAACCTACGAAATGTGTAAAAAAATAACTTTAGTTTGCCTTCTCTGTAATTATTATCGATGCATACTTGTAATCAAATAGTTATAGCCGTTTATAATCGCTGTATCCATTTTTAATTGCTCTGTACGAAAAGTTGACGTGCCTTAATTCGAAACATGTACCACATCGTGTAGACTCGCTATTATACGGTAGTAACATTTTATTTTCGCTGTAGACATATGATGGATGCTAGCATATTTCAATACTGCAAAGATACACGCTCAGTTGCAGTTATTAAAACATGCGAGGCTAATGTTATTCGCTTGAGGTTCTTAGTGAAATTCATTTGCTATTATCTGATTGTTACAAACCAAAACTGTGTACTTCAACGAATTCATAATGGTTTCGCTTGGTACGGAGAGACAGTAGACAGATATATATTTTTCTGAGTAAAAGTTGGCGAACCATCTTCATTTCGGTTTTTATTTACATTTTTGGCGTACTTGCAAGACCTGTAGTTGGAACTTTCGCTCAGAAAGACGTTTAGGTAAATAAAAAACGGAAATACAGGAAATGTAAAACAACTATTAAAACATAGCGATATATCAATAATAACTATAAATAATCTAAAAGAAAGTTACAAAAAGTTATATGGTTTACAGGTGTGCTATGTTATTCCCCTTATACACATAAATAAATCTAAGCGATAAGCCGTAAATTCTGAACCATATCGGAGTCACCGAAGCAAGAGCATTAGAAACGCACATTTTGAATTTTAGAATTTTTTGCAAAAGTGGCACGTACACGTGGTCTTTCATTTGACCCCATAAAGTAAATCCAGGGGTGTAAGATCCCAAGCACTTCTTCACGGCCGGCCGGAGTGGCCGAGCGGTTCTAGGCGCTACAGTCTGGAACCGCGTGACCGCCACGGTCGCAGGTTCGAATCCTGCCTCGGGCATGGATGTGTGTGATGTCCTTAGGTTAGTTATGTTTAAGTAGTTCTAAGTTCTAAGTTCTAGGGAACTGATGACCACAGCAGTTAAGTCCCATAGTGCTCAGAGCCATTTGAACTACTTCACGCCCAGCGCGACCGATCCAACGATGTGGAAGATGTTGGTTTAAAAATGTGCGAAATTCCTTACTCTAATGAGGTGGTGTTTTATTTTGCTGAGAGTTGTAATCTGTGAAATTCGGATCAAACTGTGGCAATGGCCATTGTTGATGCATGTGCAAGTAAATGGTTTTAGCTCCATATACGGCGCGAAATGGGTTATCACTTCATATTATTCGTGTAACCTACGAAATGTGTAAAAAAATAACTTTAGTTTGCCTTCTCTGTAATTATTATCGATGCATACTTGTAATCAAATAGTTATAGCCGTTTATAATCGCTGTATCCATTTTTAATTGCTCTGTACGAGAAGTTGACGTGCCTTAATTCGAAACATGTACCACATCGTGTAGACTCGCTATTATACGGTAGTAACATTTTATTTTCGCTGTAGTCATATGATGGAGGCTAGCATATTTCAATACTGCAAAGATATTATATTGTGCGATTCGTGTGTCAATACAAATCGTAGGATCACGCTGCAATCTATTCTTCAGGAAAAAAGAACCCAGATTTCCCCTTAGAGTTAGGGGATGTCATTCTACGCAAACTAATTTGACGAATTTGACTGTTTTTTCGAGGCTTTGTTGTTAATCTTCGCGTGAATCTGAGCAGTATGTTCATAACTCCGAGAGCACCCTAGATTGCTGCACTGCATCGGTGGGAGTCTCACCTGTCATTTAATTGATATATATATTTTTTTTTTTTTTGGTGCGGTTTTGTCGGTTTGTTCGTCCATTGATGTTTTCATGCCTTTAAACAGTTTCGAATTTGATGACTAGTTTATCTAATACGTATTAATATACTTCTAGAAATTACATTCAAGAGAAGTTTAGCGTGCTTGCACTTATTTCGCATACAGTACTCATTAAAATAGTAAAGAGCATATGAACTATCGGTTTATTGAGACACTGTCAGCTATCTGCAAAGAGTTTTCCAGTTAGCAACGTTTTATTTAATACTGAAATTCCGTTTTGGGCGTGCCAACTGTACATGTGTTTGAATATAACGCTTTATATATAGGGCATCCACAGTTGAAATTTTCCATGTTGAATAAAAAGAACCCCTGCGACTGTTAAAAATCTTTATTCAAAGACATGACCGGTTTTGCAAGCTATACTTCCATTATCAGGGGTTTATAACGAATCCATACAAGCGATTTGGTTAAAAGCCGGAAAAAGTCAGAAATTTTAAATACCTTGATGAGAATGTTGGGAAAGGTGCTTATCCGGCTTTTAAACAAATCGCTTTTATGGACTGATTATTAACATCTGATGATGCAAATAAAGTTCCCGAAATGTATTTTAATAAAGATGTTTAATAGTCTCAGCGGTCCTTCTTATTCAGCAGTTGTACGGATGATACGAAAATATCTTCACATTTGAGACTAATCTAAGGCAAATAAAGATTTCTGAGTGCATGTGCAGCCGTCATTCGCGTTTTTGCTAATTATAGTCGCAAATTCATCGACAATGTCACAAAGAAATTTCTATCTGATTTTTATTAAACTTTGCTGGGTTGCAAGCCTTGAAGCTACTAAATATTACTTGAACGACGTCCTTTTCACAAACCGCCGTATTCTGTTAGTACCAGAGTATTTCGGAATTAGCAGCAGTCAGATCTTCCACAGAATAAATGCAGTCTTATGAAAACCATTTTTAATAAATTACAGTTGGGATTAAAAACGCACAACTCAAGTGGTAATAACTCACATGAAAAGGTGCAGAATTAATATCGTTTACGGTCGGGTATGACTATTTCAGACGATACTAGGTCCCGAATGAGCAACGCATGTCAACTGTTCACCGCATTCCATACACTGACAGACGATACACAGTGGCCTGTAATGTGTCTTTGGTGGACTCTTCTACGGTCCACGAACAGTTGCCGAAGATGGAGAATTATTCGTTACAGAAACATATTTAATGTACCCTTTGTAGTGCAGCAGGGCGTATTGTCTAGAAAGCCGAACGTTCATACATAGAACAGTTCTGCAACAAACGTCAATCTAGTGGACAATATGTATATATAGCTTCCCGCTGTGGTTGGAAACAGTGACGTATTGGGACGTTGAAGCGACGTAGAGTTGACCGCGGTTATCGATAAAGAATTTTTCCAATACTCGTGGTTGCAGTTACGAAGATCAATCGCGAAGCACTCTACCTCTTCCCGTGAAAAGCACACTTCGTAGGAAACGGCATAGCTGCAAATGCAACCCATTATGAACAAAGTGTGCAAGAATTGGGGCGAAATGGTTTAGATATCAGGCTTCATTTGTGTTGTCACTGTGTTTTAATGCGTGCATACACACTGGCGGTAGTCACACTGAAAAGTTGCTATGAGTTTACCATGTTGTTAGCAGATGACAGTTACTTATGTCAATAAAAAGCAGATATTCATTTCCCACCATTTAATGCTCATTTCATACTACTCAGTTTAGGATCCTCCACCATCTGTGTCATTTTCCTCTTACAGATTTGGAACTTTCCGTGTAACAGTTGAGGGCCTTCACTCCGTGTACGAGGCGTACGGAAGGTTGGTGATTTAAGATACTTTGACAAGAGACGATGTGAGAGCGCGAGACGAAGGGAAGTATCAGAGAAACGGAGAAGAAAGGAGGGGAAGAAAAATTAGGGTGTAACATCCCGTCGACGATGTGATCATTAGAGACAGAGCACAAGCTCATATCGTGGAAGTGTAACGATCTCGGTCATGTCTTTTTTAAAGAAACCATCCTGACATTTGCCTTAAGCGATTTCAGGAAACCACGAAAAGTTAAATCTGAACAGCCAGTTAGCGGGATTTGAACACCGATTCCCCAGAATGATGCCGTCACCAGTATCGTAACTATATAAGCAACAGTGAATAAGTAAACGACAAAGGATCTCACCCAAGAATATGTAAATCAATGGCTTGCTTCCTGTGTAGAGCAGTGCGGACGCCAATCTGTTGTGTGCCTGCCGTTGAGTACAGTGCTGGGAATGCATAATTTTTTCGCAGCTCACCGTTACTCAAGCGTTATTGGATTGGGAATTCTCGGGGTATCTGCGCTCCTGATGACAGGGCGGCGTTGTATGACGATTAGAGTTGACATGGGAATATCGTGGGAATTAAATTACCTGGCCACGTGACTCGCTCTCCCTGGAACATCACACCCATGGCGTCGTCCGAGTCTGTCATATAAAAGGATCTAGAAATATGACGATGACTGGGTCCACAGCCATCGTGAAATTTTTGAATGAAATAATTCCACTTTAGGCTGTTAAATCATTATTTACTGCAATTTCGAAACGTGGTGATTTTCAAGCATTCTGAAGGCATTCAGTAAACACAAGTAAATATGAAACTGACAAACGTTGAAAATTTCAAAGCTACTTACGTGAGATGTAACCCACTCAATAATATAAAGCTGTGACGTTCTGTGTAAGAGCAGTGGCTTGTGGTAGTGTAAATTTATTTACTTTTGCATATACCATACACATTAGGAAGCTGGTGAAATAATGATACAAACACTTAAGTTTAAATCTCGTGTAGCAGGCGTGGTAAATGTATCACAAAAGCGACAAAGACGTAAACATACAATGAGTAGCAGCTATGGTGTGAAAAAAAAATGCTAATATATGGAGTCGACAAATGACTACGCAGAAAGGAGAAAAGAGACAGAAATATGTATTGAATGAAAACAGAATTCACAAATGTTACTGAGAACGTAGATTAAAAGTAGGTGAAAAGATGAAGTGTATTTTATGGGTGTTATTTAATCGTGACCTGATAATTACACGAGATGTGATGGCAATATGCCGCTGCAGGTAACCTATGCTTGTTACACAAACTGCGCACGTGCATGGCTCAATAGGTTATGTAAAACTGTAAATCCGAATATATGGGTTTCAATTCTTATCTGACGCTGGAAATTCTTTGTCACGTATCCCTTCTTACAGCTGTGGCAATGATTTCTTATTGTAAAAACTATCAGTTTGCACCGTTGTTTTGAGTCCATATGAAACTGTAGGTCCTCGTATACTTAATAGATCAAAAGTTTTTCTTAAGGGAAGGTCGTACCAGGAACATGGCCAGTATATTACTGCGGTGTTCAAACCAACCATTGGTTTTACGATAGTTTTACCTTTACTGCATTCGTTTGTGGATGTTGTCGTCCTCAGCGCATAGGATTTCACGAGAGCAACAACTGGTTATACCAACATGTTAGAATATAAGTGTGCCATACAGTTTGATCAACTCCGGTTTCTGTCCCGTACCTAAACTCAGCCGGATACTAGTTCTCCTGGAGATGCCAGCTCATGGCTTACAAACCGCTTCTTCGGAATTTACAGGAAGTGCAGGTTCTGTGGATGGACATTCGCTGCCATCTTCTTCCGCGCCTGTACCAAAGCGTTGTAAAGTCCGTAATAAGTACAAAATCTTTGAGGCGTACTACACCGACGTCTACGCTACATAACTTCAGTCGTGCAAGACCACAAAAGAAGACAAATAAATATCTAGTTGATACATTGTCTCTTAACGAGCGAAGTTAGTACTGTGTTACTACTTTACAAACTTTAATGTATAGTACTTTAGAGCTAATGAAATTACAATTTGTTTGAGCCTGCTCTGTTTTGATTCGTATGCGCGTTGCTCGGAGTGTTCGTTTCATAAAACTGGGACGCTAAATGTTAGCAGAGTTCACTTGTTTACCGGAAATCGTGGCAAGAGGAATTACTTCTCTCCGGTGCCAGAAAGATTAATTTAAAAGCTTTAAGCCGATTGTATTTCCAAAGAGTTCCACTCCGGAGACAAATTGACTGCAGTTGTGTGGTTCAGTCTTCATAGATGGTGGAGGCATTTGTTTAGCAACTGTTCTGCTTAGAAACTTCGTAGGCTATCATTTTGTTGAGACATAACAAGAAGAGAAGATACTGAGAAGTGATTCAAACAAGTAACTAAGCATAGCGAACGGCAGAACTCAGATGTTGGATGTATTTGAAAGAAAACGCCTTTTAACAGTCGACTGGAAGATCGTAAAATATGAAAGACCTGTCCTTCCAGTGCACGACTATGAATTATTTTATTAGACGTATTAACAGCAGACTGTATTACACCAAACAGCAGTAACAGGTGACACAAGAAAACAAATTATTCATCGCTTATATTTGACAGTTAGACAATGAGTAAGTTATTAGCTATGATTGAGATTTTTGAGACCATATAACGATTTTACTCACCTGTAGTCCATAAAATCTCAAATTCGATGTAATTTCAATCGCCATTGTGGAAAGAAACATTATATCTGTGTTTTAGAAACATAATAACTCTGATGGCTAAGTTTCCGAAATGAAATGAAATGATGGTGGCTAATTTTACGAAATGAAATGATATGTGGTGTGGTATTATGTGCTGTCTGCGGTTGTTTGGTTGCCTAGTGGACGGCTTTTTATTTGACATCACTTCGGCGATGAAGATGACATAAAATGGTTAGGACAGCACAAACACCCAGTCCCCGAGGGAAGACAATCTCAAGACCCGGCTAGGAATCGAACCTGGGATCCTGCGATCTAGAGGTTGCGACGCTAAGCACAAGAGCACGAGCTCCAGACATTTTACGAAATAACTGAGAAACACCCCGACGTGTGCAATTGTGTTTTCACGTGGATTGTCGCATAGCTACAGCAATTATTTGTTACTCGTTCGAGATAGCTCTTGATATCCGAACACGAGATCGGTCTGTATGAAAGGTTGCTTGCATTAAGCGGAACAGAAAAGAGTGTTTCTTATTGAATACTAAAAAAAGCTTATTAGTGTGAGGACTCTATGGCACAAAGATGATTAACGGGTTTTTACTCTAAAAACTAGTGTAAATGCTGGCACAGAGATTAGCACACGATATTACAAGTACTTTCGTAGCAGTTCGAGGTGCGAATGATTCAGCAGTATACAGTACACCGCTAATAGGTGAAAATTATCTTAAGAATACTCTCTGCTCACCACTTACGACAGCATCCTTGTCTGTAGTGGCAATTAAAATCAACTTTAATGATCAATTAAAAATCTGAACAGAGGGAAAGGGGTACATATCCCACTTCCTTGTGCTATTTGAGAAGCGTATGAAATAAGAACTGTACGCGTATGGCTGTACAAACGCACTCCGGACACCTAAACTTTAAGAGGATAACTAACGCTAAAACAGATGCACATATTAAAACTAACAAGACAATAATATTGACAAATCTGAAGGCGAATGACAGACATTTTATGCGTGTAAATGGTTCGTATTATTGGTTCTTTGAGTGTAATATCAACTGTTATTACTTTAAGCGAATGGTACATGGCTCGTAAGGAATGTTAGAATTTTATAAGCACATGTTTTAATTAAATCGCCGACAGCAGTGTATTAACGAAACTAGCCACTGTTCTTTATGATGGTGATAAACATAACCTTTGCTTCGCTAAATTGAATATAACATTGAATTAAATTAATTATATTTGAGTATTTAGCGGAGATGTCGGGTAGCTTAAACACATTATTAATGCTGTTTTGTTGAAAACTGACATGATGAGACTAGTGCAGTGTAATAATATAGGTTAATTCTTACAAAAAAGAAAAGAAAAGAAAAGAAAAGAAAACGGGAACCAGGAATTGTTAAAGGAAGGAAGAAGAAGAATGGGTTTAACGGCTCGTCGACATCGACGTCATTACAGACGGAGAGCACAAGCTCGAATGGCATCGAGGATGGTGAAGGAAATCGGCCGTGCCCTTTTAAAGGAACCATCGTGGGATTTGGATGGAGCGATTTAGAGAAATTACGGGAAACCTAAATCTGGACGGCCGGACGTGGGTTTGAACCTTCGCCCCCCGAATGCAGGTCCAGTGTGCTAATGACTGCACCAACCCGCTCTGTACCAGTCACTGTCAATAATGCTATTTATTAAGAACTAACGACGCAGTTGCCGTCACAAGTTCCTCGTCAGACGGCTGTTCCAGTTTCAAACTACATGTGGTTTATCCTGCAGATGAGGTGTAGGCTGTTTTTCCTTGTTGCGAAAGTTGTTCGTGTTGGTGGTACCTTACAGCAAAAAACGATTTATAAAAGGGCTACGTTACTGTAACTGGATGTAACATACAACTAAAACAACACTGATAGCTTACTAAGATAAGGACTGAGTCAATTTGATTGACACTGTTGACTGTGCCATCAAATAATGCAGGATTTTCGACGTAACATCTCTTTCTTACACCGCTTTTTTTGCTGTAGCGCAGCATCATTTCGAGGAACATGCGCCACAATGAAAAGCAGCCGACACTGCATGTAAAGCAGAATCAAAATGTCACTATAAGCGTGATAATAAACTTGTCGGTTCGAAACCGGCAACAGCACTGTTTGTTCTCGGAAAATGGCGTTATTAACACTGGCTAGTTCCTGTTTTTACTTTTTTGTAAGATCAACATAGGTACAGAAGGAAATGAATTTCCTAGAGAAATAAAGGTCTGCAACTGACTAGCGGCATAGGGTGAAGCGAGGGGACACATATCGAGCACTGGACCACTTTCTCACGGGTCTACCTTTCCTACTTCAGATCATCAGTTATCGTCTTTATTCTACGAGGCTTGTCAGCACAGATCATATCATTATCGAGTGTAACTACATATTCTATCTAAAATGGCGTCATTGTCAGAGGGAACAACAGTAAGGAACCTACTGTACTGAAAAGTCGGGCCGGCTGGGGTGGCCGAGCGGTTCTAGGCGCTACAGTCTGGAATTGCGCGACCGCTATGGTCGCAGGTTCGAATCCTGCCTCGGACATGGATGTGTGTGATGTCCTTAGGTTAGTTAGGTTTAAGTAGTTCTAAGTTCTAGGGGACTGATGACCTCAGAAGTTAAGTCCCATAGAGCTCAGAGCCATTTGATCCATTTGAAAAGTCGGGCTTTGTAAGCATCATAAACAGATTGCACATTACTTGCCGACAGACAGTGAGCAGAAAAATGCAGCTGCAAATACAGATAACCCAACAAAGAATTAAATCTTGCGAAACACATATACTTTCACGTCTGTTTTTCCTGAGGTTCATTTAGGCATATGAAGCAGCCCTTTGGACAGTGGTGCAGAGCGTTCCTGGAGTTTCTAGCTCGCAGCATTGCTATCCAAGTACTGGTTTACGACGTGTCGAATGTTATGTGTTTTGATCGTAAGTTATGGGTCCGCGAATATTGGCTAGTTGTCCGGTTATTGAATTACAAGGCTTTATAAAAGGCACGTACTTGGTAGTAGCGCCTGCGGCCCGGCTGTTAAACGTGGCGAGCAATGTTGCGGTGAACGCGCCGTGACAGGCGCCAAGGCTATCCCATCTCTGTTGCAGAACTCGCCCCGTCATCGCAAGTCCTGCTTGCCGTTCTTTTGTCGCACTTCGTACCCTACTGCGGCACATCCCTATTACAATAAACAACTCGTAAAGCAAAATATTCTACCGAATAATTTAAACAACGCTGGAAGCGTGCGAAAAGTTTAGTGATTTGGGAGAAATTACGAAGAGGAATGCCAGAGGGTTCGATGATAGGTTCACTACTATTCCCCACGTAGGTGAATACCCCTCCTCTGAACATAACTCGAGCAGAATTTGTACTGTCCACAGACTTTATACGTGTTATAATTAATCCTGTTAAAAGGAAAACAACAGAAGAAATTTTAACAGTATTTTAAAAGAACTGTGAAGTGGTTCTTTAAATATGGCCCATTATTTGGCTAAAAAAGTATACTCAGTTGCTTACAAGCAATAGAATAACGCCAGAAATTAATGAAGCACACGAGTTCAAGTTCTACCCTTTTTGTCTGTGGTGGACACTCGAATTTCGTTTCCACTTTTGACTATCTTCCTAAGGTATTGGTGAGGCTGGTACTTCATCAAAGGAAAGTCATTTACATGGAATTCAGCGGGATTAGGAGGTCCTCGAGATTGTGGGGTATTTTTTGTTGGTCTTATTCGACGTGACGTGTTGGCATATTTTTTACGTTCTCCAGGATGTGTGGGAACTGTCGAATGAGAACCCTCACCATCGTCGAGGTGCGAGGCTGAGGATGAAAGCTGTTCGCCACGGAGAAGTTCTTCAGCCTATGAACTATCATTAAGGAAGGCCTAGCTCTCGTCAGTTTCGACGTAGCTAATGTCTGACACGCCGTCATCAGAATACGTGGAAGAAAATTCAGACGGACGTTTTCTGAGAAGTTTTTCCTTCTTCGAATTGTCAACTTTAGCCATGTCACCTTCTTTCATAGGACTGTCTGTCAGAATTGCAGTGAATCTTCTTTTTCGCCCATGGATGTATTGTTGTTTTGGCATAGCTGTGGGACTGGGCGATTTTCTACTGGGGTGATGTGTATTTATGTACTTTTTACAGGAAGTGTTTATTTTATAACGAATGTTAATCGAGGGCGTTTGTTGACATACATATTGGATGAGTCGCCATATGTATGCCTTCTGACCCTATGTCTAACTGTGCCAACTAGTCCCACGGCGATATAAAAAAGGAAATGGATGCCACACAATCCCAAACATTAGAAAAAAAGATTATGATAGGCACATACAACAAAAATTAACCACTCTTTTCAAAATAGCTCTTAGTAGCGCCCCAATTAGATTTTCAGATTCACCAGAAAAAAGACGAAAAAATTTACTCACTAGTCATAGAAACGATAAAACAGGGGTCCTTCCTTCGTCGTGCTTCCAAGTAGACTAAAGTTGCGGTGGATCGTGATCTTTTACATACGCTCCACACTAGCACGATGGCAGGACATACAAGCTGTGTGTCAACTAGCCCCAGTCTCCCCTACATATTAACAATAAAGTCATAGAACCAGTGGATGAGTTTTTATATAGAGGGCAGTTGAAGATAATGCCTGGATAGACAGGAAAAGAAATAGATGGATAAAAATTGAGTGGAGTTTTTTATAAATCAAACAGGATTTTCGGATGAAAGCTGCCATTCTGTCGGAAGAGGATAGTTTACAATTAGTGCTTATTATAAAGCCTGATACTTTTAATGCGTAAAGCAATCCAAGACTGAGGACGGACCATCGATCAATGAAGAGATGCATTTTCAGAATTACTAGAAGCGACAAAAGTGGATGGCATAATTAAGATCGTGAAAAAAAGAAAATGATAAATGGAGGTGGCCAGGACACATAACAAGTTGAATGGACAGCAGAACAACCGAGGAATTTCCTTGCGGGTTTCTAAGAGGTCAGAAACTAAAGAAACGACGACCTATGGAAAATTGATAGAAGACATTGCAAAATATGGAAAAACCACTTGGATGCGTACTGCTGAAACAGTAATAATGGAAAATACTACAGGAGGCGTTTACTCCGTAGTGGATGTCAAGTTGCTACTTCTGATGATGATGTTAACATGGATTTTAGTGCACGTTTCCCTATACTCAATCATTCCCTATACTCTGCCATTTTCATAAAGAAAAGTAGCAAAACTCATGAACAGCGGTACCGAAAACAAGGAAAGTTCTTTTAAGTAACTGATTATTTGAGTTTTGTATTGATCGCTTGTTGAATAAAACTGTTGATAATTTTCGTGGTGTGTAGCCTACGAGTTTAATATAAACTAACAGGCAGTCAATGCATAAGAACTTCTTTGCTTGTAGATTTTACGCCCAGTGGTTTGCGTTGTAAGAAGTGTGATATCATTTTCATGAGTGCGTAGTGATTTTCCATTTATTTTCAAATTCCTAAGGGTAGGGATGTAGAAGAAGAGGCCTGTGAAAGTGCACCGATTACCACCGACTTCACGCCTTAGCTTTTTCTTCATGCAGTTACACGAAGACGTCAGCACAACGAAATACTTTCTATACATCACAGAAATGCACTTTAAGCAGTTGTATCTCATTTTTGTACGTGCGCTTGAAATTACCTAGCCACATATATGTTCATACTAACATACGTACAGTTTCTGACGACGTCAGTTTCGTTGTTTGCGTCGTCGTCCCCACCCATGGTATGTCGTTTCGTATTCCTTGGTGGAGATCGATGTAAAAGCTCTACGAAGACGTCGGTGTTATTTTATTTTCTATCTCAAACAGCAGGGATGAATGAGACGAAAAGCGGAATTGACAGTGGTTACGGTGTATGATACGGGAGTAGCATGTCTTTTTGAACTGTTACGCCTCTAAAAGTAAACAACTGTTACTCACAGGCTTGCTGCTGACGAACCTTCTGTTCATATCGTCTTTAAAACAAAAGATAAATACATAATGGCAAATGGCTAGCCATAATTGCAGGTACTTTATTAAATATCGTGCCTGATTCAAAGTACTAAGAAATTCTTCGAGGCAGTAACGTATTCACCGATCCTTAATCCATTACTTTAATCTATTTACTGATTATAGTGGACGGATTATAATGTTAACTGCACCTCGAAAACCATTACTAGTTGCGAGAAATTAATCTTACAAATATTACTTTTTGGAAGGGAAAATTAAAATAGATTCCTATAGCTTTAAAGGTGCCGATATAGATGTTACTAGTACGGGAAGAATAAACCGTGTCTCTTGTTTAAGAACGGCTGAATGTAATCAGGTAAAAGCTAAACAAATGAAAGATGGTGGAGCTACGCGAGCGCCAATGTATGCGAGATCAATTATTACGTTAAACATTGCATCCAAAACAACATACTAAATGGATGGTAAACGTACAAACATACCTACACGTCATCGCAAATCTTGCCACCTTCGTGAATATTATAGCCAGTATAAAGAATTGTCCTCCCTCTACGTAAGATATGTTATCTTACCCGAGATGTAAGAAATCAACGGCCATGCCATACGAAGCAAAAAATTACGTGGAAAGACTGTTTTAGAAGTTCCTACTAATGTCATTAAGAAATATTCTGATGCGCCGTAGCAGACGTTGCAAAACAGTGATATTATCAGCAAATACATCTTACTGTCATAATAATTGTAAATTTTAACGAAAAAATTTCCTTTCTGTAAAATTAAAAAAAAAATATGTAACGCGTATAAGACCGACGCAAAATCAGTTTAACGAAAAAACTTAATTTTTTACTGTTTTTCACTACATTCGAGTAATGAAAATTATGTAAGAGCTCTTGAACATTTCTGACACGTCTGTATTCTCCTATTCTTATATCTACCATGTACTTCAGAGCGGCGAAAGACACAAAATACATACATAACGTTCATATGCCCACGTGATTACACCAATATGAACATGAAGCTGCATTTGAGTTCATCTTTCTTTCAGAGCTCATTAATAAGGAATTTAGAACATAGTGCTTATCAAACATTATTTTTGCAATGGTGAAACAGGAATTAGCATTGACTGCCGAAAAAAGAATTTCCTGTAATAACAAATTCACAACCATCTGACCACAAAACAGAAGAATGACTCGATAAGGTCTCCTTAAATCAGACCTAAATTTGTGTGCACAACCACAACGTCAAGTCAGGTCCACAATGGAGAATTAATTTGGTGTGCAGGACTAGCATGTTTTCGGTGAAATGTATGCCTGGCCCTACGCCTAGCTGAAACAAATTCCGAAGACAGCGATCCAGAGGTTGACTGCAGAGACCTTGCAGCTTGCAAGCGTACGCGAATCTGTCCGTGGGTGATCTTTGGTTTCCCTGCATGTTTGTGATACACAGTTCGCCATATATTACTTCACTTTCTAAAAATATAAGTTTTATAACGAGCTATCGGAATGATTGCGTACTGTAAGTTTTGCGTTTGGAATGGCGAATGCAGCTAAATAATGTAACCTGTATAACATTTAGCTGTATTGTGTGGTGTCGCAAACAGGTACGCATGTCGGTAGCTTGTGATAAGAAGAAACACCCTGCTTTTAGAGATTATTATGAAAAAAATAGAAGCCCTACGGATACGTTATTGCGTTCTTACTACTTCTTATTTGCCTTATGTCTAGCACATCTTTTGAGGGCAATGTTCTCGATGAGACGGTGAAATGTAAACACTCTTGAGTATCCGTATTCAGTTAGAAGGGAGGGTGTAGGACTGACATTAAATATTACGTTACTAATGTACAACTGTCTTACCTTGAGCAAATACCAGTGGTACAATTACATTTAATTTTTTGATCACGCAAGCGGTTTAGATAACTATGGGCCTCAGGGAAGAATAAATACGTGTTTCTCTTACAAGAACTGGCGAGAATGGCAAGTTCGTAGGCATGTTTATCTTAAAAAAAATAAAAAACTAGTTCACATCGCGTAAGATACCCGCTATGTTAATACTGCAAGTTGTGTGTGAAATCTTATGGGACGTAACTGCTAAGGTCATCAGTCCCTAAGCTTAGACACTACATAACCAAAATTATCCTAAGGACAAACACACATACCCATGCCCGAAGGAGGACTCGAACCTCCGCCGGGACCAGCCGCACAGTCCATGACTGCAGCGCCTGAGACCGCTCGGCTAATCCTGCGCGGCATATTGCATGTTATTCCCGTCGACTCACAAGAGTATGTACATCACGAAAGTCTGATGCTGAATGCTGCTAACGTTTAATGAAGACGGGTTCCGATGGAAGAAAGTGAAATACTTAAAATTGTTCTAGGAAGTGGCGGAGAAACTATTAAGTTCTGGGTTTGACATTTTGAGAGGTAATGGTTCTTCGTTTTTGTCAACTAATGGTAACGCTTTAAAAACATTAATCATTTATGAGTGCTTCAGCGTTCATATTGTGTTTAAGACTCAAACTGAAAGAAACTATCAATTGTAAGTGATTAAATGTGATCGGTTGAAATTCACTCACCGGTAACGTCTTGTTTATATCAAGTGGTACTTTCAAAATACAATTCTATACCGTATAATTAAAAAGCATTATACAGATTTGTTTCCTAGGTGGTAAAACTAAATACTGTTAATTTTACAATAAATTTCGATTGAGATAGACTTATAGCGTTATGCAAATAATTTAGAAATCATACAAACGTAGAAGCTGAGTTGAATCATCCAAAAAAAAAAAGTGCGTTCTTCAAATATTTCGCATTCCACCATCGTTGTTCTTATTGTTTAATTTTCCAAAATTTATGCATCTGTTCTATATCAACGCCTGTCTTCGCATTCTGTCTGCCATTATGCAATATTTCGCGGAAATTACCAACATAAACAACCTCCGTTCTATTTGTTTGTGAATGTTGTGTGGAAAGAGCATGTTTCTGGCGCCTCTGTATGGGTAAAATTTCTCTAATTTTACCATCGTGACATTATGCGAAGTCTAGGTGAGGAGTTGTATTGGATCCCTCGACTCTTTTCGGTACGTAGATTCGTATGCCGATGATATTCGACTAGCTCAGGCTAGAAAACGCCGTTTCAAACCGATAAGCTCTCCCTTGACACTTCCCATTTCTTTGGTTAAACGTTTTCGGTAACGATCACAGACTGAAAAGCAGGCAGTACTCACAAAGAACTTGGAAGAGAGATTAGTTAGCGGACTCGTCCGTAGATAAGTTACATTTTTATAAAAATTCTTTCATTAATTAGAAATAGAAAAAAAGTCAATTGAATGGTTTATGACATCAATACGACTAGGCTACTTACAAGTATAAGGCGGGGTACCTATTATAAAGGTAGAGGAGACAACAGCTACTTTTCAAGATCGACAGTTGATGTAATTTCGATCATTTTGAAGTAAAATAATGGAATGGCATGAGCTAGACGAAAGTACGGTTTTAAAAATACAGAACGTACTTTGTGTTCTAGCTAGGTAATAGCTAGTAGCAATACGGTACACTACCGTCTGGTGTCTCCATAAGTTAGCGAAGAGAGCTTCAGAATCTTCTGCATCGTGGTATTGAAACTTTGGGTTACATGCTGGAAACATACACTAATGCAACGAAACGTAAAAAAAGATGTAAAACAATTGTTACCCCACTCGCGCTAGCACTAAATGCGGAAATACGACGGGGCATTAGTGTATTGCAAAATATTTTTAGTGACGTGTTAAAAGAGCCTTCGATCGCAAAACCTATCCTTCGTCGGGTCTGTCACCTGTATTGAAGACGAGACCATCCGAATGCAGAAACTTTTTCTTGGTATAGATACGTTGGACACCAGGAATACAACCTGCATGAAAATGCAGCTTCAGACGATTTCTTTCTTTCTTTTTAGTTTCTAAAATCATCACTTGCTTCACACCTGCAGAGGGAGGTGTGTTTCTGAGTAGTGTGTCGTCGCCCCCTGAGGCATAGCAGAGTATGCCTCTACTTTTATTTTAGGTTTATGGCAATAAGTCTTGCTACTAACAGCACCCTGCTTTACGTGCTGCGTCGACACTAGAGGATGGCGGCATATTTGGAGAGGAAAAGGTAGGGCTATAGGGGAGGTAGGAGGCCCATTTTATATATTACAAAAAAAAGCCATCTTCTTTATTCCTTGAAGAACAGCTTCTCCACTATCTCAATATACGAAACAACACATAAAATTTTTTCCACTTAGAATGCTTCAAAATAAGAGAAACGAAACACGTATGACAATGGAAGAAACAGACTCTCAGGGACAGGCCTCACATAATAAGGAGACAATTCATTTAAGTTTTCGCCCTGTCAGCGAATGGCCTAAAGAATGCAGATGGCAGCATTGTTTTTATTCAGTATCTTGATCTCAGGAAATGACACAGTGATAACATATTATAAGACTAATAAATTCTTCTCAAACGTCAGTTTGTTCGTCGTTGTACATGTTAACGTGGAATAACTATTTACTCAAACTTAAGAAGCGAAGATTTTCTAAAACTTCGAAACTAATATCTTGATTACGTTTAAAAGATTACGTTTGAAACGTTAAACTACTTTATAAAACAATATGATGTGAAAAATGAAGATTACAGTGTTACAAAAGCGTAGAGCTGGTTAAAAGATCCTGGAAAATAACTATGATATTAGACTTTCTGCTGGAATGGACATGCTTCACGTCAACATCACTGCCAAAACACAAGCAAAATTAGTATGAATTTGATATTCGATAATAGGTTGTAACAGCAGTCCTTAGATGATGGTGTCCTCTTCGTAAATCTCTAACGACTAAATTAACAGCTCTAAAATATTCCAAACGCCCTGACTGGACGACAAGGACTAGTATAATATTGCAGTCAAATGAAAATAGTATCCAACTTCATTGATTTAGCAGTGTGGTGGTTATGAAATAATAAAATAAAGTATGCACTCCGAAAGGAATTGCATACAGAGTTTCGTCTACGTCCTGCATTGAGTCACAGCACGCAGACAGTACTTGAGCTTCCGTATACAGAACTTCAAGATCAAGGGAAACGCCTACTGTGGAACTACGCATAAGGTTAACCCGCCTTCATAAGTTTACACGCACAGAATACGCAAAGTGTCTGTGGTGACTGATCTAGGCAGCTGCAAGCAAGCACGTATTGTGTGCGAGTACCTGCCTCACGTCCTCCGCCAGTACAGGTGCTGTTCTGTCAATCCTCGTTTGCTGGGGGTAATTAGGTTATGTCTATGTGCAAATGAATAAATGCCTATTTGTCAGAAGCGTTTCGGCTTCATTTACTGAGATATCATGAAATACATGTTCGTGTTTACTTAAATGCAGTACTTTTAACCTACTTATTGTGCCGTTGTACTTATGTTTTGTTACTTATAATGCCAGGGTAAGAACATTTTATAGTACATATGTGTACAGGAAAGTTGAAAGTGCTGCATTAAAATAAAATAAATGTATCCCAGGCCATCCAAGATGCTCTAATAAATTAAGTGAAATGGGTTTAGAGATATAGGACTGCGTTTATTCAATTGCCAAGAGACGTAGCATAACAATCATTAATGTATTACTACCAAAACAACTCCTAACCAGTAGTAATTCTAGGTATAGAACATTACAAAATGCATCATTCATTTTAGACATCTACATCTTATGACATTTAACTGGTCAGCAGCTTTGCTATAGTGAAAGCGGCAGAAGAGTCTCAGCAGGGTGCCGCACTTGGCAGCGCGGCTGCAGGCACACTCAGCTCAAAGTATACCTCAGGCGAAAACTGTGTACAATAAATGTTTTAATTTAATTATGACTTTTAACAAGATGTTTCACGTATCAAAGTTAGCTGCATCGTGTTAACTGCTTCTCAGTTTTAAGTGAACTGTATTACATCTTTTACGCAATATCTTTTCTACAATTTAATACAGCGCACTATCAGCGCTGTTCCTCTCCCAACACGGTGCAGGGGTCTGCGCGATGCACAGTCGATTTAGCAAACTGCTAAACGCCACGGAATGTTGTCACAAGTGTACTATAGTGCTGGTCCTTTTAATTTGCAGCTCGTGACTATCATGTTACAGAAATTTGACCGCCGGAGTGAGTGTTATGATTGTCACGGTCCAAAATTCGCCTTTAATGTTATATAAGATAATTAGCGTTCTTAAGTCATGATATTGGCAGAAATCTGTGGGAATTTGTTATGAAGACTGTTGTTTGTGTATTCTAACAATGTTCTTTCTAACGAAACAGGTTGTGAGATAATAAATTTGTACCAGTATTACTAAGGTGCTTTCTTATTACTATTAATAATAAATTGTAGCTTTTTATATGTGTCCAGTTACTTAGAGTAAAAATGTTATAAACATTGAAACATGTGCAAAACAATTATTTTAAAACCGTAATAGTTGCACGTCGTACACTGACTATTTGCGCCAAGTACAAAGCCGAAATCAGTTTCACACTGAGTCACTTTAATCCCGAGCAACGTTCTAGTGGAAGTCTTTCTCTTAGCTATAAGTTTTTTTTTGTCTAAATGACTATGGTAAGGATGTTTTGTTGATTTTGTTATAGAATAAAAGGAAGAGCGAGAATAAAAAACTCGTATCACGCCTCATTGCACGGACGAGTCACCATCAACAGGGTCACATCCTTCCTCTTATTAGATCTACTCTTTTTTTCTATTTTCACCCAATATTTCTTCGTTGTATTGGACTTCAGGATACAAAAATATGTTAACATCATCCAGTCGATAGTTCTAAATTCAATGCAGAAGAGGGATTTAACTAATTTGACAATACAATTATTAGAAAAGAAAGTTATGCCAGATGTAGAGAGAGTATGTGACGTGTGCTCCAAATACGTAACTACATAAAGTTTGAGTTCTGTGTTCCGAAGCCGATCGCAGCCACAGAGCTTAGACTTTCCAGAAGTTAATATCAGCCATATTGAGAAATTCTATATACGTAGTGAATGAAGAGACAGTTGCAAAACAGTTTCAACGGTTGCATAAACCGTGCTGTCACGATGCATTTTTGAAACATTTGATGACAGAATACGTAGAATACAGTAACATTTACATGAACACCATGGCAGCGGTCGAGGGAATAAGAAAAACTCAGTTTTCGGTAGAAACTGCAAAAAAATGACCTTGTAGAACGATAGTACACGAGTCATGATTTAGTTTCAATTTTAAAGATCTTTAACGTTGTTGCAATAAACACGACACCTAATTGTGACTCAGAAGAAAAATCCCCTAAGCCTCGAAAGTGGAAGATCGGCATAAGAAGTGTAATAACCTTTTGTTTGATTTTCACCTTATATCACTTCGACATCCTTAATTTAGAGTTACAGAAATATATTAACTTAATTCAATCAAGCGGTTGAAATGCGATGAAAATTATGGAAGGAAGAGAAATCAGTACTGTATTGTGAATTGACTTAAATGATTCGACTAAAGAATTACTTCAGAAGTAATGAGTTCCGTATTCGCAAGAATATTGTAAGCACAGAACTTAAGCTTTGTAGAAATTAATACGAGGCACTCTGAGGAGCTTTAGGTAGACACAGAGTGGAAGGTACGATGCGAACAATCCTTCCATTAATAGAAGCCATAAAAAAATTATGCATTTGTGAAATATTTCGTGGCAGAACACATCAACTGCAGCAGAGTTTAATTGATAACAATTGAAGCTCTTGAAAGATGGCGACAAACTCAGTTTTTGATATAGACAGAGAATAAATGACAGTCAGATTACAGTATGTCTCTAAGCATCGTATCGGGGAATTCCAACCCTTTAAAAGTTTTAATTAGGAGCGGATGTGACACTTTCTTGTTAAGACTCGGTATGAGATAAATATCCTACACGATAGTCTTGTTATATCCAGAAACGCTAGTAGATAGCATTTGGAAGGTAGTCGTGCTATACGAAAGAACAGAAAGAACAATAAAAATTAACCTTTTGTTGTTGGCAATAGTTGCTTAAATATCTACTGACAATAATTCTTTGATTGGCCAACCACTTATATTTTAATGATTCGATAATAGACGTGACTACTACAGAACTGTGTATCCCGGTATTCCGATATAACGACTCGCTTTTCCAAAAGAAAACTTGGGGCGTTTGGTGTAGTGGTGGGGTTGGAGGACAGGAGACGAACAGCCCAGCACGGCGCGTGTGTAGACATCCCGCGCGGGTCACCTGCCCAAGCAGTGGTATACGTCTCGGGCGATTTGCATAGCGGCCTTCTAGCGTCAACGCTTTAACCACGTGCGATCGTGGACTAGTAATAAACCGTAGCCAATAAACAGACGCTTAACTCGAAATTTTTATGCAAATGTAATTGTAGCCGATAATAAATGTAGTTAGCTACTGTGGTAAATTCATATAGACACTCCTGTGCGACAACAATCAAAAAGAGACTTAGATATTTCTCATTACAGCGTGCTATTCTAGTGTCCTCAGTGCCACGCGGGTAGTTCAGAAGTACAAAGCAAAATGTGTCATACACCAATACTAAATTGATGGATTCAACAATGCTGAAGTTTACTAAGATAATACTTTTAATTCCAGATCATCAGTTCAATTCTGTCTTATTGAACAAAACTACTTGCAAAGGTAATTTTGTGTATCAACAAATACGAACTTACGTCGTATTCGCTAGAGTTGTCGTAAGTATGTCAAATACTTTTATTATATTTTCTGTTGAATTTTGCTCTCTGTGTTTTTTGGTGACTGTGTGTCACTAGGTGTGACTACTCTTATATTTAGTATAGTGTAGGCACAGTGTTCTGCGTGCTTCCATCTCTAGCGCTGAAACCGGTAACTGTTAAGTCAAACTTTAATACTGCCAAGATACGACATGGTCAGTGATCCAGAAAAATGTAGAATAAGTTTATTTCCGTCAATGATCACAAAATTATTAGGAAAAGGATCTACCAATTTTGTGATCATAGACGGAAATAAAGAACTTTATTCTTTAATATTGAGTCAAAAATGTATTTGTGTTATCGGAGAAATCAGCGAAAAATACAGAATCTGCATCTAAATCTGTGCTCTGCGCGGCACCTTACGATGTATGGCGGAAGGTACTTCGCGTGCCAATATCCAAATTAGTTCGCGATTGGTGTGTAGGGAGCTCGACTCTTTGTAAACCCACCTATGAGCTCTAATTTCTCTGATTTTTCACCGTGATCGAGATTTTTGTCGATAATGTAACTTTATGCTATATATGCTGGGCAGATAAATCAGCCACGTTCAAACTTCAAGTGTCCCTGTTTATATATACAATATACAAAGATTTCATGGTGCGTGGGGAGTATATTCCTCCAGACTGTGCTGCCTGTGCGTAAAAGTCACTGGTGAGGGGTCAGAAGTAAGTTTAGATGGAGACGTACCTTCTGCTTAGGCTTTCGACGAGACTAGTCAGGAAAAACTTTTGAAAAAATGAGTTGCAGAATGGTTTTCACTCTGTTTTAGTCTAGTGATTGTACAGCCGCATTTACCTGATGTAGTATTTTAGGTCTTTCGCATGCTTTTATCCTCGTTATAGAAAAATGTGTGTGTGTGTGTGTGTGTGTGCTTGTATGAACATTTTTTTGGGTAATTATTATACTTTAGTTATTGATAATGTTTCTTTGTATTCCCATTTTAACTACGTGGGCATTTAAAGACCTATCTTTTATGCGTCCAAACCAAGATAACCTCGCAATGAAAAAATTTATGTTTTTCGAGTAACGTGTTGTTATTGGCTTTAATATTGATATTAAAACTACTTTTGTCAAGTAACTGTAACTCGCCTTTCAAGCTAAGCTACCTGACAGCTGACTCATGTATCGTATGGGTTAGAGTGTGAAATAAGTCTTTGCATTTTAATTATAATATTAACACGAGCATGCATAAAACGTGATTCTACACAATGGCGTAAATTACAATTACATACCCACTAGCACTCATTTGATTGGTAATGAAAAATCACTTAAAATGTGTTATTGACTGTGCTATATTTAGACTGATTGACCTTTATATGGGAGCACACGCTAATAATCGGTTAAGTTCTTCATTGCAGGTCATTGGTCACATATATTTCGTGGCACAATTTAAAAAAAGTGCCTCTGTCTGGAAACAATATAGCTGATTGGAAAGAGACAATATTTCAAAATCCGTTAATTATACGAAGTGAGCAAGAGGTTTTTACATAGGTTCAGGATGCCAGAAAGGCATAAAACTGAACAAAAGAAGTTCATTACAGGATTTTGAACTATGGGCGCCGAAACACTTGGTGAATAAAGTCTATTTTTCATCAGCACGAACCAAATTATTGAGAAACACGCCATGTTCTGGCGTCTATAGTGGAAGCCACATCAGAAAATTGTTGTTCATCTCAGCGATGTTTCTCGTTGTTGACCTTTCTACAAAGGATCGAATTTTGTTTGACGCTGTTGCAAAGTAATACGGTATGTGACGTCGGCCGGATGCCTCTGTTCTTGGTGTTGTCGGAGTTACCGGGTGACAGAAAAGATGTCTTCTCGCGTGTCATTACAAATGTGTACCAATCTATAATTTATTATTAAACTGTAGGAGAGCAGAAACTTATTTTTAAAAAATCCGAAACAAGTTAAGATCGACTCATGATACACAGAAATTCTTCTTGAGGATTAGTCTAAGTTGAGGCACAGAAATTCTAATAATGCATGCGGACGTGTCTTACTTCTGTATGTTTGTTTAGGGTGATAAAAAAGATGACATTCCTTAAGAGTGCTATCGCGTAACTCATTCACGCTTAGCTTTTTCTGGTTCATTGTCATTCAGTTTTATATGTCCATAAAAACTAATCTTTTATGCTCAGTCAGTTTCCAGCAGTCTCCTATTACCAGCAAAAAGCAAAGCCTGCAGCGATAACATTTAATAAAGCAGCAGTCTGTTTTCGGATGACGTACGGTAGTATATAGAGATATGTGTAAAGTGAGATTTAACGGAAAAGAAAATTGAATATTAACTCTAGAAATGAAGTTCAGCTACCAAACGACGTTAAAATACCTCTAAAAATAACAGCCAGAAGATATTTCATAACTCCTAATCGTCTTTACGAAACTTGGCGATTTGTTCAATTTTTGTTTAGAGGTCTGACAGTGAAAGGATAAGTTTTGTACTTTTACAAGTGGCCAGATCAGGCAGATTTAGCTAGAGATGAAAAGAAAACGGAACGAAAATTTGGTCTATCTTTTTCCACTGCTGTCTGACTACCCTGTTAAAGCTCCTAAAAGATTGAGGTGACAGAGTAGTAAAACAAGAACGTACGAAGCTGAAGCTGTCTCATGACCGAAGGAATACGGACGCGATGGGTTTCTGGATTAGTTTTGATAGGCTGACGTGTTAGCAACAAGCCTTCAGAGTCAGAAAGAACAATACTTCTGCGTTGCAACCAATCGTATGAATACAGCTATAACTACTGCGAGGACCAACATACGACGTTGGGAGAAGTGAACAGCGAAACTGTAAGTGATTGTACAGTGTGTGGTTCGCCAGTCATGTCAATGAACATGTCCTGTTTGCAGCAGATACGCGAATGAAGACCTGCCTATTTCGCGCATAAAATAACATAGAGCAAGAATAGCTCGAAAAAAGATATAAACATCATTTCTTAACCAGACACACAAAAACTGTGACTGTTAGTGTCACCAAGAATATTCCATCGAAGACAGTACATACGGTTTGGGACGATATATGGCTTGATTGAAGTAAATCTCGCCGGGCTCACTTCTACAGTGTATTGTTTGGTTTGCGATTATTTAAAAAGCTAAGAAAGTCTAAAGAATGATGACGTTTTGTTTAGCGTCAGGAAGTAAATTTTGCCGCGCATTTATTTTCAATTAACGTGATGTAAATTGAAATCATTTATTTCATACCCGCTTGGTGATGTCCTTCGGAAAGGCAAGAAGTTCGCGTGAAACACTATTCTTTCTAGCTCTTATTGAATATTTCACAGCGGTATAGACCATTCAGCTACACATGGAATTTTAAATTGAGTCGTAGTAAGTAACGCAACACTCCTTAAAACATTATCAATGCGGGCTCAGTAATATAACCACGGCGCTACATGACGGTTTGGACTAAGCCGCGAAATGTGTTTCCCGTTTTTCTTATTAGAGATTAATTTTAACTGTTATTAAAAGGAATAATACTTAAACAATTTCTGTCATATACTGTGTGGGTACGAGTGCCAGCAGGCTGGAAGTGTGTTCTGTATAATACATAGCAAGCACACAGGGCTCCACCAACATTTTGCTATTGGACGTAATGGGATGAAAGTTTACTTTGATGGCAGCTTTAAGAATATTTGAAAGAGACCGTCAGTAGCGCATAGAAGCGGCACATATAATTTGTATGATTTTTATATCATAAATGTTACAGTAAGATTGATTTAGACAACAGAAATGTAGCGATGCACAAAATATAAAATCAAATAATAAGAAATCCAACAATGGCAACGCTGCAATCGTACGGTAACAAATATTCTGCCATTACAACATTGAAATTATTGTTTCGCAATGGATACTGTCAGAGAACGAAGTACACAATACTTAGTTCTAGGGATCGGTTCCTTCTCTTAACAGTTTCTCATGCTCGACAATGGCAGTTAAACATTTAACGTTGGAAACCTTTATAATATATTATCCGGAGCAGAAATGGGTAGCAAAAGCGAACGTGGTCCTTGTTTCGATATTTGGCCAGGGAGTCGCACTTAATGCTATAGGTGCTTAACTAAATGTTTAAAATTCACTGACGGTGTAGTTATTGTACAAGGCTCTGAAGGCAGCTGCTACGTGTGAAAGACCACCTGTTCGAACCAGTTGCAGGGCGTATCGTATTTACAAAGTTTTTTTGTTTTTTGAATAAAAGTATATTTAGCTTTCAGTTAAAAGCCGGAAGCCGTGATTAAATTTCACACTGCGGAGAAGCCAAAACTGCGATATAACCAAGCTGTAGAAAGAGCTTGTCTTAGCACCCAGAGCAACTAGGTTCACCAACTTTAGTCCTTCTTGTCAGCGCAAGTATTGGAGACAAACAAATCAACATGTTTTGCCTATTTATACCGATTGTGAGTTTTGGATGAATATTCCTGGGCAGATAATAGTTCAGACTGAATCTTTTAGCTGCGTACATACGTGTGGCGTACAAGTAATAAATCCGACGAAGGCTTTGTGAGGCGCTAAATATTTTCCCTACCGATGCAGTACATACATTATCTAATGAAATTTGTCGCATATAATCCATTGTGAACCAAAACGAATAGTAATGTGCATTGCTACAATGATGTTTATTGCGAAAAAAGGAGTAAATTACGCTGTGACAAAAATTTTCGACCACTTGCCTTACATTTTAAATTAACTAGCAAGTGCAGAAATTAGCTTCACAGACAAATTCGAAATATTTATTAATGGCATCGCCTTCTCTTCCGGAGCAGAATTTAATTTATACAAGTTCACTACTATTATAAAAATAGAGTGATTCTTAGTATCGATGAAATTTATACATATATGAGCAGTATGTTCCTGAGACCCTAAATCAGTTTTGAGTTCTGATGCGTGCTTCCGTTATTAAGATGCAGCTTGAAAATTATCAGCTGGACACGAAGTTACCATTCCGCCATAACAAGCGGCAGTTTCAGTTTTGTCTGAATATATTACGACAAACTGCAACAGAACACTATGCAAATTCATCTATAAACGGACACCCTGTTTCCTTGTACAAAAGTTATTTGTGGTTCCAGATACTTGCTTCCATATAAGGCACAGAGGGCGAAACTGTCAAATGAACACGAATCTAGCAATCGTCTGTAAAGAGCAGCAATTTAAATTTGCTTTGCACGGGCTGTGATGTGGAGTAGGTTGCAGGCTACAGGTGTGGAGGCGAGGATGTTTGATTGAAAGAGGCGGTGTGAGGGCGCGTCGCTAATGCGGCCCTTCTGTCGCGCCGATTAGTCTCAGCCGGGAATATGTTAAAAAGAAGCGGACGAGTAACAAATTTTCGGCCGTTCTCGGCGAGAAGCGAGAAGAAAGGAGTTGGGCCGGCCACGGCCGCGTCACGGGCTCCTCTTCTTTCCACAAACTGTTGCGGGCCATTATTTTTTAATGCACTGCGCCGACTGAAGGGCGCCCGACCGATCCGTTCTGTGAACATTTCTTCGGCCAATCTAGCCGCCAGTGCTCACTGGACTAAAACTTGCTAGCCGCATTACATTTACGTTTTATTGACGTTATTTGGTACGTACTGCTTAGATTTACCGATATATTCTTTTATCTGTGCGTGTTACAGTACTTTTGGTTGTCTACCACACTTACGAATGTGGGCTATGTCATCTTCAGGCACAAGTTCATAATGTTCTGTTACTTGAAACAGTAATCTCATTCTGCCCAAGACCGCACTGACTTCGCACTAATGTTTGTTAGATGATACTATTTTCCTCTACGGCTGTTTTTAGTCCACATAATTCTTTGTCATCCTGACGTATAATTTATTGTTGTCGTTTAACTCAAATCAGCCACGCAAAGAAAATGGTTTGACGTAAAAGGAAATCTTGTCGTAAGAACATCATATATGTTTGAAAATTACGTTTAAGGATTGGGCCTGAACATAATTACAGCATATTTGAATGTTACTAATTTGAATTTTCTTCGAGTGAAGTTAATTTCTGTCAGACGTCTGTAAACAAAACTGTTCTCCTTTACATTTAAAATTTTTCGAGGCACTAATTTTTTGTTCCGGTGTACCCGACGCCCCATAAGGACCATTTAGATATACTTACGATCAGCTCTTGTAATACATGACACGTAATAGCAAATTAATGTAGTAGCGACACAGATAAGTTAATATTATGTTTATCTACTTTGCCATTACCATTTGCCCCAGAGTTCATACTTTATTTTTATTTTCCTTTTCACTGTGTTTGCAACCTTCACTCTTGGTTAAAATTATTACGAAATTTTTATGCTCTACTATTTGGTTAAAACCACCTTTACGATACATGAAAGAAGTAAGCATTCCTGAGAAATTTTCAAGCGCGTTTACAGGCATCTTACGTTGTTCACTGTCCACTGTACTCTGTAAAGCGGGATAAGTGGCTTGGTTGCTTTTTTCCAGTCATATCGAAGTTTTATTAGGAAACCAGAAATTCATATGGTCTGGGCATCGATATTGAGAAGAACATTTGCCAGTTTAGGTGAATTATCTGCAAAGACATAAGATGTGGACAAAGACAACTGCGTCGGGATGGCGAGCTGAATACACTTGAAAACTGTTAGCTTTGTACAGTGCCCTCTGTATTTCAATGTGGAAGGAAAGCTATCTGGAAGTGGTGCACGCACACGCATCCAGTTGTCCAAACTTTAGTATCTCCTACTACCGACAGAAGAATCGACTACTTTTCATCTGTTGCTTTGCTAGTAGAATTTTCTAGAACGCACTAGTGGACATATTTACAGTATTACTTTCATACTTGATTGAAGGAGAAGTGCAGTAGCGAACTGTAAACTGCCTGGTATAGGCCTAACTGTGGTGTTGTCTGTAGAATATAATAACGCCGAGCCGGCGGCTGAATTGCGAACGGTATTTTCCCGCGCAACACACTGCACGTCCAGAGATTCAAATTTACCTGTTTAAAACGATGATAAATGATGAATCTGAAGTGTTGATTCTTTCAGGAGCTAGAAGTCTGCAAACGAATTCCGGCTATTTAGAAAATCGCTCAAAGAGCGGAAGTGGAGCGTGGCAGTATGTTGTAAAATCTGTGTTTAATTTTTCATTACTTAGCTTTGCAAGGAACGCTCATAGAACGAGGTTGGTGTAGTAAGTGATATTGCTCATATCTGGAAAAAGTGTGGTAGACAACACGGACGAGATCATACAGCAGACAGATAATAAAAACTATTTTGCTAGATGAAAAGGATAAGTTAATATTTTATGTTGTTGAAAATATTTTAGGTGTAGCATTATCACTGCAGGGGTTTATTGACGCTGCCATCCCCTCCCCCCTGCCACTCAAATATGTTTTTCTGTTTCATATTAAAACACAAAGAAAACTCAGTTTTCACAGGAAAGGGGACTGGCGCGTTCAGCCTCTACTAAATTTCTGTTCTCTCTCTCTAATTAGTAAACATTACAGAAAAAGACTTTTAAGGTTTTCCCGCGTGGTTTTCATGATTTATATTTCAATTAATTTGTATGTGCCTACCATTAAAGTAAAGGTGGCGTAATATGTTTGCAATATCCCCTTCTGTTATAAGATTAACTACAATCTTGTCTAGCGAACATGAATTATAAATATTTTCCAGATGGCGGCAAAACGAAGAACAACAAAGGAGGAAATGGGTTTCAGAAGATCCTTGTAAAAAGATACTTCGTGTCTGTTTTGTGCAGTGTATAAACAAATTAACTGTCTTAGTACCTTCTAGCGTACTGAAATGTGGGGACGAAATGAACATTTCATCGGATAGCTGTACAACAATAGATACACGATCCTACTAACGGGCCTACACGAATCACAACAGAGAACTTGCATTTTACTTATACAACGTGTGTTAACTGACATCACTTGCTGATGACATTCGTAGTGTATGTTTCCAGAGGGGGAGATATATATTTCTTAGTTGCAAATCACCACAGAAGTGTCGGCCAACACATCGCCTTCCAATATGGAACAATATTCCAAGTTTCCCGCTGATGTTCCATTTGACTCGGGTGCAAAGAAAAGTCAGATTACAATTCCCAATATTTATATTTTCATTTATACTCTACGCAAGACCGAAGAGTGGATATCTTTCGAATGCCTATCACGCGGACATGTGTTATAAGCTGTTCAGCTGCTTGTTGCATTTATTTAATTATAATAATTGCTAGAAATGTAACGTCACTGTTGTAGCTGAAAAAATTAATGTTGATCTTCAACAAGTTCTTCAGCAATAATAGAAGAATAAAAAACGTTAATAGGAAAAAATAAAATTTATAACCCGTAACAATAACAACCGGAAAGTAAGCGCACAAAAAATTTAATTCGAAACTAAAGACTTGTGGGAAGTGTGACTATGTTTAAAAGCGAAATTTAGGAATTGAACAACGACGCCTATCTGCGCACTTCATGTTGCAAATGTTATGGTTTTACGCAAATCAAATGCGAAATTACACAGAGGAATGCAAAAACAATACGCAGAATCGCAGACGTACGAACAAGACATTTTACAGCATATCAAGAAGAGATTGACTTTTATCCGCGCATGTTTACACGACGAGGGAATCAATCTGTCAGCTCACGTGTCTTTTTCACTGACGTTAAACGGATTCAATATGATTCATGCCTCATGTTTTGTTAGAATTATGACAACAGAGACGTTTACCGCCAGCAGATGGACTGGATCAAAATTTTCCACTGCTGTACTCAATACCACAGCGCATCTAAGCAGTTTATAATTCATAACATAACCCACAATTAAACAAAAGTAGAAGATGTTTCAGTAAGTCCGTAACTGGGCTGCGCAACTATATCATGTCTGAATGCACCTACGTTGGCTAATAATACTCATCTCGAACATTGGTCTTCAATATTTGTGAAACTGACGAAAATTTCCAAGAAATGTGGCTAAACGTTATCAAAGTATTGTTAGCGAAAAATGCTCAGGCGGCATACCATCAGAGACGCTGCTTCTGGACAGTAATTTTAAGTTCCAGTTGGGCAGCACATTCACTGGTGGTGTAACATGGTCACTTCTTACCAACGAAATACTCGTACCTAATTATGATTCAATTGTATCGTCCAAGATTTAAGCACAAAACGCTGCTGCTCTTATCCACAAATCACTACAACGACATGTTGTTTAAAAAATAATATTTATATTAGTGCATTACAGTCTTTATGAAATTTTGTAGAAAAGTCAGCGATGCAGATAATAGAAGCAAATTCCAAACATTTTCGTGACTCGCTTCGTCTACTGTATTTATTATTCTGTATTTCACAGGCATAGGTGATCAAAGACTATGTTTTGTACACGAAATTTTTCTAGCTAATTTTTTCTCATACTACATCCACAGGGAAAAAAAAACTCTGTACGTTTACACTCGTAAATTTGTTTTCAAAGAATTTCATGTGCATATCGTTTCAGCAGTTTCCATGTAGTTTTGCGTCAAATGCCAGTTATAATTTTTACGACGCCAACTACATGCAACATTCGCAATGACTGTTACGTGCTTAACTAGTTATCTGTACTTGCATATTAGGAAATAAATAAGTTATCACTTTGTATTCATCTACTTTGATAGATTATCTTGGCCTAGCACACAGAAGACATGTATTTTTATCTTGCATACCGGTACCACGGGTTGTGTTTGACAACTACAGGTATGCACGGGAAACAGGTGCGTTTGAAAATGGCGCTATTTGTATTGTGCACTGGACTTACCTTGGTCTGTGCAGCGTAATCTAGCGCCAGCATGCAGTCGTTGTAGCCGTTCTCCGTCTTGATGGTTGTGGACATGGGGTTCGCCGGCGGGCAGAATTGCCCCAGCTGGCTCACAGAATCTCGATACCACGGGTACATCTCGCTGGCGTCGATTGTTGCGGCGGCCGGCGGTGCAGTACTGGGACGATGACGTATGTACGTAGGTACAAAGTCTACCTCGATAATGTCGTAACGTACATGTCGGGAGAAACAGACAGATATAGTTTAACTATGCTGACAAGCTGGCAAACGCACTGGCACACGCGATGTCGGCTGCTGCAAATCTGTTTTGACACGGTGGGGTGGCGCGCCAGTTCTCCTGGCGCCAGCTCCCCAACCGCGCGCCTAATTGTTGCCGTGCTGACAGCTTCCCATCGCTATTGTTGCCATTTAGGCCCCTGCAGGAAAAGTGCTTCTGCTTCGTGCAGACGACACTGGAGTTCGCGGCAACTGTCACTCGCCGCAGACGACTGTCAACTGTCGGAAACTTCACAAAATACCCGGCCGCGCGCGCGCGCGGTTGCTTTCGGGCAATATAACACTCAAATTAACAGCGGGCGACACTGTCTGGCGGCAAGTCGCTTCGAAATGCGAGCGTCGGACGCCGGCGGCGGGTTCTTCATCGTTACGGCGCTCGCAGCGGCTGACATGCAGAATAACGGGCGAAAATGTGACGCGGGAGCGCAGGCGGCAGCGGCCGTGAGGTGTATATCTGGCCGTTTCGTTTGGAACACCGCACGAAATACAAACAAGAAGGCGCACGCGACACCCCGATCTCCCGCTCCCGCTCGCCTGGCTGGCGGCACTTCGGCTGCTCTCGGCTGCCCCCTTCGGCTACTGTCGTGCGTGATGACGGAAAGGGTGCCTCCTCCAGCCCCGCTGCTGCCCCCACCACCGGCCGGCACATGTACGCGGCTACCACTCGCGTAGCGCCATTCATAATGCGCTGCGCTCCGATGCACGCTGCCACGCTGCTCGATATCGCAGCGCATCTACAGCCAAATTACCTTCCGAAATGCGCTCCTTGCTTTGTTTACTCGTTTCTTACACCGCCAGAACCAGAGCGATTTCTCCCGAATCGCCACTTCAGGGTGCTGAACTCTTTCCGTTGCCCCTCGGGAGAAGAAATGTATGAATTTATATGCGCCACGTGTTTGTCTACGTTTAAGGCGCACTCGAACAGTAAGATAGCCATCACCAAATCGTTGTCATACTGGTCACTGCTTGCTATAGAGCACAGTTTATGCCTACCGTACGCGAAGACAGAATTGTCTCTAGTTCGAAGCAGTGAAAGACTTACGCCAAAATTCTGTATTATATTACTGATCAGTCAATAATACTTTACCCTACCTATTTCTATGTACCTAACGACTCGTAACGCAGTGCAGAGGTAAGTATAAATGTATTTCAATTCTAAAAAAAGTCTTAACTATAAAACATTCTAGTTTTTATCAAATGTTGGTAGATAGTTTTCGATATATCTAAATTCGTGTAAATCAGGATTAAATGATGGGACTGTTCAGCAGTCGTCAATACGTGCGTGTTACCATTCTTTTAAATTCACACTTTCCGAATTCTCTATTACCTCTTTGGTTTTTCCTTTGACATTGTCAGGGTTCTTGTTTTGCACTGTGTTAGATTGAATATAGTAACTGATATTCTCCCTTCAATCAGCGTTGCTGAATAAATGTTAACTGGACTATTGACACTGGAATAGACGATTTATCAGCAGTTACATACAACTTATAAGATGTATAGAATTGTGTTTTATTATAGCACGCACGCATAGTTCACAACACATATTTTTAGAGTTACACAGGCTGTAGCCTCTGAGATGAAAATTACGCAGATGTTAGATGATCTTAGACTGAGTTCTCTGAGATAAGGCACCAGTCGTCGGAAATGAATATTTCTTTTTTTTTTTGACAAAAGAAATTGACCCTTTATAGCAACAACTTGAGCTCATAACAAACGTTCAAAGAGAAGACTCCCAGTATCAGTGCATGACCTACAACGTAATCCATTGCCGTAATTGAGCTTTTGGTTCAGAATCATGTGGGTCCATTGGCTGAACACGGTTTGTGTTATAGGAGTGTAACTGTTGCGCTACCAGCGGTCTACACCGTATTTTTCGAAGCGTGTGGTTCACGGGCAATTGGACGGGTCCTTCCCGACGCAATCCAACGCTACCTTCTCAATATTAGGTGGCGACTCATTCTTTGTTTAGAACCTTTCCCAGGTGGATTGAAATATCTAAATTTTTCGTACGTTAATTTTCACAGCAATAAATTTTTTCCACGTTAACTTGGCACCTGTTGCTTTATCTGAACTTCTGTTCGCCTTTTCGGGCACTGCATCCTGCTGCACCATACACTGAAATTATGTCTGAAAATTTCCACAACGAGTAATACTCCGTCGTCGACAAAAAGTCATATACCATAAACTGATGTAAACTCCGCTGTTGGCGCGTAATTATTTTTCAATGTAGCGTCACCAACGTCTGTGGGACACTCAGTTGCTTGTTACGAAACGCAAACAGCAGACACGTGCGTGCCTTGCAGCCATTGTTCACTGAAGACTTCATACCACATGAAATACTTTGTTTTTGATCAATGATTCCCTGTCTTAGAACAGTCCTTTTTCGTCTGCATGATTTGTATGACTAAAATGTGGGATGTCTAAAATATTTTCAGGCGTCATACCTCAACAACAGTGAAACGCTTCTTTATTGTTCAGTATTGCTTACTCATGTCGATGGTATACTAGCCCCTAGAATGCTTATGAGCGGTCTCCGAAACATATGTTCCATACTTGTTTTAATCTTCAGTCCGAAGACCCTTTTGATGTAGCTCTCCGCCCCATGCATGTCTTTTTATAACTACATAACTACCATCCTACAAACAATTGATCTGCTTACTGTATTCAAACTATCATCTCCCTCTTTAGTTAGTACCTCTTACACTCCATTAGCACATTAACTAATCTTGATGCCTTGGGAGTGTACTATCAGCTTACTTTTACCTTTACTCGATTTGTGATTTAAAGATGGTTTTCCCAATGATTTGTTTGAGCGTATATTTATTAAATATCCGATTTAGTCGCCTAACCTACAATATTCTTTGGTAGCGTTCAATTCAAAAGCTTCTATTTCCTTCCTCCATGTGCGATTTATCACCCATATGACGCTACACTCCAAACAAATAATTTTGACAAAGACTTCTTTACAGTTAATATTTATATTCAGTGTTAACTTATTTCCTCGTTATAGGAACGTGTTTCTTGCTGCTGCCAGTTTGTATTTTGTATTCTGTTTAGTTCTCACGTTGTCAGTTACTTGGCCGCCCGAATATCAAAACTCGTTTACACTTTCTGTGTCTCAGTTCCGTCAGCACCACCTGTCTCAATACGACGACGCTCCATTACCCGTGTCATACTTTTGTTGCAGTACATCTAATGCTCTGTTTTGAAGCCACTGTCCATTTCGTACAACAGATCTCCAACGTCTCGTGCCGCCTCTGACAGAATTAAGATGTCATCGGCAATTTCTTGTCTCGCGTGCCGTTATCGAGTGCGAAGTGCAGGGAGCTGACAAAGGAAGCTTGTGGAGACAGGACGACGCGGCCAGCCAATATTGACTTCTAGCGGCGTGAGGCGCCCTCCTGCTAGCTGGTCTACGTACATTCTTCCTCGTTAACCGTGCAGTTCCCTGTTGCGCTTATACTCGAGTAGTATATTGTTAGTGTATTGTGAAAATGCAGTCAGTCATCAAAGGAGATTGCTTACGAATATTTCTGAAATGTGTAAAGGCTTACACAAAATAGGTCTAACACGGTATACAAAGGACGGCGAAGGGCCAAAGATTTGTTTGAGAGTGTCAGGGGAATAATGAGAAACCTCAAGTGGTAGACGGTTCTAGAAAGACGCCTTCTGTCACGCAAAGGCTGGCATGCAAAATTCCAAGACTCAGCGTTAAGGGGCGACTCTAGGAATAAACTACAACTCCCTCACATCGCTTCCGTAGTTACTGCGAGGACAAAACAAGACTAAGGACGCTTCAGTATAGGATTCGCTAAGGTATTTGGTACTGAAACCAATACAATTTTTTTTACGATACCTCGACAACATCATAACAAAAGCATTGATACTGGAATTGTCGTTAGCTATTAATTAATATACCTTTGCTTTTTTTAAGTTTATCTTGAATTCAAAAGGAGTTATTTGGAATACAAGGAAAAATATGGAAATTTTTATGTTGTCATGAACCAACTTCTGTACGAAATCAGTACTCGAATCACTTTACCAAAGCAGCTTAGGAGATACTTAATATTAGTGCTACACAGTTCTGAAACCTGAGCTGTACACTGTAGAATGAATTTCTCGGGAACGCACTTGTGTTTTCTGTATACTACATAGATACTTAACATTAATGATATACCTTTCTGAAATCAAAGATATTAATTATAGCCGGCTGCTGTGGCTGAGTGGTTCTAGGCGCTTCAGGCCGGAACCGCGCTGCTGCGAACGTCGCAAGTTCGAATCCTGCCTCGGGCATGGTTGTGTGTGACGTCCTTAAGTTAGATTTAAGTAGTTGTAAGTCTAGGGGACAGATGACCTCAGATGTTAAGTCCCATAGTGCTAAGAGCCATGTACCATTTCATTACAGACTGCACATGGAATGCAATTCAAGTTACTACACTTGTGTTTCCAGGGTGCTATAAAGATACTGCATATATTTAAATTCTTATTAACTTTGTTGCGAAAGATTGTTACTGTCCACGATACACACGCGATACTTCCGATGCCGCTACTCTGATATTTCCTAAGATAGTACAGAATTACCGATTTAATGTTAAGAAGTCTTAGTTTATTTCTGTAAATGAGCAACTAAGTAAACAGAAATTTCGTTTTGTCAGATGCGCTGGACCATTATTTATTGATGCATCTTCGGTGGCATGAAATACGTAGACATTCTCGACTTAATTCCCGTATTTTTAAGTCACTTATTGTGCCGTTGTACTTACAAGGAGTGATAATAAAGTTTTAGTTATCATCTCGAAATAAAAGTTTCGTAATAGCCTCTTTTTAAATTGGAGGTACATGTTTGCAGTGCTGGTACAAACTGAAAGCGCCCGCTGCAGTATCGTAGCACACCGGTACAGGAGCAGAAACAAAATCCATGTATGCTTTATCGACAAACGTCTTAATTATATAACTATTTTTTCGAGGTGATAATGAAAGCTGTATAACAAACTACTCTCACTCGTAAAAGTAATATCGGAACGTCGCTAATTATAGCGCGCAAAGCGCACAGATGCATTTAAGTAGTCGTTCCTTCCACACTCCATAAACGAATGGAACAGGAAGAAACCCTAAAGTATGTTACAGTGGGAAGTACCGCTCGATAGTGGTTAGCAGAGTATGGATATAGATGTAGTTTGAAATACTCGCTAGCTGAACACGAGTGTAGTTTGAGGAGCTGGGGCTAAGTGATTGCCGTACATTTCCGGATGAGCGGGAGAGCGGCGTGTTTTTTTCTTTTGGTGGGCCGGCGCGTCACTTTTTCCGCCGCGGGCAGCGCTGGCGGCGACTTCACTGCCGCTGCCGGCCACTCTGACTCCAAGGCTGCGCCACAAAACCTGCTGAGGCCGACTATCACCTTATCTGCCATCCACCCACCCCGCTCATCTTTCGCACGCTTTTGTAACAAACGCTGCTCTAGAACGATGCGCTTCTCTGCCGTTTTTGAGATATCGAGGTTCGAAATTTTACAAGGCTGTTGGTACGTACGAAAGCGCTAGTCGTCAGTAGCGGCGTTAGCGCAACAGCATTAAGGCCTATTCACGCTGGACGTCAACAGAACGGAACGTCAAATCGTGTTCAAACTAGACGGAACGTCAACACGAAGTCTCTTCACTTAGGCCTATAGCGGACGGGGAAAGTGAAGTTATGAGATAACGTCCGTTATGCAAAAGATCGGAATATATAAGAATTAAGGAAATAGCACTGATAAAATGTATTAATGATCAAAGGAAATTCATAACGGATGTTCTTGACGAAATTTGTAAGGTAAGCCGCTAAGAAGTCAAGCAATAGAAAAAGTGCCTTCCCGGCACCTTACTCATACATCTCGGTACCAAGTAACGTCAAAACAACTGCATTTTTCTATTTCAATACAACTGACATTATCGCTGTTAAAAAAAAGTTATTCAGTGAACATTATTCTCCAATTTATGCTCCTATGTACGCAGAATATACGCTCTGTTAGTGTCTAGATGTTGTAAAATCTAAATATCTGTCTCTTTCAGATATCTGGCCTGTTCTTTTGCACGAACAGTCGTAGGAAATATCGAAGTCATAATGTAACCTATGCAATGTGGCAAAATAAATAAATAAATAAAAGTCCGATGTTGTTTACATCCCGTTCCGTTAACAGCATTTGAGAATGCCGCCATTTGAAATGTATTGTGGATTATTTTGGCATTCCATTCCTTTCCCCCAAGGCTGCAGATAACAATCCTTCCGTTCTATGGCTGAATCTCATCATTTTTTTTTTCTAGTCAGCCACTTAGTATCGTACGATGACTCTTCAGCTGAAGATCCCGGTCACGGCTCCTTTCCAATTTTGCAGTGCACAGTAGCGAACCATCGCCCTGAGCGCTTGTGAACAATTGTATAATAGCTGGCTCACTTCTAGCATCGAAATGAAACGGTTTGTAAAACAGCAGTTAGAAAAACAGGCAAAGCCGGCCCCCTGCACGACTAGGGAGCACAGCTGCTTTCCATGAGCAATGGCTTCACGGGAATAAGTGCACAAATGTATCGATAAGTATTATCATTATTATGATTCCTTTCCGAAAAAATGATTCGTTGTAATGGTACAGGTGCTTGGTGTAAGATTTGGAAAAAAGAAAGACTTCTAGTCTGGCATGTGAACATTTTTTGATAATAATTGAAGTTTATTTAAAATAATAAAAAACAAAATAAAAATGAAGTTCGTATATTACAGCATATTATATGTCCTTTTGAATGTGACGTGTGTTCCTTGCCCGACTCATAATTTCAGACAGCGTTTTTTCCCGTCTCTAGCTGAGTGGGCAGCGCCGTAGAATGCCTTGCGAGGGTCCGGGTTCATTTCCCGGCCGCGTCGGAGATTTTCTGCGCTCGGGGACTAGATGTTGTATTGTCTTCATCATCATTTCATCGTCATCGACAGGCAAGTCGCCGGAAGGGCGTCAACTAAAATGAGGCGACTGATCTACCCGACGGTAGGCGCTAGCCACACACACACATTTGATTTCAATTCACCCATAAATTAAGACTGGAGGTGCACAAAGGATATTTCTGTCTTTGTTATCTGCAGCTTTTCTCCCTGAATCTTCGACTGTGTCTCTGGAGAGGTGAGGCCTATTCTTGCCTAGCCGACACTTCACAGTAAGTGACCTCGCGTTACATCAAGCTGAATAAATAAATCATAATAAAGTGATTTAAACAAATAACCGAACGACTAATTTTTTTCCTTTGTTCGCACCAGAAACCTTTCCGTTCCTTAATATATACACATTTTTAAATTAAACTAAGCTTAATCCAGCCTATTTATACACTGTATATAGAGTGAGCTCTTGTGTTGTTGTTGCTGCTGTAGACTGGTTTGATGCAGCTTTCCTCGCTACTCTGTGCTACGCGAGACTCTTATTCTCTGAATAACTACTGCAACATACATTTGTTTGAATCTGCTTACTGTATTTGCCTCTTCGTCTCCCTCTACAGTTTTTACCCCCACACTTCCCTCCAATACTAAACTGATTCAGAATGTACATCATCAATCGATAGCTTATTTTAGTCAATTTATGCCACAAATTTCTTTCTCTCCATTTAGTTTCAGAACTTTCTCATTATTTACACGCTCTACCCATGTAATCTTTAGGATTCTTCTGTAGTACTGCATTTCAAAAGCTTCTATTCTCTTCTCGTCTGAACGTCTTATCGCTCACGTTTCACTTCAGTACAAGGGTACACTACAAACACCTTCAGAAAAGACTTCTTAGCACTTAAACTGATATTAGATGTTTTCCAGGAATTCTTCTCTCGCTATTGCTATCAGCATTTTACATCCTCTCTACTTCAGCCATCATGAGTTATTTCACTGCCCAAAAGCAAAACCCATCTACTACTTTCAATGTCTCATATCGCAATCTAATTTCCTCAGCGTCGCCTAATTTGACTCGACTACATCTCATTGCCTGTGTTTTGCTTTTGTTAATGTTCATTTTATATCCTTCATTCAACTGCTCTTCCAAGTATTTGCTGCCTCTGACAGAACTACAGAATCGTGGGTAAACTTCTAAATTTTATTCGACTTCCTGAGCTTTCATTTCTTCTCCAAATGTTCCTTTGGTTTCCTTTACTGCTTGTTCAGTGCATAGATTGAATAACATCGGGGACAGGCACTACTGTCCCAACCATTGCTTCCTTTTCATGTCCTCCGAGTCTCACAACTGTCGTCTGGTTTCTGTAAAAGTCGAATATAACATTTCGCTCCCTGCGTTTTATCTCTGTAACATTTAAGATTGCCAAGAGTGTGTTCCATTCAACAATCTTGAAAGTTTTCTCTAAGTATACAAAAGCTATAAACGTAAGTTCATCCTTATTTAATGTATCTTCTAAGATAAATCGAAGTGTCAGTATTGACTCGCGTGTTCCTGTAAGGGGCAGTCAGATAGAAAAAAGTAAGTAAACTCTTTATTATGTTAAAAGTAATCGCCGTAACTGTTAATACATTTATCTCACTGTGAGACAAGATGGTTATGTCTTCAAGGAAAAATATTTGCGGTTGCCTACGGAACCGTGATTGCACCCAGTTTTTCAGCTCTTCGTCCATAGCAAATAGACGGCCACGAACGTCTTCCTTCAGGTCTCCAAAAATGTTGAAATAGCTTGGGGAGAGACCGGAACTGTATGGAGTATGTGTAAGGGCTTCGCTGCGGGACTTTTGCAGCGGAGTCGAAACAACCTTGGCAAATGTGGAGGGGAACACAAAGCGATCTTCCCCGTCTTCGGCTTCTACAAGTTCTTCCATATTTCTGTAAATAGTTTGTCAGTATTTTTCAACCGTGACGTATTAAACTGATTATTCGGTAATATTCGCATGTGCCAGCACTTACTTTCTTTGGAAATGACAGTCCTACATTCATCTTGAAGTCAGTAGGTATTTCCCCTGTCTCAAACATCCTGATCGCCAGGTGGAAAAGTTTTGCCATGGCTGGCTCTTTCAAGGCTATCAGTAGTTCTGAGGAAATGTTGTCTACTCCAGTAGCCTTGTTTCGACGTAGGTCTTTCAGCGCTCAGTCAAATTCTTCTCGTAATACCATATGTCCCATATCATCTTAATCTACTTCCTCATCGCATAATAGTCTTGCCTTCATTTTCCTTGTGCAGCCCCTATACGTATTAGTTCTACCTTTCAGCTTTCCTATCTTTGCTTAGTCCTGGTTTTCCGTATGAGCTCTTGTTATTCATATAGCTGCTTATTTTTTTCTCCGAAGGCCGCTCTAATTAAATTTTAGGCGGTATCGATCTTACTCCGAGTCATACAGGGTAGTCAGAAACAGTCTGAATAGCTTATAAGGGTGCTGAAGAGTATATTGTGCTGACCAATAATTGTTAAGAAAAAATTCGATACGTTGTGCCGTTTCCGAGCCAGTTAGCTTTGAAGTTATCCAATCAAGTCGTTGCGCGCTCTAGCGGCCGCCAGTGACGGTGACACCGAATGTGTTCTTCGTTTGGCTTCCTAAAACGCAGCAGGTCAGCGATACAATGATAGAACATGGGACGTTAGTAAGGATCGAACCTGAGGCAAAGGCTACGCAGTCACGTGCTCTTTCATCTACGCTATGAAAACAACTGAGACTAATTTTATCTGGTGGTCCACTTAAATTTCTGCTCGCAACGGCCTGATTGACTAATTACAATGCTAACTGGCTCGAAAGCGGCGGAACATATCGAAGTTTTTCTTAACAATTATTTGTCAGCACAACCTACCCTGCAGCACCATTACAAGTTTTTCAGACTGTTTCTGACCACCCTCTACCCTATTTTAAGGACTACAAGACGCTACCGACTATAAGACTCATCTTAAGTGTTAAGCTTTTTTTTTTTTTAAAAAAATTAACATTTTTACCATTTCTATTATTGCACTGCAAAGCCAAATTATAAAATTCTTAGTTTATAAAACCGAAGTAACCTTTAAAATCCCTGAAAATCGACATCTGAACTTTCTTTTTCTTCTTCTTCTTCTTCCTCCTCTTCGTCGTTATCGTTGTCCTTTTCATATATAAGATGGTCTTCACTGAGCGTCACTTATGCTAGACTTCTGGAAAGATTTAACGATGTCTTTTCTCACCCTAGACCACGAGTGTTTTATCCACTGCCACACGTGTCTGCTTGTAGGTTGTTTTAAAACTCCCTTCAACGTGAATTCATGTTGAGTTTCATCCATCATCCATTTCTTCCATTCCTGTCTCATATACACTTTGACTGATTTATTTATCGAGACATCAATAGCCTGCAATTTGAAGTAAGTCGTTCCGAAATAACAGCAAGCTCTGTATTTCCCTGGCTCTCTTTCTCTTTCACAGAATTTTTCAACTGACTACCTAACTCATGTAGCACAAGAAGGGAACTCTTCTTCAACAAAGCACCTTTACTTCTCTCCCAGACTCCGTTAATCCATAATTTCATACCAGCCTCGTGCATCCAACCCTTGTCATGTACGTGAACAACACTACCTGGTGCTATTTCAGAAGGTTTCGGCATTGTCTTGCGGCTGAAAATGATCATTTGATTTAGTTTAATACCATCAGCACAACATGAAAAGACAATAATGTACCGCAATTTTTTCATGTCAATTTGTTTTTATAGTTACAGTTTTAGCACCTTTCATAGCAACAGTTCTGTTATTCGGCACATCGAATGTCAGAGGAGTTTCGCTGTTAGGCTTAGTTCCACACTGGCTTCCTTTCGATGCTGAATAATAAAGCGATGGAAAGACAATATTTTCTCCTCATCCTCTAGTGAAATTTTCTGAGATATTTTGGTTTTGTTTCGCATGTTCAAATGGTTCAAATGGCTCTGAGCACTATGGGACTTAACTGCTGAGGTCATCAGTCCCCTAGAACTCAGAACTACTTAAACCTAACTAACCTAAGGACATCACACACATCCATGCCCGAGGCAGGATTCGAACCTGCGACCATAGCGGTCGCGCGGTTCCAGACTGTAGCGCCTATAACCGCTCGGCCATCACGGCCGGCTGTTTCGCATGCTAAGTCCATGACGCTTCATAAACCTGTAGCACCAACCAACTCCACCATTGAAGTCTGTTAACTGCCACCGTAGTGCTAGTTTACGAGCGTGTATTAGAATCATTTTTATATTAATTCCAATGCCATTTTGACGGTGGTCTTGAATCCATTTCAGTAGGTTATCCAGTTTTGGCCATTTTTCATTCAGTCCTCTGTTTGCACATGTAGTCTTCATTTTTTTCAGTTCTATACTAGTCCGCCAAGCACGAATGGTTTTTTTCTGTGGTGGAAGGCCGAAATGCCGCTGAACTCATTTGTTTCCATGTTCTTCTGCATATGCTATTACTTTCAATTTTTAGCCTGCATCATACAAATACCTTTTATTTTTTCCATTACGGAATCAGCTACTAACAAAAATATTGTACTGTTACCGATAACACAAATCATTATCAGTTCAAGTTCACTGGCACCGTAGACTGCAATGACGCATCATAGGCTAGACAGTGTTCAGGGTTTGTGATGGCGGAGCGGCAGGGAGACACTGTTAGCAAGCTTGTGAAAGCCCACAATTCGTCGCATCGGTGCACTGCTGCTGCCAGTTGAATCCAATGTTGCCAGATAGAGATATGTTTCCCGCGACATCGAATACCTGGTCATTTTTAAGACTGGCAAGAATTTTAAATCAAGCATTGGACATTTTTATATTAATTTCGAGTCTAAGATGCACCTGAATTTTGGAGGCAATTTTTCGAAGAAAAAAGTGCGTCTTATAGTCCGTAAAATACGGTGTATGCATCTATGGACTTGCTTTAGGACTCCAGCCATTTATGCCTAGCCATTTTGCACCTTCGACCAATTTCGCTTTTTAGACGTCTCTGATCATAGTTTGGATATTAAAGGTCTTTTTTTCAGGGATCGGCGCCTTTTATTGAGGCCACAGTCCTTCATGTCATCTTACTAAGCAGTATCTGCGAAAAGTGTGTTTAATATATTCCCGTATGTGGCTGGTGAAACTTTCGTTGTTTGTGTAATTGTGGCCAAAAACGTAATAAAATCATTTAGCTACTACTTTATTGACTATTTTGTAAAAATGGTTCAGAAGGCTCTGAGCACTATGGGACTTAATATCTGAGGTCATCAGTCCCCTAGAACGTAGAACTCCTTAAACCTCACTAACCTAAGGACACCACACACATCCATGTCCGAGGCAGGATTCGAACCTGCGACCGTAGCGGTCGCGCAGTTCCAGGAACTATTTTGTACCACGACGGCTTAAAATAAGATGTATGAAGTCGGTTGCTTATGGTTTTTTTTTTTTTTTAGTGTTATGGTCAGTTTTTATCAGCATACTTTTCCTCCCACTGTTTCCTCTTTCATTGACTTCCTCATTTGATTTTTTGTTTTGTTTGTTTGTTTTTTTTTTTCCTTCAAGGCTGCCAAGATTCTCGTATGTAGCTCGTTTCCATGAGAAATTCTTTTACACATTTTGTCCTGAACTTTATTTTGACCCAGTTGATGGGGAATTACAAAGTTTCCGGCCTTGCCACTTCAAAAAATATAGTACGGACGAGATTAGCTTTACCTAACAATATCTGAAGCGTCCACCTAATGAACAAACCAATTTACTAAATTTATTAAACGATTTTTAGTCCGCGGCTCGTGGTCTTCCGGTAGCATTTTCGCTTCCCGCGCACGGGGTCCTGGGTCGACTCCTGGCGGGGTCAGGGATTTTCTCTGCCTCGACATGACTGGGTGTTATGTGTCTTTCATCATCATTTCATCCTCATTCGCTCGCAAGTCGCCATAGTGGCGTTAAAGAACTTTTGGAGCGGCGGCTGAACCGCCTCGCGAGGGGTCTCCCGGCCACCAATGCCATACGCTCATTATTATTATTAGGATCATTTATCATTGTTTCTGTTTTAATTTCAAACAATGCATCCTTTGACTGTTCTTTAGGTCAAAAGTAATATTGGTGCTGCGATGTGTAACCAGTTGCATTAACGGCACTGCTTATGACTGGCGCCCACATACTCTATTCAACACACTAGAAGAACTTTGGACCTCGATTTCTCGAAAACACGTGAGAAGCGCATTGTTACATCTAATAAGCACTACAATAGTGTGAAAGAAGACCAAACTGGATAACCCATTGAATGTATGCTTCCCTTGTGAGTTGACATACGTACGAACGTTCCAATATCAAAGTAATTTGTTGCCAGTTGAATTTAACTCGTCCGGAACCTGTTGCAGGTGATTCGGAGACTATCCTACTGTACGTTTTCGTTGGAGATGATTACGTTAAGAACGGACTTCATCAAGCTATAGAGTAAAAAAAATTTAAGGATGGATAGGCCAGCTTTCTATTACCGCTGAAAATTAGCCAGGAAACAATTCGGAATCATGGATAACTGTTTTCGAATACTTCATGACATCATTAATTTATCTTTGAATCGTGTCGACTTATCGTTCTAATGTGTGGTATTTTACATGCATTTCTGACAAATATTTGTTCCACACATACTGTGGAATACTGCAGACAGAAGGGGAAAATCAATTTTCATCTCCTATTTCGCTGACCCACTGCGGCCTACTAAGACCTCGAAACTCGTGTGCTTCGGCTAAGCTTGTTCGTGGAATGTTAACGAATATTTTATTGGTGAGGGGCAAGTGCCTTGGTAAGAATCAAGAATACAAGACAATATAAGTATATGTAAAAAACATAGTCTGTGAAAATACACAAAAATAAGGTATGTTGGCTTGAGAAAGTAAAAACTAAATTTTGAAAAAAGATGATTAAGCGTCAGACTACATGTCCAAACGTCCGGGGTTCGATTATGAGTCGGGCCTATCGCTTCTTTTCTGAAAAGCAATCGAATTACCTTAAGAATTGTCAGCATTCTTGTCGGAGACTACAAAATGGTTCAAATGGCTCTGCGCACTATGGGACTTAACTGCTACGGTCATCAGTCCCCTAGAACTTAGAACACTTAAACCTAACTAACCTAAGGACAACACACAACACCCAGCCATCACGAGGCTCGGAGACTACAGTTACAATGTAGGTCGTTAAATAAGCAGAATATATTGAATTAATGAAGGCTTTAGTTATTGGTGTCTCCGAGAGAGTTCTAAAAGCTGTAACGCATCTGAAGTGGAGTTGCCGTATTCATAAATAAACTGTGGAAATAATAGACAGGTTTATTTCCTAGCAGTAACAACGGGAAAGGTAATTAAATTTGAATGGCTGTTACCTCTCGGTAATACACACAGTGTAAAGGCAAGTTAATTAGCAAAAGAAGCAGCACGAACTAGCGAAGCAGTAATGCTGAAAATCCCCTACACGGACTTTCGCGAGAAATTTCTGACTCGTGTAATTCGTCTCTGACAAGGGGGATGGGATACTGCGAAAACCACTAGAGGACGGGTGTACGCCTGCGTACAGCGCTTTATTCCCATAGAAGTGTAGTATTCCAATAGTGTGATGCCCAGAAATATTATAACGTCTACGATCTGCAGTGTGTCAGAGACACAGCACTCCACTGCGATGAGACATCGTGAAAGCTTTAAATCGTATAAACTAGGAGTTTATAATACAATTGAGAACGTTAAATCAGCCCTATCTCTTTGCGCTACCACAGCACTCTTAGGTTTATGAATTTACGGTGTCATTACAGAATTTATAAAGGAATCACGGGGTGGCTAAAGATATGTTCACAATAGTCTTCACGGAGCCAGCATCAAAACAGCACTCACACATGCCGTCAGCGAAACGGAGCTTCACCGTCAAGGGTCCTCGGGAAGAACATTTTGAAATTGAAGGAACGGCCTCGTGTCTAGATGCCACTAAACTTATTCTCATGTTTTAGTAGTCTACCGGAATGTTTTGCTCATCTGTCTTCTTAGTGTTTATTTTACTGCTCGATTCGTTTACGAAGGTTGCATGATGAGCCAATATCTGAAAGCGAAGTAAGGATGATAAAGCAAAACAATGATTTGTGTACTTGCGAAAAGGCGGACCCACCTATTAAAAAGCCTATACTGCGCATAAGCAGCGTTAATAGAAAAAATATATTGTTTAGAGAAAATTTCTTCGACATCGAATAAGTTACCTCTGTGGATAGGGAGAAATATAGTTTTTTGAAGCTAGTCAACAGTTAAAACTAATACAAGACGCTAAGGTAAAGACGAAAAGGCGCTAGATAATGCCTTCTGGATATTGTATATATATATATATATATATATATATATATATATATATATATATATATATATATATAAACCTTGTCCATTTGAAATATTTTCAAGCCACTTTCCCTGCTCTCTTAATTTCGTAACAGTGTGTGAGATATACCATACATCCTTCGTCAAGAGCACCTACTACGAATTTTGCTTTGTCTTTTACCTCTCTTCTACCATCGGAAGTTAATTGATGCTAGTTCTACCTTAGGGCTCCTTGTGAGGCGAACGGTCCCTCATAACTTCACTTTAACATTCAGTATTGCACTGAGCGTCGTGTCATTGTGCTCCATGTGAACACACCGCTCTTTGACGCAGAGTTTCCGTTCCGTTCCGTCACGGTCCGTTGGGATCCAGTGCACCCGTCCTTAACTCACTTCAGACCTAGGAGGAAGATCATAGCGTACCGCCTCCAGTGGAACGCCATGATTTTCAAATCAATCCGACGTTGAGGTCAACTTCAGCCACTCGAATGCAAGCCCAGTATTTCAACAAACGGACACGGAGCTATCAAAAGCACGATATTTCTGTGCTCGAAAGAACGGCGATAGTAATGCGATGACGCTCGTAAGTCATTCCGCAAGCAGCTGTTTCGTTTCCGCGAGAGTGTGAGAGCCGGGTCCTTCCGGAACGACGAAGTGTTAATCGCCTTCTAGCCGCAGCGCTTTCCTTACTTAATTTCGAGAGATCGCCGATATGATGAACGCCAGCTGTGAATGAATGTAAGATAGTGCCTATAATAAACACAGATATACTGATAATCGCCGATTACAAGATTAATGGTAAACTGGTGGAGCCCATTTTACCGTTTGAGTATTTAAGGATTATACCAAAAATAGTGAAATTTGGAAAGTTGTTCAGTAGATTGATGCTAATAATACTGAAGTGATGTTCAGTGAAAACATCGAAAAGAAAACTGTAAAAATACTCTACGAAGTGCTAGAAGCACTTCATGAATTGTCATAATTAGCGCAATTGAAGACAACGGCTGTGGTGACTACAAAAGAAATAAACGGAAGAGTAAAAGCGAGCAATTATAATAGCTAACGTGTTCTAAACTAAACTTCTGGTGCGTCTGAACAAGAATGATTACGTCAGTGAGTGTTACGAGATTTCATTTATTGCAGTGGGATACGGACTTTTAACGTCAAATCTATTCAAGCATTGACGGTTACTGAGCAAGCAGTGGATACGCGGAACGGGAATGACCGGGAGGGCCAGAAAAATAAAGCAATGGACCAGGAAAGAGACTGTCGTGCAGGACGTCATTCTGACTGTAACAAAAATGAAACAGAGGTGGGCGGGTCACGAGGCAATGCAAAGAGATGGCAGATGACTCGAGGAAGTTCTTTGCCGCATTCTAAGAAGTAAGGAAAGTCCGAGACAACGACCTAATACAAAACGTGAAGGAGCAATACGGGTGCGTGTAGCTGAAGATATGTAGCTGAAGACGGCAAAGTCCAGAGGACGCCTTTATGTAGCAGCACATGTCAAGTGGCTGGTGATGTAGGCTGAGAAGTAATGTTAAATGGGGCGAAAAAAAATAACATCACTGGTAGCGAAGGTGACTGAAAGAGTAAGATTTGTTAAAAGGATTCTGAAAAGTGTAGTGTACTTTTGTAAAAGACCCATTCTAGAGTACTGTACTAACATTTGGTGCCCTTGTTAGGTAGGCATGACGGCAGGCGTTGTGCCATCTCACAGACACATGCCTTTATCGCAACACGTCGCTGACGGTGATGACAATGAAACATAAATGGGAACCGAAAAAAAGACGATATTGCTTTCGTGAAATCCTGTGAAATAATGTAGAAAATATGTACTCTTATTATGCACTGATGAGCCACAACATTATTACAAGCTGCTTAACAGCGTGTTGATTCACCTTCGGAACACAATGAACCAGCGATTCTGCGTGGTACGGATTCAGCCAGTAATAGGCAGGTTTCCGGAGGCACGTGGCTGCGAATGTTTACGCAAAGGTCAAGCACTTCTCGTAAATTACAGGAACCGACCTGGCGCCCGAGAGCGTGTCAGATGCGCTACATCGGATTCAGACCAGGTGAATTTGGCGAATTCACTATCCTGCTCCTAAAACCGCTTCTGGCCTTGCGCCAGCTTTCTTTCTGGAAGATGTCACTATCGTCGTGGAAGACATCAGTCGTGAAGCCATGCAGGTGGGGTACAGCTGTCACGATTGTCCCCACAGCACGGTACTGCCCCAGCGGCCTGCGCCCGTGGCGCGGTGCACTTACCGAGCAGCTGGGTTCTCCTGTATGACGCAATTTCCGGACACAACCATCGAAACTAGAAACGTGGTTCATCCAATCAGACAACACGTTTCCATTGATACAAGGCCCAATCTGGATGATCCCGTGGCCATTGCAATCGTAACTGACAATACTGGGTCAACGGGGGAGACGTAGTGGCCATCTGCTGCGGAGCTCCATGTTCAATAAAGTTCACTGAAGTGTGTGTTCCAAAACACTTGTGCCTGCACCAGCATTGCATCCTATCCTGCTTTACAGATCGGACTACCTTCCGACCTGCACGTTTTGAGATGGGATGTGGATATCCAGTGTCTTGTCCCCTACTCGTGGTTACACCGTTCTGCAGCCACTTTCCATAGATGCTCGCGATAGCAGCACGCGAACATTCGACCAGATTCATCGTCTCCGAGGTGCTCGTTCCCAGGAGTCAAATCACAACAATCTGCCATTTTTCAAAGCCGTTTTTATCAGTGGGTTTCGGCATTCCACTCGCTGAATATCCTCTCGTTCCGAGAGCTCCTCCACCTCCACTGTTCGATATCGTCACGCACTGTCGCCCATAAACATGAAGTCAGAGCCGAATGCACCACTGAAAAGATGTACATTGGGAAGGAGTATAGTGTCCCAACAATATCGACGGGTGAGTGCACCGTATTCCAAGATCTGTGGGTCAGTACGCCCGTGCAATATTAAGCCTCCCCATACCATAACACCCTAACCACCACAAACGATCATGTTCTACAATGTTCCTGGTTGCATTACGTGTTCCCATTCTCGACATAAAAGAGTACGTCGAGAATCGTTAGTTAGACTGAATCTGCGCTCATGTGAGAAGAGCACATGACCCAAATTCCCTCCAGCCCAATTCCTATGCTCTTAGTACCATCGCGACCGGTATCTCGGATGTGGGTGTCAACGGAACACAGTGTACTTGTCTACAGGCAAAAAGAACACCTCGTACAGGCGTTGTGCAACTGTGGAACGTGGAAACGCGTGCTTTGCACTATGTTGAATGTGGAAGCAACTGCATTCACTGTTTGACGTGAGTACCTTATTGCCTGTTGTTGCATATTGTAGCGATCTTCTGCTGCTGTAGCTACCCGTGATCGACCATCTCCGATGCTTCGGGCAGCACTGCCTCTGGTTCGGAACGATCGTAATGCGTGTGAAACAGTGCTGTGAGCAGTACCAAACTACTGGGCTAAATTCGTCAAACTGCGACCTTCTTCCACTTTTTCGATGGTACTTCCCTGTGTGAAGTCATCGAAGTGTTGTCGAAGACCACCACAGTGCACCGTAACTGTCTTTTTTCCGTTCCACAACTGCCTCATGATGCGGGGTCAGCCGTTTTGCCGTTACAGTCACGTTGATCTCGCGCCATCTTTCGTCCATCTCTCTGTTCCCGACTGGGAGACCTCTGGTAAAATGCTCCCGCACTTTTATTCATTCCCGCCGAGTTACTAATATGTTATTGCATTATCTATCTCGTCCTTAAGTTTTGCAGAACAGCATATTTTTAATATTTGCGAACTGCACAGCTCCAAGTTTGTACGGCATTCCTGTTACGCTAATATAGAGCAGCCATACTCATAGAATTTCTGTTACATCCATAGTGTATGTCGCGTAGAGAAAAATTAGGCTACGTACAGAGGCATATAAAGCACTCCGTCTTCAGGCCACAAGTGGCCCATCGGGATTATCCGACCGCCGTATCATCCTCAGCTGGGGATGCGGATAGGAGGGGCGTGTGATCAGCACGTCGCTCTCCCGGTCGTTATGATGGTTTTTTTGATCAATGCCGCTACTATTCGGCCCAGTAGCTCCTCAATTGGCATCACGAGGCTGAGTGCACCCCGAAAAATGACAACAGCGCATGGCGGCCCGGATGGTCACACATCCAAGTGCCGCCCACGCCCGACAGCTTTGGTGATCTGAGGGGAACCGGTGTATCCCACTACGGCAAGGCTTTTGACCACAGAGGCATATAGGCAGTCACTATTCTGTTGATCTCTACGTGATTAAAATGGGACAGAGAATCTCTCATATTATTATGAAGCACACTTCGCTATTCACTGTACCACGACTTTTATGGAGATACAGATGTAGAAAGTGTAATAATGGAATAAAATACACTTTGATAATGAGAAAGTCGATCAGAAACAAAGAAAGCAATTAAAATGTTATGTCCGACTCTGAACCTTCCATACAAAGACTTTTATACTTGTGTAGCGTCCAAAATTGCGGATGCAGTGCAACAACAATGGAACGCGTCTAAAAATACTGGGAAAATGGTTTACGAACAGATGCAAAATTCGCTCCCATATATATACTGGTAAGTCAGAACATTATGACCACCGACCTGCTATCGATATAAACCCATCCAGGCGATAGCAACGGCACCTGGGCGAGGAATGACTGATAGTCAGACGCACGAACGGTGCATCTGATACCAGTGAGTGTGGTGTCCGTGCGTAGAATTGAGAAGGCACCCGATCTAGCTGAGTTTCATACTTGTGATGGCCTGGAGGCTCGGCATGAGCATTGCGGAAACTGCACGACTTGGGTGGTCGAGGAGCTCTGTGGTGAGTGTCTTCAACACGTGGCAAAATCAATGTGAAATAAAGTCCAGACGTCGTCGGCTTGGGCGGCCACCCCTAGTCACAGATCTTGGACGTCATAGGCTGAATAAACTGGTAAAATAGGACAGGCGGTGAACTGTGGCGGAAATAACATTAGCCGTTAAAGCTGGGCAGAGTGCAACTGTGTCTGAACATACAGTGCACCGATTACCACTAACGATTGGCCTCTGCAGCCGACGATCCACTATGTGGCAATGTTAACACCACATCAGCAACTGCGACTGGAAAGGGCAAGTGACCATCGGCACTGGACGTTGGCGCAGTGGTAGATTGCTGCATGGCCTGATGAATCCTGATACTTCCTTCGTAATGCCGATGGGAGGGCGCGAATCCATCGTCTTCCAGGGAACTGCTCCTTGACACCTGTACTTCGGGACGGAGATAAGTTGGCGGCGGCTCCATTACGCTCTGGGGAACATTCACTTGCGCATCTATGGAACCAGTGGAGCTCATGCAAGGCATCGTGACGGCCAAGGAGTATCCTACACTGGTCGTAGACCCCGTATACCCTTCATGAGGACCATGTTTCCCGGCGACAGTGGCATTTTTCACCAAGATAATGCGCTACGTTGCAAGACCGGGAATGTGTTGGAGTGTTAGGAGGAACATAGTGGCGGGTTCCAGTTGACACCCAACTTTTCAGATCTGTACCCGATCGAAACAATCTGGGATGTGATTGAACGTGGAGTCAGAGCTCATCGCACCCCTCCCCGGAATTAATGGGAATTAGGTGAATTGTGTGGGCAAATGCGGTGCCAACTCCTTCCAGCGATCTATCAGGGCCTCATTGCGTCCATCACACGTCTCGTCACCGCTGCTTTCCGTGCCAAAGGAGGACATGCAGACTACTAGTTAGGCGGTCATCATGTTCTGGCTGATTAGTGTATCCTCGTTTAAAGGTTGCATTTGTCAACATCACTGTGACTTGTAGAAGTACATCTGTCCATTGATATTTTCCCTGTTATAGGCATAGAAATTCTATCGAGAAAACACCATCTGTGACTTTCTAAATGCATAGATAGGAGTTATAAATTTTCTCTTACTCTCGTAAGAGGAGACATAAGAATTCATGCAACAACTGAGACCATTACGAGCTCATCTCGTACAAAATGTCAGCTCAGTCTTCAATCGAGGCAGTCCGGATATTCTTACCCAACTTTTTGAGTTTGTATGGGGAACTGATCGTAATAGACGAATTAGTGTGTATGTTAGTCTAAGGTTTTAATTTCTTGTGAGCTGTCATATCGAAAAATGATGATAGAATTACTGAATAATGTTTGTTTCTGTGTGGTTTAGCTGGTATGCGCAGTGGGGTCTGATTTCACATTTAGGTGTTAAGATATTTGCCGTGATTAGCTAGAAATGCAAGAGACACACAATGATACTTCCACCATCCTCGTCCAAATGAGCTATAATGACTTGCAGAAATCCCAAACAATAAGAGATGTATTCCGAAATCGTTAGCGAGATACCGACGAGAGACCTGTTGGCGTAACAGAGCGTCGAGGGTGAAATGAACAGGTTGCCGTTGGTGCTGCTTCTCTGGTATAAGTGTCTTTGAAGAATACAGAACTGAGATATCATATTCTGCGGTGAGCCTATTTTGTAAGGAGCCGCTGGATCCTAAACAACGTCGGCTGGGTCTTCGGTACGTGGTGACGGTATTGGCGGCTTTGTCGAAGGTAAGGTTAGCTCTCGTCTTAGAAGGCTCCAGCGCGCCAGAGCCCGTTATTTTGCGCCAGTCGCAGGGAACAGGTTCTCGTGCACCCTGTCAGGCGGCAGCTGATTTTAAGTGTTGGGCGTTCGCTAGGAGGCGACCGCTGCGCTTGCGGCTCAGTGCTCAGCACGACAACGAGGGAAACACCACTTACACACGCCGCGTATAAAAAATGCGCACTTAACTGTGTTATCACATTGTAGCCAAATATTTGCAGTACGTTTTGTAGGTTTTGCATAAACCACGAGTGCGACGTACTTCACCAAATGAGTCTTCATGTCTGATATCTTGTACCCCGCGCAAGTGATGATGGAAGTGAAAGAATATTGCAGAATAAACGTGCAAGGAGTACGAAAAGCAATGCTGTATTTCAGGGGGGACGTAGAGCTTCTGGACAGATGGCACTAGGACTTTGAAAGGAATTGACATTTAACAGAGTTCGGCTTTAGGGTAAACAAAGTAAATAGGAGGATGATGAAGAAGAGCAGTAGGAAGGAGAATAATGACTTGCTGAACATCAAATCGTGATCTACAACCGTACTGGAAGAAGTGAAAGAATTTTCCTATCTAGGAAGCAAGATACATTCGGTGGCAGAAGCAAGGGTAATATTAGGCGTAGGCTGACAAAAACGAAGAAAGCTTTGTTTAATGAAAGATGTCCTCTGATGTCAGATATTAGTATGAAAATCAGGAGGAGGTACTTGATAGTATACGTTTGTTGCACGGCACTATTAGAAGTGATACGTGGACTATCAGAAATCAGTAGAAGCGAGGAAGGACGTACCAAAGAGGAAAGAAGTCGGTGGCTGAACTTAACGTTAGGTTTGAGACTTGACTGTGTAACAAAGCGTCTTTCTCATCCTTTTTTTAGTACAGTGATCAACGAGCCTCAATTATCTGTTGTACTACCTTAGATCTTTCCATTGTCACATTTCTAAAAAATGATTTTAAAACTGACTGTAAACATGATCTTGGTGCTTTTCTCTGTCTCTCTCTCTTTTTTGCTGAATTATTTTAATAGTTTTAGAAATTATATGAAGACCAAAAATAGCTGAATTTAATAGTTTGAGAAGCTCAGTAATAGACTTCTTCCAGTTCAAGTTTTCATCAGTATGTACACCAATAAAATTAGAGCGTTCTACCCTATTAACTCACTCCTGTTCATGTGGTACATTAAGTTTTGTTATGACTCTGTTTGTTGTACAGAACTGAATATTCTGTAGTGTGTTTTCTCAAAAAAGGGAAAGCTCGTTTTCAGAGAATCACTTAATAATTCTTTGAAAAAATCATTAAAAGTCTCTTCTGTTGCTTTCCCTCTAGTGGGATTTAGTACCAGTTTTGCTTGTTGAATGTTAAGTGGAACGTCATTCGTATACAGGACCGACATTAATAACACCGACAAACTGCAGGGACAGATTACTGTCCGGAAATGGAGGGCAAACTGTCCTACGAACATGTGTCCACAAATGCATCGTTGCCACGGTAGGTAGCGCTGACGAATGAAAGTTGCCCTGGACGTTCGACAACGTATCAGCATGACGGTTGTCCAGCGCATTACGCAACTGAAGCACGGTATATATTAGATGTTTACACTGATCAGTGGATCGACAGAGGTGGCCCTATTAATTTGCCCGCTAGGTCGCCGGATTTGACATCGCCCGATTTCTTTCTGTGGGGACAGCTATAAGAGAAGGTGTACCAGCAAGTGTCAACAGGCCTCGAAGATTTGGTCGACCGCATCAGAAACGCCTGTGCTGACATTCCCGCAGATATACTTCTGTCCTGTGTGCGGTCATTTGAAAATCGGATCCTAAGTGTATTGAAATTGGTGGAACTTCGTTTCAACACGTACTCTAATTGGAAAAGTAGACCATCGTTCGCCTCAAGCCACAACCACAGTGGCGTGTCCAGTAGTCTCCTGTTCGGTATGTCGGAGAAGTACAACGTTACGAACGGGGTTTCCGATTAGAAGTTATGAAATACTTTCCCGCCCTACCCTGTCCGACGCATTTCAGCTTTGTAGTAAGTTTCCAGTGGCCACGTTATTTCACTCCCGCACTGTGTATGATACACCTGCTATCTCTACTGCAGCCTAAGTATTATAATGAATTTTGGAGCTGGTGTTAATAGCCAAGCACCTAAAGCAACAACAAACATCACGTACTAACTACAAATGAAAAAGACACTTTTGTATTGAACGATTAACGTCATGCTGTGGTCTGTAGCTATCCGTTTCAATGAACAGTCCACTTCAGGGCTCAAAATTTCATGACGTCACGTGCAAGTACGTGTACAGTTCATGAGTGTGAATTATTGTGTCGACCTTTCAAAAGTTTAAAGTTTATTCAGCGACTAAATGAAGCACTGTGCAAAAAATTGAAAGTGACAGTCATTAGCGCAAACGAGTTCAAAATGAAAGCACACACACACACACACACACACACACACACACACACACACACTCACCGACGCGCATACACACACGTGCGCACGAGCAAAAATTTCAAGATGTTACATAAACTTATAATTTAAAAACTATGATTTGAGTCTATCACTTATACACACACAGTCGTTTATAGAATTATATTGTTTCACTGTCACATGAAAAAATCTTCTACCACCTGTACATGGCCATCGAGATATGCTCTCCTTGATCTACTGCACTGTAGCGAAGTAAATCCTCTGATAAGTCGAGAGACATACAGTCCTCTATTTATTTGCTGAGCGGTGGACCTCACGCATCCCAGGATTATTTGGTTTATATCAGTCCCAACGTCCATATCGTATCGGCAGTGAACTTCAGTTATATACGTATGAGCTGGGTATGTTATATGAACTTTTCTCAGCGTAATAGTACAGACCGAATGTTTTGGTAAAATATTTAAATGAATGAACAGTGCACGAGAAGAACGACAGCGCTAAGCCTGCGTATGAACTAACCACGGTCGTTTGACGAGATGTATGTGAGAGGAATTGCGTGATCAGTTTTGAACGTATTCTCTTGTTAAAAATTTTCGTGACTCTCAACCTCTTTCTTGTAGTGGCTGCAGTCGAAGTTTGACGAGCTTCCTCGTGACGCTCTCGTTCTCATTAAATGAACCAGTGACGAAAGGTGCCGCTCTTCTCTGGATCACGGCTCCCTCCTCTTCAAATCCTGGTGAGTCTCATTAAGTGACGAGCATTAGTCAAGGATCTCGTACCGAAATGCCATCTGCTGGCTGGACCATCTGTGCCTGATTTCTTAAGTACGCGAATCGCTGAAATTTTGTCCGTCCGACAGAATGATTCCAAATCGTTCTAGTGCGCCATTCGATTTAAAAATACGTCTTGTTAACAGGGACTTTAGGACACGAAGAACATCAAGACCCCGAGCAGCCACTGAGTAGCACTGCTGCATGGCTGTTACAATCAGACATCCCGGAGCCGGCTGGCACACGAAACGAGAATGGCCGATTCGGACAAGAAATACGTGCTTAACAAATGTTTACTAGTACGATAAGTACTAGAGCGCATTTCGGACCAGACTAATTTTGAATCTCTCCGTTGAATGTGCACATAAAATTCAAAATTACAGAAATGTTTGCACCAATAAACAGATGATGTTTCCGTTGACGGTGGGGGCTGCTTGGAACATGTCGTACGCCATTTTTGTTGGGGAATCTCCTGCCTACATATTGTGAAAACGAAGCTGCAGTTATGTTCCGAAACACTAGAGGAAATACGCCTGTCGACTAGAGATTGTAAAATGAACTTCAACAAAGGTAATGTATTGTAAACGCTATACAGAAGGCGACTCTGAGGGAATTAGTAAATGAGACATCAAAACTAGTAGATAAATTTTTCTATTTGGGTAGAAAAAAAATAGTGATGGCCGAAGTAGAGCGGATATAAAATACAGACTGGCAATAGCAAGCAAAGCATTTCTGAAAAAGAGGCGTTTTTTTAACATCTAATAGCATTTTAGGCATTAATAAGTCCATAAGTCCATAAAAGAAGGCTCTATACATGGAAGAAATCTGGAGATACTGACAGGTTTCAGATAGATTATATAATGGTAAGACAGAGATTTAGGAACCAGGTTTTAAATTGTAAGACATTTCCAGGGGCAGATGTGGACTCTGACCACAATCTATTAGTTATGACCTGTAGATTAAAACTGAAGAAACTGCAAAAAGGTGGGAATTTAAGGAGATGGGACCTGGATAAACTAAAAGAACCAGAGGATGTACAGAGTTTCAGGGAGAGCATAAGGGAACAATTGACAGGAATGGGGGAAAGAAATACAGTAGAAGAAGAATGGGTAGCTTTGAGGGATTAAGTAGTGAAGGCAGCAGTGGATCAAGTAGGTAAAAAGACGAGGGCTAGTAGAAATCCTTGGGTAACAGAAGACATATTGAATTTAATTGATGAAAGGAGAAAATATAAAAATGCAGTAAATGAAGCAGGCAAAAAGGAATACAGACGTCTCAAAAATGAGATCGACAGGAAGTGCAAAATGGCTAAGCAGGGATGGCTAGAGGACAAATGTAAGGCTGTAGAGGCTTATCTCACTAGGAGTAAGATGGAAACTGCCTACAGGAAAATTAAAGAGACCTTTGGAGATAAGAGAACCACTTGTATGAACATCAAGAGCTCAGATGGAAACCCAGTTCTAAGCAAAGAAGGGAAAGCAGAAAGGTGGAAGGAGTATATAGAGGGTCTATACAAGGGCGATGTAATTGAGGACAATATTATGGAAATGGAAGAGGAGGTAGATGAAGATGAAATGGGAGATACGATACTGCGTGAAGAGTTTGACAGAGCACTGAAAGACCTGAGTCGAAACAAGGCCCCGGAGTAGACCACATTCCATTGGAACTACTAACGGCCTTGGTAGAGCCAGTCCTGACAAAACTCTACCATCTGGTGAGCAAGATGTATGAAACAGGTGAAATACCCTCAGACTTCAAGAAGAATGTAATAATTCCAATCCCAAAGAAAGCAGGTGTTGACAGATATGAAAATTACCGAACTATCAGTTTAATAAGTCACAGCTGCAAAATACTAACGCGACTTCTTTACAGACGAATGGAAAAACAAGTAGAACCCGACCTCGGGGAAGATCAGTTTGGATTCCGTAGAAATGTTGGAAGACGTGAGGCAATACTGACCTTACGACTTACCTTAGAAGCTAGATTAAGGAAAGGCAAACCTACGTTTCTAGCATTTGTAGACTTAGAGAAAGCTTTTGACAATGTTGACTGGAATACTCTCTTCAAATTCTGAAGGTGGCAGGGGTAAAATACAGGGAGCGAAAGGCTACTTATAATTTGTACAGATACCAGATGGCAGTTATAAGAAACGAGGGACACGAAACGGAAGCAGTGGTTGGGAAGGGAGTGAGACAGGGTTATAGTCTCTCCCCGATGTTATTCAATCTGTATATTGAACAAGCAGTGAAGGAAACAAAAGAAAAACTCGGAGTAGGTATTAAAATTCATGGAGAAGAAATAAAATGGTTCAAAATGGTTCAAATGGCTCTGAACACTATGGGACTCAACTGCTGTGGTCATTAGTGAAGAAATAAAAACTTTGAGGTTCGCCGATGACATCGTAATTCTGTCAGAGACAGCAAAGGACTTGGAAGAGCAGTTGAACGGAATGGAAAGTGTCTTGAAAGGAGGATATAAGATGAACATCAACAAAAGCAAAACGAGGATAGTAGAATGTAGTCGAATTAAGTCGGGTGATGCTGAGGGAATTAGATTAGGAAATGAGACACTTAAAGTAGTAAAGGAGTTTTGCTATTTGGGGAGCAAAATAACTGATGATGGTCGAAGTAGAGAGGATATCAAATTTAGACTAGCAATGGCAAGGAAAGCCTTTCTTAAGAAGAGAAATTTGTTAACATCGAGTATAGATGTAAGTGTCAGGAAGTCATTTCTGAAAGTATTTGTATGGAGTGTAGCCATGTATGGAAGTGAAACATGGACGGTAAATAGTTTGGACAAGACGAGAATAGAAGCTTTCGAAATGTGGTGCTACAGAAGAATGCTGAAGATTAGATGGGTAGATCACATAACTAATGAGGAGGTATTGAGTAGAACTGGGGAGAAGAGGAGTTTGTGGCACAACTTGACCTGAAGATGGGGTCGGTTGGTAGGACGTGTTCTGAGGCATCAAGGGATCACCAATTTAGTATTGGAGGGCAGCGTGGAGGGTAAAAATCATAGAGGGAGACCAAGAGATGACTACACTAAGCAGATTTAGAAGGATGTAGGTTGCAGTAGGTACTGGGCGATGAAGAAGCTTGCACAGGATAGAGTAGCACGGAGATTTGCATCAAACCAGTCGCAGGACTGAAGACCACAACAACAACAAGTCCTTTATGAAGGTACTTGTCTGTCCTGTCGGCTTATACAGACGTGCAAGATAAATAGTTCCGACAAAAAGAGAATAAAAGCCTTAGAAACGGGGTGTTACGGAAGAATGCTGAAGTTTAGATGGGTAAATCGTGTAAGTAATGAAGAGACATTGAATCGAAATGGGGAGACTATAAGTTTATGGCACAACTAGACTAAAAGGAGGGATCGGTTGATAGGACACATTCTGTGGCATCAAGGAATAGTCAGTTTCCTACTGGAGGGAAGTGCCGGAGATAAACATGGTAGAGAGGCCCAAGGCTCGAGCGCAGCAAACAGGTTCAAACGGATGCAGTTTGCAGCTATGCAGAGAGGAAGAGGCTTGCTTGCAGAGAATAGAATAAAAAGGACAGCTGCATCAAACCAGTCTTCTGATTGAAGACCAGAACAACATTTTGTACTTTCACAGCTTAAATTTATACTGCGAACCAAACTGTAACTACGGGACACTTACATTAAAAATGTATCTACTTACCTCTGAATGCTTGGAACGGAATTTATCCCCTCTTGATTATGGAGATTTCGTAAGGTTATCATCATCGCCTGGGAATTAAAAAAAGTTTATTTTTTTATTCACTTTGGCAGCTACTGACACATCAAGAATGCAAAATTTGTTCACAATTCTAAGTATTAAGTCCGCAGCTCGTGGTCTCGCGGTCGCGTTGTCGCTTCCCGAGCACGGGGTCCCGCGTTCGATTACCGGCAGAGTCAGGGATTTTCACCTGCCTCGAGATGACTGGGTGTTTGTGTTGTCCTCATCATTTCATCATCATTCATGAAAGTGGCGAGACTGGGCTGAGCAAAGGTTGGAAATTTGTATGGGCGCTGATAACCGCGCAGTTGAGCGCGCCACAAAACCAATCATCATCATTATCATCATCATCATCATCTAAGTATTAACACTCAGCTGCTACGGATAGTATAAGCCTCAACGGTTGTTATGAATCACAAAAGAACCGAACGATTTAAAGCACCAACAAACATCTCCGCATACCTGCACGCCAGAACCTATTCTCCTAGACCATAGGCGATCCAGACCGCACATGATGTCATTGTACTGAAACCAGAACCTCAATCAGCCGTGACGGGTGGATTCCGACTTTATGTGGCTCATGGAGGCATTATGTTTTTCTTTTTGTGGTATTTTAGGTATATTTGTTTTTAATAGTGTAGAAATCTTGTGAAGTATGAAGGCGTGCTGAAAATTAATACCTCAGCATTTTTATGTGAAAGTTCTTAAAACTTTTTAAACGAAATAGCTGTTATAAATATTCTGCATCTTTAATCTTCATGGCTTCGGCGCTCTGCCACTAGGGGGCTCCGAATTGTAGCATGTGACTTGTAACATAACTGTATCATTGGGTGAGAAACTGCGTGCTGTAATCGAGTTTCAAACAAACGTTCATTGTCACTGGTTATCACCATACAGTAATTAATTGACTACACCCAGTTTTCTACTGTTTCAAAAACTTAAAGAACATCTTGGAGGACTTCACTTTAATAGTGAAGCAGATGTGACGTGGCTCTGCCAACAAGGCCAAACTGTCTACAGTAATGAATCAACAAACTGGTCTCTTGTTGGGAGAAATGTGTTTGTCGTCCTCATGATTATGTTAACTAAATAAGTAGACGTCATGAATAAAGATTTGGAATGTTAATAATTTTTCTCATTTAAAAAGCGTCAATAGTTTTCCCACAAAAAATTCTGAGGAATTACTTTTCAGGACGTCCTCATATTAATGCGGAAGTGATGCGTACCGTGATAGCTACCGGGCTTTGAGCGACGTCTGATGCTTTCATGTGACATCAGTGGCTTCTGCGCTAGCAAACACCTGTAAAAGACGCGTTACTAATATATGTGTGGTATTCTTTGAACAGAATCGAAAGCGGCATCTCGGCCGGGGTGGCCGAGCGGTTCTAGGCGCTACAGTCTGGAACCGCGCGACCGCTACGGTAACAGGTTCGAATCCTGCCTCGGGCATGGATGTGTGTGATGTCCTTCGGTTAGTTAAGTTTAAGTAGTTCTAAGTTCTAGGGGACTGATGACCTCAGAATTTAAGTCCCATAGTGCTCAGAGCCATTGAACCATTTTTTTTTTTTTTTTGTAGCGGCATCTGATGCGTGTGGTTACTATTTTGCAGATCGGGGCGGGCAGCAAATTTCAAAGCACTGGATAATTATTGTTCTCTTTCATCAGTGGATGTACCCTCCATATGATGGACCAGTGCACGCACCTGCGCTGAAATATGGCCCTATATTTAAGACAATCGGTGGTAGTGGTGTTCAGATAGCCTTGCTTAAACATAGCCGGTGTTATCCTGCCTTACACTACGTGACTCGATTCCTGTTGGTTGAAATAAGCAGAGGAACGTGTTTTTCAGCTATAAATATGAGTCGTTTCGTTACGAGAAGTCATTCCAGCCTGGGACTTGGTAGCAGCAACATCAGAATCACTGGTAGAATCAGCAGAAATGAAACGCCATAAATGAAAGGGTTATGATGACGGTTCTGTGGGAAATAAGCGTCTCCAATTTGATTGTAGCCATTCTACAGGTATGTATTTAAGATGAATGTTTTGCACGTTTGTGAGTGTTCGTTATAGCTGCAATCTGATGTTTAATTTGTTCTTCTGCCGCTGCTTCATATGTGAGAGTTGTGTGTGGTATCGCACCTGCAATAGTGCTCCACAACCTGGCACAATGATGATGAGTTCGTCACTCCAGCTCGGTTCTGTCGACGATGTATTCACCGAGAATGAAAACACTACCACATTCGGTCGTCATCACCACGGTATGGGCTGATGACATCAGCTCGTTTACCAATTCCAACATACTCTCCACGCCCTGGACCATCTCGCAGTCATCATGAATTTCTGTTTCTAGGCGCACTCGATGATAATGTTGAGATGGATCGGCAGGATATATTATTAAAGGGTATCGTGGCAAATGACAATGTTACTACAGCCTCGTCGACTTATTCGGACGCCGCTAATTTTGAACGTAAGTATAACTACTATTGATCTCTGCATATATCTTTTTTTCTAAAGCATGCTGGTTAATAATGTTTCCTTTCTTTGCAAATGAGATTGACGTCGTTTGTGAAGATGGGCTTGCACCTGCAACTTCTCCGCCAGCTGACTCAATGATGATGTATTTGTCACCCCAGCCTGGTTCGCTGACGTTATATTCGCCACGTCCACAAACACCACCGCAGCCGTGTCCGTCATCATCAGTGTGGTATTAGCCGATCACAGGGGCTCATTTTCTGATGAAGCTATGTTCTCTGCGTCCTGGATTGTCTTGCAGTCGTCGTCATTGGACATCAGTCTAGCTATAGCAGCAGCGGTAGATCTGCCCACTTTGTTATGTCACCAAGTAAATCCTGCAGACGCATTCGACTGCAAAGTAGCTGCAGGTGCCTTTTGGTGGACAGGATCTCACAAACTAGTATTAAAAACAATGTGGGCTACCGAGAACCTCCAGCTTTTCTCGATGCCTGCCAAGGCGATTTGGAAGAAGTGCGTGCCAAAATAGTCAGCGACACGCAGTATTTCGCCATTAAGTGCAACAATGCTCTGTACTGTAAGTTCATGCTACTTCCAAAGGGGGGTAGTGATGCCGGTGAGGAAAAGAGCATCGTCCAAATATGGGGGAGAAATGGCATGATATCGAGGGGCGATTCAATTGCAGAGTGGTTCGGTACTTTTGTCAAGAGTGCCATACTCGGCCATTTCTACAAAATGCAGGAAAGAGGGTCGGGTAAGGCACTCACACATGGACTTCACTCTGTTATATACTCAAAAGTTTTTGATCTAGTTAATGGGGGAGGGGGTCCTCTTTCATCCCTCTTCCAAAGGATATTGCCGTTCAACAGGCACGTGTTAATGTTAGGAATCTAGATGAGTGGAATGAATATTACCTTGTATGGTCACCTCTAAAAAACAGTTACACAAAACATTCGTAGCCTACAAGTAAATACGTTAAACCTAATGTCAGCAGGAATTGTGATTTTAAAAGCATCTTATTCGACGCAAAACTCCAGGACCTACCAAAATTCGAGAGGCAGAACTCTGATTATTCAGTTCAAGTATACAGCCTCGATGGTGATAATAGCCACTGGAAGATGATGATGATGGCCATGAGCACACTTGTAGACCAAAGAGACAAGGCATAAAATAGTTGGACCAATCTACCTTTGAAAAAATAGCCATTCATCACCCAAAACACGTAATTTCTTGTTGTTCTCCGAGGGTGAGAAGCAACATTACGTGTGGTTCAGAAAATTTAATGCCTACTTTCCTCCTAATTGTCAAAAAACAAAGATGCAATCTATTTTTGCCATAGATTCCTCAGTCCTGTTATCAAAAGTATCTTGAATGGCACCTCACTGACTGCTTGAGCTAGGAATGGGTACATGTGGAAATGCCTATCGAAGATAAAAAGTACGTGAAGTTTAAGAACGTCCACCAGCAGGAGTAAAGTCTTTTCATCGTATACACTGACTGCGAATGCTTCCTACCTCCCGTGGCACGTTGTGAAGGTGACTCCACTGCCTGCCATACTATCTTCACAGAATGGCACATACTGTATGTGGCATTGTGTCAAGTTGTATGAGTGTAAGACTCAAATCGCAGCAAATTTGAATCATACATAGGAGATGATGATGATGATTATTATTATTATTATTACTATTATTATCGTATGCATCAATTACAGTAATAATACATAGGAGATAATCCTGCGAGATGGCTCCTCTCTGAACCTGAAAAATTTGCGTGTGAACCCGATGGGATCTATCCCAACAATATTCCCATAACAGACTGCCAGTAGAATTGTGCAGTATGCAAGCACGCAGTTGGTTGTCATATTTGAAGACTGCCATTGGACAGAAGAGCGCAAACTCCATGCAGAGACCACTGTCATGTAACAGGGAAGTTCCACGGTGCAGCTCACAATGCATGAAACTTAAAGTACCAAGTGCCATGATACATACTGTTCTGCTTTCACGGTTTGAGTGGATACGACACACACTTCCTCGTTGAACACTTGGGTGTTTTTGGCTTGAGTGATGACAAAGTCAGTGTTTTCCTGGCACCACTGAAAAGTAAGTCTCATTTTCCAAGAGAATCGCGCCGAAAATATCGCTCTGCTTCCTGGATTATATATGATTCATGCATGCTTCTCTTCAGAAACTTGCAGAGACGATGTTTCAGGATGTCATGCATGTCACCAGAGCAGCATATGCCAATGATACATACCTTCAACTTGTAACAAAGTAGTGGGTCTTTCCACATGAATACCTGGATTCGATGGAGAGATTGTGCAAAACCACACTGCCCGACGTAACCGCATTCTCCAGTAAACTAACAGGCACTAGCATAACGGATGTGGAGTATGAGCATGCGATGAACGTTTGGCAGGAGCTCGGCATCTCTGATTTAGGAGGATATGCAAAGCTTATACATGAAGACTGATATACGATTGCTCACAAACATCTTTGAGAAATTCTGGAATGTATGCCTGGGATCATACTCTCAGGATGCTGCCTTCTACTACACTATATTAGGGCTTTTGTAGGACGCAATGTTAAGAAGAACACGTATCAGTGTGTGAACCCGACGTTGACATGCTGCCCTTTTTCGAATGCGGGATTCGCGGGGGTCTGTACCAGTGTGTACACAGGTACAACATGGCAAATAACCCATGAACGAGTCAGGAGGGGTACAAGCCATGTGACGGTTTAAGGTATATCCTTTACTAGGATGTAAACTATTTCTGCAGGTACACCATGAAAAAAACTAGCGTTTGGGGTGTTCTGATGGCTGTCTGAGGAAGAAATTGACGGACTAAAGAAAAAGATCCATGATGTGGCTTCTGATGCTGGTGAGGGATCAGTTATGGAGGCAGAACTGGCTCATCCTGTCCATTTTCGTGACATGCACAGCAACTTACTGATTTGTCCAGAAAGCCTAGTCCAGCGTAATTACTTTTCCTGGAGCTGCTACCTGCTGACAACGCCGGGGAACAAGCAGCGAGATATTCTACACTACAGGAACCTCCAGCAGCGTCTCATTTTAGAGATGGAACTTGTTAGAATCATCCAGAGTATCTCCTTCAAGAAGCATTGCTCGTTGAAGGAGTCATTTGTGTAAGCACCAAACTGAGGGCTATCACGACGTGTGACCTTGAAAAAAGGTGAAAAGTCCAGTTTTCGGAAAAACAATGGAGATACTCGGGAATTCAACGAAATTCATTTAGTTTATCGGGGTAGAGAGTGGGGGGGGGGGGGGGGGTTGCCATGCCGCAAGAAATTACATAGGCCAGGACTAGTCACTGTGGAGATGGCCAAGGTTTCAGTGCTGTTCAGAAAACCTTTCTGTACTGGTGTGTGTGTTCTGGGCCTCTTCAAACTCTGATGTGGAAAAGACAGTTGCATCTACTGGGTGAATGGCTGCGATCCATATGAAGTAATTAGATAGAATCACGAAGAATTCGACACTTCTGGATATGCTGTCGATAATCCTTATGGAATAACACCAAAGAACAAGAAGGTTGTTGGCTTGATGAAAGAAGAGGTCAGTGGTTTACAAACTGCGGAGTTAGTGAAGCTCAATTCAAATACGTATGCATACAATACAGATGCAGGTGCCATCAAAAGTGTTAGGATGTGCATCGTGCAGCATTACATGCTCTCACTATTGAGGATTACAAGACGTGCCTGCTCTAAGTCGTCGATGCCACACTACATATGGTGTGCCAGGTAGTCTTCCGATCGTGAGGCTCTGGATGAACTGCTTGTCATAGTTGTGTGTCTGAGTACATGTGAGTAACTGCACAACTGCACACTACATGTGTGTGTAAGTTGCGTTCACACTATGTTGGCATGTAAATATTGCTGATATTTGTTTGGTGTACGTGTGCTATTTCTTCAGATGCTGCTGGTAGTCCGATATATATATATATATATATATATATATATATATATATATATATAGCTTTTACACAAATAATAAATTAAAACAAAAAGTTATCCAAGAGCCTCTGCAGGAAATCAGGAATATACAAGCTCAAATGTGATACAAGCCCAAAATTCCACATTGGACAGACAGGCAGAAGTTTTGAAGTTAGATACATAGAACATATTGATGCTTTAAGAAACATTGAGAACAGCTTAAAAATTTTACATGTAGCAGAGAAAAAAGGAGCCACTTTGAATATATTAGAAGAAATAGAAATACACACACACAATAACAGCACCCCAGACTATAACCTTAATGAACAAATTGACTTAGCTAACACCCCTTTCCTAAAAAATTTCCAAAAATTATTTTCCACCCTCCAAAGCAAATAATATTCCAACACCCATCTGCAGATCAAGTAGCAAATTTGTATGTTACTACCATTTTCATGATGCTAAAGAAATCTAAATTAAATTTGTGGCTGGTTGCTGTGTCAACACCATCAACCACGGAAGGTGTATCATAAATAAATGCGAAACGCAATTGTTGTGAAATTCTCTTTAATTAGAGTGCAGTAAGCTTAAGGCGGAAAACAGTAGTAACTGATCGTAACAGCTACTGTGGAAGACGGACATCGAAACAAACATATCACTTTAATAATCCTTGTCATACTAAAATTGTTATTTCTTAGTTAGCTTTGGTGTAAAAAAGGTACTGTATGTATGAAACTCTGGTCCGGTGTAAGAGAGGGCCTTGTGGCCCTAACCAGATCAGGGTCAATAAATAAATCAAAAAATGTACGCCATTTGTTCCAGGACAAATCAGTAGGTACCCGTAACTATTGAAGACTGCAGCGAGAATAGAACCCTCAGACGATCTGGTATGATGGAGCAACGTGGCTGACTACTATAGAGAACTGGAGAGTGTAATAAAAAGTTGGGTCCAACCTTACGGGACACTTTTCATCACATCCTTTTCTTCACACACACTTTTCTTCACAGACACTCTTTTTCACACCCTGAAGGACATGCCCAACCGTACACTGTTCGTCCATAGGTGGCGATCTCGTGCACTTCTGCTCCAGATCTCATGGGCAGACAGCTGCTGAAGGTCCTTTTGCAGTTTATCCTCACATTACTTCCTTGGTCTTCGAAATGGACAGGCACCATGAGAGCCTTGTGTTAGCAGAGCTTTGGTCAGGCAAGTTTCTGGCCTCCTGGAAATTTGTCCTGCCAGGCTTATTCCGCAAGTTTCCATTTTCTGCACGATGTTCAGTAGTTTGATCAGTCCGCGAAGAGAAAACGTGGAGACGTAGAAAGGACCAAGAACTCCTGGTCCTTTCTACGTCTCCAGGTTTTCTCTTCGCGGACAACTTGAAAGATCTTTCTTACGGTTTTCCGTTCAAATATCATCAGACACTCTTCATCTTTTTCTGTTGTGGTTAAAGTTTCTGTTCCTTATAACAACATTGGTACTATCATAGGATTATAGGCTTTACCTTTGCTTCTAAATTTATGGATTTTTGACATCATTATCTGCATCAGTCTGAAATAAGTTTTAGGCCGATTGACAATACGTTGATTAAATTGTTGTTTTAAATTATTATGCCTGTTGAATCAGGAGCCAAGGTATTTAAAATTTTCCACTCAGGTTGTACTCTGTATTTCCACCACTAATGAGGCGTTGTTAGGGGCTCCTCTGCGTTATTCTGTCATTTCAGTCTTTTCCTCTTCTCCACAATAACCCTCACTCTTTTCTTATTGGCATTCTTTGCTAAGTAGCCAACAGTTTTTGCGATATCTTCCGCTAATGCTGCAGTGTCGTCTGCATATCCTAGTAACTGTATTCTTCGATTTAGCTTCACCTCTTTACCTTTCTTTTTCATTTCCCGAATTAGTATCTGCAGGACCAAATGAAGAAGCAATGGTGAAATGACATTACCTTGTCCCACACTTGTTCTAATGCTGAGCTCCTTGGACAACGACTGCACTGTTTTCCGCGTTCCCCGACACGCTTTATATACCGTCCACTTCTAGTACTGTCTCCTGCCGCCTGCGAGTGGTTATTGCACGTTGACATGGTGACATTAATCTGAGTGGATCGTGTATTTTTCCGGTGATCATTAAGCCTCCTTTCAACATTGTGGTTTGATTCCAAGACCTCAAATTTGTGTTGTAACCTGATATTATATTGGTGTTACAACTATGGATCCTTAAGCTTCTGAATATCAAATTGTCCGCTGACCATGTTTTCCTTCTTCCTTTTGTGCTATACCTGTAGCTATAGTTTGGCGATTACTACGTAACAGTCCGTGTCCACATTAGCCCCTCTGTAACATCTAATATATATATATATATATATATATATATATATATATATATATATATATATATATATATATATGCGTACGATCGACCTAATGACTGTACTACCACATGGAGAATCTAAACCCCTTTGTGTATCTGTTTGTGGGGGAAGGTCATCAGGTTCGCCACTAGTTTCTAGCTTAGCGCAAAACTGATTGGACAATGTCCATTGTTTTACGTTTTCGAAATGTATACTCTCTTTCCCGATTGTTAGCCTATACATGTCTTCCTGCCCCATTTTGGCGTTGAAATCCGCCGACATGATCTTAATATTTCTGGTACCAGTGTGTTCCACAGTTCTTTCTACTTTTTCATAAAATTCACTTTTCTCCTGCTCGTCGCTTACGGTTGTTACTGCATGTCCGTTAAGAAGTGCTGCATCTCCATACTTATATAGTGACACATGACATCTTCTTTCTGAATGCATTGAGGCTCTTCACTTGCCTTACCAAACGGTCGCTCACCACAAATGCTGCCCCACGTTCATGCCGTCCATTGTCTTCGCAGTCTCTATAAATGATGACATTTATTCTCACGCAAAACCTCCTTCCCTACACCATCTAGTGTCTTGTAGCACTGTGACATCAAATTTATTTTGCGTCAATTGGAGCTCTACAATTTTAGCAGCTTCCGGTCTGTATAGTACTCTAACTTTCTATGTGCCGACTCGTAAACCAGTGGGTCTAGCTTCATTGAAGCGCACGAACTCTTCCGTCCGCACGGACAGTGCTACGATAAGATGATGCCTCCTGGGAGAATAGGAAAATATCTTATGTGGACGTGGGTTCAGATACTCATTATTTCGAAGTTAGTGTTAATTTTTTAGAACTTTTCACAGCACATCAATCGTGGGAAACATACATAAACAGAACGTAACAGTACAGTGTATGTAAGTCTTTCTTATTTGAAATGGTAAGGATGACCAGTTGATTAAGAATGGTATCAATTTAATGACTGACGGCCTCTGTACAACAAGTTACGTTACTTACGAACAGGAGGAGATGGCCTGTTCCCTGGTCTCGACGTTCTATGGACCTAACCTCATTAGACTTTAATATATGACGGCATTTGATAACTTCTATGCCTCGAACCCCAGTACAAGATATACAGAATCTTTGTGCCCTTGTTGTGGAAGGCAGCGTAACAATAAGTACTCAAGGAACATATCAGCGTAACTGAGATTCAGTGCGGCGCGGGGTTGATGGATGCGTGAATGCTGACGAAGGGTGTGTTGGAGATTTTATGTAAGAAATAGTATCATGTGCTACGTTCTCTTCCTGTGTGTTTTCCATTATTAATATTCTATGAGAAGGCTAAGAAATTTAATTCTAATAAGAAAATAAAGCGATTCCAGAAACACTTTCGTGTAACATATTTTCTTCTTTCTCTTTGTGTGGAAGAATACGAGTATGTTCTGAAAATTTTTCCCTACCTTTTTTTTTATACCGTACACATACACAGAATTAAACGCATTAAAATTGAGTGCATGAATCAGTGAGGATGAACTCAATGGAATACAATTATAAGAAATGAGATCTGAATAATCTGTTCAGAAATGCTGAACCTGCAACGTAATAAATATGTGATGACAAATGAAGTCACTGTGCCTTATAATATCCATGCCCCTGGTGATGCTATTTCCACATGTCTTGTATGGAAACGCTTAGTTAAAATTGTCGGAAGGAGAATGAAGGGAGCAGTAGTGACGTTGTGTGTTTCTGTTAGGTCTGGAGATGTGTTCGGATGCCCTAATGTTGAGCGACTGCATTCTTTAAACAGGAGATCCGGGTTAGAATCCCAGTCTGATACATACTTTCACTGTGTTTACGACACGCTGAGAAGTTCTGAACATATTTCACTGATATCATTTCACGTTACTGTATCTAATTGTATTCATTCTAAGGGATTACATTCATTCCATTTCACTGAATTTTATTCAGTTGATAATTAGCACCTAAGGAACGAACTGAATAAGAAGATCGCGGAACATTTTCTGCTGATACTTGTGACATCAAAAGCATCTCGGTAACAATTGATTTAAATGAAAATACACCATGAATAAACAAAGTTCTTGCAGATATATCTGTAAAAATTTGATTAGGAAAAGCTGCATTTGGTAAGTGACTCACAACTTTTTATGTACTTCTCATTTAACTGAAACACTACGTAATATTAGGTTCCTGACCAAAGACTTTCGTTTTGAGCACAGACGACTGTTAAATCAGAGTGTAGATGAATTAAAAGTCGCGTAGAAACCTGCGTGTCTAGTTGCTGTCGTGGGAGATTTGTAAATAAAATCGTTTGGCACTGTTTTCTCTAATACCTTACGGGATGTGTTCAGGTGCCTAGTTTGGCTCCGCTAACAAAAATGTTGGAACATAGCTTTTACCGTAACAATTTAGATTCAGATTCAGCCTGTATTACACAGATACTGAAACTTATACATACCACTGAATATGGCTTTGAGAGGCAATAAACACAAGGGTAGTTTTCATAGATTTGTCAACAGTGTGTGATACCATCAATCAGAGACGATAATTAAAGATTACACTGTTCAACAGGAAAAGTTATAGAAAATAAATAGGCTAAAGGTTGTTGACTGAATTCTAAACTAGCATTAAATTTCGCGTTTTAGCTCTAGTTTTTCAGTTGCAGCTATTACCTGTAATTAAAATTTGTTCACTTAATATGAGGCCAAACATACAAGCAGTGGCAGCACTGCCTGAGGATGTCCTAATTCTCACAGCGTGATATCGTCATGTGGTAGGGCATGTGATCTGCGCTTATATATCACGTGATTAGTAGTTTTGCGGTCAGAAAAGGGTCTTGAACTTTTATGAACTGTTGCAGCATGGTTCAAATGGCTCTGAGCACTATGGGACTCAACTGCTGTGGTCATAAATCCCCTAGAACTTAGAACTACTTAAACCTAACTAACCTAAGGACATCACACACATCCATGCCCGAGGCAGGATTCGAACCTGCGACCGTAGCGGTCGTGCGGTTCCAGACTGTAGCGCCATTAACCGCTCGGCCACTCCGGCCGGCCTGTTGCAGCATGTTTCGAAGTTTGTCGAAGTGTTGTCATGAGAGTAGTGTCGCGACATGCTTCCACTTAGTAATCTACATTTAAAAGGCATGTACAACAGTTTCTAGTACATGTGTTAATTCACACTCAAATTTTGCTGTATTTGCTGGTGATATGGCATTTGTTTCAAGGAAGTATTCTATTACGCCTTCTATTAAAAATAAAAAAAATTAAAAAATAAAAGAAAAAGCAAGATAAAGGTGATTTATTTACAAATGAATTAAAAAGTTCGTTGGTAGTACGGTAGCATAGGTAACTGTCGGGGAGGCGTTCATGGTCTGGGGCATTGTGACGGTTGAAATTCCATTTGAAGAGGATGTGGAGGGTGTGAAGGTGCAAGATTTGTGGGATGTGTCCGCAGAGGCGCGGCAGCGTATTAGAGTTGGAAATTATAGGGGAATGAATGAGGTTATCGGAGTCAAGTTTATGGATGGTGTAGGTTGTTCATAGGTGTTGAATATGAGTGAGGACAGGTGGGAGTTTGATGAGATGATAAAGGATTCGTGTAGGGGGAGGTAAACGGGTACGAAAGCGAGTCGGAGTGTATGGCGTACAAGGATGTTAAGGGACTTCTAGAACTTGGGTGAGACAGATATACATGCAAAATTTGCAAAGGAGAGGATCGGTTGGATCAAGGTTTTGTAGGTGTGGAGGACAGTGGAGGTGCGGAACCTCCAAGTTCGGGCTCTTGGTAGTTTACCAATCACTACAGTTATTAAAATATTTAACGGTTGCTATTTTTAAAACAGTACGAGAACATCACAGTATGGGGCCCTGTCGGGGATTAGTTTGTCAAAATTGGAAAAAAGAAAAAGAATCAGTGTCGTGATTGTTTCATGTGCGATATCAGAAGAGTATGCAGACGACGAGAAACTCAAGAGGATCGTTTGAAGTCCAGTGAAGTTGGTGAGTACAAACCACCAGCAAACCACGTTGTGCTTCCGTTGTGCTTCCGAACAGCTGTAGGCAGCGGGAAACTCTGCTAGCGGTAACAGTCCATCCAAACCAGGAAGTGGGAAACCCAGCGGCAGAGCAGCGTACGGACACAAGACACCGAAAGTTGAGTACAAACGGCGAAAAGTGAACTGTCTTGTGTAGCGTTGTGTTTTTAATACGTGTTTGGCTCATAAAACGTATAAAAATGAATAATTTGAATAATTCAGACGGTATTTATGATAAGAGTCACCAGTGGTGGCGAAACTTCAACCAATGAGAGATTAGCGTACATTGACCTAGTAGCTGTGAAACAAAAGTGGATGCAGTAAATTTAATATTGGAAGCTATAGCTAAAGTGAATGTACAGCTCGTTGAGATTAAGAAGAGTATTAAACAACAGGTACTTGAATTTAAGAATAACATCCAGGTAACGGAAAATGTGTGGAATAATCGGTTAACTGGTGTTGGAAACAAGCTGAAATCAGAGAAAGTAAATCAAGCAAATGCGTAAGATTGAATGACGAAGTTAGGGACAAGATAAATAGAATAGATCTTAAGTTGGGAGCTGAGTGTTTCAAATTAGAAGATAAAAATGGTACTGATGACGTTTTAACTAATGTAAATCCGAAAACTAGAAATAGTAAAATCCACGAACCATGTGGAGATGAATTCATCATAAGTGACCAAAGAGGTGCAGTTTTAAAACTGGTGCCCACACATTTTCGCAAACTACCAAGAAAAGCCAAAATTGGAATATCTCCGAAAGCAAGCTTCGGAAAACTTCCACTGGATCATATAGCCTTTGTAGATCTAATACCGTGAAAGTTATAAATGTTACAGTAATCAGAAACGGAGAATTTGATTCAGATAATTATTCTCACATTTAAAATAAGAGAGACAACTAAGAAAATAATCAGATACAAGTCCACCACAGGTAATATTACAATAGAACATATAGGAAAATTTAGAGAAGAAATGGGGGCAACAATACTGGTGATTGATATGAACTCTAGGTACAAATTACTAAATCAGCTGAGAGAACTTAAGGATAAAAAGAAGACATGGTGGAACGAAGAGTGCGAAGAAACACTTGAACAATGAGCTCAAAAATGGAGGTAATGGAGGGGACAAAAAAAAAAAAACAACAATACTTACAACACTTCAGAGACAAAGGAAAATCATTAATAATCCAGATAAAAGTAAACAGAAGCAAATTTATTTGACAGAATAGTTAATTATTCAGTTCCTATAGTTAAATTGATTGGAATTTCCAGCAGTGTCGCGAAATCTGGAGGAAAATTTCCCTCCAACGTAGCGAGAAACTCCTGAAGCCATCAAGTCGCTCAACAATAACAAAGCAAGTGGTGAAGAATCCAGTACAGCAAAATTATCGAAATGATCAAAACCAAATATTTTAAATGATCTACAATTGCTTTTTGAGAACATATGGAAAACTGAAAAGATTCCAGTAGAGTGGAAAACATGGCATTAATCCACTTGCTACATGAAAAGGAGGCAAACAAAATGTCAACAATTACAGAGGACCGTCGCTTCTGCCAGTGGCATATAAAATATTATCAAAAATTCTCTGGGACAGAGTTGCAGAAACTTTAGACATGCACCCTGCACAGGACAGGTTTTTAATTTAGTATCAATAATTCATCACGTACGTTAAACAGCAAACCTATAACAGCATCATTTATGGATTTCAAGAAAGCATTTGATTTGGTGATCAGAGAAACAATAGATAAAGTCATTAGAGAATTTGTTGTTAAAGCAAAATTAACAAATATAAATCATAAAACTGTAACAAATACGATATCTAAAGCGAAATTTATGGGAGAAGTATCTCAGCCATTTGAAATGAAAACTGGTGTTGTACGAGGGAATACTTTACCACCTTTACTGTTTCACACTGTTAGTAAAAAATGTAACGACATGGAATTTGGTGGTAAGAAATCATAAAATTTAACTAATAATTCTGAGAGGGAAAACAAATGGAATTTACAATTAATAAAGTTTACATTTTACAAATGGAATTAGGTAAAATGCTTGGCGTTTGCAAAAGAATTTGCAACACTTTCACAAAATCTGACAGAAGAAGTTATTCAAATAAATCTCGTGGAAAAAATATCAAATAGAACTGGTCTTAAAATTTCAGCTGAAAAACCAAAATTCATGACGAATGTAAAAATGCACTAAAATACATAGGAACACAAATAGATAAAATAGAGAATAAGTAAATTTAAATATCTTGGGGAAATCATACCTCCGCAAGGGCTAAAAAAATTTTCAGCAGATGTGGAGTTAACAAAATGGGAACAGCAACAAAATAATATTTACAAAAAAAGGATAACTAGAAAAACAAAACTAAAGCAGTATACCAGAGGGATGTGACTAATGTTTTCATGGATGAGAATGACTAACGATAAACTATAAGTTGGATAGCATAGAGGTAATTCAAAGAAGGATTATTAGAAAAATAAGGGTTGCAACACAGGCTACTGATGGTTGGAAAATGAGAAGTAATCAGAAGGTCTACAAAAATATCAGAAGTAATGGGTAATCAAAGATTAATATTTCTTGGAAACCTAAGACGAATGAATGAGAACAGGATAACGAAGCCAATATTCCTGTGTTTCTGGAATAACAAATCGACAATAGCATGGATTACAGAAATAAGGAAAAAACTGGAAAGGAAGAACACCGAAGAATCAGAAATGACGTAAAGAAAAGTTTTAAGAATGAAATACTAAGTTTTGAATGCTTTCGATGCAGACGTAGTAAGAAATGGGACAGAAGAAAGGAATAGACATAATGGGGAGAGCCCGCATCTTGTGGTCGTGCGGTAGCGTTCTCGCTTCCCACGCCCGGGTTCCCGGGTTCGATTCCCGGCGGGGTCAGGGATTTTCTCTGCCTCGTGATGGCTGGGTGTTGTGTGCTGTCCTTAGGTTAGTTAGGTTTAAGTAGTTCTAAGTTCTAGGGGACTGATGACCATAGATGTTAAGTCCCATAGTGCTCAGAGCCATTTTTGAACCATAATGGGGAGAAAATGAGGGATTAAGGAAAATGATTCTAGGTGGTCTACATCTACATATATACTCCACTAGCCACCAAGCGGTGTGTAGCGGAGGGCACAATTCGCGCCAAAGTCATATTTCTCCCCCCCCCCCCCCCTCCCCAGCTACCACCCACTCTGTTCCACTCGCGGATCGCACGAGGGAAAACAGCTGTCTGAACGCCTCAGTACGAGCTCTAATTTCCCTTAGCTTTGAATACGTAAAAAGAAGGTAGCAAGAATGGAGGTTACGTAGCGCAAAGAATAAATAGTATGGGAACGAAATTATTAAATGTGAAGCAAGGAACAGCAGTAAACTATGTTCCTATTATAATGGAATGGGGGTTATTAGCAATTCAGGAATGAGAAGTTTCAGTAGTGCTGGGAATTTGCATCTTTTAGATGTTTAAAGATGTTGTGAGGATAAAATTAAATTTGTGAAATGTTTATTGGAAGGGAATCCTTTATTGTGAACGAATCAGAATAGAGGGTATTGTAGGAGGTATGAGGAGTTTGTAAACGGATTTATGTGCTGATATTGGGGAGAAGCAAAGGAGTATAGGATTCAAAATAAGTTTCTGAATGGTTCATCGCACAGACCAGGTAGACAACGAATGAAAGTATTCTGTGTGGAAGAATTTGAAAAGTTAATGTATTTTGAGAGACCCTTAGGTGCAAAAACAATCATTTCTACGTAAAAAGGATGCTACATCACAATTTTCAATGGGATTTGATTAATCCACCAAAAGAAGACACAGATATCTTCCTAGAATAGATAGAAAGGATGGATGGAGCTGTATGTTTTAAGAATGGCAGGCACACCTATCAAAGGGAAATGCATGTGGATGGAAATATAAATGCATCTGACATGAACGTTTCAGAATGAATAAAGAAAAATCTAATTGGCAGCATAGACCAAGACATAGGAAGGAAAGAAGAGAGACTTAACGAGAAGGAAGACAGTAACAGAGGAACCTAGATTATTCAAAGAGACTGAAGGAAAAACACTATAATGAATGAACAAAGACGGCAAAAAGGAACAAATGAGGCGGTAAATGTGTGAAGCGAGTGGGTATCTCACTACAGGTCCACATTGGTATGAATAAGATAGGAATTGTAACATGGACTAAGCAAGGTCAGGCAATAGATAAAAACCAGCCAAGACATGTGAAAATGTTCTTTAGGCACAGAATTTACGAAGAAGGTGATTTTTGGCACGACTTTTGTATTAATCAAAGGAAAAAGCACAACAGGAGCAAAACTATACGTTCTCCCCATTTAAGGCAACTACTAATATCATCTGCTATGAATTTAGTGTTATGGCAGTGAATATACAGGGTGAGTCACCTAACGTTACCGCTGGGTCCGCAGTTCGTGGTCGTGCGGTAGCGTTCCCGCTTCTCACGCCCGGGTTTGCGGGTTCGATTCCCGGTGGGGTCAGGGATTTTCTCTGCCTCGTGATGACTGGGTGTTGTGTGATGTCCTTAGGTTAGTTAGGTTTAAGTAGTTTTAAGTTCTAGGGGACTGATGACTATAGATATTAAGTCCCATAGTGCTCAGAGCCATTTGAACCATTTTTGTTACCGCTGGATATATTTCGTAAACCACATCAAATACTGACGAACCTATTCCACAGACCGAACGTGAGGAGAGGGGCTAGTGTAATTGTTTAATACAAACCATACAAAAATGCACTGAAGTATATTTTTTAACACAAACCTACGTTTTTTTTAAATGGAACCACGTTAGTTTTGTTAGCACATCTGAACATATAAACAAATACGTAACCAGTGCCGTTTGTTGCATTGTAAAATGTTAATTACATCCGGATATATTGTAACCTAAAGTTGATGCTTGAAACCTCCGACGTTCAGTTGCGTGGTGTAACAAACACGGGCCACGGTCGGCGAGCAGCATCTGCAGGGACATGTTTACGATGACGACCGTGTTTACGAGTATGGCTGTAGTGCACTGTTGTGGTTTGGCCTAGCTGTCGCAGTGTCCGCATGTAGCGCTTGCTGCTATCGTTATTCTGCATTCGTCTCCGCACGCAGACAACTGTAGTACACCGTGTTACCAGACGTCTGTGATAGTGTAGTGTTGTAGGAACTGTGACCATGGTGTATTCGAACTCTGAAAAGGCGGAGATGATACTCATCTATGGCGAGTGTCGATGAAATGCAGCTGAAGCTTGCAGGGTGTATGCAGAACGGTACCCGGACAGAGAGCATCCAACGTGCCGCACATTGCAAAACATCTACCGCCAACTGTATGCAACAGGTATGGTCGTAGCAGGCCCGTCACAGGAGAAGCGGATGCAGTTGGTGTGTTAGCTGCTGTTGCCATGAACCCACACATGAGCACACGGGACATTGCGAGAGCCGGTGGACTGAGTCAAAGTACTGTCATGCGCATACTGCATCGTCACCGCTTTCACCCGTTTCATGTGTCGCTACATCAGCAATTACATGGTGATGACTTTAATCATCAAGTGCAATCCTGTCAATGGGCATTAACAGAGAATGCGTTGCAGTTGTACCTGTTTACCGATGAAGCGGGTTTCACAAACCACGGGGCAGTGAATCTACGGAACATGCATTACTGGTCCGTGGACAATCCTCGCTGACTCAGACATGTAGAGCGACAGCGACCGTGGACTGTAAATGTATGGTGCGGAATCATTGGCGACCACTTCATTGGTCCTCACTTCATTGCAGGGGCCCAAACAGCTGCAACATACATCGCGTTTGTACAGAATGATTTGCCAACGTTGCTCGAAAATGTCCCACTGGAAACGCGTCGACGTATGTGGTATCAGCATGATGGTGCACCTGCACATTCCGCAATTACCACTAGGCTGACCCTTGACAGGATATTCGACGGGCGTTTCATAGGACGTGGAGGACGCATAAATTGGCCAGCCCGTTCTCCTGATCTTACACCTCTGGACTTCTTTCTGTGGGGTACGTTAAAGGAGAATGTGTACCGTGATGTGCCTACAACCCCAGAGGATATGAAACAACGTATTGTGGCAGCCTGCGGCGACATTACACCAGACGTACTGCGGCGTGTACGACATTCATTACGCCAGAGATTGCAATTGTGTGCAGCAAATGATGGCCACCACATTGAACATCTATTGGCCTGACATGTCGGGACACACTCTATTCCACTCCGCAATTGAAAACGGAAACCACGTGTGTACGTGTACCTCACCCCTCATGGTAATGTACATGTGCGTCAGTGAAAAAGACCAATAAAAAGGTGTTAGCATGTGGGCGTAGTGTGCTGTTCCAGTCTCTTCTGTACCTAAGGTCCATCACCGTTCCCTTTGGATCCCTACGTAATTCGGTGCTCTCCGATACACACGATCGAACAGCGGAGGAGTGGTACTCAAGCGTCAACTTTAGGTTACAATATCTCCGGATATAATTAACATTTTACAATGCAACAAACGGCATTGATTACCTATTTGTTTATATGTTCAGATGTGCTAACAAAACTAACGGGGTTCCATTTAAAAAAACGTAGCTTTGTGTTAAAAAGCATACTTCCGTGCATTTTTTTACGGTTTGTATTAACCAATAACACTAGCCCCTCTCCTCACGTTCGGCCTGTGGAATCGATTCGTCAGTATTTGATGTGGTTTACGAAATATATCCAGCAGTAATGTTAGGTGACTCACCCTGTATAGCACCATTGGATGGAAGTGATGGGAATAAATGTTTGCAGCAACGAAATAAAGTGAATGAATGTGAGAAAGTGAATAGAGAATATGCATGTTGATGTAGATCACGTTTCTGCGGTTTCAGAAGTAAGAAATACTTCTTATGATAGTCTTGCTGATTCTTGTGTTGATAATTTTATTTGTGTTAATGATGAAGCGAATGACTCTGAAGCTGCTAATGATGTAGTTGGTAGTGATTCAGGCATTGATGTAGCTGATATTTATAATAGGAAAATGTTAATGAGGCTGAAGTCCTTCTAGTGGTGAGATCAGATGCGACATTTGGGGAAAATGAAGACGATATTGTGAAAGCAATGGGATTTAGATCGAACATCTGTGCCTTAATAGAAAATTATAGAGAATATGTAGCACATAAGATTGGTAAAGCTGAAAAATTTAAAGGTATAGGAGACTTAGAATAGTAGTTAACAAATTGTAGGAAGGATATGATACTATAGAACAGAATAGCTGGTTTTATATAAATAGAAATACCTACAGTCAGTGGGACTGGGAAGAATTTGCTTGTCTGTGCCAGAAGACATGTGTGAATTATTGGGAAGCTAATAAATTCAAGTTTTTATGGGAGTTCTTTGTGAGGCACAATATTTCGTGGAAAAAGACATACAAAAAGATTTTGAGGGTAGAAACAGTCGCCTGAGAAGGAAAGTAATGTAGGTAGCATGCAGTCAGTTGGTTGTGAAGATAATTCTGGAAGAAATTCAGAAGAAAATTTCCTAGCAGATTAAATCTGTGTGCCGGACCGAGACTCGAATTCGGGACCTTTGCCTATCGCGGGCAAAGGTCCCGAGTTCGATTCTCGGTCCGGCACACAGTTTTAATCTGCCAGGAAGTTTCATATCAGCGTACACTCCGCTGTCAAAATCTCATTCTGAAAATTCAGTAAGATTTGTTAGAGGATGAGTAGCTTGACAATAGAATTAGTGCCAGAATACAGCCAGTGGTAATGTAAAAATAGGCGGAAGCAGAGGCTTTACTGACTACAGGGAGTCAGGATTGTGGTGTGTCATAAATTTTTTTAGATTACATGAGGACACACTGAGTTAGTTAAGATGTCAGTCACTGGTGTGAAGGTGCAAGGAGCAACAAATGAACTGAAGCAGTTCTTCCTAACACTCAGCATAGACGATATTGAATTTAGTCGGGTTTGTTTAGTGATACCCAATCTAAATCTGAATTTTATATTAGGTATATAAAATTCAAATTTAATGAATGACAAAAGTATGCCCCATTATCAATTGCAGTAGGCAACAGTCTGAATTTACAGTAGGAAATAACAGTTGTACAGCTCCATTTAAGAAGATTTTGTCAGGCAACGACGCTTTAGCATCCATTCATCTATACTATGAATCTTCTGACAACTGTGGGCTGTGGGGTTATCTGGAGTTACGTGCACTTAGCGAGAGAATCGAAAGAGTTGTTTAACATATGAAGCACAGGGGGAGAAACTCTCTTAAGTGTTAGAAAAAAGTATTGTACTAATTCTCTAAAGCTCCAGGAAGTTAGAAATATACAAGAGCTGACTGTGTGATAAAGTGCCTGGGTGTGGGTAGTGTGAATGAATTAAGACTGTCGATGTTTTATTCTTTTTATGTATTTGTCTGATTTACGTTTTATCAGCTGATATTGTTTCTGTTTTTGGGACTGTTTAATATAGAATTGGGGGGGGGGGGGTAGGATTCATTGTATTCATAATTCTAAGGGTGATGATTAATTGTATTTTCTGTAGTTATGTAAAAAGCACTTATTAATGGGAAATGAGAATAAAAAATGAGGTACTATGCGATGGCAAATGAGAGACGTGGGGTACTATATGTGTGTGGCGTGTGTGGACATAAAACGTTTGTTTGCTGCCATGTAGACTAGAATAGTTGTAGTTAACAGTTATACAGGGTGTGGTATTATATCACTTGGACAGATCTGGTATTATTAATGTCTGCAATGTGTTTCTTTGCGGGTGCTTGTGTAAATTACACTATATTCCTTTATATTCATCAGGATATACACTAGATAAATTACATAAATCATCATTTGCATCATTCAGGAGACCAAAGCCTGAAATGAGGCATTCAGCTGAGCATTCAGTCTCATGAATTCAGTTTTTTATAATGTCTATGTAGTTGTAAATAATTTTTTTCTTGCATTAATGCAATCTAACTTGGCTGCTTGATTTTTGCCTTATGTCAGAGTGACTGAGACTGATTAATGCTGTCAGTGGGTAATAGACCTGCGCTAATTTGAATCATTGATATGTACAAACAGCTGAAGCTGTCCTGGCTCAGAGCACTGAAGATAACAGGAGAGGTTGTGTCATGATATTATATAGCAAGAAAGCAGCATGATAGTACACCCAAAAACTCAAGAATATGTTAAGTGAGCGTGGTCAGAGTGGTTCCAAATGGAGTGAAATACCCATTCCTCTTATTATTATTATGAAGGCTGAAGCGTAGAGTGCAGTGGTTTAATACTCATAAACTTAGATTTATAAATGCAAAGGTACACCGGAAATATGATTATTTAATATTCAGTAGAACTAATCTACATTTTCTGTTTAAAACTGATGTTAGATGCTGTTTTCATTTATTATTATAATCAGATATTCGATTTGCTGAACAGCAAACCCAGTGAAGGCATGCCATTGCAGTCACACATTTCACAATTAAATTACACAATGTACACAATGAGTATTTACTGTATCTTTTAACTTTATTTTGTTTGTTTACTAGTTCCATGACTTCAGCACATTATTATCATTATTAGTATTATTAGTGTCAATTTGTTCGTTCTAAACGCTACAGAATTATTGTTCTTTCATTTCAGTGTTACATAGCTGATAAGCAGTAGCCGTTTTTTTAAAAAAATTATGTTTTAATTTTGTTCCTATCTGAATTTGGAGGGTTATTGTGATAGTACGAGTCACAGACTCTGCTAAAATATAATAAATATTTATGTATGTGGTAAAAAGTTATTTTAAGTTGCAATGATTTAGTAAACGCACCCTCTTGTAGCTTGTGGATGTGATATCAGGCAAGGGGTGCTGGACAGTCTGGGAGGAAGCAGCAGACACCCTGTGTTTAATTACCGTGAGGACAACATCTCTTGAATATGTTCATAGCCTACGAGTTCAGTGTATGTGTCCAGTGCAAATGGAACTTTTATTTAAACAAGTCACAATTACACTACTAGCCATTAAAATTGCTACACCACGAAGATGACGTGCTACAGACACGAAATTTAACCGACAGAAAGAAGATGCTGTGATATGCAAATGATTACCTTTTCAGAGCATTCACACAAGGTTGGCGCCGGTGGCGACACCTACAACGTGCTGACATGAATAAAGTTTCCAACCGATTTCTCATACGCAAACAGCGGTTGACCGGGGTTGTCTGGTAAAACGATGTTGTGATGCCTCGTGTAATGAGGAGAAATGCTTACCATCACGTTTCCGACTTTGATAAAGGTCGGATTGTAGCCTATCGCGATTGTGGTTTATCGTATCGCGACATTGCTGCTCGCGTTGGTCGAGATCCAATGACTGTTGGCAGAATATGGACTCGTTGGGTTCAGGAAGGTAATACGGAACGCCGTGCTGGATCCCAACGGCCTCGTATAACTAGCAGTCGAGATGACATGCATCTTATCCGCATGGCTGTAGCAGAGAGTGCAGCCACGTCTCGATCCCTGAGTCAACAGATGGGGACATTTGCAAGACAACAACCATCTGCACGAGCAGTTCGACGACGCTTGCAGCAGCTTGGACTATCAGCTCGGAGACCATGGCTGCGGTTACCCTTAACGCTGCATCACAGACAGGAGCGCTTGCGATGGTGTACTCAACGACGAACGTGGATGCACGAATGGCAAAACGTCGTTTTTTCGGATGAATCCAGGTTCTGTTTACAGAATCATGATGGTCGCATCCGTGTTTGGCGACATCGCGGTGAATGCACATTGGAAGCATGTATTCGTCATCGCCTTACTGGTGTATCACCCGGCGTGATGGTACGGGTTGCCATTGGTTACACGTCTCGGTCACTTCTTGCTCGCATTGACGGCACTTTGAACAAAGGACGTTACATTTCAGATGTGTTACGACCCGTGGCTCTGCCCTTCATTCTATCCCTGCGAAACCCTACATTTCAGCGGATAGTGTCAATCCTAAAGCAGCGAGGTTGCCATAACGACCGCATGTTGCAGGTCCTGCACGGGCCTTTCTGGATACAGAAAGTGTTCGACTGCTGCCCTGACCAGCACATTCTCCAGATATCTCACCAATTGAAAACATTTGGTCAATGGTGGCCGAGCAACTGGCTCGTCACAATACGCCAGTCACTACTCTTGATGAACTGTGGTATCGTGTTGAAGCTGCATGGGCAGCTGTACCTGTACACGCCATCCAAGCTCTGTAGACTCAATGCCCAGGCGTATCAAGGCTGTTATTACGACCAGAGGTGGTTGTTCTGGGTACTGATTTCTCAGGATCTATGCACCCAAATTGCGTGAAAATGTAATCACATGTCAATTCTAGTATACTATATTTGTCCAATGAATACCCGTTTATCATCTGCATTTCTTCTTGGTGTAGCAATTTTAATGGCCAGTAGTTTAGATAAGGAAGAGCAGAGGGCCTATAACACTACATTGGGGAACGCCAGAAATCACTTCTGTTTTACTCGATGGCTTTCCGTGAATTACTAGGAACTGTGACCTCTCTGACAGGAAAGCACGAAACCTTTCACAAAACTGAGACGATATTCCATAAGCATGCAATTCGATTACAAGCAGCTTGTGAGGTACAGTGCCAAAAGCCTTCTGGAAATCTAGAAGTATGGAATCAATTTGAAATCTCTTGTCAACAGCACTCAGCACTTCGTGTGAGTAAAATCGTCCTCCCAAATAAACAATATGTTTTGCATTTTACTGATTTAAGTTAATATCGGCGTCCCCCTAAAATCCGTACCTCGCGATTCTGACTAGGTGCACTTCACCACATCAGAATTGTAAAGGCTCTGATAACCTAGCTGACGACCTCATCTAAACGCAAAATAAACACACGCTCAACACCTCAAAAAGAGAATCTATTATCATATGAAGTGTGTAGGTTGTAACTGCATATTTTATCAACATAACATATGTTTTTCTTTAATTCTTAGGTTGAGATTCGCATTTCCTATTAAAAACATAATGCATGTTGTGGTTAAAACAAAAAGTATGGAAATCGGCAGTATGAAAAAACACTTTCCTTCTTTCAGCTATCAAGAGATTTGGAAATAAGAAGCTAAAAACTGCTCACATACGATCTCTAAGTCTGCTGTGGAGGCCAGTCAGGGACCACTGATAACGTTTTTCTCTCTTTCCCGTAGGAACTCCAGAACGTCATTTTCTTCAGGTTTCGTGAACCTCGGAGTAAACACATCTCGTCGCGTGGTAAGTACCCATATCTATGGTAGATCGAACACTTTTGACGTTCCAGACGGGACACCTGGAACATCATTTTCTTCATTTAGTTGGAAGATCATAATTCTCTCCGATTCCATTCCTGCTTATACCGCAGCGTGGCATGACGCTGAAGGCGTTATGGTATCTCGTTAATCGCGCCATTAAACTGTAAGTTTCCTGCAGCGAGAAGACAGACACTCTTTACGATACTAAGGTTTTTCCACCTGAACAGGTTCACGCCATCATGGCGGTTGCTTCATATCACGCAAGTCTCGTTTTGCTGGTTGGCGCGTTAATGAGGTGGAGATGGAAAGCCTAATGGTAAACTATTGCAGTGGAAAAGGATGTTAAATTGAAAGTTTCGAACGTTTTATATAAAGTAAGAAATATATGATTTTTACGCTTAGAACCTCGGTTTTCTACAACCAGAGAAATAGTGTCAATCCTAAAGCAGCGAGGTTGCCATAATACTAGCTACAGCTAGTTAACTCAGTCCAGAAAGTGACAGCAGTGAGACCTTGGGCCGAACTTAAGTTTGCGGGAAGAGACCAAACAGCGAGGTCAGCAATGTCAATTAGGGAAGGACGGGAAGGAAATCGGCCGTTCCCTTTCAAAGTAACCATCCCGGCATTTGCCTGGAGCGATTTAGGGAAATCACTGGAAACCTAAATCAGGATGGCCGGACGCGGGATTAAACTGTCGTCCTCCCTAATGTGAGTTCAATGTGCTAACCACCGCTCCACCTCGCTCGGTTGCGAACTTAAGTGTTTACGAAAATACAGGCTCCATGAGGTAGAATAGACAACAAACTGAAATCAAAAGGTAAAAAATCAGTATACATGCGAAGTGGTATGTACAAGATTAACTATCACGGCCGGGCTGCAAGTTGCAGTCGCATTCTTCTACCTGTTACCAGACTCGCCTGTATTGTACTACGTACATACGTGGGAGGGCTGAAAAGTAATGTCTTGTTTTGTTATCAATATTGAGGTATTACATGTCATACATATTACACAGTCGACTTTCCCTCTTCGCTGATGCAAGTTGCAATCCTCTGCTGCTGGAGGGCTCCGGATTGTAGCGCGTATCGTGGTTATATGTAACTTGCGTGACAAATAGCCTGCTGTAATCGAGTGTCTAACCACAGAAAACGCGCCTTCAATTGAAATCCACAGGAGAATGATGCTGCGTTTGGTGATGATTGTATCGACGTCAGTAATGGGCGACATCTGCAACAATCCGACGCCTTGAGTTCACTGTCATGGATCGGTCCCGAGTTGGCCACATCCGATTTTTATTTCTTTCCTACACTTAAAGAATGCCTTCGAGGATTTCACCTGAATAGTGATGAAACAGTGCAAAGAGGTGATGTCGTGGCTCCGCCAACAAAGTCAGACATTCTACAGCGAACGTGTCGACTAACTGGTTTTTCGTTGGAGGAAATGCATTCGTCGCCAGGGTGACTATGTTGAGAAGTAAATATGTAGACATGAAGAGTAAGGATACAGAATGTCTTTAAAGTTCATTTTATTTGAAACAGCTTTAGGAGTTTTCGCATAAAACATTCGGAGGCATTAATTTTCAGTACGCCGTCGTATTTTCTGGGAATTGATAGTTATTCACTTGCCCTTGGGGAACACATACTCTTTTACACATCTTATTCACATAGGTTTCCTAATCGTACAAAAATGCAGTAGTAACCACAAAAGTTAAAGATGTTTTCAGGTACGACATGACATAGGGGAAGTTAAAAATTCATTAGAAACAGATGAAATAAAACTTGCTGTGAAACTGTTTGAAACGCTTTTTTAATTAGCTAGAGCAAATGGGTCAGAGCCATACCAGTGATAAAAGTATATTACATTTGCTGTTCAGACAATGAAAATGAAAAGAAATTGAGGCTGGAAACAGAACGGTGTATCAAGGTTTGCGGTGTAATTTAGAATCCTAGAGGTCCCTTTTGTTAGATAAGCAATGTTAGAGTCTTCTTATGCAAAAGCGTCTATGGGTTATAATAAAAAGAGTAATGCGGCTGATAAAGGCCTCTCCCAGACTTCTCCATGCATTTCCAGCTTCAGCAGCACACATCCATACTGCTCCTACGTGGTTTGTAATGTCATATACTTGCCTTCGATTAGGAAGTCTTGTTAATCTATTGTTATGCCTCGAAATCCGACAGCAGCCTCGTCGGTTCTTACAGGATCCACTGGTCTAGCTAGGAGTCCTGCCCACCTACGTCAGTTTCGTTACACTCAAAATCAACTGTTCGATCGGTGTTCATTCCTTGACCATTGTTTAATCCATATCTCTCTAAGTAATTGGCAACATTCGTTTCCCCACTGCTAGCTCAGCGTCCCGCTTTTGAATGGGTTTCATAGCAAAAGACCACGTCTCAATGTCGTAAGTCACACCTGGCTGTAGGGACTGATCGTAGCCTTTCCACTTACGGCACAACTTCCATAAATACGTAAACTCATCAGTAGTTCTTTGATTATTTTCTTCATTTGTACTATTTTCATTTCACTCTGTTGATTAAATATTATTTAAGTTTGATTATAATAAGGACACGTTTGGAACTTTCTGTATTAAATGCTATCATCAGTTGCTGAAATGTACTTGCGCTCGAAGTACGTTGTAGAATGTTATCAGGAAGACTAACGTAGTTTCGATATGCTCCGATAATACGTATTCCTTCTGCAGCTTTCTAGTTTAAGTATCAGAAACTTTTCACCTGGACTGTTGAGGATGGAATCTCCTTATCTGATTTGTCTTTCAGTTCCGAATTTCCCTGAAATGGAAGTTGTAGTACAGACTTATGTAGTTTTCTGTATAATAAAGCAGACAGAATCAGTTCATTGTTTTTTTCATTGAAGCTGAGTGAAAAGATATGATTAATAGATAATTCATACTCAATACTAAATATTATAACTTTGTTCACGACTTGGAAGTGCCCAATTTCTGTTGCCAAATTTTTATTATTTATATTCATTTTTCAGCTTAGAAATTAATAACACAATTACAACAGTTCAAAAAGTTTTAAAAACGTCCACGCGCAAAATTCGATCTAAGTTAGACGTCACAGGAGAAGTAGTTGTCTTTTTTTGTCTTGGTGTATCTCTACATTTCTTTACGACTGCCGTAGTGTGTACGATGTGAACTAGCTGACAGCCTTGTGCTTTCACCTTTCTAATCAAAGTTCATGCCTCTGTTCAGTACCATAACCAACGATCTAACTGTCACAGGTCTGGAAATCTTGGAGGGCAGGACCAAACACCAGGTTAGGGAAACTGGCTGAAACGTTGTCTAGTAAGAATGGTAGAACGCGGAGGCGCTCTGTAGTGCTGGAAGCTCATTGTGCGGCCAACGGAATGTTCTTTGTTCAACTAACCTGTTTTCCAAAAAGTAAAGTGAGGAGCAAAGAGGATAGGTGGACAAGCCGGAATACATTTCACGTACATTGGTATTCTCGGAGTGGTGCTTTATTTCTATTTTCAAGAACCATGCGAAATAGAGAATATGTCTAAGACAGTGTTATTGCTTGAAATGACCATTTGTAACAACGTAAATTTGTTGAGTAGGTATCCACTGTCACGCTGGTATGAAGAGACTCGCATATTGAGATACAGCAGCACATCGTGCCATCGTGAGGAGGACATTCCGAAACAGTGAGTGCCACGTTATTTCTATTCTGCGATAGCACAGCTAGTTAGGAGTGCACGACAAGTAACAATCCTCTCGCGTGGTGGTCCAAATATGTCGAGGTAGCCGGACAATGACGAATGTCTACGCTGCTTCGATATTGTAGTGTTAGCTGGTCACACGCGGTAGTTGTGCCAGATTTGTTGGGGCAGGGAGGGGGCATGCCGGGTCGGGCCTGTGTCGCGGTTCTTACTCCGCCGGGATCCGGCGCGACAAAAAGTACCTGCTCGATACGCCGGAACGCCGGAATCGATACGGCCGCCGCTGGCCCCCAACTTGTCTCCTTTTCGTCTAACGTGGTTTCAGCACACGGCTACAACACCTAGATTTGTATCCCAGCATCCACAGCCACTTTGTAAATTTTCACGGCCCATCGTCGTTAATTCTTTGAATATTGCCGTTTCTAACGACTACTGGAGAGGTACAGCTACAATCGTCAAAGAGTATCTGCTGTTATGTCTGCGAAGGAGCATTATTGGCTGGTTTTATACATGAGTACATGCATGTTGCTAATATTACACTATTTCCAACACTTACTGGATGTCTCAGCCCTTCTGGGTCAAAATGCAAGATTGTGCAGATTGGTATTGTTCATTAAGAATTAAAGATTGGTAAATAATATTTAGTTTTAAATTGACTTAATTACTCCTTATAGTAACAACTTAGTGATGACCGCCAGCACCAAGTCGTGCACTAGACATAATCTATTGAAAAAGCTGAAATTTGGGTTTCAGATCATTTGGCCTCACTAGTTGCACGCGTTGTTGAGGATAGGAGTGTTCCCATTGCACCAGTACTCTACCAACTGTATTCTTGGAAGCGTCCATTTCACGGTCCAGTTGGGAAGTATTTATTGACACATCTTCTTACGCACGATTCAACACCAACTCCTCAGATTCTAAGTGCGAATAATTCTTCAGCGAGAATCATGGCCAGCTTGTGGCTTGAACGGTGCAGTTTATCGTAATATTTAATCCATGGTGAGAAATTTCTTCCAATAATGATGGTGCCTGTCGCGAAACTTTTTCTTGTACATTACTCTATGCTGCACTATATAGGAAATGCGTGTCAGCAAGTTCTTGTTAAGTGTAATTCTCTGTCTCTGAATACCAGCCATGAGCTGTAAATAGTAGTTAACTCCACTGAGGTCGTATTGGAGAGGACTGTGTACTGTTTCTCAAGGTAGCTCCCCCAGCAAGGAATCAGATGGCAAATGTTTGTTACCAAACACAAGCAGTTTAAAAATAAGTACATAAAACTTATTACTCACTCGAGACCCCATACCCTCTGTAATGTTAATTTCTAACGTTTGGTTCCGTAGCTCAGCATACTCATGTTAGGATCCCGTACTGTGTGTATAAGTTTAATTCTAAATGTTGGGACACACTGTGCACAGGGTGCTTTATTGATGGTGATACAACTTTGAGGGGTGGTAGCGAAAGGCAAATGGAATGAGAGATAAGGGACGCTGATGCCAAGACTACCAAGTCGAGCGCCTCGATGCCGTTGAGAATCCCAAGATATGATTATGCAGAGCCGTCAACACAAATTTGTAGATAACTTGTGTGCGTCGTCAACGGCTGATCAACAGGCCGGCATCTGCTGAACAGGACCACAGCTCACCGTATTTCTAAGACATACTCCCACGTTGTTGCAAGATATCCTCCTTAATCTTCGTGAACTTGGGTGGTTCCAACAAGACGGAGCCCCATCTACACATTGGTCAGATGATCCCTCAAAGGCTGGTAGGAAGAATATGAAAAGTCATGCGTACGAAAACCTCGTGGAGACTCAAGAGGATCTTCTCACTGTTGTGATATTTTCAAAATTACTCTGGAGCTATTGAAGGTTGAAACTATTTTGCTGTCTTCGCTGTTTCTTTATTTCAGTAGTTAAGACACTGAACTCGCATTCGGGACAACAGAGGTTCAAATACTCTTCCAGCCTACCAAATTTAGGTTTTAGATGGTGCCTCTAAATTACTTAAGGTATATGCTGGGATGTCACCACGCCGATCTTGTGATCTGTCTCCAGAGACCTCGATGTCGACAAGACGTTTACTTCTAATATTTTTTCTTTTGTTTGATCAGTCACTTGTAGATTATCATCTGACGTTGGCGTGTGACCAGTACCAAGTGATTAAAAATGAAAGCTCCATCTACACTCCGAAAGGATAGGCTAAACACGGTTGGTGGTGGCGTGTTTGTTGCTGTCAGAAGTAGTTTAACTTGTCGCGAAATTGAAGTAGATACTTCCTATGAGCTAGTATGGGCAGAGGTCATTGTCGGCAACGGGAATAAAATAATAGGATTCTTTTACCGACCTCCCAATTCCGATGATTCGGTTGCTGAAAGGTTCAAAGGAATCTTGAGTTTGATTTCAATCACGTACCTGACCCATACAATAATAGTTGGTGGTGACTTTAATTTACCCTCGATATGTTAGTGAAAATACATGTTTAATTCCGGAGGTACGAATCAAATGTCATCCGAAATTGTGCCAAACGCATTCTTTGAAAATTATGTCGAGCAGTTAGTTCATGAGCCCACGCGAAAAGTAAACGGTTGTGAAAACACACTTGACCTTTTAGCAGTAAATAATCCTGAGTTAATAACGAGCATCAAAACCGATTCAGGGATTAGTGAACACAGGGCTGTCGTAGCGAGATTGAATATTGTACTCCCCAAATCCTCGAAAAATAAACGAAAAATATACCTATTGAAATAGGCAGAGAAAAATCCACTCGACGCCTTCTTGAGAGACAATCTCCACTCATGCCAAATTAATAATATAAGTGTAGATCAGATGTGGCTTAAATTCAAAGAAATAGTATCGGCATCATTTGAAATATTTATACCAAATAAATTAACAAACGACGCAGCTGATCCTCCTTGGTACAGAAAACGGGCTAGAACACTATTGCAGAAACAACGAAACAAAAATGCCAAATTTAAACAGACGCAAAATCCCCAAGATTGGCGATCTTTTACAGAAGCTCGAAACTTAGCGTGAACTTCAAAGCGAGATGCTTATAACAGTTTCCAAAACGAAACTTTGTCTCGAAACCTGGCAGAAAATCCAAAGAGATTCTGGTCGTATGTGAAGTATGTTAGCGGCAAGAAACAATCAATGCCTTCTCTGCGCGAAAGCAATGGAGATACTATCGAAGACAGTGCTGCCAAAGCAGAGTTACTAAACACAGCCTTCCGAAATGCCTTCACAAAAAAAGACGAAGTAAATATTCCAGAATTGGAATCGAAACAACTGCCAACACGAGTAACGTAGAATAAAATATCCTCAGAGTAGTGAAGCAACTTAAATCACTTAATAAAAGCGAGTCTTCTGGTCCGGACTCTATGCCAGTTAGATTCCTTTCGGAGTATGCTGATGCATTAGCTCCATACTTAACAATCATACACATCCGTTCGCTCGCCGAAAGATCCGTACCCTACCCAAAGACTGGAAAGCTGCACAGGTCACACCAATAGTCAAGAAAGGTAGTAGGAGTAATCCACTAAATTACAGGCCCATATCGTTAACGACGATATGTATCAGATTTTAGAACATATATTGTGTCAAACATTATGAATTACCTCGAAGGAAACTATCTATGGACACACAGTGGAAATGGGTTTAGAAAACATCGTTCCTGTGAAACACAACTAGCTCTTTATTCACATGAAGTGTTGAGTGCTATTGACAAGGGATTTCAGATCGATTCCGTATTTTTGGATTTCCGGAAGGCTTTTGACAGTGTACCACACAAGCGGCTTGTAGTGAAATTGCGTGCTTATAGAATATCGTCTCAGTTGTGTGACTGGATTTGTGATTTCTTGTCAGAGAGGTCACAGTTTGTAGTAATTGACGGAAAGTCATCTAGTAAAACAGAAGTGATTTCAGGCGTTCCCCAAGGTAGTGTTATAGGCCCTTAGCTGTTCCTTATCTATATAAACGACTTGGGAGACAATCCCAGCAGCCATCTTAGCTTGTTTGCAGATGACGCTGTCGTTTATCGACTAATAAATCCATCACAAGATCAAAACAAATTGCAAAACGATTTAGAAAAGATATCTGAATGGGGTGAAAATTGGCAGTTGATCCTAAATAACGAAAAGTGTGAGGTCATCCACATGAGAGCTAAAAGGAATTTGTTAAACTTCGGTTGCACGATAAATCAGTGTAATCTAGAAGCCGTAAATTCAACTAAGACCTTAGTTATTACAATTACGAACAACTTAAACTGGAAGGAACACACAGAAAATGTTGTGGGGAAGGCTAACCAAAGACTGCGTTTTATGGGCAGGACACTTAGAAAATGTAACAGATCTACTAAGGAGACTACCTACATTACGCTTGTCCGTCCTCTTTTAGAACAATGGTACGCGGTGTGGGATTCTTACCAGGTAGGACTGACAGAGTACATCGGAAAAGTTGAAAGAAAGGCAGCATGTTTTGTATTATCGTGAAATATGGGAGAGAGTGTCACAGAAATGATACAGGATTTGGGATGGACATCATTAAAAGAAAGGCGTTTTCCGTGCGTCGGATCTTCTCACGAAATTCCAATCACCATCTTTCTCCTCTGAGTGCTAAATTATTTTGTTGATACCGTCCATCATAGGGAGAAACGTTAACCACGATAAAATAAGAGAAATCAGAGCTCGTACGGAAATATATACGTGTTCGTGCCGGATAGGGTCTCGAACACTGTTCTTTGCCTTTAGCACGCAAGTGGTCTACCGTCTGAGCTGTGCGAGCACAACTCAAGACCCGCCCTCACTGCTCTGCTTCCTTTAGTACTTTTCTCCTATTTTCCACACTTCACAGATGTTCTCTGGCGTTCATTCTGGTACACGATATCCCGAATACTTGCACCGGCACCGAGCTGACGTCCGACTTGTCTCACACATTTTCGATCGGAGACAGATCTGGTGATCTTGCTCGCCTTGCGAGTACCGCAACATCACCCAGGCAGTTGACAGAGACATTTCCCGTGTGTGGATGAGTAATGTTCTGTCAAAAAATAGCACCGCGCTACTGTTGCATGATAGGTAAAACATGAAGACGCAGCAAGTTTGTGACGTATCATCGTACCGCAAAAATTCCATCAAATACCATCAGCCATGACGTGAAGTCATATCCGATCCACGTCACGATGCTAGGAGTAACACCACTGTGCCTCTCAAAAACGTTTGAAGAGTGGGACGTTTCAGCATGTGGCCGCTGTACTCGCCGACGAGGGTCATCCGGGGAGTGCAGAACTGCGATTCGTGTTGAACAAACTTGCGACGACATTCACCAGCAGTCCCTCCTTCCCGATTACGGCACCGCTTCACACGCGGCCGTTCCTGCTGTTGTGTTACAGGCAGCCTACGCGTGTGCAGTAGTTGCCTACTCCCACTGCTGCTAGGTGTGCGATGACACAGAATCTGACTGGGACACTGCTAATTGTACTTGGGTGGCCGGTGCACATATGAAGGACTACGATGCGCGTGGTGCACAATACGGCTATCCCTCTTTGTGATGATCAGAAGTGATCGACCGCAACCTTAACGACTAGTATGCCTGCCCTTAATGTCCCATGCAGCCCAGCAGCGGGCCACTGTCACATATAGATGCCGTACTAATGTGGATATTGCACGAATCGCCCTAAAGTAAGGTCTGTCAAACTCTGTCACGTGCCGATAACGCTGTCTCAGACGAGTACGCGGAGTCTCTGTGTCTTGCACGGTGATCACTCAACAGCTGTAATGGTGTGTACATTTACGAACTTACATTGACATCCGACCACGTCTTCTGGGTGCTTCACTTTTTTGTCAAGACGTGTATTTCACGAGCTTTTAGCTTTCCTCGATCGCAGTACTCTTTACCTTGCAATTTCAATAAACACGATGGCGGTTTATAACGTTCAACAAGTTCGTCGGTGGTGTTTTTGGGACAAAAACCACTAAAAACTGCGCTAGAAATGGGACATCGTAAACAACAGAACTCACCTTTGAAGTTATCACGTACTGTCCCGATGACGTGAAGACATAGGTCAAACTGCTAGCTCTTGACTTGAAACCTGCTTACGCGATTCTTATAGACCTGTCGGTATGGACTCCAGAACGGAGAAAAAGTGAAATTTACATTTTTCTCCGGTCAGCGGTACTGTCTTGTTCTCTTTTACAGATTCCTTAGCACATACCCTGGGATTCAGGTACGTGTACAGATCTATCGTCGACGCAACAGAAGTTCTCAACTTCAGTTGTGACCCTGGCAGTGAGTGAAGAAAACACGTTGGCCGTTGTAGGCACGCTACTCACATTGCCTGACAAAAAGTCTGAAGCACCCAGAAGGGAAGCAGCAAACGAAATGAAACTTCACGGGATGAACTTGACTAGTATGCGTTGTCGTGTGTGGAGACCTTCAGGTGAATAGTAGTGTGTGTGTGTGTGTGTGTGTGTGTGTGTGTGTGTGTGTGTGTGTGTGTGTGTGTGTAGGCAACTCGTCCGCTCTTTCAGATTTTCCGTCAGTTTCCTAATACGCTTAAGACAAATTCCGGAATGGTTTCTGTAAAATGAAAGGGCCGAATTTTTTCCTGTCATTCCACAATCTAGATTGTTTACAGGCTGTAAAAACCTGGTCGTCGACGGACGTTAACGCCTAATCATTCTTTGTGGAGAGAAACATTGCAAGTAAATATGTACATGTATACATCGCAGGTAAACAGAATCGGGTTTAGGACTCTTTTCGTGGAGGTGGTGAAACCCACGTATTTATTGCTACATGAAAATGGGGGTTCAGTTAATCCAGTATATATTCGAATTCGGTGCTCTGTACTAACGAGCCGTTGCCACTTTAGTATAACTTTTGCATTTTCCTGGTTGACAATATGTTTGGGTTCGAGTGGAGAGTGGAGCCGGGAGCAGGTGCGCTGTGGAGGCCACAGAAGTGAAAGGGAGCAGCCAGCAGCGGCCAGGAGGCTGGCCTGTGTAATTTGGCGGCTGCGACACGTAGTTTGCGGTCAGGCACCAACCTTTTCTAAATGTTTATTCACGGAATTCCTGTAAAAACACTGTCACAACACCGAGCAACAAAGAGCTACGCGGAGGCTGCCTGCCGCTCATTGACGCGTCGCTCCTCATCAGGCGTCACAGAGGAAAACTCAATGGCTCCATTCAGCACATCTGTACTGCGTGTGGTGGGGGTTACTTCCTCTACCTATATCATTTTCACCGCTTGTTCTATTCTGATACGCGGGAAGAAAAACTGCCAGAAAACTCTGTACAAGCTCAAATTTTTCTAATGTGCCCTCGTGGTCGTTACCCGAGACGTATGTTGAAGGAACTAACATGTTTCGTGATTCAATCCTTTCCCTTCCTGTTCAAATGTTCGGAGAACTCCTAAGAAATAGGCGCATTTCGCGTACTTGTGACAACGTCCATTTAGTCTTTTGTGGATCTCTCTCGTCATAAAACAGAAGTCAGTAAACACAAAGCGTAAATATTAAATTCCGCGTTTACTTGTAAAAGTACGTGTGGTTTTAGCATATGGGATGAGTGGTCTCCGATTGTTCGTTATAGTGTAATAATGCGATTACGATTTACGTTCGCGCAAGGCGCCGACTACTGGTAACAAGATTATCACCAATCGAGTGTATTACCTTCTCTTCCAGACTGGATATTCTGGTATACCCCGGACGGTTAGTATCTTCCATTCCAACACAGAAGAATCCACTTTGACGTAGGCGTCTATGTACAGATAGATAAATACTGTGATGCGGGAACAGCTCAGCAAAGTGCCGCTCACCATTGCATTCGGGGACCCTACAGACGAACTGCACATCGGTCAGTTCTTCGCTAGTAAAGATATCCCTAATATTGCTCAAAATACAAACCCGAGATAGGATGTGGGGCGCAGTCGGCATTATTGTTGTCAACATCAAGTACTATGAGTGAATGGAGAAACTTTCTTTCCAAACAGGAGACACAGCGCATACCGTCTACGCTTGCCTTGTGCAGCTAGTTTAGGTTCAGTACAGATGCTAAAATAAAAGGCAATAAGAAATCAGACGAAATGTAATTACTCTGTAATGAAACACCAGAGACTACCGAGAGCAGCCAGAAAATATCTCAGAACAACTTTCGAAATTATGTTGCTAGAGTTCAGGTTCACCCCTGTATAAGCACCGCTACTGAAACACAGAGAAGACTAGTCAATGGGAAAACGCATCAGGTCCTGACGGTATTCCAGTTACATAAAATAGATGTTAAATGAATACGCTGCGGAATCAGACTCTTTCCGAACTCGTTTTCTTTTTTATTCGTACTCTCTTCCGCACCGTACGGTCCTGCGTGAGTGCAAAAGAGCGGAAGTCACTCCTGTTTACAAAAAGAGTACGAAACGGATATTCAGAATTAACGACCGATATTGCTGATATTCGTCTGTTACAGGAGTCTAGAGAATGCTCTAAGCTTCAACATTACAACATTCCTGGTACAAAGCGAGATTCTTGTTAAGAACCAACACATATTCATGAGAAAATATTCGTGTGAAACCCAACTTGTTTTATGCATACACCATGCGTCGTAGACAGCAGATGGAAGTAAACTGCCAAAAGCTGTCTACCTAGATTTTGAATGTACTAGATATCGGAAATGAGCTCCGTATACTCGCTTCAAACTAGACAGCAGGTCCCATGACGTCTTCTCCTGACGCACCGTCTCTGTACGCTTGGAGACTGGACTCGCGAGATCCTGCTGCTGCCCATTCAACTGAAAACTCTTCTCTTGAGTCTGTTGTCGGCTACAAGTGAACCTACATGCATAGAAAGAGAGTGAAAACAGCTAGCAACCGTTCGGTATGACCATTATTAAACATCAGTACAATGGCTGATCGTTTAGCAGTGATTACTGATCATGTATGTGGTACTGTCCAGAGATTGCGGGGCCACACCAAAGTTGGCAATGCACGTCGATAACACGCACGTTAGACATGTTTCGCTGCAATCCGTGAAGACGAATGGCAGATGCTGAAGAAGACACGCCGTCTCCTTCAGCAAAGCAGCACCCTCGCACAGTGGTCAATATAGAGCCGTGCGTGGAAGCGCTCTGCCCCAGTTTGTGAGACCAGCTGAAGCAGGCAACGTCATTAAGTAGCACTAAAGTGTTATTCAAGTCTCAGATGGAAATATACTTTTGTAACTGTTGAACATTGTACTTTAGGAGCACAGTATGTTAGTTGACACATCAGGTGATGCTTAAATAGTCAATGACAGGATTATATGAAGTTAAGAAAATCTTTTAGTTTATTCGTTAAATAAAATGAAATAATATTTCATATTTTGCAGTTTCAGTGAGTCATCTCCCAGAGCAGTCTAAGAACCCACAGTTGTGGCCAGACGTTTCTAGTTTCGTCTGGTCATAATAATGCATATGTGCGAATATTTATACATTGATTAGCCAGAATATTATGGTCACCTAACTAACTGATGGTATTTCCACCTTTGGCACGGATAACAGCCGCTATGTGTCGTGGTATGGAGACAATGAGGCCTTTATAAGTCACTGGAGGGAGTTGGCACCACATCGGCACACACTAGTATACTAATTTCGGTAAATTTCGAGGAGGGGGGCGATGAGCTTTGACGCCAAGTTCGATCACATTGGAGATGTGTTCCATCGGATCAGACCTGGCGAGCTGAGGGACCGGCAGATCAAGGAATTCGTCAAAGTGTTCCTCGAACCACTTCATCACACTCCTTGCCTTGTGACACAGGGAATTTTCTTGTTGAAAAATTCCAGTGCCGTCGGGAAACATGATCGTCATGAAGGGTGTACTTGGTCTGCGACCAGTTTACTATACCCCTTGACAGTCATGGTGCTTTGCAGTAGCTCTACTGGGCCCATGCATGCCCACGTGAATGTTCTCCAGAGCATAATGGAATCGCCTCCTGCATGTATCCGTCCCACAGTGCAGGAGCTGTTCTCCTGGAAGACGACGGATTCGCGCCCTCCCATCGGCACGATGAAGGAGGTATCGGGATTCATCAAACCATGCAACGCCCTGCCACTGCGACAACGTCCAGTGCCTATGTTCACGTGCCCGTTTCAGTCGCAGTTGCCGATGTCGTGGTGTTAACATTGACGCATGCATAGGTCGTCGGCTGCGGTGGCCCATCGTTAGGAGTGTTCGGTACACTGTGTGTTCAGATACACTACTGGTCTGCCCAACATTAAAGTCTAATGTTAGTTCCGCCACGGTTTGCCACCTGTCGTGGTTAACCAGTCTGACCAGCCTACGGCGTCCGACATCTGTGATGAGGGGTAGCCGCCCAACCCGACGACGTCTGGACGTGGTTTCACCTTGGTTTCGCCACGTGTTGAATACACTCACCACAGAACTCCTCGAAGACCCGACAAGTCGTGCAGTTACCGAAATGCTCGTGGCGAGCCTCCGGGTCATCACAATCTGCCCGCTGTCAAACTGAGATAGATCGCGCTTTCCCCATTCTACACACGAACACCACACTCACTTATATTACATGCACCGTTCGTGTGTCTGACTGTTAGTCATTGCTCACCAGGTGCTATCGCATGAATGGGCTTATGACGATAGTATGTCTGTGGTCATGATGTTCTGGCTGATCGGTGTGTAAGAAGTAGGGCTATGAAGCCTTTAGGTCATATCTTAGGATTCCACCATAAGTTGACGCTGCAGTGACACGGCAAATTAAAAAAAAATCTAAGATGGCGGATAGTTGCAAAGTTAAAAATTGGCGGTAAATTTAAAAATTGGAGGTAGTGGTGGCGGGAAATTCAAAAATGCAAGATAGTTGGAGATTCATGACAAATTTTAAAAAATTCAAGCTTGCAGTAGTAGCTCAGTTGTAATTTATATGCTCTTTCGGCCCTCTTCCTCCCCACTCCCCTCACCCTTCTCCCTCCCTCCACCCTCCTTGCAATTCACTACGGTCTTCTGATGTTGCAATCTATTAACAGACAACTTCATTGTATGCAGACAGCCTAGTAGAGCTTCTGGCGTTATACACAAGATCATTTATATACATTGTAAACAGTAACCGTCCTATCGCACTTCCTTGGGGTACACTTGGAATTACATTTACATCTGCCTATTTTGTTCCGTTATTGATGACATCTTGAATTAAAATGAAACAACAAATCAATATTCTTAGATGGTGGAACTAGCCCAGTTGAGCTAGTGGAACCATTTTTAAAAAAGCCGCGCCCCTTTTCCTTTCTCCTCTTCTCCAGCTGATCACAGCGTAGTATAAAAATGAAGCGTAAAGTGTCAGGGTCATATAAAATGGCATGCCCGTCTCTACCACATCCATTGACGTCATTGGTGGGCGATGACATGGCGGTCGGCCGGTAGCGATGGGCCTACCAGGGCCTGTGGACAATGTTTACTTTTTGTACGCTTTTACTGTTTCAAGTGATTTATTGACAATAGTGTAATCGAAGAGTAGTGCATTTCTTTGCCTATTTTCTGACGTTTTGCACAAGAACATTTATACATATTGTACACAGTAACTATCCTACCTAGTTCAAATGATCTCCATGGATTTTTGAAAGGTTAAGCGAACACTTGGACCGCGCGGTCTACGGGCGCCTTGCCACGGTTTGCGCGGCTTCTCCCGTTGGAGGTTCGAGTTCTGCCTCGAGAATTTGTGTGTTGTGCGTAGCACAAGTTAGTTTAAGTTAGATTCAGTAGTGTATAAGCCTAGGGACCGATGAGCTCAGCAATTTGGACCCATAGGAACTTACCAGAAATTTCCAAATTTTTCCCGAACACGAAGTGCTGGTCATCTTACTTAGGTTCTCACACTGAAAAATATAATTGTATAGTTAACTATTGCGAACTGTGTGAAAGGACATTTCATTTGATTTTTTCTGCAATAAATTCAGTTTGTGAAAAGATTAAATCGCTATGAGAAGTGACCATAATTTCATCGCAAATTCATGCCTGCATACTCTTTAAACTTGTTACTGATGTAATTTACGGTTTTGGTTGGCCCCTGGACAGTGAGCTAGCCAATACTGTGAAATCCAATGACGCATAAGGAGACCCTATGAACAGTGCTTTTCTTATTTAAAATTTATTCATGCTGATGCGTGTGGGGGCTCATGAGTCGATATTTGGTGACAGGAACAGTGATTACCTTCACCATTAGACCATCATTTATCTGAAAGGAATCAGCAAGAAGAGAAGAGTGAACATTCATGATCATTTTACATTCACGATATTACCCATTTACGTCCAAACTGTCGAGAGTGGTTGTAAGAAATCGCATGTAATCAGCGGAAACAACCACTCTTGAGGTCCAAAATTGTTTCAGAAGTCCAATGACTAAGTGTGGGGAGTTAAAAAGAATGGGGTACAATGGTGAAGCAGCTCCTCATAAACGACAAATTTCTTTAGTCACTGATGAGCGACATTTGAGGTGGTGTTAAGAGCGACGCCGCTGGACAATGGATGACTGGAAACGAGTGATTTGAAGCGATGAATCACGATAAACTCTGAGGGAGTCCGATCGAACGGTTTGGGTTTGGGGAATACGTGGGGAACGTTATATGCCATCATTTGTAGTGCCGACAGCGAAGTACGGAGCAATAGGTGTTACGGTATGGGGGCGTTTTTATTGATTTGGTTATTGTTCCTTTGTTGTGCTTAAGAAAATTTTAAATGCAGGAAGATTTAAACACATTTTACGGCTGTACAATAGAGGAACAGTTTGGAGACTATGATTGTTTGCATGAGCATGGCAGTGAACCTTGTCACAAGGCAGCATCTGTGAGGCATTGGTTTCTGAACAGTGATATTCCTCAAATGGACTGACCTGCTACGAATCTAGATCTGAATCCAATAGCACACTTGTGGAATGAGGTAGAACGTCGACTTCGCTCCATACCCAGCGTCCAACATCACCCATATCTCCTCTGGTTTCAGCTCTTGACGAAGAAGCTGCCATTAATCCACAGGCATTCAGGCACCTCACTGAAAATGTCCCCATCAGAGTTAAAGCCTCATAAAGGCGAAGGGTGGACATATCGCAAAAAAAATGGCTCTGAGCACTATGGGACTCAACATCTTAGGTCATAAGTCCCCTAGAACTTAGAACTACTTAAACCTAACTAACCTAAGGACATCACACACACCCATGCCCGTGGCAGGATTCGAACCTGTGACCGTAGCAGCCTTGCGGCTCCGGACTGCAGCGCCAGAACCGCACGGCCACCGCGGCCGGCGGACATATCGCATATTAATATTCAAATGTGTGTGAGTTCCTAGGGGACCAACTGCCGAGGTCATCGGTCGCTACCCTTATACACTAGTTAAACTAACTTATGCCAGAAACAACACACACACCCATCTCCTAGGGAAGATTCAAACATCCGGCGGTCGCATATTAATAACCACTGACAGGTGTCCGGATGCTTTTAATCAGTTAATGTGCACAGGACTAAAAATTTCATACGATTTTTTACCAGATCACTAGTGAAGATTTTTTGACTTGGCTTAAATCTGGGATAAAGTTCTCTGCACTTTCGTTGCAACATTCTGACACGGCTATTCAAAGATGGTGTATCTTTCGCCTCCCCTAAGGCCTTGCTCAGTACATTTTGGTCAAGAGTATTGAACTTTGCGTTTGAATTTCATCTCTTCGTACTCCACGTCTTCGTTCTCAGAGCTGTGTGTTTGATGTTGACTCACACAGGCATTCCGCTATTTTTCAAGAAATGGTTCAAATAGCTCTAAGCACTATGGGACTTAACATCTGAGGTCATCAGTCCCCTAGACTTAGAACTACATAAACCTAACTAACCTAAGGACATTACACACATCCATGCCCGAGGCAAGATTCGAACCTGCGACCGTAGCAGTCGCGCTGTTCCGGACTGATTCGCCTAGAACCACACGGCCACCGCGGCCGGCCGCAATTTTTATCCTGTCACTCTTGTTTATTAAAAAAAAATTCTTAACTTTCTTAACATTATGGTCACTGATGTCCTCATCTGCGATAGATGATTCGAATATTTCGCGTCTGTTTATTGGTAGGGGGTCTAAGAGTCGATTCTCTGACACTATGCTGGAAGTAATGTTGGGAAAAAACATTTAGAACTTTCTCACACGAATCTACAGCGGCGGTTTCGATCGCATTTCTCACCCTGACCATAACTGAAAAATATTGAAGTCTCCCATTATTACACAGCATGGTTAGGAAACTTACTCGCAATATTCCGCACGCTTTCTCTGAAGCGCTGTGCCCCTACAGCTTCTGTCGCAGGTAGCCTATAAGGCATCTTGATTACCACGGCTTATCCTCCTTTGGCTTTCACATTCACAATCCATAGAAACATCATTCGATATTATCATATTCTCTATGTCTACGGCAATAAATACGCCGCCACTATCGGGCATTGTTACCTTTAATAAGCGACACTAACTCTGGGAGCATACCATGTATGCTCCTGCAGTTTACTAATATCTCATTCACATTTTTTCTCTTCGATCTGTGAGGACGAGCATTCTCTGAGAGTAATTTGGCTGATCTATCTACGACTTCGTCTGGCAAATCATCACTGATCATAACTAAGAATGCGTCTCCTCCGCATGTTGGATAATCTTGTATACCTGGGTATTGTTGTAGAGTTCTTTTCGAAGTTACTGTATTTCAGATTTGTACCATTGCCTGAGAGTGAGACATTACGCATAGCATTTTTTTAAAGTGCAGATCAAACCGCTGTTAATTCTGTTGTCACGGTCTGAGTGTCGTGGTGCAATCAATATCATCTTTCGACTCGCAAGGCGGAGTTTAAGTCTGCATAGAAAGTACCCGTAGTTATTTTTGATCTGTCTCTAAATGAAGTGTAAAAAATTATCTATACAAAATTTTAGAAAGGAGATAAAAAGAAATACTTTTTGTGTGATGAAAATGTTACCGGTGCGCCGTTTCCCCGCTAGGGGTCGATGAAGGTTTTCACCATAGCGATGTTCAGAAACTGTATTGAAACTGTTGTGTGGTGAATATTGTTTGAGAGATGTTGCTAAAAATGTCGTCCTGTTTACATTAATGCACACTATCAACTGTGTACTGATTACTGTCTAACACGCTCGAGAGAACCAGGGTTTCATGAATAATTGCTGCATCTCGGCCAAAGGGCCAACCATGTGTACTGGAGTTCTTTCAGTTTCTCGTACACCAAAACCCAGACAACACACATGTAGAAACATTACAACAGGCAGCACCACATTATAGCACCTTACCTAACAGACCTATTAAATGACTCTCCACCGCTGAGTAGGGTGCCTGAATCATGGAAAGCCAACAATCCTGTTATCATCAAAAAACTTGCAGACAAAAACCCATCAGAACCTAACTCCTGCGGACCTATATGGCTCATCAACTCCCTAGTTAAGTGGCAGGAACGGCTCCTGTGTAATTGGCTACAGGATCAGAGACAACTCTACGGTCTTAGCCCCCCATCAATATGGGTTCAGAGTAGGAAGATCAGTAGACGCTTCAGTATATATAGTCTTTAACATCATAGGTCATACTCACCTTAATTGCACTATCACTATCTTAACCGATACTGCAGGCGTCTTCGATAATCTTTGGTGGTCTGCATTGTTGGCTCGATTCCGTGAGCTTCTGGTATCTGCATGCCTCTACAATAGTTTCCTTGATTATTGCGTAAACAGAGTCGTTGAGTGCCTGGCGGGAAACCAAACAATAGTCAAAAAGAGGGATGCCTCCAAGGTTTGATTTGCGGACCCATATTTTGGGGCAGCGCATTCAAGCCCCTCTTGCATCTCATAGACGAGGCTTTCGATGACACACATCAGAGCATACCACTGTTGTCTCTACGAACCCGTATCGAGCTTCGCAGAAAGTGTATAGGCATATAGGCTTGCTCTATTGAGCAACAGGACAGCAGTGAGGCGTGGACAAAGGAATGTTCTCTTGAGACTGTCAGGGGCATTCCGCACTACCTCAAAAAAGGTTCTACATGTGGTGTTGAATGTATTCCTTATCGACGTAACGATCAGATATCGGGCCACACGTTACTGGCTGAAGAGGTGAAGACATGATAACATCAGGAAAACAGCAGGGGAAGACGTCGAACGAAAACATCAATGAACATAAAACGGTTGGATGTCTGGCGACGGGAGAGGGAGCAAAATGACAAAAGCCGTAGGGTGTACAACTTTTTCTCGAACATCAGGGAACAGTTAGGGGTGAATCATGTTAATACCGGCTGTGGCATGGTTTATTTCCCGACTAGAGATGGACCATATCCAGCACACCTGTGGCCCTTGTCGCTTTGGTTAGATGGGAACCGCCAATGCAGTGAACACAAATTCCCTGTTCCGTGAGCGATACTGTGAGAGTACTGCAAAACGTAACTGGTGTCACAGATGAAAGACTACAACATACACTCATGGACTCACACAAATGGGGACAACTAAATAAAGTAACAGACCACATCTCGGAGACAAAATAATAAACAAAAGAGGCTTTGCAGACATCGTAGCAAACTCCAAAGAGAGACTGGGTTAGTTCAAATGAGGATTCCAGTATTACAGACGCCTCCAGCACCGACACAGAGGACATAGCTCACGAAGAAGAACATGTAGACACCGAAATATACGAACATTTAACATAAATCAAACCAGGGAGATATGTTATCATGTAATCATGGCAACCGGTCGGAGTGGCCGTGCGGTTCTAGGCGCTACAGTCTGGAGCCGAGCGACCGCTACGGTCGCAGGTTCGAATCCTGCCTCGGGCATGGATGTGTGTGATGTCCTTAGGTTAGTTAGGTTTAAGTAGTTCTAAGTTCTAGGGGACTGATGACCTCAGAAGTTAAGTCCCATAGTGCTCAGAGCCATTTGAACAATTTTTTTTGTAATCGTGGCCGGTTGTTGTACCAGGCACCACGCTAAAACTGTAAAGCATTAACTCAGCATCAAGTAGACTAGCGTATCAACATACCTTAGTAAGTGAGCTTGGGAGGCACTGAACAGGGATAGCGGGCGCGAGGTCACATTCCCGGACCTCCTCCTTGGGCAGAGCAGGTGAAGGATCTCTACTACTCACTCTACTCTATCGTCTTTTATCGCTCTTCCTCAATAAACAAATATTTCTTTTATGATTTCCTATTTCCAGTATGATATGTAATAGTTAAGTGTAATACAGCTGCCATGTACAGAAAGAAAGGGACACAAGATCTCCACGTGATGTTGCATGTGCAACGGAGCCCGCGGCCTCAGCTACGTAACTGCGCGATTAGGGCAGTTAGTCCCTCGTAGGTGGACTGAGTGTAGCACTACGGTGCGCACAAAACTTGGTAGTTCACATGCAGTATGAAAAAAATAGTAATAATCTAATCTCTAAAACGTGTTTATCACACGGCAGATTGAACACCGTCTCTGAACATGACTAGCGTCGGAACCTTAGGGTGACTTTTGTCACAGAAAATAAAAATTTTTCTCTCTTCATTTCCTCTAAAAACTCTAAATTTTTTTATATGTCGTTTTTTTACACCCCATCTATTAATCGAGGGCCTTGCCAGGAACTGTAACGCTGCACTTACATTGTCTCTTACGTCGGGTAAGGTGCACCGCTTTGAGTGCTGTCAATGATACGACAAGTTGTACTCATAGAGCTATATCACTGTTCAGGTTATCATATTGTTTTGAGGAATGTTTCAACAACACCTTCGCAGTTATGAACCGTCGACGTAGATGCAATGGAGGTTCCCGAGTCTCAGATAATAATGCATTAGTTGTGTATAGCTCATAGCACATAGATATAAACGCGACACTTTATAGACTTAAGCACCAAACAAAGTGATATAGGCATGCGTATTCAAATACAGAGACATGTAAACAGGCAGAATACGGCACTGTGGTCGGCAACGCCTATATAAGACAACAACTTGTTATTTCGGTTACTGCTGCTACGGTGGCAGGTTATCAAGATTTAAAGGAGTTTGAAAGTGGTGTTATAGTCGGCGTAGACGCATGGGACACAGCATCTCCGAAGTAGCGATAAAGTGGGGTGAAACACCCAGTTTAACCCGCAGGAGAGCACAGATAGAATAAATTGTGGAAAGGGGCCAAAATAAGGGGCTGTCAGTTACACTCGAACATACAACTTTATTATTTGATCAAACGTTACAAGAGCCCAAAATAGTTTTTTAAACACACAGCTTTAACCTTTGGCACTTAATTACCGGCTTTAATTTAAACTTTAATTTAAAAACAGCTGAAGGCCAATAACTTAAAAAGCAAGCATAATCAGAACTTTAAAAGGCAAGCATTCTCTTAAACAGTTCTTTAGTTAGGCTGAAGTAAACAAGTTAAATTCAAATCGGCTGAAGGCCGAAGACTTAAAAATTAAAAAAAAAAAAATTAAAATGCCAAAGGGCTTACGTGAAATAGTACTTTAAACTAGGCTGAAGGCCTTAAGAGTAAAACAACTCTAATTTAAAACACAAAACCGGCTAGAAGCCACACAAGTACCAACAACAAGGACAAATTAAAAAAAAAAGGCATTCCACATAAGGGCGCCCAGATGTTCCAGGGTCGACCTGTAATTCAAACACTAACGCTCGCTTACGTATGACAGACAGTCGGGCCAACCATTCATGATCCGATGACAACACAACCGACCGACAGTTAGCGGACCCACCGAAAACATGGCTTCCACTTCACCCGACCAGGGCACAACAGTAAGTTCAACGGAACAACCAATCATACACGGAGCTGTCAAACTACACACCGTGCTGGACAGCAACAACACGATGAAGGAACTACACTGCCTGAATTTTACGTCAACGCCCAGGGCAGGTAACTGGAACGTTAACGGCCACAAGGCAGAAGATTCCGCTGGTACACTTCAGTTCAAATCGCCAAATACAGTGAAACTCCACCGGAGGGTGGCTAGAATTTTCCAACTTGAAAACCACGTTGTTGCTCGCGGGAATATCCCAGCAGCCGACAACGAACTCCAAACGACGCCATGTGTACAGTCTTGACTTGTTGGTAGGTTAAATCAAAACTCAACCTTCGTGTCCCGCCGGCCGGAGTGGCCGAGCGGTTCTAGGCGCTTCAGTCTGGAACCGCGTGACCACTACGGTCGCAGGTTCGAATCCTGCCTCGGGCATGGTTGTGTGTGATGTCCTTAGGTTAGTGAGGTTTAAGTAGTTTTCTAAGTTCTAGGGGACTGGTGACCTCGCGCCGGCCGCGGTGGTCTCGCGGTTCTAGGCGCGCAGTCCGGAACCGCGCGACAGCTACGGTCGCAGTTTCGAATCCTGCCTCGGGCATGGATGTGTGTGATGTCCTTAGGTTAGTTAGGCTTAAGTAGTTCTAAGTTCTAGGGGACTGATGACCACAGCTGTTAAGTCCCATAGTGCTCAGAGCCATTTGAACCATTTGAACTGGTGACCTCAGAAGTTAAGTCCCATAATGCTCAGAGCCATTTGAACTTTCGTGTCCGGGGTCGGTGAGCAACGGACCTCGTAGCAATGGGAACAGCGCCACACTTTCCGACACAGTGTAGAGACTGCCAGCGGGCCTCGGCCAAACTACGCCCCGCCGAGAATTCCTCACTGCTCCACGCCAACCAACCGACTCCTCAGAGCCAGTACGCCGACAACATTTATAATAACTTGTCAGTCAAAATCACACAAACTACAGTTTCACGAACACTTGCACGAAGAACTAGACAATGCTAACGGCAGTGCCTGTAGCATAACAGGGACGAACCACGATTCGGCACACACAGCCAACCCATAAGCGACCGCCGACCAGATACACATCGCCCGGCAAGACGACCGACCGACGACCATCCAAAGTCGTCCCCACTCGGCAACCGTCGGGAGAGTCATGGCGGTCCGGACCTTACTACTGCCGCGCCCCGACTGAGCTTGTGCCGCGTGTCAAACACTGCCAGGTCCGAACTAACTGCTGGCACGTTCCAACTGACTGGTCGATACACGCCGGCCGGGAAGTAATAGCAGTCCAGCAAAGATAATACGGCAGGGCTTATATCGATAAGCGCTGCTGCTGCCGCTCACGGGTAGGCAAAGCAGCAACTCAGTGACACAAGTATTTGAAACTAACATAATGAGGTGGCAGTATGGCAAAAACAGGATGTTAAATAAGAGATGGCACTAACACGAGCCACGCACGGCTCTTGTGTATTTTCCCGTATGACCATTTCACGAGTGTGTCGTGAATATCAGGAGTCCGGCAAAACATCAAATCTCCGACATCGCTGTGGTCGGAAAAAGATCCTGCAAGAACGGAACCAACGATGACTGAAGAGAATCGTTCAACGTGACAGAAGTGCAACCTGTCAGCGTGTGAACCATTCAACGAAACATAATCGATACGGGCTTTCGGAGCCGAAGGCCCACTCGTGTAACCTTGATGACTACACGACACAAAGATTTACGCCTCACCTGAGCCCGTCAACACCGACATCGGACTGTTGATGGCTGGAAACATGTTGCCTGGTCGGACGAGTCTCGTTTCAAATTGTATCGAAAGGATGGACGTGTACGGGTATTAAGACAACCTCATGAAGCCACGGACCCTGCATGTCAGCAGGGGACTGTTCAAGCTGGTGGAAACTCTGTAATGGTGTGGGGCGTGTGCAGTTATAGTGATATGAGACCCCTGATACGTCTAGATACGACTCTGTCAGGTGACACGTGCGTAACCTTCCTGTCTGATCACTTCCATCCACCTATGTTCATCGTGCATTCCGACGGACTTGGGCAATTCCTGCAGGGTAGTGCGACACTCCAGATGTCTAGAATTACTACAGAGTGGCTCCAGGAACAGTCTTCTGAGTTTAAACATTTCCGCTGGCTAAGAAACTCCCCAGGCATGAAATTATTGAGCATATATGGGATGCTTTGCAACGTGCTGTTCAGATGAGATCTCCACCTCGTCGTACTCTAACGGATTTATGGACAGCCCTGCAGGATTCATGGTTTCAGTTCCCTCTAACACTACTTCAGACATTAGTCGAGTCCATGTCACGCAGTTTTGCGGCACTTCTGTGTGCTCTCGGGGGTCCTAACGATATTAGGCAGGTGTACCAGTCTCTTTGGTTCAAAAGGCTCTGAGCACTATGGGACTTAACAGCTGTGGTCATCAGTCCCCTAGAACTTAGAACTACTTAAACCTAACTAACCTAAGGACATCACACACATCCATGCCCGAGGCAGGATTCGAACCTGCGACCGTACCAGTCACGCGGTTCCGGACTGAGCGCCTAGAACCGCTTGGCCACCACGGCCGGCCAGTCTCTTTGGCTCTACAGTTTATTATACAGGTGTTTCAGAAGTGATGGTCAGTAATTCGCACGTGGAAAATACAGGCCGAAAGTAGCTAAAAAGCTCCAATAAACATGGGTCAACAAATCAACCGTTGTCGAAATACAACACATTCTCTGTTGCGGTTCATCAGTGTCTAGGAGCACATGGTATCTTTAAACGTTAAAGTAGGCGCTTCAAATGTCCAGGCGTCTGAATGCAACACTGAACTCGTCTCTGAAATGAGTTGCGAATCCTCTGAGGCAGACGCGGGGAATTCTGTAATGCTGGAAGGCTGCATCAGTCCGCAAGCGTAATTACTGAAGAGAGTTGACCTCGGTACCGTAGACCAAGTTTTTGACGTGTTAAATCCGGAGACCTTGGAGGCCATGGCACAGGCCCTCCTTTACGTATCCAGTGCTGACCATACGTCCGAGTTAGAAGCCAGTGCACTCGTAAATGAAAATGTGCTGGAGCACCGTCGTACATGAACTACATGTTTAGGCGTTCGTTCAGTGGGACATCATCATGTACATCTCGAAGTACAGTCCGCAAAAACCGCACGTCCTTCTCTCCGGTTAATCTCTGTGGTAGGAAGTGTGGCCCAATTATGCGGTCTCCGTGCAGTCCTGCCAGACGTTCGACGTATAACGGTGCTGATGTCGCAGTCCAAAGTTACGTACGTCAAGAATCACATCAAAACACTGAGGTTTCCATCAGGTGACTATGTCAAACTGTGACAGCTACTAGACGAAAAAGTCAGGTATAGTAATACAGTTCCAAGATATAACCTCTGTTGTTACATAAGCTGCAGCAACTTTAAAAACAAATGCAGTGTACTCACTTTCTTTCTTCTGTTAACAACTCTTCCAGCTATTTTATAGCTCCCCGTTATAATAAAACGTTTCCTCCGATCGAAAACGAGCGCATGCAACAGGCCGAAACAGTCGCCTGTAACGGGAACGCACAGAGCAGTCTTGTAAGCTGTATGTACTCTTACACTCAAGAGGGCTGGCCAACTGGTGAGCTTCCAGTAACTCCCAAAATTATTTCGTCGTTGAGGCTGCCAGCCGGATAGGGCTGAAGTACAGGACAACTGGCATTTAACTCAAACATTGGCATCCACACTGGTCATCAACTTCTCCTTCTAATGAAACTCGTGTTCTGAATACTGCCTCCTGGTACGACTTCACACACCATTGATGTTTATAATGTCTGTGTTTATGCAGTCTGTATCTTCATATTACGATGTCCTTCAGACATAGGCAAATGTCTGAAAGAATAGACACTGTTCTGATAAATACAGTTGTGTTAAATATTACAAAATTGACACGCATTTTGCGAATCTCGATTGTCGTCAGCTGTTTATGACAGATGAAAATTTGTAACGGACCAGGACTCGAAATCGGTTTCCGGCCTGTTTCGACTCCCAGTCGGTCACAAATTTTCATCTATCACAAACGTTTGAGATCAATTGGGATTCGAAAAATGTGAATCAATTTCGCAATACTTGGTGCACTATTTTCTGTTTCAATGGGAGTCTGGGCACGGGGCTTTCGAGGCCTGCGAAAGAATCATATGTAGGGTCCAAGAACGTCGGCACAACCGCAGGCGTTTCTCACCAAGTCTGGAACCGCAAGACCGCTACGGTCGCAGGTTCGAATCCTGCCTCGGGCATGGATGTTTGTGATGTCCTTAGGTTAGTTAGGTTTAACTAGTTCTAAGTTCTAGAAGACTAATGACCTCAGCAGTTGAGTCCCATAGTGCTCAGAGCCATTTGAACCATTTTTTTTTTCTCGCCATATGTTTGTTCACCAAATACGTTAAGCTGATTAACATCGGCAATAGTTACAGCTTCGTGAGGCGTAGTTTCCATGTAGATGCTGTAAAGAGGAACGGTAAATGTAGAAGTCTATGACTGTATATTAAATTTATTATGTTATGTATTTAGCCACTTTTCTGTGTGATTGGCATTAAGGTACTGATAAGCGGGTGCTGTAGTCGGTAAGTAGAGAGAGGAAATCCTGAATGATGAGCTAGTGCTTGGCCCTATTGGCTTAGGAATGTCTTCATTGCAGACGTTTCTTCAGTTCGTTGCACTAATAATTGTATGACAACATGTATCAACGGATTCTCGAACGTCGTCTTTATGATAAATGGAGTAAAAAAAAAAAAAACTTGCAGTCTGTGTATGGCGTGGAAAGCTTCACTATTTTACCCACGTCTATGATACGTTCCTTGAGTTTTATCTGTTACACAGTATCTAAATGTCATAAAGACGGATCCGACAGCATATAATGAGCACGTTATGGATGTACGATTTTCACCTTAAGCAATTACATAATGACTGTGGGCTTTGTTGTGCACGAAAGTTTTTTCTTGGTAGACCTAATGACTGTATTGAAACTAAATCTTAAATTATATTTATGATTTAAACATTGACCTACAGAATTTTCCCTGACAAGGACAACTCAGTCTGAACCTATTCATTTATTACCCACATTATACAAGCCCAACGCAATCTGACTGCTATACAGTGACAACATGACTTCCAATAATTAATACAAAAGAATGGCCCTGAATTGCAAGAAATCCTAGCAATAATAAAAATCCAGAAAATATGAAATCAAAGAAATATGAAACTACCTCCAGCTCTGTTAATTTGCCTAAACGCATTTCAATCACAAGTCCCGATCGTGGAAACCCCATATTTTTTTTATAAGTCACTTACATCACAGAAAATCTTCTTAACACGAACTATAGCAATTACAGGAAGCAGCAGTTACAGCCAGATACGTAAAAACATTCTAACTACTATAGATTCATACTACTAGGAGGCATGTGGTTTGAAAAAGAAAGATTTTGTTGGCGAGCAGACAATGCATTTAGAAAATTTTACCTTATTCATGTAAAATCCACTTCCAAAAAATATATAGTTGTCAATAATTCCACTGCTCAAACATTACCAATCAAACATACGTCATCATACATCTCCTTGCTTCTCACTTTACAATGCATATCCTACCAACACAGAGACTCCACTAAGAAAGGAAGAAAAAAAAAGCATGTCCATACACTTCTCTATCTACTCGCTAACAGCTAGTCCGTCCAACCAGAGAATCTCTTGCCGAGGACGTAGAGCGCTGTCAGCGATATTAACAAAGTCTGCAGCGCTGCCAACATACAAACAGGCTACTTACAATATTAAGCTAATGACACAGCGCAGTGGTGGAACACACAATTTAATTCAATACATAAACTGTCGATTGTAGGGTAAAGCGTTACTTGTTCTACATCTCGATGAAATGTACCTGGAAACAAAAACGTGCAACGCTACGACAAGTTTTCGATTTAAATATTTAAACGTACTTTTGCAAATAAACCTAGCGTGCAAAACGAGTACCATTTTACAGAAACGTTACGTTCATGGTCTCTTACCCACGGCTCTTCCGCACGCTTCGAAAGCCGAATTTCTGGTTCGCGACTCCTCGTGTTAGTATTACTTGCAGTGTACCGAACATTATCGGAAAAGGTCTAAAACTTCTACAAGTCTGCCACGCTCGAAACAACATTCAGAATGACATGTTAATCCGTCTTTAGTCCATCTTATGCTGGAAAAGGAAAACATCAGCTGTCAGCTACAGACAAAAACTAACATCCGTCTCGTGGAACAGCTCGTGCCTTGCTTAGTGGTATCATCTCCTCGTAAAGCGCACTTACCTATCGAGCCAGGCTCAAATGACGTTAACTGCCGAATACAGGTCAGATTATAAGTCGTCAAAACACTTCTCCCTACTGGCTCGGAAACGGTTTGCCATAGTGATAAACCTGGCACTGCCTTAATGTTTCTGGAAACCAGAGATAACGAAAATAAAGAAGGAACCTTACGATTTAACGACTCCTCGACGATGAGGTCAATTGAGAAGGAGACAAGATCGGATGGTGAAGCATGGGGAATGAAATCGGCCGTGTCCTTTTCAATGGAACCATCCCGGCGTCTGCCATAAGGGATTCAGGGAAAGGACGGAGAACCTCAAGCTGGATGGCCCGACGAATCTTGGAACCACCGTCATCGCAGTATTACTAGTGTCTCACTTATCCACATAGATATATCGAGGTAATGAGAGCAATTTCAGACGAGAAAATTTGCATCGTAAATAGGAGATTACGAAATTGAAAACAGCTTTTCCTGTCTGCAAAGTTTATGGTACCTTCGGACTAATCGATCCTGAAACAAAATATTGTTGGGGGCACAACAAACAGGGCTAGCACGAATGTTGAATATTTACAAAAAAAAAAGGGCAGTAATAATAGTCACAGGGTTCTCTGACTCATGGTTGAGCATTACGGAAGCACTGTCAAATCTAACCTTTCAGGTAGGCATTAACTATCCCGCACAAGCTAACTTACAAAGGTTCAAGAACAAGAATTAAGTAAGTAATCTAGGACATACTACAGCCGTCTATATATCGCTCCCGTAGGCATCGTGAACAAAAGATTAGAACAATTTCAGCGCGCACATAGCAGTTACTCTTCCCACGGTTCGCACGCGAATGGAACAGGAAAAACTCCAATATCCGGTGCGGAGAGCTCCGTTTCCAGGTACGGACGTAAGAAAATACGACTGGGAAACCGCGAGATACCAGGAGAAATCCGTTATGACTGCCAGAATGAAGAATGTGACAACAATCCGATTACTGGCGCGCCAGTGATAAGCGTGAGTCAGTTTTGACAGACGATCTGTGTGGAGCAGAGCGATTGCGGGGAACCTGTTGCTCCATTCATAAAAAATGCGGCACGTAGCTGCTGGCTGCTGGCTAGGGAGTCGTTGACACGGCGAAGCAGCAGGCCAGCGCCCCCTGCAGCTACTCGCCTAGCTGCCTTCCCTTGCGGCCACTGTCTCACTCAGTTTTCTAGCTGTTAGCAGTCTTATGCAAGAACTAAGGCGAATGCAATGCAGTCAGCTTCTGTCTGCAGAAAATACGCGTGGAAACGTATTACAGGTGCGAACGTACTCTTGCGACGTTAGTGATTCGTTGGTATTGCACATAGGTTTAACGACAGTTTGACTTGTGTTAGTACTAGATGGTTTAACAATGATGTTGTAAACAGGATTAAGCAAGTTAGTGGTCAGTAACGCATGACGAATTATGTGATGCCGTAATGCAACACGTTCGGCGTATCTCAAGGACCTGTGACAGCGCAGCTGCTGTTGATGATGTTTATAAATGACGTAGGGGGTAATGACTATAGCTGTACGAGACTGTTTGGAGACGACGTAGTTTTTTTCCGTTGGAAACCTATTATAAAACGCGGGCTGGCGTGCAGATACCATTTGACTATGAGATCGGCGACCAGTCATTGCAATCAGTCACAGCTTTCAAATATCTAGAAATATTTATCTGGCGTGATGTAAGGTAGAACGACCACATAAATCTAGCAGTAAGGCATGCCCATATCACACTCCAGAATCCTAACAAAGTGTAATTGACGCCTGGGAGAAATTGCTTACAAACAGTTGCACAAATTCCTGAAATTGTTCGTCGATCTGGGATCATTACCAAATTGTGTTCACTGGGTTGATAGAAAACATTCAAAGAAGAGCTACACGATCTGTCATGGATTAATTAAGCGTTTGTGTGTCACAGTAATTCTCGACGTAGTTGGGGGTGGGAAGGGGCGGGAAAGGGAGAGGAAGAACGGAGGGGAAAGGGTGACAATGGATGTTAGTTTCACGGCGAATGACGAAATAAAAAAATGGTTCAAATGGCTCTGAGCACTGTGGGACTTAACAGCTGTGGTCATCAGTCCCCTAGAACTTAGAACTACTTAAACCTAACTAACCTAAGGACATCACACACATCCATGCCCGAAGCAGGATTCGAACTTGCGATCGTAGCAGTCGCGCGGCTCCGGACTGCGCGCCTAGAACCGCGAGACCACCGCGGCCGGCAATGACGAAATAGCTCTGAGGTTTAACGATAAATGGTTCTAAGTACACTTACTATTCGTGAGTATCAATTACATATTCTACAATAGGACTTCTTCCCGTTCCATTCACTTACGGAGCACGGGAAGAATGATTGTTTAAATGCTTCTGTGCGTACCGTAATTAATCTAATCTTGTCCTCACAATCCCTATAGGAGCGATATGTAGGGGGTTGTAGTATATACGTGGAGTCATCATTTAAGATCGGTTCTTGAACTTTCAAAAGTAGACTTTATTAGGATAGTTCACGCCTATCCTCGTGTCTGCCAGTTCAGTCTCTTCAGCATCTCTATGAAACTTTCTCATGTATCAAACAGAACTGTGACCATTCGTGCTGCCCTTCTCTGTATACGTTACATATTTCCTGCTATTCCTATTTGGAGAGGATCCCACACACTTGAACAATATTCTAGAACCGGTCGCACTAGTAATTTGTAAGCAATCTCCTTTGTAGACAGACAGCATTTCCAAAGTGTTCTACGAATAAACCGAAGTCTGCTACCTGCTTCACCCACGACTGAACCTATGTGATGGTTCTCTTTCATGTTCCTACTAAGTGTTACACCTACATCTACGTGATTACTCTGCTATTCACAATAAAGTGCCTCGCAGAGGGTTCAATGAACCACCTTCAAGCTGTCTCTCCGCTCTCGAACGGCACGCGGAAAAAACGAGCACTTAAATTTTTCTCTGCGAGACCTGATTTCTCTTATTTTATCGTGATAATCGTTTTTCCCCTTGTAGGTGCCAACAGAATGTTTTCGCAATCGGAGTAGAAAACTGGTGATTGAAATTTCATGAGAAGATCCCGTCGCAACGAAAAACGCCTTTGTTTTAATGATTGCCACTCCAATCCACGTATCATGTCTGTCACACTATCTCCCCTATTTCGCGGTAATACAAAACGAGCTTCCATTCTTTCTACTTTTTCAATGTCATCCGTCAGTCCCACCTGATGCGGATCCCACACCGCACAGCAATACTCCAGAATGCTTTTTTCGTTGCTTCTGCAAACAACGATCTGACCCGTTTTGTGTACCATGGGGGATCAGTACCATAACTTATGAATTTATGTGGTATATATCTCTCAATTGCTGTTGATACTATCTCTTTGAAAACATTCCACAACTTTTCTACACCTACATGATCAGATCGGAATGAGTGAAGATCGCCTCTTAAAAAGGCGTTGAGAGCATTTTATCAGCTTTTTTAAATAGATATACTTCGCGTTTCTTTTTGATGGTTGTAGGCGTTACGGTATTCAGCCTAGCAGCAACTGCCTTGTGGTCGCTAATCCCTGTATTCGTCACAACACTCACTATTTGTCCAGGATTATTTGTTGCTAAAAGGTCAAGTATGCTTTCGCAACCATTTACGCTTCGAGTGGGCTCATGAATTAATTGTTCAAAATAATTTTCTGAGAAAGCATTCAGTACAATTTCCGATGATGTTTTATGCCTGCCGCCGGCTTTAGACGTATAATTTTGCCATCATATCGAGGGTAGATTGAAGTCACCACCGACTATAATTGTATGAGAAGGGTGCTTATTTGAAATGAGACTCAAGTAGTTTTTGAACTGTTCAGCAACTATGTCTTCTGAGTCGGGGAGTCGGTAAAACGATCCAATTAATAGTTTAGTACGATTGTCATGTATAAACTCTATCCATACAATTCGCAGGAACTATCTACTTCAATTTCGCTACAAGGCAAACTACCTCTGACAGCAATAAATACTCCACCACCAACTGTATTTAATCTATCCTTTCTGAACACAGTTAGATCGTTTGAAAAAATTTCGGCTGAACTTATTTCGGGCTTTAGCCAGCTCTCTGTACCTACAACTATTTCAGCTTCAGTGGTTTCTATTAGGGTTTGGAGCTCTGGTTCTTTCCCAACACAACTACGACAATTTGCAACTACAATACCAATCGTTTCTACAACTACCTTACTGTGTTTTACCTGCCCACTTTTAGACGGACGCCCCTTCTGTGGTTCCCTGAGACCATCTAACCTAAAAAACAGCCCAGTCCCTTCCACACAGCCCCCGCTACACTTGTAGCTGCCTCCTGTGTGTAGTGGACTCCTGACCTATTAAGCGGAACCCGGAAACCCGCCACCCGATGGCGCAAGTCAAGGAATCTGCAGCCTACACGGTCACAGAACCGCCTGAGCCTCTGATCCAGACCCTGCACTCGGCGCTGCACCAAAGGATCACAGTCGGTTCTATCGACGATGCTGCAGATGGTGAGCTCAGCCTTAATCTCGGAAGCATGACGGGCAGTCTTTACCATTTCCGTAGCCGCCCGAAACCAGACTGAATCTACTCCGATCCAAAGCGACACACGTCATTGGTACCGACATGAGCCACCACCTGCAGTTGGGTGCACCATTTACTCTTCATGGCATCCGGAAGCACCCTTTCCACATCCCGAATGACTCCCGCCGAAATGCACAAGGAATGCCCACCGAGGTATTTGTATGAGTTTACCGCTCCAGCTGTGACTCGGTGATATTATATTCATAAGATACTGTGTTTGAAGTGCACAGTTCTACATTTCTAAACATTTAAAACCAGTTGGCAATATTTGCACCACTTTGAAATCTTATCAATATCTAACTGGTTATTTGTGCAGCTTTGTTCAGGCTGTAATTCATTGTAGATAACTACATTATCTGCGAAATGTGTGAGGTTATTATTAATATGGTCCGTTTGTCATTAATATACAAAATGAGCAACAAGGGACCCAACACTCTTCCCTGGGGTACACCCGAAGTTACGTCTACATCTGTCGATGACACTCCATCCAAGATCGCATGCTGCGACCTCCATACCAAGAAATCTTCAGTCCAGTAACAAATTTCGCCTGATGCCCCATACGATCGTACTTTTGATAAGCGTATGTGTGTTACGAGTAAAATGATTTTCGGAAATCGAGAAATACTCCATGTGCCTAATTACCTCGATCAATGACTTCGAGGATATCATGTGGCAGAAGTGTGAGGTGAGTTTCACGTAATCTGTGTTTTCGAAATCTACGCTAGTTGGAACGGAGGAGATCGTTCTATTCGAGACACCTCATAATATTTGAGCGCAGAATATGTTCTAAGATTCTCTAACAAATGGATATCAAGGATATTGGAGTGTATTTTTGTGGATGACTTCTGCTAGCCCTCTTGTAGACGGGTGCGACCTGTGCTACTTCCAGCTACTGTTTTTTATTCGAGGTATCTACGATAGAGTAGGTTAACACAGGTACAAATAGGGATTCCACCGGGCCTTGACTATTTTTCAACGCCACTGTCACTAATATTTATTGCCTTCAACTTTTCAGTAGTACGAGATAGTGGAGCAACACTCATAGGTTTTCCTTTGTGAAGGAACATTTGACAACAGAGTTAAGCGTTTCTGGTTTTGGTTGTCTACGTTCAGTTTCAGTTCTTGTCTTGTGTATGAGTGACTAAATGCCACATTTTGTGCCTCTAACAGGGTTTACATACGACCAGAATTTCTTTGGGTTTTGTGAAAGATGTTTCGACAATATTCTGCTAGTGACAGCAGGATTCACGCATTGTTCACTTGACGGCCAGACGCGATTCATTCAGCATCTCTCTATCTATAGCCCTGTGGTCTGTTTTATACCTATTATGAAATAGCCTCCGTTTCTTTAGAAGTTTCTTTACCGTGATTGTATGGCATGGAGGATCTCTCCGATCATGAACTGTTCTTCTTCTCTTGTCTTGGTTGTGTGTAGACGGACATCTTGCGAGTGCTGGCAAATGTAACCATATTTGTATGAGTTAAGCATATAATATATTCATTTAATATTATTGTGCACTTTTAATTTGTAAGAGGTGATCCCGATTTCATGTCCGCCTTCCTTGAATTAACCTGCATTCAAGTAATTTACAGTTCAACAATCGCAGCGGCCGATGCAGCCAACGACGCCATTACGTGGCGATATTAACTTATGAGAAATTAGCGGAAGCGAAATACTCGCCCGCTTTTAACATAATATTAATTTTTCTCCACAGCCGCCCGACGTTGCAGAAAATACGTAGCTTTAAGATTCTTATTTTCAGTACCATAGCCGAGAGCCAGAGCCAGGACTCCGACTACAATACAATGGTTAACGGAGGTAAGAAAAAATACTCTCGCGCGTGTGTGGGCCGCAATTGTAATTAATAACTAAAGATTTCTTGCTTTAAAGTGAACTGACTAGCCGAGGAAATTGATATGAAATGTTTATTCCAATGTTCAACTTTTATGCTCATGTTTTAAGATTCAGCGAGTCTAACATTCACTAACGTAACAAATAATTTGAGATTAATATTGTTAAAAAGGAGAACTTTCCAAAAGCATTTAACCGTAAATCAAAATTGAATGAAATATCATTTTTATTAAGGCCCACCACGTAAGTCGGCAACAATCAAAAAATCAAAATAACAATAATAATATATTAAATTACAACGGCCGACGGACGCAAGATTAGCGAATGCATGGTTAACTATTCTCTTAAACTAGAGCAATAGTTTCTCTCCATGCTTCTGTCTTCAGCTAGAAGTTTCGAGTTTCTCACAGAGATAGGACACTACTGCTTCTTTTTCTAGTTTGCTGAACATATAAGTCTTTCGGCTTGTTTTAGTTTCCCTTCGTTCTTAGGTATTCACTTTTGCTATAACTGCCTCATGGTCCCTGGTACCTGTTTCGACGTGGACTTCCTCAAATAGGTCAGGTCTGTTTGTTGGCATTAGATCTTATATATTTCCGTCATGAGTGGGGTTCCGAGCTATTTGTTCTAGGTAGTTTTCAGAGAAGGCATTTATTAATGTTTTGCAGGATGTCTTCTCGCTCTCAACGCTAGCAAAATTGTAATTATCCCTATTGATTTTTGGATAATTAAAGTCTCCTCCATGATTACAATACAGTGATTAGAGAACTTATGTACAAGCGAACAGAGGTTTTCTCTAAAGTTTTCGGTTAGTGTGGAGGTCGGTAGAAGCACCCTGTTATAATTTTATGCTCATACCTGGTGCTGACTCTTGCACAAAAAATCGCCCACGCAATTTCAGTTTCTGTCGCTATGGATTTGAGTTTCTTGTCTACTGCGAGAAATACAGCACTTCCGTTTTCCATTCCCTATCCTCTCGGGATACGCTTAAATTTTCCCCAAAATCTCTCTACTGTCAACTTCAGGTTTTAACCTGCTTTCTGTGCCTAGTACTATGCGAGCTTCAGTGGTATTTAGGAGGACTTCAAACTATGGCACTTTGTGTGATTGCTTCGGGAGTTAACTACTACTATTTTAACACTCTCAGCTGCTGGCTGCGGCAGCCCTTTCTTTGGATCTTACACTAATACGCGCTGATACTTCTGGATATTCTACAGCTACTGTTATTTTGATTGGACTCCCATGCTCCTCGCTGGGTCAAGTCTTGGGAGATGTTACAAGGCCTCACGTAGAACCTTATTCACCATCAGAAGCGTGTCGTGAAACATAACGCTTCCTGCAACATAGTCTCATGTTATGGCAATGAAGATAAACTCAGAGAAATTTGAGAGAAGAAAGGGTTACCGGCAATCCTTCTGCTGGCGTATCGCCCGAAAATTGCAATAGGAAAAGGGGAAGTGCAGTATTACGGCAACACACCGTACGGAGCTGAGGTGTACAGATGTAGGTGAAGAAATATACAAGACAAGGGACTGTTAGACTGAACGATGAGAAAAGAAATTAAAAAGCGAACGAGGTAGAGCAGTGATTACAGGCTTCGTGGATAGGCCCTATGTCTCCATCTATCGTAAATTACGTCAGAGGAATCCTAGAACGATTCATTGAGTAAATTCGCAGCCGACTTACTACCCTATTGCAGTCCTAATCAGCTAGTGCTCTGTCACCAAGGACCTCGACATCCATGGAACGTGAAACTGTAAACTTACTTCCCATTTTCTGAACACAATAATGAAAAGAGCTCCACGGTATTCCCATTAACGTATCACTGAAGAAGCTTTGCCTCTTAAAAATATGTCTTACTCGGAGAGGAAATTGGAGATCACGACCACATCTCTTTGCTAATTCTGTAAGTGTTATAATAGTGGATCTTCAACACTACAAATGTTAATAAAATTTTCTTGAAAGTTACCTACTGGTTATCTGCAAGTGGACGGTCACTGAATTTAGACCGAACGCAAAACGTGCAACCCTGTAGTGCCCAAGGCCTCACCGCACTGCTATAAATAATGCATAAAGAAAAATCAACGAATGAAACTATATATGCACTAGAAGGCATTCTATAGATCTCCCGAAAATCTACGTCCTGCAAATTTTGCAAAAAAAAGCTTTAGAGATTAGAGAAAAGTTGGGTCACTTTTCCTAATTTCACTCACCGGTTTCCTATAACCTAACATTCTATGAAATCTTTCTTTAAATAAGAAAGTGTTGGTTGCACGGAAGCATGTAGTGAGGATAATATGTGATGTCGACTCTAGAACCGCATTTCCTGCCTTATAGAATTTGCGGTCAACAATCAATGACATTTCGAAAATAATAATAATATTTATAAATAGAACGGACGGGGATTCTACTATCCGTAACGTAGCCTTAGTTTTCCACAGAAAGGGGTGAGGTACTGAGCCCTAAAATTATAACCACTTAACCAGTGACGTGAAAAATCTAATAAACAATAAAATTTACCTCAAACTCGAACTGAAATCATTTCTGCTTAGCATCTCCCTCTGCTCCATGGAAGAATTTCTGTGTGTGTAATGATATGATGTGAGTGAGAAGAGAGAGAGAGAGAGAGAGAGAGAGAGAGAGAGAGAGAGAGAGAGAGAGAGGAGGGGGGGGCGGAGATTAGCGATTGAGTTAAATGTAAATCACAGTATAGGAAATACTAAAGAAAAGACAATACATGGTCAGTATGTTTTCATATTTTTCAGTGAGAGAGCACAATACATTTGGAAACTAAGTGACAAAGTTCACGTCATAGCGAGAGATCACAGATCCGTGGAACATGCCGATCCATTCAAGGCAACAACTTTGAAGTGGAACACGTCTGATGTCTATGCAAATGAACTGTCGGCGCTGTCTTGGTGTGAGTTCATTCCTTTCTCAGGCAGTGCGGAGTATTTAAGGAGCAACGACGTTGTGCTGTCGAACTGTAACAATGGTGCTTTTCTTCTCTATACTTTCACATGGTGGCAACACCGTTCAGTGTTACTTACTTTTGTGTGTCGGTGACCCTGTGCTCATTCGATGCTTCTGTGCTGCAGTATCACCTACGTACGGCGTATCACATATATGCATATATTTTTTTTTTACTAATGAAATGGTTTTCAATTTTTGATGGTCTAGGTGCGAATACTTGGATTGGAGGACAATTTCTGTGTTAAAATGAGGTTATAGCGTGAATGTTTATGTAGCATTTTGCTGGTTTGTATTTCATAGAATATTTGAGGATTACACTTGGGGAAACATTACTCTCGTGGTTATCGTAGGTCCATACGTATCAACAGCTAGAAATCTCAGAAGGTAAAAATTCTTACTATACCGGTAGCTGAAAGACAGACATTTTGTACAACTTCCGAAATTTCATGTAGTAAATGAAGTTTGTATGCAGATGGCATAAATATAATTGATCAGAAGATAAAAATGCACAGACGTCGTCAAATAACTGTGACGAAATTCTAGATGCTAAAAATTGGGATAACATTCAATTAAATGTCGACAAAATATGTCCCTGTTGCAAAGACTGGCAACTAGTTCTTAATGTAGAGAAATGCAAAAGTTGTGCACTTCCCGTGGTATCTTTTCACTGAACGATAAACGTGCCACAGTTAGAGTTGGGAGTAAAAGTGTGTAGCGGTGTGAAGTGGAACTACCATACAGGCTAAGCAAATGTAGCGAAAGAGAATGGCAAGAAACGATTCATTGGTTGGATGTTGGGAAAATAAAATGTTTCGGCATAGAAAGGCTATACACAAACCACATTTATGATCCACAGTTGAATACTACTGAAGTGTATGGGATCCATATCAGGTCGGGCTAACAATGAAAACCGCGAATACTCGTTGACCCCTTAGAGACTGTACAGCTAAACCTTTTAAATAGCACAAATACGTACAAGCATTCACTTTTCTCACGTTCCATCGGCTAATAGAACGGGAAAAGACCTTAATATGTGGTTGAATAGAACGCTGGCTGTGCCACGCACTTCACAGAGATTCGCAGAATATGGATATAGAACCATTTCAAGCAGTCCGATTTGAATCATAATTAATTTCTGTTTGTTAAGTCACTTAATGAGGATATGGCCAATTACGTCTTTGCAGCAGCTGATAAAAAAATCAGTATCTACAGAGAACGAATTCATGATCTGTAAGTGCTTCCAACTTACTCGACCTAAGATTTTCGTTAAAAAAATCCGAACTGAACCATTGGTTAGGATAATCTAATGAGAGTCGTAGAGTCGAAGTCACAGATTTAAGTAAATTATCGTCGCATATAATAATGAAGGATAACTGTGTTTCTAGGATGGTCTAATTTATCAAAATATTACATTAGACACAATAGTGTGAAGGTACGTACTCGTGTGTAACTGGTTGATTACAGATCTGCAAGTTGCACAGACGTTACGTATTTATAAGTGGCAGTCACATGAAAACGAGACAGATGGAAAAAAGTAAATAAACTATTTAGGATGTCAAAAGAGATCGCCATTACTGTTAAATACATTTATCACACTGTGAGACAAGACGGACTGTGACGTCACTGAAAAATGTTTTCGATTGCCTAGGAACCATGACCATAGGGAAGATGTGTGAAGGCTTCTAAGCGGAACTTCTACAGTGTAGCAGAAACAAGCCAACAAAATGCCCGCCCACATTTTGCCAAGGCTGTTTCCACTATGCTGCAGCAGTTTCGATTTGAACCCCTTCCACATCTTTCATACAGTCCCGATCAGTCCTCTCTTCTTATGCGCCTTTCATATTTTTGGAGCCCTGAAGAAAGACATTGATGGCCGTCAATTTGCCTCGGCCGAAGCTGTGCACGCCTAGGTACTATCATGGTTCCGTTCGCAACCGTACACATTCTTCCACATAAACAGTGACTGTCTAGTCTCACAGTGGGATAAATGTATTAACAGTTACTGCGATGCTTTTGAAATAATAAACAATTTATTGGCTTTCGCCATCCGTCTCGTTTCCATTTGACGGCCTCTTATACATACATACTCTAAAAAAAATCTATATAGCACGATGCACCACGAAGGGATTATCCGAATGGAACAGAAATCGGCAGATGTGGTGTACATGCACAGACAAACAAATAATTACAATTTCAGAAAAATTGGATGATTTATTCAGGAGAAAGAGCTTCAAAAACTATGCAGGTCAGTAACGCGTTGGTCAAAAAAAAAAAAAATGGTTCAAATGGCTCTAAGCACTATGGGACTTAACAACATCTGAGGTCATCAGTCCCCTAGACTTAGGTTAGTTAGGTTTAAGTAGTTCTGAGGACATCACACACATCCATGCCCGAGGTAGGATTCGAACCTGCGACCTGGAATCGCTCGGCCACAGCGGCTGGCTGCGTTGGTCCATATTTGGCCCTTATACAACCAGTTATTCGGCTCGCATTGACTGAAGGAGTTGTTCGATCTCTTCCTGAGGGATATCGTGCCAAATTCTGTCCAATCGGCACGTTCGAACGTCAAAATTCCAGTATAGTTGGAGGGACCGGTCCACAATGAACCAGACGTTCTCAATTGGGGAGGAATCCGACGACCTTGCTGGCCAAGGTAGGATTTGGAATGCACAAAGACAAGCAGTAGAAACTCTCGCCGTGTGCGCGGGTCATAATCTTGCTGAAATGTTAACCGAGGATGGCTTGCCATAAAGGGCAACAAAGCGGGGAGTAGAATGTAATTGAGGTACTGCTGTGGTGTAAGTGTGCCGCGGGTTGCAACCGGAGGGGTCCTAATATGAAAAGAAGTGGCACCCCAGACCTTCACTTCTGGAAGTAGGGTCGTATGGTGGACGCCATTCACGTTGGTATCTCACCACTTTCCAGGGCGTCTGTAGACACGTTTTCGCTGGTGATCGGTACTCGTCACTAATCACAATTCTACTCCAGTCAATGTGATTCCAGACCGAAGAAGTGTCGGCAGACGTCCCTGAGAGCGGTCGTATATCGGCATGACTGTCGTCCACCAAACGGCTGACAGCCAGGAGTGATGGTCTGCGGTCCCACTTCTTTTCATAGCAGGATCACATCTGTAGCACCCTTACTGGACAGCGGTATGTCGACGATATTCTACGCCCTGTTTCGTTACCTCTAATGGAAGCCGTCCAGGGCTTACATTTCAGCGAGATAATTATAAAGGGAACTAGTGAAGTTCGGTGACAGCAGGAACAATATCTCTGGTCAGGTGAATATAGGGTTATAAATACAAAATCAAATAGGGCTAATGCAGGAGTAGGTTAAATAATGAATTAAAAAATAGGAAGGCGGATAAGCTACTATGAACAGCATAGTGAACGCATTATTGTAGCCAAGACATACACGAAGTCATGCCTACCACAGTTTTTATGACAACTAGCTCCACAGATGATGAAGAGATTGAAGAAATGTATGATGAAATAAAAGAAATTTTTCAGATAGTGAAGGGAGACGAAAATTTAATAGTCATGGGGGACTGGAATTCGATAATAGGAAAAGGAATAAAAGAGGAAGCCGCCCGGTAGAATTTTGCACAAAGCATAACTTATTCATAGCTAACACTTAGTTTAAGAATCATGAAAGAAGGCTGTATACGTGGAAGAGACCTGGAGATACCGGAAGGTTGAAGATTGATTATATAATGGTAAGACAGAGATTTCGAAACCAGGTTTTAAACTAAAAGACATCGGTCGGCTTGGCCACCCCGGCCGGCTTTGCGTATTTTCTAATGTATTCTATCCACCATCCCTTTTATCGTTGCTTCAGTCTTTTCCTATTCCTGAAAGGCAGAAAAAAAATTGTGACCATCCATCCGGTTGGCTACACGACACTCCCATCCCCATTTCTGTTTAGTACTCTCTTTGTTGCGTCATGCACTTCAGTCGTTTCCTAATCGAGTTGTTTGTTTTCCTGCATCTCCTATTAATTCTCAGATGAATCTCCTTATTTCTCCCTGAGAAGTCATCAATGTTTGGTTGGTTTTCACATGTCTCACTGCCACAAGTCAGGACCGTTAATCGTGCCAATTGTGGATTCCCCTCGTCAGATACACCGAAAACTTAGTTTTGATAATTCTATTTAATTCACCAGACCGTTTTTGCTCTTCTGCTTTCTTCTTCCGCGGGTCAGCAGGTCATTTTCCTTAACTGACGTAAAAAGTTTTATCTGCTGGTGTTAATTTGTACCATTTTTCGATATGCTGGTTATACATTATATTAGACTTATAATTAATTTGTGCGATCTGGTTTCAAAATGTCTCCATTAATGTTTTACATCCGTTGTGAATTTATGCATCTGGTAGAATTTACTTAGGCAGAGGTAGTTAAATCAGTTGTTATATTTAGTTAGCATACCAGACCTTAAAACGATTGTAAATACAATAAAACAATAATAAACCCCCACAGAGATTCACCTTCTCATTATCTGGCTGTGCGCGTAAAAATCCAGAAGATTCCAAGATCAGTATCAGTTACCTGATTGCTTTTCGACTGATTGCTTCTGACTTACAGCCCTTTGTGTCTTGGAGCTGAATTTTCACAGTGATTTAATTCTCCATTGGACGTTGAAGTTTTACAGTAATATAGGCAAGCAGTATGATGCCAGCAGCAAAATGAAGAAATCTTCCATCAGCTGCTTCTACTACTACTATTTTACAGTTTAAAGGTCTGAACACTTTTTGCATCGGCGCTCTGAAGAGTTTTGGTGATATCGATTCTGCCTGCTTGACTGGTCTTTCAATTCTGAATTTCGCACTGGCCTGACAAAACCTAACATATGTTATAGTATTCTTCAATCTGAACACCGATTTAATGCAACTTCCCTCGTCGGTCTGTCTTCCACAAGTTTCTTCATCTCTGCGTAGCTATTGCAGACGATAAGAAAACTGACTGAGAAGCCAGACTAGGCGAAGAAATTACGATGTACTTTTGAAATTAAAATCAGCTTTCTGTGAAGTGCTTTAATCTCTAAACGCTTGTCGAGCATTACGTCAGATCACCTTTTTGTGCTTCATCCGTGAACAGTGTTTTGATTTGGCATGCAGCTATCAGTAAACGTTTCTCTTCATCATCACGAACGCCCGATGAGGCGGCCAGTGTATGTAACTGTGTGTAACAGGTAGCTCTAGGGACGGAAAGGCAGCGCGCGTGTGGAGTATTTGTGGCCGCAACCGCTGGAAGCGAGGATCGGAGCTTGGCCGCGGGCATTGCCTCTGCGTCAGGCAGGAACAAGTTTCTCTTTTTGCTGCGACCTTCGCTGGCCTTCACTTCAGCTAAGGGAGGCCCACGTGCCACTGCCAGGAGCTAGCTATTGACGTGGCCTCCGGTGCAATTGGCCCATATGTTGGAACGCCAGGGAAGACGACCCGGAGCAACAAACGGCTGGGGATCGCTGGCGGTGCGCAATCTTCGTTACCAGGAACCAATGTTCCTTGTCTTTTATACGTGAATGAACTAGTCGTTGACGCAGATACTACTACTACTTTGCGTGCACGTTGTTGCTTTGTCAATGTCAACAAAATTCACCAACAGCAGTGTAGCTGAAGATACTATTTTATTTTTTTGTGAAGGCTACCAGTTTCAATATTTCATTATGCCATCTTCAGGCCCCATACTCATCTATTCAAATAACGAATATATCGTATAGAGCTATAAACCTTTGGGTATCGAGAATTCGATCGTTACACTACTGCTTCATTGGAAGACATGATAGCAACTGAGCACACCTGCAGTCCATGAACGTGGTCAGATCTTTGAATTCACGATATCCAGAGGTTTATGGCAGTATACAACATGTTCGTTTGTTTGGATAGATGTGTATGGGGCCTGAAGATGGCATAATGAAAAGTTGAAACTTTACAAAAAACTTTACAAAAAAATAAAATAAAATCTTAAGTTACACGGCTGTTGGTGAATTTGATTGACATTGACAATTACTTATCCAGTCGATGTCCCCTGTCCATGGTGGGCAACAGAGATTTCTGTTGCTTTGGTCATCAGTGCTAAGGATGGCCGGCCGGGGTGGCAGAGCGGTTCTAGGCGCTACAGTCTGGAACCGCGCGACCGCTACGGTCGCAGGTTCGAATCCTGCCTCGGGCATGGGTGTGTGTGATGTCCTTAGGTTAGTTAGGTTTAAGTAGTTCTAAGTTATAGGGGACTGATGACCTCAGAAGTTAAGTCCCATAGCGCTCAGAGCCATTTGAACCATTTGCTAAGGATGGACTGATGCGATGCAACTGTCCATTGCTGCCACAATTGTCCCCATAAAACGAAGTCAAGCATTCGCCTTCCGTACTAACAACCTGACGTTCTCACTCCATTTCATATTGCTCTGCGACGCTGCGCCTACATATTTAATCGATGAGACTATGCGTCAAGCAGCATCCTACTAATGTTGTATACGAACGTTACAGGATTGCTTTTCCTACTAATGTGCACTAACTTACAACTTACTTCATTTAGGGCAAGCTGTCATTCATCACACCAAATAGAAAATCTGTCTAAATCATCTTTACCATCCTTCAGTCACTCAACAACGACACCTTTACGTGCACCACAGCATCATCATCAAGCAGCCGTAAATTGCTGCTAGCACTGTCAGTCAGATCATTTATGTTTATAGAAAATGACAGTGGTCCTATCACAATTCCCTGGGGCACTCCTGACGATACCCTTTCTCACCGTAGATGACAACGTATTGGATTCTATTACTTAAAAAGTCTTCGAGCCACTCACATATCTGGGAACCTGACCCGCATGCTGGGACCTTCAACAGTCTTTAATGGGGCACCGTTCAAACGCATTCCGGAAATCTAGGAGTATGGAATCTTCCTGTTGCCCTTCATCCAAGATTTGCAGGGTATCGTGTGAGTCAAGGGAAAGCTGAGTTTCACACGAGCAATGCTTTCTACATTCGTGCTGATTTGTGGACAGGAGCTTTTCTAACTCAAGGAAATTTATTATATTCGAACTTACAATATTTTCAAGAATTCTTTAGAAACCTGTTGTTAAGTATCTTTCTCCGTAATTATGCGAGCCCGTTATTTTAACTTTTTTATTACGGGAATCACGAGCGCTTTTTTCCAGTTGCTTGGGAGTTTTCGCTGGGTGAGATATTCACTATAAATGCAAGCTAAGTAAGGACCAATGACACAGAGTACTCTCTGTAAAACCTAATTGCGATCTGGACCTCTCTATGCCAATTTTTATGTCCTCCATGCGGGAGTCTCTGCGACAGTCAAAATGACGGAATGTATGTACGATCCTCCGCCGTGAATGAAAGCTTAAACGTGAAATTTAAAACTTCAACATTCCTTTTGCCGTCTTTTATTGCTACCCCAGACTGACCGACAAATGACTGGACAGAAGCCTTCGACCTCCTTACGACCCGAATTTTCTCGGGTTGTCAGGAAGATCTTTCGCTAAGGTATGACGGTGGGAGTTGTGGTAGCTTCTCGCACTGATCTTCGTCTGGACGCAGAATTTCTTCTTACTTTTGCCTATCGACGTTTGGATGTCCTTTTTTTGAATCGAGAGTGCAACAATCTCTGTCTCCTCAGCATTTTGAAAATTTCTTTTTTAAACCATCGTGAGCGCTTTCCTTCCATAATCCACTTACTCGATACGTACTTTTCCACAAAACAATTTACTGTCAGTTTAAACTTTGTCCATTATTCCTTTATATGCGTCACATTGGTCCTAAATGATGTCCATTCATTGTCAGAGTGGGATGCTAACAACTGCTCATCTGCTTTTTTTAGCATAAATACTCTCCTAGCCTTCTTGACGGATTTATTCAAAATGGTTCAAATGGCTCTAGCACTATGGGACTTAACTTCTGAGGTCATCAGTCCGCTAGAACTTAGAACTACTTAAACCTAACTAACCTAAGGACATCACACACGTCCATGCCCGAGGCAGGATTGGAACCTGAGACAGGTAGCGATCGCGCTGTTCCAGACTGCAGCACCTAGAACCGCTCGGCCACTCCTGGCGGCACGGATTTATGTACTCTAATAAGTATTGTCGCTATGATGACAGCTTCATCACTAATTCCCCCTTCTATATCGACCGTGTCGGTAAGGTTAGGTCTGTTTGCAGCTACAAGGTCTGAAATACGTCCATTGCGTGTGGGTTGTTGACTAGTTATTCAAGGTGATTTTCGAAAAACGCATTCAAAAGTGGCCCACAGGATTGTTTGTACCGCCTGCAGTTAATCCATAGTCGTCCCCGACTGTACTCAGAATATTAAAGTCGTCTCTAACTAATACTGCATAATCTGGGTGGATTTTAGAACAGTTACGGCCGAACCAGGTGGCCGGTAAAAACATCCGACAATAAAAGTAAGTTTACCTAGGCCTTGTACTCGTGTCCAGATAACTTCATAGTCAGACTCAATTTCGACTTCGATAGACGCAATATTTTTGTCAATGTCAATGACACTCCCCCTCCTATGGTGTCTAATCTGTCTTCTCGATATACATTCCATGCCTCGCTAAATTTTTCAGTGCCTTCCACTTCAGGTTTCAGCCAGATGTCTTCTCCCCCGCCCCTCTTTCTGCATCCGTGGTAACACCGCTACCCTTTCCTCGACAGGCAGAACGATGGACCGGAGGATATGTTACAGTTCAACATATCATCGACATCTTTGTCAACAGAGACGATGACATGCTTGCAATTGATAAGTATTTGAAAGAAAGCTATCATACAGGAATATCCCTGACGTGGTTTTGTAAAACAACGGGAAACCTGTATCAGGATGGCTGAACGGAGAGTTTGAACTCAGTTCCTCAGGTGCAATGTGTGTGCCATTATGCCACCTCGCACGATGTCCTGCACTAGAAACTTCTGGGAAACCAATATTGGTTACAGCTACGAACATGGGGCTAAAAGGCTTTTGGTTATATAGCCATTCAAAATATTTGTCATACTACAGCTACGTTGCAGTATATTAAGCAAGTTTTGAACGATGAAACGGAGCCGGTTCCAAGGCAAATAGTGCGAATCAGTCAATTCCTTTACCAAAAGATTTTAGCCGACTGAAATTAATGCTCAGCTAGTAACAGCATTTGTATGTGCACCGTTCGGATTTTACGTGAAAAAGTCATCCTTGTTCCGAGTTTAGGTGCAGAAGCAATCGCTTTAAATATCTCCAGACTGGGGGAAAACTTATGATTCAAGTTTCGTCCGTCGGGATATCGGATCTTGGTCTAAGAAAAGTTTTAACCTTTTGAAAAAATTTTACATCGTTTGGATTTTACAAGCAAAAAAATAAAAAATGCCTTTCTGGGACGTTTTTGAAGCGCTCTACTTCTGTAATTTAAACTCATACGAATCGGTTCAAACTTTGAACGATGTTAGATAAATGTATAAAGTCCAAACGAAATTTTTTTAATCCAATAACCTTTATCTGTCGTCGAGTTGCGATGGTTTAAAATAGAGTTAAGTATGACAAGTAAAATTCTTTCGTACGTGAACTGAAAGCGCGGAAACGGTTTAAAGCGAATCAAATACTTGTTGTAACTGTGGTCTTCTTACCTAAGACTAGTTTGGTGCAGCTCTTCATGCAACTCCATCCTTTGCAAGCCTCATCAGCTCCGTGAAACTACTGCAACCTACATCCTTCTGAATCTATTTATTGTATTCATCTCTTGGTCTTCCTCTACGATTCTTACCCCTCACGCTTCCCTCCAATACTAAATTGCTGATCCCTTGTTGTCTCAGATTGTGTCCTACAAACCGATCCCTTCTTCTAGTCACGGTGTGCCACAAATTCCTTTTCTCTCTAATACTGTGCGGTACCTCCACGTTAGTTATGCGATAAACCCATATAAACTTCAGCATTCCTGCCGCCCGCGGTGGTCGTGCGGTTCTAGGCGCTCCAGTCCGGAGCCGCGCTGCTGCTACGGTCGCAGGTTCGAATCCTGCCTCGGGCATGGGTGTGTGTGATGTCCTCAGGTTATTTAGGTTTAAGTAGTTCTATGTTCTAGGGGACTGATGACCATAGCAGTTGAGTCCCATACTGCTCAGAGCCATTTGAACCATTTTTTCAGCATTCTTCTGCAGCACCACATTTCAAGACCTTCTATTATCTTCTTGTCTAAACTGTTTATCGTCCATGTTACACATCCATGCATGGCTACACTCCATACAAATACATTCAGAAAAGACTCCTGACACTTAAATCTATACTCGACGTTAACAAATGTCTCTTCTTCAAAAACCCTTTTCTGTCCATCGCGTCTACATTTTATATTCCCTCTACTTCGACATTCCTTAGTTATCTTGCTGCCCAAATAGCAATACTCAGCTACTGCTTTAATTGTCTCATTTCCTAATCTAATTCCCTCAGCGTTGCCTCATATAATTCGACTACATTCCATTATCCGCGTTTTGTTTTTGTTGATGTTCATCTTACATCCTCCTTTCAAGACATTGTCCATTCCGTTCAGCTGCTTTTCCAGGTTCTTTGCCGTCTCTGACAGAATTACTGTTAGAGCGGCAAACCTCAAAGTTTTTATTTCTTCTCCCTGCTTCTCCCTGAACTTTAATTCCTACTCCAAATTTTTCTTTTGTTTCCTTTACTGCTTGCTCAATATACAGATTGAATAATACAGGGGATAGGCTAAAACACTGTCTCACACCCTTCTCAACCACTGCTTCCCTTTCGTGCCCCTCGACTCATATAAGTAACATCAGTTTTCTGTACAAATTGTAAATAGCCTTTCTCTCCCTGTATCTTACCCATGCCATCTTTAGAATTTGAAAGAGAGTATTCCAGTCAACATTGTCAAAAGCTTTCTCTAACTTTACAAATTTTATAAACGTAGCTTTACCGTTCCTTAACCTTAACTGATGATGGTCGAAGTAGAGAGGATATAAAATGTAGACTGGCAATGGCAAGGAAAGCGATTCTGAAGAAGAGAAATTTGTTAACATCGAGTATAGATTTAAGTGTCAGGAAGTCGATTCTGAAAGTATTTGTATGGAGTGTAGCCATGTATGGAAGTGAAACATGGACGAGAAATAGTTTAGACAAGAAGAGAATAGAAGCTTTCGAAATGTGGTGCTACAGAAGAATGCTGAAGATTAGATGGGTAGGTCACATAAATAATGAGGAGGTATTGAATAGAATTGGAGAGAAGAGAAATTTGTGGCACAACTTGACTACAAAAAGAGATCGGTTGGTAGGGCATATTCTGAGGCATCAAGGGATCGCCAATTTAGTATTGGAGGGCAGCGTGGAGGGTAAAAATCGTAGAGGGAGACCAAGAGATGAATACACTAAACAGATTCAGAAGGATGTAGGTTGCAGTAGGTACTGGGAGACGAAGAAGCTTGCACAGAATAGAGTAGCATGGAGAGCTGCATCAAACCAGTCTCTGGACTGATAACAACAACAACAACAACGACAATAACAACAACCCATCTTCTGTGAGATGTCGTAGAGTCAGTTTTGCCTCGCGTGTTCCTACATTTCTCCGGAATACAAATTGATCTTCCTTGAGGTCGGCTTCTGCCACTTTTCCCACGCCTCTGTAAAGATTCGTGTTAGTATTCTGCAACCGTGATTTATTAAATTGATAGTTCGGTAATCTTCACACCTGTCAACGCCTGCTTTCTTTGGAGCTGGATTTACTATATTCTTCTCGAAGTATTCGGGAATTTCACCTTTCTCATACCTCTTGTTCAGCAGGTGGAAGAGCGTTGTCATGGTTGGCTCTCCCAAGGCTATGAGTATCTCTAACGGAATGTTGTGTGCTTCCGGGGCCTTGTTTCGACTTGGGTCTTTCATTGACTTGTCAATTTCATCACGCAGTATCAATCTCCCTTCTCATCTTCATCTACGTTCTCTTCAATTTCTATAATACTGCCCTCACGTACATCGCCCTTGTATAGAGCCTCTATGTACTTCTTCCACCTTTCTGCTTTCCCTTATTTACTTAGGACTGGCTTTCCATCTGAGCTCTTGATATTCATACAGGTGGTTGTCTTTTCACCAAAGGTCTCTCTAACTTTCTTGTAGGCTCTGAGCACGGTGGGACTTAACATCTGAGGTCATCAGTCCCCTAGAACTTAGAACTACTTAAACCTAACTAACCTAAGGACATCACACACATCCATGCCCGAGGCAGGATTCGAACCTGCGACCGTAGCGGTCGCTCGGTTCCAGACTGAAGCGCCTTTAACCACGTGGCCACACTGGCCGGCTTTCCTGTAGGCGTTAACTATCTGTCCCCTAGTGACATACGCTTCTAAATCCTCAGATTTGTCCTCTAGCGATTCCTTTTTAGCAATTTAGCACTTCCTGTCAGTCTCAATTAGATGTATTACCTTTCGGCTGCTTCATTTAATGCATTTGCTAATATTTTCTCCTTTCATCAATTGAATTCAGTATCTCTTGTGTTACTCAAGAATTTCCACTAGCCTTCGTCTATTTACCTACTTGATTCTCTGCTGCCTTCACTGTTTCATCTCTCAATGCTACCCATTCTTTTTCTGCTGTATTCTTTCCTCCGTTCTTGTAAGTCGTTCCCTAATGCTCCTTCTGGAGCTCTGTACAATCTCTGGTTCTTCCAGTTTATCCAGGACGCATCTCCTTAAATTTCTAGTCAAATACTTAAAAATGCCTTCTTACAACAAAACTGAAAACTTGCTTTCAGAAATGTAGCTACACTCGGATTTTACGTGCAAAAAATATTATTTTTTTGAGGGTTTCTTACGAGCGCCACTTCTATGTTTGAAATTTGTACGAATCGGTTCAAATTTTGTTAGAATGTAGACAAATACCGCTGCCTCGATATAAGCAACGTCTTTCGAAAGACCATAAAAGAACCTGTACCGTATCACTCGTTACCCGAGTAAATAAGGATCTACATCGGTTACCAAAATATGGCGGTCTAGTATCAAAATTAGTGTAGAGTAAAAGTTAGGAACCAGACTGAAAAATGCGTCCATTGTAGCACAAGGAAGTGAATATGTACTGGGCAGAGTTAGAGATGTAAAAGAAGCTTTTCGACTTATCTGTCAGCTTCAAACACATTTAAATCGAAACATCTTGATATATTCGCCCTTTTTTACGAGTTTATCCTACGTCTCCAGCGCAGTGAGCTCTCTTAGACCCACCCCCCGTTACATGTGTGGTGAGGGATGTAAGAACAAATAGACAGACATTTATGAGCTTGTAGGGAGTGGGATGGATCTACAATAGAAAGTATCCGAGAGTGAGGGTGTTTTATAGTAGGGAGTATCCTAAATTTTAATGAGACCCTGTGTCATACTGCACAACATGAGAAATGTCATATTGGATAACATGATGGCATGTGCAATGTTATGCGGCGTGACATTATGTATCACGTTAATTTACTCGACACAGTGCATTATGGGTACTAACACTAAGAAGTAAAACAGCGCGAATATGTCAATCTGTTTTGATTTAAATGTCCTTGTAGCTACCAGATAAGTCGAAAAGCTGGTTCCCTTCTTTTGCATCTCTAACTTTGCGTAGGACACTCCACAGCTTTTTGTGCTACGATAGGAGCGTTTTTCATTCTGGTGTGAATATAATAATATGTATACTGCACCTGTTGAGGACATTAAGGTGGCTTCATTGATCTTTAATAGAACATAATTATAACAAATATATGTGTACAGCTGGCCGGCCGCCGTGGCCGAGCGGTTCTAGGCGCCTCAGTCCGGAACCGTGCTGCTGCTACGGTCGCAGGTTCAAATCCTACCTTGGGCATGGATATGTGTGATGTCCTTAGGTTAGTTAGGTTTAAGTAGTTCTAAGTCTAGAGGACTGATGACCTCAGATGTTAAGTCCATAGTGCTTTGAGCCGTTTGAACCATTTGTGGACAGCTGCGTCGTAAAGTAACGAACAAACAAGAATTAAAAGTTTCACATACGATTTAAAGTACATTGTGAACATTTTTTACCGTCACAAAAACAAGTGCTGTGAACCGATCATGGACCTCGGGTACAACACTGTGATGGAATGATCGTTTGCGACTGGAATTCCACCATTTTGATGCTGTTCATTGATAATTCTACAGTTATGGACCACACTGTACACTGTCGGCCGAGCGAGATGGCACATTCCTTAAGGCTCACATTCCCATTAGAGAGGAGCGGAGAGTAAATTCACATCTGGCCTCATAGGCGTGTCCGCCTCCGTAGCTGAGTGCTTTGCGGGGGTCCCGGCTTCGATTCCCGCTGCGGCCAGGGACAAGTCGAGGGTCCCCCCCCCCCCCCCCAACATGAAAATACAAATATTTGATGGTAGCATTCGTAACAAAACACAGTCCGCCTGCGCACGCATGACCTCGCATTCCTACTTGCGTTACGTATAAACAAAGCCCTCGCTACGTGGACTACTGGACTGCCCTGCCGTAGCTTCTTGCAAAGTACAGTGTTTCAAAGCGTCATCATAGCAGTTCGATATGTAATTATATTAACTCACTGAAACTAATAACTACACTCACTAACGTAAGTTCAAAATAGCCACTGACTATTGTCTGTTTATTCGTATCTACCACATAAGGTGGCACATTCGCTAAAGGAAATGGTTCAAATGGCTCTGAGCACTATGGGACTTAAGATCTGAGGTCATCAGTCCCCTAGAACTTAGAACTACTTAAACCTAACTAACCTAAGGACATCATACACATCCATGCCCGAAGAAAGATTCGAATCTGCGACTGTTGCGGCCGCGTGGTTCCAGACTGAAGCGCCTAGAACCGCTCGGCCACACCGGCCGGCGCTAGAGGAAAACTGTTTACTTACTCATACGCTCTTGCTATATTTCTTGATGAGATTACAGTTTTATGTTTTCAACATGCTGAAGACATTGATATTTTCTAGCTCTCACTGCTTCCACTTCAACAGAATTGGGGTGAACGGCGTTCCCAATTGTAAATAACTTAGGTAAATTACGGAAAGTTCCACTTTCTTTCCTCATGGACGAGCCAATAGGGCCGGACCGACCGCGGGGTCATCATCTGCAAATGGTGCCGTTGAATGCGGTAAGAGGGGCGTGTGGTCAGCACACCACCCTCATGGTCGTTGTCCAGGTTCTTGACCTTGGAACCGCTACTCATCGGGCGAGGAGCTCCTCAGTTGGCCTCGCGAAGCTACGTGCACCCCGTACGAGTTCTCCAACCAAGGAAAAAACTCTAGCTTTACCGGGAATCCAACCAGAGTCCGCCACATGCCAGTCAAAAATGCTACTCATACAGCTATAGACGCGAAAACTAACTTTAAATGGTCTATCACAATAGTCATTGATAGATGATTTAGTATGCCTCTGAATTAGTATCAGGTAACCTGCGTTTTACGTAACAGTTTTCACTATTCTGTCATGTGCACGTTTGCTTTCCTCTTCCGTCTTTGCCACGCTACTTTACTCGTTCTTCTTCCGCCTTCTGAAGAAAATTGATGTATTCATCGAAAATATTGCATGTTTCTTTACCCAAAAGAACAGTGGATGGCTGTAATCCAGTGGTGTTATGACACAAACTATAACTGTTTCCAAATAGCGCAACCTTTCCATCCCCTTCTCGTGGTTTTTCCCACAGTGTACGTGGAATAGGGGTCCCAATTCAAATATTATTCGTTCTGATGGTGCGGTGCTGGCCTATAAGAATATAGCAATATGTGGCGAGTTCTCCATTCTGTATGAAACCTTTCCACAGAGCTGAATAGAATTGAGGACCATTGTTTCATAAAATGCACTTTAATCTTTCAATTACGGCCGGCCGGTGTGGCCGTGCGGTTCTAGGCGCTTCAGTTTGGAACCGCGAGACCGCTACGGTCGCAGGTTCGAATCCTGCCTCGGGCATGGATGTGTGTGATGTCCTTAGGTTAGTTAGGTTGAAGTAGTTCTGAGTTCTAAGGGACTGATGACCTCAGATGTTAAGTCCCATAGTGCTCGGAGCCATTTGATTTAAAAATGGTTCAAATGGCTCTGAGCACTATGGGACTTAACATCTGTGGTCATCAGTCCCCTAGAACTTAGAACTACTTCAACCTAACTAACCTAAGGACATCACACACATCCATGCCCGAGGCAGGATTCGAACCTGCGACCGTAGTAGTCGCGCGGTTCAGGACTGAGCACCTAGAACCGCTAGACCACCGCGGCCGGCATATTTGATTTAATTACGATTTTGTTATTGGCTTTTCTTACCGGACAGAGCCGTACAAATTCCGAAAAGGCGTCCGTAACAATCAGAATTTGTGTAAAGTTTCCCTTAGGTCTAAGCAACGAGCCATACGAGGACCGAGATTTCTTCAGGTTTCTGTGGTGTAATACTGTTCATAAAATCTTTTTATTGAACGGTAGATACATTAGTTTTCTGAGCTAGATCGCAGTACTTCATGTTCGATCTGACTTCCTGGGTCATATTGTCGAAAATTACTCTATCTTTCCACTTCAGCCTGCACTTGCTTGGTCCGAAGTGCGCATCATAGTAGAACAGAGTGGCCCGCGGCTTGTCCGGCCCGCTAGCGATAGGAACACCCGAATCAAAACATTCGACTCAGTTAGTTGTATCTTTATGTATCGGCTGGATTAGCATTCATTCATTTTGTTCGGGCCAAACCAGTCTGTGGGAGTAGCCTAACGAAAACAGTCGACCCAGTCCGTTGTAGGTTTGCATATTTACCGAACTATTCTTTTTTTCTTTTCAGGTGAAACCAGTCTGTAATTTCTCTGTCTATTGAACCACATATTCTCGTTCGTTCAGACTGAGTTATCTATTCACTCTTCTGAGTGAAACCAGTATGTTGTACTTTCAGTAGTTGAATTAAAGCAGTGGTATACAGCCGGCATACACATATCTCGGGGGTTGCCCTAACGTCCGTGGGTACGAGAAGAGGAGACACGCCAAAGTTAAAATAAACAATATTGTGCTTGCTGTGGTCAGTCTGAAGACTGATTTGATGCTGCTCTGTCCTCTGCAAGCTTCATCATCTGCTGCAACCAAATTATACATATTCATTCAATTGTTTACTGAAGAGACAGATTCTTCTTTTCGTCTTTTTAAAATCGATTAATGTATTGCTATGGACTAAGTGGCTCCAGATGCAGGTAACTTAAGGGTATCTGAAAAGGAAAGGAACACTGCCAAATTTTTGCGACTCTTTGCGTTTCGCGTCTCTGAAAAGTTGTAATTATATCTATTAATTAAAAACCGGTTCACTCTAGACCTTTAACACTTATTCAGCCTTATATTTGTGTGGAAGATAAAAAATGTACATATATTATGCAGAAAATTACGTTACCGGCTATGCACGTACAAATCATACGCATGCACAGAAACGTGTGTACAGTTTATAGCGTTTGAAAAGTAGCAAGTGTAGTATTTCACGCTTATGAATAGTATATTCTCTTTCATATCTCCATTAAGCCTATCTCTGTAGCCACAATCCACGTTCTCAACGCAACTGAGCGTTAAGAGTGATGTGCGAGCAGTGGCAGCGGAGAGGTGGCGAGTATCGGCCGCTGGCTGCAGCCGTGTCACAACAGGCGCCGCTCCTTACCTCTAGCACTCGCCACCTCCTGCGTTCGGCAGCCCACCTGACCGACCAGGAGGCTGTCTGCGCAGCCTCTTCAGCAGGCACGGAAGGAAATTGCCGGAGGGCGTGGGGAAGGAGTGGCGGGAGGAAGACGGTGTACAAACCCGTACCAGGTTTAAGTTAGTGGCTAAACTTATTGCCATCACTCATCACCATCCCAACCGATGCCAGCGAAAATAATCGCAACAGATCGGCCTTGTAAACACGCAAATACACTTACATCCATTAATCATTAGAATTAAGGATCCTAGTTTTACTAATGCCAGTAGTAGACTTAAGCCAGGTAATGCGATCCTACCATCATTCGCCAATATAAGCAAGCATGATCGCATCAGTCCAACTAGTACGTTCAAATAAGGACTCTGATCCCCACAAACAAAGGTATAAATTATCTAGTCAGTGCCCAGTGCATAGCTAAAGCTGGAAAAAATACAAGAGTACTAAAAACGAAACAAAAATCTCAAAAGTCCAAACACAAATAAAAATTACAGAACACAAAAATGGCAAAAATATTCATTTGCACATCGTATTAACTTTATTTTCTTTTTATTTGTATATTAGTCAGTCCAAAAAGTCGAGTTATTGACAAAAATGCAGAAGCCGACAATACAGTCACATAGGTCATAGTTATTTATATAATTAGTGTGCCACTAGTGTTGAAGGTGTAGCCGCAAATCTCTGTACTCTTATATCAGATCGGACAATCAAGTTGCCCAAACAACTTCTCCGTCGGTACTCGTAGGTGAGTTGGTTGATTTGGGGGGAGGGGACCAAACAGAGAGGTCATCGGTCCCATCGGATTAAGGAAGGATGGGAAAGGAAGTCGGCCGTACTCTTTCGGAGGAACCATACCGCCATTCGCCTAAAGCGATTTAGGGAAATCACGGAAAACCTTAATCAGGATGGCCGGACGCGGGTTTGAACCGACCTCCTGCCGAATACGAGTCCAGTGTGCAAACCACAGTGCCACCTCGCTCTGTGGCGCCCGTGGAAAGCAGCTCTCGCAGTACACTGTTCGCGCTCGCAGTTCGTACAGTATCCAGTAATGGTCCGCTGTGAGTTCCTTAACGTAAAACCCTCAAAAGACCATTTCCTCATCGAAGTCATATTTTCAGAAATACTGTTTTCATTCGGCTCTCCCTTACATTATTTGTCTCCAAAAATGTTGGCAACCTTAGTCGCAGTTCACGTATAACACTCACAAAGGCTAAAAAAGTATGTAAGAGACTGAATGAAAATAATCATAGAACAGACGCAACTTTCAGAGGATTGTGCCTGTCGGTTGTCTCACCGAGCGAGGTAGCGCGGTAGTTTGCACACTGGACTCGCATTCGGGAGGACGACGGTTCAAACCCGCGTCCGGCCAACCTGATATAGGTTTTCCGTGATTTCCCTAAAACGCTTACGGCAAATGCCTGGATGGTTTCTTTGCAAGGGCACGGTCGATTTCCTTTTCTATCCTTCCCTAATCCGAGCTTGTGCTCCGTTTCTAATGACCTCGTTGTGGACGGGACGTTGGACACTAATCTCCTTTTCGTCTTCCTCTGTTGTCTCACATTAAGTAATAAAACACTCAAACCCGAGAGTGAGTCAAAACACTGATATAGCTGACGTGGCCACAGGGACTAGTTTCATTCGATTCTTTAATTATACTTAAAAAAAACGACTGAACGAAATAAGAATCGACTAGCGAGTCTCCTGCCAGCCTGTGGCTCTGTGCTAGGTGGACATCCGCACTACGCGACTCGGGACACGCCTAGCGTTGCTATGCGCCAGGCGCTTCCTACGGCACCGTTTCCTCACTCAAAGATTTTTTTATTTAGAGATGTCTTGCTCGCATTTGTTAGATGTAATTTAAACGATTACAATCGGTGGTTTTTTTAATGACGACTTTATGTGTTTCTTTCGTAACAAGGTAACTAGTATTTAGTCGGATGGTTGGTTGGTTGTAGATTAACGGGACTAAACTGCGTGGTTATCAGTCGGATATTTTGTCCTGATGAGGACTTATTACAGTCGAAACCGGCAAACAGCAACATATAACAAATGCGATCAAGAGAGTTGCGAATGAAGTGATACAGTTTTCTAAATATTAAATTTAAAACATGATAAGTTAAGACTGAAATAAAGCTGCCAATATTTGCCTGCTACTCAATAATTATTTGGAAATAAGCTGAGTTTTATTTCATTTCAAAAATTCGAAACTTATTTTAACAACAGTGTACTTTAATCAAATATACGCAACTAAATGCGCAATAAATGAAAACTTTTCCACGACTGCAAACAACGGAAAACCAAACTTAATGTTCGAAAATAGTTGTCTAGAATAGAGTTACTATCAATCAAAAGAAGAGCATCGACATCGTCCGAATGTCAAATGGTTCTGAGCACTATGCGACTTAACTTCTGAGGTCATCAGTTGCCTAGATCTTAGAACTAATTAAACCTAACTAACCTAAGGACATCACACACGTCCATGCCCGAGGCAGGATTCGAACCTGCGACCGTAGCGGTCGCTCGGCTCCGAATGTAAATGTGACCATCTTGTACTGAGAATAAAATCAGCAGAACTGAAATTTCTTTCTGAAACACAGCTAGATGCTTGTATGCACAACCTTTTTCTGACAAACTTCTGAAGAGTTGAAAAATTTTGACCTGTAGTTGTCAAGTAAGAAACCACATTTTCTTCATTTTGTAGTTTTAATTTAAATATCTCTGCAGCTCATCTACTGGAGTAATACTAAAATCGCCATCTCTCCACAAAGCAAACTTCTTTACTTCATCTGGTAATGGAGTTTTTGTGGAATTTGATTTAAGAAATGCCTCTTCAGGGTTTGTACATTCCTCTTTCACCATAATCTTTTTACCTAGCTGAAAAAATTCAAAATCTCTTTAATAAATCGTTTTGCAAATCTAGCTGAAAAAATTCAAAATCTCTTTAATAAATCGTTTTGCAAATCCGCGCCAATGTGAATCCTACACTCAATATGAAAGTTTATTGAAAATAAAACCAAATACTCTGTTGTATGTATTTTCATTCAATATCAGGCCCCCGCCTAGGTCGTCCACAAATTCGATCGGGTCTTCTGATAAAGGAGACACATATATTCGGCTATTCTTTAGACGAGGGTACATCGACTCTCAACATGTGAGGCCTATACTCGATTCTGTGACCAACCTTGGTTTCGACTGCGAGACGTCAGTTCTCTTCGGAACTGACCTCTAGGGTGCTACTGACTTAGCAATAAATGGAATGTGCGTCTTACTTCTACCACGAATTCGCGCCTCTTATCTTCAGATATCACTTTTAAATTACGAAATCGTGGACAGAGAAAAGTTGCTAACTCATGGCACCTCTGGACAGTTAACATTTCCTATAAGTATAATATGAGACGTATACGAAAAAGTCCTATTTCAGAGGCTTCTCTGTCCTTGGGTGCTGACTCAAATGTTGTAGTAGTGTCATTTTCCATGGCAACAGAAGGTGCAGTGCAGATGATTTCTCCAGTCCTAATTCGTGGGAAGCCTCCTTGAAAGGCTGAGAAAACGCTAATGTTTTAAAAGCTATAAAATAAGTGATAACGTTTAAGAATTACAGTAACGACTTTTTATAGAAGATAGGATAAGGAAAGGCAAACCTACGTTAATAGCATTTGTAGTTTTATAAAAAGCTTTTTACAATGTTAACTGCTGTACTCTCTTTCAAGTTCTAAAGATGGAAAGGGTAAGATACAGGGAGGGAAAGGCTATTTACGATTTGTACAGAAAAGAGATAACAAATGGCAGCTATAAGACAGGCGTGGGTCACGAAAGGGAAGCAGTGGTTGAAAAAGGAGTGAGACAGGGTTGTAGCTCATCACCAGTGACATTCAATCTGTATATTGAGCAAGCAGTAAAGGAAACAAAAGAAAAATTTGAAGTAGGAATTAAAGTCCAGGGAGAAGAAATTAAAAACTTCGAGGTTTGCCGCTGAAACAGTATTTGTGTCAGAGACAGCAAAGAACTTGGAAGAGCAGTGGAAAGGAATGGACAATGTCTTGAAAGGAGAATATAAGATGGACATCAACAATAGCAAAACGAGGATAATGGAATGTTGTCGAATTATATCATGTGATGCTGAGGGAATCAGTTTAGAAAATGAGGCAATTAAAGCAGTAGATGAGTTTTGCTATTTGGGCAGCAAAATAGCTGATGATGGTTTAGGTAGAGAGGATATAAAATGTAGACTGGAAATGGCAAGCAAAGCGTTTCTGAAGAAGAGAAATTTGTTAACATCGGGTATAGATTTAAGTGTCAGGAAGTCGTTTCTGAAAGTATTTGTGTGGAGTGTAGCCATGTATGGAAGTGAAACATGGACGATAAATACTTTGGACAAGAAGAGTATAGAAGCTTTCGAAATGTGGTGCTACAGAAGAATGCTGAAGTTTATATGGGTAGAACACGTACTGAAAAGAATTGGGGAGGAGAGAATGCTGTGGAACAACGTGACAAAAGAAGGGATCGGGTGGTAGGACACCTTCTGAGGCATCAAGGAATCGCCAATTTAGTACTGGAGGGAAGTGGAAGGGGGGAGGGGGGGGGGAGTAAAAATCGTAGATGGAGACCAAGAGATGAATACATTAAGCAGATTCAGAAGAATATATGTTGCAGTAATTATTCGGAGATGAAGAGGCTGGCACAGGATAGAGTAGCATGAAGAGCTGCATCAAACCACGACAACAACAAGAGCCTTTGCCTGCAGTGTCGACTAACGTCTGAACAGTATCCAGAAAACCTCCCTATAATTCCGTACGGCCAACGGCCTTGCCGCAGTGGTAACACCGGTTCCCGTCAGATCACAGAAGTTAAGCGCTGTCGGGTCTGCTGAGCTTTGTTGGCAAGCGGGGTGAAGTCAGTCCTTGTGACGCAAACAGAGGAGTTACTTGATTGTGAAGTAGCGACTCCGGCCTGGTAGACTGACATACGGCCGGGAGGGCGGTGTACTGACCACATGCCTCTCCATATCGACATCCAGTGATGCCTGTGGGCTAAGGATGACACGGCGGACAAGTTCATGAATCCATGGGCCATGTATGTCAGCAGGGTACTATTCAAGCTGGTGGAGGCTCTGTATTCATGTGGGGCGTGTGGAGTTGAAGTGATATGGGATCCCTGATACGTCTAGATACGACTCTGATAGGTGACACGTACGTAAGCATACTGTCTGATCACCTGCATCCAATCATGTCCATTGTGCATTGTGCATTCCGATGGTCTTTGACAATTCAGGCAGGACAATGCGACACCACGCACGTGCATAACTGCTACAAAGTGGCTCCAGGAACACTCTTCGGAGTTTAAACACTTCCGCTGGCCACCAAACTCCTGAGACACGAACGTTATTGAGCATATCTGGGATGCCTTGCAAAGTGCTGTTCAGAAGAAATCTCCACCCCCTCGTACTCTTACGGATTTATGGACAGCTCTGCAGGCTTCATGGTGTCAGTTCAATCCAGCACTATTTCAGACATTAGTCGAGTCAATGCGAGATAGTGTTGCGGCGCTTCTGCGTGCTCACTGGAGCCCTACACGATGTTACTTAGGTGTACTAATTTCTTTGGCTCTTCGGTGTATCTTATAAGGTAACTGACTGACTGGCCTGTTAACCATCCCCTCCTCCAAGAATAGGAACGCTGTTGTGTACAAACCAATCACGTGTCGTCGCAGGCGTATGTGTACAATTGTGTAAATACAGATTCCTGTTCGAGCCGAGGGGCGTGTCCTGACAGTGCGGAGCATGTGGTCGCTGCCCCTCAGCTGTCTCTCTATGCCCGAATCAGGTGCGCATATCTAACATTATTTATGAGTTCATCTATGTGTCTGGGTACATATAGACCCTGTCTATCTGAATTTACATTAGTTTTCCTATACAACTCGTCTTCACGTTTTAAATAATATTGACGTTTGTTGACGCCACCATCTGTGTCATGATCTTCACATTTTTCCTTGATCATCTTAAGAATTTCATCCATTGCCCTTCTTCCTGCGATGCACAACATTAATCGATTCCCGGCAAGCAAAAGCGAAACATTTCAAAACACCTTACAATGACAATTGCTTATCTTCCCATAACTGTGTATTTCCTCTTGCACTTAGTGATTATACGACAAGTGAATGAGACGGTACGATGTTCAATGAATCCATTAACTTCAATCAGCTGATAAAATTCTGCACCAAGAGAGTAACTACTAGAATTAGTGCCAAGATAGAAATTTTAGCTCAAATCAGGATGATGAAGTATCAGTGCCTCAAACAGCTGTTTTAAACTAATTCAAACGCGTCTTGATATTCTTTATTCCACTTCCATACGGTATCCTTCTTCAAAATCTCCGTAAGTGTAGTTGGAGACTAAAACAACATTTAGGAAGAAAACGATCACAGAAATTGCAGAACCGGTGAAGAGACTTTAGATGTTTACGGCACTTTGGCGCTGGAAAATTTCTGACTGCTTGTATTTTCGTTGGATCCACACGAAGAAACTGTATGTCTAAGGAATTTAATTTGTAACTTGGTGAATTCTGATTTATCCAAATTGTCATTTACGCCTCTCTTATAACATTACTCCTCATAGAATTTGTCAGTGCTCTTCCCATGAACCTCTACTGCTTAGAATATTGTCTACATAAAGTTTTACATGTCTCAATAATACTTCTCCCAGAATTTCATCTAACGCTCTCTCTCATAAGGGCCGCAGATGATATTGACAAATCGAAAGACATTCTTTTAACTGGTAAAATCTTCTGGTATGTAAAAAGGCATTGATAACTATACGCAAAGTGCCGTCCTTTGCTGCAATGCGTGCATTGGTTTAGAATGTTCGCTATCTGAGTGTTGAATTATCTTATTGCCCAACACAATCTTAATTTCTTTACTAACTGTTTCTCTTTTGGCCTTAGGCATTGTTTAATGTGACATGGCTAATTATTCTTGAATTTTACAACTGAATCGTTTGATCAAAGCAGTTGTTTTTGAATAATACTTCTATCAGTTCTTCCCGTTTAGCTTCAGGCAGGTCCACTAACGTATGAATCTTGTTTTTAAAACTAATCAGAGCACATTCCCAATCATTATTACTACCAGTATCTTCCTCAGAATCATTTAAAGTTGCAGTTGCCTCTTCTTCTCGAAAATACAACAACCTTATACTGACGCACTCACCACCCTTACTATCTTCATGCACTTGTGCCTTAAATTTAATTTTTTTCTCCCACAGTATTCAACTTTGTACACAGACCGACCTCTTCAAAATCAATCTTATACCTCATTTCCGGCAACCAATCAATTCCAAGGATTAAACACACTCTACTCGTATTCATCTTTCTGAATTATGAATTTTGATAGTACCTGACCTTTAATGGGTTTGCTTTGAGAACCCACAGCAATGACTATACGTACGCTTTTAATAAGAAATGTTAAAAAGCAACCAAATTTTTCAGTTGTGAAATTTTTTGAAATAGCAGTCGTTTTGCTCGCTAAATCCACTAAGGCGTCCGTAATTAATTCACGTGTTTCTACATCTAGAAAAGGATTTACAACTTCATCTTTCTCTTTTTCCACTCAGCGTAGGTCTTCCTTCATGTCTGTGACACGTTCACACTTAATAGCTTTTGATGTCACTTCTGACCCATTTCTCACGAATTGGTTTCGGAGCGGGCTGTTTCCGAAACTTCATTTAGTTTACCGTTTCACGATCTCACCTATTACGATTGCAGTTTCTGGTACTTTCCGGCCCATGGGATGGTCGATTTCTTTCATGATGTGAATTAAACCTATTGTGTGGAACGTATTCATTCTTTCTTTGCATGCTACTGCCTCACCGATCGAACCTGCTTTGTCCATAGCATCGCGGTAGGCCAGCACTGAGATTTTAACGATCGTCATCATTTCTTTCCCGTTACTCTCGTTTTACTTTGAGAACTTCAGTTTGGTCAATAATTGAAGATACTTGCTCCATAGTCCATCATATGGGGTGAGCACCTACTTTTCACGTACAACGAGTGCTAACTTTTGTATTAGAATCTTTCTGTTTCACAGGATGATCGACACAGGCATTGTCATTCCAGTATTTCTGCATATATTCTCATATAGTACCATGATGTCTTGCGTAGTTTGGCGACCTAAGGATTTTCGATTTTACATCATAGTTGTTTTCTCGAGACCAAAATTTGTTTAAAAGTGGAATAATTTAAGGATTCACTCATACCCTAAATATGTGCTACTCCTTTCATCGGATGATGCACATGTCTATTTTATCCGATTCGATGTAATGTTTCGGAAGTGTATGTTTGAACTGTTTGATGACAGCCACAGCATAGATTCCTTGTTTGAGTTCATAATTTAGAAAATTTCGCATGCTCATTCCATTGTCTACAGTTACATGAGACATGTTAACAATGTTACTATCTATTTCGCGTAATGCTGAATTAATATCTTCCCGTCCGAGTTCATTATTCACTCCATTCCACTCTTCGCCTCATTCTATGACTTTCTGGTCGGATTTCGTCTACTTCAGTGCTCAGCTCATTGCACTGCCTCTGAACGTCGCAAAGTAATACAATGAGCGCTTTTTTTTTTTTACTGTAGCAGGTACTCTTGATTTTCACAACTGAGCCTTGCTGACTAACATTTTCGTTCGTTTGCATTGCTCAAGTGTCTTAAACTCTCGAAATTCAGTTCCGATTTCTTGTGCGACCTGACATTCTTCTAGGAGTTCATCATGCTTTTGATTAAATATACACTCCTGGAAATTGAAATAAGAACACCGTGAATTCATTGTCCCAGGAAGGGGAAACTTTATTGACACATTCCTGGGGTCAGATACATCACATGATCACACTGACAGAACCACAGGCACATAGACACAGGCAACAGAGCATGCACAATGTCGGCACTAGTACAGTGTATATCCACCTTTCGCAGCAATGCAGGCTGCTATTCTCCCATGGAGACGATCGTAGAGATGCTGGATGTAGTCCTGTGGAACGGCTTGCCATGCCATTTCCACCTGGCGCCTCAGTTGGACCAGCGTTCGTGCTGGACGTGCAGACCGCGTGAGACGACGCTTCATCCAGTCCCAAACATGCTCAATGGGGGACAGATCCGAAGATCTTGCTGGCCAGGGTAGTTGACTTACATCTTCTAGAACACGTTGGGTGGCACGGGATACATGCGGACGTGCATTGTCCTGTTGGAACAGCAAGTTCCCTTGCCGGTCTAGGAATGGTAGAACGATGGGTTCGATGACGGTTTGGATGTACCGTGCACTATTCAGTGTCCCCTCGACGATCACCAGTGGTGTACGGCCAGTGTAGGAGATCGCTCCCCACACCATGATGCTGGGTGTTGGCCCTGTGTGCCTCGGTCGTATGCAGTCCTGATTGTGGCGCTCACCTGCACGGCGCCAAACACGCATACGACCATCATTGGCACCAAGGCAGAAGCGACTCTCATCGCTGAAGACGACACGTCTCCATTCGTCCCTCCATTCACGCCTGTCGCGACACCACTGGAGGCGGGCTGCACGATGTTGGGGCGTGAGCGGAAGACGGCCTAACGGTGTGCGGGACCGTAACCCAGCTTCATGGAGACGGTTGCGAATGGTCCTCGCCGATACCCCAGGAGCAACAGTGTCCCTAATTTGCTGGGAAGTGGCGGTGCGGTCCCCTACGGCACTGCGTAGGATCCTACGGTCTTGGCGTGCATCCGTGCGTCGCTGCGGTCCGGTCCCAGGTCGACGGGCACGTGCACCTTCCGCCGACCACTGGCGACAACATCGATGTACTGTGGAGACCTCACGCCCCACGTGTTGAGCAATTCGGCGGTACGTCCACCCGGCCTCCCGCATGCCCACTATACGCCCTCGCTCAAAGTCCGTCAACTGCACATACGGTTCACGTCCACGCTGTCGCGGCATGCTACCAGTGTTAAAGACTGCGATGGAGCTCCGTATGCCACGGCAAACTGGCTGACACTGACGGCGGCGGTGCACAAATGCTGCGCAGCTAGCGCCATTCGACGGCCAACACCGCGGTTCCTGGTGTGTCCGCTGTGCCGTGCGTGTGATCATTGCTTGTACAGCCCTCTCGCAGTGTCCGGAGCAAGTATGGTGGGTCTGACACACCGGTGTCAATGTGTTCTTTTTTCCATTTCCAGGAGTTACTAGTAAGCTCTGTTCTCACACTAACTTACTGTAATCTTCCTTCATTTCATTTCGAAAATTTTCTATTTTTCACTCATTTTTGATTTGAAATTTTGATTATTGGATCAGGCTTTTGCAGTATCTGTGACATTAGATCATTACTAACAGTACTCTGTCTCGCTTTCTGACTGACTGTCGGTGTTCAGCTTTGCATTGCCAAATCTAAATCACCAATGCCACTGTCTTCTCTTATACTAATTGTTTTATTTTTATTTTATACGTCTAGTTCTGTAGGACCAAATTGGGGAACAAATCTCCAAGGTCATGGAACGCGTCAGTACATGAAATTACAACATAAATGTAATGACAGATAAAATAAAATATTTATGAACCCAAAAACAGATAAGCCATAAGTTTATGTAAACGCAGTCACAGGAATCAGCTTAATTTTTCAAAGAACTCCTCGACAGAATAGAAAGAGTGACCCATGAGGAAACTCTTTAGTTTCGATTTGAAACTGCGTGCATTACTATTAAGATTTTTGAGTTCTTATGACAGCGTATTGAAAATTGATGTGACAGTATACTGCACGCCTTTCTGCACAAGTGCGATCCACATGCAGATTGGATTTCTGCCTTGTATTAACTGAGTGAATGCTGCTAATTCTTGGAAATAAGCTGATATTGTTAACAAGAAACGAAAGTGAAGAATATATGTATTGAGAGGCCAATGGCAGAATACCCAGACTAATGAACAGGAGTCGACAAGAGGTTCGTGAACTTACACACCACTTATTGCCCGAATCGCCCGTTTCTGAGCCAAAAATATCCTTTGAGAATGGGAAGACCTGCCCCAAAGTATAATACCACACGTCATAAAAATGAAAATAAGCAAAGTAGACTACTTCTCGTGTCGAACTGTCACTTACTTCGGATACCGTTCGAATAGTAAAAATGGCAGCATTAATTCTTTGAACAAAATCCTGAACGTTTGCTTTCCACGACAGTTTACTATCTATCTGAACACCTAGAAATTTGAACTGTTCAGTTTCGCTAATCATAAGCCCATTCTGTGAAATTGAAACGTCGGGTTTTGTTGAATTGTGTGTCACAAACTGTAAAACTGAGTGTTACTATTATTTAGCGTTAGTTCATTTTCTACAAGCCATAAACTTATGTCATGAACTGCACTATTTGAAACAGTGCCAGTGTTGCACCTAAGATCATTTACTTCAAAGCTAGTGCCATCAGCAAACAGAAATAATTTAGAATCACCTGTATTACTAGAGGGCATAACATTTATATAAATAAGGAATAGAAATGGCCTCAGCACTTATCCCTGGGGCACCCCACATTTGACCGTGCCCACTCAGATCCCTCATCATAGCCATTCACATTGTGGTTCTCGTAAGTTCACAATTCTGTTAAACATTAACCGAGTCGACAAAATGACATCCTACATTAATAGTATCACCACCGTTTGGCTCTGTGTTGGCCATTGCAATAATGTTAACGATAATCACTGTTCGTTATAACTAAAGCGTATACGTAATTTAAAAATTCCTTCGCGAAATTAAAGTTATTAACAAGTCCACTATTTCTTTCCTATTCACTCTTAACAATGTTGCTTCCAGGTCTGTACGACGCGCCACTACTGCAAATAGCTGATGCACTTCCGTGTTATTATGTTATCTTCCCGGATGCATCCGAAGATTGCCTTTGTTTCAGGGTCCTACAGCCGCTCGTCACCAGATGCAACGAAAAAATGCCTTTTGGGACCGTTAAACCTTTTACGTACAATAAGACCTTTGTTGTATTTATGGTGATGTGATATTATTCCTGCCGGTTATTATGCTGTCCTTTGTTGACTGATAAGCTTTAACTAAGTTTGACCATTTAATTATTTTGATAAGTAAATTCTTGAACACTAGTTATTAATATTAAATCACTTTTCGAGATGTACACATTTCACATTACATGTTATTTAACAATACTGTGTACCATTAGCTTAAACGCGAGAACCGTTTTTCTGTATGACCGCTCTTGGCTCACCACAGTGAAACACCAACTAACTCTTCGTTCGCTGCGCTCGCTACTGGACATTGTTGGCGCCAGCGATACTGTCTTCAAACGTGGAAGGGTACAATCCTGTCACTAAGGATATTTTTACAAGCAGTTTTCTTATGCTGTGTTACATCGTTGCGAGTGCCACATCACTATTTGTAGACTCGCTGGACAGTCCGATGCCGCGCAGGATTAGCCGAGCGGTCTAGGGCGCTGCAGTCATGGACTGTGCGGCTGGTCCCGGCGGAGGTTAGAGTCCTCCCTCCTTAGGATAACTTGGGTTTAGTAGTGTGTAAGTTTAGGGACTGATGACCTCAGCAGCTAAGTCCCAAAAGATATCACACACATTTAAACATTTGTTTTGACAGTCCGAGTTGATAAACAACAACAAATCAGGCAGCATCGTTTACAGTGTGGTCACGGGCACGCCCAAACATGGTAGTTCCTTTCCGTCATTCTGTCACATCTTCAGACCTATCCATCCTACTTCGCTTATTCCATACATACGTATGACACATACACTTTACTGCTTTGATGTAGGACAGCATTCTACGGTCACGTGACTTGTACAAGTTCAGGGCACCCCAAATCGACTAATATTATCTTTTAACGGGGTGATTAAATTTAGGCCTGTGAGCTTTCTCAATGCCAGGAGACCAGAAGTTTCGACATCTCTTTCTCTCAGCACGATGAAGGAAAAAAATACATGAAAATTTTCAGATGTGGCATGAAACATCTTATATTCAGATATATTTGTAGGTTAACACAAGCAGAAATGATATTAGGCCCAGTACACGGTGATAAAGATTGATTATTTCTCTCTCTTACTCAATGAACCAGACAGTTACCACGTTTGCCGGCATAGAATTGCTGTCCGTTTGAAGAATCAATTTTGGGAAACGTCAGCAGTCATGTGATACAATTAATGGGCCATATTATAATGGACCCTGAATTTAAACGCAGTCTATCAGTTGAAACGAAGTTAAGATAAATTAACAAAAATGGTTCAAATGGCTCTGAGCACTATGGGACTTAACATCTGTGGTCACCTTTCCCTTAGAACTTAGAACTACTTAAACCTAACTAACCTAAGGACATCACACACATCCACGCCCGAGGCAGGATTCGAACCTGCGACCGGAGCGGTCACGCGGTTCCAGACTGAAGCGCCTTTAACCGCACGGCCACACCGGCCGGCGATAAATTAACATAATGGTTTAACGTACCGCTGAAGACAGTGTCCTTGGAGACAGAATATTATCTCGTATAGGGAAGGAAATCGGCCATGAAGTCTACAAAGGAACGATTGAAGCATTTAAAGAAACCAAGGGAAACCAGATGGCCGGATTTTATAGGCGCTGCTCTATAATGTGAGTCCACCACAGTCCCATCACCGCAGCCACCATTCTGCTGAGGCAGTTTGTTTTAAGACTGTTGCTTGGGAAGCCATAGCTGCATCGTTATGCGAACTATGCATCAAAATAACGAAATGGCTTGTAGTGCAATTTGTATTTCATACAGTTTTCAATTAAGCTGAAGCTTAATTTTCTACGTTTACCGCACTTAAGTAGAAATGGAAGTCCCTCACGGAATGCTGGTTCTGTTTGTAGGCAAATAATGTGTTGTTTCAACCAGATTGACACGAGAATAGAGGTGTTGAACCACACGACAAAGAAAGTTGTTATAAATGTGGAAGAATAAAAACTGAACAGAATGTTACTGTTTTATACACAAGCGATATAACTAGACTTGGGGGGTATCATTCTGGAATCAGATTTTGCTCGGCAATATATTTTGAAAGTTATTTATGTATTCTTACTGATATTTTAATTTACTAGTACTGATAAAAACACCCTTTTCGTACGTGAAAATAGTTTACTGAATACCTCTATTTCGATCTATAGCTTTGATCTAGATGATCATTCCTTTCAACTAATAGTTTTTTTAAAACCGTCGAAAAAAGTGGTGCAGTGTTCTCATATCAGGCTTAGGGGAAACCAGAATTGAAAACTTGGATTACACACTGATAGCTGATATGATAAATGTTAGGAAAATTATTAGTTTGAAAAATGACCGAAAGTATGGCGCAATTTTTTGTTGCTGCCAAAGGCATCCTTTATGTCGCTTAAGAACTAAATTTCAATACTTCAGAATATAGCTTGAAAGGAAACAAAGGGATTTCAGTTTGAAGCAGTCGATTAGATGTCCGTCGAGGGTTTCCAGTCGACCTGTGGCTGACAGAAAGAGTGGTGAATTCAACAGGTTTAAGTCACAAAGGGTTCCAAGTCCATTCGTCGAATTGTGAGACCAGCGGTTTAACCACTGCAGCTATCCGTACAGAAAAACAATTTGTCTCTCACAGTTACTTCAATGATGGGAAAGGAAATCTGTGTTTCGGTATAGCGAGTGAAATAGGTGCAACGTTCTCGAAACATGGGGTCAAACGCATAGAGAAAGAGTAGCTACCTGCCCAGTGAAACGGAGTTACGGTGCTGAAGAAACCACTGACAATACTCTACAGTTGGTCACGCCACTCACACACTCAGCATTTCCTTCGCTGTTCGGCGTTATTGTGTAGGTCTGTGAATGGTAGTCTCAGGACAGATGGGCGAGAATCGAAACGAGATGCAGAAAACAGCCTAACAATTGGCATGCGCTATGGCCATTGGCCCGACGCGTCACTACCACCGAGATCCCACGGGAGGCCACGAGCCAATAGTTCTGTGCGACGCGCATATATTCGACCATCTCGCAAATACAAAGACAGCTCCTTCCCCGCCTGCTGAAACACTGACCGACAAACAAAGCACAATACTCTGCACTAAACTGATTCTGAACGGCGGATAAATTATTTGGTTTTCCAAATAATATGTTTAACAATATGATAAAAGGCCTGTTCAAAAATCAAGGCCGTTTACATATATCTGGAAGTTGTCTCAGGATGAAACGGCACGACTGTAAAAGTAATGGGGCTGAGTAGGTACAAGGCCACTCTGCGCTGTTGCCAGATTTCCAGTTATGTCATCGATAACATCACTGTGCAGCATTGCCAGATGTCCCCTGCCCTCACCCTTCTGATGTCACAGCAGATATAGGCCTATTGCCCTGTGTATGAAATGATGCAGAATTCAAAAAACTGCGAAAAATCCCCAAGCATAATTGTGATAAGTGTAAAATGACGGTAAAAGAAAAAAAATCTGGGATAGTAGACGTAGTTCAGTTATCGAATGGGTAAAATCGAAAGTGGCGGACCTGAGGACAGTCTGTATGTCGTCAGAATCCAAGATGATAAACCAGGATGACAGATCTGGTCAGACCTGCCAACATAGTTGCCAGGTCACTTGTATAGAATACCAGATGGCAGACCTGGCAATATAGAATCAGCCTGTATTGTTACCATGTGACTTGTCCTAAGTACATAATTCAAGATGTTCAGTTTTAAAAATCGAAGATGGCTACTGGGTATTCCATTGAGATCACAGTGGAACTAGGCCACTTGTCATATGTATAAAATCCAAGAGTTCAGTTTAAAATGGTGGAATTTAAACAGCAAACTTGTCCTAAGTTTAAAATGACATCGAAAATATTTCGTCCACCCTTTGACATCACAATTCACAGACACAGCTTGCCTGTGTAATCAATTAGACCCCACACCACATGTCAATTGCAATAGTCCAGTTGTCCTAAACTTAAAATGGCATCTGTCTTAACATTTATGGTATATATATATATATATATATATATATATATATATATATATATATATATATATGTGTGTGTGTGTGTGTGTGTGTGTGTGTGTGTGTGTGTGTGTGAGAGGGGGAAGGAGAGAGGGAGAGGAAGAGGGAGGGAGGGAGAGAGAGTAATAGTAGTAGTTGTAGTATAGAAAAGTTGCATCTTTATTTAAACAAATGCAGGATACCCCAGGAAGGCACCTTCCATTGGCCACCTTCAAGGTCTCTGAGTATCTCACCTGCACCGGCAGTCACTAAGACACTGGGCTGCTCGTCAAGTGCGCTTAACTGTCTGATGTAAAGTGTGGACAGTGCTTGGCGATCTCCCAGATCACAGCAGGATCATATTATAACAGTAGTGACATTCCATGGCTGACACAGCCTGCATGCTTACCATGAGATCATGTAATGAAACGGTTGTCAGATTTAGGTCACTTGGCATATTGCCAAAGGTCACTTGTATAAGTACTAAAATGACATATTTCAACCCAAAAACACTGTTAATGAAACGTAATACATCCCTTCTCGTAGAAAAGACGTGCAATCCACATGTAACTGTGCACTGCGTGGTCTCGCAATCTCTTTTCAAGTGCGTAAACAGTTACTTGGAAACTATGACACGTTCCGTGTAGAAAGATTTACAAGTGACTATAGTTTAACAAAGTAGAATGATTTGTTCAGAACTGTAATACACCTTTTTTTAAAAATATATTTTATCCTTTACAAACCAACTGAATATGTTTTTCAAAATGTATGTTCCACAAGTTGGAAAAGTTCATACAATTCTCTTTATGCTACACTCCAGATAACATGTTTCTACAGAAAACAAAGTACAAATCTGCATACAATATTTACAAAATAATTTATGGTATTTACAAAACATTTTGACGATATACAAAATTTGTACATAATGGGCGACAGTTAGAAATACTTTAACACTCTGAGTACTGGACAGTTATGGTGTCGTTCAACTGGCTGATATAGCACATTTTGAAAGTTTCTTTGAATTTTGTGTTACTGGTTCTGTTTTATATGATAGACATATATTTTTCTGAAATGCTGCAAAGAAACATAAACTTAAATTTATGACAATTTTTTGTATTGAAATGAAAATGTTATTTTCACAATGACAAATTTTTTTCACCTTTAATTTCCTAAATTGAGATAAGATTAGAATTTGTTTGGACTAAAAATAAAATTGTTGGAAGACGTGGTTTCCTTTATTTAAAATTATTTAGTTACATTTAGTTTAGTGCTAAAAATTTTGAAGCATTCTGGAAAACAAAGTCTCACATCACAGTCTTCACAACAGTACTTGGCATCTTTCCTTGCCACTCTGCCAGATTTTGCCTTTTTTCTTTCTGCACAAATCTTACATCTCCTCTGACGCCATTTTGAATTTTCTGAACCTGGAGTCAATTTAGGAAAATGTCTTTCACTGAGTTCATTTGCAGGTGAACTGTTTTGGGTGAAGGTTGATTCAGCCAGGTCACCTTTGTTCACCATTGTCGCTGCCGATTAGGTAATGAACTAAGCAGTATTTTTATTAGTAGCCGTCAACTTTTTATGTAGAACATACGAACTTACGACCATCATCACGAAAAGTAGAAAAAAACTTCCTTCCATTACTTCATTTGTTTCCTCTCAAAAGGCTAGCAGCTCATTAACTTCTCGCTGTGGTCCACACCAGCCTTGATTTATTTCAATCCATAAATGATCGTGTGGATCAGGGATAATGTAGAAACGATCCGCGTGTGGAATATGGACTTCACCATAGAAACTTTCACCCAATATGTTCACAACTTGATAAATTCTGTTATTAGTATTTGCCTGATTATCAGAATATATTTCATAATTCAAAATGTTAGATCTTGAAACTAAACCTGCGAAAAGTCAAAATTCTCTCATCTATAGTGAGATTTTTTTCCTGCTTTGAACTCCCTTTCACATTGTCACGAATATATCAAAGATGGCTCTCACTTCTTGAAGAGGAACGTGCCCTTCTTGATTTTTGTGATAAAAATCGCGTATCCAAAAATTTAACATTCGCATAATTGACATATAACGTAACTTACTTACTGTAGGGCATCCAGCATAATATGTCACAGTTTGTAATTTTGTATAAAAAACAATTCGTTATCTACTGAAAGGTTTATTAATTCAATACTATAGGTCTCCCCCCTCCCCGGACATTGCCGTTGGTGGGGAGGGTTGTGTGCCTCAGCGATACAGATAGCCGTACCGTAGGTGCAAGCACAATGGAGGTGCATCTGTTAAGAGGCCAGACAGACGTGTGGTTTCTGCAGAGGGGCAGCAGCCTTTTCAGTAGTTTCAGGAACAACAGTCTGGATGATTAACTGGTCTGGCCTTGTAACATTAACCAAAACGACCTTGCTGTGCTGGTATTGCGAACGGCTGAAAGCAAAGGGAAACTACAACCGTAATTTTTCCCGAGGGCATGCAGCTTTACTGTATGGTTAAATGATGGCGTCTTTTTGGGTAAAATGTTTCGACGGTAAAATAGTTCCCCATTCGAATCTCCGGGCGGGGACTACTCAGGAGGACGTCGTTATAAGGAGAAAGAAAACTGGTGTCCTAGGGATCGGAGAGTGGAATGTCAGATCCCTTAATCGGCCAGGTAGGTTAGAAAATTTAAAAAGGGAAATGGATAAGTTGAAGTTAGATATAGTCGGAATTTGTGAAATTCGGTGGCAGGAGGAACAACACATCTGGTCAAGTGACTACAGGGTTACAAATACAAAATCAAATAGGGGTAATATGCAGGAGAAGGTTTAATAATGAATAAAAAAAAAAAAAAAAAAAAAAAAAGGAAAACGGGTAAGCTACTCCGAAAAACATAGTGAACGCATTATTGTAGTCACGATAGACACGAAGCCCACGCCTACCACAGTAGTATAAGTTTATACGTCAACTAGCTCTGCAGATGACGAAGAGATTCAAGAAATGTATGATGAGATGTTGTTGTTGTAGTCTTCAGTCCTGAGACTGGTTTGATGCAGCTCTCCATGCTACTCTATCCTGTGCAAGCTTCTTAATCTCCCAGTACCTACTGCAACCTACATCCTTCTGAATCTGCTTAGTGTATTGATCTCTTGGTCTCCCTCTACGATTTTTACCCTCCACGCTGCCCTCCAATACTAAATTTGTGATCCCTTGATGCCTCAAAACATGTCCTACCAACCGATCCCTTCTTCTAGTCAAGTTGTGCCACAAACTTCTCTTCTCCCCAATCCTATTCAATACCTCCACATTAGTTACGTGATCTACCCACCTTATCTTCAGCATTCTTCTGTAGCACCACATTTCGAAAGCTTCTATTCTCTTCTTGTCCAAACTAGTTATCGTCCATGTTTCACTTCCATACATGGCTACACTCCATACAAATACTTTCAGAAACGACTTCCTGACACTTAAATCTATACTCGATGTTAACAAATTTCTCTTCTTCAGAAACGATTTCCTTGCCATTGCCAGTCTACATTTTATATCCTCTCTACTTCGACCATCATCAGTTATTTTACTCCCTAAATAGCAAAACTCCTTTACTACTTTAAGTGTCTCATTTCCTAATCTAATTCCCTCAGCATCATCCGATTTAATTTGACTACATTCCATTATCCTTATTTTGCTTTTGTTGATGTTCATCTTATATCCTCCTTTCAAGGCACTGTTCATTCCGTTCAACTGCTCTTCCAAGTCCTTTGCTGTCTCTGACAGAATTACAATGTCATCGGCGAACCTCAAAGTTTTTACTTCTTCTCCATGAATTTTAATACCTACTCCGAATTTTTCTTTTGTTTCCTTTACTGCTTGCTCAATATACAGATTGAATAACATCGGGGACAGGCTACAACCTTGTCTCACTCCTTTCCAACCACTGCTTCCCTTTCATGCCCCTCGACTCTTATAACTGCCATCTGGTTTCTGTACAAATTGTAAATAGCCTTTCGCTCCCTGTATTTTACCCCTGCCACCTTCAGAATTTGAAAGAGAGTATTCCAGTTGACATTGTCAAAAGCTTTCTCTAAGTCTACAAATGCTAGAAACGTAGATTTGCCTTTTCTTAATCTTTCTTCTAAGATAAGTCGTAAGGTTAGTATTGCCTCACATGTTCCAACATTTCTGCCGAATGCAAACTGATCTTCCCCGAGGTCCGCTTCTACCAGTTTTTCTATTCGTCTGTAAAGAATTCGCGTTAGTATTTTGCAGCTGTGACTTATTAAACTGATAGTTCGGTAATTTTCACATCTGTCAACACCTGCTTTCTTTGGGATTGGAATTATTATATTCTTCTTGAAGTCTGAGGGTATTTCGCCTGTCTCATACATCTTGCTCACCAGATGGTAGAGTTTTGTCATGACTGGCTCTCCCAAGGCCATCAGTAGTTCTAACGGAATGTTGTCTATTCCCGGCGCCTTGTTTCGACTCAGGTCTGTCAAACTCTTCACGCAATATCTTATCTCCCATTTCGTCTTCATCTACATCCTCTTCCATCTCCATAATATTGTCCTCAACTACATCGCCCTTGTATAAACCCTCTATATACTCCTTCCACCTTTCTGCCTTCCCATCTTTGCTTAGAACTGGGTTGCCGTCTGAGCTCATGATATTCATACAAGTGGTTCTCTTCTCTCCAAAGGTCTCTTTAATTTTCCTGTAGGCAGTATCTATCTTACCCCTAGTGAGACAAGCCTCTACATCCTTACATTTGTCCTCTGGCCATCCCTGCTTAGCCATTTTGCACTTCCTGTCGATCTCATTTTTGAGACGTTTGTATTCCTTTTTGCCTGCTTCATTTACTGCCTTTTTATAGTTTCTCCTTTCATCAATTAAATTCAATATTTCTTCTGTTACCCAAGGATTTCTATTAGCCCTCGTCTTTTTACCTACTTGATCGTCTGCTGCCTTCACTACTTCATCCCTCAGAGCTACCCATTCTTCTTCTACTGTATTTCTTTCCCCCATTCCTGTCAATTGTTCCCTTATGCTCTCCCTCAAACTCTCTACAACCTCTGGTTCTTTCAGTTTATCCAGGTCCCATGTCCTTAAATTCCCACCTTTTTGCAGTTTCTTCAGTTTCAATCTGCAGTTCATAACCAATAGATTGTGGTCAGAATCCACATCTGCCCCTGGAAATGTCTTACAATTTAAAACCTGGTTCCTAAATCTCTCTCTTACCATTCTATAATCTATCTGATACCTTTTAGTATCTCCAGGATTCTTGCAGGTATGCAACCTTCTTTTATGATTCTTGAACCAAGTGTTAGCTATGATTAAGTTATGCTCTGTGCAAAATTCTACAAGGCGGCTTCCTCTTTCATTTCTTCCCCCCAATCCATATTCACCTACTATGTTTCCTTCTCTCCCTGGTCCTACTGACGAATTCCAGTCACCCATGACTATTAAATTTTCGTCTCCCTTCACTACCTGAATAATTTCTTTTATCTCGTCATACATTTCATCAATTTCTCCATCATCGGCAGAGCTAGTTGGCATAGAAACTTATATAGTACTGTAGTAGGCATGGGCTTTGTGTCTATCTTGGCCACAATAATGCGTTCACTATGCTGTTTGTAGTAGCTTACCTGCACTCCTATTTTTTTATTCATTATTAAACCTACTCCTGCATTACCGCTATTTGATTTTGTATTTATAACCCTGTAATCACCTGACCAAAAGTCTTGTTCCTCCTGCCAACGAACTTCACTAATTACCACTATATCTAACTTTAACCTATCCATTTCCCTTTTTAAATATTCTAACCTACCTGCCCGATTAAGGGATCTGACATTCCACTCTCCGATCCCTAGGACACCAGTTTTCTTTCTCCTGATAACGACGTCCTCTTGAGTAGTCCCCGCCCGGAGATCCGAATGGGGGACTATTTTACCTCCGGAATATTTTACCCAAGAGGACGCCATCATCATTTAACCATACAGTAAAGCTGCATGTCCTCGGGAAAAATTACGGCTGTAGTTTCCCCTTGCTTTCAGCCGTTCGCAGTACCAGCACAGCAAGGCCGTTTTGGTTAATGTTACAAGGCCAGATCAGTCAATCATCCAGACTGTTGCCCCTGCAACTACTGAAAAGGCTGCTGCCCCTCTTCAGAAACCACACGTTTGTCTGGCCTCTCAACAGATACCCCTCCGTTGTGGTTGCACCTATGGTACGGCCATCTGTATCGCTGAAGCACGCAAGCCTCCCCACCAACGGCAAGGTCCATGGTTCATGGAGGGAAGATGAGATAAAAGAAATAATTCAGACGAAAATTTCGTCGTAATGGGGGACTGGAATTCGGTAGTAGGAAAAAGGAAGAGAAGGAAAAATAGTAAGTGAATATGGAATGGGGGTAAGGAATGAAAGTGGAAGCCGCTTGGTAGAATTTTGCACAAAGTGTAACTTAATCATAGCTAACACTTGGTTTAAGAATCACGAAAGAAGGTTATATATATGGAAGAGGACTGGAGACACTGGAAGGTTTCAGATAGATTACATAATGGTAAGATAGAGATTTAGGAACCAGGTTTTAAATTGTAAGACATTTCCAGGGGCAGCTGTGGACTCTAACCACAATTTATTGGTTATTAACTTTAGACTAAAACTGAAGAAACTGCAAAAAGGTGGGAATTTAAAGGGATGGGACATGGATAAACTGAAAGAACTGGAGGTTGTAGAGAGTGTCAGAGAGAGCATTAGGGAACGATTGAGAAATATGAGGGAAAGAAACACAGTAGAAGAAGAATGTATAGATCTGAGAGATGAAATAGTGATGGCAGCAAAGGATCAAGTAGGTAAAAAGACGAGGGCTAGTAGAAATCCTTGAGTAACAGAAGAGATATTGAATTTATTTGATGAAAGGAGAAAATATAGAAATGTAGTAAATGAAACAGGCAAAAAGGTGAACAAGCGTCTCAAAAATGAGATCTACAGGAAGTGCAATCTGGCTATGCGGGGATGGCTAGAGAACAAATTAAAGGAAATAGGCGCATATATCTCTAGGGGTAAGATACATACTGCCTACAGGAAAATAAAAGAGACCTTTTGGAGAAAAGAGAACCACTTTCATGAATACCAAGGGCTGATACGGAAACCCACTTCTAATCAAACAAGGGTAAGCAAAAAGGTGGAAGGAGTATAGAGAGGGTTTATACAAGGGCGATGTACTTGAGGACAATGTTATGGAAATGGAGGAGGATGTAGATAAAGATGAAATGGGGGAGATGTAATATCGCGTAAAGAGTTTGCCAGAGCATTGAAAGATCTAAGTCGAAACAAGGCCCCGGGAGTAGACAACATTGTATTAGAACTACTGTTTGCCTTGGGAGAGCAAGCCCTGACAAAACTCTACCACCTGGTGAGCAAGATGTATGAGACAAGCAAAATACCCATAGACTTAAAGAAGAATATAATAATTCCAATACCAAAGACAGCAGGTGCTGACAGGTGTGAACATTTCCGAACTATCAGTTTATTAAGTCACAGCTGCAAAATATTAACACGAATTCTTTATAGACGAATGGAAAAACTGGTAGAAGCCTACCTCGGGGAGGATCAGATTGGATTCCCTAGAAACGCTGGAACACGTGAGGCAACACTGATCCTACGACTTACCTTAGAAGATAGATTAAGGAAAGATAAACCTACGTTTCTAGCATTTGTAGACGTAGAGAAAGCTTTTGACAATGTTGACTCGAATACTCTCTTTCAAATTCTGAACGCGGCAGGGGTGAAATACAGGGAGCGAAAGGCTATTTACATTTTTTACAGAAACCAGATGGCAGTTACAAGAGTCGAGGGGCACGAACGGGAAGGAGTGGCTGGGAAGGGAATGACACAAGGTTGTAGCCAATCCCCGATATTATTCAATCTGTATATTGAGCAAGCAGTAAAGTAAACAAACGAAAAATTTGGGGTAGGAATTAAAATCCATGGAGAAGAAACAAAATCTTTGAGGTTTGCCGATGACACTGTAATTCTGTCAGAGACAACAAAGGAATTGGAAGAGCAATTGAAAGGGATGGACAGTGTCTTGAAAGGAGGATATAAGATGAACATCAACAAAAGCAAAACAAGGATAATGGAGTGTAGTCGAATTAAATTAGGCAATACTGAGGCTCTGAGAATTTGAGTAGGAAATGAGACACTTAAAGTAGGAGATGAGTTCTGCTATTTTGGGAGCAAAATAACTGATGATGGTCGAAGCAGAGAGGAAAGCGTTTCTGAAGAAGAGAAATTTGTTAACATCGAGGTAGATTTATGTGTTTGGGAGTCCTTTCTGAAAGTGTTTGTATGGAGTGTAGCCATGCATGGATGTGAAACATGGACGATAAACAGTTTAGACAAGAAGACAATAGAAGCTCTTGAAATGTGGTGCTACAGAAGAATGCTGAAGGTTATATGGGTAGATAAAGTAACTAATGAGGTGGTACTGAATAGAACAGGGGAGAAGAATAATTTGTGGCACAACTTGAATACAAGGAGGGATCGATTGGTAGGACATGTTCTGAGGCATCAAGGGATCACCAATTTAGTATTGGAGGGCAGCGTGGAGGGTAAAAGTCATAGGGGGAGACCAAGAGATGAATACAGTAAGCAGATTCAGACGGATGTAGGTTGTAGTAGGTACTTGGAAACGAAAGAGCTTGCACAGAATGAAACAGCGTGAAGAGCTGCATCAAACCAGTCTCTGGACTGAAGACCACAAGAACAAGACCTATATGTCTATTTTGGCATTAGTGCCATTTTGTCTTACAGCGTGCAACTAATAGGAACGGTATAGATATCGTCTATTTGGTGTTAGTTTAAGTAAAAGATGTTTGACAGTTTTACTTAGGTCTATGTTTGCTTGACGTATTCACGTTTTGCATTGTCTTGTGGTCATTGTTTTCTCTCTTTATCTATTGTGAAATTTATTTATTTAGCGTAATTTTGACAACTAGTTTGAAGTTTGGCAGGTATTGGACGTACTGGTGGATGTTTACATTTATTTATATTTGTCGTATATGATGTTTAGATTGTCGTCTATAGTCATTATGTGTTTGATATTTGGATTCTGGTACTGGGTGGTTTATTGTGTAGAATTTCAATAAAATTTTCTAAGTAGTTTTATGTTTTAGGTCTGATTCTCCGTTGAAAATAGTTTACAGTGGATTTTCTATATATATATATATATATATATATATATATAATGTAAATTTCTGTTTCTTCTAAAATATTCATGATCTCTTCAGGAATTTTGTGTTACAGTTGGGGTGCAGCGTCTGTGTTTTCTGCTATATGATTTTTCGTTTTTATATTTAGGAAGAAGTGAGACTGATTGCTATCCGAATCTCTTCTGTATTTCATTTATCATCTGGTGAAAAAAAAATGGTTCAAATAGCTCTGAGCACTATGGGACTTAACTGCTGAGGTCATCAGTACCCTAGAACATACAACTACTTAAACCTAACTAACCTAAGGACATCACGCACATCCATGCCCGAGGCAGGATTTGAACCTGCGACCATAGCGATCGCGCGGTTCCAGACTGTAGCGCCTAGAACCGCTCGGCCACTCCAGCCGGCTCAGCTCGTGAAATTTCTGCTTGTTTGTCCTATGTAGAATTTGTCACAGTTATCACATTTAATTTTATATGCTACTGGATATGGATGATTTCGTACGACGGCTTTTCCTGAATGGATTTTTGTGTTCAAATTATTTGTTGTTGAAAACTGTATTTTAATCGTCGAATTTTTCAACGTGGTGTTAGTTTTATTCCAATATTAGCCACGTGGGCGGCAGTTATGTATCTGGTTGTCGTTTTTGTTGGATTTTTTCGTTTGAGTGTTATATTCTTGTTTATTGAATGTTGCTTGGGCTTACAACGACATACACTTTGGTTACCACATCAGAAAGTTTACAACCTTTGCAGCATAAAGATTCATTTATTATTTGGTGAACTGTCTTGCGTTAACTCCTGCGAAATCTATCCATGTTGTATTCATGTACTGAGTGTCAAATACATAGACACACATCAAAAAAAGTTCTGCATCACCCCAGTTCCCAGAACTGCTGAAGATAGACTTTGACTGTGGATATTGTATCACGGACACAGTCCCTTTGACTCTTCAGAGATGTCACTAAACTCGCCCAAAGATGTAAACAACCATGCATGAGCAGCGCCTATTAGACGGAGGGGATCCGACAGCCGATCATTTCCAGTCATTCCACCATGAAGGAGGTACACTGCTCGTGTTGGGTACACTGCTCATGTTGTTTGTAGTTCAACCATGCCTGGACGGTGAATACCGTGGTTTGATCGCGTCCGCATTGTTACTTTGTGCCAGGATAGGCTCTCAACAAGGGAAGTGTCCAGGCGTCTCGGAGTGAACCAAAGCGATGTTGTTCGGACATGGAGGAGATAAAGAGAGACAGGAACTGTCGATGACATTCCTCACTGAGGCTGCCCAAGCGATGACCGCTACCTATGGATAATGGCTCGGAGGTACCCAGACAACAGTGCCACAATGTTGAATAATGCTTTTCTTGCAGCCACAGGACGTCGTGTTACGACTCAAACAGTGCGCAATAGGCTGCATGATGCGCAACTTCACTCCAGAAGTCCATGGCGAGGTCCATCTTTGCAACCACGACACCATGCAGTGTGGTAGAGATGGGCCCAACAACGTGCCGAATGGACCGCTCAGGATTGGCATCACGTTCTCTTCACCGATAGTGTCGCATATGCCTTCAACCAGACAATCGTCGGAGTCGTGTTTGGAGGCAACCCGGTCAGGCTGAACACCTTAGACACTCTGTCCGGCGAGTGCAGCAAAGTGGAGGTTCCCTGCTGTTTTGGGGTGGCATTATGCGGGTCGACGTACGCCGCTGGTGGTCATGGAAGGCGCCGTAACAGCTGTGCGATATGTGAATGCCATCCTCCGACCGATAGTGCAACCATATCGGCAGCATATTGGCGAGACATTCGTCTTCGAGGACTATCCGCGCCCCCATCGTGCACATCTTGTGAATGACTTCCTTCAGGATAAGGACATCGTTCGACTAGAGCGGCCATCATGTGGTCCAGACCTGAACCCTATCGAACATGTCTCGGATAGATTGGAAAGGGCTCTTTATGGACGACGTGACGGACTAGCCACTCTGTAGGATCTATGCCGAATCGCCGTTGAGGAGTGGGACATTCTGGACCAACAGTAGCTTGATGAACTTGTGGATAGTAGGCCACGACGAATACATGCAAGCATCAATCCAAGACGACGTGCTACTGAGTATTAGAGTTCTCAGTGTGTACAGCAATCTGGACCTCCATCTCTGAAGGTCTCGCTGTATGATGGTACAACATGCAATGTGTGATTTTCATGAGCATTAAAAAGGGCGGAAATGATGTATATGTTGAAGTCTATTCCAATTTTCTGTACAAGTTCCGGAACTCTAGGAACCGAAGTGATGCAAAACTTTTTTTGATGTGTGTATATGTAAAGTGACGGTTTTAACTGAAGGCATTGAAATATCTCGAAATCTACACATCGGATAAAAAAATGTTATAATTCATATTTATTTGTCTCGGAGAGGGACATCCAACGATACCACACTTGACACACCACCGCACCCAATGGGTGGCTGGCGGGGGGAGGGGGGGGGGGCAAATTTGAAATCTTCATATATATTTATATGGGAAAACCTTAAAACTTTTACCGAGCGAGGTAGCGCAGTGGTTAGACACTGGACTCGCATTCGTGAGGACGATGGTTCAATCCCGCGTCCGGTCATCTTGATTTAGGTTTTCCGTGATTTCCCTAAATCACTCCAGGCAAATGCCGGGATGGTTCCTCTGAAAGGGCACGGCCGACTTCCTTCCCTATCCTTCCTTAATCCGATAAGACCGATGACCTCGCTGTCTGGTCTCCTTCCCCAAAACAACCCAACAACCCAACCCCTTAAAACTTTTCTGCTGAAAGGTAGACCTTCACATTTATGATGTCTAACCGTTTGTGGGAGAGCAACAGCATATTTGTGCATTCCTGAGTGGAATCTATGTTATCTAGAAATAGCATTGGAGAAAGTAGGTCAGGGAGTGCAGTGTTAATAGCATGGTGAAAGAGATGCACTATGTGATCAAAAGTATCTGGACACCTGACTGAAAATGTCTTACAAGTTCTTGGCACGCTCCATCGGTGATGCTGGAATTCAATATGGTGTTGGCCCACCTTTAGCCTTGATGACATCTCCCACTCTCGCAGGGATACGTTCACTGAGGTGCTGGAGTGTTTCTTGGGGATTGGCAGCCCAGTCGTCACGGAGTGCTGCACTGAGGAGAGGTATCGATGTCGGTCGGTCAAGCCTGGCACGGAGTCGGCGTTCCAAAACATTCCAAAGGTGTTGTATAGGATTCAGGTCAGGATGAGCGGTTCTAGGCCCTTCCGTCTGGAACTGCGCGACCGCTACGGTCGAAGGTTCGAATCCTGCCTCGGGAACGGATGTGTGTGATGTCCTTAGGTTAGTTAGGCTTAAGTAGTTCTAAGTTTTTGGGGGACTGATGACTTCAGATGTTAAGTCCCATAGTGCTCAGAGCCATTTGAACCATTTTTAGGTCAGGATTCTGTTCCGGCCAGTCCATTAGAGGGCTGTTATTGTCGTGTAATCACTCCGCCACAGGCTGTGCCGTAAGAACATGTGCACGATAGTGCTGAAAAATGCAATCGCCATCCCCGAATTGCTCTTCAACAGTGGGAAGGAAGAAGGTGCTTAAAACATCATTTTAGGTCTGTGCTGTGATAGGGTCACGCAAAACAAAAAGGATGCAAGACCTCTCAATGAAAAACACGACCACACCGTAACACCACCGCCTCTGAATTTTACTGTTGGCACTACACACGCTGCCAGATGACTTTCACCGGGCATTTGCCATACCCACACACTGCCATCGTATCGCTACATTGTGTACCATGGTTCGTCACTCCACACAACGTTTTTCCACTGGTAAATCGTCCAATGTTTACGCTCCTTACGCCAAGCGAGGCATCGTTTGGTATATACAGGCGTGATGTGTGGTTTATGAGCAGTCGCTCGTCCATGGAATCCAAGTTTTCTCACCTCCCGCCTAACTGTCATAGTACTTGCAGTGGATCCTGAGCGCAGTTTGGAATTCCTGTGTGATGGTGTAGATAGATGTCTGCCTATTACACATTACGACCCTCTTCAACTGTCGGCGGTCTCGGTCAGTCAATAGACGAGGTCGGCCTGTATGCTTTTGTGCTGTACGTGTCCCTTCACGTTTTCACTTCACTATCACTTCGGAAACAGTGGACCTAGGGATGTTTAGGAGTATGGAAATCTCTCGTACAGACGTATGACACAAGAACACGAAATCACATGACCACGTTCGAAGTCTGTGAGTTCCGTGGAGCGCCACATTCTGCTCTTTCACGATGTCTAATGACTACTGAGGTCGCTGATATGGAGTACCTGGCAGTAGGTGGCAGCACCATGCACCTAATATGAAAAACGTATGTTTTTGTGGTGTCTGGGTACTTTTGATCACATAGTGTATGTTGATGCACACTTAAGTGCGCTTTCATATTGTGGAATATAGGTCAGGTATAAATAATCACCTTACTAAGTTTGGTTTAGATACTTCCTCACAGATTTCAACATTCGTTTGTATTCCTGTGTTCGCTATAAATAGAACAGTGACACAAATGTGCTGCAGCTTAAGATGCACCAGAGACTGCAATCGTACTGTTTCTGGAACGCTGGCTGACTCACGTGTCGGTCGAAACGATGCAACGCCGCTAAGCAGTGGCAGTCGTCATGGTAGGGGAGGCTGGATAGCCATCTCCTTAATGTACGTATGTGGGGTGGGGTGAGGGGGAGGCAGGCAGTACGAGGAATGCGTCTGGGTAGTGCTCAGTAGTGCTGTGGCCGCTGTAGTGTGCAGACAGAGGCCAGAGTTCGGTGGTTGGTGGACGTGGCACGGAGCACAGCGTAAAGACTTAGCAGCTGGAAGCACAGGTGAGGTGCCCAGAGACCTTCTTAGCACACTGCAGTAGGAGCCTCCCCAGTACATCCTGCATTTGATTAAAGAAACACACACAGAGACACACACACACACACACACACACACACACACACACACACACACAAAAATCAAGCTGTAAAAATATAACATGACACCATTACAAACTTAGGGCACTAGGTCTCTCTTGGCATGTGGGGCAGGGGAAAATAGTTTAAACGTGGAAGCTGTGTCGAGAAATTGTGACATCGGAGAGGTGGGGAAAAAGTTTAAATATCATTTTAAACTTATAAGAACTAGAAAATTTGAATTTCCTACTATTTTAAACTGAGGCCTTGAAATTTGTATTATGACAAGTAGCTTAGTTCCACTGTGATGTCAGTGGAAAACTCAGTGGCTCTCTTGGATTTATACGATTGACCATCTTGGATTCTATACTTAGAACAAGAGACCTGGCAACCGTGTAGGATTTTCCTGTATGCCCAGATTCACCATCTTGGATTCTGACGTCATGAAAGATGCCCTGAGGTCAGTCATGTTGGATTTTATACACTGGACCGTTGGGCTAGGACTTCCATTATGGAGTTTTGAATTTACCACCATTTTATACGTAGGACAGTTGTCTGCGACCTCAGAGGGTTGGGGGAAGGGAAATCTGGCAACATTATATGGTGACATATCATCGATGACGTAATCGGAAGTCTGGTTACAATGTAGTTTTTTTCTCATACCCACTCATTCCCGCCATTTGTAGTGCCATGTAATGACTGTATACCAATCCACGGAAATATTTTTTTATTCAGTAGTCGTTTTAAAGAGGGTGAATTAGATATGCCACTGTCTACACGGTTAACGTCTGAATGGCTGTAACGGCGTGCAAGGTGAGTACCGAAAATGCTTACCGACCAACACAAAGCGCAAAGAATATGGAACTGAGAAGCGTTTTTGGCACGGTATCGACAAAATGAAATGATTTCTTTTCACACGTTCTTAAGGGCTATGAAACATGGATATCCTGCACCGATATAGTATCAAATCTATAGCGCCATTCAACTTTGCCAAAACTGAAAGTATTCCACCTATCTCCTTATTCGAGTCAAAAATAATGGTTACCGATTCCTGGAACGATATCGAGTTTATAACATAGCAGACCTAATTTTAAATAGTGTTTAAGACTGTGTAATCTCGTTACGTTATATCGAATGAGCTTAAGTGTCTCAGCCAGGAGCGATTACTTCCACGTGTGGAATTCTGAGGTGAAAAGAATGAAATTGAATTTGTTGTTCAATTTAAAAGCAATAAAAAGTTACTCATATACTCGTTCTACAAAGGGAAACAAAAAGTAAGATCAAAAAAAATGTATAAACTTCATACTCTGACATAAAATGTAGTTTACACACGTACATAGTACCGTACCACTATTGTTGAATAATAACTATGCGCGGACCTAGAAATACATTCCGTTGCTAGAAATAAAACCCATGTAACTAGCATAATAAACTGCAGGGAGAAAAACAGTGCACCTGGAAGGACGATGTCGATTTTGATCCAGTGACAGCTTATGCCACATTGGGGATATCAGATGTACAGATAACGGTTACATCATCACCCGCCAAAAAAAGAGAGTAATGACACAGTGGGACTACGGTCACGCACACCTTAGCCCGTCATCCACTGACGACGCAGCATCGATGTACACGGTTGTCAGAGGATCATTTGGAAGATGGAATGGCATGCCACGGTCTTAAGCGATAAAAGCAGATTCTGCCTGCATGCAAGTGATGGCCGTCTGCACATGCGGCGTAGACTTGAGTCCTGCATGACCGAGTAAGCGAGCACAAAATACGAGATGGGGGCCAGCACACCCTAACTGGATAGGCTGCCCGCACTAGTCCTAGTGACCGAGCATAGAAGCCGAGACCGAATACGTAGCACGTAACTTCAAACACATTACACGTGTCATTATCCGTCTGAGACTGCAGCCAGTACCGGTTTCTCATTTGTGGTGTGTGTCTCTCTGTAATCATGCAGCGCGTGGAAGCCAGTGCAGTAAGACGTAAGATTGAAACCAATGTTTACACATTGAAGAAACGGGAAGGTCTAAAAAGCCAAGCATGGAGTACATTTCTGTTGGTTGTAGACGAAAATAGTGCGTCCACAGGGTACGTATCGTGCATAAACTGCTCCACATTATTGTGTTTCCAGTCGGGAACCATTCATTTAAAGAAACACAGTTGCAAGAAACCTCACAAAGATACAGCTCCTTCAGGGATACCTGCAGTAATAAAAAACAGCATTACAGCAAAGCTTGTTGCAATGTGTGCTAAAGATATGAGACCTTTTAATGTTGTTTCGGGTGAAGGTTTCAGAGAACTAAGCCAAGAATTAATATATCTAGGCGCGCATTATGGAGTAGTTAACGTAGCAGATGTCATGCCACATCCCTCTACAGTAAGCAGATATGTCAACAAACAAGCTGATGCAATACGAAACAGCATAATGCCTTCTGTTATTGCGGAAGTTATTAATAAAACATGTGCTCCGACAGTTGATATGTGGACTGATTCGCACAATCAGGTGCACTATTTGACGCTCACAACACATTACATTAACACAGATTGGTCTCTTGTAAACAATGTTTTATTTACAAGTAAATTCCCGGACGTTAAGAAGACGGGAGTAAATATTATGAAAGAAATTGACGAGAGGATGGCTGATTCAGATATTTCGCCGGACATGCACAGTTTTGTTTTTGTCTCCGACCAGGGTGCCAATGTAATAAAGCCTTTGGAAAATCCCGAAAGGATTCCTTGTGCTGCTCATTGTATAAACACAGCACTTAGCCATACTTTCGATGAAGATAACTTCTTGTTAAATACTGCAAAATGCATTGTAAGGAACATTAAGGAAAGCGTCCTCTGCTCGTCTTTGAAATCATCGTTGAAACACGAGGTCTGCACATTCTGGAACCGCTTGTACACTATGCTGGAATCCTTACACACTCAGTGTAACGAAGTTGCTGCTTTGCTGACGGAAAAGGACTCCGCTTACAGATTGCAAGGATATGATAATGAGCTTGCAGGAAAAATTGCGCCTTTTCTGAGACCATTTAAAGAGGCCACAGATGAATTAGAAAGTGAAAACGAACCGACAATCCAGTTACTTCTTCTTTGGTTTCACGAACTGCAACAAATTTACAGTGTCAATAACACTGACTGTCAGATGAGTAATTACTGCAATTAAAAGCACTGTTTCATTATGATACGATTTGGCTCTGAGCACTATGGCACTCAATATCTGAGGTCATCAGTCCCCTAGACTTAGAACTACTTAAACCTAACTAATCTAAGGACATCACACACCATGCCCGAGGCAGGATTCGAACCTGCGACCGCAGCAGCAGCGCGGTTCCAGACCGAAGATCCTAGAACCGCTCGTCCACAGCAGCTGGCTCATTACGATACGCTATAGATTTATAATTAACTAGCGTGATTGATGTGTACTAGCAGATATGTATTTTTAACAGGAGGTACAAAGGATTAAAAATCGAGCCTTGACTTTCGTTTGTGAGTAGTTTGTGATCACTGGCAGACACAAAATTGCTACGTTTCTTTGGCCGTCTTTCCGTGATCTTAATATGCTTGAAATAAATGAAAAGCAGGAAATTCTTAGCAATGTGCGACAAATGCGTGCTACTTACGCAGGTACAACATGCAATCATTAACATACTCGTTTTTGCGTAGTTAATGGATAGTGTTTTATAGAGAAACGGGAATGTTATAATTCGTATAATATTTCATTAACGTAAAATACGTCGTTTTGACGAGAACGTTTCGATGATTTCCACGTCAGTTCTGTATTACTTGTCCCTTTTGTTTATTATCATAGATCATTCAAGTACTGTGTCATCACCACCAAGAAAGAGAGATCGTTTCAAGGACTGGAGGAACAACAGATCATTCGCAGCAGATGAAGTAGATCTCTACATTTTAATGCACGCCAGAGATGATGATGACATCTTAAAGTGGTGGAGCAGACATGAAACGGATCTGCCAGGCCTTGCTGCAGTTGCAAGACGTATTTTATTTATCCCAGCAACAAGCGCACCTAGCGAAAGATGCTTTAGTAAAGTCGGCATGTTACTAACAAATCACCGCATCCAATTAAATCCGGAACGCGTTAGTGATTTACTGCTGATCAACAATAACTATAATTTTGTTTCTGTTCCAAACAAGTGAAAAGTATGACAAGTTACGTCTGTAAATGTTTAATGTTCTTTGTATGCTTTCTTTTTGAAGATTGTTGTCTTCTAGATTACAGGGACAGCACTTATTTAATGTTTCCTATTAATGAAAGGAAAAATATATCTTCTGTTTGGAAATGAGACTCGTCTTCTATACGCTATTGTATTGGAATATCATTTTACATTCCAAGTGCTTTATGAATTTAGCTGTGTCACGTACACGTACACGTTTTTGTTTTAAAAGAGAGAGAGAGACAAATACATTGTGTGTGTGTGTGTGTGTGTGTGTGTGAGAGAGAGAGAGAGAGAGAGAGAGAGAGAGAGAGAGAGAGGTGTTGGATTTGTACAGTACAGAGCAGCGAGCCGGGGCGAGGCGAGGCGAGGTGAGACGTCAGCGGTGGCCGGTCATGCTCGGTTATCCGCGTGTCCGGAATCCGGACAACAGACACGGGGCGAGTACGTGGCCGAGCCGAGTCATGTGGGGCCGGACACGAGCTGCTCGGTGCCCCCGTCAACAGGCGAGTAGTGACCGGTCAAACATCGAGCGTTGCAGCACTCTAGCGTAGACCTCGTGAGCGCTGTGTCGTAGAGTGCGTTCGTCGATGACACACTGGTCCTAGCTCAGGCCTTAGGGTCTGGAGTACGATAAGCTACAACCGTCGTTCACCTCTGGTGTTTCTGGAGGGGACGCTAACCAGCGCCCGGTATGGACAGAATGTTATTAGACCCATTCTTGTGCCGTTCTAGCAAAAGGAATGTGATGCCTCTTTCTGTATTGATAAGACTCGCCCAAACAATGCCCGCGAAACTCTATGTGCTCTGCAAGAGTGCAGCAAATTCCTTGGCCGCTGTGTTCTCCGGACTTGTCTCTAATTGAGCACGTGTGGGATGTGATGGGACGAGAAGTGACTCGTAGGACTCGCCAACCAATATCTCTTACAGTTCGATCAGACGTGACGTAACCTCTTCCAGGACAGTATTCGCCATCTGTACGATCGACTGGATGCGAGAGCGAGCGCCTGCATTGCTGCCCGCGGAGATTACACTACATACAGATATGTTCACCGTTGCAACAAAAAACTTGAGTAAATTGGAAGCCTCTAACAGAGTGTGCTGATTTTTTTCTGGCAGTGAACTGCCAACAAACCAGTCCCAAACATGTGGACATCAGTCGTCAATTGCAAATGACAACGGGAGGGGTACTGTTGACTCTGCAATTTTTATACTTTCACCCTTGTTAAGTAAAAATATTTTGCCACATTTTTTAACGTCCCTTGTAACACTCGCAGTCATAGACGCTACCACAGACTTACAATCAGCGATGCCCGCCTCAATGTGACGTGATTCGGAAATATAGGTCCATTTGTGGAAAGGAGGTCCAGAATGTTATCCTCTTGAGTTGATTCTCTACATGCTCGAAATAATTTTCGAATAGGACGTTCAGAATAATGTCACAGGAATCCTTGTCTCTGGCACTAGATTTGATTGCAAGATTCTCCTTTGCCATAGTTGACAAATTGAAGTCTCTCCCTATAACAGTAGCGTGATCAGGAACTTGTTCATGACATTCTGCAAGTTCTCTCTGAACCGCTCTGCCACTATAGTTCCTAAAACTGCGCTCCATAAAAACATGCTGATGTTGACTCTTAAGAACTGAATATTTGCTGTTCACTCTGCAATTTTTTTCCTTTCACGCTTGTTAAGTAAAAATATTTTGCCACATTTTTAACGTCCCTTGTACCTAGATCGACCCTCCTCTGATGCTTAAATTCACGCAGATTATTTCACTTTCGGAATACGCTATAACCGCACTAGATATTATCGAATTCTTGACTGCAATGAATATGCCACCACCTATGACATCTAACCTATCCTTGCGATATTTATTCAAATCTGTATTTAGGATTTCTTTACTACTCACTTCAGGTTTCAGCCAACTTTTTGTTACAAATACTATCTAGGTTACCTTTAATAAAAGATATTAATTCCGGGACCTTACCATAGATAATCCTTCAATTTACAAATATCATATTAACCTTTTCTATTGACGACCTATAAAAACGAATGTTCTCTGCGAATAATGTGGCTGATGAATCTTTGACTGCTCTCAGTAATTGACGGATTCTTGACCGAGACCTGAAGATCGATTTGATTTTGTGTCTCCTAAGCAGGTGGCTTATCTCACCGGACACAGAGCCACAGAACGGCAAAAATGCAAACTTCTTTCCCTGCTCTCTATCGGTGGTCTTATCGCTATTCTTACTTTAGATCACGTCATTTACTTCGTAATCCTTGCAGCCCTTTTTATTGCAAACAACGCCTTAAGCGGCACACAAATTTTTTATATTGCAGACATTTAGACACTGTGCAAGAACGACGTGAGACACCGATAATGAACCCCATGAGATGAGTCACCTACCAAGGCTTTCGGGAGCAGTGGGTACAACTGTATAACGTTTCCTCAAGTAAGAATCGCTGTAATAACACTGATGAAGAGCGGGAAAAGAAGTTTGTTTATTTGCCGTTCTTTGGCTCTGCGTCTGGTGAGATAATCCGTCAGCTTGAGAGACGTAATGTCAAATCCATCTTCCTTCCTCTGTCACAAATCCGGCAGTTACTGAGATCAGTTGCGGCATACCTCAGAACACTTGGGATCTACGAACTCTTAATCCAATCTTATGTCGGTCAATGTGTACTGCAGAACAACGCAAGAAGGAACATGAAAGATCAACGTTACCCCGAAAAATCCTCTTTCTCTGAACATATTCTAGAAAACGTCCACAGGATCAAATCTCACGAAACCTCAGTCGTGCTTCGCACTAACGGCTTCTGAGAGAGTGTAATTGAAGAAACCAGTGAAACAAAAATGACTGACAATAATATTTCAGCCTGGCGTGAGATCCGGTGATCACGAGATTAAAGTAGAGGTGCCAACGTATGTTCATATATGGCAATCCCACGGGTACCAGTGACATCTCATCCGGCTGCTAGAGTAAGAGTACGGGGTGATGGAAACATTAGTACGGAGGTGCGTAAAAGGAATAACGAATAAACCATTGAAAGAAACACACAATTTCGGCATTAGAGGGCAAAATGTGTCAACTGTGCACCAATTTTACGTTCAGGGTTACAAACGCTGCTCAATGAGACGACCATCTGCATCTACGACACCCTGGAAGAGCATTAGAGATACCATTTCTCAGTTTTTCGTAGAATTTTTCGAACGGTGGACCATGGAATGTCCAACCGTGGTGACACAGCTCGTGCGTTGTTTGTAGATCGCACACTGAGTCCAACATTCTCAGCCATGTCAAAAGTAGCTTCATTAACAATTTGCGGGGGAACTGGCCGTCGACCTCTCCCAGGAGCAATTACCAAATCGCCAGTTAATTCGAATTCCCCAGTGTTGAAAGAGGAGCTCTCCGTATTCCTTTAATGCTTCGATACTAGCGAAAAACAGCAGCACTCCTACTGTTGTTTAGATAAAACAGCTTTACAATCAAAGCCTTGCTCACCTTGTGCAGACCCATGTTGAATATCAGAAATGTAATGCACACTGACGCTTGTGTTTCAACTACTGGCGCTTAATGGCAAGTTACGACAGTAACAGTACCACCACCGAAAATCTTGCAGCGTACAGTGTCAACATCATTCCTATAAATTTGGGTACATATACGGCAGATAGGCTTCTGCCTACACTGGCTCAAGCAGCTCAAGTTAAATTATTACCACCATGTATACGGGGTAAACCACGTAAAATTTGCACCGCAGATATTGCGGGGATGGAAAGTGCTATTGATCTGCGGTTTTCACAAAATGGGCTCATAGTCAGGGGTTCGTATTTTTAGCCAACAAACAGATTGTAATAATATTTATAACGTGTATTTTCTTGTGCAAACATACACAGTCCAAGCAGTAGGTCGTGAATGGACAATGGGATTCATAAATGAAGAAAAAGCCGACATGCTCATGGCGTATCGAAAGTGTAGGAAGAATGCAGTTCGTTCTTGTACGGTGTATGCGGCAACATTTCCTATTAGACGTCAACCATCTCAGCATTTATTTACCAACCTCTTCACCTATTTACATGGAAGTGGTAGTGTAACACCTAAACAACGTAACAGAAGATGCTGTTGCAGTTGAACGGCACGTTAGCTCCAGCGCAGTCTCACGAGGAAGTTTAGTGAGTCAGGCAAGTGTACTACGCATTCTCTATCGAAAAAGCTTCTATCCCTGTCACAGCTCTTTTCTTCAAGAGTTGCATGGAAACGGTTATGAGAAACGTGTCAGTTACGTACATGGGCATTAAGACAGGATACTCCAGATGTATCACGTATTTTGTTTAGTGATGAAGCCACATTTAGAAATCATGGCTAGGTAAACCACCGAAACATGCACTATTGGTCTGTCGACAATCCCCGTTGGCTTCGTCGGGTGGAACGTCAGCGTCCATGGAGCGTAAACGTTTGGTGTGGGATAGTGAAGCATCAGCTCATAGTTCCGTGTTTCATAGACAGAACAGTGAATGAGCACAAGTATCGGTGACTGCTGACACACCATATTCCACGGATGCTAGAAGACAGACTTCTACTGACGAGGAGGAACCTGTGGTACCAACGTGATGGTTGCCAAGCTCGTAGTGCACGAAGTATTACAGCATGTCTTTACGAATTGTTTCCAAATCTTTAGAATGAACGCATAGGACCCGTAATTTGGCCGGCCCATTCCACGGATTGGACGCTTGTAGCCTTTTTTTCTGTGGGGAAATCTGAAAGAGGCTATCTCCAATGACATACCAACTACATCCGATGATATGCAACGACGTATTAGTGCAGCGTGCTCGGACGCTTCTGCTGAAACGTTAGCACGTGTGCAGCAGTCATTCCATCCCAGAATCGAAGCATGTATTACCGCTCTCGGTGATCATTTTGAACACAATCTGTAACAGTCAGTTGTCTCGTTTTAGGTGATTCACTCTTTATACGGACATACTAGCAGTTCATTAGCAATAATGTCATTCGACAAAGGCCAAGGATTACTTGGTCGAGAGCTAGAAGCATTTTAACCACTTGACGCTGCTGGTGTTCAAGGCACAGGAAAAATAAAGACTAAATAAAAAGAAAGTGTTTTTAGTATGGTTTGTTAGGGTACAATTTTGGTAAATCGTACGTCGGTGATTAAAAGTGTCACTATTTCCCTAAGTGGAAAAAGTATAGGGCGAAAATATAGTCATCTCCAAAACTTTTAGTTAACCAGTGCCTGTGTGCATCTCCACTCATCACGCTGAGACGGTAACTTCGTCTGAGATTGGTAGTATTTAACTCATGTGTAAAAATGCTGTCAAATTACGTTATTTCCTATATGCATTTCCCTATCTCCAACTAGAGTGTAGTATTAAAAATAGCGCCAAAGACGTAGGAAAAAATTACGTAACCCTCGAATTCAAAAGTTTTCAGTATTTCCGAAAGACATTAATCTTTCTCGTAAAAATGGTATCAAATTTCATTATTTACATACACATACATACGTACGGTGTGATATTAAAATGAATACAAGATCAAAGATAGGCATTATGTGGGTAAAATGGCGCTCGTACACAAACTGATTGCATAGTGTTCCAACTCTCTCTCACGTCCTCCAATGTGAGCCTATTATTAAAAACACAAGAGCCAGCTACAATTTATTTATTTATTTATTTATTTATTTATTTACACGTCAAGTTCCGTAGGACCAGCTTGAGGAACAAATCTAAAAGGTCATGGAACGTGTCAATACATGAAATTACAACATAAAAGTAATAACAAATAAAAATAAATTTTCATGAACCTGAAAAAAGTCAGTCCATAAGGTAATGTAAACGCTATCAGCAATACAATAAGAATCAGCTTAATTTTTCAAGGAACTCCTCGACAGAATGGAAGGAGTGACCCATGAGGAAACTCTTCAGTTTCGACTTGAAAGCGCGTGGATTACTGCTAAGATTTTTGAATTCGAGTGGCAGCTTATTGAAAATGGATGCAGCAGTATACTCCACACCTCTTTGCACTACAGTTAAGGAAGTCCGATCCAAATGCAGGTTTGATTTCTGCCGAATATTAACCGAGTGAAAGCTGTTTATTCTTGGGAGTAAACTAATATTGGTAACAAGAAACGACAATAAGGTATACACATATTGAGACGCCAATGTCAAAATACCCAGACTCGAGAACAGAGGTTGACAAGAGGTTCGTAAACTCCCACCACGTATTGCCCAAACCGCCCGTTTCTGAGCCAAAAATATCCTTGTAGAATGGGAAGGATTACCCCAAAATATAATACCATAAGACATAAGCGAATGAAAATAAGCAAAGTAGACTAATTTTCGTGTCGAAGTATCACTCACTTCTGATACCGTTCGAATACTAAAAATGGCAGTATTAAGTCTTTGAACGAGATCCTGAACATGGGCTTTCCACGACAGCTTACTATCTATCTGAACACCTAGAAATTTGAACTGTTTAGTTTCACTAATCATATGCCCGTTCTGTGAAATTAAAACGTCAGTTTTTGTCGAATTGTGTGTCACAAACTGTAAAAACTGAGTCTTACTGTGATTTAACGTTAGTTTATTTTCTACAAGCCATGAACTGAGGTCATGTTCTGCACTATTTGATACCGAGCCAGTGTTGCACACAACATCCTTTACTACCAAGCTAGTGTCATCAGCAAACAGAAATATTTTAGAGTTACCCGTAATACTAGAGGGCATATCATTTATATAAATAAGGAACAGTAGTGGTCCCAACACTGATCCCTGGGGGCACCACACACTTGACAGTACCCCACTCAGATCCAAAATCACAGCCGCTATCAACATTGTGAATAATGACCTATTGCTGCCTGTTGCTAAAGTAAGAGGTGAACCAACTGTGAACTACTCCCCTTATTCCGTAATGGTCCAACATCTGGAGCAATATTGTGAAATCAACACAGTCAAATGCCTTAGTTAAATCAAAAATACGCCAAGCGTTCGAAACTTTTTGTTTAGCCCATCCAGTACCTCACCGAGAAAAGAGAATATAGCATCTTCAGTTGTTAAATGACTTCTAAAAAAAATGGTTCAAATGGCTCTGAGCACTATGCGACTTAACTTCTGAGGTCATCAGTCGCCTACAACTTAGAACTAATTAAACCGAACTAACCTAATGGCATCACACACATCCATGCCCGAGGCAGGATTCGAACCTGCGACCGTAGCGGTCACGCGGTTCCAGACTGAAGCGCCTTTAACCGCACGGCCACACCGGCCGGCAAATTACTTCTAAAGCCGAACTGAACACCGATAGCAGATCGTGTGATATAAAATGATCAATTAACCTTACATACAAAGCCTTTTCAATAACTTTTGCAAACACTGATGGCATAGAAATAGGTCTAAAATTATCTACATTATCCCTTTCTCCATTTTTATAAACCGGCTTTACTGCTGAGTACTTTAAGCGCTCAGGAAACTGACCATTCCTAAAGGGAAAATTACAAATATGGCTAAATACAGGGCTAACATGTGCAGCACAGTACTTTAATATTTTGCTAGACACTCCAGCATAACCATGAGAGTCCTTAGTCTTCAGTGATTTAATTATTGACTCAATCTCCCTCTTTTTCACAGGGGTATTTTAGACATCAACTCAGAAAGGAATTTGCCAAGACAGTTGTATGATTTCCTGTAGACACTAAATTTTTATGTAATTCACCAGAAATGTTCAGAAAATCATTGTTAAATACTGTACATATATCTGGTTTATCAGTAAAAGAAATATTTTTACTGGGAACTGCCATTATATAGTCGACCTTGTGCTGCTGACCTGACACTTCCTTCACAACTGACCATATTGTTTTAATTTTATCCTGTGAATTAGCTATTCTATTTGCATACCACATACTCTTTGGCTTCCTAATAACATTTTTAAGCACCTTACAATACTGTTTGTAATGGGCTACTGTGACTACTACTAACATTTTGATAGAATTCCCACTTTGTTCTACATGATATCCTTATCCCACTGGTCAGCAACCTGGACTGTCCATTACTGCTAGTACCCCATTTAGGATATTCTAATGGAAAGTAACTCTCAAAGAGCATGAGAAATGTGTTAAGGAAAGCATTGTATTTATCATCTATGTTATCAGCACTATAAATATCTTGCCACTCTTGTTCCTTGACATGTTTTAAAAAACTCTCTATTGTTTTTGGATTAACTTTCCTACATAGTCTGTAATTAAATATGACATTGGTTTGACTACAAATGCCTTTTAGAGTTAAAATTAGTGCATCATGGTCTGAAAGGCCATTCACGCTTTTACTAACTAAATTCCCCTCTAGTAATGAAGAATGAATAAAAATATTGTCTATGGATGTGCTACTGTTCCCTTGCACCCTAGTTGGAAAAAACACAGTTTGCATCAGATCATATGAATTTAGGAGATCTACCAACATCCTTTTTCTTGGACAATCATGTACAAAATTAATATTGAAGTCACCACATGTAACTAGTTTCTGGTACTTCCTGCAAAGTGAACAAGAACCCTCTCTAGCTTGAGCAGAAATGCTGTGAAGTCGGAGTTAGGAGACCTATAAACAATAACAATTAGAAGTTTAGTTTCAATAAATTCAGCTAACGTTGCACAACATCCAAGTATCTGTTCAGTGCAGTGTCGTGATACGTCTATGAACTCAAATGGAATACCGTTTTTTACATACAGAGCCACTCCCCCACCCCACAAGGAACTCCTTGAGAAACAGCCAGCTAATCTGTAACCTGGTAAAGCAAGCCTCTGAATTGTCAAATTATTTAAGTGGTGCTCTGATATACCAATAATTTCAGAGTCGACATCTATAAGCAGTTCACTAACTTTATCTCTAATACCTCTCATATTTTGATGAAATATGCTAAATCCTTCTCTCCTTGGAAACATTACATCCTCTTAAGGTGAGCCCTCAGTTAGAGGGACTTCCTTTAAGCAGGTATACCTATCAGCTGACTTCAATCTAAAAAAGATCTAGCTCTAACACCAACTACTACAGGAACTTTTTCATGAGTAACACCACCACCACCACCACCACCACCACCACCACCCTGTCACCTATAAGCTTAGCCAGCCTCCCCTTCCCATACCTATTGAGGTGCAGGACATGCCTAGTGAAACCCCATCTACTGATAGACCCAACTGGCACCACTGAGATGTGATCCATGGCCTCCGCCATCAGTGCCCTCCCCAGCCCCACATTTACGCGCCTAAACAGCCGCATTAACGTGAGGCCTATCATGACGCTGAAACAGTTGCACGAAATGCACATTAGTGCCACCACTTTGAGTAGCTATCTTAACCAGGTCACCACCCACATCATACTCCCCGTCCTATCGAGGCTGTTCCCTACTCCATCCACTATCACTACCTGATCCTCCTAAGTAAAATTCTTACATAACTCCCCTATGCTTTCAGTCACCTGAGCCAACCCTGCACTAGGCTTCACAATGCTGGTGACCTGGTACTCACTCCCCAACACTTCCTGCAACTGCTGGCCCACTCCTCTGGAACTACCTAACAGCAGAACCTTCTTTCTGCTAGACTTTGCAACTAACCTAGGCCTCCTAATTGGTGAGGACCGCTGCAAGTTCCCTACATCTACAGCTACACGAGGCTCCTCTCCAGTAAACACTAACAGTTGGTCATATCTATTGCATGTATGCAAAGTAAAACTGTCTGAATACCTTCTCTACCTAGCTGCCTTCTTGCCAACTGCCAGTTCCCATTCCCCACCACCCTTCACCCTCCTCAACCTATCTAGTTTCTCCTTTGTGCATTGTAACTGCACCTGAAGGGCACAGATCTTACGCTCCTGCTCTTGTATCAACTTATTTCTACTACAGATTCTGCATTCCCAGGAGAGGATCTCACTAATATCACCACTGGCTTCCCCAATGCATTCCCCCAATGAAAATACTTTGAACAAATCCCACACCGTAACCCACTACTCACAAACCTACGACAGAGCCCACACTTTTCACTCATGGTAGAATTTTACAGTTACTGAAATAAAAAAGAACTATACGTCTACGTTACCAAAGTTCAGTTACACCAGTAGAACTATTTAAGAACTAACAATAATGGTCTCGAAATTCTCTGCCTACTAAGAAAGCAACTACTTGTATTAATACTACTACACCACAGCTAAGACCAATACCAACAAATCTTCACAAAATTATTAGCTAAAACCGAAAAATTTACGGGCACTGTAACACTGATGTAATGTATATAGTATATTCCCTATAAATAATTGAAAACCAACATTTGTTTATAAAATATAAATAACGAATCAGAAGTGTGTTGTTGTCAAACATGAGTTTTGCCTTAAATACTATTCTGTAAGCTCTGAAAACGTGAAAAAAAAATCTGTTGAATCCTGCCTAGTCGTCGAATATGGGGTGTCTATGAAACCTGCTTCCTCGGATCGCTAGACAACATTCAAGAAAATCGCATTAATGAGTTTTATTACGAAATGAAGAATGACATTACTTAACTTCGACAGTAAGTCAGAAGTGTCGTAAGCAGAGGGCGACTTGCAAATAAGAAATCTCTTCAGCATATACAATTCCTAAGTCGCAAGTCTTGAAGTGCCTAATCTTGATGCTCCTGTAGAAGTGGGCCGTGACGAGTCAGGAGTAGCGCTTACGTTCTCTTCCCATAGAGGCCGCTGCTGTCGCGTTGTCGTCCTAGAGAGCGTCGGTCAGCGTGTAATTGGCTGACGTCTTCTTCACAGCCCTCTCTGCTCTCTCCTTTCCGACTGGCGTTCTGCGCTTGACTTTACGCCGCAACAAAATCAACTGCGATTTTACGTCTGTGGTGTCGTACGATGAACGAGCTACAATGTCAGAGCTGGTACCTCATGACAGAACTACAATTACTGACAGTCGCTGCCCGACGCAACAACGAACGGGAGACCTTATCGTTGACATGCCATCTACATGTTCCGCATGGCGCCCGTGCTCAGTGCTTGCTTACGTCAGAGCGCAGCACCAGTCTCCCCACTCGTTAATCATTGCTTACCACGACAGCACCGTATTGTTTCAGATCGAGCAGAGCGTGTTGTAGTAGAAGCCAGACGATCAAAGTCTATAGTGAATAAAACATTCAGTATCGAACCTAGTGTTTTACTGTTCAGCGACAGTAACGTATACTTCGTGTCCATAGTTAAAGTTCCAGTTTCAAAACGCTGCAGAAAGAGAACTACTCAGAATGTTGTCAAATTTGAGCAGCATATTACTGACGCAGAGGGAAGCGCCAGGCAAAAATAAATAAATAAATAAATAAAAATAATAAAAATGCAAATAGAGGGCGCTGTTAGTGTCAGCATATGCACACGAACAGACTGGCTGTCCCTCAGTTTGCGTCCGAGACGCCCAACATGACAACCTGAAGGATCGCTCACTGCTAATAGAGCTCTTTTACGAGAACGGTGACTGTGCGCCAATAGCCAAGAAGAAGTTCCTGACTCTCAAGGGCACGAAAAAAGTCATTTGTCCGATGTCTGAAGAAGACATTACAAAATTCGAAAACACACATTATTTTGAAGTGCAGTGCGGCAGAAGAAGGAAGCAGTGGTTCTGGCGTCTGTCAACGATGTGGTGGCCACGACATTTCAGGTGGGTCGAGCGGTGGTGTGCAAATATGGTGCACGAGGGACTGCCCGAACGTTGGATATGCCTACGAGCACGGCGCAAGCCTACGAAACATGGTCAGGAGTTTCCTCCTCCTGCCTGCTATCAAGACAAATCAAATGTTCGTTCTGGAACTTCTTGCTTGCCTCGAAGTGGGCAGTGAATGGCCATGGAGCATTTTGTTAACAGACGAATCCCATTTCAATCTACAAGGAGATGACGGTATGCCGAATTGCAGAATATGACTAACAGAAAATCCTCACGAATATCAACGGCTACCATTTCACTCTGCAAAGGTAACTGTGTGATGCGGGTTGACGGCATCGTTTATCGTATGGCTGTATTCTTTCGAAGAGATGAACCCTGTGGATCCTGTTACCTGTACCGTCACAGATAAACGTCATTCCAACCCTTCATCAGCATGGATGTGTGGGTAGTATAATTTTTATGCAAGATGGCGCTCCTCCGCATATTGCACAGTCGGTGAAGCAGCTGCTGCAGAGGCATTTCGAAAATGCTAGAATTACCAGCCGTCGTTTCCCAACAGCCTGGCCATCCAAGTCACCTGATCTTAATGCGTGTAGCTTCTGACTGTGGGGTTATCCGAAAAATGTTGTGCTCTGTGTTCCAATTACGAGCGTAGCTGAATTAAAGCCACGCATCGCGCAACGATTTCTGAACGTGACCCCTGAAACACTCCGATCTGTTGTGGAACACGCTGTTTCTCGATTTCATTTGAGGAAATATCGTGTAAAAAGAAAATTACAACACTGTTACAAACCCAAAAGTTGAAAACAATCCAACTTCAGTTCGCAGAATTTTTCGAGTCGCGTTTTAGTATGGGTTGAGAGTGTCAGCCGGTCCAGTCCCAGCAATATCGTGGAAAGAGAACAGTTTGATAATGGCAGTGTGGCCGTAACGTGAGGAGTCATCATGGTAGACAGGCATACAAAATTCATATCGTCGTTGATCATGTGAGAATTAATGCACGCGCTCTCAGTGATACCGCTTTCTTTGACTTCTGGAAGGCATTCGATAGAGATCCACACTATCGTGTTGTGAAAAAGGAAAGAAAAAAGCCAGATTGCTGATTATCGGACCAGATTTACAACTGGATTCAGGACTCCCTAGCAGGTGTTTAGTTTTCAGAGAAAAGAAGGAACATGCAAGGCAAAACTGTCCTTAGGGTGGTCCGCAGCTCGTGGCCGTGCGGTAGCGTTCTCGCTTCGCGCGCCCGGGTTCCCGGGTTCGATTCCCGGCGGGATCAGGGATTTTTCTCTGCCTCGTGATGACTGGGTGTTGTGTGATGTCCTTAGGTTAGTTAGGTTTAAGTAGTTCTAAGTTCTAGGGGACTGATGACCATAGATGTTAAGTTCCATAGTGCTCAGAGCCATTTGAACCATCTCACACGATCGCTGTTTCCGGAATCCATGTTGATTCCTACAGAGTAGATTCTGGGTTTACAGAAATGACATGATACGCGAGCAAAGAACATGTTCTAAAATTCTACAACAGATCGATGTCAGAGATATAGGCCTATAGTTTTGCGTATATGCACGACGACCCTTCTTGAAAACTGGGACTACCTGTGCTCTTTTCCAATCGTTTGGAACCTTCCGTTCCTCTAGAGACTTGCGGTACTCGGCTGTTAGAAGGGGGGCAAGTTCTTTCGCGTACTCTGTGTAGAATCGAATTGGTATCCCGTCAGGTCCAGTGGACTTTCCTGTGTTGAGTGATTTCAGCTGCTTTTCTATTTCTTGGACACTAATTTCGATGTCAGCCATTTTTTCGTTTGTGCGAGGATTTAGAGAAGGAACTGAAGTGCGGTCATCCTCTGTGAAACAGCTTTGGAAAAAGGTGTTCAGTATTTCAGCTTTACGCGTGTCATCCTCTGTTTCAATGCCATCATCATCCCAGATTGTCTGGATATGCTGTTTCGATCCACTTACTGAGTTAACGTAAGACCAGAACTTCCTAGGATTTTCTGTCAAGTCGGTATATAGAATTTTACTTTCGAATTCACTGAACGCTTCACGCATAGCTCTCCTTACGCTAACTTTGACATCGTTTAGCTTCTGTTTGTCTGAGAGGTTTTGGCTGCGTTTAAACATGCAGTGAAGCTCTCTTTGCTTCCGCAGTTGTTTCCTAACTTTGTTGTTGAACCACGGTGGGTTTTTCCCGTCCCTCACAGTTTTACTCCGCACGTACCTGTCTAAAACGCATTTTGCGATTGCCTTGAACTTTTTCCATAAACACTCAACATTGTCAGTGTCGGAACAGAAATTTTCGTTTTGATCTGTTAGGTAGTCTGAAATCTGCCTTCTATTACTCTTGCTAAACAGATAAACCTTCCTCCCTTTTTTTATATTTCTATTTACTTCCATATTCAGGGTTGCTGCAACGCCCTTATGATCACTGGTTTCCTGTTCTGCGCTAAGAGAGTCGAAAAGTTCGGGTCTGTTTGTTATCAGTAGGTCCTAGATGTTATCTCCACGAGTCGGTTCTCTGTTTAATTGCTCGAGGTAATTTTCGGATAGTGCACTCGATGCTCTGTCCGTACCACCCGTCCTAAACATCTGAGTGTCCCAGTCTATATCTGGTAAATTGAAATCACCTAAGACTATAACATGCTGAGAAAATTTATGTGAAATGAATTCCAAATTTTCTCTCAGTTGTTCTGCCACTAATGCTGCTGAGTCGGGAGGTCGGTAAAAGGAGCCAATTATTAACCTAACTCGGTTGTTTAGTGTAACCTCCACCCATAATAATTCACAGGAACTATCCACTTCTACTTCACTACAGGATAAACTACTAATAACAGCGACAAACACGCCACCACCGGTTGCATGCAATCTATCCTTTCTAAACACCGTCTGTGCCTTTGTAAAAATTTCGGCAGAATTTATCTCTGGCTTTAGCCAGCTTTCTGTACCTATAAAGATTTCAGCTTCGGTGCTTTCTATCAGCGCTTGAAGTTCCGCTACTTTACCAATTCAGCTTCGATAGTTTACAATTACAATACCGATTGCTGCTTGGTCCCCGCAAGTCCTGACTTTGCCCCGCACCCTTTGAGGCTGTTGCCCTTTCCGTACTTGCCTGAGGCCATCTAACGTAAAAAACCGCGCAGTCCACGCCACACAGCCCCTGCTACCCGTGTAGCCGCCTGCTGTGTGTGGTGGACTCCTGACCTATCCAGCGGAACCCGAAACCCCACCACCATATGGCGCAAGTCGCGGAATCTGTAGCCCACACGGTCGCAGAACCGTCTCAGCCTCTGATTCAGACCCTCCACTCGACTCTGTACCAAAGGTCCGCAGTAAGTCCTGTCGACGATGCTGCAGATGGTGAGCTCAGCTTTCATCCCGCTATCGAGACTGGCAGTCTTCACCAAATCAGATAGCCGCCGGAAGCCAGAGAGGATTTCCTCCGATCCATATCGACACACGTCTTTGGTGCCGACATGAGCGACCACCTGCAGATGGATGCACCCTGTACCCTTGATGGCATCCGGAAGGACCCTTTCCACTTCTGGAATGACTCCCCCTGGTGTGCACACGGAGTGCACATTGGTTTTCTTCCCCACTCTTGCTGCCATATCCCTAAGGGGCCCCATTATGCGCCTGACGTTGGAGCTCCCGACTACCAGTAAGCCCACCCTCTGCGACCGCTCGGATCTTGCAGACTGAGGGGCAACCTCTGGAACAGGACAAGCAGCCATGTCCGGCCGAAGATCAGTATCAGCCGGAGACAGAGCCTGAAACCGTTTCGTCAGACAAACTGGAGAGGCCTTCCGTTCAGCCCTCCGGAATGTCTTTCGCCCCCTGCCACACCTCGAGACGACCTCCCACTCTACAACGAGTGAGGGGTCAGCCTCAATGTGGGCAGTATCCCGGGCAGCCACAGCCTTAGTCCGATCGGGGGATGCGTGGGACGAGCTGGCCGTCCCCGACCAACCCCCATCCGGACCCCTACAGTGATGCCCATTGGCAACAGCCTCAAGCTGTGTGACCGAAGCCAACACTGCCTGAAGCTGGGAGCAAAGGGATGCCAACTCAGCCCGCATCCGAACACAGCAGTCGCAGTCCCTATCCATGCTAAATACTGTTGTGCAAAGAACGTCTGAACTAATCTACAGAGAGCACAAACAATTCGACACAAAATTTGAACGGTTATCAAAATACAACACTGCCTAGTAAACTAGATAATGCTGCTACTTGCGCACTGCTGACACACTGCTCGGCGGCAGAAGGAGACTACGCGATTTTACACTATTCAGGTACTAAAACGCGATGCTACAACTCCCAAATTCTATAATACGCCCGAAATTTATGAATTAAACAATGGAAGTACCCAAAAACATGCAATGATATTAAGAATTAAACTATGTAACAAGTAAGTGAGCTAAGAGTATACGACTTGCTGCTGGCAGCTGCTTATCCAACGGCGGCAGGGAGCACACTGGCTGTGGCCAACCGACCCGTCTGTCCGGTCGATAAAATTAGAAACGAGACTCGTCCGACCACGCAACAAGTTTCCAGTTGTCAACAGTCGATTTCGGTGTTGACGGGCTCCGGCGAGGCGCAAAGCTTTGTGTCGTGCAGTCATCAACGGTACACGAGTGGGCCTTCGGCTCCGAAAATCTATATAGATGATGTTTCGTTGAGTGCTTCGCACGTTGACGCTTGTTGATGGCCCAGCATTGAAACCTGCAGCAATTTTGGGAAGGGTTGCTCTTCAGTCGTCGTTGGTCCAGTTCTTGCAGGATCTTTTTCCTGCCACAGCGATGGCGGAGATTTGATGTCTTGCCGGATTCTTGATATTCACAGTACACTCTTCAAGTGGTCGTACAGGAAAATTTCCGCTCCATCGCTATCTCGGAGATGCTGTGTCCCATCGCTCGTGCGCAGACTCCAACAGCACGTTTAAACTCATTTAAATCTTGATAACCTGCCATTGTAGCAGCAATAACCGATCTAACACCTGCGAAAGACACTTGTTGTCTTATATAAGCGTTGCCTATCACAGCGCCGGATTCTGCCTGTACATATTTCTGTATTTGATCACGCATGCCGATACCAGTTTTTTCTGCGCTTTAGTGTATATCCTACAAGGCCTGGTAGTAACAGTAACGCACTCGGATGGCTGTTGTAGCTGTCTCAGAGAACTGGAACTCTAATGATTAACATACCCTCCGATGGTGTGTACGTGTACGAAGTTCCAACGACCATGTCTTCTGCGTGCTTCACTATATTTGTCAGATAGTGTACATACGAGATGGTGGGAAGATACTTTGTGTTCAGCGGTTATTCTCCGTTTTTCGCTTAGAGGGTTGGCTCTCCTAGCATAGCCTAATTGTTATAGTAACAATTTCGGAACTACATCCACGTGCAATTGAATAAATGGAATTTACAGAACGAATTTTCACACTGCAACAGAAGCACAATTACATATTCAAACGGATCAAGTATAACTCTCTCTGTAGGCATCACAAATGCTTTTAAGGGCTGACTGAACTACAGAAAACAAACCATAATAAAATGCTCGAAAAATCTGTAAACATTTCTAGCTCTTTGTTAATAAATGTTGATAGTCATGGGAGTAGAAAAACAGCTTCACCTGCAGAAAAGTAACATACATGTAGTGAAACATCAGCGCACGCGGCAAGAAACGACACACGTATCAGGTGTTTAAAGCCATTCGTCGTATGGAGACAGGAAATTCGCCTGAGAATGATGTAGTTTTGACAAAAATGATTGAACCTGGAGAGAAAGTAATACAAAAGAAATTTGCAGTTTTATTTAGGTAATGTGTCCTGCCGAGGAAAATCCTCCAGAACTAGAACAATACCGTATTTAGCGCACTTCATCAGAAGGAAGACAAATAAAACATTGGAAACTAGGGGCCTCTTTGTAATTTACGGAATAATGACAAAAATTGTAACAATGCATAGAGGAAAAAAATTACATTTTCCTCAAGGAGAGGAACAAGTTGGTCTTAGAACTGCATAGAGCCCAATGCACCATTTCCACGTTGAGAATGAAATTATAAAATGGAGCAGTGGGTGCCAATTACAGCTTGGTTTGCGATTCATAGCTTTGGAAGATCTTTTGACTTAGTTCTAACCAAATCTAGACTAATAGCTTTTCATAAATAAGGCGTCAATTCAAACTCCAATATCCCGTCATTTCAGAGATATGGAGAGCAACTCAGACATTATTTGCACAACTCATACTTCCGCCTTCGGCATCCGCAGGTCTAGGCTTCATAGCAAACAGGACGAGGCAAGCACTTCAAATGCATCTTCACACACACACACTATATATATATTCGCAAATTAGATTCGTCGTATATGATCCATCACAATTTGAGGTAAATATCAACGTCGATACCTTCAACACTAGAAGGTTTCAGTGGTTCAGAAACGAATTCAGTATACGTCGACAAATCGTGTTAATCATATTCCCAAAAACATGAAATATCTGACCGGTAGTAAAGCAGGCTTTAAATTTAACTTAAGATCATTTCTACTGAACAAGACCATCTATTCCATAGATAAATCTTGAATTAAAAAACTGCTAGGCTGAAAAAAAAACAAAAAAAAAACAACACGCAGTTTTAAGTGTAGCTGCGTAGGTAGAACTGGAAAATCTTCATTGATTTAATTTAGGCCAATGCGCCGTTTAGTAAACTGACTCGTTCCACATCATTTCGATAGAAAAATTATTCATGGAATATTCTACCTCTTTCGCTTGCGCCTTTATCCCGCGTTTTCTCAGGGTCGGCATGGTTAGATACGGATTTGGCAATGTTAACGTTAAGGGGTGTTCAGAAGCCCTTCCTGCCACCACCCATAAACCCCCCCCCCCCCCCCCCCCCCAGGACGGAATTAGTGTACCCCAGCTGTCTGCGTCTAGCGTAATCCGTGGAATAGTGTGAACATGTTCAGATGTCTGCGAGTCGTGTAACTTAGGCAGGAGGTGGGGACCAGCCCGGTATTCACCTTGCGGGATCTGGAAAACCGCCTAAAAACCACATCCAGGCTGGTCGGCACACCGGCCCGCGTAGTTAATCCGCCCGGGAGATTCGATTCTGGCCCGGCGCGGCTATCCGAGCCCAGGAAGCAGCGCATTTGCGCTCTCGGCTAACCTGGCGAGTTACTGCATCGAATATGCAACTAATTAAATAGCTGGCGCAGCAGGTTGATAGTGCCGTGTCGTATGTCCTTGTTGAAGCCATAGTCACGCCGGTTGTCGAATACGGCTGTAACCTCATTTTTCTTGGATTTGGACTTTGATCTGGATATCTGTTGGAGTGTTTGCTATAGTGTAAGACGATACTGGCTTCCGTTCATCGGTACGGATTCGAGCTTAAGCTACTTTCTAATGGTGATGGTCACTGTCGTTCCTGTTTGCTAGATTTTAAAAGATAAGAAAACTCTACGACAAAGAAATTATTTGGAGATGGGTAATGGTCATAAGGAAACACACAGGAGCAATATGAATGCATATTGCTGACTGCTGTAATACATGGAAAAGTTCGGAGGGTCCCTTATCTATCTGTAGATGTCAAATGACTGATGATGACTAAACCGAAACTTTTTATAACCCAAAAATACAATGTCAAAATAAGTAAATGACAAGTCCTGTATGTACGTGTGATTGTGTATATGTTTCAGGCTGCTAAAGTTGTTTTTAATAAATTGAGGCAAACGTGAACTGCAAACTGTAAATTGCATTTATTCAGTTAGACACAGTCGTAAATTCAAAACCGTTACTCTATTATCACTAGTAACTCAGAATTAGCAGGTCACCAAGATTAAAGAGCCGAGCCTAAACTTCACGAGCTGTGGACGCAGAATCACCTACACAAGCAATTTCTTCATTAGTCACCTCAGACGTTACTTGAAGTTTGGCTCATAGAATTAACGTTCATGAAAGGTGTCTGAGAGCGCAATTGTCGTTTTAAACTGATAAGGGAACGTCACGAACTGCTCTGCCATTTTTCATTTTATAAATACTTAAAAAAATCGTTGGTAACTGAACGAATGATGTGTTACTTTGGTTATAAAGTATCAGTACTCCTGAGCTAGGCGAGAAAAAATGGCAGGTCTACAAGAAGCCAGACAAAGGCACTGTGTTTACCGTCAGAGAAAAATTTTCAATATGAACGCAAAACTTATGCTACGTTTATCATATTTATGGCAGTTCTCGTGCTGGCAAGAGTTTTCTTCTCACCCATTCCAAATAATAATCGATTTTTTCATAGATATATGTATGGCATGTTCACTTCAACACTGCACGCAGAGATAAAGGTGTGAGTTTGATATTTTTGTTTATTAGCTAGAGTTGGGTAGCTTCCAATGATCACATCTAGCCACATAGCTCTAGTTTTTGTGGGTAAAACATTTGTCTGGTCAGTTCTATAAACCTGTGACCAAATTTTGTGAAGATACTTGATTTCAATAGGATGCTTAGAAGCGCATTGCGTTTGTTGTTGATAGATTCTTCCTAATGATTGCTTCGATGTAGGTTATTTCTGTATAATATATGAGATGCACCTGTAAATATTCCATTCTGGGTCGAAATAAATCGGCGTTCTTAAATATTAGGGTCGAAACATTCGCAAGATCTTTTCTTTGATGCGGATAATAAACAACGAATGTTCTAAACACAACAGTTCTCGGAAATCTTACAATCTTTAAAGAAAATTTGTTCGTGTATTTTTTTTTTTTTTGGGGGGGGGGGGGGGGGGGGGGGAGAGATTCGCATAGTACTGCTTCAGAGAATTGACGTTCTGGCAGTGACCTCTAAATTCTGTAAGTATGAACAAAATGGAAGACGGCCATCAGTCCGGAACCGCGCTGCTGCTGCGCTCGCAGGTTCAAATCCTGCCTCTGGCATGGATGTGTGTGATGTTCTTAGGTTCGTTGGGTTTAAGTAGTTCTAAGTCTACGGGTCTGATGACTTCAGATGTTAAGTCCCATAGTGCTCAGAGCCATTTGAACCATTTTTTTGAAGATGGCTACGCGTGGGCGTGGCCAATATTCACAACAGTGTGTGTCCCGGCCATACACGACGCACAGTAGGCCAGAATCCTGAAAACTTTGTCAGAATTGAAAAATATGTTCCAATATGGCCAAAAATTGGTATAATGGAATTTCTGACCCATCTTATATTGATTTTTGTATCAAAATTGAAAAATAGAATTATGGAACCAATATGGCGAAAAGAATCTGGAAAAGCTGATGAAGTGAACAAAAAGTGACTTCGATGAACATTTCTAATTTTAAAGGTAAATTTTATTTCAAAATAACTTCTATTAACGTCATCATTACAGAAAATATATATTAGTAAAAAAAATTGGCAGTTTTATAAGTTTTCTTAATCTTCTCCCTATTCTGCTTTTCGTTCCTCATTTCCTTCATCTTCTTCCTCACCAACATTTGTATCCTCTTATTCATCCTCAGAATCGGATTCCTCATAATCCTCTCCAGCACGTACGAAGACGGCAACAGCTTCCGACGACAAAGTTTTCACTTTCTTCTGAGATGGTTTCTTCATAGAACTATGTAACAGCAAAATATAATTCAACAAAATTAAAGTTATGGAGGAAAATCTTGTTGATATGAAATACTGTAATTATTTTCTAAAGAGTATTTTGTATATTTTTAATACGTTTAAAATACACTCCTGGAAATGGAAAAAAGAACACATTGACACCGGTGTGTCAGACCCACCATACTTGCTCCGGACACTGCGAGAGGGCTGTACAAGCAATGATCACACGCACGGCACAGAGGACACACCAGGAACCGCGGTGTTGGCCGTCGAATGGCGCTAGCTGCGCAGCATTTGTGCACCGCCGCCGTCAGTGTCAGCCAGTTTGCCGTGGCATACGGAGCTCCATCGCAGTCTTTAACACTGGTAGCATGCCGCGACAGCGTGGACGTGAACCGTATGTGCAGTTGACGGACTTTGAGCGAGGGCTTATAGTGGGCATGCGGGAGGCCGGGTGGACGTACCGCCGAATTGCTCAACACGTGGGGCGTGAGGTCTCCACAGTACATCGATGTTGTCGCCAGTGGTCGGCGGAAGGTGCACGTGCCCGTCGACCTGGGACCGGACCGCAGCGACGCACGGATGCACGCCAAGACCGTAGGATCCTGCGCAGTGCCGTAGGGGACCGCACCGCCACTTCCCAGCAAATTAGGGACACTGTTGCTCCTGGAGCATCGGCGAGAACTATTCGCAACCGTCTCCATGAAGCTGGGCTACGGTCCCGCACACCGTTAGGCCGTCTTCCGCTCACGCCTCAACATCGTGCAGCCCGCCTCCAGTGGTGTAGCGACAGGCGTGAATGGAGGGACGAATGGAGACGTGTCGTCTTCAGCGATGAGAGTCGCTTCTGCCTTGGTGCCAATGATGGTCGTATGTGTGTTTGGCGCCGTGCAGGTGAGCGCCACAATCAGGACTGCATACGACCGAGGCACACAGGGCCAACACCCGGCATCATGGTGTGGGGAGCGATCTCCTACACTGGCCGTACACCACTGGTGATCGTCGAGGGGACACTGAATAGTGCACGGTACATCCAAACCGTCATCGAACCCATCGTTCTACCATTCCTAGACCGGCAAGGGAACTTGCTGTTCCAACAGGACAATGCACGTCCGCATGTATCCCGTGCCACCCAACGTGCTCTAGAAGGTGTAAGTCAACTACCCTGGCCAGCAAGATCTCCGGATCTGTCCCCCATTGAGCATGTTTGGGACTGGATGAAGCGTCGTCTCACGCGGTCTGCACGTCCAGCACGAACGCTGGTCCAACTGAGGCGCCAGGTGGAAATGGCATTGCAAGCCGTTCCACAGGACTACATCCAGCATCTCTACGATCGTCTCCATGGGAGAATAGCGGCCTGCATTGCTGCGAAAGGTGGATATACACTGTACTAGTGCCGACATTGTGCATGCTCTGTTGCCTGTGTCTATGTGCCTGTGGTTCTGTCAGTGTGATCATGTGATGTATCTGACCCCAGGAATGTGTCAATAAAGTTTCCCCTTCCTGGGACAATGAATTCACGGTGTTCTTATTTCAATTTCCAGGAGTGTATATCTTTATATTACTAATTATATTTTTATTTTGTAATGGCTTATTAGCAGTGTTATAGAAATAAAAATTGTATTATTATGTGCACATATGTGTTTTATTCGTATATTAGTAACATTTTTAATTCTATTTTGTCAGTGTAAGCAACAGCATTTTGCGACTGCAGCTTGAAAAGTGGCTCAAACCAGGAGTTGCGGCTAGCAGCTGGATTTTAAGACTGATTCGCGAAGCTAGTAGTACATACCTACTTAACGTGACTTCTCACAGGGTGACAATTATTGAATTATATGAAATAAAATCGTAACTTCTGAACGGTTTATGTTAAGACGTGCAAACTGCACCGTTGGCCGCGGGGCATGATGGGAATTACTATGCCTATGGATCGATGACCTCAGCAGTTGGTCCCATAGAACTTACCACAAATTTCAAATTTTACTTCCTTCAGGATAACGACATCGCTCGATTATAGTGGCCAGCATGTTCTCCAGACACGAACCCTATCGACTCATGCCTCTGATAAATTGAAAATGGCTGTTTATGGACGACGTGACCCACTAACCACTCTGAGGGATCTACGCCGAATCGCCGTTGAGGAGTGGGACAGTCTGGAGCAACAGTGCCTTGCTGAACTTGTGGATATTGCGCTGAACCGACGATCCTGTCGCAGCAACTCAGCAACGATGTCTGCAGCAGGGGAAAGAAAGACAATCTGCAAACCAACAGGCTTCAAAACAGTCTAAACGTGTACCCAATATCGACGGCCAGCCGCAGATAAAATTATAAGTTCTTTTCCCAATTACTCGAAAAATCCATAAAGAAAAACATTAAGCTGTAGCAGATTCAATCTAGAAGATATGGATAGACGCAGCAAAATTCACCAGTCCCTGCTGTAGAAAAGATTTAGCGTAAAAAAAAAATTTTTTTTTGACAGTTCAACAAAGTCACAAGAGTTTTTATATGTTCGTTGTGCGGTCTGACACTCTTTGATATCTTTGCCAGGATGAATTGCAAGTCTCCTAATTTTTCCTTAAATAATTAATTAATGTCACTAAAGAATCAATCTTGTTCTCATTTAACGAAATATTCCACTTTAAAACCGATCTTCTTGATCACAATCGCCGATAAAGTTTTAAAATAGAATGTAGCGATTATTTTCAAAATGTCAATACGTGTCGACTTCTCATTAATAAAACTTTAAACCACTTAATTATTGAAGATCGCCAGCACTCCTGATAAAATTCTGCCAGAATCTCTTCAAGAAGTCTAAATTTTAATAAAATTTGCAAATTTCACACATACGTAATATTTACGATGTATGTCGTAACAACAGAGTCAACTGACTGTTTTAACTTCCAACTCAAAGTTTATTTAACAGTTGATAACCAGTTGACCTCCAGTTACAAACTTTATCATTCCACATTCAACATTGAACTCCTTTTCCTTTCATATAGAAAAACATAAAACATTTTTTAATAATAGTCAGCATAATGTTTCAAGGGTTCTTCCAGCCACCGGCTGTCGACCACGATGCAATAGTGGTTAGCTCTCGACGTCCGCCGCGTCTGGAATATTCACTGGATCATCTTGCTGCCACGCTCGACACGAAAGAAAAGAAGCAAAATCTTTTTAAATACCAAGTCTCCACTTAACATACTAAAAATAAATAAATACACTCCTGGAAATGGAAAAAAGAACACATTGACACCGGTGTGTCAGACCCACCATACTTGCTCCGGACACTGCGAGAGGGCTGTACAAGCAATGATCACACGCACGGCACAGCGGACACACCAGGAACCGCGGTGTTGGCCGTCGAATGGCGCTAGCTGCGCAGCATTTGTACACCGCCGCCGTCAGTGTCAGCCAGTTTGCCGTGGCATACGAAGCTCCATCGCAGTCTTCAACACTGGTAGCATGCCGCGACAGCGTGGACGTGAACCGTATGTGCAGTTGACGGACTTTGAGCGAGGGCGTATAGTGGGCATGCGGGAGGCCGGGTGGACACGTGGGGCGTGAGGTCTCCACAGTACATCGATGTTGTCGCCAGTGGTCGGCGGAAGGTGCACGTGCCCGTCGACCTGGGACCGGACCGCAGCGACGCACGGATGCACGCCAAGACCGTAGGATCCTACACAGTGCCGTAGGGGACCGCACCGCCACTTCCCAGCAAATTAGGGACACTGTTGCTCCTGGGGTATCGGCGAGGACCATTCGCAACCGTCTCCATGAAGCTGGGCTACGGTCCCGCACACCGTTAGGCCGTCTTCCGCTCACGCCCCAACATCGTGCAGCCCGCCTCCAGTGGTGTCGCGACAGGCGTGAATGGAGGGACGAATGGAGACGTGTCGTCTTCAGCGATGAGAGTCGCTTCTGCCTTGGTGCCAATGATGGTCGTATGCGTGTTTGGCGCCGTGCAGGTGAGCGCCACAATCAGGACTGCATACGACCGAGGCACACAGGGCCAACACCCGGCATCATGGTGTGGGGAGCGATCTCCTACACTGGCCGTACACCACTGGTGATCGTCGAGGGGACACTGAATAGTGCACGGTACATCCAAACCGTCATCGAACCCATCGTTCTACCATTCCTAGACCGGCAAGGGAACTTGCTGTTCCAACAGGACAATGCACGTCCGCATGTATCCCGTGCCACCCAACGTGCTCTAGAAGGTGTAAGTCAACTACCCTGGCCAGCAAGATCTCCGGATCTGTCCCCCATTGAGCATGTTTGGGACTGGATGAAGCGTCGTCTCACGCGGTCTGCACGTCCAGCACGAACGCTGGTCCAACTGAGGCGCCAGGTGGAAATGACATGGCAAGCCGTTCCACAGGACTACATCCAGCATCTCTACGATCGTCTCCATGGGAGAATAGCAGCCTGCATTGCTGCGAAAGGTGGATATACACTGTACTAGTGCCGACATTGTGCATGCTCTGTTGCCTGTGTCTATGTGCCTGTGGTTCTGTCAGTGTGATCATGTGATGTATCTGATCCCATGAATGTGTCAAAGTTTCCCCTTCCTGGGACAATGAATTCACGGTGTTCTTATTTCAATTTCCGGGAGTGTATATATATTCACATTTCTTACCTGGCGTCGCTCAAGCGATAAAGAAGCGCGATGTTTCCTGATTAGACTTTTGAAACACCACAATAGTATGCCACGACGAATACAGGCATGCTTCAATGCAAGAGGACGTGCTACTGGGCATTAGAGGTACCCGTGTGTACAGCAATCTGGACCTCCACCTCTGAAGATCTCGCTGTATGGTGGTACAAAACGCAATGTGTGAGTTTCATGAACAATAAAAAAGGGCGGAAATGATGTTTATGCTGTTCTATATCCCGATTTTCTGTACAGGTTCCGGAACTCTCGGAGCTGAGGTGATGCAGAACTTTTTTTTGATGTGTGTAGTTGAATTTAAATGAAATGAGCGTATGGCATCTTTGGTCGAGAGGCCCCATACGGGGAAGTTCAGACGCCAAGTGCAAGTCTTATTTCAGTCGACGCCACATTGGGCGACTTGGGGGCCAGTGATGAGGATGAAATGATGATGAGGACGACACAACACCCAGTCCCCGAGCGGAGAAAATCTCCAACCCGACAGGGAATCGAACCCGGGCCCACTTGCATGGGAGACAAACACGTTACCATCCAGCTAAGCAGGACGACATATAATTCAATAACTGTCACCTTGTATCTGCGAACTTATTTTCTTATTTAGAGCACTTTTTCTGGATTCTGAGCCAATGTGCGACGCCAGAACGTTGTGGCTAGAGGTAGTGTATCGCACGACTGTAGGCACGATATCAGAGCAGACGTGCAGCGAACATGAAAGCTCGTCGCGACGTAACCGGCTTTGAACATGGGATAAAAATAGACGCAACGCACGTGTTGTATAACATATCGGAGATTACACAAGTATTCGAGTTTCCGGGGTCACCAATGGGGGATGATTGTTGATATTTTGATGATTGTTCAATACCGCAGAGAGAGTGTTTCCACAGGCATAAACCGCCGTAAACGGCGACCGCAAGTGTTTGATGAATGGGTGCCACATCGCTTCGGCAGAGCAGTGATCCAGTGTGAGTCAGGTTGTTGCAGACTGGAATGTGGCGCGTCAGGAAGCACGGCTGCACGGAGACAAGTGCACCGCGCTTCCGCAGCCGGCCACCGACTTGTGTCTCGTGTCCCTTTGCCTTCCCATCACTTTCGGTCACTCGGTGTACGTAACTCACATTTTCTGACCGAGCCAGAACTCAGTCTACCGAAGTTTAGGTGGATTTGCTGAGCGGCAACACGGAGGTAGGCGGGAGCGGCCGCCGATCTGATGGGAGGTCGAGATGAACCTGTTGGCGTTAGATGCAGCTGCGGCTGCGGCTACGTATGATAAACAAGTAATCCGGTCCGGCGCGCAGCAGAGCGTGAAACCCGCTTTTGCGTACTTGTGGGGCCGCTGCGGCTGATGAACCCACGGCTCGCATCTTCTACAAATTACCGAGCCTCTTCCCTCCTGTCGATCTTTCCTTGACACAGAATAATCTCAGACCTAGAGCAGTTATAGGCCCTCGTCAGTAATGATGGTAAGTTACCTGGAGAGCGTCCACGGGATCGTCACATCGAGAGGTGTGCGCAGAGGTTGAGGGCGTAGAGCGAGAAAGAAAATTTTTTTTACCTTAATTTTTTTATGGCTGAAAATGTTTCTTGAGGTAATGTTTTGAAGATTTCGTCATTTGAAGTGTGCCATAAATGATGATAAAGGTTAAAACCGCGATTTACTGCGTGATTATGTGGCCCTTCCGAGCGCTCCAGCCGGTTGCTGTGACTAAGCGGTTTTAGGCGCTTCAGTCTGGAACCGCGTGACCGTTACGAGCGCAGATTCGAATTCCAAAAATCTGGAGAAAATCGCGAGTCATTGCCATCCTAAAACCAGGCAAAGAACGTGACAATCCCAAAAACTATAGGCCGATCTCTTTGTTATGCCATATGTACAAGGTTTTGGAAAGGATGAGACTCCACAGAATCACGAACACCATCGAGCCCCTCCTGATCGCCGGCCGCGGTGGCCATGCGGTTCTAGGCGCTGCAGTCCGGAACCACGGGACTGCTACGGTCGAAGGTTCGAATCCCGCCTCGGGCATGGATGTGTATGATGTCCTTAGGTTAGTTAGGTTTAAGTCGTTCTAAGTTCTAGGGAACTGATGACCTCAGATGTTAAGTCCCATAGTGCTTAGAGCCATTTGAACCAATTTTTCGAGCTCTCGAATGCAACCGATGTAATACTGTAATAGTTAGCAACGAAATAGGGTCCGTTAATTTCGGATAGTATCACGAGGGCATTAGTATCAATTAAAATACGACACGATTCCTCTTCGTTTGTGGTTAACAGTGTGAAAGCACGTGCTTGTCTCGCATATGCTTGTCATTTCGTTTGTTTTTTATACTAACTAGAATGTGGCTGCCTGAAAATGACAAAGAAACCAAATTTTACGAATAGAAAATTTCCGAAAAGTAATCCCAGTAGTGAAAAAAGTGCTTTGACTGCCAAGCGAAAGCCAGTTAATCGATAAAATTTCGTCAAAATGAGTGTGTTTCGCCGCGCGGGGTAACCGCACCGTCTTAGTCGCTTTGTCACGGTATGCGCGGCTCCCTCCGTCGGAGGTTCGAGTCCTCCCTCGGGCATGGATGTGTGTGTTGTCCTTAGCGTAAGTTTTGTAATTTGTCTGTTATTTTATTGAAAAATAAAATCTTGAGTATCGGTTCCAAACTTGAGCCTCACCTTGGTCTATCCCCTCTCTTCGCAGTCGAGAGAACGATGGTTCGAATCCCCCTCCGGCCATCCAGATGTAGGACTCTGATAGATTTTCTATAAGCTTAAGGCGAAGGCAGGAATGATTCATCGGAAAATGAGAAGTTCGAATAATTACTTACCCCTGCACACCCGCACTGTGCTACATCTCTTATGACCTCGTCGTATACGAGACGCTAAGTCGTACTCACACTTTTTTTAGATGCACATCAGTGATTGACGAGTAAAATTGTATCTTGTACATCGACCTTGGCTTTTCAGTAATCATTAATGCAATAGAAATTATCTTCTTCTTACTTACTCTTCAACACCGAAACTTTCAGTATATCGAATTTATCAGTTCAGTTTCTTCCTGTCACTCATGATTTCACTCCAGGCTGATTTCTAATTTCCTTTTGTTGTTCAAGAGTAACGTAATAGAGTCTAACTTTGTCTTATACAGGGGTTTCCGTTGTTAACAGGGGAAACTTACTCAGATTAAGGTATGTACCAACAGAAACTGTAACATTACATTAAATATAGAACTTTAAATGATCGGTTTGCGAGATAAATATGAATGTGGTGTTGTGAGCCGCCCCTAACATCACATTCAAATATTATGTATCTGTCAGCTCTTCTATTAAGTCTCTATCTAACTGAGCTCAAATTTCACAGATGGCTCATGTTTACAGATAGATTGTTTATTTAATCGTGTCAGAAGCATCGTACATAAAATCAGAATATTTAACACATACATATCAGGTATATAACAAATACAAAAAGAGTATAAAAGTATACAGATATATTAGCAGGGTCAAGTAGTTTTTTATTTTATGAAGTCTTGGACCAGAACTTGGCCACGTCCAGCGCTTCCGGGGTGGCATTCATCAAATCCTTCATGGTGCAGGTGGTTGGGCACAGCACACACTGCGTGAGGTGGGTGGTGGTTTGAGTGTGTCCACAGTCACACAGCGCCGGTTCATTTGAGAGGCTCCATTTGCGCATATTCTCTTCGGATCGTGTGACACCAAAGCGCAGCCTATTAAGAGATTTCCATGTCGCCCATCCTTCTATATGGCCGGGAGGGAGTTCTTCGTTTGGGACTAACCATTCACCAATGTGCGCGTTTTCTTCTCGCCACATTGCCAGCTTCACTTGCTGCTGTGTCCCGACGATGTTTTCTGCTGTGTGCAGGAAGCTTTTTCTAGATTTTAGTCGACGGCGGGCTGGCTGGTGTTTGTACAGAGGGTGGTTCAAATGGCTCTGAGCACTATACGACTTAACTTCTGGGGTCATCAGTCGCCTAGAACTTAAAACTATTTAAACCTAACTAACCTAAGGACATCACACACATCCATGCCCGAGGCAGGATTCGAACCTGCGACCGTAGCGGTCGCTCGGTTCCAGACTGTAGCGCCTAGAACCGCACGGCCAGTCCGGCCGGCACAGAGGGTGGGCTGGTGAGGTCAACGCCTTTGTCTTTTCCTTCCTGGCCGCTACTTTCCTTCTAATATCTGGTGGGGCCACGCCTGCCAGGCAGTACAATTTATCAGTCGGGGTTGGTCTCAGACAGCCTGTGACGATGCGGCAGGATTCATTAAGCGGTATGTCCACTTGCTTGGCGTGGCTAGAATTGTACCACACTGGGCAAGCGTACTCCGCTGTTGAATAGCACAAAGCAAGAGCTGTGGTTCTCACCATTCCAGGCTGTGCCCCCCATGTAATGCCCGTTAGTTTGCGCACAATGTTGTTTCTCGCGGCTACTTTGTGTTTAGTGTTCATGCAGTGCTTTTTATACGTGAGTGCTCTATCCAAGGTGACGCCTTGGTGTCTCGCAATGTTCCAGGGGCACTCCTTCCCAGTTAAGTTGTAGTCTTCTTTCTGATTGTCTGTTCTTTAGGTGGAAGACGCAGGTTTGGGTTTTCCCTGGGTTGGGTTTGAGATGGTTCCCCTTACAGTAAGTGGCAAGCTGTTCGAGGGCTTCTGACAGATTCTTTTCAACAGTTTCAAATCTGTCTGCTTGAGCGGTAATGGCGCAATCATCTTCATATATGAAGCTTTCGGTGCCTTGGGAGAGGGGCTGGTCATTAGTATATATATTAAAAAGTGTTGGGGCCAGTACGCTTCCTTGGGGGAGGCCATTTTTCTGCATCCTCCACCGGCTTCTGTGTCCCTAAAAGTCCACGAAGAATCTTAGATTCTGGATTAGGTTTCCAATCAGTAAGGTTAGTCTGTAGTCCCTACTCATTGCGTATATTTTCCCCAGGGGCAGTCGGTGGTTGACTGTGTCATAGGCTGCTGATAGGTCTAGGAAGACAGCCCCGGTGATCTTCCTGTTCTTGAACCCATCCTCTATGTGTTGCGTTAATTTTAGCACCTGTGACGTACAGCATTTGCCCTGTCTGAATCCTGCTTGTTGTGGGATCAGGAGGGCTTAAATGGTTCAAATGGCTTTGAGCACTATGGGACTTAACATCTTAGGTCATCAGTCCCCTAGAACTTAGAACTACTTAAACCTAACTAACCTAAGGACATCACACACATCCATGCCCGAGGCAGGATTCGAACCTGCGACCGTAGCAGTCCCGTGGTTCCGGACTGCAGCGCCTAGAACCGCATGGCCACCATGGCCGGCGATCAGGAGGGGCTCGATGGCGTCCGTGATTCTGTGGAGTCTCATCCTTTCCAAAACCTTGTACATATGGCATAACAAAGAGATCGGCCTATAGTTTTTGGGATTGTCACGTTCTTTGCCTGGTTTTAGGATGGCAATGACTCGCGATTTTCTCCAGATTTTTGGAATTTTGCAGGATGTCATGTAATTGTTCATCATATCGACTAGCCATTTCCTTATTACAGGTGCAAAATGCTTTATTTGCTCGACACATATATCATCAAGGCCGGCTGCTCTCCGCATTTTGCACTTACTGATCGCCTTCTCCAGTTCCGCCAAGGTAAATGGCTTGGACAGTTCTTCGGTCTCCTGAGGAGCGTTTCGTTCTATGCCCCTCTTTTTTGTCATTAGGTTGTCGTTATCTTGGTGGTTTCCCATTTGTGAGAAGCAGGTGTGCAATTTGGTCTGCTGTGACGTTCGCGTATAGATTTGGTTTGGTGGGGTCATTGGCTAGGCGTTTTATGAGTTTTCAGGCCTTTTGACTATCTCTGCCAAAATTAGTCTCCACCATCAGTTTGGTCCATTGCTCCCTTCTCACTTCTGATATCCGGGATGTAATAACTCGTCCTTTGGTGAGGGTTTCTTCACTGAAGGTTTTTTTTTAGAAGAGCATTTGATACTCTTCCAGTAGGGCTACTGTTTCCTGGGTGAGTTCTGGTGTGTAACTTGTTCTGCATCCCCTTGGAATAGACGCTCGGGAGCAGGTTTTGGTTTTGACGGTGTCCACGAAGCTGTCATAGTTCTCTGGATCTGGGCTGTGTGTCTGGACTCTCTCTTCCAGTATTCTGGTGAATTTGGGCCAGTCTGCCTTCCTGAAATTATATCTCCTTCTGAACTTTACTCTTCGTGGTTTAACTATTGGCAACACTTGGCACATTATTGGGCGATGTTGTGTCTTTGGGATGGGGGCGCAGATGGACTTAAATCACTGTTGTGCTACTTCTTCACCGACGAATAGGAGATCCGGGTTGTATCCGCGACGCCACCTACCGCTGTTGAAAGATTTGGGAAGTTTGCTGTCGTGGATAAGTGCCAGGTGGTTTGACTCAGTCCACGCCAGAACGGCTTCACTGTTTTTGTCTTCTTGTGCATATCCCCATACGTGACTATGGCTGCTGAAATCGCCGATGATGAAAGCCGTTTTCTGTTTACCGATTTTTACTGGTGGTTCAAAGTGGAAGTCTACGTTTGGGGGCTTATACAGTGAGGTCACAGTGCATTCGCCAAATTCCACCGTGATAATCTCGATATCTCTCTCCTCAGTGGGATCCGCCATCCTCACTTGGAGGTCCGGTTTGGTGAACATGGCACTCTCGTATTGCGCGGGCGATCTTTCTGCTACTAGTTTCATCCCTGGAATCTTGGGGCGTCGGTGTTTGATGTCCCTATGCGTTTCTTGCACGCAGAGTCCGTCACATTTGGTTTTTTGACAAAGCTCTCTCAGCAATTGCTCTTTTTAAGACGAAAAACCTATGTTCACAGAGATGATCGTCAAAGCCGGTTCTGATAAGAACCTATCCGGTTTTTCTCGAGACATTATGTCGCTCTACTGTGATGCTTCTGGTGTGAGAGAATCTGCCGACTTAGGGCCGTTGCCCAGGGGACGCCCGAATGTGTTATTAATGACACATCCTTCGCGGAGGCTTCTCTCGTGTCCCCCGTTATAGATTGTGAATCTGCATAATAGTGCAACGGCACAATTTGCTGCTGATGTATCACATCTAATGCGTCACTGTGGTCGAGCAGCGCCTGCATCTCTGCCACCGAGATCATCTCACCTCAATTCTCTGGATTTTTCTGTCAGGCGGCATCTCAAAAGCGAAGTGTACAGCACTCCACTTGAAACGGCTGAATAACTGGAGCAGCGAAATGTGATCTTGTCAAGATTTACAAGGTGATCTGTTATGTGTGAAAGAATTAGTAATTCACTGCAGAGGAGGGTGGAGTATTGTATCCAAAAGCGAGGACTGCACGTGGAAAAGCTTCTTTAAGAGGTGCGAGCTGTAACGTGCCTAAGCAGTACTGTAGTTCTCATTAAAATATTCCCTGGCTGAAATTTAATTCCAATGAGATGAGAACTTAATCGGAAAGTTTACATTTCAAAGAAATTTGTACTAAATAGGACAATATTTCATATTGAGGTCAGGCCCCGTCCATTACCGCACATTCGCCGTTATATCTCAAGAGGATGATACGCGGGCCGTGTTTACTGGGACGTTTTGGCCTCTGTTAACACATAGAGAAATCGCACCAAAAATAATTAATGTAGAGCAATGACATTTCGGGAATACATTTGTCTAAGTAACATTTAAGTGATTAACGTTGCAAAATTACAGGTTAATGTAAGAGCATGTGAGGTACTGGTATTTTAATAACCTGTGTAACCGACAGAATGTTGAATAAAAGCATGCAAATGAGCATGCATTGTGTTATAAAGGTGCCGGATGACGGTTTGTGGGATGCAGTTCCATGCCTGTTGCACTTGGTCGATCAATATAGGGACGGTTAATGCTGTTTGTTGATGGAACTCGAGTTATTATCCGATCATGTCCCATATGGGCTCGATTGGAGAAAAATCTAGTGATCGAGCAGACCAAGACAACATGTCGACACTCCGTATAGTATGTTGGGTTACAATAGCGGTATGTGCACGGGCCTTATCCTGTTGGGAAACATCCCCTGGAATGGCTGTTCATGAATGGCAGCACGATAGGTCGAGTCACCAGACTGACGTAGAAGTTTTCAGTCAGGTTCGGTGGGAAAACCAAGGGAGTGCTCCTGCTGTCACACGAAATGCCACCCCAGACCATAACTCCAGGAGTAGGTACAGTGTGTCTAGCATGCAGACAGATTGGTTGCAGGCCCTCCGCCGACCTGCTTCCAACCAACACACGGCAATATATGGCACAGAGGCAGAACCAATTTTCAGCAGAAAACACAACAGACCTCCACCCTGCTCTCCAATGAGCTCTCTCTTGACACTACTGAACTCGCAAATGGCGGTGGTTTGGGGGTCAGTGGAATACATGCTACAGGGCGTCTGGCTCGGAGCTGTCCTTGAAGTAACCGATTTGTAACAGTTTGTTGTGCTAATGTGGTGCCAACGGCTGCTCAAATTGTTGCTGCAGATGCAGTACGATGCGCCAGCACCATACGCCGAAGACGATGGCGTTCCCTTTGGGTTGTGCCACGTGGCCATCCGACCAGGTCTTCCTGGGACCGTACATTATCGTGACCGCCGCTGCTAGCTATCTTGTCCAGTGGCTACATTGCTGCCAAGTCTTTCTGCAGTATCGCAGAAGGAACATCCAGCTTCTTGTAGCCCTATTACACGACCTCTTTCTGACTGTCACCACGTCCAATCCCAAAGGCAACTAACGCTTACGTTACAGCGTGTATTTAAGAGAAACCTGATTTGAAATCTCATAGTGGCGTTACTAGCGCCACTCTAATGCGATTGGTGCGAAATCTGAGTAGACATTATCTTCTAGATGTAGAAATACGCCTACCTACTTTCGTGTATGTCGCACAACTCCTCCTTTTTTCCGTCAGTGCATTTTCAACAGTGTTAGTCTTCCTGTTAAATTATGACACGCGCTGTATATTCTCAGAGATCGACAGTTCTAGACGATACCAAAAGTCAAGCCCCTGCAAGAACATTAGAGATAATTCAAAAACACTGCAGACCATTCGAAAAAATTATACATCTCGTACCAGAACATTTCAGAACATTCGAGATCATCTCTCACGTTTACAGAAGAGTTCCCATCAGTATAAAATTATTTCTACATGAAACGTATTCGAAGATGCGAATGCGAACAACCATCATCTGTATAAGGGAATGGCGACACTGAAATTTTGTGGCGCAGCAGGAATCGAACCCGAATTTCCCGCTTTACACGAGCGGTCGTATTAACCGCTTTAGCTATCCGTGCGCGACTCACGGCAAGACCCAAACTTCCGTATTTCGTCGTTCCTGAATTACAACCTGTGCGCGTACACGCTTTATGTAATTATCGTACAGGGGAGGTAGGAAGACTGCATCTTTCTTCTTAACATAGGCACTGCAATATAGTAAAGATCATTTCTGGCAGTTGTGTTCGAAAAACACGACCCCGTCATTTAAATACTTTCGAACTAAAAGAAATAGCTGTGATTTCACCCATTTCTCACCCCCCTGAATTTCCACAACATCAAAACCGGAAAAAAACCAAACACCTATACGAATAGGTGTAGGTGCAAGGCATCACACCCGTCCATTGCGGCATAAACCTCTCCCACGGAGTAAAAAAAAATTATAAAACTTTCTGAATAATAAATCACTACCTACATAAAATATTTCCTCAACATTTAATTTAATTTAAACAAAATAAGTAGCTGTCTGAAGGTATTTGTCTGAATTATAGTCTTGTAAGGCAATTAAATTTGGACAATAAAGAGTTCATTAAAGAAAGGAATGAATTTTTTTTTGGAATATGGTATTACAGAAGAGTAATTAAGGTTACATGGGTAAATATGGCAGTTAATGAGAAATTACTGACTCGAATTGGGAAAAATAGAAATTTATGGCACGACCTCATTAAAAGAATGAATCTGTTGGTAAGACATCCTGAACCATGAAAGAATAGTAAAGTTTGTAATGATGAATGTGTAGGGGGAGGGGGGGGGGGGAGGAGGAGGAGGGGTAAGATGAACGGGTTTGCACATACTAGATTAGCGTTGAAAGCTGCATCAAATCAGTCTTCCGGCTTACGAACACAGCGACAACAACTAGCTGCCTCGATTTTGAAGTTGAGTGGAAAACAATGAAATAATGTACTGTCGTAAGGACAAAAACTATGGGATAAAAAATATCCGGACACCAGCACGTAATGCGCAACTGAATACTACATGTCACATAGAAAGAGGCGGTGAGTGTAGTATTGCCAGTAGAGAAGCAGTAACACAGAATAGGTCAGTAGGGCTCTGCGAATTCGAACATGGGCTAGTTCTTGTACAACAAAACTCATCTACTACTTTAGTGTCTCGTTTCTACATCTACTTGATTACTCTGGAATTCGCAATTAAATGTCTGGAAAAGGGGTTATAGAACCCACATTTAACCTGTTTCTCTACCGTTCCATCGTCCAACGGCACGCGGGAAAAACCGAGCGCTTAAATCTTTGTGTGCGAGCTCTGATTTCTCTTATTTTTTCATGATGATACTTCTCCCTATGTAGGTTGGGTGCCAACGGAATATTTTCGAAATCCGAGGAGGAAGTTGGTGACTCAAATTCCACAGGAAAATCCTGCCGCAATGGAAATCACCTTTGTTTTAATGATTGTGACCCTAATTCACGTATCATATCCGTGAAACACTCTCCCTTTCTCGCGTTAATACAAAACGAACTACCTACTTTGAAATTTGTTGATGTCCTCCATCAGTACAATGTGGCAAGGATGTCATAATTCACAGCAGTATTCCAGCAGACGACGGGCAAGCGTAGTTTAAACAATCCTTTTGTAGACCTGTTGCATTTTCTGAATGTTCTGGCACTATATCGCAGTGTTTGTTTTGCTTTTCCCACATTATCTGTGTTATCGTTCCAATTTAAACTGTTTCTAATTGTAATCCTTGACTATTTAATTCTGTTTACAGTCTTAAGATTTGTGTGATCGTGTAATCGAAATTTAGCGAGTTTTTTTTGTAGTAATCACGTGAATGACTTCACACTTCCAATTGTTAAGAGTCAATTCCCACTCTGCGTACGATACAGATACCTTGCCTAAAACATTTTGCTGTTGGTTTAGATCAACCGATGTCTTTAGACGATAAACCATACCATCACCCCATCACCGGCAAACAATCTAAGAGGGCTGCTCATTTTGTCTCGTATGTCGTTTGTGTAGACCAGGAATAGCAAAGAGCCTATTAAACTTTCTTGGGAAATGCCAGATATTACTCCTGTTTTACTCACTGATGTTCCGTGAGTTACTAATACCTGTGACCCTTCTGACAGAAATTCACGAATACAGACGCACAACTGATGCGATACTTCATAGACACGCAATTTGATTAGAAGTCGGCCGTGAGGAACGGTATCGAAGGCCTTGTGGAAATACAAAATTATGTAGTCAGTTTGACATACCCCGTCAACAGCACTCACTCATTACTCCGTGAGAATAAACAGCTGATTGTGTTTCACAAGAGCAATATTTTATGAATCCGTGTTGGCTATTTGTCAATAAATCGTTTTTCTCGAGGTAATTCATAATGTTCGAAAATTGTACTGCATTTTGATGTTAGTGATATGGATCTGTAATTCAGTGCGTCGCTCCTATTTCCCTTCTTGGGTATTTGGGTGGCTTGTGCAACTTTCAAGTCTTTAGGTACTGATGTTTCGACGAGCTAGCGGTTGTATATGAACTATTGCATTAGCATACTCTGACAGGAACCTGACTGATATACAATATGGACTGGAGGCCTTGCTTTCAATGATCTAAGTCGCTTCGCTAACCCGAGGAATGCTACAGGGTTGGACAAATAAAAGAGGCCTTCAGAACAGAGTTCCAGCGTACAAAGAAACACAGCAGAAGAAAGGAAGTACAGTACTAACCTCACTATAGCAGATGTGACCACCATTCATCACTTGGAACTTCTGGGCCCTGATTAGTAATTTGCTGAAGGCGGGTCAAAGCATGCTGCTGGAACTGCTGCAATCTCATCTGACATGTTCCGCTGCAGTTCTTGAAAAACTATGAGGGTTGTTGCGATACGCCTTAGGCTTGAGGGCTCCCCACACAGTGCAATAGCAAAATGACAGATCAGGTGACCTTGGTGGACAGCTACGACCGCTACCAGACTGACCTCTGATGACAGCTCTGTCAGGTGTGAAGATTTTGTAAAGCTTGTAAATTGTATAAACCGGTGTGGATCACGTGGAGTGCGTATACGTCGTGTGTGTGTGCGTCGCGAGCGTGGCTATGTGCATACACCGACGTCCAATCGAATCCACTCGTCCAGGTCACTTATTTTCCCTACCCTGTACCTCGACACTAATGGCCATGAAAATGCCGTGGGTCGTAACACATCTGAAATGTAACGTCCACTGTTCAAAGTGCCGTCAATGCGAACAAGAGGTGACCGAGACGCGTAACCAATGGCACCCCATACAATCACGCCGGGTGATACGCCAGTATGGCGATGACGAGTACACGCTTCTAATGTGCGTTCACCGCGATATCGCCAAACACGGATGCGACCATCATGATGCTGTAAACAGAACCCGGATTCATCCGAAAAAAATGACGTTTTGCCATTCGTGCACCCAGGTTCGTCGTTGAGTACACTATCGCAGGCGCTTATGTCTGTGATGCAGCGTCAATGGTAACCGCAGCCATGGTCTCCGAGCTGATAGTTCATGCTGCTGCAAACGTCGTCGAACTGTTCGTGCAGATGGTTGTTGTCATGCAAACGTCCCCATCTGTTGACTGAGGGATCGAGACGTGGCTGCACGATCCGTTACAGCCATGCGGATAAAATGCCTGTCATCTCGACTGATAGTGATACTAGGCCGTTGTGATCCAGCACGGCGTCCCGTATTACCCTCCTGAACCCACCGATTCCATATTCTGCTAACAGTCATTGGATCTCGGCCAACGCGAGCAGCAATGTCCCGATACGATAAACCGCAATTGGATCTACAATCCGACCTTCATCAAAGTCGGAAACGTGATAGTACGCATTTCTCCTCCTTACAGAGGCATCACAACAACGTTCCACCAGGCAACGCCGGTCAACTGCTGTTTGTGTATGAGAAATCTGTTGGAAACTTTCCTCATGTCCGCACGTTGTAGGTGTCGCCACCGGCGCCAACCTTGTGTGAATGCTCTGAAAAGCTAATCATTTGTATATCAAAATATCTTATTCCTGTCGGTTAAATTTCGCGTCTGTAGCATGTCGTTTTCGTGGTGTAGCAATTTTAATAGCCAGTAGTGTAAGTTACTCATGTTGCCAGTCGTTCTAGATTCGAATTCTGGAATATTTACATCGTCGTCTTTGGTGAAACAGTTTCGAAAAGCCGCGTTTAGTAAATCAGCTTTTGTGGCGCTGTCATCAGTGACATCGCCATTGTATAGCGCAGTGAAGGTACTGACTGCGTCTTGTCTCCGGTGTGCTTAACACATAACTAGAATCTCTTTGGGCTTCCTACCAGATTTCTAGAGAGTTTCGTTCTGAAAACTATTGAGAGCATCTCGCACTGAAGTTCGCACTACACTTCGAGCTTCTGTAAAACTTCGCCGATCTTGGAGTTTGAGTTTCTTTAAATTTGACATACTTTTTTCGATACTTCTGCAACAGTGATCTGACCCACTTTGTATACCAGGGTCGATCAGTTCGATTTGTCATCAATTTATTTGGTATATGTCTCTTAATTACCTTCGATATTACTTCCGTGAATTCAAACGACAGCTGATGTACGCTTACATAGGCAAACAGAAAGGAGTGGAGACTGTTCCTTAGGAAGGCGTCAACTGAATTTTTATCTGCTTTTTAAAGTGGATGTATTTTGCATTTATTTTTGTGGGTTTGGATGTTACGGTTTTCAGTCTGGTTTCAACAACCTCGTGGTCACTAATCCATGCGTACTCCCTGATGCACCCTATTTGATCAGGATTATTTGTTGCTAAGAGATTAAATATGTTTCCCCAATCTTTTACATTTCGAGTGTGTTCCTGAACTAATTGCACAAAATAAGTTTTTGATAACGCATTCAGTACGATTTTGAACAGTGTTTTATGGGTCTACCACTGTGTTTAAACATGTATTTTCACCGACATATCGGGAGTAGAAGTCGCCACCACCTATAATTGTAAGAAAGACTCAAGTTTTCTTTGAACTGTTTAGCAACTGTATCATCTGATCAGGGGTTGGTAAGAGGTACCAATTATTAATATTCCGGTTGTCAAGTATAACCTCTATCCACACTAACTCACAGGAACTATCTACTACAGTTTCACTACAAGGTAACAATATTAGGAAAAGGAAATACTGCTACTCACCGTGCTTGAAGAGGTTCTAATGAATGTGGCGAATATCTTAACCTTTTCCCGTGTCTAGGTAACGACAAAAACATATTTCCTAAATGCTTGCATCTATGCCAACTAACCCCATGAGTGGGGTTTTTGCATAGGGATGAGTTGGCACAAGCTGATATGCATAGGTATACTTAGACAGAACACAGCAGTTTTCGAGGAAAAACATGTATTTTATCAAAACTTAGGTAAGTTCCTTTACAAAGAATAAATTATTAAAAAATGAATCCCTTGTGGAAAAATAACCTTTCAACATGAATAAATTCTACTTGCATGTGTAAACACCAGTATAAACTTTAACGTGCGAACAAACAATGAATGCCTTAAGAAATGCAAATTCTGCTTATCATTATGGCTACCAGTAGTTATTCAAATAGAATTAGCTCAATATTTCAGATCAACTACAAATGTAGAAGTTGGGTGCTCCGTTATTTAAGTAGGTGAGTCCAGTTTCCGCACAATTTTACTTTGAACCTATGGAACTAGATTATCCTCATCTGGCCATCTACAGTTCTACCATTTCGCCACGGTGGACACGCAGATCTCGTTGCCATCTCATTCGACGAATTCCCATGCTACTGGCGGCGATGTTATTTCACCAAAACAAGGTCATTTACATGGCGTTCAGGGTCATCAGGCGGCCCTTGAGATTGTGGGGGTTCGTTGCTGGTCTTTTTCAATGTCATCTGTTTGGTCACATAGAACAATACGAGAATTAGTGGGAACCGTCGAATGAGAACTCTAACAATCATTTTGGCAGGAGGATGAGGATGGAAGCACCTCGCCATGGAGAGGTTCTGCAGCCTCTGAACTCTGGGTCAACCTGTCGTTATTCTTTGGACAGCTAATATCTGACACGCCACGGTCAGAATTCGTAGAACAAATCACAAATCGAAGTTTTATCGAAAGTTTTGTTTTCTTCGACTTGTGAACCTTAGCTATGGCACCCTTTCTGACTGTAGATGGATTTTTCTTCTTATTAGCCTTTCCAGCCATGATTCTATCTTAGAGAGGACTGTCTGTTAAAATAGCAGGAAAGCTAATTTTTCGGCCATGGTTGGATTGCCCTCGTGGCCCAGCTGTGGAGAAAGGACGGATTTCTTCTGAGGTGATGAGTATTTATCTTTTTCTACATAAATTGTTTCTTTTTTAATTAACAGTAGTGGAGGTTTCAATTGACATAGGTGTGAGACGAGTTGTCATAGGCATGCCAACTGACCCCATAAGTAACTATGCCATCTAGTCCCACAGTAACCTTAAAAATGAAAGGGATACCACACAATCCCAAACATCAGAAACAAAAGACAGGGACAGCGACAGGTAACCACTGTTTTGAAAACCGCCAGTAGTTGCTCTTCAGTTCGGTCTACAGGTTAACCAGAACAAAAAATTTTGGACGAATAAATTTTCTCACCAGTCATAAAAATGCTGAGACAGGAGTCCCTCCCTCATGCCACTTCCAAGCACATTGAAGTTACGGTGGATGGTGCACCTTTACAGACTCCCCACTAGCACGATTACAGCACTGTAATTCGACGGTGGCAGGAAATACCAGGTGTGTGTCAACTAGCCCCTTATACCAACCAGCCCCCACCTCCTCTATTTGTTCTGTGTAAAGTAGGGTTTGTTAATTGTTCATTACTTTGTAGAATGGAGATCACTGCTTTCTGAAATTTTTTTTATGTATTTTTCATTTTTTATGTCACATCGTAGACATAGTACACTAAAATCACTTTAATAGAACTGAAAACGCAAGTGACGCATCAAAAACACGCGTTTCCGTGAAATGTGGGAAATTCATTGGGTTATTTATCACACTCCATCTGTGCACTGTCGTCATATTCCATTGTAATTGTATATATGAATTCACAAACTTCAGTAAAGATGCACGTTTACGTTCGATCTCCTGCGGCAATCTAAAATTGTCAAGATTGGAGAACATGGACAGGGACTGTGGATAGACAGCGTTCAAAAATGGTTCAAATGGCTCTGAGCACTATGGGACTCAACTGCTGTGGTCATAAGCCCCCTAGAACTTAGAACTACTTAAACCTAACTAACCTAAGGACAGCACACAACACCCAGCCATCACGAGGCAGAGAAAATCCCTGACCCCGCCGGGAATCGAACCCGGGAATAGACAGCGTTAGGTGGGAGTGTGGAACGGCCGGGGAACGCACCGAGATAGTCCGCGCAATCACGATAAACATTCTGTCGGGGTGGCACAGTGGTTAACGCAACTCCCTAGTAAGCAGGAGGTCCCGGGTTTAAGTCTCGGTCCGACATGCATTTTTACTCGTCGCCACTGATCCCGCACAAATTCCCAATGCAGCTGACATCATTAGTTCCTTGCCTTTCCTTTCTCTCGCTTCAATTTACGTAGCTGCGTTTTCGTGCATTGTCACCGCATTGCTTTATAATAATAACCACGTTTTTATTTCTTGAAGCCGCTCCATGCATTGTCGTCGAAAAAGGGCGTTAATTACACTTTAACAAAGCAGACTCGAAAAATTATAAATTGCTTGGACAATGTTGTTTTATGCAACTTAACCCAGACAGCTAGGACATTTTTGTTAATTGCCTTGAAATCACATTACTGCCAATCCAAAGTGAACAATGTTGTTAATGACCAGTCTCGAACGACATTTCTCATAGTTACACCATTGTCCATCAAATATACACTAAAGCTCACGGATTGTGGCGGAGGTGGAGTGTACTACAGTGTTAGTTATCATATCGTACGTGTGTTGGCTTTAGCTGTCTTAAATATAGCTTTATGTTTACTCATCATTACAAAATCTTACTGCGTACCCATCTAACAAAGGTGATATCTATTTTTACTTTCTCATGTGTTATGTGTATTTTATTTCATGTGCTTGTAACCTCAAAGTAGTTTTCCAGTATTTGCCTTGTGACGTATCCTCAAGAGCTTTTGACTGCCTCTCTGCGATCTTGAAATAGGTCGAGCGGCGACGACCCGTATAAGGTCTTGTTTCAGCACTACTTTGGGGTTGAGGTCGTTGTCGCTACCTGGAAGACACGCTGGCTGATCTACGATCTTGATGGGAACGGGTGTCTCGATGGCTGTGGCCTCCTTCGCTCAGTGTCACCTAACGTGTTACTGAGGGGGAAGAAAGCAAAACTGTCGCAAGTCGTGTACACCAGAGTCGTGCGACAGATCTCTTCTCTCTCCTCCAGCAGTAAGGAAATTTCCGTGCCAGGGCAGGCGGCATTGCCCCGATATCCGCGCACGTGTATAACCGGACTGGGACCAAGTGGAGACCCAGAGGCCGAGGCTATTCCCGACCCGAGGTGCCAGCCAAGCGTGTGTCCAACGCCACCTGTGCGACCACACATACACAGTGATCAACGACAGGGACAGAGGCTTCCCACGATCTCTGAGCTACGCCACTCACACGAGGGACAGTCCAACTGCCAGCCCCTAACTCCCAGCATGCGGAAGTAGGTCCACAAGTGCGTTCTCCCAAGACGTGCAAGAATATAGCCTACGACATACGAGTTAAAAAGTCTGCCACAGGTTACCATCCACCCCAAGTTAGCTGGGGACCTGAAAAAGTTCCTCGCCAGTGAAATCTTAGCAAGCATAAAAATCAAAGTCGAACTTAGGGGAACAACGGCGTACAGCAAAAACGAAATCAGAGTGGCGGAAAGGGAAATAATGAGAACGCTCAGAAAATATGACTACACAGAGGCAGTAGTAAGTACCAAATCAACGAGAGAACCGAGGGGGCCGTTGAGTTTGCGCTTTAATAAACCCTTAACGAGTGTTATATTTAAAGATATATTCCACGGCATATCGAACGACTCATTACTCAAACAGTTGCTTGAACTGGGCGTAGATGTAAGCTATGGGGGGAGGGGGAGGGTGGGCGCTCTGTCGGTCATCCGCGCCCATCCAGGAAGCTCAAGACAGGAGAAAATATTTAGGGACCCCCTTGCTGGACGTTTCTCGAGCATTCGGCTCCGTCTGGCACGAGGGACTTCTGCATAAACTGAACACACTGGGAATATCCGCATCACATCACCGGCTGTTACCCAAATATCTACAAAGCGATACATGCCATGTTCGGACTGATGATGGCACCTCGACAAGACGTCACATCCGGACTGTTGTGCTTGGCCCGATATTGTACATCTTGTACACTTAGGACGTACCGCTCCAGTGAACATGGCGCTATGCGCTGATGACACAGCGTTATTTGCAAAGAATACAGCTGTACAGCTGATGCGGTACGGCTTCAACCGGCAACGGACACCTTGCCTGAATGGGCAACGATACCGTTTGACCTCCAATTCGCAGAAGACTCGAGCAATCATTATCACCTACCGACGAGTAACTTAAGCACTTCCATCAACCATATTGCGTGGCAATCCATTCTTTTGAAGACAAACAGCCATATACCCACGTGTCACAGTGGACAGACGTTTGACGTGAGGGTAGCACATCGCAGCAATTTGATGCAAAGGAAAAGGAAGACAGAGAACTACATCCAGTAGATGTAGAATTTCTGACCCTTTGAGACCTTTAAGGGACTGAAGGTGATTTAATCGTAGGGGGAGAGATTTGGGTGTGGGCAGGTGCTAGAGTGTCTCCCACTTGAGTTGGTGTAACTTCTGCACCACAACATTTGCGATAACGGCTGTGTGTTACCACGAAGCATCACCATCCCTTGACACACCATTCTATAACGATGGTTTCCGACAGACGTGCTGCCCCGTACACATTCTTCATTATGATGTGGATGTCTGTCATCGGTGTTTCTCCTTCAGCAGGCAAGAAAAGAATGATGGCATGTTGGTCCTGTTTGGTGGACCATTTGGTAATAACGTCACCGTAGTTAAAATTTCCATATTTACCGTATGCACTTTCGAAAGACACGAATAACACAATAATCCCTTGACTGCATGTCTGTTTTGTTATACACACATCGGAGTTATACGTATAAAATTGCATGTACGCTGAAGCAAATCCCCTCAGAAGGAAACTTTTTGATCACTGTGAATAGCTTAATAAACCATACATAGCGTGTTTAAGTTACCAATAAATAAAGGAAAAAATAATTTCTTTCTTCCCAAATCTCGAGCTAACAAACTGCTAGGCATATCAATATAAAAAGCTCAACAATGAACAAAACTAAACAATTAAAAGAGGGAAGTGGTGTCAGAATAAAAAATGATGGCTGAAAACTGCTGCCTACAATTACACTAAATGTCTGTTCAGAAAAATTTTTTCCCTGTTGTTTCCAATTACACCTATTTTAAAAAATACCTCACCTGGCACTATATATACATTTTCTTATTTTACTGCTTCTTGATGTAACTAGAAAGCAGTCGAAAATGAAACTATTTGGTTCCAACGAAACAGACCTCAGGCTTCCCTACACATTGTTCTGTTACCACACTGTAGATTCTGCCTTCGATATGAAGTTATTAATAATGGCTCTGTCTGGACATCCTTATTTAGGTTTTCTGTGATTCCTGTAAATTGGTTCAAGTAAATGCTGGGACGGTTCCTATATCCAGGCCTTGGATGGTCACCTGTCCAGACTTCATATAACTCACTTATGTACTAATGAAGAATAACATTTCAACATGAAAAGTGCAAATGTCCTACATACATATATGAATAACATAAACATCATCAAGTGGCAAAAGCAGATTAATGTCATTCTATGGTGTCATTAAAATAACTTGCAATTTTTGACAGTTGGCTTCAGAGGAAGTAGTTCAAATTCAAATGGCTCTGAGCGCTATGGGACTTAACATCTGAGGTCATCAGTCTCCTAGAACTTAGAACTACTTAAACCTAACCAACCTAAGGACATCACACATCCATGCCCGATGCAGGATGCGAACCTGCGACAGTAGCGGTCGCGCGGTTGAGGACTGCAGCGCCTAGAACCGCTCGGCCACCACGGCCGGTCAGAGGAAGCAGTGTGCGACTTGCTGCCAATATGTGCTGAGTGATTTGAATTCAACTATTCGGGCCATAATCAGTTGCATTGGGTAAGCTTTATGATCCGAACTGTCTACATCTACATACGTACTCCACAAGCCACTGTACGGCGCATTGCAGAAGGTATCTTGTACCACTACTGGTCATTTCCTTTCCTGTTCCACCCACAAATAGAGTAAGGGAATGCCTATGTGCAAACCATAACTTCTCTGATCTTTGTGGTCCTTATATAAAACGTACATTGGTGGCACAAGAATTGTTCGGAATCAGCTTCAAAACCTGGTTTTCTGTACTCTCTCAACAGCATTCCTCGAGAAGAATGTCACTTACCCTTCAGGGATTCCTACTTGGGTTCCAAAAGCATCTCTGAAATAACTGTGTGTGCTGATCCGGCGTACCGGTAACAAATCTAGCAGCCCGCCTCTGAATTGCCTCGATGTCTTCTCGTAATTTGACCTCGTTGCATCCTAAACACTTGAGTAATACTCAAGACTTGGTCACACTACTGTTCTATACATGCTCTCCTTTACAGATGACCCACACTTGATACCTTTGTCCCTTGACAAATACTCACTGTCGAGGACTGTGTATAGCATTCTATTACTCACACATCCGGGACTCTACTCCATATGCTTGCACGTTTGTCAGCAGTGGGGCACTGCTTTTCGGAAATCTAGGAGTGTGGAATCTACGTGTTGGAATTCATCCACAGGTCATAGGATATTGTGTAAGAGAAGGATAAGCTGAGTTTCGCACAAGTAATGACTTCTAGAATCTGTGGACAAAAGCTTTTATTATGATTGAACTGAGAATGTTTGAAGAATTCTGCAGCAAACCGACGTTAAGGATATTGGGCTGAGTCTTTCTGGTCCATTCTTGTATCCTCCTCATAGACAGGAGTCCACTGCACTTTTATCCACTTGCTCAGGACTTCATGCTGGGTGAGAGACCTGCAATAAATGCAAGGTGAGGGGCCAGTGCCGTAGAGTGCTGGCTGGTGGTTATGAAAATTTCAAAGAAGGCCTGCTGATTGTATTATCACTACACGGGAGAGAGAGAGTATTGTGAATATGCTAAGCGAATTGTGGCGACAGTGACTGAAAAACGGGTTTATCTTTGCAGTGAGATCTTTCCACAAAATTTAACTCGCCAACTTTTTCCTGGATTCTATTACGTCTTCAGGAATCTATTCCATATCCTTGTACGTTTGTCAGCAGTGGGGCACTGCTTTTAGGAAATGTACGAGTGTGATATCTGCGTGTTGGAATTCATCCACAGTTCGTTGGATATTGTGTAAGAAAAGGGCAACCTATTGACAAGAGATTTCAGACTGATTCCATATTTCTGGATTTCCGGAAGGCTTTTTACGCTGTACCACGCAAGCGGTTTGTAGTGAAATTGCGTGCTTACGGAATATCGTCTCAGTTATGTGACTGGATTTGTGATTTCCTGTCAGAGAGGTCACAGTGCGTAGTAATTTGATGGAAAGTCATTGAGTAAAACAGAAGTGATTTCTGGCATTCCCCAAGGTAGTGTTACAGAACCTTTGCTGTTCGTTATCTATATGAACAATTTGGGAGACAATCTGACCAGCCATCTTAGGTTGTTTGCAGATGCCGCTGTCCTTTATCGATTAATAAAGTCATCAGAAGATAAAAAAATTGCAAAACAATTTACAAAAGATATGGGAATGGTGCAAAAATTGGCAGTTGACCCTAAATAACGAAAAGTGTGCGGTCATTCACGTGAGTACTAAAAGGAATCTCAAATTTCAGTTACACACTAAATCAGTCAAATGTAAAGGCCGTAAATTCAACTAAATACCTAGGAATTACAATAAAGAACAACTTAAATTGCAAGGAACACACAGTGGGGAAGGCTAACCAACTACTGCGTTTTTGCTAAGGAGACTGCCTACGCTACGCTTGTCCGTCCTCTTTTAGAATACTGCTGCGCGGTGTGGGATCCTTACCAAGTAGGACTGACGGAGTACATCGAAAAAGTTCAAAGAAGGGCAGCACGTTTTGTATCATCGCGAAATACGGGATAGAGTGTCACTGAAATAATACAAGATCTGGAATGGACATCATGAAAAGAACGGCGTTTTTCGTTGCGTAGGAATCTTCTCACGAAATTCTAATAAGCAGCTTTCTCCTCCGAATGCGAAAATATTTTGTTGACGCCGACCTACATAGGGAGAAACAATTACCACGATAAAATAAGAGAAATCAGATCTCGTACGGAAAGACATAAATATTCAGTCTTTCCGCGCGCTATACGAGATTGGAAGAGAAGTGAATTGTGAAGGTGGTTCGATGAACCCTCTGCCAGGCACTTAAATGTGATTTGCAGAGTATCCATGTAGATGTAGAAACCAAACTCGTGACCACTTTGTCATCTGGGCATCCTCATCTATAAATGCCTCGTTCGTCCACTACTTGAGTTTACAGCGGTAGTCTGGTGTACTGTTGCCAACACCAGCATAAATACACTACATTGCCTACCGAACAGGGCCCTTCGGGCAGCCCTACACCTTCCAATTCTATTTTATTTTATTTTATTTACACGTCAAGTTCCGTATGAGCAAATCTCCAAGGTCATGGAACGTGTCAGTACATGAACTTACAACATAAAAGTAATTGCTGTTGTTGTGGTCTTCAGTCCTGAGACTAGTTTGATGCAGCTCTCCATGCTATTCTATCCTGTGCAAGCTCCACCTCCCAGTACCTACTGCAACCCACATCCTTCTGAATCTGCTTAGTGTATTCATCTCTTGGTCTCCCTCTACGATTTTTACCCTTCACGCTGCCCTCCAATGCTAAATTTGTGATCCCTTGATGCCTCAGGACATGTCCTACCAACCGATCCCTTCTTCTAGTCAAGTTGTGCCACAAATTTCTCTTCTCCCAATCCTATCCAATACCTCATTAGTTACGTGGTCTACCCACCTAATCTTCAACATTCTTCTGTAGCACCACATTTCGAACGCTTCTATTCTCTTCTTATCCAAACTATTTCTTGTCACTGTTTCATTTCCATACATGGCTACACTCCACACAAATACTTTCAAAAACGACTTCCTGACACTTAAATCTATACTCGATGTTAACAAATTTCTCTTCTTCAGAAACGCTTTCCTTGCCATTGCCAGTCTACATTTTATATCCTCTACTTCGACCATCATTAATTATTTTGCTCCCCAAATAGCAAAACTCCTTTACTACTTTAAGTGTCTCATTTCCTGATCTAACTCCCTCAGCATCACCCGACTTAATTCGACTACATTCCATTATCTTCGTTTTGCTTTTGTTGATGTTTATCTTATATCCTCCTTTCAAGACACTGTCCACTCCATTCAACTGCTCTTCCAAGTCCTTTGCTGTCTCTGACAGAATTACAATGTCATCGGCGAACCTCAAAGTTTTTATTTCTTCTCCCTGGACTTTAATACCTACTCCAAATTTTTCTTTTGTTTCCTTTACTGCTTGCTCTATGTACAGATTGAATGACATCGGGGAGAGCCTACAATCCTGTCTCACTCCCTTCCCAACCACTGCTTCCCTTTCATGCCCCTCTACTCATGTAACTGCCAGCTGGTTTCTGTACAACTTGTAAATAGCCTTTCGCTCCCTGTATTTTACCCCTGCCACCTTTAGAATTTGAAAAAGAGCATTCCAGTCAACATTGTCAAAAGCTTTCTCTAAGTCTACAAATGCTAGAAACGTAGGTTTGCCTTTCCTTAATCTTTCTTCTAAGATAAGTCGTAAGGTCAGTATTGCCTCACGTGTTCCAACAATTCTACGGAATCCAAAGTGGTCTTCCCCGAGGTCGGCTTCTACCAGTTTTTCCATTCGTCTGTAAATAATTCGCGTTAGTATTTTGCAGCTGTGACTTATTAAACTGATAGTTCGGTAATATTCACATCTGTCAACGCCTGCTTTCTTTGGGATTGGAATTATTATATTCTTCTTGAGGTCTGAGGGTATTTCGGCTGTGTCGTACATCTTGCTCACCAGATGGTAGAATTTTGTCAGGACTGGCTTTCCCAAGGCCGTCAGTAGTTCTAATGGAATGTTGTCTACTCCCGGGGCCTTGTTTCGACTCAGATCTTTCAGTGCTCTGTCAAACTCTTCACGCAGTACCTTGTCTCCCATTTCATCTTCATCCTCTTCCATTTCCATAATATTGTCCTCAAGTACATCGCCCTTGTATAGACCCTCTATATACTCCTTCCACCTTTCTGCTTTCCTCTCTTTGCTTAGAACTGGGTTTCCATCTGAGCTCTTGATATTCATACAAGTGGCTCTCTTTTCTCCAAAGGTCTCTTTAATTTTCCTGTTGGCTGTATCTATCTTACCCTTAGTGAGATAAGCCCCTACATCCTTACATTTGTCCTCTAGCCATGCTTGCTTAGTCATTTTGCACTTCCTGTCAGTCTCATTTTTGAGACGTTTGTATTCCTTTTTGCCTGCTTCATTTACTGCATTTTTATATTTTGTCCTTTCATCAATTAAATTCAATATTTCTTCTGTTACCCAATGATTTCTACTAGACCTCGTCTTTTTACCTACTTGATCCTCTGCTACCTTCACTACTTCATCCCTCAGAGCTACCCATTCGTCTTCTACTGTATTTCTTTCCCCCATTCCTGTCAATTGTTCCCTTATGCTCTCTCTGAAACTCTGTAAAACCTGTGGTTTAGTCAGTTTATCCAGGTCCCATCTCCTTAAATTCCCACCTTTTTGCAATTTTTTCAGTTTTAATCTACAGTTCATAACCAATAGATTGTGGTCAGAGTCCGCATCTGCCCCTGGAAATGTCCTACAGCTCAAAACCTGGTTCCTAAATCTCTGTCTTACCATTATATAATCTATCTGATACCTTCTAGTATCTCCAGGATTCTTCCACATATACAGCCTTCTTTTATGATTCTTGAACCAAGTGTTAGCTATGATTAAGTTATGCTCTGTGCCAAATTCTAGCAGACGGCTTCCTCTTTCATTTCTTAGCCCCAATCCATATTCACCTACTATGTTTCCTTCTCTCCCTGGTCCTACTGTCGAATTCCAGTCACCCATGACTATTAAATTTTCGTCTCCCTTCACTACCTGAATAATTTCTTTTATCTCATCAAACATTCCTTCAATTTCTTCGTCATCTGCAGAGCTAGTTGGCATATAAACTTATACTACTGTAGTAGGCATGGGCTTCGTGTGTATTTTGGCCACTATAATACTTTCACTATGCTGTTTGTAGTAGCTTACCCGAACTCCTATGGTTTTTTTCATTATTAAACCTACTCCTGCATTACCCCTATTTGATTTTGTATTTATAACCCTGTACTCACCTGATCAGAAGTCTTGTTCCTCCTGCCACCGAACTTCACTATTTCCCACTATATCTAACTTCAACCTATCCATTTCCCTTTTTAAATTTTCTAACCTACCTGCCCGATTAAGGGATCTGACATTCCACGTTCCGATCCGTAGAATGCCAGTTTTCTTTCTCCTGATAACGACGGTAGTAACAGACAAAAATAAATGTTAATGAACCTGAAAAAAGTCTGTCCATAAGTGTAAGTAAACTCTATCAGTATTACAAAAGAATCAGCTTAATTTTCCAAGGAACTCCTTGACAGAGTAGAAGTAGTGACCCATGAGGAAACTCTTCAGTTTCGATTTGAAAGCGCGTGGATTACTGCTAAGATTTTTGAATTCGAGTGGCAGCAGTATACTGCACACCTTTTTGCACTATAGTTTGATTTCTGCCGAGTAGTAACCGAATGAAAGCTGCTTATTCTTGTGAATAAATTAATATTCCCAACAAGAAACGACAATAAGGAATATACATATTGAGAGGCCAATGTCAAAATACCCAGACTCGTGAACAGAGGTCGACAAGAGATTCGTGAACTCACACCACGTATTGCCCGAACCGCCCGTTTCTGGGCCAAAAATATCCTTGTAGAATGGGAAGAGTTATCCCAAAATATAATACCATACGACATAATAGAATGAAAATAAGCAAAGTAGACTAATTTTCGTGTCGGAGTATCACTCACTTCTGATACCGTTCGAATACTAAAAATGGCAGTATTACGTCTTTGAACAAGATCCTGAACGTGGGCTTTCTACGAGAGCTTACTATCTATCTGAACACCTAGAAATTTGAACTGTTCAGTTTCAATAATCATATGCCCGTTCTGTGACATTAAAACGTCAGTTTTTGTCGAATTGTGTGTTATAAACTGTAAAAACTGAGTCTTACTGTGATTTAACGTTGGTTTATTTTCTACAAGCCATGAGCTGAGGTCATGTACTGCACTATTTGAAACCGAGTCAATGTTGCACACAACATCCTTTACTACCAAGCTAGTGTCATCAGCAAACAGAAATATCTTAGTGTTACCCATAACACTAGAGGGCATATCATTCATATAAATAAGGAACAGTAATGGCCCCAACACTGATCCCTGGGGCGCGCGCGCGCAACCCCCCCCCCCCCCCACTTGACAGTACAGCCGTTATCAACATTGTGAATAATGACCTTTTGCTGCCTGTTGATAAAGTAACAGCTGAACCAATTGTGAGCTACTCCCCTTATTCCGTAATGGTCCAACTTCTGGAGCAATATTTTGTGGTCGACACAATCAAATGCCTTAGTTAAATAAAAAAATACGCCAAGCGTTCGAAACTTTTTGTTTAGCCCATCCAGTACCTCACAGAGAAAATAAACTATAGCATTTTCAGTTGTTTAATGACTTCTAAAGCCGAACTGAACACTGATAGCAGATCGTACGATATAAAATGATCAATTAACCTTACCTACAAAGCTTTTTCAGTAACTTTTGCAAGCACTGATGGCATAGAAATAGGTCTGAAATTATCTAAATTATCCCTGTCTCCCTTTTTATAAAGCGGCTTTACTACTGAGTACTTTAATCGCTCAGGAAACTGACAATTCCTAAAGGAAAAATTACAAATATGGCTAAATACAGGGCTAACATGTGCAGCAAAGTACATTAATATTCTGATAGACACTCCATCATAACCATGAGGGTCCTTAGTCTTCAGTGATTTAGTTATTGACTCCATCTCCCTCTTGTCTGTATCACAGAGGAGTATTTCAGACATCAATCTCAGAATGGCGTTTGCCAAGACAGTTGTATGATTGCCTGTAGACACTAAATTTTTATGTAATTCACCAGCAATGTTCAGAAAATCGTTGTTAAAAACCGTACATATATCTGATTTATCAGTAACGGAAATATTATTACTGCGAACTGACTTTATATCATCGACCTTGTGCTGCTGACCAGACACTTCCTTCACAACTGACCATATGCATTTAATTTTATCCTGTGAATTAGCTATTCTATTTGCATACCACATACTCTTTGGCTTCCTAATAACATTTTTAAGCACCTTATAATACTGTTGGTAATGGGCTACTGTAGCTTGATTGTGACTACTTTTAACATTTTGATGTAATTCCCGCTTTGTTCGACAAGATATCCTTATCCCACTAGTCAGCCAACCGAGCTGTCCATTACAGCGAGTATCCCGTTTAGAATGTTGTAATGGAAAGCAACTCTCAAAGAGCATGAGAAATGTGTTAAGGAAAGCATTGTATTTATCATCTATGTTATCGGCACTATAAATATCTTGCCACTCTTGTTCCTTGCCAAGTTTTAAAAACTCTCTGTTGCTGTTGGATTAACTTTCCTACATAGTTTGTAATTAAATATGACATTGGTTTGAGTACAAAAGCCATTTAGTGTTAAAATTTGTGCATCATGGTCTGAAAGGCCATTCATCCTTTTACTAACAGAATGCCCATCTAGTAATGAACAATGAATAAAAATATTGTCTATGACTGTGCTACTGTTCCCCTGCACCCTAGTTGGAAAATACACAGTTTGCATCAGATCATATGAATTTAGGAGATCTACCAACATCCTTTTTCTTGCACAATCGTGTACAAAATTAATATTGAAGTCACCACACATAATTAGTGTCTGGTACTTCCTATAAAGTGAATCAAGAACCCTCTCTAGCTTAAGCAGAAATTCTCTGAAGTCGTAGTTAGGGGACATACAAACAACAACAATTAGATGTTTAGTTTCACTAAATTCAACTAATGCTGCACAACTTTCAGATATCTGTTCAGTGCAGTGTCGTGATACGTCTATGAACTCAAATGAAATACTGTTTTTTTACGTACAGAGTCACTCCCCTACCCCGCAAGGAATTCCTTGAGAAACAGCCAGTTAATCTGTAGCCTGGTAAAGGAAGCCTCTGAATTATGAAATTAGTGGTGCTCTGATATACCAATAATTTCAGAGTTAACATCTATTAGCATTTCTTCAACTTTATCTCTAATACCTCATATTTTGATGAAATATGCTAATTGCTTCTCTACTTGGAAACATTACATCCTCTGAAGGTGAGCCCTTAGAGGGACTTCCTTTAAGCAGGTATACGTATCACCTGACTTCAATCTAAGAAAGGTGCAGCTCTAACACCAACTACTACAGGAATTTTTCCTTGAGTGACCACCACCACCAACACCACCACCACCCTGTCACCTATAAGCTTAGCCAGCCTCCCCTTCCCATACCTATTGAGGTGCAGGACATGCCTAGTGAAACCCCATCTACTGATAGGCCCAACTGGCACCACTGAGATATGATCCATGGCCTCCGCCATCAGTGCCCTCACCAGCCCCACATTTACGCGCCTAAACAGCCGCATTAACGTAAGGCCGACCACGACGCTGAAACAGTTGCACGAAATGCCCATTAGTAACACCAGTTTGAGTAGCTATCTTAACCAAGTCACCACTGACATCATATTCCCCGTCCCTATCGAGACTGTTCCCTGCTCCACCCACTATCACTACCTATTCCTCCTCCGTAAAATTCTTACCTAACTCCCTTATGCTTTCAGTCACCTGAGCCAACCCTGCACTAGGCTTCACAATGCTGGTGACCTGGTACTCACTCCCCAACACTTCCTGCAACTGCTGGCCCACTCCTCTGGAACTACCTAACAGCAGAACCTTCTTTCTGCTAGGCTTTGCAACTAACCTAGGCCTCCTAATTGGTGAGGACCGCTGCAAGTTCCCTACATCTACAGCTACACGAGGCTCCTCTCCACTGAACACTAACAGTTGGTCATATCTATTGCATGTATACAATGTAAAACTGTCTGAATACCTTCTCTACCTAGCTGCCTTCTTGCCAACTGCCAGTTCCCATTCCCCACCACCCTTCACCCTCCTCAACCTATCTAGTTCCTCCTTTGTGCATTGTAACTGCACCTGAAGGGCGCAGATCTTACGCTCCTGCTCTTCTATCAACTTATTTCTACTACAGATTCTGCATTCCCAGGAGAGGATCTCATTAATATCACCACTGGCTTCCCCAATGCATTCCCCTAATGAAAACGCTTTGAAGAAATCGCACTCCGTAATCCACTACTCACAAACCTACGACAGAGCCCACACTTTTCACTCATGGTAAAATTTTACATTTACTTAAAAAAAAACTATACGTCTACGTTACCAAAGTTCAGTTACACCAGAAGAACTGTGTAAGAACTAACAATAATGGTCTCGAAATTCTCTGCCTACTAAGAAAGCAGCTACTTGTATTAATACTACTACAACACAGCCAATACCAATACCAGCAAAACTTCACAAAATTATTAGCTAAAACCAAAAAATTAAAACGACCGCTGTAACACCAAGCGAAGTTAAAACACTGAATGAAAATTTTACTGAAATGTTTCACTAAAAAGAATAATAAACGTCAGTTGACAACTAAAGCACGAAATTTACCAGACGACTTCAACACACTGAAAACTCTAAAGAACACAGCGAGCGAACGCTTACAAAAGTTTATTGAGTCGTTATTTCGCCACAAACGGCACGCAACACCACCGAAATCTATTAAATTTAATAACTGTATTACAGAGCACAAATAAGTTTGTCAGCACTTACCTTAAAACCGCTACAGCTGCAGTGCACGCCACAAAATGTAAACACACTACTGAGGGGCGTGGCTTAGACGATCGACGAAAGCACATTCCCAAATAATAGACCACTCGAGTCAATAACACAGGAGATTAATGAAAATCCGCTAATAAGTTACTTTTACGGCAAATATTAGCACAAATAAACTTTAAAATAAGTAAATGAAGTCTAAAATTAATAAAATATTAGTGAGCTATTTCAACAGCAGTGCAGCACACGTGACGTCACACCAGAGGACAATCCTATCCTGGAGCTCCATGACTTAGCCACCGTACTACATCTACAGGAATGCATCTTTGTTACATCAAGATAATTTTATGAGAAATGTGCGTGGTCCCAAAATGAAATCATTTGCTTCTCGGGACAAAGACTACACTGAGTACAATGAGTATTGTGGTCAGACAATAATAAATACAACTGTAATCTGAAGGCTCACAGTAACGCTATTATAAATAGCAATCTATGGTGAACTCTGTTGAAAAAGGAGAACAAAATCCCTAAACAGAAATGACAGCCAGAACAAGTCGGGTAGAAATGCACAGCACCGTCGATCGAGAAGGAAGAGCGCCAAGCGTTGATACTTCGGAAACAGGAACACAGAAGTTCTTTTGGAAAAGTGGAGCAATGGTGTTCCGTCCTGCGTTCGCGCCCAGGAGCGCGTGCTGACAGCACCTCTGCTGTTTATCCACCTGTCAACGAAGTACGTTCGATGTCTGCTATCTTTTTCTTCTGTCACTTCATGAGCGCTCCTGATGATGGCAACGTGGTCGCTTGCCGAAATACTGTGACCGTTGAACAATGTCATCCGGCAGTTCACTCATGAACTATTTCGACATTCTACATATTTATTCTTCATGTCAACATATTTGCAGCCCTCTGTCGCTAGAGGGCTCCAAGCTGTCATCTGTACCACGTCGGTGCTTAAAGTAACCGCGTCGGCGATTGAAAAACAGCGTTCTGTAACCCCTCAGAATAGTTAAAGCACGAATTATGGAAGTCATCCACGCACGGATCACACTCCCCTTTAGCATAACAATGCCAGACAACGCACTAGCGCTGCAGCATCTGCAACAATCCAAAGCCTTGGGTTTACTGTCATCAATATCGTCCGTACAAAAAAATGGCTCTGAACACTATGGGACTCAACTGCTGAGGTCATTAGTCCCCTAGAACTTAGAACTAGTTAAACCTAACTAACCTAAGGACATCACAAACATCCATGCCCGAGGCAGGATTCGAATCTGCGACCGTAGCGGTCTTGCGGTGCCAGACTGCAGCGCCTTTAACCGCACGGCCACTTCGGCCGGCTCGTCCGTACAGTCACGACTTGGCTCTATCAGTTGTTAAACTGCTTCCAAAATTTAAAGAACATCTTCGAAGGCTCCACTTTGAAAGTGACGAAGAGGTGGAAGCAAAGGTGAGACTGGGGCTCAGCCAACAAAGTCAAACATTCTACAGCGATGTTATCAACAGACTTCTTTCGTTGGGAGGAATGTGTTCGTCGCCAGGATCACTCTGCTGGGAAATAAATACGTAAACATAAAGAATAAATATGTAGAATGTTAATAACGTTTGTTTTATTTAAAAACCTTTAAGAGTTTTCATATAAAAACAGGGAGGCATTGTATTTCAACACGCACTCGTATTCGTTGCGACAAACTTGTAGGGGAGGTGGGTCACATCGTAAGGAATAATGATTGTGTAGCAACCCGTGGCAAACGTCACGGGTAATTGGTAGCCGATGTCGAAGATCAGAAGTGGAACAAGAGAGTGACTCATTTGAAACATTTGTTGTACATAATGAGTACACATGGTGTACGATATGGATACGTCTCTAATGTCACGACAACTGCTCCAAGTTTGCACCATCGGAAGCCATGTATGCCTGACATCGATAGAGCGCTGACTGCCTGACACGTTTCAACACACGGGGCGTTTCTTCGATAGTACCAGCAGCGCAGACGATTCTTGCGACGAGATCCATTTAAGACTCCACAGGATCGCGATTCAGGAGAGATTTTATGGATACCCATAGAAAAAAATCAAGGCTCAATAAATCCGGTGAGCGAGGTCTCCAGGGAATCTGTCCATCACGCTGAATCCATCGATACAGCATTGAGCTGTGCCTGCGAACAGCCAGTCCAAAATGAGTTGGCGCTCCGTAATGTTGGAACCACAGGCTGGGCCTCACATTTGCTGGAACGTCTTCAAGCAAGCCGGGAAGAACCTGCTCCACAAACGTCTGATAATTCGCAGCTGTCAAGCAGTATGGTAAAAGGTACGGCCCAACTAAGCAGTCGGGCAGTCGCCGACTAAACCCGTCCACACACTAACTGTGAAGCGATGTTGTGCCGCGTGGTGCCGCACATCGTGGGCGTTTCTTGGTGCCCATAAATGCTCATTGTGCTGACTGAAATGCCGTACGTAGTGAATGTGGTCTCTTCAGTGAACAGTTACAATAGTGCACAGTTACGAATTTCAGAAACTACAGCTTCTAAACTTTCCCGTGCACTGGTTGTTTATCCTTGGCTCCACCTAGCTGCAGCCGCCTAATGCCAGAGCTTGAAGTAATGTTCAGTGAAGTGACAACCCGCGCCCTCCTATTCGCGGGATGTTGAAGGTGAAGGAAGAGGAGGGGACAGGTGAATACATCTGCCCAATGTGTTTTGAAATCTTGTGTCGGGAACACATGCTATCCTACGTGAAAAATAGTAAAAAAGTATGAGTACGTAATATGTCAACCTCACATGCGTTCAATATTACTTTAACGATATTCTCGTACTGATGTTCTACAGCTATATATACCCCTCAAAATCAGAATGAATAAACTTAAGCAACTGAAGAATTATTATGAAATGAAGTTAACGATTAACGATTTACAACTTAATCGTACCAATCACATTGAATAATAGCCCATCTCCCGCAAAATACTTAACGTCAACAGTGCCAGCTTTAAAATCGAAGGGAAATAGCGCACAACAGTTACGTCAAATGTTCAAATGGCTCTGAGCACTATGGGACTCAACTGCTGTGGTCATAAGTCCCCTAGAACTTAGAACTACTTAAACTTAACTAACCTAAGGACAGTTACGTCAATATTTAAATAGGGCTACGCTTCTTCTTCAATGACACACACTTTCGTTTAATTCATTTGCATTCCATTTATGAATCGCAACATGAAAATGTTCACATCAAAGGGATTTCTGGTACCAGCTAAGGTTAGAAACTGCATATGGTTCAAATGGCTCTGAGCACTATGGGACTCAACTGCTGAGGTCATTAGTCCCCTAGAACTTAGAACTAGTTAAACCTAACTAACCTAAGGACATCACAAACATCCATGCCCGAGGCAGGATTCGAACCTGCGACCGTAGCGGTCTTGCGGTTCCAAGAAACTGCATACTTTGACACAATGAACAAAGCACGCCACCAATGACAAAACGGTATTTCACAAACTTTGTACTCCCTCCACTGTGTCGTACTTAGCGCTCGGGCATTAAGAAGCACCAGTTAATTTTGGTTCAAATTTTCGGTCTGGATCGAGTGCTACGCCTACTGTCTTGCAAGTTTGCTTTTTGTCTGTAAAATATGATGTCAAGTTGGTGACCGAAACACCCTCGCTTTGTTAGAAAACTGAGAGACGTCTCGATGTCTTCACATGCAGATTCAAGGAATTTCCGTGCGTGTCATAATTCAACTATCCTCCTCAAACGCATTGGCGAGGATCATTTGCCTCATCACATGTGAAATTCATAACAAACACATTTAAACGAAATGCAGATTAAGTAAAACTGTAGGCTTTCGTGACCATTGTGACTGAAAAAAAGTCGTCTAGAATATTAGGTAGCATATTCCTCTTCAAATTCTTCTATTCAATCGACGTTTGGACCCCTCTGCTTGGATCTTCTTCTGTATTTTGCGGTGTTCACGATTTAGTTTCGTACGTTGCGACTACTGTGTCTGGCGTTGTTGACATCTAGATAGATGCATATCAGGGCACCTTCTATAATCGATGATTAACTTTATTCACACCTGGACATGTACTTTTTCATATAAATCTTCACTTAACAGTTGGAATTCATTCACGTTAAAGAGTTGATTTCGATAAGTAATACAGACATTATTGTGTAAATTACACCACTGTTCAATACACTTATGTATTTTTGGCAGACATTTCAAATTTAATTTCGGTAGGCAAAATATCGCTTCAGGTACAAATAATGTATAAATGTGTTTTGTTTTGGACTGAGAAGTATAAGTATGTGATGTGTGTATGTGAGAGTGTGTACACGTTTAATATCAGTTTCTACTTAAGTAAAATGGCTCTGAGCACTGTGGGACTTAACAGCTGTGGTCATCAGTCCCCTAGAACTTAGAACTACTTAAACCTAACTAACCTAAGGACATCACACACATCCATGCCCGAGGCAGGATTCGAACCTGCGACCGTAGCAGTCGCGCGGTTCCGGACTGCGCGCCTAGAACCGCGAGACCACCACGGCCGGCCTACTTAAACAGTTAGTTTGCAATTTTTAACATCAGTAGTGAAATGCGGGAGGGGATCAAGACTCACTTAAAGCCTCGATGAGTATAGTATCTTATCTATCGCTCTAACCTTTATATTGTGTCACTGAAAGAAATGTAAGACTGAAGAATAAAAGACAATGAAGCAAAAATATAAGGGACGATCAAAAAGTTTTCGTTTGAGAGCCTTGCTGCAGCGTATATGCAACGTAGAGCAAGCTCCGATTTGTGTACATAAGCACCAACATATGGGCAAGGCATCAGTGTTGCAGAAGTGTCTTTCTGCGAGCGGTCTCATCACGCCTCCGTATCGCTAACTTCGTAACACAGAAGCTACGCCAACTCTAGTGCCAGACGCTCGAGTACGGCCCTAGAGTCCCGATCTCTCCCCATGCGATTATCACGCCCTTGCTCGGTTAACATAGGTGTCGAAGGGTCTACAATCCCTGTCGGACGAGGATGTGCAGCATGCAGTTACGGCCTTCTTCACGCAGCAGGACACGGTGTTGTATTAAATGGATGTCTTCAATCTGGTGCGACGTTGGATGATTGCCTTAATTCTCACGGCTATTTTGCCTGATTGGCGTTCCGATTCTGGACTGTACGATCTTAGAAAGGAAACTTTTTGATAGCCCCTAATAATTTTCTGATCAGCCAGTCAATGTCTCTATCTCATACATGGAACTGTAAGTGTGTATTTAATTTTGTGACTTAGGTAACCATTGCTATTTTCCTGTGTGTTGTGTGTGTGTGTGTGTGTGTGTGTGTGTGTGTGTGTGTGTGAGTGTTGTGCTCGTGTGCTCGCGGAACGTTTAACTCTCGTGTTTGCATCAATAACTGCTGGTGGCAACTGTAATGACATTGAAATTATTTGGGATGCTGCTATTATGGCTTAATGTAAAAATGAACTTTACGTGCCACAATAGACATATGTGCTCTATAAATATTGCAATATTGCAATAAATGTCTTTTTTATTCCATTAAACCACTTTCTGACATGCTGTGTGCACACACTTGCATGATGTTACTTATGAAGTTTATGATTATAAATAACAGAGATATTGTAAATGTGGAAATACAGTAATTTACACCAATATTGTCAGTATGTTTACGTATTTTTGATGATATGTGTGTGTGTGTGTGTGTGTGTGTGTGTGTTTGCTTGTGTGTGTGTGTGTGTGTGTGTGTGTGTGTGTGAGAGAGAGAGAGAGAGAGAGAGAGAGAGAGAGAGAGAGAATGAGAGAGAGAGAGAGAGAGAGAGAGAGAGAGAGAGAGAGAGAGAGAGAGAGAGAGATTGCATGCATGTGTGTATGTGTGAGGGAGTTGAGTACCAACAAGGAAGAATTTTACGTGCAGTATTTGACATAAACGATAAACTTTTTTTTTGTGATTATGTCTAATTACGTCGTTCTCGACGAGACGTTGAGACTCTGCTCTACAACTGTATATATTATGCGAAAGTCACTTCACAGAGTCTGCTCGTGGCTTCCAGGAACATCGTGACCTATTCCATTACTGTGTACTTTGCTACGCTTTCTAATCTCTCGCGATCCCTACGTGAGGTACGCAATGGAGGCTGCAGAATGGTTTTACAAACTACCTCGAGTGCCAGTTCTCTAAATTTACAGAAAAAATTTCGTAGTGATATCATCTTTCTGTCAGAGATTCCATTTTCCTGAGAATCATCGTCATATTTTAGCATTGGATACAACGAAAGTCTTTCATTAACCGTACCTAGGTCTCTAGTCGACAATATGGTTCATTTAATAACACGTACACCTTCGTTTATTACGTGGGAGATATGGTGTATGATGGTACACATGGGCGATTTTTCCTAAACCCGTTCTCACTCTTAGACAGAAGTTTTTATTTTTCACCAGAAGCGTGATAATATTGTAGATTAAAATAGGCCGCAGAATATGGACGTTATCGATGTGCCTGAGATATTTCTGGGATAGAAACGTAACGTATTTGAAGATATCTAAAGTGATACACTTTAAGGAAGTCAGTTATAATTAGCTTGTGAGACGATTTAAGGAATTACTGTTGCAGTCTGAGACGTAAGGTACGCTTTGAAAATGTAATTTGGTCGTCGTAGTTGAATACGACGGTGGAAAAGTCTAAGAACAGGCGTCAACTACACGAATGCCCACCTAGCGCCTGTTATAAATACTTTCTTATTCTCGTTTGATTGCCTCTTCAAATACTTATATTTTCGTTTGTCATCGTGACTAAGATAAGCAAGTATATTGCATTAAGAAGTAAAAAGATGAAGGGGAAAGTAATTACACCTGAGAAGAAAATGAAAGTCATTCTAAGACGTGAAAGTGCGGAATCTAGGGCGGAGACCAGGAGGGAGCGAAAACTTGAACAAGCTGGACTACAACGTTTCTTTTTGGCACAATGCACAGTGATGCAAGTGAGAAGCAGAACAACATTCTAACAACATCTATAAGTATGAGGGTAACATGCCAAAGATGCAACTCATAAGTTAATTACGAGTTTATCTGGCTTGAAATGTGAAATATTAAGAGTAAAAAGGTTGACAGTTTGCAGCCTTGACACCACGATTACAATGCTGAAGCAAGGAGAAGTCTTATTTGCGTAAACAACTAACTGTCTACAGCACCAATTTACCTCACAGCGACTACTCAGACAACTCCCAATGCGTTTCAGATCCATATAAAGGATTGCAGTATTCTTTCAAATATTGCTCTTGACTAGCACACATGGAAGAAATGGCTTAGCCAGAGCCTAGGAGATTGTTTTCTGAATGAACTTCACTCTCTGTAGCGGAATGTGTGCTTTTTTGAAACCTGTTGGCAGACTGAATAACTGAGTCAGTGAGAGCATTTCGCGCTAAAGGCAAGTTAAACTTCCTCGCCGGCACGCAGTTGTGATCAGCTAGGAAGACCCAAGTAACTGTCACTGCAATGCAGGGTGAAATATAAATTCTGTGTTGCTGTTTTCTGTGTCTAAGAGGAAGTGGGTAGTTTCCTGGACTACGACCATTAAAATGTCGGGGGCTGTTACGTCGAGAACGAGTAGTATGATAAACCCGACGTGTCGTAGTCGTTTCGCTGAAGGCACATTGCCAGGTTCTGTGTGAGGGGAAGGGGAGGGGGGAGGAAGAGAGCCGTGGTATCACTTCATTGTACGTATTACGTCGCTAATGACAGGTAAAACGTCGTAGCGAGGTAAATTAGGACCAGAGCGTGATGTCACAGCTTTTGGAATTAGAGCGCAGTTGTCCGTTATCTGGCGTACACTAGCACTACCGCCCCATGAAGAAAGACTGGTACACTTCCTCTCTAGTGCCGAAAGCCAGATATTAGATTTAGCGCATTCCTCTTCCCGACTGAAACTATTGTCGTATTTGGTAATCACTGTCTCTTTTCTGTACAGGTTTACAGAGTACGTGCGCGTGGCTGCCACGTACAGAGTCTCATCAAATTGAATACTGGTGTTTCCTGAATGGAAATCGTGTTCCGCTACAGTTGAACTATCATTTCTCTCCACTTCTACAATTTTCTTTATGCTGCTATATTCGTTTTTCAAAGTTCTCTTCACTGTACGTACGAACGCTTGCCCACAACTACATGGAATTCTTTACAATAATGCTTTTTCTATCAGATGGCAGGCATTCCTGACTGATTTTAAGCATTATTGTGCCTTGCACGTCATTTTATACGCTGTAATGATATACAGTTTTTCTAAATATTTACTACTCAGTGTCTTTTTATAAAGGTGTGGAAAACAATCATTTCTTCCACTGACACCTGGTATCAACCATGTTTGAAAGGATGTCATGGGGTTCCTCGTTAAACATCAGTTCACAAGGAGCAAATCCTATTGCATCATATTTAAGGTTGTTGATGATTTCTTCAAGGTTTTTGATATGATCCGTCAACGTTGAACGCTTCCTGGCACAATGAGTTCTAAACAACCTGTTTAAATCGCGCATAACCCTCTCGCTCATATTTCGCTGTGGAAAATACGCCGAGATCCTTATAGGGCGAATTCCGGCCTTTTATAGACATAATTTAAATTTTTCAGGTAGAAATAGCACACCTTTATCCGATAACAGACTCTTAAACTTGCCAATCTTTACCAAATAATCCTTTTCCAGCTTGTCTACCAGTGTTCTGGCATTAGCAGTCTTTATTGGACATTGTCTGAACACTTGCTATAACCGTCAGTCACCACAAAACATTACTACATCATCCTTTACACGTTGGGAGCAGGTCAAACAGATCGGTTGCATATAATTACAGGCGATTAGCTGGATCTACAGTGTGCGTACCTCTCTGCACTTTACTATTTACTGCACGTACCTTCTGACACAACAGAGAATGCTAGCGTCCTTGTTACTCTATGATGCATGTTGCCAAAAATCACCTTCTCATTTAATTTAACAATGCATTTCTTGGCTCCATAATGGCCATATCGTAGATGCTCCTAATATATAAGCAGATCAATGTGTTGGGATAGAAAACATATCTTTCATTCTGCAGAATCTAATTTTCTTCTTCGGAATAAAATTCTTTTATGGAGGCAATAGTATTGAGCTACTTTAGGATAATTAAGGACCGCTAAATGGCTTTTGACTAAGTTCCTTTAGATCACTATATATTATCACCTTACGGCCTAAGAAATAATGCTCAGACTTTTGCATACCAAACACGGTAGCCAGTGCCTCTAAATTCGAAATTCCATAACTTCGCTCAGCAGGTTGCAAAAAATGGTTCAAATGGCTCTAAGCACTATGGGACTTAAAATCTTAGGTCATCAGTCCCCTAGACTTAGAACTAATTAAACCTAACTAACTTAAGGACATCATACACATCCATGCCCGAGGCAGGATTCGAACCCGCGACCGTAGCAGCAGCATGGTTCCGGTCTGAAGCGCCTAGAACCGCTCGGCCACATCGGCCGGCAAGCATGTTGCAGTGAACGACTCGCAAACGCGATTTTTTTATGAGCTTGTTGATCGCCTTCCATCTGAAACATCTCTACTGTAATCGCATAACCATTTGCGTCAACTGACATACAAAAGAGTTCTGAAAAATCTAGATAGCGTAATAGTGGACTACTGGTCAAACAGTTTTATAATTCTTCAAAAGCGGACTGGCGTTCTTCAATCAAAACCCATGAGTTATTTTACACCAAGGTGCATTAAACAAATTATCTTTTACAAAACGGTGGTAGAATGCGAATAAACTGAACATTGACCTGAGCTGCTTTTTATTTCTGGGCGCTTCAAACTTTTCAAAAAAATGGTTCAAATAGCTCTGAGCACTATGGGACTTAACTTCTGAGGTCATCAGTCCCCTAGAACTGAGAACTGCTTAAACCTAACTAACCTAAGGACATCACACACATCCATGCCCGAGACAGGATTCGAACCTGCGACCGTAGTGGTCGCGCGGTTCCAGACTGTAGCGCCTAGAACCGCTCGCCACCCCGGCCGGTTCAAACTTTTCAATGACAAATAATTTGGAAGGATCAGGTAATATACTTGCCCCGCTAATTTCGTAGCCCAGGAGTTTTGTTTTACCTCTAACACACTCAGCATTCTCGAACATTAATTTCATACCTCCTTTTTCTATAGCTTCTAACACCATGTCTAATAGATCGATATGTTCTTCCGATGTGGGAGTTGCCAACAGAACATCGTCTACATAAATAAGTCACCTGATCTAACAATTCCTGCCCCAATATATGAGCCATTACTCTTACAAAGGGACACACAGAAATATTTAATGGAAAAAGGACTATTTTATATTAGTAAGTAATTATATTAGTAAGTAGTAAGTAATATAGTAATAAGTAATATATTAGTAAGTAGTAGTAATTATTATATTCGTATAAAAAGGCTGTATATTTACGTGGTACTTTTGCGAGGGGCAAATTCCAGTACCCACATGTTATGTCCATTGATGTAAGATACATAACTCCTCGGAACTTTTGTATCAGTTCGTCCATGTTTTGAAGACGGTCACTCTCTCTCTTATTACAGTTTCATTTAGCCAGCGGGTGTCCAGTACTAATCTGGCACTTTTGTCACGCTTAGGCATAACAAAAAGAGGATTATTATATTCACTGATTCCTTGCTTAATGACATCCCATGCCAATATACATTGAATTTCTTTCTGAACAGTTTGCTTTCTCGCTACATGTATGTAATAAGGTTTCTTGAAAAATACCTGCCCAGGTTTTACATTCAAACGGCACTCATACCCTTTAGCATCTCCAGGTGTATTTGAAGTACATTGTGATGAGTGGTTAATATTTCTCTTATTGTGCCCTCTGTTTATCAGAAAATTGATTTGTTGACTATTCCTTATACTATTTCTCCCAGAATATACTTCTCTATCGAATTAGAATCTTGCACATTATTCCCGAATTCAGTACCTTCCTACAAGTATCCTTTGTTCCTCATTACTCTAATAGGCATTTCCCATGCTTTATTATTACTGCCAACATTTCCAATGAAAGGCTCCGTAATCACTCGAGAATCCGATAAAGTTAACACTAAGTGGCTCTGATCAAAGTCAATCTTTCCTTGATATTTAGCTAAAAGGTCTGTACAAATCAACATTTCGACACTTAACCCGTACACGATTAAACAAGGATGATTTATTATTATGTTATCTATACGAGTTGGTATTAAAGCTTCGTGCTGTACTGGGCTAGAAATTTTTTCCAGATGTGCCTATTATTCTTAAACTACTTACGCTCAAGGCAGTTAACTCATTCTTATTAGGAATGGAATCGAAGATTGCGTGGGACAAAGCACTTGTTCCGCTGCCTCAATCAAGAGGACAACGCACTGTTATTATTGAGATGTTAGTTTTTATAGTAGGATGAGTTATTTCAGTTTGAACAGGTTCCTTACGAAAGTCTTCCAAAAATCCTTTTCAATCTGTGTCCAGCTAAAGCAATTTTGTTCAATTGCAAGTACATTTATGCTTAGATTCACGGGGTCATCAACCTCTACATTTGCCGCTGCCTTTTCCAACCTGTCCACCAGTTCTAAACCAAAGCACTTGACGACTTCCTATACTTTCGTTTGGTGCTCATCAGCTAAACTACTCTCTGCCTCTGAGCAACTTCAACATTGCTGTCTATAATACTGTCGCCTGCTTTTATAGTTTGTTGCAAGTCAGTTAAGCTAATAGGTTCTCTGACCTCATTATTATTGTTACCCCTCTCATCTAACAACTACTCCTCCTCAAAACCTTGCAAAATTGACTCTACTGCCTCTACCGAAACTCTAGCCTTCAGATTGCTACTGTTGTCGACGATGTAAGCCTTTACTTAATTTTCGTTCCCAACTGGTTTAAACCAGTTAAATTGTTCTTCCCTATTATTTGTATCGTTTTATTTCTCCCTCTTGTCCCATTTTTGTGATGTATCCAAAATGCTGTCAACTATTTGTCTCAACGGTACATTATTCATATTTCTGCCTCAGTCATAATAATTATTGTGAAAGTGGCTGTCTACCTCCTCTTCATCTATCACGGCCTTGACCACGATAATTAGATCGTGTACTCCCAACTTCCGTACTTCTGACACTGACGCACCCACTTGTCTTTATTTCGGTTGTTTATATGACAGGTAGAGGACCCATTACAACTTTGCACCTGCTCCTCAACAGAAGCTACACTGTTCACTCGCTTCAGATACTCAGTGAACCTATCCACATTATCTCCAGGTGCGGAAATGATTCTTTTCCGCCAATATCAAGGCAACTTATCTTCTAGTCCCATGATCATCATTTCCGTTTTCATCTTTTATGTCAGATGCGACACCCGTGGAACCCACTTTCTACGAAACTGTAACTGATTCAGGACCTCCAGTAAACTTTTTGTCACTCCAGAATTCTCTCAAAACACCGTTTTGTTTGTTGTGTGACTAGTATTCATTAAGGAACGCAGTTTCAAATTCAGAAAGAGTCAGCTGACACCACAAAGCATCTCCTGACATCATCTTTATCATTAGATTCAATTTTTAATAGATTGTTAGACGCAATTAACAAATACTTTAAATATTCTTGACTTGTTATGAAAGAAATTTTCTCACGTTCTGACCATGCATTGGGTAAAACATCCTCAAAATCATTCTAGAACTTCAACGGGTGAATTGGTTTGTCTGGATCAAAACGTAAAATTTGACGACATCCAATAAAAGTAGCGTCAACTGAATCAACATGCTGTACAGTAGTATTACAAGAGATACTGGAAGTTACTCTATTTCTATGTTAGTAATATTAGCATTTAGTTTTTCTACTTGTAGTTTTAGTGCTTCCAACCTGACAGAAATTTTTTTATCATCATCCTCAATCAGATTTTACTTTCATAATATCTTTTTCAGAAGCATTTACTTTAGTAATTACTTCGTCAAATCGATTAGAGCAATGTTTGAGTTCATTGCTTATTCTGTCTGGGAACCTCCCTTCCATAAGACCATCTGCTTCTTTAAAATATTTCCGAACTTCACCAATTTCGGTTTTGAAAATACTATGCAATTTAGTTAGCTGTTGCCCTAGTTTGACTTCCAGACCATGGTGGTTAGAATCAAGTTTATAATTTAAGCTATTCGGTTGTTAGTTCATTTCATCTGTTAGTCCTTTATTACTAGAATCAATCTTACTACTTAACTCTTTACTATTGGACTTCATCTTATTGTGCTGCAGCAGCTTCAGGGAGGCTGGGCAGCGGTGAGCGCGCGTAGTAGCTTGCAGCTAACTTGCAGGTTCACGCAGCTCCGTGATGATGCTCCGTCTTCTTCTAACCTCAGCGCCGGTGTTAGTCACGATGTGGTGTCATCTTCTTACCTCCTTCTGTCACGTTCAGGGTTACTCTGACTAACATTCACAACTTAATTGCCACATTCGCAAGCACATCTTGACACTGTTCTCGCACTGGTTTCGGTATATTTCACTTCGGTATGTTGTTAGTGCCTACCGAGTTCGCTGCTTTGTACCGCCGGCCGGAGTGGCCGATTGGTTCTAGGCGCTTCAGTCTGGAACCACGCGACCGCTACGGTCGCAGGTTCGAAACCTGCCTCGGGCATGGATGTGTGTGATGTCCTTAGGCTAGTTAGGTTTAAGTAGTTCTAAGTTCTAGGGGAGTGATGACCTCAGCTGTTAAGTCCCATGGTGCTCAGAGCCGAACAATTTTTTGCTTTGTACCGATCACTTTCACAGTTCCGTTTTCCGCGATTCACCATATGCGGAGCGGCGGGTAATAATCCAGATAATCGTTTTTTCTTTACGTTGGTATGAAAAGACACTTAAATTATCTGTGCGTGCTTTACACCTACCTTCGCCTTTTGCAAGAGCCTGAAAACTATTCTTGCAGTCAGCCAGAAAGCGACGTAGAAGATACTGCCCGTAATTTAAAGTCTGCAAGCCCGCATTACTCCTTGTGTTCACTGAAATAAAATGTTCCTACTTGCTTTTTACTCAGTGGGATTAGAAACTATGACTATACATAAAAGCTTTGACTTTTAACTGATTGATACACTCTGTAACAGTTCACACACAAAAAATAGAAGTCTGAGTATTTTATCTAATATACCTACCTGAAACAGCACTATTAACAGTTCAGAGTGACCTCTACGGGAAGCTCCAAATAAAATGGTCAATCACCCTGAATTCTCATTACTACCAGTTAATTGTTCGCCTTAAAAGCGGAAAATAATCTCGCCCCTTGCCACGCGGTTTTGTCAACGTTACCGGCGGCACACGAACAGCTTCTTCCGTGAAATCTAAGCGATCCAGGACGGTGTACAGTCCTCGCGCGTTCACTTACTACTTTTACCGAAAACGCCTTCAAGTCTGCCTAGCTCTGACGTCATCTGAGGCACCACGCACACAAGCGTTTGACTGACGCGAACCGATTGATATCTTGGTGCGAAACGTCTCCTCTGGCTGTATTTATATACGAGCGCAGGGGACCGCGAAACGAAACATCTACTATGAGCCGCCATGGGCACAGGAGCAGCATGTAAATGGCAGCTTTCTCGGACATGTATTGGTTGACAGTTATGTCGTTTAAAAGTTTCCAATCTTCTTAATATTTATACAAATAAAGATAAGTTTGCTTTAGCTACTGAAAAAGTTTTAGTTTGACGGCATTTAAGCCTGGCCGACTAGAATTTTTAAAACGGAAACGATAGTAGAACATGACGTCTGAATTTCCTCTTTAAGATTTCTTGTAGCCGTAGTTATTTAAAATACGGCATTGAAACTTGGTACAGCTGTATTATTGCATGAATGTAATCGAGTGCTGGAAGTAGAACTTTCTATTACGAATACAAAGTATACTTAATCTATCATGAATGGCTCAAATGGCTCTTAGCACTATGGGACTTAACTTCTAAGGTCATCAGTCCCCTAGAACTTAGAACTACTTAAACCTAACTAACCTAAGGACATCACACACATCCATGCCCGAGGCAGGATTCGAACCTGCGACCGTAGCGGTCGCACGGTTCCAGACTGTAGCGCCTAGAACCGCTCGGCCAACTCGGCCGGCAATCTATCATGAAGAAGGACGTTTTCGTTCCAAATTTACTTTTTAGTAAATAATTTGAAAACTAATAGAGGTAGCTTACTTCTGTCACATAGTTAATGCTTTATATGAAACTGAGGCTACAAACGAATTTTCATCATTCCTAGTCTAATATTTGGCGCCTTCAATTTCTTTGTGAAAACGACGATTTTGACCAAAATATTGCTCTGATCAAATTGAAACTTGTAACTTTTGATTGTGACATACCTTTGTATGTTCTGAACTATTTTTAGCTTTTTACTCTTATTATTCAGGGCCATTTTTTTCTTAAGATCGTATATTCTGCCTAGCATATTCATTTGCTCATTCTGGGACCTTACAATACTAACATTAATATACTGTTGCATACACTGACTTAGTTTGGAAAAGTTATTTAGGCCTTACTTCGTCGGTGTACTTTGAGACGGAAGGAGGTACTTTACCACGGGAGGTGTGCTATTTGCCAGTGAACTTAGTTTGTTTAATGTCCTAACAATTTTCCCTCACTGGACTCGTATTCGGGAGGACGACGATTAAAACCAGTGTCCGGCCGTCTTGATTTAAGTTTTCCGTGATTTCCCTAAGTCGTTTTAGGTTGGTTGCTTGAAAGGGAACGGCCGATTTCCTTCCCCAACCTTCCCTAAACCGATGGGACCGATAACCTCACTGTTTGATCTCCTCCCACGAATCAACAAATCAACCAATTTTCCCTGTCTTTAAAATAGAAATTTGTGTTAGTTGCCCATAGATTCTGTTTCAAACTTGTATAATTTATAAGTGATTTTTGATAATAATCTTCGTATTTTGATTTCGCTTACTGATTACTGGAATGTACTAGTGCAATAATGTAAGACATAGAATATTAATTACAGCAATGAAATGATTTTCTTGACTGCATTACATTTAAATTACGTGCAGCTTTCTCGAATGGTGTTTACGTTGTAAGAGAATGTGCTGAATAACGTGGTAGTCACGTGACTGAGGCTTTAAACAAGCATCCAGAGCGGAGGTACGTGACTTTGTCGAGATGCCTTAGTATGGTAAGGTCTTGTGGTTATGTTGTTTTCCAGACTGAGATAGTGGGGCCTCAGAAATTTCGTTATCGCGAGTTGAACTCTCAGAAATATTCTGGGGCTCTGAATTTGGGTGGGACTTAGAAACCTTAAAACGATTTTCAGTGACTGATTCTTTCCTTTCAAGCAAAATATATTGATATGTAACTATTTGTAGGCAGCTGTGAACTTTGGTGACTATGCTGAAATATAATAGTTTAACTGAATTGTGTGACCAGAATTTAAGTCCGTGCTGCTGATTCTTCGTGACTTAACTCGCCACTTATTCTGCACTACGTAACTAGAGTTCGCTTTGCTACATTGAACTAATATTCAGTTAATTTACCAAGTCGATATGAGACCACCATTCAGTTATATCTGTGTGCTTACTATGAACTTACGGTCAAAAGCTTAAACAGCATGTTGTAGACAATATCATTAGCTTACAGGCTTGTTCTCATATACAGGGTGACATTTATTGAAGTGTATGAAATAACATCGTCATAACTTGTGAACTGTTTGCGTTAGGACTTTCAAACTCCACGGTTGGACGCGGGGCATGATGGAAATTAGTATGCGCTCGCGCACGCGGTTTAGCTACTGAGTTCGTCAACAGGCAAAATTGGTGCATTTGGTTGACTGTGAATCAGCATTTCGCGATCTAGAAGTCTCTTCACAATCAACGGGTGCCAGTGTGGTGTACAGTTTCCAGTCACGGAATAATCAGTGTGATATTCCTTGATGGCACGGTGACTACCGAATGGTACGTGAAGGTTTTGGAAGCTGATTTCATCCCCATTATCCAAAGTGGCCCTGATTTTGAAAGGATGCGGTTCATGCAGGAAGGAGCTCGATCCCGACGAAGCAGGAGGAGCACTTTGGGGACAGCATTCTGGCATTGGGGTACCCAGAGGCCACTGGCATAGGTATCGATTGGCCGCCATATTCTCCGGATCTGAGCACATGCGACTCCTTTTTGTGGGCTATATTAAATAAAAGGTGTAAGGCAATAACCCCAAAATCATTGCAGAGCTGAAAACAGCGATTGACGAGATCATCGATAGCATCGATGTTCCGAAATTTCAGCGAGTCATGAAGAATTTCGCTATTCGTCTGCGCCACATCATCGCCAATGATGGCAGGCATGTCGAACATGTCATAATCTAAATCCGAATATCTGTAGTGACGTTTACAAGTTGAATAAAGTGTATGCACGCCGTAGTTTGTAACTGATTTGCATTTTTTTTCATACAGTTCAATATTGTTGCCCTGTATGTACCCTTCATTTTATTTACTTATTTATTTATTGGTTCATTCTTGTTTTGTATCGCTATTGTCGGCACTAGCAAAATGGCTTCAGTTGTTTATCTAGTCGCTATTGAGTTGAGGCTAATAGTGCCAAATAGGCATTCAAGTTGTAATTAGCTTGGTTCTTTCAGGAGTGGACTACATTAGCTATTCTGTGATTTATTTCTGGGATGTATGTCCCAGCAAATTCTTTTCCAGGCCTTAGTAGAGACAATTAGGGCAGGGGCTCTGAGCTTTCAAGTAGTGCAGCAGCGGCGCATGCAGTGCGGTCGCTGTGTTTAATAACACGTTATCAGTGGCAGAGGCAGTCCACGAAGGGAACAGAGGCGGCATCAGCGCAGCAGTCCACGAGGGAGCGGGAGGTGGGCAGCCTCTCGACGCAGGCAACAGCGTCCATGAGTGCGCGCAGCGTCTAAACGCAGCAGTGCTAGAGAGCCTGTATAGGGAGAGAGTGGCCAACCGGACGATACGGCGACCATTTTTGTGCCAAACTGCGGGCGGGACTTTTGAATGGTCAGTAGTGGAGTAGTGGGGTACACACTCACCGAATCAAAAGCACAAGACAATATGGCGAAATCATTCGTTAAATGCCTTTCTTTACAGCTATAATATACTCATCGTAGCCTACTACGTACAGCACAGGAAAATTTGATACAGTGGCTGTAAAATTATTCGTTACTTGGATTTATCTCCTTTAAACTCGGTTTACTAGACATATAGCAATGAAAGTAACGTAAATAAAAAATATAGTGTATAGAATTTGTTTTGTATCGGAAGTGCATAACGCTATAGATTTAACGTACCTGTATTACGTCAAATGAATGAAAGTTGTAAGCAGTTGTTTACAACCAAATGCAGCACAACCTGGCATCGTTTACGAACGTCTGCAGAACAATTACAGATGTCAAAAACAATACTGAACAATTACTAAAGTGTTTACTTCAAACATGTGGGCCTACCGACTTCATCACAAAACGCTTCATTATTTCAACTCGTATTTAAGAGCCGGCCGGTGTGGCCGTGCGGATCTAGGCGCTTCAGTCTGGAACCGCGTGACCGCTACGGTCGCAGGTTCGAATCCTGCCTCGGGAATGGATGTGTGTGATGTCCTTAGGTTAGTTCGGTTTAATTAATTCTAAGTTCTAGGCGACTGATGACCTCAGAAGTTAAGTCGCTTAGTGCTCAGAGCCATTCGTATTTAAGATCGCAAACGCTAATTCCGTGCTATAAACGATTCACAGCTAAATCGAACATGCATGCACAAGGCATAACAAGTCTCTCAATAATTCAGATACCTTTTAACCGTTTACAAATGTCCTCTGAATTCAATTCAACTCAAAAGCACGGCGAACATAGGAAGCGCGAGAGACGTTTGGCAGAAAAATGGCGCCAAAGCTAATCAACCAATCACGGGCAACTTCACGTATGGCCACTCTCTCTGTATACAGGCTCTCTAAGCAGTGCCTACACGCTGCGCCATCCTATGGCAAAAGCGACTTCACGCAGCGGCGCCTTCTCGAAATAGTCGCGAGCAACCACAGTCCACGTCATAGGCATAGGCAGCGCACCAGGAACAGAGCAGCGTTTAAGCACAGCTGCAGCTGCTCGGAATTACTGTTTCGAATCGAACTGATTAAAATAAGAATTGTTTGTGCATGACTTACACTCCAAGACAAAAAAATCCGCCATGGAGGAACTACACAAATTGAAATTGGTCACAAAGCGGTATTCATACTTGTATCGACAGAAAATGCGAAATTGTGAACTCTGGCAGCGCAATTTCACCGCGCAGCTGGCAAGGATAGTAAACAGGGTACATGTCGCTACCGAGGCATGTCATTGCGTCTTTTATTCATTGTACTCAGCTAGACAGTGCCTATGTTTCGCATGCAAGCGCGTGAGCAATGTAAGCAAATGTCACCGTTTAAGAGAGGACGCGTAACTGGGCTTAAAGAAGCCAGTTGTCGTAATCGGTGAAACCGCTGACATTTGAGTAGTAGCGATGCCACTATTCAACGATGTGGGTAGGAACGGGTAAACCGTGGCCGAACACAGCTTCAAGAAGGAAGCGGTCAGCATAGAGAGACGACGGAACGTGAGCACCGAGTAGCTGTCAGCGAGTCACTCGTATCCCGGATTCGTCTTCATCATCGATCCGACGAGCAACTGATGCATCAGTGACCACAGGAAACATTAATAGGCGGCTCGTGGGAAGGGGGCTTCACTCACGGCACGCCTTGCCCCGACTACCATTGACCTCTATACACCAACAAGCCCGTCTGCAATGGTGTCGGGCACATTCGCGCCGGAGGCTCACTGACTGGAGTAGAATTGTCTTCAGTGATGAGTCCCGCTTGGAACTGAGTCCCGATGACCAGCGAAGACATGTGTGAATGCGCCCCGAAGAGCGGTGGGATAAAGACTGACTGTCGCCTGCCATACGGCCTGGCAAATAGGAGTGATGGTCTGTGGAACGATTTCATTTCATGGCAGCACCCCTTTGGTTATCATTCGCGGCATCTTTACACCACAGTGATACGTCGACGATACTCTACGCCCCGTTTTGTTGCCCTTCATGGCATGTCATCTCGGGTTAATATTTCAACAAGACAATGCCCACCTGCACATGGCGAGAGTTTCTGATGCATGTCTTCGTGCTCGTCAAACTCTTTCTTGGCCAGCAAGGTCAGTGGATCTCTCTCCAATTGCGAACGTTTGGAGCGCTATGGGTAGGGCCCTACAACCAGTTCAGGATTTTGACGATATAACGCACCAGTTGGACATAATTTGGCACTGTATTCCTCAGAACGACATCCAACAACTCGATCACTCATGCCCAACCGTGTAACTGATTGCATAACGGCCAGAGGTGCACCAACGTGTTATTGACTTGCTCAGCTGTGTGAAGCTCTTTCTCTTGAATAAGTCATCCAATTTTGCTGAAATTGTAGTAATTTGTTTGTTTGTAGAAGTACATCACATTAAGTGATTTCCGTTCCATTCGGATAATTGCTTCGTGGTGCGTTGCTTTTTTTCTTTTCTTTTTTTCTTAGAGTGTGTAATACATATCTAATTTTTATGGTTCCATACTCAATCAGTAAAAATGCTTTTATGTTCACTTTGATGTCCGTCTGTCTCTCTGACCGAGTGTTAAGACCCCTTTTTCTCAGGAACGGTAGAGGCGTCAAGATGAAATTTATGTCAAATACTAAGGTCAACAGTCGCTTGGTGTAAAACTCGTAGCCTCCGTAACTACAATACCATACATAGTGGAAAAATTTTAAGAGCAAATGACTGGATTTAAGAAGACACATCAACGACGGACGAAATTTTCGTTGCCAGACAACTAAGTGAAATGCTTTGGGAATTTGATAAGAAGTGCTGTTGCCTGGTTATAGATGTCAAGTGAGTCTATCATCGTATCCAGCGGGGAAGCATATAGAGGTCAATGGATGAATCAGGAATATCTTTGAAACTGACCAGGCTGAGCAGAATGTGCACTGAGAAATGTAAATACACTGAGAAATCTAAATACAGAGAGTGTTTTGAAGGTAGGAAGTCTGAATGTTTTACAGTGGAGACAGGTGTCAAAAAGCGAGACTGCACCTTCCTCAACCTATCTAACGTGGTACCGGAGAAGGCTGTAAAAAGTGATTCATCGATTGGAAGGGGTATAAATGCCGATGTTCGTGTGAAACTGTTATGATGTTGTCGTTACAGTGGAGGAGGAATATGAACTAATAAGAACAACATAAGTGCTAATAAAGGATGTACAAAAAGTCGATCTGAGGATCAGTCAAAATAAATTAAAGTGTGTGATTTATAAGAAGAAACAGTGAAGAGGAAATGGAGGTTCACTGCCAATAGAATATATAGAATTTAAGAAGACTAGGTACTTGAAATATCTATGAAGTGACGTCAATGCGAACAACTGCACGGATGTTGAGATAACGGCATAAAATCTGGAGAGTGATATCTGTTCTCAATGAGCCAACTATACAGCAGCAAACAACGCATGTGCAAGACGATTGAGGGACCTGTATCAATGTATGGAGCTGAAACATTGACGGTGTGCAAGGAGATGCAGAGAAAAATTATTACATTTGAAAACAAGAGCAATCTTTGGAGCTGTGTCAGAAAACAAAATTTTTAGAAGAGGGGAAAACACAGAAATTTCGTATAATCAACCGGATGTGACAGCTGTAATGAAAAGTAGAATAATTAAATGGCTGGGACATTTACTGAGAAGAGGAGAAAGGATGATGAAGCTAGTGCTAGAATGGAAGTCTTAAGATATGAGACCACTTCGTCTCTGAGGTGGATGAATGGAGTAGAGAAAGATCTATAGACTCTAGGACCCACGAGAACGTGACCAGGGATAGAATCTAATGACAAAATTTAAGAGGTAGGGCGATGAACTGAATTCAGTTTATGTTAGAAACACGAAAAAAAAGAGATAAAATACGATAAGAGAGCATTTAATCTGGAAATATTACTATAAAAAAGAGGTAGTGATGGTGTTTCTGGTGCTATGGTGTGCATGAAGATGCTGCGACAGGCAAGTCTATGGAAGTTAACTCCTAATGCGTGTCATAAGAGAAAGGAAGGACGAAGGAGGATAAACAGACAGTACGGACGGATGGATCGCTGTATCTGTCAGGAGCGGAAGAGGGTATGTGAGAGGAGGGATTCATTTTCTTGGCCGGCCGTTGCTACTCCTACTGAGTCTGTCCTCGAATGTCTTAATTTCAACTTGCTTAGTACGCAAGGTTCTAGTGAGAGCTGTATGTGATGTGATGATTAACATTTACTAGGGCCTGGAGTGCTGATACATTCTGTCTCTAGATTGCTACTATCAGCGTTAACCGCCAATGACAACAGTTTGGCTGGTCCTTGTCTAAGTGGCGCCTGGTTATTGTATTTATATCTCACGATTGAGTTAAGCTAGCCAGTTGCTATAGATATACAGGGATAAAATTTTCCCTGGATACATTTTGCTGCAAATTACAATAACATTACTGTTACGTTTCTATCTGAAGTGATAGTGTGTCTGAGAGACACGTGACTAATTCTAAATGAGTATTTTCATAAAATCTTACAAGTTACTGAGAGGCCAGTTGTTATTGTGTGTTTAAATAATTTGAAACTGATTCTATTAATGAATGTTGTTGCTTGTACTCTGAATTACTTTGGTTATATCAATCACTGCAGTAACTAAAGACTACATTTCCTCGTTAAATCTTAGTAAATTGTTCTTCATTTTGATAATAGTTTTTGAGTAAATAATTTTTAATCACGTAAATGGTAATTTTAAAAATGTTTTGATAGTTTTATTTGTTATTTGCCTTGTTTAAATATGCCAAATAAATGTTCAGTACAACTGTCGATGGTGATTGCCTTGCTGTGTCACTTGGTCCAGTCCTCCCACCCCACAGTCTATTGCCGGCTGCTGTGGCCGAGCGGTTCTAGGCGCTTCAGTCCGGAACCGCGCTGCTGCTACGGTCGCAGGTTCGAATCCTGCCTCGGGCATGGATGTGTATGATGTCTTTAGGTTAGTTAGGTTTAAGCAGTTCTAAGTCTAGGGCACTGAAGACCTCAGATGTTAAGTCCCATAGTGCTTAGAACCATTTGAACCACTGCCTATTGTGCTGAGCTTGTGTCGTTGTGTAAAAGTTGAATTCCATGCTGTGCTGACACATCAGTAGCGAAATTCTGGGAGTGCTGAGATCCAAGCGACGTAGGTTAATGAAGGTGATGGTGATTCGAGAAACTCTCCTACTAAATTGGTACTGTATAGATTATTCAATACAGTTCTGTCATGGGGGTTGTTACTGTTATGCCTGATGTGAGACGTTTGGAATTCTTCCGGAATGTCTTTCGAGACTTTGATCATGAGCTGACACGATGAGAGTCACACAGAGTGGTTGCCGATAAACGCTGGTCACACGCCGATGCTGCCTGCTGTCGGACACTGCCAACACACCGATCGCAGGACTGAAGTACACCGACTAAATGTTGAATGTAGACTATGTTGTTGTTTTAAAATTTTATATTTTGATGAAAGATGTTAATTGCTTTGAGTTTGGCACTTCAGAGTAAAGTGTTAATTAATTTTGTACAGGGTGACTACCATACACCTCAGCCATGACACAAATTGCATATTTATTGCACGTATTTGAAATCAAAATCTGCTGCTACTATGTTGCTCTGTCTGCAAGGTGGGACAGTCGCTGCTGCTGACGCCTTCGCACTCTGCGACGGCTGCTCTTCTGATTACTGACGGGTTCACTCCTGCGAACAGCTTCCAGAGAAAGAGTTTGCTGTCATTTTACTCTTTAACTAGGTATCTGTATATCTGTATTTGCAGCGTTAATCTCCTTTTTGTATTGGCCACATATCTCAGAAAAATCCTAGAAGCCACGGATCAAAGAAATCAGGTAGTTTCAGTATTTATTGACTAAATAAAAACATTGAATAGATGCAGCACCACCGTTTAATAACATAAATACTAATATATCGGATAGCAAACCAAGTTTGTGACTGAGATGATGATTTCTTGGTAGCCGAAACGCAGCGCTTTATCTTATGTGGATTGTCACCTACGGAAGTAGAAGTAACTCCACGTGTGCCCAGTTAAGTGTGTTGGGATCGTTATCGTTGTATATTAACGGGCTGGCATACAATATTAATAACAACTGTTCGCAGATGATGCAGTTCATTGTGCATTACGACGGGCTTGGGCAATTCCAGCAGGACAATGCGACACCCCATACGTCCAGAATTGCTACAGAGTGGCTCCAGGAACATTCGTCTGAGTTTAAACACTTCCGGTGGCCACAAGACTCCCCAAACATGAACATTATTGACAATATCGGGGACGCCTTGCAAAGTGCTGTTCAAAAAAAATGGCTCTGAGCACTATGGGACTTAACATCTAAGGTCATCAGTCCCCTAGAACTTAGAACTACTTAAACCTAACTAACCTAAGGACATCACACAACACCCAGCCATCACGAGGCAGAGAAAATCCCTGACCCCGCCGGGAATCGAACCCGGGAACCCGGGTGTGGGAAGCGAGAACGCTACCGCACGACCACGAGATGCGGGCAAAGTGCTGTTCAGAAGAGCTCTCCACCCGCTCCTACTCTTACGGATTTATGAACTGTCCTGCAGGATTCATGGTGTCAGTTCCCTCCAGCACTACTTCAGACATTAGTCGAGACCATGCCACGTCGTGTTGGGGCACTTCTGCGTACTCGCGGGGGGCCCTACACGATATAAGTCAGGTGTACCAGTTTCTTTGGTTCTTCAGTGTATATGTTCGCTCCCTACATCATCACGCCAGGAGTTACACTCTTGCGCCTCTCCAAAACATTACAGGTACGGACCTATACGCACGTCGCCGTCAGACTCTGTAACGATGGTCATCCGGGGTAGCGTAGAAAGGGTTTATTCATCGAACATAATGGGAAGCCATTCATCTGCAGCCCATGCTTCCCTGTCAATGTTCCATTCCAAAAACTTACGCCTGTGTTATGGTGTTAACGGTAGCCTACACATGGGATGGTAATAATTCCCTAGTCTGGCTGCTTCTAGTCTCCAACCAATGGTGCGGGATTAGATGGAATGTCCCACTATTCCATTATGTATTCTGGAATAATAAGCGGAGATGTGAAGGAGTTGCAATGTGCTTGGTGCACAGTACTTTGATCCTCCATTGCCGTTGCCAGACGTGGTGGATTGGGATCTTAAGGACAAGTATGCATTCCCACATGCAGTCCAGCGTCGCGCCACTGTCACATCCCAAACTCCCACAAATCTGGATACAGCACGATTCGAACAGCCGACCAGATGGGGATCCACAATGAGGCCCCATTGAAACTCTGTCAGGTACTGATAACGTTGTTTCACACGAGAACAGGGACCGATGACCGTAGCAGTCTGGTCCCTTTCATCCCACAAACCAACCAACCAACCACACGAGTACGCGGCTCAATGCCCTTCACAGTGATCACTCACAATCTGATACTCATAACTGACATCTGATCATGTTTTCTGGTATTTATAAATAAATGATGGAAGCTGAAGAAATGCATTAAAATTTGTGACAAGGCTGGGACTCGAACCAGAGTCTCCTTGCTTGCTAGGTAGGAATGCTGAAGATATAATTCATTTCTTCAGCTTCTATCATTAGTGTATGTTTTGTGGGTGCTTCACTTGTATTTTAGGCAGTGTAGAGAACTTACCAATACGACTTGTTATCAATTATGACACATTCTCAGAACAAGACACTTTGAGGGGAACAAAGCGATTTTCCAAGCTCTATGCAACTGCAAGCGAATCAGTACTACACAGTCACAAGCCTTCAGAAATGTTATATGAGAACACATAAATTTTTTATCATGGTGGAAACTAGCATAAGTATAATAAATAGCTACGTTCAGAAATCTTTGTTTATTGGTTTGTACATAATTATCCATTTTTAGATATTTTTAAGAGATTGTAGACGATGATTCCAGTGCCGGAACGTTGTTATTGGGTTAATTAAAATTAATAAAAAATGTCTCTGGCTGCTATCTTTAAATATTCTCATCATTTTCAGTTTCTTATGTTTTGTGTTTTCTCTCTTTCTATCTAAACCTTACTTCATTGAGTACTAGCGATATTGAAGACATTAACTACATTCCTTAATACTTTATATAGTTCACTTCATTTAATGGCATTGTGTAACGTTAGAGACTTATGAAGTGAAAATCTCTGGTCACAGTGGTGATTTTTTAATGATTTTCTCACGAAATTCGCACGTGGCTCATGTCCGCTTTTTAAAAATAATTTGTGTTTTCCAGTAAACTGAGGAAGTTGAACTTTTTCCAGCTTCGCTGGAGAAAGACATCTTATATAAGAAAAATTATCTAACCAAGATTATTATGAAGAAAACAAATATAGTTTAGGGGATACGTAGACGTGTTTTACTCACTGTTCGAGTGACAAAGTAACGCCACATAAACAAAAAGGAGTTTGATTCGCATCTAGAATTCCAAGCGAAATTACATAAGTGCTGCAGCACGTGACTCTACGAATTAGTAGTTCGACGTAAAGTGGGGCGAGACCCATGTTTCACGTAAGGGTGCTACAGATGGAATTTGCAGGCACCGTTAGCGGAAACGATGTGTCCGCTCTTTTTCGGGTAAAATACATTTCAGGTGCACCGATAAGGGCGAATTGGCGAATAGTATGATGAAATTCATATCCCTTGGAAGCTGGTGGAAAATGGACACATCAGAAAAAAATTAGGTCCATTGAAAAGAGCTGTCAAAACTGAACGTTTTTTGTCTAAAAGCCTTTATGGATTTTGTGCAGTTCTGATGACACATTCGAAAAACCCTTTTAGATATTCTTATTAGAACAACACTGAAGGACAGAAAAAGAACTTTTGTAGGATAATGGATGCGCTTTTTGATGGTTCAAATGGCTCTGAGCACTATGGGACTCAACATCTTAGGTCATAAGTCCCCTAGAACTTAGAACTACTTAAACCTAACTAACCTAAGGACATCACACACACCCATGCCCGAGGCAGGATTCGAACCTGCGACCGTAGCAGTCCCGCGGTTCCGGACTGCAGCGCCAGAACCGCTAGACCACCGCGGCCGGCCCGCTTTTTGATGTTCCAGTGAGGGAGAGAGGGGACGTTTTCTTAGATTTTTAACTTCTGAATAACCTATATTGGCAATTTTAAGACTTAAAACAAATTCTTGGAAGATATCGCATTTTTATTGTTTGGTTTATGATCAAAGGTGTTCACAGTCGTGCCCGTTTTTGTGCACTTTGAGTACGCCGACACATGTGCATCTCGAAGCGATCAGCAGGCTTCGCGAATATTTTATTGCGTTGTACGACTCTGTTGATATATAGCGTCTATTGATGCATTTCAAAAAGAAAAAAAAGTAAGTGAAGAGTAAGTGAAGCAAAATCTGACTACCGTCACGATCAATCCATAGGCTACAAAAATTTTAATGTAATGTTCGCCATCCCACCAACGGAAAAAGGTGCTGGACACCAAACTTACAATAATCACATTAACAACCGTGTTGCTAATGGTATGTTTCTAGCAACCCCGTTAATGCATTTTTAAGGCAATCAGACCATGATTCGCCATTTCTTTGTTCATTTAAAAAGTCCCGGTAACTTTATCATTGCTGAGTCCACTAGATACTTACGCTTCTGACCTGCCGGTTGTCTCACTGACGTAGGCAGTGAACATTTTCTTCTGACCAACAGTGAGCATAGTAGATACGTGGCCGTGCTGAAAAGTAAGCCTCCTAATTTTTTACGTGATAACTAAAAGGTTTTTAAATTAAACTTACTTTAACAAAATTCTACATCTCTGTTCTTCATGACCACTGATTTGCAACCATCTACCGCTAGAGAGCACCGAGTTGCAGCGTGAAACACGGAGGTGTGTAGCGTAACTGTCGATGCGTGAGAAGCAGCGTGCTGGAATCGAGTTTGGAATTCTAAAAGTTCGTCCACACATGGAGCACCCTATCCTTCAGTATTATAATGCCTGTGCACAAGCCAGCGCTGCGACATCTGCAGCAATCCGTTCACTGTCATCGACCATCCTCCATACAGTCCCGACTTGGACCCATCCAGTTTTCATCTGTTCCCATACTTATAGAACATCTTCGAGGACTTCAGTTTGACAGTGATGAAGGGGTGCAAGCGGAGGTGAAATTGCCGGCCGAAGTGGCCGTGCGGTTAAAGGCGCTGCAGTCTGGAACCGCAAGACCGCTACGGTCGCAGGTTCGAATCCTGCCTCGGGCATGGATGTTTGTGATGTCCTTAGGTTAGTTAGGTTTAACTAGTTCTAAGTTCTAGGGGACTAATAACCTCAGCAGTTGAGTCCCATAGTGCTCAGAGCCATTTTTGGAGGTGAAATTGTGGCTCCGTCAACAAAGTCAAACATTCTACAGTGACGGTACCAACAAACTTGTCTCTCGTTGGGTGAAATGTGTTTGTTCCCAAGGTGAGCACGTTGAGAAATAAATATGTGGACATGAAGAATAAAGATGTACGATGTTAATAACGTCGGTTTAGTTAAAAATCTTTGAGAGTTTTAGTATAAAAATTCGGAAGCATTACTTTTGGGCGCGCTCTCATTTTTACCTTGGCATTAAATTTGAATGTAGCTTCATAATCCCACGCTGTAGTCTACCAGCCATAATGTCCTAATTTTGAATCGTAAACCAGGTCTGGAGACATTTCTTTTCCAGAAATCTTCTTCGCTGAAAGCATGATGGACCTGGACATGATACACAACTGTCATGTAGAATTCTTCAAACGGTACCTCTTATCACCCCATGATCGTGTGCTGTTCTACGTGTAGAAAGATGCGGCTCGAGATTTATTGCAGTAAGTGTATCAGCACTTATTCTGTCTCTGTTACGTCTTCCGACTTATATGTTACCACTGTGGGTCTATTGCACCTAACCATATCGCAAATCTGTTGTTCCAAACAGTGAAAAATATATCAAGACCAACGATGGCGATCTTCACACCTCACAGCATAAACCCGGTCTCTTGTAGGTAATTAAAGCGACGGTTTCCGAGTACCCTAAGCGTATCTGGCAAATAGGGCTATAGGTGACTGTTTTATAGTGGGCTTCAAGTCGGAAGGCGGCCTCGTTGTGAACCGTTATGCACATCTACTTCTACTAACTGTCGGCACGTAACGAGGTATCCTGCGGTGAGTAGCGACGTATGGTGATAACCGCTGGCGTCTACACCTCATTGGTGGTACAATTTTATTCATTTCGTGCACAATCTTTCAATGTTTGTTGGTTAGAGGCCTCACTCAGTCAAATTGCGTAAACGGGTCTGTATGTGAAAATCTTTTCGTCGCAGTTCCACATACATGTGACCAAATTTCTACGACACCGGTGAACATTACCGTCATCTAAAGGTCGATATTCCTTTAAGATAGATCATTATATTAAGCTTCGTGACACGTTAACGCCAACTAAGAACTAAGTGTGAAAAGCTTGTTTTCTGTGATATTTCAAAGTAAAATATAAAACTAATTTTCTTTTAGGTTACTGTCCTTTACGTAGTTATAACCACCAGAAATATTTTAAATGTCTTTTCCAGGTGGCAGTGCCACGCGGAGAGGTCGCGCGGTTTGAGGCGTTCTGTCGCGGATTCCGCGGTCCCTCCCGGAAGTTCGAGTCCTCCCTCGGGCGTGGGTGTGTGTGTAGTTCCTAGCATACGTTAGTTTAAGTAGTGTGTAAGTCTAGGGACCGATGACCTCAGTAATTTGGTCCATTAGGAAAAAACACACACACACACACACACACACACACACACACACACAACATAGACACACAGGTGACAGTTTGCGAATGTCTTCTGCATATTTACCCGAGTTGTCCGTGAATAAAGAGAAAGGAAAGAAATCATATTTTGTAGCTATTTTCAAGTTATCATTGTCATTCCGTAATCTGTTTTCATTGAGAGTGTTGCACTAAGGACACAATTTATTGAAAAAAATTTAAAAAAATGGATAGCAGGAAATTAATTTCACTTGTTGAAGACATAATTAATTGATTTCTAGAATTGCGTACTTTAGAAAGACAATATGTAATTAATAACACTGAGAACGATGTATCGTGTGCACAGATTAGTAATTGTGTAATTTGTAAATTCAACAAATAATTATGTAGTTGATTAGATAGTAGTCATGTAAGGGCGAAAGAATTTGTGCCCGTGCTGCTTCACGTTTTGGTCCGTTTGTAAGCCAAAAAAAATTTGGGTGCAGTGACGATTATATTCGAACATTACGTTCAGTGTTGTGTGGAAGCTCAACGTCGGTATCCTCTTTTACTGACACCGTAAAATGGAATAGTTCGTGAGCTGTTTGTTTGCGTACGCTGTTTTCCCCATGCTCATATGCAGCGGCCGTACGCACGTAATGATACTTCAGTTTTTGTAAGCTCCACATGTTAATATCGGCAGTATCTGGGTATGTTGACCAGTGGTATAAATGGAAAACGATCTGCGAACACCGAATGTGACAGCGGCGGGACTTTTTCTAGAGAAGTGGGCCCACTTGCTTAGTTTCAGCAACATTCCCACGGAAGCGCGTTTAGCAAGCTGCGTTATGTAAATGTTATTATGACATGTGTAAATCTCGCCCACAACAACACTTGTTCGTGGCTTTTACGAGCAGACTGCATTTTGATGGTGAGAACGCCACAAGTGACGCTGCGGGCCAGGCGCTGCTCCCACCCCCGCTTTCCGCCCTATTCACATTCGTTTTCGCTTCAGCGGCAATACTCCACGATACCTCTCATCACCTCTAAGACTCGAAATCGTGGCGAATGAAGTACGAATTTCACTATCTTTTATTTTAATAATGAACGATTTAGACTATAGTAGAAAATTTTTCAGACTGTAGTGTCACCCGGTGTATTGAATTTCTGCGTACAGGCACATCTCCACAAGCAGAATAGTCGACTTTAAAAACGAAATGTTTATTCTTATGCCAGAAGGGATTTTAGAGGATTTTTAACTTGCATGATATACTGTTCTACTGATTTCATTTGTTGCCTGGGCAAGTATTCTGGAACACATTCTGCTTTAATAAGGACTCCGGGCATCGTGCATTCTCCTAAGCATCAACATGGGAAACTGCATTCCAGTGTACTCTACTAATTAACTCCTAATGAGAAAGTTAAAGTTGTTCGGATCGTCTTGTTAGACATGCACAGGACGATCCGGTAGTCCACCGGAAATTTTTGCTTCGTAGTACACAGCGCATCATTCGTTAACTGAGAAAACTAGTCGTAGGTTGTGTTCCGAAAATGAACAGCATAGAGACAGAAGTCATGGCACTTTGTGCAGGACTTGACCACCAAATGGCTCTGAGCACTATGGGACTTAACATCTGTGGTCATCAGTCCCCTAGAACTTAGAACTACTTAAACCTAACTAACCTAAGGACATCACACGCATCCATGCCCGAGGCAGGATTCGAACCTGCGACCGTAGCAGTCGCGTGGTTCCGGACTGAGCGCCTAGAACCGCTAGACCACTTCCAGGACAATACTCAAGCACGTACAGTGCAAGCTGTTACTGATTTGTTTGACTGATGGAGCTGCTAAGTGCTATACGACCTACTGCCCTCGTAAGTTGAACTCGATTTCTAAACTGAAGGAAACACTTCACGGCATTCGCTTCAGAAGTGCTAAAATTGGTCGGGCAATAGACAGCGCTGCTCGAACTGTCAACACAACTGGCACTGCTAAGAGTATCCTACGACTTTCACATCGCTGGCAACGGATTATACACAATGCTGGTGACTACTTTGAAGGTCAGTAAAACTTTGAAACACGTATCTATTTTGTACGAGCTGTAAATAAATAGTTGCCACTATTAATGTTCCATGCCTCGTATACTGCCCAGTCACACTACTGTGACCACTTGGCTAAAGCCTGAATAACTCCCTTTTGCATCACAGATCGCTGAGAGATGTATAGGAAGAGAGTACTGAGGTTCTGGGAGGTACAGACAGGGATGTGGATCCATGGCCAGCTATCAGTGACGCGAACAACCCTATCGAGGTGGTCCCACAAATTCTAGATTGGTTTTAAATCCGAGGAGTTTAGTGGCCAGGGAAGTACGGTAAACTCATCCTGGTGCTCTTCGAACCGCTCACGAACACTGTGAGCTGTGTGAGGTTTTACATTGTCCTGCTGGTAGATGCGATCGTGCTGAGGAGAAACACACTGCATATACGGGTGGACATGGTCCCCAAATATATATGCATACATCTGTGCATACACTGTGCTTCCAGAATGGTGAGATCACCCAGGGAATGCCACAAAATAATTCCCCAGACCATACCGGTACCTACTCCGGCCTGGAACCTCTCGACGATTGTTACAGGATGTTCGTCACCTTCTCAGTGGGGCATAAAACGTGATTAATCCAAAAAGGTCACCTGTGGCCACTCAGTGGACGTCCATTTGCGGTACTGACATGCAAATTCCAGCCTTCGTCGCCGTTGAGCAGCAGTCAGCAATGGTGCACGAACCAGCCGCCTCTTGCGGAGACCGATGCGCAGCAATGCTCATTGAACGATCGTCGAGGAGACACTGTTGGTAGTCCTTTGGTTAATCTGGACGGTCAGTTGCCCGACAGTCGCCTGCACACATCTTCCCAGCCCGTGGTGCACCACAGTTGCCGCGACGTCGGTTTTGGATAGCGCCATTTTGCCATGCGGGGTATGCTTTAATCGCGGTGGCACACGAACAGTTTACGAACTTAGTCGTTTCGGAAATGCTTGAACACTTGACCAATAAACCAATGATCCAGCCCTTTCGGACGTCACACAAATCGTATTAGGCCAACGATTGCACTGTTTTCCGCGTCCCTCCGACACGCTTTGTATACCCTCGACGCCCAATGTTGCTTGCTGCTGTCTGTGAGTGATTACTGCACATTAACATCTAACATAGGCGGTGGTCATATTAATGTGAATGGACCGTGTATCGGCGAATACCTAGGAGCCGTCATGAATTACAAAATGGTTAAAATGGCTCTGAGCACTATGGGACTTAACTTCTGAGGTCATCAGTCCCCTAGACTTAGAACTACTTAAACCTAACTAACCTAAGGACGTCACACACATCCACGCCCTAGGCAGGATTCGAACTTGCGACCGTAACAGCAGTGCGGTTCCGGACTAAAGCGCCTAGAACCGCTCGACCACAGCGGCCGGCGCCACTAATTACAGTATGAAATACTGTCCTAGCTAGTGCAAATGTTTTGTGAAGTTTTCCAATGTTTTAACGGGGTAATTTTATTTGTGCGTCAGCAACTAGTGAAATATTTTTCTGAAAATATTACAAATCTATTTGAAACATAAATATTCTTTTAAGTTCCGCTCTAATTGTGCTCGAATTTAACCCACGGCCTTCCTCGAAAACTGCAATACTACCTCAACACATTAAATAAGAGATCTTTACATGTCGTCTTCGCATTTGGATGCGATACTGCACTTGTCTGTGTAGTGAGTTATGGATTGTTTCTAACACAGGCTAATCATTTCGTAAATCTTGACTAGATTGCACAATTCAACCATATCAGCAGTAGTTGTGTATACTTCACTTTTGAGATGACACCAGACAGAAAAACCGAAAATATTGTGGTGAGATGGTAATAGAGGACGAGGTACGAGCGCGCTCCACACATCCGTGTCGGCCCGTGTTGGCACGTTACATGACGTCTTATCTCAGCAATAAATGTGCCGGTGCGCCATCATGCATGTACCGCATTCCTCAACCATGGGTCTTGCGTGAAATTTGATTTCAGTTGGATAGGTAATTAATCGAAAAATGTACATTGCAAATACATTTGTACTAGCTAGGGCAGTATCTGATACTGAAGTCAGTAACCACGCATTCGCAGTCACCACGCAAACGGCTCGTTGCCGACGCACGTTTACTGCAACGCTTTTGCTTCTAGCATTCCTATATTTTCGCAGCTGCCATGTTTCGCTAATAATTATGATACACCGTGTGTGCATTGGAAAAAACGGAAGTATGGTACTTTAAATGTCTTTAGAATACTAACTTCTTATGGTGTTTAATATCCTGCAAGGAAATAAAATGTTTTCCACCTTAAGAGAGTGTAGCATCAGTTACAAGCATAGACGCATGATACACTCTCTTATGTATACTGAAGAGGCAATGCAGGAAGTAAAAGACTATATCGATATGGGAATTGTTTGTCATGGGCAGAATATGAGTACAGTATAGTTTAGCAGCAGTCACGGGAAGTGAGCAAGAACTAAGTCGAGTGACTGACGAAATCGACGTGTGCTAGCTAATAGCTACAGTATGCAGATATGCGAAAAGAAAACGAATGAAATGGTGCACATACTGGAGTGCTAAATGTTATACTCGCAGAAGAGAGCGTGGGAGACGTGGTCAAATTTTACTAATTTAGAAGTAGAATATACTGCCTGGAAAAAAAATGTAGCAAACAGAAGACATGAGCGGATGCCAGTGTAACTTCGAACACTACACACCATCGGTTGGTATGTAGATTATTAGTGTTGAAATTCTCTGTGACAGGTTCAAAGACCACCAGAGTGCATTAGTGTTTTCGTGTAGGGGCATTTTGATGCAACCATGGCCACCATCGGAGTGTATGGTAATGCAATGGCAGGCGTACTCGTGGTCAAGGTTTTGGTCGGTCACATCCCATCAGCACAATGGAGGATCGCCTTATTGTGCACCGAGCACGTGCGCGTGCGCCTGCCACCCGAGAACAAGCGAATCGCCTCCCTGCAACATTCTGTGCCATCCCACACGATTGATCGGAGACTAGGAGCAGCCGGACAAGGGAACTGCAGTGTCAATAAGGACGGCTACGTATGGAGTGGTGCCGTTACCAGGAACCGTGGACGGCTAATGAACGGCGTCGCATTGTTTTCGGCGATGAATCACGGTTCTGAACTACCCCGGGTGGTACCCCAGAGGACTAACGCCGACGAGAATGGCGTTCACCTGCGGAAACGTCCCATTCTTCTAGTGTCTGGGAGGCACAGTGGCGTTACTCACGGCGTCTCGTTGTGGGCAGCCGTAGAATATGACTTCAGGTCAGGGCCGGTAGTCCTCGTGGGAACTCTGCAGTCGCAACGGTACGTTACGGACATCTTGGTCCTCAAGTGTTTCTCTCGTGCGACAGTATCGTGATGCCATTTATCAGAAGCATCGTGCTCTTCCACATGTGGTATGTGTCTCTATGAACTGGCTGCGTAATGTTGAGATACCCCCGTGGCCAGCAAGATCTCCAGATATGTCACCAATAGAATATATGTGGGGTCAAATCGAACGTCGACCCCGCCCCGGTGTCAGTATCCAGGATATCGACAGTTACGTGCCAGCTGGCCTCGGGAGGCGGTACACTGGCTGTATGACAGCCAATGTCCGTGTCCAACCTAGAGGGGGTGCATAGTCATACTGATAAGTGGGCTCATACCGACAAGCTCTTTGTCAATTTACCTCGATTTTGTAATCAGTGAAATAACATGAGATATCCTCCCAACTCGTGAAATTTCATTTCGTTTATTACTCCCCATCTTGATACTTCACTTTCACTGTCAGTCAGTGTAGACAAAGAACGAAGATGCAAGAAAGACGTAGTATGTGGACGGCTCAAGGAAAAATGGCTTTTTATAAAAGTAAACAGCCACAAACATTGAAAATATAGACTTTGAGACGATAATGGGATAAAGGGGAATCTAAGTGTGGCGCACAGGTCTGTATGACTGCGAAATATGGGCAGTGGGTCTAAGGCGTGAAGAAATCCTGTAAAGAACGAAACAAAGTAGTGTAATAAAGACCATAACTAAACGAAGGGAGAGAATGATTGTGTCGATATTACGAGATGACTAAATACTCTAAACAATAGTTCAAGTGGTGGTAGAAGGATAGAATCGTCTAGATATGTGTACATTGTGCAAACTGTCGACGGTCCGGGACGCAGCAGTTAGGCTTATCTGTAAAGATGAGCAGGCGATAGGAATGGAGACCTGCTACGAACAATCTTCAGGTTAATAATATAATCGACAACAACGCATAATGAGCGAATACCGATGATTTTGGTGTTAGTGTTGTTTGCTGTTTGTGTCTCACCGTTGGGCATAGGTCTGTCTCAAACCCTTACTTATGCTTTCTCTCACTATTATGACGGTCCCGTATAAGTTTTCAACTCGTATACATTTACATCTACATGAATACTCTGCAAATCACATTTAAGTGTCTGGAAGAGGGTACATCGAACCACCTTCACAATATTTCTCTATTATTCCAATTTCGAACAGCTCGCGGGAAAAACGAACACCCATATTATTACGTGCGATCTCTGATTTCCATTATTCTATTACGATGCTCGTTTCTCCCTATATAGGTCTACGTCAACAAAATACTTTCGCATTTTGAGGAGAAAGTTAGTGACTGAAATTTCGTGAGAAGATTCCACCGCAACGGAAAACGCCTTTGTGCTAATGATGTCCTCCCCAAGTCCTGTATTATTTCACTGACACTCTCACCCCTATTTCGCGATAGTGCAAAACGTGCTGCCCTTCCTTGATCTTTCTCGATGTACTCCGTCAATCCTACCTGCTAAGGATCCCACAACGCACAGCAGTACTTCAAAAGAAGACGGACAAGCGCAGTGTAGGGAGTCTCTTAGTAGATCTGTTTCTACGTGTCCTGCCAATGAAACGCAATCTTTGGTTAGCCTTCCTAACAATGTTTTCTGTGTGTTCTTTCCAATTTAAGTTCTTCGTAATTGTAATTTCTAGGAATTTAATTGAATTTACGGCATTTACTTCTGACTGATTTATCGAGTACCCGAAGTTCAACGGATACCATTTAGCACTCATGTCGATGACTTCACACTTTTCGTTATTTAGGGTCACTTGAAAATTTTTGCACCATACGTATATCTTTTCAAAATCGTTTTGTTGTTTATTTTGATCTTCTGATGACTTTACTAGTCGATAAACGACACCATCATCTGTAAACAACCTAAGACCGCTGCTCAGATTGTCTCCTAAATCATTTATATAGATAACGAACAGTAAAGGGCCTACAAAACTAACTTGGGGAACGCCAGGAATCACTTCTGTTTTACTCGATGACTTTCCGTTAATTGCTACGAACTGTGAGCTCTGGCAGGAAATCACGAATCCAGTCACACAACTGAGACGATATTCCATAAACACGCAATTTCACTACAATCCACCCACTTGTGTGCTACAACGTCGAAAGCCTTCTGCAAATCTAGGAATACAGAATCAATTTGAAATCCCTTGTCCGTAGCACTCAACGCTTCGTGTGTGTAGAGAGCCAGCTGTGTTTCACAAGAACGATGTATTCTAAATCCGCGTTGACTTTATGTCAATTGACCGTTTCTTCGAGGTAATTCATGATGTTCGAATACAATATATGTTCCAAAATACTGCTGCATACCGACTTTAATGATATGGGCATGTAATTTAGTGGATTACTCGTACTACCTTCCTTGAATATTGGTGTTACCCAGTGCAACTTTCCAGTCTTTCGGTACGGATCTTTCGTCGTGCGAACGGCGGAATGTGATTGTTAAGTATGGAGCTATTGTATCAGCATACTGGTATACAATCTGGACCGGAAGACATACTTTTGTTAAGTGATTCAAACTGCTTCACAACTCCGAGCCTATCTACTTGTACATTACCCTTGTTAATAGCTATTCTTGATTCGAATTCTGTAATATATACTTCGGCTTCTTTGGTGAAGGAATTTCGGAAGGTCGTGCTTAGTAACTCTGTTTTGGCAGCACTGTCGTCGATTGTATTCCATCGGTATCGATCAGAGAAGGCATTGATTGTTTCTTGCCTCTAACATATTTCACATACGACCACAATCTCTTAGGATTTTCTGCGAGATTTAGAGACAAAGTTTCGTTGTGGAAAGTATTATAAGCATCTCGCAATGAAGTCCGAGCTAAATTTCAAACTTCTGTAAAAGATCCCCAATCATTGAGATTATGCGTCCTTTTAAATTTGGCATGCTGATTTCATTGTTTTTGCAACAGTGTTCTGACCGGTTTTGTGGACCAAGGAGGATCAGCTCCGTCGTTTGTTAATTTATATGGTATAAATCTCTCAATTGCTATCGACGATATTTCCCTGATTTCAAGCCACATCTGGTCTACACTTGCATTGTTAATTTGGAAGGGGTGGAGTTTGTCTCTCAGGAAGGTATCAAGTGTATTCTTATTGGACATTTGTGGTAAGGTCTTATGGGACAAAACTGCTGAGGTCATCGGTCCCTAAGCTTACACACCACTTAATCCAACTTAAACTAACTTACGCTAAGGACGACACCACACACACCCATGCCCGTGGGAAGATTCGAACATCCGACGGGGTAAGCCGCACGCACCGTTACAAGACGCCCAAGACCGCTCGGCTACCCCGCGTGGTATGAATATTTATCTGCTTTTTTGAATAGGTGTAATTTTCGTTTATTTTTGGAAGATTTGGAGACTACAGTATTGAATCTCGCTACGACTTCCCTGTGTTCACTAATCCCTGTACTCGTTTTTATGCTCCTTACTAGCTAAGCATTATGTGTTGCTAAGAGGTCAAGTGTGTTTTCACAACCGTTTACTATTCACGTGGCCTCATGTACTAAGTGCTAGAAATAATTTTCAGAGAATGCGTTCAGCACAATTTCGGATGATGTTTTATGCATACCACCGGATTTAAACAAGTATTTTTGCCAACAAATCGAGGGTAAATTAGTTCCCGGGTTCGATTCCCGGCGGTGTCAGGAATTTTCTCTGCCTCGTGATGGCTGGGTGTTGTGTGCTGTCCTTAGGTTAGTTAGGTTTAAGTAGTTCTAAGTTCTAGGGGACTGATGACCATCGATGTTAAGTCCCATAGTGCTCAGAGCCATTTTTTTTCGAGGGTAAATTAAACGCACCACCAACCATAACGGTATGAGTCGGGTACATGTTTGAAATTAGACTCAAGCTTTCATTGAACTTTTCAGCAATTATATCATCTGAGTTGGATTGTTGGTAATACGATCCAATTATGATTTTATTCCCGTTGCCATGAATGACCTCTGCCCATACTAACTGACAGGAACCATCTATTTAAACTTCGCGATAAGATCAAGTACTTCTAATAGCAACAAACACGCCACCACCAATCGTGTGTAGCCTACCTTCTCGGAACACCGTTAGATTGTTCGCAAAAATTTCGGCCGAACTTACTTCCGTCTGTAACCAGCTTTCAGTAGCCTACCTACACGATTTGAGCATCAGTGCGTTCTATTGTTGTTGTGGTTTTCAGTCCTGAGACTGGTTTGATGCAGCTCTCCATGCTACCCTATCCTGTGCAAGCTTCTTCATCTCCCAGTACTTACTGCAACCCACATCCTTCTTAATCTGCTTAGTGTATTCATCTCTTGGTCTCCCTCTACGATTTTTACCCTCCACGCTGCCCTCCAATGCTAAATTTGTGATCCCTTGATGCCTCAGAACGTGTCCTACTAACCGGTCCCTTCTTTTTGTCAAGTTGTGCCACATACTCCTCTTCTCCCCAATTCTATTCAATACTTCATCATTAGTTATGTGATCTACCCATCTAATCTTCAGCATTCTTCTGTAGCACCACATTTCGAAAGCTTCTATTCTCTTCTTGTCCAAACTATTTATCGTCCATGTTTCACTTCCATACATGGCTACACTCCATACAAATACTTTCAGAAACGACTTCCTGACACTTAAATCTATACTGGATGTTAACAAATTTCTCTTCTTCAGAAACGCTTTCCTTGCCATTGTCAGTCTACATTTGATATCCTCTCTACTTCGATCATGATCAGTTATTTTGCTCCCCAAATAGCAAAACTCCTTTACTACTTTAAGTGTCTCATTTCCTAATCTAATTCCCTAAGCATAGCCCGACTTAATTCGACTACATTCCATTATCCTCGTTTTGCTTTTGTTGATGTTCATCTTATATCTTCCTTTCAAGACACTGTCCATTCCGTTCAACTGCTCTTCCAAGTCCTTTGCTGTCTCTGACAGAATTACAATGTCATCGGCGAACCTCAAAGTTTTTATTTCTTCTCCTTGGATTTTAATACCTACTCTGAATTTTTCTTTTGTTTCCTTTACTGCTTGCTCAATATACAGATTGAATAACATCGGGGAGAGGCTACAACCCTGTCTTACTCCCTTCCCAACCACTGCTTCCCTTTCTTGTCCCTCGACTCTTATAACTGCCATCTGGTTTCTGTACAAATTGTAAATAGCCTTTCGCTCCCTGTATTTTACCCCTGCCACCTTTAGAATTTGAAAGAGAGTATTCTAATCAACAGTGTCAAAAGCTTTCTCTAAGTCTACAAATGCTAGAAACGTAGGTTTGCCTTTCCTTAATCTTTCTTCTAAGATAAGTCGTAAGGTCAGTATTGCCTCACGTGTTCCAATATTTCTACGGAATCCAAACTGATCTTTCCCGAGGTCGGCTTCTGTTAGCGCTTGGAGCTCTGGTACTTTCCCAACAAAGCTACCACAATTTACTGTTCTACCGATGGTTCCTGTATCTACGTTCCTCCTGTGTTCGCCGGCGTCCTTTGAGACTGATGCGCTTTTTATGTTTTTCTGAAAGTCTCTAAACTAAAAAATCGCCCAGTCCAAGCCACACAGCCCCTGCTACCCGTGTAGCCGTATCCTGCGTGTAGTGGACTCCTGACCTATTCAGCAGACTCCGGTATTTAACCACCCTATGGCGCAAGTCGAGGAATTTGCAGTCTGCGGCTACACGGTCGCAGAACCGTCTGAGAGTCTGACTCAGACACTCCACTCGGCTCTGTACCAGAGGTCCGCAATCGGTCCTGTCGACTATGCTGGAAATGGTGAGCTCTCCTTTCATCTTGCAAACAAGACTGGTAGCCTTTACCACTTCGCTTAACCACTCGAAACCAGAGAGAATCTCTTCCGATCCAAAGCGACACACACCATTGGTACCGACGTGAGCCACCACCTGTAGTTGGGTGCATCCTGTGATCTTCATGGCATCCGTAAGGACCCGTTCCACGTATGGAATGACTCCATCCAGTATGCACACGGAGTGCACATTGGCTTTTTTTCCCCTTCTTGGCAGCCATTTCCCTAAGGGGCCCCATAACACGCCTAACATTGGAACTCCCAACTGCCAATAATCTCACCCTCTGTGACTGCAGGTTGAGAGATTTCCTCTGAATTAAGACAGGCGGCTGCATCTGGCTGAGCGACAGTGTCATCCACAGACAACACCTGGAACCTGTTTGTCTGGCTAACGGGGGGGGGCACTTACATTCCGCCCCCTGGGAAGTCTTTCGCCACCGGCACACCTAGAGGTTACCTCCCATTCGACTACGGGTTAGGTGTCAACTTCAGTGCGAGCAGTAACAATGCTGACCACCGTTGAGGACCGATCCTGTCACGCCCTGAAGCGACCTCCCACTTGATCACGGGTGAAGGGTCTACTTCATTGCGAGCAGTAACTCGGTTGGCCACCGGTGAAGACCGATCCGAGGACGTGTTGGACGTCCATTGGATCCTCACGGCCGGCCCACAACAGTGATGCCCGTCCACTGCAGCTTCAAGCTGTGTGACTGAAGCCATCACAGCCTGAAGCTGAGAGCAAAGTGTCACCAACTCGGTTCGAAACTACACGCAAGAATTACAGTCCCTATCAAAACTAAAGACCATGGTAAACTACACTACTCAGACAAATGGACTATCGTCACGTGCTGCGTAGCTCAATTGCAGCCCCTGACGAAAACGCAATAACTGTGTATAATAAAAATTAAATTAATACAGAAGCTCAAGAAACTAAACTATCAAAGCACACAGATGAAATTACACAATTCGCTCTTCGTCACGAACTCGTAAAAGTCACAAAATCAGTTACTTCCCTGGTATTGCCTGTGTCTCGGCCGGTTGCTGATGCCAGACTGGCATCTATATCTCAGTCTTCTCCATCCGTGTGGTTCTTCTACAGACGTCCCCTGTGTCATTAGTTAGCTCTATGTTGCTCTGTTACCACATTTCTCCTCGCGAAGTAGCCTGCCCACTACCAGTTTAGTGTTTTGGCGTCGCTCTAAGAGTCCATTGCGCCATTTTAATTTCGTATAGCTGTATTTTTAACTATGTCTCTTAGTTTTATATTCAGCATATTTTAGTTTCCCTCCGTCTATTTCTGATTTTACACCAGCCTCCAAAACTTCGAAGACAGTACACTCACTGGTCAACGTTTTTGTGACATTGTACTCCTCCGCCACGTGCGTCTTTTCAGGGATAATTCGGTGCTGACCTCATTTTTTTTTATAACAGCGGATGTGAATGAGCTATTGGAACCAGAGGATATCCGGCGAACGAACTGGAATGTCCGATCCCGCGTCTTAAATCGCATGGAGCACGTGTGGAGTGCTTGAGGACACGTCCACATGTACCAACGACCATCTGCCACTTGTCAATGGCAGTGGTGGACAAATTGTACGCCCTACTACAAGGACTCCTTACCAGCCTTGTGGTCAGAATGGGAGCACATTGTAGAGCATGCATTGCCATCTGCAGTGGACGGACACGCACCCTTTTAAGAATCATGTCCAACCTTCGTAATTTTCAAGGGAGGATCACAAATCGCGGTGACCTCAGATTAATTATTAGCTTCGAGTGAAAGTGACATTTCTGTTTGTCTGATTGTGTACTTCTTTCAGTTAGCTTCTGTACCATACTGTAGAAGTTCTTTCTATGTATGGTCAAAGTGGCTTCGAGATGTATTACTCGGCAGTGACAGATCATACGAAAGTCTCTTTCCTCTTAAGTTTTGTGTGCTCAGGAATGTGATCTGTGTAGAAGGGCACAAATGCTACAGGAATTTTAGAGTTTTTTCTACAAACAGAGATACAGATCGTCCTTTATATAAAACGTAAGCTGCAAAACTTTTATCGGTACTTTATGATCGAGAATTGATTTACAGTCACTACAAGTTATTGACTTACAAGAGCTGTCCAATGTACAAACCTGTACACTGATCACCAAAAGCATTACGCCCGTTGCCCACCGCGAGACATAATGCCGCTTGCTGTCGTTGAGGGCACCTTACGCTGTAAGGGAAGCATGGAAGTGGAGCAGACAAGTATGGGCTATCATTCTAGCCATAATGTGGGTCAAAAATAGGTAATTCCACTGACATGAGCGACCTTGACAAAGGGCAGGTAATTACGGCCCCTCGCCTGGGGACGAACGTCCCGCAAACGGGAAAGCTGTTCAGCTGTTCGCGTACTACTGTCGATAGCGTGTATGGGAAGTGGCTGGAACCTCGAGGAGGCGACAAGGTATTGGACGTCCAGGCTGCAGTACAGAAGGTGCAGTTCGGAGGTTTTCCCGGCTGTGATCTGTGGCAGAGCTGAGAACAGAGTACAACTATTGTGCAGGCACAAATTCTTCGAAGCACGTTGTCCAGCGCACAGTGTTGGGCATGGGAACCTGCAAAGATGATCTCTTGTGCTCACATGTTGCCAGAACGACCCCGTCAAGACTGAAACACGCTGATAAATAGATACTGCATGTGGGTCACATAGCACCTTAATGAATTTGTATTACATCGATTCCTTCACTTTGTGCATGACGATGAAGCTATGTGCCTTTGAAACAGATTGAATATAGTAAAAAGCAATAAATACAGTTATCTGGGCAAAAAATAATAAAAATGGCTATAACCGTACTTATTCCGTGATTAAAACTTTGTCAGCTGGCGTCCCCATCTCTTACACGTGTAAGGAAGTTGCAACATTGTCATGTGCCGGCCGGAGTGGCCGAGCTGTTCTAGGCGCTACAGTCTGGAGCCGCGCGACCGCTACGGTCGCAGGTTCGAATCCTGCCTCGGGCATGGATGTTTGTGATGTCCTTAGGTTAGTTAGGTTTAAGTAGTTCTAAGTTCTAGGGGACTGATGGCCACAGCAGTTAAGTCCCATAGTGCTCAGAACCATTTGAACCATTTGAACATTGTCATGTGGTGAGTATAAATTTTTATTCAATAACAGACAGCCTTGCAAAGAAAATGATTTTATTTTACAAATTTGTGATGACTTTGGAACCAGACAGAATGATGAAATATTTCTGGATAACGTAACTAGTATGTATACTTCGTTGTTGTAAGGCTTCAAATACCTTTTCACGGACCAGACAATCGAAGGTCATTCCATTAGCACTAGAAGCTAAGTACATGGTCAGACTGTGCGCTTGATATTTGTCTGTTATTCCAATCAGTTATCGGAAAGTGCTTCGTTAAAACGGCTCGTTTCACCGATTCATTTTCATTTAGAAATTTTGAAATTCTTTTCCGGGCTATTTTAACTGTTTAAAATTTTTCTAGATCAAGCTCGTAGGACAGTAGTTAATAATATCAATCATGCTTCCGACGTGTAGAAGCATTATTTTAGTTTTAACCTTAGTACGTAGTACTCTGAGCTACTTGTTAATTGTGGTACGTCAATTGTTATTTTTGATGTCGTTCCAGCCGGAGAGAGAATTTTATTGCTTCTTAGATTCTTAATTGCACACTGAAAATTGTTATGGATGGAATTTAACATACAGATTCTTCTTCACCGTGCATATCTGCTACATATCTTCACTAACTGTGAATATGACAGAATGTTGTGACTACATATAATGTTTTTTTCCTTTCTGTTAGAGGAATGCTATCACATCACTCCGTGATCACGTTCATTTCCATCCTGACGCTTTTATTTTATTTATTTATTTACTTATCGTGGCAAGATTACGACCATCGGGACGCCTCCTAAACCTACCCAGGCATTCTACGTTTTTTACATTATATTCAGATAGCGTCACAAATGTCATAAAAACAATTGCATTTAATAGGTTATACAACGCTTTCAAGTTACTACAACACAAGTAGCGGATATCAATAATTACTAGATTAGGAAAACGCATAGTTTATATTAGTTCATGAAAAATAGAACAACAAAGGCATATAATTATCAGGCAGATTTAAACTGAGGGCAGCACAAGCAATGAGCGGGAGTGGAGGGAGTGGGAGGGGGAGAAAAACCAATGAACAGAGAGACGAGAAGAAAAGCACAAAGAAGCATAACTGGGAGAAGATGGAGGCACTCGGGTGGCCGAATGTGTCCTTAATTTAGTGAAACGTTTGCTGTATTGCATACGGAGCGTTTTATGTAGCTAATTCGTTCTGGTGCTGTTTTCAATTAAATATAGACAATGAATTACATTAGAGGACACACACAGGGCTAGGTTTCAAACGGCGAGCTCATCTTTAAGCTATACAGAGACCACTGAGGTAGACTGCAGTTAAAGCGCAGAAAACCGGCCTAGATAAGACGGGCAACTACTAAAACGGCGATGGTTGTAGAACAGCATTGAACACTAATTAATGGCATACAATCAGAAAATAAACGTCTGACAGGAAGCTGATACCAGTGTATTGCATGCGAGTGAAGCCTTTATTTACAGTGATGCGTGCTCTCACATTTCATTGTGCTGCACGAAGAATAGGTAGGAAGTCTAGCCCTACGTTTACTATTGTGATAAGCAAATAAAGGCCAAAATACTTGTACAGCAATTAACAGACATTAGTGTTAATATTTGTGATCCATAAAATACGTAGGCAAATATTTAAAAACAATTTGTGTCAAGCACATTTTGCAGGTGTTCTAAGCCAGTTCTACATCTACATCGATACTCTACAAATCACATGTAAGTGCATGACAGAGGGTTCATCGAACCACCTTCACGATTCTTTATTGTTCCAATCTCGTATAGCGCGCGGAAAGAACGAACATTTATATCTTTTCGTCCGAGCTCTGATTTCCCTTATTTTATCACGGTGATCGTTTCTCCCTATGTAGGTCGGCGTTAACAAAATATTTTCGCATTCGGAGGAGAAATCTGGTGATTGGAATTTCGTGAGAAGATTTCTCTGCAATGAAAAACGCCTTTATTTTAATCATGTCCATCCCAAATCCGGCATCATTTCAATGAGACTCTCTCCCCTATTTTGCGATAATACAAAACACGCTGCCCTTCTTTGAACTTTCTCGATGTACTCCGTCAGTCCTATCTGGTAAGGATCCCACACCGCGCAGCAGTATTCTCAAATAGGTCGGACAAGCGTAGTGTAGGCAGTCTCTTTAGTAGATCTGTTACATTTTCTAAGTGTCCTCCCAATAAAACGCAGTCTTTGGTTAGCCTTCACCACAACATTTTCTATGTGTTCCTTCCAATTTAAGTTGTTCGTAATTGTAATTCCCAGGTATTTAGTTGTATTTACGGCCTTTAAATTTGACTGATTTATTGTGTAACCGAAGTTTAACGGATTCCTTTTAGCACTCACGTGGATGACCTCACACTTTTCGTTATTTAGGGTCAACTGCCAATTTTTGCACCATTCCGATATCTTTTCTAAATTGTTTTGCAATTTGTTTTGATCTTCTGATGACTTTACTAGTCGATAAACGATGCATGAGGGTGCAGAACACCAGCAAGATGACTAACTGATTTAGTCAACTGTTGAAGAGTAAGATTCAGTTGGGTACGAAGAAATATGAAGTACAGTAAGCTTATTAAGATCAATGCACAACACATTAGTGATGTTGTACGTCGACTGTATAATTTGTCTTTCAAACAACCTTAACTTTCGCTTAGTTGAATATATTAGATAGTAATATTAGAGGGTTCAAATGGCTCTGAGCACTATGGGACTCAACTGCTGAGGTTATTAGTCCCCTAGAACTTAGAACTAGTTAAACCTAACTAACCTAAGGACATCACAAACATCCATGCCCGAGGCAGGATTCGAACCTGCGACCGTAGCGGTCTTGCGGTTCCAGACTGCAGCGCCTTTAACCGCACGGCCACTCCGGCCGGCTAATATTAGAGGGACAAATAGCCATTTTAGAGAACTACAGGTGAGTGAAATTAGTACTAGTGGTTTATAAAACTTTAAAAAAGCTTTATATGAAAGTGAGCAAACACAAAATTTATTATAATTTTCAAAATCTCGCTGCAGAAAAGTATCGTCAATAAAAATTTCTATTGGTTTGTGTGTAACATACTTTCAGGAGCAAATTTGAAGATGATCAGAAGTATATTACTCCATTTAACAAAACAATTTAACAATATGAGCCACGCTGTATTCTTGTAGAAGTTGAGGAAAACGCTTCTTAATGGATCCTTTTGTTTCGAGAAAACAATATCGAGATCTTCTTACAAACGAAACAAATGGGTTGATACTGACGTTCACTGGACAGTAATTATTATGGAAATTAATTATTAACTGTTAGGTGTGAAAAGGCAGTAACCTCAGAAACGGGCAAACTGTCGCCAACAATCCTGCAAGCCGTCTAGATTTGTACCCTCTTCTCTATGGCTTTTAGTGCTGCCGTAGTCACTTATTAAGTGAAATACTAAACTTGCTGTCTGAGGTGTCACTATGCACATGCTAACTTCCTATCACTTCCATTTTTTTCTTCTCTGTTAGGATGCGAAAAATGCATAAAAGTAAATTGCATGAAATAAAACGTAATTATTACACATTCATTATAACACCCTACTTCCTATACAACAACCAACAGTAGGTACCGAACAAATCCGGCGTATAAAGACCCCGAGGAGCATTTGCCTGCAATAAAAATGAATTTTGTGAGAATGTACTAGAACAGTCAGCTATCATGAAATTTGTGTGCCGGGAACAGACATATCTCTTAGTATCAAAACCAGTTTATCATGCTCACTATACGTTTTTAAGACATCGCGTCCTGGAACTAATCAAAATTCATAAACGTAACGTATTAGCGTAGTGGGAAAAATAAGCACGAAGAAAGCTCATTCTAAATCTACTAAACCATTGTATGGATGCTCTACATAACTTACTCAGGGCTAAAGACTGCACTGTAGGATTCAGAAAGATTCATGAAGTCCATAAATAGCGAAGTGATGCAATGGTTAAAACTGAATTCGTATTCAGACGGAAGGCGTGTCAAAATAAGACTTCTCCTCATACCATTTTGCACAAGCAACCATAGGTAATTCCTATGTATATTGCTACACATTCTGCAGTTTGTTATTTGTATATCTCATCTACTGCATCTTCCTGTGTCCTTCTCGATAGAAAGTGTCACTTTACACTAGCACTGTAAAGGAAGGAAGATTAGATTTCAACGTCCAGTAGACGACAAACTCATGAAAGATGAGCACACAGGCTCGGATTGCGGAAAGATGGGGAAGGAAAGCAGCCGTGCCCTTTTCAAAGGAACCATCCCGGCATTCACCTGGAGCGATTTAGGAAAATCACGGAAAACCTAAATGTGCATGGCCGGCCGGGATTTGAAGACAAAACTGCAGAGCATGGTGCTTGTTCTTCTTACCTTACTGAAAAGTTTAGCAATGAAGCAAGTCTGTAAGGGTGTGCGTACCGTGGACTGTAACTGATTCGTTTGGAGACGAATTTCCCAGTCTGCCGGGAAGACCGCAAACATCAGTTGCACACGTCGCGCGGGAAGTACCGCACAATTCCCACTTGACTCACAGTGAGCTTCATGACCTACGCGTCTGCTACGGTCATTATGCCGCTTATACTGGAAAATCTGCCGGTCTGCCGTGAGCTAATACTGGAAGCAGAGGTCCAAAGGCTATTGGGAGAGAGTCCTGCTCTATTCTGCCATTGTAGGTTGCGTTTCATGTGGCCATTTCGACACTAGATTGAGGATTGCACGATCCTTGTCGTTCCACAGCACTTCTGCATCTTCCGCGACAGAGTATCTGATCGGGAACTACGTGAAACTTAAAGCAATCTAGAAGACTTGCATAGGCGAAAGCTATAATGTAGACCGTTTCTGCAATCGTGTAGGTCATCTTAGGTTACAAATAAAAAGAAGTAACTTAAAATTTGATAGGTATTGACGACAAATAAAGTGGAAGTTTCTAGAGAAAAACTGCATCTAATGCTCTGTGAAGCAGGACGTCAAATATGTACATCTTGCACATCGATGTAAATCTATTAAGCGAGGCCAAATAATCCTGTTCATTTGTGTAAAAGCACGCTGTGGCCTCCAAGGGATTGAACGAGCTGATGAACTAGCTGTGGAAGCTACTCGAAAATGATTATTGTTGAATACTGTTTCTGAATAGCAATACTAACGGAAGTTTACATATTGCTCGAAGGGAAACCATTACGCAGATACCAACACAAGCATAGGCCGCCATCTCTACTTTCCGTAGAAAGGAAATATCCACTGTAGTAGTTTCTCTGCCTATCTGCACAGAATTCTTGTGTTAAGTTGTCCGAATTACGGCTGCGACTGCGACAGTAATTCTCCGGGAGATATTAACCGATTATTTTCGCTTGTGGGAAGTACAACGCAAACAGAGAAACGTTTCTACGCATACTGATTGAAATTGTCGTCCATCTTTTTAATACCAATCCAAAAATGTACGCTGTACTTTTGGGATATATACTTACTGCGAACATTAAATTGTGGCATTGTTTATAATTGGGTTATTTCAGTGCCTAAGTTATATTGTAGCTCATCTTTATACTACTTGTAAAGGTTTAATTCTGTTGTATTGCTGGAAACGCTTTGTGTGCGAGACTTATGGCTTAATGGCCGGTTGTCTAAGGTCAAAAAAGAAAAAAGTAATGATAAGTTGCTTACATCGACTGGCGTCTTACGGAAGGAAGATCTTCCTGTATCTGATGTGAGGATTATTGAATATAACTGCCAAATATTTGACTAACTGACGTTGAGCAGGGGATTTGCTTCGCTATTGTTTTTTATGACGCCAGTGTCACTACAGTGAATGAATTATTCTGCGTTATTCTTGTATCCACGTCTGGGTTTTTTCATCTATCTGTTCGAGAAAATATGTGACCACAAACCATAACTTCGCCGCAGATTCTTCTTTTGTATCACCGAGAAACAAAACCAATTTTGTGACATATAACAAGTTCCTAATCAGGGGCGAATTATCTAGTTTCACCTGAGTGCTTCGGTAGTTAGTTTTTTGAATCTCTGCGTATTAATCTAATTTATTAGACACAATTCCGGCGTTTTCCTCAGGGTCTACAGTAGAGTTACGAAACACGTGCCGATAGTCTGCTTATCTGCATAGTTTAGTTTTCCACCGTCTTTAGTATGGACACGGACTGCGATTGTTGTGTGCGGATGCAAGCCGAGTTGGTGACACTTCGCTCTCGACTTCAGGCTGTGATGACTTCGGCTACACAGCTTGAGGCTGCAGTGGATGGGCGCCACTGTTGTTGGCCGGCCATGGGGCTCCAACAGACGTCCAGCGCGTCCACATGAGTCTTCCGATCGGTCCTCACCGGTGGTCAGCCCAGTTATTGCTCGCACTAAAGTTGACCCCTCACCTGTGGTCGAATGGGAGGTCGCCCCGGAACGTAGCAGGTAGCGGAAGACTTCGCAGGCGGCCGCATGTAAGGCCTCCCCGGTTTGTCTGACAAACAGGGGCAGATGCTGTCTGTGGCTAACACTGTCGCTGAGCCAGATGCTGTCGCCTGTCCTGTTTCAGAGGAAACCTCTCAACCTGCAAGATCCGGACAATCACAGAGGGTGGGATTATTCGTAGTTGGCAGCTTCAACTTAGCTGCGTTATGGGGCCCCTTAGGGACATGGGTGCCAAGAATGGAAAGAAAACCAATGTGCACTCCGTGTGCGTACCGGGTGGAGTCATTCCGGATGTGTAATGGGTCTTCCCGGATTCCATGAAGAGTACAGGATGCAGCCAACTGCAGGTGGTTGCTCACGTCGGTATCAGTGATGTGTGTCACTTTGGATCAGAATAGATTCTCTCTGGTTTCGAGTGGCTAACAGAAATGGAAAGGATACCAGTCTTTCCTGCAAGATGAAAGCAGAGCTGACCATTTGCAGCATGGTCGACAGGACCGATTGCGGACCTCTGGTACAGAGCCGAGAGGAGCGTCTGAACCAGAGGCTCAAACGGTTCTGGAACTGTATAGGCTGCAGATTCCTCCACTTGCGCCAAATGGTGGTTGGGTTTCGGGTTCCGCTGGATATGTCAAGTGTCCACTATACGCAGGAGGTGGCTACACGGGTAGCAGGGGATGTGTGGCGTGGACTGGGCGGGTTTTTAGGTTAGAGGGTCTCGAAAAAAAAAAAAACAGAAAGGGCCTCAGTCACACAGGGTGCAGGCCGAACACAGGACTAATGTAGATACAGGAACCATCGGTATAACAGTTGTAAATTGTCATAGCTATGCTAGGAAAGCACGAGAGCTCCAAGCACTAATTGAAAGCACTGATGCTCAAATCATTATAGGCACTGAAAGCAGGCTGAAGCCGGATATAAGCCCAGCCGAAATTTCTGCCAAGAACCTAAGAGTGTTCCGAAAGGATAGGCTAAACACCGTTGGCGGTGGCGTGTTTGTTGCTGTTAGAAGTAGTTTAACTTGTCGCGAAATTGAAGTAGATACTTCCTGTGAGTTAGTATGGGCAGAGGTCATTGTTGGCAACCAGAATAAAATAATAATTGGATTCTTTTACCGACCTCCCAATTCAGATGATATAATTTCTGAAAGATTCAAAGAAAATTTGAGTCTAATTTCAAACACGTACCAGACTCATACGATTATAGTTGGTGGTGACTTTAATTTACCTGCAATATGTTGGCGAAAAAACATGTTTAATTCCGGAGGTACACATAAAATATCACCCGAAATTGTGCTAAACGGATGCTCTGAAAATTATTTCGAGCAGTTAGTTCACGAGCACACATGAATAGTGAACGGTTGTGAAAACACACTTGACCTCTTAGCAACAAATAATCCTGAGTTAATGACGAACGTCAAAACCGATACAGGGATTAGCGCACAGGGTTGTCGTAGCGAGATTGAATATTGTAACCCCCAAATCCTCCGAAAATTAACGGAAAACATACCTATTGAAAAAAGCAGATTAAAAATCACTTGACGGCTTTCTGAGAAACAATCTCCAATCCTTCCAAATTAATGATTCAAGTGTAGACCAGATGTGGCTTGAATTCAAGGAAATAGTATCGGCAGTAATTGAGAGATTTATACCAAATAAATTAACAAACGACGGAGTTGATCCTCCTTGGTACAGAAAACGGCTCAGAACACTGTTGCAGGAACAATGAAACAAACATGCCAATTTTAAACAGACGCAATATCCACAAAATTGGCCATATTTTGCAGAAGCTCGAAATTTAGTTCCGACTTCAATGCGAGATGCCTATAACAGTTTTCACAACTAAACTTTGTCTCGAAACCTGGCAGAAAATCCAAAGAGATTCTGGCCGTATGGGCAGTATGTTAGGTGCAAGAAACAATCAATGCCTTCCTTGCTGCCGGCCGGGGTGGCCGAGAGGTTCTAGGCGCTACAGTCTGGAACCGCGCGACCGCTACGGTCGCAGGTTCGAATCCTGCCTCGGGCATGGATGTGTGTGATGTCCTTAGGTTAGTTAGGTTTAAGTAGTTCTAAGTTCTAGGGGACTGATGACCTCAGAATTTAAGTCCCATAGTGCTCTGAACTGAAGAAACTGCAAAAAGGCGGGAATTTAAGGAGATGGGACCTGGATAAACTAAAAGAACCAGAGGTTGTACAGAGATTAAGGGAGAGCATAAGGGAGCAATTGACAGGAATGGGGGAAATAAATACAGTAGAAGAAGAATGGGTAGCTTTGAGGGATGAAGTAGTGAAGGCAGCAGAGGATCAAGTAGGTAAAAAGACGAGGGCTAGTAGAAATCCTTGGGTAACAGAAGAAATATTGAATTTAATTGATGAAAGGAGAAAATATAAAAATGCAGTAAGTGAAACAGGCAAAAAGGAATACAAACGTCTCAAAAATGAAATCGACAGGAAGTGCAAAATGGCTAAGCAGGGATGGCTAGAGGACAAATGTAAGGCTGTAGAGGCTTATCTCACTAGGAGTAAGATAGATACTGCCTACAGGAAAATTAAAGAGACCTTTGGAGATAAGAGAACCACTTGTATGAACATCAAGAGCTCAGCTGGAAACCCAGTTCTAAGCAAAGAAGGGAAAGCAGAAAGGTGGAAGGAGTATATAGAGGGTCTATACAAGGGCGATGTACTTGAGGACAATATTATGGAAATGGAAGAGGAGGTAGATGAAGATGAAATGGGAGATACGATACTGCGTGAAGAGTTTGACAGAGCACTGAAAGACCTGAGTCGAAACAAGGCCCCGGAGTAGACAACATTCCATTGGCACTACTGACGGCCTTGGGAGAGCCAGTCCTGAAAAAACTCTACCATCTAGTGAGCAATATGTATGAAACAGGCGAAGTACCCTCAGACTTCAAGAAGAATATAATAATTCCAATCCCAAAGAAAGCAGGTGTTGACAGATGTGAAAATTACCGAACTATCAGTTTAATAAGTCACAGCTGCAAAATACTAACACGAATTCTTTACAGACGAATGGAAAAACTAGTAGAAGCCAACCTCGGGGAAGATCAGTTTGGATTCCGTAGAAACACTGGAACACGTGAGGCAATACTGACCTTACGACTTATCGTAGAAGAAAGATTAAGGAAAGGCAAACCTACGTTTCTAGCATTTGTAGACTTAGAGAAAGCTTTTGACAATGTTGACTGGAATACTCTCTTTCAAATTCTAAAGGTGGCAGGGGTAAAATAGGGGGAGCGAAAGGCTATTTACAATTTGTACAGAAACCAGCTGGCAGTTATAAGAGTCGAGGGACATATAAGGGAAGCAGTGGTTGGGAAGGGAGTAAGACAGGGTTGTAGCCTCTTCCCGATGTTGTTCAATCTGTATATTGAGCAAGCAGTAAAGGAAAAAAAAGAAAAATTCGGAGTAGGTATTAAAATCCATGGAGAAGAAATAAAAACTTTGAGGTTCGCCGATGACATTGTAATTCTGTCAGAGACAGCAAAGGACTTGGAAGAGCAGTTGAACGGAATGGACAGTGTCTTGAAAGGAGGATATAAGATGAACATCAACAAAAGCAAAACAAGGATAATGGAATGTAGTCTAATTAAGTCGGGTGATGCTGAGGGAATTAGATTAGGAAATGAGGCACTTAAAGTAGTAAAGGAGTTTTGCTATTTTGGGGAGCAAAGTAACTGATGATGGTCGAAGTAGAGAGGATATAAGATGTAGGCTGGCAATGGCAAGGAAATCGTTTCTGAAGAAGAGAAATTTGTTAACATCCAGTATTGATTTAAGTGTCAGGAAGTCATTTCTGAAAGTATTTGTATGGAGTGTAGCCATGTATGGAAGTGAAACATGGACGATAATTAGTTTGGACAAGAAGAGAATAGAAGCTTTCGAAATGTGGTGCTACAGAAGAATGCTGAAGATTAGATGGGTAGATCAGATAACTAATGAGGAAGTATAGAATAGGATTGGGGAGAAGAGAATTTTGTGGCACAACTTGACCAGAAGAAGGGATCGGTTGGTAGGACATGTTCTGAGGCATCAAGGGATCACCAATTTAGTATTGGAGGGCAGCGTGGAGGGTAAAAATCGTAGAGGGAGACCAAGAGATGAATACACTAAGCAGATTCAGAAGGATGTAGGTTGCAGTAGGTACTGGGAGATGAAAAAGCTTGCACAGGATAGAGTAGCATGGAGAGCTGCATCAAACCAGTCTCAGGACTGAAGACCACAACAACAACAGTGCTCTGAGCCATTTAAACCATTTTGAACCTTCTCTGCGCGATAGCAATGGAGATACTATAGAAGACAGTGCTGCCAAAGCAGAGTTACCAAACACAGGCTTCTGAAATGCCTTCACAAAAGAAGACGGAGTAAATATTCCAGAATTAGAACCAAGAACAGGTGCCAACATGAGTAACGTAGAAGAAATTGTGCTCGGAGTAGTGAAATAACTTAAATCAATTAATAAAAGCAAGTCTTCTGGTCCAGACTGTATTCCAATGCAATAGCTTCATACTTAACAATCATAAACAACCGTCTGAACTACGAAAGGTCCGTACCCAAACACTGGAAAGTTGCACAGGTCACACCAATATTCCAGAAAGGTAGTACGAGTAATCCACTTAATTACAGGCCCATATCGTTAACGTCGATATGCAGCAGGTTTTGGAACATATATTGTGTTAGAACATTATGAATTACCTCTAAAATAACGGTCTATTGACACACAGTCAACACGGATTTAGAAAACACCATTCTTGTGAAACACAACTAGCTATTTATTCGCATGAAGTGTTGAGTGTTATTGACAAAGGTTTTCAGATCTATTCTGTATTTCTGGACTTCCAGAGGGCTTTTGGCACTGTACCACACAAACGGATTGTAGTGAAATTGCGTGCTTATGGAATATCATCTCAGTTCTGTGACTGGATTTGTGATTTCCTTTCAGAGAGGTCGCAGTTCGTAGTAATTGACGGAAAGTCATCGAGTAAAACTGAAGTGATTTCTGGCGTTCCCCAAGGTAATGTTATAGGCCCCTTACTGTTCCTTATCTACGAGGATCAGAATTTTAATAGTGGCAACTATTTATTTACAGCTAGTAAAAAATAGATACCTGTTTCAAAGTTTTACTGACCTTCAAAGTAGTCATCAGCATTGTGTATAACCCATTGTTAGCGATGTGGAAGTCGTTAGAAGTGCCAGTTGGGTTGACAGTTCGAGCGGCGCTGTCTATTACCCGACGAATTTGTAGCAGTTCTGAAGCGAATGCCGTGAAGTATTTCCTTCAGTTTAGAAATCGAGTTGAACTCACGAGGGCTTAAGTAAGGAGAGCTGGTATAGCATTTAGCAGCCCAATCAGTCAAACAAATCAGTAATAGCTTTCACTGTACGTACTTGAGCATTGTCCTGCAAAATGATGGTCAGGTCATGCAGAAACTGTCATCACTTCTGTCTCTAATCTGGTCGTAGGTTGTGTTCCAAAAATGAACAGCATAGAGACAGAAGTGATTCCACTTTCTGCAGGAGCTGACAGTCGTTTTGCAGGAAAAATCTCGAGCATACACGTCTACACTCTACACAAATACTTTCAGAAAAGACTTCCTGACACTTAAATCTATACTCGATGTTAACAAATTCCTCTTCTTCAGAAACGCTTTCCTTGCCATTGCCAGTCAACATTTTATATCCTCTCTGTTTCGTCCATCATCAGTTATTTTGCTTACGAAACAGCAAAACTCATCTACTACTTTAAGTGCCTCGCCGGCCGAAGTGGCCGCGCGGTTCTGGCGCTGCAGTCTGGAACCGCGAGACCGCTACGGTCGCAGGTTCGAATCCTGCCTCGGGCATGGATGTGTGTGATGTCCTTAGGTTAGTTAGGTTTAACTAGTTCTAAGTTCTAGGGGACTAATGACCTCAGCAGTTGAGTCCCATAGTGCTCAGAGCCATTTGAACCATTTAAGTGCCTCATTTCTAATCTAATTACCTCAAGATCATCAAATTTAATTCGAATACATTCCATTATCCTCGTTTTGCTTTTGTTGATGTTCATCTTATATCTTCCTTTTAAGACACTGCCCGTTCGTTCAACTGCTGTTCCAGGTCCTTTGTGGTCTCTGACAGAATTACAATGTCATTGGCAAACCTCAAAGGTTTTATTTCTTCTTCATGGATTTTAATTCCTACTCCGAATTTTCCTTTTGTTTCCTTTACTGCTTGCTCAATATACAGATTGAATAACATTGGGGATAGGCTACACCCCTGTCTCGCTCCCTTCCCGTCCACTGCTTCCCTTTCATGTCCCTCGACTCTTACAACTGGCATCTGGTTTCTGCACAAATAGCCTTCTCTGTAAATAGCCTTTCGCTCCCTGAATTTGACCCCTGCCACTTTCAGAATTTGAAAGAGAGTATTCCCGTCAACATTGTCAAAAGCGCCCTCTAAGTAAACGTAGGTTTGCGATTCATTAATCTATCTTATAAGTCACAGGGTCAGTACTTCCTCACGTGTTCCAACATTCCTACAGAATCCAAACTGATCTTCCCCGATGTCGGCTTCTACGAGTTTTTCCATTCGTTTTTAAGGAATTCGTGTTAGTATTGTGCATCCATGACTTATTAAACTTATAGTTCGGTAACTTTCACACCCGTCACCACCTGTTTTCTTTGGGATTGGAATTATTATATTCTTCTTGAAGTCTGTTATTATTTCGCATGTCTGATACATCTTGCTCACCAGATGGTAGAGTTTCGTCAGGACTGGCTCTGCCAAAGCTATCAGTAGTTGTAATGGAATGTTGTCTACTCCCGGGGCCTTGATTCGACTTACGTCTTTCAGTCCTCTGTCAAATTCTTCACGCAGTATCATAGCTCCCATTTCACCTTCGTCTACGTCCTCTTCCATTTCCATAATATTGCCCTTAAGTACATCGCCATTGTACACACCGTCTGTATCCCTTGTTTGCTTAGAACTGGTTTTCCAGCTGAGCTCTTGATATTCATACAAGTAGCTTTCTTTCCTCCAAACGACTTTTCAGTTTTCCTGTAGTCAGTATCTATCTTACCCCTAGTAATATACAGGGTGGTCGGAGAATTCCTGTTACAAACTTCTAGAACTTGTAGAGGGGAGTGAGTACATCGTATTTTGAACAGGAACCCTCATCCAGCGAGACTACAGAGCACCAAAGTTATATGCTCGGGCGTCTGTAAATGTACGTATACACGAGGTGATTCCGTGATGATGTTACAGACTTTCTAGGAGGATGGAGAACTTCAAATGTATTAATATGAAGTAAGGATCCCTGTACTGGAAACGAGCGAGTCGAAATTTATAAGCGAAAACCGTTCTGATACCTTTGACAGTTGAATACATGTACCGGTTCTTGTGTTGCGAAGAGTGTAGGGCTGGTAACTTTCAGTGGTGGTAGTGTGGACAAAAACGAGAAAAAATGTCCAATAAACGTGGGCTCTAAACTGCGTACTTGAGGAGCTATGACCATTCGTTCATATTCACTAATGTGAAACACATCTCCTCTACAGAGCAAGTGTTCATAGCTGTTAAGGTACGCACTTTAGTATGCCTCACGGTACCGCCTACAATTGATTTTTTCTTTAAGTACAATTTGAGACGTTTACATAAAATTCTTTGATAGCACATTAGGAAGAGCGGAGACCTGTATCTTATGTTAATGAAAATCAGTTACGGTCGCAAATGATGTTTTATTTCGTTACTGGCGACCGGTTTCCGTCTTTGTAGACCAAGGACTGCCAAGAACTGAGGACACGAGCGCTGCTGTCGCCCACGTGCCGTTGTAACTCTCGACAGACTGCACTCTTCTCCACCGTCATGTGGGGGGAGAAGAGGGGGAACTGCGAAAGCGCCGCATTTAAGTGGCAATGCAGTCGCACTTCATACGACTTGATTTATGTTTCAACTGCACAGATCACAAACAAAACAATTTTTCAGTACTATTAAATTATTTTTGGCACGCTGGAGACATAATATACATTTTATCTGGTACAAACTTCCAGCATACAGACAAGCGCAGACAATTTCACAGATTTCACCATTCGTGTTGCCACGTAATCGTGAATTATTTAGTTTCGTAATCGAAAGTTTTAAGGTAAAAGAATTTTTCTTTTAAACGGAAATTGCAATAGAGACTAATCACTTCCATCTGCCCGTGTACAGAGGCACTTTCGGATGAAATGGCAGACGGTCTCTAAAACAGCTCGAAAAAAGATGTAAGATTTGCAGTGTCCTCAAAAAGCTTAGAAAGCTCTCCTTGTAATTCTTTCAAGGCCACAACGAATTATCGCTCAAATCTTGCGTTTTATTTCACGCTATTGATCTTAGGTAAATGAACGACGATTTTAGTCCAAATGTGTCCCATCCACAATACGGTGCATCCCCATCGGCTCAGAAATAAGCTGTTTCTCATTTTGGACTGTGTTGCTGTAGGCAGTGTGCAATCAAGTCCACTTAAAATGCTAGCTCTGCAGTCCAATCCCGATGTTCCGATTTTCGTTCCTGCTCTCCTTTTTCCTCCAGAAATCCGACAATAGCAGGTTTCACATCTAAAAACTGTTCTACGTATGCCCATTAACTTAACCAGCGTATTATGCAGTGATATATAGTTTCCATTCTATTCGTTCAGTTCCACCGAAAACTGTTGCAACTGAAAGTGGAATTCAGAAAATTTACTACTCGTACCATCAATCTCATCACGTGCTCCATGCCCGAAATTTTAGCGCGAAGTAGTTCTTGACATACAGAGCGATGAACACCGTTTGTCGAGCGTTGTAATTTTTTGGTCTTTCATCGTCAACAAAATTTTTAAAATATGCAAATGATATATTGTAATGTCGTTCCACAGAAAATTTGTGATACCCATAGAATATGCAACTGTATGTTGCGTAACAGATGCTGAGAATTATTGTCCTTCTCTTCTGTCGTTCCTACTCATTTTTAAAGGCTTGTGGCGGTAGATCGCTAGACCGCCTCTTTTTGTGCAAAGAGCCAGTGCACCTGTGAACGTCTTTTATACCACGAATAAACAGCGAAAGGTAAACAGCACTGACACCACGATGCTGCGGAACTGAAGGAAGTCGTGCCGACCTAAACAAGCTGCACCACAATTGTAACTGAAATGTCCTGCTGTACTGACTATCTCCGAGAAGTAACGAACAAAGCCGAAGCAGGCCGAGTCTCGGCCCGCACGCGGCCCACGTCTACAGTTTGGCACTCAGTGGCCGACCCTGTAGAAGACCATCTTCAGATCGGAGGATGACACCATTGCTGACCGACGTAGACGATGAGCAGAGCTGTGGTACGTGCCAGTAATGAAATGCGAACGAGCCTCGTTATGTTAATTAAAATAGGTACACACGAAATCCTACTTCAGAGGCTTCTCTATCTCACATTATATAATAGTGTCACGTACCACGGCAACAGAAGGTACAGTGTAGGTGATTTTCCCAATCCTAACTCCTTTGATGCCTCCTCGAATGGCTACAAAAACTCTCATTTTTTAAAAGGCTTGCCATAAATTAAATGCTAACGTATAAGAATTATAGTTATTGAATAGCATACTACCGTGAGAAGCGAAACTTCCTTCATCAGCGTATTCCAGCGAATTCCAGCGAGTATCGTTGAACTGTTCCAGTGGTGTCTCAAGAGCACTGAGAAGGCCACTTCTCTTTGGGTAAATGACAAGTTCTTTCACCGCAGTCAGAAGAGCATAGAATTATGAGAAATTGACGCATATATCAGGTGGCGCTGCTAACAAGGGAACCTCCCCATCGCACCCCCCTCAGATTTAGTTATAAGTTGGCACAGTGGATAGGCCTTGAAAAACTGAACACAGATCAATCGAGAAAACAGGAAGAAGTTGTGTGGAACTATGAAAAAATAAGCAAAATATACAAACTGAGTAGTCCATGTGCAAGATAGGCAACATCAAGGAGAGTGCGAGCTCAGGAGCGCCGTGGTCCCGTGGTTAGCGTGAGCGGCTGAAGAACGAGAGGTCCTTGGTTCAAGTCTTCCCTCGAGTAAAATGTTTATTTTCTTCATTTTCGCAACGTTATGATCTGTCCGTTCATTCATTGACGTCTCTGTTCACTATAATAAGTTTAGTGACTGTGTTTTGGGACCGCACCGCAAAACCGTGCGATTAGTAGACGAAAGGACGTGCCTCTCCAATGGGAACAGAAAATTTTTGATCCCTAGGTCATAGGGCAACCGATTCCTCCACAGGAAAACACGTCTGATATATTCTATACGACACTGGCGACGGCATGTGCGTCACAAGACAGGAATATGTTGTCGACCCACCTAACTTGTACGTTTGGCGAATGGGTAAAAAGATTCTTCTACCTTGCCCGATTTAGGTTTTCTTGTGTATGTGATAATCACTCCCAAAAAGTGATGAAAACATAAGAGTTTGCCACATAAACTGAAAATAAAAAGTTAAACTTTTCACTCGAGGGAAGACTTGAACCAAGAACCTCTCGTTCCGCAGCTGCTCACGCTAACCACGGGACCACGGCACTCGTGAGCTTACCCTTTCCTTGATGATACCTATCTTTCACATGGACTACTCAGTTTCTATATTTTGCTTATTTTTTCATAGTTCCACACAACTTCTTCCTGTTTTCTCGATTTATCTGTGTTCAGTTTTTCAAGGCCTATCGACTGTGCCAACTTGTAACTAAATCTGAGAGGGGTGCGATGGGGAAGTTCCCTTGTATGAGTAATGAGGCGTATTTTGTCTGCGGTCTCGACAGATACTTGCAATTTAGTTTTTGGTTTGTGTACCTGGAGTCAGCCAAAATAATTACAGCTGGTGATGTCTTTCATCTGACGCTCATTGCAACAGAAAGCGTCGGTTTGTTCTCCATTACAAACAAAATTATTTTCAATTCGGAATTTTCCGCACCCATCCGGTAGAGGGCTCCCAATTTAGTCCAGTCCGATTTTCGTTTTATCAGCATGTATTAACAGAGACAGTAAAACACAAACCAAGTGCAGCAATCCTACAGTGACTCAGGAGCGCTTCATGCTTGGTGATAGTAATCAGCGCTAATCTGGGGCACGTCTGACGAATGGGCACGTAAAATTCCGCCTCAGAAACCACTTTCTTTGTAAGGTGAAACAAACCGACACTTTCCTTGACACTGATCTTTCTCACACATAGCACACACTTATCGACAATCATCTGAGCAGGTTTAGGAAGGTGTTTCTCCTCTATCAAGACCCCTGTTTATTAGACATGCTTGGACGGCGAGAGGTGTGTGAAGTGCCACTCGATCCTTTGACGTGGGCATCGATTTCGCTGCACAGCGAACAAAATAAACATTTTTCCCATCGCATCGCTATCCAGTATAGGCTTAAATACCATCCAAACGGAATTTTATAAGATTCGTTTCAGGTTGTTTTATTCTATATTAACCACTGATTAATTTTTCTTTTACTTCCCCTTTTCTTTATAAGCTCACCCACTAAATTTGCAGCAACATGAATGTGGCATGACACAAGCGTCAAATTGTCGTAAAGCGTACTTGATACTTGAATATGAAATTCATTAGCATATCAACGCGGCCGCACGAGGTAGGTATCAGTAATATGTAAGGAACGATTAAGCAAGGGATTTCTTGTTCAGAAATCGCATTTGGTTTTTGGTTGTTGGTGAGAATAACTAGAAAGTAGTTTCGCGATGCTGATTCGTGCATGCTTTGCTTTGTTCCCGGTTTCCCCTCCCCCATATGATGTCATGCACTGTTGCCAAATTTCCCACTCCACCGTATATCGGATGTAGGCAAATTGCCCTACGTATCAATCACTGGAAAATTCAAAATTTGGTGGGTAATTCAAAACTGGTTTTCCCCTGCTGCTATGATGTCACTGTGGAAGTAGGGCTTTTGTCCGAAGTATGGCAAGAAATTAAAAAATACAAGACTGTGCATTGGCCTGCTACAGTTCGAGATGATTGACTCGGAATGTGAGCACAGCTTGCGTTGTTACCAAATTACCTGGGTTTTATCCTACTGTCACTCAGCCAAAATAAAGGGTGCTTTTCCGGTATGCAGGTATAAGCCTGTCTGCTATTCACAGCCTGAAGATTTTTTCACACTACAGGTAGTAACCCTTTCAGTGAACGACTTGACAAGTTTCTCGCAAGCAGGGTGGTTACGATTAAACTTTCGCTACTTGAGCCAATGTAGACAGAAAATTATGTAACTTTAGGTACCCAACATTACAGAACTGATGATCAGACAGTGTGCTGCAGGACGTGCCACGACTTGCCGTTAGGCGCCAGTTTTAGTTTGGCGACGTCGGGTTGAAACACATGCATCACACTTGTAGACAGTCTACACGGGTCTGGACGAGATGAGCAGGGCCTTACTCGTAAAGCTGTGTTATCAAAACAATAGCAGTAGTGCTGCTGCTCTTTGCGAGTACTGGCGCGTTAAATAAAAACGAAGAAGTCCTCTTTCCACACCAGGGTTGAAGAACTCGATTAGAAATTTCGAATTAACTGGTGATTTGGGAATTACTCCTGAGAGAGGCCGACAGCCAACTGTGCCAAAAATTGTAGAAGAATTTACTGTTTCCACTGCAGAGAATGCTGGACGCAATGTGAAATCTTCAATCAGTGCTCCAGCTGCCACAGCCGGCCGTGGTGGCCAAGCGGTTAAAGGCGCTACAGTCTGGAACCGCGCGGCCGCTACGGTCGCAGGTTCGAATCCTGCCTCGGGCATGGATGTGTGTGATGTCCTTAGGTTAGTTAGGTTTAAGTAGTTTAAAGTTCTAGGGGACTGATGACCTTAGAAGGTAAGTCCCATAGTGCTCAGAGCCATTTGAACCAGATGCGACAACACCTGTGGCCAACTGTTCGAAATGTACTGCGATCAATTGTGAAATGTAATCTCTAGTTCAGTTCCAGGCAATTGTGAATGCAGTTGGTCATCACATTGAGCAACATTTATCAACTGGAACTGAAATTCGCAGTTAACGAATGTTACTCTGTCATGTGGAAATTAAAATGTGTTTCTCTTCTGCATGTCGTTACAAATATTTCCACAAAGTTTCATTGTCATACGATCAATCTTTTTTTATGAGAGCCCTCTCAAGTATCAAACGTTTAACCACAACCACGCTGCAGAATTCGAGATGGTCCCCGCGATGTCCTCCTGACGTTACACATCATCTGCCTCGTGTTAAATTCCAGCTGTCCACAGTTTAAACATTTCCGTTCTGATGTCACCTTAAGTTGTGAATCTTTGCGCTTGGGTTATGTCTATGTTTCTAAGATCGCCGGTCTAGTGAAGAAGTCCGCCACTGTCTCCGCCTCCGCGGTAGCATGGTAAGAGCCGAGTCTCCGCTCGCAGCTTCCGCCGGCAGAGGGTTGGGCAGCGCCAGGCCGTCAGCCGCAGCGTGAGGCGACTGAGAGAGCCACAGCACAAGGCAGGGAGCCGGTCTAACACGAAGTTTACAATAGTAGTTCTAATAGCTGTTTGTGCTAGTGGAGCAGCCACAGCACGTTTGACGTGAGTTAAAATGGCGGGGACACACAGGAAGTGCACTTGTACTTCAGCCCATATTAGACCGTGTCAGGGATTCAAAATTCACTTTAGCTGAAATTAACCTACATTCACACATACGATCTACAGGAAAATAGAAAATCAAGAGATGTACATTCATACTCATGAGGTGGAAGAAGGAGAAGAAGAAGCTATGTCAATAACCAACCGCACAAATGCATACTTTTCTTTCTTTGTTGTTATTTGCGGAGGGGGTGGGGGGTCTGTCAGCAATGCAGTCGTCCTGGTCTTCACCCATTTGACAACAAAAACTAAATGAGGAAAAAAACAAGAAAGAGAAAGAGATCTACTATAAATTCGAAACTTTTTAATGGTTAAAATCAAATGGAAGTTTTTACGTATGCAAGAGATATGACCTCTTGCACTTTCATTTAGAAACAGTAATAGTAAGAGGTAAAACGAACCACAATAAGAACACATTTAAAAACAATTAAAACAAGCGATCGCTCGCTCATACTTGATAGTTTGCATCCACTCGTAAGACGCCAAGATATACTGTACCTGAGAGTGGTACTATCTAGGACGATAATAAAATAAAAACTGTAGGTTTGTAAGTACTGTAGTATGATAACTAAATTTATAATGAATAATGTTTTGTTACATTTGAATGTTAATTGAGTTTCCATGCTGAATGTGTATAGTACTGTAAGGCATCTGGCATATCGAACGCAAAATAAATGAATAAATAAAATTTCAATGATGTACAGTGATATAACAGATTGTTAATATTTATTGCAACGAAAGTCCTCGGAAAATGACAAAAAATGTGACGATCCAGTAAACAGTTCCTCCAGCTGCTGCAATGTAGTACTTTCAAATCCCACAGTCGGATGAACGGAAGGTACAGGGTGTCCAGAAATGGGCTCCCTGATTACAAAATTAAATATCTCGAAAACAAAGATCGATAGAGGAATGCAGTAAGCGGTATGTGACTGATGATCATAGATGTTAAGTCCCATAGTGCTCAGAGCCATTTGAACCATTTTTAAACGGTATGTTTATTGTGAAAGCTGTAAGAAGTTTAGTGGCGCAGTGGTTAGCACACTGGACTCGCATTCGGGAGGACGACGGTTCAATCCCGTCTCCAACCATCCTGATTTAGGTTTTCCGTGATATCCCTAAATCGTTTCAGGCAAATGCTGGGATGGTTCCTTTGAAAAGGCACGGCCGATTTCCTTCCCAATCCTTCCCTAACCCGAGCTTGCGCTCCGTCTCTAATGACCTTGTTGTCGACGGGACGTTAAACACTAACCACCTACCTGCCCTGTAAGAAGTTTATACAGCAGTTTGAAATAATAGTTACAAAAGCTGCTAACAGATGGCACTGTACGCTTACAGCTCATATCAACATACATAAGTGAAATAATCGTATGAAAACAATCTTTGCAAACAATCACATCACAATGTTTTCAAAATGTTCACCATTGGCACTACAGAGGTGGCCCAAAGGAAGAATGAAATTCTCCATCACATTTCGTAGTGTCTCAACCGAAATGAATTCACATGCCACAGAGATCGCCGATTCAAGCTCGTCCAGCATGGCGGGATGCTTCGGGTAGACCATGTCTTTCACTGTGCACCACAAAAAAAAGTCACACGGAGTCAAATCCGGTGAATATGGAGGCCAATCCATGCCTGCACCAGAAAATTTGGGATATTCCAAAGGAATGACTCGATTCCCGAAGTATTCCTCAAGAAAGCGAAGCACTTGTTCGGTCCGATGTGGTCGGGCTCCGTCTTGCATAAACCATTCAGTACCTGGTCGATCCTCTAACGCTTGCTGTGTGGCGACAAACTGATCCAAAATTGCAACGTAACGTGCACCAGTGACCGTTTCTCGATTGAAAAAAGGGCCAATAATGCCTCTGCTGCATACTGCAGCCCACACAGTAACTTTAGGAGAATACAGGGGTTTCGCTTCACACCAATATGGCTTTTCGGAACCCCAAAATCGCCAGTTCTGCTTATTCACGTATCCATTCAGGTGGAAGTGTGCTTCATCTGTAAACCTGATGCAGCCAACATCAAATCCTTCACTATCAATCATTGTGAGCATCTGATTAGCAAAGGCAACCCTCTGTTGCACAGCTCGTACGGGTATGGCCTGGTGCGTTTGAATTTTGAAAGGAAACATGTGTACGCTCTTTCTCTGTATTTTCTGCGAGCTGGAACGCTTCAAACCAGTCTCAGATGCAATTCTACGGACGGATGAGATTGGATTTCACTGAATAATTCCGGAAACTGTGGCGATATTTTCAGGCGTAACTGCGGTTTGCTTGCGGCCAACATGCCCCACTAGATCATCAGTTACGCTGCCTGTTGGTTGAAATTTTGCGAAGAGCGTACGAATGGTTTTCGCATCGGGTCCTTTTGGAACATTAAATCGTGCTTGGAAACTTCACCTTGTTGCCGTAGGACTCTCTTCTAACCTGTAGTACTCTAGCACCAGAAAAATGCGGTGTTCAATTGAGTACATGGTTTTAATCTCTTCCTTCGGTACGCTAACCTCCTTTCACGTTTCAATAGTGGAACTGATCGCTCTGGGCTTCGGATCACTATTTATACTAGGCATTACGTATGGCGATTACAGCGCCATCTGTTAGCAGCTTTTGTAACTATTATTTCAAACTGCTGTATAAACTTCTTATAGCTTTCACAATAATCATACCGTTTACTGCATTCCTCTATCGATCTTTGTTTTCGAGATATTTAATTTTGAAATCAGGGAGTCCTTTTCTGGACGCCCTGTATCAGAGCAAATCAGAGGCATGTAGACATTTATTTCACAAAACATTAATGGTAAACGTCATAAAATCTATACTTGCGGAAGGCGCCAGAACGATTGACGTCTCACTTAATGACCTCACTGAAGTATCCTTACTCGATGATTTGATATGTTTTACCCAAAGTATAATGACATCAGGTGTTTCCACTGGATTTCTAAGTCGTACGTCGAAATATCGTTGGTAAAGCGGTATAGTTTTTTCTGAAGTCAGAAATTATATGAGATTTACTAGCAATTCTTAAAAAATGAGAATGGCTGTTGAATACCATATCTCTATACATTACAGCGTCGATTCTGTTTCACACAAGACGAGAATCTTGCTGATGCCAGTGCTATATTCGAATTTGTCACCCAAACGTGGAATCCATCCTTTAATGGGTTTCATTTTCCAGTAAATGGTGTACGTTACTAATTCAAAGAACGATTCCTCTGTAATTAGGAAACGTTTCAATGACCATAATCGTTTGCTGCATGTGGTACTTCTATTTGATGGCGGGATATGATTTTGACGAGTTTACATGGCAGACACATACGTAAAATTTTCAGGACTCTTAGACAAGCAGAGAAGATCCTAATTTCATATCTCTGTGTGGACATCACTATGCGATAATGTAGCACTTATATTCCGGTGATGATGACTAGAAAAGCCGTACGCATAGTGCTAACAGAATTTCATCATTTCCTGTCTCTGATTCAGAATCGCTACAGCTATGAAATAAACAGTTCGGATTATTTCAAACAGCCCACAAGTGTGGATGGAAAGATTCTTTTAGGAGTGTGGTACAGCTTTTTACAGCCATGCATTCCCTGTAATTCACAGAACACAGTTCGTTATACAGGACTGCCGTTGTCGCACATCTCATTATGCATAAACGACAGACATAACATGAAACATTACCGAGAGATTTCTAAATCAATTATGATGAACACCGTCTAAGATCGCAGTTTTGTAGCTGTTTTGTAACTAAGAATCGTGGAAGTCTTGTACACACAAGCACTGAAAGCAGTAATAGTGATATGTCCCCCAACAGCTGCACAAAAGGTATCCAGGCATCAACGACTGAACAAGTTTATTTATCAAAGATTCATAGCGCATCTATATTGATTTCCAAAATTAAAGCAACAAAACTGCTATTTGCCCGTCCTGTGTCTAATTCACGATGTAATCATACTAGTCAGATGTCGTTACGGTCGTATTCTGCACGGAAGATTACATTCCGATCAACAGACGTCACAGCACCTCTCAAGCGGGGTAGTGTTTTCAGGGTAGTTCCGCATCCACAATCGCTGCGTACAGTCACAGATGGTGCAGTATGACACAGAGAAGGCGCCTACAGACTTTCTGCTGTGGAGGGCCATAGGAAGAATGGAAGAAGGAGAGTCGCAAACTGATGTTGCCCGATGGCGAGAATTTATATAGACTGAAACTGTATCCCGGAGACAATGACAGGGCCGATCACGTGTGACATCAGAGAGAGTGGAACCGTCAACATGCCACCTGGACGGTCCAACGATGGGCCAATTTTCTTTTCACTGATGAGTCTCGATTTGGTCTGGAGAGTAACTCTCAAAGTATTCGCGTCTGGAGGGCACGTGGAACATGATTTCGGGAGCCAAACATTGTGGAAAGAGACCGATATCGAGGAGATCCCTAATGGTGTGGGCAGAGATTATGTTGACTACTCGAACACCTCTTTATGAAATTTTACGGGACTTAACTGCTGTCAGGTACCGTGACGAGATCTTGGGATCTCATGTGCTGTTGTTGCGAGGTGCTGTGAGCCCAGACTTCGTATTGATGGACGATAACGCTCGACTTCATAGAGCACGGGTGGTTGATGTTTGTTTTGGAAACGGAAGATATTGTACGCATGGCGTGGCCTGCCTGCTCTTCCGATATGAATCCTCCAGAGCATAACTGGGATGCACTAGGGGGGCAGGTTGCATCACGCCAGAGCCACCCAACCACTCTTCAGGACTTGTGACCAGCTCTGCAGGTAGATATGGCGTTATTTCCTTAACATGAAATTGATGACATCATTCATAGCATGTCCCGTCGCTGTCAGGCCTGTATTGGTGCCAGATGTGGTCACACCCCATGCTGAGCACATTAACCAGTTGTCAGCATGTGTGTACAAAACTATTATGTTGAAAAAAAAAGAAAAAAAAGAAGAACATTTTTGTCCTCCGTTATGCATGTTGCAGCTGATTACGTTTTGTATTATTTACATTGTCTCTACTTTACTATCCCCTGTTTATAAAGCTTTTTGTGGCAAAATAACAGCAACCTTGAGAAATTTCCGTTTGTTGCTTTGATTTTTGACACCAGTGTTCTTCGAATGTATGGAAAGAAAAATTTAAGCCACTACTTCAAATAAAACAGTAATATTTCTGGCTTCTGAAGGCCCGCTAGAATATCACTGAATCTAAGTTAATTTAACATACGCTTTATGGAAGTCAAAGTCCCACGGGATGCTTACTGTTAAAGTACAAACTGAATGAACATAATTTAAATCCCGTCTGGAGCAAAGTTGCATAATTCCAGCATGTAGCCATTTGACAGTTAACCAGGAATAAATTTAAAAGTTCATAATTCTGCCGCAGTGACAGAGTCCCCGTCTTCTTTGACGAGGAGGTCAAGTCTGCAATCGGCAGCTCCCAACATTGTGAAGTCAGATATGAATGACAGTGACGTCGCAGAGACGGCTCTCGATTGATAATCCTGATGTAATCCTTGCGGAATCGGCTCCTCACACAGGAAGACTCACTCGGAGGGAACTGGTCTGGTTTGAACTGAGCGACGCCCGAAATACGAGTCAGCGCTAGGATACAGCCTGGCCTGTTTTCGACTACGTGTCATGCGGAAGAAAATAGGTACGTGCTGCACTTGGCCTTTAGCGGAGCTTATGTCGCCTCCTGGTGAACGGTCGGAGCATGGTCATCTGTCCTCAGGAAGTCTATCATCTGTTTGTTAGTCATGCTGGTTACTGACACTGTACGCTTTAAGCCCTGGTACAGCAGCTAGATTTACTGACGATGTATCTTTCAAGTCTCTCCAAGTCTCTAGAATCTCAATTACATAGGTTGTTCAAACATGCTTTAGGTTTTGATCTTTGCCTGCAGTAAACTATCAGCTGTTTACAGTTCGTTACCAATTCTACTTACAAAAAACTGACTTTCAGCAATATGCATCTCACTAGCCAACACAATGGAAGTGACCTCCCTGGCGAAAATAGACAAATGAAAGACATCAGCGTTCGATGTGCAGACTTCGACAATGTGCTTCACTAACGTCATGAACAAGAACAGAACAAAAGATCACCACAATCTTTCTCTCTCTCTCTCTCTCTCTCTCTGTCTCTCTCTCTCTCTCTCTCAGCGAGAATCTCACCATTTCCTGTCACAGAGTTACAACGTTACAGTTGCAATGCCGCGACCCAGCCTTTGCTCGTAAATTATTACTCTTTCACATGAGTCGGCATGTGGGTAGCAGTATAAAACACACCAGTAGACTGCACGGCGAGGATAGCCGAGCTGAGGAGTAAATGGGCCTGCTGAGCCGTAACGCTGGAGCAACTGGGGCGGTGTCACCACACCAGAGCAAGTCTGCTTGTTTGGCAACGTGACTAAACGCCGGGTTTTAGTGAAACAAATGGGCACTTGAGGCATCTAAATAAGTCTGAATTTTAAAACAGGGATGACTTGTCAGCGTCGGAAGCCATCAATACCTCGACGACGCCAGAACGACACTGGACCGAGAGACAGCTGGGCTTTGCCAGCCGCAGGCGTGGGGTCGAGACTGGCTGCGCCTGTCGTTGGACTTGATGCCCAGGCAATCTTCCATCCGTGCCTACCGACTCTGACGATGAATTCCTAGTGGGACTCGGCACCAAAGCGCCAGCCACCAAGTCACTACTTCCCGAGGGCAGCGAGTCGCATCATGGCACATAACCTTCTGGAAGAACTATTTTGGAGTGACAACAATTCAGGCTACACCCAAATCCCCAGGTCCACTATCTCGCATTTGCAACGTCATTAATTATGCCACAAATCGCAATCTTGGATGCTGAACTTAAGAGTTATGCAGACTGCGCCAGTTGCCTCAGGATCGCTATCTTGAATTTATGGCAATGCAGACCGCATGAAAAGCGACAATGTGGACTGCAGTTGCCTTAAATTAGATATAAAACACTGGAAAACCTATTTAGAAGTAAATTCCATTGTTTCGGATGGAAAACTGAAAGAACAAATTGCATCCAGTCCATTGAACGACGATGTTTATGGGATAATGTGAAGTACACTATTTTCTTGTCAAATCTCGGATAAATCGAGTCGTTTAATTTCATAGACCTAGCGATTTTACGCCAGTGACAGGATATCATGATGTCCGGTCAGCTGTATGCGTACATTTCTCTAGCCATTTGCTTGGCAAGTATTGTGCGTGAGAGACAGAGAGATTTTGGTGATCTAGTGTTCCGTTCTGTTTTTGTAAATGAAATTAATGCAGTATCCTGTTTATCTTCTGACGTCAAACTTTGGTGCCTTGCACCTGCCTACTTCTACCAAGGAGCTAACTTACATCGTGTTGCCTAGTGAGATGAATGTTGATAAATATCAGAGTTTTGCAAGTCTGGTTGGTAACTGGTAACAAACTGGTAGTTTACCACAGGCAAAGGTTAAAGCCCAAAGCTTCTTTGAAAAACCTGTGTAGTTGAGATGACATTGCATTCTTGAGCCTTACATAGATTTTGAAGTTACATCATCAAATAATCTAGTGCTGTTTCCAGCGCTTGTGTGTGTACAACACTTTCATGATTCTAGTGTGAAGCTATTAAACTGTGATCTTAGACGATGTTCATCTGAAATTATTTTGAACTCTCACCTAAATCTTTGATGTCTATGTCTGTCGTTTGTGTACGAGGGCTATTCATTTATTATGATCTGATCGGTCGTGAAATGGAAACAGTCAGAATCAGAAATATTTATTTGCAGCATTTAGTTAGCTCTTCTGGGTACTTATCTACAAAGTCGCCGATCCGACTTTGACATTTGCCATAGCGCTGTGCCAACTTTCCAATACCCTTGCCATAGAAGATAGACACCTGCTTTCCATCGATTCGCTACTCTGGTCTGTAGCTCGTTGTCTGCTCTAAAATGTTGTCTCAATATCCAGAAATTCATGGAGCACAGATGAAACTCAGACGGAGCTAAGTGTGGGCTGTATGGTGGGTCATCAAACACTTCACATCGAATATGCTGCAGGAGTGTCTTCATTGCTACTGCAGTGTGCGGCCGAAAATTTTAATGAAGAGGGAAATTTATGACAATTACGTCATGCGAGCTGCATGGAATTGGGTGAAATCTCTCGAAGGCACTCACACTTGGCGGGACACGTTATTTGCTAGGCACCTTTGCGTGCTCAGAACTGAAAAAAGCAACGCGATGCGATCGACGTGCATACTAGAGACAGTGACCAACACAAAAATGCAACGCTTTGTCGCATTTTCACTTTGGTTTCCATTGCACGACCTATCCGACCTTAATAAACGAACAGACCTCGTATATTGAGATGCAGATCATTTGCAGTCCTGTATAAGAAAGTGGGTTCTGTTAATTGCAGGGAATGCTCTATTGTGGATCGCTGTATTGAACTCCTTAAAGAATCTTCTCCATCGCATCTGTACTTGTTGGCAGTCTGAAATAAACTGAATTGTTCGTTTTCTAGCTGTAGCGATTATGAGGCAGAGCCAGGAAGCGGTGAGATCCGATTAGCACTATACGTACGTTTCTCTAGTCATCATCGGTGGAATCGAAGTGCTACATTCTCGCATAGTGATGTTCAAACGAAGTGTCTGCTCGTCAAACGGTTCTGAAAATTTTACGTATGTGTCTGCCATTTAAGCTCGTCAAAATCATACCCTGTTATCTGATAGAAGCACCACAGATTAAGCTTATCCATTACGGATATTTTAGAATCTGTGACTGTCAACTGAATGTATATACATAAAACTGCCACCAGTCACTTTTTTGGACAGTTATTTATTATTCCACGAACCTGTTTTCGAAAGATTTCGTGTTTATCTTCAGATGGTTTTCTGGAAGTTTCATAACTATTTCTAGCATAACGCTGGATGCTTGCTCTGTGACAAGAAGATGGACTTTGGTACCCAATGCACGACCTATCCGACCTTAATAAACGAACCGAGTTCGTATATTGAGATGCAAATCATTTGCCGTCCTGTGTAAGAAAGTGGATTCTTTGAACTGCACCGAGCGAGGTGGCGCAGTGGTTAGCACACTGGACTCGCATTCGGGAGGAGGACGGTTCAATCACTCGTCCGGCCATCCTCATTTAGGTTTTCCTTGATTTCCCTAAATCGCTCCAGGCAAATACCGGGATGGTTCCTTTGAAAGGGCAAGGCCGACTTCCTTCCCCGTCCTTCCCTCATCTGATGAGACCGATGACCTCGCAGTCTGGTCTCCTCCCCCACAATGACCCAACAATTTGAACTGCAGGAGATGATGATGATGATGATGATGATGATGATGATGATGTTTGGTTTTTGGGGCGCTCAACTGCGCAGTTATCAGCGCCCGTACAATTTCCCAAACTTTGCCCAGTCCAATCTCGCCACTTTGATGAATGATGATGAAATGATGAGGAAAAAACAAACACCCAGTCATCTCGAGGCAGGTGAAAGTCCCTCACCCCGCCGGGACTCGAACCCTGTACCCCCGTGTTCGGGAAGCGAGAACACGACATCAACCGATTTAATTCGACTACATTCCAATATCCTCGTTTTGATTTTGTTGATGTTCATCTTATATCCTCCTTTCAAGACACTGTCCATTCCGTTAAGCTGCTCTTCCACGTCCTTTGCTGTCTCTGACAGAATAACAATGGTATCGGCGAACCTCAAAGGTTTTATTTCTTCTCCATGGATTTTAATTCCTACTCCGAATTTTAGTTTTGTTTCCTTTACTGCTTGCTCAATATACAGATTGAATAACATCGGGGAGAGGCTGCAAACCTGTCTCACTCCCTACCCAACCACTGCTTCCCTTTCATGCCCCTCGACTCTTATTACTGCCATCTGGTTTCTGTACAAATTGTGAACAGCCATTCGCTCCCCCTATTTTACCCCTGCCACCTTCAGAAGTTGAAAGAGAGTATTCCAGTCAACATTGTCAAAAGCTTTCTCTATGTCTACAAATGATAGAAACGTAGGTTTGCATTTCCTTAATCTTTCTTCTAAGATAAGTCGAAGGGTCAGTATTGCCTCGCGTGTTCCAACATTTCTACGGAATCCAAACTGATCTTCTCCGAGGTTGGCTTCTACCAGTTTTTCCATTCGTCTGTAATGAATTTGTGTTAGTATTTTGCAGCCGTGAATTATTCAACTGATAGTTCGGTAATTTTCACATCTGTCAACACCTGCTTTCTTTGGGATTGGAATTATTATATTCTTCTTGAAGTCTGACGGTATTTCGCCTGTCTCATGCATATTGCTCACTAGATGGTAGAGTTTTATGAAGCATGGCTCTCCCAAGGCTGTCCGTAGTTCTAATGGAATGTTGTCTACTCCCGGGGCCTTGTTTCGAATTAGGTGTTTCAGTGCTCTGTCAAACTCTTCAAGCAGTATCATATCTACTATTTCATCTTCATCTACATTCTCTTCCATTTCTATAATATTGTCCTCAAGAACATCGCCCTTGTATAGACCATCTATATACTCCTTCCACCTTTCTGCTTTCCCTTCTTTGCTTAGAACTGGGTTTCCATCTGAGCTCTTGATATTCATGCAAGTGGTTCTCTTTTCTCCAAAGGTCTCTTTAATTTTCCTGTAGGCAGTATCTACCTTACCCGTAGTGAGATAAGCCTCTACATCCTCACATTTGTCCTCTAGCCATGCCTGCTTAACCATTTTGCACGTCCTGTCGATCTCATTTTTGAGACTTTTTTATTCCTTTTTGCCTGCTTTATTTACTGCATTTTTAGATTTTTCTCCTTTCATCAATTGAATTCAATATTTCTTTTGTTACCCAAGGATTTCTACTAGCCCTCGTCTTTCTACCTACTTGATCCTCTGCTACCTTCACTATTTCGTCTCTCAAAGCTACCCATTCTTCTTCTACTGTATTTCTTTCCCCCATTCTTGTCAATCGTTCCCTAATGCTCTCCCTGAAGCTCTCTACAACCTCTGGTTCTTTCAGCTTATCCAGGTCCCATCGTCTCAAATTCCCACCTTTTTGCAGTTTCTGCCGGCCGTGGTGGCCAAGCGGTTAAAGGCGCTACAGTCTGGAACCGCGCGGCCGCTACGGTCGCAGGTTCGAATCCTGCCTTGGGCATGGGTTTGTGTGATGTCCTTAGGTTAGTTAGGTTTAGTAGTTCTAAGTTCTAGGGGACTGATGACCTTAGAAGTTAAGTCCCATAGTACTCAGAACCATTTGAACCATTTTGCAGTTTCTTCAGTTTTAATCTACAGTTCATAACCATCAGATTGTGATCAGAGTCCACATCTGCCCCTGGAAATGTCTTACAATTTAAAACCTGGTTCCTGAATCTCTGTCTTACCATTATATAATCTATCTGAGACCTTCCAGTATCTCCAGGCTTCTTCCATGTATACAACCTTCTTTTATGATTCTTGAACCAAGTGTTAGCTATGATTAAGTTATGCTCTGTGCAAAATTCTACCAGGCGGCTTCTTCTTTCATTCCGTACTTCTATTCCATATTCACTTACTACAGTTCCTTCTCTTCGTTTTCCTACAATCGAGTTCCAGTCGCCCATGACTATTAAATTTTCGTCTCCCTTCACTACCTGAATAATCAACTTCTTCGTCATCTGCTGAGATAGTTGGCATATAAACTTGTGCTACTGTGGTAGGCGTGGGCTTCGTATCTATCGTAGCTACAATAATGCGTTCACTATGCTGTTTGTAGTAGCTTACCCGCATTCCTATTTTCCTATTCATTATTAAACCTATTCATTATTACCCCTATTTGATTTTGTATTTGTAGCCCTGTAGTCACCTGACCAGAATTATTGTTCCTCCTGCCAGCGAACTTCACTAATTCCCACTATATCTAACTTTAACCTATCCATTTCCCTTTTTAAATTTTCTAACCTACCTCCCCAATTAAGGGATCTGACATTCCACGCTCCGATCCGTAGAACGCCAGTTTTCTTTCTCCTGATAACAACATCCTCCTGAGTAGTCCCACCCGGAGATCCCAATGGGGGACTATTGTGCCTCCGGAATATTTTACCCAAGAGGACGCCATCATCATCTAACCACACAGTAAAGCTGAATGCCCCCGGGAACAATTGCGGCTGTAGTTTCCCCTTGCTTTCAGCCGTTCGCAGTACCAGCACTGAAAGGCCGTTTTGGTTAGTGTTACAAGGCCAGATCAGTCAATCATCCAGACTGTTGCCCCTGCAACTACTGAAAAGGCTGCTGCCCCTCTTCAGGAACCACACGTTTGTCTGGCCTTTCAACAGATACCCCTCCGTTGTGGTTGCACCTACGGTACTGCTATCTGTATCGCTGAGGAACGCAAGCCTCCCCACCAACGGCGAGGTCCACGGTTCATGGTGGGGGGGGGGGGGGGGGGGGGGAGCACACAGCCGTATGCTTGAATATTTCTGGTATCTCAACTGCAGATTTTTCAGCGCTCATTTAACTTTAGGACTCTGTATCTCAATATGAACAAAAGTGGACTTGTACCACTATTGGAATAAGCCCTTCATATGAACTTCACATATTTGGATGCATCTGCGGGGTTCGTTATTGACATAGCTGCTGTCTATACCACACACACAACCTTTTTGTGATGAACGTTCTAAGCATAGTATGTGAACCAAAATTATTTATTTTGCTTTGGAGCCACCGCACATTTCTCCACTTGAGGAGGACGTCTGTACATTTGTTGTTATTCAGTTCCCCTGCGGAACGTACGTGTGGTCGTAGGTTATTTTCAGCTTATGGAAATTTTTAATCCCTGTCATTTTTCAATACGAGTTAAAGTACAAGTTTGTTTCCTGCAAGTTTCACGCCGTTTTAACCCGCATTGTGTGAGCTGTGGCTGCAGCGCTATCGCAAACAGTATAGTACTGGCAGAGACCAGAACTAGTATTCTGCGTTAGGTAGTTGAATCGACAGCATGTTTGTGGCTTCTCTTTTACTGGCAGATCGGGGGCTAACTTGTGACTTCTGGATACCTGACTCTTGTTTTTGCCAGAGTCGTATGTCTTGTGTGGCATGGCGACCCTAGCACCTGGCAGCTCGGCCCTGCCCGAACCTATGAATGTGTGGTGACTTGGGTCTCAGCATGTTACGACGCCGGCTACGGATGGGATGGACATTTCGACCGGTCCAGCGATCATGAACGTTCGCATTGTGGAAAGGAAGCTCTCCCTGGGGTAGTGTTTAAGACGTAGCCACAACACGAGTGGAAAGACCCAAAACTTAGGGTGACGCCTGACACGAATTGTTTACACTTTGGACAGCTGGACTTTTCTTGGGGTAGGTGATACGTGACGTCAGGGGAGACCCCAGTGGTCATGTTATATTCTATACCTCCAACAAGTGATCAGACAGCCATGACTACAGGTCCCTACATATCCGAGTGTTTAATAGCTTGGGAAAAACATGTTAAGTGATTTTTTATGTCACTGAAAGGGCTATTACATGTAGGCTGAAAAACGTCTTCATGTTCAAGCTGGCATTGTTGGTCTCATAGACAGGTTTGGACCCTCAGGGGAAACAAGCACCTTTCGTGGCGTGTCGCAAAAGCCGTCAAGCACGTCAACACACCGCTGTCGGGTTGGTTGCCAGCTCAGCTCAGCCCCTGTGGCTACATGGCGTGCCGACTCCTTCATTTGCAGCGCGACCTGCACAGCGCTTTCGCATACACCAGACCACAGTACAGAGGGAATGTAAACCAGCAAGAGATGTCGCTCATACCACGAACCTTTTGCTGCATCCGCCAATGTCACGGGCAGCCAATCCGGTAGAAGTGTACCTCCACCGTGCGGATATTTAGGACCGCGGTCTCTTTCGTACAGTCCATTATTACACCTTCCAAGTAGCGGATGTCTATTTCTATCTTCATTTATCAAGTACTGGTGGCCCTGCCAATCGATACCGGTTCCCCCATTACACTTATCGACTGACCTACGTATCAGATGGTTCAAATGGCTCTGAGCACTATGGGACTCAACTGCTGTGGTCATAAGTCCCCTAGATCCCAGAACTACTTAAACCTAACTAACCTAAGGACGGCACACAACACCCAGCCATCACGAGGCAGAGAAAATCCCTGACCCCGCCGGGAATCGAACCCGGGAACCCGGGCGTGGGAAGCGAGAACGCTACCGCACGACCACGAGATGCGGGCCTACGTATCAGAAGCTGGGTGCAATCTCCCTTGCAAAGTTTTGTCAACCGTCTCCATAGTTTCAGTAACGACCTCCTCTTTTCATGAGAGCGTTTTCTGCGCAGATTCGGTATGCATCGAAGACACTCATGGCTCGCGTGTTGGTACTAGCCCACTCTGACACTTGGAACCTCTTGGGGGCTTACAGATCTGCAACCCTGACCACACCGTTAATGTTGTGGATGGTGGCCGTTATGCAGAGGGTTTTTTTGACAAATAACCATCTGTTTCCTCAGGACGTTCCTGTGGGGCAAACAATTTTGAAGCACATCACCCTTTTGCCCTCCGAAGTTCCAAAGTTCTGCAAGGCGCATTCCATTCCATTTGCTCTGTGAGACAGGCTCTGCCAGGAATTGCAACGCCTTCAAGATGAGGGAATTCTAACGCCGGTTTCCAACAGCAGATGGGCTACTCCCATAGTGATTGAGGAAAAGTCTAACGGTTCTCTATGGGTCTGTGGTGATTTTAGTGCTACAGTTAATTCCCAAGCAGTGGTAGACTCATACTTTATCCCCGAATTAGATCATATCCATACTAAACTTGGTGGTAGTAAGGTGTTTGCCAAGGTTGATCGATGGGTGGCCTATCTACAGCTGCCATTGGATGCAACTTCTCGAATTGCTTGTAATAAACGCGCCTTTCGGGTTGTTTCAATACAATCGGCTGCCATTTGGCATCACGAGTGCACCATCCATTTTTCAAAGGTATCTTGAACTGTTAATCCATGTTGTCCCTGGTACAGCTAATTACCTAGATGACATCTTGGTCTCCGACGCATCTCTTGAGGACCTGGCATGCAACTTGCATGCTCTTTTTTCCATTCTTTATAAAGTTCGATTTTGGTGTAACAAGGACCCTCCTCGTTCGACAAGTGGAATACTTGGGACATCTGCTTAGTGCTTCTGAATTTCGCCCTACCCCTCAGTAAGGCTCTGAGCACTATGGGACTTAACATCTGTTGTCATCAGTCCCCTAGAACTTAGAACTACTTAAACCTAACTAACCTAAGGACATCACACACATCCATGCCCGAGGCAGGATTCGAACCTGCGACCGTAGCAGTCGCGCGGTTCCGGACTGAGCGCCTAGAGCCACTAGACCACCGCGGCCAGCCCCTCAGTAAGTAGGGGCATCTCAAAGATTAAAGATGCCCCAGATAAATATCAATTGAAGTAAGTGCTGGGAATAATTAATGGCTGTTTATTCCACACGCTGCAGCACTCGCCGACCCTTTACACCAGTTGTTCCGCAAAAGCATTCCCCCCTAGCAAGGTGGAGCAGTGGTTAGGACACTGGACTCGCTTTTGGGAGTACGATGGTTCAAACCCACGTCTGGCCATCCTGATTTAGATTTTCCATGATTTTCCTAAGTAGCTTTAAGTGAATTCCAGTATGGTTCCTTTGAAAGGGCATGACTGACTTCCTTTCCCATCTCCTTCCCTAATCCACTGGGGCCGATGACTTTGCTGTTGGGTCCCTTCCCCCAAATCAACCAACCAACCAACCAAAAATGATCCATAAAACTGGTAGCCACAATGTGACAGCGCATTTCCTGCCCTACAGTGCGCACTCCTGCAGCCCACACGCCTGATCCCTTACGACCCAGCTAAGTCTCTCATCTTGCGACTGATGCATCAGATTGCAGTGTATGGGCAACCTTCAAACACATGGTGGATGGCAAGGAATGACCCATTTATTTGGTTTCTATGAGCTTGAATGCTGTGCAGCGCAAATACAGTTAGATCGAGAAGGAGGCTTTAGTGATTATATTCGGAATAAAGAAGCTTCACGACTACATCTATGGTCGACAATTCACCCTTCTCGCTGACTTCAAGCCCCTGCACCTACTGCTCTGGTCCACCAACCCAGTCTCCACCAACACAGCACGACCCTTACAATGTTGGGCCCTCTTTCTATCAAGCTGCACAGGAGATCGAGTTCCGCTCCATGGCCCACACACTAATGCAGACTTCCTTTCCAGGGTGCCCATTGGACAAGACCTGAACTTCGAACTGGGACCTCAGGTATGTTTCCACATGGATGCAATGATAGAGGAGGCAGTCGTCCAGCTTCCACTGGATGTAGGGCTTGTCAGAAAACACACAGCCAGCGATCACATCTTCTGGGAAGGTCTCCACTACATCCATCAGGCCAGACCTTTCAACTGTAAGATACTGCCACATCCTAACCTCCAGGCATTCAGGGGGTGCCGACAGGAACTGTCTAAGCTGCAGGGCACCATTCTCATCCAGGGCAACAATGGTTGGATGTGCATGCTTGTTCTATGTGCCCTCGACATGTGCATCCTCTTCTCCCTGAGGGGCACTGGGGATGGTCCTCACCAAGAGGCTGGCACAGCAACTTGTCTACTGGAGGGACATAGGCACTGCAATAACCAACATGGTCGCTGCCTGCTCCATATTCTAGAGCAAGCAAGCTGCCCAGGCTTGACAATACTTCCCCTGGCCCACTACAACCACACCCTGGTCCCCATCTATCTCTATTTTTTGGGTCCCTTCCTTTGTGTATCCTGGCTCATTATCACTAATACCGGCACAGGGTTTCCCTTTGTAATTGAGATAAGCTTTACTTCTGCCACCCAGACAATCCTCCAGACAGTCCTCGCACACATTTTTGTCTTGGAAGGTCTCCCTGAAACCATTGTCACAACAGACAACAGAGCTTAGTTCCTTTCCTTTTGTGCCATGAATGGCATTTCTCTCATTCATATGGCTCCATTCCATCCAGCATCCAAGTGGAGCACTGAGTGGTTTGTCTGCACATTTAAGTCCCAACTGGCAAAACTTTGTCATCAGTACTTGGATGATGCACTTGTTCGTTTTTTGGGACCTACCCGTCGGTATGCTTACACGGTCTACTACATCGCTACCTTCTTTCCATCCTTCATCCCAAGAACAGCAGGTTAAAAAAAATGGCTCTGAGCACTATGGGATTCAACGTCTGAGGTCATCAGTCACCTATACTTAGAACTACTTAAACGTAACTAACCTAATGACAGCACACACATCCATGCCCAAGGCAGGATTCGAACCTGCGACTGTAGCAGCAGAGCGGTTCCGGACTGAAGCCCCTAGAACCGCTCGGCCACAGCGGCCGGCAGAACAGCAGGGCACCCATCCCACTCCAGATTGCACCACTTCTCCATGCAACCAATTCTGGGCCATGCACTTCACCCACAGTCAACCCTGCTGGCTCCCTACTACAGTATACCTCATCCTTGGCTGTAGAATTTTGGAAGCTGTATTCCAAGATATTCCCATCGTTGCAAACACATCAGTTAGGTCTGATTGCGGCATAGTTCTCTTCCACCACCTGAAAACTGATCTCCGTGTTCTGTTCCTGATACCCAGCATGATGTCAGATTCCCTGGACATGCCGACCTAGGCGCTTCTCTTCAGTGGGACGGGAGGCGTCCAATGTCACAGTCTGACACCCCAGTGGAAGTCAGTTCTACTCCGCATTCACTTCCCCAAACAAGCCAGGGGAACAGAAGTGACCTCTTCGAGGACTCTGACACCTGGCTTCGCCTCGCCTCTGCCACTCTGGGAGGGGGAGGAGGAATAGCTTGTGGATAAAGCCGTCAAGCACCGACACCACACGCCAATACATCACTATTGGGTTGGTTGCCAGCTCAGCTCCTGCGACTGCACGACGTTCCGATTCTGTCATTTGCAGCACGACCTGAAGGACCGTCGCATACACCAAACCACAGTACAGAGGACGCGTAAATCAGCAAGAGAGTTACCTCCTACCACGAAACTTCTGCTGCATCAGCTAGTGTCACAGGCACCAATCAGGAAGAAGTGTACTTCCACCATGCAGGTATTTAGGAACGCGTCCGCGACAATCGCGGCAGTTACGACGCAGCCAGCCAAGAGAGGAAGTCTGCTCTGGATCTAACGCTGCTGACCGCACGCCGCCGTTGCCGCCAAGGGACCTCGGGACCGGCTCACAGGAGAAAGAGAACTTAAACTTTTGATTATCATCTAGTAGAGAGCGAAGCCTGACTGTGAACGCCTTCCTTTTGTTGTTCCAAGTACTTGCGTGCAATTGAACTTGTTTCCCTGTTAGGAAAGAGACTCAAAAGACAATTTGCGTTGAATTCATTATGTTATTAACTATAGAGGATAAACTACAAGCTCGTGTGCTTCTTGCAGAAGTGTTCAAAGTTCAGGATACTTCATTTTGTCCTGGCTGTGATTAGCACACAGGTTTGGATCTTCATGGGGGATAACATCCATTGTCTCAGGTAAGTGATTCCAGAGGAAAATCCAGAAACTTCGGAAAGAATGCTGGGTGTGCTCGTATTCCACGTCGGTCATCTTGAATTCGAACAGGAGAATTTGGTATCTTGGATGTTTGATTTTCCCACCAATTTATACTTAGGAAAACAACACTGCTTCTACAGTCATGTCATAGGAGTGGAGGAAAAATGTGAATTTCCCACCACACTTTGAATTTCGTGCCATTTTATGGATAGGATTATTGACCTGTCTGAGAGGGAGTAGGGGAGGGGAGAAATCTGACACAGTGCATAACATCATAGCAGGGAAGGGGAACTCTGGCAACAGTGCAAAGCATGCCCAAAGTGACACTGCCTGCATACTTGCATACGTCTCATGTAAGAAGCAAAACTGTCGAGAGGTACGATGCTGAATTCAACAGCAGTAGGATCATTTCCTATTTATAATGCAATTTATCGTTGCGCGATATTGCTGCTCACGATATCACAAGATTGTTCACGATATCACAAGATTGTCGTCCGAATATCGCATGATGGGTTCATGAAGCCCATACCCAACTCCATGCGGGATCGCAGCTGCCCCACCGGACTAGCGACCGAAAGGACGAAACATATTGTTCGATTATCATAAAACTCTGCCACATACCTTCAGTCACGATACTGGTTTGTTTACAGCAAGACAAGTACCTACGCAAACACCGCGATCACCTCAGGTTTACTTAGTCGGTAATTTGGACAGCAGCCACTGCATTTTTGACTTGTTAAAGTCGTTAGCTCTGCTCTGTCTTAGAGGTCTACGTGGCGTTATTTTTGAAGGCCACATGCTACACGTGTTGGCCTAATCTACCTCGATGTAGAGGGCGTTCGACTGTTTCCCTGACCAGCACATTCTCCAGATCTCTCATCCACTGGGTTGCCGAGAGTCTGGCAGGTCATCACTCGCCAGGCAATACGATTGAGGAACCCTGGCGTAGAGCTGAAGCTACTTACAATGACATACCGTCGTCTGCCGTCCAAGCTCCGTTCGACTCGATGCACAGCCGGTGAGTCCCATTGTTGGTAGCAGAGCTGACACATTTCGCGCTCTCTATACCACACATCACCCAAAAATTCGATCCTGTATTCTTGCTACTATTCTGTAGACGTACATTAAGTAAATGCTATTCTTCCTGGCGTAGAAATTTTGAGTGTACATTGCAGCTGCTTTCACCATAGCCTAAGAAAACTTGTGAGTAAGTTCCAATGCTGCAACTATGATATAAACCTACGCAGAAAGACCGTTACTTTTGTCCTTAAACTAATATCAAAAATTCATCTCAGTCGTTGCGATCTTCTAAAGCAGATGTTTGTAACGAGAATGGACCGCCCTATTCTTTAGTGCGGATAAACCGATACAACGGCGGTACTAGTGCGGAAAATTATAGTAAGTTTTCAGATCAGCTTATCCAATAGAAAATTGTCCGTCTTGCGCGAATAATTTCAGCTTCAGTACTGTAGTGTTGTGGGACAGTGCTGTTTAACGGTGTTCGCATGTTGCTACTGTGAGCTACTTGTGAAATAAACTTGCATAATTGGGAGTTACGAGCGTAGTAGTTGGCCGCACCGGGTTGGATGGTTATTGTTGTCTTTCCCAGAGAAGGCTCATTAGCGTTAAGACCTTGTGATGTTAGCGATTGCCACATTAAGGAAGGGGGGAGGGGGTCCGTACGTCTGGTGTGAGGGCCGCCGCCCGCCACAAAAAGACACTTTGGACGAGAGGTGTGGCGCGTTTTTTGTGCCGCACTCAACATCTGGGTGCGCAGCCAGCAGTATTCACATTACGACTCGCTGATGATGCCAACTCGTTCCTGTTTCTTTCCACTGTTTGTGTTTCTTTGTCCTCGTTCCGTGTTTGGTCCCGTCCCATCACGCAAGTTCATGTACAGCGATTTTTGTAACTACTTCACTTAAACAGCATTTAAGACTAGAATTCCTCCATTTGTAGTGGACACAGATGAGAATACCTTCATTAACCTTGTTGAATATATTGAGAAGTCCTTAGGTGTAAAGGTAACTTCCAGAGTACTAGACGGAAGTGTTGTAGGGCCAATACTGTTCAAATTACGTATAGCAACTGAACTTGATGTGATATCTGAACAATTCTCTGTAGACTGCACGAAACAGCACCAGTTCATTGTAGATCAGTGGAGCAGCAACATGTCCCAAGAAACTGGAAGAAAGCGCGCGGATCATTACCGTTTCGAGAAGGACCGTTGGACAGTGCAGATAATTATATGCCTTTATCACCACGGTAGTGCAGTCTGCTGTTATGGAACACGTTCTATGCTCGCGTATTAAGATCTTTGTGGAGAACGAAAGGTCCCTTATAGGAATCGACATGAATTTCACAAACAGACTTTACATAGAAATCGAAATCTATACTAAGACACATTACAGTGCGTAGCGATGGGTACTTTTCGTACCACCATAATTTCTCCCTTTCCCTGTTATAATTGAGAATGGTGCAAGGAAGAACAACTGCCCGTAAGGTGACATGTGAAGTGTTGCTTTTACATGACCTGTGTAACAAGACAGAAACTGTATCCATAAATGGTGCATACAACTTGCTTTCCCATACAATAAGAACCATGATCAGCATTGCTGGAGGGCTAACTGGTAACGTTGTACTATTTTCCGTTTACGACGTGTTGTGCAAGAGAGTAAGCAGGAATGACGTTTTCACAGATGTAAACTATCATTGTGTTGTGGCTTGCGGATTTCATGTCTGTAACGCGAATGCAGTAAAAGCTATGGATCTTGTGTAACTGATAATCTCCAACATCAAGACGCATTTTTCGGTCGATGGCGAGGTTCAAGGAAGTAGGAAGTAAGCACACTGGAAAAAAGTGGTCAACTCTGGGGCTTCACTCTAACACCGCGTAACACTGCGTCTGGCGTTGGTAACGGCCTCAGTTCGATGATGAACCGAGTACCCAATATTTTCCAGATGTGCCACATCCAGTTGAAGCAAATCATTGCCGATTACGTGCCTTAGAGCTGTTCCAAATGCTCTCTGATCTTTTTTATGGTAGTAAAATCAGCTGATGTAGCGAACCAATCGAGTTGCGGTAGGCTGGTTGGGTGTTCGTCAAATCAGGGACATATGCGCGGAGCCTTGTGAACACGACTGATATATTCTTGGAAGACGTATCCACAGTGTAATCATCATGCAGATACGGAAGAAATGGTGTCCACCAAGAATGCTGAAATGAACATCCTGCTTCATCTTCACGCTAATCTCAATGAATGTGGCTAAGTTTTCGTACTTAAAGCACCCCCAATACGTCACAGAACCACCTCTGGCCTGAACTACACCCTCAGCCTACTCAGGGCTAAATGCATCACTGGACCGAAGGTGAAATTGCGCCACGTGTCATTTGAAAAGAGGAGAAATTGGGACAATCTTCACACACTACGCGACTCCCGTCAATTACTATCCTGACATTGCCGTGAGCAATGGACATTTGCGACGTACCCGACTCCAACGTCGCGTCCATATTAATCCCCGTCGATACCCCTACAATTCAACAAAATTTCTTCACGGAATGGCCATTGGCACGTAGAGATACAGTAGCTCATTTGAGTCATTCTGTTACATCTCCGTGTTGACCCATTGTACTGCGCAGATTTCATACACCGACAGGCATATACACACTGCTTGACTGCCACGTCTTATGTCCATCGTTTAGGACAACGCTTCAAAGCGACCAGTGTGCTCTTTTGAGTAGATGAGCTATATTTTGCTGGTAAGGTTATTTGCAATGACACGAGCAGCTCCAGACCGTCCATATCAGCTCAACTCGTGGAAAAGTTGTGTGATATCCCTTGCGACGCATTTCCAAAGCTCAGGTAATAGTGATCCCATACGCTCGTGACAGTGATGATCCCTCGAACTGTCTTGTGTAATACAATATCGTCAGTTTTGAATCCCTAGTAATACGAAACTAATACACATAAACAGTGGTTGAGCGCACAACGGGTAAATCATACTTGTACATGATGATTGCGCAGTATTTGTTTTGTCTGTGACTTCATCGTTCCAGTGTAGGCACATGCACGTGATACACTGAAGAGCCAAAGAAACTGGTACACCTACCTAATATTGTGTAGGCCCCCAGAGAGCATGCAGAAGTGCCGCGACACGATGTGGTATGGACTCGACTAATGTCTGAAGTAGTTCTGGAGGGAACTGACAGCATGAATCCTTCAGGGTTGTCCATAAATCCGTAAGAGTACGAGAGGGTAGAGATCTCTTCTGAACAGCACATTCCAAGGCATCCCTCATATGTTCTATAATGTTCATGTCTGGAGAGTTTGCTGGCCAGAGGAAGTTTTTAAACCCAGAGGAGTGTTCCATGGAGTCACTCTGTAGCAATTCTGAACACGTGTGGTGTCACATTGTACTGCTGGAGTTGCCAAGTCCATCGGAATTCTCAAAGGACATGAATGGATGCAGGTGATCAGACAGGATGCTTACGTACGTGTCACCTGGTAGAGTCGTATGTAGACGTATCGGGGGTCCCACACATTTACAGAGCCTCCAGCAAGTTTAACAGTCCCCTACTGATATGCAGGGCCCATGGATTCATGAGGTTGTCTCTATATCCTTACTTGTCCATCCGTTCGATACAATTTGAAACTAGACTCGTCCGACCAGGCAACATGTTACCACTCATCAACAGTCCAATGTCGGTGTAGACGGGCCCAGGCGAGGCGTAAAGCTTTGTTACAATGAAATGAATACCCCTAGCTGCATACAGGCGTTGATATAAGTCAACGGGGACAGTTGAAAATGGGTGCCCCGAACGGGACTCGAACCCGGGATCTCCTGCTTACATGGCAGACGCTCTATCCATCTGAGCCACAGGGGACACAGGAGATAGTGCGACTGCAGGGACTTATCTCTGGCACGCCTCCCGCGAGACCCACATTCGCAACTTATTGTCTCGCACTATATTCATAGTGCCCCTGACCATCATACTCATTACTCGTGGCTTTACTGCCGATTTCCGTAAGAGTTCGGGCACTGTTTGTGCATTCGCACAGAAGATGGTCAAACGGCCGGTGAGCCTCAAATATATATATATATATATATATATATATATATATATATATATATATATATATATATATATATATATATATGAAGATGCTATCTGTTCTTTCGGACATGTCCGAAATGAGTATGATGGGCAGGGGCACTATGAATATCGTGCGGGACAATAAGCTGCGAATGTGGGTCTCACGGGAGGCGTGCCAGAGATAAGTCCTTGCAGTCACACTATCCTCTGTGTCCTCGGTGGCTCAGATGGATAGAGCGTCTGCCAAATAAGCGGGAGATCCCGGGTTCGAGTCCCGTTCGGGGCACACATTTTCAACTGTCCCCGTTGACCTATATCAACGCATGTATGCAGCTAGGGGTATTCATTTCATTGTAATTTCCTTCTAACGAGCTGCATGGTCACCGATGGTATCTGTTCTTTCGGTCGTGTCCGAAAGAAGAGATACTATCTTCCTATATAGGTAAAGCTTTGAGTCGTGCAGTCAGAAAGGGTACACGAGTTGGTCTTCGGCTCCGAAAGCCCATATCGATGATGTTTCGCTGAATGGCTCGCACGCTGACACTTGTTGATGGCCTAGCGTTTAAATCTTCTGCAATTTGCAATTTAAATGTGTGTGAAATCTTGTGAGACTGAACTGCTAAGGTCATCAGTCCCTAAGCTTACACACTACTTAACCTAAATTATCCTAATGACAAACACACACACACCCATGCCCGAGGGAGGATTCGAACCTCCGCCGGGACCAGCCGCACAGTCCATGACTGCAGTGCCCTAGACCGCTCGGCTAATCCCGCAAGGCGTCTGCAATTTGCGTAAGGGTTGCACTTCTGTCACGTTGAACAATTGTCTTCAGTCGTCGTTGGTCCAGTTCTTGCAGAATCTTTTTCCGCCGCAGCGATATCCGGGGATTTGATGTTTTACCAGATTCCTGATATTCACGATACACTAGTGAAATGGTTGTATGGGCAAATCCCCAATTCATCGCTACCTCGGAGACTATGCGCCGACTATAATACCATGTTCAAATTCACTTAAATCTTGATAACGTTCCATTGTAGCAGCAGTAACCATTCTAACAACTGCGCCAGACACTTGTTGTCTTACATAGTCGTTGCCGACCGCAGGGCTGTTTTCTGCATGTTTACATATGTCTGTGTTTGAATATGCATGCCTATGCCAGTTTCTTTGGCGCTTCAGTGTAGATGACAATGTAACAGCGCCAGACGAGTATTTATCACGATCAACAAATAACTCTAAATGAACCTGTGATTTATCCATTCTATAATCATCAGCCTACTCTGGGTAACAGTTATATTACGATACTGATAGTTAAATTACAGTTTAATACGAAACACTTGTTATGATTTTATCCTGAAGTTTTCACGAACAATGCCCAGCACGGACGCGAACTGCAGACATACAAATTTTATCCTCCCACCTCCAGTACCTCGACGTCGGCATAAATGTCCCAGTAACCAGACCGTTTAATTTTTTGTGCTCATTCGCATTTTCCACTTTTCTCTACACTGCCACTATTGCACTCAACTTGCGTCTCTCGTTGAATTGTTGGTTTTAGGTGAAGAGTTGGGATGGATGCGGGAGCGAGGTGTGTGTGGGAAGGGGGGGGGGGGATGCTGAAGGTGCTTGATGTGATCGAAGGCGACGAAGCTTTCTCACCACAATGAGTGTATTTATCCGCTGCAGTCTCAAAGACGTGATGCAAACCTGCATTTATGACTTCTTTGTCTTCATATTTTCCAGTTCATATCAAACGGAGTTTTCACTTCTACATGTCCTGTGGAGATCTCCACGTACGTTGACTGAATATAACCGTGTACTCGCGGGTACTGATAGCACTTGTAATCACGTACCGTTTTCCGTTATTTTGGTATGACAAATCTTACCAAAATCAACGCGTTTGAAGATTATTAATAAGTTGCTGGTGCTTTTAAACATCATTTTTAATAGCACATAAGTCCTAATACAAACACAACCAAATACGACTATTTGCCCTCATAAATGGGTTTTTCAGTATTGTGTCTCTTCGCTTCAGCTCCTGACGCTGAAGGCGACGTTGTATCGGACTATTTCATGATTCGCAATACCTGTAGAAAAACCGACGTTTTTCCCACTCAGAAATGCTTCGAGGCGTCAAATTCCACATATGCGATTGGCAATATGAATTTTCGCAAGTCTTAATCGCTGGTATTCTCCATTTATACTGAAGGAGCTCAATGCGTAGTGGCAAGAATCGTATGTGAACCCTCCGTGCAGCGGTACTACGGACGTGTCCTGTCTGGTACAGCTGTGAAAAACGTAGTAGGAAATGATCGACAGACGAAAACTGCTGTTTCTATAGAAATAAAAGAAAGCTTTAAGAGGCATCACATAAAACTGGAATGACAAATATGTGAAAAATGTTACAATCGATGGTCTGAAACTATTCCTGAAAATCAATCTCCCTCATTCTACTCTTCACCGGTAATGTATGCTAGTATGTTATCCTTGACAGCTAGTGTTCATCATAGACAAGGGTATCTTCAAGAGTGCCCCAGGGAAGTGTAATAGGACCACTGCTATTTTCTATGCATATAAAGCATATGGCGGACAGCATGAGCTGCAATCTGCGGCTGATGGCTGAAGACGATGATGACTGGGGAGGTGTCGTCATTGAGTGGCTGCAGGATGATACGGAATGACTTAGACAAAATTTCTAGTTGGAGTGAAGAATGGTAGCTAGATCTAAATGCAGAATGATGACGAGAAAAAACAAACCTATAATATTCGAATACAGCATTAGTAGTGTTCTGCTTGAGACAGTCACGTTCACTAAATATCTAGACGTAACGTTGGAATCCAGTATGAAATGGAATGAACGTGTAAGGACTGAAGTAGGGAAGGCAAATGGCCGACTTTGGTTTATTGGGAGACCTTTAGGAAAATGTGGTTCATCTGTAAAGGAGATCGCATATAGGACACTAGTACGCCCCTTTGTTCAGTACTTTTAGAATTCTTGGGATCCACACTCGGATTGATTAAGGGAAGACACCAAAGTAATTCTGAGGCGGGCTGCTAGATTTGTTACCTATAGGTTCGAAGAACATGCAAGTATTACGGAATGATTCGGGCACTCAAAGAGGAATCACTAGGGGGAAGGCGACATTCTTTTCCAGGGACACTATTAAGAAAATGTAAGTAACCGACATTGGGGCATTTACCGCTAACTGCAGAACCATTATACTGCCGCCAGCATACATTTCGCGTAAGGACCATGAAGATGAGATTGGAGTGATCAGGGTTCGCCTGAGGCATATGGACAGTCGTTTTTCCCTCCCTCTATTTGCGAGAGGAACAGAAAAGGAAATAACTAGTAGTGGTACTTGGTTATCTCTGCCACGCACCTTACGGTAGCTTGCGGAGAATATCTGTAGATGTAAATGTAGAATACAAACGACGGTTTTTTCTAGATCAGCTATTCCTGATTATATTGTTTTTGTCGTTATTATTTCCGGATGTTAGATTTCATGCTGTATAGAAATTTATACATATTATACATTTATACATATTAAACGATATAGATCTCATACAGTATACAAACGAACGTTTTTCAAGTATTGCAGAGACGTTACAGCAAAAATTCTCCAAAACAAATGTAGCACCAGTAAATAATGTTGCACTAAACACAATGATGTTACTTCCAACCACAGAAATGAAGCCAATAAAACTATTCAAAAACTAAAAAATAAAAAGTCACTAGGCTTAGATAAAGTACCAATGTGTGTATGAAACAATGCATAGGGATTATACAAGGTCCCATAACCAATATATTAAATGAATGCTTCACATCAGGGACATTTCCAGAGCAGTTAAAACAGACAAGAAACCTTTGTTTAAGAAAGGTAATGCAGAAGACATAGAAAATTACCAACCCATTTCCCTGCTGTCAGCATTCTCAAAAATAATAGAAGCAATTACGAAAGACAGATTAATGAATTACGTGAATAAACACAATCTTTTAAGCTAATCACAGTTTGGTTTCCGAAGAGACAAAAATACGGAGCCAGTCATTGTAGAATTCAAAAAAGTTGTACTTGGTGTTCTTGATAAAGATGAGTGTGTCACAGGCATATTTTTGGATCTCTCTAAGGCATTTGATACAGTCGACCACAAGGTTATACTAAATAAATTAGAAACATTAGGAATAAGAGGGGTAGCTAATGACTGGTTTCGATCATACCTAGCAGACAGGGTACAAAGAGCAGAGATAGCACATACTTCAAATAGATTTAAACATCTAACATTTAGTAAAACACTTATCAGAGCCAAAATACATTAATATAGGGGTTTCACAAGGTAGCATATTAGGACCAATACTATTCCTGATATACATCAATGACTTTCCCAGTAGTGTTACTCAAGGTGAAAAAATCCTCTTCGCTGATGACAGCAATATTATTGTCAGTGAGAAAACAAGAGAACTACTTGCAGAGAAAGCAAATGAAACTCTCAAGGAAATTTATGATTGGTCAGTAAGCAACAAAGTGACATTGAACATAAAGAAAACTAATGTCATGAATTTCAGTTTGTGGTTGTAAAATGACAATATTAAATTAAATGTAGATTTCATCTTTATAGACCTTGCAACAAATGCAAAGTTTCTAGGAATGAATATTGATTCTCAGTTGAAGTGATGTGCACACACAAAGGTACTTGCAAACAGAAAGTCATCAGCTGGTTATGCCCTTAGAATCCTATCATCACTGTGTAACATACAGTGTCTTTTAGTTACGTACTATTCATATGTACACTCAATTCTTTGCTGTGGCATTCTTTTTCGGGGAACAAACGCACCAAATATGAACACAATTTTCAAACTTCAGAAAAGAGCCATAAGAATAATAACCAAAAATACTAGTCGAGCTCATTGTAGACATCTGTTCAAAACAATGGAGATTTTAACTGCTCCATGTGAATATATTTACCAATCAGTTGTACACATCAAAAATAACATTGGTAATTACTGCACAAACAGCTCTGTCCACGACCATGCACCAAGAGCTAGACTCAACATATATTTACCAAGAAAAATAAACATAAAACTCAAAACAGCATTTTTTACCAATGAATAAAACTATACGATAAATTACCAAAAGAGATTAAAGAAATTGCTAAAATACATTTTTTTAAAAAGGCAGCTAAAAGGTACCTTTTATGCAATGCGTTTTATACATTGAAGGATTACTTAGATAAAACAGAGTACAGGTTTGATAAACAAATGTTATACAAATAAATAATAATAGTGATTTTAAAACATCCAACATTCCACATAACAGCTTCACATTATGTTTTATACGTTCTTTTTTTCTTTCTAGAAATACTTTTTCCAAGCTATGCATAGCAGAATACTGACACCTCTTACACCTCTTTCTCTTTCTGAGCTCAACATCTCACTCATTATAGAGGGATGCTGACTCAGTTTTTCAGGATAGCAAATGGGAAGTTGTGGTACACAAAATGGCCCAGAGATAACCAGTGTGTGTGTGTGTGTGTGTATGTGTTTGTGTGTGTAGTGAATGAGTGATGTGTTATGAAACAATGTGTGTATAGTGTGTGCAGTGACTGATAGTAAGCTATGAGGGAACAGTGTGGCATTACATTGTTTAATAAGTTATTTGTAAAAAGAAGCATTTTGTACCAGGAGTAAATCTAATGATTGTCTCTAAGTAGAGGTCTGTAAATGTATGTGTATACGAATTAGCTTACTGTAAATTGGTTTAAACTTGTAAATAATTTGACATGTCCCATATCCTTGTAAAAAGAGATCTACGGGTGAACAAAACTGTTATTACTACTACTACTACGAAGTCTAAAATGAGATTTTCACTCTGCAGCGGAATGTGCGCTGATATGAAACTTCCTGGCATATTAAAACTGTGTGCAGGACCGAGATTCGAACTCGGGGCCTTTGCTTTTCACGGGAAAGTGCTCTATCATCTGAGATACCCAAGCACGACTCACGACACGTCCTAACAACTTTACTTCTGCAAGTACCTCGTCATCTACCTTCCAAACTTCACAGAAGTTCTCCTGCGAACCTTTCAAAACTAGCACTCCTGGAAGGAAGGATATTGCGGAGACATGGCTTAGCCACGGTCAGGGAGATGTTTGCAGAATGAGATTTTCACTCTGCAGTGGAGTGTGCGCTGATATGAAACTCCCTGGCAGATTAAAACTGTGTGCCGGACCGAGACTCGAACTCGCGACCTTTCGTAAAAGTTGTCTCATGATAAATGTAACGACAGGTTATTAAGAAAAACTGAGAAAGGCCCTTATGACTCTAATTTTACAACAATAAGTAAATATAAAAATGAAGTTATTATAGATATTAAATTACTAGCATTGGAACCATCTTCAACAGAAACTGTGAGGGCGATTTGATATTTAACGAACAGAAATTTTGAACTCCGATTGCTCAATGTTTAGGAAGGATAGGGCGGGTGCTATGGGTGTTCATTGCAGTTAAAAGCTGTTTAAACGCAGTTGAGATCTATACTGGGTCGGACTGTGAAATAGTCTGGATAAAGCTGTCAGTCAGACAAGGAGTGGGCATTGTATTAGGATGGTTTTATAGACCACTAGCATCCGCACCAAACGTCGCAGAACGTTTCAAGGAACGTCTTGAGTGCTTATGAAATAAATATCCAAATTATTCATTAGTTATATCCGGAGACTTTAATCTGGCATCCATTGACTAGGAAAATTAGACGTTTATCGCAGGGGGCAGAAGCAATAACTCGTGTGAAGTTATTCTTGGAGCGCTCTCAACTTACAGCCTTGAGCAATTGGCTAGAAAACCAGCTCGAGGTGGAAACATATTAGATATCTTGGCGACAAACAGACCTGATCTTTTTGAGGAAGTTAATCTAGAAGAAGGTATTAGCTACTATAATTTCGTTGTGGCCTCTGTGTCAGTGTAAGTTGCAAAAAAACAAAGAAACAGAGTACAGGTTTCTTGTTTGGGAATGCAAATAAAAGTGTCATTAATGAATATCTTCATAGTCAGCTCCAAGAATGTACTGCGGGACAAAAAAGACATTGAGCATCTTTGGTCGGAATTTAAATGTATTGTACACCACGTGCTAGAGAAATACGTGCCTAGCAAAAATATATGGGATGGTAAGGATCCACCTTGGTTCCACAAACATGTTAGGAAGTTGCTGAGGAAGCAGAGAATTTTGCGCAGTTGTTTTAAACGTAGTCACTGCTCCGCTGACAAACATGACTTTGGCGCGAATAGTGTCCTCCGCCAAACACCGCTTGGTGGCTAGAGGAGTATATATGTAGATGTAGATATGAATATGTAGAGGATCCAGTTTTTTTGTCGTTGTGTAGTATTCAGTAGGAAGACTAGTTTGTTTGATTTTGTTCTCCCCTTGTCTCTGTTGTTTGTTTGGCTTACAGACAAATAGATCCAATTGACACTTCCTAATGTTACATTTATATTCGATAGTGGAAATTTCTGTTTCCTCCAAAATTAATTTTTAGCTTTTACCAGTTTGTGTTGCACATCCTCCATTCTTCGATCATGGTCAGTTATTTTGGCGTCAAAATAACAAAATTCATCTGATTTTTTTAGTAACTTGTTTCCTAATCTAATCCCTCCAGCGTCGTATGATATTCACTTTATAACCTATTTTCAAGTCACTATCAATTTCGTTAAGCTGTTCATCCAAGTTCTCTGCCATCTCTGACAGAATTACAATGCCATCAACAAACTTCAAAAAGTTTTCATTTCTTGTCCTTGAATTGTAATTGCTTCTCGAAATTCATCTTTGATTTCCTTTCTTGCTTGCTCACTGTACAGATTGAATAACGTCTGAGGTAAGCTATTATCCTTTCTGAAAATCAGCTCACCTACATGAAAGCTGACTCTTGTAACTACAGTCTGCTGACTGACTGTACATGTAGAAACCTTTTCCGTCCTATATTTTATGTCTGCCACTTTTATTAGAGTTTCAAAGAGAGTATTGCAGTGAACATTACCAAAAGCTTTCTGAGAGTATACAAATGCTATAAAAGTAGTACTGCCTTAAGTATATCCACTAAGCATCACCAATGTCGGCTTTTACCAGTCTTTTACCGTTCTGTCGTAAATAATTCGTGTCAGTATTTGGCAATCCTGACCTATCAAACCGTAATTCGGCGATAACTACACCGCTGATTTTGCACCCGTCCTTTTTGAAACTGAAGTTATTTCATTCTTCTTTAAGTCTGAGGGTGTTTCTCCACTCACACCAGGTGAAATAACTTTCTCATGGCTGTTTCTCTCAAGGATATTAATAATTCTGGGAGAATATCTTCTACTGTAGGTGTCGGTCCAAAAAATGTGAAACTGTGTGTGAATTCCTAAGCGACCAAACTGCTGAGGTCATCGGTCCCTAGACTTACACACTACCTAAACTACCTGATGCTAAGAACAACACACACGCCCATGCCCGAGGGAGGACTCGAACTTCCGGCGGGAGAGGCCGCGCAATCCGCGACATGGCGCCTCAAACCGCGCGGCCACTACGTGTGGCGGGTTGATCCCACTTAGGTCTTTTAGTGTTATGTCGAGCTCTTCTCGTAGAATCTTAGCTTCCGTCTCATCCTTATTTACTTCCTCTTTAGATTCTGTAATGTCTTCAAGCTCTTCTGTGTTTTCCTTACATCTTTCAGCTTTCCTTCTGTACTTAGTACTTGCTTACCATCTGAGCTCTTGACGTTAATACCACTTCTCTTTACTGCGAAGGTCTTCTTAGGTTTCTTCTAGTTGGCGTATATCTTTCCTATCTTTCCCTCAGTCATGCATGTTTACACAGTCTTGCATTTGCCCTATAGCCATACGTGCTTAATTATTTTGCACTTTTTTAGTCTCTTTTTTTTAGTCGTCTGTATTCTCTTTTCTCTGTTTCGTTACCTTTGCGTTATTCAATGATTTCTACTTGGTCTTCTCGTTTTGCCTATTTCATCTTCAACTACGTTTACTATTTCATCTGTCTCTCTCATTCGTGTTCTATCGTATTTCTTCCTTCGTTTTTCGGTCAGACGTTGTCTCATTCATCCTAAGAAATTTTCAGTAACCTCTGGTTCTTTCAATTTATTGCAGCTCTATGTCTTTGATTTCCTATCTTGCTCCAATTTCTTAAATTTTTATCTTCAATACATTACCAATAAATTACGCTCAGAGTCCAGTTGTATCCATGGAAATGTTTTGCAGTTAAAAATCTGTTTTCCAAATCTGTGTCTGGCCATTGTATAATCTATTTGAAACCTTCCGGTATCCAGTTTTTTTTCGCTGACTGTCCAATGAGGCGTTTAATCAGCAGTGTATGAAGGGTGTAGTTTAGGGCGGGATGTGTTATGTGATATTGCGGGTTGGGGAGAGGTTTGAGCACAGCGCTCAGATCGATTCAGCTGCGGTGTTTTCCGTATTGTGACTTGGCTCCACTCATTCATGCGCACGAATCAGAACGTTTATTTCAACATTATCGGTGACTAAGTGTTACCCTTTCTGCTACATTCTCATCATGAGTTTGCTGTGCTGGCAAGTAAACAATAGCAGTGATGACGGTCTGTACGTACACATTCATGCTTTGCCGAACACAAAGGCACCCCATCGTCCATCGAATAGACCGCTAAATTAGCCGACATCAACCCCCTACAACGTGTCAAGAACTACGGATGACACGTAGCAATCAACTTCACTGCAGTTTGGTAGCTCTACGTGATATGGTATCTCTACGTGAGACACATCTTACGACGGGCGAGCGCGGCCGTAGCGCCAAAGAAACTGATATAGGCATGCGTATTCAAATACAGAGATATGTAAACAGGTAGAATACGGCGCTGATATCGGCAACGCCTATATAAGACAACAAATGGCTGGCGCAGTTGTTAGATCGGTTACTGCTGCTACAATGGAACGTTATCAAGATTTGAGTGAGTCTGAATGTGGTGTTATAGTCGGCGCACGTACGATGGGACGCAGCATCTCCGAGGTAGCGATGAAGAGGGGATTTTCCCGTACTACCATTTCACGAGTGTACCGTGAATATCAGGAGTCCAGCAAAACATCAGATCCCCGACATCGCTGCGGCCGGAAAAAGATCCTGCAAGAAAGGGACGAACGACTACTGAAGAGAATCGTCCAACGTAACGGAAGTGCAATCCTTCCGTAAACTGCAGGAGATTTCAGTGCTGGGCCATCAACAAATGTCAGCTTGCGAATCATTCAACGAAACATCATCGATATGGGCTTTCGGAGCCGAAGACCAACTCGTGTACCATATGCGAGTGCAGGCTTTCTCGGCGAATTTCATATATCAAGTCTTCACGAGTTGTCAGCCGAGGAACATCGTCGTCTCGTGGCAACGTTTCGATGGAATGCGTCTCCATCATCTTCAGGCGAAGTGTCGGGATATCGTCGGTCGCGGGCTTATATCTCTGCTGGACCGCTCTCCGCCTCCCGCGGCCGGCCAAACACGCGCCCGCGTAATCGCCCGATGCGCCTGGACGACGATGCTACGAGACGACGATGCTACTCGGCTGACAACCCGTGAAGACTTCATATATGAAATTCGCCGAGAAAGCCTGCACTCGCATATAACATACCTCTACGGGGAGGATATACATCGCAGTTACAAGACGCTGCAGAAGCTACGGAGCAAGAAGGGAAGCTGCTCAGCAGGTTGGCCTTCTTACTCCGATTTCGGGATAAAGAAGTGATGCCTAAGTTAGCCAACTTGCGGCATCCTGTCAATACCAACAGGACGAGACACATCTTACGACGGGCGAGCGCGGCCGTAGTACGAGAACACATCAGGGTCACAAGACTGGAACTCGATAAGAACGGTAGAAGCCTGCTTTCTCTACATCTCCGATTGGCTTCCTGTCTCCCAGAATACACCTGGGACTGGATAGAAGGCAATACCTTTGCCAATGGCGAATTGTCGAAGAAGAAAGCCACCGAAAGGCAGTGCAATGAATTCCTTCGACTTTCGGAAGTGCGACAACAGAAAGAAACACGATCTCACAACAAGGTGGTCATTAATGTAACAAATAAGGAACTGGATGGGCCAACACAAGATGTGCTGTCCAAGCGCCTAAACATCGCCCCGGTTCCGGGCACCCTGCCGAAACGGGTCATCATAAGTGGGGTAGAGCAAGCCATAAGGAGACTGCCTGAAGAAGCTGCAGAAGAGGTAAAGAGACGTCTGCAGAGTACTAGACAAAGCAAAGATGCCAAAGAATAACATTTCGGCGGCAGAACGAAAGGCGCTAAGGGCACTCAGGGAAGACCAGGACACAGTGGTCTTGGCAGCGGACAAAGGCTGTAAGTAGGCTGTTTATGTTTTCTTATTGGCAACGTTACGTAGCGCTCTGTATGAAAATCACTGGCTGTGCTGTGTGCAGTCTGTGGCTAGTTTGCATTGTTGTCTGCCATTGTAGTGTTGGGCAGCTGGATGTGAACAGCGCGTAGCGTTGTGCAGTTGGAGGTGAGCCGCCAGCAGTGGTGGATGTGGGGAGAGAGATGGCGGAGTTTTGAAATTTGTAAGACTGGATGTCATGAACCGCTATATATATTATGACTTTTGAACACTATTAAGGTAAATACATTGTTTGTTCTCTATCAAAATCTTTCATTTGCTAACTATGCCTATTAGTAGTTAGTGCCTTCAGTAGTTTGAATCTTTTATTTAGCTGGCAGTAGCGGCGCTCGCTGTACTGCAGTAGTTCGAGTAACGAAGATTTTTGGTGAGGTAAGTGATTTGTGATAGGTATAGGTTAATGTTAGTCAGGGCCATTCTTTTGTAGGGATTTTTGAAAGTCAGATTGCGTTGCGCTAAAAATATTGTGTGTCAGTTTAGTGTTGAGCAGAATAGGTAAAGAGCGAAATGTTTGAGTGCGTTCAGTTCTGCTCAGCTGTTTGAAAATCAAATAATGTAAGAGGTTTATCAGCACAGTAATTAATTAATTTTTCTAAGGGGACGTTTCATATGTCGACCCTTAGCCGAGGATACCTCACTGGAATCTTCTGATTTTTTCTTGTAGTTTGTGTAATTAGTGTAGATTTTGTTTATTGCTAGCGCGTAATTGTAGAGAGAATCTCCTTTGTAGTTGCAGTCTTTCATTGTTGTACAGTAAAACAGGTGTGGCACGCATGTAAATTTGCACCAAGTATTTCGCAGCTGCGCTTGCAATTAACTACATATTATTTTCAGTGCTATGTTAATGTGTTCTCTTATTTTTGCTCTTCAAATTTTGTTTTTCTGTGTTGTCGTGTGAAATATTGTGACAATAATGGCGTGTGAAAAACGTAATACTAGGCTCCAAAGTAAACTGAGAAATGACAGTGAAGACGAAAGCAGTGTGTTAGCGCCACCATGTAATGAATTAACTAATGTTCAAAGTAGTAATTTGGTAATTATGCATAGGGAAATGGATCGAGCTGCAAATAATGGTGTAGGCAGTGAAACAATTAGTGAACAGGGAAGCATTATCGACCGATCGGTCGGCAACAGCTCGCCTCAGGATTCCGAAATGACAGGACACAATCTTGAAAATACTGTAGATTCAGGTTTTGCGTCCTCACCGTTTTCTCAAATAAATCAAGACACATTTTCTGCTTTTCAAAATGCGAATATTGCCGGTTTAAATGCACTGCCGAATAGCACTGAGGAACATGTTTCAGACACCAGTGCACTGTTATTACAGATAATGCAACAAATGGGACAAAGGCTACAAAAGTTAGACACAACGCTTGAACAAAATCAGAAACAAATGGGACAAAATCTTCAAAAGTTAGACACAATGGAACAAAATCTTCGGAAGTTAGATACCACACTTGAACAAACACGTGAAGATTTGACTACTGAGTTACATAAGATTGAATCGAAACGTCAAAAAGTCTGTAATGACGTAAAAACACAAATTTGTGAGCATTTCCAACCTATTTTTTCGCGTCATGAAAATGCAGCCATAAAAGAACTGCAAACTATTGTTCATGAAAATCACGACACCTTGCAAGCTAAAATTGACTCAGTTGCATCTACCGATTCGGTTACGCAATTTGCAAAAACTCAGGAAAACTTAAAGGACACAGTAGATACGATTTCAACACAAATGGACACTCTGAAACTTGGTTCAGACAAACACACAGAGGAAATAATTTCACTATCGGATAAAGTAGACGAACTTTCAGATCAGTTCACTAACTTATCTACAAAGGTAGATGATGATCTGAATGACACAAGACCTGTAGCCTTCACGGACACTGAAGAGTATGAACAAATTAGAAAATTCAAACAAAATCAAAATCAAATCAATACACAGTACAAAAGAGAAATCCGGGAAGTACAAGATCAGTTGGCACAAGTAATACAAGAATTACATATTTCAGAGGACACTCGCGCTCCAGTACGGGAAGAGGGACATAGAAATACGGAACAACCACAAAATAATAACACAGGACACTTCGGAAATTATGAAAGAAATTGGCAAGGCGCATTGGATTTTGAGATGGAACCGCCGAAACGAAGTAACAATGAGCGATGTGCGACTCAACGACACGATGATTTTGACTATAAGCTGTTCATTACTACACGTAAATTCAAAACATTTAAGAATTCTGGCAACGACATTCATCCACGAGCATGGCTTCATCAATTCTCTCATTGTTTTCCTCCCAACTGGTCATTAGAGCACAGATTAGAATTTATGTGTGGCTACTTAGAGAATGAACCAGCTGTAAGAATGCGATCGGTCATTCACGATTGTCACAGTGAAGGAGAATTTTATCATGCCTTCCTTTCAGCGTATTGGTCTCAAGCTACACAAGACCGAGTAAAACATAGCATCATAATGATGAAACATTTCGAACAATCTGAATTTTCCAGTCTGTCAAACCCATACAGCCCCTCAGAACTCATCCGCATTTGCTTAATCAAATTGCCTGAACATTTACGACATATTATTTTGGCAGGACGTTGCAAAGACGACATTGAAGCTTTTCAGGGACTGTTACAAGAATTGGAAATTGACACTGACAATCGCGGGACGCGAAAACAGGAGCACAACAATTACAGGTCACATCCGTCACAATTCCGCAATGGAAGAAATAATAACTGGATACGACAAGGCTATTCTTACAACGCAAATCGTGACCAAAACAGACACCACCTGTATGACAACCGTTGCCAGAGTAGTAGTAATTACAGAGAAAGATCGCATTTCCGTAGTAATGAATATGACATGGATAACCACAGAAACAGACAATATGGAAACCAAAACAATTACTATCATGGGAGACAGAATAACTTCAGACGCAACAGTTCAGAGCGCAGTTACGATTCAGGGGGACATTCTAGACCATGTGACCAACAAGAAAGAAATTACGGAATCTACCGTTATGACGACAGACGATATAATCGTAACAACAGACCAGAATTTAATCAGAACTGGCGGGTTTCAAACAGGGCAGGGCCCTCTCGACAAGGTGAATTTGTGGAAGTTAGACCTCCAAATCCCAGTAACGACGCGCGGCAACAAAGAGACAGACAATGACTCGCACCGCAGGCAGACACGTGCGCCGGCTGGCTCCGAGTAAAATAACGTAGACGCTAACCTTGAGAAAAATTTTAGCATTCCTTACTGACGTATACCACACGATAATTGCGTTGAAGTTGAAACTCTGCGTAGTAGGAAGAGTAAAGGTTTACACCACATTTCACATGTACAACCGTTTATTGAGAGATAATCTGCTTTTTAACTTAGTCTTTGCTATAAAATTTTTTCACTTCACGTTACTAGTATGCTTTGTCAGACTTAGAATCTGTTAACATGCTACAATGTTTGAAGTTAAATATCCAGTCAAGAACCAAGAGAACTTATTTAAACAGAAATTACGAATGCATTGTTATTGTGAACAGATGACACAGTGTTATTGTGTGTGTACATTCTCGCTTGTTAGTTGCACGATTACGTAACGACTATAAGGCTCACATGCTTAGACCATTTACCAGTACTGCAAATGAGATTTTAATGCAACATTTTGGTTTACTTGAAAATACATTCTGGATTTAAAGTACTTTCTGTGAGATACCAGATGACACAGTGGTTAGTTTATGTGACAGCTACACGATTTTATCACGACGCTACTAATGAGTGACAATTTACAATGTTGCTTTTGCGGTGTATCTGTTTTATATCTGCACAGTTTTTCTGAATTCTTCCGGAAAGTAAAACATGTTTTAGTAGTAACTTTTGTGGTATAGCTACAAGGAGACAGCCTTTTCCGTAGCACAACAATACGTTACAGCACAGTACTTTCTTCATCACGGCAATAAGCGTAATATCTAAGATATCTATACGCAAAGCATTTCACTTTTGTTTATCATGAGGTAAGTACATTGACTTCAGCAGAACTTAGCTTTCAGAGGACGATAACTATGACACTTCCACAGAGATTATCTTACAACGAGACGTACAGTTTAGTGCTACAGTGCACGTATTTGAGTGATTAATTTTGTACTTAAAAGATTTATTTTTAAAGATATTTGAAGTACAATAATACAAAGGTTTCCCGTGATACATTTCATTCCATTGCTGTAATCTGTAACACCTGAGGGTATAATTACATTAATCCTCAAGGGGGTACACGCGTACTTTGTGTACCATGTGTTTGTCAAGCACAAGGAGCCCTAGCTAATATGGTATTGGCTTATACAACTTTACACGTCGGTATCATATTTCTCTAACACATAAATTACACAGCTATCTGATCATTTAACTGGAAGAGACAAACATTTATTTTACTATATCAGTGACAGATGCTTACGTAATTACACAGTTGAATAACTTCACACTTATGAAACTGTATTTTGTCTGTACTTTGTGAACTGTTCATATTTCTTTTTGGAAGCATTGTGATACTACAAGAGCTTTGAATGATGTATTTGGCATGGGATCATGATTTTTAAAGTACGTTTGAGGTAGATGACACTTTTGACATGAGCAGAGAATTTTTTTAGGTTTTGAAATTATTGAAGGAAGCTACGACGATTTTGAGATTTGGCTGAGGTTTTATGATGTTATGATGACGATGTGTATTACGCTGTTGCGGTATGTTTATGATCAATAAGCTGATGCTATATGAGGAATTTGATTATGCTACGTATTTATTATGATGAAATGTTGAAGAAGTGTCTACAAATATGTATATGTGTAATAAAGCAAGGAATCATGAGTAGTGGTTAGGGACTCTGGTTTGTGAAAAAGGATGTTGGAAACCGAGAATCGTACTTTAAGAGTTATGAAATGTGAGTAAATGCGTGAATGTATCATTATGCTGCCGAAAATTTTTTGGACACATATATTTATAGGATTTTGTTTCTACACATTTGCAACGCAAATTCTCGATCTGTGAAATTTTTGATATGAGACTGTCACTGTAACGCAAACTGGTCTCGTAAATGTTTCGGTAAGAAAGTTAAGTGACCACCTGCACGTAATGCGTCGTGGGCAACCAGCTGCGCGACGGTCACCTGGAAAAAAGGCATTAGTGTGTGCCTTTCAGAGGCACAGGCGGAGGAAAAAAAAGAGGCCATTATCCTCGCTATTGACATTCCTTTGTAGAAAGCATCGCAAATATGACACGCTCAATGTTGAAAACATGATTATACTGTGGAGCTCTTAATTTATGATATCTACTAAAATGCCTAATGAAACGATGAGAAACATTTCATGGCTATTGTCTTGCTAGTTGAGAGAAATGCCATATGGCTTGCTTTATGTATTTATTTACTCATTTTGTTTAATATCTAGTTTCTAGCTGCACTGCAGCATTGGTTAAAATAAAATTTAATAGATGTACTAATATAGCTATTTTATGCCTACAGATCCAGTCAATAATAAATTTATGATCTACTTCCAAGAAAACGAGGGCACATAAATAGACATTTCCCTTCACAGGAATTGCATAAATAATTTTTTTACGATTTGGTAACAAGTTCTCGTGATGCATCACCCTAATGTTAAGATGTGACATAGGTATTAAACATAGCCATTTTTAGTGTAATATTTTTTCTCCTTGAGCTTTGTCATGTTTAGATATAAGTTATTGCATTTGCTGCTGCTTGCTTTGCCAATTTCCATTTTTTTGTCATTGCTGTTTGTGTTAATTGTTTTGTGCTGCTGCATTGCCTCGTCCCTTAGTTTAGCATCAGAGCTCAGTAGATTTAAGTTAGCTTAAGATGGGGTAGGCCATATAAGAGAACAAGTTGTGATGAATTGGAAGAAATGCATTGAGAAGCTATAAGAAAATGGTTTGGCCAAAAAAGTATTTTGAAAGAGGATATGAACCAAAAGAGTAGGGTTTAGGGACAACAGGTTTAGGTAGGATATTCTTGGAAATAAATGATGAGGTAAGATAATGGAAATAAATAATGAGGTAAGGAATGTGTGAACATATAAATACAGAAAGCATGCTTGGATAGAATTTTTTTGGTGGGAACAAATGTTGAAATAAGAGGAAAGATATACGGAATGAAGTTTTGGGGTGGACTGCAGTACCAATTGTCACACTGAAAACAAACCCTGTCCTGTATTTTTGTGTTATTACACTATGTGAATTTGTGTTTTTCCTGTCTTAATGTGTTTAGCTAATAAGAGTTATGTTGTAGAATTTTTCTGATAATATGTTATTTTCTTTGTAAAGATGTTTAGACATTATTTATTCTGTTCTGTTTTAATGTTCATGTGTGAAGTTGATGTTTCGAAAGTTATTCTGATCTTTTATGTATGTACTCATTTCATAATTCCTGTAACACTGATGAATATGTTATTTCGATTCTTTTGTAAAGCTTGTACTACAAATGTGACCTGTATTGTTATGTTCTTTAATGATGTATTTTGTACCTTTGTAATTGTATTCTTATGTTGTAAAATTGTAATTGACACCAGTTCCTCATATTATTAACTTGTAAGTTACATTTCACTGCACACGTTTCTGTTGGTCATAGTATATGGACAATATGTGGGAAGTAGGGACTGTTAGTGTTTGCACGTGTGTTAATAATTCAGCAAGGGACTGGATAACAGCATTGCTGGTTCTAAGGACAATTCCAAAAACTTTGTGAGTGCACAATTGGTGGTTAAGGACTTGCTATATTGTCCGCAAGACTCTTCGATGGTGATTGTGCACGTGCAGAGTCGCAGCAGATGGCTGCTGGCCATCTCTATAAGGACTACAGTGGGTCTACACCATTCATGATCCATCAATACCATTATTTCTACAAGGACTGCAGTGGGTCTGCACCTTTGGTGGCCCACCAATACCATAATCTCTACCAAGACTATAGTGGGTCTGCTCTGTGATGACCTATCTACCAATATTCTTCAAAACGTCGAATGACTCTGCTGTGGGTTTGGTCTGTTGTGACCCATTACCTGACTGCATGTCGAGAGTCATCACTGTCTTTCTGTTGGAAGGACAACACTACTTCTTCAAGACTGCATGGAAATCCACTACTTCCGTGTGCATTTTCTTTTACTGCTCAGCCTTTGAGAACAACACTGCAATTTTACTGTGATGAATAATCAGAACTGTCTTTATGGACTGTGAGAAAATTTTAGCTTTTGACCAACATTGTGTCAATAAGTGTGTGCATTTGATATCTTTGTTATTGTAATTATGAAAAATTTTATCAAATCATTATTGGCCACTGCCCAAAACAATTTGTAAAATTTTTTGTGGGGAGCATGGGGGCTATGCAAGTAGGCTGTTTATGTTTTATTATTGGCAAAGTTACGTAGCGCTCTGTATGAAAATCACTGGCTGTGCTGTGTGCAGTCTGTGGCTAGTTTGCATTGTTGTCTGCCATTGTAGTGTTGGGCAGCTGGATGTGAACAGCGCGTAGCGTTGCGCAGTTGGAGGTGAGCCGCCAGCAGTGGTGGATGTGGGGAGAGAAATGGCGGAGTTTTGAAATTTGTAAGACTGGATGTCATGAACTGCTATGTATATTATGATTTTTCAACACTATTAAGGTAAATACATTGTTTGTTCTCTATTAAAATCTATCATTTGCTAACTATGCCTATTAGTAGTTAGTGCCTTCAGTAGTTTGAATCTTTTATTTAGCTGGCAGTAGTGGCGCTCGCTGTATTGCAGTAGTTCGAGTAACGAAGATTTTTGGTGAGGTAAGTGATTTGTGAAAGGTATAGGTTGATGTTAGTCAGGGCCATTCTTTTGTAGGGATTTTTGAAAGTCAGATTGCGTTGCGCTAAAAATATTGTGTGTCAGTTTAAGCGCAGTCATGTATAATATTTCTAAGGGGACATTTCAAGGCAACGCCACAGTGCTGCTTAAATCAGAAGACTATTGGCAGAAAATCGACGCCCTCCTTCAAGATCCTGCCTATAAAAGACTGAGGAAGGACCCCACCACAACAGTGACCCGCAAGACCGTTGAGATGCTCAACAACTCGGGTCTAGAGAAGGATATCATCAGGAAGCTGTACCATAGGGCACCAGCACCACCATGTCTCTATGGCCTCCCAAAGGTCCATAAAGAAGGTGTCCCATTACGACCTATTTTAAACACTATTAACTTGCCGACATATGGTATTGCTAAGCATTTATCACAGATGCTAAAACCGTTGATGGGTTACGGTCCACATCACGTGAAAAACTCGGCTGAGTTTGTGAAAGCACTACAGGGAATGCGGATGAAAAATGAAGGCCTACTAGTCAGATTTGATGTGACATCCTTATTCACATGAGTACCAATAGAAGACTCCCTGGCTTTACTCGAAGAACACACTTTGAGGAGGATATCATCAAGCTCTTTCGCCACGTTGTAACCACCACCCACTTCAAGTCTGGTGGGAAGTTCTACGAACAGATAGATGGTGTAGCCATGGGCTCCCCCCTAGCATCAGGCATAGCCGACCTATACATGGAGCACTTCGAAAAGCTAGCACTGGACACTGCTAAACACAAGCCAAAATCCTTCTACAGGTACGTTGACGATACCTTTGTAGTTTGGCCACATGGCAGGGACAAACTGCTAGAATTCCATCAACACCTCAACAGCATACATGGAAATATCAAATTTACCATGGAGATTGAACAGAACAGAAGCTTACCCTTTCTGGATACCCTGATCACAAGAAACATGGACGGCACGCTGGGACACACAGTGTATAGAAAGAAAACACACACGGACCTCTATCTTAACGCCAATAGCTGCCACCACCCTGCGCAACGCAATGCTGTACTGAACACCTTAGTGCACAGGGCCAGGTCCATCTGCGTTAAGGAAAGTTTGCCAGGGGAATTGCAGCACCTAAAGGACACATTCAAGATAAATGGATATATTGAGACACAAATTAGGAGAGCTCTAAAGACCGACCACAAGAAGAGAGAAGAGAGACCGGAAGAAGACGAAGCAATGGGCTGTGCGTTCTTGCCATTCGCGGGTCCTCCGACGTCCAAGATCGCGAGAATTCTCAAGAAACATAAAGTGAAGACCGTTGCCCGCGCAGCAGGAAAAATCAAAGACCTTCTCTGTTCAACCAAGGATCCACTAGGTCTGACGGCACCAGACGTGTACAAGATTGGATGCGAATGTGGGATGCAGTATATATAGGACAGACGCAGCGTTGCATCTCACAGGGCCGCAGTGAACACATTAGGCATGTACGCTTGGGTCACACCAACAAATCTGCTGTGGCGGAACATAGTAATGACGAGAAGCACACCTTAGATTTCGAGGACACAAAGAAAATATGCAGTACAAACGTATTTTGGGACTCAGTAATCAAAGAGTCCATAGAAATAGGATTACTCGACAACCTAATCAACCGCGACAGTGGCTACCATCTCAGCACAGCCTGGGAGCCTGCAATCAGGAAAATTAGAGAACGTTCCGTTCCACCAAGGGCCGCGGACGGAGCAGACAGAGACGGACGCCGGGACTCGAACCAGGCGCACGCATCCCGGCCACCACCGGCCGATCCAGGCGCATCGGGCGATTCCGCGGGCGCGTGATTGGCCGACCGCGGGAAGCGGAGAGCGGTCCTGCAGAGATGTAAGCCCGCGACCGACGATATCCCGACACTTCGCCTGAAGATGATAGAGACGCATTCCATCGAAACGTTGCTACGAGACGACGATGCTACTCGGTTGACAACCCGTGAAGACTTCATATACAAAAAACTCGTGTACCGTTCATGACTGCATGACACAAAGCTTTACACCTCGCCTGGACCCGTCAACACCGACACTGGACTGTTAATGACCGGAAACACTTTGCAGGTCGGACTAGTCTCGTTTCAAATTGTATCGAAATGATGGACGAGTATGGGTATGGAGACAACCTCATAAATACATGTACACTGCATGTCAGCAGGAGACTGTTCACGCTGGTGGAGGCTCTGTAATGGTGTGGGGCGTGTGCAGTTGAGTGATACGGAACCCTCGATACTTCTAGATACAACTTTGACAGGTGACACGTACGTAAGCACCCTGTCGGAGCACAACCTCATAAATACATGGACACTGCATGTCAGCAGGAGACTGTTCACGCTGGTGGAGGCTCTGTAATGGTGTGGGGCGTGTGCAGTTGAGTGATACGGGACCCTCGATACTTCTAGATACAACTTTGACAGGTGACACGTACGTAAGCATCCTGTCTGAACACTTGTATCCATTCATGTCCCTTGTGCATTCCGATGGACTTGGGCAACTCCAGCAGGACAATGCGACACCCCACACGTCCAGAATTGCTACAGAGTGGCTCCAGGAACATTCTTCTGAGTTAAAAACTTCCTCTGGCCGCCAAACTCCCCAGACATGAACATTATTGAGCATATATGGGTTGCCTTGAAATGTACTGTTCAGAAGAGATCTCTATCCTCTCGTACTCTTACGGATTTATGGACAGCCCTGCAAGATTCATGGTGTCCGTTCCCTCCAGAACTACTTCAGACATTAGTTGAGTCTATGCCACATCGTTCTGCGACACTTCTGCGTGCTCGCGATGGCCCTACACGATATGAGGGAGGTGTACCAGTTTCTTTGGCTCTTCAGCGTATATGCGTCTTCACGAGCCTTAATTGCTCTTATATTTTCTTCGCAGCTGTTATGCTAAATGGACGTTGGCAGCAGTAGAATCGTTCGGCAGTCAGCTGAAAATAGCTATTCTCTAAATTTTCTCAACTGTGTTTCGCGAAAAGAACGTCATATTGTTTCCAGGGATTCCCATTTGAGTTCACGAAGTATCCTCAGACCATTTGGGTGCTGACTGAACATCTATCAGCACTCCTCGTAATTGACCTATAATCAGACCTGGTGGGAATTCCAAACACGCATGCCGTACTCGAGAGTGGGTCACCCAAGTGTTCTTTACGCGGTGTCCTTTGTGTGTGACGTATTGTTTCCTAAGACTCTACTAACAACCAGAAGTCGACCATTGGCCTTCCTTACATGTTCGTACCATTTCATATCGCTTTGCAACGTTACGTCTAGGTATTCATACGAAGCGACTATGTCAAGCAACACACCACTCATACTGTGTTAGGACATGACAGGAATGTTTTTCGTACTCGTCTGCATTAACTTACATTTTCCTACTTTTAGACCACGCTACCATTCATCACATCAACTAGAAATTCTAAGTCATCTGGTATGTTCCTACAGTCACTCGGCGGCGACACCTTCGAGGTCAACACTGTGTCATCAGTAAACAATCTGAGATTACTTCTCGCCCAGTCCTTCACATAATTTATCTATATAGATAATAAGAGTAGTCCTGTCAAACTTCCATGTGGCACTCCTGTCGGTACCCTTCTGTCTGATGAACACTCGCCGTTGAGGGCAACGTATTGAGTTCTATTACTTAAGAAGTCTTCAAGCCATTCCCATATCTGGAAACCTGGTCCTTATGCTCGGACCTTCGTTAAGAGTCTAGAGAGGGGCACAGTATCAAATGCTTTTCGGAAATCAAGGAATATGCTATCTGTGATTTGCTCTTCATCCATGGATCGCAGCTTATCGTGTAAGAAAAGGGCATGCTTAGTTTCGCAAGAGCTATACTTTCCAAATTCATGTTGATTTGTGGACAGAAGTCTTTTCGAACTTAGAATTTGCTCAAGAATTCTACATCACACCGATGTTTAAGGTATTGGGGTGCAAATTTGCTGGACCTTTCTTTTACCTTTCTTATGTCTGCCTAGAGAAGTCCTCTGCGCCTTTCTCCAGTCGCTGAGGACGTACCGCTGGGCAAGAAATTCACAGTAAATGCAAGCTAAGTAAGGGGCGAATGCCGTAGAGTACTGTCTGCAAAAGCGAATTGGAATTCCATCTGGACATGGCGACTTATTTGTTTTCAATTCTTTCTGCTGCTTCTTAACGTCAGGGATGCCTGTTTTTATGTCCTCCATGCAGGTGTGCACGCGACAGTCAACCGATGATTATGCCTGTGCGATCCTCCTGCGTGAATGACTTTTTAAATGCGGAATTTAAAAATTCAGCTTTCGTTTTGCTGTCTTCTATAGTCACACTACACTAGGCTACCCACGTAGTGATTTGATATAGGATCAGAATTGTGTCGGGTTCTCAGCAAGATGTTTTGCTGATGTGTGACAGTGCAAGGCGTTTGCTTTGTGCATCGATCTTTTTACAGACGCATGAATTTCTACTAACTTTAGCCTGCAGACTTTTCCACGTTCCTTTTGACCGCAGAGCGCAACATTCTCCGTTTCCTCGGCATTTTACAAAGTTAGTTGTTAAACAAAAGTGGGTCTTTTCTGTCTTTGATCCACTTCCTCGGCACATACGTCTCCAGAGTGCGATTTACAGTCACTTGAAATGTTGCCCTTAATTCTTCTCCGTATATTGTATCGGAACTAAATAACGTCCATTCATTGTTTAAGTAGGATGCTAACAGCTACGTTTCTGCTCTTTCCAGCATAAATACTCACCTAGTTCAAATGGTTCAAATGGCTCTGAGCACTATGGGACTTAACTACTGTGGTCATCAGTCCCCTAGACTTAGAACTACTTAAACCTCACTAACCTAAGGACATCACACACATCCATGCCCGAGGCAGGATTCGAACCTGCGACCGTAGCAGTCGCGCAGTTCCGGACTGCGCGTCTAGTACTCACCTAGTCTTATCTGATGGTTTTATTGTCTGTAATAACCATCGTCGCTATTATGACATCATTATGACTAATCTCTGCCACTACACAAATATTTCCATTGAGTGTGGGTTGTCGAACCGGCTGTTCAAGATAGTTTTCGGAAGACGTGTTCACACCTACTTCACAAGATTGTCTGTCCGTACCACCTACAATGAATCCATAGACTTTTCAGTCTATACTCTATAGGTTAAAGTCGTCTCCAACTTATACTGCACGATCGAGGTATATACAGGGCGTAGACTTTCGGATGTGATTTTAATGAAATAAAAGGTACTTGATATCTAAACTGAGGTACTGGAGTGCATGCATCGTGCCGATGAAGCAGACATAGCATATGGTGTTGTTGTTGTTGTGGTCTTCAGTCCTGAGACTGGTTTGATGCAGCTCTCCATGCTACTCTATCCTGTGCATCTCCGAGTACCTACTGCAACCTACATCCTTCTGAATCTGTTTAGTGTATTCATCTCTTGGTCTCCTTCTAAGATTTTTACCCTCCACGCTGCCCTCCAATACTAAATTGATGATCCCTAGATGCCTCAGAACACGTCCTACCAACCGATCCCGTCTTCTATTCAAGTCGTGCCACGAACTTCTCTTTTCCCCAATCCTATTCAATACCTCCTCATTAGTTATGTGATCTACCCATCTAATCTTCAGCATTCTTCTGTAGCATCACATTTCGAAAGCTTCTATTCTCTTCTTGTCCAAACTAGGTATCGTCCATGTTTCACTTCCATACATGGCTACACTCCATACAAATACTTTCAGAAACGACTTCCTGACACTTAAATCTGTACTCGATGTTAACAAATTTCTCTTCTTCAGAAACGCTTTCCTTGCCATTGTCAGTCTACATTTGATATCCTCTCTGCTTCGACCATCATCAGTTATTTTTGTCCCCAAATAGCAAAACTCCTTTACTACTTTAAGTGTCTCATTTCCTAATCTAATTCCCTCAGCATCACCTGACTTAATTCGACTACATTCCAGTATCCTCGTTTTGCTTTTGTTGATGTTCATCTTACATCCTCCTTTCAAGACACTGTCAATTCCGTTCAACTGCTCTTCCAAGTCCTTTGCTGTCTCTGACAGAATTACAATGTCATCGGCGAACTTCAAAGTTTTTATTTCTTCTCCATGGATTTTAATACCTACTCCGAATTTTTCTTTTGTTTCCTTCACTACTTGCTCAATAGGCTACAACCCTGTCTCACTCCCTTCCCAACCACTGCTTCTCTTTCATGCCCCTTGACTCCTATAACTGCCATCTGGTTTCTGTACAAATTGTAAATAGCCTTTCGCTCCCTGTATTTTACCCCCGCCACCTTCAGAATTTGAAAGAGAGTATTCCAGTCAACATTGTCAAGAACTTTCTCTAAGTCTACAAATGCTAGAAACGTAGGTTTGCCTTTCCTTAATCTAGCTTCTAAGATAAGTCGTAGGGTCAGTATTGCCTCACGTGTTCCAATATTTCTACAAAATCCAAACTGATCTTCCCCGAGGTCGGCTTCTACCAGTTTTTCCATTCGTCTGTAGAGAATTCGCGTTAGTATTTTGCATCCGTCACTTATTAAACTGATTGTTCGGAAATTTTCACATCTGTCAGCACCTGCTTTCTTTGGGATTGGAATTATTATATTCTTCTTGAAGTCTGAGGGTATTTCGCCTGTCTCATACATCTTGCTCACCAGATGGCAGAGCTTTATTAAGCCTGGCTCTCCCAAGGCTGTCAGTAGTTCTAATGGAATGTTGTCTACTTCCGGGACCTTGTTTCGAATTAGGTCTTTCAGTGCTCTGTTAAACTCTTCACGCAGTATCGTATCTCCCATTTCGCCGGCCGTGGTGGCCGTGCGGTTCTAGGTGCTGCAGTCCGGCACTGCTACGGTCGCAGGTTCGAATCCTGCGTCGGGCATGGATGTGTGTGATGTCCTTAGGTTAGTTAGGTTTAGGTAGTTCTAAGTTCTAGGGGACTGATGACCTATGATGTTAAGTCCCATAGTGCTCAGAGCCATTTTTTTTCTCCCATTTCTTCTTCATCTACATCCTCTTCCATTTCCATAATATTGTCCTCAAGTACATTGCCCTTGTATAGACCGTCTATATACTCCGTCCACTTTTCTGCTTTCCCTTCTTTGCTTAGAACTGGGTTTCCATCTGAGCTCTTGAAATTCATACAAGGTCTCTTTAATTTTCCTGTAGGCAGTATCTATTTTACCCCTAGTGAGATAAGCCTCTACATCCTTACATTTGTCCTCTAGCCATCCTTGCTTAGCCATCCTTGCTTAGCCATTTTTCACTTCCTGTCGATCTCATTTTTCAGACGTTTGTATTCCTTTTTGCCTGCTTCATTTACTGAATTTTTATATTTTCTCCTTTCATCAATTAAATGCAATATTTCTTCTGTTACCCAGGGATTTCTACTAGCCCTCGTCTTTTTACCTTCTTGATCCTCTGCTGCCTTCGCTATTTCATCCCTCAAAGCTACCCATTCTTCTTCTACTGTATTTATTTCCCCCATTCCTGTCAATTGTTCCCTTATGCTATCCCTGAAACTCTGTACAACCTCTAGTTTAGTCAGTTTATCCAGGTCACATCTCCTTAAATTCCCACCTTTTTGCAGTTTCTTCAGTTTTAATCTACAGTTCATAACCAATAGTTTGTGGTCAGAGTCCACATCTGCCCCTGGAAATGTCTTACAATTTAAAACCTGGTTCCTAAATCTCTGTCTTACCATTATATAATCTATATATCTCCAGGCTTCTTCCATGTATACAACCTTCTTTTATGATTCTTGAACCAAGTGTTAGCTATGATTAAGTTGTGCTCTGATCAAAATTCTATCAGGCGGCTTCCTCTTTCATTTCTTAGCCCCAATCCATATTCACCTACTACATTTCCGTCTCTCCGTGTTCCCACTACCGAATTCCAGTCACCCATGACTATTAAATATTCGTCTCCCATCACTATCTGAATAATTTCTTTTATTTCATCATACATTTCTTCAATTTCTTCGTCATCTGCAGAGCTAGTTGGCATAAGACTTGTACTACTGTAGTAGACGTGGGTTTCGTGTCTATCTCGGCCACAATAATGTGTTCACTATGCTGTTTATAGTAGCTTACCCGCACTCTTATTTTTTTATTCATTATTAAACCGACTCCTGCATAACCCCTATTTGATTTTCTGTTTATAACCTTGTATTCGCCTGACCAAAAGTCTTGTTCCTCCTGCCAGCGAACTTTACTGATTCCTACTATATCTAACTTTAACCTATCCATTTCCCTTTTTAAATTTTCTAACCTACCTGCTCGATTAAGGGATCTGACATTCCACGCTCCGATCCGTAGAACGCCAGGTTTCTTTCTCCTGATAACGACCTCCTACTGAGTAGTCCCCACCCGGAGATCCCAATGGGGGACTATTTTACCTCCGGAATATTTTACCCAAGAGGACGCCATCATCATTAAACCGTACAGTAAAGCTGCATGCCCTCGGGAAAAATTACGGCTGTAGTTTCCCCTTGCTTTCAGCCGTTCGCAGTACCAGCACAGCAAGGTCGTTTTGGTTAGTGTTATAAGGCCAGATCAGTCAGTCATCCAGACTGTTGCCCCTTCAACTACTGAAAAGGCCGCTGCCCCTCTTCAGGAACCACACATTTGCTGGCCTCTCAACAGATACCCCTCCGTTGCGGCTGCACCTACGGTACGGCTATCTGTATCGCTGAGGCACGCAAGCCTCCCCACTAACGGCAAGGTGGGTTAGTTACATGATTTTCCCGCACGCAAAAATCGTAACCGGGCGTATGAGGCATTGACATGGTGAAACAGACAGTGTTGGAAATGCAACGCGCACGTGCATTTATGGATTGATTTATGCATCTAGAGTACTCACTACCATTGCCTTTTACGACCACATTGCAATTGTGGAGATCCGGTAGAACGAGTTATAGCAAAAGTGTACATTTAATGTGCTACGGAAATATATTCCGAATATTGTGGACGATTCAGAACTCTTTCTGCATATCGCGATAGCTTCTTCTTCCCAGTTCAGGTGTTCATGAAAAGTTCATCGCCGGATTATTTTAAGGTACTGGGATAGAGCCGATTACAATGTGAGGAAATCTTTCGCTGAGTTCAAAACTAATAAATTTTTGCTGTGATACTAAAATTACTTGTGGCTTCTTCACATTTAGTTTAGGTCCTCCGTTTTACGCCCATCTTGTCATGGAAGACAGATGGTCATTGATGATTTACGATCGGAATATTAATATCTTCATGTCTGCGTCTTAATTAAAGATGGAGGTAGTCGGCATAGAAATGATATCTACAAGAAAACATAATCGACGGGATGTGGTTGACGTAGATTGAGCACTATGATACTTGTGGTGGAACATGCTTCCAGGAAGACACGACGCTGTCTTGCTTCTCATGCGCTCTTCAAGCCACCCCAGCGCACTATCTGAATATTTCAGCTATCGCATGTTTATGAGCAGTGCGTCACAGTTGACCATATCAGATGGTTTGCCGAAGTCTGCTACTGTCAGTATTGTCTCACCGTTTTCTGTGACATATTTCAGGTCATCGACTACCTTAGTGCAGTGATTGTGCTATGGTGTATACGAAACCTTTCGGTGTGTTTAACATATAAACTGAATTTGCGTAACTACTCGGTAATTTGGTCGTAGACAATATGTTACAAAGATTTGCATACAGCGGGTAAAGCCGGCCGCGGTGGTCTCGCGGTTCTAGGCGCTCAGTTCGGAACGGCGCGACTGCTACGGTCGCAGGTTCGAATCCTGCCTCGGGCATGGATGTGTGTGATGTCCTTAGGTTAGTTAGGTTTAAGTAGTTCTAAGTTCTAGGGGACTGATGACCGCAGATGTTAATTCCCATAGTGCTCAGAGCCATTTGAACCATTTGAACAGCGGGTAAATCTCTAATTGACTAGTAATAACAAAATGATTGCGGGCTTCTGATCGTAGAAAATCGTCGGAGAAATATTAAATATGCCTGTCGAGACTGTTGGTAAGCTACCAATAACGTTTTTATGAAGCTAATTCTGATACTGCTGTTGCCTGTCGCATCAGAAAAGAGTGTGAGTACAGTCTCTGTTGTGTTTATTGTAGACGGTTTTAGGAGTAAATTATCAGAGTTGGATATATATGTAGTCTGGCGTTCTTGCAGGAGATTTCTCTTTGCAACGTGGAGGCTGACTGGTACTGAAAAATATTCATTTAGTTGGTCTGCTGACACGTGGGAAACAATATCATATTTTGACTTTCTCGTGTTCGAGCTATTGAGATTCGTCTAGAGAATATGGGGCTCGTATCTCTTCATAAAACGGAACGAGCGGAACTGATTTTGGAATCCGAACGAATTACTTTACACTTTCACAGCTTTATGTGTTCTTCGTAGCATTCAGGTATCAGATTTAACTTGAAACTCCTGTGAATAGAATCATTGTTGAAACTTCCTGGCAGATTAAAACTGTGTGCCCGACCGAGACTCGAACTTGGGACCTTTGCCTTTCGCGGGCAAGTGCTCTACCAACTGAGCTACCGAAGCACGACTCACGCCCGGTACTCACAGCTTTACTTCTGCCAGTACCTCGTCTCCTACCTTCCAAACTTTACAGAAGCTCTCCTGCGAAACTTGCAGAACTAGCACTCCTGAAAGAAAGGATATTGCGGAGACATGGCTTAGCCACAGCCTGGGGGATGTTTCCAGAATGAGATTTTCACTCTGCAGCGGAGTGTGCGCTGATATGAAACTTCCTGGCAGATTAAAGCTGTGTGCCTGACCGAGACTCGAACTTGGGACCTTTGCCTTTCGCGGGCAAGTGCTCTACCAACTGAGCTACCGAAGCACGACTCACGCCCGGTACTCACAGCTTTACTTCTGCCAGTACCTCGTCTCCTACCTTCCAAACTTTACAGAAGCTCTCCTGCGAAACTTGCAGAACTAGCACTCCTGAAAGAAAGGATATTGCGGAGACATGGCTTAGCCACAGCCTGGGGGATGTTTCCAGAATGAGATTTTCACTCTGCAGCGGAGTGTGCGCTGATATGAAACTTCCTGGCAGATTAAAACTGTGTGCCTGACCGAGACTCGAACTTGGGACCTTTGCCTTTCGCGGGCAGGTGCTCTACCAACTGAGCTACCGAAGCACGACTCACGCCCGGTACTCACAGCTTTACTTCTGCCAGTACCTCGTCTCCTACCTTCCAAACTTTACAGAAGCTCTCCTGCGAAACTTGCAGAACTAGCACTCCTGAAAGAAAGGCTGTGGCTAAGCCATGTCTCCGCAATATCCTTTCTTTCAGGAGTGCTAGTTCTGCAAGTTTCGCAGGAGAGCTTCTGTAAAGCTTGGAAGGTAGGAGACGAGGTACTGGCAGAAGTAAAGCTGTGAGTACCGGGCGTGAGTCGTGCTTCGGTAGCTCAGTTGGTAGAGCACTTGCCCGCGAAAGGCAAAGGTCCCAAGTTCGAGTCTCGGTCGGGCACACAGTTTTAATCTGCCAGGAAGTTTCATATCAGCGCACACTCCGCTGCAGAGTGAAAATCTCATTCTGGAAGAATCATTGTTGTTAATCGCTTCACGTAGTTCTCGTTATCTGGTATGTTTGTACGTCATTTTATCAAATGAATTGTGTTGCAGTGTTCCATTATGGTCAGCCGATATAGATTTGTCTCTGCCAAGTTGAGTATTCGATAGTTTCAGTGTATCTTCCTGAAGTTCGTAAGCAAGGTGATTGCAGATTTAGAGGTGGCAGAACAGTGAGAAGCTTGTTTGTTAATAACTATAGTGTCTAGGAAGCGTGCATTCTCGGTCCGCTAGACAATCATTCAAATAAGTCGTATTAATAAGTTTTATTACAAAAAGAAAATTATAATACTTAATTTCTGCTGTTACACGGATGTGTCGCAAGCAAAGGGTGACATACAAAAAGTTAATCTTCTTCAGTATAAACAATCTAAAATCTTTGATACATAGAGAGTACAAGTGAAATAACTAGAGTTGACGCTGCTACAGAACTGGGCTGCCACCAGTCGGGGCGCGGCGCTTATGTCGTCTTCACATAGGGGCCGCTGCTGTAGTATTGTCGTCCTGGAGGGAGGTAAGGTCAGCATGAGATTGGCTGAGTTCTTCTCACAGCCATCCCTTCTTTTTCGTTCCAGACTTGCGTGCCGGCGCTTGACTTTACGCCATAACATTCCTCCTCCCCCCTCCCCAAAAAGCGACGAACCGTCGTCGCGTATGGAGCGCGACAACGGTGAGGTAGGCAGAAGCGTGGACGTCATGATGGACTGGAAGGTGTGACTGCAGTGGACGTTAGACTTCCGGTCGTACCCCGCCATCCGGCCTTCGCTGTGGTGGAAACGTCCGGAAAACGCCCAGAAGGGTATGCGTTCACCTCCTGAAGCCCATAACCAGATGCAGAAGGCCTCGATTGCTGCGGTGTGGGTAGGTCCAGTTCCATCCGTAGGACGAGAGAAGGCGAAGGAGGCAAAGGCTCCGTCTCCATGGGGTCGTGACGACACCCTCTAGGGCCGCTGTGGCCGCACTGCCCTCGGGACCGTTGTATCTGGAGGAAGAGATACAGAAGGATCACCGTGCGCATGAAAGTGGCGAATTTGGTTGTGATGTCGGCGTTGCAATCCGTCTGGTCCAGAAATGAGAGACATGCATGCGCCACTTCGATGAACGCTCTCGCCTCGCGCCGACCGTGTGCTGCCGCTAAAAACCATGTAAAAAACCATATGTTGCGCGGAGCGATACTTGCGGCCTTCCTACGGCGCCGGGTGCTGAGGAGGGTGGAGCAGGTGGAGCAGTGTCCGATGGCGGCGGCCGTGAAGCAATTCCGCCGGCGATGGTCCATCTCGTGAATGCGAACTATAGGAGGCGAGAAACAGCTACTTGCTTGATGCGTGGTGTGTGCTGTGTGAAGTTTGGCTATCTTCTGCTTGAAGGTGCTGACAAAACGTTTCGCTTCGCCGTTCGACTGTGGATGGAACGGTTCACTAGTTAGATGCTCTATGCCACTGCGTTCACAGAATGTTTCAGATTCATTTTACGTGAACTGAGGGCTGTTGTCCGGTACTATGACTTCAGGCAAACCTTCGAGGCAAAAAGTAGAGGACAACGCCTGGACTGTGCTACATGACGTTGTCGAGTTCAGTGGCACAGCAAAAGGAAACTTGCTATAACAGTCTACCACAGTCAACCAATGAATGTTCCAAAAACGTCCCGCTAAGTCTATGTGCACACTTTGCCATGGTGATTGCGACTTAGGCCAAGCAGAGAATTTTTGTGGCCGAGCGGAGGCATTTTCCGCACATATGTGACACAGTGACGTCATCCTCTCTATTTTGATGTCCAACTCCGCCAAGCACAGTGTCGACACTCTAGCTGTTTCCTACGAGCACCCCCGAAGTGTCCTTGGTTTTTTTAATCGTGTGGCTAGGGCCCCCCATCGTGCTGGCCGTTCGTCGGGTGGTGGTCTTTCAATCTGACGCCACTTCGGCGACCTGCAGTCAATGAGGATGATAGGATGATGATGAGGATAGCACAACACCCAGTCCCTGGGCGGAGAAAATTCCCCGACCCAGCCGGGAATCGAACCCGGGCGCTGAAGATTGACAATCCATCACGCTGACCTTTCAGCTACCGGGGACGGACAGTGTCCTTGGTGAAGTAACTGCAACACTTCTTCTTACAGAGCTTTGCGGATCAACACACGTGACTGCCCACTGTCATTTTAAACTAGAATCACACATTGGTGTATAGCGAGGCTATGGCGAAGTGCAAAATATTGGCGCACTACAGAGCTCGTTATGCTATGCAATGAGAAGGCCAAGATGTGGGAATATTTGTTAGAGAAATGTTCAAATTTGAATCAGTCTCCGTGGCTTGTGCAATTTTCCTATAGCTCTGAGCGAAGGACTGAAGCAATTCAGAATCCTGAGCATCAATGTAACAACGAGTAGCAGGAGAAACGTCAAAGCATGTATCAGGGCCAATCGGAAGACATGAAAGGGCGTCCGCGTTCATGTTGAGCTTTCGGACGATACACAATCTCGTACTAGTATTGAGACAACAACAATGCCAATCTATGCAATTTTTTGGGCAGTTCGTACAGGAACAGGCTTTATCGGATGAAACAAGGACTGCAATGGCTTGTGATCCGTGACTGAGTAGAATTTTATGCCATACAAATAGTGGTGGAATTTGGTGATGGCATAGACAATAGCTATTGCCTCTTTCTCTGTTTGTGAATATTAACACTGAACTTTGAACAACACTTTTGATACGAAAGCAATAGGTCTGTCTTTATCACCAATTCTGTGGGAAAAAGCACTGCACCGTTTCCGTAAGAGCAAGCGTCAACTTGCAACACAAGTGGTTCACCAGGATCATAGTGAACCAAGGATTGATCACTGAACAATGCATCTTTAAGTTTTTGGAAAGCTTCTTGACACTCATCTGTCCAAATAAAGGGAACGTTCTTGCGACGCAAGCGGTGCAGTTCAGCTGCGATTGTCCAGCATTCGGTATAAACCGAATACAATAGTTCGGCCGGCCGGTGTGGCCGTGCGGTTCTGGGCGCTTCAGTCTGGAACCGCGTGACCGCTACGGTCGCAGGTTTGAATCCTGCCTCGGGCATGGATGTGTGTGATATCCTTAGGTTAGTTAGGTTTAAGTAGTTCTAAGTTCTAGGGGAATGATGACCACAGATGTTAAGTCCCATAGTGCTCAGAGCCATTTTGAATACAATAGTTCAGTTTCTCCAAGACTGACTGCAATTCGGTACATTGTGAGGAACTGGCAGGTCTCATATGGCTAACAAATGTGACTGAAGAGGATGTACCCCTTGACTATTTATGACATGATCAAGATATTGCAACTCAGGTGTAAAAAAAAAAAAAATCACACTTGTCCAGTCTACACTTTGGTCCTGCATCAGATAACATACGAAACAAAGCACGCAAATTTGCAATGTGTTCTTCAGGTGTACGACCTGCTACGGCAGTATCGTCCAAACAGTTCGAACAGTTTGGTACTTGAGCAGTCAGCTGTTCCAAATACCGTCGGAAAATGGCGGGTGATGAAACACTGCCAAAAGGCAGACGAAAATATTTAAACAAGCCCAAATGAGTGTTCACGACACACACGGTTTGAGATTCTTCATCTAGTTGTAAACCCGTGGACTTGCCAACCGACTAGTTTGTGTGGGCGCAATAGCTCCGCTATCTTGCAATTCTCTAAGTTCAGCAGCCACTTTGTCCCGTAACGCAATGGGAAAAGTTTTGGCCCGACAAAATTTCGGCTGAGCACTGTCTTGCATAGTAATATGCGCAATAAAATTGTTAACTTTGCCTAAACCTTTAGAAAAGAGTTCAGGGAATTCTTTCAGCAAGCTACACCATCTTTGGCATTGAATGCAGTCACTGACAACACATTGTCCTGAACTTGAAAGCCAAACAAATTAAACGAACCAAGGCCAAATATTTTCTCACTATCGTAGGTTCACTCAGAGTGGCGTTAGGGAATAATTTCTGAATGAGGCGAAAGACTGCATTTCCTACCTTTGACAGAAAGTAACGTAGTTTTGCAGTACCTGGTACATTGTGAGCAATGATGTGGGCTTCATGCTGTTGCAGCCACTCCAGCCATTCCTTTTCTTTTTCGCTAAAGTGGCGAAAAGGTGGTGCGGCAGTGGGAGCAACAGAAGTTTTAGTTTGCGCTGCGTTGGTCGCTTGATTGGGTAGTAGTTACTGTACCGTGTTTAGCTGTGTTACTATCTGCTGCGTATGAAAGTGAAACATCTGTGCTCTCTGCGTTGCATCTATCGCTTGCAGCCGAGGCGCCTGAGCAGGGTGTGGGAGAGATGGGTTACTGAGTTTGGAATAGGAAAATGCAATAAACAGACAATGCAAGCAAGAAAAATAAGCACACAAGCAAAGAAAATTTCTGGAACGCCCACCTAAAAACACTGAAAAGAGAAAACACTGTAAGACACACTGTTAATACACGTAAACACAGCTCTACAAGGAAGACAAAGTAGAATTAAGGAGCCAGGAAAACATGAAAGCCCACGACAAAACAAAATTATGGTAGCCAGGCTCTGGGTTGTCACTGTGGTATTTGTCCAGCCTCGTCATCAAATATGTGATGTCTAAGGAGCCTGCATTCTCGGTTCGCTATACAAACATTCAAATAAATGGTTCAAATGGCTCTGAGCACTATGGGACTTAACATCTGAGGTCATCAGTCCCCTAGAACTTAGAACTACTTAAACCTAACTAACCTAAGGATATCAGATACATCCATGCCCGAGGCAGGATTCAAACCTGCGACCGCAGCAATCGTGCGGTTCCGGACTGAAGCGCCTAGAACCGCTCGGCCACCGTGGCCGGCAAACATTCAAATAAGTCGTATAAATGAGTTTTATTACAAAAAGAAAATTATAGTACTTTTGCAGTTACACAGATGTGTCGCAAGCAAAGGGCGATATACAAAATAATTAATCTTCTTCGGTATAAAAAATCCCAGGTCTGTGATACATAGAGAGTACAAGCGAAGTAAGTAGAGTTGACGCTGCTTTAGAACTGGACCGTAACCAGTATGTCGCGGCGTTTATGTCGTCTTCACATAGAGACCGCTGCTGTCGCGTTGTCGTCCGGGAGGGAGGTCCGGTCAGCGTGCGATTGGCTGACTTCTTCTCACAGCCATCTCTTCTCTTTCGTTCCCGACCGGCGTGCTGGCGCATGACTTTACACCGTAACAATAACTGGGGATACTTTTTAACTTCCGAGATTGCAGTAAGCTCTGCAGTCTTGATAGTGGATTTAAAATTCCTTTCTATTTGGCTTCATACTATTTCAGTAACGTAATGCATATGCAGTGTCATCTTCAACTTTTGAGCAGTCAGTATATATCGTTCTAGCTTGCGGACGTTGTTATTGGTTCAGTAAGCTGTGTTGTATTTCCACCTTCTTCAGTAATATATATGGCAGCTATTACGTCTATCTCAAAGACGGTCTCTCAGAATTCTTGTTCAAACAATAAAATTTGACGGTCGGATCTACACGCAAACATACCCAGGACAACGCCGAAATACAGTCTCCCAAAATGTGGACGGGTCTTGTTAGATCGATATGGACTGTAGGAACAAGTAGTAGAACGATTCCGGATATCGTCCAGGAAGGTATTCCCGAAGAGCTATGGGTTGCTTTATTAAGAATCTATGGCTTCAACATTTCTGCTTTATTTGGTGTGATAACTTACTAACCTCGACTGACAGAGCGTTTGCTGGGATCGAAATCATAAATCCAGGTGAGGTTCTTGAAGCTTTAACCGGTGGTTCTCGAGTTCCTGTCATAAATTTTCAGAGGCCGACAGAAGGCATAAACTTGAGTAGTAAAGATATGGGCGTATAGGGGGCGATAATTATTGTTGTTCGTGTCGTAGTCAGCCCCCGCGCTGATAGAGTCTTCTGTACGAAGAGAGTTATTACTTTTACCACATCTGTTTATTACATGTTGTAAGTGGTTGAACCATTTGAGTTCGTTGTCAATGTGAAGAAACAAATAATTGTGTACTTATTCCACAAGAATATTTTGTGATTCCAGCCTCTTTCCTACCATGCCTGTATCCTCATGTGTTATTCAGCCACATACTTAGCTGTCCTATGGAACAATTTAACTTGGTAGAATCAGTTTAGCAAGAATGAACCAGTCGTACACGCACATAGACGGATCGACCGAGAATCTTCAGCGACGACACAGTCCAGTCTGCAGCGAAAGCCATCGAATCGTTGACGCAGTTAGATAGACAGAGCGTTACTATGCCCATGCAGACAATATGAAAGTCGGCGCGTGTTTCGGGGACAATGCTGCGTAAGATCTTCGCCTATCCATTGTCTGAAAACAAGCTTCACTTTTGTTGGAGCGTACTCTGTAATAGCAGAAATACACTGCTGGCCACCGTAAATGCAACACCAAGAAAGACAAGAGGTAGCACAACAAAATTTATTTTGTAGATAACATGTTGACCAAGTATCAAATGATTACGTTTACAGACGTCTGTGACATGTGGTTCCTGCCAGAATCAGTAGCCAGAGTAGCCGCCATTGTTGGAGATCACCGCTGCCACACGTCTCGGCATTGAGTCAAAGAGACGTTGGATGTGTTCCTGGGGTACAGCAGCCCAAGCAGCTTCCACACGTTGCCAAATATCATCTGGTGTGGCAGCTGGGGATGTAATCTGGGTCACTCGTTGAGCAACCATGGACCACATGTTTTCTGTCGGCGAAAGATCCGGAGAGCGAGCCGGCCAGGAAAGCAATTCAATCTGGTTACTGACGAAGAACCTTTGGACAATGCGTGCCACGTGTGGTCGCGCATTATCCTGTTGAAATATGGCTGTGGCCGAGCCCTGAAGGTAAGGAAGGACAACTGGCTCCAGCACCTCGGATATGTAGCGCCGGCTATTTAAAGTACCGGCAATGCGTACTAGAGGCGTGCGAGAGTAATATCCAATACTGCCCCATACCATAATACCCGGTACAAGACCAGTGTGGCGGTGCATAATGCAGCTGTCCAACATCCTCTCTCCACGGTGTCTCCACACTCGAATCCGACCATCGTGGTGCTGCAGCCAGAAGCGTGCCTCGTCAGTAAAGACAACGTCATTCCATTCTGCCGTCCACATCCGTCTGTCATCACACCATTGGCGACCGAGACGTCTGTGGTTCTGCGTCAATGGTAGATGAAGCAATGGACGTCTTGCGGACAGACCACTCTGCTGTAAACGGAGTTACAGGCGCAATGTGCTGTGCTATGGTTCGGGATGTCACTGAGCGATCCGTCACTGCCATGCGCACAATTTGCCTATCAGCTCGTGCAGTGGTGCACCGAGGTGAATGCGATCGACCACGTCGGTCCGTCGTACCCTCCTGCATCCAACGGTCACATATCCGCATTACAGTTGTTTGGTTTCGTCCAACACGACTAGCGATTTCTCTGTATGATAATCCACAATCTCGGTAAGCCACTATCCTTCCTCTGTCGAACTCGGATACTTGATCAAACGATGTTCGCTGTTGTCTACGAGGCATAACTGATCGTCTTGTGAAACAACCACAAGGTAAACACACGTGCCGAACGTACACTCGTCGAAATCGCCAAACCTTAAATGGCGCTATGAGGTGGCGCCACAGGCGCGCGTGATGTGCGTCTGCGCTGAAATTCTAATCAGATGCATATCTCATCGCTGCAAACCTATGGTGTGAATTTCACTTGATTCGGATGCTTCCTTCAGGGTGTTGCATTTACGGTGGCCAGCAGTGTATTATAGTGTGACAAATCCAATCCCAGGAAACCGATTATTCTGCCGTTGTCTTACTACCTACTAACATGCTGATATTACGCCCTTTGACGTCAACAAGGCATATATTTTCTCTCCTCCTGACGGCTGAGCTTGGGGCAGCGCTCGCCTTTCCAGTTACACAAAAGAGGGCGCTGCTGCGATACACGGATTGTATTACTCCCAATCTCAGGCTTCTACTTGATGATGCAGTTATCTATCTGATACAAATTATTGTAATGTACACAACAAAATATAGGTGGCGCAAAGACTGGGCACTAACTGGTGCCGCGCGAGATTAGCCGAGCAGTCTGAGGCGCTGCAGTCGTGGACTGTACGGCTGGTCCCTGCGGAGGTTCGAGTCCTCCCTCGGGCATGGGTATGTGTGTTTGTCCTTAGGATAATTTAGGTTCAGTAGTGTGTAAGCTTAGGGACCGATGACCTTAGCAGTTAAGTCCCATAAGATTTCACACACATTTGAACATTTGAACTAACTGGTAGTGTATGGAATGGAAAAGTTTCGTCGTTTGACTGCAAGATTGGGTTATGACTACAGCCAGTATACCATACAGATATGTGGAAGGGACAATATATAGATACAATAAATGGAACAAGCAAGGAGGATCAGTAATAGGGAAAGATTGTGGCAAGCTACGATTCATTTGTTAGATATTGCGAAATTGAAGTTAGTCTACAGAAAAGATTGCATAACTCCGTAGTCGAACTGTGACCAGGTATTTGGGAGCCATATTAGGTCTAACAGAGGATGCAAATGAGGGCAGTCACAGACGAATATGATAGGCGAGGTTGTATAACAGAAAAGTTAAAAAAAAATCTTAACCGGTAGACACTTGGAGAAAGACTGCGTACATCTCGTGTGCATTCTTCAGCTCCCCAAGCAGATGTCGTACATACGAGTACAAAGTCAGGCAAATAACATCTCTCATAGAGGACAAGCAGTCATTCTTCCCACGCTCCATCCGTGAGTGGAACGGAAGAAACCTTAATATGTGGTCCAATTGTAAGTGCCCTCTCCCACGCACTTCACAATGTAGATATCCAGAACATTCCTTGTTGCAGTTTTCACAAATGCCGATGTATTAAACAGAGAAGCATCAGACAAATAACAGTGTTGCAGGTACGTTTACAACCTGGGCGTAGAGACTCTCCGCCATGCACATTGAGTTTCTCTCTGCAGTTTGCTGAGAATCTCTGTCACACCTTCACTAAATCCTCATGCTCAACAATTTCTTTATAGCCTGTGCTGGGAATACTCTCGCTGTAATTTCTCCTTACGCATTTTCCTTTTCTGAATTACTCAACATTTAGTATATATTCAATGAAATGCCGGCCGAAGTGGCCGTGCGGTTAAAGGCGCTGCAGTCTGGAACCGCAAGACCGCTACGGTCGCAGGTTCAAATCCTGCCTCGGGCATGGATGTTTGTGATGTCTTTAGGTTAGTTAGGTTTAACTAGTTCTAAGTTCTAGGGGACTAAAGACCTCAGAAGTTGAGTCCCATAGTGCTCAGAGCCATTTGAACCATTTTTCAATGAAATTGCCGCGAAGTTATTCGTTTTGGACAGACACATCAAAACTGCAACCTTTACCCATTGATGTACTTAAAAACTAAACTCCTCCCGAACAGGCCATGAAGGCCCAAAGGTACCGACCGGCCGCCGTGTCGTCCTCAGCCCATAGGCGTCACTGGATGCGGATATGGAGGGGCATGTGATCAGGACACCGCTCTCCCAGTCGTATGTCAGTTTCCGAGACCGGAGCCGCTACTCGTCAACCAAGTAGCTCCTCAGTTTGCCTCACAAGGGCTGAGTGCACCCCGCTTGTGAACAGCGCTCGGTAGACAGGATGGTCACCCATCCATGTGCTAGCCCAGCCCGACAGCCCTTGAATCCAGTGATCTGACGGGAACCAGTGCTACCACTGCCGCAAGGCCGTTGGCATTGATTTTCTTACAAACATTGATTTATATATTTACTTATTTAACGTAACTCATTAGGGCTACATAGCCCTCTCTGACATCTAAACAGCCGGCCGGAGTGGCCGAGCGGTTCTAGGCGCTACGGGTTGAAAGGATGCGGTTCAGGCGCTCAGTCCGGAACCGCGCGACCGCTACGGTCGCAGGTTCGAATCCTGCCTCGGGCATAGATGTGTGTGATGTCCTTAGGTTAGTTAGGTTTAAGTAGTTCTAAGTTCTAGGGGACTGATGACCTCGGAAGTTAAGTCCCATAGTGCTCAGAGCCATTTGAACCATTTTGAACTTCTGAACAGGCATCCACATATTTTACGTAAGTTCATAGTGACAAGCATATTATAAGAAAGACTTAGATTCATATTGGCCGAGAAAGTTATAACAACTCACCCATCTGAATGAAAAGCATTTGAGTCACGAGCACACTAACACTTATAAACGAAAGTATGTTCATATTGTGTATCAAACGAAAGTTCTGACTGGATTCGGAATTTCGTAATAAGGAGGACGCTGCATCTTATCTTGGGTGGAGATTCTTTGGCAGATATAGATCTAACTTCATGGAACGTCCAGGAACGTGTGTTCCGACCCTTATTGTATATTGATGACCTGGCTGACAGCGTTTTTACGCTTTTTGCAGATAATGCAGTTATCTGTGATGATTAACTGTCTGAAAAAACTTCAGGGATACTCATTCAGATCTTGATAAGATTTTAAAGTGGTACAAAGCCTGGCAGCTGCCTTTAAACATCCTTAAATTCAAAATTTTGCTCTTTACAAGAAGAAAAAACGTAGCGTCCTATTTCTACTATGTTGGGTCACAATTGGAGTAGGCTGACGTATGAAAATACCTAGCTTTAACAACTTGTAGTGATACGAAGCGGAATGAACATGTAGGCTCAGCCGCAGGTAAAGCCAGTGGTAGACGTCGATTCAGTGGTAAGAGACTGGGGAAATGCATATTGCTGACAAAACACTAGTGTGTGTGTGTGTGTGTGTGTGTGTGTGTGTGTGTGTGTGTGTGTGTGCGTGCGTGCGACCCATTCGAGATAAATTTTCATGTGCGTGAGACCGTGCAAAATAGGACTAACAGGGGATATTGAATCTATAAAAAGAAGAGCTGCAGGAATCTTCGTTGGTTTGTTTAACCCGCGGGAGATCGTCACTGATGCGCTGAAAAACACTAATTGGAGTACACTTGAGATTCGATGCCACTACGCGAAAGCATGTTTACGGAGTTAAAACAAACATTATCAAGTGAGTAATCGAGAAATATACCCTAATCTTATAATGATCGCTCCCGTAGGGACACTAATTGTAGTGTGCAAAAAGGCACTGGAAAGTACCCTTTGCCATGCACTTCAGACGGTTTGCAGAGTATAAATGTAGATTAAGTGGAACATCGCAACCGATATACCATGCCATCCGTGCCATGAGCAGAGAACGAAATTCATTCCCAATTTGACATTGATTGACTGATCCTAACACCGAGCGGGGTGGAGCAGTGGTTAGCACACTGTACCGAATTCGTGAGGACGAAGGTGCAAACCCGCGTCCGCCCATCCTACTTTAGGTTTTCCGCGGTTTCCCTAAATGTCGGGATGGTTCCTTAGGAAGGGCACCGCCGAATTCCTTCCCCGTCCTTCCCTAATCCGATGGAACCTATGACTTTGCTGTTCGATCTCCTCCTCCAAAGCAACCAACCAGATCCTAACATTACAGCTTAGTTGACCAAATTAGATAATATGCATGAACTCATGGCCTGCAATGAGTGTTTATTTATTTAGCGACAGCAGTAGCTTCCACGTCATAGAGACAACCTAAGCTCATTACAGCTGCTTAGTTTGGAAACCACCAATCTCAGAGTATGCCTTAAAACATACTCCAGTGACACAGTTGAGCTCGTGGTTCAGTAGACCGTAGCTTGCACACGCTATCTATGAGTGTGTAATTGAAGGCCCACCAGCAATACACCCACTGTATTCTTCAAAATGTGAATGTGACGTCTAAGTTGATGAGTCCGTAAAACTATTTGTTGAGAAAGTTGACTATTGCTCTGTGAATGGAACTAAATTAGATTTTGCAAATTTTTTCGTCAAAGAAGGTCGTCGCACGAACGTCAAAATGGCTGATATCGAAATAAGTGACCGCGAGATAGAAAAGCAATTCAATCGCTGAACAGAGGTTGGGGATCGACCCGACGCGGTTCCCATACGATTCTACACAGAGTACGGAAAAGAATCCTCTTTTTCTAGCAGCAGCGTACCGTAGGTCGCTTGGGAGCGAGGCGTTCCAAGTGACTGGAGGAGTGCACAGGTCATTTCCGTTTCTCAAGTAAGGTCGTCGGACAGTCATACGTCACTGTAGTCCTTTGTGGCTGACGTCAGTCTGTTGTAGAATTTTAGAACACGTGTAGTGCTCGCTTATTTTGACGTTCTGGAGAACGAAAATCTCCTCTGTAGGCATCACGTCAATTCGACAAACAACTGTTACGTGGAACCCAGCTCGCTCTCTTCATCCATGTGACCCAGAAGGCAGTAGTAGCCGCGCCCACGTTTATGTTGTATTCCTTGATTTTCAGAAGGCGGTCGATACAGTTACGCAGTGTCGTGTAATGAATAAAATACAAAAGTACGGAATGTTAGACAAGATTTGTGAATGCAGTGAAAAGGGCTTAGCAAACAGTGCACAGCATGTCATTCCTAACACAGAGAAATCTTCCGACGTGAAAACAACTTCGGGAGTAGCCCAGGGCTGTGCTATAGGACCATTGCTTTTGACAATTTACGTATACGGCCTGGTAGATTACGTCTGACGTTCCGTGAAGCCTCTCGCTGATAATGCTGTGGTATACGCGTACGTAGACCTCGGACGATGAAAATATGCAGCCAAATTCAGGAAGGATTGCTAGAGGATCGACGCTGGTGCAGGAAGTGGCAACTGATCCTCAACATAAACAAATGTAACGTATTGAGCATAAATAGACGAAATTTCCGTTATTGTATGGTTACCCGATTTCAGAACAGTTACTGGAAGAAGTCACTTCGCTTAAATATGCGGGAGCATGCGTGCGGAGCTATTTAAATTGGGCGACAACATAAATCTAATTTTATGTAAGGCAGCTGCCAGGCTGAGATTCATTGGAGGGATTTATCCCCCCACCCCACACGGAGGAAGTAGCTTACAAAACCCTTCTTCGACCAACATAGTTCTTCAGACCGGGATCCGTACCGTGGAGGGTTCAGAGAGGAAATAACAGACGTTCGAAAGAAGACCAAAGCGTTTCGTCACAGATTCGTTTAGTAAGCAGTAAAGCGTCACAGAGCGGGTAATCAAATTCCAATGGGAAACGCAACTATCTAGGTGTTCCGCATAACGGTGTGCGTATCTTCCTAGAAGGGGGAACCAGTAATTGCTTCCTCCTACGTACACCACACGAAAATACCATGCAAATAAAATCAGAGGAACTCGAGATCACAAGGAGAGTTGCCAACAATGGCCCATTCCTGAGAGTCATTCGCGATTGGAACAGGAAAGGGGGGAGTGTTAGTGGCACGTCAAATACCCTCGGTCACACACAATAAGTAGCTTGCGTAATATCGATGTCGATGTAGAATCACTGACCTTCCCCTAAGTTTCAATCCATTCCGATAAATTTTCTTGACTTAAGATGCCGCATCTTGCAAAACTCTTCAGTACTTTCGGTTGGCTTCCCGGGCATCTCGCACTACATTATACATTAAATGCACTTCCTTAAGAGAGTTCTTGTCACACGTAATACTCCATGTTCCACAACGAGTGATGTACTGTAAACATTTGTGAACTCTCGAATGATTTTTTTTTTTTTGTCGTTTGCTAAACTGATCCCAAATTTGACTACGATACGTACAGTCACATGTCACATTATCAGCACCGTACCTCGCATTTGCTTTCTTGAACAGGAGGTTCTACATGCTTAAAAGAGTTGCTTTTGTAAACTGTAATCCATATCCCCAGGTTCCGCGGGATCATTCGAGCCAAATCTACTTGTTCATTGAGCGAGTCATTAGGTAGATTATAGAATGCTGGTGCGAAAATTTGTGAACGAAATTGTGAGATAGTACGCCATAAATAACAGATTACAGAGAAACGTTCTGTATTAGTGTGACTAACCCCGTCTTAGAAGTGTGTGTCCTTTTCGGCATTTCGTGGAACGTACACATGATCGTAAGTACATCACAGACGATATTCTTTGGTTTTTTCAGATACCATCAGCAACGGCAAAGTGGCACGGATTTGTTTGTTATGAAACATAAATGGTTCGAAAACATGTTTTTCACATAAATTGTTCGCGAAACACCACTGGGTCCATGTCTAGAAGTACTGAATATCGCCGGCCGAAGTGGCCGTGCGGTTAAAGGCGCTGCAGTCTGGAACCGCAAGACCGCTACGGTCGCAGGTTCGAATCCTGCCTCGGGCATGGATGTTTGTGATGTCCTTAGGTTAGTTAGGTTTAACTAGTTCTAAGTTCTAGGGGACTAATGACCTCAGCAGTTGAGTCCCATAGTGCTCAGAGCCATTTGAACCATTTTTACTGAATATCCACACGTGAGATTGTCGAACTGGCAGCGATAAATCTGGAAGCGAACATACCAAAATCCTGCTCATCTAAAAGTGTCTACCTTGACTGCAAATTTGTTCGTGAATCTGGTGATTCGATCTGTTGTGCTGCCATTCGTGAACAGTATTCAAATGGTTCAAATGGCTCTGAGCACTATGGGACTCAACTGCTGAGGTCATTAGTCCCCTAGAACTTAGAACTAGTTAAACCTAACTAACCTAAGGACATCCCACACATCCATGCCCGAGGCAGGATTCGAACCTGCGACAGTAGCGGTCTCGCGGTTCCAGACTGCAGCGCCAGAGCCGCGCGAACAGTATTCCAAGGGGTGTTTTCCAACAGGATAACGCTCGCCCACATACCACTGTTGTCACCTAACATGCTCCACACAGCGTCGAGATGTTGCCTTGGCCTGCTCGATCATTAGATCTGCCTCCAATCGAGCACGTATGGGACGTCATCGGACGGCAACTCCAGTGTCATCCACAAACACGATTAACCGTCCCTGTACAGACCGACTAAGTCCAAGAGGCATGGAACTCCATTTCACAAACTGAGATCCGGCACCTGCACAACACAATTCATGCACGTTGGCATGCTTGATTTCAAAAATGGTTGAAATGACTGAGCATTATGGGACTTAATATATGAGGTCATCAGTCCCCTAGAACTTGGAACTACTTAAAAACCTAACTAACCTAAGGACATCACACACATCCATGCCCGAGGCAGGATTCGAACCTGTGACCGTAGCAGTCGCGCGATTCCGGACTGAAGCGCCTAGAACCGCTCGGCCACAGCGGCCGGCCTGCTTTCAACATTCCGGAGGTTACAACGGTTATTAATGTCCAAGCATCTCACATTTGCAGAGGCGTATCTCACTCTTACATTATCCTGTGATCTTCCAATGTTAATCACTTAAATAAAATACTTAGACAAATGTGTTGCTGAAATTTCATTCTTCTACTTTAATAACTTCTTGGTGTTGAGATTTTTCCATAAGTGTAACTTTGATTTCTAGGTTTTGGACGCGACGAATAATGTTGAAACAAATAATACTGATGTGAGGTATAATGGCCGTATACAATTTCTTGAGGAAGCGAAATTTGTAAGAGGTTAGTTGCTTAGTTAATTAGTTACATGTTCCATTGATCAATCTCACGGTGATCGTTATGATGTGGAACGTGTTAAGAGCATAAAAAATGTAGACATTAATCATGGGTTTTTTGTTTTTCTTTTCTTTTTATAAGAGTTTTTTAAGCCATTCCATTAAAAGGCACAAAACGCATATATTATACCTATAGATTTATTTATTCCTATTCAAAAATTCATATGTGTTATAGAAGGAGTTGTCAAGGAGATTTTCGCAAGCCAACCTGAAGGCGCTGTACGAGCAGTAGCGAGCAGCGGTGGCCACTCCTCAGGTGGTTGGCTGGTTGGAGCGTGGGCGGAGAGCGCCGCTTTCATCTCTGCGCCTTTATGGCGGTGATTTATCCGGCTGGCTCCCGTGCTCGCACGCCAGACTCGTTTATTACCGAAATTGTTAAAACTCTTACCGCTAATGGCGCCGACGACCGCCTCTGCTTGTAGCAATTGTGAATGCTGCCTGCGTCTCTGTCATAAATTTTCTAGTTCGTTGGAGAACAGCCAAATAATTATTAATACCGTTTTCTTGAATGGATCTACGTACGTCTAACTTCGAAATTCCGTCCGTAGGGAACGTTTGTAGCCCAAAATCTCGTGTAAACAGTTTAACTTACCTCTCGTAGAATTCTATCATCAACTTTGCTGCTGCTGCAAGACAAAGGTAATGGGATGGTCGCCCAGCAGTGAAACTTGCAGCGCCCATTTGAAAGTCTTACGTTACTTTGGAAGAAGGCCCACTGCCACCACTTATCATCAACAATTCTTCAATTTTTCGTAGGATTCAGCTTCAAATTGAGAAAAGGTTTGCGATGATTGTCTTAACTGAAATTGCATTAATTTATGAAAAATAAAAGAATAGATGATTAGAACACCACTTTTGTATGTCAGTTCATTTCATATATAATCCAACTTCATACATTTGTTTCGATTCGGGTGAATTAATTCACTATGTAAATCCCTTTTACACGAGAGAAAAATTATATACAGCCAGTAAACGTTTCCGAACCAGCTTCACTTCCCATGACGTATGGTACTGCTGTTTTCCTATACAAACTTCGATTTATGCCAGATGATGTGACAGTACATTGCAGTAACGACGTCGATACTCTTTCGTCACTGTTTACAGTTTGTATTACAGGAGCTTTGTATTAAAACAGCCGAAGCAGTTAGTTCAGTATGTCACGAATACTTTATACACAATGCCGAAATTCTGACACACAAAGAAAATTGTAGGCTATACTGTAACAACAAGCCTAGATTCATTTAAAATCGGTATGAATTTTACTCGATGCTTAATTAATATGACTATAAACAAAATGAAGAGCCTTTCCGAGTCAATGTGGATTTTAGTGTTTTTAATTATGAAATTCCAATATTATGCATACTGATACATGAAAAGTTTAGGAACGGTCTAAAGAATGCCAAAGATTACTAATGAACAGACATAGATTCAGACCACAAACTAGTTGCGGGAGGAATACAAATGAAACTGAAGAAAGTGTGGAGAGCTGAAACAAAAGAAAGATTAAAGTTAGAGACATTGAAGGAGGCAGGTGAGGCTTCAGAGTCGGAAGAGACATTTAGGGGAAAAATTGAAAACTTGAAACTTGTGTAAAAGATAAAAGGATATAAATGAGCTAAGGACTCATGGACTGTACCAAAGAATTAGAAGTACTAGGAATGAGAGCACCAGCAAAGAATGGATAACGGAAAATATGTCGAAAAAGATGGAAGAACGGAGGAAGTGGAAAAATGAAGAAGGCAAAAAGAGGTACAGGAAACTGAGTAACAAATTAACAAGAGAAACAAAAGAAGCAAGATAAATTGGATGATAGAGAGATACGAGGAAATAGAGAAAATAGAGAGAGAGGGAAAGTATGAAATCATGTACAGATTGTCTTGTGATGACGTAGTTTCTGACCGAGCGAGGTGGCGCAGTGGTTAGCACACTGGACTCGCATTCGGGAGGACGACGGTTCAATCCCGTCTCCAGCCATCCTGATTTAGGTTTTCCGTGATTTCCCTAAATCGTTTCAGGCAAATACCTGGATGGTTCCTTTGAAAGGGCACGGCCGATTTCCTTCCCAATTCTTCCCTAACCCGAGCTTGCGCTCCGTCTCTAATGACCTCGTTGTCGACGGGACGTTAAACACTAACCACCACCACCACGTAGTTTCTGAGAGTAAAAGAAGCAAGAACAATATGAAAACAGATTGAGCAGACGGAATATTTGACGAAGAACCACAGGAGGCCTTCAGCAGATGGCAAGAATACATAGATGGGCCAAACAGCAAGAGAAATCAAGGTTGAAGAGGAGGAATATGTGCCAGAAGATGAAAAGGGATACAACATCTTGGAAGCAAAAGTAGAAAAGGAGATGAAGAATCGGAAAGCGCATGGAATCGATAACTTTCCAGCTGAGGTGTTGAACAGTTTGGGAAACAGGGGAAGGGAAGTAACAGTCTAACTCCGTAATGAGATATACGACAAAGGAGAATGGCCTGATGACTTTCTAGCAATGGTATTGATAATAATTGAGAAAACGAGAAACACCGCAAAATGTGAAGAGCATAGGACAATGAGTCTACTTTATAATGCAGCTAAAGTATTGCTGAGAGTGCTGAATAAAAGACTATATGCCAAATTGGATAGATGGATTGGTGGGGATTTTTCGGAGAGAAAAAGCAGCAAGAGATGTTATTGGCCTGTTAGGAAAAATTTATTTTGAGAAAGGCAGAGGAATTTATCCTGTCTTTATTGATTTGAAGAAAGATTCAATGGTATAAGCTGATGACTATTTTGAAGAGAAAAGGAGTAGATTGGAAGGAGAGATGACAGTTACAGAATATGTATTTATAACAGAGTGTTAGAGAAAGGACTGGAAATGAAATGTCGGAAACAGACAGTATTGGAAGGGAGGTTAGGAAATACTGTTGCTTCTCCCTTTTGTTGCCAAACTTATACCTGGAAAAAGTTATTGTGAAAGACTTAGATGGAAACAGAGGTATATGTATTGGTGGGAAGAGATTAGAACGCATAAGCTTTGCTGATGACATGGTATTAGTGGCAGAAAGTGAGCGACCTGTAAATAAAATACTAAAAGATAAGAATGAAGCGTGTGCGGAATATGGGATGAGAGTCAATACAGCAAAAACAAAGAGTATGATTATCGGCACGGGAAGGAGACTGTTAAATATTAAGATAAAACAAGTTATTATGAATAAAGTAAGAGCATTTAAATATCTTGAAAGCGCGATCACTGAAGACTTGAAACGTAATTGGAAGGTGAAAGCTCGCACTGCTATAGCGAAACAGCCATTCAAAACAAAGAGGAGGTTATTGTGTGGCTAACTAGATAAAGATCTGAGGAAAAGGCTTCGAAAGTGTTTTGTCTGGGATGTGACACTCAATGGGGCAGGAACACTGAGACGAGAAGATGAAAAAGGGCTATAAGTATATGAGATATATATGTGGATGAGGATGTGGGGGATAAGCGGGATGGAAAGAATGAGTAACAAAAGTGTTGATGAGAAGGCTGCTGCAGTCTATAAGAGAAAGGAAGAAGATATGGATGGGACATTTGTTGTGACGGGAGTGATTGCTAACAGACGCTTTGGAAGGACTAGCTTGTGGGAAGAGACTAGGAGAAAGGAGGAAGCGAAAATTACTCGGACCTAAAGAAGATGGGTAAAACACTAATGATGATGATGTGACGTTAACAGTAGTGCTCCATTCCCTGTTACATAAGACCGAAACATCTTTGTACGAATGAATACTCTTAGAACATACTCGTACAGTTGATACCTATAACAACTTTTTAAACATTACCAACTGATGGGTGACAGTGCTCCATAAAATTAACTCCTCGCAAAACATGTACCTGCCATCTCTGATGTTACGCCGTTCTCTTCATTTACGTACTATCCAGTACGGCGCTCACCTGTTTAAAATGGCCCAGTTTTCACTACTCGAGGCAGTAAGGTATATTTCATAACAAGTAAACTGCTTTAGGGAAACAAACAGTTAGTAATGGGACTGGTTATGGTTCAGTAAGACATCCTGTTCTGTTGAGAATCATAATCATCTTTGATTCACAGGAAACTGTTGTTACGCTAGTAGATGAACAATCGGAACAGATGCCTCAAAATGACTTACCTCTGGACAGTTCTGTCAACACCACCATCTTACACTATCTTAAGTGTCTTGCCCTTGACGAATGGTTTTATACGATAAAGTAAAGACAAAAAAAGGAGTATAACATCTTGGAGCCGACTGTTAAAACGGAAAACGTGAGAATATAATGTATTTTCTAGATTGGAAAATTGCATGGTATTGATGCTGATGATACTGCTAGGCTATATTTCTTATTTCGAACTCCACTTTGTGTTGGAAATACTAGTGGGATTCTAGGACCGGCTGTCTAAACGGTATGACCCATTGAGGTCATCAGAGACAAGGGTACCGTCAGGAACGCCCCATGGAAGTGTGATAGAGTCGTTGTTGTTTTCTGTGTACATAAATGACCTGACGGGCAGGGAGAACAGAAATCTGCGGCTGTTTGGCGATGGTGCTCTGATGTACGGGAAAGTATCATCACTGAATGACTGTAGGAGGATACAAGATGGCATGGGCAACATTTCTAGTTGGTGTAATGAATCCCAGCTAGTTCTAAATAAAGAAAAACGTAAGTTAATGCAGATGATTAGGAAAAACAGCCTCGTAATGTTCGAATAGTGTTAGTAACCTGGTGCGTGACACAGTCAGGTCGATTAAATACCTAGGCGTAGCGTTGCAAAGCGATATGAAATGAAACGAGCATGTAAGGACTGTAGTAGAGAACGCTAATGGTCGATTTAGATTTATTAGGAGAATTTTAGAAAAGTGTGGGCCATCTGTAAGAGAAACAACTTGATAGAACACTAGTGCGACACATCCTTGAGTAATGCTCGAGTGTTTGGGATCCCATCAGGTCGAATTAAAGGAAGATATCGAAGCTGTTTAGTGGCGGGCTGCTAGATTTGTCACCGGTAGGTTCGAGCAATAGGAAAGTATTACGGGGATGCTTTGGAAACTCAAATGGGAATCGCTGGAGGGAAGGCGATGTTCTTTTCGAGAAACACTGTAAAGAAAATTTAGAGAACCTGCATTTGAAGCTGATTGCAGAACGATTCTCCTGCCGCCAACGTACATTTCGCATAACGACCACAAAGATAAGATAAGATAAGATAAGAGGAATTAGGGCTCGTACGGAGGCATGTAGGTAGTCGTTTTCACTAGCTCTGTTTGCGAGTGGAACGGGAAAGGAAATGACTGGCTCAAAATGTTTCAAATGGCTCTGAGCAGTATGGGTCTTAATTTCTGAGGTCATCAGTCCCCTAGAACTCAGAACTACTGAAACCTAACTAACCTAAGGACATCACACACATCCATTCCCGAGGCAGGATTCGAACCTGCGACCGTAGCGGTCGCGCGGTTCCAGAATGTAGCGCCTAGAACCGCTCGGCCACCTCGGCGGCCGAAAATGACTGGTAGTGGTGCAAGGTTCCCTCCACCACGCATAATATAGTGGCTTGTAGAGTATGTACGTAGGTGTAGATACGTTCTAACATCATCATTTCAAAAATTGCGATGTTCCATGTTCTGGGCTCGTAAAGAGATAAATATATCTTTTTACAATAGGCGCTGAGAAAGATAAAAGTAAAATTTGAAATAAAACCGATTCAGTGGACAAATATGTATTTTAGTCTTCTAAATAGCATTTCGGAAGGAATTCATTTTCCTGCTTGGGCTGTTCGCTTGTTTCGAAATAAACTCTTTATTTTGTTACTCTGCATTGTGTCTAAGTTGCGTTGACAATGAGTTAATGATGAATAATTTCAAAAGTCTGTTCATTATCGAACCATTACCTACGTTAAAAGCTTATCATTAGCAACATTTAAAATCCGCCTTTAAAAGTACATCATCAGTCAAAAGGCAAAATACAAATATTTAACTAGATAAACAGCTTTATGTTGAAATTACGATATTGTTACAGTGGTTGCAAGACACCTGAATGTTCCTGAAATGATTAATGCAGTAACATTTGCACAGTTTTAGTTACTCACAACTAGTCAACATCCAATGATCTGTGTCCTTAATGGATTGCCTGCTCTACACTGACTCATTTGCTTGCCGAATGTCGTAGGAATATTTGATAGGCGCCGTTTGCAGTTGCTATCTATTCTTGCACAGTTTAACCGCAGCACAGCACAAGCATACTTCCGCTATTTTCAGTAATATCCTTTGAGGATAACGTTCTAACTTTGACAGTAACATTTGCAGACATATTTTATACAGGTCTTACACTACTTTCAAATACTATGACAACAGATAGAAATATCTTGCACGGCTATCCAGTAAGCTCTTTTACAGCCTCTAAAATCTTCCAAAATTCGTTAAATTGGTTTTCAAATCATTTTAAGAAATAATTTTAAACACAATATATTTGGTCCAGAAACATTTAAAATTGCTTTGGTAACACCATTTTGTATCTAATGCAACCACATGGGCTATCATAGTTTTTAACAGCCTGCAGTGCTCTGAGTCTTGCTACGGCCGTCAGATGACTGCTAAACTGCGTCACTCGTTTTCTTTAAATGAAGTAACTATTGTAACTGTTATATTTAAATGCGGACTGCTCACTCATCAATTTTTCAGGCTCCTTTATCTTCCATTTAAATATTTCTTTAATACTTTTAGCCGGCCGGAGTGGCCGTGCGGTTCTAGGCGCTACAGTCTGGAACCGAGCGACCGCTACTGTCGTAGGTTCGAATCCTGCCTCGGGCATGGATGTGTGTGATGTCCTTAGGTTAGTTAGGTTTAATTAGTTCAAAGTTCTAGGCGACTGATGACCTCAGAAGTTAAGTCGCATAGTGCTCAGAGCCATTTGAGCCATTTTTAATACTTTTAGTTTATTTCTCTTAGGAGCTATGTGTGCAATTTTCATCTTTTTTTTCGATACCATCTTTTGCATTTTTTGTACATCGTAGATTATTGTTCGGACAAATGTGTTCGAATTTGGCGCTATAACCACGACCAATTTGGCCTGTGTAAAAACGATCACATGGCCTACATTGTAACCTATACACGCCAGATGCTTCATAGTTTTCCTTTTCTTCCTTTCTTTCTTTCTTTCTTTTTTTTCCCAGTTTTATACTACGTTTCGCCGCTTGTGCTACATGTGGAACTGAACAAAAGGAAAGAAGTTTACAATTTATTTCTCGATGACGACGACGAGGTAATTAAAGCCGGCAGTGGTCCTGAAACTCCAAAGCATTCTCTGAGTAACAACTCAAATACAGTTTGGGATTTCTCTCTGTATTTAAGGCTCGTGCATATAAACCAATTTATCCTTCGAGATTGTCGTAGTGATGGCGCTGGGAGAAAGGGCTTAAAATCCTCGTCAGGCCTCTCTAATTAAGATACTGGGTGAATATTCAGATCCTTTCCTGTGAGTGCTGGGATGGTATCTTCACCGTGAGCCAGGCCGGTTCCTCAGGGAATACTACACCTGTCGTGAGAACGTTAAATACTAAACAAATTGTCACTACGGGCGCACTAAAGATTTTTCGTGGTTTTGGTTTTTCATTCAGCACAACGAGGATTGCTTAGTGCTGGCAACAGAGCTGACTGATAGATATATGTCGCTTTCTACTAACGTCTTAGAGTTCATTTATTTTCGCGGCACTATGCTGTGTGCAAGGCGAACGCCGTTTGTTCTGCTACTCAAAAAGACAGGTTGAACAACGGTTGTGTTAGGGATTCTATCAGCATAAATTTGGGTTTCAACGAACGTAGCTAAAAGCAGATAAGAACCTCAATTGGGAAATCCACTGTCTGGAATTGATGAAGCGCCTTAAATCAGCTACGTTTGCAGTATGCATAATTACCGTTATATCTAGTTGGAAAAGGAAGAAACTATTTTATTCTGGATGTTTCCATTCACTAATGAGTAACATAATCAATTGTTTTTGGGGAAAAATATACTCACAGAGATGGTATTTTCAGAATACAGAAGCATATTATGATAACTGTATCGTGTATTCTAGAACATACTACACAGACCTCTTCAAAAATCTTGGTATTTTGAGAGATACTTCACAAAATACAATACTATGCGTGGCTTTTTCTAATGCCAATATTTCTACATTTCGAAAAAATGGTGAAAAGCATACGTATAACACTAGGACCAAAAATAAGGTCTACAAGTAATTGAAGGGGTTAGCAGAAGAGAAATGAATTAGATACTTAGATTCAACAACTCTCCACGACGTATTAAATGTCTTGTAGGCAGTGTGATAAAGTTTAAGGAATATATTAAAGAAATTACTGTTCGAAGCTCCTTACAATCTGTTGAAGAGAATCTTCACAGAAACTCTTAAAGTTAATAATTTATACTAATTTGTAATAAAGATTAGCGCTGTAATAGAATGGTATTTAATTCTGTTTCGACGTTTACTTGTAATTATCCTAAATAAAATCTGCATCTTTGATTCTTTCCACGTCTCAGAGAGCCTCCTCCGTCGGATCTTCGGAATGCAACTAGTGTAACGTAATGATATTTAATGTGATGGTGACTGCCGACAGTAGTAGTATAAGTATTTGTCACTATCACGGAACCTCGTGTGTTTACTTATGCGTAATTTACGAAAGAGCAAAGGACGCAGACTGATGTCTCTCCCTTGTATTTACATATTCGGTAATATGTGTACTTAAAATGCGACCCAAATAGTGTCCTTCAGCTATCGATCGAAAGAAAAGAAATATGGGCGTAACATTTCCATAGGGGAATCCAATTCTTCTGCCCTTTGAAGAGAACTAAGGGGAAGGCATGACAGTTGCCATTATGCTTGACAATTGGTGGAAGTCAAAATTGTCGCTGCCCCCTTGTGCTCCTGTAGAGTGAGATGGTATCATCTGTGGTTTTTATTCTCTTTCCGGTCGGCGACCAGGCGCGTTTCTCTGTCTCCCGGGTCGTAATCACATTTGTCGTTTTTGATCCGTCGCAGTAGGGCTTCCTGCAGCAGAACCGGTCGAGACGAAAGGCCCGCAAAACGTGCGGCGTGCGTGTTGAGCCTACGAATTTCTGAGGCCACACGGATTTGGCGGCTGCGTATCGAGCCTGGGAACCGCTCTGTCTCGCTCTCCCAATACCTTATATTCATTTAGGTTAGAAATACGGGAAAAGTGTTACGTTTATATTTAGTTTCGCACTTCATACTTATATCGACGTTCACTTCTCTTTTATGCATGCGCCGTTTGACGCGACTTAGTACATACCAGAACAAGAACAATGGACAGTTACAAAATATCTTGTTGAAATTCGTATCAACATGAAACAGAATTTTGAGAGTATTTCTAATCGATTTTCAAACTATGTAACATGGGAAAACGATTAATGGTGTTTCGACGTGGCTCGTCAAATTGCGGACACCACAAACCAACATTTCCATTTATTCCATAGACGTTATAAAATTGTGGACAATAATTTAAAAAGCAATGTCAGTCATCAGGAGCCGAAAACGGATATGTGAGGAGACAAACTGTCAAGCGTGTAAAACAACTATTTACACTACATCTACATAAATACTCCTCAAAGCACTGTAAAATGCCTGGGAGGGGGTGGTTCTTACTACCAGTATTTGGAGCTTTCTACCTTATTCCTTTCACATATTGGGCGAGGGAAAATGAGTTTCCGTATGCTTCTACACGGGCCCTAAACTATATTTTCCTGGTCTGTGCGTAAAATAGGCGATAATGATAGCAGGACCCGTCCCACAGACTTCATTGAATACCTATTCTCTAAATTTACCAAACAGGGTTACGCCAAAATAGCTTCGCCTTTCTGCCAAATATTCCCATTCAAGTGACCTGAACATCTCCCGTTGTTCACACGGACAAGTTCGTACCTTCTAGCATGCCCCTGAGTTCGTTGGATGTGTGCTGTCACACCTACTAGACATCGACCCTAAACGTCAGAGGGCTAAGATTGGATTGTTTGGGGGAAGAGACCAAACTGCCAGGTCATCGGTCTCATCGGTTTAGGGAAGGACGGGGCGGTATGTCGGCCGTGCCCTTTCAAAGGAACCATCCCGGCATTTGCCTGGAGCGATTTAGGGAAATCACGGAAAACCTAAATCAGGATGGCCGGACGCGGGATTGAACCGTCGTCCTCCCGAATGCGAGTCCAGTGTGCTAACCACTGCGCCACCTCGCTCGGTAAGGGCTAAGAAGTACGTGCCCTGTCCACTTAACAAAGACCCGAGAACCGTGCAACAATACGGGAAATAGGTTAGCATTTCTGTAGTAGTTCTGTAATTTTGATATATACCAAATAATATACAGGGCGTCCCAGGAGGAATGTTGAATATTTAGAGATGTGACAGGAACGATCACTTGAAACAAAAACGTTTAGTAAACATGGACTCTAACATACATACCCTAAGAGAAATGAGCACTACTTCCTCTTCGAGGCTGTGAAATTAATCTATTACACTGCATGCTCTTTGGTTTCCATATTAGCGAGCAGGCAGTATCGACCAAATTAAGAAAAAGAATCTCTAGTAAAAACAGGCTGTAAAATACATACATTAATAACTATGAGCACTTCCTCAGTAGAATGGAGGTGTTTCACATTAGCGAAAATGAACTAATACTCATAGCTCTTAAGGTATGCCCTTTAGACCGCATTTTTTATGGACTTTTTTTCTAATTTTGGCCATACTGCCATCTCTCAAAATATCGGAAGCAAAGAGCTTGCATCAGAAAGACTTTTTCGCAATATGGAATATGAAGAAACGATCAAAATTCTTAGAGGCTACGTTTACTAGAATTTTTTTGCTTCGAATGTTCGTTCCTGTCGTATCCCTGAATATGTCGATATTCAGGGATATGACAGGACAGCTGCATAATGGAACACATGTACTGCAGAGGAAAGCAAGTTACGTGTGTAGTTGTTCTTACGTCTCTCCAGATGAATACAGAAGAAATAAAAAACTATTGGTGCTGACGTATGCATGTCGTTAGCAAAAAAGACTGTTTTTCAAACGGTTACTACATTTGCAGATTCAGGATGATTGTTTTGCGTCTTTCGAGATAATAATTATTTCCACTTTACGTTTTCCTGCATTTTATAAATCTCTAAGCCCGTTATTAAGTATTTAAAACAAATATTTTTTCGGGGGACTATTTAAAGTTCCATTTCCGAACTCCAGTCACTCAAAGAATGGAGAATCAATTTAAACGAACTGCTATCAGCTTGAGACCTTCTTTCAGTACCAGAAAATCTAACTTATCACATAACAAAATAAACTAAACTCTGTGACTCAAGACGATTTAAAGTTTACTAACAGTGAAACTGATTTTATTTGTTGGAGACTTTGCTTAGCTGGTAAAACACTGAAGACAGCCATTGAAATGAATTAAGTTCTGGAATGTTGAACATCTAGACACACACTACGCGGAATTGCAGCTCTTACTAATATTTTTTCGCGCTATACAGTAACACGATAAGTAGAGTGCGCTAAAAAAAGCGATGGAAAATTGCTTTAGGTTTATAGTTACTCTTATTAAATCAAAAACTCACAGATTCATTGGTTTACCTGCAATTAGACATTGAGGCCCTTGTTTACTTTAAAATCTTTCCTACAACATTATAGAAACTTTGCAAGGTCTACCTAAATTTGCTAGAACAGGCCGAAGGGAGGAACAGTAGATTTTCACGTCCTGTCTACGACGGGGTTATTAAAGACCGAACACAAGCGAGAACAGGAGAAGTCTGGGGAGGAAAATTGTCCGTGTACTTTCCTAAGGAATCACTCCTGTATTCGTCTTAAAACCTAAACTTGGAAGGTGGAACTTTGATTGGATTTCAGCTACTGCAAATACGATTTTAGTTCCTCAACCACTGAGATACCTCACACAGAAGTGTTAAACAATATTCTCCTGAAATAATGTAAGAAAATTTATTAGTAGCCGTTTGTTAAGATGTTCGAATCCCGGTGTTACTACTCTTTCCCTCAGTTTAGAGTTCGATTTTTAGTACTGTAGCACCTCTTTACGAATATTATAAATTTACCCTTAACGAATGGGCTACGGGTGCAGCACGAGAATAGACTATTCGGCACGAAATAACGTCTAAACAGTTTCATAATTCTTTGTTGCTTAAGATGTCTGGAGGAAAGATTATGGAGTCACGCTGCTGGTTGTGGAAGTTGCAATTCTTGCTAGAAGTGTGAAATTTACAGAGTAGTTTGCAGACATTGTATCTCTAGCTACTTATAATGACGTGGCGTCGCTACAGAATCGTGGACTGGGAATGCTAGAGATACTCAAAAGTAAACTCTCGCCTCACCTCGTCGAGGAGAGAGGTAGCATTATAAACAAGAGAGAGGCTCGATGTTCGTCTTACCATGTGTGCATCGTGAACGAACCGACACTGCATTTTAGTGGATGTGAAGGCAGTAGCTATGTCATCATTTGGAGGAACTTGTGGATAGGATTGATGCCGATATTAGGGACAACACACTTTTCACCATTGTGACATTTCGTATCAGATTCGAGAAATTTATCGAAAAATTCTACACTAAATCGTAATCACTACAGACGCTAAATTTGTGCGAGCAACGCCAAAAAAATGGATCATATCCTGCGATCACTGACATAGAAATTGAGGAAACTATGTGGAGAAGTAGTGAGTTGTGTGTACTTGCAGGTTCAACAAACACCATTATTATTATTATTATTATTATTATTGTAATAATAATAAATCGGACTTAACTTGATCCAAACCGGCCGCTGTGGGCGAGCGGTTCTAGGCGCTTCAGTCCAAAACCGCGCTGCTGCTACGGTCGCAGGTTCAAATCCTGCCTCGGACATGGAAGTGTGTGATGTCCTTAGGTTAGTTAGGTTTAAGTAGTTCTATGTCTAGGGGACTGATGACCTCAGATGTTAAGTCACATAGTGCTTAGAGCCGTGTGAACCATTTTTTGATCCAAAATTATTGTTTCACCTGGTTCTGTTTTTTTAAAGTTAACGTTAAATTTTCTCAGTCACATGTGTATTCGATCTTATGCAATATTAATGATAATAATATATTTATAGGATTTAAGTCACGTGTAATCACTTTCACTTAGCCGCTTTCATTTTAATGATTTAACCGCGGGTCGAATGAGAGAGGCCGAAAACAACAACTAAGCAGGGGAATTCTTCTCCAGATCTTGAACAGTGGCTTGTGGATTAAAAGTGTAAAACAGAGAGAACCAAAATTTTGTTATCTTGCCTGAAATGGGTTCGATCGTCGCCTCTAGAATATGTGTCTTCTTTTAAAGCAGTGGGCCTCCGCTTAAAAAATAATAAAATAAAAATGATAAACTGATTATGGTAGAATAAAAAGGGTTACAAAATTTAAATATGTAGGTGAAATAATACAACCAAATACTTTAGGCAAAGAAGCTAATCTAGCAAGGGCAAGGAAATTGGAGATGGCTTTTCAACTAACATAAAACCTGTATAACAAGACATCTATTTCCATAAATGCAAAACTACGCCACTGCAGTACTGCCATTAAACCAGAATGTCTTCGTGTATCAGAATGTCTTTGGGTAACTACAGCCAAACATTCAGGAGAAATAGAAAAGAAGGAAAGGAAAATAACCAGAAAAATCTTGGGACCAAAATTTGAGAATAGGAAATGGAAATTAAGAAGTAATAAAGAAGTTTAAGAAAAAACAAAGCGAATATCAGACACGATGAAGAAGAGAAAAGTTGCATTCTATGGACACCTAAAAAAGCTAGATGAGAACGGGATTTAAAAATAAGAATTTTTAACTTCTCTGACGGCAACCCCAAAACATCAATGACGTGCATAAAGGAAGTTAAAGCAGACCTGAGGGAATAATGGAGGAAGAAAAAGGAAAAAGAGAAGGGTTCAGAGCAAAAGTGAAAGGTTTCAAGGGCTTCCAGGAGATAACAAAGAAAAATACAGATGCGATATGGACAGAAGAAAGAAGAGAAAAACAAAGGGACAGAATGAAAAATCGCTGGAAAGAAAGAAATGGGAAAAGAAAGAATACACAAGGTAATTCATGTGGTCCTTAGTAAGCAAAACCAATTTTAAAAAATAGTATGCAGGTGATGCTGAGGGAGCTAGATTATGAAATGAGACACTTAAAGTAGTAGATGAGTTCTACTATTTGGACAGCAAAATAACTAAGGATGGTCGAAGTTGAGAGGATATTAAATGTAGACTGGCGATGGCAAGGAAAGCGTTTCTGAAGAAGAGGAATTTTTTAACATCGAGTATAGATTTAAGTGTCAAGAAATCTTTTGTGAAAGTATTTGTTTGGAGTGTAGCCGTGTATGGATGTGAAACATGCGCTATAAACAGTTTAGTAAAGAAGAAAATAGAAGCTTTTGAAATGTTATGTTACAGAAGAATGCTGAAGATTAGTTGGGTAGATCACGTAACTAATGAGCAAGAACTGAACAGAACTGGGGAGGAGAGGAATTTGTGGCACAACTTGACTAGAAGAAGGAATCTGTTGGTAGGACACTTTCTAAGGCATCAAGGGATCACCAACTTTGCACTGGAAGGAAGCGTGGAGCAGACCAAGAGATGAATACACTAAGCAGATTCAGAAGGATTTAGGTTGCAGTAGTTCCTCGGAGATGAAGAGGCTTGCAAAGGATAGAGTAGTGTGGACAGCTGCGGCAAACCAGCCTTTGGAGTGAAGACCACAACAACAACAACAACAACAACAACAAAACAACAACAGTAGGCAGAAATTCGATGTAACATTACCAGGCACATTATTATTTTCTTTCAAAATTCATTATTTTTCGTCCTAATGTCTCATGTAAGAAGGTCCAAGGAATTATGTGAATTAAACATACTTGAAAGTGTTTTTCACACTAACGTGAGTAGCAATATCATCAGCAGCACTGTTGGCAACAGTAGCAGCTGTAGTATTAGTACGAGGTTATTAGAAAAAGTAAGTTACACAATGTTAATGCAAGCCAAGTAACTTTTATTACACGCTACACTTCACTTCAAGACACATGGCATTAGTTTTCAACATACTCACCAAGTCACTGTACACAAGGCTCGGAACATTCTACCAATGGTTCAGTTCCGTGATGATAGAAATGCCCGTACCGAGGCATTCGAGAACCGCTGTGCGCACGTACAGTTGGAATATCTCTGTCCACCAAGCCGTTCTTTCGGCATGCTGAAAATATGGAAATTGCGTGATGCATGATCTAGTCACCCACATCTGTCCGACCCTGGTAAAATTGTTGGCACCATTTCACTGCAGATGGACGAGAAATTGGTTTTGGTCCATATGCCACCATAATTTCACTTTGTATGTGGGTGTAATGTAGACTTTCCGCCTACAAGACTCGTACTGTCTCGCGTACTTCAACTCTGCAGTACGTTTCCAGCTGGCGCACCATTTCGCTTCCGCACTGTGATGCATGCGTTATCCATACCGCAGCACAACTGTGTCTGCAGGAACACACATCATATACTCTCGTCTGATGATGCACCACTCTTGTTGCGCGATGGTCTTAGCGTGGCTGGACTTGAGTAACTTACTTCCAAAAGTCCCTGCGTATGTACCGCTGACAACACAACACGCACTTAAGGATACTTCTGCCTGATCTGGAATTTATAGACACAACAGGTCCCGAAATATCCTACGGGTGGAATAGAGGCTTATTTTTAATTTTGGCCAATTCACACAGATTTTCTGATTCATATTATTTAGGCACTACGTAATACTTCGATGGGACTATAATGCTGATTAAGGTTTCCTAACATTGGTTAACGATATGACGTATGTGAGTAACCCGATGCAACGGTAACAACCCTCGGTCACCCTTTTGCTTCAGTATACAATGTTACAATTTTATCTGCAAATTTTTAAGCGGTTTTATACAATTTCAACTGTTTTGGTCATTTTGGGTCTGTTGCTTCGTAATGCGACAAAGTGCTATATCAACAGTCTACACAGTAAATTAGAAGAATCACCTGTCTCAGTACCACAGCTGTGCCTCCACCAGAAACTTCGCGTACCCCAGTAATAAAGTGCTCCTGAAATTCCTGACTCATCGCGTAATAAAGCTGTGTTGAAATTCCTTTGCGCTGAACTGTAGGCCATTACGTCGCCTAGTACTGAATTGGACAGGAATTCTGAAAGGACTCTGCTTCGATCCCACGTCATTATCTCCCTATATGCGCCAAAATTTAGGCATGTCGATTGGAGCTAGCTTCCGTCCGACAAAGGCTCCTCATTCATTGGTAGTCATTTGCGGGAATTAAAAGTATTTACATTAAGTGATTCGACTGGAAATTATATGCGTTTCATTTTGTTCGATGGTAGTGTCTGCTTCGTCTAGTGCATGAGCAGGATACGATCTCTTGTTTGTAACGAGTCGACTGTCAGTGGGGGACAGAAAAGAGAAACTAACAGAAGTCAAGTCACCATTAGGGAGAAAATGACCGCCTGTCTATGTTGTTGAGTAATGCATCACCGAACAGTAATGTCCTCATCTTTACAGGGACAGATACGAGTAATATTGTCATATGGTAAGCGCTATTTTGCCTAATGGGACTTGCAATTTACAAAACAACCCTATTGGCTAATCATAAGAACCGGGATGAAATTAAGAAACTTTCATTTCATTTGTGCTTCCAATACCGCAGTGACTCCAACATTTCGCCCGTGTAGTTCCAAAATTCGATGGTTTCCTTCATTCGGTGGGCTGGATGAGCTTGAAACTCATTAATATAGGGTATCGCAAACCTTGAGCGTCAAAATTATTCACATGGTAGACGAATGAGAGAAGAATATAATCGGCGGAAACAAACATTTAGCTTTTATTAACAAAGGCAACTTAGACATTCTAACAAAAAGTTATAGTCACAGCGGTTTTTGAAAATTCTTACTGCTAGTCTCATCGCATGCATTCCATTGGCGTATGTTACGTTGCCACACCCTCTAAAAGATTCCAATTGTCTACTGTACAATGAGGCAGGCAGCTAGGATACTACTATTCAGTTCATCATCAGTTTCTACTAAGCTTTCATGTAACATCATGGAGAGAAATCTACAGGAGTGAGGTTCGGCGATCGCGCTGCCCATGGAATAACCCATTCTCTTCCACTTCAACTATGACTCTGTCGAAGTAGGATGGTGCAGACCTCTCGCGGACAACAAGAGACACAGCTGTGGCAGCAGAACACTAGATGATGCGCGCGATACAAATGGGTTGACAGAAAATTAGGTCCTGTTAGTGGGCCCTGTAAAATTTCAGCGTCGTGCCGCCTTAAATTCTTATTTCCGATCATTGGTTCCGAATGTCAAAACGTACAGTTCTGAATCATCCACCGTCTGTTTGGACTCTGATGATTCGGGACAGCCCGTATAAGCGTCAGGTTTAATGGTACCGACATCTTTTCCCCTACCTAGCTATCGAATCGGACTGTTTACTGACAATATATAGTCTATGGTTTGACTGTACAGACGGAGCGGCTGGTACGTACGTGCTACGTGATGCACTGTCAGTGCGCAGTCGACAATATCCTGGGTGCGCATAGCGGGAGCGGCGTGCTAACTCTGAAGCATTTATTTGCAGCTCGCGACCAAGATTGGTCTAGATTTGTGTTGTTCCCACCATGCTATTCAGTGCTGGTTAAATGCACCAGTTCTCCGGTAGAATATATTTGTGTAGCTACAATATGTGCATCAAATATCGGAACACTTCGGGGAGCTATAGCGAGTATTACGTTGCAGTAATTGTGAACAGTGAAAAATTAAGAGTGAAGGTTATATGCGTATGTTGTTGTTTTGTGCTAAACAAAGTGCCAGTTTTAAAATTCTGTATTATTTGTCATTTCGAACTTTAAACTAACAACGTGAGCCTTGCAGCCTGTAACTGGTGGCCATTTCGTGAATAAACGTAGATACTGCATTTACAGCGTGTGAGTGTGGATTAGCGCGCATTAATTACCGGCTAACACGAAACAAGTAAATAAGAAGTTGTACCTTAACCATCACTACAGTAAATATACAAAAAAGAGACCTGTTTGAATACCCGTGACAACTACTGAATGCATCTATTACAGAAAATCAAGCAGCACACGAGTGGAAGGAAGCCTGTGTGATTACCATATTCAAGAAAGAGTACAGAAAAAACTGCCGTAATTAATGCGGTTATTGTTGTGGTCTTCAGTCCAGAGTCTGGTTTGATGCAGCTCTCCATGCTACTCTATTCTGTGAATTACAATGGTATATTTTGAAATCAGTGGGAAAAGGGTATGCAAACGTTCTCAAAAACAGGATGGAGAAGTAATTTCAAGACACAAAAGAGTTCAGTTGTTCTGAACTGGAGAATCATCTACAGAAAACCTTTTTTATTCGATGTATGAGACTGCAAACTAACTCGTCAGAGGTATGAGTGCTCAATCGGCTCCTTTAGAGCTCTAAAAAGCTTATGAAACGTTGCTATCGGTACATAGTGCAAAGGTGTGTAGCATAATCTACCAGTTCACTACAGATGTAAGGAATATACACCGTAACATCTCAGCAACTAATGAAGTTGGCAAACAACTTACGGAATCTATACAAATCACGTATGTATACAGTCAACGATGCTGTGACTACCCAACACTTTTTGAGATCTGTGTACCACATCCCCTATCCAGTTGTAAAAGGAAGTGCTATGGCATGGGAATGCCTGTTCTAGCAGTGGTTAGCACAATAGACTCGCATTGGAGAGGACGATGGTTCAGATCCGCATCCGGCCATTCAGATGTAGGATTTCTGTGATTCCCGAAAATCGCTCCAGGCGAATTCTGGTATGGTTCCTGTGAAAGGCTACGGCAGATTTCCTTCCTCGTCGTTGAAACTATCCGAGCTTGTGCTCTGTCTCTAGTGACTCCGATCTCTTCGGTATGTCAGACACAAATCTTCCGTTTTTTTAATGCCTCTTGTAGAAAGTACTTTCTATAGCCTACATTTAGCCGACGAATAGCAGCAGCTAAAGATGATGTGCATTATAGGCTATGTAAATTAAAAATAAGTGTATAAGACTTGGTGATGTGTTAACGAACGCAAAGAAATTTGTTCTAAAAGGCTTGTTATCATTAAAAATTCTTTTAATTAGAAATGAGTGTTTACCACAGTTGTATTCAGTATGCATGTTGACTTAGAACTTACTTACGAAAACGGTCAAGTTAATTAGCCGCATGATCCTGATGTATCCAGCCTTTGTTCTACGTCCGACTGCCTAACTTACAAACCACGAGAGAAAAAATATGTAATATTTACAGGAAGAGTGCGAGGTACTGGACGGTAATGTTTTAGTAAATGAAACACAGAAAATTTCCTTATAATTTCCTCTTGAGCCACTACCCTCAGTTTTCGACATAGTCAATAGATAATAGGATACAAGTTTTCCAGTGACAAACACGTTTGATGAGGCTGGATCGAAGAACACCTCCTTTTGTTTCTGCAACAAGGTCCTCACCACTTTCTAGCTCTCTTTCTTGTGCCCGTAATGAGGTCCACGAACACTTCACTTCATTTTAGGACAACTCACAGGGCACAAAATACGGCCTATATGGCGGATATAATACAGTGAGTTTCTGCCTCCTGACCTCTTTTGTGAGGGCAGGTGAAGTATGTGGGCTAGCGTTGTCTCGGAAAAAATTTTCCTCTCTCAGAATTCTCCTGAGGAGTTTTTACATATCAGAGTGTATCTATAAAGGCCAGTGAAATAAAAAAGAGGTAGATGGAGCAAAGTAACGAAACTGTTTATTATTTCAAAACTAATCTTCGTAACTGTTGATACATTTACCAATCTGTGAAGGAAGACTGTCAGTGCCTTCATGAAAAGATATTTCCGTTTGCCTACGGAACCGTGATTGTACACAGGCGTGCATCTCATCGCCCGACGCAAATCGACGGCCACGGATGTCTTACTTTAGGGCTCCAAAAATATAAAAATCGCATGGGAGAGATCGGAACTGTATGGAGGACGTGTTAGGGTTTCCCAGGGAAACTCTTGCAACATAGGCGAAACGACCTTGGCAACATTTGGGTAGCCGTTTTGTTGGCAGTTTGTTTCGACTATGCTTCAGAATTTTCGTCCATACAGTCCCTATTTCTCCTCATGAGATTTCCGTAGTTTCAGAGACGTCGATTTGCTTCGAACGAAGAGGTGAACGCCTGGGTACAATCATGGTTCCTCACGCAACCGCACACATTTTTCCATGACGGCATTGACCGTCTTGCCTCAGAGTGGGATAACTTTATTAAAAGTTATGGAGATCACTTTTGAAATAATACACATTTCACTTACTTTTTTCCATCTGTCTCGCTTTCATTTACAGCCCTCTTATACGCCACGAGCTGAGGTAATGGCTGTGTTTCTTTTCAGGAAATAGATATGGAAAACTCAATCGGAATCCTAAAATACAGATGCTGTAACAGTGGTTTTGAACTTTTTTCCTGAGCCGTATCTTTGAGTCGGTATTTATTGCACTGAAAAAGGTGGGAAGGGAGATTAGATTTACTGTCCTGTTGACGATGTGGTCTATATAGACGACCACAATTTCGAATAGGGGAAGTTAATCGGCCGTGCCCTTTCAAAGGGGCTATGGCGCTATTTACCTTAAGTGATTGGCGAAAACCATAAAAAACCTAATTTTGACTGACCAGACGTGTATTCGAACTGTGGTCCTCCCGAATGCGAGCCTAGTGTCTTACTACTGTGCCACCTCAGTCGGTCTGTGCACACCACTGAGTTTTGTTTCGGATTCGTAATGATGAACGCAAGTCTATCCTGAAGTCACAATATTGCGGAGAAAAACTTCACATTTAATCTAGTAATGCATCAAAAGTAACTGGAAAAACAGAAGTAACGGACTTCCATTTCAAGTGTGAGCTTCCTTGGCACCCACTGAGCATCACAAATCTTCAGATAGTCAGGAAAATCAAGGAAGTATCACAGCCTTGTTAAATTTTGACTATGAGAATAATTTCTTGCTGGATGACGCACTGACTCGTCTAAATTAGATCATTGACTTGTTTATTATGAACCTTCATCAATTGCTGGCAGAGGTCGTCCAACTCTTTGGTACGCAATTCCATTGTTCCGAATCCGCCATCTTAACATCTGTGTATTGAAGCGCCGCTCAAGGGTGACATCAGCGCAGCCATTATAGTAAACTATTTTCACTATTTAGCAGATTTCAAAAGTAGCATAGCATTTTGCCGTTAATGATAAGAGTAGCAGTAATAATAGCAGTAAAGGAAACAAAAGAAAAATTCGGAGTAGGAAAATAAAATCTATTGAGAAGAAATAAAAATTTGAGGTTCGCCGATGACATTGTAATTCTGTCAGAGACAGCAAAGGACCTGGAAGAGCAGCTGAACGGAATGGACAGTATCTTGAAAGGAGGATATAGGATGAACATCAACAAAAGCAAAAGGAAGATAATGGAATGTAGTCGAATTAAATAGGGTGATGCTGCGGGAATTAGATTAGGAAATGAGACACTTAGAGTAGTAGATGAGTTTTGCTATTTGGGGAGCAAAGTAACTGATGATGGTCGAAGTAGAGAGGATATAAAATGTACACTGGTAATGGCAAGGAAAGCGTTTCTGAAGAAGAGAAATTTGTTAACATCGAGTATAGATTTAAGTGCCAGGAAGTCGATTCTGAAAGTATTTGTATGAAGTGTATGTATGGAAGTGAAACGTGGACGATAAGTAGTTTAGCCAAGAAGAGAATAGAAGCTTTCGAAATGTGGTGCTACAGAAGAATGCTGAAGATTAGATGGGTAGATCACATAACTAATGAGGAGGCACTGAATAGAATTGGATAGAAGACAAATTTGTGGCACAACTTGACTAGAAGAAGGGATCGGTTGGTAGATAATATTCTGAGGTATCAATGGATCACCAATTTAGTATTGGAGGGCAGCGTGGAGGGTAAAAATCGTAGAGGGAGACCAAGAGATGAATACCCTAAACAGATTCAGAAGGATGTAGGTTGCAGTAGGTACCGGGAGATGAAGAAGCTTGCACAGGATAGACTAGCGTGGATATCTGCATCAAACCAGTCTCTGGACTGAAGACCACAACAGCAATGATAATAGCACCTCGTTCAGTCTCAGAGACGTACTCCTTCAAACGGTTTCTTTTCGGCCACAATAGCTGCACAACTAATCACTGCCATACCTTGTGGCTAACTGAAACTCAACGGAACGTATAGAAGCCAGTGCTGCCATCGGTTGGAGGGTACAGAGCAAGGAAGCATTAATCGTATTTCGACTTTCGAATAATTAACATTCAAAAGGGTGCAGTATGTGTTTGAAGAGGGATAGGGGTGGGGGACTACAAGGTGATATCAAGATCGACTCAGGGACTCAGGTATTGCTCTCTGTATGAAAGTCTCAGCAGACGTTTTGCATCCTTTTCTTCTGATTTATCTTTCATGTGATTTATCTTTACAAAGACTGCCTTAAGCGTCGTGACAGCTCCCGATGAGGCCGCGATATAGCAATGTACAGCGTGACCCAGCATACGATGGCAGCCGGCAACAATGTAGCACCTTCAAAGGAACTTCCTTGAAGGAGTCTGCCGGGCCAGTGAGAGAAACAAAGGCTGCAAAAGGAAGGAGACGGAAGGTTTGCACAACGAGCAGTTGACAATACGCCGATAAGGGCGCCGCTGCCGCAGGCGTCACGCCGTCTCCTTGGCCCGCTTCGCGTCTGTGCCGATCACGGCCACACTTCAACTCTTTCAGTCCCCGCTACTTGTTTCTGTCTGGTACACAACTTAAATGCAACAGAAATTAATTACACTGAGCGGACGTCAAACGAAGTATTCGCCTCATTATTGAAGGGGTGCATCGGTAAAATAATTAATTTATTTTCGGAAGGAGCGCGTTTCAAATCCCCACCGACATTCTACATCTGTACTGCAAACACCCTTGCGATGTGTGACTGAGGATATTTTGGCTAGCCTAACATTCTCCGTCCCCTGCCTACACCACTCGCGACTGGTGTGCTAGAAGAACGATTGTCGTTAAACCTCCGTAAGAGATTAAAGTTCCCATTTTTTTTTTCGTCACTGGCAGTTCATGAGGTACATGTAAACATGTAAGTTGACGTAAGATATTTCTTTCTTCTTCTTCGATCGTAAGTTTTCGGAATTTAACAATAAACTTCTTATGTTGCACAACGCCTCTGTTATGTCGTCGGCCACTGGACTTCGATGAACATCACTAAATGGCGCCTATTAATCTTGCATGGTAACGCTCTTTGACTGTCGAGTGATTATCTAGAATCGGGCGAACGAGGATTATGACTAAGAAAACAGGAATGACGATGAGCTGCCTTGAAAAGAATAATGAACATATTTTCGGAGACAAGGTAAGGCACGGGGCCCAGAACCACCGTTGTAGTAAAAGTTTATATGCCATCTGGCTCCACAAATGATGAAGAAATTAATGTATTGTGAGGTAAAACAAATTGTTCACTTTGTTAAAGGAAACGCATGTGTTAGACGACGGACTGAAATTCGTTAGCAGGAAATGGAATGGAAGGAAAGAGTAAGAGAATATGGAGCGGGGGAATAGATGCAGCCTGACAGAATTCTGCACAGAGCACAATTTTATTACTGAAAATACTTAGCTTAAGAATTACGAAAGAAGTTTGTATGCGAGGACGAGATCTGGAGACGCCGGAAGATTTCATATAGATTATGTAATGGTGAGGTAGTGATCTCGAAATCGGATTTTAAACTGCCAAACATTTCCAGTGGAAGATGCTGAATCTGACTGGTTGTGAATTGTAGATGAAAAAGGAAGAAACTGCGAAAAGTTGGGACCTGGACCTAGATATACTTCAAGTAGTAGACGTCGTTGAAAGATTCAAAGAGAGCATTAAGCTAGTATTGATTGAAACAGAAAGGAGGAGTAGACCAGAAGATAAAGCAGTGAAGGGGAACACAAACGTCTAACAATAAAATTGGTAGGGACTGTAAAATGGCAGATCAGGAATGGTTAGTGGAGAAATATATGCTTTGTAGAGGAAAATTAAAGCAAATGTAGGAGAAAAAAGAAGTATCTCTATTAATGTCAAGAACATAGGTCACAAATTGAAATGTAGCGAAGACGGGAAGGATAGTAACTGAAGACAATATTATGGGAAGTGAGGGAAAGTGAGAGAAATTAAGATGGGTGATTCGATACTGCGAATGAATTTGTCAGAGCAGTGAAAGACATAAGTCAAAACGAGGCAGCTGGGGTAGACGAGATACCCCTCAGGATTATTAAAATTCCTGGAAGAACCAACCATGATACAACTGTTCCACCTGATATACATGATATATTAGACCGGCGAAATACCCTTAGACTTCAAGAAGAATGTAATATTTCGAGTACCAAAAAAGGGAGATGCTGACAGGTGCGAACATACGAAACCATCAGTTTACTAGGTCATGGATTCAAAATACTGATACGAATTATACACAAAAGAATGGAAAAACTTATAGAATCCGGGAAAGATCCAAGGAAATGCAGGAACACGCAAGACCATAAAGGCGCTATGACTTATCTTAGAATGTAGGGCGTAGTAAGTCAAAGCGACGTTTAAAACTTCTGTAGATTTTAAAAAATAGTTTTTGACAATGTTGACTAGAATACACTTTTTGAATATCTTGAAGTAGGAGGAATATAATACAGGGAGCAAAAGGTTACATACGGCTTGTACGGACACCAGACTGCAGTTATAAGAATCGAAAACATAAAAGGGAAGCAGTGGTTGGAAAGGTGATAAGACAGGGTTGTCGCCTGCTCCTCATCTACATCGAGCAAGCAGTACACGAGACCAAGGACAAATCTGGAAAGGAAGAAGCAGTCAAAACTTTGAAGTTTGTCAGAGGCGGTAATAAACTTGGAAGATCAGTTGAACAGAACTGATAGTGTCTGAAAATGAGGTTAGGAAATTCATATAAATGAGATTAAAGGAATGTAATCGAATTCAGTTAGGTGATGTAGATGAGATTATATTAGGAAATACAAGAGTGAAAGTAGCAAACGAGAGTTTTGCTATTTACTTAGAAAAATTACTAATGATGTCACCAGTAAAGAAGATATAAGATACAGACCGGCAATTGCAAGAATAGCGTGTCTGAAAAGCAGAAATTGGAAAATAAGTTTAAGTGGTAGAAATTTTTTTCTGAAGTTTTTGGTGGGTAGATTTACACGGAGGTGGAACGTGAACGATAGGCAGTCAGACAAGAAGAAAGCACTTGTCGAAGCTTCTGAAATGTGCTGCCGTAGGAGAAGATGGGTAAATGGCGTAACTAATGAGGAGGTACTGATTCGAATAGGGAAGGAAAGAAATTTGAGGCACAACTTCATTAAACGAAGTGGTCGGACAACAGGATACATCCAGAGGCGAAGAATCTTGCACAGCAGAGACTGGCATGGAGTGGACGGTCACCAACTAAAAAATTAGCCGTTTGGCATTCACTACTTGAGGTAGCACTCCTCTACGATCTTCCATGTTGCTCCGCCATGTTTCCTAATGTCCTTTGTCCTCATTCTATGTGATCACCGCTACTTCTGGTTTTTTGGATTCAAGCAAACTGCTTTTTTCATTGATCTTGCATCCGTTTTGCTGGTTGCATGTCCTGTCCACTTCCATTTATTTTTCACTATGATCATAATTACGTCTTCCAGTGCAGTCTGTTCCCTGATATATTTTCTTCTCGTCTGCCTCAGTAATTCCTAACAAACCATTTGCAATTGCGAGCAAAGAAACCCTCAGTTTTGAATAGTTTTAAAATTACTTACCGTCATAAGTCAGCACTGGCTATAAACACTAATTGTAGGTTTTCCTAGCAGACACATCGGGAGCTTTGTTTTGAGAATTCAAGTTCATTTGTCAAGAGCACTCTAGGTCAGTTTTACTCCTGCATTTATTTGTTTTTCTGTCCATCTAGTCACTGTCTTCGTCAGTCTCAATAAAAGAGCTCATCAACTGGTTCACTGGCTTAATTGTCAATTTGTATTATTTTCGTCTCTACATGTAGTTTCTACATATTTCCTTGTCTTAGTGAAGTTACAAGGACTACTTTCAAAACCAATCTGTAAAGTTGTTCCAGTCGTTGGAGTTTACCTGCACTTGAAGAAAACAGTAAAATTAATCAGCAAAACCAAGCTTTCGATATATTCCATTAACACGTATTCATTCTTCGTTTTCGCACTGTAACGGCCTGAAAATCTTTTCTAGGACTGATGAGAATACTTTGAGAATTTGTAATATCCTTGTTATATTACTCTTTCATTTTCTTTTAGTTTCTCCCTAGCCAGATGAAGCTGCTAATGGTGTATACATATTTGTGGGCAGTCAGTGCTTTATTTTTCAAGGACTGTCAGTAAAGATTTTATTTAAGCTGAGGCCAAAAGTTTTCTCCGAAAAATTATATACAAATTCATTTTATAATTGCCTTCACGCTTTTAAAATGGTCAACTGAGCTAAACTTACTTCTAATGGTAGCTCGTTCATTTGTCTGATCAAATTCTAAATGTTTCTTCTAAGCAACTGGTGACGATTTTAGTGAATAAGTTATCTTGTACATTAAGAATAGGAGGCTGACCAGCGTTACTTTTCTGAGATGCCTGTCTTCTTTCTTGAGAAGGAGAATATTTTCAGTTGCTCTATTTATGTACCGAGGTTTATTTCTAGATAGCCTGTGGAAGAAACTTGTGTTAATTTTCCTGCGATGAGGCTCAGTCATCTGATAACCTACACTGTAGCTGACACAATCATTTTCAAATTTTCAACATTTAATACGAAATTATTTAAACACGATGGTTATTTTTGGCAACAGATTGCCTGGATAAACAAACATATCTGAAAGAAAATGGTGAACTTCTAAATGGAGATACGCAGCTGTGCTTGACATGCCATTATATGTTACGAAACTCAGCCATTTAATACTCTGAAAGCGAAAAATTATAAAAGAAATTTTTGTGGCCGGGACTAGAATGTATGTGGGCAAAATAGACAACGACATTTATACTCATGAGGCCGCTCCACTGTGTGTGACGAAGGGTATCTTTTGTCGCAGTCTGACACAAGCTAGGGAGGTCACTGTGGCAAACCACACATCGCACAGAATCCGAAATCGACGCTTAGTCGAGGGCTGAAAACGATGTCGAGGGCAAACGTTGCGATTGCAAGTATTGTGAGCTCAAATGAGTACCGACGAACGAAGCCGGATCAGCTAAAACTACGACACAGAATCATACAGAGTTCTGAATGAAAGTTCAGATCCAGAAAAGTGAGTTAAAAGTTATACTCGGATATCGGCGTAAATAAGGCTTCAGTCACTGTTGTTCAGAATTTGTTTCCTGAAGCAGGTCATCTGCCGAAAGCGGTCGTATCTGCCAAGCAAATTATATGGCCGCCACTCCTCGGAGCGAGTGGAATTAGAATCCAGTACCAATAATTAATATTTACTTCCTCATTCCATTACATTACGAATGTGTGTGTATTCCTAAGGGACCAAACTGCTGAGGTCATCGGTCTCTAGACTTACACACTACTTAAACTAATTTATGTTTAGAACAACACACACACCCATGCCCGAGGGAGGACTCGAACCTCGGGCGGAAGTGGCCGCGCAATCCGTGACATGGCGACTCAAACCGCACGGTCACTCCACGTGGCTCATTACATTACGGAGCGAGGAAAAACCACTGTCTGCACTCATCTTAACCTCTCTTGTTTTGTTCTCATGATCTCTATGCGAAATGCACGATGAAGGCAAAGTAGCAGAATGATGTAGTCTTCTAAGAATAAGAATTCTCCAACGTTTCCTAGGAATTTCTCCAGCTCAGAACCGCCTTTCTTTCACAGATTCCATTTATCTTCACTTAGCAAATCTATTAGACTTTCCTGTAGGCTGCACTGAGATCCTGCTATCCTTGCAGCGTGACTGAATTTGTTATGTTCGCTGTCATGCGTACGTGATAAGGATTTCAAACGCTGGAGCAACACTTTAGATTTGTTGTCTTTTATTCAGTTCCGTTTACAAATGCGCCGCGTTTTCTTTGAGTTCTTCCAACAAATTTCAGTCTTCTATTAGACTTCTTCACAGCTGAGTTTAAGAGTTTCTCCCATTTCAGATCGATTTCTAGTATTACTCGTAAACACGTAAATGTCTCTAGAATGTTATTACTAATTTTGTGATACGATATTATCGTGTTGTTTAGTTTTGACATGAGCAGCTGCCATTCATTACACCAAGTGGGAAAGTTTGTCTTTTGCATTAATTTACGATCGCCCAACGACGATACTTTCTTTTCGGGAGAAACAACGCCAGCTAACAATCTCATTGTGCTGATGGAACGTATATTCAGAACATTAGACATCTTATTACGCTTCGTTCGTGAATGGCCTATGTTAGTTTCGGTTGTATTAAAATTTCGATATATTTGTACATTAGGACGTTCCAGGTTATGTTAGTGAAACTTCCTTTGAGCACATTTCTGAAGATTCCCTGCCTGTTCATGTATTGGTTATCAGTCGACAATATGATACCACGTCGAACACCTTTCGGAAATCTAGGAATATGGACTCTGCTTTACTAACGGTACCTCGTGTCTGCAAGCGACCTGTGTTTGTCACGAGTGATTTTTCGTAAACCAGTCCCTATTCTAGGACAGGAGCTTCTTTTCCACCAGATCGATCACAATGTTGGATCTTAGAATATACTTTATGTTGTGACGGGTTGTTACAAATGACTTGGGTTCTACACACGTGATAAATAACATGATTGTTGCAGTCGTAATATGTAAGAACTAAAATATATTTGCTGTCAAAATTAAGAGTTATGCAACTTCAAAAATGGTTCAAACGGCTTTGAGCATTATGGGACTTAATATCTGACCTCATCAGTCCCCTAGAACTTAGAACTACTTAAACCTAACTAACCTAAGGATATCACACACATCCATGCCCGAGGCAGGATTCGAACCTACGACCATAGCGGTCGCGCGGTTCCAGGCTGAAGCGCCTAGAACCCCTCGGTCACAGCGGCCGGCTAGTTATGCAACTTCTCATATGCTGTGTCTGTGGGTGAGAGCATATGTACATTTATAGACGTAGATGGAACCAGTCTAACACGTGTGCTGGAATAGACTGTCGTTGGTAATACAACTCGAAGCACTGTTCTGTAGAAACTATTTCTCGTTGTTCTGTCCGTTCAGTAGAAACTCTTCCTCGTATCCCTATCCAAAGACAAAGTTTACAAAGATATCCCGGGACTTGCAGATTAACTTGAAGAGTCTAACTGATTGTCCCTAACTCTGTTATCGGCGGACCCGGTACGATTCTCGCTGCTTGCTGCGGACTAGGAGGTGACCAGAACGTAGCCTAGGATAGAAGTGACCTCGTGTCCGTGTGTCCACCTGTTTCAAGATAGGCAGCCTACGGTGGCGCGGAGAACTTCTGTGGGCGTGTGTTGCTACTTCCGTCTCATCGGTGTGGCCAATGATGCACCGATAACAAGGGCCACCTTTGTGGTATAGCAGGCGCCAGCGTTTCGCCTATCGATTACACCACACTATGATCCTGCAACAGACGGACGACAGCGATATTGTATGAAAATCCCACATTTTCGTAAACGAGTGACTTGCGCTCCTTTCTAGTTCAGCGGGACTACTTTCTGCGCAAGACATTCTTGATAAATGTGTGGCACGAAGGGGCCTGATCCCGCAGAGTATACAAAGTAATTCCATCAGGGTCCATCTGAGTACACTTAACAGTTTTTCGGTAATGGGATGTTTTTTCCATTTCCCTGATTTATAGGTGTAGGTATTTTTCCATCTGATATTAAATACTTAGAAAGCGCAGAATCAACGACCAATGACGAAAATGCCATTGGCGGGATTCTCACCCTTTCTGGGGTGTCGCAGGCAGTTATGCGCTACTCATAAAGTTTCCTAAGATATGCTGCGTTGACTCCAATCAACATCAGTCTGTCTCGAGCTAATACACTGGTATCTTACGTATTCTTGATTTCATCATTCCTTATGTGTTCTGTTAATTTTATTGTTCAAATGTCTCGGTGTTTCACACATACTAACTATAAGAGTTCGATAAACAAGACACAATTTGGGTATATTCTTGCACACGTTTTCCAAAATTCCGTTGGCTAGATATGTAAACACGAATTTCGTGTAACGAAAATGTAGCGTGGCGATATAATTTGATATCGTTTCCAAACATGTTAGCGAGCGCTGGAATGCGAGATAGTCTCCACCCGAATGCAGCCTGTTATGATGTACGCAAGATACCCCTTATAATGGTGGTAATTTAAAAACAAAAAACAGCCAGTGATGTGACGAGGGTAGCACGGCTGGGCTCGCATGTAAACACGCAATGTCGGCATTAGACAAGTGCCGGCTGCACGCCTCACCTCTTACTTCCGGAGCCGAGAGTGGTGTCGGATGTGTCCACTGCAACAGATGTCACTGTGTCACAGCGCTCGGTGACGCAGGAGAGTAGCAGTAGCTCAGCTCTTCTTGCCAAGTCTGTAAAACGCAAAGATATTGATAGGTGTGGAAAAGTGTAAGATGGTTACTCGAACGCTAAGGCGGAAACGGCTAGGCACGAGTGCCGCTGGAGACGTAGAATAGTTTCATATGCATGTCAGGTGGGAATTTTTTCACATTGAAGTATTTGTGTGTTACAAGTAAAAAAGACTGACGAGAATATTAAAATACCAGCAGTTAACTGCGAATGCTTACGCTTGAAAATCGCAGAACTCCCTTCTATTTAAGCAAGAATTTTTTGCCAAATAACAAACAGAAGTATTGGTCTAACGAGCTTATGTTGACATAACTACATGGCATAGGTGGACCTAGATTAATAGTAGGATGTTTCTGCTGACCTCTACATCGAAACACATCAATCACATGCAATGAAATAATCGTATGGCATTGTTCGCCGGGAGGCTCCGTCCGGGGAGTTCGGCCGCCGGGTGCAAGATTTATTTCAGGTGACGCCACATTGGGCGACTTGCGCGTCGGTGATGATGAGATGGCGATAAAGCAACACACATTCCAAGGGCGGAGAAAACCTCTAACCTGGCCAAGGATAAACCCGGGCCCGCTTAATGGTAGGCAAGCACGTTATCACTTTCTTTTCATTTGGTACTGTTCGTGTTTTGGTCTAGGCGGACGTCACATAACATCCGTTCAAGTTGATCGTTGATCCCTTCACTCAATTTTTCATTGCAGAGGACAAGGAGCCCTCCGACCGAACACACTGAGCTACCGTGCCGGCAATCTCAGCTAAGCAGACGGACAATCTTTGAATCATTAAAATACATTCAAACGTCGATGTAATTAAAATAACCCGATGATGTCTTACTAGTAGGAATGGAAAAGAAAACTGAGGATCTGATGGATGGCGATCACTTTGGCTTGATGGAAGATAAAGGCAACAGAGAGGCACTTTTGGCGATCGCTTGATAATGGAAGCCAGGGTTAAGCAAAAATCAAGAAAGGTTCGTCGAATTTTCGACTAAGAAAAATCGTTTGACAATGTTAAGTTGTGCAACATGTTCGAAATTATGAGGAAAATAGGAGTAATGAAAGAGCAAAAAAGAAGTGCTCGGATTACAAAGGGTGAAAGACAGGAATTCAATGTGTCACCCCTACTGTTCAGTTTATGTATCCAAGAAGTAATAACGAAAATAAAGGGGAAATTCAAGCGTGAGATTAAAATTCGGGTTGAAAGGATGCGGTTCAGGCGCTCAGTCCGGAACCGCGGGACTGCTACGGTCGCAGGTTCGAATCCTGCCTCGGGCATGGATGTGTGTGATATCCTTAGGTTAGTTAGGTTTAAGTAGTTCTAAGTTCTAGGGGACTGATGACCACAGATGTTAAGTCCCATAGTGCTGAGAGCCATTTTTTGTTGAAAGGATGTCAGTGATAACATTCGCTGATGACATTTTTATCCTAAGTGAAAGTGAAGAAGAATTGCAGGACCTGTGGAATGGAATGAGCAGCCCAATGAACAAATGCTGTGGACTGATACTACAACGAAAAAAGGCATTAGTAATGAGAAGTAGCAGAAATGAAATCAGCAATAAACTTAACATCAAAATTGGTGACCGCGAAGTAGACGGAGTTAAGGAATTCCACAAATTTGAAAGCAAAATAACATATTGATAACAAAGCTAGGAGGACGTAAAGAGCAGACGAACACACGAAAGAGGGCATTCCTGGCTACGAGAAGTTCACTAGTATTAAACGTACACACGTCTTAATTTGAGAATGGAATTTCTGAGAATGTACGTTTGAAGCACAGCATTGTGTGGAAAAACCAGAACAGAATACAATCGAAGCGTTTGAGATGTGGTGCTACTGAAGGATGCTGAAAAGTAAGTGAACTGAGAAGATAAGGAATTAGGAGGATTCACGCAGAACAGACAACGAAATGAACATATGGGAAACACTGGGCAGAAGAAGGGACAGGATTACAAGACGTGTATTAGACACCCATGGCATTGGGGGGGAGCATCTTCTTCTCATTCAATTAGCTCTGCAGGTAGTGCCACGAGGCTGAGTGCATCCCGTTCCATTCCTTCCACCAGGGGCTAAATCCCTGGCAGTAGCATAAAATGAACCAGAGTCCCCTGTATGGCAGTCATAATCGATGGACAACATCAACATTGCTCGCTTCGTTTACGTTCCGTTTCGACGACTGGACACAGCGTAAAATCGCTCACGTGTACTGACTGCCGGCAGGCGCAGGTAGTGAAGTCCGACCATCTTCATGTACTAGTGCTAAATAGGGTAATTCTCTACGTCCTACGTCTTGAGCCATCGTAGATATTACTACGAGAAAGCACAAGGCACGAGCTCTCTCGTCGTCTTCATAGCCATCATTATTGTAAAGCATTTCCCGCTGCTTGAGGACAGTGAGTGATGGATTTTCAATTCATTTCATTTTTGCAGACCTTGCAGTTCTGGAATTTATCAGTCTTAGATTGACCTCACTTTTTTAGTTTCTTTTACATGTAATAGAGCCTCTGTTCTTAGTCAAACCAATGAGTGGCTGGCCGGCTACTTTCCCTTCCAAACGCACGTCAGCTTTCCGCATAGTCTCGAGTCAAGTGCCACAGCGGTTGAAATACGGAACTCACATTGCCGGGGACTGGGGTTCAAATCATAACCCCCGAATCTAAATTTACATTTTCCATGGTTACGCGAAATCGATTCAGAATGATGCTGGGATAATGCATTTGAATAGGATACAGCTGACTTTTTTCCCGAATCCGAGATTGTATTCCGTCATTAATGACTTCGTTGTTGATGGGACGCGAAACGCTAGTCTCCCTGTCCTCGTACAAGCCCTACTATTCATTGCGTATGATACACCGAGATATAGTTTTGTGTTTATGGACGTTTATTTTAGTTTTCCAGTTTTTTTTGTGGACCATTCCAGGGGAACTTTATTTTTGCAGCTTTCACCTTACGGGCAGGCCTGCGAGCGGTAGGCCTATGTGTTGTTTGACATAGCTTACTTAAGTTGTTTCATCTGTTGTTACAGACTCTTATTTGTGTCACAAAGGTTTTTGACTGTAGTTTCCATTTTACATTGTGACATTAACATTTATTGTTGCCTGCGAAACTGGACTGATAAATTACTTTTAGTTTTGTTCTATTTACGGTACAGAAGTTTACATTTCCCTTTCTGACGACACGCTAGACAATCGAATTTACTTCCTTGAGAATTTGTGCAAACGTGACCAAATTATACACGCTGTAGTGTATCGCAGACAACATCGGGGAAACCCAGATTCACAGATACTTCTCGGGGCAGACCGATTACCTTACGTTGGAATGCTTGACCTAAATTTCTGATACTTTTCTCAGCGTCCCTGCGCAATCTGTACATACTGAGGAGTAATAAGATTTCTCTGGGAACAGATGTTCACCGAATACTCAAAAAGGTATTTACTCAGTTAAAACATTACAGCGTTGTTTTTCCTGCTCATGTGCATTAACTTAAATTTTTCTATAATTTGGGCAAGCTGCATTCATCACAGTAAATACAAATTCCGTCCAGTTTATCCTATAATCTCCAACTGTCACAAAACAACGACACTTTCCTATACGCTACAGCGTCATCAGCATAATAGACACAAATTGTTGTTTACCCTATCCGTCAGTTAGTTTGTGTATATAGAGAACAAAAGCGTTCCTATCACACATCCCTGTGTCACCCCTGACGATAACCTTGTTGCTGATAAATATTTGCCGTACAGAGCAACGTACTAGGGTCTATTACTTTAGAAGTCTTCGAGCCACCCACATATATGGAAACTTATTCCTTATGTTTCAACCTTCGTTAGCGCTCTGCAGTGCGGGACTGTGTAAAACACTTTCCCAAAATAAAGGAATATGGAATCTGCTTTTTACCCTTCATCCACGGTTCCCAGCATATCGTGTGAGAAAGTGGCAGGTTGACTTTCGCACGAGTGATACACTCTAAATATGTGCTAATTTGTGCTCAGAAGCTTTGCCCCAACGAAATTTGTTATATTCCAACTCAGAATATACTTAAAAATTTTATAGTAAATCGATGTTAAAGGTACTGACCTGTATTATGCGTGTCCGTTCTTTTACACTTCTTGTAGACGGGCGTTAACTGCAATTTTTTCCGTTCTCTTGTAACGTGACGCTGCGCGAGAGGTCCATGACAAGTGCAAGCTAAGAAATCGGCTAATGCCAAAGAGTTTTCTCTGTAAATCTAAACTGGGATTCCATGCGGTCATGGCGACTTACTTGCTTTCAACTCTTTCAGTTGTTTCTTAGCGGCAGGGATGCCTATTTCTATGTCATATAAAATAACTCCCCAGTCCTAGAATAAAATGTTAAACCACTTCTCTATTCTGTTACACACTGCTGTCTAAAATATTTTGCGTCCGTGTTTCACTTTCATAAATGGCTACACTCCACACAAATACTTTTAGAAATGACATCCTGACACTTAAATCTATACTCGATGTTAACAAATTTCTCTTCTTTAGAAACGCTCTCCTTGTCATTGCTAGTCTACATTTTATATCCTCTCTACTTCGACCATCATCAGTCCATTTGTTCCCTAAACAGCAAAACTCATCTACTACTCTAAGTGTCTCATTTCCTAATCTAATTCCCTCACCATTACCTGATTTAAATCGACTACATTCCATTATCGTCGTTTTGCTTTTGTTGATACTCATCTTATATTCTCCGTTCAAGACACTGTCCATTCCGTTAACTGCTCTTCCAGGTCCTTCGCTGTGTGACAGAATTACAATGTTATCGGTAAACCTCAAAGTTTCTATTTCTGCTCCATGGATTTTAATACCTACTCCAAATTTTTCTTTTGTTTCCTTTACTGCTTGCTCAATATACAGATTGAATAACATCGGGGATAGTCTACAAACTCCTGTCTCACTACGTTCCCAAACACGTCTTCCCTTTCATGCCCATCGACTCTTATAACTGCCATCTGGTTTCTGTACAAATTGTAAATAGCCTTTCGCTCCCTGTATTTCACCCCTGCGACATTCTGAATTTGAAAGAGAGTATTCCATTGTCAAAAGCTTTCTCTAAATCTGCAAATACTAGAAACGTAGGTTTGCCTTTCCTTAATCTATCTTCTAAGACAAGTCGTAGGGTCAGTATTGTCTCACATGTTCCAAAATTTCTGCGGATTCCAAACTGATCTTCCCCGATGTCGGCTTCTACCAGTTTTCCAATTCGTCTGTAAAGAATTTGTGTTAGTATTTTGCAGCCGCGACTTATTAAACTGATAGTTCGGTAATTTTCACACCTTTCAACACCTGCTTTCTTTGGGATTGGAATTATTACATTCTTCTTCACGTCTGAGGGTATTTCGCCTGTTTCCGGAGGTAAAATAGTCCCTCCGGGCGGGGACTACACGGGAGGGCGTCGTTATCAGGAGAAACGGAACTGGCGTTCTAAGGATCGGTGCGTGTAATGTCAGATCCGTTAATCGGGCAGGTAGGTTAGAAAATTTAATGAGGGAAACGGATAGGTTAATGTTAGATATATTGAGAATTAGTGAAGTTCGGTGGCAGGAGGAATAAGACTTCTGGACAGGTTTATAAATACAAAATGACATAGTGGTATCGCAGGAGCAGGTTTAATAATGAATAAAAAAATAGGAGCACAGGTAAGCTACTACGAACAGCATAGTGAATGTTGTGTCTAGACAAGACAGCCTAGACACAATGAGAGGAAGCCGAAAGGCACGCGCGTGAGGTCTGAAACAGGATACGTAATGAATGCCATAAAGAAAAGTACGTAGCTTCTGGAATACTTAACTTTAATCCATCCTTTTGGTACATCTGGAGATTGTGGCGATACAAGTGAGACTCTTTAGATACATGTAATGTTACTAATGGCGCCTTGCTAGGTCGTAGCCATTGACTTAGCTGAAGGCTATTCTAACTATCTGCTCTGCAAATGAGCGAGGCTTCGTCAGTGTGCATCGCTAGCTACGTCGTCCGTACAACTGGGGCGAGTGCTATTCCGTATCTCGAGACCTGCCTTTTGGTGGCGCTCGGTCTGCGATCACACAGTGGCGACACGCGGGTCCGACATGTACTAATGGACCGCGGCCGATTTAAAACTACCACCTAGCAAGTGTGGTGTCTGGCGGTGACACCACAGTGAACGCATTATTGTACGCAAGATAGACGCTGATCCCACACCTACCACAGTAGCACAAGTTTACGTGCCAACTAGCTCTGCAGATGACGAAGAGATGGAGAAATGTATGATGAGATCAATGAAACTATTTAGATAGTGAAGGGAGACGAAAATTGAATAGCCATGGGGGACTGGGATTCGATAGTAGGAAAAGGAAGAGAAGGAAAAGTAGTAGGTGAATATGGAATGGGGGTAAGGAATGAAAGAGGAAGCCACCTGGTGAAATTTTGCATAGAACATAACTTAATTATAGCTAACACTTTGTGTAAGAATCATGCAAGAAGGAAAAAGCCTGGAGGCACTGAAAGGTTTCGGATAGATTATATATTGGTAAGACAGAGGTTTACAAACCAGGTTTTATATTGTAAGACATTCCCAGGGGCAGATGTCGACATTGACCACAATCTATTGGGTATGAACTGTAGATTAAAACTGAAAAAACCGCAAAAAGGTGAGAATTCAAAGAGATGGGACCTGGATAAACTGAAAGAACCAGAGGTTGTAGAGAGTTTCAGAGAGAGCATTAGGGAACGATTGACAAGAACAGAGAAAAGAAATACAGTAGAAAAGAGTTGGTAGCTTGAAGAGATGAAATAGTGAAGATAGCAGAGGATCAAGTAGCTAAAAAGACGAGGGGTAGTAGAAATCCTTGGGTGACAGAAGAGATATTGAATTTTAATTGATGAAAGGAGAAAATATAAAAATGGAGTAAGTGAAGCAAGCAAAAAGGAATACAAACGTCTCAAAAATGAGATCGACAGGAAGTACAAAATGGCTAAGCAGGGGTGGCTAGAGAACAAATGTAAGGATGTAGAGGCATATATCACTAGGGTTCAAAAATGGTTCAAATGGCTCTAAGCACTATGGGACTTAACAGCGGAGGTCATCAGTCCCCTAGAACTTAGAACTACTTAGACCTAACTAACCTAAGGACATCGCACACATCCATGCCCGAGGCAGTATTCGAACCTGCGACCGTAGCGGTCGCGCGGTGCCAGACTGAATCACCTAGAACCGCTCGGCGACACCGGCCGGCATATCACTGGGGGCAAGATAGATACGTCTACAGGGAAATTAAAGAGACCTGTAGAGTAAAGAGAACCACTTGCATGAATATCAAGAGCTCAGATGGAAACCCAGTTCTAAGCAAAGAAGGGAAAGCAGAAAGGTGGAAGGGGTATATAGAGGGCGATGTACTTGAGGGCAACATTATTTAAATGGAAGAGGACGTAGGTGAAGATGAAATGGGAGATATGATACTGCGTGAGGAATTTGACAGAGCACCGAAAGACCTAACTCGAAACAAGGCCCCGGGAGTAGACAACATTCTTTCAGAACTACTGATAGCCTTGGAAGGACCAGCCCTGACTAAACTCTACCATCTGGTGAGCAAGATGTATGAGACAGGCGAAAAATAAAACCAAATCACACAAGTATTCACGACTGGGTATCATCTTCCCGAACTTGTAACACGCTCTGATACGTATTTTCCTGACTAAAGAACTCAGTGTTCGGCTGCTATTTGTATCTCTATGGAGATGCTTTGTATTTTTCATACTCCCAAGCAGTATTCACAATATGTCCACTGCTATATGCTTTTGTTGTGGTGTAAACTGACAAAGAGCCATTCGTTTGCTAAAGTGCTAGAATCTCCTGCTCTATACAGAAGAATAAAGGAAAAAGAGTTGCCACTGTCCATCGAAAATGCTGTGTATTCTGTCTAACTATACTTGTAATTATTTAATGTGGAAATCGATTACACAAACTCAAGCACTTTTTAATATTCGGTAGCCAATTTATTGGTGCTATGAAGTGCCCTGACTAGAGAACATTTTATTTCCATAGTCCACTGCCGGTGGTAAACAAGGATTACAGGTAATTTGAAACAGTATGTACGGAAAAACTATGGGGAATACAAGATACACACCGAGCGAGATGGCGCAGTGGTTACCACACTGGACACGCATTCGGGAGGATGACGGTTCAGTTCCGCTTCCGGCCATCCTGATTTAGGTTTTCCGTGATTTCCCTAAACCACTCCAAGCAAATGCCGGGATGGTTCCTTTGAAATGGCACCGTCGACTTCCTTCCCCGACCTTCCCTTATCGCCGGCCGAAGTGGCCGTGCGGTTAAAGGCGCTGCAGTCTGGAACCGCAAGACCGCTACGGTCGCAGGTTCGAATCCTGCCTCGGGCATGGATGTTTGTGATGTCCTTAGGTTAGTTAGGTTTAACTAGTTCTAAGTTCTAGGGGACTAATGACCTCAGCAGTTGAGTCCCATAGTGCTCAGAGCCATTTGAACCAACCTTCCCTTATCTGATGAGACCGATGAACGCACTGTCTGGTCTCCTTCCTAAAAACAACCCAACCCAATACAAGATACAGTATCAGCGTTTACTGTAAATAGCAATTGAAAGTACCCATACTCTCAATTTGAGGATATTTACTATTTTAAAGGAAGTCGAAATTTGTGGGAAGATCTTATGGGACCAAACTGCTGAGGTCATCGGTCCCTAATCCTACACACTACTTAATCTAACTTAAACTAACTTACGCTATGGTCAAAACACACATGCTCGAGGGAGGACCCGAACCTCCGACGGGGGACCCGCCCGGACCGTGACAAGACGCCTGAGACCGCGCAGCTACCCCGGGCGGCTATATTAAAGGATCCAAGAAAAATCTACTTAAATAGGATGGTTACATTGAATCAAAATGGGGAGAATGGACATCATGCATAAACCTCAAAACTGCTTACTATTCAGTAGCCAACTTACTGATATTATAAAGTGCTGTGATATGCGTCTTCCTGACTGAAGAAATAAATCATATTATTGCTTGATTTGGATGCGCCTGATGCATAAAGCAGGTGCAGCAGTACAAGTGATCCCTCTATCAGACTAGTCATAAATGTTGTAGGACGACAGCAACGCCAGAAGGCTGCAGTGCATTGCAGAATATGCACTGCGCGAGACTGGATGTACATAAATATAGCGTACTGCACACGTATGGTGAAGTGGACCATTACTGTTCGATTGTGCTATTCTTTTGATTTTGTAGCATTGCTCATTAGCCTGAGACCCTCACCACGTCACAGTAATAGTAATACAATGAAGATCGACACGCTCGCACACGCACACACACACACACACACACACACACACACACACAAACACACACACACACCCACAATCGTGTCGTCAGTGTGTGAATATTGGAAGTCACCGCAAGAAATTGGAAATTTGTGGTAAGGTCTTATGGGACCAAACTGCTGAGGTCATCGATCCCTAAGCTTACGCATTACTTAATCTAGCTTAAACTAATTTACGCTAAGGACAACACACACACCCATGCCCGAGGGAGAACTCGAACCTCTGACAGTGGGAGCCGCGCGGACCGTGGCAAGGCGCCGTAGACCCAGCGGCAACCCCGCGCCGCTCACCGCAAGACAGACGTTGCGTATCCCGGAGAGGTTTGCTGATGAAAGTCCGAGACAGTACATTGCTGGCAGTAAATTACTTCCTTCCACACATATTTTGCGAAATGACAACAATGAAAAATTTGAGCTAATGTGGAAATTTATTGACAGTCGTTCTTTCCTCCTGGAATGATTGTGGATGAGGGTTTAATGTTAGATGTATTATCCACCACACACCGTAAGGTGGCACTCTGGTTTTACGCATCTGATTTTTGATATAGGCTCTAGGATCATCGCGGAAAGCTGTTGTCGTTCTTCCACGGAAAGTCATTAAGCTCCCACCAAACACATGTAGGTTGTTTGTCATAAAACGCTAGTGTAATTATAAATCTCTTGTCGCTTTGATGGTGTTAACATTTGGAACTCAAGTGAAGGAAAGCTTATTGCTGTATCGGAGGTACCTGACCTTATTGGTGGTGTGGGAGCTACTATTGAGTGTGGGAGAAGTTTTGTAACATACAGTTGTTCTTCATTCTCCTTGCCATGCGTTATGCAAAGGAATCTGCTAGTTTCGTAGTTTACTACTATTGCAATAATAAGGGATGAGTAGACAGTTAGAAAATTCCCAAATTAAGAAGTAAAATGTCAGAAAGTGGGGTACTGATGACAATAAAAAATTCCAATTTAAAATCAGGAAGACGAAAGTTGGGGATGCATGTGATGTATATCTCAAAGACTGCAGTTTTAACGGTTGGTGCTTACGGGCGTTCAAGGTTATCATGGCAGTTTTAATGGAATTTCTGTTAATAGTGAGAAACAGGGAAAGGCAATACCACATAGCAGTACTCTGAAAGGGGACTGACATGTGTTGTATAGACAGCCTCTTATAGTATAGATTTGCTGACGAGAATATTTTGAAACACTTAAAATTCATGCTGCAGCATTTATAATGGAAAGATGAGAAACCTATCCGGGAATTCCATACGTAGATGTCCAAAAAACTCTGTCTGTACCAGACAGCGACTGCTACGGTCGCAGGTTCGAATCCTGCCTCGGGCATGGATGTGTGTGATGTCCTTAGGTTAGTTAGGTTTAGGTAGTTCTAAGTTCTAGGGGACTGATGACCACAGATGTTAAGTCCCATAGTGCTCAGAGCCATTTGAACCATTTTTTTTGTACCAGACAAACTGTCGCAAATTGCATCCATATGTCACCTACAGGCCTTCCATCATCAGAAAGAAGTGAGTGTAAGTAATGGTTTTGTGTCCGAGACTACTGTTTCTTCTATTCTCAGTCATGATATTCTTTTAGATTTGGTATGTGTTTCGATGGTAGACCATTATATCCACTAAAGGTATCCAGATACTTTTCTTCAGATAATGTTGTTGGTACATCCTTCGATCTCATCCATGTTGATTTCGTCCATGTATTGGAGTTCCAGTTACTGGTTGCTCACTCCATTGGGGAATCTGGGCCGAACTCGTATTTTTTGTTCATCAAAACGAATAAGTGCAATCAGGCAAATCATCCTTTGGATGGCGTGTTTGTGTACGTGCGAGAGGTCGTGCGGTAGCGTTCTCGCTTCCCACACCCGGGTTCCCGGGTTCGATTCCCGGCGGGGTCAGGGATTTTCTCTGCCTCGTGATGACTGGGTGTTGTGTGCTGTCCTTAGGTTAGTTAGGTTTAAGTAGTTCTAAGTTCTAGGGGACTGATGACCAGAGATGTTAAGTCCCATAGTGCTCAGAGCCATACGTGAGAGACGAATGTAGCCCCAGGTCTCACATCACGTCCGCAATAGTATGTCCTTTCCTAGCCATCTCTTACGGCGGTAGTGATGCGCAGTTAACCTCACAAATGCCGATGCCCGTGCCACAGGTCAGGTCTTACGGTCGACACAGTACAGACTAACTCTCTCAGGGTCATCCAGCGACGTCAGGATGTAGTTACACGGCCGAGTGTCAACAATCGGTTCAGTCGTTCTGATGCAGGCCCATACATTATCTTCGTGAAGAGATTAGATAACAATATTAACAAACTCAGTCGGATGTCAGTGGGGAAGTTATTTTATGCCTAAATCTCTCATTTAGAACACGATGTTATCAAAATTAATCCATCGGCAGAAAAATAGTTAAGATAGAACTGAAGTCCGCTGCAGCAGCCAATAATTTAATAGAGGCCACCGTTCTCAAAAACCATAAGTTCAATGTGTATATCCCCAACTTCCTTTCCATATGTATGGCACCATTCGCGATGTTGACATTAGTCTGACAGATAAGGAGATACTCGACGAAATGGAGAGTGTGCACCATGTCGCAGGTATCAAACGCTATACCAAGAAGCATCATTCAAATCTCGAATTACCGGTAGCGATTCCAGTCAGCATGATTGTTTTTCGTTCACAAACTTTACTGTCACATCTTACTATCTTGGGGACACGCTGTTCGGTGGAACCACATTTCACCCCAGTCATTGAGTGCAGAAATTTCTGGATTTTTCGTCATCGGACGAATCAGTGCAGACACCATATGCGTTGCAGCAAGTGCGGCGGTCAACCTCCAACGGATTCGTGCACAGCAAAGGTTCCGTCTTGCTTAAAGTGCTCTGGTTACCACCCAGTAACAGAAAGGTGGCGCGCGGTATTTCTCCACCAGCCAGAGCTACAACACGCAAGGCCTACGCCACATCGGGAAGGGTAACTCGTAGCTCACAGCACACATGTTCAGCTTCCCTACGGCAGCCTCCTAGACCCCAAAGTCACACGGATTTTCCATCACTACTTCCAAGGCTCCCACCACAACTGCTAGTCGTTATACCAGACCATTCCATGAGACCACCGCCACCGCCGGTGCCACCCCACGTGGTTTTTCTCCTCCATGGAGGTGGCCATCATCAGAATGACTTTGAGTCAACAGGCAGAACAAGTGCGATCTCCATCACGAGTGGTTCATCCAAACGGCACGCTTACAGACCAGCCTGGCAACATGGCTTTTCAGTAATTAGTCAAAAATATTCTCTCTCTCACCATCTTCCCCAAGCCCCTGAATCACACTACCCATATACTCCTCAGTACGATAAACAACCACCGCAACTTCGTAATAACAGCGAGTATGCAGTTGAAAAAATCATCTTGTTTATTCTACACCTTCTTGAAGACGCGAAGACACAGCCACTTGAAACTTTACAGATACAGCCTATACGACAGTTATTAACGACCCCCCCCCCCCCCCCCACCAAAGCCTAGAAGCTATGGAGTGATTTACGCGTGATTTAGGATGTTCCAATGGGCCGCGCGATCTGCGATCGGCAATAAGGACGTACTTCAACATGAACTTTGGAAGCGGAAGATAGCAGTGGCATCCATCTCTGAGACATGGTTTCAACCAGATGCCGTCTCCCGCCTTCGAGGATATCAGGTATACCGACAAAACAGAAAGGATGATCGAGGATGGGTTGCCCCCTTTATCAATTATGTGCTGTACCACACCTTAGTGATGATATCCCATGACACTTTTGACAGCTTTCAAGCTATAGCGGTCAGACTCTCCAATGGCTCGAATAACATTGGGACCATCTATTGTCGGCTGGGGTAGTACATTTCATCACGAAGAACAGTACACTCCGATACAGCAGTTGGAACCTCTTTTCCTGTTCTGTGAGGATTTTAACGCGCACAACATACTATGGAACTGGGTGTTTAATGATAGGCTGTATGCCGAGATACTGGAGATTCTCGACGATTTCAATCTGATCCTCCTCAGTAACGGTTCCCCTACATTACTTCCATAACCTGGACAGCGATACTCAGCCGTCGCCTGGCCTTTCATACGGCGTCTATTTCCTCGCTTCTTGCACGAACTATTATTTCTTATCTTATGGGGCCTAACCATTACTCTCTTCTTATATCAACAATCACTCAAACTTCTGTTGCTGTCTGTAGGCCGCCTCGTAAATGGAACTTCACGAAGTTGCATTGGTCCTGGTAAGGCGCAAGGTGCAATAATGGATGCACAACTTGCATGGTTCTCCACTGTGACGCTCCTGAAAACTAGGTACAGTATTTTACGAAGTCATCTCAATGTGGCAGCATTGATTTCTGTTCTACAGAAATGGACGCTCACTGGCACCAGTAGACACCCGGTTCCCTAGTGGCGCCGAGAATATTCTCGCCGTGTGGCTTGAAGGAGGCTGGCTTGCGACTGACTCAAACGCTATACCACATGGGAGATCTACGGACGGGTACAGCTACTATGCGCTATCTCAACGACTACAGATAAGGATACTGGAGCAAATTTTGTGAACATCTCTCCACGAACGCTCCCGTTGGGTGGATCTGGGCAATTGTTCCATCTCTCGAACGGAAACCGGTGCCCCCCAAGCGGCTGCAGACCTGGACAGGCGATTTTACCGATATTATAGCAACAAGCACTGTACTGCCAGCACCCTTTGATCTCTCGGCGGCCGGTATCGTTGACGATTTTCCAGACGGCGTTACCACACCATTCTCTCTCGCCCAATTCCACAGAGCTTCTGACGTACTCAAAGAAAACATCACCAGAGTACGACCAGATCCATTACTCCGTGATCAGCAATTTATCCGACAGCGTTTTCTTGAGAGCGCCTTCAGTGAGATTTGGAAGGACGAGAACGTTCCAGCTGCTTGGACAACTCAAATATTGGTGCCCGTTTGAAACCTGGGAAGGATCCTGGTCGAGTGACGTCGTATCGCCCAACTGCCCTGACGTTATGTACGTCAAAGACCTTTGAACGTCTATTCAAGTTACACTTAGAATGGTGATCTGAAAATCAGTACTTGCTCCCCCGGACGTCATACGGCTTTCGTAACGGCAGACTTACTGTTGACAATTTCTCATCTCTTGCGGCGGACAGCGCAAAAACCGTCATAACGGGTACCTGACGGTTTTATTTCTTAGTTTTTCGAGGGCTCGTGACGATGTAATGCTACCTGAGCTCATTAACAAACTGAAAGTGCTACACCTTCTGGTATCACTTTTAGGAATTACCTATGGTTTGTTCTGCTTTCGTACCCTGTTTAGCCCCAATGTCAGAGTTCTTCAGTACGCGCTTTTGGGTCAGAAAATTATGACTTCACGACGCATGTGACAAGCTGACCACATAGAAGTTAGGAACTGGACTCACTTTGTCGCCCGAAAAATCAGCTGCAGTGATGTTCACGATAAAACGACTCAATTACGTCTCTGAATTTCAGGTTGTCCCGTAGAAGCTATGCTAAGCTAGTTAGCGTGTACTTTGACTGCAAAACTGACGTGGACACGTTATGTTGCGTACCTTATAGACGAGGTGGAACATTCTGCGGATATATTGCGGATGCTTGCTAGAGTTAATGGGGAGCGGAACCGACAGTCCTCTTAACTCTGTATAACGTCTTGATCTGCTCTGTCTTCGATTTTGGCAGCATCGTCTACGGCTACGCGACGAAATCGACTTTGCGTAAACTCGATATCCTCCATTATAGGGTGATTCGTCTTCGTCTTGGAAGAATAAAATACACTCCCAGCAACGCACTGGTAGTGGAAGCGTCTGCAACATCGCTCATCATATGTCGGCAGATGTTGTCCGATTATTTTCTCTTAAGTTGGTCTTACATGTTTGATTGTCGCTCCCTTAGGGCGATGGTTAAATTCTGCGGGCTCATGCAGGCACCTCACAGACGATGGATGAATCGAACTCCCTTACTAACGCAGCTGTTACAGTGGCGACATCTTCATCTACATCTACATTTATACTCCGCAAACCACCCAACGGTGTGTGGCGGAGGGCACTTTACGTGCCACTGTCATTATTTCCCTTTCCTGTTCCAGTCGCGTATGGTTCGCGGGAAGAACGACTGCCGGAAAGCCTCCGTGCGCACTCGAATCTCTCTAATTTTACATTCGTGGTCTCCTCGGGAGGTATAAGTAGGGGGAAGCAATATATTCGATACCTCATCCAGAAACGCACCCTCTCGAAACCTGGCCAGCAAGCTACACCGCGATGCAGAGCGCCTCTCCTGCAGAGTCTGCCACTTGAGTTTGCTACACATCTCCGTAACACTATCACGCTTACCAAATAACTCTGTGACGAAACGCGTGCACGCTAATGCTACGACACTTGAAACTCCCTTGCTTCCGCTCTCCATTTGGTACTTTCTTCACTTCAACCCCAGTATCGTACTTACGATCCGATTTTAGAAGGGACACATACATTAATTACGACCTGGAGCACTTCCTTACCCGACACCGACACGGTATGATTGCATATATATGGATGACTCTAAAACTGAGGCGGGTATGGGATACGAGCCCCTCTAACGCGCTGCCATGTGAATCGTCTATGTGTGACTGACAATCAGGGAGGCTATTTGTTACATGGTTCCGGCTCGTACTGATCCTCACGGACTTCCAAAGTGTGTTGCAGAAACAACAACATCCTGCGCTTAATAAACAGACTAACAGATACGCCTTGGATGTCTGGAAGGCCATAATAGAGGAGAGGCATTGATGTCGACTTTCTTAGGATAAAAGGGAATCATGACAGTCTTCGTAATAAACTGATCACTGCTTCGCTAAAGGGAGAGTTACAGAAAGACAATTCCGCCCAATATCAATCTCTTATGCGGAATTCAACTCGATGGTAAAGAAAGCTGCTTATCACGACTGAGATTGTGAATGCCACGTATTCAAGCACTACAATAGCGGCCACCTGTCGACATACAGTCGAAATACTCTTCTCGGCCACGGTTCACCTCGGTGAAGCTTAGTAGATCTCACGTGACCTCTGTCATCTGCTTGAAGCTAGGACACGAATGTTACCGTGTCCACCTATACTGGTTGAAAATCATAACTTCTGGACACTGCGATCAGTACACAATGGTGGTGGAGGATCTGGACTACGGAGTATACCAACCACTCGGGCGCACAATCGGTCTTGTACAAGAAATTGCCTGCGAGGGGCTACCCCCTCCCTACAAATGTAACTGCTGTACTTCACCGGTTGGATATATGTATACAGGGTGTTACAAAAAGTTACGGCCAAACTTTCAGGAAACATTCCTCACGCACAAATAAAGAAAAGATGTTATGTGGACATGTGACCGGAAACGCTTAATTTCCATGTTAGAGCTCATTTTAGTTACTGTACTTCCTCGATTCACCGCCATGATTTCATACGGGATACTCTACCTGTGCTGCTAGAACATGTGCCTTTACGACACAACATGTGATTCATGCACGATGGAGCTCCTGCACATTTCAGACGAAGTGTTCGTACGCTTCTCAACAACAGATTCGGTGACCGATGGGTTGGTAGAGGCGGACCAATTCCATGGCCTCCACGCTCTCCTGACCTCAACCCTGTTGACTTTCATTTATGGGGGCATTTGAAAGCTCTTGTCTACGCAACCCCGGTACCAAATGTAGAGACTCTTCGTGCTCGTATTGTGAACGGCTGTGATACAATACGCCATTCTTCAGGGCTGCATCAGCGCATCAGGGATTCCATGCGACGGATGGTGGATGCATGTATCCTCGCGTAGCGGAGGACATTTTGAACATTTCCTGTAACAAAGTGTTTGAAGTCACGCTGGTACGTTCTGTTGTGAGTTTCCATTCCATGAGTAATGTGATATGAACAGAAGTAATAAAATGAGCTCTAAACATGGAAAGTAAGCGTTTCCGGACACATGTCCACATAACATATTTTCTTACTTTGTGTGTGAGGAATGTTTCCTGAAAGTTTGGCCGTACCTTTTTGTAACACCCTGTATATAAGTATTATTTGCTCGATAACTATTAAAAGGCGCTGGTATCCAGCTTAGACCCATAAGTTGTATAGATTTAGTCCTCTCACGGAACCAGCCGGGTTCGAAAACGGAGGCGTCTGTTTGTGGTTTTACTTTCACTAAGGACAGATTTAGGGCAAAATGCATCCTTGTACCTAAACATATATATCGCCAAAAACATTACAGCTAAAATAGTAACACCTGAGAGTATTATATACAACATAATGGTTGATATTCTGTGCAATTTTTGTTAGAAAATGGGCATTGCCGTACATTTGATAAGGATTTGAATTTTTAATTACCATTGTTTCTATAATGTACCTTTTCTCGTAAACTAGTCAGGTAATAAAACTGGAATTTCACAGTTTAAATCTACATGAGAGGCTAATAATGCCTGTGGACCAGATTTTTGTTTAAGGTCAAGGTTGCTTTGAAATTAATCTTCCACTTTTATGTTACCTAGGGGTCACCTATTTTTCTCAAGGAGAACTTTTCTCAGAGAAACGTTAACGGAAAAGTGCTGCATAGGATTATTCAGTATTCTTAAGAAATAAGAAAAATTTTAGGATGTTAGCTTTTGTAGTTCCTGAGAAAGGTACATTAGAGCTCAAAAAAGTCAGTTTATGGCAAACTGCATTTAAAGGTTTTGAAACGTCACCTTAGAAAAATGAATGACTGTGCTAGAGAAATTTTTACTTTATCTGATACAAAGACAGCTGAGTAAAACTGAACGTACTCAGACAGTTCGCTCTTTACTTATTCTGATCATCACTAAACTGACGAAGAATATTATTTTAGCGCAACGCAGTCTGACTTTCAAAAATCCCTAAAAACGAATGGCCCTGACTAACAGTAACCTATACCTTTCATGACTCACTTACCTCACAATATTCTTCGTTAGTCGAACTACTGCAAAATAGCGAGCGGCAATACTGCCAGCTAAATTCTGACTACTGAAGGTACTAACTACTGATAGGCATAGTTAGCAAATGAAAAATTTTGATACAGAACAAACAATGTATTTACCTTAATAATGTTCAAAAGTCGTTATATATATATCAATTCATAAAATCCATCTTTACAAATTTCCTTTTTCTGGCGGACACACGTCCAGATCGTCCGCTTATAGTAACGTCTCAATACTCTAGCATCTCTCTCTCCACATCCACCACTGCTAGCGGCTCACCTCCAACTGCCCAACGCTACGCGCTGTTCCCATCCAACTGCCCAAAACTACAATAGCGAATATTCCAACAATGAGTCCAACCAGCCACAGACTACACACAACACAGTCAGTGATTTTCATACAGAGCGCTACTTGGCGTTACCAACATAAAAACCTAAACAACCTACTTACAGTTTTATTTCAATTTTTGACAATATTGCTATACCTCTAGTGACTAATACTGTCCACATCCATCATATTTATTCTCTTCCTCGCCTTCCTGGAGTAATCTATCCAACTGCCTCCTTTGCCTAGGCAACTTTTACATTTTTCTTCTGCTGGTTGTCCAATCGCACTTCATCGATGCTTCTGAGTATCTTGTATGTGAATGTACCTGGTTGGAAGCCTAGTCTCTACAGGCACTCAATCCTACCTACAATTCCACTACTGAACACCAGACAGGCATCACATGCAACTATCTTCACAACAACTATCTTCACACAAATACTGTTTTTGCTCAACACATCCATATAAGGTGATTGTAGCTCTCATTTGTATTCTGTGAAGCAAAATACCACTGAACAGGTGAAGAAAGGGGGAAATACAAAGCAGAATAGTACAAGCAAAGAAGGTATTAACCTAAATCCGCTGGAAAACTCGTCTTTGGTACTGTTCACAGCATCATCAATTCCTTCACTAATTTTCTTTCTCGATGAACTCAGTGACTTTGTCAAAAGTTGTTCTTCACAATTAGAAACAGCGTCTGTAACACTGTTATTTAAATTTCCTGTACCTTTTACGCATGTAATTCGACATTTCCTCACTTTTTTGAATGTGCATCCACTGTAACGATCCATTTCGAGCAAAACAGGTTGATATGTGCAAAACTAAAAACTGAAATGAGTTTTTAGCTCGCACTATTAAAAAAATACATTGTAAACAAAGGAACAAGCAAAGATAATCTTTATCACAGCCTTCTAGACTCATGTGCAATTCATTTCGATTGTTCCATAAAAAATTAACGCACAACAAATTTCTAGGGTAGAGAAAGTGTGCATCACAGCATGGAATAGGGGGCGTGGCAGGCGCAGATGACCAAACAAACTTTTTTAAAACATATTTCTCACCGGATTTCGATTATGAAACTTTACGATGTTATTCGCAAAGGATCAATACAATACGCAATAAAAAAATCGATCTTTTTCGCAACTTTGCCAAATATCTGCCCATGGGAACTTACCTTTGTATACGGCGCCGTTTTCCAACTTTCAGTTGTAAATTGCTGTGGATGTCATTCTTCTACAGAACCGGTCTGACTCTAAACCTGGGTCATAATTCCATGTTTCTAATTTATATTACAACCTTATTTTTGTACTTCACTCTCGTGTCATTGTACTGTTTTGAAAATTGCGCTACTTTTAACTTGACCCTGTTTTAACTAATGGCTGTATGGTGTTAGCCTTTCAGTGTTTTTATTTTACATTAAGAACTTATGTTTGTACGTTGAATTCTTTTTCTTGTTCTGCTATGGAAATTACAGTTACGTTAATGTAGCACTTTTGTGACTACTGTTGACTGTCTGGCCTTTGCTGCCCAAGACCAAAAGTAAATAAATAATTAAGTATTTGGTTTTTAAGGAGGCACCATATCAAAGATTTATACCGTATACAGGAAGAGAGGAAAAACATCTTCCACTAAGTCACAACCCAGACTACAGTGTGTGTTCAGTGATGGTGACAGACGGTCATTGAGAAGGATTATGAAGAAAAATAAGAGGACGACAGCTCCAAAAGTCACTGTCGAAATGGTGTCAAACTTGTGAACACTGTTAGCACCAGAGCAAGACCAATGAAGCACAATAAGCAGCGAACTGCAAGGCGAGCTGGGATTCCAAAACCATTAATCAGTGATGTAAATGCCTGTAACAGGAAAACGTAGTGCCGAAGCCATAAACCCTGGACTATGGACCGATGGAAGAACGTCGTTTGGGCCGATGAATCTTCTTGCATACTGTTTCCAATTTCTGGCCGAGTTTACACCCCAAGAGTGAAACATGACATGGCGGGATTTGATGATGTTTTGGCCGGTTATATCATGGTATTCCATGGGCCCCATGGGTACTCTGCAAGGCCGCATTACTGACAGGGACTACGTGACGATTTTGGTTGCTCAGGACCGTCCATGGTACAGCGTTTGTTTCCCAGTGTTGTGTTCCAAGAAGACACAGCCCCTGTTCAAACAGCTCGCATCGTCCAGGACTGGGTTTGTGAACATGACGATGAATTTTCGGATCTTCCCTGGCCACCATGTCACATAATATTAATATTTTTAAGCCTTTGTGGTCTACTTTGGAGAGAAAGTTGTGTGAGCGCTATCCACCTCCATCATCTTTACCTGAACTTGCTACTATTTTCCTGGAAGAATGGTATAAGATTCCGTTAAAAACCATGAAGCATGCTGGCCCTAGAAGCTGCTTTGAATGCTGTTTTCTACATCATATTAGGCGTGGTAATGTGTCGTGTTTTTGGCGTCTTTATATTTTTATCGGCACAGTGTAGTAAGGAAACCCACACATGATGAAAAAACGTTACATCTAATTGCTGAGATCTAGTGGTAGCAAATAGACCTGACATCTTTGAATATATCCACATCGAACCTGGTAACAGTGATAATGAGAGAGGTGTAACAACAATATCTACCCAAGGTACAAAGCGAACTAAAACAAGTACAAAACTTTATATGTTCAGTTAATTAGATAAATAGCCAGTAGTGGCATGTTTCAATGAGGCATTTGAAACTTTTAACTCAAAAAAGGATCTTATAGAGAGAGTACGACTCAAGTTTAAAAGAAAAGTTGACCGTTCATTGAAAAGATGTTTACCCAGTAGAACTGTTCATGATGAGAGACACCCTCCGTGGTATACAACCACTGTCAGGAAACTTCTAAAGGAATGAGATTTTCACTCTGCAGCGGAGTGTGCGCTGACATGAAACTTCCTGGCAGATTAAAACTGTGTGCCGGACCGAGACACGAACTCGGGAGCTTTGCCTTTCTCGGGCAAGTGCCCTACCAACTGAGCTACGCAAGCGCGACTCATGCCTCGTCCTCATAGCTCTACTTCTGGGAGTACCTCGTCTCCTACCTTCCAAACTTTACAGAAGCTCTCCTGCACTTGCCCGCGAAAGGCAAAGGTCTCGAGTTCGAGTCTCGGTCCGGCATACAGTTTTAATCTGCCAGGAAGTTTCACATCAGCGCACACTCCGCTGCAGTGTGAAACTCTCATTCTGGAAACATCCTCCAGGCTCTGGCTAAGCCATGTCTCCGCAATATCCTTTCTTTCAGGAGTGCTAGTGCTGCAAGGTTCGCAGGAGGGCTTCTGTAAAGTTTGGAAGGTAGGAGACGAGGTACTGGCAGAAGTAGAGCTGTGAGGACGGGGCGTCTGTCGTGCTTGGGTAGTTCAGTTGGTTCAGTCTGCCTTCGGCAGTGACACAGTGCGGACCTTGTTGCCTGCCGGCCGCGCTGTGGTGCGCGCGCCTGTTTGTTTATGCCGGAGCAGCTTCGCGTGTGCGGTGTTGTGAGTCTAGAACGAGATGGCACACTCGTACAGAAAAACAACCTTGAAGTTAAGTTTTGCGAACGACTATACACGACCAAAGGCACACGAGATCGAACGTTTCTTAAGAGAAGAGGTAAAAATCGATCCACAGGAAATCGAGGGAATCAATTTATCGATCGTTTCACGCGTCGTCTATGTCAAGCTTGTTGACGAGGCTGCTTGCGAAAGACTTCTACAACGATCACCGAACGGGTATCGTTTCTGTCATGCCGACGGGAATGTTGGTGTGGTTACGGTCGATCACGCGGGAATGGGCATCCGCACTATACGAGTCTTCAAACTTCCGTTTGAGGTCCCGTCTGAACTTGTTACCGACGCCTTTCGACCATACGGTACAGTTCTATCCCATGTGGCCGAATAATGGACGAGTTTTACCACGTACCCCGTTTTAAATGTGGTGAGACAAATACGGATAGAACTGCGAAAGCACGTCCCCTCTTATTTGTACGTAGGAGGTTGTCGAGCGATTATAATCTATGATGGCCAACCTCGCACTTGCTCGGGGTGCGGGAAAGAAGGTCACGTCCGCTCGGAATGCCTCCAGCGACCTTCAGTGCAAACCCCACGGGATGACGTTCAGACACCACAACAGATGACTGTCTTACCGTTGACTTTTGTGGAAGCCCGGAGAGGCGACGTGAGGGAGATTTCCGATGGGCACCAGCAGCTGCCCCCCATAGAGAATATGGACACCAACGGACTGGAATTCAGACCACCGGTTCCACCACAGCAGACACAGGACACCACACAAGAGATGCAGCTGACAGCCGCTCCAGGCTCATCCGTGGTGGCTGCCAGTGCTTCCACCGAGAGCGTGATAGGCCAGGCCCAAGACGGAGGATATGCAACCCCAACGGCCGATGCGGAAGCAAGGCAACGGAAACAGCGTTCGCCGAAGAGAAGAAAGAAGCGTCGACTGACTTCTGCTGACGATAGCCATAGTCCCGATGGGACAGTGGACGACAACGACAGTATCGACCTGAGACCAGTGGATTCAACAGACACCGAGATGACGGTGCAGGAATTACACAGCGACGAAAACTTGAATTCTCCTTCTGGTGACCGGAAGGCAGAAGTGGAGATGACAATTGTCCAACATCAGAGCGGTGACAACGATGCCTCCCATCCTTCGACCAGTTCCGGAAATATGCTGGGGGACTGGGCGCAAGAATTGGACCAACAGGAACAGAATGAAAATACGAACGCGACGATTGAGGATAGTCCTGGCCAGAGACCGGGAGGGGTCGGGAAATGTTGAACAACTTAGTGTGGTGAGGAGCGCCGGGGGTGCAGATAGACGCTTAATGACACCGCCCTCCAACTGATGAACACACGCCAGGCGCACCGCCTTGCAACGATAAACATTAATGGCATTCGGACACCGCTTAAAATTCAAATATTGAAAGATATGTTGCGCGCTGCGGACGTGGATATTGTACTCCTACAAGAAGTGCGTTTCACATCGCCGCCAGAGTTCTACGGCTACGAGGCACATTATTCAGTGCACGATGAAAGTGGATGCGGTGTGGCGATTCTCACCAGGGAAGGAATAGGACTGGAAGACGCCATGTCTCTCCCATCGGCACGTGGCATAGCGATCACTGTCGACGGCGTTCGTTTCATCAATTTAAACGCGCCATCTGGCTCCACAAAACGAAGAGAAAGGGCGACATTTTACACCGAAGAGGTAGCACCGTTGTTCGCTGGACACTATGATAACTATATAGTGGGCGGCGACTTTAATTGTGTCGTCGACAAAAAGGACCAAGTACCTCATTACGTGCCATGCATGGAACTGCGTGCGTTGATTACCGAAATGGCGCTTCTGGATACCTGGGAACTGCAGCATGGCGACAGACCGGGATACACGTTTGTAACGGGACACTCGGCGAGTAGACTTGATAGAGTGTATGTGACACGAGCTCTACGGACGGCGATACTGGATGCCGAAATCTGGCCAGTGGCTTTTACGGATCATATGGCGTACGTCTGTACGATTTCACTAACGCGTCAGAAGATATGGCGGAGTAAGGGTCCCTGGAAAATGAATTGTGCACTTTTACGTGACGCTGCATGTCGCCGGTCGATAGAGGCGGCATGGGAGACCTGCGTTCGCTGCCAACGAGCATACACCTCAGTTCTCCAGTGGTGGATCAAATGCGCAAAACCAACGTTACGGATAACGTTGATACGATACGGGCAGGACAAATCGCAGTGGAACCGCACGACGGCTGATTTTTATTTTACAGCCGTGAGGGAGCTGATGACCCAACAACCATCGCCGGAAAGGCACACGGCCATGCGCAGGATAAAAGCCAAGTTATTACAGCTGACGAGACTAAGAATGGAAAGTATAATGGTCCGGGCGAGATTGGCGGACACAGTTACTGCCGAAACCCCCTCCATGCACCACGTAGTACGTGAACGCCAACGACGACGCAGGAGATTGATCAGGGAACTAATCTCTGAAACTGGCCAGCAAATTGTGAACCAGCGTGATATTGCTCATGTGTTTACTGACTATTTCCGCCAGTTATATGGACCTGTACAAGAGAACCACGAGACACTACATGATGTCATCTCGGAAATGCCAGATAGATGACCACCATTGGATGCAGAGACTTTCATCACAGCGATAACAGAGGACGAGCTGACAGATGCAATTGCCAGGGGGACTCCGAACAAGTCCCCAGGACAGGACGGCTTCCCAATTGAATTTTACCGCGCCTTTGCATACCTCATGGGACGGACCTGGATTCAGATGTACAACGAACTCCTGTTACCACAGACTGAGATACCTGCCGAATTCACGGAGGGTATCATCATCCCAATACCCAAACCACGCGGTGGCAGAAGGCCAGGATATTATAGACCACTCACTCTCTTGAACTGCGACTATAAGATTTTCGCGCGCATCCTTGGGGCCCACCTACAGTCTTCAATTTCTGATAGACTCTTCATAGATCAAACTTGCCTCGGCGGTAAGAGTAACGTACATACGGCGCTCGGTGACTACCGAGATATCATCGCATTAGCAGCGTCATGCCGAGTGCGTGGAGCACTCGTCGCTATTGACTTCGATCATGCGTTCGACAGAGTGGATCATACCTTTTTGCATGCGGTGATGGGCAGATTGGGAATCCCACAGGCCTTCATTCTAGTGATCATGCGACTGTTACACGGCGTGCGATCAAAGGTCTCGGTGAATGGACGGGGCACTGACTACATTGTTATTTCAAGGTCAGTTCGTCAAGGTTGCCCCCTTTCGATATTTTTGTATGCATGGCTTTGGAACCCTGTCTATATGGTCTCCGAAGACGGTTGGAGGAAGTGTCGTTGCCACAACTGACCTTTCATTGCCGCGCTTATGCTGACGATGTGATGATGCTGGTGGCAAGGACAGGCGACGAAGTACGTACGGCGTTGGCATGGATACAGCGATACGGGATGGCGGCAGGAAGCGTCCCTAATCTACAGAAATCGCGCTGCATGAATGTCGGTCGAGGATTACAACCGGGGGAGGAAGGCCCGCTCATGTTAGTTAAGACCATAAAATGTCTAGGTGTTACATTCCACACGGATGTGCAGCGGACAGCAGCGGATAACTACCGACGCATATTGAAGCTGATGCGGACAATGGTGATGTTACAGAAATTAAGATACACAACGCTTACGCTACCACCTGGAGAGGGTGGACTTGGTCTAGTGGACGTATATGAAAAGGCACGGGCATTATTCGTCAGTACGATTTTCCGACAGTGGCGCGGTCAATTTCGCAATATCTCGGGTGCGTTGGCCGATGTACTAGCGCCCGCTTCAATGCTGCACCCAGTCAATGTGGGACATATTTCACCGAAGCTGTCACATTTTAAGTCTTTTTTTTTGGAGCTTAGCTATGTCAGAGATTCCTTCCCAACAACACGACTACCGACGAGTCGAGATGTATACCAACTCTTACTGCGCCGGTGCCCCAGGAATACCCTGGAAAAGAAGTACCCAGACAAGAACTGGCGACAGATATGGCGCGTTATATGGAACGTTTACCTCCCAACGTCGGTAGGCTCAACATGGTATGTGGTGGTAAATAGGAAGTTCGCAACGAATCAACGGCGGCACGCGATTCATTTGGCATACACTCCACTATGTTTAGGCTGCGCAACAGTGGACACTGATGAACATCGTTTAGCATGTAGTGGGTCGGCTCCGGTGTGGCACTTAGCACAAGAGATATTGGCGTTCCTGTTACGCTCCGCCCCTCACACAATTTCGTCAGACACACTTTTTTTCCCCCAAGAATCTTATTTTCCGCTCCAAAAAACCAATGCAGTGACATGGGTACGGGGAATGGTGGTGGGCTACGTGTATAACGAATCGGAAAAGGATAAAATTGATTTTTGGCATTTTCTCCTGGATGGACACACGAAGTTGAACAGCATAAGAGATATGGGCAAGACTTCGCTAATTACTTGCGACTTACATTTACCGACCCGCCGGCCAGATGGGGTGTGACGGGTGAGAGATGAGGTAGACGAAGAAGCCGAGATAGACATCGATCACACTTACGGACCCTTAGTTAATTTCGAGAAGACGACCCAGTCTTACACCAACGTCTGGGGAACGAGTCGATAGATGGTTCTCTTGCTCTATCGAACGTCGGGTCGCGAGCGGGTGTCGCCCCCGACACGACTTTCATTTCATTGCTACAGAAGCATGTTTCTTTTGTATCTGTACTATCCGCAATGTCTTCCTGTCTTTCATTTGGGCATTTTAAGTTTTCTTAATTTCCTTAATTAATTAATTTTCTAATTAGCCACTATTTGTCAACATATGGACATTGTAGACACTATTTATGCGGTAGTACAACAAAATGTATGTCAGCAAAGGTGGTAAGCCTGACATTGAAAATAAAATAAAATAAAGTAAAAAAATAAATAAATAAAGAAAAAAACAAAAAAAGAAAAAAAAACAAAAAAGTTGGTAGAGCACTTGCCCGATTTCGAGTCTCGGTCCGGCACACAGTTTTAATCTGCCAGGAAGTTTCAACTTCTAAAGGATCACAGACAACTGCATAATAAGTGCGAAACGAAGCAGAAGGCTATAGTTAAAGAGATGCTGAATGAAACGTGTTTGGCTGTCAAGACAGAAATACGTGAAGCCTTTAGTAAGTACCATAGCTGAGTATTGTCGAAGGATCTCTCACAAAACTGACAGAAATCCTGTTTGCATATAAAGACTGTTAGTGGCGCCAAAGTTAGAGTTCAGTTACTCATGGACGAGACCGGAACTGAAATTGAGAGTAGAAAGCAAAAGAGAAAATGCTTAACTCTGTTTTAAAATGTTCTTTTAAATAGGAAAACCAAAGTTTACTGTTCCAGTTTAATTCCCACACCACTGAGAAGATGAGTGAAATGGATATTAGTGATAGTGGCGTGGAAAAACGGCTGAAATCGTTAAAACTGAACATAGCTCTAGGGCCCGATGTAATCCCTGTTAGATTTTATACTGAATTTGCGGCATAGTAAGCCCCTCTTTCAATTATAATCTGTAGATGGTCCCGCCAACAAAAAACAGAGCCCAGTAGTTGGAAAAAGCACAGGTCGCACCTGTTTACAAGAAGGGCAGCAGAAGTTGTCCACATCCATTTGTTGTAGAATGTTCAAACGTAATGAGGTATCTCAAACAGAATGACTGTTTCCATGCCAACCATCATGAGTTACGAAAGTATTTATCTTCTTAAACTCATCTCGCACTTTTCTCGCATGAGGTACTGAAAGCCATAGGTGAAGGCAGTCAGATAGATGCAGTTATCATCATCATCATCATCATCGTCATCTTCATCGTCACCATTCTTTCAAGGCTTACGCTGTTGCCTGTTCAGAACTCACAAACAAAATAATTCCCATAGTAATAGGACTAGTTACAGGGTAGTTAACGAATGCTTCGATACCACTAAAAGTTTATAGGATTGTATGTTACTTGATCAATGGATACAACGTAAGAAAATATTGTTTTTCTTATTTTCTACCAGCAAATTAAACCGTATGGTTCACTCATATACCGAATCAACATCATTAACATTATTTCAGAGCGTTTAACTGTAATTAACAGAAAGTTACTATTAGTTGGGAAACCTGATGTTGTGAATTAACATACTGTCGTAAATTTCAGTAAAAATATAATTTCATCCTCGTGATTGCATTATTACACTCCCATAAAAATGTTAGAAGAAGTATCTATGTTGTAATTAAACCAATAATTAATTAGCAAAATTTATAAAGTTTTACTTACCTAAAAACAGACGTTTGGAACATTTATCAGTCATATGATACATTTAACTTGTTTTGTGCACTTTATATATCATGTCAAAACGAAAAACCTATTAGCTAAGTTGTAATTAACTTTTTCATTAATGATTCTCGAACATTCTGATGTAAGCACTACCGATTTTCAGTCATTTTGATACTCTGCAATTATCATGTAGAACTTTAATTTGAAATTCCGTTGGCATTTAGTACTGTATCTCAGTTAATGTAAGGAATAACATCCAACGTTAAATCAAGGTGTAATTAATGATTTTAAGATAGGTATTGTTATTGTAACTTCATAACCAAATTTCCACTTAAAAGTGAAAAGAACTATATTTAGAAATGTATTCAGAATGAACCATCATTTATTGTCTTTAAAACTGTACTAAACGTTTGTTGCAGATCATTTATTTTCCATTATAAATCAGTAAATGTAACTGTTTTTGACAACAGGCCAAGGAACACATAATTGATAAGGTAGGGCACACACTGAACGGTGCATAGCACTTGAAATCAATCGCAGTTTGGCTGATGTAACGACACAAAGCCTGTAACAGTTGCTGTTTCGCCAGTCATGTTGGTAGATCATAGTTTATGTTTGAACATCTCTGTAAATGCTTAAGGAAAATACAGTTGCTGTTAAAAGTATTCATCAGTGTATTGGAAAATATTATTTTAGCATGCACGTTCTCATCACCTCCGAAATCCACGCAAATCTGCAGTACACATCTCCTACTGGACTTCATTGGTGGAGGAGATTCGACGGTTCATAGCTAAGTACTCCACTGCAAAAACTACATCACTCTCATTCTGCGATTTAATCTCTCGTAATGAGAAGTATTTTAGTCAAAACTGTATTTAGAGTGACATTAAACCTTCTTTTCAAAGGTCTTCCGAGCCATTTGGCTTGTAGTTCAAGATCTTCTGAAGAATTCTGTGACCTGGCATTCTCATGAGGTGTTGTCTCCAGTCTTCACGATATTTTTGAATATTTTCATTCCGCTGAAAATATTTAATTATGTTCTAATATTTTTGTTTCTAATTACATCTCTTCGTGTGCATCCCTTTTTTTTCTTCGGAACCTCATGTCTGCAGCTTGAATGTTATTTTATTGTTTTTTGTGGTAATCCAGTTTTCGCTACCATAAGATGACACAGGAACCCCCATTACTTTTTAGAATTTCATGTTGGTTTCTCTTTGAAGTCTATGACCCAGTGTTCTGCCAATGGGACCACACACAGCTTGGAATTTGTGTATTTCATTTTCTATTACAGTCAAAATAAGAGCAGCCTAAATAAGAGATTTGAGACACTTTTTCTTAAACTTAATTATGCAAAACAGTTTTTGATCTGACTGCATATTTTCCTCAGAATGCCATTATATTTGTTTTTTTGCTAGAATTTTTTAAAGTTGTACTTCTTGCAAATTTTGTTCAGTTGGAATACTGATCTTTGGAGGTCATTTTCTTTCTTTTGAATAATAACTATGTCATCAGCAAACAAAAGTACATTCAGGTATGCCTCGTTCGTTATCTTAATTCTTTTGCTTACTTTACATTTCTACTTGTGAATTATGATGTCAATGTGAATGTTAAAAATGGTAAGTTGTAACCCACATCCTTGTCAAACACCTTGGTTAATAATTATTTCTTGTTGTCGATACCTACCTGTGTTCATTACAATGCGCGGAGTTTTGTTTGGACGTTTCACTATCTCTATTACGTGATAAAGATATCCACATTCAGATATAATTTTCCATAGACTATCACGGCCCACATGATCAAAAGCCTGCTCAAGGGCGATAAAGGCCATATGGGTTTCTATATTAAATTCTCTGTGTTTTTCTGTAATTTTTTTAACTACAAACACATTGTCTGTGTATGAACGACCTGTTGTAAAGTCATTATGATCTTCATAAATAATAGCTTCTGTGATATTCTTCATGTTATTATTGATTATCTTTGAGCATAGTTTGTAGTCAGTGTTTAGAAGACTGATGCCACGATAGTTTTACAGTCATTCATTTTTTGAAAAGAGAGATTACTTCTGCTGAATATCAAGGATCTGGGATTTCTTGCAGTTTGTCGAATATTCATTTATTAATTGTGAAAGTCTTTTTCTAGTAGTAACTCTCCATATTTAATTAGCTCTCGATTTATTCCATGTATTACAGTAGCCTTTCTGTTCTTCATGCCTTTCAAGGACTCTTGTAGTTCTTCCGTAGTAATTGGACCTACTGATTGTCTGTACACACTTTCTCCAGTGTCATGTTCAGCGTTCTGTGTACGCCAAAAGTCTGTATAATGATTTATTCATTCTTCATTTGGTATAATATTCAGCGAGGCAGTGTCTTTTTCTTCGTTATTGAAGGCTTTCATGACCTTGTATGCACATTTTTGTCAACCATGTACGTCGTGTTCTAAGATGCAGTACTTCTGGATTTCCTAAAAACCTTTGACTCCGTACCACATCTACGCTTATTATTAAAGGTGCGATGGTAAACGGTCTCAACCGAAATTTGTGGTTGAATTGGTTGAGAGAACACATGAAGTAATCATGGATGGAGAGTCATCGATAGATGTAGAATTAACTTTAGGATTTCCCCTAGAGAAGTGTGCTGGGACCATTCTTATTTATGTTGTATATTAATAATCTTGCGGACGATATAAATAGTAACCTTAGACTTTTCGCAATTGATACAGTCATTTATAGTGAAGTATCGTATGAAAGAAGCTGCACAAAAATGCAGTCAGATCTTGACCGGGTTTCCATTAGGGGCAAAGATCCGCAATTTTCTGTAAATATTCAGGAAAATAAAATTGTGCCATCACAAAACGAAAAATGTAGTCTGCTATGACTATGTCAGTGATTCGCAGTTGGACTCGATCATTTAACACAAATACCTGGGTGAAACTTCTTGGCAGATTAAAACTGTGTGCCGGACCGAGACTCGAACTCTGGACCTTTGCCTTTCGCGGGCAAGTGCTCTACCAACTGGGCTACCCAAGCACGACTCACGCCCCGTCCTCACAGCCTTACTTCTGCCCGCGAAAGGCAAAGATCCCGAGTTCGAGTCTCGGTCCGGCACACAGTTTTAATCTGCCAGGAAGTTTCATATCAGCGCACACTCCGCTGCAGACTGAAAATCTCATTCTGTAAACATCCCCCATTCTGGAAATACCTGCGTATTTGTAAGGATATGACACACAATGATCACATAGGCTTAGCAATACGCAAACTAGATGACAGACGTCGGTAGAATACAACAGAAATGTAATCAGTATACGAAGGAGATTGCTTAGAAATAGATCGTGCAACTCATCCTAGATAATTGCTGCTGTGTGTGGGACTCGTACCATATAAAACCAACAGGGGATATTAAACGTATACAGAGGACACAGGTTTTTTTGCCCCGTGAGAGATTTTCACGGATGAAAATGACGTAAACTTTCCCAACAAGGTCCACTAACAAGGTTTTAAGAACTAGCTTTATATTATGACTCTAGGAATATAGTGCAACTCCAATTCCATCGTTCCAGGAGGGATCGTGAGGACAAGATTAGATTAATTACAGTGTACACAGAGGTAATTCAACAGTCATTTGTCTCGCGGTCCATTCGTAAATGGAATGTGAAAAACCGTTCTAACTGGTACAATGGGACGTACCATCTGCCACGCATTTCACTATGGTTTGCAGAATATATACGTAGATTGTTCAATAAACTGGTGTCGTTTACAGTTGGCGTAGTTTGCAGTTGGTGTCCACCCAGTTTCTTAAATATTGGTGGCAAGGGTGAATACGAAAGCTGTATTAAAGAAGTTGCTTAATGGATATCGATAGCATGTTAATTTCGTATAGTGAATAATTATAGGTAAGCGAATTTGCCTTTCCTCGTACCTTCTTTCCGGCAGAGAATTTCGTGACCTTTACAACGAGGTCTTGTGTTAGCCACCATAATTTTGACAGTCCTTTTATGGAGTTAATCACCAGATATCGATAAACGACTCAAGGTAAATGTATTTGACAACATCTGCGTCAGTATCTGTAGCAACGTTTCGGAAGATCTGAGAAACAGCGGGAACTGATCCATTGCTGTAAGAGTTAGTCTGATCACCATGTAATGGAGGACATGCGGTTTATGCAAGGTAGACTTGGTTGCGTTGCCGTATACAATTATTCAGTAGTCGAAGAAAGAGTTGATCTTATAAGATACCGTTGAGTCCGACCACCCACCAGACCCTAAAAAGAGTTTTTAATACATTCGAACCTTCTTCCACCTTGTTCATGAGGTCCAGAGTATGACGACTCAATGTTGCTTAGACTAGAAATAGTTTCGCATGCAGCTGTATGGGAAATTTTTGCGGGCCAAGCTGTGTTTCTGTTGATAGGTGATTGCCCCTTTTTCTCGTGAACATCCCCACTACGGACCTTCCTGCCGACAGCGTAATTCCACTGCCTAACTCCCATTTGGCAAGCATTTCTTACTCATTGTTTAGCCAGAATTTTTTCACACAAATACACAGTGAATGAGCTTTGTACTCGTACACAAGAACTTGGATGTTTGGGCTAAATATAACCTCTATATCTACGACATACACAGTAAAGAATACAGTACTGCAGCCTGCGGAAGGCCGTTCGTTACAATACGAAGGTATGTAATGAGTTATCCTTATCTCGGATGTACATCTTCTGACCGCAGAGAAAACCACATTTAATTGCTTAAATTTCTTCCTGGATATTTAGTAGTTTCAATTTATTAAGCAGCACACGTATCACGACATCATCATAAGCTCCATAAAAAACGAAAAAGAATACCTCGAAGTACTCTTCACTTAGAAATGTTTTTTCGATATTCAGTATTAGGTATCTACTATTTTTTAAAGTACCTCCGCCGTTACGAAAGACATATTGTGTTCGTGGTAGCGGTTCCTGATTTTCTATGCACCTTTTCAAGCGGAGCTTGATGAGACCTTCAAAACACTTACGCAGACATGACGACAGCACAATCGCTCCATGTGATCTTGCCCAACCAGGAACTTTCTACGATTTTAAGATGAGGACTGATGTTGTGTAAGGATTCATTCCTTTCAAACATCGTTAAAGATGCCCATAAGAACGCGTGTATCTGATCTTATCCAGGGGTTGTATCAGATGATTATTTGAGAGCTTTGTGTCTCCGACGGGAAACTTTTTCTTTTAAACTACCACGAAGACTGTCAGCACTGCCAGTAGACATGGATTCAAACATTGGTAGGGCAGGATCTATAGTGTCAGTAAACTCTTCTCTCGAGTCCGGAGCTGCATGGATTGGGGTATCACAGGTTTCCCCTTGAGCGAGCATATTACTGCTCAAAGCTGACTCAAACGCCAACCGATCTTGCTCACATTTGGCAAGTTGCTTGTGTTCAAGTTAAAATGAAAGACTGTACGATATTTTGCCTCAACAACCTTCGTTTTTGAGAGACTATGCCTAAAGTTCATCACGCTCCATCGTCTCAAATATTACGGGATCTATAGATAATTGGGAAACAGACCATTTTTCATCAACGTGAGTTTAGCGAATGCATATTTTTATAGAAATTGAGGAAAGTAATTTTTTCGACTGGCGCTTATGTACACATACACTATGTGATCAAAAGTATCCGCACACCCCCAAAAACATACGTTTTTCATATTAGGTACATTGCGCTGCCACCTACTGCCAGGTACTCCGTATCAGCGACCTCAGTAGTCATTAGACATCGTGAGAGGGCAGAATGGGGCGCTCCGCGGAACTCACTGACTTCGAACGTGATCAGGTGATTGGATGTCACTTGTGTCATATGTCTGTACGCGAGATTTCCACACTCCTAAACATCCCTAGGCCCACTGTTTCCGATGTGATAGTGAAGTGGAAACATGAAGAGACACGTACAGCACAAAAGCGTACAGGCCGACCTCGTCTGTTGACTGACAGAGACTGCCGACAGTTGACGAGGGTCGTAATGTGTAATAGGCAGACATCTTTACAGACCATCAAACAGGAATTCCAAACTGCATCAGTATCCACTGCAAGTACTATGGCAGTTAGGCGGGAGGTGAGAAAATTTTGATTTCATGATCGAGCGGCTGCTCATAAGCTACACATCACGCCGGTAAATGCCAAACGACGCCTATGAGCACTTGTTCATGTTCGCTAGTGTCAAACACATCTCTACTGAACAATTGTTCACAGCCCATAAGGTATACGCAAGAGCCCAAGTTTACTAGACATTTTTACTTGTTTTGGTCCATACTACCACCTCTGAAAGTTGCCTACCCTGCGATCTTAGCAACAACAATACCAGTACATGCATTCCACTGTCGGAGGTATTAGAACGATTTTTGCTCATAACTTTCGACTCGTTCGTTTCAGATGTAGGGACTCTTAGCTCAAATTGATACAGCTATCCTTCTCCATCATCCTAGAAAGTTAGTAACATCGTCACGAAGTCACGATGTACACACATACATTTACAGGCGTCAGAAGATGGCTGTAAGGTTGTCAGCCGAAATATCGTGGAAAGAAGTCGATGAGATCCGGCTGCAATCCCGAAATCTTGTGGAATATTCGATACGCCGGGAAAACTTCAAGAGTCACAGAGTATTATGTATTCACTACCATTTACAAGTCCTAGAAGTTTGTAACGGGAATTTTGGGACATCCTCTATGTGTGAATGACCTTCCACTTTACATTCAGAAAGCAAAATTGTTAATTTTTGCAGACGATACTGGTGTTATAATGAATACCATTACAAAGAAAGCAACAGAAGAGTTAGTAAATGATATTTTCCTAGGTATTATTAAGTGTTTCTCTCAAAATGGACCCTTCCTAAATTTTGAAGAAACACACAACATTCAGTTCTGTACAACAAATATAGTCATAGCATCAATTGATGTAGTACATGAGCAGGGGTCAGCAACTAAGGTAATATGATTCAACTTTTTGGGTTGATATGTGGATAAAAACTTGAATTGGAAGAATCATATAGCTGAGATTTCGAAAAATTAAGTTCAGCTACTTTTGATCTTCGTATTATTGCTAGTATTGGAAACAAATGTATTAACCTCCTGACATATTTTGCATATTTCCACTCAATAACGTCGTACGGAATACTTCTCTTGGGGTAACTCGTCAGTTAGAAAGAAAATACTGACTGCACAAAGGCGAGCAGTAAGAATAACATGCGGTGTTCACCCACTGACGCCATGTAAGTACCTCTTCAAGGAGCTAGTCATTTTAACTTCGCAGTTACAATACATATTTTCGCTGATGAAATTCGTCATTAATAACCCATCACAATTTGAGTAGAACAGCGATATACATACCTACAACACTAGAGGGAGAAATGACCTTTATTTCCCACTGTTAAAGCTGCCAGTGCCTCGGTGAAGATTTCAGTATGCAGTAATGAAAATTTTCGATCAGTTGTCCTATAACATAAAATATCTGCCAGGTAGCGAAGCCAGTTTTAAATCTAATTTAAAATCATTTCACCTGGACAACTCCTTGTATTCCATTGAGGAATTTCTCATTAAAACTGGTAGCAAATAAAAACAAAAAAAAAAACAAATTTTTTAAGTGTAGCTGCATGAGTAGGAATAAAGGGATAATGTGCTCATTAATATCCACGCTAATCATTTGTAAACTGACTCGTTCCACATCAGTTCGACGAAAGATCCGTTCAAATGATCTAGGGAACATGCAACTACACTGAAACGCCAAAGAAACTGGTACAGGTATGTGTATTCATATACAGAGATATGTAAACAGGCAGTATACGGTGATGCGGTCGACAACGTCTATAGAAGACAAGTGTCTGGTTCAATCGTTGGATCGCTTACTGCTGCTACAATAGCAGGTTATCAGGATTTAAGTCAGTTTGAACGTGGTGTTATAGTCAGCGCACGAGCGATGGGACACAGTATCTCCGAGGTAGCGATGGAGTGGGGACTTTCCTGTACAACCCTTCACGAAGTGTACCGTGAATATCAGGAATCCACTAAAACATCAAATCTGCGATATCGCTGCGGCCGGAGAAAGATCCTGCAAGAACGGGACCGACGATGACTGAAGAGAATCGTTCAACGTGACAGAAGTGCAACCCTTTCGCATATTGCTGCAGATTTCAGTGCTGGGCCCTCAACAACTGTCAGCATGCGAACCATTCAACGAAACATCATCGATATGGGAATTCTGAGCCGAAGTCTCACTCGTGTACGCTTGATGACTGCACAATACACAGCTTTACGCCTCCCCCGGTCCCATCAACATCGACATTGGACTGTTGATGATGGGGAACATCTGGTCGGACGAGTCTCGTTTCGAATTGTATCGAGAGGATGTACCTGTACGGGTATGGAGACAACCTCATGAATCCATGGACCCAGCATGTCAGCAGGGGACTGTTGAAGCTGGTGGTTGCTCTGTAATGGTGTGGGGCGTGTGTAGTTGCAGTGATATGGGACACCAGATACGTCTAGATACGTCTCTGAGAGGTGACACGTACGCAAGCATCCTGACTGATCACCTGCATCTATTCATGTCCATTACGCATTCCGACGGACTTGAGCAATTCCAGCAGGACAATGCGACACCCCACACGCCCAGAATTGCTACAAAGTGTCTCCAGAAACACTCTTCTGAGTTTAAACGCTTTGGCTGGTCACCAAACTCCCCAGACATGAACGTTATTGAGCATATCTAGGATGCCTTGCAACATGCTATTCAGAAGAGATCTCTAGCCTCTCGTACTCTTATGGATTTATGGACAGCCCTGCAGAATTTATGGTGTCAGTTCCCCCCAGCACTACTTGAGACATTAGTCGAGTCCATGTCACGTTTTGTTGCGGCACTACTGCGTGATCGGGAGGACCCTACTCGATATGAGGCACGTGTACCGGTTTCTTTGGTTTTTCAGTGTAAGTGACTATTACGAGGTCAATGCTGTCATCAAATTTTCTGTTCCATGCGTGGAAGTGGTTTTGGTGTTTTTAGTGAATATTGAGAGCTTTCTGTTTTGGCACAGTCTTTGCTCAGAATTGACAAGCATGCAGCGGTACAACTGAAGTACCCATCACAGGAATTCCAAGTTGCAGCCGCCACGCAGTCCACCGGGCAGTAGCCCCACCTCCTCTGACTGCAACTCTCAGCATTTCCTAGTGCACACGTACTACCTGACCTTGCCGCTTCTCTGCATTTTGCTGGCTACGTCATGCTCAACCAAACACGGCGTTTTTAAATACTTTATGTAGCGAACATACTGGTTATAACGTTACACCATTCCTCTAGAAGTGCAAACGATGCTGGCCGACTACATATTGCTATAATTGTTATTTAACGGATTGTGGATGGTGATGTGATTGCTGTCGCTTGAAAGCTTTCGATATTATCGTGTATTTTAGCATGTAATTGATTAAAAAGGCAACTACTCCTCTGTAATCATCTCTATCAAGCTGGAAGACCTGATATAATCGGAACTGTGCAATGGTATCTGGCTTTTTACCACGTTTCGTATTCTGCAGTCACATATTTTTTCTTGTCTAAAGTTGACGTTGCAGTACACCCTTATGTGTGGTCGTAGACTGTGTATCGCTCTGAAGTAATCTATGCTCTGCCATTGCCGCTAGGCATCTGGAGAGAAGCTAACAGCTGTCTTATTGGTTGCATGTGAAGGATGTGAGATGGTTTTTGTTTTCACTTCAGCAAGTATGTTTACAATCAACCGGAAAATTTTGTCTCTGACGTAGTTGCTGTTATTGGTAAGCAGTGGTGTGTGGTTACCATGCTAAGGTGAATACGGGTTGTTTGCTGTTCGTGCCTGAGGGAAGTGATGAGGGAATGAATATTCTTGTTTGATTTCTGACAAATCCTGTCACTAAGCTTGCTCATGAGTTTAAAGAACCGATAGAGCTGCCGGACTGTGCACTCTAGACCCCTCCTGTCTGCCGAATGAATGTTGTTCTGAAGATATTCTCTGAGATTGAAAGTTCATTTCCGGTCGCTTCCACTGGCGGTTTTGCCTTACTGTCGGCCGTTCTGGTGGATGCCTAGGTGGTAGAAGCTGAAATTGCGCCTGACTCTGATTGAGAATGTAACTTCGGGCTGCTGAATATGTAGCAACAACAACTGTACATATAATAATTTTTTTCTTCTGATTTTCGTTAAATTAGTGTAATCGATGTTCTGATTTCATTTCTTTTTCTTTTCATGCCATGATGTTAAAGGAACTTTAACCAAATTTCGATGTGAATATTAATGTTTATGTCAAATTGCAAGCACTATTATAACAAAATGGAAATGTAAGAAATGTTGGAACTGTTGTAAGATGTTAAAGTTGTAATTATGCGCCTGGTCCATACGTAGGCAATGTATTAGGATATGTGGAATGCAAAACCTTTGGTGAATACCCTGTCTGTAGGGGAGCGGTAAAAGGTGGATGGCAGGCGAGCGCGGGAAAATGCACACGGGCGCGGCACGGCATAACGGGCTCAGCAGTAGTAGTCGGAGTTGGGCATCGGTCTGAGAAACACGCTCTGGATCGAGGAGGCTCTCCTTGAAAACGTGATTTCATTGAGCCTCGGATGTGCCGTTTCCGACGACTATACAGCATGGCTATATTCCATAGGCACTAAATGGAAAAGTATTGCGACGCTAAGAAGAAGCAAAGTGCCGATACATCAAGAGACAAAGCTGTGATTGTATGTGTGCTTTGCGCCTCGCCATCTCGCCGCCCACCAAACACCGCATCGATACGAACAGGTTGAATCTTTTAGTACTGTATTCGTGTGGACCAGTGTTACTTTTGTTCCTGACTGTTCAATAACAACTTAACTTTTACCAGAACTGTCCTATCATTTAATCATCCTCATCACTAACCTAGACAGGGTCCTATCCACATGTTGTGCAATCCGAGTATCCCGAAATGAAGATTTAAAGTTTATGTTAATAATACTTACCTGCAGACCTATCTATATTAGAATGATGTTTAAAGAACTTTGTTGTTAATGAATATATAGGTCTGGCAAAGTTGGAAGATAATGTTGAAATTGGTTTAGTAATGAAGTTTAATTATTTGAGGCAGATAAAATGGTAATTAAATGAGCATGAAATAGGCTAAAAAGAGTAGTAACTCACCTATTGGAAATCTTGAGTGCTTAATGAATCCTTTAATCAATATTTTCAATACAGTGATCATAACAGTTTCAGGGTCTCCCCCCCTTTTTTTTTATTCATTTAAATTCTGAAGTGTACTGAACTGATTTGACCAGCAAAGTTAAAGTCAATATAAAACCAAAATTTATTAGTGTTTTACCTTTTTCAAAATTGATATTGTATGTGTGTTTCGAAAGTGCTATTTCTAGGGTAACCTATGCCCGATTTTAATCAGATCAATAGACAGTACGAAGTTTGTAGTAAACATTATAGTGTATTGTTGTGTATTTATGGCTTGTCCATATTAGTACAGAAAGTGAAATCATTAGTTCAGTAAATTTTCTGGTTCTAAAATTTACCATAGTATGCAGTGTTATTACGTGTTGTTTTGTATGAACGTAAATCAACTTGTACTGGGAAGAAACTCAGTTAATGCCTAATTAGGCTGGTGACCGTATTATTCACAATTTGGTAGTATCTGATGTGTCGTTTCTTGTCCGTCCTAACGTGTAGTTGCACTTCAGACTTGCTTGACGTATCATTGTTGTTACTGAGTGGGTGAAAGTCTGATTTTGCCTCCATTCTGGTACACGCGGTCAACATATATACCAAAATCCTTTCTTATAAGGTGAAGCCCGTCAACTTACCATAGTACAGGCTTTAATAAGTATCGTGCGCAGTAGCGTAGTGTTACAAGTACATATACTGAAAACAGCTTAAAGTGGTTGAGGCAACCGCTCGCGATAAGCGAGAAATTCGGGTTCGAGTCCGGATCCGGTACAAATGTTCATGTGTCGCAAACAGCTCACGTCAATGCATAGACGCAGAATGCGAATCTGTTTCGTAATGAGTAGAGGGACTTTGTACGGGCACTAAGGCAGCTAATTCAGCTGCTGTGTCTAAAACCAGTAGGGAAGCCGGTTAATCACACGTAATATTCAACATGGTCGAGAGAACCTAAGATGTTAATTTGTCCATATGTCGTTAGCGTTACTTGTATTTCAGAACTGGTTTCAAAAGAACGGATCAGTGGACTGATACTGAAGATCCTATTTTCTTTCCTGCTGTAGTGGAAACTGCCAATAAATAATCAACGAAGGCATTTTACGTTATTCTCCGTGCCTGTTTAGTCAGTGCATAGGCTCTCTATCCATGATTGTATCAGGTACATTTTCTGTGGCGTTTCGGCTAATATTAACAGTTCAGTCAGCCCATACGTGTACTGCCCGTCACTTAATTCATGCCTCATGAGATGCCTGGTGTCGACAAACAGAAAGCGTCGGTTAGTTTTCTATGGAGTCATCGAAAATTATTGTAGTGCTGTATTCCTTTTATTGATATGTGTTAACATGGGCTGTAATAAACGAAAAAAAACAAATTCTTCTGCATCGAATCAACAGCGCTCTGGCCCGCACTGACGACTACCGCCATGAAGTAGCGATTCTCACTCGCTATAGAAGCATTGGTTATCCTTCGTGTTTTACTGTCCCTATTAATACATATCAACAAAACTCATGTTGCGGTACACTAATTCTGGACCGCTGTATCGAATGACAGATGGCAGTTATAAGAGTCGAGGGGCATGAAAGGGAAGCAGTGGTTGGGAAGGGAGTGAGACAGGGTTATAGCCTCTCCCCGATGTTATTCAATCTGTATATTGAGCAAGCAGTAAAGGAAACAAAAGAAAAAATTGGAATAGAAATTAAAATCCATGGAGAAGAAATGAAAACTTTGAGGTTAGAACAGTCCACGGGGATACTGCCGGTTCATAGTGTCCAACGGGCACAATATTTCGGCGATCAGACATGTCGCCATCGTCAGGTGCGCTGACGAACTGAGCTCCTCAGGGCGGGGGGCCGATTTAAATCCCCTCCTCCATCGGGCCGCTCTCTTTGCCGTCCGCGCCCGCGCGCCGGCGGTGGCAAAGACGTGGGCGTCGGAATCTGTCGTAGCGTCGATGTGCTTGCTACGTCCGCCCTGGTCGCCAGTTCGTACTTCTTGCTGAGAGCCTTCTTAATTACATTCAATGCTGGGTCCCAAGCCTTGCTGAGATTGTAGCCGCAATCTCGGTTGATAAGATCTTCACTGGTGCAAATTTCGATCTCCTCCCTTATAACGCTGTCCAAATATTTAGAGGTCTGAGCCAGGATCTTGGTATGCTCATAATCCATCTCGTGTTTCTCGGACAAACAGTGCTCTGCTACCGCTGACTTATTTGGACATTTCAGTTGAGTGTGCCTTTGATGTTCTCGGCAACGATATTCGATGATGCGTACTGTCTGTCCGATATAAGTCTTCCCACACTCACAGGGAATTCCTCAAACCGAGGTCATCTTTCACACTTCCCAGTAATGTTCGTGTTTTATTGGGCGGGCAGAAGACGGTTTTAACTCGGTGTTTCTTTAATACACGGCCGATTTTCCCCGATAGTGCGCCATTGTACGGAATAAAGGCAGTGGCTACCTCTTCTTCCGTGACTTCAGCCATCTCCACAGGTTGTGCTGTGGTGGTGGGACGGAGAGCGCGTCTTATCTGCCATTCCAAGTACACGTTTTTTCGGAACACGGTTTTGAGGTATTCCAATTCCTGGGGCAGATTCTCTGCGTCTGAGATGCTGCGCACCCTGTGTACTAGCGTTTTTAGTACTCCATTCCTCTGAGAAGGGTGGTGGCAGCTGTCTGCATGCAGGTACAGGTCAGTGTGCGTTTTCTTCCTGTACACACCGTGGCGCAGGGTACCATCAGCTCCTCTCTTGACCGTGGCGTCCAGGAATGGTAATCTTCCTTCTGCTTCGGTCTCCATAGTGAATTTGATGTTTGGATGTATGGAGTTTAGGTGTGTAAGGAAATCCAGGAGCTTGTCCCTACCATGGGGCCAGATAACGAACGTGTCATCGACATAACGGAAGAAACAAGTACGTTTCCAATTGGATGACGCCAAGGCTTCCTCCTCGAAGTGCTCCATGTACAAATTCGCGAGAGTGGGCTGCCTATTGCGACTCCATCCGTTTGCTCATAGTATTCAAATGGTTCAAATGGCTCTGAGCACTATGGGACTTAACTTATGAGGTCATCAGTCCCCTAGAACTTAGAACTACTTAAACCTAACTAGCCTAAGGACATCACGCACATCCATGCCCGAGGCAGGATTCGAACCTGCGACCGTAGCGGTCGCGCGGTTCCAGACTGTAGCGCCTAGAACCGCTCGGCCACTCCGGCCGGCTCATAGTATTCCCCATTAAACAAAAAGTACGTTGAGGTCAAGACATGCCTAAAGAGTTCGGTGGTCTTCGCGTCAAATTTCTGCCCAATAAGGTCGACTGACTCTCGTAGATGCACCCTGGTGAATAGTGAAACCACGTCGACGCTCACTAGGATATCAGTGTCTTTCAGTCTGAAGTTGTCGAGACGTTTCACGAAATCCACGGAATTACGGATATGGTGAGGGCATTTACCTACATAGGGCCTAAGTAATTCAGCCAGATATTTTGCCAGCAACTAAGTAGGTGCCCAAATGTTGCTGACAATCGGGCGAATAGGTCCCACCTCTTTGTGGAGCTTAGGGAGTCCATAAAATCATGGTGGTACAGGTCCTTGAGGTGACAATTTCATGACGTCCCCCTCTGGTAAATCCGCGTCCTTGAGTAGAGTCCTGGTGTTGTTCTCCACCTTCTTCGTGGGGTCAGCGTTGATCTTCCCATAGGAGTCGTCATCTAGCAGGCGCTGTATCTTCTCAATGTAGTCCTTATGGGAAAGAACAACAGTGGCATTGCCTTTGTCAGCAGGTAAGGTAACAATCTCAGAGCACTCTCTTAGGTCCCGAATGGCCGCCCTCTCTCTACTGGTAATGTTAGTCTTCGTAGATTTGGTTCTGGGCAGAGCCTGGCAGGTTTCCCGACGCACTTCTGCTGCTTCAGGTGGTAATCGCGCTGCAACCTGTTCCACTGCACTGACGATGTCCGCGACCGGCGTGAACCTAGGGGTAGGAGCAAAGTTGAGTCCCTTCTCCAGAACCGAAACCTTCTCATGAGACAGCTCCATGTTAGTGAGATTGATGATCGTCTTGCATGGTGCCTCCAGCGATGGTTTGTCCGAGAGATGTGAGAATTTTGAAATCTGACGTCCAGTGGCCTTTTTATGTGCACAGTCGGCTGTCGTCCAGGAGATCTTTGGTGTGACGTCAGAAGCGAGTGACTGCGTTGAGATCGCTCTCTAAGTTTTTATATATTTTTAGGTTTCAGATACATATTTTAACGGTTTTTGTGATAATATTTACTTTATAAGTGACTTTCATGTGCCTTTCATGTGTTGTGACCTGATATTTGTCAGTGTTTCGTATCGAGCAACTTAACCTCTTACCTGTGTTTGCATTCCGCGCTGACCAGTTGCAGCTGTAGCGATGCATCGGAAGCTAAGTACTAATTAATTGTTTGTGTATAGTGGTTTATTTAGGAACTTTAGTAGTCTTCAACCGGTGTTCTTCGTGTTCTCCGGTGAAATAATTTCAGAAGAACCTTTTGGGAACTGTTTTTAGTTTCGTTACTGTGTCATTAGACGTTTGATTCTCTTTCTCTGCTAGTCTTTTGTTATATTCTCCTTTGTTGTTGATTAATACTGTTAATAATAGTAGTTACTTCCATTGTATAAATAAGTTTGTGATTATTGTAGACAGGTTTTTAACATCTTCTTTTTGTAGTAGCGGAACTTAGATAAAGTAGTTTTCTTGTTTCAGTAAGTATAAAATTTTACCATGAGTGAGAAGTGTGGGCTTTGCCGTAGGTTCGTGAGTAGTGGATTGCGGTGTGAGACTTGTTCGAAGTATTTTCACTGGGGAGAATGCAGTGGGGAAGCCAGTGGGCATTCTGGTGAGATCCTCTCCGGGAACTGCAGGTTATGTAGCTAGAGTAAGCTGATAGATGAGCAGGAGCGTAAGATCTGTGCCCTTCAGGTGCAGTTGAAAAACGCACAGGAGGAGCTAGATAGGATGAGGAGGGGGAAGGGGGGTTGGGGAATGGGATCTGGCTGTTGGCAAGAGATCTGCTAGGAGAAGAAGATTTTCAGATAGTTTTACTATTGGTGTTTGCAATACATATGACCAACTGTCAGAGTCTAGTGGAGCGGAATCTCTAGAAGCTGTAGATGTAGGAAGTATGCAGCAGACTTCAGCAGTTACGGTGGCTAGGACAGTTGCAAAGTCGAAGAGGAAGAAGAAGGTTCTGCTGTTAGGTAGTTCTCATGGCAGAGGTGTAGGCCAGCAGTTGCAGGAAGTGTTGGGGAGTGAGTACCAGTTCACCAGCATTGTGAAGCCTAATGCAGGATTGGCTCAAGTGACTGTTAACGTAGGGGGGGGGGGGTTATGTAGGGATTTTACTAAAGAGGATCAGGTAGTGATTGTGGGTGGGGCTGGTAATGGTATTGATAGGGATGGGGAGTATGACATAGATGGTGACCTGGAAAAGATAGCCACTCAGACTGGCAACACGAATGTGCATTTCGTGGAACTGTTTCAGCGTCACGATCGGCCTCATCTTAATACAGCCGTCAGGCGTAATAACATGAGACTTGGGGGTGCGCTAATGACAGAAGGCATGAGTCACATTTCAGTGGTGTCGGTGGAATCTATCAGCAGGACGGGTTTCACTAGACATGGCCTGCACCTCAACAGGTACGGAAAGGGGAGGATGGCAAAGCTTATAGGTGAGAGCATAGGTGGGGGTGGTGGGATCACTCATGGGGAAATTCCGGTAGTTGTGGGTGTTAGAGCTGTACCTTTTTTAGATTGAAGTCAGCTGATAGGTATTGCTGCTTCAGGGAAGTCTCTCTAACAAAGGAACCACTTTTGACAAAGCTTAGGTATCCGAGTAATGAGGGAATTAGTATATTTCATCAAAATATACAAGGTATTAGAGATAAAGTTAGTGAATTGCTTATAGATGTTGACTCTGAAATTATTGGTATATCTGAACACTTCTCAAATAAGGAGACAATTCAGAGGCTTCCTTTACCAGGATACAGGTTGGCTGGCAGCTTTTCTAGGAGCTCTTTACGGTGTGGGGGTGTAGCAATGTATGTGAAAAACGGCATCCCATTTGAGTCAATTGATGTTTCAAAGTACTGCACTGAAAAGGTGTTTGAATGTTGTGCAGGTGTGGTTAAATTTAATGGAGCTAAACTTCTAACTGTTGTTATTTATAGATCCCCAGACGCCGATTTCGCAACATTTTTGCTAAAGCTAGAGGAGGTTCTTGGTTCACTTTCTAGGAAATACAAAAAGTTAGTTATATGTGGTGACATCAATATTAATTGTATAAGTGATTGTGCAAGGAAAAGAATGCTGGTAGACCTCCTTAATTAATATAATCTTATGCAAACCGTATTCTTTCCAACGAAAGTGCAAGGGAACAGTAGAACAACCATAGACAACATTTTTGTTTATTTCTCATTACTAGAATGGCATTCTGTTAGCAGAAAGGTGAATGGCCTTTCAGATCATGATGCACAAATTTTAACTCTAAAAGATTTTTATGCTGCAACACATGTTAAATATAGTTATCAACTATGTAGGAAAGCTGATCCAGTTGCTGTAGAGACCTTTGTAAACCTTATCAAGGATCAAGAGTGGCAAGATGTTTATAGCGCTGATACAGTAGACGATAAATATAATGCTTTTCTCAAGACTTTTCTCATGCTCTTTGAAAGTTGCTTTCCGTTAGAACGTTCAAAACAGGGTACTAGCACAACCAGGCAGCCTGGGTGGCTGACTAGAGGGATAAGAATATCTTGTAGAACAAAGTGGCAATTATATCAAAGCGTTAGAAGCAGTCAAAATCTAAATGCAGCAGCCCATTACAAACAATATTGTAAGGTGCTTAAAAATGTTATTAGGAAGGCAAAAAGTAAGTGGTATGCAGATAGAATAGCTAAGTCTCAGGATAAAATTAAAATTATATGGTCAGTCGTAAAGGAAGTGGCTGGTCTGCAGAGACAGGTCGAGGATACAGAATCAGTGCGTAGTGGGAATGTTCGTGTTACTGATAAGTCGCATATATGTACAGTATTTAATAATCACTTTCTGAATATAACAGGTGAACTAAATAGAAACCTAGTTCCAACAGGGAATCATATAGCGCTCTTAGAAAAAAGTGTTCCGAGACTGTTACCTGAAATGCTCCTCCGTGATACTGACAAGAGGGAGATTGACTTAATAATTAAATCACTAAAGACCAAGAACTCTCATGGATATGACGGGGTATCTAGCAGAATACTGAAGTATTGCTCTGTGTATGTTACCCCAGTACTTAGCCATATCTGTAACTTTTCCTTTAGGAGTGGTCGGTTTCCTGACCGATTAAAGTACTCTGTAGTGAAGCCACTTTATAAAAAGGGAGACAGGGATAATGTTGACAACTTTAGAGCTATTTCCATGCCATCGGTGTTTGCTAAAGTTATCGAGAAGGTTGTATATAAAAGGTTATTGGAGCATTTAAATTCACATAATTTGCTGTCAAATGTACAGTTTGGTTTTAGAAATGGTTTAACGACTGAAAATGTTATATTCTCTTTTCTCTGTGAGGTTTTGGATGGATTAAATAAAAGGTTGCGAACGCTAGGTATTTTCTTTGATTTAGCGAAGGCATTTGACTGTGTTGACCACAAAATATTACTGCAGAAGTTGGACCATTATGGAGTAAGGGGGGGGGGGGTAGCTTACAATTGGTTCGTCTCTTACTTTAAGAACAGAAAGCAGAAGGTAATTCTCCGCAATATTGAGAGTGGTAGTGATGTTCAGTCGCAATGGGGCACTGTTAAGTGGGGCATTCCCCAAGGGTCGATGCTGGGGCCACTGCTGTTTCTTTATAAATAAATGATATCCCTTCTAGTATTACAGGTGATTCAAAAATATTTCTGTTTGCTGATGACACCAGCTTGGTAGTGAAGGATCTTGTGTGTAATATTGAAACAGTATCAAATAATGTAGTTCATGAAATACGTTCGTGGCTTGTGGAAAACAATTTGATGCTAAATCACTGTAATACGCAGTTTTTACAGTTTCTAACTCACAATTCAACAAGAACCGATATTTTGATAAGCCATAATGGGCATATTTTAAGCGAGACGGGACAGTTCATGTTCCTAGGCGTTCGGATAGATAGTAAGCTATTGTGGAAAGCTCATGTCCAGGATCTTGTTCAGAATCTAAATGCTGCTTTATTTACCATTAGAACAGTATCTGAAATAAGTGACATACGCTTATGTCGTATGGTATTATTTTTTGGGGTAATTCTTCTGATTCAAAAAGGGTATTTTTGGCTAAAAAACGGGCTATTCGAGCTATATGTGGTGTAACTCCGAGAACCTCTTGTCGACCCCTACTCAATAGTCTGGGAATTCTGACATTACCCTCACAGTATATATTTTCTTTAATGTCGTTTGTTGTTAGCAATATTAGCCTATTCCCAACAGTTAGCAGCTTTCACTCAGTTAATACTAGACAGAAACCAAATCTGTATGTGGAATGCACGTCCTTGACTCTTGTGCAGAAAGGAGTGCAGTATTCTGCTGCATCCATTTTCAATAAGCTACCACAAGAACTCAAAAATCTTAGCAGTAGCCAAAAGTCTTTTAAGTCTAAACTGAAAAGTTTCCTCATGGCCAAATCCTTCTATTCTGTCGAGTAGCTCCTGGAAGAGCTAAAAAATTAAGCAAATTCCAGTGTTACATTGTTGATTTTCTTTATTTAAACTTACGAGTTGTCGTCTGAATATGTTTTCATATTTCATTTTATCTGTTTCTACTATCGTGTTATAATTTCATGTATTGACTCGTTCCATGACCATGGAGATTTCTCCTTAATTTGGTCCCACGGGACAATAAATAAATAAATAAATAAATAAACACCATCCACCCAGTCCCAGATCCACGAATTAAACTGATTGGCCAGTTTAAGATGAAGTTTAAATGGTTCCTAGGAGTTGTATTTAAGGCTGCGGCGAGTAAAATGCACCCTCTCACGTAACAAGGCAAGGCTGACCCGTGTCTTAATTCTCTTGGCTGCTGCAGAATCGAATCGAATCACAAAAACTTTGAGGTTCGCCGATGACATTGTAATTCTGCCAGAGGCAGCAAAGGACTAGGAATAGCAGCTGAACGCAATTGACAGGGTTTTGAAAGGAGGATGTAATATGAACATCAACAAAAGCAAAACGAGAATAATGGAATGTAGTCGAATTAAATCAGGTGATGCTGCCGGAATTAGATTAGGAAATGAGACGCTTAAAGTAGTAAATGAGTTTTGCTATTTAGGGAGCAAAATAACTGATGATGGCCGAAGTAGAGAGGATATAAAATGTAGACTGCCAATGGCAAGGAAAGCATTTTTGAAGAAGAGAAATTTGTTAACATCGAGTATAGATTTAAGTGTCAGGAAGTCGTTTCTGAAAGTATTTGTGTGGAGTGTAGCCATGTATGGAAGTGAAACGTGGACGATAAATAGTTTAGACAAAAAGAGAATAGAAGCTTTCGAAATGTGGTGCTACAGAAGAATGTTGAAGATTGGATTGGTAGATCACGTAACTAATGAGGAGGTATTGAATAGAATCGGAAAGAAGAGAAATTTGTGGCACAACTTGACTAGAAGAAGGGATCGGTTGGTAGCGCATATTCTGAGCCATCAAGGGATCACCAATTTAGTATTGGAGGGCAGCGTGGAGGGTAAAAATCGTAGAGGGAGACCAAGAGACGAATACACTAAACAGATTCAGAAGGATGTAGGTTGCAGTAGGTACTGGGAGATGAAGAATGTTGCACAGGATAGAGTAGCATGGAGAGCTGCATCAAACCAGTCTCAGGACTGAAGACCACAACAACAACAATGTATCGAATGGGCACGTGAAATAACGCTTTGAAAATCATTTTGCGTGTAATGGGAAATAAACCGATGCATTCTGTCGACAATGGGTTTCGCATGAAAGATTTGATAAGCAGTATTTCGGATGACTTCAGCTACATTCTGAAAGGAGGGACACGTTTTGTAACTATACAAGATCAGAAATCTAAGCAAAAAACTTAATGCTGCAAGAAAAGTTATACGTTAATTTATTTATCAAAGACGCGTAAATGAAAACGAAGCTAAGGTATTATGGTTCTTTACTGAAACGTCAAATTATGAACTTTTACATTCAAACTAAACAATTATGACGCAATTACACTTGTATTCTATAATATACATTAGGACAGAATTTACAATACCTTTCAATAAACATACACACTGGAATAGAGCAATGTTTACAGGAATGGAAATTTGCGCTATTATGGGCAGTCAGATGAAACCGAGACAGATGAAAAAAAGTAAGTAAACTCCGTATCAGTTCAAAAGAAATCGCCAAAACTGTTATTACACTTATCCCTCTATGATACGAGATGGTCAATCCGTAATGGAAGTATGTCTGGTTGCCAACGGAACCACGATTGTATCCAGGCGTGCACTTCCTTTTCCGAAGCAAATCGACGGTCACGAATGTCTTTCTTCAGGGCTATAGAAATATGTAAATCGCGTGAGGAGAGGTCTGCATTTTATGGAGGATGTGTAAGAGCTTCACAGAAAAACTTGTGCAGCATACTCGAAAGAACGTTGCCAACATGAGGGACGGTATTATCCTACAACAGAATGACGTCGTCCGTCACCATTCCTGGGCATTTAGAATTGATGGCGCGCTTCAGTTTTTGCAGAGTTTCCTCTATGAGTTAATTGTGACGCAGTGTTCCAGAAAGTCAATAAGCAACGGACCCTTGCAGTCAAAGACAAAGGTCATCACTACTTTCCCGGAACTGGCGTACCTATCGTTTCGACTCCGCTTCAGAAATAGTTCTTAGACATCCTCCACACAGTCCGTATTTCTCCCCAAATGACTTCCGTATTTTTAGGGGCTTGAAGAAAGACATTCGTGGCCGTCGATTTGCCACGGACCAAGAGGAGCACGCCTGGACACAATCGTGGTTCCCCAGTCAACCGCAAACATTTTTACTAGAAGGCACTGGCTATCTCGTCTTCCAGTGAGGTAAATATATTAACAGTTATGGTGATTACTTTTGAAGTAACCTACTTTTTACTTTTTCCTGTAGTCTCGTTTTATGTAAGTGTTCCTTATACATATACATGATTAGTCTGTGATTCACAGTTAAGTGCTTGGTAGAAAGTTTAGAAAAACGCTTTCAAACAAGTTCTCTACCGTTCCAGTTCCGAATAGCACCTGAGAAATATATAAACATCTAAATCTACACTCTGGGCGAGATTTGATGTGTCTTATTTCATCTCGATGGTCATTTCTCCCTCAGTAGATAGAAGTCAACAAAGTATTTTGGCATTCGATGGAGAAAAATTGGTGATTGCAGTGTTCTGAAAAGATCTCGCCGCAACGAGAAATGCCTTTCTTATATGACTGCAACTCCAACCTTGTTAAATCCGTGACTGCGCTACCCTTATTTCACTATCATACAAAACGATCGCTTATTCTTTGAACTTTTCCGATCACCTCTGTCAATCGTCTCTGATTAGGTGTCTTACCGCCCAGCATTTCAGCAGCACAGGGTAAAAAAGCGTAGTCTACGCACTATCAGTAGTAGCTCTGTTGCATATTCTAAGTGCTCTGTCAATAGAGCTGAATCTTTGCTTTTCCTCCACCAAAACATTTTCTATGCATGGTTCCAGTTTAAAGTGTTAGTAATTGTAACCCCTCGGTATTTAGTTGTATCGACAACCATTAAGGTCGTGGGATTTTTCGCGTAACCGACATTTAACGGAAATTTTTTAGCACTGATGCGGAAGACTTGACACTTTTTCAGTTGTTTAGAATCAATTGCCAATTTTAGTAGCATGCAGATATCTTCTCCACATCGGTTTTTATTCGTTTTGATTTTCTGATGACTTTACTAGTCGTTAAACGACAGCAACGTCTGCAAGACGTCTAAGAGGACTGGTCAGATAGACACAAAAGTCTTTTATGTAGATTATGAATAGCAGAGCGACTAAGAGGTCGTGGTGAAAAGTAATGCCTCCGAATTCTTTGTGTGGAAACTCAAAGTTTTTTAATTAAGATAAACGTTATTAACATTCTATACCTTTATTGTTCGTATCTACATATTTATTTCTCAACATAGTCACCTGGTGGCGAACACATTTCTCCCAACGAGAGAGCAGTTTGTTGTTACCGTCACTGTAGACTTCACTGACGGAGCCAAAACCTCACCTCTGCTTGCATCGCTTCATCACTGTCAAAGTGAAGTCCTCGAAATGTTCTTCAACTTTCGGAAAGAGATGAGAATCAGATAGCGCCAAATCTGGCCGTATGGAGGATGATCGATGACAGCGAACACGAGGTGTCGGATTGTTGCAGATTTCGCAGCGCTCATGTATGCTGTGGCACTGTCATGCTGAAGGAAAGGGTCCTCCAAGCGTGGGCGAACTCTTCCACTTAGAAACTCGATTACAGCACGCTGTTTCTGATGTGCCGATATAGTTGCGTTACACACCACCATGTAATGTCCTACAATTCGGAGCACTCTAGCGTCACAGGGCTGTAGGTATGAAGGCATGCGGAATAAAAAATGTTGACTGTTAATAAGGTTTGTTTTATTCAAAAATACTTAAGAATTTTCACATAAAATACGCGGAGGCATTGTTTTCAGCGCGCACTTGTATAAGGCTTCCGTGAGAGACCCTAGGTGTAACTTTTCAGTAGATGGTTTCCCGTCAATTATAATGAACTATGACCTTTCTCACAGGAAATCATGAATCCACTGGTCATATAACAGCACATTGTTTATGTGATGAATTACCTCACTCCATTTATTTGTTACCGTAAACCATCCGTTACAGCTAAAATTGTTTGAAATGGTTAGTGATTAAAATATTTGTAGGACAGGTATGTTGCAAAGAAGCAAGGCGAGCATTTGAACAGCCAAACTCCCGAATACCGCGCTGGGCATCTCACAGTAGTCTGGTAGGGTTGTGCATCGACATAGAAACTTCGTTCCAGATTATGTCTGCATGTGTGTAGGTGCAGAACATCGAGAAATCGGGAGACTTCCTTTATCCAGCAGTGGACGTCATATGGCTGCTGATGATGAGGATGATGTTGAAGATGGTCGTGATATGATGATTATGGCACTTAAACGTTGGTTACAGGGTTTCATATGTACGCGTAAAGGAAATTAGTGGATCTGCGTACAATAGAAAGGATGTAGACCAGCAAATGCATTCTGAGTATGACCAGCCTCTCAAATTGTATACAGATTATGACACTTACGTTGTCATTACTTATAAACAGAAAATGGTCACTAGTGCTTAAAGAACTGACTGAATGTTAGAAAAAGTTACCTCCAGTGGGCACCGTGTGGAATGTCTCGAATCTCTAGTGAATGTAATGTGTTAGAAAGTAGTTGGATACTAAAGGAATATAACATAAAAAAAAGCTGTGCACTTTTTAGCTGCGAGTCATACAAACATCGTAGAGAAATAATATCCAAAATCATTGAAATCACAGATAGAGTTACTGACGTAACACTCCAAGTGATCAATCCAAACTACTTTCTTCTCTCGAAAGCAGAGTCATAAAAAGAAAGGAGTTTCGGTTTGTCTATTGCCATTCACATAAAGTCTGTAAAAGTAATACCACTAATAGCCAACAATACGTTGTTTGAGAGACCAATATAGGAAAGAAAGGAAGGAAGATGGTGTTTAACGTCCCATCAACATTGTCATTAGAGACGGAGCACATGCTCGGAGCGTGTGAAGGATGGGGAAGGAAATCGACCGTGCCCTTTCAAAGGAACCATCCCGGCATTTGAACTGAACTATTTAGGAAAATCACGGAAAATCTAAATCTGGATGGCTGTACGCGAGTTCGAACCGTCGTTCTCCCGAATGCGAGTCCAGTGTGTTAACCACTGCGCCACCTCGCTCGGTACCAATGTACAAAAGGAGACACATGTCAGCCTAACTTTGCACAATGAAACCGAACATTCCTCTCTACTGCTCATCAAGAATTTAAAAAAAAGGGCATTTCCACTCCGCTCAGAATAAAATGTAAATCGTACAGTTCACGATTCTGTCTTAAAGGAGGAACGTAACGCTTAAATATGATCTGCACATAAAAATTGTGAAAATGTCGGCTGTGCGGAGCGTTAATTTTACTGTGAAGTGGCGGCTGTCAGCTGATTCCCGGCCAACAGATAGCGCGCCGCCAAGCACTGCTCTTCATCTCGTCTTCTCGTATCCTTGTCTACGCCAAGCTACAGCTTGCCTTGCAATGCCATTTACTTGCTGTTATGTATGGCCGCTTTCAGCAATATCTTCCTGAGTAAACCGTGCTACTCACATTCGTGCTGAAATTTGTGTACTGGTATCTCTATCAGACCTATTACTCACGGGTTCTGATGAGTCTTAGGTATGATGTAGAGGGAGCTGCACCCAGTACCTGGCTAGAGGATTTTCTTTTAACGGCACTTATTTTTCGACAAAATCGATGTTGAAGTTTAATGTCTACCTTCTACAGGGTGATAATTATTGAACTACATGAAAAAAGAGTAAATTACTTACAAACTACGGCGTGCACACACTTTATTCAACATGTAAACGTCACTACAGGTATTCGGATTTAGGTTATGACAGGTTTGATATGCCTGCCATCATTGGCGATGATGTGGCGCAGACGAATAGCGAAATTCGACATGATCCTCTGAAATGTCGGAACATCGATGCTGTCGATGACCGCCTGAATGGCTGTTTTCCGCTCAGCCATGGTTTTGGGATTATTGCTGTACACCTTGTCTTTGATATAGCCCCACAAAAAAGGAGTCGTATGTGTTCACATCCGGAGAATATGGCGGCCAATCGAGTCACATGCCAGTGGCCTCTAGGTGCACCAGAGCCAGAATGCGTCCCCAAAGTGTTCCTCCAGGACATCAAACACTCTCCCGTTCCGATGGGATCGAGCTCCGTCTTGCATGAACCACATCTTGTCGAAATCAGGGTCAATTTGGGTAATAGGAATGAAACGGTCTTCCAAAACCGTCACGTACCGTTCAGTAGTCACCGTGCCATCAATGAATATCATATTTATTATTCCATGACTGGGCATTGCACGCCACACAGTCACCCGTTGAGGGTGAAGAGACTTCTCGATCGCGAAATGCGGATTCTCAGTCCCCAAATGCGTCAGTTTTGCTTATTGACGAACCCATCCAAATGAATGTTGGCTTCGTCCCTAAACGAAACCATACAGCGCATACTAATTCCCATCATGCTCCGCGGCCAACCGTGCAGTTTTTAACGTCCTAACGGAAACCTTTGAGAAGTTATGACGATTTTATTTCATGTAGTTCAGTAATTGTCACCCTGTATATCCGTAACTTTCATTACGCTCCGAGCGAGCTAAAGTTCATTGATTTTCATCGCGCTAAATATCATTAAATGCTATATGTCATGCAAAATAATTCAACAATATTCATTTTCGCCGTATTAATTTCAATAATAAAGCAATCACTACAGCAAACTTTCTTCAAATGTGTATTCCGTTTGCGGTTCATAGCTACAATTCCAAATATTTGACAGCTCCAAAAAGTTCTCAACGACGGACGGAGCGTTAGCAGCTTTGAAAGGATATCAGATACAGACCAAAGTACTCATCCCTAATGTTGACCTCGATTATGTAAATGATACCGATCAAAAGAGCTGCCAGTGCTATCGACGTACATTGGATACGTTGTGGGGTAAGGAACGAAAATCGATCTGAACAAGATTAATCGTTCCTTCAAAGCACAGTATACTGTAACTTCGTGTGGGAAGATATTCACAAATGTCTTCATTGTACGCAAAAATCACTAGGAAAATTTTGTCGGTTTGTTAAAAATGATAAAATGAAGGCTCTCACTAGCGGATGACAAAGCTGGTGGTAAATCTTTCGTAGTATAAGGCCGTGGTCCATGAAACTCTTATGTTCCTAACGCTTCGTGCACAACTGCGCTGGACATCTTCTGAGACGTTGCTCCTGCGTTGAGTCTTGCCGACTGACGGGCCGGACGTCTGAGAGCAACATGTACACTGCAGAAAAAGGGGCGTGGCCAGAATATTCGTGATAAGCAGAAATTATCCTTGTCAAAGATAAAACTTAACTATCGATTGTCGCCTTGTCAAGGATAAAATACTGTTTAGCGATATTGCAGAGCTACTGTCCATATGGCGCTAAGTTTCATTCTCTCTTCTTTCCTATTAAAATTATCCCTACGTTTATATACTTCAATAGCCTCTCTACAAAGGCGTGTGCAGTAGTTAGTCGTCGTAGATTACATTTTTCTTTCAGAAAACTTCACTTTGTGATTTCCTGGCCGAAGAGCATGCTCTGCTACAGTCGATTTGTCTATTTTCCCTAGTCAGAACAGACTTTTGAGTTTCTCTAGCGGTGTATTTGTGCTTGCCTTGGTTGTTTCTATACAGACTTCACCACACATACACGGAAGTTTATACGCCATATCCCGAGAGAGGAGGGCGTTTATGCTTCACAGATCGGAGAGCTTGGCCTATTTTCTTTCTTGGTCTAAAAACTGGTCTAATGTCTTGCTTCTGTAAAATCTTTCCGAACTTATCTGTAAACTTTTTAATAAAAGGGAGAGAAGCTGTATTCTTCCATAATATAGGAACAACCAAAAAAATTTACACCAACGTCAATTTTACAATATGGAGGTGCTCGACTAAGCCAGTGATGTAATATGCCTAGTCAATGAAGACCAAAATACATCGGTTGTGGGAAATTATTCGTGTAGTCGCAAAGTTTTGCACAGTGGTAGGAGGGAGTGCCATGAACAACATACCAGAAATCTTCAGCAGTGGGGGCTGAGTGTGGGCGTGGTGGAACGTTTGAACGTCATTTCTGTGCGTTTTTCTTGAGTAACTAGAAAAGTATGACTTCTAGAGATAACGTATCCCGCTGTAAAATTTAACAACATTAAATTTCCTACAAAAATGGCCTGTTCATTTTTTTCTGTAGGACTAAAGTTTGCGCGTAGCGAGCTAGAGAATATGAAAATCTCGCACGAAGTTTTTGAAGGTCAGATATAAAATTGTGGGTTGCATATGTCGATATTGATAAGGGCAGGTGAGTCACCCTGTATATACCTTTCCGTATTTATAAATGTATGTATAAACAGAACAATTTTCACTGTTACCAATCAGTCATTGTGTGGGTATACAGGGTGAATCACCTAAAATTTGCGGTACTGGAAAATGCTACTTGTATGCAGTTTTCACAGAATAGATTGGTAGTCAGGGGCTTGTATTTTTAGCCAATAAACAGATTGTAATAATACTTATAAAGTTCATCTTTCGTGCAAACATACGGATTTTAAATAGATCAGTGCCTATTGGCGCTAACAGACTAAATGTAGGATACATTAGAGTGTCAGTTGTGGTTGTTGCAGGATTCTAGAGCGAGTTGTTTACGAGAAAAATGTTCCACGCCGATGCTTGTTTGTGCCATTCAACCTGTGTAGTTGCTAGGTACGGTGTTTGCTTACAGTGTGCGAGTGTGTTCCTTGAGTGCATTGCTACTTGCAAGTCAGTTAGTGTATGACAATCCGAGCAGTATGTCGTGAGTGGACGAAGGGATTTACCGATATAGAAAAAGCCGACATGGAGAGCGTAGGAATAATGCAGTTCTTTCTTGTACTGTTTATGCGGCAAGATATCCTAATGGACGTCAACCATCTCAGCAATTCTTGATCAACCTCTTCAATCAGTTACATGGAAGAGGTAGTGTAACACATAGACAACTTAACAGAAGGAAACAAGTGACGACAGAAGACGGGGAAATTAATGTTGTTTCTGCTGTTCCAGTTGATCCGCATGTTAGCTTCCGTTCAACGCACGAGGAAGTGGCATGAGTCAGGCAAGTGTCCTATGCCCCGTACGTGGGCATTAACACAGGATAGTCCACATATATCACCCGTCTTGTTTATTGATCAAGCTACATTTACTAATCACAGACAGGTAAACCGCCGAAACATGCACAGTTGTTCTGTTGACAGTCCCCATTGGCTTCGTTAGGAGGAACGTGACTGTCCATGGAGCGTAAACGTGTGGCGTGGGACAGTGAACCATCAGCTCATAGGTCCGTTTTTCATAGACGGAGCACTGAACACGCACAAGTATTGCAGCCTCCTAACAGGTCATTTTCCACGGATGCTAGAAGACATTCCTTTGCAGAATAGGAGGAACCTGTGGTACCAACATCATGGCTGTCCAGCCCATAGTGAACGATATACTGCAGTATGTCTTCACCGTTTCCAAATCATTGGATAGGAGGCGGAGGACCCGTACCTTGACTGGCCCGTTCTCTGGATTTTACGCCCATAGACGATTTTCTCTGAGGAAAGTTGAAAGAGCCATCTACAAGGACATATCGTCTACACCCGATGATATGTAACAACGTATTACTGCAGCGTGCTTGAACACCTCCGGTGAAATGCTAGCATATATACAGCAATCGTTCCATACCAAACTGAAAGCATGTATTGCCGCTGTCAGTGGTCATTTTGAACACAAACTGTGATAGGCAGTTGTCTCGTTTCTGGTCAGACTCCACATAACTAGTGGATGTATGCACTTGCGTTTTTCTTAGCGAGTACTTCTCAAAATACAATATCTCGTAAGCGATTCGCACTAGAATCCAGCAACAAACACCACTGACATGTTAATTTACCCTACTTTTAGTCTGTTAATGTCAATAGGCGGTGTTCCATTTAATAAAGTATATGTTTACACAAAAATATACTTTCTGAGTATTATCACAATCTGTTGATTGGCTAACAGTACGAGCCACTGATTACCTATCCATTCTGTGAAAACCGTGCGTCAGTAGCGCTTTCCATTTCCACAATATTTGCGGTGCAAGTCTTAGGTGATTCACCCTGTATAATAATCGTCATACCCAACAGCTGCATATTTAGTGGCAATACAGCGAAACTTCAGTTATACTTGCGAACTCATGTACTCTCTCTCCTTTCTACACTGGTCTAGTCCACTTGTACCTGACATCACTGCACCCATCAGTTAGTTTAAAGCGAGGGTCCAGAGATTACCTCTCATCTCTACCGTCCATCCACTCGGACCAAAAACCAATGTCTTTGCGTTGACAAGGTGCAAGTAAACACCAGATAAAGGCACGCACAGAAAGCCAGGCTGTCCTAGTGTGAGCTTGCAACTGTGTCTACGAGGGTTGGAACTTTAATAGTGGCAACTATTTATTTACAGCTCGTACAAAATAGATTGGTGTTTCAAAGTTTTACTGACTTTCAAAGTAATCACCAGCATTGTGTATAACCCGTTGCCAGCGATGTGGAAGTCGTAGGATACTCTTAGCAGTGCCAGTTGTATTGACAGTTCGAGCGGCGCGGCGGTCTATTGCCCGACGAATTTGTTGATGAGTATGGTGGTTGTCTGGGGAGGGGTCATATTCCTCCAGTATCCTGGAACGGTGTTACTCGTGGCATTATGGTGTGGAAATTCATTAGGTATGACTTCAGGTGATGGCTGTAATGACTGAGGGAACTCTGACGACTCAACGTAATATCAAGGATGTCTTGCATCCTCGTGTGTTATCTTTCATTCAGCGGTATCGTAGTGCCATGTTTCAACATTACAATGCTCTTACAGACTTGACCCGTGTGTCAATGAACTCTCTGCGCAATGGCGAGGTACTCTTGTGGTCATCAAGATTCTCATATCTGTCCGCAATTGAACATGATTCGGACCAGCTCAGATGTCAACTCCATCCTATTGCCAGTTTCGAGGGTATTAAGGACCAGTTGCAACAGCTGTGCGCCAGTTTACTTCAGGAGAGGACACAAAGGTTTTATGACAACCTTCCCAGCACAACCATGTGTCCATCCAGACGCTTTTGTAATCACTGCCATAAGAGCATATTCTCTCTCAGCCCGTGAAGTTTCATTTCTTTCCTTCTTTTCCTTCTCGGTCATTCGGTTTCTTTGTCAGGCAGAGTAACAATCAAATGGCGATGTCAATATTTTATTGTGATTTAGCAATGAGTTAAATGGGTGTGACAACTAGCGTATACAAAGGACAAATCACTGGCTGCTGCCCACAAACATGGAAACACCGATGATAAAGCAATATAAAAGTTTAGAAGCCTTAAGAACAATGTAGATTACAATTATGGCTCATTGCTGCAAATTTGTTAATACGATGGTAGCGGCGAGAATGTCCTTTTCCAAATTGTGATCCTCCTATATACTGCTTCATACATGTTACTTCGTATATATTACTTCGTATGTCCCACAACTCCGGTCGCAGATGTTCGTGTCATATATATGAAATTCATGTTTCTCTTGTTGTCCCACTTCTGCATCCCCGTAGAGAACAAAAAAAGTGGCTTATGTACGTGCACAATTTTTGAATCGCATCGAAATAATACTGCTCAGATTATTTGGCTTCGTAGTGCTGCATTGTCAGCGTGAGAGAGAGGAAGCAAGGTTGATAATGAGAGGGAAGCATTTACCACCAAGGACAGAGGTAGATATTGCTTAGCCACACAAAGTGTTGTCCACCCTTGGACAATACTACTCCGTCCACACATGGCCGTGAAATAACGCCCACATAAGAGCAAATTTATTAAGACGGGAGGTGTCTTTCCTTCTGTGACGAGGTGGTAGCCCTCTTCTGCAGATGATCATTCGACGTGTATGACTGTCACAATTGTTGGGATATCTGGAGCGTGGTTCACTCAGTGTTTGTAAGACAATTGGCTAACAGATTGAAGCAGAAGTAATAGCTCAGATCTGAGGAGCTGAATGCATCAATCACGAGACTGGTGCACTACCTTAGCAAGAGGATAAAACAGGAGTTTGTTAGCAGACCAGTTACAGCCTCTTGGCGATTGACTTCTAATGTTACTGCAATTTATATGTGAACTTTTAGCACTCCGCTGTGTTAATGAATAACATAAAGCAAACTGCTTTTGGTACTGCGAAACACTTAACCATACTGAAGAGCCAAAGAAATTGATACAACTACCGAATATCGTGTTGGGCCCCAGTGAGCACGCAGAGGTGCCGCAACATGACGTGTAATGGACTCGACTAATGTCTGAATTAACACCATGAATCCTGCAGAGCTGTCCATAAATCCGTAAGAGTACTAGGGGGTGGAGATCTCTTCTGAATAGCACGTTGCAAGGCATCCCAGATATGCTCAATAATGTTCATCTCTGGGAGTCTGGTGGCCAGCGGAAGTGTTTAAACTCAGAAGAGTACGTGTCACCTGTCAGAATGACGTACCAGTGTGTGGACGTACCAGAGGTCCCATATAACTCCAACTGCACACGCCCCACACCATTACAGAGCCTCCACCACCTTGAACAGTTTCTGCTACATGAAAGGTCCATGGATTCATGAGGTATTCTCCATACCGGTATACGTCCATCCGCTCGATACAATTCGAAAAGAGATTCGTCCGACCAGGCAACATGTTTCCAGTCATCAACAGCCCAATGTCGATGTTTTCGGCTCCGAAAGCCCATATCGATGATGTTTCGTTGAATGGTTCGCACGCTAACACTTGTTGATGGCCCAGCACTGAAATCTGCAGCAATTTGCGGTAGGTTTGCAGTTCTGTCACGTTGAACGAGTCTCTTCAGTCGTCGTTGGTCCCATTGTTGCAGAATCTTTTTCCGGCCGCAGCGATGTAAGAGATTTGATGTTTTAGCATATTCCTGATATTCACGGTACACTCGTGAAATGGTCGTACGCGAAAATCCACACTTCATTGCTACTTCGGAGATGTTGTGTCCCATCGCTCTTGCGCCGACTATAACACCACGTTCAAACTCACTTAAATCTTCATAATCTGCCATTGTAGCAGCAGTAACCGATCTAACAAATGCGCCAGACCCTTGTTGTCTTATACAGGCGTTGCCGACCGCAGCGGCGTATTCTGCCTGTTTACGTATCTCTGTATTTGAATACCCATGCCGATACCAGTTTCTTTGACGCTTCAGTGCATTTATTGGTGTAGATCCAGTGTCACAAAGTAAGAGGAATTGAAATTGTGTCGCGTGTAATTTGACTATTTTATTGGGAATTCACACGGTATAGATTTATGATGTTGATATTTTATAGAATAGGAAGCGCAGACAGTTTAATTTATGGAAACACACGTAACAGATTAATCCTTCCAACTGAAGAAGTAGCGATTCTCCCCCTAGGGAATAACAGAACTTGTTGCTTTGCTGAGTTGCTTCTTTTTACACACTGCTTCATTTTTATTGTTTAATAGTGTAGAGAACAGCAGGACCGGTCGAGAATTTTACACGTGTGTTATTGTAGTGACCTTATTCAGGGCCGGCCGGTGTGGCCGTGCGGTTCTAGGCGCTTCAGTCTGGAACCGCGTGACCGCTACTGTCGCAGGTTCGAATCCTGCCTCGGGCATGGATGTGTGTGATGTCCTTAGGTTAGTTAGGGTAAAGTAGTTATATGTCTAGGGGACTGATGACCTCAAATGTTAAGACTCATAGTGCTCAGAGTCATTTGAACCAATTTGAACCTATTCAGGGCCTCTTTGCATTAGGATGAATGAGAGGAATTATGCAGGTGTGGGCTAATTTAGGCTGGGGTACACAGTGAAACAGTGGTAGCACTAACAAATGTTTATTTCTAGTGACAATGTACAGCGCGACGGCCTTCCTGGACGCCGGCCAGCGCAGCCAGTTGAGGAATCTTGTGATACCCCATGGGCGCCCCTGACGTACGTTGCACTTGATCGTTGCACCCACGCCCCTTGCGGCCAACTCAGGGACTCATGTGTTTGGCCAGCTACGCACCTCCACAATTACTCGTCGTCTCCATGTCGTGCGCTCTGGTGCGACGGCCGACACTAGAAGTTCGATGCCGAGCAGGAAGGCCTCTGTCACCCATCACGGGTTGACCAGGACGATGGCTGATGGCATCTAGTCGGCTAGGAGGCAGCGAGGGCGCGCCTACCCTAGCCGGATTGCAGATACCTTGCCGTTCGTCTGCCGCAGTTCCTCACGGGGTGGAGGCTGGTCACCCACGAGCCCATCGCATTTGTGAAGTTTATCCACGTACTGAATCTGCAATGCCACATTCGTGGCGAGACTCAGGTCCGAACTTCACAGGTTGGTCAGCAGGCGCGCAGCCAGCAGATCTTCATAACCCAAGGTTTACTCGTGGATTCACTGAATCTCAATAGACCGCCATTGTCTTTGGTTTCAGATGCAAACAGAATGGCGGTACAACTGCATACGTTGAGCCTTTAGGCTCCATTATTTACACACTTATTGCTACCCTTCTGCCTTAGTGCTCGTCAGCTTTTCGTGACTCACTCCATGACTCCACACCGAGCCCGTCGTATTTGCAATGTATGAGTTTTCGGCAGCACACAATGCTCCGAGATTCGAGATGTTTCCTCACCCTTGGTCAAATCGTGTTGCAGCGTTTGCTGTTCTACGTGCTTCACTCGCGGCTGGTGTTGCAAATCCGTCTTGTCGGAGTGTTTGACGTAACGTCAGCAGTACTGCCCAGTTTAAATGAAACATAAAGTAATTATAACACAAGATATCTTATTGTGCAGGCACATTATTTAATGAATTTCAGCAAAACCTTCTCAGTAATATTGTGTTGTATTATGCATATGTTATTGTGATAATCGATCTTTTCGGCATGATTATTATGAGTAATCGCATGCTACACTGCTACCTAAATTGTTTATATTTTATACCATTCACGATCATCGTGAGTGATATAAAATATAAACAATTTACTTAGCAGTGTAGCTGGCTATTATTCATAATAATCATGTCATTAGAAGACATATTTTGCACTGCGGACCCCAAAAACAAAGGATCTTTTCGGCATTTGGCACCCATTATACAGCATTACAACCTTTATATGTGGTCAGAAAATCTAACAATCGAATACACATAAGACTTCCATTATTTTTAAAGACTTGGGACACTAGAAATTTGTTTGTAATTCGTAGATGTAAAACGTGCGTGACATAAATTTCCCTCCACAACTAGTTAGAATGTAAGTTTGTGATTGCTATGATGGAATTTGTATACTGAATATTCTGATGGCCAGGTTGGTAGACGTGCAGTTTAAAATACCATCTTGAATTTTGGAATACATAAATGATGGCCTGTCTTCAACATCTGTTTGTGTAGAGCGAATATGTTAATATGAGGATACACAGTTTGTTGCAGAATATTGACACTAACATTCGTAGGGCACCTTTTAATCATTTAATAGATGGCCCTGTCATATTCAATAGAAGAACCTAATCTTTACGTATGTCCTGTCTCATACCATTTGTTGTCGTTTGGTTTGTGTGTATCAAAATTTTTGCAATTGTAGCCTCTCATGGACACTAGCGTCAGTCGTTGCAACGATTTATGCTGTTTCTCTTTCATTTCTTCAACTAGACTGCAAGTTATTTCTGTATGTAAACATTTCTAGTTTATTCGCTAATACTTACAATTATCATAGGTCTTGAAACTTGGTAGCACATTAAATCTGTGTACCAGACCAACCCGTCTCATGACCGTCTAACAGCTTCACTCCCGCATTACTTCCTCTCCTACCTCTCAAACTACGCAGAAGTTTCCCTCAAAAATGTTGGGTACTACCACTCCTGGAGGAATGGATATTGCAGAGACATGGCTTAGGCACAGCCTGAGCGATGTTTCCACACTGAAATTTTCACTCTGCAGCGGAGTGTGCGCGAAAGGAAAGGTTCCCGAGTTTGAGTATCGGTCCAGCACACAGTTTTAGTGTGCCACGAAGTTTCATATCAGTCCAACTCCGTTCTAGAGTGAAAATTTTATTCTGGAAATATTGGTCTTGAGAACATAATTTTTGCTGCTTCTCTTCAATATTACATTCTGTCAGAATCTATTATTCACTGGCCTAGGGTACTGCAAGTATTGACACCACCTTCTCCTGCGTTATTTTTAGATCTTCTCTCTTATTTGACACTACGCATTTGTTTACATTTATGTTATTGCATCTTTGTATATCTTTTTGTAAGTATGTACTGTTGCAGTAATTTGGTTGTTCGTATTATATGTATCGTCTTTGTAAATCTATTGGAAATTTCCACATTATGAGTTGTCGGAAACGTGTATGCAACATTAAAAAAATAAACTGAACTTTCGATACGGTTTACTCACAAAAGGGGTCTCTCTGGGAGAAGCTGCTGTGGTGGGAAGTTCCTATGGAGGTGGTGGTGGTGGTTGTGGTGGTGGTGGTAGTAGTGAGGCGAGAGAGACTGGAGCAGGTGGGTTTCCCAACCAACTTGGCCATCCATTCTGATTCGTGTTGCATCTCGGGCTGTGACGGTCGCTGCTACCTCTAGGATGTAATTGTAGGTTTCCATTTGGCTAGCTGGTTGAATCGTGCAAATCCAGATTTGTGGGACACTCAGATGTGACAGTGCTGCGCTGCATGGGAGCATGAAGGCTGGCATACTCGTTTGTAAGATTCCAGTAGGCCACATCTGAACACTTCAAAGGGAGGATGCACCGAGCACATCGTAGCTGTTTCACATCAGTACCTACTACCTGAGAATAGTTATTGGTCTCCTTGCAACATTCTGTAGCATCCTGCGACATTTTTCAAAGGAAACAGATGGACTAGGAAATTACCGTCCCATTATTACGCTGTTGTTAGCACCACAACACAAACAACTGGATCTGCAGTGATGCCATGACAGGGAAGAACGGACTGGTGATCTTAGTGTTCTGCTTTGAATTGCAGTTCTGCACGACTCTTGATGACCACTGTCGCCGAGTAAGGGGGCATCCTGGGGAGGGATTCCTTTATTCCATTGTGCTGGAAAGGCACAGCAGTAGGATGGCAACAAGGGTTCTGGGTCAAATTCACCTTGAACCAAATCAGATCGAACCAGCTTCCTATAACGTCATAGGTGCAGCCTCCTTATCACTGACATCATTAAATCAGCCTCAGTTCCCCCTTCTCTCCCATATATCCAGCCAGTCACAGACTAGTATTAAAATTTAACAGTAAATCCAAATCCAAGCTGGTGGAACTAGTCCATTCATAGTAATGGGAAATTAAGACATACAAGATAGCAGAAGTAGCCCAATTATGCTTAGTAATCAATTGCCCTGCCCTGTAACACTCTGCAGCCAATCAGAGAGTGGTATTAAAAAGAGGTTCAAAAACGCCGAGTTACATTATTTCCAGTAAAGTTAAAGGTAATTGCGTGCACATACCATATTGGCCCGAAAATAAGCCGCACTTTTTATCTAGATTTCACACTCGAAAATTTAGGATGTGGGTTATATCTGCTACCTTGTCTGTAACCAAAGATGGCAGCAATGCAAGGTTTTACTGGTATTTCATTGGCGTTAACATTGTGTAAGTCTACTATTATTGTTTCGGTTTCAGCTGGACACTGGTAAGAAAAATTTGATTTCTGCCGATACGAACGACCATTTAGATCGAAAAACATCAAGCCAAGGAATCTGGCGCAGTTACGATGCAAACTTCAAACTTATGCAGTATACCAAAACCACAACCAACAGAGATGCCAGAAGGAAGTATCTAACATGCGACGTTGAGCAGCTTCAGAAGAAAACGAGAAGAAGGCAATTTCAACGACAAAATCATTCACGCGACCGAAATGTGTAAAATATCCGAAACTTGAAACAAAGATTCGTCCAATGTGTAATATTAGAGGAAGGATGGGATGTCTGTCTCAAGAGAAATAAACCAGCTGAGGACCCTGGAAATCGCCAGACTGTTAAACGTGCCACAGGGACAATTCATTGAGATTATTGGTTGGTATCGGCAGTTTATGTGGAGAAATGGCCTTGCTTGCAGACAAAGTACTACACTAGCACAGAAAATTCCGGCAGATTTCGAGGAGAAACTAGTTAACTTCCAGCAGCACGTTATCCAGTCGCAAAAGTGTCACTCATACTCTTTTCATCAGATTGAAGAAGTTGGCAAAATGCCAATATTTTTTGTCATGCCGAGAAATACGACAGTAAACATGAAAGGGGCAAAAAATATCCCGTTAAGAGGAACCAGGAATGAAAAAAAACTTAAAAATTCAATAAACTGTAACAGCCTGCGGGGTAACGTTACCCCCTTATGTCATTCTGAAGAGAAAAACTATGCCCTAAGGGCTCAGTGATCCGCTGCTAAGAAAAGGGCTGGATGAGAATGCAGCTGATTATTGACTGGCTGTCTACTGCTTGGACTCGCTGACCGGGGATACTGATCGCTAAGAGAGACATCCGAGTTTCTGGTGCTTTTAAGGGACACCTAACTGCTGAACTAATAGATCAATTTCCTGCACAAAAGAAAGGCCTTCTCGTAATAGCCAGAGAAATGGCTTCAAACTACTTGTGCTCGATGTGGCTCTAAACAGGCAATTAATGTCTTCAAATTGTCTCCTTGAAGAAGACTATGCTCTTACACTATCTGGTGAGATTGCGAGGCCATCAGTCACCCTCTGTGTGAATAGATTCTTGGTTGGATGTTCCTCCATATCATCAGAGAAATGCGAGGATAACAAACCGTGAGAAGTGAATACCGGTACTGATTGTGTCGAGAGTGAATAAGACAAAATATGGTGCCGGTATGATAGGTGCGAATGTGTTATATCACATGCTAGAACAAGTATTTAAAGTACAGGTACAAGTAAATTTCGGATCATTTTTCTCCTCCCAATTTTTGGGCAAAATATTTTTTTTTTTATTTCTTCCTCGAAATTTAGTGGTGCAGCTTACATGCAGTAGTGGCTTATAATCCGGAAAGTAAGGTATACATCTCTGGTGTAATATTAAAACGATACATAAAAATGGTGTCAAGTTACATAATTTCTTTGATAGTCAAGGATAATGGTGACACATACATACCTCTGATGTAATTATAAAATGACACCAACCTGAATTGTGTCCTTGCAAGTAAAAGCGATATGTATTTGTGAGAAGTAGTCATGGTCATTTTACAGGGTGGCAAACATTCCCTCTAGGTGACCATTCCCCCTGTGTGGTCACCATTCCATCTAGGTGGCCACCATTCCATCTGAGGGTAACGATGATTATTTTACAGGGTGAACATCATTCCCACTTTGGTCAACACCATTCCCCCTGGTGACAGCCATCTCTCTTTGGTGGCCACCATTCATGCTTGGTGACTGACATTCTCTCTTTAGTAACCACTATTCTTCCTGGGTGACTCTTACGACCCCCTGAGTGACCATCATTCCCCTAGGTGACCACCATTCCCCCCTAGGTGGCAATCACTCCCTCTTATAACTTTAATGGTGGTTATTTTACATGGTGATTATCATTCCCACCTATGTGGTCACATTTCCAGCGCTAAGATGGTTATTTTACAAGGTGACTACCATCCCCTCTTGGATGATCCCCATTCCCACTAGGTGACCATAATTTCCATCCTAGCTGACCAGGATTCAACTTGTGATCAAGAAGCAGAATGGCTCACCATTTAAGAAAACAGACTGGCTCATGGTTGACAGCAATGGAATGAGTCACTGTTTAAAGAAGTGATGGTCCATAGAGAACGATGATCAACGGAGCATGATGATTAATATGAAGTTATTGTCAGTGAAGAATGGTGGGCAGTGGACAATTGTAGCAAATTGCGTTAAACTGTAACAACTTGCCCCACAACTGTATCAGCTTCCCCCCAAACTGTATCAACATGACCTTCAAGCTGGGTTAACTTTCCCAAGCTATATCAACTTGCCACACAATGCTGCATCAACTCAGACGGGATTGTATCAACTTGCCTCCAAACACTAACAATTTGCCCTGATAGTGTACCAGTGTGCCTCCAAACTTTATCAGCTTCCACCACCCCAAACTTCAAAAAACTGCCACCCAAAACTGTAACAAATTATTTCAAAACTGTATCAAATTTCGAGAAAAATTATAACGAATTTCCCGAAAAATACAATAAATTGCAGCAAAACTATTACAAGTTTCCCTGAAATTGTAACAAATTGCCTCAAAAAGGTAAAAGACTGCCCAGTAATATTTTAACAAATTCCAATATATACTGTCTCGTCACTTAAATTTTATGTCACGAAATATTTTTTTCCTGTCTTTCTGCCTCGTCATTAAATTTCATCTCACGTAGGCGCGTGTGCAAAAAATATTCCATATACCAGAACAAATTTCATATCTTGTCACCTCTGCCTCGTCATGAATTTTCATCTCACTAGAATTTAAAAAGTACTTCAACTTTTTGTAACCCCCCCCCCCCCCCCCACACACACACACACGCACACACACGAACGAACACGCACGAACACACTTGCACACATTCCCATCACATGTTATGGGTGTCAATGCTCCGAGAGAATGAGAGTGAGAGAGAGAGTGAGAGAAAGAGAGAGAGAGAGAGAGAGAGAGAGAGGCTCATTAGACGACAGTGCGAATGGAAAGGAAAAAATATGCTGCACATATTTTCTTCTTCTCAGATGGGCAACTGTTTTCAGTTCTGTATTTGTTGTTGTCTTCTTTTCTTCCAGCACTCTTTCATCTGCCCACTATGTTTTTTTCTCACTATCTTCTGATCTCTCAACCATTTTTTCAATTTTTTAACTTGGAAACTTTGCATCTTGCACGACTGTTCCGTATACACTTCAGCTTTTATATTATTTTTCAATTCCTTACAGAAGAATGGAGAAACTGGTAGAAGGCAATATTGGGGAAGATCAGTTTGGGTTCTGCAGAAATATAGGAACACGTGAAACAATATTGACCCTACGACTTTTCTTAAAACATAAGTCGAGGAAAGGCAACCCTGCGTTTATAGCATTTGCAGACTTAGAGAAAGCTTTTGACAACGGCCGGAATGGCCGAGCTGTTCTAGGCGCTACAGTCTGGAACCGCGCGACCGCTGCGGTCGCAGGTTCGAATCCTGCCTTGGGCATGGATGTGTGTGATGTCCTTAGGTTAGTTAGGTTTAAGTAGTTCTAAGTTCTAGGGGACTAATGACCTCAGAAGTTAAGTCCCATAGTGCTCAGAGCCATTTGAACCATTTTTGAAAGCTTTTGACAATGTCGACTGGAATACTCGCTTTCAAATTTTACAGGCGGCAGGAGTAAGATACAGGGATCGGAAGGATATTTACAATTTTACAGAAACCAGATGGCAATTACAAGAGTCGTGAGGCACGAAAGGGAAGTAGTGTTTGAGACGGGAGTGAGACAGGGTTGTAGCCTATCCCCATTGTTATTTAATCTATATATTGAGCAAGCAGCAAAGGAAACCAAAGAAAAATTTGGAGTAAGAATTGAAATTCAGGAAGAAGAAATAAAAATTTTGAGGTTTGTCAATGGCTCTGTAATTTTGTCAAAGACAGCAGAGGACTTGAAAGAGCCAGTGAACGGAATGGACAGTGTCTTGAAAGGAGAATATAAGCTGAACATCAACAAAAACAAAACAGAATATAATGGAATATAGTCGAATTAAATCAGGCAATGCTGAGGGAATTAGATTCTGGTTGCTAGATGAGTTTGGTTATTTGCGCAGAAAACGAAATAATGTTGGCCGAATTAGAGAGGATACAAAATGTAGATTGACAGTGGCAAGAAAAGTGTTCCTGACGAAGAGAAATTTGTTAACGTCGAGTATAGATTCAATGTTAGGAAATCTTTCCTGAAAGTATTTCTATGGAGTGTAGCCATGTATGGAAGTGAAACATGGACGACAAACAGTTGAAACAAGAAGAGAACAGAAAAGTTTGAAATGTTTAGCTAGAGAAGAATGCTAAAGATTAGATGGATAAATCATGCAGCTAATGAGAAGGTACAGAATAGAATTGGGGAGAAAAGAAATTTGTGATGCAACCTGACTAGAAGAAGGGACTGATTGGTATGACACATTCTGAGATATCAAGAGATCACAAATTTTAAATTAGAGTGAAGTTTGGGAGGTAAAAATTGTAGAGAGAGACCAAGAGATGAATACAGTAAGCACATAATAAGAATAATGTAGGTTGCATCAGTTATTTCGATATGAAGAGGCTTGCATAGGATGGAGTATCATGGAGAGCTGCATCAAACTAGTCATCGAATTGGAAAACCTCAACAACAGTTGCTTACACCATGGATCCAACCTGCTGTTAACTTCTTACCCCACAAATATTTGAAGATCTTTGAAGATTTGAATATCTTTTTGATAAATCCACTTTCTTGCATTTGACATAAAAGTAAAAAAAAATTACTAGACTTCCTTTTTTTTCTTTACTTCTGATACGTTTTGTGTGGTGTCCTCCGAAGAATGAGATCCCATGCTAAAGTTGGTACCCCATGACGGAACAAATGTCGGTGGCGAATGTAATGTGGTCACGAATAAGAGACGTCGATGAAGACGTGTCCTCAAGAGCTCCTGTACCGCCACTGCTTCATATCAGAGCAAAGCGCCACTCGCTCAGTCTTTGATACCCTACTACGATAACAGCTTCATCTTAGCTCAGATCTGGCAGCGAACTAGTATAATTAGTCAGAACTGTGTCCAAAAGTAAATAATAACATGTGAAATGAAATGTGGCAGCTATACACTACTATTCAAAGTAATAAACAGTTATCATTGAATTCAGTGATTATTAAATATATATTGTCATTCGCGTGGGGATGGTTTGCATCCAAGTTAAGTATTTCATGTTGTACGTGGGCGGCAGGAAGAGGGAATAAGGTGTTTGGATTCTGCTTACGACAACAATGTACAGGAGGTCGAGCGGCCAGGACTTGTGATTTGGCATCCAGGGCTGCCGTTAAATGACAGAACAGGAAAGCAGGTAAAATAAAGTGAATGTATTTCAGTATACGGCATTCATGGGGCGTGTCTATGGTCGGATTTTACCAGATTTAGGCCAGTCTAGGAAGACGAATAACTAAATAAGTGGGCAATGGATGACGAGGCTGTTCATGGTTCAAGTGGCTCTGAGCACTATGGGACTTAACTTCTGATGTCATCAGTCCCCTAGAACTTAGAACTACTTAAACCTAACTAACCTAAGGACATCACACACATCCATGCCCGAGGCAGGATTCGAACCTGCTACCGTAGCGGTCGCGCGGTTCCAGACTGTAGCGCCTAGAACCGCTTTTACATTACCAGTCGAAGCCAGAGTGATTTTTACGCTAGAAGAATTCTTCTTTACCTCTTGAGGTACCTACATTGATCATCATCGAACATCTTTTAACGCAACTGAAAACAAAGGCTGCATCAAAAACTGAACAGATTTCAATGCAGGCCAGACCACCCGGTGTATCTCGATGTAAGTAAATCCTTAATTAAAATGGTCTTCCAAATATTTACCCGTAATACAAACGTAAATACTTTTGATTGTTAAAGTTATTGACTAAAGTAAACATTCCTGATATAAAACCCTCTATGGCTTTGGATGATTATTGTACTATACACATTCCAATCCTGCAAGACAACGGAATGCTGCGCTATTGTTAGTTAGCGACGGCCGGCCGCTGTGGCCAAGCGGTTCTAGGCGCTGCTGCTGCTACGGTCGCAGGTTCGAATCCTGCCTCGGGCATGGATGTGTGTTATGTCCTTAGGTTAGTTAGGTTTAAGTAGTTCTAAGTCTAGGGGACTGGTGACCTCAGATGTTAAGTCCCATATTGCTTAGAGCCATTTTTTAGCTAGCGACATAACTGGGTATCAGTCCTTTGCATTTGCAAATGTTAAAATGTGTGTGGATTTCTAAGGGACCAAACTGCTGAGGTCATCGGTTCCTAGACTTACTCACTACTTAAACTAACTTATGTTAAGAACAAAACACACACACACACACACGCACAGACACACACACACACACACACACACACACATGTCCGAGCGAGGAATCGAACCTATGGCGGGAGGGGCCATGCAATCTGTGACACGACGCTTCAAACCGCGCGGCAACTCACGCGGCTTGCATCTACATATAGACTCCACTTACCAATACAGAGCGAATGGTGGAGGGTGTCTCATATTAACATCAGCGAATTCCTGTCCTAGTACATGGAGCTGACTAACTATATGCATCAGTATGCGCTACAATCTCCTGTATCGTGGTGTCATAACAAGAGGCACTAGAATGATTGCGCAGTCTTTCTAAATTTATGCAGCAGAGTTTCACGGAAACATGCTCACCCTTCTTTCGAAATCTCGGTTGCTCTTTTTATGGGCTGTCAGGATCCTACCTTCGCTTCTCTGAATTCTGTCACGCAGGCTTTGAACATCAGAAAAAAATTAACCCCACTCGTATGTCGCATGCGGTTTTCTTTACCGCACTGTCCCAAACAAATCTGTCTTCCATTTGCTTTTCCTATAGTTAATTTCATATGTATCGTTTACTTCTAACAGTATAAGCTTATTATATCGGATATAATGTTGCACTGTTCCACTTTTTACGTGAAGTTCAGATTATCTTGCAATTATCCAGTAGACAACAGCGAATATGCAGACACAATCTGATAAATCTTTTAAGGAAATAAGTACAACTTTCAGAAATCTAGGAAAATGTAATCTACCTACTCACTGAATATCGCAATCTGTGCTGTATCCTTCAAAATTTTGCTATTACTATGTGCTTTATGATCATTCACCAGATACATATAACTAATGTTGGTGATCAGACGTGCTATAACCCCAGAGATAAGGTGTGGTATTATCCAGGATGTTTCACTGCACCTTAAATTCTCGAGCTGGTAAAAGGGGTTATTGGTGTTCAAGCTCCTAAGAAATCCAGTAGGGTCTTCTGCTTCGTGTAATGTCTGGCTATCTTAACGATCCAAAGTGCACTGAGAATTGTTATTCCCACGTTAAAAAAATTCGACTGATAAAAGTCACTCGAACATTACAATAAACTCATGCTGGGGTATTAACCTCATCTTGAAGTTCAAAATGTTGTCATCTTCTGCTGTTGCACAGTGGAAATTACAAACCACTTCGATCTACAGTAAAAAGTTGAGAGATTTATACCAAATAAATTGACAAACAACGGAACTGGTCCTCCTTGGTACACAAAGAGGGTCAGAACACTGTTACAGAAACAATGAAAGAAACGTGCCAAATTTAAACAGACGCAAAATCCCCAAGATTGACAATCTGTTAAAGAAGCTCGAAGTTTAGCGCGGACTTCAATGTGAGATTCTTGTAATAGTTTCCACAACGAAACCTGGCAGAAAATCCAAATAGATTCTGGGCGTATGTAAAGTATGCTAGCGGCAAGAGACAATCAGTGCCTTCTCTGCGCGATAGCAATGGAGATACTATCGAAGACAGTGCTGCGAAAGCAGAATTACTAAACACAGCCTTCCGAAATGCCTTCACAAAAGAAGACGAAGTAAATATTCCAGAATTCGAATCAAGAAAACATGAGTAACGTAGAACTAAATATCCTCGGAGTAGTGAAGCAACTTAAATCACTTAATAAAAGCAAGTCTTCTGGTCCAGATTGTATACCAATTAGGTTCCTTGAAGAGTATGCTGCGAGCGGTCTAAGGCGCTGCAGTCATGGACTGTGCGGCTGGTTCCGGCGGAGGTTCGAGTCCTCCCTCGGGCATGGATGTGTGTGTTTGTCCTTAGGATAATTTAGGTTAAATGGTGTGTAAGCTTAGGGACTGATGACCTTAGCAGTTAAGTCCCATAAGATTTCACACACATTTGAACATTTGAAGAGTATTCTGATGCAATAGCTCCATACTTAACAATCATATACAACCGTTCGCTCGATGAAAAATTCGTACCCAAAGACTGGAAAGTTGCACGGGTCACACCAATATTCAAGAAAGGTAGTAGGAGTAATCCATTAAATTCCAGGCCCATATCAAATGGTTCAAATGGCTCTGAGAACTATGGGACTTAACATCTGAGGTCATCAGTCCCCTAGAGCTTAGAACTACTTAAACCTAACTAACCTCAGGACATCACACACATCCATGCCCGAGGCAGGATTCGAACCTGCGACCGTAGAAGTCGCGCGGTTCCGGACTGAAGCGCCTAGAACCGCTTGGCCACCGCGGCCGGCTACAGGCCCACATCATTAACGTCGTTATGCAGCAGTATTTTGGAACGTATATTGTGTTCGAACATTATGAATTAGCTCGAAGAAAACGGTCTATTAACACACTGTCAACATGGATTTACAAAGTATTGTTCTTGTGAAAGACAACCATCTCTTTACTCGCATGAAGTGTTAAGTGCTGTTGACAAGGGATTTCAGATTGGTTCCGTATTTCTGGATTTCCGGAAGGCTTTTGACACTGTACCACAAAAGCAGCTTGTAGTGGAATTGCGTGCTTATGTAATAACGTATCAGTTATGTGACTGGTTTCGTGATTTCCTGGCGCTCCCCGAGGTAGTGTTATAGGCCCTTTGCTGTTCCTTGTCTATATAACCGATTTAGGAGACAATCTCAACAGCCGTATTAGGTTTTTTGCAGATGATGCTGCCGTTTACCGACTAGTAGTCATCAGAAGATCAAAACAAACCGAAAAAAAGATTTAGAAAAGGTATCTGTATTGTGCGAAAATTGGCAATTGACCCTAAATACATAGGGAGAAATGATCACCGTGATAAAATAATGAAAATCAGAGCTCGTAGGGAAAAATATAGGTGTTCGTTCTTTCCGTCCGATATACGAGATTGGAACAATAGAGAAATGTGAAAGTGGTTCGATGAACCCTCTGGCAGGCACTTAAATGTGATTTGCAGAGTGGCTATGTAGCTGTAGATGTAGATGTAAGTTATTTGCAAACTTGACTTAATATTGTAATCACTGAAATAGCATACAATACCCTCTAAAACCGTTAAATTTCATTGCGGCTCCTCCTCCCTTTCCGGATACCTCGTGTTTTTGTCAAGCAGTATATGATTCCTTCGATTACTACTAGCCAGTGTATAACATTGTTTATGGTTCATTTAAATTTTTCTAATTTTTTGCTTTAAAATTTTCGCATATTGGTACTATATTTTCTGTATATATGAAGTATAGTGTGCTATACTGTAGTTTGAACTTCTTTGCATTGTATGTGAGTAATGTATGTAAAATGCTATGTAAATTGTGTATTACGTTAAATAATTTTCTGATGACATTTTGTATTTAAAAATATTTGTGTGTATAAACTGTTCATGTTGATGTAAATTTGAGAATTGTAAGAAACGGTCACGTTGAGAAACAATGTACGAAATGGGTGCTATGTAAAGCCAGCGTGCTTATGTTTGAAACGAAAGTGGCTCTGGGGAGTGGCAAAGGTGGTATGGACGGGTTGGCGCGCTACCTAGAGCAAGCGCGGGAAGTAAGACATAGTCTGTAGGCAGCAGTGATTGAGGCGACACCCTTGTGGAGCAGGAGAAGCCTTGCCTGCAAATTTGCGCAAAAATGCCACGGATGAAGACTGCAAACGGCTTACGGCATAGCTGCGAGTTGTTGGTATACTGTATGTAAAATTAAACGATGCCAAGAAGAGAAGTTGAGACTATACAGCAAGATACTTGCAGGCCGTACTGTGGGAGTGTAGCCGCTATAATCGTTCGCCACTCTCAAGCCTATAGCCACCAAATAAGATTCTTTTTGAATTCTACTTTTGTACATTGTGAACCATTAACTTAAACTGTGAATAATCATTCTTGAAGTTTAAAGAAACTGGTTCACGCTGTTATTTCATCCCAATCATACACCTATATAGGGTTCCTTCCTGGTGTTTGAGTAATCCGAGCATCCTGTTTCCAGGCTTATGAAGTGCCAAGTTAATATAAAGAGGCACCATTTAAATTGTTTTTGTGTAAATGATGAGAAAGTTTTCTTAACTATTGCAAAGTATTATAGTAAAAGTTTGCTTATGTAATATTCAATCAGAGTGAAGCCCAGTTGCGAGACTCTGTGAAATAACTATACAGAGTTAGTTCAAAGAAGAACAGTTATTGAAAGTAAATTCCAGTAAAAAGAGGTTTCCTTGAACTGAAATGTTCAGTATAAAAAGTGTGCGCATTAGTATCTATGTATTTTAGTATTTAAATTTGTTGATTATGGGAAGTGCTATTCTACACTCCTGGAAATCGAAAAAAGAACACATTGACACCGGTGTGTCAGACCCACCATACTTGCTCCGGACACTGCGAGAGGGCTGTAGAAGCAATGATCACACGCAAGGCACAGCGGACACACCAGGAACCGCGGTGTTGGCCGTCGAATGGCGCTAGCTGCGCAGCATTTGTGCACCGCCGCCGTCAGTGTCAGCCAATTTGCCGTGGCATACGGAGCTCCATAGCAGTCTTTAACACTGGTAGCATGCTGCGACAGCGTGGACGTGAACCGTATGTGCAGTTGACGGACTTTGAGCGAGGGCGTATAGTGGGCATGCGGGAGGCCGGGTGGACGTACCGCCGAATTGCTCAACACGTGGGGCGTGAGGTCTCCACAGTACATCGATGTTGTCGCCAGTGGTCGGCGGAAGGTGCACGTGCCCGTCGACCTGGGACCGGACCGCAGCGATGCACGGATGCACGCCAAGACCGTAGGATCTTACGCAGTGCCGTAGGGGACCGCACCGCCACTTCCCAGCAAATTAGGGACACTGTTGCTCCTGGGGTATCGGCGAGGACCATTCGCAACCGTCTCCATGAAACTGGGCTACGGTCCCGCACACCGTTAGGCCGTCTTCCGCTCACGCCCCAACATCGTGCAGCCCGCCTCCAGTGGTGTCGCGACAGGCGTGAATGGAGGGACGAATGGAGACGTGTCGTCTTCAGCGATGACAGTCGCTTCTGCCTTGGTGCCAATGATGGTCGTATGTGTGTTTGGCGCCGTGCAGGTGAGCGCCACAATCAGGACTGCATACGACCGAGGCACACAGGGCCAACACCCGGCATCATGGTGTGGGGAGCGATCTCCTACACTGGCCGTACACCACTGGTGATCGTCGAGGGGACACTGAATAGTGCACGGTACATCCAAACCGTCATCGAACCCATCGTTCTACCATTCCTAGACCGGCAAGGGAACTTGCTGTTCCAACAGGACAATGCACGTCCGCATGTATCCCGTGCCACCCAACGTGCTCTAGAAGGTGTAAGTCAACTACCCTGGCCAGCAAGATCTCCGGATTTGTTCCCCATTGAGCATGTTTGGGACTGGATGAAGCGTCGTCTCACGCGGTCTGCACGTCCAGCACGAACGCTGGTCGTCGTCGCCGACGATTGCTTGTCTACAAGACACTTGTAAATGTGGACGGTACTCTTGGTGCTTCCGCATCTTCCTCGAAGGTTAAAAAGAACGAAGTACGCGGAAATAGCATGGCATGGCAAGCCGTTCCACAGGACTACATCCAGCATCTCTACGATCGTCTCCATGGGAGAATAGCAGCCTGCATTGCTGCGAAAGGTGGATATACACTGTACAAGTGCCGACATTGTGCATGCTCTGTTGCCTGTGTCTATGTGCCTGTGGTTCTGTCAGTGTGATCATGTGATGTATCTGACCCCAGGAATGTGTCAATAAAGTTTCCCCTTCCTGGGACAATGAATTCACGGTGTTCTTATTTCAATTTCCAGGAGTGTAAATGTCCTCCCTGGCCAATTTTTTTTTTTAGCTTCCTTGAAGTTATCTACTGGGATTCTTCTCTTTTAAAAACGTAATGTATAAGGGTGTAGTAGTCAAAAAGAAATTCCAGTGGCTGCACCAACATTGTTTACGGGGAGTAATATTTATTTGAGGAAGCAACTTACACAGTAGCAAGAAACTACGCAAAATTCATACTTCTGCTTTTCCAAGACTTCATTGTTTCATTACCTGAATAGGCTGGCGACCGTTAGTACATATTTTAAACCACTAAATGAACTTGGAACTGAGTTGTCCTAGCTTCAATGTAATACTATTCATACTGCGTTTCTTTTTGACCGCTGGGTAAGATCTTAGGAAAAGAATTGAGTAGCCTGGTTTAGGTATCCATCAGACACAACACACGGTCAAATCCTGTAAAAAGGTTAACTCTATTGATTAGATTTTCCTATTAACAGGACTATCCTCCCATAGTGTACTTTATTTGGAAGCTAAATTAAATTTAGTAAGAGGGTTATACGTGGCAACACAGAGACAGAGTTTCTGTTATTTAGATAAAAGCATACTAAATTACAGTAGTAGTGGTAGGGTTATAAGTGCTGTTATGGAAATAATTGCGAACAGGAGACTGAATTGCAGATATTGTCATACTTGTAAGAAACAGTGTGCTGTAATTTTAGAACGTTATCCTGAGGAAATACTGACGCAGCACTTTGATACGTTATAGAATAACTGTCCATGGTTTGTTGAAATGAAGCTTCCTGTTGGTAAAAATTCGGTTGTGTACAATTAGTAGACGAGAAATCGGTTGTAAGTGTAAGTGATAAGAAAACCAGTGCAACGCTGGAGGGTGCAATTTCTTCTGTAGGTCGAAAGTTTTTACGGTCCGTGACCACGTATGTTTACCAAGCAACCCTCTCAATTTGTGAATAGATAGTTCGAGACAGATTCAGCGTTTTAGAAACAAAGACAACTTACTGCATTGACCTATCATTCAAAGATCGTGTGGTGTCAATGGAATTTATAAAAGAATTGTAATATGTTGTTCTATTGTAAGATTTCATATTCTTACATAACTAACTGGTCACTAACAAAGAGAGTTTTTACAGACAGAGAAACTGTTACGTTTTTAGAAGACGATAGAAAGTACTAAATGGGAAAACTTTCTTTATAAGGTCTTTCTCCAAATTACTCGAGTAATTTAGAGTAATGATACTTTAAGGTAGAAAGCAAAAAATCGTGCATCATAGTGTGAGTACCTTGAACAGTTACTCGACTGAGAATTCTACCTCCCCCATCGATACTTCGAAATCCACCTCACGGCTCGTGGCGGAGGGTACCTTGTGTACCACTACAAGTCATTCCCTTTTCTGTTCCACATGCAAACAGAACGAGGGAAAAACCACTGTCTATATGCCTCCATATGAGCACTAATTTCCCTGTCTCATCTTCGTGGTTCTTACGCAAAATGTATGTTGGAGGCAACAGAATAGTTCTGCAGTCAGCTTCAAATGCCGGTTCTCTAAATTTTCTCAGTAGTGTTCCTCGAAAATAACATATTCCCTCCAGGGATTCCCACTTGATTTGCCGATGGATCTCCATAACAATTGCATGTAGTTGAACCTAATGGTAACAGATCTAGCAGCCCGCCTCCGAATTGCTTAGATGCCTTCCTTTAATTCTAAATGTCACGGTTCCCGAACAGTCGAGCAGTACTCAAGAATACGTGCACTGGCGTCCTATATGCGGTCTCCTTTACAGATGAAACATACTTTCCTAGAATTTTCCCTATGAACCGAAGTCGACCATTCGCCTTCCTTACCACAATCCTCAGATGCTCCTTCCATATCATATCACTTTGCGACGAGACGCCCAGATATTTAAACAACGTGACTGTGTCAAGCATGTCGCTAATAATACTGTATCTGAACATTACAGATTTATTTTCCTACTCATCCGCATTAACTTGTATTTTTGCACATTTACAACTAACTGTCATTCATCACAATAACTAGAAATTTTGTCTAAGTCATCTTGTATCTTCCTACAGTCCCTCAACTTCGACACCTTACCGCACACCACAGCATCGTCAGAAACAGCCGCAATTTGCAGTTCACGCTGTCCTCCAAACCATTTATGTATATAGATAATAATAGCGGTCCTGTCACGCTTCCCTGGGGCACTCCTGATGATATGCCTGTCTATGATGAACACTCAACGTCGAAGACAACATACTGAATTCTATTAGTGAAGAAGTCTTCGAGCCACTCACATATCTGTGAAGCTATTCCATATGCTCGTACCTTTGTTAACAGTCTGAGCCTGCAATGGGACACCTTGTCAAACTCTTTCCGGAAATATATAAATATGGAATCTGCCTGTCGCCCTTCATCGATAGTTCGCCTTGTATTATGTGAGAAAAGGGCAAGCTGAGTTTATCATGAGCGATGCTTTCAAAAATCATGCTGATTCGTGGACATAAGCTTCTCGTTCTCCAGAAAATTTATTATATTCGACTTTTGAATATGTTCAAGGATTCTGCAGCAAACCGATGTTGGGGATATTTGTCTGTAATTTTACTGGTCTGGTCTTTTGCCCTTCTTATACACAGGAGTCACCTACGCTTCTTTCCAGTCACTTGGAACTTCGCGCTGGGCGAGAGATTCGAGATATTTGCAAACCAAGTAAGCAGCCAGTCCCATAGAGTACTCTTTGAAAAACTAAACTGGGATTCCATCCGAACCTGGTGATTTATCTGCTTTCAACTTCTTCAGTTGTTTCTCTGTGCCGTGGATGCTTATTGCTACGTCTTCAATACGGGACTCTGTTCGATGGTCAAACGACAGTACGTTTGTACGATTCTCGTGCGTGGACAATTTTTTGAATTCGAAATTTAAAACTTTGGTTTGCGTTTTGCTATCTTCAGCTGCTAGACAAGACTGGTCAACAAATAACTAGATGGAAGCCTTAGAATCATTTAACGATTTTGAATAGACATTTGCTCACAAACATTTACCAGCCTTTAATAAGAAATTATCACCAGTTCTGGCGATATTCCGAAGTAGCTCATTCTGCACACCATGACTCACTTTTAGATAGGCGAAACTTCATGAAAGTATTATCATTATAAGTAGTCGTTTGTGTGATCCTTAACAAACATAATAGAAGATGTGGTGCAGAATAAATCAGACAATGTTGGGAGGAGAGGAAACGTTACTAACTAATTAAACGACGAGTGCTCAGTTTCATGCCAATTGCTGCTCTTTGCTCACGTGAATGAGTGAAAAGTTAACATGCATCGAACGGAGTTGAAATTTTTTCAGCTGACGCAAGTATAATACCTTATTGCAACAGAAGTAAATAGTTCTTCTCAAATAAATATTTAATGGGTACTGCAATTGGACTGTGTTAGGTACAATAAAATCCAAATTAGTTTTGGTTGTCTACAGCAGCACATGAACCAATAGTCAACGAATGTTGTAAAATGTTTCAAGTTTTTGGGTTTCATGCTGATCATAATACGAACTATAACATACCTGTTATTGATCTCCTGGAACATTTATGATAATTAAAGCAGTTTTCTTTCGCTCACGTGACTAGTTGTGTGAGAGATAACCAAATCAACATCTTTCCGTAAAGAGTGTTTCCGAAAGGATCAAACAATCTTTTATTTCTGACGAGGGGCAAACTTTTGAATCTGAGCTAAAGAATAGTTTTCGGGAGCAAGTGTGGTGCGATAACTGTGCCACTTTAATACGAGAAAGCACGAGTCGCTGTTTGTGCGATGTAGAAAATTGATTTGGCGTGCATGTAGTTGCTAACAGTGTAGTGTAGGCAAAGCCGACCAACACGTAAACGTACGTCATGAAAGAGGGGGACAGGAAACCCAACAGATGGCGTCATGCGTACCTTGACTTGGTCAGCTCTAATGTAAAGGTTGTAAGATAGAAAATTTAAATGGGCAAGTCATCATTACTTGTAAGATGGCGTTGTAACCGATTGCAGAAAAGAACAGAAGTGATTTTCGTGTTCAGCAATAAGCAAAAAGAAGTGGTAGGGAATCTGACTTCGTACTGAACCAAATACATTCGATACACAGCGGGTTTCAAAGAGTTTTCCGAAGATTAAGAGCAGCAGAGCAAGTGGTACATTACAACCGGTAAGGACAATTGTAGTGACTGGACTAGGTATGGTTCACTGACTGTCGTCACATCCGTCGCAATAGTGGATAGAAAGAGAAAATGAACTGCCTATCACTGTTTATTTATCAGCCTCGAAGCTAAACTCAGCTCGTGACCTACTGTACCCAGACCATTGAAATGTCGATCTTCTTCACCTACTTCAAGTACCTAATCACCAAAATTAATTACGTAAATTAGAGATAAGGGGATAGTGGGAAGCTACAGATCAATAATAGCAAGTAACTGAAATTAACTCTGAATACATTAAAAAAATAGTAAGACAAAAATGTGAGGTAGTCCCGTCCCAATGCTTGACTGAGTTCACACACAACTGTCAGTGACTTGGCAATCTGCCACCTTGTCGTAGGACAAGTAATGAAATAGTAGATAAAGCAACACACAATGAAAAGTAAACAAAAATGCGTCCAGTCTCTTGAGAGGGAGAGAATTGGCGGGACGTTGTGGCCGAGTGGTTCTAGGCGCTACAGTCTGGAACCGCGCGACTGCTTCGGTCGCAGGTTCGAATCCTGCCTCGGGCATGAATGTGTGTGATGTCCTTAGGTTAGTTAGGTTTAAGTAGTTCTAAGTCCTATGGGACTGATGACCACAGCAGTTAAGTCCCATAGTGCTCAGAGCCATTTGAACCATTTTTTTGAGAGAATTGTTGAACCGAGATGAATTCAGAAAGCGGAAGATGTTAGCTATGAGTTCGGAAATTCAGTCACAAAATTGGGGCAGCATGATGAAGGTTACCGCATTGTTACTGCTAGAATCGCGATTCCGAATGTTCGCGGGGTAAACAACTTGATTCCACGGTTGTGAGCAACGTAGATACTGCGAACGTCCTATAGTGAACAATGCTAATCAGACTGGACAGCCGTTGCACAAGGCTGCCCCAAAGGCAATGGAAGACAATGAGTTTGTATCAAAAGTCAGTAACTATCTGCTATTTGAAGGCATCCATGATCTGCAGTCGAATGGGATCGCAGAACATAGTCTCCCTTCTTTTGTAGACTCGGATTCCACACTGTAGTAAGTTTCCTCGGATACAAAAAGGGTCCTGTAGCCAGCAAGACATCGCGTGGAGATGGAGCTGATGTTGCTGCCTCAGGCCGGTGGGGCGGCATCGCTTCTTGGTGCCCAAGTTGGGACACCTGTCTTGACGCCAATTCTCAGAATGCAAGAAAGATTATTGCTCCTTCACATCATCATGGTTCCATATTAAACTCGAATGTAACGGCCCCGAACTCTACAGATTTTCACCATCTTCCGTGCTTTCTAAAATAGTTAAATCGTGGAAGTGAAAATTACGTTGCCCCAATATATTGGTGCTCCTCCCTGCAGGCAAGCCGTCAGTGATATCCATTGGCCTGAGGAAATTAATCTTATTGCATAAAATAAGTGATGTAGTTTAATAACTTTCTAATCAATTGGCATTCATGTTTGCGATTACTATCGATGAACTCGGAAGTTTGCAGGCAATTATAATCTGTGATTGAAACAATGAAACTAATTTTATTTGGTTTTCTTTGTTTATCATGGAGAACAGAATCGACAGCCGTTATGGCTTCCCCATTTGTGTTTGTGTTTTATGACTTGGAAAAATCTCTGTGGTACACAAGTAACTGTTTGGACTCCTGATATGGATGATGCAGTTGTTCGCTCAGCACTCGATTAGCTGTTCGTGAAATGGAAATCGTGTCAAGTATTATATGAAGAATTATACGAGAACAACAGCTACAACAACAATCATTCACAGAAAGCCCATTATCTTGTAATCTGTCCCCTCATTCCTACTTCCATCTGTAGTCCACATTACACAATGTCTTTTATGAAGACTTGAGAGGAGCAAAGATAACAATAAACTTTCTAGTATACTTAGCGTGTCATATTAAATTGGCTCCAGTTCTTCTTGTCTGGGGGTCCGATTCTTGGAGCTATTATACTAAAATCTCACATCAGGTCCTCACGGTTGATTTGAACTAAATAACTTTGAAGATTGTTGTTGCAGCATTTTTTTACGTAAATATATTTTCTCATACTTTACTATATCATACAGTATTTTGATTTTTGACAGTAACAAAGCCGAAATTACATTGTTCGCACAATATTACAAAAATACGTCCGATCATATCAGAGGCAAGCTTACGACTCACATACTCTTCGGAAAAAAACTACACTCCAAAGGATTTACAATTTTTCTTAACAAATAAATTTCTACTAGTTTGTGTTACATTATTACTTTCGATTATTATTTCATAAATGAATTCAGAAATAAACCCATTAAACAGTGCAGGGTTGCATAATTAGTAATAGAAATTATAAATGTGCAAATTTTTTTATTATTTCAGATGATTCTATAAAAATAATTTTAGCTGTACATTCAGAGCTAGTACTTATCGATTGTAACATCGAGACTAAATTTTTTTTATGAAGTAATTCCTTTTCATAAATTTTAGGTTGGAATATAACATACTGTGTATAAAATTATATGAAAGTTTTCAGAAAAGCAACTGAGATAATACTAACCTGCCCAATATTCGAAAAATAATACTGATATCGACAACTACTGTTGAGGAAAGGTAATGCCAGAGGAGGATGTCCCGTTACAAACTCCTGCTGACTTTGACTTTTGTGTACTGTTGAGAAACTGCAGTCGATCTTCATTTTCCAACAGGTGTGCTTTCCTCTGATGGAGGTTGTTTCAAAACTCAATTTCCAAAAGTCGTAATAGTCGTGCATGAGCTTTGCGAATATACTGCAATAAAATTTCTGCGCCACAGGTGTGAAGAGCCATCGAAACAAATTTTTAGCGAACTTGTGGAAGCGCTAAGTCAATGATTGACCAGTAGGCTTGTATCTGCTTCCTCCACTTGTATCTGCACCAATTTAGCATGCGATCAGGAAGACACTTATATCATTTAGGTAGAAGTTAACGCACTTGATCTCTGTGTGAATAAATGGTTGGAACATGATGGAAGCCGGCCGGGGTGGCCGAGCGGTTCTAGGCGCTACAGTCTGGAACCGCGCTACCGCTACGGTCCTAGGTTCGAATCCTGCCTCGGGCATAGATGTGTGTGATGTCCTTAGGTTAGTTAGGTTTAAGTAGTTCTAAGTTCTAGGGGACTGATGACCTCAGCAGTTAAGTCCCATAGTTCTCAGAGCCATTTGAACCATTTTGAACATGATGGAGACTGTATTTGTTTGATACATCTACCTCGTGAAAACTGCGTGAAGCATCCCCGGGAAGGTATTACAGTGTGACATATCACTTCGTGAAGTGATGTGTAGTAAGGCACCATAAAAGCATTATTTCAGTAATGAGTTAGTATAGTACACTGTTTGGAAGATTTTTTTCTGTGTGAGCAAGTATTTTTGACTGAATGGACGCAGCGTATCCGCAAGCCAGGACGTCGATAGCAATGTCACTACCTTTCGCGGTATCTGCTGTTTGAGCGGTTTGTTCGGTGTCGTTGGATCCTGCCTCGGATATGTGATGCGCACCACGGAGAAAGACCTGCCGTGGGAATCGTAACGACGTCACGACAACAGAAGAAGGGCTTTATCTGCTACTTTTCTGTTATCTCTCAATCCCTTCAGAATGGGCGTTAATTAATATCAAAGAAAACTGTGCTGGCGTAAGCTATCGCCAGGACTCCGATCGGCGAAGAGTCTGCGAGGAGATCGATAGTAGCCACTAGAGCAAGCGAGCCTGTCAGGAGAGAGGTCAAAGACAAACTCGCAAGAAACGTACCGCCAACGCCCTCTAGACCGACAGCTGCCGTGGACCAGAGGGCCCAGTCAGTAATCCAGTGAGTCAACGAGTCGAGTCATCAGCCACAGTAGCTCTTAGCTCAGACTCTTGCTCAGAGTCAGTCAGTACCCAGCAGTGTACATAGTGGGGCTTTGTACTTCACCAGTAGTGAAGCTAACGTGGACTATTAAGGAGAACTTGTACCACAACACCTGGACTATCTTGATTTAAGTAGCTTCCTGTTTATGCTAATAAACAACCCTGTTAATACATGTGTGCAGTTGTGTTATAGGAAGTGGATACTGGCCACCAAACAACATCCTCTCCTTTCTCCCCACGGTATAAGCCTACAGTGACAGCGAGACGACACAAAAGAAAACTGTAACAGATACAGCACGTTTGTCAAAAGTATTGTGTGATGTGTTCAAATGTTGTAATGGGTCGGTCAATACACTGTTGTCAAAGAAGAAGACCACTGCATTATTTCTTGGAAAATTTAGATTTGTGAGAGACCTTTTCAGCCGCCAGCACAGAAGAAGTTGCGTAAGGAGACGAAGTCTATATCGTCGAATATACGCACAGTTTTATTTTCCGACTTCGCAGAAGTCAGAATTATTAGTCCACAATAACCGGTGAGTTATTCACAAACGTAACAGACGGGACCGAGATATATCTCATCTCGGGGACCCAGTGAAGAATTAGGACATTTCTGTGCTGTAAGGCGAATTTGATGACAAGAGGAAATTAACAGTTTTTATCGAAAGAATTCTCGTTAAAAGATAGCTGTAGTCATTAGCAGCGGTGGTCAACAGCGAAGATTACGCAGCAGTCTAAAAGCAACTGAAAGCACTGCAACTTAAAGAGTGTGAACGAGATTTGAGTAACCGATGAACAATCGTTAAATCTGCTGGCTAAAATTCTTCGAAGAAGAAAATTAATTATTCCACGAGTTGGAAGATTTTCGTCAGCGACATCGGAGGACTCGATTGGTTCGTCAGTTGCATGACGCTATTACGCCAGCCGTCGCAGATCCATCTGTTGCAGCTGTGCACCACCCTCCAGCCACACAGTACGTGTCGTCGGTCCCGCTCTTCACTGCCTGCTGAGCACTATAAGAAATTCGGTGAGCTGTGTCCAGTCCCATCTCAAGCATCTTGTTATTGATTGTAGTGTGGTGTTTATCTTGTGGTGTAGTCTACAAGTGCTTTGATAACCAAAGCTTGTGTATGCAGTACAGCGTCGTGGTCGTCATTCTCAAGGTAATAAATCAAGTTTAATTATAAACGTATTTTTGTATTTACGGTATTCCCTGGTTACGAGTAACATGCAGGCCAGCGTACCACAGTGGTCTGAAATTTTTAGCGTACAGTTACACTGAAGAGCGAAAAAAACTCGTACACCTACCTAATATCGTGCAGGGCCCCCGCGAGCACGCAGAGGTGCATGGACGTGGCATGGACTCGCCTAGTGTCTGAAGCAGTGCTTGAGGGAATTGACACCATGAATCCTGCAGGGTTGTCCATAAATCAGAAAGAGTACGAGGGCGTGGAGATCTCTTCTAAACAGCACGTTGCAAGGCATCCCAGATACGCTCAATAATGATCTTGTCTCAGGAGTCTGATGGCCAGCGAAAGTGTTTAAGCTCAGAAGAGTGTTTCTGGAGCCACTATGTAGCAATTATTATGGACGTGTAGGGTGTCGCATTGTTCTGCTGGAATTTGTCCGAGTCCGTCGGAATGCGCAATGGACATGAATGGATGCAGGTGATCAGACAGGATGCTTACGTACGTGTCACCTGTCAGAGTCGTATCTAGACGTATCGGAGGGTCCCATATCACTGAACTGCACACACCCCTCACCATTACAGAGCCTCCAACAAGTTGAACACTTCCCTGCTGACATGCAGGGTCTATGGAGGTTGTCGTGCAGTCATCAAGGGTACGCGAGGGGACCTTCGGCTCCGAAAGCCCATATCGATGATGTTTCGTTGAATGGTTCGCACGCTGACACTTGTTGATGGCCCATCACTGAAATCTACAGCAATTTGCGGAAGGGTTGCACTTCTGTCACGTCGAACGAATCTCTTCAGTCGTCGTTGGTCCCGTTCTGGCAGGATATTTTTCCGGCCGCAGCGATGTCGGAGATTTGATGTTTTACCGGATCCCTGATATTCACATTACATTCGGGAAATGGTCGTTCGGGAGAATCCGCACTTCATCGCTACCTCGGAGATGCTGTGTCTCATCGCACGTGCGCCAACTGTAACACCACGTTTAAACTCGCTTAAATCTTGATAACCTGCCATTGTAGCAGCAGTAAGCGCTCTAACAATTGCATCAGACTGTTGTTGTCTTATTTAGGAATTGCCGACAGCCGTGCCATATTCTACCTGTTTACATATCTCTGTATTTGAATACGCATGCCTATACCAGTTTCTTTGGCGCTTCAGTGTAAATCCACACATATCATAAAAATCGGATTTATTTTTTACACTCCTGGAAATGGAAAAAAGAACACATTGACACCGGTGTGTCAGACCCACCATACTTGCTCCGGACACTGCGAGAGGGCTGTACAAGCAATGATCACACGCACGGCACAGCGGACACACCAGGAACCGCGGTGTTGGCCGTCGAATGGCGCTAGCTGCGCAGCATTTGTGCACCGCCGCCGTCAGTGTCAGCCAGTTTGCCGTGGCATACGGAGCTCCATCGCAGTCTTTAACACTGGTAGCATGCCGCGACAGCGTGGACGTGAGCCGTATCTGCAGTTGACGGACTTTGAGCGAGGGCGTATAGTGGGCATGCGGGAGGCCGGGTGGACGTACCGCCGAATTGCTCAACACGTGGGGCGTGAGGTCTCCACAGTACATCGATGTTGTCGCCAGTGGTCGGCGGAAGGTGCACGTGCCCGTCGACCTGGGACCGGACCGCAGCGACGCACGGATGCACGCCAAGACCGTAGGATCCTACGCAGTGCCGTAGGGGACCGCACCGCCACTTCCCAGCAAATTAGGGACACTGTTGCTCCTGGGGTATCGGCGAGGACCATTCGCAACCGTCTCCATGAAGCTGGGCTACGGTCCCGCACACCGTTAGGCCGTCTTCCGCTCACGCCCCAACATCGTGCAGCCCGCCTCCAGTGGTGTCGCGACAGGCGTGAATGGAGGGACGAATGGAGACGTGTCGTCTTCAGCGATGAGAGTCGCTTCTGCCTTGGTGCCAATGATGGTCGTATGCGTGTTTGGCGCCGTGCAGGTGAGCGCCACAATCAGGACTGCATACGACCGAGGCACACAGGGCCAACACCCGGCATCATGGTGTGGGGAGCGATCTCCTACACTGGCCGTACACCACTGGTGATCGTCGAGGGGACACTGAATAGTGCGCGGTACATCCAAACCGTCATCGAACCCATTGTTCTACCATTCCTAGACCGGCAAGGGAACTTGCTGTTCCAACAGGACAATGCACGTCCGCATGTATCCCGTGCCACCCAACGTGCTCTAGAAGGTGTAAGTCAACTACCCTGGCCAGCAAGATCTCCGGATCTGTCCCCCATTGAGCATGTTTGGGACTGGATGAAGCGTCGTCTCACGCGGTCTGCACATCCAGCACGAACGCTGGTCCAACTGAGGCGCCAGGTGGAAATGGCATGGCAAGCCGTTCCACAGGACTACATCCAGCATCTCTACGATCGTCTCCATGGGAGAATAGCAGCCTGCATTGCTGCGAAAGGTGGATATACACTGTACTAGTGCCGACATTGTGCATGCTCTGTTGCCTGTGTCTATGTGCCTGTGGTTCTGTCAGTGTGATCATGTGATGTATCTGACCCCAGGAATGTGTCAATAAAGTTTCCCCTTCCTGGGACAATGAATTCACGGTGTTCTTATTTCAATTTCCAGGAGTGTATTTTTATTCATTTATTTATTGCGAAATTATAGACCTGTTACCTGATGTTTAAATAGGTCGTACATCTTACAATTTTCGTTTTTCATCTTTTTATAGTTTTCTTTCCTGTTGTTTTATCTACAACATTTACAAAGAATGATACTTTTCAAAATAACAATAATTTAAGGTTGCAATATGAATAAAATTTTGTTGTTTTTTAAGAGGAATATAAAAAGAAGATAGGATAGATGAGAGATTTGTTAGTACCATCACCGAATGTGACTGACGGTGAATACCTCGGAATGGTTTCTTCGAGCCGTTGACCGCCAGTCACACACACACACACACACACACACACACACACACATACACACACACAAGTGGTTATTAGTAGAGAAATAATGTTGCTTATCCTATTTATTACTAATCCTATGTATTAACTACTTTAGGTGCCCATCCATGTACAGCATTTGGTGTTTTGTACTAAGATGATATCTGTTCTTTCGGACATATAAGCTGGAGGTCCCGGGTTCGAGTCCCGGTCAGGGCACACATTTTCATCTGTCCCCGTTGACGTATGTCAACGCCTGTAAGCAGCTAAGGGTGTTCATTTCATTGTAATTTGGTGTTTTATTGGTTATTTACTATCACGTCTCAGCTTCCTCCTCCTCTTCCTCCTCATTGTCACTATTTTCGCTGTCACTGTGGGTATCGCTGTCCATCCTCTGGAGATTGCTGTTAAGCTGCACATAGGCATGTCTGTAATGCCGTGTCCGCATATACTCTTCATGTGTTGTTTTTGAAATACTGTTTGTCAGTGCGTTTAATTGTGCCCATTGTTCTTCGTCTGTTATTGCTGTGTATATATCTATGTCTGTATCTGTGTAATCTAAGTGTAGTGTATGTCTATTGTTCGCGTATTGCCCGCAGAAAAAGACAGTGTGTTCTGGGGAACCTTCTTCCCCTCATGTGCATGTAGGTGTCTACCTCAGACTCATGCGGTTTAAGTGCGTGGGATAAGGTCCGTGTCCGGTTAAGAAATGTACCATACCGCGGCTGGGATCGATATGTCTCATTCTCAACCTCTCCCTTATGTCAGAGAGGAAGTCGTGCAGTCTACGGCCCTTATCACTTACATCCCACTCACCTTGCCATGTACCCAAACGCCAACTTTTAAGGTGACGTATCGTCTCTATGGGCACACCGGTTATTGTGTGTACCTTATCTAGTCTCCCCACCTTTAACCAGTACCTTGCAGCTCTGTATTTGATCGTGATATCTATGGGGCATATTCCGAGCGCCACACACAGTGCATCCGCAGAGGTGGTACCGAAGGCTCCAGATAGCCTAAGTAGGACACTTCTCTGCCCTCGTCTGATGGATGCTTTGTTGGTGACCACGTTCAGTCTATGTGCCCACGTGCTAGCTGCGAAGCTGAGTACTGATTCGAAGAGCGCACAGTGGTATGTACGTATGACTGGTAGAGGTAGTCTGCACTGTTTTGAATTTAGCCTCACCATTTTGTGTAGTATTTTTTCTGCTTTGTCTGTTGTTAGACTTATGTGTTCGTGGAATTTCAATTTTTCATCTATGTGTACCCCAAGATAGCGCGTAATGCGTGCTCGTTTGATGTTTGTGTCCCCAATTTTAACCGGAGGATTCCTTTGGAGTGATCCTTTCAGTAAAGTGTATGTTGTTTTGTTTTCGGCTATCCTGAGTTTGTTGTTGTGACACCACTGAGTAATTGTTTATAGTATTCCACTGGCTTTCTCTTCTAACTGGGCTCTGTTGTTTGCAGTGACTACAGCTAATAGGTCATCTGCGTAGGCGACAATTCCGTCTGACCTGTCATCCCCATCCAGAAGTTGTAGGAGGGGTTCGATTGTTATGTCCCAGAAGATGGGGCCGCAGATCGACCCTTGAGGACAGCCTTTGGTAATTCTTTTAATTAGTTTCCGGCTGTCCATCTGCCATTCGACTACTCGGTCTTTACAGTAGTCTAGAAAAGTGTTGTGCAGTGATTGATGTACCTCCAGATGTCTTAGCCTGTGAAACAGTGCGGGCCACCAAAGATTATCAAATGCTCCGGAAATGTCAATCATTATGGAGTATTTCTGTTTTGTGGTGTTAACTATGTGCAGGGCCTGGTTGATGGCATCATCTATTGATCTGCCAGATCTGAAGCCGAACTGGTGTTGGCTCATATCCCTGAGAGCTCTTTGTGTTTGCAGGCGCTTACACGATAGTTTCTCCTGAATCTTTTCTAGGGTGTTCACTAGGCATATTGGCCTGTAAGTCTTTGGATCTGAAGGATCCCTGTCCGCTGATTTCTTAATAATGACTGCTTTGGAGGTTTTCCATACTGTAGGTACCCTGCCCAGCCGTAAGGCATCGTTCAGTAACGTTGTTAGGAACGGGGTGATCTGTGGTGCTAGTTTTTTCAGTGTTTCCGAGTGGATACCATCTGGTCCAGGTGCTTTTTTGTTTTTGAGCTCTGAGATTGCTAGCGCAACCTCTTCTTGCGCAAAAGGACAGGTGAGAGTTGCAGTGTTGTACGGTGTGTGTAGGTTTTCTCTTAGTGTTGCATGATATTGTGTGTCTGTACCGATAACGTCGTCAGGGAGCAGTTTATACAGCAGAAACTCCGTCATCCTGCCTTAGCGTTCCCAGAACTAGTGGGGTTTTTATCTCCTCTGTCAGTATTCTGTATGGTTCCCCCCCATATATTTTGCTCTGTTTGTGTTGTTACAAATAGCTCCCATTGTTATATAGTGTCTGTCTATATAAGTCTTGTGCATGCCTATATGGTTCAAGTCTTATTCGTCTGTCCCTATCTGCTATCGCCCTTTGATATAATTTTCGTTTGCGTCTTGCGTCTTGTTTGAGTCTCGTAAGTTCGTCGGTCCATGGTACTGGGGAGCAATTTGTGTTCTTTGCTGTCGGTATTGAAGTGTTTTGTGCATGTTTTATTACCTGTGTTAACTTGTGTGCTCTATAATCGATACTTCCATTGATGTTTTCTAGATCATGTCGTTGGATAATTTCCGTTAATTTGTTCTAATCTGCTTTTTGCACAGCAAGTGTCTGGTGTGTGATTTGGTCATTGTGTTCTGAGTGTGAGTTAGTGTGTATGTTATGACATTATGATCACTACTGGTTATGTTGTCGTGTACAGTCCAGTTTGTTACGTATGCCATTGCTGCATTATTTGCTAGCGTGAAGTCGATATTACTGCTCGTACCATCGAACCCTGCATATGTTGGTATAGGTCCTTCCGTATTCATTACATGTAATTGTGTTTCTTGCATTAGATCGATGATTATGCGTCCTCTGTCATCTGTTCTGTCTGAGTTCCAGAGGGTCGATCTAGAATTAATGTCAGCACTTATAACTAATTTTTTGCCTCTGGCATACATTACTATGTCTCTGATGTAGTCTGTGTACGGCTGTATTTGATGGCTGTATTCGGCGTACATGGATGCAATAACCCATGTGACGTTCCCGTTAGTTATCTCTATGGTAACCAAGTGTTGATTGCATAACTGTGTTACCTTAATTATGTTATAAGTTCTATTTAGAATTACTATTGCAGCCTTACAGTCATTGCTGCCTGTTATTGTGGTAGCATGTTTTGGTAGACATATCAGCTGCCCGTTTCTATTCTAAGCACATGATGTCTGCCTGCAAGTCTCGTGCTATTTTAGGGATTTCCGCGCTGACTGTCGTACTGTTTCTTGTATTATGTTGTAAGATATTCATTTTTTGTCTATGTGTTCTGGGCGTTTTACGTGTACAAAACATTTACTGCCAGTCTGTGAGTAATCAAAATATGTTCGTCCATGTGCTCTTACATGATCTATATATATTTTGTCCAATTCGAAAGATTCTGACCTGCGCAGGCAGACCTGGAGCATGAGATCGAGCAGCGGCTCTGCTGATGTAGGAATATTTTCTGTCTTTAGGATGATTCTGTCTGTTTGCTCAGTTACTGGAAAACAGAGAGAATCTCCCTTTGGATGGCACAATCTAAGTAGCATCCGCTGCGCTGTCTGCAGTATCTCTTTTTTCTCTAGCCTACTTAAAAGTAAGTTAAGTTCTAAATTATCATAATCAGGTACAGCTGGCTTGTTGTTGGTGCTGGTTTCTGTTGCGGTCTCTGGGGTGGTACTAGAAGGATTGTGGCTTGGTGTTGGACGCTGATTGGAGGACATTTTAAGACCTCTTTGGGACGTCACACGGTTACTTTTCGTTTTTTCACACGCTTCTTCAGTGCTGTTTGCCTTCACACGTTTTTCTCTGATGTTGGTGGTGCTTGCTGGCGTGGTGTCGGCGATGGTGGCGATTTGTATGGGACTGACTATATGTCTTATGCAGTCTTTGTTTATGTTTGGAGTGGAGGTTGTTGCTACACGCACGTTGACATCGTTGCAAACGTCACATGTCTCTCGCTCAGATTTGTCCTCATCTAATTGGTCTAAAAATCGGATGCAGGTATAATGCCTCACTTGGCGGTCGGCGTGTTATTCCTCATCCCAGTGTAAGACAAAAGTGTATCTAGCAGAACCTAGTCCCGCCAATAGGTTTAACAGAGAAAAATTTTGAAAAATGAGGCTCTGGCAACGCTGTAACTGCGTTCAGGGTAGTCGAGAACAGGCCGCCTCAATCTGCAGCGTGTTGGAGCTTCCGATTAGCTCAGTGAGTCGAGGCAATTTCGAAGAGAACAGATATGCAGACTCGCCTGTGTTCGAGTCATGTTCGCCGCCCCCAACATTTACTTCAGTTAAAGCATCAAATTATATCCACATTGCGGTATCTTGTGTATTTCTCTCTCTTACTCTTAACTTTATTTAAACATTAAGCCATAACATGAACTCTGTACGGACGTAAACGGCCTCTTTGTTTCGCCCATGGGACAAATAAAGCCAATAGAAAATGATAGTGGATACAGCAGGGCCGGCCAAACGCTGCACAGTGTGCAGACGTGCGCACGTGTGCGACAGCGACATCTGTTATTAGACATGTGTCCTAAATGAACGGCGGCGGCTCCACTTCGCTGTTTATGTGGTACAACCAAGAGCGCAATATACCCAGTCTCGTTTACCCCTGGTAACCGTAACCTTAACAGAGAAGTACTGAGAAATGGCAGGTACTGTGAAAAAGCAAAGAACAGGAGATGTATGTTCTCAGTCGTTTAAAAATGACTTTCTTTTTGTAGCCGTTGGTGAAAACTCACAATGTTTGCTGTGCCGACCAATAATAGGCGGCCAGTGTAAGTTTTCAATTGAAAGACGCTACAATACATATCACAAAGACGAGTGTAGTGTACTCAACAGTGAAGAACGGCAAGCAAAATTAAATGTCCTTAAGAAAATGGATGAGACACACCAACTCGATTATCATTTCTCATGACCATTGATAAACGTGTTTGGATTTATTCCTTTCATAATTAAAAATTATTGTTTACTAACTGTGCATTATTGCCTTATTCTGGTCCATGTTACGTTATTATCAGGAAAGTTGGTCACTAAACCGATTGTTCCAATGTATACTTACATTTAGGTTTTTTTTTTTTTAAATGTGTGAGGGGCTACGCTCAGCTGAAGTCGATAAAACATAACATTCATCTAATTGTCGGTTATTATGCAGATTTCAGACGTAACTGATGAAAGATATAGCAATAATGGTATTGAAATAACAGGTGATCATCGAGAGGTCTGCGATTATCATTCTGTTCAGAGGTCAGTGAGACAGAAATTATGTGGGTGTAACTGAGCGCACCGAGAATTATTTATAGGAAACCTTGCATTAGTTTAATGTTATTTGAAATCATGAATAAAGTTCGTTGGAAGTCGTTCAGTGCTCTCTTTCTTAAATACTAGATCAAAAACATTACGCGTATTTACGTGCCGTCAGTCAAGCTGCCTTAATAAAAACCCACGGTTGTTAACTGTATTACTTGTCTTACTGGGTTAAACTGTTAACATAAAAGTAGACGTCTCAATGAGTAGACTGTGACAGTATTTTAAATGTTTAATACGCGAAATACCTTCCCATGGTTGGCTTGCAAGCTGTGGAAAGAGCACTAGAATGCGCCGGTACAGAGTATCCCACAAGTGGATAAAGCGACATCTGTGCGTAGAAACATGCACTACATGAACGCTGACGGCTGCGGCTTGCGCGCTGACACGGAAGTTGCATACGTGCAGGAACACCGCACGAGTGCAGAATTTCTGGCCGGCCCTGGGATACAGTAACGGCGTCAGTATCCAGTGAATTACAAAAAACACAATAGGTAGGCTACAGTAAATTGGACAATAATCCTACGGATAATAGCTCAATTCTGTACCTTTGATGTCCAGGTTTATTCAAATCCACGCTTATTTTCAACGAGCCAGTACGTACAAATACGAGCAACGTTGACTTTAGAGAAAATGTTCGAAGAAGCCACCTTGCATCTGGAAACACTTTGCCACTCCATGGATCATACTTTGCTGGACCCTATGCAACATACCAGCATCTACCACTGCTGAAGCGGCATTCATGCGAGTTGAGTACATCCATGCGTGGCCTACTATAAAATTATTCCTTGAAGTGTCCCCGCCAACCAAAATGTAGTGGATTAAGGTTCGGTAACGTGGAGGCCAGAACATTGGACCTCCACGACAAATCCATTGCCGTGGCAACACTTCACTTAAATAGCTACGCACATTCGTTCCAAAGTGTGGCGGTACACCATCGTGTTGAAGTCGTAGCTGTCGCCGAACACCCACCTAGTGGTACATTTTCTAATGCGTCAGGTAAAGTATTGCAAGGAAATGTACTATATAGGGACGCATTCAACTTGTCCAATACGTAAGGGCCTAAAAGTAGGCTACTCCTCCCACGAATTCAGCCCACAGGCTTATGACCACGTTTACGGGTGGTATGTGGGTTGTGTTTCGACCAATACTGGCAGTTGTGGCTGTTGAAAATACCTTCTCGAGTGAAGCTAGATTCATCAGTTGATATCCCGTTATTTATAAAATGTTCGGTGCCTTCCGCTTGGTGCAAAAGTCACTCAAAATCTGTACTCGTCGAATGTGGTCTTTGGTCGCTGGTGTTAAGTTAACGTGTAGTGACACGGGTGCAGTTCTCAGTCGTGCAGCGCTTAAACAACCAGTCTTTGAGATATCTGGAACAACCTTGCAATATCAATAGGTACTTCGTCGAGGTGTTTGGTGATCTGTTTCAATAATCGTGTCCTTTGTTTGTGAGTACGTCTAGTCTTTGGACGAGCTCTATCCATTACTTTTTGACGGAGTTTCCCGGTTTCCCGAAGGCGTTGCTCCAGGCGACGAGGAACATTCTTATGAGGATGGCCCCTTTGAGGGTACTGCGCAGCATATGCACAAGCAACAGCGGAGTACCTGGCAGTAAGTGGCAGCACAATGCACATAATATGTATATTTTGGGGGGGTGTCCGGATACTTTTGATCACATTATGTATATGTAACATACACACGTCAAAAAAGTTTTGGATCACCCTGGTTTCCAGAACTCCTGAAGATAGACGTGGACTGTGGATATTGTATCACAGACAAAGTCCCTTTGACTGTTCAGAGATGTCACACGGTCAGTACCACGGTTCGATTGCGTCCGCATACTAGAGTGGTCAGCATGTGCTCCGAACATGAACCCTATCGCACATGCCTGGGCTAGTTTGAAAGGGGGCTGTTTATGAACGTCGTGACCTTCCAACGACTCTGAGGGATCTACGCCGAATCGCCATTGAGGAGTGGGACAGTCTGGGCCAACAGTGACTTAATGAACTTGTGGATAGTATGCCACGACGAATACAGGCATGCATCTATGCAAGAGGACGTGCTACTGGGTATTAGAGGTAACGGTGTGAACAGCAATCTGGACCACCACCTCTGAAGCTCTCGCTGTATGGTGGTACAACATGAAATGTTGGGTTTTCAGAATCAATAAAAAGTGTGGAAATGCTTATTATGTTGATCTCTATTCCAATTTTCTGTACAGGTTCCGGAACTCTTGGAACCGAGGTGATGCAAAGCTTTTTTTGATATGTGTAGTATACAATATACACTCTCAGATAAAAGTCACTTCCGAATTACGGCAGAACATTCACGCGTATTTGAAGAAGTAGCGTGGATAAGACCTTAAAGGTGCCTGTAATTGTACTATCACACCTGTGGTGACAAGCTGAATAGCGTAATGGTAAATAAACAGGCGTTATCGTACGTCTCATAGGTATACTAAATAGAGGGAGGGTATAATTAAGAAATACTGACATACTAGAATTAGCTGACACACAGGTTTCGAAACCTAAGTAAATTATTTATTGGCAGTGGTACCTGATTGTAGCACCGTCTCTTTTGACCAGGCATTCCTTTAACCAAATGTGTGATCTATTAACATCCAGATATGTTTGCTTAAAGATATATAGGAATAGTACATTCAGTTACAGCAGCATGTAACTAACCCATGAGTGATCAGGTACAGAGGAGTACAATGAATATAACATATAAGGGTAGAAATGAGATATGGATTCGAAATACAACAGGAGTATATGAGTGGAATGTAGATTTAGGTAATATCAATGGGATATTGAGCCCAAATTTGTATGTATGTATGATATGTTGGAAAGGATAGGTTGACTTACAGGAAGAGGGTGAGCTATGCCTAAGGGAGGAAGAGAAGGATATATGTATAGTGACACTATCGGTGTTAAAAGTTAAATGGTTGTTTAAGGAGTATCTTGCTGAGGAAGGAGGTGTTTCGACGGTTACTACAGAATTAGGATACCGTTGGTTTCGAGGTTTCCTCCAAAGGACTCGTAGCAAAGCAGATGATCCTACGTGAGTCTGTTAATTTGTTCCATATGCTAAGTTATTGACTGAATAATAAAGACGCAAGAATTTGAGTTTTGTATGTTATTCCCCATTCTGAGATCCATAAGAAATCAGTTATAGAAGGCCCGACAGCAAACTGTTGTCAATTGTTCAAAACATGTGACTCCATAGAGAGTGCCTCACGTGAAACTTTTATTTAGGCTAATATGCAACATAAATTTGAATATTTTATAAAGGCCTATATACCTGACTTAGGGAAATTAGGAATCTAGTTTCTTGAAATAAGAGCAATGGTTGCGTTTATACGCTTTTTTTAAACGGAAGTTAGCTTCATTTAGTGTAAGTTATTAGGCTAACTTCCCTGCTTGGAATTACGAAAGGGAAGTAACCTATGTGTAATGAGTATGGCTAGCCTACGTCACGTTCAAAGGATTAATTAATTAATTGGGTGGAATCATTGTTTGTGTTACTCTTCTCGCGATAGAGAGTCTGTAGTAGGATGTTAGAACGAATTTTCGGGGCCTCTGGAGTTGGTAAAGCCGGGGATGTCTGTTGTGTAGAATCAGCAAACACCTCCATTCTCCCGCCGCGCGGTGGAGGCTTAGATAGGTATGTATTTTCTTCTCTTCTTCGGTTATGACATTCCGAGTTCTTTCTTTCCCTTTCTTCACCCTCAAACTGAAGTTCCATGACTGTCCTCCTCCTTTTCACACGCAATAGTTTCCGTCGCGGAAACCCTTCTTATATCCAGTTAGATAAAACCTGTTTTCACAGGATTTCCCGATAGGTAACACGCAAGTAATTTAGAGACTCAATTAATGACTAGCAGAAATAATAAATAATATTAATACTCTTTTGGCGCTATATTAGTCATAAAAAGAGTCAGATACTCATTCTGAATAATGAAAGCATGAATGATTAAAGAAAAATAGTGTCTGTTTTATCAGGCTCCTTTATGGCTAGTCTACGCATATAAAGACGTCGAGATGATGTAAAACTAGTTTGACGATCAGAATTCATCGTAAATACAAAATACTACGAGAATTCATAATCGTATTAAAATAATGTGCATGTAACCTTGATCAAACTGGCGATACGTCAAGTATCTGACTATGATTAATGGTTCAGGATCCTTTGCGGAAAATCCTTATGTTGTGTATGAATAAGTAGTTTTATTACAAAGAATATGAATTGATAGTTTGATCATGAAGTTCGAAGAATGAACGAACGTACTAAACACAAGTTGTTAGTCATTTAATTTAAAAAAATCCGAAGTTAGTACCTAACTTCAAAGTTTCATTGTTTATATGCGTGTACAATAGTGACGACATGATTCTTCTCGGGGGAAATGATGTGTTGCAGGCTACCTATCGAACCGACGAATGATGATCAACATCATAAACCTTCATTAATGAGTTAGTATAGTACGTGTTCGGAATTTTGTTTTCTTTGTGTACAAGTATTCGCGAGTGGATGGACGCAGCGTATCTGCAGCACTCTCAGTACGTTTCGCGGTACCTGCTCTTTGGACGGTTTGTTAGGTGTCGTCAGGTCCTGTCTTGGAGATGTGGTGTGCGCCTTGGAAAAAGAGCTGCAGTGACAATCGTAAAGACGTCACGAGAACACAAGAAGCGGATTTAGCTGTCCCTTTTCCGTTGGCTTTTATTCGCCTCAGAACGATCGTTAATTGGTATCAGAGGAAACTGTAATTTATACAGCATATTTGCCAAAAGTATTTAAGAAGAGGAGGTCCTGTTTCGTGACCTAGTCGTTCAACTAATCTCTCTACACACCACTGCTTCATGGTGGATCATTCGAAAAATCTTGAGGACGAGAGAGGATATGCTGGCAAAAATTCTCAATGGCTGTGGGATTATCCTAATAACAGCTGGGTACGTGACAACTTTGTGTGACGATGTCACGCCTGCGTAGAAACTGAGGGACCCACCTTGAACAACCTTCGTGGTTATAGACTTTATGCAATCTGCGCAGGTAAGTAAATTTATTAGAAAATTGAGTCCCTTTGATTTTTATCACTTTTGCTTGTAGCTTTTACGCACGAGCTCCTGGATCTGGAATCCCTGTCTGAAGTTAGTACATTACATTTCTTTCACCATGCCGGTAGTTTTCGATCGTCAACACGGGAAGACCCGCTATTTAATGTTTCAAATACGGGGCCAGTAAACGAACTCATTTAACATACTGCTACTGAAGTCTTGTTAAGGATGCACGAATAGTGAAATTTTCTAACTAACTAGTTAAATAACCAACCATTAGTAAAGAGGTTTTACTAGAAAATTATGATTCCGTGGTACAGCGGCATAGGATCTCGAATGTGGGAGGAATTTGTGGTATTTTGTTGTGAGGTGAGGAGCGCTGGGTAAACTGACACTCATCATACCTTCCGATATGGGCAACAGATCTCCGATTGCGAGGACAATGCTTTCTTGCAGAATAGGCAGAGGTGCTTATAGTGTTACGCTGACGTCATTTCTTTTATTTTTTGTTTATTTTTAGCGCGCTAAGGAAGACGAAGATCCTCCTGTGAGATTGTTCAGATTTGGGTGTTGAAATCGGAATCTGGTATCAACCTGGGGTAATTTCGGCTATATGAGGGGTAACCTAGGCTGATTCCGACCAAATGTTTCACCGGCATGACATCCATGTGCCCATGTGCCTCCCCGTGTGCACCTTCCAGTGGATGGATCTGTAACTGTTGGCCGTTGGTTAATAGTGTTACTACTTTCTGATGGACGGGCCATCACAGGTAGTGGGGATCCCAGAGACAGGAAACGATGGAAGATTGAGCACCAATAGACAAGGGTCACTTGCCCAGCACGAAATATTTAGGAAATCAGCTACATTCTTGTGGTTGTTGTAACCTATCACAAAAAAGGAACAGAAATGGTTTCTTTGTGTCGGCTACTGCAGAAATGGAACTAGAGAGGATATATATTTAACCTTAATGTTTCGATCGTAGCTGTTTTTTGCAACGGAGCTGTACTTCCCGTTATCGTAACGCAGTATAGTTCCAATTAGCCGTAAAATTCTGCCACGTGTCAATATCATCCAATGAACCGTCTGCGACCTATGTGCTGCGAGTACCAGTAAAGGCGAATCTATGTTAGATGTAACTCTTATGTCTCTCGCCTAACAAGGGCTCCAAAAGTTCCTGGTGATACTCAAAGGAAATATGACTAGAAAATTTATATGTTCGTAAATCGGAGAGAGTAGCCACGATATGGTCAGATGGGCTCATAGTAAGTATTTCGTCTATTCCAGCCTTTTATTTGGATAACTAAAATATTCCAAGCAACCCATATTTTTGTGGCCAGTTAAGGAATATTATTCTTAATTTCATAACGACGTTAGGAAGAATTCACAATACGTTCTTTTGCTTCTGTCGGAAGGGTCTTTTTAGCCTTTCGGCACCTTTAAAGTGAGATATTGTATTTTCTTTATGAATTGGCATGTTCCATGCATATCGTGTACCTCCGTTTGATTACCTTTGTTTAAGCAGTACATGGCTCCTATTTTCCTGCTTTCAGTGTCCAATGGGCATATTGCCTAAATGACCAGCAATCGATCAGTCGGGCTCATACAGTAGTCGCCCGATAATCTCTGTATCAAACCTCGTTCAACTCTTCTAAGTACTAAAACTGGCTTCATAAGTTGTAATCATTGTCTCATACGTCCCACAACAGACGGGATTGTTGGGGGTGATATGTAATGTTTCTCTTCGAAAAAGGTTCAAAATTTTCTGTTTGAGATATTTATTATTTTATGCAACACCTTTGTAAGTTTTCGGTCTGCCTTCTCTATATCGTGTGTGAAATTACGGCGTTGATCAGTAAAAACACCTAGATACCTCATTACTACGCTTCATCCAAGCATTACGTCGTACAGTGTTTGCAGATTTCCCAGGCTAGACCGTACTGGAGCTTATTCAAAGTACCACTGGCGACCATAGCGGCCGTATTACAAACGCGAGAAGTTACAGAGTGGGAAAATAATAAGCCCGGAAAATATTTATAAGACTAACGTAGTGTTGACCCTTGTTAATGGACAGGAGATTTCTTCATCACAGAAAGTGCTGGAAGCCATGATTCCGATGCACCAGTCTATTGCTATCACATGTTTGCCCATGCGCGTCCCCCGCATATTGTGGCGCGATTACGTAAATCTGCTCAACTTACCATCGCCACCGTGATTCGCCAGACTCAGTCTTACTGGAAGTGTTATGCAATTGATCCTTCGACATTTGAACTCATTTACATATCCATTTATAAGGAAACACGGTGTAATGGGACTTCATACCACGCTGCCAAGTATTTGCAGCAAAGAAGGAAATAAGAAGCGACAGAAAAAACAATCCGAGGATCTACTTGTGATCGAACCCTACAGGTTTAGATTTATAACCTCAATGTACGCATCGAGGCACACGTAACTGAACAGAACTTAGAAAAAAAAGGACATTCGCCTATTTCATGAAAGAGGGTGTACGTCAAAAAATAAACGCAGTTTTCCTCAAATCAATACAGTGACTCGCTGTCAGTCCGAGGAATTTCGACGTTGCTCTGATATTAAGGGGAAGTAGGACGACAGCGTCAAGCTGGAAGCGAGACCATTACTCAGGATTGTTGAGGGCGGGAGATCGCTGGGCTGGAACGGCGCTTTTTACCGCCTGCGCCCTCTCCCCACCTCGACTGTTTGGTAATGAAGCGTCTCAGTTGAGATGGCCAACGGCCACGCATCCCGCCTGGGAGACGGGGCCCTCTACTGGAACCGATGCCCGTGTGCCGGCTCAGCAGCGCACACTCCTCTGTCTACATCTAAATTCTGCGTAGCGCACGGCAGAGGGTGCTTTTCACTGCACTATATATTAAGTTCTCTTCCCGTTTCATTCACTGACAGGATGTGGGAAGAACGACTGCTTGTTTGCGTCTGTTCGAACTGTTACATGCCTACTTCGACCTGCATGGTCGATAGGTAAGGGGCAGCAGAATATTCGCCATTTCTGTCGTCAGAGAGATGTTTCCGCGAGTTTCTGCCAGCTAAGATTTTTCAACATTTCAGTTACTTTTTCATGCCAGCCCAGCAGGCCTATGGCCATTCGAATAGCCCTTCCTCGTACGAAAGTGTGCTGGAAAGTAGTGCCTCTGAATTTTTTTATGTGAAAATTTTAAATTTAAAAAAATAAAACGGACGTTTTTAACATACTGCACTTTCGTTCTTCATATCTACATACTTCTTTCTCAACACAGCCACCCTGTTGGTGGACACAATTCTCACAACGAGAGACCAGTTTGTTGATATCGTCAGTGTAGAATGTTTGACTTTGTTTATGGAGCCAAAACCTCACCAATGCTTGCACTGTTTCAACCCAAAGTGACGTCCTCGAAGACGTTCTTTTGGTTTTGGTAACAGATGAAAATCGAATGGGACCGAGTCGGGATTATGTCGCAGCGCTCGCGCATAGTCTGAAGTAGAGGGTGCTCCATGTGTGGACGAACTCTTCGCATTTGAAACTGTAACAGCACGCTGTTTCTCACGCACCGACGTTGTTACATTACATAGCGCCATGTTACACACTACTATTCGGAGCCCTATGTCGGCAGAGGGTTGCGAACATGTAGGAATGAAGAACAAAAGCGTAGAATGTTAATAACATGTTTTTTATTTAAAAATCTGTAAGAGTTACCATCTAAACTCGGAGGCATTAGTTTTCAGAACGCCCTCGTATGTACTTCACGTACCCTGTCAGTCCGACCTAATGTGGATTCCATGCATCTGGACAATATTCATGAATTGTTTGTACAAGTGTTTCATCTATAGACAAATTGTAGATCCTCAATATCGTACCACGAAACTCATCCTGCCATTTGCTTTACCCTCAACTGAGTCTATGTGGTCATTGTGCCTCGTATTTCCATACGTTGTCACTCCAAAGTACTTGTACGACGTGACACGCGCCAGTTGTCTCTCATTAATCGTGTTGTCAAATAATACCGTGGTTTTACTTTCGCTGAGTCCAAACTGTGCGTTCCCCTTGTTGCCAGTCTTTGCACCGACTGATGTTTTATCGAAATCTATATCAATATTACTTCAAATTTTACCGGAAAGAATTTTCTCACAGGCGTTTCAGTCATGTGGGAGAATCTTCAGATTAAAAATAATACTATCTCTAAAATATCAACATCAACGGGCTTGTTATACTCTTCTCACGTACGTCAAATATTTCTTCACTGTATGTCGATGACTCTCCATCAGGAATTTAATGTTGCGTCCTGCCAGTCAGGAAATTCTCGATACAGCCGCAGACGTGTTTTGATATCTCATAAGATGTATTTTCTTTTGTATTTGTCGATGTGGTACTACATCAAAAGCTTTTCGAAAGTCTAGTAACACTGAATGTACTCTATTTCCACTATCAATGGAAATGTGGATTACACTCTCTTCCTTTATTTGTCTTCGATTCCCTCACTTTGGACGGGTGAGGGTGGGTTTGGAACGATACCGCGTGCCAAAAACCATTATATTAACACAAATATCTTAGATTATAAAAAAAAGATGAAGTGTGTATATGGATTTTAGAATAATTAAAATGAAGATTACACACTGATTTCTTTTGTAAGAAACAATGATAAAACAGATCAGGTATTTCGCTCCACTTTAATGAGAATCATCTCCCATGGGAGTGGATAATTTACGAGAAGAAAATTTGTGTGGTTGTAGTAGTACAAGGTGTGGGGTATCGCTGGAGCAGGAGAGCTGCTTGTTGGGGAAAAGGTGCAATGTGGCAGTGTGGTTGGTATAGAAACATGGTACTTGGAACACATGTATCTAGGATGGAGGTCAGGCCGTCCTTATGAAGAGAAAAGAGTAGAAGAGGATAAGATGGGAACGGAAGACCCTGGTGGTGACCAGATAGGGAGAGAGTTACGTCTGTTAGCAAGGCTTGACGTCAGGGTAGAGTTCATTGCTTCGGTGCGAGGATTTCATAGCTTCCATTACTTAAACGTGTCATGATTTGGCATAGAGAATCACGGTGTCTGAAATAGCAGTATTCGTTGGCCATACATAATATAGTAATTTGATTTAAATGGGTATCTATATCACAAGACTCAAACTGAGCAGGAAATAAAATACTGGATCGTGACTGTACTCGCACCCGAGATGCGGACTGTTTGTATTTATTAGGAGAGGTGATGCGACCACTAAATCACTCGAGGCACATTGGAGAGAAGTGCTGTCCTGATACAGGGATTCTTAGTTGGGCTGCCCACTGCAACTGACTGCTGAACTGGGTTCTCAAACACGTCACTGCCGCTTCATTCCCCGCCTTTGTCCAATGGAAAGGGCGAGGAAACAGGATTCTCGGTTAAAAGAAAGAGTGCAGTAATGCCGAAAGACACAACTAGTAGAAGTTCGAGTCTCTGTAAGGAAAGCTATGCACGACACGTACAACGGTTTACACTGTAGTAGGCTTGCTAAAGGTCTTTCCGAAAATCATTGAAATTTTTGGTCGTACGCAAAATCGCTAAGAGAACCGAAATCTTGTGTTCAATCGGTCATCGACCGGTCTGGTGTGGAAGTAGTTCACAGCAAAAGGAAAACCGAAGCTAAATTTTGCATTTACAAAATGACGACTCAGAGATGCATCCCCGCCGCTCAAAAGCGTCTAGAATAATTGAAAATGACTAAGAAATTTATCTGCGATATGTTATCAGTTCAGCTTTACATCTAAACCTACATACAAACGAATGTTTTGCAGTTCACAGTTAAGTGCGTGTCAGAGGGTTCATCGAACCACCTTAAAGCTGTGATTCTTGAAGTTTTCCCGGCGGACATGAAGTGCACGTCCGAAAGATAATGGAACACCTTAAAGCTATTTCTCTACCGTTCCACACGCGAACAGCGCACCGGAGAAATTAACACTTAAATCTTTTCGTGCGAGCTCTGATTTATTATATTACAGTGATCACTTACCCATAAGTAGGTGTTCACAAGCAAAATATTTTTGCAATCAGAGAAGGTTGGTGATTGAAATTTCATGAGATGATCCTGCCGCAAGGAAAAACACCTGTTTTCAATTGAGTAATAACGCGACCCACCGGTTTCAAATAATTTTTTAACACATTTACGAGTATCTAGGTTTCGGCACCTCTAAGAATGTCTTCATAAGGATGAAAATTTAAAAGCCCTATAAAATAATATATATAAAAATACATGTTTGATACAAACATTAATGAAGGTGAAAAATGTCATAATATACGAGTAGAAAGGTTACTTACGTAAAATTACATTGCGAGAAGGCAATAGTCAGAGTTTGGGGCAGACGTGCTCAAGTCAAGAATTATAGAACATTCTAACCTTTGGTACGTACACCTTGCAAGGAACAACATCAGACTGAACGGCCCAGTGGCTTACATTGCTGCTACGAAAACAAGACACGATTTGCGTGGACAGTGATATATGCTCATTTGAGACATTATAACAGACTGAATCGAATTGAGCAACAGTTAATTGCAAAAACAAAATCCAAAGGATATGTGCCTAATGCATTTTTGAAAATACAAGGTAGTCAAGTAAATGAAGTACAACTAAGAGCCATCTATTAGGCTTTACTGAAATGCCTATACGTAAAGTAAAAGGTATTGATGAATATTTACGCAAACAGTTGCACAGTCAAAAACGATCTACACGAAGGAAACTTTAGTAGTACACATGTATATAAGATTTGAACTAAAAGATGTTTCGGAACTACAGGGAGGAAAACATAGTAAAAAATAAAGGAATAAAAAATCTGCGAGTAGTGCATAACAACGATTGAAAAAATTTTGGTTACGTAACTGTAACTGTTCGTCGAGGATGAGGCCATTGTTCTTAGAAATTTGCTTGAAAATCTCCAGGTCTTCGAGTACGTCGAGCCTGTGACCTTTCTTTTCCGTACTTAAAATGGAAATTTCCTGAGCACTTTTCGGTTTGTGACCCGAAATTAACAGATGATTAGCAAACGTGTAATTACGTACATTAGTGCCTCTATTCCCCAAAATATATTCCCCATACCTAACACTGAAAGATCTTCCAGTTTGTCCGATATAATGAACGGGACACGTATCACAAGTGATTGTATAAACTCCTGAAGTGTGTATAGGAGCAACTGTAAACTTGAGATTGTGAATAAGATTTTTCCGCAAGAAAAGACAACTTGGCATCCATAATTTTCAACTAGAAGACGACGAATTCTATAAGAAATAGGACCTAAAATTGGAATCGAAAAAGCTTTTTTATACCCGTTAATGTGAGAAGCATCACTGACGCCTTTGTTTTAATGATTGACTCCCCAATTCGCATATCACATTCGTGGCACTCTGTCCCCTCTTTCGCGATAGTGCAAAACGAGCTGTCCGTCTCTAAACTATTTCGATGTGCTCCGTGAGTCCTGTCTGATAGGGATTCTACACCGCGCAGCAATACTCCACACGAGGAAGGACAAGTGTAGTGAAAGCAATCTCTATAGTAGACCAGTTTCATTTTCTAATATTCACCAGATAAACCGCAGTCTTTGGCTCGCTTTCTCCACAACCTATACGATCATTCCAGTTTGTAGTATTAGTTATTGTAATCCTTAAGTATGTAATTGAATTCACAGCCTTTAGCTTTGTGTAACTTATTGTACAATCGAAATTTAGCGGATTCCTTTTAGTACTCATGTCAATAATATCACACCTTTCATTATTAAGAGTCAGTAGCCACTTTTCGCACCATACAGGTCTCTTGTCTAAATCATTTTGCAATTTGTTTTGACCACCTGATATCTTTACAAGACGATAAATGACAGCATCATCTCCAAAAAATCTAAGAGCGCTACTCAGATTACCTCCTAAATCGTTTGCATAGATCAGGAACAGCAGAGGCACTATAACACTTCCTTGGAGAACACCAGATATCACTTCTGTATTACACGATGACTTTCCGTCAGTTTCTGTGAACGGTGACGTTCCTGACAAGAATTCACGAATCCAGTTGCGCAACTGAGTCTATACTTTGTAGACACGAAATTTGATTAGAAGTCGCTTGTGACGAACCTTGTCAATAGCCTTCTGGAAGTTTAAGACTTTTCCAGCCATAAATGTATTTGCATTTAGAACCACATTGTGCAAATCTGGAGATTAATGTCGGTTTTCAAAGAAACAGCACACCGAATTAACGTCAGTGTCGGTTTCCATAGTAACCTCTGTGGTTAAGTACACCGTTATGAAGCAAGACTAATAATTTTCAATGCAAGTATCTGCTGCAACGCGAGGAACATTAAGGCTTTGCTTCCGTCGACGATGATGTCATTGGGAGAGAAATATGCGCTGTCCTCTTCCAAGCAACCACACCGGCATTTGTGTTAAGCGATTTAAGGATAACACGGAGAATGTAAATCCAGATGGCTAGAGTCGAACTTGCACCCGTCCCTCCCGAATGTGAGTCCAGTGTGCTAATTACAGCACCACCTCCCTCTGTCCGCGAAGCATTCGGAACAACGTAAACTGATACACTTCCACTTGCTTACTCGGTCATACGGGGAACTAACATCGTTGACAGCCAGTCCATTAACAATTTCTACATTCGTTGCCCACAGAGAAAGCAAGACAGGCCGGCCGGTGTGGCCGTGCGGTTCTAAGCGCTTCAGTTTGGAAGCGCGTGACTGCTACGGTCGCAGGTTCGAATCCTGCCTCAGGCATGGATGTGTGTGATGTCCTTAGGTTAGTTAGGTTTACGTAGTTCTAAGTTCTAGGGGACTGATGACCACAGATGTTAAGTCCCATAGTGCTCAGAGCCATTTGAACCATTTTGAAAGCAAGACAGTGTTGGGTCAGTTTCGGTTCTGGGCAAAAACGCTAACATCAACGTCAGCACAATCTTATACTCAATGCCTTTCCCAGAATTCTACCGTAATCGCATCCGGTATGTGCACCACGGCCATTCCGGGAATCTGACGTCGGGATCAGCACTTTCTTGTCACCGCGCCTTCTCTCCCGGTGCATCCCCCTGCGCGGCCGCCACCAGCCCGCGCGCTTGTCGACATAATTGCCAGTGGTGTGCAAGTTCAACCGACCAACTGTGCGCGGTGTGCAGTATCCCCGCCGCTGTATTGTAAAGAAGATGTGATCTCGTGAAGCCTGCGATTGTGACGTCCCGAGAATAATGATGTAAAACGCATAACGCCGAGTAAGCTCCGTTAATTCTTTACTGTCCGTACGATTGTCTAGGTCTCATGTGTCCAATCGACGAGACGCGTGCGTTGAGCAAAGAATAATTTAAAAAGCCTATTCGTTGCAAATTTCTATCAGAGTAATATACTCTCAGCTTTCTGCATCAGAAATGGAAAAGAGTGGTAAGGAGTGTAAGACTGTAGACAGGAGGAATATTGTTCTACCTACATCTACATCAACATAGATATTCCGCAAGCAACCGTACGGTGCGTGGCGGAGGGTACCCTGTACCAATGCTAGTCATTTCCTTTCCTGTTCCACTCGCAAACAGAGCAGGAGAAAAACGACTATCTACATGCCTCCGTATGAACTGTAAGTTCTCGAATGTTATCTTCGTGGTCCTTACGGACAATGTGTGTTGGCGTCAGTAGAATCGTTCGGCAGTCAGCTTCAAATGTCGGTTCTTTAAATTTTCTCAGTAGCGTTTTTAGAAAAGAACATCGCCTTCCCACCAGGGATTCCCACTTGAGTTCCTGAACCATCTCCGTAACACTTACGTGTTGTACAAACCGACCGGTAACAAATCTAGCGGCCCGCCTCTGAATTGCTTGGATGTCTTCCCTCAATCCGAGCTGGTAAGGACCCCAAACACTCCAGCAGTACTCAAGAACAGGTCATACCAACGTCCTATACGCGGTCTCCTTTACCCTTCCCTACTACAGTGTCCGCATGCTCTTTCCATCTCATATCGCTTTACAAAGTTACACCCAGATGTTTGAATGACTTGACTGTGGGAAGCAGGACATAGAAACCGAACATTACAGATTTTCTCTTCCTACTCATCCGCATTAACTTCCGTTCTTCCACATTTACAGCTAGCTGCCATTCATCACACTATCTAGAAATTTTATCTAAGTCGTCTTGTGTCTTCCTACAGTCACTCAACTTCGAACTTGACCGTACATCACAGCATCATCAACCAACAACCGCAAACTGTTGCCTACCCTGTCCGCCAAATCATTTATGTATACAGAGAACAACAGCGGTAGTATCACACTTGCCTGGGGCACTCCTGACGATACCCTTTTCTCTGATGAACATTCGCCATGGAGGACAACATACTGGGTTCTATTACTTAAGAAGTCCTCGAGCCACTCACCCATCTGTGAACTTATTCCATATGCTCTTACCTTCTTTAACAGCCTGAAAGAGGGCACCATGTCCAGTGCTTTCTGGAGATTAGAAATATGGAATCTGTCTGTTGCCCTTCATCAAAAAATGGTGCAAGTGGCTCTGAGAACTGTGGGACTTAACTGCTGTGGTCATCAGTCCCCTAGAACTTAGAACTACTTAAAACTAACGAACCTAAGGACATCACACACATCCATGCCCGAGGCAGGATTCGAACCTGCGACTGTAGCGGTCACGCGGTTCATGCCCTTCATCTATAGTTCGCAGTATGCCATGTGAGAAAAGGGCAAGCTGAGTTTCGGACGAGCGATGTTTCTTAAAACCATGCTGATTCGTGGACATAAGCTTCTCAGTGCAAAGAAAGTTTATTATATTCGACCTGAGAATATGTTCCAGGATTCTGCAGCAAACCAATGTGAGGGATATTGGTCTGTAATTTTGCGGGTCCGTTCTTTTGCCGTTCTTATACACAGGCATCACCTGCGCTGTTTGTCAGTCACTTGTCACTTTGTGCTCGGCGAGAAATTCACGATAAATTCAAGCTACTTAAGGGACCAGTGCCGTAGGGCACTCTTTGAAAAATCTTTCAGTTGCATCTCTAGGCCACGGATGCTTATTACTATGTCGTCCACACGGGAAATCTATCCGATGGTCAAATGTCGGTATGTTTGTACGATTCTCCTATGTGAACGATATCTTGAACGTGAAATTTATAACTTCGACTTTCGTTTTGCTATCTTCAACTACCACTCGAGACTGGTTAACAAGGGACTGAATGGAAGCCTTAGACTCGCTTAACGATTTTACGTAGGACCAGAATTTTCTCGGGTTCTCGGCCATATCTTTGGTAAGATGTGGCGGTAGTAGTTGTCCAGGCCGCTGGTGGCCGAGCGGTTCTGGCGCTACAGAATGGAACCGCGCGACCGCTACGGTCGCAGGTTCGAATCCTGCCTCGGGCATGGATGTGTGTGTTGTCCTTAGGATAGTTAGGTTTAAGTAGTTCTAAGTTCTAGGGGACTTATGACCTCAGCAGTTGAGTCCCATAGTGCTCAGAGCCATTTGAACCATTTTTTTGGTAGTAGTTGTATGCTTCGCGCAAAGATAATAAACGATGGCAATGCAACAGAATTGCAAGAAGAAGCATATTCAGTACTCAGCGTACATCTACACCTACATCATACTCCGCAAACCAACTAATGGTGTGTGGCGGAGGATACTTTGGGTATCTCCAACCGTGTTCCACTCGCGAATAGTGTGTGTGAATGATGATTGTCGGTAAGCCTGTGTATTGCCTCTAATTTCTCGAATTTTCTCCTCGTGGTCAATACGCGAGATGTATGCGGGGGGAGGTAATCTGTTTTCCGACTCCTCCTAAAAAGTGCTGCCTCAAAATTTCAATAGTAATTCTTTCTGTGATGCACAAAGCCTCTCTTGTAATGTCTGCCAGTGGAGTTTGTTTAGCATCTCCGTAACGCTCTCTCGCCAGCTAAACGATCCCGTGACGAAACGCGCCGCTCTTCGTTGGATCTTCTCGATCTCCTCTATCAGTCCTACCTGATAGAGATCCCAGATAGATGAACAATGCTCAAGAATCCGGTGGACAAGCGCCTTATGCCACGTATATCGTGGATGAGTTACATTTCCTTAAGATTCTTCCGACGAATCTGAGTCTGGTGTCTGCTTTTCCCACTATCTGTTTTATGTGGTCATTCCACTTAAGGTGAATAGTTACACCTAGATATTTTACTGCAGACGCTGTCTCCATCTGTTTGTCATCAATAGTGTAGCTGTACAGCAGTGGATTTTTTTCCTATGTATGCCCAATATGTTACATTTATTTATGTTCAGGGTCAACTGCCAGAGCCTGCACCAATCACCAATTATCTGCAGGTCGTTCTTCAAAGTCTTACTGTCTCTTGGTGTTGCTACTTTGGTACAGACAACTGCATCATCTGCGAACAACCTTAAAGAACAAATGGTTCAAATGGCTCTGAGCACTATGGGACTCAACTGCTGAGGTCATTAGTCCCCTAGAACTTAGAACTAGTTAAACCTAACTAACCTAAGGACATCACAAACATCCATGCCCGAGGCAGGATTCGAACCTGCGACCGTAGCGGTCTTGCGGTTCCAGACTGCAGCGCCTTTAACCGCACGGCCACTTCGGCCGGCTCCTTAAAGATCATCCGACGCTTTCTGATAGATCATTTATATATATATTATAAACAGCAACGGTCCTATCACACTTCCTGTGGTACTCCGGATATTAAATCTGTCGATTTTGTTCCGTTAAGAGCGACGTGTTGAGTTCTATTTGCAAAAAAGTCTCGGATCCAATCGCAAGTCTGCTCCGATACTCCGTAAACTCGTATTTTTTTTTTCATTAAACGTCAATGCGGGACGGTGTCAAATGCCTTACTGAAATCAAGGAACGCGGCATCAACCTGAGCGCCGTTGTCCACTGCGCGGTGGGTATCATGGAGGAACAGAGCGAGCTGAGTTTCGCAGGCTCTCTGTTCATAGAATCCACGTGGATTTTTATAGCGGAGATTTTCATTTTCCAAAAATGTCATAATTCTTGTGCATAAAACATGTTCCATAATTCTACAACAGATTTACGTCAACGCAATAGGTATATAATTGTGTGGATCTGTCTTACGGCCTTTCTTAAAAACGGGAATGACCTGCGCATTTTTCCAGTCGTTAGGTACCTTTCGTTGCTCAGCAACCTCCGATAAATTACTGCAAGAAAGGGGTGCAAGTTCTTTCGCGTAATGTTTATACTCACATCAAAAGAAGTTTTGCATCACCTCGGTTCCGAGAGTTCCGGAACCTGTACAGGAAATTGGAATAGGGACCAACATAATAATCATTTCCGCCCTTTTTATTGCTCATGTAAGCCACACATTGCATGTTGTAACACCATACAGCGAGACCTTCAGAGGTGGTGGCCCAGATTTCTGTACACACCGGTACCTGTAATACCCAGTAGTATGTCCTCTCCCATTGATGCATGCCTGTATTGGTCACCCTTATTCCTGGCCCGGCGTAGCTCCGTCTGTGTTTTTCTTAATATTTTGGTATTGTCAGACATAATCTTATGATCATGCGTCTTTATTCTGTATTAGTTTTATTCTGTGACATGGCCAAAGTCTGGCCCTCAAAATAATTTAATTTTTGTTGTGAAGAAGATACCATTATTGGCATCGAACCATAGGTAAACTAAAAAAGGCTGAAGGCTGACTTTCTTATTGTATGTACTATCCACAAGTTCATCAAGGCACTGTTGGTCCAGATTGTCCCACTCTTGAACAGCAATTCGGCGTAGATCCCTCAGAGTCGTTAGTGGGTCACTTCGTCCATAAACAGCCCTTTTCAATCTATCCCAGGCATGTACGATAGGGTTCATGTCTGAAGAACATGCTGGCCACTCTAGTCGAGCGATGTCGTTATTCTGAAGGAAGTCATTCACAAGATGTGCACGATGGGGTGCGAATTGTCGTCCACGAAGACGAATGCCTCGCCAATATGCTGCCGATATGGTTGCACTAACGGTTGGAGGATGGCGTTCACATATCGTATTGCCGTTACTGTGCCTTCTATGACCCCCAACGGCGTACGTCGGCTCCACATAATGCCACCCCAAAACAACAAGGAACCTCCACCTCCCTTAAAACCTTCCTTGGAACATACTTGCTTAGTGCATGTTGAACGGTGCCTTTCAATTGTTCCCATTTGTTCTCCACATATTCGCCCCCATCACCGAATATTTGATGCTGAGTGCTGAGTTATTCTAAAATTTGTATCCTGTCAGTCTTGCGAGAAAACATGTCTTCCTACCTTTCTTAACATTCCTTGTAGCACCCGTTGTCATGGATGCTGTCACAGCCTTCTTCTACGTTAACTGATTCTATAGGTTCAGGTCTGTTTGTTGCCAAGAGGTCTAAGGCGTTATCCTCTTGAGTTGGTTCTCTAACTATCTGATCAAGGTAATTTGCGGACAAGACATCCAGAACAGTGCCACACGAATCCTTGTCTCTGGCACCAGTTTTGACGGCATAACAATCCCAATCTGTACCTGTTAAGTTAAAGTCACACCCTATTACAACGGCATTATCATTAATATTACTAATGATATTCAGCAAGTTCTGTCTGAAGTGCTCCACAACTACAGATCCTGACCTAGGTGGTACGCCATCACTGCGATTACAGCACACACAAACCGCTTAGAAAACTTCCCTAAACGTCTTAACCACTTGTGCAGAGACATGAGTAACTGTATTCAGAGATTTTTCAGTTGACAACACGCACCATCGCTCTGAATTTAGTGTGAAAGACAATAAAAAACCTTGTGAACTGGCAGTACATGTAGCGCATAATATATATATTTACAGCGATCTGAAATTACCTCACCCAGTTGTGAGGGAACCGTCAAAGAGTAAAGATGTCGACATGTATATCAATACTTACTGCTGCGAGGCACTATAGGTAGGAGTACTAACATCGATGATGATGAACAGGAATGTAGTCGAAAAACAAAAAACAAACAACAAAAAAGAGTAAAAAAGAAAAAAATATGCTTATCTAATTATTCATTTTCCTTGCAGGCGAGATTAAGTCATTCCAGCTGCAGCTATCTGACGTGGAAATAATGCTGTTCAATCAAACCTACTATTTGAACACCAGTGGCTGTAAGGGTGGCAGTGTCGGCATGATATCGAATCGATAATTCTGCCCAGAGGCTGTATTTGAAGAACCTCGATTTAGGGACATCAAAGTAAAATTATCCACGTATGAATGGCATCGACTATTCGTCATTGAAAGTTTCAGCCTTGTTACAAGAAAACGTTCGCTTTGCATCGGTGATACTGGGTGATCATATAATATCTGCAAAGAACTTACCTGGAACACTTAAAATAGTCAACAACAGAGGCACGTATATCTACGGGAGCAGAATTTTAAAATTTTAATGTACAAGAGGTATGCAATGCAGCGTGAGCCAGCCTACCGATTCTATGACACATTTGAAGTTCTCTGCTGAAGTTAGCTTGCAAACTCTCTGCTGACCAGGGCGAACCACAGCTCAACTCTACGATGCATGCTGAATTATATGTCTCTCTGCTGTTTATGGTCTATCTAAACGATTTCGGAGACAATCTGAGCAGCCCTCTTGGAATGTTTGCAAATGATGCGGTCACTCACCGTCATGTAAAGTCAACAGATGATCAAAACCAATTGCAAGAAGATGCAGACAAGACATCTGTGTGGTACGAAATGTGGCAATTGACTCTAAGTAATGAAAAATGTGAAATCATACACACGAGTACTACTGGGAATCCACAAAATTTCGGTTGCGCAATAAATCACAGAAATGTAAAGGCTGTGAATTCAGCTAAATACTTAGGTATTACAATTACAAATAACATAAATTGGAACGGCCACATAGATAGTGTTGTGGTGAAAGCGAACCAAAGACCGATTTATTGGCAGAACACTTACAAAATACAAGAGGTATACCAAAGAGAGTATTGTTGCGCGACGTGTAATCAGCTTCAGATAGAATTAACAGTGGGCATCAAAAAAGTTCAAAGAAAGGCATTTCGTCCTGTGTTATCGCGAAGTGAGAGAAAGAGAGATGCTGCAGATATGATACGCGACTTTGGCGAGGGGAGTGGTGGTGGGGGATGGGAAGGGGGTAGGGGGTGACAATCATTAAAACATAGGCGTTTTTCGCTGTGGCAGGATCTTATCATGAAATTTCAGTCACCAAATTTCTCTCCCGAATGCAAAAATATTTGTGGCCCACCTATATAAGGCGAAATTATCATTGTTAATAAAATAAGGGAACTCGGAGACCGCACTGAAAAATTTAAGAGTTCGTTTTTCCCGCATGCTGTAGCAGAGTGGAACGGTAGAGAAATAGCTCGAAGATGGTTCGATGAACCCTCTGCCAGGCACTCAGTTCTGAACTGCAGAGTAGTGATGCACTTGTAGATGCAGAACACATTGAGCGTCTTGTCTCACAGAAGGATAAATATATTAACAGTCAAGGCCATCACTTTTGAAATAATAAACTGTTTACTATTTTACCACGTATTATTTTTCGTTGGTTGCATCTTATACTTGTGCCATCCATTCTTGTATACTGCTCGACTGTTCGGGAGTCTCATTAGATCCGGTTAAAGGAAGACAGTGAAACAATTCAGAGGCTTCCTGCTTGAATTGCTGCAAAAAAAAAAAAAAAAAAAAAAAAAAAAAAAATGGTTCAAATCACTCTGAGCACTATGGGACTTAACAGCTGGGGTCATCAGTCCCCTAGAACTTAGAACTATTAAAACCGAACCAACCTAAGGATATCACACACATCCATGCCCGAGGCAGGATTCGAACCTGCGACCGTAACGGTCGTGCGATTCCAGACTGAAGCGCCTGAATCGCTGCAATCTGCTCGATTAGTATAAGAGTATTACAACCAATTTATCCTCGCTCGATATGCAAGTGGTTCAGCAAAGGGATTCCTAATTTTATTCCTATTATTAAAACACATGATTGCTATAAGTTCTGTTATTCTCTACACAAAGAAGCTCGACCGTCAGGTTTGGGACACCTTTCCACTCTCGACATTTGGATTCTCTCTCTTTCAACGTTCACAGCTCACGCTATAGTTCGTGTGAGGGCCATCATTGCAGGTGTGACAGACGAGTTACAGCAATTCTACTTGATTAGTAAACTTGAGATACATTAAGCCACCCGCTTGGCACAGATCGTCAATGAACACTTATGCGGAACATTAGTTCGGCAGTTGAAATCCCAGTGGTTTAGTATAGAAACGTTCTTTGTCTTGCAAGAGGAGTAGAAATGGTGGCGGCCAGTTTCCTCTGGCAGCCCGAGCACCAGACACTTGCACAACATCACAGACATTCCAGGAGAGTCTCGTGAAATGAGGCCAAGCCGGACTTTTGTGGCATTCTGGCCGACAGTTGAGGCCTTTTTTTTCGGCGACCTCTTGGTATTATTCGAAGACAGGAATGTGTTGAATCCGAACTACCCGGATAGCGTAACACGTAGTGCGCTATATTACGAGACAGGGAGTGGAGTTAGACTTCGATCAAATATGCCCCCTGTAGCGTTGACCACCGGTCTTATGTATCAGCCGACCTGAGTATGATTCCTCGGCGGTCTCGTATGCCGTCTAGCCAAATTGCTGGATCATCCTCAGAAACCACAAAACATCAACAGTTATAATACGATGTCACACGGAAAAAAATTACACTATTTACAGACTAGTGGTGCACATGGCTTAGCTCCCTTAGATTAACTGACATCCGGACACAAGATTTAAATGCCAAAAACTGAAATAAGGCGAATCGCAGGAGAATGATAAGAAGATGAACAAAAATAATAAGAAGAAGAATAAGGAGAAGAGAGTAAGCTATTGGCACCACAAGAAAATCTTACACTTTCACTCCCAGTCTCATCACAATAATTCAAAACACGTTGCGCTTTAGTGACGGTATAATTCGAAGTCCACTGCATCCTATGTGAGAGACGCCATTCCTGGTATCTAACGTTCACACTTTCCACTGAAAATGAAGATGCAGCAGTTGTCCCACGCCCTCCATATCGTATGCGTCGACGCCATTGACGGAGAATGACAAGGCGGTGGGAGTGTACCGACGGGTCCGCCAGAGATGACGTTTACGTTTGTGATAAAATGCTATTACTTCACAGGGAGAATACCATCTATAGCTTGTCAGTACCAGACCGCCGGTTCACTTGTCTTAAAGGTGCACATGTTGATTGTGAATTTTCTTTGCATCTTCATAAATGTAAAACTGCCCACTTTACATAATGCAGAAACGTGGTGTCCTATGACTAAAATATCGGAGAGTCACAACTGGAATCAACCAACACATACGAATACCTGGCTGTAATAATTTATAGAGATATGAAATGTAACGATCGCATAGCCTCAGTTGTTGTTAAAGCAAGTAGTATACTTAACGTCATTGCTACGATTCTCGGAAAATGCAGTAAGTCTACAAGCGAGATTTCTTACAAAAAAACTTAGCATAAAATATTGCTGTATTGTTTAGGACCCATACCAAATTGGACTGACTGGGGATATTCAACATGTACGTATAAGGGCAGCACGGACACCTGTTTGTTTAGTCCACGTGAAACTGTCGCGGAGGTGCCAAAAAACCTCAACTGGCAGAGGCGATGTAGCTTTAGTAATGAGTGATCTAGTAATGTACTACAACCGTTTAAGTACCGTCAAAAAAAGAGATAAGAATAATTATAGCACGCACATTGGCATTTAAGCAAAAACTCTTCCCACGCTCCATATGAGAATGAAATGAGAAGAGACAATAATATATGCGACAGTGAGAAGCACCCTCCGCCACTCACTTCACGGTGGTTTGCTCAGTGTAGATATACACTGAAGAGCAAAATAAACTGGTACACCTGCCTAATATCGTGTAGGGCCCCCGCGAGCACGCAGAAGTAACGCAACACGACTTGGCATGAACTTGACTAATGTCTGAAGTAGTGCTGGAGGGAACTGACACCATGAATCCTACAGGGCTGCCCACAAATCCGTAAGAGAACGAGGGAGTGGAGATTTCTTCTAAACAGCACGTTGGAAGGGATCCCACATATGCTCAATAATGTTCATGACTGGGGAATTTGGTGGGCAGCGGAAGTGTTTAAACTCAGAAGAGTGTTCCTGGAGCCACTCTGTAGCAATTATGGATGTGTGGCGTGTCGCACTGTCCAGCTGGAATTTCCCAAGACCGTCGTTATGCACAATGGACATGAATGGTTACAGGTGATCAGACAGGATGCTTACATACGTGTCACCTGTCAGAGTCGTATCTAGACGCATCAGGGGTTCCATATCACTTCAACTCCATACGCCCCACACCATTACATAACCTCCACCGGCTTGAACGGTCCCCTGCAGACATGCAGGGTCCATGGATTCATGAGGTTATCTCCATACCCGTGCACGTCCTCGATACAATTTGAAACGAGACTCTTCCCACCAGGCAACATGTTTCCAGTCATCAACCCAATGTCGGTGTGGATGGGCCCAGGCGAGACGTAAAGCTTTGTCTCGTACAGTCATCAAGGGTACACGAGGGGACCTTCGGCTCCGAAAGTCCATATCGATTATGTTTCGTTGAATGGTTCGCACGCTGACACTTGCTGATGGCCCATCACTGAAATCTGCAGCAATATGCGGAAGGGTTGCACTTCTGCCACGTTGAACGAATCTCTTCAGTCGTCGTTGGTCCCGTTCTGGCAGGATATTTTTCCGGACGCAGCGATGTCGCAGATTTGATGTTTTACCGGATTCCTGATATTCACGGCACACTCGTAAAATTGTCGTACGAGAAAATCGCCAGTTCATTACTACCTCGGAGATGCTGTGTCCTAGTGCTCGCGCGCCGACTAGAACACCACATTCGAGCTCACTTAAATCTTGATAACCTGCCATTGTACCAGTAGTAAGCGATCTAACAACTGCGCCAGTCACTCGTTGTCTTGCATAGGCGTTGCCGACTGCAGCGCCATATTCTGTCTGTTTACATATCTCTGTATTTGAATACGCATGCCTATGTAGATGAAGAAGGGAGCATGACGGGAGAACGTGAAAGACAATCTTCAGCCTTAAAAGATAGTTTTACTAAACTTTTAAGGTGAACTACTACATGTGGCTTTGTTAAATGGACCTGTCAATGGCGAACGTAGCGTGAGGTTGTCGAAATGGCCGTTCTGAAATCTATGCTCCCTATCCGACAGCAAAATATGCAGACACTTTATGATATTGAGTAATACTGTACCTCGTTGGAAGAGCCGCGCTCCTGTTCGCATCACCAGTGGCCAACCTTTTCCTTTCGTAACTGTGGTTGCTAACGCGTATGTGTATTGTAAGATCTATTCGGTGGTAGTCGGTTCGAATTATGGTGCTCCAAGATGTTCATCCCACTTATTTGGTCGACAAGGAGGAAAGAAGATGTTGACCAGAGTCTTGGAGTGAGTGTTAAATCTCACTGCAGTGTCTCGTTGACTGAGTGATTGTGGTACTGTTGGTGGTGACATTTTCGTTGGTCGAGAACGTTAATTTCGGCGCCCTACTTGGTATCGTGAGAAAGAAACAGTCTAGGTATCGTTGTTCCCTCCCCCTCCTGACATCACCACCATCATCATGAACAACACAACACACACACACACACACACACACACACACACACACACACACACACATTACAGTCGCCTCCGTGAGAGAGTTATTTAAGACATCTATGTGATGAGATAAAAAAAAAAATTATTCATATAGTGAAGGGAGACGAATATTTAATAGCAATGGTTGACTGGAATTCGATAGTAGGAAAAGGAAGGGAAGGAAAAGTAGTAGGTGAATATGGAATGGGGGTAAGGAATGAAAGAGGAAGCCGCCTGGTAGAATTTTGCACAGAGCATAACTTAATCATAACTAACACCAGGTTTAAGAATCATGAAACAATGTTGTATACATGGAAGAGGCCTGGAGACACTGGAAGGTTTCAGATAGATTATATAATGGTAATACAGAGATTTAGGAACCAGGTTTTAAATTGTAAGACATTTCCAGGAGTAGATGTTGATTCTGACCACAATCTATTGGTTATGAACTGTAGATTAAAACTGATGAAACTGCAAAGAGAAATTTGTTAACATCGAGTATAGATGTGTCAGGAAGACTATTCTGAAAGTATTTGTATGGATTGTAGCCATGTATGCATGTGAAATGTGGACGATATATAGTTTAGACAAGAAGAGAATAGAATCTTTCGAAATGTGGTGCTACAGAAGAATGTTGAAGATTAGATGGGTAGATCATGTAACTAATGAGGCGGTACTGAATCGAGTTGGGGAGAAGAGGAATTTGTGACACAAATTGGCTAGAAGACGGGATCGGTTTGTAGGACATGTTCTCAGACATCAAGGGATCAGCAACTTAGTATTGGAGGGCAGCGTGGAGGGTAAAAATCACAGAGGGAGACCAAGAGGTGAATACACTAAGCATATTCAGAAGGATGTAAGGTGCAGTAGTTACTTGGAAATGAAGAGGCTTGCACAGGATAGAGTAGCATGGAGAGCTGCATCAACAACAACAACACAGAACACCACTAAGTGACGTCAGTGAGAAACTCTTGCACTAGACCGTGAGTTCGTTCATTTACACAGACGGGGGAGAAAAAAAATTCGCAGGCAAGGCTACGGCCACCTACATGAAAACCTCTCTTGCAAAACTGGTTAGCAGTGAAAGGTGATCACATATTTGATAAATATATATGCAGAGTCTTGTACCGTAAGGAAACAAGGGAGAGAATATTGTTATGGGTGGCTGCTATCCTCTTTCAACAACATAAATGCACGCCGGCCGAAGTGGCCGTGCGGTTAAAGGCGCTGCAGTCTGGAACCGCAAGACCACTACGGTCGCAGGTTCGAATCCTGCCTCGGGCATGGATGTTTGTGATGTCCTTAGGTTAGTTAGGTTTAACTAGTTCTAAGTTCAAGGGGACTAATGACCTCAGCAGTTGAGTCCCATAGTGCTCAGAGCCATTTTGAACATAAATGCACACATGGATTGATACGTTTCTTTATTTACAGGAACATGTACTTAACTTGAATGGAGTCCATGTGGTGTGGTACAAGCTCATCAGTAATACTCCTCTTGTAAACAAAATCTGTAATCTTGCTATTACCAACTTTAGTCTGCCGGCCGTTGTGGCCGAGCGGTTCTAGGCGCTTGAGTCCGGGACCGCGCTGCTGCTATGGTCGTAGGTTCTAATCCTAACTCGGGCATGGATGTGTGTGATGTCCTTAGGTTAGTTAGGGTAAAGTAGTTCTATGTCTAGGGGACTGATGACCTCAGATGTTACGTGCTCAGTGCCATTTTTGAAAATTCAGTCTTACTGCTAGTCCCGCTAACCGAATTTGTTCTCACTGTCTCTTTATTTCAACACAGTAAAATTCACTGTCCCAGTGAGAGATTTGTAAGTGGCAGGCAAACTGCACTGTCCAAACACTGGAGTTTCCTGTCCGTTGCAAGCAGTGAGGTGCTTGCTAGATTTAGAAGGGCATGGTGGCACGATTGAGGAAAGTTACTGAGGCACCTGTGTCTGACCGAAAGTTCACACGACGGCCAACAATTCGTAATGATACAAGTAGTTTTTCAGAAGGTCGTTGCACAGCACTAGGGCGAGAAGGAGGCACAACCGTAATCTTACTTTTGTCAGAAGCTGTTCTAGGTTTCGAAAACACCGAGTTCACTGCATCTGCATGAGCCTATTTATTTTGGGAGCGGGCGGAATTGGCGTTTTTGTGCCGTTGCAAACAATCTGCTTGGAAACGGCCTTTTTTTCCCACACGTGTAACACGTTGCGTTACGTGATGGGCAGCCCTGTTTTTTATGATGAGCAAAACATCTAGGGCGAGACTTCGATAAATTCACAGGGCTGTTTACATGTCTACGTGGCTGTCCGCGCGGCTTTGTATGCGCTCGCTGTTGTGGCAGTCGCGAACATGGGGTGACTTGACCCGGCAAATCGCGGCCTGGTCAAACTTATCGGCCGCTAATGCACCCGAATCATATTGCTCTAAGATTAACAATAATTGGGGAAGTAATGGAGCAGAGTACTTTAAGATCTGTTCCCGTATTCTACTATCAGGGACATTGAATGTTAGCATCACGGATCATTAAATCACTGTAAAAGTTGCTACAACTACACTGTCTTAAATTTACACTTCCTAGTCATGGCCGCTAATTCCGTATACCACTGGCTGTACGTCTGTTCCGGCTTTCTCTGCAAACGAAAGAACTCATATCGACTGCAGCTACTTGGACTTGCTGGTCGTAGTATTGAGTTAATGCAGCGATTACTTGGTAATAGCTGAGTTCGTCGGGAGACGCGGTTGAGAAATTTTTTGTATTAACTTCAATATTGGGGACCCTGCAATCAAAAGGAAGTACTGTAGGTTTACAGTTCTTTGAACACGATGAACTTGACAATGTGCTTGAAACTAGGTCAGGTATTCAATCCATTCCTCTTCTGTTTGGTTACATTTCCGGAACGTTGATAGGTAGCACTTGTTGGGCTGGTTGTTTGGTCGGATGCAGCTCGTGCAGTTGTACCGTCGTCAGTAGGGTAGCAATTTGTTGGTTCTGAAACCAAAAAACTTGCGTTGGATTCATCATATTGGCCGTCTGCCGCTGAGGCGCTGTGGCAGACAACAAATATGGTTTACACAAATATGTTATGTCAAAAAACAAGCCATGCCTCTGAGAAGAAAAATTTGATTAGTTCTGCGGCTTCCATCCTGGAATACATGCAAGAGCACAGCAACATATTAGCAATTAGAAACACTTGAAGACGATCGCTCCTGCAAGCTAAAACACAATAGAAGCAAGCGAAATCTTTGGCCAAGTTGATTAACTTCGATCGCCACTGAATTATCCTCATCGCCACTGTAGTATCCTCGTCGCCACTGTAGAGTCTTGTACAGCAAGGAAACAAGGGAGAGGATGTTGCTATGGGTGTCCGGTATCCTCTTTCTACAACACAAATGCACACGTGGATTAATACGGTTCTTTATTTACTAGAACATGTACTTGAATGGAGTCCATGTGTTGCGGTACAAGCTCATCAATAGCCCCCTTGTAGGCAGTATCGGTAATTTTGCTATTACAAACTTCATTCTCACTGCTAGTCCTGCTATCGTCACTAATCTGCTCACTATATACTGTCGTAACCTGTGATGTGAACTGAGCCTGCTCTGCGAATGAGTGGTAGATGCCAAACTCGATTGTGAGTTAGTGAGGCCCTCTGGTCAGCGTCGGCAGCCTAAATACACGCCATCGAGAGCGCGTTGGCTGCCTGTTGCTTGTTGGCGTGTCTCTGGCCTCTCTCGTGATAGGTGCACTTGATCCAGTGCCTACTATCGATATTTACGCTTCATCTTTGCCGACCGGTTTACTGGCGACAGCTTACGCCAGCACAGTATAAAGTCAGTTATCAGCTTTGTTTAGTTTGTGCCAACAATACAACACAACGTATTCATGCACAGTGCAAGAATGCCCCTGTAATAAATGGTTCGCGCACTGTCTGTGAATTTATCGATTTTGAAGGAACAGTGTAAGGACACTGTTCCAAGCCAAAATACCACTCATGCACTATTACACCAGGGAAAATAGTTACTTTTTGGCCCATACTTCTGCATTTGTAGTTACATATCTAGGTACTGTGAAACAACGAAATGATTGGAGGAGAATTGTGATTCAATGCACGACATTATTAGGACGTCGGTGATACAAGTGAAAGTCATATGCAAGGTTTCAGTTTGTCTATTAAGAATAAACTTTCTCCAGAATGGATTTTCACTCAGCAGCACAGGGAGTGCTGATTTGAAACTCGCTGCCAGATTAAAACTGGGAGCCTAATTGTATCTCGGACCTGGGACCTCTGCTGTTCACAGGCAAATGCTCTGTAGACTAAGCTATTCAAGCACCACTCAAAACCCGCCCTCACAGCTTTACTTCCACCAATACCTCCTCTCGAAATTTTACAGAAGTTTTCCTATATACTTAGCGGCACTAGTACTCCTGGAAGAACTGGAAGAGGGCGGACACTGACCTATACTTACAAGTGGACAGCTGCCGCAAACTGCCTCGCCAGCCCACTATCAGCCATTTCGTCAATGCACTAGATGATGGAAACTGCTGTTCATCCGTGGACTATTTCGGTCATGAACTGTGCTGGGATAAGCTTTAGAATCACATCACATACCTATATGGGGAGGCGATTTGTCACAGCATGAGAAAACTGCGCCACCAGAGGAGCCGTTTTCTGAGTGAATTAGCATTCTTTATGGGATACCATGAAGAATGTGTGGTACTAAACTTCGATACAGTTACGCAACACATCAATTCAACGGCAACTGGAAGAATCAAGAAATGTTCCAGCCTAGTTATGGCATGGGAGAGATAACACCTTAGCAGCCTTTGTCTGGCTTCAATTAACAAACAACTTTTCGGATTATATCTAAAGCTGGCCAACTAATTCAATCCCTGAACGTGGGAAAGGATGTCATATGGGCCACAGACGATTCTGCGCAAGTTAAGGCTACTGGAAGTTGAACATCAAAATTTGAGTGCATATCAGAGAGGCAAGCTTCTGATGCTCCGTTCGAGACTATAGTCAATCTCACGGCCAAGTAACAGGATGAGAACGCTGTTTAGTTCTTAAGAAAGGACTCCATTTTGCACCCACTCCTAAATCTGCACCTATCACTGACATAATCGGTGTAGCCAGCTGCACGACTTCTGCCTGAAGCAGATCAAGACGTAGATCGTGAAACCTGTTGTACTCTCACAAGAACAAGACTTACATATATTTCTACATTTTCATGATTACTCTGCAAGTCACAGTGAAGTGCCTGGTAGAGGGTTCATTGAATCACCCTCAAGCTCTTTCTCTACCATTTCACTCTCGAACAGAGTGCGGGGAAAACGAGCACTTAAATATTTCCACCTGAGCTCTGATTTATCATATTCTATTATGGCGCTCATTTCTTTCTATGTAGATGGGCACCAACAAAATATTTTCTCATTTGGAGAAAATGTTGGTAATTGCAGGTTGACGAGATGATTCTGCTGCAACGAAAAACGCCTTTGTCTTAATGACTGCCACCCCAACTTGCGTGTCATATTCGTAACACTGTCTCCGCTATTCCATGATAATACAAAACGAGCTGCCCTTCTTTGAACATTTTAGATGTCCTCCGTCAATGATGCCCGATGCGGATTTCACACTGCGCAGGTATACTGTTGTGTCGGCGTAAGCTGTTGCCAGCACACCGTTCAGCGAAGAGGTTGCAAGAAGATCGATAGTAGGCGCTGAATGAAGTGCGCCTATCAGGAGAGGGGCCAAAGACTGACTCACAAGCAATGTACCGCCAACGCTCTCACGACCGCCAGTATTTAAATCGCCACCGCGGATCGGAGGCCGCAGTCAGTCACAAACTGTCAGTCAGTTGCAGTTGGATTCGTAGTCATAGTCACAGAGTCAGTCACTATAATAACTGGCGTCTGTGAGTTCATATCTCCGGGTACCAGAGTGTTGTGCTTATAGCGGAACTTGTATTTCATCAGCAGTGACGCTAACGTGAACTATTACAGAAGAGCTTGTACCAAAACACATGGACTACCTTGTTAATAAAGAACCCTGTTAGTACGTGTGTGCAGTTGTGTTGTAGGAGGAGGATACCGGCCACCAAACAACATCTTCTCACTCGTTTCCCCTGTTACAAGACTCTACAGTGTCAACGACGACATAAAACCCTCTTTAGTACACCTGTTCAATTTTCTAAATGTTCTGCCAATAAACTGCAGTCTTTGGTTCGCTTTTTCCACAACATTGTCTTTGTGATCGTTTCAATTTATGTTATTCGTAATTGTAATCCCTACGTTTCTAACTAAATTCACAGCGGTTAGATTTGTGTGATATAATGTGTAACGGAAATTTAGCGGATGTCTTTTACTACTCATTTGGATTACGTCACATTCTTCATTACTTAGAGTCTGTTGACGCTTTAAGCATCACTCACATATCCTGTCTATATTATTTTTTCAATTGATTTTGATCATCTGATGGTTTTACAAGACAGTAAATAAAAGCCTCATCTACAAACAGTCTGAGAGGGCTGCTCAGATTGTCTGCAAAATTGCATGACTTTCAATTACTACGAACTGTGACATTTCTGACAGAAAATCACGAATACAGGCGCACGACTGAGACGATACTCTGTGGGCACGCAATTTGTTAGAAAACGCATGTTAGGAACGGTGTCAAAAACCTCCAGCATATCTAGAAATATGGAATCGGTTTGATATCCCCTGTCGATACGACTCATTATTCGTGTGATAAAAGAGCTAGTTGTGTCCCACAAGAACGATATTTTCAGAATCTGTGTTATCTGTCAACAGATCGATTTCTTCGAGATAATTCATAATGTTCACACACAATATACACTGATGAGCCAAAACATAATGAAAACCTACCAAATAGCTTGTTTGTCCGTCTTTGGAACGAAATACATCACTGATTCTACGCATCAGGAACCCGACAGTTCCCTAGTAGGTTTTTGGAGGTATATGGCATTAGATGTCTACGCACAGGTCGTGGAATTCGCGTAAATAACGGGCCGTTGATATGAGTAAGCATTGTTGGCGCCCGACAGCTACCCAGATGGATTCCATAGGAGTTACAACAGGCGAATTTGGTCTCCGAGACATCAATGTGAGTTCACTATAATGCTCCTCAAACTGCTGGAGCTCGGTTCTGGCTCCGAGACAAGAACAATAATTCTGATGAAAGATGGCATCGCCATCGGGAAACACATCAAACATGAAGGGATGCAGTTGCTTCGCACCTGTAAGCGTGTCTTCGATTACTACCACAGGTCCCATACAAGCGCAGAAGAATGTCTGCTTCCACCAACCTACGTTCTTGGTGCGATGTATGTTTCGAGCCGCCGTTCACCTCGATGACAGAGTTTGTGGAGACGACCATCGACCTAATGTAGCAAAAATGTGATTGACCCGAAGTGCTGGCACGCTTCTATTGGTCGACAGTTGAATCCCGATGGTCCCGGGCCCATTGCAATCGTAGCTGACGATGTAGTTGGGTCAACATGTGAACACGTAGTGTTGGTCTGCTGCGGAGCTCCATGATCAAGAATGTACGATGAACGATCTGCTCCAAAACATTTCTTCGTGCACCAGAATTGTGCTGTTTCGTCAGAGATGACACATATCACGATCCATCCTAGTTTACAGAGCAGACAAGTCTCGGAACCCCTTGTTCTGTTAAGAGTCATGGAAGTTCAACCATTTAGCGCCTAGTAATAGTTTCACTGTCCTTCTACCTCTTTCCGTAATGCTCTCGACAGTAGGACGTGAACATTCGACCAGTATCGCCGTTTTCGGGATATACGTTCATAGCCTCTGTGTAATAATACTCTGTCCTTTGTCAACGTCTCTTGCCTCAATGGACTTCTCCATTTGCTCCTTTTGCATACTGTTGTGGCCGCGTCACCTGCCCGCAACACCAACAGGTGGCATCCAACCTCACGATGGGCAGTGGTCGTAATGTTTTGACTGATCAGTGTATGTTTAAAAAAAAAAAAAAGGTTCAAATGGCTCTGAGCACTATGGGACTTAACATCTGTGGTCATCAGTCCCCTAGAACTTAGAACTACTTAAACCTAACTAACCTAAGAACATCACACACATCCATGCCCGAGGCAAGATTCGAACCTGCGACCGCAGCGGTCAAGCGGTTCCACACTGGAGCGCCTAGAACCGCACGGCCACAGTGTATGTTTCAAGATCCTACTGCAAATCGACGTTATAAATATGGGATTGTAATTCAGAGGATTACTCCTACTTCCTTTCTTGAGCACTGGTGTGATCTGTTTAACTTGAAAAGTCTTAAGCTACGTTTCTTTCGTCGAGCGAGCGGTTGAATGTGACTGCTAAGTATGGAGCTATTGTGTCAGCATACCCTGAAAGAAACCAAACTGTTGTACAACCTGGACCGGAGTACTTGCCTTTATTATGATTGAAACTGCATCGCTACACGGAGGACATCTATTTCGAAAGTACTCACGCTGTCAACTGTTCTTGATTCGTAATCTGAAACAATAACTTCATCTTGTTTTTTGAAGGTATTACAGGAAACTGTGTACAGTAACTCCATTTTAGTGGCACTGTCATCGGTAACATTACCATTGCTGTCGCGCTGATGATGTTGCTTGTCTTGCCGCTGGTGTACTTTACGCATGACCAGCATCTCTTCGGATTTTCTGCCTCATTTCGAGACAGAATTTTGTTGTAGGAATTATTAAAAGCAACTCACACTGAAGTCTGCGCTAAATTGCAAGAATCAATGAAAATCACTAAACTTGGAGATTTTGAATTCTTTTAAATTTGGCGTGCTTTGTGCAACAGTGTACTGACCAGTCCTGCTTATCTTAATAATTTATTTTATACGTATCTCTCAATTACCGTCGATACTAGTTCTTTGATTTTAACCCACGTCTCTTAAACCACTGTCTCTTATGAAGGCGTCACGTGAATTTTTATCTTTTTTTTTAATGTGTGTTTTGCGTTTACTTTTGGTGAATTTGGAAGTTGCGGTAGTCAGTCTCACTACAACGACTTTATAATCACCAATCCATCTTCAGTTATGACGCTCTCTATTCGTTCAAGATTATTTGTTGGTAGGAGGTCAAGGATGTTTTCGCAACCATTGACACTTTGAGTGGGTCCCTCAAGTAATTATTCGAAACAATTTTCTGAGAAAGTATTTAGTACTATTTGGAACGAGATTTTATGGCTGCCAGAGCTTTGAACAAGTATTTCCCTCAAAATATCGAAGGTAGATTGAAGTCATCACCAAATCTAATAGTATGAATGTGGTAAATATTTGAGATGCATCTCAAGTTTTCTTTGAACTGTTCAGAAACTGTATCATTTGAGTCGGAGAATAGTAGAAAGGAACCAATAATCAGTTTATTCCGGTTTTCATGTATAATCTTCACCCATACTAAGTCACAGGAACTATTTACTTCAATTTCACTAGATGATAAACTACTTCTAACAGCAATCAATACTCGACCACCAAATTTATGTAATTTATCCTTCCCGAATCGCATTAATTCCTTCCCAAATTTTGGCTGGATCTATCTCCATCTCTAACAAATATTCGGTACCTACAACTATCTGAACTTCCTGCTTTCTATTAGTGCTTGGAACTCTCTTTCTTTCCCAACACAAGTACGAGAATTTACGACTAAAGTACCGATTTTTACTAGGTCTATCCTCCTTCTGTGTTTACTCTGCACTCTCTGAGACCGAAGCCCTTTCTGTAATTTCCTGAGACCCCTGATATATATATATATATATATATATATATATATATATATAACTCCAATACACTCCACACAACCTCCGCTACCAATGTATCTGCTTCCTGTGTGTATTAGATCCCTGACCTTTGAATAGGAACGCAAAACCCTACCGCCCCATGGCGCAAGTCCTTGAATCTACGGCCTACTACACGACCGCAGAACCGTCAGGGTCGCTGATTCCGACCATTCTACACAGAGTACGCGAAAGAACTTGCTCCCCTTCTAACAGCCATGTACCGCAAGTCTCTAGAGGAACAGAAGGTTCCAAATGATTGGAAAAGAGGTAGTCCCAGTCTTCAAGAAGGGTCGTCGAGAAGATGCGCAAAACTATAGACCTATATCTCTGACGTCGATCTGTTGTAGAATTTTAGAACATGTTTTTTGCTCGAGTATCATGTCGTTTTTGGAAACCCAGATCTACTCTGTAGGAATCATGGCTCTGAGCACTATGGGACTTAACATCTGTGGTCATCAGTCCCCTAGAACTTAGAACTACTTAAACCTAACTAACCTAAGGACATCACACACATCCATGCCCGAGGCAGGATTCGAACCTGCGACCGTAGCAGTCGCGCGGCTCCGGACTGAGCGCCTAGAACCGCTAGACCACCGCGGCCGGCTGTAGGAATCAACATGGATTCCGGAAACAGCGATCGTGTGAGACCTAACTCGCTTTATTTGTTCACGAAACCCAGAAAATATTAGATACAGGCTCCCAGGTAGATGCTATTTTCCTTGACTTACGGAAGGCGTTCGATACAGTTCCGCACTGTCGCCTGATAAACAAAGTAAGAGCCTACGGAATATCAGACCAGCTGTGTGGCTGGATTGAAGAATTTGTTATCAATGGAGAGACGTCTACAGACGTTAAAGTAACCTCCGGCGTGCCACAGGGGAGTGTTATGGGACCATTGCTTTTCACAATATATATAAATGACCTAGTAGATAGTGTCGGAAGTTCCATGCGGCTATTCGCGGATGATGCTGTAGTATACAGAGAAGTTGCAGCATTAGAAAATTGTAGCGAAATGCAGGAAGATCTGCAGCGGATAGGCACTTGGTGCAGGGAGTGGCAACTGACCCTTAACATAGACAAACGTAATGTATTGCGAATACATAGAAAGAAGGATCCTTTATTGTATGATTAAGTTCTAGGGGGCTGATGACCTAAGATGTTAAGTCCCATAGTGCTCAGAGCCATTTTGTATGATTACATGATAGCGGAACAAACACTGGTAGCAGTTCCTTCTGTAAAATATCTGGGAGTATGCGTGCGGAACGATTTGAAGTGTAATGATCATATAAAATTAATTTTTGGTAAGGCGGGTACCAGGTTGAGATTCATTGGGAGAGTCCTTAGAAAATGTAGTCCATCAACAAAGGAGGTGGCGTACAAAACACTCGTTCGACCTATACTTGAGTATTGCTCATCAGTGTGGGATCCGTACCACATCGGGTTGACGGAGGAGATAGAGAAGATCCAAAGAAGAGCGGCGCGTTTCGTCAAGGGTTATTTGGTAACCGTGATAGCGTTACGGAGATGTTTAGCAAACTCAAGTGGCAGACTCTGCAAGAGAGGCGCTCTGCATCGCGGTGTAGCTTGCTCGCAAGGTTTCGAGAGGGTGGGTTTCTGGGTGAGGTATCGAATATATTGCTTCCCCCTACTTATACCTCCCGAGGAGATCACGAATGTAAAATTAGAGAGATTCTAACGCGCACGGAGGCTTTCAGACAGTCGTTCTTCCCGCGAACCGTACGCGACTGGAACAGAAAATGGAGGTAATGACAGTGGCACGTAAAGTGCCTTCCGCCACACACCGTTGGATGGCTTGCGGAGTATAAATGTAGATGTAGATGTAGATGTAGATTCACTCGGCGCTGTACAAAAGGTCAAGAGTCGGTCCTGTAGACGATACTACAAATGGTCAGGTATGCCTTCATCTCAGCAAGCAAGCCTGGCAGTCTTTACCAATTCAGACAGCCGCCTGAAATCAGAAAGAATTTCTTCCAATCCAAGGCGACATTTATTTAGTACCGACATGACCCACCACCTGCAGTTGGCAGCACGCTGTGATCTTCATGGCATTCAGAAGCAGCTGTTCTGCATCTAGGATGACTCTCCCCACTATGCACCCGGAGTGCACAGGTGACTCCTTCCCCCCCTTGGTGGCCTTATCCTAAGGGTTTCCATTACGAAACAAGCATTGAAGCTCCCAGCTACCAGTAACCCCACCCTCTGAGACTGCTCCGATCTTGCAGGTAAACAGGCTTCCTTTGAAACAGGGCTAGCGATTACATCTAGCTCAGGATCGTTATCAGACACATATAACACCTGAAATCTGCTCTTCAGACGACCCGGGGATTCATTTCGATCAGCCCCCCAGAACGTCTTTCACTGCTTGCCACGCTTGAATCAGTTCCCACTCGACCACAGGTAAGACGTCAGTGTCAAATAGGCTGTAACAGGGATTGTCACAGCAGTGGACTGGACAAGGGATACATAGGACATGCTGGATGTCCCTTCGATCCTTACATCTGCCCCCCCCCCCCCCAATTGTGTTACACATTGGCAACAGCCTCAAGCTGTGTGATCAAAGCCAGCACTACCTGGGGCTGTGAGTGACAGGTCACTAACGCCGCTCGCATCTGAACGCAGCAGTCACAGTCCGATCCATACTGAAGATATCGGAACTATAAACTAAACAGTTATTAAAACGTGGAACTGTGGCTGGTAAATAGCCAAACATGCAAGAAATTTAAGAATTTAAACTATGAAGTGCATGGGAATATCAAAATAAGGCGCTTCTGATTAGAAGCTCGAACAGACGGATGCTACTGCCTAACTGAAGTGTCTAATAACTTTAACTGGCTGTCTGAAAGAAAAAAAGTACTGTCGCGATGCAGACGGCAGAAGCATACATTACACAGTTATCCAACGGGGAACTGCGCCTGGTAAATACACAGACATGCAAGAAATTTAAGAATTTAAACTACAACGAGCACAGGAAAATTAAAATAAGTTGTTTCTTATTAGAAGCTCATAACAATTCACAAACGTAACGGTGTCCTCTGATGTGCTGTTGCACGTCGGTAGCTACGGAAACAAAGTCGTGCATACTGGGAGATCGACACTGAAGAAGTTTGGTGTCAGAATTTGTGGCGCCGTCTTCACTCAATACGGCATTTGGACCACGGCCTACGATGCCAACATTGTAGGGTGAGTCATGGAAGACGTGACGGTTATCGTAACTTAAAGATTATTCTGTTTATTCTGGAGGAGCCGACTGACTTATCTGGGTTTAAGGATAACTTAAACTTTGCTGTCCTTAAGATATACGCAATGATACGTGTTCTGCCATAATGGGTCATGCATGGGTTCATTGCCTCCAAGCTGTTATATATGTCATCGATGGGATCATATTGCAAAATCTGTGATAATGTTTTCGAGTTGTGATATATTTTGGTATTATTGCGTGTAATGGAGAATAAGAATATCGCAATGGCATTGTCAGAGACGAGAGGTTTGCCGAAACAGAGGCAGTACGCTGTGTTGATAGAAATAATAGCACAGCTGACAGCATTTTATAGGCTGTTACATGGGCAGCTGACATTAGGGACTAATAGTTAGCATTCAGGTGCTGCAGCATGGGTTGGATCCAGCTGCCACAGGATAAATCGGTCCCTTTGCTGTAAAATCATCTGAGGGTGTGGGGCTATTCTTAGAGGACCATAATACGTCGGTGGATATGGGTGATACGAACGACAGTCAGTTGTTGCATGTAGCAAAACTGAGACTACAGGGAGAACAGAAAACGTACGTAAGGTGTAAAGAAGCATTAAAGAACGCATCAAGCTTTGAACAGTTGGAGCACAGGCTTTTGCAAAGATACGTAAAACAGAATTGTGCGAGGTTGTTTCAGGAGCAGTTGAGTACTGTTGTGGAAAGCCGTGGGGAAACTGTGGAAGATTTCGCGGACAGCATGAGGAAATGTAATGGGTACACACACGCAAACGCAGTTTTGTTGCAAGAAGCTGAGCAGAGGGTGCTCGATGCTTTTCTGAGGGGATTTCCGTCAGACATGTCAAGAAGGGCACGTGCAGGTGCGCAAAGAATCTGTATTTTGCTATTAGGTTTCCTATGGAATGCGAAGAACTTGACATATCAGCGGGAGTACGACATAGACGTTGGGTATTTTCTGCGAAAATTGAGTGTTACAGGTGTGAAGGGAAGGGGAATTTACAGGGGAAGTGTCGTCAGCCACAGGAAACAAAGAAAACGGAAGATATCAGCAGCAGAGTTTTGGTAATGGACATGGGGGTGGACAGGACGTGATAAGCAGCCGTTAAACGCGAGGGGGAACTCCAAGTTTACCTAAAGGTGTTCCCGTTAAAATTAGATGAGACGAGTAGGTACGCAGAGATGGAGTGTGCAGTAATGGGTATTGTAAGAGGTAAAAAGTACAAGTTGTTCTTGGGCACAGACACGCATATGTGAGTTGTCAGTAGAGATTTAGTGGGCCTAACGCAATGGAACCTGCCATGCTATAGATTTTGTTGGGTCAGGGACAATGGCGTGAGACCGTTGGTGGACGTAGATTTTCTTGTAGAGGCTGTCCGATTTAAGTAATGTGCAGAGGTAGTACCACATGTGTTAATAATTAACTTTCGGCAAGGTACAGTAGAATTTAGTGGAATGAGATACCAGGTAGGCGAAGCAGTTGCCAGTTTAAAACTGTCGCAAAAGGCGCCTAGTGTAATGGACAAACCAGCTGAACCCCTAAGCCTTTCTTTGCATGATTGTGTTGCAGGTGGCACGAGAAAGTCGTGTGAGTGAATGTGGAGCCAGATCTACCTATGGGTATTTTATGTGTTGTAGTGCCTCTAGACGAGAACAATATACTGGATCCAGCAAGTTATTTCCTTAAGAAAAGTTTTGTATGTATACAAGAGAAGTATGGTGGGAGAGAGGTGCCAGAAAATATATATAATTTTGGCGCTGAGGAAGGGGATGTTGATGGCAAGATTGGACATTCCGGATGAGAATGAGTGGCGCACGAGAAGTGTGAACCACAAGAAAGCACGGGCTGTCATCAAGACTGCTTTAATGTTGGAAAGTGGAGAATCTATAGGAAATAGAGAGAGAGAGTGGATGGAAGAAGTGGTGTTCGACTTTGATGAGTCATTTTGTATTTGAGAGGTTTGAAATCGCACCAGTGTCTAATTTACTTAGACAATACCATTTTTTTCTCAAAAGACACAGAGCAGCTTAGAGAACGTCTGAACGAAGTGTTTCAGAGATTGAGAGCTGCATGTCTGACGTTGAGCGCAGAGAAGTACCATTATGCATTTGAAGTGATATGGTATCCAGGTCATGTAATTAATAAAGACAGAGTGATGACTGACCTGAGGCTAGTCAAGCCATACGAGCGTTACCTGTGCCTAAGTCATTAAGGAACTTAAATCTTTTCGTGGGGCCTCAAATTACTACAGAAAATTCGTGAAAGGATTTACTGACATAGCACTACCACTCACAAAGTTGCAAAGAACAGGCGTGAAATTCATATGGAAGAAGAGTGTCAGGATACTCTTTAGAGATTTTTGGCATCCAGCCCAGTTTTAATATTTACAGACTTCCACAACGAGTATCCCTTTCATGTGATGCATCTACTTGTAATTTTGGATGTCTTTTAAGCCAGGAGCATGACGGTGAAAGGCATGCTGTAGCCTAGGTGTTAAGACAGCTGTATGCAACGGAGAAGAACAATTCAATGACAGAGAAAGGGATGTTGAGCCTCATTTTTGATATTATCTTTATAGGCAAAAAATTCGAGGTGTTACCAACCACACTGCTTTGAAGTGGTTATTGGGACTGAAAGAGCCGTGTAGTGGGCTGACAATAGGGGCTCTTAGACACAGAAAATTCGGCTAAGAAGTACAGGGCGGTTACGATTAAACTTTCCTTATTTAACACGTTATAACACGGAAACTAATTACCGTACGAGAACCAAACTTGGTAGCATTAATGTCTAGGATGTGGGGAAGAGAAACAATGCAGAATCACTGTCTTTGAAACACTTTTAATGTGTTGCTACGGTACATGCTACGGTACATCATACCACTGGATACCGGTACTATTACTGCTACAAAAGGGGCTCAATATGTCTCCCAGAAGAGTATGAAAGCCCAAGATTGCATTCTGCACAGCAGAAGGAAGCATGTCCGTAGGTATGCTGGTTACGCCTCCTGATACGCCGCGCTTCAGATCAGCACTTGTTTGTATGTTCCCCTGATAAACACTGTCCTTCAGGTAGCCGAACAATCAAAAACCGCAGAGAGTGAGATCAAGTGAAGGTGCCGGCCAAGCATTTGGTAACGATCAGCTGATAATTCGATCGTTTCCAAACGTGTTTCGGAGAAGAAGGTGAACTTCACGAGCGATGTTCGGTGTGGCCCCATCTTGCATGAAAACTGTTGACTTCAATGCGTCTCTCCCCTTTACTGTGGTATGACATGCTGGCGAAGCATATCGCAGAAACGCTGGCCAGTCACACAGCACGTCTTTGGACCTTGAACGCCAACCTGTTCAAAAAAAAAAAAAAAAAAAAAAAGAAAAAGGCAAATGATGAACGTAGCCGTGAAGCCACACTATGCGGTGACACGTCCACCATACAGAGGAACTTCATTCACAGTGACTGGAGGTAAAGATCCCCATACTGTGTTTTCAGCTCACCCGTCCGAGAAAAATGAGCTTCGTCTGTCCATAGGGTGGTCAATGGCCAGCCCTTGTCAACTTCAGTTCTTGCAAGAAAGTGGAGAGCGAAGTCAACACGTCGTTGTGCGTCCTGTGGTACAAACTGCTGTACGATATGGATCTTGAACAGATTCCATTTGGGAATGGTTCGAAGCACCTTCCGTACAGTGCACCATGGTATGTTCAACTGTCACGGCACAGCACGCGCACTGCCTGACGATCGGGACTTGCGCACAGCGTTGTCTACCATAGCAACAGCGGTTTCATCAACCACCTGTGGTGAAACCAGTCGTCGGCCTCTTCCCGGAGCGACGCCCAGTTCTCTAGTCGTTTCGAACTTCTTCATCATGCTCCGCACAGCAGGTGGACAAATGGACAAAGAGGACTCTTCCGTAATCCTTTCAGCCGGCGGTATTCTCGAAGTGCAGCTGCAGTATTACTGTTATTTTGACAATAGAGCTTCACCAATAGTGTCCTGCTCCTTTTGTCCAAACTCATGTTGACACGTCAACAAGTGCACTGCGACTGGCCAGGTGTGTGAGACTATGTATCTCAATGACTGATCACGGCACCTGGTGGCCATAGTTGGAACTGGAAGGTGGCGCTGTGACGCATGGAATTCGTACACCCCATACATCTACATCTACATGGATACTCTGAAAATCACATTTAAGTGCCTGGCAGAGGGTTCATCGAACCACCTTCACAATTCTCTATTATTCCAATCTCGTATAGCGCACGGAAAGAATGAACACCTATATCTTTCCGTACGAGCTCTGATTTCCCGTATTTTATCGTGGTGATCGTTCCTCCCTATGTAGGTCGGTGTCAACAAAATGTTTTCGTATTCGGAGGAGAAAGTTGGTGATTGGAATTTCGTGAGAAGATTCCGTCGCAACGAAAAACGCCTTTTTTTTAATGATGTCCAGCCCAAATCCTGTATCATTTCTGTGACACTCTCTCCCATATTTCGCGATAATACAAAACTTTGAACTTTTTCGATGTACTCCGTCAGTCCTATCTGGTAAGGATCCCACACAATGCAGCAGTATTCTAAAAGAGGACGGACAAGCGTAGTGTAGGCAGTCTCCTTAGTAGGTCTGTTACATTTTCTAAGTGTCCTGTCAATAAAACGCATTCTTTGGGTAGCCTTCCCCACAACATTTTCTATGTGTTCTTTCCAATTTAAGTTGTTCGTAAATGTAATACCTAGGTATTTAGTTGAATTTACGGCTTTTAGATTAAACTGATTTATCGTGCAACCGAAGTTTAACGAGTTCCTTTTAGCACTCATGTGGATGACCTCACGCTTTTCGTTATTTAGGGTCAACTGCCACTTTTCGTACCATTCACATATTTTTTATAAATCGTTTTGCAGTTTTTTTATCTTCTGATGACTTTATTAGTCGATAAACTACAGCGTCATCTGCAAAAAACCGAAGACGGCTGCTCAGAGTGTCTCCCAAATCGTTTATATAGATAAGGAACAGCAAATGGCCTATAACACTACCTTGGGGAACGCCAAAAATCACTTCTGTTTTACTCGATGACTTTCCGTCAATTACTACGAACTGTGACCCCTCTGACAGGATATGAATGGACATGAATGCTACCAAGTTTCGTACTCGTAGTGTAATTAGTTTCCGTGTTATGACGTGTTAAATAACGAAAGATTAATTATAGCCACCCGGTAGTACACAAGCCAGGGAAGAAGCACAGGTATGCATATATATTAAGCAGGATGGTAGTAGTGTTGAAAGATGGATCGTGGTCTTCTAGAGAGATAGGCACTGCAATGTGCTGACAGTGACTGTAAACCGGATAGGATGCGCAAGCAAAGTTTAGCAAATGTGGTAGACTCTCGCACAAGGAAACGACGCTAGTACCGTAGGTAGTAGTAACACTGAAGTTTGAGGAAGAGATTGTAAATGGAGCACACGATCGCGCGCTATCTGCCCATGTAGGCTGCAGAACAACAAACCAGAGAGTGACCGAGAGATACTGGTGGAGAGATAGGAAAGCAGATGTGGATAAATACGTGAGAAACTGAGTACACTTTGCAAAGCGAGGTGGTGTGAATCATAAGCGAGTGCCATTCCAGAGGCTGTCAGAAGCATCAAAGCCATTTGAAATGCTTCAGACTGATGTTTTGAGGACCATTCAATTGTACGCCAGCAGGAAACCAACTCGTATTAACAATAATAGATCACTTTTGTCGATACACGGAGATGGCTGCTTTGTCAAACCAGCAGGCACTGGCTGTCACACACTCAATTGTTAACAACTGGATGTTGAAGTTTGGAGTGCCACGTTCTATAATTTTGGGCCAGGGTTCAAATTTTGTTTCGGACTTATTCAAAGATCTGTGTCGGTTCTTGCATGTGAAGAAATTAAGAACTATTGTTCTTCATCCAGTGGTAGAGCGGAGTAGATGCATAGAGCAGTTGGGAAAATGTTGAGTTACTGTATGAAAGCACATAAGAGTGACTATCCGTTTCAGCTCATAGTTCGAAAGTACTTGCAAATATGGTTTTGTCCTATATGAAGTGATGTACGGTCGGAAAATGCCATCATTGTTTGATTTGATAAAGGCAAAGAAAGGTGGAGAGTCGATATGTGAGTTTTCGAAAACAGTACGATAAGTATGGAAATGATTCCAGAAGGTTGATATGAAGACATTAGAGAAACAGCAGGAATCAGCGAAACGTATCGCAAGTTTATCTCAGTAAAGTAGGATAATGGGTGACGTTATCCAGTCATTACACGCCAAAAGGAAAGACAAAAGCGTTCAGCACAAGGTATCAAGGACCCAATCACATTGTAGAGACTACTTCGCCAGTCAGCGTAAAGCTTCAGTAGCCAAGAAGAACGACGAAGTAAATATTTAGCTCCTACGATCTTTTCAGGGCAGTCCAAAGCCTATTCCAAGTTTCAGGGGTGGAGTCAGAGAAGAACACAAGGTGACATTTTATCACAAGGTGATATTTTAATGAGACAGAATGGGCATGTTATAAGCGGGACGGAACAGTTCAAGTTCCTAGGCGTACGGATAGATAGTAAGCTGTTGTGAAAGCCCATGTTCAGGATCTTGTTCAGAAACTAAATGCCGCTTTATTTACCATTAGAACAGTATCTATAATAAGTGACATTTCAACACGAAAACTAGTCTACTTCGCATATTTTCATACGCTTATGTCATATGGTATTATTTTTTGGGGTAATTCTTCTGATTGAAAAAGGGTATTTTTGGCTCAAAAACGGGCTGTTCGAGCTATGTGTGGTGTACGTTCGAAAACCTCTTGTCGACCCCTATTCAACAGTCTGGGAATTTTGACATTGCCCTCACAGTATATATTTTCTTTAATGTCGTTTGTTGTTAGCAATATTAGCTTATTCCCAAGAGTTAGCAGCTTTCACTCAGTTAATGCTAGGCAGAAATCAAATCTGCATGTGGAATGCACTTCCTTGACTCTTGTGCAGAAAGGAGTGCAGTATTCTGCTGCATCCATTTTCAATAAGCTACCACAAGAACTCAAAAATCTTAGCAGTAGCCAAAACGCTTTTAAGTCTAAACTGAAGAGTTTCCTCATGGCTCACTCCTTCTATTCTGTCGAAGAGCCCCTGGAAGAGCTAAAAAATTAAGAAAATTCCAGTGTTACATTACCATCAGCATATATCGCCAAGGACACCCCCACCCTCCCACACCAACCCCCACCGACCACTGCTGCCTCCGCTCCTCGAGTGTTCTAGGTCAGCATCCAGTTGTATGCAATGCAGTTTTCCTACTGCTGTATTGTAGAGAAGCTGTGGTCTGGTGACTTTACGAAAAAAGATTTACGTGTGCAATGCATGACGCCAATGTAAATGTTATCATTTCTTCGCAGTCTGTACGTGCTTTAGGTTTGTCATGTGCTCAACTGATGAGATCCTTGCATTGAGCAAACAAGAATTTAACAAGTCTATTTTTTGTAAACATTTTTGGACAATTTTGTAACAAAAGTATTCTTAGTCTTACAGGCATACCAGGACGACAGGGTTGTGCCTGATGAGGTCACAGTTTGGACTTGGCACCAAAAGTCACCAGTTTGAGGCCACAGCAGGGGCACCTCTTCGGACCAAGTCCTCCCTGGGGTTATTCTCATGGTTAAGCTGGCCATCCAGGCCAACATCAGCAACATGGCCGATTCCTGCCAGAGGGCAGCAGGTCTCTCCCTGTGAACACCAGCCATCTACTGGCGTTGCAAGACAGTTGTCTCATCATGGTGGCATCCATCGCTGTGATGAAGCCGGGCGTCACGTGGGGCCATAGCAGATACATCAGCATCGAGTATACACGCCACTGGTGCGGAAACTACGTGGCCAGCTTATGTAACGTGGCCGCCAGCGCTCATTGGAGACTTGGTATCGTGGTGCGTGCAAGCAGCCACCCAGCAGAATTCAGTGGCCACTCGAACACTGACCCAGTGTCTCAAGCAGCACAGATGCTTCAATAAAGAACTTGTTGCATTTGCAACTGCCTTTCTCTCGAGCCTTCTGGGTTCCTACCTCGCCTCCACCACACGCTTGCATCTTCCTGCCTCATAGCCGCACCGCCTTGCATTACAGATGCCATACAATCAAGAGGGTGAGAAAAACCATGGCACTTCTCAAAGAATCTTGCTTACCAGCCAGGGTTGTTCTATATATACATCTGTATATACATGAGCACCGCCAAGCTACTTCACCATTCCAGTCCTGAACAGCATGTAGAAGAAACCTTACACTCAAATCTTTCCATGCAAGTTCTGATTTCTCTTAGTTTATTCTTCTCCTTCTTCCCAGCTCTATGGCCCTTGATGGGCCTTAGCCTGCTCTAGGACATCATTCCATTCATCCCTGTTCAGTGTCTTGTGTCTCCATCCTCTGACAGCAATAATTTTTAAATCTTCTTGTATGTCATTCAGGTGTCGAAGTCTTAGTCTTCCCCTGTTCCTTCGTCCCACTGGGGTTTGCAGCAGTGCTGTTTTTGTTGGGTTCTCAAAAAATGGTTCACATGCCTCTAAGCACTATTGGACTTAACATCTGAGGTCATCAATCCCCTCGACTTAGAACTACTTAAACCTAACTAACCTAAGGACATCACACACATCCATGCCCGAGGCAGGATTCGAACCTGCGACCGTAGAAGCAGCGCAGTTCCGTACTAATGCGCCTAGAACCGCTCGGCCACAGCGGCCGGCCTTGAGTTCTCAAGTTCCATGTGGGTTCTCAAGTTCCATGTGAAAAACATGGCCAACCCATTTCAGGTGGTTTATTTTAATGAACTTTATGATTTCAAGGTCGTTATATAATCTGTAAACTTCAAAATCATATCGTGTACGCAGTGTTCCATCTTTATTAGTAGCCTCATAGATCTAGCATAGTACCTTTCAATCAAAACGTCCTATTAGCTCTTCACACTGTGATGTCAGTGTCCATGTTTCTGAACCGTATGTTATTACTGGATGTATTAAAGTTTTGTACAATTGACACTTTGTTCTTCAGCACGGATTTCTGGACATAAGTTGTGGGGCCAGCCCATACCACGTAGTAAAATCCACTAACACACTCTATTTGCACCTGGTCAATTTCTAACACTGTATTTAGTTTTGGTCGTATTATTCGCATGTATTAGGTTTTATTGATGTTCATTTCCTGTCTTATCTCTATTGCTGCTACCACCAGTGTCCTTTATGTTTCTTTAGCACCTAGTTCTGTTCTTGCAATAATATCTACTTCATCAGCATAGACCAGAACCTGCACCTTTTCATTGTATATTGGGACTGTTGTGTTGATCTGAGCTGTCCTTATTACCTTCTCTAGTGCTATGTTGAAAACATATGTCAGAGTACATCCCTTTGCCTCAGTCCAAAGTTAGTTTCAAAACTTGGTGTTGAATTTCCTTCTACGCATAGTTTGCATGCAGCTTTTCCCATAGTCAAACTTATGAGGCGTATTAAATGTTATGGTATGCTCAGCTCACTCGTGCCTTCAAGAAGCTTATTCCTTTTGAAGGTGTGATATGCTCCTTTAAAATCAACAGGTATATAATCTGTTCCTACATTGTATTCGCTTGTTTTTTCCAGTATCTACCTCTGGGTTAGTAGTTGATTCACCAGATCAAAAACCTCCCGTATAGCTCCAAACTCTTTTTCTGCAAAAGGCTTTACAAGGATACAAAGAAGGAAGGTGAATGTTTTATGTGTCGTGTTCAATAACGTAATTTCCCTGTATTTTATGCATTACAAGATGCCCCTTTCGCATGTATAGCATATATTACGCCACTGTTACTGTCATCTGGGATGAATTTTGCGTCCATGTATCTGAGATCAGGACGTGCATGCATGTAACTAGATGCTCTCCACCACATTTAATAAGGTCAACTGGCAAGTTGTCATTACCAGGTGGCTTATTGTTGGCTAGTTTCTTTATTGCTAGCCACATCTCTTGCACCGAGGGCATCCCATTTTCTTCTTCTTCCACTTGTCAGTTCTCAGTTAGTTCCCATGCTTCAGCGTTCTCTGAGTATAATAATTCCTGAAAGTACTCTGCCGAACTATTTAACACTCCTTCCTGTGATAATATTTGTTTATCACTTTTTTCTCAACATTGTATTATTTTTGGCTGAAATTCCTTTCTAAAGTTATTTACCGTTCTGTAGAATTTCCTGGTTTCATTATCGTTATTTACTGATTCAATGTCCTGCAACTGTCTTTCGAAACAGCTTCTCTTCTTTGCTTTCAGACTCCACTTTTCTGCATGGCTTTTTTCTCTATAGACATCCACTAGCATTTTTGTTCTTCTGGCCTGCATATTTTTATATGCTTCATTCTTTGTTCTTGTTATTCCTGACTACTCTTCATCATGTCATTCATTCTTTCTGGTCTGTTTTTTATACTAATCACTTCCTCCGCAGCAGCCTGTATTTCATTTCTGATTTTATTCCATTGCTCATTCTGTTGTGATTATAGTTCTGCAGGATTACTTTCAATTATTTTCCAAATTAACTGCTAGGTATTCAGCGTTTCTTGAGTCCTTAAGTTCTGAGATACTGTATTAGTTTTGTTTTTCTCATTTCAGTTTAAGTGCATTTCCAATGCTCCCTCTAATTTTGCTAAGAGGAGGTAATGACTAGAGCCATCCCTGGGATCTATTAACACATCACGAATTTGGTTCCTAGAATACTTATCTACGGACACTCAGGTCATTTTATATATATTCTTATGCTGAAATCACGAGCTAGAAACTATAGTGTTAAGTGACATTGCAAAATTTATCAGACGATGATGATGTTTGGTTTGTGAGGCACTGAACTGCGCGGTTATCAGCACACATACAAAGTTCCAATCTTTACACAGATCTCGCCATGTTCACGAATGATGATGAAATGGTGAGGACAATACAAACACCCATTCCTCGGGCAGTGAAAATCCCCAACCCGACCTGGAATCGAACCCGAAACGTAACAGGACAACCAATAAGAAAAGCAACTTTACGATTACGTTGAATGAAGTCTGAACTGTGGAATTAGTACTGAACTCGAATTGTTCAGACTTCATTCAACATAATCGTAAACATTCTTTTTATAAAAGAACGTTACAGTGGACAATTATAAATTATAGTTTCTATGGACTCCCTGAACATTTCATAGACTAGAAATAAAACACTCACATCTTCAATGCTTCCATACTGAAGAAAGACATACCACAGAAAATATTTCTAATTGGATAAAGGTTGTTGTCATGAAAAATAACAAAGTTTAAATGTCTTCCAGAATAATGAACAACGTTGCAAATGTGCTATCAGCTGCCAAGCATTTGAAAGTTCCACATGTTTCATGCTCTGAACACTCTTTAAGTCTCGTTCTGCAACACGCATATCAAAAGTCAGCACAGAGAACTCTGAGGAGGTGAGAACAGCCGTTTTATTTTTCAAAAACAGTTGATTTTCCTTAAGAAAACACGATGAAATACAAGGAAATTAAAAAAGATCAATGACCAACCAATTAGTGCCATAACAGTTGTAAATTCTTCACTTTTGGAGGAGTTTAATGATATCATCAGTGAGCTCCATGTCGAATTAGACAAATATTTTTGTGAGATATATTTTCCTAGACATAGTGATCCCTGAAACTTGTGAGAAACCCAAAAACTGCTGTATCCAATGCCTCACCAGTTAGTTCTGAAAACATGATGTATTCCAGCTATTTAACGTAAGATTAGTTATCGTCTTCCTATGATGTTTCAAACCAGGTCAAATGGTAAAAATACAGGTAAAGTGACCTTGTTTTAAAATGGCAAAGCGCCTTCGTTACATTTAATTTAGTAAATGAGTGAGTAGTTCTGATCCGTTCCTTGAAAAGAATGGGTTTTCCCGTCTCTGGTCAGCACCTGCCTTTTTTAAAATTCAAGTTAATACATTATATTTGAAGTCTGACTGTATTTCGCCTGTCTTTTGTATGCTGCACACCAAATGGAGTAATTTTGCCATGGCTCACTTTGCCAAGGACCTCAGTAACTTGGAGGAAACGTGGTTTACTCCAGGGGCCATGTTTCCAATTAGGTCTTTCGGCACTCTATTAAGTCCTTCTCGTAGTATCATACCTCCAAATTCATCTTCACCTACTTCCTCTTCTCTTTCTGTAATATTGTCCTTAAGTTCGTTTCGTTACGTAGACCCTATCTGTATTCACTTCACCTTTCAGTTTTCCATTGTTTGCTTAATAAAGAGCTCTTGATATTAATAAAACTGCTTTTCCTTTCTCCGAAATTTACTGTCAGTTTCCTATAGGCGGTATCTATGTCTTTTCCTGTCATGCATGCTTCTAAAGACTTGAATTTGCCCTCTAGTCATTCCTACTTGGTCATTTAGATCTTTTATCAGTCTCATCTTTTATTCGTCTGTATTCTCTTTTCCCTGATTCATCCGGGGCATTTTTATATTTTCTGCTTTTTTTAATTAAATTTCATACCTCCTTGTTATGTAGGGATTTCTACTAGCCTTGTCTTTCTACCTACGTTTCCGCTGCTGCTTTCCCTATTTCATATCTCAAAGCTGCCCATTCATCTTTTATTGTGTTCCTTTCCCCTATTTATTTTCCACGTTGTCTGACACTTGCTCTGAACGTTTCAAAAACCTCTGGTAGCATCCATTTATCCATGTCCCATATACTTAATTTTCTACCTTTTTACTGTTTCTTCTGATTCAATCTGCATTTCATAACCAACAAATTATGGCTAGAGTTCACAGCTTCCTCTGGGAATATCTTACAGTTTAAAATCTGCCTTCTAAATCTCTATCTAATCATTAAATAATCAGTCCTAAACCTTCCAGTGTCCCCAGGTCTATTCCATGTATACAATCTTCTTTCAAGATTCTTAAACCAAGTGTCAGCGATGATTAAACTACGCTCTGTGCAAAATTCTGCTGGGGGCTCCCTCTTTCAGTCCTTTCCCCCAGTCCATGTTCTCTTGTTATTTTTCTTTCTCTTCGTTTCCGTACTACCGAATTTCAGTCGCCGATTGTAAATGGAATTACGTCTCCCTTAGCTATCTGAAGAACGAGGCGTTCTAAAAGTAATGTCTCCGAATTTTTTATGTGAAAACTCTTAAAGATTTTTTAAGTTAAACAAATGTTATTAACAAAAGACATTTTTAGTCCAAATTTCTACGAATTACAGATATGTAGCCCTGTGCCGCTAGATGGCTCCCAATTGTGGCTTGTAATATGGCGGTGTGTAACGTAAGTACACTGAAGCACCAAAGAAACTGGTATACGCAGGCGTATTCAAATACAGAGATATGTAAACAGGCAGAATGCAGCGTTGCCATCGGCAACACCTATAGAAGCCAACAAGAGTCTGGCGCAGTAGTTAGATCGGTTACTGGTGCTACAATGGCACGTTATCAAGATTTAAGTGCGTTTGAACGTGCTGTAGTCGGCGAACGAGCGATGGGACACAGCACCTCCGAGGTAGCGATGAAGTGGGGATTTTCCCGTACGACCATTTCACGAGTGTACCGTGAATATCAGGAATCCCCAAAAACATCAAATCTCAGACATCGCTGCGGACGGAAAAAGATCCTACAAGAAAGGGACCAACAACGACTGAAGAGAATCTTTCAACGTGGCAAAAGTGCAACCCTTCCGCAAATTGCCACAAATTTCAATTCTGGGCCATCAGCAAGTGTCAGCGGGCGAACTACTTAATGAAACATCATCGACATGGGCTTTCGGAGCCGAAGGTCCACTCATTTACCCTTGATGACTGCACGACACAAAGTTTTACGCCTCACCTGGGCCCGTCAAAATCGAGATCGAACTTTTGATGACTGTAAATACGTTGCCTGGTGGGACGAGTCTCGTTTCGAATTTTATCGAGCGGACGGTCGAGTACGGGTGTGGAGACAACCTCATGAATCCATGGATCTTGCATGTTAGCCGGGGACTGTTCAAACTGGCGGAGGCTCTGTAATGGTGTGGGGCGTGTGCAGTTGGAGTGATATGGACCTGTTATACGTCTAGATACGACTCTGACAGGTAACACGTACTTAAGTATCATGTCTGATCACTTGCATGTCGATTGTACATCCCGACGGACTTGGGAAATTACAGCAGGGCAATGCGACTGCCCACACGTCCAGAATTTGTACAGAGTGGTTCCAGGAACACTCTTTGGAGTTTAAACACTTCCGCTGCCCATCAAACTATCCAGACATAAACTTTATTGAGGATATCTGGGATGCCTTGCAACATGCTGTTCAGATGAGATCTCCACCCTCTCATACTCTTGCGGATTTATGGACAGCCCTGCAGGGTTCATGGTGTCAACTCCCCTCAGCACTACCTCAGACATTAGTCGAATCCATCCTACTTCGTGTTGCTTCACTTCCGCGTGCTCGCTGTGGCCCTACACGATATTAGGCAGACGTACCAATTTTTGGTGAGTGAGAAACAGCGTGCTGTAATTGAATTTCGAATACGAAGAGTTCTTCCACGCATGGAGTATGCTCTCCTTCGGCTTGACAGCACCAGACCACACTCGAGCGCTGACATCTGCCACAATCCGACGCCATTGAGGGCGTTACTTTGTTCTTTGATAGTGATGAAGCGGTGCAATCAGAGATGAGATTGTGGCTTCATCAACAAGTCAAACATCTGAAAGTGACGGTCGCAACAAACTGGTTCCTCATCGGGAGAAATGTGTTCGTCACCAGGGTGACTATGTTGAGAAATAAGTATGTAGACATGAAGGATAAATATGTACAATGTTAATAACTTTTGTGTTATTTAAAATGCTTAACGAGTTTTCACGTAAAAAATTCGGAGGCGTTGCTTTTCACCATTCCTTTGTACAGTCTTTCAGTCTGTCCATTATCTGCGGAGCTAGTTTAACTTCCTACGATAAGCCGTTGACTAAGCTGTTCCTAGTGGATTACAAGCACTCCAATTTTGTCTGTTACTATTGAGCCTACTCCTGCATTACCCCCGTTTGATGTTTTATTGATAAACCTTTACTGATGCGACCGCAAGACCTGTTCTTCCCAACATGACTCTTCACTAATTCCCATTATGTCTAACGTCAACCTATCCATTTCCTTTTTTAAATTCTGTAACCAACCTACGCGATTAAGGGATCATATAATCCAAGCTCACACCCAGAGAATGCCAGTTGTGTTTCCTGATGATGATATTGTTTTGTGTAGTCCCCACCATGAGTTCCGAATGAGGGACTATTTATCTTCAGAATATTTTACCCAGGAAAATGGTATCATCACGAATCCGGCTGCAGAGCTACACGCCCTCGGTAAAAATAAAATTCAATCATCCAGACTGTTGTCCCTGCAACTGCTGACAATGCTCCTCCCACTCTTCAGTACCCCTGGTTTAGTTTACCCTCTCCACACATACCGTCCCGTTGAGGCTGCTTTATGTAATCTATCGTTGAGGCACACAAGCCTCCCCACCTCGGTAATATCCATGGTTCATGGTAGCACCAATTTCGTATTTTTTCAAAATTTAGTCTCATATATAACCTTCAGCATCAGATCCACCATTCTTTATAAAGTGTCTTCATTCATAAGTTTTAAAATACGTGCCCCACTACTTAGTAACTTACATCTCACTTAGTACAGAATCAACGAAAAATGCAATATGTCGCTTCATCAACTTTAAGCCAACAATTCATATGCACTACACTACATGGATTTGATTGAAAAGTCTAATTGATCAGATGGAGGCTCATGATTGCCTTCGAATAAGTAGGCTAGTGACATAGTCTATGGGTTCAGATAGCGGATTTGCGAACTGATCAAGAGGCGAATTTTTCTGCGTTGATGCAGAGTAAGAGACATGCATACGTGAAATATTTAGATTGTCAAGAATACAAAGGAATTCTTCAGACCTAATTAAATACTTATCCAGTAGGTGAGCTGAGGTGTCATATATCAATGTGACACTTGTAATACTTCATAAATCTTCGTTGTGTTAAGTTTATGTGACAAAATATAATAAAGACAATGATTACTTCAATACGCTGTAAGATTATGTAAGAAATGGGATTACGAAAGCTGGATATATTGGTGAAATGTATAGATGTTGTCGATATATCCAGAGTACAATATCGTTACATATACAACAATATTATTTCTATAGCGGAGGAACTGTTTCATCGCAGCAGCTGTTACGTTTCCGAACTATACTAGCACTACTACGGCAACAGAAATCTTATTGAAACATTCTAAATGCTTTCGCCGGCCTTCACATCTGAGCTTTCAGCGTATGCAACTGCCATACGAAGCACCCGTATCGATTCGCGGTACTGCCGGTGAGTGTACTTAGCCTCGAGTATACATGTGAGGATGTGCTTGTCTGACAAGGAGAACACGGTATATGCCATAACCAGATTTCCCAGAAACTTTGCTCAATGGAAGAGCAGTCAAAATAAGCGAACACTTGTCTCGGATTATCCCTAGATACTCGACCTTTTCTGAGAAAACAACCGTTACAGTTTTCGACGTAATTCAGATGCTTTTCTGCGCGCGGTGATTTCAGGCAACATGTTGGCACATTGGGTAGCGTATCAGTCGCTCAGTTTTGCGTTCTGTGTTCGAAACCGGATTATTGCATTTGTTTTACTTTTTTGTTTATCTAGCCATGTCCGTAGAAGGTTACTGCCCCAATGTTTCTTGTCAAGTTACTGGGTAATAGGGCGTTTTTATAACATAAATTTAGAACTGCGTTTCACAATAAGCGTCACACATGTATTATATAATATATGTGTGTGATATTTTCAGGGGCTACAATCTCTTTAAATTCTCATATATTTATATTTCATTCTTATATCAGTTCCTATGTTCATTCTTATACTTAATTCCTCAGTTTATTCTTCAGGAAGATTTGATGCATCCCTTTGGATGATACCGATTGTAGAAACTTTCGAAACATACGAATTCCGAACACCAGGAGCATCGTACGAAGACAGATTTGCCACAGTGACATTTCTTCGCATGAATGCCCCTCTAGAACGAAACGTCGTTAATATTGATGAAGATTTGACGCGTTGGCCATAATCTCGCGGGAACCCACACATAACCGATCATTTTAACGAAAACCGGCGTTTGAAACCGATGATGAATGAAGTTAGACTATGGAAATTTCAAATGATTTTCACATTTATTTAATGTTTTTTTTCCTTTTTTTAAGTTCATTCATCAAACATACAATTAGTAGACGAATAGGCACAACGATATTTCAATAACTTTGGATAGCATTCATTTAGTAATCTTCCGCGGACGCAGATAGAGAGATGAAAAACAAAAATAAAAATAATAAGTGGGTTAAGAACACGGGGCGCAGAAGTGTTAAACGCCTCCATATCAGGTATCTTGAAAACTTTGACCGTCGTTTCCTCAGAAAAGGTAGAGTATCTACGCATGAGCCGAGAAACGTGTTCGCTTATTTTGATCCCTCTTCCACTCAGCAAAGTTCCTGGACGATTGGCACTTGCCGTGTTCTCCTCGCTAGTTGTAGCAGGTTCAAACGTTGAAGAGCTTTTACTGACTGCCCTTACTTCAGTCCTAGGCGCATCCTCCGTGAATAATTTAAGGCAATATGCTCCTCCTGAACGTTAATGAAATTGTTATGATTTATTGTTGTGGAGTGTACTGTCCTCGGCATTCCCAGCTGAGGTATTTAAGGCTGCAATGTACTAGCACCTCGTCTACTTTCCAGACTCGGCTGATAGCATCCTATACAACTATCATTGGAAGAAGGGCAACACTACATATTCGAAACATGTCCGACATGCTGCTTTAATCTCTCACTAAGTTTCGGGGAGGGTTACACTCCTTTACAGGTTGAAATACGGATTTTATCTTTATACTTTGTTTCTTGAAAGCTCTAGGCATAGTTGTTTCAGTATTTAAAGAAATCTACTCCAGGTGCTTCAGTTGGGACACAGTGTGCAGAGAAAGCGTACACACACTGGTCTGTATGAACACGCCACAGCTGCCAGTGCTAAGGTGCCTCACGCGCACTGATTCACAAGGCGCGATCCATCTACGACTGTTACAACCTTCCAACTGAGCAAATGTACCTGGAGACAACATTCCGAACAAATGGGCGCAGCAGCAAGCCGATAAGGCATGCCTTTATACAGCTTGTAAGTAGACAACAGCAGGAAGGGCAAGAGCAGCAGAAATCACAAACGGACAATCCGCGAGAAAAGTCGGCAGAATCTTGGAACGACACAATATTAAATGTGTGGTTCGCTCCGTCCCAAGACCTTGACACTACTAAAGAATGATCTAGGTCATCGCAGACCAGGGGTCTGCAAAATCCCCTGCCAGCTTGTAAGTAGACAACAGCAGGAAGGACAAGAGCAGCAGAAATCACAAACGGACAATCCGCAAGAAAAGTCGGCAGAGTCTTGGAAAGACACAATATTAAATGTGTGGTTCGCCCGATCACAAGACCTTGACACTACTAAAGAATGATATAGGGCATCGCAGACCAGGGGTCTACCAAATCCCCTGCCAGTGCAACAAAGTATACATTGAGTAAACTGCACGCTGGGTAGAAGAGAGGTAACGTGAATATAGACGCCACACTGAATTACCCCAGACCACCAAATCAGCCGTGTTCGACCATAGAATAAAAACTGTCCATATTATAGCTCAGAACAAAATTAAAGTCCAACACGGCGAAATTAACAAATACAGCAGCCTGTAACAGAATCAGACGTGGAACCCAGCACTTAACCGAAAAAGAGAAAATTTTCCTGTACACTGAGGCACGAACCCCATAACAATAAGACCACTGTTCGTTGCCGGGCACCGCCACTACACACCGTGGCGACTGCACGTAGCCTACATCAGTAGCAACGGAGTGACGGGGGAGAAAACGGCAACGTACACTGATGATGTTCAAATGTGTGTGAAATCTTATGGGACTTAACTGCTAAGGTCATCAGTCCCTAAGCTTACACACTACTTAACCTAAATTATCCTAAGGACAAACACACACACACACATGCCCGAGGGAGGACTCGAACCTCCGCCGACAGCAGCCGCGATCAGGCACACTGATGAGCCAGTACATTACGACTATCTACCTAACAGCTGGTATGTCTACCTTTGGCACGGATAACAGCGGCGACGAGTCGTGGCATTGCAACAGTGAGACCTTGGTAGGTCGCTGGAGGGAGTTGGATCCACATCTGTACACACTAGTCACCTAATTCCCGTAAATTCCGAGGAGGGAGGCGATGAACTCTGACGCCACGTTCAATCACATTCCAGATGTGTTCGGTCGAGTTCAGATCTGGCTAGCTGGGGCGGCCAGTACATCAACTGGAAATTGCCACTGCGTTCCTCAAATCACTCCATCATGCTCGCGGCCTTGAGACACTGGACAATATCTTACTGAAAATGGCACTGCCGCCAGGAAACATGATATTCATGAAGGGGCGTACGTGGCTGCAACCAGTGTACGATACTCCTTGGCCACCATGGTGCCTTGCACCACCTCCGCTGGACCCATGGATGCCCACGTGAAAATTCCCCAGAACATAATGGAGTCGCCGAAAGATTGTCTCCCACCGCAGTACAGGTGTCAAGGAGCTGTTCCACTAGAAGACGACAGATGCGCGCCCTTCCGTAGGCATGGTGAAAAAGTTATCGGGATTCATCAGACCATGCAACGCTCTGCCACTGCGCCAACATCCAGCGGCGATGGACACGTGCCCATTTCCGTAGTAGTTGCCAATGTCGTGGTGTTAACATTGGCACATGCATGGGTTTTCGGCTGCTGAGGCCCATCATTAGTGTTCAGCGCACTGTGTGTTCAGACACTCTTGTACTCAGCCCAGCATTAAAGTCTGATGACAGTTCCGCCACAGCTCGCTGCCTGTCCTGTTTTACCAGTCTTTCCAGACTACGACGTCCGGTTTCTGTAATGGAGGGTGACTACCCAACCCCACGACGTCTGGATGTGGTTTCACCTCGGTATCGTCACGTGTTGAAGACACTCAGCACAGCACTCCTCGAACATCCGAAAAGTCGAGCAGTTTCCGAAATGCTCGTACCGAGCCTCCAGGCCATCACAATCTGCCCTCGGTCAGATAGATCACGCGCCTTACCCATTCTACACACGGACAGCACGCTCACTGGTACTGCATGCAGCGTGCGTGTGTCTGACGAGCAGTGATTTCCCGCCAGATGGCGCTGCTATCGCCTGGAAGGGTTTATATCGATAGTATGTGGGTCATCGTAATGTTCTGGCTAATCGGTGTGTATAGGACACGGATAAGAGCCGTGTAGCCGTCTTCAGGAACCACCTGAAGATGGGAACGAGTCTGTTTACCGAAATACTGTGCAGAACCTGCGATGAGAGCCGGCAGACACCCGAGAACTCTACAAGTTGGCTCACCCTCGGAAAGCATCGTATTGCATGTCAACACTTGATGATTGCTGTAAACAAGATTGTGTATATATTGCTGGATGGGAAGTTGACAATAGCTATTGAATATTAGAATAGATGATGTTCCGATCAGTAGGAATATAATAAACCGATATTTGGGGATATATTTGAATGATGACAGCTCATAAATACCCACATCTCCGAACTCTGTGTAAAAAGGTCACTAATCTCGTGCACAAAACAGCCACTATGACGAGATAAAATTAAGACCTCTGAAAGTGAACAAGTGCCGTTCTATTTGTGTCTGGACTATTCCAGAAGTTAGGTATGTGCAGGGAACGCTAATGAAATATTTCAGCAAGGGGCTAAATATGTAACACCTATATGTTACAAACGTAAATGTAGGAATGATGGTTATGATACCTGGGATGTATGATGTAACCAACAAACCAAATAAATAATTAGTAGTCGTCCTCACCACCAGAGAACCTAGCGTTTGTCACTGATGGAGATATTCGGCCAGAAGCTACCTTGTTCGAATCCTGGAGATGGAGGTTAATTTTGACTCAAGTATTTATTTATGAAGGTGAAGAAATGTTGTTATTTAACGTTTCTCATCATCAGACTTCACTCCAATGTCATGACACGCCGGCCGCGGTGGTCTGGCGGTTCTAGGCACTCAGTCCGGAACCGCGCGACTGCTACGGTCGCAGGTTCGAATCCTGCCTCGGGCATGGATGTGTGTGATGTCCTTAGGTTAGTTAGGTTTAAGTAGTTCTAAGTTCTAGGGGACTGATGACCACAGATGTTAAGTCCCATAGTGCTCAGAGCCATTTTTTTTGGCATGACACTAGTCCCAACCTGTCCGCAGTGTTTCATGGAACGGGGAAGTGTGAGGCTTACTGGCTGTATATCAGTCAAATGGAGCAGATTAGATCGTTGGTTAATGTGCTGCAAATTAGTGTTAGTAGGGTACCTGTCAGTTCTGTTGTTCACTTCTTCCATTCTCAGTTTCCACAGTCAGTCACAACACCACAAACATAACATTGCCAGCATCCATATGATAGTGATAATCACTTGATATTTCGTTATAAGTCGAACTAAAGCGTGGGTGGACCAACTCTACTAGAAATTTTCCAAGAACAACAGTCCTCACGGGTCATTGACGAGATGAGAATTAATTTGAGTTCGTAATTTAATAAGTAGCTCCAACTTGGTACTAACTTAATAAATTTGTTTGTCAATCTGCAATTCGTGTTGAGAAGCCCTACATTATCGCCAATTTCATATCAGTCGTTGCGCCAGTTATAATTAATAGATCTATGCAGTCTGGAAAGCAAAAATAAAGAGCAGTTTCACCAATTGCAACAATACAGTTTGATGAAAGTCAGTTAAGTATTGTATTGAGAACACGAAGACGTATCACGGCATAAACTTCAAACTGTGTTACAGCGGTACTGAAAGTTGTAAGGGTTTGCATGACGTAAAGAATGTCTCATGAAATGCTGAACAATGGTGATATCAGAATTAATACGAATTTAAGAATGAGTAACGACAATCAAAAGCCGTGAAGAATTTTAAAAAATGTAATTTCGTGTGACTACGGCCTCACGTCGGGTAGACCGTTTGCCGGGTGCAAGTCTTTCAATTTGGCTCCACTTCGGCAACTGCCGTGAAGAATGAACATGCCACACGTGTTCTTTAATGAGACAGACCTCATAAAATAAAAATCCTTCCTCTGTTAGCTGTCGAAAAATATTCTACTCCTAATTTAATATGGAATTACTTAATGACGGTCAAATATTATCCTAAACTGTCTCACTATTGAAACGGTACTCAGCCATTCCTCCACGTTCCTCGAACTTCAATTCGGTTTGAAAAACCAGTATTATACCATATATATGAGTAATAGAAAATTACCAATAAATCGAGGGTTTCTTTCGTTTTGGGGTACTTTTTCTTGATGCTGTCAAGTTTGCTTCCCCCGTGCTGATGGAATAATGAATAATGATTGTACTATAATAAGATATGAAACAGCCTACAAACGATGAAACTATCCCTGTGCGGTTTTTATGCACTAACGGTCTGGATCATACGACCGCCGGTTACACACGTATATGTTGACTGGAATAATATTGCGTCAAAATTTCCGTTTTACAGAGTTGCGGACAAATTTTTGAAACGTTCGACCTGGTGTTACCTCTGCCTTATTGCAGTATGCTTCGTGAACTAATTCTGTTACACACAGGACATTACTGCTGTCTCCCTGCATTCCTAATAGAAATCAGTCCACCAACACAGGACGATACTCGTCTTTTTCTTATGCAGAAATCTGACACACAAACACAACTTCGGTTATTCTTTTATACACACTGTCACAGGACCTATGAACTCCTCAGTTGCGTGACTGTGTGTTGACTACTGAAAGGAACTCGATGATTTATTGATTCATGTAACCGCTCGACAGCTATTTTTTTAGCCTTGAATCTGTCAGATTAATAATTTGTACGACGTATAATGTATTAAAAGATGTTACAAACATTCTGAAGCAGTTCAGCAATTTTGAAGAATTCTCTCTTAATTCCTAACAAACTGAAAAAATTCCAGTAGTTTTTTTTGGAGCTTTTAACATTCGATAAATTTAATACTTCAACTGGCGGAGTTGGCACCTATATTTTCCATTCAGTAAAAATATTTCCTCATGACAGTCCGTTTCACATACGGCACGCGCAAACACACAGGTCTTGTAACAGAGTTTAAACCGCTTAATTCAATCTCACGCTTTGCGATTCTGTCGCATATCGGCATCTGATCCCAACGATTCAGTCACCGGTGTAGAAGCCGCCTCTAGTCCTTAGCAGCATGATCGATGACTTGATTCTCGCCTCCATAAGACCTACAGCTCACATGCCAGATGATTTGGAAGCATACTTTGTCTCTTCACCTCAAGTCAGAGCAGTGTGTCATTGCATCATTTTGTTGCAGTAATGTGCAACCGTAGGCTGTGTAATAGAAACTGTATTCGTTTTCTTTTCTGTCAGTACACAAGATTGAGAGCGGTATTTTTTCTTGTTAGCGCACGTTCATGCACATCTGTCTTGTTTTATGTGTGCATGTGTGTCATGTGTGTGTGTGTGTGTGTGTGTGTGTGTGTGTGTGTTTGTGTGCGGGTCGGTGCAAAAGGAGTGATTGGGAGAGATGGATAAATTCAAAACTAACTGGTTCTTACACAACGAAACATCTACTAATTCCCCTGAGCCTATTTATCAGATCAGAAGTTACGATATACTGATTCTTTTCTCTACTGGTCTACGACGCAGCCTGTTATTCCAGACTTTCCTTCTGCTCACGTCATCCTCACTACAATCATCGAGTGACGTATGCCTTTGTAATATCCTCTTCTGCTCGTTATCGTGGCATGAAGACAAAAACACTATCTGTCAAAAAGAGTTATGCACCCAGAAGGCATGGATGGATGTCATTGAAAATTCTTACGCTTTCGTGCACCACCGACGTGTATGTAACTCTTTAGAGGTGCATCTGTCTGTGACAGGTAGAACGCCCATCAGAGTTCATTACGGTTGGTCGTGTTAAGTGTCGTTACCACGGCTGGTGGGGTACGTAAGGAGTGTGAACTGCGTCGGATATTGAGTGATTACTGTTAAGTACACGGAAATGTCACGTAATTGTCTGAGACAGCGTTATCAGTTCCTTGCAGGTTTTGAAAGCGGCCTCGCTACGGGTCTCTATGTAGCCGGTTGGCCAAATAGTTTATTATCCAGATTTGTGGGGTATTCAGATGTGGTCCAGTGTTGGACTACATTGGGACGTGAGGGCAGCGATACGCGTCGTAAGTATCGAGTCACATCGTAACTTCTTTGCATTTGCATCTACCATTCGAGAACAAATAATGGACTTGAAGTAAAATTCTATGTGGTTACGCACCAATCAATGGTCGGACACTAGCAGCGGGTAAGCTACGGAATACCGTGCCACAACACAAACGGCTGCGTTTGGAGTTATGCAGTGACTGGAAAGCACGGATTGTTGCTGAGTGGCCTCGCATTGTGTTCAGCGACGAGTCGTGGCTCAGCAATATCTATGATGAGCATCGGTGCCGCGCGTAGTGGCGAGCTGGGACGATGACCCATTCCTCTAATGTCTCGGAGGGGCACAGCGGTGATACTCCTGGCGTCACGGTCTGGGGAGCCGTCGAGTATGGCTTCATGACTCAGCAGGTATGGAGTGAGTGAGTTCTGACGGCAAACGGTACGTCACGGATGCTCTACGTCCTCACGTGGTACATATAATGCGACCGTATCGCGATGTAATTTTTCAACAGGACAATGCTTGTCCACGTGGCACATGTGTCTATGAACTGTCTGCGTCATGTAGAGGTACTGCCGTAGTCAGCAAGACGTCGTCCTGATGGAACATGTATGTGAACAGTTCGGATGTCAACTCCATCCTTAAGCCAGTGTACAGAATATCGAGAACAATTTACAATAGTTGTGGGCCAGCTTGCCTCAGGAGAGGATACAATGACTTAATGACGCACTTCCCAAGCGAATCAGTGCGTGCATCCAGAACAGAGGTATTGCAAGTCTTACTGATAAGCGGGTTAATACTGCCAGGTTCTTTATAAATTTGACTCGACTTTGTAATCACTGAAACACGAGTAGCATCACGTACCCTCTCATCTCGTGTAGTTTCGTATCGTCTCCTCTTCCCTGCTTTAGGGTAATTTGCATTTTTTGTCAGGCGATTTGTGTTACTTCAAATCCAAGTTCGTGTGTTCTAGACGCTGGAATTAATATTTAAATTTTATTAACGACTGAAAATATACGAAATATGTCACCAGAAATTTTGCTGTTTCTGCATTTGCGTCTGCATATCTGGGACCAACACACAGTTTGTGTGTTGACAGTTGTCAATATGTGTCCAAATTCCTCAAGTTTTTAGCGTTGTGGTCGTTGTGCGGCCTGTTTGTTAGGGAACGTCGTGTATTTCTCGACCCGTTTTGGAATGTGGATTCTCGGAGCTTTGTGAACGAGGCTGTCCGCTAAATACATTGTGTTTCTTTCCCACTGAATTTTATTGAGGATTTCCATGACATTCTCATACTAACTAAATAAATTCGTGATAAAGGGGACAGCTCTTTCTTGAATACTTTTACTCTTTCGTTAAACCAACTTCGTAAGGTCTCATCCGCAATACGCACGAACTATTAAAACTTACTTTTTTCGTTTGTAAGTTACAATACTACAGGATTACTTGATAAATCTTAACCTCATATTGACTTCCGTACTCAGTCTGCTTTAAATCGCTCCTATTTAACTCCTAGATACTTGCAAGCTGACTGGTCGCGTAGCCAAAGGTGTTTTTTTATTCATTAGATTAAATTAAATTCATTTATGTTTGGAGTGTTGTGCCAATGTTTTTTACCATAGGCTGATAATCTATAAATTTCTCTGTATTTCATCTGAAGATAGTTACGACTTCACTTCCTTTTACTCAACTTAATCATTTAGGAGCCGCCCTATAGAGCTGCAGATTTATCCGGCAAGATATTTACACTGAACATCCAAAGAAATTGGTACGCCTGCCAAATATCGTGTGGGGCCCCCGCGAGCACGCAGAAGTGCCGCAACACGATGTGGGATGGACTCGACTAACGTCAGAAGTAGTGCTGGACGGAACTGACACCGTGAATACTGCAGGGCTATCCATAAATCCGTAAGAGTACGAGTGGATGGAGATCTCTTCTGAACAGCACGTTGCAAGGCATCCCAGATATGCTCAATAATGTTTATGTCTGGGGAATTTGCTGGCCAGGGGAAGTGTTTAAACTCAAAGAGTATTCCTGGAGCCACTCCGTAGCAATTCCGGTTGTATGGGATGTTGCATTGTCCTGCTGGAATTGCCCAAGTCAGTCGCAATGCACAATGGACGTCAATGGATGCATGTGATCAGACAGGATGCTTACGCACGTTTCACCCGTCAAAGTCGTATCTAGACGTATCAGGGGTCCTATATCATTCCAACTGCACGTGCCCCACGCCATTACAGAGCCTCCACCATCTTGAACAGTGCCCAGCTAACATGCAGGGTCCATGGGTTTATAAGGTTGTTTTCATATCCATACACGTCAATCCGCTCGATACAATTTGAAACGAGACTCGTCCGATCAGACAACATGTTTCCAGTCATCAACAGTCCATTGTCGGTATTGACGAGCCCAGGCGAGGCGTAAAGCTTTGTGTCGTGCAGTCATCAAGGATACACGAGTGGGCCTTCGCCTCCTAAAGCTCGTAGCTATGATGTTTCGTTGAATGGTTCGCACGCTGACACTTGTTGCTGGCCCAGCAATGAAATCTGCAGCAAGTTACGGAAGGGTGGCACTTTTGTCACGTTGAACGATTCTCTTCAGTCATCGTTGGTTGCGCTCCTGGAGGATATTTTTTCGGCCGCTGCGGTGTCGGATATCTGATGTTTTGCCGGACTCCTGATATTCACGGTACACTCGTGAAATGGTCGTAGGGGAAAATCCCCACTTCATCGATACCTCGGTGATACTGTGTCCCATCGCTCGTGCGCCGGCTGTAAGACCACGTTCAAACTCACTTAAATCTTGATAACGTGCCATTATAGCAGCAGTAACCGATCCAACAACTGCGCTAGACACTTGTTGTCTTAAATAGGCGTTGCCGACCGCAGCGCAATATTCTGCCTGTTTACATATCTCTGTTATTGAATACGCACGCCTATAGCGTTTCCTTTGGCACCTTATTGGGTATAAGGTATTCCGTGGGTGAGATTTCAACCAAGCTATGTGGCCGAATAACAGAAAAGTCTATACTTCAAACGCATTGGTGTTTAGTAGAACCGTATTTCGTCATGAAATCAGGGTCGGCTCATATCGACACATTCGTAATTATCTCAAACTGCTTGTCTGCAGCCCCTAATTTACCTGAATTTTTCTGCTCGTATTACCGTATAGTTTCTCCCCTCCTATTAGTTACGATGCATTATCTACGCATCGTGAAAAGCGGCTGCCCTATTACAGAACCTTAAGGTACAAAAGGCCCTACGATTGCCTCTGATGATGCCTCCAGGTGGTTAACAGCACGCAGTTCCCGAACGAGTGTATATCACTTAACCGTGTCTGAGTTACAGTACGATTTTTTACAAAACTCTGCTGTCGGAAGTGCTTTTATTATGTTGATAAGAAACTGTATGAGGAAGATGGAAACTTCTGACTGACTGTCTGTTCACGGTTACTGGTCCACGCAGTTATAATTTTCTGTACCGAAATCGCAGTGACTGCGTTCACTCGCAGAAACGATGTGATGGCAATAGGGATTGAGTTGGGCAGCGTGATAAAGAGGTGGGGAGGGCAGTGTACCCGCCGCGAGAACAAGGCCCCGCCGGATGTACGGACTCATCTGCGCCTGGCCGACCGTGACTGCGTCGGATTCTGCGTTACACGGTTGCGTAATGGGCTCCTTCTTTTTCCCAAGACGCCGCAGCCGCGGCCGCTGCACGTGAACTCGCTCGCTGCTTATGAAGAAGCCGCATCATTACTTCGCTTCTGCTCTGCTGCCTTCGATCTTCCCCCCTCCCCCCAGACTCCCAAACAAAACGGTAATGGTATTTGTTATAACCCGTACCGTGCGAACTAACCGTAGTGAAGCAATAACTACCACTAGAAACTTGCTCAGAGTGTGAGGCTGTACGTCACAGATTCCCACTCTTACTAGCCCCATCACCACCGAACGATATTACATGCCAGCCAACGTTTCTTACCAAACAAAACTTTATACTGAAAAAAAAACATCACTCTAGTTGTAAAATGACGAAAGGTGAATAACATTTAATTCACAATCGAGCAAATAAAATTAACGTGTTTTTGTAATATGAATCTGCATCTACATGTATACTTACATCCACACTCTACAAACCTCTGTCAGGCGCAGAAGGTAATTCTCATTCTACCAAGAACTGGTTTCCATTCGCTTGTGCGGTACGAGAAGAATAACTGATGACATACCCGTGTAATTAGTCTTTGCTTCACATGAACTATACGGAGAGGGGTGCGGTGGATTCCTAGACTGCACATACTATACTAGGGTACATTCACGGTGTTGTTGTCGTTTATCTTCACGTTTTCGCCAGTATAGGTCTTCAACGTTACATCTACGTACTAACCCCGCAAGCCGTCTTACTGTGTTGGAGGGCGGTACCTTGTACATGTACTAGCCATTCCCTTTCTTGTTCCATTCGCAAATGGAGGGAGGGAAAAACGACTGTACATACGCCTCCATAAGAGCCCTAATTTCTTTTATCTTCTCTTCGAGACTCTTACATGAGATGTACGTTGGTGTCAATAGAATCGTTCTGCAATCTGTGGTGTCTAGGAAGCTTGCATACTCGGTTCGATAGACAAACATTCGAACAAATCGTATTAATGAGTTTTATTGCAAAATTACAATTCTTAACTTTTGCAATTACACATATGTGTCGCAAGCAAAGGGCGACATCCTAAATATTGAGTCTTCTTCAATACAGACACTCCAAAGTCACATTAGAGAGTACAAGGAAGTTTCTAGGGTTGACGCTGCTATAGAACTCGCTAATCTTGAAGCTGCTATTGGACTGGGCCGTCACCAATCGGCCTCAGCGCTTATGTCCTCTTCACATAGAGGCCGCTGCTGTCGTGTTGTCCTCCTGGAGAGGGGTCGTTCAGCGTGCGATTGTCTGTCTTCTCACAGCCATCGACGTGCCAGCACTTGACTTTACGCCGTAACACAATCTGTCACAAATAATCGTTCTCCAAAAAGTCTCAACCGGTTTTCGCGAAAAGAACGTAATGTTTCCTTCAGGGTTTCCCATTTGAGTTCATAAACATCTACTTAATAGTGTTGATCGAAACCTACCTATAATAAATCTGGCAACACGCCTCTGAATTGCTTTGACGTCTTCCTTTAATACAATCCGGCGGGACACCAACTGCGTGAACAGTACTCAAGAACATAGATTAGCTAAATTTTCCTATAATTCTCCCATAACCAGAAGTTAACCATTCGCCTTCCCTCCTAGAGAGATTACGTGCTCGTTCCATCTCATATCGCTTTGCAGCGTTACGCCTGCGTATTTAATGGACGGGTCTATGTCAAGCTGGACGCCGCTGAAACTGTATTCGACCACTACAGGATTGGTTTTCCTCTTCGTCCGAATTAACTTCCATTTTTTCTACATTTAGAGTATTTACCCATTCATCACACCAGAGAAATATTTTGTCTAAGACATTCTGTGCCCTCCTAGAATTGCAACACTTTCCCGTTCATACAGCGTCATAAACAAATAGCCGCAGATTGCTGTTCATTGTGTCCGTCAGATCATTCAAGTATATAGAGAACGATAGTGGTCCTGTAAAGCTCTCCTGGATCACCCCCGCCGGGACCCTTGTCCCTCATGAACATCACCGTCCGGGACAGCGTATTGGGCACTATTACTTACGATGACTTCGAGGCAGACACATATCAGACAACCTACTTTGCAAGCTCGGATTTCGATAAAAGTCTGCAGTGAGGCACCGCGTCAAAATCTTTCCCGATGCGTAGGAACATGGAATCAAATTGCCCTTTTCGTGTACGATACCCTGCGAACAATGGCTCTGAGCACTATGGGACTTAACATCTGTGGTCATCAGTCCCCTAGAACTTAGAACTACTCAAACCTAACTAACCTAAGGACATCACACACATCCATGCCCGAGGCAGGATTCGAACCTGCGACCGTAGCAGAAGCGCGGTTCCGGACTGAGCGCCTAGAACCGCTAGACCACCGCGGCCGGCTGCGGACAATGGTCGAAGGCCTTGTCGCCCTTCGACCATTGTTCGTAGGATATCGTGCACGAAAAGGGCAATCTGATTTTCGCACGAGAGATGTTTTCTAAGCCCGTGACGGGCTTTCGTGGGTCAAATAAACATCCGACCATTCGCGCTTCCCTTATATATATATTTTCAATATTTCCTATTAGCCCTATTTTGTATGGGTCCCACACACTTAAACAAAGTTATGGAATGGGTGGCAAGAGTATTTTTTAAGCAAACACCTTTACAGACTAATTGCATTTTCCCAGTATCCTACCAGTCGACCAAAGTTTGTCGGCTGCTCTATCTCCGTCTGAAAGCATGTATGCAGTAAATTTCATATCCTCACTAATTTTTACACTCAGTTATTTTTATCAGTACACTGATTCATTTTTTAACATTCAAAGCAGCTTGCCAGTAATTGCTCCACTTTGTAATCTTATTAAGATATGAGTGAATATTTGAGCCGCTTTTTATGATGGTACATCATTATAGAGTACAGCATCATCTACAAACCATTTGCTGTAACTATTGACTGTATAATAGGTTATTAATATACAACAAACTTCCCTGGGGCACAACTGAAGTTGCTTCTACGTCTGTCGATTATTCTCCATCCAAGATAAAATACTGCATCCTCCCTATAAATAAATTCCGAATCTAGCCAAAAATTGTATTTCATACTCCATATAATCGTACTATTGTTAATAAACTTTGGTGCGATTTCGAGTGAAATACTTACTATCAATGTTTTCCAGAATCCGTGGTGGTTGACACTACGGAGGTCATTCTGTTCGATGTACCTCATTAAGTCTGAACTCAGGATATAATCCCATATATTTACAAACAGCTGAGACCTGCCGCTTATGAAATATTACTTTATTTCCGTGAACAAGTTTCTGGACGATCTTCGAGTGTGACATGCAGAAGTTTAGATTTGCACTCTTAAGAGCATGAGTCTGGTTTATTCAGAGTGACAAGAAGATAGAAAACACTTCTGTGTATCGTATTTTGTTCCCTATCGCCTTGTGACAGTGAAGCAACACCAGTTTCCAGCATCTTACTTTAATTATGAGTGTGCAAATTTCTGCATGTCTCGTCCGACTAGCCTGAGATGGTTCTTAATTTGTTCGTGCAACTAACATAATATTCTGTGAGTGACTGATCGCACTAACTGTAATCACACAGGCTGATCCAGCCAATCTCTTTAACATACATCCTTTCTAATACGTAATTATGTTTTCAGCTCTCTAAACGACGTATTATCTCTTTTCGTATATTTATTAATTTCAGAGATATTTATATCAACTGCACTTGTTCAGATGAAAATATAGTACTTTCTGCTGCTAATATCGCAAATCTGAAAAAGTTGAAATCAACGGCGTTTCATTCTCCAAAGTTCGCTTAGTAATTTGGAGTAAGTACAATATTTAGAACTTACAATTTATTTGTTTTGAACATGAAACCGAGTGCTCTATTACACGTAAGTAAAATAAGGAAATACGCCACGTCAGGGAAAATAGGAAACAGTTTTATTTTAGATTGCGGTCAACCACTGCCAAATTTCCACACTCTGAAAGAAATGGTCCGTGCTGGCTATAAAATACGTTTTAGTAAAAAAACGTTTCAACAAGTCCACTATGAATTATAAAGGCGAAACCCTTCCTGGCTTAAAAAAAAAAGTATTTTACAGCCAGTGCAGTTCATTTCTTTCAAAATCAGGAAACGGTGTGTTGCGTCACCAGGATACCAATCTCAAAAGGGGACAGAGGAAATATAGCTTTCATTCTGTCCGCGTCGTTCAAGTGTGTCGACTGCTGGATGGTGTGAAAAAGTGAATATCTTTCACAAACTATGATAAAGTAGATACGCCACTTCTTTACGGAGAATGAAGAACGCGAAGTGAACTGTTGAATTTTCCACAGAAGGGTATCCCTGCAGACGGTGTCCAAGAAAAAAGGCAATGCAGTGAATGTGCAAAAAATTGTTATTGGTAGGGCGCAGGAATACTACGCAGGGGGTAAGGGGCTAGCCTGCAACGAGGACAGAGAACGAAATACGAGTAGGTGTTCTGGCAGCTGTTGCTCATAATCCACGTGTTAGCTACAGAGAAACTGCTAGTGCCTCTAGAATAATAAGCCTATCGCTGTTAGCACTGTGCCGGAAAATGCCTTTTATCCGCATCACGTGTCACTTCAACCAGCAAATTAATTAGGTGGATTGCTGTGAATGCATGGAATTCTGTCTCTCGGTTCTGATAACATATCATGACAAGAGGTTCTTTTCTTCAAAAAATTCTCTTTACTGGTGAAGCTATCTCAATGATGTAATGCTGAAAGTAAGAAATATGCGTTGTTGATCTGCTGAGAATGAGCAACGGTTGAGGCAGACTGAACATCAGAGGCAGTGGAGTGCGGACTTGAGGTGCGGGTTTACTGGAGACTATGTGACTGCTCCTTACTTTGCTGAAAATATCTTAACAGGTCAAAGGTACTCACCGAGGTGCCACTCGCTCTCACAGAGGGAGTACCCTTTGAAATACTTCAACGTATATGTTTCCAGCAAGAAGGGTGTCCGGCCCATTATTCGCTTGTTGCTTGGAAAGTGCTGAGACAGCTCTTTCCCTCTCGCATGGTAGGGTGTGAACGCGTCCTCAGTTGCCATGCACGTTCACCAGATTTGACGCAAATGGACTTCTTTCGCTGGAATAGACTGAAAGGTGATGTCTAGGCACAAGTTCCGACGATCGAAGAGGATTTCAAAGATTCCATTGTTGCAGCAAGTACAACAATGTCGAAGGAGTCTCTTCAGTGTGTCAAGATGTCCCAGGACCAATGACTGAAAACGTGTATTGCAGCAGACGGTTGTCACTTCAAACACTTGATGACATAAATGGAATTTTAGGGAAATGTTTATTAGCATTTTCTTGTGTAATTTCCTGTCTGTTACTGTTGCTCGTGATACGTTTTAATGCGAGTGCGAATCTCATGACTTATAGTTATTATTTAACAACATTTATACCTCAGTTTGCTGCCTTATAAATCTATTCAATTTGTGATATACAGCTTTTCTCAATGCTCTGGCGGGAACAACAGCAGGAATGCCACCTTCTTTGCCTTCCAGTTTGCGTGTCGGTCCAGTAACAAGTAGCTGAAGACCTACAACAAGTAGCCAAATCTAATTAGCTTCAACTTTAAATTAAATTTTTCTCCGTTGTTCGGCTCCTCTAAATACAACATGAACTGCCACGTGAGACAACAAACGGTTTCGTGTTCAAAACAGGTAACTCTTGAGTTACAAATATTCTAATTACTCATAAACTACTAATCGAACTGTGAAGAGTCAAACGCCATTGATGAATTGATATTTGTTTTCATGGGCATTAGGCCATGTTCCAAGGCATCTTATGATGTGTCCTGCGTTGGAGGACGGAATTATGCAAATACCAGACTATCAATCTGTAATTAAATGCCATTCAATTCATCTTTTTTAGCACTACCAGTAGTAAGTACAAAAGTTCATTTGAAAAAGCGAAGTGATATCAGTACCTCTGTAATTAATACAACTATGTGATGAGCCTTTCTTCGTTTAGTGAGGACTTTTCCATAATTCATTTGAGTGGAAACTGTGTTGCGATATCTTAAACGGTTCGGGAAATATGTGAGGTAAGCAGCTAATCCTGCACTTTTTTATAGTATACACTTTACACTTCATTTAATGTACAGTTATGGAGTCCATAAGAGATACGTTTAATGTCACATGTTTTGTAGATGTACAAGACCAGAAAATATGACTCATCGTTTTTATATTCGGTTTGGTCTCTGCCATTTTACTTCGCAAGTCATGTTCCAAGTTCATTCGTTTACTTGCTTTTGTTTTTATGCCTACAAAATTCGAAAACCACTTTCACACCTGTAAATTGTAGCGAATTGAATCAGTATTCTCAACATTTTTTGCAAGTGATAATAAACCCTCGTGACCAAACTTTGGCTATAACGTTGTCAGTTCCGCGTTATCAAAACCTGTTTTCAGAGTGCTGCGTTCGTGATGCCCAAGAAATTGTACTCGGGCTCGATTTTCGCTATTCTTGCATCCACTAAAATGTTCTTAGAACTTAGGTATTTATTTGTCACCTTTTCACACCGTGGGATTAGTAGTTAATAGGCATTACTTTCCTCGACGAAAAAGTTGAAATTTCGTCTATGAATGTGCAATTTTCATTTTAAGCATCGAGCGTCATTGTCAATTTTGGGAACATCGAAAAGTCCCCGCTTCAGCTTTATGTTGATAAAGCTCCAAGTCGCAGATACAAGTGAAAACTAACTTAAAATTATGTCATGTCGTGTAAAAATATGCACCATCACTCTTTTCGGGCGTATGTTAAGAGTAGTTGTTTATATGTTGGTTTAGATCCGTCAGCGAGGTAACAACTGGATGGAGAAGTAATGAATAATAAGCGAGGTGATAACGCGGACACTCTAAGCCACGTAAATGAGGTATCATACGCTAAGTACTCATCGCAGACACCATTATGAAATTACGTTTACATACCCATTTCATTCGTTTCCAGCAGCATCACGTCACACGGCAATGCTTTTATTTGAAAATTGTAAGTAATTACTAGTTAAACGTCTAACATTTAACGAAACAGTGATGATAGAGATTTTTTTAAAATACTTTATTGTAATGACTCAACTATGATCGGACTCTTGCTGGTTTTGCACCTCAGGAACTTTCAGATATCCCCCACAGAATAATTACACCCATGTTGTGGACATTGAGCTCTGTGAACGTCCATGTTTCGAGCCTGGGAGACAGATGGTCGAATCTAAAGGAAAATCGATTGCGTCATTCCTTTTTCCCAGAGAGAGAGAGAGAGAGAGAGAGAGAGAGAGAGAGAGAGAGAGAGAGAGAGATTTCCAAACGATGACATCTATCTTCGTGTAATGCAGAGATTTAACATTGCTAACTGTGATTCGTCAGCCAGATCTGCTGACTCGTTGGTTGTTTCCTCACAGCTGGATTGATAAGTGTTTCGTGCTGTAGCTTATTTTAATTCGTCACAATAAAATGATAATGCATATACACTCGTGTATAAAACGTAAGGTCGAAAGTAACTTTCACGTGATATGTCACAGCCACGTAGCTCAATTAAACTTGGACCAACATAAAAATAACTGCTACACTGTTGTGCATAAGGTAACCGAAAGAAATGAGCAATGAGGCGAACACAAATGACACAGTGAATGCACCACTATTTATGACAGTACCCTTGATATTACAAAAGGCGGACGTGGATCTTAATAGAACGTGTTTCTCATAAACATGCTAGGATTCACTTAATTTGTTGATATCTGCTTTTACTTTTCTATGATAGGAAAAATTTTCATCAGGAATTACGTACCATAAAGTCAGTAGACTTAAACAGTAGCTACGACCGTACTTTCATTGATAGGATGCTCTCGAAAATAAAAAGAAACACAAAATATTCACCAACATATCTGATGACAATGTCCAAAATTGTAGAAATGGTGTTATGTAACACCTTACGATACAGTTCAATTTATTCCTTATTGTACTTCCGGTTTTCTAGCACAATGGTTTTTAAAAAAAAAAAAAAAAATGGGAAACTCAGCCACACAGAAATATTTGAAGTTACTGAACTTTTGTAACTAATCTTATCTACAACTACTACTATAGTGTGTAATTAACACTATGTAGAGACACGATTATTTTGTTCGATGGCACAAAAAAGGAAGCATTCACAGTTCATCAGAAATTCAATGAACTGAACAAAAACATGCAATTTACCATTTAATAAAAAAGAGAGAAGAGTATAATCGTTGGAGATATTACAATCCGTTCTGTAAATGGGACTCATACATTTAATGTTTCCCGCAAATCAACTATGTGGAATGCGGTGATCCACAAAACCTCATGTCTTTCCACAAGACATAAAAAAGTGTTCTTTCATGCCTTGGCACACCGAATATCCGTGTACCATTGTCTGAATAAATTGAATTAGAACTGAATAAGTTGAGACACATAGCCGTGGAAAACGGATACAATCCTGAAATAGTTAAACCAAATCTATAGAGATAAGTAGGAGAGAAATCACGTTTATAAATGAAGGGAAAAAGCAAAAACCCAAAAAGTTATACATCGGGCAAATATCTGACACAATTAGCTACATTTTCGGTAAAAGGATGTAAAAATTGGTTTTAGGCCTGAAAATACAATTCAGTCCAATATAGAATATAAATCTGACCCGATACCTCACTACCACCAGTCGGGCACATATAAAGTACAGTGCAACGATTGCAGTAAGTATTACATTGGACTAATCGGTAGGAAAATATGTGCACGTTACAAAGAATATTATAACACCGACAAAAGCAATCGACCGACGTTTGCTACTCATTTGGGATGAAATGCATGTAGTACATAAAAACTGAAAGTAGTGTTACTATTTTACAGAACGCAGAGAAAGGTAGACATATGGATCTCTTAGCAGAGATAGCAATTTTCTCACATTACGCTACAGACCTAAATTCATTTCTGATAAACAACTTGAACTGCAAAACAACAAATATATTGAAACTTTTGGTGCTATAGTGTTACAAAGATAATACTAATGACGAAGGGAATTCTTTGCCGTTTTATTTAGTGTGTTCTTTGGATAGCTGTGAATAATTAACACTTCATGCATCTACCTATGCGTGGCTAAGCATTATTTATAAATATTATATTTCTTAAATTGTGTTTTTGACATAGATGTAGCTCTTGCTGTTGAAAAATCTGTAAGCCTTGCTTTACTTTTGCTACAGTTTTCAAACATTCTTTTCGCCCGAAATGTTTGAATATGCATGACGTGTGTATGACATGTGCTCGAAAATGCTCTTTCAGTGAAACCGGTCGCACGAAAAGAATAAATAGGACTTCAGATCAAGATGATACGTGTTATCATTTCTACAATTCATAAAAGCCGTGGAACACAAAATGGTTCAAATGGCTCTGAGCACTATGGGACTCAACTGCTGAGGTCATTAGTCCCCTAGAACTTAGAACTAGTTAAACTTAACTAACCTAAGGACATCACAAACATCCTTGCCCGAGGCAGGATTCGAACCTGCGACCGTAGCGGCCTTGCGGTTCCAGACTGCAGCGCCTTTAACCGCACGGCCACTTCGGCCGGCGTGGAACACAATCGACAGAAATATTCAGTGTCCAAAATTTCTCCCAACAAAAAGAACCTTTTGTAGTATGTAAGATAAACTTGTAACATATAAAATAAAATAAGAATAACAGATTAGCGAACATGCTGATGGTGAATAATTATTCAGTAACACTACACTACAGAGAAGTGGGCAAAACCTGTAATTATAAAGACCAATAGCCCCCTACGAACTGAGGTGTCACATACAAGATAATCTTTATGGAATGAGGTTCTTTCTTCACTGACAAAACACATCTTAGAAGCTGGAAACTGCCGAAAAATAACTCCACACTTCCACAGTCTTGCTTAGAAGTCAAAGTCAGACATATTACTCTATGAACTTTTTCCATTCGGGTTCCAAAACACAAACTTATTCTGGTTTAGAAAACTGGTAACCCTAAAGCACTTGAAGGACTCTCCGCAAATGATTTCACGCGAGCAAACTCTACTTCCCTCCTCACTTCATGTACTACGCTAATATGTAATTATACACTCCGCTACAGTTTCCCCTATGGTATGAATGTAATTGTTTAATGTATGTAGAATATTACTTGCACTGCTATAGCATGTGTATATTAGTCACGAGGCTTGAAATCTGCCTAGTTTGCTAAATTGTTCTGTCTTTTGGTACTATAGAGGTGCATTAATTTATTTGGCTGAAATGCTAGTATCTAAAAAATGAGATAACTGACAGATACCGCGTCTTACAAAATTAAACGTTTTGTGGACAATAGAGTGTAGAGAGTGTGTTTTGGTGTAACAGTTAAGTTTTTTAGCATAAACCGTCAATGAACACGAATCTGAAGTTGTAATGCAGTAAATCAGTCGACCTTCGAAATACATAAATGTTTATGTCTGTTTACTGTTAACATGACTTTACACATTTCGTAATTTTCTTCTATAGTATCGTATAGATTTACTATCTGTTTAACTCAAGCCGCTAATCCTTGCATTTATTACTTCACTGTCGGTGCAATACGAATTGATGCGAAGTCTCTAGGACTTTCCGGATTTACAGAAGGGAGTAAATATTCCAAAAACGAGATAATAGTGATGCTGAGGCAGAAACATAGTTTTCAAAAATGAAAAACACCAATAAAAATTATAAATCAATATTATTTTTGAAAATGACCGAAAATCATATTTCAGTAAAAAATTGAAGAAAAAGCTGAAAGAGTCGGAATATAGCTCAAGTAAAGATAAATTAAAGAATTAAATATACACAGTATCTTAAATATAGGAACTTAGTCTTATGGCTATTTTTTGCATCTTCAATTTCATGTTTGTACTGCAAATAACTAAAATCACACGGCTATTTTGTGTATACGGAGATTTTCTTCTTTTCGTATTCATTTGACATGACACTAACTGTTTTCGCGTGATACAAGATCATCACACGGAAATGTTTTCGTTCAGCGATGTAACAAGAGCATTCGTTGCCGAATGTGAGCAGGAATCCTAAATGTATTGAGTGCTTAAATGAGTAAGACGGAAATAGATATTTAATATGTCCTTTATAAAATACTTGGTGAGCCTTACTTGCAGCACGAAACAATGATATTGTCATTGTGCAACAGCTGATCAACGTAAATGATCAAAAACTTACAAGGTATGAAGACGTATTTTCTGTGATCTCACATACGTGGACAGGCCGAAACAGGTTTCATTTGAATAAATGAAAAACTAAGGACCCAGATAGCTGGGCAGCACTTCAGTATGATCACATGGCTGACGACGTATGGAAGATTGGGTCTGGCCCTGAGTCATCCTCTGTTAGCCTAATGGGAAGGCGGCCGTCCACAGTAAGCGGCAAATCTGGGCTCGAGTCCCGCCCCAGCACAAATTTTCATTGTCGTCAATCCATTTTGCAGCTGTGGTAGTCCAAATTCGCATCTCCGGAAAAACTAAACAAGCACACATGGTCGCGGAAGGCTCAGTTCATGAACAACAGATCACTTTTAGTAATATTTCTGACACGGCAGGACGATTCCCATTCGCTCATCTATCTGGCTTTGCGGTTTAGTCGGAATTTTTTGCGGGCTATCTTCCACTTGACAACGTCTTAAACGTCTTATGGTGTCCGGGAGCGTTTCGGATAGTTTTCTAATCTTCAAAGTGGCCCCTAAAGCTATAAAGGCACCATTTTTCCACTTACAAGGGGATCACGCCTATTCGTTATCACCGATTTTGTCCGTATATACACATTTTCCGGTTTTTATGTTACTTGCATTTCAAATAAACCGAAGTAATGTTCAAAATACATTTTTTCTTCATATTTTCATAAAAGGCAAGGACAGAAAAAGCATGGAAAAACTTGAGATTGGAAGTAAATTTCCAGGAAGGGATTATAAGGCGTACACAATATCTTCCTATTCAAAATTAGATGCTTTTACTACTTTATAGATACGATTTACACGTGCTAGAATGATATTCTCGTAAACACAGGGCTAATTTTCTCGACATCTTGCACACGTTATATGCCTAAACGCCGCATTTTTCAATTACGTGGTTATTTTAAAGTTTCTATACAAAAAAAACGTGGTTTACTTTCATATAAATTTTGCTCTCATCGCACATTTCGACAGCAAACCGCGTGTAACGCATCAGTTCGTCAAATATGAGATGGATAGATGGTGATATACAGTGGAATGTACTGTGATGTAGTCTTCTCGGGATGTGATTTCTTTTCCTCTCTCTTTTCCCCTCCTCTTTGATTCTGAAACTTTTTGATCAAATTCTGTATCTGACAAATGGAGAATATTTGGGAAGAATAAGTCTAATACCGCACAGGGACAATCCTTCTTCATCTTCGAAAACATCGTCGTATATTTGCGCATTGTTTGTTTTTGTCATGGGCCAATTAACTGAAGAAATTTGTCCTCTTGCACGTATGGCTTTATCAGACCACTCAAAAAATTTTGTATAAGTTTGCTGTAATTTTTCCAGATTTTGACTAAGTAATGACGACGTTCCTATATTTTCCCGCCTACTCATCAATCGTTTTTTTCATTCTGCGGCCAAAATGTGCCAGTACTCTGTTGTAGACATACGTAGACTGTTGGCAATAATTTTTCAGACGGATATTTCGGTTTAGTTCCGGTGTAAATAACGTAAAAACAGAAAGTAAAAGAAATAAAAATCACGCGTGGGGACTCGACCCCACAACCCTTGGATTACCGTTCTCTAGTCTTTCTGCTGCGACCACCACAGCCTGGAGCCTACACGAACATAAATGACACATATCTCGGTTGACCAGAGCCAGAAGTGGTATTTCCTGTAAACACATGTCTATCTGAAACTATTTCTTTTAACACATTCGTCTCATACCAAACCTTGTTTATACTATAAATTTGGACTAAATCAGTGTGAAATTGTAGCGCCAGTCCCAGGTTTGCCTGTATTTGTGTAGACGTTTTTCGTTTAGCAGTTAGTTTGACTTTTTAGTCCATTACAACGCGTAGCTGTAGAAAAAGCAGACAACGTTACCGCCATTAAATGGAAACACGGCGGCGTGAACATAACTTGACGGAAAGAGAGCTACCTAGAACAAGGCGCCATATGTATCTAAATGGTAGCCTGGTCATAAGATGTTCTACCGTTCGTTTCGATGTAACGCTTGTCAAGGAATAATCCTGAGGACTAATTAGATTTCAGAAATCCACGAACTTTTATTTATTCGTATACCTACAGAAAAGCTAATTAAAGTTGTAAGAAATAAAGATGAAATGTTGTCATCCAGTGACAGTAGGGTCAGTACGATCAAGAAATGTGACCGGCAGCATTTCAGAGTTACGTATAACATGTATGCTCGACAAACTGAATACCACAAAGGTGAAACAGATAAATAACACTATCGGGATGATATAGGCATGCCTACAATTAGATTTTAAATATCCACGGGGTTCTGCGTTTTCTAGATCCACAACACTTAACAATCACAAGGATTTCATACTTGACACACGCGTCATTTAATATACACGTACACAAAATGCAAATAACGCTATATTTCTGGCATAATGTATGCGAAATATTCTTGTGTTATAGACAGCGATATGCATACATTTATTTCTGCATCTTCTTTATCAGTTTATCAGATGCCACTGATTAACGGCTATATGCTCGAATACTGGTCTGGCAATTAAATATTTCTAAAGCGCGTCTCATGGTTTACAAGTACACGATGTCGTGGTGAAAATGAGAATATTCGAAAATTTTAAATCGTCAATTAGGATGTAGGGGACATAAATAATCATCTCTTTTCTGAGCAGATTACATTCTCACGAACTACCGAAAGCACTTTTTGAACTAGTTTATTTTTGTTTTGACGTCGAGATGTATGGCAACTGGAAGGTTCAGATTGTTGCAATAAAACTTGCTTTCAGTGGTTTTGGTACTGTCCCCAATTAATCCATCTCTTGCTGCAGTCCGCATCTCGTGGTCGTGCGGTAGCGTTCTCGCTTCCCACGCCCGGGTTCCCGGGTTCGATTCCCGGCGGGGTCAGGGATTTTCTCTACCTCGTGATGGCTGGGTGTTGTGTGCTGTCCGTAGGTTAGTTAGGTTTGAGTACTTCTAAGTTCTAGGGGACTTATGACCACAGCAGTTGAGTCCCATAGTGCTCAGAGCCCCCCCCCCCCCCCTCTTGCTGCAGTTTAGTAAAGGGTGTTTTTAAACCAGCTAGTGCGTATTGATACTTTGTTGAAGATTCATTCAAAACCATACTTAACTGAAAATAATAATTAAGGAATGAATATTCGACGGTCACTTAGTCAAAGTGCTGATCAGTCGAATAAAACATTGCTACTTTAATATGGGTGCAGTGCGTGGCAGTCGAAAATGTATCCTGGTAGACGCTACAAATCACTTTTGAGATCTCAGAAGTGAGTACTATTTATTTCAATATATTAAAATCGTGGGAACAAATATAGCTTACATGCGTCTTTGCGAGATGTTATTTTCTAATATTATATCCACATTCCACTGCATCGATACATAAGGAGTCCTAGAATATTCATACATATCAATCTGCAACTCGGTTCTTTAAATTTGTTAAGTAAGATTTTCACCCGATATGACATTCAGCGAGAAATTACTCAGTACCTTAAGCACACTTATTTTGAGAGAACGCTGCTCAAGTGTTGATAATACTCTTCGTGACACGGTGCTTTCTCATTTGTGTGCCTGACAACCGTAATAAGCATCCCTCCACCATCAAGGAAATATTAACGTCGGGAAAAGAATAATAACTTAGCATTTGCTGTGGCGTATCTTCGGTGTACAAATTTCCAGTAACATGCAGTATACTCTGAAAACGTGTTGTGGAATGATTGAGATGTTTCAAATTTCTCTAATATGCGACACTTTTAACAATTTCTACTTCGTGTTATGTAAGTAATCCAATACAGTATAGTATTCGTGTTATTTAAGTAATTCAGTACAGTGCAGTATGTATTATTCAACAAGTATGCAAGATCAACTTTTTTAACATTTACTTTTTAATTATCTGTTTCAATTTCCAAAGAAATTTATTTTAAAGTTCAATTTCTCAGTGGAATGCGCTATTTTGACGTTTTCTATGTTTTTTCCCTGGGTATGTGTTTCTTAAATCTGACTGTGATTCTACAGTGCTCTTAGTATGGTAATTACCAATATTTTTCTTAATGTGTATTACGGATAGATAAACTCTTTAAACTGATTTTTACATTGAGCTCGATAATTTTTTTATTTACTATTGTTATAAACTTGTCTGTAGATCGAATATTTTTACTGACACTTACACAAAGGCTAGATTGCGACTCACCAAAAAGATGATACGTTGAGTTGTAGAGAGACGGAAAGACTGTTCACACTGAAATTTTGGTCAAAGCCTTCTTCCGAAAAGAAAGGGAAAAAGGTACACATTCTCATACAGCAGCACACCCACGCAACATGACCGCTACGTCGATGGACGTTAAATTCATATTTAGTTTATTCCTTTACTGCGTCGTGAGCTAATACCCTATGACCTCTCGAAATGTTGATGACTTTGACGAGATCGAAAAGAAAAATTTGGTATGCCTTCCTGTCGACGATCAAGTCCTTACACATGGAGATAACGTTCGAGTGAGCCAACAACCGTTGATGATATAACATTGACAAATGAAGTTTCTTGCTTGTAGAGAGAGAGAGAGAGAGAGAGAGAGAGAGAGAGAGAGAGAGAGTGAGTGAGTGTTCAACTGGTTCAAATGGCTCTAAGCACTATGGGACTTAACATATCAGGTCATCAGTCCCATAGTCTTAGAACTACTTAAACCTAACTAACCTGAGGACAACACACACATCCAGGCCCGAGGCAGGATTCGAACCTTCGGCCGTAGCAGCAGCGCGGTTCCGGACTGAAGCGCCTAGAACCTCTCGGCCACAGCGGCCGGCTGTGTATGTGTGCAAACGGCATATAACTGCGGCTTATTATTGGATTGAAATGCGGTAATTTATCATTAGTGTTCTCCGAAGAGGCGTTCTATGGGGAACAAATGAGATCACGGGAGAGATGATCGTGGATGTGGCGATAAAGACTTTTAAAGTTGTTTCAGAAATCAGAACTGAGTGTAAATATAGAATGACGTTCTTGGCTGGGATGTTTGCTAGTTGTTCAGCCGCCTAAAACAGAAAGGTTTTCTTTATATGAACTTATTGTATGCCTTTGTCGCGAGAGGCGTGATCGTTGTTTTTAAGTGCTTCTGTAAGAGTGTAAGCGATTGTGGTGAGAGCGTTTGGAGTGTAATGTCGTGTCATTGATGATGATAAAAAAGAGAGAGTGAAATCCGGTGCCGGCATATAATGCCTGTGTCTCTCGAGAAGCCCCAACAAACAGCGCGATAAAGCGTAACGTCCTCATCCGGCAGACGTTTGACGATCAACAGTGTCTCGTCCTCGTGCCATGAGAACTTGCCGTAGGTGACTGGAATAGTGTCTGTTGATGGAAACTGTACACCACACCTCTTATTTCTTTGCCGCCCATGTGAAGCCGTTGGACATTTTTTCTACTGCCAGTGCGTTAGCAGCCTCGGCTACGGAGATGAATAAAAAAGGAATGATTCATAAAACATTATGGTGATTTCTGCTGAGAGTAAAAACTGCAAGATCAGTAGGTCACCTAACACACAGACATTATCCATGCCGCGAGAACTATGGGTGCCAAACGATATTCAGGACGGAAAATTGGAACAACATGCGTCAACTAAAGCCATTTGTGATAGCAAAAGAACGGCTACTCCGTTATAAAGAATTGCACCAGAGAACCAGTTTCAGAATAATTTCGTATTATAGCCTTATATCCTATTGTAGACTCTTTACCGGCCCAAGTCGAGATCTCATGCCTCGATTGTTAAGCATAAAAAGTTGATACGCCGATATGAAAATATCCACTTCAAGTTTTCAATGTTTGTCACTTGTTTTCAATGACACTGCATCGGAATGCAATATTAAAGAGTAGGAATATTCAAAACGTTGAAAGAATTGTAAAAACGAAACCGTTTATTTGTGGATATTGTAGCACTGACTGAAAAGAAACCTGTTTACTAACAAGGCGTATAGGGGCTTTGAGCTATTGTCTGTTGAAACCCAGCGTTCATGTAATTTAGAAAACTATCTAACGAGACAATGACGACATAACCAATTAACTCGGACGAGAAACTTTTGTCAAGGAAAGCAGCCAGGTGATGCGAAATGTTGACTGGTGATACCGAAACGAAGTTCCCAGATTATCTCTGGAACACAGCGTCCTGCTGATGCGAAATGTTGACAGTGTCATATAAGCGAACAACAGTCGAAGTTGATCATATTCGTCATATTATAGTCAGGCAACGTCGGTGAGTGCATTACTCTCAATTGTAAAGCTTGTTGAAATTAGTTCTCACTTAAATTGTTTAAGGGATACACCTGGTTAGTCATTATCAAATACTCCGATCGCTGCATCAATGCATACTAGAGGCAACATTTCTTTGAGGCTCCTACTACAGTTTTCTCCATTCCTTGCCGCAGACCTCAGTCACATAGTATTCATAGGTTATCTGATAATTATTACATATTTTTAAACACAGTTTTATACAGCCAACCTGTTGCACGTGACTGGTAGATGCACTGACCTATGTTTCAACGCCTACTAGGCATGTTCCATCAGAATGAAACTTTGCTAAATTCTATAAAATAAAACATAGAAAATTAGGTATGAAGAATTGCACATTAACCAAGATGACAATTTTCATGACGTACAAAGGTTGCTTACGTAAAATTACACTGCTAAAAAGCAATGGTCAGAATTTAGAGCAGCTATGGTCAAGTCAAAAGTAAAATAAAACGTTCTAGACTTTGCCACGTGTGCCCAGCTGGGAACAACGCCAGATTGATGGGCCCAGTGGCTCACATTGCTGCCACGAAAACAATTCGCCGCATATAAGGCGTGGGCAGTAACACGTGTCCATTTGAAACATTATAATAGGAGTAATTGAAAAAAAGACTGTTAATTTTAAAAACAAAATACAAAGATAGCTTAACGTATTTTTGAAAATACACAGTAGTCAAGCAGATTATGTATAATAGAACCATCTGTTAGGCTTTACAGAAATTACTGTTACATAAAGGACAGAGTGATATAGAAAAACATTTACAAACAGCCGTACAATCCAAAATATACTTGCATGAAGGTAACTTCAACAGCACATATCTATGAGATTAGAAGAAAATTATGTTTCGGAACCAGAAGCAGGGAAAAATATAATAAAATATAGAGGAATCAAAATTCCGCGAGCAGTACATTGAAACCATTGAATTTTTTTTGTCAATGTACCTTCCAATTATGTACAAGCGGTTGGTTATATAATCCCATGGTGAAACTAGTATACGGTTTTCGAATAACAGCCATGTTCAAAACTGTGGTAATTATTAGTCAGCTCAAGCCGGTATAGCCACTAATCAGTTTATATGCATATTAAATGAAATAAACTGTATAGTTAACAGTCTGAAAGCACTTTAAATATGACGTGAATGTGTGAACACTTACGTAATTATCAAAATCCGAAACGAAGAGCCACTCTCCACATTGGATGGACAGGCAAACTTTGTAAAGGAACCAAAAGTAATGCACGAGCCATGTGTGGGATAACACTACTGAAATACCGAAAACTGCGCTGCATATTACAATGAACGTTGACTGCTCTAAGTATGCAAAGCCTGTCGCTGAGTGTGGATAGGCATCGTGCTACTGGTTTCCCGTAGAGTTCATAAATCCATGTTAGGCATTGCCGGAACGGTCCGTGTATGTGGCACAAGTGAAGTAATTAAATTTGATTGGTTGTTTCTCTATGGGATGTAATTTCCACCTAGAAATATATAAACATCTTTTATTGGAAACTAAAGTAAATGCATAAGTCACCGTATGTTGTTACTTTCATAAAATTTTTACATTTTTTCATTCGCAGACGACTGAGCACGAAAACGATATGAAGTAACAAGGAAATATGGCTGTTTTTAGAAACAGTAACTAGGAACTACGTAAAGTTACAGGTTTTACGTTACTCTTGGATGGACATATCGCTCAGCAATTTTCTGTGATAAATGTATACGTAAAGCAAAAAGCTTAAAAAATGAGAAATTAAGAAACAAGCCAACGAGCTTGACTACCGACGATTTTAAAATGAAATATGGCTGTGAATAGACAGACAATATTTTAAAATCTTAGATGAATTTGTCATGGACCACAATATGTGAGCACTGACAAAGACGTCATTATAAATATCAATTACAAAATTGGGCCCAAGGGAAAAATATCAGATCCTTTTGAGATCAAGACAGGATCGAATCAGGGTGACGGACTTTTAGCAGTATTGCTTAACTTAGTTTTGGGAGATTAATCCGAGTAAGGAGAACGGAACGCAAGAAAAAAATTGCAAGAAGCATAACACTGGATTACAAAAAGGGCAATCTGAACGTGGACTGCGTAGCCTTCATTGAATACATGGTTATCTTAAGCGAATCTCAAGGCCAGGGAAAGATGATATAAAAACTACATGAAACAGCCCTAGAAAACATGACTGAAAATTTCGTTCAAAAAGACGCCAGTTAAATACACACGACAAAGAAGAGAATAAGAACAGGATTAGGGAAAATGAATAGTCTCACAAAAAAGAGTTCAGTGTGAAATCTACCTGCATTAGAATGAAACATAGACACTACAACACAGTAATAAATACAGAAGCATTATATGCATGCAGTTGTCTCACAACAGAGACACAGAAACCGAGATGGTGGAACAGACAGAGAAAAAATGCTAAGGAAGACAGGGAACCAACATTTCGTAGCAAACAGAAAAGTGGACCTACGAACCGACATACGAAATTAAAAGAACACGGCTGAAGTTTCTCGAGCATCCTGGGTGATCAAAAACAAATTGACTAGAACGGTCACTGAGAAATGTAATACTTGCACGATATGAATAACGGAAGGGGCAAATCCTAAAAGACAAGTAGAGGGAGGCCATAAGTCAGAACATGCTGAGGAGGACAAAAAAGGGAGAAAACTGAGAAAAATTAGGATCAAACTCGTACAACGTCTAAGAACGAAAATCACAATTCTGTTTATTTTATTAATTCTTCATCTGCCATCTAGTGTCTGCTGATTGATTATTTTTGTTACTATTAGCTCCATAGAGACTTGAATAGAGAAAAATTTCCATGTTTTTAGATTGCCACGGAGTTCGTTAGCTCCTGCGCAATTCGTCCCTTATTCAGAACTGAATAATAGAACTAGATGGGGTATAAAACCACCCATCAGATGGGTCTTTCTTCTTTCTACGTGTTGAGCGGACCTTAGGGAACGCTATAACAACGCTAACTGGACTGCTCACATGCTGTGTAATTTGTTTTCACTCTGAAAAAAAGATTACCTCTGCGCTAATAAACATATGTTTCATTTATTTTGCAACATCTTCAGTGTTTTAGATGCTACTAAGAAAAAATGAAACTCAAATCTTAGTTCGACCCCAAGGATTTCGATGTAATTTAATTTTCCAAGCCGGCCGGAGTGGCCGGCCACCGCTACGGTGGCAGATTCGAATCCTGCCTCGGGTATGAATGTGTGTCATGTCAATAGGCTAGATAGGTTTAAGTAGTTCTAAGTTCTAGGGGACTGATGACCTCAGAAGTTAAGTCCCATAGTGCTCAGAGCTGTTTGAACTATTTTTTTATTTTTCCAAATTCGATGAAGCAGAAGCCTGGACCTCCGCCATCTCTTTGTTCTGATTTATGTGTCTTAAATTATTCTCTGTTACTAGTACTATCACTGTAGACAGTGTAAAAAGTAAATCGCTATGACTTTGGTCTCATGTGTCTTTTAGAGTAATGTTTTGGAGAAGACCAGTGTGCAAAATATTCCAAAATGAAAATAAATCATTCTTGGTTCATAGTAATTCGGTCAAGTTACATTTCTCGTATTTTAATTACTATTGTCTACTTGGGGAATAGTTTTTGGGAGAACGTTCATATTTTCATGTCTCATTGACTATATTTGTTAGTAGTAATCCACTGAAGGTCAACACATAATTACGCTTCTTTGGTTTTAACGTTACACAATAAAATCAGACCTTCCGGCAAACTGTTACGCAAATTAGACTCTTTGGTACCAAAGCCAGGATTTTGTCAAATACTGGCAAACTGGGCAAATAATGAAGTTTTTTTTTATAAATTCTATCTCTCACATTACCGTTTAAATAATTCATCACAGACTTTTTTAACGCCGATGCTCATCCATACCAGCACCGTGTTGTTCATATGAATGTGATATTCTAAAAAAGGCAGCATTCTTTTGTGATGTTATTTTTTCCATTCAATCCTTTGAAAATGAGAATTTCCAGTGATTGATGAAACCGTTCAGCTGTGAACAGATGAAAGTGATGGTCTCCGACAACACAGTTGTTACAGTCATATCACTTCGCCTCTATTAAGGCAAGCTGCCCGTCCCGTCGCTGCGTGTTATACTGAACCAATAACAATTGTCGTTCTTCTGCTAAAGATTGGCATATTGTTCCCAGAGTGAGATTCCGCAGAATATCTGCGGCTTAGGGATGGACAGACAAGCGAGAGCCCACCTTCGTCCCGCACGGTTCCCTGGGGGTAACTCGCAGCTGACGGCCGAAGGAAGAGGCACATGTCGCGAGAAGACAAAAACCAAACCACCAATCCTTACCCGAACGAGATAAAATACCAGCAGCAGTGGCTGGCAAGGGATATGATGATAAATCAAACATAAACGGCGTCCAGCTCTTACAAAGAGCTTACAACTTCCTGTAGTCCTCTTAGGCAGTTAACTAACAGGAGTGAAAGTAACATACAGTGAGAGTTTCGAACACGAGAGCAAAATTACCGCTGCTGTTCGCAAGGAATGGCAAACTAATAGATACCAAATGGAGTGCTAAATACGTTTCCATTAGTCAAGTAAACATCGAGAACGACGCGCCTGTAAATCAATACATCACGATGATGAATTTGGGATCAAGTAACGCGCTTGATTACATTTGGAAATTTTACATAAAATATCTTCAAACAGTTACCGTTATATCATTTATTTAAAACATAATTAGTGTTGAGAGCTCATCTCTCATCCTCAAATGCCATGAATATTACAGTAAGTTACCTTTTTGGCATTTGAGAATATGAGATGAACTCTCGAAACTAGGTACGATTTAAATAAATCGTATAATTGTGGCTGTCACTCTTTATGATCCCAGAAAATCGTCAACCCGAGTGAGACCACCGAAATATTGAGTAACATCTATTCGTTAGAATGACCATTGTATTAATTTGAATACTCACATGAAAGAAGCCATTAAAGCACATCGGCAGGTTATCTTGTCATCCGATATAACTTCGAATCCTTCGGAAAAAAGAACGTGATTTATTTTTTGACGTATACGGTATACTCACATCTACAATCACGATAAGAGGTATTGCTCGATAGGAATCACCGTAGAAATTACAGAAGACCTATTCCTCCAAATTTCATGAGAACTATTTTACGTTTCCACAACTGAAGACCTTTCAGTTCACGAACAATGATAGTGCACCGAGAACTCTCCTTCCACTGACACTCTGTTTTATTACTCGACTACCAGCTCGTGAAAATGTTAGAAAGTACGATTTTCAGTATGTCCTATATTCACGGATATGAATACAAACGTACAGCATTGCGGTGTGAAACGTATGAACGGTACGATAGCGAAGAGAATTAATGCAGACGGCCGGTCTACTGGGTTTTACACATCACGAACCTGCACATCACAAAGAGAGGACGCTGCCAAATGTTCAAGAGGCAACACGAGTCGTCCATCCTCTGGGAAAGCTTGAGCGACGTATCAGAAATACCACAGCCATAAAAAGCGACAGGACGGCTCCTTCAGAAAACAGGACTCAGCCGACCACTAGACACACAACAATACTGGCAAACGACGAAAAAGTGAGCACATAGGCAAAAACTAAAGAGCAAGTCAAACAAGAAAAAGGAAGCTCATAACACGCCACAAAACAACTTAACGACGATGACAACGAGAAGAACTCGACCCCGATTGCATTATCGAACATAGAAAATCAAGTCCGGGCAGGGCACAGTCGGGGCAACATGTATGCCGCCGCCGAAAACATAAAACTATGTAACGCATTACTAAAACTGCTAGCCTCAGTCCGTACCTGATTAAAGGGAGTGCGAATTATTACGCAGCGACGGGACGGGTAACTTGCCTTAATAGAAGCGAAGCGGTATGATTGTAACAACTGCATTGTCAGAGACTATCACGTGAAACAGAATGATACTGGACTACGAATGGCACACCAAAAAAAAAAAAAAAACTTAAAACTATGTACTTTCCAAGTTAAAAAGAAGCCGATATAGTCTTTGTTACGAACACACACATCCCGAAGACGCCAGTATTAAAGAGGTATAAAGTAAAAGTGTGTCACTCATATAGTCGCGCACGGCGCAGACGCAGATAGCAATTTAATTTACGTGACACATTACGTACGATACTATCAGAGATCAGGTCCACAACTTTGGAAGTTACAATTAACATCTTTATGGGTAATATTACAGTCGCAGTAGTAATTTACAACTGTACAAAGAGATCCAAATACGAGGCAGTTGTTAGTTATAGCCGATGAAACGCAGATTATATTCTCAACCTGACATCTTCAGTCACCTGAGCAACACTCACATGTCTTTGTGGAGTATTCTTTCTATTTTTAGTTGCGACCATCGAAGATGATATGCTCAGTCAGCCTAGAATACATGATATATTACAAATTAAAAGGCATATCCAACAACACACATACACCCAAACACGCATAGAATTATTACGACTCGGAAGTGCTGAAACAAATATGTCTGAAAAGGCCGCGCGGTCTAGGGTGTGTTGGTGCTCGGTTAACATTTGAGCTCGGAACATGGGGTGAAAAACTTTTGGTTTAGCCAATACCAGAGGCTATTTGAATAGCCATTCAAACATCTATCGTACTTGAGCTATGTTACAGTACATTAAGCAAGTTTTCAGCGACGAACTGAAGCTGGTACCCAGGCAAATTGTGCGGCTCGATTAATTTCTTTTGCAAAAGATTTTAATTGGCTTGAAATTAATACACAGCTAATGGCACCATTTGTATGGGGACCGTTCGGATTTTACGTGCAAAAACAGCCACCCTCGTTCGGATTTTAGGTGCAAAAGAGTCACCCTTAAATGGCTCCGGACTGGCGCCGGACTGATGATTCAAATTTGATCCACCGGTGATCGGACGTCGGTATAAGTTTTAACCGTATGAAATAAATCTCGTTTCTATAGGATTTTACGTGAAAAAAAACTTTCTGGAAGGATTTCGAAGCGCGCCACTTCTACACCTTAAACTCGTACGAATCGGTTCAACCTTTGCTCGAAAATAGATAAATGGCTAAAGTCAAAACAATTTTTGTTATCCAGTACTCTTTACCCGTTGTCGAGGCACGATGGTTTAATGTTTTTCTGGAAGATTTATGAAGCGCGCCAGTTCTATGCTCTAAACTTGTACGAATCAGTTAAAACATTCTACGAAGGTAAATAAATGTATAACGTGAAAAGTAACTGTTTTGATAGAATAATCAATATCCTTAATCGAGATACGATGGTTTAAAGGTGATCTAAATGCAGGGCGTAAATTTCGTTATTATGGGAACTGAATGCGCGGAAATGGTTTAAGGTGAATCAGATAATTAAAAAAAACATACTTACAATAAAACTGAAAACTCGCTTTCGAAAACTTAGATTCATTCGGATTTTACGCACAAAAAACTCGTTTCTGTGAGGTTTTTTACGCACTCCACTTCTATGTTTGGCACCAATGCCAATCGATTCAAATTTCGTAAATGTAATTAACAGTCATCCTTTTGTTTTGTGAAAGCTTATCCGCTGCCACGCTTTAAGCAACATGGCTCGAAAGAGAATAAAAAAACCTATACCGAATCAGTTTTAGTCCGAGTCAACAAAAAACTACATTGGTTGCCAGGCTATTGCGGTCTAATGTCAAAATTTTGGTACAGTAGAAGTTTAGAACCAGAATGAAAAATGCTCCTATCGAAGTACAAAAAAGACGGTTATGTCCTGGGCAGCGTGAGAGATGTAAAAGGATGGAACGAGCTTTACGACAAATCTGGCAGCTCAAAGAGATTTAAATTAAATCATCTTGACGTTTTCGCACTTTTCTAGGAGTTAACCCTACTTCCCCAGCGCAGTGAGATCTCTTACACCCACCCCCTGTTACATGTATGGTGAGGGGTGTAAGAACAAATAGAGACAAAATGTATGTACTTCTAGAGACTGATGTGCGTCTACAGTAGGAAGTATCCGCGAGTGGGGGTGCATCTATAATAGGAAGTATCCTAAAGTCGGATCGAATGCATCCTAAACCTAAATGACACGTTGTGTCATATTGCACGATATGACAAATGCCACGTTGGATGACATGATGGTATGTGTCATGTTATACGACATGACATCATGTGTCATGTTACTTTACTTCACACGGTCCATTACATTATGTGACATGGGTACTATACCAACAAGTGAAAAAGCGCGAATATGTCAAGAGCTTTTGATTTAAATGTCTTTGAAGATGTCAGATAAGTGGGTAATCTAGTTCCCTTCTTTTACATCGCTAACTCTGCCCAGAGCACATTCGCCTTTTTCTGTGCTACGATATGAGCATTTTTCGTTCTGGTATTACATTGAACTGTGATGCATTCAGTCGCCAAAAAGTTATATACATATGCCTGTACAGTGACGCATGTATCAATAACGTTGTTAACGATCTACATGTAAGCGTTATCTACTTCTGACGTTATGTTAACGAAAATGATAAGTGTGGCACATACAAAACCACGACTTGGGAATGAACGAAAAATCGAAATTAGTTCATCTAATACACAGAAAAGTAAAGCGAACACGATGGGAAACATTTAATATCCACAGAACATTGCCATTTCGTATAGGAAATCGTACGTGAACTATAAAAGTTCCAAAATTAGCATTTACAGCAATTAATTGGCACTTCAACTAATAAACAATGAAAAGTACTCTCACATACACCTGAGAAAGTGAAAACAGGGTGTAACAAAACATGCTTGCTTCCCATAAGTTCAACTAACAGAAAGAAAGCTTCGCAGATTAAGTCGACTGATACACATAAAATCCTGCGATTAGAAGACGAGAGACTAAGCTCACCACAAGAAGACACTAAATTATCTAAGTTTTTCGCGGTGCTGACTCTTCGTGTACAGCCAAATTTTGGAACCCTGACTTCGTTTGTAGTTCTTTCCTGTTCCAAACAATCATGAAATTGTCAATTAAATACTTTATTTACTACTATTAAACTAGAATTGATTCTATATTTCTCTTCGTTTTGGTTGCAACCATAGTGTGAATCTTGTATGATATAAAAGACTTATTCATTTCTCCAGAAGTAATTGATACAACTTTACTGTCATTGTTGAGGTTTATAATTATCTCTTGTTTCATCCTGCGAGCCAGTATCCTTATCTTAGTTCTCCTCAGATAGCAGTCCGATAATGTACCACTTCCCAAAACAGAGATCGATGCTTCTACATCTACATCCGTACTCCGGAAGTCAACAGACGGTGAATGGAGTATGGAACCTTGTATCACAACTAGTCATTTCCTTTCCTATTCAACTCGCAAATGGAGCATGCGAAAAACTACTGCCTATAAACTTCCGTACGAGACCTAATTTCTCTTATCTTGTCTACGCGGTCCTTACGCGAAATGTACTATCACGCTCAAAGTATGCGAACGATCCGAACTGCGTTCCACCTTGATTTACATACACCACACGTAACGTAATTTTCTTGCAGGTCCGCTAATCTCTTTTTGGTACAGTCGTTAGGCTATACAAAATGGATACCACGAGAGACCACTAGAGAACACTGTTATTTATGGCAATCAGTCCAGATGTAAATTAACATCACAATATTTCAAATACTAGAAAACATGTTTTAGAAATAAGATGGAGCTTAACGATTATAAACTCAATTTTATTAGCATAAGTGACATTTCAAATTCATTAGCGCACTCATTAGAATCTCAGAAAACCAACTCTGTCACATATACCATTCAGTTTTCCTTAGGTAAAACTGAATACTTTTTATGAACAAAAGATTTTGAGGAAATATCTAGACTTCTAAATTTCTATGGACTTAGAAGTATTTGTTATCTCTAAACGGTTTTCCTATACTTGCAAACGCCGTTCCTTTGGCTAGCAGTCTGCTTAAACTGGTAGTTGAAGTAACCTGTAAAAACAACGCTGTTAACAGCCGGAAGCGCTCTATGAGAACCTCGACATCAACAGCGTATCAATAGAATTTCACTGTGCTCTTGATTCATGAACAGTTATTTGTGCACAAGTTTGAACTTTGAATGTCATGACGGACTTTTTTGTTCTGGATGTGAATTCAAACGCAGCACCTACTGCAGTTGCTAACCAAGCAAATTTGTCGTGTCTGACCACGGCAACGATCATCACTACCGAATAAAAGTTTTCACCGGTATTAGTTAGCAAATCAGAACCTGAAAATTAAGAAACTTTTTCTACTAAACTGGGAATCCTATCAAGATAATTATTTCACTGTTGTCTACAGACTGAACGCTGAAAGGCATAATCAGTCTTAAATGATGATGATGATGATGATGATGTCTACAATCAAAAGACCTTTATTATAGTTTCATTCACGAGTAACAAGGTGCGCAAGCATTTAAAATTGAAATGCTATGATCTAAAATTTTGTGACGGGGATTCGAACCCAGCACGTAGGCCTGTTAACAGAGTAAAATCAGATGTTAGTTATCGAATTTTTCGCCAGTAGCGAGATGTTTTAGTCTTTATGACGGTACACTTTTTCTTTTATTCCATACGTTTTTCACCTCCAGATTTACCATAGACAAGTGCAGCCTATTGTGATAATTACTTCCATAATTTTTTTGTGGGGCGATGATATCGTAAATGGCGAACAAAAAATAAATGACTGTCATTAATGATTCATTCTAGTCCTTCCAGTGCATGCCTTGTGAACTAACTCATTGTTTCCAAAACAGACACTTCTAGTTACTCCTGTAAAGTATTGAATATAGGCTGCGAGGTTGTGTAAGATATAGAGCTTTCCTTAAGATTTTGTTACTGAATTTCGTTCAGATCGTATGCAGATCAAATGAAGAAAACGAGAAAAGCGCAGCGTTTGTCCAGTGAGATCCGAACCGACATCAAATGGCGTCAGTGCAACAGAATTCGAGCGCATTACAGTTAAGCCAAGAAGCCACTGCTACGAAACCCTTCTCTATTCTTTTATGTTGCCTATGGTATATTGCTCAGAAAGTGATAAAAGAGAGCAGTCGTAGTTTACGCGCCGAACGTTCATCTTGGATTGAAACAAAAATTATACTTAGTGTATAAATGGGAACAATTTAGAATATTTAATCGAAGTGACGACAAAGGATTAAGTGAATGTAGACGGATAGTTCAGCGCACACCAGAAAGTAAGTGGAAAATCACGGCGTTGCCATACTTTTCCTGCGATATCGTCAATCCCCTCTCTACAGTAGATTCCGCATCGAAACTGCTCTAGTGGCTTCGATAGCCGCTGCGCAATGGAGAGTAAGCTCGGACCAGTCCCAAGTCAATTCGATGGATGTCCACACGTCGAGAGAGTGCAAAGAAGCTGCGCGAGTTTCCCACTAAGGTTTATGCCCATTTCAATACCTAGGCTAAGAGGCTGACCTTTAGAGAGGAATATCGTTCTCGATTGCTATAGCAACCTGCAACGCAAATCAGGAACAGAAGAGTATTTTAGGAAGGCCTCATTTACAGCAGTGTTTACTACGTACCAGCATACTCATTCACATCCGCCTTTATACTTTTTGACTAATTTCCTAAGTCATTATGTCTAAAAGTTGTCGTTAGCGTGGCACTGTCAGACTAGTCTTATCGAAATAATCGAGGTGTAATTACTACGCTGGTATATGAAGAATTGTTTAGTGGAAGACGCTAATGTTAGTTCATCTATGTGCGGACGACACAGTGAATTGCGATCTATTCTGACTGCGGTCTGCAACAATTAAATTCGATAAACGTTGTGTCGGTCATCAGTCCTTTCAGAAAGATACGGCTATTTTCCTAATCATTCAAATGAAACTTGTGCACCATCACTAATCACCTCATTGCTGACAAGATGGGTGACCGCAATCTTCTATCATAAGTATCGTAAGCTGCAAATTCTGAAAAGTGTGCATTTTCTCACACGCCGTCATACAAGTTTTATTTCAAAGAGGTGGAAGCCAATTACCCTTTTGTCAAATAAACGTTTCTTCTTTGGAGACCTTCAAAGTTCGTAAGAGCATCTACTTTCCTTTTCCGTGTAATTCATTTTATTGGCATCTCGCATTATTCTCTAGGAAAATTCTTGTATCTGGTGGCAGAAATTTGAGTGGATAACCTGTGAGACCCGCTATAATCTGACGGAATCCTAGATAATATGGGTTTCACTTGTTTCATTGGATTTGCAAGGACAGACAAGGTCTCTGGACAATCAAACAATTTTATGAGAGTAACTGTAAACACACAGGGTTCAGATTAAGCTATCTGTTATGCCTGTTGGTCATTATTATTGTCATTATATCATAATGGCTGTTTGTGCGATCTTTGCTCAGTGAACATAAATACACCATGTGGTCTTTGCAAGGGCTCTTATCGAGACCTGTCGATAATGAGTGTGAAGAGAGTGCTATTTTTATTTAATATATTACTCAGTATTATTTTAAAATACAAAGCGGTTAATCGAGCCAATGTAGTTGGAAAACTATTTACCGTGTGGGTACTCAACTTCATAGGAATGATGTTTTGACAGTGCGTTGCAGGATTATTTTTAGTGCCATGCCTTGCCGTCAGGCTGTGGTGCTAGTACGGCGACGTCGGGTTGAAACACTAGCATCAGCGTGCTTTACGGTTGCCGACTGTGAACATGGGTCCCGGCAAGATGAGTGGGGCTTTACTCGTTATTGCCGCTGCTCCCAGTGAATATCGACTATTAAAGAAATATGGAGAGTTACTCCTGCCGCAACAGGGTTGAAGAATATGATTCGGAAGTTGGAATTAACTGGCGATTTTGGGCTTGCTCCTGGGAGAGGCTGATGGCCGATTGCGCCACAAATTGTTGAAGATGTTGGACGCAGTGTGCGATCTTTAACCAGAGTACGAGCTGTATCACGACCAGTTTAACATTCCGTGGTCCACCTTTCGAAAAGTGCTAGTAACAGTTGTAAAATAGTATCCGTACTACGAACTTCCACGCTGTCCTGACTGCAGATGGTAGTGAAATTGAGCAACGTTTGTAACCTGGAATGTAAACATGGCAAGCAATGAACAAATGTTACTTGCTCATGTGTAAATTAAAAAGTGTTTCCTTGAATTGTTTGTTCGTTATTTCTTTTCTGCATATCCTTACAAATGATTCCACGAAGTTTCATTGTCCTACGATCACTCGTATTTCATGCAGGCTCGCACAGATAGCGAAATTTTAATTATAGCCTGTCTGTACTTCACAGGACTCAAATTTAATTGAAAGACAATACATTCATATCTTCATATCCTCGTTACAGTCAGTAGGAATCAACAGAAAAAAAGATCTGTCTCTTACTCCCCTTATTCGAAAAAGGATAAATGAGCTCATATGTAGAAGAAGGGTATTACTTCCATTATGAAAGTGATAGGTTCGGACAATGAGACATAGGGGCTGAATTGCTGGAAAGCGCTTCCCCTGTATCGAAAGCAGGTAGCCGTCAATCGCAGTTAGCACTGTAAAAGGTAGCAGCCAGCTACTCTACAATTAGCTGACCTATCACTTACACAATAGCTGTTCACGAATAAAAATTTCCATAGTTTTTTGGCAGCGTGAAAACACTCTGAAGAAGACCGAAAGTTCTTCAATATCAGAGACCTAACATAATGCATAACCGAAGCACTTAGCAGAAACTACACTCCATATACTCTTAAGTAAGTCATACATTCTTTGACTAGAGCAGTTCTTACGTTGTTGCTAATAGTCAGTCCACCTACATTCATGCAGTAAGATAGCTTGAATAACGCTAAATACCTTGACAGCAAAGACTTATCGTCCATATACCACCATGGCTTTTCAGTGGTCGTCTAGATATCCGCAGCGTTATTGAATCTAGACTGTGGAGGTGTCGTAATCTCTGCTCGAGTATTTTGTGTTGGGTTAACGTCTTTAGACCTTTTCATGAAACCACAAGTTTAATTCTTTGTTGGTATTCGAACATTGCTGCACAACTTAGTGCAGTATCCTTCGACAGTGTAATAGTACAGCAACCCAATGAATATATGTAATGTAAATACACTGTCATAAAAATAATGTTGATTGTTTGTATCTCCTGCATATATTTGAAAGAAATTTAAATATACAACAAACAGCGAAGGTAGTTGACTTAACAACTTACAGGTAACTATGCATCTAATACCATGCACCCCATATACTTCTCAATGTAGCAAAATTAAAAGAAGGAAACATATACCTGTGAATTCGTTGCAGATTGTATTGCTTTTAGGATAGTTACTGGACCAGGAGATGCAGTTATGACCGGAGGTGTGCCGCTGGAACGAATTACATATAACTAATTTGGTAAAGGGTTCCAGTAGTGTGAACATAGCAACTACTTTATACCATTACGAAGGAAATTGACAGGATTTCATGGGTAGATGGATAATTTACGAACTATACAAAACTCAGATAATGAAAAATATTACAATTATAACAGAAAAGGAGTGTAAAATAGGTAAAGCATGGATGTTCTTTGTCCGCGTAATTGTTGAATATAAACATTGCAAAAACCATGCAAAACATGAAAGACACACAAAAAAAGGAATTAAATTCGTTGGTGAAGACATAAATGCATGATATTTGCTGATGACAGTTCAACAGTCACAGTTTCAGGAAAAGAAAATAAATAAATTGTAGATATTTTTCTGATGTCTTAAAGGATGATTTTCGTATTATAAAAGAAGGAAATTAAGTATTTACAAACTATATATTGGCAGTACTAAATTTAAAAAATAAGCAGACTGTCTCAGCACACGGTTACGGAAGGTAATAGCTGTTGGATAGAAATTTAGCGTTGAAATGGATATGAAAGCTCGACTGTAGGGAACCAAAAGAAGATCGTCAGAAAGAAACGAAAATTTGGATGTCCGGTACTAACTAGTTGCAAAGAAAAACAAATCTCGAAATTCTGCGAGATGTGAAAGCGATCAGAAGAAATGAAAAGAAGGAAACTGAAATTTATCCGGCAAATCCTTCGACACGTCACTTTTCGCAGATATACATATTTGAAAGCCAGGTATTAGGCAAGACACTGAAGAGACGCCAGAGAAAATTGTTCCGTTAGAGTATTAAGGCATTGAGACGAAACTGTTCCACCTTGTATGCAAGAAATATTAGACAGGCTAAATACCCTCAGACTCTAAGAAGAGTGTAATAATTCCTATTCTAACGAAGGAAGGCGCTGACGTGTGAATATCGCAAAACTGACACAGTTTCAAATATGCACATCTGCGAAAAGTGACGTGTCCAAGGATTTGCAGGGTAAATTTCAATTTCCTCCTTTTCATTTCTTCTTTATTTACAGAAGAATGGAAATGCATCAGGAAGTCGAGCACTAGGAAGATCAGTTTGGGTTCTGCAGAAATGAAGCAACACACAAGGCTGTACAGGTTGGTCAGAAACAGTTTGAAAAGCTTGCAATGGTATTGCGCATTAGGTTTTGCACAGATATAACTGTTGAGAAAAAAATCCGTTATTTAGAGCCGTTTCCGAGTTAATTAATATTGAAGTTAACCAATCAGGCAGCTGCGCGTACAAATTCAAGTTGCTCGCCAGAGACGGTGTCGGCAAACGTGTTCTTCGTTTGGTTTCCTAAAACCAAACAAGAAAGTGATACAAAAACTGGTCGTGGGATGGACGTAGTATAGAACCCGAGCGAAAGGCTGAACAATGTTTTGCGCTATCCTCTACGTTATGAGAACAACGATACTAATTGTATCTGGCGCGTCACTTGAATTTGTGTGCCCAACAGCCTGATTTAATAACTTCAATTTTAATTAACTCGGAAACGGTGTAACGTATCGAATTTTTCTCTTGACACTTATTTCTCAGCACACCCTACCCTAGAACACCCTTGCAACTTTTCACACTGTTTCTGACCATCCCGTTTAACGCCTGATTTATCTTATAAAATAGACTAAAGACCCAAACCAACGTTTGTAGCTTAATTTTATCCATTGTTTGCAGTGTTTCTTCCGTGTCAGTATTACTTTCGTAATAATGAAGAACAACGCCTTCAGCCATAAATCGTGATTTTATTAAAATGCACGGTGCATTTCGAGCCCTGGGGGCTCATCTTCAGGTGCTTTGACAGTCTCCATCAATTTTACATCTCGTTTAATTCTGGGGCCGGCAAGATTGCATTGCTATGTTACAGAATATTATATTATGAAATATATAATAATTTTATAAAATTATGGTAAATATGAAAGTAACTTACTGTTTCTTGTAGTGGGTGTATGGTTCTGTAGAATGATTATGTACAAATGCACACTTTCTATTAAACAGCACATTTGTAAAAACATTTTGACGCAGAGCATTTTCGAATATAGTGAAAAACAAGTCAAAGAATCTACACCGTGAAGATGCTTCATTTTTACTAATGCACAGATATTATTTATAAGGTGTTCTTTATTATTACGAACGTTTATATCATGTTTAAACTTAGAGACAGCGTTTTACCTTTTTACAATTCCAATTTGAAGCCACTCTTTGAAATTCTGAAGTTACGAGGATAAACTACAGGGAACGTAAGGTTGTACACAGCATGGGCAGTAACCAGACTGCGCTCGTAAGAATCGAAGTGTATGAAATAGAAGCACTGACTGAAAAGGGAGTGAGATAGGGTTATAACCTTTCCCTGATGGTATTCAATCTGTGCAATGAACTAGCAATAAAGGAAACCAATGAGACATTTGAAATGGGAATTAAAGTTCACTTAGAAGAAATAGAAACTTTGCTGTTTGGCGCTGACTTTGTAATTCTAGCAGAGATGGCAAAGGAATTGGAACAACAGCTGAATGGATTGGATACTGTGTTGAAAAGAGGGTATAAGATGATTATCAACAAAACGAAAATAATGGTAATGAAATGTTGTAGAATTAAATCAAGTGATACTGAAGGAATTAGAATAGGAAGTAAGGCACTGAAACCAGTAGATGAATTTTGTTATTTGCTGGGCAAAGTAACTGACGATGGCAGAAGTAGAGGGGATATAAAATGCAAACTGGTAGTACCAAGAAAACAGTTTCTGAGAAAGGAATAGTTAACACTAAACACAAATTTAAGTGTTCTCAAGTCTTTTATAAATGTATTTTCCTGGATTCTAGCCTTGAATAAAAGTGAAACGTGGACGATAAGCAGATCAGATAAGAAGAGAAAGAAAGCTTTGCAGTGTCGTGCTACATGAGAATATATGAAATTGGGTGGGTACATCAAATAACTAATGACGATTTACTGAATCGATGTGGGGGAAAAAGTTGTGGTTCAGCTTGACTCAGAGAAGGGGTCAGCTGATAGAAGATCCTGAGACATCAAGGAATCAACAATTTGGTAATGGAAGGAGAGGTCAAATTGAAAACACAGTAAGCGGGTTCAAATGGATGTAGGTTGTGAAGAGATAAAGAGCCTGGCAAAATGGACTAGCTTGGGGAGGTACGTCAAACCAATCTTCGGACTGCAGGCAGTCACTCCGACAACAAGAACAGATCAAGATGAAACAGTTACGTGGAAATCAATTTGGTGGGAGGGGGAAGGGGGGGCCCAACACACGGATCACAGAGAAGAATAGTTTTTCGAGAAGGCACAGCCTTTAGGACGTGAATGAATGAACATTTGGAAACACTGCAACGAACAGTTTAATACCTTTTGCTGCTGATACGCACAGGAAAGGTATTGCCCTGCGGAGTACAGCATCTCAACACTCGTTTCCATTATCTTCTCCAACAAGTTATGATAAACGTCTCCACTGACTGTACCAATCCTTCTGTCAGAGTTCCTGCACAGCAGCAGAACGTCTTGTCCCAGACGACAGCAGAAAGGTGAATCAGGAATAGCCATGCACTGTATGTATACATTTCTGCGTAGTGCGTACCGTCGATCTTCCGATAGGCAGTTAAACAAACGCTGTTTAAATCTGTTCTCCGAGGGAAAAATTAATACCCTTTCGGTATAGTTCTCACATTTCTTGTACAGCTCGTGCAGAATACGGTGGCCGACGCGCCATGACCAGTTTTCGTCCAAAGCCCTGGGCGAGTTCATTCGTTTGTTCGGAAGGGGAGGCCGAAGTGTTTTTTCCACCTTTCGGCCGGTGAGCGATTACAGAATCGAGACGCGCACTCTGCAGTCTTTCTCAAACGATTTTACAGAAACTATTAGGTAAAACATTTCATTTTTTCTTTACTTATAGCTTTATATGACAGGTTCATGATGATGTGCCCATCATTTCGTTAATTGTCATAGTTATTGTGATATTTACGTGAAAGAAAAATACTGCGCGAAATGCGGAAAAGCGCGCAATGACGAATAGAGGTCGCTATGACTTTGTGTTTGCTGCATATTACATAATATGATGTTTTGTATGAAATTTAGCTAACATATTGAATTTTTCTTTAGACTTGGGTAATGGTATCACTCTTTCACCAGCCTCGAGAAAATTTATCTGATGTAGCACACTCATTTGCGATCGCGTCGCGCCAGCGATAAAACCAGAGTGAAATATCCACAACATTCCTCATATTTCACAAACGGTTTCAGATATCGAAATGGGATTTTGGTAAATGACAGTACACAAAGAGAAGAGTGTTGTACCATATCGTTATTACGTAAATCTCCATTATGTACCGTGTTATTCCAATGACTACAGTTTCTTGGCGAAAGAATGTAATTTTTAAGGGCCATCGATAGCTGGTGAAACAAGATATGCTATGGGTTTTATAACAAGATATGTGAAGACATTAAGGTTTTTTTGTAATGAGGATGTGCTTTATCATAAGCTATTGACTTTACTTTTCCTCATTTCCTCACTTAAAAAACTTAATAAACCACTGTTCCAGAATTCCCTCGCAGTGGTGCTGCACAAAATATTGGTGAGGTGAGACAGTGCAAAAGAAGCAAATTTTGACAGGGCAACCAGAGAAATGTGTAGGTTTAACTCAAAATTCGCCACTCATAACGCTTGTCTCAAGGTTACAAATGATTAACAAGCCAAGCGAAAGTAAATGACTGCATTTTCGGCGGAATTCTGTTTAGATATGAACAAAAGCAGAGGTGACAGTAGATCTTATTGAATTGTCACCTTGCAAGTGTGGACATGGAGGGTACCCACTAAATATTTGCAAAAATATGTGAGTTTAGGCTTCAATTAAAACGGCACTTCCCCTCCAGTGCTCGGTGTTTCCCCTACAACGGTCTGTGGGATCCCCCACCACTGCCACTCTCCCCTCACTTCCCTAGCCAACTGTGCATTTAGCGATCATGGCATTTTGAGTGCACTAAACTAACAGGAATTTTTCCCTAACGCCACTAAAAGAAGAACAGAGAGGGGCACATATCTTGTCCAAGAGATGTCTGTCATGTCTTCACTGGATTCATGTAGTCAATCACACACAGAATGAGCCATAATTTATTTAATTTTTTTTTGTGGTAAGGTCTTATGGGATGAAACTGCTAAGGTCATCGCTCCCTAAGCTTACACACTACTTAATCTAACTTGAACTAAATTACGCTAAGCACGACACACACACCCATGTCCAAAGGAGGACTCGAACCTCCGACGGGGGAAGCCGCTCGGAACGTGACAAGACGCCTCAGACCGCTCGGCTACCCCGCGCGCAATAGTTTATCTAGATAATAATTACTGCAGCAGTTAGCATACAAACGAATAGGGTTAATCCCCATGGGTTAAGAGCCTTGCACATGTCTGAATACAGTTCAACTCAAGAGACACATTTCGCGAACTTTTCTGGTGCAGGAAGGAGTCACAATAATTAGCAGTTCATTCAGTATGTCGTCAACAGAGAAGCAAATTAACCATAGCGTCTCCAACTAAGCACTTCATATCCAACCTAGTATTTACACCTCGATTATTCTAGTATGAATATACTGGTAGATTCACTGTAACGACTGAGGATGATTAGTGAAAAAATCGAAAGGTGGCTACTGAATGAGCTTGTCGATTTGCAGTATGCTTACGCCAGAAGAAAACCGTGGTAATGTCTGCTGTATAGGAGACCTACGTAAAATACTCTCCTGCTCGTAACTTGTGGTGTAGGTTGACATAGTGGTTGAGAACGATATTCGTGACTACAGTTTAGCCTCTTGGCATAGTTACTGGAATGGGAATAAATGTCAGTGGGAAACTCATGCAACTACTTACATCAAATTAATTTAGGATTGGCCTGCACTTACTTTCCTGGACGTGGGGCTCTCGGAGTCACTCGAGTTCTTTAGATAAGGAATTTACTGTAAAGGGAAATTGACAACACCTCAGGAAAAGTATAGCAACACTGTGATCTTCCTCTTACTTCCGGGTGTGTGCTGAACTATCGGTCTACATCCACTTTATACTTTGTTGTCAATGCGATTAAGTGTTCTAGATGGTTCCCATCTATGAAGTGACACAAAGAAAGTAAAATATATTGTTTGAATCCAGGATGGATGTCCGGTGCCTAAGTTACGAATGCTCTCTTCTTTCGCGTTCGGAGCAATATACCTTAGGTGTTACGGAAATACTGAGAGTACCGATCACTAGCCGTGTTTGTTGGCTTACCCGGCTTCTGATGCGCTGACTACTTTAGATGTTGATTCGGATCTCGCTGGAGAAATGCTGCCATTCAAAGGTTTTCTTCTCGTTTTCTTCATACGATCTGCAAATGACCAGTACGACATTCAGTAACGAAATCTTAAGAGAAGCTCCGAATGTTACGCAACCTCAGAGCCTCGATTTGATACTTTGTAAGAGTAACTTGAAGTGTCTGTCTTGGAAAAACTGAGTTAGTTCACAAGACCGGCTCCGAAAAGACTTTAAGCGATCGTTAACGACGGTCGTTTGTGTTTAGTTCGTAACTTTGGGAATTATTAGCCCCAACAAAATTTATGGATGCAATGAACACCCTGAGAAGCATTTGTCTGTGGTAAACCTTGAGGTGCAAAACGTTTGGAATAACAGAATTGCACTGCTGTTCATGCCCTTACATTTCAATCTGCATCGGAAGAGACATCATTTCCTTGTGAAAACATATTTTGATTGCCGTGTGAAATCGAATTATATGTCTATCGACTTTTCTTATACCTCTACTTCCAACATAATGTTTTCACTTCGTGGCGGAGTCTTCAAGTGCTACCTGTATGTGACGCCTGATCGCACTTATCAAAAAGTCTGCAGTATATTATTGCGCCCTGACGTTTGGATAAGTTGTATTTGAAGATGCATTCTTTTTGAAAAGGCGGATGTATTGCCCTTTTCTATGTTACGGCAGTCATTTCGCTGACAAATAGGATTCATTCGATTGAATAAATTAGTACAGGTGCTAATTTGCCCTCTATCAGATGAAAACGGTCGTGACTACTTGTTTCCTTTCGAAAATGTGTCTGAGACAAAGAGTTTACCTTTTTCTTTCGTAACAACGAAGTTTCGTCGTAAGATAAAGATGATAATCGTATACTTCAATGGCGTATTACGAAACATTTTAATAATGCTGGCAGAGCATTACTCTCACGCCATTTGCTGCAGGAGTAATTGCCACTAGACTAATTTTACCATTCCTGCGTCAGAATTGTATCATACTTGCGTTAGGAGATATTAGGTTTTCATACCCTCCCATTCCCGACGTCTACAAAACAGGCAGTTCTGATAAAATCTAGTGGAATACCTATTGTGCCAACTTCAGCCATCCTGCGATCTTCAGAATTCCGTTCATAGAATCCAAAATGAGGCAGCATGTCTGCGTTTCCACTGTGGTGCTGTCACTCGCTGTATCAGCCCTTTTCCATGGAAACTCACACAGGAATTATGAATAGTATTATTGTAATGAAAACGAGAGCGGCTGGGCACATCTGGGCGTCGAGGGTGTGGGCGGCCGTTGACAGCGCTCGCTGTGTTTGGAGTGGACTTTGGAGCACGAAAGTGTTCACACGTGAACGCCCAGCCTAAAACTCTGTCGCGAACATGTTTGTACACTAGACTGCTATTAGTGACCTGCCAAAATGTGAAGGAATGATTCAGCCTCCGTTAAACACGTAATTTTAGAATGTAGGCGAAATTCAGCGTAACGAGTGTACTTCACCTCGCTTTTTAGCGCCGTTTACCACCAGACCACTGGGAGACGCCTCGTGGATGACCTTAGAACTTGATAACATATCCTCTACCAACTTCCGTATCGTACGGTGTGGCACGTTTTATCAGAAAAAAAAGTTCAAATGTGTGTGAAATCGTATGGGACTTAACTGCTAAGGTCATCAGTCCCTAAGCTTACACACTACTGAACCTAAATTATCCTAAGGACAAACACACACACCCATGCCTGAGGGAGGACTCGAACCTCCGCCGGGACCAGCCGCACAGTCCATGACTGCAGCGCCTGAGACCGCTCGGCTAATCCCGCGCCGCGTTTTATCAGACTGACAGACATTGCCGCGTAACGATTCGGTTCTGTCTTAGCCGCTGCAGAGGCTGGTGGTGACCTGGTGGTTTTGTCAAAGAGTGTTCTACATCGAATGCTTTCGAAGTGGCTTACTTGAGAAATGAAATTTAGATTCAGGTAGTGACTGAGCCCATGTGTCATGCGCCATGTGGAAAAATTATTGTCATGTCGAGCTCGGTAGTCTTGATCCGTGTTAGTGAAACAAATTAAAATCCATATTAGAGTGAACGACTGAAAAAAGCGAAACAGCAAAGTACCTGATTTATACATACATTCTCCACGCCATCTTTAAAACAAAAATCTTAACCTTTGTTGCACAAATATTTGTGATTACGTTAAACTACACCTTTATCTGAAAAGAAGATGAAGACAAACAAATTTTCATATTTTTGTGGCAACGTAAATGCTCAAGAAATGTCATTGAAGGGAAACTTAAACATCAGTTTGTGTAAAACAGTTTTCTCCCTAATAATACAACAGATTGAGCACCATGTCCACTCTCCATCGTCCTCTACATTTGTATTAAGCCACTGAGGAACAGATACAGCAACTTTCGGTGTGAATCTGTCATTCCTCGACATCTCTTCCCACGTCCCACGAACCGTTTCGGACAACGCTGCCTTGATTGTTGGGGAAGGTCTTCTACTTCAAATAATTTTTCCACCTATGCGCATATGTGCTCTACGGGACTGAGGTTAGCACCTTTCGGACGCCAGTCAAACAGAGCAATGTCTCCGTTAATTTGAAACAAATGTTTTACACAAATCGGTGTGTGCACTGGGGAACGGTCATGCTGGAAAACTGTTCTGCCTCCCGAAAATCTCTGACATACAGAAGGAAGCATTATCGTCTCCAGTATTTGGCAGTAGTAATCACTAGAAACCGGATGGACCAGTTCCCACAAACGGCAGCAACCATTTACTGCGGAGGAGGTTCGAGTCCTCCCTCGGACATGGATGTGTATGTTTGGCCTTAGGATAATTTAGGTTAAGTAGTGTGTAAGCTTAGGGACTGATGACCTTAGCAGTTAAGTCCCATAAGATTTCACTCACACACACAAACACACACACACACACACACACACACACACCATTTACTGCCGTGAGAGAAGTTCGGCCACACCTTTTCCTCTGCTGTACATATCTACTGTCGAATCTCTCAATTTGGACCATATATGTTGATTGAACTATTCGGTGCAGTAGAAAATACCTTATCATCAGTAAATATAACTTGGTCCCAGTGTGAAACTGGCTTCCTTCTGTACGCCAGTGCAAAGTTTAATCTGACAGCCTTGTGTTGCTCTTTCAAGATTTCCTTAATCGCCGATTTTCGTCCGTACTTTCCTTTCTCGTTGAGACGACGATGTGTGGTCGACCTGCTCACGCTTGGCTGCAGGATGTTCGTAATTTCTTTATTGGTGCTGAATGGTTCTTCACGACTTCAGTGCAGTATACTACTGGCTCCATTATTATTGGTAGTCCGTGGGCGTCCAGAGCGAAGACGACGGTTGACGTGGCCTTCATCCGCCATCCTTTTCAGCCAGAGATGAGTCGTAGATTTGCTGTATCGCAGAGCAAGAGGAACCGCGCTACTAAAAAGTTCTTATCTCCGTACAAGAATGCGACCCTTATCTTATTTCTTTAGCTGTGACATATCGCCTTGACACAAGTGAGAACCTATCGACAAAACGAAATATTGAAACTGAAGAAAAACAAGAATAAATGAAGTGGCATTCCAGGCGGGCAGAATTTACTTCGCTGCAGATTTCAAATTCATTGCCAACTACAAGCTTTGAAAAAAAATTCGTTAATAAGTTCCTCATAAGTGTTGTTCTGGATGTCGTGGAAACTTATTCTATCTCCAAAACTCACACCTTGTAATAATGACAACTTTTTCATAGATTAAAATTTAAATTTAAATTCAAGTAGTGATTCAGGTCATGCTTCTCCGGCTGTCCTAGGTTCTTAGTCAAATGTTTTACATTACATATCACACAACACAAGTCGATAACAGCACCACACAAAAGTGGGAGGATAGCGTAGTAGTTAAAGCTGTAAACCATATTCGGATTAGGGTCCTGTCACTTCCACGAATTTTAATTCGTTGTAAACAAAGAATTGTTAGTTATGGAGAAGAATATAACTGTTGCGTTCGATGCACATTCACAGTATTGTATACATTTGTCTATATGGCTTCTTATGTTCGCTGTACGGAGGGAAGGACAAATAGTCGCCATTACTTTCCGTATTACAAATATGCCGCAGTCTGAGGATAAACATAATCTTCGGTTCATAAATGTTTTTTTGTTTTAGCAGTACTATACCCTTAGGTGCTACTCTCGCTTTCAGCTAATGATTTCCTTTGCTACAGAAACACGTGATACCACTCAGGCAAAATACTTACGCAGATACCAGACGAAAGGAACAACCTGCTCACACTGTGTAGACTTCGTTTTTTTTAAACCTCATCCTACCTGACAGTGAAAACTTGAAATGAAAGTCCTAAATATGGGAAGAATTTAATACGAGTAACTACCGGTTTTTGAGCAACATCTTTTTAAAATAATCAAAAAACATTAAATGCTTCCTTCAGGCACACTTTCAGCAACAGCCGAATGAAGAAAGTAATAGCAATAATGAGAGTAATATTAGAGTTATCTGGTAACTTCATACTCTGCAAGGGTATTTAGAATCAGGGCTATGATGGCACGATGCGTCTTTACAGGTCACTGGCATGAGATTAGCATAATTTCCATGTCCTAAAATTTACTGTAATTAACCTGTTAATGGAAAGCCGGTTTTTCTTCACCACGTCTTATTTGTAAACTCTTTTATTGTTAGTCTTAGAAAGTAATTGTAACCGAGTAGCTGTCAAATCCGCATATAAACTAGTTTTGGTCATATTTCAGTCATTGAATTGTGGTATTTTTGGAGTTTTTGAGGATATCGAAAGAACCCACTGAGTAGCTGACGCAGCTGGTGATGTCGATGCATTCCAGCAAAATTACATCAGAGGCAGGAATTGATGGGTTTGAAAGGATTGAATCCATTTCCAGGGAGTCAGGATATCAGACCTCTAATTTTTTCGCACATAATTCGTTACCAAACAGTCATGAGCCTGCCAATGTGAGCTACTGTGGTCTCGCGGATTGATCATAGTTTGATAACTGCAGGGAATGGGTTTGACTCCCTGTCAAACCGTCATTTTTAACAGGCACGAACTGATCTCCATTACCTGTGGCAACGCCAAGTGAAGAATACCAGGTGTGTCATAATTCAGAATCCGCAGTATACATGATATCCCTTCGCTTAATCTGGGGCAAAGCCGGTTTAGGTAGTGCCAGGACAGAGAAATTCACCGAGTGAGGTGGCGCAGTGGTTAGCACACTGGACTCGCATTCGGGAGGACGACGGTTCAATCCCGTCTCCGGCCATCCTTCCCTAACCCGAGCTTGCGCTCCGTCTCTAATGACCTCGTTGTCGACGGGACGTTAAACACTAACCACCACCACCACAGAGAAATTCTGTGACCGGTAAGCTTTCTTACACGCGAAACTTTATTTAATTTCGTGAATCAGTGGTCATTTAAGGTCAGAGAGCTCATTTTATTTCAATTTGAGACGATGAAAATTGTGGTGCTGGTCTGGAAGTAGAATTCAGACCATCTCTTCCGCAGAATTTGACCCTCTCGGAACGATATAGTTCGATCATTTCGTTGCTGTCTCCAAGACTGCAAACTCCTCTAGGTCTTCACAAAAGGCACGTGTCTGGATTCGAATCCCGGTCCGCACTAGTGGACAGTAATTTTCATTTTTAATGTCGTCTTCGTGTGTTATGAACAATAACAATAGGTTATGTTATTTCCAGTTAAATATGCGTACATCGCACTACTGGTGAACAGACAGTTGGTCCCTAACGTTTGTTCCTGGATAGAAAACAAAGACGGTGAGGGTTCGATCACGATCATTCAAAAAAATGAAGTACCGTCATTACAGATTCAAATATCTCGCTACTGGTGAAAAAATTCGATAGCTAACATCTGATTTTACTTTATTAACAGTTCGATTACGTACTGCATTCGAATCCCCATCAGGAAACTTTATGTAATAGCATTTCAATTTTACCCATGTGCACACTTTTCTTACTTGTGAATGAAACTATATTAAACGTCTTTCGTAGGTAGTTAACAGGGGGCTATCTTGATAGGATTCCCGGTTCAGTACAAAAATTTTCGTAATTTAATTTAATTTTCAGATTTTCTAAGTTATACTGAGGAAAACTTAAGTATCAGCAATGAAGATCGTTGCCATTATCAAGTCTCAGTCAGGCACGCAAGCTTTTCTTAGCTAGCAAGTGCCAAGGGTGCTGCACTTGAATCCAGATACAGAACAAAAAGTTCGTCATGCCATTCAGAGTTGAAACTTGCCACAAAAACTTTTCATGAATCGTAAATACAGTGAAATTTGTGGTGATACGCTGCTAATGTTGAAGTTTTGGTAGAGCGCTTGCCGCTGATGATAGTGTTTTTTTTTTAACTGGTTGCTTCAAATACCAGTTTATGCTGTATACAAGCCATAATAACGGCGTTTGCAAGGGTGGGAAAACTTTTTATACAGCAAAAGTACTTGTAATTCCATAGAAATTTAGAAGTACAGATGTTGTTTCAAAATATCTTGTTCATAAACAACATTCAGTTGTACCTAAGGATCAGTGAGTAATTTTTGTGACAATATTAGTTGTCTGAGATTCTAATGAGTGAAGTAGAGTTTTAGAAATGTCACTTCATCCATATCTACATCTACATGGATACTCTGCAAATCACATTTAAGTGCCTGGCAGAGGGTTCATCGAAGCACCTTCACAATTTTCTATTATTCCAATCTCGTATAGCGCTCGGAAAGAATGAACACCTATATCTTTCCGTACGAGCTCTGATTTCCCTTATTTTATCGTGGTGATCGTTCCGCCCTACGTAGGTCGGTGTCAACAAAGTATTTTCGCATTCGGAGGAGAAAATTGGTGATTGGAATTTCGTGAGAAGATTCCGTCGCAACGAAAAACGCCCATCCCAACTCCTGTATCATTTCTCTGACACTCTCTCCCATATTTCGCGATAATACAAAACGTGCTGCCTTTGTTTGAACTTTTTCGATGTACTCCGTCAGTCCTACCTGGTAAGGATCCCACACCGCGCAGCAGTATTCTAAAAGAGAACGGACAAGCGTAGTGTAGGCAGTCTCCTTAGTAGGTCTGTTACATTTTCTAAGTGTCCTGGCAATAAAACCCAGCCTTTGGTTAGCCTTCCCCACAACATTTTCTATGTGTTCTTTCCAGTTTAAGTTGTTCGTAATTGTAATACCTAGGTATTTAGTCGGATTTACGGCTTTTCGATTAGACTGATTTATCGTGTATCCGAAGTTTAACGAGTTCCTTTTAGTACACAAGTGGATGACCTCACACTTTCCGGTATTCAGGGTCAACTGCCACTTTTCGCACCATTAAGATACTTTTTATAAATCGTTTTGCAGTTTTTTTTATCTTCTGCTGACTTTCTTAGTCGATAAACGACAGCGTCATCTGCAAACATCCGAAGACGGCTGCGCAGATTGTCTCCCAAATCGTTTATATAGATAAGGAACAGCAAATGGCCTATAACGCTACCTTGGGGAACACCTGAAATCACTTCTGTTTTACTCGATGAATTTCCGCCAATTGCTACGAACTGTGACCTCTCTGACAGGAAATCGCTGTACTGTAATGAAGATGAGTTTACAAGCGATAAGTACTGTCTTATCTCTAATAACATGTTTCCTAGTATTTGAAATATCGCCGTGTTAATTTATATCTAGATTAATTTCAATAAAGAACAGTGTTCTTTAGTGCTCTCTTTTGGTATCCATTTCTTATAGCCAAAGAACTGTACCACAAAGAGATTAGAGGACCTGCAAGATAGTTACGTTATTTGTGGTGCATGCAAATACGGTGGAACGCAATACAGGTCTTTCGGATACTTTTGAGCATTTACTATGCTGGCGACAGCAGAGTTCTGCAGTCAGCTGCAGTTTTCGATTCAGTAAATTAGCCCAAGAGTGTTTCACAAAAGGAGATTGCCATCTGAGTTCACGAAGCATCTCCGTAACATTTGTATGCTGATGGAACCTTCAAGTAACAAATCTAGCAGGACACCTTTGAATTGCTTTGGTATCTTCCTTTAATCCAACCTGGTGGAGATACCAAACAATGAAGCAGTATTCAAGAATGGGTCACTCAAGTCGTCTATAAGCAGCTGTAGATGAGCTGCAGTTTCCTGAAACTCTACCAATACACCGACGTCGACCACTCACCTTCCTTACTACCGTCCTCACACGCTCGTTCCGTTTCATATCGCTTTGCATCGTTACGTCTAGATATTTAATCACTGTGCCTGTTGCAAGGACGACACTACTAATACTGCATTCAAACTGTGGTGTCACTGCCAGACACCACACTTGCTAGGTGGTAGCCTTTAAATCGGCCGCGGTCCATTAGTATACGTCGGACCCGCGTGTCGCCACTGTCAGTGATAGCAGACCGAGCGCCGCCACACGGCAGGTCTAGAGAGACGTACTGGAACTCCCCCCAGTTGTACAGCCGACGTTCATAGCAATGGTTCACTGACAAATACGCTCTCATTTGCCGAGACGATAGTTAGCATAGCCTTCAGCTACATTTGCTACGACCTAGCAAGGCGCCGTATTCAATTGATAATTAATATTATGAAGCATGTACCGTAACGAGAGATGGTCTACAATTGTGGATTAAAGTCAAGTATTACATCAACTACGTACTTTATTTGCAATTCTCAAGATATTGTCCTGTTCCAGACCTCACGCCAGTCAGCGTGTAATTAAACGCGTGCATTTCGGCCTCCTCTAGAAGAACAGTGTTGGCTCTTCTGCCAACACTACACAAACATTACAGGATTGTTTTTTCTCAACATCTGCATAAACTAACATTTTTCTACATTTAGAACACCTGTCATTCAGCACACCAAATACAAATTTTGTCCAAGTCGTCCTGTATCCTTCTGCAGTCACTCAGTGAAGATACTTTCTCGTAAGCTACAGCGTCATCAGCAAATAGTCGCAGATTGCTGCTCACCCTATCTTTCCTTGTTAATATGTTAACGTCTCTCTTATGAAAGAACGCACGAGATGATTTCGTTTGCTTAAAGCACAGAGTTTTCTTGTGTTTTCACCCATTTGAATTTACATGAAGTCCTTCAAACATAGTTTTTTATGTAACTGCTAATATTTACAATATGTGTTTGGGTATCTCTTGACATCAGAATATAATTTTCTAAATCTTCCAAGGGAATTGCAATGTATTATGGAATATTTCACTAGAAACTGTCCTTAAATTTTTAGTAGCAAATTCAGAAATCATTGCAAGATATTGTATACACACATTAAACTTTATAGTTAAGATCGTTTCACCGACGTATGAAATGACAGCATCCAGTCCCTCTATTTCCTATCGACTTACTTCGATATTCTGCCTGTTGCAACATTACTATTCCAGCATGATGCTCGTAGTGTGTTAGATCTTTTGTTACTTGAAACGTCTCATTTGTTTCGGTAATAATGACCGTATTCATCTACCTGTTCTTTAACTTAAGCACTAGTTCTTATTTATAACTATTTATTCTACTGATTTTCCGAGTTCCGAAAGAAAGAGGGGGACTTTCTTGTCGCCTCAGAGTAGACAGTTGCTGGGTGAATCAAAAAACCCTTAATCTGCAGCACGCAGCAAGCTGCGTACGAGGTCGATTCAAAAGGTATGGTAACCACAGCTCTCACTGCTCTTAAATTTCTGCGTTTTAACGAACATCTATTAGACCAAGCTTGTTCTGATTCACAGTCCTAGACTAAATGTAAAATGGAAGGTCATATAATAACGTTGACTGCGAAACCACAATCGATGGATTCCAAACACGAATTTGATGATTTTTCTCCTTGTAAATTGTCAACCTTCTTTTAAATGTGTAAGTATTGTCTTTTACGTGTAGCTGTTTGAGTGGAGATGGCTGTGGAAGGTATAGTGCTTTGCACGTGTCAGTAATCATGAATAATGAAGGGGAAAGGTAAACTGTGGTAGCGGTAAACAGTCTACAGTTCTGAACAAACGCGAGGGGAGAGCTAGGTTTGAAGTCCTCATACGATGCGCCGATCACAATCTACAGGTTTCGGTGTTCTTGCTCTGTGAGATACCATGTACACATTTTGGTTTTAGTTCAGCAGATTGGAAGTATGATCTGGTGGTCAGGATCTGGCACCAATACTCTTCGCCAAAATTCCGATGATGCAAAGCAAAGTTTCTCCGACGACCTGTCTGAGTAGTATGTAGCCATACCACCATACGTTAGTGACGTAGATTTTGGAATCTGTTACCCTAGAAGCATCAGCTGCGCAATGGTTGCATTCTTATAAAGACAAACGATGACATAAGCATGTAGTGTCATCAGGTCTTGTGTATGAAGGGAATCTCACTTTCTTGAGATGTATAGTCAAGACACTTCATTTCACGGAAACAAGTGCAAGGCCAACATTCTGTATCGTGGAATCCCACTAAATATTGCACAGCTGCTTCTAACTGAAATGAGAAGTAAAAGTATGAAGACAATACCACATACAATGAAGCTGCATCTGCTAACGAAAGGTTACGATTAATGCGTATTACCAGTTTTGCCTCATGGTAGTAAAGCAATGATATTAGCGCAAAAATCATTCAGAAACATAGTTTCTCCATGAGCTATCGCGAGGTGTAAGTTCGGATTTACTGGTACTGACATGAAAATAAATGGATTACGCAAAAGATTGGAGTGGACGAAGTAATTATAGGAGTCATTAAAATGAAATAGAGCTGAACAGAACATGTAACCAGGCGAATGGATTTCAAGATATAATAAAAGACCAAGACGACGACCTAACAGAAGGTAGATAGATGACATCAGAAAATATGCAGAACCGACATCGGTGCAGATGGGTGAATATCAAAATTATTGGAAAGGTCGGAGGAAGCGTTCACTCAGCAATGGATGACACACAGCTGATGGTGGTGCTGGTGCTGATGTGGTGATGCTGTTGGTGGTGACGGTGGTGGTGGTGTTGTTGGTGGTGGTGACGATGATAACGATGACGACGACATAAAAATAAACAACACATAGCAGTGAAAGTCTCTGAAGTACAGTACACGGAGGAACTTCTGAACAGACCAAAACGACTGTGCCACAGCGAAGCGTTTCAACTTAATATTTAAAGATCTAAGGTTTGTCATACACATTTTAGTACCGTTTCAGCTTACTGAAAATGAAACCTGCAGATTTCACATCTTCAGACATATACTGAATAGAGCTAGGTAACGGCAAAACAGTCGTGCAAAGTTAACAACAAAGTGAATGACCTAGCATGTGCTCTATCTATGTCGATGTTTACCCTCTCTAAGGTCCGATCCAGAATGACTCACATTCAGTTTAGCTACATCGTTACATGCACTCCATTAGTGATGAAAATTTCCCATACTGTAAGACGGGCCAATTTTGGCTGCCATAGTAACTCACTGAAGTTCCTAACAGCTAAAATGGGATAGCGTGACGTGTACACAATGCACTTACATTAGGAATAATTACTGATTTCGCTTCGCATTGTTCATGTGGTTGAAACAGGAAGGGTCCTCGGGATGCTAGACGAACCGAAATAAGCTTTCAGTAGACTGTTAACATGCCAACATCGCATCACTGTGTACTTAATATATGACACATAATTCACATAAGGCAGCAAGGAGCGGAAGAGTACAATTTTACATAACTGTTACTTTTACTCCACAATACACAAAATAACTAGTTCAAATGCAAAAACCTACACCATGAGCTCGTCGTCAGTTCACAACTTCTTCTTAAGGTTATAATGTTACTCCGACCGGAAGTTCACTTTGATTAAACTGGATCACGTATGCCTGAATGTGTATTATTACTTTGATTAATGACTCTGTTTGTGTATACATAGACACGGCTACATGTTTTTGCTGCTGATTTTCGTTTGGCCGGGTCGGTATCAGCCTACATGCCCATCTTCTGCCGTTGTAAGTTACTAATGTGCCCTCACAGAACTCCTGTGGAACTTTTGGAAATTTTATTTTCGGTTATAATTGGATTTTAGCACATCCTGATCGTAATAGAGATGAGGCAGCGTGCTTTATATCACCAGACGCTGACTCATGTGTAACACGATGAGGACATGCTTAAAACCAATTAAGACTCAAACTAAAATTTCCAAAACAACCTACGGAATTTCTATGAGGGCACGATAGTAAATTTATGATCTTTGAAGATGCCGTGTAGCCTGATTGCGGTCCGACCAAACTAAAATAAACAATGCAATAAGCATCCGTATAGATGTATACTGTATACATACAAGTTCATACAGGCTGCAGAACACAACGAATACAATACGTCTGTTACTAGGGATGAACACGAAGGCTGATTCAACAGGACGTACTCGAAACTAAAAACATCATAGAGCGTCATTTATCCTAACCTAGATAGTACGGGAGAAGGTTAGAAATGTTCCTTTGCGCCGGCCGCTGTGGTCGAGCGGTTCTAGGTGCTTCAGTCCGGCACTGCGATGCTGCTACGGTCGCAGGTTCGAATCCTGCCTCGGGCAGGGATGTGTGTGATGTCATTGTGTTAGTTAGGTTTAAGTAGTTGTAAGTCTAGGGGACTGATGACCTCAGATGTTAAGTCCCATCGTGCTTGGAGCCATTTGAACCATTTTTTTGTTCATTTTCTAACTGCTGCTGTCTACCTACCTGCAACGAACGCCAGTGAAACGTTCTCTCGATACTGATTTTCGCATTGTCGTTCTTCAAATATGAAACAAACTCCCAACAGTCTCTCAGAACTTCGTAAATATTGTACAACGAGAAAGGTTTTGGCAATGAACGCAGTACATTGTGTAGTGGCTCTTTCGAGCACATCCTAAGGATAATGGTCAGGATAACAAACGTTAGCAAAATAGTTACTTTCACAGTTTTGATAGAGACAGCATAAAAGATTAGGAACTTTTGTTCCTAAAACCGCTAGGCTTGCAATCTACAGGAAGCGCATGACTTGGTATTCCTCTGGAATTGTCTCTTGGAGCAGACGGTTCAAATCCGAGTTTTCCCTAAAGCACAAGAATCAAATGATTTCTTGACAATACCCCTACAGCCGAGGCCACTACTTCGCAACTGATGACCTCGCTGTCGGTAACAATCCAATGTCTGGGATTACAACATGTACTGCATTGCATTAAAATACACCGTTCTACAAGACGGCGGAAAAACTGTAGTTGATGGTGCTGCATAAATCACCATATTAGTATTTATACAGATTTTACTCTACATCGGCAGCAATTTTATAGCAGGCAGAGTGGACGAATTGAGAATTTGGCGCCTCATTCACCAGAACCCCCATCATTTAGTTACTGTTTCTTACCACTGTCAAGGCATGAACTAAAGTATCTTCTTTGATATAGGCTGATTAGCCACAGGGTCTTATAAAGAACGCCATAACGTAGTCGCGATAATCAGTGAGTATAAGCTTGTGTAAATATGGACTGGGTGTGACGGTGAACATACAAGGAGAATCTGACAACCTATGATGCACTTCTTCCTTTCTACGGCTGACTGAATCCAGGGCCTTGTGGTAGTGTACAGACGTTTCAGTTTGTACACCAATATTACGTACAATCCTACGTTAGATTGATGTCGAACACTGCAATTGGAAATAATTCGCGGAAAATAAACGCTAATAACGTGAAATAGCTGTTGTAGGACTATGATATTAGTTTTGGCAGTGTATATTTGTTGGTATAATGAAATCTAGGTGGCGGTGCCAGTGGTAATAGAACGATTTTCTATAATTGTAGTAGTGATAGTTGTAGTAATAGTAGTAGCAGATGAATAAATAGTTGTGGTAGTTATTATCGTTAAGTAGTACATCAAGGAGTTTTCTGGGTCAGAAAAAAATCTCATCCCAAGTACACACCCACGCTTCTGGGAATCACCCTCTCTTCACTCATCTGCCATGCAACTGGGTGAGACAATTTCAAAATCACGTATGTATACCTGTCACGTGTCCTCCTCGTCCATCACTCATACCTGTAGTGCTCTTGTCTGTGGTACATTCAGTGTCAGGATGTAATGTAATATTGCCATCCACAGTTCTCAGGCAACTATGTGGCATAAAAACGGTGGGAAAATGTAGGTCGCCCGCCCTTTCTCTCTTGAGGGCAAGAGCAATATTTAAATCAAGGTCACTCCCCCTCTTAATTCTACAAAACAAATACATCGACATCCCACATTAATCAACTAGCACAGTGCAATAAGGAAACAAATGAACTTGGTAACACATTAAACAACTTCTGCAAACCATTATTTAACAATGTACACACTCGAATTATGCAACTTCTGCAAGCCCTCTAACATATAAACACATCCCTCCATTGGTATTCCCAATTAGTTAGAATTTTGTGGATTTTCTCTCACTACTCCAATGGAAATACAAGAGTGAACAATTAGGACAGTGATGGATTTAAACAAATACACCACATCTCACGCTAAACGTTTAGCACAGCATGATATTTTGAGAAGTACATCGATATCCCAATTTAAACAAGTAGTACACTGCAACAAATAAGTACCATGTCTATGAGGAATTCATTCCTGCATTATCCCTGTGTTAAAAAACTATGACTTCACTATAAGTTTGCCTTAGAAGAGTATACCTCTTTAGGACTTTAATAGACTTGCAAATATCACTGGAAAACATCCAATGATGTACACACACCGGTAGGTTTACACTTTAAACATCTACCCCAACACACAAGTGAGCAATCGTCCATCACTATTCCGCAGTTATTATGCTAACACTTATTCAACAACTATGAAATCTTTACGTTTTTATGACTTCTGCATGACAGCAAAGAACAGCTAACAAGTGTGAAAAAACCTGATGCACATGAATCTTATAGCTAATCGTAGGCTCGTAGCTCTAATTGTGTGGATTATTTACCACACTTCCTTTCCCACAACCTGCTGTATTTGTTGTGTAAGACACTAGGAATGTTACATGAAAAATCCACTTGAATATTGGAATCATTTACAAAAACGTGTCATGTATGACATAAATAATTCTAGTTATAGATACGTCTGGATGGATAATCATACGTATTTTACAGCAGGTTATTACTGTGGGCATAGCGTAGTGGACACACTAACACATTCTGTTATGTCTTTGTATTATTTGAGTAGTAAGTACTCAGCAATATGGGTGAAATCATAACCACATGTGACATGTCAAAAAATCATGAATCAATCACATAATGTAACGTGATTTTATTGTTAGTGTCAATATTTATTCTGATCTTGGTAGTCAAAATCAGAAGTGACGTCTTGGCCATGCGATCAACTTATAAGCATAAAGCAATCCGGTGTTCAGGCCGGCATTACTTTATTAAGTGATTCCTCACGTAAAATATAATAAACAGCTACCTGCGTAACCAAGAAAAATAACAGCCATGTGGATTATTTACTGTTCGTAAAGTAGGATTTGTATGTGATTTTATGGTGTGGTAATGAGGAGATACATTTAAAATTATATGTAGCTGAGTGTTGTTTACACTATTTGATTCTTTAGATACATAAGTGCGATGAGGCATAGAATTCGAGCACCTACATTAACTTGGAAATAATGTGCTCCACACACACTTCCGTTTGATGGACTCTAACGTCAAGAGGGAATGCAACTCGAATCTTTTTAGAATTGCGACCTAGAATCTAACTGACTGGAGTAGAATTGTCTTCAGCGTTGAGTCCCACATCGCAATGAGCCATGATGAGAAGCGAAGCCATGTCTGGAGACGCTCCGGACAGTGCTGGGACACCAACCTGAACTTCGCCCCATGTACGACCTGACAACCAGGAATGATGGTTTGGGGTGCCATTTCGTTTCATAGCAGGACACCTTTGGGTGTCACCTGCTGCACCCTTAAAATACAACGGTACGTTCTGTTTTGTTGCCCTACATGACAAGCTAACTTGAGCTTACATTTTAGCAAGATAACGCCTGTCCGCACACAGTGAAAGTTTCTATTGCTTGTCTTCGTGCTTGCCAAATCCTACATTGGCCACCAAGGTCGCCAGATCCCTCCCAACGGGAGAAAGTTTGGAGCGTTATGGAAAGGTCTCTCCAACCACCTGGGAATTTTGATGATCTAACGCGTCAGTTGGATAGAATTTTGTGCGATATACCTCAAGAGGACATCCAACAGCTCTATCAATCAATACAAAGACGAATAACTGCTTGTATCAGAGCCAAAGATAGACCAACACGTTGTTGACTTGTTCAAATTGTGAAGCTCTTTCTCTTGAATAAATCATTCAATTTCTCTGAAATTATAATCATTCTTTGTCTTTATATGTACACCAAATCTGCCGATTTACGTCCCATCCGTATAATTCCTTCAGTGTGCTTATTTTTTTTGTCTTAAAGTGTTTGTATTTTGAGAATTTCCTCAATAATATATTGCTGGTCCGAATGCTGGATCGCTTTACGCTTATAAGTAGGTCACGTGATCATGACATCACTTTCTGTTATGACGCCTAAAATAAGAGCTCATATTGACACTAATGATAAAATCGCATTACATCGTTGGTTGGTTCAAGATTTTTCGATGTGTCTTAGGTGCTGATGCCTTCACCTGTATATCAGAGTCCTTAGCACTCTAACAGTACAAACATGTAACAGAATGTGTTGTAGTCCTCACTATGCTACTGGAGCTATGAGTCTACCACTACTTACTAAGATACATGAGCATTAGGTTTTTTCATGGTTGTTAGCGGTTCTGTGGTGTCTTGAGGAAGTTAGAGGAACCTACCAATTTCGGAAAATAACTGTGGAGTATTCCACTGGTCGAAGTTTACCTATTTCTATGTGATGACTTTAATAATAACTCATTTCTGTAGATACTCACAGGCTTCAGAGAGACATATAATAATAAAATCGATCGTTTCTTAAGACTGGCTGATTTCTGCAAGTTGCTGGCTGCTTCTGCTAGCATGCTTGTTGGCAAGCATCCTTTAGAAGTTAAGTGGCAGTGAAGCGTTGCGTAACTGTTACTGTTATCTAGAAGAGGTACATATACATTCTACGACTTATGGCCATCCTATCTCCAGTGTGTGGAATGCCTGGCCATTGGTCATCTCAGCTGCTACAAAGAGAGCGACTATTCTTCATCTCTTTCTCCCACTCTTCTATCTGTTGTGTAGGCGCTCCTTCTGATGGTTTGCGAGCGGCCAAGGCATGCTGAGTAGTGTCGCCTGCATGTACCGGCGAGAGCCGAGGTGGTCTCAGCTGCAGTGCTTTCCCAGCCCCCAACCCATGGCAATGTGGTCGCATGTATCTGGCGGCGGCAACAGATGGCACTGAGCCAGTTATGTGAAGACTCATGCCGCACTACTACTGGCATATTCTTTTTCAGTTTGTTTTAAATACAATGTACATCTCTACACTTCCTACCCCATGCCTGTGATGTGTTGGGGTACTTTCCGAAAGTGCAAATTTAGTGAGGCATATACATACTTGGGTTATTTCTGTCGTTATTTACAAGTCTAGTATAATGCTATAGTAATAAACTCCTCTAAGGCCACCCTACAGAAGAATGCTGAAGATTAGATGGGTAGATCACATGACTAATGAGGAGGTATTGAACAGGGTTGGGGAGAAGAGAAATTTGTGGCACAACTTGACTAGAAGAAGGGATCGGTTGGTAGGACATGTTCTGAGGCATCAAGGGATCACCAATTTAGTATTGGAGGGCAGCATGTAGGGTAAAAATCGTAGAGGGAGACCAAGAGATGAATACACTAAGCAGATTCAGAAGGATGTAGGTTGCAGTAGTTACTGTGAGATGAAGAAGCTTGCAAAGGATAAAGTAGCATGGAGAGCTGCATCAAACCAGTCTCAGGACTGAAGACCACAACAACAACAACAAGGCCACCCTATAGCAATGTCATTGTTTTTGAACATAATGATAACACAGGGGCAACTTCCTCATAGACTTTGTATGTGTTTGTGGCAGTGTGTTTTATATTTAACGTGGGATATGGCTGTATTTGTTAAAATGTCACTGTACTAGTTTTTAATGTGGTGAATGGTGTATTTGTTTAAATATCAAACTGTGCTAACTGTTTAGCCTTGTATTTCTGTGTGTGCCTTTGGAATAGTGAGAGAAATTCGACAAAATTGTAACTAATTGTAAATAGCAAAGAAATGATGTGTTCACACGTTGGAGTGCACGCAGGAGGTACATAGATGGATTGTGCTTGTTAAATAACGCTTTACATGAATTCTTTAGTGGGGATAGTGATGCAATTTGTTTATGTAATTTTAGCTAGATGTTTAATACAGGATATCGATGTATCTGATTAAATATCACACTGTACTAATTGTTAAAAATTTAAAAACACTAATTAACATACGTCTTACAATGTAAATGTGGGTAGTTTGAGGAAAACTGTAAATAACGTCGGAGTTACCCAGTGAGACACTTGAGGAAATGCATATGACATACTCGTATAGTAGAAAACTTAAGCAGAACCTGATTAATAAATCAAGCAGGGAAAGGAAACCTGCTACAATTAAGAATGAAATAACAGCTAATAAAATCGCTTATCAACTTTTTCTTAACGGGAAGACCGAAGAAAAGTTGTCGAGGGATAAGATACCAAGAATACCTCAGACTGAAATAGATATCAACCATGCCCTACATTTTCTTAAAGAGCTTGAAGACCACCTAAGAAACATGAAAAATGGGAAAGCTGCAGGGACAGATGACGTAAATACGAAACAAATTAATCAGTTCTGATACGAAACTTCCTGGCAGATTAAAACTGTGTGTCCGACCGAGACTCGAACTCGGGACCTTTGCCTTTCGCGGGCAAATGCTCTACCATCTGAGCTACCGAAGCACGACTCACGCCCGGTACTCACAGCTTTACTTCTGCCAGTATCTCGTCTCCTACCTTCCAAACTTTACAGAAGCTCTCCTGCGAACCTTGCAGAACTAGCACTCCTGAAGGAAAGGATACTGCGGAGACATGGCTTAGCCACAGCCTGGGGGATGTTTCCAGAATGAGATTTTCACTCTGCAGCGGAGTGTGCTAGTTCTGCAAGGTTCGCAGGAGAGCTTCTGTAAAGTTTGGAAGGTAGGAGACGAGATACTGGCAGAAGCAAAGCTGTGAGTACCGGGCGTGAGTCGTGCTTAGGTACCTCAGATGGTAGAGCACTTGCCCGCGAAAGGCAAAGGCCCCGAGTTCGAGTCTCGGTCGGGCACACAGTTTTAATCTGCCAGGAAGTTTCATATCAGCGCACACTCCGCTGCAGAGTGAAAATCTCATTCTGTAATCAGTTCTGTCCAACAATAAAATAATGGATATTCGATAGATGTAATAAATGTCTCCGTTCGTGAATTGTCCCAAAAATGTTGAGGAAATCTAAAGTCGTTGCTCTTTTGAAACCAGGAAAAGATCTCGACGCGGTTAGTACCAATATTTTCATATGCCATCTCGTTTTCCACTTCCCACTAGGTGAATACCTTGCGTGTGCCCATGTCCCGCCTCAGTAACACGACTCGCAGGCATTTGAAAACGTTGGCACTATTTCATGGCTTACACTAGACGCAGACAGCTGGGATACGCTGATTCCGTCCCGGGCGATACGGGACGGGGACAGGAAGGGCATCCGGCCACCCTCCGGTACTAAAATCGCCAAATCCATAGTAACATGGCCGACGTGGGATAAGGGCCGAAGGAAATGATGATTGTCGTATGTCATCTATTCAAATTATATGAGAGACCAGAATCACAACTTCTACGAGTAAGTTCCGCAGTGGGAAGAGGGACACAATCCAAGTTCCAAACTTTACAGAAAATTTTGCGGAGGAATACCAAAATAAATTAAACATAGTAGTTACTCTGGTAGTTCCGTCTGCAGCTTACTACACGTTAAATCACAGAATCTTACTGGAAAGCAGTAGACCACAGTCAGAATTACTGTTTGATTCTAATTATTCTGTCAGTTCTTAAGATCGAGAGATTCTGTGTATATTTGAATAAAGAAAAAAGCAGGTGGAAAAGTCGACTTAACAATCTGCCTCAGGGATGTGTATTGACGCTAACTTCATTTAATTTGTATACAAATGAGCAACTAATTCTCACTAACGTGAAGCTCTTCCTCTACTCAGATGACCTTCGTCTTGTTGCAGAGGGCCGTGTCTACCGTGGCAACCTATTACAAACAAAATAAGTTGAAACCAAACCCTTTTAAATTTAAAAACATAAGATGTCCGCTGGCAATACAAAGATTCAAAAATATATTTGGACGGCAAGCGGCTGCAACACGCTGACACTTCCAAATATCTAACCACATTCCTTGATTGCTCTTTGGCCAATAAAAATTGCTGCTATGACATCACCAAGCGAGATGGCGCACTGGTTAGCACTATTGTCTCACATTCCGGAGGATGACGTTTCGAATCTCCGGCCTGCCATCCAGGTTTAGGTTTCACGCTATTTTCCTACATCGAACCAAGCAAATGCCGAGATGGTTGCTTTCAAAAGGGCAGGGCATAGTTCCTTCCCCATCCTTTCATAATCCGAGCTTGTGCTCCGTCTCTAATGACCTCGCTGTCGACGGTACGCTAAACACTAATCTTCTTTCCACCCTTGCTAAGAAAGTAGTAACGAGGAACATCATTTTGGAAAAACTTACTAAAAGTAAGTAGGAAGCAAATCCTACTGTCATCAGAAGACCCAGTGCTGCTAGACTGCTTTGTAGGCCTTCTCAGCCTGGACTACATCCTCCTATACAAGAAAAGTAGATGTCATCCTAAATGAAACATGGCGTTTAACAATTGGCCGTATGAAAGCTACACCGCTGGTGAAACTGTATACAGCAGTTGGTTTCTCTGCGGAAGGTCTCCGACGTTCGGCCATAGAATTAACGGAAAAGTTCAAACAAACCTTCGATGAGCAGAGAGTAAGATTCCAGAAAGATTAAAATCCACAAAAAGCTTCATGAACACTGTGGACATAGGATGTACTAAGTGATCCCATTGCAAGAAACTGAGCCAACAAGTAAACAACGGTAGTGAGAAACTTGGAAGACCTTCATCAGACTACTAAAGGTGTTGCATCAGAACAACAAACGTATCAAGGTGGGGGCTAAAAAGTGTCAAAATTTTCTGTGGTTGTGTCCTATCAGTTCTTAAAAGTGCACACTCTAAGATTAATGGCTGGGAAACAATGCAGCTACTGAAATTGCCAATTATTGGCCAAAAAGTCTTACAAGAGGTGACAAGGATCGGAGACCATGGTTGAAAACGTGCGCGGACACGAAAAAATAAAGTGAGAAATTATTGCCTCGCGTGTTTCTACAGACAGAAAATGATCTTCACCAAGGTCTGGTTCTACCAGTTTGTCCATTCTTCTATAAAGAACTCCTGTCGGTATTTCGCAAGTACGATTTATTAAACTCATATTTTGGTAATATTCACATCCGTCAGCACTTATCTCCTTTAGAGCCGCTATTACCACATTCTTCTAGAAGTCTGATAGTGTTTCACTGTCTCATATATCTCGCATACCAGGTGTAACAGTCTGTCGTGCCTAGCTTTCCCAAGAATCTCAATAATTCTAAAGAAATGTTGTATGCCCCAGGAGCCTTTCATTAATTAAGTCATTCAGTACTCTGTCAAACTCATTTTCCCCTCTTTTCTATAATATAGCCTTGAAGTTCATTTCGCTTGTATAGCCCTTCTGTATATTCCTGCAATCTTTCACCTTTCACTTCTTCGCTCAGTACTGGTATGCCGTTTGATCCCTTGATATTAATACATGATGATGATAATGATGTTTGATTTGTGGGGCGCTCAACTGCGTGGGTATCAGCACCCGTATAAATTCCCAGCCTTTACTCAGTCCAGTCTCACCACTTTCATTAATGATGATGAAATGATGACGACAACACAAACACCCAGTCATATCGAGGCGGGTGAAAATCCCTGACCCCGCCGGAATCGAATCCGGGACCCCGTGCTCGGGAAGCGAGAACGCGACCGCGAGACCGCGAGCTGCAGACGATATTAATACAGGTCTTTTCTCAAAGATCTCTTTAATTTTCCAATAGGCGTAATGTATCATCCCCTCGTCATGCAAGTTCCTATAGCTCAGCATTTGTACCCTAGACGTTCCTGCTGATCTGTTTTGTATTTTCTGTCGATCTTACTTTTAGACGTATGTATTCCCTTTTGTAGCTTCATCTGATACATTATTATTTTTCTTGCTTTCGTAAGTTAAAATGCATTTACTTATATTACAAGTTTTGCCAAAAGTCTAGTTCAGAAGTTGTCGAGACAGCATTAATGCCCCTGCTTGAGCCTTCGTTTAGGTAATAGACGTGCTGAAATAAGATTATTATCAGTATGAGACGTGAAAACGCTGCTGAAAGACATGCTGTGTGCAAGCCTCCACAATCAGTGGGCACTTCCACAGCAAAGTCGGGACAGACGTCACAATATGAGGAGACATTTTGCCTCGTAAATTAGAGTTTATCTTTAATATACATGAATTATTAATACGACGGAGTAAATGAAGAATATCGTGTCTTTCTGTTCGTCTTACATTTTTGAGAGCACAGAGCTGTAGCGGGACTGACTGCATTAACAAAACGCTTCCGTGATCCGCTAAAATATGGTCATAGCCACAGCGCGTCCGATGCAAAATAACCATTTTCATATGTAAGAGACTGTTCAGAACGCATACCCAAAACCCATGAAAATTAGTGTTTCGGAATGAGCATATTGATTTCGGTATGCGGTTTCTTAAGCACATTTTGGTGTGAAAATGCTACAAACGTGGTTATGCTTAGCAAAGAAATTAGTTACGTCAGCGAAGGCCAACTAATTAGTTGAATTGTTTAGTACTACTTCAGTAGCAAGCCAACATTTAGTGTCGAATTCCTTGACGGATAAGTTTACATGGGACGGTTTTGCCCGATGGACCTCTTTGGTCTGCACACTTAAGCAAGTAGATCAATGAAAACTAAACATAGGTAATACTATTTGAACGACGCTATGCTGGTACCCTCGCACTATTACGTAAGATAACGAAAAGTGTACGTCGTAGTGAATGCCTCTTCAATAGCTTCACTTTTACTTATTAATTAGTACTGATATTCCTTTCGAAACATGGGTTTACCATCAGCTTTATCTAATTTTATCGTCCCGAAGGAGTGTATAAGAATTCTTTAAATGAGCAGCAACTAAAAAGCATTCTGTTCATCGACACGGACATTTTCATTGTCCTGTCTGACTGGTTGCTCGAGACAACATGCCTACACATTTTATGTTTCTGAAAAAAAAGCTCTCATGTTTTCCCTTTTTACGTTCAATAAAAGGCTACGAACTTCTTCGAACGTAGACGTTAGAGAATGACGGTAGTCGTCGAATTGAGTTTTTATGCATGTACGCAAAACTTGGTTAATAAGTACTGGCTGCGACGTAGCTCTGCAGCTTGCACTCTTTGCAAACACTCAATTATAAGCCAACAGTGAAGCAAAGCTATACATAATGTATCTGCCGCATCAGAGAAGCTAGTAGCAAAAAAATTCCGCTGCATGGATGGAAGATATTACTGTCTGTTGGCTTCTCACGAAAGGGGCCTCCAGACGCCCACAAAAATAAGTATCGTAAATGATCTTATTTCTCTAAGAAAGTGACAATTATAGCGTTTTCTCTTTTTTGGCAAAGCTTATTACCTTTTCTTTGAAACACACGTTTTACACCTTAGCTACTTGTTTTCGATAAACTTATACTCTAGTGGTCCGAAGAACTCTTCCCACGGCACATCTTGCCGCATGTCTTGTACGACTTAATGTATTTATGTCAATGTTAAGGTGTGAGAAATTGCAGTGTGTGGTACAAATATCGAGGGGTGATGACAAAACATTGCAAAACGTTTAGGGTTCATACAGAGCATCGAATGTAGGATTAAGTACAATTAGAATCTCTGTCTATATTTTCGGGTTCGTTCTTGGCGCATTATACTCATGTCTTGCTTAAATATTTGCGTCCATATTTCCTTATGATTTTGCTGAAGGCCGCACCACATGGCGATGTATTTCCAGGTTTTTCTGGGACTGCCAACCGTCATTGTACGTAAGTTCTTCTACAAACTTTTGGAATTTACAGTGGTGTGCTGAAAAGTAATGCCTCCTAATTTTTATGTGAAAAATTTTATGTGAAAAATGTTAGCCGGCCGCGGTGGCCGTGCGGTTCTAGGCGCTACAGTCTGGATCCGAGCGACCGCTGCGGTCGCAGGTTTGAATCCTCCCTCGGGCATGGATGTGAGTGATGTCCTTAGGTTAGTTAGGTTTAAGTAGTTCTAAGTTCTAGGGGACTGATGACCTAAGATGTTAAGTCCCATAGTGCTCAGAGCAATTTTTGAAAAATCTTACAGATTTTTGAATAAAATAAACTATATTAACATTTTAAATCCATATTCTTCTATCTACACATTAATTTCTCAACATAGTTACCCTGGCGATGAACAAATGTCTCCCCGTTGTTTTTGATGGCGTCACTGTAATATGTTTGACTTTATTGACGAAGCACAGCCTCACCTCCGCTTGCACCGCCTCATCATTATCAAAGTGACGTGCTGCAAGGAGCTTTTTAAGTTTTGGGAACGGGAATCGGATGGGGCCAAGTTTGCACTGTATGGAGGACGATTGATGACAGTGGACCCAAGGCGTCGCAATGTTGCAGATGTCGCAGTGCTCGTGTGAGGTCTGGTATTGACATGTTATAGGAGGGGATGCTCCATGTGAGAACGAATTCTTCTAACTTGTGCATCCGGTTTTTTGTGGGATTACAGCACGCTGCATCTCACGCACCGACAAAGTTACGTTACACACCACCATGTTACACGCTACAATTTGATGCCATGTAGCGGCAGAAGCTTGCAACGTGTGCGAGCGAAGCAGGAAAGTCGACCGACTAATACGATGATGTCTGGTTTTTTGGTCGCTCAACTGCGAGGTCATTAGTGCCCGTACAAAGTCCCAATTTGTGACACAGTTCAATTTTATGCAATCCAATCCAGCCGCTGTCACGAATGATGATGATGATGATGATGAAATTATGAGGACAACACAAACATCCAGTCCCTGGGCATAGAAAATCTCCAACCCGGCCGGGAATCGAATCCGGGACCCCGTGATCCAGAGGCAGCAACGCTAGCCACTGGACCACGAGCTGCGGTTTACTGAGTAATATGCATGAAATTAATGCTGCTTGATAATTGCTAAGAAACAGGCACATTGTTGGACAGAAATTATCACAGGCAATGATGTACGGCATGAAAGACAGTTCACAAGTAACAGTATATTTATAACGAAAAATAACAGATTTCACCGCATGAGAAAGAAAGATAACAGACATAAGTAACATTCATGTTTGACGCAGGTCAGACTCCCAACATATAGACCGATATTGGACTCTAAGTAAGGATTAAGCCCTCCTTGGGCACTAATGTACATTTTGCACCTGTTATTCATGCTGGCCACCAAACTGTAAAGAGTCCCTGGGGTGTACTGTTCCACTCCTCTCTCAGGGACCGTTCCATACGTTCAATATCTTTACTTTCCAGTGTGTCCGACAACTCAGCGGTCCTGTATGCGCGGTCATTGTCGTCCATAAACAGAAAGGCTGGACCCACCGTACCCCTAAACGGACGGACGTAATCCAAAATAACCTCCATGCAGAAACGCTGTGCCGTAACGGTACCTCCGCTAAAATATGCAGCGGTGTTCGGCCATTAGGCATAATGCCTTCCTACATCATAGCGCCTAGGCCATATCAATGAGTTCATGAACATTCTGTGCTGTGTAACGTGTTCCCTTCTCTCGCTCCATTCTTACTGCTGGCTTTAATTATTTGCCCCAATGCAGCGGGATTCGTCGGAGAACATCACTCTGGACCAGTATTGCTGATCCACAACCAACTTGCTGGCTACACCAGCGAACTCCTTCTCGACGACGGTATGGTTGAGGTGGGATGCATATAATAGGCTTCCGAGCATGCAGAACAGCCTACTTAATGGCCGCGAAATGGTTGTGGCAGAGACACTAGTATCGGTAGCGGTTGCAAAGTCCGCAACGATCTGCCTAGGAGTGAGATGTATGCTCCTTTTCGCAACTGCGGCTACGTATTGACCATTTTGCAGTGTGTTGGTCCGTCTACGACCACTGCCATGCTTTAGCATAGCATTTCCACCTCAGGCGGTCTTTCTTGATGGCGAGATGATACCTCCAAAGATCACGACATTGTTGTTTCAGGGATCAGTGTTTGGACAAAATGGAGAAAGGCAAAGTAATCTAAGGAGAAGAATGCAATATACAGAACTCATTTATGGCAAAAGGGCAGTGACAGGAAACTTAAAACATACTGTCATAATACGAGGTATGTCCACAAATTAAGTTCCGTTTGGTTATATAAAACAAACGTGTACAGACACAGAAAAAAGATTTATTCTACAAAAATCTACAACTGTTAAACTACTTTTCTACATAGCTTCCGAAATTTTGTAGGCATTTGTCATAGCGTGCCACAAGTTTTTGTATGCCTTCTTCATAGAAGGTTACCGCCTGTGTATTAAACTATGTGGTAACACTTTCTTTCAGCTCGTCATCATCTTTGAAGTGTTGACCACCAAGGACAGATTTTAGGTGTAAGAAGAGAAGAAAGTCGCTAGGAGCGAGGTCCGGGCTGTACGGAGGATGATCAAACGCGTCCCAGTGAAATTCCCGAAAGAGTTGTTTGGTCACATTCGCCGTGTGAGGTCGGGCATTATCGTGGAAAAAAACAACACCTTTTGACAGTAATCCTCGGCGCTTGTTCTGTATTGCGCTGGCGCAATTTCTTAATGGTCTCGCAGTAACCATGTACATTGATTTTTTGGCCTCGTGGTAGGAAATCAATAAGCAAAATGCCTTTTCTGTCCCAAAAAAACGGTGCACGTGGCTTTTCGAGGTGTCAAGATTTGCTTAGGCTTAACCTTCGTTGGGGATGAAGTGTGTCTCTATCACATTGATTGTCGTTTTGTTTCAGGGGTGTCGTACGATACCCAAGTTTCATCCCCCGTGACTATCCGAGGAAGAAAACCATCGCCTTCTTCATTGTAGCGTGTCAAAAACTAAAGTGCACTGCCCATCCTTTGTTTTTTGTGTTGTTCAGTAAGAATTTGGGGTACGCAACGTGAGCAAAGTTTTCGAAATTTCAGTTTTTCAGTAACAATTTCATGCAATCGTGAGATTTGCCGAATTTTCATAGCAAGGGTACTAACAAGTGTGCTTAATCTTCTCTTCAATTGTGTGAGCCAGTTCATCAGTAACCACAGAAAGGCGTCCACTTCGTTCTTCATCGTACACTTGATCACGTCCTTCATTAAACAGTCTGATCCATCTTGTAACCACTGAATCACTCGTAGAATTTTATCCGTAAACCTCGCAGGTTTGCCGATGAATTTCCTTTGGTTTAACTTCCTTTGCATTTAGAAAACGAATCACAGCTCTGATTTCACACGCGGTGGTATGTTCAATTACGCCAGCAGCGATCTGAAAATGGCGTACATGTTTTCTATTTGAGTCAGAGCAACTGCAGCACATGCTCGGATCTGCGATCGAAGCGCTGCCGCGGAAGGAAATAGAAACGGAACTTTCTTTGTGGACGTCCCTCGTATGTATCACAAGTAAATGAAGTGGGGGACGCTTAGGACGAATGGAACATAATACGGAACTCCATCCACCAAGCACTAAGAGTAGCACTAGAGGTAACTATTAAAAATCCAAAAATGATTAGTTTACCAAGATGGATGGGACAAATTAAGCAAGAGGTAAAATAAAAGCTCCAACCTTATCGCAAAAGTCTAGAAAATCCAAGTGATGCAAATACAGTATAAATATCTATGGAGAAACACGAAAATATTCAAGGGAAATGACTAGAGAATCTCATTGAAATATGTGTTTTACGTTTATCAGCTATGTAGACAATGATTTACACGGAAATTAGCAGTTTGCATAGAAGATGATTAAAAACCTAAACAAAACGGAAAGAGATTTTGCAACACCGAATCTCACAAAAGAAGAAGATTGTGTTAAGAACTATAAAGAGTTATGTTATGATGAAACAGAACGAGACAGAGATTTTCTGCACGACGATTTAAATGTCGACGTAATAACAAGGGAAGAATTAAAAGAAGCTCTGAAAACAAGCAGAAACAGGAGAGCTGCAGGGATAGATAGGATTAATGTTGAACTCCTGAAGTGTACTGGAGCGTCCCTTGAATTAAGGCTGCTTCACTTGTGCAATATGTGTTGGGTACAACAACAAGTACAATAACTGGACGGTAAGAAAGTGATAATCGTTTCCCAGAAGGGAGACAGAAAAGTCTGTAACAATTACAGGGGAATCAGTATTATGCACGTTGGTTGTAATAACTATGCAAAATTAGTAAATCAAAGAATGAAAGCAGTTACGTAGACCAGTCCTGCTTGAGAACCAATGTGGGTTTAGACCAGGCTGCTTATTCATCGCTAACGCATTCATAGTGAACCAAATTACTGAGAAACATAGAAAAGCATCCAACGTTAATAGAGTATTAAAAGACTTCGACCGTGTGAAAGGAATGTATTTGTGTGAGATTGTGGATAAGGAGGCAATCGTAGGCAATTAATGTTCTTAAAAGTCTGTATAATAGTACAAAGATAGTCAAATAAACCAATGAAGAACCGAGTACACTAAGAAATGTCCTCAGGAGCCTCGGTCAAGGCTGAAGTCTGTCATCTCCACTGTTTCACAGCATCCTACGAAAACGGATGGATGAGCACTATGGTTTTTAAATAGGACGTGAGGAAAGTCTAAGCCGTCTTTTATTTGCGGATGACCAAATAACCTTCTGGGAACCATAAAATGAACTACAGATCCTGGTATACAAACTTGCCCAAATTGCCAATAAACATAATTTACAGATCTCCACAGGCGAGACGAAAGTAATGGCTTTCAAGGGAAAACATTCCATAAAAACTAAAATCGAGAGGGATGGAAAAATGACCAAACAAGCGATTTTAACTATCTAGTCTGTGATATATCATAGGGAGATAGAAACGTTGAAGTCAAGGCAAAGCTGAGTAAGTACTGACAAATGAGTGAAATATTAAAGAATAAAATTGGTAAAGAAACTTCAATGAACTTTCACAGAACAGTGACAGTCCTGAGTTTAATATATGGTAGCAAAGCGAGGATAAAAGGAGAAAAAAGAACAACAACAAATACAAGCAGCGGAAATGAGATTTTTAAGATCAACAAAGGGATGTGCAAAACAGAACTGAATAAGGAATGAATATATAGCTTCTACATCTACATCTACATCTATATAGATACTCCGCAAGCCACAGTACGGTGCGCGGTGGAGGGTACCTGTACCACTACTTGTCATTTCCTTCCCTGTTCCACCCGCAAACACAGCTATGAAAAAACGACTGTCTATACGTCTCCTTACGAGCCCTAATTTCTCAAATCTTATCTTCGTTGTCCTCACGCGCAGTGTACGTTGGAGGCAGCTGAATCGTGCTTCATATGCCGGTTCTCTAAATTTTCTCAGTAGTGTTTCTCGAAAAGAATGTCACCTCCCCTCCAGGAATTCCCATTTGAATTCCCGAAGCACCTCCGTAACACTTACGTGTTGTTCGAACCTACCAGCGATAGATGTAGTAGCCCGCCTCTGGATTGCTTTGGTGTCTTCTTTCAATGCGACCTGGTACGGATCCCAAACACTCGAGCAGTACTCAACAATAGGTCACAACTGCGTCCTATATGCAATCTCCTTTACAGGTGAACCACTCTTTCCTAAAATTCCCCCAATAGACCGAAGTCGACCATTCGCCTCGTTCCATTTCTTATCGCTCTCCAACTTTATGCCCAGATATTTCAAAAAAATGGTTCAAATGGCTCTGAGCACTATGGGACTTAACATCTATGGTCATCAGTCCCCTAGAACTTAGAACTACTTAAACCTAACTATCCTAAGGACAGCACACAACACCCAGCCATCACGAGGCAGAGAAAATCCCTGACTCCGCCGGGAATCGAACCCGGGAACCCGGGCGTGGGAAGCGAGAACGCTACCGCACGACCACGAGATGCGGGCGCCCAGATATTTAAACGACTTGACTGTGTCAAGCACGACACTAGTAATAGTGTAATCGAACATTACAGGTTTATTTTTCCTACTCATGCGCATTACCTTACATTGTTCCACGTTTTGAGTTAGCTGTCTTTCATCACGTCAACTAGAAAACTTTATTATATTCGGACTGAGAATATGTCAAAGAATTCTGCAGAAAACAGAAGTTAAGGATATTTGTCTCTAATTTTGCGAGTCCGTTCGTTTACCCTTCGTATATACTGGAGTCATTTGAACTTTCTTCCAATCGCTTGGGACTTTGTGCTGGGCCAGAGATTCACGATTAATGCAAGCTAGGTAAGGGACCAATGCCGTAGAGTAATCTTTGTAAAATCGAATTGGGATTCCATAGGTCAGGAAATACACCTCTTCGCCCTGAATGACAAAATAACTTCCTACAGGAGAAAACGGGAAATCGTATGGACAGGATGGAGGAAAATCGACTACCCAGACTGGCGACATCATACTTGCCATGGGGTAGAAGAGACGTCGGAAAGAAGGGAAACAGGCCGGACGGACAAAAGGCTCAATGCTGCGAGGAAAGAAAAAGAAAACCATTTAAAAGCTGGTGTAGAGGTTAGCTGTCTATTAACATTTGTCGCTTCGGACACACGGTGAATAACCACAACTCTTACGAAAAATGTGCCAAAACATAGAGAGGAAAACAAGACACAGATCTCTCCGTGAATATCCGTGTCCTACTCAACATACCAACATACTGGAACTCAGACAGGAATCAATGATGGATCGTCACCGAGAAAAAGAAATTTTTGGAAATTTGTGGTAAGATCTTATCGGACCAAACTGCTGAGGTCATCGGTCCCTAAGCTTACACACTACTTCATCTAACTTCAACTAACTTGCGCTAAAGACAACACACACACACACCCGTGGCGGAGGGAGGACTCGAACCTCCGACGGGGAGAGCCGCGCGAACCGTGACAGGACGCCAGAGACCAAGCGGGTACCCCGCGCGGCCCAGAAAAAGAAAATGATTTCATTTCTCTCGGTTCATTCCCGATACCAACAAAGACAAATGATGCAGTTCTTTTCAATGACATACTCTCTGAAGAAAGTTGCCCAAATACCGAGTCTAATTTATCAGATTTCAGTATGGTGTAAGTATTGACAACAAGTATTAATTGTTTGGTAATGTATAATTGTTCACTTAAAAAAAAAAGAAAAAAGTAGTATCTTCTGATTTCTACGCCAATGGGTCCCAAATGGAACTAGTCAGCTCATACAAATACTGTAACAATTTGAGTGAAATGAAATGGGAAGATCACATCGACCCTGTCATAGGTAAAGCACGTGGCAGACTTCGGTTTCTTGGTAAGATACAAGGAACATGCCGTCGATGTACAAAGAGAAGTGCTTACAAAACACTCTTTCGGCCCATCCTTAAATATCGCCCAAGTGTGTGCGGAATACGTCCAATAGGAATAACGTAGATAGTTGGAGTAACAGGCCGAATAAATCGTAACGAAATTATTATTGAGTAACAACCCACTGAAGACCACGAGTGCTTTGTACCAAAATACTAAGAAAATATGCCTGAACAATTTCCGAAATGTTGTCGACAGAGTTCTGGTTCATCCTATATAACTGTGACATGAAACTTTTAGAGAGCTGTTCAGTTAATGAAATGTGTCCAGCAGAGACGTTATGGGCAACAGAAATACTCGTGAGTACGAAAAGTAATAGGAAATTTCTTAAGAAACAACAGCTCTTCCACAATAGGCGCTGAGCAGATATTACAACTGCCGGTAGCCGAAGTTGATCTAAATTCAGTTAACTATTAGATTGGAAAGGCATGAAATTCTATCGTAGGAACTCTCCCAAAATCCCGAGGACGTAGAGTCATATCTTATAGCCGTCAGTGGCAGCAGAGTTTTTGTCCAAACGTATGTTGATGACATGCTTTAGAAACTGACAGTAACAAGATAAACACATATAATCCGTCCACCGCTTTGAAATATTCCTATGCAGTAGGTAGTCAAGAAATGCTGCTCTTATTCTGAGGTACCATGCAGAGAGGCAGTCTCACACCGAAGTCGACAACACATATCCATTCCGCAGACGTTAGCTATGTCTCATTGCAATCCACAACGACGAATCGAAGGCGCCCCTGAAGACAACGCTTCCCGTCTCACCACTGCAGCGCCCTCGTACTGAGGCCGATATAGAGCCGGGCTAGGGAGAGCCAGCCCAGTTCGACACCTCAGTTGCAGCAGTCAACATCATAGTGTAGGCCGATGAGTTGTTTAAGTTTCAGGTGAACTTTCTCTGTTGTTAAAGTCGAATATTGTACCTCAAGAGAACAGTTTGTTAATTAGGGCATCAAGTGATGCTATGCTAGCCCATGGCAGCTGTAAGAGTTAAAAAAATGTTTTATTCATTTATATAAAAAATGAATTCATTTCATTTATTGTAGTTAAAAATAAACCATCTCCCCGAACACTCAAAGAACCTACAATTGTGACGAGACGAATGTAGTTTCCTTTGGTCATTACATATTCAGTAATTCTTCCACTCCAAAGACGAATGATATAGACATCGTAACGTATGGTATAGAAAAACATCTGAAATACCTAAAACTCGACGAGTCCCTAATGCCCAAAGAATACTGTTACCTTATGCATTGAATAATTACTGTAAATACCTTAAGCACAGAAAAGCGCTCAATTAGATCACACACATTTATAAAAAGGCTAAAACAGTTGAGCACAAAATCGAAAATCAATTTTACTTTGAATTGCTAAGAGGCATATGTGGACTGCGGCATTCACGCTGCAAACATTTATAAAGCATGTGTAGTCACTTTAATATTTATTGCTAATAACAGGCACTGTCAGTAGGCCAGGCTTGAAAATGAACCTGTAAGGTTCGAAACCAGTCGGCTAATAAAAGTACCGCAACTGTTGACAGAATCACTAATTAATGCTTTAAAAAATTCAGTGAAGTTGCTGATTCACTGTCACCAAAATGTTAACTAAAGGAAAAATATGAGAATGTTCTCCACTAAAACAGAAGTCATTTCTAGTGTGTTGCAGCAAAGGGTGAGAGTGCCTGCACTATTCTTATCACTTAATTACAATTAATCGGATTTTATTGTTTTCTGTCTTAGAATTTGGGCAGATGAATATGTTACCTGTGATAGTTTTCTATTCGGTAAAAGTTTCAGTAAATACCCAGTCAGATACTGAAAGTCGTCAATGAGACGTGAGGTCTGGCAATTACGTTCCGGCGTAGAGAAATTTGAAGTTGCGTGCTTTACGATACGTAATTACATAGCACGCATTCACAAGATGTTTACTGAGCTTCAAGTGGTGTCGTTAATTTCGTACAAAAGTCTTGGACTAGCGATGTGTTGGGGTATTGAGTGGACTGGTCGCAAAGGTTCGATTCCGATGCCTTTCGATTTAATGACAGAACACTCGAAAACTACAACCTGTTTATAGAAAAATTGCTAACAAAAGTGGAACGGAATACTGTGAAGGGTCTATAATCGACTGTCCTAGTTGGAGGCAGAGATGTATACCCACACAAAAGAGAGTCAGTATGAACGGTCACAGAAGTTTATAATTTTAAAAAATGTTTTGACTTGGCAAGACAGCCAAGTCACAATGAGAGGAAGCCGAAAGGCACGCGTTAAGCTCACGCAGATTGGCGTGAGGTCTGGAACAGTTAAAGGAATTAATAGTAGCAAATAAAGTACGTAGTTGATGTAATATTTAACTTTAATCCACAATTGTAGACCATCTCTCTTGACGGTACATGTTATAACCACAATATAAAATAATATCAAATGCTATGGCGCCTTGCTAGGTCGTAGCAAATGACGTAGCTGAAGGCTATGCTAACTATCGTCTCGGTAAATGAGAGCGTAGTTGTCAGTGATCCACTCTGGCTAAGTCGGCTGTACAACTGGGGCGAGTGCTAGTAAGTCTCTCTAGACCTGCCGTGTGGTGGCGCTCGGTCTGCAATCACTGACAGTGGCGACACGCGGGTCCGACGTATACTAATGGACCGCGGCCGATTTAAAGGCTACCACCTAGCAAGTGTGATGTCTGGCGGTGACACCACAAAAAACACTTAAAACTCTATCTGACAGACATTCAGTGACAGACTCCCAGTATTTCACAGAATTTACCTACAAAATACCGATCAGCTCAATTGACCGTTAAAAATACTTTGTAGCTCTTGACTGTTCAAGGATTCTTTTCTTAGTCTTCTTCTAAATCATACAGCTGTAGCCTCTCAATTCTGTCAACTTCTAACAGCGAAGGACTTCTTGTTATTCCAGTAATGTTAGAACGTCTTCGTCGTGTGTTATATCGTTCAAGAACAAAAACATGAGTTTCCAAAACATTTTATTTCCTACTGGACTTTATTTCATTCCCCGTTAGGAAACACAAATCGAAAATATAGTCTTTAATCTGAATATGTAAGTTGTATAGGTTAGTTGCCGTCTTTAGCAACTGCAATAAAAGTTTCATGAACAACAAAGCGTTTCGCTTCATTGGTCGTTGTAACAATGTCTTTTATTCTATTACAGTTTTGTTTGCTCTGATCGTTAACAATTTGCATGTTTTACTTATTAATAAAAACAGTTTTCTTTCCTTTTCGTTACTCACGGTTTTTTTTTTGTTTTTTCTTGCATTCTTCTTCGTCTTCCACGTGTATTTAGGTTTTGCACACAACCCTTTCACTGCACTTAACACGTTTACACTTCTGTGTTGGGTAGTATCACTGTGCTCCCACTATTCTGCGTGTTCTGTTTTGCTATTGCGAGATGCTTTCGTCTAATGTTTTTTTTGATAATGGTGGAAGCGTCTGCTATACCTCTGTGAGTGTTTATATTTTCCGACTAGGCAAAGAGAGAGAGAGAGAGAGAGAGATAGAGACTATGTTATTTTTATTTTATTTGTTTTTTTAAATTTTAAAGTGAGAGTAATTACTTTGTTTGCTTGTGTGTGTGTGTTTTTTCTTTTTTTGAAGAGAGCTAACATGTCCTATCGACTGCGTGTGTAAGTTAGTGCTTCACTACAGTACAGTGGTGGATGTTACAGGGTAGGGATATTGCCTAGTTCATGATTTTATTTTGTGGTGTGCATGGGTGTTGCCTTTTTCAACAATATGTTTTCTTATTTTAAATAGCGTCTGATTGCTGATGTTTCTCTCTCTCTCTCTCTCTCTCTCCCTTAGCGGGGGAAAAATGGTTCAAATGGCTCTGAGCACTATGGGACTTAACTTCTGAGGTCATTAGTCCCCTAGAACTTAGAACTACTTAAACCTAACCTAAGGACATCACACACATCAATGCCCGAGGCAGGATTCGAACCTGCGACCGTAGCGGTCTCGCGGTTCCAGACTGGAGCGCCTAGAACCGCTTGGCCACCCCGGCCGGCACATTAGCGGGAAAATATAAAGAGTCACAGAGCCACAGAGCGATAGCAGACGCTTCCATCACATCAAAACAAATAAAAGACAGACGCATCTCGCAATAGCAAAACAAAACTCGCAAAATGGTGAGAGGACAGTGATATTTCCCAACACAGAAGTGTAAATCTGTTAAGTGTAGTGACAGTTATGTGTGCAAATACTGAACACGGGCACGTGGAAGACGAAGAAGAATGCAAGAGACAACGAACAAAACGTAAGTAACGAAAAGAGTAAAAACTGTTTATACTATTTATGGAATATTCTGTCGGTTTTTGGAGGAACACAGAAATATTAATAACTAGAACACAACGTATTAATGTTCCACACAGCTTCATTGAGAAATCCTAGCTGTACAAACAATGCTGCACAAAGATATGTGGCATTTTATGACTACATCGATACAAAATAGATGCATCTTGTTATACCTGAAATGTTTATGGATATTTTTAGATAAAGAGCCTCCAAGGTCTAAAATACAATATTGGATTAGTCATGTGGATGATGTATTGTGCTTGTCGACAGGTACCAGCAGACAGTTAAATAAATTGTTCAACATTTGAATTCACACCTCAGTAAAATCAAGTTTACAATGGAATTGGTAGGAGACTCCATCAGCTTTTTAGACTTCATCACTGACATCAGTAAACAGCAGCATTTATTTAAGATGTGCAGGAAAGTAACCTCAACAGACACAGTAATACCAGCCAGTTCCCAGCATCCCATACCACCTAAACATGCAGCCTCCCACTCCACGGTGCGCCGACTACTATCTGTACACCAAACCAAACCAGATTTTGAAAATGAGTTGAAAATAATTAAATAAACAGCATTCGGTAATGGTTATAGTCCTTCACTGATTGACAGTATACTCAGCAAAAAGAAGCGACCACCTCAGACAACACAAAACCACACTGATAGCAAACGGGACGCGAACCTACCCTCGTGTGTGTGGGAAGGACTTCACAGGTTCTTGCAAGGAAACTAAAGTCCAGGAAATATACTCCAGCTTTTTACACTAGGGATACTGTTGCCCACCTTCTGTTCAATAGTAAAGTAATGATTCCACCTTTAGAAAAGAGTGGAATTTACAGAATTTCCTGCAATCTGTGTGGCAAATTAAATGCATGTAAATCAGGTAGGGATATAACCACTAGACTGACTAAGCACGAAAGGAATTGGAGACTGAGAAAGAAAGATTCCACCTTTGCTGAACATGCTCTGAATGAATGTTATTCGTATGATGTGAAATGTGATGATCTCCATAAAGGAACTAAATGGAGAAAACTAACGTTACTTGAAATTCTGGCCATTAATAAACACCAGTCAAAGAATCCTGACCTGGTCTTTAATGAACAAACACAGTTCCACTATTCACCCTTATTAAAGTAGCAGGCAGTTATTATTCCTCTCACCATCAGGCAATAAACTTGTTATAATTGTTCCACACTCAAGTTTCATAGATATCTTTCTTCCCCTCTTTTTATTTAGTCTGTTCATCACATTCACCAATTTGTCCATATGACACTGTAGACTGTGCCATTACTCACTTTTAGAACATTTATGTTCTGTACACTCGCGTAGTTTTAATATTTGAACATACTGTAATGCAAGATTTATTTGTTCAGTGTCTCTTTAGGTATTGCAACATGCTAGTGTTTTGTATCGATATAGTCATAAAATGTCACGTATCTTTGTACAGCTATGAATTCTCTCCGAAGTTGTGTGGACTATCTCTTCAACACTAAGTTATCTGACGATGGCCTAAGAAGCCCAAAGCCGGTTCATAACGAACTAATAAATATTATTGTGGAACACTAATATGTAGCCGGCTGCTGTGGCCCAGCGGCTCTAAGCGCTTCAGTCTGGGGCCGCGCTGCTGCTACGGTTGCGGGTTCGAATCCTGCCTCGGGCATGGATGTGTGTGATGTCTTTAGGTTCGTTAGGTCTAAGTAGTTCTAAGTCTTAGGGGACTTATGACCTCAGGTGTTAAGTCCAGTAGCGCTTAGAGCCATTTGAACCATTTGAACCACTAATATTTTATATTCAAGCTATTAAACTGCTTATAGTAATAAGTGAAGCATGCAAATTGTTAATGATCAGAACAAACAAAACTGTAATAGAAAAAAACCATATTGTTATCACTGAAGATGCTTTAAAATAAAGCAAAACGCGTATGTTCTTATAAGAATTTTATTACAGTTGCTAAAGACGGCACTGTAGGTATATGTGCAACTTCGGGAGAAAAGGTCCCGATGAACAAAGAAGACAACATGAAAATATATGAGATGACCCTGTATGTGACTTATTTAAAACAACGCTGTGTGTACGCATATATGTTCCTCATCTTTGTCTACATAATACTTAGTGCCCGGAAGGAAGCAGAATACGATTAAGAACCATCTACCTCTTACATGGATGAGGGACGAGTGGAAAGGGGTGACGTAGAAGCATAACCCACCAACATCTGTCACAATTTTATCCTAACTTTGTGTATCCATTACTCATTATTTCTATCAATTGTATAATTTCTTGTATAAAAATATTGTCGTGTAGTACACCCACCTACCACCCCTAGGGGTAGGGGTGGCAGTGAGAAGCCGTCACATGTAAAAATATTCAATTATTTTAATAGTATTTTCATTGTCGCTAGGCTCAATGGTGAGAGTAGCGGTGACGTGCCACCCATAGCGTTGGGACAGGAGGAGTGGGATGGCACATCAGCAAATCTCTGTAGCGGCTCAAACACATCTGCAAAACTTGGCACGCATGACACTTGCTGTCCGGAAAAAAATTAGTGTGGTGTCAATACACCCCTAGCACACCTTCGACTGAGAGTGGGCGTGAAACATGGTGCCGTAAATGTGTAACTCAGGAAGACCTGAGCAATTTCGGGCAGATTTGGTATATGTGTGACCCATCATTTGTATAACAATGCTATAGGAGGAAGATATCCTTGAACCCGTAGTAATGGCATGGATGTGAGAAGAAGTGACATGTAAAAAGGAGGAGAGGGAGTGAATGTACAAAAAATGAGATGAAATACTCTTCCTATTCCGGATGTAAAATCGTTTCTTTAATTTTCACACTTGTATGAAACACATGTGACGTATGTGTACGCAGGTGAAGACTCGGGCAAGAAACTAATTGATAAAATACGAGGTCGTGTTGAAAAGTAACGTCTCCGAATTTTTTATGTGAAACCTCTTAAAGCTTTTTAAATAAAATAAATGCCAATAACGTTCTAGACCTTCATTATTCATGCCTACATATTTGCAGTTCTCTGCCGACACAGGGCTCCGAGTTCTAGCGTCTAAAATGTCGGTGTGCAATGTAACTACAATGAGGTATCAAAAGTCATGGGATAGGAATATCCACATATACAGATGTCGGTAGTATCGCGTACATAAGATATAAAAGGGACAGTGCATTGGCGGAGATGTCATTTGTACTCAGGTGATTCACGTGAAAAGGTTTCCAAAGTGATTGTGGCCGCACGGCGGTAATTAACAGACTTCGAACGCGGATTGGTAGTTGTCGATAGACGCATGGGACACTTCATTTCGGAAATCGTTGGGGCTCTCAGTTTTCCGGGATCCACAGTGTCAGAAGTGCGCTCAGAATCCAAAATTTCAGTTATTACCTCTCATCACGGACAACGCAGAGGCCAACGGACTTAAACTTAACGACCGAGAGCAGAGGCACTAGCGTAGATTTGTCAGTACTAACAGATAGGCAACAATGAGTGAAATAACTGCGGAAATCAATGTGAGACGCACGACGAACGCATCCGTTAGGACAGTGCGGCGAAATTTGGCGTTAATGGACTGCGGCAGAAGACAACCGAAGCGATTGCCTCTGTTAACAGCATGACGTAGCCTACAGCGCCTCTTCACCAACAACACAAGAAACCAACAGACAAACTCAAGACTACCTATCCCTCCTAGAAAGCTGGCTCAGCCAATGGAAGATCAAGCCTAACGCTGCCAAGACACAACTTTTTCTGCTCAAACACAAATGAGCCCGCACGCGCAAACAGAACCAAGAAGACTGCAGGTTACAACTATGGGGACAATCCATAAAAGCGAAAGACACGGCAAGATATCTGGGCATTACACTCGACAAATATATGTCATGGGAGGCACACTCTAGGGACATCACGATAAAAGCCAAAACAAGACTAAACCTACTCCGCCTACTCAGAGGCAGGACAAACGGAGCCAAAAGGGATACAATGATATACACCTACAAAGCTTTTCTCCGTCCCATACTGGAATATGCCGCTCCGGTATGGATGGCGAACAAAACAGTGACTCGGAGGATAATGGCAACAGAAAGGAAAATACTAAGGATAACAGGCCAGATGAACCCCAGGACACGAAATGAATTAGTATACAGGAACGCACAAGTGCACCCCCTAAGGAGAAGATGGCTAGAATTAACTGCTAAAATCGGCACCAAAAGATTGCACAATAGAACAGCCATAACAGACATTTTACTAAGAAATTACACCGTTCTGAGATACCCACAAACAAAATACCCCTATCCGTCTATAGTAATCAAAACAAGCATAAAGGCAATAGATGCGAACTCAGCAACAAACTTCACTGACGATGACATACAACAGGACATGATAAAACACCTACAGGACGAAGAATCTGAAGAGGAAGACGACACACAAAACAAGAATGAAAATCACGACCACACACTAACAAGACACCAAAGAAGAGAAAACAACAAAACACAAGAAAGAGAAGCTTCAACAGATCCTCGCTGAGGTTTTAGGGAGGTTTCCCTCAGCACTCAGGCAAATGCCAGGATCTCAATATCCTCCCACGCGACAGAAAGCGATAACATATGAGATGAGAGTCAGAATAAGATTAGGAAAGCCAAACCCCACTTCTCGAAATAAAAAGTGCCACCACAGCACACCTTAAGTTAATATAAGGCACCAAAGAGCAATAGACTCTCCATGTGCCCGCCTCACTCCCTCAGGGTAAAAGAAAAAAAAAAATCCTGGGCTTGCGACCAGATCAGTTGGATCCTAGACGACTGGCAAACCGTGGCCTGCTAAAACCTGATTGTAGGGTTCGGGAGTGGCGCAGACCCCACGAAGCCATGGACCCAAGTTGTCAGCAAGGCACTGTGCAAGCTGGTGGTGGCTCCATAATGGTGTAGTCTGTGTTTACATGGAATGGACTGAGTCTTCTGGTGAAACTGAACTGGCCATTGACCGATAATGTTTACGTTCGTCTACTTGGAGACCATTTGAAGCCATTTGTGGACTTATTGTTACCAAACAAAGATGCAGTTTTTATGGGTGGTAATGCGCCATGTCGCTAGGTCATAATTTTTCGCGATTGATTTGAACAGCATTCTGGACAGTTTGAGCAAATGATTTGGCCACTCATCGAACATTTATGGTACATAATCGAGAAGTCAGTTAGAACACAAAATCGTGGAGTGGCACTACTTTCGCAGTTATGACCGGCAATAGAGGCATCATGGCTCAATATTCCTGCAGGGTAATTCCAACGACTTTTTGAGTCCATGCCACGTCTAGTTGCTACGCTACGCCGGGCAAAAGTAGGTCCGACTCGATATTAGGAGGTATCCTATGACTCTTCTCGGTGCGTGAGAAACAGAGTGCTGTAGTTGAGTTTTGTATCCGAAGAATTCGCCCACACGTGGCACACCCTTTCCTCCCGCATGACAGTGGCAGATCACGCACGACCGCTGCGACATCGATAGCAATCCGACGCCTTTGCATAATTGTTATCGACAATCCTCTATACATTCTCGACCTGGCCCCATCCGATTTTCATCTGTTTCCAAAACTTAGAGAATACCTTTGAAGACTTCACTTTGATAACAATGAAGAGGTGCAGGTAGAGGTAAGATATCGGTTCCGTCAACAATGTCTACAAAGACGATATCAACAAACTGGCTTCTCGTTGGGAGAAATGCGTTCGTTGCCAGGGTGATTACGTTGAGAAATAAATACATGGATATGATGAGTAAAGATCCTAGAATGTTAATAACGTTTGTATTATTTCAAAAACCTTAAGGATTTTCACATAAAAATTCAAAGGCATTACTTTTCATCCCGCACTCGTAAAACCAGGTATAATTATACTTAAATCATATGCCTAGGGAATAGGAACGTACAGTTCCTAAATGAGACAAGGGAATAATTATAAAACTCAGATAGCGTCCGAACGCTGCGTTATTATAATTCTTTAGAGACACAAAGGAAATGTCGATAGGACAAAAATAAAAGACGTTTCATGTTCCAGTAGTCTCAAGGTTGGTTGGTTGGGGGAAGAGACCAAACAGCGAGGTTATCGGTCTCATAGGATTAGGGAAGGATGTCGGCCGTGCCCTTTCAAAGGAACCATCCCGGCATTTGCCTGGAGCGATTTAGGGAAATCACGGAAAACCTAAAACAGGATGGCCGGCCGCGGGATTGAACCGTCGTCCTTCCGAATGCGAGTCCAGTGTGCTAACCACTGCGCCACCTCGCTCGGTAATAGTCTGGAGGGATAACTACAGTTTTATGACTGTACACACACAAAAATTTCGGTCCCGAATATAAATTTCGAAAAACTGGCCAATCACTTTTGTGAGAAAACGAACTAGTTACTGTCTTGCAGTGGCTAACATTAAAATGACGAGTATGTCCTTAAAAAGGCGATTGGGGAACTTTTCCGTAAGCAGAACAGTATATTATAACTCTCTCCTAGGTTTTATGAAAAAAAAGGGTAACCAGGAGTAAGAGCTGAATCACACAGTGTTGATAATGATGATAATGACAGGGTTTTTATCGGCTCCACATAGTCAAATTCAGTGCCCAGAACTTCAAAGATTCAGAATGATTGCTACAAAGCTGCCACAGCCTTGCACCGAGGTGGCTGAGGCACTGGATTCGTATTCGGGAGGACATAACAGCATTCAAATCCATGGACAAGCACCCTAATTTATATTTTCCGTGTTTTCAGTAAATTTCTTAAGAGAAATGCCTTTGGAAAGGGCCCGGTCAGCTCCCTTTCTATATTCTTCCTATTTGAGCTTGAGCTCTGCGTTTAATTACTGCGGCGTTGGGTAGACGTAAAACAGCAATCCTCCTTCCTTCCTATTATATGGATGTCCAACTGTGTTATGCTCCGTTTCCACTGGTGAATACTAAATTTCTTCCCAATCAACCTGCTGTAATGGCGAAATATATCTTTTGATATCTGTCAGTCTAAGTCATATCAAGTGTGGAACCAGAGAAACTGATTTGTGGTAAAAGAATATCTGATGCTGAATCAGTTACTGCTAATGAACTGAAGGACACACTGAAAACTTTTTTTAGGTATTTCCTTTTGGATGAGAACTTTTTTTTTTTTGGGGGGGGGGGGAAGGGGTAGCGCGTTATCAAGGAGACGATTAAAGCGTTTCTGTAATATTCCTGCGATTTCAGCCTCTATAATTTGCACATGTTCTTCACGCGTTACGCCTTGACCGTACCTATCTGCTCTAGCAAAATTACGTAGAAGCAACTGTTTTAGCAGACCAAAGACGCAGTTTGGCCCGTAGCGCTTAAAGTATTCTTATCGCCATCATTCTGTGTGTTTACTGGGCCTCAGGACTGTTCCAGCAAACACACGCGACATAAACTGATTGCTATGAATGAAATGTTTTCAGTGGTATGGGATAACGTTTCGCCGGATATCAGACCTTCCACTTGTTTTCGCGACTTGATATTGGTTAGTTTTATTTGCAACTTCCATAACCTAGAAATTCAGTTTGACTATTTATATCTTATAGAAACACAGTTTTATAAAATTATCAGATTTATGTGTTTCTGTCATATCCATATCAACTATGGTATAATTTGTATAGTTTACTGACACTGTAAATTTTCGGTAATTTATAGAATTATTTCACTCTGTGAAACCAAATATTTAACTGGAACACTCGCAATAATTGTATTACAACTCATAAATATATTTTGTAACTAAACTATGTTAAACATAAATGTTATAAGTAATCCTGTAACATCTCTGCAAGCTATATCTGTGGTTTTCATACCATATTTGGCAAACGCATGTCTTGTGGTACAGTTATTGTTGTTGTTGTCTTCAGTTCTGCATGCTACTCTATCCTGCGCAAACCTCTTCATCTCCGAATAACTACTGCAGCTTACATCATTTTCATCCTGCGCACAGTATTCATCTATTGACTTCCCTCTACAGTTTCATCCCCCACACTTCCCTCCAATACCCAATTGGTGATAGCTTAATGTCTCAGAATGTTTCCCATCAACCGGCCCCTTCTTTTAGTCAAGTTACGCCACGAATTTCATTTCTCCCCTATTATATTCAGTACCTCCTCAGAGGTTACATGATCTACCTACCTAAACTCCAGCATTCTTCTGTATCGCCACAATTCAAGAGCTTCTCTTCTCTTCTTGCCTGCAATGTTTGTCGTAGACGTTTCACTTCTGTACAAGGCTACATTCCAGAAAAAAAAAGTCTTCAGAAAAGACTTCCTAACGCTTAAATCTATATTCGCCAGAAACGCTTTTCTTACCATTACCGGCCTACGTTTTATACCGTCTCTACTTCGGCCACCACAGTTTATTTTGCTGCATATATAGCAAAACTCGTCACCTGCTTCTAGCATCTCGTTTCATAATCTAATACCCTCAGGATCGCATGATTTAAATCTGCTACATTCCATTACCCTTGTTTTCATCTTGTATTATCCTTTCAAGACGCTGTCCATTCCGTTCAGCTGCTCTTTCACGCCGTTAACTGTCGCTAACAGAATAACATTGTCATTTGCTGCAGTGCGAGTTGTATAGTAGATTGGGTAGGAGTAGACTGAAAGATGGAGTCGCACTGAAGGGAATGTGCTGTACAGAACGGAAAAAATGATGTATTTGATGAGATTTTAATCGTAAATGTGCTTTTTTTGTAAAAACAATCTGAAACATTTAAACAACATGACGTAAGTGATCATAGCAAAGAATGCGGAAAAACCGAGGATGATCTTCAGCAAGCGACTAAATTGAAGAGTTACCTGGAGCAAGATGAAGCAAAAAAGTGATAATTTAGTTGTATTACTTGTTCTCAATCATTTTTAGCGTGTGCAAGAGACCTGTTTGTTGTTGTTGAGGTCTTCCGTCCGGTGACTAGTTTGATGCAGTCTCCACGTTATGCAAGTGTCTTCATCTCGGAATACCTACTGCAACCTACACCCATGTGAACCCACTTACGGTATTCAAGGACGGGTCTTTACACGCAGTGTTTATCCCACTCACTTCCCCCATTACGAAACTGATATTTCCTTGATGCCTCAGAATGTGTTGTTTTAGCCTCATTCATTTTATTTTACCGTAATTCGATTCAGCACCTCTTCAGTAGTTACTCGAATTACCTATATAATCTTCATCATTCTTTTATAGAACCACTTTTCAAAAGCTTCTGTTCTCTTCGTGACTGAACTGCTTATCGTCCTTGTTTCAAGTCAGTTCCAGGATACACTCCAGGCAAATACCTTCTGAAGAGACTTCTTAATACTGAAATTTGTATCAGATGTTGATAAATCCTCTTTTCCAGAAATGCTTTTCTCATATAGTCAATCTTCATTCTCGCTGCTTCAGCCAGCATCAGTTACTGTATTTTACTATTTAAACAGCAAATCTGATCTACTGCATTTCATAGACAAATTCCTTCATCATCGCCTGAGCTACTTTGGTTACAGTCCATTACCCTTGTCTTGTAAGTAAGTAAGTAAGCAAGTACCTATGTCTTATTTTGTTGACGTTCATCTTATAGCTTTTCAATACACTATCCATTCGAGTCATTTCCTCTTTCAAGTCCTTCTCCGTCTCTTCGAGAAACCTCAAAGTTTTTATTTATTCTCTACATGTACATCTTCATACACACTCCACAACCCACCCTTTGGTGCATGGCGAAGGGTACCTTGCATCACTAGTATTCAGTTCCTTTCCTGTTCCACCCTTCCTGATTTATCCTTTCATATTTCTCTTTGGTTTCCTTCACAATTTGTTCAGCTTACAATATGAATAACACTGGGATAGGTTACAACTTTGTCGCACTTCATTCTCAACTACTGTTTCCCTATGATGTCCGCCGACTCTTGTAACGCCGGCCGTTGTGGCCGAGCGGTTCCAGGCACTTCAGTCTGGAACCACGCGACCGCTACGGTTGCAGGATAGAATCCTGCCTCGGGTATGGATGTGTGTGATGTCCTTAGGTTAGTTAGGTTTCAGTATTTCTAAGTTCTAGGGGACTGATGACCTCAGATGGTAAGTCCCATAGTGCTCAGAGCCATTTGAACCATTTTTTTATTACACTTGTCTCATATATCTTGCACGACCGGTGGAAGGTTTTGCCATGGCGGGCTCTCCGAAGGCTCTTAATAATTCTGAGGGAATGTTGTCCACTCCAAGGGTGTTGTTCCGACTTAGTGTTTTCAGTGGCCGGCCGCTGTGAACGAGCTGTTCTAGGCGCTTCAGTCTGGAACCGCGTGACCGCTACGGCCACAGGTTCGAATCTTGCCTCGGGCATGGATGTGTGTGATGTCCTTAGGTTAGTTAGGTTTAAGTAGTTCTAAGTTCTAGGAGACTGATGACCTCAGATGTTAAGTGCCATAGTGGTCAGAGCTATTTGAACCATTTGTTTTCAGTCCTCTGTCAATTTTTTTTTTCATTTCATATTCATCTACATCCTCTACCCTTTCTATAATGTTGTCTTAAAGTTCATTTCTCTTTTAAAACATATTCCTTAGGCCTTCTAGCTTTCCCTTCTTTGCTTTGATATCTGCTGTCCTCACAGCCATGCAGATGCTTCTCTTTTCTCGAAACTTCTCATTAATTTTCATACAAGCAGCGTCTGTCTTCACCTAGCTGTGCGAGCTTCTACAGCCTTACATTTGCTCTCCAGACATTCCTTCTTAGCCATTTTGCACGTTACGCCAATCTCATTTTTAGGCGTCTATCTTGCCTTTTGCCTGCTTCATTTGCTACATTTTAATACTTTCTCCGTTCATCAACGGCATTCAATTTGTCGTTCGTTATCCAAGGATTGCTACTGGCATTTCCCTTTTCGCCCATTTCATCTTCTGTTACCTCCATTACATCATGTCTGAAAGCTACTCAGTCATCTTGTGTTACAGTCTGTCATTGCCATTGCTCCATCTGAAACTCTCAACATCCTCTGTTTTTCCCTTTTTTTTCATTTACCCAGGACTCATTTCCTTAATCGCCTACATTTCTGAAATTTCATCAGTCTCTGTTTTCCGGTCATTATCAATAAATTATTCTCAGAGTCCGCATCCTCCACAGGATATGTCTTATAATTTAAAATCTGTTTTCCAAATCTCTGTCGAAGCAGACCTTCCAGTGTACCCAGATATCTTCCACGTATTCAAATCAAGTTTCAGCTATGATTCAATTATTTTCTCTCAAAATTCTACTAGGTGGCTTCCTCTCTTATTTCTTTACCACAGTCTATGTTCTCCTACCATTTTTACTTCTCTTCCTTTTCTTTTTTACTGAGAAAAATTGCACTTAACTGTTAATGTTTCATGGATATGAGAAAGGTATTAAGGTGAGATGCGGCTGCTGAAATGGAGGGAATTTAGCGCTACAATTTCCACACAGTTGCCGGTCACTGACATCAGGGTGAGACGGAAACGTAAGCACAAATTTTTATGGAAACGTTTTTTCCACATAGAATAATATATGAATGTTTCCTCTCGTCATTTTTTATGTTTCAGATTTGCTTCACAGAAGTTAAATCAGAAACAGTCTTGTTTTGGTACTCAAATACCATAAACGATGATTTTATTGCTCCAAATTTCTCATTTCACGAACGCAAGCTGAAGTTGTTTTCATCCCTTTAGCAGGGCAAATTTAGTTAATGTCTGTCGAATACTTTGCGTCTTCACGGAATAAATGCGTATAGAGAAATTGCGATGCAGATTAAAAATTATGTTGGCGTTACGTTAGAAACAACAGTGGAATGTTTAAAGAAACGTTGATTAGCAATTTGTGTTGTTTTCTGGGAGAGCAGAATAGAAACAAGGAACCGTAAATGGTTTCGCTAAAGAAGGAAGCGGCGTTGTGTCATTTATCTTTCGCCCCTAGGCGAGCCGAGGCAGCGCGGCCTCGTGGGCAGCTAGCGGCGCTCAGCCAGACAACTTTTCGGTTAGCTAAGCCCGCACTCTACCTGACGTATTAGAGAGAAAACCCTTCTGCTTTTTGTACTGGATTTCTTGCGTACGTCGTTGAGTTATTAAAACTGCACGGAAATTACTTTCATGATTCGCGTCTCACAAAAACAGGACTATATTCTTAAATTATGCCTGTGGTATTTTCTCTACGGATATATTTTATGCTTCCATGATTCTTTCTGTCTATAGGTGATGAGTTGCGCCTTCCCACAAATGTTTCATATTTATGTGCGTTTTCAATCAAATATTTTGTACACTCGACTTCGCGTTTTCTTACGGAAAGAACCAAATGGGTTCTCAGTCAGAGAGACGAACTGGTGAGGATAGCTTCAGTCAGCCATTACGAATTAGCGATTCCTACAACTTCCTCTTAGAATTGTTCCATAGTCACGGGGTTCACATCCTCTGATCATTTACTTTGCTAATTCCTACAGCCAGAGTCGCTAGTTCAGCCAAGTGAAGAACGGCGATTGAGCCCTCTGTCCGTCAATGGTTTAAACTTTACAGCCGATTGTGCACTGTTTTGAAACTGTGTGCAGGTCTCGGAGACGAACCGTGGAAATGCTCCACTGGCGGAAGTATACTTGTAAGACCAAGTATCGATCGTTCTGGGAATGCTCAGTTGGTAAAAGGAATGAAAGTGAGAGACAAGGTTACGTGTTCGAAATTTCGGTACATTAGCTCAACTCGTTAAGTAATGATATGAAGACTTTCTGAAGAAACCGTCATAAGCTAAAGTGATTTCAGAAGTTTCGTTCGGCAGTGTGTGGTATTTGAACGGTCTGCGTATCGCTTTTTCAGTGACGTACATTGGGGATGGCCAGACATCTGCCTAAGCGAGTGTGGGAAACCTGAGAAACCCACATCAGGTAGACGGTGTGGCAGATCAGCTGTAGGTAATTCAGCGCCCTGATTCTATCTGTGCCTGCCTCGTTCCTTAGATAGCGCATAGGACCTTAAGCTGTATAGGAAACTGTTAGTGGTTGGCGCATATTGCCCTCATATTTTGTACTCGAGTTTTTCGAACGTTATTGTTAAGCGAGGCTCGATGGCACGCAAAACAAATGCATAACTTGATACATAAATTTTCCTTGAACTTGGCCCCCACAAGTGCAACGAATTTCTTAAATAACTTCGTGCAGTCTGAAACTGTAAATTTTTAGTATATTTTTGCACTATTACATAATTTAAGTTACAGACCATCTTCAAGTACCGTGCGTTGGTTGTCTGCTCATAAAATTTCTACGAGGATAAATATTGCCATATTGGCCTGTTGTGCGCGTGGCACTTAAATAAGACCAAAAGTGCGCACTAGTGGATACTCACGAATACGACCACAGGTTGCCGACAAAGCAGTTACACATTTTTGGTGATATCTCATACAGACAGTCCCAGCAGGAATGGTCAGTATCCAGGAGCACGGCAGGAACGATCGCTGGAAGCAAAACAGCCTAGTAAACATGGTCTCTAAAATGTGTACCCTAACATTCTCAAAGAATGGGAAATCAAAGAACTTGCAGTAGAAGATATATGTTTCACAGTAACGAAGATGAAAATATGCTCATCGCTCTTAAGGTATGGATTTCGCTGCGAATGACCGTTCCTGTCGCATCCCTGAATATTGACCGCTCCTCCTCGAACACCCGGTATGGAAGAATTTGATTTATTTATGTATGTAGTTATTTTCCGTGTACATCTACGAGAAACTCATTGTGATGCTGAAGTAATGACTGTAGTTACACGGAAACGAAGTGTATAAGTGCTAGGCTACAAATCCCAACGTCTAGGGGTGAACCCCAGTCGATACTAGGATTCTTTTCCGTCTCGCATCACCCCTTATTCCTCTAGAAATAGTTTGTTACTGTGACAAATACAGAATTCGACCGTGGCTCGAAGTCCACGGTAAACTGTAGCCTACAACTCTCTAGATAAGTCAGCTCGGAGTTTGGAGGATGGCGACGACGTACCACCTCCAACAGTTCCATGCACAGTAAAGCACTGCAGCGTTGAAACCAAAATTCTGGTAGAGGACAATTTACATTCATTCAGTACAGATACACTGTGGAATTATAGGCTACCATCATTATATAATTTTAGTTTTACATGCCGCGTGTTCGAAGTTCACTACGTGTTGTAATTTGGCTTACAGTATTTCCAACCACAACAAAGATTTATTGACTTTGTTACGGGAAGAATGATGTGCCAACTATGAATAGTGAATTCTCCGTTTTTAGGGATTTCCTGATGTAGCTGACGGGGTATTGAGTACATGTGGCAGAGAGCGAAAGTAATCCGCCTTTTTCATAAAATGACTCCAATAACCACTTAAAGCCCACAGCCAGGATAACAGTTTTCAGTCCGGTTCTTATAGTCCATCAGCATCGGTCTCCTCCAGAAACTTAATACTATACGCGTTACACCTATAGTGTTGATAACGTTTTATTGACGATATCACATATAAAACATGGGAAAGAAATCACTCTGCATATCTGTTCCACAGAAAATTGAAATGAATGTACAATGCAGCATCTGTGCTGATGATGTAGCAAGTCACTGCTGGTCACTACTTACGCTTAAAAACGTCCACAATCTCTTTTGCCGAATGTTCCAACTAATGTACCGTCCAGTGTTTGTATGAAATATCCTCTCTACTATCTTGCGCTCTTATGTTACTACAACAGCACTCCAAACAGTTGCTCGTTAGGGATTTTCACAGACCAGGAAAAATTCAGTTAAAATAGGCACTGATCTCTTGCATGACAAATATACGTACTCCGGCACGAAATTTACGATGGAATGAATTTGTGTGTGTGACTGCAACCTGGAGTAAAATTTTACACCTCTACAAATGCTGAGAATTCGTTCAGCAGGCTGATCATCTGTTAACACACACCACAAAGCATCACATGTCTGCAAGACTTCTAAAACTGACCTGGTGCATATATTATTCACTAATATTTTCACCGTCTTTATTTTATCAGCTGAGTGTTATATATATATGTATATAGTGTGACAAATGCATGTTCTATGTGTCGAAAAGCTCCTTTTCAAATGTCTTTCTTTTAGCGTATTTTGTGAGTGCACATTTTTCTCCGGCTGATTTTTATCAGCACTCGGTAACATATAGTGCCGGCAGTAGAACACTCAGGCATTATGACCTACCAACAACAAAATAATGTTCTCCATGGAAATGAGTTGTTGTTGTTGTTGTCGTCTTCAGTCCTGAGACTGGTTTGATGCAGCTCTCCATGATACTCTATCCTGTGCAAGCTTCTTCATCTCCCAGTACCTACTGCAACCTGCATCCTTCTGAATCTGCTTAGTGTATTAATCTCTTGGTCTCCCCCTACGATTTTTACCCTCCACGCTGCCCTCCAATACTAAATTGGTGATCCCTTGATGCCTCAGAACATGTCCTACCAACCAATCCCTTCTTCTGGTCAAGTTGTGCCACAAACTTCTCTTCTCCCCAATCCTATTCAAAATTTCCTCATTAGTTATGTGATCTACCCATCCAATCTTCAGCATTCTTCTGTAGCACCACATTTCGAAAGCTGCTATTCTCTTCTTGTCCAAACTATTTACCGTCCATGTTTCACTTCCATACATGGCTACGCTCCAAACAAATACTTTCAGAAATGACTTCCTGACACTTAAAACTATACTCGATGTTAACAAATTTCTCTTCTTCAGAAACGCTTTCCTTGCCATTGCCAGTCTACATTTTATATCCTCTCTACTTCGACCATCATCAGGTATTTTGCTCCCCAAATAGCAAAACTCCTTTACTACTTTAAGTGTCTCATTTCCTAATCTAATTCCCTCAGCATCACCCGACTTAATTCAACTACATTCCGTTATCCTCGTTTTGTTTTTGTTGATGTTCATCTTACATCCTCCTTTCAAGACACTGTCCATTCCATTCAACTGCTCTTCCAAGTCCTTTGCTGTCTGTGACAGCCGGCCGAAGTGGCCGTGCGGTTAAAGGCGCTGCAGTCTGCAACCGCAAGACCGCTACGGTCGCAGGTTCGAATCCTGCCTCGGGCATGGATGTTTGTGATGTCCTTAGGTTGGTTAGGTTTAACTAGTTCTAAGCTCTAGGGGACTAATGACCTCAGCAGTTGAGTCCCATAGTGCTCAGAGCCATTTGAACCAATTTTTTTGTCTGTGACAGAATTACAATGTCATCGGCGAACCTCAAAGTTTTTATTTCTTCTCCATGGATTTTAATACCTACTCCGAATTTTTCTTTTGTATGGTAACGAAAATATCGATCCCGCGAAACTCAACTCTGGATAATCATATGCCACGTTCTCAGTGACATGAATAGAGGACAGAAAGCAGTTCCTGTTTTTGTAGACTTTCAGAGCTTTTTATGTAGTACCACATGGACGCGTTCTAAGAAAAGTATGTTCCTACTGAATGTCGAACGTAGTATGCAAGTGAATCGAAGATTTACTTGAAGGGAGGACGCGCCACGTTATCCTAGATGGAGAGTCATCTAACACTGAAGTAATAACTGTTACAGTCCACGAAAGCAACGGGTTAAACATTTAAAACCTTACTGATAGTATTACTTACAATACAAATTTTTTTACAGATGCTGCAGTTATTTGTGAGGAATATCCGTACGGTGAAAATGGCTGTTACAAGCTCTAGGTATCGACAAAATATCTTCCTGGTTCAAAGATTGATAACTGGCTCTTAATCTAGAATAATGAGCAGTTCTGCAGTTCACGAAAGTGAAAGCGTACCACTGTTTTGCTGTTTATTTGGGAAGAGGAAGTACAGAAGTAAGATGTGGAGTGATAAGTTACAGGTAACACAAGTGGATACCGTACAACTACAGTTGGTCTACAAAAGAAAATCCACACAGTACATTTGAAAATTGCATAAGAACCATATTAGGTCGGATGAGCATGGTACACTGGGCGTGCACAAGAAAGGACGGTGCAAGCAATAACTGACCTATTGAAATCGAGAAGGGGTGTAATAGAAATACTGAAAACTCTTGACTGCCTTACAAGCAGTCGTCCTTTAGACGTTCCATCTGTGAATTGAACGGACAGAAAGATTAGAAAAATACACTCTGTCACGTACTTCATAGAATAAGGACGTAGATATTAACTCCAAATGATGCAGATTTTCAACAAAGATGTATGCATCATTTCATATGTAAGTTGGAGCAACTGGCGACGCTGCGTTCGTGTATAATTTAGGCCTGACGAAAAATAGAGTACCGTATTAGAAAGAGGAGCCCCATGTTGTTGCAGGGAGACGGGAAACACGGGAGTTCGCACTGGACAACTCTGTCATCGCTGTCTGGTGTAGGCTCTGTAGTTGCTGAATTACTGATCGTCTTGATCGGGGTAAGATACAGTGAGCTCGGTACTAACAAATAGCCTACACAATCACAATTGCATTAAGAACGAAGCGAGAGAAAAGTTTTAAGTCGACTACGAGACCTTTGGAGACGAAAGAACAGCCCACATTTGCGAAGGGCGGGAAAGGATATCGGCCGTATCAAGGCAACGGCCGCGCTGTACGACACCTCCGGAAAACTCAATTCTGGATGGATGGACTGGAATCTGTACCTAGGTCTTCTCGAAAGTGTGTTCAGTCCTCTAATCAGTACGCCTAATCACTACGCTCGTTGCATTGTTCGGTGTGTTTCAAAGAGTTTCGTACCGTCTAAATGTTCAAATGGTTCAAATGTCTCTGAACACTATGGGACTTAACTTCTGCAGTCATCAGTCCCCTACTTAAGCCTAGATAACCTAAGGACATCACACACTTCCATGCCCGAGGCAGGATTTGAACCCGCGACCGTAGCGGTCGCGCGGTTCCTGACTGTAGCGCCTAGAACCGCTCGGCCACCCCGGCTGGCACCGTATAAATGATTGAAGATAAAAAAATTGTGTGAATTTTAACTCACTCACAGGAAGACAAAGTTTTATTTTCAAAAGATCTGTCCGATTTTAACGGGTTATAACATTTGTAGGTAAGCACATGCAACGCTGGAGAACTCCACGCCCAGAATGAATTCACAAACCTCTACACGATGTTTCTAGAATGAATTCTAGTACATTAAAACTGTGTAAGGAAGTTTCAAATCAGCGCACACAGGGTGAAAAATGATGCTGGAAACAATTCCGAAGAGTGTGGCCAAGCCATTCCTCCGATATATCCTTTCTTCTAGGAGGGATAGTCCCACAAAAAAAAGAACTAAAATAAAGTTTACAAGGTAGAAGATAAGGAACTTGCGGATATAAAGCTGTGGGCGAGTCGTGAGTCATGCTTCAGTAGCTTTGTAGGAAGACCATTTGCCCACCAATGACAAAGGTACCAGGTTCGGGTCTCGGTCCGGCACACAGATTTAATCTGCCAGGAAGTTCCAACACCTAACATGTTCCAAAACTCCGCGCATGAAAATGCGATTTTTCCATAGAACATACCTCGCATTCTGTTGGTGATATAATCGTAGGGTAAAGTGCTTTGGATAGCTCTTCTGCTAGGGACCATTTCTATGGTAAACAGTAGGGTTGTCTTACTGTAACTATCCTAACGTAGAGGGTCAATGTTTGAATATTACACATTTCCTCCTGCTTAGGCAAATGGATCAAATCGGTTGTTCTCTTTTGCATTAGATGTAGTTTACGGTGCACCTTAAGGGATTTATGGAGGCACCATATAGTTCATAAACGGATCCTGAGAAAACCGGAAAAAACATGGTTATTGAGTACCTGAACCGAGACGCGGATATCAAGACGGTTATTAATAGCAAATGGCTGATATTTTTACGATATATTCCCAAGAACCCGACCTCGAACACCCTTGAAAATTATCTTTATACGTTTCTGAGACACAGAGGTTCGAAATTGCCTTACTTCTACACATAAAATCCGGTGTGAGGCGAAAATGTAGTTTATAATGTGAAGTAACAGGGACAAATATGCTAGAAACTGAGTCCGTTATCATGACAAGAGTTGTAGAAACCCTATGTTCGTGTTGTACACATGTAAATTTTTTGTACAAGTAAAATCTGGTGTAAGGTGTGAAATTATATAGTTGCGCGTCATTTCTGTTTCACGTAAGTAAACTATCAAAATTTTACTGACGCATAAACTTCTTTTGATGAGTGATATGGAACCACCGGAAAAGAAACCGGCGGAAAAATGCTTCTATCGGAGAACAAAAAAGAGGCGAATATGCTCCTATTAAGACTCTGTCTGAAAAGTGGGGTATCACCTGCCTCTTTGTACCTCCCTCACCACTTTTAAATATTTTCCCAAAAATTATGGCATACGAACACATTCGCGTTTTTCTATGCTGAGAGAGAAGGAGACAGTGGTAGTGGTAAAGAGACGGGAACGTAATAAATACTGAAAGATAGTAGACGCGGTTGTGGTGTAGAAAGAGCGGAGGCGACAATGATTGTGTGAGGAAGAAGGAGGGACACAGTGACAGTGGAACAAAGGAAAACAGTGAAGGAGAGAGTGCCAGTGGGAGAGGTATAAACAGAAGGAGAAAGAGGAAGTGTGTGAGAGCCAGTGATAACGAAAGACAGAGTCTACGACAGTGACTACGAGAAAGAGAGGGACAGTGCCAGTGGGAAGAGACAGCAACAGTGGCAAGGAATGACTGAGATAGTAGCAGTAGGAGAGAGCAAGAGGGAGAAAGCGACAGTGAGAGGAGACAGTATTAGTGGGACAGAACGACGGAGACAGTGGCAGCGAGGTAGGGGACAGTGGCAGTTAGAAAGATACAAAGAGATAATGGCAATGAGCTGGGCTGAATGAGTGAGTGAGAATGGGCAAGTGGAATTGGATGGGTGCGAGCGACTTACGGTGCCGGACTAGTGCCTGTGTGCGAGTAACAGTTAGGGGAGCTTGTGGGAGTACGAGGTGATTTGTATGTTAAAAAGAGCGCGAAGACGTTCGGATGCCAAAATTTTTGGAAAACTTTTTAAAGATTCTGAGGAAGGTAGGATGAGGCACTTGATACCCCACACTTCACTTATTCGTTTAATAAACAGGAGGATATTCACTTTTCTTGTGCTCTGATAGAAGAATTTTCTGGGTGGTTACCATTGTGAAAGGCTATAGCAGTTTAATTGTGTATACTACGGAACGCAAACGTCGCGAAACGTGCCACAATGACTTGAACGAGCACACTGGAACGGCCTGTGGATTCACCCTTACATACACAATCAGCAGCTTAAAGCAGCTTGTATCTTTGTGCGGACAATGCTTTGAGCTGTAGCATTTGCAGTGCTGTATTTGCGAGGAAAATCACGTCGCCCATTTGCGTTAAACGTGAGAACGCATTTCCTTACTATGGTATTGCAATCTAGAATCGACGCACATTGGATTGTGAATGAGAAAGGGGGCTAGTGTACCTACCAATAACTGTATGAAACTGCAACTTGCACTAGCACCAAGGTAAAATTTTAGTTTGAATGCGGAAGTTTCTGTATTCATTTAAAAGACTACCCTGTATTTTGCACCTCTAAGTCACGGTATGCCTGGGAGTGAACTGAGAAAGTAGATCTACTGTCGGTTAACTCGGAGCTTTATGTACCGTGATATATGTCCTCCCCTGGCGGACAAATGTCAGCGACGAAACTTTCTTTGCTCTTCTCCCAACGAGGTTCCAAGCCTATGCCTGTCACCTCAGTTCAGAGATAGAGCGACCGCAAGCAAGCCTTCGCCTTCTCCTCAACTACACCAAGTTGCAAACTGTCAGCAAGTATCAGTCGCTCGCGTTTGGCTTTTGTCTCAATGGACGCGTCGTCAACGGGGCGTTACAGTTCGATGTTCCTACTCTCCATCAAACACAGACGATTGTTTGGTAGCAAATACTGTAAACCGTGCATAGATACTGTATAGACGTGTGCATTGGAATGGAGTAGTAAGTTTCTCATTTCGTTAATTCAGCAAAGCGCACTTTGATCGGGTCGTGTATAGTTCTTGAGTCATAGGCGATAATCTGGAACGAATTACGGAATATTAGAACGAAGGTTTGCTCGCCAAATTTATCTGAGAAACTCCGCTCCTGTTATCGTCTTTGTGGCAGAGTCGTCTTGAACCAACGTTTCAGCGAATTTCCTGTTCATCACATTCAACGAAAGAAGACGTGAAAATGACCAGTAAGAACCTAGTTGAAACATCGCTTCAGCACCACTCTGCCATTAGGATGATACTCGAGAGGATACTGCTGAGAATAGACTTTAGGTGCGGGGACTGGCAATTGCGTCTCCACATTATGAAATGTAACTTAATGCATATAAACTGGCAGACTGGTTATACGATTGCTGAACAATCGCGGTGAACAGTCACATCCATTAAATATCTGAGAGGATAGGTGCGGAGCGACTTAAAGTGGAACGACAACGTAACTCTGATCGCAGTAAAAGTAGATAAAGTGATTGAGGGGGAAATGTTTTGTTATAGATAGTAAAACAACTATGTTTGTTTTCTTTATTTTATTTCTTTTAGAAATTTGCCATCGATTTCGAAATAGCTACTTCTTGATCTTCAGACACTTCAGCAATGTCCTCGATTTGATGTCGCACCGCAAGTATATCCCGCTCAGCATCCATTACTGTATTAACTTTAAGTAAAGAAGTAGCTCACAAGCGCCTCATTCCGCCTACGATTCAGTATAGCTGCTAATTCTTACCCTTAGGATCTTTAAAGGAGGCAGAGAAGCGCGCATCGTCAGCGATTAGTTTCGTGTGGACGAAGACGTCACGGAGTCGATCATCCGGCTCCAGTGACAGACGCTACGACAGACACACTGCGCATCACCGTCTGTTTTTCCGTTAAGCACCGAGACTATGCCTTCCTAGGACAGTCGTCAACACGCTACTTTCTCCAACATATATCTCGCGAAAAGACCACGGAGAGATTCGAGCTCAGACGAAGACTTACCAACTGTCGTTGTTCCCACCCACTACTCTCTACAGGCACTGTAAAGGGGGAGATGCTCCAGGCATATAACGTAAGGTGGATTGTGAACTACAAATGCAGATGTCCGTCAGCGACTCGAATGTACGCAGAGTCGAGTGAGAAGTGGAATAACTCAGAACGCCAAACGGGGATGCACGGCGTCGAATTCGTGAGATTTCCGAGCCCTCTCCGGCTAACATAATTTTTCTAAAGTTTCCAACTTAATGAATGTCCTAAAAGTTGAGAACGGCGTATTCATTCCTTTCCATTCAAGTCACGATTACAATGCATAGCTCGTTACGACTGTCAGCCAGTTTGCGAGTGATTTATGAGTCGGGACGGCAAAGAAATTTGTTTACGTTGCGCATTTAGCGGCTTCTTTTTGGCGAGAACGAGTCCCGGCCGACGTAAAAAGAAGAGCGCAGTGTCTGCGGGCGCGTATAGTGGGAGAGCCGGGAGTCGAATCGGCAACCCGCGGCCCGCGCGCCAACAAAGAGCGGCGGCGGCGTCGGCGGCGGCGGTGGCGGCGGCGGCTGCGCGGCGGGCGTGGCTCTCCCCACCACCGCCGGGGGCGGCGGCGCGCAATGCGCAAGTGCGCTGGCCGCTCCTTGCCTTTCCTTTTCTGAAGTCGCGAGCCAACCACCGGCGCGCCGCCCGCCTCGCTATTGGATCCGGCCGGAACATTTTAAAGCGGCCGCGGCCGGCGCTCCGCAAAAAGGAGCCAAAAAGAAGCCCGCCGCCGCGAGTAAAAGACAAAAGGAAAGAAATTCGTCGAAATAATTCCGCGATAAATATAAAAGGGGGCGCGCGGCGCGGCGCGTCGCACGGGGGCGTGCGTGCGGCGGGGCGGAGGCGGCGGCGGCGGCGGCGGGGGCGGCGGCCGGCAGGCTCCACCCTGGCGTGCGCGCCCACCGCAAAAACTGTGCCACTGGGTACGCGGCAATCCGCGCTCCCCTCCCCTGCCCTGCCACGCCGCGCAGAGCCGGAAGCAAAAAAAAAAGCATTCCATATCGACTCGGCGGCCTTTGATATCACCCAAATACGGCGCGCCCACTGCTGCGATGATACCAGTCTGCAGCCCTCGAATTCCTCGGCGCAGCCCCTTCGCAGCGCGACAATCTTACGTAAAGGCGCTACCCGCCCACTTCCCGGAATATTTCTTTTTTTTGACTTCGCAATAATTTCGAATCTGAAACACGTGCTGACGAGGTGGCCCCTCTTCCATTTCGAATGAGTCTAGTTAGAATACCAGTCCAGTTATAGATTTTCACTGAATTGCCAAATCTCCTCGGGAACAGTTCGCTTGCCCATTTCACACAGTCTACAGTCTAACACCGAGCGTGGTGGTGCAGTGGTAAGACTCCGGAGAATGGCTATTCAAATCCCTTTCCGGTCAGACAGATTTAGGATTTTTGTGGCTTCCCTAAATCGCTGAAACCAAATTACTTGATAGTTCCGTTGAATCGCGGCCGTTTGACTTTCCCATCCTTATCTAGTTGGAGCTTGTGCTCTTTCCTTATGACCTGGTCGCCTACAGGGTGTCCGCAGCTCGTGGTCGTGTGGTAGCGTTCTAACTTCCCGTGCCCGGGTTCCCGGGTTCGATTCCCGGCGGCGTCAGGGATTTTCTCTCCCTCGTGATGACTGGGTGTTGTGTGATGTCCTTAGGTTAGTTAGGTTTAAGTAGTTCTAAGTTCTAGGGGACTGATGACCATAGATGTTAAGTCCCATAGTGCTCAGAGCCATTTTTGAGCCTACAGGGTGTGAAACTCTGATCTCCTTTCCTTCCTGCATGACTGAAGCGACCAGTGTTTGCGCGACTGCTTCATCTAATGGAGTAACTTTCTTCCAACTGTATTCAGGTCTACGTACTAAAACATCCTCCGTACCTCCTGGGTGAACGATCTTACTACGTGAGGTCTGCAGCACTTGCTAGTGCAGTGACGCCCAGGCGAACGGTAACCCAGTTCGAATTGAAGGGCTGTAAGATATGTTCTGTACCATAATTTATATAGACGGGAGAGACTATGCATCACGGTGCAGCTGAACCTGTCTGCAGTGTCCCACGCAATGAGCGCCAGCAGCCCGTAGTACTCAATGTTAAGAACGTCACCGCCCAAAGAGCTTTTCGTAGAAGAGTAGCCAGTAAGTCAGTTTCTGATCTCATCTCCATATTCGTTTCATTTCATACACATCAGTGTGAAGATACTTTTAAATCACTCAATAGCTCTACCCAAACGCTACACACACACACACACACACACACACACACACACACACACACACACACACACAGGAAATAGCTTCCGCTAGGTCTTGGCTCATTCTGCCCCAACACTGACGAGTTATGGACTGACCTACTAAGTGGACATAACAGATACAAGTAGATTATTGGATTATTGGAACGGTCTATGGGATAACTGTACTGGTTATTTCTCTTTATTGTAAACTGAACTGCAACTTGGCCAGTTATAGCTTACACTTTCACATTCGGTACCACAAAACCTTGGGACACTCTACCATCTGTATAGCTTTGACCCTAAACTGAACGCTCTGACATAAGCAAGTGACGCACGAAAGTGACTATTTAGTTATTATTTGTCCACTGGATCACGTGCAATACAGCTTACTTTATTATATCGGGTATCTTACACGTTAAGTTCTGTGGTGTTTATTTACACTTGCACATACTGTTTCAGAGGCTTATATAAATTCATTGATACAATTTTATAATATGCTAGATTTCTGCATTTGGTTCACGAATTGTAAACTGAAACATATCATATCATTAACAGAAATCAAAATATTCTCTTACTTTTTAGACAGAGTGCTACTGTAAATATGTCTTTATTTGTCTCTCAAACTTTGGTATACACTATGGAGTTAGGAAGTTAGTTTTATAGGTTTATTCCCAAGCAACAAATTTATCTTTAGCAACTATTTTGATTTCTAGGTATGATGTGAAGATTATCTTTCTTGCTGATATGAGCTAATTACATCTTAGAGCAGCTGCTTAAACTCATAGCAGTTGATAGCGATAGCCTTCACTCTCAATGCTAGCATTTTGATGCGTTCTCTCAAAAATCCCCGTTGTCTGTTGCATACTGTAGCGAGATGGGAGCTACAACTCTCCCAAGCTGTTCCTCTTTACTTCGTACAAGAGTTTTATTCAGCTACAATTTCATGTAACGTTGGGGGAGGAATATCGCAGGAGTGATATCCAGCAATAGTGGTGGCTATGGGACAGCACTTCATCTGTCATTTCATCCCTTGAGTATGTCTGTTGCATAAGTGTTCATAGACATTAACATCAATCTAGCATGTTGCAATGCCATATTGAAATTTTATTTTCTCGCTAACTATGAGAGGTGCTGTCTCCAACAATGTGGGAGCACAGGTAACGCGAACCGTTTAAACGGGGTGCCAAGAAATAGTTTACTATTAGTTTATCTGTACAGCTGCAGCTCGGCAGATTATAGAAAATCTTTGCTTTAAATAGAGGTAAGCTTCCCTATATCGTGGACAGATCGAAAACAACTGTCCGTTCTTTTTGGTGGCAGCACCACCAGCGTCGTTGCGGCTGGCAGTTGTTTGATATGAAACATGAGCAGTTCACAAACACCCCTCGCATTCGGGAGGACGACGGTTCAATCCCGCGTCCGGCCATCCTGATTTGGGTTTTCCGTAATTTCCCTAAATCGGTTCAGGAAAATGCCGGGATGGTTCCATTGAAAGGGCACGGCCGACTTCCTTTCCCATCCTTCCCTAATCCGATGAGACCGATGACCTCACTGTTTGGCCTCCTCCACCAAATCAGCCAGACACAAACACCCGTCAAACAAGCTATGTTCATACCAGACTTCGTACAGCCCGAAATACTAATTTCCAACCACTGGATTCTTATCTTAAAATTCTCAGTTTAAGTTCTCTACCATCTGCATAATTCTGACTCTAAACAAGCCGGCCGGAGTGGCCGTGCGGTTGTAGGCGCTACAGTCTGGAGCCGAGCGACCACTACGGTCGCAGGTTCGAATCCTGCCTCGGGTATGGATGTGTGTGATGTCCTGAGGATAGTTAGGTTTAATTAGTTCTAAGTTCTAGGCGACTGATGACCTCAGAAGTTAAGTCCCATAGCGCTCAGAGCCATTTGAACCATTTGACTCTAAACAGTTGGGACATCATGCAGTACGTGGTTCTCGTATTGGTGCCGACGCGCACTTAGTAGCATCACCCTGAAACATACAAGTAAACCGTAATCTCCGTTCACAAGCCATGGAGAGCTCACAGGTACCTATCGACCGCCACGTTATCCCTCAACAGTGGTCACTGGGTGTGGTATGGGATGAGCACACTGCTCTTCGGACCGTTGCCAACTTTCGTGGCATTATGCCGCATCGGGAGGATGAGGGCACCCCGTGCCAGTCACCCTACCAACGAAAAATCCCTGGCGGTACTGGGAATCGAACCCGGGTACTCCGCACGCCAGTCAGCCGCGATGGCCACTCAGCTACAGAGGTGGAGGACACACAATAAGTTGTAGCAAGAAAGCTGTACTGCCTATCGGTTTTTGTTATGAACAGGACGACAGCTTCACGTTTGGTAGTTTACATTTTGAAAAAAAGGGACCGCAGGTACACATCTGAGGAAGCAGAGCAGAAATCTGGAAGCAAGATATGTATTATCGTGTACGATGCACCTTCTGTGACAGCACAGAAGCGTGTGCCGAACTGGACCAGAGTGCCACGCAGGCAGTGCCAGCACAGCCATTGACACAAAGACTCTTTACACGTTACCGAGTATACAAAAAAACGTGTGGACACGCTGGCGCTTAGCACAGTTTCTACGAGCTTCTCTTTAGGGAGCATTCCACTGGACGGCAGTAGGTAGACGAGAGGATGAATACCTGGCGAGATCGTTTTTCGTGCACGAAAAGAAGTCTGACGTTCTTGTAGTGAACAATTATGGTGGTTTCCTCAGTAGAGGGCGTAACCAAATCAGACAGCCTATAGTCGTATCTAAGTGGTGTGGTTACGGCAGGAGCAGAAGTTGTCGAAATGAGCTTTCTCGGGTGATTCGCAGCTACGACGTCACCCAGCTAGTGGCACGCTGCCAGAAACGCGCTGCAACAAGAAAAGGAGCGCGAGCGTAACGTGGCTGCCAACTCTGCAGAAGAACATCTTCACTGTTCGTGAGGAGCAGCCCGTATTGTACCACTCGCTCGTATTCACCAACAGCGTAGGCAACACTGCTTGTCTATCAGGCTTATAGTTTCGCTCATCTCTTCTTCCGGGTAATTAAGGAAAGATGTGTAGATGTTAGAAATGCATTTCGAAATCTTGGTGAAAACTCCTCAGATTTGAAATTTTTGTACCAGAATACCAGACACCGTATTGCTTATTTTGAACGTCTCCACGCATTCCAGTTAACTGATAAACCAGTTGCCCCTCTTATCGATATTATTATTATATTCTTTCTGCGGTGCCAGTCTCTTCTGCGACCATTGTACGCCACTGAATGCTAGTTGAATTCCTTACTTTGCGCGGCTATTTTTATTAAACATACATGGATGAGAAAACGTTTTGTGGTACGTATATTGTTTATGCAAGCCAACGGCCTTGCCGCAGTGGTAACACCGGTCCCCGTCAGATCACCGAAGTTAAGCGCTGTCGGGCTGGGCTAGCACTTGGATGGGTGACCATCCGGTCTGCCGAGCGCTGTTGGCAAGCGGGATGCACTCAGCCCTTGTGCGGCAAACTGAGGAGCTAATTGATTGAAAAGTAGCGGCTCTGGTCTCTGAAACTGACATATGGCCGGGAGAGCGGAGTGCTGACCACATGCCCCTGAATATCTGCGTCCAGTGACGCCTATGGGCTGAGGACGACACGGCGGCCGATTGGTACCGTAGGGTCTTCGTGGCCTGTTCGGGAGGAGTTTAGTTAGTTTTAATACTGTTTTTACAAAGTACCTCGTTTCTGAACAGAATTAATAGTGTTCTACAAATTAATATTCCTTCTGTTCAACTGAACTTGGACTTACATGTCATCGGGACTATCAGAAAACCTGAATTTCACACTTATATCTCTCGATTTCGATTCTTTTTATATATCATCTCTTTTCCATCCAAATCTCGTTTACAGGAATGCTAAGTGCGACTTCCTCCTACAGTATTTTTTTATTACTTATTAAGTTATATGTGTGCCGAGAGTAGTCGAAATTTCTCCAGACATTCAGTGTGGTTTTGCATCTGATTTCCTTTTCCCGCTCAACTATCCGTAGATGCGGTATTTTTTTTCCAGGAAGTTGGTCATACGTACACCAGCTTTGGTTGAAACTGCTCAAGGCATTCAAAAGTTCCTATCTTGATTCCTACTCCACCTAATATATAGGCCAGACAATCATTTAATCGGTTACTAAATTCAGATGAGATGTCTCCAAGCTTTCTAGACTGATCCCTCCTCTGGGAGAACGTGCCATCGTATCCGATATCGGTAAAGCCTGGTAGTGCGTTGCCGTTCGATCCAGAGCTACATCGTTTGAATCTTCTTGGTGGGATACGTTTACTTCGTCATTATTTTTGTCGGTAATGGCAGAAGTGTTAGAGGGGTGGAATTTCTGATCACCAGGCCCGGGGCTAAATTTCAATCCGCCCAATGGTGTAACTGTTGATGCTGATCCGTCAATCGAATAAGGAGCTTAAAGTTGATGGCTTCTTTGCTATTTGAGGGTTGTAGACTATGTACCGGCACCAGGTTTCACCTTCTCCCCACCTCTCATTCCACACACAGCGGTAAACAGACAAAAGTACTCTGTATCAGTCAGCAATACTATGCAGGTACTGACTTCATACTTCAGAACGGATCAGAAGAGAAGGAATGAAGGGTGACAGTTATTTAACGTCGCGTCGACAGCGTAGTCGTTAGAGACGGAGCAGACGCTAGGATTACGAAGCGATGAGGAATGTTAGCGGCCGTGCTATTTTCAAAGGAACGATCCGGGCATTTGCCTGCACTGATTTAGGGTTCAAATGGTTCAAATGGCTCTGAGAACTATGGGACTCAACTGCTGTGGTCGTAAGTGCCCTAGAACTTAGAACTACTTAAACCTAACTAACCTTAGGACATCACACATAACCATGCCCGAGGCAGGATTCGAACCTGTGACCGTAGCGGTCGTGCGGTTCCAGACTGTAGCGCCTTTAACCGCTCGGCCACTCCGGCCGGCACTGATTTAGGGAAATCGCAGTTAAGCTAAATCTGGATAGCTGGACGGGTATTGAAACCGCCGTCCTCCCGAATGCGAGTTCAGTGTTGTAACCACTGCGCCATTTCACTCGGTATTAGAAAACAAACTCGCATAACAGAATGATGCGTATTTCAGTGGAACCAGCTCGCATTTGCCTTTAGGAAAACCATGGGAAACTTAAACCTGGATGGATTGGAACTGCTAGCCCTCGTAATGCGAGTCGAATGCCTTAAACACGGCATCAGCTCGTTCGCTGGGTCCTTGGCAACATCCTCCCCTGGGACGTTGCTCTGGAGTCTTGTCCGACTCGAGAATATGCGACTGACTCTAACTTGTCTTGCAGTGTGATCTGTTACCCGTTACTTCGTGTTAACAAGTGAAATGCACTCAGCTGAGGTATTATTACAGTCAAACTAATGGGAACAAGTACGCGTTCGCTCTTGGATTCCCTATCATTACTAATCTGTTACTCCACAGTTTAACTGCGCAGCCGTCGGTATAGCTACGGTCTGTGGTCTTTTAAATTTTCCTCTTTCAGAGTACAGTTCATGGCGCCATAGCACGCACTCCGAGCTACTGGTCTAGCCACTTACGAAGCTGCGTGACTGTAGCATTTCCTGGACTGGTGCTGTTCTTAAGAAACAGGGTTCCCTCTGAAGACTCTTGTAACTGAACAAGTAGCCACTGGTATTGTTAAGAAATATTTTGTTGGTTTTGGGTGGTTCCGTTCAGCCATATACATACATAGTATGCCTGAGGGAGCTATATTAAGGTAATATAGAAATATAATTACAGTACTGTAGCTTAATAATTAGAACATAAACATAGCAAATGAGATTACAGAGCTCATACTTAAAATGTAGCTATTTTTGCTTTGAGAAGGTATATAATATTCTGTATATTAAAATGTCTCATGTTAGTAATAGAACAGGGACTGAGGTCGGTGAATGATGTTTCAGTCGGTTGCTGTTTCTTAGTACCCTAATGAACGTCCTTTTTTGAATATACAGCCAATGAAAGTGACATGTCGGTCATCTTGCAGTAGCACAACGGAGACGGTACGATACTGATGCGATGGAGGTGTTGTTTCAATCCACCTTCATTAAGCAACGTGCGGACTCCAGCGACTAAAAATCCCTGTTCGCAGCTGAAGTTGCAGTAACAAGATATGATTGGTGTATTTGGTTTTATCATAGCGTAGTGTCTTACCGTTATCGGCCGCGACGCTCTCTGTTCCTTCTCTTACTTTTCTTAACGATATACTTTATTTTGCTGCTGAAGTATCCCCTCGAGGTTGTAACCGGCTTCTGAGAGATTGCCTGCGAGTGTATGTAATGGTCTTCCGTTAACTGTAAGACACTATTGAGGAAACAACAGATAAGAGTATCATTCTAATTAAATTAACTGAGAGGGTGGGCATGTAATTAGTGAAATAATATCAATGAAATATGTTCTGAAAAGCTGAACCTGCGATGTAATGAATTTGTAGTGACAAATCAAAACTCGTTCCATGCTGATGCCAGAAACCGGATGTTCTGCTCATCGTAAATAGGTACCATCTAAACACATTAAAATTTTCCATGTCTCTGTTGTTTTCCTCCCGTTACTACTGGGCCCAACAACCAGAGGGTCTCCCACCGTTTATACGGAAACAGTACTATTAGAAAAACTCTAAGTCGATTCTGCAGCAATGTCAGTACAAAAAGTGATGAGAATATTGGATGAATTTTCATTCCTTACGACATATTTAAAGAAACTAGGGATCGGTTTGCCGCCGGCCGCGGTGGTCTAGCGGTTCTAGGCGCTCAGTCCGGAACCGCGGGACTGCTATGGTCGCAGGTTCGAATCCTGCCTCGGGCATGGATGTGTTTGATGTCCTTAGGTTAGTTAGGTTTAAGTAGTTCTAAGTTCTAGGGGACTGATGACCACAGATGTTAAGTCCCATAGTGCTCAGAGCCATTTGAACCATTTTGGATCGGTTTGCCCGCGTATATGAATACGGAAACGCTGATAACTTCCAAACTTTTTAAACTCTGCAAATCTCCGTCGAAGCAGATATTAAAAAACTTCGTGTTTATGTCGGTTATGGAGACGTTTCAATTTAGATCCAGCTGAATTCACTGAAATCACTAAATCAGTAATTTCAATTACTTATTGGTATAATAGATGGCAAAACAGGAGAGATGGGAGCTCTAAGAGTGCCTTGTGGTATTGTCAATACTTAATGACGTTTACATTGCGAAACTTAAGACACAATAGATTTCATGCATTTAACATGACCCTGATGAAGTACAAGCGGATATAGTCTGACTTACAAGTTTCATGTTAAAGGATATCTTGTAGAAGACAATTTTGCAAAAAGGAAGGCTGGCAGTTTAGTTTATAGAGTGCAATCAGTGTGAATGATAGGATAATTACAGAGGGAGCTGCAGCCGGAATGGACGTTGATAGTCAAGGAATCGTCCGTGTCCTGTACAAAGGAGCTATTCCGCCATTTCCTTAAGCAAATTAGAAAGCCACAAAAATCTTCTTAGCCGAACAGGAATTTGAACGTTCCTCCTCCTCAATACGATCCCTATTCTCCTACATCATCTTATCCATTAACATTACCAGTGGCTAGCTACCACTTTTGTAAGCAAATGATTGAGTGTTGTGTCGATGATGATAAATTACGGCATTTAATAAGAGGCAGACTCATACCTCCTAGCGCACAACTCTTTTAAAGTCCACTTGGAATATGGTCTATCTCATTCCAATTTTGTCATTAACGGGAAAATGTTATCAGGATGACAGTGAACAAACTTGTATGGAAGTACATTACTGCACAAAAGGCTATAAAACTTTATTTTCGTATTGTTAACTTCAACGGATATTCGTTTCCATAAACAAGATGTTTCTTAAACACTCGCAAAATATTACTTTGTGACATATTTAATTTTCCCGGCTAAATTTATTCGAAAATCGTCAACTGAAGAACTGCAAAAAATCCTATGGACACAGAATGGAGTGTTGTGCCAGCATGATGAAGCCTCACCAAATAGTTTCCTATGAGACAGCATATTATACACTCTTCCCCTAACCGTTGGGTGTTCGTGGTAGTGCCATTATCTGGTCACATAGGTCTCCAGTCAGAAATAATTTTCTAAAGTGTTTAGATGAAGACCGAAATGTACAGGAAGGGAGGTGCATACGCGACAGTTTTTGCTAGGTCACGTGCTAGAAACTGCAACCCTCACAAATAAACACAGAGACACACATAAGAAAATAACACAACGTGTTGCTCAGAGTATATAGTGCACTGAATCTGATAGTCGACTTTTTGAAAATTTATTGTGAATTGCTACCAACCTTTTTCTGAACTTTTGTTAATGTCTGATGAGCTAACGTAAATATGTAGCCTGACAAACAAATGACAATAACTCACACATTAAATAAATATTAAGCGGAAACATTTCATTGTGAAAACAAACATTTAAAAACGGTTTTCTCAGTATCTATAAGAAAGTTAGCAAGTTATCGTTCAATTTACAGTTTCTGTCGCCTCTTAGAATATTTACTTTTCCTCCTGCCACAACCTGGATAGTCACGTAGCCTCTAGTGCTCCCTTTACTGAATGTTGAAGATTCTTCTCGATGTAGTGAAAATCAAATTTTGGAAATTTTTAACACTTTATTATCAAAGCACACTCTGCCCACCCTCTTTCTAATACGCGATGTCGGCTTCGAAATGCTTAGAAGAAAGGAAGCGAAGATTTAGTTTTGCCAATGTCGAAGCATTAGCCCGCTGGATAGAAACGGCGTGCATCTCGACATACCTAAAAAATGAACGTTTCGACATTAATTCTCAAAATATCGTGTGATAGCTTTCAAATTGGTAGCCTTCTTGGCGTTAGACTATAGCTAGTTAAGAGCTAAGCACTATTCTACAGTGAAAGAATTGTCTTTGTAGATCATAATTATGCATTTCATAATAACTGTTTACGTATATCAACAATCATGTTCAGATCTGTATTATATTGTATACATACTTAACGCCCCAGTATCAGTATGGGACAGTTGCATTTTTTAATCTCAAAACAAATAAAAACGAGTACATACGTAAAAAGTATGACGTAAACCTGAAGATGGCTGTTCCTAAAGAAAAATGGTCATAAAGAAATCTTAAACTGCCGTCTAGAAGGTCAATAAATTTGTGGTAAAACGTAATAAGTCATCTCTGTGGTTTTCGGTAACTACATTAACAATTATGACTTTCTCAAGTATCTTTCGTTTAAAACCTGATGCTGTTGCTGATGATTCTGCATCCTAGACTAAACTGTAAATCTCGCGTTCGTGTTCGCGTATATGTGTGACGGAATCACAAAAGAACTTTGTGTGACAACGTGTATTAATGTTTTACAACTTGTGTCAATATAATTGTTAGCTCTTGAAATCACATGCTGTATCGCGCTGTAAAGAATATTTTCTCAAGTAGCCGTGAAGTCTTTCTCTCATTTCTACACCTGAAAGATTGCCTTCGTAGTTATTCTTAATATGAACGCAGGCTGAGAACACAATTTCTGGTGAAGAATTCTGGTAAAAAAGCGATGTGGTGGTTGTCTTGGACAGAATTCCGTGATTATACTGTGAGTGTACGTCATTCGCATTTAATTATCTGCTGTGTAAATGTTGTGAAAAGCGTTTATAGACGTAACATTGGATACTAATTCCGTGCTGTCATAAGGACAAAGCGGATATGCTGCACTGGACTTTCGGATCCAGATCAGTGAGGCCGATGAATTGAACCCGTGAGAGACATCGCCTGTGAGAAGGATGTGCGAGTGCGTATTCAGACGTCGAAACCAAATTCCAGACAACTGAGCAGAGCCACTAATTTTCTACAAAAATTACGACGCAGGGCAACTTTTTGCGACAGACAAGATCATGCACAAAGTGCTCGGGATGAACAAGCAGTGTAGCCGTTGCATTTTATGCCCCACGACGCAACCATAAACTTAAATATGTGTTGTGGTCCGATGCAAGAAATACTGCGTGCAGTCCATAATAAAAGTGGCAGTGGAGATGTTCTTCTGATGCTGACCGACCTCGCAGTGCGACCACAACAGAATAGTTAATTATGGCTTTGCCTGGGTACGATAACCTACACGACCTTACTACCAAGATAGAGATGATAGACATTTCACCACCCGAAATCATTCCTTGCTGGCGGTGGTTCCACGACGATTTTAACGAAATTATCAAACTTCAAATCTGTTATTACTACTTACATATGCACGGAGGACAAATAAAAACTACAACATAAAAATTTACGTTTCCAAGGAAGAAAATAGCAACCAGTCCCTGTTAACAGTGGCTGGTTGCTTTTTCTTTGCAATTATTAGCATGTATTTTGTTCACAGCCATCGTCTCGAAATGACAGTTTTCAGCAGAATCACATAACTTTAAGGTTTTCTATGGCATTGTCAAACAGCACAAAGGGATAGGAGGATCTTCTGAAAGGAATAGATGGTCTCTTGAGAAGAATCTGTTAGGTTAACATCAACATAAGGAAAATGAGAGGAACGGAATGTAGTCGAATTAAGGCGGGTGATGCTCGGGGAATTTACCTCGGTATCTGGACAGTGTTCAATTCGTAGTTCGGCCACATGGTTATCTCAGGCAAGGGCATTTTTTTTCACTCTAGTTCACGTCTTTCAGTTCACAGCTTAGTATTTGCTCACGCTGGGCAAAGACAGAACATATAAAACATTTATATCTGTCTGCATGTGTTAACAGCTTCGCCGACCGGGATGGTAGAGCGGTTCTAGGCGCTACAGTCTGGAACCGCGCGACCATTACGGTCGCAGGTTCGAATGCTGCCTCGTGCATGGGTGTGTGTGATGTCCTTAGGTTAGTTAGGTTTAAGTAGTTCTAAGTTCTAGGGGACTGATGACCTCAGAAGTTAAGCTATTTGAACCATTTTTGTTAACAGCTTCAGGTTTAAAAATTTGCGTTTCACGGAGTCATTTGAGAAAACATTTATCATAAAAATCTCTCATTTTCATTGTAAGTATTGACTGCAGACGTTCTCTGACAACACGACTTCTGTGAAAGTTCCGGTGTAACATGTACACAGTGCATAAGAATTAAAGTGTCATTTTTTTTCTAAATTGGCTCAAACGTGCCTACAACCTTCCTCTGCAATGGTACAAAAGCTTTGTGACGTCACCCTCAGGCTCGGCAATGCTTCAAACAGCGAGGCGTCGATAGTTCAGAAGTTCATGTGAGAAATAAGGATGTATAATGATGTCACATTGGCACCAATTCTACACAAAGCCACTGTGGATAATGAGGTCAAATTGGCACCAATTATGCCCAAAGCCACCGCGCATAATGAGGTCACATTGGCACCAATTCTACAAAAAGCCACTGCGGATAATGAGGTCACATTGGGATCAGTTCTGACCAAAGCCATCGTGGACGTGTCACACACGGCCTTAAGAATATCTCACCCCCTTCTATGTCGCTCCTGCGATGAAAGTCAGAACAGGACACCTAGTGTTGATATAACGCGGAGGAAAACATCTCAGACTCAGCGCCGCTCAGAATCGACACGAAGCGACGTAAGGAGTGGCATAAGGGTATGAATCCACTCCTTCCCTTGGGGCGATCATTTACATATATTTCGCGGTCTAAAACGACGGTTTGCAATGCGTTGGTCAACAGAACAATGTTCTTGAAGACATTTGACACTGACGACGCCCCTCGACCTTTGAACCCCTTTTCTAAGAACATCGTGTCGCTTTTGGGGTGTAGTGGCGTAGCGCGCCCGCAATTTTTGCGCTGGTATACAGGGTGGAATCACTAGGAACAGTTCAAAACCATTCGACGAAATTTAACGTGATACGTAGCATCAAAGGATGTTAATGCTTTTTCAACTGTCCTGTTTTACGCACTCCTGTGGCGCGGTCGTGGGGCTGCGATATTGCTACCTGGATGAATAAAACGGCAGAGGTTCCCTCTAAGATCCCCAGTTTGGCAGCACCACCCGTCCAGCTTTGCTGGGCACTTAAAAAATGTACCTGTACAGAGGCAACCCTCGACCGATTCATAGGTGCATGCGGGCAGATAATCCCTCAGATTCAGCGTGCCTGCGGGCGTGTGCTAGAGTAGCAGCACAGCGCCACCGACATGAAGTGTGCCAAATGTATTATCTGCCCACTCTCGCCCAGGAAGCGGTCAGCGATTGTTTCTGTGCAGGTACATTCACAGTGCTTCAAAAAAGTGACCCTTTGATTCCTTATCGGGGAATAAATTCTGAGCGTCATCGTTATTTGATTCATTGTTGTAGATATAACATGTAATCTAGAACCATTCAATACCTTCGCTCCGCGTCTGAAAATTGTGACCGGCACCGCACTGCAGTAAGATTAATTTCTCAATACTAGGCTGATAATTTTGTTCACAACGTAAAATAATAGCGAAGAATTCGTGATATCACCTACTGTTTTCTTATGAAAGAAAACAGCTCTGATTGTAATACTGATTGTAAAATATGTTGTAGATTTCTACGGAATATGTGCGTGTACACAGTCGAGTAGAAACAGTTTGGCATTTTTGTAATGTTTTGCGAGTTGTTGGTAGCTGTAACAAGATCTGACTCGAATCACACCATCAGACTCGACAGAGTTGCGGACAAATCTAAAAGCAACTGGATATATTGAGGATATAAAGAGAAAATGATTGGTGAATGTACTTAGCTATGGTTGGGGACAGTTAATTCAACCACTTTCCTGTGCGATATCATGTCGAGTTGGGTATAATTTTTGTTCAAAGACTGGGTAAGGTACTACAACTTGTGGAACTGTCTTAGAAGATGCTGGCCACATCTTTCTTCAAGCGAATCGCAGGTGTTATTTTGGTTATCAACTCTAAGCTGGGTTTAATCCATCTCTCCATTCCTGTCGCTTCTCAACCATTTTCTTCGTAAGCATCACAGCTGTTCCCTCTGCCATCTCTCCTACTATTCATCGAAGAGTCATATCACAATACATGACCAACCATTCTCTCTCTCTGTTTCATTATATTCGTTAGGCATTTTTATGGGCGAATCGTCACAGAATGCCTTTCTTATTCGAGAAAGCCATCTGCTCTTCAAAGGTACTTCCTTTTGTCGATGTTTTGTATCCGTACAGACCCGTATACCAAACATAGCTTTTCATGAATCTTTTTACTTGTCTCAATTTCTGTACTCTGCCTGACTATAAAGCGTGAAACACCCAGGAGTGGAGGAGGAAACGGAATGAAACTACGCGAGATGAGAGGGTATGTGATGTTAATTTAGTGATTAAAAAATTGAGTCAAATTTTCAAAGAACTTGATAACATGCACGCTCTAATCAGTGTGATGTTGCACCTCCTCTGCACTGTTTCTAGGGTGCACTGCGAAGTGTGTCACGAAGTCGTTGTATCATGTCCTGATGCAAACTGGCACACAGCTGCTGTAACTGCCTGTATACTGGCAGCAGAACTGAGTTGACGTCCGAACTCTTCCCGCACATGTTTTATCAAGAACAGATCTGTGGATCTCGCTGGACACGGGAGGACCTCAACATCACACAGACGGTTCATGGACGCGCGTACTATCTGTAGACGAAGTTTAGCTCCATAGGGTGTGCGCCAAACTCTGCATTTGGAGTGTGACAGTACCCTGCTGCCATTTATCAATACGACCCTATACCATATCGAAGATGAAAAAGGGCTCATAGCTGTTAGGGTGCACATTTTAGAAGTATGGGTCTGGTTGTGATTCGTGCACGGGTAGCCGAAGCAGTTAAGACGGCAGCTCGCGTAAAGCGGGAATTCCGGGTTCGAGTCCCAGTCCGTAACACATTTTCGTTGTCATCATTCCAATATACAGTCGACGGTGGTTCATATTCGTAATTACGACTACATTTCCTGCTAATATAATTTTTAATCATCTTGAAAACAAAGCTTTCGAGTAACATCTACAAGCGGCAAAGAAAATAATTTATTAAAAAGTATATGTAGATGACATCATGTACTTATATCATGGATCAAAGAATGACATCTGTATGGTAGCTATTAAGATGAACGAACTTCATCCAAATTTTTAACTTTGCTCTAGAACATCCGCAAAGTGTATCAATTAATTATTTAGATCTTTATATTACAAAGTTCACTTAAACTCATTGTTTTGGTATTTATCGTAAACCTATCAGAAAAGACGTCGTAATTAGCCAGTCATCATGCCATCCAGCCATCATGCCAGAGCTAAATCTTTTGCACCGTAATGCATCCAAATATGGCCTTCGTTGGTCTGAAGTTGATAACATATGCAGTTCTAAACCTCAAGTTCATCAAATTACAGCTACCAAATATAGTTATGATTCTAGCAAAGTATAAAATTTGTCTCATTTCCTTTTGTGGTAATGTTTCATTTAACCACAGTGCACTGATCCACAAGTTTGCTCAAACAACACCGCTAACACACTAGATCAGTTACTTGTATATAATATCAAAACTAACAGTTACAGGTCATACGGTACAAACTGCGAAGTTCTTTTTTAAATCGACCAAGCAGACAGAAACTTCAAAATCAATTAACATATGGAGCATGAAGGAAAAATGCAGAAGATAAATCCACTTTTGTTTCCTACTTAATCACAGAAGGCCATACTGTTACCAATACTAACGATGGTCTTACGATTTTACATAAAATATAGAAGGATGCTCATATTATCATCCTGAAAGAGATGGATATTTTTAAGAACATCCACCAAAGTAGAAACAAAATTCTTAACGAACAGAAGAACTTGAAAAACATAGTTTTTTATGCTTTTCAGAATGACTTCGATGTGTTTCAGTTTACATGACTCTATCACTGTCACTCATCTTTACACAGTATATGTGCCTCTCTTACAGTGCCGGCCGAAGTGGCCGTGCGGTTAAAGGCGCTGCAGTCTGGAACCGCAAGACCGCTACGGTCGCAGGTTCGAATCCTGCCTCGGGCATGGATGTTTGTGATGTCCTTAGGTTAGTTAGGTTTAACTAGTTCAAAGTTCTAGGGGACTAATGACCTCAGCAGTTGAGTCCCATAGTGCTCAGAGCCATTTGAACCTCTCTTACAGTAAACAATTGGCCACGATGAGAAACTCAGGCCTCATATTATGTAATCATCTTGCTTTTGCTGATAGTACCTGTTTGTCACCGCTATCTCCCCTAACTCGCCCCTTGTTCATGTTTTAGGGTCTCTCTTGTGTGTACTTTTCGTGTTACTGCTTTTCACGTGTCTGTCTTGTAAATGTCTGCGTGAATCTTTTATATTTCATTCTACTTTTAAACTATTGTTCTTATGTATGTATTATTTGCTTCCTTCTGCCCACCTGCAACCTGCCTCTCTCCTAGTTAAACACTAGGCGCTTCAGTGTGGAACCGCGCGACCGCTACGGTCGCAGGTTCTAATCCTGCCTCGGGCATGGATGTGTGTGATGTCCTTAGGTTAGTTAGGTTTAAGTAGTTATAAGTTCTAGAGGACCTCAGATGTTAAGTCCCATAGTGCTCAGAGCCATTTTCTAGTTAAACACTGCCCTTTCATATGTCTCTCTAATCTGTCTTTGTACTCCCACGACAAGAGACATGTAAGTTCATGTTACCATACGCTAATTTCTTAAATTATGGATGAGTTGTTCCGCAAAATTATTAATTTTAGTATGCTGTTTTGGTAATGTTTGTGGACGAGTATTATATAACTTTACTCATTTTACAGTGCTTGTTTTGAGGATAACTGATCTTACTTTCTTTTTCATACGATATATTCCATTGTGCCTTGCTTTTCTGTTTTGTTCAGATAATCACTGTAAAATGGCCGTTTGGCCGAAACTGTTCGTGGCAATCAGGATTTAAAATAAAAGTGTAACTGGTGACGTCATTTCATCCCAAGTTATGTCCCGTTAGAGGGATAAGAAAATGACTTTACTGTATAAAACGTCCTTAACGATTGTACAGGAAGATTTACTCTGCTCTTCAATGTCACTGTCAATAGGCTTCGAGAATACCTGAAAAAAAAAGACAAATCCCAGACAGTCAAACCTCAGCTTAATGGCCTCCTTATGGTACACTTCTGTGCAGGATTACTTCAAAGCGACGATGTAACGTTGACATGCTAGGATCCTTATGTGTGAATAAACTTTTACCGTAAATATAGAAATTAATACTTCGGTTTTTCGTCTGTTGTCTACAGCTTCAGATCCACATAAAGCTGTATGCGATAATGATAAAGGAAACGATGGCTGCCAAACGGTTGTCTACATAACATTTTTTCTACGATGTTTCCTATTTCCCGCTAGTATTACTCCATAGTTTACTTGTTAACGATCCTATTTCAGCTGCCTCGCCAAGCGGAAGATTAGTGTCTGTGTCTACTACAGAGATAAAGGTAAGTTTTATTTAAATCTAAGCGAGGTACCTAGAGTTGGTGACATTCCCCAAAATTAGTGTGATTCTTGGGAGGACAAACCATGACAAAACTATTTTAGCTGACATGGAATAATATGAGACAGGCGAAATTCCCTCAGATATAAAGAACGACGTAGCATTTGCAGTATCAAAAAAGGCAAGTGTTGAAAGGTATGACTATTTCAAAACCATTACTTTAATACGTAGTAGTTACGAAACACTGGCACGAATTATTTACAGAAGAACGGAAAAAATGATAGCAGTCGACCAAGGGGAAGATCAGATTATCTTAGAAGGTAGGTTGAAGAAAGGCAAACATACGTTTATAGCATTTTCAGATTTATAGAAGGTTTTTTACAACGTTGATGGGAAGAGGTTCGTTGAAATGCTAAATAGAATCTAGTCGAAGTAGATAAGGCGGAGCGGGTGGAACTGGATTAGGAAATGTGATTCTAAAAGGATGATATGCGTTTCGCTATTTGGGTAGCAAAATACATGTCGACTGCCGCAGAGGATAAGTCATAAAATGCAAAAAGAAAAAAGTGTCTGGAAAATATGAAATTTGCTAACACTAAACTTGAAAGTAATTGTCAGGAAGTCTTTTCTGAAGGTATTGGACTAGAGCGTAGTCCCGAACAGAAGTTATACGTAAACGATAAATGGTTCAGTCGAGAAGAGAAATCAGATTTATAAAACGTATTTCTACAGAAAAATGCTGAAGATTAAGTGGATACATCGTATAGCTAATGAAGCGGTAGGGAAAGAAATTAGAGAGAAGAGAAATTTTCGGAACTACTAGACTAACAGAAGGGAATAGTTCATAGGGCACATCCTGAGGAATCAAGGAATTGTCAGATTGGATAATGGAGGTAAGTCAACCGGGTAAAAATTGTAGACGGAGAACAGTTGTTGAGTACAGTACGCTATGATGTAGCTAGCAGTAGTCGTGCAGAGATGAGGAGGCAGTGTAGAGTTTGGTGGAGAGGTGCCATAGGAACAACGTGAGTTAACCGGTATGCGTTCAATTTCAGAAGATGACGAGGAAAGCTTCGTCCAATCATTCTCACTAGAGTATCGAAGTTTTAAAAAATATCCTCGCAGTCGGAGCCAGCATTAAGAAAATAAAAGTGACAAAGATCGAACTGAGAACAAGAGTAGCTGTTTGGTTTGGCACTGCATTGTGTTGAGACGGGTACCCGAGAAGCTTAGCGTATGCTGCGGTATTGATTGCGGTGGTCGCCTTGCTGTTTCTCAGTAGGCCACAGGCTTCCCACCGCTGAACGCACCCTTGTTGTGGCTGTTCACACGTAGACCCACGTCGTTCGGCATTACACTCGCCGTCCACTAACTTACTCACCCAGCCTCCTTTAACTTGCATCTTTCCTCCCCTTTCGCCGAATTCAGATTACCTCGGTACGGAAGGAATACGATTGTGGGCAACCGATTCGTTTAGTACGTGGAGGATCGTTCCCTAAAGACTGTCAATTTCTGTGACAGTCTTCAGGGAACGCTCGTCCGTGTCCTAAACGTACAACAGTCATTAATAAGAACTTTATTTTCGTCACTATAATGCCCTATTAGTGGATGTATATTTTCTTGTCTTCATTCTCTCTCTTAAACAACTCTCAAGCCAAGTTGTCGGGGGCCTAACAGTTTGGAATCGACAACAAATTTCAGTTTTGTTTTTGTACTTGATGATGGTCAGCCTTAATAAGTTAAGAAACTTCATCGCACAATTACACACCTGTAATTAGTTTAATAAAGGCAAAGTGTGAAAACAGAAGAGATGAATGCCGACGTTGAAAATGTTTTCGACTTTATTTAGTATTTTTGTCTTCATAATGAGAAAACATGGTTTCCAGCTTGCGCAGCCTTAATACGACGACTTTATGCGGGCCTTGGACAAATATCTGTTGAAAAAATATCTGAATTGTATTATGCTGTCACAATACATACTTCACAGCAATCTATCGAAGTCAAATTCAAAATAATTAAGGGATAACGTATTGAACCAGTTTTAATTTTAAAGGAATTTGTTTGTTTTCATTTTCTTTCATTATGTCGAAAAGTTATACTTGTTGTCGGCCTGTGCCAACTAAAATAATGGAAGGACGCATCGTGCTACTAGAGTGAGAGGCTGACTTTCCTATGCAACCACAGCTTTCAGGTAGCCTCTAAACGTACTGTCAAATTCTCATACAGAGCAGAACATATATCTGTTTTGTAGTTAGTATCTCAAATCTCATGTTGCACGTTTATGTAACATAATAACACCTTGTAAATGCTCATATAAACGTTAAAATATTAAGATTTGCCCCCTATGTTCACCAGAAGTATGATTCCACCGTTTTTACTTTCGTCTTAGAAAAATTACAGTATCTGTAAATAAATTAAATGGCTACCATAAAAGGCCATAAAACCAGACAGCGCTTTGGAAACAAATTCAGAACACATGTATTTAACAATATCAGTGAAACAAAATACCATAAAGGAATCATGACAATTTTTAACATACAGTATCAGAACGTGTTCACAATTCCATTTTTTAATTATCCGATTTAAAAAACTTTAAGAACTAAGGTTTACTGTCTCACCAATGTTCACTGCTTTCCTTTTTCGCTTAAAATGTGAAATCTTACAAATATTAAAATCATTAACTCTACTTTGGGAAAAAGGGCATAAGTGAGATATTGTACTACTTTGAAGTTTTTATTAACTGGATTTACAGGATGTTACAGAACAATAGGCACTGAAGCCACGATGACGCAGAGATTAAGACACTAGGCTTGCATTCGAGAGGACGGTAATCAAATTCCCGTTCTGACCATTTGCAAGAATAATAACTAACGCTTCGGTAGGAAATAAGCCTGTTTTCTTACATTTACGCAATGCATTTCTGTTGCTATGATTTCATTATTAGCTCTAATTTGATTTCTGCTATTACTTGTCTTGCTGTTGAGTGACACGAAATTACACGAAAGTACGTTCATACTACGAGAAGATTAGGAGCTGAATTCAGGGAATCGTGAATCAAAGATAAAGAACAGAATGCTAAAACGAAAACGCACGAGAAACGTATCCGATCAGGTTATCACGCTTCCTTAACGTACTCTACCCACTTTTTGTTATGAAATACGTAGTGATTCAAATAGTTTCAGCTGATTTCACAAGACTGTATCTGCTACATAAAGATACTTGTGGCAATTTTGACTTACACATAGCACTACAAAATTAAATAAAAATATAAGTATAGTCTTTTACAAAGACGCGTTCTACACAACCTTGATAAAATCGAAGTTATCATATACCTTTCAAAAATGTTCAGTTTGCGTCCCATCGGATGCACGACAAACATCCAGACCGCAGTTGAACTCTTTCCTTGCGAGCATGTCTGCGTTCACTGCCATCTCTATGCAGTGTCACAGCACATGCAAAGTTATTGGAAGAGGAGGACATAGACGGAGCCCCACAAAAACAAATTGCAACTTTACTAAAAAGAAGCGTTTTAGTCAGATAAAAGAACATCCTCAAGTTACACTTGAGGTTGGTATGATATCTGACCGAGACTGCTTGCATTTAATACAGTGACACACACAGGTACTGAGCAATTCACGTTTTCTGAAAAAAAAAATTGATATACTGTGAGACGAGATGACCTAGGAGGCCAATGGTGCAGTGCGAGATCCGTACGCACTCTTGCGGCTGATCCATCGACTAGGCAGCTCGTTGTAGGAAATGCTCTGACATGCAGTGCATTGATGCTCCGTCCTGTATAAAAATGAATTCCCCAGCATGTGTCGCATGGAGAGCAAGCTGCACAAGCACACACATGAACTGGCGACTTACAACTGACATTACGGTAAACATTTAGGTTCTATTCGTAAGTTATAATACACCCCATGTTTCTCTCTTGATTAGCAGGAATCCAGTGGGGCTTCTGGTTCACGGTTTATTAGCTCGTAGCTGCAGCGTCCTTAGTAATGTCCCCGTGACGTCATACGTCTCTTCGCGATCGTGCAATACTTCCGCACACAACAGTCAGAATAATCTCATTCCGAAATATGCGTGCGTAAGAGTAAAGTCGGCGACAGCTTGTGCTAAGAGGGTAACAGAGGCCGCTCAGTAAAAGGGCGGTTGAAGAAGAAATGAAATGGTGAGGTATTCGTGATCACGACATTACAAATCTGCAACTAACGTACAACCAAATTTCAGCTATCTTATGCCCAGTGGAGGTCGATATATTGGACAGTGAGGAGAAACAGGAAGTCACTGACACCGTGCATACCACTTACAAAAAGCAGAAGTATACTGAACAGTAGTAATGAACTTTCAGAACCAAATCGAAAGCTGAAGTTTGCAGAACGTGTGACTATTCTTTCGGACTTAGGAACAATCAGTCAAGAAGTCAGTCTACTGCGAAAACGCTTCAGATACGTACCACTATTAAAATTTTCTGAAAAACAAATGAAGGCAATAAAAATAGATGCAGAATGTGCATTAGGTGATGATATCTCCACGAAACATCTCGTATCTCACGAACTGGAAAAATCCAACATAGCTTCTAGCGCCCCATCACACAAATAAAGACAAGTTTTAAATAATCTGAAGAGGAAAATGAGTGATAACAGTGTTATTGCAATCAGATCGGGCAAAGGAAATACTATTGTCTTAATAAACAAAGGTGACTATGTAAATAGTCACCGACTTCCAATAGATTCAGGGAGCCCTCGCACAATCTTATAATGATGAAGTAAAAAACGTTATAAAACTGTATCAATGTATAATATTTGACTAATTATTACTTCCTCGCTAACATAAATTCAATAGCTTCCAGATTGTATGGCCTCCCTAAACTTCATAAACACAATGTCCCAACCCATTCTGTTGTGTCTTCATTCTCAGTTCCAAGTTACAAATTAGCAAGAGATTTAAATGACCAGATAAAAACCAAAATCAAATCTAAACCTAGTCCTGGTATTCTTAATCCAACTGACTTACTAAACAAGTTGAAAGATATCCGAAACCTGCCTAGTGCTGACCTAGTTTTCTTTGACGCCAGCAACTTGATTACTAATATAGTAGTGCCTAAACAATCTCACAGACATAGTTGATAAATCGGGAGTTAGCCACGTTATTACAGATGACAAAAGATCAGCAACACACATTCGCGTAGCACAAAATTATTTTCGTTTCAATGGCAATATTTGCAAAGAATTAGATGATCCACCAGTAGGATCCCTACCCATTCCAAGCCTAGCAGAAATCTTTACGGACAATTTTGAAAAACATTTGTTGCAAAACAACTCTCCCAGTTTTGGAAACTGGATTAGGTATGTTGATGAAGTGTTACTCTTACAGACAGGAACCACCCGACAACCTCCACTATTCGTCAAGCAACTAAATTATCAGCACATCACTAACAAATTCACAATGCAGTTTGGGCCAACTCCATAAATCATTTAGATCTAACCACATATATCAGTGATCACATTAATAGTTTAAGGATTTACAGGAAACCTATCACCACTGACACTGTAATACCGGCCGATTCTCAACACCCAGTGACCCACAAACATGCTGCCTTTCATTGAATGATACATCGCGTAACATCCATCCTCATGAGCGATGAAAACTTCCAAACTGAATGAAATACAATCAAACAAATAGTGTCGAGTAATGGTTACATCATACCTTGGTGGACTCCATAATGCATAAAAGACCAAAACAACAGGTCTCCTCTCTTTTTTTTCCTTGTGCGCAACACTTTAATAAATGGTGCACGGTTCCACATGCAGGAAAAGTCTCTCTTAATGTGTCCAGAAAGCTTAAATCCAGGGGTACTGAATGATCAGACACGGTTCCCATACTCGCCACCTCTAACTGTAAAAACTCATGATAATCCCATCCAGACCACATTTTGAACCATATACCCATGAAGTCTCGCTTCCCGTATTGTACCTGTTTCTAGTACTGAACCTTTTAAGGGCAAAATTATCTTGTTCAGTCATCCCCTTAGAGAACATGGCACCAAATATTGCTATATATTGTTCACCTTATTTTTCCTTTATGAAAAACTGTTGTAATTTGCCATGTATTGCAGTATTTAATGTGTCACATTGATTGATTTGCGGTAGCGGGCGAAACAGCAAGGTCATCGGTCCTATTGGATTAGGTAAGGATGGGGAAGGAAGTCGGCCGTTTCCTTTTGAAGGAACCATCCCGGCATTTGCCTGAAGTGATTTAGGGAAATCATGGAAAACTTATATCGGGATGGCAGGACGCGGGTTTGAACTGTCGTCCTCCCGAATGCGAGTCCAGTGTGCTAACCACTGCGCCACATCGCTCGGTCTGCATTATTCTAATCAGCTGTTTTATAATGTGTGTATACTTGGACCCTCATTTGTAAGAAGGAAAATGCATATTGTTCAATATCAGGTAAGCAATAACGCAGGAAAATAGAAATGTGGCCACTTGAAATACAGGATAACAGCGTTTTATCCACAGTATATGCCAAAATAAAAATGATTGCCCCTTGTCTACTTAAATTCATAGTGGGATATTTCGTTACAATTAGCAAACAGAAGGCAGCTTTTGAGAAAGGCTATATTACAAACTGGGCTACTGAAATATCCAGAATTCAGCTCGTCCAATAAATTAATCCGAGAACGTATCTCCCCAAAGATTACAATTCTCAACCTACACCAAGAGCTTTCCATGTAGCATAACTACAGAAAGCGAATATTCATCGCACTATCATGTTGAGAAAATTTATACATAAGGAAGATGAGAATTACTTAGCAGAATCAATTGCGAGATAGCGAAATTACACTTGTATCTTGCTGTGTGTGTGTGTGTGTGTGTGTGTGTGTGTGTGTGCGCGCGTGCGTGCCATTGACTTCCTACTTCATTCATGATATAATGTGGTAAAATTGGCTGTATCTCTTTGAAACACTGTGTATAATAATACACGAACATGTGTCACTGAAGGCGTTCATTTATATAGTGCCCTTGTATCCAGATTTATGTTTTCCATGTTTGATGCTGATGCCGATATGTGTCTTCGGAAAGTTGAGAAATGATTTCCGTCTCTAGCCTTTCATAATCCCACTTTACATTCCGTCTCCAATGATCTCGTCGACGGGATGTTAAACGCTATTCTCTTGTCCTCCCTCTCATTAACATTATAGTTCGACTGCTGACAGAGAGTGAACTCATGAAGCCTCGGCCACTGACCTTTAAACCAGGTAACTTGATTTACATTATGCTTGAGTACCATGCGTGTTCTCTAAGACGGCTTCGGAGAAAGACCTGTGATACTTACAGAGTCTTCGTCGACAGTATTCCGTTGCTGGGGCGGGCTCACCATACGCCGCCAAGCAGTGGAACACACGCCACTAGAGGACGCCGGATTCGCATCACCTCACTGCCTGACACATCGCACACACCAGGGAAGTTCCCCTTCGCAACCCCGTCAGATTTAGTGATGAAATGACCCAAGGGATCGCCCGTCAAAAACTGAACACAGATCAAGCATGAAAACAGCAAAGTGGTGCATTGAACTGTGGAAAAAGAATAAAAAAAAACAGTTTACAGTCCAAGTTCTATATGTGCAACAGCGAGCGAGATGCATGAATCATGACGCCGTGGTTGTGTGGTCACCGTATTAAACGGCCAAGTGGAAGATCAGTGTTCAAAGCTTTCTCGTCTTCCCTTTTTTCACAAACTCGTGAACTGTCCGTCATGTCACTGACGTGTCTTTTCTACTTCTATAGTTTCGGCAGTTGCCATACGGCACATTGGTTATAGAACATGAATCATGTGGTAAGAATATATTACGTTCGCAAGTAAATGTATTGAATAGTGAGAGCAGGCGTAATGCCGTATAGACTTCGTACAGAAAAGAAAACAACGTATACACGGCTGTGAACTGTGGTACAACAATGGAGTTCAAGAGTCAAAACTTCCGAAACGGAACGCAAGTCATGTATTATGTGGTGCTTGTATCGAACAAATAGGAGGTACATACATCTGGAGGACACTCCGTTACAGTTCGCTGTTGCGAACGGACGTTACACCACCACACAGACACAAATTTTAATACAGCGAACAGACATGTCCATGACCGGACGGACAGTTCTTAGTTTTGAGAAAAATTAAACATGGGGCACGAGGAACGTTTGAACATGGATTTCTGTCTTCGCAGTTCAACACCGTAACCACACAAGCTAGACGCCGTGGCTATCCTATCTCGATCGATGTTGCACATGTTAAGCTTGGGCGTTCACTGCTCCTGTTTTGCTTCTTTTTTACAGTTCAGTACACCTTCCTGTTTTCATGCTTGATCTGAGTCCAGTTTGTGACGGGCTATCCACTGGGCCATCTTGCCACCAAATCTGAGAGGGTTGTGGTGGGGAAATTCCCTTGTCGGAGGTCCACCTCAGGTTGTCCTCAGATTATCTTCAGATTGCCGTAAGACTAACCTCCAATCAGACCGAGCGTACGGACGTAGCAAATAGCCAGCGAAACTTCACTCATCTAGCACGACGCTATTGCTTCTCAGACTGCTGGTGCATGTTAATAACCAGGACTAGGACTGGTGGAACAGAGAACGAGAGAACCAACAGACTGACTCAATGCTGTAAAGTTAAGTACGCTTTATATCGAATATATTATCATTAAATAGATGTGTGTTTTAGATCCTACTATAGTTTGTGATCGAACGAGTTATCTCTGTGAATGGCTTTCGCTGTCCTGCGGAAAGTGTGTGTGCTGGGCAGTGGAATGATCTGTAATAATTGCAGTAGTAATTATCACCTATTTTTTCTGTTATATGTTTGATAAAAAGGAAATTAAAATTTGTTTACCTGAGTCGTATTGCCTCAGAAGTGGATGCTGCGTTATCACATGTACTTAAAATTGACACACTCAGTCTGCCGCTTCAAAAGATTGACGATGACGTTGCCAAAGCAACAGCTGGCTGGTAAGGTTGTAAGCTGAAAGTGATGGTAGCTACACGGAAAGGATTGACAGAAATATCATTCTGCCCGTTGGCAGCTTCACTCATCGCATTGGCTTTGAAGGAAACACTTAGGGCCAGAAAGAAGTAGGAGAATATAAAGCTCAGCGGAGTGTTGTCTTATGATGACGTAATTTTTACCAGACAAATGAGGCAGATACCTAAGTCATGAAAACTTGAAGGAACTGCGAAAGAAATCATTGGGACATGGCATTCTGTGGAATCCACTGTTAATGTCCTCAGTTATTATGTAACGTAGCTACATGCTTCATCTAACATTTTTTTTGTTTGTAGATCAGGGGATAAACTAAACTCTCTGTGTATGATTGTAGCATATGCATAACGCCAGGTGCTTTCTGTTTCTGCTTGTTCCCAGTTGATGACAGTATACACTTGAGGTGACCGAAGTCATAGGATAGCGATACAGATGGCGGTAGTATAGCGTTCACACTGTATAAAACGGCAGTGCACTGGCGGAGCTCTCATTTGTTCTCATGTTATTCATGTGTAAAGGTTTGAGACGTCATTATGGCCGCAAGACGGGAATTAACAGACTCTGAACGCCGAATGTTATTTGGAGCTAGACACATGGGACATTCCATTTCGGAATACGTTAGGGAACTGAATATTCCGAGATCCGCAGTATCAAGAGTGTGCCGAGAGTATAAAATTTCAGGTATTACCTCTCACCGCGGACAAGGTAGTGGCCGACGGCCATCATTAAACGAATGAGAGCAGCGAAGTTTGTGTAAGGTTGACAGTGCTAGCACACAAGCAACACTACGTGAAATAAGCGCAGAAATCAATGTGGAACGTACGAAGAACATATCCGTTAGGACATTGCGGTGAAATCTGGCGTTAATGGGCTATGGCAGCAGACGACCGACGCGAGAGCACTTGCAGATATCAAATAGCACGAAATCGCCTGTAGCGCCTCTCCTGGGCTTGTGGCCTTATTGGTTTGACCCTAGACGACTGAAAACCGTGGCCTGATCAGGTGATTCCCGATTTCAGCTGATTAGAGAAGATGGTAGCCTTAGAGTTTGGCGCACACACCATGGAGCCAAGTTGTCAACAAGGCTCTTTGCAGGCTGGTGGTGGCTCCACAATGGTGTGGGCTGTGTTTACACGGAATAGACTGGGTTCTCTGGTACAACTAAACCAATCATAGACTGGAAATGCTTATGTTCGGCTGCTTGGAGACCATTTGCAGCTATTCATGGAGTTCATGTTACCAAACAACGATGGAATTTTTATGGATGACAATGCGCCATGACACTGGGCTGCCATTGTTCGCGGTTGGCTAGAAGAACATTCTGGACGATTCGAGCGGCCGACTGAATTCCATGGAACATTCATGGTACGTAACCGAGAGATCAGTTCGTGAGCAAAATCGTGCACCGCCGACACTTTCAAAATTATGGACAACTGGAGACGCGGCATGGCTCAATATTCTCCCTATGCCAGAATAAAGAGCTGCGACACGGTTCTGGGAGGAATCCCATGACTTTTGTCACTTCAGTGCAGTTCTTAAAGTTGTGTGGTCAACATAACGTAGTTGGTGGAGAATTAGTAGTTGTAGTAGCATACCATAAACTGAAACTGAGGTCTCATAGCGATTTCAGTAAGTTAGTAGCAGTAGATTCTTACCACGGATTGAAATAGGTTCCCAAGTAGCTGTAGTAGTGGTAGTAGTAGATTATTACCATAGATAAATAACTCTCTGTTCTACAATGACCACACACTTTTCTTGATGCATGACAGTATTATCCTTTAGTTAACACTGATTTACGCTGTAGGTACGCATTGGTGTGATGGAAATTTGATATCGATGTGGAGAAAACGTTTAACGGCCCAATAATCCTTCCTATAAACAGAAGGAGACCTAATGTTCAGGCAAGTATTGGATTTTTAACAGATTCCTCGCATAAACTGTAAGTGTTTTACATTATTCATAAGGCATCTCCATTATATTTGTGAAACCTGAAGGTGTGTGTGATACACGAAATGTTTCGTTGATTATAATCAATTGCTGTGGTAGTGGAACTTCTATTAGTGAACTTACATGTTTCCATAGCATTTCTGAACCATTTATGATATATGTCGATATGGTTCGTTCAGCTAGGGTGCTAGTGTGGGAAGTTGTATGGCAGTCACAGCTGTGAGTGTCAGAGAGATGAGCAGTGAAATCAACAGTTGTGTAGACTTGGTGAAATCAAGAGAGTTTTTGGAAGATTGAAATATGTTCAACTGCAGTGAAACATTTCTGACAATCGTCAAACGTAGAGTCGTGGAGAGTTTGATTTTGTGAAGGATAATGATTTTAATGAAGTTTGTACTTTGAATATCTTGTATGAAGCAGGATTATGGTGTGAAATGAACAATTTGTGTCTCGGATGGTGCAGATTACATAGCACTTTACCCCATACGTCTACATGTTACAGAGAAATTGTAACAAAAGCTCCCCTTGTAATAATGAAATTATAACAAAGTCCCCAATGTTACAGAGAAATTTGTAACAAATTTCTCTATGATACAGCGAATATTGTATGAAATTATCTGATACATTAACTTGTTACAACTTGTTACAACACGATTCACCAAATGCCTGCGAACAGTAGTGTCCCGTGTGAGCTTTAGGCTAGACCACCTGCCCTAAACAACAGATCAGTACAATTCCTGTGTCACTCACATATCAATTGTGTTGATATGGAAGCTATTGATAGATGTAACGGGCCTCTTTCCTTGACATCACAATGGAATTAGACCGCTTGTGCTAAGTGTAGAATCCAAGATGTTTCATACGTTTGCAATACAACATCAGGATGACGATTCAGGATGACTGTCCAGGGACTACCAGCACGGTCTGCAACGTTACCAGTACAAAATAATTGTTCCAGCTTCATTAGAACTGCATTTACCCTCAGTACCCACGTTTACTAGTCATTAAAAAAATTAAAAATATTAAGTGTCACGTAATATTTTGTGTAATGTAATATCTTGTATAGACACCTTTCATTAACCTGACACGTTCCACATCATTACAAAGTGTCGTATTCATGATCTATGGAACAAGTACTAATCTAATCTAATCTAAATTAAGTGGTCTCACCACTTGTGCCCTGTGCACCTTACTGAAACGATGGTGATCAGGAATTGTTATAAGACATCTACCACCTGCAAAGAGAAAGAAACTCTCACAGTTTAATGTAAGTAGTAACCCATTCTTTTCTTTCATTGCTTGCTATTATTATTTTTTTTTACACTCCTATTGACCAACTAGTATCACGTTAACAACTTCAGTTCCGCTTCTTCCTTTGTTGTTGTTTCCTGTTTTTCCGATATTCCCTTATTTTCTCCCCATGAAATCTCTTCCTTTCTTCGGTTCATGTTGTTCCCGATTTTTTATTTCTTCTGCTTTGAAAGCCTTCCAAAGGTTTCATTCTGCTATTTATGGTTCTTTGATGGTGTTTCTTTCTAGATCTCTCCTTACTTCTGTAATCCACGCTGTTGTCGATTTCTTATTCCAGAAATATAGGGGTATTTGTTTTGTTAGTCTATTTCCATCCATTCGGTAGAAGTATCCGGAAAAGGTTAGTCTTTGTTTGGCCATTACTTCAGATATTTTCTCTATATTTTTGTAGATCTCCTCATCACTTCTTGTTTTCCAACCATCTGCAGTTTTTATTGCACCCGTTATTTTTCTAATAATCCTTCTTTCCAGTACCTCTAGTTTGTCTGTCTTACAATTCATCTTTAGGCATTCGGAACCATATAAACATTCTGGTCGTACCACCGTGGTGTAGTGTTTTAGTTTTGTTTTTATAGATTACATTTCTTGTTGTAAATATTTTTGGTCAAACCATATGCTCTTTCCGCTTTGTTAATTCTTACATCTACTGCAGATATTTCTAGTCCACTCTGTTGTATAGCTTCCCCAAATATTTAAATTTATTTACTCGCTTTATTTTACCTAATTGTGTTTCTATGAATTTTGGCGCATTTTTTTATATTTTGCATGAATTTCGTTTTTTCAGCTGAAATTTTGAGATCAGTTCTGTTTGCAATTTTTTCCAGAAGGTTTATTAGAATAACTGCTCGTGTCAGGTTTTCTGAATGTACTGGAAAATCAACCACAAAAGCCAAGCAGTTTACCTTAATTCCATTTATTTTCCTTCCCAGAGTTATTGGTTCAATTTTGTGATTTTTTTAGCTCCAAATTCCAGATCCTTACAATTTTTTGTAGAACACAATCAAACAGTAAAGGTGGTAAACCATCACCTTGTCTAACACCAGCTTTTATTTCAAATGGCTGAGATACTTTTCCCATAAAATTGACTTTACATACTGTACCTGTTAGTGTTTCACGAATTATACTTGCTAATTTTGATTTAACGCCAAATTCTCTAATGACCTTATCTGTTGTTTGTCTGCCGGCCGCGGTGGTCTAGCGGTTCTAGGCGCGCAGTCCGGAACCGCGCGACTGCTACGGTCGCAGGTTCGAATCCTGCCTCGGGCATGGATGTGTGTGATGTCCTTAGGTTAGTTAGGTTTAAGTAGTTCTAAGTTCTAGGGGACTGATGACCACAGTAGTTAAGTCCCATAGTGCTCAGAGCCATTTGAACCATTTTTGTTGTTGTTGTTTGTCTGTCTATAAAATCAAATGCGTTCTTGAAATCAATAAATGACACTATCATTGGTTTGCTGGTTAACATTCTATGGCAAATTATTGACTTTAAGTTAAATGGTTCAAATGGCTCTGAGCACTATGCGGTTCAACTTCTGAGGTCATCAGTCGCTTAGAACTTAGAACTAATTTAACCTAACTATCCTAAGGACATCACACACATCCATGCCCGAGGCAGGATTGGAACCTGCGACCGTAGCGGTCGCTCGGCTCCAGACTGTAGCGCCTTTAAGTTAAAAAAATTTTTCTACACAGGATCTTCCCTTTCGAAAACTATCCTGATATTTTCCTAGTTGTATGTCTACATCTACATCTACATCTACGTGATCACTGCTATTCACAATAAAGTGCCTGGCAGAGGATTCAGTTAACCACCTTCATGCTGTCTCTCTACCGTTCCACTCTCGAACGGCACACGGGAAAAACGAGCACTTAAATTTTTCCGTGCGAGTCCTGATTTCTCTTATTTTATCGTGATGATCATTTCTCCCTATGTAGGTGGGTGCCAACAGAATGTTTTCGCAATCGGAGAAGAAAACTGGTGATTGAAATTTCATGGGAAGATCCGTCACAACGAAAAACGCCTTTTTTTTAATGATTGCCACTCCAATTCACGTATCATGTCTGTGACACTATCTTCCCTATTTCGCGATAATACAAAACGAGCTGCCCTACTTTGTACTTTTTCGATGTCATCCGTCAGTCCCACTTGATGCGGATCCCACACGGCACAACAGTACTCCAGAATACGGCGGACAAGCGTAGTGTAAGCAGTCTCTTTGGTAGACCTGTTGCACCTTCTAAGTGTTCTGCCAATGAATCGCGGTCTTTGGTTTGCTCTACCCGCAATATTATCTATGTGATCGTTCCAATTTAGGTTATTTGTAATTGTAATCCCCAAGTATTTAGTTGAATATACAACCCTCAGATTTGTGTGACTTATCACGTAATCGAAATTTAGCTGATTTCTTTTAGTACTCATGTGAATAACTTCGCACTTTTCTTTATTCAGAGTCAATTGCCACTTTTAGCACCGTACAGATATCTTATCTAAATCATTTTGCAAGTCCTTTTGATCATCTGATAACTTTACAAGACGGTAAATGACACCATCGTCTGGAAACAATCTAAGACGGCTACGCAGATTGTCTCCTATGTCGTTAATATAGATCAGGAACAATAAAGGGCCTATAGCACTTCCATGGGGAACGCCGGATATTACTTCTGTTTTACTTGATGAATTTCCGTCTATTACTACGAACTGTGACCTTTCTGACAGGAAATCACGAATCCAGTCACACAACTGAGGCGATACTCCCTAGGCACGCAGTTTGATTAGAAGACGCTTGTGAGGAACGGTGTCGAAAGCCTTCTGGAAACCTAAAAATATGAAATCAGTTTGACATCCCCTGTCGATAGCATTTATTTCTTCATGAGTATAAAAAGCTAGTTGCGTTTCACAAGAACGATATTATGAATTTATTCACTGAAAACAATATTTGGAACAAAACGATACCCATTTAATAATGTTTTGTAATGTTTTATAAGTATGCTGTTTCGGCATGTTTTAGAATCAATGCACCCATTGATGATGGCGACATTTTTCGCTGAAACTAGTTTATGAACAAATAAATAAATAACAAAAGCGTTTTTCATCAAGGCCGACCAACAATGCCATGTTGTTGTTTTTTATGCAAACACGCACCAGCGGAAGAGTTTCAAGATAAAGTTATTGTTGGGCACAGGGGTACAATTCAGTTATTGCATGTACAGGATAGTACAGTGCATTAACCAGACGATACAGTATACTGGTGTACCCAAATGCGATAATGGTATTATGTGGCATGAGGTAGGGTGTCTCTAATGAGGGGCAAGCTGTCTCTCCCTACTGAAGAGAACCTGTTTGGACCACCTCTACACCTTCAATTCCAAGCTCTTCGATATAAATAATTCCAGTTACGCATTATTGTGATTCGTCTTCTCGTATAATACAGGACACAAAAGAAAAACGACGCACCATGGAGGAGTTATCCGAATGGGACGGAGATCGGTAGATGTGATGTATACGTACATACAAACAAATGATGACAATTACAGAGGAACTGGGGTTATTTATTTAAGAGAAAGAACTTCACGAACTGAGAACTTCAGTAATGCATTGGTACACCTCCGGCGTTTATGCAAGCAGTTATTCCGTTTGGAATTGATTGATGAGGTTATTGAATGTCTTGTTGGCGGATTTGGTGCCAAATTCTGTCGAACTGACGCGTTAGATCGTCAAAATCCCGAGATGGTTGGTGGGCTCTGTCCATAATGCTTTAAACTTTCTCAGTTGGGGGGAGATCCGGTGACGTTGCTGGTCAAGGTAGGGTTTGGAAAGCATGAAGACAAGCAGTAAAATCTGTCGCCATGCGTGGATGGCCATTATCTTGTTGAAATGTAAGCCAGGGATTGATTGCCATGAAGGGAAACAAAGCGGGACATAGAATGTCGTTGACGTACCGAAGTGCTGTAAAGTTGCTACGGATGACACCGAAAAGGGTCATGTTATGAAAGGCAACGGCACCTCAGAATATCGCTGTTGGACGTCGCACCGTTTAGCGGACCACAATCAGGTTGGTATTCCACCTCTGCCCATCACATCTCCATATATGTCCTTACTAGTCATCAGAGCTCATTTCATAGGGGGCACATCACCGAAGATAATTCTACTACACTCCATGAAATTCCAGGTCGAAGACGTGTCTGCCTCTTGAATAAATCATCCAGCTTTTCTGAAATTTTAATCGTTTCTTTGCCTATACAAGTACATCAAGTCTCCCAATTATTTTAGTGTGCACATACAGGGTGAACCAGATCTCCTCCAACATATGTTTAGATGAGTTAGTATGGATTCACACAACAAAAAAAGCCTAGTAAACATGCCCTCTAAAATGAATACCTTCAGAACTGTCAGCACTTTTTCATCTTTGATACTGTGAAACACCTTATTTCTACTGGAAGCTCTTGGCTTCCATACTTGAGGGGGCGGTAGTATCGACTAAAACAAGAAAAAAATTTCCGGTAAACTGGATTCGATAGTATTGACCCGAACAAGAAAAATATTTCCACTAAATATGGGCTCTAAAATGCATACCTTAAGAACTATGAGCATTCGTTCAATATTCTGGTGAGTGACTTCAGCGAATGGGATTCCAGTGGCAGCAGCAGCATGAGCACGATGACAGATCCAGCTGACGTGAGACCCACCCACCGTAGAATTAATTTAAATAATAAAGACACAATTGTTCCTATCCTGTATCACGAGTGGTGGGAATTGTTTAAGCATTGCACAAGTGGTCTTAAGCTTAAAAAACATCAGATCCGAAATTAAGGTGGTAATTGTTTAGCATGTAAGCCGTGTGAGTTTCAAACTTAGGGGTAAGTTGACTCTTAGCACAAAAAAGGTCCAAATGGCTCTAAGCACTATGGGGCAACATCTGAGGTCGTCAGTCCCCTAGACTTAGAACTCCTTAAACCTAATTAACCTAAGGACATCACACACATCCATACCCGTGGCAGGATTCCAACCCGCGACCGTAGCAGCAGTGCGGTTTCGGAATGAATCGCCTAGAACCGCCCGTCCACAGTGGTCAGCTTCTTAGCACAATTGTAACATCATAGGAATTGGGAAAAGACCAAGGATTTTGTAATTTCCCACAATTTTATTCTAAACTTAGAACTCTTAGGTCGGGTATATTGGACTGTAGCATCATAGAGCTGGGGAAAATTGACAACAATGCTGGCTGTCCTAAGATTGGCCATCTTTGATTGTGACGTCATAGGGCTGTGCTAATGTCATCCAACTTGCACAGTGATGTTCTAGTCAGGGAATATGACAAACAAACTGTGCCATGATTGACTATATTGGATTATAGTATCAAAGGGCAGTGATAACATCAGCTATCTTGGATTTTCAATCAGTAGCATAATTGACCATCTCGGATTTTGTGCCTGTTTAATTTAAGACAATTGGGCTAGGTCCACCACCTTCGCTGCATTATTTTAGACATAGCACAGTTGGGCTATTTTTTAACTTCCTGCCAATTTTTGAATTTTCCACCATTTTATACATAGGGCAATTGGCCTATATCAGGGCAGAAAGTGAAAGCTGGAAACAGTGCATGGGGCAGAGGGAAATTTAGCAACAACGCAGCATGTGTTGGAAATGATACAGTCCTACTGCTGAGGTCATTTTTGGTGAGACTTTTGACCTAAATATTCCTGTTATATGACGTTTGAGCTGTCTCAGAGAGCAGTACGCTGGCCACGTTCTAGAACTGGTGCTTGTAGAATTCGGAACATTGCACTGCTGCAGGTTTTTCTTGGAGTCTCATGGCCAGCAAGGTCAATAAAGGACGGTGGAATATAATGAACATGCAGGACATCAATAAGCGTGACGATGCCGTAGCCCAGATTTGTGGAAACTTTGGCCACGTGCTGGAACGGCGTTACGATACCAACATTATACCGCTGCGTCGCTTCTGTGTACGATTTTGAAGAACAGCTGTAGCTATCAGATTTGTCAGACGTAATATTAAGATTCTTTATAGCAAACTTGACATCGAAAATAATATTTGCCACCGGAGTATCGCCATCGCTGTTTTTAAACGCTCTCTATTTCTTTTCTTCCACAGTAGGGATAACTGCCCATTCTTACGTATGACTTTAAGATCCTCTACACTACAACCCGTCTAAAAATGAACTGCATATTCACTCTTCTAAAAATTTACTCACTCGTTTCTGGAATCGCAATGGAAATGGAGAAGTGCAATGACGATAGACATTAATAAATAGTATAAAATATCCGACTGCAAAACAAGGACACATACCGAAAATATCGTTTCAAAAAATTAGAGGAAGCAAGTTCATGCTTCACTGGAATCTGTGAACTGAAAAAGTTTTCAAAATCGAAATCTTTCTTGTAGCTGATCGAATATCGAAAAGAAAGACTTGTTTCAACATAACAGTCCGTGTCCTTAGTGACATATGTAATGTGTCACTGATATTGGAACTTTTCCAGATGGATTAAAATGTGATATTTTCAAACGACATTATGGAAATGAAAATGAGCGTATGGCATCATTGGCCGGGAGGCCCCTCTGAGGGGAAGTTCGGCCACAAAGTGCAAGTCTTATTTCGTTCGACGCCACATTGGGCGACTTGCACGCCGGTGATGAGCGGAGAAAATCTCCAACGCGGCCGGGAATAGAACCCGGGCCCGCTTGCATGGGAGGCGAGCACGTTAGCACTCAGCTAAGCAGGTGGACAAACCATATTATAGGAACTACGACAGAGAAGATCGGAGTAATACCCGTCCCATTTTCTTACTGACACCATTTTCCAAATCTCCAGGACAATAGTTATGTACTAAAAAGTAGTGCCATGTATTACGAAAAGTAATTTACTCAGGATATAATGCTCTGTATTCTCAAAAATTGCGCCCCTTCGCCAGCTATCTCCACATGGTATTTTTATTATCTATAGAAACCATTTTATTATTTAGGTCACGTTTCCCTCTTAAATACAGTAAAATTTAAAAGAACCAGTGCTGTTACAAACGACTGGTTTGAATAGTATTTAATAAAAATAGTCAGAAGATTTATTGAATAACTTTAACAATGCTGGACGAGACAACCTCATAATGAATACTGTAAATCGAAAATGGAGTCCCGTAGGTCTGACATTGAGACTACTCCTATTCATTATATCCAAATGAATGTTCTGACTCTTAAAATACTATAGCAGAGTTTAGAACGTCCGAAGATGACAAGTAATAGAGATACAGTAACATCAGAAATTGCTGCTGAAGTTCATCTAAGAACTATCTCGTAGTTAACTGGAAAATAACTCACCCTTATCTACACAGAACCACAGTATTTTCTCATTTAATATTAATTATTTATGATAATTATTAATTATTAATGTAGCCGTTTAACATTAGTCAGAAATAGTGCGAAAAGTTCCAATTTTTCAGGTGTACATATTAGTAAAAATAGAAACATTTACTGAATTTTTCAAAACTATAGGTTCAGTGACCTTTGCTCTTTTGCACAGTAATATGATCGAGGCATGCATGATTACTCCTTTCAAAAACAATTGAATCAGTGCCGCAACTTTTTTTCTTCTTTTTCCTGGCCTTGTCCAGTATCTTCAAGGGATCGGCATGGTTATCTGAGTATGATAACCTGAGATAAAGCGATCATTAAATATACATTTTCAAACTTATGAGACAGGGGAGAAAGCTGGAAATAATACAGAATCTTGTGCAGAAAATAACTGTCTCCACTTACCGCAATAATTTTCATTTATTGGTCTATTTATCCTGGCAAGATTAGAGCCATCATATGCTCTGTAAAACCTAACCAGACGTTCTACATAATTCAATAAATTTTTTTCTGAATTTGTGAGTGCATTTTGAATATGTAAGACTACCAACGTTTCGGTCACTGTTGCAAGTGACCGAACCGTCGGTAGTTTTACATATTGTCAATGTGGTCACAAACGCTGAAAAGTTTTACTGTCTATGACAATGGCCACGGAAGCCTACGTTTATATTCTACATAGCTGTAATTACATTAATTACTACATACGTATTACAAGAGGTCATACGTCGAATATAGACTCCATTATTTAGAAACAATTATGATATAAATAACTGAAGTTATAATAGCAGTAGCGGTAAGGAAAACGCAGTTTATGCTAGTTTGAAAAACGCAGAATAAAAACGACAATGTACAGGAGGTAGATATGAACTGTAGACACTTACAACAGTGGACGTGAATGGTCTGTGTGCGGGGAGGGCTAAGGGCTAGGGGAGAGAAAGAGCAACGTCATTTAATGCAAGTAATTAAGAGAGGGGAGGAGAAACTGACGCGAGTGAATGTGAAACGAAAAGAGAAATAAATGTTAGCGGGGAAGATGTGAGCATTTACTTTACTGTTTGACAAAGACAACTGATCACGTATTGTATGTCAATTTTTTGAAAGAAAAGATACGAGGTCGACAAAACGAAACGTCATGAAATTGATGCGTGACGATGTTTCATTTGTTAGGCACTAAACTGCTCGGTCATCAGCGCCCGCACAAAGTCCCAATTTCTTCACAGTCCAATCTCGCCACTCTCACAAACGATGATGATGAGGATTAAATAAGAAGGACAACACAAACAGCCAGCCCCCGGGCAGAGAAAATCCCCAACCCGGCCGGAAATCTAACCCGGGACCCCGTGATCCAGAGGCAGTAACGCTAGCCACTACACCACAACTTGCTGACAAAAAACTGGTGCGTGGAAACCTATTTCGTTTTCTTATTTTCATTTTTTTAATTACTACTGGATCATATTCGGAGGTGAATCTGAATAATTAAAATTATTGATTCCGTAGAAAGACATTAGAAGAATTTGTGGTTTCAGTTCGCAACTACGTGTGGGAACATTCAAAAGGAAATGCAGAATATAATAATATAAATACTAGATAGACAAAGATATGCACATTCCCTTAACCAATGTATAGAGATGTCTGCATTATTCCAAAGAAGACATTTTAAATGGGATTCATATACAAATTAAATATATGACAGATAAATACGATGTGTTTGAATCTAAGCTAAAAATTCTCTTTGTGGCACACATCTTTTATTTAACACTAGAACACCACGCTGTCTTTTAAAGTAAATCGATGAAATATTGTGGTCGCATGTCTGCACTGTCCAAGACGTCCTATTTATTTTATCAACGGAGTGTTAACTATGCTTAAATCGTTCCATGACTGAGCTGAAATTAAAAACAGTGGTTGTGTATGGGCGCTTTCACAACTAGGTATATTTTCGTCGACTAAAATAGTCATTATAATGTCGACAGGTTTTTAAATTTTTTAGCTGAAGTAATAACTGCCGCATTTGGAAGAAGAAGACATTACATGATCACACTGACGAATCAACAAGTTTCTTTCATTGCTTTTTTAGCGGCATCTGCGGTTGCATTTACGTTCGCTGCTCTTTTCTTCCTGGCGGAGAAATACCACGACTTATGAAGTGGGTTACCTATAAAAATTTTATGTCAAAATTAATGTCAGGGAAATCTTGCCCCTGCTACTAGTTTTGTGCAAGTGGATAAAAAACGGGAAAAAGTTCCGTTAGCACCTGCAAGTTCCAGGAAATCTTCCCTCGCGTATCATTATTTTATTTCTCGTTTTTCTGATACCCCTGACAGATATTTCACTTCTTAGGCTCGTGCAGTGAACTTTATTGTCCCACTCCCCTTCAAATAGCGAATGACCGTTGCAAAACTTTCCCGCCCCATTGCAACTGCTTTACTAGAGATATAATATGTTGGAAAATGAACCTTAGCGTACGAAATGTTTGGAAGATAATAAAGTAACCGTTTTGCGGGATGTCGCCGTAACTTTTGCTTAACGCATCAGGTCTTACGGCATTTTACAAACCAGCTGTAGAAGTATCCTTCTTGGGGAGATGTAGAAGGGAATAGCACACGATTAGGGGAGCCAAGAATTTGAAGAGAGCCACAATCGTGCCAGAGGCTCACATTCTTAATCCGCGAGAAGCGGATTGCAAAAAATTTCTCGAGGAGCGGCCGCTTGTTTTGATGTTCCGCTGCAAACTAGTCACCGCCATTCTGTTCAACTCGCAGTTTTCGGCGACGTCCAGACGCAACTTTGAGCTTCTGGTATAAAACAGGCACATAAAATATGAGTGCAAGTGGCGAGGCAGGAATCTATCGGCTTTGTTTGTTGGTTTATGTTGTGGCACACCTGTCGTTTACACTCTCAGTCCGCTGTTATTGTTCATACAGCATAATAAATTGTCCTACTAAAGCGGACGTTGCTGGAGAATACGAATTTTGTGCCATTAGAAGGCGGCTTACACCGAAACATCAACCAGTTGCGTTTTACTGTCGTCAAATATTAATTCATGGAGGAGTTATAATTCAGGTCATTGTTGGATCACCATCATTTGGTCGAATTCAGCCTAAGAGTATTTCCAGAACCAAGTGCAGATCGGCTTCAAAATAGTGACGTCGTAGAAAACAATTTAATTTAGAGAAATTGCACAATTTTTTTTAACCAGCAGGGCCGTTTTTATTTAAAATTACGTGCATGTCGTGCATCAACATCTTCATCGACATTCCGTAGTCCATCTTGACGGCGCATGGCAGAGGGCACCCCATACTCCTACTAGTCATTCTCTTTTTTATTCCACTCGCAAGCAGAACGAGGGAAAAACGACCGTATGTAGGCCTCCGTGTGAGCCCTAGTTTCTCGTGTATAATATTCGTAGTCCTTACGCGCAATGTATGTTGGAGGCAACATAATTATTCTGCAGTTTGCTTGAAATGGAGTTCTCTAAATTTTCCCAATAGTGTTCCTCGAAAAGAATGGCGCCTTCCCTCCAGGGATTCCCATTTGAGTTCCCGAAGCATCTCCGTAACACTTTAGTGTTGTCCGGGCTTATCAGTAACAATTCTTGTAGCCCACCTCTTAATTGCTTCCATGTCTTTGTTCAATCCGACCTGGTACGTATCCCAAACACTCGAGCAGTACTCCAGAATAAGTCGGACCAGCGTCTTGTATACGGTCTCCTTTAAAGATGAACGACACTTTCCTAGAATTCCTCCAATAAACCATTCGCGTTTCTTGCTGCAACCCTCTGATGCTAGTTCCACTTCATATCCCTTTGCACCGTCACGCCCAGATACTTAAACTGGCAATGCTGAATCCGAACATTACAGGGTTGCTTTCCTACTCATACAGATTAACTTACATTTCTCTACATTCATAATAGCAACTAGGAATTTTGTGTAAGTCGTCTTGTATCCTCCTACAGACACTCAACGTCAACACCTTACCGTACAGCACAGCATCATCAGCAAACAACCACAGATTGCTGTCCACCTTGTCTGTCAAATCATTTATGCATATAGAGAACAACTTGTGACGATAACCTTGTCTCTGATTAACATTCGTTGTCGAGGGCACCATACTGGGTTCTATAATTTAAGAACCCTTCGAGCCACTCACATATCTGTGAACCTATTCCATATGCTCTTGCCTTCTTTAACAGCCTGCAATGGGGCACCACGTCAAACGCTATCAGGAAATCTAGAATATGGAATCTGCCCGTTGCTCTTCGTCCATAGTTTGCAGTATACCATGTGAAAAAAGACCAAGTCGTGTTTCGCACGGTACTGTAAATATTTCGAGGCAATAAATTGCAGCTAGTTGCTGTTTCTTTCTGAATCATTCTCTCTGTAAAGCATACTAAATTTGCAATAGCCACTTTAATGTTCTAGCAAACGGCCATGTAAGAAAATGCAAGACACAGGCCACTGACATAGCCTGAATATGAGAAAAACCACTTTTTTATCGTTATCCATATCTGATATAGAAACTATTTTTGGATCTTAAGGACAGGTATAGTATTAATATAAGTTTTGTGTAGTCGTATTGAATTTAGGAACTTCACTTCCAAAGCTGATGCCATTCTATCCATTGATCTAAGTAGTAGCGAGCCAGTCTGTGTAACATCAGAGAATGCAATTGGAAGAAGTTCTCGGTAATTAATCATAGAGATTCCCGCGTGGTATTATCAAAATGAAGCCTGTTCGTATATACAGGTATATGAAAAGTGATTAGTGGGCGACGGAATGCGCTTACAAAAAGAGAATTCCGCTATATAATTAGGCTTTTAAAGTAAAACATAATTTTATAGCTCTTGCTGTAAAATGTATCAACTGACTTACCAGGACGGTACGTCATAAATTTTGACAGGATAAAATTCTGGGATGGTCAGTTCATTATTTTCTCGCTCGTATTTGACTGTACTGAAACATATTGATCCTTTTTCTCAGATTTTCAGGTACGTCGTTTACTGGCATCATTTTCCCTTCTTGACTTTTTGTTTAAAGTCGATAGACAGTCTTTCTGGATGTATACTTTGTGTATGTTCATGCAGACTCTTCCCGTTTCCTCTGACTCTTGTTATATAACGCCATCGTATTTTTTTCTCTGATCTCATAATTTCTTTCTACTCATATGCGAGGTGTGTTGAAAAAGTGAAGCGACTTACATAATTTCGAGAGTGATATTTATCCTATTTGCGCGAGTGTTTCATTGTTGCGCTGGTGAAAATGTCTGAAAAATATATATACAATCCTGATACTTAATCTGTTGATAGCTGTCAAAATGGTTACGTGAGTTTTGGTAGCATCGACGATTACTTACATAAAAGTTAATGAGAAATTTGTATTAAATTTTGCTATAAAAATGGAATAAAGTATTCACATCTGTTGAACGAATGTTATGAAAACAAACCGACATTTTACGTAAGTCACATCCAATGAAAATCTGTAACGCAACCGTCTGTGTGTGGAGTGCTTATAATTATGCATTATTTATATTTCAGGACAATTAATCTGTAAAAAACGCACCACATGTTGTGAGGAAATCATGTAAACCGTCTGAAGATGAATCATAACGATTCGAAACCGGTAACGGTACCCTCTGAATAAAGGAACTGAAAGTTAAGTTTGTGGCTGGTTGCTGCCCCAACACCATCAACATTTGTCTTCAAATAACAGGCTTAGGTCTCCAACCATGTTATCATACGACAAAATTGCAAAGTACAGCAAGGTTTTAGAAAGGTTAAACATTGCTCATTTTAAGCCTACTATGAGCAAAATAATGGTTTACGTGTCGTATAATCATTTCGAAGAAGACGATGTGACGGGATATCATCTTCAACTTTTTCACCATCAATCGATGAAACCGTGGACAAAGTGAAAAAAAAAAAAAATGCAAGCGATCAACGTATCACAATCAGAGAAGTTTTTGATGATGTAGGCAAATCAATTGGATCACTACATGATGTTTTCAGATGTTTTGTGTATGACACGTTTGACCAACATTCGTTCCAAAACTGTTGACTTTCGAACAAAAACAGCGGCAAATGCAAGATGCTCAGAAGTCGCTGGATAAAGTCAACAACCGTACAAAAATAACGCAAGGTGTTTTAACAGACTGTGAAACATGGGTTACGGATATGACTTCTAAACTAAGGCTTGATATTCCAAATACATCTACATGTTCATCTGTATCTACATAGATACTCCGCAAGCCACCGTACGATGGATGGATGAGGGTATCCTGTACTACTACTTGTTATTTCCTCTCCTATTCCACTCGCAAATAGAGCGAGGGAGAAACGATTGTCTGTATGCCTCCGTATAAGCCCTAATGTTTCGTATATTATCTTCGTGGTCATTACGCGCGATGTATGTGGACGGCATAGAATTTTTCGGCAGTCAGCTTCAAATGCCGGTTCTCTAAATTTTCTCAATAGAATTTCTAGAAAAGAACTTCGACTTCTCTCCAGGGATTCCCATTTGATTTCCCGAAGCACCTCCATAACACTTACGTGTTGTTCGAACCTATCGGTAACAAATCTAGCCCCCGCCTCTGAATTGCTTCGATGTCTTCCTTCAATCAGACCCCTAGTGGATCCCAAACGCTAGAGAAGTACTCAAGAATAGGACACACCAGCGTACTATATACGTTCTCCTTCACAGAATAAACCCAAGTCGACCATTCGTCTTTGCTAGCACAGTTTTCACATGCTAATTCCACCTCATGTCGTTTTGCAACGGTACGCCCAGCTGTTTAAACGACTTGACTGTGTAAAGCGGGACGCTAGTAATACTGTATCCGAACACTACAGGTTTGTTATTCCTACTCATCCGCATTAACTTACATTTTTTTCACATTTAGGGCTAGCTGCCATTCGTCACACCAACTGAAAAGTAAAAGCATTCTGGATCGCTAAGATTGAGGAAAGCTCGAAAAATGCGGTTAATTATGGAGGTTATGGTCACTGTGTTTTTCAGTTTTAAAGGCTTAGTGCACCAAAAGTTTTTGCATCAAAGCCCAGTGGTGAGTGGGGAGTACTGCTTTCAAGTGCAATGCCGTTTGTGGAAAGCAGTTCGAGAAAGGAACTCGAACATTTATTGCAAAAAATTCACTGTTTTTACATCACGATGATGCACATGCTCATGCTACGTTCCTTATTTGTAAATTTTTGACAAAAATAGTCTTATTTTGATTGTTCACTGTTACATGTATAGTCATGAAATTATTCACTTAGTTTCTCTCACTTGTAATCAAAAGTCTTAAGTACATTTAAACTGTTGTGCTTTGTTTAGTACTTCTGTATCGACAATCATCTTGCTAAATTCGTAATTTCGCTAAAGTAAGCCATTGTGATGAACTGGTCCGATGAACTGCGACACTAATTGAATAAACTCATTTGCGTATAACATTTACAGTTTCCAAATATGTCTTTAACATTCCCCCGCTCCTCCCCTCCCCCCCCCCCCTCCCCCGACCCCACCGTGCTCCGTGTCTTTTTTTTTTTTTTTTTTTTTTTTTTATGGGGATGTAACATCCACACTGCAGCAAACAGATGCAAAGCCTCTTTACTTGTTTCCAAATAGAGAATAGCACATGAGAAACGTGTGAGTTCAGTTTCGTCTTATGGAAGAGGGCACCATAACCATGAACTATGCTACTAAAATGCCACAAAAGAAATCAAACTGTTCGCATTACTATGTAACTATTAGAAGTGACATATTAGCGCGCAACTGTTCTTCAGCCTTGAACTGTATCAGTACTTTGTGACAGTTTTTATCAAATTCTAAGTGATGGACGAGCGGTATACCACTGATGCGTTCTTACACTGCGTCTAAAGGCAAGAACATCGAAGCTCTTTCTAAGCGTTACGGGAAACTGCGTGCAGTAGAAGGAGCGAATGCAGACGTGTGTTGACACAAATCCGCCCCACTTCCAAGCTGACCGCCACTAACTCAAGATATTTCCTAAGCATAGAAATTTGCGCAATACTTTTGTGTTAGATTTTTTTTTTAGTGGAGTCCAGTAACACCTCTGTAATCAACTATTCATCCACTGGCACTGAGTTGACCTACAGCTACATCTACATCTATATGGACACTCTGCAAATGGCACTTAAAGTACCTGGCAGGGTGTTCATCTAGCCACCTTCACAATAATTTTCTGGTACGCCAATCTCGAACAACGCGCGGAAGAAACAAACACCTATATCTTTCCGAGCGAGCTCAGATTTCACTTATTCTATTATGATGATCGTTTTTAACTATTTAGGTCGGCGTCAACAAATAGTTTTCACGTTTGGAGGAGAAAGTTGGTGATTGAAATTTCGTGAGACGATTCCGCCGCAACGAGAAACGCCTTTGTTTTAATGATGTCCACCTCAAACCCCGTCTCATGCCCGTGACACTCACTCACCTATTTCAGGATAATACAAAACGTGCTGCTCTTCTCTGAATTTTCTCGATGTACTCCGTTAATCCTATCTGGTAAGGATCCCAGACCTTGCAGCAATTCTCCAAAAGAAGACGGACAAGCGCACTGTAGGCAATCTCTTTAGTAGATCTGTTACATTTTCTAAGGGTTTCGCCAATAAAAGGCAGTTTTCTATGTTTTCATTCCAATTTAAATTGCTCGTAATTGTAATTCCTAGGTATATAGTTGAATTTACTGCCTTTAGATTTGACTGATTTATCGTGTAACGGAAGTTTAACGGATTTATTTTAGCACTTATGCGGATGACGTCACAGTTTCCAACATTTAAGGTCAGTCGCCAGTTTTCGCACCATACAGATATCTTTTATAAATCGTTTTGAATTTGTTTTCATCTTCTTATGACTTCACTAGACGATAAACGACGCCATCATCTGCAAACAACCTAAGACGGCTGCTCAGACTGCCTCCTAAATCCTTTATAAAGATAGGAAACAGCAGAGGGCCTAAACACTACCTTGGGGGACGTCAGAAATATCTTTGTTCTACTCGATGACTTTCCGCCCGTTACTACAAACTGTGACCTGTCTGACAGGAAATGATGAGTCCAGTCACATAACTGAGACGAGATTCCGTAAGCACACTATTTCAGTACAAGCCGCTTGTGTGGTACAGTGTCAAAAGCCTTCTGGAGATCTAAAAATACAGAAACCGACTGAAATCCCGTATCAGTAGCACTCAACACTTCGTGAGAGTAAAGAGATAGTTGTGTTTCACAAGAACGATGCTTCCTAAGACCGTGTTGACTGTGTGTTAATAGACCGTCCTCTTCGAGATAATTCATAATATTCAGAACAATATACGTTTCAAAGTCCTGTGGCATATCGACGTTAATGAAATTGGCTTGTAATTTAGTGGATTGTTCCTACTACGTTTCTTGGATATTGGTGTGACCTGTGCAACTTTGCAGCCTTTGGGTAAGGATTTTTCGTCCAGCGAGCGGTTGTGTATGATTCTTACTTACCGAGCTATTGCATCAGCATACTCTGAAAGAAACCTAATTGGTATACAGTCTGGACCAGATGACTAGCTTTCATTAAGTGATATAAGTTGCTTCAGTATTCCGACGATATCTATTTCTAACTTACTCATGTTGGCAACTTTCTTGATTCGAATTCTGGAATATTTTCTTCGTCTTCTTTGGTGAAGGAATTTCAGAAGGCTGTGTTTCGTAACTCTGCCTTCACAGCACTGTTGTCGATAGTATCTCCATTGCTATCGCGCAGAGAAGGCATTGATTGTGTCTTTGCGCTAGCATACTTCACATACGTCCAGAATCTCTTTGTGTTTTTTGCCACGTTCCGAGACAAAGTTTCGTTGTGGAAACTGTTATAAACATCTCGCATTGAAGTCTGCACTAAATATCGAGTTTCTGTAAAGATCACCGATCTTGGAGATGTTGATTTCGTTTGAATTTAGCCTGCTTTTTTCTTTGTTTCTGCAACAGTGTTCTGACGCGTTTTGTGTACCAAGGGGGATCAGCTTCGTCGTTTGTTAATTTATTTGGTATAAACCTGTCAATTGCTGTTGATACTATTTCTTTGAATTCAAGCCACATCTGGTGACGAAACGTACCATACCATGATTGCACAACCCAAGATTAAAAAAAACAGCAATTCAATAATACGCCGCGACAAACAGTTCCGCAGCAACGCAGAAAGTCACACCTATTTTGAATCGAGATAAGGTGTTAAATTCTAAACTCTCCAGTCACATTAATGTGGAAATCTGTCAAAAGCCTGAAAACCAGCTTCTGCAGCGCGAACGGCCGCGACACGTGCGGCAAGAGAGTTAATGATGTTCTGAAAGGTATCGACAGGGGTGCGGAACAATCGCGATTCCAGTGCCATCGCCAGTTGCGCAATGTTTCTCGGTTGAGGATCCACGGCGCATACAGCCCGATCGACGTGCTCCCACACATTCTCGATAGGGCTTACATCCAGGGAGTTTGGTGGCTTGAGAATTACAGTAAACTCATGCTGGTGCTCTTCGAACCATTCACGTACACTGCGAACTGTGTGACAAGTTTTACTGTCCTGCTGGTAGATGCCATCGTGCCGACGAAAAACAAACTGTGGTAGGGGTGGATATTACCTCCAAGGATAGATGCATACTTCTGTTGATACACTGTGTCTTCCAGAATGATAAGATCACCCAGGAAATGCCAAGGAAACATTCACAACGCCGTAACGCTCCCTCCTCCGGCCTGGAACCTTCCGACGATTGTTGTAGGGTGTTTTCAGATGTTTCCCGAAGTACACAGCAACGGACATCTGTCCGATAGCGCATTAAACGGGATTCATCCGAAACAGTCAACCGTTGTCATTCAGTGGCGGTACCGGCGTGCAAATTCCATACTTCGTCGCCGATGAGCAGCAGTCGGCATGGGCACACGAACCAGGCGCCTTCTGCAGAGGCCCGTACGCAGCAACGCTCGCTGAACGGTTGTTGAGAAGACATTCTTGGCAGCCCCTTGGTTCATACAGGCGGTCAGTTTCTCAACAGTTGCACGTCTACTGGTCCTCACACGTCTCTGCAGACGTCGTTCATCTGGCATTTATGGCCTGTGGTGCGCCACAGTTGCCTCGGCCGCCGGTTTTGGATAGAGCCATCTTGCCAGGCACGTTGTGCTTTAACCACAGAGGCACGAGAACGATTTAGAAACAGTCGTTTCGGAAGTGCTTTTACTCTTGGCCGAAAGCCAACGACCATGCCGTTTTGTACGTCAGATAAATCGCTCCGTTTCCTCTTTGCGACAAGGGCTGCACTGTTTTCCGCGTCCCCCTGACCCGCTTTATACAGGGTGTTACAAAAAGGTACGGCCAAACTTCCAGGAAACATTCCTCACACACAAATAAAGAAAATATGTTATGTGGACATGTGTCCGGAAACGCTTATTTTCCATGTTAGAGCTCATTTTATTACTTCTCTTCAAATCACATTAATCATGGAATGGAAACACACAGCAACAGAACGTACCAGCATGGCTTCAAACACTTTGTTACAGGAAATGTTCAAAATGTCCTCCGTTAGCGAGGATACATGCATCCACCCTCTGTCGCATGGAATCCCTGATGCGCTGATGCAGCCCTGGAGAATGGCGTATTGTATCACAGCCGTCCACAATACGAGCACGAAGAGTCTCTACATTTGGTACCGGGGTTGCGTAGACAAGAGCTTTCAAATGCCCCCATAAATGAAAGTCAAGAGGGTTGAGGTCAGGAGAGCGTGGAGGCCATGGAATTGGTCCGCCTCTACCAATCCATCGGTCACCGAATCTGTTGTTGAGAAACGTACGAACACTTCGACTGAAATGTGCAGGAGCTCCATCGTGCATGAACCACATATTGTGTCGTACCTGTAAAGGCACATGTTCTAGCAGCAGCAAGTATGAAATCATGATAACGTGCTCCTTTGAGCGTAGGTGGAAGAACATGGGGCCCAATCAAGACATCGCCAACAATGCCTGCCCAAACGTCCACAGAAATGAGTCGCATGTCAACACAAGCACCGAAGTCAACATTACCTTCCTTCAATTGGGCCAACTGGCGGTGAATCGAGGAAGTACAGTACATACTGACGAAACTAAAATGAGCTCTAGCATGCAAATTAAGCGTTTCCGGATACATGTCCACATAACATCTTTTCTTTATTTGTGTGTGAGGAATGTTTCCTGAAAGTTTGGACGTACCTTTTTGTAACACCCTGTATATCCCCATCTGCTAGTGCTGTCACCTGCCGTGTATGAGTGGTTATTGCACGCTGACGTCGAACTTAGGCATTGGCCCCATTAATGTGAGTGGGCCGTGTAAAATAGCTTGCGTTAACGAGAAGGATGAGGTGGTATTTGTAGCTCAACGTAGCGTTCTATATCTACATTCATAATCTGCAAACATCTCTTAAGTGATGGGGCGCGGGAAAAATTCTTAAATGCCTCTGTACGTGTTGTTATCAGTCTAATCTGGTCTTCGTGACCGATACGTAGAGGTCTGTAGTAAATTTCGCCGCGCGGGATTAGCCGAGCGGTTTAAGGCATTGCAGTCATGGACTGTGCGGCTGGTCCCGGCGGAGGTTGGAGTCCGCCCTCGGGCATGGGTGTGTGTGTTTGTCCTTAGGATAATTTAGATTAAGTAGTGTTTAAGCTTAGGGACTGATGACCTTAGCAGTTAAGTCCCATAAGATTTCACACACACTGTAGTAAATTTCAGATTTCGTTAGTTAATACTGGCTCTTCGAATTGTGTAAGTAGACTTTCACGCGATAGTTTGCGTCTTTCTTGGAGCGTTTGCCATTTCAGGTTTTCAGTACTTACGTGAACCTCTTCAATGAGTCAAACAAACCCGTAACATTTGTTCTGGCTTCTTCGTACACGTTCAGTCTCATGTGTTAGACCTGTATGGTGTGGGTTCCGTACACTTGACCAACATTCGAGGATTTGTTGGACAAGTGTTTTGTTCTCAATCTTCTTTGTACACTGTATGCATTTTCCGAATATCCTACCAGTGAGCTGTAGTCTACCACCAACGTACCTCCTATATCATAATTCAACATTATATCCCCACAAATTTTTACACCCAAGCATTTTTGTAAGTTGACTTATTCCACTTGTAGCTCATTGACATTGTACATATAGAAAGCTCCATTTTCGTGTTTTATGAAGTGCACAGTTTCATATTTTTGAATATTCAAAGGAGATTGACAGTCTTTTTACCACTTAGAAATCACAGCAAGTTCCGACTGCTGCAACTTCTTTCAGGCAGTACTACATTCCAGATAACTGCAACATTCTCAGGTTACCGTTAATATTGACTGACTTGTCTCTGATATTCGACATCAGCACATCTCTGGACACGCTGTAAACTAGATCTACATTTTTGTATAACCCTCTGTGCATCCCTTCTATCAAAAAATCCTCATTCCTATCACAAACCTCATTTGATACGCTGTATGATGGCATCTTCGTTAATAAGCGTTTTTGTGGTACTAAGTTACAAGCTAAGTCTATAAATACCGTATCCACCAGTTTGCCTTTGTATATTACTTTCATGTGCCTCTGATCAAAGCTGTTCGTACATCCTTGGCACCACTTCGTGGTGTAATTGTGGCACAGAATATAAAGTAGGAGATCGAGTCGAGACATGAAGTGCCAATTCACTCGATGTAAACTATTTGAAACAAGAAGAAATAGGTTAGTTAGGTTTAAGTAGTTCTAAGTTCTAGGGGACTTATGACCTCAGAAGCTAAGTCCCATAGCGCTCAGAGCCATTTGTACCATTTGAATCTTACGGGACTTGGTAAGAATGTCTTCCACGAGTAATGAGTGTATTGGGGTGGGACACTGCGAATGTAGTGTGTGGACATATAAGGTGAGAATGTGAGTCTCGCGGGAGGCATGCGCGAGATAGTCCCTGCAGTCGCACTATCATCTGTGCCCTCGGGGGCTCAGAGGGATAGAGGGTCTGCTATTTAAGCAGGAGATCCAGGGTTCGAGTCGCGGTCGGGGCATACATTTTCACCTGTCCTCGTTTATATATATCAACGCCCCTGAGCAGTTGACGGTATTAATATAATTCTAAAACATCATTAGGTCTACATCTCTTCCCACATCACAAGTCAGCCGTCCAGTCGAAACCTGCCTTTTTTAAGCTAAATATTTAACCTGCTCCAGATGTGAAACATCACTTCTTTTTTCTGTCGCTTAATTAGTGTTCTTGGTGTGAGTGTTGATGAGGCCATGGGCGCCTATCAATGTCGTCACTCATTACTCGTCTTTCTCTACTTGACTTACTTACTTACGCGCCCTACACCCTTTTTGCACCCGCGGCGATACCTCTCCTTAGATACTACTGTTCGATTACACTATAGGCCACAAGCAATTGAAACAGTAACTACCGTAAAATACAGACACTGATGAGGCAAAACATTATGACCACCTGCTTAATAGTATATTTGTCCGTCTTTTGAACTAAATACGTCACTAATTCTGCGTATCAGGGATCCGACAATATTTTGGTAGGTTTGTGGAGGTATTTGGTATTAGATGTCTACACAGAAGTCATATAGTTCGCGTAAAAAACGGGCCGCTGATTTGCGTATGCGTTGAAGGCATCCGATAGCGACCAAGATGGATTCCATAGAATTTATGTCAGGTGAATTTGGTCACCGAGACATCGACGTGAGTTCACTATAATTCTCCTCAAACGACTGTAGCACCGTTCTGGCTCCGAGACATGGGCAGTTATACTGCTGAAAGAGGACATCGCCATCGGGAAAGACATCAAGAATGAAGCGATCCTGGTGGATCGCAGCTGTCAGCGTGTCTTCGGTTACTACCACAGGCCCATGTAAGAGCAGGAGAATGTCTCCAATACCATAATACTGCTCCCACCAGGCTGCGTCCTCGGCGCGCTGCATATTTCGTTCCGACGTTCACCTCGATGACAGCGTTTGTGGAGACCACCATCGATCTACTGAACCAAAACTGCTATTCACCCGAAGAGCCGATGATCGAATTCCGATGGTCCTCTGCCCACTGCAATCGTAATTGGCGACATCGCTGGGTCAGCATGTGATCACGTAGGAGCCGGCCAGAGTGGCCGAGCGTTTCTCGGCGCTACAGTCTGGAGCCGCGCGACCGCTACGGTCGCAGGTTCGAATCCTGCCTCGGGCATGGATGCGTGTGATGTCCTTGGGTTAGTTAGGTTTAAGTAGTTCTAAGTTCTAGGGGACTGATGACCTCAGAAGTTAAGTCCCATAGTGCTCAGAGCCATTTGAACCATTTGATCACGTAGGGGTGGTTTGCTGTGATGCATCATGTTCAACAATGTACGATAAACGATGTGCTCCGAAATACTTGTGCATGCAACATCTGTCTTGTATTGTATTGAAATGGGGATCTAGAAACAATGGAGAGACTCTGTTCCCGCCGTAGCCTCAGTGGTACACAACCCCACAATAGGCTACAGCAATCCACTCACTCCACCGCCGCCCCACAAACAACCCAGAAACCCAGGGTTATTGTGCGGTTCGGCCCCCAGTGGACCCCCGGGAACGTCTCACACCAGACGAGTGTAACCCCAATGTTTCCGTGGCAGAGTAATTATGATGTACGCGTACGTGGAGACAGTGTTTGCGCAGCAAAGACCGAAATAGTGTAACTGAGGCGGAATAAGAGTAACCAGCCCCCATTCGCCGAGGCAGATGGAAGACCGCCTTAAAAACCATCCACACACTGGCCGGCACACTGGACTTCGACACTAATCCACCGGGGATATTCGTGCCGGGGACCGGCACGCCTTTACGCCCGAAAAGCAGAGCGTTAGACGGCACGGCTAACCGGGCGGATTACTATCTGTCTTACTCTACAGAGCAGACAAGCCTGCATTAGCACTGTGTTAAGCTACCAGATCTGCCCCAGATCGCCACGGCTGAGCCTCCGACCTCCTTGTTCTGTAACGAGGTGTGAACTTTAAGATTTGTCGCCTACTGTTAGTTTCATCGTCCTTGGACTACTGTCCGTGATGCTAACATTTCCGAGGTGCTCGTTCCGGGCGCCGGGCCATAACAGTCTGCCCTTCATCAGTGTCGCTTACGCCGTCGGATGTCCCCATATTCTGCTCATGTCGTCACTAGAATGATTCCCCATTCTTTTCTCTTCTCGTTCTCCTCCGTGAGGGGGAGCAGCGGGCTGTTTCAGCGTGTTCTGTGTGCTGTTGTCAGCAATGAGGTTAGCAACTGTGAAATGGTGCTTGGTTCAAATGGCTCTAAGCACTATGGGACTTAACATCTGAGGTCATCAGTCCCCTAGACTTAGAACTACTTAAACCTAACTAACCTAAGGACATGACACACATCCATGCCCGAGGCAGGATTCGAACCTGCGACTTTAGCAGCCGAGCGGTTCCGGACTGAAGCGCCTAGAACCGCTCGGCCACAACGGCCGTCGAAATGGCGCTTCATTGAGCTTCATAATGTACTTATCCTAGGTAGAACTGTAAAATTTTTATTTTAGACAACTGTGACTTTCGTTTCGGACTTTGAATCTGGAGGGGTTCTCCGACATTCGCCTTACGGTCAGCGAAAACCTCCGAAAATCGTGGCTGGAGTTACATTCCTGTCTCTGTTCCGCTTATACAGTAGTACAAATTAGTATAAAGGCACGTTCCTACGAAAGTACTGTCCGCCCCCGGTAGGTGAGTGGTCAGCGCGACGGAATGTCAATCCTGAGGGCCCGGGTTCGATTCCCGTCTGGGTCGGAGACTTTTCTCCGCTCAGGGACTGGGTGTTGAGTTGTCCTAATCATCATCATTTCATCCCCATCGACGCGCAAGTCACCGAAGTGGCGTCATATCGAAAGACTTGCACCCGGCGAACGGTCTACCCGACGGGAGGCCCTAGTCACACGACTTTTGATTTACGGAAGTAACATACAATCTCTGAAGCGTACATATATCCAATATATTATGAACGTAGTACATACATATAACACATTAACAGTCGTGACGGAATTGCATAGTTTATTTCGTGACATGCGTATCAAAATAAGGCGTTTGCATTTCCTGGATGTAAATTGGTATAAAGGCACTCACTGTCCTGTTTTGTTATTTCATAGTTAGTAATTTGTCTAACCTCCGTTCTTCCTAACTGCCTAAAAAATTATCTTCAGCATTGCTTTTGTTAGGATCCGTAGTTCTGCAGTGAAATTGTAGCCCACTCTTCTCGTATCGCTCTTTTCTGCTCAGCGTGGCCTCGAATTACATTCAGTTGCGATAAACACGCCTTGCAAATATTCCCCAGAAGTTTTCCACGAGCTTCAAATCCAGGTAGTGTGCAAGCCAAGGCAATACATAGACAACTTTATCTTCAAACCACTTTTTTGCTGTGTAAAAACCCGCACAGACGCATTATCTTATTGAAACATTAGACTTTCGTCCCCTAGGTCCTCATGAATTCCGTGTCTGCATATACATCTACATGTAGATGGACACTGTGCAAATCACATTTAAGTGCCTGGCAGAGGGCTCATAGACTCACCTTCACAATAATTCTCTATTATTCCAGTCTCGAACAGTGCGCGGAAAAACGAACACCTACATCTTTCCGTTCGAGCTCTGATTACCCTTTCTTACTAATGAACATCGTTTCTCCCTGAGTAGGCCGGCGTCAGCAAGATATTTTCGGATTCGAAGGAGAAAGTTGGTGATTGAAATTTGGTGAGAAGATTCCGCTGCAACTAAAAACGCCTTTCTTTTAATGATGTCCAACCCAAATCCTGTGTCATGTCCTTGACACTCTCTCTCCAATGCGCAATAATACAAAACGTGCAGCCCTTCTTTGAAATTTTTCGGTGTACTTCGATAATATTACCTGGTAAGGATCGTACGCTGAGCAGCGATACTCTAAAAGAGGACAGACAAGCGTAGTGTAGGCAGTCTCTTTAGTAGATCTGTTACTTCTTCTAAGTGTCCTGCCAACAGAACACAGTCTTTGGTTTGCCTTCCCTCAAACATTGCTATGTGTTCTTTCCAACTTACGTTGTTCGTAATTGCAGTTCCTAGGTATTTAGTTCAATTTACGGCCTTTAGATTTCACTGATTTATCGTGTAACGGAAGTTTAACGGATTCCCTTCAGCACTCATGTGGATGAACTTACACTTTTCGTTATCTAGGGTAAATTTCCAATTTTCGAACCATACGGATATTATTTCTATACCGTTTTGCAAGTTGTTTAGATCTTCTGATGACTTAACTAGACGGTAAACGACAGTATCATCTGCAACCAACCTAAGACGGCTGCTCAGATTTGGTCCTAAATCGCCTTTATAAATAAGGAACAGCAGCTGTCCTATAGCACCAACTGGGGATCAGCAGAAATCACTTCCGTTCTACTCGATGACTTTCCGTCATTTACTATGAACTGTACCCTCTCTGATAGGAAATCACGAATCCACTCCCATAACTAAGACGATATTCCATAAGCACGCAATTTCACTATAAGCCGCTTTAGTGGTACAGTGTGAAAAGCCTTCTCGAAATCTAGAACTGCGGATTCAATTTGAAATCCTTTTTCAATAGCACTCAACACTTCGTGTGTGTAAACAGCTTCTTGTATTTCACAAGAACGATGTTTTCTAAATCCGTGTTGACTGTGTGTCAATAGACCGTTCTGTTCGAGCTGATTCATAATGTTCGAACACAATATACACTCCTGGAAATGGAAAAAAGAACACATTGACACCGGTGTGTCAGACCCACCATACTTGCTCCGGACACTGCGAGAGGGCTGTACAAGCAATGATCACACGCACGGCACAGCGGACACACCAGGAACCGCGGTGTTGGCCGTCGAATGGCGCTAGCTGCGCAGCATTTGTGCACCGCCGCCGTCAGTGTCAGCCAGTTTGCCGTGGCATACGGAGCTCCATCGCAGTCTTTAACACTGGTAGCATGCCGCGACAGCGTGGACGTGAACCGTATGTGCAGTTGACGGACTTTGAGCGAGGGCGTATAGTGGACGTACCGCCGAATTGCTCAACACGTGGGGCGTGAGGTCTCCACGGTACATCGATGTTGTCGCCAGTGGTCGGCGGAAGGTGCACGTGCCCGTCGACCTGAGACCGGACCGCAGCGACGCACGGATGCATGCCAAGACCGTAGGATCCTACGCAGTGCCGTAGGGGACTGCACCGCCACTTCCCAGCAAATTAGGGACACTGTTGCTCCTGGGGTATCGGCGAGGACCATTCGCAACCGTCTCCATGAAGCTGGGCTACGGTCCCGCACACCGTTAGGCCGTCTTCCGCTCACGCCCCAACATCGTGCAGCCCGCCTCCAGTGGTGTCGCGAGAGGCGTGAATGGAGGGACGAATGGAGACGTGTCGTCTTCAGCGATGAGAGTCGCTTCTGCCTTGGTGCCAATGATGGTCGTATGCGTGTTTGGCGCCGTGCAGGTGAGCGCCACAATCAGAACTGCATACGACCGAGGCACACAGGGCCAACACCCGGCATCATGGTGTGGGGAGCGATCTCCTACACTGGCCGTACACCACTGGTGATCGTCGAGGGGACACTGAATAGTGCACGGTACATCCAAACCGTCATCGAACCCATCGTTCTACCATTCCTAGACCGGCAAGGGAACTTGCTGTTCCAACAGGACAATGCACGTCCGCATGTATCCCGTGCCACCCAACGTGCTATAGAAGGTGTAAGTCAACTACCCTGGCCAGCAAGATCTCCGGATCTGTCCCCCATTGAGCATGTTTGGGACTGGATGAAGCGTCGTCTCACGCGGTCTGCACGTCCAGCACGAACGCTGGTCCAACTGAGGCGCCAGGTGGAAATGGCATGGCAAGCGGTTCCACAGGACTACATCCAGCATCTCTACGATCGTCTCCATGGGAGAATAGCAGCCTGCATTGCTGCGAAAGGTGGATATACACTGTACTAGTGCCGACATTGTGCATGCTCTGTTGCCTGTGTCTATGTGCCTGTGGTTCTGTCAGTGTGATCATGTGATGTATCTGACCCCAGGAATGTGTCAATAAAGTTTCCCCATCCTGGGACAATGAATTCACGGTGTTCTTATTTCAATTTCCAGGAGTGTATGTTCTAAAATCCTGCTGCAAATCGACTTTCATGATATGGGCCTGTAATTTAGTGGATTGTTCGTACTACTTTTCTTGAATATTGGTGTCACCTGTACAAATTTCCAGTCGTTGGATGCGGATCTTTCGTCTAGAGAGCGGTTGTATATGATTGTTAAATATGGAGCTATTGCATCAGCATACTCTGAAAGGAATCTAATTGGTATACAGTCTGGACCGGAAGGCTAACCTATTCTGTTTCTAGCACCCCAGTGTGCATGTTAGGAGTCATTTTCGTGTTCATTCAAACAATGCGTGATTTACCTTTGGTGCAATGCTCTGCCTGAATCATAACACTTCCATCACCAAAATTTGTGCTAACTCTTAACTGCTGCTCTGTTCTCAGGTCATACCAATCATACTGAAATCCATCCGGACCATTTAAATCGAACTTCTTCTCATCACTGAAGATCACTTTTTCCCATTCTCAGGTCCACGTCATATGTTTTCCAGCAAACTCCAACCTAGCCCGTTTATGTCTGGGTGTTAGAGGAGGCTTCTGCGGCAGTTTCCTGAATGCAAGATGTTGTTGTTTGATAAAATCTGACGTACATGTCTGGCAGTTACTGGCAACTCTAAATCAGCAACAAGCTGAGAGGAATAACAGTTTATGGTGATTTCCCTACGCAAAAGCAACCGTTTCGACGCCTCAGATAATTTTCTGCTTTGCCCACATTTTCTGTTCAGTCCGTATCGTGCACAGAATCTAACGAAATTATAAATCACTGAACTTGAACGGTTCAGCTTATTGGCCGTTTGACGATTAAAGATACCCATTTCCTTCTACGCTCCGATTTTTTCTTTTTCATCACATGATACTTCTTTACTGCGTGGCAGTGTCACAGTCGTAGTTTATGTACACAATACGCACTGTCAGTAATTGTGTCTGTTTCCTATCTGCGGGAAAGGCACATACGCACAGTCTAGTATCCCACAGAGCCGACTGCCTTTATATCGAGTTCCACCCTCTATTACCTGAATCGTTGATGTCTTGCTATATTGTGCACTACTGACATCAAATGCGGTATCATTTGACTGCATTTGTCACTATACTGAATCTCATACGATTGCATTACGCTGTACGGAAGTGTTCCAACCGACAATGTTAATTTTTCTACAAATACCAATGCCTTTATACTGATTTCCACTATTGTATACACTATCTGATCAAAATTACCCAGACACACATTAGCGAGCATTAATTTTGGGTGCGTCTGCCCTGACTTTTGTGACGCTTTGAACTGTCCTCGGGACAATTTCGATGAGGTATATCCCTGTATATGGGTGAATGGCAGCCCAATCTTCCTCAAGAGGTGAAACCAGAGAAGGTAGCGTTTTGTATTATTTTATTTTATTTATTTATCGTCATTACTCCCTATTACCTGAGAAGCTAAAGTAGACCGGACAATTGACGTTTCTGTGGACAATAATAAATGTATATATTAGTTATTTATTACTGGCACATAATAAGGAATCGGGGCAAGAGCGAGCAAGGCTTGCGCTCTGAGAGATGATAACGTACTGTATGTAGATAGTGCATCCATCACGGTGATCGAGAAGTTCGACGATTTTTGCCTGTTATCGATACTGACTTTTGTGGGTCCCATATACTCGTAAATCATGAAAATAAAATTAGACTAATGACAGTACTCACAGACGTATGTAGTCCGTCAATGAAATGGAATTTTTCCTTAATTTGAACTGTAAAACGTTGTTTCTTGCCCAATTTCATGACTCTAGGTCAACGGGAAGTACCCTATAGTTTTTGATGAGTCAATTTGCGAGTATCAAAGTAAGTGACGTGGATAGACGTATCTTTTGATTCTATTGACTTAGAACCTTACATATTTTACACCGCCAAGGCACGGTAGACCTCAATATGTGACATAAATACGTATATCCGTTTTTGAGAAAAAAAAGGGTTCTTAACAGCCGAACAGACAGGCAGACTGACAAGTAGACGGACAATAAGGCGATCCTGTAGGTTCCGTTTTTACCAATTGAGACTCAAAACTACTTTCTACCTTCAAGTTCCGAGTCAACTGCTATTACTAATTTCAGTACAACGAAATCTATTTTTTTGTATTGCGCATTATTTGATAGATTCCTTGGACATAGTACAGCACGTCAGCAGCATTTCCACTAAAATAAGCGATACAATGATTTGCTGTAACATCCTCGAATCTACTCTTTCGTGATCACTTGCGACAATGCTGTGCAAATTCTTGAGAAACCGTTTCATAGTGCTCGCAGACTTCAGTTGTCTTCTCTCCATCTGCAAAGTGCACTGTAAAGGCTGGCTGGCAGCACGCTGCCTTGTGGTTGAATGCCTCATGAAGACTGCTTCCTAGATACTGCGGGTGCAGCACCGTACAAGATGCGCCAGGCGGACTCGTTCCGCAATGTTGCTTTGGGATCCAGCACCATTGATGCCCGATGGTGTCCACCTGCTTAGCCGAGTGAAAACGTGCTAGCGTCCCATGCAGCGGGCCCGGGTTCGATTCCCGGCCGGGTTGGAGAATTTCTCCGCTCGTGGACTGAGTGTTGTGTTGTCCTCATCATCGGCCGCAAGTCGCCCACTGTGGCGCCGACTGAAATAAGACTTGCACTTGGCGGCCGAACCCGAATGGGACCTCCCGGCCAACAATGCCATACGATCATTTCAATGCCTGACTGTCATTACCTGCTGCGTCTTCGTACAGCGCATTCTCCCGCAGTGTGTGTCCTGGTGCACCCACACTGTCACAGGAGCAACCTGTATTTTTGATTTTCTATTGTTACGTAGAACACGGGCCATGTAATGTATCAGTCCACTCTACGGGTTAAGAAATATCACTTTTAGTCTCTCCCTGTTATTACAGAGGTATTCGTATGTTCTGTGAATGTGTTTGAAGTGTCCTATTCATTTTGCCACAGTTGTAATATGCGACCTTGTATTAACGTTTTCATATTGGCTTCAATTTTTGTGTATATGTCGTACTTCCATTTGACTTCCTTTCTTTAACCAATAAAGGGCTCCGCTTTTCCTGATTTCCCAGTCCAATGGGCATATTCCTAGAATTACTAACAATGAATCGTTCGGGGTAATGCAGTAGGCGCCCGTTAATCATAGTAGCAATTGGCGTTCAACTCTTCTGACTGATGAAGCTGGCTTCACAAACTGCAATCTATAAGCCCAGATGCTGGCATCGTATCATACGACTCACGCTGATATAGAAGGGCGGTATACTGTGATTGTTTTCAAGGGAGGTCTAAAATGCCTATTTGCGATGGTTATAACATTCTTCATGGCATTTATACCCTTTCTGCCTACCTCCTCTATATGATGTGCAAAATTACAACGTTCGTCCAGGAATACTCTTAGACTGTCATCATTGTGCTTCTTCTAATTACTACATCGTTTAATTTTACTTTAGGATTTCTTACTAGGTTCGATTTCAGCACGAGGTACGTAGTTCTGTGATGAGATACAGACAATTTGACACTTTGACACCTTACTTCAACTTCATGGTGCCCTACGTTACATTTGTCTACTCTAATTCTTCAGGAGTCACCGCTTACAGCGAATAACACGTCATCTGCAAATGCTACCAGTTTGCTATGTTAAAGCTGTCCTGTAACTTCTGCAGTATGGGCTTCACTACTACGTCAGTAAATTGTGGACCACAACCTAACACCTGCAGATAGCTCTTTCTTATTGTCTTCGGTACTTATTTTCCTGCGCATATTAAAGGTGCAAGTGTGGAAATGTCCCGCGTCGACAGTCACTCAGGCAGTCGTACAGCGCCTCTGGACACTCCAGCTGCCTAAGGCTGCCAAATAAAGACGGCCACCATATGTTATCGAAAGTGCCAGTAATATCGATTACCATCACTAGATCGTACATAGGCTGAGTGACAGTCGTTAAAGAGATCGTCTCATTCACTGCGTCTTCAGCTGGCTTAACCATATGTCGTCCATGTTGGACTGTTTTCTAAGGAAACTGCCACTGTTTTGACAATAAAAGTTCAAATAAAATCATTTATCCGTGTCAGTAACGTTTTATTTCTCTGCCACGACGAGTTTCGAGAGTTTATACTCTCATCTTCAGCTGGAAAACCGCAATATCTTGTTACATGTGTACCAGCTGGAAGCAGCTGGTTGTTTGTTTCGGTTTCATTTTGTTACAAAAAGTATAAAGACTCTTGTTATCATTATGTGGCACTATGATTGTACATTTGAAATGGTGATGGAGTTATTTACAATCTAGTCTCACAGATATTGTACATTGTGGATCAGAGATACATATGGCAATTATAAAATTAATTCTTTCTTTACAACATCTTGTTAAAAGTATCACACTGCAGAATATATGACAATAACATAAAATAAAATAGATAAACTAAAACTTGCAGACTTAGTATGAACATTCCGTTTCTGCACAGTGCTTTGGGAGCTTTGATTTGTTTACTTATTGATAACTGACCCAGGAAATAGAAGGTAGAAACAGTAACAATTCATCATCTACTATACCTGCAAGGCTCTTGATGAAGCCCCTTGCCACTGTCTCAGCCTGTTCATTTAGTGTGTTCTGTCCATGTTTTCTGTTGTGAATGAAGATTTCCAGCTCTTCATAAAGGCTGAGTTTGTGGCGTTCTTTCATTTTGTGAGGTATTATTACACTGTCCTCTATGTTACCAAAGGAATTTTCTGTGTCCTGAACGTGTGTGTCTATGGCAGATTTATTCTGTGTGCAGTATTTAATGCAGTAATGTGTACTTTGAATCTAGTTCGAAAGCTTCCTCTAGTTTGACCTACATATTGTACAGAGCACTGATTTTATTTTATCTTTTACACTCCTGAGTTGGAGGATTTATATTTACTGGTTTTTGTATTATGTGGCAGTCTATTACCTAATTTATTGTTAGTCCAGAAAGCAACTCTTACATTGTATGGTCTCAATACGTAAGTAATTTTTTGTAAAATGGTACCAATATAGGGAAGGCATACTGTCCAGGTATCTGCCTGTTTGTTGTTCTTCTTTATGTTTCAATGTATTCCATTCTTTGCTTTCTTAGATATTTTCTCCATGAGTGTAGGTTCAAAACCAGTTGCAGCTGCTATTTGTTTGATGACATCAATTCCATTTTGTAGCGTTTCCTTAATTAATGGCATATTGTGTCGGGGTCACAATGAAATTTGCCGGCCGTCCTGGCCGTGCGGTTCTAGGTGCTTCAGTCTGGAACGGCGTGACCGCTACGGTCGCAGGTTCGAATCCTGCCTCGGGCATGGATGTGTGTGATGTCCTTAGGTTTAAGTAGTTCTAAGTTCTAGGGGACTGATGGCCACAGATGTTAAGTCCCATAATGCTCAGAGCCAGAGAGCCATTTTGTGTCCTCTGTGCAACATGGATTTATAGGCTGCTAATTTGTGTGTGTATGGGTTTCATGAGGAACACTCAAAACCATAAACAAGAAACTAACTGAACATGAAGAAACAGCAACAAAAGAAGGCAAGCGCAATACACTGATGACTGTGCATGAACAAACTTATATTGAGAAAACATTAGAAATTTTTAACAAAAACAATACTGAAGAGATAAGGAAAGACCCAACATAGAAATTTCGAGATGAGATCAAGGCACTCTTAAAGAAAACTGACTTATTACTTACTGAGAAGAGGAAATGCAGATGCATATCCATGAACCCAAAAGCACCACAACTCAGGTCTCAGATAAAGATTCACAAGGAGGATTGTGAGACCTATTGATATCTCTAGAAACAGCCAGGGCTATAAGTTGACACACAAACTGAATGGAATCCCGAGGAACAACTACACATTTGAAACAAGCTACTCTGTCGAAAACAGTTATACCTTAGCACATGAGCTACTGAACATTCCTGGTCCTGACAAGGACCAGGTGATACGTTCATTTATGTCGCACTGTAGGATTCTGTAAACTCGAACAGATTGTAAGTAACTCCATCACCATTTCACAAGAATAATCATAGTGTCATATGACGATAACAAGTGCCTTTATACTTTTTGCAGAAAAATGAAACAAAAACAAACAACTAGCTGCAGTCAGTTGCTACACATGTAACAAGATAATGATTGCTTTCCACCTGAAGATGAAAGTATAAACTTTCGAAACGTGTCGTGGGAGAAAAATGAAAGTTGACTGACAAAGATAAATTGTTTTGTTTGAACTTTTATAGTCAGTTGACTTGACTATTCTTAACCCATATTGGTGAAGGCTCTTTTCCATGTGGCAATCTATTATCTCGTAATTTCTTGCATAACAGTTCTGCAGATATCTTTCCGAGAATGTTGAAAAGACATGTGTCTGTAAGAGATAGGTATCATCGGAACCTTTTCTTGCTCTTTACTAATGACCATCACTTCCGCATTCTTCCACGGAGCAGGGACAACTCCTAGCAACAGACTCGCCTTGTGCAGTTCACGCAAGTAAATATTGAGTTCGCCACACAAGACTTGTATTACTTCGACAGGCATCACATCCGTTCCTGAGGAGTTTTTATTTTTCAGTTTTAGAATGATATGCCCAATTTCTTTTTGTGCAAAGGGATACAGAAGTTCACTGTTTTCACAGTTTCCCATAATATTTTTCGTAGCGTATTATTCTGTCTCGCCTTCTTCCCATAGCCAGGAAGGCGTGTTCTATTAGCAGGGCATCCAACTGTTCCCAACTTCCTGTTACCGAACCATCATTCCTTTCGAGCAAGGATAAAACGGTAGGGGATCTTATTTTCTCGCAGATTATTTTGTAAGTTATGCCCCAGAAAACGGTTTCTGAGTTGGTCTTTACGACTTGCTTGCACCGTTCCATTTTGCCTTTTACATAATTCTTCCCTAAAACTTTGTCTAACATTCCTGTATCTACCTACGCAACATTCGGATTCTTTTTTCTTAGGTCGTGCTGCTGTGGTACAGCTTCTTGCGCGTCCGTCTTTCAAATCTTAATTTTTACAGCGTCTCGGTCCACATGCAACGTACTCCTCTAGAAGGACCTCTCCTGATAGGTATCGACATCTCCACTGCTCTCTGTATAGCCACTCCCATTTCTTGCGCTTTATCAATTACATCGTCACGCAGCGATGGATTTGCTTGACGCTGAAATATCATTAAGATTTGTTCCCAGTTAGCGTCCTTGATATATGTGGGTCTTATGCGCACGTTTTCTGTGGTGTCTTGATTTTCACTCCCTGTGATGGTGTGGCATATGATATTGTGATCACTTGATATCATTCAACTCTCAATCTTCCAACCTTTCACACGGCGCGCCGTTGCCGTATTTGCTGGAGTGACGTCTGTATTTGACGTTGGTCCGACTCTTCCTTCTTAGGTTGGCGGACTGCGAAGTGTATGCAATACCTGTGTACTGAGTTCCATAATAGCTTCTTCTAGTTGCCTTCCACGATCATCAGTCAGATAGCTATCCACAATACTGACTTCGCCTTTGCACCAATACAGTACACAAGAGGGCTAGATAGCTAATATCTTTCAGTCTTAGCAGATATTCATCGATTTCATCACTAAATCGAAAATTCGTGAAAATCAGGATGCAATGTTCCTTTCTGGTTAACAGTTTCGCACGGATTACGTATTCTGAAGAACACTGTAATATTCTTGTTACTCCAATGGCCTTGTTAAATGCTATTCGTTCTGCCTTAGGATAATGCTCTTAGATGACTATCTGGGCAGTTATTGACGTACTCGGGACTTTTTCTGCCTTACTATACGGTTCTTGGATACACAATACATCTAACTCCAACTCTTCTGCCATTTTTATAACCTCGCGAAGGACGGTGGTACATCTCATTACACTAAGCTCTTCTAGTTTTATCTCCATTACAGATGACAGGTATACATTAGACAATGACCACTCTCGACTGTAATCTCATACTGCACGATATGCACCATCTAAAAGTGATTGTACAATGTACACACATCTAAAAAAGTTTTACATTACCCCGGTGGCCAGCATTCTCGAAGACAGACGTTGACTGTGGATATTGTATCACAGACACAGTCCCTTTGACTGTTCAGAGGTGTTACTAAACCCGCCCAAAGATGTAAACAACCATGAACGAGCAGCGTCTATTAAACGGAGGGGGTCCGACAGCCGATCAGTTCCAGTCATTCCATCAGGGAGGAAGTACACGGTTCGTGTTGTCTGTAGTTCAACCATGCCTAGACGGTCAATACCGCGGTTCGATCGCGTCCGCATTGCTACTTTGTGCCAGGAAGGGCTCTCAACAAGGGAAGTGTCCAGGCGTCTCGGAGTGAACCAAAACGAAGTTATTTGGAAATGAAGGAGATACAGAAAAACGGGAACTGTCGATGATATCCCTCGCTCATGCGGCTCAAGGGCTACTACTGTAGTGAATGACTGCTACCTGCGGATTATGGCTCGGAGGAACCCTAACAGTAACGCCACCATGTTGATTAATGCTTTTCGTGCAGCCACAGGACGTCGTGTTACGATTCAAAGTGTGCGCAGTAGGCTGCATGATGCGTAGCATCAGTCCTGATGTCCATGGCGAGGTCTATCTTTGCAACCACGACACCATGTAGCGCGGTACAGATGGGCCCAACAACATGCCGAATGGACCGCTCAGGATTGGCATCACGTTCTCTTCACCGATGAGTGTCGGAAATGCCTGCAACCAGACAATCGTCGGGGGCGTGTTTGGAAGCAACCCGTCAAGCTGAACGCCTTAGACACAGTGTCCAGCGAGTGCAGCAAGGTGGAGGTTCCCTGATGTTTTTGGGTGGCATAATGTGGGGCCGACCTACGCCGCTGGTGGTCGTGGGAGGCGCCGTAACGGCTGTGCGGTACGTGAATGCCATCCTCCGACCGATAGTGAACCATATCGGCAGCAGATTGGCGAGGCGTTCGTCTTCATGGACGACAATTCGCGCCCCCATCGTGCGCATCTTGTGAATAGCTTCCTTCAGGATAATGACATCGCTCGACTAGAATGGCCAACATGTTCTCCAGACATGAACCTTATCGTACATGCCTGGGACAGATTGAAAAGGGCTGTTTATTGACGACGTGACCCACCAACCACTCTGAAGAGTCTACGCCGAATCGCCGTTGAGGAGTGGGACAATCTGGAGCAACAGTGCCTTGATGAACTTGTGGATAGTGTGCCACGACGAATACAGGCATGCATCAATGCAAGAGGACGTGCTACTGGAGGTACCGGTGTGTACAACAGTCTGGACCACAACCTCTGAAGGTCTCGCTGTACGCTGGTACGCAATGCGTAGTTTTCATGAGCAATAAAATGGGCGGAAATGATGTTTATGTTGATCTCTATTCAAATTTTCTGTACAGGTTCCTGAACTCTCGGAACCGAGGTGATACAAAACCTTTTTTGATGTGTGTATGTAAGAAAAACAATTCATTTCTTCTGGCAGAAACCTGTTTCATTAACTTTTCCAGCTTTTCCACTTCTGTTGGCAGATTGTGCACTTTGAGATGTACTTTATCTACGAAATCAGGTACTGGGGGAGTAATATACTTGCCTTCTAGGCGTACATTTACTACCAGATGTCTTAAAAGTTGTACTAAGCGACATCAGCTCTTCCAGCCTAATGAGTTTCAACACATTCGTTATGCTTTCGTAAATCTTTTATTTGTGTAGGCAGAGTAGTATTTTCCTCAGTTGGTGTGCTGTCCATTTTACATACAACTGCCCAGCTTCTGTTCACCAAATACTGTTCACCTGTATTATATGTCACTTCTAATTGCGTCTGTGATCCTCCCTCTCTGTTAAAAGACTTCTGAAATTTCACAAGAAGTTTCTTTCCTTTTTTTTTCGTAGGTGCATCAAGCCCTGCTTTGGTCTGCATCGCATGCTGTTTCCTATGGTACTTACTACTCACCATAAATCCAACGAAGTTTTGGCGTCCCTACTCCTCTTCGATGGTGATTTTGGATGACTTTTTTTTACGTGGATGACACTTAATAGTGTCATTATAGCCTCGTTATTTCCTAATGTTATGAGATGACTATCCACATCCAGTGTTTAACGTCACCCTTGCTAGGAGGGCTTGATATCTGTGACATTCAACTCTATTTCCGGTGGACTTCTTACTCCTGTATTTACATGGTACATACACAGTACCGCTTCTTTGCTTTTCTTCCAATAATTTCTGATATGTCCTTCTTCCGCACAGTGTTCACAGATTACTACTCATTTACCACAATGTTTTACCAGATGACCACACTACTAGCTAATCTGTCAGTGAAACCAAACGAAATCCAAGATAGGGTTTTTGTCGCTTAATGAGAGGTCTTGTATCCTCAGGGCTCACTTCAATAACTGATGGACCAATTTTTTTCCCTTCCCACTGGTTTTGTCCTAAATCATACTAAAAAGCCACTTTCGAAGCTTTCCTTGGTAAGTTCATTTTCAATGTTCTGCACGTGCGAGGACATGGTGAAAAGTAATGCCTACGAATCTTTTATGTGAAAACTCATACGGCTTTTCAAAATAAAATACACGTTATTACCATTCTACACATTTATTCGTCGTGTCTATATATTCAATTATCAACATAGTAACCCTGTCGACGAACATATTTCTTACCTCACTGTAGAATGTCTGACTTTGTTGACGAAGCCGCAGCCTCACCTCTGCTTCACCGCTTCATCACTGTCCAAGTTACACACTCGAAGGCGAAGTTTTGGAAACATGAAAATCGGTTGGGATCCAGTCAGGACTGTGTGGAGGATGATAAGTGAGAGTGAGTCCAACGCATCGGATTGTTGCAGATGCGCTCTTGTGTGGCCTGGCACTGCCGTGCTGAAGGACAGAGTGCTCCACGTGTGGAAGAATTCTTCGAATTCGAAACTTGGCTATAGCGTGATGTTTCTCACGCATCAACATAGTTACGTTACATACCGCCATGTTACATGCTACAGTTCGGAGCACTATAGAGGCAGAGGGCTGCAACTTACATCAGCGAAGCGGGGACGTCGACCAAGTAATATGCATGACATGTACGATGCTTGGCAATATTTCTAAGGAACAAAGATGTTGTTTGACAGCAACAATCACATAACAAAGTCGGTGGCATTACTTTTTCAGTACGCTCTCGTATATTCTGTATTTTAGTGTCCTTTCATCTGTTTCCTCTGTTTCTTGTGAATTTACTCTATAACTGTTAATTTCTTATTGTATTTATTGCAAAGTGTCATTTAATAACGCTTGCTCTAGCGCCAATAGCGATATTTTACCCTTTAATTCTGTTTTTAATTCGCTTCATTTTGCCTGTCATTTTTTGTTGAGGAAATTCATTGTCAATAAATACCACAAGTTTTTGTACCGCTGTTGTATGTTCAGCGGTTCTCTAATTGTTGCAGCTTACTTAAGGCATTATCTTTTGAATTATCCTCATCAGTTTCCGCTGTTACTTTGCGGCTTGCCATCCTGACCACAACTACACTGAGGTGACAAAAGCTATGGGGTAGCGATAGGCACAAACACAGATGGGGTTCGTACCGCGTACACAAAGTATGAAAGGGCCGTGCATTGGCGGAGCTGTCATCTGTACTCAGGTGATTCATGTGAAAGGGTGTCCGACGTGATTATGGCCGCACGACAGGAACTAACAGACTTTCAATGCAGAACTGGTAGTTGGAGCTAGACGCATGAGACATTCCATTTCGGAAGTCGTCAGGGAGTTCAATATTTTGAGATCCACAGTGTCAAGTGTGTGCCGAGAATACCAAATTTCAGTCATTGCCTTTCACCGCAGACAACGCAGAGGCCGACGGCCTTCACTTAACGACCGAGAGCACCGATGTTTGTGTAGAGTGGTCAGCACTAACAGACAAGCAACACTGATTGATATAGCCGCAGGAAACAATGTGGGACGTACGGCAGACGTATTCCGTTACGTCAGTGCGGCGAAATTTAGAGTTAATGGTTTATGGCAGCAGACCGAGGCGAGTACCATTACCAACGGCATGACATCGCCTTCAGCGCCTCTTCTGGACTCGTGACCATATTTGTTGGACCCTAGACGACGGAAAAACCGTGATCTGGTCAGTTGAATTCCGATTTCTGCTGGTAAGAACTGATGTTAGGTTTAGAGTGTGTCGCAGGCCACACGAAACAATGGACCGAAGTTGAAGACAAGACACTGTGCAAGCTGGCGGTGCCTCCATAATCGTGTGGGCTGTGTTTACATGTCATGTCTAACTGAACCGACCATTGACGGGAAATGGTTATTTTTGGATACGTGGAGACCATTTGCAGCCATTCGTGGACTTCATCTTCGCAAACAGTGATGATCCATGACACCGGCCACAATTGTCCGCGATTGGTCTGAAGAATTCGAGCGAACGATTTGGCCATCCGAATCGCCAGACATGGATCCCACCGCACACTTATGGGACATAATCAGAGATCAATTTGGGCCCAAAATCCTATACCAGCAACACTTCCGCAATTCTGGACGCCTACAGAGGCAGCGTGGCTCAATATTTCTGCAGGGGACTCCCGACGACTTGTCTAGTCCATAGTAAGTCGAGCTGCTGCACCACAAAGGGAAAAAGGATGTTCGAAACGATATTAGGAGATATCGAATGACTTTTGTCGTCTCAGCGTGTTTCCCAATTTGCTGTCGAACACACTGCAAGTTACGGCCTCTCCATGTTAAGCTGTGCAGCTGACTTGCATCGCGTTCCGTCGAGTCGCCAGAAGCAGCGCCGTACTTGCCGGTTGTGGCTCTCCTGACATCGTCCGCGGCCGGTCGAAAGGGAGTAGCAGCGACGGCTAGCGCCTCAAAGCCGTCGCCCGCGTCTCAGAGCAAACATCGCCTCGCACTCTGCACCAGTGGTAGATCGAGCAAGGTAGTGGTGCTGACGAAGTTGACGTTGTAACTCACCCCAAGGTGTTCCAATGGGTTCAGGTCGGTACCCTGGTCAGGCCAGCCCAGTTGAAACTGGGGCGGCCGAAGTGGCCGTGCGGTTAAAGGCGCTGCAGTCTGGAACCGCAAGACCGCTACGGTCGCTGGTTCGAATCCTGCCTCGGGCATGGATGTTTGTGAAGTCCTTAGGTTAGTTAGGTTTAACTAGTTCTAAGTTCTAGGGGACTAATGACCTCAGCAGTTGAGTCCCATAGTGCTCATAGCCATTTGAACCATTTGAACCAGTTGAAATTGAAATTTGTGGTGAGGTCTTATGGGACTAAACTGCTGAGGTCATCACCCCATAAGCTTACACACTACTTACTCTAACTTAAACTAACTTATGCTAAGGATGACACAAACACCCGTGCCCGAGGGAGCCCTCGAACGTCAGAGCCGCGCGGACTGTGACAAGACGCCCTAGACCGCGCGGCTACCCCAGCCCAGTTCAGGAATGCTAATGTCCACAGATCACTGTCCCGCAAATTATGTTTTATGACAGGGTGCATTGTCATGCTGATACAATCATCGGTTCAGAGCTGCTCCTCTTTTCCTACCAAGTACTGTAAACCGCATTCGTATCCTTCTGCATTTAGCGCTTTATTAAGTGCAATAAGAACAGCACACTTTAAAGTCGAAAAACAGGTAAGTGACGGAACACTGCCTTCCACATACTTCACTGTTGTCACAACACATGATTACACGTAACGTTCTCCAGTTCTGGAAACTAAAACCGTTCCATCGGATTGCCACAGGATATACACTGAAGACGCAAAGAAACTGGTACATCTGCCTAGTATCGTGTAGCGCTCACTCGAGCATGCAGAAGTGCCGCAACACGACATGGCATGCACTCGAATAACGTCCGAAGTAGTGCTGGAGGGAATGACACTATGAATCCCGCAGTGTTGTCTATAAATCCGTAAGAGTACGAGCGGGTGGAGATCTCTTCTCAACAGCACTTTGCAAGGCATCCCAGAACTCAGAAGTGTTCCTGGAGCCTTTGTGTAGCAATTCTGGACGTGTAGGGTGTCGAATTGTACTCCTGGAATTGTCCAAGTCCGTCTGAATCCACAACGGACATGAATGGACGAAGGTGATCAGACAGGACGCTTACGTTTTTGTCACTCGTCAGAGTCGTATCTAGACGTAACAGGGGTCCCATATCACTTTAACTGCACATGACCCACACCAATACAGAACCTCCACCATCTTGAACAGTCCCCTGTTGACATGCAGGGTCCATGGATTACCGAGGTTGTCTCCATACCTGTACAAGTCCATCCGCTCGATACAATGTGAAACGAGACTCGTCCAACGAGGCAACCTGCTTCCAGTCATCAACAGTCCAATGTCGGTGTTGACGAGCCCAGGCGAGGCGTACAACTGAGTGTGTTCAAATGGTTCAAATGGCTCTGAGCACTACGGGACTTAACTTCTAAGGACAGCAGTCCCCTAGAACTTAGAACTACTTAAACCTAACTAACCTAAGGACATCACACACATCCATGCCCAAGGCAGGATTCGAACCTGTGACCGTAGCGGTCGCGCGGTTCCAGACTGTAGCGCCTAGAACCGCTCGGCCACTCCGGCCGGCAACTGAGTGTGAACCGACGGAACTGTATTTATGACCAATTTACTTTACGGTATTAATTCTTATTTTCGACCACTCACTCGCGAATGTATGTGCCCTGTTATTTTGTGGAGACAGTCGCGCGTATTCTATAATAACGTTACTTGTAATATCCAGTGGCTTAGTTTCCACAATTGACCTTTGCCTGTGTCGCTACGGCGCTTCACGCGCAATACTTATTACGCGACCACCATAACAACTCTCATTTCAAAATTTGTGCAGTTATCAAGCGTACACGAGAGGGCCTTCGGCTCCTAAAGCCCATATCGATGATGTTTCGTTGAATGGTTAGCACGCTGACATTCGTTGATGGACCAGCATTGAAATCTGCAGCAATTTGCGGAATGTCTGCATCTACATTTATACTCCGCAAGCCACCCTACTGTGTGTGGCGGAGGGCACGTTACGTGCCACTGTCATTACCTCCCTTTCCTGTTCCAGTCGCGTGTGGTTCTCGGGAAGAACGACTGCCGGAAAGCCTCCGTGCACGCTCGAATCTCTCTAATTTTACATTCGTGATCTCCTCGGGAGGTGTAAGTAGGGGGAAACAATATATTCGATACCTCATCCATAAACGGACCGCCGGCCGTGGTGGTCTCGCGGTTCTAGGCGCTCAGTCCGGAACCGCGGGACTGCTACGGTCGCAGGTTCGAATCCTGCCTCGGGGATGGATGTGTGTGATGTCCTTAGGTTAGTTAGGTTTAAGTAGTTCTAAGTTCTAGGGGTCTGATGACCACAGATGTTAAGTCCCGTAGTACTCAGAGCCATTTCAACCAACCATAAACGGACCCTCTCGAAACCTGGACAGCAAGCTACACCGCGATGCAGAGCGCCCCACTTGCAGAGGCTGCCACTTGAGTTTGCTAAACATCTCCGTAACGCTATCACGCTTACCAAATAACCCTGTGACGAAACGCGCCGCTCTTCTTTGGATCTTCTCTATCTCCTCTGTCAACCCGTCCTGGTACGGATCCCACACTGATGAGCAATACTCAAGTATAGGTCGGACGAGTGTTTTGTGAGCCACCTCCTTTGTTGATGGACTACATTTTCTAAGGACTCTCCCAATGAATCTCATCCTGGTACCCGCCTTACCAACAATTAATTTTATATGATCATTCCACTTCAAATCGTTCCATACGCATACTCCCAGATATTTTACGGAAGTAACTGCTACCAGTGTTTGTTCCACTATCATACAATCATACAATAAAGATTCCTTCTTTCTATGTATTCGCAATACATTACATTAGTCTATGTTAAGGGTCAGTTGCCACTCCCTGCACCAAGTGCCTATCAACTGCAGATCTTCCTGCATTTCGCTGCAATTTTCTAACGTTGCAACTTCTCTGTAGACTACAGCAACATCCGCGAAAAGCGGGATGGAACTTCCGACATTATCTACTAGGTCATTTATATATATTGTGAAAAGCAATGGTCCCATAACACTCCCCTGTGGCACGCCAGAGGTTACATTTGTCACGTTGAACGAGTCTCTTCAGTCGTCTTTGATACCTTTCTTGCAGGATCTTTTTCCGGCCACAGCGATTTCGGAGCTTTGATGTTTTACCGGATTCCTAATATTCACGGCACACTCGTGAACTAGTCGTACGGGAAAATCCCCACTTCATCGCTACCTCGGAGATGTTGTGTCCCATCGCTCGTGCGCCGTCTATAACACCACTTTCAAACTCACATAAATCTCGACAACCTGCGAATTTAGCAGCAGTAACAGATCTAACAACTGCGCCGGAATACGTATGTCTATACCAGTTTCGTTGGCGCGTCAATGTAGCACCATTCGTCCTATTAATTCACTGTTCAGTGGCATTCCTTTTTGTACCAACTGAAAGGTCTATTGCCTTTCACTACACAAATTTGTGGTTTCGGAGGAACTGCTCTACTATTATGCACCATTGTTTTTAATTGTTTGCTCTCACTCATTGCGCCAGCTGGACTGTTGGTAGTGCTTTGGAGGTAAAGAGTGATTCCTTCCGCTGATTTCATGCTATTTTTTATAACCACCCTCGGCAGTGCTCGGCGGTCTCTGTTGGTCTGCATGATCTTGGCTTCGCTGCGGATGTTCATTCGCCTTTCCACTTCACACTCACATTACCGCCAGACGACTTGCACAGCTGCAGAAGGGTTGAACGTCCCTGGTGGATTTGTTCTATGTCACTGGCCTCTTCTTCCCGACCCATTCTGCTCTTACTGCTTCTCTACTGACGACGCAGTACTAACTGACTTCTTTTATACAGGTAAGTCCGCCTCTGACGATATTTTGTGGTCACTTCTTGATTATATTTACACAGGAGCATCTGAATTCTTTTGCCGGTGATACAAACATTGCAATAAATAGCAAATCAAGTGTAGTCTTAGAAATATGGGCTAGTAAAATATTTGTGGACATTAATCACTGGTTCCTAGCCAATTATTTGTCACTAAACTTCGAAAAAACACACTACATGCAGTTCAGAACTTGTAACGGGTGTTCCACGAGTATATGCCTAACATACGATGACAAGCAGATAGATGAAGAGGACAGTGGTAAATTCTTGGGATTACAGCTTGATAATAAATTCAATTATGAGGAGCACACCACAGAACTGCCGAAGCGTCTTAACAAATCTCTATTTGCAATGCGAATTGTGTCAGATATAGGGGATATAAAAATGAAAAAGCTGGCATACTATGCTTACTTTCATTCCATATTGTCATATGGGATTATTTCTTGGGGTAATTCATCAAGCCAAGCTAAAGTTTTCCAGGCACAAAAACGTGCAGTGAGAGTTATATGTGGTGAGTACTCAAGAACATCCTGCGGAAACTTGTTTAGGGAACTAGGGATACTAACTACTGCTTCGCAACATATTTATTCCTTAATGAAATTTGTCATTAAAAATATATCACTTTTTCAAACCAACAGCTCAATTCATGGAATCAATACTAGAAATAAGAATAATCTTCACAAGGATTTAAAGTCACTTACTCTTGTACAGAAAGGTGTGCATTATTCAGGAACACACATATTCAATAACTTGCCAGCAGCCATAAAAAGCTTAACAACCAATGACATTAAGTTTAGGAGAAGCCTAAAGGATTTATTGGTGGCCAACTCCTTCTATTCCATTGATGAATTTCTCAGTAGACCCAACTCATTTGTGTGTGTGTGTGTGTGTGTTTGTGTGTGTGTGTGTGTACAATCTAACTTCTGCACCATTGCAGTGCAGTAATGTGTTCATTGTAAATAAGTATGATAGTAGTTATACTACATGTTTATTAGCTTATAAATAAAAAACTTTTTATTTTAAATTCAGTGCTTTAGTGTTTGTAAAATGATTCTTTCATATAGTGTTCATTAAAAAAAATGACGATCATTCCTCTTGGGACCTGTGGAATGGTACATTAGCTTATTTGTTTGAGTTGTAAATATTTGTCATGTGTTATTGTTTTTTCTGACATGTTCTACATCCTGGAGGACCTCTTCACTACGGATCAATTGGAATGAAAGTAAAACTAATTTAATCTAATGAGACAACGCAGTTGCGATGTGAAGACGCGTTGGAGGCAGGCGGCCGTGTTGAAAATGAATAACAGTGCTGCATAAGAGCAGGATTGGTCGCTAGTCAAAAAGTTATGCTTAAGAAATAGATTGACTTTATTGTTCGTAATATGTAGATTCTTACAGCGTCCCACCGAAGATGAGGGTGCGGTCAGCTACCAGCCCAACATAATAAAATAAAAAATAAATCCTATGCAGCCAGTGTCTGCTTTTCGACACAAAAAATGAATTTCCAGATATCGCGAATAAAATTTTTAAGTTATTTATCTTTTTTGACTAAGAACTGTGTTTTGGTTACTGGTCTCACTCTTTATCTTTGCAGTTTTGGACTGTAAATATATCTGGACTCTTATCTGTCATCGATTGATAGGTAGATAGGGATAGAAATAAACAGAAAAATAAAAATGGCATGCAGACTTACTACGTTTTTTCTAAACTAAGCTTCCTACGTACCTACAGAGCAAAGTTTGTATTACCAGTTTTGACTTATGCCAATGAGATATGGATTTTTAATGTAAAAAAAAAATTTGAGTTTGTTCAGTGAGCGATTGAGAGATGGATTTTGGAGAATTTACAAGAATGACAGGAAAATAAATGAATCATAGTACAGAATGGAGATGATGACGTTATAATAAACGTAACGAAAATGAAACGGAAATGGGCTGGGCATGAGAACGTGACACAACGATAATGCTTCGTCAGAAAAAATTAAAGGACACTAACGATTAACGTAAAAGACACGTAGATTATTGTTTGTTCCATGTTTGGAAAGCGCTTTGTCCCGCTTCCATGTACTGAATTGCTGCACAAGCGCTCCGGTTGCTTAAAACTTCTTTATTTCACACTACGCCATGTTTCGGCATTTATACTGAACCCATTTTCTAGTGATATATGAAAATTGTGCTGTGGTGAAGCGAAGTCCAATGACTTTCGGTAGATAGGAAAATAAGCAAACACGAGAGTAAAACTCGTCTGGCATCAGATGTCTTTGCATCACCACAGCATGATTTTCAGACTTCAACATAAAAATCTCGTCATGAGTAAAATAAAGAACTTTTTAGCAACTGAAGTGGTTACTCATCAAGTAAGGTGAATGGTCAGGCTGTTGTCATATTTTTCACTGAGAGTTTTATAATAGTAAACTGACACATTCTACATGATAGCGACATATAGAAATTATGATCCATGGAATATGCAAATAACTACTACGAATAGGATATTTTTGTGCTTGTCATTGGCATTATAGTGCAGCGTATTCGCAGTCTATGCAAGTGTTTAAAGCTGCCCTTACCGTCTCACAAGACGGCGACACTGCTAAAATCGACGGACGTTCTATCGCCGTGATAGCGAACGCCTCTTGTAAGCAGAGATCTCAAAATTTCCCTTCAATGTGCCCCGAAACATTGTAAATGCTCAGCTACTTAAATAACGACATTAATGGACAAATAGCTGGTAAACTGATTACCACAAAAATATTAAAATAACATCTAGTCAATTTACTGTCCTCGACATTCTAGCTGTACACTATATTGTCTTAACTTTGCCATAAAGTTGTGGAAATGTTTTATGGGTGGGGTAATTCTTTCTATTTTCTTGTGTAATGTGTAGATTTCTTATCAATTATCGTCTTTTGTAGCTCATAAAGATTCCGTTTAAGATTCGATGAAAACAGTTGTTTGGAAATGTTTTTATTTAACTTTCCCGCTTTTTCACATGCTGAGCTTGGAACACTGACAACACAAAATGAATTTCAACGAGATACATGATTTGCCTTTACTTTAATGTGGAAAATGATCCTCCACTGCCACATAGTTGTGTGTGTGAACGTGCTGTGTTATAGAACAAGTGGACTACAATACCAGCGCCAGCTCACGCTTTCTTATATTTCATTCTTGTCTTAGGGCTAAGTATAAGCTTCCGGTAGTAAAGTAACAGGGTAGTGAACCAGTTAAACTATTAGCTGCGTCATTATACAGTGTTCTGCAAAACTTGAGAGAAGATTGATAAAGTAACACAACATATTAACTACTCGGTGGAAATGAAGTGCGAGAGCACGTTTCAGGGATCTCTCAGTCGTACACAGTAAGTTGGGCGTCACCTGGCCTGAGGCAGGATACTGGGCCTGCAACGAACTTGTGACGTCACACTAGTTGCCTTGCCCGACATACATAGCAAATGCTCGGCTCATTCTAGGGCCAATGGGAAATCAGTATGTCAATGAAAAGGTACCCTCGATAGATCTTAACATTGTCATGTGTTATCGAGAGTTTACTTGTATTTAAATGCACAGTTAAGAATTATTAAACTATTATGAAATGGTTACTCATTCCCCGCCACATATGGTCACTGGAGCTCGTAAGTTCTGATCTCCCCTCTGCTTCCTTATATAAACTATTGTCCACATTAAACAATGCCAAGAAATTAATAAACAAATTCTTTACAAAGATTTTTAGAGGAGCGAAGATTACAATAAACTTTCAAGTTTACTTACCTTTTCATGTTGAGATGGCTCCAGTTCTTCTTGTCTAGGGGTCTGAAAATCTCACATCAGGTCCTCATGATTGGTTTGAACTAAATAAATTTGAAGATTGTGGTTGCAGAAGCCGGCCGATGTGGCCGAGCGGTTCTAGGCGCTTCAGTCTGGAACCGCGCGACCGCTACCGTCGCAGGTTCGAATCCTACCTCGGCCATGAATGTGTGTGATGTCCTTAGCTTAGTTAGGTTTAAGTAGTTCTAAGTTCTAGGTGACTGATGACCTCAGATGTTAAGTCCCATAGTGCTCAGAGCCATTTTTTGGTTTCAGAATGTTTTTTTTTTTACGTAAAAATATTCTTTCACATTTTAGCAAATCATACAGTTTTTTTACTTTTCACATTAACAAAGACGAAATTACATTGTTCGCCCCTATTATACAAGAATACGTCCGATCACATTAGAGGCAAGCTTATGATTCTCTCGCTCTGAGGAAAAGAAACAATATTCCAAAGGGTTTACAAATTTTCTTAACAATTGAATTCCTGCTAGCTTTCATTACCTTTGCCAATGGCCTTGCCGCAGCGGCTACACCGGTTCCCGTCAGATGACCGTAGTTAAGCGTTGTCGGTCTGGGCTAGCACTTGGATGGGTGACCATCCGGTCTGCCGAGCGCTGTTGGCAAGCGGGGTGCACTCAGTCCTTGTGAGGCAAACTGAGGAGCTACGTGCTTGAGAAATAGCGGCTCCGGCCTCGTAAACTGACATACGGCCGGGAGAGAGGTGTGCTGACCACATGCCCCTCCATATCTGCATCCAGTGACACCTGTGGGTTCAGGATGACACGGTGGCCGGTCAGTACCGTTGGGCCTTCATGGGCTGTTCGGGAGGAGTTAAGTTTCATGACCTTATTGATTTAGATTTTTATTTCATAAATGAATCCAGAAATAAACACAGTGAACTTTATAGGACTGCGTAATTAATAATAGAAATTTTAAGTGTGCAAATATTTCGTAATTTCAAATGTTTCTAGAAATAATAATTTTAACTGTACACCCACAGCTAGTACTTATCGATTATAACATCCAAACTAAAATATTTTAGAAAGTAATTCCTTTTCATATATTTTAGCTTGAAACATAACATACTGTGAATAAAATTATATGAAAGTTTTCAGAAAAGCAACTGAGACAATACTGACCTGTCCAAAATTCTAAAAATAAAACTGGTGCCGACAACTACTGTTGAGGAAAAGTAATGTTAGAGAAGGATGACCCGTTACAATCTGTAGAGTCACGTGGGATGATACACGCCACAGGGCCTATATATCTCGATGCCCCCGGCCCGAGGTCAGCACAGCTGTAGCCCCAAATGGAGGTGGCCCCGCAACATGAGGCGGGAAGACATTGTGTGTCAATCAACGATCAGTTATGATGCACTACGACATGGCCTGCAGACAATACCTGGATGGCTTCATTCTTGTTCTTTCACTTCTTTTGTTGTAATTTCGTGCAGACACACAGTTTGTCTGCGTCTTTATGTTTATTTTCCACCTTTATGTGTTTGCAAATATGCTAGCCCATTCGGAACTCCGTAATTAATCTAAGAAGGCACTACACTTCCGTCATAGGCACAGGTGTGCGACGGTAAGAAAAGTGGTATCCGAATCCGCGTCTTATCCACAAGTTCCTTATCCGCATCCACAGGTCTTTTATCCACTTCTGTGGTTATTCAAATTTTATGACCCATTTTAAACCTTTCGTTTTTCCGGAGCTCTAACGATACGATTGCATCTCGCCTAACTTTCCGTCTGCGGAACCCGGATCCGTTATTTTACGTTCAAAGTAATGGCCGATCACGAGCACATTTCAATACTACACTACCTATTACGTTCTTGGCATGTTCTGTAAGTTACAAATTTCTGTCATAAATGATGGAACGGTTTTTATGAAAATTTCTGTGAAACTGTTCTGTAGCACTAGTTAGTCAAATGAAGTTTCCACATACTGTATACAGTTTAAAGTTCGTGTCAAACGTAGGTAGGTCACAATTTTGTAGGTAGCAGCTACCCATTAGAAAGTGATAGCATTAGTATGCTTGTAGATTAATGAAGATATTTTTCTAATAGATTAGAGCTTCATTTTCTAAGGTGTAGCGCTTTCTTCCTTCCACCATCCCTCTGCATGCCACGATAGTAATGTGAGTTCTCTCATGTCTACGGTTTCCCACTATTGTGACAGTTATTCCACTGATTCGCTTCTTGCATGATGGAAGTATCAGCCACGGACGTGTGAATAGACTTTCAACTTTCTGCACACGTGCTATGGGTGTGCACGGTGGACTACCGGTTAAGCAGGAGCGATAGGGGCATCCTGTAAGGCAAGCAGAGTCTGAAAAGCTAACACTGTGATGCAGTGGCGACCTTCTTGGTCAAGCGAATATTGAAAGTCTAGCTCTGTGGCCTAAGTTTAGTTTCCCAATGAGTTCCTTAGCCTGTTCTGTGGTAGAACGTTTGAGAGCGAGCTCTGCTCATTGGGTCAAGTGAGAAGCTCCTTTTTACAATAAGCAACGAAGTTCGTCGCATAAAACCGAATATATGGTCATACTATACTGTTTTTATTATTATGAAAAGCAACTTAGTAAATAACAGAGACAATATACTGCTACCCTGAATCAAAATACAGTTTTATAGTTTTAAATCGTACGACTCGAAAATGTGTAAGTACATTATGTACATAATTGGTCAATTTCAAGTTTCACAATTGTACACATTAAATTTCACATCATGAATGATACAAAGAGTAGAAAAACGGTCCACAGTGCCTCATTACACTGGCATGAACTATTCATTAGTCATTAAATTTTATTATTAAAACAATTTAGTGACTCGATCATTGTAGAGGAGTTGAGAATGGTAATGAAAAATTCGTGTGGACACATGATATTGGCGGGGATTCGGCTGCCGTCGCATCCTGCATTTCGGTCTCCATAATAACCTGTTTTCTGTGTCTTCACTGGTCAACTTTCTACTGGTCGTAGTCCTTTGTCTCCCTCGAATCCACTGAAATCGCAGTCTCCTTCTGAGCCTTCTGCTTGTCTGTCTATATACCAATATATTTTTCGGTACCCTTTCTTGCTCCTTTCTCTTTAAGTGTCCAAACAATGAAAGTTGCCTGTTTTCTATTTAATCCATTAAGGCATCTTTTTTGTGTGTTATTTCCAGCAGATCCTCATTTGTTCAATGATGTAAATGGGAGATCCTTGATGCTCGGAATAGAAAATCAATTATTTATCATGTGTAAACATGAAAACAGTGTGGTTACCTTGGTAAACGGAAAGGTTTATGCCTTTTACTGGTTTCCCCATCAATACTGCGAATAGTTCCCTTCTTCATTCTTATAAAAAAAATGGTTCAAATGGCTCTGAGCACTATGGGACTTAACATCTGAGGTCATCAGTCCCCTAGAACCTAGAACTACTTAAACCTAACTAACCTAAGGACATCACACACATCCACGCCCGAAGAAGGATTCGAACCTGCGACCGTAGTAGCAGCGCGGTTCCGGACTGAAGCGCCTAGAACCGCTCGGCCACCGCGGCCGGCCATTCTTATCCATCTGAGTTAGTTCTCCCTTTCTAATGACACAACTGTCGTCAGTACGATATAACTTACTTTTCTTCTCTGCTGACGTGATATGATACACATATAACTTCGGAGAATCATTTCCATCGTAATATAATACACAAGTGTCTTCTCTAGACCAAGTACAGACATTTTTCATATTGGTCGTAGAATTATAGATTTATTGCTTTGCCATATTTTGGGTTATGTTGTGTTTTTTAAGAAAGAATCTCTTAACGTTGTCAACTTATGTGCTAAAATGTACGAACAAATGGGGTACAACAATCTTCCATGTACTGTTGTTGTCCTTCGTATATTTTCTGACGTCAGTAGTTGGACAATGGGGTATCAACAAAGTCTACGTTGTTCCCATATCAGCCGAAGGTAAAGGGTCAAGTTTACACAGTTCTCAAATCTCCCGATGTGGTTAATATCCTCCTTGGTCAATATCCTCAGGCAGCCATCCTCTGCATCTACGAGGTCACTGGTCATAGTCTTCCTTGATCAAAGTCTTCTCCAAGAGAAGGGATCCATTATTCTCTACAAACCAGCCACTTGGCCTTGCCCCCTTATCTATACTACTGTGTAAAGACAAGTTGCTGTTCAACTTTTATATCAAAAATCACTAAAAGTTCTCAACCAATTTATTTTAGATTTTACACGATACTCCAATAAACATTCGGACAGACACAGGCTGCATATTTTTTCAATATACGGTATATGGTATATAAATACGTTGATACTACAAAAATTGGGAACACAGTTACCAAAAATTCCGTTAAGTTCTAGACCGATCTACTTCAAATTTTATCATGATACTCCAATAAACGTTTGGACAGACATAAACCTTACGTTTTTCAATATATATGACATGTAACTACAGTGTAATATATGAAGTGGAAATGTTAACAAAGTTCTTGACTGATATCCCATCTTAACACGTTACTCTACTAAACTTTTGGACAGACATAGGCTGAATATTTTCCAAAATATATGGTGTATATATACGTATGTAATATATAAAGTAGAAACGTTGTTACAAAAAATCTCAAAATGTTGCTGATCCATTTCGAGTTTTTATGCGATTTCTAACAAATATTTGAACAGACATAGTCTACATATTTCTTCAATATATATGGTATATAAATGCATATATACAACATGGAGAGGAAAGGTTGTTACCAAAAATCCCAACAAATTCTAGAGCAATTTAATTTAAATTTTACATGATACTCGTTAGCAAAAATTTCAATTATTTCTAGACTGATGTGCTTCAGAGTTATATACGACTTCCAAATAAATGTTCAGGTGGACATAGGCTACATAATATCGCAATATATCTGTACAGTGTGTTTGGGGTATAAGCCCAGATATTTCTGCTGATGACTGGGGACAGTGCAGTGAACAACATGATATGTGTATTTGCTTCAGTTAGAGACTAAAAATTATAGCTATTATGAGTAGTAAATTTTTAAGGTTGGTGATTACCTCCAAGTATATAAGGCAAGAGGAAGCCCTTAATGCCTCTTTTCCCCTGGGCAGCCCGTCAGTTCTTCGACTGTGGGCAGAAGGACACAAAAAGAGTAGTCTGTACTGACAGACTTAGTCCACTGATCGGCACAGTTATGACTGTTCAGATAACGTCAGGTAGTAAATTACGTGATATGTTTTTGGCAAGACTGCTTCATACAGAGAAAACAACAACCAACACACTGAGGTGTGTATATTAAGATACCAATGATCACAATATTTGTACCTATACCCGGAACACTCTGTGTATACTGTGTAAGGGAGAAAGTTGTTAGCAAAAATCACGAAAAGTTCTTCATCAATTTACTATATACTAATAAGCATTGAGATGGATACAGGCTATATACTTTTTGAGCAGCAATGTACAGGTTTTCTGTTGAAACCGGATGGGGGAAAGAAAATGCTATACTAAGATGTGCTGTGAAAATTCTCGGTTTCGTTTTCTTCCATGAAGTCAGTTTTAACTATTATAGCAAGGCATTTAAAATGTTAGACTTGTTTCTCCATTATATATTCTTTCTCCTCATATACAATTATGGATGCATGTGATCAGCCAGGATGTACGTGTCACCTGTCAGAATCGTATCTAGTCGTATCAGGGGCAAATGCAACTGCACACGCCCCACACCATTACAGAGCCTCCACCACCATGAACAGTCTCCTGCTGACATGCAGGGTACATGGATTCATAAGGTTATCTCTAGACCCATACACGTCCATCCGCTCGATACAATTTGAAACGAGACTCGTCCGACCAGGCAACATGTTTCCAGTAATCAACAGTCCACTGTCGATGTTGACGGGCCCAGGCGAGGCGTAAAGCGTTGCGCCGTGCACTCATCAATGGTACACAAGTTGGCCTTGGGCTCCGAAATCCCATATCGATGATGTTTCGTTGAGTGATTCGCACGCTGACACTTGTTGATGGCCCAGCATTGAAATCTGCAGCAATTTGCGGAAGGGTTCTGTCACACTGAAAGGTTCTCGTCAGTCGCCGTTGATCCCGTTCTTGCAGGATCTTTTTCGGGCCGCACTGACGTCGGAGATTTGAAGTTTTGCCGGATTCCTGATATTCACGGTACACTCGTGAAATGGTCGTACGGGAAAAGCCCCTCTTCATCGCTGCCTCGGAGATGCTGTGTCCTACTGCTCGTGTGCCGACTGCAACAGCACGGTCAAACTCACTTAAATCTTGGTAACCTGCCACTGTAGCAGTAGTAACCGGTCTAACAACTATGTCATCCACTTGTTGTCTTAAATAGGCGTTGCCCAACGCAGCGCCCTGTTCAAATGTTCAAATGTGTGTGAAATCTTATCGGACTTAACTGCTAAGGTCATCAGTCCCTAAGCTTACACCCTACTTAACCTAAATTATCGTAAGGACAAACACACACACCCATGCCCGAGGGAGGTCTCGAACCTCCGCCGGGACCAGCCGCACAGTCCAGGACTGCAGCGCCATAGACCGCTCGGATAATCCCGCGCAGCGCCGTGTTCTGCCTGTTTACATACCTCTGTTTTGAATACGCATGCCTATACCAGTTCCTTTGGCGCTTGAGTGTAGTACTGGTGATATATACATTTAATGTTTCAACAACGAACACATCTGTTTGGATATGATACGAGTAATTGCAGCATCTTTACTTATACCAAAACCAAAGCACCGAGTGCCTCTCAATGCAGCTCAGCGCGCCTGTGCTACGGGGATTTTGGCACCAGCGGCGTGGGAGACTCGCCTCCTCGCGAGCCTCTACGGCGGGACAGCACAGCTTCTTTTGCTACTAACTGACATCTTGTTATCATGAGATTACGTGGGCTTGGGTCATGCCTTCTATCTCTTATAACTGCGGGAGCATCATTATCGTTCCTCGTACCGCTAACTGCCAATTTAACTACAAAACTTATTCGAGAGAAGTGCATGCTCTAAGCGACATGTAATCTGCATTTCGCATATGCTCCCTGATCGAAGTATTCGGACTCTTATCTTAGCGATCGGAGGTATATCTCCCTCTTAATAATCGTCTTGTGCAATTTAGCAGGTGTTTCGGCAGACAGTTGCAATTCATAGTTGCAGTCAGCACAGCTAAATACTGGTCACCACGACTTTAATGTGATGGAAAGTGTCTGATTGTTTCCTGCTAAGAATAAAATGATTTTACGTTGTTAATCGCCAAGTATTAACAGGAAGAATACCCAGTACTCCAACACAGCTAAGCGATCATCATTATACATCGACTCTTACAATCCTTAAGTGTGCGACACACGGGAAGCGGCTACACAGGTAGCGGGGCTGTGTAGAGGCAGTAAGTGGGTTTTTAGGTTGGAGGGTCTCGGGAAACAATATAATGGACGTCAGACTGAAAGGGTGTGGGGGCAAGCACAGGAAGGTAGATCTAGAAACAGTCGTTATGGTAGTTGTAAATTGTCACAGCTGTGTTGAGAAAGAACGAGAGCTCCAAGCGCTAAGCCGAAGCTCAAATCGTTATAGGTACGGTAAGCTGACTAAAACCGAAAATAAGTTCAGCCGAAGAACCTAACCGTGTTCAGAAAGGACAGATTAAGTTCATTGAGGCTTTTTGCGGATGATGCTGTGGTATATCGAGAGGTTGTAACAATGGAAAATTGTACTGAAATGCAGGAGGATCTGCAGGAAGTTGACGCATGGTGCAGGGAATGGCAATTGAATCTCAGTGTAGACAAGTGTAATGTGCTGCGAATACATAGAAAGAAAGATCCCTTATGATTTAGCTGCAATATAGCAGGTCAGCAACTGGAAGCAGTTAATTCCATAAATTATCTGGGAGTACGCATTAGGAGTGATTTAAGATGGAATGATCATATAAAGCTGATCGTCGGTAAAGCAGATGCCAGACTGATATTCATTGGAACAATCCTAAGGAAATGTAATCCGAAAACAAAGGAAGTAGGTTACAGTATGCTTGTTCGCCCACTGCTTGAATACTGCTCAGCAGTGTGGGATCAGTACCAGATAGGGTTGATAGAAGAGATAGAGAAGATCCAACGGAGAGCAGCGCGCTTCGTTACAGGATCATTTAGTAATCGCGAAAGCGTTACGGAGATGATAGATAAACTCCAGTGGAAGACTCTGCAAGAGAGACGCTCAGTATCTCGGTACGGGCTTTTGTTGAAGTTTCGAGAACGTACCTTCACCGAGGAGTCAAACACTACATTGCTCCGTCCTACGTATATCTCGCGAAGAGACCATGAGGATAAAATCAGAGAGATTAGATCCCACACAGAGGCACACCGACGATCTTTCTTTCCACGAACAATACGATACTGGAATAGAAGGAAGAACCGATAGAGGTATTCAAGGTACCCTCCGCCACACACAGGTAGCTTGCGGAGTATGGATGTAGATGTAGGAGTAGATTAAATACAGTTGGTGACGGAGTGTTTATTCCTGTCACAATTTGTTTACATTGTAGAGAAAATGAAGTAGATAGTTCCTAAGAGATAGTATTGATAGGGTTCATAACTGACAACCAGAATAAATTACTAACTGGTTCGTTATAACGACCCCTGAATCAGATGATACAGTTGCAACAAAGTAGGATCGAAGGCGGTTGAGAGATATAAATAATGATATAATGAAATAAATTAATGAGCGATGATACTGATCCCACATCGTACACAAAACGGGTCAGAACACTATTGCAGAAACAACGAAAAAACCATGCCAGAGTTAAAAGAACGCAAAATTCCCCAGATTGGCGAACTTTTACAGAAGCTCGAAGTTTAGCACAAACTTCAATGCGCGATTCTTTTAACAGTTTCCACAACGAAAGTCTGTCTTGAAATCTTGCCGGAAACCAAAAGAGATTCTTGTCGAATGTAAAGTATACCAACGGCAAGACGTAATCAACACCTTCAGTATTTGATAACGACGGTGATGTCACTGATGGCAGTGACAGGAAAGTACGAGAATCGTTAGTAAACGCCGTTTTCCGAAATTACTTCGTCAAAGAAGACGAAGTAAATATTCCAAAATTCGAATCAAGAACAACTACCAACATGTGTAACTTAGCGTAGATATCTTTGGTGAGGAGACGGGATCGACTCCGAGTCCAGCAGAGGGTGTATTGTGCGGAGGGGCCCTATAGCCCTCTCCCTAATCCAAAGAATGTGAGGGCCCGACGAGAGGCGCTGGTCGAGCTTGACGCCACGGTAAACTGCGTCCACGGGATGGGGCCTCCCACGATGGTGAGTGGCGGGGTTGAACTTGAGGCGCCATTTAGTGGACAAGCCCCCAGTGACTCGTAGCCGAGTTGCAGATGGCGTCCCGTGGTCTTCATGCAATGGGTGAACAGGGCAGTGTCGTCAGCATAGAGAGCTAACACCACCCTAACCACCCAGGGCGAGTGAACTGTATAAAGGGAGTAATGCAGAGTGCCTAAAACGGGCCCCTGAGACACCCCAGCTCGGGCAGGCCGGAGAGTGGACGTCCCTTGAACGGCGAGCACGTGGAATGAAAGGCCAGAGAGGTATGACTTTAGGAGGAACATGTATGACATTGAGACTCTATGTACAAAGAATCTGTACACGAGGCCGTCATGTCCGATGGAGTCAAAGGCCTGGGATACATTCCGGAATACCGCCCCAAGGTATTCCATCGTCTCCCGGGCCCTCATAGCGGGCTCCACCAGACGTTACAGCTGGTGAGTGGTGACATGGCCAACCTCAAATCCAAACTGTTCATCTGGGAGGAAACGTACCTGGTCAACATGCTGGAGAAGGCACTTCACGTACGTCCTCTCGAACACTTTCGAGAGGACCAGTACCAGACTAAAGGGCCTGTAACGTGAGGGCAGTTGTGGGTTCTTGTTGAGTTTTGGGATGTCCACCACTCTCGCATGCTTCCGCACAGCAGGGAAGACTCCTGAAAGTAGGATCTCATTGAAGATGTCTGCCAGAGGTTGATCTACCACTGGTGGTAGGTGATGCAGGAGTGTGGCAGTGATGCCATCACTGACACAGGATTTTCGAGCATTTAGTGTCTGAAGTTGTGAAGTGATCTCCTCAGCAGAGATCGGGATGATGACCTCTCTACCTCCCTGGCAGTCAGGAAGCTGGGGAGTCGTTCCTCAACGAGGCATACGTGGGCCTCACAACTACATCCTCTACTGGCATGAAGTTGGCTTGAGAGGTGTCAGCCAATACACTGGCTTTGACGTCGGGGTCGCTGATGGGTGCCTGGTCGATGAGTAGAGGTAGGGTACATTGTCTGTGCCGCAGGAAGCTGTATAAGACACGACATGAACTGCCATCATCAGGGTTGAGGGTGGCGACCAAGTCAGTCCACTCCCTATTCGGTGGGCCTCCACAGCTGGCTTAATCTCGCGTTGCAATTGGTTTAATCGGCGTTTCGTGGCCGGTTGACGCGTAAGTTGCCCCTCACGGAGCAGCAGATTTTTTGCAACAATATCTGCCAAGATGGGAGGCGTCAGGCGACGGGAGAAGTACCTTGGTCATTGTGGCTAGCCAGGTCTGGCGGTGTCAGCAGCTGGGAGCAGTGCATCAGTGAGGAATGCGAGGGCCGCCTCGGCCCTTTCCTCCATTGGGTTGGGTGCATACTGGATGTGGGTGATCACCTCGCCCTGATACCATTCGACGTCAACGTTCTTGTAGAAGGAACAGACAGCTTGAGCATCCACACCGATCACATCCATTTCAAAGATCACGGGGACGTAACCTGATGACAAGGTGGTTCTCATTGTGGCAGATACGAACTGGTCGAACCCCTTGAGGATGGCGATGTCGAGGACATCACGCTGCCCACGACCTGGGAAGATTGTTGGGTCGAAAGACCTCACTATTATGGCGCCGTTCCGCTGTGCAGAACGCAGGAGGCGACGTGCACTGCCATTAGTGAGGCGAGAGTTACACTGCTTGGACTTCGCACTGAAGTCCCCACCAGTGAAAAGCCGACCCTCCACCGCCAGCAGGGCATCGATGCCAGCACTCTGAAAAAGCTCCCGTGGTGGCCAGTAGGCCACAACGAAGGTGATATTGTCAGCAGTGGTGTTGACAAGCACACCGGTGGTTTCGATCGCGGCCAGCAGCGGTAAGTGCACCTGGTGGTGCTGGATAGAAGTCTTGATGTAGACAGTCAGTCTGTCCGTCCGGTAGTAGCTGAAGCTCGCCACTCTAACAGCGATTCCAGGCTTGAGGTGGGTCTCACAGAAGAGGCACATATCTATTGTCTTGTCATAGAGAAATTGCCGGAATTCCCGTTGTTGCTGGGGAAGACTATTTGCATAGAAAACGCAAATCTTCAGGCCGTAAGTACGGTCGTTACTCCATCTACGGCGTGGGGGTAACGGCGACCTAGAGGGCCGTCGAGACAGCGGAGACCTGCGCTGGGAGTTGGACATGACTGTATTAGGGGTTTGAAGGAGAGCGCGAAGCTCGTTTGCAGGAACTCCACTGGTCATGAGTGGAGTTCTGAGCAGCAAGTGCGACCTGGGTGGTGGCTGCAGGGGGGCTGGCTGTGCCAGCACGGCTGTTGTGGGGCGGCGGCTGCAGGAGGGCGTCCTCCGCGGCGTCCGCGGACAGTTACCTGTGCGTTGGCGACAGACGCGTAGCTGACTCCAGGCAGTACATTGCGTGCCGCCACGTTTGTGCGTTTTGAACGCAGTGCAACCCTGTAGCTAGCCACATCTGTCACTGCCTCTCAGGATATATTTACATATGGGCACAGCGGACGGCCGAAGGGAACGCCTGCAGTCATCTGCTCTATCCCCAAGTAACAGCATCTAAATGGCCACTTCCTCGGACACATATCATTTTATAATACTAGTGCGTATCAGTATAGAATCTTCGTAATTTTTGTATGAATTGAGTTAAATTAGCTTTAATTACAGAAAAAGTTTTAGCTTGCTTGCATTTAAGCTTTGCCGGCTAGTATGTTTAGAACGGAACCGACAGTAGAACTTGACCTCTGAACTACATCTTTAAGACACTTTGTATTGATTGTTTTTACATCAAAGTCTTGAAACTTGTTAATCTTAATTATTTATTAGATGTAATCAAGTGCTGTAGTCAGAACTGTCTATCATTAATACAACTGATACTTAATATACTACCAATAGGGCGTTTTTGTTCCAAACTTACTTTTCAGTAATTTATTTGAAAACTATTAGAGGTAGCTTAATGGAGTCACATAGTTAAGATTTTCATATCAGACTGACGCTTCATACCAATTTTCATCTTTCTAAGTCTAAAATTTAGTGCCTTCAATTTTTCTTAAAAACGTGGATTCTGACAAAAACTTTGTTCCGATCAATCTGAAAATCTTAACAGTTAATGTTGACATACATTTGCACATTCTAGCCGATTTTCGGCTTTGTACCTTTATTATTTCGCGCACTTGTTTTTTATTTAAAACCATGTACTTAGGGAAGCATATTCATCAGATCACAATTTTACAATTTAAACATTGATATACTGAATCATATGTTGACAAAGTTTCGAAAAGCAACTTTAATTTTTAATTTCATCCTTAGATTATGGTGCAACCTTTGTATGCTACGCACAGGTGCGTTATGATGACGTGGCCCTAGTAGCAGAGAACTGCGTTGACTCCTGGCACACTCGCTCGCCTCTAAACGAGGGTTGTCACTATAGCTGACCTCTTTGCAATGAAATTGATTTTAGCAAATTCCCAAATTCCCTAATACTACACTCATAAAGTAACTATATATATGGACCTTTGCAAATCATGAACATACATTACACAGAAACATGAGATAAAATTTTCGATTATTGCTATGTTACTGTTGTATATTTTATATAAATTTTTTAATCTTTGCCTAAACAGAAACATACAAAAATTTTCACTTTTCAGTACTCACTTATTTAATCACAATCGTAGGCACCATTGGGAACGCCCATACGACACTTTCACCAAATCATTAGAGGTAGAGGAAGGAAATTCAGTTCTTCATTATATTTTATCACAAAAAAGGGAAGAATTCACAGTAGATCGTGTCGTCCTCTCTTCCTCCTCCACTGCAGCTTGTAGGCTGCCTTTCATGAAGCCTCCGTGTCCCTGAGAAACAGATAACGTAGCCTAAGCTTCTGTTCTCAACGTACATCTAAGCGAGGACGAAATACATTATATATTCTACGAGGGCTGTTCGGAAAGTAAAGTCCAATCGGTTGCGAAATGAAAACCACAGTGAAAATAAAAAAAAGTATTCGTAACAGTTAGCCACAGCTTCCAGCTTCCTAGACGTTTGTCGTGGAGTTGTACAAACTTTCCACCACCCTTGTTAGAGAAAGTAGCCGCCTGTGCTTTCCACCAATTCTCTACGCTGGTCTGCCTTTCGTTGTTTGTAGCAAAATGTTGTCTTTGTAGCGAGGGGTTCATGTGAGCGGGAACGAAGAACGGAGAGAACCAATTAAGGGCTGTTTTATGGGTAATCAAACACTTCCCATCGACAACGCTGCAGGAGTGTCTTCATTGCCCATACAGAACGCGACTGAAAATTGTCTTGAAGAAAGAAATGCATGATATTTATGTTATGTGGGCTGCTTAGCTTCAGGCGAAATCTCTCACCAGATCCACATACTTGGCAGGAGACACTGTTGTTTTAAGTATTTTTATGTGGTCACTTAGCTCTCAGAACTAAGAAGAGCGACGTGAAGCGATCGACAAGCACACGAAAGACACTGCCCAATACATCTGCGCAAAGTTCCATCAGATTTTCACAGTGGTTTCCATTTCGCACCTAATCAAATCTTACTTTCCGTATAGGCCTCGTATTTTCCTTCAATAGTTCCGATAATTGAGAAGTTATCACAAAGAATTTCCTTTCTCTTCTTTTTCTTTAGAAAATTGTTATTAACTCATTTAAAAGTGATTATTGTCAATACGTTACATCATAAAATGGTATTATTAAGCGTGAATCACAAACTCTGCAGTTATCTTTTGTTTTATACATAAACCATACCACTGAAGGTCAATTTATATTCTTAAAGAGTGATATTTTGGGCTAGTTTGCAATTTATTTTATTACTTTATATATTGCTTTACTTAGAAATCTAAGTAACCTTTGTATATGGCTCAATTATCGTATGGATTGGTATGCTAAGGAAATCATTTGTTCGACATCAGTTACTTTGCTTTGTTACACAGTCAATAACATACAGAAACGTCTAAATCTTACGTAAGGTTGCAAAACTTTGTCCAAAAACTGTTGATTGTTTCTTTGTCTTAATTGCCCAAAAGCCGGCCGGAGTGGCCGAGCGGTTAAAGGCGCTACAGTCTGGAACCGCACGACCGCTACGGTCGCAGGTTCGAATCCTGCCTCGGGCATGGATGTGTGTGATGTCCTTAGGTTAGTTAGGTTTAAGTAGTTCTAAGTTCTAGGGGACTTATGACCACAGCAGTTGAGTCCCATAGTGCTCAGAACCATTTGAACCATTTTTTGAATTGCCCAAAAGCTATTAGTTTTCTCACCTCAAAACGATAACGTTCTCTTCTTAGAGATGTGATACATTCTGTTTGATGTGTATTTATAACGAAATCAGAGTTTATTTAAGGAATCATAGTAGAGATCTGAAGTTGAAACGGTCTTGCTGTTGTCAATAATTCACCAGTCGTACGCTTGTTTTTGGTGTTAATCGATTTGGTGACATGACGCTACCGAATTCTGTGTTTTGCTTTCAAAGGGTAGCGGCAAGTGTTCGAGGCTTTGTGTTCAAAACTTTCGACAGAAATGGACCTGCTGCAGCCATTGCCCACTGCCGAAACGCTCCTTAGGTGACCATATGTCTTGTGTTTCTTAGGCCCCTGTAAAATGATCGATGACCCACGAGTCAATTATTTTATATTTATCTCGAGTCGATCCTCCTCCCTTGGGTCCTTCATAGCAATGGTTGTTTAATATTTGTGTGTTTGTGCACTCTAACACTGGCCACTGTGGATGAACACTTTCGGGAAAACTTACCGACAGTACTTATTTGTCTCCAAGAAGTCAGTGGCAGATTTGGTTCTCGAATCCGACAAGACGTAAACCAAATACTGCAACGGCATCATACAAGGCGTAAACCGAATAATGCAACGGCGTCATAATGTGTGCGCAACAACCACAACATCTTAAAAGCTCAAAAAAACCTATCATTAATTTTTTGGACAAAGTTGTGCGAACGTACGTAAAAATGGACCAATTTCTCAACAGTATTAGCAGATGATCAAGGAGAGAATGGGAACAGCAAAATTATCATTCTTGGAATTGGTGACATAACGATCAGCTTTTTTTTTTCGGAATCGCTGACGACAGCATGCGGTCTTCTAGCAATGACATTATTCCTGGAATTCCCCCCTACCCCTACCCCCGTGCCAATGGCTTTATGTATTTAGCGAAAACGCGGAGTGAACAATGACGTGCAAGCTTTGCCTTCCATCCTTCCAGCAATTTTAATGTTTATAGTTCGATTGAGCGAGCACTTTCATTTAGCGTCTGTACATCCATCCAATATGAAGTGCCGACAGAAGTAGCAGCGATCAGCTGGGGTGAAGAAGACTTTAGGTAAGAGTTTCGTGATTCTTTTTGTTTTAACAATATGGTTATCGTTAGCAAAAACCCACCAGGTTTGTGTGCGCATGTCACAGCACTCCAGGCTGGCGCTAACCTTGATCTGCTGCCTTCCCTGTGTATTTTACAGACGCTCTGATCTATTGTGATAAATTAACAAAGTTTATACTTAGGTTTTTTGTTGTTATTGTGACTTATGAGGCCACGCAGATGTTGCTACCTTGTCCTTTCAGACCTACTATTGTTCGACTATGTCATAGCACAGCAACACCAGCAGCAGTCACTGTTCACAGAACGTTTTCGTTACGACCTTTCCAACCCAGTGACGTTCAACTGCTCAACGCCACAGCCTCAACCGGAGCTCGAGCCGGTAAGATACGGGGTTAGCTATGTTTTCAGCTACTTTTTAAGATCACCCAACTACCCATTATCCCCATCCAAAAGATACAGATGGACCGATGTCAATAGGATGCTTTTTAGCGTTATTGGTAGTGCAGCGATTAAGAAAGCAAATATCCTAGCACAGCAATTATTTTTTTATGGAATGTTCCGTCGGTTCTTGGAGAAACATAGCCATATTAATAACTTGAATAGAAAGTATTAATGTTCCCCAACAATATTTATTAATTCGTTACGAACCGGCTTCCGGCTTCTTAGACCATCGTCAGATAACTTCATACTGAATAGATAGTCTACAAAACTTCAGCGAGAATTCATAGTGAACAGAAGGATGCTATACAGAGATGTGACATTTTATGACTATACACTAGCATGATGTAATACCTAAAGAGACACTGGACAAATAAAACTTACATCACAGTATATTCAAATATTAAAACTATGTGAGTGCATAAAACAGGAATGTTCTGCAAGTGAGTAATGGCACAGGCTGCTATGTCATATGGGCAAACTGGTGAATGTGATGAACTGACCGAGTAAAGGGAGGGGAAGAATTTCGTCTGTGAAATGCGGGTGTGAAACAGTTATAACAAGCTTATTAGCTAATGGTGAGAAAAACAATAACTGGCTGCTACTTTAATAAGGGTGAGTAATAGAACTGTGTTTGGTCGTTATGGACCAGGTCAGGATTCTTTGATTGGTGTTTATGGAGGAGCTTGGATAACAATATCATCCACATAATTAATGCAACCCAGGAGAGGCATTATCAATTGCTCTAAAAATCGTTGGAAAGTAGCTAGCCACACCGAAGAAAGGCCCAAATGTTGATAGAGACCTAAAGGAGTATTCAAACCAAACCTTGCCCAGACTCTTCGTCCACAGGAACCTGCAGATACGCTTCAGACAAATCAATTTTAGAGAAGTACTGGCCACCCGATGTTTTCACTAACAGTTCCTCCTGGCCTGGGAGAGGGTATATATCCACGATCGACTGCGCGTTGACAGAAGTACTGAAGTCGCCACAGAGGCGAAGTTTCCCGGACGACTTCCGAACCACAAGCAGCGGAGACGACCATTCACTAGCCGTAACAGGTTGCAACACCACTATAGATTCAAGTCTATCAAATTCTGCTTTCACTAGACCTTTAAGGGCGACGGGAATAGGACGCGTAGTACATAAACGAGGCCGAGCCACGGATTTCAAATAAATATGAGCAAATAAACTTGGCAGTACAGCCTACACCTTCGGTAAACACGTCCGAAAATTTCACACTCAGTGCTTCCAATTGAGAATATGGTATCTGATCGGACACAAGGTGAACTGCGTGTGTGACAGAAAGTCCAGATGGCTAAAATGCGTCCTTCTCGAACAACTTGTCAACACCGGCCTCAGCAACTATCAAAAATATAATGGAACGAATCACTGATTTCTAAGAGGCAAATGCCGTAAATTGTTCCAACAGTGCAATGCTCTGTTTGTAGTAACTGACCAGCTTCAGCGCGATCAGCGTCAAGTGCTGCGAGTCTCAACTCACATGGGTTTGAGAATTCAATAACGTCATTGCAACGGAGCACTTGGCGAAAACACTTAACTCGACAAATAACTTAAGGGAAATCACAAACACTGGAACCGCATATAGCCCTATCCCAAACAACCTCCGGCCAACGACACAAGGAGGCAACGTGGCCTTTCCTCTGGTAAGGATTACAAGTAACCCAGCGCTCAGGCACGCTGAACGTTGTTGCTGAACAAAACTGAAAACGTTGACGCCGGCGAGATGGTGGACACGACTGCTTGGGCTGGCCTCGGTTTGCTCGGTCTGGGCCCGCATGTTTACTGCCACCACTGCCGCTTCCCCGTACAAGCTGTCTGTTTCCTAGTAGGCATTTCTTGTCACATTACTGCCACATCGAACCACGCTTCAATTTGATCACCCGCTGCCCGAGAAATTTCCAAAAATTGTGCTATTTGTAAGACTTCTGCCAGTGGGGGTTTTCACAGAGTAAAGTCTTCTGGCGCACTTCCTTGTCAGGAGCTAAACAGATAATTGCGTCGCGCACCACAGATTCTGCATAAGAGTCATTACGGGCATCAGCAACGAATTGATACTTATAGCTACGGCCGTGAAGTTCGATGTCCAGGCCGTTTATAACTTATTTGGTTTCTAGCGGTATCGGTATATTTGAACCCGTGCCGCTATGGTTCAAATCAAATGGCTCTGAGCACTATGGCTCAAATGGTGGCTCTAAGCACTATGGGACTTAACTTCTGAGGTCATCAGTCCCCTAGAACTTAGAACTACTTAAACCTAACTAACTTAAGGACATCACACACATCCATGCCCGAGGCAGGATTCGAACCTTCGACCGTAGCGGTCGCGCGGTTCCAGACTGAAGCGCCTAGAACCGCTCGGCTACACCGGCCGGCGTGCCGCTATGACAAAAGTTCTTTTGCGGTTGTTGTTGGGCAATAAACTGCACATGTGATCAAAAGTAAGACCTGCCGTTTCTTGCAAAGGGGTAAGCTGACACAGTAATTGATTCACCTTAGATGGAATCCACGAGAGAAATAAGGCTTTGCACATATTCGAGTATATCATACCAAAATCCAAAAAATGCTGTCTTAGTCTTCGTTCGTAAACTTCCCAGTTCGCGGCTGAAGCAGCGTGCGTAAGTGAAGTAGGTGGAACTGTACTTTGTTGTTAATGGAAGCCTGCCGGCGTAAACCGTTCATTCAGGGCCGGCAGCACGGCGTCCATAATTATTAAACCTGATGAAACCGCAGTTAGCGACTGCACAAACGTTCAAAACTCGTCGCCAAGAGTGTAGTAACCAAGCAATACACGAAACCGATCCGAGTAACACAAATATGACTTTATTCATATAACTCTGAACAATAACGGAAACAAGCCTCACGTGACTCCACACGTAACAAGGCAGGAGATGCAAGCATACACAGAACAAATGATGTGAGTGCGACAAACTACAGTGGAGCAACAGCGCATGATTGAGAAATAATTCAGATGCGTTTCATTACGGGTTGTGTTGTGACACTGTAATTCGCTCTTGCTCGAGTCCTGTTTAGGTGAAGACCTACATTTAACATCAGGCAGCTAATTATATACACTAGATGCGTCTTTTTTTCTGCATTTACATAGTAAGCAGATACATACACATCCGAAAAGGTGCTCAGTTTTTGGTTATGTCTGATACATCTGCGTTTTGGCGTATCTTACCATTTTAACAATTACCATTCGACTATCATTTTGCAGACTACATTATGGCGCCATTATTTTAAGCATTTAAAGTATCGTACCTCGGTGTGCGTGTGTGTGTTGAAATGGTATAGGACATACTTATTTACATATGAATATACGCATATTACAAATTTACAGCCGACAGTTACAGTAATAGTCACTCGTTGTCATGCTATTTTCCTCCTGACTGTTTGACAGAACGTATAAACTTGGTGTAGAAAGCTGCTACTGTGGTTTGTGGAACACCTCAATGTCCTCGTCCAGCACTGGATCGGAGACTCAACGGGTATCGGACGGTTGCTACTTTGGCTCTGCTACGACACAGTGACAACGTGACGCCAGTGTGATACCAGTTTGTCGCCGCCGCGATGCCAACGTGACGCCGTAAGATCGTTCGAATATTTTTGTGTAAAAATAATTAATTTGTCATAACAAATTCCCGAGGACTGAATTAAAATGGAAGGTGTATTTTTCGAAACCAGTGGGAGCCCCTTCATTCTCGAAGTACAGGCAGTGAAGAAATGATAACGCTCATGCAATCGAACTATTAAAATTAAAATTGCTTGAGGGGTGGAGTGCCAAGCTCGCACGCCATTGGTGCACTGACGTCCCTCCCCTTTTTCCCAAGAACGCTTAACGCCATTGGCTATATGGGGAAGAGGGAGGAGGCGGGAGATAGTTTAGGGACGTATGCTGATGTCGCCGAATCCAGGAAAACGTGATGCCGGTGTGAGCAATTTCGAGAATGCTAATTTTGCTGTTCCCATAGTCTACTACTACTGATTCATGGGATCAGCAAAGCAGTCCGCCTTATGTCATGGCCTGGTTGTCAAAGAAATCGTAACATCGACGTGCCACTTAAAGTAATTCCACCAAAGTGTATCCCAGTCTGTCAACATTACAACTTATATTTTTACTAACAGCTTAAAAATCACGTTCGCCTGTTACATAAATCTTATCGCACAGTAAACGGAACTCACAAGTAGAAGTAATGCAATTAATAAAATACACTAATGAATCCGTAATCACATGCAGAGTCCAGCTTCAAAACAATAATTGGATATGCTTCGTTTGTCGTGAAATTATCGCCATAGAGCGAGGTATTTAGCAATGTTAACCAGGTTGGTTCTTCTAATTATATACTAAACAATTTGACTGTGGCATACGAGTATGTGCCTTCGCACGTTGCTTATGGTAGTCTGAATTTTTATACTTATAATGTTTTTGATATATATATCACTCTGGGGACTGAATTGGTTCTCTTGGAGTATAGAAGTCAAAAATAACATAAAACAATGAAATACTAGACTTATATGTCTCTTATTTTCAATTAGTGTTAATTACGTAAAGTTAGTGACGATAAAATATATTTTTAATAAGTTTTGCGCGTCAAAATAAATATTCGTGATATTCATGTTGCATACCTCTACGACATAACAAGAGTGAAGAGAGACAACATACGATTGGATCTGAACCCTGAAATGCAAAAACTCGAACCTGTGATCTTCGCCACTGCGCTACTGAGTCGTCTGGTTTAACGTCGCGTGCGCAATCTCATGAAGTCTTTCCTCAGAAACTGTTGAGTGCTGGCACCTTGGCACCTAATACAGAATAGGCGTCCCTTTATTTTCACCCTTCTTTCACCAAGAGAAGTTTCGACTATGTCAGAGAGCGAGCTATGGCGTGTTCCCCTTGCCGCCATGCTTTCTGACAAAACTGCAAGGCGCTGGTTAGGCGTTATGTGGAGACTGGAAGTGGTGCATGTTTCCGGTTCATTAGTATGAACTTCGAACTTATCAGTATGTGAAGCCAATCCTACTGCAACAGATATGACGGTGGCTTGGAACTGATGTCTTGTTTATGCTTACCTCGTAGGTAACCGCAAACAGGTGAGCTTTATGTAAACTATTTCTTTAGTACCAAGGCGAAGAGTGATGATCCGGATCTGATTATATATATTTCCATTATTTGTATAACTGCGTCATTTAGCATGCGGGGTCGCACTGGGACTACGATAAAGATAGTATCAGGTAGCAGATACTCCCCTCCAGGACCTCGAGTTATCAAAGAAAGTGCGCAAGACGACTCGAAGAGATCTTCAGTGTCACGTATTTGGTGTCTGTTAGCTGTATAGAGGCGATTTCTGAACAGAGATCATTTAGGTTTTATCTCGAAATGGTTCAATTATTTCACCAGCCTCAATTCATCTAAATTTGTTACCTTATCAAAGTTCAACTTTTTCAAGTTATCTCACGGTGATGCAAAGTGTGAGATGCCTTGTTTCCATGTATATTCTTCCGTCTCCATTTGCCCTGTTCATAGTAACTTCAAATTTTATTCAATCAAGAGCCAATGAGTAGTTGTATCAGGAGACTGGTTGACGTTATGTACTTAGGATCCATCTTAAAAGCGTTATTAAGCCTTTCCAATAGTCTCCAGAGGAAACTGAAACTACAATTAGCGTTATCCACTGAGTTACATTCGGCCACAAGTGCAGTTATATTTAATGTAGCAGTCTATTTTAACGACTGCACTTCGATAATTCTGATGTGAATGCTATGACAGCCTAGAGACGTCGTTAGCGTGAAACAACCGGGAAATAAACTTCGAACAGAATGTGTCATCAGTGAGGTATTGTGCGGAAATTCCGTCCCACGCTCACTTAGAGTCTTCTTGATACTTTGATTCCTCTCTGTTGGGTTGGGTTGTTTTGGGGAGGAAACCAAACAGTGAGGTCATCGACCTCATTGGATTAGGAAAGGACGGGGAAGGAGGTCGGCCGAGCCCTTTCAAAGGAATCATCCCGGTATTTGCCTGGAGCGACTTAGGGAAATCACGGAAAACCTAAATCAGGATGGCCGGACGCGGATTCCTCTCTGTCTTGAGTAGTCTAAAAATTGATATCATCAGGCGCACTTTTATTGACAGAGCAACACCAGTAGTCGCTGCGACTAGAAAATACTTTTCATGGCTTTGTTCAAATGTGTGTGAATTCCTAAGCGACCAAACTGCTGAGGTCATCGGTCCCTAGACTTACACACTGCTTTAAATAACTTAAACTAAATTATGCTGAGAACAGCACACACACCCATGCCCGACGGAGTTTTGTGGCTTTGGTTTTTATAGAATAAATGACAGGTTTGCTAAAGAAAGACGTATTCGAGGCATTACTGTCAGCACTTGTTGTTCCTTGTTCACATTCTCATCACAACTGCTTCTCCTTGCATGCTATCGGAACTTCGAATAGAACTTCTGCTGCAACCATTCACTTGTTTCATTTTCTTCGCGGCTTTTCAGTCCTACTTTTCGGTCACTGCGAAATATTTGCTTGCACGGTTCGCTTTTCTGTATTGAAACTATATATTATTCTCAGCTTACGAAATTTCTTTGTTGATTTTCGCGTTTTGTAATCAGCATTGTGTTGTTTTTTCATTTGTGTTATTACGTGTTACAGTTGGTGCCAATGAAAGCATTCATAAGGAAAACTGTTTTGATATGTATAATATCAAAATGAATGTTATTTATTCATAAAATTAATAGCGTCTGGTGATGCAGAAAGGGCGAATCGCTTGCGATGAATGAGTTACAGTTCGCTGTTCGATTAAGGCAGTAGCTATGACAGCTACAGGAGAGGAGAGCAGCCCAAACAATTTCCTCTTACTTATGATACTCGAACTGCAGCCGGTGCATCTTGATGTTATTCGTACCTAAGCGTTAGACGCGAATCGTAGTTACAGAAATTCGAAAAAAACCTCATTAAGCTGTACTTGATATACAATGCGTGTTCCCAGGCACCGCGGTGGCAGCCTGCGCTGCCGCGTTTTTGAAGCTAGTGCCAATAGAAACTGCAGCTTACTTCGCCATATAATTGCGACAATTAGGGAACGATATCTGTTGCATATGTATGCTAGCTTGACGGTGCCAGCACGGTAGCTCAGCCTTTTCGGTCAAAGGGCTGCTCGCCCTGTGTAATAAAAAAAAAAAAAAACTGAGTAAAGGTATCAACGATCATGTTGAACGGATGTCTTGTGACGCCCGCCCAGACTAAACGCAACGAGCAATACCGAACAAAATGAAAGAAAAAAAAAGAGACGTAAAGCGTTTTCCCTTCAACGGGAAAGCAGCGTTAGTTTTCGGTTCTAATCTCGCTATAGCAAATATTTTTACCTCTTCTGTGAAAGAGCCTCTAGCAGGCAGATTGACAGTCAGTAAAGAAACCTTCAGACAACTTGTCCCCCATAAGTTTTGTCACTACCCTTATTCTGTACCTTGTAGATATAAAGGTGAAAAACTTCCTGAATTCAACACTTGTTAATGCGCTGTTTTTATGCTTCTGTCTACTGAACTAACTTAAGTGTGACACTGAATGATTTGTTAACTGGATTTCGTTATGTATCCGCCCCTGCTGTTGTATAGTTTCTTGGTAGTCATTCTTGTAACGCAGTCTGACTGTGGACTGTAGACATAGTCCATTTCGAAGACGCAAGTGCCTGTCATACTGTTAATTCGTGACAATTTGGGGCAATTAGTTTTGTTAAAAATACATTTTTCGTAACGTTATTTGATATGGCTTAATTTCATTTGTATTAGTACAGTGCGTGAGTAATATCGATTTTCCGTTATTTTATGAGTACAACAGATAAACACAAGAGATAAATTAATCAGCAGCAGTATAGTCTCCCGCAATATGTAAAAGAGTCCGACAATGCTCAGATAACTTTTCGACTTGCACGCCTGTAGACAATACGTTAATTGTATGTTGTCTCCTTGTGTGTTATATTGCATCAGAGGCAGTAAATTTGTGGAGTTCAGAGTAACGATAAGGCGAGGGATCTCGCGAATTTTATCACCGACTATGCCGATTTCACCACTGTTCCTGTGGCATATTCTACTTCATCGTACAAGAAACTGTGTTACTCATGGCAACGCCGGATCTTCAGCAGAGGGTCGACACGTGGTGCAAGGTCTGGTAGTCGTCATTCATTATAAACACATATTAAACGTAAAATGGCAGAAAATAAATATGATTGTTAAATTACACAACTGGTGACCCATCACCAAAAAAGTCTTAATCGTTACATACCTAGGAAGGTGCATGCGGAGCTGTTCAAAGTGGATCGATCATATAAAATCAAGTCTTACGAAAAGTATATTACAAACTGAGGGTAATCGGAAGAATTCTAAGGGAAACGTAACTCCTCCAAGGAAGAGCTAGCTGGCAATACCGTCGTTTCAACCGCTCTTGACTATAGTACGAGAATGTCGGATTGCAATCCATACCAGATATGCTGTAGTATATTTCGTCGTGCGTTAGTATAGGGTGTCCCACCCATTACGGGGCAGTTTTTCACAGCTTTCAATTCATTATATCTTGCACGATTGACTAATTTCGGTCTTACAACCAATTTTCACGCGCAGTCTACAAATAAGCGGATCACGTATACAACAAGTATAACTTTGGCTTACTAACTTTACTCAACGGGCAGCCTAGAAATCGTACTTACAGGTGATATTGTGCTGTCTGACTATACTGTTACTGAACGGCGGATATAGACAATCTGAAAGCGACCATATAACGTGCAAGAGTCGGAATTAAATCCAGAAAGCATACTGTACCAGTAACAGTCATTATTGTAATTCCTGCCGAGCTATAGGACACTGTTTATGCTCACTTGCGTTGTCGAACACCAACTGTCAGTTTTGCCCACGCGTGAAACAATTACAGCAAAGATACAGCAGTGGATCCAATGTGTCGATAAATCTATACATGAGTCAGAGCGTACTATATGCTATTATAAGCATGTATTAAAAGGTGTGAACTGTAAAAAATTAGATCTAGAACGAACAGTGTGCCAAGGTATCAATTGCCTCTCGAGAGTGCGGGGAAACCCAAGAAAAGGGGGAGGAAGTCTGTCATATTTGAACGTATAATAAATGGAAATACACTCTATCAGACGTACGTCATAAAAAATATAATCTGTGACTACATAACTATACTTTTATGTCAAATAATGTTCACTTTAGCTAGAAAACGACATTCATGAGTGACGATAGCTTACATTCAGAGCTAGAATAGTTGTAATACATGTTCCACCAGATGTCACATAGACGAATTTCCTTACTAACAAGATACCAACGTATCGATATATGTTAGGAAAAGTGACAAGAGTTGTTTGCTGTAGTATAAGAACGATATGTTGAAGAGAAAAAATAAGCAGTTTATGATTTAGATTCATGGACCTAAGGTCGTCTTACGTAAAAGGGGACCTGCTACCACCTAATATGGGAAATGGTTCTTCAAGTAAAGAATACAGATTATCTTAAAATATATGGTTGTCAGTATTCAAAATGTGAATGTTTGTTACAGCAAAAATAAGTGACAGGATATAGCAATTTACAGTGAAAATGTGTAACACATGAAAAGGATACAACGTTTATTCGTGTGTCACTGTCGCGGAACGTCTTATTTAATGTGCTATTAGCGGCTAAGAAGGAGAGGGGGGGAACAGTGATACATCGATTAAAAAGCACAGAAAGCTTAAAACATAAGGTTGTCAATAAAATTTAGACATTTTAAAAAACTAAAAAGAGGGAACAAAAATTGTTTGATGCAGCAATCTTGAGTGACATTGTACAATTCTAGTATAGCGATAGAATACACAATAAGACGATCTTTTAATAGATGATTATAATGCACGCAGTACTTTACGTCTTTGGCTCTTTCATCGATCTATGAACACACTGATTCGATTGCTGTATCTTTGCTGTAAGTGTTTCTCGCGTAGACAGATCTGACAGTTGGTGTTCAACAACGAAAGCATCCACATATAGCGTCCTATAACGTAGCATTAGGTATGAAAATGACTATTACTGCTCGCAGTAAACTTCCTGGTTTTAATTCCGACGCTTGCACGTTACATGCTCGCTTTCAGTTTGGCTATATCCAACGTTTAATAACAAGATAATTGTATAACACATCCATACCCGAAAGTACAATTTTAGATCGTCCATTGTAAAATATTATATTTGTTTGTCAGTAAACCAAAGTTATATTTCTTGTATTTTTGGTCTTTGTAGACTGGACTTGAGAGTGACCTGTAAGGACGAAATTGGCCAATCATGCAAGATATAACAAAATGAATACGTGTGAAAACAGCTGAGGTGGAAAACTTCAGAATGTCCAAATACACGATTGTGGTACCACAAATGTACAAAATTTTGTAAATATAGGAATTAAAAGTTTGTGTAGGATTAAAATAGCCATTTGGTGTGGTGCACGTGGTAATGTAGGGTACTGCAGCAAGAATGAAGAAAATTAATGTGCGTCTGGTAACTCGGATTTCATGAAAAAGTTCCTCCTGTATCAGAATTTTAATCTGTGGCGGAAAATATTTTCCTCCGACTGTTCTCGTAGCTATTAGCCAGCGTTGTCCCAGACCACGTAATTCAAAATTATATCGAACGAAGCTTCACTCTTACACCATCTGTGTACACTTCTGCTGTCTTGACGGAAACCCTAGACGCCACTAGCGTTTCAGTAACAAATTGTAAGACAGTCGCGAAGGCAGGAATGTTGGCTCAACTGGAATAATCGGGTTTCCTGTTCACAGGTGGATATTTTTTCGCGGCTGAAGAAGGTGGGGTGTGGCACGGCGGTATGACTGGACAGGCGTTATCTTCAGGGACAAGACAAGGACTGATGCGGCCCCGGGGGCGGCCGGCGGCCGGCGGCTGCGGGGCGGACAGATTAATGGAGGATTACAGCAGAGCAGACGAATTACGCGCCTCCCCTTAACGCCAGTCTCCGGCCGGCATTACTCGCTTTGTACATTTTCCACACTGTATGTTTCCCGAAGCTGTGTTATGCAATGTGCTATTGCGAGCTCTTATGCACAGGTAGTTTTGTAACTCCCGAGCAGGCAGAGGTTATCTGCAGCCAACAAATTTATACGGTGAAATGCTGCAATCACGTCTTACAAATATATGCTGTCGTGTAAAATGCGTACGCGTCAAAGATAGACGCAACAGCGCCAGTTAACTTATGCGTCTAAGATAAAAATGTAGCAAGCATTTAATCAGCAAACTCAGAGTGTTTAATATGTATGATTATAAAATAGAAGGCAGGTGTTGGAATTCCAGACAGAGAATACTGAGAACCATTAATCCTCTGACAGCTCTAACGTGAAATGTGTGGATGCTATGAAAAGTCCGGACGGATGCTCTCTTCTTTGTTGAAGAGTTTGTCAGTATTGTATTTCTGTGGCTTTTTTGATCAATTAAGGACATGGCTGTGGCCAATATCTTGACCTTTCTGTAATACGTGGAATAGCTAGTGGAAATACAATGTTCACCCACTGCAGATTTGTTGGCTTGTATCGCTGGTGTTCGATGCACCGAACTTGTATAATGCGTGTTAACATGTTCTGTTTAATTTTTACAACACTGACAATGAATTTCATAAACACCATTCTTTTGTAAAAGCAGCTCATCTTTCACAGATACCACAAGATTAGTACTTAGCTTCCTGTCGACGTTTAGATCGTTAGTGTTGGAGCACTATCTCGGAATGTTCGAGGAAATCTGAGGCGTTTTCATGAAAAGAACCATTGCGGCATTCGCCTAAATTGATTTAGGGAGCCCATGGGAAACCTAAGTCCGGAAGACCGGACAGGGAATTAAATGAGTCCACTGCATTAACCACTGTGTCACCTCGTAGACAACATGTGGCACAATACTCAGTAACATGCACCATGCTGCTACGCGTTAGTTTATACGAACAATCGTCACCTACAGCACAATTTAATACAAAACAAAACATAAGTGACTACACGGCCCCTCCAGCCGGAGGTTCGAGTCCTCCCTCGGGCATGAGTGTGAGTGTAAGTTCTTAGCGTAAGTTAGTTTAAGCAGTGTGTAAGACTAGGGACCGATCGTCTCAGCAGTTTGGTCCTTTAGGAGTTCACAAGCATTTGAACATTTGAAAACATTAGTTCACTCTTTAGTGTATGTCATATCGAATACACCTGTCAGCCAGAAGGGTTCAGAAAATACAATAGCAAAATATTATCACCAGACTTGCCACAAAATTCTCAGAGACTTTCATAATATGTTATGGCTGTCAGTGGTACAAAAATCAGTGACCAGTCTCTTGTGAACGAAAGAGGAAAGAAAATAGAAAACAGTATTTTATCGTTCCTTCGTCAAGAAAAATGAAGACGCGTTGTCATAATTCAATAACATGAGTGATACAGTGACCAGCACTGGTTGCGTGAAAAATTAGCTTAAACTTTAAGACTGAGTTTTTCCTGGAGGTCAGAAAATTTTTGTTTATGTGGTAACGCTTTTAGGTGATCTTTTAACGATTTTAAGTGCATGATATACACAAAAATAGGTACCCGTTTTTGAAACATATTTTGTACACTTGGCTTCGTTTAATGGACTAAAATAACTAGTTACGAAGTAGTCTATATTTTAATAAATAGTAAAATGATCATTTAATAATTAACATGCAAAATAACAATATTCAATTACACAGTGGAATATGGCGAACTACACGCATCCGCGTTTTCTGGTGGTCAGGATTTGCTGTTTGCTGCTCCATTGACCTGCTCATATTTTCATAGTGATGCTCAACAGTTGGCAGCACTTGGGCACGATGGAGAGGCTGAACATTCACAAATGTGTACCTCAGCTTTCCACTGAGATAAATACTTCTGTTGCAGTTAAGACACAATAAAAGATAATGTACACAATCGCCAGAGGGTCTGAAAGGGTTGAACTGAGTAAACTCAAGAAGCGCCGATGTTTCGATGGAGTCCGTCTGAAGTTTCAAATAGAATTTTCGACTGAATTAACATTACAATTGGCCATAGTATAAAGAAATGTTCAAATGTGTGTGAATTCCTAAGGGACCAAACTGCCGAGGTCATCGGTCCCTAGACTTACACACTACTTAACTAACTTATGCTAAGAACAACACACACTCATGCCCAAGGGAGGACTCGAACCTCTGGCAGGTGGGGCCGCTCAGTTCGTAACATAGCGCCTCAAACCGCGCGGCTACTCCGCGTGGCGACCATAGTACACCACAGATATCTCGGGCAGAGATATGTTCGCTGTGGTTGTACAAGATGGCAAGTCACACTCATAAAAAATGTAGAATTAATCCTCAGAGCTACCGATTTCTGTCACTCACATCTATTTGCAGCAAATATCTTAGAACACATTTTGAGTTCAAACTTTATGAAATACATAGAACATAAGACCTTCTATGGATCTATCATGGGCTCCAAAAACGTCGATCATTTGAAACTCAGTGTCCCGTGTTCACAATTAATATCGTACGTGCTACGGATAGAGGTGAGGTGGTTGACTCGGTGTCACTATACTTTCTAACAGCTTCTGATTCAGTACCACATCAACGTTTTTAAGAGAAAATACGTTTTTATGGGACCGGATCGAGTATTTCCTAACACACATCTACAGGCACTTAAATAATACCTAGTGTATCACAGTGGAGTGGAACAGAGACCTCACTTGTTTATGTTATACATTCATGGGTTAACGGATAATATTAGTTAAAACTTCAGTCTGTTCGCAGACGATGTATTTATCTTGTGAACACCGTGGCAATTTGCGCTTAATACGCAATAGCTGCACACTTCACGAAATGTAAAAGCGTGGAATCTTTTGATTACAATCACGTTTACAATCACGTTATTCAAGCATTTGGGTGTAATAGTATGTAGAGATACGAAATGGAACGATGAGATAAGCTCATTTGTAGGTAAAGCAAACGGCAGGCTTCTATTCGTTTGTGGGTTACTGGGAAGGTGCAATTTGTCTATAGAAGAGACTGCATACAAAACACACATGCGTGAATACTGATTTCGTGTATGGGACCATTATGAGATCGAAAGGGGACAATGAGCGTACACAAAAGAAGGGCTACGTGAATGGTGACAGTCTTGATCGCTGGGGAAGAGCGAAATGGAAACGTTGAAAAATCTTAACTGGTTGCTACCCAAGGAAATAACGCGAGAAACTGCTTACAGATCTGTCTTTTAGGGCTAAAACTGCGTATATTTTTCAGCCCTCTGCCTATCTCTTCTGCCTCCACTTCACTGTAAATCACTGAGTAGCGATACAGATGTTGAGTGTACGGAACATGTTGCTGTTTTAATGTCTATAAGTCGGAAATGAGACAGCCTGATGTAGTAATCTATTAATGAACCATCTATTTCGTTCTACTGAGTTATTTCGGTGTGTTTTTTACTAAGACATAGTTGCTAGTAACAGGTATGCGGCTACTCCAGCCGCTTCAGCAATCGGTGTGTATTTTAATTGGTTTTCAATAACACGAAAATGTTTTTATGTGTTAAAGTTAGAACTGTGACTGCTTACACCAGATTGTAAATGCTTATATAGAGTAAAAAATACATATAATACTTGTGGCGCAGTTCTGACACATCATTCTTCAATTCTTAGCAGAAATATTTTCTTTGAACTTGTATAGAGTAAAAAATACATATAATACTTGTGGCGCAGTTTTGACACATCATTCTTCAAGTCTTGGCAGAAATATCTTCTTTGAGCTTGTAATTTACCGGAATTTGACATATCTAGTAGATGAGATAATTTACGTGGGGTTATGTGTATATCTTGTTACATTTGCTACATGAAATGTTTATCTGGCTAAATTCTCAGAAAGTCTAATCTGCTGAGTTCGACGACAAATACTGTTTGAAAAAATAAAAATATTCAGTTGCATTGAGCACTGAAAAAAAAAGAAAGTTGTGGCTGCAAGGCTTCATGTCTCGAAATTTGAATATGTTGAAATTTAACGTGTTACAATTTTTCAAGAATATGGTTATGCTGTATTCACAAAAACTGTGTGGAAGAAGGGACTTATACCAGTTATTGGTTGCCTATACGGTAGATGTTAAAAGTTCAGCATGTGAGAAATGCAAGTAAAGCTATCGCGTTGTTATTTCTGAGAAAGCTGTCCGAACGGACAGTACCGACCTTGGACTTGCAATCTCGAGCATTACCCGTCCGATAATCGAAAGGTAGGCCTTCCGCGGTTTCCCCCTAGGCGGAGATATGAACCACGGCTAGTGTCGACTGTGAGTCCACTGTCTCATTAATGTGCCCTTTTTTCTCATTTTTAAGTACGGTTTCCTCATTTCTCTTTTCGCGCACCATTTTCGCCAATACAGCGTTCGGCTCGACTCGAAAACAAATTTTTTCTTCGTAAATTGAAATTGAGGCCTTCTTCTTTGGCACAAATATTGTACGGTACAAACACACGTACTGCCCCGTTTTTCTGTCGGTCCCCTTTTTTGACTCTGAAGAGGGGAATATCTAGATAATTAACGACTGGATAGCAAACGCAGGTAAATACAGGACGTAAACAACATATAAGATGGATGATTTATAATAGAAAATATGGATTTATTGATTTTCCTCTCGTTGCAGGTCAGGTAAAGTGATTAAAGTGAGAATGAGATTAATATTCGGACTTTTTCGTTCCTCCACCAATGCTATTCGCAGATAGTCTCATACGGAAGATTATATTTTTTTATGGAATTAAAATTGCAAGGTCCAGTGTTCCTGAAGGCAATAGTTTTGATTGTCTCGTATCATAGGATACACATCGCAGTTCCTGATCAACCAAATACAGCTATGATGTTTTGCAGTAGCAGTCTGATCGTAGAGGGTCATCACGTCAGTCTATTGAGAGCCTTCTCGGACGTAAGCTACTTGGCTTCTGACAACAGCACAGGAAAATGAAATTATAAAAACTAAAATAATATGATTTCTTTTGTTATTGACAGTGTGAGATTCTCTCGTATAAAAAGACACTTCACGTGCCTCTCTATGTACGCTTCGTCACTGTGTGCACACAAAAGTAATGAAAGCGAAGTTTGTGACCGCCGAGAGAGTTTGCAGCGGTGCCTTGGCGGGCAGTCACAGCCCAGTTGGCTGGTGGGTCGCTAGGGCGCTATGCACCTCGCGGGACTCCGCTTTTTGGTCGCAGCGTCGTGCCTCATTAGCGACTTGGAATCCTCGACGCTTCACAAAGCAAGATGCAGCCGGAGGCCATCACCCCCATAAACTACCATCCCATCGCATCTCATCTCACTGAATCCACCGGATCAGCGCCGTCTTTCATGTAACGTGACCTGTCATGCAATGCCTTGAAACAGTGAACTAGTGCTGTTTACAAAATGTAAACGGATGTGCGGCATTTGATGTCAGAATTATCGATGCATACATTTCTGTAATGATACACTGCAATCATACTGTCAGCTTAAAAGACATTTAGATCTACATGTATCCACCATAAACGCCTGTATGAGTGGCGGAGTGTACTTCGTAGCAATATCAGAGCATTTATATCTTATTCCTTTCGCATATTGCGTACATGCACGCCTTAATCTCTTTTATGTTATTCGAATAATTGGTAAGTAAGATAGATCTATGTGTTGGTGGCAGCAGAAGTCTGCTTTCCAAATTTACCCAGCAGAGTTTAGCTAGAGCAACAACGTAGCTTTTCTTCCACAGATTTCCACTGAAGTTCCTTGAGCACCTACGTTACACTCTGGAACAGGTTATACCATCGTGCTAGGACTGTGAATCTTTTCGATCTCTGCTGTCATGCATTCTTGATAAGTACTCTGGAATCGGCCTAGAATTAGATTTCTTTGCTGATGCATCACACATTACCAGAAGCCTTTCAACAAATCTAGGTTTCCCATTCGCCTTAGTACCATGGATTCAATTTTTTGCCGCATTTCATATCGCTTACGTGCTCTGCTGCTGCCAAAATTCTGCTTAAAGTTAAATGCCATATTGCTTTTAATAAGCTGTAACACATCCCCATGTTATCCTTTTAACTTCTTCCCAAACATTTACGTATATGGCCAATTTTCCCTCTGTCAAACTGTACTGCAGATGCTCTCATCTTCTTGCATTCGTGATTCTTTCTCTTTTCGTTCCTCATTCAGTCACGTCACTTCTTTTTCTCCTTACTTCATTAACTGCGTTTTATTACGTTTCTCTTTCACGTGGTCTTAAACTTTTCCGGAGAATCAACTGTCTGTATTGCTTTGTATTGTAGATTCTACAGGTAACAACTGAGGATGTGTTTCGTAAACGACTGTGCCCGATTGGACGCTCGAGACGAAAATAAACACGTGTCTCTCTCACTCCCTCTTGCATCCCGGCTCTCATCAGCTCTGGTTCTACCCTTATTGGTTTATATCCACCTTCCTGTAATTTGTCTCTATTTTTTTGGTCATGAAAGAATGTTTTTTTTCTCTTTTTCTGCTCTACAGCTTTGGAGCTTACGCTTTAAAATGTTGTATATTTGATGTAACTTTCAACATGCTTATCGTAATGAATGTAATGCAAACCTGACGAATGCCTTGTTTGATGATGGAGATGGCCTAATGGCCTTAAACTTCCCACTACAAATAAATAAATAAATGAAATATTACATCTAAATAGTTACACGATGGTGGCCACTACTCCAGATGGTAACCACTACTCCTGTAATCTGGTACAAGATACTTCTTTATCTCTTTGGGGGGGGGGGGGGGGGGGGCATTACCTTGCATTTACCCACTTTCAATGAGAGCTGCCAGTCATTACACCAACTGGAAAGTAATTCCAGATCTTTCTACATTTTCCTACAATCATCCATCAATGACACTTCGTTGAAAACAACAGCACAGTCCGTGAGCAACCTAATAGTTCCTCTGGTCCTCTGATTAATAGTTCATGCATATTGCGCCATTTCGTAGAATTCTGTATTGAACCGTAGGAAAACTATTACAAAAGTAGTTTTAACATATCGTGATTCGTTTCTAGACAATGATCACGGATTTGGAGCTTACTAATCAGTACGGCGCTTCTGCAGCAGCAGACACTGCATAGAAAATTGATAATTATGCAAAAACAATTTTATGGTAATCTACACTGATCGTACTGCTTTATGTACGGACTGCAAGCCAGGCCATTATGGACCATCCCGCTGGATTGACAACGGTTGGTTTGTTAAATCGGCCAACCTGCTTGTAGTTTTGGGCCACTTTCGCGTCTGTTTGATTGAATGCCGGGCAAATTACCTATCTCGCAACCGAAACTCGAAGCACAAACTGGGTGGAAGGAAGAAAAATAGGGTTGAACTTCCCGTCGACAACGACGTTATTGTTGATAGAGCACAAGATCGTATTGGATAAAGATTGTGAAGGAAATTGGCCCGATCCTCTCCGATGGAACCATCTTGATACTGGTTAAACCATTCACAAAACTACGGAAAATCTTAATCTGGATTTTCAGACGGTGGTTTGAACAGCTTTTCCCCAGAATGAGAGTCCAGTGTCTTACCACTGAATTACCTCTCTTGTCGTCCGCCGCTGGTAGCTGCGTGACGCCGGCACTGTAGCTCAGCGTGTTCGCTCATAGGGTTAGTTACCCTCTGTAACAAAAATGTGAGTGAATGGATCAACGTATAACCTAAACGAGTGTCATTGGACGTCTGCCCCGAACAAATTCAACGAACAATATAGATCAAAATGAGAAAAAAAGTGGGCAGCGCGACGGAATGTTATACCTAACGGCCCGAGTTCGATTCCCGGCTGGGTTGGAGATATTCACCTCTCAGTGGCTGGGTATTGCGTTGTCCTTATCATCATCATTTCATCCCCATCGACACGCAAGTCGCCGAAGTGGTGTCAACTCGAAAGACTTGCACCAGGCGAACGGTCTACCCGACGGGAGGCCCTAACCACACGAGATTTCCATTTTACCTCCCTCGGCAACACTTAAAATGAGAACATGCATTTATACGCAAGAAAATTACACGATTAGAAAATATATTGCGAATGCAGCTTAAAACCCCTTCTTAGATCAAAAGGACTACTTGTTCACAAAAATTACATTCAGCCAGAAAAGTATGATAAATTTTTAGCCTTGGCAGAACAATTGAGCGTCACGTCTCATTTCCGAAAACGAAAATAACTCCAGCGAAGAAATAGTGCTTTTAGCAACTATCGATCAAAATCATTTTATAGCAAAAGGTGCTCTTTGGGAGCAATTTTTTGTGTTTCCTGAAACAGCAGTAACCTGGCATAAGCTCGCTGGGATTAATAAACTCCACAACAAACCGTAAATAAATAGGAATATAGAACACGCCCGATGTGCTGTTTCAGACTGCCATATCCAACGTTCTGACGCTATATTATTTCCCACTACAGATCTTCTAGTTCCAACTTTTTTGAATTTGAGGTCAAGACGGAGGCCAGAAACAGGCAGTCGAAAAAATTGTCCTAATTTGTTTCAAATGGACAAGCTGCAGCGACATTGTGACCACTCCTAACAGAAGACGCGCTTTAATAGAGTATGGTGCCTTACACTTAACTAGTGATGTGGGAAAAGGAACGTTATTATTCTACGTGCGTTCATAAGTGAAACGGTGGAATTTGAAAGCCAAATATTTTCATACTAAAGTGTATTTTTACCAACCTGTAAGAAATCTAATTTTACGAAGGAGATGTAGTTGTAATGTTCCCAGAATAAGTTATACTGCAGAAGTGACGTCTCTCAAGGTATAATACATTCGTGAGAGATAATAAACAGGCAGAAGCTAAATTTAGATTACGGCTGTGCCCTCCACCCTTAATTTTCTGTTAATCGCTTCAGACAAATCCCATAATGGTTTTCCTACATTAATTATTCCCCCCCCCCCCCCCCCCCCCACTTGATTCAAAATAGCTAGAGCTAGTTACCTTCCCTAAAACCCCTGGGTTCTAATTTGTGTTTTCTTTATTTATCGTCAGTTTACATTTTCCCTACTGGGGCGAATTGACAGTCATTGTAAAAGATAATTAAAACGCACAAACACGAACAAACACATATACACACATACAGCAGTGCTGAATTTATTACCCTTACAATAATATGCATGGTTCGCCAAAGTGTTCAGAAAAACATCGTCACAGGAGATACTAGTGGTCAAAACCATAAAAAAGTCCCATAAACATGCGTCCGAACACAATAACTTGTTGAACTACGTGACATTTATTTGACTTTTCACGGGATCGGTGACTATTCAGTGATGTACATTTCCATCCGTTAGTGATATAGGCTGCCTGCCGTTCGCATCGTTTTGAGTCTTTGCCGGTATAAGAAAGGGATTAGTGATTCCATGGAGTGTGTACAACGTTAACACTGAAATGGAATCCTACTGAAGAAGGATATCCCTGCAGGAAGAGAATGAATATGCTACCTGCACTACAATGCTCCTCCCCATCTTCTACCATCCCCATCTTCTACCTTCGTATGACAGTAATGTTAACGGACAGATGGATATTACAGCGACATAATGGCCCGCGTATCAACAAGTATTTATATCCAAGCACACGTTTATAGAACTTTTATTCGGGTTTGTTGGTATATCTGCTGTAAGAATAGCGGGCACTATTTTTTAATGTCCTGTACAATTGTTGGGGATTTCCATCATGAACGTCCCTGGTAACAGTAAATTAACAATTTGGAAAGACAGTGTGCTGAATCAATATTGTTTGAAAAATGTGTAGCATACGTATGAGGGGAAAGACTGAATAAATGAGGAATGTGTGTAGGAATGTGAGGAGGACTATTACTAAGTAGGAGAAAGCGGAACTGGAGCCTTTGTCTGGCAAGACGTGAACTTGAAAAGCTACAGTTGATAGGTTGGTTGCTTTCAAGCCTTATTTCGCCGTCGCGGAGGGGAAGACGGTGAATATTAGTTGAGGAAGTACGTGAAATGCTGGGAGCAGGAGAGTAGATGGGATGTTCCTGTGTAAGTGCAGCAGCAGGTCAGAGTCTTGAGAGATGGGAGTACAATGTGGCGTTTAGATTCATATTTGTGAATTAACTTACCTGCTGCTATATAGAAATTGCGTAGAGGCTGATTCTAGGGTACACTGGCCGTGGTCCACTAAAAGTTCTTCTTTCCAACATAGCGTCAGCGCTCGTGGCTCGTATTTTCAAAGATTTGCCAGCACCGGATGTTCTGCTGGTGTAAAACTGAAGTTTGTATCTACAATTTCGTGCCAAAACAAGTTCGGCCGGTTTTGCAATTCCTGATTGGCTGGCTTTGACCCTTTGTGATCGCGGGACTTCAGCATTGACCGTTGCCGCTACGTATTTAGTTTAGTCACCGTTGTTTGATTGTTACATATACCGTTATTTTGTAGTGGTGCTCTTTACTGTTGAGGTAGTTGTTAATTTCATATACCTCAATTGCTTCCCGGATTTGAAGTGAATAATGTCTCTTTTTGTTAACTAGAACTTCAGTTTCATTAAACTTTATTGTACGGTCAATACACTGCACACATTTCTTTAGTATTATTTGGTTTTCATTCTACGTCTGTGAACAGCTGAGTATCGTGTCGTTGTGGTGCTCTTCCATTCCATTTAGTGAACGTACTACAAACACTGTGGGAAATAAAACCCGAGACAGAAACGAGCTGCGCTCTTGGAAGCTTAGGAGCAAACAGTGACATGGGCACTAATTCTGTCAATAGCACGTCCCGTGAGTGAACGTAGCAAATTTAACTCCAAGCAAGACACCGTCGGTATTTGCACTGTTTGGTATATATTTTAATGCAATAGTGATACAGCCATCAACAGCGGTAAGACTTCAAACGACATGCAGTTACCAGCAATGTGCCACCAAGGATCACGGATCCTTTGTACCAAAATATTCATAAAATATCCCTACGCAGACTACGAAATTTTATCGGTGGACTTCGACTCTCCCGTATCTGTAAATGTAGAGGAGAGACTCTGCCAGATAGTGGTAGCGCAGTAGTACTCCATTACGAGAAAACGTGAACCAGATAGAAACATCCCTTCTGTCACCAAGTATGTGGGTTTATATCAAGTTTAGTCGGTATTCTCGCTAATATTGGAACGATCTATAGAGAACCCTGTCGTCTGCGGAATAATTGGCCGTTAGCATTGAACTGGTCAGATCGCCAGCTCGACTACCTCGCGACCTGACTGATAAAACTTACCTGCAAAAGGTAAAGACGTCAGAAACACTGGGAATGAGACACTCGTTCCTATGGAAATTGAATTGTGAAGTGAGTTCCCTTGTAGGGGCGAACAAGTCTTGTTGTGTATATTGCAATTATTGTTGTGGTTGGTTTGTGGTTAAGTATCGAATTCAGTTTTAAAATGTAATCTGTGTCGGAGAATATTATGATGGGGGTAGATCCTTCGTCAGGTACATAATATAAAAGGCATTGCTTTCAGTCTGTCGGTTGTCATAGGATTGGGATTTCAGCCCGTCACACAGAGACTAGGTAGTCATAGCCTAAGGTGCACATACGTTCTGGTTTGCATATGATCTGTAACACAATTGCACTTGTCACCCAGTTGTCTCTGTTATTGTTGCGTTGTGTTTTGTAGTGGAGCGGCCTTGCTTCCTATTATAGTCAGAACACAAAGTGGTACATTGTAGCGCTAAGTAGATAGAATAAAAAAAATCCGCTTGATGTTCTAAAATCCGCTGGAGTCGTAACTACGAGATATTTGATTCATTGTTGTCTGCGAAGCCTTTTTTTTTTTTTTCTTTTTTTGAGGAATGTGCAATAAAAGATGAGTTACAAAGTCTCGTTTCTTCACTAGCACTATTCCACTATGCGTCACTGATAGTGGCCTATTTTGCTTTACAAAGCTTAGAAACCATCACCGCGAAACATTCTCAGATGAAATACAGGCGTCCAATACCTCAACCATTTTTCTTACAAATTATTAACTACAGCTCTGGACTACTGAACGAGCGAGCTGTTTCTCTCTGTCTCCAGCTGTCGAACTATCGCTCCGCGTCCTTAGCAAAAGTCGCTTAATTTAGTAGATTCCCACTTGCTTCTGTACACGGAATCGACAGACTCATTGCTGTGAAGCCCAACCTTCGACCATTCCTTTTGTATTGAGGTACGTGCCTTCTTTATGACAATGACGTGTTCGTTCCCACGGCAAAGAGCTGATCGCAATGTTTTGCTTGCTCAAAGTATGAACATGTCCACTCCTAGCGGCTAGTATTTATCTTGAGCCGTTAATGCTTCTCAGCTCTGTGGGAAGGCGATACGTTCCTGCGCTAACACTAAGCCATGCGAACTATCTCACGTATCGTCTGCGGCGACGAGAACGGGTACACGATGAGAAAGGCGCCAACCTCTCGTGTTTATGCAGGCCTGTTTTCCTCAGACGGTCTTCCAAATGAAGTTCGTTTCGGGGTATCTGCTGTTAGAACCAATTTCATAAACTATTTTCAGTAGTATAAAAGGCCTTATTAACGGAATACCGAAAGCTCAATATATCATATCCGGTAACTGAATCGGTCATCCCTAAAACGCCCTATGTACAAAGACAATCTAGTTTCAAAAATCTTTGTTTTAAAGTCAAACTGTTGGCCCCAGAATAACTGTCTTTTACATCAGTAGTGAACATTACAGAGTATGTTCCGCAACTAGCTTGGGATTTTACATCGAGTACGAATTCCATGAAATAAGAACCTTTTTACAAGGACTTCACAAATTTTCTTTCTTACACAAAAAGTATTTCAGGATTCACTGAAAAAACAGATAACCATACTACTGTTAGAACAACATTTATTATGTAGAACAACATTTACCGCGTAGAACAACATTTGTTGTGTGTTTACTATACAGTGGATATATAACCATCAGATTTAACTGCATTTATGATGCGTAGTGTATCTAGTAAAAAATGGGATGTTTTCATAGCCTTATTGATGTCTCCAGTTTTATTATGTTTAATACTAAATCTTCTGTTATGCTCTGGCTAGAGCCACTCACGCGTTTTGTACTGACAGAAATGAGCTTTACACGTTCACCAATGAACTCAATTCTTGCTTCTGAATTTTAAATATCTAAAATAACCGAATGCTACCTTTACTGACGTTCCACTTCTCTTCCTCAGCATTTTATGCTGAGCCCAACTCTCTTTTCGGCCATTATCTAATATAATATAAAATTTTCTCCTCCATATCCACCATTTGGACAGAAAATTTGCTGTTCTTAGCACATTTTACAATGGCAGTTAGCTGCTTAACAACCGCTATCCATGGGTAGGGGCCTTTCAGAAATGAATGAAGATACTTTCGGTTTCATCTTTTGACACGAACTGCCGGACAGAAGCGTAATGTGATGGAGATACAAAATATTAGAGAAACGGTCTTTCAGAAAGATCGAGTCAGTACTACCAAGAAGTACAAAATTAGCACTGAAAAATGTAATTACCATTGCCGGGTGATGCTCCTCACTCATGTCTGTGTAGAGAATGTCTTCGTAAATTTTACACTTTAGAAGTGTGCCGAAAATAGTGCGTCTTATTCGAGTCTTTATAGCCATGCTATCCAGGTTATGCGTCCTCCCAAAGGCGAGTTGCCGCAAGCTGAGATACCGCATTATTCCGCACTCCTTTGTATTAGTGTGTTGTTGTGCTGTATAAAGGTTGTAATGTTTCAAGCAACTTCTAGTAAAACAAGGGTATGTTGAGCAAATAGTGCACTGGGAAGCAGACTACAATGCTATATACTTTAATATTATTTGAATGTACGACCACAAATAGAAACTTCTGCTCCACCTAGATTCGACCCTGGATCTTCTTAATTATCTACGCCGCCCAAGCATCCCTTCTGGACCATCGCAATCATTCAGTACATCTTATGTCATTTTCTTATTTTTTTTCCGAACTAACGTCCACAGGTTCCCCCTCCAGGAATGATAGTCGTCAGGGGAATCAAAGTCGCAAAAACAGAATGAATGGAATGGATGGCGATGATATGGGTCATAGGAAATATTAGTGAAGTCCATTCTAATAGCGGAACCTTCAATATAATGATCATGTCGTAGCAAATAAATATTTGTGTCTGACCTGAATATCCTTGTCATCTCATAGTTCCTGTTTCATTCATTTCTTCATATTTTTTGTTTGACCTCCTCCTTACCATTCAGACTAGCCTTTGCTCCCGAAATTAAATAACATATCACCAGCAAAATGCATAAATGAGGTGTTGCTGTCGTCTTTAATGCACCCAGAAACTGATAGTAGTCTTCACCACTGTGTTTACTGATTCTATACTGCCTTACACATTTCGGTCTTGCGCCACTCTCAAAGGCTCAAATTGTGTACAACAAACTCTTAGCTGAGACAAATCCGAATTTGTCAAACGATACATACTTTGTATCCATGTGTGTCAAATTTTGATTAGTCTTAGCTAAGAATATATTGTAGATATTTTGAGCCTTTGAAAATGGCCTAAGACCGAAATGCGTAAGGCAGTACAAAATCAAAAAATACAGTGGTCAAGGCTAATATCAGTTTTTTTCGAAAGTAACATATACTTGGTTTTTATTTCCGATTTTCAGATCGAGTTAAATAAATCTTTTTCTTGAGCTAAAACCGATTCCCACGGAGTTTCAATAAAAATCAACGATCTTTCTTTAACGAGTATGCATTGTCATAAATCGAAATATCCTCCGTTAATCCAAAGCAATGAAAATGTATTACTGAAACCGAGTAATATATTTTCTGAACTTTTTTATTTTTATATTCTATCATCATATAATATTTCTATTCTTGTATTTCATGAATTTTATTTCTTACTATATAACATAAGCCAAGTACAACTATTGTTTTTCGCAGCTTAGTTTTTTTTATTGTGATTCCTATTGCTCTATTAACCATTTCGAATTTGCTTTGTGTTCGCTGTCATAACAAGTCTGGTCTCTTCATATCTGAGCTAGGCACCCTGTCTCACTGGTGGACGCGAGCTTAGTTTAATTTTATATAACTTCTCCGCAGTCGGAACTGCTTCGTTTGTGACGTCATATGAAGTCGCAGTGATGCTACAAGAAAGAAATGTGTTATTTATATTTTTCCTTATGTTATCTCAATTCGTTGCGCGGTGTTTGCTCTCGATAGCGTTTCTTGGTTGTCTCTTCACACACGCCTTGTGTGATATTTTTCGATTTACACATGACTTTGCAAAAATATTTTTGCATGTCATCTAAATCTGATTTGATATGACCAATTAACAGAGATACTATCTCCCTCTATTTCCTAATGGTATTCTGCCGGTTTGTATTGCTTTAGTGGTACATGGGAGACAAATAGCCATGCGTTCTGACGGTACCTCTTTAGTCCTAAGCCGTCCCAATCCTATAAAACCCTATACTTGGCTTGAAAGATATTTTCTCTGCAGACAAACCACTAGATCGGAGTAAAATGTTTTGCTATATACTTTGGAATAGGTAAAACGCGGCAACGTGATACATGCGAGTACATAACCCATGGAGCAATCAGAAATCACATAGTTCATTGAACCCTATGCAGGGAAGAATACATTATCATTAGTAAGAGTAAATCGAGAGGAAGAAGGACATATACGAAACCAAATACTCGTAATTTCTGGTCCAGCTATTGATCAGAATTTGAGTATAAAATTACAAGGATTTTTTTCAAATGCTTGTGCTCAACAACATTTCCTCTAGATATGATTGTAGATTTTCGTGTTGGAAGCATCAGAATATTGGCTTTCTGGAATAATTCCACACAAAGTATTTATTGCTTGGAAAAGTGATGTAAGGGTTGTGCGTGGAGCTCGTCCTCGAACCTAATATAGTCAACTATTTAAAAACTGTGCTTACTAACAAGAGCCACAATACATTACCCTTCTACAAAGTTTGTTCGCAGAAAAAGTCACAGTTCGAAAATATTAGTAGCATCAAAAAATGTTGCACTATGAACGAAAATGGCTCTACTGCCTACGATTTTAAGTGACCTTGAGACATAGAGGAGCAAAATAAGAAGTGATTAAAATACCTCTTAAGATCTGTGTGTGACTGCATACACACAATATATTTTACTATGGATTTAGCTAAAAGTAAGAATTAAGTTATGGAAATACCTTCACTTGGAAAATACATGAAATCTGCAAGCCTGATGATATGTTGTACATCACAGCGAGGGGTCACAAGTATGACCGAGGGAACATACGAACAACAGTTGTTGTTATTGTTGTCGTTGTTAAATCGGGAGACTGGTTTGATGCAGCTCTTCTAGCTATTCTGTCATGAAGAAGACACTTCATCTCTGCATAACTACTGCAACTTACATTAATCTCAGCTTGCTTACAGTAACAAGTTGGTGGTCTGCCACTACAATTTGTGCCCCTCGTACTTCCCTTCGTTGTCACATTGTCGATTTCTCGACGGTGCCTCAGGATGTGTCCTGTCAAGAGAGACTTGCCTTTAGTTAAGTTGTGCCATAAATTTATTTGCTCTCCATTTCGATTTAGTACTTCTTTATTTGTCATCCGACCTACCGTATTCTAAAAAGTTCTATTCTCATCTCGTCTGAATTTATCACATGAGCACACTCCAGATAAAAACTAACACAGTTTACAGTCGAGGTTAAAAAAAATCTCTGTTTTCAGAAATGCATAGCTTGCTACTGCCAGTATCCTTTTTATATCCTCTCAATTTTGGCCATTGTCAGTTATTTTGCTGCCTAATAGCAAAACTCATCTACTACTTAGTGTCTCATTTCCTAATCTAATTCCCTCAGCATCACCTGATATTTCTTTTATAGCCTCTTTTTAAGACACGATACATTTCATTCAACTGACCTTACAAGTCCTTTTCCATATCTAAAGGAATTACATCACGGACAAACCTCCAGTTTCTACTTATTCTCCACGAACTTTAATTTCTTTTCCACCAATATACTATGTTGCACTAAGCCTGATAAACTGTCTGGAGTGAACTGGATGCCTGCTTTCAATCGATTAACCACTTTTCCATTATAATGAATGCAATCGTAAACTGTCTTTACAGTCTCGGCGAAGACTCGTTGACAAGATGCAGGTCTTAACGTGACAATATAATCTGAAATGAACTCGAACAGTAAAAAGATGTACCTAACCATTACAGATCTCCGAGTACACCGAGACGTCGATAGCCCTGAATGCAGAGGCACATATCAGAGGAGGTTAATGAGGAAGCGTGGGTTTCTCCGGAATATTGTCGGGTAGCTGCACTTCTTGCGGCGGCGGCGTTCCGTCTGATTGGCTCGGGGCTCGGGGCGCAGGCCATTCGCCCCCGCGTTCCGTTCCACGTCACACGCGTCCCAACATGGCCGCCGTGGCCCCGGCCCCGGCCCCGGCCGCACAAAAATCTGTCCCAGGTGCAGCCGCCCAAGGTAGCGGATCGCCCAAGAATGCGACCAAGTTCAGCCTCTGCCCGCGTGCTAGCCGACACACTAGCACCGTAGCTCCACTGCCCATCACTCAGCAAACGTGCTTTGTTACCTCGACTTACAGCATCAGTAAAAAATGTATACTGCAGTGTGCGCGACATTCGTCACGCTGAATGACGAAAACGACGTGAACATCTGATAAATGGTGCCTCCTGAGGCGGCCTTCGTTATTATACAAACAGTAAAACGCTGGTCACAACATGTGACAGCTGCTGCTGCTTTTGTAAACAGTCTCAGTACTTCAACTCACTACGCTGGCTTAAATTTGTGCCAATACTATCGTGGGTGCACCCTAGATCGATATTAATGTTCTTACTGTATTGGTGCCTTGATCTCACTGCACAATTTCATTGCAGATAATCGGAAAAGGGGCTACTTGTTGGTCCCTCATGATGCATCCTGTCGACCTATGTTAAAGTTTTGCGAAGTTGTGCCATAAAGACCTTTTCTTTCCAGTTCGACTCAGTACCATCTCATTAGTTGTGCGATCACACTGCTTTTCATTCACGTTTCACTTCCATATAAGGCTACACTCCATACAAATACATTCATAAACGACTTTCTAACAACCAAATTTGTATTCAATGTTAATTTATGTGCCCTTTTTAGGATCGATGTTCTTGCTATTCTATGGTATATTTTTGATGCCCTCTACTTATGCCATCGTCAATTGTTTTACTACCCAACAGCGTCTCTCTCCTTAATCTAACCGCCTCAGTATCACCTGATTTATTTACATTACATTCTATTAACCTCGTTTCAGTAATACATTGTCCAGTCACATTAATGTGACCATCTGTCAAAAACCTGAATATGGCCACAGGGATAGATACGTACTTGTGTTGATCCATTGTGCCTTCCAGAATGACGAGATCACCAAGTTAATCACCGAGCGAGGTGGCGCAGTGGTTAGCACACTGGACTCGCATTCGGGAGCACGACGGTTCAATCCCGCGTCCGGCCGTCCTGATTTAGGTTTTCCGTGATTTCCCTAAATCGTTACAAGCTGATGCGGGGATGGTTCCTTTGAAAGGGCAGGGCAGACTTACTATCCGTCCTTCCCTAATCCGATGAGACCGATGACCTCTCTGTTTGGTCTCCTCCCCCAAAAACAACCCAACCCAACCAATATAATTCACCAGACCATAACTCTCCCTGCCTGTACACACCAACGACCATCTGTCCGGTGGAGCACTCAATGCGACTCATCTAAAAAGACCACCAGTCGCCACTCTGTGGACGTCCAGTTGCGGTGTGGCGTGCAAATTCCAGCCTTCGTCGCCGATGAACAGCGATCAGCTTGGGTCCGTGAACCGGGCGCCTGCTGCAGAGGCCCATATGCAGAAAAGTTCGCTGAAACTTCGTTTAAGAGACACTCTTGGTAGCCCATCAGTTCGTCTGGGAGATCAGTTGCTCAACAATTGCAGGTTATTCACCCGTACATATCTCGACAGGCGTCGTTCACCCCTGTCATCTACGGCCCGTGGTGCACCACCGTTCCCTCGGTGCTTGTGCTGGATTGCGCCACTTTGCCATGAATTTTAACAATGGCGGCAGGCGAAGAGTTTTCAAACTTAGCTATTTCGGAAATGCTTCCACCTTCGGTCCGAAAGACGATGATCGTGCCCTTTTGGACGTCAGATAAAAGGCTCCGTTAATGCATTACGACAATGACCGCATTGTTTTCCGCGTCGTCCCGACACGTTTTATACGCCCTCCACTGCTAGTGCTGCCGCCTGTCGCCTGTGAGTGGTTACTGCACGTTGACATTGAACATAGGCGATGGTCACAATAATGTGTCTGAACTGTGTATTTATCTTCTTATTATAATCGTTATTGAAGTTACTATTGGTACACCTCAACTGATTTTCTATACCCTTTGCCAGCATAGGCAAACATGCTGTTTTCTTCTCCTTTTTACTGGCCCTTAACCGGTATCATTGCCGGTCGGTGTGGCCGTGCGGTTCTAGGCGCTTCAGTCTGGAACGGCGTGACCGCTACGGTACCAGGTTCGAATCCTGCCTCGGTCATGGACGTGTGTGATGTCCTTAGGTTAGTTAGGTTTAAGTAGTTCTATGTTCTAGGGGACTGATGAACACAGATGTTAAGTCCCATAGTGCTCAGAGCCATTTGAACCAATCCGTATCATTGGGTCGGCTTGCCCTTTCTGTCACTCTGTCGCCCCCCCCCCCTTCTCCCTCCCTCCCCACTACAACTTCACCTTCCACCCTGCACGGAATTTGTGTACCTCATGTTTGTGCATTTAATGTTAGCCCTATGAAAGTGAGAGAACTTTTTCTAATTGTTTATGACTCGAGTAACTGAGGTGGGACGTGGGTACCATTCCAATGTTCATCTAGTTGAATGTGGGAAACCGCCTAAAAGCCAGAGCCAGGCTGGCGGCATCTCCGCCCTCGTTGTTAATCCGCCGGGCGGCACTGATTAGCCTGAAATCCCTAAGTGGTGTACTAACTCGTGCGGCTATCTAGACGAGTCGTCATAACAAAAGAGAGCTTTGATTCCTTTTGACTGAAATTGTATTCTCTCCCATTTTCTTTTTCCATTACTACTTCCTCGACAAAAGACTGAATAAAGTGCGCGATGGGCTACAAAATTATCTCACTCGCACCTAAATTTAGGAGCATCCTTTCATGTCCTTCTAGTCTTCTAACTGCTGTCTGATTTTTGTACAAGTTGCAAATAAGCCTCGGCTTCCAGTATTTTAGCACTTATAAATATCTGAGGTCCATCTGTTTGTGCACGGATCCCAGTCGGAACAAAACCTAGCTTCTCAGATGCCTCCTCTGCTGACTGTTATTCTGCTGCCCATTGTCACTTTCTCTACTATTATTTGTTCTTCCGTTAGTCAATTCGTTTCCATGATTATTGGAATTCTGCTGGTATTGGTCAACATCTCGATAGAAATACTCTGGATCAGACTAGTGTTCATCCTGCCAGTTTCTTTCTCCGATGTTTTAGTCATTACTTTTCTGAGACCTGTTTCTCCTAATCTGATAGCACATGGCTTTGTCCATCCACTCCACAAAATCGAGGAAATCGTCTGTCGTTTCTGATGGACTGTAGATCAGATCCCACTACAAGTAATCCGGTAAACGTCTCTTTAAAGTAGAAATCACTGTAAGAGTGCATAAAGTCTTGTCCAAATGCACTGACTTTCACAGTTCAGTCTGCCACATGTTCCCACGATTGCTACTTTTACCTGACCAACTCACAAAAGCATTCTAAAACTGCAACTGATACCCAATCTTCAGTATCTTTTAATAAAAAGTGTCTCAAACGCGGCATAATAACAGATCAGCCACGCCTGTGCACCTCCATAGAGCTGAAACCTAGAAGACTTAATTTTTGGATCATCTAACGTACCTTCAATGAAAAAAGCTTTTGCACGACGCTACAAAATCCACTACATGGTACTTACTTTAGCCACTGAAGTATTCAAACTTAGGAGATATTGTAAAGGGCGTAGCCACTGTTGTCCTTGACTCATTACAATATTACTTTACGCGAACTTAAACAAACGTGTCCCTTAACAAAGGTCTGGAGACTAGTGATGTCCGATTTCATAGAGTCCACTTCTGGTTTGCCTTGCATCTGACAGTATACTACATGCCCCATGCTTGCAGACATTTATTTTAGTGCAGACTACGGTTCTTTTGCCCTGCTCTCACACCCCATTTACAGTATTCACCCTTTCACCCAAAATCCTTCTCCACGGCAGTAATCCGGTCTGTCTATCATTTCTCTACTTCCCTAACTTGCGAGTTAAGCCCCTCTAAAATAGCCTACGCTTCATCATTTTGCCTCCTTATTTTATCTTATGCTCCTAGGTTCTGCACAACAAATAGCATGTGTGCCAGGAAACTTTCTGCTCCCAGATATAAGAGGGGCGTTCAGTAACTGATACAACACATTTTTGCTGAAATTAGGTTGATTTTATTCGAGATGCCAATACACCATCGGCTACAGAACCCAATTATTCAATATAATGTACGTTCATCACGACGTCGTTACTGAGAGAGCCTGTGTGCTCGAATGGTACTCCACCTTCCCATTATCCACGTACGGCTTCCAGTTGAGCAGCGAGTTATTAGATTGTAATCCGTCGATCACCTCGAATGAGAGTGTCCGCACGATCCGACATTGCAGGAGTCACAGCAGTGTACGCCCGGCTGGCACGCAAAAGATCGGACAGGTTGGCGCGACCTCGTTGCGATGCTGGAGATGCCTCACCCAACGACTCACCGTGCTTTTGTTCACTGCTAGGTCTCCGTAGACATTCAGCAATCGCCTATGAGTACCTACGATGCTCTGGTTTTCCACCAAAAGAAATTCAATGACAGCTCTCTGCATGGAACGCACCTCTATTGCAGGCGACTGCGTGTAGTGCCGCCACATATCGGAACTTCATCAAACCATAGAGGCTCAAGCACGAATATTCCGCGATGTCCCACAGCAAATTCCACATTTTTTCCACCGAAATTAGCTGAAGAAAATATTGTGTTACATTACTTGTTAAACGCCCCTTCTACATTTATTTCCACCTCAGACATACCCAGTTTAGCCGGCCTGAGTGGCCGAGCGGTTCTAGGCGCTTCAGTCTGGAACCACGCGACCGCTACGGTCGCAAGTTCGAATCCTGCTTCGGGCATGGATGGGTGTGAAGTCCTTAGGTTAGTTAGGTTTAAGTACACTACTGGTCATTAAACTTGCTACACCACGAAGATGACATGCTACAGACGCGAAATTTAACCGACAGGAAGAAGATGCTGTGATATGCAAATGATTAGCTTTTCAGAGGTTGGCGCCGGTGGCGACACCTACAACGTGCTGACATAAGGAAAGTTTCCAACCGATTTCTCATTCACAAACAGCAGTTGACCGGCGTTGCCTGGTGAAACGTTGTTGTGATGCCTCGTGTAAGGAGGAGAAATGCATACCATCACGTTTCCGACTTTGATAAAGGTTGGGTTGTAACCTATCGCGATTGCGGTTTATCGTATTGCGACATTGCTACTCGCATTGGTCAAGATCCAATGACTGTTAGCAGAATATGTGAATCGGTGGGTTCAGGAGGGTAATACGGAGCGCCGTGCTGGATCCCAACAGCCTCGTATCACTAGCAGTCGAGATGACAGGCATCTTATCCGCATGGCTGTAACGGATCGTGCAGCCACGTCTCGATCCCTGAGGCAACAGATGTGGCCGTTTGCAAGACAACAATCATCTGCACAACAGTTCGACGACGTTTGCAGCAGCATGTACTATCAGCTCGGAGACCGTGGCTGCGGTTACCCTTGACGCTGCATCGCAGACAGAAACGCCTGCGATGGTGTACTCAACGACGAACCTGGGTGCACGAATGGCGAAACGTCATTTTTTCGGATGAATCCAGGTTCTGTTTACAGCATCGTGATGGTCGCATCCGTGTTTGGCGACATCGCGGTGAACGCACATTGGAAGCGTGTATTCGTGATCGCCATACTGGCGAATCACTCGGTGTGATGGTATGTGGTGCCATTGCTTACACGTGTCGGTCACCTCTTGTTCGCAGCGACGGCACTTTGAACAGTGGACGTTACATTTGAGATGTGTTACGACCCGTGGCTCTACCCTTCATTCCATCCCTGCGAAACCCTACATTTCAGCAGGATAATGCACGACCGCGTGTTGCAGGCACTGTACGGTCCTTTCTGGATACAGAAAATGTTCGACTGCTGCCCTGGCCAGTACATTCTCCGGATCTCTCACCAATTGAAAACGTCTGGTCAATGGTGGCCGAACAACTGGCTCGTCACAATATGCCACTCACTACTCTTGATGAACTGTGGTATTGTGTTGAAGCTGCATGGGCAGCTGTACCTGTACACGCCATCCAAGCTCTGTTTGACTCAATGCCCAGGCGTATCAAGGCCGTTATTACGGCCAGAGGTGGTTGTTCTGGGTACTGATTTCTCAGGATCTATGCACCCAAATTGCGTGAAAATGTAATCACATGTCAATTCTAGTATATTATATTTGTCCAATGAATAACTGTTCATCATCAGCATTTCCTCTTGGTGTAGCAATTTTAATGGCCAGTAGTGTAGTTCTAAGTTGTAGGGGACTGATGACCTCAGATGTTAAGTCCCATAGTGCTCAGAGTCATTTGAACCATTTTTTGAACATACACAGTTTCCCTGTGTCCGTTTCTATTTGATCGGACCAGCATTCGCTGGACGATTACTGGATTTTCTGAGCCACGGCTAACAAGATACAACGACACAGCTTCTACTGTCTGCTGCCCGCATTTAACTTTTGTCTGCGATCGCGTCTGCTGATGGTGCGGCGCTGACGGCTGCGTGCAGACCCTCAAAGCGTGAACTGCTGCTGTGGTGGCGGCAGCGTGGCGTTGCGCGCCACCCTGGAGCCTGCTGTGGGTGCCTGGATTGCGCTGCTCTGTCGTGTGGGTGGCTGCGGTGGTGACGGACCCTCTGAGCGCCCGAAGGCCGTGCTGCTGCTGTGCTTGCGACCGACACACGTGCGCGGCGGAAACGACGGAAGCCGTGGCCCTATCTTCTTACTCGTGATCCGCACGCACTCGACCTAACCCTCCAGTCTAAATGATGAGCAGATTAAATCCCGGACTTGGGCTCACAGTTGCGACGAACAACCTTTTCATTGTGATGGCGGTGTTGCTCTCGTTGCCGGTGGGGGATGATAACTAAATTTAGATTTATATCGCTTTAGTTAACAAAATAATGAAATTGTTCCTGACGTATAAATCAGATTTAAATGATGCTAGGCTGAATGTAGATTTTGTGATCTAAATAAAGTTTATTAACTACAGTTGTTAAGGCTCAATATCATGTTTGTTGTTCTTTATCACATGTACTTAATGAAGACAAGTGATTAAACTCCACTATGTAGACAAACGTGCCGACTTAGAGCAGGAGAGGCACCACAAGACATTTTAATTTCCACTGTCTATATTTTTAGAAGTAAATTCATAAAACTTCGTCAGCATGACCAAAAAGGATTCAAGATTCACACTCATAGCAGTGGAAGTCGAAAAACATAACAGAATTAATTTTCTTTACATGTGAAATTTCATTTTATTTTCACTTACTATTGGCTGCGTTTGTTGCTATAGGCACAGTTTTCTTCGAAAGTAAGAGAGATTCTTCTATGAATCTTACACAGCATACAAACTATACTTACAGGTGTATAAAACTCTAGAATTTTCCAAATACGTTAAAAACTGTGGTAGGAATTGAGATAATTAACTACCAAATTTGAGTTTTTCTAAACATTAAGTGTAAAATATAACAGCTCATTCATTTTTTCATGTATTAAATTAATTCTAGAGTTTCATACACCTGTAAGTATGGCTTGTATTCTGTGCAAAATTCATCTAAGAACCTGTCTTACTTAAGAAGAAAAGTGTATCTGTAGTAAGAAAGTAAGAAATGCTGCCAATAGCAAGTGAAAAATGATGAAATTTCACACGTAAGATAAAATATTTTGTTATGTATTTCAACTTCCACTGTTATAAGTGTGAATCCTGAATCCTTCCTCGTCATACTAACAAAGTTTTATGAATTTATTTATAGAAGTATAGACACTGGGAATTAAAATGTCTTGTGGTGTCTCTCCTGCTCCAAGTCAGCCCGTTTGACATCCTGCCTTGCTTAAACAAACTGAAGTTATCTTAAGTCCAAAATATAATGGTTGGTCAACACACTTTATAACTAGAATAACAAAACAAGTAAATGGTCACTGCTTAAATGATTAAAAGTCCAATCAGAATTACTACTATAAAATACATGACTGGTAAACATGCAGTCTGAAGAGTCTAATAGCTGAACAGTGTTGAATTCAACAGTGGCCCACTGGCTAAATGTGTTAAAGTTAAACTCAGCGCAAATAACTGCAAGTCCAGTCCAGCTTAACTTGTGCTAAATACAAGTTGCACTGAACAGCTCTCAGAATAAAATCAGAATGCTGACCACTGCTGATTTCTCAAGTCCAACTGCGCTCTTGCAGAATATCTAAAGTATAGACACTGTCTTCTTAAGAATACTTCTAAGCCCCAAAAGCGACTGGCTATACCATGGCCCTAACTGACGTAGGTATTGCGTCTACAATTCTGTCCAAAATAGAATCGAAGAGACAAGACGGCCACAGCCTTATACAAGTTTGCAATCATTATGAGAGAATGTAACTTGAAATCGGAATGTACCACTAGGTGCGCGCTAAAAATGTGAACAAATTGACATAGTTAATTCTACAAAAAGCAGTTTGCCCACAAATTAAACAAATGAGTATTTCTACTGTATTGGTGAGATTCAGGTTATGCTCTGTGTGTTCTAAGTAAATGTTGTATATATGAGGCGTGTGAGAAAAGTAAAGACTGACAACACTGTGAGAGATCTGGCACCGCTGTGTTGCATATTTGTGCAGACCTCTGTGTTCATCCTTTCCGGATCCTCAGGTCGCGTTTCAGTTCCATACACTCATTATGTAGTTTTTGAGAGTGTTATCATTGAAGCTGTGTTTTGTTGTGTGTTACGAAAATGGAACTCTGGAATTTAGAGCATCATTATGCCACCAAGTTCTGTGTTAAACTTAGGGAATCCGTTAGTATGACCTTTGAACAGTTAAAACAGGAGTGTGGGGAACATTCCTTATCAAGAACTTAAGTTTTTCGCCGGCACAAATCGTTTTTGGAAGGCCGAGAACACGTCGAAGAGGAACCTCGCTCAGGGAGAGCTTCATCTTCAAAACCGACGAAACATCGAACGTGTCAGTGCTCTTGTGAGATCAGATGGACGCTTGACAATTAGGATGGCAGGTGACCTGTTAAACGTAAACACTTTCACGGTACATCAAATTTTGACCGAAGTTTTGCACATGCGGTAGGTTTGTGCCGAAATGGTGCCGAAAAACCTCACAAGTGAACAGAAGGACAATTTAAGAAGCGTGTGCGTTGATCTTCTTGAGAGGACTGCCAGTGTTCGCGAATAGTTCAGTCGTGTGAATCCTGGATTTTTGAGTACGATCTTGAGACAAACAGGCAGAATGAGGAATGGCACACAGAGGCATCTCCTCGATTAAGAAAAGCTAGAATGAGCAAATCAAAGACCAAAACAAATCGTGATTTGCTTTGACAGTGGAGGTATCGAGCATAAAATATTTGTTACTCCAGGAGTAACTGCCAATCGAGTTTGCAAAAAACATATTTGTGCCATCAGATGTTCAGTTTTATGTTTATTCTCTATTGGTTTCAATTGTTGCAGTCATCTTCAAGGAGAAAAACGTTTACATCAATGGATCAACCATAGATTTTCGTCATATGTGAGTCATACAAATGTAGAGCATATATGTCATAATAACCTGTCTAAACACTGCCCATATAAACACGTTGTGTCTTGTCACAATTCCAGTAGTGCACATCTGGCGATAACTCCACACTTGATAACGTGTCCTTGTGAGATCAAATCGACATTTAACAAGAAGTATGACAGGTGACCTGTTAAACTTAAACACTTTGACAGAAGTTTTGCACATGCATGGAGTTATCACCAAATGTGCACAATTGTAATTGTCCCAAGACATGGCGTGTTTATTTGAATTGTGTTAAGACAGGCTATTATGACAATTATATATGTTCGACGTATGTATGGCTCATATATGACGAAAATATATGGATTATCCATTAATGTCGATGTTTTTCTCCTTGCAAATGATTGTAAACATCGAAAGATATGGAGAATAAATAGAAAATGCAGAATATGCTTTTTGCAAATTATTCAACAGTTGTAGACGACCAACTACGGAAAGCTATGTCAACCAAGTGTTCTAGAAATACGTCCTTGGAAACCACGCAAAAAGGCGTAATCTAGTGCTATCGGACATTGAGGATGCTATATCATGACAACACATCATGTCACACGGCCACTTTCATCATGGAATTTTTGACCTCAAAAGGCATTCCTGCGGTTCCACAGTCCCCCTATTCATCTGATCTGAATCCTTGTGACTTTTATCTTTTCCCAAAATTGAAAAATGTCTTAAAGGAACGTCATTTAGGGCTCTGGAGGACATTCAAAAGAATGTATCCGACATGTTAAAGGTCCTACCAGGTGAAGCGTTTCAGCGCTGGTTCCAAGACTGGAAACGACTCCACCGATTTATAGCTGCCGAAGGGAACTATTTCGAAAGGTACAATAATGTTGTTTGAAAAAAAATAAAAACTTTAGTAGATAAAAAATCAGTTTCATTTGTTTTATCACACACCTCGTATGTGTACGGCATCTCTTTCTTACAGTAACTGACCTGTTAATTCCATCGCTGCAAATTAGAAGTTATATAGCTCTAAACATTTTTAAATTAAGGACAATTTAAATTAAAATAACAATGAAAGACAGAAATCTCATAAACTAAATGTTGTTGATGTCTATACTTCTGTCCGTGCATACTGCCTTGCTGGTGATGTGACTGTCTTGCTTTATAAAAAACACTGATTTTAATCTAATAATGAAGTAAATTGTCTCTCACACGGTAGTTACTTAAATAATAGAATATGTAACTAGCTGCATCGAAGTGTATCGATAAACCTTGCTATTTGACACGTCGATATATTTCATGCATAAAAATAGTACAAGGGTTATTAATTGTTAACTAAATTTCCATTCGAAGTCTTTCTCAGCGCTGTAACTCCTTTCACACATTATCTCCATAGCATATCTACGCATCCACAGATTCCTCCTTTCCTACTCTTTGAAATGGTGTAATGAGTTTGATTGTAAAGATTGGTTTGTGTCGCACGTCAGCTAATGTGTCCAAAGACCTTCGTCATTCTGTAGACGGACAGATTTCACAGTTACACGTAGCCCAGCGACATTGCTCCATGCCAACCACCCCTTCTAGCCAGCCGTCAGTGCCATGTTAACCTCCACGGCATACCTCGCGTAATTCAGGCGCCGCACTCTACCAAAACAATCACTTTCGTTCAGTTTATAGTAAATCATGTCACAAGGTAAGTGAAGTTAATTGGAGAACAGTAGTACAACATAGTCTTTTCACCGAGATTTTATTACTGGTAATTTTTCAGATGCTTTCATACAAGAATTATGTTATTCCAGATGACAAACTGTCTGATCATTGAATGAATGTTCTAAAAATCGTAAATTACTAGAAATTAACCTAAAATGTGGCAATATGCAAGTGAAGATTAATAAAACCGACAAACAGCAGGGACGGATTACTGACTGGAAATGGAGGAAAGAAGAACATGTGTCCGGAAACGCATCGTTTTCACGGTAGATGGCACTGACCAATGATAGTTCCTCTGACCACGTGCCGTGTGTTCCTTTTGTGTTGCAGGCTGTGTAATTGACGCAGCGTGCTGGAAGCAACAGAATGGTCCGGTATCCACGTCGGGAACAAGCCGAGATGGTGTTTGTGTACGGACAAGCAGATGGAAACGGTCGAGAGACGGCACGGCTGGATATTGGCTCTGAGCACTATGGGACTTAACATCTGTGGTCATCAGCCCCCTAGAACTTAGAACTACTTAAACCTAACTAACCTAAGGACATCACACACATCCATGCCCGAGGCAGGATCCGAACCTGCGACCGTAGCAGTCGCGCGGTTCCGGACTGAGCGCCTAGAACCGCTAGACCACCGCGGCCGGCTCTACTGGATATTGAGACGAACCCTAGTACAAGCTGCGAATCTGGTGTACGCACAGTCCGCAGCCTCCTTGCAAGTTCGTCTGTCTGAAAGGACTCGTGGTCACACAGACGCCCAAAAAGTGCTTGAAACGTTGTGTGATGTGGGTGGTGTCTGTGAGGGTACTTGTTTTGGTACAGCTGTGCCGCCTCTCGACCGTTTCCAAGTGTTTGACCGTCCACAAAAACCATCTCGGCTTGTTCCTGACGAGAATACCGGACCATTCTGCTGCTTACTGTACGCTGCGTCTATCACGCAGCCTGCAACACACAACGAGGCCACGGCACGTGGTCAGATGAACTGTCATTCGTCAGTGCCATCTATCGTGGCAACGATGCATTTCCTGAAACATGTTTATAGAACCTTTTTTTCCTCCATTTACAATCAGTTTGTCTGTGTTATTAATGTTCACCCTATATAAAAAAATTTCTGCTGTTTCTCACTCAGGAATGTTTCGTAAACCATGTTATATTTTCAAACCTCAGTAAAAATAGATTGCGCTGATAATGGCGCAAATATGCGAAATACGTCTCGGCAAGAAAAATAGTATCAGTAGATTCTGTGGTTCTGTGGATTATATAGAACGCTCAGAAACAAGTTGTTTTTAGGAATATCTCTGTTGAAAGTCTGTGCTAATCATCTACACGTATGACATACATCATGACGCTCCTCAGCCACATAATCAGAATAAACTCTGGTCAATAACTAAACGCTGCCAATGCGTCAGCTAAAATATATTTTCACATATTTTGTCACGTGTCTCTTACTATTCGAAAACTAATGCGAAACAGCTTTCCAAAGTAAGTGTGCATGAAGACAATTTATGATATGTGTTCTACACACTACTTTGATTACTTTCTATGGTGTGCCCTTGTAAACTACACTCCTGGAAATTGAAATAAGAACACCGTGAATTCATTGTCCCAGGAAGGGGAAACTTTATTGACACATTCCTGGGGTCAGATACATCACATGATCACACTGACAGAACCACAGGCACATAGACACAGGCAACAGAGCATGCACAATGTCGGCACTAGTACAGTGTATATCCACCTTTCGCAGCAATGCAGGCTGCTATTCTCCCATGGAGACGATCGTAGAGATGCTGAATGTAGTCCTGTGGAACGGCTTGCCATGCCATTTCCACCTGGCGCCTCAGTTGGACCAGCGTTCGTGCTGGACGTGCAGACCGCGTGAGACGACGCTTCATCCAGTCCCAAACATGCTCAATGGGGGACAGATCCGGAGATCTTGCTGGCCAGGGTAGTTGACTTACACCTTCTAGAGCACGTTGGGTGGCACGGGATACATGCGGACGTGCATTGTCCTGTTGGAACAGCAAGTTCCCTTGCCGGTCTAGGAATGGTAGAACGATGGGTTGGATGACGGTTTGGATGTACCGTGCACTATTCAGTGTCCCCTCGACGATCACCAGTGGTGTACGGCCAGTGTAGGAGATCGCTCCCCACACCATGATGCCGGGTGTTGGCCCTGTGTGCCTCGGTCGTATGCAGTCCTGATTGTGGCGCTCACCTGCACGGCGCCAAACACGCATACGACCATCATTGGCACCAAGGCAGAAGCGACTCTCATCGCTGAAGACGACACGTCTCCATTCGTCCCTCCATTCACGCCTGTCGCGACACCACTGGAGGCGGGCTGCACGATGTTGGGGCGTGAGCGGAAGACGGCCTAACGGTGTGCGGGACCGTAGCCCAGCTTCATGGAGACGGTTGCGAATGGTCCTCGCCGATACCCCAGGAGCAACAGCGTCCCTAATTTGCTGGAAAGTGGCGGTGCGGTCCCCTACGGCACTGCGTAGGATCCTACGGTCTTGGCGTGCATCCGTGCGTCGCTGCGGTCCGGTCCGGGGTCGACGGGCACGTGCACATTCCGCCGACCACTGGCGACAACATCGATGTACTGTGGAGACCTCACGCCCCACGTGTTGAGCAATTCGGCGGTACGTCCACCCGGCCTCCCGCATGCCCACTATACGCCCTCGCTCAAAGTCCGTCAACTGCACATACGGTTCACGTCCACGCTGTCGCGGCATGCTACCAGTGTTAAAGACTGCGATGGAGCTCCGTATGCCACGGCAAACTGGCTGACACTGACGGCGGCGGTGCACAAATGCTGCGCAGCTAGCGCCATTCGACGGCCAACACCGCGGTTCCTGGTGTGTCCGCTGTGCCGTGCGTGTGATCATTGCTTGTACAGCCCTCTCGCAGTGTCCGGAGCAAGTATGGTGGGTCTGACACACCGGTGTCAATGTGTTCTTTTTTCCATTTCCAGGAGTGTTAAAATATGCAGCCGCTCGTTGTGGCCTAGCGGTTCTAGGCGCTTCAATCTGGAACCGCACAACCGCTGCGGTCGCAGGTTTGATTCCTGCCTCGGGCATGGATGTGTGTGATGTCCATAGGTTAGTTAGGTTCAAATAGTTGTAAGTTATAGGGGACAGAAGACCTCAGATATTAAGGCACATAGTGCTCAGAGCCAGTTGAACCATTAAAATATGCATTCTGTTATAAGTTGTAGTCTAACAAAAGAGGAAAGGTAGTAGCTGTTGTAAAAAAATAAATTTATATATACCCTATTAAACTGTTCCTCTTTACAGTTCAGAACAATGTGGATGCGCCTTTTCGCCTTTTATACCGATATTTCTTAAAGAATGATACGTGGATTGGAATGAAGAGTTACCAGCAAACAAAACACTGCATGCCATTCTTAACGGAAATAACTTTACAAAGGTAGTCTTATCATACACTCTAAGGTGACAAAGGTCATGGGACAGCGATATGCACATATACAGATGACGATAGTACGACGTACACAAACTATAAAAAGTCAGTCCATTGGCGGAGCTGTCATTGTACTCAGGTGATTCATGTGAAAAGGTTTACGACATGATCATGGCTGCACGACAGGAATTAACTGACTTTCAACGCGGATTGGTATTTGGAGCTAGACGCACGGCACATTACATTTCGGAAACCATTAGGGAATACAGTATTATGTGATCCACACTGCTAAGAGTGTGCCGAGAAGACCACATTTCAGGCATTAACTCTCACCACGGACAACGCAGTGCCCGACTGCCTTCACTTAACCACCGAGTTTTGCATACAGTTGTCAGTGCTAACAGATAGGCAACACTGCGTGAAATAACCACAGAAATCACTGTGAGACGTACGACGAACGTATCCATTAGCGCATCGCGACGAAATCTGGCGTTAATAGTGTATGACAGCAGACGACCGTCGTGAGTGCCTTTGCTAACAGCGCGACATCTCCTCTCCTGGGCTCGTGACCATATAGGTTGGACCCCAAACGACTGAAAGACCATGGCCTGCTCATATGAGTCCTAATTTTAGTTGGTAAGAGCTGATGGTAGGGTTCGAGAGTGGCACACATCCAATGAGGCCATGGACCCAAGTTGTCAACAAGGCAGTGGGCAAGCTCATGATGGTTCCATAATGGTGTGGAGCGTGTTTACATGGAATGGACTAAGTCCTGTGGATGTTCAGCTACTTGGAGACCATTTGTAGCTATTCACTGACGCCATGTTCCCAAACAAAGATGGAATTTTTATGGATGACAATGCACCATGTCCCTGGGCCACAATTATTCGCGATTAGTTTGAAAAACATTCTGGACAATTAGAGCCAATAATTTGGCCACTGATCGAACATTTATCGGACGTAATCGAGAGGTCAGTTTGTGAACAAAATCCTGCATCTGGAACACTTTCGCAATTATGGACGGCTATAGAGGCAGCATGGCTCGATATTTCTGCAGGGGACTTCCAACGACTTTTTGAGTCCATTCCACGTGGAGCAGTTGCACTACACTAGGCAAAAGGAGGTCCGACACGATATTAGGAGATATCCCATGACTTTTGTCGCCTCAGTGAATAAACGACTTAGTCGACAGCGTCGGAAACTTTATGGAGCTGTTGGTGGATGATTTTGTGGTATATAGAGAACATTCTTCACTAGAAAATTATAGCGCATTGCAGGATGCTTTGCAGATGATCACAAGGATTGACAGTTGAGACTCAGCGTAAAAATTGTGACGTACTGTCCAGAAATAAACGGGAAGGTATGTTATTGTTTGATTACTCGATTTCCTAACAATCAGGGGCAACAGTCATCCACTGAGTATCTAGGAGTGTGCGGTAGGAGCGATTTATAGATGAACGTTCTCATAGAACTAATCGTAGGATTGGCGGATCACAGACTGAGAGACGTTGGAATAATCCTTAGATTGTGTTGTCCATGCGAGCAGAGTGTAGTGTAGAAAGTTCTTGGACTGATACTTTAGTATTGTTCCTCAGTCTAGGACCCTTAATAGCCACAATTGATAGAGGAAATGCAGGAAATCTAAAGAAGCACAACGAATTTCATCACGTTTTCGTTTAGGAAGCTCGAAAGCGTCATGGAGCTCTAGTGGGAAAAGTGGGAAACGCTTTACGAGAGACATTGCGCATTATGGTGTCGCTTACTTTTAATATTCCAATGGCGTACGTTGCTAACAGTTTCAAGACATAAGCTTCTTCCTGCTACAAACGAGTATGTGTGACGAACATATTGTGAAAGTAACCTTAGAGAGATTCTACCTCATACGAAGGTGTACTAACGGTCGTTCTTCAAGCGCACGATTCACAACATGTATCGGGAATTTGAGAATGGTTTCCGAGCCAGCTCTGTGCCACGGTGCCTCAGTTTAGCTTCTTAGTCCATTACAATTTAGGCACGATGTTGGTAAGTGATTAATAACACTTTTCCTGTACGAAGGTGGGTCTCATTCGACAGAAGGCATAAAAAATTCTGAAACAGGCGGTTGTTGTGTAGATCAGAAACTAGAAGTGTGAGGTTGTGAACTGTTATTGGTGAATGTTTCTCTTGTAGTTCTAAAAGTCTACACATCCCCGCAGAAAACTTTCAGCTATTTATGAGAAATCTTGATGCATTATTGAGCGACCTGTCAGACAAGAAGAAACTGTTGGTAGGTTGTGAAAATTTCAGTGTAGATTCCTTAACATATTATGACAGAAAAAATGACCTGGAATCATTATTTGGCTGCTTCAATCTGGTTTCGGAGGTAAATTTTGTAACTCGTGTTCAACGAGATAGCAGGATCCTGACTGACATTGTTATAGATTGTGCTAAGCTGAAACAATTAATGTGCACCCAGTTGGTAATCGACTATCAGATCACGATGCACACTTAATGGAAATAAACAACTTGACACCTTACATCTCTGAGACAATTTCATACAACGCAAGAAGACTTATTAATGAGAACAGCATGCATTGTTTTAAGACGTAGTTAAAAGAGATGGTACAGGATGAAGTATGTTGAGTAAGACATGCAGATGTAAAATTCGATATATGACACAGTAAATCTGTGAAGCCCGCCCGGCTAGCCGCCCGGTCTATTGCGCTGCTTCCCGCGCGGGAAGGCGTGCCGGTCTCCAGCACGAATCCGCCCGGCGGATTAGTGCCGAGGTCCGGTGTTCCGGCCAGCCTGTGGATGGTTTTGAAGACTGTTTTCCATCTGCCTCGGCGGATGCGGGCTGATTCCCCTTATACTGCCTCCGCTACACTATGTCGGCGATTGCTGTGCAAACACTGTCTCCACGTACACCGTAGTTACTCTACCACACAAACACTGGGGTTACACTCGACACTCGTCTGGTATGAGACGTCCCCTAAAACATTAACTGTGGGTGTGGTGTAGGGCGGCGGTGGGGTGGGTGGACTGCTGTAGCCTGTTGTGGGGCTGGGGTTGTGAATCACTGAGGGCTATAGCTGGGACGAAGTCTCTACGTCGCTTCTAGGTCCCCGGTTCAATACACAATACATACAAATCTGTGAAACTAGGTTTCATAAAAAGTTATCCAGATAGGCCATTAAAGTAAAAAAGGAACTGTGCATAACTGAAAGGATTAAAATGTCATGCAAGAACAGATGGGAAGTTTATAGAGAGGCTAGAATAGGTCAAGATCCGTCGTTACTTGCATTCTACAAAAAAATACTGTAATATTTCAATGAAAATCGTTAAAGTGTCCAAAAATATGCACGACCTGAAAGAAATTAATAATGCAGATAATTTTTAACAATCACGCTTTAAATGCAGCAGTAAAAGTAGGAGTAAGAGGTTTAGTTGAAAAAGCAAGAGAATTTAGTAAAAATGCCATTTGAGAAAGATTTAAGTTACTAGAAGTGGCATCATTTCCTTCAATGAAATTTAAAGAATTGTATAAAATATAAAAACAAAAGTGCATACGGTTTTGATGGAATTTCAAACAGAATTCTGATTTAGAAAGTAATGTCCTCAGCGATGTAATTCGCACAGGATTTGTTCTGGACAGATTAAAATATAACCTCTTCATATGAAACGTGACAAGAAAGCCTTAAATCATTATTACCCAATTTCCTTACTGAAACCCTTTTCCAAAATATTCGAAAAAGGAATTTACTCATGAACACTGTCACATTGAAGTAGAAACAACTTAGCACAACACAGTTTAGTTTCGAGAAGGGTTGCTCAACTGAGAATATTATTTATGCATTCGCTCACCAAATATTACAAGCCTTAAATAATGAAATATCGCCATTTGGTATTTTTGTAATCTTTCACAAAGCGTTTTACTGCGTGGATCACGTTACTCTGCTAGAGAAACGTAAACTATTTTAACAAAGTTTATAGCTTTACATGTAACTGGTGTGAATCGCACTTAATAAATAGAATGTGTAAAGTTACGCTGAAAATTTGAAGAATCCTGAGAGGAGCGAAAATTGTAGGGACTGAGGAGATATCACGAACGGAATCCCATAAGATTAAATTTTTGGTCCACTTGTATTCCTCCTATAAGTGAATGAACAACGACTTAGCTTTCGTCGCACAGAATTGGTGTCTTTTGCAGAGAAAGGAACAGAAGAGAGAGCTAATGACGTATTACAATTATTAAGTATATGCATAGACTGAACTGACGAATGAAAGTTTGTACAAAGGCCAATATTGTAACTCAGGTCTGCGGCTTACTAGTCTGATGTGGTAACCACGATGCCACCCTGACACAGTGGGTTTGCACAACTGAAGCAGCTACCCCTGCACGCCTCCCACCTCGATCCAAATTCTCATTCACGCCTCAGCCCATTTGGTATTCCTCCCTAAACTCGAGCATCATTGAAGAGCCTTTCCAGTTGTATTAGAATCGAAAAAAATGGGGATTCCTGCCTGATACCGAGGCATAGGTGCTTCAATTCAATAAAACTGCATGGTTCCAGAGACCTCTTCAAGTCCTAAACAACTACGATGTATACATAAAGACTGAAGCGACGGATGAAAAATAACGACCGTGGATCAGAACCGTATATTGTTCTTACTGCCCACTTTTGTACAACCAACACTTTCTTTCTAAGAGATGAGTTACCCTATAAAATTATTTCATAATATATTACTGAATGATGCAAAACACGTCAGGTTGCTAATTCGTTTGTTTCCAAGAGTAACAATTATACGAACGTCAGAATTCGTTGACCTCAATAGTTTGAGCAGCTCAGAAAGCTGCTTCTTCCAGTTCAGATTTTCATCAATTGTACACTCAAAAATTTGAAACATTCTATTCTGTTTAATGACTGCTGTTCGTGTGCTACATCAAATGCTGGTATGACTCTGTCTATTAGACAGAACAGAATTGTATGCGTTTTCTCGAAGATCAGGGAAAGTCCTTTTTCAGAGAACCATTTAACAATTAAATGAAACTATACGGTTCCAGAGACTTTTTCAGATCTTAAACACCTATGATGTATGTATGCAGCCTGAAGCAACGAACGAAAATTTGTACCAAGGCCAGCGCCGGCCGAAGTGGCCGCGCGGTTTTGGCGCTGCAGTCTCGACCCGCGAGACCGCTACGGTCGCAGGTTCGAATCCTGCCTCGGGCATGGATGTGTGTGATGTCCTTAGGTTAGTCAGGTTTAACTAGTTCTCAGTTCTAGGGGACTAATGACCTCAGCAGTTGAGTCCCATAGTGCTCAGAGCCATTTGAACCATTTTTGAACCAAGGCCAGCGCTCGAAGCCACGTCTCCTGCCTAGTAGGCAGATGCGCAAACCACTATACCAACCTGATACAGCGGCGCGGCTTTGTCTGACTGCACCGAGTACACTAGCATGGCCCCATACTCGATCCAAATTCCCTCCCGGTTGTACATACTGATTAAAACTGGAACTGCAAGAAGCATCTTACTGAGCCGCTCAAACAATCAAGTTTAGCAGTTTTTGCCGTTCGTATAACTTCTACTCTTGGAAACAAACGAATCAACCTCCAGACGTATTTTGCACAGTTCTACTCAATAATGTATTATGAAATAATTTTATGGCGTAACTCATCACTTACAAAGAAAGTGTTGGTTGCACAAAAGCTAGCAGTAAGAATAATACTTGGCACTCATCCGCGGTCGTCACATAGACACCTCTTCGAGGAGTTAGGCATTTAACTGAGTCATCACAGTTCATACATCCGCTGATGTAGTTCGTCATAAATAAGTCATCAGGAATTGAAAAGAACAGTGGAATGCACATTTACAACCCTAGGCGAAAAATGACCTTTATTACCCATTATCAAAGTTGACAGTAGCACAAAAGATGTCCAATATGCAACAGAAAAATTTTTGATCTTTTGCGAAATAACCTAAGGTGTCTGGCTGATACCAAAGCAAGTTTTAAATCAAACCTAAAACCATTTCTTCTGGACAACTCTTTCTATTGCATGGACGAAATTTCATTTAAGAACTTGTAGCCTGTCAAAAAAACTTGTTTTTAAGTGTACATGAATGAGTGGAACTAAAAGATAACAAGTTCGTTGATGTTAACACTAATCACTTACACACTTCTTGTAAACTAATTCATCCCACATCATTTCGATTAAATAACTGTTCATATAATCTATGGAACATGTAACTAACTAACTAAAGCTGACGCATATCCTGGGAAAAATGAGTTGTGAGAACTTCATTGCTAGAGGGTGCGGCGAAAAAGGGCTATGCGAAGAATTGCAAAAGCAAGACGTGGACCATTCCCTCGCTCAGGAGGTTCAGAGCTAGGTAGTAGATGGCAACTTATTCTGGTACAGCATTGGCGGCGACCTCTGGAAGCAGCGATGGCTCGATTTCCTGGTGGAAGGATGCATAGAAGTATTTAGTTATGCCGTCGTGATTATTACTGTCGACTTTCTACGCACGTATGAGAAGAACTGCCGTGCCGTTCATTCTTCTAACTTGCTAATTGTAGCTTTGACTTCGAACGGTACTTTGAATACATTGTATGGGTAGACGTAACAAGATATAGAGGTAAGGACTTCTTGTGTGATCACGGTAGGCATGAGCAGCCTAGTACTGGTTGGAGAAGAGGACTTTCTGGAGGCGGTCGAGGTACCTCATGGTTTGCCTGCGTAAGGTGGCTTTTATATTATGCTCTCAATCTAAAAGTTGATCATTGCCATATTTTTTGACCAGGCCGTCAAGAATTTCCCTACATGTTTCTGGATGTCTGTTCTTGTCAATCAAGGGTGTTGCAGTTCGTGCGGATGCCGACCTGTGGGTAAGATTGCACATTAGTGTATGTTCAAGAGTGCACCTCTGTGCTGCTGGCAGTTATCTACAATCTGTGTGTTTCTGTCATCTTTGAGTATCAAGGTAACATCATCTGCATGGACGAATGTTTTAGACCACGTGTATCGATGTCAAATAGAGTATGGTGGAATGATCATAGCAAGGGTTCCAAGAAACTAGCGGGTAAAGGACGATCCTATCTCAGTCCTCTCTAAAAAGATATTCATGTCGCGATCATTTTTTATTTTTAAACTCTAAGACGTGCCACTGATACGTGAGGATATGAAGTAAGTAAAGATGGAGTGAAAGCTGAGAGCAGACATTTGTACAATAGCGAACCTTAATCTATTTCGTCATACGCTCTTGCTAAGCCTAAAGTTGCAGTGACGGTTGATTCGTTCACCTGTCAGGTTACGTATTTAAGGTCTCCGATTACGAGCTATAATGATAATCACTGATCGCCCGTCAATGGTGCTGTGTTGGTGCAGTCGGAGGACACACGATAAAAGAGATTTCATCCTATTGTTAGGAAAGTTCCTATTGTTAGGAAAGCCTGCCAGCAAGCTGAAGTTAGACTCTAACAACATAATCGGCCACCGACCTTTTATGGCCACGGCTTTTGTCGTTTTGGGAATGAGTACTGTGGTTCCCTTAGTGGAATCTGCTGGTATGGTCGTACCCTGAAGCAGTTCGTTAATCATTTATATGGAGAAGTCGCCGAACAGATGTCAGAAGTGTACATGAATCTCTACCGGTAGTCTGCGCGCGCCAAGAGGTTTGCGCCGTGGTTCCGTTTTCAATGTTAAATGAAGTTCTTTTGTTGTTAATTCTGCGCTTAAAGTTCTGTTTTGTTCGTCGGTGATTTAAGTGAATCGGTAAGGTGCTCCTCGCTATGCCTTGATGTGTGTGAGGTCTGACATTGTTTTAGAAAAGAAAGCAATGTAATGCTTTGTAATGAAAGCTTTCTTATCAGTCTGTCTACTGTGATGGGTGCCAATGTCATCACGTATAGTTGTGACTAATTTAGAGCAGGCAAGCTCAATCACGTGATTAATGGTTGAAAGCGTATACGTACGTATAGTTAGCGTAGTCCCCGATACGAACTTTGAAACCGGTGGAGGGTTGGCACACTATACTAGTGATCGTTGATGTAATCCCTTTGGCTGCAGCTATATTTTGGATTGAACGTTCGGGTTCGGAATATTATAGACGCTTCACTAGAAAATAATACTTCTTACTCATACTATTCCAGGTGGATTTAATGACTGCGTAGGTTTTTAAGCAGTTCATCAATTTCACATTAACGTATCTGGTCCACCAAAACATCCCTGACTGGAATTTGTTCGCGCGGCCGATGCCGATCGCCAAGTTTGTTCGAAATTAGCTTCAAAGTAAGTGTGCGCTATGTAATCTACCCCTTACTTCCTTCTTCCATCTATTATCCACAATTAATTAATAAACAAAGTCTCTTATGTGGATTTAAGAGAAGCGAAGATCACAATAAACTTTCAAGTTTACTTAGCTTTCATGTTGAGATGGCTCCAGTTCTTCTTGTATAGGGATCTGATTGTTGAAGCTTAAAATCTACCATCAGGTCCTCGCGGTTGGTTTGAACTCAATAATTTCGAAGGTTGTTGTTATCGTTTTTTTACGCAAATACTTTTTCCACTGATTTTGTCACTTTTTAGTATATCATGCAGTAGTTTGATTTTTCACATTAACAAAGCCGAAATTATATTGTTCGCACCTGTTATACAAAAATATGTCCGATCGCATTACAGCAAGCTTACGACTCTCTCACTCTGCGGATATAACAATATTCCAAAGGGTTTACAATTTTTTTAAGAAATGAATTTCTACTAGCTTTCGTTACACTATTAATTTCGGTTAATATTTCATAAATAATTCCAGAAATAAACCTAGTACAACCTTCTAAAACGAAATAATTTTAACTGTACATTCAGAACTAGTACTTATCGATTACAGCATCGAAACTAAAATATTTTATAAAGTAATTCCTTTTCATAAGTTTTAGCTTGAAATATAACATGCTGTGTACAAAATTATATGACAGTTTTCAGGAAAACAACTGAGATAATACTGACCTGTCCAAAATTCGAAAAATAATACTGGTATTGACAACTACTGTTGAGGAAAAGTAATGCTAGAGGAGGATGTCCCGTTACAGCTAGGAGGCTGCGATTGATGTGTCAGAGCCCTCGGCTTCTATACACTCCCTGAAGCAGGTGCAAAACACTATGATGTGGAAAAATGACAGGTCGCATCTCATAGTCAACGATGTCTGGCAGTAGTTCTATTTGAGCCTAGCCTAGAATCTTTCATGACGGCTGACAGAAGTCGCTGTGACATATGTGTAGACGACGGTATTTAATTTCAGTTGCTACCAGACATGTTCGGATGCCGTTTCCGCTACTAATGTACGAAAGTTCTCCGAAGAATTGCGGACTGGGATTTGGTCGTGTTTGGAGACCCCCAACTGAAATCTGCACCCAGAGTTATCGCTGCACGCAAATACGTGCAAAGCAACGCCATGTCCGTGTTAGAAGTCACGTCTTTCCGCTTCTCGACCCGTTCCCGAGGGAGAATAAACATTTCTCAACTGCAGGACGTGGAACCGAGCGGCTGTTCCTGTCCCGGGGCGGGGGGGGGGGGGGGGGGGGGGGATGGGGGGGGGGGAGTAGAGTCTGCGAGGTACACAGAATTCCTCGCCTCAACATGATCGTAGTGCCTGTGTCGGGTCCAATACCGATAACTGCGTCGTAGTTTGTCGCTGCTGCTAGTTTTCTATTGGAGGTTGCTTGAAGAAACATGGTATCTACATCAGTGGCATATTAAGCGCAAAATAAACTGGTATTGGCATGCGTATCCAAATACAGACTATGGCGCTGCGGACGGAACGCCTGTATAGGACTAGTGTCTGGCGCAGTTGCTACATCGGTTACTGCTGCTACAATGGCTGGTTATCAAGATTTAAGTGAGTCTGAATGTGGTGTTATAGTCGGCGCACGAGCGATGGGACACAGTATCTCCGAGGTAGCGATGAAGTGGGAATTTTCCCATACGACCATTTCACGAGTGTACCGTGAATATCAGGAATGCGGTAAAACATCAAATCTCCGACGTGGGCTTTCGGAGCCGAAGGCTCACTCTTGTAGCCTTGATGACTGTGTGATACAAAGCTTTACACCTCACCTGGGTCCGTCAACACCGACACTGGACTGTTGATGACTGGAAACATGATGCCTGATCGGACGAGTCTCGTTTCAAATTGTTTCCAGAGGATGGACGTATAAGCGTATGGAGAAAACCTCATGAATCCATGGACCCTGATGTCAGCAGGGGACTATTAAAGCTGATGGGGGCTCTGTAATTGTACGGGGCTGTGCAGTTGGAGTGATATGGGACCTCTGATACGTCTAGGTACGACTGTGACAGGAGACCCATCCATAACCATCCTGTCTGATCACCTGCATCCATTCATGGTCCAAATGGCTCTGAGCACAATGGGAATTAACATCTAAGGTCATCAGTCTCCTGGAACTTAGAACTACTTAAACCTAACTTACCTAAGGACATCACACACATCCATGCCCGAGGCAGAATTCGAACCTACGACTGTAGCGGTCGCGCGGTCCCAGAATGAAGCGCCTACAACCGCTCGCCCACACCAGCCGGCGCATCCATTCATGTCCATTGTGCTTTCCGATGGACTTCGGCAATTTCAGGAGGACAACACGACACCCCACACGTCCAGAATTGCTACATAGTGGCTCCACGAACACTGCTCTGAGCTTAAACACTTCCGCTGGCCACCAAACTCTCCAGATATGAACATTATTGAGCATATCCGGGATGCCTTGGAACGTGCTGTTCAGAAGAGATCTCCACCCCGTCGTACTCTTAGGGCTTTGTGGACAGCTCTGCCGGATACATGGTGTCAATTGCCTCCAGAACTACTTCAGAAGCCGGCCCCTGTGGCCGAGCTGTTCCAGGCCCTTCTGTCCGGAGCCGAGCTGCTACTACGGTCGCTGGTTCGAATCCTGCCTGGGGTAGGGTAGGTTAGTTAGGTTCAAGTAGTTCTAAGTCCATGGGACTGATGACCTCAAATGTTAAGTCCCATAGTGCTTAGAGCCATTTGAACCATTTCAACTGCTTCAGACATTAGTCGAGTCCATGCCACGTCGTGTTGCGGCACTACTGGGTGCTCCCGGACGGGTCATTAAGCAGGTGTACCGGTTTCTTCAGTGTAAATATCGAGCTAAGCTTAATATGTCGTCTTTAGATACTATCCGTCTGAGATGTAAGGTGATAAAATTTGCAGCTTTGCATGTGGAGTTTCAGTTAGTCCTCGGTATCTTGTGGCCTACACTTCGAGACTAACTGACCTCCATCAGTTCTTCGTTCTGATGCAGAAGGGCGTTCTATGTACTGACTTGGCAGAAAATCCTAAGAAATTTTGGTCTTATATCAAAGCGGTAGGTGGATAAAAACAAAATGTCCAGACACTCTGTGACCAAAATGGTACTGACACGATGACAGACTAAATGCCGAAATACTAAATGTCTTTTTCCAAAGCTGTTTCACAGAGGAAGACTGCACTGTAGTTCCTTTTCTAGATTATCGCAAAGATGACAAAATGGTAGATATCGAAATAGACGACAGAGGGATAGAGAAACAATTAAAATCGCTCAAAAGAGGAAAGGCCGCTGGACCTGATGGGATACTAGTTCGATTTTACACAGAGTACGCGAAGGAACTTGCCCCCCTTCTTGCAGCGGTGTACCGTAGGTCTCTAGAAGAGCGTAGCGTTCCAAAGGATTGGAAAAGGGCACAGGTCATCCCCGTTTTCAAGAAGGGACGTCGAACAGATGTGCAGAACTATAGACCTATATCTGTAATGTCGATTAGTTGTAGAATTTTGGAACACGTATTATGTTCGAGTATAATGACTTTTCTGGAGACTATAAATCTACTCTGTAGGAATCAGCATGGGTTTCGAAAAAGACGATCGTGTGAAACCCAGCTCGCGCTATTCGTCCACGAGACTCAGAGGGCCATAGACACAGGTTCATAGGTAGATGCCGTGTTTCTTGACTTCCGCAAGGCGTTCGATACAGTTCCCCACAGTCGTTTAATGAACAAAGTAAGAGCATATGGACTATCAGACCAATTGTGTGAATGGATTGAAGAGTTCCTAGATAACAGAACGCAGCATGTCATTCTCAATGGATAGAAGTCTTCCGAAGTAAGAGTGATTTCAGGTGTGCCGCAGGGGAGTGTCATAAGACCGTTTCTATTCACAATATACACAAATGACCTTGTGGATGACATCGGAAGTTCACTGAGGCTTTTTGCAGATGATGCTGTGGTGTATCGAGAGGTTGTAACAATGGAAAATTGTACTGAAACGCAGGAGGATCTGCAGCGAATTGACGCATGGTGCAGGGAATGGCAATTGAATCTCAATGTAGACAAGTGTAATGTGCTGCGAATACATAGAAAGATAGATACCTTATCATTTAGCTACAAAATAGCAGGTCAGCAATTGGAAGCAGTTAATTCCATAAATTATCTGGGAGTACGCATTAGGGGTGATTTAAACTGGAATGATCATATAAAGTTGTTCGTCGGTAAAGCAGATGCCAGACTGGGATTCATTGGAAGAATCCTAAGGAAATGAAATCCGAAAACAAAGGAAGTACGTTACAGTACGCTCGTTCGCCCACTGCTTGAATACTGCTCAGCAGTATGGGATCCGTACCAGATAGGGTTGATAGAAGAGATAGAGAAGATCCAACGGAGAGCAGCGCGCTTCGTTACAGGATCATTTAGTAATCGCGAAAGCGTTACGGAGATGATAGATAAACTCCAGTGGAAGACTCTGCAAGAGAGACGCTCAGTAGCTCGGTACGGGCTTTTGTTGAAGTTTCTAGAACATACCTTCACCGAGGAGTCAAGCAGTATATTGCTCCCTCCTACGCACATCTCGCGAAGAGACCATGAGGATAAAATCAGAGAGATTAGAGCCCACACAGAAGCATGCCGACAATCCTTCTTTCCACGAACAATACGAGATTGGAATAGAAGAGAGAACCGATAGAGGTACTCAGGGTACCCTCCGCCACACACCATCAGGTGGCTTGGGAAGTATGGATGTAGATGTAGATATCATGTGTCAGCTGCATCGAATTGGGGAGCTCTGTGACGTGTTCCTCATCATCAGTGTACAATTTCTTAGAATTTCTCTTAGTTCTGCGTTTACACCTTTTACGCTGCCCGTCTGTGGAATCCACGTCCTACTCGTGCAGTAAGGCCGATTTTTGAGGGTATTTCGGGATCCCCTGCTTCGTTCGTGAGTACGAGCCCTTTGTGCTGTAGACGGCCGCGTTTGTGAGGGTGACTCATTAGGCCCGTCCGTTGCCGCTGAATCACGTGCCGCAAGGTCAAGCTCTGAAGAGGTCGACGTTTCCGATCAATGTAAATTTCGGCGCTCTCTCCTCTCCTTCGAGGTGCACAGAACTGGAGAAGTGGCGATGGCCGTCGGTCTAATGAAGGGTGAACCGGCTGTCGTGGCAAGAGGAGGCTTGTTAAGTGCGTCTGTTCAGCTGGAGATGGGTTCTAGTCCCGACGTGGGTGCGTCCCGCTGCCGAGCTCCAATCGGCGCCGCTGAAACACGGTGGCTGTTAATTGAGCGGCCTCGTAGGAGTCTGCCTGCCAAGATCGATTATGTGCAGGGCTGTCCTCTTTTCGAGTATAATGAGAGCCTCGCAACCATTTACAATCGAGAAAGAGGGTATATGTTTCGTTACACCTATTCGCACAGCTCCCAAGCCATTATATTCATTGAAATGTTTTTTTCGTGGGCCTATTCTGCTGCTGTATTTGGAGAACGGTTTCTAAAGGAGCCAGAGCATGTTTTATAGACTCATTGGATGTCTCAAGGCAAGATGTTTATCCTTACGGTGCGCAGACTCGTACCGACGTAAGCCACAGATATCTAGTACGCCTGTGCCATGGAAGTCACAAATCAGTCGCACCATGGAACCGGCATACCACTCGTGCACATATGCCATCGTTAATTGCTTTCACATACATTGCGTTTGCGAGAAAATCATATTGAAAACCGTACTCTTCGTGTTCATAAAGACCGAGTGTTTCGTCTAACCAGTCATCAGTGACATCGATACCGAGAAGTTCTTGCCTAATTGAAAACCCAAATGTAACTGTCGATTTCCCGGTGTCTGTTTGCACGTTGTTGTTGACCGGCCGCGAGCCGCGTTGCACGAGGCCTGGACGTTGTTTACTTCATCCGTCTCCGGTGGTGACCGGCAGTACACTGCGACGAAGGAGGCTACGTAAGATGAACATATACCTAATAAAGGGTGGAGAAAAATTGTGTCACGAAATTTCAACCGTGGATAACTGATGCCAGTAGGAACCAAAAACTGCTTACTTTGTATAGGCCGACAACGCACCATTTTTAAACTACGGAAACTTGGCTCCACGAGTTCCGATTGGCCGTGGGATTGCCCTGTTGCTGTTCGTCGGTTGACGAACAGCGCTATGGTTGTCGGAGCGCGTGGCGCCAAGTTTCCGTAGTTTAAAAATTGTGTGTTGTCGACCTACACAACATCAGTAATTTTTGTTCCTACGGTCATCAGCTATCCAGGGTTAAAATTTGGTGATACAATTTTTCTCCACCCTTTACGTAACCACAATCTTAGAATATCATCCATCAGGAAGTGCTGAATGCCGGCCGCAGTGGTCTAGCGGTTCTAGGCGCTCAGTCCGGAACCGCGCGACTGCTACGGTCGCAGGTTCGAATCCTGCCTCAGGCATGGATGTGTGTGATGTCCTTACGTTAGTTAGGTTTAAGTAGTTCTAAGTTCTAGGGGACTGATGACCACAGATGTTAAGTCCCATAGTGCTCAGAGCCATTTGAACCATTTGAAGTGCTGAATGTAGCCCATGGATGAATTTAGAACATCTGCGTCGCATGTTAATTTTTTACTCACGCTTCAGTTTTTCCTTTACCTCTACATCTACGTCACACCCCACAAGCCATCTCACGGAGTGGGGCGGAGGGTACTTTTGGGACGACTAACTGATCCCCCCTACCCTGTTCCACTCGCGAATAGCATATAGGAAGAATGATTATAGGTAGGCCTCTGTACTGGCTCTAATTTCTCGAATTTTCTCATCTTGGTCATTACGCGAGATGTATGTGGCAGGAAGAACTAGAGGTGTTCAATAAGTCATGCAACACATTCTTTTCTCGCCCAGTTTAGGCTGAAAAATTGCGGAATTTGTGTGGAACATCGTGGAATATTCACGCTTCAGGCCCTGATGATATCCAAGTAGGCGGTGGCGCAATACGTAGCCTTAAATGTCGTTTGTAACGGAGGTGCGTTCGAGCCACAGAGCTATCACCGTGTTGGCGGAAAACCAGAGCATTGCAGATATTCGTAGGCGCTTGCAGAATATCTGCTGATACCTGGCAGTGAACAAAAATACGTTGAGTCGTTGGGAGGGCGTTTATCATCACTGCAACAAGGTAGCGCAAACCTGTCCGATATACCGTGTGCTTGCCAGCTGCACACGACTGTCACTCCTGCAGTGTTGGAACGTGCGGACACTCTCATTGTAGGTAATCCACGGGTCACAAACAAACACCTCGCTGCTCAACTGGAAGCCGTACGTGAATGATGGGGAGGTTACTGATGTAGCAAGACGTGGGCTCCGACGCGACCGTAGAGCGATATCGTGCGGGCATGCAGGCCCTCCGAGTAAGACAGCGTAAGGCCGTCGCATCGAACTGATATTATGTTGAAAAATAGAATTTTGTAGCCAAACGTATGGGGAATAATATGGTGTGTTCCAATCCTGAATGAAACCAACCTGCTTTCAGAAACAAAATGTGGTACATTGCTTATTGAACGCCGCTTGTAATATGGTGCCTAATTCTTCCCGGATAACGCTCTCTCGAAATTTCAGTAGTAAACCTCTCCGTGATACACAACGTCTCTCTTGTAACGTCTGCCAATGGAGTTTGTTGAGCACCTCGGTAACGCTCTCGCGCCGAGTAAGCGATCCCGTGACAAAAGGCGCCAATCTTTGTAGGATCTTCTCTAACATTAACACTAACAAGTGTTGTTTCTGGCTACCTCTCACAACACTGAGAGGTGTGGGCTAGGTTAAAGCGAAGCCTGAAAAGTCCATGGTCCGAGAGAGATCCGATACCGCGACCTGTCAGCTTCCACACACACTGTTAACCGCTTTTGTTTTAATCTCATTTTGTTCGAGGAGGTTGAAAGCAATCGGGGCAGACGTCTCATGACACCCTTCAAATTCATCGTTGATTCATTCACTCAGTTTTTTTTTATTACATAGGGTAGCTAAACCTCAGACCAAAAACGCTGAGTTACCGTAGCGGCTGGCGCTAGACCACCAGGACCTACACGTTTACGGAGAGTTCGTCTACAAGTTTAGTTGAGTTAATCTGCGAGTATCAATCTGTGACACATATGGCCACATTTTTTGCGTGCATTTATTCAGTAGAGTATATTAAATTCAACGCCAGGGGATCGTAGAACCTAGTATTTGGCATAAATTTCAAATCCCCGAGGGAAAGGGATTTTAACAGACAGACGCAGAGATAGACGGGCAGCAAATGACAAAAAGTATGTGATGTAATAACAAATTAACAATTTTCGAATTTTTCTATTTTTGTATTGTACGTCCTTGCTTTTTGTCAAAGAAATTTCGTGATTCTAAGTCAACGGAAAGTACTCTATACATTTTGATGAGTGAGTTTGAGAGTGTTGAAATACGTGACATAAATGGTCGTAGCTTCTGACTGCATTGTTTGGAAGCTTAAACTTTTTACGTCGCCGAGGGACCGCGGACGTCACTATGTGACATAATTTTTAACTCTGTACCTGTACCGTACCTGGAAAAGTGTATCTTAACAGACTGACACGCCGATAGACAGAGAGACGGACAGCGAAGTGATCCTGTAAAGGTTCCGTTTTTACCGACTGAGGCATGGAACCTTAGAGATGAAATAACATGAAACGCAGCCACTCTGTGGTGGTAACATGGGAACGGAAGGCCTGGATCAGGCAAACTGAACACCATCCACTGTGACAAAAGATTTTATTGTTCTGTGGTGTGGCATTAACAGATAAATAACCTCCGAAATACGTATTTGAATAGACAAAAATTTTTAAAAAAATCAGTTTTTAAGGGGGCAAACCACATTAGGAGGCTGTTTGACACTTATTTTTTGGGATTTTTTTGGGTGGGAAGAATTAATTACAATTTAATCAGATTTTGACATCATTCCATTCATATGTTGAACGGTTTTTGCGAATTTTTTGAATAATTTCAGCCAAAAATATAGAAGTTACGCTGTGATGTCTGCTGAAGGTTGTCAGTATAGTACTCTTATTGCGTGCAGAGTAGCCATTCCGATTTTCATCTGTAATCAGAAACATTCTGATTTTACATTAATACCTTATTTTCTAAGAATATGAACCTCAAAGCAGGTGAAAATACTGAAAATTAAAAATTTTGTAGGCGTTGGAACAATTTACTTCTATTCGCACGATTTTTTTCTCTAATTATACAAAACAAAATCCTTAAAATTATGACATCATCTCACAAGTTGGTTGATATAATTCGTAATTTTGTAAAGGATCATACTATCAAGTTTCACAATGATCGGTTCTAAACTTTTTGAGTTAGACTGTACGCAAATGTGAAAAAAGTCATTTCTATATAAACCCGTTTGAAAAATAAAGTCTCGGAAACTAGAAATTCAATGAAGTTAACAATAATGTAAAATGGTTACCGATTAATCTGTGATTCTAGCACCATATAGTAATCCTTCTTCATCCTCATAGGCTTCGTTTTGAGCTTGCAGCAGTGCTTTCTGAACTTTCCGACCTTCCTTCGATTCCAAGGAACTACGTCGATTCTGCCGGCTCACGCGCTGGTTATACATTTGTTCGGCATAATTGAAGCTTTGCGTGCCTGCTACAATTCCTGACTCGTTTAAGACCATCAAAACGGATGAATTTCCTTCATTCAATAAGCCCGCTGCTAAATACGACGCCAGTTCAACGACTTTTAGTCCGGAGTGCAAGTCTTTAGGAGCTAATCGCCAAATAGTGGAATTAAAACTTTCATTTGCATCTTGTGTGTGGCCACACTAGTCCTACTTGGTAAGGATGCCATACTGATGAACAGTACTCAAGAATCGGTCGAACAAGCGTCTTAGAAGCCACTTCCTTTTTGGGTGAGATACAGTTCCTTAATATTATTCCTATGAATCTCACTCTGCCATCTTCTTTTCCTACTATTTGTTTTATGTGGCCATTCCACTCAAGGTCGCTCTGGACAGTTACTTCTGTATTTTTGCGGTAGCTGCTGTTTCCAGCAGTTTCTCATCAATAGAGTTGCTATAGAGCAATGGCTTTCTTTTCCTATGTACGTGACATTTATTTATGTTTATAGTCAATTGCCAGAGCCTGCACCAGTCATCAACCCTCTGCATGTCATAGTGCAAATCGATACTGCCTTATGGCGCTGCAGACAACCACATCATCCACGAACAGTCTTGACGAGCATCTGACGGTTTCTACTATATCATTTATATACACTGTAAACAGTAACGGTCGTATTACGCTTCCTTGGAGTACTTCCGAAATTACCTGTACATCTGTCGATTTTGTTCCGTTAAGAGCGACATGTTGAGTTCTGCCTGCAAGGAAGTCTTGAATCCAGTCACAGATCTGGTCTGACATTCGATAAGCTCATTTTTTTCGCTAAACAGCAGTGTGGGACCGTGTCAAATGCCATCCTGAAGTCAAGGAACACGGAATCAATCTGAGCGCACTATGGATCTCATGGAGGAATAGAACGAGCTGAGTTTCTCAAGATCTTTGTTTGTGGAACCCATGTTGATTTTCATAGACGACATTTCAGTTCCCCAATAACGTCATAATTCTTGATGATAAAATATGTTCCATAATTCTACACCAGACTGACATCAGTGATATAAGTCAATAATTGTGTGAAACTGTCCTATGCCCCTCTCGAGAACAGAAATGATCTGTGCTTTTTTTCCGGTAGCTAGGTAACCTTTATTGCTCAAGCGACCCACTATATTGCTGCTAGAAGGGGAGCAAGTTCTTTCTTATAATCTTTGTAGAATCTAATAGGTGTCTCATCTGGTACTGATGTGTTTCCACTACTAAGTGACTGTAGTTACTTTTCTGTTTCGCGATCGATTATCTCAGCATCTGTCATTTCGACGTACGTACGACGATTGAAACGAGGGACTGTGTTACAGTATCCCGCGGTAAAAGAAGAGTTACTAGACCGAATTCAGTATTTCGGTCTTCTCTCTTTTATGGTCTGTGAGTGAATGAATAGATGATTTCGAGCCACTTACTGATTTTATGTACTACTAAAACTTCTTAACCCTTTTACTCACATCGGTTGACACAATTTTACTTTCAAAATCATTGACCGCTTCTCTCATGGCTGTCTTTACACTCATTTTCGCCACGTTCGGCTTTTGTTTGTCAGCTATGTTTTGACTTGTCTCGAACTCCCTTTCATTAGAGAATATTTTGCTAACACAGCACTTAAACCGCTGTGGATCTTTCGCATACCTTAAGATCTCGCTCGGAACATACTTGTCTAAAGCATATTGAACGATGGTTCTGATTTTTTCCAATTGTCTCTTCATCTTCGTCCACATCACTGAATACGCGATGGTGACTACTCAGATACTCTGCAATTTGTATCCTTTCTCTCTGATAAGCACTTACTACCTTTCTTAACATTCATTGTAAAACATGTCGTCATAGTTGCTATCAACCCCTTACGGACGGCCGGAGTGGCCGTGCGGTTCTGGGAGCTACAGTCTGGAACCGAGCGACCGCTACGGTCACAGGTTCGAATCCTGCCTTGGACATGGATGTGTGTGATGTCCTTAGGATAGTTAGGTTTAATTAGTTCTAAGTTCTAGGCGACTGATGACCTCAGAAGTTAAGTCGCATAGTGCTCAGAGCCTTTTGAACCATTTTTTGAACCCCTTATGATAACTGATACCTTCCTATAAGTCAGCTCGATTCTAATACTCTAAGTGATACTCAAAAAAGGCAGATATGATCCACATTAAATTTTAAGGCTGCGTTTTATGTTCTGAATGAAAGATCTGAGACTATTGAAGACGAGAAAACGTTTGGAATATCTTTGGACACTAAATTAAAAAAAAAAAAAAGTTGAAGAAGTCACAAATTGTATAACTGCAGTAGAAATACAGGGGTTCCACCAAAAATTAGTACTGTTATGGGAAATAATTTTTCCATGTTTATGAGTATGACATTAGGCAGACGGCTTTCCAAATAGTTATAAGGAACAATCTTCCCCATCTTTTCCCGAACTAATTTACACATCTGGTCAAAAGTGACTGACTTTTGTTTTTGAATGAATTCCTATGATATCAATCAGAAATGCTCAGAATCTTTCAAGAGCTAGGAGCTAAAGTTTCACTTAACAAAAGATGAATTTTTTTCCTCTTACTCATGAAAACTGAACTTGAAAAAATAAAGTGCAGTCAGACTAGGTAACTTTTTCAATTTTTCAATTAAACTATTAAGACACATCTAAGATATTAAATCCAATTCACGTCATAAAACATAAGAAAATCTTGATCTTTCAAATGGAATGAATGCTGAACTGAAAACTCCTATGACAAATGCTCCCCAGATTTACCTGGTATTAAGAAGGCCGTATTAGGAACACTTTTTTCAAATTCGCAATTTTCGGTTCATGTGTAGTCGCATGAGGGAGAAGCAATAAAAATATTTAGATTTTGGGATATATCGTACACTAATATTATTGAGGACCAAGGCTATATAAAAGTGCATCAATAAGACTGCTCATTGAATGGGGATGAGAGACTGAGAGCCGCTAGCCGGAATGAAGTTTCCATTGTTATGCACGATATTTGGACGAGCGACATAATATTTCGGTTATGTGCTGCGAAAGACGAGTTGATTGGGAGTCAAGCAAGCGAACACACACATAATTTGAGACCACTCACAGTATCTGACAAGCACCACAGGGTCACTCGTCGGAACATTGCGCTTAAGATTTTACGCATCAGTCACGCTGCGGACCCGAAACCTAAGGTATAAAAGTACGTCAGAACCTTAAATATCACATGGGGGGTATAGACTGTCCTGGAGATCTTGAATTTTATCTGAATCATTGTTTTCTGATTCTCTCCTATCTACTGGTAAGGTCTCTCACACATTTTAAAAACCACCTGTCATGGTAGTCAACGAATTACGTCCAGCTGAACGAAATGAAATCCAAACGTACATCAGTACTCTACAGGCCATACTGAAATGTGCGACAGAGGGTACCTACAATAGCACTGTGTTATCTTCCTTCCTAGATCCATTTGTCAATGGCAAGTGGAAAGAACCGCTGTCGATACGCCTCCGTATTCGCTGTTACTTCTCCTATTTCGTGCCCGCATCTCGTGGTCGTGCGGTAGCGTTCTCGCTTCCCACGCCCGGGTTCCCGGGTTCGATTCCCGGCGGGGTCAGGGATTTTCTCTGCCTCGTGATGGCTGGGTGTTGTGTGCTGTCCTTAGGTTAGTTAGGTTTAAGTTGTTCTAAGTTCTAGGGGACTGATGACCATCGATGTTAAGTCCCATAGTGCTCAGAGCCATTTGAACCATTTGAATCTTATTTCGTTATTGTTATCATTTAACGAGACGTATCTGGGAAGAAGTAATACGTTGCCCGATTCTTCCCGGAACGTAATCTCTCGTAATATCAGTCGTAAACCTCTCCGTGATGCACAACGCCTCTCTTGTAGCGTATGCCACTGGAGTTTGTTGAGCATCTCCGTAACGTCCTCGCACCGACTAAACGATCCCGTGACGTAACGTGCCGTTCTTCGTTGTATCTTCTTGTATTAATCCAACTTGTAAAGGTTCACAGACTGATGAGAGAGGGTCAAGAAATGGCCGAACAAGTGTTTGGGAAGCCACTTCTTTCGTAGATATCTATATCTACATCAATACTCCGCAAGCCATTCTACGGCGGAGGGTACCCGTTGCAACTACCAGTCATTTTCTTTCCTATTACATTTGCAAATAGAAATAGGGAAAAGCGATGTCTATGTGCCTCCGTATGAAACCCAATTTCTCGTATCGGTTCTTACGTGCAATGTATGTTGAACACAACAGAATCGTTCTACAGTTAGCTTCAAATGACGGTTCTCTAAATTTTTTCAATGGTGTTCCTCGAAAAGAACGTCGCCTTCCCTCCAGGTATTCCCATTCGAGTTCCCGAAACATCTCCGTAATATCTGCGTGTTGTTCGAACCTACCAGTAACGTATCTAGCAGCTGGCCTTTGAGTTGAATCGATGTCTTCCTGTAATTCGGTTTGGTGCGGATCTTAAACACTCGAGCAGTACTCAAGAATAGGTCGTACTAGCGTCTTATATGCAGTCTCCTTTGCAGATGAACCACACTTTCCTAGAATTATTCCAATAAACTGAAGTCGACCATTCGCCTTGCCTACCACGGTATTCACGTGCTCGATCCATTTCATATCGCTTTACAGTGTTACGCCCAGGTATTCAAATGACGCAACTGTGTCAAGCAGGACACTAATAATGCTGCATACGAACATTACAGGCTTTGTTTTTCCCACTTATCCGCAAATGGACCCTGTACTCTTGATGGCCGCAGGCAAGGCAGCCTCCACATCTCGGATAAGGCCCACTGGCAGACATACCGAGTGCACATTGGCTTTCTTTCCAGCCCTGAACGCTATCTGCCTAAGGCTCTCCATAACGCCCCTAACGATGGAGCTCCCGATAACTAATAAACCCCTCACCCACTGTGCCTTTTCGGACCATGCTGAAGGAGGTACCACCCATCCACTCACAGGATGAAGGCGCAGCAGACGACAAGTCTCCAGTTTGGGCCTCCACCTCGAGCGACGCAAACGCGTTACCACCCGCAACTCACTCTGCTGTGAGGGCGAATCCATCGTGTCGGGTACACTAGGAAGTGCCTGGGAAGCAGAGCCTGGGGCGAAACAAGGAACACCTGAGGTATCCCAAATGACACTCCAGATTCTCCACCACTGTTAGATCCCAAGGCAGCAGCCTGAAAGTCACTGATCGTAGCGTTCCTTAAGATTCTTTCACTGAATCTCAGTCTGCCAACTGCCTTCCCTACAATGTCTTTCATGTTGTCATTCCACTTTAGGTCGCTCTGTGTAGTTACTGCTAAGTATCTAACTATTGTCTCAGAGATTTTCTGCCAATAGGGTAATCGGAGAGTAGTGATTTTTCTGATTTTATGCATAGCTGGCAGAATTTATGTACAATCACGGTCAACTGCTAGTGCCTACACAAGTCACCGACTCTCTGCAAGTCTTCCCGTAACTCGCTACAGTCTTTGCCTTCTTATAGACAACTGTATCATCTGCGAACACTCTCAAGGAGCTGCTGCCGTTACTCACTGGGTCAGTTGTATACTACTATACACGGTCCTACCAGTACATAGTTGAAGTTGATGTGGGAGATATGATACTGAGTGAAGAATCTCACAGAGCACTGAAAGACCTAAGTGGAAACAAGACCCACGAAGTAGGCATTCCTTTAGAGCTACTGGCTGCCTAGGGAGAGCCAGCCAAGATAAAACTCTTCTATCTGGTGAGCAAGAAGTATGACACAGGCGAAATACCTTCAGACTTCAAGAAGAATATAGTAATTCCAATTTCAAAGAAAGCAGGTGCTGACAGGTGTGAAAATTACCGAACTTTCAGTTTCATAAATCACAGCTGCAAAATACTTACACGAATTCTTTGCAAACGAATGGAAAAGCTGGAAGAAGCAGACCTTTGCGAAAATCACTTTGGATTCTGTAGAAAAGTTTGAACACGCAAAGCAATACTGACCCTACTACTTATATTAGAAGACAGATTAAGGAAATTTCTAGAATTTGTAGACTTAGAGAAAGCTTTTGACAAGGTTGACTGGAATCATCGTCATCATCATTGTCTTTGGGCCTTTGTCCCACTTCAACGCGAGGTCGGCATTGTTACTGTGGATTTGGCAGTGTTAGTTGCAGAGGGTGGCCGGATGCCCTTCCTGTTGCCACCCTGAACCCCCCCAGGACAGAATTAGTGTACACCAGCTGTCTGCGTTTAGTGTAAGACAAGAAAAAGTGTGAACGTTTTCAGATGTCTACGAGACGTGTAACTGAGGCGGAACGTGGGGACCAGCCCAGTATTCACCTAGCGGGATGTGGAAAACCGCCTAAAACCACATCCAGGCTGGCCGGCATACCGGCCCTCGTCGGTAATCCGCCAGGCAGATTCGATCCGGGGCCGGCGCGCCTACCCGAGTCCAGGAAGCAGCATATTAGCGCCCTCGGCTACTCTGGCGGGTCGATGTTAGCTGGAACACTCTTTTTCAAACTCTGAAGGTGGCAGGAGTAAAATACAGGGAGCGAAAAGATATTTATAATTTGTACAGAAACTAGATGGCAGTTATAAGATAGTGGTTGAGGAGGGAGCGAGACAGGGTTGTTACATGTCCTCGATGTGTTGTTCAATCTGTATATTGAGCAAGCAGTAAAAGAAATAAAAGAATAATTTGAGTAGGAATTAAACACCATGGAGAAGAAATAAAAACTATGAGGTTCGCCGATGACATTGTACTGTCAGAGACAGCAAAGTACTTGGGACAGCAGCTGAACGGAATGGACAATGTCTTGAAACGTGGATAGAAAATGAACGACACCAAAATCAAAACGAGGATAACGGAATGTAGTCGAATTAAATCAGGTGATGCTGAGGGAATTAGATTAGGAAGTGAGACACTTAAAGTAGTAATGTGTTTTGCTGTTTGGGCAGTAAAATAACTGATGATGGTTGAAGTAGAAAGAATATAAAATGTCGACTGGCGATGGAAAGGAAAGCGCCTCTGAAGAAGAGAAATTTGTTAATATCGAGTATCGATTTAAGTGTCAGGAAGCCTTTTCTGAAAGTATTTGTACAGAGTGTATCCATCTATGGACGTGAAACATGGACGATAAACAGTTTAGACAAGACGAGAATAGAAGCTTTTGAAATGTGCTGGTACAGAAGAGTGCAGAAGATTAGATTGGTAGATGTCGTAATTAATCAGGAGGTACTGAAGAGAAAAGTGGAAAAGAGAAAACTGTGACACAACTTCATTAGAATAAGGGATCGGTTGATGGGACACGTTCTGAAGCATCAAGGAATCACCGATTTAGTATGAGAGGGAAGCGTGGAAGGTACAAATCGTAGAGGGAGACCAAGAGATGAATACACTTAGCGGGTTCAGAAGGATGTAGCTTGCAGTAGTTATTGGAGATGAGGAGGCCTGCATAGCATAGAGTAGCTGGAGAGCTGCATCGAACCAGTCTTTGGACTGAAGACCACAACAACAACAACAACAACCGTTCTTCCCTGGTATACTCTTGAAATTACCTTTACATTTGTCGATATTTCTCCGTTAAGATCGACGTGTTGAGTTCCATCCTATAGGGTGTCCTAAATTCAGCCATAAATCTGTTGCGATAGTCGGTTATCTCGTATTCGGTTCACTAAACGACAGTGATGAGCAGTATGAAATGCTCTCCTGAAATCAGTGAATAAGGTATCAACTTGGGCACCGAAGTGACGGCCCTCTAGATCTCAAGGATGAACAGAGAGAGCTGAGTTTGCAGGATCTATGTTTGCGGAATCCACGCTGATTTTTGAAGAATTATTTGACGTTCTTCAGACACGTCATAATACGGGAGTACAAAGCATGCTCCACAATTCTATAAGATATTGACTTAGGCGATATCGGCAGATAATTACGTGAATCTGTCCGACGAACCTACAGCATGACCTGTGCTTTTTTCAGTCGATAGGTACCCTTCGTTGCTCCACGGACTTACAGTAAACCCTTTACAGCAGGGGATGGTTCAAATGGCTCTGAGCAGTATGGGACTTAACATCTGAGGTCATCAGTCCCCTAGACTTAGAACTACTTAAACCTAACTAACCTAAGGACATCACACATATCCATGCCCGAGGCAGGATTCGAACCTGCAGGGAAGCTAGGTCTTTCACATAATCTCTGTAGAATCTTACAGGTATCTCATGCGACCCAGATACCTTTCCGTTCTATTCCGCGATCACTTATCCCAGTGCTACATTTGTGTAAAGCTTGTATTTCTTATAATAATTTCAAGCGCAAATCGATTAACATGGACCCATGTGGCAAAATGGTTAAGGCACTGGGCTCCGTTCATGGAGACGGTGGTTAAAATCCTCGTCCACCTATCCACATAGCTGTAGTTTTTCCGTGATTTCCCTAAATCACTTTAGGAAAATGTCGAAATGGACCCTGTTAAATTCTTTACTCTTTCTATTGCTTGTAATTTTGTTCCTAATGACACCCTCGTCGGCGGAACACAGTAGCTTGATATTCTATTGCTTTCGTGCAGTTGGTGTCTGTAGACGCTTAGTGCTTGTTTTTGTACTATACTTTCTCTTCTACATATGTTCGACTGTGCTTATGGAGAGCAGTGAACAATCATTGACAAAATTTTTGCAATGCAGAGGAACCCTTATAAAAGCATCATGAATACATAGTTGTTAAACTGACTCGTTGCTCACCATTTCGATTGACATCGAGCAGACAATATGTGAAAATAAAAACTTTCAAATTAAATAAGTAACTCAACATCCTCAAGCATTACGCAACAAAGGATTATAGGAGCGAAGCCTAGAGGGACGAAGTTTACACTCTATACAGCGTCTTGTCCTAATCGCTACAGGGCCACGACAAATGAATTATGCGAGTTTCAAGATGTTAGGCACCCCTGACGTCTATGCGACAGAAAACTCTGGAACTGCAGCGTTTCATACTGTGGAAAATGCTTATTTGTTGTCTCGTCAGCTGGCGTGTTCTGTACAACCCTAAAGGGTCGAAATACCTTATGTCTTATCTACTTACAGGGCTGGAGCTGGAAACTTTGCAATGAATTTGACACAAAAAATGAGAACTAGCGTTAATATTTACTTAGATGGGTATGGACAACCGCCATCGCTTCTGACAATAACGGGCTTTTCTGTTCTTATAGGATCCCAACCAGCCAACTGAATGACTGTTTTGAATGTACTCTCAGGTCCATCCACGCTCTTAATACAATAAGTAGCTTGATCAAAGTGTGATTAAACTATTGTGTTGAATAGGAAAGTATTCGCAAGCAGCGTTTGAATCCATTAGGTATGATTAGGTTTATCTCTACCTAGCGTCCGTGCTACCAACGTGTTAAGCCCCCAAATGAACTATCATACCATTTGCTAGATTACATTTCTCCTAGACACGGAAAGCCATGTCAAACTGGCCACGCCCTTCCACGTGCAGGGTCAAGGCGATGCGACAGTGACAGTATGTCCAGCAGATTCTTGACTGGCTTATGAGGTTTGGTTGTATTTCAGAACATTACTTGGTGAAGCGAGGGTGGGGGGGGGGGGGGCGGCACGAGGAGGGAGAGGGAAGTCACAGACACAAAGCCACTGGTGTCCTACAGCAAAGGAAAATGGGAATTAAAATTTAGCGGCTACTTTAAATTACATGGCTACTACGAACTAATATGTTAATGAACAAACAATGTAATACATTAAAGCCTTGTGTCTGGGATTAAAAAACACCTGGAGACATGGAGAAAGGAGTGGATAATTTACTTCCTTCGGAATACCAAAGATGAAGCTGATGAACAGTAGTATAAAGAAAAATAACGACTAATAATTGGAAACGACACGAAAATTGAAGAAGTGAAAGCACGACTACGTAGTATGGCCGAAGAAAGGAAGTTATTGGAAGGAGACTGGCACAGTCGAAGAAAGCTTTCTTCAGTAAAATAGGTCTACTGGTGTTAGATATTATATGGAATATCAGATATTATATGGAAATGAGGAATATGTTCAAAACTTGTATGTATGCCTGGAGCCCAGTCTTGTATGGTAGTAAAAAATGGACTTTCGGAAATCACGAGAAGAAAAGTATGAAACCATCTGAAATGTGAGACTATCGAATAATTAAGTGGAAAAATAGAGTACGAAAAGGGGTAGGTGAGGAGAGAGGCCTATGTAAGATCCTTATCGCAGCAGGGACAGGTTAACAGGACAGTTACGCCATGCAGGAATAGTTAATTTAGATCTGTAAAGAGCAACAGACCGCAAAATCGTAAAAACCTATCAAAACTGGACTACACAAAATCAGAGTATATATAATGTGGAGGGTAATAGTTATGTAGAGGTAAAAATATCACCACAAGATTGGCAACAGCAGATCAATCGAAGGACTGATGAACAAGCTGGTCCGAAATGTACGGACGCAGCTGGCAGTGCAGAGAATGATTATAGCTTAAGATACAAATCATCCTTGGAAGAAGTTCCATAAAGAAAAATATTAACTGTAAAACAACGAAAAGAAAAGTCATTCAGAATTGTTAACTGAGTGAGAGAATTCGTTCCCAGCGAAAGTTCACTGCTGACAAAACGAAAAAGACAAATGATTGTCGGTAACATGAAAACAAACTACTAACAAATGAAAGATTGTGCTCATCGTAGTCGTCGTCGTCAAAGCTATCATCAAATCATCATCAGTGTGGTCATTGTGTCGTCATCACAAGCTCACCAGCCGCCACTAGCCCAATACGTTGTTTTTTCTTGAAATTATTCGAGTCTAAGTTTTAATCCAACAATAGTATACTTTTTATACCTACGGTTACGGAGCTCTTTTATTCTTTTTTCTTTCCTTACTTTATTTTTCTTGCTAAATGTTCGTCCTCAGCACCACACTTCAATCGTTCTTAAAAATGTTCTTATTTCGCTATTTTGTGCCACGTGTTTATGCTGAAACATGTTATGCAACTGTAGGATCATGCTGTTCAGTTTTCTCGTGAAAATAGTGTCCCACTCCATGTTTTAGGATTAAATATTCCAGGACTGTGTTGCTAAATCCGGTGTTGCAACGAACAGCGAACTCACACCATACTTCGTCTTATGTAGAAACGTAAGGCTTTCGAGGAAGGAACTGGAAGATTTCATTGAAACCATAGTACTTAAAAGATCGCTACAAGTGGCCAGCAGTTCGTCTTGTTAATGTACTGCAGCCACCTGAATATGATTGTTTGTTCGAAACCGATCATTGTAATGGACAATAATTGATTTAAACCTCATAACGTGAGCCGGATAGCTGGCTCACAACTCATTTTATCATACAGTCCTTAACATTTTATCTGCTGACAAAATATCTTTTGTTTCATGTTCTGAGTAACTTACCTCATTTAAAACTCCTTCAGTTTACGTTACCGTGCTCTCTAAGAAACAAAGGCTCACTGCTTCATTCAATGATCGTTTCGTTTTCTTTGTTACGTTATCATGTGTACCACTGACATGGTCATTGTTACTTCACTGTTTCAACTAGTATCATGACTTACAATGTCCAATTTTTACTTCAGCAAGCAATAGCAATGCAAAGTTGACAATTGCAGAACGAAATTTTCACTCTGCAGCAGAGTGTGTGCTGTTATGAAACTTCCTGACAGATTAAAACTGTGTGCCGGACCGAGACTCGAACTCGGAACCTCTGCCTTTCGCTGTGAGGATCGGTCGTGAGTCACGTTTGGATAACTCAGTCGGTAGAGCACTTGTCCGCGAAAGGTAGAGGTTCCGCGTTCGAGTATCGGTCCGGCACGCAGTTTTAATCTGACAGGAAGTTTGAATTATGGTAACTCCACTGCTAAAAAACACACGTACAGGCATACATTTGGCCCTATTGTAGGCGTTCGTGGCGAACAACAAACTGTGTTCTTGGTGGCTTAGTACTGTGCAGGTCTGTTTGTCCATGTGGTTGCTCTGTACTCAGCTACCATTTACGTTAAGAATTTAACTAAACGTTTGTCTGGAAAAACGGGAAAATCAATGCTCCGTACGACACAATACACACAACTTCAGATGATCGAAACTCTAGTGTTAGATGATAAATGTGTAAAGGATATACAGGCATATCACACCAAAATATTTTTAATCGCTACATAAATGCTTATCGACAGTGCTTATATGGCCGATGAATCAGTTCCAGTGTAAGCGTTGCAATATTGCTAATAAAAGCTATCTGAATAGAATGTGTTAAACCGAATGAGAATCAAGCAATCGTAATACGAAATCTGTGAGTGTCAGCGCCCATAGGGTGACTGAAACTATTGCTTACTGATTTTAATTTTATCTGGATCGTGACACAGGACTGTATTTTGTTCTCAAAATTCGCAGCAAATAAAAGTAACTGCGCTTCAGTAACCAGTCTTTTGCGGGAACTATTTAAATTACGAACAGTAAATACGGTGAACAACTCTACACAGGAAACGGTGTAAAGACCGTTACCAGGTGTTATGTTGTGTCTTTAACAGTAATGTTCTCTGTGAAAGTGAGAGAAATTGACATGATGAAATCTATAGTTTTCTTGTGACCTAAAAATAAGGAGCTGTTTAACAGTCTCATGTAGCGGACATACTGCAGTAACTTTGTCATATACTGGGTAAATACCAGCACAAACGCATGTCTGAATATCCATTATTCGCAACGGGCTTTCGATATATAGAGTTTTTCGCTGAGCTCTGTTTTGGGAGGTTTCTTGAATGTTAATGACATGACTTGAAAAAATATTTAGCACTGTTACTTATAGAAAGATATATTTTTAAAATAAAATAGGTTCTCAGGACATAAATAGCCATGTCCACGCATCTATTGGAGTAACAAGGATCAATGTACAATGGATGATGATAGCTGAATCTACACGAACTTTACACGTCTCTTTTCTCTAAAAAAAAATACATGAAAAACTGGGGTCTATTAAATCATAAATAATGAACCTAGACATGCACTCACAAGCTACAAAATATTAGGTTGCTAAATAAAGTCACATCAGTGCACACCGTCACAGTTTTTGCGACAGAAGTTACTTAAATTTTAATTTTCAAATTCTGTCCTGAGTTTAACCTGCAGAGCTATAAGTTACACGTGTTTGTTGCGGGGGTACTTATGGTACAACCGTAGTGCGCCCACTTTCCTGTTCCATTGGCGAATGGTGAGTGGCAAGCGGGTCATTTCATGTTAGATCACCTAATTACACAACATTTTTCTGCTCGACCATCATGGATTTGGACGAAATTTCATGAGAACATTCGTACATGTCCCCGATGAATTGAAAGTTTAATATTCGTCGAAGCGATATTGGCCGAGATATAGTCACAGGAAGCGTTAATTTCTGGAGATTTTTGAGCTGTTATATCTGGGGAAATATTTTTTTGAAAGAAATAACATTGGTCCATCTTGTACGACTGTACACGTTGTCTTAAGAACAATAATGAAAAGAATTTTACGACAAAATCGGCGCCCTAAAAAATTTCAAAGTTAGACTTCTTATGTCATAGGTAGTAAAGATATGACGAAGGTGATGGTTCAAATGGCTCTAGGCACTATGGGACTTAACTTCTGAGGTCATCAGTACCCCAGACTTCAAAATACTTAAACCTAACTAGCCCAAGGACATCACACACATCCATGCTCGAGGCAGGATTCGAACCTGCGACCGCAGCAGCAGCGCGGTTCCGTACTGAAGCGCCTAGAACCGCTCGGCCACAACGGCCGGCGACGAAGGTGAAACATTGAATTTAGTAACCTAACAACACCAGGGCCACTCTGCAATACTGAATAAATTAAGAGCAAAATTGAAAGTTTTGTAGAAAGTTCAGAAATGCGGTATCTTCGACCTGATTTTTCAGTGTGATTTCCCACTAATTTCCAATAATCTACAAATTCTTGGAAAAAAATGTCGATTTTTGTGAAAAGGTGAAAATAGTGTATATTCGCCTCTCCTTTTTAGAATACCGTTTTCTATTAAAACTTCGAAATCAGTGGAACCCGAACAATGTGGTTTATGCCTGCGCAAAGCTGTGGGTCATATTTCCAACATGGGTTAACAATGCTACGTCAACTGAGGCAAACAAGTCGAAATAACTGCACCGGGAATAAAGTTCTAACTTTGCCTTCTTATATCTCTTTATTTAAAGGCATGATGAACATGAGTCTTCGGACACGACACTGAGTAACATAAGGTTTTCCCATATAAAATTTGTCATTAACATACACCAAGTTTCTAAACATCAGTTCGAACTTGATTTTTGTAAAAATTGCAAAAAAGATCACATTCAATTTGCTGTTAGAAAATCTGTTTTACATAACTGATTTCAAACTAATCACCTTTAGAAAGAGCATGTTTTCCAAATTCAGGAAATCACTTTCGATTTTCCAGTGTGCGTTAACAATACCTGAAAATGATGATAAATTAGAGGGAATGTAGCACCGCAGGAGGCTACAATACACCAAGGTGTTGTCCGTGTTTAGTTGCACGTGGTTTTTATTTTTTTTAAGTTGAGAAGGAATATCTCACAATATTACGTTGATTTATGGTGAGCCGCGCGTAGTGGCCGCGTGGTTAGAGGCGCCATGGACGAACTGGGCGGCCCCTCCCGCCGGAGGTTCGATGCACTGGTGTGTGTTTGTCTTATCATAAGTTAGTTTAAGTTGCTTTAAGTCGTGCGTAAGTCTATGGATCGATGACCTCAGCAGTTTGGTCCCTTAAGAATTCACACGCTTTTGAACATTTTTTTATGGTGACATTTTTACTATCGGTTCAAGAACATGAACCAGCAACTGCATCAACGCAGGTGACACGCCTGACAGCCGAACAATAGCAGTCACGGGTGGGTTTCCTCACCTAGCTTATCAAGCCTCTTATTTAGTTTATTAATTTAGGTTCTAAAGCCTTGTTGTGATACCTGTCTGCTTACAAAGCCATTTGCTAAGCACCTTCCCGCGAAATCTGAAATCTGTAGGAATATCCCTCATTGGTAGCAAGCACAAAGTAATACCAAATTTGATTTTAAGCTTCTCAGAATTGCAAATTATGGATCTATCAACTGAACACAATGATGCACCGATAAAATTTCTGCATCCGCAATGCCCGGTTCATTCATTTTACTGTCTCGAAATACAGGATGCTTGTTGGGTACCAGCACAACACCTCTTTTCCAGTCCGCAGCTCGTGGTCTCGCGGTCGCGTTCTCGCTTCTCGAGCACGGGGTCCCGGGTTCGATCCCGGCGGGGTCAGGGATTTTCACCTGCCTCGAGATGACTGGGTGTTTTTGTTGCCCTCATCCTATCATCATCATTCCTGAAAGTGGCGAGTTTGGACGCAGCAAAGGTTGGGAATTTGTACGGTCGCTGATGACCGCGCAGTTGAGCGCCCCACAAACCAAACATCATCATCTGGCAGACAGTATCAACTTCCAGAAAATGAACTGCAGAAAGTAGCTGAAAAATTCAATAAAATGTAAACTGCAATGTTGAGAAGTTTAAAATCCCAATTGATATCACTTTTTGCTTGCCGTCTATGTGCAATATTCTTATAGACTTGAGGAAAGTAGATAAGATATCTGCTTTGTAAGCAGACTGGTACCACCACAATGGTTTGGAACTTAAATTAAGAAACCAAATTATAGGGTTGGGGAACTGAATGAAGAAACCACCAGTAGCTGGTACTGCACAGCTATCGGGCTTGACCCCTATGGCGATGGAGCTCCTGTTTCATGTTCTTGAACTGGTAGTGATAATGGCATCATGCACCAACATAATATAATGGGACATTATTCGTCATTTTAAAAATAAAAACCAGGTACAACGAACAGAGACAACCGTTTGCTGCAACGTAGCCTGTTGCTGGGGTACGTTCCCTGAAATTTTCTGACGCTTTCAGGTATTATTAACGCACATTGAAAAATCGAACGTGTTTTCCTGAATGCTTGTAAACATGCTCTTTCTAACTGTGACTGTCCTGAAATCTGTTACGTAAAACAGATTTTCTAACAGCAAACTGAATGTGATCGATTTTTGTAATTTTAGCAAAAATCAAGTTTGAACTGATTCTATAGAAATTTACGTGAATGACATTATATATAGGAAAATCGTATGTTACTCAGTTGTTGTGACTAAAGTTTCATGTTTATCATGCCTTTATTCAAAGAGATATAAGAAGTCAAAGTTAAAACTTTATTTTCTGTGCAATTTTTCCGACTAACTTGCCTCAACTTATGTAGCATTGTGTTTTGAACTGACTTAAACCACTTTGTTTTGGATGCCACTAATTTTGAAGTTTTAATAAAAAACTATATTTGAAAAAGAAGTGAGAATATACACTATTTTCACCTGTTAAGAGAAATCGCCATTTTTTCGACGAATTTGTAGGTTACTGGAACATAATGGATGAATGAAATTTTGAATTCCACATTCATCTGCTACCGAGCTATTGTGTATTAAGTTTCATGTCCAGCGAGCGTTTGCTCTCTGAGATATAAGAATCCAAAATTCACATTTTGTTCACGCCGCTATTTTCGCGCCCAGTTTAGATTCAAATTATGTACCGTTCTTAGTGGGCATTGGATAATCAAATACCATTTGTATGCGGTTAAAACCATAGTCTTTGTAATGAAGCCAGGTTGAGAAGTTTTATAGAACATAGTATTTTGCTGAATCAGGTCGGAGATATCGCATTTTTGACCTTTCTACAAACCTTCAATTTTACACTTAATATATTCAGTATTGGAAGCTGGTACATAAATGAAATTTTATATTTGAGGCCCTTGTGTTGTTATGTTACTAAGTTCAACGTTTCACATTTGTCATGTCTTTAGTAGCTGAAACATAAGAAGCCAAACTTCGAAATTTTTTCGGGCCCCGATTTTTTCGGACGAATTTGTATAAATTTCTCTGGCTGAATTTGTCTCTTAAAAGTCTTTCATTATTATTCTTAATAGTGCCGTTTTACAAGCTGGACAAATTTCATTTCTTTCGAAAAATATTGCCCGAGATATAACACCTCAAAAATCGCCAGCCCGCATCTCGTGGTCGTGCGGTAGCGTTCTCGCTTCCCACACCCGGGTTCCCGGGTTCGATTCCCGGCGGGGTCAGGGATTTTCTCTGCCTCGTGATGGCTGGGTGTTGTGTGCTGTCCTTAGGTTAGTTAGGTTTAAGTAGTTCTAAGTTCTAGGGGACTTATGACCACAGCAGTTGAGTCCCATAGTGCTCAGAGCCATTTGAAAAATCGCCAGAAAATAACGCTCCCTCTGTGCAAAGTCGCGTGTGAATCCAAACTGTGACTATATCTCGACCAATATCGCTTCGACGAACATTAAACTTTAATAATGTTCATCGGGGACATGTACGAATGTCCACATAAAATTTCGTCGAAATCGTGATGGTCGAGCAGGGTGGCGTAGATGAGCCGACATAGAATGACCCAAGAATGATTGTCGGTAATCCTTCTTGTTAACTTCAGTTTCTCAGATTTCTCTTTGCAGTCACTTCGCGAGACGTCTGTGGGAGGAAGTTATACGTTACCCGAAACTTCCCGTAGCAAATTCTCTCGAAATTCTAATAGTAAGCCTTTTCGTGTTGCACGATTCTTTTCTTGAATTGTATGACCTAGTAGTTCATTGAGCATGTACACGTATTTCTGCATGTTGCGCAAGCTACTGTATAATACTGGATGGAGGGTACGTAGTCACTGCTGGACACTTGATTTCCTGTTCCACACGCAAACCGAGTGAGAGAAAACGATAGTCTGTACGCTGCCATACGAGCTCTAATTTATCTTCTCTTGTCTTCGCGGTCTTTGCGCGAAATGTACGGCAGTAGAATCGTTCTGCAGTTAGCTCTAAATGCCGATTTCCTAAATTTTCTCAATAGTGTTTCCCTACAAAAAGGTCGTCTTCCGTCCAGGGATTCCCATTTGAGTTCAAGGAGCATTTTCGTAACAATTCTGTTTTGATCAGAGCTACTGGTAACAATTATAGCAGCACGACATCCAATTGCTTCGATGTATTTCTTTAATCCGACCTGGTGTGGATCACAAACATTCGCTCTGTACTCAAGAATGGGAGCACCTGTGTTCTGTACGTGGTCTCATTTACAGATGAGCTACACTTTCCTAAAATTCTCCCAACAAACCGAAGCCAACAATCTGCTTTCGCTACTACTGGCCTTAGGTGCTCGTTCCGTTTCATTTCACTTTACATTGTTACGCATAGATATTTAATCAGTATGACTGAGTCACGTACGACATCACTGATATTGTATAGTATCGACAGAGGACTGTTTCTCGTGTTAATTGCATTAACTTACATTTTTCTACACTTAGAGGAAGGAGCCATTTGTTACACCAAATAGCACTTTTGTCTAAGTGATTCTGTATCCTCCTACAGTCACTCAACGACGATACTTCATCCTGTTCTGCAGCTTCATCAGTAAAAAGTCACAGATCGGAGCTCATCCTGCATGTCAGTTAATTTATATATACAAAGAACGAGCGCGCTCCTATCACATTTCCCTGTTGCACTCCTAACGATTCCCCTTATCTCTCACGAACACTCGTCCTCGGGGACAGCGTATTGGATTCTATTGCTTACGAATTCTTGGAGCCAGTCACATATCTGAGAACCTATTCTCTATGATCGGACCTTCGTTAACAGTCTGCAATAGGACACTGTATCAAACCCTTTCCGGAAAACTGGGAATAAGCTATCTGTCTCATGCCCTTCATCGCTGTTTCGCAGGATATTTTATGAGAAAATCTGAGTTTCACAAGAGAGAACTTTATAAATACGTGTTTATTTGTGGGCAGAAGGTGTTCCGTCTCAAGGAAATTTCCAACTTAGAATAAATTACATAATTTTGGAGATCTGTTTACTCAGTCTCCATTCTCCAGATGACATATTTTCGGTGTTTTTCCACCCACATCGATTACAACACATCACTTGCATTTATCGCTGTTGGTAATCAGTGTTGGCGGAAAAACGCCGAAAATCGGCCACCTGCAGTATGAAGGCCGAGTAACACATCTCCAGGACGACGTACATGGTCTAGTAACATTGGCAATCGCCACTGAAGATGCTAGATAAATAAAAGAAGCGAAACGAGTATGACAAATAAAAAATATCTGTGTTTCATTTAACTGAAAAGATGGAACATACCTCCATGCATTCTGAAGTACATAATGAACGACGAAAAACGGAAAAAAATGATTAGAAGAATAATCATCAATTGTAGGGCTACTGGTACACTAAACAGACTAAGCATTACACCCTCGACAATTCCGGTGTACACTCAGAAACATTCTGTTAGTTCTCCGGCATATTTCCATAAACGATATACTGGGTGTCTCAAACTTTTAGGATCAAACTGAAACAGGTGATAGTTGGTCCACAACCAATTACATTCAGATAGGGAACCAATGGCCGGAAGCTCATATTCATTGTGTTATGGACATACACAGTGTACACCGCTTAACAACAACGTAGCTCACAGTAACTATTCAACTTGACGACCTCTAGTCCCAGTGCATGCATAACAACGGCGTGCAAGGTTCAGCCACCCTCTGTGAAAGATCTCTGGTGTCTGTTGTACCAGGAGAGAGGCAGCTTGGATCCAATAAGCAGGTCTTCATCCTTTTGGACAGGGATTTCATATAACAACTTCGTGACGTAACCCATAAGGGAATGGTCTGGAGGTGTGAGATCCCTTCTAATGCAACAATGAGGGTACGTGCTGTTAAGGTGTTCGCGGACATTAACACTGAAGTGGTTCGGTGAATCGTTGTGTTACAACTACATCCTTTCGCGCACAACAAGCGGTATAGTCTCCAAGAACTGTGGCAACACATTTTACAGGAACAAAAGGTAACATGGACTGTCAAAGGAGGAGGCAGCAAATAAAGTTCTGTTAGGTGATATTGGACAATGTCCGCCAATACGTCGGCAGAGAATCGCTGCTGTTAGAGATGGATGTGAGTGGCTAGGGATTGTCCTCACTTCACACGTGGCTGATGCGGCCGTTGAAAACACCGTCATGGCCTAGTGAGACGTCATCCGTGAACAGCAAAAACTGTACTACGTTCGACACTACAGCACTGCGGTGGATAATCCACAGACAAAAGTGAACGAATGGCTGAAATTCTTTATGATAAGGGTGTAATACCTATTTCACCAGTATTCTCCACACTGTATCCTTCGAAGTGATCGTTTCTCGGGCAAATTAACGAGTGCCTATTGCTGGATCATCGATCATATAATCCAACACCATCTCCTCAGAGGCTGGTGGTCGGACTTGTCTTTGGCGGAAGCCTTGGCGGTTCTGTGTGGTGTGGAGGACCGCGACTTTAATGGTATCCACGGAGATAAGCTTCTTCCAGTTGGGATGATGCCAGTTGGCAAACCGTTCTCTGTACATTCGAGCTGCTATACGTGCACTGCATCCTGCCGTATCCTACAGTCCATAACACAAAAAATACGCATTTCCAATAATTGTTGCCCTATCTCAATATAATCGGTTCTGGACCCCCTATCGCTGCTTCAATATGACCAGAACGATTTGAGACAGACTCTAGTAATGTGCGACGAACTTCTGAAGACTTGAATTCAATAATAACGAACGTTTTAAAATGGTTCAAATGGCTCTGAGCACTATGGGACTTAACATCTGAGATCATCAGTCCCCTAGAACTTAGAACTACTTAAACCTAACTAACCTAAGGACATCACACACATCCATGCCCGAGGCAGGATTCGAACCTGCGACCGTAGCAGTCACGCGGTTCCGGACTGAAGCGCCCTAACCGCGAACGTTTTAAGCAACGGTAATTTTAAAATAATTGGAAACTAAAAATGAGCATAAAATCATAATTGTATAGAAGTAAATTCAAACGGCGATACGAAATATACTAAAAATTTCAAATACAGTTCGCTTAAATAAGTATGCCTTATTGTGAAAGCGAACATAAAGTAACAGTTGCATCTGAGAGAATGATTGCTATGTAACTGCTGACATATTGTCTTTCTCGGAGAAAATCCACAGCCAGTTGTTGCACTACAGAAATTTACTATCCTCAGTACCACATGAGCAACCTTCAAATCTGGGTATATCAGTTACAATACCGTCCAATTCATTCGAAAATTTTCATGCTACGTCATATAAGATTAGCCGGCCGGGGTGGCCTTGCGGTTCTAGGCGCTACAGCCCGGAACCGCGCGACCGCTACGGTCGCAGCTTCGAATCCTGCCTCGGGCATGGATGTGTGTGATGTCCTTAGGTTAGTTAGGTTTAATTAGTTCTAAGTTCTAGGGGACTGATGACATTAAGTCCCATAGTGCTCAGAGCCATTTGAACCATGTTTTCATATAAGATTATAAACCAGTGGCCACTGTCCATAACCAGTTGTCAATAATATTCTCATTTTTCCTCAGTTGATTTTGTATCAATTCAAACTCAGGGATATTGTTGCTTACCTATACTGTAAATAGGATATTGTGTACACTCTGAACCAGAGGGGCAATCAGAAGCATAATGTGGTTTTTTAACTAAAACGAATGTGAAGGAATATGATTCGGGAAAATTATTAAATGAAATAGTTGACCATGTTATACACCATATGTTTCAGAAACCTAAGAATGGCCTGCGCTGTCAATTCCGTCTAGTGTCGTCGTTGGAGATCCAGATCTCAAATACTAAACCCACACATCAACTCGAAATAAATACTCTCGAATACCAATCACAAAACGAATGTCATTCTTCCTGATGCTAGTCTTGTAAAGGTTGCCTACCTCAGTAAACTACGTTTTTCGAAATATTTGCTTAAAGAAGCAGTAAGAGTCGTTAAAGGAAACGAACATAGAGTTTAACGTCGCGTCGACCTCCGTTTCATTAGGGACGGAACGTTAGATTAGGTAGGACGTATTTGGTGAAGGAAATCTGTCCTGTTCAGTTCAATTGGAGTTGATATAAACCACGGTAAATCTAAATCTCAATGGCTGGTTTGAAATTTCAACCACCGTCCTACCGAACGCGAGTTCAGTGCTTAAATAACTGGGTATTAAATATAGGAATTGTCCACAATTTTCACTCTGAATTTCAGAGAGAAAACGATGCACGAGAAAACGGCGGCAAGTAACTGAAATTATCACAACATTCCAATTGTTGGGAGGCAAAAAGTGTGCCTCCCTTAGCAAAATGTTGTGAACAATGTTTCTACCATGTGTAGGAACAAAATAAGTCAAAGCGATGATACTCCAAATTGCAGGAAGTGGACAACTAATGCCTAAATACCGTCTGAGAAATTTAGCCCTCATCAATCCACCAAGAAGACGTCTGATTTCAAAAACTATAGGCAATCATTTCGATGTTGACAAGGCTGTAACCGAAGGAAAAGAAATCCATCCGCGAAGAAAAACACGAAGTTGAACGTGTGCTTGAGGTCAGTTGCAGGGAAGGAAAATGGCTGAATTCCGTTTATTAGGATAGTTTCAGCAAAGTGTAACGGACCTATAAACGAGACACTTTCTTGAGTGCAGCTCTCATTAGAGGATGATGTTGGAACTATTCTGCTAGGTTCGTTACCGATCGGGTCAATCAGTAAGAGAATGTGGGATTACTGGGAAACCTTGATCGAACAAGACGATGTCTCCCCAAAGCGTTGTTGAGAAAATTTAAAGAACCAGCATTTGCGACAGGCTGCAGGACGATTTTTCTGTCCTCAACGCTCGTCTTGCCTAAGGACCGTAATCACCAAATAAAGGAGTTTAGGCCGCGTACAGAGTCATACAGGCAATGCGGAAGTGTCTAACAATCGTACAAAGGACCCTTCGCCACGTACTGTTGGGTGGCTTGTTAAGGACGTACGAGGGAATTCAAAATGCAAGTTACGCATTATTACGGCGTCCAAGAAATATTTATTGGATGCTGAACTGCGCTTAAAAGTGACCCAGCTACTTGACACTGTTTTTCAATACAACAACCAAGTCTCTGTAAATAAGGGTCGAATCGTTTCCACAACGATATAAATCCGCCCCTTGGACACGGAGCTATTCGAGGAACCCTGTGTGAACGTCCTCATCGTCGGAAAATTCGCGATTGCTGCGAATCAGTTCCTGGAGTGCCTGGACACAGTCGTCAGAGGTCGCTGTCGATGGTCTTCCCTCTCCATCAGCGTCACCCGTCTGTCCCGCCTCGGTAAGATTGTTGGCACCTTTTCACTACTGCTGAACGTGATATTGTATTCATTTCAAATATCACCAAAATTTTACTTTGAATCTGTGTTCAATTTAGACGATATTCCTACAAGAATCGTAGTGTCCCGCGTAGTTCAACTATGGAGTAAGTTTGCAGCAGTCGCGCAATTTCACCCCCACCCTATGATGCACCTGTTATCCTTACTGCAAAGGAATTTTGTCTGGAGGAAAGTGAGAACACTTACTCTTTTCTGACAATGTGCAACCCCTCTTGAGCAATGGTCGTATCGTGGAAGGACTTGAATAACTTAGTAACCACTAGTAGCAGTTTTGGTCCCAATCACTAGTAAGAAACTTTCTTGGTTTCTCGAATGAGATTTTCACTCTGAAGCGGGGTGTGCGTTGATATAAAAGTTCCTGGCAGATCAAAACTGTGTGCCGGGCCGAGACTCGAACTCGGGACCTTTGTCTTTCGCGGGCAAGTGTTCTACCAACTGAGCTACCCAAGCACGACTCACGCCCCGTCCTCACAGCTTTACTTCTGCCAGTACCTCGTCTTCTACCTTCCAAACTTTACAGAAGCTCTCCTGCGAACTTGCCCGCGAATTTGCCTGCGAACTTGCCCGCGCAAGGCAAAGGTTCCGAGTTCGAGTCTCGGTCCGGCACACAGTTTTAATCTAACAGGAAGTTTCTTGGTTTCTGTTTACATTGTTCAGAGGAACAGGAACCAAATTATGTACAGACTTGGATAACTTAAAAAATGTTCACATCTGTGTAAATTCCTAAGGCACCAAACTGCTGATGTCATGGGTCCCTAGACTTATACATTACTTAAACTAACTTATGCTAAGAACAACACACACACAAACCCATGCCCAAGGCAGGACTCGAGACTCCGGCGGGAGCGGTCGCTCAATCCATGACCTGGAGCCTCTAACCGCACGGCCACTCCGCGCGGCGATTACTTAAATTGTCATATTTTAGGCGTCAGTATATTTCTTGTAATTAAATTCAGCTGTAATTAACTCTGCTTTTGTTGACGTTATCCGGCCGCAGTGGCCGAGTGGTTCTAGGCGCTTCAGTTCGGAAAAGCGCTGCTGTGACGGTCGCAGGTTCGAATCCTGCCTCGTACATGGATGTGTGTGATGTCCTTAGATTAGTTAGGTTTAAGTAGTTCTAAGTCTAGGGGACTGATGACCTCAGATGTTAAGTCCCATAGTGCTTAGAGCCATTTGAACAATTTTTTTGTTGACGTTTCCTCATTGCATAAATTTTCGACAACTTAGCACCATGTACTGCAGCAGTGTTGATCTTACGAGTTTTGCATATTTACATCACAAACCATCGATGAACGCGGTTTCATGAAGCAACACCTCATGTCGGACGTAAGGATAGCAGGAAAGGGTAGTCTAAAGACATTTTGGAATGTTTGCGAGACTCAGTCTCCCCCAAAGCCTATCTCCGTCCTTACCTTCTGGTTAATGGCGCTTTACCTGCACCTGACCTGACCGTATGTTGCCACGACGTTGTCCTTCGCGCTGTCTGTGAAACCGCCTTACAACTGTTGATGTCGGTAGCTACTGGCTACATTCGATGTAAGAGCTGTCGGTTCTGCCACGCTGTGTTGTGTTTGAGTTTAAATGTTTCAAAGGCTCTAAACAATATGGGACTTAACATCTGAGGTCATCAGTGCCCTAGACTCAGAACTCCTTAAACCTAACTAACCTAAGGACATCACACACATCCATGCCCGACGCAGGATTTGAACCTGCGACCGTAGCAGCAGCGCAGTTCCGGACTGGAGCGCCTAGAACCACTCGGTCACAACGGTCGGCTTGTGTTTGAGTGACTAGCTGAATTGTGCATCGAAGTTAAGACTACTGAGAGTCCGTTATTAATATCAATTAATAATTTCGTTTAAGCTGTAGGGAAGTGACTATGGACTAATGGGAGAAATACAATTGAAATTGACGATTCGACAGAAATTTGGCAACTCTTTTGATGTCAAGGAGAGAATCAAAGTCACAGTTGCTCGTTTTACGTGCAAAAACAGAGGTGTCGCGATTATGAAGTCACTGTGCCCAAAACGGAACTCACGAATCATGTCAGTGAAGGCATTTTTTACGTTTCCACGTTGCAGGTGGAGATGATTTTTGTCGAAACAGCACAGTTCTTTATCGATATGGGAGTCAAGTTTGTGCTAATTTTTAAGGAATTGCTACTGCTTTCAACAATCACTCGGAGATTTTGAAAGGAAGCCGACCTCTCCTACGAGAGCTGTGGCTTACACTACTTATGACGAATACGACTGGCTACGCAGAATTTCGCTGTGGTGACGATCGACCTCTATGTTCCTATTTACACAATATCAGTTACAAGGCCCGACTTCAACAGACGAAAATTCAGACCAGGTGTATGCCCACCGCCGGTGTATCAGCTTAAAGAGGTTCATCTAGATCTATATGGATACTCTGCAAGTCACATTTAAGTGCCTGGCAGAATGTTCATCGAACCACCTTCACAATTCTCTATTACTCCAATCTCTTATAGCGTGCGGAAAGGACGAACACCTGTATCTTTCCGTACGAGCTTTGATTTCCCTTAATTTATCATGGTGGTCGTTTCTCCCTACGTAGCTCGGCGTCAATAAAATATTTTCCGATTCCAAGGAGGATGTTGGTGATAGAAATTTCGCGGGAAGATTCCCACGCAACTAAAAACGCCTTTCTTTTAGTGATGACCATCCTAAATCCTGTATCATTTCAGTGACACTCTCTCCCCTATTTCGCGATAGTACAAAATGTGCTGCCCTTCTTTGAACTTTTTTGATGCACTCTCTCAGTCCTGTCTGATAATTATCCCACACCGAAGACGGACAAGCATAGTGTAGGCAGTCTCTTTAGTAGTTACATTTTCTAAGTGTCCTACCAATAAAACACAGTCTTTGGTTAGCCTTCCCCACAACTTTTTCTGTGTGTTCCATCCAATTTAAGTCTTTCATAATTGTAATTCCTAGGTATTTAGTTGAATTTACGGCATTTCGGTTTGACTGATTTATCGTGTAACCTAAGTTTAACGGATTTCTTTTAGCACTCATATGGATGACTTCACAAATTACAATATTTAGGGTCAACTGTCAATTTTCGCACCATACAGATATATTTTTAATTCGGTTCGCAATTTGTTTTGATCTTCTGATAATTTTACTAGTCGATATGCGACAGCGTCATCTGCAAACAACCTAAGACGGCTTCTCAGATTGTCCCCCAAATCGTTTATGTAGATAAGGAACAGCAAAGGGCTTGTAACACTACCTTGGGGAACTCCAGAAATCACTTCTGTTTTACTCGATGACTATCCGTCGATTACTAGTAATTGTGACCTCTCTGACCAGCCACATAACTTAGACGATATTCCATAAGCACGCAATTTCGCTACAAGCCGCTTGTGTGGCTTATAATCTTACGGCTAAAAAAACTTGCAGATGTTGGTAAGTGACTTGGAGATGTGGTGCGAATGAGTATAACATTTCTTTTATTCACGCAGCCTTCTATCACTGACGTACAGGATTTTCGGTTTCAGCCAGAGCTAGTCTTACGGTAGCTGCGAACAACAAAAGCGATTTTGTGCGGGAGAAACGCAGACTGGCCGGTGTGCTGGGGGTTGACAACCGCCTGGGCGCCGCCGCTTCTGGGAAACAACAAATAATTGAAAGCGAGGGCGGCTGCGAGTGTGACTGGCGTCTTTGTGTGTCCAGTGAGCCGTACAACAGGTTTCGCGCCGCTGATGGCGTGCTTCCTGTTGGGCCGCCGCACCTGCTGGAACCGCAGCCTCACGGCAACAGCGGCCCAGCCCGCCAAATTCCTCCCATCCTCGCCGGGATTTCACCTGCTGCCGCACCACTTCGGATAATTTGCTAATAACCGCGGAACAATTGAGATGCAATCACTCTACTAAGGAGCTTCCTTACAAAAGGCTTGTGCGAGCCGTCGTAGACTATTGCTCGAGTGTGTGCGGCCTGTACTAAATCGTGTAGCAGGGGATATAGATGTATGCAAAGAAGGGCGACACGCGTCGTCGCCGGTTTCTTTGACTCGTAGGAGAGTGCCACGGAAATGCTGAAAACCCAGAACTAGCAGACACTAACCGCGCTGCTGCTACGGTCGCAGGTTCGAATCCTGTCTCGAGCTTGGATGTGTGTGATGTCCTTAGGCTAGTTAGGTTTAAGTAGTTCTAAGTCTACGGGGCTGATGACCTCAGATATTAAGTCCCATAGTGCTTAGAGCCATTTGAGCCATAGACTGTGAAAACATGATCTAACAAATTAGAGCGTGAACAGAGGTGTTTAATCAGTCATTCTTCCCACGCTCCGTCCACGAACGGTACGTGAAGAAGTCGAAACAAATCTGAGAACAAGCAGTACCCTCTACGATGAACTTGACAGTGACTTGTACAATACACACACCAACGTCATCGTCGTCAACACGTTTGGCTTTCACAGTTTACTACACTGTCGACTGTTATCCAGTATACGATCATGTGAAGTATCTTCGCAGATGTGCGATTGCATCGGCGAGTATTTAACTAAAAGAACCCCGGTACGTCATAATGGACGGTGAATGATTAACAGAAACGGAAGAAAATTCGAATGTGCCCAAAGGAAGCGTAATAGGGCCTCTAATGTTTTGAATGAATACAAAAAATTTATGAAACAGGATCAACAGCACTATGATATTGTTCGCTGGCCATACTATTGTGCACAGGAAAGTATTGTCCTTGGACGACCACAAAGAAGTGGAGAAGGACTTGGACACAATATCTATATTTTGTAATAAATAGTAGCTCTATTTAAACATGGATAAATCCAAAGATAGTGCCTATAACAAAGAGAAAGAACCCGATAGTATCTAATTACACTCTTAGTGGTGAACATCTGAAACACGTCACATCGTTTCTATATTTTGGTGCAGTACACATAGAATCGGTATGAGGCGAAGACTGTAAGACATATATTGTTTGAACGGATACTGGGAAATTGCAGTTTGCCTGTAAATTGAAAAAGAGACGTCAGTGTGACCAGTTCTACAGGCTTATTCTAGCGTTGGAAGGCCTTATCAGGTAAACATGACAACAGACAGCAAACAAATTCGGAGACGCACTGCTACGATCGCTACAGCCATCGAAAGGCCCAATCGAAAGTGTAACACCGAACTGAAATGGTAATCTTCGGAAGAAAGGCGACGTATTTCTCGCAAAAACCTTTTGAGTAAATTTAGGTAACGTGTATTCAAGCAAGACGGTGGGACTATACTCTATTACCACAACCGCATAGCTCGTCTAGAGAGCAAGAGAATAAGTTGAGAGAGGGTGGTTTGCGAATAGCGGCATCTACACAGTCATTTTCTTTATCTCAGTACGCAAATGGAATAGGACACATAAATGTGTAGGTTGGTACGAAGTACCCTCTTCCATGCACTGTATAATGACTTGTAGAGTGTACACAACTTCAAAACAGCGCACACTCCAGTACCGAGTAAATACATTCTTATCTACTGTGAATCTGAATACAGATCTCAAGCGGCATAAATTCCGCGAAGCATTTAGTCAATAATGAAAAGTTTTGCAGGTCGTCTCTGCGCTAATGTCGGACACTAGCGCAGTTACAAGGAAAACTATAAGAAGCACAAACACCTGAAGCATCTTTCGCTCTGTTAGTAACGACAGCAGGCAACAGTGCTAAATAGCTCCAGAAAAGCTCAATGATATCTCAGAGAATATAGTTAACACACTGCTTGAACTGTTTTCATTATAAGTAACGTGTGAGCCGGCCGAAGTGGCCGTGCGGTTAAAGGCGCTGCAGTCTGGAACCGCAAGACCGCTACGGTCGCAGGTTCGAATCCTGCCTCGGGCATGGATGTTTGTGATGTCCTTAGGTTAGTTAGGTTTAACTAGTTCTAAGTTCTAGGGGACTAATGACCTCAGCAGTTGAGTCCCATAGTGCTCAGAGCCATTTGAACCATTAAGTAACGTGTGAAATGAGTGAGCCATGAAATAATAATAGTAAAAACAATCAGACATTATGACCTACAGCGTCTCTAACGGCATCGTCGTCGATCGGACATTACAATTAAATTCATCTGCCGCCTTTTACAAAAGTTCTCAGACGCATTGCAAATTGTCATAATCGCGGCCATACTGAATAATGGAAGTTAGTTCCATGGATCTTGAACGAAGCCCACATCTCTTGCGTATAAAGCTCTTTCTAGCTGGGCCATTCGAGCACAGCACGATTCCCTGTTCGGCACAAAGTTCAAACGTCTCTTCTACCTCGTAGTTACCGAACACCGCTGAGGCTTTGTTGTGTACCTTCGATAATTAGAACCTCCGGGAGGATGTAATGGTTGCCCCACAGCCTGTACGCTGTTTCCAGACCTAATCTTTCCCTCTGTACCAGAATAAGCGCTATAATAAAACTTCCTGGCAGTTTCAAATTTCATTCAGTCCCTTCTAGATAGCTTTATTCCGTATACGGTTGTAATTAAGCGATTTCCCTCTTGCCCCCAGACAATTTGTCTGTCAGTTTTTACAGAAGAGCCTTTACGAAAGACAGAAACTAAGAGAGAATTACTTGCAGACTGAGGCTTCGAGGCACCCTTTCAGCCGTATTTGACTATTTTGAAAGTATCACTCGTGAGCGGTAACAATCCGGGATCAGCACTTATCTCCTTTAATGTGCCAAGAAGCTTCGTTACAGGGTCAACTCCATAGCGGAGTGAAAAGTTCAGTATACAATCACGTTTGCACTTTGAGATAATTTTCAGCTGCAAGTGACAGTGATGACTTCAGAAACTACGAACAAAGTTTTGTAAAATGGTGCTCTGTTCCCTATACCGCCAGGACTTTAACTCTTTCTTGAAACTCCACATTTTCAAAGCCATGGAAACTGGGTGAGGCATTTGTACAGACGACTGGGTCTAAGAAGTTGACATTTTCAATGGAAATACAGAATAGTTCAACAAATTGGGTTTTATGTTCTTTTGTGTTGATACTGATTTTGATTGCTGAATAAAGTAATATACTTCAACCAAAATCTGTCGGACCCAAAAACAACGTAATACAGAGAACGGATCATTAGAGAACAATCGTAAACGAGTCGACATACAAGAAAACACTGCCCACGCGAAGGATTGTCTGAAGAAAAGGCAGACATAAACGCAATACTGGTAGCTGTGCATTAGTGAATAATAAAGACTGCCCTGTGAGAGTATTATCGTAAAAGGACCTGTATTTTCATCTTCGCAGGTGTTTTATTGTTTATGAGCTAAAGGATCTAGAGCAACGTGCACGTATCAAGTTATGGCGGCGGTTTTTGAACAAAGTGACAATGGCATATCTGGGTCCTCAGAACTTCACTTTTTTTTTTTTTTTTTTTCTTTTTTCTTTTTTACATGAGTTTGCTTTTAACTTGTCTGGGATGCGAACTCACAGAACACGCGTCATTGTGCATCGTAAAATCCTCGTGAGATTGTTGATCGGCCACTACATAATGTTAATATAGGTGATTCTTTTCTAGACTAGTATTGTTCTGGACGCATTGTATGAAAACACTGTCACGCAACCATGAGCCACACGCGACTCATCGGCTACGGTTTTCAATGGTGCAGGTGTACAGGGTGAGGCAGGTAAGACAAGCCACCTTAGATATATCTGGAATGAATTAATATATGGATGTGCGGTTTTCACCAAGTTATAGCGGACAATATAGTGAATTTCCTGGTATTTAAATGCAATTTTTGTCGTTTATAGTCGCCTAATTACGACACAAACTCTTTTTAATGAAACGATATCCTTTTTACTGTGGCGTTTTAAAGAAGCACCTAAGAGAAAATCAGCGACATAACATGTATGCGACATGATGAAATAGCATCAAGATAACAGGGCCGCAGAACACTGTCCCGCCGTCAGGAGAAAGAGTTCCAAAAACGTATGCAACATTTAACTCAGTTATGGTTGGTGTTTTTACCAATGAAATTGAAGCCAATGAGTCTGTATCCTGCTGTTTTAGCAGTCAGATAACTTGTTCGTAAGGCTTTTGAGGCGTTCAGAATTTATACGCTAGCCGAAAAAGTGAATATAGTTTACGACGAAAGTCATCAAACTATTAGAAAAGCAGTGTGGTTGTAGGCTGAAGAGTAACCATATAGTGCCAAGCACTCACGATCCGTCTTTGTAAATATTATAAAAAGTCCTAGGAACTGGAAATCTTGGAGAATAAAATACGTCAAGCAAAAAAGAGAATAGCTGATGAAAGAAATGAGTCTAACATTTTAGTAGACATAAGGCAAAATGTTTGGTATCAAAATGACCAAACTCCCTGCCGTTTCGCACATGTAATGACAGATCCTCTTAAGAGAACGTTTGGAGAGCATTGGACCGGTCATTCAGGAAATGGTCTGCACACTAACCAAACTTAATGCTCTATACTTTTATCTCTGGCGAATATTAAAACAAGAGGTGTATTAGGAAATACCGACGTCTCCAGAAGGCATGAAATGCCTTATAAAACGGGCCTGTGCAACCGTTAACCTACGTCCCTTCATAACTTCTTTAGATAATCTTCAAGCCAATTCACTAACCAGAGGTCATCACCATCACCAATCCGGCAGGAAGAGGAGGCTCGTCAACTATCTGTTACGTCAGCGTCAACCATTAATTCCAGATGAAATTATTCGTGCAGTACTGTTTTTCCAGAATCACTTTACAGTGTGTTGCAATGCTAAAGTCAACGTTCTTAGCACCTGGTACGAGAGTCGAGACAATAAACACACTAACTGTTCCTGAGTTACGTGTTCGCTTACACTAAGTATGATAGGACAGACGTTTGTGGAACCTCTTTTGTTGGCGGTGAGACAGTGGTCTTTGGCCCGATTACATTGATGTTTTTTGATCAAGTTCCATACATATAATGTCGCTGAAGTTCTTCTGGGAGCTTCTGTCAAACCCCACAGAAAAAGTATATAGTTCCATTACATGAAAAAATCGGTGCCCTAATTCGGTGACTATAAACGATAAAAATTTCTTGCGAACACTAGGAAGTCCGCCAATTTTTTCGATATAACTAGGCGAAAACCGCATCTCGATATATTTATTCATTCTGGATATATCTGAGGTGGCCTGTCTCTAGGTGCCCAATCCTGTATATTAAAAAGGCTATGTATGTACTAGAAGTACCTTTGTTTCTCGTTTCTAAGCGTTTACATTAACTTATATCTCAAAATCTATCCCGCCATACTATATGCAGATGTTTTTATATACACACGGCATCGCTTTAGTTCTCTGTCCTACATTTTTTTCTGCACTAATTGCTTCTTTCACCCATTTCAATTATTATTAATGTGAAAAAGCCAAGTTGCCTCATGATTATGACTCAAATGACTGTATGGGCTAGTCGTTGGAGGAAGGCGATAGCATACCACGCCCAATACCACCTTGCGTATGTTGTTGTTGTTGTTGTGGTCTTCAGTCCTGAGACTGGTTTGATGCAGCTCTCCATGCTACTCTATCCTGTGCAAGCTTTTTCATCTCCCAGTACCTACTGCAACCTACATCCTTCTGAATCTGCTTAGTGTATTCATCTCTTGGTCTCCCTCTACGATTTTTACCCTCCACGCTGCCCTCCAATACTAAATTGGTGATCCCTTGATGCCTCAGAACATGTCCTACCAACCGATCCCTTCTTCTGGTCAAGTTGTGCCACAAACTTCTCTCCTCCCCAATCCTATTCAATACCTCCTCATTAGTTATGTGATCTACCCATCTAATCTTCAGCATTCTTCTGTAGCACCACATTTCGAAAGCTTCTATTCTCTTCTTGTCCAAACTATTTATCGTCCATGTTTCACTTCCATACATGGCTACACTCCATACGAATACTTTCAGAAATGACTTCCTGACACTTAAATCAATACTGGATGTTAACAAATTTCTCTTCTTCAGAAACGCTTTCCTTGCCATTGCCAGCCTACATTTTATATCCTCTCTACTTCGACCATCATCAGTTATTTTGCTCCCCAAATAGCAAAACTCCTTTACTACTTTAAGTGCCTCATTTCCTAATCTAATTCCCTCAGCATCACCGGACTTAATTAGACTACATTCCATTATCCTTGTTTTGCTTTTGTTGATGTTCATCTTATATCCTCCTTTCAAGACACTGTCCATTCCATTCAACTGCTCTTCCAAGTCCTTTGCTGTCTCTGACAGAATTACAATGTCATCGGCGAACCTCAAAGTTTTTATTTCTTCTCCATGAATTTTAATACCTACCCCGAATTTTTCTTTTGTTTCCTTTACTGCTTGCTCAATATACAGATTGAACAACATCGGGGAGAGGCTACAACCCTGTCTTACTCCCTTCCCAACCACTGCTTCCCTTTCATGTCCCTCGACTCTTATAACTGCCATCTGGTTTCTGTACAAATTGGAAATAGCCTTTCGCTCCCTGTATTTTACCCCTGCCACCTTTAGAATTTGAAAGAGAGTATTCCAGTCAACATTGTCAAAAGCTTTCTCTAAGTCTACAAATGCTAGAAACGTAGGTTTGCCTTTCCTTAATCTTTCTTCTAAGATAAGTCGTAAGGTTAGTATTGCCTCACGTGTTCCAGTGTTTCTACGGAATCCAAACTGATCTTCCCCGAGGTTGGCTTCTACTAGTTTTTCCATTCGTCTGTAAAGAATTCGTGTTAGTATTTTGCAGCTGTGACTTATTAAGCTGATAGTTCGGTAATTTTCACATCTGTCAACACCTGCTTTCTTTGGGATTGGAATTATTATATTCTTCTTGAAGTCTGAGGGTATTTCGCCTGTTTCATACATCTTGCTCACCAGATGGTAGAGTTTTGTCAGGACTGGCTCTCCCACGGCCGTCAGTAGTTCCAATGGAATATTGTCTACTCCGGGGGCCTTGTTTCGACTCAGGTCTTTCAGTGCTCTGTCAAACTCTTCACGCAGTATCGTATCTCCCATTTCATCTTCATCTACATCTTCCTCCATTTCCATAATATTGTCCTCAAGTACATCGCCCTTGTATAGACCCTCTATATACTCCTTCCACCTTTCTGCTTTCCCTTCTTTGCTTAGAACTGGGTTGCCATCTGAGCTCTTGATATTCATACAAGTTGTTCTCTTATCTCCAAAGGTCTCTTTAATTTTCCTGTAGGCGGTATCTACCTTACCCCTAGTGAGATAGGCCTCTACATCCTTACATTTGTCCTCTAGCCATCCCTGCTTAGCCATTTTGCACTTCCTGTCGATCTCATTTTTGAGACGTTTGTATTCCTTTTTGCCTGTTTCACTTACTGCATTTTTATATTTTCTCCTTTCATCAATTAAATTCAATATTTCTTCTGTTACCCAAGGATTTCTACTAGCCCTCGTCTTTTTACCTACTTGATCCTCTGCTGCCTTCACTACTTCATCCCTCAAAGCTACCCATTCTTCTTCTACTGTATTTATTTCCCCCATTCTTGTCAATTGCTCCCTTATGCTCTCCCTGAATCTCTGTACAACCTCTGGTTCTTTTAGTTTATCCAGGTCCCATCTCCTTAAATTCCCACCTTTTTGCAGTTTCTTCAGTTTTAATCTACAGGTCATAACCAATAGATTGTGGTCAGAGTCCACATCTGCCCCTGGAAATGTCTTACAATTTAAAACCTGGTTCCTAAATCTCTGTCTTACCATTATATAATCTATCTGATACCTTTTAGTATCTCCAGGGTTCTTCCATGTATACAACCTTCTTTCATGATTCTTAAACCAAGTGTTAGCTATGATTATGTTGTGCTCTGTGCAAAATTCTACCAGGCGGCTTCCTCTTTCATTTCTGTCCCCCAATCCATATTCACCTACTATGTTTCCTTCTCTCCCTTTTCCTACACTCGAATTCCAGTCACCCATGACTATTAAATTTTCGTCTCCCTTCACAATCTGAATAATTTCTTTTATTTCATCATACATTTCTTCAATTTCTTCGTCATCTGCAGAGCTAGTTGGCATATAAACTTGTACTACTGTAGTAGGTGTGGGCTTCGTGTCTATCTTGGCCACAATAATGCGTTCACTATGCTGTTTGTAGTAGCTTACCCGCATTCCTATTTTCCTATTCATTATTAAACCTACTCCTGCATTACCCCTATTTGATTTTGTGTTTATAACCCTGTAGTCACCTGACCAGAAGTCTTGTTCCTCCTGCCACCGAACTTCACTAATTCCCACTATATCTAACTTCAACCTATCCATTTCCCTTTTTAAATTTTCTAACCTACCTGCCCGATTAAGGGATCTGACATTCCACGCTCCGATCCGTAGAACGCCAGTTTTCTTTCTCCTGATAACGACATCCTCTTGAGTAGTCCCCGCCCGGAGATCCGAATGGGGGACTATTTTACCTCCGGAATATTTTACCCAAGAGGACGCCATCATCATGTAATCATACAGTAAAGCTGCATGCCCTCGGGAAAAATTACGGCTGTAGTTTCCCCTTGCTTTCAGCCGTTCGCAGTACCAGCACAGCAAGGCCGTTTTGGTTATTGTTACAAGGCCAGTTCAGTCAATCATCCAGACTGTTGCCCTTGCAACTACTGAAAAGGCTGCTGCCCCTCTTCAGGAACCACACGTTTGTCTGGCCTCTCAACAGATACCCCTCCGTTGTGGTTGCACCTACGGTACGGATATCTGTATCGCTGAGGCACGCAAGCCTCCCCACCAACGGCAAGGTCCATGGTTCATGGGGGGGACCTTGCGTATATAGAAAAAAAAAAAGTAAAATGAGCGTATGGCGTCGCTGGCCAGGAGGCCCCATACGGGGAAGTACGGCCGCCAAGCGCAAGTCTTATTTCAGGCGACGCCACAACTGGCGACTTGCGTGCCGGTGCTGAAGATGAAATGATGATGAGGACAACAGAACGCCCAATCCCCGAGCGGAAAAAATATCTATCCCGGCCGGGAATCGAACCCGGGCCCGCTTGCATGGGAGGTGAGCACCCAGCTTTTTTTTTTTTTTTTTTTTTGTCGTTGCGGACGTTATATGACATCCGTTAAAGTTCGGTTGTTGATCGTTACGCTCAGTTTTTTTTATTACAGAAGCCAACCAGCTCTCTGACCGTCCTAAGTAGGCGGACGCCTATATAACACTTTGGTGTTAAAATTAAACTTCAGGAAGAACACACCTTCACCTTACCTGTTTTGATTGTGGATGAGACATTGTAATTTTTACACAGGAAAACACATTTTTCGCTTGTGTTTCACAACTTTTTAATTAACACTTCCTAGGTCCCAGGTTACAAACCGATAAAACTTTGTGGAATAGGCACATATTGCCATGCGGCTGACATCATAACTTTACTTATAGTTTCATCTGTACAGTTTCTGTAATTTACTGTGAATCCTCACCCTGCTGACAAGCTACACTTCATAGTAACCCGTGCAACGACTTCATCACATTTTGTTTTTATGCTGCCAGTGTTTGAATATTTTAATGTCACGTTAGTATCGCATCAATTTCCTTCTTTTATTAGTTATGTGGATATGAAGATGACCTGTGTTATTTGTAGAAAACGGCAAGCAAATAGATCATACCAAGTCACCTAGACTGTTCCTGTTTTTCAAGTAGCTACGTTGGTCACGGTTTTCGGATACTTTATGTCTTTAGTTATGAAATTACGAGGCCATTGTTTAGTGTTGTTACATATATGTCATCTATGCATTTCAGAGTAAGTATGAAACAAAGAGTTAAAAATAATCAAAGAAATTAAAATGATAATTAGAAATATATAAAGACCTTACAACGGGCAGCAAAAAGTTCAGTTATGACGTGAGGCAATGATGATATAATGTCTGCTAGATTATAGGTTTCATTTACACTTTGACTTCCAGAGTGCACTGACAAGAGACACAATTTTACCACACTGGTTTTTTCAGTAATTGCCATAGTGTTCAAGGATTTGGATTATGATACAACTCATATAACTGAACATTACAGGGTGGGTAGGGAAATAGTCAGAAATCAACCAGGCTTTCTTGTAGCTATCTGATAGTATCCAGAAGTGGCCGGAAAGTAAACTTCGTTTGGTCATTCAGTACATTTCTGGCTGTATCTTTCTATGCATTTTTTATTTTGTTTAGTTTCTAATTCTTCAAACTCTGAAATTATCTGTCATTTCTGTCCTGAGTGCAATGTTTGAACATCTAGGGATATTTTTTATTCTCTTCTAAACAATGCTGTGCAAAGTTCGGGACCATTTTTTCAATTTTCTTCATCCATGATGTTGATTTTGCTTTGGTCTGGTATAAATAGACCACTCTGTTCTACTTATGTAGTACGAGACGAACTCTTGTTAAGTGATCTTACACGCACCTCTTACTTTTTCTTGTATATATGTTCATTGTTATTGTTGTTGCTGGCTTTTGTGGATGTGAGTTTACTGCATCAGCCGCTCACTCCGAAATTCATGGATTCAGATTCACTTGAAATCAATGATTTTCTTTCCCCTATGGGCACAATAATACGCCACGGAAGGTCAAATACCTCGGTGTCTGGCTGGACCGGAAACTACATTCAACACGTGACCAACAAAGCGAACGCCAAGCCCAAACAAGTCTACCCTATGCTTAAAAGGAGTAGCACACTGAATAGGAGGGTGTCCAGGTCCATGTACACCACACTTACCAGACCTCTGATGAGGTATGCTGCTCCCGTCTGGGGATACGCTGCGCCTACACGCCCGCGCCGTCTGCAGCTCATACAGAACAAAGTACTCAGAATCATAAGCAACGCTCCGCACTACACACGCACAGCGGATCTTCACCAGGCTTATCGGGTAGATACCATCTTGCAGGTATTTCAAAAACCCTCCACACGAATGTACAGAAACACGAGACACTCGCGTAACGCGTTTATCCTTTCTCTGGGTAACTACGACCACAACCATAGATGGAAACCTAATAGACCAAAGACACTGTTAGGAAGGAACTAAACATCTATGGTCCATAGCACACTAACATGACAGTACCGGTGAGCCCTTGCAACACAGCTACTACTGGCAACCCCAGATGCTCGATCCGCCGAAAAACAGGCAATCGCAGGGAAACCATACTGTGCACAGCACACAAACCAGCCACACACACCCCCCTACACTGTGAGCTGATCTATGACCGATCGCCCACTAATGTATGACGACCTTGAACGGTTAGAGGCAGCAGGCTCTACAACGACCACCCGCAACGACAAAGGCAACGATGCACGATACCTCGCACTAACATAACCACACCTTGCATGCACTGTCGCAGCTAGCAAGCCGCTACTGCCCTCACTACCCGTCCTACTGTCGCAGAGGTTCTTTCCCTTGGCGCTTGCCTTGGCAGTTTTTTCCCTCTGCCCTTACAAACCGCGACCCTTCGATCGCTTTCGTCCACTTTCTGCCTCCTGATGGACCATGTCAATGAGTAATCCAACCCAGACGCATGGACAACATCACAGCCCGCGTTCTGTGACTCACGATTTGAAAACTAATGTGTTATACGGAGGTGACAGTAAACTTTTGGTTTGGTCACCACGTTGTTGTGGGCGTGGAGGGGCCCGATCCTTTCTAAAAACGACATTGAACTGTTTATCACTGGAAACATGTTGCCTAGTCGGACGAGTCTCGTTTCAAATTGTATCGAGCGGGTGGATGTTTACGGATATGGAGACAACCTCATGAATCCATGGACCCTGCATGTCAGCAGGGTACTCTTCAAGCTGATATAGGGTCTGTAATGGTGTGGAGCGTGTGCAGCTGTAGTGATATAGGACCCCTGATACGTCTAGATACGACTGTGACAGGTGACATGAACGTAAGCATCCTATCTGACCACCGGCCTCCGTTCATGTCCATTGTGCATTCCGACGGACTTGGGCAATTCCAGCAGGACAATGCGACACCTCACACGTCCAGAATTGCTACAGAGTAGCTACAGGAACACTCTTCTGAATTTAAACACTTCCACTGGCCACCAAACTCCCCAGATATGAATATTACTGAGCATATGTGGGATGGCTTGCAACGTGCTGTTCAGAAGAGACCTCCACCCTCTCGTACTTTTACGGATTTATGGACAGCCATGCACGATTCGCGGTGGCAATTCCCTCCAGAAGTACTTCAGACATTAGTCGAGCCCATGGCACGTCGTGTTGCGGCACTTCTGCGTGATCGTGGGGCCGTACACAATATTAGGCAGGTGTAGCAGGTTCTTTGGTTCTTCAGTGTCAAATTGTAACTTGAAGTAGTTTTATTCGGTGAGAGGGAGGAGTAAGCGACGAAACAAGGCGGTAGGGGGGACGGGTGGGGGTGGGGGGTACAGATGTATGAAATTAAATGTCATTACTGGCCGGTTACCCTCGTCTGGCTTTTTTCGGCTGTTTGGTGCGGGTATTTCTGTTTGACGCCATTGCGCGTCGATGAAGGTGAGCCTGGGAACACACGAACTAGGGGCAGCGACCCTAACCTCAAAATTTTTTTATCTTCTTTCCTTTCGATTTGGTCGTATGTGGTTTTCGATAGTGGTTCGGCGCGGATGTCACATGTCAACTTTCAAACTCTATCAACGAGAACTTAATTCAGTTTTGTTATTACTAAGGGCTGACAGTCCCCTGAGCTACCGTGGTACAATCCACGAGCCAGCGAGACCGCGAGATGTGGGCTGCAGATACATTATTCGCCTGGCTAGTGAGTTTATCAGTAGTTGGTGCTGAAGAAAACAGGAAGATGCCGTCGAAATTGCTCGTGGCAGTTGTCAAGTACGCGATGGCTTTGGCTGACACTGACTTGCACCACTACACTAGTTCGGCATCACGAGCGATTCGATGGCAAACAAACAGCAAGAACTTTGCGGATCGCTGTGCTGCTGCTGCTGCAGCTGTAGCAACGCCCACGTGACTGCGGTTTCTGGCTATACGTGCTGACAGCAAACCACGACGTGCCCGCTTCTTCCCAAAAACATTGCGATGCACTTTTCTTATCGGCTGTAGTAAGAACTCAGCGGTGAATCCGACGCCACAAGATGTTTCCAACTAATAGGAGACAGCACTGTTCCTAGAGCTGTAACGCTCTCCTAGCTGCAGCTCTGTCGTTCGTGCCACAGCTACACAGCCCTTCACTTGCTGTCGCAGTGCTGGTCTACCCCAGCCACATTAACGGCCTTGTGACCGACGTAACGAAAGTTCCGCGGTTTTAACCGGTCGCAATTTTGGCGTATTAAGCAGGTCAACATTTTCATGCCTTAATAAGAATATTTAGCCTCGTTTCCCACATATTGAAGAGCATATTAAATGAACCCCTTTTATTTCGTGAACGATTAAAGACGGAGGAACTAGGTTTTCGGCAAATGATAGTACTCGTAGGGGCACGTAATTCTGTTAAACGTTGTAATAATAAAACTCCTGTATCAACGAAGATATGGCAGCAAGTAGATTATTATTAATGGGACGATACATTTTATTATCAGTATTCTAAAGCTCATGAAAAAACGAGTGCAGTAATATTACACTGATTAATGTTAACGTTGAAAAGTTTTAAAACTGAAAGGGAGGCATATAGGTCTACACTGCTTAGATAAAACGTCCTTCCACTTCACTTTGTTTTATACGGCTATACGACACAGAAGCAGATGAGTTATTAGATGTGGGACCATATGCAAACTTCTAGTTTATCAAAATGGGCTTAGGAAAACTATGTCCAATGTTAAATGAACAGTTTCAAATCCCATTCCGGTCATCCAGATTTGGGTTTTCCGTAATTTCCTTAAACCAGTTAAGGCAAATGCTGGGATGGTTCCTTCGAAAGAGCACGGCAAATTTCTTTCTTCATCCTTCCCTAATCCCAGCTTGTGTTGGGCTATGACCTCGTAATCGATGGGACGTTAAAGTCTAACGTTCATTCCTTTTGTGAATTGTCGAAAGGCTTGATACTACGACGGAGTCTGTTCTGAGAGACACATTTGGCTTATTCCACCCTCCTTGCCTTACAATATAGCGCATTTCTCACATACGTTTGTGTGCAGCTTTGACGCTGGCCTTAAGAAGCGTTATATGACTGTGTTTGTATTAGTGAGCTTACGAATGCCGCTAAGAAATATATCGCTACATTTTAAGGAATCACCCTTGCTTCAGTATCTCGTTTGATATAAGAATCAAGAGGATTACATACACAACAAAATCATGTACACTTCTGCATACCATCATTTGCCGAAAACCTCATTTCCACAACTTGAAATATAGATGAGAGGAGTGTTAAATCTAGAGCGTGTCATTTATATGGGGTGATTTTTTTCCGCCGTGTAAAAACTCTAGGAATTAATCGATTAGAGGATACGGAGCAGAAAAGGTCTAATGAACTTCTGTCCGGAAATGCATGGTTTCCATGCTAGAGACCATTTATTCAACCATAAATTGTTACAGAGACTGCTGTCTAGTACGCGCTGTACCATGCAACAACAATTACAGTATGTGTTGAAAATGGTTTCCATGTACCTCAGCGCATCCATGTATGCGCCGTAGCATGGTCTGTCTCACACGTCACTTCGGCCAGGCTACATCCGAACAGTGTCAAAGGCAGCATGAATACGCTATTACAGTGTCTCCACATCTGGAATTAGCTCTGTATACGCGATTTTTCGAGATAGCCCCATAACCAGAAATCGCACGGGTTGAGATCCGGTGAACGAACAGGCCATGCAACTGGATCGCTGTCGTCCTATCCATCGACCAGGCAAGACACGATTGAGATGCGTCCGGACGTTAAAGGCGAAGTGGACTGAAGCACCATTATGTAGCACCCACATAACCCTTCGAATCATCAGTAGCACTTCTTCCAGCGGGGGAGGCAAAGTCACCTGCAAGAAACGCCGATAGTACCGACCTGTTAGGCGCCGTGGCAGGAAGACTAGTCCCACAATACGGTCGCCAATTATCCCGGCCGACACATATCGGCTGCAACGATGCTGACGATTCGCTGTCACCATTGCATGGGGGTTCTGCATACTATCCCACAGATGCCAGTTATGAAAGTTGAAGATTACACTCCGCGTAAAGGTGGCCTCATCTGTGAACAGGATGGATAACACAAATCCTGGAATCGTGGTTGCCTATTAAAAAACCAGTGACAAAACTGCTCCCCATGTGGAAAGTCCGTCGCTAGTAAGCCCTGCACAAGCTGTAAGTGATAAGGGTAGAAACAACTGTCGTGGAGAATGTCACCTTCCACAGTGTTAATCAGATTTTGCTCCATGTCTGGTGTCAGAACAATTCGATACGTCCTTCATGATGTCCTGTTTCTGAAATGACCCTGTCTCAGACAGACGGCTAAACACTGTTGCAAACAGTGAATACTGTGGCTGTTGTCGGCGGGGGTAGGTTTCCTCATACAACCTTGCTGCCCTCTGCTCACTGCCATTTGACTTTTAGTAAATAAACACATTGTCGGCAAGCTCTCAATTCGAATACGGAATCATTGTGTACAATGCTGTATCACATCCACTACAAGGTGACTCAGCAAGAGAAGCGAATGAAACACAACATCACCAATTACTATGGCAGAACAGGGCACTATGGCATGACATACGGGGAACAGTACCACCCTCTAGGAGGGAACCATGCATATTGTAACTGTGGTTGCACGGTACAGCGCGTATTAGACCGCAGTCTCTGTAACAAAGTATATTTGAATAAATGGTCTCTAGCATGGAAAGCATGCAATTCCGAACATAAGTTCATTAGACTTATTTTGTTCAGTATCCTCTCACCGATAAATCCCCAGAGTTTGTACACGCTGGAAGGAGATCACAAATCAACCCAGGTTTGCTATTTGCAAGAAATTTTACGAAGTTCTCACCAGAAAAACACTGCATTTTAAATATTCAAAGCAATAAGTTGGTATAAACTGCAGCTATAGCGCAACGGGCCACATCCAACTCGCCGACTAAATTGCAGAACGGCAGCAGTGAGTAACATGCGTTAATGGTATATACCAGAGAGATGAAACTATTCAATAAACTTTAGCAATGAACTAAGGAAATTAAAAAAAATTGGTTCAAATGGCTCTTAGCACTATGGGACTTAACATCTGAGGTCATCAGTCCCTTAGACTTAGAACTAATTAAACCTAACTAACCTAAGGACATCACACACATACATGTCCAAGGCGTGATTCGAACCTGCGGCCGTAGCAGCAGCGCGGTTCCAGACTAAGGAAATTAATAAATCAAGTTTGACTGCAGTCCTAAAAATCAGGTGCAGTGAAACTATCATAATGTTACTCAACATATCGGAAGGGAAGTAATACAAATGAAGCCATAGAAGCAGTTTATGAGTTCTTATGTTTAAGAGTGTTGTAAACAACAACTGCCTAGACAGTAGAGGAAATAAACAGAAGACTAAACATAGAATGGAATGTATTATATAAATTAAGTACAGCGCTCAAAGTATGATTCCGAGGTGTCTGAAACAGTAAGATTACGATCACTGAGAATTAACTGTTTTAACTTACACAAATGCTATATACACTCATCACTGCGAAAATAATTCTAACACTGAGTATTAATCAACGAACAATGATTAGAGGCGTGTTGCGAATTACTTGGAGTGGCAGCGAAACAAACTTTGAGATTAAGGAAGAAACTGGAGAGGAAGGCGGAACAATCACTGTAATGAAAATGAAATTGAGGTGAGTAGGGCATTAGAAGGAGTTGAAGTGTTTTTGCTCGATTCCAAGAGATAATAAAAAGCCGAGGTGACAACTTAATTGAAGATGGAGTAAATGATGTTAGAAAACATGGAGTCATATAGGTGAAGAGTGGATTGTAAGCTGGAGGCGTTTACGGATGTCACATGGCTGATGAGGGTCGTATTTTCACATGTTTGCTGCCAACCACTAGTTGCATCTACAGGGCTACTCGATGTGAGTGAATCGATTAGGTATTCCTCGTCGTCGGCCGTGAGCGAATATGGTTGGCTGACTGTGCGACCTTATTTTTCTCATCTCCCACGTCAGACGTAGGATAAGCGTATACGCCGTTCGACTCTCTGCGCTTCGATACATCGATAGTCATATCAAATACTGAAAAATCTACTCTTGGTAACTGAAGGGGTGTTCAGTTTCTAACTTAAGAAAAGTCGTTGTTAATTATTTTATTAAAGTTAAACACAAGAATACATCTATAGTAGACTGTTCGAAATTGTGACTTTGGAGGTACAAAAAACTGCAAAGTCGAAGTTTTGCACTCTGCCTGATCACGTACCAGACTACAAATTTAAAGACTTCTCCATTGCTATTAGTAGTCAGTTTATCTCCACAATCCTCTTCCAACAAGAATGTGAAATGAGCTTGGTAAATTTTTTTTATTGTTATTAGTTTTGATACAAGTTTTGTGTAGCACCAACTGATGTGGGTGTAGTTCTTTAAGGCATCGCCATTATCGGTACCTTTCTTTGCAACTGTACCTAATCTGCTATGTCTTGTAGTGCAGACATTGTGCAAATAATTTAAAAATTTATTCCTCACGTACTCCTACTTTTCATCATTTCTAATTTTATTCCGTGATTCACGGAAGATTTTCTTAATTGCACTTGTCTGATGACTTCATCTACTTTTGTGATAACTCACTGCATATATAGGTTCAAAAATCGTGTATTTTAAAGACGAATGGAAATTTAGTAAATATGTACATGATTGTAACTTCCTGGGAGATTAAAACTGTGTTCGTGACCGCGATTCGAGTTCTAATGCTCTACCTGATGAACTGTCCAAACACGAGTCGCGGCTCGCCCTTACAGCTCCAGCCTCGCCACGGCCTCTCTTTTACACTACTATCCAGCAACGTGGAACGTTCGGCTATGGCATACATGGTTATTATACAGAAATATAGCGATATATTCGTGTATGTCAACTACAGAGAGATAATACATCCACCTTCATGTAATGTGCCTGTAGACGGTACATATAATATATGGTTGTTATAATAGATAAATATGGGGATGTACTCGTTCCTATGAACCATAGAGAGCTAATACATCCATCTTTAACTAGCGTGGCTGTAGACCGTATATGCAGGAAAAAGTAATTAAACAACTACCTGATGTCAGTGCCAAAGTTACCAAAGGCAGATTTTCATTGTTCTTGCATATCGGTCTTAATGATTTGATTTCTGTTATAGGGAGTATGATTGAATTTTAAAAGTTATATCGTGTTTAATACATATTATAAAAGAAATAAAATATGAAGGGTCTCTCTTGATTTATGCTGTGTCATATGTTTTGCCAGTCAACGAAATGCCGTGAAAAATATTTGGAGCTCTGCTTCATAACGGTGATTTCTCTGACAGATGTACAAACATTTTCTGCTAAACATCTGGTGAATTGTATCGGATACTCCAATATTACTGTAACAAAGGAAAAACTTCAAGCAAGAGAACAGTCATGGGTATTGACTTTATGCTAATATGGCAAAGTGCGTTAAGTGACACTTCTGAATCCTCTATATGTAAAAAATTTAGAAAGGCGTACTGCACATACGCTCTCAGACACAATCTTGGGCATCAAACGATTTTGGCTTCTAAATCTCCGGTCATATTGAAGAAATGAACGTATGCTATACCGCAAAATTTGTTAGTAATTTATTACTTACCGTTCTCACCGTTAGGCTGAAGTGTGTTGTGCAGAATAAATCGATTGTCGGTATGCTTCTACGTAAATATCTGTGCGTACGTTTGACTAAAATAATAATAATACAGACATATAAAATGCACTTAAAACATTATTTGCTCTTAAAATTAATTATATTGACATGAGAAAGGCTCATTATACAATACTAATTGATACAAATTTGGACATTTTACCACTTTATTTCATTTATTGAAACTTGTAGCTGGTGCAGAAATAGAGAATGATTACATCATTCGCTTATATCAGTGTGGAAAACAATCAGGAAACCACTTTCTTAGTTTGTGTTTCACCACTTCCATTCAGAATAGTACAGCTCATGCTCGTGGTTGTGTCTCGTACACCTTACATTTTGAAATTATACTGTTTATATTGTTTCTTGAACATTATATTTGCTCATTTAGAGATTTCAAATGCAAATAACATATTCAGTACCTTCTCAATGATATAACGTAACATAATCGCTAACTTTCCCTTCTGTATTCTGAAACAGCGTGTTCATTGTATAACGGGGCAAGGAACTTGTATTGGTCTCAGAACGTCTTATGAAACCAGTTTCATTAATCTTTAACAAGAACTTCCCGTTACAAATCACTTACATTAGCACTGGCTTTTAGATTTTTCGATCATTTGCACATCCATTATATTTTTTCCATTCGTTTCTTGCATGATTTTTTATTCTCTGTGTTCTTCGCCTAACAACCAGACCACATTTTTTTTACCCCTGGGCGTAGTTCACTGCTATTTCGTGTGCGGCAGAAGTTGGAGAGAGAGGCGATGCAGCGAAAATCCCACAAACACCCCGTGAAATGAGGTTTGGTTTCAGTTCACATACGTTTGTTTTCATTGGACTTCTAAAAAGAAAATTACTACAAAAACAGTTTCATGCGCAAAATAAATGGCGCCACGTTTTTGGCTGCTCCTAGTCCTGATATTTTTAAAATAAATAAAACAGTTTGCATACTTGGTATATTTTATATCTGACATACAAGGTTTTTCACAATGAGAGCAATATGCAGAAGTTTAATACTGACGCGCAAACATAAAACTTACATTACAGACTGACTGGAACTTTTTTTCAGCATTCTGTTTTAGCATTACAAAAAAAAAAAAAAAAAAACTACCGAGAGCCATGGTCGGCCTATTTAATTTTTTATAATTTTTCCGTATTCACAGACTGGCACTCCGAGACAACTTCAGTTTCTCTTCCTTCATTTCATTTATCTTCTTCGCATGATCTTTACTTTCTTCCGTGCGTGTTGTTTCTAATCTTTTTATTTCGTCAGCCTTGAAAGCCTTATAAATGTAGTATTTTATTCTTAAAATAGTTTCTGTTACTATCGAGTCTTTGATATTGTTTCTTTCAAGTATTTTTCTTATTTCTGTAATCATTTATTTCTACAATATTGATGTTTTTTACTTATTTTTCCAGAAATACAGGAATCTTCGTCTTGTTAGAGACTCTTTGTACTTTCAATAGGGGTGTCCAAGATTAACCTTCACTTTTTTAATTGCTTCTGACATTTGCCACTGTAATTTCTCTTACGCTTTGAGGTAAATGTATCTAAAAACAATTAATCTCAAACTTGAATCAAACATTTAAAGCAGAATACGAACTTGTGATCGTCGCAAAACAGTACCCTCCTCCTAATTACAGAAAATCAAGCACATATATAACTCTGCTGTAAGACATGGAGGTTCACTGATGCGATGTTTTCTGTCAGTAAAATGACTGTTGATAATGTAACAAGAACGAGAAAAGTCTTAGGAAAGTAGTATTAATCGTAAATGGCAGTTGGTATTGTAACAACAACGAGAAAAGTCATAGGATGATAGCATTCTACATATAAACAATCGTAACAATTATTGGTGCATGAAATGACGTATTTATGTAGAAACAGTTCATTTCATGAAGTAATACCGTGTTCGCACTTATTAACGTCTACATAATGTGCGGGGAGTGCTTTGAATGAATTGCTAGATATCCTTACAGTTTAGAAACATAAATAATATTCAGATAAATTAGAAATGTAGACGATAAACAGCACAGAGAAAAACAACATATAATTTTCCGAAATGTCCTGCTACAGGAGAATGTTAACGGTTAGATAAATAGATGGCATTACTAATTAACAGGTACTTACTCGAAACGAGAAGAAGATAATTTTATGGCACTACTGGACTAAAATCGGTTGCTAATGGAGGGCAGATGAAGGTTTGTATTCATTAAAATGTTCAAGTGGATGTGAATTGCAGTTGTTATGCAGAAATGAAGTGGTTTTCGCAGGGCAGCCTATAGTGTACAGGTGTAACAAACTAGTCTTCGGTCATAATACCACAACATCAAAAACAATAACGGAAAAACTATGTCAACAAATCTATATATCCTTAGACAAATATGAAGATCTAATGTAGATCTGCGTAAACTTAAAAAAATCATCCATTAACCTAAAAGATTATATTTGCGCGCCAGAAAGACTACATATATAACATGAAAATACAATCTGAAAGACATAACTCTCAAAATGAACAACTAAACTGGAAAATAAACCGAGAAACTGGAATGTATTTTAACCACAGGTGTTTTAAGGTCTCAAGTTCATCTCACAGACACCGTTAGTGTAACGAGTTTTACGCTGTCTCTTCATCGCAAATGCTTATTAAGCTGGAGGCATGTCCTATATATCATCTGAAAGAGGTGTTCGGGTTCTTATCTGGAATCGGCATGCGTAATATTAGAGAGTGTCTTGTCTCAGAGACTTTTTTTTTCATTTGCAGGAAAATACAAGTGGCTTAATAGCGACTGGCGTTTTATTGGGAAGCAGTCGCGAGCTTGTCGCCTTGCTCTTTCCTCGCCACTCGCCACTCCTTTGTTCGTGCGCTCCACACGCTCATTTCCCTCCCTTTATTCTTTGTATAATCCCTTCCGCCTCTACTCTTATCTTTCCTTTCGATCTGTCCGCAGCAGCGCTGAGCTCCTAATGTCTTCTTAATATCCTTCTTATCCGGCCGTCCTCTCCGCCGCCTCCTTTCCGATACCCCAAACCTTATCATTATCAACAGCTTTTCACGGCGCCCGTTGCCATCTGTCTTCTTCCCTGTCCCTGGCCGGGCCCCGCACCCTCCTCTAATTCACATATAATGTCGTCGATCACGGCTCTTCTCTGTATTTACCTCACGCTTAAATTGCTTTTCCTGAGCACACAATAACGGCGTACGCTTTTTGTGAATGCCTCTCCTCAGTGTACTGCGCAATCCAGGATTGAGTACGACACGCGTGACATCATTTTTCGGTTGCAAAATTTTCTCTATTCTCCTTCTGTTAGGAGAAAGTAGGCGCAAACTAAAGAATTCTTTATTTAGAAGCGGAACAATCTTAGGTATCAGAATTGTTCTTCGGCAACAGTGTCGAATGTGTTCGCAGAAAAAAGTTGTAATGTTTCGTAGAGCTACAGCGGATGCGTTGCAAGTGTTCAGAAATGGATAGGGTGTTGGTGAAGTCCATGAACAGAGGGGCACTCTGAATGGAAGGAGTAAATCTAGAACTAATTCAGGAGGGAGATGCGCTCCTACAATTAGGAATTTATCTTTTCAGTACATACTGGAGAATGATTTGTGTTACCTGACAGATGGGACACGCAAAAGCCTTCTCTCTTTCCAAGAAAGGAAGAGGAAACCATCCTGACAGAAGTATTAGTTCCTTTATTACAATTTGAGAAGGGTGTGAAAAAATAATAAATGACACGCCTCCAGATATCACTGAATTTAATTTAAGTGAAGAACGAAGAGGTTCCTGATAACGACGGTCCTGTAGTTACAATACTTTTACAATAAAACAGATCATTATAAAGATGGGGACTGAGCATGGACATATAGCTACCTTTGATAAATTACTGAAAAACGTTTGATCTTGTAGAATAGAAAAAGCTATAGAAGATAATATGGCAAATAAACTATCAGCCCAACAAGGAACCAGTACTTTTGCCAACACTACCGATGCTTTCGTCATCCCTGCTAATTTCTGGTTTCTCATCTGACAACCTTACCCCGTTATTCCTCGCTCTTCTCCGGACCAGTCAACTTCATATCCAGATCTGATCCCTTCTGCACTACAGCCATACATTTCTGTTCGTTTTCATAACGCATATTCGACAATAACGTACAGAAAAATACTTAGTTCATCATTAATAGGATTTACATTTCTCAAATACTGCGTATTCAATACTATATATATTATCATTATTATTATTGTTATTGTTATTATTAGTAGTGTTACGTATTGCTCATTTACTATCCATATTGTAATGTTAACTCACTAACTGTGTCTTATCAGTCATAAGGTAGATCTGAATGCCCTGATCTTGAGAGATGAAATAAACGTATACATAAATAAAGCCAGTTAGTCGACCATGCGACGTGCTTTGATCGCTATTTAAAATCTACTTAGAAAATCTGATAAGAGAATGGAGAAAGGACAGTGCCCCAACTGGAATAAAAGTAGGAAGTCAACAACATTTGAACACCTGACTTTATGTTAATGACATAATCATTCAGTAAAGTGAGCTCTGAATATAACTTAACTGAATACAAGCAAAATAGACACCTAACAGTGAAAATATTGGGAACTTGCAAAAACTCTTAAAGGGTAAGTGAGGAAAGAGACCCAAATAAAATTTTGTATAGCAGCTGTAGGTCCCGTATCTTTTGCGGAGCAGAAGAAAGGGTTCCTAAAAAGAATGATTTTAGACAATTGGAAACATCAGAAATGATGTGTTTCACGTCTATAAAAGCTTTTAGTTAAGTGGGTAAAATCGGGTATAACAACATAAGTGCAGACTTTGGGATGAAATCAAAAACAGAGACAGCTGCACAGGAAGAAAAATGAGTGCAAGAAACGGTTCTACGTACGCTGGAGACGAGAATTTCTAAGAAAGTCTTACATCAAAATCCTTTGGGGAAAGACTCATTAACAAACTGAGAACAAAAGTGTGAAACCGATACACGCTTACCGTAGCTACAACCTGTACAGCACTCCGAAGAAAATGAAACTGAAGAGCTGTAGGTCAATTAAGCTTCGGAACTGAACAATGAAGCTCAAAAGACTTGCAGCACCACCGAATTTGTGAAACAGGTTGTTAACAGCATTGTTAAATCAGTGAAAAAATCTGATTCACCGAAATGCATATTTGAATCTAGTACCGATTATTATGTAAACTTACCTTGATATCTAAAGAAAATGGTTATGGGCAACGCGAAATTGAGCCATCATTTTCATAACTTATCGTGTGTCTGTAAGCGTCACTCTCATGAGAAACCACATATTAATTAGGAACAACTAATTTCACAGATATGAGTCATGAATAAAGATAAGTGTTTTACCTTATTTTTAGTTGGATTGATGAATATGATACCAAGATGCAAACAATTATTTTCGTTGTTTGAAATGACAAAAAACAGCGAAAGGTAAGTTAGTAACAAATGTCGAAACCAACATGTAATCAGATAAAAGCTTCATGTCTATTCCTGCAGAAAATAATGCACAGAAAGCGTTTTCAATTAACGTAGGGATATACGAAAGACTCCACGCCTGAATGGAAGAAACAGGCAGTCAACTTCGTCGGACGACTGAAATTCTTTATTTGTATTTCCGAAAGGATAAAAAAGCAGCGCCGTCAGATGGCGATGCTGAGCGTGCCTGCTACGTATTTGTGCACGGTTTTGGTTTTCTTCTATCGGTCTAGTTTGAACGCAGCGCACGAATATCTCTTCCCGACGCGACAACCGGTACGAGTTTCGTTTTTGTTCCACACTCAACATTCACTCAGATGACTAGCGTTTCGCGTGATCTAGTTTCATGCATAAATCGTGATTTATACTTTCTTAAAATTACACGTTGCAGTGTCCGAGTGTGTTACAGCAGAACACTTCTGTCGCTTTTTACTTACTGGTAACTTACTGTATCGCACTCTAACCTTACGATCAAACTACTGGTATATAAGGCAACATAGAGATTCTGCCCTTCAGATTTGCGCCGTCACCTAGATATCGACATACATAGCTCAGTAAGGATTATTATTTTAAAACAAACTGAGGGTAAGTAATAGTTGAAGCTCAACCAGTTAAAACTCTGATGTTTTTGTAGGCATATTACTAAACAAAGAAACATTGAATCTTAGAACATGTTGGAACCATTTATATCTAACACTTATGTTTTTGGTTTGGTCTTGGTCTGGGCACATCGGTCTAAACTCCACTTTCAGACCTCTAGCTCGAAACACTAGCACTTAACAAAAATTTGTGTATAATCAATGTATGATGGTTAACGAATTTGACTATAGAAGCGCTAGTCGCAGAACAAACAGTACTATGTAACGGACAATTATAACCAGCAGATTAACAAGAGTCACAAATGAGGAGATACTCAATCAAATTGAGAAGAAATTATTGCATAACACGACTAAAAGAAGGGATCGGGTGATAGGATACATCCTGAAATGTCAAGGGATTGTAAGTCTGGTAACAGAGCGAAGTGTGTGTATGTGTGTGTGGGATGGGGGATTAAAATCATAGTGGAGGAGAAGCCAGGCTCGGATGCGGTAAGCAGGTTTAAATGGATGCAGATTGCACGGATGTAGAGGCTTGCACAGAATCACAGAATATACTAACGTGGAAAGCTATATCACACCAATCTTCAGACTGAGGATCACAGCAACTACTACTTGCATAAACATAAATTAATTTACGTATGCATATCTTTTAGCGGAATAATACACCGTTTGAGACCTTTGTGTTTGTTAGACGATGATGATTCTTCAACGGCTTGTGCTTCTATATTCACTAGATTTGTGAACCTTCAGACAGCGATTATAAAAAAGTGTATAAATTTGCAGGTAAATGAGTCTACAGAGTACTGGAGCGGACATATCTTCCAATTTTAAAAACGTTTTATTCACTTTCAGCCGATCGAGCTACGGTACTTGTATTTTAAGTAGCGACCAATGGAATCATTATTCTTACGGATTTTACCAAAAATAATTGATATTCACCACCAACATTTTTGACAGAATGACACCAGTTTTGTTGTACAGTAATTTATTTTCAACGTCATCTATGTGAAAAGAAACATACTGCAGTTTAGTCCGAATTTCAGTATCTGAAAATATTTACTTATTCTCTGAAAGCGACATTATAGCACAGGCATTTACTTGCCAGTTTTCCAAACCTGGAAAGTAGCTGCTAATATAATGTGTTACTGATACCAAGTGCTCTTTTATTTCGCATGTGAATAAGTATTTTTCACTGCCTGCGTCGAGCATCAACAACGAAACGTGTTTACTTTAACCTTGTTCTCGTATACCTCTAATTTGCGAACTGGGTACCTTATGCTGTGTATAAGTCAATAATTCGGTCAATCTACTGGACATGCACTACCCAGGAATGTAGGTTGTCGTCATGTCTGACTGAGCACTAATTTCAAATAAAATAGTAGGTACATTAATTTCAGAAGCTGTTTCCGCTACATCGCTCGTCTTTCAAATATGTAGGTAATTATTGTGTACTTACTTAATATATATTAGATTATAATGAAATAGCGATAAATTAATTCAAGTTAATCTAGTAACTCAACTACAATTCAACATTTATTGTTTTTCCCGCTCAGAATATTTCATTTTATCACCTGCTTTAGGGGATACTCGTATGATTCCTTTAAAAGCCCACTGCCAATTCTCCTTCCCAACTTTCCTGACATAAGGTTCAAATGGTTCAAATGGCTCTGAGCACTATGGGACTTAACTACTGTGGTCATCAGTCCCCTAGAACTTAGAACTACTTAAACCTAACTAACCTAAGGACATCACACACATTCATGCCCGAGGCAGGATTCGAACCTGCGACCGTAGCAGTCGCGCGGGACATAAGGGAGGACTTGAAAGTTTAATGTTTAGAGTACATGCTCACATTAGCATCTAGAAGGCACCAGCTTAGTCGGGGGAAGTAAGCACCAGCCATAGGAGTATCTAATCGCGAAACCCGAATGATGATTTTAACGGAGCTAATACAGAACAGGGACCATGCGCAGAAGAAGTAATGCGTCTGTAGTGGGCTTGGTGCACACTAAACAATTAACCCTTACTGTTCAGAATTCTGCATCAAAGTCGAGTACATACAAAAACTGATGACAAACACTATTTCACTAATGACAACCGCGCGGTGTCGAAAATTGTTAAGGATTTTCTGATTCCGCGGTAGCTGTGTAATAATTTCTCTACATCGTGGTATGGTTTTACACTGTGATCATTAATTTGTGACATAAATAACAAAAATATTTATGAAAACTGGTCTCCATGCGAAAATAACTCACTGGAATTGTCGTAATTTAGGAAACAGTTACGTGTACGTTAGAAAATATAGCATTTCACATTATAGTTAATAAGAGACCTCTCTTAATTCAGTTAACGAAAATGCAAGATACAGATTATCCCGAAAATTTGAGGAAAGAAGGAAGATAAGAGACGATGTTATTAGATGTTATCAGAGACAGTGTACAATCTCGTACAAAGAAAATAATGAGAAAGAATGTGAGCTGTGCTCACTCAAGGAAACTATCTCTTTATTCGCCTTAAGCGATTTGAGAAAATCACGGAAACTCTAAAATTATTTGGTTTGACGAGGACGTGAACCGACGTTCTCTCGAATAGGAGTCCTGTGTCTCACCGCTTCTCCGACTAGCAAGAAATAAGTGGTCAGTATTCAATAGATGCTCAGTATTTTGATAATATATTGATTCAATTTTCGCATTCAGTTTTGTTCTGTTTATTTAAACTTACTTTATTTTGGTACTAAAACATTATTTCATACCGGACAGAGTGTAGATGCCTAATGTAATGGATGTTCAGGTGAGGTGAAACTATAAATTACTCCCAGCTTTGTGTTTTGTTTGTTCTGAATATTGCACTACTTTACACATCGATATATGAAAGCAGCTGAAATTATTTTTGGCTTTCTTTCTACGTTAATAATGAATGAAAGTCATGCTCCGCTACAGCTGCACCTCCAGCAGCTTGTAGCACACTTACTTCCACTTCTTCTTATTCTAGTAGTTGTTTTGTAACAGTGAGTGAAGTCCCTTAATCCAAAGGTTGCACCTGTAGAGTTAGAAAACGTCTCCTCCCAGTCAATATGAACTGTAATGGAAGTGAGGTGTCAGCCTGGAATTAAATACCGATCATTGTGACAAATTTCTATTAAAACTCTTCTAATGACCGCAATACTGATCTTATATGGGATTCTATCTTGATTAAACGTTCTAATACCTGTTTTCTAGTTTAGTAGCTCGTATGTGCGATGAACCCACTGAGTGTTAAGAATTTTCTTTCAGTTCGTTCTTCTCGCACAAACACTAGAATCTTCTTATTAACTTTATTTAATTATCACATATCAAATTAAAGTCAGTAAGTTTTTAGAATTACCTAAAATTGTTTCCTCTAAGGAACGACCTCGCCATTTTCCCATCACACTGAAGACTATTCCATAGGTCTATTTTTTTCTGTTGTGCTGTGGTAGAAATGTCCCTGCTTTGATTTTAATCTCTTGTGATAGGCTTTCAGATATATACACATCAAAAAAGTTTTGCATCACCCCGATCCCCAGACCTCCTGAAGACAGACGTTGACTGTGTATATTGTATCACAGACACAGTCCCTTTGACGGTCTGAGGCGTCTCGTCGCGGTCCACGCGGCTCCCCCCACGGGCATGGGTGTGCGTGTCGTCCATAGCGTAAGTTAGTTTAAGTTAGATTAAATAGTGTGTAAGCTTAGGGACCGATGATCTAAGCAGTTTGGTCCCATAATGCCTTACCACAAAAATAAATAAAAATAAAATAAAATACTGTTCAGAGATGTCCATAAACTATAGAGGGACAGGAACTGTCGATGACATGCCTCGCTCAGGCCGTCCAAGGGCTACTACTGCAGTGGATGACCGCTATCTACGGATTATTGCTTGGAGGAACCCTGACAGCAACGCCACCATGTTGAATAATGCTTTTCGTGGAGCCACAAGACGACGTGTTACGACCCAAACTGTGAACAATAGGCTGTATGATGCGCAACTTCACTCCCGACGGCTATGGCGAGGTCCATCTTTGCAACCACGACACCACGCAGCACGGCACAGATGGGCCCAACAACATGCCGAATGTACCGCTCAGGATTGGCATCACGTTCTCTTCACGGATGTGTGTCGCATATGCCTTCAACCAGATAATCGCCGGACACGTGTTTGGAGGCAAAACCGGTCAGGCTGAACGCCTTAGACACACTGTCCAGGGAGTGCAGTAAGGTGGAGGCTCCCTGCTGTTTTGGGGTGGCTTAATGTGGGGCCGACGTACGCCGCTGGTGGTCATGGAAGGTGCCGTAATGGCTGTACGATACGTGAATGCCACCCTCCGACCGATAGTGAACCATATCGGTAGCATATTGGTGAGGCATTCGTCTTCATGGACGACAATTTGCGCACCCCATCGTTCACATTTTGTGAATGGCTTTCGTCAGGATAACGACATCGCTGCCGGCCGGTGTGGTCGAGCGGTTCTAGGCGCTTCAGTCTGGAGCCGCACGACCGCTACGGTCGCAGGTTCGAATCCTGCCCGCGGCATGGATGTGTATGATGTCCTTAGGTTAGTTAGGTTTAAATAGTTCTAAGTTCTAGGGGACTGATGACCTCAAATGTTGAGTCCCATAGTGCTCAGAGCCATTTGAACGACATCGCTCGACCAGAGTGGCCAGCATGTTCTCCAGATATAACCCAATCGAACATGCCTGGGATGGATTGAAAAGGGCTGTTTATGGACCACGTGACCCACTAACCTCTGAGAGATCTATGGCGAATCGCCATTGAGGAGTGGGATAATCTGGACCAACAGTGCCTTGATGAACTTTTCGATAGTATTCCACGACGAATACAGGCATGAATCAATGCATGAGGACGCGCTACTGGGTATTAGAAGTACCGGTGTGTACAGCAGTCTGGACAACCACCTCTTAAGGACTCGCTGTATGGTGGTACAACATGCAATGTGTGGTTTTCATGAGCAATAAAAAGGGCGGAAATGATGGTTATGTTGATCTCTATTCCAATTTTCTGTACAGGTTCCGAATCTCTCGGAACCGAGGTGATGCAAAAGGTTTTTTTTTTTTTTTAATGTGTGTATTTGGTGAAAGTATATCGTACGTGTTAGCCAGTTAGTTACATCTTCCATACATCATTTGAATTATTATAACACTAGTATCACCTGCAAAAGCATCAATTCTGCTCGATGAATGCTAAATGGTAGGTCATTCACATATAATATGAATAGGAAAATTGAACCTTGTGGGACTGCCTTTGAATTATTCAGAACAAGTCTTCTCATTCTGCCCGTTAAGTATGATTAAAGCCAGTTTATTTAATTTGTTACGGTATCTTGTTCACTGACTGGCTGTCCTGTCTCCCGTTCTGAAGACCAAATAGGAAAAACGCTCTCGGTGCAAACATGCAAGCGCGATGTGCTTAATGTGACTTTAAATCGACCCGTGCTGGAAGCAGACACGCTCCTTGTTTCCTCACAAGAAGCAGTATCAAAACACAACCGCACTAGCCCGTACCTGTGCTTTGCTACAAATATTTCATTATTTTTTTGAGTCGACGAGATACTCTGAACTGTAAACACTTGAAAATACATATATAATATTCTACGAAGATTCAAATAATATATCCACTATGTGCAGGCTATTAGTATTTTTTGGCTCCTATATATAATTCGCATAAAGACCACGCAATTGATCTGATATAATTAAAACAATCAAAGGCTTAATGTTTTGTGACTACTGGTCTTTAGAGATAGAGAAAAGCTAGGCTTACGTATAGATGTGTAAGGAAATCAGCCGTGTCCTTTTGAACATACCTTCTCGCCGTTTGACTCATTCGGTTCGGAGGAACGTCATAAAACCTAAATCTGGATGATGGACGGGGATTTGACACACTGTCTTCCGAAAGCGAGTCCACTGCGTTAAGCACTGCGGCATCTCTTTCGGTACGGTACTAATAACAACGTGCAGAGGGACAGTTAAGATTCATTATTCCCTTCTTGCAGCTGCTAATCGAATGGTAAGAAGGAAATAAGATTAGAGTTTAACGCTCCGTCGATGTCCAGGTCATTAGGTACGGAATATCTGCTCTGACTGGGGAAGGAAATCGGTCATAGTATTTCATAGGAAGCATCGCGGCATTTGCCTTAAGCGATCTAGAGAAATTGCACGCTTTGAACTGAACGGTCGGACGAGGATTTGAACCATAGTTCTCCCAAATTTGAGTCCACTGTCCTATCAGTGCGACACCTAGCTCGGAAAATGGAAAGACACCTTAATGTACAGTATTATTAAAAAGTACCGCCCACTACCCACTTTACAACGATTTATGGTCTTCTAAGAGTTTACTCGTCTCCCGTCCCCGTCTTCCCCATCTGTCCTCTTCACTCCCCGTCAGAACAGTGTGAGAATACTTTTACATCTACTCTAAGAATAGTGGGGCTGTGTAGACTTGAAAATAGACTCTAGGAGACTGTATTTTTATCGTTGTGATGGCACCAGACGCTCTTGTTCTTGATAACGAGGTTGCTGTGTTCTGCATAGCAAAATATTTATCTCGCGTTTCTTTGCTTTAGTTTTTTTTTTGGTGGCCATACTCTATTTCACTACTTAAGTAACAGCACCGCGCAATGAAATCGTTGGACTTGCACTGCCACAGCCTGATTGCCAAGAAAGGGACAACGTTACTTACCATTTCTTTTGGGACATAGTTGGCGTGTGTAGGAATATTTTGAGTATAAACAGAAGCTACACAGTGTAAATGCTGTCTGTAGGAGTTTTGTTGCTGGAGAATTTCGTTGCGTTTTGTATCCGAGTCTCTGTGTCGTAAGTACCGCCAATTATTACCTTCCATTTCACTAATGTCGTAAAATAAATAACCTCAAACAGTTTTCAGGCGAATGTAAATATTTTGCTAGGCGTTAGAGAATAAAGTAATCCCATTGAAATAAATTAACATAGAATGAAACATTGTCGTCCATTGTAAATTTCGACTCATAAATGCTGTCCAGACAAATACCTTTTAAAACTTCGTATAGAATTTGACAATGTTAAGCAACGTTTTGTACATTGCGAAATCATTTGAGGCGGCTCCTACAGAGATGGAACAGACTTCGTTAATAGAAGCTTCACTTGAAGCGTTTCATTGAAACGACCGAAAACGTCACTTCCTGTAACTTGACAAGGGGTTGAATCCAGAACATCCTAGAACCAGCACAGTGTATAAAGCGTCGCTTCATTTCAGTTTTTGGTGATTTCGCGAAATGGTAGGTGTCTCAGTGCTGGCCCACTTTCGGCAAAGTGTGGCTTTTACGAACGGTTAGGCAGTCTGGTGAAGCATGTGACCTTTTTCGTGTGTAAATCTGCATAATATACGTCTCATTTGATAACTACACAAAAAAGACAAATCTACCTTTGTGACAGTATTCCCGGATATAGTGTGTTACTTCTTAAAATAATAATTACCATGCAAAATTCTTCACTGTATCTCCCAGTACACAGTAACTTGTTAGCGGAAATATTTTGATTTCAATCTACATATTTTCTCATGTCCGTGAATTATACTGGTCCTCTACTACCTTCAGTCCAGTATGTAAGTTAATCATTACCAACTACACTAGGAAATCATATTTCTGAAATGTTGTATTTGATATCTTTGAATCTCGTATTATTCATTAGAATTTACTTAGGGTAGTGACTGCTTCTGCAGGAAAGGAATTATGTTTCGTTCAAAAATAGTGCCAGTTCTCGTTCTAATGACTTCCTGAGGGTTAAACAGATCACTGCCTGAGAGCTACATGATCATCTTTTTATTATTTCGAATTATGCTTCTCGTAAACTTCATAGACGGCATTCAGTTATAAAATACAATTAAATGGTATTGTTATGTGTGCCCTTTAAATACACAAAATACTATTAAATTTTTAGTGAAAGTAGTAATACTTTTTCTGAACATTAAAGGACCTGAATTCACTTGGAATTAGTTGCTTTGTTTCAGCTTTTCTCCGTAAGGTTGAAACAGATTTCCATCCGAAGTAAGCTAGTAATAGGTTCTGCTAGTGGTCTGTATCAGGCAGAATAGGATAAGTTTTTATAGACCTTAGAAACTAAAGTTTTTAACGCCTATTAATTCTGGTAACTAACACTGTAACCTCTGCATACTGGGCCAGTTGTTGACTTTTTTAGTGTGTCCTGTGAACCTACCATTTCTCTTAGTCAGCTTGTGCGAATGATTTTGTTTTACTCCAATATTTCCAATAACTCATTATTTGTTATTCTATCTAGCCGTCTATCCTTCACCATTCTTCTTTAGTGCTGCCACTGTCTGAAAAATATCTCATCCATGCTTCACTTCCATACGAGAGTGCGCTCGAGACAAATAAGTTCAGAAACAACTTCCTAACACATCAGTTATTTTGCTCCTAACACATCAGTTATTTTGCTCCCAAAATAGCGAAACTCGTCAATATTTTTAATGCCTCATTTCCTAATCTAATTTCCTCAAAATCACCTAATTTAATTCTGCTCCACTCCGTTACCCGCGTTTTACTTTCGTTGATATTCATCTATCAGCCTCGTTTGAATGCATTATCAATTCCGTTAAACTGCTTTTATAAGTCCTCTGATGTCTCTGCCAGACAACATTGTTGCCGACAAGCCTCAAAGTTCTGATTTCTTAGCCCTGTACTTTAATTCCCTTTACAAATCTCTCCTTCGTTTTCTTTACTGTTTCTGCGCATTGTACAAATTTAATAACATCGAAGAAAGGCTGCAGACCTGTCTCTCTCTCTCTTTCTCTGTCTCTTTCTCTCTCTTTATCTTCTCTGCTAGTGCTTCCCTTTCATGTTCTTAGAGTTATATAATTACAGTCTTGTTTCTATACAAATTGGGAGAAACCTTTCGATCCCTGTGTTTTATCCCTGCTGCCTTCGGTATTTCGAAGAGTGGAGTCCACACTGTCGAAAGCTTTCTCTAAATCACCAATGTTATAAACACGGGTCTGTCTTTCTTCAGTATGTCTACTAACGTAAGCAGTAGGGCCAGTATTACTTTTCGTATTGTAACATTTCTCCGGAGGTCGACTCCCACCAGATTTTCCACACCTCGTAAAAAATTTATCATTATTCCCCGAACACTACTTATTGTCTCATCTTTCAGCACATTTTTTTAAAAGTATTACATTCCTGTTGAAGTCTGAGTGTATTTCGCCTGTCTCATAAATCTTGCGCACCAAGAGGAACAGTTTTGTCATGGGTGGATCTCCCAAGGATCTCAATAATTCTGAGGGAATGTCGTCAGCTCCTTACGCCTTGTCTCGACTTGCGATTTTCAGTGCTTTGTGAAATTATTCTCGTAGTATCATATCTCCCATTTCATCTTCATTTACACTTTCCTTGGTACTGGCTTGTCATTTGAGCTTTTGGTATTTATTCAGTTGCTTCTCTTTTTCCCCAGAGACCTCTTTAATTTTCCAAGAGGCAGCATCCACCTTCTTCCCCGCTACTACAGCTTTACATTTGTTCTCTAGCCATTCTGGGTTTACCATTTTGCACTTTATCTCAATCTAATATTTTTGGCCTCTGTATCCCTTTTCGCACGTTCGTTTGCTACATTTTTACGTTTTCTTCTTTCTTCAGTTAATTACAATATCCACTGTTATCCGAACTTTTTCACTACGCCTTGTCTTTTTGCTTATACGGTCCTCTGCTGACTTCACTAATCCATATCTCAAAGCTTGCCATTCGTTTTATATGTATTCTCTTCGCCTGTTTCAGTGAGTCGTTGTCTGTTGTTCCCTTCGAAACTTTCACCAACCTATGTTTCTTTCAATTTATGCAGCCCTAATTACCTGAATTTCCTGCCTTGCTGCGATTTTTTCACTTTTACTCTGCACCTTATAGCCAATGGATGATTATTAAACTCCACATTGGCCCCTGGAAACGTTTTGGAGTTTAAAATTTGATTTCGAAGTCTTCGTCGTAAAACTATATACTTTATCTGAAATTTTTGGAGAACGGTAATTTTATTTCTTCATTGTTTGTTTTGTATTTGTTTTCCGTGACGATTTATTTATAATATTACGAAAAAGATTCCATTTGATTTTTGTAAGATACTTCAGTTTTCTGGCCTTAAGGTGCTACACAATAATTTTCCCAAATGCAGAGCAGCAGGGATGACTCCAGTCTTTATGTTTTGTTACATTGGTACCTTTTATGTTGTCCTCCTCCTCTGTATATTGTAACAAGACAGAAAAGTGTTGAAGGTGGTGCAGAAAGTAATAAATTACAATTTTCTGAGCAGAGAAAAACGAATAGTTGTAGCTTTGACTCGAGCACTCAGAACCATGGAGCGATCGCGTCTCTTATGAAGTGTAACACAGGAGATTCCTGACACTCCTTCCATATGGTAATGAACTACAGTCTCACTATAGATTCAGACACAGAAAACTGCTAGCCTGGAGATTCCTGACACTCCTTCAATATGGTAATGAACTACAGTCTCACTATAGATTCAGATACAAAAAACTGCTAGCCCATTTCCCTGTTGTCACCATTCTCGTAAGCAACACAATCAGTTATGAAAGATAGATTAATGAATTAATAAATAAGTGAATCACAGGTTGGTTTCCGAAGTGAATAATAGAAGAATTCACGTAAGTGTTGCTTGATGCTCTTGACAAATTTGAGAGTGTCACAGGCATATTTCTAGAGCTTTGTAAGGTAGGGAGTCTTTTATGAAAGTAACTTTCTGGAGCACAGCCTTGTATGAGAAACTTTGGTGATAAACATGTCAGACAAAAAGAGAATAGAATATTTTGATATTTTGTAACCTGATGCTATAGAAGAGTACTGAAGATTAGATGGGTAATCATGTAACTAATGAGGAGGTACTGAACAGAAGTGGGGAGAAAAGCAATTTGTGGCATAACTTAAGTAAAAGAAGAGATCGATTGATAGGACGCGGTCTGAGAAGTCAAAGGATCACCTTTTTAGCACTGGAAGGAAGTGAGTGTGTTATATGGAGGGGGAGCGGGATAAATTGTAGATGGAAATAAAGAGAAGAATATAGCAAGCTGGATCAGCAGGCTGAGGGTTGCAGGAGTCATTCGAAAATGAAGAGGCTTGCACAGAATAAAGAAGGGTGGAGAGTTGCATCAAACCAGTCTCCGGACGAGATGATCTCCACAGTGTAAAGAACTTAGACTTCCACATCTACATCTACATCGATACTCCGCAAGCCACCCAACGGTGTGTGGCGGAGGGCACTTTACGTGCCACTGTCATTACCTCCCTTTCCTGTTCCAGTCGCGTATGATTCGCGGGAAGAACGAATGTCTGAAAGCCTCCGTGCGCGCTCTAATCTCTCTAATTTTACATTCGTGATCTTCTCGGGAGGTATAAGTAGGGGGAAGCAATATATTCGATACCTCATCCAGAAACGCACCCTCTCGAAACCTGGCGAGCAAGCTACACCGCGATGCAGAGCGCCTCTCTTGCAGAGTCTGCCACTTGAGTTTATTAAACATCTCCGTAACGCTATCACGGTTACCAAATAACCCTGTGACGAAACGCGCCGCTCTTCTTTGGATCTTCTCTATCTCCTCCGTCAGACCGATCTGGTACGGATCCCACACTGATGAGCAATACTCAAGTATAGGTCGAACGAGTGTTTTGTAAGCCACCTCCTTTGTTGATGGACTACATTTTCTAAGCACTCTCCCAATGAATCTCAACCTGGTACCCGCCTTACCAACAATTAATTTTATATGATCATTCCACTTCAAATCGTTCCGCACGCATACTCCCAGATATTTTACAGAAGTAACTGCTACCAGTGTTTGTTCCGCTATCATATAATCATACAATAAAGGATCCTTCTTTCTATGTATTCGCAATACATTACATTTGTCTATGTTAAGGGTCAGTTGCCACTCCATGCACCAAGTGCCTATCCGCTGCAGATCTTCCTGCATTTCGCTACAATTTTCTAATGCTGCAACTTCTCTGTATACTACAGCATCATCCGCGAAAAGCCGCATGGAACTTCCGACACTATCTACTAAGTCATTTATATATATTGTGAAAAGCAATGGTCCCATAACACTCCCCTGTGGCACGCCAGAGGTTACTTTAACGTCTGTAGACGTCTCTCCATTGATAACAACATGCTGTGTTCTGTTTGCTAAAAACTCTTCAATCCAGCCACACAGCTGGTCTGATATTCCGTAGGCTCTTACTTTGTTTATCAGGCGACAGTGCGGAACTGTATCGAACGCCTTCCGGAAGTCAAGAAAAATAGCATCTACCTGGGAGCCTGTATCTAATATTTTCTGGGTCTCATGAACAAATAAAGCGAGTTGGGCCTCACACGATCGCTGTTTCCGGAATCCATGTTGATTCCTACATAGTAGATTCTGGGTTTCCAAAAACGACATGATACTCGAGCAAAAAACATGTTCTAAAATTCTACAACAGATCGACGTCAGAGATATAGGTCTATAGTTTTGCGCATCTGCTCGACGACCCTTCTTGAAGACTGGGACTACCTGTGCTCTTTTCCAATCATTTGGAACCCTCCGTTCCTCTAGAGACTTGCGGTACACGGCTGTTAGAAGCGGGGCAAGTTCTTTCGCGTACTCTGTGTAGAATCGAATTGGAATCCCGTCAGGTCCAGTGGACTTTCTTCTATTGTGACACATAAGTTCTGTGACATACTGGTATCAGCAGAGGTCAGTTATTTATGATGTCTCATATGAGCAAATAGTTTTCTATTCAGTTATCAACAAATGTTAGTTGATATGTTTCTCTGACCTACGTCATTCTGGACTGTAGGCAAATATGTTCTTGTCTTTTGTGTCTAAATCACATTATTCCATTTAAGAGGGTATCTTTAGTAGCTACTTTACATTAAATCGTGTCTAATTGGGCTACTATTCGTACTCATACTGTTAGCAACGTATCAAAATGTAAATATTACATTCTTTCAGTAGTAGACCTCTTCATAGTCTGCGTTTTATTGATAGTTGACGGAATATATCTTTGTATATAACACAAATCGATACTAAAAGATGATCTTTACATTGTAAGATATCTAAATTTATCATATATACTTAAGTTCTTTCATGTACTAGTATCAGCAGAAGTCGGTCCTATGTTATTCTTTTAATAATCATTCTGTTCAATCGTAGAGAAATCAGTTTTGTTCTGGTGTCAAAATCGTGGCCTCTTATGCATGGTTCGATAAATATTTTATGAGTCTCACGGTTTTCACTTTCTCTCAATGAGAAGCTGAACGGCATATATTTTTAATGTACAACTTTTTTGTAATTATTTCCACATGTTTATCTTGATCAGATCGACGTCTTACTTGTTTTATCCTGCGTGTAAGTGGCTCATTTGTTTTAATCTTCCTGTGAAGATCATTGCAACGACCAAAGCAGATAAAAATAAGTAATAAATTTGTACAATAAATATAAAGGTGCAAGTCTTCAAAATAACAGTGATAATTACTGCAGAAACAGCTGTGTCCATAATCGTGGAACAACAGCCTGACTGAGCTTACATTTACCGAGAAAGAAGATACACAAAGTCAAAACATCATTAGATAATAAGAAATAAAACTGTAAAATAAATTGGCCAAAAAGATAACTGAAAGAAACCTAATTAAAAAGGCAGTTAAAAGGCACCGGAGAGCAATACACTCTACACATTGAAGGATTAGGCAAAAAGTAACAAATATATATATAATAATAACAATAAAAAAGGGAAAGTATTTTCGAAAAATACTTCCACATCATATTTTTCCCTCGTTTTTTTCGTTTCTGGTGAACCCTCCTCTAAAGCTCTGCAACGGGAAATACTAACATCTTCTTTCTGTGCTCAATACCACACTCACTATGGAGAGACGACGACTCAGTTTATCAGGCTAGCAAATGGGAAGTGGCGATACACCAAACATCAGCTTATAGTGTATGTATGTAGTGTTTTATTATGAAACAATGTGTGTGTAGTCTGTGTAGCGCGAGCAGGGATTGAGAAGGACAAATGATCGAACAGTGTAGCATAACCTTTTACGTTACTGAATAACTTCTTTGTAAAACATATTTTACACTAAGGATAATCTCAATGATGTAGCACTGTTTTAAACAGGCTCCCCTTGTATTCGGGTACGTGGAGGCTCCAGTCATCATCCGACCAGCATGATTTACGTTTTCATGGTTTCGCTAAATTACTTGAGGCAGATACCGCAATTATTCTTTCTATAAGGTCACTGCCGACCACTTGTCCCATTCTTGTGAGACCACACTTTTAAGTATTTAAATGCCTGTGTGTATGAAAATTACGTTATTTTTGTTGTTCTTAAACTGTAATATCGAGACATATCCAATATTCCAGTAAAATTGATCGACAGATGAATAAAACTACTATTGCAGTCAATGATAATTGACCTTACCGTTCTCGGAAACATTTGACTTTGTTCTTATGTGTCTTCTTTAATTGAACTTAGTGATTACTATTTTAGGTGGCGTGTGTCTTTGAATGACAAATTAAATTATCTGAGATCTTTACTTTTATGGCAGCTTCGTAACTAGGCAAAAATCGAAGATCACCACTATTGTCATACGGCACTGGATTAATCACAGTATACCAATGGGGCTTCTTAGTGACAATGGTCGAGAGACATACGTGAGTGTCAAAATTTTAATCTGCATGTAGAACTACGTTTCATTTTCTTATACGGCTAGATATTCATTACATGTTCTGTTTTTCTGGAGGAGAATAAGAGAATATAATATGGACATTTTTAAACGTAACATGAAATATAATGATTTTAATATCGACCATATTACTACATTTAAAACCGTCAGTAAAAGTTAGGATTGTATTTCTTTCAAAGAGCTATAAGATCAGAAAATATAGCACCTATTGGAGTAAAGTAGTTATTATTTTAGACATCACGGTCTATTTCATCGAGATAGAATTGGAAGAAAGCGAAGGTCGATGCTGTCTTCCGTCCCTGTGAACATTCGTCGATTTAGAAAGAAACTACAGGCCTGCCCCAACTTCGCACTGGTAGCACTACGGCGGGACGACTGGTCTGTCGTAGCGCTAATACATTAAACAGGTATACACAAACCTTCTTCGTGAATCGTTCTATTAAGCCGTAGAAAATCTGTGCAGTAGTTCCTGAGATGAGCCTCCACACAAAAAGAGGGAAACGTGGCGGGGGACTTTAATTTAATAATATGTACAGGTTGTAACAAAGGGTATTGTCAAAATATCAGGAAACATTCCTAGCATGTAGTGTGGAGGTGGGTCAGGAAACTCTTTTATTTCTATGTTTCTACAACTGTTCAACATATTAATCGTGGGAAACACACAGGAAACGAACGTATCAGGACTGTAGTAAACATTTTTCTAAATGAAATGTTCAAAATATTTTTCGATAGCAAGGATACATGATTCAACCCACCCCCCCACTGAATCCCTGATACGAAGACGTACCGCTGGAGAATTACTGCTGATAGTGCCTGAACACGCTGCACATGGTACGGATACAGCCAGTACTCTTCAGGCAGTCACGTGGTCAACACTACTTGTGGCATCTAATTGTCTTGCGCTGATACTAGGATCGTCGTTAACATCACGAAGAAGTTCCTCCTCCAGCCCAGGTGTCCTCGTCCTTCTAGGCCTCCTCTGACGCGAGTAGTTCGCTTCAACGTCCCTTTCTCCCTAAGACGGTCCTCGTGTCGGGACCCCATCATTCTGGAAATCTTTCTCTATAATAACGTTGATCGCCACGGCCATTAGCAGCTGCTAATCCGTACAGTAAATGGGCATCCGTTAACTCTGCGTTTAAGTACACTTCCATTGTCCAGTACCGGAGAAAATGTCCACGATGAACAGTGAACAGTTGAATGCTACGTGCTGGGACAGTCTGCGATGAACACTAAACAGCTAGGGCTACGTGCTTGATGCTAGTAGAGCAATGAAGTTAGTTGTATGTCAACACAAGCAATGAAATGAGCCACGTAGCTAGATTACCTTCTTTCAATTAGAACAGCAAGCACTCGCGGTAACCAAATGGTTCAAATGGCTCTAAGCACTATGGGACTTAACATCTGAGGTCATCAGTCTACTTAATCCTAACTAACCGAAGGGCATCACACACATCCAGGCCCGAGGCAGGATTCGAACCTGCGACCGTAGCAGCAGCGAGGTTCCGGACTGAAGCGCCTAGAACCGCTCGGCCACAGCGGCCGGCCTACTCGCGGTAACCCTAAGAATTACAACTTATTGTACATCTTAACCAAACGTAACCTAGAGAGCATTTTGAACATTTCGTGTAAGAAAATGTTTCTCAATGCTATTTTTGTGTGATTCCCATAATTAATATGATTGTGAAAAGAAATATAAAACGGGCTCCAACATCGAAACAGAGTGTTTCCGGACCCATCTCCATATAACATATTTTATTCTTCTGTGTGTGAGGAATGTTTCCGGTCTGGTCACACTATTTGTTACGTTCTGTATAGATACTACAAGCTATAGCTCATAATAAAATTAACGATGGTGTAAGAATTCCGTTATGCGAGACTACTATTGGGAATTGGCTCGCTTTCTTGCATCATTGATTCGGGGCTCTAAAAACTCTAAAAATTATCACTTACTCAGTGACAGGCTTTCATGACGAAACTGTACCTCTGCTTCTTTCGTAAATGAACGTGTTTCTGCTTTTTTGTCCTCTCTTGTCGCCAAATAGGAGAGGTATGAATGAGCATCAAATAGCGGTATTATGACATGGAAATTGATTAGAATTTTGGACGACGTCTTGTTAAGTGCAATGTCATTCGAATAGAAGACCCGAGCGAATAATTCGCAATCCATCCTGATCAGCTACCGATAGGTGAGTTAGTAATGGAGAAATAAGAAAACGCAAGTATTTTATCAGTGAAAAGTACTATATTTTAAATAGTAGTAACAAATATTAGTCTCACTGTAAGAATTGATATCATTAAGTACAGTATAGTTAATAGTAAAACATGTAAGAAGCAGGTATTGCTTTTCTCAGATTAGTGTTACTTTGTAAAACTTATTTATTTTACAAAATTTGTTTGAAATCAGCGTCAGCAGTTACAGTTTGATAATCGTTTACTTTATGGCTGTATGGGTCTTTAGCACAAACATAAATACTACTGAATGTGCGAACTCGTGAAAAAGCCACGTATAACTGTCCATGTGAGAAAACAGGTTGTGGTAAATAAAATCCTGTCCTTTGAAGCGTATGACCTTGCGTTTTATAAATAGTCATAACGAAGGCTACCTTTATCGGGAACTGTTTCCATTTAAATTGGAAAAGCATGGTTGGATCAGAAGGTGTGACCTTAATGCGAGGTATGTACACAGTTTTACCAGAGTCAATGAATATGGCAGTGATGTGTACCCGCTTGAGTGAGTTATCTCTAATCTTGCACCATCCCCGATTGACGTCAAGATTTCTAATTATCATAATAACAGTGTTTTTCTTTAAAAGTAATTGCTGAGGTAGTAAACCGAACGGATTTAAATATTTCAAGAACTCTACTGGGTACAACTGAACGCCGTTTATTCCTTGAAGTTGGACAGAATCGGAGCTGAAGTAATCCTTTGCCTCTCGAGGTGACAAACTGAAAATGACATATTCATTAATTGTTGTATGATCATCATATTTGGACATAGAACCGCCGCTGAGTCTTATTTCTTACTGAATATAAGACATCCTCAGCTATGGTCTTCTGTTCCTCGTTTAGCTTTCCGTAAGCTGTCCTGACATTCGTACTTTCTTCTCCTACGTTGTAGGCTTCTGTTGTGTGTTGTGCGACGCACACAAGTGACGGCATACTGAATTGTTGGCAAGATTTGTCGTGATATTTAAAGACGTTCCCTCTTTCTAGCAGTATGAAGTTGCAACCTTCAGGTGGTGTGTGTTATCTCTGAAAACCTCTGAAAGTGCGTCCTGAAATGTTATCCCCAACTCAGGTATAGTGGTAGGAGAACAGAATATGCAGATGATGGCGAAAAGCGATATCAGTTTCGTTCGCATTTGCTGTCTGAAAGCCTCCTGTAAGCATTCATTCCATTCGGCGTCATTAATGACAAATTTAATTTTTCTACAGTTCGGAGAAATGGGTTCCACAGTATTCCATCAACTGAGCGTAGACCGTCAAACGACTGTGCTTTCTTGTCGTGTAGAAGTAGTACTCGCACTTCTTATCTTTCGATATGGGCTGGATTGACAGTGTACATACGTCCAAAGCACTAGGATTTTTCTTGCGAATAATCTATTGTCCTTTTGACCATATAATTTCGTTGTAAAAGTACTTGCGGACGGTAACATCACCATTGCACAATTTAAAAAAAGACATGAGTTTACAGTTTCTGTGAAGCTTTGTATCCCGACTGAAAGTACACCATGTGTTCTTCAGTCGCTCAGTCGTATGAGATCGGTGGAGAGGTCGGCTCAGTAATATCCACTTCATCAACTATGAGTTGATAACCTTCAGAATATGAACGCAGTCGTAAAGCCGCGAGATCGTGTCCTTTATACACGCATTTATACAAATATTCGATAGATTTAATTGAAGAACAAAGACCGAAATTGATATGAGAGTGCCAATTTCTACTGTGAATCTGCAGGGTGGTACAATCAATACTATCAGCGATAAATGATGGAACTGTCATTGTAGCGCCGTTATTATTTGGTGTATCAACAGGGTAGCTAATATCATTAAAATCAATTGCATCCTGAAAATCATTTGATAATTTTTGGTACTTTTTTGTTCTTCGATACTTGAACTGTTTGGACTGATCTTACTGCAGTTTATTCCCGCAATTGTATGAAAATCAATTATGAAAAGGCTTCTTTCGTTGTGGCAGGATCTTCACATGAAATTTAAATCACCAGCTTTCTGCTCCGAATGCGAAAATATTTAGTTCGCGCCCACTTACATACGGAGTAATGATCATCATAATAAAAGGAATCAGAGATCGCATCCAAAGGTTTAAGCGTTCGTTTTTCCCGCGTGCTGTTCGAGATTGGAACGGAAGGGAAATAACTTCACTTAACTGTGAATTGCAGAGTAATAATGCACATGGAGATGGAGACTACTGCGATTGCTTGAAGTAATTAAACAACTCCAATCGTTATTATACATAAAAATAAAATTAAATTGTAAATTGATGGTACCTTCTACAATGTTTACTTAAAACGTTTTCAAAATAAAGTTTTTTAACGATAATAGTAATTTTGAATTATTTGTGTTGTTTTCGTCATTAGTGGTGAACGAAATATTGAAACTGATGTTTGAATTCTTAATTTTGATTAAATAAACGGGAGATGAGGCGTTACTCCTTCTGACAGAGGCCTGTCACGTACATTTTCATTTTTCATAAGAGTTTAGTGACTCCTAATTGCCCAGTGTAACCAGTCGTTACTTGAAATTTTGATATTAATCGTGGCACGGCCTGTAAAAAATTTATTCCGTGTTCCCGTACAGAACTTCTTTAAAAGTCTCGTTTCGATGGTTTCATTTTCTGTGTTATAGTCGTCATTGTGTCAAACGATTATTGGAAGATAACAGTTATTACAATGCAACCACTACAACTTTGGTTCCGTTTTGCAACAACAAGCCTGTGTGTCTAAGAAGCACCTGTTTCCATAAAATGTAAATTATGTTAATGTTTTTTTCCGACACCTCTTCTGAGACTTAGTAATAAACTTAATCACAAAGTGGCAGACATTCTACTGACTTTTGGTTTTTGTGATTACCTCCGGCATTAAGTTGTTACCAGATAAATAGCACCTCGATGTAATGAACAGAAGCGGATAAGTACGTGTGTATTCCATACCATTTTATTTCCAGCTAAATTTTACGTCTGCATGTTTATGAGGAAACTTTATCTTCCTGTTGTAAATAATTACAGAATATTTTATTGAGCAGTGGTCCAGAGACGTCAGTTAACCTTCTTACTTGCTAATGAGATTCTGCTGTCGGTTCCTTACATCTTCTTTACTGTCGAAAAATGCAAGGTACTACAGTGAGATAAAAATTAAGTGCTTTCACAATTTAAAGCCTGTGCGCTATACGTTGGAGATGCCGGTCGAGAACCTCAGTCTCTGGGAGGCAAGTAAGGCGACTGAGGCCGATTCTTTTCCCTACATGAGAACGTACTCTGCTCTTCATTTCACGCCTTCGAAGAAGCACACAGTGTTTGTAAAAGAAGTTTTTCATTATCCATTTTTACATAACTATGCAGACTGACATGATCTTCATGCATTATTTAAACAACTAAACGGACACAATACAAATAAAAATGAAATAAAGTATTCGAGAGAACAATTTAGAGAAAAAGTTTAGGTTGAACAAGAAGCACAGATACCTGTAACCCGAAAATCAATGATGAAATACATCAAAAATTTCGGTGAGTTACACAGAATGGATGACAGTAGCTTACCAAACAGATATTGAATTATTTCTGGGTCAAGAAATAAAAAGCTGTCTCCGAGAATTCAAAACAAAATATTAGTAATACAAACACGTAAGAAGAAAATGCACACGCAGGAAAAAAAAAAAAAAAACTTTTTCAGACGAAAAGTAAAAAATTTGATGGATACTAAACTGAATGCGGTAACAATACGCTTGTTAAGTTGTCTGAAGAAATGAAAGAGACAAACTGTGAAAGAATCAAAGAGAATTTTTAAAAAAACCGTAAAGGAGGAGGAATTGATATTCATCTTTTTTGTGTATCGTAACGCATTTCTCAGTCCCAGTGTCACGTTTTGAGCAACTAGAAATGACTTGCTGAATTTTCTCACGACGAATATATCGTTTGTTATAGTGAGAACTGAAATTGCTCATAACGAAAATAAAATTAAAGAATATAAACTCCATGAAAACTAACAGTATATGTAAAATACGGTTCCCAGTCTCTGTTTCGAGACTTTTGTTGTGTTGGACGCTTGTGACAGTTGGTATCACTGACGTCTTCAGGTTTTTGATGCTTACAACTGTACGTTTCGCTGCTGGCACTGTCTAGAGAAGGAGTTAGAAGCTCGAAGTCAACAGAAAAATATATTTCACGTTTGTACCTCGAATGAAACAAATATTTTTTAGAGATGCTGTGCCACCATTATTGACATATACACCATTGGTTAGAGTAAGAATAAGGCACCACATAAAAGGAATGAAGCTGATCATCACACAACATATGTAGGCAGTAACATTGACGATCGTACATTCAGTGTGCCGATGTCGTATTTCAAATATGCGTAACTCATCTGCGTCGCTTTCCCTCATTTCTTCACTAATAACAATCTGTTTTGAAAAAAAAGAAAAGGACATTCTTTTTATGGACATGAGTGATATATTATGCACTATTTTTATTTCAGACTCTATTATATTTATAGTATGACAACAATTAATACCGGTATTGCGCATACATGGGTCATCTTCAGATGCTATATCAGGAAAGAAACTCAATTACAAGCTTAGAATTTGTTAGGTTTTTGATATTTCTGTTTGTAATTACTGCTTTTTCTCTAAATGCCACCTATGGCATAGAAGTATTTTAATTTTTTCTTTACATTGACCACAAATAGAGATGACCAAAGTATGTCATATTTGACGTACGCGTTGCAGTCTTTTTTATGTCCCTGATGGCGAATGTGTGAATCGGCTACGTGTGTTCGAAATAGTTATCATATTATAAATGTGGAAGAAGTTAATAAACTATTAACTAGAAAGTTAGTATGATAATGGTAAAGTTGTTACTCATGGCAAAATTCATTTTCTATATGTGTCTCTGAAGCATAGTATTATTTCGAGACCCTTTGATTCCGACAGAAGTCTTCTGCATAAACGACTGCTTTTTCTTTTGTATACGAAACTCGATAGCGACTATTGAATCGCACATAAAGAAGTAACACAAACTAAGCGATGAAGTTCTCCTCACATTTTCTTCGTCGTCTCCATCTGCTTTATTTACTTGTTGGGTGGGAGAGGAGAGGAGACGCAAGGAATGTTGGGGGTGGGGGCTGGAAAATCTATCGCTATTTCTGTTGACAGCAAGATACAGCAAAACATTCAGTTTTACGTAATACATTTCTTCTGCTGTCCTGAAACACGATTACCAAAGCTAGACGCATTTCGGCGTTGGAGTTTCATCCGCTTGTTTCACTGCGGTTCCTCCACAGCACCGTGCCAGGTATGTGGAACGCCGCTTTCGTGCAAAAAATCACTATAATGTGAAACATAAATATCCTCAACAGTCTGGGAAGTTCTCCTCTATTTAGCCCCACCAGATTCGTTAGCAGCTGTTGTTTCGCAAAACACGCAGCATTAGTTGTTACTGATGGGTGCTTGGAAAATTTTGCATTACCAGTGGGATTTTTTCTAACGATTATGATGTGATGATAGAACAGAGTTTATCAATTAATGCTGGTAGGAACCCTAATTTCGTCCAGTTGATACATTAAGAAATAATATTTATGTTTATATTTGTTCTATTCAAAAATGAAAGAGCAAGCCACCTGATTGTGTGTGATGGTGGCTACTTCTCGCAACACCATAATTTTTCTCCTTTCTTATTCTATTCGCAAATGGCACGCCGGAAGTACGGAGAGCCCTTCGTTTGAACTCGAATTTCTCCGATTTTCCCGTTATGATAATTCTGCGACATGTTTGTGACAGGATATTATAAGTTGGCTTACCCTTCTTGGAATATAAAATCTTTCCGTGATGGGCAAGGTCTGTCTTATAGCTTCTGCCACTGAGGTTTAATGATCATGATCGTGACACTCTCTCGTGCTTACTAATCGAATTGCTGACGTATTGGATAGCTCTCCACTGAAAATTCTCTGTCCTCTCTTTTAATTCTAATGATAAAGATTGAAATGCAGTACTCAAGAACCGGTTCAACGAGGGTTTTATAGGCTACATCGTTTGTCGTTGAATTACGTTTCTTTCTGATTCGTCCAATGAATTTGTTTATCATCTGCCTTTCCTGCAACTAATTTCGTGCAGTCGTTCCACTTCAGGTCGCTTCGGATGCATACTCATACACACTTCCATTGTGAATTTGTGCATTCTTGAATTTAACGTGTAACATGTATACAAAATATTTTTGGACATTTTGGGACTGGTGTTGTGCACATTACTTTTTTTTGTTTTGAGGTAGACGTCTTGAAGATGTACTGTTATTAATTCCCATTTCCTTGTTTTAATTTTCTTTTGCTCTATATTATTTGACTTTCTGAATTACAAACGTGAGATATGGATTGACCTAAGCAGTAATGAGCTCTGGTATACGATGTTGTAGTGTTTTATACACCAAGGCAGAAGTCATTGTTTCTTAATGTTAAAGTAAGTAATGAAAAGTAATACTGCTGTAATCTTAAACATGAAACACTTCCTTACATTCCGAACACTTTAGATAGTGTTTCCTATTTAATACTATTATTGTTCTTGTCTAGTATCGACGGAATATTCAATTAAAAATATTGCTATATTGAGAATTCTAGTGCCGACATATTTCATCTTCCGTTCTTTGAACCAGTGTTATAATACTACACATGTAGCTTTATTTAACTATTAATTTTAGAAGCATTTTTTCCAAATTTGTTAATAAAACTGGCATGTTAAGGGGGTCCATATTCTGTTCTTCGTAGCTATCCAGTCGTCAACAAATCAACAGTCATTTTGCCATAAATGTACAGAAGTGCGGTTAGGTATTAACTATATCTGATTCAAAATACCGCCACTTACAACCATTAAATTGTTCTGTTGGTAGGTGTTACATATAACAAAAAATAAGATCAGGAGGCGGTACAGGAAAAACTGTCGTTTTCTGGCAGCCTACTGTGAAGGTGTTAGGTATTTTCAGTGATTCGCTCATACGAGAGTCACAGGTGAATAACAGAAAACTGACTTCCAGAGTTCCGTAGGGAGCTACCGTTCTTTCACCTCACTTTGTTCAGCGCGTTGTTTCTCTGTACGTTTCACTTCACTCTGACGTATCAGATCACAAAGGGGTTCTCCATAAAACTAGCAAGAAAATGTGATGTGGAAGGTCGAGTTGGGGATACTTAAAAGTTAAGTAAATGGTCTTTTACAGAAGACGGGCTGACATCTTGTTTAAAGTCTGCAAGAAGGAATTATGTTACGATGCGTATGGTTAACACAAAATAATCAGTCGCTGAGGGATTATTTTGTGTTTATATATGTGTCTCCTTTATTAATACACCATAGATATATATTTTGTTTTGAACAAATGGGCAACTTTGTCTTGAGAACAGCAATAAGAATGATCCACAGGATGTTGCAAACGGAGCATTGCTCTCAGTGCAACAGCCAGTTGAACATCAGTGAGGGCTTGTACGCCTAATAAGGAATTTCACCTCCTGAACAGTTTCAAACTATGTCTAAATTGTGTACAGAGAAGAATCAAAATACCTTACATCTCATGCGACGAAAATGGTACGTGGGAACAAGTACTGCAGACATTTTCCCTATATTTACTGCGTTAAGTACTACGGATGATTCAGTTGTTGATGGCGTATGTGGCGGCTGTCTTTTCATGCTGTATTACTACGTTCAGACAGCAAGCACTGGGTATAGACCAACGCAGGATACGTAAAGAATTGTAAATATCCACAGGAACTGTCATAAATTTCAACGCATAAGCAATAATCGGCTGGCGGAACTGACAGGTATTTAGTCATAGATTACGTAGTGAGTAAATCTTTTTAAAGAAAAATTTTCACTATGGCAACCTCACCGAGGTCTCTGCAGCATCATAGTCCTGGGTAGTGTTCGTTGTCAGGGGGTATGCTATTTTACTTTCCTTTACTCAAACAAAGATTATCGACCGTGTCTGTATATAACCTGACGTCTCTTCCATATATCTGAGGCTAGAGGACATGTAAATATAAAATCACAATGGAATTCGTATTTCTGCGTAAGTTCTGGTTAAGCACATATCCTTCGCTCTAGTGTGCAATATTCTGGAGTCACTGACTTTTAAGAAAAATTTGAAACCTTTGTTGAAATTTCATTCGATTAAATCGCAAATTTCTGTTAAAATTACGAGTATATGCACATTACCTTTCTTGAGCGAATTTTATGAGAATGTATCTCATTTACTACAGATAAGACGTTAATGACGTATTGTGTGGATGAAACAGTGATACTTCTGCTACTTGAGGAGAGGACGTTGTCTACATTAGGTGGGACTAGTAAAAACGTTACATGCTACAGAGTGTGCTCTATAACTTAAGCCACATAATCTCATCTCACTGACTGACTCGGTGATTTAACTTACTGCTTGATCTCGTCGATCGTATAGAATATCTGCAGAAACTGTTCCACCATGCTGTGGAATAATCATCTCGTGGGAGAAAGGATCATAGCCCCTCATTAATCATATGTGATCGGTTAAAAGCGAGTGTCGAACGTAGATGGCTGATTCACTCAACTGCCGTTGCCTTCCAGCCTTAACACAAAAGACGATTACTATTACTTGTTCATACTTCGCCGTGTCTATGAATTTAAGAAAATTTCGCTAAAATCAATTACCATACCGCTTCAAATAATTAAACAGTGTTCGAGCAAAGTTCTAAGCATGCGAGACACAATAACGTGACTGGCACGCTGTTTCGAGAATTTCGCAAACAATTACAAAAATAGTGAGTACTCAGATTAAGAGCAGCCGACCAGTTGCAAAGGATAAAGTAATCTTTACCTAGGTTTCAATAGATATAAATCTATCTTCTTCAGAAGACGGCAGTATTACATTAACATGAAGCGATATGTCCTTATCGTTTTTACAAACATCTGCATAGTTTCATTAGTCAAATAAAATATAGCCCTGAGAACAGGGTTTGTCAGACAAATGCTTATGCGCTCTCCAACTTCCATGTACCTATTTTATTTGTCTGACAAACCCTGTTCTCAGGGCTATATTTTATTTGACTAATGAAACTATGCAGATGTTTGTAAAAACGATAAGGACATATCGCTTCATGTTAATGTAATACTGCCGTCTTCTGAAGAAGATAGATTTATATCTATTGAAACCTAGGTAAAGATTACTTTATCCTTTGCAACTGGTCGGCTGCTCTTAATCTGATTACGTGGAACCGTTGCTGTTGCGCAGCTATGTTTAACGTACTGATAGTGAGTACTTTTAAGAATTTATACTGCAGTTCGGTACAGAGCGAAATTAATTATTAACGATAATACACTTTGCTTGTTTCAGACGAAAAGCCACCTTCAGTATCTGCAATAGGAAACCAGGGCCAAATATGAAGAGGAGGTATGGAAAAATGGTTCAAATGGCTCTGAGCACTATGGGACTTAACGTCTGAGGTCATCATTCCCTTAGAACTTAGAACTACTTAAACCTAACTAACCTAAGGACATCACACACATCCATGCCCGAGGCAGGATTCGAACCTGCGACTGTAGCGGTCGCGCGGTTCCAGACTGTGGCGCCTAGAACCGCTCGGCCACAACGGCCGGTGAAGTATGGAACTACTGTGACAATGTATACCCCTAGGTAAGGACGTACATACAAAAAATAAAGGGAAATAGATATAATATAGCATAAGACCACTGGCAGCAAGCACGTATTGAGCTGTGTCCACAGTAGCATCACGTGGCGTCAATAGCGAAAGCGATCAGTAGGTGGCGATATATGCTTTGTCCTGGTACAGTTATATTTAATTTAGAATTGGATCATCACGTGAACAAGTAATAATACACTGTAAATGAGACTCATGTACAAAAATACTTTTCTTTGTACACGTCATTAAGTTAATACAGCGTAATGTTCACTGATGCTGCACTTTCAACGCAGATTTATCCGAATCGCCATGTGACGGCCAGCATCATTGAACAAGCGCCTAAGAACCTCTATTGGTTCCATTCTAAATTAATATCCGTAGACGTCGATAAGTCTGTTATTAAGTATTGTGAACTAATTTGCGTCTCCACACTTAACTAAGGGATCAACAATCACGCATTGGTGTGATAGCTGCACAGTGGTAATATAGTTTTTGTGAAAATATCTGACAGTACAATCTTAGCCTATTCACTAACACAGCTCAAGAAACGAACAGTAGGGCCTTCTGAACATAAAAGAAATATGGCTAGCGACGAAAGTTCATTGAAAGTGGTGATTTAATCGTGTCTGAGGTTATAGATGTCAATAAATTCCGTTATTTTGCTACTAAGTCCAGTCAAGCACAAAGAACAAATATTGTAAGTAATAATTTCATAAAAATTACATATTCAGGCAAAACAATAATTCTGTCAATAAAGTGTAACTCTCGGACTGTGCAGACTAATTGTGGAAAGTCTGCAGGATATCCAAGCTATCAACCTTGTTACTCCAAATATTGTCAAGAGCAGCGACTTCACAGCAAAGGATACGAAGTATCAGTTTTTGGGAAAATGAAACAACAATATTTTGACATACTGGGAACCCCTCACGTCGTTCAGTTAGCTTCATTCATAGAATGTTATTGTTCAACGTCGCCATGCTCAATTTAAGTAGTTTCTGAACACCAGACCGTCTGAAACGATCAAAGCAGGAAAGCTGCATGTCAAACATTTTTTTTTGCAACAAACTAAAACGCGTCACATGTGTCAATGTGGATAATTTATGTCTTCCTCTACGTTGTAAAAATCATTAGATATTTGCATCTTTTTCAGCTCTTTCTTACATGTCAATAATGCTTTTATACTTATTATTTCTGCAAGCAAAGCACTGAAGATTGTTTTAGGTTGATCTAGCATAATTTTCCTGTATAGTGTCTCGCTGTGCACTTGTCTATGAGAATCGATCCTACTTCTAGTTTCATAAACGTGCAATTGATTGTTTAGTGCTGAAAATTCTCTGTGTGTTTTAAAATTACGAGCACTTTCGTGGATAAGATCCTGGAAGAGTCAAAATGTTCTTGTGTGATTTCGTATTGGCAGCCTCATACATTATCATACTTGCTCGTGTCTGAGTCTTAAATAAATATCTTTTTTCAAAATTTTCGTCTCCCCAGAGCATTACACTATGCCGTGACGGGCTACACACTTTTGTATTGTAAGCATGTAATAGCCCTAGTGTTTTAAAGTTACAGCAGTTCCTAAACGAGGTTACAGTATTTACTTAACCTGTTGTTCAGTAATTCAAGATATTTTTCTCGTCTTAGATGATCATCTAACCACTGTCCTATGAACTTTGTATAAGATCCTTGTTCAAAGCTACAGCTCCATTATTCTAAGATTGTATTGCTTCTGGCTTATGTCTCCAGTCTCACCTATACCGTTTTCTTCTCATTTACTATCCTCCTTGCCCGCATCTCGTGGTCGTGCGGTAGCGTTCTCGCTTCCCACGCCCGGGTTCCCGGGTTCGATTCCCGGCGGGGTCAGGGATTTTCTCTGCCTCGTGATGGCCGGGTGTTGTGTGCTGTCCTTAGGCTAGTTAGGTTTAAGTAGTTCTAAGTTCTAGGGGACTGATGACCGTAGCAGTTAAGTCCCATAGTGCTCAGAGCCATTTGAACCATTTTACTATCTTCCAGTCGTTTTTAAACCATAATTCTGCTTCTTCTCTTGTGAAAGAGACTTTGTGATGTGAAACAGCTTCAGTGTGTCCTTGGAAAAAGGATAGTATCACCTGGGAACAATACTGGCTTAGCTGCTGGCAAGCGCTGTCACAAATCGTTTACAGAAATCAAGAATAAAAGAGAGTCTAGGGCAGAAGTCGAGAAATTAATAGTAAATGCATTATAAGTTGAGAATTTATAGTGGAAATGATTCTGAATTCGATACTTCTTTCTTTGGTTAGTAAAGCACGTGGCTTATGTTTATGAGAGACGCAGTAGTGTGCTTAGAATGTAGCTTTCCAGAATTTATTTCAGTACACATCCACTCATTGTTTAGGTGCACGTTTCACATGTTGCTGATGTAACAAGCGTCGTTCTCCTTTACAGATCACAACATGCTATTAGAGAGACTATTAGCCTACGCTCGAACTGTACGTGAGAAATGCTAATAAGTAGTGGAAACACACTGGTGTACGCAAAACATTAGATTACAATAATTGTGTGAATAATATAGGAAATAGTACAATGTGTTGCTCTTAAGATGATGATGCAGAGTGTGAAATAATAACAGTAGTATATATTGGTAATACTAATGCTAATAATAATGGTTATAATAAAGAATAATGTAGGTTACATATAGAGTGTATAGACAGCTTCCACATTCATCAGATGATTTCACCAACATAACAAATGGAGTGAGCACTGATACCATTTGATACAAGTGAGAAACAAAGTAATGGCAACAAAATGTAACCGGTGGGGTGTAATACTTTATACATACGTGTATCTGACCGTATAACTTTGCATTATTTGATCAAACGACTGACAAGTTATAACAAATAGGCAGACAATGAGCAATTTCTGTAGTACACATTGAACTACGGCAACATTGTAACGTCCTTTATATTGTTTAAGGAGATGATGTTGGATGGCTCTGTCTTCTTATTCACAGGCATCCCATGGAAGGTGTTCCTATACATGAGCTACCCTTCTCTGCAAGGTGCAAACGCTCGAAGTTGTTTCTTGTTTTATTTGCAGCAAGATTATAGACTGATATATATTAGAGATCAATGTGTAGACCATACTCATGAAATATTATTTCAAATTTTCTGCTTATTTGGTTAACGTAGAAGTGAAAATATTGGGTGCTTCTATAGACCGTAATTATTATAAGACTTTTATAAAATATCATCAACGTAATGTGACTGCTACCCACGGAATACAGACACGCATTGTTGAAGAAGTTAACGTACCACTGAAAAAATGACACAGTGATCGCCGTAGAGACACTAGCTTGCGCAACTTCACTCCGACGGGAGTGGCCAGCAAATGAGTCAGCATCTTTCATCGGGTCTCCTGACGTCTTTTCATTGGTCATCTACGATACGAAAAATAATCCGAATACCCATAAAGGAAAAAATAACATGAAGAAAGTGAGAAAATAAGACTCCTGAGATGTGCAGCACGTTTCGTGATGCTAGGAGCAACTGAAACCATAAAGTAGATACGATTACTATTTTAGCAGTACAAGGGATTCAGATACAACGTGTACAACAGAGCAGAATGCAGGTTGCACACGTCTCGCTTCAATCAACCCCAGAATTTCTCACTGTAGTCTGAAGTGCAGTCAACGTTTCCTTCCTTCAAGAGAAATGTTACGTAGGCAGAATAGTGTGTCCAATAGTTCCTATCCATTGTGGAAGCTGTTACACCATGAACACCTTGACCGAACACGACCAAAATCATAGTCCAGATTTCCATGGTTGTGGGTTATATGAATAAAATTGTATCCTCTTGTAAGCTTACTTTTAGGATTTACAGGGCAGAAAAGCCGTTCCTATAGGCGTTCTCAATCAGGCAGCCTCATAAGTGGAGCACGCCTGTAAGCAGTATTCTTCAAGTAGGTATTGCTCATTTATCAAATTCTCTAGTTGTTTCCCTAAGATAAATATTTAATTTCAAGGCAGTGGAGGAATAAGACACTCTGAATCTGAAAATTTATGTAACACAAAAAGAGGACTAAATCGTACGTGTAATTCGTCCTATCGAAACGTTGCGTTAGTTTTGACGATGAGTAAAAAAACCGTGTATACCAAGGTACAAAGAGCGAAGTTCCCTTTTTTTAAACACAACTCCGTGAAATTTGTGCCAAATCTTTAAACACGATCCCCATAGAGATGGCGGGTATTGAATAGTTTAGAAGGGGGGGTCTCGTTACTTTGACGGAAGTGGAAGCTGTTACTCAATAAACACCTTGACCGAACACTACCAAAATGATAGTCCAGCATTTCCATGGTTGTGGGTTATATGATTAAAATTTTATCCTCTTTTAAGCTTACTTTTAGGATTTACAGGGCAGAAAAGCCTTTCCTATAGGCGAGGAATGATTTGAGCAGACGACGGCTAACATTGTTGGAACTTTTCAAGTGGAGATAAGGGCGCAGCAAGCCCACAGGAAGTGAACGTGCAGCGTGTCGCCATTTTTCGGACATTGAGAAAGCTCGAAGCATTAGCATGAGGAACACGGAAACGTCATAGAAACAAATCGTAGAGAGTTGACTGTTACGAATTGACAACAGAACGGGTAGTGAGGACAAAGTGGAGTCAGGACAACAGTGTGACGGAAACAGTGGGCACGGGTCCTTCCAGAAAGACTACACCACGAGAAGATCGTAGGATTGTTCGAATGGATCTGACGAACGGATGGCAACAGCTGAAATCCGGGAAGAGTGTACGGGCAGAATGGCACCACGAACTCACGAAGCTCGTTAAGATGGGAATGGTGCTTCATGGAGTACCACTTCCCATTTCCGTCAGAGTAGTTGGTATGAGAAGACAGGAGTGGTACTGAACGTCGTGCAGCTGGTGCCCGTCCACTTCGGCCTTGAATGGCGGCGAGCTGGAGTTGAGGCGACGTCGACGCGCCGCGTCCGGTAAAAACAGCGCTTCTCTGGCAGTCGCGCCGCCGCTCGAAGCCACTCGATACCATTCAGACTCCAGAAGACAATGAAGCAGATCGCTGCAGATGCCCTTCACGCAACATGTCTTAGTTGGCCATCCAGAAGGCTGAATGTGATAGCCAAAATTGGTCGTTCGTTATATTAGAACTAGCCAAGGAAGGAAGTCTGCGACTAAGAAAATCAGGAATGCGATTAGACTGCACGAACAGTTCGCTTTCACATGAAATCGCTCTTCATTTTCCGAAATTCATTTTCACTTTGCCTCTGTTTGCAACTTTAAGGATTTCTTTCGTCTTTTCCGATACTTGGTTTCTCCAACTATAACTGTTTTGAACATTCTAATACTCGTACTTATCGAAACCTATTCCAATCTTCAAAATTACTTTCTTATTACTGTGTATGACGTTTTTCTGTAGATTATGTGGTAATTCACTCAATGATATTTTTATATAATTCGTCTGAATCTTTTCTCTTATAATTTTTAGGCGCTGACAACTAATAGCCATTTTATTTATTTCGTTTATAGAGCGTTCTTGATTTCCTCGTAATAAAAATGCTTGTTGCGTGTCATATTTTACAATATAGTTCTAAAAAATGCTGTAATCCTGTCTGATCCTGAGTCTGTAAGTCAATTTGTTTCCAGTAAATTTATAAGTAGTACGTTCCTTATAAGTGGGCTACGCCCTGGAAACAAATTATACCATGCATACTAAAAGACGAGATGATGGCTATCGATGAAACAAAAGTTACCGAACAACAACATGACTGCAGCCAGGAACGTTATAACGGGACGTACTGCTCTAGCATTCCTTTTCCTCAACAGCAGTTGTCGATACCAGTATTATATTTCGAATTTTGGAAAGGTCAGTATTATCTCAGTTGCTTTCCTGAAAACTTTCATATAATTTTATACACCGTATGTTATAGTTAAAGCTAAAATTTATGAAAATTAGTTATTTTATAAAATGTTTCACTCTCAATGTTATAATCGGTAAGTACTAGTTCTGAACGTACAGGTGCATTTTTTTTTTTTTTTAGGAACACTTGAAATTACGAACTATTGGCGCACTTAAAATTTCTATTATTAATTACGCAATACTGTACAGGTTACTATGTTTATTTCTGAATTCGTTTAGGAAATAATAATCGAAATAATAGTGTAACAGAAACTATTAGAAATTAATTTGTCAAGAAAAATTGTAAACCCTTTGGAATATGGTTATTTCCGCAGAGTGTGAGAGTAGTAAGCATGCCTCTGATGTGATCGGACGTATTTTGGTATTTTGTGCGAACAATGTAATTCGGTTTTGTTAATGTGAAGAATCAAAAGACTGCATGATATACGAAAATGTGACAAAATATATTAACGTAACAACAAAAATTCTGCAACATCAGTTTTTAAATTCATTTAGATCAATCCAGCCGTGAGGACGTAAAATGTGACATTTTCAGCTTCAAGAATGAGACCGCTAGACAAGAAGAACTAGAGCCAACTGTACACAAAAACCTAAGTAAACTAGAAAGTTTATTGTAACCTTCGCTCGTCTCAAATCTTCAGAAAAGACTTTGCTTATTATGGACAACAGCTGCAGGTAGGAAGGAGGGGGCAGAATACAACGTTCATGTAAAAACAATGCAATCTATCTATTAGCATAGTATTTAGAGACTTTGAACATGTCTTCGATCCCGCGAACAGAAAATATGTATGACAGACTCTTAAACTATGAGGATATCACAAACAAAAAATAAAAGGCGCTAGAGCATTATACAACAAAAACAAAATAGTAATTAATCTTACATGTTACAGTGGTGCACAAATAATTACGAATCCAGGTATGTGAAAGGGATGCAGAGTTTCACCTACTCTTTTTTTAGATATACTGTGACGATGACCTACAAAGGTGGAATGTATTTTTATAATCCAGTGAAGTAAAATTATGACAGAAGGACGAAATTTTTGTTGCTGATGTTTCAGTTCTGGAAAAAGCAGAAAACAACATGCATTTCAGCCAGATCTGGTCTCATTGTAAGATACTGACCTCACTTTCAAGGGGATTCGCACTGTTTTGAATATTTCCAGCATATGTAACTAGATGTGCTACAGTATACCATTTTGTATGATGTAACAAGTATCTGTGAGCAATATGTATATATTTTAGCGATGACAAACCTTTATAATGTGCTGATTTTTATCAACTTCACATAATGTGCGTAAGATTCAGTGTAAAATGAACCTTTTATACAACAAAAAAATTTTAAGACCTGGAGATAACAGCAGAGTTTGTTGAAACCGGTTGTCTTAAATAAAGAGGTATTTTTTGGGATTTTGGCTGTTGACTAGTTTTTTACTATTAAAACAGATCACCCTTCGGTACTCTCAAAATGAGAAAATTCTGAAATGCTCATTCAGCTACACTGGCAATAGCGATGTTCTCCATCACAGTTTACTTTACTGTAAAACAGCAAAGAGCGCACGTTTCTCGAAGAGTCACCCAACATACTGCGCGTCCTACACGTGTTTTGCCATAAAAGCATGAATACAAGATTAGAGTGATTCTGGCTCGTACGGAAGCTTATCAACAATCGTTCTTCCTTTTTAAAACGCGTTATTCTGCACCAACATCATGTAACATTGTATCTAGAAGTTATCTATTTCGGCTGTCAGTGGCCAACTTCAGGTCATAAGAGGAGGAATAATTCACTGAAAAGCCCAATGAGGGAACCACATTGTCAGTCACTGGTATAATATTTGACTTCTGAATAATGTGAGAGATACAGTAACCATTTTATAACAGAAAGAAACCTAGTTGCATTCAGCTGAAGAATACTGGAAGATTTCAGTTGCATCCGCCTGAATATGAGAATGCAAACTTTTTAAACGCATGTGTGTATGGATACAAAATGTGTTTGAAACAGATATCCATTTTGTGAGAGACAAGAGTCTAAGATTGTGTTTTGTACATTTCCTGAAGCTAGAACCTTCCCAAGACAGAGTACTGTCTGCTTTTCAGACACCTGTACATAAAATTTCAAAATTGCACATCAAGGTCACCTATCATAAATATTCATTAAAAGCTGGGATATAGGAAAAACAAACAGTCACAGCTGCAAGGTATAATATTTACTTGTCATCGGTTTAGTTTATTTGTCTGTTGTATATTGTTGCGGGACTTTCGTTGAAGATTTGGACTGCGTTCACTGCCCAGTGTAAATGACCATTGCGGCTTATGACAAGAGAAGCTGTGAAGAAGCTCTATTTTATAATAGAGAGCATGGTCCATGTTCGCCCTGCGGCATGAGTTTTATGCTCGGTTTAACTAATGCAAGTATTTTAGTAGCACTTCTAGTCATATTGTGATTTTATTTCAGTTACTGCTCTCATTGTTTCTTGATTTTCACAGCAGAATGTTGATCAGAAACGAAATAACTTGGCACTGGTTCGGTTTTTGGCAAATAAATATTGTTTTCTGAAGCCATTTCTAAATTTTGTCATCATCAAGACTTCCACTCAGTAATCCAGTAAATCAAGCCTTCTGAGCACCGCTTCCTGAAGGTTTTGCATCAAATTTTTTATTCTAGAGAGAAGTGTAGAAGTGAATATTTAGTGAAAACTGCTTACTATGAGTAATTGGCAGATTTGGTCAATTCAGTGATACTTACATAGAGAGACAGATACATAACGTAGATGCTGATTTTTAGAGGAAGGCAATAAGTTTATCAAGGACCTCGCACTCCAGAATTTTGGATATAACGTATGAAATATGATAATTATATAAAAGTAAGAAGAATTTGTAGTAGCCATCTTCGAGACGGTTGCAATAAACCTTTGTTTCTGTTCGAAAAATAAAGAAGAGAATAAGAGATATTTTCTTTTCAGACCCTTAATCACAATTTACAAAACATTCTTTTCCGTATTTACAAGGAGAGCGTCATTTCGTGTAGTTCCAGAAGATATGACTACGAGTACGCCCTCTTAGCTTATGGTCTCGTATGATACTCTGTATTTTGAGATAATACTGTTTCGGAAACCAGCAAAGGGCAACATAACATGAATGAGGAAGATTAGGGATTGGATAAATCTTAGAGAATGGTTTTTCGTCATTTTCATTTGTTTATCTGTCTGTTGCAATGATAACTATTGAATAATTCTGCATGAGGCAGTACTGTGTAGATAGTATCAGGAAATCCTTAACTACCATCCTCTTGCAAGATGGTTGCCATGAGAAATACGTTCTCTTAGCCCTATAATGCAGCTATTTCAATTTAGTCATAGTAACCAGTGACGGCCTAGACTTGCAATCTTTTAGAAAAGGAAAGAATGAGCTGTGAAAGACTGACATAAAGGCCGCGCGGGATTATCCGAGAGGTCTTGGCGTTGCAGTCATGGACTGTGCGGCTAATCCCGGGGAGGTTCGAGTCCTCCCTCGGGCACGAGTGTGTGTGTTTGTCCTTAGCATAATTAAGGTTAAGTAGTGTGTAAGATTAGGGACTGATGACCTTAGCAGTTAAGTCCCATAAAATTTCACACACACACATTTTTTCACACTGACACAAAGTAACGACAAAAGAAAATAGTTTCTGAATGAATTTAAAACATTAAAAGGAAGATAAAGTAAAGTGCGAGCAATAAATTTAAACTAAGTCTTAAGTAACCAAATCACAATAAATCTTCCATCCTATCGGCCGTAATAAGAAAATGTTTGACTGTTATTCGTGGGTTTGTATGAATGACTTCTCAGAATTTTTCCCACTGGTTTTTAGATTTCTTGCAGTAAAATTCACTGATGACATCCGACTGTTAATTCGGGGTTGGATGTCCGAACTTTGCCATAGTGGTTTCATCCTGATACACGCAGTGCTCTCACCCCGCATATTTGCGCATTCGTGTTCTTGGTGTCCGTCTGCAAAGATAAACCGTACTCTTAGAGTTCCCTACATGGAATTTTTCTGTCAGTCATTTCTTTAAATCCACAGGAACACTTACCAATGATTTTCAGTCTGAAACTTCCTGAAGATTAAAACTGTGTGCCGGACCGAGACTCGAACTCGGGACCTCTGCCTTTCGCAGGCAAATGCTCTACCAACTGAGCTATCCAAGCACAGCTCACCCCCCGTCCTCAGAGCTTTAATTCCGGCAGTACCTCGTCTCCTACTTTCCAAACTGCACAGAAGCTCTCCTGCGAACCTTGCAGGACTACTGGCGGAATTAAAGCTGTGAGGACCGGCCGTGAGTCGTGCTTGGGTAGTTCAGTTGGTAGAGCACTTGCCCGCGAAAAGCAAAAGTTCCCGAGTTCGAGTCTCGGTCCGGCACACAGTTTTAATCTGCCAGGAAGTTTCATATCAGCGCACAATCCGCTGTAGAGTGAAAATTCCATTCTAGAAACATCCCCCAGGCTGTGGCTAAGCCCGGTCTCCGCAATATCCTTTCTTCTAGGAGTGCTAGTTCTGCAAGGTTCGCAGAAGAGCTTCTGTGAAGTTTGGAAGGTAGGAGACGAGGTACTGGCGGAATTAAAGCTGTGAGGACGGGGCGTGAATCTTGCTTGGGTAGCTCAGTTGATAGATCACTTGCCCGCGAAAGGTAAAGGTCCCGAGCTCGAGTCTCGGTCCGGCACACAGTTTTAATCCGCCAGGAAGTTTCATATCAGCGCACACTCCGCTGTAGAGCGAAAATTTCATTCTAGATTTTCAGTCTGTTTGTCAGATGACGTTGAGGAAAAGATAGAATCTTGCCGCGCGAGACGTATGTTGGTATATAACACGAGTCTGCAGTAAATGGACGCATGACAAAAGCCAAAATAAATTTCGTCGAGTATTATTAATTCTTTAAAGTCGTTTTCCATTGCCAGACAATTTATTACAGTTCAATAGGCGCTAAGTTCGGTCAAGACAGTTATACTAGGTATGTAACTTTTTTAAGTTGTGCGTAGTTTATTGTTTTTAAACTGTGTGTACATTTATACAATGCTACACAAACTTATAGCAGCTGTAAGCTTAATCTCTAGTACTATTTTTACTTGGCTTAAAATTAATGTAATAAAAAATGACTCACTGATGTTGTAAACATATCGTTATAAAATGTGGTGTGTTTCAAGTATAATGTTGCTATTTGTGATGCATGATAGGGAGTAAAATGAGCATATTTTTAGGAATTTTTTTAAAATTTTAATTGCTTGCGAGCTAATAGTTAACAGGTTTATAATTTAAAAGAAGAAATTTTAAAAAATGTTATGTTTGGTTCATTATTTGATCAAAAGTATCCGGGCACCCGTATGTAATGCGGAGTTGACTAACAGATGTTAGGAGGACGGACCCGCTAGTATAAAAGAAGGCAGTGGTATTGTGTTGTCTGTAGAGAATCAGTAAGAGCGGAATAGTTCGGCCAAGAGACTTCCATGACAATGAATGTGGACTAGTCACTCAATGTAACCTGAGTAACAAATTCATCATGGACATTTGACACCTACCGATGTTGACTGTTGGTGATGTGAATATGAAGTAGAAATGCGAAGGGGCAACCACAGCTAAACCGAGGCCAAGCAGACCTCATGTTCTGACGAACAGGGACCGTCGACCATTGTCGAATCTGGTTGTAAAAAATGTAATTAAAGCAGCGAAAGAAATCACTCGTGAGTTTGAAAGCGCTGGCAGCATTTCAGCTGCCACAGTGTCTGTGCGTGGAGGGTTAATAATAACTCGGTGAATTGGTCAAGCAGTTTCTCATAAGCCACACATTTGTGTAGTCAGAGCTAAGCGAAACTTGAGGTGGCCTAAAGAGCGACGCAGCGGCGCCACTGGTCAGTGGATGACTGGAAACGAGTAATTCTGTGTGATGAATCATGCTATACGCTGTGCAAGTCCGACGGAAAACTTTGGTTTTAGTGAGTGTCTGGAGATCGTTGCGTGCCATCGTGTGTGGTGCCAACACTGAAGCACGGAGGATGTGGCCTCTTATTGGGCTTAAGAAAATGCTAAACGTGGAAAGATATGAAAACATTTTATGGAAATGTGTACTTCGTACAGCAGAGAAACAGTTCAGAGACGGTGATTGCATTTGCATGGTTAGTTGGTTGATTCGGGGAAGTGGACAAAACAGCGAGGTCATCGGTCCCATCGGACTAGCGAAGGATAGGGAAGGAAGTCGGCCGTCCCCTTTCGAAGGAATCATCCCAGAATTTGCCTGAAGCGATTTAGGGAAATCACGGAAAACCCAAATCAGGATAGCGTGTTTGCACCGAATGCAGATTCTGTGTACTAACCACTGCGTCACCTCACTCGGTTCCAGAGTCCCGAGCTGAAACAAATGGATACCTTTGTGATGAGTTGGACCATAGCTTCGTTCTACATCGCAGCGTCCAACATCACTACCGTCTCTGGTTTTGGTTCCTGAGGAGTAATGGGTTGCCAAACAGCCATAGTCATTCAGGCACCTCATTGAAAGTCCCCAGGAGGGTTCAAACCGTCATCAAGGTGAAGGTTGGAGAAACCCATCACAATGTCCATTAATAGCTTCTCGGATACTTTTGATCATATAGTGTACTGTTTCGGATGTCAGCGATATTCGATGTTACGAGTATTATTAAATATGTTTGGTGCTAATCTGTGTAGTAACAATAACTGTATGTTGTATGATCTACCAAGAAACAAGAAGGAAAAATATTAATAACACAAAGTAAAGAAATGCGTTGTTAATTTCTGAGGGACCTTCATAGCTTTGTTCTAATTGGCGTAGGGTCTGAATACTACACGTGGATAAGAGAGAGTAGTTATCAGTAACATTACTAAAAGTGTTTCCCATAGCACAGTCTTTTGATTCCAAAAATGACATCAGTCACATCACTGGTCTTCATTTGTATCTTTCTCGATCTTCGTCAGAAACTTTTTCCTTCTTTCAATAAAAAATTTTACACGGTATTCTTTTCTAGGTGATACTGTTGAGTGGTGCTACATCATTAAACTCTATGAGTTGTTATCCGGCACTTGGGTTTCTTCAGAATAGTACAAATGAATGAAATTACAGCAACCGGCCCTAGTTTATGTTTAGAAATTTATTTCGCTGTAACCAGATAAAGTTATACTTCACGTAAAGAACGAACAATCTATTTAGAATGGCTCTGAGCACTATGGGACTCAACATCTTAGGTCATAAGTCCCCTAGAACTTATTACTACTTAAACCTAACTAACCTAAGGACATCACACACACCCATGCCCGAGGCAGGATTCGAACCTGCGACCGTAGCAGTCCCGCGGTTCCGGACTGCAGCGCCAGAACCGCACGGCCACCGCGGCCGGCTCTATTTAGAAATCATGGTCCTATCCGCATGTCTTATCGCGAAGCGCTTTGATTCATGACACGGGAAGGCCAATTCGCGACTACCGTTCGTCTGGCACACAGGTCACCCTAGGTGCGCCTTTAGGCGATTATTCATTACTCGACCGGGCAAACGCCGGGCAGTTTCCCATTTGCCCGTCACAAACAGAACATATAACGTTTGAAGTATTGCTACACAATGAACAAAGATCAGACAGTTCTCAGGCGCATGCCACTCTTCTTTCATTTATTTTATTTATTTTATTCGCGTTCCGCGGATTACATGGAACTAGTCACAGCACAGTTCACAAAAAACTTATAAAAATTAGAAAATAACAGTATAAACAATTTTAAATGTCCGTGAGAGTATATAAAAACGCAAAAGACATTACGGCAAACGGCTCTAAATTACTGGAAGTAACTCCATTGCTGAGTTAAAGGAATGTGCTTCAAGGAAGCCTTTCAACTTCAAATCCAGGTTTTAAATCTGAAAAGCCTATTGAAAATGTCAGCAACGGAATAACATACATGTTTCTGTAAATAATTAAGGACGCATTACCTGAGTGCGAATATTTTGTTTCGTATAATGTTTACTAAGTGGATGCTGCAGGTACCGTTTAATAAGTCTCTGAGCACTATGGGACTTAACATCTGACGTCATCAGTCCCCTAGAACTTAGAGCTACTTAAACCTAACAAACCTAAGGACATCACACACATCCATGCCCGAGGCAGGATTCGAACCTGCGACCGTAGCGGTCGCGCGGTTCCAGACTGAAGCGCTCGACCACAGTGGCCGGCCTCTATATAATTAGTCACCAGTCACGTAGGGGAATATTTGAATAGCAGCTACGGTTTCCAGTCTCTTGATTAACGGTCTGTACGATGTTATTCGCAAACTGAGATTACAGACCGTTCTGAACTCTCTTTTTAGGGTTGAGAATATTTTCTGGATTACAATTGATTTGAAAATACTACATCATGGAAGATGATTTGGTGAAAACAAGTAAAGTAAACAAAATGTCTCTTAATAAGCTAGTTGAAAGCTCAGAATGAGATAAGGGCATACCACCTTCAACAAGACCAGTAATGAATTGTGATGTGGAAACCACCCTTCGTGTTGCTAATCGCCTTAATTATTTTGCCTTTCACAAGTGCACTTGTGTCATCTGGGAAAAAAATGCCATTACTCTCATGTTTAAGAGGAGTTCACTGATATCTACATATTAAGAAAAGGAGTAGAAATCAGAAATGACTGCAACCACTCGAGGAAACATTTTAGGTCCAATTTGCTATATATAAAATAACACTTTGATGAACTTTTGCTTCATCCAATCCTACTCAAAATTACGGAAAAGGATTACATAGTGCACAAAATCAAATACTTGAGTCAAAGGGGTTTCCGGCTTAGAATGCACGAGAAACAGCTGATTTTCATGATTTTTCAAGTAGAATAAAAAATAATGATAAAACTGGTGATATAGTTTTATTCCTTACGCTTATGTCTTTAAATAGTCATTTTTGTGTACACATTCGATTCTCCCTGTAGCCGCTGCGCCAGGTGGAAGAACTCCTTGCAGCCGGAACATTGGTAATCGACCAGAATTCCCAAAGCCTTTCTATTCGACCTCTCACAAAATAATTTTGTATAAGTCATTTCAATATATTTTCTATCAGAATACGTATCATAATTGAAAAATATTATGTTACAAAAAATGGCGACGTGTTGAAACAAATGACATTTTCTTCGCCCAGAAATCGACAAAGTGTGCACCGAAAATAGACTTTTGAAGATATCTCAAAACGGCTACTATCCCGATAAAGAATTCAATTTAGAATGGATGGGGTGATGTCGGAACTGTATGAAGGATGATCGATGACAGTGAACACAAGGGGTTGGATTGGTGCAACTGTCACGGCGCTCGTGTGTGGTTTGGGATTGTCATACTGACGGAGAGATGCTTCATGTGTGGACGAACTCTTCGAATTCGAGACTCGATTACTGCGCACTCTTTCTCACTCATCGACATAGTTACATGAAATACCGCCATGTTAAAGCGACAGAGGGCTACAACTTGTGTCAGCGAATCGAGGAGGTCGACCGAGTAATATGAAATATCCCAACCGATATTGAGAACAGAATAAAAACTGCGGTGGCATTACTTTTCAGCATGCTCACGTACCTTTGCTTACTTAAAGCTTTTTTCAGAAGGTCGAGGAAAGCGGTAACAAATACAGTATTAGGGTTCTTATTTACATTGTTGAAGGTGTGTCATAATTAATAGCGAAAACCGAAACTGTACTATAATACAAGCAGGAACGTTCCAGTAAACAGGGGTCCTCAAAAGAGCTGTGTGTGAAATAACTGCGACTTTATGGTTGCGAGTGACCGCTGACTTCAGTATCAAATATAGTTCTAATTGGTACTTACATAATTTTGCTTGAAATGAGAAAATTTCGATTAAGACCCCATCTACCGGTGTTCAAATTTAGCCGATGGTCTACTTTCACAAGAAATTCAGTACCACTTGAGAACGTTAGATGTTACAATGTAATTTACTCTCATGCGTCTTGAAGTAGTAATTCCGCGTGTCGTCCTCGTATTTCGATCCAATACTTCACTCTTCTTTGAACGGGACTGCGAATTCTTTCAAACACCCCGAAATCATCTCATAAATCTTGACAATACTATAAATTTCACTGCTCTAGTTGTTCAATCATTTCCGTGGGGCAGCCGCACACTTCACTCTTAAGATGATCCCTCAAAGAAAAATCAGGAGGATTGAGGTCAGTTGATTTTGGAGACCGAGGTTCAAGTCCTGCTCTAACTGTTCATCTTAGCACATTAGATGTCGTATTCTATCAAAAGCAAAATTTACAGATGTTCCGTCTTGCATTTACCAGATTCCCCAAACACGGGCTACGGGAGAAATTCGAGCCTAATTAGAACGGGGGAATTTAATCTAAAAATTTACATTTCAAATACATTTGTACTAACTAGGACAATATTTCATTGTGAAGTCCACTGGAATGCTTTTGCTTGTGTTATACGTAAGTTTCACTCGTGTCAGATTTCGTGTTAGTTACGATACACACTGTATTTTGAACTAAAAAGGCGTTCTTCTTTTAATGATGGATTTGCAACATCCTAGACTCATCAAGGGAAATAAAATAAATTTCAAAACACATCTACTATCCGACCGTACGCTTATCAGTAATGTGTGTCGCAGCTACGCAAGGACGTAGCCAGGATTTTGTCAAAGAGGGGTTCAACTTGTTAAAGAGGACCTTTAAAAGGCTTGTGTTTTTCCTTTATTCTGAACACACTTTCTTAATTTTTGAATGTTATGTGCATTTTTGCTTTTGGGTGATATTCCTACACATTGTATTTGGTCTACAAAATTAAGCAAGGAAAGCTTTTCTAAAAAAGTATTTCTTTATTTGGAAATATGATGGCTTCACTTTATTGCCTAACGAATTAAAATTTTAGTATAATGTATTGCCTATCTGCTATCAAAACACAGTCTAATGTTCTAATATAAGGATACTATTGCAGAGTAGAAGAATCCTAACGTTAGGTTGCACAACTTAGAGAATTAAACGTCTTCAAACCTCTTTCCTCCTACTACAAACTTATTTCCACATTTAATACTTATCTGAAACCAACGCAGAATTCCTTCAGCACATCAAAGAGTCTTGAGTTCCTCAATTCACTCTCTAACTTTATTAAAGTGTGTTTCATTTCATTAAAATTCTTCAGTTTCCTTAAGTGATCAATAAATTATTTTCAAATTATTATTTCAACACTCAACTCGAAATTTTAGCAACCATATTTATTTATAAAACAAAATAGAATACACAAATACAACGAGTTACAGTTTTTCGAACTTAACGGTGATTCATACATTGATTTTAACTAGGCTTGTAATGTATGCGACCTCATAAATGAGTTCGTATTTATCCGTGGTAATATGGGTATACGGTCTTCGTTTCTAATAAACTCCTCTACGATACTTTGTCGTTCATATGACGTTTATGTATAGATGCGTTAGGGTTGTGGTTTCTGGATTCGCTGGTTCAAGGATGTTACTAGTAAGATGTTTCACAGTAGAACATCGTTCTCGTAGTTGAAGACATGAAATGTCACCGTTCCACATGTGAACCATCGTTATGCACACATTCATTGTACAAAATGACGGTAACTAGCCGCCTTCCAATGAAAATATCACTGAACTACTCGTACTGTCGAAATCTTACTATAACTTACATTAAAATTAAATACTCTCTCCACGAGAAATAAATAACTATTCCGAAAATCAAGATAAGTGTTGTTACAAAAGTAACGAAAAATATATTTTTGTTTTTATTGTTTCTGTAACTTAAGAACATCACAGTTTTCAGATAATTATAGAATATCTGAAAAAGTTTCAGTTATTATAGTATTACTAAAGCCTAAATAGATTCTGGACGGAAGGGGGGGGGGGGGGCGGAAATGCCGTGCGCAGCTGGCTCGGACGAATTCAAGCAGCCCACTGAAAAAATCTTTCAGAAACCAGCGAATTATAAAATGTGCTGTCACTACATACCCCATCCGCCCTCCGCAAGTCCCTCTCGAACGATTCGTATCGGAACTGGTTCTCATAATTGAGTACCGGATGGGTGAACAGATTGGACGATATTTTGCCATTTGGGCAAAAAGGCAGAAGTTTGAGCAAATGTTTTAAAGAAATGCAACCAACGCTGTTGGGCGATATTATCGTTGACCAATGCGAGTTTTGGGCGACACAGGCAAATCCATATGTATTTTTGTGCACTGATTTTAATTTAACATTATTTATAATGATGTTTACCGCTCAGTTGCCTTGTGAGATACTGAAATATTGCAACCTCAGTATCCTACCAGTCTCAAAATAACGACTCCAGTGCCTACATTAAACTGCTATAGTAGTGCGTATATATTTTTAACTTACCATAAAGCTAGTAGAAGAATCCAAGTTGGTTTTCCTCTTCTTTCTTGTTACAGATTTACCCATGATTAGAAACTATCACACCAATTCACAGAACAAAACAATAAACGCCAGCACTTACATTAAATACAACTGCGAGTAAGAATTGAACTGATTAAAAAAAAAAAAAAAAAAACCCTCAGGTCAAGTAAGGCCAACAGTGTACAGCAGTGGTCTTCGCCAAAATATGGAAGGGCGACAGCCATAGTCCTATCGTAGTTTAAATCCATAGACGGCCTTGTCGACTACAGATATTGTGTATCCCTTTTTCGTCGTGTTATGAAATTCAAAATATCTTTCAGTTTCACCGCAAGGCATCTAGACCGTGTGTAATTTCATTTAGGTGTCGGGGAGAGGGGGGGGAGGCGTCAGGACCCCTTCCCCCTTTGGCTGTGTCCTTCAGCTACGGTGTCATCCAACAGATTATGAAAACCATTGGGAACTCTTTAATATTTTTCCCTTGTCTCGACATACAAATACGCTTTTTTATGGGAAATTCGAAGTACCTGAAGGAATCATGAAATGAGAGAGATTTCAATATCGGGTTCTAGATAAGTCAAACAACGTATGCTAATATCACTTTCTTTTTGTTTCGTTACGAAAACAGTACAAGGCGGAAGTAATGCAACAAGTGTTGGCGAGGAGGGCACGGTTAAAGCTGTAAAACACTTCTTTCATTCGATAACAGATTGGAATGGAATCTGGTAACGGATGGCTAAGCGTGCCGTTTTTCGTTAGCCGATTCATTGCCAGCTCCTGTCGGGGTTCCACGCTGTCTGTTTCGGGAACGCGGAAGGCAGCGATGCAAAAAGGCAGCTTTCGTGGGTGGGGCTCATTGTCTCACAAGTGCAGGAAGCGTACTACGAACTACTAAAAACACTACTGCTTCAATATGCTGTTCCGAACAGAGTCAAATAAGGATGTGATGCGCTCAAGGTTTTCACAATTACAGAACTACGTACGAACGAACTGACGATGGACATCTTTCACTCGCATTTTCAGACTGAAACAACTAGATTCCCCTTATTCAGCTCTGCTCCTTGCTCTTAAAAACTTGTTACAATGTATCAGGTAAAGTGACAAAGAGATTACTTAAATGTATCTATGTTATGTGGATCTATGTGAGGGCTGTAATTTTTTTTTTTTTTACGAATTTTATAAACAGAAAACTTTGCTGCTCCTGTCACTGTTAACAGCAATGTTTATTTTGGTGCAATGCGTTTCGATACCATGAAGTCAACATCATGTGCCTAACTACAATTTCTTATGCATTATCTTATATGACTACATATGTCGTAAATGAAATGTTATGTTGTTCTTGTTGTGTGTGCCAGTGAGGTTAGGTGATGACGTTCTGCTTGGACATTTTTGTGAGCTTCGGTCGAATGACTTATGTACTTTTGTATAGGTCGTATTAAACGAAAAAAATCTGTCATTTACGCATTATGCGGCTACTGGTTCTAATTTATGGTACGTAGAGCACTAAAGAAAACCATTGAAATCGATTACATTTCCACAAAAAAAATTTTTATACTGGGTTCAAATGGTTCAAATGGCTCTGAGCACTATGGGACTTAACTTCTGAGGTCATCAGTCCCCTAGAACTTAGAACTACTTAAACCTAACTAACCTAATGACATCTCACACATCCATGCCCGAGGAAGGATTCGAACCTGCGACCGTAGTGGTCGCGCGGTCCCAGACTGTAACGCCTAGAACCGCTCGGCCACTCTGGCCGGCTAATGGGTTCAACGATAGTTTTAGTGATAGCATTGGTAAATTGTGTACTAATGCTATTACATTTAATTTACATTACAACTACTACTACTGTGGAATAAATGTTATTCATACAGGAATTACAGGGAATTATATCGTTTGTTGATAACATTTTATTTTTATTAGGTAAATGTTGAAGAAACAGACAGATATTAGTGTTTTACTGACACAGGCCTTCTAGAGCAGAGTAAAGTTTCAAAAAAAGAGGTTATTACTTTATAATTTCTAGCTTCAGCAACTTATTTCCATTCATCATTGCCGGTTATGAAAGCTAATTGTGGTTTTAACAAAAATAGAGATTACTTACTACTTTATTTGCATTTTGCTCTTAAGAGGACGCATCTGGACACTTCCGAGCGTTTTTCGCTAATCTTCGAATACAGTGAATCAGAACACAACCTCAGAACTACAGAACTGTAATACAGAGAATATTAAATAGATAGGGACCTAACTATTTTAACGCAAAAAGCAACACTTAGAAAGTTACAAACTTGTAAACTGAATTCACTACATTTCGATATGTGCAGAATTACTTACTCGGAAGATGTCAGTGCCAGTCCGTGCATAATGCCGTGAGCTATAGTGTCTATCGCCAGAATGATTCTACCAATTAGGTCTCTGATACCCATAATATTTTCGATCCAAATAGTGTTGTTAATATTTTCCCAGAAGAAATAAGTCCTGATGCTTAAGTTCCAGTCTTCTTTGAGGCCTCTGGACTAGTCACCCTCAGTCAGCCCTTGAGTTTGTCAAACTTTTATATCAGGATACACGCACAGATAGGGACAAATAAGGAGCTCCTTCCTCTATTACGAAAAAGGTGATTGTAGAGCAGGTCACACCAAACATTCACCTCTACGTCTACACATATACTCTGCAAACCACTGTGAAGTGCATGGCACGGGGTAAGTCCCATTGTACCAGTTATTACGGCTATTTCCGGTTTCATTCACGTATGGAGCGCGGTAAAATTTACTGTTTAAAAGCCTGTGAGCTGCAGTTACTCTAAATTGGTCCTTACGATCCCTACGGGAAGGATATAAGAGAGTTTTGGTACTTTCCTAGAGCCACTATTTAAAGCCGGAGCTTGGACCATGGTAAGCTGACTTTCTCGGGATAGTTTATGTCTGTCTGCTGGTTCAGATTCTTCAGCATATCTTTAACACCCTCCCACGGGTCAAACAGAAATGTGACCATTCGTGCTGCCCTTCTCTGTATATGTCCAATATCCCATGTTAGTCCTATTTGCTACATTCCCACACACCTGAGCAATCATCTAGGATGGGTGGCACGAGATATTTATAGACTGACTGCATTTCCTTAGTATTCTACCTTGTTCCATTTATATCCCTTAAAAGTATTGCACCCTAGCACCGAGCGAGGTGGCGCAGTGGTTAGCACACTGGACTCATATTCGAGAGGACGACAGTTCAAACCCGTTCAGATTTAGATTTTCCGTGATTTCCCTACATGGCTCCAGGAAAATGCCGGGATGGTTCTTTTGATAGGGCACGGGTTACTTCGTTCCCAATCGCTGACACACTCCGAGACTGTGCTCCGTCTCTGATGACCTCGTCGTCGACGAGACTTTAAACCCAATCTTCCTTCCAATTTACACCCAGGTATTTGTACGAGCCAGGTATTTGTCCCAACTGTGACTCACTGACACTACAATATACTAGGATAAAATGTTTTTTTAGTTTTGTGAAGTGCATCATATTGCATTTCTGAAGATGTAAAGCAAGTTGCCAATACTTGCATCACTTTGAAATCTTAGCAAGACATGACTAAATGTTTATGCAGCTCCTTTGGGATAGTGCTTTATGACAGATAACTACGTCTACAGCGAAAAGTCGGAAGTTACTATTAATACTGTATGCAAGGGCAGTTATATGCTGCATGAACAGAAATGGTCCCTCGAAGTTATTTTTACATCTGCCAGTGACCCTCCATCCAAGGTAACTTGTTATGTACACCGTATCAAAATAATCCTCAATCCAGTTATAAATTTCCCTTAATGTCCCATACATTCATATTTCTGATAATAAGCGTCGTTGTGCTGCTGATTCAAATTCTTCGCGGAAATCGAGAAATACTATATCTACGTGACTGCGTCGATCCAGTGATTTCAGTACGTCACGTGAGAAAAGTGCGTGTTGGTTTTCGCATCATCGACGTTTTTGTAATCCGTGATGGTTGGTGTGGAGAAGGTGTTCCTGTTCAAGAACCCTCATTACGTTTGGGTTCAGAATATGTTCGAAGAATCTACAACAAATCCATATCCATGATATTGGATGGAATTTTTGTGGATCACTTCTGCTACATTTCTTGTAGATACGTGTGACCTGTGTTTTCTTCCAATTACTGGGTACAATTGTTTGTTCATGGGATCAACGATATATTATAGCTAAAAAAGGGACTAACTCAGCTGAAAATTTAGTATACAGTCTGATAGGGAATTAGTCGGGCTCTGGAGTTTTGTTCAGTTTTAACGATTTCAGCTGTTTCTCAACGTCACCAACACTAATATTTATTTCATTAATGTTTTCCGTGGTTCAAGGATTAAATTGGGGCAATATTCCAAGGCTTTCTATTGTAAGGGAGGATTAGAAAACGGAGGTTAGCATTTCTCAATTTGCTTTGCCACCCTAAGTTCCTGTTCCCGTCGTATCCGCGAGTCATTCGACACTAACATTGGCACCACTAACAGTCTTCACATACGATCGGAATTTCTTTATGTTTTATGAACGATCGTTCCAGAGTAGTCTTTGAACGTTTCACGTACTGCTCTCTTGACAGCCAAACGCGTTTCATTCAGCGTCTCTGTATCGATAATCCTGTTCAATGTTTTACACCTGTTATACTGCAGTCTATGTTTCTTAAGAAGTTTCGTTACAGCGACTGTATATCATGAATGGTCCCTACCATCAAGAACTGTTCTACTGAGCACATGCAGTGCGTGGTCGACTGTTCTTTGAAACTTGAGGCATTGTTCCTCGACATGAGGGCCGCCACGGTGCGGGCCTTGGTCGGGCTCAAGCTCAGCCTGTCTCAGCTTTGGCCGGTCCTTCTTGGAAATATTCAGTACAGTGCGATACTTTATTTAGTATTGACTTCGCAGATACAGTGGCTGTTTGCACAAAAAGAGGCAGTCTAGCGAGCTATCATCACAAGTCTTTAAATATGAATGGGAATAACAGAAAAGAGGGATAAGGATTCTCAATATATATTAAGCACTTGCATAATCGACATGCACTGAAAATTTGTTATGAAACGACATTACAAAAGTAATTAAAAGAGTTATTTGACAACCAAAGAGCAAGAAGCTACAATGATCAACAGACGGGATTAATTGTTGTATGAACCAAGATCTTTTGAGCTAAATGTGCAGGCATGGGGCACGGGAGGAAAATGAATTGAATTTCTGATGTCTCACACGTTATTCTTCTGTGTATTCCAACACTTTTCGATGAAATTGAACGAAGAGAATGAAGACTTTATATATTACTGCAAAGCTCGTTGGTCAAGAGGTACGTCTGGAACGATTTTTCGATTTTAGGCCCGTTATTGTTCAATTTATGAAGGAAAAGGGAGTGGAGGAACGAAAATTAGAACATCCAGAATGGATTGCTGGCCACACATTCAAAATGGTTTTGATTGCATGCTGCCCATAGTAAGACACTGCAAGGTAACAAACGACTTCTTTCTGATTTGATGCAGGCGCATTTAAGAAGAAAATCGCATTGTCGAATAGACAAATTCTGTCAATAAAAGCAGTCCAATTCCCTAATTTTAGACGTGCTGAAGAAAATGAGATGTTTGAAGAATTGGTTGGAGCTCTGAAAGAAATACAAGGATAGTTTTCTAAACGTTTTTGGGGGCGCTGCAAATCTTATGATCTGTTTTCGAACTGTTAATGAGACCATTTGCCATTTCAGTTGAAAGTCACCCTGTGCATGTGCAGATGTAATTCTTTGATCTGCAATGTAATTTCCTTTTAAAATACAAATCCTTTTACATTAAAACCGGTCCTTACGACTACATTGTTTTCCTGAGGGAGAGTTCCCATGTCTCCATAATGAGTTTGCAAACCCGATAAAATGTTTCTATCAGAATATGTATGTGAAAGGCTTTTGTAGATTATGAAAATAAATAAATAATGACTACGTGGCAACTTAAATGCGAAAATCTCCGTCTGTCTGTGTACCTACAGTTTGTACCAGATGAAAACTATGTGGTGTCTCCAGCACCCCAAAAATCATTAATTAATACTGAAAATGTGTTTCGCTTGTGATCTATCTTGTTGAGAAATATGAAGCCAAGTCATATGCAGTACGGTTGCACTACCGTTTAAACACGACGCATTCGCCGTTTGCCGGTCTTCCCCTTCTTCCTGCTCAGACAGCTTAACGTGGTGATGGGGAGAATGTGCAGTGTGACTGAGCTCTATGTCATGTTGGGCACCGCTCTCCAGCCTAATTCTTGACCAGCCCCGCTTTACATGCTCCTGTCCTGTGATAAGAGTTTCCACTTTCTTGCTGATATGTGACACTACTACTTTGTTATACACTTTGCAGAACACATAAATCTTTGTAGTTGGTTTAATTGCCCTTTCTACCTTCGTAATCATTGTTGCCATAACTGCCTTATTCTCACTGATGAAAGTTTCGATGTGGACATCCCCAAGAAGATCAGATCTATTTATGCCGTTGGATGTAATGTAAGAAGTATCAGAATTATCTGTTCTTTGTAATTATCAGAGAAGCCGCTAAGAAATTTTTCACAGGATGTCTTGTTACACTCATCACTACTAAAACTGTAAATATCCCAGTTGAATGTTGGATGATTAAAGTATCCTCTGATGATCAGTATGACTTGGGAACTTGCACGTAATTGATCAGTTGTTCTCTAAAGTTTTCGGTTACATCAGGAGGTGAGTCACTGGTGGATAGAAGGATATTAAAATTTTATGCTCACACCTGCTATTGAGCCTTGTTCAAACAATCACGCATGCAGCTTCAAGTTCTATACCAACGGAATAGCATTTCTTATCTACTGCGACAAATACACAGCCTTCATTTCCCATGAGCCTATTCTTTCGATACCGGTATAAACACATTTTTTTCCCAGAATGTCATTGTTATTAACTTCGGGTTTTAACCAGCTTTCTGTTTTTAGTATTATGTGAGTTTCACTACTTTTTAGGAGCTTTTCAAATCCGGTGTTTTGTTAACTACTTGGGTTTTAATACTGTGGGGATCATTTCTGCGAATCTTACACTGATACTTCTGGGTTTTCTACAGCCACCGCTAACTGTATTGAATGGAGAGTCTGCTAATCCAAAGAGAATCTTGTGTGCAACTCATACACAGTTATCAACTTCGGTAGCGGCTTCTGATATGTTCTGCACACCTGAACCATTTATGGTGTCCTTACAGTTCTCAACACTTTGGCACAAACCTAGGAAATCACAGCATAGCTTGTCACAGAATCGTCACAGTCTCTGGTTCAAGCCATCCTCTCGACTCAGGACCAGAGAGCCTCGATATGTTGTAGGGACAATGCTGCAGACCTTGAGATTCGTTGAAACTCCCTAGGCAAGGTTAGTATTCTCAAGCTTCTCTGCCATTCTCTGGAATGATCCAAGTATAACAGCAGAACTGAAATGAGAGGCATGGTTTGTCCCAACGTGCGCCACAATGTGCTGTTGTGTCCAACCTGTTCCTTCAATGGCTGCCGAAATAACCTCTTCAACATGCTGAATGATGCCCCATGAATACATACTGACGTGAGTGGACATTGCGTTCCTTTCCTTCCCTTGCTGACACTTCCTTAAAGGGTACATTAGTCACCGTACGTTCGAATCAGGGTGTGACTAAGTACTTTGACATTTAGAAATCATTGCCAGAGGCGAGAGAGGAGACAACTGAGAGAAAAATTCCTGGGATTAAAAGAGGATCGACCCCCCGATCTTTGAATTTGTAGTCTGTGACCTACTCAAAAAGTGAAATGTTTTTCATTACATTCAAATGTTTTATTCCTAACTGTTGAAAAATAAGTCAAAATACCAACATGTAAACTACATAATATTTTGGAGGAAAACATTAAAGTAAAAAATCATATAGATTCAAACACATATACATATTAGGATTGTGTGTCCTCCTTCATAAAATTGCTATTTATTTATTTACGTCCCCAAGTTAATTTCAGTGAAATACCACCCTAATAAGTGAGATTCTTTTTTCTTAAACATAAAAATACGAGCATGGGACCAAACAGTAAACATGTAACAACGGTTTCTCGTAAAGAAACCGTTATGACATGTGTACTGTTTGGTTCCAGATTCAGTGTGAATAATTTTATATTACCCTTTTACTTTAAAGTCATTGCAGAATTTCTATTTTTATTTTTATTTTTTTCAGTTTTGGCGGCATACAGACAGTCATCTGTTAAGCTATGGGCTGCTGCTATAAAGAAATATGAAAATGTAAACTCACAAATGTCAGTGTTATCACAATGGGATTTTCGATTGTATCGTGACACAATTTTGGTGGACACCAGATTTTAATGTAGCATGTCATGTACTCACGCTAGTTTGCCGCCTTTTTGTAATTCTAAAATTACGGAAAAAGTGTAACTTTTCACTGTGGCAATAATTCAAAAAGTACGACATCTTACTGTTGGTGGATCACGCATCGCGAGAAATCTTTTTCGAAAGCTGTAGCGGTAATTCAGACGACTTATATACCTTAACTAGGTTCCTGTGTGCGATATACATTAAGACAAAAAGAACATGCGTCACGATGGAGTTATGCAGAGTCGTCACAAACCGGTATTCATACAGGTATCGACGGAAAATGCAAATATGTAAACTTCGGCTGTCGATGGATTAATGTGTGACGCTGTAGGGCAATTTCACCTTGCAGCTGGCAAGGATAGTAAACAGGGGACATATCGATAACAGGGCATAAAGTCTTTGCGAATATCATTCCATGTACTGAGCTGCACAGTATCTATGCCTCGCAGGCTGCCACGAGAACCATATAGGCAGATGTCCTTATTTGAGAGGTCGTGTACATGGGTTCAAAGAAGCAGACTGGAGTAATCGACTAATCACTCGACATCTGAGTAGGAACGATGCCACTATTCGACGATGTTGGCAGGAATGGGTTAACAATGGCCAAACACAGCGTCAAGAAGAAAGTGGTCGGTCTAGAAACGTGACAGAACGCGAGGACCGATCAATCGCCACAGAGTCACTCCAGAGCCCTGGAATCATCTTTATCATCGATGCGACGTCCAACTGGTGCTTCAGTGACCACAAGGACCATCAATACATGGCATACAGAAAGGGAGCTGAGCTCACTGCACCCCTTGCACCGACTATCAATGACCTCTGTACGCCAACAACCTGTCTGTAGTTTTATCGGGCACATTCAGCATGGAATCGCGTTGATTGGAGTAAATTGTCTTCAGGAATACGTCTCTTTTCAATCTGAGCCACGATGACTAGCGATGACGTGTCTGAAGACGGACCAGAGAGCGGTGAGATACCAACCTGACTACTGCCTGCCATACGGCCCGTCAACCGGGAGTGACGGTCTTGGCTGTCACTCCATTTCATAGCAGGTTTTCATCTGCGGCACCCTTAAAGCGCAGTGGTACATAGACGATATTCTACGGCCCCATTTGTTTCTCTTCATGGCAAGCGATGCCACGTTCAAATTTCAACAATATAATGTCAACTCACACAAGACTACAGTTTCTACTGCTTGTCTTCGTGGTTGTCAGACCCTACATTGGCCACCGAGCGAGGTGGCGCAGTGGTTAGCACACTGGACTCGCATTTGGGAGGACGACGGTTCAATCCCGTCTCCGTCCATCCTGATTTAGGTTTTCCGTGATTTCCCTAAATCGTTCAGGCAAATGCCGCGATGGTTCCTTTGAAAGGGCACGGCCGATTTCCTTCCCCATCCTTCCCTCACCCGAGCTTGCGCTCCGTCTCTATTGACTTCGTTGTCGACGGGACGTTAAACATTAATATCCTCCTCCTCCCTACCTTGGCCAGCAAGGTGACCGGATCTGTCTGAGCAACGTCCTCGAGCCAGCTCGGGATTTTGACGATCTACAACACCAACTGGACAGAGTGTGGCATGGTATCTATTAGGAGCACATCCAATAACTCTGTCAATCAATTCAAAGCCTAATAACTGCCTGCTTAAGGCCCACAGGTGGACCAACACAATATTGACTTACTCAATTTGTGAAGCTCGTTCTCTCAAATAAATCGTCCAATCTTTCTGAAATTGTAATCATTTGTTTGTTTGTACATGTAAATCACATCAACCGATTCCCGTCTCATTCAGATAATGCTTTCCAAATCGTCCACATATGCACACCAGATGAAGGTATGGTCCCTCAACGTAAGCCTTTGCAGCCGACGGCATAGTCCGCGTAACAGTTGCTCCATGGCAGTAGCATATATAACCACCAATAGGGAGGAACTCTGCCTAACGTAGTGGGCGATAGTGACTGTGCCTACTGTACATTCATTAATCATAATCTGTGAAGTCACACTGTGGAGAAGTTGCAAGACAGTGTTGTTGAAGGACTGGGAAAGGGCAGCCACAGCAGATCCTTCTAAAGATATTCGTGGCATGAAATGTGGTTCACACCAACACAAAGGCTCTGCAGCACATGTGGCATGCCTCCGCCATTGTGGTGATATCGCGGTAATCGCTGAATGCTGTTCAGATGTTGCTGTTACCATCGAGACATGTCTGGTCCATAAAGAGCAGGTAGCCAGAATCTTCGTAAAGATCTTGAAATCGCTGTTGAGGGGCGTAAGAGGCTGGTAATCGTCAGCTCCCCTTCTGGAACATGACCTGGGGACTGGTCGCTACGGTCGAAGGTTCGAATCCTGCCTCGGGCATGGATGTGTGTGATGTCCTTAGGTTAGTTAGGTTTAAGTAGTTCTAAGTTCTAGGGGACTGATGACCTTAGAAGTTAAGTCCCATAGTGCTCAGAGCCATTTGAACCATTTTTTTGGGGACTGGTATAAGAATACTGTTGACGAAGTCAAGTGGCATCTACGATGTAGGGTCATTAGTTTTTGGTACATTGTAACCCATTTGGGCATCGTACCCTCGTGGGAAGTATGACAAAATTTCTATCTCGAGACCATTTGGACCAAGCGGTTAGTATTGGTCTCCCCCTTGCTGAGGGCATCCGTGACGTCCTCCACCGTTCTGGGACCCGTGAGGGTCGCCGCCACCTCTCCATTGAGGGCCTGACACAGTAAATGAAGGACTTCATCCATGACCAGAGCATAGTGGTCTTCTCTGGATTAGAACCGCTGATGATGAACCAGGAAGGCATTGGCAATATCCTTTTGGGCTGTCAGATATCCAACACGGTAATCAACGCTCTTCGACATTTGTGACGTCTAAAACTAATGCTCTGCATGGTGGATAGTTCTTCCTTGATGTGATACTGTCTATGTTTCTACACAAGTGTGTCCTTGAGAGAGCATTGTGTAAGTGTAGTGATCTTTGCTTGCATTCCCCGAACCTCATCTTGATGTCCTGGCGCAGTTGGGCAGACGGTAGTTGGGCAGATATCTCCAATAGTAGCATAAAATGATATTCCATTGTGTGCCAATGCCAACACATTGCCTCTTGACCACAGTGTACCATCGCGTGCTACAGAGCAGATATCGCGCAACCGAGCTACCGCCACGTCATGGAAGGAAACGTCTGATACCGCTTGTCACCGTTTCTCCACGTCTTTGCCATCTTCTGCTGACACTCGGGATCCTCTAGGAGGGCGAGCTCCTGCTCCTCCACACCCTCTGTCTTGGGAGAGAGATGGTGCAGAGGTAGATAAACCTAGCGTGAAGCGTCTCCGCTGTAAGTCACTGATAGACATAGTCCCCATAAGGTGACTCACTGGCTGTCTGGCGCCATGAATACTCCGCCAGGTATCGATAAGGCGAAGGTCTTGCACCAGCCATTGCAATTTCTGGCATATGCTAAATTGCAGCATTTGATCCTGTGATCACAGGACACAATTGAATTTTCCCCCTAGGAAGACATCGTTGCATCCCTAGACTAAGGGCGTGACCTTTTCCGCATAAAACCTCAAATGGTCTTTCCTCTTGTTCATACCAGAGAGGGCGTACACGTTCACGAGCCTGACGCCCTGGTATGTGATACCAAGTCCTCTTGCTGATAGGAGGTATCGATCATGAAGCCTTCCTTCACGAGAAAGCCGATCTGCTGCCATTGACCACGCATGGCGCCTGGTAAACATCGATCCATAAACAGACGGTAAAAAGTTGAGGTGCAGTTCCTGTAACAGTGCAACGTCGAGGTACACCGCCGACAACATGTCGTTAAATACCTGGTGCTTGACTCCTGCACTGATGGCACTGATGTTGATTGTGTCAAACTGGTAAACCTGGCATGCGGTGGCAGTATTTTTGGTACCTGTTTGGAGGGATGGAGGTGGCAGAAGAAGGACCCAATGGTAACAATGGGTCCCCTCCAATAGCCATGGGCACATAACTCGTGATTGACACAACTGCAACCGCTTTAGCTATTTCGGCGGACATCAGATTCTCGACTTTGTAGGCTCACGCTGTTGGGCTTATGCAGTGACCATCCCACAGAATTTATGCGGTGGCTGAAGGTTGCAACACATCTGTGATGGAGGTCAACCTGCTGTGCATCATCCTGAAGCCTGGCGCTGTGAGAGGTCTACTATGAGTCCACTACCTATCAAATCCCAACACAGGAAGTGATGATCCTCTCTTCCTGCCTGGCGTGGTCGCCACCATCGGTATTTTCGTGCTATTGAGACATAGCCCAGCAGTTACTGCACGGAGCCAATCAGCATTTCTTTCATCATTTCAGATCTCATTCTTTTTGGACATGAGTGTCGGATCTGACAACGACTGAGGGTCGTTTCTATCGTGGACTAAAGCGTCAGGCCTCACCACCAAGTCTACTTTGGCCAAATTCTCCTCCTGTCATGTTGCAGTACTGCTGCTACAATGTGCTCAGGTAACAAAGACTGTCCACCTATAGTATCCTGCCACCACATATGGGCCTGCACGTGGTCGATTGGAGATTGTAATTCTGTCAACAGTCAATGATCAGATGCTATGGATAGAAGGGCCCCCACGTATGTCAATGGAAGAATCATCGGCATGTTCTCCCCACCGGCAGCAGTTGCGTGATGCGACATAGCTTAGAGCTTGACCTGAAATGTCCCTCTTGCCCACAACCCAAATACATCTTTGGCTGACTGTCGTAAATTACTGCGGCGCGGCGTCCGCCTGTGTTCAAATAGGACCGACATGTTTAGTAAGGTTTATGCACACCTGGCGCACCCCACTGAGAGCTGGATACATGGTAGAGTGTACCCATTTGCCCGTCATATGGCCTATCACAGTACCTTACGGTTTCAATGCTGTGAAACGATTTTTGCTGTTACCTCAAACGGCAGCTCGAAAACACGTACGTCCTCTGGCCAAGACCACCGTGTTCCACATACACAGGGTAAATATGTCCGTCTGAACTGAAGGCCGCTCATCTTACTGAGGATTCTTTTGCAAGCCGCTTCGACCACCAGTGTCATGCAAACCACGCTCCTCATGATGGAGAGGTGACTCCCTACTAGCTCACGATAATCGATGTGAACATCATCTCGTAAAAATTGTTCAGTTTCCAAGCTTCTGGTCGCGCGTACTCAGTCGTAAAACTGAACTTAAATGTCGATTTTCGTTGTGAAAATCTCATGGTGCGTCAAAGGAAGTAAGTTGCACGAAGACGACAATAAACCACAACAACAACAACAACACACACGAGCTATCACGGCAGGGACGTAAACAGGACGTCTGCGCCCTCCACTGCCAAAGGGAGACGCCACTTTGGCTATCCGTACACACTTCCCGGACTTACCCAAACTTCTACATCTGGCACTGTCTTCATCCGTATATTGTAGAGCAGCAAATTCATAATGTATGATTATGTGTCTATGTGCATTAGTCATACATATATTTCACCATACATTTTTTATCGCTTTTAGGGAATACTTGCCTGGGTTCGAAGTTCTTACGAATATTAGAACCAACGAGCCAAATTTCTTATCCTCAAACTGTATCTGATGTTCAGTTAGACGTATGGTGTGATTACACAACATATATGGTTTATTCTGACCTGCCCTGTATGTTCTGTCTAACTCATTATCACTACGATGGTTAATGAAATTGGTGATAGTACACCCTTCTCCTAGTATCAGACACCGCAGAGGTTGATTGCTCTCCAGAGGAGACACGTTTTGATAAAGGACACCGTAGCTGCGCAGGGCATGCTCGCACAACGAGAGCGCAACCGTCTCGCCATCTGAGTACGCCGATCAACTGTGTTCCAGCTGGCTAGTATATAGGCAGCCACCCAGGGTACAGCCTGCTAGGTCAATGCTCATGCTTCATACTTTCAGCTCTATCTTCGCTGTACTGGGAATTCTCAGTAAGATGAGCGACTTTCAATTCAAACGTCCAGATGAACATATTTACCCTTTGGAAGTGGAACATACTGGTCTTGGCCAGAGGACAGTCTTTGTTTTGCTCTCTTTGGTCAGATCCTGGGTTTCTCTCTCCGCTGTTCTTGGCTTCGTCATCGTTGTGGCGATGATTTTGCATAACGTCTCATTGTCATCTAGACAGTCTGTCCTTGTCCTGGTCTGATGCCTTGTCTGCAGTCTGTCTGTCACATTTCGTTCACCTACCGTTGTTTGACACTTCCACAGGCTGCTCTATCCCCTGGTGACTCACTCACAAAGGAAGGGCACGGCGTTGGGATCACAGCTTTACTTCGCCGGCCGGAGTGAACGAGCTGTTCTAGGCGCTTCAGTCTGGAACCGCGCGACCGCTACGGTCGCAGGTTCGAATCCTGCCTCGGGCATGGACGTGTGTGATGTACTTAGGTTAGTTAGGTTTAAGTAGTTCTAAGTTCTAGGGGACTGATGACCTCAGCTGTTAAGTCCCATAGTGCTCAGAGCCATTTGAACTATTTTTGAACATCTTTACTTCAAACTTCGTACACCTTAAGTAGGCCATTAAAACAACAGAATCTGCAAGTAGAAAGGTGCACTACGCTGGCAGTTCCGAGAAAACCGCAAGAGAAATTTTACGCGTCTGTTACTGTAGGTAGATGCAGGACATGAGAATTTCATTGAGGTCAAGTGGACGCCGGAACTGCAGCTCAGCGGAAGGGTTATCTGCCCTCTGTAATAAAACATCTGAGTGAATGGATCAACGATGAACGTCCATCCCGATCAAATGCAATGTGCATTAACGAAAAAAAGAAAAAAAAATGTTAGCGTTCGCGTGTTGAAAGATGAAAGTGGATGAAGCGGTGGTTCGAGTTCTCTAACTTAAATTTTAATATATATTTTTTTCATCACCGGTCATATTATTTAATTTATACGACATTTGACATGTAATATAATTTAAAAAAACATGCGTATTTGCATGAAGCTTTAGTGAATTTCATGTTATTTGATCACTTACTATTTTTGATTAAATTTAATTGTTAGAACAGACATATTTATAGCTATCGACAAGTAAATGAAGAAACGCATAGAGTTTCCCTGCCGTGATTTGCGAAATCCCTTACACGGTAAGGTTCTCGGAAGTGGTTTTCACCTCGACGCTTTGAGCTGCAGACGCAGAGGCAGGCCACATTTGGCGGTTACCCTGCGTGGCGGTGAGACGTTGGTAATGCAAATTTTTTGAATATCACAGAATTTACACTTGTACTACAAAAATGAATGTTTGAGCGGGAATCGAACAATCACCTCTTTCACTTTCGCCATACAAAGTTCGAACGCTAAACACTTTTTTTTTTCTTCAGGAATGAACGTACACGTGCCTGGTGGAACAACGTGATCAGCAGTCGAAACCCAAAGCCTGGCCACCAGGACTCACCCCCGTCCGTCATTGTGCTGGCTCCTCACATAGACATGGTACTGGGGTGGTTTCTTCATTTTTAATTTTTTATATTTTAGTGAGTTTTTCACTTATATCTCTTGTTATTTGTTTTATGAAAAGAAAACGTGCTAAACAAAAATTCCACAATTCCGGGACCCAAAAAGGAAACAAACTTTTCTCTAGGAAGAACACGATGAATGAAGCCTTCACAGAAAAAAACTACCCAATTCCTTTACGATGAAAGACAATGTGCAACATATTTGCAAACAAAGCACGATAACGTGGAAGCCTCTGCCACTTACAATGCGCATTCATCATATATTGGCGAAAAACAGGAGGGTCGGGATCTGTCACACCCGACTACTTAGTGAGCGTACTGTCTGAGGAGTCTTACGGTCGAATTAGTTTTGATGCGGGATAAAATGGAAAAGTCTGGACACAGAAGAAGATCAACCGAGAAAGCAGCTTCAGCTGATCGGGTAAGGAAAGCAGTTGCCGGCGAATCCAGTGCCAGTGTTCTTGTCCTCGAGAGACAAGCCTGAGTGGCAACGCATTAGGTTGATGACATGTGTCGCACAGACTGGTCGAACTAAGACACATGCGATGGAGGCGTTCGTTGGTCGGGATCAGATTGTGAATGACCTTATGCTACAATGAGGCGAGTTTCATCGGAAGGGTAGGAAGACTACCGTGAAACCACTCTGTTTTCCAGGATACCAATGGCGCGGCCATTTCAACTGGGGAGAGAAATGATTGTACTCCTCAACGAGAAAGCAAGGATCTGGTAGTAAGGTTTGTCATTAGGTAAAATATCAGCACCCAGAACACTTAATGTAATATAAAATTCACTTACTTGAGGCAATTTAGAGTTTATTTGGCCAACATTGGCAAGAGTAGTCAGACTGGCCGCTCGAAGACACGTAAATAAACGCAATGTAATAGAATGAGTTGCTTGAATACATGTTAAAACGGTACGCCGTATAAAAAATACTGAATCCCTCACTTTGATATTGGGAAGTCCCAACACTCCGACCACTTGATACAGAAGTCGAAAAATATGACTTTTACAAAGGAAACGACCAGAAATTTGCGTCAATCTGGACGCCATCAGCGAGGGGAGTGAGAATATTTGGGCAACACTTCTAAGATTCGCACATTGTGAATAAGACTAAGGGAACGGCGTTCGTGTTCACGAATTGCCCCTTGAATTCGATTCGTCACCTCCCGGCAAACTGAGTGCAGCTATTTTCATCGGACAGCAATCCACAGTAATTCTTAACGATTTGTGGCGAGCAACAACCGTTTTCCATGGAATGGTAACGTGTTGAAAACCCTGCAGTGGTAATAGGGTACATTTCTGTCCATTAGTGCGGGCCCCAGAGAGAGAACAAAAGGAATCCAATATGTCCTTGAGCAAGGATATATCATCAACACGACGTGGCAGTACTATAACATCATTCCCGTACGCTCGTACCGCGAAGGTTTCTCCTAATGTCTTCAACCCACTTAATTGATCAGCAATACGGCGAAGCAGAGATTATAAGGACACGACATGAAGAGGGGGCTCCCCTGCGGTAGGCCCCGTAGGATGGTGATCTGGGCGTAAGTTGTCCATTCACTACGGCAGATGCGTGAATACCAGTAAACAGATTGTATAATACCTAACACGCAGTATCATTGAGTCCCGTCACCTTGGGCACCTGCATCAAGAAACTGTGACTGACCCGGTCAAATTCCCTATTAAAATCAGTAAATAGCAAAGCTCCTGGGTCAGAAGCCGCTACAGCCATCGAGACAACGTCGCGGCATTCGACTACAGAAGTCGGAATCGACGCCCAGGCACACATCTTTGGTGGACAGCAAGAATTTTCTCTAGCAGTATCGACAAACGGCTGTTAACCGCACGAGCGACAGTTTTGTAATCGAAATTATGCAGAGTGATCGGGCGGAATTTATCAGTGTCTGGACGTCCGGTTGTCTTCGGAATTAGAACGTTTTTATCAACATTGAAGGGTCAGGATTCAACCACCCCTCCCCCCCTCCCCCCCCCCCCTGGAGCACTTACTTTATCAGTGACGTAATGGTACCACCTAATTTATCAGTGACGTAATGGTATCACCTATAAGGGACCAAAAATGTACATAAAATTCCATAAGAATACCGTCGAGTCCCGGTGATATGTGATATGGTGAATCAACAATAAGACGATATATATCATCACAAGTAAAGTCACTGAGAAAGCCATCATTTAATGCGGGAATAACCACGCAATTGAGGAGAGGAGTAAATCGATCAGGGGCAATCTTAACAGTAGCAGGGACATCATAAAGGTTGTTAAAGTAATTATTGATCGCTCTGGAAATGTTAAAAATGGTTCAAAAGATTCAAATGGCTCTGAGGACAATGGGACTTAACATCTGTGGTCATCAGTCCCCTAGAACTTAGAACTACTTAAACCCAACTAACCTAAGGACATCACACACATCCATGCGCGAGGCAGGATTCGAACCTGCGACCGTAGCGGTCACGCGGTTTCAGACTGAAGCGCCTAGAACCGCACGGCCACACCGGCCGGCGGAAATGTCACACTGGGATGTAAGTACGTGACCATCGGTGTGAGTAAGGGACGTGATACGTGCTCGTTTGCGACGCGTCCGCAACCGGATAAGGTGATACATATGTGATCAAAAGTATCCGGACACGCCCAAAAACATACGTTTTTCATATTAGGTGCACTGTGCCGCCACCTACTGCCAGGTGTTCCACATCAGCGACCTCAACAGTCATTAGACATCGTCAGAGAGCAGAATTGGGCGCTGCACGGAACTCACGGACTTCGAACGCGGTCAGGGGATTGTGTGTCACTTGTGTCATACGTCAGTACCCGAGATTTCCATACTCCTAAACATCCCTAAGTTCACTGTCTCCGATGTGATCGTCAGGTGGAAAAGTGAAGGGACACGTACAGTACAAAAGCGTACAGGCCGACCTCGTCTGTTGACTGACAGAGGTCGCCGATAGTTGAAGAGGATAGTAATGTGCATCTATCCAGACCATCACACAAGAAATCCAAACTGCATTAGGACCCACTGAAAGTACAATGACAGTTAGGCGGAAGGTGACAAAACTTGTGGATTTCATGGTCGAGCGGCTGCTCATAAGCCACACATCACACCGGTAAATGCCAAACGACGCCTCGCTTGGTGTAAGGAAAGTAAACATTGGACGACTGAACAGTGGAAAAACGTTGCGTAGAAAGACGAATTGCGGTACACAACGTGGAGATCCGATGGCAGGATATGGGTATGGCGAATGCCCGGTGAACGCTATGTGCCAGCGTGTGTAGTGCCAGCAGTAAAATTCGAAGGCGGTGTTGTTATGGTGTGGTCGTGTTTTCCACGGAGGGGGCTGGCACCCCTTGTTGTTTTGCGTAGCACTATCACTGTACAGGCCTATATTGACGTTTTAAGCGGCTTCTTACTTCCAACTATTGAAGAGCAATTCGGGGATGGCCATTGCATCTTTCAACACGATCGAGCACCTGTTCATAAAGCACGGCCTGTGGCGGAGTGATTACACGACAGTAACATCCCTGTACTGGACTGGCCTGCACAGAGTCCTGACCTGAATCCTACAGGACATCTTTGGGATGTTTCGGAGCGCCGACTTCGTGCCAGGCCTCACCGATCGACATCGATACCTCTGCTCAGTGCAGCAGTCCGTGGAGTATGGGCTGCCATTCCCAAGAAATCTTCCAGCACCTGATTGAACGTTTGCCTGCGTGAGTGGAAGCTGTCATCAAGGCTAAGGGTGGGCCAACACCATACCGAATTCAAGCATTACCGATAGAGGGCGCCACGAACTTGTAAGTAATTTTCAGCCAGGTGTGCAGACACTTTTGATCAAATTTTGTATAACGAGGTCTGTCCATCCTGCAAGAAGGAGCGGGATTTTGATCGCACCATGCTTCCTTCCAGTTGTTGCCTCTTTAACTGAATAATTTTTCGCTTTAACATGGCGGACATTCATAATCTGTAAGGGAGCTTCTCTGGCACAGTCATAAAGTTGACGCGAGACGGAAAATTAAAATTCTTGGGTCCGACGGAGATCGCTCGACCTCTCAGCGCCGTAACGCATTAACGCTTTCCGGAGCAAAGGTTTGGTACGCCCTGAGCACCATTCCATAATATAAGGATAACGGTCCTGCGAACGCAAGCTGCAGGCCCGCACCTTTCGAACGACAATCTGGATCGAAGGATCTTTTAATAGGGATGTGTTCAACATCCAGGGGAGTTGGTACAGTTTTACTGGTTGCGGCACTTAGAGTTACAGCTACGGCTCTGAGATCAGTGAAACAAGCGGATATCACGTCCACCGCTAGCAACTATCCACATAAAGAGACAGAAACAGGAAAGCGATCGAGTCGGCTGCTGGAATCAACTGTAAAATGAGAATGCCTGACGAGAGTGGGATACTGAAAGATCCAGCATCTCGTATTTTCGAAGTACGCGCCAATTTGTCGAAAGTAAAATTACGGGTTTCTGCGGAGTTTCACGAAATAAATAAACTACATCGTTTTTATAAAAACGTACAAACGACCAGATCGTGAAGGGGCATAAAGAAACATTAAATTAAGGTGACAGGAAGTGCAGCCTATTCCCCGTCAGTTATCAAGAACTTCGAAATTAGCCAATGGTATTCCCTCTGTGTACAATAACGCAGTACCAGTGATACTTCAGGAGCCACATTTTAAAGTAGAAAAACGGAATAGAAAGATGGTCAAATAACCCATCTTGGAAAAATATCACGCCTGCACCTGAATCGTAAATAAATTGTCGCAGCGCCGTAAGTTTAAGCACGGAACTAATTCTGTTCACATTCAAGGTAAGAAAGGTATGGGGCTGCATCTCTTGACTACCAAAACTGTGCAGCTGATTACTTGCAGATTCCCGTTAACAGTCCATGGTGGAGTCAACGGATGAATCCAAATTTAAAGAAGTGAATACCTCTCTTCTTCTGTTCTTTCTTTTTTCGCGATGCCGCACGCTCAGGTTGGAAACGTTGTCTGCTGCGGCTGTGCGGGAAGGCGACTGCCGCAAGGGGTAACGCTTTGGGGCGGGGGTGCGGAGGAGGGGGTGGCAGCTCCGGAAACTACTCTTCCACAAGTGGGCGGTGTGGCTCCTGGGAATCAATGGAAACGGAAACTGACGGTACGACTTTTACCGTCGTCACATGTGCCGCTGGCACACTTGGGCCGATCTGGTTCTGATTAGCAGCGGCTTGTGGCGTGCTTTCCCCGTCCGGGGGCGCAGAAGAAGGATGGGAATACGTTACAGATTCAGGGGCGTCTGCCAAGTCCGTAGATACAGTACGGAGCTCCGGAGGAGGTCTATCGTCAAGTCATTCCGAAGAGGTGGTCTCGGTCTCGGGAGTGAGGTCGGAGGGAGTGCTGGACGCACTCGAATCTTGAATAGCAACCGACATGTTATCATCCTGTTTAAACTCAGGGATGGGAGAGACCACCTCCACCTGAATCTTCTCAGTAGAGCGGAGAAGCGAAGAGGAATCGTCTGACTCCTCACCATCTTGCGGCCGTCTACGCTTGTTTTGAAGTGAAGGTGGTGGCGGGGCGGAAGCAACAGTTGCAATGTCACCACGCGACGCTAACGACGGAAATGCGTTAGGACCATCAAGCAATGGCTCACCTTGCCCCTCAAAAACTTGATTAGATACAATGGCTGTGACCTGGGGATTACATCCACTAAAGTTAGCCTTTTGTGTTGTTCATAAGTGGATTTTAAGACCGTGACAAGACGCGGGCAATTTGTACGAAGGTCTCCACAATCATAACATGAACCAGGTCCCTTCGTGTCCTGTGTAAATTATATGTACTTGGTATCCACGCATCTGAAAATGACAGGGAATATTCCGTTTGATCACCGCGTCCACGGAATGAACTCTGTTATAAACTTGTAAACGACGTTGAGCAGGCCAGCATTCCCGCGGTATATTGCGTATATCCCCAAACGGAAGCAGGACGGTCTTGAGGAAACCGTCAACAACTTCGGGTGAAGGGTTGAACACCGTAATATTCGCATATTCTACCTCCGCGTTTTTTCAGAATAACCATGCTATTAGAGCCATCGCGATGAGTAAAAGGGACTTGTTGTCCGTGCCGCAGAAGGAGCCTGTCAATCAGAAGCGGGTCTGCAAACTTGACATAAAACACATAAGATTCAGAATCGAAGTAAGCCGTGTGAACCTGTTCTGAAGTGACCTTGACCGTATCTACAAGCCAATCATGAATTTCTAACGAATTCGGCTGCACATACCGCGTTGACTTGTCAGAACTAAAACTGACGGTACCTGTGCGTGGAATGTTCCTGGGAGCCACGGACATAACGCAAGACAACGCCGCGGCAATATGGAATCACAAATACGAGACGCCGAAAGACAAACAACGACGTGACGTCCACAACGACTCACACGACACTGAGAACAAACAGGCAAGCTCTCGCAGTGCAACGATAGAGGCGGGATCAGGCTGAACCTTCTCGCCAGGCATGAGAAGCGGGAATACCAGTTGACCACCGTGAACTCTAATGGCCAATACTTACGCATAGGTACATCAGCTATATAATAGACACCTAAAACTTCTCTTGCTATTTTCTCGGAATTGCTAGAATAGTGCATCCTACTACTTGCACACTACGATGCTTTAAATCCCTAATGAAGGTGAACAAAGTTTGAAGTAAATCCGTGATCCTAAAGTTGTGGCGTCCCCTTGTCAGTTTCTCCAGGTCTTTCGGTATTCCAACATGCAGACCGAAATCTGGTTACATGCGGATGTAGCACTTCTTCTTCTCGTTGTGCCACCATTCGTAGTATCTCAGAGCCGTTTCAGACTTTGAGTTACTGTTCTTGCCCCAGCTGCCCTAATTTTAGCAATCGTAATGCCCCTGAATAGCCTTCCGCGTCTCGATGAATTTACGTTTTGCCGACACGTCGTTGGGTATTAAACAGTTTTTGAGCACACAACATTTATATACCCTGACACCACTGGGGCATGTCTCTCATGCCTATAGCCTCTATAAAGCAGAGCACATCCGTTAGTTTTACATTGACTTCTTCAGTTCCTTCATTGACATATAGCTGACGTTGCCTGATTTTGCCTTCCAAAACCCCACATTTTATAGCAGTTGCCTCTATAATGCTACATAATTCTGTAAGTTTTGTGTTGACTGCCTCAATTTTTCTGTCAGTGTATAGACGTATGTCTGTCCTGTGCTTCACACCCTCAGAATGATTATATGACATGCGTGTGAATTTGCCCATACCCTAAAATACACTGATACAGTTCTGTAATGATACGTAAGCTTTTACACAGGAACTCCTGGAAGGTTCACCTGTATCAATTGTAAATCAGTTTTCCCATTTTATAAGTAATAATAAAGCCAGGCTGCAAGCTGTTTTACCACTCTCCACGTATGCTAACAAATTCATTGAAGTTCATACCGGTTGTCACATGTGCTTGGTAAACGTGTTTTAACTTCATATTTTCCTGTTTGAATGCGATAATAAGCTTCACATTATCCCTTACCAACTGTATTGGAAGTCTGGAAAATGTCTGGCTCAAATAAAAGATGTCAGCTTTCATATGGTTCCCAAAACAAGAATATTTACTTATCTGATCCAGGTTTTCCACCACAACATTGTCAAATATGAATTCAGAAAATGCTGTAGCCTTACTTCATGAAGTGGTGGAATATAGTTGCTTTTGCTAAATGTCCCATAGTTCAGTCCGTCAGCGCTGTGCGAAACCTTTTGTGACAGCTAGTATTTCGGCTGAAGTACTGTTTGTGAAAACATGTAGTCTGAAAACCTTGTAAGAGTGTTGAAGGGTGGGTTGTGCTGAGAAATAATTGTTAACAAAAAAATTTCTTTCGCTGCAGGATTTCTGAGCTAATCAGCATTGGAGTTAAACAATCAGGCTGTTGTGCAAGAAAATTTAAGCAACCTACCAAAGATGGTGTCGCCAAACTTGTTTGTTTGATTTCCTAAAACCGAACCAGAGTGCTTTACAAGCACTGAACACTTGACGATAGTAGGAACCGAACATCATCAACAGTCTGAGGAGCCTCGTGGGCAATAAGAAGAAATGGCACTGTTTTAATCTGGCTGTCCACTTGAATTCGAGCATGCAATGACGGGATTGGCTAACTTCAGTGCTAATTAACTCGGTAGTGACATAACGCATCGAATTTTATTCTCAACAATCATTTCTTAGCACACCCTTCCAAGCAACACCCTTCAACCTATTCAGATTGTTTCTGACCACCTTTTATATACACTGAAGAGCTAAAGAAACTGGTACAGTTGGCTAATACCGTGTAGGACCCCCGCGAGCACGCGGAGGTGCCGCAACACGACGTGGCATGGACTCGACTAGTGTCTGAAGTAGTGCTGGAAGGAATTAGCACCACGAATACTGCAGGGCTGTCCATAAATCCGTCCGAGTACGAGGAGGTCGAGATCTCTTCTGAACAGCACGTTGCAAGGCATCTCATATATGCTCAATAATGTTCATGTCTGGGGAGTTGGGTGGCCATCGGGAGTTTTTAAACTCAGAAGAGTGTTCCTGAGCCACTCTGTAGCAATTCTGGACGTGTGGGATGTCGCTCTGTCTTGCTGGAATTTCCTAGCCCGTCAGTATGCACAATGGACATGAATGGACGCAGGTGATCAGGCACGATGCTTACGTACGTGTTGCCTTCAGAGTCGTTTCTAGACGCATCAGGGGTCCCATATCACTCCAAATGCATACGTCCCACACCATTACAGAGGCTCCTCAAGCCTGAACAGCCACCTGCTGACATGCAGGGTCCATGGATTCATGAGGTTGTCTCCATACCCGTACACATCCATCCACTGGATAGAATTTTAAAAGAGACTAGTCCGATCAGACAACACGTATCCTGTCATCAACAGTCCAGTGTCGGTGTTGACAGGCCCAGGCGAGGTGTAAAGCTTTGTGTCATGTAGACAAGTGGGCCTTCGGCTCCGAAAGCCAATATCGATTATGTTTCGTCGAATGGTTTGCTCGCTTACACTTGCTGATGGGCCAGCACTGAAATCTGCAGCAATTTGCGGAAGGGTTTCACTTCTGTCACGTTGAACGATTTTACTCAGTCGTCGTTAGTCCCGTTCTTGCAGGATCTTTTTCCGGCCGCAGCGATGTCAGAGATTTGATATTTTAGCGGATTCCTGATATTCACGGTACACTTCGTGAACTGGTCGTATCGCTCATCCGCTGAATATAACACCACGTTCAAACTCGGTTAAATCTTGATAACCTGCCATAGTAGCAGGAATAACAGATCTAACAACTGCCCCAGACACTTGTCTTATATAGGCGCTACCGACCGCAGCACCGTATTCTGCCTGTTTACATATCTCTGTATTTGATTACGCATGCCTATACCAGTTTCTTTGACGTTTCATTTTAAATGCTAGAATCTGATCCCCGCAAGATGTGTTAATAGCTACAGACGAGATTAGTCCCGCAGTCAGATGGTCCAACACACAAATCATCTGATATCATTGCGGGAGCAGTCAGTTACGACACGGGTGTTGTGATTGGGGTGTTTCGTTCACTCAGTCATGGTGATAGCTATACATTTTCACTAGCGTGCATGGTACTTTATATAAAAATGGAGTATACTTTTTTATTTATTTGTTATAAACTCTTACATATAGCAGAGTGTATTAAGATATAAGATCATAGTTACATATCTACACTAATCCGATAGAACTTTATAATCACCGACCTACTATCGGTATAAACCCATCCAGGCAGTAGTAGTGTTCAAATGGTTCAAATGGCTCTGAGCACTATGGGACTCAACTGCTGAGGTCATTAGTCCCCTAGAACTTAGAACTAGTTAAACCTAACTAACCTAAGGACATCACAAACTACCATGCCCGAGGCAGGATTCGAACCTGCGACCGTAGCGGTCTTGCGGTTCCAGACTGCAGCGCCTTTAACCGCACGGCCACTTCGGCCGGCGCAGTATTAGTGTCACCTGGCTAGGAATGGCTGCTAGTTAGACACACGCACGATGCATGTAGTATCAGTGAGCGTGATGTCCGTGTGTGGAATAGGAAGGCGCATATTCTATCCGAGATTTCCCAAGTATAGATTGTGTTAGCCCATCTGCTTTCAGAAACGGCACTTGTCGGATGTTCGAGGAGTGCTTGGTAAGTGTCTTCAACCATGGCGAGAGCAAGGTAAGACCATGCCAGACGTTGTAGGGTTGAGCGGCCACCCCTCATTATGGATGTTGGATGTGACTGGTAAAACAACAGAGGCACCGAACTGTGGCAGAGATAACATCAGACTTTAGTGATGGACTGGATACAAGTGTGTCTGAACACACAGTGCACTGAACACTCTTAATGATAGGCCTCCTCAGCCATCAATCCCTGCATGTGCCAATGTTAACACCATGACATCAGCAACTATTACTGAAATTGGCACGCGGACACAGGTACTAGAAGTTGGCGCAGTGACAGAGCGTTGCATGGTCTGGTGAATCCTGGTAGTTCCTTTTATTATGTCGATGGGAGGGAACGAATCCGTCGTCTTCCAGGGAACAGTTTCCTGGCACGTGTGCGGTGGGATGGAGACAAGCTGGTGGCAGCTCCACTATGCTCTTGCGAACATCCTCATGGGCATCCGTGGGTCCAGTGGAGCTTGTGCAAGGCATCATGATGGCCAAGGTGTATCGTACACTGGCTGCAGACCACGTACATCCCCACATAAATATCATGTTTCCCGATGGCTGTGGCATTTTTCAACAAGATAATGTGCCATTTCACAAGGCCATGAGTATGATGGAGTGGTTCAAGGAATACAGTGGCGAGTTACAATTGGTGAGCTGGCCCCTCAACTCGCCAGATCTGAACCCAATGGAACACATCTCGAATGTGATAGAACGTGAGCTCATCACCCCCCTCCCCGGAATTTACGAGATTTAGGTTTGTTCAGAAGCGTTGCCAACTCCTTCCAGCGAACTATCAAGGCCTCATTGCTTCCATGACATGATGCTTCACCGCTGTTATCTGTGCTAAAGTTGGACATACCGGCTATTAAGTAGGTGGTCATAATGTTACGACTGATCAGTGAGTTTGCCACACATATTAAGCAAAAATATTACTTAAGTCTATGTTTGTTTTGGTTGCATTCATCTTCATCAATAGTGTGTACAGTTATTATAAGAATAAATAATCTGAGCTCTACAATCAGTTCATCGCTGTCGCTGATGGAAAAATTAACAAGATTATAATCCTTATAAACCTTGGTGCTAAATCCAATGAATGCGGGGTGACAGTTCTTGTTATAAGCGTCTGTGGTGATAGTGAACGTATGTTACAGGTTATGGCCACTGATGTGTCTGCTCACACCGTCAACTCAGCCACTAAATCACTCTTTAAGGAAAACAGTGATTGCACGACATTAGTGTATTCAAGAAGTCTACTTGATTCATGTGCATTAGATTTTCTAGAACTAATTGTCCCAGAATATGTCATGGCTGTTCAGCTGTAGGACTAAGGTCTCAGACAAGAGGATTGTGTTCCTGCTTATTACATGGTCATGTGGCTGAATTCAAGGAATGTGCATAAAGTGCTTTTAGACTTTAATAGGAAACTTACAGGAAGACACCGTAATTTGTATACAACTGATTATTATCTATTCCAAAGAAATTGTACCCTTGTTATGAGATATTTCAAATAGATTTAAATGGCTGTGTCAAGTGTTTAAGAGCGAGGCGCTTCTTTCTAAGTGTGAAATTTACTACAGGGTGTTTCAAAAATGACCGGTATATTTGAAACGGCAATAAAAACTAAACGAGCAGCGATAGAATTACACCGTTTGTTGCAATATGCTTGGGACAACAGTACATTTTCAGGCGGACAAACTTTCGAAATTACAGTAGTTACAATTTTCAACAACAGATGGCGCTGCAAGTGATGTGAAAGATATAGAAGACAACGCAGTCTGTGGGTGCGCCATTCTGTACGTCGTCTTTCTGCTGTAAGCGTGTGCTGTTCACAACGTGCAAGTGTGCTGTAGACAACATGGTTTATTCCTTAGAACAGAGGATTTTTCTGGTGTTGGAATTCCACTGCCTAGAACACAGTGTTGTTGCAACAAGACGAAGTTTTCAACGGAGGTTTAATGTAACCAAAGGACCGAAAAGCGATACAATAAAGGATCTGTTTGAAAAATTTCAACGGACTGGGAACGTGACGGATGAACGTGCTGGAAAGGTAGGGCGACCGCGTACGGCAACCACAGAGGGCAACGCGCAGCTAGTGCTGCAGGTGATCCAACAGCGGCCTCGGGTTTCCGTTCGCCGTGTTGCAGCTGCGGTCCAAATGATGCCAACGTCCACGTATCGTCTCATGCGCCAGAGTTTACACCTCTATCCATACAAAATTCAAACGCGGCAACCCCTCAGCGCCGCTACCATTGCTGCACGAAAGACATTCGCTAACGATATAGTGCACAGGATTGATGACGGCGATATGCATGTGGGCAGCATTTGGTTTACTGACGAAGCTTATTTTTACCTGGACGGCTTCGTCAATAAACAGAACTGGCGCATATGGGGAACCGAAAAGCCCCATGTTGCAGTTCCATCGTCCCTGCATCCTCAAAAAATACTGGTCTGGGTCGCCATTTCTTCCAAAGGAATCATTGGCCCATTTTTCAGATTCGAAACGATTACTGCATCACGCTATCTGGACATTCTTCGTGAATTTGTGGCGGTACAAACTGCCTTAGACGACACTGCGAACACCTCGTGGTTTATGCAAGATGGTGCCCGGCCACATCGCACGGCCGACGTCTTTAATTTCCTGAATGAATATTTCGATGATCGTGTGATTGTTTTGGGCTATCCGAAACATACAGGAGGCGGCGTGGATTGGCCTCCCTATTCGCCAGACATGAACCCCTGTGACTTCTTTCTGTGGGGACACTTGAAAGACCAGGTGTACCGCCAGAATCCAGAAACAATTGAACAGCTGAAGCAGTACATCTCATCTGCATGTGAAGCCATTCCGCCAGACACGTTGTCAAAGGTTTCGGGTAATTTCATTCAGAGACTACGCCATATTATTGCTACGCATGGTGGATATGTGGAAAATATCGTACTATAGAGTTTCCCAGACCGCAGCGCCATCTGTTGTTGAAAATTGTAACTACTGTAATTTCGAAAGTTTGTCTGCCTGAAAATGTACTGTTGTCCCAAGGATATTGCAACAAACGGTGTATTTCTATCGCTGTTCGTTTAGTTTTTATTGCCGTTTCAAATATACCGGTCATTTTTAAAACACCCTGTATAAGCGTTATGATATAAAAGCACTACGCCAGACTCTTTTCTCTGCTCCTATTAGCTGCACTGTGAGAGTTGTGAAAATAAAGAAACGGTTTATTAAAGTAGTAATATGTGTGTAGTCACTGCAGCTTAGCAAGTAACATCTTATAACTGATCTAATGTGACTATGTGTTCTTAATCATCTCTTTGTTCATATTTGAATATTGAATGCAGCCACTCTGAGAAGATGAAAGCTGCCTACTAGTTACTGACAGACAGTGCAAGGGAAGTGCCCGCATCTCGTGGTCGCGCGGTAGCGTTCTCGCTTCCCACGCGCGGGTTCCTGGGTTCGATTCCCGGCGGGGTCAGGGATTTTCTCTGCCTCGTGATGGCTGGGTGTTGTGTGCTGTCCTTAGGTTAGTTAGGTTTAAGTAGTTCTAAGTTCTAGGGGACTGATGACCATAGATGTTAAGTCCCATAGTGCTCAGAGCCATTTTGCAAGGGAAGCACGTGGCACACACCGACTCCTGAGGCATTGCTTCTAATGTGTGTGTGTGTTTATCTCTACTGCATTAGGTGGCTCCCACCTCTCATCCAGCTTTGATCAGCGCCAGTTTCCGTGTAGCAGCAGTAGCGATGGTGGCGGTCACGGTGGTGGGGTGGGGCTATGGTGGCAGTAGCGGTGATGGCCATCGCGCTGTGGAGGTCCCCAGTCGGGCATGTGGGCTGGTCTGTGGGTTGGCGTGCGGTAGGTCTTCCCTTTCACTCCACAGGAGGGGATTCGTCGTCACCTCATGGCTTCCAACAGCAACACTGCGTGGCAGGCAATTAGTAGTACTACTTACTCAAAGCGCTGCATATTAGTGTGTGCTGCATTGTCAGGCAGTGTGAACATTAGATGCCAGTATACTGAGAACAAAGCCAAGAATCTTATTTATCTCCTTGGCTTTAATTCCCTTGGCCTCTGCCTCAGTCATCACGGATACCCACTTTTCAACTGTGCTACTGTCAGTGGCAGTTTTTGTATTTATTATGTTTTTCAAAGAACAAAATTCATTGAATAGGTTATCCTCATTTATGTTTACCTGAATACGAGTACGCATGTTCTGAAAATGTCTGTGACTCGGAGCCAGAAGCATGCTACAATGGTTCGAGGAGCGTTATAGTGAACTCACGTTGATGTCTGGGCTACCAAGCTCGCCTGATGTAAATCCCATGGAAACCGTCTGGGTCGCTATCGGTCGCCATCACCGTGAACGTAAATCAGCGGTCCTTTATTTACACGAACTACATGACGTGTGCATAGACCTCTAATGCCACATATTTCAACAATTCTACCAACGAACTGCCGGATCCATGATACGCAGAATCAGTGATGTATTTCGTTCCAAAGACGGACAAACAAGGTATTAAGCAGATGGTCACAATGTTTTGGTTCATCAGTGTGTATGACATTCTGAATAGCGTCGGCCGGCCAGAGTGGCCGAGCGGTTCCGGGCGCTTCAGTCTGGAACAGCGCTGCTGCTACGTTCGCAGGTTCGAATCCTGCCTCGTTCATGGATATGTGTGATGTCATTAGGTTAGTTAGGTTTAAGTTGTTCTAAGTTCTAGGGGACTGATGACCTCCGATGATAAGTCCCATACTGCTCAGAGCCATTTGAACCATATTTTTTTTGATAGCGTCGGAAGCTCATTAAGGCAATTAGCGATTGATATTGAAGTACGCATAGAAGGCGCAACACTAGAAAATTGTAGCGATATGTAGGAAGACCTGCAGAAACGGGTTGGTAGTAGACCCACTACACAAAAAAAAGTGCACGCTCTGCACATATCTAGGCGGAAAGATGCATTAGAGTTTTTTCTTACATTATTGCTGAACAATCACTGGAAACAGAGACTGCCATTAAGTATCTGCGAGTATGCGTAGAGAGTTGTTTAAAGTGGAACGAAAATAAAAGAACTTATCGTAGGGCAGATAAATGGCAGACTGAGATTGTAAAGAAATTATATAAACAGAGGAGATGTGAGTGGGGCTACAGAGACTGGAGCTCATAAGGAGGTTAACAATCGTTCTTTCGATGCACAAACCATGACTACAAGAGGAAGGGAAGGTAATGAGAGCGGTACACCAAGCACCCACCACCACAAGGCGTCAGGACTATAGGTGTGGACGTCAGAAGATTTAAAATATTTAAAATTCTAGAATATCTTTTTGGAGCCCCAAATATTCTCGTCACGGTATATAAATCTGGTAAACAAAAGTCTGATCACGTTAAAAGAGATCTGAGAAAAGACTTATTTCCTATTGCGGGAGCAAAATAGGTATTATTATCAGATTACTTGAGTAGTCAATGTGAGTGTTAACTTTTGAAAGGTCGTAGTAAGCTGCGCACACGGTCCGCGCACTGGACAATTCCTAAGTATCCCACGTGGCCACAGCTTTCTAGGGAACGGCTACAAGAAGGGGACACAAGCACACTGGACTCTCTACCGTGTCACAAAAACTCTGCCGGACGGTGAAAGTCAGAAATGTTTAGGTTACTGCCAAGTCTATGGGAAGGAGGTACACTATAGGATTCACTAAAACAAAATTCGAAAATATTTTTAAGTAATGTTCAAACGATGCTTGCAGCTGTATCATTTTTGACGTACCCCCCCCCCCCCTCCCAAAGCAGGTTCGATAGAGCATACAAAGTGCCATAATTCCCATACAGAAGATTATACTTCAGAGTCCTCACACGCTATGTTGCGTACCTGTACTTATGAACGAAACTACTTACAACGAATTGGTTTTTGACGTAAGTATTCTTTCGGTATGTATACTGTCAATACCGATACCAAATATGCTATTATTTCGTAGTATCATACGGAACCTCAGAGTATATGTATCCGATATATGCTTTGGTGTTCGGCAAAATAATAACCATTACTGAGAGTATAACGAGAGTTAAAATGTGTGGTGTATGTATGTACAAGGCCTACATATGAAACAAATGTGCAATAGAGAAAATTACATATTCGGCTATACGGTACTCTTCAAGTTGCTTATGGTGTAGTTGTCGTGGCACTCTGTCACCCCACTACCTCTCTCCATATTCCACTCGGCAAGCGCATGATGAAACGATTGTTGGCAAATGAGCTCTTATTTCTCTGATTTTCTATTCGTGGTTAATTCGCGAGACGTATGTGAGACTAATATATACATTGGTAGACATTTCTAGCACGCACTTTCTAGAAATTTCAGCAGTAAACCTCTCCTTGATGCAGAACACCTCTCTTTTAGAGTCTGCCACTGGAGTTTATTGAGAATCTCCAACATCTTCCTGCGCCGACTAAATGATCCCGTGACGCAAAGAACAACTGTTCACTGAAACTTATCTGCCTTTTCTGGAAATCCTAGCTGTGGAGGGTCACAGATGGATGACCCGCACTCGGTATATCGTCCAACAAGTGTTCTGTATCACACTTCTTTCTCCAATGAATTTCATTTCCTTAAGATTCTCACAATGTATGGCAGCTTGGTATCTGCTACTCCTATAATTTTTCCAGTGTTGTTATTCCACTTTAGGTCGCTGTGGGTGATTACTTATTGGTATTTTATAGTAGTTACTGATCCAGTGATTTGTTGCCGATAGAGTAATGGAGCAGTATAAGAGGAAGAAACTCCTTTCCCATTCGGCAGAAAAACTTGGGCCGAGTCTCCTTGCTGACAATGCTGTACGACCTTTTATTTTCTATTAGTGTCCGCAAAATCCGTTTGCAGCCATCGAACTATCTTTCCTGCAATGAGCCGAAACTAGTGTGCGGAATTATTAAAGAGCAGGTCTTTTAAACATGATGAATTTCCCTCCGCCACACACCGTTGGGTGGCTTGCGGAGTATAAATGTAGATGTAGATTGTGTCGGTACGGTTGAGTATAAATGCTGCAGTCGGAAGATGTAAAAAAAGTTCATCATCCACATTTCATCTATTGTTTACTTTCCAAAGAAAGCCTCAGTATTTGGTATACTAGTATTTCGTAGTATTCTTCTTTATATACAATAAACTTATTTCACGCACGCACCATAGCATATTTAAACTATTAGGTAACAGTCATTTGCACACCACTACACTCCACAAAGATGTATTCACAAAATAGATTTAATGTCCAACCAATAGCATAGCAGGAAGCAAACCCTGTACCACAGAAAAGTAGTTGCTGCATTTTGGCGGCCTGCTTGCCTGCCTTCAGCTGAATGGGCGACGGTAAACTAAAAGGTAGTTCATCCAACGTGGATAAAATAACATTAAGACATAGACATTGATAACACCATATGTACACAAATGCTCAGCTTTAAGTTGATGATTAGGCGTGTAACTATAGTAAAAGTGGTGAACACTAGTATTACTTAGTTAGTGAACGTTTGCTAACAAACCTGAGAATTGTTCAGTGTGGACTGCTGTCAGACAGATTATAGTTCTGAGACTCAGCTGCTGGTCTATTGCTGGGGCACATATAGATCACTGCTGATTTACCACAACAGTGCCAAACTGCGAAAAATGCTCCAGTAAAGCTGTGGGCTTACATTTATCAATTAAGGGTGGAAGGACGGCCATCTGTAATCTATTTTGCGGGTTGAAAAAATTAGTTCCTCGTATCAGCGTCCTTACATTACACCTAGCTTACTTACATTATAACTAATAGTGACAATAAAATCAAAAGAAAAGACGATAAAATAAAAACAGAAGTAGGAACAAAAAGGAGACAAAACAAGTGTGACTATGAATCCAGATAACAAAGCTGATCTTACGAATTATTGCGTATACAAGCTTACCATTGAGTTGAGGGTAACTTATTAATTTATTTTTGTAACTGATAGTGATTTACAGGGCGAGTTGTTCCTTAGTCGAGTGCTCGCATATACACTGAAGCGCCAAAGAAACTGATATAAGCATGCGTACTCAAATACAGACATATGATAATAGGAAGAATACGGCGCTGCGGTTGGCGACACCTGTATCAGACAACAAGTGTCAGGCGCAGTTGTTAGATCGGTTACTGCTGCTACAATGGCAGGTTATCAAGATTTAAGTTAGTATGAACGTGGTGTTATAGTAAGCGCACGAGCGATGGGACACAGCATCTCCGACGTATCGATGAAGTGGAGATTTTCTCTTACGACCGTTCACGATTGTACCGTGAATACCAGAAATCCGGTAAAACTTCAAATCTCTGACATCGCAGCGGTGGCGAAAAGATTCTGCGAGAACGGGACCAACGACAAATGAAGAGAATCGTTCGACGTGACAGAATTGCAAACCTTCCGCAAATTGTTGCAGATTTCAGTGCTGGGCCATCAACAAGTATCAGTGCGCGAACCATTCAACGAAACGTCATCGATATGGGCTTCCTGAGCCGAAGGCCCACTCGTGCATGCTTGATGACTAGGCAATACAAAGCTTTACGCATCGCCTGGGCCCATCGACGCCGACATTGGAGCACTGATGAATGGAGACTTGTTTCCTGGTCGGCCGAGTATCGTTTCAAATAGTATGGCGCGGATGGACGTGTACAGGTATGGAGACAACCTCATGAATCCATGGAGCCTGCATGTCAGCAGGGGACTGTTCAAGTTAGTGGAGACTCTAAAATGGTGTGGGGCGTGTGCAGTTGGAGTGAAATGAGACCCGTGATTATCTAGAAACGACTATGACAGTACTATGACACCAGAAACGACTATGGCAGTAGTATGACACGTACGTAAGCATCCTGTCTGATCACCTGCATCCATTCATGTCCTTTGTGCATTCCAACAGAATTGGGCAATTCCAGCAAGACAATGCGACACTCCGTACGTCCAGAATCGCTGCAAAGTGGCTCCAGGAACACTCTTCTGACTTTAAACGCTTCCGCTGGCCACCAAACTCTTTAGACATGAACATTATGGAGCATATCGGGGATGCCTTGCAACGTGCTGTTCAGAAGAGATCTCCACCCCCTAGTACTCTTACGGGTTTATGGACAGCAGGTATGCCAGTTTCTTTGGCTCTTCAGTGTAGTAGAACTTGGTATAGACACTTGTGGCACAGACTCGGGAAATAACTACCAATTAAGAGAGCCGGGTCACCAAACTGAACTAACACATCACAGTGGAAGCTCATTTCTTAGCACGCGCTGTCCTGAGATGCCTGCCTCGAAGGAGTGTGCTCCTATTTACACGTACATAGAATGAGATAGTAAATTACAGTATTCCGCAAATAAGAAAGCTCCAGAATCTCGTAGAAATCATAAATGTCAAATGATAAACAATTACAGTGATTAGCAGTCGAGCCGAAGAGCTGCACGTCAACAGCCAACGACTGTGGTCGCTACACTAGGGCGTACGACATACAGCACTCCCATACGAATGTAGAAACTTATTTATACTGTAAGCATGGCGTCTCGCGAATGTGGTTGATTTAGCAATATTGTATCAGAGGATACATATTTATCTCACGTAGGAATTAGAGTGAAGTCGAGGAGGTGGTAGTAGTCATTGTTTGGACGTCGCTCTAGAAATTCGCATTAACAGAATATAAGTAAATCTCTGCTCGATTGGTTTGTGATCCATCTAGGAAAAGAACTTTTCGTGTTGTTTAAAATTTGGGGTGACGCCTACATCTTTCAGCATATCTATGCAGTATTTATCAGTAGTTACACACCATCTTAAGAGTTGGCCAATTATTACACTGAAATCCTTAACAAAAGAGAGGAAGGGGACGTCTTTATTGTTTAGAACGACATTTGGAAGGGTTCTGAGCAAACATAAGAATTTTCCTGCGATTTAGTAGCATTCAGCTTGCATCTTGTTTAGTTGTCTCAGTCATAAACATCTTGGATACACTTATTAATGCAGTTTATAGAGCTTAGTTTTCTGCTCTAGTGCTCAGTTACAATATAAGATTATCCTCATACGGCCGGTAGTCGCTGTGTGGGAGTCTAAAAGTTATTTCACATTAGTATATAAGGAAATTTTGGTATCAATTATTTCTAATCAGCCATCAGTACACCAATTATTTAAGGTGTAACTAGATTTGTTAGTTCAATGGTTGACTGATTTGCTACTAAACTGCGCGATTAAAACTGCTCATGAGCTACGTCTGAGATGTTAACAGGTCCCATAATATGAATGGTTCATATGCTCTGTTTAGAAGATACTGTATACCAATGGCTTTTAATGATTTTTCTGAAAGCATCAAAACAAGTGACCTTCAAGGAATTTTTGAATGGGTGGTGCAGTCTCGGATCTAGGTATGTCTTAAATAAATGGTGTAATGGTGGCTGTTTGGAGATAATTAATACCAAATTCCCAAATTTAATCACACCAATCACCCAACTCAAAGTGTATCACGATAACGAATAAAATCCTATAATTATACGAGGAAAATAGCAATAACTGTAAAACCAACCCTTGATGGATCCCTGATACTATATTCTCGTTTACGTATTTTGCATTCCTATTGTGCACTATTTGCGTCCTGCTCGTATATGACTGAAACGACTATGCAGAGAACAAGGACTGAATTAGTGTTTGGCGTAGGAAAGTCATCATAGTTATGACACTGGATCACAAAATCAATTCATAAGTGTTTATTTCGCACTGCTTTTAGATCATATTGTAGTAGACAACCGCCATACAGGGTAGATACTAGGATATAACTGGTAGTCCAAGTCCTTCTAATTCTTAAAAATTTTGAAGAAACTTTAGGCAACAACATCTGTGTACAAAACCGCTTCCAGTATTTATGTTACAGTAAAACTGTATAATGTGCACGATCTAAAATGATCTATGCTACGAGGGGAAATAAAGACGTGGCGTGCGAGACAGATACGCCACTTAACGTTGACGTAGTTCTACACATGCAAAGTATAAATATGAAACAAGCATAACATCATTTCAGAAGACGTCTGCTTCGGCATGTAACTTGAATTTCGCTGTTGGGTATCAAAAGTAGCTTAATGTACTCGTAAAAGCTATAGAATTTATTTGGGCGGTGTCGGAGAATAGGTGCACTGAAAGTGACTGCCGATACTGAAAACTTTTATTCATGTAAATAATGAGTAACATGACGCACACTTAAAATACATTCTGTACAAGAATATGGTGCGGATTCATTAGCAGTGCTGAAGATGGGTATTTATATTTGAATAATTTCTCCTGTAGTAGAATCAATGTAGGTTTAACTCATCGCTTAATTAGTAGCAATGAGTTTCTCGACGAATCGATCCTGTCCGCAAGACTGAAGGTAATCAACGTGATGGGAGTGGGATTATGCTCGAGCCGTGGATTATGCTGTCACCGGCGCTTGGAAACCGCCTCCCTGCGCTTCTTCCACGCCACCGTAGCTCAATATTCCTACTCTGCAGATCACAAATTGTAAGACTGCAAATTTCAAGTGACCACTGGTTTCTAACAGCACTGCATTTGCTCTAATTATATGCACGACACTTAAAGTCTAGGTAATTTTCTAGCTTCAGACACCCTCAGTGACGTGGATAGTACACTTTCTTCTGCACTTCAACTTCATCCACATTTACATCTACACTCGTCAATCCACCTCACGGTGTGTGGCGGAAGTATCACCATTATTTGCCATTCCCTGTTCCATTCGCGAATTACTCGAGGCAAGAATGATTGTAAGACCCCATGAGAGTTCCAATTTCTCTGCTTTTCTCTTCATGATCATTTCGCCAGATGTACGTGAAGGGAAGTAATATGCTGCTCGTCTCTTCTGGGAACGTATGCTCCCGGAATTTAAACAGCAAACCTCTCAATGATGCACAACGCCTCTTTTGCATCGTCTAGCACTTTAGTTTTGCAACACTACTAGTGCCTTGTCCGCTACAAATGGTAAGTGTATGCAGGGTGTTTGGATGACTGACGCGTGGCTAGCAAGTTGTCGTAGTGTGGCTGGGTCATGTAAGCTGGCCAGTGCGGCCTGACGGATGGGAGGTATCCGCAGCTCGACAACTAGGAAACTCTTAGAGGAAAGGGCTCAAATGTTGCCGCAAGCAGCATGCTGATGAGTGAGTAAGATGGGGAGCCTACAGAACGTGTTAAACTGAAACCTAATACACTCATTAGAATAGGCAAAAATGCTTACAGACATGCTATGTAAAATATCAAGACAGTGCCTCATTCTTGATTAAATGATGAGCTCACTAAAATTATTACAGTATATATGGAATTATCGTTAACAAAGTTATAAAATTTCTATGAAATTAATAACAGGCGATAGATTCACGCAGTGGATAGGATAAAGTGCGCGCATTTCAAGTGGTTGCCTAATTCCAGGTAGCTGAACTCCGACAACAAGTAGTGAAGGTCATTGTGATACGCCATTATGAATTTAGTGCCGGTGCTTTTAACATTTCGTTCTCCACTGCTAGTTTTACATTTTGGTCAAGACAAACGTTTCCTGCAGAGTTCAGTTGGAAGTCTTTCCTCAAGCCAGGTAAGACGTACTTTGAATGTATTTATATCAGACAATAATTTGAAGCAACCTCTTTCTTATTTAATTGATAAAACGTGTCGCCCATAAATCACTTACGGTTACATTGTGCCTAAATAGAAGTAAGATATGGATGGATAGATACTGATAGAGTGCACTGTTTCGGGTACCCGAAATCTGACGTCAGTTGATACAAATAGAAGTTCTGAGTTTTATTTCAGATTTCACTTTACAGTGTTTGAGAGACAAAGATGTTGGGCCATTGATGGGTTGGGCATACTGCAGAACCGCAGTAATGGAAGTGGCTGCAAATGGTTTTTTGAAAAGATGTGGGATCTATCCTTGCGACCACTGGTTTCTTCATCTATGAATTTGCCTCCTCAGCAGTCTGCAACAAATGTGGATAAGGCCTCAACAGCCGTGGCAGGGACATTGTCGACTGCAGCTAATGGAATGCGACAAACAGAGGTTTTTATTTTTAAAGTCAGCCCATCTCCTGTACTTCAGCCACGAAACTCGATACCAAGAGCTGGTAGTGTTGACATAACTTTCTTTTGAAAAAAACGTTGGAGCAGTCCGTGGCTAAAGGGAAAAAGGAAGAAAATACCTTCTACAACACTTACGCCAGGAGCTTCATTTGATGCATTTGGTAGGCCTTCAGCATCTGGGGCTACCAAAAGGAAGCTATTTATAACAAAGAACCAAAGCGTCATGAAGCAGCAGGATCGTAGTGAGGAAGCGTTGATGAAACCATGTTGAAAGACTCATCATCTGAATATGAAGGGAACAAGTAGTGCATTTACAACGACCAAAAGGGGTCAACTGATACCTCTAAAGAGACCTGGATTAAGCGCATGGGCTGCTTTCGCTAGTATCATGAGATTAATGCAGGTGTCAACGATGGTTCCTGTAAGGTTTTTAAATGTGACTTCTGTATCAAAAACCACAAAGACTAAGCATTTTTTTTTTTTTTGTTATGGCTGAAACATCTGGAGAGTAATCGACAGTTACGCAATACTCTTTACTTTTGAAACAAACATTTGTTGCGAATAAAGGCTATATTGCTAATTCATTAAATTTTAGTGTTTATTTACAATTGGTAATTAGGAAACTCAAAAACCCGAAATCAGGTATCATATTTTCCATAGGCAAAAATTGCACGTTTTATTCTTTATTCTGTTATTACACAATGAGAAAAATATTCTTAAGGACTTTTGGAAGGGTAGTATTTAAATGTTCCTTTGTAATATTATAACATGTTTTCTATATTTTAAAGACTGCTAATTTACTGATAATTTTAAATTTAAAAACAGTACCCGATAAAAGTGCACTTTTTCCTAGATGCGACAGGCCGTTAAGTAGCACTTGATGTTAGCTAACGGATGAACAAGTCTCTAACACTGGTAACCAAAACAGTCAATAGTTAGAAATTATTTCACGAATGTCTAAAAAGGAGTGCCAAAAACATGGATTTTACATATGTACATTATTATCACTAGCATGAGTGTCCAATCCTACTTTCGTATCAGTCCATTTGTTTATTTAATGAGATTTCAGTTTTCCATCTACACATTGCAATAACGAAATTGCAGATTCTACCGAGACACCAGAGAAAATGCGTCTGAAGACTCTGAGGAGAGACAAAGAGACTAGTGGCTCCGTAGACATCTCAAATTTCGTTTTTGCAAATGTGTAGATGATCTCGGCCCAAACAGATACAGTTTATCACATGATTCACACGACGGTCTGTGCCAACTGAAACCGTCGGTTTGTTCCGCATTACAAACAAAATGATTTTTGGAATAGAATTTTACGTGCTCATTAGATAGAGCGTTCTATAGATATGTATCGAGAGATAACCCACAATCCAGCAACGACTAAGCAGCGTTGCTGCATGGCAGCAGCAGTCAGTGACGCTCAACGATTTTGGAATTAGTTTTGATTGCGTGATGACTTTACGAGACGGTAAATGGAGCATCACATGCACTGAATGTGAGAGCGCTGCTCTGTTTGTCTGCTAGATCGTTTATGTAGTTCATAAACAGCAGAGAGTCTGTAACTCTTCCTAGGGGAACGCCAGATATCACTTCTGTTTTATCCAGTTACTACGAACTGTGATCTTTCCGACAGGAAATCGCAAATCTAGTAGCACAGCTGAGACGATAGCATGCAATTTGATTAGAAGTCGCATTTGAGGTTCAAACTGGTTCAAAAGCCTTCTGGAAATCTAAACATATGGCATCAGTTTGAGGCCCCCTGTCAATGGAACTTATTACTTCGTGTGAACAAAGGGCTAGTTTTGTTTCACAAGAAAGACTTTTTTTCTGATTCCATGTTGGGTAGTTCTCAATAAAACGTTTTCTTCTTTCGATCGAACACAGCTTATGTTAGAAAATCCTACTGCAAATCGACGTTAGCGACATAGGTCTGCAATTCAGCTGATTATTCCTATTTCCTTTCGTAAGTATTGGTGTGAGCAACTATTTCAATCTTTAGGTGCGGATCTTTCGTCGAGCGAGCGATTGTATGTGATTGCTAAGTGTGGAGTCATTTCACTGAAGCGAAAAAGAAAGTGGTATAAGCATGCGTATTCAAATACAGAGATATGCAAACAGGCAAAATACGGCGCTGCGCTCAGCAACGCCTATATAAGACAACAAGTATCTGTCGCAATTATTAGAACGGTTGCTGTTACTACAATTCCAGCTTATCAAGATTGAAGTGAGTTTGAACGTAATGTTATAGTCGGAGCACGAGCGATGGGACACGCCACCTGCAACCAATCATGTCCATTGTGCATTCCGACGGACTTTGGTAGTTACAGCAGGACAATGCGACACCCCACGCGTCCAGAATTGGTACAGAGTGGCTCCAGGAAGACTCTTCTGAGTTTAAACACTTCCACTGGCACAAAACGCACCTGACATGAACATTATTGAGCATATCTGGGATGCCTTGCAATCTGCTATTCGGAAGCGATCTCCATCCCCTCGTACTCTTACGAATTTATGGACACCCCTGCAGCATTCATGGTGTCAGTTCCCACTAGCACTACTTCAGACATTAGTCGAGTTAATGCCACGTCGTGTTGCGGCACTTCTACATGCTTTCGGGGATCGTACACGATATTAGACACGTGTACCAGTTTCTTTGGTTCTTCAGTGTATATCAGCACACTCTGTAAGTAACCCAACTGGTATGCAATCTGATGTTATTGCCTTTAGCAAGTGTTTTAATCTGTTCCGCTACACCCAAGAAATGTACTTTTAAGTTAGACATGTTGAAGTTGTTCTTGATTCAAATTCTGGAATATTTCCTTCATCTTGTTTCGCGAAGGAATTTCGGAAAAACATGTTTAGCAACTCATCTTTAGCGGCACTCTCATCAGTAACATTACCATTGCTATTGAATTGTGAAGATATTAATTGTGTCTTACCGCTTGTGTACTTTACATATGACCAGAATGTATTCAAATTTTGAGACAGAGTTTCGTTGTGGAAACTACTACAAGCGTCTCGCATAGAAGTGCATGCTAAATTTCGAGCTTCAGCAAAACATCGCCAATCCTGGAAATTGTGCTTTTTTTTAAAATTTGGGATGATTTTTTCGTTACTTCTGCAACAATTGCCTGACCTGCTTTCTTTGACTTTAAGTCACATCTGGTCTATACTTGCGAAGTTAGTTTGGAAGGAGTGAAGATTATCTCTTAGGAAGACGCCAAGCGAACTATTATCTGCTTTTTAAATAGATGTAATTTGCTATTATTTTTGGTGCATTTGAATGTCACGGTATTCGGTCTTACTACAACATACTTGTAGTCACTAGTCACTGTATCCGTTACGATGATCCTTATTTGCTCACGATTATTTGAGGCGAAGAGGTCAAGTATGTTTCCGCAAACATTTGCAGTTCCAGTGGGCTCGTGAAGAATTATTCAGAAGCACGCAGTATAATTTCGGACGACGTTTTATGCCAACCAACGAATTTAAACATGTTCACAAAATTTCCCATCCTACCCGCCCGATCGTTGACATTACCAAAAGTGCATACCACAAACTAGCTAGGTTCCTACACCGTAAATTGAAAGAGAATTTTGTGTTTGAAAAAAATTTCTCCGTCAAAAATTCGGTAGAAGTGGCCAACAAACTTAAAACTTTAGCCTGTTCTGACATCACAAAACTCGTATCATTTGATATTAAAAATTTATACACTAATGTACCTGTTGAGCAGACGATGGACATTATAGAAACCAATTTGCGATACCATAAAAAATTATCTGCCCCTGAGATCGATGAACTAATGGTTCTGTTACGCACCACCCTCAAGTACAATTACTTCTCTCTCAATAATAAAATATATTCGCAACCCTGTGGTCTAGCTATGGGCAGCCCGTTAGCTGGTATCATGTCAGATATTTTTATAAACTCAATGGAGCAGATGTTTTTTCGGAATTATCCAGATTTGGCAAATAATATAATATTCTATGCGAGATATGTAGATGACTTGCTGTTTGTGTTTGAAGGTTCCCATGAAGAGCTAGAACTGTTATTTACCACTTTCAATAACCTCCATGAAAAAATCAGTTTCACGCAAGAAAATCAGACAGCTGATAGGACCTTAGACTATCTCGATTTGACTCTATCCATTATTGGCAACAAAATAGATTTCAAAATTTTTCGGAAAGCAACCTATTCCGACATCATCACCCCAGCTGATTCCACCCATCCTCAGGCCCATAAAATGGCCTTTTTTCACTCGAGTATCCATCGAGCCCTTTCCATTCCGCTTTCGCCAGTCAACTTACAGAACGAATTAACAGTCCTCGAAAACATCGCTCAGAATAATGAATATAATCCCAGTATAGTGAGACAGTTGTTCAACAAAAAAACACGAAAGAAGACTACCACCCTTTCCAGTTCAGGTACCCACAATCAATACCAGGCAACGAAATACATATCAATTCCATTTATAAGTAACATATCCTATAAGGCAGGTCGTTTATTAAAAAACCTAGGGTGTAAAGTTTCATACTTTACCACCAACAACCTCAAAAAGAATTTGGTCCATTCTCTGGATAAAGGTAATGATAAATCATCGCTGTCAGGTGTGTATAAGATCACGTATGCTGAATTTCCTTCTTATTACAATGGCCAGACAGGAAGGGCCCTGTCTGTTAGGTTTAAAGAGCATCTGCCGACAAAAAGCGGTGATGGAACACGAGGATCTACATTCGCTGAACATCTGGTCCAAAAGGCGCATGCTCCCAAGCCTCTAAAAGACGCAGAGGTTTTGCATAATGAAGTCAAGGGATGTAGGCTAGACACCATCGAAGAATTGAAAATTTTTAAACATCTTAATATTGATAGAGACAACTTACTTAATGCTCAGCTACAACTAAAAAATAGAAGTTATTTCGAAGGATTTCAACCTTCACTCCAATGGAGATGACCCACAGTCCGCTTCCAATGGCCGATGCTGTTTCCCTATCTGCTTTGTCCCTTTTAGTGCGATTGTACATGTGTGTCTTTGTATTTCGTAATATGCTTGGTAATGACACATAGTGGCTAAGGCGTTTTTATGTTAAAGACATTTTATGCTTAGCATGCATGGTTTCGACACTAATTTTTTAGTTACTGTAGCGGGGCTTCGCTCTCTTACTATAATATTTAAATGTAATTTTTTTTTTTATACCTTGGCTTTGTAGTTTGTTCTCAGGTAAATTGTTTAATGTTGCTATACCAATAGATAGGTTTGTCCATTTGTAGGACGGCTTCCAGTCACAATTTGTTAATATGTATATTTGCTCTAAGTAATTTTGAGACAGTTTGTCTCTTGCGCCTGCGCTTGCACTTGCGCTCGCGCATGCGCATGGCCGCGGCCGAGCCTCGCCGCGGAACTGCTCGCGACGCCTAGTTTCCGTGCCGCTCACGTGTGGCCCTTATTTCTGGCCGGCGTAGCTCCGTCTACGTTCGCCTTAATGGTTTTAATTTTGACAGACATAATCTTATGATTATGCGTCTTTATTGTTTTAATTTTTAATCTGTGACATGGCCTGTGTTTGGTTCTCAAAATAATTTAATTTTTTGTAAGTATCACGATTCTTTATTATTCAATCATTAGACTGATGATGCATTTCAGTGAGTAATATATGTCCGTATGTGGTTTAATTTATAGGTTCTGAAGAAGATTTCATTACTGAAATCGAAACCTAGGTAAACGAGTAAAAATTACCTTGCAACTGAAGGCTGAAAAAATTGTTTATTTTCTGTACATTTCACGGTTGCTGACACGCTGCAGTATGTTAAAGATTTGGCTTAATCCGGATACCCACCTCCCTATGTGGCAAGTAAAGAAATCTGCAACTTTCACGGTCGCAGATCGCCCACTTGGTTGTGCACCAAAGGTCTACAGTCGGTCCTGTCGACGATGCTACAGATGCGTCTTCATCTCTCAGGCAAGACTGGCAGCCTTTTACACTTCATACAACCGCCCAAAACCAGAGAGAACCTCCTTCGATCCAAAGTGACGCACATCATTGGTACCGACATGAGCCATCACCTGCAGTTGGCTGCACCCTGTCCGCTTCATGGCATCAGGAAGCACCTGTGCCCCATCTGGGATGACTCCTCCTGGTATGCACACAAAGTGCACACTGTATTTCTTCCCCTCCTTGGTAGCTGTACGAGTAAGGGGCCTCATTACGCGCCAAATGTTGGAGCTCCCAACCATCTGTAATTCCACGCTCTGTGAGTGCCCACGTCTTGCAGACCGAGAGGATTCTCCTGAAGCAGGAAAAGCGACTGCCTCTGGTTTGGTGCAGGATGTTCATCACACAGACAGTCCATGGTATCTGTTAGTCAGATGAACTGGGGAAGTCGTTCCATCGGCCCTGTGGAAACTCTTTTGCTGCCCGCCACACTTTGGAACAACGTCCGACTTGACTACAAAGGAGGGATCAACTTCGGTATGGAAGTACCAAGGGCGGACACAGTAGTGGATTCATTGGGGGCCACCTGGGACGTTCTGGGCGTCTCCTGGACCCCAATGTATGCACCCCTCTCCCTCATCCCTCCCCCTCACACGGTGATGTCCATTGGCAAAAGCTTCAAGCTGTGTGACTGTAGCCATCAACACCAGGAGCTGTGAGCAAAAAGTCACCACTCAGCTCTCATATGAACACAGCAATCAACGTCCTTATCGATATTAAAGACGGCGGAAATATTCTCTAGACAGTTATTAAAACTACACGAACATGTAAGAAACGTAAGGGTTTAAACTAAAGAGGACGCTGGAAATTCAAATAGATCGCTTCTTATTAGAAGCTGTGTCAATTCACAAACTAAATTTTAAGAGTCTAGCTGACTATGACAGATCGTTGGGTGGAGTTTGTACGTACATTCTGGACTGTCTGAAGTGAACACATGGCTCTCTGTATGACTTTAGGGATCGTGGCTGTACGTGTGGGACGTCTCTGGATTGTACCATCTGTATTGTGTATCTCTCTTCCGATGGTGAAATGTCTCATCCTGGGTAGTCTGCACTGACTTCTGAGCACCCCCAATCCTTTATCAATTCGGGTGCCTTCAACATTCACAACCCACTGTGAGGTTGAACTATGACTACTGGCTGCGGTAAAGCAATCGAAAACTTGCTTACAGAGCTCGATCTTTATCTCTTGAATACTGGTACCCCCACACACTTAAGTGTGGGATAATGATCTTATTTGGCCATACATCTTTCCATTCGCAGCCGTGGTGACCTACTCTCCTTCTGTTAGAGAGTTCATGGTGATCTGTGTGACAGCGATAATCTTCCGATCGTGCTGTCCCCCCCTTGGCGTCTTTCGCCTGAGCGTCCACCTTGTCTCTCGCCTAATCCACCCAGATGAACTCTCAGCAATGCTGACTGGGATGCCTTTGTCTCTGCCGCCGCTCTTAGTACTTCGCCCCGTGGAGGTATCAGTGATCCCCAATTACTTGCTTCTATGGACACCAGTCCCTCAATGTTCTGTCTGGTGTCTCTCTAAATGGCCGCGTGGGGTAGCCGTGCTGTCTAAGGCGCCTACTCACGGTCCACGGTCTGTGAGGCTCCCCCCGTCGGAGGTTCGAGTCCTCCCTCGGGCGTGGATGTATGTGTTGTCCATAGCGTAAGTTAGATTAAGTAGTGTGTATGCTTAGAGACCGATGACTTCAGCAGTTTGGTCGCATAAGACTTTCCAATTTCTCTCTAAATGGCTTTGTGAACACTGACCCAGATGTTGTTGCCTAACATTTTGCTCTGCATTATGCTTGAGCCTCTGCGCCTAACGATTATCCGCCTGCAGTTTGTGTCCTCAAATAGCGAGTGGAGCAAATTCAATTATTTTTTACAACCCATCACGTGGAATGCTCCTTTTAGTGAGTCAGAATTCCTCAGTGTCCTAGCCCTTTTCCCTGACATGTCTCCATCGCCAGCCTGTATGCGCAGCCAAATGTTCTAACACTTACCAATGGATTACCGAGTCATATTCGTGACATTTTCGACCATATATGGAGCTAGGGTGAGTTCCATTCAATGGCGAGAAAACGTTTTCCTTGTACTGAAACAAGGTAAACACCCTCTTCAGATGTACAGCTATCGCCCAGTTACTCTCTGCAAGCTGCTTGAATGTATGATGAGCTGGTAGCTGTCTTGGAACCTTGAGTTTGAGAGTCTTTTGCCTCCGTCCCAGAGTGGTTGTGATCAAGGCCATTCTATTGATGACAGCTTGGTCTTCCTGGAGTCTGCTATCCAATCAGATTTTGCCTGCCCTCAACACCTTTGCATTGTCTTCCTCGACTTGAAAAAGGCTTATGACACCACATAGCAGTATCACATCCTTCTTGCCCTATGTGAGTGGAGTCTCCTGATTTTTTGTCTCGCTGTAATTTCCAGGTTCAAGTTGGTGGTTCCCACAATACCCCAACATACGAGAGAATGTCATAGTCCATCCACAACCTGAGCTCTGCTTCGACGACCAGTTGCTCAGTAATGTGGTGGAGTCTTTCGCTTTCTGGAACTGGTCTCTGATGCCTGTCTGGCGTGGCTCCCCATCTCTGACAACTTCAGCCGTTGCGCTGATGAAACGTTAATACTCTTCACCACCTCAGTAACATCAGCTGGATTGCAGACCGCTTTGCACTTTTGTGGCTTTACAAAGCTCTGATGCTACCCCGTCTTGATTACGAGAGACTGCTATATGGCTCGACAGTGCCTTCAGCATTGTGGATCCTGGGCCCAATACAACAGTGTGGGGCCCAACTTGCTACAGGTGCCATTTGGACCGGTCCTGTGAACAGCCTACTCGTGGAGGCTGGGGTCCCTCTATTGTATACCGTGTCCCAAAAATTGCTGCACAACTATGTGATGCACATTCGCTATTCCCATGACCATCCGGACTGCCGTGTCTTTTATCCTGGTAGCGAGAGCCACCTCCCACAACAGCGGCCCAGGACTGGAGTCACGATGGCATTTCGCATTTTGTGTCTCTGCTCTGAACTCCAACTTCCTCCACTGTCGACTGTTGTCATGGGTCATTCGTGTATGCTCCCATGGTGTGTACCCTGTCCTTGGATCTATCTAGACCTATTCTTTGGACTGAGAGACTCATTTGACTTCATGGTGTTGTGGTTGGCAGGAGAGCCAACACCGTGTTACTAGAGGAAGCCGAAAGGCACGCGTTTTAGCTCACGCAGGCTGGCTTGAGGTCGGGAACAGGACAAGGAAATTAAACTTCAGAAAAAACGGACGTAGCTGGTGGAATACTTAACTTTAATCCATTAATGGTGAACGTCGCTCTTGACGTTACATGATTCACAGTATCAATAGTAACTGGTAATGGCGCCTTGCTAGGTCGTAGCAAATGACGTAGCTGAAGGCTATGCTAACATCGTCTCGGCAAATGAGAGCGTATTTTGTCAGTGAACCATCGCTACCAAAGTCGGTTGTACAACTGGGGCGAGTGCTAGGAAGTCTCTCTAGACCTGCCGTGTGGCGCGGCGCTCGGTCTGCAATCACTGATAGTGGCGACACGCGGGTCCGACGTATACTAACGGACCGCGGCCGATTTAAAGGCTACCACCTAGTAAGTGTGGTGTCCGGCGGTGACACCACACATGGTTTTTTGTGCACTTCCAGGTTCGGAAGTGGTATACACTGACGGCTCTACAGTCGAAGGGCGAACCGGTTTCACCTACAACCAGGCAAGGTTCATTGAATAACGCTCCTTACCGAATGGATCCAGTGTAATCACTTCAGAATTTGACACATACATCGATACTTCGCAATCTACAGTAAGGCGAGTGGTGGAGGGATCCCCGTACCACTGTTAGCCAATTCCTTTCTTGTTCTACTCGCAAATATAACGAGGGAAAAATGACTATCTATATGCCTCCATATGAGCCCTAATTTCTAGTATCTTATGTTCGTGGTCCCTATGTGCATTATACTCTGTACGTTGGAGGCAGCAAAATCGCTTTGCATTCAGCTTTAAATGCGGGTTCTCTAAATTTTCTGAGTAGTGTTCCTCGAAAGGAATATCACATTCTCTCCAGAGTTTCCCATTTGAGTTCCACAAGCATCTCCATGACACTTGCGTGTTGCTCCAATCGAAAAAATGTAGCTGCCCGCCTCTGATCTGCTTCGATATCTTTCTTTTATCCAACCTGGTACGGATGCCAGATACTCGAGGAGTACTCAAGAATAGGTCGCACTAGTATCCTACATGCGGTCTCCTTTACAGATGAACCACACTTTCCTAGAATTCTCCCAACATACCGAGCTCGACCATTCACCTTCCCCACCTCAATCCTCACATGCTCATTCCATCTGATATCGCTTTGCAACGTTACACACAGATATTTAAACGACGAGACTATGTCAAGCAGCATTATTATTGGAACATTACGGGTATGTTTTTCCTACTCATAAGCAATAACTTCCATTTTTCTACATTTAGAGCTAACTGCCATTCATCATACCTAACCGAAATTTTGTCTAAATCATCTTGTATCCTTTTGCAGTCACTCACCTTCGACACCTTACTGTACACCACGGCATCACCAGCGAACAATCGAAAATTGCTGCCCACCTTGTCCGCCAAATCATCTATGCATATAGAGAAAAATAGCTGTCCTGTCCTTGAAAAATTAAGCTGACTCTTATTGTATTCTTGACTATGTTTACTTAAACTTCTGGACTGACTTTTTTCGTGTTCATGAACATTTATTTTTATCTGTTATTACTTTTATGTTGTAATTTCATGTACTGACACGTTCCATGACCTTGGAGATTGGCTCCTCAATTTGGCCCTACGCAACTTGACGTGTAAATAAAATAAATCACACTTCCACGGGGCACTCCTGACGATACCCTTGACCCTGATGAACTCTCGCCGTCGGGGACAACATACTGTGTTCTGTAATGTAAGAAGTCTGTGTACGTATTCCACTGGCTAGTGCCTTCTTTGATAGCTTACAATGGAGCACCATGTCAAACGCTTTCCGTAAATGTAGAAATATCGAAACTGCCCGTTGCCCTACATCTACAGTTCGTAGTATATCGTGTAAGAAAAGGGCAAGCTGAATTTCGGACGAACGATGCTTTGTCAAACTACGCTGATTCGTGGACGTAAGCTTCTCGGTTTCGAGAAAACTTGTTACATCTACATCTACAACTACATTTATACTCCGCAAGCCACCCAACGGTGTGTGGCGGAGGCACTTTACGTGCCACTGTCATTACCTGCCTTTCCTGTTCCAGTCGCGTATGGTTCGCGGGAAGAACGACTGTCTGAAAGCCTCCGTGCGCGCTCTAATCTCTCTAATTTTACATTCGTGATCTCCTCGGGAAGTATAAGTAGGGGGAAGCAATATATTCGATACCTCATCCAGAAACGCACCCTCTCGAAACCTGGGGAGCAAGCTACACCGCGATGCAGAGCGCCTCTCTTGCAGAGTCTGCCACTTGAGTTTATTAAACATCTCCGTAACGCTATCACCGTTACCAAATAACCCTGTGACGAAACGCGCCGCTCTTCTTTGGATCTTCTCTATCTCCTCCGTCAAACCGATCTGGTACGGATCCCACACTGATGAGCAATACTCAAGTATAGGTCGAACGAGTGTTTTGTAAGCCACCTCCTTTGTTGATGGACTACATTTTCTAAGCACTCTCCCAATGAATCTCAACCTGGTACTCGCCTTACCAACAATTAATTTTATATGATCATTCCACTTCAAATCGTTCCGCATGCTTACTCCCAGATAGTTTACAGAAGTAACTGCTACCAGTGTTTGTTCCGCTATCATATAATCATACAATAAAGGATCCTTCTTTCTATGTATTCGGAATACATTACATTTGTCTATGTTAAGGGTCAGTTGCCACTCCCTGCACCAAGTGCCTATCCGCTGCAGATCTTCCTGCATTTCGCTACAATTTTCTAATGCTGCATCTTCTCTGTATACTACAGCATCATCCGCGAAAAGCCGCATGGAACTTCCGACACTATCTACTAGGTCATTTATATATATTGTGAAAAGCAGTGGTCCCATAACACTCCCCTGTGGCACGCCAGAGGTTACTTTAACGTCTGTAGACGTCTCTCCATTGATAACAACATGCTGTGTTCTGTTTGCTAAAAATTCTTCAATCCAGCCACACAGCTGGTCTGATATTCCGTAGGCTCTTACTTTGTTTATCAGGCGACAGTGCGGAACTGTATCGAACGCCTTCCGAAAGTCAAGAAAAATAGCATCTACCTGGGAGCCTGTATCTAATATTTTCTGGGTCTCATGAACAAATAAAGCGAGTTGGGTTTCACACGATCGCTGTTTCCGGAATCCATGTTGATTCCTACATAGTAGATTCTGGGTTTCCAAAAACGACATGATACTCGAGCAAAAAACATGTTCTAAAATTCTACAACAGATCGACGTCAGAGATATAGGTCTATAGTTTTGCGCATCTGCTCGACGACCCTTCTTGAAGACTGGGACTATCTGTGCTCTTTTCCAATCATTTGGAACCGTCCGTTCCTCTAGAGACTTGCGGTACACGGCTGTTAGAAGGGGGGCAAGTTCTTTCGCGTACTCTGTGTAGAATCGAATTGGTATCCCGTCAGGTCCAGTGGACTTTCCTCTATTGAGTGATTCCAGTTGCTTTTCTATTCCTTGGACACTTATTTCGATGTCAGCCATTTTTTCGTTTGTGCGAGGATTTAGAGAAGGAACTGCAGTGCGGTCTTCCTCTGTGAAACAGCTTTGGAAAAAGGTGTTTAGTATTTCAGCTTTACGCGTGTCATCCTCTGTTTCAATGCCATCATCATCCCGGAGTGTCTGGATATGCTGTTCCGAGCCACTTACTGATTTAACGTAAGACCAGAACTTCCTAGGATTTTCTGTCAAGTCGGTACATAGAATTTTACTTTCAAATTCACTGAACGCTTCACGCATAGCCCTCCTTACGCTAACTTTGACATCGTTTAGCTTCTGTTTGTCTGAGAGGTTTTGGCTGCGTTTAAACTTGGTGTGGAGCTCTCTTTGCTTTCGCAGTAGTTTCCTAACTTTGTTGTTGTACCACGGTGGGTTTTTCCCGTCCCTCACAGTTTTACTCGCCACGTACCTGTCTAAAACGCATTTTACGATTGCCTTGAACTTTTTCCATAAACACTCAACATTGTCAGTGTCGGAACAGAAATTTTCGTTTTGATCTGTTAGGTAGTCTGAAATCTGCCTTCTATTACTCTTGCTAAACAGATAAACCTTCCTCCCTTTTTTTATATTCTTATTAACTTCCATATTCAGGGATGCTCGAACGGCCTTATGATCACTGATTCCCTGTTCTGTGCATACAGAGTCGAAAAGTTCGGGTCTGTTTGTTATCAGTAGGTCCAAGATGTTATCTCCACGAGTCGGTTCTCTGTTTAATTGCTCGAGGTAATTTTCGGATAGTGCACTCAGTATAATGTCACTCGATGCTCTGTCCCTACCACCCGTCCTAAACATCTGAGTGTCCCAGTCTATATCTGGTAAATTGAAATCTCCACCTAAGACTATAACATGCTGAGAAAATTTATGTGAAATGTATTCCAAATTTTCTCTCAGTTGTTCTGCCACTAATGCTGCTGAGTCGGGAGGTCGGTAAAAGGAGCCAATTATTAACCTAGTTCGGTTGTTGAGTGTAACCTCCACCCATAATAATTCACAGGAACTATCCACTTCTACTTCACTACAGGATAAACTACTACTAACAGCGACGAACACTCCACCACCGGTTGCATGCAATCTATCCTTTCTAAACACCGTCTGTACCTTTGTAAAAATTTCGGCAGAATTTATCTCTGGCTTAAGCCAGCCTTCTGTACCTATAACGATTTCAGCTTCGGTGCTTTCTATCAGCGCTTGAAGTTCTGGTACTTTACCAACGCAGCTTCGACAGTTGACAATTACAATACCGATTGCTGCTTGGTCCCCGCATGTCCTGACTTTTCCCCGCACCCGTTGAGGCTGTTGCCCTTTCTGTACTTGCCCAAGGCCATCTAACCTAAAAAACCGCCCAGCCCACGCCACACAACCCCTGCTACCCGTGTAGCCGCTTGTTGCGTGTAGTGGACTCCTGACCTATCCAGCGGAACCCGAAACCCCACCACCCTATGGCGCAAGTCGAGGAATCTGCAGCCCACACGGTCGCAGAACCGTCTCAGCCTCTGATTCAGACCCTCCACTCGGCTCTGTACCAAAGGTCCGCAGTCAGTCCTGTCGACGATGCTGCAGATGGTGAGCTCTGCTTTCATCCCGCTAGCGAGACTGGCAGTCTTCACCAAATCAGATAGCCGCCGGAAGCCAGAGAGGATTTCCTCCGATCCATAGCGACACACATCATAGGTGCCGACATGAGCGACCACCTGCAGATGGGTGCACCCTGTACCCTTCATGGCATCCGGAAGGACCCTTTCCACATCTGGGATGACTCCCCCCGGTATGCACACGGAGTGCACATTGGTTTTCTTCCCCTCTCTTGGTGCCATTTCCCTAAGGGGCCCCATTACGCGCCTGACGTTGGAGCTCCCAACTACCAGTAAGCCCACCCTCTGCGACTGCCCGGATCTTGCAGACTGAGGGGCAACCTCTGGAACAGGACAAGCAGCCATGTCAGGCCGAAGATCAGTATCAGCCTGAGACAGAGCCTGAAACCGGTTCGTCAGACAAACTGGAGAGGCTTTCCGTTCAGCCCTCCGGAATGTCTTTCGCCTTCTGCCTTACCTTGATCCGACCTCCCACTATACCACAGGTGAGGGATCAGCCTCAATGCGGGCAGTATCCCGGGCAACCACAGTCGTAGTCCGATCAGGGGATGCGTGGGACGAGCTGGCCGTCCCCGACAAACCCCCATCCGGACCCCCACAGTGATGCCCACTGGCAACAGCCTCAAGCTGTGTGACCGAAGCCAACACTGCCTGAAGCTGGGAGCAAAGGGATGCCAACTCAGCCTGCATCCGAACACAGCAGTTGCAGTCCCTATCCATGCTAAAAACTGTTTTGCAAAGACCGTCTGAACTAATCTACAGAGAGCGCAAACAAATCGACAAAATTTAAACGGTTATTAAAATACAAGATTGCCTAGTAAATGCAGTAATGCTGCTACTTGCGCACTGCTGACACTGCTCGGCGGCGGAAGAAGACTACGCGAATTTACACTATTCAGGTACTAAAACGCGATGCTACACTCTCAAATACTATAATACTCCCGAAATTTATGAATTAAACAATGCAAGTACCAAAAACACGCAAAGAAATTAAGAATTAAACTATGTAACAAATGAGTGAGCTAGGAGTATACGACTTGCTGCTCAGCTGCTTAACCAACGACGGCAGGGAGCACACTGACTGTGACCAACCGACACTGGCCGTTCACAACAAAAACAGAAGACAAACGACTACGCGAATTTACACTATTCAGGTACTAAAACGCGATGCTACAACTCTCAAATACTATAATACGCCCGAAATTTATGAATTAAACAATGCAAGTACCAAAAACACGCAAAGAAATTAAGAATTAAACTATGTAACAAATGAGTGAGCTAGGAGTATACGACTTTCTGCTCAGGTGCTTATCCAACGGCGGCAGGGAGCACACTGAGAAGATGTTCGAAGATTCTGCAGTTGTTTCTCTAGGGACAAGGATGCTTATCACTGTGTCATCCACTCGATGGTCAACCGACGGTATGTTTGTACGATTCTTCTGTGTGAACTGTTTCTAGAACATGAAATTTAAAATTTCGGCTTTGTTTTGCTATCTTCAACTTCCACACCAGACGTAAACAAGTGACTGGATGGAAGTCTTAGACCAACTTATCAATTTTACATAGGACCAAAAGTTTCTCGGGCTCTTTGCCAGATCTTTTGCTAAAGCATGACGGTGGTAGTAGTTGTATGTTTCGCGCATAGATGTTTCCAGAGACTGTCGAATCTCTACTAGCCTTTGGTTGTTGTCATCTGCACGTTCTCTTTTGAACTGAGATTGCAACAGCCTCTGCTTCCTTAGTATTTTCCGAATCTCGTTTTGAAACTATGGTGGTTGTTATCCGCCCTTAACCACTTACAAGGTAATAATTGCCCAGAGCACGAGTTACAGTCTGCTTAGCTTCGCCATAACTCCTCTTCGTCCATCTTACTGAACTACTCGTAAGTGATATTAGTTCACTGTCTAAGTGAAATACTACCAACTACTCATCTGCCCTTTCTAGCAGAAGCGCTCTACTAGCCTTCTAAACTGATTTATTATCTTTGGTAACCATAGTTGCTACAACGACATCATGATCGCTAATCCCCGTTTCTACAATGACGTTGTCGATCAGGTCCAGCCTGTTTGGAGCTGCAAGATCTAACATATTTCCATTGCGTGTAGGCTGTTGAACAAGCTGCTCAAGAGATTTTACAGAAAACATGTTCACAAGTATTTCGCACGATTGTCTGTCTGTACCCCACAATGAATCGGTAGACAGCCTAGTCTATACCCAATAGGTTAAAGTTGCTTCCAACTACTGCTGACCATAGACTTTCTTTGAATGGCTCTAAAACTGCCGCTGCAAAATTGGGATGCCAGTAATGCCACTCAGAACGTCAAAGAATTAACTTTGGTTTCTCTAGACCTGCTATACGCTACCAGATAACTTCACTTTCACGTTCATCTTTGACCTCAATAGAAACAATATTTTTGTAAATTGCAATGAACACTCTCCCTCCTACAGCCTCTAATCTGACCTTCCAATAGACGTCCCATGACTTTCTAAGTATCTCAGTGTTTTCCACTTCTAGCTTCAGCCAGCTATCGGTTTCGAGAATAATTTGAACTTGATAACTTATCTCGAGGGCAGTAAATTCTGGAACTTTATTAGGAATAGTTCGACAATTTACTTCTTGGTGGCCATTGCTCCAGCTCTGTCTCCTTCATTCTTGCACCGCCGAGAAATCCTTAGTCGGCAGTGACTGCCTGAGTTCTCTTCATGCTATTGACTAGTGATATCCTCGAAAGTCAATGGTTGCGACAATCCAGGATTTTCTTCCTCACCTCCATCAAGGTGGACGGGCGATCGTCTTTGTCTGGACTCCAGGCCACATTGGGATCACAGGAAACGAACATTCAGACCGGTTGACCAAGTTGGCTACCAGGATGTAAACTTTGGAGATGAGAGTACAGGAATAAGACCGTCAGTTGACTCTACACTGTGTCCAGGTTTCTCTGAACAAACTGCAAGTAGTAAAGAGACTACGATCATGTGGCAGACTTCCCACTTGACTGACTCTTGGCGACATCCTACAACGTGAGGATCCACCCTACTGTCGGTGTGGTGCCCATCTTACAGTGCCCCACATCCTACTGGACTGCCTCAATTTGGCCATCTTAGAGTGCAACCTTAAACTTACTGACACAATGCCTGTGTTGCTATCAGACGACGCTGAAGCGGCTGATCTGGTTTGGTGTTTTACCCGTGAAGGTGGTTTCTACTCCTCTCTGTGAGGTAAGGTAATTGGACTCGATGGCGCTTGAGAGACTGATGGCATGTCCAATCGCTTGCATTGACCCAATGGGCCCTTGGCTATCCTAGTTCGACAGTCTGGCCAGGCTCCTGCCCTCCTACCTTTTCAATTCTTCTTATTCTTCTGCATCTGTCGTTCGTTTGCTGCCTCATCGTAGTTGTTCTCTTTCCCGAGATTTTATCAAACTGTCCACATTGCTAGTTGTATTGTGGCAATGGACCGTGAAAAACACCGGCTGGGAGGAGAGAGTGCACCTCTCATTGCATAACATGTCCCGGGGTCCTTCAGCTACTTTCTGGGAGGAGCAACTCTACCCTTCACCCCCTTAACCGACTTCTTCTTGCCTCTATCTCTTTGTTTTATTGATTATCCGTTACAGTCTGGTTAATCAGGGTTTGTCTTCCATGTCCTTCTTCTCTGCCGGCCCCTGTGGCCGAGCGGTTCTAGGCGCTTCAGTCCGGATCCGCGCTGCTGCTTCGGTCGCAGGATCGAATCCTGCCTCGGGCATGGATGTGTGTGATGTCCTTAGGTTAGTTAGGTTCAAGTAGTTCTAAGTCTAGGGGACTGATGACCTCAGATGTGCTTAGAGCCATTTGAACCATTTTTTTCCTTCTTCTCTGAGGGTTCTTCTCGACCTGATGCATATAGGATGGAGCTACTGATGACGTAGTAGTTTGGTCCCTTTAACTCCATCAGTCCAATTGAAGCCGACACGGCCCCTCGTCACACAGTTTACGTCGCTATAATTGGTTTTGGGAACAAGAGTATGAATTGTCGCATCTCCACTGGTTACCTCAGTGACCAGATCTCAATATTATTAAGTCTTTGTAGTTTACCTTGGAGAGAAGGGTGCGTGATCGCTGTCCACATTTATCATCGTTACCTGAACTTGCCACCATTTTTGCAGGAAGAATGGTGCAATCGGCCCTTTAAAACCATGCAGGACCTCTAGTTATCCATTAAGAGACGACCAGAAGCTGTTTTGAATGTCAACCGGTTTTCTAGGTTAAATTAGGGCTGGTAATGTGTTGTGTCTTTCGTTGTTTGCCCCCCCCCCTGCCCCTCCCCCTGTGAGTGAGTCTTTCCTCGATATCCTACTTCTTCCTTGTAACGCCTCCCATTACAGTTTCTTGGGAATTTCTGAAACGCTTGTAACTAAACAGCTCGTGAAGTTTAATTCTTCTAGTTTATTAGGTCGCTTCATGTTCCTCTTCAATTTCTCCTGCCCTTCGAGCCTTCTGAAGGAATATTCATCAGGATAGTCTGGTGGTTACGATTAGCTGAACGGTCATCACAAGAGGATCCCTGCAGAGGGAAGATATATCATTCGAACAGAAGAAACTGAAGGGGAACGTAAGGCGGCCTGACAACCTAGAAGATCTTACCTTCAATGAGAGCGGCCACGAAATACTGCAGAATTACAGAAGCCAGTCAAGAGTGATGCAGCTCTAGCTTCAGTCCCCTATGTGACTTCTGTTAATACAATCCGGCAGGGTCCAAAGCAGACGAACAATACTAAGTAAATGGTCCAACGAGACCTTTTTCAAAAGATCTCTTTCGTACGTTAATTACACTTTCTTTGGAGCCTTGCAATGGGTCTGAGTCTGGTACAAACCCTCTCTGTGGCTAGATGTATGTGGTGGTTCTATCTTACGTTGCTCAGGACACAAACTTCCAGATACTTCATGGTTGTATCTGATTCCAGTGAATGGTAGCCGATCGCAAAGTAGAACCATATCGGATCTTGTCGTTCATAGAAGTGTGAACCAGTACTCTACCGACAAACTTGTAATGTTATTCAGGGATATTTTCAAAGTATTTTGGAATAAGGAACCCATGATCTCTTGGGGTTCACTACAGAGTTATTGCATTTCTTTGGTTTATTGCTTTGTATCTGTAATGTACTGAAAATAGTGCACAACCGTGCAAACGTCCATTTTATGCGCTGTCTGTCTTGTTTAGAAAGAAACTTCTTCAATTCGCTCATGGCACTCGCTGTTGACAACCCTAATGCTCATTTTACCCTTCGCCCCCAAGCTTCCATTCAGTGTTTCTCGATTCAGTTTTGAATTTGTTTTTCCAGCAGTGTCGTTTGTACGTTAACAGTAATACACAGCTGTATGGATGGATTTAGTGATGAAAAGCTGGCGGATGTAATCCTCGCGTATTTGTTTACTGAATGTAGTGGAAGAACGGAACGCTGGCCCGTGTGGCCGTGCGGTTCTAGGCGCTTCAGTCTGGAACCGCGTGACCGCTTCGGTCGCAGGTTCGAATCGTGCCTCGGGCATGGATGTGTGTGATGTCCTTAGGTTAGTTAGGTTTAAGTAGTTCTAAGTTTTAGGGGACTGATGACCTCAGATGTTAAGTCCCATAGTGCTCAGAGCCATTTGAACCATTTGAAAAACGGAACAACGACGACTATACTGAAGTGTTCCGACAGTGATGAAAACCACATCACAGTCCTTTTTTTCCTTTATTACGCTTCTACGAGAAACAGGATGTGTCGTATGTTTTGGTGATTACGTATTATAGTGTTTTTCAGTGCTATGATAGTATTTGCGCAGAAACGAGTTAGTTACTCAGTTAGTTTGTTAATTTCATGTTCCATGGATCATTCTGCAAGATAAATCGTCATGGTGGGGAACAATTCATTTTACATTGATATTGGAAATTAATTTCTACATCTATTTGTGCTCTAAACATCACCATATTATTATTATTATTATTATTTCTTCCCTTTCTCAGACGTTATGTCTGGTTAGAAATGGAAAGTGACGCGGACCTTGATCAAGCGTGACTTTCTTTTAACTGTACGGTATATGTTACATTGCATTTAGGAACTTTCGGGTAATTGAACACGTATCAATAATTACAGATTTCTGTAGTTGTATATATACGTTTGGATGTAGCTGTATTGCGTTGATGTACTGGTGGATATTGTGTGGTATGACACCTGTAGTTGATAGTATAATTGGTACAATGTAAACTTTATCCTGATGCCACATGTCCTTGCTTCTTCAGCCAGTTGGATGTGTTTTTCAATTTTTTCTCCTGTTTTCTTCTGTATATTTGTTGTATTGGGTATGGATATTTCGATCAGTTGTGTTAATTTCTTCTTTTTATTGGTGAGTATGATGTCAGGTTTGTTATGTGGTGTTGTTTTATCTGTTGTAATGGTTCTGTTCCAGTATAATTTGTATTCATCATTCTCCAGTACATTTTGTGGTGCATACTTGTACGTGGGAAAGTGTTGTTTTATCAGTTTATGTTGAATGGCAAGTTGTTGATGTATTATTTTTGCTGCATTGTCATGTCTTCTGGTGTATTCTGTATTTGCTAGTATTGTACATCCGCTTGTGATGTGATCTACTGTTTCTATTTGTTGTTTGCAAAGTCTGCATTTATCTGTTGTGGTATTGGGATCTTTAACAATATGATTGCTGTAATATCTGGTGTTTATTGTTTGATCCTGTATTGCAATCATGAATCCTTCCGTCTCACTGTATATATTGCCTTTTCTTAGCCATGTGTTGGATGCATCTTGATCAATGTGTGGCTGTGTTAGATGATATGGGTGCTTGCCATGTAGTGTTTTCTTTTTCCAATTTACTTTCTTCGTATCTGTTGATGTTATGTGATCTAAAGGGTTGTAGAAGTGGTTATGAAATTGCAATGGTGTAGCCGATGTATTTATATGAGTGATTGCTTTGTGTACTTTGCTAGTTTCTGCTCATTCTATAAAGAATTTTCTTAAATTGTCTACCTGTTCATAATGTAGGTTTTTTACGTCGATAAATCCCCTTCCTCCTTCCTTTCTGCTTAATGTGAATCTTTCTGTTGCTGAATGTATGTGATGTATTCTATATTTGTGGCATTGTGATCGTGTAAGTGCATTGAGTGCTTCTAGGTCTGTGTTACTCCATTTCACTACTCCAAATGAGTAGGTCAATATTGGTATAGCATAAGTATTTATAGCTTTTGTCTTGTTTCTTGCTGTCAATTCTGTTTTCAGTATTTTTGTTAGTCTTTGTCTATATTTTTCTTTAGTTCTTCTTTAATATTTGTATTGTCTATTCATATTTTTGTCTGTATCCTAGACATTTATAGGCATCTGTTTTTTCCATCGCTTCTATGCAGTCGCTGTGGTTATCCAATATGTAATCTTCTTGTTTAGTGTGTTTTCCCTCGACTATGCTATTTTTCTTACATTTGTCTGTTCCAAAAGCCATGTTTATATTATTGCTGAATACTTCTGTTATCTTCAGTAATTGGTTGAGTTGTTGATTTGTTGCTGGCAGTAGTTTTAGACCATCTATGTATAGCAAATGTGTGATTTTGTGTTGGTATGTTCCAGTAATATTATATCCATAATTTGTATTATTTAGCATGTTGGATAATGGATTCAGAGCAAGGCAGAACCAGAAAGGACTTAATGAGACTCCTTGGTATATTCCACGCTTAATCTGTATTGGCTGTGATGTGATATTATTTGAATTTGTTTGGATATTAAGTGTGGTTTTCCAATTTTTCATTACTATGTTTAGGAACTGTATCAATTTAGGATCTACTTTGTATATTTCCAATATTTGTAGTAACCAAGAGTGGGGTACACCATCAAAAGCTTTTTGGTAATCAATGTATGCGTAGTGTAGCGACCTTTGTTTAGTTTTAGCTTGATATGTCACCTCTGCATCTATTATCAGCTTCTGTTTACATCCTCGTGCTCCTTTGCAGCAGCCTTTTTGTTCTTCATTTATAATTTTGTTCTGTGTTGTATGTGTCATTAATTTCTGTGTAATGACTGAAGTTAATATTTTGTATATTGTTGGTAGGCATGTTATGGGGCGATATTTTGCTGGGTTTGCTGTGTCTGCTTGATCTTTAGGTTTCAGATAAGTTATTCCTTGTGTAAGCGTATCAGGGAATGTGTATGGGTCTGCAATGTAACTGTTAAATAATTTAGTTAGATGTGAATGTGTTGAGTTGAACTTCTTTAGCCAGAAATTTGCTATTTTATCTTTTCCAGGTGCTTTCCAATTGTGCGTAGAATTAATTGCTCGGGTGACTTCATGTTGCAAAATTATCACTTCAGGCATTTGTGGCATCATCTTGTATGTCTGTTTCTGCTTGTATCCACCGTGCATGTCTGTTATGTTGTACTGGGTTTGACCACATGTTGCTCCAGAAGTGTTCCATGTCTGTTATGTTTGGTGGATTGTCTATTTTAATGTGTGTGTTATCTATTGTCTGGTAAAATTTCTTTTGGTTTGTGTTGAATGTTTGGTTTTGTTTCCTTCTGTTTTCACTTTTTTTGTATCTTCTAAGTCGTTTGGCCAATGCTTGTAATTTCTGCTTCTTTTCATCTAATTGCTCTATCGCTTCTTGTTGTGAGATTTTACCTAACCTTTTTCTTTTTTGTGTGATATTTCATTTCTTATAAACTGTGTTAGTTGGGCCGGCCAAAGTGGCCGTGCGGTTAAAGGCGCTGCAGTCTGGAACCGCAAGACCGCTACGGTCGCAGGTTCGAATCCTGCCTCGGGCATGGATGTTTGTGATGTCCTTAGGTTAGTTAGGTTTAGCTAGTTCTAAGTTCTAGGGGACTAATGACCTCAGCAGTTGAGTCCCATAGTGCTCAGAGCCATTTGAACCATTTGTGTTAGTTGTCCGATGTCTTTTCTCAGTTTTTCTATTCTGATCTGTAGCCTGTGTTGCCATGCTGGTTTTGTGGGTTTCTTCTGTGTGTTGGTTGGTTCTGATCTCTGCCTAGTGTGTATATTTAGTGTAGGGAGTGCTCCAGTAGTTGTAACTCTTCCATAGTTGTGATTTCATTTATTTTGTTGGGTATCATTGTGTTGATAGTTTTTATTGTTGTTTCGACTTGTGGGTTATTTGGTGGTCTATGCAAGAATGGTCTAATGTCTGTATTTGTGTCTTTGTATTCTATATATGTCAGCTGAAATTTTTCTTCTATATCTAACATGTGTGTCACTTTGTGTTCTATTTGTGCTTGTTATGGTGGCTGTCTTAAGATTTCATTTTCCTCTGATTGTTTAATTGATGCGTGTTGTTCTTTGTTTGTTTGCTCTGGGATGTTTGAGTCCATTACTGTATTTCCTTCTTCTTGTTCTTGTTCTTGTTCTTCTTCTTCTTATTGCACATTATTTTGTTCCAGTATCTGTTGTACTTGTTGTTTGATGTTTTCTAATTCTGACTGGGGTATCCTGTTATTTTTGATTATTACACGGATCTGATCAGCTACTCGTTGTTCTGTTAAAAATTTTAATTCTGGGTATCTGGTAATAAATTTTGTGTATTCTTGTGATCTGTATCCAGTTGTGTTGGTTCCTAGGTTTGTTGCTTGGTAATAACAGAACATGAGGTGTCGGTTAACTTCATCTGACCATCTCATCCTCTGTCTTTGTTTTCCTTCTAGGGTGGTTGCAGGAAGCATATCCTGCAAAACGCCTCTATTTGGATTTAAATCATTTTCCAGTTGGCTAGCAGTGTCGTTACCGTTGTGGGCGGGCATAGGGTTCAAGCGCCGGCCCCGACCATGACGGCGATTGTCCGAGGCTTCTTTAGTTCTGTCCTGAACCAACTAATCACACTAAAAGGGGGGTTAGCCCTATTAGTGGTTTGTTCTTTTCGTCGCCTTTTACGACTGGCAGAACATACCGGAGGCCTATTCTTTTCCCGGGCGTCGACGGGATTTATTATTATTATTATTATTATTATTTCCCCGAAATGAAAACACAATATACACATTAAGTTAGCAATTCCTTCCCACCACCTTTTATACATTACAAACATAGAAATTCTTCTACGGAATATAAGGAGTTGTCAACTAGAAACTTTTTCAATTTATTTTCAAATTTTTCCTTGCTGTCTGTTAGACATTTTATATCACTGGGTAAGTGGTCAAAAATTTTTGTTGCAGCGTTGTGCACCCCTTTCTGCACCAAAGACAACCTTAATGTTGAGTAATGAATGTAATTTTTTCTATTATTGTAATTATGTACCTCATTGTTCCTTTTGAACTGTAGTGGATTATTTACAAAAAACTTCATGAGGGAATAAATATATTGTGAAGCAGTAGCCAGAATGGCCAACTCCTTAAACAGATGTCTAAAAGATGATCACGGATGAGTACCGCATGTTATTCATATAGCACGTTTTTGGGCAATGAAGACCTTCTTTCTTAAAGATGAGATAGCCCAGAACATTATTCCATATGACATTACTGAATGAAAATAAGCAAATTATGTCAACTTACTGCTTTCTCTCTCCCCAAAATTTGCTATGATTCTAAGTGCAAATGTGGCTGAACTAAGTTGTTTTAGGAGTTACAAAATGTGTTTTTTCCTATTTAAATTTTCATCAATATGGACACCTCAGAATTTTGAAGTTTCCACCCTATGTATTATTTCATCATCATATGTTACACTTATCGCTGGTGCAGTACCCATAGAGGTGCACAACTGAGTATGGTGTGTCTTTGTGAAATTCAGTGTGAGACCACTATCAATGATACTTTTGAGAACTTTAATCACCATTTCTTCCATTTCTGTATGTATACGGGGAGTGATTGCAACATTGGTGTCATTTACAAAAAGAACTAATTCTGGGTGTTATACATTAGACGGTAGATCATTTACATATATGAGAAACCGTAGTGGACCTAAGATTGAGCCTTGGGGAACCCCATACGTGGTTTCTCGCCAGTCAGAATTATGTCCCTGGATTCTGTTGGTTGAATTACTACTTAGTACAACTTTCTGCATTCTTTTGGTTAGAAATGACATGATCCATTGGTTAGCTACACCACCGAACCCATAGAACTTCAATTTATCTAGGAGTATACTATGATTCAGACAATCAAATGCCTTGGATAGGTCACAGAAAATACCTACCGGTGCTATTTTGTTATTTAATGCTTGTAATATCTGGTGTCTGAACATGTAAATGGCATTCTCAGTAGAGCAACCCTTCTGAAACCCAAACTGTGATTTGCTGAGGATATTGTTGTTGCCAAGGTGAGATTCTATGCAAAAATACATCACTTTTTAAAAAGTTTGGAAAATGATGTCAGCAGTGAAATAGGTCGGTAGTTACTGACGTCTCTCTTATCGCCTTTCTTAAAGTGGGGTAAGGTAATTGGGGTAACAAACCGATTAAATCACAATTACGTTATTTCTCTGGAACGAACAACCGGAGACCGTGGGTTCCGTATACCAAAACACTCATAAGGTATCCCTGAACAGCCTCTGAAAGTTTGTCAGTGGTCTCCTGGTTCACCATGTATATTGCGATCACCGGCAGACCTGTCATTCTACACCTGAAGCAAACTTCGCTTCTGACTTTATCTACTCATTATAAACACTATGCTGAGTTCTGTTTGATAGTATGTCTACGTTCCTGTCGCTAATCTGCTAGAACTTTTCAACTGCATGTAGTTCGTTTACTAGGCGCCTTCCATGCCATCTCTCATGTGATTTGGAAACATTGTTTATGCAAAAATTTATTCGCGCTTTTGTCATACGTCAACCTGAAAGTCATGGATTAAGGCTAGCAGGTGGACGCCGTATTTCTGGACTTTCGAAAAGCATTGGACTCACATCATTTGCAACGCTTAAAAAGGAAGAACAATTGTATGTGTATCAAGCGATATTTGCGACTGAATTGAGGATTTCTTGGTAAGCACGACGCTGTTTATTATTTTTGACGGAGAGCCATTGACAGATGTAAAAGTAATTCAAATGTGTCCAAAGGGAATTGTGTTGGGACCCTTGCTGTGCACGTTGTGTATTAACGACCTGACAAAAATTATTAATAGTAGCCTCAGACTTTTTCCACATGATGCAGTTACCTGCAGTGATGTACTATCAGAGGATATCTGCACAAATATTTCGTCATATTTTAAAATAACTTCAGAATGATGCAAAGATTGTCAATTTGATTTAAATGTTCATAAGTGTGAAATAGTGCACAAAACTGACGCAAAACATTATCTAACGATTTACTATCATTAAGTGACAATAATAACTGTTATTTCCGCTTATTTACGCGAAACACATTAGATTGAATTTGCTTATGATGGAAGTCAGCAACGAATATCTGCACGAATGTCAATCGTCTGCAGGCCTTCCCAGACCTCGCTTCAATTTTCTGGTTTTCTGATTTTTCGGTAGATTACGACACCATCCGTGAACAGCTTTATGAAGTTTACGACTCCGTTCATCATGTAGTTGCATATCCTGTGAACATCAATTGTCGTATAATACACCATTACTGTACGCATGAACTAACTCTCAGCTATGAATATATCTTTCCGCTAAGGACCAGATGCTGTGTTCCCTTGCTTGTAACCTCTCAACGCAATCAAACAGCTGACCTGATACTCCGTGCACTCGTGTATCATTCATTAGACGACATCGACGATCTCCATTGAAGGCGTCCGTAAATCAGGATATACAACGTCAACCTATGCGCCGGTATATACTGTATTCCGGGTCTTGTCGACGAACAGAGCGATATGTGTTTCACAAGATAGCTGTCTGCTGAATCTTACAGACATATTTCAAAATAATACCTACGTCGACAGAATTTTGTCCGGGATTATTTTCTGTTTTGCAACTCGTTGTATCCAATCGCTCATTGCATAGTAATGACAAACTGTTATGCTGAATAATTCAGACACAGTCGGAAAGGTAGAAAATTTTAGTGACTGGAGTTAAATTTTAGGTTCAGTTCTATCCTTTATATGTGTGGATGACCTTCTGCTTAACATTCAACAAGTAAAGTTGGTACTTTTATGCAGACTATATTAATGTTACAATAAATACCATTAGAGAGAAATCAACAGAAGAGTTAATAAATGATAGTTTTCGAAGAATTATTAAGTGGTTCTCTGAAAAAGACAGCACTGAGTTCCTTACAACAGATAGTCATACTAAAAATTGATGGAATACATGAGCAGAGGTCAGTATATATAGTCGAATGCTCCAAATTTTTGGGTGTAGATTATGATGTAAGCTTGGACTAGATGAAGCATATTACCGACCTTCTCAAAAAGTTCATTTCAGCTACTTTTGCTCTTTGTAGAATTGCTTATCTTGGAAGCAAATGTATCAACTGCCTGACATATTTTGCATATTTCCGCTTAACAATGTAGTATGGTATAGTTTTCTGAGGCAACTCATCATTTACAAAGAAAATATTGATTGCACAAAAGCGAGCAATAAAAATAATACGTGGAGTACACCCACAAACGTCATGTTGGTATTTCTTCAAGGAACTAGACTTTTTAACTGTGCCATCACAATACACATTTTCCCTAATGAAATTCGTCATGAATAATTCATCACAATTTAAGACGAACGGCGATGGACATATCTACATACTGGAGAGAAAAATGACGTTTGTTACTCATTGTTAAAGCTGTCAGTGGCTCAGAAAAGAGTTCAGTATGCAGCACTAAATATTTTTGATAATCTGCCCAATAACATAAAATGTCTAACAGGTAGAGAAGCAAGTTTTAAATCTAATTTGAAATCATTTCTCCTGGACAACTCCTTCTATTCCACTGACGAATTTCTGGCAGCCAGAAAAAAGCTTTTTTAAAGTGTAGTTGCTTGAGAAGGAATAAAATGATAACTTGTTCACTAATGTTAACAGTAGTCACGTTTACATATCCTGTAAATTGACTCGTTCTACATCATTTCAATAAAAGAATTGTTCAAATAATCTATGAAACGTTTAACTAACTTACGTAATTATGACTTATTCAGTCTCATACCTCGGTGAAATTAGAGAGGGTCAAGATTACGCGGAGGCTTTCCGACAGTGTTTTTTCAAGTACACCATTTGCAATTGGAACAGGTGAGGGTGGAATTCACAGTGATACACGAAGTACCCTTCACCACACACCGTAAGGCGGGTTGCGGAGTACACAGGGTCCACCCTGATTCCAATGACTAACTTTCGTAGGTTTTTCACGAATGTCTCTTGGGAAATTTGGTGTGAGGTACACGTGGTCTCCGGTGGCTCGTTACGGGGCTGTTACAGTTCGGTTTATTTTTTACCCCCATTTATCTTTGTATCGGTACTGCACTGAAAATATCTGCACAACTGTGCAAATGTCGATGGTATGCGCTGTGTCTTGTTTGGAAAGAAACTTGTTCCGTTCACTCATGCCACTTGCTGTTAGCAACACTAATGTTCACTTTACTCACCGCTCCAATCTCGTATTCCGTGCTGTTCGATTACGACTCAGATTTGTGTTATTTTTATGTTAGGAGTAATACGCGGCATAATAGATGGATTTCGTGCTGAAGAGCTGACGGATATGCACCTCCTGCATGGGTTCTCTGATTGGAAACAAGAGCCGCACAATGACTCTAGGCTGAGCTGTTTTCGCAGGGGCCGGCCTGGGTGGCCGAGAAGTTCTAGGTGCTACGTTCTGGAACCGCGCGACCGCTACGGTCGCAGATTCGAATCCTGCCTCGGGAATTAATGTGTGTGATGTCCTTAGGTTAGTAAGGTTTAAGTAGTTCTAAGTTCTAGGGGTCTGATGACCTCAGAAGTTATGTCCCATAATGCTCAGTGCCATTTGATTTGATTTGTTCTCGCAGGGACAGCAACTCCTGAAGATCGTGGTACTGCTCACTGTTTCGTTTTTATGTTTTGATGGTCGTATGTTACAAGATGTTTCACTGCTCTGCCAGCATTTCGAGAGAAAGGAAGGTAAATGGGGTAACAAACCAAATAAATCATCATTACCTTATAACTTTGGAAAAATCCATCGGTGACCGAGGTTCCCGTATATCAAAATCCTCAGAAAATATCTGTGAACGAACTCTGACATTTTGTCAGCGAGTTCGAAAACGCACTGTAGTGGTAAATCTGCTTCTACATCTACATGTCTACTCCGCAATTCACATTTAAGTGTTTCGATTTTTGACGTCTCTTATTTTATCACAGTTCTTATGCAGGTATGAATAAAAAATGTTTTGGCATTCGGAGGAGAAAGCAACGGACTAAGCTTTTTGATTTAATGATTGCCACCCCTGTTCAACTGTCATATCCGTGACAATTTATCTCCTATTTGGTGATGATACAAAACGAGCTATCCTTCTTGGAACTTTCTGGATAATATTGGTCAACCCTACCCTATAAGGATCGCATATCGCGCAGCAGTACTCCACAAGATCATGGACAAGTCTAGGGCAGGCATTCTCTTTAGTGCATTTGTTGCATCTTCTAAGCGTTCCACCTACAAACACAAGCTTTGATTTGCCTTCTTCCCATTATTTTCTAAGTATTGGTTCAAATTTAAGTTTTCGGTAAATGTATTTCGTATGTATTTAGTAGTTTAATCTACAGGCTATCAGTTCGTGTGGTTTATCGTGTTATATAAAACTACGAAATTTTGTAGTACTTATGTGGAGGTCCTCACAGTTTTTTATTACTGAGGGTAAATTACTACCTTTAGCACCAAATGTTGTCCAAATAGTTTTCCAATTCGTTTTCGTCTTCTGATGACTAAACTAGACGGTACTCGACAGTATCATCGGCAAACACTCTGAGAGCGCTGCACAGGTTGTCTACGATATCATTTATGTAGATCAAGAATAGCAGAAGGTCTTTAAAAAGTAGTTTCTGAATTCGAGATATAACTTTGTTTTCACTCGATGACTTCCCGTCAGTTACTACGAAAATATTTGGAGGATTTATGTCCACGAGTTTATCTTTTGGTGAGGTCAGCTTAGCAAAGAAAGTGCAGGTCAGGTAAAAAGCGCCTGTGCAGCGTTAGAAGGCGGCCAGCAGAAGCGTGTCTAAAGCCGGGCAGCGCGGCCGTGCCGTACCCCGTAGAGAGGTCCGTCTTGTGCCAGGCGACGATGCCCTCCGGGGAAAGCTACTCTCGCTTGTTTTATCCCTCCTGTTCGTGTCTTAGCAGCCTTTCTGACGCCAACCGCAGCTGCTTTCTCCGATAGTGTGCGGAAAGCTGTGAAAAACCTTGTATCTTCACTAAGAGAACCGTTTGTAATCATTTAAATGCACTCATTCTCCAAGATTATTTCGTAGAGTAAGTTTTATGAAATATTTATGTCAAAACTAATACTAACAGTAATGGACTTTACTATTACAGAAATTTCAGTCCTGCTAATATCGTGATAAGTACATTACTCGTGCTACGGCAGTCCTGCCATAGGGAGCTAATAGTATACTAAATGAATGTCAGGGAATCAAGTGCCAACCTCCGAGAAGAAACTTCGTCTGAGAAAGAGTAAAGTATAATTAGGAGAAGAGACAACATCAGATTATACAAGGAAAAGCAACAGAGACAGTAGAAAAAGTAAAACATAAAAGAGACTTTCACTATGTTTACTGGAATACACTGTTTGTAATTTTGAAGTTACCAGTGATAATATATGAGGCGCCAGAGGTTATCTACGACTTGTACAGGAACTCGAACAGGACTTGTAAGAGCTGAAGGGCATGAACGGTAGACAGTAGTTAGAGGAAGCAGGAAAGAAAATCAAGGAAAAAATTTCTATAGAAATTAAAGTTCATGAAGGAATAATAAAACTTTGAGGTTTGTGTGGTGTCACCGCCAGACACCACACTTGCTAGGTTGTAGCCTTTAAATCGGCCGCGGTCCGTTAGTATACGTCGGACCCGCGTGTCGCCACTATCAGTGATTGCAGACCGAGCGCCGCCACACGGCAGGTCTAGAGAGACTTCCTAGCGCTTGCCCCAGTTGTACAGCCGACTTTGCTAGCGATGGTTCACTGACAAAATACGCTCTCATTTGCCGAGACGATAGTTAGCATAGCCTTCAGCTACGTCATTTGCTACGACCTAGCAAGGCGCCATTACCAGTTACTATTGATGCTGTAAAACATGTACCGTCAAGAGCGATGTTCACCAATTATGGATTAAAGTTAAGTATTCCAGCAGCTACGTACTTTTTTGCTAGTCTAATTCCTTGACCTGTTCCAGACCTCACGCCAGCCTGCGTGAGCTAAAACGCGTGCCTTTCGGCTTCCTCTCATAGTGGGTTGGCTGTCTTGCCAATCCACAACAGTTTGTACAAGACATTTTAATTTTATCAGATACAGCAAACTATTTGAAACAACAGGCGAACGAAACGGTGATAAAGAAAATTAAATTAAGGGTAATGGAGTATAGATGAACGTAAGCCCGTCCAACTAGCCGCGCGATCTAACGCGCTGCTTCCCGAGCGGGAAGGCGTGCCGGTCCCCGGCACGAGCCGCCTGGCGGATTGGTGTCGAGATCCCGTGTGCCGGCGAGTCTGTGGATGGTTTTTAAGGCGGTTTTCCATCTACCTCAGCAAATGTGGGCTGGTTCCCCTTATTCCACCTCAGTTACACTATGTCAGCGATTGCTGTGCAAACACTGTCTTCACGTACGCGTACACTATATTGACTCCGCCATGCAAACATTTGGGGTTACACCAGTCTGGTATGAGACGTTCCCGGGTGGGTTCCACTGGGGGCCGAACCGCACAATAACCCTGGGTTCGGAGTGGGGTAGCGTTGGGGTAGGTGGACTAATGTGGTCTATTGTGGGGTTGTGAACCATTGAGGGCTACGGCTGGACGAAGCCTCTCCGTTGTTTCTAAGTCCCTGGTTTAAGACACAATACACACAAAATAGATAAACGTAATCAGTTGATACTGACGGTTGCAGGACAGGACATTAATGCCCTGATATAGTAAACGAGTTTTGATATTTGGGCAGTAAAATACTGTCGGTGACCGAAGTAAAGTAGTGAAAGCAAATAAATTTATTTTTCGAAAAAGAAAAAAATATTTTTTAATATGTGACTTTAAACGCTGGGAAGTATATCAGAAGGTATTTGTTTTATGTTATATTTCATTGTATTCCTACAAATGAGACTCGAGCGATAAACACTACAAACGAGGAGAGAATAGAAGTTTTTAACAGGTAGTGTTGCAGGGGTATGCAGAAGATTATGTAGGTACATCGTGTAACTAAAGAAGACGTACTGAATCGAAAAGGGAAGCAAAGGTACTTATGACATAATTTGCTTAAGGAAGTGATAGGCTGATAGGACATACGCTGAGACATCAAGACGTAGTTAATTTAGTAATGGATGGAAGTGCGGAGGCACAAAACGCAGAGGTTGACCAAGATTTGAATACATTGAAAGGTACATATGCATTTAGGTTTGCAGTACGATACAGATATGGAGAAGACTACACAGGATACACTGTCGTGGAGAGCGGCACCAAACCAGTCATCGGATTAAAAGCCATAACAACAACAACAACGACAATACATCAAAAAAATGGTTCAAATGGCTCTGAGCACTATGGGACTCAACTGCTGAGGTCACTAGTCCCCTAGAACTTACAACTAGTTAAACCTAACTAACCTAAGGACATCACAAACATCCATGCCCGAGGCAGGATTCGAACCTGCGACCGTAGCGGTCTTGCGGTTCCAGACTGCAGCGCCTTTAACCGCACGGCCACTTCGGCCGGCAACAACACATCAAAGGCCAGTGATCCTCATGCGTAATTTCTAACAATCAAGGATTGTGTTGAGTGCCCCATTTTCTAATATTTTCACTGTAAAAGTCGTCAAGATTTTTGGCGCTGGGTCTAACCAACTTTCTCGAACCATCCGGTTCTTTTCAAGCTGCCAGTTTTCGGTTGGGTTGATGTTACAAGCAGAAGGAAGCCTGGTCTCCTCTGCGCATCACTTCCTCGAGATATATCATTGACATAATTGTATCATTACTAATAATGTTAGTAAACTGGCAAACATCAAATAATGTACAGCACTGCATGTTCACAGAAACACATCGAACCCCATTCCACCACAAGCGCAAGGAGTAACTGGGATGATTCGTTTGTACTCGTGTATTTTGTATCCTGTTTAGACATACCAGGTACTTTGCACTAAAGACAGTACCCATACGTCGTAAGGTATTAAGACACCGTGCTGCTGCTACGTTGACGATTGGAGGGGCCACAATGCAGTACTGTTAACAGCACTAAGCTCTGTGGCTCGAGTCCCATTGATATTCTTTACTGTGAAATTCATTGCTTCGTGAATGTATTATTTTTTTTAGTTTTACAATGGTCAGACACTGCTCTACAGTAATAGGCTTCCTCTCTACTAGAGGACATATAAAGTAAGAGCGCAATGAGTAATTTTCTCACAGTTCTAATGGATATCCTGTAATATTGCTTTTAGAACTAATTATTATTGTTATTATTAACCTCAATGAACAAATAATTAGTCGCCCATATGACACATCAAGGAAATACTGTCTCGCACCGCCTTTAGGGTTGATGGCAAGGAAGACAGGCGACAAGTCTGTACGGATGTGCCACACACTGGCGATAACATCCCGTATGGCCGGCAAACTGCGTAAATATTGACTGCTACGTTTCACCCGCTGTTCAAAATAATGCCACGCATTTTGTATGGCATTAAAATCACATGACTTAATGAGGAAGTCGAGGTGCAATAGAATTTAGTGTTTCTCACTCCAGGAGCGTATCTCCTGTGAAGATGTCGGTTGTGATCTGGGAAGATGAGAGAGTCCACATTATACTCATATCTTTGTCCACTCCAGATCCGAAAGCGTGGACCGTGAGCGGAGCAAGAATCGCAGTTAACTGCGCACTGAACTTAAACCAACAGTGAAAACAAGGCGGTCCAAAAAGAAATCAGGGCCGTTTTATGTGTACCGGTATCACTTCATATAAACTGTGATGCTCCCCTCAGGCCAGTTTATATCTGCCGCCCACGTGTCACGCCGGTCACACCTCTCGCGGATACTGAACTGATCGTGAAACTGGGAACTACTTGCTTACCTTGGTTCATGTGCTCTGCAATTTCAGTGAGTGAGCCCAAGTCAGCGGACGAAAAAGTACCGTATTTTACGGACTGTAAGACACACATTTTTCTTCGAAAAATTGCCTCCAAAATTCAGGTGCGTCTTACACTCGAAATTAATATAAAAATGCCCAGTGTTTGATTAAAAATTCTCAGCAGTCTTAAAAATAACCATGTATTTGATGCACCGGGAAACCTGTTTCTATGTGGCAACAATGGATTCAACTGGCAGCAGCAGCGCGCCGATGCGACGAGTTGTGGGCATTCACAAGCTTGCTAACACTGTCTCCCTCCCAACCCACCATCACAAACCCGGAACACTGTCTAACCTATGATGCGTCATTGCAATCTACGGTACCAGTGAACTTGAATTGAAAGTGATGTGTTTTATCGGTAACAGTACAATATTTTTCTTAGTAGCTAGTTTCACAATAAAAAAAAAAGATATTCCTCTGACGCGGACTATAATTTGAAAGTGATAGCATATGCAGAAGAACATGGAAACAGAGCAACTGAGCACATTTCGACATTCCACCGACAGAAAAAGACCATTGACGGTTGGCGGGCTAGTAAAGATGAACTGAAATAAATGAAGAAGATCAAATGTGTAAATAAAGGACTGAATGCGAAATGGCCAAAACTAGAAAGTGACGTACTGAAATGGATTCTAGGACACCGTCAAAATGGCATTGGAATTAATACAAAAATGATTAAATCATACACTCGCAAGCTATCGCTACGGTCGAAGTTAACAGACTTTAAGGCTGCAGGGGTTGGTGCTACAGATTTATGACGCGTGGTGGACTTAGTATGTCAACCAAAACCGAAATATCTCCGAAATTGCGCGAGAGTACAAAGAGAAAATAATATCTTTCTATCGCTGTATTAAACAGCAAACTAAGCCAAATAGCGAATATGGTCGAAATTCCTCTGATATTTGATGTGCCGAGTAACAGAACTGTTGCCAAGAAAGGTGATAAAACTGTAACTATGAAGCAAGAGGGCATGAAAAATTGCACTACGCTGTTGGACTTTCATACTGTCCTGACGGTACTAAACTTAATCCAATTATCATTTTCAAGCGCAAAACAATGCCAAAACCTTCTGAAATACCGCAATGAGTCGTTGTTCATGTACATGACAAGGGTTGGATACACGAACCAGGTACAAAATTACGGATTAACAGAGTGTGGGGGCGCAGGAAAGGTGCGTTGTTGAAGAAGAGTTCTCTTCTCGGGCTAGATCAGTTTAGTAGTCATTTGAAAAATTCTGTGAAAGAGAAATGAGACAACGACATACAGAGCTTACTGTTATTCTCGAACGACCTACTTCACAATTGTAACCACTTGAAGTCTTGATAAATAAGTCATTTAAAGTGTATATGAGAGAGGAATGGAACAAATGGATGGTGGATGAAGCCCAACATGAATTAAAGCCGAAGGGAGCTTTAAAACGACCTACATTCAAACAATTGTCTCAGTGGATAAAACTGTCGTTTTCTAGTGTGAAAGAAGAGATTATTGTTACATATTTCAAGAAATTCTGCGTAAGCAGTGTTCTCGATGGCAGTGAAGATCATCTTACATATGAAGAGGACAGCGCTGACGACGAAGAGGAAGAAGAATAAGAAGAACAATGTTCAGATGACGATTTTGAGGGATTTTAAAGGTCAGTTCGGTTTTTTTAGTCTGGCTTTGCTGTTTAATAACAAAAATGGTAAAAATGTTATAAAAAATTGCTCAAAAGTTAAGGTGCGTCTTATTGTCCGCAGCGTCATATAATCCGTAAAATACGGTAACATACGGTGAGCTTAGTTCGCAGTTGGAACTTTTCTGTATCAACACGAAAATCCACCTGCTACAAACAAGTTTAGTAAATAGCATCGTGGTTCGAAAACAAAAGGAAATTATCTTTATTGGACCTGCAGCGCATATTGGTAGTGAATGAAATAGTTAAATCAATTGCTCTGTGGTGCTGGTTCTAACATTCACCACGTGTTTTGTATCGATAGCATTCCTTCAGCAGTTGCTTACGAATGGTAAACATGCAGCTGTCTGCTTCGTTGGCCCTGATGTATCCCGTTTCGCGGCCCCCTTCTCTTGACCGACCACCTGGGATTGGGCTAGCAGTAATTCTGCCTCGCCCACGACGGAACTGCAGTGAGTCCACCTGCCTGCCTGTGGCTTCATACATACGACATACTCCCAGAGTTTGTTAGAACACACCATTGTATATGATGAGTATTTGTAAGGTAAGGACCATGAGGTAAAAAAAAGAATTTTCACCGTGGTTTTAGTTTCTTACGAACTACCTTCACCTTTCCATGTAATCGACGTTTAGTTTTACAAACTCTTCGTAGCGTGGCAGTAACTTCCTTGACCCAACAGCAGAGAGGTTCTACGCTTGGAATTGGACCGCCTTACAATGGCAGCCCTGAGGAATTTCTCATCATCTTCAAATCGTTGACAAGTAAACCATTACTTCAAAGGCAAGAGCACTTAGTAGCTGGTAGGTACTGAACTAAGAGTGGTCAGAAAGTTCTTAAAGCAACTGCTGAATCTTATCTTTAATATGGCCATCAGAGTGTGGGAGCATACTGTCGTGAAGGAGAAATATCCCGAACTAGAGTCTTCCCGCGTCGGCGGTTTTCGAAGGCACGTATCACTTTGGTGAGTGTTTCACAATTCATATCGGCTGTAATTACAGGACTTCATCGCTCTAGACACTGGTCCTAATACTCCGCTCTTCATCATACACACCCATACAAACAGCTTTAAAAATTTAACACTATTATTTGATTTTTCCTTCATTACTGTAGCTCCATATACCATGCACAGCCCCAGACGAATTGAAACAGCTGCATATCGTTCTACTCCACGGCGGATGGTTGAAAAATTTTTCGTAACTATAGTTGTTTACTTTGAGCCACATTCGCGTGACTACAGAATCCAAAAAGTGTCTTTTGTGGCTTCATAAATAATTAATAGCTGATGCTTCCTTCGAGCAACTTCGTTCGGAGCTGCAAACATTTGCTAAACGGCACTTAATTTTCCGATAAACGTTGTATTTCCATTGAAAATAGTATATATCGAGAGGATTAAAGTTTCGCATTCAGAAAATGAACGCTGCTAACCTCATACTTGGTTATACTAAAACGTGTGCCGGTAGTAAAACTGTGAGGATGAGTCGACGGTCGTGCTCGGGTAGCTCAGTTGGCAGAAAACGTGCCTGACAAAGGCAGTCTCCGGTTCGAGTTCCAGCCAGGCACACAAGTTTAGCCTGCCAGGAAGTTTCAGATTGAAAATTCACTCTGATAAAGTTATGCTAACATTTTTTTAGATTGATGAAACTGCTAGTATTACAGGAGTTTGATCACTATCTGAAAACTTTTCCCCGCAGTTAGCTAGCGTAGAATAATTACCAGTGTGAGACTATGGTTATGTTTTAAGAATTCCCCTGTGACGTCATCAAGATCTGAAACATGCGACCTATACAGTGAACAGGCCGATACCCTTAAGATCATGTGGAGCGTTAATACAAAGCCGCGCAACAGATGCTATTGAACATCAGAATTTGAATACGGGTAGGTCAATCAAACATGAACTGTGGATGTCATAGCTTGCAAGGTACAGGGTGTAAGGGGTATAAGTGCAGATATTTCTGTTGGTGATTTACTGACCAATATTACATCAGTATTTACGTCATCTACTGACTAATAATGACAGCTATTACAAATCGTTTTTTTTTTTTAGGCTGGGTAGCACCTCCAAGTACCTGTGGCAAGATCAACCCATTGATGTTTACTGCACCCTGGGCAGCTGTTGGACTGTAGAAGTGTGGACTCAAAACGGTTAGACTATACTGATAGGCAAGTCCACCTAGTGATGTAGTTACGACCGTGCAAAAACATCTGCTCAGAAAGTTTGTGAGATGTTAGAAATATCTCCACTTTACCCATTACATCCTATATGTGAAGTGAAACACAAAGCTAGTTACTGGAAAGTACGTCTCCCCATTGACAGTGTGAGGAATGCTTGCCTACGTGATCCCCAGTCAATTCACGTGTCGATAGATCAACAGATGATTCCGTTCACTGGTCATGCCAAGACCTGTCAGTATGTAAGGAGGTGTCCAAAATTTTGTAGTGGGTGAACCCTATGGGTTACCATATGACTTCATGAGTTATCAGGTAAAAGGAAATGAAATAACTTCTAAAGAAGTTTCTGTTCCAGACAACGTAGATGTAGGAGGGCAAGTTGCTCTGTACTTATCAGATTCCTTTCCTCCAGGGTGATTGTTACTTCCCGTCTGTGTCTCTGTTACATATTCTTTTGAATTACACATCTATTTACCTCACAGGGACAATAATATCAAATTGTCTGCCCAAATCTGTACAGTTCAGAATAGACTCTCCCATAAGAAAGGAAGGCAGGGGTTCTTCTGATCAGCTGGTAAGGAATCACGATAAAATATCTATCATAAAATGGTTATAACAACAAACCAATTTCTGTTGCTTCATCTGCCTAAAATATTGAACCTGAAATACAGGTTAACCGTTGATCGGAGAAGATTAAAAACATGTGAGCATTCCGAGGCCAAACGCTAATATCTAGTACAATTCTTTTATGGGCGGAGTAGATCTGTTTGACAGGGTTCTAGGGAAGTATGCAATGAGAGGGAGATAAAAAAACTGAACAGTAAGAATAATACATCATTTTGTGGACTACCATAGCTGCTACATGACTAGAATACAGACAGAATGCTACCCACAACAAAATGGCAAGAAAGGATATAATTCAGTATTACGCATTTAAGCTTGATAGTGCTCAAAATATGATCTACTTCAAGAGGCATGCTGAACAAAATGAGAGCAGCTCAGAAGAGGCTGATGGACAGCAACAGTCCAAACGTCCGAGAGTACCGCAGGTGATGCCACCATTTCAGTCTAGGTCAGAGACGAGAAATTTTCATCAGAAGTGCAGATCCAAATGTAGATTCACAGGATGTAAGGGAATCACCTTCATTCGTCGTACGGAATGCAACTTATTTTTATGCATCTCAGGTGAACGTAAAAGTTTCTTGAATTTTCATAGTATGTGATCAAAAAACTACAGTAACTGAAGTATATGCATAAATTCGCAAAGTAAGAACGTAATGTGCTTTTTTTTCTTTCATGTATAATATGTAATGGTTGAGTCCCCAGGTACCACATATGATACTATCTGTAAAAAATTATTAAGAGTAGAAATTAAAAAAACAAAAATACTTAGTGCTAATTAATGCACGCAGTAGCCCACAAATAGACTTCCATTAAAATAGGAGATTATAGTGGCCTTCAGGACATGGAATGGCATTTGGAGCTAGACGAAAGGGACATTCGATTTCGTAAATCGTTAGAGAATTCGATGTTCCGATATCCACAGTGACTAGACTGTGCAGACAACACAAAATATAAGGCATTACCTCTCACCACGGACAATCTAGTGGCCAACGGCCTTCACTTAACGACCGAGAGCAGTGGCGTATTCTTAGAGCAGTCATTGCTAGCAGACAAGAAACACTATGTGAAATAACCGCAGAAATCAGTGTGGGGTGTGCGACGAACGTATCCGTTAGAAAAATGCAGTGAAATTTGGCTTTAATAGGCTATGGCAGCAGGTGATCGACGCGAGTGAACGCCTTTGCTAACACCGACATCGCTTGCAGCGCCTCTCCTGCACTCGCGCCTGTATGGGTTGGACCCTGGTCTGGTCATATGAATCTAGATTTCAGCTGGTATACCAAATAAATCAACAGACGACGGAGCTGATCCAAAATGGTACACAAAACAGGTCAGAACACTGTCGCAGAAATAACGAAAAAAGCATGTAAAATTTAAACGAACGCAAAACCCCCGAGACTGGCGATTTTTTTACTAAAGCTCGAAATTTTGGGCGGATTTAAATGCGAGATGCTTATAATAGTTTTCACAACGAAACCTTGTCTCGAACCCTGGCAGAAAATCCAAAGAGATTCCGCTCGTATGCAAAGTATGCTAGCGGCAAGACACAGTGTCTCCCCTGTACGATAGCAATGGAAATACTATCGACGGCAGAGCTGCTAAATTAGAGTGACTAAACACAGTCTTCCGGAATTTCTTCACCAAAGGAGACGAAGTAATTATTCTAGAATTCGATTCAAGAACAGCTGCCAATATAAGTAACTTAAAAGCAGATATCCTCGGAGTAGTGAAGCAGCTTAAATCACTTAATAAAAACAAGTGTTCCGGTCCAGACTGTGCACCAGTTAGGTATCTTTCAGTTTGTGCTGAGCAACAGTCGTATAAAACCGCTCGCTTGACGAAAGATCCGTACCCAAAGACTTGGAAGCTGCACAGGTCAAACCAATATTCAACAACAGGCGTAATCCAGTAAATTGCGGGGCCATATCATTAACGTCGATATGCAGTAGGATTTTGGACCATATATTGTGTTCGAACATTATGAATTACCTCGAAGAGAACTGTCTATTGACACACGGTCAACACGGGTTTAGAAAACATCGTTCTCGTGAAACACAACCACCTCATTACACGAAGTGTTGAGTGCTATCAATAAGAGATTTCAAATTGATTCCGTATTTCTAGACATCGAGAAGGCTTTCGATGTCGTACCTCACTAGTGGCCTGTAATCAAATTGTGTGCTTATGGAATGTCGTGTGAGCTATGCGACTGGATTCGTGATGTCCTGTCAGAAAGGTCACAATTCGAATAGTAATTGACGGAAAGTCATCCTGTGTAACAGAAGTGATTCCTGGTGTTCCCCAATGAAATGTAACGGGCTCTCTGCTGTTCCTCATCTATATAAACGATTTAAGAGAAAATCTGAGCAACAGTCTTAGGCTGTTTGCAGATGTCGCTGTCGTTTACCGCCTAGTAGAGTCGTCAGAAGATCGAAACAAATTGCAAAACGATTTAGAAAAGATATCTGCATTGGGCGAAAGTTGGCAATTGACCCTAAATAATGAAAAGTGTAAGGTCATTCATATGAATGTATAAATGAATCCTTTAAACTTCGGTTACCTGATAAATCAATCAAATATAAAAACAGTTAATTCAACTACATCATACGAATTACATATCTTAAATGGGAAAGAACACATAGAAAATGTTGTGGGGAAGGCGAACCTAAGGCTGCACTTTATGGGCAGAACACTTAGAACATGCAACAGATCTACTAAAGGAGTTGCCTACACAACGCTTGTCCGTCCTCTTCTGGAGTACTGCTGCGTGGTGTGGGGTCCTTGCCGGATAGAACTAATGGAGTACATTGAGAAAGTTCAAAGAAGGGCAGCACGTTTCGTATAATCGAAAAATAGGGGAGAGAGTGTCACGGATATGATGCAATATTTGGTGTGGATATCATTAAAACAAAGGCGTTTCTCGTTGCGGCGGGACTTTCTCACACACTTTAAATCACCAGGTTTCTCCACCATATGCGAAAATGTTTTGTTGACGCCGAACTGTATAGGGAGAAACGATCATCACAATAACATAAGGGAAATCAGAGCTTGCAGGAAAATATATAGGTGTTTGTTTTTTACGCGCGCTGTTCGTAAGTGGAATAATAGAGAATTATAGTGAAAGTAGTTCAGTGAACCCTTTGCCAGGCATTTAAGTGTGATTTGCAGAGTATTGAAGTAGATGTAGACGGTAGAGTTTGTGTGTGGCGCAGACCCCGCGAAGCAAAGATCCCAGGTTGTCAACAAGGCACTGTGCATACTGGTAGTGGCCCCATAATGGAGTGGATTGCGTTTGCATGGAATGAATTGGGTTCTCTGGTCCTATTGAACCAATCACTGACTGCCAAAGGCTATGTTCGGCTACTTGGAGACCATTTGCAGCCATTTAACGATGGAATTTTTATGGATGACAGTGTGCCATGTCATCGAGCCACAACAGTTCGCGATTGGTTTAAAGAACATTTCAAGCTAATGAAAACAAGCCAGACCGCCCGACATGAATCCCATCGAACATTTATGGGACGTAATCGAGATGTCAGTCCGTGCGCAAAACCAGCAACACTTTCGCAGTTATGAAGGACTATAGAAGCAGCATGCCTCAATATTTATGCGAGGAACTTCCAGTGACTTGTTGAGTCTATACTGCGTCGAGCTGCTGCACTACATCGGGAAAAAGGAGGTCCGACACGATACTAGGAGGTATCCCATGCCTGCTGTCACTTTAGTGTACAATAACGCAAAAGCTAGATGCAGAAAACTATTTGCAGATATATCGTCTTGGAGGAGTAAATCCGGTTTCTACACCTTAGGTGCTATGCATAGAGAATTAAAAGCTGTTATAAAATATGAATGCCGGCCGGTGTGGCCGTGCGGTTCTAAGCGCGTCAGTGTGGAACCGCGTGACCGCTACGGTCGCAGGTTCGAATCCTGCCTCGGGCATGGATGTGTGTGATGTCCTTAGGTTGGTTAGGTTTAAGTAGTTCTAAGTTCTAGGGGACTGATGACCTCAGTAGTTAAGTCCCATAGTGCTCAGAGCCAAAATATGAATTTGGGCAATGTAGAAAAACACTGAAATCTGAATGTAGTTAAACTAGAGAAATTTTAAAAACTGAAACTAGTGAATTTAAAGAAAAAATACTCACTGAGATAGGCAAGATATGGTAAAGAAATGTAACGTTAACTGTAAAGATAAGGAACTTGTAGGGTGCACAGTAGAACATAAGGAAGTAGATAACTTAAACAATAAGAGGAAAGAATTTCTCATACAAATATCAAAACATGACGATCGATGGTGTATCAACACTAACAGATGCAACAGACCTGAGAGATATATTTGTTAAGTGTGGAAAGTAGTCGATGTGAGGGTTTTAATAAATACTAAGGCACCTGGTGTAGGGGACTATGGCTATATTATGGTGGCAACTAGTGTAGACACTAAAAAATGTATTCAAAATTTGCACAAAGCTGAGCTAAATCGGCGCACGATACCAATTAAACATATAAAAGAATTGAAACCTAATACACAGGGTGTTTCAGAAGTGATGGTCAATATTCAGGGATCTACATATATGTGATTACTTTGCTATTCACAATTAAGTGTCTGGCAGAGGTTTCAATGAACCACCTTCAAGCTGTCTCTACCATTCCACTCTCGAATGGCGCGCAGGAAAAACGAGAACTTAAATTTTTCTGTACGAGCCCTGATTTCTCTTATTTTATCGTGATGATCATTTCTCCCTATGTAGGTAGGTGCCAACAGAACGTTTTCGCAATCGGAGGAGAAAACTGGTGATTGAAATTTTATGAGAGATCCCATCGCAACGGAAAACGCCTTTGTTTTAATGATTGCCACTCCAATTCACGTATCATATCTGTGGCACTATCTCCCCTATTTCGTGATAATACTAAACAAGCCACCATTCATTGAACTTTTACGATGTCATCCGTCAGTCCCACCTGATGCGGATCCCACACCGCACATCAGTACTCCAGAACAGGGCAGACAAGTGCGGTGCAAGCAGTCTCATTAGTAGATCTGTTGCACCTTCTAAGTGTTCTGCCAATGAATCGCAGTCTTTCATTTGCTCTACCCACAACATCACCTATGTGTTCGTTCCAATTTAGGTTCCGTGTAACTGTAATCCATAAGCATTTAGTTGAATTTACAGCCTTCAGATTTGTGTGACTTATCGCGTAATCTAAATTTAGCGGATTTCTTTTAGTACTCATGTGAATAACTTCACACTTTTCTTTATTCAGCGTCAATTGCCACTTTTCGCACTACACAGATATCTTATCTAAATCCTTTTGCAATTCGTTTTGGTCATCTGATGACTTTACAAGACGGTAAATGACAGCAGAATTTACAAATAATCTAAGAGGGTTACTCAGATTGTCTCCTATGTTGTTAATATACACTCCTGGAAATTGAAATAAGAACACCGTGAATTCATTGTCCCAGGAAGGGGAAACTTTATTGACACATTCCTGGGGTCAGATACATCACATGATCACACTGACAGAACCACAGGCAAATAGGCACAGGCAACAGAGCATGCACAATGTCGGCACTAGTACAGTGTATATCCACCTTTCGCAGCAATGCAGGCTGCTATTCTCCCATGCAGACGATCGTAGAGATGCTGGATGTAGTCCTGTGGAACGGCTTGCCATGCCATTTCCACCTGGCGCCTCAGTTGGACCAGCGTTCGTGCTGGACGTGCAGACCGCGTGAGACGACGCTTCATCCAGTCCCAAACATGCTCAATGGGGGACAGATCCGGAGATCTTGCTGGCCAGGGTAGTTGACTTACACCTTCTACAGCACGTTGGGTGGCACGGGATACATGCGGACGTGCATTGTCCTGTTGGAACAGCAAGTTCCCTTGCCGGTCTAGGAATGGTAGAACGATGGGTTCGATGACGGTTTGGATGTACCGTGCACTATTCAGTGTCCCCTCGACGATCACCAGTGGTGTACGGCCAGTGTAGGAGATCGCTCCCCACACCATGATGCCGGGTGTTGGCCCTGTGTGCCTCGGTCGTATGCAGTTCTGATTGTGGCGCTCACCTGCACGGCGCCAAACACGCATACGACCATCATTGGCACCAAGGCAGAAGCGACTCTCATCGCTGAAGACGACACGTCTCCATTCGTCCCTCCATTCACGCCTGTCGCGACACCACTGGAGGCGGGCTGCACGATGTTGGGGCGTGAGCGGAAGACGGCCTAACGGTGTGCGAGACCGTAGCCCAGCTTCATGGAGACGGTTGCGAATGGTCCTCGCCGATACCCCCGGAGCAACAGTGTCCCTTCCCTGATTTGCTGGGAAGTGGCGGTGCGGTCCCCTACGGCACTGCGTAGGATCCTACGGTCTTGGCGTGCATCCGTGCGTCGCTGCGGTCCGGTCCCTGGTCGACGGGCACGTGCACCTTCCGCCGACCTCTGGCGACAACATCGATGTACTGTGGAGACCTCACGCCCCACGTGTTGAGCAATTCGGCGGTACGTCCACCCGGCCTCTCGCATGCCCACTATACGCCCTCGCTCAAAGTCCGTCAACTGCACATACGGTTCACGTCCACGCTGTCGCGGCATGCTACCAGTGTAAAAGACTGCGATGGAGCTCCGTATGCCACGGCAAACTGGCTGACACTAACGGTGGCGGTGCACAAATGCTGCGCAGCTAGCGCCATTCGACGGCCAACACCGCGGTTCCTGGTGTGTCCGCTGTGCCGTGCGTGTGATCATTGCTTGTACAGCCCTCTCGCAGTGTCCGGAGCGAGTATGGTGGGTCTGACACACCAGTGTCAATGTGTTCTTTTTTCCATTTCCAGGAGTGTAGATCAGCAACAATAGAGATTCTATAACATTTCCTTGGGGAAAGCTGGATATTACTTCTGTTTAGTCGATGACTATCGGTCTACTACTACGAACTGTGACCTTTCTGACGGGAAATCTCGAATCCAGTCGCACAACTGAGGCGATATTCCATAGGCACGCAGTTTAGCTAGAAGACACATGTAAGGAACGGTGTCGAAAGCTTTCTAGAAATCTAAAAATATGAAATCAATTTAACATCCCCTGTCGATAACACTCATTACGTCATGAGTATAAAGAGCTAGTTTTGTTTCACAAGATCGATGCTTCCTGAATCCGTGCTGACTATGTGTCAATTAAGCGTTTTCTTCGAGGTAATTCATAATGTTCGAATACAGTATATGTTCCAAATCTCTAATGCAAATCGACGTTAGTGATATGGGTCGGAAATTCTGTGGATTACTCATACTTCCCTCTTTAGGTATTGGTGTGACTTGAGCAGTTTTCCAGTCTTTAGGTACGGAACTTTCTGTGAGCGAGCAGCTGTATGTACTTGCTCAATATGGAGCTATCGCATCAGCATACTCTGATAGGAACCTGACTGGTACACAATCTGGACCGGAGGCCTTGCCTTTATTAAGTGATTTAAGCCGCTTTGCTACACCGAAGATATCTACTTATATGTTTCTCATCTTGGCAGTTGAACTTGATTGGAATTCAAGAATATTTACTTCGTCTTCTTTAGTGAAGGAATTTCGGGAAACCGTGCTTAATAACTGTGCCTTAGAGGCACTGTCATCAGAGACTTCACCGTTGTTATCGCGCAGTGAAGGTTTTGATTGCGTTTTGCCACTGGTGTGGGTATGACCAGAATCTCTTTGAGTTTTCTGCCAGATTCCGAGACAGAGTTTCGTTCTGGAAATTATTAAAAGCATCTCGCACTTTGCCAATCTTGGGGATTTTGCGTACTTTTAAATTTGCTTTTTTCGTTGCTTCTGCAACAGCGATCTGACCCGTTTTGTGTACCATTGGGGATCAATACAATCGCTTATTAATTTGTGTGGCCGTCGATACTATCTCTTTGAAATCGTTTCACATCTTTTCTACGCTTACGTGATCAGATCGGAAGGAGTGGAGACTGTCTCTTAAAAAGGCGTTAAGAGCATTTTTATCAGATGTTTTAAAATAGATGTACTTTGCGTTTCTTTCTGATGGTTGTGGGTGTTACAGTATTCAGCCTAGCAGCAACTGCCTTACGGTCGCTAATACCTGTAACCGTCATGATACTACCTATTGTTCCAGGATTATTTGCTGCCAAGAGGACAAGTGTGCTTTCCCAACCATTTACCCTTCGAGTGGGCTCGTGAACTAATTGTTCAAAATAATTTTCTGAGAATTCAGTACAAAAAAATGGTTCAAATGGCTCTGAGCACTATGGGACTTAACATCTGAGGTCATCAGTCCCCTAGAACTTAGAACTACTTAAACCTAACTAACCTAAGGACATCACACACATCCATGCCCGAGGCAGGATTCGAACCTGCGACCGTAGCGAACACGCGGATCCAAACTGAAGCGCCTAGAACCGCACGGCCACACCGGCCGGCACGAATTCAGTACAGTTTCGGATGACGTTTTATGCCTGCCGCCAGCTTTAAACGTATAATTTTTCCAGTATATCGAAGGTAGATTCAAGTCACCAACTATAATTCTATAATTGTATGAGTGGGCCGGCCAAAGTGGCCGTGCGGTTAAAGGCGCTGCAGTCTGGAAACGCAAGACCGCTACAGTCGCAGGTTCGAATCCTGCCTCGGGCATGGATGTGTGTGATGTCCTTAGGTTAGTTAGGTTTAACTAGTTCTAAGTTCTAGGGGACTAATGACCTCAGCAGTTGAGTCCCATAGTGCTCAGAGCCATTTTTTTTTTTGTATATGTGGAGCACCTATTTGAAATGAGACTCAGATTTTACTTGAACTTTTCGGCAACTATAACTTCTGAGTCGGGTAGTCGGTAAAACGATCCAATTAATATTTTAGTCCGATGGTCAAGTATAACAGCCGTTGTGGCCGAGCGGTTCTAGGCGCTTTAGTGTGGAACCGAGCGACTGCTACGGTCGCAGGTTCGAATCCTGCCTCGGGCTTGGACGTGTGTGATGTCCTTAGGTTAGTTAGGTTTAAGTAGTTCTAAGTTCTAGAGGACTGATGACCTCTGACGTTAAGTCTCATAGTGCTCAGAGCCATCTGAACCATAACCTCTACCCATACTATATCGCAGGAACTATCTAATTCAATTTCACCACAAGGTAAACTACTTCTGACAGCAATAAATACTCCACTACCAATTGTATTTAATCTATCCTTTCTGAACACTGTTAGGTCGTTTGAAAAAATTTCGGATGAACTTATTTCTGGCTTTACCGAGCTTTCCGTACCTATATCTATTTGAGCTTCAGTGTTTTCTATTAGTGCTTTCAGTTCTGGTTCTTTCCCAACACAGCTAAGACAACTTACAACTACAATAGCGATCGTTTCTACCACTACCTTATTGTGTTTCACCTGCGCTCTTTTAGATGGACACCCTTTCTGTGGTTTCCAGAGACCCTCTAACCTAAAAAACCGCGTAGTCTCTTTCACACAGCCCCCGCTACCAGTGTAGCCGCTTCCTGTGAGTAATAGCCTCCTGACCTCTTAAGCGGAACCCGGAAACCCACCACCCTATTGCGCAAGTAAAGGAATATGCTGCCTACACGGTCACAGAACCGCCTGAGCCTCCGATTCCACTCAGCTCTGCGCCAAAGGACCACAGTCGGTTCTGTCGACGATGCTGCAAATGGTGAGCTCCACCTTAATCTCACAAACAAGACTGGCAGTCTTTATCATTTTCGCTACACGCCCGAAACCAGAGAGAATCTCCTCCGATCCAAAGTGACACACGTCATTGGTACTGACATGGGCCACCACCTGCAGTTGGCCGCACCCCGTACTCTTCATGGCTTCCGGACACACCCTTCCCACATCTGGAATGACTCCCCCCAGTATGAACACGGTGTGCACATTAGTTTCCCTCTCCTCCTTGGTAGCTATGTTCCTAAGGGGCCTACAAGCCTAACATTGGAGCTCCCAACTACCAGCAAACCCACCCTCTGTGAATGCCCAGACCTAGCGGGCCGAGAAGCTTCCTCTGGAACAGGGTGGACGACTGCATCCGGCTCAGAGATTTCGTTAGCTACAGATAACACCCAAAACCTGTTCGTGAAACGAACTGGAGAGTCCCTATGATTGGCCCCTCAGAAGGTTTTTCGCTGCCTGCCAGACCTTGTAATGATCTCCCACTCGAGCACAAGTGAGGGGTCAACCTCAGTGCAGGCAGTACCTGGGGCAGTCACAGCAGTGGACCAATCGGGGGACACGTGGGTCGTGCTCGACGTCCCTCACATCCCTGTGTCCAAACCCCCACAGTGATGCCCTTGGCAACAGCCTCAAACCGTGTGATGGAAGTCAACACTGCCTGGACCTGTGAGCGAAGGCTCACCAACTCAGCTTCCATCTGTACACAGCAATCACAGTGCCTGTCTATTATGAGGTCGCTCCTGTCTGAAACTCGTAAAAACACGTAATAAACGAACAGTGTACTAGCCTTATTAGCAGCAATAACTCGAGCGGCTCTGTCACTGGCGGTCTAACCGACACTGAGCTGTTCTAAGCAAACCTGTATGATATGAGGGTCGATAGCATCTGCGGTACTGTATGCTACACGGTTTTTAAGATAAAAGGTTGTTCCTAGTAAGCACTCAAACGTGCAAAAATTTTAAAAAAAATATTCAGTTACACAGGAAACTGAAAATAAGTCGCTCCTGTTTGAAGCTCGTAAAAATATGTAATAAACGAATGGTGTACTCGCCTTATTAGCAGCAGGAACACGCGGTGTTCTGTCACTGACGGTCTAACTAACACAGAGCTGTTCTAACCAAAACAAACAAAAGCCCGTATGATACAAGGGTCGATAGCAACGGTGGTACTGTATGCTACACTGTTTTTTAAAATAAAAGGTTGTTCCTAGTAAGGGCTAAAACACACTAGAAATTACGAAAATATACTAGTAACTACACAGGTAACTGAAAATAAATCGCTCCTGTTTGAAGCTCGTAAAAGTATGTAAGAAACGAACGGTGTACTCGCCTTTTTAGCAGCAGGATAAGGCGGCATTCTCTCACTGACAGTCTAACCGACAAGAATAATCATTCGAAACAAAAGAGTCAAGTAAACTTGGTGTCTAAAACGCATGCCTTAAGAGCTGTGAGCAATTCTTGATCCTTGATACTGTGAAACAAGTCTCTTCTACAGCAAGCTCTCTGCTTTCCAGATTTTTGGAAGTGGTAGTATGGGCTAAAACAAGATAACTAATGTCCAGTAAACATGTGTTCTAAAAAGGTATAATGTAAGAGCTATGAGCACTTGTTCATCTTCGCAACTTTGAAACACAACTCTTCTAATGAACAAGTGCTCATAGCTTTTAAGGTATGCAATGTAGAGTACATGTTTACCGACCTTTTTTTATGTTCTGGTCCATACTATCACTTCCCAAAATAAAAAAGCTTGCAGTAGAAGAGATTTGTTTCACGGTATCGAAGATCAAGAATTGCTCATACCTCTTAAGGTATGCGTCTTAGAGCCCATGTTTATTTAACTTTTTTATTTCGAATGATCATTTATGTTATATCTTCGAATACTGACCATCGCTTCTCAAACACCCCGAATTTTCGCAGGTTAAACCAGTGATTGAGGGAATGATACCGAAAGAACATGAACTGGCGTTAACTAAGATGGTTACGTAAGACCCAGCAGGCAGTCTATACGAAGCTGTGTTTTTAAAATCGTTTTAGCAAGAATTTCCAAATTTTGAATAGAAGTAAAGAGAATTAGAGTTGTTGTTGGTCATTTAAGAGGTGAAGCTATTGAATGGGGACGTAAATACCATGGCAAGTTACGAGCTACCTGAAAAGTATCTATTGCTTTAAGAAAGAATTCCTTGTCGTGGTGAGTGTGTCATAGCATATGGTGATCCTAAGCTCGATTTTGAAAAATATTTCAACTTTAATGATGAGTACTCAGATGAGTATTTATGTTCTGAGGACAGCGCAAGTGTAATATGTTTGGGAAGTGTGATTAATAGTGAAAATGTTCCGGTGTGCAGTTATTTTAAATCGTATTGTAATAAATGTGTCGACATGAATAAATATATGAAGGGACGATGTAGCTAACAAATAGTTTATTATGTAAATTACTGTCTGTTATAAGAGCGACCGTGATTAGAAGGGACGTAAGCGATATCAAAAGCTTGCTGCGTTTCATATATGTTCTGTATATAATACCAATGTTCAGGCTCGAGTAGAGGCTGTGTTACTCCATGCTGAGGGCAAGATGTAACATTACGCATGTGGTGTGCCTCATGTTAATCAGACACAGGACTTTAATTAATTTCCTAATAATTTTTTTATTTAAAACCTGTTAGTGAAGAACTATACACTTGTGTTTACATTATTTACTAATCTTAGGTGAAATAGCCTTATTTATTCATTTATTTATATACTATATAATTTACGTGTGTTGTTGGGACGATCTAATTTTGTAACTTGTAACATTCGAAGTCAAGATCGCTCGATGAGAAATAGTTTATTTCATGACTAGTTTCTTCAGTAACTAGCTGTTATCCTCACATTCTACACTGCTGGCCATTAAAATTGCTACACCAAGAAGAAATGCAGATGATAAACGAGTATTCATTGGACAAGTATATTATACTAGAACTGACATGTGATTACATTTTCACGCAATTTGGGTGCATAGATCCTGAGAAATCAGTACCCAGAACAACCACCTCTGGCCGTAATGACGGCCTTGGTACGCCTGGGCATTGAGTCAAACAGAGCTTGGATGGTGTGTACAGGTACAGCTGCCCATGCAGCTTGAACACGATACTACAGTTCATCAAGAGTAGTGACTGGCGTATTGTGACGAGCCAGTTGCTCGGCCACCATTGACCAGACGTTTTCAATTGGTGAGAGATCTGGAGAATGAGCTGGCCAGGGCAGCCGTCGAACATTTTCTGTATCCAGAAAGGCCCGTACAGCACCTGCAACACGCGGTCGTGCATTATCCTGCTGAAATGTAGGGTTTCGCAGGGATCGAATGAAGGGTAGATGGTTCAAATGGCTCTGAGCACTATGGGACTTAACATCTATGGTCATCAGACCCCTAGAACTTAGAACTACTTAAACCTAACTAACCTAAGGACATCACACAACACCCAGTCATCACGAGGCAGAGAAAGAATGAAGGGTAGAGCCACGGGTCGTAACAAATCTGAAATGTAACGTCCACTGTTCAAAGTGCCGTCAATGCGAACAATAGGTGACCGAGACGTGTAAGCAATGGCACCCCAAATCATCACGCCGGGTGATACGCCAGTATGGCGATGACGAATACACGCTTCCAATGTGCGTTCACCGCGATGTCGCCAAATTCGGACGCGACCATCATGATGCCGTAAACAGAACCTGGATTCATCTGAAAAAAAATGACGTTTCGCCATTCGTGCACCCAGGTTCGTCGCTGAGTACACCATCGCAGGCGTTCCTGTCTGTTATGCAGCGTCAAGGCTAACCGCAGCCATGGTCTCCGAGCTGATAGTCAATGCTGCTGCAAACGTCGTCGAACTGTTCGTGGCCGGCCTGTGTGGCCGAGCAGTTCTAGGCTCTTCAGTCTGGAACCGCACGACCGCTACGGTCGCAGGTTCGAATGTTGCCTCGGGCATGGATGTGTGTAATGTCCTTAGGTTAGTTAGTTTTAAGTAGTTCTGAGTTCTAGGGGACTGACGACCTCAGATGTTAAGTCCCATAGTGCTCCGAGCCATTTGAACCGTTTTATTTGAACTGTTTGTGGAGATAGTTGTTGTCTTGCAAACGTCCCCATCTCCTGACTCAGGGATCGAGACGTGGCTGCACGATCCCTTACAGCCACGCGGATAAGATGCCTGTCATCTCGACTGCTAGTGATCTGTTTCGTTGGGCTCTCACTCACGTCCCCTACGAGACATAGCTGTTCGATCTAGATTTCTGAGTCGGTTAAACGAACCATAAGCCTGGTCAGTTGTGTACTGCTATCTTGAATGGCTTAAGACGTTAGCCGATAATACGAGAGCGTGCTGAAAAATAATCCCTCCGAATTTTTTAAGTCAAAGCTTTTTAAATAAAACAAACGTTATTAACATTCGGCATCTCTGCTCTTCGTGTTCACTTATTTATTTCTCAACATAGTCATTCTGGCGGCGAACACATTTCTCCCAACGAGAGACCAGTTTGTTGATAATGTGACTGTAGAATGTTTGACTTTGTTGACAGAATTATAACATTACCTCTGCTTGCACAACTTTATCTCCATCGAAATGAAGTCCTCCAAGGTGTCCTTTACGTCAGAAAATCGTATGGGGCCAAGTTGGAACTGTATGGAGGATGGCAGTGAGACCCAGGCGTCGGACTGTTGCCGATGTCGCAGTCAGTGCTCGCGTGTGGTCTGACAATGTCATGTTGAAGGAGCGGGTGCTCCACGTTTGGACCAGCTTCTTGAATTCGTAACTAGATTACAGAACGCTGTTTCTCACACATCGACAGAAGAGTACGTTACACAGCACCATGTTACACGCTACAATTCAAAGCTCTCTAATGGGCAGAGGGCTCCAAATATGTAGCCAAAACGTTTAATGAAGTAGAATTATAATAACGTTTTTTTAAACATTAAAAAGTTTTTACACAAATAATTAATAATTTACGCGTATTACTTTTCATCACTTCTTCATACATGAATAAGGTTTGAAGTGCTACAGAAGTTGACTCCATTTCTTTGGGTTACTGCATTATTTTGTATAAATATGAATATATTAGTTTCTTAATAGTGTTAATTATATTCATTGAAATAAGTTTCTCGTTATGCATATAGGAGGTTTCCGATTCATATTAAGCAGTGTGTACTTACGTAAATTTTACTTTCTATCACTATAAATCATCATTAATACATGACCAGAACCGCAACCATGTGATAGAACTTCTCTCATCTTCAGTTGTCCTTCTTTATTTTACCTTAGATACAATAAACATGAACATGATTCTTCATCCAGATCCACTTAAGTGACTGCAACTTAGATCTAACAGCACCAACAGAGTGACAGCAACATTAATTCAACAGCTCCACCAAAGTGATACCGATTTCTATGTAACGGTTTCACAGAAATGACTGTGACGTGATTGCCTAAATTTACATTCACTGAATGACCCTTACTTCAGAAACTCCGTATATGTGTCCCTTTCCTACACTACAGCATAACGCGGATTCGCCTCAGTCTCAAAATAGAGTACAATGATCTTAACATAAATACCTGTTTTATTCTTCTCTTTAAATATGAATGACCTATTTGTATCAGTATTGCCGGTTAATCCATGTGCTGAGCTGTTCTATACGGTAAACCGCAATCGCGATAGGCTACAATCCGACCTTTATCAAAGTCGGAAACGTGATGGTACGCATTTCTCCTCCTTACACGAGGCATCACATCAACGTTTCACCAGGCAACGCCGGTCAACTGCTGTTTGTGTATGAGAAATCGTTTGGAAACTTTCCTCATGTCAGCACGTTGTAGGTGTCGCCGCCGGCGCCAACCTTGTGTGAATGCTCTGAAAAGCTAATCATTTGCACATCACAGTATCTTCTTCCTGTCGGTTAAATTTCGCGTCTGTAGCACGTCATCTTCGTGGTGTAGCAATTTTAATGGCGAGTAGTGTAAGATCTACAATGTGCGGATAGAATAACGTTAATGCAGTAATCTGCATGATCCTACAAGAGTTATCCGTCAGCAACCATTTTATATGCATGAAAAAATTACATGCATCCCAGAAATGTAATTACACATCAATGTCGTCGACATACTGAGAACATCATCCAATTATAATAATTATTTGTCATATTAACTTGGTAAATACCCATAGCACCAATAAGGAATACAATAGCAAAAACAGGTATATCAGTGAAGATAATACGTCGACAAGAACTGGCTGAGCCGATGCGATTTAGAGCGATTTAGAGTCTATGTTAAGTGGTTTTATGCAGGCGGAGCCCCAGCACTAGGCAACGATGTTTACATGATTATTTCGAGGACTGTACTTACCAGATACAAACAAACAAAATTGTTTTATTTAAAAGGCCTTGACTTAAAAAATTCGGAGGAATTATTTTTCAGCACGCCCTCGTATTATCGGCTAAAGTCTTGAGCCATTCAAGATAGCACTACCCAACTGACCAAGCTTATGGTTCGTTTAACCGACTCAGCAATCTAGATCGAACAGCTATGTCTCGTAGGGGACGTGAGTGAGAGCCAAACGAAAATGCCTATCCATATGGCTTCATTATTTCTTCTGACGAAGTAATAATGCTAGCACAAAGCAAAAAGAAATATTGTTGGCCGACAGATTTAAGCCGCAAGTGGGAGAGGATAAACCTTGTATTAATCTATTTTCGAAAATATTGTTATAGGAGTGCAGCACCACGACGCAGTAAATCGTCTCACTGGGGACTGCAGCACCTGACCGTAGCAGAGTTGTCTTGCGATTGCAGTGTCGCAAAGAGTCTGACACCAAGGAACGTCCGAAGGTCAACACCATCAATTGGAAATCTGAATTTAACTCTGTGCGAGTCAGTCGGTGGTTTCTATAAGTATCGGAAGAACATAATGATGAATGTTAATACTGATTGAATTACTTAAAAGGATAATCAGGGACTTTGGTAGTTTTAGAAAGATATGAGTAATTGTATAGATTTTCAGTTTATTACATGCAAGTTTGGTGTTCAGTGTGAATACCTTATGTGAAATTAGAGCAGAATATACACTGAAGAGCCAAAGAAACTGGGACACCTGCCTAATGTCGTGTAATGCCCCCGCGAGCACGCAGAAGGGCCGCAACACGACGTAGCATGGACTTGACTAATGTCTGAAGGAGTGTTGGCAGGTACTGACAGTATTAATCCTGCAGGGCTGTCCATAAATCCTTAACAGTACGAGGGTGGTGGTGGTGGTTAGTGTTTAACGTCCCGTCGACAACGAGGTCATTAGAGACGGAGCGCAAGCTCGGGTTAGGGAAGGACTGGGAAGGAAATCGGCCGTGCCCTTTCAAAGGAACCATCTCGGCATCCGCCTGAAACGATTTAGGGAAATCACGGAAAACCTAAATCAGGATGGCCGGAGACGGGATTGAACCGTCGTCCTCCCGAATGCGAGTCCAGTGTGCTAACCACCAGTACGAGGGGGTGGAGGTCTCTTCTGAACAGCACGTTGCAAAGCATCCCAGATATGCTAAATAATGTTTATGTCTGGGGAGTTTGGTGGCCAGCGGAAGTGTTTAAACACAGAAGAGTGTTCCTAGAGCCACTCTGTGGCAATTCTGAACTTGCGGAGTGTTGCATTGTCCTGCTAGTATTGCCCAAGTCTGTTGGAATGCACAATGAACATTAATTGGTGCAGGTGATAAGACAGGATTCTTCCGTACGTGTCACCTGTCAGAGTCGTTTGTAGACTATCGGAGGACCCATATCATTCCAACTACACTATTACAGAGGCTCCAAAAGCCTGAACAGCCCCTTGCTGACATGCAGAGTCCATGGATTCATGAGGTTGTCTCCATACCCATATACGTCCATCCGTGCAATACAATTTGAAACGAGACTCGTCCGACTAGGAAACATGTTACCAGTCATGAACAGTCCAATGTCGGTGTTGAAGGACCCAGGCGAGGCGTAAAGCTTTGTGACGTTCAGTACACGAGAGGGCATTTGGCTCCGAAAGCACATATCGACGGTGTTTCGTTGAATGGTTCGCACGCTGGCACTTGCTGATGGCCCAGCATTGAAATTTGCAGCAATTTGCGGAAAGGTTATACTTCTACATCTACATTTATACTCCGCAAGCCACCCAACGGTGTGTGGCTGAGGGCACTTTACGTGCCACTGCCATTACCTCCCTTTCCTGTTCCAGTCGCGTATGGTTCGCGGGAAGAACGACTGTCTGAAAGCCTCCGTGCGCGCTCTAACCTCTCTAATTTTACATTCGTGATCTCCTCGGGAGGTATAAGTAGGGGGAAGCAATATATTCGATACCTCATCCAGAAACGCACCCTCTCGAAACCTGGCGAGCAATCTACACCGCGATGCAGAGCGCCTCTCTTGCAGAGTCTGCCACTTGAGTTTATTTAACATCTCCGTAACGCTATCACGGTTACCAAATAACCCTGTGACGAAACGCGCCGCTCTTCTTTGGATCTTCTCTATCTCCTCCGTCAAACCGATCTGGTACGGATCCCACACTGATGAGCAATACTCAAGTATAGGTCGAACGAGTGTTTTGTAAGCCACCTCCTTTGTTGATGGACTACATTTTCTAAGCACTCTCCCAATGAATCTCAACCTGGTACCCGCCTTACCAACAATTAATTTTATATGATCATTCCACTTCAAATCGTTCCGCACGCATACTCCCAGATATTTTACAGAAGTAACTGCTACCAGTGTTTGTTCCGCTATCATATAATCATACAATAAAGGATCCTTCTTTCTATGTATTCGCAATACATTACATTTGTCTATGTTAAGGGACAGTTGCCACTCCCTGCACCAAGTGCCTATCCGCTGCAGATCTTCCTGCATTTCGCTACAATTTTCTAATGCTGCAACTTCTCTGTATACTACAGCATCATCCGCGAAAAGCCGCATGGAACTTCCGACACTATCAAATAGGTCATTTATATACACTCCTGGAAATGGAAAAAAGAACACATTGACACCGGTGTGTCAGACCCACCATACTTGCTCCGGACACTGCGAGAGGGCTGTACAAGCAATGACCACACGCACGGCACAGCGGACACACCAGGAACCGCGGTGTTGGCCGTCGAATGGCGCTAGCTGCGCAGCATTTGTGCACCGCCGCCGTCAGTGTCAGCCAGTTTGCCGTGGCATACGGAGCTCCATCGCAGTCTTTAACACTGGTAGCATGCCGCGACAGCGTGGACGTGAACCGTATGTGCAGTTGACGGACTTTGAGCGAGGGCGTATAGTGGGCATGCGGGAGGCCGGGTGGACGTACCGCCGAATTGCTCAACACGTGGGGCGTGAGGTCTCCACAGTACATCGATGTTGTCGCCAGTGGTCGGCGGAAGGTGCACGTGCCCGTCGACCTGGGACCGGACCGCAGCGACGCACGAATGCACGCCAAGACCGTAGGATCCTACGCAGTGCCGTAGGGGACCGCACCGCCACTTCCCAGCAAATTAGGGACACTGTTGCTCCTGGGGTATCGGCGAGGACCATTCGCAACCGTCTCCATGAAGCTGGGCTACGGTCCCGCACACCGTTAGGCCGTCTTCCGCTCACGCCCCAACATCGTGCAGCCCGCCTCCAGTGGTGTCGCGACAGGCGTGAATGGAGGGACGAATGGAGACGTGTCGTCTTCAGCGATGAGAGTCGCTTCTGCCTTGGTGCCAATGATGGTCGTATGCGTGTTTGGCGCCGTGCAGGTGAGCGCCACAATCAGGACTGCATACGACCGAGGCACACAGGGCCAACACCCGGCATCATGGTGTGGGGAGCGATCTCCTACACTGGCCGTACACCACTGGTGATCGTCGAGGGGACACTGAATAGTGCACGGTACATCCAAACCGTCATCGAACCCATCGTTCTACCATTCCTAGACCGGCAAGGGAACGTGCTGTTCCAACAGGACAATGCACGTCCGCATGTATCCCGTGCCACCCAACGTGCTCTAGAAGGTGTAAGTCAACTACCCTGGCCAGCAAGATCTCCGGATCTGTCCCCCATTGAGCATGTTTGGGACTGGATGAAGCGCCGTCTCACGCGGTCTGCACGTCCAGCACGAACGCTGGTCCAACTGAGGCGCCAGGTGGAAATGGCATGGCAAGCCGTTCCACAGGACTACATCCAGCATCTCTACGATCGTCTGCATGGGAGAATAGCAGCCTGCATTGCTGCGAAAGGTGGATATACACTGTACTAGTGCCGACATTGTGCATGCTCTGTTGCCTGTGTCTATGTGCCTGTGGTTCTGTCAGTGTGATCATGTGATGTATCTGACCCCAGGAATGTGTCAATAAAGTTTCCGCTTCCTGGGACAATGAATTCACGGTGTTCTTATTTCAATTTCCAGGAGTGTATATTGTGAAAAGCAATGGTCCCATAACACTCCCCTGTGGCACGCCAGAGGTTACTTTAACGTCTGTAGACGTCTCTCCATTGATAACAACATGCTGTGTTCTGTTTGCTAAAAACTCTTCAATCCAGCCACACAGCTGGTCTGATATTCCGTAGGCTCTTACTTTGTTTATCAGGCGACAGTGCGGAACTGTATCGAACGCCTTCCGGAAGTCAAGAAAAATAGCATCTACCTGGGAGCCTGTATCTAATATTTTCTGGGTCTCATGAACAAATAAAGCGAGTTGGGCCTCACACGATCGCTGTTTCCGGAATCCATGTTGATTCCTACATAGTAGATTCTGGGTTTCCAAAAACGACATGATACTCGAGCAAAAAACATGTTCTAAAATTCTACAACAGATCGACGTCATAGATATAGGTCTATAGTTTTGCGCATCTGCTCGACGACCCTTCTTGAAGACTGGGACTACCTGTGCTCTTTTTCAATCATTTGGAACCCTCCGTTCCTCTAGAGACTTGCGGTACACGGGTGTTAGAAGGGGGGCAAGTTCTTTCGCGTACTCTGTGTAGAATCGAATTGGTATCCCGTCAGGTCCAGTGGACTTTCCTCTATTGAGTGATTCCAGTTGCTTTTCTGTTCCTTGGACACTTATTTCAATGTCAGCCATTTTTTCGTTTGTGCGAGGATTTAGAGAAGGAACTGCAGTGCGGTCTTCCTCTGTGAAATAGCTTTGGAAAAAGGTTGTGACGTTGAACGATTCTCTTCAGTTATCGTTGGTCTCGTTCGTGCAGGATCTTTTTCCGGTCGTAGCGATGTCGGAGATTTGATATTTTACTAGATTCCTGATATTCACGGTACACTTCGCGGAAAGTTCGTACAGGAAAGTCCCCAGTCCATCGCTACCTCGGACATGCTGTCCCCCATCGCTCGTACGCTGACTATAACACCATGTTCAAACTCGCTTAAATCTTGATAACCTGCCATTGTAGCAGCAGTAAGCGATCTAACAACTGCGCCGGACACTTGTTGTCTTATATAGGTGTTGCCGACCGCAGCGCCGAAATCTGCCAGTTTGCATGTCTCTATATTTGAGTACGTATGCCTATACCAGTTTATTTGGCGCTTCAGTGAATATATAGATACATTTTGAACTTAAGGCTCTTACGTAGGGGAGAAATTTGTTACAAACGCAGTCAGATGCATACTTATGGCCACAGACAGTTTTAACCATTATCCATTGCGTATGTTTGGGGCTCTTGAATATAAATCGCTACTGATGGAAGTTTCACCTAGGCCAGAACTGTATATTTTTATTGGAGCGCTCAGTAACTGGACGCTGGAACACACAGCAACATTTCTACCAGCGAATAAGAGAAAGTCACATCACGAAGATGTAGATGAAAGAGAAAATCTCGCTCACCGAGAATACTGAAATAAACATATTCGTTCATGTGCACGGTAACCTGAAACAGCATTATAAAAAACATTGCAAAACACCACAGAGCCACTTCCGGTCTGAAATATATATTCTCCAAAAATTATGGGTTAAAAGCGTCATTGTGCTGTCGGTGCACTAGGGGCCTTGCATTACATCGCAATCAGGCAAAACAGCGACTGTTGGGACTGCACTGCACGCCTCCAGTCAGCTCTGTTGGGTTACTGTGTTGATTGGCACACTGAAGACGTGCAGCTTTCTGTGCAGCTGTGAGCAATGGCCTTATGCGGGCCACCCGACTCCAAACGTCCACTGCTAGCAGTTCCCCCGCAATGTTCGCTCGCATAATGGTTGATATGGATATGTACTCGCTGACACCAGCAATACCTGTACGGTTTGAAGTTGTCTCTGTTCCGTGTCGGTTGGGATCTTATCACGACAAATATTCCTAGGCCTTAATACATGGCTGAGGGTGGTACACCATTTCCTGCTGACAATGTGGACAGTTCACGCCGATACACCAACGAATCAGGCAGCTACATTCACGGTGCGTCACAGGAACGCCTAAAAGCTATATTCTCCCGTACTGTAACGTCTCCTCGTCGAGTAATCTCACTGCGTCGATTCCGTACAACCGACTGGCACACACACACGTACATGCAACACTTTGCTGCAATTACTTGCGTCAGCAGTGGAGGATCATATGACCGAGTGGTGCCAGTTGTGCGTCATCAGCAGCGTTCCTAAATGACCAGTGACCTTCTTTATGGTTGAGACTTACAGTTTGTCGGTCGAGTGCTTAGATAGCAATCCAGCTGAAAAGTCTGAAAGAACCAGTTCATTCACGATTGAGTCGCGTTGGCTAAGACAGCAGGAGACATCCAAAACGAGAGGAACGGTTAAGACGGAGACACGTCATGCAACGACTGCTGACTTGAGACGTGGAAAGCGGAGTGTGTAGTGAGGACAGGCAGGAAGCAGCAGCTGTGCAGCCCTGCGGTTGCTACGACACGCGCTGCTGCGGTCTGCCGCCGCGGGAAATGCAATTTTCACCTTCCCAGCAACGCTCGCCTCTCTTAAAATACCGGCTACTGGTCTCTCCACAAAAATTTCAATAAAATAAAATAACGCGCCAGACATCGACATTGTTTCGTGAGCAGTGGAATGTCTGCCTGGCTACTAGTCAATGTTGCCACTACTGCGGCCGATAAAAGCTCGTTTTATATGCGTTGCGCCCGCGAGGTCGCCAATTACGGCTGGCCGCAAAGTGGGCTCCGGTGCCACCTGTCCACCTCAGAGCCGCGTCCTTTTTGTTGGGGTCCCGTGGACATAGCGTACATTGAAGAATCTCTTAAATATCGGTGGGGGGAACAGTATGTTGCCTCTGAGCGGGGTGGTTCACTGTCCATAGGAACAGGTGACTGAACGATGACGATGCGTATTACATCTGCCGCGTAAACTGCCCAACAGGCGCACAACGCCTTCTAAAACTAAGTCCCCATCGGACGGGTTACAGGTCGGGTATGCTAGCGAGCTACGCTCTAGTACACGCCTACATTCATCGAATATACGCAAATATAAACTGGTAATAGGAGTTTTTGCGACATAGATTTCTTTGCTTCTAATGACTTCGACGTCGATGAAATGTATCACTAATTTTCAATTTTTCCTTTTAAGATAGGAATAAACGGAGGATTTACGAACTCCAATAACTCGCATTTCTGCAAATTTCGTGACAAGGAATGAGACCTGGTGCTGTACTACCACGATTTGGATCTGGAGTAGGGCGGCGAGCCATCAAGGCCTCATGACAAACTTACTGTGGCAAATTCCGTAGGCTTCCAAGTGTAAGACTGACAAGCCTTCCTCATTGATAGCCTTTTAAAGCTGTTGTTTTTGTTGTGGTCTAGCCGGCCGAAGTGGCCGTGCGGTTAAAGGCGCTGCAGTCTGGAACCGCAAGACCGCTACGGTCGCAGGTTCGAATCCTGCCTCGGGCATGGATGTTTGTAATGTCCTTAGGTTAGTTAGGTTTAACTAGTTCTAAGTTCTAGGGGACTAATGACCTCAGTAGTTGAGTCCCATAGTGCTCAGAGCCATTTGAACCATTTTTTTGTTGAACCAAGTGTTAGCTATGATTAAGTTATGCTCTGTGCAAAATTCTACCAGACGGCTTCCTCTTTCATTTCTTACCTACTATGTTTCGTTCTCTCCCTTTTCCTACTCTCGAATTACAGTCATCCATGACTATTAAATTTTCGTCTCCCTTCACTACTTGAATAATTTCTTTTATCTCCTCATACATTTCATCAATTTCTTCATCTGCCGAGCTAGTTGGAATATAAACTTGTACTACTGTAGTAGGCATGGGATTTGTGTCCCTCTTGGCCACAATAATGCGTTCACTATGCTGTTTGTAGTAGCTTACCCGCACTCCTTTTTTTTTATTCATTAATAAACCTACTCCTGCATATCCCCTTATTTGCATTTTTATTTATAACCTTGTATTCACCTGACCAAAAGTCTCGTTCCTCCTGCCACCGAACTTCACTAATTCCCACTATATCTAACTTTAACCTATCCATTTCTCTTTTTAAATTTTCTAACCTACCTGCCCGATTGAGGGATCTGACATTCGACGCTCCAATTTTAAAGCACATAACCCAAACTTCTGTGCCTTGAGGATGTATTGAGATCTCTTGGTAAAAGTGTGTGGAAAGAGGAAAAATATTTAGGACGACAGCGAATGCTTGCGAACAGTATTGGGAATCCGGTGAAAGACATTTGGTTGGTGGTCTCAGAAGAAGACCGTAAGGAGTATGCTGGTGCTTTTGTGCATCGGGAGTATTTGTGGAAGATGCTGATTTTGAACTGTTGGTTTAATAGACTATTTACACCGAGAATAAACGATTTCCAGAAAAGTTTGGCGTTATTAAAGGAAACGCAACTAACTGTAAATGAAATAACGTTAACCACCAGAAGTTACACAGTGCATTGTTCCGCTAACCAGACGTTCCTCTAAAAGAAATTTCATGAACTGTTTAACTCACTTTGGAGCACCCACTGAGTTTCATCGCTTTACTGCAAATATTTCTGTGATGGACCATTTGTATCCTAGCAAAGGTGCTACGCTAGTGGAACTAAACAATGATTAACTGCCACAAGAGAGTAGTTTTAGAACAAATATCATCACTTCGTGTTTCGAACAAAAATAGAAACTGAACTGTCCTGTTAGTTATACCGAAGCTAAGCAAAAATAACGACGTGCGTCAGTGGATCGAATCAAGTGATGTTAATTAGTGCTGCATATGAACTATGACTGGTCTCTCTACCCCAAAGTTAGAGTAATTAGCCTCAGGCAGAAAAACACGTTTGTCCAAAAAAGGCACCATGACAGTCAGTTTCTTGAAGCTTTATGAACGTCGCAGAAAAATTTTAACTCAGTGATATCACAAAACAAACAAAATAAAGTATGTAAACGAAGTATCTTTGTTGGGTTGAACTGGCCATTCAACCAAACAAAGATACTTCGTTTGCATATTTTATTTTGTTTGTTTTGTGATATCACTGAGATAAAATTTTAGACACATCTTGGTGATATGCCTAAATTTAACATTCATTTTCGGCTTGTCATTTTACGAGAGCGCTTTTGCTCAGTAGACTTAATCGGTTAGCTGGTAAAATATCCAGCTGTTTTCATGTTTGCTTCGGCAACTGTACTTTCCAATGGCAGCAGTGTAGTTTGAATACGACACGTTCGCTGTTTTATTTTGCATATTGTAAGACTTTCATCTTTCTTCGGTCTCCATTGTCGGTAGACTAGTTATTGTTCTGTCAGTAAGATTTTTTCTAGTGTGAGATAACTGAACGTTCATGGAGCGAGAAATCAAGGAAGTTCAAATAGTGAGCTTCTATCCTTGTAAAGTGTATGCATCTGAAGACTGGGACGGTAAGTGTACTAAGGCGTAAAATTTTTTTGTGTGGAACGAACGTAGATTAAGTTCTCTTAATTTTATTTCCCAAACATTGTAATATTGCTTTATGGTGTGAACTGCAGACTGAAAGATGACAGTTCAAAAAATCAAATGGGTCCAAGCAGTATGGGACTTAATATCTGAGGTTATCAGTCCCCTAGACTTAGAACTACTTAAACCTAACTAACCTAAAGACATTACGCACATACATGCACGAAGCAGGATTCGAACCTGCGACCGTAGCAGCGCGGTTCAGGACTGAAGCGCCTAGAACAGCTCGGCAACAGCGGCCGGCTGGTTGACAGTTCACATTCACAGTGATGGCATACCTTGACAGTAAGCCCGAGGAACGGAACTTCGGCACCTTTAATTAGTGCCGCTGCCTCCCATTGTGAACAAACATGACACCTGCCACAAAATGATCCATACAAACAAAGTCAGATATGTCACATTTTCTGAGTTTCGTATTCCGTATTTCTGTAACGCAGACTACGGGCTATGTTCTGCTTCTATTATTCATTAAAATTATAAATTAAAGTCCCTCGCCGCGTTTTTCTATCTTTACATGAAGATTAACTTCAGGAACTACTGTAGAGATCTGGATACAGTGTCCACTAAAAGATAGGCTGATTCACGAGGGACGTTTATGTGAATATAGCATTACCGCTACCCTAGACAAGTCCTCTGGTCGTAGATACTACACATGCGAAGCAGATGTGGGACCCTTGTGATGTAATATATTGCCTGACGCAAGAAGTGAAGCACCCAGGAGACAACGGTCGGAAGTCAGTAGCCTCGTACTGTGCACACCATCGGCAGCTATTTAATGATTAGAGGTGAAATTCTGTGTTGCTAACGTGCCTGGTAGAGGATGTACACTGAAGCCCCGAAGAAACTCGTATAGGTATGCGGATTTAAATACAGAGATATGTAAATTGACAGAATACGCGCTATGGTCGGCAACGCCTATACGGGACAAAAAGTTTCTGGCGCAGTTATTAGATCGGTTACTGCTACTACAATGGAAGGTTATCAAGATTTAAGTGAGTTTGAAAGTGGTATTATAGTCGGCGCACGAACGAGGGGACACATCATCTCCGAGGTAGCGATGGAGTGGGGATTTTCCCATACGACCACCTCACAAGAGTACCGTGAATATCAGGAATCCGGTAAAACATCAAATCTCCGCCATCGCTGCGCCCGGAAAATGATCCAACAAGAACGGGACCAACGACGACTGTAGAGAATCTTTCAACGTTATGGAAGTGCAACGCCTCCGCAAATGGCTGCAGATTTCAATTTTGAGCCATCAACAAGTATCATTGTAAGAACCATTCAAAGAAACATCATCGATATTGGCTTTCGGAGCCGAAGGCCCAGTCGTGTACCCTTGATGGCAGCACGACAAAAAGCTTTACCTCTCACCTGGGGACGTCAATACTGACACTGGTCTGTTGACGATTGGAAGGATGAGTCTCGTTTCAGATTATCGAGCGAATAGACGTGTACGGGTATGGGAGACAACCTCATGAATCCATGGACCCAGCGTTTCAGCAGAGGACTGTTGAAGCTGGTGGATGCTCTGTAATGGGGTGGGGCGTATGCAGTTTGAGTGATATGAGATCCTTGATACGCCTCCATACGACTGTAATAGGTGACACGTAAGTAAGCATCCTGTCTGGTCACCTGCATCCAATCATGTCCATTGTGCATTCCAAAGGGCTTGGGTAATTCCAGCAGGACAGTGCGACACCCCACACGAACCGAATTGCTACAGAGTGGCTCAAGGAACACTCCTCTGAGTTTAAACGCCTCCACTGGCCACCAAACTCCCCAGACATGAACATTATTGAGCATATCTGGGATTCTTTGCATCGTACTGTTCGGAAAAGATCTCCACTCCCTCGTACCCTTACCGATTTATGGACATCTCTGCAGGATTTATGGTGTCTGTTCCTTCTAGCACTACTTCAGACATTAGTCGAGTCCATGTCATGTCATGTTGCGGCACTTCTACGTGCTCGAGGGGGCCGTACATGATATTAGGCAGGTATACCAGTTTCTTAGGCTCTTCAGTGTAAGATCCGTGAATAGGTCAGATGTTGAGTGAACACGGAAGAGCACAGAGATGCCGCTTTCTGATGTGAGACAGCGCTATGAGCACCTGACAGTCTCAAAGGAGATTCACTGATTGCCTCCGTTTGGCCGGCTCGTCGAATCGTACAGTATCCGGATTTGTGAGGAATTCGGATGTGACACTGACCATACGCTTTACTGCCATAGGAATGTGAGGGGGGCAAGGTTCCGGTCGACGAAGCCTGAGCACCACAAGGGATGACATGGTCATGGTGAGTGCACCCATGCGATATGACTTCAACTCCCGGCTGGTGGTGGCTGAGTGAACTCTGACTGCATAGCCGTCCACACATGGCACGTGTCTCTGGTAAGTGTCGGCGCGATGTTGAGGTACTCCCCTGGCCAGCAAGGTCCCCTGATCTGTCACCGAAAGAACATGCGTGGCACCAGCTCGCACGTCAACGCCGTCTCAGTGCTAATGTCGAGCATATCGAGGACCAGTTATAACAGCTGCTGTCCAGCTTGCCTCAGCAGAGGGTACAATGCCGTAGTGACACTCTTCCCAACCAAATGAGTGCACGCATTCAAGCCAGACAGCATGCAACATTTACTATTAAGAGAACTCATACTGGCAAGTTCTTGGTAGAATTAGCTCCATTTTGTTATAACTGAATTAACATCACTTACCCCCGCAGTTTTTGTCCTCTGCGGCTCCCTTTACTACCACGGAAGTTACTATCTAATGAATTAAACATACGCCCTGTCATCCTGTCTCTTCTTTTAGTCAGTGTTTGTATGGAGAAACTCCACATGTCTTGTAATGCCAGCCCAATGAATTCTCAGAATGGTTCTGTGACACCACATGTCAAACGCTTCGAGACTCTTCTTCTCAATTTGCGCAGGGTCTATGAGCAATTACGTACTCCAGACGTACATTCTCAGAGTTTATTTTTCAAATTATGGCCAATTTGTGGTACTAGTTAAATGTTTTGGCTGAAGAAGTCTTTCTTTGTCGGTACGATTCTGCTACTAATGCCCTCCTTGTTTCGCTAGTTACGCGATATTTTGCTTCCAAGGGAGCAGAATTCCCTAACTGCATCTGCTGCAAGGTCCTCAGTTTTGAAGTTAAGTTTCTCATTTCGCTAGTCCTCAATACTTTCTGTGCTTACTAGCCTTTTCATTCCAGTCAATAATTCTGCGAAGTGCCGGGGCTAGCAGTGAATTTAACACGAAATTCTTCTAGAATCTTCATACGGAAATGATGCTCTAAGCCCCCCCCCCCTTTTCTAACTCCGACTTTTGCTGTTGCACATGGATTAAGAAGAAACGCGAACTGGCTGTAATCGACCCTACAAGTGGAGTAGAAAAGAGTTTGGCACCTGAAATAATTTGATCTGATAGAAATTAATTTGATAAAGGAAAGTTTCATTAACATACCGATCAATAAAATGAAAGTTCTGTCCAAAATAACAATTTGATTTAGTATGACTAAACTCAAAATAATAAACAAAACACATGAAACATTTGCAATACGTCAAATTGAATACTCAAATAAATGCTGTGAAGGTGAAGTTGTCCATAAACTAGGTTTGACATTTATGACCAAGTGGTATGTGGAGCCAATTCCTTGCAATTTAAATCTTAAGAGAAACACACAGCCAACCCAACATTAATTGCTGCTACAGTAGTGAGAACTCAGACAATGAACACCCAAGACAGAACCACGTTAGAAATGACGGGAACAGGCGCGCTCTGCTGAGCTCTGATTGTCACGAAGACGAAGAAGGCTCGCTACACAATCACTGACGGTACAGTGATTGATGTTAACAAGCGAAGTCACACAGTAACTCCGATACAGTCAACTTTAGCCAAAACTGCTCAAGACAGATAACATAGGCCGCTTGTACGCAGGACGCTCAATTGCCAACTGTACTCGGAAAGTTACGTTGAAGTCGAAACTTCAGCAACTTCGTCAAACAGTTACAATTAAATAAAAGTATATTAGACAGCCAACGGAAGGCACGCTGTCCAGAGCAGCGAGAGTTCAGTCTTGTAACCTACTCCGAGCGAAAGGCGAGAGCCGACCCCCTCAAGAGCACCCGTACAAGCTGAACACAGAACATTCCCTCCTCCACGACAGTGGCCGTGGTTAAAACGTGCCAATCAGCAACTTGAAAACCGGCGAAAATTCCACTCTATTGCCAAAGCCGTACTATTCCACCAATGGAGATACTTGGTGCCAATTTCTGCGCCGATTTTGCTACGTCACGGAGCTATCCCCAGAACAAGCCAATCACTGTTATGATTTTGCAGAAAACGTTGCAGAAATCGCGGGAATTTGCCCGCCAAGACTGCCTGGAAACACAAGTTATTCCCACGCCTCGCTGGTAGCCCGTCAGAAAGTGTTTTCACTAAGTTTCTGCGAAGTAACGGAATCTCTAGCCCCAGCCGCTCCTTCAGGCCCCTGTGGGAGTGTCGCCCCCTCTTATGACAATGTCGGCGTCTGGAAAGCATCCACTCGACTCCCTCACACCCGTCGGCATTACTCTTTCAAGATCAGCAGAACCCGCCTGTCACTGGACCACCCGGGTGACGAGAGACCCTGCGTGGGACGTCCGCGTGTGAAGCAGTAGCAACTTTTCACCACATGCAATTAGAGAGGAAAATATTCATATCTTCTGAGTAGCCTTGTAATGACAATACTCGGCCATACTTCCCCAAATAGAATTACTCAGAGTAAGATATAAATATGAGAGGGGGCAAGTCACTGTCTGCCTCTAAAGGCATGCCACCTCTCAATTCCTGTAACTCTTCCTCGGATTCACAGAGACTAACACTGTAATCAGCGAATCTTGTCATTGCATGTTTTCACCACGAATTGGTTTTCGTTTCCGAATCTTTCATTTCTCGAAGAGGTGAGGTTTAGGACGTAATGGCACAAAGGCCCCTTTTCGGTTGTTTTTTACAGGTCGGGATCTTCGAAAGCTTCAAAGCAATTCAGTCACGGACTAAAGGGTTAGTAGCTTTCAAAGTCCCTCAGAGTAAGAGGAAGAGGGTATTAGAGACGAAGTATCAACTAGGACTGGCGAAGTGAATTATCTGTGCTCTTTTAAATTCAACCAACGATGTTCAGGTTGAAGTACTCTCGGAATGCCTAAATCTGGATGGTAGTACACGGAATTAAATCGCAATCTTCCCGGAAACGAACGAAATCCCTGAACATAGCTTGGACCGCACTGAATCACTTCAAGACATTGGAGACCGTTCTAAGATACGTCAAAATTTCCTTGGATGCGGCCGCTAAGTTAACTAAAAGCAACGAAAATACGATATATTTCCTTTTTTGCACAAAATATTCAGAAAATATTTGAAAAAAGAAGGCTCTACAGAACTTACGGTCGCCTCAAAATTGGCTCTGAGCACTATGGGACTTAACATCTGAAGTCATCAGTCCCCTAGACTTAGAACTACTTAAACCTAACTAACCTAAAGACATCACACACATCCATGCCCGAGGCAGGATTCGAACCTGCGACCGTAGCGGTCGCGCGGTTCCAGACTGAAGCGCCTAGAACCGCTCGGCCACACCGGCCGGCACGGTCACCTCAGAAGAGGAACTTTCCTGACGTATGTATCAGGCTGAAAATAGTTGCTTTATATGCTAAACATCGAGCAGTTTGCGTGTGTGTATCACTGACCACCGTGCAGAAACCTGACAAAGTCGTTTGGAGTTGGCGACATCGAGTCTGGACTATGATTCATTGCAGAGCAGTTCTTTTCAAAGATGATTGTCCATCAGTTTCCACAATTCCTTACGTCGCACATTCGTCTTACCCAAATGCAATAGAATTGTATTTGGTGGTAGTGGTGGTGGTGTTCATAGAGGTGGGCTCCGGTGTGGGAAGAAAGGGACTGTTTTTACGCCCAGAGGAAATATTTGTGCAACATTCCAGTCGTACAGTTGGGCCAGACATGATCGTGTGAACTGCTGTGGTTGTTTAATTTCTCGCAGATGAGGTTGTACACCGCATGGACGGGCCAGTGTAGTCCCCAGATCTGAATCTCACAGAGCATGCCTGGGTCGCCTTGGGGAACGGAAGAGCAAGGCAAAAGCCTCGCAGAATTCCAGAACTCTCTTTTTAAGGAACGGAATCGTGTGCAAACAGAACTCTTGAGCCACTGAGTCACCTTGCCAGATTACACTGGTCTTGCAATATGATTCGAAAGGCTAGAGGCGATTATGGGTTAACGCCCTGACAGCAATCACTTTAACTAGTAAGCCTTCTATTTGACTACCTGGACGATACGCCTGCTAAATTGATTTGGACCTTTGATTGTGGTTGTTATTATTAGCCTGCATTAGAGGTTATCACGTTTGTCAGAATCTGAATGAACTTAAGTGCTGAAATAAGTAAATGAGATGGTGGCCCTGCACTATCGCAGTCAATTGTTGATGGATGATTAATATACCAATACGGGATTGATCTGTTTTATAAAAATTAAGACACAAGTTTATTGATCATAAAATAAGACAAACAATACTTGTTAAGCATGATGTCAAATAAACCATGAACTTATGGTGACACAGTTAGATGCAACAAATAGTTTATACTCCACTGGGTGGCGATTGGTTTGCAAATACTAAGGTTTGTCTCATTAAGTTATTTATTCTGGCTCAAAACATGGATGACACAATCAGAAATTCCCTAACGCTGAATATTCTTCAATGCATTTATTTTACACAGAAGTTATACTACGTTGGTGCAGCTGAGAACATGTGGGGAGACTGCGATTCTGTTTGCCCTAACAAGCTGGAGCAGCAATACTATGCCCCTTTCTCGATGTGTAGCGCTGTCTCGGGTGACTGTCGTGGTTCAAGGGTATGCAGAGCGCCTATAATTCTTTATCGCAGGCACGATATTTGCAAAGTCGTGGCTGGCGATTTGTCACACGGATCTCAATTACTTTGTAATGGAGGCCTGAAATCCCGTCAAATTCCACCATGTGTCTCTCTCGTTCACTAGCCATACGATGGACCAATTAACTATACGGCACTGCGCAGAAAGAGATCAAACTTCAAGGTTGCAGACCTGGCGTGAATAAGATTGCCCTCAGCTCAGCGAGTTGTCTGAAACCACTGAAGTCTAAACTGTCGGTACAGCTAAGTCCTCGCCACAGGCTTCCCAGCCAAGACCAATGCTATTACAAAGTTATGTCCAAGACAAGTTTCCCAAGTGCAACCCACTCATAACAGGAGTCAAGACTAGAACCCTCTCCAGATTGCAGTCTGAATGAGAACACCCTCTCCAGAGCGGAGCCTAAATCAGAAGACCAAGTTTCTTATCTCCTTAGTTAACATGAAACCTCGGTAAACTCCACAAAAACACTCAAGCAATTGTGCCCACAAAGGGTTTCGTGTCAATCATAAGACTCCACGGACTCCTTGTCTCCCCTCTAATTCCTCTGCTCTACCCATCATACAATCCTAATCACAGTTAACAATATTCTTCTCTTTTCTGTAGAGGCAGCCAACCCCTGATTCGCAAATTCCCGCGCAGAGAGGAGAAGACATTGTGCTCCTGGCTTCTTTTTTTCCATGGCCACTTTAGACAACGTGTTCTGAGTTTTCGTTTAGCCCTAAAGTGAACAACACATTCATCACGGAGATTATTGTCTGGACAGCCCAGACGTTACAGTGTGTTTGATCAGGGGCCTCGGATAAACCAAGAGAAGTACTTTTGTGTCCCAACATAGACAATTTCAGAGCCGCCGGAATGTTTCCTTCCATTCAAAAATTGTTTCGAAGGCCTGAGGGTGCCTATAGCCTCAACAGACAGAGGGATGACACGACCTGACAGCTCCCTTGATAGCGTCCAGTCCATGGTGAACATGGAAACTCGCGAAATCATATGGCCACCATCCCTGTTCACAAAGGGCGTTTATGGCACTGTCGAAATGCTTTGGGTGGGCAACAAAAATTTCTCTGGCGCCCCTCACCTGCCATGGCTAGAGGTGCGTAACAGGTAGGCAGTTTTTCCGCCTATTCGCCTGAAATCATTGTCTGCACACTGGCGCGAGAAATTATTGAGGCCAGCATTCTGTTCCTGGCGAGCGTTTCGAGATGTTCCTTTTGCTAATAGCTGTATGTAGCTTTCAAGGCCCAAATTTCCACTGCAAGATTTACTGTTAAATGACCAAACTGCCTGCTTGTTACCAACTCCCGAAAATACTATTCGAAGGAGAGCCACCATAATGATCCCGCATGCATGAACAGTTACACACTTCCATCAATGCCTGCTAACTTCTTGTGTCCTTATAAAAATGATGTCTTTCTTGTAAAATCAGTATTAAAGAATAGCCTTAAATATGGATAGTTAATGAGTGACTCGTCCACACTCAACATGATACAGAGCACGCTATGTTGCCGGAGGCATTAACCAGTAAACTTTTGACGTCGTGAAAGAGGATTTACGTTTTGGTCACTAAAAAGCCCACGCATATTTCAAGTTACAAAACATTTCTAATTATTTGTTTCGGACGCTGTTGCAACACAAACTGTGTACCATTGCGCCTTCCCTGCTTTCCCATTCCAGTCACGAAATGTGTGTAGGAAGAAGGACTGCTGGCGACCCTCCGTAGAGCTCCATTCTCTATAAGTTTACCTTCATGGTCTTCTCGTGACATACGTGTAGCAGGTAGCAACATGTTGGTTAACTTTCTGGGACCATACGTCCCCGTGACGAATGCGTGGATTTTTCCTGAATAATCCCTATAACCTCTAACAATCCGCTAAGGGCCCCGCACAGGTGAGCGAAAGGAGCAAAAGTCAGTTATCTTCCGAAGGAGAATTCCGTAATCTTCTTCTTCGTACATCTAATGTTCTTACAAAGGATACTTTCAATGTGACTTTCAGAAGTATGATTTTCATACGATTAATTTTATGTGGTCTTTCCACTTTAAATAGCTCCATACGCGTATTCCCAGATATTTAAAGTGACTGTTTCCAGTAAATTTCGGCAATCAGTGCCTCAAAAGACAACTGGTCTTTCTGCCTATGTATGCACAGTACGTTACATTTGTCTATGTTGAGTGTCATCTGCCGATTTCTTTACCCAGCGTTGATCATCTGCAGGTCTTCTTGCGTTTCGCTACAGCGTTTAAGAAATGCGACTTCCCTGTGTACATCACAATCCATGAAAAGCCGCATGGGCTGTCGACATTAGCAACAGTATGATATTACAGCCAGTAGTCGTTCAATAGCACTCCCTTGAGGTAAGCCCTAATCGACTTTCCCGGTTGAATATATCTCTACGTTAAGAACAACAAGGTGTACTGTATTGGCTAGAAACTCTACAGAGTTTCTCTGATACTCTGTGTTCTTGTGTTTGTTTCATTAGGGGACAGCAAGCAACTGTATCGAGTGCCTTCCAGAAGTTACAGAACATACACTGAAGCGCCAAAGAAACTTGTATAGGCATACGTACTCAAAGGCAGAGGTATGTAACCAAGCAGAATACGGCGCTGCGGTCGGCAGCGCCTATTTAAGACGACATGTGTCTGGCGCAGTTGTCAGATAGGTTACTGCTGCTACAATGAAGGTTATCAAGATTTAAGCGAGTCTGAATGTTATGTTATAGTCGGCGCACTACCGATGGGACACAGCACCTCCGAGGTAGCGATTGTGTGGGGATTTTCCTGTATGACCATTTCACGAGTGTACCGTAATACCAGGAATCCGGTAAAACATCAAATCTCCGTCAATTCTACGGGCAGAAAAAGATCCTGTAAGAACCGGACCAACGATGACTGACTCACAGGAGTTACAGGAATGCAGCCGTTCCGCAAATGGCTGCTGGGCCATCAACAAGTGTCAGCGTGCGAACCGTTAAACGAAACATCATCGATATGGGCTTTCGGAGTCAAAGGCCCACTCGTGTACCCTTGATGACTGCACGAGACATAACTTTACGCGTCGCCTGGACCCATCGACTGTGACACTGGACTGTTGATGACTGGAAACACGTTGCTTGGTCGGACGAGACTCGTTTCAAATTGTATCTAGCGGATGGACGTGTATGGCTGTGGAGACAACCTCACGAATCCATGGAACCTGCATGTCAGAAGCGGACTGTTCAACTTCTTGGAGGCTCTGTAATGGTGTGCGGCGTGTGCAGTTGGAGTTATACGAGACCCCTGATACGTCTAGATACGACTCTAACAGGTGACATGTACGGAAGCATCCTGTCTGATCACCTGCATCCATTCATGTCTTTTGTGCATTCTGACAGACTTGGGCAGTTTCAGCAAGACAATGCGACAATCCACACGTCCAGAATTGCTACAGAGTGGCTCCAGGAACGCTCTTCTGAGTTTAAACACTTCCACTGGCCATCAAACTCTCCAGACATGAACATTATTGAGCATATGTACGATGCCTAGCAACGTACTGTACAGAGGAGACCTCCATCCCCTCGTACTCTTACTGATTTATGGACAGCCCCGCAGGATTCATGGTGTCAGTTCCCTCCAGCACTACTTCCGACGTTAGTCGAGCCCATGACACGTCGTGTTGCGGCACTTGCGCTTACTCGCGGGGTACTTCACGATATTAGGCAGGTGTACCAGTTTCTTTGGCTCTTCAGCGTAACATACACCTGGGGGCAGGCGCCACCTACTGCCTTCTTAGTCTTAGTCACAGCAATCTGTGTTTTCACACAATCGCCAGTTGCGAAAGCAGTGCTCCTTTCTACACAAGAGATACTCTGTCCTCGGAAGAGTCTTAATACACGAAAATAAAACAAAAAATTGACGGCAAATTGACGAATCGATGTAGACCTGTAATTTTTGCTTCTTTTACAGAGACCTTCTTGAAGACTGAAATAATCTGCGAATTTTACTCGTACCTCGTTACGTAGACTAAACATATCTTGTTCAGGAAGTACTATTTCATTTTCGTATTACACTTGAGTTTCGAAACAATTCGTATTTTACTGTGCTACAAATTTTCCATAATTCTGAAAGGACGGAGAGTAGATGGGCAGGCACTACTGATCTAAAAATCTCAACAAATCTGTGTTAGGATGAGCGTTAATGCGAATGAAAATTGTGATTAGCCTGACGTGAAGATCTGAAGAGGGGTATTCCTAGAGACCAATCCTGGTTAAGGTGTCGTAGTAGAGTAGACAATTATTTCCATGACAGAATAATTACACATCCACGAGTCGCAATACACGAGAAAGCCATTGATAAGTTGAAGGAAAAACACAGCGCATCAAGGACGCAGCGAGGACAAATTGTGCTCACGTGACGTCAGAAATGCGACTGTTGCATCACGTGGCACAGAGCAAGGTCTTGCTGTTTGTACATAATATTGCTCTACAAACTATGTGCGCAGGCTTAATTCCTATGAAACATACATTTGGTATCAGTTGCTAACAATACGATGGCGGAAAGTGAAGTTAGCAGATTATGTGAAACATGTAAGAAAATAGTAAAACAAACGGACATAAATGTGATTTGTGGATTATGGTGTGGGAACTTGTTTCACAGTGAATGTGTTGAACTTAACAACACTGAAGTTCGCCTAGTAAATAGTTCAAAAGTAAAAATTAAGTTCTGCTGTGGTGCATGTGAAGTTAGTTTACACAAAGGACCTTTGAAAATGGCGTCTACAGCAAAATATCATCTGCTTGTTATTGGAACCAGTCATAGCAGCAGCGAAAAAGTGAAGGTAGGTGACGATATAACAATCAGTGATGAATGCAAAAGTTCTGATATGCAAGACAACTCACGAAAACAAACCTGCGAAGGACATGGAGTTGAACTGCTGGAAATAGAAAACAGTGCTTGTGATGTGAATAATACGAAAAACCACCTGAGATTAACCAGTGCAGTTGAAGGTTTAACAAAATCTGTAAATCAACTAATAAAAGACAGTTCGAAAATGAGAATGCAACTCAGTACAGTGATCGCCACAAACTGTAGATTAGGAAAGCTAGCATCACATCTGACAACATCATCTCGCAAAAAAAGTGGAAAACCCCGAAAAAATATCACACTGATTGCTAAAAATAGCAACACTAAATGTCTAACAGCAAATCTGGGGTCGACTACTGAACCTGTAACACACGGCTCTGCTCCATTTATTCGAAATTCAGATGTAAGTTCGTCACAACCTCCTGTATTACTTGAAAAACAAATTGAGTATGCAAACGAAAAAAAAAAAAATTTACGACAATAATCGAGTTGGAACAAATAAACGATAGTGAATCAATAACCCACAGTGTAAACCGGAATCTCTGTGTGAATACTACCAGTATTTCCTCTTACAAAACAAAAACAGGGCAAGAAAACATTGCAACAACGACAGATGCATGTAACAAATCGGAACAAACAAATAGGCCTACCAATAAAGAGCTTGCAGTCCATGAAGCGACAGAAGATCGATGTGTTAGCAATACTTCTTTGAACAATTCGAAAATTGGAGCCAGTATAAATGAAACCAGTCCCTATATCTTCGCCAGACCTTCAGATGAGAAACCTTCACCCAATACAGATACAAATTGGCGTGATGTACAGTGTAGGAAAAGAACTTTTCGATCTACAGATCAGTAAGTATCATTCACATCACGAAAACAACACACCAACAACATACACAAAACGAAGCAGAATGCATCTGCACAACCAAAAATGCTGTATGCAACTGCACTAAAGAGAAGTGTAGAGGAAGAAAAACCTCAAGCATCCGCCATATCATCAGTCAGAAATTCAAGTTCTAGAGAAAGAAAAAAATCAGGTAATAGGCACAGGTGAAGAACAAGGAATGCTATATGGCGAGAAAAGAGCATCGTTTCATTTAGGAAAAGTGGAAAACGGCACAACAACTGAAAATGTAACCAAATTCCTTGAGAAAATCTTTCCAGGGTATAGCAGCTTTCATGTAGAAAAACTGGAAACAAAGGGTGTGAACAGCAGCTTCAAGATTGGTGTGGACTTCCATCTAAAAGACAAGATGATGGACACAACACTAAGGCCAAAGAATGTAGTTGTCAGGCGCTTTTTATTCCGGAGATCGACCAGTGCCCCAGTAAAATAGTACCTGAAATAAAAACCCAAGGCCCCATAATATCTCACAGAAGTAACAGTAGAGATGATAGTTATGTGCCCATAGTTATAGCAGTTGTTAATATACAATGTTTAAGAACCAAGGTGGACCTTCTATCATTCTTTGTAGAAGAAGTCAAACCAGATGTTTTATGTATCTGTGAACACTGGTTAGATGAAGCAGGAGGTGATTATTACAGAGCCATTGAATATTTGGACATGGTAAATTCATGGTATCGAACTACTACAATTCATGGTGATGTATCTGTATATGCAAGCAAGACTCTTAGTGTAAAGGAAACAGACTTAAAAAACTTTTCCACAGGCCTAGATCTAGAATTAGCTTCACTAGTGTTAACAGATATTGACCTTATTATTGTTTCTGTGTACCACTCACCAGATGGTAATTTTGAAAACTTTATTGCACAAGTGGAAACCTGTTTGTCCTACCTAACACATCTTAAATCTAAAATTGCACTGTGCGGAGATTTCAACATACATATAGGTGATGGAAACACTAAAGAGAGAGTCTTCATGACTTTGATAAATAGCTATGGGCTGTTTGTTGCAAACCGACTGCCAACAAGAGGTGATGCTTGCCTAGACACAGTTATCACTAACCTCAATATCTGGGACTATAATGCCAGTGTAGTTGAACCAATGATTGCTGACCATAGTGCATTAGTAATGGAAATAAGTATGAATGCTCGAGTCAACTGCAACCAAGCTCATGGCACTCCAGTTACACATTTAGTAAAAGAATCATAAAAGAAGAAAGACTAAATGATCTTAAAATAGCCCAGTCAAGTGTAAACCGGCAGCAAAAAATTGCAGGAATGGGGGCCAGTACCTCATTCGAATGCCTTTTCCAATCATTAAAAGCTAAATTTGATGATTTATTTCCAGAAATCCACAAGTAGTATCCTACAGGCAAAGCTAAAGGAAGGGACAAACCTACTACAGGGAAGATGTGGTATACCCCTGAGCTAAACAAATTAAAATGCATTGTGCAAATTTTCAGGGACCGTATGAAAGCAGCTAGAGATCTTCCATCTAGAGACCTGCTTCATTGTAACTATGTAAGAGCCAAACGAATTTACAGAAAACAAGTGGAGAAGGCAAAAAAGAGATACAATGACAGGTTCATTAAAGAGGCTTACAATTCATGCAAAGCAGCTTGGAATCTAGTAAACGAGTGCAGAAAAAAGCCCACCTCAGCCTTAAATTCCGGTAGCCCTGACGCCTTCAATCAGTACTTTGTTAGGATAGTGAAAGATACTATTAATGAAATACCTGACTCAGGCTTAGTCCCCAGAAGTCACATGAGAAACATAACCAGTAGCACTTTTGAAAACTGGAAGGATATCGTAAAAATAGTTAAGTCATACAAGAACTCAGAGAGCGAAGATATTTGTGGTATGTCTTGCACAATGCTGAAGAAAATTATTCTAGAGCTTGCTCAACTATTATGTATAGCAATTAACAAATGCTTATCCTCTGGTGTCTTCCCAATTTCTTAAACTAGCAAGGACAGTACCAACCCACAAAAAAGGTTACCCATCTGAAATGTCCAGCTACAGACCAGTTTCTATCTTTCCTATTCTAGCTAAAGTTATGGAGTCTGTTATGAAACTCCAGTTACAGAATTATTTAGAAGTAAATAAGCTCTTCGAGGACACACAGCATGGTTTTCGCAAGGGAAAGTCAACGTTTACGGCAGCACTGGACTTAACCAGAAAAATGAGGCAAGGATTCAAAGACAGAGAGAGTGTGGCACTGACACTGTGCGATCTTAGCAAGGCATTTGACTGCATTTCCCACAAGATACTGCACAATAAATTGAAGTGTTACGGTCTCGGAGGTGTTGTTCTGGCAACTTTTCAGTCTTATCTGGAAAACCGGAGACAAGTGGTATCAATTCATGGAGCAACATCACAAGAACAAAAGCTGGAACATGCAGTACCCCAAGGGTCCGTCATAGGGCCTCTCCTGCTCCTTATTTATGTCAATGATATGGATTATAACAACAATATGCTACAGTTTGCTGATGACACCACCCTTTTTGCCAAAGGAAGAACTGCTGCAGAATCACTCCAAGAAACAATTGTACTCTTCCAAAACATTAAAGAATGGTTCATCAAAAATAAAATGAAAATAATGAAGAAAAAACACAACATTTGATGTGCACCCTTAACAACATCGGATGCCATGATAATATGGAGGCTGTCAAATTGTTGGGCTTCATGATAGACAGGAAACTAACAATGAACGAACACACAGTGTACGTGTGCTCCAAGCTCTCCCGTGTAATATACCTTCTGAGGAGGTTAAAAGGTGTATTGAGTGACCAATATCTCATAACAGTATATTATGCCCTATTCCATAGCCACGTCAATTATGGCCTACTGTTATGGGAACATTCTGCAGGTTGTAAGGATGTGCTAATTCTACAAAAAGAAGCTCTCAGAATATTCACATCAAGCAAAAGATAGGAGCACTGTAGGCCTATATTCAAGCAGATAGGAATTATGACAGTCTTCAGCCAGTATGTGTTTTTACCAAGGAGTCTTCAGCATGAGGCAAGATATACACAATCACAATACCCGTAACAAGAGGAGCATCGAAATACCCAAGTGTCGACTGACGGGAACGCAAGACAGCTTTCCAGTGGTTGCCCTAAAGATATTCAACTCACTGCCTCAAGAAGTGCAATCCCTGCCGCTAGGAACATTCAGAAGGAGAGTAGCACAGGACCTGAAAGAGCGCCCATTGTACTCCATTGGTGAATTCTTTAATAGTGACAGAAGTGAATGGACAAACAAATATTATTTCTATTAAGTATAAATGTCTTAATTTTGTGAATATTTTTTAAAATGTATACATGTAATTAATCTTGACACAGTATGTCCAGTCATGGCTGGTAAACGACACAGATCTAGTAACAAAGTAATAAAGTAATATGTAGTTTTACCTATCAAGGAATAGCACCTAACACGTGGATTAAGCAAGCGGATCAGGAGACAGAGCATGTATGAAAAGAACCGATAAATTGAGGTAAAGTTTGTTTCCCAAAAAAGTTTGTGTGCAGCACGAACCGGCCGCTGTGGCCGAGCGGTTCTAGTCGCTTCAGTCCGGAACCACGCTGCTGCTACGGTCGCAGGTACGAATTCTGCCTCGGGCATGGATGTGTGTGATGTCCCTAGGTTAGTTAGGTTAAAGTGGTTCTAGGTCTAGGGGACTGATGACCTCAGTGCTTGGAGCCACTTGATTTATGCAGCACGCATACCGACGTAATTCAGTCTGTGCTCTGACTGTAAATTGGAGAGTGTAAGTTAGTAGTTTACTCGTAAATACAAATCTTTATTGTTTCCAAGCAAAAGTAGATAGCATCATAGTAAGTGTTCTGTATAGTAGCCACTGACGTATCCAAATGTCTATAGCGCCTTACTGAAATCTATGGTACCAAACGTATCTAATGTATTATGCTTGTTTTTACCTCATCCTTTGATATTAAGAGCATTCAGAACAATTTCGTAATGAACGTGTTGATAGGAGCTAAAATACCTTTGTTCTGAGAGCAATTTCTACATTTTTGATTGCTACAACGGACCATGAAATTTCATGTGAAGATATTCATTTTTCTATGAGAATTCTTGTCAAAGGAATTAATCGTTGGGTAATACGTGAAAGTAGCTTTTGAAATTTTGCATTGAATCGGTTCATGAAGTATAATGCAAACAAGTATTTTTAATTTTTTGTTATTTTTCGAATCATTAGTCATAAAATAGTTGGAAGATGATTCTCAAATGGTAGTGGTGAGCTATTAGTACTGAAGAAACTTCTTGGAAGTCAGAAGATATGAAGTTACCGAAAAATTCGTAATTTGTACGACGTGATCCTGGGCAGATTGGCACTGAAACCTGTCACGGTTGAAACTATTGGACCTAACTATACAATGCGTTTCTTAATGTCATTGGAAAACGTCCAGAACGTGCCGGGCGGATAATTACTGCCCACGAGAGTAAGAGACTACGATTCTTTGCTGCTGACGACGTGACACCAACCATCACGCCGTCACCATCTCGCTCTTAACACGGCAAAGTTACGAACAGCCTGTAATACTTATATCGATTAGAAGTAGGTTTATACACTCCTGGAAATTGAAATAAGAACACCGTGAATTCATTGTCCCTGGAAGGGGAAACTTTATTGACACATTCCTGGAGTCAGATACATCACATGATCACACTGACAGAACCACAGGCACATAGACACAGGCAACAGAGCATGCACAATGTCGGCACTAGTACAGTGTATATCCACCTTTCACAGCAATGCAGGCTGCTATTCTCCCATGGAGACGATCGTAGAGATGCTGGATGTAGTCCTGTGGAACGGCTTGCCATGCCATTTCCACCTGGCGCCTCAGCTGGACCAGCGTTCGTGCTGGACGTGCAGACCGCGTGAGACGACGCTTCATCCAGTCCCAAACATGCTCAATGGGGGACGGATCCGGAGATCTTGCTGGCCAGGGCAGTTGACTTACACCTTCTAGAGCACGTTGGGTGGCACGGGATACATGCGGACGTGCATTGTCCTGTTGGAACAGCAAGTTCCCTTGCCGGTCTAGGAATGGTAGAACGATGGGTTCGATGACGGTTTGGATGTACCGTGCACTATTCAGTGTCCCCTCGACGATCACTAGTGGTGTACGGCCAGTGTAGGAGATCGCTCCCCACACCATGATGCCGGGTGTTGGCCCTGTGTGCCTCGGTCGTATGCAGTCCTGATTGTGGCGCTCACCTGCACGGCGTCAAACACGCATACGACTATCATTGGCACCAAGGCAGAAGCGACTCTCATCGCTGAAGACGACACGTCTCCATTCGCCCCTCCATTCACGCCTGTCGCGACACCACTGGAGGCGGGCCGCACGATGTTGGGGCGTGAGCGGAAGATGGCCTAACGGTGTGCGGGACCGTAGCCCAGCTTCATGGAGACGGTTGCGAATGGTCCTCGCCGATACCCCAGGAGCAACAGTGTCCCTAATTTGCTGGGAAGTGGCGGTGCGGTCCCCTACGGCACTGCGCAGGATCCTACGGTCTTGGCGCGCATCCGTGCGTCGCTGCGGTCCGGTCCCAGGTCGACGGGCACGTGCACCTTCCGCCGACCACTGGCGACAACATGGATGTACTGTGGAGACCTCACGCCCCACGTGTTGAGCAATTCGGCGGTACGTCCACCCGGCCTCCCGCATGCCCACTATACGCCCTCGCTCAAAGTCCGTCAACTGCACATACGGTTCACGTCCACGCTGTCGCGGCATGCTACCAGTGTTAAAGACTGCGATGGAGCTCCGTATGCCACGGCAAACTGGCTGACACTGACGGCGGCGGTGCACAAATGCTGCGCAGCTAGCGCCATTCGACGGCCAACACCGCGGTTCCTGGTGTGTCCGCTGTGCCGTGCGTGTGATCATTGCTTGTACCGCCCTCTCGCAGTGTCCGGAGCAAGTATGGTGGGTCTGACACACCGGTGTCAATGTGTTCTTTTTTCCATTTCCAGGAGTGTATTATGTAACTGTGTATCTGAAATTATGGAGTGTGTATTCTTTGTTTGTGATAGGAAAATTAGAGTTTTGTGATGTAAATATGAAAAACCCAAAATGATTTGTTAAAATTTTAAATTAGTATAATATGTGTATGCCCATAAAAAGAAAATGTTTATTGAAAGCTGGTTCATGTTTAGGGCACTAGTATTTGTAATATGTAAAAGATGTAGGGAAGTCCCTCCGCAACGGAAGTGGCATGGCGCGATGTAAAAGGTAGTTTTGGCGTTCAAAATGAACGGCTCCTTGGCGTGAACGGTACGCAGTATGTGACTAGCCGTAGCACGGTACCCTTCGACGGTGTTATGGTAGCTGCTATACAATGGATTTGCCTCGGATGTGGATCTGGGTATTATTTGGTATTCTCGGCAAAAAGGAATGGCTCTAATATGTTGAAAATCCGAAACCAAGAAGAGAGTTTATAGAGGATTCGAACATGAAAAGCTGTGAGTACAGTTAGCCACCATGTCCCTTGCCACCAATCTTCGCCACTGCTTCACTACCTTCATACATTCAGTAATGTATATGGGCATGGACCAGTTAATTTGTGTGTGGTTTGAATAATAATCACAAAAACAAATTTGTGTCCAGAACCATATTTTCTATGCTGATCACGAACCTATGCAGAGTCCTCGCCTAAGTGCTACTAAAACCGAGTATACTGATTTAAATGAACAATTCTTGCATTAAAATGTTTTAAAGTAATTTTTTGCCTAATGTAAAAGGAGTAGTAAAACTTAAAAGTTAAAACTACAAAAGTGAAGTTAGACAGGATTTTGCTAAAGTATCCTTAGTTTATTACAAAGTATAATTTTGTAGGACTGCAGTGCAAGGTTATGTAAATGTTATTGTCTAAAATACCTTCTTCACAGCTGATAAAAAGGCAAATAAGTTAAGCTCATTTGCAAAAATAGCGTGGTTTTGATAACTCTCATGAATGGTTCCTTTTTTGAAGTTAATTAAGCTCAGTGTTGTGTTTTATTGTCTTAGAAAGTAAATTATGAACTACTCCATGTGAAGTGAATGATTATCTTTTTGAATTAGTCTTTCTTTTTACTGTAATAATCAGAGAGAGTTGACTAGAGAAATTGTACTAGTTTATGGGTCCCCGTCATATTCTCCACTTAGTAGAAAAAAAAATTGAACTATTACTGTTGCTAAGGAAAACTAATGTATGTAGAGGAGCTTACACAGTGTATTTATGAGATCATTCATCTTTACTGTTTTTATGTCAGTTAAGATAAAAGCCCCTCATGTAAAAATTTAGTTCTGCACTTCATGCAGTAACATTTCAGTATTTGATTAAGCAACGCTCTTGAGTGTAGTTGTCATTAGTATGAGTTTGGTGTAAAATTACTTCTTATAATTTACTGATGTGTGCGTGATTGATAACCGCTGCTACACACAGTTCAGAGTGCACTGTGTTAGTTTTTATCCTGTTTGCTATTCAAAGGGAAATCTCAACGAAAGTAACTTCAATAACCAATATTCAATTTTCTTAAACGTATATTCCAAAATTAATGTGCATAATTTGGCTGGCAACTTTTCATTTTTCTTCATCCACTTATGATTTTATCACTTCCATTAACTCCCAAGGTTAAAGTCCGTTTGGTTTTCTTCTGTTAATTTCACCAAATTCAAAATTATAGTCCGATACCTTTGTCCATTAGACACATGCGCAGTCAATCTTAAAAATTCTCCCAGATGGTAACAATAACTTGTTTCACGGTACGTTAGTGTTATATGTGGCTTTTCCCTTGACAGGAGTAAAGGTTCGGTTGTTAGGGAAGAGTGACATACAAACTAGTGTTACAAGTCTTCTCCACAAATGCTGTAACGCTCCACCCTCACAGCTCTCTCCTACTTAAAAAAGTTCTCCTGCACTAGTACATCCGGAAGTAAGGATATTTTGGAGAAATGGCTAAAGTTCTGCACCCATATGGTTTCGTATCATCGCGCACTTCACTTCAGTGAGCAGTTCATTCTGGACCTAAGAATTGTCACTAAGTACCAATAATCAACATTAGCACTTGTCTTCCTCACCCCAGATGTATTGACGTAGTAAGCCTTAGACGCCCGTTCAGAGGACACACTACTTTACCTGTTATATCTGTTATCCAAATTTGACTGTATTCCACTATAGCTGTACGACACAGTAATTTCCGCGGATGTAAATCCATGAAGAAACATAGGCAGAAATACAATCTGGATTTGATCGACGAAGGCAGGCGCACAACAAGGGTTTGGTTCTACGTGAGGAGAAGGGTAGTAGCGTATCAGTGGACATTTTGGTCAGAAAATCGCTGACATCAGCGTAAGTTTCCTGGAATCGATCGGAATGTCTTTCCTGGAAATCCCTGTTCCCCTCTCTTCTCCATCCCCTCCCTCATCCCCCATCTCCTCTCCCCCTCGCTCTGTGGGCGAAGGCGTCACGTCGACGTGATCGTGCTGTCTGCCAATCGCTGTGAGGTACGCTGGGTGTCATGGATGAATACCAGAGGGGCTCTGCTGTGAAAAGAACTAGCGCCACCACCACCACCACTTCTGGTTGTCAGGCCACATGGTGAGCGACATCCAGGTGGTATCTCCCCACTGTCCGGGGCATCTGGAGTAGAACTGAAGCAGTCCTGCTTCGGTCTGATAGCAGATGACCAGCGAAGAAGTGTCTGGAGACGCCACAGATACCAACCCGATTGTCGCCTGCAATACGGCCTTTCAACCAGGAGTAATGGTCTAGGGTGGCATTTCATTAAATGACAAGCCCCATTTGGTTGTCATCAGCGGTACCCCAGCAGCACAGTGGTACATTCATAAGACAGGCCCTGAATCTGCTACAGCACATATTAAATTACAAGAAATAACAGAAGGCAACAACATGAAATTGAAAGTGCACATTGTCAGTCAAAATACTTAGATCCTATAGCATCTAACTATTCCTTTTTATACAGTATATAAGATTGTTCTTGCGTATTGTGACATGTGAATGTTTGGAAGATATTCGTTTAGTTTATTTTGTTAATGTGTGTGAAATCTTATGGGACTTAACTGCTAAGGTCATCAGTCCCTAAGCTTACACACTACTTAACCTAAATTATCCTACGTACAAACACACATCCCCGTGCCCGAGGGAGGACTCGAACCTCCTCCGAGACCAGCCGCACTGTCCATGACTGCAGTGCCGTTTAGTTTATTGTTTGTGAAGAACCATATCTGTTTATTAGGTCCCTGAAGTGTCTAGCTACTTAACGAGGCATTTTACAAATACCAAGTTTCAAACTGATACTAAATTTTATGGTTGTGGCGATTCCTATTCTGTTTTGCATCACACTATCTCCACTGTTATGTTACTGGTCATTTTTCTTCGGCTAGTGATTTATATTCACTGTCTATGCCGACTGTTCTATTAACTGTAGTTTCTGTATCATATTTTTCACGGTAACATAGGACCGAATAGATGGTACTGAAGTAAGACAGGACACTAGTACTCTAAAGGAATGGCGTCTCACCCATACCCTTCCTAGCTTGTGGTACCTCTTTAAGGATCTCTTCGTCCGCAGGTTGTTAAACCCTCTTCTTCCTTCTGTCCGTCTCTGCGACATAAGGTAGTATGAGATATACTTCAAACTGACTCATTATTGATACTGTAAGTAATGCATAACTTCACTTTTAGGCAGTTGATTGTTCTATTGGATTCATGTACTACAGTAAAGATAATGCTAAATTTCATAAATCTATGCTTTTGTACGTCGGTCATCTGACTCCTGGACAGCTGAATTACCCCTTCCTTTCTCATCGAGTAGCAATTACACACAATAAACTTTAGATAATAAACCCGTTTCGGACAACTGACAGTTTTCATTTAGGTAACGCAGCACCAAACCGTCCAAAAAACAGTGTCGACTAATAACCAAGATACAATCGTACGGAGTTTCTTCACAGAAACGCGATTGGCCAAAAGAATTTTTGACTGGTAGCACACTCAACATTGTGCTGGACGAATAATGTTCAACGTGAAACTCCAAAGGATGCGTAATAGAATCACTTACATTCTCCGTTTAGACAAACTATTTACCGGGTACAGCCAGAAGTACTATGATGCTAACCACTGACTATGCTGTTGTCTGCAAGAAAAAGCTGTAGTTTAACAATCTGAGGGAAAAGCAGAAACGTTTGTCAGAAATTCCATTTGGTAAAAGAATCACAGCATTCTTTAAATGTCGAGAAAAATAAAAAATTCCCATTAGAAAAAACAACCAAAATTAGTGGTAAAGTTCCCAAAGCACGTCATGTCGTTTACATAGTTAAGGCAACACCCAAACGCGATATGAAATTGGGCGAACAACTAAAATTAGAAACAAGGATGTTCAACGCAATAGAAGGTTCTGGTAGAGTGCAATTCATCTGCGAAGCAAGTAGCGCACAAAACATTAGGGCGATCAGTTTTAGAGTCCAGTTCGAGCGCTCGGGGTCCACATCTGGTAGGTGTAACAACAGACCAACGAATTCTGAGATGAAGTGGTGGGTTTGTAACAGAACGACACAGACCATTTGAAAATGTAAGACAGATGATGGGGGAACATATATGTGATCATTGTAAGACAAGCACACTGATGTCGAGAAGCCTGCTCGGGTTCAGATGTTCTTCGGATCATCCTTAGCGTCGCCAGCCTACAGAGCTAGAGACAATTTTTCGGAAATTTGCTGTAAGTTCCTATGGGACCAAACTGCTGAGGTCATCTGTCCCTAGGCTTACACACCACTTAATCTAACTTAAGGGGGGTAGGACGTCAAACGGGCCGACTTGGAGCAGGAGAGGCACCACAGGACATTTTAATTTCCACTGTCTATACTTTTACAAGTAAATTCATAAAACTTTGTCAGCATGACCAGGAATGATTCAGGATTCACACTCGTAGCAGCGGAAGTTCAAGACCATAACAAAATAATTTTGTTAACGTGAAATTTCATCATTTTTCACTTACTATTGGCTGCATTTGTTGCTATAGGTACACTTTTCTTCATAAGTAAGAGAGACTGCACAGCATGCAAACCATATTTACAGGTGTCTGAAACTCTAGAATCTATTTAATTCATGAAAAAATGAATGAGCTGTTACGTTGTAAACTTTATGTTTAGAAAAAATCAAATTTTGTAGTTAATTATCTCCATTTTTACCACAGTTTTTAATAGATTTGGAAAATTCTAGAGTTTCATACACCTGTAAGTATGGTTTGTATGCTGTGCAAAATTCATCAAAGAATCTCTCTTACTTGTGAAGAAAAATGTACCTATAGCAACAAATGCAGCCAACAGTAAGTGAAAAAATGATGAAATTTCGTATCTAAAAAAATTTATTTTGTTACGTTTTTGCACTTCCACTGCTATGAGTGTGAATTCTGAATCCTTCCTGGTCATGCCGACAAAGTTTTATGAATTTATTTGTAAAAGTATAGACAGTAGAAAATAAAATGTCCTATGGTGCCTCTCCTGCTCCAAGTCAGCTCGTTTGACATCCTACCCCCCTTAAACTAACTTACGTTAAGGACAAAACACACATCCATGCCCGAGGGAGGACTCCAACCTCCGACGTGGGAAACCGCGCGGACCGTGGCGTGGCGCCCTAGACCGCGTGACTACCCCGCGTGGCGCTCCAGACAAATTTCGCGACGTACTGCTGTGCAGATTTAATCGAAACACTTAATGGCGGCCCTGGCTTAATTCTCTGTCCTGTTAGACTAATAAAATAATCTAAATTAGTGCACCAGTCTGGCCTTTACCTGCGAAACAAGGTTCAAATTCTCGCTACTTCATTCTCAATAACCAAAGTCTCGCAGCAGTCAACTACTTCTCGAAAGATTTGGTTGTCTGACCACTGGACTTGGATTTGCACACCTCTAGCAGTTCGTACACCGTCTATAAAAGGCCACTAGCAACAAAACAGGAATACTCAGTGCCTCACAAAAAGGTAATGTACTCACAAGACACTGTTGGATGTCAATGTAACTACATAGACATACACCAAACTGGTGTATATGCAAATGATTAGACTTGCAATTTTCTGCAAAAACGGCCACCAGAGTGCATTACTGTTGTTTGTGTTTAGTGTTGTTACCAAAAATGGTTCAAATGGCTCTGAGCACTATGGGACTTAACATCGATGGTCATCAGTCCTCTAGAACTTAGATCTACTTAAACCTAACTAACCTAAGGACAGCACACAACACCCAGTCATCACGAGGCAGAGAAAATCCCTTACCCCGCCGGGAATCGAACCCGGGAACCCGGGCGTGGGAAGCGAGAACGCTACCGTGTTGTTACCAGACTTGGCAGCAAGATGAGCGGCGTAAACAGTGTCAGATGTTGAGTAATTACTAGGAATTACACAACAAATATTGCTTACTCGTGTGACAGATTTGTGGAGCATTCGGTTATGACACTGGCCCTATTCTGGACTACACTGAGGAGCCAAAGACTCTGGCACACCTGCCTGATGTATAGGGCACCTGCAAGCACGCAGAAGTACCGCATCGCGATGTGGCATGGACTCGACTAATGTCTGAAGTAGTGCTGGAGGGAACCGACGTCATGAATTCTGCAGGGCTGTCCATAAATCCGTAAGAGTATGAAGGCGTGGAGATCTGTTCTGAACAGGCATCCCAGATATGCTCAACAATGTTCATGTTTGGCGACTCTGGTGGCCAGCGGAAGAGTTTAAACCCAGAAGAGTGTTCCTGAAGCCACTCTGTAGCAATTCTAGAGGAGTGGGGAGTAGCGCTGTCCTGTTGGAATTGCCGAAGTCCGTAGGAATGCACGACGAACATGAATGGACGCACGTGATCGGACAGGCTGCTTACGTACGTGCCACCTGTCAGAGTCGTATCTAGACGTTTCAGGGGTTCCATGTCACTCCAACTGCACATGCCCCAGACCATTACAGAGCCTCCATCAGCTTGAACAGTCATCTGTTCACGTGACGGTCCATGGAATCATGAGGTTGTCTCCATACACATACTCGTCCATCCACTCGATATAATTTGAAATGAGACTCGTCCGGCAGGGGTAACATGTTTCCAGTCTTCAACAGTCAAATGTCGGTTTTGACAGGCGAGGCGTAAAGCTTTGTATCGTGCAGCCATTAAGGGTACACGCGTGGGCCTTCGGCTCCGAAAGCACATATCGAAGATGTTTCGTTGAATGGTTCGCACGCTGACAGTCGTTGCTGGCCGAGTATTGAAATCTGCATCAATTTGCAGAAGGGTTGCACTTCCGTCACGTTGAACGATTCTCTTCAATCGTCGTTGGTCCCTGTCTTGAGGGATCTTTTTCAGCCCGCACAGATTTGATGTTTCACCGGATTCCTGACATTCACGATACACGCGTGAAATGGTCGTACGGGAAAATCCTCACTACATCGCTACCTCGGAGATGCGGTTTCCCATCGCCCGTGCGCCAGTTATAACACCACGTTCAAACTCTCTTAAATCTTGATAAGCTGCCATTGTAGCAGCAGTAACCGATCTAACAACTGCGCCAGACTCTTTTATTATACAGACGTTTCCTACTGTAGCACTGTATTCTGCCTGTTTACATATCTCACTCGTACCTGCACCAGTCTCTTTGGCGCTTCATTGTGTATGGAAAGGTGGGGGAAGGCATACTTATTACCACGGATTCGGCAGACCACGTCCCACCACCACAAGGGAGGCTCACGATACTGTTCACCAAGCACAATGACCTCTTCACATCTGCGAATGCCATCCGAGAAGAAATAACGCATTCAGTGCAGCATCTTGTGTCATCCTCGTCATTGAATGGAGCCTAGCAATAGCCGGACTAGGGAATTACCGTACCATCCGTAGGCTGGTGTTAACACTAGAACACAAACGGCGGTGTTTAGAGAGATGCCGTGACCGTGCTGAAGATTAGTGTTGAACTCTGTTCAGTGACGAGTCGTGGCTCCGCACAAACCTGGATGACCACCTTCGGCGAGTACGCCGGCAATCTGGGGAGAGATCCCTTTCTTCTAATGTTTTGAAGAGGCACAGCGATGTTACTTCTTCATTAACGTGTGTGGAACCATGGGGTATGACTTCGGGGCATGGCTGGTTAGGACTGAGGGAACTTTGACTGCACAGTGGTAGTCACGGACATATCGTGTCCTGATATGGTTCCCCTCAGGCGACTGTATCACGATGCCATTTTTCAACAACACAGTTTTCGTCTCCACACTGCGCTTGTCCTTGCGAACTTCGGCATAATCTTAAGGTACCATCGTTGCCAGCAAGATCCCCAGTTTTATCCCCGAAAGAACGTATGAGGGACCAATTTATACATCAACTCCGTCCTAGTGCAGGTATCAAATTTATCGAGAAGCAATTACGACATTTATCGGCCACATTGCCTCAGTATATGATTCGACGGCCTTATGGCACCCTTTCCAACCGAATAAGTGGATTAATCCAGACCAGAGTGAGTAGAACGTGTAAAATATCTGTACCTTAGGGACTTGCGTTTAATAGGAGATGACAATAAATCTCCCGATTAACGAACCTTCCTCAAGAATTGTGTTTTTAACTACATTGTTTTTGTTCGGAAACATTTGTTTGAAATTTATTCTCTCATTTTCATATTTGCACTGTAGTGTTTGGGAAACGCATTTCATTCAATTTCTGACTCTTTAGAACTTTAGTTATCCTGTCACAATTTGTGTGTTTGCAGATGTCTGACAATAGAGTTTCTTTCTCATATCATATTCCTTCGATGTTAATGGAGACTACCGTCAGAGCTGGCCTTTCGTGATTCTCATTGTTGTTGTCCTGGTGCTGGAAGGATCTGCCGCTAGGATGACTCCTAACGTTGCCCAGGGTACGCCCGATCGTTTGTGTCGGCATATTATCAGCAGATCGATGTTTGGGAAGATCCTTTCTTGTACCACCTCCAACTCCAGTCGACAAAATCTATCAGCTGACAGCCATAGCACCCCCGGAGATATGACGAAGAACAGCGGAAGAAGCTGAAAAGAAACAACAGGGAAACGATCCCAGGCACCCCATGTCTGGAAGTGATGCAGCGTGCTCGAGGCTGAAGTCCAGAAAGAAATTCCTGCAAACAATTGAAGCAATCATATCTTCACCTTCCACTTCCGAATTGAGCTGTGGAGGGACAAAATAATTGGAAATAATGGCCAAAACCTAAAGGAAGAGCCTACTGCTGGTATCCAACTACGTTCCCTATTAGATGTGAAAGACTCGGAGCAGACTGCCGACTCGAGTGACGCGGTACAAACAAATATTGAAAAGATGGGGATACATTTCTGGAGATGCAGCCTGCGAATGCGGAGAATCTCAAGACAATGCACGCCTGTTGGTCTGCCCGAAGTTGCTGAATCCTGTACACCTGAAGACCTGGTCGCAGCAAATGTCCCAGCAATCAAGACTGCCAATTTCTGGGCATCAAAACCAATTTGACTAGTATAAAATCCTGTGTATATATTGTAGATATGTTTGATTTTGTAAATAATTTTATTGTACTGTCCTGGATACGAAAATAATTGTAATAATAATAATTATCCTGTAATATTGCAGCTGTTTCTCACATCAGTAACTGGCAAATATTTGAACGTTTAACAGTATTCAGACACAAGAACTTCATCACAAATTTATGTACAAGAACATATGTCATACAACAGCCAACTTCGGAACATTCTTCTGCTTCGTTTCCTGTCATTAACTGACCGCATTTATATATCTGATAGTACAGCCGTAGAAATGTATCTCTAAATCTTACATTTCCTCATTTTATTGCCTTTGCGTCGTTTGAACTGAGGATACGGCCTGATAAGAAAAGTCATCATGATAAGTGGGGTGATGCTGCCAGGTTCTTCGCGAATTTGACTCGATTTGTTCTCACTGGTATTGTATGACGTATCCTCTAAACCTGTGAAGGTCCATTTACTTTCCTCCTCCCCTTCTGGGTGCTTCACTGTTTTGGTCATTAAGAGTATTTAAAAGAAAATCGAAAAAAAGAGTCACACGGAAACATCAATCTCAAGTTTGGACGAAATAAATGAAATTTATTTATTGACCCAAGCCAAGCCTGTCACCCAACACCACCTCCAGCTGGCTAATGGCTCCACGCTCTGTTGGGAGGCCTCTTTTTATCCAACAAATCTACGTTCACTAACCTGAAACACTCGCCAAAAGAAACAGGAAAATAGCTGAGCAGAATTCGACCCCCGCACATGGTATCGCACTTTCGAAGGTTTTTGGAGTCTTTCCGCACCGAAAAAGTAAACTTGTTGAGTACGAGAGACCACTAACTCCAAGCTTCCGGAATGGTAATCACTTTAAAGCACATATTGTACCCACGACATGCCAGGACTGCCGGCTGTTTTCGTGAGCTCCCAAAACGCTCCTCGAAATTATTTAAACTTTAGGCATTCCATCCAACCACAATTACGAGCAGAATGCAGGTATTCTCATTGACCATTTTCTACTAGCGCTTATAGTGCTACTGTAAAATGTTGATACCTGCCGGGATTTTTATGAGTTTCTCTGCCACGGATGTTGTACCCCAAGCCGTTGTAGCGAAATCACTCGCCCCGTGAGCCAGCCATGTACGCTCCGGCCGCAAAACATTTAGGAGGAGTAGAAAGACCATCCCATCGGCTTCAGGATGAAGAAACACTCCTTCCCCCTGTACCCGACCCTGTGCTGGACAACAGCCAAAGTAAGAGCACCCAGGCATGCCCAGGGTATGAGATGTTACAGGGTAAATGTGGATCTCAGTTATCGACGAACACCATACGACAATTTCGGTAGCATCAGTATATATCTCGCTTAGATACAGGGTGATTATTATTGAACTGTATGAAGAAAAAGTAAATTAGTTAAAATTGCAGCGTGCACACACTTTATCCAACATGTAAACTTCACCACAGATATTCGGGTTTAGGTTATGACGTGTTCGACACGCCTGACATCATTGTCGACGATTAGACGCTGGCGAATACCAAAATTCCGCATGACCCTCTGAAGTGTCGGAATATCGATGCTGTCGATGACCCCCTGAACGCTTGTTTTCAGCACAGCAATCGTTTTGGAGTTATTACTGTACACGTTGTCTTTAACATAGCCCCACAAAAAAAGGAGTCGCATGTGTTCAGATGCGGAGAATGTGATGACCAATCGAGGCCCATGACAATGGCCTCTGGGTACCCCAGAGACAGAATGCGGTCTCCAAAGTGTTCGTCCAGGACATCAAACACTCTCCTCCTTCGATGGGGTCGAGCTCCGTCTTGCATGAACCACATTCTGTCTAAATCATGGTCACTTTGGATATTGGGGATGAAATCATCTTGCAAAACCTTCACGTACCGTTCGGTGGTCACCGTGCCATCAACGGATATCGCACCGTTTATTCGTGACTAGACACTGCACACCACACAGTCAGCGGTTGTGGGTGAAGGGACATCTCGGTAGCAAAACACGTATTCTCAGTCCCCCAAATGCACCAGTTTTGTTTACTGACGACCAAATCCAAATGAAAGTGGGCTTCATAATTCTCATCACGTCCCGCGGCCAACCGTGCAGTTTCAACGTACTAACTCAAACCGTTCAGAAGTTATGACGATTTTATTTCATATAGTTCCATAATTGTGACCCTGTATGTACCATCGTAAAGAGGTGAAAGAGATTAGGGCGTGTACAAACCGAACTCCATCGACAAAATTTCGGAGGTTGTTCAGGGATAATTTATGACTATTTTGATATGAGAGCCATGTTTTTCGGTGACTCGTTATAGGGTAATTCCATTTCGTTTGATTCCTAGCCTTCGACGTATCTTTGTATCTCTAGTTAAAAAATGAAGTTTCGAGTTCTGGCCCAAGACGTGCCAATCTGTCCCGAAAGACAAGTGTGTCATCTTCTGCCTCTGCCAATACCCGCAATGGATGCTGTAAGGTGGGGGAGGGAGGGGGCGGGAGGGAGGGGGGGGGGGGCGAGGAGTTAGCAGCACACCGCTCTCCCGTGTCGTTCTCGGGTGTCTTGACCCACGAAATAACCGGTCGACTAGCCTCACGAGAGTAGGTATAGCTTGTAACAATCCTCCCACTAAGAAAAAAATCCATGACACTACTGGGAATCGAACCCGTGTGTTAAATATGCTAGCCATCCGCGTTGACCACACATTCACGGAGATAGACGTCTTTGTCTCTGAACTGGACTGAAAATATATGTACAGCAATGGAACTGCCTACGATAGGTGCTGTGTGTCTTGTTCCATTCACTCGCGGTAGTACAAAGAGTTGGAGGTATGCACCTCGTATATGGGTTCAATGATGCAATGAAATAACGGCGCTGTGCTGGGCTGTTCCTGTTGCGGCAGCAATAACATCACAGTGCTTTCGCATCTGTGCATAGGTGCCTAAGAAAGCCGGTTCATTCTGTGGTTCTGTTGTATGTTTTGGTGATGGCATATGATAGGTTTTTTGCCGTCGTGAAGGCAAGTTAACAGAAATAAGGTAATCGTGGTAACACTCTGAATGAATCATAATTACGTCATTACTCTGAAATACTCAGAAAACTCTCTGAGTAACCTTCGAAACTTTGTCTGTGTAGTTCGCGTTCACCCTGTGGACAGTAATTCTTTCCTCGCTCAACATGCGACTGAAATAAGATAGAGAATCGGTAATACTGGTGCAAAACACACTTTCCTCCTCACTGCGCAGCAGGGAGCGGAGAATATATTAGTAGAGAAATGTTGTCTGCTAAGTAGACTGCGTAGGGTGTGAGATCACCGAGTGACAGTAGTTTTTGTCCGCTATGGCGAAGGCATAGAATAAATACCGACTTCCGCGAGGTGTGTTCGTAGCTTCACGCCTCATCGGTAACGAGGTCGTTAAAACGGTGCGTTTCTAGCAGAACTTTCTACTGCTACCTGGCAGCCATTGTTAACGCGCCACCGCGGCCGCAACCACTTTTATTATTCGTTGTGGGCCGTGCTAGCCATAGTAAATACGTGTCAGCCGCTCCTCGCTCGTTTAGCTGCCCCCCGCTGATAACCGACACAGCGATCGTTCGTACGACTCTTATTGCAGAGAAGCCAGGTCCGCTTGATTTAACAGCAAGCTTTTATGGGTTTTTACACCATTTACTGGAACTACGCTTTGGTGCTCGTGTGGCAGCAGGGTGATTACACATCTGTCAACGAGAAAGCTGCCCGTGCAGTTCTGTACACGGGTTCCAGCGTGTTACTTTACTATTCACATCATAATGTTCATAATATGGGGCTGAAAGATGAGGGCCTAATGAACAATGCGAGGCTTCGGACATTCACTTAAATGTGACGTCATATGTTGCGTAGATGGGATATGTGACGTCATTGTATGTTTTACTTGTAGTTATGATTCGTGCGCTTTATTTTCAGTACGTTCAGTTCTTGTGGTTGGTGGCTTAGATCGTGTTGCTAGTTAGACCTATACAGGTCTAACGGGTATGTCGAATGAACTGAACAGGCGTTTTCCTTCGTCGTTTTCTAATGGAAGCCGTGAACAGCTGAACAGTACGGTACCTTGATTAGGCTGGAAGGTGACTGGTTGTGTGGCACGGAGTCAACGAATATGTCTTGACAATATTTTTAGTTAAACACTTGGATGTCCATAGTAACATTGACGTTGCTCATGAAAGCCTCTATTTTACATTGTAGTCTTTCATTTAAGCGTTTTTGCTGAGTTTGAAGCCGTTGATAACAAGAAAATCTGAATTAAAACCGCTGCTCTCTGATAGGTCCAGTTAGTTTGTTGTTTGGTTGTTCCTTGCGCCTCGTTCCTCCACCACGGTAATGACGTCGTAGGTCTTCCGCTTTGGAATACGATGTTTATTAATTCCACCGAAGGACAGGAGCTGATCAGCTGTAACAGTGTTCGCTTTTCTTTAATAACACAATATATAGTTGTATTCTAGGTTATGATTCAAACGCATTCGATTTTTGAGTGGCTGAAATCCCTCGTCTAGCAACTTACCATACATGAACGATTTTCATGAAGTCTACTTACGGTTCTGATGATGAAGTGTGGCGACCTTGTCGTGGATTGTGTTTCAATATGCACTGAAGAACCAAAGAAACTGGTACATCTGCCTAACATCGTGAAGGGCCCCCGCAAGCACTCAGCAGTGCCGCAACACGACGTGGCATGAAGTCGACTAATGCCTGAAGTAGTGATGGAGGGAACTGCCACCATGAAACCTGCAGGGCTGTCCTTGTATCCGTAAGAGTGCGATGGGGTGGAGATCTCTTCTCAACAGCACGTTGTGAGGCATTCCACATATGCTCAATAATGTTATGTCTGGGGAGTTTGGTGGCCAGCGGAAGTGTTTAAACTCACAAGAGTATTCCTGGAGCCACTTTGTAACAATTGTGGGCGTGTAGGGTGTCGTGTTTTCCTGCTGAAATTGTCCAAGTCCATCGGAATGCATTGTAATTGTGAACATGAATTGGTGCAGGTGATCAGACAGGATGCTTACGTATGTGTCACCTGTCAGAGTCGTAACTAGACGTATCACGGGCCCCATATCACTCCAGCTGCACACACCCTACACCATTACAGAGCCTCCAACAGCTTGAACAGTCCACTGTTGATATGCAGGGTCCATGCAATCATGAGATTGTCTCCATACCCGTAAAGGTCCATTTGCTCGACGCAAGAAACGAGACTCGTCCGACCAGGTAACATGTTTACAGTCATCGACAGCCCGACGGGCCCAGGCGAGGCGTAAAGCCTGTGTCAATTCTTGTAAGTTAATTGTGTACGTCCTTCACGTCAGTGAGGTTAGCCTGGTGGGAACATCTTTTAGAAATACCACCATTCGATGTTTAAACTCTTGCAAAGAAAGAAAGGGATCCCTACAGTACTAACACGAGCTCGTTCTCATATTGGTATAATTGAAGATGTCACTGCATATTCCGGTAAATATTAACGAAATGTACGACACTAGTGTGTAATGACAGAGGAAAGTTCTGTAAGCACCGCAGTTTTACCGATTTCCAAGACTGTCAACCACAAACATATAAAATACGGTATGTATAACATTTAAAAGATTGCTACACACCAAGATTTTTATGAACTTCACATTGCATTCGCCATATAATGTGGATTGAACGAGCCAAGCGAGATGCCGGCAGTGTATCGAACTCCTCGACCAGCAGCGGCCGCCACCAAATCCCTCGCAGCCAGCGAGGGAGCCGCACATGACTGCCCTACACTACGCCAGACCATCGTCCCAGGAACGGTAGAGAAACTTCCGTTATTTAAACAGTATGTATGTGTAATAGTCTGCGACGCAACTCACCTGGTGGCTTGCCCAAAACGCACAGCTACGAAATCCGAAATTCATGGAGAGGGCATCCCTTCACAGCAAACAAATCGAAACTCGCCGATGCCTACACGATCACCAGCCCCGAAATCTGTGGTCAGGTTTGTGGAAAAGCGTTGGTAATGGGTGGAAGGGGGGGGGGGGGGGGGGGAGAGAAATTGGAAATTTGTGGTAAGTCCTATGGGACCAAACTTCTGAGGTCATCGGTCGCTAAGCTTACGCACTACTTAAACTAACTTACACTATGGACAACACACACACACATGCCCGAGGGAGGACTCGAACCTCCGATGAGGGGAGCCGCGCGGACCGTGATAAGGAACCCGAGACCGCGCGGCTGGTGAGAGAGAGAGAGAGACAGAGAGAGAGAGGGAGAGAGAGACAGAGAGAGAGAGAAAGAGGGGGGTGGGGGGGGGGTGGAGTAAACATTTACCGATATGTCTAACGTGGCGAGCAAGTTGTTGAATTATCTCTGTCTTTCACCCAATGTCAAGACGGTATCGCCTAGTGTATACTGTGAACAGGGTGTACAAAGAGATTGTACAATAATCTTATGTAAAATTATAAAATTAAATGTTTCAGTATTGGCACAAACCAAACCAGGTTATGTAAAACTATGCCAATGTCAAAAGTTTCGAGCCCCAGCATTATCTGATAGTTTCTTCAAAATTTCACATTTTTACAAAATTTCTGAAGCTTGTAATATAGAACTTAAAAAATTGTAGTTTTGGAATTAGATTCAGTTTGCCATAAAAACATATGGTATAAACTTCTACGAATCTACCTCATTCACTTCATGAATTATTAAGTAACAACCAATTTCCGTGCCAAGTATTATAAAATAGAGTTATATAAAATTATCTTAGTATAGCAAATACAAAGCTAAAATGATGGCACTGTAATTGATGTAAGTAATAATGAAACTGTACCAACTTTCAATATGATAAAGGCTGAAGTGTCTGCACTGCGCAGGTTATAAGATCGTTGTGAGACACACAGAAATGTGATACGTTCCACTTCAGAATGTGCCGTGTTTGTGCCTGTGTCCGCTTATGCCTTGGATTTTTTTCGATTGGGTAACATACGTCGTACAACTTGTTAAACGGCGTGAAAGTGAACTAACTTGAATTAATAATTTAACTGGAAAGCTAGTGTTTCTTGTTCGATGTTCTGTTTCATGTGGCCCCCGCGCTCCTCCCTATGGACAAGTAGTAGAAATTGTGTCTCAATTGTGTCAAGTGCTGAGTACGATAGAACGAGCTTTAATGATATTCCAGACTTATTTTTGTGCGAGTGAACTTTTGTCAGAATATACTGCACAGTTAAATGACAGTAGACTTTTATTTATCTTCGTAGCTTCCGACTTCTCATCCTTATACCCAGGGAGTTACAATATTTTATTTCAGTTTCGGCTAACTGAATGGTGCACCTGTGGACTGAAGACTATGAACAGTATGATCTCCATCACTTTGTGGCTGTGCGCAAAGACAATTTTCAGGCCCTTTTAAAAGGCTGTGGTATCCAAAAATCAAAAACCAAGGCAGCCAAACACAAAAACGTTCAAAAACTTAAGATTAATAAACCTAATTAAATTTTAACCACTGGCCCACGCACTCCATCCACTCCTCCTTTCTCTCCGGACCAATAAGAGACGAGCGACCCCTCCTCCTCGAACCATCTCTTATCATTTCCAGAGCCTATGTGTGGGTGGCGTCTTTGTTTTCCTGTTCACCACAGGGAGTGGATCATTGCGGAACACCAGCAACAGCACAGATCAGCCAGAGACCTAGCTGGAATGAGGACACGAAGCACGATATAAACCATCGCATTATTATTATTACACAGAGTGTGGCATTGGTAGTAGACGAGTAAAGAATACTTGTAGGAGAACTACCAATCCTTCTGTGTTTTGCAGGAATGGAGCAATGTAACTAAACTGCTACATCCCCCACCTGACACGTGAGCCATACTGGGTGGAATCTGCCAGTGATCCCAGGCAGAATGAAAATGAATAAATGAATGTAACTCACGCAATACGAGTGTGTGACGTCACTATAAAACTTGTAAATAGATACAGAGTGTATGTACACATGCCAGTCACCCATATGACATGGAGCGATGCCAACAGAGAAGGAAAATAGACTGTTTCTAGATATGCTGTCACAGACTCACAGAGGTCACGACGCGTCTCTCGCTATATGACAAAAAATGCGACCTTAGAGAAAGCTGTAGACTTCGTGCACTGTGTGTCGATAAGGCGATTCACCAACGACGAACAATTAATCATCCACGAATAGGAATTAGTATGTCAACAACAAACGTGCAGTGACTGCCGGAAAAAAAAGTTCTGCATATACCTAATATCAGTAGAATCACCGCCATTTCGTCTCCATTTTCGCCACCGCATGTCACTAGGTAGCTCAGAGCTGCCAACGCAACGGCGTTCCTCGCGTAAATGAAATGCCTTGCACAGGGGAGGAACCGCCACACCCTAAACGTTCGGACATTGGCAGACAGTAACAGCGAGAACTCTTTCTACGTGTCGGAGGATCTCCGTCGTACTGTCGTTCGTGGTAGCGGCCAAATTCCTTTTCCCCCGCCCACGAATTTTCACTACAACATCCAGAGGGTGCTCTTTGACCTGCAATGAAACAGTAGCTGAGTAGGGAGTAGGCCAATCCACAGGAAGCCAGTGATGAATAAGGCTGTTAGTGTGTCACCTGCGGAAGACACGAGACAGCCAGCGGACGCAGGCATATGTAAAACGTTCTAAATCATATTTATTAGACGGCTCATGTATGTCGCTCAGCTCATCTGTAAGCTGTAGGTTTTACCCATACAGTCTTATAAGCAAAACACGTCGATATCCTGTATTAAACGGAATGCGTTATTTGATAACAAATACGTCCCACATGTACTCAACACAATACTGAGATGTAATGTGTTGAACCTTAACATTTAACCATAAATCCTTCTCTCTTGGTTATAAACTATCATTGGAGATTCAATAATGTACCGTATATGACATTACCATTGGAGGTGAAGCACAAAATCAGCTAGTATCAAAGTCAAGTTCAGAGTCTAATGCTTCTGAGAGGGAAGACTGTACGTAGGATATTAGTAAATCACTTTTCTGTTCTCTGCCATGAAGGTGAATGTGACAGTTCGTTTGGAAAGCCACTTCATCCTAGCATGCGATGATTGCCTCTCACGGCTAGAAGTGTTCTGGGTAATTTAAATTGGGAACATACGTTTAGGAAAACCATATACCATATCTATTAATCCAACCTCGTATGGGTCTCAGGCTGAAGAGAAAGCCATGTAAACCGACGCATTTTTTTTACGTAAAACACGTTTTAAAAAACGCGTCGATTCATTTCAGAATACGGGGTATGAAAGCAGTAAATAATTACAGAATGATGACAATCGATATTTATGGGTATTCTGTGACAGAGTATTGACATTAACATGACGTTGTGGAGCTGTGACACTCTTCCAGATAAACACAATGAAGAGCCAAACAAATTGGTACACCTGCCTAATATCGTGTAGGATCCTCTCGAGAAAGCAGAAGTGCCGCAACACGATGTGGAATGGACTCGACTAAAGCCTGACATTCCACATATGCTCAATAATGTTATGTCTGGGGACTTTGGTGGCCAGCGGAAGTGTTTAAACTCAGAAGAGTGTTCGTGGAGCCACTCTGTATTAATTCTGAATGTGTTGGGTGCCGCATTGCCTTGTTGGAATTGCCCAAGTCCGTCGGAATGCACAATGGACATGAATAGATGCAGGTGATCAGACAGGATGCTTAAGTACGTGTCGCCTGTCAGAGTCTTATCTAGACGTATCAGAGTCCCATATCACTCCAACTGCACACGCCCCGCATCACTACAGAGCCTCCACCAGCTTGAACAGTCCCCCGCTGATATGCAGCGAGCATGGATTGATGAAGTTGTCTCCATACCCGTACAAGTCCATATGCTCGATACAATTCGAAACGAGACTCGTCGACCAGGCAACATGTTTCCAGCCATCAACAGTCCAATGTTGGTTTTGACGGGCCAAGACGAAGCGTAAAGCTTTGTGTCGTGCAGTCATCAAGGGTACACAGCTCCGAAAGCCCGTATTGATGATGTTTCGTTGAATGGCTCGCACGCTGACACTTGTTAATGTCCCAGCATTGAAATTTGCAGCAATTTGCGGAGGGGTTGCACTTCTGCACGTTGAACGATTCTCTACAGTTGTCGTTGGTACCATTCTTGCAAGATTTTCTAGCCACAGCAGCTGTGTCGGAGATTTGATGTTTTACCAGATCCCTGGTATTCACAGTACACTCGTGAAATAGTCATACGGGAAAATCTCCACTTCATCACTACCTTGGAGATGCTGTGTCCCATCGCTCGTGCGCCGAATGTAACTCCACGTTCGAACTGACTCAAATCTTGATAACCTGCCAATGTAGCACAACTGCGCCACACACGTCTTACACAGGCGTTGCCGACCGGAGCGCCGTATTCTGCTTGTTTACATATCTCTATATTTGAATACACATGCTTATACTAGTTTCTTTCGCGCTTTAGTATATATATCTGTATGTATAGACAAACAAATCGAAAACACGACGAACCAACCAAGCAAATTACACAATTTTTTTCGTCTTGTGTCAATACGAATTCTTAATATTTTTAGGAGGCATGACTGAAGCTGATGTTATTATTACTTATAATACCTATGCTCTTGTTTGTAAGACTAGGGATAAAGTTGCATGCATTAGTCTATAATCTAACAATTCCTTCGCCAATACGACCTTGAGTTTCCTGGATCTTGCCCTTTCGATGGATTTCTCTTCCACCATACGGTGAGTATCACGACGTTCCCTTCTGCAGAATAACAGCATATAACACTGGTAAATGGTTATTTGTCGTTATCCCTCGACCAAAGCACATGAAAATCGGCATCAGTTCCGGAAACATGGTATGCAAGCGATGAAAATAGTTACAGATTAGATCGACCCAGGCGGGTAAACATTTGGTGACGCATCGCTCCTGCTTTGAAGAACGTACTGGTATATGTATCAGACACAGTTTTTATCGACAGATGCGCAACCTTGCTCGTCTTCACATTCCATGTGCGTTAACTCCGCTGTAGTGCGTGAGAGATAGCGATACGCAGCCGCGTGGTCTCGGGCGCCTTGTCGCGGTTCGCGCGGCTCCCCCCGTCGGAGGGACGAGTCGTCCCTCAGGCATGGGTGTGTGTGTTGTCCTTAGCATAAGTTAGCTTAACTTCGATTAAGTAGTGTGACCGATGACCTTAGCAGTTTGGTCCCATAGGAACTTACCACAAAAAGTGCGATACGCACATATACAGATGGTGGTAGTATTGTGTACACAAGGTGTAAAAGGGCAGTCGTTTGGCGAAGCTATCATTTTTACTCTGGCGATTCGTGGAAAGGTTTCAGAAGTGGCTATGGCCACACAATGGGAATTAACAGACTTTGAACGCGGAATGGTAGTTGGGGGTAGACGCATGGGACATTCCATTGCGGAAATCGTTAGGGAATTTAGTATTCCGCTATCGATAGTCTGAAGAGTATGCCACATTACAGGCATTACCTCTCGCCATGGACAACGCAGTGAGCAATGGCCTTCATTTAACGACCAAGAGCAGCGACGGTTGTGTAGAGTTGTCAGTGCTAACAGACAAGCAACATTGCGTGAAATAACAGCAGAAATCAATGTGGGACGTACGATGAACGTATCCGTTAGGACACTGCGGCGACATTTGGCGTTAATGGGATATGGCAGCAGACAACCGATGCGAGCGCCTGTGCTAACAGCACGACATCGCCTGCAGCGCTTCTCCTGGGCTCGTGACCATTCGCATGGGACCCTAGACGACTGGAAAACTGTGACGTGGTCAGATGAGTCTCGATTTCACTTGGTAAGAGCTGATGGTAGGGTTCGAGTGTAGCGTAGCGCAGACCCTACGAAGCCAAGGCACTGTGTAAGATGGTAGTGGCTCCATAATTGTGTTGACTACGTCCTCTGGTCAAGCTGAAATGATCATTGATTGAAAATAGTTATCTTCGGCTACTTAGAGACAATTTACAGCCACGTATGAACTTCAACTTCCCAAACGACGATGTAATTTTTATGGGTGACAATGCATCATGTCACTGGGCCACAGTTGTTGGCGATCCGTTTGAAAACATTCTGAACAATTCGAGCGAATGATTTGGCCACCCAAATCGACGTTCATCCTATCGAACATTTATGGGACGTAATCGAAAGGTCAGTTCGTACACAAAATCCGACACCGGCAACACTATCGCAATTGCGAACGGTTATAGAGGCTGCATGACTCAATATTTCTGCACTGGACTTCCAGCGACTTGTTGAGTCCGTGCCACGTCAAATTGCTGCACTACGTCGGACGAAAGGAGGTCCGACACAAATGCTGGGAGGTATACCATGACTTTTTTTCGCCTCTCCGTAATATCAACTTACATCTTAAAGCAGCACGAAGGTGTGTTCTTACTACCGCAGCAAAGTCTGAAAATCCGAAACCTTTTAAGTAAGTGATAAAATAATTATAGATTAGATAGGTGATCCCCTGTATTTATTTACAACAACGTACTGATGTTAGTGTCGCGGGACGGTAACGTACCACATCTGGGAAGTTGAATCTTCTGCCGGACATAGCTGCGAGTGTATAACAGAGCATGTCTCCCATTTTTACTTCTATAGGAAGTAGCTGATTCTAGTAACATAGCCGACGAATTAGTTTTAGTCATCTGGCAGAGTACCTTCGATCTCCCCCAAGAGATCGACTGCTAAGAGCTCTCAGTATCGCTGTTTTGTGTTATCAATTTCTACTTTAAAACTGTAGGCATACAGTATATAGAAGTATAACCCATTATTTGCTCCTGTCTCCTTTTTTTAAGTAAAGTATCGAGGTATGGTACAGCATCTTGCTATTACCGGGTATCTCATTTCAGCTACAGTCTCCCACGACATTTAGATAGCTAGCTAAAAATACAACACTGATGCATTCTAATTTTAGCAATCATAACCAGAAAACACATCATGATCAAGTGATCAACAACATGTAACAAAGTATAACATCAGTAGGCCCAAGCACTACATATACGAAAACATAAGAGGTAATCGGCTAGGTCTTCTCGACACACTTTGGCTCCTCTGTGTGTCAAGAAGGAATGTTCTATACCTCTGCCAGCAAGACAGTGAGGCTCTCTACAGATGTACACTTGCACTTTGCATTCTACGATTTAGTGCCACTACAAGTTTCTATATTGTTCACACGATCAAAAAGCCTCTGGGGAGGTATTGCATCCCATATTGATTTGCTTATGACGAATACAGACATCCACCAATAGACATTCCACAGTAGAACTGCCAGCACTGCTGTTTGGTGGTTCATGAAATCGATTTCCAGGTTAAATAATTGAAACTATAGACATATACAGCATCGCTTTACTAGGGGCGCTTTTCTTCGAGAAGTCTTCGGTCCGGAATCTCACTGAATGGAGTAGAATTGTCTTCAGTGACAAGTGTCCCATAGAATAGAGCCCCGATGACCAGCGAAGAATCCCGAACAGCGATGAAATACCAACCTAACTGTCGCACGCCTTACGGTTCGACAGCCAGAAGTCTGTCTGGGGCGCGAATTTTTTCGTAGCTGGACCCCTTTTGCTGTCATCCGCGACACCCTTACAACACAGCGATACGTCGCGATACACCGCGTTTGTTGCCCTCCATGACAAGCCTTCGTGGACTTACATTTCAGCAAGATAATACCCGCTCGCACACGGCGAGGGTTTTTACTGCTTGTCTTCGTGCTTGCTAAAGCCTATCTTTGCCAGCAAGGTCACTGGGTCTCTCCCGAATTATGGACAGGGTCCGTCAACTATCTCTGAATTTTGACGATCTAACACGCCAATTGGACAGAATTTGCCACGTTATCCGTCAGGATGACACCCAACAACTCAGTCAACCAATTGCAAGCCGAATTGTTGCTTGCAAAAGGGTCAGAGGCGAACCAACGCGTTATTGACTTTCTCAGTTTGTGAAGCTCTTTCTCTTGAAAAAATCATATAATTACTCCGAAATTGTGATCATTTATTTGTCTGTACGTATACATCACATTGACCGAATTCCGTCCGATTCGGATAATTCCTTCGTGGTGAGTCTTTTTTTGCTCATTGTGGTGTCACCGCCAGACACCACACTTGCTAGGTGGTAGCCTTTAAATCGGCCGCGGTCCGGTAATATACGTCGGACCCGCGTGTCGCCACTATCAGTGATTGCAGACCGAGCGCCGCCACACGGCAGGTCTAGAGAGACGTCCTAGCACTCGCCCCAGTTGTACAGCCGACTTTGCTAGCGATGGTTCACTGACAAATTACGCTCTCATTAGCCGAGACGATAGTTAGCATAGCCTTCAGCTACGTCATTTGCTACGCCTAGCAAGGCGCCATTATCATTTGCTATTTATCTTGTGATGCATGTACCGTCAGAGCGATGTTCACCAATTATGGATTAAAGTTAAGTATTCCACAAGCTACGTACCTTTTTTGCTAGTCTCAAGACATTGTCCTGTTCCAGACCTCACGCCAGCCTGCGTGAGCTTAACGCGTGCCTTTCGGCTTCCTCTCATTGTGGGTTGGCGCTCTGGCCAGTCCACAACACTCATAGTGTATATAATTACCTTAAACGTTTTTTCCCCAAACAAAATACCCAGAATAGTGCTAGTCATAAGAGGAAATCATCGCTTACAAGGATGACGTGGCATTTTCTAAACGAATTGTCACATTTATCACATTAAAAGAGAAGGAAAAAAAGACTTAGTAATATCGTACCTACAGACTTATCGTCTCGGCTGGAGACGAACATGACTTCGATATTAACAGATTTGTGCTTCCTCTTCAGAGACAATGTCAGAGCACTAACGATATTTGAGAGCTAGGAGAGAGGAGGATATGAGGTATAATCTTAATATCCAATACTTTACACCTGTTTCTTTTTTGTATCTAGTACAATTGGGAATGTATTTGTTACTAAATAACACAGTTTATGTAACGTAGGATATTGATGTAATTTTGTTAATAAGACTTTATGGGTAAATCCTACAGCCAACAGACATGCTCAACGACGAAGCAATTCGGCCGTTACGGCGAACGACATATATGGCGGGTATTCTCTGACACACAGAAAGGTTTTCCTCTGTTGTTGTCACCCTGTGTCCGCGCGTTGATGGTGTGACAGTTCGTTATTTCATTTACACGATGATCGTCGTTGCATCGACAGCTCTAAGCTATATGGCGACATCCAGTGGCGGAAATGGCGATGATTCTACTGTTACAATATGTGCAGACCGTTTTTCCATCAGTCATTTTATGTCTTGTTCACATATTAATTCCTATTTATAGAATATGAACTGTTCGTCTTTGGTGAATCGACTTATCGACAGACAGTGCTCGAATCTGCAGTACTCTCTAAGATAGCATTTTTTTCATCTATAGCGAGAAATGTGCCGTGACCTCTATGAGTCTTTGACTGAACGTCTAGAAATTCCATAGTTTACTTCTGCTGCACTGTTGCCTTTGCTTAGTCTCATTCTGGTGGCTGGGACATGTATATATATTCTGTATCTATTTACGATTCTTATAGCGACATCACACACTCATATTGTGTGGCTCATATGTTCTTATTTTACCTGTGACACTGGCAGGTCTCACACGGTATGGTCCATGTGGGGGATACAGCAGTTTAGTTACAAAGCACCGTTCCTGCCCACGTTTGAGGAAATTCCATATTTAATAGCAGTGTGATAAGTGTGATAGACACAGAAGGATTAGTAGTTCTCCTACTAGTATTTTATGCGTCTTCTAGTAATGGCACACACTCTCTAATAATAATAATAATAATAATAATAATAATAATAGTAATAAAACAGATAGAAGCTCTAAAAGAATGCGCAGAGAAAGTAGGCCTGCTGATATCATCTGAAAAGACAGTGTTTATAAACAAAAATTTAAAAATATTCAAATTACAAACTAAATATCGAGAAATTAACAGAGTATCACACTTTAAATATCTAGGAGAAATTATCTCTGAAAAAGCTGCACAACAAGAAAGAATACAAAAAGCTCGTAAAGGTTTAGGATGGTGCAAAACCTCTATATTAAAAAATGCTTATCTTTAAATGCCAAAATTGTACATTACAAAACAGTAATTAAACAATCAATGTTATATGCCAGCGAAACTTTGGCACTAACCAGGAGAACTGATGTAGAAAATCTAAAGAAAGAAGAAAGAAAAATCATTAGGTAAATTTTGGGACCAAGATTGACCGAGAATGGATATAGACTACAGAAAACGTCAAAGATTGAAGAATATTCTAAGATGGAGACAGACATGAGGAAAATAAGCCTCAAATTCTATGGCCACATAATGAGGCTTCCCGAACACAGACTAACAAAACGAATAGCAAAACACGTAGATTCCCTCGCTAATGGAGGAGAATGGATCCAAAATGTTAAAAAAGACTTGGAATTAGCCATAGTCACCAAAGAAGAAATAGACGTAAGAAACAATTTCAGAATAAAATTAGAAAACTGGGAGGTTAAACCAGAGACAAAAGCCCGGAGAACAGAAACAAAATCGAGCGAAGAAAGAAGAGCTGAATCCACGCAAACAATAAAAAAAAATGGAGGGCAAAAAAAAGGAACCAGAAGAACAAGAAGAACGGAAAATGAACCATCTTTACTTAACATCCTCCACTATAGGAACTTTGCGACTAATAATAATAATAACGTGATAATTTATATCATGTTACATGCCTTAATTCCACCTGGCTGCTCTGGCAGATGCCTGCTATTGTTGGTATTTCATAATGATCATCTCCCTATGATGAACAGACCAAGAAAGATGCCACTGACGCATAGGATCCAGTATTAAAATCTGGCTGGTGTGGGTGGAAGAAGGAAGCCTGCCTCTTATTGGCTCAAAGACAAAGTGGGAGGGGAGAGCATCACTTGGCATTTAAACGAGTAGCGACTTTTAAAATGTGCAAAGTAGCCCACAGATTCTCGATGGTGAACGTGTAGGCGTTAGCGAGTTACGACTTGTTTGCTGTGGTGCGATTTCCTCTCTCTGATTTCGTAGCAGTGATTTTTGTGCAACCATCAGGATAGTTGCATCGGAGACGATTACACATACATATATTTTTTAAATAATGTAAGTCTGTCTACCAATCCTGCGGAAATGATGTGGCGTAGTGATGGGCAGACATGTAGACATCTCCCTCGCTCACAGCCAGTTATTCGGTGGAGGCTGGGGTCACTAGAGCATCTCACTTGGCTCGTTTGACCAACATTATCCAGCGAATGCAGTGGAGAGTTCCTCGTGATCTAGGTGTGTATTTGTAGCAGTGTACTAAATGTTACAAATAACGTATTTTACATGTTTATTGTTGACAGTGTTGGAAATCGGTAAATCTGCGGTGTTTACAAAATTTTGCTGTGACATCACACTCTGTGTCGTACATTCCGTGGTGATATTTCTGCTAGGTGTTCCCACCAGGCCAACAACACCAAGGTGAAGGACGCACACAACCTCAACCCGTTGATGAACTAACTTTTTCCAAAAAATCTAATAACTCACAAGAATCAACTTTAGGAACAACTTCTTGCTTTGCAGTGAACATTCTGATGTCATTAATTTAGCCACATGCTGCATTTTCATAGTATTGTACACCATAAATTACGTTAATATTTAAGGTCATTTGCATAATATGACTTGACGTCATCAATTTAGCCACACACTGCATTATCATTGTGTCTTATACCACAAAAAAAAAATGGTTCAAATGGCTCTGAGCACTATGGGACTTAACATCTATGGTCATCAGTCCCCTAGAACTTAGAACTACTTAAACCTAACTAACCTAAGGACAGCACACAACACCCAGTTATCACGAGGCAGAGAAAATCCCTGACCCCGCCGGGATATACCACAAATTACGTTAAAATTTGCCATCAGTTACCGAAATATGTAATGACGTCGTTATTTCTACCAACGTTTTCGTTTCTAACATATAAACTATGGGGCCACACGAACACACACACACACACACACACACACACACACACACACACACCAACACACACTAGTAATGAAATGGTGGCTTAGCAATGATAAATAATAAGTGCGCACAACCTGCATTGTGATTAAGTGAGTGCATCATGACGTCGGCGCAACGCGATGCTGACGGTGGTTCGATGAACTCCCTGCCAGGCAGGGGCACACTTTATATACCCTCCACAGATAATGCCGCCAACTGCCGTCTGTGTGTGTTTATTGCACGTTAGGCGATGGTCCCACTAGCCCTTTGCGGACGGCAACCCTTCCGATCGGCGGTGGCCATACTGCCGCACCAGCCTACGACCCTACGGGTACGTTTCCGCTTTTGTGTCAAGCGTATCTGCCCACTTATCGGTATGATGGCTCCCTTCTGTGACGGAATGGTGCTGAAATGTGCTCGAACATCTGGATCTACATGAATTTTCGGGACTCCTCTCATAGATTCCATCTATGGGAACAAAACTCGATATTTGCACTTGCGTTTTCGTGTTTGGTGCGAATTGTGTCTTTAAAAGGTTGGAGTGACGATGAAATTAGAGAAATACTGTTAAATGTAGACTTAGCTGTGGAATTTGGCAATGCTTTCGAAGACCACGAAGACAAAGGTATTACCAAGGGGAAGTGAAGATTCATCGAGTGACGTTGGAATCATTAACGAACTGGGTCCTTCGCAGGCAAGAAAGAAGAAAAAAATCGAGAACACTGAGTACAGATGGCTGACATACGTCGTGTTTACATCTGAGATTTACGCTTTTTATAACGATAAATCTGCAGTGGATCCTCATTGTGGACTAAGTGAGGCACCTATTGAATGTGGATGTTTTGAGCTTATACTGGACAGGCTATTGATGAGATACGTTGCCAATGAAACTAACAACTTTTGCAAAGTAGTGAATGAACGCTTACAAAGATCTTCCCTGGGAATACAGTGGACAGATACAAATGCAGACAAGATGCAAGACTATTGGTTTACACACAAAATGACGGAAACATCTTTCCTTTCGAAAGTAATGTCTAGGTACAGTTTTTGATAGTTCTTAGAATGTTATATTTGAGTGAAGCAGGCGCTGTGGGAGACGCTAAGAGGGTGAATAGGCTTCCTGAAATTAAGTGTACTGCGAATTTTTTGACAGTGAAATTGAAGTTAATCCTATATCCATTAAGAAATTGGTGCTTTTACGAGTGTCGAATTCTGTGGGAAGGTATACTTGTTTTAAATAGTATATACCAAGCAAAAGGCACAGACCTGGAACAAAACTGTTTACACTGTGCAATATTGAAACTATATTTGTTTTAGATATCATAGTGTGAACAGAAACTGAAGAGCCTTGTGGGCTTGGTGTTTTTGTCGCTATTGTAACTACTCTGTTGAAACTATACCTCAAGAGAAAATTTTACGGTTCTATGTAATACTTAACTAGTAATTAAGTAAAATAAAATGAGTTGATGAGAAAATAGCAACGAAATAGCTTGTTTTATTTCAAGAAGCTATGTAATTCATGAGTCCCAAAATAACTCAGTCAAGGGAAGTAGGTGAGTGTACAAAAAAATTATCTTCAAAGGGTTAATGTGATTTGACCGTGTATGTCAAAGATCGTATTAAAAAGTTTTTTTTGCGTCTAGGTTCATGGCGCCACTTACACAGTGTTAGTTGTATTTCAGCAATATATGCGAATTTCTTTGACGCCAAGTCATTAGATTCATGCCCGTGAAAATGACGGATAAGGTCAATAGATCGTAATACTGCCACGCTCATCGCCACCTCTGTTGTGGATTCCACTTGAAATCATGTGAGAGTAGTTTGAGTAGTCTGCAGTGTCCCAGCCTTCACTAACGTCCGCAGTGGATCACTGGGCATCTTTTCGCCCTCTAGAAAAGGCGTTATTAGATGAGATTTGGAAGGGAAGTGGTTGGCATGCGGCTCCCCCAGCTTTCCGACCTTAGAGTTTCCATTTCTGATCATAGGAACTCTTCAGGTCGCTTCACGAGCGCGCCCCCTTATGATCCTCCCACCATGGAAAGATCTCTGGTACTGCCGGGAATCGAATTTTTTTATATTCTTGTTTACAAAATCATGGTAATTTGTTTTTAACACTACGTATGAAATATACAGATTTTAATGATTATCGGTACTTTGTAATCGCAAAAAAAAACATTTTTGTATTCATTGCGAAAATTTTTAGCGTTTTCCATAGCTATTCGTGGTTTTAATGTTTTTCATCTTGATTGGTATAGATGATTTTTAGATTAGAATACTCAACTACCTTAGTCTTACAAACACATGACCAGATAGATGCATATTAAAGTATACAGTAACATGCAAATGTTGCTATACCGTACATTGACATAATGACGTTTTTTTAACACAAGTAGTGGCATACTGTCCAAAAATACTCACGCCGAAAATCAGTAATTTTTGAGAAGATTTCTCGTGAAGTCATAACACCTGCTCCGTTCACCACCACCATGGTATAAATTCTCTTAAGGTGGTCAAATTCAGGCCGAAACCGATATCTATTGTAAATAAATATTTTAATGCTGTCAAGACTGTTTTTAATTCATTTTTAAAATACTTACGTTGGAAAATGCTTACAAGAAAGTTTCCAAATTACGATATGGAGTTCATTATAAAGTAATGTCATCAAAAGTAATCATAAATAGACAACAAAAGAACACCCATTAGTATCTTAGCAGGGTCCCGAAAGACTTAAATAGGCTTATTTGTGTGAATTAAGTAAATGTCGAGTGAGTTATTTTACACGCTTGGAAACAGGCGTGAAAAGTAAAGTAATTGCTCAATTGTGTTTATTAATCATAATTTAAATGCATCTCTTTTGTTACAGCAAACATCTGTTGTTAAGCAAATACAAAATCTCATGAAAGGTATCCGAACATCTACGTAAAGTGAAATTGACCACTAAATGTCACCAGAGGCGGAACCGTCTAAAAGAAGGCGTAGAGTGTTGCGTTGTCAGTGGCGAAGCGGAACATCAGATTGGGTCGGTCAGAGAGCACAATGACTTCGAACGTGGACTAGTCATTCGATGTCACCTGAGTGACAAATCCATCATGGTCGTTCCAACACTTCTAAAACTGCCTAAATCGACAGTTGGGTTATGTGATTTGAATGTGAAATGCAAAGCCAAAAGAACAGCTACAGCTGTACCAAGAGCAGGCAGACCTAATGTACTGTCCATCAGGGACTATCGAACATTGCGGAGGGTGGTCGTAAAATATCACATCCAGTCAGCGAAAGGAGTCAGTCACGAGTTGCAAAGTGCTGACAGCAGTCAAGCTAGCTCAGTGACTCTGCGTAGAGGGTTAAAAAGAATGGGGTGCCATGGTCGAGCAGCTCCTCATAAGCCACACATGTCCTTACTCAAGCTAAGCGACGCCTGATATGACCTACTGTATGCTTTCTACAGAGCGACGCCATTCGACAGCGGATGACTGGAAACAAGTAATTTGGGGTAATGATTTACGATATACCCTGTGGCAATCCGGTAGAATTGTTTGGGCTCTGATGGAAACTGAAGAAACGAATTAAAATTTGTGCCACGGCCGAACCCGGATCTTCTTTCTTACTAGGCAGAACTGCTGACCGTGTAATGCTGTAATGGTCAGCATTTCTGCCCAGGAAGCAAGAAGACCCAGGTTCGAGTCCGGGCCGTGGCACAAATTTTAATCACATTCTTCAGCTTCCATCATTATTGTAGATAAAGATGAGACTTAAATTTCTCGGGGAAAATTTAATTATAAGATCTAGAAGTGTTTCAGGATTGGCAAATGCTTGGAGGAAGGTGCCTGGCATCATGTGGAGTACCAAAAGTGAAGTGTGGAAGAGGTGGTGTTATGGCATGGGATTGATTTGCCATGTTCAGTGCGTGGTTTCTCATTGAGCTTGGGAAAACACTAAATATGGAACTATATGAATACATTTTACATCATTGTGTTGTACTTACTGTAGAAGAACCTTTCGGAGGAGATGGTAGTTTGAATCAGCATGAAAGTGAATCCTGTCAGTAAGTAGCATTTGTGAGGCAATGGTTTGTGGAAAATGACATTCCTGAAATGGACTGACTTGCCCAGAGTCGCGACCTGAACTCAATGGAAGACCTTAAGACCCCAGAGTCAAAGATCACCACATTCTCTGGTTTCGGCTCTTGAGGAGTAACAGGTTATAATTCCTCCACCGACGTTCAGATACCTCGTTGAAAGTGTCCCCAGCAGAATTCAAGCCGTGAAGAATGCACATAACCCATATTAATGTCCACTAATAGTTCCGGATACTTTTGATCAGGTAACGTAAACATTAACAGATAGATCTAATGGAGAAATTTTTTATGCGGCGTCATACGCAAAGAAAATATACAAATAAAATGACAAAAGCCCAAATGCAAGTTTCACATAATGTTATTTGTTGAATTTACTTTCACTTACTAGAGCATGAACAAGTTGACATACCTTATTAGTGAAGAAGCCAATAAAATTATGCACGTTCGTTTGAATGCATTTGGCTGTGCGGAGCGCATGTTTTCGACACGCAATAAATCAGAGGCTTTATTTCGACAGCTTGATTTCGTACGAATATTCTATACACTACGAAGAACGTTTTGTGCACTGCGCAGTCAACACGTCTTTATTTATTAGTGCTAGCAATGACAGAGATGAACTGTGAGGTAGATATTCTTGAATGCGGAATACAGTGGTATCTGTAGGAAGTTGTGGAAATGGTCGTACTACTCTCGTTTTCTTTTCGTTTTATTATTTAATTTCCACCAGTCCAATAGATACACTAATGTGTCTTTCTGTTACATGAACTGTAATCACAGTTACTGATAAAGTTATCCTTCTTTTCAGCCGTGGAAATGGTTCGATGTCAGGGCCGCTGAACACACCGAGTATGATGCACCCCTGATTGGTACTATTGATCTAGTCAATCGTTCATTGGCACGTAGACATATCTCGAGCCATAGAAAATGGCGTTGTTGGACGTACTACATTTATAACATAGTTTTATATCTGTTAGTCTATCACTAAACGGCAAGACGTTTCAGAAACAGCAAACAGAGCACTCTCCGCTGAAGAATGAAAGATTCAGTCTGGTACACTGTCATTCGTTGCTACCGTCTGATTCATTATTCCTAGGTTTCCGCACCTCAGTCGGTAAAACCGACACTTTGTTGTCTGTGTGTTAAGACCACATTTCCTCAGGGTTGAGAAAAAGTATCAAGTTCAAATTTATGTCACATACTAAGGTATACGGGCCCTTGGCAATGAAAGAAATTTAAACTTCTGTCAGTGCATTCATGATGTCACAAAATTTGATACTGGCAAACTCATTCACCAAAACCTGTCGATGAACTATCTATGTGCAGTACATAATTAAGTTTGTATAGAACCTTGAGAGCGCGAGTCCTACTCGCATTTGTTCGATGTTTTAGCTGTACTTTTTGCTGGCCCAATGCAATCATCTATATTTTCCAAGACTTTCTCCCGTTGTTAGCATCCAGTTTTCGACGCTGTTATGTTGCTGAGTATTTCCGCTCGTAAAGCTTGGTATGTATTCTGCGTTGTACTTTCGCCGACATTGTCTGCTAGAGCCAACATGGGTTTGAGCATTTTTGAACAGATTCTGTGTTGATTTCTAAACAAATCATACGCAGATTTTTGCACGGCCGCTGATGCACGTGCTGTCTCTGCCAGGGAAACCCCCGTCGCATCTAAAAATAAAAAGAAACTTTCCCATGGACAAAAGGGAACGGGGCTATACGAGCTGACCCGAACGGGTGACTGCTAATCGCTGTTTGCTTACGTGTTTGATTCGGTGTGCCAATGATAAGCGTTGTTATAATTGTTTGCGAAATCCAAAGATTCAGATTACCAGAGTGGCAATAAACGACTAACAGGAATAACAGGTCGTTTATTGCCACTCTGGTAATCTGAATCTTTGGATTTCGCAAACAATTATAACAACGCTTATCATTGGCACACCGAATCAAACACGTAAGCAAACAGCGATTAGCAGTCACCCGTTCGGGTCAGCTCGTATAGCCCCGTTCCCTTTTGTCTTCTCGGTGTATCCAAGAAAACAAAATTTTGACAGAAATGTTTTGGCAGATCGCTACACTTCAGTTTTACAGTCCCCTGTGAGCACCCGCTTTAAGTTCTATTTTCGGAATAGCGCGATAAACGCGTTGTACGAACGTTTAATGACGCCTAACCGCAGAATAAACGCGGGATAACTATATCTGTGATCCTCGTAGGGTTAGTGAAGTTTTCCAGAGAATAGATTGATTGTTAGAACGAGGAAGAAGAACAAACGCGGATATCACACAAATTATATGGAGGAATATGACGATTCCAAATATGTATAAAAATTTCGTACTACTACTTTTCGATCTCATGCTTGAGAAACTAGAGTGTATGAATGGAATATGAAACAATCTCCTAACATAAAACTTTTTGCTTGTAGTAGGCTTGATAGACATTTGATATTGGTACTTCGTCAATTATGTACTGTCATATGATTTATGTACATGAGGTGCATAAAAATGACGATTTGCACCAAAACAATCTCTCTTATTTGGCGTGTGTTACTTTTGCTGCTGTATTAGAAGGACCTATTTCGTTTTATGTTGCAGGCACTGGCAAAATGGACGTAATCAAATCGAGAAACCCTACCCATCTTGGGTCCTATTCGTATTAACAGTTTTTTCAGTATTAGGAAACGACATTTTAATTTTTCATGTAGAAAAACGTTTGACGAACTTTGATAAGGTAATAGGGTCTTTCGCAGAAAGGAAAGCGTGCTATGTAAAACTGTAACACGATTAGAGAGAAAAAATGCTGGGACCTAAGGACTGAAGAAATGTCTACTGTCTTGCTTATTTCTTGTCTTTACTGGTTTTATGTTTCCTACACTTAATTTTATTTCACAGATAAGAGAAAGTTATTAGCTAATATGCACTAAAGAGCGCAAATTTTCTGAAGAGTTTTTGTTCTCTTGGTCACAAATAATACCATCCAGCATTAATTGTGAATAATTTTTAAGGGGGTAGGATGTCAAACCGGCCGACTGTGAGCGGGAGAGGCACTACAACACAATTTAATTTCCACTGTTCTCGATATAGGATTGATGGCTTCCATTATAAAACATACACGTTTGAATACCACAGAGCGAAATACAGTGATGCTCGTTAGAAGAATACTGTGTCAACAGTATGGCACTGCACTTTGGCACCCTTAAGACCGAATAACATGTCTTACATTTCCTCTATCACATGTGTTTTATGTATCAAACTCTCAGAAATATGTGCGCTACAAAATGAGCTTTTTTTGAAAAATCGATCTTTTTATATTTTTGACGTCCTATTTAAAATCAAGTTCTTGCCCCTGTTCGGAAATATCGTAGATCTGGGGCTGTTGGAGTTGCACGCTACTTTCGGAATTTCGACGAACCTGTTTGCTAATCATATTCCTGATGCCCTTCGGACAGTTTTCCTGTGCAGCGCAAAATTTGTGAACTAGCAGGGCTGTGCATTGTGTTTTCAGGTCAGCTAGGTTCATGATGCATTTCCCACACTATTAATCTGCAGGCCCATTAGCTTCAATTTAAAGGCCTTTCACTGTCACAATAACAAATAAACTTCTCGGATCTGTCACTTTCATTAGCTGCATCTCTTGGTGTAAAGGACTTGTCTGCTAAGTTCTACTGTTACCTCTGCGAAAGGATTACTTACTATCTAGGATTCACAATATACTACTTAATATGGTCTCATCTAGGAAACAGTAGACAGAAAGCTTTTGAATTTCCAGTTCAATCCAGAGGGGAAGAAATGCCACACCAATGAAAAGAGCTTCTGCGACACTTCCAACTGCTAGTCGATTATGCTTCCAGCATGGCTGCAATGAAAGCTTCGTAACTGGATTGTTACCGTTGTTTCTGGGCACCTATAATGTCTACTGTGTGAGCCACAGTAGTCTCGTTCCTGAAACACGACAAAATCTTCGCCAGAGAAGACACTACGATTATCAAATTGCTCCCGCATCCCGTGCTCTGGACGGGAAGAAAATCGAAAGAAAATGTTTTAAAACAGAACAATGAGTAAAGAAACCTCTCAGTGCCTAAAAAAAGGAAAAAGAAACTTGAGGTACATTTATCAAGACACATTAAGTTTTTAACAAACATGTTTGGTTTAAAAATTTTCGGGAAGAGAAAGAAGGACAGGCCAAGAACGAAAGTAATCGATCTTCAGGAGCTGACAAAATGAGAACATTATCATGAAATGAAGAGGTCAGTAGAAAACAGAGAACGGCTACAGTGTGAAGGCTTAGCTTTTAAGATATTACACCTTATGGTGCAAGGTACGTCACTCCAGTATATATTGGTTCTTCCACATTGGCAATTTTCTCTACTATAACATTAGCTGTTTAGTTGAAATAGAAAACTGTGAAAGATTGATAAAAAAAGAGTTAGGGAAATTAAGAGATTAGAGTGTATTGTATGCCACAGAAATGTCTCAAAATCATTTGCTTCGAAGGCGACGTGTGGTTTTGCCCGAATTATTGTTTTCGTTTTTGACCCATAAATGAAGACAATAAATTCGAGGAAGATACTTCTGTGTCTCCTCGCTACAGGTTTTCTCACTTGTTTTCGGGAGTAGGGAGGCCTACTCGATACTTCATAGTAAACCAAGAGCTACTGCAGCAAAATGAATAATCAAATCAGTAGGAAAACAAATCAAACACGTAATTATTTAAACGAGTTTCCTCCTTGTTTATGGCTGGAAGACTTTCTGATTTTCAGTATTCACATATTTTAAATGAAATTCAGCTTAATTCATTCTATTTGAACGTCGTACGAATCCAATGAAGTTGAGCTCCAACAATGAAGACAAAAAAAAAAAACTGGTATGCCTGCCTAAAATGGTGTACGGCACCCGCGAGCACGCAGAAGTGCCTCAACACGACGTGCCATGGTTTCGACTAATGTCTGAAGTAGTACTGGAGGGAACTGACATAATGAATCCTGCTGGGCCGTCCATGAATCCGTACGAGGAGGTGGAGATCTCTTCTGAGCACCACGTTGCAAGACAACTCAGATATGCTCAACAATATTCATGTCTGGGGAGTTTGGTGGCCAGCGGAAATGTTTAAACTCAGAAAAGTGTTCCTGAAACCACTCTGTAGCTATTATGGACGTGTAGGGTGTCACAGTGTCTTGCTGGAATTTCCCAAGGCTGTTGGAATGCACAATGGACATGAATGGAAGCAGGTGATCAGACAGGATGCTTACGTAAGGTCACCTGTCAGAGTCGTATCTACACGTATCAGGGTTCCCATATCACTCCAACTGCACACGCCCCACACCATTAAAGAATCTCCAGCTTGAACAGTCCATTACTGCCATCCAGGGCCCATCGATTCATGAGGTTGTCTCCATACCCGTACACGTCAATGCGCCCGATACAATTTCAAACGAGACTCGTCCCACCAGACGACATGTTTCGAACCATCAACAGTCCAATGTCGGTGTTGACAGGCCCCGGCGAGGCGTAAAACTTTGTGCCGTGCCTTCGTCTCCGAAAGCCCATATCGATGATGTTTTGTTGAATGTTTCGCACGCTGACGCTTGTTGATGGCCCAGCATTGAAATATGCACCAATTTGCGGAACGGTTGCATTTATGTCACGTTGAACGATTCTCTTCAGTCGTAGACGTTCCAGTTCTTGCAGGACCTTTTACCGGCCTCTACGATGCCGAAGATTTTATGGTTTACCGGATTCTTGATATTCACGGTACACTCGTCAAAGGGTCGTACGGGAAAATCCCCACTTCATCGTTACCTCGGAGATTCTGTGCCCATCGCTCGTAAGTCGACTGTAACACCACGTTGCCGACCGCGGTGGCCACGCGGTTTAGGCGCTGCAGTTCGGAACCGCGCGACTGCTACGGTCGCAGGTTCGAATCCTGCCTCGGGCATGGATGTGTGTGATGTCCTTAGGTTAGTTAGGTTTAAGTAGTTCTAAGTTCTAGGGGACTGATGACCTCAGATGTTAAGTCCCATAGTGCTCAGAGCCATTTGAACCATTTACCACCACGTTGAAACTCGCTTAATTCTTCATAACCAGCCATTGTAACAGCAATAACCGATCTAAAAACTTGTTGTCTTATAGGCGTTGCCGACTGCAGCGCCGTGTTCTGCCTGTTTACATATCTCTGTATTTGAATACGAGTGTCTGTACCAGATTCTTTGGCGCTTCAGTGCATTTTGAGTGTCATTCCTGAGCTGGGGTCTTGCTAATATTTTCTGTATCGTACCAATTTTAGTATATGTGTCGCCGAAGCGAGTACAGCAAGCAGTGAGTGACGCTTACCGCCAAGCTACACGGGCGGACGTCGCCACAGCGCGCTCAGATAGGTCAATATACTGCAACTTGCACGCAGGCCTAGAGAGCAGTATCGTGCCACGTAATTCATTACACCAAGAACTGTATTACACTTCCAAAATAATGACGACGGCGTTTGTGCCAGTGTAGGCGATGACGTGCATACCGTCGCTTTTGGGCAGTAGCGTGACAACTAAAACAGTGGTGGCGCGTTTCGGCTGACGGTTATGCAGCGGGAGATGAGAAGGACGGGGGTGCAGCACGCAGCGTGGGCGCCGCGGCAGGCCAGCACGGCCGGGCGGCCAACCAGCCAACCAGCAAGCTAATTACAAAAGGGAGCAGTGCGGCCCGTTACACGCCACTGCCGCCCGGCCCGCGTTTCTTCTCGCCCCCCTCCCCGCTACCGCGCTCTCAATGCTTCAGTAATTTTCACGCCCTTCGAGCGAGTGATTCATGCTGAAGAAATGTAGACGTTTTCAAGCAGCAATGCCAAAAGGTAGCGAGCGAGCCGCGGTCCCTGCCCCGCCGAGCCGCCTGCAAAGAAGTCGTGGACATCAATTACGGGACGTGCATTTACTGACCTCAATCCGGCGGGTTCCGCTTCTCGCCCTTTGTCACTCGTTTAGCGGAGTTTCACTTTGCTCTCTTTGTGATTTTACGTGCGCAAGAATGACACGAAAGCACATTCCGCGCCGCGCGAGCGGTACTCCTAGTCGGCCGTATAGTCATATCCCTCATCGTGCCGTCGTATCGTGATGTGTTTGTCCAGTCTCGGTGTGGCTCAGGACGAACTTCGTCAGCATGCTGTGTCCGGCGCGTCCAGTACTACTGGATCCGCAGACACTCTTTGTGATACAGCTGACACACATCACGTGTGGCATTACGACATCTCCACTTAAAAGCTGAAATCTTTTCTTTACCTAATTTAGTTTGGTTTATTTGATCAGAAATCGTAAGGAGGAAACTTAATCGCGGTAGATATAGTGTTATTAAAGGACTAGCGTAAGAACGCTTGTTAGCCGCCTGACTCTATTCGTCCACACGCAACGTAAGCGCATATATCTCACTGCATATAGGTGGGTGTGCGGCGTAACTGAAGGCGTCGGAAAGACAGGCGAGTAAACTACGGTGGGAAAGGTCTAACGATATTGTTGAATCCTGCCTAGTCGTCAAATGTGGCGTGTCTAGGAACCTGCTTTCTCGGAACGCTAGACAACAAATGGTTCAAATGGCTCTGAGCACTATGGGTCTTAAACTAGACAACAATTCAAACAAAGCGTATTACTGAGTTTTATTACGAAAAGTAAATGACAGTTCTTAACTTTGTGTTAAACAAACATGTCGCAAGCAAAGGGCGTCAGACAAAATAGGAAATCTCTTCAGTATAACAATTCCAGGTTTGAGCTACAAAGAATGTACAAGCAAAGTAACGAGCATTGACGCTTCTGTCCCAGTTGTTAGTCTTGAAGCTGCTGTAGAAATGGGGCACTAATGTCCTCTTCACATCGAGTCTGCTGCTGTCGCGTTGTTGTCCTGGAGATGGGTCGGTAAGTGCGCAATTGAATGACGTCTAGTCATAGCCCTCTCCACTCTATCGTTCCCGATTGGCATGTTGGCGATAAACTTTACGTCGTAACAGATATAAACACTAAACCATAAATACTTACTGTTAATTGTGAACAAAGACTAGAATTATTAAGAATACGAAACTGTATTTGCTTATTGTCGGTACTACAGTAATATGTCAATAAGATGAGAACATCGGACGAAAACTTACAAGAGAGTGGTCCAATTCGACATGTTGAAAACTGCCACGAAATGTTTTATACATGAAGAATACACCGAAAGAAATACAATAAGTGTTAAAAATGTTGAAAACTGTAAAATTTGTAGCTCGACAGACTATTAAAGAAGTGTACACTCTTGTTGTAGCTGCAGCAGTCAGCGCATGCGCGACACGCCTGACACATATCGTTGGTTGGCGGCACATCGGTAAACAGGTAACGCGGCACAACACGACTGTAATTTGTAAAGCGAATTTCAGTCTCCACTGATACTTTCTCTGACACAGTCAGTTGCTCACAGTTAGTCTACTATTCACTCCAATTTGCTACTCATTTAATATCCATAAGAATTAGTATTTGCCTTTGCTGTATCTCTATGTTAACAGCGGCCCTAAAACTGAATTAATTTTCTTTGTAGTTTCACCACATACGCTTCCTAATAGCATTTGTCTCTGTGCAGGTTCCAGAGTTCACAGTAATGTGGAATCCGCTTAATGATTTCAACCTTAGAAAGATAATATATGAAGAACGTTGTATTCAGTCGAAATCGCTTGCTTCTGAAGACCTACATGTGTGTTATTTGTGGTTAATTTCTTGGACACTAATTCGAATGATGTAGACATTTCGTTAGGAATTATGGAGGCATTAGAAGTAACAGGAAATAACTCTGACGATTCCATGAATTGTGGTTCAAACGTTGATCTTGTAATTAAAGTTCAGAATAAAAATGGAATTCCTTCCAAGCCCAAAGAAAACGTGTACAGTGATGGTTTTACTGACCAACAAAAGGATGTAAATTTTTTGGTTAAACATAGGAGGGAGAAAATGCTTCAACCTAACCCTTTCATGGTTAAAATTTATTTTCATATATTTGAAAAATAAAAGGTTGAAAACTGTCTTGTTTTGTGATACATGATATATTTACACTACCAAAAAAGTTATGGACTGACCGATTGTCAAAACAGGTGAAGTGGGACACATATGTCCCACGAACCTAACTACATCCATGTTTTCTCGTGAAAGTAGGATTTTCAGAACTAAATTTCTGGTACCAAAACACATTTATTTTCCTGTCAATGAGAAACGTAAAATACTCCACACAAGTTTTCAAAAATGGTTCAAATGGCTCTGAGCACTATGGGACTTAACATCTGAGGTCATCAGTCCCCTAGAACTTAGAACTATTTAAACCTAACTAACCTAAGGACATCTCACACATCCATGGCCGAGGCAGGATTCCAACCTGCGACCGTAGCGGCCGCGCGGTTCCAAACTGAAGTGCCTAGAACCGCTCGGTCACATCGGCCGGCACACAAGTTTTCAACATAACATTTTAAGGTGCCTTAGACATAGCACACACCAATGATTTATACATTCTATGAAGTTTTCGTGGGTATGTATATGTCCCACTACCTACAAATTATGTACAAGCCAATAGGATTGGTTCAAATGGCTCTGAGCACTATGGGACTCAACTGCTGAGGTCATTAGTCCCCTAGAACTTAGAACTAGTTAAACCTAACTAACCTAAGGACATCACAAACATCCATGCCCGAGGCAGGATTCGAACCTGCGACCGTAGCGGTCTTGCGGTTCCAGACTGCAGCGCCTTTAACCGCACGGCCACATCGGCCGGCCCAATAGAATTACTAAGGTGTGTGGCAATGTTGTAAAACAATGTGTATGATGTGTAACATAAAACAGTTAGTTACTTCAGACGTTCTTGTAATGAAGAAGATGTTGATTCGATCTGATTTTCCTGAAATAAAAGCACTATGCCACCTATAACAATAAGCCACCCAATTTGATTGCTCACAGCCTTCTATATATCCAACCTATTGGCTGTAGAATTTTTTTCAAGTTACGAAAGCATCTCGCTACATGTTAGCAGCAAACAGATGTAACAATAGACGTATAAACGTTTATAACTGCGTATTACTTTAGTGGGACATACGTATCCCATCAACGACGGAAGGTTAAGCAGTGTGCAATGCAGGTTTCATTTCGTAAAATCTTAACATGAATTGTATAAATGGTAGAAATATTTACGTGAATTACGAAATATGCGCCAAAATGAAACTGGGAAAATTGTGGAAGGAAACTATTCGAAAGATTTAGAACTGCTCGTGAGAATCAATGCACTGATATCTAGGGAGATCTAACAGACTTGGCACTCTGAATTCCAGGTGATACCACCATTAATTATTTCCAGGTTTCTTCGACATGGTTAAATAGATGCAGAAAATTGTACGGAAAAGGAAGTTGTAAAATTACGAAGTATACCTGAAGTAAATCTGTAGCGGAGATGTCATTAATAGGTAGTACTGTAGAGAAATTTTTAGCTAATCTGAATACGAAGCTTCTTGTTATCCCCTAAAAGGTTGTGCATAAAGCCAATCAGTCAGGTTTTCAGCAATAACTGCGTGTAAACCGCACTTTGTCATTTCGATCGACGAAAAGGCAGAGTCACTTGTCCAGTGAATGAATGCTATGACGCATCCTTATACAACAATGTCAGTGTCACTGGATTACTGTTTTCTCAACTTTATACACTGAAGCGCGAAATAAACTGATACAGGCATGCGCATTCAAATACAGATATATGTAAACAAGCAGCATACGGTGCTGCGGTCGGCAACGCCTGTATAGGACAAGTGTCTGGCGCAGTTGTTAGATCGGTTACTGCTGCTAGAGTGGCAGGTTATAGAGATTAAAGTGAGTTTGAACGTGGTGTTATAGTCGGCACCCGAGCCATGGGACGCAGCATCTCCGAGGTAGCGATGAAGTGGGGATTTTCCCGTACGATCATTTCACGAGTGTACTGTGAATATCAAGTATCCGGTAAAACATCAAATCTTCGACATCGCTACAGCCGCAAAAAGATCCTGCAAGAACGGGATCCACGACGACTGAAGAGAATCGTTCAACATAACAGAAATGCAACCCTTCCGCGAACTGTTGATGACTGCACGACACAAAGCTTTACGCCTCTCCTGGATCCGCAAACGCCGACATTGGGCTGTTGATGACTGGAAATTTATTGCGTGGTCGGACGAGTCTCGTTTCAAATTGTATCGAGCGGATGGACGTGTATGGGAATGGAGACAACCTAATGAATCCATGGAGCCGGCATATCAGCAGGGGACTGTTCAAGCTGGTGGTGTGGGGCGTGTGCAGTTGGAGTGATACAGGACCCCTGCTACGTCTAGATACGACTCTGACAGGTTTCACGTACGTAAGCATCCAGAATGATAGATCACCTGCATCCATTCATGTCCATTGTGCATTCTGACAGACTTGGGCAATTCCAGCAGGACTATGCGACACCACACACGTCCAGAATTGCTACAGAGTCGATCCAGGAACACTCTTATGACTTTAATGACTTCCGCTGGCCACCAAACTCCTGAGACATGAACATTACTGAGCATATCTCCGATGTCTTGCAACATGCTGTTCAGAAGAAATCTGCCCCCCCTCGTCCTCTTACTGATTTTTGGACAGCTCTGCAGAATTCATGGTGTCAATTCCCTCCAGCTCTACTTCAGACATTAGTCGAGTCCGTGCAATGTCATGTTGCAGTACGTCTGCGTGACCGCGCGGGGCTTACACGATATTAGGCAGATGTACCAGTTTCTTTTGTTCTTCAATGTATCTGTCTTCAGAGCAGGGAAGAACTGACTGCTGGTGAAGGCGTCGTGCCGTGTTAGGCGATGCGTCGTGGTTCTGCACTACACAGGACAACCAAAGACTGTGTGTTGGCGACCTTGGGAGAGGAACCAACCACCAAATGTGTTGCAGAGATCCATCAGTATCCCTCCTGGCGTCATATGGGCGGGAAGATTCGGAATGACTTCAGGTCACGAACTGGTAGTGACAGAGGGAACCGTGCATCAGTCATCGTGCACCCTCATGTGTTAACTCTCATGCGGAAATATCGTGCTGCTCGTCCACACATGGCACTTTTAAGTACGAGCTGTCTACGTGATGATGAGGTACTCCTGTGGACAGCAAGTTCCCCAGATCTGTCCCCAGTAGAACATGTCAGGAGCCAGCTCTGTCCCAGTGCCTGTTTGCCGGATATTAAGGACCTTTTGCAACATTTGTGGCCAGACTGCCTCAGGAGACAATGCAACCGCTCTAGAGCACACATATATCCAACCCACAGGGGATGAAACGTCATACTGATAAGTGGGCTCATAGTGCCAACTTGTTTTTAGATTTGACTAAATTTTGTAATCATTAAAATAACATCACATACCCCCTCAATACATCACGTTTCGTTTCGTTTCCACCTCCCCTTCAGGGTGCCTCACTTTGCTGTCAGAGAGCTAATGTGCAGGCGTGATAATCGTAAACGTTAAAATTGTTAGTCTTTGAAAGCTGGAGCCAAACTAGTGCTTCGAATCGTGAGAAAGCGAGCCCTCTCTTACTGCTCTACACGCTGTTAGATGAGTGTTAATATTCCACCTTGTTTCTATGCAATTTACAAAATACTTATTCTGTTCTTGCCTCCCAAGCGTTAGTCTAACTTTAGAAGACTAAAATTATTGTAAAATAAAACTAAAAGAGCTAAATCTCATGAATCAAATGACATACGTTTTAGCGTATTCATGATGAAATACTTGGGATATTTAGAGTTGGAGAGTAGCCCGATGTAACCAAGAGAGCGTAAACACAGTGTTTCAAACGTAAAAAGTAGGGAGGTTTACTTTACAATAGCACATTTCCTTAGGTTAGCTTGACATATTCCATTCATTGATGAACCACCTAACATGGCGCATATCTACATCTGCATCTACATACATACTCCGCAATCCATCATACGGTGCGTGGCGGAGGGTTCCTCGTACCACAACTAGCATCTTCTCACCCTGTTCCACTCCCAAACATAACGAGGGAAAAGTGTGTGCCTATATGCCTCCGTACGAGCACTAATCTCTCTTACCTTATCTTTGTGGTCTTTCTGCGAAATATAAGTTGGCGGCAGTAAAATTGTACTGCAGTCAGCCTCAAATGCTGGTTCTCTAAATTTCCTCAGTAGCGATTCACGAAAAGAACGCCTCCTTTCCTCCAGAGATTCCCACTCGAGTTCCTGAAGCATTTCCGTAACACTCGCGTGATGATCAAACCTACCAGTAACAAATCTAGCAGCCCGCCTCTGAATTGCTTCTATGTCCTCCCTCAATCCGACCTGATAGGGATCCAAAACGCTCGAGCAGTACTCAGCAAACAGCCGCACATTGCTATCCACCCTATCCAAAAGATCATTTATGTAGATAGAAAACAACAGCGGACCTACCACATTTCCCTGGGGCACTCCAGATGATACCCTCACCTCCGATGAACACTCACCATCGAGGACAACGTACTGGATGCCATATTCACCGTCTAAGGTGGTTCATTAGTGAATGGAACATGTCAAGCTAAAGTAAACAGATGTGCTATCGTACGATTTCTGCATTCTGTTTTTTTAAGACTAAACAATCATCTCTGAGCGTTGCATATACGGACATGGGCATGTACGCAAGATGCTTTTTGATTGTAAACGTTATATTTTTGACAGACCTTTGCATAATATGCTATATTTTGTCTACTAATATGACAACTTGCCATGAGGTTCCAGCTCACAATGAACACGTTTTATAACAAAAATTATTGAACGCCAGAAGATGACAGCAAAGCCTGTGAAACCGGTTGTCGAAAATAAAGAAGTATTTATGGGATTTTGGCTATAGAAAGCTTTTCTATACTTTCTCTTGCTTACATGATGACCATCAAGTATTTAACACATTAACTCATTTTTGCAGTAATCATAAGCTTAATGTAGAGGAGTTCGTGCTTGACATAATCTGGGCTTTACTGGTTACTTACTATCTGGAAAGCACTGTGGGGTTAAGAACTACCTATGTGCCACAGGAGTGGGGGTGACACTAAAGTGTGACTCAGGATCCTATGGCGCGATTTAAATCAGATCTGTTACGTACATGACTTACTATTTGTATAAAATTCTGTTGGAGTTAGATTCCCACTGCCACTTACGGTGGGGGTGTGGATGACAAGAAGTGACGTAAAAATTTCATTAACCTACCTGTTGATCTCTCTTTCCTGTATTTAGTTGACTTGGAATAATATGAAAAGTGTGAAGTGCAATGTGTCTCCTATTTGTCCAGCTCAGTGCATCAACCAGATCGCGAGAAAGATCACTGTAGCGAGCCAATAATTTTGTCAACGTATTTCTGGGCCAACGATCAATCTAGACAGCTGAATACCATAGATAAACTTAACAACCTACCAAAGTCGTATGGTGTAAAACAGAAGAGCATCAGACATAAAGAGATTGGACAAAGAACGTCAACTGCTAAATCGCAACGGTGACCAAAGTGTGTGTTGAGTGATAATAAAAGGCGATTATTGAAGAGAATTGTGACGAAAAGTAAGGGCATGACATCCGCAAAAGTTACTGCAGAACTGAGCGTCACACTCAGGAATTCTGTTAGCATCAAAGCAACACGAAGGGAGCTTCACAAGCAAAGAATTACAGAACCTGCTGGAATCCCCCAAAACCACTTATCGCTATGCAAATGCCCGTAACAAGAAAACGCAGTGGCAAACTTATAAAACCTGGACTATGGGCAATGGAAAGAAGTCATTCTGCCATATGAGTCTTGTTTCACGCTGTTTTTTCCAACCTCTGGCTGAGTTTACGTTTCGAGGGTGAAACATGACGAGCGTTCGACAATAATTTGTGCAGCCATATCGTGATATTAAATTGGCGTCATGGTTACCCCTGAAAGATCGCATTGCTGCCGAGGATTATGTGACCCTTTTTGGTGATCAGACCCATCCCATGCTGCAATGTTTGTTCCCTAATAGTGATGCTGTGTTCCAAGACGACACGGGCCCCTGTTCACACAGCTCGCATCACCACGACTGGTTTTACGGGCACGAAGAAGATCTGTCAGACCTCACCAGATCTCAATATCATTGAGCCATTGTGATCTACTTTAGAGAGGGGAGTGCGTGATCACTGCCCACTCCATCAGCGTTAAGTGAACTCGTCTCTATTTTGTAGGTAGAATGGTGTAAGATTCCCTTGGAAAACATACATTAATAGCGTTTCTCAAAAAGAACGTAGCCTTGCCTCCAGGGATTCTCATTTCAGTTCCCGAAGCATTTTCGTAACACTTATGTGTTGTTCGAACCTACTGGTAACAAATTTAGGAGCCCACCTCTGAATTTCCTCGACGTCTTCTTTTAATCCGGCCTGGTACGAGTCCCATTACGCATATGTTCAAAGTTTTCTTCTAAGGCTCTGGATAGATTTCAAACAAACTTGAAACCTCCTTTTGATCTAGGTGCGGGTGTGATAAAGGGGTAACGGACAAAGAAGAGGAGATGAGTAGGTGAACGGAGGGAGGGGGGATCACTAGATGGACAGAGAGAGGGGGAAGGAGATGGAAGCAGAAAGGGGAAAGGAAGAGAAGAATGGAGTAAATAAATGCACTCCTAACGCCGGGGTTCTCAGCTAGATTTGTTATTTATGCTGATTACATTATAGCTCACCTGAATGCACATGTTATTTTAATGATTGTCAGTGAATCAGTCTGTTAGTTTTAGGCCATCCTTTTCATCACATAAATTGTCGAGCCAAAGGAATATTGAACACATACTGTAGACGCTGTGGTTAGTAACAGAATACCGACTTTTAACAGAGAGAAAATTAGTTCTTGTGACCAAAAAAAATCCATTCGCAGGAAGCTGAAAAACATATGCCGTAAAATTTGAGTACAGTAATAAAAGAATGGGATTCAAATAGAAAAATACAAATACGAATGTATTTCATTCCGTGATTGTCAGTGACTGGAAGTACGGGGCAAGAAAAAAGGCAGTATACAGGCTGAATCAGAATTCCACCGACAAAATTTCTGAGGTTTTCCAGAAATATCTTCTGAGTATTTTGGTTTAAGGGTCCAACAGTCCCTGGCAGCTCGTTACCGGCTAGTAATGTAATTATGATTTACTCAGTTGGTTTCCCAATTACCTTGGCCGTGTAGAAAATACCTCCACAACAGCGAAGAAGATTTAACATGCAAACACCAAAACGTACAACACACAACACTGAGGAATGGAACAGTTCTTTAGAAATGCGAAGCACTGTGATGCGGTTGCTGCCGGTGCGGGGAACCTCACCGCAGCGTTGCATTCAGTGAACCAATACGCGAGGTGCATATCGGCCAATTCTTTATCAGTAAACCTATCTATAGTACTTCTGTGTATCAGTTGCCGCACCACACTGCCGGAAGACAAAACCCGTAGACGAACCAAGCAGTGCTGAATGCAAACTAGAGGGCAACGCCTTAAACATAGTATTACTTTTGTCAACAGTAGGTACAAGCGAATGGAAACAAGACATTTTCACTGTTGTGCACTGTTTTCAGTGAATTACACACACAAATATAATTGGGGTCGATGCATTAACTCTGTAACGAGACGCCAGAAACCGTGTCCCCTTATGCCAAGAAACTCACAAGGTGTCCGTTGCCAGCTTCTGAAAATTTGTCGGTGAAGTTCTGGTTTTCCATTTAGAAGGTATCCAAAAAATGGTCCAAATGGTTCTGAGCACTGTGGGACTCAACATCTGAGGTCATCAGTCCCCTAGACTTAGAACTACTTAAACCTAACTAACCTAAGGACATCACACACATCCATGCCCGAGGCAGGATTCGAACCTGCGACCGTAGCAGCAGCGCGGTTCCAGACTGAAGTGCCTAGAACCCCTCGGACAACGGCCGGCAGAAGGTATCCCATTTTAGAGAGAAAAGTACAGTAAGTAATGTCAGATTATCACACTGAGAGTAAGTCATTGTTTATGTTGTCGGTATATTCTTGAAAGAGTTCGCCTCCAAAACTAAGTGATCAGCGCTGCTGGCTGCCTTGCGGAGTACCCGGGTTTGATTCGCGGTACTGCCAGGGATTTTTCCTCGATAGGGGGACTGTAACGGGTTGCACTCAGCCTCGTGATGACAACTGATGAGCTGCATAACCCAGTAACAGCGGTTCCAGGTCACGTAATCTGACAATAGCCGGGAGGAGATTGTGCTAGCCCAACCCCGCTCCATACCTCAACCAATGCCGCCGTTGGCAGAGGACATCACGGCGGTGGGCCAGTACTGATTTTTCTTCTTTTTAAGCTTGTATCTCGGTAAGAGATGATGTAAAAAACAGCCGGAAGAGAACATTTTTTCTTGTTTTCCGCGTCTAGACAGGAAAGGGAACTACAAAAAAGATCTACTTGCCACCGCCACTTGTGCCCTAAGAAAAAAAGACTTGCACCTCTTCAGTCATTGGCGTCCATGTATGTTTATCCCAAAACAATTAACCCTTTATTAAAAGAGCGGTAGCGAAGGTAGGAAGGATGTGGAGAGAACACACAGGGAAGTGATGAAAATGAAAGGAGCTGTGTACGGGCTTTTTATAAATTTACTAATTTATCTTTTGTAATGTACCAGAATTTCGGGATGGTGAAAAATCCAAACAAGTCCTCCCTAAATTTTAGTGGAGATTCCGTTTTTAATTCGTTCAGAACATCATGTCGGCAAAATAAGCATCAGCATCTCATGGCCTGGACGTTCCAGTTGGAAGACGGTTCACGAAAGGCGCTCTATTGAAAATTTGAAAAAAAGTGCTTGTATCTGGAGTTGCGGACAAGTGCGCAGTCTCGATCATTAAGGTACTTCGAATAACCTAGTTACGATTTCCGTCGGGGCCAAAAAGGCAGCGGACTGTAAGGCCGCGTATCAAATTCACAGCGTTAGTTTTCGTCGCAGGGTAATGAATCACGTCTGAGAATATAAACGACTGGAATGTGATCCGAGCAGGCATCTGTCGGGTAATGAAAGCCGAGATACTCTGCGCGCGCCTCCAGGCGTCAGACGAGGATCACATGAGAATCCACAACACAGTGAACATACAGAGGAGTGTATGCGAGGCGGATGCTGAGACAAACTAAACTGATTGACCTGTTTGCCATTGACGATATATCAGGCGGGTTGTGCACTGGTGTCGAGAAAGCCTGCATCCACCGCTTTCCGTACACGACGTCATATAATCTGTGGAAATTTGTGTTCGATGGGATTGGGGGGCCGATGCATTTGTAATGCGTCGAGTACAGTCTTTGTCCGGAGTAGTCATGGAGGTGGTAAGGAGTGCAATGGGGCTGCTTGCGCCTGTGGGCGGAGGTTATACTCTTAAAAGTGTAGTGTAACCACGGTTAATCTGACAAGGGTGAAATATTATACGTAACGTAAACTAAAAATCTGGCCGATAAACAGCACAGAATTTTTTATTTTTAAGGCTGGATACAAATAGAAGGTTTGGTTTCATGACCAGTCAGTCACTCGTAGGTTTTCGTCCCTTGGTATAAGTTTCGTTTTATGCTTAAACAGCAAATCAGCTTGTGACGATTATTATCGTTCACCACCGTGTCTCAAACATGGTGGCCCTTCAGGGTATTATAAAAGGGAAGGCCTCAAATACGGCCAACAGATTCGGCCTATATTGGGCAGGTCGCTTGTGTACAACATAAAACAAAAGACTCAGTTATTCTGGCTCAACTACCAGCACCCCCGTCCCCTCCTCACTGTTTCTGAGAAAATTAGCCCTAAAATTCATGAGGCGCAATCGACTCAGAAATTACAGGGTCGATAGATTCTGGAAAACTGAGGATTTTTCACCAACATGTACGGGGGTCCGAAAACGAATATTTTCCTGGAAGTCGAGGAAATGAACCTATTCGACTGCCGCTTATGTATCTTATGTACCAAGAAGGTATGCACTGTTGAACGAAAGCGACCAAGACATCTGGCACGGAACCAGAGAACCTGTATTCTGTTCCCAGTTGCATTCTACAGTATCTTTTTCTTTTTAACTGATTGGAATAGAAGGGTTAATACGGTAAGTGTATTAACAAGAAATAATAGCGAAGTAGGCAAATAAATTTCTAAAGCGACTTGAATTAGTAATGAATTAAAATTTTAAGCCTCGTTGTATGAAAACAGTTCCGAGCAAGAAGACGAGTAATCGACCCACGATATCGCATAAGGAAGAAAAACCAACAGCGTCTGGAAATATGTTCCCTCCAGTTTTCCCGTGTATATAAGAAACTAATGATTAAGCTGGTCCTTGGGGTATAGAAGAGGTCAACTGCTTAACCGACTCGTCAAACAATGTTTACTTCACTTGGTTCAAACCAGAGGAATATAAGAATTCTATTTACTGATCATATCTTGAGAATATTTTAAGACTATATGTTGCTGATAATAAGTTTTGTCTGATACTGCATTTCTGGGGTGGGGAAACCAACACCGTCATGTATCAACACAACGGAAAAACACCCAAAGTTGCAGGTTTCACTTTTATTTATTTGATGACAGGTGCCGAGTAGAGACTCATTTTCAAATCATCCGAATAGTCAAAATGGTATTTCCAAATATATAAGAACCACGTCAAGGTAATAAACATATACGTATAACAAAGTGCAAACGAACAGTTACAGAGCATACGGATATATCCGTATAGAGTTATGTGCATGTTCCATAAATGCTTATTATTACTTCGTTGTACATTAGTGTTTTTTTATCTTGACATGGTTCTTATATTTTGGGAAATACGATTTTGACTATTTTTTGATCTGAAAATAGGTTCCGACCTGAAACTATTCATTATGTAAATAAAACTGGAATTCTATATTGCAGTGCCTGTGTTACTCCAAATTACGGTGCAATGTTCCTTCGGACATGGATGCTGTCGGAAGGAACAGGCATTGCGACGACCACAGCCGTCATGAAATACGTGAACTGTACTCGCAGCTGCGAATATAGACAACCATCAGCTATATAACGGATGAAAGTGTTGTGGTAGACCGGGACTCGAACCCGGATCTCCCGCCTTACCATTTGGCTGCCCGAGCACGACAGACGACCACACCTTAGTTTCCACATGTTGTCAACCGCTTGTCCACAACTTATACTCGTATATCCATTATGTATATTCCCGTCCAGGGGGAGACATTTTACTTGAAAGTAGCTTGCCCAGTGTCGGCGGATAAATACGATATTGCAGTGCTTGTGTTGTTCCGAATAGCTTTATGCATGCACACCCAAAGGAACATTGCATCCTAATTCGGAATACAAATCTAAAAAATTGCAAACTGTGAGTCGAGCACGTGTTCTCTGCTCCGCAGTCAGCTGCCTTGATCACTGTACCAACTGCGCTTTAGCTAAAAAGCTTTTATCTTATGGGTACATAGGCGTCAGTCGAAAGAGTTTATTTTCTCGATTTCTAGGAAAATATGCCTTTACGGACCCCATATATCTTGAGCGGAAATGCTGAAGTTTCAATTATCTATCGATCCTGTCAATTCTGAGTCGATTTCACTTCTTGAGCATTAGGAGCAGTATTATCAAACGCGGGGCATGTTGAGTCTTTTATTTAAGGCTGTACACAAGCGACCTTCAAAATTCCGGATGGTAATAATTAAGGTCCAGTTACTCACAGGGCTCCAGTGTGGGCTGTAATTACTATATGGCAGCGAAACTTGGTAGATTTGCTAATGCGTTTACGCTGGAAAGAAATTAGTTCCAGTTTTGGCCAACAAGTGCACATCTGGCGCAGTGAATGCAAGAAAGAAGTATAGAAGTGTTTTCATATGTAATGGATTAGGAACGGGACATGGGGATAAAAGGACAGATAGGTGGGAAAGCTATAATGTTAATCTCATTATTAAACTCCGCTTACAAAATTCGTTCAATAGGAGCACTGGAGTCGTCGACGACATGCTGCATCCACAAAACGACGTAACCTGACGCACATCTGCTAGTATTCTCTTCGAAGAAGAGCGGACCGAGGTTAAAGGTGTTTGTGAATCCGCACAACATAGTCACATACGGCGAGTGTCATGGCTCTCGTGCACAACACGCTACTCAACAATGCACCAATTTGGCTGTTCTGTGTATTCACTGCTCCCTGTACTGTAAAATGTGTCTCGTTACTCCGTAGAACATTGCCCGGCCACGTGTCATCAATTTCTATCCGTGCAACAAACCGAAGAGCAAATTCAGAACGTAGCTGCAGGTCGTGAGGTTTCACTTGTTGCACCGTCTGGATCTTGTGCGGGTAGCAGTGTAATACAAGCCACATAACTTTCCATACTGATGACTAGACAATAGACAATTCTCGTGACACCAGCTGAAGCCTTGCACATGCTGCGTGGCGTTGCATCAGCAGCAATCTTGTCAGTGACTTCCAGCAGGATTGGACGCTTTCCTCTCCCAGGTGGCGCACATAGCTTACCCGTGTTTTAGAATTTTTTATCATCTTCTTTAAAGTGTTTAATGACTCCGGGCCTCTCCTCAGACCTTTCAGGCGGTGATACTCTCTCAGTGGGCAATGTAATTGCTACCGCTCAGTAACGGTGCACTCTCTTCATTCATATTGTTCACTAATGCTACAGTTTATCTGGTGACAGCATGGATGTTATACCGTCATAAAAACAATGGACTAATTAGCTGATCTTTGAATTTTTGCTGCCGTACGATAATTACAGCCCCCACTGGACCTCCGTGAGTAAGTGCGCTTTAATTATATCAACAAGGTATGAGCCGAATCTGTTGTCCGTGTCTGAGGCCTTCTCCTTGTATGCCAACGGCTGAACGCTGCTTCTTTTCTGTTTCTGCAATTTATTGCGACACACGCCTTGTCGTTTGTAAAAACTATTATATAAACCGTCATAAACAATATCATTAGCACTAACCACATGCCTCTGTCAAGAGTTCGAATTTCTTGCCGATTGGCGCGCTGCTACCGCAGTTTATAATGAAACGAGTAAGAGCGATTGTGCTTGATGGATAGTAGTGACATATTTAGTCGCAGGAGCACCCTTTATGAGCTTCAAGTTAAGCAGACTGAATTCCTCATGAACGGAGTTCACATGTGAAATTTCGTTTCTTGATTAATTTTCTCGTTTGTTAAAATCTTTTCTAGTGTAGTCGGTAAGATGACGGTGTTATTTCGACATTTCATTCGAAAATTAAGTTATATGACGCTTTCAGTCTGGATTTACATTCTCTGTGAGCACGGAAATCAGAAGAATCCGTATTTGGATCTCCAACAGAGTTGGTGACTTTCATCTCTGAAACTTGTTACGCAGTTTCATAGGTAGGTCACCTTTACTCGTAAATGATCGTTTATTTGTACTAGGTCGATCACTGACTGCTGCGGACGTCTTGTCGACGACGGAACAATTTGAGATATACCAGCTCAGAATGGCAAGGCTGACTGAAGGAGGATTTTGGTCACGTCATTTTGGAGGAATCAACGCGCCATCCACCTTATTCAATTTCGGTAAAACACAGAAAATCAGAATCTGGGTGTCTGGGTGACAATTTTAACATCGCTTCTCCCGAATCCATAAGCACGTTACACATATTTTTAACAACAGGATAATATTGTTGGTAAAGTTATGTTATAATTGATATCCAATTAATAGCATACATTTACGTCCTCGAATGTCAATATGTAAATACAATTTACAACTTCAGGTGTCTGCTTAAAAAATTGCCAATTTACACTAACTTTTATTCGATTATGTACTCACCTGAAGCTTCTAGTGACGTAACAGGCATTATTGGTGATCGCTTTATTAAACCATGTGAACGGTCGAAAATTGCATATCACGTATTTCAACACTTTCATCATGGCATATTAGAGCAATATTTGTATTCCAGGCGCTGCTGTGTGTTGTAATACCTCTTATTAGGCACCTGAGTGCAGCAAAATGTTTTTGTTATGGTTGTGCCGGATCAATTAATACATCGTCATAAGTATTCCTGACACAGTTATGATATGCGTAACGTCTGTATTAAAACTAAATTTATTTAAATAATTATTATTTGACTAATTAAGCATAAGTACTGTTTTTTGACGTTAGTTGTACTAAAATCCCGTAAAAGACCCAGATCGAACATTATCTTGAAGCCTTATTAGCACGCATAATCAGTAGGTGCACTGTGAAAGGCGGGCTTTGCTGTTCTTAGACACTGAGCTGTACCGATATTGGACCTGTCTCTCAACTAATGTGAGACTAGGTACTATTCTACTTAGACCCATATCGTCATTACGACACACAGCTTGCTTGATGAACGAAAAATTAGTCTGTCATACATGTAACAGAATCTCGCTCCTGTACACTGAAGAAGTTTGTGGGATATAATTCCTAAGTTTCTCTCTCTGATTTCCGTTTTTTCAAAGCTATCAGTCAGTTTTCATATTGATGCGGTGCATTAACATGTTTATAGTAATTGGATAACATATTATCTTATTTCAGTCAGCTGCCATATATGTTGCTTATACTGCTCGTCTAGACAATATAATGTAGTACATACTAAGTATTTTATCTAAGGAATTCACTGAGTTGAGGCTGTAACAATTTACATAGCATGTAATAGCTCTATAAATAGTTATATTGAACTGAGTAAGACAAAAGTAATTGATATTTATAGTGTACGTAAGATCCCACCTGTACGTTTCGTAGAGAATTACACTTTTCTACAAAACAATAGTTCCTACAAGAAATGTTTTAAGAGGTCTCAAAACATTCATAAGTAACTCAAAGTGTGCCGCTTGTTGACACCAGATGGACAATTCACACCTTTCTGAATGTTACAGTTCTCAAAGCCGGTGTGTCAAGTTACTTCTCGGACAGCGAAAAGCAGGCACGCGTAACTGCGTGTAGAGTTATTGCCAGACGCCAGTGAAAATAAATATCGGCTGTGTGAACAGCGTTACTGAAAGGCGTGATATCTGATCTGAAGGGTAAATAGGCGCTGTGGGAAGGAGCGGTAACGTATGGACTGCGTGCAGCGGCAGTGGCCACAAAAAAGAAACGTGCGCTTCTGGGAAGTCTGAAGCCGTCCACCGCCCTGGGTGGCTGCGGCTTCATTTCATGCTTAACGAGGGAACCACGAGGATATCTCCTCTCCAAGGACGCGGGCTGCCGCTTACTTCCAGCACTGCTGCTACAAACCAACGCTCTCGTGGAAAAATTGGTACAACTGTACCTGTACTTCTCCAGTCACCTTACGGTGTGTGGCGAAGGCTACCACTGCCACCCTTCCCCCCTGTTTTCTGTGTCCCTTCAGGAATTATACGATGGAAGAGCGACTGCCGGTAAACCTCCGTGTGAACTCAAATTTTTCAGAATTTTTTCGTCGTGGTCATTTCTCGAGGCGCAGTGTGTGGGAGGGCGAAATACGTTGCCCGACTCTTATTGCAATGTACGCTCTCGACAGTAAACGGCCCCATGATGTACACTGCATTTCTTGCAGAGTCTGCCACTGTAGTTTGTTTAGCATCTCTACATCTAAATATACACTCCCTAAGCCAATGTATAGTGCAAGGAGTAGGGTGAAACGTATTTTCGTGCACAAAAGTATCCGAATGACCTGAATTGAGTCCCACGATTTCTACACAACCCACATAACGATGCTGTCTTGCAAGTTCTGTACTCTATTTTCGTTAAATTAATACGGCAATACTAGGAAGTTTAGGAACCACCTTATTAGAGATGGAAAGTCCTTAACGCCTGAAACTCAAGTTTATTACAATAAGCGACACTTTTAAAATATTACTACTTGCATTGGTATCTGAGGCAACTAATGCCATCCCCCGTCCGGCCATCCTGATTTAGGTTTTCCATGATTTTCCTAAATCACTCCAGGCAAATGCCGGGATGGTTCCTTTCGAAGGGCACGGCCGACTTCCTTCCTCGTCCTTCCCTAATCCGATGAGACCCATGACCTCGCTGTTTGGTCTCTTCTCCCAAACAATCCAATCCAATCCAAACAATGCCCGTAACTCAATCACACAAATAATTCTGTAAGCCTTTCCCAAAATTAAATTTTGTTTGCAATTCAAGATTTTTCAAGAATATCTGGACTTCCAAATTTCTATGACAAGGACGTCACACACATCTATGCCCGAGACAGGATTCGAACCTGCGACCGTAGCGGTTGCGCGGTTCCAGACTGTAGCGCCTAGAACCGCTCAGCCACTCCGGGCGGGCATTCACAATTAGCCAACCACAATTAAATTTGAAACGACGTGACTTAAAGTTTTGTGTTGTATGAGAATTAGAACCCAGCACCTATTCGAATTATTAAATAGACGCGATTAAATGTTAGATACCGAATTTTCAACAATTAGGAAATGTTTGAACCTTAACTGAGGAATTTGAAACCGGTACCCATCGCCATTTCTTTCTAGCGAAAACGAACGAAAATATAGCTTTCCTTCACCAGTATCAAGAAGTGCGAATATTTGAACTAGAACTAACCGAAGTAAGAGTTCAGTGCTGACTGAGAATCTAACCCCGCACATGTCGTCGTTGACTACACATGTAGAGACGTTAACTATCGAATTCTTTTCCACCATTAGCTGGGAGTTCGATGTATGAACTTGAAATGATGTGACGTAAAGGTCTGTGACCTACTGGGAGCCGAAACCGTCACATATCGTTACTGTTCACAACGAATGAAGAGACTTCAAAAATCATTATTAGTTTCCACCAGCAGTTAGGTGTGCTCATGTTACAGCTCGAAAAGACAGTATTGTGCTGGAACGGGATTCCAATCCACAGACACGCCTTACATGGAGAGATTGAGGAATCCGGAATCTTGAGCAGAGTAAGAGTTAACACAACTGTATCGTCATGAAGGGATAAAATCCTTCTAAAGGAAGGTCCGATTCCAGATCCCATTCCAAAATTAATATATTTGACATTTCAAGCACAAATAAAAAAAGAGAATGAGTGTCCTATAACATTACATGACATTAGGTTTCTTACCTAAAATCAATTTATAAATGTAAGGAAGATTGCTAATGGCAGAGCCTTACATTCTGACACTCCCACCTCCGTCGTGGCCCACTGTAGCCTATAGTCATTAGTTAAGGCACATTACGTTTAACGTGGGTTTGGAGCCATGCCGCGAACTTACGTTTGTCCACTTAGCGTTACTAGAGGGGATTAGGATCTGTTTGTACCTATTAGAAACCATCACCTAAAGAGCGAATTGAACCCAGACCACTAATTCCACGCTTGAGCTGCTCATGATTTTGTCTTAACGTAGGTGCGCCACACTGGAAGAGAATTATGACTCCATGAATCCTTGAGATAGATTACATCATGTTTATACGTATATTTCCTTATTCGATGGCATCACCGTTAACCAGATGCTTCGGTTACAAAATGCGTTCATTCTGTTCGATTTCTCAACCAATGAAATAAAAACACGTAATGGCCATCTACACAAACTATCAACAATGCAGGATGCAGAAATTTCCCCTTGGTAGTGTTACCTTCCACGTGAGGTACTCTGCTGCTCGTGGTAAACGTCGAAGCGGAGTTATTTAATACATTGCCTGTGTGCTAACAGTACTAATTTTTTTGGCAGCTCAAAGATAACTTGCTCCATTTTCTAAACAGCAGAAATAGCGATACTTTGGAAAAACGTATACGAGAAAGAGCTCATGGCTGCCTGTCCTGATTACAACAGTTTCTTCTCCACTGGTTCAAATGGTTCAAATGGCTCTGAGCACTATGGGACTTAAAATCTGAGGTCATCAGTCCCCTAGACTTAGAAATACTTAAACCTAACTAACCTAAGGACATCACACACATCCATGCCCGAGGCAGGGTTCGAACCTACGACCGTAGCAGCAGCGCAGTTCCGGACTGAAGCGCCTAGAACCGCTCCGCCACAGTGGCCGGGTAGGAAGTAAGCTGACCAAGAAAGGAAAAATAAAGAAAGAAATCTGGAGAGGAAAACAAATTGCTCAAAATTTATTATTGTGCATCAGGCATAATAATAAATACGAAAATACCAGCCAAAGCACAGGTCATGATATACAAGTCATATTATCTGTCAATTCTAACCTGTGGATCACAATACAAAGAGCTGAGCAGAATACAAGGAACAGAGGTCCGCTTTCTACGAGGGATCCTGGTTACGACGAGTAAGGGCAGGACAAGGAATGCAAAAATACGGAACACCCTGCAGATCAAGTTCCTAAGGGTAACTATACAGCGAAATGGGCTTAAATGGCTTGGACACATTAAAAGAATGAGACCAGAAAGACTTCCAAGACGAGCCTTATAATGGGCAGAATCTGGACGAAGGCCAACTGGAAGACTACGACGAAAAATTAGACTCTAGATGAAGAATGACGTAAACTGAAGAGGACTGGATGAGAGGAGATACTGAATTATAGATCGTAGGAGAAACGAGAAGCTTCGAAGAGGTTCTGTGAACGACCTGCATAAACAGGAACGTTCCAGGAAGAGGAAGAGGAACAAGAAGGAGAAGAAGTACGTCCTATGCTTACACTTTTATGCAGACCATTTAGTTTCTTCGTAGCATAGCGATAAAGAAGAGCAACGGAGTATCGCACCATCAAACCCCTCATACGGTACATCTCTTCTACTCCGCCCATCTCCAGCCTCCGTTATGGAATTCACATAATTTACGACCCTACACAAAGCAACATGACTTGAAATTTTGTTGACTTTCCGAACTAGAAGTAAGCTTTTCTATTCTGTGAGGACCTCATATGTCTGCATTATAAAACTGATATGCTACCGGAAATAAGCAACATGTGTCCGTTTATGTGCGCTAGGAGGTCTGTTCTACCCTCGACTCCTTGGTTTCACAAGTTCAAAAAAGCCCCTGATCCATTCGTTTTCTCTAATCGACGTAGAAGGTACAGATTTATAGACATCTTGTATCACCCATGGGATTTTTCCCTAAAAGCACTGCTCTTCACACCTCAAGTACCTCCTTCACTGTGAATGTCAGAATAGGTCACCTGACATCACAAAAAACACTGAAATGATCCAGAGACAGTTGACAAAAGTAGTAGTTTATCATTAATGTCTGTAAGCAAATGGATGCACTCATCTTACGTACCCTCGGCTCCGACAGCGTTTAATTCACTGAAACTCTCGCTGCTCGTTCCGTTGCTCAGAGGAATTACTTTTCAGCTACGAGTAATAAAATGATTGGGAATAGTTCCTCCTCCAGTAGTTTGTTCCGATAGAGTTGTAGAGGAAATTTTACAAAGCAATTCGGTATTGCTAAAGCAATCACCTACGGTTATTCACATAATGATATGAATCATGGTTGCTAGGGGAATTACGAACTGTTTTCAGCATCATTCGGTACACGATTAAACACGAGTAACTATAAGCCGATAACTCTGGGATTTTGATCCAAAAGCAATAAATACTCAGTATATCAACCGTTTCATACTTAAGTGTCATGAAACATTTTCTAACATTTTCAGTTAATTCAATGAAGCAAACAGATGAAACAGCAGAAAATCATTCTAGGCTAATCAGGACCGGGCATTCGTGGGTTTCTGGTAGTTTTAGCACATTTAATCATTATACAGTTGGGTAACAGGCTCCGACGTGAACTACTTTGTCGTCACAGTGAAAAATCACCACAAATGGTTGTAGACTTATGCTTAGAGAATCCACTCCCTGTTATCAGCTTTCCTGACTGCATTTCTCCTTTTACTTTGAAAATAAAGTGAACAGTACAGGTAAAGGAGAATACTGAACCTGACGAACACCTAGTACTCCCATCTTTCCAACTCACAACTCAAAAAACAGTGGAGATAACCAGTGTAAAAGTTTCTAAGAACAAATAAACAGAAACGAAAATAATAATATTCTAGTACTAAATAAAGCAGTCTCGCTCATTCCAACGTTCAGCTGATGATATCGATAGCGGCGGCTCCGTTCTATACGAAACTTGCAGTACAAACTCAGATTACTGAATTTCTTTCTGGTTCTTTTCATTTGATTAAGAGAAGGAGAAAAACAACTGACTCTGCATATACTATTTTTCCAGCGATACTCAGCTCTGTGACAACAGCATCAGTAAAAGAGCGTGATATTACAGAGCTAGTGTTCCGTCGATGCGGTGAACATTCTCTCACTGCTATAGCAGCAGCTAAGGCAGTGAAAGAGGAGAGAAATTATTGTAATTTACGTTTAAAATGATCTTCTTGCAGTGGAATAATTAAATTTCTTTGTCACTTATTAAGTAAAATTGTTCAGAATATTTAATTAAAATTGCAATAAAAGATCCAGTGAATTGGGGTTGACTCAGTGCTGGTCCTCACCACCCCAGGGATGAGCTGAGGAGGTATGCAAGACCTTTGCCTCTGAGGAAGCTACGTCCAAGACCGTCCGTGCGTGGCGAAGAGCCACATCCTACACGAGGTGACCCTGTTAACGCAGAACACGGCGGATCTATAGGAGAAAACCTTGAAAAAAATCTCACATTCCAAGTCCTCAATGCGTCTGTACTCGAGTCGAGTGGCAGCGAGGTCAGCGCCTGTCCATCTAGTAGGTGCGGCTGTATTATATGCTCCAGGAACTGACAATCCCTGGTTCTAAACACCCAGTGGAAACACTGGACCAAAACTTACAAGCTATCATGATTCGTGGGAGTAATGACAGAATTACCCCAGGTGGTAACCAATCCACTCGTCGACAGACGACAACTGGGTTTTCGGATTCTGGGGAACCCGGGCCATCACGATCAGAGTTCTCAAGCAAACTTCGTCCCAAGGTTCCCATGTACATTGGTACCTTTAACATTCAGACCCTAATTCAACCTGGAAAATTACACAACTTAGTAACAGAGCTAGACTAACAAAAAATTAAGATCTTAGCGTTACAAGAAACTAGATTCACGGATGAAAATACAATAGACTATGGAAACTATCGCATCTTCAAGAGCAAGACTGACAAACGAATTGCCAATGGTACGCCACTCCTGGGCATGGCATTTGCGGTGCACAGAAATATATTAGGCTCAATTAGAGAGGTCTCTTCCATAAATAATCTCCTCATGACCATGCGTATCCAGTGCGCCAACAAGAAATACACATTGATAAATGTTCATGCACCCACAAACATAGACAACAAAAAACGCCAACTACAAACTGAAAAATTCTGGACTAAACTTGAAGATGTCATGGCCAAAATTCTCCGGGATGATATCAAAATCTTAATGGGAGATTTCAATGCACAAATTGGCAGAGAGAAAGAACACCAAAAAACTGTAGGAAAATATCCAGCACACAGATTCACCAACAGAAACGGACTGAGATTTATTGAACTATGCCAACAAAATAATCTAAAAATAATCTACATCTTTGAGAAAAAAACCTAGAAAACAAAAGACCTGGAGGTCCCCCGTACAAGAGATCGGCGAATATCAGATTGACCACATTGCCATCTCCTATTTCGTACAGAAAGAGATCCATGATGTCCAAGTCCGCAGAGGGGCGAACATTGACTCAGACCACTACTTAACACGCATTAAAGTGAAATTCACCCCAAAAAAATTCTATCCGAAGAAAACACACATGATGAAATTTGACACACGAACAATCAAAGAAACCAATCTGAAGGAGGAGTGGGAAAAGGAACCAGCTGGCTCTTGGGAAAAATTTCGAACAAAAATTACAAAGAAGGCAAAAGAACTGATCCCATTGAAAAAGAACACAAAACACCCCTGGTGGGACTCTGGATGTGAAAAAGCGCTGGAAGAAAGAAAGAAAGCCTTTCTGAAGTATAACAGTAAAAAATCCCCAGAAAATCTAGGTCACTTCCACAACACCAGAAGGCAAGTGGCAAAAACAATCAGACAAGTCAAGAGGAAGTACCTCAAGGAACAGTGTGAGTCTATTGAAGAAACTTTCCGTAACTATAATGTACGAGACTTCTATAAGACCTTTGCTGGGAGAATCAATGGATACGGCTCACGAAATCTATGTTTCAGAAAACCAGATGGAAAACTAGCGCTCACAAATCGGGAAAATTGTGAGGAGCTGGCAAGATACTTTTCCGGACTCCTCAATTGCCCTGAACCTTCTTCAAGATTCCCTCAAGAAACTGCTATCTACACAAATCCAGAATCCCCACCACCTACACTAGAGGAGATCCAAAGACATATTCATAAACTGAAAAACAACAAGGCATCCGGAGAAGATAATATCACTGCAGAACTACTTAAAAATCTTGGACCAAATTCCCTCAAAGAACTCACTCAAATCATCACAGACATTTGGCAGACAGAAAAACTACCAGAAGATTGGAAATGCGCCCTAATTCATCCACTGCATAAAAAGGGAGACATGGCAGATATAAACAACTATCGAGGAATCTCCCTTCTCCAAGTCACTTATAAAATCCTCTCAGCTTGTCTTCTTCAACGAACACAAGAACAACTCGAACACAGTATTGGTGAATACCAAGCTGGCTTTCGCCCTCACCGATCCTGTGCAGAACAAATTTTCAATTTGAAGACAACACTAAAATACAAAGCAGTCAGAAACAGTCCGATCATTTGTTCCTTTGTTGATTTCGCAAAGGCTTATGATTCAATCGATAGGCAATCTCTCTTTATTATCCTTGAGGAGCTAGGACTCGATCCGAAAACCCAAAACCTTATCAAAGAAACGCTCACAAACACAACTTCTAAGATAAAATTCCTGGGTGAAATATCAGAGCCCTTCCTGATCAAAACCGGCGTCAGACAAGATGACGGCTTGTCTCCACTCCTCTTCAACCTTGTCTTAGACAAAGTCATCCGAGAATGGGAAAAAGAACTGAAGAATCAAAATTACTGGAAGCCTATACAACTAGGAAGATCTAAAGATGGTATTAAAATTTCATGCTTGGCATTTGCAGATGACGTGGCCATTCTAGCAGAAAATGAGACCACAGCAATTAAACAGATAGACGTTCTCAAAGAATGCGCCGAAAAAGTTGGGCTACAAATTTCCTTCCAAAAAACCAAATTCATCTGCTCAAAATTTGAAACTCAAAAACTGACTACAAAATATGGACAAATTGAGAGAGTTCCATTCTTTAAATACTTAGGCGAGGCCCTATAACCCCCAGGGAGAGAGAAAACTGCACAAAAAGTTCGACTGCAAAAACTGAAAAGAGCATACTGGAAAACCCACAACATCTACAATAAAAAGTGTCTCTCCATTCACTCAAAAATACGACACTACAATACAGTAATCAAGCCCGAAGCACTATATGCCAGCAAAACACTCACACTCCATAGAAAAGGCGACCTGGAAGGCATCCTGAAAGAGGAACGCAAAATTATCAGAAAGATTCTTGGCCCAAAAAGAACGGAAGATGGATACAGGTTACAGTCTCGGAAAACTACAGAAAAATTATCTAACCTCGCCGCAGACATCCGGAAAAGAAGACTAAAATTTTACGGTCATATCCACAGACTCCCAACACCCAGACTCTCCCACAAAATTTTAATATACATTGAAAAATTGAAAACCATACCCTGGATACAAGAGACCAAAACAGATCTAGCAAATGCTCAAATAAATTCTTCAGAAGTTATAAACAGAAATGTATACAGGCAAAAAATCAATAGTTGGAAAGTACAACCCGAGAATGAAGTTTGCAAGAGACAGGGGACAAAATGGACAGAGGAAAGAAAGAGAATTCATGGGGAAAGAATGAGAGAAGTTTGGAGAATTAAAAAATTGAATCGGAAAAGCTTTGCGTGATCCGTATGGGTCCAATCGCACATAATAATAATATCCAGTGAATTCGGAAGGATAAATCAGCTCCAGTTCCGAAAGTAGGTAGACAATCAAGGACTTTGTGATGTTACTAAGTCTTAGATTCTCCAGCAGCAGGAACATACTCGTATTCTTGTATGGTTCGCAAAGTTTCAGTCTAGTCCTGCTACCCAAACCTCTGGGCAACCAGACACCAACTTAATGACTCAGCTACAGAGTACATCACTGAGCTTTACATCTATTCAGTGGTGGCTAGCATCTCAACTTTCGGCACTATTTTGCTAATAAACGGCGTGCCATTGCATGCTAATTTTTTTAGCTTTCTTTTTATTTTAGGACTTATTGTTAATAAGCCTTTCACCTCAGTGATTAGTTATAGTCTCATACACAATTAACTTAGCAGTCCATTTTAACACATACTAATCGTCAATTCTTATATACATATTCTGATAAGCTAGAAATTGAAACAAAAATAAAATAGTAATAGATATGATGAGGATAGCTATCCAATTAATTTTATCTGTTCTTAATTTATGGTGTTTTGTTTGGCTTACATTCATTACCTATCTTTTTCCAGGTCCAAGTCATTTTGGCAGCTGTTCCCGATGCATCTCTGAAATGCAACCATCACTACCGGATTGCTAGGTCTGTTACGAAACACCTTGGCTGTTGAAACATATTTCTTTCTGCTGTGAGCATGACTGAGATTTGGCAGCATTGTGGGGTATGTCTGGCAACCCTGTGATGCTCGAGGTATTTCCTGGAGTGACACAGAATTATCCAATCATTTTCTTGGTATTTCAGTTAAATATTCTGGACTAATTTCGCCTATGTAAAGCAAATCTGATTTGCATCCTCATAGTGGCGCTACTAGTGCCAATCTTATGTGAAATAGCTCCATTCTTATGTTACGCAAAATTTGAATGGATATCATCTTTCAGATGTAGAAACACGCCTGCCGACATTCGTTTAGGTCGCGTGACTCCTTCTCGGTAATGTGATTTTTTTCCGTCAGTATACTTCGCAAGCAAGACTGTATTTATTCTGAAATACTTCCAACAATTCTAAGTCTTTCATTCACTATCCTTAATGGTGAATTTGCATGATCTACTCTTTTTCATATCACTTCTGAGTGTCACCATAAAATACATATGCGATGTGACCTGCACCAGATGCTCACTCACTACTAATGTGGTAATCAGATACTTTCAGGTTCTTTGCCTTTGTCATAGGCATTTTATTACGTTTACAGGGAGCAGCCATTCTTTCACCAAGTAGAATTTTTGTCTAAATATTTCTGCAATTTCTTGTGTCGACCAGCAAAGCTACTGTTCTGTACACAACAGTATCGTCAGTGAACAAGGAGCCCATCCTGTCTAATAAATTGTTTGTATATACTGAATCCGCAGCTCGTGCTCTAGAGCTTAGCGTCGCTGCCTCTAGATTAGTGGGTTCGATTCCCAACAGTTTCGGAGATCTTCTTCGCTCGGAAACTGGCTGTTTGTGTAGGCCCAATCATTTCATCTAATTTTCAATTACGCGCAAACCGCCGAAGTGGCGTCATATGGAAAGACTGACAGCGGGCGGGGGAGAACCTCAGACAGTGTCTGCCGTACGATCACATATCTGATCTAATACTCCGTATCATCGTACTTCGATTAGTACTCGACGCACTAATGTTCACCAAACGATCCAGTAAGGAAACGCGCCGCTCTTTGTTGGATCACATCTATTTCTCCGATTAATCCAAGACTGTCGTTTGGTACTGACTGTAGTTCGTGACTGAAAAAAATTTAACAAATATTAGACATTTAAGGATAACGAAGTGCCTTTGGAAACGGAAGACCTAGTTACCTCTTTGTGATCAACTTGCAACGTTGGCCTATCTGTTCACTTGTAACGAATGATTTGAGGTATAAAATTGGACAAATAAGAAATTGGCTTTTGTCACTCGAATTCCGCCAACTACGACGGTCTTAAAGTACGACGGCGTATTGAAATTTTTTATCCTGTTCTCAGTATCGATTGAGTTATTACATGTCACGTATATTACTCTGTCGACGTTACCGTCTCGCTGACCCGAGCTGCTGTCGTTTGCCGCTAGAGGACTCCGAATTATAGCGTGTTATATGGCGTTGTGTAGCGTAGTGCGTGAGAAACAGCGTGCTTTACTCGAGTTCCTAACCGCGGAAAACGTGCTTTCAATTCAGATCCGTAGAAGAATGAAAGATGTGTACCGTGAGGATTGTATCGACATCAGGAAAGTGATGGGTTCCTTAGCAACATTGCGACAGGTGATGAAAGCTGGTCCGGAACCGCGCTACTGCTACGGTTTCAGGTTCGAACCCTGCCTCGGGCATGGATGTGTGTATTGTCCTTAGGTTAGTTAGGTTTAAGTAGTTCTCAGTCTAGAGGACTGACGACCTCAGATATTAAGTCCCATAGTGCTTAGAGCCATTTGAACCATTTGATGGAAGCTGAGTTCACCATTTGGACCCTGAAAACAAGAAGGCATCAGTGGAGTAATACCACAAACGATCATCGACGCAAAAAAGGTTCGAGACAATTTCGTCATAAAGCAGAGTCTTGTTTACAGTGTTCTGCGACACTCAAAGTGCATTTGGAATTTATGCCTACTGCACCACCATAAACTCTGCATGCTACTGCGAGACCCTGAGAAAAAAGAAAGTACGAATTCGATGAGTTCTTCCACACATGGAACACTCTCTCCTTCGGATGACAATGCCAGACCACACGCCAGCGCTGCTCCATCTGCATCTTCCAGCATACAATCACGACTTGGCCCCATCCGATTTTCATCTGTTTTCAGAACTTACTGAAGATATTGGCTTCACTTGGATAGTGATGAAGTGGTACAAGCAGAGCTGAGGTTGTGGCTCCATCAACAAAGTCATACATTGCACAGTGATGGCATCAACAGACTGGTCTCTCATTGTGAGAAATTTTGACAAATGATTATGTAGACATGAAGATTAATTATGTAGATTGTTAATACAGTTTGAGTTATTTATAAAGCTTTATGAGAACTCATCTGAAAAATTCGGAGACATTAGCTTTCTGCACGCACTCTTACACTCCTGGAAATTGAAATAAGAACACCGTGAATTCATTGTCCCAGGAAGGGGAAACTTTATTGACTCATTCCTGGGGTCAGATACATCACATGATCACACTGACAGAACCACAGGCACATAGACACAGGCAACAGAGCATGCACAATGTCGGCACTAGTACAGTGTATATCCACCTTTCGCAGCAATGCAGGCTGCTATTCTCCCATGGAGACGATCGTAGAGATGCTGGATGTAGTCCTGTGGAACGGCTTGCCATGCCATTTCCACCTGGCGCCTCAGTTGGACCAGCATTCGTGCTGGACGTGCAGACCGCGTGAGACGACGCTTCATCCAGTCCCAAACATGCTCAATGGGGGACAGATCCGGAGATCTTGCTGGCCAGGGTAGTTGACTTACACCTTCTAGAGCACGTTGGGTGGCACGGGATACATGCGGACGTGCATTGTCCTGTTGGAACAGCAAGTTCCCTTGCCGGTCTAGGAATGGTAGAACAATGGGTTCGATGACGGTTTGGATGTACCGTGCACTATTCAGTGTCCCCTCGACGATCACCAGTGGTGTATGGCCAGTGTAGGAGATCGCTCCCCACACCATGATGCCGGGTGTTGGCCCTGTGTGCCTCGGTCGTATGCAGTCCTGATTGTGGCGCTCACCTGCACGGCGCCAAACACGCATACGACCATCATTGGCACCAAGGCAGAAGCGACTCTCATCGCTGAAGACGACACGTCTCCATTCGTCCCTCCATTCACGCCTGTCGCGACACCACTGGAGGCGGGCTGCACGATGTTGGGGCGTGAGCGGAAGATGGCCTAACGGTGTGCGGGACCGTAGCCTAGCTTCATGGAGACGGTTGCGAATGGTCCTCGCCGATACCCCAGGAGCAACAGTGTCCCTAACTTGCTGGGAAGTGGCGGTGCGGTCCCCTACGGCACTGCGTAGGATCCTACGGTCTTGGCGTGCATCCGTGCGTCGCTGCGGTCCGGTCCCAGGTCGACGGGCACGTGCACCTTCCGCCGACCACTGGCGACAACATCGATGTACTGTGGAGACCTCATGCCCCACGTGTTGAGCAATTCGGCGGTACGTCCACCCGGCCTCCCGCATGCCCACAATACGCCCTCGCTCAAAGTCCGTCAACTGCACATACGATTCACGTCCACGCTGTCGCGGCATGCTACCAGTGTTAAAGACTGCGATGGAGCTCCGTATGCCACGGCAAACTGGCTGACACTGACGGCGGCGGTGCACAAATGCTGTGCAGCTAGCGCCATTCGACGGCCAACACCGCGGTTCCTGGTGTGTCCGCTGTGCCGTGCATGTGGTCATTGCTTGTACAGCCCTCCCGCAGTGTCCGGAGCAAGTATGGTGGGTCTGACACACCGGTGTCAATGTGTTCTTTTTTCCATATCCAGGAGTGTAGTTCATCTTCCCTTACTGGTTGCATCTTCGTGAATCGAACAATAATATTTGTTTACGGTTGATGGGTCACGTAATTTTCTATTTCATCTCTTCCACAGGATCCAGAACTTTAAATTTTGTGTATCAAAGAACGCTGGAAATCCAAGTTAAGTTACCCTGCGAACACCAGCGAGTCTTCATACATCATTTGAAAATAGCTTTATTCGCTACGTGAATTCACATGGTTTGACCCCTTCCTCAAGGTATTTTTATTTCTTCTCCTCAATTCGGTGGTTTCTTCAGAACGGATCTTTTACTTACAGGCAGCAAAAGTGTCTCTTCTCTGTTTGCAGTTCTAATAATATTTCACAATTCACAGTCTAAAGAAGTCACCCATTTCTGACTAAGGGAACAGCAAACCTCTGTGAGGGAAAATTAGTGACAAGATAATTCTGTCATAAGAGATACTTTGAACCAGTGAAGGGGTATCAGCCATTGTCACTACCGCACACTTGTGCGTATCAGACGTAGATGGTTAGAATCCTAGTAATGTCGAAAATTTTCATCGGCAATTTACAGCTGGCCACTGGAAGAGAGGGCTGGATTATGTTCCGAACTACTCTGCAGCGTCTCACAGAGAGAGGGCTTGTATTGCTGTTGATTGGTGCGATTCGAGAGGAGTGGGGTATGTGTCGTCCCTTGTTTCCCTCTCTTCCTTGTCTTATGGCCGGCCGAAGTGGCCGAGCCGTTCTAGGCGCTACAGTCTGGAACCGCACGACCGCTACGGTCGCAGGTTCGAATCCTGCCTTGGGCATGGATGTGTGTGATGTCCTTAGGTTAGTTAGGTTTAAGTAGTTCTAAGTTCTAGGGGACTGATGACCTCAGCAGTTAAGTCCCATAGTGCTCAGAGCCATTTGAACCATTTTTTGAACCTTGTCTTATGGTCATCAACAGCAGAAATGCAGTTTCAAAATTCAACACCCCCTCATTACACACAACTACACTCAACATGTACACGTATGACACTGTACTCGCATTTCGCAAGTTTAAGGTGCCAAAGTGCGCCAAGAAAGACACATTCAACTATTTCCAGTTAGGCACTCTGTGTCTCGGAGTCAACAGTTCCATACGATTTTACTGTGCAGCACTGTACACCCACATGTATAGAGTGACTGGGCCGTCACTCGTTAAGTCAAATAAAAAAAGAGTGAGACGAAATATTTGAGAGGATATCAACTAATCTCTTACAGAATAGAGCATTTGAATTCCACTCGCAAAAGAAGCAAGGATTTCAATAAACATGCAAAATTAATTATTTACTCAAAAATGAAGGATTACATTTTAAGAACAGGGTTATTTATGGCGCTAGAATTTGTGGAGCACATCATTCCTTGGATGGCAATTGGACTTGAAAGGATACGAAACTGTTCATAAAGAAAGGCAGCTGCGCAGGATTAGCCGAGCGGTCTAAGGCGCTGCAGTCATGGACTGTGCGGCTGGTCCCGGCGGAGGTTCGAGTCCTCCCTCGGGCATGGGTGTGTGTGTTTGTCCTTAGGATAATTTAGGTTAAATAGTGTGTAAGCTTAGGGACTGATGACCTTAGCAGTTAAGTCCCATAAGATTTCAAACACATTTGACCATTTGACCATATAGAAAGGCAGTGGACTAATCACTGTGTATTCAGAGGGAATCTGGAACACCCTTGTAAAGAGAATTATGTCCTTTAGACACATGCTTTGAATCGACCATGGTGACTGACTCTTCTAATTCTACAAATTCTTGTGAGGAAACGTCAGAAGCAAACACAAAACTTCTGAAACCTGAAACATTTTACAATCCTAACGTCAGACGTCACTTGATATGATCAACTGTTGCAGCTATAGTCTTTCATTTTACCTGTATCGGGTTTTCCGTGAACAGTTTAGACCACACATTTCATGGGATGATTTCTTACTGGTGTTCTGTTCTCAGTGCCAACGGAACCTTACGTCAGATTCAAAAGTTCTCGATAGATCCACTAGATTTTCAAAATGTTTTCTTTATTTTGCAGTTTTATCCGATAGTCAATTCCTGTGTTATACTGTTGCGGAACAAAATTATTTGCTTAGACTCTTTCCTTGCTTTTTTCATTTGGGGTCATTGGAAAACATGCCAAGTAACTATATACGGTGTTTCATTGGTTCCCGTGCGTCGCGTCGGATAATGTTATGAAGCTGCACAATATTTCAATGAGACAGATGCTCATCTTCTGGTGGTTATTGACGTATTGCTGCAGTGGCTCGCCAATATACTGTATACGCTGACTCGCTAGAAAAGCGCAGGTGCCAAGGGGTGGGGCTATAATGTCGTCGTAGACGAATCATAGAGCACGGTGACATCCTGTGCCCCTGCCGGAGAAACGGGCCACAGTCTTCGCATGTGCCACAAGAAGAAAGCACCGTCGCAAAACGTGGTCCAGCAAGGGCGCGGGCAGCGTTGGCGTCCAGTTTAGGTGTACGGACTCCCACTCTCCGTCTTTGTTGACAATATCGTTCCTCTGCGGCAGACGATGAATTAGTATCGCCGATACTGGTTCCCATGCCTTGCTGAGTTGAAATCCCGTGTCTCTGTTAATCAGGTCATTACTTATACGTATTTCGACTGCTGCTTTAATGATGGAGCCCCATTATGTAGAAGCGGACGAGAGGATCCTTGTCTCTCCGTAATTCATGCTGTGTGCCGTGTCAAGACAGTGTTCAGCCACAGTAGACTTTTCTGGCTTAGCCAATCTGGAGTGACGTCTATGATCAATACATCTATCCTGAACAGAGCGACAAGTCTGACCTACGTATGATTTGCCACACTTGCACGGGATTTTATATATCTCTGGTCTCCTTAGACCTAGCTTGTCTTTAACGGCATAGTCTGCAGTCGCACTGGAGCGCGGAAGACACACATTATTTGATGTTTCTTGAAAAGCCTGCCTGTCTTGAAGGATACGTCACGAACATGGGGTAGAAAAACCATCTTCTTGGAGTTCTCCGTTTCTTCGGGCTATTCTTGAGCTTTAGTGAGTGCAGGCTGAAATGGATTACTGATCGCCGGTCGGTGTGACCGAGCGGTTCTAGGCGCTACAGTCTGAAACCGCGACAACGCTACGGTCGCAGGTTCGAATCCTGCCTCGGGAATGGATGTGTGTGATGTCCTGAGGTTAGTTACGTTTAAGTAGTTCTAAGTTCTAGGGGACTGATGACCTCAGAAGGTAAGTCCCATAGTGCTCAGAGGCATTTGAACCATTTGGAATGCGGATCTGCTTATCAGCGTATCGGTGTTGCTCAAAAACATAGCGAAGATGGCTAAGTTCTGCTAGTAAACTTCCTGGATCTGAGATAACTGTAGCCCTACGCACAAGAATCCTCCGTAATACGCTGCTACGTTGAGATGGGTGATGGCAGCTCATGGCTCATAGATATAAGCCAGTGTGAGTCGGTTTACGAATCACACTGTGACCCAAGGAACCGTCTGCTTCTTTGAGGCCAAAGTCATCTAAGAACGGGAGGTCTCTATTTTCTTGCACTTGAGAGATGAAGCAAATGCTCGGATGGAGGGATGATTTTTAATTTGTGGGGCACTAAACGACGTGGTTATCAGCGCCCGTAAAAGTTCCCAATCTTCTCACTTGCCAGTCACGCCACTTTCCTGAAAGATGATGAAATGATGAGGACAGCAGACATACCCAATGCCCGGATGGAGAAAATTCCCGACGCGGCCGGGAATCGAACCCGGGACCCCATGATCGGATGGAGGGATTTAAGGTGTTCCAGAAATGCACGAAGCGTTGCTGCTGCTTGTGGACAAACTACAAAGGTGTCGTCCACATATCACCAAAAACATTTTTATGGAAGGCTTCGAGGAGAAAGCACTGTAGTTAGCGACGTTGAAACCAGAATGTTTCTAATTTTTTGTTGAGGTACAGTTTCGCTGGAAGCCGTGGTTTTCGAGTTTAAACGTTACCCAGCCCAAGGCTCACACCCCACGCGTGGGGATTTGTAGTTGTTGTGCATGTAAAAAAATTTTGGACTACACGAAGATTTTCTTCTATTCGCTCTTTTTTTTTATCTTAGTTGACTGGGCTAATAAGGCGTGTCCTGTAGCCTGCTTTGGAGCGCACAGACGTTGCATCATTTCTCTGGTTGCCTGCCTCAACTCCTCTGTCCAGCTGTCTTTGCTCATCGTGGAAGGCCTTAAAGTTATTGTTGGTGAACTGTATTTTGAGCCATTAGGTATATCTTCCTGATTCAGTCTAATCCTGCTGAGAGAATTCCTTACATTCTTGGACGACTATCCGAAATGTAAACACTGATTTGTTAGTCGTGTTACATCCACCATGAACATATCTTCTTAAAAATTTATCTGTCATTTAGTTAATGACTCCATGAGTCTCTAATTGCCCTTCTCTTCCTCGCACTCCATACTGTCCGTCCACTACCTTACGATTCACTATCTACTGAACGATCTTGTGCTCAAACTTCACAACTCCTCTCAGTTCAGCCTTTCCTGAAATTCTGAGGCATTCGGTATTGATAACTGTGCTATAGTGCAGGTTTTGTGTGCTATATCCGACTTTTCATTACGGAATCGATATTCCGTCAGTTAAAGAGGTTTCCAGTTCCTTTTGCAGTCTGTTCATTTTGTGAGAAGTATTTAAGAAAGGCGTCCAATATGTAATGCAACATACTTTTTTCTCGTCCAATTTCGGTTGAGAAAATACAGAATTTGTTGTGGGATATCGTTGAATAATATCGCTTCAACCACTATAATATAATGAAGTTTCGCTGGGTGGCGGCGCTATATGTAGCCTTCAAAATGGCGTCTGTAACGGAGATGTGTTCCAAGGAGTGAGGTGCCACCGAGTTTCTTTTGGCGGAAAACCAGAGCGTCGCAGATATTCGTAGACGCTTGTAGAATAGCTACGGAGATCTGGCAGTGAACAACAGCACGGTGAGTCGTTGGGCGAGGCGTCTGTCGTCATGACAACGAGGTCGGTCAAACCCGTCAGTTCTATCGGTACCGGCCGGCCGTACACACCTGTGACTCCTTCTATGTTGGAACGTGCGGACACTCTCATTCGAGGTGATCGACGAAACACAGACACCTCGCTGCTCAACCGAACGTCTCTGTTGGTAGCGCTGACACACTCGTCCACCTCGTCTCCTAACAGAAGACCATAAAGAACAATGAAAGACCGTCTGTGCGGAATTGTTTGCACGTTACGTGGTTGATCGTGACAATTTTCTGTCGAATATCGCACAGGCAAAACGCGAGTTCATCGCTTCGAACTGGAGGAAGGAAGGAAAAAGGAAAATTGCGTTTAACGTCCCGTCGCCATCGAAGTCATTAGAGATGGAGCGTAAGCTCGGATTGTGCCAAGGATGGGGAAGGAAATCGGTGGTACGGTTTCAAAGGAACCATTCTGGCATTTGGCTGGAGCGTTTGGGGGAAATCACGAAAAACCTAAATCTGGATGGCCGGACGCGCTTTTGAACCACCGTTCTCCCAAATGCGAGTCCAGAGTGCTAACCACTGCGTCACCTCGCTCGGACTCCTACTGAAAACAAAACGGCAATCCTTGGAGTGGCGTCACACCATTTCCTCAGAAGAAAAAGTTCAGAGCCGCACCCTCGGCCAGTAAAGTCATGGTGACGGTCTTCTGTGACTCTGAATGGGTTATTCTGTTTGATGTCCTCCCTCATGGTGCAACGATCAACTCGGAAGTGTATTGTGCTACCCTGAGAAAACTGAAGCGATGATTTCAGCGTTTTCGTCGCCATAAAAATGCAAACGAAGTTCTCCTCCGCGGGAACGCAACACCTCACACAAGTCTGCGCATCCGAGAGGAGCTCACGAAACTTCATTGAACTGTTCTTCCTCCCTACAGCCCAGGTCTCGTGCCTTCCGACTTCTATCTGTTTGGTCCAATGAAAGATGCACCCAGCGGGGAGCAATACGCGGGTGATGGAGAGGTTGTTGATGCAGGCCTTTTCAGTAAGGTTGCGTAAGCCTTCCGCGTTTAATGAAGACTACGTTCGAAAATACAGTTCTGTAACTAAAAGAATGGGAAATACGAGTAATATAGTGTATTGGAATCCCGAATAAAATAAACTTGCTTTCAGAAAAGAAAGGTGTTGCGTTACTTACTTAACTTCAAGCATTACTATTGTTACTAGACCGCAATATTTTTTCTTTTGTTTCTTGACTGTTTATTTATTAAGCGGCTCAAAGATGTTGAATTTTATTCAAATCAAAATAAAACTAGGCGTAAATATACCAGTTCAAAAATTATTTTGTATGACGAAGACAACTTTTCCCACGCTTCTGATTAACCAATTCGTCCTTTGCAGTTCCTTTTATCTGGTTCCTCCTGCCTGTGTGGCTCATTTGATTTACCGGAAGAAGTAGTAATAGTATCCATGACTAAGCAAATGTCCTTAGAGAACTAATCGGGGGCACCCAGCCGGCGAGATTATCACCTTCGTACGCCTCCTGCGCTGTTTCATATTATTGCGTTTTAGACAGTTGTTCGATATTTACTGGCCCTTTGGTGTATCACTCTAACGCATCTGTAATCGTGATGAAACTTTATTTGTCCTGATAATCTTTCAGCTTATTTAGTAGCTTCAAGTATGATATATTTCTCAGCACTCTTATTGCTTAGCCGTTGGTGGAAGGGAGAGCCTACGCACGACAAACAAGAACGAAACCAGCTCAATTTCTGCTCACAGTGCAGATACTTGCTAATGTGTTGGGTACGTATCCTTTTACTACCTAAAATTTACGACAATTTATGACTAAATTTATCTGACACAATGAATGGTTTGATTCTGTACTTGAGAAATAAACTATCTGGAATCTGGGATTTACAATCCTTGACGTACATTCAAATTTGCACAATGATTCACCTACTGTCAAACTACAGGACAGAAAAAAACATCAGGACACTCTTCTACAGTATACAAATACATTTCGTTTTCGTCGGCTTTATAATTAGTGGGTGTACTACTTCCAAAGTTCAAGATTATAGACGCTCACCCCTTCCCGGTACTTTTCAGGAATACGAAATCATCATGACTATTACTTTGTTATGTTTTGTTATGTGTGTGTGGTGCTTTTAACTTTTGGCGAGACGGCCAATGATGTCTTCATTGCAGATGGACACCAGGCTCGAACTCTTACGGGAATCGGATAAATGCCACGAGACGTGAGGATAATGGGAGAGGAACACTACATTTGTAGTGTGTGTTACGTTGAGAATTTGGGTTTCACGGGAGGCGTGCTAGGGTAGTCTGAGCAGCTCCCGTGGTCACTGTATCCCGATGGCTCAGTAGCCAGAGAATCTGCCAAGTAAGCAGAATGCCCAGGTTCGGAATCCCGTTCCGGCACGAATTTTCAACTTTTCCCTTTGATTTCAATAAATACCCGCTTGCAACCATGGCCTCTAATTCCTATGTGTATTATTTCATTATTTAGGTAAGAATTAAACATGAAGTCGATTGAAATTGTGACGCCATGTTCTTACTACAGGAAATTTTATCTCCAGACAATCTGCAAATGAATATTGCCGATTAGTCTCAAGAAACGTCGGAGTCAACATAAAACCGTCGCTAGTGACGCGTGCACTTAATGAGTAGCAAATATACAGAAATAGATTACGAAGTGCAAAACAACCTTTATCAATGATGTACTGCCTCCTATTGTTATGATGCACTACAAGCTCGTAACATACAGTAATTTTATTTCCTGGGATACTTACTTGTGTAAACACATTCTGCAAGACTACCATTAAATTACAATACACTTGTAAACCTCACAGAACCTAAGTGTTAAAACAAGACGTAGTAATACCCGAGCTTCTTTTAATTTCGGTCTCACAAATATAGATTGGGAAATCCGCCCACGGCGTTTCACAGCCTCTACTCGGGACAGGCCTTTGTGTGTGAAGTCCATAGTGCCGGCGCTGGCTGCTCGCTGCTCAGCTGTTAATAAGCTTAATTAGACAAAGTGCTTCTTAAACTGCTTTCACCTCTTTTTTTAGACGACGCTTCGTAGAGGGACAAACACAAGCCATTAACTTCTCTGCGTCTCGGAGGACAAATTGCGCCTCGGGTAGATCGAAAATCCCCAACCGACGGATCGCTCCCCTGCGTTTATTCTAGATAGAAAGTTAGTAACTGTGTTTTGTAGCTTTCATGAAAGATGAAACCAAATTACTGCAGCGTATGGTAGCATCTCGTCACCTACATACAAACAAACCCTTTGATATAGTTCGTAATTGGTTACAACAAAACAGTACATTGGAACCGACTCTAAACAGAAAACTAAACGTCTGATTACAACATCCTGCTAGGACGACTTAGTTTGTGGGGGATAAGACAGTATTGCTGGTACTTTTCTCTATGTGTCATTCCGAATACCAGCTACATCGGCTGTAAGCATTCATTCGGTTATCTGTTGTTTTTGATAGACATCAGGACAGGAAAGAAGAAGTCGATGAGACAGTTTTATTTGCAATGCGAAGCAACAATTAAGCTTTTTGTACCAATAACATTTGTGTCAGTAAGTTACAGTTTGAAGAAAACTGTAGCTGGACACCATGATGCTCGGTGATAGTAAGTCTTGACATTGCTGTAGACGAGGAACACTCGCTGGATACAAGTGCTCGAAGACCTGCTACACGCCAATAACTGTCACAAGTCGTTACTGTAGAGAAGAGTACACGAACAATTAATGCATCCCATCTGCACGCAATTTATGTGACATTCATGTTTCCCTTCTTTGTATATATTTAACATCGTCATTATTCCTATTTTGTTCGAGTCCCACCCTTTTGAGCAAGATTCCAGGATGGCTCGTGCGAGTGATTCGTAAGCGGTGTTAAGGAATGTCCATTGTAGACTGAGTGCATTTTAAAGGTATCCCACCCATATATCAATGTCTGCAACTTATTTTACCTGCTGCTGGGTCTACGTGACTGTTCTATTTAAGATCCATGAATTGACTTATTTCCACTGTGACTCATCGGTATTGAAGTCATAGGATACTACGTTTTTCCATTTTGTGAAGTGTCAGATTTTGCACTTTAAAACATTTGAAGCAAGTTGGCAACATCCACACCCCGTTCAAGCCGTATCAAGATCCGACAGAATATTTTTACAGCTTCCTTTCAGATAGTACTTCATCATAGAAAACTGCTTCATCTGCAAAAACCTGAGGCTACTGTTACTGATATAAAACAGGAACAGCTATCGGACAAACACACTTCTGTGGGCACGTGTAAAGTTACTTCTACTTCTACTGATCCATCCAAGATAACATGCTGTGCCTTGCCTACCAGGAAATCTAGAACACATTCCAAAATTTTGTTTATTATTCCATTAATGAACGTTGCTGTGTTACTGGATCAAATATTTTTCGGATGTTCGAGGAAATATTGCGTCTACCTGGTGGTTATAATTATAGTGCAAATACTCACGCAGGTCCAGTGTGAGCCGTAACTGGCTATGAGAGCGTAGCTTGGCAGATATGGTACTCGTAATGGTTTAATACAAATCCGTTTTACGGTGGAAAAGAAATTAGGTCCAGTTGTGGCCACCAGTTGCAAACGTGGTGCTTTACAGTGTTTGTGTGAAGCTATGACACCCACAATGTCATTTGACAAGCCATAACGTGAGTGAACAGTATGGCTATCGAGAAGAAAAACTGTGCGTTGATGGTGAAACTGTTTTGTGTAAACGGCAGCAGTTGCAGTGCTGGACTGCTGTGTCTCGTTCGGACGACACAGCAATGATAAATTTGAAGCCCCTGCAGAAACATGTTTCCATTTAACCAGTATGTGATTGCTGTGGACCATGTTACGAGGGAAAAAAAAACAAATTTATTCTGTGGGTTTTGGAACTTCACCTGTGTGATTACCATATTTTCTGAGATGGTGACTGGGAACAGGTCTGAATCTTCCTAAATGAACTTCGGAAATCATCTAAAAACCACACTTGGGCAGACCGATTTGACAGACCTAAGATCGTGTTTATCAAAGGGTGCTTACGTCTCTCTAATACGTAAGCTCGTTAAACTAACAGGTCACAGGACATTCGAAGACATGCGTCATGAAAGCTTCAGTTTATTTTAAAAAAAAAGTCTTTACGCGTACATTTCACCATCTGTACAACATGCCCCAAACTTTTAGGGCCAACATTATGCAGATGGTAGGGGATCCTAAACTGAGTACTTTCACATATGACCTCGGGAAGGAATATTTTTTTATTGGTGAAAACAGCCTAATCCTTGTGCAACGACTTAAGCTCGTAGCAGTGGTTCAAAATAACGTTCGAAGCTTTCATTGTGTGCATTGTGGTTCACGCACTATCCGTTTACAGAACAGACTGTGTCATTTGTCGAGTACTAATCAGCGAATCTCCTCCCTCATGATCCAACACGATTTCGTCGAAATTTACTGTACGGATAACTGTCTGTCGAAATGTGAGTTCCCTGTGGCTTGAAGACCCCGTTTATCGTAGTATTTAACTACCACTATAAAAATAATTCAATTTTGACGACGCCTGCTTTTATCAGTACAGATTTTGGTTTTCTGGGAGCGGAAAGTTGCTGCACCAAATGTTAAATGCACGTTTTTTTATAGATTACAATTCCTGACCCGTAAACAGTGGTATGGTCCACTGTGCACTTTCCCCTCATTGTTTCCGTCCGTTACCACACTGATGATTCCTTGATGCCTGTGGATGTCTACTAACAACCGATCCATTCTTTTAGTCACCTTTCGCCACAAATTCCTTTGCTCTCCAATTCCTTTCACTAGCACCTCATTTAGGTATCTTCAGCATTGTACTATAACAACAAATGTGGAGCTTCTATTCTATTGCTGCTTCACTTTCGTACGTGTCTAGACTGCAGAGTGATTTTACTTAGAAGATACCACATGGAGATCCGAATGAGGGGGATTACTTCGTGTCCGGAATACGCAAGAAGATGGCCACATCACTAAGCAATATCGTCGAGCTGTCCTCGGGAAGTATAACGGCTATAGTCTCCGCTTCTTCTCGCTGTTCGTTGTAACAACATAATGATTAATGCTACAACTCCACATCATTAAATCATCCAAACCGTTGCCTCTGCAACTACTAAAAAGGCTGCTGTGCCTATTCAGGAACCACATGTGAGCCAGGCCTTCCCGAAGATACTCCTCCAGTGTGGCTGTACCACGATACGGCTATCAGTCTCGTTCGGCAATTAATAAAATAGAATTTTGTAACCTAGTTTCAGTCATTTACAAACAGACTCAGTAAAACGTACCTAGTCCTAAACCAGTGATGCCGAATATCATCGTAAACAACATACTCTCAAATTCGGAATCATTCTGAGGCAGTGACCTTTGCTTTCATTCCTCGCAGAAGTCTCAGTAGCCGTGCCGCCATCACACAAAATTTTGTTGTTTACGAGCGGCGCTAGCTGCGGTCTTCAGTGGCAGCGGGCTGCATTATGGTGTATCTGCGGCCTTGGCAGCCGTCGTATATTCGTCAGAGGGGCAGCTGCGACGAATGCGGCGCGCCGGCCGTTCTACGGCGAGCAGCGAGCAGCGCATTTTGCATGGCCACTCGCGGCCTCCCCTCCCACGTTAAGGCGCTTCCGCCGCTTTACGCAGAACCTGCACCTGTAATGGACACTTGGAAATATCAGCGGACGAGACGTGGAGGCGGAACATGGCGAGATACTCTTACATACCGGTTCAATGAACGTTGAACGTCTTTAATGCTAACACGTGGGCGAACTTCTCGACAGCAGAAGGTAACGCTGCTGCTACTGCAAAGGTTACATTCGAGGAGTCGTCGTCGTCGTCTTACGTGCAAGGATTAGGCCACGTTGCAAGCTCGATCTGTGTCCCTCCTACTTTTCGGGTGGTAGTTCTTGTGTAATCTTTTCTATCTCATTGTATTCACACGCTGTTTCCATCTCTTGCAACATTTCTTTTAGATGCCCCGTTCGTGTACTCGCCTTCCTGACTATTTTGGACACAAGCTTCTGGAGCACGGAGATTTTGTTCGGCCCGTAGGTAGTGCACGATATTTCCTCCTTAATGGACTCAGCACTGTGGTCGGGGCCGGCAAAGCGAGTGCCGGCCAACGTTTCCCAGAACCTGATGGAAATAAAATTCTGAACGCCTCAGCTCTTTGCTTACTGTTATTAGTAGGAGAGGGAAATGACAAATGCAAGGTCCCGATTTCTGTCCTTGAGGCTGATTAGTTGAAATGTCTAAATGTTGAAACGTATCAGGCCGGGAGCCCTCAAGCACTGTGAGGCGGAGTTCGTGTTTAAAGTGCTTATTGCGGAAGTGATTCTCCAAGAGCGTTCCCGCGAGAGTCTTTCCAGTCATCTAGGCCAATGGTGCATGCGATTGCTCACAAGGGAACCTCCCCATCGCACCCCCCTCAGATTTAGTTATAAGTTGGCACAGTGGATAGGCCTTGAAAAACTGAACACAGATCAGTCGAGAAAACAGGAAGAAATTGTGTGGAAGTATGAAAAAAATAAGCAAAATATGCACAGTGAGTAGTGCATGTGGAACATATCAAGGATAATGTAAGATCGGCAGCGCGGTGGTCCCGTGGTTAGCGTGAGCAGCTGTGAAACAAGAGGTCTTTGGTTCAAGTCCTCCCTGGTGTGAAAATTTTAATTTCTTTATTTTTGCAAAGTTCTGATCTGTCCGTTCTTTGATTGACGTCTCTGTTCATTGCAATAAGGTTAGTGTCTGTGTTTTGCGACCGCACCGCAAAAGCGTGCGATTAGTAGACGAAAGGACGTGCCTCTCCAATGGGAACCGGAAACATTTGATCGCTAGGTCATAAGTCAACCGATTCCTCCACAGGAAAACACGTCTGATATATTCTATACGACACTGGTGACAGCATGTGCGTCACATGACAGGAGTATGTTGTCGACCCACCTAACTTGTACACTTAGCCAATGGGTAAAAAGATTCTTCTACCTTGCCCGATTTAGGTTTCCTTGTGGATGTGGTAATCACTCCCAAAAAGCGACAGAGCGAGGTGGCGCAGTGGGTAGCACACTGGACTCGCATTCGGGAGGACGACGGTTCAATCCCGTCTCCGGCCATCCTGATTTAGGTTTTCCGTGATTTCCCTAAATTGTTTCAGGCAAATGCCGGGATGGTTCCTCTGAAAGGGCACGGCCGATTTCCTTCCCAATCCTTCCCTAACCCGAGCTTGCGCTCCGTCTCCAATGACCTCGTTGTCGACGGGACGTTAAACACTAACAACCACCACCACCACCCAAAAAGCGATGAAAACGTAAGAGTTTGTCACAGACTGAAAATAAAAAATTACAGTTTTCACAAGTCTCGAATCAAGGACCTCTCATTCCGTTGTTGCTCACGCTAACCACCTGGCCAAGGCGCTCCTGACCCCTCCACTCCCTTGATGTTGCCTATCTTGCACATGGACTACTCAGTTTGTATATTTTGTTTATTTTTTCATAGTTCCACACAACTTCTTCCTGTTTTCTCGATTGATGTGTGTTCAGTTTTTCAAGGCCTATCCACTGTGCCAACTTATAACTAAATCTGAGGGGGGTGCGATGGGGAGGTTCCCTTGTCAGTAGACATTTCCAGTGGATCCGGTAGCTTACTGGAGGGGGTGTCCATCGAGCGTACCACACACGACTAAAGTGGAGCCAATAAATTCTAGTTGTTTCCGCGGAAATCGGAGCGTGGTGTTTTCCTCTGTTGACCTTAAACTATATTTTTCTTTTGTTGTTGCGGAAATTATCGGTGGAAGCGGCAAGGAGCCACATGCACGCCGTGGCTCGACTATTAGCGGTGTGTATTTTCCATCCCAGTTTTCGGATCTCGGAATCTTCCTGACTGTTAGACGGCTACAGGCTCATAAGTATTGACTTTCGATTAGTGTGAAGTGCAACCTTGTCTTGCACAGGCAAACTGAAAAAAGCACTCCGTCTTCAGGCCACGAGTGGCCTACCGGAACCATCCGACCGCCGTGTCATCCTCAGTGGTGGTTGAGGATAGGAGGGGAGTGGGGTCAGCACGCGGCTTTGCCGGTCGTTATGATGGTATTCTTGACCAAAGCCGCTACTATTCGGTAGAGTAGCTCCTCAATTGGCATCACGAGGCTGAGTGCACCCCGAAAAATGACAACAGCGCATGACGGCCTGGACGGTCACCCGACCATGCCCGACAGCGCTTAACTTCGGTGATCTCACGGGAAACGGCGTATCCACTGCGGCAAGGCCGTTGCCATGTCCAGCCAAATGGGGAGACAATTATTTGGACTGATTAGATACTGTGACGGTGCAAAAAATTAATCGAGCTCCACCAGTAAACTTTCCCTCCTAAATCTGCGGAGCAATTAATTGCACGATTTGCCTCTCACACCGTCATCACTGGAAGTGCTTGGATTCTATCCGCGGCCGCGCGACGCAGCGGTGACTCCGAAGATGGGCGAAAGGAATGTAGGGACACGATATTTCATTGTAAACAGCATGTTCATTGAACTCATTAAGAACATTCTGAATTTAAATTAAATCTCATTTTATGCAGCGCTTCACTCTCCGCAAGAATCTCATGTCTCCTGCTTATATACACTCCTGGAAATTGAAATAAGAACACCGTGAATTCATTGTCCCAGGAAGGGGAAACTTTATTGACACATTCCTGGGGTCAGATACATCACATGATCACACTGACAGAACCACAGGCACGTAGACACAGGCAACAGAGCATGCACAATGTCGGCACTAGTACAGTGTATATCCACCTTTCGCAGCAATGCAGGCTGCTATTCTCCCATGGAGACGATCGTAGAGATGCTGGATGTAGTCCTGTGGAACGGCTTGCCATGCCATTTCCACCTGGCGCCTCAGTTGGACCAGCGTTCGTGCTGGACGTGCAGACCGCGTGAGACGACGCTTCATCCAGTCCCAAACATGCTCAATGGGGGACAGATCCGGAGATCTTGCTGGCCAGGGTAGTTGACTTACACCTTCTAGAGCACGTTGGGTGGCACGGGATACATGCGGACGTGCATTGTCCTGTTGGAACAGCAAGTTCCCTTGCCGGTCTAGGAATGGTAGAACGATGGGTTCGATGAAGGTTTGGATGTACCGTGCACTATTCAGTGTCCCCTCTACGATCACCAGTGGTGTACGGCCAGTGTACGAGATCGCTCCCCACACCATGATGCCGGGTGTTGGCCCTGTGTGCCTCGGTCGTATGCAGTCCTGATTGTGGCGCTCACCTGCACGGCGCCAAACACGCGTACGACCATCATTGGCACCAAGGCAGAAGCGACTCTCATCGCTGAAGACGACACGTCTCCATTCGTCCCTCCATTCACGCCTGTCGCGACACCACTGGAGGCGGGCTGCACGATGTTGGGGCGTGAGCGGAAGACGGCCTAACGGTGTGCGGGACCGTAGCCCAGCTTCATGGAGACGGTTGCGAATGGTCCTCGCCGATACCCCAGGAGCAACAGTGTCCCTAATTTGCTGGGAAGTGGCGGTGCGGTCCCCTACGGCACTGCGTAGGATCCTACGGTCTTGGCGTGCATCCGTGCGTCGCTGCGGTCCGGTCCCAGGTCGACGGGCACGTGCACCTTCCGCCGACCACTGGCGACAACATCGATGTACTGTGGAGACCTCACGCCCCACGTGTTGAGCAATTCGGCGGTACGTCCACCCGGCCTCCCGCATGCCCACTATACGCCCTCGCTCAAAGTCCGTCAACTGCACATACGGTTCACGTCCACGCTGTCGCGGCATGCTACCAGTGTTAAAGACTGCGATGGAGCTCCGTATGCCACGGCAAACTGGCTGACACTGACGGCGGCGGTGCACAAATGCTGCGCAGCTAGCGCCATTCGACGGCCAACACCGCGGTTCCTGGTGTGTCCGCTGTGCCGTGCGTGTGATCATTGCTTGTACAGCCCTCTCGCAGTGTCCGGAGCAAGTATGGCGGGTCTGACACACCGGTGTCAATGTGTTCTTTTTTCCATTTCCAGGAGTGTATGTGTGTGTGTGTGTGTTTTTATCTTTCACTCGTTACAATAGTAAAGAAATCGCCACTGTTTTATTAAAATTTTTTTGTGTTTTCGGGTTTTCCGTTCTCTCTCTCGTCTCATATACCGTACTGCTCGACATTTTTGCAGTTTCTAATCTACATCTTATCATAATCGTAATCGCTTCCCGTGTTTCAGCCCAAATACACTATGTCATCAAAAGTATCCGGACACCGGGCTGAAAATAACTTTCAAGTTCGTGGCGTCATACATCTGTAATGCTGGAATTCAATATGGTGTTGGCCCACACTCAGCCTTGATGACACCTTCCACTCTCGCAGGCATACATTCAGTCAGGTGCTGGAACGTTTCTTGGGGAATAGCAGTCCATTCTTCACGGAGTGCTGCACTGAGGAGAGGAGTCGTTGTCGGTCGGTGAGGTCTGGCACGAAGGCGGCGTTCCAAAACATCCCAAAGGTGTTCAGTAGGACTCAGGTCAGAACTCTGTGCAGGCCAGTCCATTACAGGGATGTCATTGCCCGCATCTCGTGGTCGTGCGGTAGCGTTCTCGCTTCCCACGCCCGGGTTCCCGGGTTCGATTCCCGGCGGGGTCAGGGATTTTCTCTGCCTCGTGATGGCTGGGTGTTGTGTGCTGTCCTTAGGTTAGTTAGGTTTCAGTAGTTCTAAGTTCTAGGGGACTGATGACCATAGATGTTAAGTCCCATAGTGCTCAGAGCCATTTGAACCATTTTTGGATGTCATTGTCGTGTAATCACTTCGCCACAGGCCGTTCATTATGAAAAGGTGTTCGATCGTGTTCAGTGGTGCAATCGCCATCCCCGAACTGCTCTTCAACAGTGGGAAGCAAGAAAGTGCTTAAAACATCAATGTAGGCCTGTGCTGTGATAGTGCCACGCAAAACAACAATGGGTGCAAGACCCCTTCATGAAAAACACGACCACACCATAACACCACCGCCTCCGAATTTTACTATTGGCACTACACACGCTGGCAGATGACGTTCACCGGGCATTCGTCATAACCACACCCTGCCATCGGATCGGCACATATATATGATCCGTCACTCCACACAACGTTTTTCCACTGTTCAATCGTCCAATGTTTACGCTCCTTACACCAAGCGAGGCGTCGTTTGGCATTTACCGGCGTGATGTGTGGCATATGAGCAGCCAATCGACCATGAAATCCAAGTTTTATTACCTCCTGCCTAACTCTCGTAGTACTTGCAGTGGATCCTGATGCAGTTTGGAATTCCTGTATGATGGTATTAGTATATGTCTGTCGGCGGTCTCTGTCAGGCAACTGACGGGGTCAGCCTGTACGCTGTTGTGCTGTTCGTGTCCCTACACGTTTCCACTTCACTATCACGTCGGAAACAGTTGACCTAGGGATGTTTAGGAGTGTGGAAATCTCGCGTACAGACGTATGACACAAGTGACACCCAATCACCTAACCACGTTAGAATGCAGTGAGTTCCGTGGAGTGCCCAATCCTGCTCTCTCACGATGTCTGACGACTACTGACAAGGGAACCTCCCCATCGCACCCCCCTCAGATTTAGTTATAAGTTGGCACAGTGGATAGGCCTTGGAAAACTGAACACAGATCAATCGAGAAAACAGGAAGAAGTTGTGTGGAACTATGAAAAAAATAAGAAAAATATGCAAACTGAGTAGTCCATGCGCAAATAGGCAACATCAAGGACTAAGTGAGCTGAGGAGCGCCGTGGTCTCGTGGTTAGCGTGAGCAGCTGCGTAACGAGAGGTCCTTAATTCAAATCTTCCCTCTAGTGAAAATTTTACTTACTTTATTTTCACAAAGTTAAGATGTGTCCGTTCGTTCACTGACGTCTCTGTTCACTGTAATAAGTTTAGTGTCTGTGTTTTGCAACCGCATCGCAAAACAGTGCGATTAGTAGACGAAAGGACGTGCCTCTCCAATGGGAACCGAAAACATTTGATCGCAAGGTCATAGGTCAACCGATTCCTCCACAGGAAAACACATTTGATATATTCTATACGACACTGGTGACGGCATGTGCGTCACATGACAGTAATATGTTGTCGACCCACCTAACTTGTACACTTGGCGAATGGGAAAAAAGATTCTTCTACCTCGCCCGATTTAGGTTTTCTTGTTAATGTGATAATCACTCCCAAAAAGTGATGAAAACATAAGAGTTTGTCACATAAACTGCAACAAATGAATGCAACAGATTCACAGTCGCACAGTTTTCCCTGTGCTCTGTCAAAACATATGTTTTTAACGTTTTCATACAACGTCCCAATACTATGGCGCAGTTACCTCGCATCGGACGGACGGACGGACAGATAATAATTGTCTGAAAATAAAAAATTAAAGTTTTCACTGGACGGAAGGCTTGAACCGAGGTCCTCTCGCTCACGCTAACCACGGTACCACGGCGCTCCTGAGCTCACACTACCCTTGATGTTGCCTATCTTGCGCGTGGACTACTCAGTTTGTATATTTTGATTATTTTTTTCATAGTTCCACACAACTTCTTCCTGTTTTCTCGATTGCTCTATGTTTAGTTTTTCAAGGCCTATCTACTGTGCCAACTTATAACTAAATCTGAGGGGGGTGCGATGGGGAGGTTCCCTTGTGAGGTCGCTGATATGGAGTACATGGCGGTAGGTGGCCATCGTATGTTTTTGGCGGTGTCCGGATGCTTTTGATCACATAGTGTATTTGAGACTTGACACCTGTTCAGTTATTTTGTTGTTAATTGATATCTTCGATCTTCGTAGGTATTTTCCTTGAAAACCATTAAATTTCGTCTTACGTAATGAGATTTTCAGTTAGTATTCTCCAAATATTTTGCTCAGCTGATGTGCTGTTAGCAGAAACCCACCTTGTACACACCGTCTTTACAAAGGAAGTCCGGATGTATCTGTCCGAACAGGGGGTCTAAGAAACACGTTCAGCTGAAAAGAAGACCCTGGAGCTCGTAAGAGAAGCATCTAAAAAGCTTTTTCATAGGTGACTGGTAAAACTGATTGCCATCACGCAGTGCGAGAAAACGATAAATATGAAAGATGTCCTAGGGTGCTTAAAACTTAGTTGTAGTCGCTATCTAAAATACTTTTTCCTATCTTCAAGCAAGTCATTCGTATAGGATGACTCCTGAGTTGTACAGCAGAGAGGGAATCACTATGTGTTTTCTCTTATCCTTTGCTAGCAACACATAGCAGAAACGGTAAATTTCAGTGTTCTAAAGTCCTTTTTTTTTCTTTTAGAAGTTGTATGCTAAATTTCTGAAATGGCGACTCGTAACATTCCTCTGGTACAATGAATTCAGTGTGTATACCTGCATTCAGAGAGCGTTAACTAGCAGCAAGTCCATCTTGGCTATGGAGAGGATGCTGCAAGGCCGAACATCATAGCACATTTAAACATGTACTTTGAAGTACTGGACCGTCGCGTTCCTGGAACCAAAATGGTAGCAACACTGCTGAGAGGAGCTACTGCGACAGGTGCTACATCTACATCTACAACGAGATGATTACTCTGCAATTCATAATTAAGTGGTTGGCAGAGAGTTCATCCAACCACCTTTAAGCTACTTCTCTACTGTTCCATTCTCGACCAACGAGGGGAAAAACGAACACTTAAATCTTTCCGTGCAAGCTCTGATCCTTCTTATTTTAGTATGATGGTCATTTCTCCGTATGTAATGAGGTACCAACAAAACATTTTCACACTCTTAGAAGAAATTCGGTGACTGAAATTTGACGAGAAGGTCGTGATGTAGCGTAAAAGGCCTTTGTTTTAATGACTACCACCACAACTCGTGTATCATATCCGCGGCACTCGGTCCCTTATTTCGTGATAATACAAAACGAGCTGCCTTCTTTGAACTTTTCCGATTTCCTCCGTCAATCCTATCTGACGATACTCTAGAAGAGGGCGGCCAAGCGTAGTGTAAACAGTCTGTTTAGTAGACCTGTTACATTTTCTAAGTGTTTCGCCAATAAATTGCAGTCCTTGGTTTGCTTTCCACACAACATTATCTATGTGACAGTACAAATTTAAGTTACTCTTCATTGTAATCCCTGAGTATTTATTTGAGTTTACAGCCTTTAGATGTGTGCAATTTATCCTTTTAGAGCTCATGTGGATGACTTCACAATTTACAGTCAGTCGTCACGTTTTGCACCATACAGATTTCTTGTCTAAATTATTTTGGAATTCGTTTTGATAATCTGATAACTTTACATGACGGAAAACGACAGGACCATCTGCAAGCAATCTAAGAGGGCTCCTCAGACTACCTCTTAACTCTTTTATATAGATAAGGAATAACAGAAGGCCTAGAATACTTCCTTTGGGAAGGACAGATATTAGTTCTGTTTTACTCGATGATTTCCTTCAGTTATTAAGAACTGTGACCTTTCTGACAGGAAATCACGAATCCAGTCACACACCTGAGACGATACTCCATAGGTACTCAATTTCATTAGAAGTCGCTTGTGAGGAACGGAGGAACGATGTCAAAAGCCTTCTGGAAATCTAAAAATATGGGATCAATTTGACGATAGCACTCACTACTTCATGAAAATGAAGAGCTAGTTGTGTTTCCGAAGAACGATACTTTCTGAATCCGTGCTGCTATTTGTCAATAAATTGTTTTCTTTGAGGTGATTAATATCGTTCGAGCACAGTATATGTTCCAAAATCCTACTGTAAATTAACGTTAGTGATATGTGTATGTAATTCAGTGGATTTCTCCTATTTTATTTCTTGGGTATTGGTGTGACTTCTGCAACTTTCTAGTCTGAGTACGGATCTAAGTCATTCAGGGTGGCAGTTGTTCTTGATTCGAATTATGGAATATTTAATTCATCTTATTCCCCAAGGAGTTTCGGAAAACCGTATTTAGTAACTCTGCTTTTGTGGCACTGTCATCATTAACAACGCCATTTTTATCGCGCGGTGAAGGTATTGATTGCGTCTTGCCACTGATGTACTTCACGTACGACCAGAATCTCTTTGGCTTTACTGCCAGATTTCGAGACAGAGATTCGTTGTGGAAACTATTAAAAGCATCTCTCATTTCAGCTTGAGTAAACTTCGACAATCTTGGGATTTTGCTAACTTTTACATTTGGTATACCTTTTTCTTTGCTTTTTCAATAATGTTCTGACCTTTTTTGTGTACGATGGGCGATCAGTAAGATCTCTTACTAATTTATTTGGTATGAATCTCTCACTTGCCATGGATATTACTTCTCTGAATCTGAATCACATCTGGTCTACGGTTACATAGTCAGACTGGAAGGAGTGGAGCATGTCTCTTAGGAAGACGTCAAGCGAAATTTTATTTGTTTTGTGTTTATTTTTGGTGGGTTCAAAAATGGCTCTGAGCTTAGAACTACTTAAACCTAACTAACCTAAGGACATCACATACATCCATGCCCCAGGCAGGATTCGAACCTGCGACCGTAGCGGTCGCGCGGTTCCAGACTGTAGCGCCTAGAACCGCTCGGCCGCCACGGCCGGCATTTTTTTTATTTTTTTGGTGGGTTTGGGTGCTACGGTATTCAGTCTAGCTACAAAAACTTTGTGGTCATTAATCTCTGTATCTGTCCTAATGATCCCTATTTTCCCAGCATTATTTGTTTCTAAGAGGTCAGGTATGTTTTCGCAGTCATTTACACTTCGAGTGGGCTCCTGAAGTAGTCGTCCAATTTAAATTTCTGAGAAGGCTTTCAGTAGGATTTAAGACGTTTAATACCTATCACCGAGTGTAAACACGTATTTTCGCCAGCATATCAACGATAAATTGAAGTCACCACCAACTATAGTAGTACGAATGGGATAGCTATTTGAAATTATATTCAAGTTTATTTGAACTTTTCAGCAATTGTATTATCTGAGTTAGGGGTTGGTAAAAGGAACCAATTATTACTTTATTACGGTAGCCAAGTGTAACTCTACCAATACTAGCTCACAGGAACTACTACTTCAATTTCACTACAAAGTAAACTACTTCTGACAGCAATACACACACCACCACCATCTGTATTTAATCTATCCTTTCTGAACACGATTAGGTCCTTTGTAAAAATTTCGGCTGCACTTATTTCCGGCTTTAGTCAGCTTTCTGTGTCCAGAAAGATTGGAGATTCAGTGCTTTCCATTAACGCTTGGAGCTCTGGTTCTTTTCCAACACAGCTACGACAGTTTACAACTACATTATTGATTGTCCTTGCGTCTACCCTCGTCCTGTTTTCGTCTTGCATCCTTTGAAACTGAAGCCCTTTCTGCATTGTCCTGAGACCCTCTAATTTAAAAAACTGCCCAATCCCCTCCACACATCAAACACTACCCATGTAGCCGCTTCCTGTGTGTAGTGGACTCTTGATCTACTTAGCGGAACCTGGAAACTTACCACCCTATGGTGCAAGTCGAGGAATATGCAATCTGCATGGCCGCAGGGCCGTCTGACCTTTGATTCAAACCCTCCACTCGGCTCTGTACCAAAGGACCACAGTCGGTTCTGTCAAGATGCTGCATATGTTGAGCTCCGTCTTCATCTCGCAAGCAAGGCAGGCAGTCTTTACTACTTCAGCTAGCCTCCCGAAACCAGAGATCTAAAGTGACATAAACGTTAGTACCAACATGAGCTACCATCTGCTGTTGGCTGGATTATGAGATATTCTTGGCATCCGGAAGCATCCATTTCACATCTGGAATGACTCCTCCCGGTATGCACACAGAGTGAACACTGGATTCCGTCCCCTCCTTCGCAACCATATCCATAAGAGGCCCCATCACGCGCCTAACGTTGGAGCTTCCAACTATCAGTAATCCCACCATTGCGAATGCCAAAGCCTTGCAAGCCGAGAGGATTCCTCTAGGACATGGAGCGACTTCATCTGGCCCAGGGACCTCGTCAGCCACAGATAGTGCCAGAAATCTGTTCGACAGATTAACCAGGGAGGCTCTCCGATCGGCCCCTCCTAACGTCGCTGCTGGCCACAACTTGCAACGACCACCGAGTCAACAACAGGTGAGGGATCAGTCTCAGTGTGGGCAATACCTGTGGCAGCCATGGCAGTGGACCGCTTGGGACGTCCCTCAGATTGCCCCATCCAGACCCCCATAGTGATACCCACTGGCAACTGCCTCAAGCTGCTTGACCGAACCCAACACCACATGGAGCTGTGAGCGAAGGTTCATCAACTCGGCTTGTATCTGAACACAGCAATCGCAGTTCCTATCCATACCGAAGATGGCATGACAAATACACAGACATGCGCGAAACATAGCAGCTGATCTTGAAGAACACTGAAGCTGAGTCAACTCACACAACTCTGATGAGCTGCTGCTGCTATGAGAGCTATCATTCGGCTGGTGGATCTGTCTGCTACAAGTAGCTCTTGATACACAAAACAAATACCTGGCGCGATGCAAACAGCGGTTCTATGCACTACACAGTTAATAAAGCGACTCATAAATACATAAACAAGCACGCGATATGGGACTTGAAGCTAAATAACACAGACAAAGTGTAAAGTACGTCGCCTTTCATTAGAAGCTGTGCCTACTCATAGTACTCTGTTGAGCTGCTGCTACTGCTATGAGAGCCATCACCAGAATCGTTGTCACTCTACAAATACCACTCAAAATTCCATCTGTTCATAATACTCACATATACCACAACATCTTCGCAGAAAATGTACTAAATTGAAACCATATCTCCACTGACACATGAACAGACATAGCAGCCAGCCATTGACTGAAGAACGTCTTGCTAAGTTGCAGGACGATCTGAAGTTGGAACGGGCTGTGGGGTGAATTTCTGAAGCCAAACTTCGCCCTTGTGGTAGTGTGGACGGATATTATTGTGCTTACTGAGGTTTTTCGAATCCAAATATGGTAGTTGGTTATGATGACAGAGGACTCGTCATTTCACCTAAAGACATACAAAAGAATCATTGGCCCTTTATTCTTTGAAGATGTTGTCTGTGGTGATAACTAATTATAGTGCATTAGAAACGTTGTTTAGCCCTACTTTACCACATACTCGACTATGATGGTAGCAGGATTAAGCTCTCCCTCATTAAAATAACATCTGCTACGAAAGCTCCTTACTGTTGGTCGTGTCAACAGTTTCTCTACTCCCTGAACGTGGCATACATACCCAGTACTTTATCAGTCGCATCTAAGTGTCCGGTTAAACGTGCAATGGTCTTTAGCATTGGCACACAAGTTCCCTAGTAAAGAGCCATATCTCGATGAACTTCCTTCAGGTAATCACTTATTGCGTACAGTCACGCAGATCGAATTCTCTGACCCGCAGTAGTCATAAGTCGTTCGGAACTTCATTCAGTACTTTGTAAGAAAAGAGCACTTTAAGACAGTGGACACTGCCGTATGAAATTTCCGACATCTCTCGCAGGTAAAACATGTCAAGTAATGCATTTCCACTAGACGTTCCAGCGTTTAAATAAGAAGTAAGGAATGGATAGTTGGGAGACTCCGAATGACAGATTCAGCCACGAAACTGGAAAATTTTTTCTATCCTTCGCATCCACAAGCATCTTTCCTTTGTGAAGTATGAGAGCTTTGTATTTTTACATGGAATTTTATTCCCAAACTGTTCTTAACTCGCTTTATACAATACTGGCCATTAAAATTGCTACACCACGGAGATGACGTGCTACAGACGCGAAATTTAACCGACAGGAAGAAGATGCTGTGATATGCAAATGATTAGCTTTTCAGAGCATTCACACAAGGCTGGCGCCGGTGGCGACACCTACAACGTGCTGACATGAGGGAAGTTTCCAACTGATTACTCATACACAAACAGCAGTTGACCGGCGTTGCCTTGGTGAAACGTTGTTATGCGTTGTGTAAGGAGGAGAAATGCGTACCATCACGTTTCCGACTTTGATAAAGGTCGGATTGCAGCATATCGCGATTGCGGTTTATCACAGACAGGAGCGCCTGCGATGGTGTACTCAACGACGAACCTGGGTCTACGAATGGCAAAACGTCATTTTTTCGGATGAATCCAGCTTCTGTTTACAGAATCATGATGGTCGCATCCGTTTTTGGCGACATCGCGGTGAACGCACATCGGAAGCGTGTATTCGTCATCGCCATACTGGCGTATCACCCGGCGTGATGGTATGGGGTGCCATTGGTTACACGTCTCGGTCACCTCTTGTTCGCATTGACGGCACTTTGAACAGTAGACGTTACATTTCAGATGTGTTACGACCCGTGGCTCTACCCTTAACTCGATCTCTGCGAAACCCTACATTTCAGCAGGATAATGCACGACCGCATGTTGTAGGTCCTGTACGGGCCTTTATGGATACAGAAAATGTTCGACTGCTGCTCTGGCCAGCACATTCTCCAGATCTCTCACCAATTGAAAACGTCGGGTCTATGGTGGCCGAGCAACTGACTCGTCACAATACGCCAGTCACTACTCCTGATGAACTGTCGTATCGTGTTGAAACTGCATGGGCAGCTGTACCTGTACACGCCATCCAAGCTCTATTTGACTCAATGCCCAGGCGTATCAAGGCCGTTATTACAGCGAGAATGGTTGTTCTGGGTACTGATTTCTCAGAATCTATGCACCCAAATTGCGTGAAAATGTAATCACATGTCAGTTCTAGTATAATATATCTGTCCAATGAATACCCGTTTATCATCTGCATTTCTTCTTGGTGTAGCAATTTTATAGCCAGTAGTGTAATTTAATATGCTGATGCAAATAGCCACTGAAGTAAAATCAATAAACCTGCGTGAAAACTGCAGGCTATACTCGCTACATTCAACGACTGCATTTCTATCTATTTCTATATCTCCTTTCCTTTCGGTACAGTGAGGGTGCATTGTTATTTTGGCAGCTTTGGGGCTTTTAGCCAGTTCATGAAAGGGAAGTTGACTTAGGGGAAAGAAAGAGTCATAAATCTACCTTCTGCTGAAAGCCGTTCTCCGCACAGGGAGAGAACAGACAAGGATAGTCTGCCATCCCAATCCAGGAGGAGCGTGGACGAGGCCAGGCGGCGTGCCGTAAAACTGCATTGTGCGAGAAGTGCAGGGAATCCTTTTTAGTTAAGCTAACAGTTTCAAAGGCAGGAGAAAACATGAGCCAATGAAGCATGCGAGCAGCCGTTAAATCCAAGTGTGGCCTGCTGGATTGTCCGTTCAAATTTTAGTAAGATGTTCTCTGGTTGGATCACAGCTATTGTTTTAGTTATGGGAGTGAGTTCAGACGTGTGCAGACACAAATGTCTTTTGGTTGGCCATGACTGCAAATCTGTCACGTAGTGAGAGATTTTCTGCCGTCTTCCCTCCACCATTGGAGAAATACGCCTTATTGGTTAACCATGACAAAAAAAGCAAGAGCAGGAAATTATTAAACTTGTTTGTTAAATAATCATAGACAACACCTTGCAGAGTCTGTTGCAACTGGCCAGTGAGATTCTGACGCTGGCAGACCCAGCTGAGTTTCATAGACAAAAGTTAGAACACACTTGCTTCAGGAATGCCATCAAGATCATGCTTGCTTCGGAGCAGCATGTCGTTAAAGAGAGCTGCTGAGAGAGATGTTTCCAACTTAGAGCAGGGTACAGGGGTCAAGCTGAACTTGGAATTTTCAGCCACTACAGCAGCCATCTTCTGCCTTCACACAACATAAGAGTGGTAAGCATGTGCCATCTGCGGAGCCACCAAGATCAATTGAGTGCGAATTCATTTAATTTGCTTACCGGCCGAAGTGGCCGAGCAGTTAAAAGGCGCTACAGTCTGGAACCGCACGACCGCTACGGTCGCAGGTTCGAATCCTGCCTCGGGCATGGATGTGTGTGATGTCCTTAGGTTAGTTAGGTTTAAGTAGTTCTAAGTTCTAGGGGACTTATGACCACAGCAGTTGAGTCCCATAGTGCTCAGAGCCATTTGAACCATTTAATTTGCTTCATGGCTCCATTTCACAGATTTAATTTTCACGGCCAAATAGTTGCACCCATGATGCACTTACGCGAGAGTACTGGTGTTCGTTCGAGCTTTTTGGGGGCCTTTCTTTAAATCACTAACCATTTCCACAATTATTGGCCATATTCATGACATAGTTTACAAGGTGAACCCGAATTCCACATACAAACTGTCGAAGTTGTTGTAGGATCTTCCGTTGTTATTACATATATACTGAAGCTCCAAAGAAACTGGAATAGGCATGCGTATTCAGATACAGAGATATGCAAACAGGCATAATAGGGCGCTGCTGTCGGCAACACCTATATAGGACAAGAAGTATCTGGCGCAGTTGTTCGATCCGTTATTGCTGCAACAATGGCAGGTTATCAACATTTAAGTGAGTTTGAACGTGGTGTTATAGTCGGCGCACGAGCGATGGGACACAGCGTCTCCGAGGTAGCGATGAAGTGGGGATTTTCCCTTTGACCATTTCACGAGTGTCCCGTTAACGTCAGGACTCCGGTAAAATATCAAATATCAGACATCGCTGCGGCCGGAAAAGGATCCTGCAAGAGCGGGACCAACGGCGACGGAAGAGAATCGTTCAACGTGACACGAGTGCAATCATTCCGCAAACTGCTTCAGATTTCAATGCTTGGACATCAGCAAGTGTCAGCGTGCGAGACATTCAACGAAACTTCATCGATATGGACTTTCGGAGCCGAATGCTTTACGCCTCATCTGTGCCCGTCAACACCGACAACGGACTGTTGATGACTGGAAACAAGTCGCCTCGTCGGACGAGTCACGTTTCAAATTCAATCGAGCGGATGGACGTGTACGGGTTTGGAGACAACCTCATGAATCCATGGACCCTGCATATCAGCAGGGGACTGTTCAAGCTGGTGGAGGCTCTCTAATGGTGTGGGTCGTGTGCGGTTGGAGTGATATGGGACCCCTGATACGTCTAGTTACGACTCTGACAGGTGACACGTACTCATGCGTCCTGTCTGGTCACTTGCAGCCATTCATGTCCATTGAGCATTCCGACGGACTTGGGCAGTTCCAGCAGGACACACCACACGTCGAGAATTGCTACAGAGTGGCTCCAGGAACAGTCTTCTGAGTTTAAACACTTCCGTTCTCAACCAAACCCTTCAGGCAGGAGCATTATTACGCATATTTGGGATGACTTGGAACGTGCTGTTCAGAATAGATCTCTACCCGCTCTTACTGTTACGGATTTATAGTCAGCCCTGCAGGATTCATGGTGTCAGTTCCATCCAGCACTACTTGAGACATCAGTCGAGTTCATGCCACGTCGTGTTGCGGCACTTCTGCGTGCTCGCTGGGGCCTTACACGGTATTATGAAGGTTGACCAATTTCTTTTGAGTGTATATTGTTGAGAAGTACATCCCTTATTCACACAGATGGGTTTTCACTGATGTCACCTGAAGTCTCTGTCGGTGTGATTTGAGCCTGTTGAAATTTAAGGTATCTTCTCCTGGAAACAAACAAAATGACAAAAGATTCAAATGGCTCTGAGCACTATGGGACTGAACTTCTGAGGTCATCAGTCCCCTAGAACTTAGAACTATTTAGACCTAACTAACCTAAGACATCACACACATCCATGCCCGAGGCAGGATTCGAACCTGCGACCGTAGCGGTCCCGCGGTTCCAGACTGTAGCGCCTAGAACCACTCGGCCACCCCGGCCGGCAACAAAATGACACATTTTTTCGTAAGCTGAATTCCTGAATAAGCGTAACACTCTTATTGCAGTTTGGGTCGTCGTCGTCTCTCACAGATCAAAAGCGTATTGTAACGGAACGAATTATAAAACAGACCGTTAAAATTGGTAATTCTCTCCTGCTGTTTATAGAAAGGAGGGTAGGACAGTTGAGTGTAGGTAAGACGACGGATGTGGAGAGATATGGTCGTGGGTTAAGGTGTGGATGAAGTAATGAAACATAGGTTTGTATCTCATTCGCAGGCGCTTCATTATAGACAAGTGATGGGTTTCAAGATGGCTCCTGAATCCTTCCAGATCAGGATGTGGGCGTAGTCCACGAAGTACCCATCTAACCACAATTAAATGTTTGGTGGGAAGGAAAAATTACCAGTCTGGTTGCAGCAAAAGTTATGTGATTGTGTGAGGCACCATGATGCTGATGAGAACGCGTTTCTTTCGCGTCCAATTCCAAATGACGTTTCAGTCCCAACGCAAGAATCGCTGGTCGGTGGTATGGGGAATATTACAATGGTTGCAGAATGGTTTTTGGGCAAGTTAGGTTCGGTTCAACTTCTTACGTGTAGGCACGGTGTTGGTGATCACTTCGTGCCACGTTGCCAGTATGTAGGTAGGACTCATTCGATAGAAGAGGTTGCTCCGTTCCCCGTCCACACTGAGCTACGGGAACTTGGTTGCTAGGGGTGCGGTGTGAGACGGCTAATCAAACCATTGTATGTCAATGATGTGGAACTGCGAAGTATTCCCTCGCCCAGTTGTTCCAAGGCCTGGTAGTAGATTTCAACTTGTTCTGGTGCAACATTAGCTGTGAAGTCTGGAGGCAGGAATGGATAGATTTCTTGGTGGACTGATGGCTAGAAGTATTTAGTTACGCTGTCGCTAGTATTATAGAAGATTATGTACTCCGTTTTAAGAAGAAACGCAATGCAGTGAATGTTTCGATTTTTAAGTACAAATACCCGCAACGTGCTGGGTGTGGCGGTGACTTTGAGAGGTAATACGCATAAACTGTATTGCCAGAGGTACCAAGATGTCGACGCCAGTACATCCTATGCTATCGCATTGGGCGTGGCCAGCTCTGCTGCTATGAGAATGTACTGGCTCACGAAGAAGAATTGTTGGAGGCGAACGAGGAACCTCGTGTTCTGCCTACGTGTGTTGGCTTTTACATTTTACACCTTATTGCGCCTGTTGATTCTTATCGTATTGTTTGGGCATACAGTGAAGAACATCACTAGATGGTTCCGGATGTCTACACGCGGCTACCAAATTTGATGTAGTACCTGCGGATGCAAATCTATGGGTAAGTTTGCAAATTTATCATCAGATGGTTGAGTCACGTGCGTCTGTCACCTTTGGATATCAAGCTGACATTATCTGCACGGGCTCGGACAACTATTCTGAGGCCATGCCCGATGGAGTGTGGTCCATATGTAGTAGAAAGGGTTCCATGGCGACCAATAACAACCTAGCGCATAAAGGGCAACCCTATCGCAATCCCCCTTGCAACGCGATTGGTTTCATGAACGTTTCATTTATTTTTAGTCTCGAGGTTGTACCGATGAAACATGAGGTGATGTGGTCATTGAGGGTGAAGTGAAAACCGTGAGCTGACTTTGTGAACTACACTCCTGGAAATTGAAATAAGAACACCGTGAATTCATTGTCCCAGGAAGGGGAAACTTTATTGACACATTCCTGGGGTCAGATACATCACATGATCACACTGACAGAACCACAGGCACATAGACACAGGCTACAGAGCATGCACAATGTCGGCACTAGTACAGTGTATATCCACCTTTCGCAGCAATGCAGGCTGCTATTCTCCCATGGAGACGATCGTAGAGATGCTGAATGTAGTCCTGTGGAACGGCTTGCCATGCCATTTCCACCTGGCGCCTCAGTTGGACCAGCGTACGTGCTGGACGTGCAGACCGCGTGAGACGACGCTTCATGCAGTCCCAAAAATGCTCAATGGGGGACAGATCTGGAGATCTTGCTGGCCAGCGTAGTTGACTTACACCTTCTAGAGCACGTTGGGTGGCACGGGATACATGCAGACGTGCATTGTCCTGTTGGAACAGCAAGTTCCCTTGCCGGTCTAGGAATGGTAGAACGATGGGTTCGATGACGGTTTGGATGTACCGTGCACTATTCAGTGTTCCCTCGACGATCACCAGTGGTGTACGGCCAGTGTAGGAGATCGCTCCCCACACCATGATGCCGGGTGTTGGCCCTGTGTGCCTCGGTCGTATGCAGTCCTGATTGTGGCGCTCACCTGCACGGCGCCAAACACGCATACGACCATCATTGGCACCAAGGCAGAAGCGACTCTCATCGCTGAAGACGACACGTCTCCATTCGTCCCTCCATTCACGCCTGTCGTGACACCACTGGAGGCGGGCTGCACGATGTTGGGGCGTGAGCGGAAGACGGCCTAACGGTGTGCGGGACTGTAGCCCAGCTTCATGGAGACGGTTGCGAATGGTCCTCGCCGATACCCCAGGAGCAACAGTGTCCCTAATTTGCTGGGAAGTGGCGGTGCGGTCCCCTACGGCACTGCGTAGGATCCTACGGTCTTGGCGTGCATCCGTGCGTCGCTGCGGTCCGGTCCCAGGTCGACGGGCACGTGCACCTTCCGCCGACCACTGGCGACAACATCGATGTACTGTGGAGACCTCACGCCCCACGTGTTGAGCAATTCGGCGGTACGTCCACCCGGCCTCCCGCATGCCCACTATATGCCCTCGCACAAAGTCCGTCAACTGCACATACGGTTCACGTCCACGCTGTCGCGGCATGCTACCAGTGTTAAAGACTGCGATGGAGCTCCGTATGCCACGGCAAACTGGCTGACACTGACGGCGGCGGTGCACAAATGCTGCGCAGCTAGCGCCATTCGACGGCCAACACCGCGGTTCCTGGTGTGTCCGCTGTGCCGTGCGTGTGATCATTGCTTGTACAGCCCTCTCGCAGTGTCCGGAGCAAGTATGGTGGGTCTGACACACCGGTGTCAATGTGTTCTTTTTTCCATTTCCAGGAGTGTATATGTAACCACCATCTATTCCGTCATAAATTTTTCTAGATGTAAAATTGCGATGGTAGTTTATGTCTTCGCTTACCAGGTCATGTATATGAAATCTCAATAATGAACTAGACTGTTAATCATTGATCGGCCCTTAATGGTGCTGAGTTGATGCGAGCCCAGCCCGCACAATAAAAAAGGCTGTGAAACCCGGCATGTAAGGCGATTTGAATCAGAATTAAGTGTGAGACAGATTTAATGTATCGACAACAATTTAGAGATTAGCTAATCACTAATGGTACACAAAACAGGTCAGAACACCGTTGAAGAAACAGCGAATAAAGCGTGCCAAATTTAAACGTACGTAAAATCGCCAGGATTGGTGATCTTTTACAGATGCTGGACATTTAGCGCGGAATTCAGTGCGAGATGCTCATAATAGTTACCGTAACGAAACTTTGTCTCGAAACTTGACAGAAAATCCAAAGAGATTCTGGTCGTATTTAAAGTATGCTAGCGGCAAAACACAATCAGTGTCTTCTCTATGCGATAGCAATGGGAATACTATGGATGACAGTGCTTCTAAAGCAGAGTTACTGATCACAGCCTTCCGAAATTCCTTCACCAAAGAAGATGAAGTAAATATTGTCGAATTCGAATAAAGGACAGCTGCCAACGTAAGTAACTTTTAAGATGGTATCCTCTGAGTAGTGAAGCAACTTAAATGATATAATAAAAGGGAGTTTTCCGGTCCAGACTGTATACCAACTAGGTTCCTTTCAGAATATGCTGCCGCGCGGGATTAGCCGAGCGGTCTGGGGCGCCGCAGTCATGGACTGTGCGGCTGGTCCCGGCGGAGGTTCGAGTCCTCCCTCGGACATGGGTGTGTGTGTTTGTCCTTACGATAATTTGGGTTAAGTAGTGTGTAAGCTTAGGGACTGATGACCTTAGCAGTTAAGTCCCATAACATTTCACACACACACTCAGAATATGCTGATGCAATAGCTCCGTACATAACAATCAAATAAAACCGCTAGCTCGAAGCGAGATCCGTACCCAAAGTCTGGAAAGCTGCAAAGGTTATACCAGTAAGTAATCCACTAAATTACAGGCCCACATCATTAACCTCGATATGCAACAGGATCCTGCAACATACATTGTGTTCAGACTTTATGAATTACCTCGAAGAGAACGGCCTGTTGACACACAGTCAATATGGATTTAGAGAACATCGTTCTTGTGAAACACAGCTAGCTCTTTACTCACACGAATTGTTGAGTGCTATCGACAAGGTATTTAAGAGTGATTCCGTATTTCTGCATTTCAAGAAGGCTTTTGACACTGTTCCTCATAAGCATCTTGTAATCAAATTTCGTGCTATGGAATATCGTCTCAGTTATGCGAATGGATTCCTGATTTCTTGTCAGTGAGTAGACAGTTCGTAGTAAATGACGAAATGTCATCGAGTAAAGCAAAAGTGCTTTATGGCGTTCCCCAATGTGGTGATATAGGTCCGCTGCTGTTCCTTATATATATAAACGATTTACGAGATAATCTGAGTAACAGTCCTAGGTTGTTTGCAGATGATGCTGTCGTTTATCGTCTAGTAAAGTCATCAGAAGAGCAAAACCGATTTAGAAAAGGTATCTGTTTGTTGTGGACATTTTCAGTTGACCAAAAATAATGAAAAGTGTGATGTCACCCACTTGAAGGCTAAACGCAATCCGTTAAACTTCGGTTATCAAGCACCTGACATGAACCAACGTAGAACGTCACATGTCTGCATAGATCGTCATGTATAAATAAAGCATTCCACAACTCACATTAGCGTAATCAGATTTACAGTGTAATGCCATTACTTAAATTTGCTACGTTATCTATTACATATCGCAATCATCACATTCTTTTTTGTCACATACATAAAACCAGAAGTCGTACTCCATGGTAACATACTCAAAGTGCTGCAGCCTGACAACTAAAACAGCTGTTATGATGTTGTAAAAGATGCATTTACTTCCAAACATTGTAAACCTATCAATAGCTACGTGAAATTACATTACATTTTCTGCTGCCGTGCCAGACTTAGTTGAAGGATTGTGTACTCGGTTATCGGTGACCAATTGCCACTTACGGGCATATATACTCATTGCAGTACATTGTATTAGGTAACATTCTTACTTGATGTATATCACTGAATAACTTTACCCGTATTTTATAACTTTGTGACCTGATTACCTTACATTCTTCTTCAAATAATTGTTACCATGTACTTTGCTACATATATGATGCCTATACGTGTTTTCACGTTGTACATTTTGACACCTGTATATGTCAAGTAATGAGGATTTTTGTGGACTTTCTCTTTCAGTCTCTATTCACTATTTATTCATTTTGAAAAATACAAGTCGTACGGATAAAAACATATTTGCTATAATCTGGTCACTGTTTGAGGATTTTTTCGTAATGGACTGACGTAACAAAAAAAGAATCCTTTGTATGAAATGTCATTAAGTTGATTTCTGTGTGTAATCTTCACACACTGATGAGGTATGATATGTGTGTAGTAGCCTATAAATTTATTCGATGCATGTATTGGAATTATTTTTTCCTGTATTTTCCAGACATTGCTACTTGGTTCCATACGTTTTTCTTTACATAATGTGGTATGTGATATGTGTTATGCTTAATGTAAGATACACATACATCGTTTTGAGAAGGATATTTTCTGTTGTGCAATATTGTCGAAATGAATTTCAAGTGTACTCATATACCTATATCGTTATTGAGTGTCACATGAAGTTGGCCACAGAAACCGTAAGCAGATTCATGAAAAATAAATACAATTTTGCTGAATATTAGGAAGTGTTTTCGTCTTTAATTTTTTTTGTTCCTATTATCATTCCCTACCCATTTTATAGTAATAAAGGACAGACCTATAGACAAAGATACGCTTGTCAAAAAGTATCACCTGGTCTCAGTGATCTATCATCGGTAATATAAACTTAAAATATTTTTGAAATTTGTAGTTTTTTGAGTCATTCATCTGCACAATATGTCAATAAGCTGGTCTTCGTATATCTCTACGTAAAGTTAAGTCACTGATGAGCAACGTTACAACATTTTCGTTCAGTCTAGCACGGCAGTAATAAACAGATTTTCTTCTCTGTCAATATTTCATTATATCTATACTTTCATATATGATTTTAATGTACTGTAAAGAATATATACATAGTTATGTGACCTGCAATTAAGACTGACACTGCAGCAGTAAATTTAATATAATTTCACATAGTTATCGATAGGTCTACAATATTTGGAAGCAAGTGCATCTTTTGCAGCATCATAATAGCTGTTTTAGTTGACCGGTTGCAGCAGTTAAGAGTATGTTACGGTGGAGTACGACACCTGGTTTCATGCATGTGACATAAGAGAATGTGATGAGCACGACATGTAATACATGAAATAGCAAACGTAAGTAATAGTATAACACTGTACATCTAGTTACGTTAATGTGAGCTATGAAATACTTTATTTACACATGACTATTTGTGCTGACATGTGACGCACTTCCACGTTGGTTATTTCAGGTGCTTGATAATGGATCACGGCCAAAATTAGCTACTAGTATAATTTTAGGAAAGTACAATACAGTCTACAACGGACAATGTATTCTTTTGTTAAACACTTAGAGGCTGTGGATTCCCACAGAAACAAAATCCTTTAGTACAAAGTAAGCTGCGATGATCAATAAAGACTGAATGCACAGTATATCATTTCTGTGAGAGCTCACAAACGGAGAGTGCGCTGAAGTGAACAACTGAACATACGAAATGTGGTTGATCACGTGAAGTCCTTAACGGCAGTTTCATAGTACATATAAATTACACTTCAGTCTAGAAACATCAAGAACATTCTGTAAGACAAATAAGCAAAAAGAACATTTCCGCTTTTAGATTTGAGACAGACTTTAATAAAACTGTCTTTCGTTAATGAAAAACCTTTAGAAGTATAATAAAAACAAAAGATTTTTGGGGATTATGAAAACAGATCAATTATTTTTCCGAAATATGCCACATCACAAGCTTCACGTAAATTAAGTTTGTAAATTAATAAAATGTAAGTGGTATTTGTCACTAATTATGTTACATCAATTTTATGACGCAGAAATAAAAAAAGGTTGTATTTTGTACTTTGTAATGAGATTTATAGGAAGACTAATTTTCGTAGCATAGCCCAGAAACATGTAAAATTATCGGTACGTAATGGATAAGCTTCTAGCAATACAGAACTTCACCAGAGTGCTAATGATTCATGTAAGCATGGGAAAATATGTATCAGTTACTTCATATCCAAAAATCGGTACAATCTTAGCTGAAAATAAAGCGTTATCACAAGTTTACGCAATCTAAAAAGTTACCCTAACCTTGATTTTTTTACAAGACCACCACACTACTATCATCAGATATGATCTTAATAGCACCACCCCAAATAAGTGACACAGTAATCAGTGAACACAATCTGTGTTTGACGCATTGTCACCAGAACGAAAAGAACAGTGCTCACGATAATGTTTTCAATAAAGTCACATCAGTGACAGACTCAGCTAACCACCGTAAAAATCCAGATATTAAGTGGTAGCTAATCAGACACGTATTTCCTCTGATTCGCAGTATTGTCACATAGATGTGACGTCAGTGGTTGCCGGCTGCAGACTTTCCACTACATATAGGTTGCTGTAGTTAATTCTGACTGCAGACTTTGATGATATAGTCACACACAGATGTTGAGTGTTTACTTACAGACCGAAGAGTTTCAAGCTCCCTCTTTGGAAAAATATGTTGACCTTATGACGGCCAGGCGCGAACTCTCCTAAATAGCTGCTGTTTGTCAGCGAACTGACATAGTTGTTACTAATGTGATGTCGAGTTGTAGACTCAGAATAGACTTCCGATTTCGGTTGACGTCCGACTATTAAAGTATGACGTATGAATAAATTGTTATTTTAGAGATTGCATAATCATTTAAGAAACGGTTAGGCCAAGTTTTGCTGCTCAGGATGGAGTATACGTATTAATAATAATTTGGTTAGTGAAATATTTGTTGGTTAAGGAATTTACGATAGTATATAGAACCACTGCATGTATCCCCATTGGGAATATCCTACGTACAATACCCATATTGAAATATTACGATAAATTATGCAAAAATGGTAATTAATTTTTAATCAATTACTGAAGGGTGTTATTCGATTATTAAAAATTGAACCAACAAAGTATAGTGTTCAAAATTCGAATCTGACAAACATAGATGCAAAATCTGCTAAGGAATATTATAATGCTCCTGACCTTTAATGTTTATTAATTTATGAATTTTGGAATACGTCATTAAAAATTTGGAATACCACCATTTTTAATGGTATGTGTTGATTTACGTAAATATGCGGATTAGCTCACTAGAAATTTCTCATAACGAACGGTAGTATTTTTTTTTTCAACTGGTCATATCTTTTGATTAACGGGTTTCCCAGTAAAACTGAAAGCACCATTAGAATCGGCTCATTGAAAAATATTATCTTGAATAATTAATTTAAGTGGGAAAGAGCGTGGTTAAGGTTTTGAAATATTTGAACGTCTGACATACGTATACTCCTTAGAAAATGTGCAGACCTTGAGAAATAAGCAAGAAAAAAAAATTGGTTTCGGGAGCTGTAGTCATAGCAGCTGGAGTAGTTGCAATATCTCGTAGGAAGACAGTAACTGAGAAGCGAATGAGACAGGGTTGTAGGCTGTCTCACATGTTATTCAATCTCTACATTGAGGAAGAAGTGTTGAAAACGAAAGGTAAATCTGAGAAGCAAATTAAAGTTAAGGAGAAAAAATGAAAGCTATGGGGTTTGCTAATGACATTGTAAATCTGCATGGCAAGACACAGGTCTTCGTAAGCCGGTGGAAAACAGTGATAGAACAAAAATAAAGCAAATTTACTTGATTGTAGTCGTATTAAATAATGCAATGCCCAGGGAATTAAATTAGAAAATAAGACGCTAAAAATATCAATGAGGTTCGCTATTTGGGTATCAAAATGACGAGGTGGCTAAGTTAGAGAGGAAATAAGATTCCAACTGTCAACAGAAACAAAAACGTTTTTGAAAAAGAGGAATTTCTTAAATAGAATATAACGATAGGTGTTAAGAGATGGTTTGTGAAGGTATTTTTTCTGCTGTGTAGCGTTGTACAGAAGTGACACGTACACGACAATCAGGTCAGACAAAAAGAGAACAGGAGTATTTGAAATGTGGCTGTACAGGAGAATGCTGAAGATGAGACGAAGAGATAAAATAACTAATGAGAAGTTACTGATTCGAACTGAAAAAATAAGTGACTGGTAGCAATTCAGAGAAAGAATCCATCAGTGGATAAGATATGTCCTGAGGTATGAAGGAGTCATCAGTTTGCTAACGTAGGGAACTGTGGGGCTCAAAGTTGTAGAGCGAGACCTCGCTTGACTGCGGTTAAGAGCTTCAGATGGAACTAGATTGCAGCATTTAGGCACAGATGAAGACGCTTGTATTGGATAGTCTAGCTTGGAAAGCTGTATCAAAGCAGTCTTCGGAATGACAAAAATCTAGATTTTTTCCCACTTCTTTAGAGTTGTTCAGTTTTCTTTTTCCACAGTTGTAGACTTACAAAAATCCAGTAGCTTCTGGAACTTAATATAAATATTCTGCAGTCATATCCTATACGACAATGTATGACTCTCTAGATAATAGTTAGTCGCACATTGCATGAAGCATTGATTCACGAAAGAGACGCCCAAGAGGTCAGGAACTCTATGTATTTTAAACTTGCAGTCGGATGAGATTTAGATTGTGAACCATCAGTTGAAGAGAATGTAACAATAACCGTCGTGCCACTCGGCGGTGGTGTGCTGACAAGAGACAAACCGGTCCGTTGTCATGACCCGTAAGGCCAAGGTCCGTTGCGACAACGCGGCGGTTAATATAATTCGTTCGTTATTGCCCAACATATTCATTAACTGTAAAGGGAATTCTTCAGTTATGGGCGAAGCTCGTGGTACTATTATTGTGCAAAGACGCTAATTCGTAGGAAATTGCCATGAAATTCAAAATTATCTTTAAGAGTGTCGATTCGTGAGAGGATTTCCAGCAAGCGTAAAAAATAAATACGTAAGTCACACCCAGTCGAAGAGGTTAGCTGCGCTCTTTAATTACGTACTCTCCCCTAGCCGAGGGTAGTGCACTAATTTAGTTTGAAATTTTCATACGACGACAACCTGTGTCGGTAAACCGTACAATCCTTCAGTGCCTTCAATTTTTTTCAAAATCCATCAGACCAAACATTGATCTTGTTGTGTAATTTCAGCTGATTATTTCATTATATACAAACAGATACCTAACTGACCTGTTTACCATTAAAATAATGTAGGCTGTAATTACACATTGTCCTCTGGATTTATTTATCATCACAAATTTAAACCATTACAACAGAAACTGGAGAGAAACATATATCTGTACCCACAGTAGTGGAACAAAAAAGAACATGAACTGCTATATAAATCTAGAAGATATGTAAATCTCTCTTTCGACGATATTAATAACTATTGTGGAAAAATTTGGTTGATCTCCGACTAAAAAATGGTGTCACCATTGATGTAATTCATAAACTTATCACGAACAATTCGAAGAGAGATACGTTTAATTATCAGCAGTAAGTTGTCTACTGCGATACTGTTGTACAAGTACGTATACACCAGAAAAATAATTCATCTCTATAAACCTCGCCATCAGGTCCTTAACATTCATTGCTTCGTAAATGCCTGCTCTGTGCTCTGTTGCTCCTGTATGTTTCTGACGTCATTCATTATGCCATCGTCACGTACTTTTCTTAACATTAGGAATCCAGCAAAGAACTTCTTGGGTCAACTAGATTAGGTTAGATATTACATTACACAAAATATTACATGACACTTAATATTTTTTTTTTTGGATGGGGGGGGTTAGGAAATTACCCACTTACAATATCCAAAAATTCATCTAATGAGTAGAAGGAGTTGCCATTCAGAAATTCTTTTAACTTCCTTTTAAATGCTATATGGCTATCTGTCACACTTTTGATGCTATTAGGTAAGTGACTAAAGACTTTTGTGGCAGCAAAATTTACCCCTTTCTGAGCCAATGTTAGATTTAACCTTCAGTAGTGAAGATCATCCTTCTCCAAGTGTTGTAGCCATGTACACTGCTATTACTTTTCAATTCGTTCGGACTGTTAATAACAACTTTCATAAGTGAATATATATATTGTGAGGCCACAGTGAAGATCCCTAGCTCTTTAAATAAGTGTCTGCAGGATGATCCTGGATGAGCTCCAGCAATTATTCTGATTACACGCTTTTGTGCAAACACTTTTACTCAATGATGAGTTACCCCAGAATATGATGCCATACGAAAGCAGAGAATGAAAATAGGCGTGGGAAGCTAATTTACTGAGATGTATGTCGCCAAAATTTGCAATTGCCCTAATAGCATAAGTTGCTGAACTCAAACGTTTCAGCAGATTTTCAGTGTGTTTTTTCCAGTTCAACTCCTCAGCAATGCATACACCTAGAAACTTTGAATATTCTACCTTAGCTACCGATTTCTGTTCGAAGTCCATATTTATTAATGGTGTCATTCCATTTACTGTGTGGAACTGTATATACTGTGTTTTGTCAAAGTTTAATGAGAGCCCATTTGCAGAGAACCACTACTACCCTCCAATCCCCTGACTACATATTTTGTCCATCTTCATTTTATTTTCATTACAGTCTACTCTTCTCAATAACCCATTTGTTTATTTTCCTCTCTATGATAATAACATCCAACAAACGTCACTTCATTGTGCAGCTGTTGATTTACACCAACTGTGTACTTCAAAAAGATGCTGATAAAATAATTCTTAACTAACTGCAAGTGGAAGAGCAAAATACACTTTGGATAAAGTATGACCTTGAATTCTTATACATTCCCCCTACACTCTTGCCCTCCTTGCTCTCGTCAGCTACTCTCCCCCGCTTTCTCTCCACCCCCCCTCCCCCCCCCCCCCCCCCCCACCAGCTCACGTACTCACAGTCACAGCCATACTCCCCTCGCTTCCGCTTTCTAAGCCAACACACATACGAATCTCTCCAATCAACAGCTCAATATTTTACTGCCATACCAGCTCGTCTGATCAAAGAGCTTCTAAGTCAATACACAAATTTAGTTCCCTCAATAACAGCTAGGTATTTTATCGTTGAATCTCATTTTTCAACTCGCCCTTAAGCCATACCCTATCTTGGAAATAGACCAATCACAGAGTTTCTAAGTCAGTTGATTCACACGTATTTAAATCTTCCAATCACAGCTCAGTATTTCAGTGTCCACTCACATTTTCCAACTCTTCCTAAACCCAAGCCACTTCTCATGTTATAGGCCAATCAGAGAGCTTCCATGACAATGATGCGTGGGGCATCACAACATTCTCATCCAGCGGTGATGAAAATTGCATAATTGTACACCATGCTGATTGAAACTTGGATATACTTCAACTGCCTGCATGCAGCGAAACCCTCAAACATGCAACGTATTACAAAGTAAGCCTTAATAAAATCTTCTCGTGTGATCGGCTGAGTGTTGGCGTCGTACTGTCGCGACGTTTCAATAGGTTTCACCTGAAGATGATGGGTACCGAACTAATTGAAACGTTGTGACAAGACGATGGCTGAGTACCTGAGAAGATTTTACCACTGGAATGCGTTGAGAAAAGGTGCAATCACATATAAAGAAAGCTCTTTTACGAAAGTCGGCACATGATATAATCTAGGTAACTGTACTGATCCATCAAGAAGATGGAATATTCTGCCTGACATAGAGCTTCACATTGACAATAAAAGCACTCAGAAATGTAGCTCCTGATAATAATAATAATAATAATATATTATGTTCAAAAATGGTTCAAATGTCTCTGAGCACTATGGGACTTAACTGCTGAGGTCATCAGTCCCCTAGAACATAGAACTACTTAAACCTAAGTAACCTAAGGACATCACACACATCCATGCCCGAGGCAGGATTCGAACCTGCGACCGTAGCGGTTGTGCGGTTCCAGACTGTAGCGCCTAGAACCGCTCGGCCACTCCGGCCGGTAATATACAGGGTGATTCAAAAAGAATACCACAACTTTAGGAATTTAAAACTCTGCAACGACAAAAGGCAGAGCTAAGCACTATCTGTCGGCGAATTAAGGGAGCTATAAAGTTTCATTTAGTTGTACATTTGTTCGCTTGAGGCGCTGTTGACTAGGCGTCAGCGTCAGTTGATGCTAAGATGGCGACCGCTCAACAGAAAGCTTTTTGTGTTATTGAGTACGGCAGAAGTGAATCGACGACAGTTGTTCAGCGTGCATTTCGAACGAAGTATGGTGTTAAACCTCCTGATAGGTGGTGTATTAAACGTTGGTATAAACAGTTTACAGAGAATGGGTGTTTGTGCAAAGGCAAAAGTTCTGGACGGCCGAGAACGAGTGATGAAAATGTAGCACGCATCCAGCAAGCATTTGTTCGCAGCCCAGGAAAATCGACTCGCAGAGCTAGCAGAGAGCTGCAAATTCCACAATCAACTGTATGGAGAGTCCTACGAAAAAGGTTAGTTATGAAACCTGAACGTCAACTACCCGAGGCGATGGATCGGCCGCCAGGCAGCCCGTGACAGAGCACTTCATCACTGGCCTCCAAGAAGCCCTGATCTTACCCCCTGCGATTTTTTCTTATGGGGGTATGTTAAGGATATGGTGTTTCGGCCACCTCTCCCAGCCACCATTGATGATTTGAAACGAGAAATAACAGCAGCTATCCAAACTGTTACGCCTGATATGCTACAGAGAGTGTGGAACGTGTTGGAGTATCGGGTTGATATTGCTCGAGGGTCAGGAGGGGACCATATTGAACATCTCTGAACTTGTTTTTGAGTGAAAAAATACCTTTTTAAATACTCTTTGTAATGATGTATAACAGAAGGTTATATTGGGTTTCTTTCATTAAATACACATTTTTAAAGTTGTGGTATTCTTTTTGAATCACCCTGTATTATGTTATGGAAGTTTTTCATTACTTTTTCAGAATACGCCCACAACAAGTGGGTTAAAGTCACATTTTAATACTAAATCTGTAACCAGTGTGTTACATTTTCATTATTATGATAAATCTATAACACGTAGTTAACAATGTCAGTTACTGCTATTATTTCTTTTCTGTACCTAAAACATAGAGGTTACAGTTTCAGTTCACTATATTAACATTACATGTAGGTTAAAATTCCAGTTTACTTCTTTTCTACATCTATGACACTTAGATTACAATTTCAGTACGTTACAGGCAAAACCAGTAATTTAGTGCTAAAACAGTTCTAAACCACCTCCCTTTGCACACGCAGCTACCGAGTTGCCCTGACTTCCCGAAAATGACGCTACACAGCAGTGCTCGCGTTATCGAGTGTGAAGCGTTTATTATCTTTCGCAGAAAATGCCAATTTACTTTCTTTATAGTGGATACTGTGTGTGGTCTTAATTAAATTATATACTAAACAGTCGATTTGTCAACATCATTTAATATAAAGTCTCGTTAATCATCAAAAATCAAATGGCTCTGAGCACTATGAGACTTAACATCTGAGGTCATCAGTCCCCTAGACTTAGAACTACTTAAACCTAACTAACCTAAGGACATCACACACATCCATACCGGAGGCAGGATTCGAACTTGCGACCGTAGCGGTCGCGCGGTTCCAGACTGTAGCGCCTAGAACCGCTCGGCCACCCCGGCCGACTGTAAGCTTAGGGACTGATGACCTTAGCAGCTAAGTCCCATAAGATTTCACACACATTTGAACATTTGAACAAAATTTCTAGGTTGTGTGATGAATGGCAGCTAGCTCTAAATGTAGAATGTTCTAGTTCAATTTAATGATAAATTGAAGGTGTTAGTTGATGGGTCAAATGTTGAGAATAAGTTTGTTATCATTTTCAATTTAAGTTTTTTATCTCAATTAATGCGTATGAGTAGGAAGAACAAACCTGTAATATTCGGTTACAGTATTACTAGTATTCTGCTTGACGGAGCCAAGTGTTTAAATATCTGAGCGTAACGTTGCAGAGTGATAAGAAATGGAACGAACATTTGAGAACTGTGGTTGGCATGGCGAATGGTCGACTTCGGTTTATTGGGTGAATTTTAGGAAACTGTGATTTACCTGTAAAAGAGATCACATATAGGACGCTGGTGCGACCTCTTCTTGAGTACTGCTAGAGTGTTTCGGATCCGTACCAGATCGGATTGAAAGAAGATATCGAGGCAATTCTGAGGTGGGCTGCTAGATTTGTTACCGGTAAGTTTGGACAACACTCAAATGCTTCGGGAACTCAAATTGGAATCCCTGGAGGGAAGATAACATTCTTTTCGGGAAACACTGTTGAGAACATTTAGAGAATTGGCATCTGAAGCTGACAGCCGAACAGTTCTACTGTCGCCAACATACATTGCGCGTAAGGACCACGAAGATGAGATGCGAGAAATTAGGGCTCATACAGAGGCACACAGATAGTCGTTTCTCTCTCGCTGTATTTGCTAGTGGAACGGGAAAGGAAATTACAAGTAGTGGCACAGGGTACCCTTCCGCCACGCACCGTACGGTGGCTTGCGGAGTATCTATGTAGATGCAGATGCAGAGATCTGCCGTTAGAATCTCCGTCCTACACACAGCTTCAACGTGTCGGGAAGTTTCAAAATAGTCCACACTCTGCTGGAAATTAAACGAATAATTTTGTCGAAACTGCTGTTTACAAATAAATGCAGACCCCAAAATCTATATACTCAAATCATTTACATGTGTGGACCATATTGTACACAATCTGTATTGCTATAATAAAATCAGAATGATGCACGAGTCTAAACATGAGAGAAGCCGAAACAGAAGATGGCTTACGTAAGCTATCGTGTTTATGCCGCAACGCTCCGGGTACTCCTACAATTACACGAGTACTCGTCATCGCTGTAAGTGCGGTAATTAAAGTGGAGTACCAGACACTCGTGCTCTAACCTGTTATCGAGGAGCGGAGGCAATAAACCCGCAGGATAGTTTCAGCTCGGGGTTTATTCCTTGCGAAATCACTTTTTGTGTACATAGTAGATATCTCGTCTAACAAACACTGCTCGAAGGTATGTTAATGGTCTCACAAAGATTACTACCGTTTACTGAATAGCGGGATTTCCTTATGACTTCTTTTGTGTGACGAAGTGGGTTCCGCTTCTTCGTAAATTGAGACAACTTTTTTTTTTTTTATTCAGTGGCGAGGAAATTTTTATAATAAAGTGGGAATGCCCTGCACAACTCAAGATCCTAGCTGCAGTTTAACTATTTATTTAGACTGCGTGCACACTGGCCACAAGGTCCTACGACGAAACGTTTGCACGATGTCGTACGACCAGAGTCATCCGACTTGAACACTCACATTAGTCGCGTGTTTGGCAGTCTGTTGCATGTTTACCGTACGACGTAACGGAGCCGACTTTTATGGTGATTCTTCTTAGCTTAGACGAAGACCGCAAAGAAGGGAGAAATAGCGGAATACGGCGTACAGAAGGAGTGTGATAAATCATACAGGTGGTTTAGAATGACACCAGAAGCATTTCATTACACTTCGACAAGGATGCTGTTACAGTTTAGGAACTTCAACAACGTTCGGCAACCTACATCTCGCCGCGAACCTGTAGTTGTGGCTCTGACGTTAGTTTTCTTAAAGTGTCATTACATAACAACAAAAATTCAATTTTGTAATACATTTTCTTAATTCTGATGTGTTAAAACAATGTAAGTAATTTACAAGACTGTCATGTACAACTTGATATCATATACTAAAATTAAATTTGAAAATAATCCTATTGTTATCTGAAATACATACTGAGCATGTTTATTACGAATGAAACCTCCATCCATTTTGAACGAACGGTGTGGCGCAGTGGTTAGCCGCTGGACTCATTTAATGATGGACGGCGTTCCATCCAGATTATAACTGTAATTGCCTTGCAGTACTGTGCTACTTGCACATATTTTTAACAAAAGTTAATAGGTGTGTAGGCGAACAGCGCTGCCCTTCTCGTAGAAGTGTGCTTCTTTTATACTATTGGGAACAGATGTTTGCATGAGTGGTCTATGGCAAATTATGTTTAAGAGGAGCTAATTCAATTTCAAATTCTGTGTATAATTTCACATAATTTTGCGTAAGAGAGGGAACGGATTTCGGTGGCTTCTAAATATTCTCTCTTTTTAACTCTTTAAGCTCTTTCTCTGGTGCGGTAAGGCATCACCTCAGTCGGAAAATTATTCCAAATTTTTGGTTTGTGGAATACTGGTTGTAAACGGCGTAGAGCATCTCAGTTTTCACTACGTTGCAGATCGCTGTATTTTCTAAAAGTTTCTATGCAGCTCTTTTTGCGACTCTGACACTTGCCGCACACTATCAAAATATCTTTATGGGCGAGGCCTGCAACAGTAGCCAATGGACGCCCCTCCCCTTATTTTAGCCATACGCCCTGCCCTTCAGTACTTACCTGTCATCAGCACCACGCTTTGATTTGTGTGTATCGTATAGAAAGAACTGTTTTTAAGTTGAATAATTGCTTTTAATATAACTAGGGAATCTCTCCCATGTTTCCCTATGTATTCTAGCATTTGTTAGCTGTAGGCCTTGAATAATGCCGGCCGCTGTGGCCGAGCGGTTCTAGGCGCTTCAGTCCGGAACCTCGCTGCTGCTACGGTCGCAGGTTCAAATCCTGCCTCGGGCATGGAGGTGTGTGATGTCCTTAGGTTAGTTAGGTTTAAGTAGTTCTACGTCTAGGCGACTAATGACCTCAGATGTTAAGTCCCATAGTGCTTATAGCCATTTGAACCATTTGAACCTAGAATAATGTATAATCAAAATATAGAAAATAAAATGATGCATATCAACAATGAACTCATCGATCCTTTTGAGGAGATTGTTTTGTGTTTAGAACAGATGAAGAAAAGGATTGGAGGTACCGTAAAATGAGTAACAGAATAGAAAAAAATAGTAGAGTGTCCTTGGTAAATAAATATAGCGTTCAAAATAATGCTTGTATCGTGTCTGAAACAGAAAGTTCACAATCACTATGTTTATTAGTCTTGACTTACAGCGGTGAGAAACTGATTTTCAAAGCCATAACCACTGAGTACTACGAATTACTGAGACTGACATGAAAATAAAGAAATGGGTCATGGAAGCCGTTGGTACGGAAGATATAATGGGAGACTGTAAGGAATATGTGGTGTCACCGCCAGACACCACACTTGCTAGGTGGTAGTTTTAAATCGGCCGCGGTCCATTAGTACATGTCGGACCCGCGTGTCGCCACTGTGTGATTGCAGACCGAGCGCCACCACACGGCAGGTCTCGAGATACGGGATAGCACTCGCCCCAGTTGTACGGACGACGTAGCTAGCGATGCACACTGACGAAGCCTCGCTCGTTTGCAGAGCAGATAGTTAGAATAGCCTTCAGCTAAGTCAATGGCTACGACCTAGCAAGGCGCCATTAGTAACATTGCATGTATCTAAAGAGTCTCACTTGTATCGCCACAATCTCCAGATGTACCAAAAGGATGGATTAAAGTTAAGTATTCCAGAAGCTACGTACTTTTATTTATAGCATTCATTACGTATCCTGTTTCAGACCTCACGCCATCCTGCTTTAACTTAGCGCGTGCCTTTCGGCTTCCTCTCATTGTGTCTAGGCTGTCTTGTCTAGACACAACAGAATATAATGTCGAGATTAGGAGGAGACGGAACCAAGCGAATGATTGGTAGGTGGACAAAGGATTTGCTTTCTTGATTCGAAAGAACAGGAAACGGAGTAACGCTGGCCCAATAGAAGGCGTGTAGATGACTTAAGGAAAGACGCACAGCTAACGCAGGAGAGCAAAGTTAACGGCCGTGAAGAAATCTGGAGGAGGCCTTTACCCCACAGTCGGTATAAAATGGCTCTAGATGGTCGTGCTGATCAAATAAAGTTGTTAGAATTATCCGTGCTACGTACGATTGTGACAGTGAGAGAAGTGAAATCGAATACATAACGTGATATGTGAAAGCGGTAAATTTTACTTCTCTTATCGTTGAAGTTACCGTTACTATTGTTAATGGGATGATGAAAGTTAGAGGCACCTTTCGAAGAACTGTTCCTCAATTGGAGATAGTTGACACAAGTAGTGAATCGGTCTCGTACGAGTACGGGAATTGGCTTCTAATAAATCCACAGCAATTTAGTTGCTGGAAACACTTAATTAATTACTGATAATAGGACTGCCAGAAAATAGACGGCGACAGTAGTGACACAATATGGGTGGTAGCAATAGTGAGGTAATAATTGTAAAACGTGAACTGTCACGGCCGAAATTGTCACAATTAATAAAATGCTCCGGGCTATTATGCTGTGGTCGAATTGATTTCATATTTAAACCAAAAGGTTCGTCCCCATATGCGGAGAATATTTTCAAGGGGGATCTTAGCTTCTTTGAGTGTCCGGTTCACGCTCTGGCTCGCTACTGACTGCAGAAAAATTCCGTACACTGGTGCAAACCAGCAGTGGCGTGACGTCACTTCTTTTCGATACCCGAGTGCAGTTTCCCGTTGTCGATTGCCGTCGTAAGCTGTTGCTATCATCCATGGTGAAAAGCTCGTACACATCGTCTTCAGGGCTGGGATCCAAATGACATTCAATTTCACGCCCTCCTCTTTCCTGTCGAAATTCTTGGGATGTTTTACAGTCTCTAAGGCCTCTCTGTATAGCCTCTCACAGTATACACTTGTACTTGAGTCCTATCAAAATGAATGTGGTGGCTTCCTGACTGCAAAGCATGCTCCACCACAGTTGATCTGCTAATCTCCACCCTTCGGCAGTTGCCCTAGAGCTCCTCTAGTCGTTTTCTGACCGTTCTCTCTGTTGTACCCAAATACACCAACGCACACCTACACGAAATGCTATAAATTCCTGCTTTATTCCAGCGGTTTGCAAGCATCCTTGGCCAATTTTAGGCGGTCTTGTATCTTCTGGGTGAGTCTGTATAGTACCGCGATGTTCCTGTTTTTTCAAGATTTATCCAGTGCAGTCAGTAACGTCCTAAATGAAAGGCAGGAAAACTATCGATCTTACAGATGGTTGAACATCACTATAATTTCTGCGCGGCAGTCTTAACGCTCTTTCTATCTGAGAGGATGAATAACCAGTCTTGGGCAACGCATTGATGATATGTTTTAATTCCATGTCAAGCAGCTCTGGTTAGTAGATGTTCCTTGCTCTAAACGCCAACGTTTTTAAGATGAGTAACTTTTTTGTGGGTGGTGGTTTGAGTCCCGGTGTAGGTAACCGACTGTGTGTGTGGTTTTTTGGTAAACTAAGTGTCTTAAACTACCATCTTCTTTCTTGAAAACTAGCGCGTAAAGAAAATTTAATCTTCCTCCTGTCTGCTCTTCCACGGTAAACTGAATCTATGAGATGATTACGAAAACTAGCTAGTTGCTTTTCGCCATGACTCGACAAACCCAAGTTATCATCCACTCACCGGCACCAAATATTCGGGTTCTTGTTCTCATTTTCCAATGCCTGCTCCTAGAATTTTTCCACGAAGAAATTCGCTATAACTGGGCTTAAGCGGCTCCCCATATCCACGCCTTCCGTCTTGTCACAGGACTCATCGTTCCATTGGAATACGTTGTTGTGAGACAGGATTTAAACAGGAGATCAAAAATCTGATCTATCTGTCGCAAAACATCATTGAGTGAACCATAGTAAATAGCGATATCACATCAAAACTAACTAATATGTCCTCCGGCTGGACTACGCCGTTTTAATTTATTGATAAAATGTGCCTAATTTTTGATGTAGGAACTCGGTCAGCGCATTGTCAAGAACTCGGCAGTCGAATAGTTGGGCGAACCAGTAGCGCTCACTATAGGTCTTAGAGAAACATATTTTTTGTGCGCCTTCGGCATCTCATAAAGTATGTGTCCTTTGCTCTGAATGTGACTACCTTCTAAGATTAAAGACTTATTAGACCCGCAGACATATAGGAAACTGAGTAAGGACCCCAGTGAAAAAGATCTTAGAACTGTTAAACGGTTGATACAAAGTTCTCTATCAAACAGAGAATTCAGGAAAGTCTGTTCAATCCAGTTGCGCTGCCACCAAGACTTCATACGTTGCCGAAGGCACACAAATTACATGTTCCTCTAAGATATATAGTAAGCGCTACTAGTTCTCACTGCCAAGTTCTTGACAACATTATTACTACCGTATGTGGACCGACCGGTTTCGTATATCAAGAATTATTATTAGTCAGCTTTGATGTGATATCGATGTTTACTATGGGTGTTGCAACAGGTGAATCGCGTTTTCCTTCCAATATTGCAGAACCGTTTAAATACTGCCTCACAAACACGTATTTCAAATGGAACGACGAGTTCTGTGAACAGACGGATGGCGTGGATATGGGGAGCCCCTTAACCCGAGTTATAGCGGATTTCTCTATGGAAAAACTCGAGAAGCAGGTATTGGGAACTGCTAAAAGGAAACCGAATATTTGGTGCCGGTACGTGGATGATATGTTGGCTTTGCAACTAGCTCGTTTTCACAACCATTTCATCGGGATTAATCCGTAGTTTCAGTTTACCGTGGAGGAGGAAACAGGAGGAAGGTTAAATTTTCTTGATGTGCTAGTTTTCAAGAAAGAAGATGGTAGCTTAGGAGACTTAGTTCACCAAAAACCCACACATACAGCCAGTTACCTACACCGGTATTTAAACCATCACCCACAACAAAAGTCTCTCATCTTTCAAACGCTGGCTGATAGGACAAGGAAGATTTGCTAACCAGAGCTGCTTGACATATAATTAAAATATCTCCTCACTGCCTTGCTCAAGAATGGTTATTCGTCCTCTGAGGTAGAAAGAGCGTTAAGACCACCGCGCAGAAATTATAGCGATGCACAAGCGCCTGTGAAATCGATAGTTTTCCTGCCTTTCATTTAGGACGTTACTGACCGCATTGGATAAATCTTGAAAAAAAGGAACATCACGGTACTATACAGACTCGCCCGGAATACTCTAGATCACCCAAAATTGGCCAAGGATGCTCGCAAACCACTGGAAAAAGCAGAATTTTATAGGATTCTGCAAAGCTGTGCCGAGGTGTACTTGGGTACTACGAAAATAACGGCATAAAACGACTAGAGAAGCGCAAAGGCAATTGCCGAACGGGGAAGATAAGCAGATCAGCTGTTGTGATGTATGCTTTGCTGCCACAAGACCACCACATTCATTTTGAAAGGACTAGTACTGGCTGCCACAAGCGGACCCCATGAAAGGCTATACAGAGAGGCCTTAAAGACTGTAAAACATCCCAGGAATTTCAACAGGAAGGAGGAAAGCGTGAAATTGAATGATCCCAGTGCTGAAGCAGATGTGTACGAATCTTGCACCATTCGGTGATAGCAACAGCTTACGACGGTAATCGACAACGAGCAACTGCGCTCAGGTATTCAATGGCTACTGCAGCCATGAAATCCGGAAACACCTGTTGCTCGGTAGACAGGCGATGTCAAACGTCGACGAGGTTATAAGGTCCAGAGATATAACACTAGCAACAAAGATCCGTATTGTGAGGGCTATGGTCTTTCCAGTTGTGATGTATGGATGTGAGACCTGGACCATTAGTAAGGTTGAACGGCGAAGAATTGACTTCTTCGATTTGTGGTGCTGGAGGAAACTTCTTAGACTTCCATGGGCTGCAAAGAGAACCAACAGATCAATATTGGAGCAAATAAAACCAGATTTCTCCCTGGAAGATCTAATGTTAAAACAAAAGCTGACCTACTTTGGACACACAATGAGAAGGCATGCCTCGCCGGAAAAAAAAAATTAATGCTGGGGAAGATTGAAGGAACCAGAAGAAGACGTCAGAGGATGAGATGGATCGATGGCATCACAGAAGTAATGTGTTCCAACCTGGAAGGTCTACGGGAGAAAGTGCAAGACAGGAAAAAGTGGCGTGATTTGGTTCATGGGGTCACGAAGAGCCGGAACCGACTAAACGAATAGAGAGAGAGAGAGATTCAAAATAAGTGACGTCACGCCACTGCGTCGAAGCACCCGTAAACGGAATTTTTCTGCAGTCAGTAGCGAGCGAAGGTGTGAATCGGACTCTGTAAGAAGCTTCGATCTCTCTTGGAAATGTCATTCGCAGATCGGGTCGAAACGTTTGGTTTCAATGTGAAATTCATTCGACAACAGAATAACAGTGCTGAACATTTTTATTAATAGTGAGATAATGAACCTATGTCAGAACTACTCTCATCATATTTCCCTTGTGCACAGTGCGGACGAGCACTGTATTTCATGGACTGTTGCCGAATATGGAGCTCAAAATGAAGGATTAACAACGATACGACAGTTTGTACTGCAGCTTGAAAGATAGCGACTGCCAATAGTGAAATAATGTCAGAAACATTTCAACGTTTGAAAAAGAGGAGCTACACTTCCCATAATTAAAATGGAACATCATGAAGACGTCACAGCAAAAACATGAAATTGACTTAGATGCGGAAATAAGTAGCATTTCAGTGCAACTTCACGAAGTAGGTAGAAGTAACTTTATCTGGTGGTGGTGGTTAGTGTTTAACGTCCCGTCGACAACGAGGTCATTAGAGACGGAGCGCAAGCTCGGGTTAGGGAAGGATTGGGAAGGAAATCGGCCGTGCCCTTTCAAAGGAACCATCTCGGCATTCGCCTGAAACGATTTAGGGAAATCACGGAAAACCTAAATCAGGATGGCCGGAGACCGTAACTTTATCTACAATCTGTTATAAGGAAAGATTACACAGAGGGTTTCTCATTGAAAAATCGCATTTGAATGTTGGTTGCTTATGAGAGAATTGCAGAAACGTCAACTGGCACGCATCTCGAATTGATCGTGGCGAATCGAGGCTGCGATTTATCGTTCCGCGGTATTGTTGCTCTGATTCGTCGGGTTTGGGTTGGGTTGTTTTGGGGAGGAGACCAAACTGCGAGGTCATCGGTCTCATCGGATTAGGGAAGGACGGGAAAGGAAGTCGGCCGTGCCCTTTCAAAGAAACCATCCCGGCATTTGCCTGGAGCGATTTAGGGAAATCACGGAAAACCTAAATCAGGATGGCCGGACGCGGGATTTCGTCGGGTTTCCCCAACTGCTATCCGAATATGGAACCAATGGATTCAGTAGTGCCATATTCAATATCATGTAGTATCTCAGTGAGCCTGTGGGACTACAATCCAAGAGGCCAGCCATACCAGTCTCTTGACCGTGAAAGATCGTAGGGCTGTGACACGCTTCTTGAGTCAGTAAATGAGCTTGTTTCCAGCGTGACAAGTGTACACGCCGACAGATCGAGCATGGGGTATCAGCAAGGGGGCAGTTGTTTCAACCTCACTTCCGTAACAGCAAAGACAGGCTTGCCGACAGTACTATGTCCAGCAACTCTGGACACGGGTCTCACTCCACATGCTGTTTTATGATGACACGCTGTTCTCGGTAGCGCCTCATGATGGACGGATGTTTGTGTGGAGACCCCAAGGAGAACCAACGTTGCCAGACTGCATTCGGCATCGTCATTTTGGTTTAGAATCCTCCTTGATGGTATGGTCTGCCATTGGGTACAGAATATGGTCACCTGTGGTTCGCACTGTTGTTAATTTGGAAAGCAAGTGTTACGTTTCTGGCGTGTTAAGATACTGGATATGTACTATCATCGAGGTGTCTGTGAGAGTATCTTCAAAAAGAAATCGCAAGACTGCAGTCCTGACTTAACTTTTTACAGAGGGTGTTCTGCTGTTACCCTGGCCAGCACGTCATCCAGATGTCTTGTCCAATGAAAGCACCATACACTGGGGAGAAACGGGAGCTCGACAAAATGCCCGACACTAGGCTTATTGAAGCCTGGATTGAAGATGGAGCAACATGAAATGAAGTATCCATGTCTCACATTCCAGCACAGTTCGACTTTATGCGAAACCAGACTAGAGCTGTTGTTGCTGACAGAGGTGGCTGCTCTGTGTACTAAATTTCGCGCTCGCCATGTTAAACGCGTACGTGGCCAAAGAGATCAAGTGTTTCACTAAAGCATTCCAAACACGACTTCAAGATCTCCATTATATCTGACTACTTCCGCTACCTCCAGTTGTCATTAACAGGTACGGAAATCAGGAACACACTTCGTACGCCGCGACTGCGGTATAGAAACTTAGATTATCCCAAGATAGCCGGTTTCAATAGTCTTACGCTGCTATCATCTCATCTAACGGGAGAACATTAAGATCATGAAGATAATAGGGGGGGGGGGGGGCAGAGAGGTTGCATTTGATTTCTCCTATTAAATGTAATACAAATGTCATATTCCTTACGGAAGTAGTTAGGAAAGCGCCACATTACATTACATGAACTCAAAGCACAAAAGGCACTCCACACATATTTATCTTGATTAAAAGGCTCATAGCTGATAAAATGCTCACACCTAATAACGTCCTTGCACCACTCATGCGCATCGGCGACGGATATGACTATTCCAAGCTTGCCGCACTGCACTGTGCTGCAGGCAGAGTGTTAACACGGAGACGGGACATCTGCTGCAAAGTTACCTGTCACGCCATTCGATAGCCTGTGTAGTACAACCTAAATTGTCAGATGCTGTGGTTACTAACAATAAACAGCAGTGCACCAGAAATAAAATTGTTACATAGGTCATTCTGGAAAAACCGCCTTTATTTCTCCTGCACCGCCGTTCGTTGCTTGTAACTACAGCATGTGATCATTTAGCGTAACTGATGTTCCGCCTCTATTTTGGCATTCCGCCTGTATCACAGTGCAGTACAGCAAGCCTGAGATAGTCATGTCCGCCTAATATACATAGATGGTACTAGAATGTTATCAAGTGTGAGCATTTGGTCAACTATGTGTTTTTTATCAAGACATATATACTGAATGGCCAAAGAAACTGGTATTGGCATGCGTATTCAAATACAGAGATATGTAAACAGGCAGAACACGGCGCTGCGGTCGGCAACGCCTATATAAGGCAGTGAGCATCCGGTCCAATTGTTAGATCATTTACTGCAGCTACAATGGCAGGTTATTATGATTTAAGTAAGTTTGAACGTGGTGTTATAGTCGGCGCACGAGTGATGGGGCACAGCATCACCCAGACAGCGATGAAGCGGGGATTTTACGGTACGACCATTTCACGAGTGTACCGTGAATATCAGGAATCCGGTAACACATCAAATCTCCGACATCGCTCCGGCCGGAAAAGATGCTGAGAGAAAGGGACCAACGACGACCGAATAGAATCGACCAGCGTGACAGAAGTGCAACCCTTCCGCAAATTGCTGCAGATTTCAGTGCTGGGCCATCAACAATTGTCAGCGTGCGAACCATTCAACGAAACATCATGGATATGGGCTTTCGAAACCGAAGACCCACTTGTGTAGCCTTGATGACTGCACGGCACAAACCTTTACACCTCACCTGGGCCCGTCAGCACCGACATTGGACTGTTGATGACAGGAAACATGTTGCCTGGTCGGACGAGTCTCGTTTCAAATTGTATCGAGCAGATGGACGTGTACGGGTATGGAGACAACCTCATGAATCCATGAACCCTGCATGTCAGCAGGGGTCTGTTCAAGCTGGTGGAGGCTCTGTAATGGCGTGGGGCGTGTGCAGTTGGAGTGATATGGGTCCCCTGATACGTCTAGATATGACTCTGATACGTGACACGTACGTAAGTATCCTTTCAGATCATCTAGATCCATTCATGTCAATTGAGCATTCCGACGGACTTGGGCAATTCCAGTAGGACAATGCGACACTGCACACGTTCCGAAATGCTGCAGAGTGGCCCCAGGAACACTCTTCTCAGTTTAAACATTTCCGATGGCTGCCAAACTAGCCAGACATGAACATTATTGACTATATCTGGGATACCTTGCAACGTGCTGTTCAGAAGACAGCCCTGCAGGATTCATGCTGTCAGTTTCCTCCAGCACTACTTCAGACGTCAGTAGAGTCCATAACACGTCATGTTGCGGCACTCCTGCGTGCTTTCGGGGACCGTACGCTCGTTCGCCCACTGCTTGAATACTGCTCAGCAGTGTGGGATCCGTACCAGATAGGGTTGATAGAAGATATAGAGAAGATCCAACGGAGAGCAGCGCGCTTCGTTACAGGATCATTTAGTAATCGCGAAAGCGTTACGGAGATGATAGATAAACTCCAGTGGAAGACTTTGCAAGAGAGGCGCTCAGTAGCTCGGTACGGGCTTTTGTCAAAGTTTCGAGAACATACCTTCACCGAAGAGTCAAGCAGTATATTGCTCCCTCCTACGTATATCTCGCGAAGAGACCATGAGGATAAAATCAGAGAGATTAGAGCCCACACAGAGGCATACCGACAATCCTTCTTTCCACGAACAATACGAGACTGGAATAGAAGGGAGAACCGATAGAGGTACTCAAGGTACCCTCCGCCACACACCGTCAGGTGGCTTGCGGAGTATGGATGTAGATGTAGATGTAGATGTAGATTATGCAGGTGTACGAGTTTCTTTAGCTCTTCAGTGTATATGGGTGTGGAGTATCTTTTGTGCTTGAATTTCATGTACTGTAACACGGCACTTTTATACTAAGTTCTATAAGAAAACTTTACATTTTGTATATGATACAACCGGTGAAATTAATTGTAAATATCCTCCCACCCCACTTCATGTTCTCCTTTGACGGTAGCGTAAGACTGTTGAAACCGGCCATATAGGAACAATAAGAGCTTCGATACTGCGATCGTGGAGCACGTAGTGTGTTCTTCATTCCCATCCATATAGATCACCTCGTTGCACAACATATATACCTTAAAAAACTGTGAGCTTCATCACGATTTCCCACAAACTTTTTGCAGTGTATACATGGACATACTGATGCATTCGCAGTGGAAAATTATCTCTTAGTATGGAAGCTAAGGAGAAATTTGAAAAAAAAAAAGATTTAAATTCGATATGAATTAATAAAAACTTTAAATTTTCCTGATGCCATTGTAATTTTGTAAGAGACTGCAAAGGATTTGAAGAATCAGTTTTCAGTATGGAAAGCGCCATGGGAAGTGGTTATAGGATGAACATAAATAAAAGTAAAATAAGGAAAAAGGAATGCAGCTGAATTACATGACGTGATGTGACGGAATTAGATTAAGAAATAAGACGCTGAAGCTTCTAAGCGTCTATTACTGTTGCGACATAAAAGTAACTGAAGTTGGCCGTAGTAAAGAGAAAATTAATAGTTTAATGGCTAAAGCAGGGAAAGTTTTGTTTAAAAAGAGAAATGTGTGTCAATACCAAATGTTCTTAAGTGTTGTAAAGTCATTTACCGTAGTATTTGTCTGAAGTACAGCCTTATATAACAGTGGAACGTGGACAATAAACAGTTAACTGAGGAAGAAAACGGATGCTTGTGAAATGTGATCATGCATAAGAATACCGGACGTTACATTGGTGAAGAGCAACGTCATGTTGAATGGTGTCTCTAAAAGGATAAATTTAGGCTTGCATAGCAGTGGCCTTGATCTGGATCTATTAAAGGAGAAACAGATGCGCTGAGTTGGCTAGGGCCCACTTACGTTTCGACTGGGTTTGATATCACGACGTAATAAAAACTGAATAAATGATTGGTTTTATTTTGTGGAAGGGATTACGAAAATGAATTTCATTGGTTTCTTAAGGTGGAAAGAGGTGGTGGTACGGTGTTGCGTATTGAGTAGGTTGGATAACTAATGAACAGGTACTGAACTATCTTGGGAACAAATGAGCTTTACTGCACAACTAAGAGAAAGCATACCGTGAGCCATTAAGGAGCCATTAATAAGGCAATGACTGGAACCGTAGAACTGTAGAAAGCGGGTTCACATGGATGTAGCGTGTAGCATTAATACTCTGATGAAGGTATTTGCACAGTATGGACTACCGTGGACAGTTTTATCAAGCCTATCTTCGTGTTGAAGACCATAAAAACAGCTTTTAGATAAAAGAAGACTTCCAAATCTTTCGTCTGAGTATTCTTTGAACTCGAGAAACTTTACCGTTAGTATCGTAAGGGGCACACCACTTTTAAAACAAACAATCGGTTTATGAAGCGCAGATTGAAAAGACGTGCAAAATGGATGCTGGGTGTCACTAATAAACAAAAATGCGGAAATGAGGGCAGCAGTGGAGTTTTTGGCAGAGGGTGCGGCTGCACATTAGGAGCTCGACAATGGAGAGCGGGCACTTAATGTGCTCCCCGGGGCCGCAGGCGGTCTTTATCGGCCACCTCGTGACACCCGGTGCTTAGTTATCCCATTGTTCCGCCACAAGTTTGCACCGACGTACACATTGTTTCGTCTTCCATACACAAACTGAACCAAAACTACAGATAACGCTAAACCACTTGCTCTTTTAATTAAATAATGCGTCGCGCTAACTGATGATGTCTTGTGGCATTTAGCTAAGCCTAACTTCTTGTACCTGCGAGATAAAATCTGCCGCTGCAAGAGCTTACGTAATGAACAACGTTACGTATATATAGCAATGACACGGTTACAGGAGTGACTAAGCGCCAGATGAGCTCACAGGAATTCAGATGAAGAATTGATAAAAACTACGTACATCCCAGGTGTAAAAATCCAATGCTGAAACGTACCTGTTTACCAAACCTGTGCAGTGGACGTAGAGGAAACCCCACGGATGTTAATCCATCAACAGACTGACAAATATTTAACCAGAGGGAATTTAAACGAAAGTAATGTGTATTTTATATTGCAACTTGGCAATAAGGTTGATAGGCATTGTTTTGAGGACTTCACACATCTTCACTCAGTTTCTAATGGAAATAATTACACGGAAAAAAGGTACTATTTGGCCATTTGTTTTAAAAGCTACATATGTTTTTCAGTTATGCTAGGAAATGGCCTAATAAACCAAGACCTAGGTCCAAAAGATAGTTAGTGTGTTTTTTATGTAATAATGTTTCTTAAGTAAACAGAAATTCTAAAAATTAATGCTTTGGCAACACGTATTTCGGTGACGTGCTTTTGCATATAATTTTTAAATGGTAAACTCTTAAAGCTTCTTAAATAAAACAAACGCTATTGGTTGAAAAATGGTTCAAATGGCTCTGAGCACTATGGGACTTAACATCAATGTCATCAGTCCCCTAGAACATAGAATTACTTAACCCTAACTAACATAAGGACATCACAAAACACCCAGTCATCACGAGGCAGAGAACACATGCTATTAACATTCTACATATTTATCCTTCATGTCTACATATTTTCAGCCCTCTACCGCTAGAGAACTCCGCAATGTAGCGCGTGACATGGCGGTGCGTAACGTAACTGTGTCGCTGCGTGAGAAACTGTGCGGTGTAATCGAGTTTCGAATTCGAAGAGTTCGTCCACACATGGAGCACCCTGTCCTTCAACATGACAATGCCGGACATACACGAAAGCTGCGACGCCTGCAATAACCCGACGCGTTAACTGTCATCGATCATACTCCACACAGTCTCCACGTGGCTGCATCCGATTTTCATCTGTTTCCAGAACTGAAAGCACATATTCGAAGACTTCAGTTTGATAGTGATGAAGCCATGCAAGTAGAGAAGAGGTGGTAGTTCCGTCAACGAAGGCAAACATTCTACTGTGACGATATCAACAAACTGATGTCTCGTTGGGAGAAATATGTTCAATGGTGCGAAATAAATGTGTAATCATCAAGAATAGAAACGTAGAACGTTAAGAACGTTAGTTTTATTTAAAAAGCTTCAAGAGCTTTCACAAAAAAATTCGAAGGAATTACTTTTCATGCCTCGGGCATGGATGTGTGTGATGTCCTTAGGTTAGTTAGGTTTAAGTAGTTCTAAGTTCTTGGGGACTGATGACCTTAGATGTAAAGTCCCATAGTGCTCAGAGCCATTTTTTGAATTACTTTGCAGCACGACCTCGTAGTTCACTTCGCAGGAAGTTGCAAACCATGAGTTAGCAGTATCACACCTAAGAAAGCTCGATGGTGTGTCAAGGGCTAATGGTCCAGGAACCAACAGTTTATTTAAATTTACACGCTACATGGTAAACACTTAAAACTGTTCGATTGTGGAGTAACTCTTTATGTGTGAAACACTTCTGTAGCCAGTAAGGTAAGTTAAATATGTCTCCAATTGAAACGTTGGGTTGCTTGGTTCTTGGACTTTCTACAGTAAACCATTTCGTGACGCTCAACGGTTGTCCTGCAACTGGAGTTTGGTAGCCATCTCTGTAACCATTCCGCGCTTATTAAACGAGCCACTTACGAATCATGCTGCTCTTCATTGAATCTTCTCTCTCTTCTTAACAGTACACAGACTGATGAACACGGCTCAAAAATCAGTCCAGAAAGTGTTCTGTAGACCACTTCTTTTGTGGAAAACTACGTCTCTTTAAAATTCTTTCAATGAATATCAGTTTGGCATCTATCTTTCCTGCAATTAGTTTTACGTAGTGATTTCGCTTTGTTTCGCTACATATTATAGGTTGTTGCTGTTCCCAGTGATTTCCCACCAAAAGCGTAATCGTTCGGTAATGGATATCTGTGCTTAATTATTAACAATATGTTACATTTGCTTACGTTCAGGATCAACTACCATACTCTGCACCTATTATAGATCCTCTGTAGGTGTTCCTGATTTCCTGTAGACAAGTAGACAACAGCATCGGCTGTTAGCCACCAGATTAGTGACTGTAGCTTGTACCACAAACATGGACTCTATTCAAGTTAAGTAAATGTTCCAGTCATATAAATAAAGAACCGTATTAATTCATGCATTTGTGTTGTAGAAAGAGGATACCGGCCACCCATAACAACATCCTGTCCCATGCTTCCTTGCGGTGCAGAACTCAACAAGAACAATTCGTTGAGTTATATCTACTGGAAGACTTTAATCAACGCACAAAACTAGTCCGATATTCGCTAATCTCGTACTTTGTTCACTAAACGACAGTGCGGATCTGTATTCAGAGCCTTCTGGAAGTCTACACTACATAAGTCTGGATGAGAATTTGGAGCTAACAATAGCAAGACCACTGTTTACGGTGTCCATGTTGATTTTTATAGAGGAGATTTTCGTTTTCGAAACAAGTCGTAATTCGTGACCATAAAATTTTCTACATAATTCAACAGATTGTCCTTAGTGATCTAGGCCCGTGTTTCTCTGTACTCTCATTCCGATTAGCGCGCCGTTGTTCGTTATTGTTGAAGACTTTTTCCGAGTGAATGAATGTCGCCTCGACAGACTGAATTTCGTAGGCAAATTTAACATCTACTGTATTCTAGGGCAATGAGAGTGAAGTAGTTGTGCTCGAAATTTGGTATGCAAGCTGGTCCGTATTCTGTGATCGTAGAATAGACCTGCTGAAACACATTCCAACATCTTCATTTTGGTAATATTATAACACTTCGAGAACCGAGGCAATCGCTGATGGCATGTTAGGCGAAGTTCCTTAGATGTGAGGCAGATGGTTTCTAATCAGTTTCCCAGGATGAGCTGTGGAATTTGTACTCAGAAAGTTCAATATTGCGATTCGCATTGTGAGGGTTCCGTATAAACTTAATTTTGTGTATGGATAGTCAATCTGTATGTTTTGATGAGTGAGTTTGCCAGTATCTATTGATTTCATTGACTTAGGAGCTTAAATTTTTACACCACGAAGGTGCCTTACACTTCAGTGTTTGACATAAATTTCAACTTGACACCTGAGGAAAGGGAGCTCTGCAGACGGACAGACTGGAGGGCGAAAGTGATCCTATAAGGGTTCTGGTTTTAGTGATTGAGGTACGGAATCCTATAAACTTATTGTGGTATGGCATTGTTGGTTGGGAAATCACCTCTAATTGTAAAGGTTTTCTGACATCGCAGACAGTGTCATCTAAATCTACATCTACGTGATTACTCTGCTATTCACAATAAAGTGCCTGCCAGAGGGTTCAATGAACCACCTTCAAGCTGTCTCTCTACCGTTCCACTCACGAACGGCGCGCGGGATAAAACGAGCACTTAAATTTTTCTGTGCGAGACTTGATTTCTCTTATTTTATGATGATGATCATTTCTCCCTATGTAGGTGGGTACCAACATAATGTTTTCGCAATCGGAGGAGAAAACTGCTGATTGAAATTTCATGAGAAGATCACGCCGCAACGAAAAACTCCTTTAATGATTGCTACTCCATTCACGTATCATGTCTGTGACACTATAGCCCCTATTTCGGGATAATACAAAACGAGCTGCCCTTCTTTGTACTTTTTCGATGTCATCCGTCAGTCCCACCTGATGCGGATCCCACAGCCCACAGCAATACTCCACAATAGGACGGACAAGCGTAGTGAAAGCAGTCTCTTTAGTAGACGTGTTGCACCTTCTAAGTGTTCTGCCAATGAATCGCAGTCTTTGGTTTGCTCTACCCACAATGTTATCTATGTGATCGTTCCAATTTAGGGTATTTGTAATTGTAATCCCTAAGTATTTAGTTGAATTTACAGCCGTCAGATTTGTGTGACTTATCGTGTAATCGAAATTTAGCGGATTTCTTTTAGTACTCATGTTAATAACTTCACACTTTTCCTTATTCATGATCAATTGCCACTTTTCGCACCATACAGATATCTTATCTAAATCATTTTGCAAGTCGTTTTGATCATCTGATGACTTTACAAGACGGTAAATAACAGCATCATCTGCAAACAATCTAAGACGGCTACTCAGATTGTCTCTTGTGTCGTTAATATAGATCAGGAACAATAGAGGGCCTGTAACACATCCTTGGGGAACGCCTGATATTACTTTTGTTTTACGATGACGTTCCGTGTATTACTACGAACTGTGACCTTTCTGACAGGAAATGAGGAATCCAGTCGCACAACTGAGGCGATACTCCGTAGGCACGCAGTTTGGTTAGAAGACGCTTGTGAGGAACGTTGTCGAAAGCCTTCTGGAAATCTAAAAATATGGAATCAATTTGACATCCCCTGTCAATAGCACTTATTACTTCATGAGTATAAAGAGATAGTTGTGTTTCACAAGAACGATATTTTCTGAAACCGTGCTGACTATGTGTGAATAAATCGTTTCCTTCGAGGTACTTCATAATGTTCGAATACAGTGTATCATCGAAAACCTTACTGCAAATCGACGTTAGTGATATAGGCCTGTAATTCAGCGGATTACTCCTACTTCCCTTTTTGGGTACTGGCGTGACTTGAGCAATTTTCCAGTCTTTAGGTACGGATCTTTCTGTGAGCAAAGTCGTTGTATATAATTATTAAACACGGGGCTATTTTATCGGCATACTCTGAGAGGAACCTGACTGGTATACAATCTGGACCGGAGGCCTTGCCTTTATTAAGTGAGTTAAGCTGCTTCGTTACACCGATGATATCTACTTCTATGTTTCTCTTCTTGGCAGTTGTTCTTGATTGGAATTCAGGAATATTTACTTCTTCTTCTTTGTTGAAGGAATTTCGGAAAACCGTGTTTAATAACTCTGCTTTAGTGGCACTGTCATCAGTGACTTCACCGTTGTTATCGCGCAGTGAAGGTAGTGACTGCGTCTTGCCACTGGTGTCCTTTATGTATGACCAGAATCTCTTTGGGTTTTCAGCCAATTTTTCAGACAGAATTTCGTTGTGGAAATTATTAAAAGCATCTCGCATTTAAGTACGCGCCATATTTCGAACATCTGTATCACTTTGCCAGTCTTGGGGATTTTGCGTTCTTTTCAATTTGGCGTGCTTTTTTCGTTGCTTCTGCAACAACGATCTGACCCATTTTGTGTACCATGGCGGATCAGTACCATCACTTATTAATTTATTTGGTATATATCTCTCAGTTGCTGTCGATACTATCTCTTTGAAAATATTCCACAACTTTTCTACACTTACATGATCAGATCGGAAGGAGTGAGACTGTATCTTAAAAAGGCGCTAAGAGCATTTTTATCAGCTTTTTTTTAAATAGATATACTTTACGTTTCTTTTTGATGGTAGTAGGTGTTACGGTATTCAGCATATCAGCAACTGCCTTGTGGTCGCTAATCCTTGTATTCGTCACAATGCTCACTATTTGGTCAGGATTATTTGCCGCTAAAAGGTCAAGCATGCTTTCGCAACCATTTACGCATCGAGTGGGCTCATCAGCTAATTGTTCAAAATAATTTTCTGAGAAAGCATTAAGTAGAATTACGGATGACGTTTTATGCGCCGGCCGCGGTGGCCGAGCGGTTCTAGGCGCTACAGTCCGGAACCGTGCGACCCCTACGGTCGCAGGTTCGAATCCTGCCTCGGACATGGATGTGTGTGTGTGATGTCCTTAGGTTAGTTAGGTTTAAGTACTTCTAAGTTCTAGGGGACTGATGACCTCAGCAGTTAAGTCCCATAGTGCTCAGAGCCTTTTGAACCATTTTTGAACGTTTTATGCCTGCCGCGGGCTTTAACTTTTCAGCAATTATTTCTTCTGAGTCGCAGGGTCGGTAAAACGACCCAATTAATAGTTTAGTCCGATTGTCAGGTATAACCTCTACCCATACTATTTCACACGAACTATCTTCTTCAATTTCGCTACAAGGCAAACTCCCTCTGACGGTAATAAATATTCCACCACGAACTGTATTTAATCTATCCTTTCTGAACACTGTTAGATCGTTTGAAAAAATTTCGGCTGGACTTATTTCCGGCTTCAGCCAGCTCTCTGTACCTACACCTGTTTGAGCTTCAGTGCTTTCTATTAGTGCTTGGAGCTCTGGTTCTTTCCCAACACAGCTACGACAATTTACAACTACAATACCTATCGTTTCTACAACTACCTTACCTGTAGACTTTTAGACGGGCGTCCCTTCTGTCCTTAAGGTAGTGTGAGAATTGTGTGTAATCTGTAATTATGCACTTTAGGTGACTACAACGTAGAGTACGTTTAGAGTTTAGTGTGAAGTTTGTGTTGTTGATGACTATGATAGAAAAGGAGGGGGTGAAGCCCAATGTCAGCACATAGCCTGCTATCTCGAAAAGCACTAGTTTAACGCACCTATCCAATGCCCACTGTCATTCCCTTACTCCATGAGACACTGGAAAGACGTTTAGAATTTAATCCAGGGTTGACCAAGATCTGTTCACCATCACGTAGCCTCCATCCCATTTTTTGTGTCATCAGTGGTATAGCTGGTTAGATGTGACCTGCCACAATTGCCTCGATTTTAATCTTAGGGTAACACTTGAACCCGACGTCCTCAGTTTAAAGTCGGCTTCCTTTACAGTTTTCGGTCTACGGCGGCTTCTAGTAGGGTGGAAGTTATTCTGTGTCGTGTTGAGACATAATACATGTATCATTATTCTGTCTCATATTTTCGTTAGTGTTTACCATGTGTTTCTTTCGTAGCGAATTCCGCAGTGAATCTCAGCATTCATAATCCTATCAATTCACATAATTTTCAGAGTACTGCATCTCAAACGCTTGTATTTTCTTCTTTCGCGATTTTTCCACAGTCCACCCTGCGTACAAAACTATGCTCCAGTGCTGCAAACACACACAAAATATTCCCTGTAGTACTAGTAGACTTTCTTTGGCGAAGAGTGTTCGTTTTGCTCGGGCTAGTCTGCAACCAATGTGGAAGAATTCCTTCATTTCATAACTGCATGCACTGTCATAATTTAGTCTATGATCATTCTCTACACATGTTCTGTAATCCGTGCTCGGTTCATTCCATTCAACAGGATCTGCTATTCTTCTTCACCTTCACATCGGATCGTAATGTCATCAGTGAATCTGTCCACTGATTTATTTTCGTAGTGAATTTTAATCCCGCTTCCGAACATTTCATTCAGTTTCTTCCGTGCCTCTTCGATATACGCGTTGAACAGTAGAGGAGAAAGGCTACATCGTTGCCATACGCAATTTCTAATCCGATCACTTCTCTCTTTATTTCACAATCTTTTGTTCCCTCTGGGTACCAGAGCAGACCGTATACTATCCCTCCCTCCCTACGCCGTATATCTCTTTTTCTGAGGATTTTACACATTTAGCATCACATTACTTTGGGAACTTTTTCCTAAGTCAACAAATCCTACAACAGTGCCTTGATTTTCCTTTAATCTTACATCCATTATGAAGCTTAACGTCAGAATTGTCTCTCTCATTCCTGTACCTTTCCTATAGCTGAACCTTTTGTCATATAAGATATAGTTCATACTGAGAAGTCTGTACATAGCCACCAGGTTACATTTCTTTGAGCATATTGAACGCTGACGTTCGTAGGTCAGTAAGCGGATCGAAATAATTTACTCAATCACTCAATGACTACATTGGCATTGAAATCGAAAATGAAAGAGAATGCCGAAACAACCGTGAGATACCGATGAGTAACCATTGGGAGTGATCTACATTCGAGTGACTGCGTAAAACTAGTAGTAGACAAAGCAGGGGCAACGCTGAGATGCAATGGAAGATTCTTCAGGAAATGTAATTCTTCCGCCAAAGAAATGGCTAACAATTTCCTTTTACGGTCGATTATTCAGTCACGATGATGTCTTGGACCCTTACTGGTTAGAGTAATAGAGAGGAGGAGAAGCTCCAACGAACAATAGTACGTTTCTTCATGGGATTGTTTAGTACTCGTGAGAGCGTTATAGAAATTCTCAACAGACTCCAGTGGCCGACGTAACAACAGAGGTATTGTGTGTCGCAAGGGCGTTTACTGTTGAGAAGAGTAGGGCATCATGTTACTTTCTGTCCCATACGTCTTGCGAAATACTCGCGACGAGAATATCAGAGAAAACATAGGTTTATCGACAGTCGTTCTTCGCACGACAGGAACAAGGAGAGAGCAGACGTACCCTCCGTCACACACCGTATAGGTGAGAGAACGATTGCTGGATCCCCCTCCCCCGCTAAAATACAACATTTTACTGAGCATGGCAGAGTTTACATACGTCTGGAAGGAAGATGCAGTCAGCACTGTGACTGAATATCGGAAACTGACGGAATTTCATCCAGGTATTAAAGAAATTACAAGATTTGTCAGTTGTAGATATCTCTACTGCGCTTGTTTCGCCTCACAGAACACTCTAAGTGATTAAACGAATCAGAACAGCCATCTGAATTTGCAGTCTAGGCTACTGTCCTCTTCGTTACCCCACAAATGTTATTGAATTTCTTTTTCAAACTCTTAATTTGCTCTCCATTTATCCATGCGTTGATTTCGTGCGAGTAATTGCAGTGATAAAAATCCTGGACTTACCCATTGCGGGGTGTTACGTTTAATATTTTTCTCGGATTCTTTAAACTATTAAAGGAAAAGAGACAAATGATGATGACGCAGGAGGACGAAATGAATTTATTCACAAAAAAAACACTTAACTGCTTGCTTGGCAATGACCGATACCCTAAGTGGGCTCTAACGGGAATGTGCATACGTATTCCGTACATTAATGTGGACAGTCGTCGGGTACAGGCAAAGAGAGGGTTATTCATGCCCGAAAGACCCACGACTGGTTTTTTCCCCATCCTACCGTACTAGTTGTTTTACCAATTACATAAATTCACTTGATGACTTTCTCCTGCTTGCAGCTAGTACTGTTGTTTACTTTCAACAAGGACAATGTTGAATGATTTTGGATGTCAACCGATTTTATGTACTACCCCAGATTATTCATTTCTTATTTACTTTTGATTAAATCTTCCCTTTTATTCGCTTGTTTTTTTCGTACTGTAAACTGTTTATAAATTGTTTAGTTTTCACGGTGCCTTGCTATTATTATCCTACTGAAAGTTTGAGACGGGAGAACTTAAAACAGATTCAGTGCATTTTAACAGCTGCGTGCATTTAGAGCCATGAAGTACATAATAAGCATGTGTCGAACAAACGTTTTCTTGTTCAAAGAGGGATTTATTCGCACCTGTAGCATTAACCCTGCAGCTGCACTATTCATGGAGGCGACAAAAGTTATGGGATATCTCCTAATATCGTGTGTGACCTCCTTTTTCCCGGCATGGTACAGTAACTCGACGTGGCATGTACTCGACAAGCCGTTGAAAGTCCCCTGCAGAAATACTGAGCTATGCTGCCTCTGTAGTCCCCCATAATTGCGAAAGTGTTGCCGGTGCAAGAGTTTGTGAACGAACTGACCTCTCGATTCTTCCCAAAAAGTGTCCATGAGATTCGTGTCGGGCGATCTGGTTGGCCAAATCATTCGCTCAAACTGTCCAGAATTTTCTTCAAACAAATCGCGAACAATTGTGGCTCGGCGACAAGACGCATTCTCACCCATAAAAAATCCGTAGTTGAGTGGCTGCAAATGATCTCCAAACAGTCGGACATAACCGTTCCCAGTCAATGAGCGGTTCAGTTGGACCAGAGTTCCATGTAAACACAGCTCACACCACTATGGAGCCACCACCAGATTGCACAGAGCCTTGTTGATAACTTGGGTCCAGAGCTTCGTGGGGTCTGCGCCGCACTCGAACCCTACCATCAGCACTTACCAAATGAAAAAGGGACTCTTCTAACCAGGCCACGGTTTTCCAGTCGTCTAGGTTCCAACTGACATGGTCACGAGCCTAGGAGAGGCGCTGCAGACGATATAGTCCTATTCCAAAGGCAATCGCGTTAGTCGTCGCTGCCATAGCCCATTAACACCGAATTTCGCCGCACTATTCTAACGGATACGTTTGTCGTAGGTCACACATTGATTTCTGCTGTTATTTCAGCTAGTGTTGCTTGTCTGTTAGTACTGACAGCCCTAGGCCAAAGCCGCTGCTCTCGGCCGTTAAGTGCAAGCCGTCAACCACTACGTTGTCCATGGTGAGAGGTAATGCCAGAAATTTGGTGCTCTTGAAACTATGGATCTCGGAACATTGAATTCTCTAACTATTTACGAAATGGAATGTACCATGCGTCTAGCTCCAACTACCATTCCACGTTCAAAGTCTGTTAATTCCTGTGGTGCGGCCTTAACCACCTTTTCACATGGATTAACTCAGCACAAATGTCACCTCCGCCAGTGCACTGCCCTTTTGGATTAGATTACATTACATTAGATTTAGTTTTTGTTCCATCCACCCAAAAATGAAATAATTTTCGAAAGTGTGGAACATGCCAGGAACTATACCATAAAAACATAATACATTTGAATATAATAGTCACTTCCCTGATCATTTGTCAGGGAATTGTCAAGGCACGTGAATAAATCAGAGTAAACTGGAATTTCTAATATTTACAGAAGCAATACACTGTCAGACTGAAATATAGTGATGCGCTTTTAATAAATTTATCATACCCAAAATACGTAATCTTGAGTGTTGTGACTAAATGCTGTCAAAACTGATGTCTAACAGGTCTTTTTACTCAAGACGGTCTTACAGTCCTTGTTAAGATATTCATCTATAGAGTAGAAGGAGTTTCCTACCAAAAAGTTTTTGAAACTCTGTTTAAATTGTGCTTTATTTGAAACGAAGTTTTTAATGGGTGCTGGCAGATTATTGAAAATATGTGTTCCTGAATATTGGACCCCGTTTAGGTCCAAGGTGAGTGATTCTATGTCTTTATGTAGATTGTTCTTATTCCCAGTAATAATTCTAAGCACTGAACTGTTGGTTGGAAACAGAGACTTATTATTGTGAGCAAATTTCATTAAGGAATAAACATACTGAGAAACAGTTGTTAGAGTACCCAATCCATTGAATGGATTTCTGCATGAGTTTCTTGGAATTTACACCACAAATGAGTCTTATTACAAGCTTTAGCACTATGAAAATTTTTGCTTGATTTGACCAGTTATCCCAGGATATGATCCCATCTGACATGATAGAATGAAAATGAGCATAGTATAACAATTCTTTAATATTTATATGTCCTATAGCTGACATCATTAACATTGCAAATACAGACTGGTTTAGGCGCTTCAGCAATTGTGTGGTATGCCCGTCCCAACTGAATGTATTATCAAGTTGTAATCCCAGAAATTTAACACTGTCAACCTCTTGTATCTGCATGTCTTCACTTGCCATGCACATGCTGGAAGGAAATCTCGTAGGGGTCCTGAACTGCATATAATGGGTCTTTTCAAAGTTTAATTTGTTAGTGAAAATTTAATTAGCAGCCATTTCTATATGTGTACTTGACTTGCTATTTATTGCATGTTTGTATCATCAACAAATCAAACTTAGCATCTGGCAATGTCTCAGACGAAAGGTCATTAATGTACACAAGAAAAAGCAGCGGACCCAAAATGGAACCTTAAGGAACATCCCATGTAATTATTTCCCAAACAGATGAAGACTGATTGCCTACTCCACGGATATTTCGCAACGGCACCCTTGTTTCCTGTTAGTTAGGTAACACTGGAACCATTTTGTAGCACTTCCAGTGACACTAAAATATTCTTATTTACTTAAGTGAACAGTCAGAGACTTTTGACAGGTCACAGAAAATGCCAGTAGCCTCTAATCTGTTATCTAATGGATTGAGCACATTCCTAATGTACGTGTAAATAGCGTTCTTTATAGCGGAACCCTTAAGGAACCAAAACTGTGATTTGGACGACATATTATTTGCTGCCAGATGCTGAGGAAGATGCTTGAAGACATTGTTTTCTAATATACAGGGTTATTACAAATGATGGAAGCGATTTCACAGCTCTACAATAACTTTATTATTTGAGATATTTTCACAATTCTTTGCACACACATACAAAAACTCAAAAAGTTTTTTTAGGCATTCACAAATGTTCGATATGTGCCCCTTTAGTGATTCGGCAGACATCAAGCCAACAATCAAGTTTCTCCCACACTCGGCGCAGCATCTCCCCATCAATGAGTTCGAAAGCATCGTTGATGCGAGCTCGCAGTTCTGGCACGTTTCTTGGTAGAGGAGGTTTAAACGCTGAATCTTTCACATAACCCCACAGAAATAAATCGCATGTGGTTAAGTCGGGAGAGCGTGGAGGCCATGACATGAATTGCTGATCATGATCTCCACCACGACCGATCCATCGGTTTTCCAATCTCCTGTTTAAGAAATGCCGAACATCATGATGGAAGTGCGGTGGAGCACCATCCTGTTGAAAGATGAAGTCGGCGCTCTCGGTCTCCAGTTGTGGCATGAGCCAATTTTCCAGCATGTCCAGATACATGTGTCCTGTAACGTTTTTTTCGCAGAAGAAAAAGGGTCCGTAAACTTTAAACCGTGAGATTGCACAAAACACGTTAACTTTTGGTGAATTGCGAATTTGCTGCACGAACGCGTGAGGATTCTCTACCGCCCAGATTCGCACATTGTGTCTGTTCACTTCACCATTAAGAAAAAATGTTGCTTCATCACTGAAAACAAGTTTCGCACTGAACGCATCCTCTTCCATGAGCTGTTGCAATCGCGCCGAAAATTCAAATCGTTTGACTTTGTCATCGGGTGTCAGGGCTTATAGCAATTGTAAATGGTAAGGCTTCTGCTTTAGCCTTTTCCGTAAGATTTTCCAAACCGTCGGCTGTGGTACGTTTAGCTCCCTGCTTGCTTTATTCGTCGACTTCCGCGGGCTACGCGTGAAACTTGCCCGCACGCGTTCAACCGTTTCTTCGCTCACTGCAGGCCGACCCGTTGGTTTCCCCTTACAGAGGCATCCAGAAGCTTTAAACTGCGCATACCATCGCCGAATGGAGTTAGCAGTTAGTGGATCTTTGTTGAACTTCGTCCTGAAGTGTCGTTGCACTGTTATGACTGACTGATGTGAGTGGATTTCAAGCACGACATACGCTTTCTCGGCTCCTGTCGCCCTTTTGTCTCACTGCGCTGTCGAGCGCTCTGGCGGCAGAAACCTGAAGTGCGGCTTCAGCCGAACAAAACTTTATGAGTTTTTCTACGTATCTGTAGTGCGTCGTGACCATATGTCAATGAATGGAGCTACAGTGAATTTATGAAATCGCTTCAATCATTTGTAATAGCCCTGTATATATTTTTTTTATAATGCCGGCGAAAGTAAAGCTGATCGATAGTTTGACTGTACCTGTATATCTCTCTTCTTGTTAAGGGGCTAACGTCAACATATTTTATACAGTCTGGAAATGTTCCACTGATAAGAGATCGATTACACAAATAACTAAAGACAGAACTCAGCTCACATGAACACTCTTTCATTAACATCGTTGCTATGTTATCTTGACTACTAGAATAATTTGCTTTTAAAGACTTGATGATGGATGCTTCTTCTGTGGGAGAAGTGAGTGTCATTTCCATTTTGTAGAGAATGGTCTCAGATATTCTATTTTACTCTTTTGTGGTCCTGTTAACCCTGTGTTGTCAGTAACAGAAACAAAGTACTTATTTAAGAGGTTTGCAGTACTACATACACTGGTTACCAGTGTCCCTCTTGTTTTTGCACCTGGCTGTTCCTCTTCCTTCATGGCCACACCTGCCTGTGTCTTCAGTATATCCCATATAATTACCTGATGTAATTATCTTTTTGCCATAATAAATCGGCTTAGAATGAGAATTTCACTCTGCAGCGGAGCGTGCGCTATATGAAACTTCCTGGCAGATTAAAACTGTGTGTCCGACCGAAACTCGAAGTCGGGACCTTTGCCTTTCGCGGGCAAGTGCTCTACCATCTGAGCTACCAAATCACGACTGAGGCTCGGTACTCACAGCTTTACTTCTGCCAGTATCTCGTCTCCTACCTTCCAAACTTTACAGAAGCTCTCATTCTGGAAACATCCCCCAGGCTGTGGCTAAGCCATGTCTCCGCAGTATCATTTCTTTCAGGAGTGCTAGTTCTGCAAGGTTCGCAGGAGAGCTTCTGTAAAGTTTGGAAGGTAGGAGACGAGATACTGGCAGAAGTAAAGCTGTGAGTACCAGGCGTGAGTCGTACTTCGGTAGCGCAGCTGGTAGAGCACTTGCCCGCGAAAGGCAAAGTTCCCGAGTTCGAGTCTTGGTCGGGCACACAGTTTTAATCCGCCAGGAAGTTTCAAATCTGCTTAGATTTCTGGGTTACTTGCTTCGGTATTCTACAATATTCCTTTTAACGCATTAAAATGCTAACATCAGAGCAGTTCATAGATAGTAGATACAGTTCCTTTTTGTCCCACATGACACCTTTATTTCTTTTGTAATCCGTAGTTTATTTTTAGACTACTGTTTAATTTCAGTTACCTTTAGGGGAAAACTGTTTTCAGACAAGGAAGTAACTTTATTAACGAATGCTGTGTACTTTCCATTTGAGTCAGAAGTATTGTAAACATCATGTCTTTCAGAAATCTCCTAAAATATCTACATTTGTAACCGATTTATTAGCCCCTTGTACTCATATTTCATAGATTTTATATCCTGACAAGTTTAAACATTTAACATGAGATGGTGCATGGCATGGTCAAGTAGCTAATTTACTATTGGTTTCGTGATACGAATTTTTTCCCTGGATTTGTTTGCAAAGATATTATTAATAGCAGTCTCTGAGCATTTTCATATCGTAGTTGCGATGTTTACAGTAGGTATTAAATTGAATGACTGTGTTACGGATTGCAATAATTGTTCACTGACACAGCTTTTATATAAATCCACATTAAAAACACCAGCAACCACTATTTCCTTGTTTTCTTACTGTGAGATGGGACAACAGAGCTACCAATTTTTTATGAAGAGGCTAAAGTTTCCTACAGGTGCTCTAAACATACTTTCTATTATGAAGGTCTTATTATGACATACTACTTCTGTCGCACAAGCTTTTAAGTGGTGCTCTGAGCAAAATTCATTAATATCAGTGCCTTGAATTAAAACAGTTTCTGATAAATGTTTCTGCGTCTTTTTCCGTATTTTCTCTACATAAGTAAAAGGCTAACTTAAAGCATGTAACATTCAACGTATCTATACTAGTGATCACATGATGTCAGAGACGCAGATCATATCTACTGGTTTTCTCAGCTCTAATTCTTGAGCATTGCTTATATGCACGTAATACTGCCACCATCTCTATATGTGCATATTGCTATCGCGTTACATCTGTTACCTTAGTGTAACTTGGGTATGCGCTCAGTGGATATAACGTTTGGCTACACCCGTGCGTGCTATTGGTAATGGGAGGTTTCGGCACAGTGGTGTACGACTTTGAGGGGAAATATTAGAGAAAAACAGATGATGCAAAGGACATGATGTTTTTCAGACTAGAACAACAGAACCAATGCACGCCGTAGATATGTAACACGTCGGTCCCCGGTAGCTGAGTGGTCAGCGCGACAGGGTCAATCCTAAAGGCCCGGGTTCGATTTCCGGCTGGGTCGGAGATTTTCTCCTCTCAGGGACTGGGTGATGTGTTGTCCTTATCATCATTATTTCATCCCCATCGACGCAAAAGTCGCCGAATTGGCGTCAAATTGAAAGACTTGCACCAGGCGAACGGTCTACCCGACGGGAGGCCCTAATCACACGACATTTTTTTTATATGGCATATTTGGTAGTGCGTTTGAGAGAAGTGAGCTGAAGTGAATTCAGCTGTTAAAGGTCATGACGCATATCATGACTTGCTGGCAGCTTATGACGTACTCGGAATTTTAAAAACATCATGATACGTTCACTGGTGCCGACACAACGGAGGGGCAATGAGCGTTCCAGAAAGTCTGTTCAAAACAGAAAGAAACGTGCAATAATTTTTCCAAGAAAGAAACCAAAGAAAAATTCCGTTACTCTTGTGAGCATTTGCCAACACTCATCTGCCTCTACATACACTGTCAGAAAAGCTGTAAACATCGTGAAGGACAAGGCCATTTCATTGTCAAATGATGTGACAGGTAGTTCACCGTTATTGGAGTATATGATAAATTCGTACCAAATGAAACAAACATGCCACAGCAAATGATGCCCAAACAGTCGCATCCGTACACGGTATAGCCTCCTCTGGTGACAATGCAGGCGTGTATTCTTGCATGCAAAAGATCATAAAAGTGCCGAATGGCATCCGGCGTTAGATTGTCTCCAGTACCTATACTATGTTCCATTCTTGTTCAATTGACAAGAGATCTGGTGATCTTTCTGGCCACGGCAGTTGTTGTAGACTACGAAGAGCACGTTAAGTCACAGCAGCCTTATGTGAAGGTGCATTGTCCTGGTAAAAAAGCACATCACCTTCCTATCGAAGAAATGGCAGTAGTAAGGGGATAAAAGCCTGACTAATGAAGAAACACCACAAGTCACTACGAGCTGCAACTGATTGCATCCCATACCATGGAGCCTAGAGTGGAACCTATGAGTAGCGGGCGAATATGCCCCGGAATAGATCGCTCAACAGGTCTACCCCGTACAGTTGTATGTTCATCACTCGCATACAGACAGAACCGACTTCCGTCAATGAAGGCAAAAGAATGTCATTCCATTCACCAGTCGACACTTTCAAGACACCAGAGTAGCCGTGCTTGGTGGTTTCATGGTGCCAGTGGTAGCCTGGCCAGAGGCACACATGATCCTAGTCCTGTTTCAAGCAGACGGTCGCGAATGGTGCTTGTGGACGAATAAGGTGCAACATGTACCCATATTTGTTTCCTGGACGATGTTCGGTCTGCCACCGCTGCTCTCAGAATGTGTCGATCTTGATTTGCGTCTGAATATGTAGACGTCCAGAACATGGTCTACGGATGTGGGAATGTTCCACAGACCACTGCTGAAAACAGTGACACACCACCGATTCATTTTGCAACTCGTCGATATTTCCACCGGCCTTCCCGTGGGCTATGATGCGACCCTGTTCAAATGTCTGCAGTCGTTCAACGGCAGTGCGTACTTGCCGGTCGGGAATGGATGTACCCTGGAATATATGTTGCGCACACTCTTCGCCTCTAAACTCAGTATAGTTACCGCCTGCTGAGTCAAAACAGAGGGCGCACGGTTAGGCCTCCAGAGAGCCATCTGATCGCCAGTGATCGAGACAAATTAATTACCAACACTAAAGCGCACTGGTGCCTTAGAATACAGTCCCTGAGGCTTTTGCAGTCATAAATTATGAAAAATATTCCGAGGACCACATGCTGCTGTGCACGGGAAAAGTAATTTCATCAGTGCATACGTGACCTGATACCCACACATTGCCGACAGTGACAGAGTATACATACTTCGAGCTGTAAACCTTTCCGCAGAGCAGGTCAGAGGATAGTTTATATCAGTGTCCCTACACTTTCCTATCTTAATTTCGTGTTATCTTCGAGAGACATGCTACGGAGTCAGAAGAAATGTAGCATAGACTACTTCAAATATCGCTTTTCTGAAAATAACCGATATTATTACACGAAAACGACGTCGTCTTTGTTCCTGGAATTTCCATAAAGGCTTCCCAACCATCTCTCTTGTACTTTCGTATGGTGTACGTCGATTTATTGCAATCCTGGCAGCGCCTCGCTGCATTCCTTTGCCGTCTGTGTCAGTTCTGTTTTACAAGAGCTTCAGATGCAAAAGCAGGGCTCTACAATAACTAGTCCCATCCTTTTGTTTGTGGTATCCCTATTAGACGTACCTAGCTTTCGCAAAAATCCCCAAATAAATGTATGTCTTCCAGCCCTCCCTACTACAGATTCCATGTTTTCGTTCCAGTTCATAATTATTTTGTGGTGAATCCCACCCCTCTTCCTTGCCCTTCGCTCCACGGCCAATAATTTCAGAGAAGTGATAAGTTCCACTCCAGTAGCTGACCAAAGTTGATCACTTAGCTTATAATCAGATGCCGGATCATTCCTTTTCTTGTTTGTGTTCTTCTAAAGTTATCCTCGTTTCACTACTGTACTGTCTATGTGGTTTTGGATTTCGGCACTATACTTAAGTAATGATACTATATGTTGGCAGTCACACCCCAAGGGAATGCTACTGATCCTCGCAGATATATCTTTTATAATGTGACAAGATAATGCTTCTTAGATACATTCGCTACTGCTGAGCAACCGACGTTCAGAATAACTTACTGAATTCTACTGGTCAAATTGTGGAGCTAGTCGGTATCTGTGATATGATCGTATCTTTATTATCATTCTACAGTGTGGTACAGTGTGGAAAGGCATTCATGGACAGGACTCGTCTTCAGCAGAACAGTGGATCGAATCCCCGTGTGGTTCAAAAGGTTCAAATGGCTCTGAGCACTATGGGACTCAACATCTGAGGTCATAAGTCCCCTAGAACTTAGAACTACTTAAACCTAACTAACCTAAGGACATCACACACACCCATGCCCGAGGCAGGATTCGAACCTGCGACCGTAGCAGTCCCGCGGTTCCGGACTGCAGCGCCAGAACCGCTAGACCACCGCGGCCGGCGAATCCCCGTGTGGCCGTCCAGACTGAGCATTTGGGTGACTTCCTTAAATCGCGTAAGTTTGATGCCAAGAAGTTTCCTTTCAAAGAACTTGGCCAATTTAAGTCCTAGTCCTTCCCATATCCGGGTTTGTGCTGCTCTGTATGAGCTCGTCGTCACCAGGAAGTTAAAAATCTATTCTTCCTTCTTTCCTTAAGAAAATCTCTATAACGAAACTCTTCTCGCAACTTTCATTCTGTATTCTTTAGGTCTGGAAAGCTTACAAAATTGTTGAATTACATAGTAGTCAATACTAGCATTTTTTCTGCTTCAGCCAACGAAATTTTAAAATTTTAAATCTTGTGAATATATAATTCGATCAGATACTGAGTAGCTTTAAGAAATTTGATGAACAGGTGTAGTAGACTGAGACCTCTCAATGTGGGCGATAAATAATAATTTCAGCCTATCACCTCATCTTGAACTCCCTCCCCAGCGTTTGATTGGCACGTAAATTAGTTCCTGAATGTATTGTAATGTTGTGTTATGTGAATATTGTTCTGTGTTTCAGCTAAACACTCTGATGGAGAGTTGTAGAAGAAATGCTTAAACATGCACAAACTAAATCGTTTTATTTAAACCTGAAAGTGTCTGGTATGTCGAAGAACAGTCAAAAAGTTTGGCAGATATTGTAAAGCCTTCGAGGCAGGTCCTGGCAACTTCAGGCAGCGTTGGGATCGCCGTGGAAGAGCTTAACGAAGTCATTAAATCGTTGAAAAATATTAAATGGGTTTAGATGATACTAGATGTTAGCTGCAGTGTGCATCCACATCAATAGTTTCGTTATGATCAGCGATGGTGAGTCAGTAAGCCGTTGTACGTACAATACCTTCACGGGTCTGCATATTCGGGTAAGCACAGCACGCCATGTGTCCCCAGCCCCCCTCCCCTGTGGTATTCACACCGCCTATGCCTAGCTGTGCGTATAGAGGAGCATGTAAAGGAGTGTGCATCTATGCATTTTGCTACTGAATTAGCTATACATTATAAAACGTGTACATTATGCAACAAATTTTGTAATTTTTAACATTACTTGTGTTTAAGTGATGTAAAAGATGTTCCATTCCCTACTTTACTCTCTTAGTGGTTGATTTTTTGATTTCTGATTTTTTTTTTTTTTACTTTCTAAAGCAGCCTGTGTTCTTCTCCAGGGTTTCAATTATCTCCATGCCAAACTTAGTTGAAATCGGTTCAATAGTTTAGTTGTGGAAACATAGCAGAGAGATTTACGTTCGCATTTAATAAGATAAGTATGGCAGAATGGAATAAACACATTGAAGAATGTATATGCATTGTGTCCCTGACGTTGATCTGTATTATGTAGCACATATCAACCAATAAAAGCCTCTTCGCCAATATGATAAAGTTCAAAAGTTAAAGAGTAAAAATATTTCCATAATTCGGGTAACTTTCATCAAATCAATAAATATGCTGAACTACACACTTTATAAGGTAGTACATATTCTTCCTCTGGGTTCATGCTATCTCCATCTAAAATTTCATAGAAATCGGTTCAGTAGTTTAGTCATGAGAACGTAACAGAGTTAATCTCGCATTTATAATATTAGCATGGATACAGTTTCAAATTAAGATGCCTTTTTTTCGTGATCCGATTTCAATGAAATAAGGCCTATACGTTGCCACAAGGTATACTAAAGTTCTTGAGAAAGTCCACACCAAAATTAGTCTAGTAATTTTGGAGATTAGCGCGTTCAAACGGACAAAGAGTCAGAAACGACGGTTTTACGTTTTATTATTAGTATAGACGAGAGTGAAATAAGTTAAGTATGTGGATATCAAAGCGAGTTAATTGCATTTGTTAGTTTTTCTATGCTTAACTGCACCTAGATCACGAAAAAACTCCTAATACGACATGTGCTTAAGTCTCAGATCGTGGTCACGGCAGCAATCGTCAACGCAGCCCCATTGGGAGAAGGTGTGCAGTCTCAATGCACATGCCTCTTATGCTTTTACGGGAAATCTTTATCGGCAGACAGAGATTAACTGTCAACACATGAATGTTACCGAATTTATTTAGACAACGGTCACCAGCGAGGCAGGAATAAAATTGTCACCAGCTATATGCCGCTATCAGCTCTGTAGCTATCTGATTACATTTCGTTAAGTTGCCAAATCCTACAACTGAACGGCAAAAATACATCGCTTCTTGTCTCGAGTTAACTCCCAACTACAATACCGTAATGTCGTGAAATATCTCAGCAAACAAAAATTCTCAGGACTAATGCTAAAACAACAAAAGGTCTGACCATAACAGAAAGTCAAGCCCATCAATTCCAACTGAAACAATGTAGCTCACTTTCTTTCTAAGAAGCTTCCGAAGGCTTGTTATTCACTCGATAAGGTTGTTTGACTGTTGATAACATCAGTTTCTTTTAAGACTCCACACACTCTGTTTTGAACAACAAAACTAACGATCATCCATCACTATAGCAGCCGCCGTAAAGTCTCGCACCTCTGCTACAAACATTCTCCTTCAAAAGTTGGAAACAGCCGAAGAACCTCCACGGTCGTCGACAGGAACGTAACTAAGAGATCTTGCAGTCTGATCTTAACGGAAAATTAACTTGTCCGACCCTTACTGATCGCAAATGCGCCATGAGAAATAGATTTACTATCGAAATTGGTCAGTTTCTCCTGATTCTCTCTGGTACTTAGACCTCACTTATATCCTAAACAAGTGCACACGCGTGAGCGCATTTATGTATATGTATGTATGTATGTATGTGTGTGTGTGTGTGTGTGTGTGTGTGTGTGTGTGTGTAAGAGTGATAGAGTGAGTAAGCGTGTGTGTTCGTGTCTACGAGCATGTGAGTGAGACAGAGGGGCAAGGGAAGGGGAGCAAGATATAACGAAGAGGGCGTGAGTGCAAAATCAAGAATTCCAAAATGAGGGCCAGCCGTGGTGGCCGAGCGGTTCTAGGCGCTACAGTGTGGAACTGCGCGACCGCTACGGTCGCAGGTTCGAATCCTGCCTCGGGCATAGATGTGTGTGATGTCCTTAGGTTAGTTAGGTTTAAGTAGTTCTACGTTCTAGGGGACTGATGACCTCAGCAGTTAAGTCCCATAGTGCTCAGAGCCATTTGAACCAAAAATGAGGATGGGTTGGTTGGGGAAGGAGACCAGACAGTGAGGTCATCGGTCTCATGGGATTGGGGAAGGATGGGGAAGGAAGTCGGCCGTGCCCTTTCAAAGGAAACATCCCGGCATTTGCCTGGAGCGATTTAGGGAAATCACGGAAAACCTAAATCAAGATGGCCGGACGCGGGATTGAACCGTCGTCCTCCCGAATGCGAGTTCAGTGTCTACCCACTGCGCCACCTCGCTCGGTCCAAAAATGAGGAAAGTAGACATAAACAAGAACTATGTCGTAATTCCACTTACGGAGTGGGAAGGAGAATAAGGGTAGAAGGTACAAACATTTTGCGAACTACACATATCTTTAGCTTCATTCCAAAAAGATCTGAATTACAGGGCACCTGACAGATTAGCTGTAGGGACAACAAAATAAGCAAAAATTAGGTACGGTCCTAGCATGCAGCATTCGAAATGTGAATTAGGATTTGTTACTGAACTTTCTTTTTACAACGTTTTTGAAACACATAAAATGGCTCTGTGCTAGCCTAAAGCACGCATCGAATCAGAACAATCGGCAGGGACCTCGTCAGAACTACTAACATAACATCGTGTAACTACGAACAGAGTGTTAAATAATAACTCAAATTGAGCGAAACATGCCTTAATAAAGTCTTACCAGCAGGCCACACTCGTACAATGTAGGGTCACTCTCACAAAGAAGTGTACACATTTAAACATAATGCACAGAGATGCCGCCGTAACTTCACGACAGGAGAGTCAAGCGGACACACAGGCGAACAGAAGAATGAGGCTTGCACACAAAGACCGAAGAGTACACGCATAGGGAGCGCTCAAAGCAGTTATATGACAGTCAGCAGGTTTAATGCCTACAAAAAGCATCTAAAAATAGTTGAATCACTATAATTAAATCGAAATGTTACAATTAACCACAAACTTGTTGGCCATAAAGGAAATCCTTAAATTGCTCCAAATAGATAAAATAATAACACCAGGCACAACTAAATAAAACCGTAAGATAACCACCGAAGATGGACTTTATACCGATGACCTGGGATAAAACGAGTTCTTAAAATATCAAGAGCCTTCTCGGTTTCAAAAGTATGTCTAGGAATGAGTCAGTTGGGAAGGGGGAGGGGGAATTAATAAAAACCGAAATGGAAACCCATTATTCTCCATTGAGGTATGTTTCGTTCAGTTTGATAGTTTATTTAACATTCTATCCCGCGTTGGACGTGATGTTTTATTAGTTGTTTTTGATTAGGCCTCTGCGGGTTCATCAGATTCGACGCGAGCTTCAATCTAGCACAGATAATGACTCTCTGCACACGGCGAGAGTTTCTGCTGCTTCTCTGCGTGCTTGCCGAACCTTACCTGGGCCAACAAGGCCGCCAGATCTCTCCCCAATTGAGAACGTTTGGAATATTGTGGACAGCACCCTCCAAACAACTCGGGATTTCGACGATCTAATGCGCCAGTTGGACAGAATGTGGCATGATATCCCTCAGGGAAACATCCAACAATTCTTGCGATCAGTTCCAAGCCGGATAACTGCTTGTATAAGAGCCAACGGGTTACTGATTTTCTAAATTTGCGAAGCTTTTTCTCTTGAATAAATTGAAAAAAACATCCATTTTTTCTGAAATGATTGTCATTTGTTTATCTGTACATGCACGTCAGTCTACTGATTTACTCCCCATTTGGATAATTCCTGCGCGTTGCACTTTCTTTGGTCTTATAGTGTATTTCGTTACATCCATGTTCATTAGCATTGTTTGGGTAAACATACTTCAAAATGTCATGGTCGCTTTATTTCTAGTGAACTCGCTCGTTGATACGATAAAACATTTATGCATTTGCAGATTGTAACACCTATTTTCGACCTATTTTGTATCTGTATCGATATTTCTATGTCAGTTTGTAGTGTTGATTATGTAAGTGTTATATCTATCATGGAAATTCTTTGACTATGTATACATATTTCAGTTGTGTGAACTTTTGAGCTATGTTGTTTAAATTTTGCTTGTGAATTTAAATAACTACTGAAATGATAATTATGTAATGTACTGTAAATGTCTTGGTTAGGCAACGTAGGGTTGAATGTAAAAAATGTGGGGAAGCCCTGCGCCTGGCGGAGTGGAAAAGGTGGGGTTGGTGCGCAAGTGGCCACTCGTTCTTTGTGACTGGTAAGGAGTCTGGGCTGATCAGTGCTGTGATTAACATCTCACTAGCAGTAGCAAATCATTGCGGCTCATATTCATGGAGGTTTCAGGCCAGAAGAGCTTAAGAGCAGTATATATGGGCCTCGGATGCTGCTGGATATACTACTGTAATGGCATGGTTTTCGGCCCTATAAAAATATAATTCCGACGCCAAGAAGATCAGTAATAGGGCGAGGCCAACAGTACTGCCCTGACTGCAACGCCGCCATGTTAACAGCCACTGCAAATTACGCTACCAGTACCACCAGCCTTCCACTAAATTGTTTATATTTGTCACTCTGTAAATGGACCAGGTATTTGTGAAATTAGGTTGATTTTAATAATAATCGTGAAGTTGCTAAAAACTCTTACCTTACACCCGTGATTATCCCAAATCACAAATGTGTACAGGAATCATATCATAGTGAAGTTAATTCCGAGTGTCCTTATTTATTATGGAAAGACTTATTTTGCACCTATAAAATAGTTGTGATAGCTTTCTAATGTGTGGAGGTATAGTGTTTAAAGTTCAGTTTTATAGCCTGAGAAATACGCCACTTCCAGAGCATTTTTAGACCAATCTGCAGTCATTTCGTAAATAATTTGCCTTACTTGAAAACCTGCCTGAATATAGTAAAGTTATGAGATGAAAAAGATAATTAATTGTTACATTTATGCACTTTGATCGGAATTACTAAGTTTATCAGTGTACATTTCATGAAAAAGCATTTGAACTTAAATTTAATGTTGTGTTGGCATTTGCGCAGCGAAATATATTTTGATTAGGTTAAAAGATTGTTTATCAAACCACATTTGTGATTTAAAGAGTTGTAGTTGGTCGTGCTTTATATAATTAATAAGGAAGCGAAGCAAAGGCTACTTCAGAGCCAGTGCAGTTAGTTTTACATTCTGTTTAATTGCTTCAAACCGAGTTTAAGAAAGAAATATTTACTGTGTTAGCTATTCTAATGCAAACTGGTTAATGTACCGGCATAGAGACCTTGTACTAAGCAATAAAGTTATAGAATATGATTATTAACAGACCTCCTTGATTTAAATCAGAATTATTTCATGCTCTTCCCTGTTTAGTGTTCTACTAGTTACATGTGTGTTGAGTCTGTAGACTGCCGCATCTAGTTCATTTAAGGGAAGTGTTATCGAGAGGCACATGTTACTGTTTGCTATCTCATTGGCCCTTTGTTTATCTGACTTCCAAGTTAGCAGTACATTCATCTGCAAGGTTAGGTTACTGTGTTGTAGCGTGAATAGATACAAAGAAAGAGTTTAGTGTGTGTGTCAAGGAAGGTTAGATTAACATTAGCACTGCCTTCAGCTTTATCATTTTTCTTGACGCAAGAATGCCTAATTAGGCTGACGACTGGTTTTAATATTTAATAATACAACTAGCTTTTGTGCAAGAACAACGTCTGTTTCTGACCCAGCGTTTGCTGTTGGTTACACTCCGCTGGAGTGTTTTCGGAAACGAATCCCAGTTTGATTTTTCTGTTTCCATTAGGTTATCTCAAGGTCGAAACTTCCTTATAGATTTCTCGCAGAGGTATAACGTTAGCATAGATAGTCGTTTAAGGTATGCGGTGTTACCGTTGGAATATCACTACTCTACTTTCAAAACCATTACACCATGAGAAACTAGACACGATTGAGTTTTACCCATGATCAAATGAGTCCATGTGCTCATGATAGGGGAATTTTAGAGTTCCTTTTCTGCTGAGTTCCGACGACAGAGAAAATGAGTGAAGTGTCAGACATGAAACAATAAATAATTATTCAAAAAAGTGACTGGTTGCAGTATTATGTATTTACAAGCAAGCTTTAGTTATATTTTTGGATGTAAATAAAAATGATTTATGAAATCTTCTCTCACTACGTATATAAACCGAGCCCGCCTGCTCGCTTCTCTTTGTACGTCCGGACTAGTGTGAGCAAATACTGTAAAAACTGTGATATGGTCTTGGAAATCCCGGGACCCGTAACTTGCCTGTATCGATGTCGATAATAGGCAAAAATCGTTGAGATTCTCGATTCTCAGGTTGGATGAGCTATATCTATGCATAATTAAATTTGTACAGAGCCCTCAGTTCGCGAGTGCTACTCAAACTTTCCAAATTTATATTTGTCCATAATCTGCATACGAAAACGTGTCAAGCCGTACTTTCGGTTTGAAAACGACGAAAATAAGCGACTTTAGCAAAATCCATTAAGATATAACGACACTTTTATTTATAGTTATTTCCAGTTAAGCCGGAATGATACATAGTTAGCCCTAATGAACACACTCTTAAAAGTTTTGTTTCCTCCACGACTCGTGACTCTTGTGTGTTGTACCTAGTTGCTGTCGCCACTATCCCAGCGTTCAGTTCGGGTCGCAATCCGTCTCGTAGCGACTAGGCGTAGGCAGTTGCAGAGTGGTCGTCGGATATACCACATTTTCTGTATTGATGACTCGTTACTTCTGTCTGACGACACACACTCGAACGGTTTTTCTGCTGCTATTGCCAAATAATCCGAATATTATGCCGTTTGGTCTACAGTGGCCCAATTTTTTGACGTCGAGCGTACATTCATCGATTTCAAAGGTGACACTAACGCTACAAGTGCTTTGTGCTCCAGCACTGAAAATTGTCTGTAAAATTGTAAGATTGCAGCTGGTTGTTGAGTGCGATAAATGCGACCCTTGTTCACCCATACTGAAATTAATCTATCCACATATACATTTTTCTGCAGCTACAACATTTTTCACCGTACGGTTTCAACATTGTTAAGTAGATTTCGATCGATTTATCATCTTCGGATGAACGGAAATTTTATCAGGGATCGTTGTGCCTTTTTAGCGCAAAAAATTATAGAAGAGACTATTTCCCAACGAACAAAAGAAGTGAAGTCTGCTTTTTATATATTTCGAACAGCTCCAGTGTTTATTCCATGACTATCAATTTGACTTTCAGGAATTTCAATCTAATAATAATCACTAGTTCTCCCTATTAGGCATATCCTTTCGTTAATTCCACTGATAAACAACCTTTATATGTATTTACATCACTTTAACGTTCTGCAAGGCAGTTCTTCATGTTAATTTCATATATGGAAATTGTTTTCCCATCCTAGGTAAGATTTAGAAGACAGCTGCTGTTTTTCATGGAACTGTTTTCCGTTATTTTCCATGCAGCCCCATACATTATCCTGAGGGTCTGGCTGCTACTTCAATGAAACCGTCATTTGCATACAGTTTTTGCACACACATTACGGTGAAACAAGTTTTGAAGGATGGCGGCTGTTGTTCGATTCATGTACGACAGGTCTGAAGACAGTACAATTACACAACAGAAACAGACCGGTTGGATAATCTGCCTACTTGAAAAAACTCACGACAGCATGTCGCTGTTTCTGGAATATATTTGCTATCACAAATACAGTTGACGTCTCTGTTGTGATTTGACAGTAATCACTGTTTCCATCTAATGCCGACATGGTACGCAAAGTACTGATGTTTTATCTGCGATCAGAACAGCAGAGACAGACAGCAGCACTACAAAAAAAGAAGAGATGAACGATCAGAGGTAGAATGTAGCCATGATGTGGAAACGACCACCTTTCGCTTTCCACAAAGTTATCATGCTACCGCCTTACATGAAAATGCAGCGTATGAAGAATTTCATGCAGCCACTAGAGATAGAGGGGTTGGGTTCCTTGGGGAAGGAGACCAGACAGCGAGGTCATCGGTCTCATCGGATTAGGGAAGGACGGTGAAGGAATTCGGCCGTGCTCTTTCAAAGGAACCATCTCGGCATTTGCCTGAAGCGATTTAGGGAAATCACGGAAAACCTAAATCAGGATGGCCGGACGCGGGATTGAACCGTCGTCCTCCCGAATGCGAGTCCAGTGTCTAACCACTGCGCCACCTCGCTCGGTCGCTAGAGATAGACTCGGATGCTTTTCCGTACCTGTGCAATAATCTTCCGGAGTTGAGTTAGTTAGTTAGTTACGTGTTCCATTGATCAATAGCACGGAAAAACCGTTATGATGTGGAACGTGTCAAATGCACAAGAAATGCGCACAGGAAAGAAGTTTTTTCTGTTTTTTTTTTGTTTTGCATGCATTATGGTGTTACACATAAATATTTCTGTTATCTATCCCATTCCCTTAAAGGGCACAAAATGAATATATTATATCTCTAGATTTATTTACTCATATTCAAGAATTCATCTGTGGTATAGAAGGTGTTGTCAAGGAGATATGATTTCAATTTCTTTTTGATACTATTACTGCTGTCTGTAAGACATTTTATTTCATCTGGTAATTTATCAAAATGTTTTATAGCAGCATATTTTACCCCTTTCTGTGCCATAGATAGGTTAAGCAAAGGATAGTGTAGGTCTTTCTTTCTTCTGGTATTGTAATCATGAATGTCGCTGTTGATTTTAAACTGGTCCATGTTGTTGAGAAAAAATTTCATTACTGAGTAAATGTACTGTGAAGCAGTTGTAAGAATTCCTAACCTTTTAAACAGATGCCTACAAATGTGCGACTATGAACCCTACACATAATTCTAACTACTTTCTTTTGAGCAGTGAATACCTTTTGCCTAAGTGTTTAGCTGACCCAGAATATTATTCCGTATCACATCACAGAATAGAAGTGTGCAAAGTTTGTTAGCTTACTAATTTTTACATCCTCAAAATTGGCAATTATTCTGATTGCAGAAGTTGCTGAACCTAGTCGCTTTAGGAAATCCAAAATATGAATTTTCCAATTAAGATTCTCATGTATATGTACACCCAAAAACTTTGTATGCTCTATCCTGGCTACTGACTTCTTTTGATGTGTTATGTTTATTGGATGAACTATACTCTTTGCAGTAGAAAATTGGGTATACTGTGTTGTTTCACAGTTCAGTGCAAGCCCATTCGCAGAAAACCAATTAATAACTTTTCCAAAGACCTTATTTGTATCATTTTCGAACTTTCTTTTACTGGATTAATAATTATGCTTTAATCATCGGCAAACAGTGTCAGTTCAGCATCTTGTTTCACATAAGAAGGGAGGTCATTCACATATATCAAGAACAGGAGGAGACAAATGATCGAACCTTGTGGAACACCTAATGTAATTTCACCCCAGTTAGATGAAGTGGCAAACTCCTTTAACTACTTGAAGCATATAAAGAGACTTTTTGCTTCCTGTTCTGTAGATATGACTTAACCACTCATATGCTGTTCCATTTGTACCATAGAATTGTAATCTCTCTAACATAATGTCAGCGTTCACACAATCAAATGCTTTAGATAAGTCACAGAATATTCCTACTGGTGACATTTTACTATTTAAAGACTCTGTCATTGGACAGTGAAATTGTATATTGCTGTCTCAGTGGAACAGCATTTCTGAAATCCGAACTGTGATTTACTAAGTATCCCATTACTGTTGAGATGGCTAACCACTCTTGAGTACATTACTTTCTCAAAGATTTTTCAAAATGCTGTAAGCAAGGATAATGGCCGGTAATTATTGACATCTGTGGTTTCCCCCTTTTTTGTAGAGAGGCCTGACAATGGCATATTTTAACCTGTCTGGAAAACTACCATGAGTCAGTGATGCATTACATATGTGACTCAAAACATCAGCTGTAATTGCTCCACATTAATTTAATAACTTGTTAGAGAATTCATCTACTCCAACAGTACATTTATTTTTCCAAGATTTAATCATTTTCCTTATTTCACAAGACGTTGTTAGATGAAATTTTAATCTGACTCAAAACTGACTCTTCCATGTACTGCCTGGCTTTTTCTTTTGAACTATTCTCACCAATTTTTTCTCCTTCACTTAAGAAGTGATTGTTAAATACATTGGCTACCTGTGTACTGTTGGTTAAGATGATCTCATTCTCTTTAACAGTAATACTACCTATCCCAGTGGTTACTTTTCCTGTCTCCCTTATAATAACATTCCATACTGATTTGATTTTATTGGTGTAGTTGTTAATTTCTTCTCTAACATACATATTTCTTGATTTCCTTACAACTTTCCTCAGTATGTTACAATAATTTGTATAGTGTAAAACTACTTCTGGATCTTTACTAGTTCTTGCTGTCTCATACAGTTTTCCTTCTCTTTCTGAAGACACTTTAATACCTGTCGTAATCCAAGGTTTGTATGAAAAATTTGTGGTGTTACATTTATTCCCCTGATATTTTGCTGAAGTAAGTTGATACCACCAACAGCTTTATCCCTATTTGCTATGCATGAAGTTTCTTTTCTTCTATTTTCCTTGGTTGTTGTCTGTCTGGAATTTGGCTTTAACCTAAAAAACCTGTCTGCCTGGTCCCAATAACCACAGGTGCCACCCCTTGTGTGACTGTGCCCCCCCTTACAGTAGCTGCTAATAGAGAAGGTAACTTATCTTTCCCCTTCCTATTAAGGTGCAGGCCATGTGTAGTGTAACCCCACCTACCAGTAGCATCAACTGGAACAACACTCATGTGAGACTTTTCCGGTGTCTGGAGCATCCCGTTCAGCTCAGTGTTAACACGCCTTACAGCAGTGTTTACCCATGGCTGATCATGGCGCTGAAAGACCTCCACAAACCCCACATTCGTGTTCCCAGTTTCTGCTCCTATTTTGTCCAGGTCACTCCTAATACTATATCTTGGATTCATAGCCAGGCTGTTTCCTGCTCCCCCAACTATAATTACCTGATCTTCCTTCCCAAAGCCCTTACGTAGCTGATCTAAGTTTTCTGTCACCAGGCTAAGACTAGCACTTGGTCTCACAAAACTTGTGACCTGGTACTCTGTCCCTAATTTCTCCTGAAGCTGTTGGCCCACACCCCTCCCATGACTGCTACCTATAACCAGAATTTTTCTTTTCCTATTCTGGTTTGATCCCGACCTGTCTTTTTTCATTAAGCTAGTATTCTGCTTCAACCTACATTCAACTACATCTGAACGAGGCCCTTCCTCCACTACTTCAGATAGCAAGACAGACTGAGTTGCTAAATGAATTTCAGAAGTTTTATCAATTGTTTCCCTTTTTCGCCCTTTGCTTGCTACCTTTTTCCAGCGCCCAGAGTCCTTTTCCTCCATTAGCTTACATAATTCCAAATTCGCGGTTTCTAATTCAGCCTTAAGGGCACAAATCTTTGTCTCCTGTTCCGCGATTTTTCTGTCCTTTCTACATAACCTACACTGCCATGGAAGAGCCTCATTATCTACCCTCGTTTCCTCTCCGCTGCACTCGCCCCAATGAAACCACAACCTACAGTCTGCACAGAACACCCCCTCTTTCAAATTTCCGTGCCAACCACCACACTTGTCACACATGGTTTTATAGTAAAACGTAACGCAAAAGCAGAAAATAACTTCAATAACACAATAGTTTCGCAAAATGTACTAATACGTCACTAAACACTAATGTAAACAAACTTATAAACTTGCTTCAGGAACTTTTAATTAACCACACAAATTCTGGATGAGAGAAACAAATTAATTTAACTTTGAAGGGCTAAGTCTAGTCAAAAACAAATATCTACGCTCGTACGAAATTTACGCCCAAATATGTAAACAAACTCGCGACTGCCGGCCTTTACGAAATACTTCCTTTTCGATGTAATTACGTTTACAAAAGCGAAACCTTCAATCGATAGATTAGATAAGAAGTAAATGCACTAGTCTAAAATGTAATATTAACTAAATTAGCTCTTATTTCAATATTAAACGCTTAACTCAGTGAGAGGTTCGTACACGCGCGTCCGCCTGGCAGCAGGTTCAAAAATGGTTCAAATGGCTCTGAGCACTATGCGACTTAACTGCTGAGGTCACCAGTCGCCTAGAACTTAGAACTAATTAAACCTAACTAACCTGAGGACATCACACACATCCATGCCCGAAGCAGGATTCGAACCTGCGACCGTAGCGGTCGCTCGGTTCCAGACTGTAGCGCCTAGAACCGCACGGCCCTGGCAGCAGGGCTGCCAACCTTTTGAGTTGTGTTAAGGTGAAGGAACGTGTGTTCATAGATGTAAAAATGAGGACGATGTTTGGTAATAGCCACAAAAAACACATGCTGGGTGGTACTGAATGCCGTGGACTCGAGTAAGTTACATATAAATCTGCTGACTGTGTGATTCATTTGCAGTTGTATAGAAGAAGATTACAGACGGATGGGTTGCAACTTGTCGTTAAAAATTCATCTCTTCGACCCACGTCTTGAATTCTTCCACGAGAACCTAGGTTCAGCCAGCAATGAACACGGTGAATGTTTTCATTACGACATCTCGTTGACGGAATCATGCTATCGGGGTCGATATTGACTGACTACTGTTGGACGCTTAAGCCTAAGATGTTTCGTTTCTGCCACAAACGAAAGTGCACAGCAAAGAAATGCAAGTAACACACATTTTAAATCCATAAGAGTGTGTATTTATCGTTATGTACGCTGGCGGACAAAACTATTGGATAAAAGTGACCTTCTCACGGTATGTCACTGCCAAGTAACACAGCTCAGTGAAACTTGGTCCACATATAGAAAGAACTGCTACAGCATGGTACATAAGGTAAGTGGAAGAAATACACGATGACACGAACGGAAATGACACTTATATTCAAAGACAATAATTACATTGGGGGTCTCCGCGATTTATGATGGCCCCCTGGATATTACAAAAGCGGAACATGATTCTTAATAGGGTGTTTGATCACCATGGACTGTGTTGCATGAACTGCACCGTCCTCCCCTGCTGCCCACAAGGTTCTTGTGGTAGAGCGTTCCACTCTTCCACCAGCGCGGTTGACAACTGCATATGCATGTGGATGTACTGCAATACGCCTCCTCAGCGCAGTCCGCAGCTCTTGGTCTAGTGGCCTCTGGATTACAGGGTCCCGGTTTCGAGTCCAGGCCGGGTCGAAGAATTTTCTCCGCACGGGGGACTGGGTGTTTCTATTGTCATCATGATATCATCATCATTCGGGTAGTGGTGAGACTGGAAATGGAAAGGTTGGAACTTACACAGGCGCTGATGATCACGATGGTGGGCGGCCCGCAAACCAACATCATCTTCAGCGCATCGCACACTTGCTCTGCAGGATTTAACTCAAGGTGGAGCAGGCAGGCCAACCATTCGCTGGTTATCCTGTCGTTCCAGAAGCTCTTCCGCTTACGTGATTCGATACAGTCACGCATTGTCCTCCATAAAAATGATATCAGGTGGTTGCATCCTTGAAAAGACACACAAGGTAATAAAGTACAGTGTCGCAATAACGTTGGCTGTGAATGCACCGTGTTCAAGGATTCGGAGTGCGCCGATGCAGCATTATGGCTCCCCACACCATAATGTCTGGACCACCAAGACCATCATTTTCGACAGTGCTGCAAGTACCCAAGAACGACGACAAAGATTTCTTCAGCAGTGAACAACATAGGGTTTGCAGCAGAGGGGAGGAACAGGACGGAAGGAGGAATGAATCGTGTCGTGTCTTTCACGGATGAATAACTGAAGACTCCTTCCCCCCAGAAGCTGTCTACAACGATATACGGAATGCGTGGAAACTCTAAAAAGTGACACATGTTCCAGAAACTGTCTAAGACGCGTTCAGCTGCTCTCTGTTAGGTGGAAACCGTTTCCACATAGAAAGCATAATCATCAGTTGCCTCACATATTAGTGTCTTCCTGGACAATGTACCTGTTATTCCCAAGGACGTCGTTTGTGCGACGTAAAACAAATAGTCACAATGTATATTTCTAACATGGTCTAAATTGAAAAAGAAATTGGTGAAATTTTTTAAAATTTTACAGTTTCTTGCAATTACCGCTTTCGAATGTTTTTCTCATCATCTAGTGATTAAATTACATTTACAGGATGGATAGTTCTGATTTTAAATGCTTTCCAGTATTGTGCACCATGGTAATAAAAACACACAGCAGCAGGTTATTAGTTCATACCGTGAATGTAGTGTAGCCATCTGATGTGTCAAATATGTGGGCAGTAAGACGGTTGGCAGCCATCTTAAAACTTCTCTCGCTGTGTCACCACAGTACCCTCAAAATGTCTTATAGTGTAAAACAGCTACGCACAAACACAGACGCGCACGCGCGAATAACACATGAACGCTCCACTACCACATCACCCAACATGTTTCTCCACCTGCTGCCACGATCTACAGCTCAAATCTTCCTTTGATCCCTTAGTTAAAGTATGATCAAGGCGAATTGCAGTGAATATTATGGCTGTGAGATGCAATGCAGTGAAATTATGAATCATAAAAAAGTTGAGAGTAGAGGTGTTTACCGAAGAGCGAATGACATACATGAAATTCAGGCAACAGAAACATGAATTCTTAATCTACATCTGCCGTAACTTACTGCAATAGAAAAAAGCTTGTACATTTACTGCGAGTACTGGCCACAAAATACGCATGACATACCTAGATCGTTGTGCCCAACAAAAACTGAAATCCACTACAAAATAAAATAAGCGGGAGGAACAGATACCTGAATTTCCCCGAGTTCTCCACCTGCCGCAGGAAGTAATCAGTGACACTTGAGAAAGTTCTGAATTTTGCACACGAAAAAGGCCACGGTAGCACAGATATGTCAGCACGTATCACCTGTAGTCGAGCACTACTGACGGTCGAAGTACAGCAGAAAAGGCAGCGATTTCGGCTGTCCTGAAGTCACTAAAGAACTCAGCGCCAGTGGCGGTCAGAAGACGGAGATGTAGCGTTGCGTAGTATGGTGTCCGTGTAATGAATGAATATTACTTGTCATCTTAACTGCAACACCTTGTGGTCACTAAGCCCCACAAAAAGGTTATCCACCGTTCAAAACTGAATAAGGCCCAAATTAACAAAATTCGGTCTGCCAGGCCCAGTTATGGTTCTACAGTCACCCATACTTACACAGCGCATAGTAACATTTTGATTAATATCTGTAATACGTTAATACTGCTTATTAGTTAACCTTCCCGTTGCTGAATACGACTCGATTCTTCCTAAGAATATTTAATATTTGCCTAATAAACCACACGAAAACACAGATTTATGTTATCAACTGTGTAGTTACTTTTATTTATTTATTTACATGCCCCATTACAGTACTTGTAACACTACGTGTATGAATTGTATATGAGGAGTGTTGCGTAATGCTCGTGTTGTATGATGATGAGAGAAGGGAGAGAGGGAAATCCGGTGCCGGCACATAGCCTACTCCTCGCAAATAGCACCAAGAGCGGCCGTCCGACAGACGTATCATCTTCAATAGTCATGAGACACTGCGAAGAGGTTTGGTATTTAAACCAGGACACTGGACCAAAGTGTGGTGATCAGGAACTTTACACCACCACCTCTCCTCCAATTTCCGACCAAATTGGCAGTGAAATTTTTTTTCCATCACCAGAATTCGAACCGCATTACCCCGGATCGAGCACCAGCGCACAAGCGTGCGTTAGTTAGCTTTCTCATTTTTATTATTATAAAGGGAACAGGCCGTGGGTTGGCGAGGGCAGGGTGGGCAGGGGTCCCTAACCGAGGCGTGGCCACAATAGCTCCTCCCTAACGTTTTTGGGGATGTGGTCCTAGGGATTAAATTATGTTTTTTTCATATATTTACTTGATTTTTATTTTAATTTTATTTAATTTTCAGTATTTTGCGATTTATAAGTGTAAAACACAACATAAGGAAACCAAAGGTGCCATTCAACACACCAAAACGTAAAACGGCTCCCAACGAAGTCTAGATTTAACGAATTGACAAACAAAAAAAAAAAAAAAAAAAAACAAAAAAAGGAGAACCTGCAACAGCCCAGTTGACGTGTATCCAGATCGGTTTCTCGCTAATTTAAAAGCGATATATAGTCCTCTGAGTACGTAAAGCATGAACATAACTTCCTGAAGCATGATCTGTCTTCTCATTTCACTTATCACACCCTAACTAGCCGCAGTGTCAGTGAATAACGACCACAAGTAATTGCCAAAACGTTTTCAGTATTTCAGTTGTCGCCACAAGATCATATGTTGCTCTTGCGGTGTGTAACAAAAGTCTGTGACGTCCTTGCCATCGGCGCTACGCACATAATACCCCGCCATCTCCTTCATCTAGTTTACAGTCCGCCCCGGTAGCTGAGTGGCACAGTCTGCCTTCGGCGGTGCTACGGCACGGACGTCTGTTTACGTCCCTGCCGGAGAAGTTCGCGCTCGCGCAGTTGATTACCTCTTCGGCGTACTCGTGCGTTTAGACGACTCGATATAGAATGGCACATGCATACCGAAAGTCGACTCTCAAGATTAGTTTTTCGAATGAATATGCGAGACCGAAAGCCTACGAAATAGAAAGGTTCCTGCGAGACGACGCTAAACTTGACCTCTCCATAGTGAGCAGTGTTGTTTACGTCAAGCTGATTAACGATGCAGTATGTGACAGAATCATCCGAGAAACTAAACATGGACTCAAATTTCGTCACTCTGATGGACATGTTGGAGAAGTAACTATTGATCATGCAGGACTGGGCTTACGAAACATACGTATTTTCGAACTTCCCTTCGAGGTTCCGTCTGACTTGGTCGTTGACGCCTTACGCCCATATGGAAGAGTGCTTAGCCACGTTGAGGAAAAATGGTCCAACTTCACGACGTACCCCGTTCTCAATGGGGTGCGTCAAATCAGAATAGAACTGACACAACATGTAACCTCATACTTGTTCATCGGCGGATGCAGAGCTATAGTCATATACGACGGACAGCCCAAAACATGCTCAGGCTGCGGGAAAGAGGGCCACGTCCGTTCCGAATGTATGCAGCGGAGGATAGTGCAAGTTCTAAACGGCGAACCCGTACCTCCGTCCACGTTAACGCCGCTGCCACTAACGTATGCGGACGCATTTCGAACGGATCCCATCCCGAAAAATGACCAGCTACAGAATCCTGACAGTTTACGGCAACCGACTGCGGCGGAGACCGCCTCCAGTGACGAAACGACGCACACCTCTGCCGCTCCGGCGCCGACGACGCACTTAACCGAGCGGACAGGATCGGTAGGAGAAATGGAAATTGATCCTGCTGTTGTGCCGACAGCTGCTTTCGTCCCTGAGCACCGGGAGTCACTTCCGCACTCGGATACGGAGGCGCACACGCGCAAACAACGATCGCCGAAGCGCCACAAGAAACGACGGCTAGCGCCGTCGGATACCTGCTTACTGCAGTCCACGTCAGACGGACTTGGGTGTGACGCCGATACAGTGCATCCGGATGCGCAACGGGAGGTTATACCTCCCACACAGCAGTACGACACGAATCATGCTACACAGGGGTTGAATACAGACACACCGGACGGAAAGCCGACGGAAGGAGTCCCTCCACCCACCGCAGCAACGCCACCGCCTTCGGTCAGCCCGGCAGGAGAGACACGACGGGAGCTGGACCTCCAGCACAGGAACTGGGCCGACGAATCCGATACTGACCCCCACACCGACGACGCACCCGCCATGGCGAGTGCTGTGTCCACCGGATGTTAACCGCGCAGAAGATGCAGACTGACGCACAGACAGCATGTCACCGGGCAGAAGCACAAAAATTAACATAAGCGTGCATGTGCGCTTTACGCACTGAGGAACAGCGGCAGGCATATCGAACAGCCTCTATTAATATTAATACGATCAGAACGCCTGTCAAATTGCAATTATTACGAGACATGTTGCATGCGTCAGACGTCGACATCGTTCTGCTGCAGGAAGTATGTGTTGAGAGCTTCCCCGACCTCTATGAGTACGATACGTACATTACACCTACTACCGACGGCGGTAGCGGAACAGCGATACTTCTACGTAGCGGCATAGTAGCCGAGGACGTGGTGTACCTGCCGTCAGCGCGAGGACTGGCGCTCACAGTGCTGGGAGTATGGGTCGTTAACATTTACACACCGTCGGGGTCAGACAGACGGCGCGACCGATCCCGATTCTACCCAGGGGAGATTGCAACACTATTCTTAGGTCGTTATGAACATGTCTTATTTGGAGGCGACTTCAACTGCGTGCTCGCACCAAAAGATCAACACCCACGTTATACTTCGTGCCCGGAGCTGCGGCAACTCATACAGGACATGAATCTCATTGATACATGGGAGAACATACATGGCGACAGACGTGGATACACCTACGTCACGAGTCACTCTGCAAGTCGTCTCGATCGCATTTACGTAACACGCCGTCTCGAACCTGCGATCCTCGATGCGGAATTGTGGCCTGTCGCCTTTTCAGATCACATAGCATATATATGCACGGTCTCCTTGAGTCGTCAACAAGTGTGGAGGAGTCGCAGTGTTTGGAAACTGAATACAGCACACCTTAGGGAACCTGAATGCAAACGCTTAGTCGAAGACACTTGGCATGTGTGTGAAAGACGCCTCCCGACATATCCGACGACGTGGCAGTGGTGGCTGGAATGCGTTAAGCCTGCATTGCGCCGAGCGTTAATTGCATACGGAAGGGAGCAGATGATGTGGAGGCGATACACGACGGAATTTTATTTCACGATGCTCCGCGAACTTTCTGTACAAGCACCTTCACAGGAGCCTCGTGCCGGTATAAAACGAGCACAGGCCCAAATAATTTCCATAACGCGCCGCCGACTGGAGGGTGTCGCAATCCGTGCAAGGGCCTTTGAACGAGTCCGTGGAGAATCCCCGTCGATGTATCACGTTATCAGAGAAAAACAACGTAGTCGCAGAACCTTAATACAGACGGTCGTACTGCCAGATGGTCGCCGCGTGACAACGCAAAAAGACATTGCCAACGCTTTCGTGGAACACTACGGTCATCTCTATGAAGAAGCGGAACACGATCAGGCCGCCTTTCATGAGGTCCGACGAACGCTCTCCGCGTGTCTCGACGAGTCGGCCAGCCTGGAGTTAACAGGTGAAATCACAGTTGGCGACGTAATGGAAGCGATTGATAAGGGAGCGTCGCACAAATCGCCGGGGCCCGACGGGTTTCCGTTAGAGTTCTATCGTACATTTAAAGATCTCATGATTCCACGATGGACTGCCATGTACTGCGAATTGATGTCTCCCAACGTGCCTCTTCCACCCACCTTCGTGGAAGGAATGATCATCCCCATCCACAAACCATCTGGCGGCACAGGGATACAGGCCTACCGGCCACTGACCCTTCTTAATTGCGACTACAAGATCTACGCCAGGATACTTGCAGCACGCTTTAAACGCGTGATACGCCAAGTGATTTCACTCGACCAAACCCATCTAGGAGGAGCTAGCAATATACAAACGGCACTCAGCGACTACCGCGATGTTATCGCACTGGCTCCAACATGTCGTCTCCGGGGTGTATTGGTATCTATAGACTTCGATCGCGCATTTGACAGGCTGAGTCATGCTTATCTCACGGACGTGATGACGAAAATGAAGTTTCCGGAAAGTGTTGTCACCGTCGTCATGAGACTACTCCACGGAGCCGCATCCAAAGTGCTCATCAATGGACGCTTGGTGGGGCCCATCAACATCTCACGATCGGTCAGACAAGGGTGCCCGCTGTCAACGATATTGTATGCCATCGCTGTCGAGCCGCTACTTTGCGGGCTCCGGAATCGACTCCAAGGAATGACGATAAGGCACAACAAGTTTATATGCCGAACATACGCAGATGACCTAGTGTTTTTAGCACGGTCAGGCGACGAGGCAAGAGCGGCCCTGCATTGGATTAATTTGTATTGTATGGCTACGGGAAGTCGCCTGAACATGGCAAAGTCGGGAGCGATGAACATCGGGAGAGGACTCCCGACAGGAAGTGTAGCACCATTACAGCCGATCACCAAGATGAAATGCCTAGGAATTATCTTCACTACAGACGTTCGACGCACGGTGGCACTGAGTTACAGACATCTTCTGCAAACAATTCGTGCGAGTGTCCGAAGTCACAGGTTAAGGGCACTGGATATGATACAACGGGTCACTTTTGCCAACACTTACCTAGCCTCTCGCATCCCCCACCTGGCACAAGTTCTTCCTATGCCGGTGGGGTTGGCCCGCCGAATCCTGGCGGCACTAGGATATTTTGTGAGCACAGGCCTGATTTTTAAGGTAGGATATGAAACCCTCACCTTCCTCGTAGTCGTGGAGATCTTGGACTAGTCCACGTACGCGACCGAGCAGTGGCTATTTATGTAACCACGATGATAAAGATGTGGACACGACACCAGACAAGTCTGACGGGCAGCTTGATAGACGAACTCGCTCCACCTTCTCGTTCGGCTCCGGTAGCGGTGGCTCACATCTCACCATCGCTTGCCCATATGCGAACCTTCTTTGTGGAACACAGTTATGTACATATGGAACTACCGACTACCAGGACGGCAACGGCACGTGATATGTATCACATCTTGACTCGACGACGGCCGAATAATGCCGTAGAGCGCCGCCAACCAACGGTTACGTGGTCAGTGGTATGGCGTACAGTGCACCACCCACACCTTGATACGGGAACGCGCGCACTGTGGTATCAGGTGGTAAATGGGAAATACGTGACTCGTTCCAGGTTGCATGCAATTCATATGGCGGACGAGCCACTGTGTCCGCAGTGCAATGTTATAGACACTGAGGAGCATCGCCTGATATGCGGTCCTTCGGCGGACTTATGGTGTTTGGTGAAAAAAAATGATCGCCTTCCTCCTTCGGGTGGGGCCGCAAACAATAGAACCACGCACACTACTTCTCCCAGATAGGACATATTATCCCCGAACGAAGACAAACGCAGTGACTTGGATTCGAGGTTTGACTGTGCGTTATCTTTTCCGAGACGGCAGTAAGAATGTGCTTGACTTTTGGGCCTTACTACAGGAACATCACTCACAGCTTATGAGACATCCGAGATATCGAACATATTACGCAAATTTTTTAGGGAGTGCCTTGCTTGATCCCCCACCCAGTTGGGGTGTCCCGGGTAGGAGAATGTAATTATTGTCTATAAGTATCAGAACAAGAAAGGACCAGGACAGTGGAGAGGATCCACAAACACACGTGAAGACGTACCCGACACCAACGCGAGGTATGACGGGATTAGCGAGGTACGCGCCTAAAAGAGGAACGTAGAACGTTATTGTTTTGTACTGACAGAAGCAGGATATTTTATTTTATTTTTTCACTATTATGTAAAAAAAAGTCCACTTATTTACGTTTCCCAGAAAAATTTTATTTTATAAAGTCATCGTCTTATATATTTAAAGAAAAAGTGCTAGAAGCAGTTTAAGTTTGTTATTGTTCCACCGAATGTAAAAAAAAAAAAAAAAAAAAAGTGGTCAGCGCGACAGACTGTCAGGCCTAAGGGCCCGGGTTCGATTCCCGGCTGGGTCGGAGATTTTCTCCGCTCAGAGACTGGGTGTTGTGTTGTCCTAATCATCATCAATTCATCCCCATCGACGCGCAAGTCGCCGAAGTGGCGTCAAATCGAGAGGCTTGCACCAGGCGAGCGGTCTACCGGTCTACCCAACGGGAGGCCCTCGTCACACGCCATTATTATTATCCAGTTTACAGCTTTTGTTGTGGCGGTGGGAAAGTGTACTTCGTCCGGGAACAGTAGGTCGTCAGCTATGATCACCGTGTCCGCTGTACGCAATAAAAAGGCCAACATTTTCTTCGTGAGTAGCCAACACTCGATTTACGTGCCACAAACCTAACGATGCTCGTCGGTGTCGACGACCGCGCAGTGGGGACACATGGGCCTGTTGACGAGGTGAACAGCGTGCAGTCGTTGACGGTTCGGGAATTTGCCTTTCACCACTACATACCACAAAGCACGTACCTCCGTAGGAGAGGGGGAAGATGAACCGCCTTCCATATTATTTGTCACAGTATTTGCCAAGTACTTTTGTTCGACCGCATTGCGAGCGTGTTGTTGAAGGAAGCTTCGATATACATCTTTCGTTGCGGGCAGCCTGGTCTCCAGCAAACCGTCCTGAATGTAACTATAATCGACGAAGGAGTCCCGAAGGTGTGCGAGCGGTGTCGTGATGTGTGCAACATTGATTGGCGGACGCAACGAATGGGGGGAGGGGAGGGGGGCACTCGTCGATTACGGCGCCCATTAAGGTGACGTACCCCGCTCTCCAAACGCGTTGCATCGTACTAAGAAATATCACACACACCCTGTTTCTCAAGTTTACGTCAAGCTATCGTACCGGATTCTAAAGAGGACGTCAGCACTCATTAAATGTCCGAAGGCTGACTGTAAACATGACGCGATCGTGGTGAGCGACGGCAGTATGTGAGCCAAATGACCTATTTTTGGTGCCAAATAGGAGATGACATATTGTGCGCGCTGTAACGTATCTGTTCTATTAACGCGCGAATCTGCCGCAGTAGCTGTCGATAATTATCCGCAGCTGTACGTCGTATGTTTGCGTGGAACTGCACTCCCAAACACTTGGGAGTGAGGAACTTGTTCATGGGCACTGCTGTCTCTGGTGATAGCTCTCTGCTCACTTCCATGCATCGGATCTTTCGTAGGATAGTGACACTACCCGCCACCGTTGCATACTGCTGAACCCATCCCCAGGGCCGCCTACATTTCGTCTCCTGACTTGACCAAAAGAACGATGTGGTCGACGTATTCACGGCATTGTAAACACGCAGTCCGTAGTTGGACGCCTTCAAGGTGCCGTCGGAGGCCATATGGTGCAAGTCTAAGAGCGACTGCAAATAAGACTGCCGAAAGGGGACAACCTTGCCGCACTGAGCGTTGGATCGTGATATGTTCTGAGCTAGCACCGCTCATCAAGACTCTCGATTGCAAACCGTGAATCAACGGCAAGATCGCGACCACAAACATAAGGAGGATTTCCATCCTTTCCATGGTCTCGTGTAGAACACATGAACCAGTCGGTCGAAAGTGTGATCGAAATCCACTCCCACCAGGGCTCCTCGTAACCTACATGCCGACACCAGTGCTATGATAACCATGTATGCCCATAGGGCCGTGTGTATATTGCTCTTCCCAGTTAGACACGTTTGATCTAAATGTATTTTTCCTTTATTGCCGCTTGAAGGCGGGCACGAAGGATAAGTGCAAAGATTTTGTAGCCTGCGTTCAATAATGTCAAGGGCCGGTAGTCTCATGGTCTACGACTACTATTTGTTTTAGGAATGGGTATCGTATTACCCTCTGCGAACTGGTAGGAATCTATAAGTTAGGCGTAAAGAGTTCCGTGTACATCCGTATCCACGTCGGTGCTATCAGAGGAGCAAAGGTGCGGTAGAATTCAACAAATGTGCAAATGTGTGTGAGTTTTTGAGGGACCAAACTGCAGAGGTCATCGGTCCCTAGACTTACACACTACTTAAACTAACCTATGTTAAGAACAACACACACACCAATGCCCAAGGGAGGACTCGAACCTCCGGCGGTCAGGGGCCGCGCAGTCAGTGACATCATGGCGCCTCCACCCGCGCGGCCACTCCGCGCGGCAGAATTCTACAGGGACTCCGTTGGGGCCAGTAAATTTGTTTACCGCACCACAGTTTAGGGCAGCGTCCATATTGTCTATGGTAATTTCAGCCTTAAGTCCATTCACATCAGTGGTATGCATGGTTGCTGGCATTTCTCGAAGCACGTCTGCGAGTACTGCTCTGTTCAGTTGGTCCTCCGCATAGAAACTGCGATAGTGGTGAGTGAAAGTACGTATAATATCTTTCTGTAACGTGGCCCACGATTCATCGACCATTTAGACGTCCCGTATAAGAGTACGCCGCGTATTTTCGATGAGTAATAATGGAAAAGAGAAAGTAACAGTTTAGAATGAGGAAGAACACAACAGGGAAGAATAGGAGATCCGAGATCTGACTAAAGGCTTCTGCCGTATCAGGGGAGTGTCGTCGCATTCCGATCCACAATAAATACCACTATGACTGCAGAAATGGTATCATGCGACATGGACGAGTAGGGAATTAAGACTCTGGTCTTGTCGGTAGAAAAGTTTTCATTATATCCGGACGCTGCGAACCGTCTATGCCCGAAGCTATGAATTGAAGAATTCTGTGAAACATTACCGAAATCTCGGCCAGACATTTTAAGAATAATTACATATATGCTCACTTCAAAGAGGGGTAGGGACGAAGATGCGATCAATTGCTCTGCAGTGCAACGTCTATGGCGAGTTTATGGGCGCCTTTTCGAAGAATGTTGGTCGATAGCGATGTAAGAACAGGTAAATATGGGGATAGCGATGACAGAAAATTACATAGAGTTGAAGTGGCCGGATCCCATCCAGTTCCTCAAAAATATGGTATGGAGGAACCAGTTTTTAGACACGTTGTATGGGCCACCGGAATATACACATTTGCGTGACGAAGCTCTCACGTCAAATTCAGAAAGATATAAAGATCCCTGGCAGGAATATGCAGTATATTCGAGGATTCCAGCGTCTACTGCGTGAACTAGGTAATAATAGGAGCTGAGAAGCCACAGAATCAGTGTATTTTACTCAGGTGAACCTTCTGCCGGAAAATCAACAAATGAATAAGCAGAAATTGAGTGCTAGACACCTACCACGACGGTATGGAAAGGGACGTGACGGAAGAGAAGACAAACGGCGCTGGACACCTCACCTCACTGTTGGCCACAAGACAGAAGAAATATCTGGAGGCTTGACGACCGACCAGGTAATGATGGACGAGATGACACACAAGAGCGTAGAGTAGATATTATTGAAGTACGTGGCCAGCCCCAAGAAATAACCGGGATGAAGATGAGTGGTGCAGTGTACGTCACTTGTGCAGAGGTTAAGGAACAGCTACGGGAGGATTTAGGATGTCATTCGCATGTGCTCAGAGGCAACTTTTTGACAGAAAAACAACTGACTCTGAAGGGTATTCTTAAACTCGATTTCCGAAAACACTACTACGTTGTACTACATTTGGAAAAGAGGATTGCAATGGCAAAACCAAATTACGAATAAGTCAAATTAAAATTCCTACGTAATGCAAAACCCACAGATGGGTCAAATGGCTCTGAGCACTATGCGACTCAACTGCTGAGGTCATCAGTCGCCTAGAACTTAGAACTAATTAAACCTAACTAACCTAAGGACATCACACACATCCATGCCTGAGGCAGGATTCGAACCTGAGACCGTAGCGGTCACGCGGATCCAGACTGAAGCGCCTTTAACCGCACGGCCACACCGGCCGGCAAAACCCACAGAAGATGGAAGCTATTCACTATGTCTACTTTTCGCGAAAAGAGAAGAGGAAATCACAGGAAAATAACAAGGAACGTGCTGAACTAGCTGCTGAAGAAGTTAGCCATAATTCAGCGAGAAACTGTATGGGTATTCAGACAGAGGTAGGGGCAGAAATTTTGACTCCACTTTCAACCACAGAAACTAATGACGTAACGGTTAGATTATCTGCCGTTTTGCTAGCAGAAAGTCAGGACTCAACGGATGATGTGATCCCAGTTCGCTTACAACAGTTTCGAAGAGGATAAATGAGTTAGAAGAAAGAGTTGAAAATGTATCCGAAGACGAAGAGGCAGCGTATGTAGGTTGTAACTTAGGAGAAGAGGATCTACCGGTTTTTGATTTAAGAAGTTTTGTCGTTGCTCTATTGAACGCATGGGGAGAGGGAGAGGACACGAGCATAGATGAACAGACTTTAGACTTCGGGAAACTTTCGCATGTGCTCATGGTTGTCGTAGAGAAGAGTTATTATGAAAAGGACAACGAAGATGTACCCGACATTGATTACAGACTTGATGTGTCGTGGCGTGCATATTCGAGTAAGGAGGAAGTGAATAGAGAACGCGAGTTGCGATCCTCAGGAAGGTGAAGAGCATAGTATAGTTACTTCACACAAAATTTCGTGCAATAAATATGAGGGAAAGAAAATTACGGACGACCTATCGGTTGGAAAAGAGAGACAATTAATGTGGGAAATAAAGTTTTACTAAGGTAAAGAAAAAGGTCACAGAAGAGGCAACATTTGAATGCTCTAATTTTCAACATATTTTTTGGGCGTTACTGAGTACGAGAAATTGTCCACCATAACGTAGTCGAACTAGAAACGAAACAGTTGCATTAAAATAACTGATTCAATTGTGAGCGAACGTGTGGGTGTTATTCTGTCATTCTGTGCTACGGATTAATTTGAGAAGTACCCTTTACCCTGTGGCACCTGCCAGATGCAATTTTCACCCCCACACTACTACAGAAGTCAGACAGACGCTCCTAACGTTCTAAAGAGAAATGCCTGAAAAACTTTCAGCAGTAAATATCTTCTGGAGTCGTCCGCTGTAAGGAAATGACACAAAAATTCAGAAAATTTCTTACGTAACTAGTGGGATACTTGGGTACTGAAGTAGTGCTAGTTAGTGTAAGAAAAACATGAAAGTAACGAAAATTATTACTTTTTTTTTTTTTTTTTTTTGCAAAAATTCTGAGAAATCACAATGGCACTTTTAGTTATGAACTAAACAAGTTATTTCCGGGTTCTTTTCGGAATGTGAAGTTACCTCTTAAGGATAGGATTCGCTAATGAAATTTCTATACAAAGTTTAAGACTGTTATTGACTTGGCAGAATGGCTGAGAGCCGTGCATACCCGACTTGAATAATTATCCATTAGAATGTTGCTAGGTATGGTCGAGGCTGTCACGTGTGAAATGCAGTGAAGTGTACTGTTGTGGAGGAAATATGGGGCTCGCAAGAGCTGTAGCGCACAATACTGTAAGCTGCGATGGCTGATGTCTGCGCCGCTCGCTGCTGAAAAATAAGATAACTCTCGTTCTATCTGGATTGACCTTCGCCAATCAAACTCTCCCTACGTCTTGATGAAGTCAAGGACTCCTATTCGCCCCTAGTCTAACTATTGGCATGGTACACCGGTCAGATAACCAGTCCACCGCGATGCCACTCAAAAATTCGCTCGCAGGCGTTTAACTGTAACTCTGTCTGTTCACACCGCACAATAAGTGTGGTGGCAGAGTCGCACTCCGATTTGCTCTCGACAGAGGTACTCTCCCAGTGAAGTACTGAGGAGAGACTTGTTCCTCGCTCTTTGAGTACATGTACGAGTGCACACGGTCTCGTTATGTGTTCTCGCTCCAAGAGCGACAACGGAATGGCCCCTCTCCATGCCAGACGTGAAGGGGTGTATCTTTCGTCTCTTCCATTACTCCTTCAGCTCAAGGCGTCAGGAATATCGTCTGCCAATCAGCATTGCTCTTCTAAAACGGGAGAATGACGTTTCGTTTAAGGCGACCAATCCGGAAATCTGTAGCATCGGCGTTTGGCGTTTGCTGTCTCCCTGTGAAAACCTCTGAAACTGCCTGCCCACACAATGTAGCGGAATTTGCTTATTCTCCCTTTCACTCGGGCAAACGCTGTCTGCTCTACAGGCGCTCGCCGGCTGACGTAGATAGGTTGACTCGTCCTCTGAAGGGACCGGCCACGTGGCGTACAGTTTGCCTCTCCCGAACTAAAAGGTTTTGTGACCATTGTGTCTTGAATGTGTGTGTGTACGCTAGCCTCGAGTATTTCAACCTTGGTGCGCGCTTGCGATTTACTTGATATTTGCATATAGTTTACATGAATTCTTACAATATTGACTTTATCTTATCGAGTTTGGGTTCGAATGAAGCGTCTCGATGTGCGGAATATGATTGTGAGGGAGGAATATGTAAGCACTGAAGGTCAGGGGACCACGTCTTACACAATGAAAACCAGAGATATGCAGTTTAAGAAGATGTTTTCGCATGGAACAATCGCAATTATAGTCAGAAGGAATCAGGAAAGTAGTGCAGGAGATAATCACGAGGAGAACTAGGCAAGTGCTATAACTCGACTTTCCAGAAACGGTCGAAATAAGGGAACACATGTCTCGGCTCATCTGTAAATACTCGACCATTTTCTAGAAAACGACAGTCAGAGTTTTCGAGATACTGTATCTGCCTTTTAGGGAGCAAGCAATCCAATGAAAGCAGTGGTGCCGTGGCTAGCGTCGCGGTTTCATAGTTGTGTGCTGTGTGTTCGAAACACGGTTATAATTTTTATTTTTGTTTTTCAGTTATCTACCCAACTACACGAATGTTTTGAAATGTGAAATGAAATAACATTGTCCTTATTATCTACTAATTGTATGTTTGGGAGTGAGTTAAAAAGAGAAAAAAACAGTTAGAAGTGAAAGAATGTAAAATAATGAGGAAAATCCTAGGTCCAAGAACTAAAGACGGTGTGCATTATCCAAAACCCAATGCAGAAATATATAAAAATATCTCCAAAATAACAGACACAATGCGCATGAGAAGAATCCAATTCATGAGGTATTTAGAAAGAATGGACTCTAACAGGTTAACGCACAAAATCCATACATTTTTAAAGAACAAATCTACAAGACCTAACTGGTACAAACAGATGGAAAAATACCTGAGAGAATTAGGGTCTCCAAATCTGCACGACAGAAATGAAATCAGAAAAATCACAAACACACGGTGTTTTCAGACAGAAGAGAGAAACTAACCGACATACGTGGTCTACGCAACGAAAGCTAGTCCATTCGTTGCTTATGAAGGAATACTGGGCGACAAGGAAGGCCAACAAATGATCATTATGCGTGGTCCTAAGTGATCCATCCGCGAAGAAGAAGAAGAAGAAGAAAATGAGAAAATTATAAATAATGGTTTTCGGTTAAATTCCTGTAATTTATCTTGATTCATAATGAATTAAAAGCTCCAGTTTTCGGTAATGTGATACATTACGCATGGTCTGCTTCGAAATTATTGCTTATGTGTGAAATGTTCAGCAATGTTAACGACGTTTCTTTTCCGAGTGAAATTCATAGGAAGAAATGGCCTATTGACAAACTTGCCTTCACGTGATGCCCGTGGTGTTCAGAATTTATACATTTCAAACGTTTCTGTGACCACTATGATTGCCCGCATCTCGTGGTCGTGCGGTAGCGTTCTCGCTTCCCACGCCCGGGTTCCCGGGTTCGATTCCCGGCGGGGTCAGGGATTTTCTCTGCCTCGTGATGTCTGGGTGTTGTGTGCTGTCCTTAGGTTAGTTAGGTTTAATTAGTTCTAAGTTCTAGGCGACTGATGACCTCAGCAGTTGAGTCGCATAGTGCTCAGAGCCATTTGAACCACTATGATCCGAGAGAATGCACCAAACCTTCCTGCAAAGTAAACATAAGAATATAATACAGAAATTGTCCGCTCCCGGTAGCTGAGTGGTCAGCGCTACAGAATGTCAATCCTAAGGGCCCGTGTTCGAATCCCGGCGTAGATTTTCTCCGCTCAGGGACTGGGTGTTGTGTTGTCCTAATCAGCATCATTTCATCCCCATCGACACGCAAGTCGCCGAAGGTGCGTCAAATCGAAAGACTTACACCCGGCAAACGGTCTACCCGACGGGAGGCCCTAGTCACACGACATTTACATTTGTTATTTATACATAAATTAATATAAGAATGGATATAAGAATGAAATAAAAGAATATGAGAATTTCAAACAATCGTAACCACCGAAAATTCCATACATACATATACTATATAATAAATGTATATCATTATTGTGAAACCCAGTTGTAATTTCACAATTAACACAACGTCCTTATACCCCTAACATGACAAGATATATTCGTGTAGTAACCTTCTACAGACATGAGTAGATACATGGGGAAAAATAAATATGTAAAAACAATAATCGGGTTTCGAACAGGGGGCGCAAAAGTGATAGACCATGACGCTAGACACTGCGCCAGAGATGGCTTACTTGTGTGTATGCTTCTTTTTCTAACGAAGGCTGTGGTCAAAAGGTAGTCTGTAAGCGTCTTTCCGTTGTTCTTGTGTGCAACTTAACGTGTATCTTTACAGTAAGTAGTAAACTACCTTTTTCCGTTATTGTTAACTAACAGCTAGCATACCCTCATCACAGCTCCCAACCAAAAGACTTTTGTATAGTATGGGGTCATAACTATTATATTATTTGAGATATGTGCGTGAACAACGTACTGTTGGAAAGAGAAAACTCTCCAAGTTTCACATGGCACCGCCACAGTGGCAACTGGAAGTGCAGGAATTTTTAAATCAAAGGATTACTGAACGATGGATCGCTCTCACTGGACCAAATGATTCAGCCTTACATTACTGGCCCTCAAGGTCACCGGACCTGAGTGTGTGTGACTATTTTTTGTCGGGGTTTATAGAATACTTTGTTTATGTGCGTCCGTTACTAACAACAATTAATGAACTGAGACATCGCATAACTGCAGCTGTGGAAGCTGTAACTCAAGACGTGCTCGCTGCAGTGTGGGAACAGTTTTCATACCGCATTGACATACACCGAGCATCTCAAGGGGGCGTATTGAACATCTATGAAACGGTATTCAAAAACCTTTTGATTACCCTGGTCATCAAAACTCAAAATTTACTGTACATATTTATTAGTTTGAGAAATATAGACGAGCCAAACCGGTTGATTATTTTTGAAACACCCTGTTTTTTGTTAACTTTCTGAGATACAATGATGTATCATGATAAACTGTAGCCGGCCGAGGTGGCCGTGCGGTTCTAGGCGCTACAGTCTGGAACCGCGCGACCGCTACGGTCGCAGGTTCTAATCCTGCCTCGGGCATGGATGTGTGTGATGTCCGTAGGTTAGTTATGTTTAAGTAGTTCTAAGTTCTAGGGGACTGATGACCTCAGAAGTTGAGTCCCATAGTACTCAGAGCCATTTTTGATAAACTGTAAATATGGATGCTGCTAGTAATTAAAATGTAGTAAGAATGTAAGTTAAAGTTTGAAAAATATCGAGTAAAGATGTAAGAGTTAATAAATATTTACAGCTTTACAAATAAACTTAAATTTTAATGATTAAGTTACTTCGCAAAACGTAATATTGACATAACTTGAGGCAAAATGAGTGTTTTAGATGAGAAAATCATTGAAAATAACAGTAAAATAAGGTATATATTATATGTCAAAGCAATTGTGAAAGAACTGTAAGATCGTATTATAATTGTATTGACGTGAATTGTGTTGCTAATGAATGTTTTGTAAACTTGTCTGAGGTCACACAATCACAATAGCGTCGGACGTACAGAGAAATGCAGACAGGAGATTGAACGAGAGAGGGGATGGTTGTTGAGCCTCAGTCCAGCGGATGTCATCCGCATCCAGGAGTACACAAAACTGGGTGACAAAGCTGGGCAGCTGTGGTGGATGTCTGAAGTCACTTCCTGCCACTTGGGACCGCGCCGGACGCGGTGGTCTAGCGGTTCTCGGCGCTCAGTCTGGAACCGCGCGACTGCCACGGTCGCAGGTTCGAATCCTGCCTCGGGCATGGATGTGTGTGATGTCCTTAGGTTAGTTAGGTTTAAGTAGTTCTAAGTTCTAGGGGACTGATGACCACAGATGTTAAGTCCCATAGTGCTCAGAGCCATTTGAACCATTTTTGAACTTGGGACCGCTCCTTGCAGCGTCCACTTGCCGGGAGCTTACCTGTCGATAAGATTAGGGCAGGGCACAACGTAAGCGGCCAGCCCTTGTTACCGGTCCGGTGTGCCCGCAGCCTCACCGCTATCTAGGCAAGCGAGCAACGGCAACGCCAATTGCACATGCACTCTGCAGAAGCTATGAGGGAACGTAATCTGGCAACAAACTGCTACTTATTACCCAGATAATATGAGACTGGGTTTTCATGCATAAGGAACAATAAGATTTTGATTTTGTACTGAATGAACTCACAAACACTTGTAAAGTGAGAGTAGATGTCTAACTACACTCCTGGAAATTGAAATAAGAACACCGTGAATTCATTGTCCCAGGAAGGGGAAACTTTATTGACACATTCCTGGGGTCAGATACATCACATGATCACACTGACAGAACAACAGGCACATAGACACAGGCAACAGAGCATGCACAATGTCGGCACTAGTACAGTGTATATCCACCTTTCGCAGCAATGCAGGCTGCTATTTTCCCATGGAGACGATCGTAGAGATGCTGGATGTAGTCCTGTGGAACGGCTTGCCATGCCATTTCCACCTGGCGCCACAGTTGGACCAGCGTTCGTGCTGGACGTGCAGACCGCGTGAGACGACGCTTCATCCAGTCCCAAGCATGCTCAATGGGGGACAGATCCGGAGATCTTGATGGCCAGGGTAGTTGACTTACACCTTCTAGAGCACGTTGGGTGGCACGGGATACATGCAGACGTGCTTTGTCCTGTTGGAACAGCAAGTTCCCTTGCCGGTCTAGGAATGGTAGAACGATGGGTTCGATGACGGTTTGGATGTACCGTGCACTATTCAGTGTCCCCTCGACGATCACCAGTGGTGTACGGCCAGTGTAGGAGATCGCTCCCCACACCATGATGCCGGGTGTTGGCCCTGTGTGCCTCGGTCATATGCAGTCCTGATTGTGGCGCTCACCTGCACGGCGCCAAACACGCATACGACCATCATTGGCACCAAGGCAGAAGCGACTCTCATCGCTGAAGACGACACGTCTCCATTCGTCCCTCCATTCACGCCTGTCGCGACACCACTGGAGGCGGGCTGCACGATGTTGGGGCGTGAGCGGAAGACGGCCTAACGGTGTGCGGGACCGTAGCCCACCTTCATGGAGACGGTTGCGAATGGTCCTCGCCGATACCCCAGGAGCAACAGTGTCCCTAATTTGCTGGGAAGTTGCGGTGCGGTCCCCTACGGCACTGCGTAGGATCCTACGGTCTTGGCGTGCATCCGTGCGTCGCTGCGGTCCGGTCCCAGGTCGACGGGCACGTGCACCTTCCGCCGACCACTGGCGACAACATCGATGTACTGTGGAGACCTCACGCCCCACGTGTTGAGCAATTCGGCGGTACGTCCACCCGGCCTCCCGCATGCCCACTATACGCCCTCGCTCAAAGTCCGTCAACTGCACATACGGTTCACGTCCACGCTGTCGCGGCATGCTACCAGTGTTAAAGACTGCGATGGAGCTCCGTATGCCACGGCAAACTGGCTGACACTGACGGTGGCGGTGCACAAATGCTGCGCAGCTAGCGCCATTCGACGGCCAACACCGCGGTTCCTGGTGTGTCCGCTGTGCCGTGCGTGTGATCATTGCTTGTACAGCCCTCTCGCAGTGTCCGGAGCAAGTATGGTGGGTCTGACACACCGGTGTCAATGTGTTCTTTTTTCCATTTCCAGGAGTGTACTTCCATATACTAATACTGACCACAACCAACAGTGCTGAGTGTACAAGGACAAAAACTGCTCAGTGTTAAGAAACTCTGTTTCAGTTTATTCCAATCCCTGCAGCCGTGCTGGGTAGCCGCGTGGTCTAAGGGCGCCTTGCCACGGTTCACGCGGCTCCCCCCGTTGGAGACTCGAGTCGTCCCTCGGGCATGGGTGTGTGTGTAGTCCTTAGCGTAAGTTAGTTTAAGTTAGATTAAGTAGTGTGTAAGCCCATTGACCGATGACCTCATCAGTTTGGTCCCATAGGAACTTACCACAAATTTCCAAAAATTTCCAATCCCAGCATTTAAAAACTTAATATGCACAGCTATGATCTGATCGTAGACGTGTACTTGCATAGAAAGACTACATGACCAACACTGTGAACAACTGAACTTGAAATTATGTATGTGTGCGTACGACAAACAAGAAAAAAACATAAAAACATAACACTGTGGATGATCTTGTGTCGCAATCACGTTGCCATATGTCCTAGTAGGACCCAGCCGCTACTATGTAACGAATGTACTTCCGTGAACAGCGATCGCTGACGTTAACTGTGTTCCTCTCAGACTGTGGCACTGTAATCCAAACGTGGCAAACACGTTGTCCCTTAAACCAACGTCAGCTTTTTATGCTTAGTCATGATTGATGATTTTGTACTTTGTGAATTTCGTATATTTTTAACAATAGAGACTGGTCTTTCGGTCTTACAAACAAATATTACCAGTGAATTGCAAACTTTTGTATTTTTGTCTTACGTTATTATCATCTTTATGATGAATTTAATGTGGAAATGTTAAACTCCATCTGGCTATAATTTAATCTAATTGAAATCTTGTTTACAAACTTGTACGTTATTTTACACAGAGCGTAATCTGTATATAGAAAAATGAACTTGGTTTTGTTCTTGAACTGATATTATTTTACATCAGATTGTTAGTCTACGTAGTCTACTTTATGCAAAACTTGTATCCCACATCTGTTTCAACTTTGAATTATTTTTGCTTTTATGTATACCTTGACTTATGTATCTTGTATTATCTATTTTATTTTGTGATGTAAAATTTTATAGTTATATAATTGCTGCTATATCTTAAACGTTTTACGACAACGTGAATGAGGTCGATTTCAGAATATTGTTGGGGGGCAAGAACGAGACTCAATCGATATATACAAGATGGAACGCGTAATGTCTTCAAGCCTTTTTTTTTCAGCCTTGGGACTGGTCTGATGCGACCCGCCACGAATTCCTCTCCTGTGCCAACCTCTTCAGCTCCGAGTAGCACCTGCAACCTATGTCCTCAATTATTTGCTGGATGTATTCCAATCTCTGCCTTTCTGTACAGTTTTTGCCCTCTACGGCTCCCTGAGGTACCATGGAAGTCATTCCCTGATGTCTTAACAGATGGCCTATTATCCTGTCCCTTCTTGTCAGTGTTTTCCACATATTCTTTTCCTCCCGATTCTGCACAAGCCATCAATGTGTGATTAAGCAAATAATATAATTTCATATTGTTTATAAAATCTTCTAGCGTGAATGTGTACTAGCAGAAGATATTTTGTAAGCAGTTTTAAAGAAAAGTGGATGAGTGTAATCTGGTACATTAAAAGACCTCTCATGGTTGATAAAGAACAAGTTCAGTTTACAAGCAAAGCAGCAGAATGAACGTGTGACGGCTTGGTTGATTAACTGGGAATTTAACTATAAAAGGTAATTTTTGTAATCTTGTAAGTATCCAAATCCTTAACAGTGCCTCAACTAAGCATGAAATTCTGATGCCACGTACGTCCTAAATTTCTTTGATATAATACTGCTTTCACGGGTTTTCAGCTCAACTTCATCCACATAAATTCGAAAAACAGAAGGAACGGGCGATGTTACGTAAGCCTTTTTTTCCGAAACTGTCCCGTAACATACATAAAATCAGAATACAAAGATCCGTTACATCAGAATAATTAATCGCCAATGAGAAATGTAATACATAACGGTACTAGTGGTTGTTGATAGTCAATTGTAATTTACATTTTTAATGGCATTTGCTCGCTTTATGTAAGTAAGAGGACATGAAAGTAGACTGGGATGAGATGACAGTGCTTGGGTGCCAGTGGAGTCAGTAGGCAAACAGAGGAACTACCCTCGGAGCAGTTCCCAGAAGGATGCGTTACTGGCTAACTGCCTGAAGAAAAACTAATGGAAGGGAATCGATATTTTCTGAAGGAAATTATTCCACCTCGGCTCTTGGAGGATCCGCAGCCCAGTCAATCCGGAAACAGTAAAAAGCGCAAAATGCAGAAATACGGGGTTTCTTTTTAGTAAACACGCAGTACAAAATTACTTCCTTTTCAACTCTCGATCGCGGAGAGCTTCCATTGCTTGCTGTCCGGGAGCCCCTATCGCCGCCGGCTACGACGTCACCAGAGCAGATAAGCTGAGGGAATCAGAAAGATTTCTGGCTGATCCGACTCAGCCAGTGGCGATGATCCTTGCTGTGTTTCCAGCGGCTTGATTCTGCACTCGCTTCAGCTTCCACGTACACTACGCTATGGTGAGACTACGAGATGATGCGTAGGTGCAGTACAGTCGTCTTTATAAAATTTCATTGTCTTCAAGCTTCACTTTGAAGACTAGTATTCAGATTCATATGACCAGTTTGCTTTCAATTCCAACCTGTCTTTTATAATAACCTCACAACAGTCACAGTATAATTTCGCTGCTGGAATTGTTTCATTTATGCGAAAATCAGGATCTTACCCTAGACGCTTTTATCAGATGGGCCAAGATTTTCATTTAATATTATTTGCTGTCAAATGTTTTTAGACTCAGTTTCACGGAATAAATTGACTTAATTGAGATTCTTATTTAATTTAGTAGCCACTGTATTCCTAATAAATTATTTATAGGGTATCTGGGTAATTAATGGCTGATCACAGAATCAATTTATACCTCCACTTTAAATGACGACCTGCCCTCGCTACACTTGCTCCTACTTTTTGATATAGTAAGTATCTTTGAGGTTCGCCGATGACATTGTAATTCTGTCAGAGACAGCAAAGGAGTTGGAAGAGCAGTTGAACGGAATGGACAATGTCTTGATGGAAGGACATAAGATGAACATCAACAAAAGCAAAACAAAGATAATGGAATGTAGTCAAATTAAGTCGGGTGATGCTGAGGGAATTAGATTAGGAAATGAGACACTTAAATTAGTAACGGAGTTTTGCTATTTGGGGAGCAAAATAACTGATGATGGTTGAAGTAGAGAGGATATAAAATGTAGACTGGCAATGGGAAGGAAAGCGTTTCTGAAGAAGAGAAATTTTCTAACATCGAGTATAGATTTAAATGTCAGGAAGTTGTTTCTGAAAGTACTTATATGGAGTGTAGCCATGTATGGAAGTGAAACATGGACGATAAATAGTTGGGACAAGAAGAGAATAGAAGCTTTCGAAATGTGGTGCTACAGAAGAATGCTGAAGATTAGGTGGGTAGATCACATAACTAATGAGGAGGTATTGAATAGAATTGGGAGAAGAGGAGTTTGTGGCAGAACTTGACTAGAAGAAGGGACCAGTTGGTAAGACATATTCTGAGGGCTCAAGGGATCACCAGTTTAGTATTGGAGGGCAGCATGGAGGGTAAAAATCGTAGAGGGAGACCAAGAGATGAATACACTAAGCAGATTCAGAAGGATGTAGGTTGCAGTGGGTACTGGGAGATGAAGATGCTTGCACAGGATAGAGTAGCATGGAGAGCTGCATCAAACCAGTCTCAGGACTGAAGACCACAACAACAACAAGTACCTTGGTTAGTTAAATTTATGAAACGTACGAATTTAATAGTGGTATGAGATTTAATTAAATTTATAACTATTATTGTGTTTCAAAATGACAAAGTTCTTACGTACTTCAAATCGCTTAAGGTTACACAAAACACCTACTATTATCAACGCAGTCATACAAAGAGAAGTTCATTAACATACGTTCGAAACAATATAGAAAACGTAAAACCTATTTGGTGAAAGCGATATTGGCTCGCAAGTCTTCTTAATGGCATCACATAAGAAGATTCGCAGTCGGCGAGGAGCGCTTTGGGAACCACATTATGTCTCTGGGATGCCTAGAGGCCACTGGCATGGGCCTCGATTGGCCGACATATTCTCCGGAGCTCAACACACGTGACACCTTTTTGTGGGGCTATATTAAAGATAAGGTGAACAGCAATAAAGCCAAAACTATTGCCTAGCTGAAAACAGACATTCAGGAGGTCATCAACAGCATCGATGTTTCGACACCCCAGCGGGTCAGGCAGAATTTCGCTATTCGTCTGCGTCACATCATCGCCAATGTTGACAGGCATATCGAACATCTCATAACGTAAATCCGAATATCTGTAGTGACGTTTACAAAAAAATTACTCTGAGCACTATTGGACTTAACATCTGAGATCATCAGTCCCCTAGAAATTAGAACTACTTAAACCTAACTAACCTAACGACATCACACACACATTCACGCCCGAGGCAGGATTCGAACCTGCGACCGTACCAGTCGCGCGGTTCCGGACTGAAGCGCCTAGAACCGCTCGGCCACCGAGGCCGGCTGACGTTTACATGCTGAATAGAGAGTGTGCACGTCGTAGTTTGTAGCTAATTTACGTTTTTTTCATGCAATTCAATAATTGTCACTTTGTAACATTACAAATCGTTTGAAAACATCTTTGAGAGTGGGGAAAACTGCTTGTAAGTCACATGAATGTACTGATGAATAGCACAGGCATGGATTCAGATCACGACGTGCAGTATTTTGCACGTAAAATCTGCTTGTAAAAGACGGCATGCTAAGCACACGACTTATCGTAACTCGAATAATATCGTGCACCCCATTCGTATGAACGCAACTTCAAAGCTCGTGACTTGCCACGTCTCGCCATTGCACGGAAGTTTCATGATAGAATGCATTCATATTAAACACAAGACAATGCCGTGTCAGCCACACTTTATAATCTAGTCAGCCCGCCGTGTTTTCTACAGCCGCCACCGCAGCATGAGGGCGCTACCACGAACGCTTAACACGGCTGCGATGATACGCATGTACTCCGGAGCTCCAGCGGTGGATCTACATAAGTTCAAACATCGATGCACAGAGCCCATTGGGTGAGTTCGAGATTTCCTACAGACATTCATAGCGGTGAGGGCTCGTCATTTGCGGAATCGTCATTGTTCTTAAGAGTGACTGAATTGTAAACATTTGTACCTGTATATATTTCAACACTGAAATCTACTATCAGCATCTGACGCTGCAACTACAGCAAACAAAGTTATGTATTCATAATGAAATTTTAACTCTGCAGCAGAGTGTAAAACGTCCTGGCAGGGCAGCTTCTGTGAAGTTTGGATGATGATGTTTCGGATTGTGGGGCGCTCAACTGCTCGGATATCAGCGCCCCTACAAATTCCCAACCTTTACTTAGTCAAATCATGCCACTTTCATGAATGATGATGAAACGATGAGGACAACACAAACACCCAGTCATCTCGAGGCAGGCGAAAAATCCCTGACCCCGCCGGGAATCGAACCCGGGACCCCGTGATCGGGAAGCGAGAACGCGACCGCGAGACCACGAACTGCGGACGTGAAGTCTGGAAGGCAGGAGGCGAGGTGCTGGTGGGAGTAAAAAAATAAAACAAATATTAAGTGGAGTATTCGAAGATCAAGTTCAACAGTTGACGTCCGCCCAATGCCGAGAACAATAACAATCAAAATGAAAGAAAAGAAAAGAAAAAAGTCATCGTCACGGTCCTTAAAAAAATGGTCTATAGAGCCTATGCCCGTGAAAGCCACAGGTCCACACGTTCGAATCACGGTCCGGCGCACAGTCTTAATCTGCCCGAAATCTTGGAAGTTACGTAGTACTTCTACTGTTTGATCTTAGATGTAGAATAAATTAATATCTGGATCCTCTGCTTACAAACTGCATCTGTCCCTCACTCCTGTATCCACTGAAGTACCACAAAGAGTCCAAAGGAAGCTACAACAGACGAATGTCTCAAATACTGCTAGCTACAGAATTTTGGATATGGCGGATGGCAAGAACGGGGTGAACTTAAATAGTATGGAGTGTAGCCGTGTATGGAAGTGAAACATGAACGATAACTAGTTTATACAAGAAGAGAATAGAAGGTTTCGATATTTGCTGTTGCAGATGAATGCTGAAGCTCAGATGGATAGATCACGTGACTAATGAGTAGGTACTGAATAGAATCGCGGATAAGAGGAATTTGTTGCACAACTTGACTAGCAGAAGGGATCGGTTGGTAGAACATGTTCTGAGGCATCAAGGGACCACAAATTTAGTATTGGAGAGCATCGTGAAGAGTAAAAATCGTAGAGGGAGACCAAGAGACGAACACACGAAGCACATTCAGAAGGATGTAGGTTGCAGTAGTTACTTGGAGATGAAGAAGCTTGCGCAGGACAGAGTAGCATGGAGGGCGGCATCAAACCAGTCTCTGGACTGAAGACCACAACAACATATGGAATGATCTGAGGACTCTGACTTAATTGTGAATTTATGAAATAATTTCTACTTTTTAAGCCACTTTTTACTAAGATTTAACTAGCAGGACGCGTTTTGCCAGAATATTGCTCCATCAGCTGTATAACAGTTTCAGGTACATTACATTAATCTGAAGTGTGATTAGGTCCATTTTCCGCGTGTGCCGCTGAGGTTACGTATGGAAATACCATCCTGTGCAGAAAGATACATATATTTTAGTGCATTTAGTTATTTGCATGTTTAGATCATTTCATTAGTACACTTACTCCCATCTTTGATGGAAATTTAGTTATCTGGTACACAGAGCACAGTAAGAAACGCATCATAGCTTAAAATTTTTACATTCAGATATATTCCAAAAAGTCTTAGCCGTTGTATCTAGTTTATTTTAACAGTTAAGATAGTAATACACAGTAAAGATGTAACCTCTTCCATCTAGATGCATTTATGTCATGTCACATATTACAGAATATAATTAACGGATGAAGGTAATTTTTTTAAAGGCAACATTCTTTATTAAAATAAAAATCAACATTAGAGCAGTTTTTGAAGAAATTAATATTACAAATTTCTAGCTGATAGTGACATGTTACCATATACTGTGACATGAATGAAAGTTTCTAATTCTTCATGTAATTTGTTGGCCCAGCTCAATATTTCATAAAAGGTAAAGTGTCCTTTTCGCTTCGAAGCATTAACGAACCCCAACGAATTCTGCCACCTAGCGTTTCCACTGGCCAACACTGGTCAAATCTTTTAACCTTGTGGTAACAAAAACACATCCTTCCTTGTTTCAGTAACGGTTAGACACGCCCGTGCTCAGAGGAGTCTTGTGAATGACTGTGATCAAAAACTGACTTAGCCGAGCGTGGTGCAGGTCTGCGATGCATGTAAGGTGATCGCTCTGAAGTTCATGCGCAATGTTTTCGACAGTTGTTCTTTGCACGCATCATTAACGAACGGAACAAGGATGCCATGCGGACTCCAAGGGTGGGGCGAGGGGTTCTTGGGTGTCATGAAAACCTTCCACCCTACACCCAAATACATTTTACTGAAAGCCTTAATATTTTACGTGTATTAATTCCCAAATATTTCAGCTAACTTCTGGATAATACAGAATCTTGTGGACTAAGAGACTCGAAAATGGCAAGTGATTCTAAATTATTACGGACATCATTCAATAGAGGATACTTCTCAGTTGTGTTCCTGATACGTAAAGCCTCCATACACAGGTCGATTGGTCCGCCAAGTTGTTCGCGGAAAGGGTCTGCCGCGACCCGCTTGCCTGTGTGTAGTCGTTACTTTGCAAGTTGGGTCCGTGGTTAGGGTGAGTCGGTTCTATCGCCGATGTTCTACCTGGTTACCCAGACCGATACCTGACAAACTACAGTGTGTCAGTACAGCGTCCGACTCTCTTTTGCTCATTGGTTCTTTTGTTATTATTCTCGCTCTCAAAGTCACAGTTTCGATAAGGCCGATGTAAGAAAACAAGAGTTTTGGGTGCCTTAGGCCTCGTCTGGGCTCGTCAACACAGACATTAGACTGTTGATGACTGTAAACATGTTTCACGTTGGGATGACTGTCGTTTCAAATTGTATCTAGTGGATGGACGCGTACGGGTATGGAGAAAACCTCATGAATCCATGGACTCTTCATGTCAGCAGGGGACTGTTGAAGCTGGCTCTGTAATGGTGTGGGGCGTGTGCAGTGGTAGTGGTATGGGACCCCTGATGCGTCTAGATACGGCTCTGACAGGTGACACGTATGTAATCATTCTGTCTGGTCACCTGCATTCATTCAAGTCGATTGTGCATTCCGACAGACTTGGGCAATTCCATCAGGTCTACGTGACACCCCACACGTCTGAAATTGCTACAGAGTGGCCCCAGGAACACTCTTCTGAGTTTAAACACTTCTGCTGGCCACCAAACTCCGCAGACGTGAACATTATTGAGCAATCTTGGATGCCTTGCAACGTGCTGTTTCGAAGAGATCTTCACCCCGTCGTACTTTTACGGAATTATGGACAGCCTTGCAGGAATCAGGGTGTCAATTCCCTCCAGCACTACTTCAGACATTAGTCGTGTCCATGCCACGTCGTGTTGCGGCACTCGTGCGTGCTCGTAGGGACCCAACACGATATTAGGCAGGTGTACCAGTTTACTTGGCTCTTCAGTGTACGAGAAGATGAGGGAGAGGAAGACAGAAGGGGTAAGATTCCTCACTAACGAAAAAATTACAGAAAGGCTGGCTCTCCCGAACGCAGGTGGAAATGACAGGAAGATGCAAAATCCCTCCCTAAAAATGGTTCAAATGGCTCTGAGCACTATGCGACTTAACTTCTGGGGTCATCAGTCGCCTAGAACTTAGAACTAATGAAACCTAACTAACCTAAGGACATCACACACATCCATGCCCAATCCCTCCCTACTCCACCCTCTCCTGTACAAGCTCACATTGGCATAGTCTGTAATTGCGTTTTAATATTCTTAGAGTTAAGTGAAATACTGCACATATGATAAGGACTGTGGACACCTCGACTTCATATCATATCAACTATGAAGTTACGAAAGTTTCTTGTTATTATAGTTCGTAAGACAACTGTAATATTCTGGAACTTCTAAAAATTTTGGACAATAGTTTCTCCAATGATGTAATGATGCAAACTGCTATAGAGTGTGGCCCCTCCACTCTAGATCCGCACCTGCTGGAAAGTGAGGAAGTGGCTGCGTAACAGCGAGTAACCTCCGCCACGCACCGTGAGGTGGCTTGTAGAGTACAGATGTGGATGTTGTATGCGACGTGTGTGGAGCGGTGGGTGGAGGAAGCTGCGGCCGGCTACACCTGTGCGGCGCGTAACCGCAGTGGGCCACTGCCTTCATAAAGTGCGAGCGGCCGCTTTTTGTGGCAGCCGCCGACCAGCCCCGCCGCAGGCGGACCCCGAATTATAACTTCCGGCACTCGGCTGCCCCCGGCCACCGCCACGTGGCTCTGCATCACCTGCCACTGCCTCTCCTTCCTCCGTCCAGCTCTTATCAGCTGATACACGAAATGTATCGTCTCAGACATTTCACATTCACACTGTGACGAAGACACTTGTACGCCTTTCTAAACACACTTCAGTTAAATACACTCCTGGAAATGGAAAAAAGAACACATTGACACCGGTGTGTCAGACCCACCATACTTGCTCCGGACACTGCGAGAGGGCTGTACAAGCAATGGTCACACGCACGGCACAGCGGACACACCAGGAACCGCGGTGTTGGCCGTCGAATGGCGCTAGCTGCGCAGCATTTGTGCACCGCCGCCGTCAGTGTCAGCCAGTTTGCCGTGACATACGGAGCTCCATCGCAGTCTTTAAGGGACCGGCAAGGGAACTTGCTGTTCCAACAGGACAATGCACGTCCGCATGTATCCCGTGCCACCCAACGTGCTCTAGAAGGTGTAAGTCAACTACCCTGGCCAGCAAGATCTCCGGATCTGTCCCCCATTGAGCATGTTTGGGACTGGATGAAGCGTCGTCTCACGCGGTCTGCACGTCCAGCACGAACGCTGGTCCAACTGAGGCGCCAGGTGGAAATGGCATGGCAAGCCGTTCCACAGGACTACATCCAGCATCTCTACGATCGTCTCCATGGGAGAATAGCAGCCTGCATTGCTGCGAAAGGTGGATATACACTGTACTAGTGCCGACATTGTGCATGCTCTGTTGCCTGTGTCTATGTGCCTGTGGGTCTGTCAGTGTGATCATGTGATGTATCTGACCCCAGGAATGTGTCAATAAAGTTTCCCATTCCTGGGACAATGAATTCACGGTGTTCTTATTTCAATTTCCAGGAGTGTACCTCATCTGTAGTATGAAGGCCTCCCCTAGACTTTTCCACATATGGTGTGGCAAGCTTCCGGATTCGACTTCCGGTTTTAATCTGCCAGGAAGTTTCGTCTCCTCTAGACCTTGCCACGCATTGTAGTTTCATCTGTATGCAACCATTGCATCGAAATGCCATCTAACCATTTTATGCCATTGCCTCCGTCTTTCCTTGTCCCTAGCAAATAAAAAGAAACTTCTGCTCAGTTTTCGTTATGGTCCCATTATATGTCTAATCATACCCATTTGAATCTCTACTTAAATTTCATTACAGTCCCAATTTTGTGTGTTCCCTTGTCCATACGCATCTTTTCCTGTCTCTGCTAGTAACTCCAAAACTCCATCTCTTCACTGATCGCTTAGGAATCCTCAGATTTCAAAGGGTTTTCACATTAATTGCCGATTTCTTATTGGTTCAAATGGCTCTGAGCACTATGGGAGTTAACTTCTGAGGTCATCAGTCTCCTAGATCTTAGAAATACAGGGTGATTCAAAAAGAATACCACAACTTTAGGAATTTAAAACTCTGCAACGACAAAAGGCAGAGCTAAGCACTATCTGTCGGCGAATTAAGAGAGCTATAAAGTTTCATTTAGTTGTACATTTGTTCGCTTGAGGCGCTGTTGACTAGGCGTCAGCGTCAGTTGATGCTAAGATGGCGACCGCTCAACAGAAAGCTTTTTGTGTTATTGAGTACGGCAGACGTGAATCGACGACAGTTGTTCAGCGTGCATTTCGAACGAATTATGGTGTTAAACCTCCTGATAGGTGGTGTATTAAACGTTGTTATAAACAGTTTACAGACAATGGGTGTTTTTGCAAAGGGAATAGTTCTGGACGGCCGAGAACGAGTGATGAAAATGTGGCACGCATCCAGCAAGCATTTGTTCGCAGCCCAGGAAAATCGACTCGCAGAGCTAGCAGAGAGCTGCAAATTCCACAATCAACTGTATGGAGAGTCCTACGAAAAAGGTTAGTTATGAAACCTTATCGTCTGAAATTGGTTCAAGGCAGGCAGCCCATGACAGATCTTACCCCCTGCGATTTTTTCTTATGGGGGTATGTTAAGGATATGGTGTTTCGGCCACCTCTCCCAGCCACCATTGATGATTTGAAACGAGAAATAACAGCAGCTATCCAAACTGTTACGCCTGATATGCTACAGAGAGTGTGGAACGAGTTGGAGTACCGGGTTGATATTGCTCGAGTGTCTGGAGGGGGCCATATTGAACATCTCTGAACTTGTTTTTGAGTGAAAAAAAAACCTTTTTAAATACTCTTTGTAATGATGTATAACAGAAGGTTATATTATGTTTCTTTCATTAAATACACATTTTTAAAGTTGTGGTATTCTTTTTGAATCACCCTGTACTTAAACCTAACTAACCTAAGGACGTCACACACACCCATGCCCGAGGCAGTATTCGAACCTGCGACCGTAGCGATCGCGCGGTTCCAGACTGTAGCGCCTAGAACCTCTCGGCCACTCCGGCCGGCGATTACTTATTGCCACAACTCAAAATTAATGACACTCACTGACAGACTGTAGACCATATTTTCAGGAACAGCAGAATCTTTACTTTAAGAATACTGTTTTGTATACGAAAGACGAATACGAAAACTCACTAGTTCTGTGTCTTCATTGTTAGTTTGTACTACTTTTTCTCGATATGCTGCCCAGAAATTATTTAGTCACATTGGAACTGACTGTCAGGATTAATTTCAAATTCACTCTTTTAATTACTTCCACTGCTACCTGTAATTTACCTGCGCTAGAAGCAAACGATACAAAGTTAACAGTGGAACAAAAATGGCACAGATACGCTCCAGATACGCTTCCTTGTTTTCCTAACTTACGGATTTGTAAAATTCCTCTAGGAATGCTGATTATTGATTCAGGCACAGAAAATCTCCGTATCTGAAACTTCCAGTGTCAAATTTTCCATTATCTTGTTGAGTTTTAATACAAGATAACTCTTACCCTCGCTGACAGCCAACATCAGTTTCCCCTCAACGTCATTTGTGATGCCTGGTTGTGGTAGTCTTATAGAACCCATCCATAGGTCACTCCTTAGAAATCATTAGTTGTCACTGAATGGCAAAAGCGCGACAGTCATATTCCGCGCGAGGCAATTAAGATAAATTGGAAATTTGATGTAAGGTCTTATGAGACCAAACTGCTGAGGTCATCGGTCCCTATTCTTACGCACTACTTAATCTAACTTAAGCTAACTTACGCTAAGGACAATACACACACCCATGCCCGAGGGAGGACTCGAACCTCCGACGGGGGGAGCCGTCCGGACATTGACAAGCCCCCCTAGACCGTGCGGCTACCCCACGCGGCCAATCAAGATAGGCCACACAAAATAACCCCAACTCGAGATGCGAACAATATGCTATTATCTATGGAACTGGGAAGAGGCTTCGAAGAGGAATTATATACATAACGTGTGAGGAACCTGGTAAGAGTAACCAGATAACAGTGCCACAAAGCACTGTCCTACTGTCAAGAGAAAAGGTCCCACAATGTCTACCCTATTCTGTAAAGTGGAGGGAAACACGTAAATCTCGTATGGTTCAAGTGTTTGTTATAGTGACTGTAATATTTTGTAACCAAAATGTTGACTAGACGAATAAAATCACGCGTTGAACTTCATCTTCTATTAGCGCAGAAGAGGTTCGTATAATACATTTCATGTCTTTTGAAGTCGTCGATGTTTTCTTGCTGGTCTCTTGTTTCAACTTCCCCAGGAATGAATGTGCGGAGTTTTTAAGCAGGCCACTTTGGGTTTTCTGAATGACCGATACAGGGTCAACCAAATTTTCTGTTAAGAGTATCTGTATGTATCTATGCGGAGTGGATGGGACAGCTGTCTTATTGATACCACGTTCATTTCCTTAATTTCAGTGGAATGTCTACCTACTGCAGCAATATATGTCTCAGGAACTCTGGATAAATGCAGCTGTTTAGAGTATCATCAATAAAGCAGGGACCGACGATACGACCACACTTTGATATATCACTTCTGTCTACCAGTTGAGCAGTAACGCATTGACCTCACTATGGTTTGTAAACGATGCTACATCCGTAACATAAATCCTGCATAGAAAAGCTGTATCACTTGACAGTTTTCTTAGAAACCATTCGGAGAATTGTAAAAGATTTTGAAAATCATTGCTATGAGCTGTTGATGGAACGACGTGTGTAAAGAATTAAATGCGTTTGAGTACTTCTTTGGCTCATCCCAGTGACACATTTCAGTTAGCGTGTGTTGTTGGACGGATTATGTGTTACCGCTAATGAAATATTAGTTGCATTTATTTTATCATTTGCTCTTCTTTTTGGTTGGTGTATTTTACTACTCACGTTTCCAGATTATTGAAAACTTTTAAAATTTTAAGACGACCCGGATTCTTTCCAGCATACATCCGCCTCATTGCTTTAACAGTTTAGGGTTGTTCCTTATAAATGAAAAATATATTCACATTGCAGACTATCACATACGTTTAGATAATATGGATAACTTCAAGAGTACGTTGCCTGATGGCTGCGACAGCACAGACTGATGGGCTTTCAGCGCGCAGGTAAACACACATCAAACACATGAGTTATATTTTTGTTTAGATTTGGTACAGTGGGCAGACGTTTGTGAGACTTTTCTCCTGATGGCGAGACAGTGGTTTGCGGTGCTGTAATGTTCTTACTATTTGATCAAGTTTCGCACACGTTATATCGCTGAAGACCTATTAGAAGTCACTTTCGAATGCTAAAGAAAAAATTATGTATCTCAATCTAAATGCAACCAAGTTAATGACGTAATTCGCCAGTTGTAAACGTTGAAAATTAGATGAGTATGTCAGAACAATCACTCACCACGTCATTCCGTATAATTCAGTGAACGCCACACTTCGATGTATTTGATGAGGCCAAGCTTAAATGCCACACCTTGTACATAGGGTATGTTGTGTGGTAAAAGTAAGAAACGAAGGAAGACATCCACGCAATTACGGACGAATCACTAGCTTAGATTGGAAGTGATTGGCAGTGACTTTTCCAAAGATTCGATAGCTGAACTGCGTTCGCCTTCGCTGATTTACGAAAACCATAAAAACTTGAATAGGGTCGGCACTTGAGGATTTCAGTCCTTACAGTCATAATACAACTCCAGTGTCTTAATTACAGCCCTTGTTCTTCCGGCTTAAAATATTAACGAGGCAGGAACTTTCCTAGCGGTTTCCGTGTAATACACATTTTCGGCATACATGTTGAATGGCAAATATAAGGGGTAGTCAAATAAAAGCGTGACAGATGGAAACAAGTAGGTAAATAGTTTATTATTTTAAAATTAATCCCCGTAACTGTTAATATATTTATCACTCTGTGAGACAAGGCAGCCAGTGCCTTCGTGGAAAGACACCTGCGGTTGCGTACGGAAACATGATTGTACCCGGGCGTGAATAGGGTGTTAGTGGGCTTACGGTACAAACTTAAAATGACCTTTGATGTCACATTACAAAAAAAAAAAAAAAAAAAAAAATGGTTCAAATGGCTCTGAGCACTATGGGACTTAACATCTATGGTCATCAGTCCCCTAGAACTTAGAACTACTTAAACCTAACCGACCTAAGGACATCACACAACACCCAGTCATCACGAGGCAGAGAAAATCCCTGACCCCGCCGGGAATCGAACCCGGGAACGCGGGCGTGGGAAGCAAGAACGCTACGCACGACCACGAGCTGCGGACAATGTCACATTACAGCTGATGCTATCTTGAATATCATATTCAAGGTCATTGGCGACACTTGTCAAGGTATCTCGACGAGGGGACGTGAGAGAGAGGAGAGGGCAGGTCGTCCAATTGGAGTCAAGCTCCCTCCTGCCCTCCATTTTACTCTCGTCCGATAGGGATAATTTGAGGTCTCTGCTCTGCAGTTAGAAGACCTCAGCCTCTAGAAAGGAAATTTTCTCTCAATTATATAAAAAAGAGTTTATTGTCAGGCTATTAAGGTCATGCCCTACAATGCTAACTGAGCAGAGCATTGTTTTTTCGCGAACATGAGCGAACATATCAACTGGTACAATGTCACTACCTGAGATATGTGTGTCTGTACACATTAGAATCCTAAGCTCCAACATGCTGAAACGATTTGTGAATACACAGAATGAAATTCAGATGTGTGCCTGCCTGACCTTAAGACAGCAAATTAATTTGGAGCCTTCAAATATAAAGAGTTGCAGTTCCTATCAGTAAGTATTCCTGCATTTCTAATTATTGTTATTACACGTGAGTTCCACACACAAATTTACACATTAAAGCAGTAACAACCGACCATAAGTGCACATTCACAGCCCACTACATCAAGACATGAAACTTTATTTTGACTCTCAAGCAGTCAAGAGGAATATCGTTCAATAGAATGGCTTCCATCCTCATGCACATCACAAATAGATCTGAATGCTACTAGGCAAGTACACACACACACACACACACACACACACACACACACACACACACACACACACAAATAATCAGTTCATGTCAAACCCCCAACGAATTGTCGATATAATTAATGTAATTAAGATGTGAAGCAAACAAACATGATACACATTGCTGATACATGTCGCGCCTTAAGGTATAAACTTGTGTGTGCGAGCGGTAATAGCTACTTTAACTTGTAAAAGCATCAGAACTATCCAGCCGTCAACTTCAGGAGGTGGCAGAATACAGCTTTTTATAGCTGTAGCTCTATAATACAGGATGTGTTCACTCTCACACACATAACCAATAGATTTGAATGATATAAGAAGACAAGTACACATTCAATTTATGACAAGGATTAGAATGTGTGAAGATGTAGTGAAATAAAAGTAAATATTAACACTTACAAAAAAGATGATGTACAAGCTATCCAACGACATTGCGGCAATCTTGCTCCAACGTTGCTACAACCTCACATGGTGAATGCTAATCTCGCCCACCCGCAGATGACTCACTGATGTACTGTGGTTGCTGTCACAGTGGCCTTAGCATATGTGGTATGCTGTCTCTGATACATCTATGCATAGAGACAATTTTGCGTCACTAACTGTCTCTCTTCTGCCAGCTTCAGTATTGTGTACCAGTGTGAAGGGAAAAAGCATTCAACATAAACTGTCAAAGGTCCGAATTATTTGTTTTTAATAATGCACTGTGTAAGTTTGCTACTTTAATTTGGTATGATGAAAGCGGTACTGCTAGCCAATAAAAGCGGGTTAAAAGCTGTGAGCTGTCTGGGGAAGATAATCTTGCATTACTAAGCAACTGTTTCACCAGGTATCTAGTCTAGGTTTACCAAATTCCCAACCAGACTTAACATTAATTATAATCTTTTAATAGTCATACAACAACCGGTAATATATATATAAAAAGGAGAATTTAAATAAAAAGAAAGAAATCAGTTTATATTTGGAAATTTATTTTTAAGATTGATCATTGAAATTTCAGCATATTAAACTTTATTCCTAACTAAACTGGTGCCTTATTTAGGATTGTGAAAATGTGAGATTGCAATCTTACGAAACACATCAAATATGGAGCCAAGATTGAGAGACTGCATACAACACTGAATTCATAAAACAACACACAAAGAATGTTGAAAGATAAGCAAGAAGAAATTTAACCACTACCAACAGATTCAAATTTTCACCCAAAGAAATTACGTTCGTAGCACAATCCTGTCCGTCATGTAATTACCACACGCTGGTATACTAAATTCATATTAACTCTTTGTGAAATCTTCGCGAAAAGAATAGCTGAGGGGTACTTTGATGATTACACCACATGCTTCCCGTGGTCAACTTGGTTTACACAAAGAGTGTAACTCCACAATAATTTTGATAATTAAAATAAATTAGATCGAAAAGCAATTTACAAAAGAAAAACCTCGAACTGGTTACTAACGTCTTACTGTTAACCTGACGGGTCAAACAGTTATATAAGCACGTGGTACTGGTCTCGCAAAGTACACCCCACGTGGGTTGAACATAAAGAAAAGTTGCTATGTTGAAAAACATTTTCAAGACGAGACGCTACCGAGCGAGGTGGCGCAGTGGTTAGCACACTGGACTCGCATTCGGGAGGACGACGGTTCAATCCCGTCTCCGGCCATCCTGATTTAGGTTTTCCGTGATTTCCCTAAATCGTTTCAGGCAAATGCCGGGATGGTTCCTTTGAAAGGGCACGGCCGATTTCCTTCCCAATCCTTCCCTAACCCGAGCTTGCGCTCCGTCTCTAATGACCTCGTTGTCGACGGGACGTTAAACACTAACCACCACCCAAGACGAGACGCTATAATCACACAACCATTCGCATTTAAGATTGATCTTAGTTAGAGTTACTGATTAACACGTGGTTCCACTTTACTCATAAAGTAGTGACAAAGCAACTACCGGAAAATAATCTGAACTTCAGACGAGAATTACACTGCGCTGCAATTTAAGATAACATTAGATATTTTAGAGCTAAACCTGAAATAAAGGTGATTAAATTTTCAGTTAGGCTGAACTTAAGAAATCCATTGTCCTACGGACTTAGCAGACACGCGCTTAGCCGGAGATCTTACCACTTCAGACGCTCGCCACGGACAGACTGCTTGGTGCCTGCCTGAGGGGTGCCTCACAAATATAAACGGAAGTGACCAGAGGGGCAGCTTCCTATACCAACAGGACAACGGACGGACAGGACCATACTAAGGATAGAAACCTCTTTGTTTTTAGAAAGCGTAGCTACCTGTTCCGACGTTGGCCCTACTGTTCTCTAGCAGACAGGCTTGTCTGCTACCCTCAAGCATGCAACTAGAAACACATTTGCTCATTCATCTTCTCACACAGAAGGGAAGGGGGATGACAGTATTTTATCATATACAGTATATAAAAGAAAGCAGATGTAGATTCCGTATGAGACTGTGTGACATGAATTACATATAAACTGTGTTTTAAAGTGTAGTAGTGTGACAGATCGTTCTTGTTTATGTGTAAAAGTAACACGTTCCACTACTCAGTCTCCTCCCAGATAGTCAGAAACGCCACAGTAAATTTAGAAGAGGAATTTATGCCGTAAATGACAACAGATTTAAGAAATCAAACATGAAAGGAATCCAGCAGAGACCTTTCAACTGTTGGGGATACCATCGAAATTTTGTTTGTTGTATCATACACTGTCGTAATTGTTCATTATATTAACATAAGCACCGCATGAAGATTAACACATGCATGGGACACGTTAGCTCGGAGTAAGATTTGACTCATGCGCTGGAGTGATATGTCACTCACAGTGATCTTGTTCCACTTCACGTTGCACACAGAGATAACATCTATTAGCGGGCGTTAATCAGAAGCCAAACTAACACAATCCAAACCGGCTCTGAAGGCCCAGTGGTCCTGACTGGCCGCCATGTCATCACTTCTCAGTCAAGTAGCTGCTCAATTGGCCTCACAAGGGCTGAGTCCACCCCGCTTGCCAACGGTACTCGGCAGACGTGGACGGTGACCCATCCAAGTGGTAGCCAAGCCTGACAGCACTTCACTCTGGTGATCTGAAGGGAACCGGTGTTATCAATGCGGCAAGGCCGTTGGGCAATGAGGAATGGTGGTCACATTTCTGAATCGGCTTCTTCTCCTCGAAGATCATACATGTCCGATTGAATAACTTCGAGAGTCGGAAGAAAAGTTATTTTATAAAGAAATGCATTACCTACTTTTCATATATTACAGCGTTAACGTAGTCGAAGCACACGGCAATATGTTTCTAATTGTTAGTTGTGTAGCTGCTTCCACAGCGATGTATACTGTAGATATGTATGAGGTAACATGTGCTCCATATCGTATCAAACAACAGAAGCTACAAGCAGCGGATTTCGCACGTGAAGAGATACAGAAAATTACAGGATACAGCAATTTTTCTTCTTCTGCTTTCGTACTGTTTACAACATAGAGTGTGTTCAACAGAAGGAAGATATATCTAACGAAAACCCTATACCACAAACTACAGGGCTATTACAAATGATTGAAGCGATTTCATAATTTCACTGTAGCTCCATTCATTGACATATGGTCACGACACACTACAGATACTTAGAAAATCTCATGAAGTTTTGTTCACCTGAAGCCGCACTTCAGGTTTCTGCCGCCAGAGCGCTCGAGAGCGCAGTGAGACAAAATGGCGACAGGAGCCGAGAAAGCGTATGTCGTGCTTGAAATGCACTCACATCAGGCAGTCATAACAGTGCAACGACACCTCAGGACGAAGTTCAACAAAGATCCACTAACTGCTAACTCCAATCGGCGATGGTATGCGCAGTTTAAAGCTTCTGGATGCCTCTGTAAGGGGAAATCAACGGGTCGGCCTGCAGTGAGTGAAGAAACGGTTGAACGCGTGCGGGCAAGTTCGACGCGTAGCCCGCGGAAGTCGACGAATAAAGCAAGCAGGGAGCTAAACGTACCACAGCCGACGGTTTGGAAAATCTTACGGAAAAGGCTAAAGCAAAAGCCTTACCGTTTACAATTGCTACAAACCGATGGATCTGTCGTGGTGGAAATCATGATCAGCAATTCATGTCATAGCCTCCACGCTCTCCCGACTTAACCCCATGCGATTTCTTTCTGTGGGGTTATGTGAAAGATTCAGTGTTTAAACCTCCTCTACCAAGAAACGTGCCAGAACTGCGAGCTCGCATCAACGATGCTTTCGAACTCATTGATGGGGACATGCTGCGCCGAGTGTGGGAGGAACCTGATTATCGGCTTGATGTCAGCCGAATCACTAAAGGGGCACATATCGAACATTTGTGACTGCCTAGAAAAACTTTTTGAGTTTTTGTATGTGTGCAAAGCATTGTGAAAATACCTCAAACAATAAAGTTATTGTAGAGCTGTGAAATCGCTTCAATCATTTGTAATAACCCTGTACATAGGATCAAAATTAATACGCAAATGCCGTGTGGCTAGGGCCTCCGTTCGCCTGGTGCAAGTCTTTCGAGTTGCCACTTCGGCGAATGGGGATGAAATGATGATGATAAGGACAACACAACATCCAGTCTCTGAGCAGAGAAAATCTCCGACCCAGGCGGGAATCGAACCCGGGCCGTTAGATATGACATTCCGTCGCGCTGACCACTCAGCTACCACGGGCGGACAAAATTAATATGAGATCTGTTAACGGGAAGCGTTACCTCCTTCCCTCTCGCTCTTTTTCTTTTTTTTATTAAAGCGGAAGAGCTCCTCACATTTAGTTTCGTCCAGTAGTCGCATAATCAAGATGCATTGTACTCCAGCATACCAATAACCTATCCAAGCCAGCTGTTCAAAAACAAACTCACTTTTCAACGCCACACGGCAATCTTTAAATGAACTATGTTGAGATTTGGGGCTGCATACAGGTGTTCTGTAGAATGTCGTTGGTTTCCCTTTTCCTATAACGAAACAGAGATGGTTTTGTTACTGTGTGCTGCATCACAGGCAATAGGGACCGATGACCTCTCAGTTTGGTCCCCTCCCCCAAATCAACCAAGCAACCAACCAAGCAGGCAATAAGCTATGAGAATTCCTCGTTGCTGCTGACGCAGGCATTATATGCTTCTTGCTGTGCGTCCGCATGGAAGGGACGGTTGTCGATAAACCTCGTGTCTTCACCCCGGCTAAATGATCGTAGTTCTGTGACTTATCATACCGTTGAACGGTGTCAGAGACACTAAGAAGCTGTCCACGAATGTGTTTTGTGCTGATCGGCAAATTACAGTATGGTGCGTGGTGGAGGATACCTTGTATCACGACTCACAACTTGTCATTATCTTTCCCGATCCACTCGCAAATGCAGCGAGGAACATAAAAAATGGTTCAAATGGCTCTGAGCACTATGGGACTTAACATCTATGGTCATCAGTCCCCTAGAACTTAGAACTACTTAAACCTAACTAACCTAAGGACATCACACAACACCCAGTCATCAAGAGGCAGAGGAAATCCGTGACCCCGCCGGGAATCGAACCCGCTACCGCACGACCACGAGCTGCGGACGAGGAACACAAAAAGAAAAAAAATGCTTTCTGTAGGCCTTCGTACGAATCCTATTTTCTCTTATTTTCGTGGTCCCTCCGTAAAATGGAACAAATCTATCATGCCAAACTGGTGGGAAACCTGAACACTCGATCAGAACTCAGAAAGGAATGGCGCTAATGTTGTATACACACTCTCATTTACAGATGAACGACACCCTGTAACACTTACGTTCAGTATCGACTGTACTTCTTTCATGTAACTTCTATGATTTCTAATGCGGATTGTCATATCTGTGTTTCAATATTCTTTGCTTCAACTCATGCGGAAACAATTGTTCTTATTCCTGTATAATTATGTGAACAGAATTAATTTGTAAGTGTAATTTTCAAAACTATTTCCTTTCATAGTAATAATACGTTGAAACAGTGTTTGTAAGACTGGGTCATGTATGTTGTACGTTGGCTTATACGGATGTAAAACCTCAAGGGAAGTCCCTCCGCAACGAAAAACTGTGGTTAGGCGAGAAGTACTGCGAGTTGTCTTTGTTGCGCATATAGTTAGTGGCTAGCATTCATACAGTAACATCTTAAGTCCTAAACGATGCAATGATAGTAGCAAATCTGTATTAATTGTGCCTCAGATGTGGATGTATATTGGATATTAGATCAGAGTATTTATAGGTTTGCTCTTAATCCTAAAATTCCGACACATAGAAGATAATTTACAGAGCAGTTTTACGTCGAGAGCCATGATTACGTATAACGACTTCATACTTGTGTCATACTTATGCCACAGAATATCATCTCCGCCACCTCTTTCGGTACGAGAATGGTTTGCTGTTGTATATTTTAGCACGTAACAGTAATTTTCTCAATGCTCAAATAATAAGTACTGTAATTTCAACTTTGTTTTGTGATTACTGACTAATCCTCAGTCTGTTACCTGGACAGGTTCCCATTCCTAGAGCTAAATTACTCGGAGTGAGCGAATTATAATGAACTATTGAGTCATTACTGTTTCAAAATTGTCTGTTAACTTTCATAGAACGATTTCTGCGTCCTCCCCTCCCGCCCCCCTCACACCCCATCACCAAATGTTGACCCAGAAGTCCAATAATTCTTACAGTGAAAGTAATTATAAAGTATAGAAATCATTCTAGAGAGATTTGTTTTGTTGTAAATATAGTTGGCTACAACTTATTAAGACTATAATAGATTCAGTGCCCCCATGTTTCACTTCACTTATGCTCCACATAGTGCAAAGAAGTTCGTGCTCCTAATGAAAATTTATATTCACCATATCAGTTAGGATGAAGTTTAATAACCATTTCTTTACTACTATCTTCGAATGGTAAAGAGTTTTCCTTTACAACCAAAAAACATTGGCTTAATTCACACTAGTATAACTACGACTTCCTTTCGAAACGTAATCTTTCAGGTAACCGAGCATAGTCCGATTTTTTCCCATCAGTACACGCACACGGTAAAACTTTATTTCCCTTAGAAGGAGTAGCATTATAGAGGATTTGCAGGTGAATTAATAACCGTTAGTGCTAAAACTCATTCGTCTTCCTTACATGCGTGTTACGCGTTTATATATAACTGAAGTGGCTGTGTCAAGCAGCACTCTGCTAATGGAGTAGTCGACCAGTAGAGCACTGTGTTTTCCAGCTCGTATGCATTTAGAGATGGCTAGCTGTCATTCATCACACCAACTAGGAATTTTCTTTTTAGACGTCTTCTACCACAACATCAGGAGATTGCTGCTCATCCTGTCGGTCAGCTCATTTACGTATACGGAGACTTACAGCGGCCCTATCATACTTCCCTGGAGCACTCCTGACGATACCCTTGTTTCTGAAGGCGACGGACTGGGTTTTATTACTTAAGAAGTATGGGAGCCTATTCCGTATATTCAGTGTACAGTGGAATGTGGAATATGCATGCGGATACAAAGCCAATAAAACTGTGCCATCCTCTTTTTTTTCTACGTAAAAATCGCTCAGTTTAAGCCCCAGCGACGTCCAGCGTTGCGCGGAAGCCACGCGGACGAGATGTACTACATCTTCCTATAAGAGATGCCTTCGCAGAGTATGGTACACGTGTGCAGTGCCACCTATCATATTCGATGCACGTGGACGGAAGACTTCAATTAGCTGGCGTCTCCCGCCACCGCTAACTAGCGGACATTAGTAAGAAACCTCGCTAATTAAACATATATTTTAATATTAGCCCCAGCATCGGGAAAAAGATGCTTTATAAACAAATGCAGTACCTACATTTTGCGTATTGTTGCGTTAATTAAGTTTAAGCACACTGCAGTATTTAAAATTTACTGTTAACGAATAACAGCCATTCGGGCATCGTGCACCACAGCGCAGACTTGACTTTCTGAATAGGGGAAATACATTCATTGTATTTACTCTTCGTCCCTCATGCGTGATACACAAAAGTATAAATAGGTTTCCTATATGCAAGTTGTGTAGCTGCTTCCACAGCGACAGCAAACACATCGCTGTGCTCACACATCGATGCATAGACGCTTATGAGAAAAGATGTCCTCTCTTAACAAAGAACAGACGCAGTAGCCAGCAGAGTTACAATTTAAGTGGAGTTTTCAGATTGATTCCTACAGCAATATACAGGATACCGCAATTATTCTTCTGCTTATAAAATTCCCTTCTTAGCTGTTAACTTCACAGATAAAAATTCCACAGTGTATCACGCATTACTAAATATCACTGCCAATGCAAGAACTGGAGACGAAGCCTTGAGGAGAGAACTCTGTAACGGTTCGAAAATGTTTACTCCTCAGCCTCCAGGAACTGCGATTTGTGTATAACCTTGTCAAAAACACATAAAAAAAATAGGTCCTCCTTTTTCTGTAGAATACGATGGAGTTTATGGTTTAATTTTCACTTGTCTGCCATTTTTTCAACTTATTCTTGTTCAATAAGCACGGAGTCACAAGCGCTCTTCACGTTCAGTAAGATTCACAAAATTGTTGCCGAACATAATTGTGTAGTTGTTCATTGATAACTAGCAAAGAGATTCATGCACTGCTCATCAGAACCGTCGGAATACAAGTGACTAAGAGAAGAAGTGACGCTTTATGTGCCAAAAATACAACCTATTTCAATTAGGCTTTTTTCCAAAAGCTTCTAGAAGAATCCATGACTCAAATTAGTTATTTATAAACTTCAATTTTTTAACATTTAATATAATTACAAATTAGCAGCTGTAATTTTCCCTTGTAAATACCTTGAAAGAATTGCGAAAATGAAAGACAGAGACAAATTTTTCAAAATAATTGGGTTATTTCTATGAGTATGGATGATATGAAACACCATTAATTTGACATAATATTGATTTGTAAGTCTTTAATAACGTTAGATCGACTGTACAAAATAGGAATTAGTAGTAAAGTTATGTTTTCCATGTAAACATAAAAATACGTATAAGCCAAAGGTTGACGCTAGAGCTACTCGAGATAAATTTTGTAAATACCCAGAAACATAAATCAGGTACTTTCCTACCGAAAATAGGTGTAAAAAAAGTTGTATAGAAGATTTCTGTAATGAAGAGAAGCTCCATAAGATTCTGACTTGTTACAATATTCCATCACACAGTGCTGGACATAGAATTTTTGTGTGATTGTGTGACTTTATGGAATATACATGAAAACTACTCGTTCCATAAAAATATAGCTGTTTGTAAACTTTTAACTAAAATCTGAATATAGAAAATCCTTTGATTATGACATTAATCTAAAAAATTATCAAAATTATCAAAATTTTGAATCCTTAAGAGTAATAAAAATTTTAAATTTTTTTGACAAAGCTTATGTCAAATGATATACATGTTTTCCATAAGTTATAAAATTACAAAGTACATATAAAAATATTTTCAGAGGGTAAATGAAATACATATTACGTGCGAAGCAGTCCATTACATTCAAATAAACATTATTTCACACTTCTGAGCACAAATGAAATTTTCAGTTATGTAGTTATCAGATGTGCTCCTTGGTTCATCTGTTCCAAATAAGTTCCAGACAAACTGTAGATAAAACTTGGTACACTTGCACATGAAGATCTTTTGCACAAAATTCTGTCTCTGTATTCTTCATTTTAAACATTTTAATTGCCCATGTAACAAGTTGGTCATTATATTGTGTTGTGAATAAAAGAAAAAAAATATTTTAATACTCAAAATACGCCCCAGTTTCTTTTTCTCCATAAAGATATATCCCTTCTCTTCAGTTGGTCACTGTAAACATTATGAGCACTCACACAGCTGTTTCCTCATTCATCAGTAGAAGAGGAAAGAATGGAAACAATAGTAATAAGACAAATGGGAGGGGTTTCAAGAATAAACCATTGGTCAGTCTAAACGAAGAACAGACCCTGAATGTGAGGGAGCCATGCAAAAATGAATTTTTAATATAGAACTGGCAGTTTAGGTAAATCACGGAAAACCTATATCAGGAAGGCTGGACGCGGGTTTAAACTGTTGTACTCCCGAATGCGAGCCCAGTGTGCTTGTTCGGGTCATATATGAAGAGAATGTAGGTAACCACAGTGTAAGTGATGTTGGAAGTGGGACACTGACAATGTTGTAGAAGTAAATGGCGTAACTGCAAATATCTAAATAATAGTAATATACTGTGAAACAACGGGAGCTCCAAGCCCTCCATGCGGGGTTTCCAGTGAACTGTAATGCTACGAAAATCTGCGCGAACGCCTAATGTTGCTTGTCTGGCGTGTTGGATAGTAGGGAAAATGAGTTTGTAGTAGAAACAGATGGTCATGTTTGTGTAGAAAGTCTGGAAATCATGGAGAAGAGGCAATTAAACCCTCCACGGTATAGGTTATGTGGTATGGGACAAAATTTTGTTCAGCCGCTGGCTTCAGCAATGTTCAGTTTTCAGGGTGGAGAAAGGCCATTCTGTGAAAGTATGGAAGTTTAGGGCCGTGTAGGTGAACTGTACGGTGCCACTGTAGAGCTAAATTTTCTGTATATTTGTCATGCTAAAACTGACCTTTGACAATACTTGGTAGAACTCAGAGGACCATTTGTGTAATAAAGTATCTCAAGGCACAGGGAAGTGTTATGGGCCTTCTATTGTTCCTGATCTACAGTAACAACATAGGAGACAATCTGAGTAGCCCTATTAGTTTGTTTGCACATGATACTGTCATCTACCGTTTTTTAAAGTCATCAGATGACCAAACCGAATTGCAAATTGATTTAGATAAGATATCTGTGTGGTGCGAAAAGTGGCAATTGACTCTGAAAAAAGAAAAGTGTGAAGTTATTCACATGGTTACAAAGAGAAATCCTCTAAATTTCGATTACACGGTGAGTCACACAAATCTGAAGGGTGTAAATTCTACTAAATACTTAGGGATTACAATTACAAATACCCTAAATTGGAACAATCACATAGATAATGTTGTGGGTAGAGCCAACCAAAGACTGCGATTCATTGGCAGAACACGTATAAGGTGCAACAGGTATACTAAAGAGACTGCTTACACCGCGCTTGTTCGCCTTATTGTGGAGTATTGTTGTGCAGTGTGGGATTCGCATCAGATGTGACTGACGGATGGCATCAAAAAAATGCAAAGAACGGCAGCTCGTTTTGAATTATCGCGAAGTAGGGGAGATAGTGCCACAGACATGATACGTGAATTGGAGTGGTAATCATTAAAACAAAGCCGTTTTTCGTTGCGACGGGATCTTCTCATGAAATTTCAACCACCAGTTTTCTCCTCTGATTGCAAAAACGTTCTGTTGGCACCCACCTACATAGGGAGCAATGATCATCATGATAAAATAAAAGAAATCAGAGCTGGCACAGGAAAATTTAAGAGCTCGTTTTTCCCGCGCGCCGTTAGAGAGTGGACGGTAGAGAGACAGCTTGAAGGTGGTTCATTGTTCCCTCTGAAAGGCACTTTATTGTGAATAGCAGAGTAACCACGTGGCTGTAGATGTAGACGAGGACCCGTCCTCCCTTAGAGTGTCCTACTGCTTATACAGTTCTGTATTATCTGCCGTCAACTGATCCACCTGATCCGCTAAAGACTGGTATCTGCTTGCTGTCTCGACTACGTCGTTACGCAGCTTTTATCTAATACCCCAGAAAACAACAGGACAAACGAAATGTGATTGGAAGTAATACATCTAAGTATAACACTAACATGCTATTGTTTAGTCTTTCCACCTATTCATTAGCCAAGTGCCATCACCATTCTGGCTAGCATATAGTCCACAATTAAGGCATGTAGTGCACGCAGCTGGAACTGACTCCATACGGGGCGCACTATGGCGTAATAGACCGCAGTGTGTCCACTTCACTGGCCACACACCTTAACAACAATCCTTGCAGAGAAGTCGAGAAAATTCTGGTCCTATGTAAAATCGCTAAGCGGGTCTAGCGCTTCTATCCATTCACTCGTTGACCAGTCTGCTATGGCAGTAGAGAATAGTAAAAGTAGAGCCCAAGTTTTAAACTTCTCATTTAAAAAATCGTTCCCGTAGGAGAATCGTACAAACACACCGTCGTTTGACCGTCATACATACTCCCGTATGAAGAACTTGGTAATAAACATCGCTGGTGTAGAGAAACAACTGTAAGAGTTGAAAGCAAATAAGCAGGCAGCTCCTGGTGGAAACCTAATTCTGTTTTATAAAGAGTAATCTACAGCATTGGTCATTTGCTTAGCTTGCTCGACGGCGATAGTTCATCAGAGCCAACGGGATCGTCGGGAATGTCCCAGGGAAGTGTGATAGGACCGCTGCTATTTTCTGTATCCATAAATGATCATGAGTACAGGGAAGCAGCAATCTGGGGCTGTTTGCTGATGATGCTGTGGTTTACGGGAAGTTTACGTTCAAAATTCAAATGGTTCTAAGCACTATGCGACTTAACAACTGAGGTCATCAGTCCTCTAGACTTAGAACTACTCAACTAACCTAAGGACATCACACACAGACGTGCCAGAGGCAGGATTCGAACCTGCGACCGTAGCAGCAGCGCGGTTCCGGACTGAAGGGCCTAGAACCGCTCGGCCACATCGGCTGGATGAAGGTGTCGTTGTTCAGCGGCTGTAGGAAGACTCAAGGTGACATACACAAAATTTCTAGTTGGTGTGATGAATGGTAGCTGGCTTTAAATGTAGGAAAATATAAGTTAACGCACATGAGTTCAAAATGGTTCAAATGGCTCTGAGCACTATGGGACTTAACATCTGAGGTCATCAGTCTCCTAGAACTTAGAACTACTTAAACCTAACTAACCTAAGGACATCACACACATCCATGCCCGACGCAGGATTCGAACCTGCGACCGTAGCGGTCGCGCAGTTCGAGACTGTAGCGCCTAGAACCGCTCGGCTACTGCGGCCGGCTAACGCACGTGAGTAGGAAAACCAAATCCATAATGTTCGAGCACAGAATTCCTAGTGTGTTGCTTGACAGAATCACGTCGATTTAATATCTAGGGCTAACATTGCAAGGCGGCATGAAGTGGAGTGAGTATGTGAGGACTGTAGTAGCGAAGGCGAGCATTCGATTTAGGTTTATTGGGAGAATATTTGGAAAGTGTGTTTCACCTGCAAAGAAGACGGCATATGGGACACTAGTGGGGTCCATTGTTGAGTGCGGTTCAAGTGTTTAGGATCTTCACCACGTCGGATTAGAGAAAGACATCGAAGCAAATCAGAGGCGTGCTGCTTGATACATTACCAGTAGATTCGAACAACAGGCAAGTGTTACGGAGATGTTTCGAGAACTCAGATGGGAACCACTGGAGTGAAGGCGACGTTCTTTACGGGGAACACTATTGAGAAAATTTAGGAAACCGACATTTGAGGTTGAGTGCAGAAAAATTCTACTACCGCCAACTTACATTTCGCATAAGGACCATGGATGTAAGAGTACAGAGAGTAGGGGTCGTACTTAGGCATACATACAGTCGTTTTTCGCTCACACTATTTATGAGTGGAAAAGGAAAGGGAATGACTAGTAGTGGTAAAGGGTACCATCCGATACGCACCATACGGCGGCTTGCGAAGGATGTACGTACACAATAGCCCTCTCTTACACTCCCCTTAAATTTATTAAATTCAGTACCCTCATCGGTTATAATGAATCAGATGCTAAAACTCGTATGCCAGACCAGGCGACGACCAGCCATGACACTTGCAGCACTTGCAAATACGAAAAGTAAATGTTTCTTCGCTCAACCCACTGTGCCGATGATCATGTACGTTGCCGAACAACGCTGCTCGAATTCATGAGTCACCAATTCTGGTGCAAGCTGCAACAGGACCAGGGTGACCTGGGTACTCAGTTACATCGTTGCAGGTCCCAGTGTTGAAGCAGGATGGTTGGTTGGTTTGGGGGAGGGGACCAAACAGCGAGGTCATCGATCCCATCGGATTAGGGAAGGATGGGGAAGGAACCATGCCCTTTCGAAGCAACCATCCTGGCACTTGCCGGGAATGATTAAGGGAAATCACGGAAAAATTAAATCAGGATGGCCGTTGTCCTCCAGAATGAGAGTCCAGTGAAGCCAGATGGTTGGCAGGACAGCAAGTATGCAGAGCTAGGTGGACAGCCATCATACAGTCACAGAAACATTGTGAAAACAATGGTCTTTTCTTTAGTCACAAGCTCTACAGCCGCTGAAGCGACGTCTTGCTGTGTGGTAAGTGCTCGGCGACGAAGCTGGTTCCAGTTGATGATATGTACTTATGTCAGCATGCTGTGACTTCAGGAGGTGGCCAGCTGAAGACGTTGCCTGGCGAGGCAATTGGCAGTGGTGCCAAGGCGTTGTCAGCTCTTCTGCGGGGCACAATACCACAACGGTCCCAGACAGGTGACAAGAACACAGTGCCAACAAGTACCTTCGAACAGTGGACACGCCATTTGACGTAAATGCACAACTCTATAATGGAACAGAACACGGCATGTGCTCGGACGCCTTAGACAGAGCATTGGGTCCAGAGCATTGAACAACGCTGGAAAACACCCTGCCCGTTCATCATCTTAGGCAACAGTAAGACGCTTCCATACTACCTCTTCAAAGTGTCAATGGGCTGGGACCCTCATCAGCCTTGAAGTTTTTGCGGTTCGACCCCATTAACCTGTGTCCGTTCCATTCATCTCTGCGTGACACAGAAATGTGGTCCCTTCTGCATAGTCAGCACCAGGCAGGTGCATTTAAGCTCTTGGGTGCCAGCCCATCACTGTTGAACAGCTGGTTACCTGTATGATACCCAGTGTATGCTGATCAGTGCAGTACCAACGATGCTGCAGTCACTACCATCACCAGGCCTCATACCTCTGTCTGTCGCCTTACCACCTGAGCTCTTGGGCAGATCAGCATTCTGCTACCCTCACTGATCAACAATTGGTGGGGGGGACTGCGGGGGGGGGGGGGGGGGTTCAGTCATCGCCACTACTGCTGACCCAACAAGGTCTCTTTCACTGTGTGTTATTGGTGGCAAGACATATCTGGTCATATTCCCAGTGACAGCAGTCAGAATGGACTGACCATATATGTGCCAGGTAATGCATGACTCCATTGACACACAGCAGACGCAGGGATAGTGAACGGTCACCACTTCAGCCTGTAAGGCTGGGATGGAGTTCGCTGTATCAAGAGACGCTGTAACCGTGTATATGCTGCGCTCATCACCATCACTAGTGGCGTCTTCGTATAACAAATGTAAATAAACGGAAATAAGGTTTGTCTTGAATCCACGAGCTGCTTACAATGTTTTGCCTGCACCTATCTTCAGTGGAGAGTCACTGCCCACATCTAGCCATCTTTGGCACCCCTTTATAATGGGTGTCGGAATATCTACTGAATATGAAAATGTTCTATGGTCCTACAGCAGTACGAGCAACTCCCGATTTTATAGGTTTCTTTTTTGCCTGTATGGTTGTTTCTTCCTGTCCTTTCATATACATTATCATTTTGGGTAAACTATGTACTTGTGGTGGTAGTAACTAAGCAATATGTGTAAACAAATTTTGGCTCAGGATGTAATTCAGTATCCGCTAGTCTAGGTACCTCAGTTAAATGCAGAATTACGACAACTGAGGGAGGATAGGAGGAAATGGTTACATCCTAATGTACCTATCTTTCATATTAATACTTATTTTCGGATACTTCATTTTCCGGGAAATCAGGGGTAGATATTTGTTTGGTTTGGATAAAGCAGCCAGCTTTTTAACTTGGAATAATCACCAATTATTGAGTGTAGCTAGACTAAAGTCAGAGACGCAAGGGCATATGTAATGTACCAAGAGAAATTTAAGGATGCACAGCCGCTTCCGACTTGAGGGTGGGGTTAGTAGAAAGATATAGGAAGGTAAACACATGGAGATACTACAGTGAGCAGCTTAATAGAATATTAAGAAACACAGAGAATCAATAGAAAGTTTTGTGGATCACATTTGTAAAATTAATGTCAATACATATGAGCTCACTGAGGATGGTAAAGTTAATCGGTTCATGTTACACGAAATCGAACAGAGAGCACCAGATGCGTTTGTACGTGGTTGTCATTGGTAATGTCGTATGTATTTCATTTGGAATTCCCAAAGACATTGAATGAAGCAATAGTCTCTGTGGTGGCATTAGCTCAAATTGATCTGGTCGCCAACCCACGAGAAAAGAAAGTGACATTTAAAAGAGATATCAACTGGTCCAAATGTGGTCGTACAGGCCGTGTTAAGAGTAACTGTAAAGAGCAGCAATGCCAAATATGTAAACCTTTCTACCTTACGGATGGAATTTGACAGAGGCAGGGAAGGTGGTCACAAAGTGGATGTTGTACTCTGCCTTAAATAGCGCAGGGTATATTGTGTCCACTGTAAAATCTCAATTAAGGTTAGCAAGGATCGCCGCTGTGTGAAATCAGTGGCGGACTTTCTTCTGACTGGCTACGTGAAGGGAAAGTTGTGAAAATTGTTATCAGTTTGTGACCTCTCCTTCTCTCTTTGCTCCGTTTCTTTCGCAGGTCTCTCCTCTTCTTTCTTCCTTCTTCGTACTGCAGCTATATCTCAGGGTTTTCAGTGCTGCAATGTAGTGAGAAGGGGACACATGTGTGTGGTGGTTCACGATATCGCAGTGCTGTGAGGGAGCGTCTCTCGTGCCTCTGGTTTGAGAAGACTGATGACTGAAGTACGAACATTTCTCAAAAGAAAAACGGGTACGTGATCTCTTTTCTTTTAAAACTATAAATAGTAGCGTAGCTAGTACTATCTATCGTTCTACTAAACTGAATGAGCGCGACACCATTGATGAAGTTTCAACCTCGAAAGAAGTTTATCAATACCAGTTAGCTGAAATAAAAAAAAAAATCATCCAATCCAGAAGTTAAAGTAATTAGTTTCTGATGTGTGTGTAGTGGTCATTGATACTTAAAAGATCGTTTCAGTAATTCTATCACTGTCCGTTTATGAGTTTCTAAGCAACGTATCAACAAGCTAACTATTCAGTGATTAATATTTGTCGTATCCCGACAGTAAATCGCTTCTCGCTTGCTTTAAGCATCAAGACGATTACTATGCCACTCATATAAGTCTTTGATAGCTATTATCAAGCTAATGTGCGTAAACTGCGGTTAATGTTACTGAATCCTACACGCGACGATAACGCCCGATATCCAGCCGCGTATCTTAAACTCCTTGCCGATATTTGAGAATTCGCGCGCGATTTGTTTGCACCAAAGTAGGGCCGTGGTTCCGTAGAATAACTTTTAAATCAACTCCGGGTTGTACATTAACAATTCTATGCTCACTCATGAAAGTTACAGAAGATCCGCACTCGACGACTACTTCAACGCTCACTCGAGCAACACGGAAGTTCTTTTTTTCTTAGAAAGAGAAAACATATCATGCATAATGCAACAAGGTGATTTGCTATGTCAAAACATATTTATATCTATCTCATTAAAACTCATTACCTATTAAATGTTGTACATAATTAAATTCTTTATTCTGCAAATAATCAATAAAATTTAGAAATGAATTACATGCAAAAAAAAATCTCAATTTGATATGATATTATGCGTTACTACTTGTTTCGACTTCCCTATACTCACGTGACGCAAAGTAGATCCGATTATATTAGACACACTCATGTAATGCTACAAGTTACTGTATATGAAGTTTTGATGTCAAGTAAGAGTATACTTGGTGAAATAGAATTAAATCTACCACGCTGAAGTTTAGGCATGGCAGGAGGGGACAATGCTGATTCAGTCAGCTCAGCAGTGCTTGGATTCCGAGTGCAGGGAATTATCTTCTGGGTGAGTGTAGAGACTCTCCCTGTAGTCGGCAATTTGACTGTCCTGATCCATTCGCTGCTATGCCACTAACTGAACATCATATTCCCACTGGGAATGAATTACCTGTCTATAAGAAGGCATACGTAACTCTGCGTCATTTGCAGCTGGTCACGGAAGAGTTTAATAAATCAACTACTACAGGTTGTGATCATACGGTAGACTAACAGCCCCTGCTCCACACCTGTTTTCATTATCCCAAGGAAAACACCAGATGGGAGTAGGGAATATCGTTTCTGTTGGGATGACCATTATTTGAACAAGGAAACAGTTGCTAATGGCTGCCCTATGCATAAGATAACAGAGACCTTACGTAATATATGCCGGTTAGTTATTTTACAATTGTGAACCTATGAAGCTGGAAACTACATTCTCCACTCCGTCCAGCTATTATTAATATCACTGTATGCAATTTTGACTGAAAAAGCGCCAGCAATCTTCTAGCACCTTTTAGATGGTGTACTATGGCGTTTAAAATCAAAGCAATGCATGGCCAACTTAGACAGAATCATTGCGGTATCAAAGGATATGCGGGAGCAAATAATGCAGTTATGCGAAGGCTTTGTCCATTGACATGTAGCATAATCAACTCTCAGCCAAGAAAAATTTTATTTCGTATTACAAGAAGTCTGTGACTTTTGCCACATTATTGGACAGAGTGGCGTATGCGTTGACCTGTGACAAGGTTGGTGCTACGAGGAATTTCCCAACAACACTACTGAAAAGGAATTGCAGTTATATTTAGACATAGCTTATCTCTACAGAAAATATATCCCAAAGTTCGGTGAAATTGCAGTATCGCTCGCACAGTTATCAAAGAAAGGAGTAATATTTGAAGGGTCTTCGAACTGTTTCAACAGTGAAAAATTCAGACCTATTGAATCAGAAACAAAACTTCGAAATTATTTGGCTTTTACAAATAAAAAAGGATAAAGTAAAAAGGCTTTATTTACTACCTTGTAAAAGCTGTTTGATGTCCTTGTAAGTTTCAAAAAAGGTTCAAATGGCTCTGAGCACTATGGGACTTAACATCTGTGGTCATCAGTCCCCTGGAACTTAGAACTACTTAAACCTAACTAACCTAAGGACATTACACACATCCATGCCCGAGGCAGGATTCGAACCTGCGACCGTAGCAGTCGCGCGGTTCCGGACTGAGCGCCTTAACCGCGAGACCACCGCGGCCGGCCCTTGTAAGTTTATATTTTCTCAAGTAGATAATTGTGGATGTTTTCAAATGTTTGGGCGACATGTGTCCATTCATTCCGTTTCCAGGAGCGTAAGAAATTAATCATGTAACCTCTGTCAACAGCATTCACAACGAATTTTGATTTCGTTCTTGACAAACTCTGTTCTCATAGCTTGTCCCTACATTCTAATACTATGTTTCGATTTTTGTTTGTTTGTTTGTGATAACGATGATCCTACCTTTCAACATACAGACGCCAGACTGCACAGAAGACACCTCTCACAACACACACATTTTTTGTGCTTACGTGTAAACGAAAAGGACCACTTGTGACAGGCCAGGCGTGACTCAGTACAAGGGTGCTGAAGTAGACTCACTTCCCACGAGTAGTCGATTCAGACGAGATAGTCAATCGTGAATAAGGAACGCAGTGACATTATCACCCGCGGGAGGTTGAACACTGGACTTCTCACCTTCCCCTCTTCTGTGAGCTACACATAGTTTCAGACCAATTTACAGGTTGGGAGACCCACGTCTCTTTGTAGAAGATTTATTGAATCGTCGAGTTGCGTAACTTTCCTCCAGGCGGTGACCGTTTTTAAAAAGTTTTCAGGGAGACCGCATTACGGTCAGCAGTTTGCGTTATTAATGAAAGCGGAACTTATGCCAGAAAAATGTAAATAATTACAGGGTGGCGTTGTGCGCAGCGGGATGAGTGATGGTGGCGGGGCGCGCTGGCTGTGACAGGGCTCATTGTTGGGGCGTATCGCAGTTGTTGCGGCTGCCATTGTCTCTCCCCCCGTAACTTGGCGGCTGTCAGAATGGCGCGCCGTCTTCTCTAAGGGAACACGGATTCTGCATCGAGAATGGAGTTACTTCCCCGCCGACTGGAATCGTCTGCGGGCGCCGGGCTCCAGCTATTTGACCTGAGCGGCGCGACGGAAGGTGGCCCTGTTATTATAACTACTACACGAGCTACTTATCTGTTCCATTTCACGGCCGTTTGTGAAACTGCCTTCAGCTGCCGCCCTGCCGAAACGCGAAGTTATACCGAGAACCGCCCGGCGCCGTGCTGTGCAATTTGCGAAACTGTCGGGTTATTTCGGAGTGCATTCGTTCGGCAAGTTAAGACACACAACTGCCGGCTGACGTAATGGTGCTACAAAATAACGCCCGGCTTTTGTTACAGTATAATACAAGGCACTAAATTAACTCAAGGATATCTGTGTAAGTGTCGACGACTAGCTGACACAATATTGTAAGGCAAAACCTCTGTGTAATATTTGACAAATTGTTATGTAACAAGTCTTACTGAAAATTACTTTCTTGTAGTTTCCATACCGTAGAACCCAATTTTTTCTGTAAGTCACTTCACAGTGCATGTCGGACGATACTTCATGCCAATATTAGCGATCTGCTGTCAACAGTATTAATTAAATAAACTGCAGGTCCGATCTTACTCGTACGAGGATGACAGTACAATAAGTCTCGCAGCATCACAAATCATCAGTGATAAATGAGGTCCCATCTTAAATTGCCTGTTACAAAATACTTAATCATTAGACGCATGAGTAACGATGCGTTATATACACTGAAGAGCCAAAGAAACTGGTACATCTGCCTAATATCGTGTAGGGCACCCGCGAGCAACATAAGTGCCGCAACACAAAATCCCATGGACTCGACTAATGTCTGAAGTAGTGCTGGAGGGAATTGACACCATGAATCCTGCAGGGCTGTCCATAAATCTGTAAGAGTACGGTGGGGGAGATCTCTTCTGAACAGCACGTTGCAAGCAATCCGAGATATGCTCAATAATGTTCGTGTCTGGGGAGTTTGGTGGCCAGCGGAAGTGTTTCAACTCAGAAAAGTGTTCCTGGAGCCAATCTGTAAGAATTATGGAGTTGGGGGTGACGCATAGTCATGCTGGAATTGCCCAAGTCCGTCGGAAAGCTCAGTGGTCATGAATGGCTGTAAGTGATCAGGCAGGATGTTTATGTACGTGTCACCCACTAGAGTCCTATCTAGAGATATCAGGGATCGCATATCCCTCCAACTGCACACGCTCCAAACGATCACAGAGCCTCCACCACATTTAACAAGCTCCTGCTGACATGCAGGGTCCATGAATTCATGAGATTGTCTCCACACCTGTTCACGTCCATTCGTTCTATATAATTTTAAACGAGACTTATCTGATCAGCCAACATGTTTACAGTCACGAACAGTCCAATGGCGGTGTTGACGAGCCCAGTGAAGGCCTAAGGCTTCGGTCCTACAGTCAACAAGGATACAAGAGTGGGCCTTCGGCTCCGAAAGCGTATATCGACGACGCTTCGCTGACTGGTTCGCACGCTGAAACTTGTTGATGGCCCAGCATTGAAATCTGCAGCAATTTGCTGAAGGGTTGCATTTCTATCTCGTTGAACAATTCCCTCCAGTCTTCGTTGGTTCCGTTCTTGCAGGATCTTTTTCCGGCCGCAGCGATGTGGGAGATTTGATGTTTTACCGGATTCCTGATATTCACGGGACACTCGTCAAATGGTCGTGTGGGAAAATTCTCACTTCATCGCTACCTTGGAGAGGCTGTGTCCCATCGCTCGTGCGCCGTATATAACACCACGTTCAACTCACTTAAATCTTGATAGCCTGCCATTGTAGCACCAGTAATCGATCTAACAACTGCGCCACACACTTGTCTTATACAGGCGTTGCCGACAGCAGCGCCGTATTCTGCCTACTTATATATCTCTGCCTACCCCTTGCCGTTGGTGGGGAGGCTTGCGTGCCTCAGCGATACAGATGGCCGTACCGTAGGTGCAACCACGACGGAGGGGTATCTGTTGAGAGGCCAGGCAAACGTGTGGTTCCTGAAGAGAGGCAGCAGCCTTTTCAGTAGTTGTACGAGGTGCATTCAAGTTCTAAGGCCTCCGATTTTTTTTCTAATTAACTACTCACCCGAAATCGATGAAACTGGAGTTACTTCTCGACGTAATCGCCCTGCAGACGTACACATTTTTCACAACGCTGACACCATGATTCCATGGCAGCGGCGAAGGCTTCTTTAGGAGTTGGTTTTGACCACTGGAAAATCGCTGAGGCAATAGCAGCATGGCTGGTAAATGTGCGGCCACGGAGAGTGTCTTACATTGTTGGAAAAAGCCAAAAGTCACTAGGAGCCAGGTCAGGTGAGTAGGGAGCGGGAGGAATCACTTCGAAGTTGTTATCACGAAGAAACTGTTGCGTAACGTTAGCTCGATGTGCGGGTGTGTTGTCTTGGTGAAACAGCACACACGCAGCCCTTCCCAGACGCCTTTGTTGCAGTGCAGGAAGGAATTTGTTCTTCAAAACTTTTTCGTAGGGTGCACCTGTTACCGTAGTGCCCTTTGGAACGCAATGGGTAAGGATTATGAACTCGCTGTCCCAGAACATGGAGACCATCATTTTTTCAGCACTGGCGGTTACCCGAAATTTTTTTGGTGGCGGTGAATCTGTGTGCTTCCATTGAGCTGACTGGCGCTTTGTTTCTGGATTGAAAAATGGAATCCACGTCTCAACCATTGTCACAACCGACGAAAAGAAAGTCCCATTCGTGCTGTCGTTGCGCATCAACATTGCCTGGCAACATGCCACACGGGCAGCCATGTGGTCATCCGTCAGCATTCGTGACACCCACCTGGATGACACTTATCGCATTTTCAGGTCGTCATGCAGGATTATGTGCACAGAACCCACAGAAATGCCAACTCTGGAGGCGATCTGTTCAACAATCATTCGGCGATCCCACAAAACAATTCTCTCCACTTTCTCGATCATGTCGTCAGACCGGCTTGTGCGAGCCCAAGGTTGTTTCGGTTTGTTGTCACACGATGTTCTGCCTTCATTAAACTGGCGCACCCACGAACGCACTTTTGACACATCCATAACTCCATCACCACATGTCTCCTTCAACTGTCGATGAATTTCAATTGGTTTCACACCACGCAAATTCAGAAAACGAATGATTGCACGCTGTTCAAGTAAGGAAAACGTCGCCATTTTAAGTATTTAAAACAGTTCTCATTCTCGCCGCTGGCGGTAAAATTCCATCTGCCGTACGGTGCTGCCATCTCTGACCGTATTGACAATGAATACGGCCTCATTTTAAAACAATGCACATGTTTCTATCTCTTTCCAGGCCTTAGAACTTGAATGCACCTAGTAGGGGCAACAGTCTGGATGACTGACTGATCTGGCCTTGCAACACTAACCAAAACGGCCTTGCTGTGCTGGTACTGCGAACGGCTGAAAGCAAGGGGAAACTACAGCCATAATTTTTCCCAAGGGCATGAAGCTTTACTGTATGATTAAATGATGATGGCGTCCTCTTGGGTAAAATATTCCGGAGGTAAAATAGTCCCCCAATCGGATCTCCGGGCGGGGACTACTCAGGAGGACGTCGTTATCAGGAGAAAGAAAACTGGCGTTCTACGGATCGGAGCGTGGAATGTCAGATCCCTTAATCGGGCAGGTAGGTTAGAAAATTTAAAAAGGGAAATGGATAGGTTGAAGTTAGATATAGTGGGAATTAGTGAAGTTCGGTGGCAGGAGGAACAAGACTTTTGGTCAGGTGAATACAGGGTTATAAATACAAAATCAAATAGGGGTAATGCAGGAGTAGGTTTAATAATGAATAAAAAAATAGTTCGGGTAAGCTACTACCAACAGCATAGTGAACGCATTATTGTGGCCAAGATAGACTCGAAGCCCATGCCTACTACAGTAGTACAAGTTTATATGCCAACTAGCTCTGCAAATGATGAAGAAATTGATGAAATGTATGATGAGATAAAAGAAATTATTCAGGTAGTGAAGGGAGACGAAAATTTAATAGTCATGGGTGACTGGAATTCGAGAGTAGGAAAAGGGAGAGAAGGAAACATAGTGGGTGAATATGGATTGGGGGAGAGAAATGAAAGAGGAAGCCGTCTGGTAGAATTTTGCACAGAGCATAACTTAATCATAGCTAACTCTTGGTTCAAGAATCATAAAAGAAGGTTGTGTACATGGAAGAATCCTGGAGATACTGGAAGGTATCAGATAGATTATGTAATGGTAGGACAGAGATTCAGGAACCAGGTTTTAAATTGTAAGACATTTCCAGGGGCAGATGTGGACTCTGACCACAATCTATCGGTTATGAACTGTAGATTAAAACTGAAGAAACTGCAAAAAGGTGGGAATTTAAGGAGATGGGACCTGGATAAACTGAAAGAACCGGAGGTTGTACAGAGTTTCAGGAGGAGCATAATGGAACAATTGACAGGAATGGGGGAAAGAAATAGAGTAGAAGGAGAATGGGTAGCTCTGAGGGATGAAGTAGTGAAGGCAGCAGAGGATCAAATAGGTAAAAAGACGAGGGCTAGTAGAAATCCTTGGGTAAAAGAAGAAATATTGAATTTAATTGATGAAAGGAGAAAGTATCAAAACGCAGTGAATGAAGCAGGCAAAAAGGAATACAAACGTCTCAAAAATGAGATCGACAGGAAGTGCAAAATGGCTAAGCAGGGATGGCTAGAGGACAAATGTAAAGATGTAGAGGCTTATCTCACTAGGGGTAAGATAGATACGGCCTACAGGAAAATTAAAGAGACCTTTGGAGAAAAGAGAACCACTTGCATGAATATCAAGAGCTCAGATGGAAACCCAGTTCTAAGCAAAGAAGGGAAAGCAGAAAGGTGGAAGGAGTATATAGAGGGTCTATTCAAGGGCGATGTACTTCACGACAATATTATGGAAATGGAAAAGGATGTAGAAGAAGATGAAATGGGAGATTTAATACTGCGTGAAGAGTTTGACAGAGCGCTGAAAGACCTGAGTCGAAACAAGGCCCCGGGAGTAGACAACATTCCATTAGAATTACTGACCGCCTTGGGAGAGCCAGTCCTGACAAAACTCTATCATCTGGTGAGCAAAATGTATGAGACAGGCGAAATACCCTCAGACTTCAAGAAGAATATAATAATTCCAATCCCGAAGAAAGCAGGTGTTGACATATGTGAAAATTACCGAACTATCAGTTTAATAAGTCACAGCTGCAAAATACTAACGCGAATTCTTTACAGACGAATGGAAAAACTGGTAGAAGCCGACCTCGGGGAAGATCAGTTTGGATTCCGCAGAAATGTTGGAACACGTGAGGCAATACTGACCCTACGACTTATCTTAGAAAATAGATTAAGGAAAGGCAAACCTACATTTCTAGCATTTGTAGACTTAGAGAAAGATTTTGACAATGCTGACTGGCATACTCTCTTTCAAATTCTGAAGGTGCAGGAGTAAAATACAGGGAGCGAAAGGCTATTTACAATTTGTACAGAAACCAGATGGCAGTTATAAGAGTCGAGGGGCATGAAAGGGAAGCAGCGGTTGGGAAGGGAGTGAGACAGAGCTGTAGCCTGCCCCCGATGTTATTCAATCTGTATATTGAGCAAGCAGTAAAGGAAACAAAAGAAAAATTCGGAGTAGGTATTAAAGTCCGTGGAGAAGAAATAAAAACGTTGAGGTTCGCCGATGACATTGTAATTCCGTCAGAGACAGCAAAGGACTTGGAAGAGCTTTTGAACGGAATGGACAGTGTCTCGAAAGGAGGGTTTAAGATGAACATCAACAAAAGCAAAACGAAGATAATGGAATGTAGTCGAATCAAGTCGGGTGATGCTCAGGGAATTAGATCAGGAAATGAGGCACTTAAAGTAGTAAAGGAGTTTTGCTATTTGGGGAGCAAAATAACTGATGATGGTCGGAGTAGAGAGGATATAAAATGTAGACTGGGAATGGCAAGGAAAGCGTTTCTGTATAAGAGAAATTTATTAACATCGAGTATAGATTTAAGTGTCAGGAAGTCGTTTCTGAAAGTATTTGTATGGAGTGTAGCCATGTATGGAACTGAAACATGGACGATAAATGGTTTGAACAAGAAGAGAATAGAAGCTTTTGAAATGTGGTGCTACAGAAGAATGCTGAAGATTAGATGGGTAGATCACACAACTAATGAGGAGGTATTGAAAAGAATTGGGGAGAAGAGGAGTTTGTGGCACAACTTGACAAGAAGAAGGGACCGGTTGGTAGGACATGTTCTGAGGCATGAAGGGATCACAGATTTAGCATTGGAGGGCAGCGTGGAGGGTAAAAATCGTAGAGGGAGACCAAGAGATGAATACACTAAGCAGATTCAGAAGGATGTAGGTTGCAGTAAGTACTGGGAGATGAAGAAGCTTGCACAGGATAGAGTAGCATGGAGAGCTGCATCTAACCAGTCTCAGAACTGAAGACAACAACAACAACAACCCATATATCTCTGCATTTGAATACGCGTGCCTATACCAGTTTCTTTGGCACTTCAGTAAATTATGTGTTATAAATATATGTTAGCTTTGCAAATTTCACCTTATTGAATAGAAGCTTTTTTACAGCACACAGTCTCTGAGTCCACAGTTCAACCAATAATACAGCAGAATATGTGCAATTACGAGAGTATCAAAACCACGTACTGCTCGTGAGCACGTCCAAGCAAAAGAGTATGTTAACTAAACCTATGATAAAACAGGCGCTGGCTGGCAGATCTTTGATTGAATTCATTATAACAGAGATGAAATAAACAAGCAATAGGTACACAAATTTACGTCAAAATAGTAATGGATTTTGCGATATGGAGCGAGAAGAAAGTGACTTTTTAATGCATTAGTGCTCGCCCTTATTCTCGTGCAATGGTCTTATGTGAGATGTACGATGGAGGTAGCAGGATTGTTCCACAGTCATGCTGAATATCTGTTCCTTAAGTTTATCCGTTAGAGTTTTGTGATTAAGTATCGAGATTCTTCCAAAGATTCACGTTTAAAATATTTTATGTAGCTGTTGACTTTTAGCTCGCCGATGTTTGTCGGAGGTCGTGTTGTACCACTGTAGCTGACGCGAAAATCCTTATTATTACTACCAGTTCCACTGTTACTAATCATCATCAGTCAACTTGTGCTTGAAGATGATTAGAAACAATCGAAAACAGCAGCAGAAATAAGGATTTTCATACAAGAAAAAATGATAAAACATGATTTGCGAAAAACTTCTAAATTTCTTTAAATTTATGCGGTGGACAGAAAATCTCATCATCATTCGAACGAGCATCCGCGATAGTATTATTTCTTGTTCCGAAACTTCGGATGATAACCGTACAGCCATCTTCAAGGTGATGGAATCAAAACCCCTTGACACAACTGAAAATTTCTAAGTTTCCTGAGCCGGCCGAAGTGGCCGTGCGGTTAAAGGCGCTGCAGTCTGGAACCGCAAGACCGCTACGGTCGCAGGTTCGAATCCTGCTTCGGGCATGGATGTTTGTGATGTCCTTAGGTTAGTTAGGTTTAACTAGTTCTAAGTTCTAGGGGACTAATGACCTCAGCAGTTGAGTCCGATAGTGCTCAGAGCCATTTGAACCATTTTAAGTTTCCTGACTATACGTCTTATGCTATGGTACAGGTTGCTCTGTCAGGAGTACTTTAAGATTACACAGGGTCAGGGGTCGTACCAATAATGAACTGCTCCTATTTAACAATATGTACTCATCTTTCAGAAGATACCATTTTCCTTCGATATAATATCTAACGGAAACAACTAAAAGCTTTACTTTTGTAAACATAACAGATGCCACTTACTTCAGTTTTTGAAAGACTGTCTCTTATCAGCTTCATTCTCATAACAATTAAAACAGATCACTATTTATGTATCAGAAGTCTGTCTATAATAGAACTGAAGTAAAAATTTTGGAGCAAACTATGGTTCTAGACAATACTGTAACGTAAATTCGCAATGGAACATGTAATTGGAAAGCTTGTGCTAATTTGTAATACGTAAGCTGTGATTTAATCAAACAGGAGCTACAGCGAATGCATTCTTCAAACAGTGGAAATAACACACAATTTTATGTCATTGATATATTAGTTCTAGTGTTTTAGAAATACTGCGTAGGCATTTACATGCAACCCTAAACATTGTTATTATCTTCAGCTCAGAACTGGCAACAGTTAATTTCACCAACCCCCACCCACCCAACCAACCCCCTCTCCGAAAAAACAGACAGTATGGTGCAGGTCCAGAGACAGCGTTCCTGCATTATTTCGATGTCTTCTGTGTTTCCCAACGCGAAATATACAACGAAGGAAGCAGCCAAATCGCCTTTCTTCCAAAGATTCCAACTTACTTTCTTTGCGTTTCTCTGTCACACACTCGTATGGGGAATAACATCCTTTTGGAACCAAGCAACGAGTCTCTGAATGTGTTCTCTTTTTGCTGTCATGGCTGCTTGGTAGGGAGCTCAAACGTTGCAACTGTGCTGTAGAATTGCTACGCTACTGGCCGTTAAAATTGCTACACCAAGAAGAAATGCAGATGATAAACGGATATTCATTGGACAAATATATTATACTAGAACTGACATTTGATTACATTTTCACGCAATTTGGCTGCATAGATCCTGAGAAATCAGTACCCAGAACAACCAACTCTGGCCATAATAACGGCCTTGATACGCCTGGGCATTGAGTCAAACAGAGCTTGGATGGTGTGTACAGGTACAGCTGCCCATGCAGCTTCAACACGATACTACAGTTCATCAAGAGTAGTGACTGGCGTATTGTGACGAGCCAGTTGCTCGGCCACCATTGACCAGACGTTTTCAATTGGTGAGAGATCTGGAGAATGAGCTGGCCAGGGCAGCAGTCGAACATTTTCTGTATCCAGAAAAGCCCGTACAGGACCTGCTACATGCGGTCGTGCACTATGCTGCTGATATATAGAGTTTCGCAGGGATCGGATGAAGGGTAGAGTCACGGGTCATAACACATCTGAAATGAAACGTCCACAGTTCAAAGTGCCGTCAATGCTAACAAGAGGTGACCGAGACGTGTAACCAGTTGGCGATGACGAATACACGCTTCCAATGTGCGTTCACCGCGATGTCGCCAAACACGGATGCGACCATCATGATGCTGTAAACAGAACCTGGATTCATCCCAAAGAGCGACGTTTTGCCATTCGTGCATCCAGGTTCGTCGCTGAGTACACCATCGCAGGCGCTCCTGTCTGTGATGCAGCGTCAAGGGTAACCGCAGCCATGGTCTCCGAGCTGATAGTTCATGCTGCTGCAAAGGTCGTCGAACTGTTCGTGCAAATGATTGTTGTCTTGCAAACGTCCCCACCTGTTGACTCAGGGATCGAGACGTGGCTGCACGATCCGTCACAGCCATGCGGGTGAGATGCCTGTTATCACGACTGCTAGTGATACGAGGCCGTTGGGATCCAGCACGGCGTTCCGTATTACCCTCCTGAACCCACCGATTCCATATTCTGCTAACAGTAATTGGATCTCGACCAACGCAAGCAGCAATGTCGCGATACGATAAACCGCAATCGCGATAGGCTACATTCCGACCTTTATCAAAGTCTGAAACGTGATGGTAAGCATTTCTCCTCCTTACACGAGGGATCACAACAACGTCACACCAGGCAACGCCGGTCAACTGCTTTTTGTGTATGAGAAATCGGTTGAAAACTTTCCTCATGTCAGCACGTTGTAGGTGTCGCCACCGGCGCCAACCTTGTGTGAATGCTCTGAAAAGCTAATCATTTGCATATCACAGCATCTTCTTCCTGACGGTTAAATTTCGCGTCTGTAGCACGTCACCTTCGTGGTAGCAATTTTAATGGCCAGTAGTGTACTTCTAGCGTCTTGTATGTTATTTCTTTCCTAGATGCGCTACAAGTTCCCGGAAGGCTTCCAACAACTGTAAGTAACCCATCATCCACCCCATCTACTGATTTTACGTGTTTCTTCCGTTTCACACATCTTCTTGGTATTAACCCTAAATACCGGGTGGTTATAATTAAACTCTCGCTATTTAACACCCTATAACACGGAAACTAATTACCGTACGATTACGAAAATTTGTGGCATTAATGTCAAGGGCATAAGGAAGAGAAATAATGAAGAATCAATTCAATTGAAACACTTTTAATGTGCTGCTACGGTACATCATTCCATTACTGCTAAAAAAGGGGCTCATTATGGCGCTCATTAGCATCCAGAGGAGTCTTAAAGCGCAGGATTGCATTCTGCGCAGCAGACAACAGAGTCTAAAATGGAGTAGAGTCTAACATTTGTGACATTGTGTTCTTTTTGTATTTAATAAAGGGGTAAAGCAATGGAGGCAATTTGAAACATCTGTGCCCTGTATGAAGTGAGTGTTATCGAGAAAGTCAATTGTATCGTATCAAGTATGCTGGCTACCGCGCTTGATATGTTGCGCTTCAGATCAGTACGTGTGTGAATATTGCCCTGGTAAACCCTCAAGTTCGGGTAGCCCCACAACCAGAAATCGCAGGGAGTGAGATCAAGTGCACGTGCAGACCAAGCATTTGGAAACGATCGGCTGATAACTCGATCGTTCCCATATGTTTTTCGGAGGAGTAGGTGAACTTCGTGCGAGAATTGCGGTGGGGCCCCATCTTGCATGAAAACTGTCGAGTTCAACGCGTCTCTCTCCTGTAGTGCGGGTAAGACATGCTGGCGAAGCATATCACAGTAACGTTGGCCAGTCACACTGCACGTCTTTGGTCCTTGAGCGGATGAACGTAGCCGTGAAGGCACACCATACGGTGATACGTTGACCATACAGAGGAACTTCATGCACAGTGAATGCAGGTGAAGATTCCCAACTCGGCAATTCTGTGTGCTCAGCTCACCCAACAGCGAAAAATGAGCTTGGTCTGTCCATAGGATGGTCCAGGAGCAGCCCTCGTCAACTCACGGCGTTGCGCGTCCTGTGGTGTACGGATACCATTTGAGAATGGTTTGGAGCACCTTCCGGAAAGTGGATCACGGCATGTTCATCCGTCGTAACGCAGCACGCCCACTGCCTGACGATCGGAAATTGCGCACAGCGTTGGCTGCCATAGCAACAGAGATTTCATCAACCACCTGTGGGGCAATCGGTCGTCAGCCTCTTCCTAGACCGATGCCCAGTTCTCCAGCTGATTCGAACTTTTTCATCGCGCTCCGTACAGCAGGTGGAGAAAGGGGACCCCTCCATAATCCTTTCAGCAGGCGATATTCTCGAAGTGTAGCTGCAGCATTACTGTTGTCTCGATAATAGAGCTTCACCAGTAATGCCCTGCTCCTTTTGTCCAAGCTCATATTCACACGTCAACAGGTTCACTGCGACTGGTCAGGTGTGTGAGACTATGGTTCACGATGACTGACCACGGCACCTGATGGCCATAGTTGGAACTGAACGGTGGCGCTGTGACCGTGGATATCAAGTATCCCATGCTCTCGACATTAATGCTACGAAATTTGGTACTCGTACGGTAATTAGTTTCCGCGTTATAACGTATAAATTAGGGAAAGTGTAATTACAACCACCCGGTGTGACAGACTACAGAAGTTTGCTGCCAATCGTGTAATTGGATACTGTTTGGATATTTCCCTTTCTTACGAGCATTATCGGGTATTCAGCCGCATTTACCGAAGACTGCGATTCATGACACCAGTTTCGCTCCAGTCGATACGGGAAACTCAAAGGATTCTTGAGAGTGTAAGACAGTCGACTGTGTGTCGCTGTACGCTCCACCATGATCGTAGTAGTCAACATTTTCAACAAAAGTTGCAGGGAAACAGCTCTGCATCTGATTCTTGAAGTTCCTGCGTAATGAGCATTCCTTGAGGTTTCGGGCTGGCAGCCTGATGACGTCGACGTCTTGCCGCGATATTTCGGCAGATAACCGTTCAGCCATCTTCACATGCACTACCCGTGCACTATGTACCCTCCCCCACACACCTCATATTGAATTGTGGGATGCAGATGGAACTGCAGATGTACTCGCGATAAAACCGGATGCCATATAATCCATAGGACCGTTCTATCCTAAGTTGTGTGTTCCAATGTTGTAAATTAACAAAATAACGTTAAAGATTAGTATCAAGTTAAAAGCGAGTACGAGCGTGTATAGTAATAAATTGGATAAATTTTATTTCACTAATCCCAGACAGAGGTGACGAGCAAATTGCCTACATCCGTGTAAAAGACACAGCCAAACGTGATGCTCCATTAGGAACAGAAAGTGAAAATGCTGCCTACTTACTGTCTGCAATAATTTTGTGCACGGAGATGAGCCTGTGAGGACCGGGCTGGCTATCTGAGCGGCCATCCAGGGGCCCGGAGCCGGCGCGTCTGCAGCTGAGAGGCCATCCGTCACACGGGACGCCCCACCTTTCTACAAATTGGCGCCATTTGCCGCGGAAGACGCGGTTCCTGACTCTCTGAGTGCTCTGCATTTACGTGAGTTTTATGTAACAGCTGGCGAGCCCTGACATTCGTACGAAGCTACACCGCAACGTGTGCAGTCGTTGACTGCAGTTAACCTTACATTTTAAACAACAAGCATCTTTCAAACACTGGGTGTTTCACGTACGACGCAAGCATAGTATACAGCATTGCGCTGGAACCGGTACTGGGGAGGCAGGCTCCGATAGCCACATACTGTGCGGCATCAAACATAATAGAATAGTCAGTTTTGTTATGGTGGCAACTGAGATTTGGGGGGGGGGGGTAGGGAGCGAGTGTTGTGTTAGGGAATGTGTGTGCACAACCAAGATTTCAGCGCTACACCAGACAGAACCCTCAGAACTTGGTCAGACAGCTTAACAGCGGTGAGAAGCAGCTACATGACTGCTGGAGTTGCATCATACGTCCGATGTACAACAAGGCTCAAAACAACTTTCACGAGGCGCCGTGTCTGCTCTGTACCTTGGATACGTGGAATCACAGCCGCTGGATCATCTCTCTTCGGCAATAATGCATTGATGGCAATTGTCACATAGAGCAGTACCAAAAATGGCTCCGAGCACTATGGGACTTAACAGTTGTGGTCATCAGTCCCCTAGAACTTAGAACGACTTAAACCTAACTAACCCAAGGACATCACACACATCCATGCCCGAGGCAGGATTCGAACCTGCGACCGCAGCAGTCACGCGGTTCCGAGAGCAGTACCGATTGTCGTAACACCAGACGGTGAGCGATTATTGCATCCGTAACCATCTCCTCGCCATTGTATCCAGATGACTAAGTCTGCTCACCACACGTTACAGCGTACGGAGGTAGACCTCTTCACAGCAGCTCTGACATTGGACTCCCACATTGTGACGTAAGATGGTTTGGATTGAAGGACCACGGCAGAGGCTGCTAAGCCCCGATGGCACGGTATAGTTTTATTGGAAATTACGGGCATCGTTGAGGCAGATGGTGGATGTATTCTCGTGTAGTGGATGCTTATGTGAAATTTGAGTCCTAATAGCTTTGATATCGTCTGTCAACGTCGAGTGATACTGGAGATACCATTGCGATCTGATCCATAAGTTCATTCACCAACAGTACTACGCCAGTGACGCATACGTTCAGCAAGACATTGCGCAACCGGATCACTCTGAGAATTCGTTAATTAATGAAGTAGGGTAGATAACTGGAGGAGGGGCTCGTTTAGCTTAACACGCAGTGCGTTATCTTCGGAGACAGCAATGTGCGCTAGATACGAACCGAATCCGCGTAGCGTTCCAACTACTGCTGATGTGGTACACCAGTCAAGCTGAGAGCGGTTTTATAGACTCGTTTAAACACATGATGTGCTAGTGTCGGATCTCTCTATAGATAATACGACACGCAAACAGAGAAAATACGGTAACACACAGAACAAAGTTGGCACGCTTCACAGGCAGTTGGCGCAAAAGTCTTCCTTCTTCAGAGAATGTGACGTCTTTGGCGACAGGAGGAGCATCCGACAACGCAGTCAAGGGAAAAGAAATCTGCAGAATTATGAAAACATTGGACACTGTACGACTGGACAAACAGCAGAAAAGACAGAGACGACAGAGAATTTACAGAGAGAAATGGGTAGCATGAAGTTAGAAATAGCGGGAATGAGTGAAGTGCGGTGACAGGAAGAATACGATTTCTGATATGGTGAGCTCAGGCTTCTCAACAGAAAAACCAAATAAAGTTACCACCAGAGTACGGCTACTCGTGGATAAGAAAGTAAGTATGCTGGTAAAATAATACAAACATGATAGCAAACGTATTATCATACCCATGAAACAAACAAAGCATAAACCATCCCAACAGTACATATATATATGCCTAATAACTTCGCAGATGAAGAAGAGGCGGAAATAATACGTCATGTAATTTTTCAGTTCGATAAGGGGGTTGAAAATGTCATTGCTCTAAGGGTAGGAATTCGATAGTAGGAAAAAGAATGGAAGGGAAGACAGCAGGAGACATGGGGAGGTAAGAGGTATGAAACTGTAAGCCACCTGATAGAATTATTCACGAGGCACAATTCAAAAATTGCAAACACATGGTACAAGAATGATGAAAGAATGTTGTGTACTTGACAGGGACCTGGAGACACTGGAAAGTTTCAGAGAGATAATGTCATTTTATGTCAGAGATTCAGAAACAATATTTTAAACTACACAACATTTTCAGGGGCATATGTAGACTCTGATCATAATTCATTGGTTTGGAATTGCAGATTAAAACTGAAGAAATATAGCAAATTAAGGAGATAGGGACGTGACGAGTTGAAAGAACCGGAGGTCGTTAACGGTTTCTAATACAGTATCAGGCAACGTGTGAAAATGTATCACATCACGAAAGAAGTAACTTTCAAGGCACTTGTTCGACTGGTTATTGAGTATCGTTCATCAGTCTGGGACCCTTACCAGACAGGGCTCATAGCAGGACAGGGAAGATCCAATGAAGTGCCGCGCGCTTCCTCACGGGATCGTTTAGTCGCTACGGGAGCGTTACGGGGATGCTCAACAAACTTCAGTGAAAGATGCTTGAGCAGAGACATTGTGTATCAAGAAGATGTTTACTACTGAATTTTCGAGAGAGTGCTTTCCGGTAAGAGTCGGACAACATACTACTTCCTTCCACATACCTCTCGTGAAATGGCCAGAACGTGAAAATTAGAGAAATTAGAGCTAATAAAAAGGCCTACTGACAGTAATTATTCCCACGCGCCATTCGCGAGTGCAACAGGGAAGGGGAGGGGACAGTTAGTGGTACCGGAAGTACCCTCCGACACACACCGTCAAGTGGCTTGCGGAGTATTGATGTACATGTAGGTGTGTGACTGAAACACGGGAAAGGAATATAACGTAAGACGAATTTGTAAATTTGAAAGATGAAATAATAAACGCAGCAGAAGACCAAATAGGCATAATGACAAGGCTCAGAGAAAATATTTGGAGACACGAAGTATTTTAATGTGTTCAGCCAAAGGAGAAAATACAAAACTGCAGCAAGTGACGCAGGCAAAAAGAAATACAGATGTATAAAACGTCAGATTAACACGTAATGGAAAACAGTAAAACAGCTATGTTTAGAGAAGAAACGGAAAACTGTGTAAGTGTACGGACGTTTGGGAAACATAAATACCACGTATAGGAAAACGGAAGAAACCTTTGAAAAAAAAAAAAAAAACAGAAGCGAGTGCATGAATATCATGAGCTCAGATTGTAAACCGCTGCTGACCTTAGATGCGAAATGAGAAAGGTGTAAGTAAAATAGCGAAGAGCTACGAAAAGAAAAGAAATTTGAAGACAATATTATGGAAAGGAAAGGAAAATTTGGTGATGATGAGATGGAAGATATGAAATTGCGGAAAGAGTATGACAGATCACAGAAAGGTCCAAGTCGAAACAGTTCAAATGGTTCAAATGGCTCTGAGCACTATGGGACTTAACAGCTGTGGTCATCAGTCCCCTAGAACTTAGAACTACTTAAACCTAACTAACCTAAGGACATCACACACATCCATGCCCGAGGCAGGATTCGAACCTGCGACCGTAGCAGTCGCACGGACTGTGCGCCTAGAACCGCGAGACCACCGCGGCCGGCAGTCGAAACAGTGTACCTGAACTAGGCGACAAAATTATTTTCCCTAATACGCCAAACAAACGACACAGGCGAAAAATCCCGAAGAAGAGAGGTACTGGCAGGAGTGAATATTATCCAACCATCACTTTAATAAGTCGTGGTTGCCAAATATAGACGCGAATTATTTACAGAACAATGAAAAACTGGAAGGAGCCAATCTCCTGGACAGTTCAGATGGGGCGCGGGAGAAATTTAGGAATCCGTGAGGCAATAGTGACCATAGGATTTATTTTAGAAGATTGTGTTGTTGTGCTCTTCAGTACGAAAACGGGTTTGATGCACTTCTCCATGCTATTCTACGCTGTGCAAGCCTTTTGATCTCCGAATCACTACTGCCACCCACATCTTTCTCAATCTGCTTACTTTAATGCATTCATCATTAGTCTCCCTCTATGATATTACCCGCCACACTTCACTCTAACAGTAACCTAATGATCCCTTGATGTCTCATAATGTGTCCTGCCAACCGATCCCTTCTTTTAGTGAAGTTGTGTCACAAATTCGTTGTTTCCCCAACTCTGTTCAATACAATACCTCCTCATCAGTTTAATCTTCACCATTCTTCTGTGGCACCACATTTTAAAAGCTTCTATTCTATACTTGTCTAAACTAATTACTGTCCATGTTTCACTTGCATACATGGCTACACTCCAGACAAATACCTTCAGAAAAGACTTCCTAACACAAAAGTCTGTATTCGGTGTTAACAAATTTCTCTTCTTCAGAAACGCATTTCTTGCCATCATTTGCTGCCCAAATAACAAAATTCATCTACCTCTTTAAGTGTCTCGTTTCGTAATATAATTCCCTCATCATCGCCTGATTTGATTCTACTACATTCCATTAACCTGGTTTTGTTTTCATTCATGTTCATCTTATAGCCTCCTGTCCATTCCGTTCAACTGCTCTTCCAAGTGTTTTTGCTGTCTCTGACAGAATTACTGTGTCATCAGTATACGTCAAAGTTTTTATTTATTTTCCCTGACCTTTAAATCCTACTCCAAATTATTCTTTGGTTTCCCTCAATGCTTGGCAGTGTGCAGATTAAATGTCACTGGGGAGAGGCAACAGCCCTGTCTCACTCCCTTCCCCACCACTGCTCCCCTTTCATGCCCATTGGCTCTTATAACTCCTGTCTGGTTCCTGTGCAAGTTGTAAATAACCTTTGGCTCCATGCTTTTTACCCCTGCTACCTTCAGAATTTAAAAGAGAGTATTCCAGTCAACATTGTCAAAAGCAACTATAAACGCAGGTTTCCCGTTCCTTAACCTACGTTCTAATATAAGTCGTAGGGTCAGTATTGCTACGCGTGTTGCTACACTTCTCCGGATTCCAAACTGATCTTCCCCAAGGTTGGTTTCTACCAGTTTTTCTATTTTTTTATAGATTATTTGTGTCAGTATTTTGCAACCATGACTTATGAAGGTGATATTTCGGTAAATTTCGCACCTGTCAGCAATTGCATTCTGTAGAATTGGAATTATTCTTTTTGAAGTCAGAGGGTATTTCGCCTTTCTCATACAACTTTCAGGCCAGATGGAAGTGTTTTGTCACCGTTGGGTCTCCCAAGGCCATCAGCAGTTCTGTTGGAATGTTGTCTACTCTCGGGGACATGTTTCGACTTAGGTCCTTCAGTGCTTTGTCAAATTCTTCAAGCTGTATCATATCTCCCATCTCATCATCAGATACGTCATATTTCGTTTCTATAATATTGCCTTCAAGTTCATTTCCTGTGCAAAGGTCCCCTATATACTTCTTCCACTTTTCAGCTTTCCCTTCTTTGCTTAGGACTGCTTTTCTATCTGGGCTCATATTATTCATATGGCTGCTTCTTTTTTCTCCAAAGGCTCTTTAATTTTCTTGTAGGCATTTCCCTTAGTGAAATAGGCTTGGCCTCCCAGGTCCCCAGACCTCAGTCCGTGCGATTATTGGTTCTGGGGTTACCTCAAGTCGCAAGTGTATCGTGATCGACCGACATCTCTAGGGATGCTGAAAGACAACATCCGACGCCAATGCCTCGCCATAACTCCGGACATGCTTTATAGTGCTGTTCACAACATTAATCCTCGACTACAGCTTTTGTTGAGGAATGATGGTGGACATATTGAGCATTTCCTGTAAAGAACATCATCTTTGCTTTGTCTTACTTTGTTATGCTAATTATTGCTATTGTGATCAGATGAAGCGCCATCTATCGGACATTTTTTGAACTTTTGTATTTTTTTGGTTCCAGTAAAACCCCATGTCATTCCAAGCATGTGTGTCAATTTGTACCTCTCTATCTAAATTCCATAAGAATTTCTAAAATCATTGGGGGAAGTGGCAACAAAACGACTATTCACGTTGGTGTGTAGAACATATGAGTCTGACGATATACCATCTGACTTTCGGAAAAGCATCATCCACACAATTCCGAAGACGGCAAGAGCTGACAAGTGCGAGAACTATCGCACAATCAGCTTAACAGCTCATGCATCGAAGCTGCTTACAAGAATAATATACACAAGAATGGAAAAGAAAATTGAGAATGCGCTAGGTGACGATCAGTTTGGCTTTAGGAAAAGTAAAGGGACGAGAGAGGCAATTCTGACGTTACGGCTAATAATGGAGGCAAGGCTAAAGAAAAATTAAGACACTTTCATAGGATTTGTCGACCTGGAAAAAGCGTTCGACAATATAAAATGGTGCAAGCTGTTCGAGATTCTGAAAAAAGTAGGGGTAAGCTATAGGGAGAGACGGGTCATATACAATATGTACAACAACCAAGAGGGAATAATAAGAGTGGACGATCAAGAACGAAGTGCTCGTATTAAGAAGGGTGTAAGACAAGGCTGTAGCCTTTCGCCCCTACTCTTCAATCTGTACATCGAGGAAGCAGTGATGGAAATAAAAGAAAGGTTCAGGAGTGGAATTAAAATACAAGGTGAAAGGATATCAATGAAACGATTCGCTGATGACATTGCTATCCTGAGTGAAAGTGAAAAAGAATTAAATGATCTGCTGAACGGAATGAACAGTCTAATGAGTACACAGTATAGTTTGAGAGTAAATCGGAGAAAGACGAAGGTAATGAGAAGTAGTAGAAATGAGAACAGCGAGAAACTTAACATCAGGATTGATGGTCACGAAGTCAATGAAGTTAAGGAATTCTGCTACCTAGGCAGTAAAATAACCAATGACGGACGGAGCAAGGAGGGCATCAATAGCAGACTCGCTATGGCAAAAAAGGCATTTCTGGCCAAGAGAAGTCTACTAATATCAAATACCGGCCTTAATTTGAGAAAGAAATTTCTGAAGATGTACGTCTGGAGTACAGCATTGTATGGTAGTGAAACATGGACTGTGGGAAAACCGGAACAGAAGAGAATCGAAGCATTTGAGATGTGGTGCTATAGACGAATGTTGAAAATTAGGTGGACTGATAAGCTAAGGAATCAGGAGGTTCTACGCAGAATCGGAGAGGAAAGGAATATGTGGAAAACACTGATAAGGAGAAGGGACAGGATGATAGGACATCTGCTAAGACATGAGGGAATGACTTCCATGGTACTAGAGGGAGCTGTAGAGGGCAAAAACTGTAGAGGAAGACAGAGATTGGAATACGTCAAGCAAATAATTGAGGACGTAGGCTACTCTGAGATGAAGAGGTTAGCACAGGAAAGGAATTTGTGGCGGGCCGCATCAAACCAGTTAGTAGACTGACGACAAAAAAAAAAAAAAAAAAAAAAAAAAAAAAAAAAAAAAAAAAAAAAAAATCTATATTACTCCGTGATTTATTCAGTTTTCAAATTTATACTGACTTTTGCATCACCCGGTATAATCAATCTGAAGCTTTACAGTGTCTCCGGTCACTTCCACGTTTACAAACTTCCTTCATAATTTTTAAACCACGTGTTAGCAATGATTAAGTTACGCTCTGAACAAAATTCTACCAGGCGACTTCCTCTTTCATTCCTTTCCCCAGTCGATATTAACCTACTATTTCTCCTTCTCTTGCTTTTCATACTAACAAATTTCAGACCAACACCACAACTAAACTATTGTCTCCATTAGCTATAAGAATAATTTTCTTTTTACTCGTCATATATTTCTTCAATCTCTTCATCATCGGCGGAGCTAGTTGGCATATAAACTTGTACTACTGTGGTAGGTGTGAGCTTCATGTCTGTCTAGGCTACAATAATTCGTTCACTGTGCTTTTCGTAGTAACTTACCCGCCTTCCTCTTTTCTTATTCGTTATTATATCCATTCCCGCACTACCCCAATCTGACTTTGTATTTATAACGCTGTATTCATCTGACAAGAAGTCCTGTTTCTCCTACCAACGAACTTCACTAATTCCCAATATATCTAACTTCAACTTATCCATTTCCCTTATTAAATTTTATAACCTACCTGCCCAATCAAAGGATCTAACATTTCACGCTCGACCCGTACACCGCCAGTTTTGTTTCTCCTGATGAGCACATCTTTCTTAGAAGTCCCCCCTCAGAGATCCAAATGGGGGACTATTTCACCTCCTGAATATTTTACCCAAAAGGATGTCATCACCATTTAAGCATACACTGGAGCTGCGTCGGGAAAAATTGCGGCTGTAGTTTCCCCTTGCTTTCAGCCATTCCCAGTACTAGCACAGCAAGACCGTTTCGTTTGATGTTACAAGGCCAGCTCGGTCAATCAACCAGACTGTTGGTCCTCTAATTAATGCAAACGCTATTGCCCCTCTTCAGGAACCACACGTTTGTCTGGCCTCTCATCAGATCCTCCGTTCTGGTTGCACCTACGGTACGGCTATTTGTACCGGTGAGGCATGCAAGCCACCTCACCAACGGCAAGCTCCATGGATCATGGGGGAAGATTTTAGAAGATTATAGCAATTTGTAACTTCAGTGCATACTTTTATAGTGTTGACCACTTCCATAGATGACTGTTCAGGGTAGGTGGTTGTCAGGAGGAGGACCTGGGTTCTGTTCATGGCGAAGACAAGGATTTTTCCTTGGTAGGAGGGCTGGCACGATGTGCAGTCAGCCAGATGCTGTTAATTGAGGAGCTACTTCACCGAATAGTAGCGGCTCCATCCACTGCAAAACGGTTAGGCGAGGGGTGTGCTGACCACCTGCTGCTCTGTACCGCATCCGCATGGCGTCACAAACCAAGAGGTTGACACGGCGGCCAGTAGAGATCCCTAGGGCCTTCACGGTCTCGCGAGGAGCTAATTTTTGACAGAGTTAACTGGAATAATCTAGAGTTATAAAGGAATTAGGGTTATAATACAGCTAGAGAATTTTCATCCACAACTGGTTGAGAAATTAGAGTCATGAAACTTCCTGGCAGATTAAAACTGTGTGCCGCACTGAGACTCTAACTCGGGACCTTTGCCTTTCGCTGGTAAGTGCTCTACCATCTTTTTTTTTTTTTTACTGTTCGTTGCATTTGTTCTGGGCGAACATCCCATGACACCCGTTCAAGGTCGTCGTTGATCCGTCCCCTCAGTTTTTTTTTTAATTGTAGAAAGCAGGTAACCCTCTGACCGAACACGCTGAGCTACCGTGCCGGTACTATCTGAGCTACCCAAGCACGACTTACACCCCGTTCTCACAATTTTATTTCTGCCAGTACCTCGTCTCCTATCTTCCAAACTCTTCGTAGGAGAGCTTCTGTGAAGTTTGGAAGGTAGGAGACGAGGTACTGGCAGAAGTAAAGCTGTGAGGAGGGGGTCTGAGTCGTGCTTGGGTAGATCAGATGGTAGAGCACATGCCTGCAAACGGAAAAGATCCCGAGTTCGAGTCTCAAAATGGTTCAAATGGCTCTAAGCACTATGGGACTTAACATCTGAGGTCATCAGGCCCCTAGACTTAGAACTACTTAAACCTAACTAACCTAAGGACATCACACACATGCATTCCCAAGGTTGGGTTTGAACCTGCGACCATAGCAGCCGCGTGGTTCCGGACTGAAGTGCCTAGAACCGCTCGTCCACCGCGGCCGGCGTTCGAGTCTCGATCCACAAAGAGTTTTAATTTGCCAGGAGGTTTCATGTCAGCGCACACTCCGCTGCAGAGGGAAAATCTCATTCTGGAAAGGAATTCATATTTCACAGGGAAGAAATAAATACTTTTAAGATACGTCTTCGGTTTTATTTCCGTCAAAGACGGAATAGGATTTGGAAGATCAATTTAAACAGAACTGATAGTGCTGTGATAAGAAGTAATGAGACCAACAACAACGAAAGTGGTGGAGTGTAGTTGAATTACATAGCGTGTCGCTGTGATATTGAGATCAGGGAACGAGACGCTATAAACAACAGATGAAGTTTACCGTAGGGGTAGAAAAATAACTGTTGGTTGTCGAAGTATAGAGAATGTGAAGTATATATTGCGGAATATTAAAGGGTGCGTTTCTGAAAATGGAAGTTTCTCGACGTTTAACTGGAGTATAAGGGTTAGAAAGTCTTTTCTCAAGATATTTGTCTGGTGCGTAGCCTGGAAACTGCGTATTAACGGCACTTTCAGTTTGTTCACATTTTTGTTCTCTTTAGATGTCGAAACAGCCCTCTCAAAATTTTGGCAAAGATATCATCTAATAGGTAATCGGTAGGTAGTCCAAACTTCTTGGGCTATCTCTCTGTGAGGCACTGCTGTAGTAACGTGTCTCACTTCCGGCTAGTTCCGTTTGCTTCCATCCAATGAAAGTAGCACATGATCAAGTAAGCAATGTGGCCGAAATCGTTTGAATTCGCACTTTTTCTGGAAGAAGTAGCAAGGAAGTCAAAGCAGCTCGGAGGTGGCAGCTGCAGTTCTGGAGATTTTTGTGAGATCGTTGCAGGTGCTTTGCAGAGGTTGTTAATGGTCAACGTGTAATACATCTCAGTCGTGTGATGCTCTTATTCGAACATATACTTTTCTAGGATTTCGCATGCTAAACTGGTGATGAACTCTGGACGTGGACTGCTATTTTGAGGCACGAGGCATTGCAGATCCACACAGGTAGCTCGTTTTTCATAAGTTGGAAGCTGATTGCAGGATCGTTCCGTAATTACTCAGTCAGATACATTATTAAGTCGGTTCTGTAGTTCTCTTCTGCATTTTGGACTATTCAATGCCTTACTGGAAGACTTATACCGGTCACCTGTATTTCCGTGATTACTAGAAGTTCGTTACATTTTCAAGTATCCTGAGACACCCATGTAATTAAGGCTTTATTTGGTCACTGTCACTTTGAAATTAATACAGAGTGTCGTTTCAGTATTACTGTCTTTCATTGTATTGTTACAAACCACTTACATAATTTTCGTTCGCAATTTTGATGCAGGCTTTCTGACGCTATATTGAGTACAGATGTTTCCAGCCTTCCCCTCTGTCTATTCGGTTATTATCATGATATACAGAACGATAAAGCTCAGTCACTTGTACCTCTCTTACGTTGTTAGTTGTAGATACTCTCTTCTAATGTATGAATAATTTTCAAGTTTGGAAAGGTAAATTTACCCACTGTTTCCGGAATACACATTGCAGTGGGTGATTTTCTGCAGTATACGAACTTAGGTAACAGCAAAATAGTTTGTCCGAATGTCGGCAGATAAATACGATATTGCAGTGCCTGTGTTACTCAGAATTACATGCATGCGTGTCCAAAGGTACATTGCATCCTAATTCGCAATAACACAGGCACTGAAATATCGTATTTATCCGTCGACACCCGGCAAGCGGCTTTAAAGTAAAATGTCTCGTCTGTGCGGGAATATACGTAATGGATATGAGTGTGCAAGTTGTAAACAGATGGCTGATGACATCTGGAAGCTTGGCTCTGGCCGTGAGTCGTGCACGGATAGCCAAAAGTTAAGGCAACCGCTGGTGATAAGCGAAAAATCCGGGTTCGAGTCCCGGTCCGGCACAAATTTTCACTGTCGTCATTCCATTCTTCAGCTGATGGCTGTCCATATTCGCAGTTGGGAATACAGTAGATGTATTATCAATTTAATTTAAAGTGAAAATCGAATAACAGTGTTCACTTCATCACGTATCTTGAGTTGCTTGCAACAAATTTCGAAAGGAAAACTTTATCCGAATTAGGCAGCTCCCATCGGTCGGAGACAAAAGTAGAGTTAACGGGAGGAGAAGGACGCTGGAACGGAGGAAACGGTTCGTTACTGCGAAGAGCGCGAATATCTGCACGAAAGTATTCGGCCAAGTTTGCGGGGCGGCTGCTTTCATTTCGGCCGGCGGCCCGACGTTTTTGCGGCGCGGGCGACACGCCGGCTCATTAGGGGAGCACGCCCACGCACCGCCTCACCTCCCCCACCCCTCCCCCCTTTCTTCCCCACCCATCCACGCCCACCCAAGAAATCGTGTACGTGCCGCCGATACGCACACAACGACAGCTCACGCCGTGCAGATACTCGCTACTTTAGTCGCTGTCAGCAGGCAAAAATGTCTACTATACCCCATTTCTAAAATTAGCTTCCTTTTAAATAGACACTCGTAGATAGCTTCCTGAACGGATAATGCGTTCATACGTTACTTGTATCTACGAGAAACCGAACAGAGCCATCACTAACACGTCATGAATCGGGAAGTAGTTGAGTTTTAATTGTTTAGCAAGAACTATGAACCCTTACTGTTGAGAAAAGAAATGTCGTGGTAACTACCAGTATCAATATGACTTTTCCTATCTCTTGGATTCCTTAGTCCAAATTCCGTCCATTCTTCTGGCTAGAAGGGATTTTCTCTGCCTCGTGATGACTGGGTGTTGTGTGCTGTCCTTACGTTAGTTAGGTTTAAGTAGTTCTAAGTTCTAGGGGACTGGTGACCATAGATGTTATGTCCCATAGTGCTCAGAGCCATTTAAACCATTTGAACCTTCTGGCTAGATATATCCTACGCAAATAGCTTTAATGTTTATTACTTTTGTCATCACGTCTTTCACTCCAGTCCATCCGCAGTTTCATTAATTTCTTTTCCTGCCACTTCTAGTAAATGTCAACATGGATCAGTTCTAGGCGCGCTGGGAAACTCTCAGTTCTTGAATAGTTTTCACATTACGTTAAAGTCTCTTTTCCATAATTCAAAGCAGGTAATACACTGACTGCCGTTTTCCTTTTGAGACACATCGGATGTTTAGTTCTGAAAATCTTATTTAATTTGTAAGATACACTATACACCATTTTTGCTATTCTGTTTATTTTTTTAGATGACTATGCAGTCGCCCGCAGCTGCCTTAAATGCAAAATCTCGTAAACTGTATGTATGACTTCATTACTAATTGGTACTATTTTCTTTTCCGTAGTACGAAAAAAATGTTCAATGTGTGTGAAATCTTATGGGACTTAACTGCTATGGTCATCAGTCCCTAAGCTTACACACTACTTAACCTAAATTATCATAAGGACAAACATACATACTCATGCCCGAGGGAGGACTCGAACCTCCGCCGGGTCCAGCAGCACAGTCCATGTTTCCGTAGTACGGTTATGCATTATTTTACTTTTGTTTTCGTTGATTTTAATACCTATCTCCAAAATACGCAATTAGTCCAGTGTCATGCTCGATACAGACGTTAGTTAGTCAGTTATGTTTTCGAGAGCTCATATTCACGATATGCTTTATGATGAGGGACGTGTCAATAGAACAAATGCAGAAAACATACATCTAAAGAAATTAACAAATGTATTTGAATGGCTACACGCTGGCAATTAACAGTTTATTTTTTATTTTTTGTAGGAACGCCAAATTATTCTATCCAAGAATTCCTCTTTGGTACGGAAAGTTTTGTAAGTGACAAATGTGTTTAATCTACATTTTAAAACACTTCTGCCATCTGTCGATATTTCATTTCTACTAGTAGAGTATTAAAGAGTTTTATAGATGCATATTTCAGACCTTTTTATGCCAAAGTTAGATTCATTAAAGAATAATGCAGATCACTTTTTCTTCTACTGTTGTATATATACAATGTGATCAAAAGTATCCGGAAACCCGTAAAAACATACGTTTCTCATATCAGGTGCATTATGCTGCCACCTGCTGCCAGTTACTCCTTATCAGCGACCTCAGTAGTTATTAAACATCGTGAGAGAACAGAATAGGGCGCCCCCGCGGAACTCACGGACTTGGAACTTGTTCAGGTGATTGGGTGTGACTTGTGTCATACGTCTGTACGCGAGACTTCCACACTCCTAAACATCCCTAGGTCCATTGTTACCGTTGTGATAGTGAACTGGAAACGTCAAGGGACACGTACAGCACAAAAGCGTACAGGCCGATCTCGTCTGTTGACTGACGGAGACCGCCGACAGTTGAAGAGGGCCGTAATGTGTAATAGGCAGACGTCTATCCAGACCATTACACAGAAATTCTAAGCTGCATCAGAATCCACTGAAAATACTATGAAAGTTAGGCGAGAGGTGAGAAAATTTGGATTTCATGGTCGAGCGGCTGTTCATAAGCCACACATCATGCCGGTAAATGCCAAACGACGCCACGCTTGGTGTAAGGAGCGAAAACATTGGACGATTGAACAGTGAAAAAAAGTTGTGTGAAGTGGCGAATCACGGTACACAATGTGGCGATCCGATGGCAGGGTGTGGGTATGGCGAATTCCCAGTGAACGTCATCTGGCAGCGTGTGTAGTGCCAGCAGTAAAATTCGGAGGCGTTGGTGTTATGCTGTGGTCGTGTTTTTCCTGTAGGGGTCTGGCACCCCTTGTTGTTTTGCGTGGCATTATCCCAGCATAGACCTACACTGATGTTTTAAGCACCTTCTGGCGTCCCACCGTTGAAGATCAATTCGGGGATGACGACTGCATCTTCCAACACGATCGAGCACCTGTTTATAATGCACTACCCTGCACAGAGTCCTGACCTGAATCCTATAGAACATCTTTGGGATGTTTTGGAACGCCGACTTCGTGCCAGGCCTCACCGACCGACATCGATACCTTTCGTCAGTGCAGTACTCCTTGAAGAATGGGCTGCTGTTCCCCAAGAAGCCTTTCCGCACCTGATTGAACGTATACCTGCGAGAATGGAGGCTGTCATCAAGGCTGTGGGTGAGCCAACACCATATGGAATTCCAGCATTACCGATGGAGGGCGCCACGAACTTGTACGTCATTTTCAGTCAGGTGTCCGGCTACTTTTGATCGCATAGTCTATGAGTGCCTCCGCTACTCTCAGAGTCACATGGATTGCTGATAAATTTCGTGAGTGAATAGAACTGATAAGTAGAACTGCTTAAAGAGGTAGCTACAGACGTACCTGTGTTAACCTAACACATAATTGTAATTACTTTCTTTTATGAAAAGAATACTGTTTGCCTATGTGAGAAATACTATCCGTAACACATTAGTGTATGAAAATGGTCAAAATATTTGAAATTACTCACTTCAGCACCCCAAAATTGGCAGTTACTGTTATGCCAAAAATAACCGAACCTATACATTTTAGCAGGTCTTCCAGTCGGTTTCTTCAAACTTAAGTGTTCGTCGATATTCACTCCTAAGCACTTGTAACGTTCTCTCCTATTTATTATTCCTTGCCGGCTGGAGTGGCCGAGCGGTTCTAGGCGCTACAATCTGGAACCGCGCGACCGCTACGCTCGCAGGTTCGAATCCTGCCTCGGGCATGGATGTGTGTGATGTCCTTAGGTTAGTTAGGTTTAACTAGTTCTAAGTTCTAGGGGACTGATGATCTCAGAAGTTAAGTCCCATAGTGCTCAGAGCCATTTTTATTATTCCTTTTTGGTGTACTAAGGAAGTAGCAGGTGGGATTCTTTTCAATATACAAAACTGGTTGAACTGTGTTTCTTCAAAGTCAAAATCCAGACCATTTGTGCAAAATCAGTCATTAACTTCCGTAGGAACATCATTTACTATTTACTCTGTTGATGATCCTTTGCTCGGCTTCGCAATAATGCTTTCATCGCCTGCGAAAAGGGATAATTCTGCCTCCTGATTCAAATAAAATGGTAGATCATTAACGTAAAATATAAATAGTAGTGTTCTAGATGTTCCACTCCTATGTCTTCCTGCTTCCTTTTCACGGTTTAAGGATCTCTAAACTTTTACTTGAACTGCTAAGAATAGTTCTGACGATTCGGGAACTATTTACGTGACTCCTTTTTCAGTTGTAAGTATTCCACAGTCCCCATGGAAACTGCTGGATATAGTCGGATTGGTGTATCTACTCGTCAGTATACTGACGTAGTTTGAACTAATACTACGTTTCTTAAGCGCTATTAATACCGATTGAATTGATACTCACGTCAGTCAAAACATTGTCGGTGTCTACGAATGGTGGACAAAATGGTAATTCATATGCACTGCTTCGTTTTATAATTTATTCACGATCTGAAAGTTGTCCATTGTGCTATATTAATTTCTAAGCCCGTTTTGTGCCTTCGCTTGATTGAAATATCAAAATTTTTTTCTATGTGAGTGACAGTAATTGTAGTAAATATTTTGTCCATCATGGTACATTTGATACTTCGAAATAAATTTTGTCTACAGGTATTTAGGTGTCATATGTCTCGTATCTTTTTGAATGGGCAATAACTGGTAAACTATTCCAGTTGTGCGGAACCTCCTACCTCACTACGTATAATATAAACAGTCTTACACGTGCCTGTGGTAACACTATCCCAGCAACATTAACCCGTTTCCTTGAAACGCCGTCATCTTTATTCGCACCTCAAAATTCTTTATATGGGGCATAACATTAGTTCCGTGTTTCTAATTCATGCCTTGAACGATACAAACAACTCAAGAAGCCTCGGAATGTTTGTGCTAAGTATACCGTTGAAATGTGAAACATGATATAGTTACCGAAAACAATAAAAGCTAATGTTACGCCGTGTAACAGACAACCCTGGGACATAACCTTAGCCGAGAATATCAGACGAGCTTTATGGAGCTGTCAATACGAAATCATTTCTCTCCTTTCTTTCATTCTTTTTCTACAGGAGTATGGCATTTAGAAGAAGTCGTCTTTCTGAACAAAACTGCCTCCGTATATTATTTTCTCGAAGTGTATTCTCCATTCTTTGATATCTCTCAAGCCAAGATCAGGAAGCATGTCGTATATTAATATTATACTTGATTGCAGTGCCTTCCTAGTGGAATATCATTTTCCCATAATTACCCTTCTGTAACATTTTGTCATTTCTCACTCCCTCGAAAAATCCAAGCTGCCGTATTTTAAGCGTCCTAGACGTCATTTTCTCAACAACATAAACGACTTGTCCAACCGTTTGTCTCCCTTAAACATCCATACATGAATAGTAGAGTGCGTAGACTCCCTAAGTCAAAGTTACAGATATCAGTGTCCTGCCCAGCCTATACAATGGCGACTGGGTGGTGACAAATTCTTGGTCAGGCTCTGCAGAACACGTAGCTCAGTCTCTCTTCTTAAATTGTGCTTAAGTTGCGCTCAACAACCAACAACTTCGTTATTAGATACACGCGAAAGAATGCAGCTGGTACAGAAAGAGTTGCAATGGCAGTTGTTCACTAGACGTTTCGCACAACAAACTCCGGATTGTGAGTAATCGGAGGAACTGCAATAGTAACACAGCTCGCAGTACCCTTAGTAACATCTGTGTTACATGAACCACTAAGACTGGTGTGGAAACCAGTAAACCACTGTGCGAATCTCCCATAAAGTTGTGTCTCCATCAATATTCTACAGAACCGAAAATCTCTAAGTCCATGTTTATAGTCAATATCCTCCTACTCTACAGACGAGCTAAATAACAGGAAGAGTGCCAGGGGCAAGTGTACATTCCATTCCACTTTGCTGTTGTCAGATGTTCATGTGATACGACTAATCCAGTCCTAACTAAATAATAACGCATAAAAAAAAACACTTTATTACGTTTTGAATCACATAACAAGTTATTAGTAATTAATGTTTGTGACAATGGTGGATATATCCTGCGTGTATTTTACGTAGTTTGTTGGTCAATGGCGTCGGTTTAAAGCAGAAACGGGAAAGGCGTCGACCGAGCGGTTCTAAGCGCTTCAGTCTGTAACCGCGCCACCACTATGGTCGCAGATTCGAATCCTGCCTCGGGCATGGATGTGTGTGATGTCCTTAGGTTAGTTAAGGTTAATTCGTTCTAAGTTCTAGGGGACTGATGACTTCAGATGTTGAGTCCCATAGTGCTCAGAGCCATTGGAACCATTTTTTGGGGAACTTGTCAATAACTAATGTCGACGTGTGTGACCACGGAGAAAAAAAAGCATATTTGAAGCGGTGAAACGGAGGTTTACTAGCGAATTTGAGACTGTATTTCCTTACTGTTACTCCCAGCAGAGCGGGGGCTTTCGTACTTTTGTAGCATGTGGATTTCTGTTGGATAAGGAAGCGGAATGTTCTATCTGCTTATATTTCGATTTTGCACTAGCAAGTTTCATAAATTGAATCTGTCTCTAATATCAACAGCAATATGAAAACAAGTGTTAAAGACACATTTTCGCTGGAAATAAAACATCACAATCGATTAAATTAAAATTTGCCAAGTAAAGAAGCAAAACCATGGTAAGCGTAGTCTATAGCAGTAGGCTTGCTAGCAGTCACTCAGAATACATCGTTTATACTGATGTCACCATCATGCTGTGTTTACAAAACTTATCTGGCGTGTTTTATTCTTGTCGCTAAATCACAATAGTTCATAGTGAAGGTTCATAAATCTTCGTTGTTCAGCTGACGTCAAACCATATGAATGGTTATCGTTAACTCTCTTCACTCGAGAGATAATGCCCATAGCAAAGAGAAAGAAACAGGTTGTAGGTTAGTGGGGAACATCAGTAGCACGTCATGTCGACTAAATATTTAGGACTAATACTAACAAGCAATATGAAACCGGATGGGCCCTTAAAATCTGCAGTGGGAAGGCGAATAAATGATTTATATATGTTTGAAGGGTTCTGTGAAAGTAAAGAATATCAAACATAGGCTGACAATGAGACCATTATGAAGTCCTTTCCACGTACATATGACAACAGAAAAAGAAAGAATTTAGAAACCTGTCGTTAGGGTAGTAATAGGTCAGAACACCCATACTAAACTGTAACTGAGATGTTTGGGTCACTTAAATGGTAACCTTTGTAAGACAGACGACGTCGTTATCGAGAAAATCTGTTGGGTAAATTTAAAGAAGTGGTATTTGGTGAAGGCTATGAGGCAGCCTGTTGTAACACGTACCCTCTACCACGTGCGGGGTATGCAGAATGCTTAAAAGAAGTGTCATATATCCTTAGAGGAGGTACGAAGGAAATTCTATAAACAAATGTCCAGAAACAAATACTTGTTGAGGTACAAACAATCTTGTTTGTACGGAGAACGGCCAGCGCTAAGTAGTGTTGGCTAGCTTCCTGTTGACGTACGTAGCTCATGTTTTATTTGTTGTGCTCCTCTGTACCACACCTCCGATTGAGACGCTGCTATAAGCCATAAGACCTACAACTGTCTCCTACTAGGAGACATCGCCTGATTTCAACGCCTGTTAAGACAGTTTTCCGAACGGTTAAAGTACTCAGTAGTAAAGTCGCTTTATAAAAAGGGAGAAAGGGATAATATAGACAATTTTAGAACTTTTTTATGCCACAAGGTTTTGCTAAAGTTACTGAAATGGTTGTGTGTGTAAGGATAATTGATCATTGAATTTCACAAAATTTGCTATCAAATGCACAGTTCGGTTTTAGAAGTGGTTTAACAACTGAAAATCCTATATTCTCTTTTCTCTGTGAGACACTGGATGGATTAAAAAAAGATTTATTTGATTTAACTAAGGCGTTTGATAGCGTTGAACACAAAATATTGTTCCAGAAGTTGGACCTTTATGGAATACGGGGAGTAGCTCACTATTGGTTCACTTCTTGCTCTAACAACAGAGTAAAAGGTCATTGTCCACAGTGTTGAGAATGGCTATGATGTGGGGTCTGATTGGGGCACGGTCAAATGGGGGTGCCCCAGGGATCAGTGCTGGAGCCACTCCTGTTCCTTATTTGTATATATGATATGCTCTCTAGTATTACAGGTGATTCTAAAACATTTCTGTTTGCTGATGTCACTGGCGTGGTGGTAAAGGATGTTGTGTGCAACGTTGGTACTGTTTCAAATAGTGCAGATGATGACATAAGTTCTTGGCTTGCAGAAAATAAACTAAATCTATGTCACAATAAGACTCAGATTTTAAAGTTTTTAACACACAATTCAACAAAACGCGACGTTTAAATTTCACAGAATTGGCTTATGATTAGCGAAACTGAACAGTTCAGACTTCTAGGTGTTCAAATAGATAGTAAACTGTCGTGGAAAGCAAACGTTTAGGATCTTGTTCAAAGACATGATGCTGCCATTTTTACTATTCGAACGGTATCCGAAGTAAGTGACAGTTCGACACGAGAAGTACTCTACTTTGCTTATTTTCATTTGTTTATGACGTGTGGTATTATATTTTGGGGCAGCTCTTCCTATTCCCAAAGGATACTTTTGGCTCAGAAACGGATGGTTCGGGCAATAAGTTCCGTAAATTCGCGAATCTCTTGGCGACCCCTGTTCATTAGTCTAGGTATTCTGACACTGGTCTCTCAATATAAATATTCTTTTAAGCCGTGTCTTGTTAACAATATCAGCTTATTCCCAAGACTTAGCAGCTTTCACTCAGTTAATACTTGGCAAAAATCCAATCTGCACTACGATCGCACTTCCTTGACTCTTGTGCAGAAAGGTGTACAGTATACTGCTGCATCCATTATCAATAAGCTATAACAAGAATTCAAAAATCTTTGCAGTAATCCACTCACTTTCAAATCGAAACTGAAGAGATTACTCTTGGGTCAGTCCTATTCTGTCGAGCAGTTCCTTGAAAAATTAAGCCGATTACTATGTTATATTGCTGACTGAGTTTACACAAACTTATGTTTTGCCTTTTTTTGGAGACATAAACATTTTATTTAATCTGTTATTATAATTATGTTGTAATTTCATTTACTGATACGTTTCATGGCCTTGGAGATTTGCTCCTCAATTTGGTCCTACGCAACTATACGCGTAAAATAAAATAAAATAAATAAAAGTGCCTAATGCAGTCTTAATAAACGATGGAATGATCTAGGTGGCTCAGTACCAAGTCCCTCCTATTTACCTGATCTTGATCTGAGAGGCCTTCCCCACGCCCGGGTTCCCGGGTTCGATTCCCGGCGGGGTCAGGGATTTTTCTCTGCCTCGTGATGACTGGGTGTTGCGTGCTGTCCTTAGGTTAGTGAGGTTTAAGTAGTTCTAAGTTCTAGGGGACTGATGACCATAGATGTTAAGTCCTATAGTGCTCAGAGCCATTTCTGAGAGGCCTTGCCACGATTAGCGCGGCTCCCCCCGTCAGAGGTTCGAGTCCTCCCACAGGCATGGGTGTGTGTGTTGTCCTTAGCGTTAGTTAGTTTAAGTAAGATTAAGTAGTGTGCAAGCCTAGGGACCGATGTCCTCTGCAGTTTGGTCCCACAGGACGATCACCACCTGAGACTTCTGGCTATGTAGACGTGTGAAAGTATTAGTGTGAAACACACCCATCGATAACGTACACACGTTTCGGGAACTTGTGTGCGATACACTTAAGCAAATGTGTGTGCATGAGCTCGCAGTTCTTTGAGAAGGAGTGCTGACGGATGTGTAAGAATTAGTGATAACCACATTGAGCGCCTCCTCAAGTCTCAAGAGATACGGCTATCTTAGGACAGAATCGACCATAGGAAATTTCTTTTCGCCTCATATTCATCACAAAGACGCGGATGTCGCCCAGTGGCGTCAAACAGGCACGAGGCGGTCGAACAACCGCAGATACCATTATTTCGTTTCATTTCTTCTAACGTACCCCAACAAGACGGAGACAAGAACTAAAGGTGGCATGATAGTTGCAAAGCTAATACCCACGTTTTTATAGTCCACATTAAACCCTCTTGAAGAGCCCAGTAGTGAAATAAGGCCGACAGTACTGTGCCGACTATTGTGTTACGATCACGTTACAAAAAAGTCCTTTGGCTTTTTGGATCTTGCAGGTCTATTTTCAGTAGACAGTGCGGAGCATTGTCACGGAAACTACTTGGCAGGCGTTGTGTATGGAACTACGGGAGCGCACGGAACGACCGCCTACGTCCTTGGTGTAGCGGCCTCGTCATGGGTGTCGATTATTTGTCCCTGCGGACAGAAACACGGAGGCCATTTGCTCTCGCACCAGCTGCGCTCTTCGTATCACAAAAATAATGGTCACAGACCTTCAGGGGCGACGCTGCATAACTCTCTCGGTTTTGATTTATCTCGAACAAGAGCAATCCCGTGTCCAGCCTGGACAACACCCGCATGCGGGAGGCTCCACCTGTGTACTCGAGTTGAGTAAACACTACGTATAACAGTTTGGCTGCTGTAAACTGCAGTTGCTTCGGCGACACCAAAATAAGTGCACTGCTGGCTTCCGTGTGGGTCGAGAAGCAGCCCCCCTCCGAATTGTTCAGGAATGCAGCATATCCTTAAGACAATGACATTTCGGTTTCACTTACTTGATACTTTTCATCGAATTAGACGGAAACATTGTATCGTGATCACCAACTACTCTCGTTCAGCCACTGCCGTACCCGCTTTGGTGTGCTACAAGTATATTTGGCAATGAACTATTCGTGATTTGGTAGATATTTAATTTTAATTTTGCTGCTGCATGAATGCATAACTTTGCAATTGGATGATACGCAATAAACTTACATTGAAAATAAAGAGAACTAACATAATTAATTTAAGCTTACAAGAAATAAAATAATACTGTCAAACGAAATGTGAAGTGTCGCTGATAATTCCAAAAGAGAGTTTTGGTTGGACATGGCCAGGTAAAGTAAAACATAAAGTCATCACAGCGATAAACCAGTTAATGAGAAGGAAAAACGTGAATATAAATACAACCGCACGATGACATTTTCAAGAACTAATAAAATTGATTCAATCCTCAGTTAGTGAAATATAGTTAAACAAAGCTGTGAAGAAAACCAAGGAGATATTCGGAAAAGGAATGAAAATTCAGGGAGAAGAAATAATAAACTTGGCAGTTTGCCAAGGATATTTTAATTTTCTCAGAGACTGTTAAGAACTGGGAAGAACAGTTGAATGGAGTGGACAGTGTCTTGGTAAGAGTAAAGAATGAGCATGAGTAAAAGTAAAACAATGATATTGGAATGTAGTCGAAGTAAGTCAGGCAATGCTGAGAGTATTAATTTAGGAAATCAGACACTTAAAGTAGTCACTGAGTTTTGTCATTTGCGAAGCAAAATAACATGATCACCGAAGTAGGGAAGACATAAAATGTAGACTGGAAATGACAAGGAAAGGATTTGTGAAAAAGATTGATTTGGTAACATGTGATATAAATTGAAGGCTTAGGAACTCTTTTGTGAAAGTATTTGTCTGGGAAGTGAAAGGTGGACGATAGGCAATTCAGACAAGAAAAAGGTGGCAGCTCCCAAAACGTGGTGCTGCAGAAGAATGCTGTGGATTAAACTGGCAGATGGAACAAAAAATGAGGAGGCACTGAATCGAACTGGGAAACAAATAAATTTGCGGTACAATTTGGCTAAAGGAATGAGTCAGGCAGTGGGGCAGATCATGAGGCCTCATGGAACTGTCAGTTTGACAAGAAAAGGATGGATGGAGGGTTAAAACTGTAGAGAGAGACCAAGGCTTGGATATGAGAAGCAGGCTTAAATAGCTATAGGACCAGTAGATACGCAGAGATGAAGACGCTTTCACAGGACAGACTAGGAAGGAGAACTGGTTCGAACTAATCTTTGGACTAAAGAGCACAGTAGCAATAACAGTCAAATAAAACCAGGCTACTACTACCTTGAGTCTACTGCCCGTTACCGGGGCATCAAATTGTACAGCGCATTTGCCTAAATGAGTTACGAAACAACTAAATCGACATATTTTAGAAGGTAATTGAACTTACTTCTTCATTAATACGTACTTAACAGTGAAAGTTTATTTTGAAAGACTCCAGTAGCGGTAAAAATGTAATGTAACTAAATGATGAAACACCTCCATCAGTGTACAATATACGTTCAAATTATAACCCATGTTACTGCAGAATGGTATGCCCAGAATCTGTGAAGGATAAAAATAGCCTTCAGTCATCTTCCAGAACTCAACATATTCTTTATTAAAAGTGGCTGACTCAGCTTTTTATACAGACAAATTAGGTAGCATAAAGAATGTATTGGAAAGACAGTAATATGGTCTTCTGACCCGAATGTCAGCTGAAAGCCCGTGTGTGTACGGGGCGGAGGGCGGGGCTGGAGGGGGTGGGGGGGGGGTGCGGAGATAGAAGGGATGTGTACCATGCACAATGTGTGGAGAGTGAGTGTTGCCATATCAGAAGACGTGAATAATTTCTTGCGTCATTGGCTGATTTGTTTGTAAGGCTGCATATAAACAATCGTTGTACACAACGAAACAATCGTTGTGAAATGAGACCTTTATGTATTTATGTACCCGCATATGTGAAATAAATAACTATGTAACTATCTAGGTGGGCCGAGCGAGGTGGTTCGAAGATTTGTAGGAAGCCGTAAAATGGGACGAGTCAGCTTCATTATGGAAGATGTTGTAACTGCAGGTACTGAGACTTACGCTATAGGCAACAATATTTTTAAAAATTCTAAGAGAACTGAGACGTCGTCCAGAAACAAAAATTACATGAAGACTGAAAGCAATGACACAGTCGACAAAATCCGGTTTCCGTTATATGGTAACGCCCTGACCGCCAAGGAACCCCTTGAGAGCGAGGTCACAAGTTCAATTCTTAGTAAGCCACATTTGAAAGCGTCGTGTTAAGAATTATGGCATAAAAAATATTAGCTACTAATGACTCACCATCTGTACCAGGAGGACGACAGAAAATTAATATCCGTGAGGTGCAGAGATCAACCTTCTAAGGGATGTATGTATTACACTTCACAAAATGGACATCGTCTACATTCAAAAAATTATCAAAACAAACCATTAACTTGCGCCATGAACACCGAATGAAAAATGATGCGCCACAGAGACCAAAAAGGTCCGCACCATCATGATCGATGGCGAACACATTGGGAGTTACAAACAGTGCAGGACATTCCGTTATATATCCACTCTTAAAGAATACATATAGAATCATAATGGTGTATTGGGGTGATGAGAACTGATGAAATGTGATCACATGCAACCGAATGCGAAACAGTCTCTCGTAGAGCTTATCGTGAAACTGGCTAAACTTTAAGGTGTAGCTGCAGATAGTGCGATAATATGTTTTATAGCCACGGAAAAAAGAAACATCCGTAGACTGAATTGGTCCAGTGGTTCCAGGTGGTATGAACTGGAATATCACACACTTTTCAAGAGGGATACTTTGCTCTAAGGGACTGTGATTTTATGCGCAGACCAGGAATCAAGAAAAAGGAAGTTATTTTGACCAGCTATTGGTCGAAATCAGTTCTCATGCCATACCTGTAGTTCTCTTACGCCCATTTTCCCGCTCTTGCTTGCTGTGACGTAAACATTCCCCTCTGCCCTTACATGATCACGCACATGAGAAAGAATCGTAGGAGGCAGAGCACCTCCAACTTCTCACAGCACAATAAATAACTTTTCAGCCAATTTACCATCCAGATTAACAGTCGGAATAATTGTATACGCCGGGCGGGGTAACCGCGCGGTCACAGGCGTCTTGTCACGGACTGAGCGACCATTCCCGCCGGAGGCTCGAGTTCTCCATCGGGCACGGGTGTATGTGTTGTCCATAGTGTAAGTAAGTTTAAGTTAGATTAAGTAGTGTGTAAGCTTAGGGAGCGATGACCTCAGCAGTTTGGTCCCAGAAGATCTTACCACAAATTTACACATTTTAATTGTATACGAATGCGTTAAGGCATTGATGTTAGTTGACCTTGAAACAACTTCTGTAGCAGTGTTTGAAGTTATGCAACCATCCACTTCTTCCCTTGAAATCACTGTAATGTATGTCGCGCACAGTTTCATATGCATAACGTACTAGATCACTATTCTGCTCATCCTGTAAATTGTACCGAGCATCCTTGAAACGCGAAAACTCCAGTTTTTGTAACAAGTGGGCCTTGTACTCCCTTGAATATTCGAAGATCCGTAATTTTTCTTATGCACTACTCGGTCATACTACTTGGACTTAATCGAAATATGTTCATAATTGTTTTGACTATACTGTGGATGACCTTCCACGTACGTAATTATATTTATTAAGCGCTCCTTGGACAACGATTGTCCTTTACTACGTTTTACTAGAGATTTGTGGCTCCCTATCCGACAAGGATGTGAAGGGTGATGACCTACACGGCACGACACCTGTTTCAGTATCACTTTCACTTGTTAAGCACGTATCGACATCATGGCACTCTACATGTTTGTTGTCCGCACAGTAGAGTGCATACGACACCACACACTCCAATGACTTGTCTTGCAGAAACGTTAATATTTCATATGCCACTTATTTCTTAATCTGAGAAAGTCATTGGGTTTATTTCTGACGAAATGTCAACTTCGGTAACTATTGTTGTAGATATAATGCACTTTTTGCTGTGTTTATCGTTGCTATAGCTCTGCTTTGTGTCAACACCACTAGCACTGTAGCACTGTTGTGAGTTACTCGTCGACTTAGCAGTTCAGCTAGGTTGTGCAGCCTCGTGTTGTGTTCTCCATTAGATACTTCCAGTCCCAGTATCATTAGCAGCCAATATTATAGTTGCATGGTTAGACGTGTGGCGTAGAATGCTGTAAACTATTTGTCTTTTGACACCTCGCATGTTAGAGTCCAATTACGACTGTAATAGATTCGAGATTTAGGGTAAAATGGGAACTGAATACGTTACAAGTGTTAGACGTGGTCAGAATAGTGTTCTGTGTAGCTGTGAGTGCATCATGTCGGAGCTAACTGAATTCGAACATGTTCATATTGTTGGTACTCATATGGTGGGTGCTTTCATAACCAAGGTAGCAGAAGTGTTTGGTGTTTAAGAGGCATCATATTCAAGATTTAAACCGTGTACACTGCAAAACTGAATGTCGCACTGTTGAATCCAGTGAGGGGGGTGGGGGAAGGGGACAAGGGGGAACACGCACAAAGAGCGTCCCATAAGCAAGAAATTGCAGGGCGCGTTGGAATTTCAAAACCATTCATGAGTGATGCAATTGCTCGTGACAGGAAAACGTGGTGCAGAACCCGTAAAACTTGGACTATGAAGTAATGGAAGAAAATCATCTTATCGGATGTTTCACACTGTTTCTAGCTTATGGTCGAGTTTATTTCCCAAGAGTGAAACGTGACGGGGGTTGGTGATGATCTGGAAAGCTACACCGTGATACTCTAAAGGCCCCATGGGTACTCTGCAAGGTCGGACTACTGTCAAGGATTACGTGCCCATTTTTGCTGGTCAGGTCCATCCAATGGTACAATGTTTGTCTGCCAATGGTGATGATGTGTTCCAAGATGATAGGGCTCTTTTTCACATAGCCCGCATCGTGCGGGACTGGATCTGTGAGCACGAGGATGAATTGCCGCATCTCCCTGGCCACCACAGTCATCAGATCTCAACACTATTGGGCCTTTGGAAAGAAGGATACATCATTCCTATCCACCTGCAGCGCCGCTATTCAAATTTTTCATTATTTTGCTGGAAGAATGGTATTAGATTCCCTTGGAAACCATACATGGTCTATATTCATCCATCCCGAAACAATGCTTTGAATGTTAACGGATTTAGTCATGGTAATGTGTTGTGGTTTTAGTGTTTCTGTAATCTTAACCAACCCCTTAATATATGAGGGACAGCGCCGGAAAGCCGCTGCAGTTGTTCGACGAAAATGTTGTTTGCAATAGGAAAGTGTCAAAAACAGGTACCCTGCACAGGATCGCTGACCGTTAAGAGATTGGGAGCTGAACGGCAACCTAAATTAATGTTTGGCGATAAATCACTGGTAACAGTAACAACAGTAACATGTCTACGCGTAACTGTCCGGAGCAACCTAAAGTGGAATGATTGTACAAAAGTAGTTGTAGGAAGAGCAGAGACTTATTGGAAGAAATCTAGGGAAAAGTAATTTGTCCACGAAGGAAATGGCCTACAAAACATTCGTAGTACCAATTCTTGAGGTTTTTGTTGTCAATCTGGGACGCTTTTCAGGCGTGATTCATAGGGGAGATAGTCTAGGTTTAAGGAAGACCTACGAATGCAACAGGGAAAAGGGTAAATGATATTGGTGCCAGAAATGCCCTCCAGCACACACCGTAAGGTGGACTGTGCGGTTTTAGATGTGGATTGTGCAGTTCAGATGTCGATGCAGATCCAGCAGCTCATGTTGCGCATTCAGAACATGGGGCGTGGAAAGGAAAACAGCGACGTTGATACACAGGTTGCGAAAGAGGCGTCAAATTGAAAGACTTGCGTCAGGCTGCCAGTAGTAATTCCTTTTTATTCCAAAGATCATAAAAAAAGCCCGTGTTAGTGTTGTGTTGTACTACTGTATTCATTTATTCTGGCGATCACGCGTGACAATATTCACCAAGGCGGCTGCGCTCTAATAGCATAAAACCACATACGCAGCCTGGCAAGCACGTATGCAGTACATTTCGATCTATTACACTAGCGCAGATATCTGCGTTCTTTTCAGTGCAGCTACTAGCGGGACGTGAGTAGCAGGGCATCATAACTGCGGGCAGTGGGTGACCTCATGCCAGCGCCACCATTAGCTTCTGTTTCGCGCGATTTTATAGCTGCTGTAAAACCGCAGCTCGAGCCTTGCCGCATAAAATGATCCAGCAGTTCAAACACTCGTCTAGTCCATGTGAAGCTATCGTAATGGGCTCCGAGTTGTCGACTTAGTGACGACGAATTTGTTTTCGTTTCAGGAGCTCTTTGCTCCCAGACTGTTCATCGAAGTCGTAGGTAAGTTTTTGCTTCAAGACTTGTAAAGCATGGTGTATCAATAGCAGCTAATAAAATAGAAGTCAGTTCTTACAGAGCACAGCTGTATCTGAGGAAACAAAATACATCCGAGGTTCCCAGGGGCTGCCCGCTAACGACCGTTTCGCCGCAGGAGCCATCCACTTCGTCAGCGTGAGTTTGAGAGAGTAACATCCCCGCTTTGTATTAGCGACAGTGCTATAATACTCTCCCCCTGTTCTCTGCAGCTCCATCTCTCGGTTATTCTACTCAAATCAGCCTGACACTTTAAGTAGGTGCATTTCATTCCTTGATTTAGTCCAATAATTATTTGCGAGGTTATGATTCAGAGACGCTGAGGGTTGTAGCTTACTATGAGTAATAACTAATCAAAATGTTTTATTTATTACTGGTATTCTTCTCACATCTCTAAAACAATTCCGCTGACATTCTGAATCATAAAAATGCCGTATACAACAATCCATCAAGCAGTGTTTCACACTGAAAAATCAAGTCAAATTGAATATCGTCTCGAACGGACAGCAGTTTTTTTTCCTGGTATCGAGAAACACACCCCGCAAAGCGTCAGCATCTCGTGAAAGTTGGTTTCAGCCGCCTATGATTCAAAACTTACGCCCAGTGTGCGTACAGCGCGAACAACGATGTATAAAACATTTTCGACAGGCAAAAATTATTTTTCCTTTTCTGGTTCAAATGGTTCAAATGGCTCTGAGCACTATGGGACTTAACTTCTAAGGTCATCAGTCCTCTAGAACTTAGAACTACTTAAACCTAACTAACCTAAGGACATCACACACATCCATGCCCGAGGCAGGATTCGAAACTGCGACCGTAGCGGTCGCGCGGTTCCAGACTGTAGCGCCTAGAACCGCTCGGCCACCCCGGCCGGCCCTTTTCTGGTGCATACGGTTTAACTACCTGCGTGACTACCGATATATCACCATTCTACATGCAGTCGTAAAATAGTATGAGCTTAACAAAAGCGTCAAAACATAATAATAACTGAAATGGTTGAGGGTGTAGGACACTCACAAGAGTTCGTTATTCTCATGGAGATTTGTATCGTCTTCGCGTTTAAGCCAAGCTATTCACAGTAACACACAAACTTTCACCGCCTTACCATACGATATTGTATGAAATATCGCAGGACATGTGGTCATAGACGACTGACAACGTTACCAGTGCAATGGTCAGGAGCCCGACGTACGTCAAACTCTTTCTCAGCCAAGACTGTCTTCGTTCCCTGAGATGTCTGTCATGGGCCACGACTGTAGAGGAATAGTGTATGTTTGGGAACAGCAAAATCATCATGTCTGGAATTGATGACATCAGCATCACCATTCCCACAATTCCCTCCCACGTTATAATGCCCCCCGCGGCCCCCCACGCCAGCCATCCCCACTAGTCGTCGACGTCATCGTGCTGACTATCAATGGTGTGCAGCCTCACCCTCCCATCCTTCGAGCGATTTTAATTTTTATAATTCGTTGTGTGAGCACCGTTACTTCCCGTACTTATTCTGTCCAATATGATGGGCTACCAGTAGCAGCTATCACCAAGGAGAAAGAAGATATTAGTAAGTATTTTATACATCCATCCCTAATTATTATTATTATTGTGTGTGGGTTTCGCTAAGCTTAGGGCTTTGTTGTTCTTGTTACAGACCAAGACCCTCAGTTGTTTCTGCCTCAACCACTACAGCAGCAGCAACGTCAGTCGCTATCCACAGGATATCTTCCTGAACTTTGAGACCTGCTGTCGTTCTACTGTGCCGTAGCACTGTCACAACAGTTACCAGAACTTGAGTGTCAGCTGAGTGCTAGCAGGACACTGCTATTGGCCAAAACGTACAATTTGAATGCAAGTGGATCTAAACGTGTGAATGTAGGTGTGGTGTGGTGTGGTGATTGAGATAGATAACAATCAATGTCTTGGTACTGGAGTGCAGTATGTGTGATGTGGATGCAGCAGTCAGTGCAGTGTGCAGAGTTCATAGAGAGAAAAGTGACGATATAATGCAACCCATTTGAATTAGCACGTTAAAAGGTGGGATGTCAGTTGTTGATATGTATGGAGAGACACTGTCTGAGTTAAAATCTGAAGCTGCAGTCATATACATTAAACATTCAAGCGTGGTGAGTTGCAACAACCTGGACAATGCTTTACTGATTGCAGCAGACAGACTGAGCAGCTAGTGTTCTTCTATTATAGCTGCGTACTGTGAACTTACTTACTATTTGTTTATGCACAGTGTGAATATAAATCAGTTACAACAATGCATAAGTATGTTTGTCCAGAACAAGCATATGCACCTGAAAACCCTATGAGCTTAAAATATGTGGAGAATGAATTTACTGAATGAATGCACATGTATGTAATTGCATCTATAGGCCTGAATAAAACTGAGGCCAAATTCAAGGGATAAAGAAAAGAATTATATGGAGAATACTGTAAAACTGACTGAGTAAATAAATAAATGTTCTAAAAAAGTTCTTATTCGTTTCCAAACTACAATGGTGAAAAGATTAGTGTCCTTTGTTAAGAACAATGCCGATGTAACAAATTTACTTCTGGTTTACTGTCATTAACAAAACATTTTTAAAGTTATTTACAATATCATTAGAAACTATTCCCTTCTCCAAAGAGATTTTTGCATACAGAGATACAACACACTGAATCAGTTGCTTGTTTTGTACGTGACTAGCAGCATCTCATTGCTTATATGCAGAGATACGTCATACTAATACCAAGAGGGGAAAAGACAGCGCAGAAAGATACGTATATAGCTTGTTTTCTGTGTTTACTTCGTAGATTCTTACTCACATTGCGTGTGAGTTTCGTATAGGAGGCGTAATGTTGAGTTTTAGTTACTGTAATCGTAAATTCAGGCAGATTGTAGCGCAGTCGTTAGGCATTTGTACAGGTTAGTTCATACATTCTTTGCGTGTTTCCCTTGCGTTATCTAGGCACGGACTCGTGTTTCAGTAACTGTTGTTCAACATCGATAAGAATGGCCAGGGACTGTGATTGCTGTGTTCGGATGAAGGCTGAGTTGGCATCCCTTCGCTCACAGACGCAGGCGGCGCTGACTTCGGTCGCACAGCTTGAGGCTGTTGCCAATGGGCACCACTGTGGGGAGCCGGACTTGGGTATCACGGGGATGTCAACCTCGTCCCGTCTGTCCCCAGATCGGTCTGCCGCTGTGGCTGCCCCGGTTGCTGCCAGCAGTGGGACTGAGCCCTCGCCTTTGGTTGATTGGGAGGTCGTTCCAAGGCGTGGCAGGCAGCGAAAGACGTCCCCGGAGGCTGATCAGAAAGCCTCACCGGTGCGTCTGACAAACAGGTTTCAGGTACTGTCTCTGGCTGAGCCGGATGCAGCTGCCTGCCCTGTTTCAGAGGATGATTCTCAGCCTTCAAGGTCCGGGCAATCGCAGAGGGTGGGCTTATTGGTAGTTGAGAGCTCCAACGTTAGGCGCGTATTGGGGCCCCTTAGGGATACGGCGGCTAAGGAGGGGAAGAAATCCAGTGTGCACTCCGTGTGCATTCCGGGTGGAGTCATTCCTGATGTGGAAAGGGTCCTTCCGGATGCCATGAAGAGCACAGGAAGCAGTCAGCTGCAGGTGGTGGCACATGTCGGCACTAATGACGTGTGTCGCTTTGGATCTGAGGAAATTCTCTCTGGATTCCAGCGGCTATCTGATTTGGTGAAGGCTGCCGGTCTTGCTTACGAGATGATGGCAGAGCTCACCATCTGCAGCATCGTTGACAGAACCGACTGCGGACCTTTGATGCAGAGCCGGGTGGAGGGTCTGAATCAGAGGCTCAGATGGTTTTGCGACCGTGTAGGCTGCGGATTCCTTGACTTGCGCCATAGGGTGGTGGGGCTTCGGGTTCCGCTGAATAGGTCAGGAGTTCACTACACTCAACTGGCGGCTACACGGGTAGAGGAGGCAGTGTGGCGTGGACTGGGTGGTTTTTTAGATTAGAAGGCCTCGGGAAAGTACGGGGTGAGCTGCAATCTCAAAGGGTGCATGGCAAAGACAGGACGTGCTTGAATCAAGGAACAGTCGGAATTGTGGTTGTAAATTGTTGTAGTTGTGCTGTGAAAGTCCCTGAGCTTCAAGCGCTAATAGAAAGCACAGAAGCTGAAATCGTTATAGGTACAGAAAGCTGGCTAAAGCCTGAAATAAGTTCTGCAGAAATTTTTACGAAGTCTCAGACGGTGTTCAGGAAAGATAGAAAAAAAAATGGTTCAAATGGCTCTGAGCACTATAGGACATAACATCTGTGGTCATCAGTCCCCTAGAACTTAGAACCACCTACACCTAACTAACCTAAGGACAGCACACAACACCCAGTCATTACGAGGCAGAGAAAATCCCTGACCCCACGGGGAATCGAACCCGGGAACGGGAAACTAGAACGCTACCGCATGACCACGAGCTGCGGACGGGAAAGATGGATTAGGCAGAATTCGTGGTGGAGTGTTTGTGTCTGTCAGTAGTGGTTTATCTTGTAGTGAAGTCGAAGTAGATACTCTGTGCAAATTGGTATGGGTGGAGGTTATACTTAACAGCCGGACTAAGTTAATAATTGTCTCCTTCTACCGACCCCCAGTCTCCGATGATACAGTTGCTGAACAGTTCAGAGAAAATTTGAGTCTCGTAACAAATAAATACCCCACTCATACGGTTATAGTTGGTGGGGACTTCAACCTTCCCTCGATATGTTGGCAAAAATACTTGTTCAAAACCGGTGGTAGGCAGAAAACATCTTCCGAGATTGTCCTAAATGCTTTCTCCGAAAATTATTTCGAGCTGTTAGTCCACGAACCAACGCAATTGGAAATGGTTGCGAAAACACACTTGACCTCTTAGCCACAAACAATCCAGAGCTAATAGAGAGCATCATGACATACAGGTATTAGTGATCACAAGGTCGTTGTAGCTAGACTCAATACTGTCTCTTCCAAATCCACCGGAAACAAACGCAAAATAATTTTATTTAAAAAAGCGGATAAAGTGTCACTAGAAGCCTTGCTAAGATGCAATCTCCATTCCTTCCGATCTGACTATGCAAATGTAGACGAGATGTGGCTCAAATTCAAAGATATAGTAGCAACAACAATTGAGAGATTCATACCTCATAAATTGGTAAGTGATGCAACTGATCCCCCATGGTACACAAAACAGGCCCGAATGCTGTTGCAGAGGCAACGGAAAAAGCATGCGAAGTTCAGAAGAACGCGAAATCCCGAAGATTGGCTACAATTTGCAGACGCGCGAAATTTGGCACGGACGTCAATGCGAGATGCCTTTAATAGGTTCCACAACGAAACATTGTCTCGAAATTTGGTAGAAAATCCGAAGAAATTCTGGTCGTATGTAAAGTACACAAGCGGAAAGACGCAGTCAATACCTTCGCTGCGCAGTGCCGATAGTACTGTTACCGACGACTGTGCCGCTAAAGCGGAGTTATTGAACGCAGTTTTCCGAAATTCCTTCACCAGGGAAGACGAATGGAATATTCCAGAATTTGAAACACGAACTGCTGCTAGCATGAGTTTCTTAGAAGTAGATACCTTTGTTGTTGCGAGGCAACTCAAATCGCTTGATACGGGCAAGTCCTCAGGTCCAGACTGTATACCGATTAGGTTCCTTTCAGATTACGCTGATACAATAGCTCCCTACTTAGCAGTCATATACAACCGCTCTCCCATCGATGGATCTGTACCTACAGATTGGAAAATTGCGCGGGTCGCACCAGTGTTTAAGAAGGGTAGCAGGAGTAATCCATCGAACTACACACCTATATCATTGACGTCGGTTTGCAGTAGGGTTTTGGAGCATATACTGTATTCAAACATTATGAATCACCTCGAAGGGAACGATCTATTGATACGTAATCAGCATGGTTTCAGAAAACATCGTTCTTGTGCAACGCAGCTAGCTCTTTATTCGCACGAAGTAATGGCCGCTATCGACAGGGAATCTCAAGTTCATTCCGTATTTCTAGATTTCCGGAATAGCTTTTGAAACCGTTCCTCACAAGCGACTTATAATCAAGCTGCGGGCCTATGGGGTATCGTCACAATTGTGCGACTGGATTCGTGATTTCCTGTCAGGAAGATCGCAGTTCGTAGTAATAGACAGCAAATCATCGAGTAAAACTGAAGTGATATCAGGTGTCCACCAGAGAAGCGTCCTGGGACCTCTGCTGTTCCTGATCTATATAAATGACCTGGGTGACAATCTCAGCAATTCACTTAGGTTATTCGCAGATGATGCTGTAATTTACCGTCTAGTAAGGTCATCCGAAGACCAGTATCAGTTGCAAAGCGATTTAGAAAAGATTGCTGTATGGTGTGGCGGGTGGCAGTTGACGCTAAATAACGAAAAGTGTGAGGTGATCCACATGAGTTCCAAAAGAAATCCGTTGGAATTCGATTACTCGATAAATAGTACAATTCTGAAGGCTGTCAATTCAACTAAGTACCTGGGTGTTAAAATTACGAACAACTTCAGTCGGAAAGACCACATAGATAATATTGTGGGGAAGGCGAACGAAAGGTAGCGTTTCATTGGCAGGACACTTAGAAGGTGCAACAAGTCCACTAAAGAGACAGCTTACACTACACTCGTTCGTCCTCTGTTAGAACATTGCTGCGCGGTGTGGCATCCTTACCAGGTGGGATTGACGGAGGACATCGAAAGGGTGCAAAAAAGGACAGCTCGTTTTGTATTATCACGTAATAGGGGAGAGAGTATGGCAGATATGATACGCGAGTTGGGATGGAAGTCATTAAAGCAAAGACGTTTTTCGTCGCGGCGAGATCTATTTACGAAATTTCAGTCGCCAACTTTCTCTTTCGAATGCGAAAATATTTTGTTATGCCCAACCTACATAGGTAGGAATGATCATCAAAATAAATTAAGAGAAATCAGAGCTCGAACAGAAAGGTTTAGGTGTTCGTTTTTGCCGCGCGCTGTTCGGGAGTGGAATGGTAGAGAGATAGTATGATTGTGGTTCGATGGACCCTCTGCCAAGCACTTAAATGTGAATTGCAGAGGAATCATGTAGATGTAGAATGGTTTAAATTCAATTCATTGTTTTATCGTGACTAGGAGCTTTTGACAGCTTATATGCAGCGATACAGTATACTAACAAAATTCATTGTTTTTATACAGTATTTACACGAGTAACAGTATGTGGGGTGGCGGGTGGAATAATTGTTATTTAAGATGTTCCTATTATTTATTTATTTAATGCAGTTGTTTGCCGTTCTCAACACCGGCTCTCTAACTACAATATTGGCAACCAGAAAGTGATTAGCAAAATGTGAAGCCTGTAATTAGAATTCCTAGTGCCCACTTCATCTGAGAAATACATTTACAGCTACAGCTTATAGCTCTGAGGATTTAGGAGATTGTCTGGCATTCATAATCAAAAACCATTTTCTCTAAAATGTTCACTATATTCTGAAAGTTACAGACCAAAAAGAATACACGCAATCCAACTACCAGAGCAGTTCAGATTCTAATGCGCTGATGCAACTATAACTCTTCAAACTAAATGTTTAAGTGAATGCTCGCCATAATTTGATGATAATATTCATCAAACGCCACGCTAAATAATGGTAGAATGTCTGTCCCGCGGCGGCACGTGAAAATACGACATGCGCAAACTGGAGATAGATCATTAAAGTCATCCCAGAATTAACACTTCACTCGAAAACGATTTCATGGTTACGCGTATCCCTAGTAACTTATTACGGCATCCGAGGCTGTTTATAGCAATGATACCGACGCGACGCGACTCCCGGCACAGGTGGTGCGCTAATCAGCGTCTGGAGAGAACTGGGGCCTTACTCTCTCGCGCAGCGTTCTTATATATAAAGCCGCGGTGCCAACAGCTAAGGGAACGCCTGATCAAATCCACTCTCCCGACTAGCCGCTGGGCTAGTAATGCACCACATTAAGTTATTGAATAAATCATTGCTTCCTTTGCTGATGGCCGATGAAGCTCTCAATTTAAATGTGCAATCAGCACACAGGTAAAATAATTGTAATAAAAGTCTGACGTGGCTAAGTCAAATATTTTGGGCGAGAGAATTAATTTAATTACACTACACGCAGTAGACGAGCTCTGAACTTGCCTTTTGGAGATACGCTATCGCAATAGTTTTATAGTTATTCAGTTGAAACTTCTCACATCTTTATGATTATAGCGGATCTCCCTTCTACTTAAATTTAAACATCCTAGCCTTATTTATTCGCCTACTTAATCTATCTTGCTTCCTTAATTTCTAAGACAAAAACCAGAAAATTATGAATTTCTACTAAAATTTTAATTTGTGAGATCCAGAATACTGTTTCTACTAAGTTATTATGCAAAAGGAATCTAAAAATAAATTTTTAAGTGTCTAGCTCTTTTCTGTTGCGCCAATGATTTTTACAGAAAAACGTCCAAATTTCGAAAATGGTTAAAGTTATTGAACTGATATTCAACACATATTGATTTAGTATTACTCCTGACATACTAGAACCGTTTCAGGTTATTTACTTGATTTTTAAAGTATTGCGCAACATTTATGACGTCAGAGCTAGTTACAGCGGACAGACCGGCACACAATGGAAAGACTGATGCGAATTTTATACGGCGTGAGTAGGCTGCTTCCCTACATCACCCTCTACGTAATTTTTTTTAATGTAAATGGAGAAAGAAGAAAAAATTAATTACAAAAAGGGAAGCAAGAGTACAGCTTAACTCCCTATGAAAGATTAAAATTTAAATGTAAACATATAGAAATATTAGAAGAAAACTGATTACCTACTACAATTATTTAAATTGCTGGCATGTTCATTGCCTCTTAAGCAACATTATCACTCAAAATTTAAGCAAAATCAATGAAACACTTCGGCATACATATTGCCTTAGACAAACACATAAAATATGTAAAATTATGAAAATCTTAAATCCATTAAATACATTTTTACATACACAAATTCAAAGAAAATAACACAGCTATTCATGATACATAAACAGATAATTATATCTTAGGTGTCTTTTCTAAACCTGAAAGAAAATTTCACAAATCATGACAATTTCATTTTTACCCACGTGGTTGTAGCCGCTTTGGATGGCGTTCTACACTTCCATTCAGAAGGGTAGAGGAGGGAAAGTAGCTATGGTGCGCGTCCTTCACGTTCACTCTAAATTACATGGGGAAAGGGGAGGGATCACTGTGAGTTGTGTCCAAGTCACTCCACGCTTTCACGCAGCTACCAGGCTGCCGTTATCTGGTTTGTCCTGTAGAACAAACAAAAAGAGTGCCTCAGACTCTGTTCTCTTAATGAAATGGGGATATATACATTTTATCTTTCAATATGTTACTGGAACAAAGTTAACAGAACTTTTTCAGTTTTACTCTCGCGGTTACTTAACTGTCATAAAATCGGTAAACAAATGGCTCAAAACGCCGTTAGACACGTACTAGAGAAAATTTATGCTCAAGGCATACAATCATAAATCCTATTCAATTTCAATTTATTATTTCTGGGCCAGAACACTGAACCAATGCTCGGTACATTCCTGATACATTTGTATTTTATATACTTAGCTGACTCATCTTCGATTACCTTATTCTTAGAGATAGTATGAGTATATTTGATTAGTAGTTGTCTTCTCAGCTTGTTTGTACATGTGAGTAACTTGTGGTAATAGTACAGTTCTGAGTGTTCAAAACACACTACGTTTAGTTGACTACTAAATCCACTTATTGGTCCTCTGCTGCTGTGTCAGTTCCACATCTGCAATTATGTACTTACTTCATCGAAGTGTATTTATGCTGAGCTATAAATATTGTTTCACGTCTGGTATTATGTTACTCAATTATGTTGCTAGTGTATGTACTTATTTAACACTCACTCTATTAACATTTAACACATAGGATAGTACATTTATTTCATATCTATATTGTACTGCAGCTGATCAGTTTGCTCACGTGGCAATCCATTTCCACTCGATCGGACGCTGAAACCACAGGTAGTCTCTCTCGACCTACCACTAAAGTGCATTAAGTAATTATGGACGAGCGTAATGCTAAATTCCTTAAACCTATAGGACACCATGAGCTGCTCTGTCTCATCTAACATAAGGGTACCTATGGTCGCATTCACGCCTCCAACTCATAACCTCAATACGTGTAGGTGTGTCCTGTCACAAACTACACCAAATAACGGCTAGCTCCAACCTTATAAATATTTCAAGGACGTGTCCTTCACGTTTCAACCACAAACACTGTTCAATTCTATTACACTGCCATTCCTTGCTACACAAGGTGAGTTCATTCGTACAACTTATCTGCATATTTTTCATAACACTAAGCAATCTCTTTTACTATTAATTAGTTAGCTCTACAGCATACAATAGGTTTCACTGCCACTTCAGACCCTGCTTGTACACGAATTTGTAGATCTTTTTAAATTACTGTCGTTGGACCATTTCCAATAAAACAACAACTTTGTACTTATAATATTACCAGGGTTCTATACATACTTGTTACTCAAAGACCTTTGTATCTTAATTACGTCATACTTTTCTGTTGTTTATGTCACTGTTAGGTTTGTCACATTGGGTATTTTCTTCACTAATCAGTGGATAGAATGGTTACAGAACTCATGGCTTGATAGCCATGACGGAAAATTTTTGTATTGCAAAGAAGGAGTCGAAGCTTAGGTGGATAGAAAAGATGAAGAGAGAGTGAAATCTGAAATGGTAAAGAAGATCTCACACAGCTGGGACTGCACAGCTGCAACACGGTGTAGAGGTTACAGAACAACCTCCTCCCTACAGAATTCATTAGTTTAGTGCTGGCTTGATAGTCATACCGGAAGATTTTAGCATTTGAGAGTAAGAGCCGAAATTTTGGTGGATAGGAAAGATGAAGAATGAGTGAGACCTGAAAAGGAAAGAAGATCTCACACAGCTGGGACTGCACAGCTGCCACACGGTGTAGAGGTTACAGAACAACCTCCTTCCTACAGAATTCATTAGTTTATTATTGGCTTGATAACCATAACGGAAAATTTAATGTGTTGGAAAGAAGAGGTCGAAATTTTAGGTGGATAGAAAAGATGAAGAGTGAGTTAGACCTGAAATGGGAAAGAAGATCTCACACAGCTGGGACTGCACAGCTGCCACACTGTGTAGAGGTTACAGAACAACCTCCTCCCTACAGAATTCATTAGCTTCCGAAAATCTTCGTATTGGAAAGAAGGGGTCGAAATTTTTGTAGATAGGAAAGATGAAGAATGAGTGAGACCTGAAATGGAAAGAAGATCTCACACAGCTGCGACTGCACAGCTGCCACACTGTGTAGAGGTTACAGAACAACCTTCTCCCGACAGAATTCATTCACTACCTATGAACTTCTTTGGGTCGATCACGTTCCTGAGACCTAATATCTTTTTACTCTTAGGGTACTCTAGCCTATATGCATTGGCATGTGGTTTTCCTATGATCCTGAAAGGTCCTTGGTATACGAACATGAATTTCTTTGTTTCTGCATTTATTTTCTTTGATTTTTCCTTGGTTTTGACAAGGACTAACTGACCTATTTCAAAACTGGTGGGTACAGCTTTTGCGTCATGACGCTTCTTTCTCTCTAATGTGTTTTGCTTACTTTTACTAAGATTAACACCTTTGTCCCAATATCTCCTATTTTTCAGAACTCGTATAGGCAGCTCCCAAGTTTCATCATTAGTTACTACATGTTTATCAATAAAAGGTACCGTAATTACTCCGGTTATCGGCAAGACCAATTTTAACTGGCTTCTTTCAAAGTCAACAACACTCTGATATTTCGACAAGAAATCTATGCCAATTAAAACCTCAACACTGAGATTATTTACAATTAAATTACCATTAATATCAAAGGGGAGCAAAGCTTCTTGTTTTACCGATTTTGACACCTTTCCAGTAGCACCAGTTATTCTTAGTACTGATACCCTCATTACTGTAAGCTTGTCTTTACCAGGTAATGCATCAGAGAAGGACTGAGATATCGCACTCACCTCACTTCCACTGTCTAAGAGACAACGTACATTGATACCCAACATATTCACTATTATTATAGGGTGGCTTATTCTAGTTTGTACAGGTGGTTCCTCAAACTCATCCAATAGTTCCTTTTGGATTTGTCTCCAACTAAAGTGATCGACATCTGTCTTCATTACATTTAGGTCAAAGTGTGTAGGGGTTTCCTGAATTACATTTTCAGCTGCCTTTTCCAGTCGGTCTATTAATTTCAAATCGAAACACCGCACGACTTCATTACATTTAGTTTGCTGAACATGGCCCAAATTACTGTAGTCTGAGCGATTCTGCGCCTCCAGACCGGGCATAACACTAGTTACAGCTAAACCATTTTCACTATTATCGTCGGGTTCCTTCTCAAGTGACAACTGGTCACAGCTACTGGGTTAATCGACCCCCAACAGGCTATCCTCTACATTCTCACTTACCTCCTGTCCTAAATCTATTAGTACAGTATCAACATCCTGCACAGGCACTTTAGATAAGAGCACATCATCCTCATCGTAAATATAAGCATGAATTTCTTCTGCTTCTTCACCTGACAATTCAGTATTTGTAGCTCTTTCCTACCGTTACACTGCTGCTCCTTCTCTTTCTCTTCCCACTTAGAAAGCGTCTGTAACACGGTATCTATCAAATACTGTGAGTGATCTAATATTTCTGCTGTATCCTTAGATGGTACCGACCCCTCATCCACAAGTTCAGTCTGAGTATTCTGATCTGTCTTACCAATGACTGTAACTACTGGCTTAGGAAAAGTAACCGCCTGGTGAGCGCCAGTGTCCTCATAGACGGGAACTACTTCTCCTGCCTCGGCCTACTACTGTTTCCTTTATTTCCATTATAGTTAACAGGCACAGCATTGCTTTCTGCACTGTTGTTTACCCGCATAATTTTGTTCGGAACAAAATTAGTATCATTTGGATGCCATTGTTGGTTCTGATAATTATTTCTCCAATTCCTACCTCTCTTAGGATGGCGAACACCTACTGTTCTGATGTTTACATTGCTATTCTGCTCTTTCTTAAAATTACTACTAGTGTTATTAGCATTTCTGTTATTACGTGCTTGCTCCTCATTGGCAGCCACACGCTCTACACGTTCCAAATATTCAATGAAACGATCCAGATTGCCTCTAGGGGCAGATATAGTTCTAGTTTGACAATACCATGGCAGTTTGGCTTCAAAACCTAGTATTATCATTTCAGGTTTTACCTTTCCGGCCATATGTGACAAACGTGAGATCCATGACCTGGCAAACTCTTTAATAGATTCCTTGCCTACATTGAAGCGTTTTCCACTCCAACATTCTCTCAACACTTCATTTTGCTTATTACTAGACCAATACTCATTAATGTAAGCTGTTTTAAATTCCGCTAATGCTTTACACTTCAACATAACATCAGCTGACCAACGCATGGCGTCACCTGCTAAATGGCTTCTAATAAATGAGATTTTCTCTCGTTCAGACCAAGTTGGTGGAATCACATCTTCAAAACCGTTCCATAAATCTAGCGGGTGGATATTTTTATCTGGATCGAACCGCAAGAACTGCCGACACCCGATAAAAGCGGCGTTTGCAGCTACAATTTGTTGCATACTAAGTTACTGAAGCTACTTAACTCTCAATGTTAGCAATGTTAGTACTAATATTTTCTACTCTCATTTCAACATTATCTACTCTTTGCACAATATGAGTAGTATCAGTTTTGATTGCGTCTACTTCTGCTTGACATATGTTTACTTTTATATTAACATCTTTAAACCTATCTGAGCACAGTTCAGATTCCGCCTCGATCTTTTCTGTTAACTTGTGCTCCAGCTTTGCATCTTCCATTTGGAAGTCTTTGCGAACCTCAGCAACTTCGGATTTTACTGTTTTATACATCTCAGATAACTGTTGAGCAACCTTTTTCTTAATATCCTCATGGTTGTAATCAATTTTATAATTTAAACTTTCCAGATCCTCTTTCAACTTATTGCAGCCAGTCTTGAAGGAAGTTTCTAATTCAGCTTTATTGGATTCTAATTGATTGTCCATTGCCTCAAGCCGTTTATTAAAATTGGTTTGGCTGGCCTCAATCCTGTTATTTACCTCAATTATATCAGATTTTAACTCAGCTGTCATTGTAGCATTACTGGCTGACATTTTTGCATTACTGCTTTTGACCTCAGTTATTTCAGACTTTAATTCAGCATTACTGGTAGCTATTGCTTGTAATATAACATTTAAATCAATAGCCCCAGTATCTTTGGGTTGCTCACTAGCTGGTTTTTTATCACACTCAGGTGACGAAAAACTAGCTCCAACACCAGAATCATCAAAACTAGATGAAACTTCTGATCGATCAGTCATATCTAACTTCTCCTTTTTAAGCTCTACCATCTCTGATGACTGTTTCATTTTTAATTCATCACAGAAACTATCATCCAATAACAATTTCTGATTTCTGCTTTACTACAGGGGTCTCTATTATTGAATCATTGCCGCTTTTCACACTACTGTCAGGAGACAATACTTCATATTTCACTTTAACATTACTATTTTCATGCATATTTACACTTGAACCGTTGTCTGGATTTACAGTTCCCTCAACAGCCATAGGTTCTGATTTAAGTTTAACCTCAGTTTCTTCTGGCGGTTCCATCGCCGACAGTCTTTTAGTGCAGGTTAGTAAAATTTTTAGCAGCTTTTCACTTAACTTAGTTCCTTCTGCACGACATATGGCGTTGCCGGCGCGGCGTACCAGGATTACTGATGCAACGCAGCGCGTTGAACTGCAGACGGCACTTTTCGACGGCTGCTGTGTGTTTGCGTGGCCTGCAACTGCAGGTGCGGCTCCGGTTGCTCCGGCGAACAACTGCGTTGAGGCGAAACTGGCTTCTCGCGATGCCGGCAAACGCTGCTAGACTCAGTGCCAGCTCCATCAGTCCAGATGCGTTGTTAATCCAATTGCGTCGTCCACATGCACACTTAACACTATCACTGTTCTATTACTCAGTTGCGTGTCGCATTTCACTCCCAAATCCAAATATTTAAAAATCACTTTCACTTTTACTCTCTTTCCCAGCCGATTAGCAACATATGTGGGGCGGCGGGTGGAATATAATTGCTATAAAATGTTCCTATTATTTATTTATTTAATGCTGTTGTTTGCCATTCTCAACACCGGCTCTCTAACTACAATATTGGCAACCAGAAAGTGATTAGCAAAACGTGAAGCCTGTAATTAGAATTCCTAGTGCCCACTTCATCTGAGAAATACAATTATAGCTACAGCTTATAGCTCTGAGGAATCAGGAGATTGTCTGGGATTCATAATTAAAAACCATTTTCTCTAAAATGTTCACTATATTCTGAAAGTTACAGACCAAAAAGAATACACGCAATCCAACTACCAGAGCAGTTCAGATTCTAATGCGCTGATGCAACTATAACTCTTCAAACTAAATGTTTAAGTGAATGCTCGCCATAATTTGATGATAATATTCATCAAACGCCACGCTAAATAATGGTAGAATGTCTGTCCCGCGGCGGCACGTGAAAATACGACATACGCAAACTGGAGATAGATCATTAAAGTCATCCCAGAATTAACACTTCACTCGAAAACGATTTCATGGTTACGCGTATCCCTAGTAACTTATTACGGCATCCGAGGCTGTTTATAGCAATGATACCGACGCGACGCGACTCCCGGCACAGGTGGTGCGCTAATCAGCGTCTGGAGAGAACTGGGGCCTTACTCTCTCGCGCAGCGTTCTTATATATAAAGCCGCGGTGCCAACAGCTAAGGGAACGCCTGATCAAATCCACTCTCCCGACTAGCCGCTGGGCTAGTAATGCACCACATTAAGTTATTGAATAAATCATTGCTTCCTTTGCTGATGGCCGATGAAGCTCTCAATTTAAATGTGCAATCAGCACACAGGTAAAATAATTGTAATAAAAGTCTGACGTGGCTAAGTCAAATATTTTGGGCGAGAGAATTAATTTAATTACACTACACGCAGTAGACGAGCTCTGAACTTGCCTTTTGGAGATACGCTATCGCAATAGTTTTATAGTTATTCAGTTGAAACTTCTCACATCTTTATGATTATAGCGGATCTCCCTTCTACTTAAATTTAAACATCCTAGCCTTATTTATTCGCCTACTTAATCTATCTTGCTTCCTTAATTTCTAAGACAAAAACCAGAAAATCGTGAATTTCTACTAAAATTTTAATTTGTGAGATCCAGAATACTGTTTCTACTAAATTATTATGCAAAAGGAATCTAAATATAAATATTTAAGTTTTTATAGCTTTTTTCTGTTGCGCCAATGATTTTTACAGAAAAACGTCCAAATTTCGAGAATGGTTAAAGTTATTGAACTGATATTCAACACATATTGATTTAGTATTACTCCTGACATGCTAGAACCGTTTCAGGTTATTTACTTGATTTTTAAAGTATTGCGCAACATTTATGACGCCAGAGCTAGTTACAGCGGACAGACTGGCACACAATGGAAAGACTTATGTGAATTTTATACGGCGTGAGTAGGCTGCTTCCCTACAAGCAGCTGATTGCTGAGTTTTATCACACTAATACTACTGCTGCTACTAATACTTCCATAGTTCTTTTACATACAATATTTACCCTGTATGTGCACTAGCAGCTGCTGATGAGGAAGAAAGAACCACACATATGTGCATTCTCACACATATTCAAAATATATAGAAGCACACACAGTGTTTAGTCATTAGCACGTGTACACACATACACACATCTGTAACTAACGTTTCCTCCATCTCTTCCACATACAAGAAGCCTTTGTCATCACGATGTGACAGACCGACCTTCATTTGCAGCTCAGTATACACTTCATGTCCTTGTGACCAAAAGAGTATTTGGCGCACAATATCCAGAGATGTATCTACACCATGCAGGCTCTCCTAGAAGCCTTCAATCCTAACAGCCTGTGAGGTTGCACGATGCACACAATTGGCCCATCTTTACACGGCACCTGCATTTATATGGTATGTGTATGTTTTTCATCTGAGTCCCACAGACTCCGCAATCTTCCTGCCATTCACCTCGCCTTTCATGAGGCTGATAACCTTCTTGTTCTGAGGTTTAATGCTATAAGGATTATCGTCTTTATATCCAGATATGGCGGGTTCCTTGAGATTGTACCTAATTAGTTCATATGGAGCACAGCCTTTTACCCAGTAGATGAACCTGTCTGTAACCATATGTTTGTTTTTGCAAACTCGTAGTGGAATCAATGCATCTACAGTTTGGAGAGGTCCAGAATACACATACCGATATAGAAAGGGTTTGTGAACTTCACTGAAGCCTTAGCCACCTCCACAGCGAGTAATCCTTCGTTGACGATTGTGGTCAACTTAAAATATGGTGTGGCAATGTAACTACATCACAATAGTAAGATAAGTGAATTTCACGATGGCTTCTAACGTTATCCATGGTTTAGCCGAAAATAGAGTTATTCATTAATTTATAAAAATCTTTTTGAAAGTCTCTGGTCGAAAGAGCACTCTCGTCGGTATTAAAATCAATGTACTCCTATGTACTCCTTCAGCGTTCTTGGTTGAAGGAGATGCTTTGGGTGATTCTAATAAATCGCACCCCCAACCTGAGAAATTGCTGGATATTTCTGTAGTGTAGAATGTACCTCTGCTTACTCTCCGCCGTTATTATCAGCTTGGGGATGGAGCCATTTCAATGGGACTAGGTGCTCCGGACACAGCGCAAGTCGCTGTTAACTTGATGCAAATTCATGGGATATTCCAGATCTGCCTCCAGGACACATTCCACACCAGCAACAGCAGCCATATCTTGGATCTTATCTTTCAGTTTAATGTCTTGATCTTCAGTCAGCCACTGTAAACCTCCAAATGGCAGAGACTTTTGCATTATGTGCCCCCAGAGACTGTTCACATCCAAGTAAAAGATGTAGCCCAAATCGTCAGACGGCCTGCACACCTCCCCACTCATTCACGCGTTATTCTTGCCGTACCTATGGGTGCACTGGCTAAGTTCCCCACGAATCTAGCGATAAGGAAAAGCAACATATCAACATTGGTCAACAGTTCGATATTGATATGTGCCTTTTGTAACGCTGAGTCCCACAAAAGCCCTGGCGCATTATTACAGACTGTAGCACCCAGAGCGTATATTCCCAGGCATACACTCCGGAATTTCTCACAAACGTCTGCGAGAAAGTCCACATCTGTCTCCATGTACTATTCAGCATATCCTCTAAATTAGAAATATTGTACTACTGCCAAACATTCACCACTTGCCTACATCCCCCATCCGTACTGGCAGTGCCTCTGAGTATGCTAATAAACATAATGCAATATGGGAAACGTGGTTTCGCAGTATCTCTACACTGACCCAATTATTCTTGCGTAAAGAACCCCTTCTTCATCAAAAACAGGAACTTTATATTTTCGGGATATGCGGCTCCTGTGAAACGCATGTCCTCCTGACACGTTGTCCCAACAAGCATCTGAAGAGATGCGTACGTGTGTCGTATTGAATCCTCGAAGTGGAGTCCTGTTCTTGACGTGGTTTGTTTGGAGGATGAAATGTAGTTTTCTATATTGTCAGGTTTGACATTGACCCTATCATTTTACAACCCGAAATCACCCAAGTGGTCAAGCAGAGAGTGAGCATCATATCCGCTCAAATTATCGACGAAGACGTGTATGTGTCGTGGCAGTGAGCATTTGAAGTTGCATGCATTGTGGGTTGCATTACGGAACTTACTCACTAGATGACCGTTTCCGCTTTTTACCCCATTTCAAAGCACAAATATGACATTTAGCACTTGCCCGTGCACGCATCTTTCTTCGACGATTGGTACTTGGGTTGTTTTCGCCTTAAAGAGCATGGACACACTATACAACTTTTTCAAACAGAGAGAGTAACCATCTTGCAGGATTGTTTCCAACGTATGATTGGAATTCTTTGAGACTGGAAGCACATGAGCGAACAACTTTATAGACTGCCACATATAGTATTTGTCGTTACGTGAAAACGGTGTGAGAGGCTGTGGGATCACCTTCACAATGAGCCATAGGAGCTAGTAACAACTCAGACTCAGCGTATACAACAAAAGGACAGCCTTCCTAGCCGTGGACGTTCAAAACCTTAAGAAAATGTTGTCCCCAGTCGGCATCTTCACACATACGTGTTCCCGGCTTGAGTAATCAATTAACTGTCTTTCTAAATACTCACGCTTTACTATGAGGCAGATGTGGCAAAAATATACTGTACCACAATGTTTAGAAAATTGGGAGGAAGTAGGCGCGATATGCTCTTTATCTAAGGGTAGTGCCGCTTCTCGCATTCGGAGAACTGCAATAAATCTATGTCTGGGACGCTGACGGACCACTCTGGAAGACTGGAGGCGCCCAACTACTTTATGCTTCACGCCTCCTGGAATAAATATAGCAAGGGGTTATCTATCGGTAGCTCGGGCATATGCTCCAGAAGAGGGACAGAATGATAACTCTGAAGACTTCTGCGATATCTTTAAACAACTCTACATAAGACAAACAAAAGTGTACATAATTTAAATTTAAAAGCGGATAACGTCAGGAAGGAATGGAATCGTATAACACTAACTGAAGCAGCAGCAGAAGCACTTGACACAAGGAGGAGAAGTTTTTTCAAAAGGGACTTGCGATACTGGGATGATGAAATACGTAGTCTAATTCGAGATAAGAAATATGTCTGCTTAAAAATGTTGCATTCCCCAGGTGATCAAGACCTGAGGCTAGATTATAAAAGGTAATAAGCTCTAGTCAAAAGAAATGTCAGGCAAGTTAAAAATCTTAGTTGGTAAAAATATATTACAGATTTTGAACATGATGTAAGAGGAAGATAGGACAAATCATACAAAATAATGACACATTTAAACTAAGAAGATAAGCAAAGTCTGCAATTAAACACTTTATCTGAAACTGATTGGTTACAGTTGGTTACAATACAACAAGGATGTAGAAGATATATAGATGGCTCTGCCTGAACCCGATAGCAACACAGACTTAATGACGCTGGAGGATCTACAGGATACAAAAATGTTTAGCATGAACAGGAAGACTCTAGAATGTGAAAAAGTCAATATAAAATATGCACCACTTATTGCAAACGTAAGAGCGCTCTATTTCGTGAATATCTGCTGGCGAAATGGTTATACATCTGAGGAATGGAAAATGGCCCATATACGCCCAGTTTGTAAGAAAAGAATCAGACATTAATGTCGTAAGTACAAAAATATTAGCTTTCTGAATTCATGTTACAAATTGTTAGGCTAGAATTTAAAAAAAAACTATTGCCAATTGTTGAAACTGTATTATCTGATGCCCAACATGGTTTTCGAAAGGGCAAATCGTGCCGGGAGTGTATATTCACCATAATACAACAAATAGAAAAATATCGTAAATTTAGTTTACCAACATTTCTTGCCTTCATTGACTACGAAAAGGAGTTTGATAGAGCAAATTGAAACAATTTGTGGGAAATTTTAAGAAAATGAGGATCCCATCACATCTTATGTAAGAGTAACAAAACAAAATAAAAATATCAGGCAGTAGACATAATATGGCTGAAGTAAACCAAGGAGTTAGACAAAGGTGTACCCTCTCACCCACTCTTCTTGATAGATATATCGACAATGTAACCAGAACTTGAGCACAAACAACAAAACATTTTAACATTAACGGTACAGATAATGGTGTACTACTTTTCGCTGACGACCAAGTAATTGTTAGCCAGAATGAAAATGACTTATAAGAAGCTGTTCCAATAAAGTAAAACAGCCAGAGAATATAAAATCTGAACGTCTCCATCACAAGGAGAAAATTAATGGCTTTTTTAGGACATCAGCCCATGAGACGTAAGATTGAAACTGACAAGCAGATCACAGAGAAAGTTAATACATTTAAATATTTAAGGTGCAATATTACATACAGAGCAAACAATGAAATACAAAATAGGATAGACCTATTTAACTACTTCTGTGGAGCTTTATGCAGAACACTGGCAAAGAAAGTCTAAAGAGATACTTTACTAAAGTTCTATAAGGCTATGGCCATACCAGCACTTCTTTATGCATGGGAAAACTGGACCCTTAAGAAGAGAAGAATGCTTCCTTAGATACCTTGCTAGGTATACTTTGGGGAATAAAAAAGGGAAATACTGAGATCAGAGTTGAACTGAAAATGCAAAATATAACTGACATAATAAAACTATATCTGTTAAGATGGATAGATTATATACACCGTATGCCAGATGCAAGAATCACTAAACCCATAAAGCAATACAACGCAAAAAGCAAATGATCTTTAGGAAGACCAATGAACTTGAACAGATAGCCTGAACAATTTTGAAGAAGTGGAACGGACCAAAAGACCTAATCCTTGATACTGATGATGATGATGATCTCCTAGCTTGCCTTTTGTCTTACCTACATCCAGATCATTAATGTGAATTCAATAACTATGGTTCTGCCTAGTAGATCAGGGAATTTCACTGGAGGTGGTATGCCTTCGAAGCTATAATGTCCCCAGACATTAGATTTTTTGTATTTATTCGTACAATGTGCATTTTCCGGGTAATCTCTATCACAAGCCAGAGCCGACCAAACGAATTAATATCTATCCCCCTTTTATGATCATTAATAAATGCCTGTTTAGCGGCAATATCTTCTGGAATTTGGATGAAACTGGACTCTCCATTAACAGGATCAAGAACGTGAGAGTACGTACCAAGGTGGAGTGCATAGCTGAGCGTTTTACCTGCCACCCTTTCCTTGCTTTGCACCTGTTGGCGGCATACCGCAGGCCATTTATGATTTCATGGTGCTCCGTTTCCAACACTGCTCGGCAAGCACGAAGGAAGGTCGCTGGATCTCGATACCTCGCATTAGTGTTATCAATGCGGGACTGCAAGATATTATCCCTGAAAACACCGGTAACTATAGAGAAGTCTAATGGAATGGCTTAACTTTATTTAACCAGATTAGGGTTTGCATATATGGTACCTTTTTCACTCCATAGTTACCTAGCAAATAACCATTTTACTATGACAAATAGTATTAAAATGATTAGAGTCTCTATAGTGACTATGTAGGTAAATAATACTGACTACGAACAAGAAAGTTAATACTGACAGTACTTGTACTACAGCTGCTGCTGCTACTAATGTTGATAATAAGTGCAACAACAATAATAATCACAGTAATAACAATAATGATAGTGCCAGATACATAAAAATTTAGAAGTGTACAGAATATATGTTTCCTGATATAGCGAGAAAGAAACAAATTATGAAGACTGTACAAGCTAAGAATACTGAGCAATGAGAAAGAACTGGTTGGTAAGAAGGATGTAAAACGGTAACGAGTGCATACAGGGACAATTGGCAATCAATACGGTAGCACTAGTAGATACGAGGGTCATTCGGAAAGTAAAGAACGTTTTATTTTGACGCGTAACCACACGCCCCACCGCCGGCCGAAGCGGCCGTGCGGTTAAAGGCGCTGCAGTCTGGAACCGCAAGACCGCTACGGTCGCAGGTTCGAATCCTGCCTCGGGCGTGGCTGTTTGTGACGTCCTTAGGTTAGTTAGGTTTAACTAGTTCTAAGTTCTAGGGGACTAATGACCTCAGCAGTTGAGTCCCATTGTGCTCAGAGCCATTTGAACCATTTTGAACACGCCCCACCACCACTGCCGAGCGGCCGCTGATCTCGGTACTCATCATCTATGATCCAGTGCGGTTGCTTTCTGTTTACCTGTGTGATTTTCAATGTGTGACGAAATTAACGATCCAGCCATGTGTGAGATGCGAGTGTTATCCGCTTTTTACACGCGCAAAAAGTCCGACCCATCGAAATTTACGGACAGATAACTGGGGTTTACAGTAATGTGGTGAACGATGTATCAGTACGGTAGTGTTGTATCATGTTTAACGACGGACGGAAGGATGTTCACGACGAAGATCTCGCGGGTTGATGATGGTGAGTCATGGACTCAAAGCAAGAATGAAAACAAAAATTCATGTAGACAGGTGTTTCACAATTAGTCAACTGCACTCATTCCTTCCAGATATTTCAAGAACTTTGTTGTACGAGATTGTTAGTGCAGATCTAGACTATAAAAAGGTGCATGCCATGTGAGTTCCTCTAATTTTATCAGACTAACACGAAACCAAACGAATGGCAGCTACACTGATGTTCATCAGTCGCTATGAAAGGGATGGTGATGAATTTTTGGATCATATTGTCACTGGTGATGAAACTCGAATGTCACATTTCGCACCAGAAACAAAGTGTCGATCAATGTAAAGGCATCATTTGCAATTACCAAGACAACCGAAGAAAGCAAAACAAATTTTGAGCAGGAGGAAGATTATGGCCACGGTGTTTTTGGATCGTAATGATGCCCTGCACATCGACTACATACCTAGAGGTGACATCCTAAATGTAGCGGCCTCCTCTCAGACGCTTCAACGACTCCGCCGTGCCATTACAAACAAGCGACGCGGAATTCTAACAAGTGAAGTCATTCTCCTTCACGACAACGAACATCCGCATGCAGTGGGAGTGACACAGGACTTGCTTCAGCGGTTTCTGTCGGCAATGTTTCAATATGTACCATACAGTCAGGACTTAGCCCAAAGTGATTATCACCTTTTCCGCAAATTGATAGAATTTTGAGTGGACATCGCTATGGGAGTGATGATGAATTTAAAGAAGCCGTTAATAAGTGTTTCAACAACTTGGCGGCAACTCACCATGCAGAAGGCCAAAAAAACTGCTTAAACAGTACGATAAGGGCCTAAACATGAATGATGAATACTCTGAAAAGTAGCTTAGCTATCAAATTGTCTGTAAAACACTCTGTCTATCTTTCTCTCTCTCTGTCTCTCTCTCTCTCTCTGTCCACACAGGCCTCGGATGGCTCAACGGTACCGACCGACCACTGTATCATTTTGAGCAAATAGGCTTCACTGGATGCTGATATGGAGGGTGTATGAAGTCAGCCAACTGTTATCTCACCTGTTGACAGTTTTCGTAATCTCAGCCGCTACTCCTCAATCAATTAGCTCCTCAATTGGCCTCACAAGGGATGAAGTGCACTCCGCTAGCCAACAGCGTTCAGCAGACCTGAACGGCCGCACACCCCAGTGCTAGCCAAGACCGACAGCACTTAACTTCAGTGATCCGACGGGAACCGCTGTTACCACTGAGGCAGGGCCGTTGGCTATGTAAAATACAGTTTCGTTTAATTATATCGAATAAAGATTCGTGTAGAAAAAAAAAGTTCTTTACCTTCCAAATGACCATCATACACCATTCACTGTCTTTTGAAACTAAAGATACTCTGATACACTGATGCGCCAAGAAAACTTGTATAGGCACGCCCATTCAAATTCAGAAATACGTAAACAGGCAGAATACGGCGCTGCGCTCGGCAACGCCTATATAAGACAACAAGTGTCCGGCGCAGTTTTTAGATCGGTTACTGCTGCTACAATGACGGGTTATCAAGATTTGAGTGAGTTTGAACGTTGTGTTGTAGTCAGCACGCGAGCGATGAGACCCACCATCTCCGAGGTAGCGATGAACTGTGGATTTTCCCGCGCGACCATGTCACGAGCGTACCGTGAACATCAGGAATCCCGTAAAACATCAAATCTCCGGAAAAAGACCCTTCAAGAACGAGACCAACGACGATTTAAGAGGGTCGTTCAACGTGACAGAAGTTCACCCCTTCCGCAGATTGCTGCAGATTTCAATGCTGGATCATTAGGTGTCAGCGTGCGAACCATCCAATGAAACATCATCGATATGGACTTTCGGAGCCGAGGTCCCACTCGTGTATCCTTGATGACTGCACGACACAAAGCTTTACGCCTCACCTGGGCCCGTCACCACTTGGTCTGTTGATGACTGCAAACATGTTGCCTGCTCGATGAGTCTAGTTCCAAATTGTATCGATTGGATGGACGTGTACTGGTATGGAGGCAACCTCATGAATCCATGCACCCTGCATGTCAGCAGGGAACTGTTCAAGCTGGTGGAGGCTCTGTAATGGTGTGTGGCGGGTGCAGTTGGAGTGATATTGGACCCCTGATACGTCTAGATACAACTCTGACATGTGACACGTACGTCAGCATCCTGTCTGTTCACCTGAATCCATTCATGTCCATTGTGTACTCCGACGGATTTGGGCAATTCCAGCAGGACAGTGCGTTAGCCCCACACGTCCAGAATTGCTATCGAGTGGCTCCAGGAACACCCTTCTGAGTTTAAACACTTCTACTGGCCACCACTGGGATGCCTGGCAACATGCTGTTCATAAGCTCTCCACTCACTCCTACTCTTACGGAATTATAGACAGCCCTGCAGGATTCGTGGTGTCAGTTCTCTCCAATACTTCAGACATTAGTCGAATCCATGCCACGTCATGTTTCAGCACTTCTACGTGCTCGTGGGGGCCGTATGTGATATTAGCGAGGTGTACCAGTTTCTTTGGCTCTTTAGTGTATAATGCGAAAGGTTATTCTAGAGTTGGGTTCCTGCTACTGAAACGACTTCGAGGAAGTAGCTGAACGATGGAGTGGGTCAGAATGGATTTCGCTGTGATCGCAACAGGTGTTTTTTCACGTTACTCAGACAACAGCCTTCACGTTGAGGAAAATATAGGCGACATTGTGCGTTGATAAGACAGTAGAGAAGACGGAACGTACGGAAATCTCTGCACTTGTCTGCAAAAAGTAAGAATAGCTGTGGATGTCATGGTGAAATGTGACCAAAGAGTCGAACATCACAGATATGATGAACAAAGTTATTTACGATGGTGATTCAATAAGTAATGCCCCACATTTTTTTTATAAAGCTATTAATGTACATAAACAATCGTCCTCGTTGGTGCTTCACATTTGATGTTTGTTCTGTGCGCTGGTGAAGTTTCGAACCATTCTTGCAGATGGTAGAACCGTAGTACAGCGTCAAAATGGCATCTACATACGACTCACGTTACAAGCAGCATGTTGTTATTGAATTCTTGTGTGCAGAAAAAGAAATCACGGTGAACACCGATAAACGTTTGTGTGCCGTTTATGACGATGCTGCAGCTGATAGGAGTACTGTTGGGTGATGGATAAAGGAACTCACAGCCTCAAGAAATGCAGAAACTGAGCTCCATGATCAGCCAGTGGGCGGTTACATATTGCGGCGCGCGGGGCGCCCCCCCTCCCCCCCCCCCCCCCCTTTGACTTGTGACACCACCCGCATTGCCACCCGCACCGCACCGCAAGTCAACCCGCACGCAATTCGTTTGTTTGTCGCGGCCATTCTAGTGATCTCGATACGTTATTCTGTCTGGCATTTGTTAGAGAAAAGTGGCGAATATTATACTGTTTTCTTTTACAGAGAACCTTCGATACGTAGCGCTATAAATACGGACTGTTCGCCGAATAGGAAGCTAGTTTACATTCGGAAGCAGAATAAGTAAAAAGAATTCATCATTTAAGGAGGAGAACCACAATTTTAACTTTTTTATATCATAAGATTTCATTGTCTTGTATATGTGTATAATACGTTTAAATAAAACTTTCTTAATCTTTACATATGTCTTGATTATTTTTTATTATGGCAAAAGTAAAGGTAGCTCAAAATATCTTTAGCGCAGCCTCCTTGAGGTTTTCCTGTATCAGCCACTGAGCCACGCTAGGTACGTCCTGTTACGCTCTTTGGAACGCTTAAAGATTCTCTACGGAGAACACACTTTGAAGATGACAACAGTGTCAGTCATGCAGTGAAAACATGATTATGCCTACAGAACTAGAGCGTTTACCAGCATAGAATATAAGCTCTTCCAAAACGTTGGCGTACGGCCATAGAACGTGATAGAGACTAAGTAGAAAAATAGGGCACGGACAAGACATGTTTGTGTATATTGACACCAAGTTCTGTTTCATAACAATAAATATGTTCTGAGAAAAAAAAAGTGGGGCATTACTTATTGAATGACCCTCGTATAATCAATTCCAGGCGCTTGCAGGATGACATCACTGTAATCAACAACTGGAATCTGATGTTCACTAACAAGATGGGCTCGGTGACTCCTACTACTGCTAGAGCCATCACAGTGCCATGGTCATCAATCGACAAACGCGATGCTGCAGACATAGGTTGCGTGTGGTGACGATCACAAGCAGATGTGGTGGAGTCGATGGCCTACACCAGTTTGATGGTCAGGTTGGGGTGATGGGTCTGCCACATACCGTGTTCATGGCTGCAGCGACGGTGTTTCAAGCAGTGACCAAAGTGAACATCATGACCCTGAACAAGGTGATGAGGTTATAACATGCAATATTTGTGACCGCTAGTTTGATGGTCCAGGCTATGCTGATGATGATGAGTACATCACTGGGGTGGGCTGGGGAACTGGAGTAGCACATGTGGAGCATACAGCTGTCAGTTCTATGGTCCAGACTGGGATGATGAATCTATCATATGTAGTGCTTGTGGCCACCAGTTAGACAGTCCAGGCTTGGAAGGTAGGGATACTGCACACAATTCGGTATGTCTGTCTGCAGACAGCTCCAGTACACCTGGAAACGAAGTGAGATTGATAAGTAGGGTGCACATACAAATGCACATACAATAGATATTTGTACAGAATGTCCCAAAAACTCAGGCAACACTAAATTTCTTGTACAGGAGGGTAAACTGGTCGGTTTTCAAGAAGGAACCCATATCCGCAAATGCATGGATTGGGCGCTAGAGACCTTCATAGTCTGAGAACGAATGTTTGTGGCACTTTGTTCCGGTTCGTTTTGCTTTTATGAATACAGAAGGTATGCAGCTCTTTAGCCATCTATATGCTGTGGATGGACGACCTGAGCCAAATAACATTCCGCACATGTGCTACATTCCTTCACACAGTCCTTGTGTGGACTCTACGACAGACCTTGAGTTGTCTGACAGGGCAGTAACGCTGCTGACAGCAGTGTGTCATGTACCAGTGCACAGCTGCAGAAATGATGGTCATGATGCTTGCATACAGCAAAGCTGGTTGCAGTGAGAGAGCTGCTGAAAGTTTGTGTGCAGACTGGTTTGCAAATTTGCTAGAGATGGCATATTAAACTTGCACAAAATGTATGTTTTGGAGGACTAAAATCCAAGTGCACAGTTGATTCAAGAACACCAATGTAGAGTTGGTCTTAAGATCTCTGAAGGAATAATTGGTGAGCATATCACTGGGACAAAATTATTGCCAAACAGACTAACAGAGAGGTTTTGCCTACGCTACTGGATATAGTCCCAATAAACGTTCGAATGAACATGTGGCTGGAACATGATGGAGCTCCAGCACACTATGATGTCGATGTGCAGAATCATCTCAACATCACATATCCCAATCGATGCATTGGTAGAGGTGGACTAGTTCCATGGCCAGCATAGTCACCAGATCTGACACTTCTTATGTAAGGTCTTTGGGACAGCATGATGAACATGGTGAATGGCACAATTGTAACTTTAGTTGAGGACCTTATTGCTCAAGTACTTCAAAGACAACTGCATGTGTTGGCTCATGTGCATGAGGGTCAGCATTGATGTAGGAGATACGCCATTAAAAGCCAATTTGTATTGTAAACAGTACAGTGTGTTGCTTACGTTTGTTTTATTGACATATTTGTGCAATGCACACCCACCTCGGACTTCGACACTCTCCAGCGCCCAAGCTGCATGTTTTCAGACATGGGTTCTTTTTTTAAAACAAAGCAGTGTGCCATTCCACACATCATTCTAAGCATTGTCAGTTGTTTTTTCAGGGTATCGTGTATATATGCGTCAATAATAATAATTTATTTATAATACTTGCATTGCAATTCACTGACGCCAGTAAGTGAATTTAGCCACTCGTCATTTCCACCACTTCGGGTATTACACATATACTGTATTTAGATATTTTTTCACTCCATAAAGCATTCACACCTGTTTCTATGTTGCCATCAAGTGCATCTAAAAAATAAGAAACACACATCATAAGCACTCTATGTAAGTGTAAATTATTATTATTGTTGTTACTATTATTGGTAGAATAAATGGTAATACTTACATATCCGCTCTTCAGTGACTAGTGTAATGCTTCACAATCTCTGACCAGAAAATGTTCTCATGGCATGTGGCAACTTGATGTTCGTAGCATTTATAGAAAAAAAAGTAGGAATACTTAAGTACTGAATGCAAGTCTAAAAAAAAATTAGGTGCACAGGTATAAACATGTATATTTACATTTGTTCAAAAATGGTTAAAATGGCTCTAAGCATTATGCGACTTAACATCTGAGGTCATCAGTCCCCTACACTTAGAACTACTTACACCTGACTAACCTAAGGACATCACACACGTCCATGCCTGAGGCAGGATTCGAGCCTGCGACCATAGCAGTAGTGCGGTTCCGGACTGAAGCGCCTAGAACCACAGCGGCCGGCATTTACATTTGCCCTTTTACAAATAACTCATTAGGAAATCCATAACTTCATTGTCAAAGTGTAGTGAAGCCCTGCTACTATCCTGCTTGCACACACACACACACACACACACACACACACACACACACACGCAGATCACCAGTCAAAAAGCATATTTTAAGAATTATCTGCAGCAATCTTTAAAAAGAATATGCATAGCCTATAAACCGTAAGGTGGCAGATTAAATGAATGTCAAGTTCACACCTTACTTGAGAGATTTTATACATCACAACAGGAAGATGAATATGACACGTGACATACTTTGGCTAAAATGAGTAGATTTGCCTGTTAAAATGTACAGTATACAATGCAAAGGGATGACATTCAGTCAACAGTATTAACACACTGAACATAAATTCTGCATGTCAATGAGTAAGAGAAGAAAAAAGCTGCTGGAGGAAATGTTTTAGTTTGGGAGCAGATGCGAGTTGCGACGTCACGGCCCGAGTACAATGGAACGCTCTTAAAGCAAACTGCAGCGAGGGACAACGAACGTGCTGGGTGACTCATCGAAGAGGGCAGGTAGCAGGCTGGCGGCGTGGAATGAAGAGAATTTTTAGAAAACTGCATTGGGGCATTTCCAAATGGATATAAACAGACCAGTGATGCAGTAAGTGAACTGCGTGTGGTACGCTCATGATGTAAGCGTGTCACTTTTAGGCGTCTGGAGCGGGCACAAAATGTCCAATTGACTGATATGAACTAGGAAGGAGTAAAGTGCCGAAATTTCGACACAGTTTGATGGTAGTTCTTGTGAGAACTGAAAGGGGATTGTAACATGCACGCTGCTCCATCCGTGCACGTGCATATCGCCACATTTCAAGACAACGGATGACTGCATGTTTTCTCACCCAGCGAGAAACATAGGACAGTTTCTGCTGATAAAATTAGCAAAGATTTTGATTAGATTTTACAGAAATTTCGGAGGACGAGAGCAGCCATGCAGCCGACAGCTCATCACAGCTAAGGTAAATACCACCAGCAGAGGCGTAGACTTGTCGGTTCAACGGCTTGTGTCCACTGTGAACTCGAGAAACCTTGAGTAATCTTTTGCTCAACTTGTTACGAAATCTAACCATCCTCCGTAGCCTTAATTGCCATCCTAAATAGTACCGAACTTAGGACTGGAATAGGATGATTTGTCGGAATGTTGGCCAACTTCACGATTTAGTACTAAGAATAATTTTGCAGAGAACCTTCCGGTTAAAATTTGATATTGTTGTGTTCACTGTCGTGTTACTTCGATTAAACAGGCCGTAATATGTTATATTGACAACTGTCCTAACATTTTCACGTTACAAGATATGTAAATTCGTGTATTTCTTTGACAATAATTCTGAATTAAAAACCATTTGTGTACAGATAAACACCGTTGTGCTCTGTAATAGAATAAGGGTCCACTCCTAACCCCAATCATTTAGTCTATAGATGCAACGCACTCAAGGGGTGTTTTTGCTGATGTCTGACGACAGAGAAAAGGAGTGGAGTGTCAGAAAATATATATACCTAAATTCTTGTCAGATTTTCAGGAGGCAAGCCATCATCAAAGATTAATGATGGTATGTTGACATCACCTGGTAGCTGAGGATGCTTACCCACACCATCACTATTAGCACTCCAAAACTGATACTTCATATTTGCAGTACATTCGTTGATGATAATCAGAGTGAAGCGAAGAGGAGCTGTTCAGACCAACTTTCTTACATACGGCGTCAATACGCACGTCCCATAATGCTGATGCTGATGATGTAGCTGCCAGCTTGCTCATATGGCCGATGTGTCTGCATTTCAGTGTCTTGACATGTCCTGCTAGGCTGGGTACTGCAAATTCTGCAATGATATTTCATGCTACAAAGTTAGCCACTGTACATAAACGTAAATCATGCCATAACATTCCTCCTACTACTGAGAGTGCAGTGTATTCAGTATAAACAGCTGTGTACATACACATAATTTTGGGAGCTCAAGTTGTGCCACAGCATTCTTCACATTAGCGAGAGTGCAGTATATTCATTACTGACAGCATTGTGTGGAAACAGGACTGGGCATAATCAGCCACACATACTGCACACTTTCCAGATGAAGTGTATACAGTGGTGTACATGTTGAATAATTTGGAATTTACTGGGTACAAGCAGCCTGTGTTGGAATATAGCAGCAGGCTGCTGTGCACAATTTCCGCTTTCAACATTGTGTGGTCAAAGTCTCTGAAAGTATTTACCCAGTTCTTCATGAACAGCATAAGTAACGTATGTTAAATACTTAATTGAAGCCGGCCGAAGTGGCCGTGCGGTTAAAGGCGCTGCAGTCTGGAACCGCAAGACCGCTACGGTCGCAGGTTCGAATCCTGCCTCGGGCATGGATGTTTGTGATGTCCTTAGGTTAGTTAGGTTTAACTAGTTCTAAGTTCTAGGGGACTAATGACCTCAGCAGTTGAGTCCCATAGTGCTCAGAGCCATTTGAACTTAATTGAAGCCTGTTATAAAGGTTTTTAAAATTACTTTTTGATAATCCAAATTAAAAGTATTTGCACATTTTCTGAAGCACACATAACTGCTGTTGTTCATTGTCAACACACAGTTGTTTAAGTCTTTGAACTAGCAGAAAGCTGAACTCTTCAAGATTGTGTTTTAACGCACTCTTGAAGATGCAACCACAACACATTTTTATGGCCTTTGACGTAAACTATACTGTCTCTACCACCATAGTTTTACATTGATACCACAGTATTTTCATGCAATGCCCCATCATTGTTTTCCCATTTTCACGATGACAGCACGTTAGCTATGCAATGGTTTGATGAACCTTAACACAGTATACTGTACTAACCTGTTTGGGCGAACCAATGATTAAGGAATATATCATGAATATTTGTCCAACGTTGGTGAATGCAGCGAATATTTAGGAGGTGCTGTGTGCTGTGGGATGGAGGCAGTGTCTCTTTGTAGGGAGTCTGTAAACTGTCACCATAGCTGGAGTTCTGCAGGAGATCCACTACAGATACTGAGGTCACAGGCAATAACATAGGTGGAACAGGTGCGGCTAATGTAGGTGAGGGAATCGCAGAGGATGGGATCATTAGGTCAGAAGCAGATAGCAGCATGGGTAACAGTTAGAGTTTTGAAGAAGAGGCTAGTGACAAGCTGTTTAGTGGTAATACTGAAAAAGGGTTGTGGCTGAGTGGGGATGTTATTGTGGTGGTCAATTGCAACCTCATCACTGGCCGGGTGAAAGAGATTATCTGTATGGTGGAGAAAATAAGTACAAACTCGGATGGTGTCACAGGGTTGGAGGAAACTTTCATCAAGGATGAATGTATCGACGTTGTGTTGGGACAGCATATGCATTAAAAGTGGCTTGTTGGTGGGTAGGGTGCTGTATTGCCATTGCACCATGATGAAGGTCTAAGGAGTGAGTTGTGTGGGTGAGGGGTGGGAAGGCTTAAACGATGGTATTGAGATGAATGACATCGAAAACGGCTTGGTTTCAGGAGTAGGTCGTTTGGGTATTGAGGAGGAACATGTCATGTTGGTAGCAGCCGCATGCGAGTGTGCATTCTTATTTGTTTATGTGAAGTTATAATTCAGTTATATCAATCAGCATGCACGTGCATGAGGTGTGTGTGTGTGTGTGGGGGGGGGGGGGGGGGGACATTTGTAATACCTAAGCTTGATCCTAGAATCTCATAGTAAAAGTGTTAACCAGAGAGAACATTAATATGAAAACTAGCTGAATACTCACCACTGTATATGAATGTATTTGCTCTGGTCTCTATTAGTCCATCTTCTCCTTCCCTCTCTCTATGTTCATCTCCTCTTTTACTTCTCCCTGTCTGTGTGCTCTTCCCCCATTTCTCTGTCCATCTTCTCCTTCTTCCCCTGTTTTATTCCATTTCCTCTTCCTCCACTCGCTGACGAAATACCCCTCCCACCACTTAACAAAACCCCAGCCGGCCGAAGTGGCCGTGCGGTTAAAGGCGCTGCAGTCTGGAACCGCAAGACCGCTACGGTCGCAGGTTCGAATCCTGCCTCGGGCATGGATGTTTGTGATGTCCTTAGGTTAGTTAGGTTTAACTAGTTCTAAGTTCTAGGGGACTAATGACCTCAGCAGTTGAGTCCCATAGTGCTCAGAGCCATTTGAACCATTTGAACAAAACCCCACTCACGCTGTTTTTCTCCTCTTCCCTGCGCTCTGTGTCCATCTCCTTCTTCCCCTCCTTCTGCCCAACTCCTCTGACACCTCTCCCTGTCCATCTGCTCTTCCCCCGTCTCTCTGTCAATCTGTTCCTCCCCCTCTGTCCATATGCTCCTTTCCATTCTCTTCATCTTCTCTTCCCTTCTAATTCCATGTTCTCCTCCCCCCTCTATTTTATTCCATCATCTCCTCTCCCTCTCTCTGTCTATCTCTTCTGTCTCATCTCTCTGTCCATTTCCTCTTCTGTCTTTCCTCTGTCACACTCCTCCTCTCCACTCTCTCTGTCCATTTCACCCTCCCCCTCTCTGTGACCAACTCCTCTGCCCCTTTTCCCTCTCTATATCCTCCTTCCCCCCTCTGTTTTTCCATCTCATCTTTCCTTCTTCTCTCTCCACGCTATCGTCGGCTCCCCAATATGAGACTCATGGTTGTCAATTCCACACTATTTCTTTACCAACTGTACCTAACATGTCTGTGAAATATGACTGAAATCGTTCCAGGAGCTTAGGATGAGCTTTTTACTCACGGCTTCGCCCATGTACGTACATGTCAAACACATGTAAAATATTTCACACATTACTGTACACATATTTTACCTGTATCTGTAGCGAACTTCACCCTGTAGTTTAGTTTTCACACATCTCTATGTTTGTCATGTCGCATCTCCTTTACTATCTGCTGCAAAACGATTTAATTTTCCATGTACATCCAGTGGTGTAAGTGGCTGCTGTCTGCGACATGTGTTGCGAATAGAGTTATTAGTAAAGAAGTAATATATCAAGATGTCATGTATGACCTTTTAATTTCGCAGAATTGGTATATGATTAGTGAAACTGAACAGTTCAAATTTCTAGGCGTTCAGATAGATAGTAAACTGTGGTGTAAATCCCACGTTCAGGATCTTGTTCAAAGACTTAATGCTGTCATTTTTACTACTCGAACGGTATATGAAGTGAGTGAACGTTCGACACGAAAATTACTATAGTTTGCTTAATTTCATTCATGTCGTATAGCGACACAAAAATTAGTCTACTTTACTTATTTTCATTTGTTTATGTCGTATGGTATTATATTTTTGAGTAACTCTTTCCATTCTGAAAGGATATTTTTAGCTCAGAAACGAGTGGTTCGGGCAATAAGTGGTGTAAGTTCACGAACCTCTTGTCGACCCCTGTTCACGAGTCTGCGTATTTTGACAGGGGCCTCTCAATATATATGTATTCCTTACTGTCATATCTTGTTAATAATATTATCTTATTACCAAAAATAAGCATCTTTCACTCAGTTAATACTCGGCAGAAATCAAACCTGCATTTTGATTGGACTTCCTTAACTCTTGTGCAGAAAGGTGTGCTTTATACTGCTGCATCCATTTTCAATAAGGTACCACTCGAATTCAAAAATCTTAGCAGTACTCCACGCGCTTTCAAATCGAAACTGAAGAGTTTTGTCACGGGTCGCTCCTTCTATTCTGTCGAGGAGCTCCTTCAAAAATTAAGGTGATTCGTGTTGTATTGTTGACTGTGTTTATTTAAACTTATGGAGTGACTTTTTTCGGGTTCATAATCATTTTATTTTTATCTGTTATTACTTTTATGTTGTAATTTCATGTACTGACACGTTCCATTACTTTGGAGATTTGCTCCTCAGTTTTGTCCCACTGAACCTGACGTGTAAATAAATAAATAAATGTGGCAGTTTTTCACGCATCTCATTATCTGTTGTCATAACTCATGAACTGTACAGGGTGAGGATAAAGTGCCGCACTTGGCGGTCAGCATGCGATTCCTCATCCCAATGCAAGGCACACTTTTCTGTTGGCCTGTGGTTCCTCATCCCAGTTCAAGCCAACAGCGTGTCTAGCGAAATCCAGTCCTGCCAATAGCTTTAATGGAAATTTGATCTAAAAAGCGAGGCCCTGTCAACGCCGTAACTGCATGCAGCGTGGTCAAGAAAAGGTAGCATGAATTCCTTAAGAATGATTTCGTGAAGATATGTAATGTGAGATGTCAACCGTGACGTTACGAAATTTGTACATTCTATGAAGTTATAGGAGTGGCCAGTGGGGTTTCTTTACTTTATATACTGAGGATTTTCCAAATTCCGTGCTTCAATTTTATCGACAGCCTATTACAAGTACTTTTAATCCTTATTTAGATTATACTTGAAAATACAGCTTTAGAGACGTACCTACGGGTGTTGGTTGATACTGTAATTGCTCTGTGGATGTTTCTGGTAATGCAAACTTGACCAGGTTGACTACTAGTGGTCTGCGCAGGTACCGAAGTACAAGAAGTAGAAAGTGTTACGTTTATAGGACCACAGAGAAACCACAATCTTATTGTAAAACCCACACCTTAGAATTAACTAAAACTCTAACTCAGCTACATTTGTAGTATGCATCATTACTGCTGTCAATAATTTATAAACGAAGAAACTAGTTTAGTCTGCTTATTTCCATTCACCAATGAATTATGAAATATGTTATCTGGGAAACTCAGTTAATAGCGATATTATTTTCAGAATACAGAAGTGTATTATAAAATTACATTCGGCGTTTGTTCTTCAAAATCCTGCAGAGACCTCTACAGAAAACTCAACTGCATCACATTACGTTTATTTATTAAAGTTGCTTTTTCACTTTTCCTCAAACAATAGTTCAAAGCATAAATGTAATACTAGGACCAAAGGCAAAACTTACAAAGACTTCAAGAGGCTAACATCAGTATAGGACGGAGGCAGATACATGGATACACATTCATTCAACAAAATGACATAGCACTGAAAAATATCTTATGAGCAGTTTGATGAATTTAAGACTCAACTGATGAAATTTCAGTTGGACACCTCATTTCCCTCATTCAAGCGTTTCTTCACAAACGCCTTAAAACTGCTGTTTTTATTATATTGTAATTAATACTATCACCGTAATATTATAATATTTCATAATTTTAAGTAATTTCCTGTGCTGAACTTGTCCGCAGCTCGTGGTCGTGCGGTAGCGTTCTCACTTCCCGCCCCCGGGTTCCCGGGTTCGATTCCCGGCGGGGTGAGGAATTTTCTCTGCCTCGTGATGACTGGGTGTTGTGTGATATCCTAAGGTTAGTTAGGTTTAAGTAGTTCTAAGTTCTAGGGGACTGATGACCATATATGTTAAGTCCCATAGTGCTCAGAGCCATTTGAACCATTTTTGTGCTGAACTTGAATATAATTTACGTCTTTGACGTCTTCCCACACCCCAGAGACTCTGCTATGTGGTATTCATATAATGATACTACTTCAGTGTAATTCAATGAAGCTAATGAAATGCATGGAAAATGTGATGATGTTAGTGAAGTCCGTCAAGAAATTCTGATTGTGAAGTTTACTGAATAAGACGTAGCACATCGAAAGTTGTGACGGAGCTGGAGTCGAAGATGAATTTCTTGTTTGTCCCGAGCCGTAGAATCATTGTTAATTGTTTGTCGATCACAGATAGTATATAATACGTAAAAATAGAAGCTAAATTGACGTTCACATAAAAAATTTACTTACTATATTACAGATAGTTAAACAAAAACTGGCAGGGGTAAAAGTTAAGAGAAGAAAAGAATATACACGGCCAGTGTGTAAAGATGTGAAATTACATCACCATAGCAACATCACATTCTTTCCTCCATCCTCGAATTCATATTACACGCACAATTTTGAACAACCTAAGAAACGTCATACTACACGACTTGTTTACCTAATTTTCTTCCTGTTATTCGAAAATTGAGGGGAATGTGTTCTCGTAGCAGATTAGCGGCAGCCCGATTAGCGGCTCAAGGAAGTTTCGCAAATCGTTGCATCTGAAACTCTAGCATACCTCTGAACCTCCCACCGAGCTAGGTAGTGGAGGGGTTAGGCACTGGACGCAGGAAAAGTGATAGTCAATGGACCTCCATGATATCCTTAGTCATTCATTGTCGGATGCAGTATGGAGGGGCGTGGAGTCAGCACATCTCACTCCGAGCCATTGTCGACGTTGTGACCTCGGAGCCGCTACCTCGTCGTCAGGTAGCTCCTCAGCTGCCGCCACGAGGCTGAGTGCACCCCAGTCCAAGGAAATAACTCCGGCAGTACCCGGGTCCCCCACGTGAGTGTCTCTTGCGTTAACAATTCGGCTACAGAGGCGGACACACAGGATTCTGATTCGGCACAGGGTTCAATTCCCAGTCAGGTCAAAAAATGGTTCAAATGGGCCTGAGCACTATGGGACTTAACATTTGAGGTGATCAGTCCTCTAGAACTTAGAACTACTTAAACCTAACTAACCTAAGGACATCACACACATCCATGTCCGAGGCAGGATGCGAACCTGCGTCCGTAGCGGCCACGTGGTTCCAGACTGAAGCGCCTAGAACCGCTCGGCCACACCGGCCGGCCCTGTCAGGTCGTCTAGACTTAGAATTTGTACGATCTCCCTAAACCCCATAAGATCAATGCCGAGATGATTTCTTTGAAAAGAACACAGTCTATTTTCTCTTTCATTTTTCTTCGATTTGAGCTTGTGATCCGAACCTTATGATCTTTTTGTCGGCAGGACGTTGAACTATAATGTCCCTTTCTTCATTTCTAAGCCTCGCCTTTATGCAAAAGCTTCGCCAAAGCATGAATAAAGTGTTCTCAGGCTTTCAAACAGCGTGAAGTGGTTAAAATGCTATGAGCTTTCGACAAGCACTCCTTGGCCATTGTCATTTGGTATGACTGCTGATGGGCTGCTTCTTCGCTCTTATAGACTTTGACTAACAGCTGTGACATAACTGGTGCTCACGACATCCCCATAAATGGGCGGTGAGGCCGCTGCAACCTCGAGGTTGCTAGATGCCACGCCAAGCTCAACTGCAGGCTGCCGTCTTTATTAAGTGTGTTATCGGTGTTTTTTATTTCGATGGCTTCATTAATTACACGTTCCCAGATTTTTCGGAGTAGTATAAGCGATAAGACCCTACATGCAGCTTCCTGCTTTGTTCTACAGTGCACACTGTTTGTCAGCTGTAAGAATGGCTGCACTCGCAAGGTAGTTTCTAGACCCCATATTTTCTGACAGCTTCGGTTTCTTTAACTGGCATCAGTAACTGACGGAATGTTTTCGGAGGCGTTATCGATTTTATTTTGTGTCGTTTTCAGCAGGAAGCTTATTTTGACCGACACGGAGCCACAGAACGAGCAAAAAGCTAATTTATTTTTCTGCTCCCTGTCGTTGGTCTTATAGTGATTCTTGCTTGAGAGCATTTCACTTATTTGGTCAACGCTGTAGCCGTTCTTTCTGAAGACCTTACGTAGGTGGCTCAGCTCATGGGGCGTCTGATATCGTTCTTGCTCGATGTACCAGTGTTTGTAACACAGCCGTCTTCTACGCCGGGTGATGATGGCTGAGGACGTGCAAGTACAGACCGGTGTGCGCAAGTTTTCTGCAGACGCTGTGGCCAAGGTATCCAATCCGTTTGCGGTTGGTGAGATCGACGAGGAAGGGTAATCCCTCGTATTTTTCTACTTCCATGTGAATTGGATTCTACTATTAATGCAAATGAGATGTTCCAAAAACTTGTCTAGATGTTAACGTCCGTGGGCTCAAACGATGAACTTGTAGTCAACGTATCAAAAGAAGCAACTAAGCTTCAAAGGTGGCATGTTTAATGCAATACCCTCGAAATTCGACTTAAAGAGGTTTGTTGCAACTGGAGCTAACGGGCTTCCCATCACAACGCCGTCCGTCTTATTGTAATACCGGTCGTTGTGAAGATGTGGCTAAATAGCTTTGCCACATTGCTTTTAAAGAACTAGGGTACTACTCCCAATGATTCTTGGATAGACACATTCGTAAACAGGCCCACCACATCAAAACTGAGGATAATTTCGCCCTCAGTAAGTCGAAAACGGTAATTCGACTGATAAAATCGGTTGAGTTCTTAACATTATGTTCACAATGACCGCATGCGGAGCTAGCGGAGCAGCAAACTACTCCGTCAGCTTGTATGTCGGTGAATACGCTGAGATGGAAAGGCGTCCCATGCTTGTGGACCTTCGGTGGAGCCATAGGTGATCTAGGTGCCTGATGGAGAAGAATCTTGACCACAGTATTTTCCTATGAAGAGCGCTTAAGAACCTCAAATGTCTTTCCTGTTATTCTGGATGTTGGGTCGCCTTGAAGCTTCAAGTAAGTATCTTCGTGCAGTAACGCGCTGATCTTCGTATCGTAATCAATGTATTCTGTAATTACGGATGTGCTGCTCTCGTCAGCAGGAACAACAATGATTTCATAATTGTGAAGAGCGCAGGCTATTTCGCTCAGCCTTGGTTATACTGGGTGCTGGTAGCTTTACTTTTGTGAGAATACATCTCGTTTCAGATCGTTTCTCATCTACCGTTTCACGAGGAATTTGCCGACTCCACTTCGACGCCACTTATTATTTCACATTTTATTCTATGTTACCGCCGCGAGACTCTGCATTCTTACTCCACGAAAATGTATCAGTAATTGTGACATTTCCACAGCTCACTTTGGGCAAAATCCCATTCTTCAGGTAAGTGAATAATGGATGTTATTCGTGGCGAATAGTGGATGTTCTTCGTAGAAAGGGAAGCAGATGTGTTACTTTAAAGCTCTGGTTGCAGTTGCAGGTATCTTATGTTTGATCCCGGAAAAGTATGAGGCACTTGACAAACTGACTCTCCCTTTGACCTCACAGAAGGATAGACCGCAGGTATGTCGGCCCCCCCTCCTAGAAGAGTGATGAGCGATTACAAGGCACAATCTCTACCGTGACGCAGCGTAAGACAAGAATTAATGCTTAGTTTATTACATCTTACACTTTTCGCAGAACAGTGTTGCGATCTTTGCATCCTCCACGGGATGAAAACGGCAACAAGCAATTTGTAACGCTTCCTCGATCTCCGTACAATTTCGCAACGGTCTTCCTACTACCTGTTCTGAGTATTTCCGGCAGCCGATTCCACTGCCGATGGTTTGGAATTATCATACGGACAGTAGACACGTGAACGGCTTTGCGGACGTATATCTGTCACATGTGTGGGTATGCGACACACGTATGTGTGTCATGTTGCATTTTATTTCTTATTCTAATTGTACTTCCATAAGTGAGCAGTTTGAGAATCATACTAAAATAGCGCTGCGCTATTGTCTTAAATATTATGTCTCGGGTAATTTTATGGTTTGTTCTTTTTCGTGGCTAAATAACGCCTGAAAAAAGTTGCAAAGCACGTACTAATTCAGTTTTCAACCTTTTGTAAGAAGTAGTACTTTCTGTTTATTTTGTAATCATATCCCTGTTTTCTATCTGCATCGTAAGATATTGTTTAATGACAGTGAATTTATCGTCTGAACTGGGTGTGTAAGCCACTAATCCGGATATTTTATTTCTGCACTGGATGCAAGCAGCAACTGGTTTGAAAGAATCATAGATATATTGGCGCTATACCAAAGTTTAGAAGACTAGTGTAATCGCCGATGTTTCGACTAGAAGCTCTTTTCGATATCAGCTGAAGAAGAAGAGAAATGAAATATTTTATCAGAAAAATACTGTGTTTATTAAGTGACTACATATGGTTGTTCGACTCAGTGCAAACACTGATCCTACGAAAGGTAGTGAAATGCTCTTCAAACCACAATGTTTCCCTAGTTTAGTAATATCTGCTTACACTTTCTACTATAGACGGAAAAAGTCGCTAAACTACTCAAGAACCATTTTACGAATAGGAGAAAGGACTTGTTTCTTTTTGTGTTTCATTTCCGAATATATTCTTAACCACACTCAAATACTTTGTAGGTAATATCGCAAGAATAAGCATCAGAACACATTATAGTCTGACTAGTACTGAAATAGAGCAGAATACATCCAACAGACATTTTTAAAACATCTAAGAACCTTTGAAGATAACATCGAAAATATAAGAATCAGAATACATTTGAACCTGAGCAGCACTGAAAAAGAGCAGACTACATAAAACTGCACAGGACTTCAGCCTCCCTAACGAAAGCTGAAATTCTTCGAAGTACAATGGAAGTACTCTGATTTCCGATCGTAAATTTGAATAATCAGTGTAATTAAAGTTACCAAAGGAGATGACGCAGGGGTTCGCATTCTGGAAGGGTGAAATCAATTTCCCGTCTGGTCCCCCTAAATCGAAAAGGTGGATGCCGGTGTGTTTGCTTTAGGAGGAGCTCTTCTGACTTTCTTCCCCATTCTCCTCTTATCCGATACAGCGTTCTGCCTCACGTCGTCAACGTGACAGTCCACCATAACTTTCTTTTCTTCATATAAAATTAAATTTTTTTATTCCCTGGACGCGAAATCGAGATGCTCTCTGCGCCCCAGACTAGTGGAATCTGCAACAGGAAGAATGGAGAATTTGGCGTTGTCCACCGTGCAAACACACGTCACTAAGAGAAAAAACAGTTACCAGCGCTATCTCATAGAAATAATAAATTCCTATGGGTTCCTCAAATTTTGATAACTTTTCGTTATCCATGTACACTGGAACGCTTATCCGACTGGTTTCGCACACATTTTACGAAACTAGTGAAGTACCGGTAACGTCAGCACTGTATTGTCTCTGACGCTGAAGAGGAATTTCTCCGTCCTCCCTTCGACCCCTCCCACAGCGTGTTCTGGTTTCGCCTCTCTCTCTCTGCCCTGACTTTTAGCAGATTAAATTTCTACGCGGTGACATTTCTTGAAATACGTTACCGAAAAGATCCACAGTTGCGAATGAGAAATTCGTCCGTTTCACACAATAAAATATTTGTGAACTGCAGAGTTGCATAGCAGACGTGTATAATATTGATGGTGAATGTAGTCTCACAATATCTCAAGTGCGAGTCAAATTGCTTCTTAAAAAAAATTGGAGAGCCTGAAATGCCATATTGGCGATCTTTCGACCTCTGCCACAGGATCGAACAATCTAAGCCGAATTCCTCTCATAGACTCCTTGCAGTACCTTTGATGAGTCTCGTTAGTGATAACAATTTTGGACCAAACATGAATATCTCGAATCAGAGACGTGGAAATAAATGTGAATCATACGTAAACGACACGAGTTAACTCGCGGGAACGAAAGTCGTGCCAGACGTGAGCGTCGCGAGTCTAATTCACTAGACAATCACTTGTCACTTACAGTCGTCGTTTAGTTCTTAATATTACTCCGCGAGAACTGGCCACAATTTGTTAAATGTACGTTACAAAGCTAGCGTGTTAGTGGTATTATACTTTCGTTTTCGAAGAAAAATTTAATAAGCCCGTACATAATGTTAAGACTGGGGCGTTTACGTAGACGTAATGATGAAGAATCGAGTGAAGGCGACGTGACCGTACAAAATAGAAAGCGAGCTAAATGTTTAATTTTAGACGACGATAGCGAAGACAAAAATTCAGTACATCATGTGTATCATGGATTTCTCAGGAAGAAAAAAGACACCCCAATCCTTTGAAAAATCCTGAGAGACGTGGCATAAAAACATGTGTTTCAAAACAATAAAGTGAACAATACCCAGGATTACTAGAACTAATTTCTATTATGTTTAATGACAAATTTTGGGAAATGCCGCACATGTTACGGAAACAAATCTCTTCACATGTCAGATAATAGGAATCGAATGGAAAAAACGAAAAGTGAACGACCTGTTATTGTCGACAAATTGAAGACCTACTATGCACTGTGCATTTTGAAGGCTCAAGTGAGAAAACCAAATAGCCAAATCTACTGAGTTTCTGACTATCTGGGAGGAGAGTGAGCAGTGAAGCGTGTTACTTTTACACATAAACAAGAACGATCTGTCACACTACTACACTTTAAAACACAGTTTATATGTAATTCATGTCACACAGTCTCATACGGAACCTACATCCGCTTTCTTCTATATACTGTATATGATAAGATACTGTCATCCCCCTTCCCTTCTGTGTGAGAGGATGAATGAGCAAATGTATTTCTAGTTGCATGCTTGAGGGTAGCAGACAAGCCTGTCTGCTAGAGAACAGTAGGACCAACGTCGGAACAGGTAGCTACGCTTTCTAAAAGCAGAGAGGTTTCTATTCTTAGTATGGTCCTGTCCGTCCCTTGTCATGTTGGTATAGGAAGCTGCCTCTCTGGCCACTTCCGTTTCTATTTGTGAGCCATCCTCAGGAAGGGACCAGTGCAGTCTGTCCGTGGCGAGCGTTTGAAGTGGTAAGACCTCCGGCTAAGCGCGTGTCTGCTAAGTCCGTAAGACAATGGATTTCTTAAGTTCAGCCTAACTGAAAATTTAATCACCTTTATTTCAGGTTTAGCTCTAAAATATATAATGTTATCTTAAATTGCAACGCAGTGTAATTCGAGTGTGAAGTTCAGAATATATTCCGGTAGTTGCTTTGTCACTACTTTATAAGTAAAGTGGAACCACGTGTTGATCAGTAATTCTAACTAGCATCATCAATCTTCAATGCGAATGTGCGTGAGATTATAACGTCTCGTCTTGACAATATTTTTCAATATAGCAACTTTTCTTTATGTTCAACCCACGTGGGGTGTACTTTGTGAGACCAGTACCACGTGCTTATACAATTGTTTGACCCATCAGGTTAATAGTAAGACGATAGTAACCAGTTTGAGGTTTTTCTTTTGTAAATTGCTTTTCGATCTAATTTATTTTAATTATCAAAAGTATTGTGGAGTTACACTCTTTGTGTAAACCAAGTTGACCACGTGAAGCATGTGGTGTAATCATCAAAGTAGCCCTCAGCTATTCTTTTCTGGAAGATTTCACAGAGAGTTAGTATGAATTTAGTATACCAGTGTGTGGTAATTACATGACGGACAGGATTGTGCTACGAACGTAACTTCTTTGGGTGAAAATTGAATCGGTTGGTTGCGGTTAATTTCCTCTTGCATATGTTTCAACGTTCTTCGTGTGTTATTTTATGAATGCAGTGTTGTATGCAGTCTCCCAATCTTGGCTCCATATTTGATGTGTTCCGTAAGATTACAATCTCACATTTTCACAATCCTAAATAAGGCACCAGTTTAGTTATGAATCAAGTTTAATATGCTGAAATTTCAATGATCAATGTTAAAATAAATTTTCAAATATAAACTGATTTATTTCTTTTTATTTAAATTCTCTTATATATATATATATATATATATATATATATATATATATATATATATATATATATAACGTCTCGTCTTGACAATATTTTTCAATATAGCAACTTTTCTTTATGTTCAACCCACGTGGGGTGTACTTTGTGAGACCAGTATATATATATATATATATATATATATATCACCGGTTATTGTATGACTATTAAAAGATTATAATTAGTGTCAGTCTGGTTGGGAATTTGGTAAGCTAGACTGGATAAATGGTGAAACAGTAGCGCAGTAATGCAAGGTTAACTTCCCCAGACAGCTCACAGCTTTTAACCCGCTTTTATTGGCTATCGGCACCGCTTTCATAACAAATTAATGCAACAACGTTACAAGTGCATTTAAAAGATTTTAACAAATTACTAGATGTTTACTTTTTGTAATAATGAAACTACTGGCAATACTAACAGACATCGAAGACCTATCATCAAACTTTGAAATGAGAAATTTAACGAAATTTACACAGCAGATGAAAATGTCAGTGCGGACGAATCAGTAGTTAAATGTAAAGGATGTTCTGCGTATGAACAATTTAATCCATCGAAAAGAGCGAAATGTGGATTAAACATTTACAAACAACGTGAGCGTGTACCGGTTTGTGTTTCGGTTTCAAAATAAGCCCATATACTACCCAGGACAAAACTGATCGGTATAATAGTGCATCAGAGAATGCTGCCATGATTGGCAAAATCACTGGTGAATAATGGATACACGTTGATTCTTGACAACCGGTACTTCTCCCCCAAGCTCGTTTCAAAATTACACCCCAGAAAACACGTATGTTACCGGACAGTACGCAGCAATAGACAAAATATGCCAAAAATATTCATAAACAGATTTTTAAGAAAAGAGAATGTTTATGGAAATGTAATAACTTGTTGACTCTGAGACGGATATATGAGCTTGACATATATATGATAACAACGAAAAACAGAATTGTACAGATGACTGAACAGACAGACAAAGCGTTTAGAAAAACAGCGAAGCCCAAATGTATCCTCGATTTCAGTAAAGGAATGGGTGGAACTGATCATCTGTATCAGATGTTGGCGTGATTTATAATCATGAAAAAAATCCTCAAAGGACACCGATAATTTTTTATATGTCAGATAGGGCTGTGTTCAAAACGTACATTACCCATGAAATAACATACGGTAAGGAAAGGAAAGTTATGTTGACTACCGAATAAATATGCAGAGATAATTTTAAAACATATCCAGTCACCGAACTACGAGAAGTGTGCAAAATCTTCACTAGGTGAAAGATCTTTTCTAGTCCAAGCGGAATACTGGGCCCATTTCCCAAAACATATCGATCCAACACATAAAAAAAATACCCAGCAAGGATGTGGAAAATCTGCATAAAATACAAAGAATCGAAATTACGTGGGACTGCATGAAGGGTAAAAAGGCATCACATCTACCACAATGCTTTCTAAACTACCATCCCATGCAGGATTACTAATTTTTGAAGTTGGAGGTATTTTTGTGTTCAATGCTAGCACTTCCTCATGTAATTAATTTTTTTTTGTTGGTAATACATTCTTTTAGGTGTCATGTTACTACATTCCTCTGAAGAAGTCACACCGGTAGACGCCCAAGAACATGTTGATTTCTGTTTTACTCGCATTTATATTTTGAAGTACTGTCATGGGATGTCCCAAAAAGCACCGACAAATTTTAAATACGGGTCTCTTACACCGAAAGAAGAGAAAATGTTTAGTAGACAAGGGCTCTAAAGCGCATACCTTAAGAGATATGAGCACCTGTCCATTTTCGATACTGTAAAACACACGTCTTCTACTGCAAGCTTTTTTGCTCTTCATATTTTGGGAGGAGGAAGTATGGATCAAAACAAGAAAAAAATGTCTAGTAGAAATGGGCTCCAAAATGCATACCTTAAGAGATATGAGCCCTTGTTCAGTAGAAGAGATACGTTTCAAACTATCCAGGATGAACAAGTGCTCATAGCTGCTAAGGCAGGGCTTAACAACTGGCCGGTTTTGAGCGCGAGTACTCGCGTCTGCTCAGGCACGTGCTCGCGAGCACCTTCAAGGTCGCGGAGTAGGGTGGATGGGGAGGGAGGGGAAATGCGCGCGCACGTTTGAATAGGGCCGCAGCGTGCCTATTGAATTCGCGCCGACTGTGTAACGTTTAAAGTACTACGATCAGCTCTAACAGTCACTTCGCTAGTTAAGAATCATGTGAAGTCGCCGTTGTGTAACCCCAACCATGCTTTCGCAGTTCAACCCCCATTGGGAGGAATTGTATCTGTTAACTGAAAAAGATGGTGTTGCAAAATGTTTAGTATGTCACAAAACGCTGAATTATTTTACGAAATTTAATTTGCAGCGACATTATATGTCGTACCACGCGAAAGACCACGGACGTGGAAAATGTGATTGACCAGATCGTGCACAGGAAGTTATTAAACTTAAAAGGAAGCTATCCGAAGAAGATCTGGGCAATGAAGAAAAACCAACTGAGGCAGCTCTCAGAGTGGGTTACAAAATTGCTTTGCTTTTAGCAAAATCCCTGTGCCCCTTAAGTGATGGCGATTTAATAAAAGAATGCTTGGTAGTTGCAGCGGAACATTTGTGTCCATCTCAAGTTGAACAGTTTCGGATTGTGCCATTATCTAACATGGCCATTATGCGTCGCATACAGGACATGGCAGACGACGTCCAGAGCCAGCTTGCAAATATCTGTAAAGATTTTATGGCGTATTGTCTAGCTCTGGACGAAACTGTTGATATCACTGGAACAGCGCAGCTTGCCATATTTATTAGAGGTGTTAATAGAGATCTTCAGGTGAGGGAGGAGCTCCTCGATGTAGTAGCCGTGAAGAACACTACAACCGGAGGTGATATTTTAAGTAGTGTTGGAGAAAGTGTTGAAAATATAGGATTGTCGTGGAATTCCTTAGTTTCAGTGTCTACAGATGGTAGAGGCACACACTAAGCTAATAAAATTATGTGGCACGTGTACATTCTCCTTTATTTGTTTCATTTGTCGCAGTAATAATTCGCGAGTGATATCCCTGCAGGTGGCCGCGGATTTACATTGACTGGCGGCAGCTGTTGTGTGCCCCACGTGACTCTCCGCACTCTCCCACTCTCGGTCTGGTCCGGTAGTGGGGGTAGCGTGCTCACGCTGCTCCGTGCTCGCGCCTTCCTGCTCACAGCTTGCTCTGCGAGCACGTATGTTGTGAAGCCCTGTCCTAAGGCATATGTTTTAGACCACTAGTTTACCAGATGTTTTTTTTTTTTTGGTCAATACTTTCTCCTCCCAAAATATGAAAAGCACGACCTTGCACCAGAAGAGATCTATTTCATAGTATCGAAGATGAACAAATTCTCGTACTACTTAAGGCATGCACTTGAAAGCCCATGTTTACTGGACTTTTTCACTTATAAGGAACCTGTCACTAATGTTCGTCGGCGTGGCGCTGACTCAACGAAGTCACGGACCCAAGTTGTCAACAAGGCACTGTAAAACCTGGTGATGCCTCCGTAATGGTGTACATACATACAAGGAACAAGAATTAAATTAGCTTTGACGTCCACAAGAGCAGTACCACGTGAAACAAATAATCGTATAGTTACGTAACATGTATCCGCATGTCGGCTTGTACACTGAGGTGACAAAACTAATGGTATAGCGATATACACATACACAGATGGTGGTAGTATCACGTACATAAGGTAAGAAAGGACAATGCATTAGCGGATCTGTCATTTGTACACGGGTGATTCACGTGGAAAGGGTTGCGACGAGATTATGGCCGCACGACGGAAATTAACAGACTTTGAACGCGGAATGGTAGTTGGAGCTCGACGCATGGGACATTCCGTTTCAGAAACTGGTGGGAAACTTAATATTCCGAGATCCACGGCGTCAGTACTGTGCCGAGAATACCAAATAGCAGGCATTACCTGTCACCACGGACAACACAGTATCCAACGGCATTCACTTAACGACCAAGAGCAGCGGTGTTTGCGTAGAGATATCAGTGCTAATAGACAAGCAATACTGAAGTAATCGCAGAAATCAATGCGGGACGTAAGGCGAAAGTATTCGTTAGGACAATGTGGCGAAATTTGGCGTTAGTGTGCTATGGCAGCAGACGACCGACGCAAGTGCGTTTGTTAATAGCACGACATTGCCTGCAGCGCCTCTCCTGAGCTCGTAACCATATCGGTTGGACCCTAGATGACTGAAAAACTGTGGCCTGGTCATACGAGTCTCGATTTCAATTGGTAAGAGCTGACGATAGGTTCGAATGTAGCGCAGACCTCACGAAGCCATAGCCCCAAGAAGTGAACAAGGCACTGCATAAGCTGGTGGTGGCTCCATAATGGTGTCAGCAGTGTCTACATAGAATGGACTGATTCCTCTGGATGTTGGGCTACTTCAATACCATTTGTAGCCGTTCACGGACGTCATGTTCCCAAACAACAATGGAATTTTTATAAATGACAATGAGTCATGTCACAGGGCCACAACTGTTCGCGATTGGTTTGAAGAACATTCCGGACAATTCGAGCAAATTGTTTGGCCGCCCAGATAGCCCGACATGAATGTCATTGAACAATTCGTGCACAAAATCCTGTAGCGGCAACGCGTCCGCAGTTATGGATGGCTGGAGAAGCAGCACGGCTCAGTATATCTCTTTGGGACTTCCAACGAATTTGTTAGTCCATGCCATGTCGTGTTGCTGCACTATGCGTGCCAACACGATATTAGGAGGTATCACACGACTTTTGTCATCTCAGCGAATTGCGATTGTCTGTCGTAATACGCTAGCCCAGTTAGCATGCCTTGTCGCCAACCGTCTGGGCACGGATTTCGTCGAACTAAATGGTAGGGCAAGGGGTTAGAAGAGATTCGTTAGCTCAAAGCAGTCAGTGACTGATAAGTAACTTTAACTTCTAGTAGTGAGGTACTCCGCTTAAGGTGGTGAAATATAAGCTAACGACAAATTTCCAACCAATGTGTCTAAGAGTTTAACTGTTAGCAGATGGATCCAAAAAAGAAAACCATATTCACTGAATGGTTCTTGCTGGTGACATTTCAGTCCTCTCCAAAAACAGGCAAGACGCAGTCCAGTTCGTACTGAAACTTCTTAACAGGACGCCATATATCATTCGAGAAGGCGAAGCATATGGAAGGAATCAGACTGTAATTCTACAATTAACCTTTAACACTATATTCAGAAAAATCATCCATGTGAGCATGCTCAAATATTTCCTTGAAATTATTGAACCGTTAGTTGCAAATAGGAAAGCTAATATAGAAAGAATTGTAATACCACAAAGAATATGTGAACTCTACTGAGGCGGGTATACCAAAATACCTCTTTCAAAAACTGCAGAACAATACGAAATTGTTAAATCGGTGTGAAAACTAAAGCACATATAAAAGTTATAAGGGTGGTTCGAGAGTCATGCTTGGATAGGTGTGACAGTAGAGCACCTGTTCTCGAAAGGCAAATGTTGGAGGTTCGGGTCCCGGTGTGTAGACAGTTTTAATCGGTCAGGAAGCTTCAGATTACCACACATTCCCCTTCAGAATAAGCATTCTGCTAATTTCAGAATGATGAAGCCTTGCTAACTCAAATACGAAATAAGTTCAGACACCAATATACAGAAAAAGGGAATGGAACCATTCCATTGCTCATATGAAGGTTAGAACTTCATTCCATACGGAGGAACTACACGGTCCAGTCACATTAATGTGACTACAGCGTATGTGCAACGGCAACGTGTAATAACCATTTACAGACGATAGATGGTAGCATAGCAGTGGTGGGTATTTACCGGGCGCACGCGGAAAACTGTGCAATCGCAATGCAAAAACCGAGCGATTTATCCAACGTCCAAAAGGGCATGATCACTGGCTTTCGGGCGGAAGCATTTCCGAAACGGCTAACTTTGTAAACTGTCTGCGTACGTCAGTGATTGAAGAATACCGTGCTTGGCGAAATGGCCCATGCTGACTGTTCTTCATCGTTCACGAAGCCTGCAATTTGTACGCCATTACCGGAACTGGACAGCCTCTGAGTGACAGCAGTTGGACTTCTCAGATAAATCACGTTTTATACTTCATCAGAAAGAGCTTTATGGACTGAGGGATATTTTCATGGCATTCTCTGGGTGATCTCATCATTCTGGAAGCCACAATGGATCAACACAAGCATGCGTCTATTCGTGGGACCCACGTCCACCCCTACATGCAGTTCGCGTTTTCTCGGGACTGTGGCATTTACCAGAAGGACACTGCAGTGTGTCACACAGTTCGCAGTGTACGTGCATAGTTCAAAGGAGCCTACTTCCCTGACGGTGCCTTCCAAAATCTCATTAACTCTACCTGCACGTCCGGGGCGCAGACTGTGGTTATTCGGGTTTCTGGCAGGTGTTCACATTAATGTTAATCGACCGTGCACATTCGGCGCAGCTTCCACCATTCACATGAAATGCCACTTGAATTATTGTTAGTGTAATGCAACAAGGATGCCGTAAGTATGAGACGGGCTTGTTTCTCTTGTTGTTCTAGTCATCGATAAGACCTTTACTCCTACTCTTTAGTTGTATTGCGTCCTATTAAGCAATAATTCTACGAGTTGCTAAAACAGTTTTCGCAGCTGCGTAACTTAGTAGGAGGAACGAATGCATTCGTGGGGTAGTGGCTGGCAGGCTGCTTCGCAATTAGTTTGTACTGGCTACTTTGGTGGACGTCCTGCTGAGTCATTATTCTTCGTACAGTCACTGACAGGTCTCACGAAAGACACCGCTAGACAAGAAGTGACGCTCTCTATGGTGAGGTGAAGAATTTGACACATGTCGATGTTTTAAACTAACTGATAAGCACCACTGGCCCTTTTTTGTGTTGTCAAATGGTTTCTAGACATCAAATATGGTATACCAGTCAGTAATGTGTCTGAAACCCTGCACAAGTTTCTCGCACCACATCTGTCGAGCCACAAGTTTGTAAGTTGGTGAACTTACTTACCAAGTGCTGTTCTATCGTCCTTGAGCTATCTCCATTTGTAGTGCACTTCTCCTCTGCCTTTGGATTAGACTTTTGGTCGTCGTACTTTGTGGTTACTAATCAGCTAAATTTACCTCTACTGTAAAAAATGACAGTAAATTTGGCTTGCTTTAGGAATCTGTAATGAGAGTGGAAAAATTTTCTTTAATTTTGTCTAGAAAAGATATAATGATCACAGTCACTTGGTATCTATCACCTCGGTGGCTCTTCACACGTAAATCGCCAACTGACATATAACAGAAAATAGCTACAACCCAAATAGACTACATATTATTAAAGAAAGGATTTCAGCTCCTCTTACAGAAACACCTGTACTTATCTAGAACCAAACGCTACTTGTACATGGGTCCTATTGATCACAGCCTTTTGATTTGAACTCGATACGTAAATACAATACCATATTCTTAAACTGTAGACAAAAAATTGAAACAAGATATTATTATATATGCGATTAGAATATGGCTTAGAAACGATGTATAGAAAGCAGATCTGGAACTGCGTAATCAGAAGATTTAAATTTCACAAAGAAAGAATAAAAACTGAAGCTTGTGAGGGATGAAACTTCCAGGTTCATGGATAAACGTCATCAATATATAAACGAGTAGACAAGGTCAACTATATGTATCCATAAGCTAATAAGGAAAAAAAATAGAAAACACGAAATGATAGGCCAACACATATGAGGATTTTTAAAAAAATATTGTGCTTTCTATGGCTTTTTGAATGTGTCCTAAAAGCCAAAACAAACGTTTGGGTAATATAACAAAAGGTGTCCATGACATCTGTCATTGTAAATTACCTTCATCATACGGCAGCCAATAAACGTGAGAAAGTATTAGTACTACCTTACTTGCTCTTTGGTTGAAACAAAATAATGAACGATGCTATAGCGCAGAACAAATTAAGAAGCGAATTCGATTACAAAAGGAGTAGAAGTGCTGTTCATATAGAGTAGTGTAATGAGGCTAGTGGTCAAGATGAAATCCAGTGACAATCCTTTTCAGCTTCTTGGTCAAAGAAGCATTAGTATACTGGAAATTTTATTTAACGAGAATTGTGGTAATGGTCTTAATCCGAAGCAGTGTCTTTGAAAAACACTCGTTCCTCTTGCTTTAAAAGTACTAGCTTTCTACCGAGAATTACCTGGGTGCATATTTTATCTTCCCTGGATATGTATTTTATCTTCTCCTTCGCCCTCTCCCTTGGTCCATCTCCTCCTTCCACTCCATCTGTCCATCAGCTCCTCCACCTCATTCTGTCCAAATCTTCCTCCTCTCTCCATCCATCTGCCCTTCACCCTCTGTCCACCTCCTCCTCTCTCTCTTTTTTCATCTCCACCTACCCCCCCCCCCCTTTTATATTCTATCTCCTCCTCCCTCTCTCTCCCCATCTCCTCCTATCCCATCTATCTGTCCATCTCCTATTCTCCCTTCTCTTTTACTCCAGCTCCTCCTCAGGCCTGCTCTCTGTCCATCTCCTCCTACATCTGTTTCTGTCCACTTACTGTCGATATCCTCCTTCCCCCCTCCCTGCACATATCGTAGTTAGTTCCACCTATCGCTGTTCGTCTCCTCCATCCTCATTTCTCTCTCCACCTCATCCTCTTTCCTTTCTCTGTCCATCTCCTACTCCCTCCTCTCCCTGACCATCTTCTTCTGTTCCTCTCTCGGTCTGTCATCATGTATGTCTCTCTTTGTCTATCTGCTCCTCCCGCTCTCTGTCCATCTGCTTCAACCCACTCTGTCCGTCTGCTCCTTCCACCTCTGTCCACATCCTCCTCCTCATCTACACACACAAAAAAAAGTTTCGCATCGCCACCGTTCCTAGAACTCCTGAAGTTAGATGTTGACTGTGGATACTGTATCACAGACACAGTCCCTTTGACTGCTCAGAGACGTCACTAAACCCGCCCAGAGATGTACACAACCATGGATGGGCAGCCCCTATTACGCGGAGGGGGTCCGACATCCGATCAGTTCTAGTCACTCCAGCAGGAAGGAGGTACACGGCTCGTGTTGTCTGTAGTTCAACCATGCCCAGACGGTCAATATCGCGGTTCGATCACGTCAGCATTGTTACTTTGTGCCAGGAAGGGCTCCCAACAAGGGAAGTGTCCAGGCGTCTCGGAATGAACCAAAGCCATGTTGTTCGGACATGGAGGAGACACAGAGAGACAGGAACAGTCGATGACATGCCTCACTCAAGCCTCCCAAGGGCTACTACTGCAGTGGATGACCGCTAGCTACGGATTATGGCTCGGAGGAAACCTGACAGCAATTCCACAATGTTGAACAATGCTTTTCGTGCAGCCACGGGACGTCGTGTTATGACTGAAACTGTAAGCATTCGGTTGCATGATGTACAACTTCACTCCCGACGTCCATGGCGATGTCCATCTTTCCAACCACGACACCATGCAACACGGTACAGATGGGCCCAACAACATGCCGAATTTACCACTCAGGTTGAGTGTTGAGTGTTGTATATGCCTTCAACCAGACAATCGTCGAAGATGTGTTTGGAGGCAACCTGGTCAGGCTGAACGCCTTAGACACGCTGTCCATCGTGTGCAGCAATGTGGAGGTTCCCTGCTGTTTTGAGGTGGCATTATGTGTGGTCGACGTACGCCGCTGGTGGTTATGGAAGGCGCCATAACGACTGTACGATACGTGAATGCCATCCTGCGAACGATAGTGCAACCATATCGGCAGCATATTGGCAATGCATTCGTCTTCATGGACGACAATTCGCGCCTCCATCGTGCACATCTTGTGAATGACTTCCTTCGGGATAACGACATCGCTCGACTAGAGTGGTCAGCATATTCTCCAGACATGAACCCTACCGAACATACCTGGGATGGATTGAAAAGGGCAGTTTATGGACGACGTGACCCACCAACCACTCTGAAGGATCTACGCCAAATCGCCGTTGAGGAGTGGGACAATCTGGACCAACAGGGCTTTGATGAACTTGTGGATAGCATGCCACGACGAATACAGGAATCCATCTATGCAAGATGACGTGCTACTGAGTGTTGAGGTACCGTTGGGTACAGCAGTCTGGACCACCACCTCTGAAGGTCTCACTGTATGGTGGTACAACATGCAATGTGTGGTTTTCATGAGCAATAAAAATGGCGGTAATGCTGTCTATGTTGATCTCTATTCCAATTTTCTGGAATCACCTCGGAACCGAGGTGATGCAAAACTTTTTTGATGTGAATATTCCCCTCTCCTCCTCCCCCTTTATTTCTATCCCCCCTCCCTCTTCCCATTTATTCTATCACCTTCGCCCCCTTACCCTATCTGCCTACTTCCTCCTCCTCCTCTGTCTATCTCTTCCCCTGTCTTTCTGGTCATCTCTTCCACCCCCTGTCTCTGTCCATTTCCTACCATTTTCTTCCTCTGCCCCTATTCTCCTCTCCCTTATCTCTGTCCGTTTCCCTCTTCCCTCTCTCTGTCAAACTTCTCCGTTCTCCTATCCCTGTCGATCCCCTCCTGCCCCCTCTCTAACTGTCCATCTCCTCGTCCCCCTTCTCTCTCAATGTTATCATCTCCACACCAGTAGGAGGCTGATAGTTCTTACCCCTGTAGTATTTCTGTCCAGATGGTAACCAATACATCCACAAAATATGGCTGTGATCACTTCATGGGTTTAGGATGAGATTTTTTAAAGTAGCTTTGCCTGTGTACACTCATTTCAATTACATGTCAACCTATGTTAAACATATTTCAGACGTGTTTGTACATATGTTTCACACGTATCTCTATCGAATTTCTCCGTGCAGTTTCACTGTCATTGAACTCAATGTTTATGGTGTCGTATCTCCTGAACTGTGTTTTATCATGGTTTAATTTTGCACGTACTTTCAGTGGTATAAGTGGCTACTGTTTGCGAAATGTATTGTGAATAAAGTCAATAGTAAATAAATAATAAAGTAAAATTCCAAACATGATGCGGTAATTTTTCTGCATAAACAGCGAAAATATGGTAAGTGATAAACTTTGTTCCTTTCATCATATTGTGGGCACCGATAGTGAGAAAAAGATTTTTAAGGGGTTTGAAATTATGTGTAAAGTTTGTTACAAGTCACTAAGTGCTGTCATTCTAAAACAGTATATGAATAACGTATTGATATTTCCGTATGGTAGGCTACACTGCTTTTTCACCCTCACCACCATAGGCAGTTGACTCTTACCTCCACACCGATTCTCTCCAAGTTTCGTGCACATGTTAGTTAAGGCCTGGAAAGGAATACTATGGTGGTAAAAACCATCAGCCTCCTATTCGGATTTGAATGATAACATGGAAGAGAAGGGGCGAGGAAGAGATGAATAGACAGAGAGGGGGTAGAAAGTGATAGATGGGTAGAAGGGTGAGAGGAGTTGGACGCGGAGAAGGTGCGAGGTTAATAGAAAGAGAGTGGAGAGAGTAGAAGAATGACAGAGGAAGAAATGGGTAGTGACAGGGGATGATGAAATTGGAAGAGAGAGGGGACAGAGGGGAATGGAGCAGGTGGACTGAGAGGAAGGAACAGGTGAACTGAGAGAGAGGGAAGAGCAGATGAATAGAGAAAGGGGTGGGAGGAGGTAGACATGCAGAGGGGTGGGAGGAGGTAGACATGCAGAGGGGTAGGAGAAGGTGGACAGAGAGAGGAGGGGGGTGGAAATGGACAGACTGGGGATGGAGGAGGAGGTTAACAGTGAGAGGGTGGACTGGGATATGGTGATGGATAGGGCGAGGAACAGATGGACAGAAAGAGGGGAAGGAGGATATAGACAGAGAGGGGAGGATGATGGACTGAAAGAGAGCGACGAAGAGGAGGTGGACTGAGAGAGGGAGCAGCAGGAGATGCAGAGAGGGAGGGTGAGGAGAACGTAGACAGAGGGAGGAAAGAGGAGGAGTTGGAATAAAAGATAGGAGTAAGACGAGATGGACTTTAAGGCATAGGAGATGGACAGAGAGAGGGAGAAAGAAGAGATGGACAAGAAGGAGGCGTTGGGTAAAAAGAAGGTGGACTTGCAGCAGACTGGAATAAATATATTCACCAGAAAAACAAGGTACTCAGCCAGTACATGTGTTCATACTCACATACATACACCGATGAGACAAAACATTATAACCATCTGCTTAATAGCTTGTTTGTCCGTCTTTGGAGCTAAACACATCAGTGATTCTGCATATCACGGATCCGAGGTTTGAGGAGATATGTGGCTTTAGATATCTACACACGACCGAGATGGGTTCCACAGGAGTTACATCAGGCGAATTTGGTCGCCGACACATCAACGAGAGTTCGCTATAAAGCTCGTCAAACCACTGTAGCACGGTTCTGATTCCGAGACAAGGACAATTATATTGCTGAAAGATGACATCGCCGTCGGGGAAGACGTCAAGCATGAAGGGATGCAGGTGGTCCGCAGCTGTCAGCGTGGCTTCGATTACTACCACAGGTCCCATGGAGTCTGATGTCTCCCATCAGCCTGTGAGCGAGGCGCGCTGTACGTTTCGAGCCGCCGTTCACCTCTATCACCGCGTTTGTGGAGACGACCACCGACCTAATGTTGTTGTTGTGGTCTTCAGTGCTGAGACTGGTTTGATGCAGCTCTCCATGCTACCCTATCCTGTGCAAGTTTCTTCATCTCCCAGTACCTGTAATTCCATTGACCGACGGTCAAATCCCAATGGTCCCTTGCCCACTACAATCGTAACTGACGATGTCGTTGGTTCAACATATGAACATGTAGGGGTGGTCTGCTGCGGAGTTCCATGTTACACCTAGCACTAGTTTCGCTGTCTTTCTAACCCTCTCCCCAAATGCTCACGACACTAGCACGTGGACATTTTACAGCTTCGACGTCTTTGAGGTACTCGTTCACAGGTTCTTCGTAACAATAATCTGCCCTTTGTGAAAGTCGCTTATCTCAATGGATTTCCCCATTTGTAGCCCATGTCTTCGCTAGGGTGAACCCCTGTCCGTGTCTTCTCCGCTTACATACATTTGTTACGTCTTCACGTGACCGCAACGCCACCAGGCGGCATCCAACCTCACGGTGGACTGTGGTCAAAAAGTTTTGGCTTATTAGTGTACATACTTACATACATACATATGTGCGTCCATTTTTATAAGACGTATGGGTGAAGCGATATGGAATTGCAGAGTATTCAATTTAATCAATCATGCTCTACAAATATGTCTAAAAATTTCTCAAAAAATGCTGCATGGAATCTGTGAAAGTGTTCTAAATGATTCACACTTGGATTTACAAAACTCGTAGTCATCTCACAAATACTGGGACATTATTGGTATCAACAATGGTAAATACTAGTCTCTAACGAACTGATTATGATAAAGGTTACGAATCTCTGAACACAGTAAATTAATTAAAATTCGTAAATGGAAAGTATCGCTTAGAAAACTTTAACATGCATCGAAATTCTGTACTGGAACGAGACACCATACATAAAAATAAATGACGAAATCTACACAAATAATACATTTATAAAACTGTTGCATCTGTTTGTTTCTCTGTTTGAAAACGCTTCTTCAAAATTGCAAGACGAATTGTTATGGGGCTTTCGTAGATAGCTTGAGGATAGCTTCTGGCACGTTACAGTCTTTCGTTCATCAAAATCGTATGAAGCAACAACAACAAAAAATCGATATTTATAGTTTTACTAAAACTGGTATGTTTCCTCTTTGAACACGCTAATCTCCTAACTACCATACGAATTTTCAAAATTTTGCACAGGTAACGTGAGAATTGCATGGGGAACGGTATAAGCTTTAGCTGATCAAAATCCGATCGTGATAAAAAATCTTGATTTAACGTTTTATCTGATTTAGTCATATCTGTTTGTCTGGTTCAACACGCTAATCTCTTGCGTAGGGTTTTCACTAGTAACGTGACCATAGCTTGCGGCACCGTATTCGTTTCATTTTTTAAAATCGGATCACGGAAAAATAAAGGTATCGTAACTGGAAGTTTTATCCATGCCAGTATTATAAATGCGACAGTAACTCTGTCTGTTACTTTTTTTTGGGGGGGGGGGGGATTTGTGGAAAGTTCCTATGGGACCAAACTGCTGAGGTCATCTGTCCCTAGCCTTACACGCTACTTAATCTAACGACAATACACACACCCATGCTCGATGGAGGATTCGAACCTCCGACTGGGGTAGCCTCGCGAACCGTGGCAAGGCACCCCTGACCGCACGGCTACCCCGCGCGGCTGTATGTTACATTTTCACTATTAACCCGATGAACCGATTTAGACGAAATATCTCGAGCTAGCTTGATCGCTGAAAAAGAATATAGGCTGCTTTTGAAAGCGTACAGAAAAAGACACTTTTTGATTTGAAGCATATTAAGCGAATTAGGTGAAAATATCATGCGCTACGTGATATAATTCAAAGCAATGAATACAATGCTTATACAACCTTCGGCATGCTTAATCCATACTTCCACACTGTTTGTTGTGTAATGTACAGCTACTTCAATAGTTCAGTGCATATATGCGCACACCACTCTGCCCCTCTGTACACACTGCTCGACAGCGACGCTGCGCATGCCGACACATCGTGCATTGGGTCAGCCAGGGAGAAGGCATCTTTTACTCTGTAAACTCTTTGGAATAATGTGAGTACCGAAGAATGAAGTAGGGGCATACCTCTGATGGAAGTAGGCGTTTTCTAAGTTTGTCACCAACAATGTAATTATTGTTTTTTTTTAATGTGGAAATTGTAAAAACGGTGTGATGTTGAAAGATGTGACTTTCAACTTTTTCTGTATCCTGAGAAATTTTCTCTGAAGAAGTAGCTAACGGGAGGGGTGATAAAAAATAGTACTCTCGAAGTCGACTATAGATCCTAATTTTGTTGGATAAGAGCTGTGACCCACGGCTGCACTCACGTATCAGTGATTTTGTTTTTATGAGTGATGGTGAGTAAGTAAGCTACAGTACGTACTAGCTGCCCTAGCTCGTGATGTACGCTGACATCCATGCCCGAGGCAGGATTCGAACCTGCGACCGTAGCGGTCGTGCGGTTCCAGACTGTAGCGCCAGAACCACTCGGCCACCAGCGGCCGGCGGCCAAACTTTCAGGAAACATTGGTTCAAATGGCTCTGAGCACTATGGGACTCAACATCTTAGGTCATAAGTCCCCTAGAACTCAGAACTACTTAGACCTAACTAACCTAAGGACATCACACACATCCATGCCCGAGGCAGGATTCGAACCTGCGACCGTAGCAGCCTCGCCGTTCCGGACTGCAGCGCCAGAACCGCACGGCCACCGCGGCCGGCACAGGAAACATTCCTCACCCACAAAGAAAGAAAATATGTTATGTGGGCATGTGTCCGGAAACGCTTACTTTCCATGTTAGAGCTCATTTTATTACTTCTCTTCAAATCACATTAATCATGGAATGGAAACACACAACAACAGAACGTACCAGCGTGACTTCAAACACTTTGTTACAGGAAATGTTCAAAATGTCCTCCGCTAGCGAGGATACATGCATCCACCCTCCATCGCATGGAATCCCTGATGCGCTGATGCAGCCCTGGAGAATGGCGTATTGTATCACAGCCGTCCACAATACGAGCACGAAGAGTCTCTACATTTGGTACCGGGGTTGCGTAGACAAGAGCTTTCAAATGCCCCCATAAATGAAAGTCAAGAGGGTTGAGGTAAGGAGAGCGTGGAGGCCATGGAATTGGTCCGCCTCTACCAATCCATCGGTCACCGAATCTGTTGTTGAGAAGCGCACGAACACTTCGACTGAAATGTGCAGGAGCTCCGTCGTGCATGAACCAAATGTTGTGTCGTACTTGTAAAGGCACGTGTTCTAGCAGCGCAGGTAGCGTATCCCGTATGAAATCATGATAACGTGCTCCATTGGGCGTAGGTGGAAGAACAAACTAACATGAGCTCTAAAATGGAAATTAAGCGTTTCCGGACACATGTCCACATTACATCTTTTCTTTATTTGTGTGTGAGGAATGTTTCCTGAAAGTTTGGCCATACCTTTTTGTAACACCCTGTATATAAAAAAACGTAGTGTTAGTAAGATTCATTATAATATACTGCGAACGTATCAATTAGGACAGTGTGGCGAAATTTGGCGTTAATGGGCTTTGGCAGTAGATGACTGACGCGAGTGCGTTTGCTAGCAGCACGACATTGCCTGCAGTGCCTCTCCTGGGCTCGTAACAATATCAGTTATATCCTAGACGACTGAAAACTGTGATCTGGATAGATGAGTCTCGATTTCAGTTGGTAGGAGTTGATGGTATTGTTGGAGTGTGGCACAGACCCCACGAAGCCATTCATCCAAGTTGTCAACAAGACACTGTGCATGCTGGTGGTGGGTCCATAATGGTGTGGGCTTTGTTTACATGGAATGGACTGGGTCCTCTGGTTCAACTACATCTGTGCATCCTGCCCACTCGTCTCTCATAGGGTGCCTAAAGAATGCTGTGCAATCGGTATGCTATACAAAAATCCAAGCAAATCACATTAATAGTTTTTATTACAATAAAGAAGATAGATAATACTTAACTTTGAATTTATACCGGTGTCGCAAGCGTTGGGCGACATGCGAACAGTCAACTCTTGCGCTGTATACAAATGTCCATGTCAGCAATTGGTATAGATCACATGTCGCTGATACCACAGTGCTCTGCTAATACTGTGCGAATACTGTCCGGCCGAGGTTGGCAGGAGCGGTGTTTACGTTCCCTTCGGCTAGAGGACACTCCTGTCGTGCTGCGGTCCTTGTCAGCAGCCTATTGGCTGACGTCGTCTCACCGCCTTCTTTGCTCTTACGATCTTTGTCTTCGTTCCAGCACTTGTCGACATGCTGGAACAGCATCGACCACTGACTGGAAATGGTTATGTTCGGCTACTTGGAGATCACTTGCAGCTATTTATGGACTTCATGTACCAAAACAACCATGGAATTTTTATGGATGAAAATGCGCCGTGTCACCAGGCCACAACTGTTCGTGATTGGTTTGAAGAACAATCTGGAGAATTCGAGAGAATTATTTGCCCATCCAGTCGTCCGGAGTGGCCGAGCGGTTCTAATCGCTACAGTTTGGAACCCCGCAACCGCTACGGTCGCAGGTTCGAATCCTGCCTCGGGCATGGATGTGTGTGATGTCCTTAGGTTAGTTAGGGGACTGATGACATCAGTAGTTAAGTCCCATAGTGCTAAGAGCCATTTGAACCATTTGGCCATCCAGATCGTCCGACATGAACCCCATCAGACGTCTCATGCAGCTAGCTCCAACTATCATTATGCATTCAAATTCTTTTAATGTCTGTCGTACGGCTACAATCATGCCGGAAACCTTTTCAGGTGACTCATCTGAGTACAAATGACAGCTCCCCCAATGCCGCCATGTGTATGTGTGCATATCGCTGTCCGATGACTTTTCTCAACTCAGTGTAGATCTAGATCTCTTATACACATTTTTAAGGTGTGTTTTCAATAAGTAATTTTAACAAGCGATTTGACTGTTTCACTCCTGTCGCAGTGCTTTTCAAAATCCATTTCCTTTGCGAAAATGTGTGAACTATGCTCTACGTCCGTCTGGTTTTTCTTGGATTTTACAGCACTAAACGTCGTACCAAAAATGCTTCTTTGTACCACATTGTTGCTGAGCGTTGTTTGATTTAAGTTCTCCTTGGTCAGTGCACTCTCCCATGTCATGTTTAGAGCTTTAGAGAAAATCCCATTGTCTTTTTTTCTCCTCAGAGTTTACATCTCTAAACCAAACAGGACGATCCCCCAACAAACAGCATGTAATGAGTTAGCTCTGTAGATCCATGAGAAGCCTAAGTATCAGTAATTCTTTTACGACAAAACCCTGCCCCCTGAGCACATTAGCGCTGAATTCAGATGAACGACAGGTCGATTTTGTTGTCGTTTTGCTCCCTTTGACCTTTGCTTTTGGTCTGACACGTCCAATTGATCTTGTTTAATAGAAATTTAGGAAATACACATTTTCTGTAACCTCACTGTTTTGTGGCTTAATGGCACGTCAGAATACTCTTCCGAACTTCTCTGAAATAGTGGCACGTTAGAATAATCTTCCGAACTTCTCTGAAATGTGCTATTTTCTGTTGAAGATTTATTTGATAATCAGCTCTACACAGCCCTATTCGTACCACTAATTCTTCACAGATTATTGTTTCCTTCTAGTGATACTCTCTTTGCTATATCGTTTATGCTGTTCTCCTTGCTGCTTTTAATAATAATCCTAGATAGTTGAATTCTGAATCAGACGTCAAAGCATTTTGTTGAACTTCACTGTACATTGCCATAGTCGTAATGCACTAGATTTCTCAATACTACTACCAGCCGATAGAGTAAACAGTGTCGTAAAGCGTTTAATTTATTTTACTCTGTGCTTCTGACTGGAGGCAAACATTTGCCAGCATATGTATTATTGACATCCATTCGACAACCACTGCTGGATGTAGGCTCCTTCTAGGCATCTCATTCATTACCTCCTTCAACTTTACACTTCCATGTTGTTTCCGTACGTTTTCTAAGGTCATCTATCCACTTTCCATTATGTCGTCCCCTCGGTCTTTTCTGATCTGAATTGCTAAACAGTAACGCTTACTCATTGCTCCGTTTTATAACTTTGTTCACGACTTCCAAATGCTTCATTGTGCTTGTCCAGTCCAGCGATTGTTTTTGGTTGCCTAAAATCTAAAGTTTTTTTTATATGCGGTTGACGACGATTTTAGTGGATACCTTGTGCATTATATATCTGTAGTTTTTAATGTCATGGGCATCATGTCTATTGTGAAGGAAGACTATTACAACACAGTTACAGTTCTTTTTCTCCATCTTTTCCGCCATCTGATGAAACACTACTGCCTCCCGGTGCCTTCTCATTCTGCTTATCACCGATGGTTTTATAAATTTAATGAGATATCACCTCCACAATATAATTATTAACAATCAGTGTTTCCATAGTGCCTGTTCAGTTTTATACTGCTTGTTAATTACAGTGTGATCTACAACTTCCTGGCAGATTAAAACTGTGTGCCGGACCGAGACTCGAACTCGAGACCTTCGCCTTTCGCGGGCAGGTGCTCTAGTTCTCTAGAGCAACGCTCTAGAGCACTTGCTCTAGAGCACTTGTCCGCGAAAGGCAAAGGTCCCAAGTTCGAGTCTCGGTCTGGCACACAGTTTTAATCTGCCAGGAAGTTTCATATCAGCGTACACTCCGCTGTAGAGTGAAAATTTCATTCTACAGTGTGATCTGCCATATCCAATAATGAAATGTGATGCTGTCTACCCTAGATAACTTATGGTGTTTTTTTTTGTTTTTTTTTGCTTAATATTTTTATTATTTCCCACATTAAATTTTCATTGCGCCATCTCCCATCCTACCGAAGAAACCTAAAAATAGTTTTGTTAAATTCAGCACATTCTATTATGTTCCAATTATTATTTGCTCGAAATTTTCACTTTTTTTTTATAGCTACCTCATTCCATTTCTTCAGCTTTCTTCATAAGTAACATGCTTGTTGCTGTTGGCATAAGTGCCTTTGTTAAATAATTGTCCGTTTATTGTGCACTTTTCCACCTACATCCACATCTGTACTCCGGCAGTCACCTTCCAGTGAGGGTAATTTGTGTGCCAGTGTCACTTCCCCATTTTCTTATTCCAATCGAGGATGGTTTATGGGAAGAACGATTGCTGGTAAGACTCTGTGTCGACTTGAATCTCTCTAATTCTATCTTCATAGGAGGAAGCAACATACTGGTTGATTCATCTACCATCGGATGCTCTCGAAACTTCAGCAATAAACCGCACCGTGAATCAGAACGCTCCTGTTCCAGCGTCTGCCAGTCGAGTTGGCCCAGCATCTCCGTGACGTGTTCACGCTTACAAAATGAACCTGTAACGTAACGTGCTGCTCTTCTTTGAATCTTCTCTATTTTCTCTATCAGTCCTATCTGGTACAGATACTAGACTGACGAGCAGTAACCAAGTATTGGTCAAAGGAGTGTTTTGTAAGCTACTTCCTTTGTGGATGGACTACATTTTTTGATACTCTTTCAGTGAACCTCAGTCTGGCATTTGCCTTACCCGCGATTAATATTATGCGGCTATTCCACATTAAATAGCACCATACGCAGTCCTCTAGAGTTTTTAAGGAATTGACTGCATTCAGTGATTGTTCTGCAATCGTGAAATTATTCAATTGTGAATCTTCCTGTCTGTGTATTCGCAATACGTTACGTTTGTTTTGCTGAGGATCAATTGCCGTTTCGCTACAATTATCTAGCGTTACAATTTCTCTGTATACAACAGTATCAACTGCGAAAACCCTCATGGAAATTTCCGACGTTATCTACTAGGTCTTTTATATACAGGATGATTGTAATTAAAGTTAAACTTACAAACCGCTGTAGAAATAACACCACTAGTCAGAATAACGTGAAATTGCTACGGAATATTATCGGAGGAGGAGGAAAACGCATGGCAGAAGAAAAATAAATAGTTACAAAACGCAGCAAAAGATGGCACTGTAAGCAACATAATGTAATAGTTATCGACTACAAATGACAAATGAGTCATACAACAATGTCTAAGTTGTACGTTTGACGTTAAACAAACTGAACTACTTAGTGCGCATGGGTGTACAGGTATGATACTGTTAATTACGTAAGCCCATCCACCACGGCAAGCTCATATCACATTGGATAGGAAAAATCGGTTTTTAACCGTCCTGAGGCCAAAAAGCGCATAAAAAGCAACAATACAAATAAAATCTGATTAGTAATTTCCGTGTGACTGGCGCATAACATGTTCAGTATGCTGTCAACCGTTTTCTGCAACAAATTGAAATCGAGAAACAGCATGTTCCACAACCGATCGATGTGTTTTAGGGGTTACGTTCAGAACGTGTTGCGCAGAGCGTTCCTTCAATGCAGCTAAGTTTTCAATCGAACACTGAACACAACATCTTTCTGATAGCTCCACAGCCAGAAGTCACACGGATTAAGATCAGGTGATCGGGACGACCAGGCTGTAGGGAAATGGTGGCTTATAATACTAGCAATTCCTAAATGGCGCTTCAGCAGCTCCTTAACTGGATTTGCAATGTGCGGAGGTGCACTATCTTGCAGAAAAATGATCAGATTCACACATCCACGCTGTTGGAGATCTGGAATGACGTGGTTGCGCAAAAGACACTCATAGCGCTTACCATTGACGGTACAGGTAACAGGACTGGAAGCATCTGTCTCTTAGAAAAAATATGGTCCTATGACAAACGGTGCCGTAAACCCAAACCACACAGTGACCTTTTCAGGATGAAGTGGTACTGGTTGATTTGCGTGTGGATTTTCTGTTGCCCATATTCGACAATTCTGTGTATCGTCATACCCTGTTGGATGGAGATGGGCTTCGTCTCTCCATAAAATCTTCCACGGCCAATCATTGTCCGCTTCCATTCGAACAAGAAATTCTAAAGCATAGGTCTCTCTGGCTGGCAGATCAACACGAAGCAACTCTGCACATGGATAATTTGGAATGGATAGCAAATAAGGATGTTTCGTAGGATTTTACGCATCGTGCTCACGGGTATGTCCAATTCTCCGTGCACTACACGTTTGCACACCACAACTCGTCACCTCCTGCATTGCTGTGGCCACTGCTTCCACTAACGTCGAATAAATTCGTTTCCTCCCTCTACCAGGTTGCACACCAGAAGAATCTGTCTTTTCGAATTTCCGAAACATTTTCTCCAGACCCACGGCAGTCATCGGACCAACGTCTTTTTTCAAAGCCTTCAGTGTCCGTCACGTCTGCAGAGCGAAGTGTGCACAGTCACCATTCTTGTAATACAGCTTTACAAGCAGAGCGCTGTCCTGCATTGAGGCAGTCATGGCGAACGTTGCAGACGCGAAAGGAGGAAAATCCGTGAACCCGGCGTGTTTATACCAACTTCAATGGGTCGTGCGCATGACAGGTGTTTCATTTACGTATTCAGACACATACAGCGCTATCTATTGATCAATTTTCACACTATTATTTTTCTTCTGACATATGTTTTTCCCCTTCTCCGATGATATTCCGTTGCAATTTGATGTCATTCTGAACATTGGTGTTATTTCTACAACGAATTGAAAGTTTAACTTTATTTTTAATCACCCTGTAAATTGTGATAAGTAACGGTCCTAAAACACTCCCTTGGGGCACGTCCGAAGTTACTTGTACGTCTGACGACACCTCTCGTTTGAAAATTACGTGCTGTCTTCTGTTTGCTAGCAACTTTTCAGTCCAAGCACACAGTTGGCCTGATATTCCGTTCGCTCGTATTTTGTTCATTAAGAGGCAGAGCGGAATTCTATAGGATGCTTTCCTGAAGTCAAAGGTCACGGCATCTACCTGGGCGCCAGTACCTACTGCTTTCTCGGTCTCGTGGACGATCAGGGTGAGGTCGGTTTTCACGATCGTCGTTTTCGGAACATATGTTGATTCCTATAGAGGAGTTTTTCGGTTCCCGAAAATGTAATAATACGGAACGAAAAAAGTATTTCAAAATTCTACAACAAACCGATGTCAGATATCAGGGTCTATAGATTTGTGCGTCTGTTAGACGACCTTCTAGGAAACGGGAATGATCTGAGTTTTTTTCCAGTCATCAGGATTCCGTTGCTCCTCCAGACACCTACAGCATACTGTTGGTAGGAGAGATGCAAGTTCTTTCGCACACGCCGTGTAGAATCGTATTGGTATTCGATGACGTCCGTTGGCCTCCCGTTGAGCGAAATCAGATACTTTTTCTATACCGTGGTCTCTTATTTCGATAACAGCGATTTTTTCGTTAATGCGAGGATTTAATGGAGGAACTACAGTGTGATCTTTATCTGTGAAACAGTTTTGGAAAAAAAAAAAACGTTTAGTATTTCGGTCGTTTCTGTGTCATCCTCCGCTTACGGTCACAGAGTGTGTGGACAGATAGCTTAGACCCGCTTACTGATTTAACGTAAGATCAAAACTGTTGTGATCAGACGAGACTGCTTTCCTCTGGCCATAACTGCGAGTTCCTCGACTGATCTGAGAGAAGTCTCATGACATTAGAGCACACGAAATATTACTTCACTTTATTACAGGTATGAATAACGGATGTTCCCAGTTTTGACTCAGTTCTTTGCCACATGAGTAGTGGGTAATTTATAACTGTTACTGACTAGCAAAGCATCACTTGATGCACTAATTAAAAAACTTTCCTCTTGAGGTACGGTGTTCGTTTACGAACGTACATTTAATCAGAAACTTCAAATGTCACTGTCCTACACTATGACGTTAACTGCTGTGACTGAGGCCTCAAACTGGCCTGAGCTTTTGCGGGCTCGACACCATATTGACCTCTGCGTGAAGGTGCTGCTATCCTGAGACGGAGAGCGTGTCTTCTGGAGCGCCTAGCATTAGTTGCTGCGGATCGCAGCGATGTCTGTTCGCGTTGCCTAGTGTGTGTGGCACCGCTGTATCTGGACGATATTTCTCTGCCTCGTGATGACTGGGTGTTGTGTGAAGTCCTTAGGTTAGTTAGGTTTAAGTAGTTCTAAGTTCTAGGGGACTGATGACCATAGATGTTAAGTCCCATAGTGCTCAGAGCCATTTGAACCATTTATCTGGACGATACCACGAAAACTACTTTGGACTTTTTGGCAAGTTGATGGATAGTAATTTACTTTCGAATTCGTTGGACGCTTCGCACATGGCCCTCCTTACGCTATTTTTTACTTCGTTTGGTTTTTATTTGTCTGTGGGGCTTTGGCCACGTTTAAATTTGCTGCACCTTCGTAGCCTCCATTTTCAATTATGCTGCAGTTGTCGCTAGTTTTAATTTGGTTCACTTCCCAGTTTGAAGATCAGTTAGAGTAATTTACATCTGTGGCTATCTGTCTGATGTGTCTGTTTCTTCCCAGCTTTCAACCCTGAATCTTACAAGGCTGTGGTCACTTGAAATTTCAATGTGATTTGAAAGAAGTCACACCCCGTACAATTCCTTCATTATTGAATGAAGTAAATTTCATTTTTGGTCTCATTTTGTGTCTGACCAGTCCATTTTCTATTTTCTTTTTCCTGAAATAATGTATTAAATACGAACAAGTCTTTCTGCTCCGGCTCCGGCGATTCTACCTACGTATAATCAATATCATTCTGCTGTCGTAATTCCACTGAAGGATCGCTCTCCGCCTTTACTCTTATTTCCTACATCTACATGGCTACTGCGCAAATCACAGTTTCACATTAAAAACTTCCCATATCATCCTGTAATTGAATTTTCTGCCATTTGTCAGCTTCTGTAACTCGTCGTAAAATTCTTCTATATCATCTTCATAATTTGAGCATGCACTTAAATGTTTCCTATTTCAAAACAAAATTTGCTGTATCGCTTAGGTATAGCAGCATAAATATTTGTTTGTGATAATTAAGTGTGAAACGAACAGTTCAGGGTAAAACGACTATTCGGTAAATTCGGAGTGCTGTAGAGATTTTGGTTCCTCCGAGTTGCGTTTCCTCAAGCATTCTACTGAAAAACAAGTAAAGAGGGAAAATTTACAGGTGGCTGTAAATGCTGCAGTGACGGTTAGGGAAAACGGTTAAAATGAGGAAATTAATCTGGAAAGTGATGTATATAATCTTTAAATTACGTGTTTCAGGGACTTAATGATACGCATCTGCAGGGAAGTTGGAAAGCAGCTTTGTAATCTTGAACGCATGAACCGGATTAAGATCAGGCGCGCTGTCGATCACGCCAGGAGGCTGTTATTACGGGTTGTTTATACATGCCAGCCTCTAAGGCCTATCATCTGCGATTTCACCCATCATACGTTGCTTGTAAACATACACGCGGGAGATAAATGCATCACACTGTACGAGTTACTGAAAGATAGACAATTTTTACAACTCACCTTAGCATTTAAATATGACAAATGGCAGTTTTATTCAGTATTAAATTAAATATATTCTACGCAGGTCAAGTAATAATTCGAAATATTTAGAAATGAATTACAAGCTAGTAAAAAATACGTCGATTTGAAGTCGATATGTTGTGTACCTCCTCAGTACTGAAGATCATAACACTTGGAGCAATAGTGAATATCTGCGCCGGCCGGGGTGGACGAGCGGTTCTAGGCGCTACAGTCTGGAACCGGGTGACCGCTACGGTCGCAGGTTCGAATCCTGCCTCGGGCATGGATGTGTGTGGTGTCCTTAGGTTAGTAGTTCTAAGTTCTAGGGGACTGATGACCTCAGAAGTTAAGTCCCATAGTACTCAGAGCCATTTGAGCACAGCAAACTGAAGCTCAAGGTGAAAGCATGAAAAACTGTTACTGTACATGGCTTGCCTATACAAGTAAAGTACCTAAGAGCATCTTCTATCAATATTGCCGTAATTGTTTATTCGTACGCATCGAGAGGTTAAAGGAAAGCGGAGTGCAACTTTGAAACCCAGTTTTTCTTGAGCTTTAACAATGTCGTCGTCTATAGTACTTATTACTTGAAACGAAACCTGATATTGCCTGGAGGCAGACAGTCCTTCGTACGTAATAAAGGGAGGTTCTCTTGAGATGAGCAATCAATCCATCGCTCACCCACGGGGGGTGGCTCAGCCCACCATGGTTGCCACATACGGAACGTCCTAAAGTGAAATGGGCGCATAAAAGTAATTGTAGGACAAGCAAATGCCAGGCAGAGATTCATTGGACAAATTTTACGGTGATATAATTCATCCAAAAAAGAAATGTCGTATAAAGTACTTGTTCGACTGAACCTTAAGTATTGTTCATAGGTATGTAACCCTAACCAAATAAGATTATCAGATGAGACAGAGAAGATCAAACGAAGAGTGGGGCGTCTAGTAAGTAAGTTAATGCAGATGAATAGCAAAAGCAAACCCATAATGTTCTAGTACAGCATTAGTAATGTGCTGTAGTACACAGCAAATTCGATTAAATATCTAGTCGTAACGTTGCAAAGCAATATGAAATGGAACAAGTGTGTAAGGATTGTAATAGGGAAGATGAATGGTCGACTTCGGTTCACTGGGATAATTTTAGAAAACTGTGTTTCGTCTTGTTGAGTACCGTTCGAGTGTTTGAGATCCGCAACAGGTCAGATTAAAGGAAGACATCGAAGCAATTCTGAGGTAGGCTGCTAGATTTGTTACCTGTAGGTTCGATCAACACGCTAGTATTACAGAGATGTTTTGGAAGCTCAAATGGGAAGCACTGGAGGGAAGGCAAAATCCATTTCGAGGAGCATTCTTGAGGAAACTTAGAGAACCGGCATTGTGGGGCTGACTGCAGAACGACTCTACCGCTACCAACGCACATTTCACCTAAGGACCATGAAGATAAGGTTAGAGATTGTTACTGAGTCATACAGACAGGCGATTTTCTCTCGCTCTGTTTGCGAGTGGAACAGGAAAGGAAGTGACTACTGGTGATTCGTGGTACCCTCTGCCAAGCACCATATTATGGCTTGTGGAGTATGTATGTAGATGTTTAGTCACAGGATCGTTTAACAAGCGCTATAGTGCTACGGAGACGTTCGACAAAAGGCGGTGACAGTCGCTACAAGATAAGAGTTGTGTAGCGCTGAGAGGGTTACTTTTGAACTACCGAGAGTGTTCGTCGCAAGAAGAGTCGAGCAACATATTTCTTCCTTCCACATACGTCTCTCGAAATGACCACGACGACACTCGACAGTCTTTCTTCCCACTCACCATTCCCGAATGGATCAGGGGAGGAGAAAAATGATAATGCTACCAGAGCCACACACATTAAGCTGGCTTGCGGAAGATAGGTGAAGTTGTAGATGTACTTTCCCTATCACTGATCCTGACTGCTAAGCCTTGGGCACTTGTGAAGCTGACTCTGCGTCACTTAAGAAATGAAACAAATGCAGTAGTTCACCCTCCGCGTGTCGGTTCCTCTCGCAGCAAGACCGGGGTAAGTTCACGATGTTAAAAATAAGCCTTTTTCAATAAATCAGTTTTTGGAGGCAGTTCTCTCTCTTTGCATCCACTAATAGAACAGACTTTTAACCAATTATACCGACTTGTATAGTTTTTTTTAAAGATAATCACCATTATTTTACCATGTTAATAAATTTTTACAAGTATATCATATTGTCCCAGCACTGGAAATCGTTGATTACACTTTTACATTAATTAAGTAAACATTACTACGTACATCCATCAAAACCAGTTAAGCGTATAATTGGTTCTCTATCTTGAAACGAAACAAATGTCATATACTGTATTTTTTGATAACACAGAATATTGTGCAAAGGAAAACTACACATATATGTTTTGTTTTAACCGATTATGGAATGAAAAAGGAACATTACTTGAAAAAACAAAAAAGTTGCAATGTCCCGTAACATCAAGGAACATAAAATGGTGTGTTCCGTGCGCAGTCCAATAGTGTTTAGTCCTCCACGAACCCTCAGGCACTCTTGAATGCGACGGGACGTGCTCAATTCCAACTCATTGCAGGTCACCTTAGACATATTGTCCCACTTCTCAATGGCAGCATTCCTGAGAGCTTCAGTCGTTAATAGAGAATGTTGACGACTAGAAATCGGTCTTTTGAGAAAGCTCCTTGCATGCTCTATGTAGAGCAAAACCACTGAATATTGTTTTCAGAAACTGCGGCAGTCATTTTGCCTTGAATGGAACAAGTAGTGTACGACGACCATACATGCATGGTACCTTACCAGAATACGACTGAGCCATCGGACAGTTGGTGAGGTCCCACAGTCATTAAGGGATGATTGCTTTCCCCTATTCGCCTCCATCTGCGAACAGGTTACAAGGCTATTCACACCTCGTCTGTGAACAGCGTTTTGGTTCACTGATCTCGTGTCCAATATTCATGAGACCTAGCCCGTCTCACACTAGCACCCCTGTGATGTGGACGGAGTGGTGGAGTCCTGAGAGGTCTTCGGCTGTACAACTCCCCACCATGTAGTTGGCTGCGCAAAGTTTGTATACTTAGGTTAAACCCTGTGGCTTCCCGAAGCTCGTGGTGTAGAGTAGTGTCTATCTTTGTAGGATGCCCCGTGCAGATATCGTCACATACCAGTCGTGAGCTGCTGCTGTTTTGCTTGGACGGCCTTCGCTATGTTGATCCGCTACTGAATGCGTTTCCTGGTACTTTTTCCACAGTCTGCAGACAACAAACTGATTAACGTGAAAAATATTCGCAACGTCAATTTGTCTTACGTTTTGTCCCATCAGTGTGATGATTTTTATACAGCCTGCCATGGAAAGTCTGTTCCGAGGCACACGGACAACTATGGATTCAGAAGAACTCAACTCTGATGTACTGCGTTTGCTTACAAGCCGACAAGCCGTGACTGCACGGGCACTGATGAGGCAGAGTGGCAACACCGAACGAGTTCACATTATATACACAAACAGCATCTTACATAAATACAGAAGGAACGGCCATATTGACTTATGTAGTTCTCTCTTTATGTCAATTATTATTTTTCTTACTGAATTTGATTATGATTACTTTTTCCCTATTCTTTTTTTTTAGCTTTTACTGTTTGTGATTGGTGGTAATTTGGGAATGTATGTCTCATTGATCAGTATGTAATAAGCTGAAAGTAGTACAACGCGAAATCAGTGCTTTTTTCAATAAAAATAACAGACAAATTTTTCTGCTTCTAACATTTCTCATGCCACCATGTTTCATATTAACAACAATCTATCCAGTTTTCTAGTGGGCGTCAACATAAACTTTGTTATCAAAAATATCAGGACACATGGCTGAAAATAACTTAGAACTTCTGGGCGCATTCCAGCGGTAATGCTGGAATTCAATATTCTACTCTCGCAGGCATACGTTCAATCAGGTGCTGGAAGGTTTCGTGGGGATTGGCAGCCCATTCTTTACGGAGTTCTGCACTGAGGCAAGGTACCGATGTCGGTCGGTGAGGCCTGGCACGAAGTCGGCGCTCCAAAACATGCTAAAGGTGTTCTATAGGATTCAGGTCAGGACTCTGTGCAGGCCAGTTCATTACATGTATGTTATTTTTGTGTAACCACTCCGCCACAGGGCGTACATTATGAACATCTGCTCGAACGTTTTGAAAGATCCAATCGCCATCCCCGAATTGCTCTTCAACAGTGGGAAGCAAGAAGGTGCTTAAAACATCAATGTAGGCCTGTGCTGTGATAGCGCTACGCAAAACAACAAGGGGTGCAGCCACCCCCCCCCCCCCCCCATGAAAAAGACGGCCACCCCATAACACCACCGCCTCCGAATTTTACTGTTGTCACTACTGTTGGTACTACACACGGCCTGCCGGAGTGGCCGAGCGGTTCTAGGCGCTTCAGTCTGGAACCGCGCCACCGCTACGGTCGCAGGTTCGAATCCTGCCTCGGGCAAGGATGTGTGTGATGTCCTTAGGTTAGTTAGGTTTAAGCAGTTCTAAGTTCTATGGGACTGATGACCTCAGATGTTAAGTCCCATAGTGCTCCGAGCCGGTTTTTTGAATCACTTTAATTGTACATGGTGATTTCTCGTTTGGTGATTTCTCGTCATCCTGAAAGATTTCGTCGTATAATTCAGGCTTTGCTTGTCCAGCTCAAGAGTCAATAATTAGCAGAAACCGTTCTTGACCCACATAAGATTTGAAACACTAGTTGAGAAGTCAGTATACAGTTCTGTCATTAGCTTCCCACATTTGGAAGCCGTTATTACAACGTTTTTACAATTTTTCTCCTGTTCTTTTACTGCTTTTTTGAACTCGAGGATCAAAGTTATCGGTTGACTCTTGTAAACACAGAAACACATGAGGTAAGATGTTTCCAGACAGCAGGAGAGCATACGGAGCGGTATGTGTATGCGTCACTTCATTCATGTCGTGTCTTTTGACGAAAATAGTTTTTTTCCTTTCCCGGCCGCTGTGGCCGAGTGGTTCTAGGCGCTTCAGTCTGGAACCACGCGACCGCTACGGTCGCAGGTTCGAATCCTGCCTCGGGCATGGATGTGTGTGATGTCCTTAGGTTAGTTAGGTTTAAGTAGTTCTAGTTGACTGATGACCTCAGATGTTAAGTTCCATAGCGCTCAGAGCCATTTGAACCATTTTTGCTTCCTTTGACAGCTTGAGTCCTGTTGTACACCGACTGATACTGACATCCTGGAAAGAGAATCATAAAAATAGAGAGCAAAATGAATTTTTAAATACCCTACATTAAATAGCTGTCTGGTCAGTGTTGATAACAAAATCCATGTTGAAATTCGGTATTAGTTTTAATTTGTAGGTTAGAAATGTGTCTGCAGCAGCCAAGGTTTCTTCTATCGTCTCTGTTTATTTTTTTGAAAAAAATCTTGTCACGTTTCGCTGACGAATCCCTTGCTTATTTCTTATTTTTGATCATATGAACAGAATTGTCGGAACTTTAAATTCAAAATCTATACACTGCTGAGCTACTGCTAAAGCCCACTGTTGTAAATTCCGTATAGATGCCTGCTGATAGTTATCTCGAGCTTCAACAAAGCGATCATACGTCCCGGAATTGATTGCTGCGTGCTTATCAAATTGATTGTCCCATATTTTTATTTCTTCTTCCCACTTGGATAAATATTCCTTCTTTGTTAACCGGCTCCATCCTTCTTTTTTGTAGATTCCTCGTAGGGTGGGCGTTTGTGATATTAACAAAGTTAATTTTGTAATCCAAAGAAATACGGTCCACTTCTCTTGCCTTATTTTCTTCTAGCCCATATTCATCCGACGAGCTGTGGTCCTCATACTTTTCGAAAGGTCCATCTTCACAGTTTTCATTTTCGTGAGCAAGTTCATCATTAGTTGCAAGTATTTTTTCAGCCAACATGTTCACAGTAAGTCTGTGAATTTCTTCACCCATCAACATTGCTTCACGAGAAATTGTCGTTGAAGATTCCCATGCATTTAAATTATTTGCAGCTATCAAGCTTTCGTAATAAACAACCTCATCTTTAATATCGCCTTCGACACTTCACTGTATAATGAATCTGCAGCTTCTGATACTTTCGCGATGTCTTCATTGATAGACATTTTTAATTCACATTATTGCAAAAACTCCAATAATATTTCACAGTACAGAACGCTCCAATTTCTGCGGAAGTCTAGAATGAACTGGCACTGAAGCAGGTAAGGCCAATTGCTCGATTAGTTCCGTGCGTGCTTGACACTTCCTGGTTGTCTGCCTGTTTCTATATCCAACAGGACAACAGCTGTACTCTGCTTTTCCACGAAGACACCGGTTCCTCGAATTTAGAACTAATATTTATAACCTTCCCACAGCTTATAAAATCGCCCAATTTTGTAATAACATTGCAGTGACAGTAATTAACGCTTTAATTTACCTCCCTTAAAAATATATTTTAAAAAGTTTACGTTTTAAGTCGCCTGTGACAGCCATTTCATAAACAAAATAACATTATTTGTGATTTAATCGATAATACTTTAGGTCATTAACTTCATTCATTATAATTTTTAAGACAATTAAGAAAACAAAATGAAATCGAGCATGCAGGTAGTATCCAACCCGGACGGCTGCATGACATTCTAGTTCTCGGAATTTTCTGGATAGTGCGCCTTAAGAGGCGGACGCTGTGGCCGAGCGTTTATAGGCTCTTCAGTCCGGAATCGCGCTGCTGCAACGGTCGCAGGTTCGAATCTTGCCTCGGGCATGGATGTGTGTGATATTCTTAAGTTAGTTAGGTTTAAGTAGTTCTAAGTCTAGGGGACTTATGACCTCAGGTGTTAAGCCCCATAGTGCTTAGAGCCATTTGAACCATTTTTTGCGCCTTAAGCCTTCTATGAGTGGACATCCTTGAGGTATACTATCAACCTGCGATGTCTCATCCCGAATTGAATTTCCGAGACCGGAAAGTCCCCTTGTCAGTTCGATGCGGCGGTCACTCAGTGAGTGAGGAGCAAGTGGCGCGTGGCCCTGCCACACGGCTAGGAAACATGGAGTCTATTCGACTTCGTCACAACTTAGCTGCACTAATTGACCTCGCAAACGTTGTAGTGCATTTAGAACTAGAATATCTTTTTATATGTAGATTTTCCACTTTTCTATGGAGAAAGGGAATGCTGTATACCTGAGATTCATCATTTATAATCGCAGCGACTGAGTATAATTGTGAATTACGAAACGTAAAGTGATACTCGAAATTGAGTGTTAATGAAGATCACCGATTTAGCTGTGGAATTTCAGATTTGTGTAAATTAAAGCTGATGTAAAAATGCTCGTATTTAGTCTGCAATTAAAATCGCACTGACATTTAGACATATTTTGGACCAAACAAATGAGACGTATTTATGTTGACGAGCGTGTCAACTGATAATAATTGCGTACTTTGTTCAAAATTAACAAAAAAATTCAATCCACATTAACTGCAATCACCGCAAAGAGGAAGGAAGCACAAGATGTAGTGATTAGCAGAGATGAACGAAATTCGGATAAGTTCCTAGGGGGAGAATTGCTGGAACAAGCACATCATTCCAACCACTTTATTCACCAATAAATTATTTGTAACTTAAATAACGAATACACTGGTGTCCACGACAAACGATATAATCATACAGACTCTCAACAGATGTCTGTGCGATCCTGTTCTGCACGGAAGAAGGGATTCTCGTCAATGGACAACCACGCAGACGATGACTCCAGGGCACCTACCTAACGGTTTAGTGTCTCCAAGGCAGTCCCACATCCACAATCGCTATGTACACATTCACAGACGGTGCAGTATGGCACAGAGAAGACGCCTACCAGACTCTCCGCGGTGAAGGGCCGTAGAAATAATGGAAGCTGGACAGTCGCAAGTTGATGAGGCCAGATGGCTTACTGTGAGTCATTTTGTTGCTTCTCGGATGTGGTACAGAGACCGAGGCTGCTTTCCAAAGACCAGTACAGGGCCGACCACGTGTGACATCAGAAAGGGCCGTTATTTGGCTGTAAGGGCACGGTAGGTACCGCCTTAGTACAGCACGGTAACTGGCATCTGACGTCGCAGCATTCACTAGACGTGTTGTATAAAGGCAAACTGTGCACAGAAGACTTTAGCAGAGTGGCCTTCATTGTCAGAGAGCTGATGTATGTGTACTTCTGACGCGACTTCACAGAAGGGAAAGTCTAGAGTAGAGTCGTCAACATGCCATCTCGATATTCGAACGTTGGGTCAATGCTCTTTTCACAGATGAACCTCAATTTGTTCTGAAGAGTGATTCTCCACAGATCCGCATCTGGAGGGAACGTGAAACACGATTTTGGGACCCAAACACTGTGGAAAGAGACCGATATCGAGGAGGATCTCTAATGATGTCGGCAGGGATTATGTTGAGCACCCAAACACCTCTTTGCGAAATTGTGACTGCTCGCTCTCCCGATTTGAATCCCTTAGAGCACATCTGGGATGCACTAGGGAGACGACTAGCATCATGTCAGCATCCACCAATCACTCTCCAAGACTTCGAGTAGCTTTGCAGGAAGAATGGGCATTACTGCCTCAACATGATGACATTATTTACAGCACGCCCCGTCGTTGTCAGGCCTGCACTGCTGCCAGAGGTGGTCACATCCCATACTGAGCACATTAACCAGTTGTCGGAATGTGTGTGCATATCTGTTAAGTTGGAAGAAAAAAGAAGAACACTTTTGTCTACCGTTACGCATGTTTCAGTTGTTTGCTTTCTGTATTATTTACATTGTTTCTACTTTACTATCACCTGTTCATACTGTTGTGAGGCAAAATAAACATAACCTCGCAAAATTTCTGTTTGTTGCTCTAATTTTGGGCAATAGTGTATGTTCTTTGTTTACTTCTTGTACTGAATTCTGTGACTAATGTTTGTTCCCTTGGCTCAGTGCTGTTTCTGTTTGATAAATAACTTAAGAATGGTTTGTACAGAAACATGCCTCAGAGTTTCAGTTCCAGGATACAAAACTAAGGGTTTGAGGTTCTATCTCACGTTGGTCCTACGATTTTCTCTGTTACTTACCGCTTCTTTCAACTCTAACAATGACACGTCAAGTTGCACCTTGTTTTGAAGTACGTGTTGAAATGTATGTCCCCTCTAACCGGCTGTGGAAGTCGGTTCAGAAGTGGGAGAAACCAAGGGTACACCACAATGCCTATTAAAGCATTGCAGCGCTCAACCCAACCTTCGGGTTTGTCATGGCTTTACATGCTTTACAGTGTAACAAATGAATCTTAAACATATTTATAAGCGGACGACCTTAGTAGTTACTACACTATCGGCACGGCCCCATTCAGATGTCTCCGCACCTGCCAGAGATACACACTCCCCCTGTAAACATGTACAAGTACTCTACATATGTAGCCAGAGATGAGAATGGAGCCAACACTCTTAATCTTCAACAACTTCCTTAGACAGCTAACACAATCGAATATGGGTCTCTTCTTGATATAATTACTCAGTCCATTCGTGTTTGCAGTACTACAAAATGAGTGAACCGAGTAAGAACTCAGTGGTTACTAACGATTAATATGAACAAATTTAAAACTGAAGTCTCCTAAAACGCTTATGGAATGCTGCTGAACGTGAAAAGTCATTCGAAAATGTTTTAGGATTAACTCTTCCGTTAGAATATGGAGTAGTCATGCCTCTATGCCGTTCGATAGAGCTTTGGGATTCAAAAAATCCGGAAGCAACACTGGGTTGTGATACATAAAGTTCATCACACTGCCAACTTTTTATCGAAAAAGTGACAAGAAAGGAATGGAAGAATTTTCCCGTCTTTATGCACCAACTGCAATTACTGCAACAATGTCTTACCCACGATTTAAAGACAAATACTTCACATATAATGCAGTCTATGACCAAGGGATGCTTCCAGCAAACTACAGAAAGGTAATAGCTAAGAAAATGTTGAAGAAATCGGGTCGCGACTTTCAATAAAGTTGTGACGTAAAAAGGCGATTTTATTCTGGACATGATTTGGGAGGTGAAGGTAACGAGGAATCACGCTTAATTATTTGCAAAAACACTGCATCGAAATCGATGATTTCTCGGTTTTTGGTGAAGACGATTGTAATTTGAAAGACTTGTATCGTTGTCCCCTAATAAAGACGATTTGAGGACATATAACGCGCTGGTATCTTCTCTACATGTGTAGAGCGTACTGTATTTTGTTCAATGTGTCACAATGGCAAATCGTCGAAAATCAAACTAACTTTCTGATGAGATGTTTGAAAAAAAAGTTGTTTTTAAAGTAATTTAAAACCAATGAAAAAAGTAGTTCGTAGATACTCTGGGTGTGCTGGGACTCAGTATCACAGTTGCGTGGAAAAAATACTAACCCAGACCCGTTAAGTGCATATTTACACATGTACATTTACATGTAGAATATAGAAAAATCAGACAATATAGAAGATATGTGAAAACTAGGGAAAATTGAAAAATGTTGAAAAATATGGAAAAAATGGTAAAAAATTTCAAAAGACGGTACATTTCAGATACGACATAGTCATCCAACATATCTGTATTTATACGTGGGAAGTAGTCGAAATTTTGTGACATAAGCACTAGATCAAAGTGTCTGAAGATATCTTGGATACTTTCCTAGAAAGATTCCAGTTTGTACCAAGGAATAAAGCTATTAGACTCACTGCATCGTCTGCTCCCAAAATGACTGAGAGCTCAGCGCTAAATGTTGAAAGATCTTAGAGACCCAACGTAAAAAAAAGTGGAGTTTTTTATTTATACACACGGAGGGAGAGACGTGGCGTCACACATTCACTCAGAAAAAAAGTGTTGTATACAGATGCAGTAATCGGAATATGCTGTAAAGAGGGGCTGTAGGTCCTTATTTTAACAACCAGATATATGTGATGGTTTGACACAGCATATGTTTGAAGGGGGGACGCATGTGAAGTTGTAGTGCTTTGAAGAAACCTTATAAAATCCAGAGTTTTCAAGGAAATGTAACTACATTTGGCACAGTTGTTACAGAGTCTTATATGGATACACACAAGAGTTTTTACACTTGTTGAAGTTATTATATGTTTTTACTTATAAACAACTGAATTTTTTTCAACAAGGTGAGTACAAACGTTCCTTTTCTGAAAAATCTGTGAGAACGAAATTAATATATTTTTTTACAAAGTTTGATTTACTATTATTATAAATATCTGTGGAACAGAATTTGGATACCTTCCTTTGGTAGATCGTAGGACTTTTCTTTTACATAAATGCCTTACAATTGTAGTAAATGAAAATTACTTCCACAGAATCTTTCACTATAGCATTGATTAATTTCATGCTCAATTTAAGTGTTATAATGGCAGTGGTTTGTGACGAAAATGTACATAAACTTGCCAAAATGTAAGTTACGGGCGACATGAATCAAATGTTTGACGGTGTTAGTATTAGGCCTTATATTATCCGCGTGAACTACTGCAATCTATATGCATTCACCTTTTCATCCTCAAGTAGTCTTTTCTTTGCTTGTCCCCATAGGTTAATCCGATTTTGAAATTGAGTAACAATAATGTCAACTGCATCAATTCTCCTGCTATCGGTTTTCTTCAGTGTCGAAAGGGTAATTGTTCCTGTGTCAAATCCCAGCCTCTGTAGAGTCCGTAATCTGACAAGATTAGCACAGTTAGAAACTAAACACGCATTATACGTTACAACTTCATCAGCAGTTGTAGTAACAAATATTGTCTTGCGGCGTGGTTCTCCTATCACAAAGTTGTAATTTCAATCAGGATTTTCAGTTTTTCCACGCACACATTTTTGTGGAAGTTCTGGATCTGCCAGACACTGAGACGTTCCCCAGTTTTTGCTTGCATAAACCTGGAAGGAAACACTGCAGGAATAAATAATATGAGGAAATACAGAGCAACAAAGGGGCATGGCCCCATGCAAACTTTTGTTAGTTATTATTTTTATCACAGTCAGAAGTGGAACTGGAACGAAATATTCAGGAATTGAAATTACAATACCATGTAGTAAATGAATATCCAATAAAGAATTTTTCACAATTTTTGTCGCTTTTGCGTACATGTCCACCCCCACTCCCTTTTTTATAGTGGAAACACGGTGCATTCTAGAGAGACAGTGTGACAAGACGAAACTCTCATACTCCCGCTAGTTCCCTGTACGTTTTTTTTTTAAATTTCGACACTGAATGCAGTGATATTCTCTCCCAATAGGTGAGGGCTTCATGTCACGTAAATTAGGAATCCTTAAATATTTGGGTGCAGTGTAGTGTGGTTCCATATACGAAATGCAGTACACATGGATGACATATTAAAGCTTCTACTACACATGTATTCTCGAGACGTTTGCTGATCACATGTATCCTAATTGGACGTGGCTTACTAGGAACACCTGACGGCGGGGTCACAAAAGGCCAGTGATGTAAACGGCATTCTAAGCCCCACAAATTGTATACCATGCAACCAAAATATTGCCTGCTAATGACGACATGGGGCAGGATTGGAGTTATCTAAAGATGAGCACAGCACGAGGCTATGGAAGGTGGTTGAACAGCTCAGTCGATCAGAAATCCACAACAGTCTACAGTGGGTAGTGGTGCTGATACAAAGCAGAGCGACAGCAACGATAGACAGGGCAAACATTGCAGTACATCTATCAAAACATGGACGAACTTGACATTTCGTCAGGAAAGAACTCAAGAAATCTAGCAGAGCGTGAAAGAAGTGAAAGATGAAGTACAGGATTATTACAAATGATTGAAGCGATTTCACAGCTCTACACTAACTTTATTATTTGAGATATTTTCACAATGCTTTGCACATACATACAAAAACTCAAAAAGTTTTTTTAGGCATTCACAAATGTTCGATATGTGCCCCTTTAGTGATTCGGCAGACATCAAGCCAATAATCAAGTTCCTCCCACACTCGGCGCAGCATGTCCCCATCAATGAATTCGAAAGCATCGTTGATGCGAGCTCGCAGTTCTGGCACGTTTCTCGGTAGAGGAGGTTTAAACACTGAATCTTTCACATAACCCCACAGAAAGAAATCGCATGGGGTTAAGTCGGGAGAGCGTGGAGGCCATGACATGAATTGCTGATAATGATCTCCACCACGACCGATCCATCGGCTATCCAATCTCCTGTTTAAGAAATGCCGAACATCATGATGGAAGTGCGGTGGAGCACCATCCTGTTGAAAGATGAAGTCGGCCCTGTCGGTCTCCAGTTGTGGCATGAGCCAATTTTCCAGCATGTCCAGATACACGTGTCCTGTAACATTTTTTTCGCAGAAGAAAAAGGGGCCGTAAACTTTAAACCGTGAGATTGCACAAAACACGTCAACTTTTGATGAATCGCGAATTTGCTGCACGAATGCGTGAGGATTCTCTACCACCCAGATTCGCACATTGTGTCTGTTTACTTCACCATTAAGAAAAAATGTTGCTTCATCACTGAAAACAAGTTTCGCACTGAACGCATGCTCTTTCATGAGCTGTTGCAACAGCGCCGAAAATTCAAAGCGTTTGACTTTGCATCGGGTGTCAGGGCTTGTAGCAATTGTAAACGGTAAGGATTCTGCTTTAGCCTTTTCCGTAAGATTTTCCAAACCGTCGGCTGCGGTACGTTTAGCTCCCTGCTTGCTTTATTCGTCGACTTCCGCGGGCTACGCGTGAAACTTGCCCGCACGCGTTCAACCGTTTCTTCGCTCGCTGCAGGCCGACCCGTTGATTTCCCCTTACAGAGGCATCCAGAAGCTTTAAACTGCGCATACCATCGCCGAATGGAGTTAGCAGTTGGTGGATCTTTGTTGAACTTCGTCCTGAAGTGTCGTTGCACTGTTATGACTGACTCATGTGATTGCATTTCAAGCACGACATACGCTTTCTCGACTCCTGTCGCCATTTTGTCTCACTGCGCTCTCGAGCCCTCTGGCGGCAGAAACCTGAAGTGCGGCTTCAGCCGAACAAAACTTTAAGAGGTTTTCTACGTATCTGTAGTGTGTCGTGACCATATGTCAATGAATGGAGCTACAGTGAATTTATGAAATCGCTTCAATCATCTGTAATAGCCCTGTATTAGGATTAATTCAAGGTGAGTCAGTGGAATTTGTGGAATCGTAACGCTCGACTGTGCGGACAATGTACATGATGTGTACAATGATGAAGATACGTGGTTAACAAGTGAAAGTGATACTGAAACAGGTGTAGAGCCATGTAGTTCATCATCCTCATCATCTTTGTCGGACAGGATGCCACAAATCCCGTCTCCAATGAAACGTAGTAAAGTGAAATCATTGTATAAGGATACATGGAAGATCATCCATAGCATAGTAGAAAATCAATTACGAACAGATTTCGAATATGTCAGTAGCGATACGACCGTGTAGTGCATAAGGAAAACGACAGAAGTCCAAGGGAGGACAAGGTGCACTTGTTACAAAAACTGGTGTTTCCGCGTTTCAAGTATGCTCGGTATAACTTATAGGATGTGGATGATAGTGACGTACTACGTTATGCACATCAAATTGCGTGCGCCGTAGATTACAGTGATTTCAAGGGCAGCTGCAAAAGGTTGAATAACTTCAAACAGTGCTACAAAGTTGGAAGACGTAAGATAAACGAAATTTCAAACAAAGCGTCAACTTGACGATGCAACGATGTGGAATCGGTCCTATAATTTGTAGATGAGATAAACGAACGTATCCCATCCTTCAACATGGAATTTGTTTCCAACTCCGACAAATCGGGATTTGAAGAGGAAATGCATATGAAAGGGACCCTGGAAATTAGAGGTTTCAAAGACCAACTAAGATCGGTGCCTTAATGCATTTGGTATAAAATGGCCCACATTTTGACACAATTTTTCGGGATGTTTGTTTGTAGGAAGTTTTTCTGGTTTCGGCCTTTAATATTTCCTGTTAGAATATGGACACTTTATTTTATATAGCCTGTATATGGATACAAGAAAATGGGATCTGTCTCCAATAATCCAAGGTTAGTTGGAAATGAATCGTATGTATCGTTGTTGGACGCAATCTGTATCTTCATAGGTCACGGTCTACATCCCCTTCATTTAGACGCAAAAAAATATGATTGAGTGGCGTTTGTGTGTGTCAAACCATGAAACTGTAGCTAATACTGTTATCTGTTGGACAATGTGTCACTATTTTGTCCTTACAGTCACATCAACGGTGATAGTTTATAACTGTGTTTCGCGGTACTCGCACATAACAGTGAAACTTGTAACAGATTATATATGCTGAGTAGAAGATTACATTACAAGGCCGGGGTTATACGTCAAGCATCATGTTTATTTCAGATCTACAACAGTAAATGTTATATGTTGATTGCTTGTATTATTATTGCAGACACGAACTGGAGGTGGTACTGAAACAACCTTTATTCATGTGAAAATATTCTCGGTATTGAAACAGCGCCAAGTAAAAATAAAAGTTCGAGCTTTCGAGCTTCATCGTTGACAGGACAGAGAAATTCGCTGATTTCTTTACGTCTTAGTTGATGCCGCTAACATCGCGGACATCGTCGCGACCTCTGGCAACATAACGACAGTCAACTGCTTCTGACGAGGGCGATGGAGCTTATCGCTGAGAAATCATTCTTTTATTCTAATCGGGATAAATTTCGTTTCTAAATAATCTTTATTCAAAGTATTCGTGAGGTATGGTCTAAGTTCCATGACAGCATTAACAAAAAGACTATGTACTATATCACCCAATGCGCTGTCATAACAGTCAAATGATCACGAGAATCTCATTAAATGTGGGCACTATGCGTTGTGTCCTACCGTGATCGTTATGAATATCAACTAAAAATAGAGATAACTGTGATCATTCACATTTAATAACACCAAGTAAATGAATTAACTCAATACATCCCCACATTGGACCTCTCATAACTAGGATCCAATCATCAATACTTAAGTGTACGAAATGTGGAGTGTAGTTATACACCGAGGTGACAAAAGTCATGGGATAGAGGTATGCACATATAGAGATATAGTTATAGTATCCGCACACAAGGAATAAAAGGGCAGCTGTTATTTGTACTTGGGTGATTCGCGTGAAAAGGTTTCCGACGTGATTATGGCTGCACGAAGGAATTAACGAACTCTGAACGCGGAATGGTAGTTGGAAGTAGATACATAAGACATTGCATTTTGAAAACCACTAGAGAATTCAGTATTCTGCTATACACAGTGTCAAGAGTGTGCTGAGAATACCAGAGTTCAGGCATTATCTCTCACCAATGACAACCTGTTTGCACAGAGATGTCAGTGCTAACAGACAAGCAACAGTGAGTGAAATAACCAGAGGGATCAATGTGGGTCGTACGACGAAAGTACACGCTTGGACAGTGCGGCAAAATTTGGTGTTGTTGGGCTACGGCAGCAGACCACCGACACGAGTGCCTTTGCTAATAGCAGAACACCGCCTTCAGCGTCACTCCTGATCTCGTGACCACATCGGTTGGATCCTAGACGACTGGAAAACCGTGGCCTGGTCAGATGTGTCCCGATTTCAGTTGGTAAGACCTGACGGTAGGGTTTGACTGAGACACTGAACCCACAGAACCATGCGCTCAAGTTGTCGACAAGGTACTTGCAAGTTAGTGGTGGCTCCATAATGGTGTGGTCGCTGTTTACATAGAATGAACTGCAAGTAAGGTACCGACCCCACAGAACAATGGACTCAAGTTGTCGACAAGGTACTTGCAAGTTAGCGGTGGTTCCATAATGATGTGGTCGCTGATTACATAGGATGAACTGCGAGTGAGCCACCAACCCCACAGAACCATGGACTTATGTTGTCGACAAGGTACTTGCAAGATAGTGGTGGCTCCATAATGGTGTGGTTGCTGTTTACATAGAATAAACTGAGAGTGAGGTACCGACCCCGAAGAACCATAGACTCAAGTTGTCGACAAGGTACTTGCAAGACAGTGGTGGCTCCATAATGGGGTGGTCGCTGTTTACATACAATAAACTGCGAGGGAGGTACAGACCCCACAGAACCTTGTACACATGTTGTCGACAAGGTACTTGCAAGTTAATGGTGGCTCCATAATGGTTTGGTCCCTGTTTACATAGAATAAACTGCGAGTAAGGTACCGACCCTACAGAACCATGGCCTCAAGTTCTCGACAAGGTACTTGCAAGTTAGTGGTGGCTCCATAATGGTGTGTTCGCTATTTACATAGAATGAACTGTGAGTGAGGTACCAACCCCACAGAACCATGGACTCAAGCTGTCGACAAAGTACTTGCAAGTTAGTGGTGGCGCCATAATGGTGTGGTCGCTGATTACATAGGATGAACTGTGAGTGAGGCACTGAGCCCACAGAACCATGGACTCAAGTTGTCGACAAGGTACTTGCAAGACAGTGGTGGCTCCATAATGGGGTGGTCGCTGTTTACATACAATAAACTGCGAGTGAGGTACAGACCCCACAGAACCTTGTACACATGTTGTCGACAAGGTACTTGCAAGTTAATGGTGGCTCCATAATGGTGTGGTCCCTGTTTACATAGAATAAACTGCGAGTAAGGTACCGACCCTACAGAACCATGGCCTCAAGTTCTCGACAAGGTACTTGCAAGTTAGTGGTGGCTCCATAATGGTGTGTTCGCTATTTACATAGAATGAACTGTGAGTGAGGTACCAACCCCACAGAACCATGGACTCAAGCTGTCGACAAAGTACTTGCAAGTTAGTGGTGGCGCCATAATGGTGTGGTCGCTGATTACATAGGATGAACTGTGAGTGAGGCACTGAGCCCACAGAACCATGGACTCAAGTTGTCGACAAGGTACTTGCAAGTAAGTGGTAGCTCCATAATAGTGTGGTCGTTTTTACATAGATTGTTCTGCGACTGAGGTACCGACCCCACAGAACCATGGACTCAAGTTGTCGCCAAGGTACTTGGAAGTTAGTGGTGGCTCCATAACGGTGTGGTCGCTATTTACATAGAATGAACTGCGAGTGAGGTAACGACCGCACAGAACCATGCACTCAAGTTGTCGATAAGATACTTGCAAGTCAGTGGTGGCTTCATAATGGTGTGGTCGCTGTTTACATAGAATGAACTGCGAGTGAGACACCGAACCCACAAAACCATGGACTTTAGCTGTCGACAAGGTACTTGCAAGTTAGTGTTGGCTCAATAATGGTGTGGTCGCCGTTTACATAGAACGAACTGCGAGTGAGGTACTGACCCATCAGAACCATGGACTCAAGTTGTCGACAAGGTACTTGCAAGTTAGTGGTGGCTCCATAATGGTGTGAGTGCTGTTTACATACAATGAACTGCGAGTGAGATACCGTCCCCACAGAACCATGGACTCAAGTTGTCGACAAGGTACTTGCAAGTTAGTGGTGGCGCCGTAATGGTGTGGTCGTTGTTTACTTAGATTGGTCTGCGAGTGAATTACAGACCCCACAGAACCATGGACTCAAGATGTAGACAAGGTTCTTGCAAGGTAGTGGTGACTCCATAATGGTCTAGTCGCAATTACCATAGAATGAACTGCGGGTGATGCACTGACCCCACAGAACCATGGACACAAGTTGTCGACATGGTAGTTGCAAGTTCGTCGTGGCTAACTAATGGTGAGGTCGCTGTTTACATTGAATGAACTGCGAGTGAGGCACCAACTATACAGAACCATGGAGTCAAGTTGTCGATATGGTACTTGCAAGTTACTGGTGGCTCCATAATGGTGTGGTTGCTGTGTGCCTAGAATGAACTGCGAGTGAGGTACCGAACCCACAGAACCATGCTCACAAGATGTCGACTAGGTACTTGTAAGTTAGTGGTGGCTCCATAATGGTATAGTCACTGTTTAGATAGAATAAACTGCGAGTGAGGCACTGACCCTACAGAACGTCATAAGCGCGTGACTGCGTGTGAGATCGCTCTCTAAGTTTTCGTCTATTTTTAGGTTTCAGATATATATTTTAACTGTTTTGTGATAATATTTACTATATAAGTGACTTATTAGTGGTTTCTTCATTCACCTCTGCATTTCTTGTGTTGTGGCCTGATATTTGTGAGTGTTTCGTATCGAGCAACTTAACCTCTTACCCGTGTTTGCATTCCGCGCTGACCAGTTGCAGCTGTAGCGGCGCATCGAAAGATAAGTACTAATTAATTGTTTGTGTATAGTAGTTTATTTAGGAACTTTAGTAGTCTTCAACCGGTGTTCTTGGTGTTTTCCGGTGAAATAACTTCAGAAGAAATTTTTGCGAACTGCTTTCAGTTCGTTACTGTCATTAGACGTTTAATTTTCTTTCTGTGTTAGTATTTTGTTATATTCTCATTTGTTGTTGATTAATACTGTCAATAATAGTAGTTACTTCCCTTGTAGAGCAAGTTTGTGATAATTGTAGTCAGTTTTTAACATCTTCTTATTGTAGTAGCGGAACTTAGATAAAGTTGTTTTCTTGTTTCAATAATTGTAAAATTTTACCATGAGGGAGAAGTGTGGGCTTTGCCGTAGGTTCGTGAGTAGTGGATTGCGGTGTGAGACTTGTTCGAAGTATTTTCACTGGGGGGAATGCAGTGGGGAAGCCAGTGGGCATTCTGGTGAGATCCTCTCCTGGAACTGCAGGTTATGTAGCAAGAGTAAGTTGATAGAGGAGCAGGAGCGTAAGATCTGTGCCCTTCAGGTGCAGTTGAAAAATGCACAGGAGGAGCTGGATAGGATGAGGAGGGAGAAGGGGGTTGGGGAATGGAAGCTGGCTGTTGGCAAGAGATCTGCTAGGAGAAGGAGATTTTCAGATAGTTTTACTATTGGTGTTTGTAATAGATATGACCAACTGTCAGAGTCTAGTGGAGAGGAATCTCTAGTAGCTGTAGATGTAGGAAGTATGCAGCAGACCTCAGCAGTTACGGTGGCTAGGACAGTTGCAAAGTCTAAGAGAAAGAAGAAGGTTCTGCTGTTAGGTAGTTCTCATGGTAGAGGTGTAGGCCAGCAGTTGCAGGATGTTTTGGGGAGTGAGCACCAGGTCACCAGCATTGTGAAGCCTAATGCAGGATTGGCTCAGGTGACTTTTAACATAGGGGGGTTATGTAGGGATTTTACTAAAGAGGATCAGGTAGTGATTGTGGGTGGGGCTGGTAATAGTATTGATAGGGATGGGGAGTATGACATAGATGGTGACCTGGAAAAGATAGCCACTCAGACTGGCAACACGAATGTGCATTTCGTGGAACTGTTTCAGCGTCACGATCGGCCTCATCTTAATACAGCCGTCAGGCGTAATAACATGAGACGTGGGGGAGGTTGGCAAAACTTATAGGTGACAGCATAGGTGGGGGTGGTGGGATCACTCATGATAAAATTCCGGTAGTTGTGGGTGTTAGAGCTGTACCTTTTTTTAGATTGAAGTCAGCTAATAGGTATTCCTGCTTAAGGGAAGTCTCTCTAACAAAGAAACCACTTTGTACAAAGCTTGGGTATCCGATTAATGAGGGAATTAGTATATTTCATCAAAATATACAAGGTATTAGAGATAAAGTTAGTGAACTGCTTATAGAAATTATTGGTATATCTGAACACTTCTTAAATAAGGAGATAATTCAGAGGCTTCCTTTACCAGGATACAGGTTGGCTGGCAGCTTTTCTAGAAGCTCTTTGCGGTGTGGGGGAGTAGCCACGTATGTGAAAAACGGTATCCCATTTGAGTCAATTGATGTTTCAAAGTACTGCACTGAAAAGGTGTTTGAATGTTGTGCAGGTGTGGTTAAATTTAGTGGAGCTAAACTTCTTACTGTTGTTATTTATAGATCCCCAGACTCCGATTTCACAACATTTTTGCTAAAGCTAGAGGAGGTTCTTGGTTCAGTTTATAGGAAATACAAAAAGTTAGTGATATGTGGTGCCTTCAATATTAATTGTATAAGTGATTGTGCAAGGAAAAGGATGCTGGTAGACCTCCTTAATTCATATAATCTTATGCAAACCGTATTCTTTCCAACGAGAGTGTAAGGGAACAGTAGAACAACTATAGACAATATTTTTGTTCATTCGTCATTATTAGAAGGGCATTCTGTTAGCAAAAAGGTGAATGGCCTTTCAGATCATGATGCACAAACTTTAAGTCTAAAAGATTTTTGTGCTGCAACACATGTTAAATATAGTTACCAACATTTTAGGAAAGCTGATCCAGTTGCTGTACAGACTTTTGTAAACCTTATCAAGGAACAAGAGTGGCAAGATGTTTATAGTGCTGATACAGTAGACGATAAATATAACGCTTTCCTCAAGACTTTTCTCGTGCTCTTTGAAAGTTGCTTTCCGTTAGAACGTTCAAAACAGGGTACTAGCACAAACAGGCAGCCTGGGTGGCTGACTACAGGGATAAGAATATCTTGTAGAACAAAGTGGCAATTATATCAAAACGTTAGAAACAGTCAAAATCTAAATGCAGCAGCCCATTACAAACAGTATTGTAAGGTGCTTAAAAAAGTTATTAGGAAGGCAAAAAGTATGTGGTATGCAGATAGAATAGCTAAGTCTCAGGATAAAATTAAAACCATATGGTCAGTCGTAAAGGAAGTGGCTGGTCTGCAGAGACAGGTCGAGAATATAGAATCAGTGCGTAGTGGGAATTTCTGTGTTACTGATAAGTCGCATATATGTACAGTATTTAATAATCACTTTCTGAATATAGCAGGTGAACTAAATAGAAACCTAGTCCCAACAGGGAATCATATAGCGCTCTTAGAAAAAAGTGTTCCGAGACTGTTACCTGAAATGCTTCTCCATGATACTGACAAGAGGGAGATTGAGTTAATAATTAAATCACTAAAGACCAAGAACTCTCATGGATATGACGGGGTATCTAGCAGAATACTGACGTATTGTTCCACGTATGTTAGCTCAGTACTTAGCCATATCTGTAACTTTTCCTTTAGGAGTGGTCGGTTTCCTGACCGATTAAAGTACTCGGTAGTGAAGCCACTTTATAAAAAGGGAGACAGGGATAATGTTGACAATTATAGACCTATTTCTATGCCATCGGTGTTTGCTAAAGTTATCGAGAGGCTTGTATATACAAGGTTACTGCAGCATTTAAATTCACATAATTTGCTGTCAAATGTACAGTTTGGTTTTAGAAATGGTTTAACAACTGAAAATGCTATAGTCTCTTTCCTCTGTGAGGTTTTGGACGGATTAAATAAAAGGTTGCGAACGTTAGGTGTTTTCTTTGATTTAACGAAGGCTTTTGACTGTGTTGACCACAAAATATTACTGCAGAAGTTGGAACATTATGGAGTAAGGGGAGTAGCTTACAATTGGTTCGCCTCCTACTTTAAGAACAGAAAGCAGTAGGTAATCCTCCGCAATATTGAGAGTGGTAATGATGTTCAGTCCCAATGGGGCACTGTTAAATGGGGCATTCCCCAAGGGTCGGTGCTGGGGCCACTGCTGTTTCTTATTTATGTAAATGATATGCCTTCTAGTATTACAGGTGATTGAAAAATATTTCTGCTTGCTGATGACACCACCTAGGTAGTGAAGGATCTTGTGTGTAATATTGAAACATTATCAAATAATGTAGTTCATGATATAAGTTCGTGGCTTGTGGAAAATAATTTGATGCTAAATCACAGTAAGACTCAGTTTTTACAGTTTCTAACCCAGAATTCAACAAGAACTGACATTTTAATCAGACAGAATGGGCATGTTATAAGCGAGACGGAACAGTTCAAGTTCCTAGGCGTACGGATAGATAGTAAGCTGTTGTGGAAAGCCCATGTTCAGGATCTTGTTCAGAAACTAAATGCCACTTTATTTACCATTAGAACAGTATCTGAAATAAGTGACATTTCAACACGAAAAGTAGTATACTTCGCATATTTTCATACGCTTATGTCATACGGTATTATTTTTTGGGGTAATTCTTCTGATTCAAAAAGGGTATTTTTGGCTCAAAAACGGGCTGTTCGAGCTATGTATGGTGTAAGTTCGAAAACCTCTTGTCGACCCCTATTCAATAGTCTGGGAATTTTGAGATTGCCCTCACAGTATGTATTTTCTTTAATGTCGTTTGTTGTTAGCAATATTAGCTTATTCCCAAGAGTAAGCAGCTTTCACTCAGTTAACACTAGGCAGAAATCAAATCTGCATGTGGAATGCACTTCCTTGACTCTTGTGCAGAAAGGAGTGCAGTATTCTGCTGCATCCATTTTCAGTAAGCTACCACAAGAACTCAAAAATCTTAGCAGTAGCCCAAACACTTTTAAGTCTAAACTGAAGAGTTTCCTCATGGCTCACTCCTTCTATTCTGTCGAGGAGCTCCTGGAAGAGCTAAAAAATTAAGCAAATTCCACTGTCACATTCTTGATTTTCTTTATTTAAACTAACGACTTGTCGCCTGAATATGTTTGTTATATTTCATTTTATCTGTTTCTACAATCGTGTTATAATTTCATGTATTGACTCGTTCCATGACCATGGAGACTTCTCCTAAATGTGGTCCCACAGAACAATAAAAAAAAAAAAAAATATGGACTTAAGTTGTCGACATGGTACTTGCAAGTTAATGGTGGCTCGATAATGGTGTGGTCGCTGTGTACCTAGAATGAACTGCAAGTGAGGTACCGAACCCACAGAACCATGGACACAAGATGTCGACAAGGTACTTGTAAGTTAGTGGTGGCTCCATAATGGTGTGGTCACTGTTTACATAGAATGAACTGCGAGTGAGGCACCGATCCTACAGATCCATGGACTCAAGTTGTCCACATGGTACTTGCAAGTTAGTGGTGGCTCCATAATGGTGAGGTCGCTGTTTACTTAGAATGAACTGCGAGTGAGGCACCAAACCTACAGAACCATGGACTCAAGTTGTCGACATGGTTCTTGCAGGTTACTGGTGGCTCCATAATGGTGTAGTCGCTGTTTACATACAATAATCTGCGAGTGAGGCACTGACACCACTGAACCATGGACTTAAGTTGTCGACAAGCTACTTACATGTTTGTGGTGGCTCCATAATGGTTTGGTCGCTGTTTATACAGAATGAGCTGCGAGTGAGGCACCGAGCCTATAGAACCATGGACTCAAGTTCTCAACATGGTACTTGCAACTTACAGTTGGCTTGATAATGTTGTTGTCGCTGTTAACATAGAATGAACCGCTAGTCAGGTACCGAACCCACAGAACCCTGCACACAAGTTGTCGACAAGGTTCTTACAAGTTACTGGTGGCTCCATAATGGAGTGGTCACAGTTTACAAGTAATGAACTGCGAGTTAGGCACCGACCCCGCAGAATCATGGATTCAAGTTGTCGACAAGCTTCTTGCAAGTTAGTGGTGGCTCCATAATGGTGTGGTCGCGGTTTACATAGAATGAATTGCGAGTGAGGCACCAACCCTACAGAACCATGGACTCAAGTTGCCAACATGGTACTTGCAAGCTACTGGCGGCTCCATAATGGTGTGGTCTCTGTTTACATAGAATGAACTCCGAGTGAGGTACTGAACTCACAGAACCATGGACACAAGTTGTCAACAAGATACTTACAACTTAGTGGTGGCTCCACAATGGAGTGGTGGCTCCACAATGGAGTTGTCGCAGTTTACAAGAAATGAACTGCGAATGATGCACCGACCCTACAGAACTGTGGATTCAAGTTGTCGACAAGGTTCTCGCAAGGTAGTGGTGGCTCCATAATAATGTAGTCGCAATTTACATATAATGAACTGCGAGTGTGGCATCGACGCCACAGACCCATGAACTCAAGTTGTCGTCAATGCACTTGCATGTTCGTGCTGGCTCAATAATGGTGAGGTCGCTGTTTACATAGAATGCTCTGCGAGTGAGGCACTGACCCTACAGTACCATGAACTCAAGTTGTCAGCATGGTACTTGCAAGTTACTGGTGGCACCATAATGGTGAGTCGCTGTTTACATAGAATGAACCGCGAGTAAGGTACTGAACCGACAGAACCATGGACAAAAGTTGTTGACATCATACTTGTAAGTTAGTGGTGGCTCCATACTGGAGTGATTGCAATTTACAAGGAAAGTACTGCCAGTGAGGCACAAAACCCACAGAACAATGGATTAAAGTTGTCGAAAAGGTGCTTGTAAGTTAGTGCTGGCTCCATAACTGTGTGGTCCCTGTTTACACAGAATGATCTGCGAGTGAGGCACGGACCCTACAGAACCATGGACTCGAGTTGTCGACATGGTACTTGCAAAATACAGATGGCTCCATAATGTTGTGTACACTGTTTACATAGAATGTACTGCGAGTGAGGTACTGACCCAACAGATCCATGGACTCAAGTTGTCGACATGGTATTTGCATGTTACTGGTGGCTACATAATTGTTTGGTCGCTGTTTACATTGAATGAACTGCGAGTGAGGTATCAAACCCACAGTACCATGGTTACAAGTTGTCGACAAGGTAGTTGCAATTTACTGGTTGTTCCATAATGGAGTGCTCACAATTTACAAGGAATGAACTGTGAGTGAGGCACCGACACCACAGAACCATGGACTCAAGATATTGACAAAGTAGTTTCAACTTCATGGTGGCTCCATAATGGTGTGGTCGCTGTTTGCATAGATTGAACTGTGAGTTAGGCACCGACCCCACAGAAGCATGGACTCAAGTTGTCGACAAGGTACTTGCAAGTTCGTGGTGCTCCATAATGGTGTCGTCGCTGTTTACAGAGAATGAGCTGCGAGTGAGGTACCAAACCCACAGAACCAAGAACACAAGTTGTCGAAAGGGTACTTGCAAGTTAGTGATGGCTCCATAATGGAGTGGCCGCAATTTACAAGGAATGAAGTGCGAGTGAGGCACCAACCCCACAGAACCATGGATTAAAGTTGTCGACAAGGTTCTTGCAAGTTGGTGGTGGCTCCATAATGGTGTGGTTGCTGTTTACATAGAATGAACTGCGAGTGAGGTACCGAACCCACAGAACCATGGACACAAGTTGTTGACAAGGTACTTGCAAGTTAGTGGTGTCTCCATAAAGCAGTGTTCCCAATTTACAAGAAATGAACTACGCGTGAGGCACCGACTCCTCACAAGCATGGATTGAATTTTTCCACAAGGTACTAGCAAATTAGTGGTGGCTCCACAATGGTGTCGTCGCCGTTAACATAGAATGAACAGCGAGTGCGGTACCGAACCCACAGGAACATGGAGACAAGTCGTCCACAAGATACTTGCAAGTTAGTGGTGGTACCGTAGTGGAGTGGTCGCAATTTAGAAGGCATGAACTGCGAGTAAGGCACGAAACCCACAGAACTGTAGGCTCAAGTTGTCCATAAGGTATTTGCAAGTTAGTGTTTGCTCCATCATGGTGTGGTTGCTGTTCACATAGAATTAACTGCAAGTGAGGCACCAAACTCACAGGACCATGGACTCAAGTTGTCGAGAAAGAATTTGCAAGTTAGTGGTGGGTACGTAATAGTGTGGTCGCGATTTACATAGAATGAATTTCGAGTGAGGCGCTGACCCCACAGAACCATGGATACATGTTGTTTAAAAGGTACTTGCAAGTTCGTGGTGGCTCCATAACGGTGTGGTCGCTGTTTACATAGAATAAAATGCGAGTGAGGCACCGACCCTACAGAACCATGGTCTCAAGTTGTCGACAAGGTACTTGCAAGTTCGTGGAGGCTCCATAATGGAGTGTTTGCAGTTTACAAGGAAAGAATTGTGACTGAAGCACTGACCCCACTGAACCATGGATGCAAGTTGTCAACAAGGTTCTTGCAAGTTAGTGGTAGCTCCATAATGGTGTGGTCGCTGTTTTCATTGAAAGAACTGTGAGTGAGGCACCGACCCCACAGAACCATGGACTGAAGTTGTCAACAAGGTAGTTGCAAGATCGTGGTGGCTCTATAATGGTGTGGTCGCCGTTTACATAGAATGAACTGCAAGTGAGGCACCGACCCTATAGAACCATGGACTCAAGATGTGTACATGGTACTTGCAAGTTAGTGATGGCTCCATTATGGTGTGGTCTCTTTTTACATAGAATGAACTGTGAGATAGGTACCAAACGCACAGAACGATGGCCAAAAGTTGTTGACAAGGTACTTGCAATATAGTGGTGGCTCCATATTGTAGTAGTCGCAATTTTCAAGGAATGGGCTGCGAGTGAAGCACCGGCCCTACAGAACCATGCATTTAAGTTGTCGACAAGGTTCTTGCAACGTAGTGATGACTCCATAATGGTGTAGTCGATATTTACATACAATGAATTGCGAGTGAGGCACAGACCCCACAGAACCATGACTCAAGTTGTCGACATGGTACTTGTAAGTTCTTCGTGGCTCCATAGTGGTGAGGTCACTGTTTAGATAGAATGAAGTGCGAATGAGGCACCAAACCTACAGAACCATGGAGTGAAGTTGTCGAGATGGTACTTGCAAGTTACCTGTGGCTCCATAATGATGTGTTCGCTGTTTACATGGAATGAACTGTGAGTGAGGCAACGACCCCCAGAACCATGGACTTAAGTTGTCGACAACTACTTGCAAATTTGTGGTGGTTGAATCATTGTGTGGTCGCTATTTACATAGAATGAACTGCGAGTGGGGCACCGACCCTACAGAAAAGTGGACTCAAGTTGTCCACATCTAACTTGCAAGTTACTGGTGGGTCCATAATGGTGGGGTCTCTGTTAAAAAAAAATGAATTGCGAGTGAAGTACCGAATCCACAGAACCATGGACGAAAGTTGTCGACAAGTTACTTGCAAGTTAGTGGTGGCTCCATATTGGAGTGGTCATAATTTACAAGGGATGAACTGCGAGTGAGGCACCGACCCTACAGAACCTGGATTTAGGTTGTCGACAAGGTTGTTGCAAGATAGTGTTGGCTCCATAATGGTATAATCGCAATTTACATAGAATGAACTGCGAGTGAGGCAGCGACCCCACAGAACCATGGACTCAGTTGTCGACAAGTACTTGCAAGTTCATGACGGCTCCATAATGGTGAGGTCGCTGTTTACATAGAATGAACTGCGAGTGAGGCACAATACCTACAGAAACATGGAGTCACGTTGTCAACATGGTACTTGCAAGTACATAGAATGAACTGCAAGTGAGGCACCGACCCTACAGAACCGTGGACTCAAGGTGTCGACATGGTACTTGCATGTTACTAGTGGCTCCATAATGGTGTGGTCTCTTTTTACATAGAATGAACTGCGAGTGTGGTACTGAACCTGCAGAACCATGGACACAAGTTGTCAACAGCGTACTTGCAAGTTAGTGGTGGCTCCACAATGGAGTGGTCGCTATTTACAAGGAATGAACTGCGACTGAGGCACCGACCCTACAGAACCATGGATTCTAGTTGTCGACAAGGTTCTTGCAAGGTAGTGGTGGCTCCATAATGTTGTAGTCAAAATTTACATAGAGTGAACTGCGAGTGAGGCACCGACCCCACAGAACCATCGACTCAAGTTGTCGCCAAGGTACTTGCAAGTTTGTGGTGGCTCCATAATGGTGTGGTCACTGTTTACATAGAATGAACTGCGAGTGAGGCACCGACCCTACAGAACCGTGGACTCAAGGTGTCGACATGGTACTTGCATGTTACTAGTGGCTCCATAATGGTGTGGTCTCTTTTTACATAGAATGAACTGCGAGTGTGGTACTGAACCCGCAGAACCATGGACACAAGTTGTCAACAGCGTACTTGCAAGTTAGTGGTGGCTCCACAATGGAGTGGTCGCTATTTACAAGGAATGAACTGCGACTGAGGCACCGACCCTACAGAATCATGGATTCTAGTTGTCGACAAGGTTCTTGCAAGGTAGTGGTGGCTCCATAATGTTGTAGTCAAAATTTACATAGAGTGAACTGCGAGTGAGGCACCGACCCCACAGAACCATCGACTCAAGTTGTCGCCAAGGTACTTGCAAGTTTGTGGTGGCTCCATAATGATGTGGTCACTGTTTACATAGAATGAACTGGGAGTGAGGCACCGACCCTAGAGAACCATGGACTCAAGTTGTCGACATGGTACTTGCAAGTTACTGGTGGCTCCATAATGGTGAGTCGCTGTTTACATAGAATGAACTGCGAGTGATGAACTGAACCCACAGAACCATGGACACAAGTTGTCGACATCGTACTTGTAAGTTAGTGGTGGCTCCATAATGGTGTGGTCGCAATTTACAAGTAAAGTACTGCCAGTGAGGCACCAACCCCGCAGAACCATGGATTAAAGTTGTTGACAAGGTTCTTGTAAGTTAGTGGTGGCTCCATAACTGTGTGGTCCCTGTTTACATAGAATGAACTGTGAGAGAGGCACGGACCCTACAGAACCATGAGCTCGAGTTGTTGACAGGGTACTTGCATGTTACTGGTGGCTCCATAATGGTGTGGTCGTTGTTTACATAGAATGAACTGCGAGTTAGGTACCCAACCCACACTACCATGGACACAAGTTGTCAGCAAGATACTTGCAATTTACTGGTGATTCCATAATGGAGTAGTCGCAATTTACAAGGAATGATCTGCAAGTGAGGCATCGACCGCACAGAACCATGGACTCAAGATGTCGACAAGGTATTTTCAATTTTGTGGAGGCTCCAAATTGGTGTGGTCGCTGTTTACATAGAGTGAACTTGCGAGTGAGGTACCAAACCCACAGATCCATGGACACAAGTTGTTGACAAGGTACTTGCAAGTTTCTGGTGGCATCATAATCGAGTGTTCTCAATTTGCAAGGAATGAACTACGAGTGAGGCACCGACGCCTCAGAACAATGGATTCAATTCGTCGACAAGGTACTTGCAAGTTCGTGGTGGCTCCATAATGGTGTGGTCGCTGTTTACATAGAAAGAACTGCAAGTGAGTTACCAAACCCACAGAACCATGGACACAAGTTGACGACAAGGTACTTGCAACTTTGTGGCAGCACCATAATATGAGTGGTCGCAATTTACAAGGAATGAGCTGCGAGTAAGGCACCAACCCACAGAACCGTAGACTCATGTTGTCGATAAGGTATTTGCAAATTAGTGGTTGCTCCATAATGGTGTGGTCGCTGTTCACATTGAATGAACTGCAAGTGAGGCACCGACTCCACAGAACCATGGACTCAAGATTTCGAAAAGGAACTTGCAAGTTCGTGGTGGCCCCATAATTGGGTGGTCGCTGTGTGGGGCGGCCGGTCGGAATTACTATTTGTTTATAAATGTTGAATGTTTTTCCCGGCCAATGTACCATATGTGGGGCGGTGGGTGGTATGATTGTTGTTTGTTATATAATGTTTGAATTTAGAACACTGCAGTTTCCCATCCGATTAAGGATATGTGGGGTGGCTTATGGAAATTTTGGTTGCTGTTGTTTAATGTTTGGTTTGTAATGTAATGTAGAAAAGAATCCATTTCCCTGCCGTTGAACCATATGTGGGGCGGCAGCTGGAATTAATTGTTATATAAATGTTCCTATTAATTATGCTGTCTTTTGCCGTTCTCAACACTTTCTTTCGAACAACAATTTTGGCAACCAGAAAGTGATTAGCAAAACGTGAAGCCTGTAATTAGGATTCCTTGTGCCCACTTCATCTGAGAATTACACATATAGCTACAGCTTATAGCTCTGAGGAATTAGGAGATTGTCTTGGATTCATAATCAAAAACGATCGTGAAACAACTTTCGCTATATTCTGAAAGTCACAGATGAAAAAAAAAAGAATCCACACAATCTGACTAACAGAGCAGTTCAGAGCCTAATGCGCTGATGCAAGTATATATGTCCAAATTAAATGTTTAAGTGAATGCTCGCCATAATTTGATGATAATGTTCATCAAACGCCACGCTAAATAATGGTAGAATGTTTGTCCCGCGACGGCACGTGAAAATACGACATACGCAAACAGAAGATAGATCATTAAAGTCATCCCAGAATTAACACTTCACTTGAAAATGATTTCGTGGTTACGGATATCCCGATTAACTTAATATGGCATACGGGGCTGTTTACAGCAATGATACCGACGCGACGCGACTCTCAACACAGGTGGTGTGCTATTCAGCGTCTGGAGAGAACTAGGGCCTTGCTTCCTCGCGCAGCGTTCTTATATATAAAGCCGCGGTGGGGACGGCTAAGGGAACGCGTGATCAAATCGGCTCTCCCGACTAGCCGCTGGGCTACTAATGCACCACATGAAGTTATTGAATAAATCATCGCTTCCTTTGCTGATGGTCGATGAAGCTCTCAATTTAAATGTGCATTCAACACACAGGTAAGTAATCATAATAAAAGTCTGACGTGGCTAAGTGAAATATTTTGGGCGAAAGAAGTAATTTAATTACACTACACGCAGTAGACGAGTTCTGAACTTGCCCTTTGGAGATACGCTATCGCTATAGTTTTATAGTTATTCAATTGAAACTACTCACATCTTTATGATTATAGCGGATCTCCCTTCTACTTAAATTTAAACGTCCTAGCCTTATTTATTCGCCTACTTAATCTAACTTGCTTCCTTAATTTTTAAGACAAAACCCAAACAATCATGAGTTTCCACTAAATTTTTAATTTGTGAGATCCAAAGTACTGTTTTTATTAGATTATTATGAAAAAGGAATCTAAATATAAATTCTTTAGTCTCTAGCTCTTTTCTGTTAGCCAACGATTTTCACAGAAAAACATCCAAATTGCGAAAATGGTGAAAGTTATTGCACTGACATTCAACACATGTTGATTTAGTATTACTCCTGACATGCTAGAAACGTTTCAGGTAATTTACTTGATTTTTAAAGTATTGCGCAACATTTATGACGTCAGAGCTAGTTACAGTGTACTAGGCTGGCACACAATGGAAAGACTGATGAGAATTTTATACGGCGTGAGTAGCCTGCTTCCCTACAGATGTTTACATAGAATGAACTGCGAGTGAGGCACCGACCCTACCGTATCATGGACTCAAGTTGTCAACATGGTACTTGCAAGTTACTGGTGGCTCCATAATGGTGTGGTCTTTGTTTACATAGAATGAACTGTAAGTGAGGTACCAAACCCACAGAACCATGGACACAAGTTGTCGACAATGTACTTCCAAGTTAGTGGTGGCTTCATAATGGAGTGGTCGCAATTTACAAGGAATGAACTGCGATTGAGGCACCGACCCTACAGAACCATGGATTCAAGTTGTCGAAAAGGTTCTTGCAAGGTAGTGGTTGCTCAATAATGGTGTAGTCGCATTTTACATAGAACGAACTGTGAGTGAGGCACCGACCCCACAGAATCATTGACTCAAGTTTTCGACAAGGTACTTGCAAGTTTGTGGTGGCTCCATAATGGTGAGGTCACTGTTTACATAGAATGAACTGTGAGTGAGGCACCAACCTTACAGAACCATGGAGTCAAGTTGTCAACATGGTACTTGCAAGTTAGTGGTAGCTCCATAATGGTGTGGTCGCTGTTTTCATTGAAAGAACTGTGAGTGAGGCACCGACCCCACAGAACCATGGACTGAAGTTGTCAACAAGGTAGTTGCAAGATCGTGGTGGCTCTATAATGGTGTGGTCGCCGTTTACATAGAATGAACTGCAAGTGAGGCACCGACCCTATAGAACCATGGACTCAAGATGTGTACATGGTACTTGCAAGTTAGTGATGGCTCCATTATGGTGTGGTCTCTTTTTACATAGAATGAACTGTGAGATAGGTACCAAACGCACAGAACGATGGCCAAAAGTTGTTGACAAGGTACTTGCAATATAGTGGTGGCTCCATATTGTAGTAGTCGCAATTTTCAAGGAATGGGCTGCGAGTGAAGCACCGGCCCTACAGAACCATGCATTTAAGTTGTCGACAAGGTTCTTGCAACGTAGTGATGACTCCATAATGGTGTAGTCGATATTTACATACAATGAATTGCGAGTGAGGCACAGACCCCACAGAACCATGACTCAAGTTGTCGACATGGTACTTGTAAGTTCTTCGTGGCTCCATAGTGGTGAGGTCACTGTTTAGATAGAATGAAGTGCGAATGAGGCACCAAACCTACAGAACCATGGAGTGAAGTTGTCGAGATGGTACTTGCAAGTTACCTGTGGCTCCATAATGATGTGTTCGCTGTTTACATGGAATGAACTGTGAGTGAGGCAACGACCCCCAGAACCATGGACTTAAGTTGTCGACAACTACTTGCAAATTTGTGGTGGCTGAATCATTGTGTGGTCGCTATTTACATAGAATGAACTGCGAGTGGGGCACCGACCCTACAGAAAAGTGGACTCAAGTTGTCCACATCTAACTTGCAAGTTACTGGTGGGTCCATAATGGTGGGGTCTCTGTTAAAAAAAAATGAATTGCGAGTGAAGTACCGAATCCACAGAACCATGGACGAAAGTTGTCGACAAGTTACTTGCAAGTTAGTGGTGGCTCCATATTGGAGTGGTCATAATTTACAAGGGATGAACTGCGAGTGAGGCACCGACCCTACAGAACCTGGATTTAGGTTGTCGACAAGGTTGTTGCAAGATAGTGTTGGCTCCATAATGGTATAATCGCAATTTACATAGAATGAACTGCGAGTGAGGCAGCGACCCCACAGAACCATGGACTCAGTTGTCGACAAGTACTTGCAAGTTCATGACGGCTCCATAATGGTGAGGTCGCTGTTTACATAGAATGAACTGCGAGTGAGGCACAATACCTACAGAAACATGGAGTCACGTTGTCAACATGGTACTTGCAAGTACATAGAATGAACTGCAAGTGAGGCACCGACCCTACAGAACCGTGGACTCAAGGTGTCGACATGGTACTTGCATGTTACTAGTGGCTCCATAATGGTGTGGTCTCTTTTTACATAGAATGAACTGCGAGTGTGGTACTGAACCTGCAGAACCATGGACACAAGTTGTCAACAGCGTACTTGCAAGTTAGTGGTGGCTCCACAATGGAGTGGTCGCTATTTACAAGGAATGAACTGCGACTGAGGCACCGACCCTACAGAACCATGGATTCTAGTTGTCGACAAGGTTCTTGCAAGGTAGTGGTGGCTCCATAATGTTGTAGTCAAAATTTACATAGAGTGAACTGCGAGTGAGGCACCGACCCCACAGAACCATCGACTCAAGTTGTCGCCAAGGTACTTGCAAGTTTGTGGTGGCTCCATAATGGTGTGGTCACTGTTTACATAGAATGAACTGCGAGTGAGGCACCGACCCTACAGAACCGTGGACTCAAGGTGTCGACATGGTACTTGCATGTTACTAGTGGCTCCATAATGGTGTGGTCTCTTTTTACATAGAATGAACTGCGAGTGTGGTACTGAACCCGCAGAACCATGGACACAAGTTGTCAACAGCGTACTTGCAAGTTAGTGGTGGCTCCACAATGGAGTGGTCGCTATTTACAAGGAATGAACTGCGACTGAGGCACCGACCCTACAGAATCATGGATTCTAGTTGTCGACAAGGTTCTTGCAAGGTAGTGGTGGCTCCATAATGTTGTAGTCAAAATTTACATAGAGTGAACTGCGAGTGAGGCACCGACCCCACAGAACCATCGACTCAAGTTGTCGCCAAGGTACTTGCAAGTTTGTGGTGGCTCCATAATGATGTGGTCACTGTTTACATAGAATGAACTGGGAGTGAGGCACCGACCCTAGAGAACCATGGACTCAAGTTGTCGACATGGTACTTGCAAGTTACTGGTGGCTCCATAATGGTGAGTCGCTGTTTACATAGAATGAACTGCGAGTGATGAACTGAACCCACAGAACCATGGACACAAGTTGTCGACATCGTACTTGTAAGTTAGTGGTGGCTCCATAATGGTGTGGTCGCAATTTACAAGTAAAGTACTGCCAGTGAGGCACCAACCCCGCAGAACCATGGATTAAAGTTGTTGACAAGGTTCTTGTAAGTTAGTGGTGGCTCCATAACTGTGTGGTCCCTGTTTACATAGAATGAACTGTGAGAGAGGCACGGACCCTACAGAACCATGAGCTCGAGTTGTTGACAGGGTACTTGCATGTTACTGGTGGCTCCATAATGGTGTGGTCGTTGTTTACATAGAATGAACTGCGAGTTAGGTACCCAACCCACACTACCATGGACACAAGTTGTCAGCAAGATACTTGCAATTTACTGGTGATTCCATAATGGAGTAGTCGCAATTTACAAGGAATGATCTGCAAGTGAGGCATCGACCGCACAGAACCATGGACTCAAGATGTCGACAAGGTATTTTCAATTTTGTGGAGGCTCCAAATTGGTGTGGTCGCTGTTTACATAGAGTGAACTTGCGAGTGAGGTACCAAACCCACAGATCCATGGACACAAGTTGTTGACAAGGTACTTGCAAGTTTCTGGTGGCATCATAATCGAGTGTTCTCAATTTGCAAGGAATGAACTACGAGTGAGGCACCGACGCCTCAGAACAATGGATTCAATTCGTCGACAAGGTACTTGCAAGTTCGTGGTGGCTCCATAATGGTGTGGTCGCTGTTTACATAGAAAGAACTGCAAGTGAGTTACCAAACCCACAGAACCATGGACACAAGTTGACGACAAGGTACTTGCAACTTTGTGGCAGCACCATAATATGAGTGGTCGCAATTTACAAGGAATGAGCTGCGAGTAAGGCACCAACCCACAGAACCGTAGACTCATGTTGTCGATAAGGTATTTGCAAATTAGTGGTTGCTCCATAATGGTGTGGTCGCTGTTCACATTGAATGAACTGCAAGTGAGGCACCGACTCCACAGAACCATGGACTCAAGATTTCGAAAAGGAACTTGCAAGTTCGTGGTGGCCCCATAATTGGGTGGTCGCTGTGTGGGGCGGCCGGTCGGAATTACTATTTGTTTATAAATGTTGAATGTTTTTCCCGGCCAATGTACCATATGTGGGGCGGTGGGTGGTATGATTGTTGTTTGTTATATAATGTTTGAATTTAGAACACTGCAGTTTCCCATCCGATTAAGGATATGTGGGGTGGCTTATGGAAATTTTGGTTGCTGTTGTTTAATGTTTGGTTTGTAATGTAATGTAGAAAAGAATCCATTTCCCTGCCGTTGAACCATATGTGGGGCGGCAGCTGGAATTAATTGTTATATAAATGTTCCTATTAATTATGCTGTCTTTTGCCGTTCTCAACACTTTCTTTCGAACAACAATTTTGGCAACCAGAAAGTGATTAGCAAAACGTGAAGCCTGTAATTAGGATTCCTTGTGCCCACTTCATCTGAGAATTACACATATAGCTACAGCTTATAGCTCTGAGGAATTAGGAGATTGTCTTGGATTCATAATCAAAAACGATCGTGAAACAACTTTCGCTATATTCTGAAAGTCACAGATGAAAAAAAAAAGAATCCACACAATCTGACTAACAGAGCAGTTCAGAGCCTAATGCGCTGATGCAAGTATATATGTCCAAATTAAATGTTTAAGTGAATGCTCGCCATAATTTGATGATAATGTTCATCAAACGCCACGCTAAATAATGGTAGAATGTTTGTCCCGCGACGGCACGTGAAAATACGACATACGCAAACAGAAGATAGATCATTAAAGTCATCCCAGAATTAACACTTCACTTGAAAATGATTTCGTGGTTACGGATATCCCGATTAACTTAATATGGCATACGGGGCTGTTTACAGCAATGATACCGACGCGACGCGACTCTCAACACAGGTGGTGTGCTATTCAGCGTCTGGAGAGAACTAGGGCCTTGCTTCCTCGCGCAGCGTTCTTATATATAAAGCCGCGGTGGGGACGGCTAAGGGAACGCGTGATCAAATCGGCTCTCCCGACTAGCCGCTGGGCTACTAATGCACCACATGAAGTTATTGAATAAATCATCGCTTCCTTTGCTGATGGTCGATGAAGCTCTCAATTTAAATGTGCATTCAACACACAGGTAAGTAATCATAATAAAAGTCTGACGTGGCTAAGTGAAATATTTTGGGCGAAAGAAGTAATTTAATTACACTACACGCAGTAGACGAGTTCTGAACTTGCCCTTTGGAGATACGCTATCGCTATAGTTTTATAGTTATTCAATTGAAACTACTCACATCTTTATGATTATAGCGGATCTCCCTTCTACTTAAATTTAAACGTCCTAGCCTTATTTATTCGCCTACTTAATCTAACTTGCTTCCTTAATTTTTAAGACAAAACCCAAACAATCATGAGTTTCCACTAAATTTTTAATTTGTGAGATCCAAAGTACTGTTTTTATTAGATTATTATGAAAAAGGAATCTAAATATAAATTCTTTAGTCTCTAGCTCTTTTCTGTTAGCCAACGATTTTCACAGAAAAACATCCAAATTGCGAAAATGGTGAAAGTTATTGCACTGACATTCAACACATGTTGATTTAGTATTACTCCTGACATGCTAGAAACGTTTCAGGTAATTTACTTGATTTTTAAAGTATTGCGCAACATTTATGACGTCAGAGCTAGTTACAGTGTACTAGGCTGGCACACAATGGAAAGACTGATGAGAATTTTATACGGCGTGAGTAGCCTGCTTCCCTACAGATGTTTACATAGAATGAACTGCGAGTGAGGCACCGACCCTACCGTATCATGGACTCAAGTTGTCAACATGGTACTTGCAAGTTACTGGTGGCTCCATAATGGTGTGGTCTTTGTTTACATAGAATGAACTGTAAGTGAGGTACCAAACCCACAGAACCATGGACACAAGTTGTCGACAATGTACTTCCAAGTTAGTGGTGGCTTCATAATGGAGTGGTCGCAATTTACAAGGAATGAACTGCGATTGAGGCACCGACCCTACAGAACCATGGATTCAAGTTGTCGAAAAGGTTCTTGCAAGGTAGTGGTTGCTCAATAATGGTGTAGTCGCATTTTACATAGAACGAACTGTGAGTGAGGCACCGACCCCACAGAATCATTGACTCAAGTTTTCGACAAGGTACTTGCAAGTTTGTGGTGGCTCCATAATGGTGAGGTCACTGTTTACATAGAATGAACTGTGAGTGAGGCACCAACCTTACAGAACCATGGAGTCAAGTTGTCAACATGGTACTTGCAAGTTACTGGTAGCTCCATAATGGTGTGGTCGCTGTTTACACAGAATGAACAGCGAGTGAGGTACCGACCCCACAGAACCATGGACTTACGTTGTCGACAAGATACTTGCAAGTCCGTGGTGGCTCCATAACGCTGTGGTCACTGTTTCCATATAATGAACTGCGAGTGAGGCACCACGCCCACAGAACCATGGACTCAAGTTGTCGACATGGTACTTGCAAGTTACTGGTGGCTCCATAATGGTGTGGTCTCTGTTTACATAGAATGAACTGCGAGTGAGGTACCGACCCCACAGAACCGTGGACACAAGTTTCGACAAGGTACTAGCAAGTTAGTGATGGCTCCATAATGGAGTGGTCGCAATTTACAAGGAATGAACTGCGAGTGAGGCACCGACCCCACAGTACCATGGACTTAAGTTGTCGACAAGGTACTTGCAAATTCGTGGTGTCTCCATAATGGTGTGGTCGCTGTGTAAGTAGGCTGTTTAGGTTTTCTTATCGGTAACGCCACGTAGCGTTCTGTATGAAGATCACTGGCTGTTCTGTGTGCAGTCTGTGGCTAGTTTGCACTGTTGTCTGCTATTGTAGTGTTGATCAGCTGGATGTTAACAGCGCGTAGCGTTTCGCAGTTGGAGGTGAGCCGCCAGCAGTTGTGGATGTGGGGAGAGAGATGGCGGAGTTTTGAAATTTGTAAGACTGAATGTCATGAACTGCTATATACATTATGACTTTTGAACACTATTGCGGTAAATACATTGTTTGTTCTCTATCAAAATCTTTCATTTGCTAACTATGCCTGTTAGTAGTTAGTGCCTTCAGTAGTTTGAATCTTTTATTTAGCTGGCACTAGTGGCGCTCACTGTATTGCAGTAGTTCGAGTAACGAAGATTTTTGGTGAGGTAAGTTATTTGTGAAAGGTATAGGTTAATGTTAGTCAGGGCCATTCTTTTGTAGGGATTTTTGAAAGTCAGATTGCGTTGCGCTAAAAGATATGGTAAGTCAGTTTAAGCACAGTCAGGTATAATTTTTCTAAGGCGATGTTTCATATGTCGACCCTTAGCCTGGGATACCTCAGCGGAATCTTCAGATTTTTTCTTGTTTGTTCAATTAGTGCAGCCTTTGTTTATTGCTAGCGCATAATTGTAGAGAGAATCTCCTTTGTAGTTGCAGTCTTTCATTCTTGTACAGTAAAACAGTTGTGGCATGCATGTAGATTTGCAGCAAGTATTTCGCAGCTGCGCTTGCAATTAACGAGTTATTATTTTCAATGCTATGTTAATGTGTTTTCTTATTTTGCTCTTCAAATTGTGCTTTTTCTGTGTTGTCGTGTGAAGAATTGTGACAATAATGGCGTGTGAAAAACGTAATACTAGGCTCCAAAGTAAACTGAGAAATGACAGTGAAGACGAAAGCAGTGTGTTAGCGCCACCGTGTAATCAATTAACTAATGTTCAACATAGTAATTCGGTAATTGTGCATAGGGAAATGGAGCGGGCTGCAAATAATGGTGTAGGCAGTGAAACAATTAGTGAACAGGGAAGCATTATCGATCGATCGGTCGGCAACAGCTCGCCCCAGGAATCCGAAATGACAGGACACAATCTTGTAAATACTGTAGATTCAGGTTTTGGGTCCTCACAGTTTTCTCAAATAAGTCGAGACACATTTTCTGCTTGTCAAAATGTGAATGTTGCCGGTGCAAATTCACTGCCAAAAAGCACTGAGGAACATGTTTCAGACACCAGTGCACTGTTATTACAGTTAATGCAACAAATGGGACAAAGGCTTCAAACGTTAGACACAATGGAACAAAATCTTCAAAAGTTAGACACAATGGAACAAAATCTTCAAAACTTAGACACAATGGAAGAAAATCTTCAAAAGTTAGGCACAATGGAAGAAAATCTTCAAAAGTTAGACACAATGGAACAACACCAGAGACAAACACAGCAACAGTTAAACGCAATGGAACAAAAGCTTCAAAAGTTAGACTCACTGGAACATAAGCTTGGACAAACACGTGAAGATTTAACTACTGAGTTACATAACATTGAATCGAAATGTCAAAAAGTCTGTAATGACGTAAAAACACAAATTTGTGAGCATTTTCAACCAATTTTTTCGCGGCATGGAAATGCATTACCGAATCACGAAGCAGCCATAAAAGAACTGGAAACTATTTTTCATGAAAATCATGAGACCTTGCAAGCTAAAATTGACTGGGTTGCATCTACCGATTCGGTTACGCAACTTGCAAAAACTCAGGAAAACCTAAAGGACACAGTAGATACTCTGAAAATTGGTTCAGAAAGACACACGGAGGAAATTAGTTCATTATCAGAGAAAGTAGTTGAACTTTCGGATCAGCTAAATAATTTATCTACGAAGGTAGATGATAATCTGAATGACACAAAACCGGTAGTCCTTAATGACACAGAAGAGTGCGAACAAATCAGGAAATTCAAACAAAATCAGAATCAAATTAATACGCAACACCAAAGAGAAATCCAGGAAGTACAAGATCAGCTGACACAGGTACTACAAGAATTACTTATTTCAGAGGACACTCGCGCCCCAATACGGGAAGAGGGACATAGAAATACGGAACAGCCACAAAATAATAACATAGCGCATTTCGGAAGTTATGAAAGAAATTGGCAAGGTGCAACGAATTTTGAGATGAAACCGCCGAAACGACGTAACAATGACCGACATGCGACTCGCTGGCTTGATGATTTTGACTATAAGCTGTTCATTACTACACGGAAATTCAAAACATTTAAGAATTCTGACAACGACATTCATCCACGAGCATGGCTTCATCAATTCTCTCATTGTTTTCCTCCCAACTAGTCATTAGAGCATGGATTAGAATTTATGTGTGGCTATTTAGAGAATGAACCAGCTGTAAGAATGCGATCGGTCATTCACGATTGTCACAGTGATGGAGAATTTTACCATGCCTTCCTCTCAGCATATTGGTCTCAAGCCACAGAAGACCGAGTAAAACATAGCATCATAATGATGAAACATTTCGAACAATCTGAATTTTCCAGTCTTGTGAAATATTTTGAAGACATGTTGCACAATAATCAGTACCTGTCAAACCCATACAGCCCCTCAGAACTCATCTGCATTTGCTTAATCAAATTACCTGAACATTTACGACATATTATTTTGGCAGGACGTTGCAAAGACGACATTGAAGCTTTTCTGGGACTCTTACAAGAATTAGAAATTGACACTGACAATCACGGAACGCGAAAACAGTAACACAACAATTACAGGTCACACCCGTCGCAGTTCCGCGATGAAAGAAATAATAACTGGACACGAAATGGCTATTCTCACAACACAAATCGTGACCAAATAGACACCACCCATATGACAACCACTGGCAGAGTAATAATAGTTACAGAGAAAGATCGCATTTCCGTAGTAATGAATGTGACAGAGATTACCATAGAAACAGACAATATGGGAACAAAAACAATTATTATCAAGGGAGACAGAATAACTTCAGACGCAACAGTTCAGCTCACAGTTACGATTCAGGAAGAAATTCACCACCATGTGACCGGCAAGAAAGAACCTATGGAATCTACCGACATGACGACAGACGATATAATCGTAATGACAGACCTGAATTGCATCAGAACTGGCGAGCTTCAAACAGGGCAGGGCCTTCTCATCAAGGTGAATTTGTAGAAGTTAGGTCTCCTAATCCCAATAACGACGCGCGCCAACAAAGGAACAGACAATGACTCGCACCGCAGGCAGCCCTGTGCGCCAGATGGCTCAGAGAAAAATAACATAGACGCTAACCTTGAGAAAAATTTTAGCATTCCTCACCGACGTATACCGCATGATAATTCCGTTCAAGTTGATCCTCTGCGTACTAGGAAGAGTAAAGGATTACACCACATTTCACATGTAAAACCGTTTATTGAAAGATAATCTGCTTTTTAACTTTGTCTTTGCCATAAAGCTTTTCACTTCACATTTCTAGTATGCTTTGTCAGACTTAAGAAACTGTTAACATGCAACAATGTTTGAAGTTAAATATCCAGTCTAAAACCTTGGGAACATTTTTAAACAGAAATTACGAATGCATTGTTATAGTGAACAGACGACACAGTGTCGTATTTGTACATTCTTGCTTGTTAGTTGCACGATTACGTTACAACTATAAGGCTAACATACTTAGAACATATACTGGTACTGCTAATGAGATTTTAATGCAACATTTTGGTTTACTTGAAAATTCATTCTGGATTTAAAGTACTTTCAGTGAGATACCAGATGACACAGTGATTAGTTTATGTGACAGCTACACGATTTTATCACGACGCTACTAATGAGTGACAATATACAATGTTGCTTTTGCAGTGTTTCTGTTTTATATCTGCACAGTTTTTCTGTATTATTCTGGAAAGTAAAACATGTTTTAGTAGTAACTTTTGTGGTATAGCTACAATGAGACTGCCTTTTCCGTACCACAACAATACGTTACATCACAGTACTTTCATCATCATGGCAATAAGCGTAATAACTAAGATATCCATACGCAAAGCATTTCAATTTCGTTTATGATGAGGTAAGTACATTGACTTCAGCAGAACTTTGCTTACAGAGGACGATAACTACGACACTTCCACAGAATTATCTTACAGCAAGACGCACATTTAGCGCTACAGGACACGCATTTGATAGATCAATTTTGTACTTAAGCCATTTATTTTTCAAGATTTTTGAATTACAAAGAAAATTTTCTATGATACATTTCACTCTATTGCTGTAATCTCTAACACCTGAGGGTATAATTACATTAATCCTCAGGGGGGTACACGCTTACTTTGTGTACCATGTGTCTGGCAAGCACAAGGAGCCCTAGCTAATATGGTATTTGCTCATACAACCTTACACATCGGTACCATATTTCTCTAAGACAGAATTACACAGCTATCTGATCATTTAACTGAGAGAGACAAACTTTTTTACTATGGCAGTGACAGATGTTTACGTAATTACACCGTTGGATAACTTCACACTTACGAAATTGTATTTTGTCTGTGCTTTGTGAACTGTTCATATTTTTTCGGACCCATTGTGATATGAGAGCTTTGAATGATATATTTGGTATGGGATCACGATTTTTAAAGTACATTTGAGGCAGATGACATTTTTGACATGAGCAGTGAATTTTTTTTAGGTTTTGAAATTATTGGAGGAAGGTACGACGATTTTGAGACTTGACTGAGGTGTTATGATGTTATTATTACGATGACTATGTGTATTATGCTGTTGCAGTATGTTTATGATCAATAAGCTGATGCTATATGAGTTATTTGATTATGCTACGTATCTGTTATGATGAAATATTGAAGAAGTGTCGACGAATAAGATAAGGAATAATGAGTAGTGGTTAGGGACTCTGGTTTGTGAAAAAGGTTGTTGGGAACCAAGAATCGTACTTTAAGAGTTATGAAATGTATGTAAATGCGTGAATGTATTACAATGCCGACGAAAATTTTTTGGACACTGTTATATCAATAGGATTTTGTTTCTACAGATTTGTAACGCAAATTCTTGACCTGTGAAATATTTTTGTATGAGACTGTCACTTAGCGGAAACTGCTGTCGTAAATATTTCGGTGAGAAACTTAAGTGACCACCTTCACGTAATGCGTCGTGGGCACCCAGCTGCGCGACAGACGCCTGGAAGAAAGCCATTAGCGTGTGCCTTTAAGAGGCACAGGTGGAGAAGAAAAAAAAAAGAGGCCATTGTCCTCACTATTGACATTCCTTTGTAGAAAGCATTGTAAATACGACCCCCTCAAACTTGAAAACATGATTACACTGTAGAGTTCCTAATTTATGACATTTACTGAAATGAAATGATGAGAAACATTTCGTGTCTATTGTCTTGCTAGTTGAAAGATTGTTTACTGCATTATGAAATGCCATATGGCTAGTGAATGACGTTTCACGCCTTGCTTTGCCTATTTTGTTTAATATCTAGTTCCTAGCTTCACTGCAGCATTGGTTAAAATCAAATTTTATAGATGTACTAATATAAATATTTGATGCCTACAGATCCAGTAATAAATAACTTTATTATGGATGTACTCCAAAAAAATGAGGGAGCACAAAAAGACATTTCCACTTCACAGGAATTGCATACATAATTTTTGTCAGTGACTTGGTAACTTCTCTGCTAGAGCAAGCTACAGTGATGCGTCACTCTAGTGTTAAGATGTGACATAGGTATTAAACATGGCCATTTTTACTGTAATATTTTTTCTGCTTGAGCTTTGTCATGTTTAGATATAAGTTATTGCATTTGCTGCTGCTGTTTGCCAGGCATAATGTTACTGAATTTGACTTTGTATTACGCTGTTAAGCCAGTTTTACTACGGATTTATTTTTCTTGTTTGCTGCACAGTGCCTTATATTAGTTGTAATATTGCAATTGCTTTACCAATTTCCATTTTTTTTGTCATTGCTGTTTGTGTTAATTGCTTTGTGCTGCTGCACTGCCTTGTCCCTTAGTTTATGCATCTGAGCTCAGTAGATTTAAGTTTGCTTAAGAGGGGGTAGCCTATAAGAGAATGAGTTGCGATGAATTTGAAGAAATGCACTGAGAGGTTATACGAGCAAAGTACAGAAAGCAGGTATAGATAGGACTTTTTGGAAATAATGAGGAATGAAGGGAGATCTCCGAGAAGCAAAGAAAGTTCTGTTTGCAAAATACTGCAGTAAAACAAACCCTTTCCTTTCCTTGTGTTATCCCACTATGTGTTTGTGTACCCTTGTGTATTTATGTTCTTCCTGTCTTTATATGTTTATCTGATAAGACTTATTTGTAGAATTTTTCTAATACTCAGCTACATGAACTATGATGAGGAATACTGTTATCCTCAAATATAATTTGCATTAATAATATGTTATTTACTTTGTAAAGGTGTTAGACATTATTAATTCGGTTCTATTTTAATGCTCATGTGTGAAGTTGATGTTTCAATAATTATTCTGATCTTTTATGTATTTACTTATGTCATAATTCCTGTAACACTGATGTATATGTTTATTTCTATTCTTTTGTAAAGCCCCTACTACTACAAATGTTATCTGTATTATTATGTTTTTAATGATGTATTTTGTACCTTTGTTATTGTATTTTTATGTTATAAAATTGTAATTGATACCAATTCATCAAATTAAGTAACTTGTAAGTTACAGTTCACTGCACACGTTTCTGTTGGTCATAGTATATGGACAATATGCGAGAAGTAGGGACTCATAGTGTTTGTGCATGTGTTAATAATGACTTGCTATATTGTCCACAAGACTCTTCGATGGTGATTGTGCACCTGCACAGTTGCAACAGATGGTTGCTGGCTGTCTCTACAAGGACTACAGTGGGTCTGCATCTTTAATGATCCACCAATACCATAATCTCTACCAGGACTACAGTGGGTCTGCTCTATGATGACCTACCTACCAATACTCTTCAAAATTTCGACTGACTCTGCTGTGGGTTTGCTCTGTTGTGGACCAATACCTATCTGCATGTCAAGAGTCAGCACTGTCTTTCCGTTGGAAGGACAACACTACTTCTTCAAGATTGCATGGAAATCCACTACTTCTGTGTGCATTTTCTTTTACTGCTCAGACTTTGAAAAAAAAAAAACACTGCAATTTGACTGTGATGGATGATCAGGACTGTCTTTATGGACTGTGAGAAAATTTTAGCTTTTGACCAACATTGTATCATTTGATTTCTTTGTTATTGTAATTGTGAAAAAATTTTTAACAAATACGTATTGGCCAGTGCCCAAAAAAAATTGGAAAAATTTTTTGTAGGGAGCATGGGGGCTATGTAAGTAGGCTGTTTATGTTTTCTTATTGGTAACGCCACGTAGCGCTCTGTATGAAAATCACTGGCTGTGCTGTGTGCTGTCTGTGGCTAGTTTGCATTGTTGTCTGCTATTGTAGTGTTGGTTAGCTGGATGTTAACAGCGCGTAGCGTTGCGCAGTTGGAGGTGAGCCGCCAGCAGTGGTGGATGTGGGGAGAGAGATGGCGGAGTTCTGAAGTTTGTAAGACTGGATGTCATGTACTGCTATATACATTATGACTTTTGAACACTATTGAGGTAAATGCATAGTTTGTCCTCTATCCAAATCTTTCATTTGCTAACTATGCCTATTAGTAGTTAGTGCCTTCAGTAGTTTGAATGTTTTATTTAGCTGGCAGTAGTGGCGCGGTATTGCAGTAGTTCGAGTAACGAAGGTTTTTGGTGAGGTAAGTGATTTGTGAAACATATAGAGTAATGTTAGTCAGGGCCATGCTTTTGTAGGAATTTTTGAAAGTCAGATTGCGTTGCGCTAAAAAATATTGTGTGTCAGTTTAAGCACAATCATGTATAATTGTTCTAAGGGGACGTTTCAGCTGTTTACATAGAATGAACTGTGAGTGAGGCACCGACCCTACAGAACCATGGACTCAAGTTGTCGACATGGTACTTGCAAGTTACTGGTGGCTCGATAATGGTGTGGTTGCTGTTTACCTAGTATGAACTGCGAGCCAGGTACCGAACCCACAGAACCATGGACACAAGTTGTCGACAAGGTACTTGCAAGTTTGTGGTGGCTCCATATTGGTGTGGTCACTGTTTACATAGACAGACAACAATGCAAACTAGCCACAGACTGCACACAGCACAGCCAGTGATTTTCATACAGAGCGCTACGTAACGTTGCCAATAAGAAAACATAAACAGCCTACTTACATAGCCCCCATGCTCCCCACAAAAAAATTTGCAAATTGTTTTGGGCAGTGGCCAATAAGGATTTGATAAAATTTTTCATAATTACAATAACAAAGATATCAAATGCACACACTTACTGATACAATGTTGGTCAAAAGCTAAAATTTTCTCACAGTCCATAAAGACACTCCTCATCATTCATCACTGTAAAATTGCAGTGTTTTTCTGAGCAGTAAGAGAAAATGCACACGGAAGTAGTGGATTTCCATGCAGTCTTGAAGAAGTAGTGTTGTCCTTCCAACGGAAAGACAGTGCTGACTCTCGACATGCAGACAAGTAATGGGCCACAACAGAGGAAACCCACAACCGAGTCATTCGACGTTTTGAAGAATATTGGCAGGTAGGTCATCACAGAGTAGACCCACTGTAGTCCTGGTAGAGATTGTGGTATTGGTGGGCCACCAGAGGTGCAGACCCACTGCAGTCCTTGTAGAAATAATGGTACTGGTAGTCAGCAAAGGTGTAGACCCACTGTAGTCCTTGTAGAAATAATGGTATTGGTGGGTCATCAAAGATGCAGACCCATTGTAGTCCTTGTAAAGATGCCGGCAGCTATCTGTTGTGACTGTGCAGGTGCACAATCACCATTGAAGGGTCTTGCGGATAATAGAGCAAGTCCATAACCACCACTTGTGCACTCACAAAGTTTTTGGAATTGTCCTTAGAACCAGCCATGCTGTTATCCAGTCCCTTGCTGAATTATTAACACACGTGCAAACACTAACAGTCCCTACTTCTCACATATTGTCCATATACTATGACCAACAGAAACGTGTGCAGTGAAATGGAACTTACAAGTTAATAATATGATGAATTGGTGTCAATTACAATTTTATAACATAAGAATACAATTACAAAGGTACATCATTAAAGAACATAACAACACAGATAACATTTGTAGTACAAGCTTTACAAAAGAATCAAAATAACATATACATCAGTGTCACAGGAATTATGATATGAGTACATACATAAAAGATCAGAATAACTTTCGAAACATCAACTTCACACATGAGCATTAAAACAGAACAGAATAAATAATGTCTAAACATCTTTACAAAGAAAATAACATTTTATCAGAAAAATTCTACAACATAACAAATTAAGACAGAAAAAACACAAATTCACATAGTGTAATAACATAAAAATACAGGACAGGGTTTGTTTTCAGTGTGACATTTGGTACTGCAGTCCACCCCAAAACTTCATTCCATATATCTTTCCTCTTATTTCAACATTTGTTTCCACCAAAAAAATTCTATCCAAGCATGCTTCTGTATTTATATATTCACACATTCCTTACCTCATTATTTATTTTCCATTAACTTACCTCATCATTTATTTCCAAGAAAATCCTACCTATACCTGCTTTCTGTACTTTTTTCGTATAACTTCTCAATGCATTTCTTCCAATTCATCGCAACACATTCTCTTATATAGTTTACCCCCTCTTAAGCTAACTTAAATCTACTGAGCTCAGATGCTAAACCAAGGGACGAGGCAATGCAGCAGCTCAAAACAATTAACACAAAAACCAATGACAAAAAATGCAAATTGCCAAACCAAGCAGCTGTAAATCTAAATTTACAGAGAAAATGCAACATTACAACTATTATGAGCCAATGTGCAGCAACAAGAAAAATAAATCAGTAGTAAAACTGGCTTAACAGAGTAATACAAAGTGAAATTCAGAAGCACTATGTCTGGCAAACAGCAGCAGCAAATGCAATAGCTTATATCTAATCATGACAGAGCTAAGCACAAAAAATAGTAGACTAAAGACAACAATGCAGATAAGGGAAATGTCTATTCACATCTCAATATCTATGTCATTAAAGTGGTGCACCACAAAAACTTATTCTATGAAATAAATTGGCAAGTACTTGAAAAGAAAATTATGTATGCAGTTCCTGTGAAGGGAAATGTCTTTGTGCTCCTTCATTTTTTGGGAAGTGTATTACAAAATTAGTATTTACTGGATCTGTAGACAGAAAATATTTATATTAGTACATCTATAAAATTCTATTTTAACCAATGCTGCAGTGCAGCTAGAAACTAGATATTAAAGAAAATGAGCAAATCTCTCAACTAGAAAGAGAATAGATGTAAAATGTTTCTCATCATTTCATTAGGCATTTTAGTAAATATCATAAATTAAGAGCTCCACAGTATAATCATATGTTTTCAAGTTTGAGTGTGTCGTATTTGCGATGCTTTCGACAAGGAAATGTCAATAGCGAGGATAATGGCCTCTTTTTTTCCACCTAATGGCTTTCTTTTGTCAGGCGACTATCTCTCAGCTGGGCGATCAAAACGCATTACGTCAAGGTCACTTACCTTTCTTACCGAAATATTTACGACATCAGTTTGCGCTACAGTGACTGTCTCAAATAAAAAAATTTCACAGGTCAAGAATTTGCGTTACAAATGTGTAGAAACAAAATTCTATAAATATAACAGTGTCCAAAAAATATTCGTCGGCGTTGTGATACATTTACGCATATACATACATTTCATAACTCTTAAAGTACGATTCTTGGTTTCCAACATCCTTTTCTACAAGTCAGAGTCCCTAACCACTACTCATTAGTCCTTATCTTATTTCATATTCACATATTCGTCGACATTTCTTCAATATTTCATCATAATAAATATGTAGCATAATCAAATTCCTCATATAGCATCAGCTTATTGATCATAAACATACCTCAATAGCATAATACACACCGCCATCGTAATAATAACATCATAACACCTCAGTCAAGTCTCAAAATCGTCGTAGCTTCCTCCAGTAATTTCAAAACCTAAAGAATATTCTCTGCTCATTTCAATAGTGTCATCTACCTCAAACGTACTTTAAAAATCATGATCCCATACCAAATACATCATTCAAAGCTCTCATAGTATCACAATAGTTCCGAAAAAATATGAACAGTTCACACAGTATCGACAAAATACAGTTTCATAAGTGTGAAGTTATCCTACTGTGTAATCGTGTAAACATGTGTCACTGATGTAGTAAAAAAAAGTTTATCTCTCAGTTAAATGATCAGATAGCTGTGTAATTTATGTGTTAGCGAAATATGGTACCGATGTGTAAAGTTGTATAGGCAAATACCATATTAGCTAGGGCTCCTTGTGCTAGCCAAACACATGGTACACAAAGTAAGGGTGTACCCCCCTGAGGATTAATGAATAATACCGTTAGGTGTTACAGATTACAGCAATGGAATGAAATGTATCACGGAAAACCTTTGTATCATTGTACTTCAAATATCTTTAAAAATAAATGTTTTAAGTACAAAATTAATCACTCAAATACGTGTACTGTAGCACTAAACTGTGCGTCTTGTTGTAAGATAATCTCTGTGGAAGTGTCGTAGTTATCGTCCTCCGAAAGCTAAGCTCTGCAGAAGCCAATGTACTTACCTCATGATAAACAAATGTGAAATGCTTTGCGTATAGATATCTTAGTTATTACGCTTATTGCCGTGATGAAGAAAGTACAGTGCTGTAACGCATTGTTGTGCTACGGAAAAGGCAGTCTCATTGTAGCTATACCACAAAAGTTACTACTAAAACATGTTTTACTTTCCAGAATAGTTCAGAAAAACTGTGCAGATATAAAACAGATACACTGCAAAAGCAACATTGTAAATTGTCACTCATTACTAGTGTCGTGATAAAATCGTGCAGCTGTCACATAAACTAACCACTGTGTCATCTGGTATCTCACAGAAAGTACTTTAAATCCAGAATGTATTTTCAAGTAAACCAAAATGTTGCATTAAAATCTCATTAGCAGTACTGGTAAATGTCCTAAGTATGTGAGCCTTATAGTCGTTATGTAATCGTGCAACTAACTAGCAAGAATGTACAAATACAACACTGTGTCGTCTGTTCACAATAACAATGCATTCGTAATTTCTGATTAAATTAGGTCTCTTGGTTCTTGACTGGATAGTTAACTTTAAAACATAGTTGCATGTTAACAGTTTCTAAGTCTGACAAAGCACACTAGTAATGTAAAGTGAAAAGTTATATGGCAAAGACAAAGTTAAAAAGCAGATTATCTTTCAATAAACGGTTTTACATGTGAAATGTGGTGTAAACCATTACTCTTCCTAGTACGCAGAGTTTCAACTTCAACGCAATTATCATGTTGTATACGTTGGTAAGGAATGCTAACATTTTTCTCAAGGTTAGTGTCTATGTAATTTTTCCCTGAGCCAGCGGGCGCACGTGGCTGCCTGCGGTGCGAGTCATTGTCTATTTCTTTGTTGGCGCGCGTCGTTATTGGGATTAGGAGACCAAACTTCTACAAATTCACCTTGACGAGAAGGCCCTGCCCTGTTTGAAGCTCGCCAGTTCTGATGGAATTCAGGTCTGTCGTTTTGTCGGTAGTTTACATAGTTTCTTGTTTGTCGGTCATGTGGTGGAGAATTTCTCCCTGAATCGTAACTGCGTGGTGGACCGTTGCATCTGAAGTTATTCTATCTCCCTTATTAATAATTGCTTTTGTTCCCATATTGTCTGTTTCTCAGACTGTCTCTGTGATAGTCACTACTGCGGAGAGGTGATCTTTCCCTGTAATTATTACTCTGCCAACGGTTGTCATACGGGTGGTGTCTGTTTTGGTCACGATTTGTGTTGTGAGAATAGCCATTTCGTGTCCAGTTATTATTTCTTTCATCGCGGAACTGCGACGGGTGTGACCTGTAATTGTTGTGTTACTGTTTTCGCGTTCCGTGATTGTCAGTGTCAATTTCTAATTCTTGTAAGAGTCCCAGAAAAGCTTCAATGTCGTCTTTGCAACGTCCTGCCAAAATAATATGTCATAAATGTTCAGGTAATTTGATTAAGCAAATGCGGATGAGTTCTGAGGGGCTGTATGGGTTTGACAGGTACTGATTATTGTGCAACATGTCTTCAAAATATTTCACAAGACTGGAAAATTCAGATTGTTCGAAATGTTTCATCATTATGATGCTATGTTTTACTCGGTCTTCTGTGGCTTGAGACCAATATGCTGAGAGGAAGGCATGGTAAAATTCTCCATCACTGTGACAATCGTGAATGACCGATCGCATTCTTACAGCTGGTTCATTCTCTAAATAGCCACACATAAATTCTAATCCATGCTCTAATGACTAGTTGGGAGGAAAACAATGAGAGAATTGATGAAGCCATGCTCGTGGATGAATGTCGTTGTCAGAATTCTTAAATGTTTTGAATTTCCGTGTAGTAATGAACAGCTTATAGTCAAAATCATCAAGCCAGCGAGTCGCATGTCGGTCATTGTTACGTCGTTTCGGCGGTTTCATCTCAAAATTCGTTGCACCTTGCCAATTTCTTTCATAACTTCCGAAATGCGCTATGTTATTATTTTGTGGCTGTTCCGTATTTCTATGTCCCTCTTCCTGTATTGGGGCGCGAGTGTCCTCTGAAATAAGTAATTCTTGTAGTACCTGTGTCAGCTGATCTTGTACTTCCTGGATTTCTCTTTGGTGTTGCGTATTAATTTGATTCTGATTTTGTTTGAATTTCCTGATTTGTTCGCACTCTTCTGTGTCATTAAGGACTACCGGTTTTGTGTCATTCAGATTATCATCTACCTTCGTAGATAAATTATTTAGCTGATCCGAAAGTTCAACTACTTTCTCTGATAATGAACTAATTTCCTCCGTGTGTCTTTCTGAACCAATTTTCAGAGTATCTACTGTGTCCTTTAGGTTTTCCTGAGTTTTTGCAAGTTGCGTAACCGAATCGGTAGATGCAACCCAGTCAATTTTAGCTTGCAAGGTCTCATGATTTTCATGAAAAATAGTTTCCAGTTCTTTTATGGCTGCTTCGTGATTCGGTAATGCATTTCCATGCCGCGAAAAAATTGGTTGAAAATGCTCACAAATTTGTGTTTTTACGTCATTACAGACTTTTTGACATTTCGATTCAATGTTATGTAACTCAGTAGTTAAATCTTCACGTGTTTGTCCAAGCTTATGTTCCAGTGAGTCTAACTTTTGAAGCTTTTGTTCCATTGCGTTTAACTGTTGCTGTGTTTGTCTCTGGTGTTGTTCCATTGTGTCTAACTTTTGAAGATTTTCTTCCATTGTGTCTAACTTTTGAAGATTTTCTTCCATTGTGTCTAAGTTTTGAAGATTTTGTTCCATTGTGTCTAACTTTTGAAGATTTTGTTCCATTGTGTCTAACGTTTGAAGCCTTTGTCCCATTTGTTGCATTAACTGTAATAACAGTGCACTGGTGTCTGAAACATGTTCCTCAGTGCTTTTTGGCAGTGAATTTGCACCGGCAACATTCACATTTTGACAAGCAGAAAATGTGTCTCGACTTATTTGAGAAAACTGTGAGGACCCAAAACCTGAATCTACAGTATTTACAAGATTGTGTCCTGTCATTTCGGATTCCTGGGGCGAGCTGTTGCCGACCGATCGATCGATAATGCTTCCCTGTTCACTAATTGTTTCACTGCCTACACCATTATTTGCAGCCCGCTCCATTTCCCTATGCACAATTACCAAATTACTATGTTGAACATTAGTTAATTGATTACACGGTGGCGCTAACACACTGCTTTCGTCTTCACTGTCATTTCTCAGTTTACTTTGGAGCCTAGTATTACGTTTTTCACACGCCGTTATTGTCACAATATTTCACACGAGAACACATAAAATCACAATTTGAAGAGCAAAATAAGAAAACACATTAACATAGCACTGAAAATCTACACTAATTACACAAACTACAAGAAAAAATCAGAAGATTCCAGTAAGGTATCCTTGGCTAAGGGTCGACATATGAAACGTCCCCTTAGAAAAATTTATGAATTACTGTGCTGATAAACCTCTTACATTATTTGCTTTTCAAACAGCTGAGCAAAACTGAAGGTACTCAAACATTCACTAAAGTGACACACAATGCTTTCAGCGCAACGCAACCTGACTTTCAAAAATCCCTACAAAAGAATGGCCCTGACTAACATTAACCTATACGTTTCACAAATCACTTACCTCACAAAAATCTTGGTTACTCGAACTACTGCAATACAGCGAGCGCCACTACTGCCAGCTACATAAAAGGTTCAAACTACGGATGGCACTAACTACTGTTAGGCATAGTTAGCAAATGAAAGATTTTGGTAGAGAACAAACAATGTATTTACCGTAATAGCCATCAAAAGTCATAATATATACAGCAATTCATGACATCCAGTAATACAATTTTCAAACCTCCGCCATTTTCCTCCCCACATCCACCACTGCTGGCGGCTCACCTCCAACTGCGCAACGCAACACGCTGTTAACGGCCAACTGCCCAACGCTAAAATGGCAGACAACAATGCAAACTAGCCACAGACTGCACACAGAACAGCCAGTAATTTTCATACAGAGCGCTACGTAACGTTGCCAATAAGAAAACATAAACAGCCTACTTACAAATGGTATGATCGCTGGTTATATAGTATGAACTGCGAGTGAGGCACCTACACCACAGAAAGATGGCCTTAAGTTGTCGACAAGGTACTTGCAAGTTCGTGGTGGCTCCATAATGGTGTGGTCGCTGTTTACATGGAATGATCTGCGAGTGAGGCACCGACCCTACAGAATCATGGACTCAAGTTGTCGAAATGGTACTTGCAAGTTACTGGTGGCTCCATAATGGTGTGGTCTTTGTTTACGTAGAATGAACTGCGAGTGAGGCACCGAGACCACAGAACCATGGACTCAAGTTGTCGACATGGTACTTGCATGTTACTGGTGGCTCCATAATGGTGTGGTCACTGTTTACAGAGAATGAACTGAGACCGAGGTACCAAACCCACAGAACCATAGACACAAGTTGTCGACAAGACCCTTGCAAGTTAGTGTTGGCTCCATAATGGAGTGGTCGCAATTTACAAGGATTGAACTGCGAGTGAGGCACCGACCCCATAGAACCATGGATTCAAGTTGTCACAAGGTGCTTGCAAGATAGTGGTTGTTCCATAATGGTGTGGTCGCTGTTTACATAGAATGTACTGCGAGTGAGGCACTGGCCCCACAGAACCATAAACTCAATTTGTCGACAAGGTTCTTGCAAGTTGGTAATGGCTCCATAATGGTGTGGTCGCTCTTTACATAGAATGAAATGCGAGTGAGGCACCGAACCTACAGAACCATGGACTTTAGTTGTCGACGTGGTACTTGCAAGTTTCTGGTGGCACATAAAGATCTGGTCGCTGTTTACATAGAATTAACTGCGAGTGAGGTACCGACACCACTGAACCATGGACTCAAGTTGTCGACAAGGTACTTGCAAGTTAGTGGTGGCTCCATAATGGTGTGGTCGCTGTTAACATATAATGAACTGTGACTGAGGTACCGACCCCACAGAAACATGGATTCAAGTTGTCGACAAGGTACATGCAAGTTAGTGGTGGCTACATAATTGTGTGGTCGCTGTTTACATAGAGTGAACTGTGAGTCAGGCACCAAACCTATAGAACCATGGACTCAAGTTGTCGACATGTTACTTGCAAGTTAGTTGTGGCTCCATAATGGTGTAGTCCCTATTTACATAGAAAAAACCGAGAGTGAGATACCAAACCTACAGAAGCATGGACAAAGGTTGTCGACAGGGTACTTGCAAGTTAGGGGTGGCTCCATATTGGAGTGGTCACAATTTACAAGGAATGATTTGCGAGTGAGGCAGCGACCCTACAGAACAGTGGATTCCAGTTGTCGACAAGTTCCTTGCAAGGAAGTGGTGACTCCATAATGGTGTAGTCGCAATTTACATAGAAAGAACTGCGAGTGAGACACCGCCCACACCGACCCATAGACTTAAGTTGTCGACAAGGCACTTGCAAATTCGAGGTGGCTCCATAATGGTTGGGTCGCTGTTTACATAACATGAACTGCGAGTGAGGCACCGACCCCACAAAACCATAAATTAAAGTTGTCGACAAGCTTCTTGCAAATTAGTGATGGCTCCATAATTGTGTGGTCACTCTATACATTGAATGAACTGCGAGTGAAGCACCAACCGTACAGAACCATGGACTCAAGTTGTCGAAATGGTACTTGCAAGTTACTGGTGGCTCCATTATGGTGTGGTCGCTGTTTACATAGAATGAACTGCGAGTGAGGCACCAACCCAACAGAACTATGGACCCAAATTGTCGACAAGGTACTTGCAAGTTGGTGGTGGCTCCATAATGGAGTGCTCGCTATTTACAAGGAATGCACTGTGAGTGAGGCACCGACCGCACAGAAAAATGGATTAAAGTTTTCGACAAACTTCCTGCAAAGTAACTGTGGCTCCATAATGGTGTGGTCTCTGTTTAGAGAGGATGAACTGCGAGTGAGGCACCGACCCTGCAGAACCATGGACTCAAGTTGTCGACATGGTACTTGCCAGTTACTGGTGGCTCGATAATGGTGTCATCGCTCTTTACATAGAATGAACTGCGAGCAAGGTACCAAACCCACAGAACCATGGACACAAGTTGTTGACAAGGTACTTGCAAGTTAGTGGTACCTCCATAACGGAGTGGCTCTAATTTGCAAGGAATGAACTGCGAGTGAGGCTTCGACCACACAGAACCATGGATTCAAGTTGTCGACAAGCATCTTGCCAGTTAGTGGTGGCTATATAATACTGTGGTCGCTGTTTACATAGAATGAACTGCGAGTGAGGCACCAATCCCGCAAAACCATGGTCTTAAGTGTCGACGAGGTACCTGCAAGATCGTGGTGGCTCCATAATGGTGTGGTCGCTGTTTACATAGAGTGAACTGCGAGTGAGGCAACGACCCTACAGAACCATGGACTCAAGTTGTCGATATGGAACTTGCAAGTTACTGGTGGCGCAATAATGATGTGGTCTCTGATTACATAGAATGGACTGCGAGGGAGGTTCTGACCAAACAGAACAATGGACTTAAGTTGTTGACATGGTACTTGCAAGTTCGTGGTGGCTCCATAATGGTGTGGTCGCTGTTTACATAGAATGGACTGGGAGTGAGGTACTTAAATGATTAAAGTTGTCGACGAGCTTCTTGCATGTTAGTCATGGCTCCATAATGATGTGGTCGCTGTTTGCATAGAATGAACTGCGAGTGAGGCAGCGACCCCACAGAAACATGGACTCAAGCTGTCGACAAGGCACTTGCAAGTTAGTGATGGCTCCATAATGGTGTGGTCGCTGTTTACATAGAATGAACTGCGAGTGAGGTACCGAACCCACAGAACCATGGACACAAGTTGTTGAAAAGTTACTTGCAAGTTAGTGGTAGCACCGTATTGCAGTAGTCGCAATTTACAAGGAATGAACTGCGAGTAAGGCACCGACCCCACAGTATCATAGACTCAAGTTGTCGGCAAGGTATTTGCAAGTTAGTTGTTGCTTCATAATGGTGTGGTCGCTATTAACATAGATTGAACTGCGAGTGAGGTACCGAACCCCGAGAACCATGGACACAAGTTGTCGACAAGGTACTTGCAAGTTAGTGGTGGCTCCATAACGAAGTGGTCGCAATTTATAAGGAATGAACTGCGAGTGAGGCACCAACCCCACAGAACCATGGATTCAAGATGTCGACAAGCTTCTTGCAAGTTAGTGGTGGCTCCATAATGGTGTGGTCGCTGTTTACATAGAATGAACTGCGATTGCTACACCGACCCTACAGAACCATGGACTCAAGTTGTCGACAAGGTACTTGCAAGTTAGCGATCTCTCCATAATGGTGTGGTCGCTGTTTACATAGGATGAACTGCGAATGAGGCACTGACCCAACAGAACCATGGACACATGATGTCGACAAGGTACTAGCATGTTCGCTGTGGCTCCATAATTGTGAGGCCGCTATTCTCATAGAATGAACTGCGAGTGAGGCACCAACCCTACAGAACGATGGATTTAAGTTGTCGACAAGGTACTTGCAAGTTCGTGGTGGCTCCATAATTTTGTGGTCGCTGTTTACATAGAATGAACTGCGATTGAGGCCCCGACACTACAGAACCATGGACTCAAGTTTTCAACTTGGTATTTGCAAGTTACTGGTGGCTCAATAATGGTGTAGTTGCTGTTTACATAGAATGAACTAAGAGTGAGGCACCGACCGCACAGAACCATGGACTCAAGTTGTCGACAAGGTAATTGCAAGGTAGTGGTGGCTCCATGATGGTGTGGTCGCTGTTTACGTAGAATGAACTGCGAGTTGGGTACCTACCCCACAGAACCATGGACTCAAGTTGTCGACAAGGTACATGCAAGTTAGTGTTGGTTCCACAATGGTGTGGTCGCTGTTTACATATAATGAACTGCGGGTGAGGTTGCGACCCCACAGAACCATGGGCTCAATTTGTCGACATGGTACTTGGAATTTAGTGGTGGCTTCATAATGGTGTGGTCGCTGTTTACATAGAATGAACTGCGAGTGAAGCACCGGCCCCACTGAACCATGGACTCAAGTTGTCGACAATTTTCTTGCAAGTTAGTGGTGTGGTTGCTGTTTACAGATGAACTTCGAGTGAGGCACCGACCCCACAGAACCATGGACTCAAAATGTCGACAATGTACTTGCAAGTTAGTGGTGGCTCCATAATGATGTAGTCGCTGTTTACATATAATGAACTTCGGGTGAAGCACCGACCCCACTGAACCATGGACTCAAAATGTCGACAATGTACTTGCAAGTTGGTGGTGGCTCCATAATAATGTGGTCATTGTTTACATAGAATGAACTGCGAGTGAGGTACGCATCCCAGAGGACCATGGACTCAAGTTGTCGACAAGGTACTTGCAAGTTAGTGGTGGCTCCATAATGGTGTGGTCGTTGTTTACATAGAATGAACTTGGCCCTCTGTTGAAGCTGAACAGGTTCGGCCACTTGGCGACCATTCGCAAACATTCATGGACTTTGTGTACCGAAACAACGATGAAAATGAGCCATGGCACTAGGCTACAGTGGTTCGTGATTTGTCTGAGGAACAATCTGGACAATTTGAGCTAATGATTTGGCCACGTAGGTCATCCGACATGACTAACATTTAATATTTATAGGACATAACCGAGTGGTCAGTTCGTGCACAAAACCCTGCACTGGCAACATTTTCGCAGATATGGTAGGCTATAGAGATCGCATGGCTCAATATTTATGCTGAGGACTTGAAAAGACGTGCTGAGTCCGTGCCACGTCGAGTTTCTGCGCAGCAACGGACAAAAGCAGGTCTACACGATGCTAGGAGGTATCCGCTGACTTCTTACACCTCATTGTACATATATACGTGGCTTTTGAAAGAAAGTGCCCTAAACCTAGTCAGAGAGAAAAATTTGGAGTCATATGCTTAATAACACATTGCACTGTGTTTTCAGCATGTAGTCTCTCTCTTTCTCTCTCTGTTTGTCAGTTTCCCTCTGACGCTCTCTCTATCTCTATCTCTATCTCTTTTTCTTCCTGCAGTATGAAGTTGATAAAGTTAGTAAGTAAAATGTAATATAAGATTTTCCACTGCTGGCAGCATTATTATTTCACATGTTCTTTGCATTATTTAGCTCGTAATACGCCATCTTTGCTTAGCTCAGTTCATACAAAATTTATGGACAGAAAATATGACTGGATGAGTACCCTGTGAACGCTGAGAGGTTATGGTTACTGTTACTGTTCACCCATAAAATCAAAACATCCACTTAACTTTCTGACGGGAAGAGTACCCTGTGAACGCTGAGAGGTTACTGTTACTGTTCACCTATGTAATGAAAACATCCACTTAACTTTCTGCTTTGTACTGAAAAGACTTTTCGCCTTTCTGCCAGACAGGGCCCCACATTCTCCAGAAACAGTCGCACAAACAAATGGTCCCTGTCTTATTAACTGAAATAAATCCGCCTGATGATGGTGATACAGTTCTGCGAAATTCGTAGTGAGAATAATAATAAATGTGACTAGTTCAGGTGATACGTATTTTCAATTAATAACTTCTTTGTAAAGCAACGGAACTATTTTTAGGCAAATTAAAGCCACTACATTGATGTTTTTGCGATTTGTATTTCATTTCAGTTCAAAACGTTGTAATTTCTCTTTGTATGCTTTTACACACCCTGTGATTCATTGGTGTAAGTCTTAGATTGTCGCGTTCTCTGTATTTGAACCTCTTTCTGCCGTGGTCTGTTTTGCTGCTGTGTGAGTTTCATATCGTGCTTCCACGTAGGACCTCTGAGACATTAAGAGGAGAAAGGTAGGAGCCGGCTGTTGTGAGGCGTCGGTGTTTCCAGGAAGAGGGCAGCGTCTGGAAGCGGGGAGCGGGGAACGGCCGGCGCTGCCGTGGGTGACCGCAGCCGCGGCCACAGCTCCTAGTCTGCGCGCCCAACCGTGAACGTGATCGTGAATGTGAACGCCTTCTCAGTGGTGACGCTTCGCCAGTTCTCCTGCTTTTCCTTACTCTCAGCCCTTCCTAGAACTCTTCAGATTCGACACCCACGATGTCCGAACAAATGCAAGGCAATGCACGAAACGTCAGATTGGTATGAATTGCACTACCTGCTCGGATATGCAAGTGATTAGCATCTCAATTCAACCACACAAGGTAGGTAGAAGTACCGCTATAACTCTTCTCCGTATAAGGAAAAGTTACGCATCCGGTAACTTATACAGGGTGTTACAAAAAGGTACGGCCAAACTTTCAGGAAACATTCCTCACACACAAATAAAGAAAAGATGTTATGTGGACATGTGTCCGGAAACGCTTAATTTCCATGTTAGAGCTCATTTTAGTTTCGTCAGTATGTACTGTACTTCCTCGATTCACCGCCACATGTGTGGGCTGACAAGAATCCGCACGCAATTGTGCAATCACGTCATCAACACAGATTTTCTGTGAACGTTTGGGCAGGCATTGTTGGTGATGTCTTGATTGGGCCCCATGTTCTTCCACCTACGCTCAATGGAGCACGTTATCATGATTTCATACGGAATACTCTACCTGTGCTACTAGAACATGTGCCTTTACAAGTACGACACAACATGTGGTTCCTGCACGATGGAGCTCCTGCACATTTCAGTTGAAGTGTTCGTATGCTTCTCAACAACAGATTCGGTGACTGATGGATTGGTAGAGGCGGACCAATTCCATGGCCTCCACGCTCTCCTGACCTCAACACTCTTGACCTTCATTTATGGGGGCATTTGAAAGCTCTTGTCCACGCAACCTCGGTACCAAATGTAGAGACTCTTCGTGCTCGTATTGTGGACGGCTGTGATACAATACGCCATTCTCCACGGCTGCATCAGCGCATCAGGGATTCCATGCGACGGAGGGTGGATGCATGTATCCTCGCTAACGGAGGACATTTTGAACATTTCCTGTAACACTGGCACGTTATGTTGCTGTGTGTTTCCATTCCATGATTAATGTGATTTGAAGAGAAGTAATAAAATGAGCTCTAACATGGAAAGTAAGCGTTTCCGGACACATGTCCACATAACATATTTTCTTTCTTTGTGTGTGAGGAATGTTTCCTGAAAGTTTGGCCGTACCTTTTTGTAACACCCTGTATACACCGAAGTGCCAAACAAACTGGTACAGGCATGCGTGTTCAAATACAGAGATATGTAAACAGGCACAATACAGCGCTGCGGTCAGTAACGCCTATATAAGGCAATAAGTGCCTGGCGCAGTTGTTAGATGGGTTACTGCTACTACAATGGCAGCTTATCAAGATTTAAGTTTGGAGTTTGAACGTGGTGATATGATCGGGGCACGAGCCATGGGACACAGCGTTTCCGTGGTAGCGATGAAGTGGGGATTTTCCCGTGCGACTATTTCACGAGTGTACCGTGAATATCAGGAATCCGGTAGAGTATCATTTCTCCAAGATCGCTGCGACCGGAAAAACATCTTGCAAGAAGGAGACTAACGACGACTGAAGACAATCGTTCAACGTGACAGAAGTGCAACGCTTCTGTAGATAGCTGCAGATTTCAATGCTGGGCCATCAATAAGTGTTAGAGTGCGAATCATTCAACGAAACATCATCGATATTGGCTTTCGGCTCGTGTACCCTTGATGCCTGCACGACACAAAGCTTTACGCCTCGCCTGGGCCCACCACCACCGACACTGGACTGTCGATGACTGGAAATAAGTTGCCTGGTTGGACGAGTCTTGTTTCAAATTGTATCTAGCGGATGGACGTGTACAGGAGTGGAGACAACCTCATGAATCCATTGACCCTGCATGTCAGCACAGGACTGTTCAAGCTGGCCGAGGCTCTGTAATGGTGCGGGGCGTGTGCAGTTGACAGATGACACGTACGTAAGCATCCTGGCTGATCACCTGCATCCATTCACGTCTATTGTGCATTCCGACGGACTTGGGCAATTCCAGCAGGACAATGCGACACCCCAGACGTCCACAGTAGCTCCAGAAACACTCTGATGAGTTTAAACGGTTCCGCTACCCACCAAACTCCCCAGACATGAACATTATTGAGTATATCTGGAATTTCTTGCAACGTGCTGTTCAGAAGAGATCTCCATCCCCTCGTGCTCTACGGATTTAGGGACAGCCCCGTAGGATTCATGGTGTCAGTTCCGTCCGCCACTACTTCAGACATTAGTGGAGCCCATGCCACGTCGTGTTGCGGCACTTCTGCGTGTTCGTGGGAGCCCTACACGATATTAGGCAGGTGTACCAGTTTCTTTGGCTCTTCAGTGTAGATATCGAGTAGAATTTATATTGTTCGTGAGAAAAGGTCGTTTTGTGATTCATGTGAGAAGGATAAACGTCTACAAACACGTGTTTTGAATCCACAATGGCAAGATCGTGTCCTCTCGAGACTGCGGTTTATCGTTTCACGATATTACTGCTCTCCTCGTTCGGGAAACCACCGTCAGCTGAATATGGAATCGATAGCTTCTGTGGTCCCGTGCGACTAGCGCATGACAGAAAGGACATCTTTCGATCGTCCGTGCAGGATCGTACAGTCGCGTCACTTACCTGGAGTCAGGATGTGGGGTTGTTTGCACTACGACCGGTATCCACGCGGACAGTGCGATGACCTCTCGAGCACCATTTACGATTAGCACATCTACCCTTTTTGCGGCTTCCTTTGATACGACAAGAGAGTAAGGCGCGCCGAAAGTGGAGGTCCAGCGCAACACTGGACAATGCAGTGGAACCGCGTCTTCTTTCCAGTGCGACATCACATTGGAAGTATGCATACGTGTACAGAAGATCCTATGAAGACAAAAGTTAACAGACTGCATTCGTCATTGCTGCACAGGTCAAGCATCTGGCTTCAGGGTGTAGCATACTCTGGGGTACACAAGATATTCACCAGTGGGTCACATAGTCGTTACTCTGCACTGTAGTTATATCTTTTCTTACGTGTCAAGGCAGTGACTGTACCCCTCCTTCGTGGTTTCGTTGCCTCCGTAACATTACCTTTCAACGCGATAATGTAAGATCGCATATTGCCCCTTCTTTATTGACCCACCTGGATGCAGAAGGTGTGCGCCTGGTGCCCTGGCCAGCACGCTGTTCTCAAGTCACGTCCATTGAGAACATCTGGTGCCGGTCGCCAGAGATTTTCACGCCACCTTCCGCCAGCCACTACAATTGGTCAACTCTTACACGCAAATGAAGCAGTGTGGAGAAACGTACCTTTACCTGTCATCCGAGCTCAATTGCACTCGACACCCGTTGTTGCTACCAGAGGTCACAGCTCTGTGTGCTAAAATTCTGACCCCCTGCACTCCCAAATCACCTACAAATTCAATCATGTGTCGTTCCTGCTATACTGCACACATGCGATGATCAAATGTCGTAATTCACTGCATTTTCTTGTGTTCCAATTTTAAGGGTTAAAATTGTATGAACGATATTCGTTACTGTTGCATTCTTTACTTTTGTATACAGTTCAAAGTGCTATCGACTTTGTGATAGTATGATTCCAGGGTCAGATACTTGATAAGATGCTCTGTGTTATCAACTTCTGCAAAATATATTTACGCGGCCGGCCGTTGTGGCCGAGCGGTTCTAGGTGCTTCAGTCTGGAACCGCGCGACTGCTACGGTCGCAGGTTCGAATCCTGCCTCGGGCATGGATGTGTGTGATGTCCTTAAGTTAGTAAGGTGTAAGTTGTTCTAAGTTCTAGGGGACTGATGACCTCAGATGTTAAGTCTCATAGTGCTCAGAGCCATTTGAACCATTTTATATTTACGCGGCGTTCTGGTGTCTAGCGATAAACATTAAGCAGCTCTCACTTTCCAGTTCTGTATCAGCAAGTCAACTAAAAATAAACAAATATATGTGACCTCTATCAAACCGGATAAGCCTGTATTGTCGTCTCGACAGAAAACGGACAACAAAGTTCCTGTCTTCGTGAGAGATTCGTTTCAAGTAGTAAAGACAGCTGCTTTATTTCTTTTACAGAAGGTGCCATATTCAGGCAAGAACTATTCAGAAAAGCGATGAACGGCATTTACTGGCCGAGCCGTCCCTCTTCCAGACGTAGTTTGTACCTAAAGCTCTGAAACAGGGGACAAATACTGTTCGCAGGAGTAGCAGTTGTGCTGTAAAATCAGTTATTTACGTTAATGCAGACACTTAAGTAAATTATTGCCTTGCATTTTTTTACGAGTCATGTACAGGAAGTTTCAAATTATTTGCAAATAAAAACACATGTTAATATCAATACTAATTTCATTTTCCTGTGGGATGCATCAATGACATCAACTAAAGAAATGGCTTCTTGAGAAAAATATATAAAATAATAGAAGAAACTGTTGAAAATGAGCTAAATATCTCACATCACTTTGTTCCTTACAAAATTCCTTACAGTGGTTGTATTCTGTACTTTCAGTTTAAATATCATGCCTAAGTAATGAGATGACTGTATTACCGTAGACTGATTCTCTCATGAAACTTAAATCAACACATTTCCAAAAGTAAACTCTCTTCTTTTAGCGAGTGCAACATTATTCGTGGCCAGACTGTATGATGTGACCTGTATAACAGAAGCTGATTAGCCAGGCTACTTTATTTCCCTAGGAATTACTGTGCTGTTTTCTGGAAACAAAGTAGATGTGCAAATGCACGGATGACATTTTTAACAGGTACTCATTCTGAAAATGTAGTTCATCCTTGTTGACGTTGAGCGACTGCTGCTTTACAATGGACTTGTGGTAAGTGCAGATAATTTAGACGAAGGCAATTGTTTTTTTTTTTTTTAATTTTCCACTTAGTAAACGTAAGGGCGTGGGTAACACCTCTTTAATTACGACATTACGCTTCACAGTTTATTGCTACGCCCACCGCACTCGAATAAAGGAAGAAACACGACACGACAAACAAATAATGGCAAAGTACACAGCGAAATTGAGCAGTTGCGAGCTGCGGCAAAATATTATGGAGAGAATGTCGCAACTGTGACAGTACACTAATTGCAAGCACGGATTTACAAGTGCGAGCAAAAACTGCGGCACCCAAAAACAGGATGAATGGCAAGCGCGACGTACGCCAGTTTAGGGCATTTCTGGACGCCGGATCGGTGAAGCCAGCGGCAAAAACTCACGCTGCGAATTTCAGACGCTACCGTGTTCATTTCTTACCTGAAATACCAAACGACAAAATCAAGGTTTCCGTAGCGTCAGATAAACCAACGTCAAATCAGTCTGTTCAATAATGTAGCGCATATTCTACAAAACGTTTTCGTAAGATCTAGGTTTGGGGATCTTAGCCAATTTCCTAGAAAGACTATAGTACAGCCAAAGACACTAATGCAGCACTATTCAGTGAACTGAAGCAACGATTACGTGACAAAAGCAGTTTTCAAAGGTAATATAAATATCAGTATTGCGTTAGTACAAGAAACAGTGGTATAATAGTAATGAAGCTGACATTAGTTCTGTAAGGCAAAATAGCATTGGTCTGTGTCATGATATTTAAACGGAATCTAGTAGGTATCGGCTAATATAACCGTCTTTCTTGTGTATAAATAGTCCAGACGAGTTATTCAGGCCTTCTTCTTTTTCCATAATATTCAGTTCGGTAAATTTCCGTCTATTGGCAACGATGAACTGAAAAGATTTTCACTTTGAGTTAAGTCAAAAATTTTATCAATTAGGTCGGAATCGAGAAGAGGTTACGGGAGAATCTACTGCCATACATAAAACGTAGGAGATGTAAGTGCAGGAGCTCAGTCTACATCATTGACTTGTAAATAACGTTAATTTTTGATTAAATAAAAATCGCCGCCATGAAAGACTATGTGTCCCAATACGAAATATGCACAGTTCAGCAAATAATTACATCTTTTATTTTCTTTCTTGCCAGCTAAGATACCTAAACAACAGCGTGAAACTCGATTTGTTGAAAATATTAATTCAATTGCAGAATGCATGTAACAGTTACTCTTTTCTACCAGGTAAACAGCATTCTGTCAGTTGATTTTATACTTGCAGAAAACCGAACATAGAACTTTCAGGACAAAGATATTTCGTGAGACCTACGATCCAGGTTATGATTCCGTTTCCTGTAATAACAATATTGCAAACCAAGATGATGTAACAGCACTCTGGCATTATCAGAAGGAAAGATACAGCGATAAAAATAGAGTTCAAACCTAATACTGATACTACACTCCTGGAAATTGAAATAAGAACACCGTGAATTCACTGTCCCAGGAAGGGGAAACTTTATTGACACATTCCTGGGGTCAGATACATCACATGATCACACTGACAGAACCACAGGCACATAGACACAGGCAACAGAGCATGCACAAAGTCGGCACTAGTACAGTGTATATCCACCTTTCGCAGCAATGCAGGCTGCTATTCTCCCATGGAGACGATCGTAGAGATGCTGGACGTAGTCCTGTGGAACGGCTTGCCATGCCATTTCCACCTGGCGCCTCAGTTGGACCAGCGTTCGTGCTGGACGTGCAGACCGCGTGAGACGACGCTTCATCCAGTCCCAAACATGCTCAATGGGGGACAGATCCGGAGACCTTGCTGGCCAGGGTAGTTGACTTACACCTTCTAGAGCACGTTGGGTGGCACGGGATACATGCGGACGTGCATTGTCCTGTTGGAACAGCAAGTTCCCTTGCCGGTCTAGGAATGGTAGAACGATGGGTTCGATGACGGTTTGGATGTACCGTGCACTATTCAGTGTCCCCTTGACGATCACCAGTGGTGTACGGCCAGTGTAGGAGATCGCTCCCCACACCATGATGCCGGGTGTTGGCCCTGTGTGCCTCGGTCGTATGCAGTCCTGATTGTGGCGCTCACCTGAACGGCGCCAAACACGCATACGACCATCATTGGCACCAAGGCAGAAGCGACTCTCATCGCTGAAGACGACACGTCTCCATTCGTCCCTCCATTCACGCCTGTCGCGACACCACTGGAGGTGGGCTGCACGATGTTGGGGCGTGAGCGGAAGACGGCCTAACGGTGTGTGTGACCGTAGCTCAGCTTCATGGAGACGGTTGCGAATGGTCCTCGCCGATACCCCAGGAGCAACAGTGTCCCTAATTTGCTGGGAAGTGGCGGTGTGGTCCCCTACGGCACTGCGTAGGATCCTACGGTCTTGGCGTGCATCCGTGCGTCACTGTGGTCCGGTCCCAGGTCGACGGGCACGTGCACCTTTCGCCGACCACTGGCGACAACATCGATGTACTGTGGAGACCTCACGCCCCACGTGTTGAGCAATTCGGCGGTACGTCTACCCGGCCTCCCGCATGCCCACTATACGCCCTCGCTCAAAGTCCGTCAACTGCACATACGGTTCACGTCCACGCTGTCGCGGCATGCTACCAGTGTTAAAGACTGCGATGGAGCTCCGTATGCCATGGCAAACTGGCTGACACTGACGGGGGCGGTGCACAAATGCTGCGCAGCTAGCGCCATTCGACTGCCAACACCACGGTTCCTGGTGTGTCCGCTGTGCCGTGCGTGTGATCATTGCTTGTACAGCCCTCTCGCAGTGTCCGGAGCAAGTATGGTGGGTCTGACACACCGGTGTCAATGTGTTCTTTTTTCCATTTCCAGGAGTGTATATATGTTGCTTTTGCAGCAGTACAAGGAACTTACGCGATGCACTGTCCAACCTTCATTAATTCTTGAGTGGAAAATGAAATTAGTTTGTGTAGTTATATTCTATCTGAATGCAGATGATATCAGCAGGCCAATTGTGTTTGGTCATCTACAGTAAATTCAGAAAAGTCATTTAGGTGTTCTTTGACTTCCCGGACTCCTAGTCGTGTACGTTTGTACTCTGTTAGTAAAAGTAATACATATACATCTACATATGTACTCCGCTAGCCACCAAGCGGTGTGTGGCGGAGAGCACAATTCGCGCCAAATTCATATTTCCTCCCTCTGTTCCGCGCGAGGGAAAAACGACAGTCTGAACGCCTCAGTACGAGGTCTTACTTCCTTTACCTGTGAATGGTGATCATTGCGCGATTAGAAAGTTAGTGGTAATAATATATGCTCTACATCCTCAGCGAAGATCGGATTTCGGAATTTAGTGAGCAGCCCCATCCGCTTACCGCACCGTCTTTATGCAAGTGTGTCCCACTTCAAACTTTCTGTGAAATTTGTGACGCTCTCGCGATGGCTAAATATACCAGTCACGAATCTTACTGCTCTTCTTTGGACCTTTTCAATCTCTTGAATCAGACCCAACTGGTAAAGATCCCACACAGACGAACAAAACTACAAGACTGGACGAACTAACGTATTGTAAGCTAATTCCTTTGTTGAAGGACTGCATCGCTTCACGGTTCTACCAATAAACCGCAATCTACATTTCGCCTTACCCGTTACTTGTGTAATCTGATCATTCCATTTGAGATCATTTCGAATAGTCACACCCAGATACTTGACGGACTTCCAAAGACTGGGCATTTATTTTGTACTCGTACATTAATGGGGATTTTCGCCTTGTTATACGCAGTAGGTTTCAATTACTAATATTGAGAGATAACTGCCAGTTATTACACCACGCATTGTTTTCTGCAAATCTTTATTGATTTGTTCACTACCTTCGTGTGATACTACTTTCCTGTAGACTACAGCATCGTCGGCAAACAGTCTAATGCCGCTGTCAATACCATCAACCATATCGTTTATGCAAGTCGTAAAAAGCAAAGGACCTATTACGCTGCCCTCGGGCACACCTGAAGTTACGCTTGTTTCTTTTGAAGTCACCCCGTTCAGGACAACATACTGCTCCTTGTCTGCTAGAAAAATTTCTATCAAACCATAAGCGCCAGTGCGGAACTGAGTTGAACATCTTTCGAAAGTCGAGAAATATGGCATCAACCTGGGAGCCGGTATCTAGAGCCTGTTGTATATCATGCACAAAGAGGGCCAGCTGTGTCTCGCATGACCACTGCTTCCTAACACCGTGCTGGTTTCTGCAGATGAGCTTCTCAGAGTCTAGAAAGGTCATTATCTCTGAACACAAAATATGTTCCATGATACTACAACAAATTGATGTCAGTGAAATTAGCCGGTAATTATGTGCATCCGATTTTCTACCCTTTTTATAGATTGCTATGACGTGGGCCGTCTTCCAGTCCCGTGGATCTTTCCACTGTTCCAATGATCTCTGACAGATGAGGGATAAGAATGGTGCTATATTTGTAGCATAGTCAACATAAAATCTTACGAGGATACCGTCTGGGCCAGATGCCTTCCTGCCGTCTAAGGATATTAACTGTTTTACAATCCCAGATACACGAAACACTATGTCAGCCATCCTTTCGTTTGTTCGATAACCGAAAGGGGGAATGGTGTTGCAGTCCTGTGTTGTAAACGAATTTTTGAAGGCTAGGTTTAGAATTTCGGTTCAAAATGGCTCTGAGCACTATGGGACTCAACTGCTGAGGTCATTAGTCCCCTAGAACTTAGAACTACTTAAACCTAACTAACCTAAGGACATCACAAACATCCATGCCCGAGGCAGGATTCGAACCTGCGACCATAAAGGTCCTGCGGTTCCAGACTGCAGCGCCTTTAACCGCACGGCTACTTCGGCCGGCTAAATTTCGGCCTTCTGTTTATGATCATCAGTTACATTACCCATACTGTCAGCAATAGAAGGCACTAAATTATTTGTAGCGTTCATAGATTTTACATACAACCAAAATTTTTTGGGTTTATTTTTAGAATCTGCAGGTAAAATTTTGCTTTCAAATTCGTTAAAAGAATCTCCATTGCCCTTCTGACAGCTGCTTTCATTTCGCATAATTTCTGTTTGTCAGCGGGTCAGTGACTACGTTTAAAACGACTGTGCAAAATTGTCTGTTTTCTCAGAAACTTCCTAATATGTTTGTTGTTCAATGGTGGATTCTTTCCCTTCCCTATACTTTTGCTAGGCACATACTTCTCTAGCACATGGTGGACAGTACCTTTAAATTCCGACCAAAGATGCTCAATATCTTTGCGTCCCGCGGTGAATGCTTGGAGCTGTCAATGAAGATATTCATTTATGACAATTTTATTTGAATTCCCAAACAATTCTTTGGATTTTTTGCAACTTGCACTGACATAGAAGCCACAACGACATTATGGTCGCTAATACCTTCTTTTAGATTAACTTCCTCAAAAAGATCAGATCTGTTTGTCGCCAAGATATCTAATATGTTCCCATCTCGAGTTGGTTTTCTGACCAATCGCTCAAGGTTGTATGTTGAGAGCGCTCCTAGAATATCTTCACACGAATCTTCGCTTCTGCCCCCTGTGATAAACGTGTAATTTTCCCAGTCAATGGATGCTAGATTAAAGCCTCCACCTATAGCTAATGGATAATTTGGATATTTACTTCCTATGTACTCAAGACTTTCCCTGAAACGTCCTGCGACGTTTTTTGCGGCTGCTGGTGGTAGATCAGCTTTAAGTAATATGCGTCGTACAACACAGACTAGACAGGAAATTCACTCTGCTCTGGACTAAAGAAACACTGTACAATAAATTCTCAAAATAATAAAAAAGTACCATAAAGATTATCGTGAACGTATTTGATAGTTCTGTAGAACGGAGGCTGTGGACACGTCTGCAGAACTGTAATTACAGCAGCTGTTGAACAAATTGTCGATATTACCATTAAGATGATCAGCAGCAATCCAAACCGCAACAACTTCGCGTCTCATCATAGTGTATTACTCTGTATATATCGAGCACCAACTGTGTCTCGCGTCAATAAACAACAGCTCTCTCAAGAAGTACTTCATATTCTTCAGTCAATTGAATTTTAAGACATTCGTCTCTGAGCACAACAAAGTTAACTCGGACCAGCGCCTTCGTAGAAGCTGGACAAAAGCCGTTATTGACATATCGGAATTTTTTTTGTGAAAAATATGTTTTCAAAGAATGTATATCTGCAATCAACCTTCAGGTAACAGTTTACAAGCGCTTTCTACACTGTTAGAACCTGGGCATTTGGAGCATAAGTCATCTCTTAGATTTCAAAGCTCATAGGGATCTGAGCAATCAAATTAACGACAAACTATTTACTACTGACATGCTTACATTCTTTTAAGACGAATTTCACCGTACCGCGAGCGACATCTCAAAAACAAAGGATTTTTTTTGACAATAAAGGACATATCTACAGCCCTCAGCGTCACCTTTACTAGAGGCTAAATTGTCAGACTTGGTTCACAATCAAACGGATGGCTGCTATTACATCTTAATATCATCTGTTGAAAAATTAAAACTGCCTGCAGAAGGGTCAGAACTACTCACCGAGACTGCATGTACCACACAAGCTATTAAATACAAAGGAAATATTGAAATAAACATGGCTTGAATTATAACTGACTCCGAGAGTTTTCCTAACGATGTGAATAACGTGATGTGACGTCTAGTTGTTATTAAGTGGATATAATAACCGAACATCTTCAAGCAAGAGGAGCAGGACAGTGCCATAACTTCGCATCGTTAAAAAGAAATACAGGTACTACACACGATGAAATGGTGGAACAATTTGCAAAAGAAGCAGCTTAAACTGCCCATTTAGTGACACTGAAAACCTCCTGTACCGATATTAGAGCGGATATTGGCAGTCGTGCAATTCATCTACGCCAACATTAATATAACACTTCGAAAATCATGAGACGATATTTGTGCACCTGTATAAGGCCTTTTACTTCAAAGGAGTGTGGCATTCCAACTATACAATGCTCAGAAACATTATAACATCCGTCATCCGCATATGGTTTCACCACAGCTAGTCCTCAAACAATTTCATCAAAAGAAGGGTGTCAGAGGCCTTGGTATGGGAAAGGGATGAGACATCCCTCTTTCCCTGTCCATCTCCTCGTACCCCCTCTCTGTGTCATCTTCGTCTTCCTTCCGTCTCTGTCTACCTCCTTCTCTTCATTTGTCTAGCCACCTCCTCCTCTTCCCTTCCTCTGCCCACCTCCTCACCTAATCTCTGTCCATTTCCTCCACCACTCTCTGTCTCTGTTCAGCTCCTCCTCGTAATCTCTCTGTCCAGCTCCTCATCGCCCTCTGTCTGTCCATCTCTTCGTCTCCTTTCTTTCTATCCGTCTCCTCCTCCCCCCTTCCCCCCTCCTGTGTCCAACACAAAACACGTTATCACCACCAACCCAATAGGAGATTGATAGTTCCTACCTGCACAGTATATCTTTCGAGAAACTAAGTGCCAAATTTGGTTCAAATCGATTCTGGGGCTTAAGAAGGAGATTCCTACCCGTTGCTTGAGCCATGTGGGAACGTGTCACATATACACTCTTCATTCACATTAATGTGACATTTTGTCAGAAGCCTGACCTTTTGCACTGCGGGCTAGTGCGAGACGAGCAAGAAGAGAGTCAGTGAACTTCTGGAAGGTGTCAATACGAATGTTGAGCCATGGCGACGTCTGTTCCGTGGCCAGCTGCGCTAGGTCTTTCGGCTGAGGATCCATGGCGCGAACAGCCTGATCGAGGTGGTCGCACAGATTTTAGATTTGGCCTAAATCCGGGGAGTTTGGTGGCCAGAAGAGTACGACCAATTCATCCTGGTGTTCTTCGAACCACGCACGTATTCTGCTAGCTGTTTGACGCGTAGTATTTTCCTGCTGGTAGATGGCATAGTCCCGAGGATACCTAGGGAATACCTCCGGTCTGGACTCTTCTGACAATTTCTGCAGAGTGTTTACTTTCAGACGTTTCACGCAGTACACTCCAACGGCCGTAAAACCTGATTTGTGCGAAAATGCCGCATGTTGCCACTCACTGGACGTGCAGTTGCGGTATAGGCGTGGAAATGCCAAAGCTTCGTCGCCGACAAATAGGAGTCAGCACGGGAGCATGTGTCCCCGTTAATGTATATCGCAGGGTCTTCATTTAATTATCATTTCATGAACCAGGCGTCAGCTGCGGATCCCCTTACGTAGCAACGTTTGCTGAACGGTCGTTGAGGAGACACTGTTGGTAGCCATTTGCTTCACCTGGGCGGTGAGTTGCTCAACAGTTGCACGTCATTCAGCCTGTCATCTATGGTCTATGGCGTAACATAGTTGCTCGGCACCGGTTTTGGATAGCGCCATTTTGTCATCCACGGTATGCTTTAACCACGGCAGCACACGAGTAGTTTACAGGCTTGGCCGTTTCAGAAGTGCTTATAACGTGTGCTTGGTAGCGAGTAATCATTTTCTTTTAGCTCTCAGATAAATCACTCCGTTTTCGCATTACGACAACGATTGTACTGTTTTCCGCTTTCCCCCGACACGCTTTATATACCCTCCACTGCTATGGCTGCCACCTACGGAATGTGAGTGATTATTGCACGTTAACATTGAATATAGGTGTAGTCACAGTAAGCTAACTGGACCGTGTATTTCACGTATACCCAACATATTTCACACATACTCGTCCACATTTTCACCCATATCACTAAAGAATTTCACGCTGCAGTTTCATTTTCACGCATCACAGTGTTCATATGTCATATCTTCTGAATTATGTGTCATACAATGACATAATGTTGCAGGTACGTTCAGTGCTATATGTGAATACCGTCTGCAAAATAGAGTTAGTAGAAAAGAAGAAATAAATTAAAACTCCTGCCTGAGGCGGTAGTTTTACTGCATGAACAGCAAAAACGTAGTTAACAATAAACTTATTCCTTTCATCGTCTTGTGGGAAGTGTTAGCGGGAAAAAGTTTCGAAAAGGTGTGACATCATGTCTAAGGTTTGTTGCAAGTCACTAAGTACTCTCATTCTCAAATACTGGATGAATACGCTGCTTTTTGAACCCCACCCCTTTGAGAGGCACCTGGTTCTTATACCCACATTTTCTCTTTCCAAAAAGCAAGTAATATGTGTATACAACGTTTGGCTGAAATCAATGCACTGGTTTAGAAGGAGATGAGGAGCGTAATTGAAGTTTACAGGAGAAATTTCTCAACCATTCCTTATAAAACCAGGCTTGAGAGAAAGTGACTGTCTATCACCATTACTGTTCAACTGTGCACTGGATTCTGTAATGAGAGCAAGGATAAGAATTGGAAGTTATAAAACTGATATAAGTTTGAACTGCTTGGTATTTGCTGATGATCTTGGTCTCCTAGCAAACAATGTTCAAGAAATCAGGCAACAAGTTAAATCAGTACAAGAAATAGCACAGAAAATTGGCCTCTGTATATCATTTGAAAAACTGAGATAATGCTACCTGACGCACCACTTGCAAATAACATTATGATAGGAGAACAATAAACGAAACAGTGATGAATTCAGATATGTAGGTGAAATCGTAACTTACAGTCTAAATGAGAAACCATCATGGTAAAATAGAATACACTCCTGGAAATGGAAAAAAGAACACATTGACACCGGTGTGTCAGACCCACCATACTTGCTCCGGACACTGCGAGAGGGCTGTACAAGCAATGATCACACGCACGGCACAGCGGACACACCAGGAACCGCGGTGTTGGCCGTCGAATGGCGCTAGCTGCGCAGCATTTGTGCACCGCCGCCGTCAGTGTCAGCCAGTTTGCCGTGGCATACGGAGCTCCATCGCAGTCTTTAACACTGGTAGCATGCCGCGACAGCGTGGACGTGAACCGTATGTGCAGTTGACGGACATGGAGCGAGGGCGTATAGTGGGCATGCGGGAGGCCGGGTGGACGTACCGCCGAATTGCTCAACACGTGGGGCGTGAGGTCTCCACAGTACATCGATGTTGTCGCCAGTGGTCGGCGGAAGGTGCATGTGCCCGTCGACCTGGGACCGGACTGCAGCGACGCACGGATGCACGCCAAGACCGTAGGATCCTACGCAGTGCCGTAGGGGACCGCACCGCCACTTCCCAGCAAATTAGGCACACTGTTGCTCCTGGAGTATCGGCGAGGACCATTCGCAACCGTCTCTATGAAGCTGGGCTACGGTCCCGCACACCGTTAGGCCGTCTTCCGCTCACGCCCCAACATCGTGCAGCCCACCTCCAGTGGTGTCGCGACAGGCGTGAATGGAGGGCCGAATGGAGACGTGTCGTCTTCAGCGATGAGAGTCGCTTCTGCCTTGGTGCCAATGATGGTCGTATGCGTGTTTGGCGCCGTGCAGGTGAGCGCCACAATCAGGACTGCATACGACTGAGGCACACAGGGTCAACACCCGGCATCATGGTGTGGGGAGCGATCTCCTACACTGGCCGTACACCACTGGTGATCGTCGAGGGGACACTGAATAGTGCACGGTACATCCAAACCGTCATCGAACCCATCGTTCTACCATTCCTAGACCGGCAAGGGAACTAGCTGTTCCAACAGGACAATGCACGTCCGCATGTATCCCGTGCCACCCAACGTGCTCTAGAAGGTGTAAGTCAACTACCCTGGCAGCAAGATCTCCGGATCTGTCCCCCATTGAGCATGTTTGGGACTGGATGAAGCGTCGTCTCACGCGGTCTGCACGTCCAGCACGAACGCTGGTCCAACTGAGGCGCCAGGTGGAAATGGCATGGCAAGCCGTTCCACAGGACTACATCCAGCATCTCTACGATCGTCTCCATGGGAGAATAGCAGCCTGCATTGCTGCGAAAGGTGGATATACACTGTACTAGTGCCGACATTGTGCATGCTCTGTTGCCTGTGTCTATGTGCCTGTGGTTCTGTCAGTGTGATCATGTGATGTATCTGACCCCAGGAATGTGTCAATAAAGTTTCCCCTTCCTGGGACAATGAATTCACGGTGTTCTTATTTCAATTTCCAGGAGTGTATAAAACAGACAAAGCAAATTAAATTACTAAAAACACATACAACAAAAAAGCCTATCCATAAATGCAAAATTTAAAGAAATATAGAACAGTTACACAGGCATGAATAACTTACGTAGTGAGACCATCTTCCAAACAATTAAGACAGCAGAAATCTGCAAAATACTAACCGCAGAAGGAATAAGAATCAGGACATGCACAAATAAACAGTATCGAGCAAATGGTCACTGGAAAACAGCTTCAAATGAAACAGTGTACAAGGAAATAGAACCAATAACGAGCATGATCAGGAAAAAATATATCTCATTCTTTGGATATCTGATGAGTACACCAGGATTAGTATGGGCATAGTATAAGAACTGTAGAATAGTAAGAGCAACATCAAATGGATTAAAGAAATCAGGGAAGAGGTAAGATAATTCCAAAATACAGCAGATGACTAATAAAAACAAAGCAGAGAAAATCAGAATACTTCAAGACACACAAACCAGACTACAAACGACGATAAATAAAAGGGCTACAGAAAGAGAGACCTCATACGAAGAAAGAAAGGCAATACCTGAAAGAACGAAGAAGTATTTGCAGACTGAAGAGCAAAACACCATTCAAATAATAATAAATTATAATACTACATTTATGAACACTCTGACACTTAACTGCCTCATTGAATTATTATTGAACTTTATTGTATTATGGAATAACAATAACTTTTATAAACCATTGTATAACTGACTATAGTGATCCAATGAAGGCCATAAAATAAAAATAAAATAAATAAACAAAGAGGAACAAGCACTGCCTCACTTACATCACCTATTGTGAATGATCGCTTGCAGCTGCAACAAATAACAGTTGGTATTTTCTGTGTGTCAGAATAAAAAGAGGAGCAAGCAGTGTATTGGACTTGCCTCTCATTTTTGTGTGTGTATTGTCACAGCAAGCTGCAAGCAATGCACTCATCTCTGGTAGCAGAAGGTAGGAGGAAGGAGCTGGGAGTTGGCCAAAAGGACTGACATATGGAGGGGTTGGATGCAATCATTAATTTTCAAAGATAATAAAGTCACTATAAGAAAGCTTTCCAAATAAGAATGTAGTAATGGGAAATTGATTTTAAATTGAGTCATTAGGTGTTTGCACTATTATTCACTTCCAATGAAGCCAACACCATCTCCTCTCCATTCCTAAATCACCTGTGCTAAACACCCTAGGAGACACTCCCTTTCACTCCATTAAAGGTAAGTTAGTACACCTCAGCCCACACTGTTATCAACGTCCTGATTGCCCCACACAGGCAACACCTTGCTCCAAAGCTGCTGATAGAACTCGTGTGAGGGCTTGAGATAAAATTTATTGTGTCATGTATGTGGGGTGAGTTGTGTAGAAGCATTACAAAATGGAGAATCAGGGAATCCTGTTTTTCAAGGAGTTCCTTGAGGGTTGGCGGGGTGGCTATGTACTTAAAAAACAGTATTCCATTGGAGTCCATACACGTATAACGATACCGCACTAAATAGATATTTTAATGTTGTGAAAGGGCAGTTGAATTTAGTGAAACTAAACTTCTACATTTTGTTGTTTATAGGTACCCTAACTCTGACTTCAGAGCATTTCCGCTCAAGCTAGAGAGGGTTCTTGATTCACTTTGTAGGAAGTACCAGAAATTCGTTGTATGTGGTGACTTCAATAGTATTTTTGTATATGATTGTGCAAGAAAAAGGATGTTGATACATCTCCTAAGTTCATATGATCTGATGTAGACTTTGTTTTTTCCCACTAGGGTGCATGAGAACAGTAGCACAGGCATAGATAATATTTTTATTCATTCTTCATTACTGGATGGGCATTCTGTTAGTAAAAGGGTGAATGGCCTTTCAGACTATGAAGCACTAATTTTAACACTAAAAGGCTTTTGTCCCCAAACAAATATCACATATAATTACAAATAATGTAGGGAAGTTAATCCAACGGCAATAGACACTTTTTTAAACCTCGTCAAGGAACAAGAGTGACAGGATGTTTATAGTGCCAATAACATTGATGACAAATATAATGCTCTCCCTGACACATTTCTCATGCACTTTGTGAGTTGCTTTCCATTCGAACGCTCTAAATGGAATACTAGCAGTAACAGGCAGCCCAGGTGGTTGACTAGTTGGATAAGGATTTCATGTAGTACAAAGTGGGGATTATATCAAAATGTTGGAAGTAGTCACAATCAAGCTACAGTAGCCCATTACAAACAGTATTGTAAGGTGCTTATAATGTTATTAGAATTTGCTATCAAATGTACATTTCGGCTTTAGAAGTCGTTTAACAACTGAAAGTGCTATATTCTCTTTTCTCTGTGAGGTACAGGATGGGTTAAACAAAAGCTTCCGAACGCTAGGCATATTTTCTTATTTAAGTAAGGCGTTTGATTCTGTTGATCACATAATATCGCTCCAGAAGTTGGACCATTACGGAATACTGGAACAGCTCACAATTGGTTCACCTCTTACTTTAACAACAGACAGCAAAAGGTCATTATTCACAATGTTGAGAATGGCTGTGATGTGGGGTCTGAGTGGGGTACAGTTAAGCGGGGGGCTGCCCCAGGGATCAGTGTTGGGGTCACTCATGTTCTTTATTTATATAAATGATATGCCCTCTACTATTATGGGCAACTCTAAAATATTTCCGCCGGCCGAAGTGGCCGTGCGGTTAAAGGCGCTGCAGTCTGTAACCGCAAGACCGCTACGGTCGCAGGTTCGAATCCTGCCTCGGGCATGTATGTTTGTGATGTCCTTAGGTTAGTTAGGTTTAACTAGTTCTAAGTTCTAGGGGACTAATGACCTTAGCAGTTGAGTCCCATAGTACTCAGAGCCATTTGAACCATTTTTTAAAATATTTCTGTTTGCTGATGGCACTAGCTTGGTAGTAAGGGACCTTGTGTGCAACATTGGCTTGGTTTCAAATAGTGCGGTTCATGACCTTGGTTCATGGCTTGTAGAAAATAAACGAACGCTAAATCACAGTAAGACTCAATTTTTACAGTTTCTAACACACACAATTCAACAAAACCTGACGTTCTAATTTCACAGATTGGCTATATGATTTGTGAAACTAAACATTTCAGATTTCTAGGTATTCAGATAGATAATAAGCTGTGTGGAAAGCCCATGTTCAGGATCTTGTTCAAAGACTTAATGCTGCCATTTTTACTATTCTAATGGCATCTGAAGTGAGTGATGGCCCGACACGAAAATTAGTCTACTTAGCTTATTTTCACTCGTACGGTATTATGTTTTAGGGTAACTCTTCCCATTCTAAAAGGATATTTTTGGCTCAGAAACGGGCTGTTCGGGCAATAAGTGGTTTAAGTTCATGAACCTCGCGTCGACCGCTGTTCACGAGTCTGGGCATTGTGACATTGGCCTTTCAATATATATATATTCTCTATAGTCATTTCTTGTTAACAATATTAGCTTACTCCCAAGAATAAGAAGCTTACACTCAGTTAATAGTCGGCAGAAATCGAACCTGCTTTAGGATCGGACTTCCTTAACTCCTGTGCAGAAAGGTGTGCAGTATGCTGCTGCATCCATTTCCAGTAAGCTACCACTCGAATTCAAAAATCTTAGCATTAATCCACGCGCTTTCAAATCGAAACTGAAGAGTTTCCTACGGGTCACTCCTTCTATTCCGTCAAGGAGTTCCTTGAAAAATTAAGCTGCTTCTTGTTGTATAGTTGATTGCATTTACTTCAACTTATGGACTGACTTTTTTGGTTTCATAAATATTTTATTTTTATCTGTTATTACTTTTATGTATTTTATATACTAACACGTTCCATGACCTTGGAGATTCGCTCCTCAATTTGGTCCCACGGAACTTGAAGTGTAAATAAATAAACAAAGTGACACAATAACGGAGGAGCAGTAGGAAGACTATGGGTACAGCAAGAACATTGATGACTAGGCCTGTGGTACTGGTCAAAAGAAACAGAAGCCATCCTGAGAGTCCAGCAGAATCTTAGTGATGTTTTCCATGCCAGACAAGTTGCAGGGAGCTCAGCATAGGAAAAAAAAATACTTGTAGAAGGAACTACATGGAGAATCAGCAGAAATACGGCACCATCAACACAGAGTTGAGGCAAGTGACAGCAGAAATAGTTTTAAGACATTGTGTATAACACTGTATTACGAGTAACCTAACATGACTTCAGCTAGTAGTTCAGTTGTTAATGCAAAGGATGCTTTTATATAAGTAAATAAGTTTTTTAGTGTGGTTAAGTCCAAACTTATGGAATTCACTGACAATGTGAACACATAATTTGAAGTAGCCCGAACATATTTGGAATCATTGCTACTTGAATACATCAAATGTGAAATTTTGGGGTAAGCTAGGGTGAAATTAAGTGTCTGGCATAGAGCTAATAATTGTGATCAAGTGACAGTAGTGTCAGAAGAAAATTATTCAGGTAAGTGCACCATAGACTATTCTACCTGTGGGATGTTTCAGATCAGACAACACCAAGGAGAAGCAATTCCATCATGTGAAATAGGACATATGAATTACAGTAATCGCTCAGAGAGGCAGACATCAGAGTAACAGAACAGGAGCAGCACAACTACAAAATGTGTTAGAACTGGTATGCGTGATGTGCTGAGCTTGCTTCATACAGGGTCTATCAAGCAACGTGATCCAAACAGTTGTACAAAGCTGGAGTGAACAAATTAGCTTAGATGATGTAATGGAGGTAGCAGTATGGAAGGAAAGCCTGCTATTGTCCATGAAGAAAAGGACCAGTTCCAGAGAATTGCTCATAAGGAAGTTGAAAATGTGAAGTACAACAAGATAAAGATGTTGTACTTATCGCCGAAGGGGTCACATGGTCAAAGACTTTAGGAAGCCAAACAGGAGCACTAAGGATTGATGGATAGTGACACACATGAAGGAGAAAGAAGGGAAGAGCTTTTAGAAATTTTGTTATCAGTGTGACAAGAAAATTCACACAGACGTGGAATGTGAAGTGGAATTAATACTGAATTTTATCGTACACAGTTCTAAGTTCCATCACCATAACTATTACTGCTGATAATAATAATGTATTTATAAAACTATTTCTAATATGAATAAAAACTACACCTGCTACCAAATCGATGTCTACTACTACTTCAGTTTTTTCTGTCACATTCCACAATGGACTCCATCGCTCTGCAGTCCATAGGCATGCCCTGCTGGTTCCTTGGGTACTTGGATGGCGTTGCATTTGTTCAAAATGGCTCAAAACCGGTTCAAATGGCTCTGAGCACTATGGGACTTAACATCTGAGGTCATCAGTCCCCTACAACTTAGAACTACTAAAACCTAACTAACCGAAGGACATCACACACATCCACGCCCGAGGCAGGATTCGAACCTTCGACCATAGCAGTTGCGCGGTTCCGGACTGAAGCGCCTAGAACCGATCAGCCACGGTGGCCAGCTGTTGAAGTTGTATCTGCTTCTTCCATTGTTTGTTGTCTCCCTGGTTACAGGGAAGGATTCCAATGTTCCAAGGGAGCATCGTTGTTGCCGGTAGCAAGGGCAGCCGCCTGCTGACCCACGTCAGCCCGCTCTGTTTCCTTGGATGGTGAGACGCAGCGCCGGCCGGAGTAGCCGAGTGGTTCTAGGGGCTGCAGTCTGGAACCGCGCGACCACTACGGTCGCAGGTTCGAATCCTGCCTCGGGCATGGACGTGTGTGATGTCCTTAGGTTAGTTAGGTTTAAGTATCTCTAAGTTCTAGGCGATTGATGACCTCATAAGTTGAGTCCCATAGTGCTCAGAGCCATTTTTTGAGATGCTGCCCACGGCTGTTGCATAAGCCGTGCGTACGGTGTTGACAGTTGTTTTGCCGCCAGTATTGGCCTCAGCTCCCTTCCCTGCGTTGCTTCTTGATCTTCTGTTGCCGCCTCTTGTAGTGCAGTAGACGAGGATTTGTTGATAAGATAATCCAATACCCAAGCCTTTCTTGAAATAGTGTCAGCAAAGTTGTCCAAGGTCTGCATCGTGCTTGGCACGGCTGTATCTCATTAACATCAAGTGTTCTGGTCCAATTCAATTGGTGCCTATCGGTATCAGCATACAGTGAACATGCCAGATAGTATATTCTGGCGTACCTTTTTCACCACAGGCACTCTCGGAGCGCTGTCTGCTACCAATCTGATGCCAGCAGGCGCCGTAGTTTCCATGATCAGCCAGGATGCGTGTCAGGCTGAAACATTAAGGTGCTTCATTCCCAGTGTCTATTTCAGATTTAGCAAAAAATCGTAGGTGCACATCGCTGACCAGGCATCATCCCATGGTTTCTGCCGTAGCTGGAGGATTTGATTTTGAAATTCCTGCTTGCTTGTTGTCCGTATTCCTATTTACTTCAGCACTTCATGATGTTGTTCTTTACTCAGCCGCTACATCGCCACTGTTTTCCGTACCTGGAGATCGAGAGGGTACATTACAAGTAATATTTGCAACACCTCAATTAACACAGTGCTAAAAGCTCCGGTCAGTTGAAGAAGTATTCCTCGATGTACCCTGTTCACAATCCGGGCCAGTGTTACGAGCGAAAGACTGTGGTCCCAAGCACCCGCACAGTATCCCATGATTGCTGTTAAGATAGCGCTATGATAAGTTCTAATTTTTTGCTTTGGCAGCTTGTAATCGTAGCTGGAGAGAATAATAATTTTGTTCATCGTGTTCCTGGCTCTCTTGTTCATTTCTTCAGTGTTGGCACCATATTGTCGTTCGGTCAAGAAGTCGCCTAAGTATCTGGTGACGGAATTTCTCTTTAGGAGGCTGAGGAACTACACGAGTGGAAATGTCCTCATTGTAATCTGCCGGGTAACTGTGGGCTGTGTATGGGAGTAAACAACGTTATGTCTTTTAAGTGTAGATGGACAGGGCACCATACCAGGGACTGCAATGAAGGTGCGTGGTATGTACAGAAAAAATGCAGAGTTCCAGTGATCAACAAAAGGGAAACTAAGAGAGCCGAACACGAAGAAATCGCGTGTTACTACGACGAAATGACGAAAATTTAGAGTCGTAGACTGCGAAGCGAAGAGCGAAATTATGATGGCATGGTGCTACAAATTAGGAAGATAGTTGTCGTTATTAATAGATACTGAGAGACGTATAAGGCTCATAAAGGAAGAAACGTTCGCAAGAGGAGCAGCAATTAGCAGGGAAGGTATTCGTAGACTGAGGGGCGTAACTCAAGATGCAATAACTCCGCTGCTAATAGTTAAAAAATGGTTCAAATGGCTCTAAGCAGTATGGGACTTAACATCTGAGGTCATCAGTCCGCTAGACTTAGAACTACTTAAACCTAACTAACCGAAGGACATCACACTCATCCATGCCCGAGGCAGGATTCGAACCTGCGGCCATAGTAGCTGCGCGGTTCCAGACTGAAGCGCCTAGAACCGCTCAGCCACAGAGGCTAGCGCTGCTAATAGCGACACAGACAGAAGCAACGCAACAAGCTTTTAGGAACCACACGTGTTGGTCAGCAACCACGATTAATGGAACATGATAAGTAATGAAATACGGCACGTTTGAGACAGTTTGTGAGTCGGACTGCAAAGAAAATGGAAATAAACAGAAATAGTAGATGATGTAGAGGATCTACGAATAAGAGGGTAAGTCCCATATGAAACGGAGACAATATAAAATAATGCACATCATGGAATGGCGAAGAAAAAGGTAAGGTATGCAAATCAAAGGCAAGTCGTAAGATGCATGGCACCAGAAAGTGACGTGAAAATAGGTCCTACGGAAGAAAAAGTTTAAAGTAAATGTGGAGAAAAAGGAACGAATCAAATAATAAAAAAGAACTGATTATTCCTAAAGAGATTGTAATGTAAGACGTGTATTATGCTGAATCTATGGTGTATATACAGCAAGGGAAATGTATTCTCACGGTACTGAATACGTGTGAGGTAAATTGTGATCTGAATGCAGTGAAAGTACCAAGTGAACAAATAGAGAAAATGAGATCAGTACGAACAGAATAGGAGGAAGCGAACGGTATGAATACAGAAATCATTTCCCTTGGTTACAGAAGGAATCCGAACTAATAATTTGAATAAACAGAGCAATGTGAACTGTTGCGACGTATGTCGTACGTCCGACCTTTGTATCTGCACAGTGCATGTACTAATGTGTGCAAACATAGCTTACCACTTTGCGCGCAAATGGACAAGACATCTAAACTGTCTTTCAAGCCCAGGGTGTCAAACAGACATTCTAAATAAATATCAACCTGGCCCTGTAAGGCAGCTAATATCAGGTGCGGATCGTAACGAAAATCATTAGAAATGCTGCTGTCATGTACCTATGATGCATGAATTAATAAAAGTGAAAGTTTGTGGACTATTCTAGAAAGACAACACAGCTATTCCTTTTTTTATTCTGGATATAATTTATCAACTGTTGGATGCAGGGGTCAGGTGATAGACAACAATCATATTCAATTACTTTTGACACTCAATAACAAAATATTTAGTTCTTCCACATATTGAAATTACGATTATTAAAATCGTTATCTCTACATATGAAAATTTTTTACCACAGGAAAGAATGATTATTAAAAAGCCTCATCAGCTCATTTAAATCTACATTGTCGTAGCTGGTCAGTGCACTGAGTTGGTGGAGAATAAAATTACTTTTTGAAGCGATAAAAAAAAAATCTCATGTACTCAATGTGAGAGTAGGTTAATATCCTAGCTTTTGATATTCAATGGTCAAAGCGTACGCAAGCTGGAGTGAGCAAAATATAGACTGGACATTTACTGTGGCCCAATGCACAGTGGTACTGTACCAAGCGGCATCTGCAACGGCGTTGTCTCCGTGCTGGATCTGAAACGGTAATTCCCTTCTCACTCAGTCGCAAGTTTCTGCGTTCCGTAGAATGTTAATCTTTCCCTAGTCGAATTAATGGCTATATCCCCCTCGCTATGGGTTGGAGGGAAATGCACAATTTCTTTGCCCGCAAAAATTCCCGCAGAAATACGTAACTACTGCTTTGCTATCTGTCGCCACGATACGTGAAGTGTATCGTCCTCACTTCGAAGAAAGCAAAGCTCTCAACGCCCTCGCGTATTTCCACACACTTCTGCAGTCCGCCGTGAGAAGAGAGAGAGAGAGAGAGAGAGAGAGAGAGAGCTAGAAATTTTAGGCCTCAAAATGCTTTTATATAATGAGGATCTCCCCACCGTGTCGCAACTGCGTAGCCATGTATGGCTTCAGCTAATCACCGTCTCGCTAGAGGTGAATACATTTTTATTTTTCTTGCTGGGTCTCAGCCTAGCACTGTTAATGACGTGCCGCCACTTACCCTCGGTCCCAGTCTTATTTACCTTAAAAGGAATAATGTTTGGCCTTATCCATTTCTGCTCAGAAGCTCGCCGTTCTCTTGCTAAATGGGAGTTTCATGATATCATTAACCACCTGCTTGATTCGTCTCCAAAATGCGTTTCACTTTAACTTGTTTGTTCATGTCACTCCATATACTGGTAGATATTGTTTTGTTAGTACATGAGATTAACTGCAATTGAATTTTGTTGATATAATAAAATTATTATTTTCTGAGGATCTCGTACTGTATCGCCCTGTCATTATTTATCAAGCTCATGTAAGGTCCGTGACATTCGGACGCATTATACGTATGTCATCTAAGTATAGACAAACTGTCATACACGAATTTGGTATTGCCTGAACTCCCTACATTGCAAGAACACAAAGGAAAGTTTGCGACTGTATATCTGTATAAAACACCAGAAGCACAAAAGGAGGTATTACATGAGCGAATTGAGAAAACTGTTAATGAGGGTATATAATCGTTGCAAGTTAGAATCCATGGAATACATCTGTTACTGGGGAAGGATTAGAAAGTATATAGGCCTATATTGTTCGAGCTATTTTTCACAAATGGAAACGTGGGTGTTTGACACACGTTTATTTGCACTGTTAGAATCCATGAAATACATCTGTTGCTGTGGAAGAATTAGAAAGTATAGTGTTCGAGCTATTTTTCACAAATGGAAACGTGAGTGTTTGACACAAGTTTATCTGCACTTTGCTCGTTGTCGCAACTACGATCAACGTCCTAACCCACATCCAAATTCCGTTCTGCTCTCAGAACTCAAATCCTTGTCCATGTGAGTCGACTAACTGCAACTTCATACACATTACATTTACGTTTAGGCTCATAATCAGAGGGTGCTGATTTTCGACTTTTTCTTGCCGTGGTTATTAATAGATTCGCTACGTTTGCATGCCGAGCTATGCTTGTAAATATGTTGTCATATGTTGTCGGTTTGCTTACAGATATTCCGTTACCGTGAGCCGTAGAAACAAACCCAGTGCCCTTTGTTTAGGGGAGCAAGTAATTTACAAGTCCTGATGTGGAAGTGATCTCCGAGGATGTTTTGCTCCCCTTTCCTTAGCTACTACTTTATGTCGTATACAGATACTGCATTTATATCATTTTCATCAACATGTGACAAATAATATCTAATTATTGACACTTACAAATTAGGAAAATTTACATATGCTTCTACTTCCTGTGCAATACGAAACATGTGGGTAAAGCATTTTCGATTGTAACGACGCTCTTCATATTATATTTTTCAGCACTTGTTCAAATTAACTGTATAGATGAACCTCCGACATCTCACGAAACTAATGTGACAACCCTACAAAGGAATCTTAACGGTAACCAGTTAGCTATGGGGTAACAATATTTTTAATGAAAACGGAACAGTAATAAGTCTGACTTTAACGATCTGGAGGCTGCTAGAGAGGCGAGGAGATGAAACAGGGAATATATTCTACAAACCGGAAAACGAGCTTAGATTTTTCGACCAGTCTACTTTACTACGTGTCGGCACACTAATGCAATAAACGTCTTAGTAATCCATGGAGGTGTGTGGTTTTCGTCTCCAGTGGTAAGACAGCCTCCGAAATCGCTGGAGAAGAAGCGATGCTAGGCGAACAATAACGAATGTTGCCTACAAAAAGAAACCTGGTGAGGGTGAGTCGTTCTTGGATAGCACATTCCGCTGAACAGTTCCTCGCGGAAGGTAAAATATCTCGACTCCGAGTTCCAGTCCAGCACACAGTTTCAGTCTACCATGGGATTCAAATTAGCTCACACTTCCCTGCAGAGTAAAAATCCATCCTGGAGAAAAACCCTTAGGTCCTGGCTAAACGATTTCTCCGCATATCCTGTATTCCAGAAATGCTAGTACCGCTAGATATGCAAGAGGTCTTCGGTGAAGTTTGGCAAATAGGAGATAAATACAGTTGTGGAGGCGTGTTATGGATCGTGCTTGGATAGCTCAGTCGGTAGAGCACTGGTTCGGGAATTGCAAAGGACTCAGGTTGGAGTTCCGGTCCGACACAAAGTTTTAATCTCCCAGGAAGCTTCACATCAGAGCACACTCTACTGCAGAGTGAAAACCCATTCTGGAACCAATCAACTAGGCTGTGGCTAAGTCGTGCATTATACTGTGTCTACCGTTTCTGATACTTACCCAGAATGAGGTTTCTGCAATATCTGTTATTAATTCGTCGTCGCCAGAACATTATAGTTTGATTTTACTTTTTGCGTTGCAATTAGGCGATTCGGACTGCACACGCGAACTTTACTTTCGCAGGGTAACTGAACATCGCAGCCAATCAGTCGGACAGGTATCTGATGGCACAATTAAAATAAAAGCAACTCTCAGACACTCTTAGCCTGTTAGCTGCTTTACAGAGTACCAAAGAAGTGGAAAAAACAATAATTAATAAAACAGCTACGTATGGTAGTCCAACATGCCACTTGTGCTTGGAGACCAGATAATTTTACAGCCGACTTATAAACAGATCCGAGATGGTTAAAAACGGTAAATGAATCTTACAGCCGGCCGGTGTGGCCAGGCGGTTCTAGGCGCTTCAGTCTTGAACCGCGCGACTGCTACGGTCGCAAGTTCGAATCCTGCCTCGGGCATGGATACGTGTGATGGTCTTAGGTTAATTAGGTTTAAGCAGTTCTAAGTTCTAGGGGACTGATGACCTCAGATGTTAAGTCCCATAGTGCTCAGGGCCATTTAAACCATTTGAATCTTACAGAATTATAAACAAATGTGCAACACGTGTGCACACTAAAGAGAGAGGTCATAAAAGTCGAAAACACTTCAAAATCGTGCGCGACTTTAGACTCTGTCGGTGAATCTCGATGACGAAGTCTTCTCGGATTATCAGCGGAGTCTAGACGTCGTTCTGGCTTAGAACGGTTCAAATGGTTCAAATGGCTCTGAGCACTATGGGACTCAACTGCTGAGGTCATTAGTCCCCTAGAACTTAGAACTAGTTAAACGTAACTAACCTAAGGACATCACAAACATCCACGCCCGAGGCAGGATTCGAACCTGCGACCGTAGCGGTCTTGCGGTTCCAGACTGCAGCGCCTTTAACCGCACGGCCACTTCGACCGGCGTTTAGAACGACGCCTTGACTCGGCTGATAGCCCGAGAAGACTTCATCAACTTCAAAATCGTGTTTAACATATTTATTTAATGTATTGATCTAAGGAAACTGCTACAAAAGTGAATGAATCGAATCGTATCTGGCAAAGATTTAAAAAAGGGTCTAACATTTTGGAGTAAAGACAGACTGAATGAATATTAGGGTTTAACGTTCCTTCCACAATGAGGATGTGCTGAAGAAGGAAATGGATCACGACCTTTTCAAGGGAACTATCTGGGATTAATGTAAATCATGGACAACCGTAATCTGGAATGCTGCACGTAGAACTGAACCCTAGTTTTCCCGCATACAAGCCCTGTATCTCAACCCCACATGATAGTAAAAATTACAAGGTAATCATTGTGAGCAATCAGCTCACGCAGTGTCTGCATCTTCGAGACACGAAATTGTGAATAATTAACCATAAAATTAAGAGAAAGCTGAAATTGTTACATTAACTCCAGTTACAACTTCTTAACAAACTACGAAGGCTGGGGACAAGTGTGCTAAGGATTTAGAGGAGCTCACAGTAGAATATCTTTCACAAAACCTCATGAGAGCCCTCACTAAACAAGCAAACACCTCTGCGCTGTTGGCCAGTCCAGAATCTTGAGGGGAGTTGAGATCCAGGGCTTGTTTGTTTTGTCCCGCAGAGCTTCCCTGTACCTGCGTCCTGCTCCTTATCTCCCCATCTGTTTATCTGGGAACGCAAACACTTGACGGTTATACGCACAATATTGTATACATGCAAGCTGTACTCAATTTTGTCGCTAGAAATGGGATCGGAACGTATTGCAGAGTCTTTTTATTAGTATATTTAAGTAGTGCCCATCATATTACTCAAACTAGGAAAGCTTGTGTCACCTATGTGAAAGCATGTGTTGATTACGGTGTATTTATGCGTTTTGTAAGAACGAAAAAAAGAATTTAAAAATTAAAATGGAAGTTATTTAATTTTTCCGTTTATAGCGCTTGGCAGATATTTCAGTTCCAAAACTTGTAGTGAATATCACAAACAAGGGTTCTCTTTCACTTATTATTACTTAATGTAGATTCACTGTTAAGCCACCCGACGGGAGGCCCTAGCCGCACGACATTTCCATTTTACTGTTAAGCCCATAAGCGACAGAATATGTTTCCACTGGCGTACTTTTTTTTCTTTTTTTTGCGAAAACGCACTTACGCATTACAAGTGATAAACAATTCTATTTGGTTTGTGTCTAGCTCCTATGAACTTTGAAATTTAGGTGTGTTTATACACTCGTCCTATGGAAACAAATAAACAGTTTTTTGTGGAGCTTGCACAGAAACATTTTAATGTGGCTTCATGTGAAGCATTGGCCTGGTGTAATGCGATCGATCTACTGTACAGGGAGTTTCGTTTGGTTAAATCTGACTTGGATGAGGTCCATGGGTTTGTTTCCTTTGGGAAACAATAAAATACAATACACTTATTTTCAATACGTAGTGACTGATGCACAATTTAAAACCACTGATGTACTGCTACTTTCAATTTTTGAGAGAACGACATTTCAATCATACTGGAGGGACCAGTAATTATTCGAATGCTTCTTTTCACTGACAATGTGGTTTTCCCTACGTTTGGAATGAACTATGGCATCTGTCTTGTGATCTAAATATGACTGGTGACGACCGAAACCGAGAATTTCGTACTGAAAATTTGTGATTGTGCCGGAAAATGATCCTTAGAATATTTCAGTGTACTATTTACACCAGAAAGTGACACAGTGCATACATTAACCAAAAACACGTATGTGTCATTTAAAATTATTTTTTAATACGTTCACTTACCTAGAATTATTTCCTTTCGACGTCCAAATTGCCTTCTTTCGAATTATTCATATTTCAGTTTTCAAAATACGTGCCACACTAATAGTGATTGTGAGAAATCTTCTCCACGACAACGGACATTCGATAATTAAAGAGACAAATTTATCTAAAGAAAACTGTGTACTTCTAAAAAATCAAACTTTTACTACTTCCCAACTCTATCCCCACTAACATTAATATACTTATCCCAACGATGAACTAGATTTTTTATACCAGATGCAAAGCAGCATATGTCTAGTTAATTGAACCACTCCTTGACAAATTCTTTCACCTCTTCACTGTCGCTGAACTTTTTTCTACCTAATGTCACCATGAATGGACCAAATGAATGAAAATCCAAGGGAGCCAAATCTGGACTGAAGAAAGGTTGAAGTAGTGTCAGAAGTGTATGCCATTTCTGTAACAAAGGGGTCCGTTTTTCTAGTATAGCAAAATCACCAGTAAGATGATAATTCCCTGCTCCTCCACTTAGCTCAACAGGTAGCGAGGTCATCGAACCACCGTGTCGTTTCTGGAACAAAGGTGTCCATTGTTCCAGTACAGAAAGGTCACAGATAGGATAAGCCCCCACTCCCTTCCTTTCCCCAAGAGCATGAGATGAGGCCACCAAACCACAGGGCCGTGACTGGGCAAACAGATATTGTGCATCTATGCTGAGGTCAGTGGGCCAATAGGGATCAAGTACCCGCTCCGTACTTGAAGTCTGAGGGTATTTCACCTGTCTCATACATCTTGCTCACCAGATGGTAGAGTTTCGTCAGGATTGGCTCTCCCAAGGCTGTCAGTAGTTCTAATGGAATGTTGCCTACTCCCGGGTCCTTGTTTCGGCTTAGGTCTTTCAGTGCTCTGTCAAACTCTTCGCGCAGTATCATATCTCCCATTTCATCTGCATCTACTTCCTCTTCCATTTCCATAATATTGTCCTCAAGTACATCGCTCTTGTATAGACTTTCTATATACTCCTTCCACCTTTTTACTTTCCCTTCTTTTCCTAGAACTTGGTTTCCATCTGAGCTCCTGATATTCATGCAAGTGGTTCTCTTTCCTCTAAGGGTCTCTTTAATTATCCTGTAGGCAGTATCTATCTTACCCCTAGTGATACGCGCCTCTACATCCTTACATATGTCCTCTAGCCATCCCTGCTTAGCCATTTTGCACTTCCTGTCGATCTCATTTTTGAGACGTTTGTATTCCTTTTTGCCTGCTTCATTTACTGCATTTTTATATTGTCTCCTTTCATCAATTAAATTCAATACTTCTTCTGTTACCCAAGGATTTCTACTAGCCCTCGTCTTTTTACCTACCTGATCCTCTGCTGCCTTCACTACTTCATCCCTCAGAGCTGCCCATTCTTCTTCTACTGTATTTCTTTCCCCCATTCCTGTCAATTGTTCCCTTATGCTGTCCCTGAAACTCTGTACAACCTCTGGTTTAGTCAGTTTATCCAGGACCCATCTCCTTTAAATTCCCATCTTTTTGCAGTTTCTTCAGTTTTAACCTACAGTTCATAACCAATAGATTGTGGTCAGAGTCCACATCTCCCCCTGGAAATGTCTTACAATTTAAAACCTGGTTCCTAAATCTCTGTCTTACCATTATGTAATCTATCTGATACTTCCTAATATCTCCAGGATTCTTCCGTGTGTACAACCTTCTTTTATGATTCTTGATCCAAGTGTTAGGTATGATTAAGTTATGCTCAGTGCAAAATTCCAACAGACGGCTTCCTATTTCATTTCTTACCCCCAATCCATATTCACCTACTATGTTTCCTTCTCTCCCTTTTCCTACACTCGAATTCCAGTCACCCATGACTATTAAATTTTCATTTCCCTTCACTACCTGAATAATTTCTTTTATCTCATCATACATTTCATCAATTCCTTCATCATCTGCAGAGCTAGTTGGCATATAAACTTGTATTACTGTAGTAGGCGTGGGCTTCGTGTCTATCTTGTCCACAATAATGCGTTCACTATGCTGTTTGTAGTAGCTTACCCGCACTCCTATTTTTTTATTCATTATTAAACCTACTCTTGCATTAGCCCTATTTGATTTTGTATTTATAACCCTGTATTCACCTGACCAAAACTCTTGTTCCTCCTGCCACCGAACTTCACTAATTCTCACTATATCTAACTTTAACCTACCCATTTCCCTTTTCAAATTTTCTAACCTACCTGCCCGATTAAGGGATCTGACATTCCACGCTCCGATCCGTAGAACGCCAGTTTTCTTTCTCCCGATAACGACGTCATCCTGACTAGTCCCCGCACGGAGATCCGAATGGGGGACTATTTCACCTCCGGAATATTTTACCCAAGAGGACACCATCATCATTTAATCATACAGTAAAGCTGCATGTCCTCGGGAAAAATTACGGCTGTAGTTTCCCCTTGCTTTCAGCCATTCGCAGTACCAGCACAGCAAGGCGTTTTGGTTAGTGCTACAAGGCCAGATCAGTCAGTCATCCAGACTGTTTCCCCTTCAACTACTGAAAAGGCTGCTGCCCCTCTTCAGGAACCACATGTTTGTCTGGCCTCTCAACAGATACCCCTCCGTTGTGGTTGCACCTACGGCACGGCCATCTGTATCGCTGAGGCACGCAAGCCTCCTCTCCAACGGCAAGGTCCATGGTTCATGGGCGGGAAGGAGACGTAGCAGTGTTAAATATTGCGGACCTAAGATCGGCCATAAAAGAAAATATTTATGAAAACTAGTTGATTCTGTAGCAGTTCAGGGAATGAAGCCACAGTAATTTTAGTCTACCATCCTTCATAAATTTTCATTGTAATCCCATCAAAACTTCAATATTGTTCATATCTATTATAGTTCAGGAGCGCTTTGGTCGACCTTAACGATCGACGTTTCATATAGAAGCGCATCATTAAAATGACAAATGTTTTAAATATCAACTCTGTAACTTTATTTGTTTAAAAGATATAGTTAATTTAAACTATCAGCGTTTTCAGTTAAGCATCACATCATCATTTCCTCCTCCCAAAACACATTGAACGATGACAGCATAGCCGGCCGTGGTGGCCGTGCGGCTATAGGCGCTGCAGTCTGGAACCGCGGGGCTGCTACGGTCGCAGGTTCGAATCCTGCCTCGGGCATAGATGTGTGTAATGTCCTTAGGTTAGTTAGGTTTAAGTAGTTCTAAGTTCTAGGGGACTGATGACCTAAGATGTTAAGTCCCATAGTGCTCAGAGCCATTTGAACCATTTTTTGATGACAGCATGACACCTTATTGAATCATTTTGTAAAATAATATTTGTTGTAAAGTTTAGCGCATAATAGTTGGTTTTGCTCTTTATTTACTTATCAGGAAGTACATTGATGCAAGGCTACTGGCCGTGACATTCAAAGTTATGAAGGAAATTGTATTGGTTTTATGTAAAAGAATTTAACGTTCAATATGTGACATATTTTATTGTTACTTAGAACATGAAAGTGGTCAAGCTTTGATTTTTTAAATATGTTAAAATAAAAAATAATGTAGAATAAGCTGTAGCCTATCAGATGGACGGTCTCAAGAAAGGGAACTGCCCTAGTCAGTTAAGAAAATAGGTTCGGCGCGCGGGAAAACGCGACCGGGGACGGACGAGAGGAACGGTTCGGACTGAGACGCGAAATTGGACAGTCTTTAGGCAGTTAGGAAGTGAAACGACTTAGCAAATTTCGTGTTGTGTGGTATCGCGGGACTTAGTCTCTGAACGGTGAGCAGCCGCGCGCCTGGTGTGAACTCTAAAACCTTTCGTGTAAATGACGAGGTGGAGTATCGGACTTGTGTTTCGCGATGAGATTGTGAATGATCGAACTGCGCTCGAGTGTAACAGTAACTCTAAATACGACCACTTTCGCTAATAGTTTGCTTTCTAAATAAACGTTATTCTAACCAAATTGCAACTGTGTGGCCTACGTCATTTATGGGTCGTTAATTTAGTTCCCGATATTATTACTACTGTTATTATATGTTATATCAACTCTGTATTACACAAACTTACCATCATCCAGACAGTTTAACCAATGAGTCACAAGTGTCTAATTTAGGGCGTGTAATGCGAAACGTGCCGTTCAACCCCTAGACGAGTTTGAGCGAAGACAGTTCGATGAAGGGGAACCGCATGTGAACCCGAAAATCTTTGGGATGTTAGCTCGCAAAATGGATCAGGGTCTTCCACTTTGAAAATATTAACATGCATATGATAAACATTTGGCTTCTTCATGATTTTTTTTCGAATTTCTTTTTTGAAACATACTTTGCAGTATAATTTTTTCTTTACTTTAAGAGAAAACTCTTATACAAATCAAGATACATCAGACAGTTATTACTACATTTACCACTGGTTATTTACATGCTTCTACACAATATATAAAATGCATGGGGAAAATCGAAACTAAATCGTATGACTAGCAGCAGGCGAAGAAAAAAACCACCGTCACTCTCAGATGTACATGTGCTATTGACAAGGGATTTCAAATTGATTGCGTATTTCTACGATTCCAGAAGACTTTTGGCAGTGTATCACACAAGTGGCTTGTAGTAAAATTGCCTGCTTATGGAATATCGTGTGTCTTGTAACTGCATTCATGATTTCCTGTCAGAAAGGTCGCAGTTAGTAGTAATTGATGGGAAGTCATCGAGTAAAACATTTGTGATTTCTGGCGATCCCCAGGTAATGTTATAGGCCATTTCCTGTTCCTTAGCTATATGAACGATTTAGGAGACAATGTGAGCGGCCGTCTTAGGTTGTTTGAAGATTATGCTGTCGTCTATCATCCAGTAAAGTCATCAGAATATCAAAACAAATTGCAAAACGACTCAGAAAAGACATATGTATTGTGCAAAAATTGGCAATTGGCCCTAAACAACGAAAAGTGTGAGGTCATCCACATGAGTGCTAAAAGAAATCCGTTAAACGTCGGTTACACGGTAAATCAGTAAAATCTGAAGGCCGCAAATTCGACGAAATACTTAGGAATTACAATTACCAACAATCTCAATTGGAAAGAACAAATAGGAATTGTTGTGGGGAACGCAAACCAAAGACTGCCTTTTATTGGCAGGACACATAGAAAATGTAGCAGATCTACTAAAGACACTGCCTACGCTACGCTTGTCCGTCCTCTTTTAGAATAATGCTGCGGGATGTGGGATCCTCACCAGACAGGATTGACGGGAGTACGTCGAGAAAGTTCAAAGAAAAACAGCACGTTTTGCATTATCTCGAAATAGAGAAGAGAGTGTCACTAAAATGATACAGGATTTGGGGTGGACATAATTAAAATAAAGGCGTTTTTCGTTGCGGCAGTATCTTCTCACGAAATTTCAATCGCCAACTTTCTCATCCGAATGCGAAAATATTTTGCTGTCAGCGACCTACGTAGGGAGAAACGATCACCATAATGAAATAAGGAAAATCAGACCTCGTACGGAAAGATAAAGATGTTCGTTTTTTCCACGCGCTGTACGAGATTGAAATAATAAAGAATTACTGTGAAGGTGGTTCGATGAACCCTCTGCCATACACTTAAATGTGATTTGCACAGTAACCGTGTATATGTACATGTAGATAACACATGCCTATGACAGACGGTCCATACTACTTTGCCATGCACTCTCCATCACTATTACCAAAGTGAATTGTGTGAGTACGGGAGGGCGCTAATCCCATCTCCACAGATGAAGCATTTGTCGTCATAGAGACAGCCCATCTTAAAGCTGCAATGCAGTATGGACAACACTGCCTCACGACATAAACACTACCTTGCACACCAAGTGTGCAGCAGGCACCTCTTGTAATCTTTGATCGAGAGTGCCTTTGAGACAGCAGTATTTACACAGTCTATGTGTGGCGCCTGTAACTGTGCACTATACATTCATTTTGATCTGAGCCCCACGAACTCCACAGTCTCTGAACCATTCACGTCGTCATCCATCAGGCTGATAAAGTTTTTGGTTTGAGGTGTAATGCTCTAAGGATTATTAGAAGCATATCCGGTAGTATCAAATGCTTCAGGATGGTACCTTATTACTTGATATGGATCAAAGCCTTTCAGCCAATAAATGAAACTGTTGTATCTATATAAAGTAATTTTGGATCTGCGAAGTTAGGTCTTAAGAAGTGGTACATGTGGAGTTTGGAAAGGTGCAGTACACACATACAGACATCGACAGATTTTGTAAACTACACCATAACCTTCACCATATACAGAGCGACTAAGCCCTGATAGAAGAAAATAGCCCGCTTAAATGGCTCTAAGCACTATGGGACTTAACATCTGAAGTCATCAGTCTCCTGGACTTAGAACTACGTAAACGTAACTAACCTAAGGACATCACACACATCCATGCCCGAGGCAGGGTTCGAACCTGCGACCGTATCAGCCGCGCGGTTCCGGACTAAAGGGCGTAGAACCACTCGTCCACAGCGGCCGGCAGCCTGATTAAAATTTGGACTGGCAGTATAATCTCTAGCGCCATATTGGTCATGCCAACTAAATAAATTTTGCCACGCTTTTTTAAGTCTTCCACAGTTCTTCCACAAATTGAAGTGTTCAGTAATTTTAAAAATCCTTTTTCCAAATCACACGTTGCAAGAGCGCTATATTCTTTATGTACATCTATATACTGCTTAAATCAACATGACTGTTTGAAGGAGATGGCCCCAGTGACTTTAATAAGTTCCATTCCCAAGCTTAGCTCTGTTGGAGCATGTGCATGATATATCTCTGTTTATCCCCAAGCATGGTCATCCGCTTGGAGATGGAACAACCACACGGGTCTAATCGCAGTACACACAACGTCATGTCACTTTGCACATTACGTAATGTGGCCGACATCCTACTTCCGCCTCTACGACATATCCCTTAGTAGCATCTGTAGCCACTTCGCCGAACTTACTCAGTCTGTGGACGTCGTTATCGGACGGACAGCCATTGGAACCCTCCACTTGGCAGAGATTGTTGCACGGCGCGTCTGTGTAGGCAGTTCACATCAAATTGTGCCTTGTAGCTCCAGATGTCAGAAGTCTTGTAGTGCTACTCGATCATTCGTAGGCTATTCGCCATCGCGTACCTATGGAGACATTGACCCTTATCCTCTATCCGTTACGGCCGTGCCTGTAAGTGTACTGGTGAATGGAGCTATGCCGTGCAGTGTGATTTCGTCGGATCTCTCCATAGAATCCACTCATTCGTAAAAAGGAGTCACAAGCTGAAACCTTGCATCATCGGTATGAGTTGGTCTAGTCATGTGCATGTCCTTCTGGTGCACAAGTTTCAGATAAGGTGTATGCATCAGACTGAAGGAATTAAGGAAGTGGAGCGTTACTTTTAGTGTGATTCGTCTGGAGAAGACGATGTACTGATCAACGTTATCAGGCACGACACTATTGTTTTGTCCTTTCAAACCGAAACCACCCAAGTGCCCAACATAAAAGTGAGCATCATACCCGCTCCAACTGCGAAGAAAAAGGGTATGTATCACAGCAGTTGGTCTTTCAAGTTGCAAATATTGTTTGCTGTGCCGCAAAGTGTTTCCGTCATATGAGAATGTCTAAGTAACGCTTTTCTATCCACAGGAAGCCCATACCGGGGTCAGCTATATGCACGTAACCAAGTGTGTAATATATGTGAGGGATAGGCAAACACTTGACTGACTGGAGCTAATATCCTTAAAAACATCGAATCCTGGCAAGTATTTACCGAAAGTGATACAAGCATTTGTCAAAATAATGTGTATGACTAACATACACAAGAGAATTAATACTCATAATGGAAGAATAAAACGTTCAAAGAGTAGGTAATAACGTAATATCATTACACATAGCGAAGGTCAAGACACTGTAATTCAGCGTGAAAGACTTAGTAATCTTCCTCTGGAGTACATTTACAATGATGACCAACCAAAATCCTAGACTGACTGCAACTAATGACAGCATTACCTGCTGCAGGGATTACGGCTCACCTGAATGAACTACTATCATTTACATTGGAGCTTCAAGAAAGGTGGGTAACTGGATGATGATAATGGAGATGGTGGTCTGGAAACTCCAAATGCCAGTGTGCAAAACATTTCCTCGTAGACATTCCACAATATATAGTTTGGGCGATTTATGACAGATTAACCTCGTGGCTGTGACAATATTCACGACTGGATATAGGGGAAAAATAAATTTTGATGGTTATAGATGCATATTCCATATCCGCCTGGGCACTCCTTGTGAAGGCAAAGACGCAGAGAAACTACAGATAAGTTCTGAACCGAATATGCTCCCCATAGAGTATTGCGACAGTCGCAGTTCATATAGAATATTCGCTAAACTTAAATTAGGTGTTGGGTTACATTTTCATGTTATTAAGCAGCTCGTCAAACACTGAAGACGCAGAAGAAACAACCTGTGGAATGTTAAAAAATGAATTCAGTTAGCGATGGCAGCAGCGACAAGTGCTTTGAAGCAGATAGGAGCAAGAAGGAAAAGACACATTAAAACACCTAGGGTTCTATCACTGGTTAATGGTGAAATTATCGCATTTCAAATGCCAGCACTTATTGGTCCATCACCAATTGGTTCATTGGTGGGAGGCATGGCTGCCATAGCCTGAACAGTAAAGGATGCATAAAAGTCAGATGATCCACTACGGGAATCTACAGTGAAGAGCCAAAGAAACTGGTACATCTGCCTAATATCGTGTAGGGTCCCCGCGAGCACGCAGAAGTGGCGCAACACGACGTGGCATGGACTCGACTAATGTCTGAAGCAGCGCTAGATGGAACTGACACCATAAATCGTGCAGGGCTGTCCATAAATCCGTAAGAGTACGGGAGGTGGAGACCTCTTCCGAACAGCAAGTTGCAAGGCATCGCAAATATGCTCAATAATGTTAACGTATGAGGAGGTTGGTGGCCAGCGGAAGTGTTTAATCTCAGAAGAGTGTTTCTGGAGCCACTCTGCGGCAATTAGGGAAGTGTGGAGTGTCGCATTGTCCTGCTGGAATTGCCCAAGTCCGTCGGAATGTACAATGAACATGAATGAATGCAGGTGATCGGACAGGATGCTTACGTACGTGTCACCTGTCAGAGTCGTATCTAGACGTATCAGGGGTCCCACATCACTCCAGCTGCACACGCCCGACAACATTACAGAGCCTCCACCAGTTTGAACAGTCCTCTGCTGACATGCAGGGTCCGTGGATTCATGAGGCTGTCTCCATACCCGTACACGCCCATCCGCTCGATACAATTTGAAACGAGACTCGTCCGACGAGGCAACATGTTTCCAGTCGTTAACAGTCCAATTTTGGTGTTGACAGGCCCAGGCGATGAGTTAAGCTTTGTGTCGCGCAGTCGTCAAGGGTACACGAGAGGGCTTTTGGCTCCGAAAGCGCATATGGATGATGTTCGGTTGAATGGTTCACACGATGATACTTGTTGATGGCCCAGCATTGAAATCTGCAGAAATTTGCGGAAGGTTTGCAATTCTGTCATGTTGAACGATTCTCTTCAGTCGCCGTTGGTTCCGTTCTTGCAGGGTCATTTTCCGACCGCAGCGATGTCGAAGATTTGATGTTTCTCCGGATTACTGATATTCGCTACACACTCGTGAAATGCTCGTAAGGGAAAACCCCACTTCATCGCTACCTCGGAGATACTGTGTCCCATCAGTCGTGCGCCTACTATAACACCACATTCACAATCACTTAAATATTGATAACCTGCCATTGTAGCAGCAGTAACCGATCTAAACACTGCACCAGACACTTTCTGTCTTATATAGGTCTTCCCGACAGCAGGCCGTGTTCTGCCTGTTTACGAATCTCTTTATTTGATAATCAGGTTTATACCCGTTTCTTTGGCAAAAAAATGGTTCAAATGGCTCTGAGCACTATAGGACTTAACTTCTGAGGTTATCAGTCCCCTAGAACTTAGAACTACTTAAACCTAACTAACCTAAGGACATCACACACATCCATGCCCGAGGCAGGATTCGAACCTGCGACCGTAGCGGTCGCGCGGCTCCAGACTGTAGCGCGTAGAAACGCTCGGCCACCCTGGCCGGCTTTCTTTGGCACTTCAGTGTAAAAGGCATAATGGTATGATAGAGGATATCGTCACCGGGAAAGGGCTATCTTTAAAACCGTGCAACTAAGGACTTGGTCTGCTTATAAATAAAGCCCCGTAGCTTAACTATTGGACTGGCCAATTACAAATATGAATCAGCTTAAAGTCGTCAAAAAACTCGAGATCCCATGATTTCGTGGAGTGTTTGTGTGGAATACGTTGAAAAGAAGTCCCCTAGCTGTACTACTGCACAGACCACTTACAAATACAAATCAGCATCAGTTCGTCAAAAAACTCAAAATCACGAGATTTCATGAGTTGTTATACACTTCCAGAGACAACTGGAAATCTAATAAAAGTAAGATTGTAAATTTAGATTTTGCAGGTGTATCTGGAATCTGCGTATGCTAAAAAACGTTGGAATAACATGTACTAGTTTGGCTCGTACAGGAATTTACAGGTTCCAGAGGAACTGCGGCGTTACTACACTAACAGCTGCATGTCCTACTATTTCCGACGCTACCGAGACATCAGTTCATTCCTCTGTTAACATGTCCTCATGTTGGTCGTGAAGAGTATATAAAAACAAGCAACAAGCACATCACTGCGTCATTTGTTGTTTAGACGTGATGTCATGCATGATAATGTTAAGAGATAGCTCATTGGTGTCAAGTGATAATTACTTTTCGCCAATCGATGTAAGCAATAGGGAGTGGAGCGTTGCATTGATTGGTCTGGAGACATAAAATGCCATGCCAAATATCTAGCGGGCAAGTATCTAGCTGCGAGTTTGGGATATAAGCACTCATGTTGGGACCGCACCTTTTTCTGTAGGCAATGGAGTTACGATCCCTTCAGCGATTTTCATTTTACAGCCTCGTTTCTTTTCAAATGAAATCAGTGTATTAAAACCGACAATCAAGGCGGTTTTCATATTATTCTGCCAGTGTTATTCCACAACACGCTTTCCTTCGTCGGCACGGGTTCCGTTGTTTCGGACGAGAGCTCCTTACCTCAGATGTGATACATCTCTGGAAGGTGGCATCATAGGAAAGGGGCGAGATATGAAGGTAGGGCGGCCGGGAGCAGCGACCGGTGCGCTGAATTGGAGCCCGGCTGTCCTTGGACGCGTAACGACTGCTCCTGCGACGGGACGCAGACAGGACAGGAATGCCAGCCGCTTTGAACACGCCGCCAACATATCACCGCCGCTTTTGTCTCCACACCTACGCTGTCGATGCCCTCCCAGACTTTTCCCTGCTTCCTCGGTAACTGGCAGCATACCACAGAGGGCAGCCAAAATTAAATTCACCTCAGCGTTGTGATTGTGACACACTCATTACGTGAGTATGAAGCACGTCCGTATTCTCTGTATCAGCTCTATGGGCACACCTGGACAGAACAGCGAACACTGCTTCAAGAATATTACCAGAAAAATAGGCGAGAAAGAGGCCGTTACTGACCCGCACCCACACTAATCATAACCGTGAAACTAAATGACAGCAAAATACACAAAATGAAGGATCATATAGTTATATAGAAACAGTACATGAAGCAGACCAACACTGAGACTAGGTAACACATAAAACAGACGTAGCTACAAAACTACGTAAGTGCGAAGAATAACATTAGAGATAAAAGCACGCGCAAACATACCTGCATAGTAACTTACGAATAAAGAAATTGCTGTCAGAAGTTGATGACATCATTCCGAACGAAGTTATATCACCGGTTACGCTAAAAATTGTTTCTAAAATGTATTTTGTAAACAATAAATAGCTATAGTTGCCCAAAGTCCACTTTAAAGCTAAGGTAATTGAGAACATTAGCTACATGTTGTGTACAGTCTGTACAAAGGGATTAACACCCGCCATTTACTTAAAATAATTTGCAGATTATTTATTCTTTTATTTTCTTTTTATTTCATTAGTATCACTTTGATGTTGTTTGCTGAAAACAATATTTGCTTGGAATATGTCGAACAAAAAAAAATGGCTCTGAGCACTATGGGACTTAACATCTATGGTCATCAGTCCCCTAGAACTTAGAACTACTTAACCCTAACTAACCTAAGGACATCACACAACATCCAGTCATCACGAGGCAGAGAAAATCCCTGACCCCGCCGGGAATCTAACCCGGGAACACGGGCGCGGGAAGCGAGAACGCTACCGCACGACCACGAGCTGCGGACTATGTCGAACAGTTTGTATTATTACGTGATGAAATTTGCAAAATGTACGACCTGTCCTAAATTACTAAGTAAGAGATCTTTAATTGTGCAACAAAAAAACAATAGAGATCTATATCAAAATACGTATCTATCAAGCCAGTGTAGAGTCCGTAGTGGAGGACGGATAGTACCAATATTAACTATTTTCCGTCCCGTATCGTTCGCAAAAGCAAAGAAGGAATATAAGGACTAAACGTGAAGTCGAGGATGAAGTGTTTGTAAATGGAGCACAAGCTCGGCGTGCGGTAAGGTAATGGTAGTGTTCTTATCAAAAGAATAATCCCATCGTTTGGCCCAACTGATTTAGAGAAACCACGGAAAAGAGAAGTGTCGTCACCCAGATCAGAGTAACTGGCTCCCAGGGCAAATTTCGACTTCGTGCACCCTCTCCTTCCCTGTCAACATCTGTCCATTTTTTGTTCAGTTCTCAGAACTGCTTAGCGCGTTAGTTCATTTTGTGACATCACCAAGACTCTGGAATGAAGTGAAAGGTATGAATTTCGGTAGTTCTATCTTGTGTTCATCAGTCCCAAACATAGAATTTGGAAACGTAATACAAAGTGGCATCGCTTACAATATTAACGTGTTTTTTTTCGTTGTTCCATTAGTGATGAAGGAAAAGCGATGATAAACAAAACACCAAGCGCAAAATACGCTCTGTACCCTTTTGTCGCCTGGTATAACGAGAGTGACTCCAACTAGCAGCCGAAAACGTCTCCGCAGCAAAGAGATGCAGTATTGTTACAAGGAGAACACGCCAAGTGTTATAACCCATTTTCTCAGAAATTTGGGTAAGTGGAAGAGAAGTCAAAATAAGAGAACACGTATCTCGGCTTATCCGTAGGTACCCGACCTCCTCTGTGAAACCGACGGTGTTCGATGTAATTTAGAGGTATTTTAACGCCAGAAAAACAGAGCGGCCTTGATGACACGGTGGGAAGCGTTGCAGCCTTTCACATTTGCTTCCCGCATTCGAAACCCAATTATTGTTTCCGTTATGTTATTTATTTATATTTTTTTAAATTTCTCTACCCATGTCCTAGATGGTTACTACACAAATGTTTCTTATCAAGCTAGGAGCTACATGGGTGTTATGTTAATTGTAAGATTACAACTGGCTTCCACAATAAATGTCATACACTTATTACATAATATATGTGGCCACACAAACGGACTCATTAAAGTATGTATGTATGGGATTTTCAGGGGTTATGACATTTTTATATTCTCATATTCTTACATTTCATTCTAATATCAGATATATTAATTCTTATATTTTATTTTTGTGTTTATTCTTCAGTGCCGGCCGTTGTGGCCAAGCGGTTCTAGGCGCTTCAGTTTGGAACCGCACGACCGCTACGGCCGCAGGTTCGAATCCTGCCTCGGGCATGGATGTGTGTGATGTCCTTAGGTTAGTTAGGTTTAAGTAGTTCTAAGTTCTAGCGGTCTGATGACCTCAGATGTTAAGTCTCATAGTGCTCAGAGCCATTTGAACCATTTTATTCTTCAGGGAGATTTGTTACATTCCCTTCGGTAATACCAATCGTAGAAGCATTCGGAGCATAGAAACTACGAACACCATGAGCATCGCGCGAAGGCAAGACTGCCACAGTGACGTTTCCTCATAGGAATATCACTTGGGAAAGAAAAGTCGTTAACATTACTGTAGATTTCATGCGTTGGTAATAATCTCACGGCAAACAACGCATAACGGATCGCTTTACCGAATACTGACGCTTGCAATTGTTTATGAATCGACATACACTACAGGAATATCACTGAAAACAATTTCAAATAATTTTCTCATTCATCTGTTGTTTTCTTTTAAATTTTTTATTTATCACGAGACACACAATTAGGAGATAAATAAGGACAACATTACTTCAGAAAGGAAAAAGAAGGAAGATTGGGTTTAAAGTCCCGTCATTAAGAGGCGGAACGCAAACTAGGATTGTGTCAAGAATTGGGAAGAAAATCGGCCGTTACCTTTCAAAGGAATCATTCCAGCATCTGCTTGGAGCGATTTAAGGAAATCACGTGAACCTAATTCTGGATGGCGGGACGGGGTTAGAACCGTCGTCCTCCCGAATGCAAGTCTAGTGTGCGAACCAATGCGCCACCGAGGTTATTTCAGTATAGACCGGAAATCATTCATTTAGTTGTCCTCTATTGACATGTGTAAATAAATGAAAAACTAAATGAATTGTCGGGTTTCGAACACAGGGCGCAAAGGTGTGAAGCCGCGAGTCTAACCACAGTGCCACCGCTTCGACTGAACTGTTTACTTGCCAAAAGGCACATAAAGTCGCTCGAAAACTTTAACAGTCATTTTCTCACAAACGATCCAGTATCTATGAATAAGGGGAGAAACGTTTTCGCTTATTTTGATCCTCTTCCACTGAGCAAAGTTTCTGGGAAATTGGGTAATGCCACTTGACGTGTGCACTTCGCCAATCTAAGCACAGTCAAATCGTGATATCCTTTCATAGATCTCCGGCCAATCCCCATTTTAAATCCATCAAATCCTTACCTTCTTCCCCTTTCCCATTACTCTTCTGATTTGCTTTTGAATTTCCTCATTTTTTTCGCCCACTATAAACATGTGCCTCCACGGAAACGACCCTCGCCTCCCGTTACCCAAACCCCAGTTGTGCCCCCACCCCCAATGCGAGTCCAGTATCTTCGCGCTGGGTAATTTCATCTGCGGATCGAGGGAAAGGAAAATCACTCTCTCTGTATGTGTTCCCCTTCTCTTCCCCAGAGATTCCATCTACAACGGGTTTTCTAAATTTATCCAACAGGATTTCAAGAGAAAATTGTCTTCTTTCTTCCAAAAATTCTAGTTTACGTCCAACGAACATTTCTATTGGACACACCTGGACTATAGCGACACTTTGCAGTTCGACCTCGTTTAATGTCTTCTTCGATGCCTTCACTGGCATAGGACTGCAGCATGGCTAAGTTTGAAAGCAGACACTCATTTTTTGACTGAATGAAAAATGAAGTCAAGTACCAATGAAGTCACGTGGACAATAAGACATTCTAGGACGACAGGTTGTCCAAGATGTAAATTTCAACGAACACGACATTTTTAAAAACTATGTAAGCAAATCTGTTCGGTACCCTATGTCAAGATATGACAAACTGTATTACGCAGAATGCGGAGACAAATGAAACCTCGTTGACTTCGAAATATCTCTGTGGTAGACATTTTACACATACTTGAAAAGTATGTTTTCTTCATTCTGTTATATTTCTGCGCGGTGCTGAACCCGAGAGCAGTCTCAAAACTGTATATACTCTTAAATCATTGTGTTTACATGCTGACGCTTCCAGTGCACCGCGTTGGTGTTTTCATTAAGGCAGCAGGGTCTCACTGCAGCTACTCGCTGACGTAACAGTCACTCCGCAAACCGTGTTGCAAAACGATCTACATCTACATTTATAATCCACAAGCCACTGAGTAAGTCTTTTTTGTACAAATACTATCGATTCCCTGCCCTACTTTATTCGCGTATGGAACGAGGGAAAAATGTATCCGTATGCCCCGTTATCTCTCCTCTCTTATTCTCATCGTCCTATATGAGATGTACAATGGCAGCAGAAGGTTATTATTTTTTTATTTCGTTTTACACGTCTATGTACTAAGATTGGTACCAAATCCAGGAGTAAATCTCGATGGTCACGGAACGAGTCATTACATGAAAGTAAAACCAGAAAATTTAGTAATGCCTAAAATAAAATTCGCACGAGTCCTATGCAGACGACAAGCGGCTGATTATATATTTGCATGAGGTGGAGTATCGGACTTGTGTTTCGCGATGAGATTGTGAATGATCGAACTGCGCTCGAGTGTAACAGTAACTCTAAATACGACCACTTTCGCTAATAGTTTGCTTTCTAAATAAACGTTATTCTAACCAAATTGCAACTGTGTGGCCTACGTCATTTATGGGTCGTTAATTTAGTTCCCGATATTATTACTACTGTTATTATATGTTATATCAACTCTGTATTACACAAACTTACCATCATCCAGACAGTTTAACCAATGAGTCACAAGTGTCTAATTTAGGGCGTGTAATGCGAAACGTGCCGTTCAACCCCTAGACGAGTTTGAGCGAAGACAGTTCGATGAAGGGGAACCGCATGTGAACCCGAAAATCTTTGGGATGTTAGCTCGCAAAATGGATCAGGGTCTTCCACTTTGAAAATATTAACATGCATATGATAAACATTTGGCTTCTTCATGATTTTTTTTCGAATTTCTTTTTTGAAACATACTTTGCAGTATAATTTTTTCTTTACTTTAAGAGAAAACTCTTATACAAATCAAGATACATCAGACAGTTATTACTACATTTACCACTGGTTATTTACATGCTTCTACACAATATATAAAATGCATGGGGAAAATCGAAACTAAATCGTATGACTAGCAGCAGGCGAAGAAAAAAACCACCGTCACTCTCAGATGTACATGTGCTACTGACAAGGGATTTCAAATTGATTGCGTATTTCTACGATTCCAGAAGACTTTTGGCAGTGTATCACACAAGTGGCTTGTAGTAAAATTGCCTGCTTATGGAATATCGTGTGTCTTGTAACTGCATTCATGATTTCCTGTCAGAAAGGTCGCAGTTAGTAGTAATTGATGGGAAGTCATCGAGTAAAACATTTGTGATTTCTGGCAATCCCCAGGTAATGTTATAGGCCATTTCCTGTTCCTTAGCTATATGAACGATTTAGGAGACAATGTGAGCGGCCGTCTTAGGTTGTTTGAAGATTATGCTGTCGTCTATCATCCAGTAAAGTCATCAGAATATCAAAACAAATTGCAAAACGACTCAGAAAAGACATCTGTATTGTGCAAAAATTGGCAATTGGCCCTAAACAACGAAAAGTGTGAGGTCATCCACATGAGTGCTAAAAGAAATCCGTTAAACGTCGGTTACACGGTAAATCAGAAAAATCTGAAGGCCGCAAATTCGACGAAATACTTAGGAATTACAATTACCAACAATCTCAATTGGAAAGAACAAATAGGAATTGTTGTGGGGAACGCAAACCAAAGACTGCCTTTTATTGGCAGGACACATAGAAAATGTAGCAGATCTACTAAAGACACTGCCTACGCTACGCTTGTCCGTCCTCTTTTAGAATAATGCTGCGGGATGTGGGATCCTCACCAGACAGGATTGACGGGAGTACGTCGAGAAAGTTCAAAGAAAAACAGCACGTTTTGCATTATCTCGAAATAGAGAAGAGAGTGTCACTAAAATGATACAGGATTTGGGGTGGACATAATTAAAATAAAGGCGTTTTTCGTTGCGGCAGTATCTTCTCACGAAATTTCAATCGCCAACTTTCTCATCCGAATGCGAAAATATTTTGCTGTCAGCGACCTACGTAGGGAGAAACGATCACCATAATGAAATAAGGAAAATCAGACCTCGTACGGAAAGATAAAGATGTTCGTTTTTTCCACGCGCTGTACGAGATTGAAATAATAAAGAATTACTGTGAAGGTGGTTCGATGAACCCTCTGCCATACACTTAAATGTGATTTGCACAGTAACCGTGTATATGTACATGTAGATAACACATGCCTATGACAGACGGTCCATACTACTTTGCCATGCACTCTCCATCACTATTACCAAAGTGAATTGTGTGAGTACGGGAGGGCGCTAATCCCATCTCCACAGATGAAGCATTTGTCGTCATAGAGACAGCCCATCTTAAAGCTGCAATGCAGTATGGACAACACTGCCTCACGACATAAACACTACCTTGCACACCAAGTGTGCAGCAGGCACCTCTTGTAATCTTTGATCGAGAGTGCCTTTGAGACAGCAGTATTTACACAGTCTATGTGTGGCGCCTGTAACTGTGCACTATACATTCATTTTGATCTGAGCCCCACGAACTCCACAGTCTCTGAACCATTCACGTCGTCATCCATCAGGCTGATAAAGTTTTTGGTTTGAGGTGTAATGCTCTAAGGATTATTAGAAGCATATCCGGTAGTATCGAATGCTTCAGGATGGTACCTTATTACTTGATATGGATCAAAGCCTTTCAGCCAATAAATGAAACTGTTGTATCTATATAAAGTAATTTTGGATCTGCGAAGTTAGGTCTTAAGAAGTGGTACATGTGGAGTTTGGAAAGGTGCAGTACACACATACAGACATCGACAGATTTTGTAAACTACACCATAACCTTCACCATATACAGAGCGACTAAGCCCTGATAGAAGAAAATAGCCCGCTTAAATGGCTCTAAGCACTATGGGACTTAACATCTGAAGTCATCAGTCTCCTGGACTTAGAACTACGTAAACGTAACTAACCTAAGGACATCACACACATCCATGCCCGAGGCAGGGTTCGAACCTGCGACCGTATCAGCCGCGCGGTTCCGGACTAAAGGGCGTAGAACCACTCGTCCACAGCGGCCGGCAGCCTGATTAAAATTTGGACTGGCAGTATAATCTCTAGCGCCATATTGGTCATGCCAACTAAATAAATTTTGCCACGCTTTTTTAAGTCTTCCACAGTTCTTCCACAAATTGAAGTGTTCAGTAATTTTAAAAATCCTTTTTCCAAATCACACGTTGCAAGAGCGCTATATTCTTTATGTACATCTATATACTGCTTAAATCAACATGACTGTTTGAAGGAGATGGCCCCAGTGACTTTAATAAGTTCCATTCCCAAGCTGAGCTCTGTTGGAGCATGTGCATGATATATCTCTGTTTATCCCCAAGCATGGTCATCCGCTTGGAGATGGAACAACCACACGGGTCTAATCGCAGTACACACAACGTCATGTCACTTTGCACATTACGTAATGTGGCCGACATCCTACTTCCGCCTCTACGACATATCCCTTAGTAGCATCTGTAGCCACTTCGCCGAACTTACTCAGTCTGTGGACGTCGTTATCGGACGGACAGCCATTGGAACCCTCCACTTGGCAGAGATTGTTGCACGGCGCGTCTGTGTAGGCAGTTCACATCAAATTGTGCCTTGTAGCTCCAGATGTCAGAAGTCTTGTAGTGCTACTCGATCATTCGTAGGCTATTCGCCATCGCGTACCTATGGAGACATTGACCCTTATCCTCTATCCGTTACGGCCGTGCCTGTAAGTGTACTGGTGAATGGAGCTATGCCGTGCAGTGTGATTTCATCGGATCTCTCCATAGAATCCACTCATTCGTAAAAAGGAGTCACAAGCTGAAACCTTGCATCATCGGTATGAGTTGGTCTAGTCATGTGCATGTCCTTCTGGTGCACAAGTTTCAGATAAGGTGTATGCATCAGACTGAAGGAATTAAGGAAGTGGAGCGTTACTTTTAGTGTGATTCGTCTGGAGAAGACGATGTACTGATCAACGTTATCAGGCACGACACTATTGTTTTGTCCTTTCAAACCGAAACCACCCAAGTGCCCAACATAAAAGTGAGCATCATACCCGCTCCAACTGCGAAGAAAAAGGGTATGTATCACAGCAGTTGGTCTTTCAAGTTGCAAATATTGTTTGCTGTGCCGCAAAGTGTTTCCGTCATATGAGAATGTCTAAGTAACGCTTTTCTATCCACAGGAAGCCCATACCGGGGTCAGCTATATGCACGTAACCAAGTGTGTAATATATGTGAGGGATAGGCAAACACTTGACTGACTGGAGCTAATATCCTTAAAAACATCGAATCCTGGCAAGTATTTACCGAAAGTGATACAAGCATTTGTCAAAATAATGTGTATGACTAACATACACAAGAGAATTAATACTCATAATGGAAGAATAAAACGTTCAAAGAGTAGGTAATAACGTAATATCATTACACATAGCGAAGGTCAAGACACTGCAATTCAGCGTGAAAGACTTAGTAATCTTCCTCTGGAGTACATTTACAATGATGACCAACCAAAATCCTAGACTGACTGCAACTAATGACAGCATTACCTGCTGCAGGGATTACGGCTCACCTGAATGAAATACTATCATTTACATTGGAGCTTCAAGAAAGGTGGGTAACATTACTTCAGAAAGGAAAAAGAAGGAAGATTGGGTTTAAAGTCCCGTCATTAAGAGGCGGAACACAAACTAGGATTGTGTCAAGAATTGGGAAGAAAATCGGCCGTTACCTTTCAAAGGAATCATTCCAGCATCTGCTTGGAGCGATTTAAGGAAATCACGTGAACCTAATTCTGGATGGCGGGACGGGGTTAGAACCGTCGTCCTCCGGAATGCAAGTCTAGTGTGCGAACCAATGCGCCACCGAGGTTATTTCAGTATAGACCGGAAATCATTCATTTAGTTGTCCTCTATTGACATGTGTAAATAAATGAAAAACTAAATGAATTGTCGGGTTTCGAACACAGGGCGCAAAGGTGTGAAGCCGCGAGTCTAACCACAGTGCCACCGCTTCGACTGAACTGTTTACTTGCCAAAAGGCACATAAAGTCGCTCGAAAACTTTAACAGTCATTTTCTCACAAACGATCCAGTATCTATGAATAAGGGGAGAAACGTTTTCGCTTATTTTGATCCTCTTCCACTGAGCAAAGTTTCTGGGAAATTGGGTAATGCCACTTGACGTGTGCACTTCGCCAATCTAAGCACAGTCAAATCGTGATATCCTTTCATAGATCTCCGGCCAATCCCCATTTTAAATCCATCAAATCCTTACCTTCTTCCCCTTTCCCATTACTCTTCTGATTTGCTTTTGAATTTCCTCATTTTTTTCGCCCACTATAAACATGTGCCTCCACGGAAACGACCCTCGCCTCCCGTTACCCAAACCCCAGTTGTGCCCCCACCCCCAATGCGAGTCCAGTATCTTCGCGCTGGGTAATTTCATCTGCGGATCGAGGGAAAGGAAAATCACTCTCTCTGTATGTGTTCCCCTTCTCTTCCCCAGAGATTCCATCTACAACGGGTTTTCTAAATTTATCCAACAGGATTTCAAGAGAAAATTGTCTTCTTTCTTCCAAAAATTCTAGTTTACGTCCAACGAACATTTCTATTGGACACACCTGGACTATAGCGACACTTTGCAGTTCGACCTCGTTTAATGTCTTCTTCGATGCCTTCACTGGCATAGGACTGCAGCATGGCTAAGTTTGAAAGCAGACACTCATTTTTTGACTGAATGAAAAATGAAGTCAAGTACCAATGAAGTCACGTGGACAATAAGACATTCTAGGACGACAGGTTGTCCAAGATGTAAATTTCAACGAACACGACATTTTTAAAAACTATGTAAGCAAATCTGTTCGGTACCCTATGTCAAGATATGACAAACTGTATTACGCAGAATGCGGAGACAAATGAAACCTCGTTGACTTCGAAATATCTCTGTGGTAGACATTTTACACATACTTGAAAAGTATGTTTTCTTCATTCTGTTATATTTCTGCGCGGTGCTGAACCCGAGAGCAGTCTCAAAACTGTATATACTCTTAAATCATTGTGTTTACATGCTGACGCTTCCAGTGCACCGCGTTGGTGTTTTCATTAAGGCAGCAGGGTCTCACTGCAGCTACTCGCTGACGTAACAGTCACTCCGCAAACCGTGTTGCAAAACGATCTACATCTACATTTATAATCCACAAGCCACTGAGTAAGTCTTTTTTGTACAAATACTATCGATTCCCTGCCCTACTTTATTCGCGTATGGAACGAGGGAAAAATGTATCCGTATGCCCCGTTATCTCTCCTCTCTTATTCTCATCGTCCTATATGAGATGTACAATGGCAGCAGAAGGTTATTATTTTTTTATTTCGTTTTACACGTCTATGTACTAAGATTGGTACCAAATCCAGGAGTAAATCTCGATGGTCACGGAACGAGTCATTACATGAAAGTAAAACCAGAAAATTTAGTAATGCCTAAAATAAAATTCGCACGAGTCCTATGCAGACGACAAGCGGCTGATTATATATTTGCATAAGCAACAATATAACACAAGTACTAGTTTAATTGTTTTTCCACATATTCCTCGACAGAATAGGAGTGAGACATGAGGTGATTTTACTGTTTTGACTTCAAACAGCCGCGCGGGATTAGGCGAGCGGTCTAAGGTGTTCCAATCATGGACTGTGCGGCTGGTCTCGGCGGAGGTTCGAGTCCTCCCTCGGGCATGGGTGTGTGTGTTTGTCCTTAGGATAATTTAGGTTAAGTAGTGTGTAAGCTTAGGGACTGATGACCTTAGCAGTTAAGTCCCACAAGATTTCACATACATTTGAACATTTTTTTTTTACTTGAAAGAGTGAAGATTAGTGCTAAGATTTTTTTTTGAATTCCTGCAGTAGCTTATCGGAAATCGATGCAGCAATGTCTTGCAGGCCTTTCTGCAAAAACTTTCAAGGAGGTGCGTTACAAATGCCGATCTCATTTCTGCCAAGTATTAACAGTGTGATTTAGTACCGATTTATTTCCTACATTCATAAACGTATGTTTGTAAAAACATTATTTGGTGCATAGACTGTGTTGCTACCGAGCTAGTGTCATCATCAAAATTAAATAATTTAGAATCAGTTACCTTACCTGACGCAGCAGTTCTCAATGAACAGTTCTCAAATTTTATCCAACAGGATTATAGGAGAACTACATCACCTTTCTTCCAAGGATTCCCATTTAAGTTACCTGCGCATCTTTATTACGACGCAATGTCTGTTGCAATGCCTATTTTATATGGACTTCATACAGTGGATCAATACTCTAGAAATAGTCGCACTATCGTCTTATGTACAACGTTCTACATTTCCCCAAAACACTTGCGACAAATATAAGTCTTCCATACGCCTTCCCTAACACTGATTTTACATTCTCGACCGATTTCATATTACTTCTTGGTATTAGCCATAAGTAACTACACGATGTCACGTGCTCAGACGTTCCATAATAATCGTATCATCACGTCATGTATAAATAAATGTAACTACCAAATGGTAAACTGTTGTATCCTCTTTTTCACTATTTCACCATTCCTCTCACTCACTGTTGCGTCCTCTAAACGCACCTGTATGTATCATTACAGATTCATACTGGGAATAATTTGGGTGTGGGAGTTTTGTTTTTGTACAAATCTACAACAAAGATGATACTTTTGATACTCGTAACTAATCTTCATGTTGGTATACAAAGCCCTGCAGATGAAGTTATCTAGCTTCGAAATAGATAAAGTGCATAACTAACAAGCTTAATTACAGTTTAAGAAAAGAAAAAAAGGAGTGGTTTTTCGTCATGTAACTAACGTTAATTTATATAAATAGACAAATAGGTAGATGCACATATTTTTAGTTCTACCACGTTATCTTCAGGGATAGAGGATATTTCACTAGAACACATAATATATATTTACAAAGAAGAAAAAGAACTTAGTGTTCTGCCTGTCCATCGCATGAGCGTCTAGGGAAGTGATTCCAGTGGTGGTTTCCCGTGCCTTTCACTGATGATGAAGAAGTGATAATGAGGGCACCACAGCACCCTGTCCCTCAGCGAAGAAAATTTCCGACGAACTTGGGAATCGAACTCGGGCCCCGTGGCGTAACAGATCGCCCCGCTGACCAGTTTTTCTATTTTTTGTAACTCATTTTGTTCTATATTGATCGTTGAATTTGTTCGGGGCGGACGTCCGATGACACCCGTTTAAGTTCTTCGTTGATCCGTTCACTCAGTTTTTTGTTACAGAGGGCAGCTAAACCTCTGACCGAACACGCTGAGCTACCGTGCCGGCGTCCACTCGGCTATCGGGGCGGACTACAAAGAAGAAGATAGACGCTATTTTCCTTCCAGAGATTCTAAGTGCAATGGTCCACATGGATGTGGATTAAGCGAAAAATGCGAAACTTACTGTTTAACACCAAACTTTTCACACATATGTAAACGTATATACACTGGAATGCATAAGCCAACTCTTAGGTTGTGCAGTCACGCATCATCAACAGAAAACATTGATCCCGTTACTGCTGTGAAGATTTATGTAAGTAAGATTACACAAAACACTCCGTTATTACATATAAATAATAACATACACATTAGTTGGTTGTACTAAGAGTGAAATAGAAAATAGCCACCAAAAAGTCCTACCAACGTAAGCTTGACACGATTCGGTATGGTTTTGGAATGAATAATCTGAATTAGTGTGGTCAGATGAGAATTTGGAGGCTACTTCTCCAGTTTAGGGGACCCGTGTCTTGACAACTGTACCACTTAGCTCCGTAGTACTGTCTCTGACTGTTGGTTACCTCATACCCAAGGTACCAAACTAAACGGATTCCTTTCAGTGCCATATCTGTTATCTGTTACATAGAAATTATTTAAGCATCCGCAGGAAATGTTTCTGCACGCTGTTTGTTAAGGAATGGGCTGCGTGTGATTTTCCTTAGGAAACGCATAAATTTAATAGTGCACATTTACTGAGTATTACTATTTTATGAAAACGGAGATAACGCTATTATACAACACTTTCATAAAGCTGTTTACCTTTAGATGCCTGGCATACCACATAGGTGCGTGACGCACGCCCAGCCTAAACACTAGTCAAATGTTCACAGGTGCTATCGACTTAAAATCACATCCTTCATAAGATGAGCAGTAAAAAAGCCTACCACCTGTGAAGAACTGTTATCCGACCTGTTTCTGCAGCGATTACAAAGACTGATAGGCCGAGGCTCGAGTGGTAGCGAGAACCGGAATTTTAAAGAGCCATTTACCTATCGTCCGCCTCTGAGAAATGCTGCTCCGAATATCTGCCTTACGTCACGAACGTGTGGCGCAGGTCCCGCGCGAATGCTGCTCTCAAATTATTGCCCGGGAGTAGCAGGTGGAAAACTACCTCCATTGGAAGCTTCAAGTGAAATTTCTTCATTAGTGTTCCCAAGCGATCAGTGATGAGGAGCAATTTTATTTTGAAATGATTCTTAAATTTGAAGCATAAGTTAATGTTGTGAATCAACCTGATTTAATTCCAGATAAAAAGTTTCGCTGTTCCATGTATCTGACACAAAGTATTGATCTTTTATGGCGTTATATTTCAGTAGAACAATGACAATGACGTATGAATAAGGGATACCACAACACAATCAACACAACACAATCCAGTCTCCTCATTTCATTATCTAATCGAACACTGCATTGCGCGTTTGAAGGACTGAACGGCGTGAAGCTGTAGATATGATTCTGAAATCGCAACGGGATGGTTCAAATCCCCCTGCCCAATTACGTTTTCAGGTTTCCGTGATTTTCCTGAAACGGTAAAGGCACAGTCACAAATGGTTCCATTATAAAAAAATACTTCCTTCGAAAAGGACCCGTCGGATTTCCCCGCCATTTCTGACCGTATCGTAGCTTGGGCTTCGTCTCACGTGACACCATAGTCGAACAGCACGTTCAATACTAATTCATTTTATTTCCTAAGAGCAGAACTGAGCCCATTAGTATTCAACAATGAAGATTATTTCAGTCGGCACTCACAAAATTGTTTAATAACTATTGTTTCAACTGACTAATCGTCACCAGTAGCCGATAAACACTTCTTATCCAACGATTGTGGCAATACATGCTGGTGGTCAACATTTCCATAAGGCACCTAAAACCGTAGTCCATTCAAAGCATAGTGGGAATCAACATTTCTATGACGCACCTGCTAGACATGTCTATTCGAAACACGCTGCCAGACGACATTTCCACAAGGCAACTACTTCCATAGTCCAGCAGGGTCCTCATGGGATGTTTAAATAGGCAGAGCCTAAGAGGTGCTTACAGTCCACAGCTAACGGTTAGTCAGTTGACTAAATAAATAAATGTCGTGTGACGAGGGCCTCCCGTCGGGTAGACCGCTCGCCTGGTGCAAGTCTTTCGATTTGACGCCACTTCGGCGACTTGCGCGTCGATGGGGATGAAATGATGATGATTAGGACAACACAACACCCAGTCCCTGAGCGGAGAAAATCTCCGGGAATCGTACCTGGGCCCTTAGGATTGACAGACCGTCGCGCTGACCACTCAGCTACCGGGGGCGGACAGTCAGTTGACTGAAACACATTTTATAGTAAAACAGTATTGCTCCATTTTTCCTATGCGCAAAATTTTCCAAACTTTGCTTTCTAAGTTGTTCTTCAAACACGTCTAATACTATGCAGATAACTATTTTCCTCGTACACATTCGATGCCTAAAAATCACAAATAGTTATAAAAACATGTTTCCGTTCTTTTGATTTCGAGAGCAATCTCCACCCTAAAAAGAAAAGTCTTATACAGATTTAAATAATTTTAAAAAATTGAGAGTGCAGAAAAACATAAAATACCAACTGAAAGTCGTATTTCGTTTCTTCATCATGACTGACAAACTAATAAATGTGAAGTTCCCTAACTTCTCACTTGATCGCCTTTTAGCATTTGTATCTTAGAGTTATTAGATGCTTATATACGTTACTACAGCATTCCAGACGTCTTAAGTTTTCTTTCCGCTTTTCATCTTTCCTGGTTGTTTCGAAGGTTTGTTTTTTCGCTCTAATGATTAACAGAAGGGTCCAGTACACATTCGTGCAGTATCTCGGGTAAGTGCTTAAGTACTTATACGAATGCAGCGACAAAAATAGAAAGAATTTCTCGTCAGTTCATACTGTAGTAGTGATGGCTTTTTATGAGCTCTACATTTTCAGAAACTTAAACAACTCAAGGCTATCAAAAGAAATCTCTATGTTATTTCAGAGCTACTGTAAAGGAGAAAAACGTTTTTCGCAAACTACGTGACACAGTAAATACTAATGTTGTCTGCATTCGACATGTTTAACAGGTGGTTCTCGATGAAAACCATAGACCTATTCCATCTATTATGATATGAAAGTAATCTAGTCGCTACTTATCCAGTACATGTTTAATAAGGCCTAAGTGGGACCAATGTATCCCATATATCATTTTCATAGGATACTTTCTTAGATAACATGTGAGAAAAATGAGCTTGATTCTTTCGTCAGTTTAAATGTATAAGTTGTCGGGAAATGATGGTGTACTGATAATGCCTGCCTTACAAGAGAAATTTCTAAGCGATGCGTCGCTGCATATAATGAATTCATCCGAATTCTATTGCAGATGTAGATATACCTATCTGGATTTCGTGAAGCAAAAGTGCAGTCTCCGTATATTGGCTTCCAGACATGGCATAAAATGTGTACGTATTTGGAGAATCAAAATAGGCAATTTGGTAATGGAGGGAGTTGTGTGTGAGGGGGTGGTAAAAAATTGTAGAACGGACCATCGCTTGACTATAATGAGAAGGTGCTAGTTGAGAGACGCTGCAGTAGTTATATAGAGATGAATAGGCTTTCACAGAATAAGCTAGCGTCAGCAGTAGCATCAAACCAGTCTTCGGACCGAGTAACAGGACGACAGGCTAGACACTAGGAATGAAACTAAAGAAAATCGTGAAGGAAGGGGTAGAGACTTAACATACACATGACTGAGAATACCCTGTAAGGTAGGCTAAATTGCTTAATTTTAAATAATTCCTTCTTTGCTCGCAGTGGCACGTTCATTTCGCGAACTGTGGGTCATATGACTAAAGCCTCCCTGTTTAGAGTCGATGTACGGTGTAGTGTCCAGTTTGTGTTGTCCATGGTGATAATAGCAAGGGAGAGAATGAATTCCTTGCAGGCATATATTCTACTTCTCTGGGAGAGTTTCGAGGCTCTGTCAAAACAACTGTCTCATTTACAGGGTCGGCGAACTAAATATGACACCGCAGTTGTACACCAAAGACAAATCTTAACATTGTACAACGGCTGTTCAACGGATTGATGAAGAGTGTATGAAGCACAGTGTCGTGTTAATGTACCACCACACAACGCCGCATGAAGAGATTAAAACAGAGAATTAGCTTCATCTCATTCTTAACTGTCAATCTTCTGTTTTGTCTGCATTTTGTGGATTTGTTTTTTATTATTTATATTTAGTTCTGGCTATTGTTCCGAATGAGAAGCGTATCTATACATGTAATGCAATATGTGAAAAAAACTGTGTGGGTTACTGGTCCATAGTTAGGATCTATAGAATTGCAATGGTGTGACAGGAAAAGCTGGAGTAAAGTTCCTCTGTGCCAGGGAGCAAAAGCACAGCAATGGAAACGTTGCAGGACGAAGCGCCCAGTCATCATAGTGAGCACATTACGGTTTGGATACGAAGTTGAAATTTATACAGTTACAAGCAGCTACGGCCTTGGATGGTCGTTCACTCATCTGGTAAAGATGTGTGGTGTTTACACAGTGCTCCATGGCATTTGTCAATCTGAAGAGGGGCCATGTGTGAGCCACACAAAAGCTGAGGCGTAAACCAAATAATATTCGACGACGCAGCCATAGTGCTTCGAATTATCGTCTCCATACAACGTACTGTTTTTTTCATTAATGAAATCACATGGGTTAGTATGACCAATATAGTTTCACTTACGTGAGCATACACATTGTTATTGATCCAAGTCATGCTATCTTTGATAGCTTCCTGGGCCAAATCCTAAAATTTACCTTTGACTCATAATTATAAACAGAAACTGCCTTACTTTCTTAATAGAGACTGTCATAAATTTGTGTTATATTCAAAAAATATTTTACTAGTTGAGTCTAGGTAAGTGGTGCTGTCAGTTAGTTGTACAATTTTGTAATAGATTTTGAATTTCAATGACAGACAACTCGTAATCTAAAAGTAGCCTTACTTCGACAGTATGACTCAACGAACATTCAAGACAAACGATTAATTCTTTTAGCATCTCATTGTTTGCACAGTGTGGCAAATGTATGTTCATTTATGCAAACTTCTGTCTATGGGACATCTCTGCAAAGAGAATAGGGCTGAATGGATTTCGTTGCTTACTAGTCATTGTTTTGCTCAGAAAAAATGGTTCAAATGGCTCTGAGCACTATGGGACTTAACTTCTGAGGTCATCAGTCCCCTAGAGCTTAGAACTAATTAAACCTAACTAACCTAAGGACATCACTCACATTCATGCCCGAGGCAGGATTCGAACCTGCGACCGTAGCGATCGCGCGGTTCCAGACTGTAGCGCCTAGAACCGCTCGGCCACTACGGCCGGCGTTTTGCTCAGAACCACATATAATATTTTATTACCCTTAATGTGAGGGTGTGATTTGCTGAGTGATTAGGGTGCCACAGTAAAGTACATTATCAATACTACCCGAAAAACTTTTTCGACAACTTACCCGTGAAATAATTAATGCAGACAGTTAATTAATAATTGATGTTTTGTTTTTAAAAACTAAAACTTCCCTAATCACTAAAACGTATGATAGAGTTAAACTGGGGATCGTAACTATTAATTTATTAAAGAAAAATTACAGAAAACCGTATGTTTTCAAAAGTTCTTATTTTATTTACACGACTAGTTCCAGTATCTTATTAATGACATCTTTAAATCTCTATGTTGTCGGTGTATAGACAATCAGGTACATCGATACCTGCAGTAGCGGAGTCATCAATGCCTGGATTCCGTAAATCTTTTGTGGAGCGTGCACTTCGAAGACTTGACAGCAACTCTTAGATGTTACCGATAGCTATGGCCTCCATCGTCCTATTATGCAGTTTAGCTTCCTTTAGTCCTGTAGACGAGATGATCGTTACTGATATACACCGCACTACACAATTACATCACTTTTTTGAAACGCCATAATTGCCCCCCACTCCGATTCGGAAGCTTGAAATTTCGCTCAAAGGCGCCTTATACCTTCCTCTCTAATGGAACAAACGGGTGGTACCCTACAACGTCACCATCGCTCTCGAAGATACTTCAAACAGGAAGCAAAAACCAGACCAGAGCCCATGATTTGATGGGACGTGTAAGGTTGGTTGAAGATGTCAGACTGGCACAAAATTTGGACATTTCGCACCTCCTCTCGCTCACATTTCATCCCTTCTTTGGACGCCTCTGCGATGGAGGTCAGTACCGGGACATTTAGAATTAATATCATGCGGTTTTCTTACAGGACTCTGAGGAAAATATTTCAGATGCAGCCCCGCTCAGAATCGACACGAAAAGGCGTCAGAGGGTGACATAAAAGTGTTCAATGAAACCAACCCTCCCCTTTGAAGCGTTGATTCCTACACATTTCGCAATGGAAAACTACAGTTCCCATTGCGATGACAACTTTTGACACTACTGACACCCCCAGAAATTTCAACCATTCTCTGAGGATACTGTGGGGCATCGTCCCCAGTGAACGCGATCACACCATTTTGGAGTTCACGTGAAAGCAATTTTTGCTATTCTGCAGAACGTAAAATCACTAGGGGCCATTCAAAACCATTCGATGAAATGTGAAGGCGATCCAAATCAGCAAAGGGTGCTTATGCATTTTCAGACCTACTGTGGCGTTGTGGCAGTGTGTGTGTGTGTCGGGGGGGGGGGGGGGGGGAAGGGGAGGAGGGGGGAGGGGGGGAGGGGGGGGAAGGAGGGAGGAGAGGGAGTGAGATATGGCACATTCGTGAATAAAATTGCCCTCGAAAGACCACTCGGTTCGGCGACACCCTCAATGGCACCCGCCCACATTTGATTTAAATATATGCCTTTCGAGAGAATACCAGCAAAGTACCCCTAGGCGCCTGCAGATAGCCAATCACTTTACACCCTCTCCGATGCCTGCAGCTGCCTATGACTACTATACAGGTACTCTCCGACTCTCCGTACATGCACACTCCGAACATTGTCAGTACACGTGGGCGGATGCCACCGACAGTCCTGTCGAACTGGGAGGTCTTAGAGGGACCCGTTCCCTTTTTATTCACGTAAGTGTCAATGTCGCACCCTCCTCCCTGTGCCCCCCCCCCCCCCACCACCTCCCCACGATTACGCCACAGGAGGGCTGAAAAAGCATCCGTGAGGTGTCAGCAGCGTCAGAGACTGTCAAGAACTTCGTCCTGTTGCTCATCGCACTGCGAACTGCAGTTTTTGGTCGCTAAATGTGTGGGAATCAACATTTTAACGGGAGGGTTGGTCTCACTGACGCCCTATATGCTGTCCCCTGACTCCTTTCCGCTTTGGTTCTGAGCGGAGGTGTGTCTGAAGTGTTATCCTCAGCCATTCATAAGAAATTATTTGAATGCACAGTGTCTGGAACAGCTGCTGTGGGAATCTCTAAGAAGCGAACAGGAGTATAATGGACAGGGACTGAGGATAGGTGGCGCTCGATGGGAGTGTGGATCGGTCGTGTGGCGTACCGAGATAGTCCGTGCAGGTGCCATAACGCTGTGTCCAGGATGGCGCAGCGGTTATCGCACCTGCCTACTAAGCAGGAAATCTCGGGTTCGAATCCCGATTCGGTACACATTTTCGTTCGTCATCGCTGAATTCACTTAATGTCCCGCTGCAGATGATAGCAGCATCCCCCTTCAATTTACTCAAACGAAAAGCGCGTGATTTCAAATCTGAGCGTTACAGTTTGACCTCCATCCATGGCGTCGAAAGAAGGGGTGAAATGTGAGTAGAGTGACGACGGGAGGGGGGGGGGGGGGGGAGTACCGACCTTCCCATCGTGTGACTCGTCCACAGCGGCGTTTCGCAGATTTGAAGTGAAATATAATGCCAATATGACATCATTAACCAAGCGTACACGTCACACGAACTTCTGTGAGGACTGATCTTTTTTCGCATTCATCGACACCTTAATGTTTGAATCGTCGTCGAGTCCGAGGGTGTCATTGGAGTGCGCCACGCTTTTGCACCACTACAGAGGAACGTTGTGTAGGCCTCTCAGTGAAATTCAAACTTATTCGTGGTAATGGGGCACAATTACGGGGTTTCGAAAAAGTGATGCTTTCATTGTTTTGCACAGTGTATTAGATATTGGTAGAACCCTTGGCATTTTAACTCAATTTCTTCTTCTTCCTTTCTGTTTTAAGACACCTTCAGCCACTGCCACCACTGACTAGATTCAATGTTCTTTTAAACACGCTGTAGACTCTTTCTCGAATCTAAGACAAGGTGCGTTCATAGTTTGTTTGAAATTTTTTTCATCATACAAAAAGTTTGGCAAGCACTGCTTTATGAACTACGAATGCTGCAAAATATTGTCCTGTACCTTCTATTACGCGAATTTGCCTAGCTTTATCGGCTAATAGCCGATCTGAAAAATAAGTACCGTGTTGGCAAGAAACTCATGAAGACATATTTTTCAAACCGAAATTTATTTTTACAGGGAAGACTATGTCTTAAAGTATTTTTCTACATAGTTGCCAGCATTGTTCAGACATTTGCAATAGTGGGAAACCAATTTTTCCATGTCCTCTTCGTAGAAAGGTACTGCCAGTGAAGACAGCCACTGCTGAACATCGTTTTTGCCGACGTCATCGCTGTAAAAGCACCTTCCTCCAAAATCACACTTCAAGTGTCAGTCAGAAGGAGTCAGATCAGGGCTGTAAACCGGTTGATCGATTTCCTCCCAAACAAATTGTTCAGTAAGGTTTTCAGGACGCCAGCAGAATGGGGATGATCGTTCTCATGAAGCAACACAGTGCCTTCACAAGTATTCCACGATTTTTTTTTCTGAATTACGTTCTAATGTTTTTTCAGTCTTTCAGAGCATCATACCATACTGATAGTTTCTCCTCTGGGGAGAAAATCAACAAGCAGAATGCCCTGTCTATCCCAGAACGCGGAGCACATGACTTTGTTTTGTGCTGACAACCTTCCTTTGAATATAAGTTTTTTAGGAGATTGTGAATGCGTCCACTCCATCAACTCTTGTTTTGATTTTGGTGCGACATATCACTAGTCACTATTAAGGTTAATAACTCATCCTCCAGATCACTGTATTGGGTAAGAAATGTCAAAGCACTGCCAAGTCATTTCGTCTTCTCGACAAACATAAGCATTTTCAGAACCCAATGGCAACGCAATTTGCAGAAATTTAAGAAATTTCTGACAGTTTCATGCCAAACTCATCACAAAGCATTGTTATTGTGAACTATCTGTTTTTCACTCACTTTCTTAACGAAACCACCATTGGCAACAGAAGGACGCCCATTCTGTGCTTTATCATAAACATTTGTATGGACATCACTGAACTGTCTCAGCCATTTTAACACCAGTCCATCAGTCATTGCATTTTCACCATATATCTCTAGTAGTTGATATGAATTTCAACTGGCTTCAAAAACCACGTTACAGAATAGACTTCACAGACGGTGGGCTCCGTGAGTAATATTGACGTTCCCACGTAGGATCTTTTAGTGGGTTTTGATGTAGTATTTCATTTTGCATAGGTATTTAGTTGATTCCTTGGTAGTAGTTGGTTAACAGTTTCAGGCGGGAATCACTGCTGTATTTCGACACGCTCTTTCCTCAACCTAGTTTATGTTCAGCCAAGAATATTTTGAATAGACGCACGACGCCACCATGGGTAGCTCCTTGTCTCCCTTGTGGCTAACTTTTTTATGGATGATTTTTAGGAAACAGCACTCGAATCAGCGATTCATAAACCGACAGCTTTTTGGAGGTACGTGGATTATACTTTCGTAGTGTGGCCCCACGGAGAAGATAAACTGATGCAGTTTCTACATCATCTTAACTCCATTCATGAGAACATTCGATTTGATACGGAATTAGAGAAAGATGGTTGTCTCCCATTCCTGGATGTCTTGGATACATGGAAGAGTGACGGCTCTCTGGGACATTCTGTTTATCGTAAGCACACGCAAACTGATTTGTACTTATATTCTTTAAGTTGGCATCACCCACCCCCAAACTATGAGTGTGCTTAAAATCCTTGTACACAGAGCCCATACAGTGTCAAAGACAGCGTTTAAAGAAAATGTATACTCTACCCGGCAAATCAACAAGGCATTCTCAGTTAAAACGAAGAACCGGGAAGTACATAAAGATGACAACGGGCCAGCTAACTTCCTAGCTTTCCTTCCCTTTTTTGGAAATATTTCCTTCAAAGTACCAAGAATTCTTAGTAATTTTCCGCCCATCATCTACGATTTCGGACGTGCTGGGATCAGTGAAGTATAATTTGTTATTGCGGAAGGTGGGAATTAACAAAATAAATTGTCAGTGTGGTATGGCCTATATAGGACCAACAACACGGACAGTGGAAGAATGATGCACTCGACTTTTGCAACCCAGCAAGTCAAGAATTGATGAACATTATATTTCCAACGGACGTTAAATGGAGTATGACGAAACTTTAATTTTGATCACAGCAACATCTTCTTGGAACTCCATTGTAAAAGAATCCTTTGAAATACGCATCGCGGAAAATCTAATGAACCGTGACAGCGGCTACCAACTGGATAATGCGTGGAAATTCGTCATCTCCGAGATTTGCTCCAGTCGAAGATTCCAGAATACTCCGATGGCCGCGGCGAGCTGCAACGCTGAAAACAGCTGATGTTCGCAGTTCTACCAACGAGGGCGCTGCCGCCAGGTGGTGTGGTCCATCCGTCATTGTGACCGAGGAGCATACACTGCTAAAACTTTAAATTTATTATCCAGTAAACCGAAACTCAACCATGAAAGTATACGATTAGGGAAAAGGAGAAAATGCATGTTATTCTGCTCCCACGAACAAAAAAGTTGTTGCAATGAGCACAATGTATAATTATGTACACGTACAGATCTATGAGATTGTTGCAAAGGATAATCATAGGCAAAATTTAAAACGAAATTTAAGTAACAAGGGAAGTTTGTTGCGCCATACAACAAGTTTGTAGCACATGCTTAAACCTTATACAGTTCTACCCAGCGAGCTAGGCGCAGAGATGGCTAGTCGTGGGACAGGGTCCCAATTCGAATGTCAACAAGTCATACAGCCAGTGTAACGGACGTCAGGCTGCAAGGCGAGCAGCGTCACACAGTTCCGAGCGAGAAAAGCAGAAACGCAGAACGTCGCAATGCTACTTAACAAAGTGGTGTGAAGTACCACTTCGCTGTTTCAGTGCCTGAGCGTCACTGCAGTAATCAATCGCTGCAGAAAGAACCGAGCACGGCAACCCATAATAATTACTGATTTACCACTGCGAGGTAAAGAACACGGTCGACAAATGTAAACGAGGGCAAATGCGATAATACACACACACCACCTCGCCAAATGTGCAGGCTCGGTTCCGTAAATAACGAGGCCTTCGCAGCTCTAGCAAGGAACCGTTTGTGTGCGAGGGCAAAAGTTCAGTCTTTAGTAAGACTCATCTGCAAGTGTTGTGTTAACATTTATAGCAGCTAAAATTTTAGCCACTATTGACTCTCCATGTTTATCAGGAAGAGTCAGAAAATGAGTGTCCGGGAGGTGTAGTGATCAGTGTTCTACGGGATGAACGTATTATATTTCACAAAATGGACATCGTCGATGTTCAAAAAATGTTCAAAACAAACCATTAACTTGCATCATGAATACCGAACGAAAAATGGCGTGACAGCCGCTGTGGCCGAGCGATTGTAGGCTCTTCACTCCGGAACTGCTCTGCTGCTACTGTCACAGGTTCGAATCCTGCCTCGGGCATGGATGTCTGTAATGTCCTTACGTTAGTTAGGTTTAAGTAGTTCTAAGTCTAGGAGACTGATGACCTCAGATGTTAAGTCCCAAAGTGCTTAGAGCCATTTGAAAAATGGCGAGCCACAGTGACCACAAAAGTTGGCATCGTCAAATCGAAGGCGAACTCCGTGGCAGTTACAAACTGTGCAGGACATTCAACTAGGTATCTACTCTTAAAGGGTGGCCGGTGTGGCCAAGCGGTTCTAGGCCCTTCAGTCCGGAACCACGCTGCTGCTACCGTCACAGGTTCGAATCCTGCCTCGGGCATGGATGTGTGTGCTCTCCTTAGGTTAGTTAGGTTTAAGTAGTTCTAAGTCGAGGGGACTGATTAAAAATGGTTCAAATGGCTCTGAGCGCTATAGGACTTAACATCTGAGGTCATCAGTCGCCTAGAACTTAGAACTACTTAAACCTAACTAACCTAAGGACATCACACACATCCATGCCCGAGGCAGGATTCGAACCTGCGACCATAACGGTAGCGCGGTTCCGGACTGAAGCGCCTAGAACGGCTTGGCCACCGGGGCCAACGGGACTGATGACCTCAGATGTTAAGTCCCATAGTGCTGAGAGCCGTTTGAATCATTTGAACCACCAATGCCTTGTATTTATTCATATGTCTCAACACGGGAAGTTTCGTCAGCCAATCTCAGTTTGGATTTTAAAAGGGCTACCCGAATATGTTCCTCTTTATAAAGGTACTAAGCACATAATAAAACTTATAAATGGTAAACTATCAGCAGATGGGATCTTCCATTACTTATGTATGATAATTGTTTGTGTCAGTCATGATAATCTATTAGAGAAGTTAAGTCTTTATTGAATGTGTGTTCAGAACAGACCTAATTTAATTCTTGTTGTAGAAACAGAATGCTGAAATTAACCCTAATACAACGAGAGACTCTATATTATTTGTGATGTGAAAAATTACAATAGCAGTCTAACAGGGTTCGATCATTGGCCCACTACTCTTCATGCTGCACGATATTGATTTGCAGTTTCATTTGAATCAGGAGGCACAACTAGTTCTGTTTGGAAAGTACAGCACTGCCGAGAAGCCAAGAAAAGAAGCATCAATAAAGGAAACAGTAAATCATGCTTTTTGTGAAAGTTACAAACTGGGTTTGCACAAAGTTGCTAGCTTTATACTTAGGAAAACACATATCATATAGTTTTGTTCTGTCACAAATATCTCACCTACCATTAATCTGGTTTACCAGGAAGAAATATGAAACAAAGTAGAAATTTCTACTTTCTTAGGTGTACACAGTGATGAAAGCTTGAACTGGAATAACTATATAGTAGACCTTCCAGAATGTTTAGGTTCGACCACTTTTGCCATAAAATTAACTTTCATCTTTGGGATGTAATGGTGTGTCTGTGTGAGCATGGCACATAGTGGCGCGTTTGGCTGCGGCGGTGGGAGCAAACAGGGGCGACTGTGTGCTGCTTCAGTGAAGTAGCAACGACTGAAGTAGCCTAGAAGATGCAAGGTCGCTGTCACACGTCCAGCAGGCGGGCTCTCTCAGCAGGCTTTAAGAATGCCGGAATTCTGATGCCTAACCCAGCACCTCTTGAAGATGCCCAGAGCTCAGCTGGAAGCACCATAGAGGAGGTTCTTGGTGGCTTCGGATAAAGACCCGAAACCATCAGGTGTGGTAGCGACTAACACAAAACTGGCTTGATGAAAATGGTGAAAGATGTAATTGAAACTGATTGATCCATGTGGGACCGACAGCAGGCATAGAGGAAATCTCAGTATCGGCAGCTGCCAGGGTGTGACAGGCGAATATTTATAATTGCGCTGTCCAGTTTTGTCGTGACAGGGCTCTGCCTTTGATCACGCAGGCGTCAAAGCAGCGCAGCGTAGGGCCATGACATGAGGAAATTCAGCTCACCATTGCTCACCCGGCAACAGTATTCCACATGCAGCTCACATGCCTGCTTCGCAGTAGATTGCAGAGTCTGGGCGGAGGGTGTTGCCTCAACTGCGGATGCAGAAGTTCCGAGGTTAACGTATTTTGCATATTTCAATTCAGAGATTTCTTACGGGGTGTTATTCTGGGACCACTTCTCACTACGTAAAAAGTTTATACTGCACCAAAGAAATTAATTAGAATTACGTATGGGGTTCACACATTTACATATTGCAGACTTTTATTTAAGCAGATGGAAATATTAACCACAGCCAAATGTACAGTTATTCACTTCTGAAATTCATTATCAACAATATACCAGAGTATGAGGGTAGCAGACATACTCACAAGTACAGGGCAAGAAGGAAAAATTATCTCCATTACTCTTTTATGAATACAACTTTGGGAGAGAAAGAGGTAAAATATTCCGCTATAAAACTCTTTGACAATCTACTGATGAAAATAAAATGTCTGCCACATATCAAAAGTGTTTTCAAATATCGATCAAAGATGCTTCTCCTTAACTTTACCTACAGTACAACAAAGAAATTCATGAATAGATATAGTTCGTCACATTCACAAAAAGGAAACTTCTAAATGGCTAGCATGTAGCCATACGAATATTCTTTCACCCTGCTTGTCTGTGTTTGTTCGGTTGACACGTTCCACATCATAACGACTACCGTAAATGTGATCTATGGATCAAGTTACAATCTAACTAACGAATGAGATACTAACACCTTCACCTAAGCTGTTAATTTAATGCGACTTAATAACGTCAAATGTACTACTAAATACAATTTTTCCCATAGTGAACTATCTTCGTGATATCCTTCTAAATTTTTACTTAATATGATAATGGGGTGTCTGGTTCATACTGCAATTAGACTTACCGGTTTTGTATTTAAGCCCCTGACGTCGTCATGGGACAAAAGTAGTTGCCATTAGTGGCAGTCTTATACTGATTCATGTGTGTCAATAATTCTAGCAAAGTCACTGATATTCCTGCACAGTTTCTTGCTGGTCGTTCACACCTTGTGTATGAATGCGGGTTAAAGGGAATCGCCGCCTCTTGCGCAAGACATTGCAGAGTTAATTGGTTCTGAGTAATGAATGCGCCCGGATCGTTACTATTAAACGCCATCTAGTTTCCTACATGACACGGCACTAATCGGGTTCTGCGGTGAAAAGTGGTTCCGCTGGTTTTTATCACTGGCGCTTGGCAACTCTCTTCATGAGTAATGAGTAATGGTGCATCTTACTTGTAATTGTCAGGTGTAAGTGACTGTGTGTATAAGGCAAACTACAGTGTTTTAATAATCGAGAGGGAGAGTATGGCAGCTAACGCTTTAGCTTGTCCTTTTGTAACAGTGAAGCACTTAATTGCTTACCAGGATAAACCTAATTACGAAGGCTTATCCAAATCAATAGCATCCAGTCCTCTATCGTGCAACAGTGAGAAAAATATGGGGGCATACCAAGACACTGATGTGGGTGTGCCACCTGTAAAAATGGTTAGTTCGCCTAAACAGGTCATTCCAAAGGATTTAAATATGCTAAATCTCATGTTAGTAAATCGTCGAAGTGTCTCGAGCAAGATCCCCGAGTTACTCTCCGAAATAAACAGTGGCAGTGCCAATATTGAATTAGGTACCGAAAGCTGGTTGAAACCAGACGTAAATAGTAGTAAAATTTTGAACTCGGATTGGACAATGTTTAGGAAAGATAGGACTGATGCTATGGGAGGTGGTGTGTTCATTGCAGTTAAAAGCTGTTTGAACGCAGATGAGTTCGATACTGAGTCGGACTGTGAAATAGTCTGGATAAAGCTGTCAATCAGACAAGGATTTATCATAGTATTGGGATGTTTTTATAGACCACCAGCCTCTGCAACAAACGTCATAGAACTTTTCAGGGAAAGTCTTGAACACATAGTAAATCAATATCCAAATTATCCATTAGTTATAGGTGGAACTTTAATCTGGCATCCATTGACTGGGAAAATTACACGCTTATCACAGGGGGCAGAAGCAAAGACTCGTGCGGAGTTATTTTAGGAGCGCTCTCAACATACAAGGTTGAGCAGTTGGTTATAAAACCAACTCGAGATGAGAACATATTAGATATCTTGGCGACAAACAGACCTGATCTTTTAGAGGAAGTCAATATAAAAGAAGGTATTAACGACCATAATGTCGTTGTGGCTTCTATGTCAGTGGAAGCTGCAAAAAACCCAAAGAAACAGCGTAGAGTTTTCTTGTTTGGGAAAGCAAATATAAGTTTCATTAATGAATATCTTCATAGTCAACTCCAAGCATTCACCACGAGACACAAAGACATTGAGCATCTTTGGTTGGTATTGTCCACCATGTGCTAGAGAAGTATGTGCCTAGCAGAACTATAGGGGAAGGAAAGGATCCACCTTGGTACAACAAACATATTAGGAAGTTGCAGAGAAAGCAGAGAATTTAGCACAGTCCTTTTAAACGTAGTCACTGCCCCGCTGACAAACAGAAATTATGTGAAATGAAAGCAGCTGTCAAAAGGTCAATGAGAGATTCTTTTAATGAATTTGAAAGCAATATTTTATCTGCAGATTCTAAAAATAAACCCAAAAAATTTTCGTCGCACGTAGAATCTATGAACGCTACAAATAATTGAATACCTTCTCTTGCTGACAGTACGGGTAATGTAACTTATGATGATAAACAGAAGGCCGAAATTAACACGAAGCTTTCAAAAACGGTAGAGGACTGCAGCACTATTCCCCCTTTCAATTGTCGAACAAACGCAAGGATGGCTGTCATAGTGTTTAGTGTATCTGGGATTGTAAAACAGTTAAGATCCTTAGACGCCAGGAAGGCATATGGCCCAGACGCTATCCCCGTAAGATTTGATGTTGACTATGCTACAAATGTAGCACCATCCTTATCCATCATCCATCAGAGATCATTGGAACAGCGGAAAGTTCTACGGTACTGGAATAAGGCCCACGTCATAACAATATATAAAAAGGGTAGAAAATAGGACACACATAATTACCGGCCAATTTCACTGACATCGATTTGTTGCAGAATCGTGGAACATATTTTGTGTTCAGACATAATGATATTTCTAGACTCTGAGAAGCTCATCTGCAGAAACCAGCACGGTTTTAGGAAACAGCGGTCATGCGAGAAACAGCTGGCCCTCTTTGTGCATGATATACAACAGGCTCTAGATGGCGGCTCCCAGGTTGATGCCATATTTCTCGACTTTCGAAAGGCGTTCGACTAAGTTCTGCACTGTCGTTTGCTCCAAAAAGTGCGAGCTTACGGCCTACTCGATGACATGTACGGTTGGATAGATAGTTTTCTAACAGACAGGGAGCAGTATGTCGTCCTGAACGGGGTGACTTCAACAGAAGTAAGCGTAACTTCAGGTGTGCCCCACGGCAGTGTAATAGGCCGGCTGCTTTTTACGATTAACGTAAACGATATGGTTGATGGTATTGACAGCGGCATTAGACTGTTTACCGATGATGCTGTAGTGTACAGAAAAGTAGTATCACACGAAAGTTGTGAACAAATCCATGAGGATTTGCAGAAAATAAATTCGTGGTGTAATGACCGGCAGATATCTCTCAATATTAGTAAGTGTAGCCTATTGCGTATAACAAGGCGAAAATCCCCATTAATGTACGAGTACAAAATAAATGCCCAGTCTTTGGAAGTCCGTCAAGTATCTGGGTGTGACTATTCGAAATGATCTCAAATGGAATGATCAGATTACACAAGTAACGGGTAAGCCGAACTCTAGATTGCGGTTTATTGGTAGAATCCTGAAGCGATGCAGTCCTTCAACAAAGGAAATAGCTTTCAATACGTTAGTTCATCCAGTCTTAGAGTATTGTTCGTCTTTTTGGTACCCTTACCAGTTGGGTCTGATTCAAGAAATTGAGAAGGTCCAAAGAAGAGCTGCAAGATTCGTGACTGGTACATTTAGCCATCGCGAGAGCGTTACAAATCTCAAAGAAAGTTTGAAGTGGGACACACTTGCTGATAGACGGCGCGGTAAGCGGAAGGGGCTGCTCCCTAAATTCCGAAATCCGATCTTCGCTGAGGATGTAAAGCATATATTATTACGACCAACTTTCAGACCGTGCAATGATCACCATTCAAAGATAAGGTAAATTAGAGCTCGTACTGAGGCGTTCAGATAGTCATTTTTCCCTCGCGCGATCCGCTGGTGGAACAGACAGGGGGAAATATGGCTTTGGCGCGAATTGTACCCTCCGCCACACACAGCTTGGTGACTAGCGGAGTATATATGTCGATGTAGATGTAGACTGGTGGCTAGAAAACTTGGGCGTTATCCTCCCTGTCAAACGCAGGCAAAATAATTCTTTGAACTCCCTTTGAATGGTTTGAACTCAAGTATATTGGCACCGTGTCACTGCACAGACTTAGCATTGTACGTCTACATGCTTAATGATTTTGCTCTATAACGCTAGACAGACTGCGGCGCCACTCGAAGTGGTGCACTTTCTTATCGTGTTCATTAAAACAGTGTTGCGAAATTCCTGCAGCGTGAGTAGGGACATTATCATCTTTGTGCTATAGTAGTTCACTAGGAAACAAGTGTTGTAGCACTGGGTGAATATGGGTGTCCAAACGCACACAGTACTCTTCCCACGCTATGTTTCAATATAGGAAAAACAGTTTCAACACTACAGGCTTCTGTTAGAGTTCTCCAAAATTAAACATATTTATTGGTCATGAAATCCGTGAACCACAATTTCTCTGACCCGATGCTATCCTCTCTTTGTATTTTTTAAATTATTATTTTATCCGTAAGAAATGGTTCGTGGAAGCCTGCGAATGTAAATAGATTTTGCTGTTACCTCACGACTTTCTTTTATTTATATCTTGGACGACACGTTTCGGGAAATGGTTCCCATTTTCAAGTGCATTGTTCGTATATTGTGACATTTATGTGCTGTTTCCGATTTGTGAGATTATGCGTTATTCTACTGCTTTCACTGTAATATGTAAACACACAGATTTTTGTAACTGAAAATGGGTTTTTACACATAGTTAATAGATGATTTGAAAAATCTTTATTTACTGGTTCCTCGTAGTTCACTTAAGCAGAATCTCACACATATTAAACGTCACTCTCAGAATTAACAGACCACAGAACATGTCGCAAACAGCAAAAATACAATTAGAAATAGTCACAAAGATATTTTTATACATATTCAACAGAAGTAACGTTCTAGATCGCCCATTGTACTACTATTTCGTGCAGAGTGTATTTTTCTAATGTAATCAGACATTATTTCATTTTATATTATTTAAAACGATACTAGTTTCTATGTATCATCATTATATTGGTTTATTTAAAGTTACTTTAAGCGCATCTGAAGAAATTCACTGACAAGAAACCCTTTAAGTGCGAAGTCTCAAGTTAAATCTTTAGTAAGGCTCATTAAAAAGTTCTGAGTTAAAAATTATGACAGTAAAAATATTAGTTGCTAATGATTCACCATGTGCATCAGGAGGGGGACAGAAAATGAGTGTCCGGGATGTACAGAGTCCAACCTTCTATGGGATGTATGTACATCATACTTCACAAAATGGACATCGTCAATATTCAAGAAATGTTCAAAACAAAACATTACCTTGCACCACGATCACCGAATGAAAAATGATGCGAACAGTGACCGCAAAGGTTCCACCATCAAGATCGAAGGAGAACTCCTTGGGTGTTACAAACCGTGCACGACATTCAGCTAGGTATCCACTCTTAATGAATGCATTTAGAATCACATGGGTGTAACGGGCAGATGACAACTGGTGGGATGTGAAGGCAAGCAACCGAATGAAAAATAGTCTGTCGAGAAGCTTGTCGTGGATCTGGCTGTCCTTTAAGGCGTAGATGCAGGTAGTGCGATAATACACTAAGATCAAAAGTATCCGGACACCTGGCTGAAAATGACTTACAAGTTCGTGGCATCCTCTATCGGTAATGCTGGAGTTCAGTATGGTGTTGGCCCACCCTTAGCCTCGATGACAGCTTCCACTCCCGCAGGCGCACGTTCAGTCAGGTGCTGGAAGGTTCCTTGGGGAATGGCAGCCCATTCTTCACGGAGTGCTGCACTGAGGAGAGGTATCGACGTCGGTCGGTGACGCCTGCATCCCAAAGGTATTCTATAGGATTCAGGCCAGGACTCTGTGCAGGCCATTCCATTACAGTGAAGTTAATGACGGGTAAACACTCTGCCACAGGCCGTGCATTATGAACAGGTGCTCGATCGTGTTGGAAGATGCAATCGCCATCCCCGAATTGCTTTCCAACAGTGGAGAACAAGAAGGTGCTTAAAACATCAGTATAGGGCTGTGCTGTGATAGTGCCACGAAGAACAACAAGGGGTGCAAGCCACCTCCATGGAAAACACAACCACACCATAACACCACCGCCCCCGAATTTTACTGTTGGCGCTACACACGCAGGCAGATGACGTTCACTGGGCATTCGCCATACCCACATCCTGCCATCGGATCGTGCTTCGTCACTCCACCCAACGTTTTTGCACTGTTCAGGCGTCCAATGTTTACGCTCCTTACACCAAGCGAGGCGTCGTTTGGCATTTACCAGCGTGATGTGTGGCTTATGAGCAGCCGCTCGATCATGAAATCCAAGTTTTCTCATCTCCCGCCTAACTGTCATAGTACTTGCAGTGGATCCTGATGCAGTTTGTAATTCCTGTGTGAGGGTCTGACTAGATGTCTGCCTATTACACATTACGAGCCTCTTCAACTGCCGGCGGTCTCTGTCAGTCAACAGACGAGTTCGGCCCGTACGCTTTTGTGCTGCACGTGTCCCTTCACGTTTCCACTTCACTATCACGTCGGAAACAGTGGACCTAGGGATGTTTAGGAGTGTGGAAATCTCGCGTACAGAAGTATGACACAATGACACAAGTGACACCCAATCACCTGACCACGTTCGAAGTCCGAGAGTTCCTCAGAGCGCCCCGTTCTGCTCTCTCACGATGTTTAATGACCACTGAGGTCGCCGATATGGAGTACCTGGCCGTAATTGGCAGCACAATTCACCTAATATGAAAAACCTATGTTTTTGGGGGTGTCCGGATACTTTTGATAACGTAGTGTATATTTTATACGAACGGATAAAACAAACCTCCAGATGCTGAATTTGTCCAGTCGTTCCAGGTGGAATGAACTGCAATGTTACACACTTTTCACAAGGAATAGTATACTCTAAAGGAGGATAATTTTTATATGCAGACCAGGAATGAAGCAAAAGAATGTTATTTTGAACAGCTATTGGCAAAAAGCAGTACTCACAACATGGTTGTAGTTCTCTACGCCCATTTTCCCACTCTTGCTTGTTGTGACGTAAATCCCCTAGAACTTAAACTACTTAAACATAACTAACCTAAGGACATCACACACATCCATGCCCGAGGCAGGATTCGAACCTGCGACCGTAGCGGTCACGCGGTTCCAGACTGAAGCGCCTGTAACCGCACGGCCACACCGGCCGGCCGAAGCGCCTAGAACCGGTCGGCAACACCTGCCGGACCTTTCTTGTTACCTCTAATTTCCGTGGTTTCTTTCACATACATTTCCTCTTCAAATCCTGATTCGTCGGAGCTGGAAACAAATTTCTTACTGAAAGATGAAATCCGTTTGTTTATCTCATCTACAATTTTTCGGACCAATTCGGCAGTCTGTTGTACATCGTCAAGTTGACGCTTTATTTGAAATTTCGTTATCTTACGTCTTACAATTCTGTGGCACTGTTTTGTGATAGTTAGGCAGGTAGTTACATGTTCCACGGAACATTTTGCGCGGTAGATGGTAATGATATGGAACGAATCATTTTACGTTCGCATCGCAAATTAATTTGTGCATACACTTAGAAGGAGAGACAGGATTGGTCGTATTTTTTTGTTTTATTAACCGCAAAATTGATTTTCGGTCACTTAGTGACCATCCTCAGTGCTGTAATATACAATTTAAATTGGTAGGCACTGGTGTCAACAAGCTTAGAGCGATCACATTATGTGATGGGTCTAAGCTTGTTGACTCCAGTGCCTACCTATTTAAATTGTATATTACAGCACTGAGGATGGTCACTAAGTGACCGAAAATCGATTTTGCGGTTAATGAAACAAAAAAAATACGACCAATGCTGTCTTCACTTTTAAGTACATCCATTATCTGCTCGTGGTGCACAGGACACTCCATGGAGTTGCCAATCAATAATTTGTGCTTACGGTTACATTCTAAATTATCTAAGTTTTCTTTTTTTAGCAAAAGAAAAAAGACATACATATGTGAATTAGTAATTCGCATCCATCACCTTTTGCACATTACAGTAACAGAAATTCTCCCACGAAATAGAAGTTGCCAAAGAGAAACTTTCTCAGTTTGCTGTCAAATTTTACTTTGATGTCTGTCAGACATTTTACTTCACTGGGCAACTCATCAAAAATTTTCGTTGCAGAATTGTGTACCCGTTTTTGCGTTGAAGACAATCTTATTGTGGAGTAATGAAGGGTATTCTTCCTTCTGGTATTGTAATTATATACGTCATTATTCCTTTTGAACATTCATGACCTACACTCCTGGAAATGGAAAAAAGAACACATTGACACCGGTGTGTCAGACCCACCATACTTGTTCCGGACACAGCGAGAGGGCTGTACAAGAAATGATCACACGCACGGCACAGCGGACACACCAGGAACCGCGGTGTTGGCCGTCGAATGGCGCTAGCTGCGCAGCATTTGTGCACCCCCGCCGTCAGTGTCAGCCAGTTTGCCGTGGCATACGGAGCTCCATCGCAGTCTTTAACACTGGTAGCATGCCGCGACAGCGTGGACGTGAACCGTATGTGCAGTTGACGGACTTTGAGCGAGGGCGTATAGTGGGCATGCGGGAGGCCGGGTGGACGTACCGCCGAATTGCTCAACACGTGGGGCGTGAGGTCTCCACAGTACATCGATGTTGTCGCCAGTGGTCGGCGGAAGGTGCACGTGCCCGTCGACCTGGGACCGGACCGCAGCGACCCACGGATGCACGCCAAGACCGTAGGATCCTACGCAGTGCCGTAGGGGACCGCACCGCCACTTCCCAGCAAATTAGGGACACTGTTGCTTCTGGGATATCGGCGAGGACCATTTGCAACCGTCTCCATGAAGCTGGGCTACGGTCCCGCACACCGTTAGGCCGTCCTCCTCTCACGCCCCAACATCGCGCAGCCCGCCTCCAGTGGTGTCGCGACAGGTGTGAATGGAGGGACGAATGGAGACGTGTCGTCTTCAGCGATGAGAGTCGCTTCTGCCTTGGTGCCAATGATGGTCGTATGCGTGTTTGGCGCCGTGCAGGTGAGCGCCACAATCAGGACTGCATACAACCGAGGCACACAGGGCCAACACCCGGCATCATGGTGTGGGGAGCGATCTCCTACACTGGCCGTACACCACTGGTGATCGTCGAGGGGACACTGAATAGTGCACGGTACATCCAAACCGTCATCGAACCCATTGTTCTACCATTCCTAGACCGGCAAGGGAACTTGGTGTTCCAACAGGACAATGCACGTCCGCATGTATCCCGTGCCACCCAACGTGCTCTAGAAGGTGTAAGTCAACTACCCTGGCCAGCAAGATCTCCGGATCTGTCCTCCATTGAGCATGTTTGGGACTGGATGAAGCGTCGTCTCACGCGGTCTGCACGTCCAGCACGAACGCTGGTCCAATTGAGGCGCCAGGTGGAAATGGCATGGCAAGCCGTTCCACAGGACTACATCCAGCATCTCTACGATCGTCTCCATGGGAGAATAGCAGCCTGCATTGCTGCGAAAGGTGGATATACACTGTACTAGTGCCGACATTGTGCATGCTCTGTTGCCTGTGTCTATGTGCCTGTGGTTCTGTCAGTGTGATCATGTGATGTATCTGACCCCAGGAATGTGTCAATAAAGTTTCCCCTTCCTGGGACAATGAATTCACGGTGTTCTTATTTCAATTTCCAGGAGTGTATTTCCTTTCAAATCACTGTAATCTATGTCGCTCGCAGTTTGACGCGCATAAGGTACTATGTCACTGTGATGCACGTCGTGTAAAACTGTATGGAGCTCATTTAAGTGCGTAAACACCAGTTTTTGTAACAAGTGCGCCTCGTCAACCGTTGAATATTCATAGCTTTTCTTATGCGCTGCAAAGTCATATTGCTGCGAACTTATTTGAAATCTGCTCATAATTGGTTTTTTACTATGCTGCGAAAGATTTTGCAAATGCGTAGTTATGTTTAGCACCCTCTCCTCGGACAACGATTGCCCTTTACTACGTTACACTGGAGAAGAGATTTGTGGGTTCCTGTCCGACAAGGATGACGAATTACATTCTTCGACACCTGTTTCCATATCACTTTCACTTGTTAAGCACGTATCGTCATTATTGTATTCCCCACGTACATTGTACACACAATTGAGCGTGTACGACAGCACACATTCCACTGACTCATCTTGCACGAACGCTAATATTCCATGCGGAACTTCTTCCTCATTCTGCGAAATTCTTTGCTTCAGTCTGTTGCCCTGCTTCGGCTACTGATGTTGTAGATATAATACAATGATTGCTTTGTTTATCGTTACCGTTTGTCTGTTTTGTATCAACGCCACTAGTACGGTAGCAGTGTTGCGAGCTTCTTCTCGACTAAGCACTTCAACTATACTCCGTAGCCTCATGCTGTGCTCAGCATTGAGTATCTCTCCTGTTGCCATAAGCAGCCTATATTGTGGTTGCATGGTGTGGGGTGTCGAATGCCGTAAATGCGATTGCCCTTTTACGACCTCGCCCTCAAGGGGTTCATTGTGAGTCACTTTCCCATTTTTCATTAAGTATTTTATTTTTATATTATTTGTGTGTAAACGTATCTCCGTTTCTTCCAACACATCATTTTACGATCTTTATTTAGTCGGTGAAATTCTTTGTCATTTTATTCGTTTTCAAATGGGTGTCCTGTATTGAGTATGTAAGTGGATATTGCTGATCTTGTGTGTCTGTTGTGTACATAGTATTTAATGTACTCTATATACCTGGTGTGGATATCTCAGCCTGTTTGTTCTAAGCAGAACATTGAGAAATCTCAGCATGTCATTTTATATATTTCAGAATCCGAATATGAGTCACTATTACACTTAATATTATGTAATAATTTCTGCTGTAGTTTATTGGATGTAGAGAATCCAAGTTTCACTTTGTGTGTTTTGAAAATATTTGAAATTTTTTTGTCGTATATTGCCAATATATGGGATGTTAGATATACGTTTCTTTTCATCTGTTGCGTGGTTTATATAGTGATCTTTCTTTGTTTTGTCGAGCACTGCATCAGCCATGGAAGCTGTGTAGTAATTGCCAACTCCAGTCTGTTTCGCTGTGGTACGTTCGTTTACTGTTGCATGTTTTCTTGCTTCAAAGTATGTTACTTGTCCTGGGCAGCACTGACCAATATTCTGCTTGCTTATGAATGCTTTGGTGGCATGAAGTTTTTGTGCTTGTTGTGTTAGTCGTCGCATTTTTCGTACAAATTTTGAATGTGCATGTACTGAAGTGTCTTTTAATATTTGAGTCCATGTAACTGATACCTCTGTCTTATTTGCGTTCCACTGTAAATATATTTTTCTTAGTGTAGACTACTAAAGCTTTCCAGAATGTCCACCACGTCTCTGACATGACCCCCTAATAGCACTAGTATGTCAGCAACACATCTCCAATAAAACAAAATTTTCTTTAGGCAGTGTTATTCGTTGTTAAGCAGTTATCGTTCCAAATGATTAATCAATATGTCAGCTGTGGTACCAGATATAGACGATTCCATTGCCATACCATCTGGCTACGCATAAGTATTGATATTAAATATAAAATAGTTGCACTTCAGGGTTAGCTGGAGGAATTCCATGAATTCAACATTTCCTGTGTCTACTAGTTTCTTTTGTTTCGTTATGTTCTTTTGGATTACTGCCATATCTTCTTGTAAAGCTATGTCTGAGTGAAGTTACCGTCGTCCAGTGGTAGAAATTGAAAATGTTGAGGGAGTTTCGTGACTTTTAGTATTTCATATAAAGTCACACGGCTTTTTTATGGAATATTTTTTCTCGTATGTATAATTTTTAATAATTACTTTATTTAGTTTCTGTGATAAGATTGTATACTGAGTTATTTATAGAGTTCACTATTGGTCTTATTGGATTTCTTTCCTTGCATATTTTTGGGTGTGCTCTTAACGTGGTGCCTTTGTGTTCATGTATATGACATATTTCTTTTCTGATTTATTCAAGGGGAAATTTTTATTCTTTAATTGCTTCATAATGTAACATTGAAATGGTTTTGTTGGGTCTTTTTTATATGCTGAATATTATTAGCATCAAAGAATCCATGGGTTCTCTCTATATAATATCCTTCTGTCATTATAACAAGAGCACTCCCGTTGTCCGCCTTTGTAACTGTGGATTGATGACATTCCAGTTTTTTATTTACAGATTTTAAGATTTTTGTATCATTTATTGTACATTTCTATCTAAAATTTACTTTCTTAATTTTTCCAAGAAGCTTTCTGACTTTGTGCCCTACTTCTGCTCTTGTGTTTACACTGAATTTTACAAAAGCGGGTGCATGTGTTGTAACTTTCATCTCCTTTACCATGCGGTTGCCTTTCCAAAATAATGTAGCGCAAAGGTGACTCTGTTATGAGATGGGATACAGTAACTAATGGCACATAGTGATAAGTGGAACGTTGTCTGAAACATCTAGTGCAGATGCAGCAGAGAGGATAGACTGCTCGTCTGTGCTCGAAATAGCACTTTATGCAAGATGTGAAACTTATTCTGATACTGAAGTTGCCGAAAATGTCGATTTATACATTTGGTGTAAACTAGGGTGCGAATGTTTTGGGGATGTCACCATCCTAAGGGATTATGTTTGCTAAGTGAAGTTGACTTTGCCAACTTCCTGCAGGTTAGTTTAAAATTTTTCAGCACAGATTTTGTGCTCGTAATTCATTGTTATGAATATTTCTCACCCCGTCACTCATGGAGGACTTGGAAATATTGAGTTGGTCCAGGGGTGCTTGCTGAGGAATGGGTGGGTGGTGAGACATAGAACAAAATAATTAAAAACACAAATAATATGTTCTTTACTTTGGTTTACTTAAATTCAGTCTAGCGAGTCAAAAGGTATTGTAATAATTCAGCCGTACGCTGTGACCGAGCGGTTCTAGGCGCTTCAGTCCGGAACCGCGCTCCTGCTACGGTCGCAGGTTCGAATCCTGCCTTGGGCATAGATGTGTCTGATGTCCTTAGGTTAGTTAGGTTTAAGTACACTACTGGCCATTAAAATTGCTACACCAAGAAGAAATGCAGATGATAAACGTGTATTCACTGGACAAATATATTATATTAGAACTGACATGTAATTACATTTTCACGCAATTTGGGTGCATAGATCTGAGAAATCAGTACCCAGAACAACGACCTCTATCCGTAATAACGGCCTTGATACGCCTGGGCATTGAGTAAAACAGAGCTTGGATGGCGTGTACAGGTACAGCTGCCCATGCAGTTTCAACACGATACCACAGTTCATCAGAAGTAGTGACTGGCGTATTATGACGAGCCAGTTGCTCGGCCACCATTGACCGGACGTTTTCAGTTGGTGAGAGATCTGGAGAATGTGCTGGCTAGGGCAGCAGTCGAACATTTTCTGTATCCAGAAAGGTCCTTACAAGACCTGCAACATGCGGTCGTCCATTATCCTGCTGAAATGTAGGGTTTCGCAGGGATCGACTGAAGGGTAGAGCCACGTTTCGTAACACATCTGAAATGTAACGCCCACTGTTCAGAGTGCCGTCAATGCGAACAAGAGGTGACCGAGACGTGTAACCAATGGCATCCAATACCATCACGCCGGGTGATACGCCAGAACGGCGATGACGAATACATACTTCCGATGTGCGTTCACCGCGATGTCGCCAAACACGGATGCGACTATCATGGTGCTGTAAACAGACCCTGGATTCATCCGAAAAAATGACATTGTGCCATTCGTGCACCCAGATTCGTCGCTGAGTGCACCATCGCAGGCGCTCCTGTCTGTGATGCAGCGTCAAGGGTAACCACAGCCATGGTCTCTGAGCTGATAGTCCATGCTGATGCAAACGTCGTCGAACTGTTCGTGCAGATGGTTGTTGTCTTGCAAACGTCCCCATCTGTTGACTCAGGGATCGAGACGTGGCTGCACGATCCGTTATAGCCATGCGGATAAGATGCCTGTCATCTCGACTGCTAGTGATAGGAGGCCGTTGGGATCCAACACGGCGTTCCGTATTACCCTCCTAAACGCACCGATTCCATTCTGCTAACAGTCGTTGGATCTCGACCAACGCGAGAAGCAATGTCGCGATACCATAAACCGCAATCGCGATAGGCTACAATTCGACCTTTATCAAAGTCGGAAACGTGATGGTACGCATTTCTCGTCCTTACACGAGGCATCACAACAACGTTTCACCTGGCGCCGTTGGTCAACTGCTGTTTGTGTATGAGAAATCGGTTGGAAATTTTCCTCATGTCAGCACGTTGTAGATGTCGCCACCGGCGCCAACCTTGTGTGATTGCTGTGTAAAGCTAATCATTTGCATATGACAACATCTTCTTCTTGTCGGTTAAATTTTGCGTCTACATCACGTCATCTTCGAGGTGTAGCAGTTTATTGGCCAGTAGCGTAGTTCTTAGTCTAGGGGACTGATGACCTCAGATGTTAAGTCCGATAGTGCTTAGAGCCATTTGAACCATTTGTAATAATTCCTTGAAACAAGAATGTTCATCGTGGATAATAACACAGAGAGATGAAGTAACTAGTAGGCTTTGCATGTATCGAGTGAACTCCACTGCCCGACTGGGCTGATGTCAGTACGGCGTCTTCCTAAACTGGCTCGGTGGTGGCACTAGGCGCGTGTGCGGCAGAGGGTGTGTCTTAGAGCCAGCCGTGGATTGGCACGGCAGTCACATGGGTGGGTGGGCGCAGGTGCCACTGACGAGGCAGGAGTCGAAACTTTAGCCGACGACAATCTCTTTCCCGCACCCCGACATTCGTCTTGCGAACAGCCAGAAACATAAACTGAATAATCAACTTTAGGCCGCAGACTCACACCCAGGGATGAAACATCGTTTTCCATTGGCGAAGGTGCTACGACTGGAGGGTAAACGGTGGCCCACTGGAAAGCGGCAGGGTTAATGGGGCCCCCATCCAGCTGCTGGGTGTGGTGACGGCGATGGCGACGGCGCAGCTTCGATGGCCGTAGGCTCCCCGTCTGGTGCCGGCAGCGCGCGACACAACAGAGGCGGGAGTGACTGAGACTGGTAATGAAGAACCCGCGGCAGGATCACACATCTCACACAAAGGAAGCTGACTCTGTTGTGCTCCTGCAGCCTGGTGGGACCTACAAGACATATGACGAGCGACCCAACTACTAATCCCAGCGCCTGTATATGTCAAAAGCTATGGAAAAGACAAAATCATTTACATTAAACCTAGAGAATTGCGGACGATGAGCAGACAGCAGCAACTGTAGCAGTGTCCTATGCCGGCGTCCGTGCAGAAGTTCCGCGGTGACTTGCCGTTGTTTCTTGGAACGGTATGATGAAAGCAAGAGCATTAACTCTTGGTTGCGTGAATGAGAAGCAGGCTGATGACAACAAGCACACTAACTCTTGGTCGCGTGTGTGAGGAGCACGTAATTTATTCATCTGTTGCTGGAATGTTCGGAATGAGAGTGGAATGATGCTCGCGTTACATGCTCGGCGCTGTTGACGTCACAGAACTGCCGAAATTCAGCCGATGTGAATTCGGGAATTGGGTAGTAGTAGTAGTAGTAGAGGGGTTTTGTGGGCGCACGACAGCAAGGTCTTCAGCGCCCGTGCAGTATCATAGTGAGGCGGGTGTCAAGAAAAAAAAAAAAACCTCAGAACATTGACATAAAACGGAACATAAAACACGGGGAACAATCATTGAAAAAATGTGCTCAACCACACCGAAGCGTGGGATGAAGCAGGGCGTCAGCAGTAAAACATGGACATCACAAGAAGAAAATGGTAGAGGGAGCTAAAACAACGTAGCAGATGGAAGTGGCTGGCGGACCACAAGGAAAAAAGGGAGGAGTCAGCCACTCTGCAACACACTAAAACCTCCAGCCTAAAAGTGTAGGCCAGAGTCCAGACACATCACAAAACTTAAAAACCCTAGACACACACGCCTCATCGTTAGCTAAAACACAAGGTAGATCCCCATCAACTTGTGCCTCTGCCCGTGCATCGGGAATTAGGATTCACTGTCCGAAACCAACAGTTATGGTAGACTGTCGATGAAGAAAATCGTCTTGATAGTGCTAGCTGTTGCGGTGGACTACGTGGGCACTACAAACGGGAACTTTATAATGGCGTCTACCACAATATGCCAATGAGAATTCCAGTAGAGACCGGCAACAGACGCTGCCGAGTGCGCTGGACGTGGGCGAAGGAAAACTTTTTGTGGCTGAGCAGCCTGGTGCTACGCGCAAACCGGACTTTGTGAAGTCAGTTGTTCTATTTGAGTGTCAATGCTGACCCATATGCAATGGCAATGAGCAAGATGTTCAGTGCGTACTATGCCCAAATGTCCTTGATGCAGAAGGCGAAGAATTTCTTTCTGAAGCAAATGTGGAAAAATCACACGTGACTAATCATCATCTGTATGTAATAAGATGAGACACTGCAGGACGTATAAGTTGTGCGGAGAGCAAAATAATGGCGTACGATCAGGTTACTATGAACTTGGCCACCTAGAGCGGGGGTACTGCAACAGAATCCTGAGACCGGTGTGTGCGGAAGTTGCCTGAGCAATCCATCGATGGTGGATGGGAAAACTGTAAAGTGTTTCATTGTCCTGAAGAGCAACGTGCAGATAAGAATCCTCTGAGGTGTCGAATGTCGAATCACAGCCAAGTGGAAGGCGACAAAGAGGGTATGCGGTCGAACGCTTAGCCGTTGGTCTGTACACAGTTTCGTACTGATAATTAGAGAGGAGCAGAGACCGACGCTACAACTTTTGTGCCGTCCGGGAGGAACTGGCTTTGAAGTATTGAACATTGAGGCAAGAAACTTGTGGTCTGTCACCAAGTAGAATTTTCTGCCGTCTGCTTGTGTGCTGTAAAACACCGAGGACATGATTTAACTGCGCTAGTCCGCTGTGTAGCTCTCTGGTTCTGTTTACGTCGCCGTCCTGCCCTGGCTGAGACTTTGCAAGCCGCGGCACGCTCACTGCGGGCACAACCTGTGTACCACTGCTCTGCAGTGCACAAATACGAGCGAAATCAAAGGCTGCTACTGCATTTTCATACGAGTCCTGACGCTCCACTCATGCCAAAACCTGATGGAAACTAGGATCAGGATTCATAAGAATGCGTTGGCATATCCGAGGACCTGACACATTTTGACTAATGACGTCTCTCATCGTGGATTCGCTACAATAACTACCACAAACGCACTTGAATTTGTAATGGCGTGTAAGCGTCTGGTACGAACTCCATATGAGTGTGAGTAGGTTGCCTCAAGCAAACGTAAAAAATTTTTGACGCGCAGCTGTCACATTAATCTGTTCATCAGAGTATTTGTCTAGCGCAGCAATTAATTCATCGTGAGGAGCACTTTCAGGGTGGGCGGTGGGGCAAGCCTATACACTGAGACACCGACAGTTGCGAGAGAATAAGCTTGCAGTCCCATACATTAAATGTGATACGCTGTGAAGTGTGCATCGAGCTGTGTTCAATGCTCGAATTATTCTTGAGTGGAATCAAATGCACGGAATGGTGCGACGCAAAAAGGCACTGCTGGTGTGTGGTTGTGCTGACCGGCGGCGGCGGCGGCGGCGGCGGCGGCGGCGGCGGCGTGTTAACTCGCGCAGCGAGCAGTCTTGTCATCATGTTCATCAGTTACTGAATCTGCTGTGCCTGAAACTGAACAATCTGTCTAACTGACTGTTTTTGTGGAGAGTTAGCCATGCTCAATATACACATCAAAAATTACAAAACAAAAAGTAGTATGCGCAATCGAAAAAAGCATAAAATTTAGCCTCGATATCCACAAACAAATACAGCCGGCTCAGTGGCGACAGGACGCGCGCGTGCGGCTTACGGCGCGTCCTCGAACCAGCCGCGGATTGGAAAGTCCATTTTCAGAGAAACACTTAATCAGTCCTTGGAAAATACAATTTACCAACTATGTTGCTTTCTCTCTAATGGGATTTGTTATAACACTAGTATCGTCCGCAGAAAGTACCTATTTTGTTTGTTGAATATTAAGTGGAAGGTTATTCACATATAAAGGGAATAGAAGTGGAATCAAAATTGAACCCTGTGGGACTCCCTTTTTGATTTTTTTTTTCCCTCCTCAGTCATCAAAATTTTTTACTTTTCTGACGCTTCTGAATTATTTAGCACGACCTCTTTCCATTCCGTTTGTTAAGTGTGATTTAAGCCAGTTATGTGTAAAGCCATCACTTTCATAAAACTTGACTCTTTCTAACATAGTAGTATGATTTACACAATTAAACGTCTTGGAAAGATCATAAAGGATACCAACTGGCGATATATTACTATTTAGGGTTTGTACTATTTGATGAGTGAATGTATAAATAGCATTCTCATTCGAGCAACACCTCTGGAATCAAAACTGTGATCTGCTAAAGTCATTGTTTCCAATTAAGTGATACTACTCTTGAGTACATTACATTTCAGAATATTTTGGAAAACGCTGTTAGTATGTAAACTGGACGATAACTGTTTAAGTTTGTCTTGTTATCTTTCTTAAGAAATCCTTTACGATTACATATTTTAACCCATCTGGAAAAAAATTCCTGTACCAGTGATGCGTTGAATATATCGTTAAGGGCATTACTTATTAGGCTGTAACAACTACCGAGAATTCTGTTTGGAACTCCATCAACCACATATCGGGTTTTCATTTTAGAATTTTTTGAGTTGTATACATTTCAGTGAAGAATGTTGTTGACGTTTCTAGTTGCTTAAAGTTTTGTGGAATGACGTTTTTAATGTATTCTCTTGTTTCTTCAACTGAATCATTTAATCCTATATTTGGTGCTATGTCTAGAAAGTGATTTTTAAAAGTACTTGCAACTTGCGAATTATCAGGCACAACACTGTCATTTAGGTTCGTTGTCATGGAATCTATCCTGTCTCCCTTATGACGATGCCCCAAATAGTTTTAACTTTATTATTATTATTATCGTTAATTCCCCATTAAGGAGAGCGTTAAAACACAATCAATATTCGCAATGACAATATGGTACATAAATTGTTACATTTCAAATTCATGGCACTTTTTTCTGTCTCTTTCTTTTCTCTTCCCAAAAACCTCTCATAAATTCACTGTGTTTCTTCTTCCTCTCTTCTGTCCACTTCTTTCCTGATTTCTTCTCTTTTGGTGTTTCTTCTAATTTCTGTTCGTTGATTTTTTCTCTGTATTTTCCTCTATTTGATATTTCGTCTGTGGAGATGTTTAGATTTTTGAGGTCTTCCATGGTTTCCTTTACCCAGTTAGTTTTCACCTTATTCGTCACCACGATGTTAAAAATCTTCTTGGTCAGCCTATTTTCATTCATCCTATGAATGTGCCCATAGAATTTTGCTCTTCTTTTTCTGATATTGTCTGTAATTGTCTCTGCCTGTTTGTTCAATTCCTTTGTTGGTCTCTTTATCCAGATCCCCTGTCTCTGAACTGGCCCATAGATCTTTCTCAGAATTTTCCTCTCTTGCCTTTCCATTTCCTTGATTTTAGTTCTTCCTCTCATTACTGGTGTTTCTGAGGCATACAAGGCCTCGGGTAAGACTACTGTTTTGTAATGTCTTAATTTGGCATTGACGGAAATATTTCTTTCATTGTAATGGTTCCATGTAAGACTGTATGCTTTTTGTAGTTTTGTAACCCTTTCTTCATTGGCTGTTGAATTCAGTCCTGTTTTCTGTATAATCTCTCCCAGGTATTTGAAACTTTGTACTTGTGTTATCTTTCCGTACTTTGTTATCAATGGGCTTCTGTCTGTAGATTTTGTGTCCACGTACTGGGTTTTTTCATATGATATTTGTAGTCCTGTTCTGGCTGCGATTTCATGCAATATCTCTAGGGCTTCTTTGGCTTCTTTTCTGTCATTTGTAATGATGGCTATATCGTCGGCAAAGGCCAGACATTTTATGTTGACGGTTCTATTTTTCTCTCTCCCCATCTTTACCCCATTGACTCCTTTGTCCCACGTCCTGATTATTTTCTCTAAAACAGCATTAAATAAAATGGGTGACAGGCCATCTCCCTGTCTCACCCCCGTCTTGATTTCGAAAGATTCTGAGATCTCGCCCATGAACTTCACTTTTGACTTTGTATTTGTTAATGTTTCCTGAATTAGTTTTCTGGTCTTATTGTCTACCTTCATTTCTTCTAGTGTATTAAAAAGTGTTTCTCTGTCTATGGAATCGTAAGCCTTCTTGAAATCAACAAATGTTACTGTGGTGTTTCTGGACTTTTTCGTTGTTAATAATGTCCTCAGACACCAGATCTGCTCACTGCATGATCTTCCCTTCCTGAACATTCCTTGGTATTCTCCGATCTGTGGATCTATCTGAGGTTCTAGGCGATTTAACAGAGCTTTTGATAGAATTTTGTATGCCACCGGCAGTAACGAAATTCCTCTATAGTTATTAGGGTCTGTTTTGTCTCCTTTCTTGTGGAGGGGGTGTATTAGGGCTGACTTCCATTCTTCTGGTATCTTTTCTGTTTCCCAGATGTTTTTGATTACAGGGTGTTACAAAAAGGTACGGCCAAACTTTCAGGAAACATTCCTCACACACAAAGAAAGAAAATATATTATGTGGACATGTGTCCGTAAACGCTTACTTTCCCCGTTAGAGATCATTTTATTACTTCTCTTCAAATCACATTAATCATGGAATGGAAACACACAGCAACAGAACGTACCAGCGTTTGTAACAGGAAATGTTCAACATGTCCTCCGTTAGCGAGGATACACGCATCCACCCTCCGTCGCATGGAATCCCTGATGCGCTGATGCAGCCCTGGAGAATGGCGTATTGTATCACAGCCGTCCACAATACGAGCACGAAGAGTTTCTACATTTGGTACCGGGGTTGCGTAGACAAGAGCTTTCAAATGCCCCCATAAATGAAAGTCAAGAGGGTTGAGGTCAGGAGAGCGTGGAGGCCATGGAATTGGTCCGCCTCTACCAATCCATCGGTCACCGAATCTGTTGTTGAGAGAGCGAACGAACACTTCGACTGAAATGTGCAGGAGCTCCGTCGTGCATGATCCACATGTTGTATCGTACTTGTAAAGGTACATGTTCTAGCAGCACAGGTAGAGTATCCCGTATGAAATCATGATAACGTGCTCCATTGAGCGTAGGTGGAAGAACATGGGGACCGTACTGATGTGCTTGATGCTAGTACTGTTGAGCAATGAGTCGCATGTCAACACAAGCACCGAAGTCAACATTATCTTCCTTCAATTGGGCCAACTGGCGGTGAATCGAGGAAGTACAGTACATACTGACGAAACTAAAACGAGCTCTAACATGGAACTTAAGCGTTCCCGGACACATGTCCACATAACATCTTTTCTTTATTTGTGTGTGAGGAATGTTTCCTGAAAGGTTAGCCGTACCTTTTTGTAACACCCTGTATACTATGAATTTTGGGTGTAATGTTTTCATGGTCTAATTTTCAGATTTCTACAATCAGTCCATCTTCACCTGGTGCTCTGTTATTTTTCAATGATTTTATTATTTTCACGATTTCTTCATATGTTGGGCGTTCGGAGTCCCGGTTGGGTTCTGGTTTTGTAAACTGTAATCTCTGTTTTGGTTTATCACAGTTAAGTAACGTGTCAAAGTATCTGGCTAATATTTCACAGTTTTTCTTCGGATTTGTCTCCAGTGTTCCATCTTGTCTTTTGAAGCATAAGCTTGGTGGCTGACATCCTGTCATATTTTCTCGGAATACTCTGTAAAAATTTCGTGTGCTGTTTCTGGTGAAGTCTTCTTCTATCTCCTTCAATCTGCTGTTTTCGTAACCTCTTTTTTCTCTTCGGATTATTTTTGAAGTGTTTTTCTGTATCCTGTTGAAGTCCTCCCATTTTTCTTGTGTTTTATGGCTGTTAAATTTTTTCCTGGCTTGTATTCTGTCTTCTATGGCCCTGTCGCATGTCATGTTCCACCATCGGTGTTTCCTTTTTCTCGGTGGCTGCCCCAATTTTATCAGTTCTTTTACTTTTTCTGACAGTTCAAAAATGGCTCTGAGCACTATGGGACTTAATTTCTGAGGTCATCAGTCCCCTAGAACTTAGAACTACTTAAACCTAACTAACCTAAGGACATCACATACATCCATGCCCGAGGCAGGATTCGAACCTGCGACCGTAGCGGTAGCGCGGTTCCAGACTGTAGCGCCTAGAACCGCTCGGCCACACCGGCCGGCTTTCTGACAGTTCTGTCCAGTTGTTGCTATTGATTTTCGTAATTTCTTCTATTATTTCTTTCTTCTTTATTTGTAGGTACTCTGGATCTGTTCTGAAAGGTCTGTTGGTACTCTTGATTTGCCTATTGGGTATAAACTTTACTTTAATATGGAGAAGGTGATGATCAGATTCGAAAACTCCTTTCCTTGTTCTTACGTTCATTATTTCTCTGGTGTTTTTTGTGGATATTGCTATGTGGTCTATCTGAAATTCTCCTAGAGCATGGTTGGGGGATTTCCAAGTTACATGTTTTCTGTGTGGTTTCTGAATTGCGTTGACATGATTTTCAGATCAAAATTTATGCAGAAGTTTATCAAGTTCTCTCTAGTTTTGTTTGTTTTCATGTGGGCCGTGTGTTTCCCTGTCGCGTCTCGGAATTTTCTTTCCTTGCCTAACTGGGCATTGAAGTCTCCTAGTAACACTTTTATGTGATTCTTGGGGATTTCTTCCAGATCTTCCCAGAATTCCTCTATCACCTCTGGGTTCTTCTTGTTATAATTGTTTGTGGGGACATGTCCATTGATTCATGTATAGGCTTTGTTTCCTGATCTTATCGTGAGTGTCGACATTTTTTCTGATTTTGAAGGTGAAATCTATTACAGAGTCCAGTATCGATTTATGTACTACAAAACCAGTTCCGAAGAGTTTGAGATTTCTTCCTGGGATGGTTATGGCTGGTTTCCTCTTATATATTCTGTAATTTTCAGAATCAAAGTGGTTCTCATCTGCAAATCGTGTTTCCTGTATTGCCATAACTTTGATGTTGTATTTATCCATGGCGTTTGTTAATTGTTTCAGTTTACCTGGCCTCAGTAGTGTGTTGGTGTTGAGTGTTCCCATGTACAATACTTTCTTCATCTTGAGGGTTTTTGAGAGGCTCCGATTCTTCTCTTCATGACATGCCTGATCCCCTGGAATCCGATGATCAGGTCTATTACCCAGTCTTACTGACTGGGTCCCAGGGTAGTGGATCCTTTCCCGTTGTTCTGTTATGATTATTGGTTTGCGTTGAGGTATTGGTGGTGAAATCACGAAGGATCTCACATAATTTCGGCTGGAGGTTTGAGTTGCAGTTTTAACTTTATTATATGCATTATTTATTTCTGTCAGGATATCAGGATATGTGTATTTCTGGATATTTTAATGACTTTCCTTAAAATACTACAGTATTTTTTGTCGTATGCAAGTAATGTCGGGTGTTGACTTACTCTGGGCTTTACATAAATTTTCCTCTTCCTTTTACATGAGATCTTAATTCCCTTGGTTCTCATCGGTTTACTTTTTTCAAATATTGACCTACATTTGCCTTGGAATAAACTGAATCCGACATTAGCATCTCTTTCTACATATACGTTCATGCCATACCAACCCTTTTCATCAAACGATTCCAAGGTACTTTTCAGTTATTTATGATGAACACCAATGTTAGTGGCCGGCCGTAGTGGCCGTGCGGTTCTAGGCGCTACAGTCTGTAGCCGAGCGACCGTTACGGTCGCAGGTTCGAATCCTGCCTCGGGCATGGATGTGTGTGATGTCCTTAGGTTAGTTAGGTTTAATTAGTTCTAAGTTCTAGTCGACTGATGACAGAAGTTAAGTCGCATAGTGCTCAGAGCCATTTTGAGCCAATGTTAGTGGCATTAGTCTGCAGTAGGACAACTGAGTCTTCTACCACAGGTGTTGGTGCAGGAAAATTCGCCATCCGGTTTTTTATGGTACTTTCTTTTGGGATTTAACATCAGCTGGACACTTAAACGATTCACTTCAAAGTGGTCGTAGTACAACATTATATACAGAACTTTCACAACTGGTTATTACCAATATGTATCTGCACAGTCACTAAACGAAAAGTGTAAGGGATAGATTTTCTGGTACAATTTCCCACAGTTTCATAAAAGAGGTGGTTATAGTCGAACTCTTCTCTGGTGCTTAGTTTCCGATTGCATGTTAGGCACTAACACTGCACATTAAAGTGATTTTTAGGTGATCCGTCACAAAAATTATGAGGTTTCTACATTATAAATAAGACATATAACTTTTATAGCCAATTTCTAAACATTGACAGTTGAGAACTCTGATGATGTTAGGGGTATGTGAAACATGACTTCTGTTAGCAAGCTTATATGTTTCCATAGGATTTTTATATCCTTTTATTATAACGAATGTCGGTATGATTCGTTCAACAAGGTTGCATAACGTGTTTTTCTGGTCGTGACATCGCGTGTGAGTGGATGTGATTGAAACCATTATGTGGGTACACTTGGAGAAAGTCTTGAATGCTGGGCAAGTACACAACACGTGAAATAAAAATGGTACAGCTCACATCCAGCCATTCGTTTCATAGCTTGGCAGCCTTCAGCTAGACAGGTCAGGCGTGCACTACACACCGGAAGCAGCTACTAGGGTAGCAGAGTACGTGTGGCGTGCACACGGGGGTTTTTTAGGTTAGAGGGACCCCCCCTTGGGCGAAACGATAAAATACCTGACGGCTTACCAGAGACGACATTATCATCGTTGATAAAGAACGTCCGTCCTCAGAGACCAAAAACAGGAAAAGTTAACGTAATATTGGTAAACTGCAGGAGTATCCAGGGCAAGGTTCCTGAATTAGTATCTCTTATTGAAGGAAATAGTGCGCATATAGTATTAGGAACGGAAAGTTGGTTAAAACCGGAAGTGAACAGTAACGAAATCCTAGACACAGAATGGAATATATACCGCAAGGATAGGATAAACGCCAATGGTGGAGGAGTATTTATAGCAGTAAAGAATTCAATAATATCCAGTGAAGTTATTAGCGAATGCGAATGTGAAATAATCTGGGTTAAGTTAAGTATCAAAGGTGGGTCAGATATGATAGTCGGATGCTTCTATAGACCACCTGCATCAGCAACCGTAGTAGTTGAGCGCCTCAGAGAGAACCTGCAGAACTTCGTGAAGAAGTTTCCTGATCATACTATTGTAATAGGGGGAGACTTCAATCTACCAGGTATAGAATGGGATAGTCACACAATCAGAACTGGAGCCAGGGACAGAGACTCTTGTGACATTATCCTGACTGCCTTGTCCGAGAATTACTTCGAGCAGATAGTTAGAGAACCAACTCGTGAAGCTAACGTTTTAGACCTCATAGCAACAAATAGACCGGAACTTTTCGACTCCGTGAATGTAGAAGAGGGTATCAGTGATCATAAGTCAGTGGTTGCATCAATGACTACAAGTGTAATAAGAAATGCCAAGAAAGGAAGGAAAATACATTTGCTTAACAAGAGTGATAGGGCACAAATCGCAGAATATCTGAGTGACCACCATCAAACGTTCATTTCTGAGGAAGAGGATGTGGAACAAAAATGGAAAAAATTCAGAAACATCGTCCAGTACGCCTTAGATAAGTTCGTACCGACTAAGGTCCAAAGCGAGGGGAAAGATCCACCGTGGTATAACAATCATGTACGAAAGGTACTACGGAAACAAAGAAAGCTTCATCATAGGTTTAAGAGTAGTCGAATCATAGCTGACAAGGAAAAGCTGAACGAAGCGAAAAAGAGCGTAAAGAGAGCAATGAGAGAAGCATTCAACGAATTCGAACATAAAACATTGGCAAACAATCTAAACAAGAACCCTAAAAAGTTTTGGTCATATGTAAAATCGGTAAGCGGATCTAAATCCCCTATTCAGTCACTCGTTGACCACGATGGCACCGAAACAGAGGACGACCGAAGAAAGGCAGAAATACTGAATTCAGTGTTCCGAAACTGTTTCACTGCGGAAAATCGTAACACGGTCCCTGACTTCAGCCGTCGCACGGACGCCAAAATGGAAAATATTGAAATAAACGATATCGGAATTGAAAAACAACTGCTATCACTTAGTAGCGGAAAATCATCCGGACCAGACGAGATACCCTTAAGATTCTACAGTGATTATGCTAAAGAACTTGCCCCCTTTCTATCAGCAATTTATCGTAGATCGCTGGAAGAACGTAAAGTACCTAGCGACTGGAAGAAAGCGCAGGTCGTTCCCATTTTCAAGAAGGGTCATAAATCAGATGCGAATAATTATAGGCCTATTTCGCTTACGTCAATCTGTTGTAGAATAATGGAACATGTTTTGTGTTCTCGTATTATGACGTTCTTAGATAATACAAATCTCCTTCATCATAACCAACATGGATTCCGCAAACAGAGATCATGTGAAACTCAGCTCGCCCTATTTGCCCAAGAAATTCACAGTGCCGTAGACACTGGCGAGCAGATTGATGCCGTATTCCTGGACTTCAGGAAGGCATTTGATACGGTTCCGCACTTACGTTTAGTGAAAAAAATACGAGCTTACGGAATATCGGACCAGGTTTGTGATTGGATTCAGGATTTCCTAGAAGAAAGAACACAACATGTCATTCTTAACGGTTCAAAATCTGCAGATGTAGAGGTAATTTCGGGAGTACCGCAGGGAAGCGTGATAGGACCTTTATTGTTTACAATATACATAAATGACTTAGTTGACAACATCGGTAGCTCCGTGAGGCTATTTGCAGATGACACGGTTGTCTACAAGAAAGTAGCAACATCAGAAGACTCGTACGTACTCCAGGAGGACCTGCAGAGGATTAATGCATGGTGCGACAGCTGGCAGCTTTCCCTAAACGTAGATAAATGTAATATAATGCGCATACATAGGGGCAGAAATCCATTCCAGTACGATTATGCCATAGGTGGTAAATCATTGGAAGCGGTAACGACCGTAAAATACTTAGGAGTTACCATCCGGAGCGATCTGAAGTGGAATGATCACATAAAACAAATAGTGGGAAAAGCAGGCGCCAGGTTGAGATTCATAGGAAGAATTCTAAGAAAATGTGACTCATCGACGAAAGAAGTAGCTTACAAAACGCTTGTTCGTCCGATTCTTGAGTATTGCTCATCAGTATGGGACCCTTACCAGGTTGGATTAATAGAAGAGATAGACATGATCCAGCGAAAAGCAGCGCGATTCGTCATGGGGACATTTAGTCAGCGCGAGAGCGTTACGGAGATGCTGAACAAGCTCCAGTGGCGGACACTTCAAGAAAGGCGTTACGCAATACGGAGAGGTTTATTATCGAAATTACGAGAGAGCACATTCCGGGAAGAGATGGGCAACATATTACTACCGCCCACATATATCTCGCGTAATGATCACAACGAAAAGATCCGAGAAATTAGAGCAAATACGGAGACTTACAAGCAGTCGTTCTTCCCACGCACAATTCGTGAATGGAACAGGGAAGGGGGGATGAGATAGTGGTACAATAAGTACCCTCCGCCACACACCGTAAGGTGGCTCGCGGAGTATAGATGTAGATGTAGATGTAGAATAGGAAGTCCAACTTGATTTTTCAGTTTTGTGTTGAGATCAATGAATCTAACATTGAAAAAAGTCTTCCAGCTGCTTGTATCCCACTTAAAGCTATCACAGTCGATACAGTCACATTTCTAAAGTATCAGTTTGTGGCTTAGTAGAAAAAGACTTATGTGTTGCAGATAGTTGTAGGAGTGACAGAGCTGCCGTTTTTGTTGATGAAATGCCTTGTTGCATACTAAGTGAACAGAAATGACTATTATAGGATTGCGACCGAAGAAGACATGCAGGTCGGAGCCACATATCCGTCGAGATGTATGTGTCTCTAGGAAACACTAGAGCGAGAAGCCATATGTGATGTCAGACCGCAAAGTCAGCCCATAGGGGTGAAAATGCTTCACGGAGACGTATTCTGTCTCTAGAAGGATGTAGTCACATTATAGACTCGGGAACAGTTGTCACACATGCCAGTAGAATTAACTCGTAAGTGAGTAATCCTTACGTAAGGCTGAACGAAATCTTTGAGTGTTATGTGAAACACATACGCTTTTTGCGCGGCGCACGGAAGGTGTTTGAGGTAGCCTGAACCATCCTATTCGAATCATTTTCAGTCTTCAGTTGAGGAAAATTTAGTTAATAGAATACAGTGTATTATAACAGGTGGCTATAGTCGACATCTTCTCTGGAGTGTAATTTCAGATCGTCATTTAGGCATGCACTTCATCCTGAAACTGCCAATACTTGTGTTGCCATTAATAACCAGTAATATCAGAACTAAAAGGCCTGAACGAGAGAAAAGTAGGAGTTAATCATCATAAATCTACTAGAGCCATGTTGAGATGCCATGTCTAATATTATGTCAACATGCATGGTTCCTGGTGTTCGTAATACGGGAAAAATTACTAAAACTCGGAAATCAACGCAGCAGGTGCAGCGTCTGTTACATTGGAGCAGCACACATAACTGGCTCCGGACAAGCTCCACGGTACATGGGAGCAATACATGCAGCACTGTTTTCAGTTTCCACTACCTCCATCTTCTACGCCACTAGTAGTGCACGGTTCGCAGATCAATATGGGGCTTGTCTGGAAATAGTTACGAATACTACTCCAGTGCATCAGACGCTGCATTTAATGTATCGAATTACGAGTTTTAATTATTCTTCCTGTATTACGAACCGCAGGAACTATGTACGTTGCTGTGACGCAAGAGACCGCATCTGTATATGCTTCAAGGAGATTTGTATTTATTGGCTCCTTCTTGGAGCTCGTTCAAGTCTGTTAGTTCCAATATTACGGATTATTAACGGCAATATTCCGGATTATTAACGGCAATATTCGTACCGACAGTTACAAGATCAAGTGTGTGCCTAACTAATGATATGAAATAACATTACAGAGAAGAAGTCGGGTGGGGAACGTTCTTCGACTAAGATTTCCGAATAGGATGATCCAGAATGCCTCCAGTTCCTTCTGTGCACTGCACACATAGCATTTGGATGTTTCAGATCAGCCTCATGTAAGACATAGCTCCGTAAGACTCAATTCTACTGGCTTGTGTGACAACAACTCTCACATCCATACTGTGGCTACGTCCTTCCAGCGACAGAACATGTCTCCATCAATCACTTTCACCCGATGGGATGACTTTTCCTTCAAATATATGTATCACTGCTCGCTCTGGTATTCCCAGGATACATATACATCTCGATGGGGATGTGCCTGTGATCTGCATGTGTTCTTCGATCGCAAACGTAAGACAGTCATAGCTGTTCATCTAGTATACAGCAAGGCGTGCACTTCATCAAGGCTGTTCTGTCACGTCTAGAACTATTTACAACACTTAAGTATGACGCTTACTCGCTTTTTCTTCTAAGCTGCAGACAGTGCCCTTTCAAAGCGACTGTATGGACTGTGTATGCCTTAGTGGCATGCAAACAGCTGGAAAACATTTTTCACCGTTAAATTCCTTGATTTCAATTGAAAATTACAGTGGTTCTCAACCGGAGGGTGTTACCCCTGATTGGTGATGGTTCAAATGGCTCTGAGGACTATGGGACTTAACATCTGAGGTCATCAGTCCCCTTGACCTAGAACTACTTAAACCTATCTAACCTAAGTACATCACACACATCCATGCCCGAGACAGGATTCGAACCTGCGACCGTAGCAGCCGCATCGTTCCGGACTGAAGCGCCTAGAACCGCTCGGCCACAACAAGCGGCTGATGGGTGAATTTTAATTTAATTGTGGTAAGTTCTATGGGATCAAACTGCAGAGGTCAACGGTCCCTAGGCTTTCACACTACTTGATGTAATATAAACTAACTTACGCTAATGACAACACAAACACCCATGCCCAAGGGAGGGCTCGAACCTCTGGTGGGGTGTCGGGGGGGGGGGGGGGGGGGGGAAGGGGTACCGTGCCAACCGTGGCAAGGCCCCACCCAGACCGCACGGCACTGATGGGTTAAATGATATTTTCTGATTCGGAAGAAAGTAAGTGTTCCTTCGTAATTCAGTCAGAAAACTAAATTATTTTTAAAAGATCATTACTATTATCATCATTTCATAAGATTGTAATACTGATAACATAAGTTACCAATAGTTACTTTTTTTCAAATACTAACACTAAAGTGGGACGTAATGTGTTGAAGATTATAGCTTGTGGAACGTACATATGAACATCTTCCTCAGATACTCCACCAAGTACAAACGTACTTTGTACCAGACATCTCTCATAGAAACATTGATAGATATGCGTCACATTTGCGTAAACATCTCATGACAACCCTTTCTGCGTGTTGTTGGTACAGTAGTGTTCCCGACTTCTGATCGTTATTCAGTACAGTTCCTAGATGTCACTAAATGAGCAGAATACAGAATATTAAGATGAATTTACGATTGGACTGAAGAATTCCCAGCAAAAAGCATGTGGTCCTCAATACTCGATACTAATGTCAAAGGTTTCGGTACAGCGGAAATTTTTCGCAGTTACAGTCGTATCGTTCTTTGATTTCGTAAAGTACAGATGTTGCTGAAAAATAGTGCACATTAGAGGCTCGATTCTATGTTTTGCGTGATAAATTCGGAAAGTATAATGGCCATCAGTAATATTTTCGTCTTGTGTAACATGGAATCAACTCTGCAATGTACACCAACATGCTGTTCAACAACCCTTACCATTATCAAGAAAGCCGGCCGAAGTGGCCGCGCGGTTCTGGCGCTGCAGTCTGGAACCGCGAGACCGCTACGGTCGCAGGTTCGAATCCTGCCTCGGGCATGGATGTGTGTGATGTCCTTAGGTTAGTTAGGTTTAACTAGTTCTAAGTTCTAGGGGACTAATGACCTCAGCAGTTGAGTCCCATAGTGCTCAGAGCCATTTGAGCCATTATCAAGAACTAACACAAAGTCTAATATGTTTTCGGATTTCTGAAGAAAGAATACCTCTTTGCTCGCGATATTTTGTCCGACGTAGAATTCCAGTGGAATTGTCTGATGTCATTATACTTTGCGTAAAACATTTCATACATGGTTTCGTGTGTTAAAGGTTACATTTCGTCATAATTGATGGAAAGTCATCGAGTAAAACAGAAGTAATGTCTGACGTGCCCTAAGAAAGTATTTTAGGCCACCTACTACATAAACGATTCTGGAGACAATGTGAGCAGTCCTCTCAGATTGTTTGCCGATTTACCGTCTTACAAAGTCAGCTGATGTTCAAAAACAACTGCAAAATGATTTAGATAAGATATAAGTATCGTGCGAAAAGGGAAACTTGCTGTAAGAAATAATGAAATGTGTGAAGCCATTCACACGAGTAACAAAAAGGAATCCGCAAAATTTCGATTATGTGATAAATCACACAAATATAATGCCTGTAAATTCAACTAGATACTTAGGGATTACAATTGCGTATAATCTAAATTGGAACTATCTCTCTCTCTCTCTCTCTCTCTCTCTCTCTCCGTCCGAACAGGCCTTGGAAGGCCCAACGGTACCGACCGGCCGCCGTGTCATCCTCACCCACACGTGTCACTGGATGCGGATATGGAGGGTCATGTGGTCAGCACACTGCTCTCTCGGCCGTATGTCAGTTTACGAGACCGGAGCCGCTACTTCTCAGTCAAGTAGCTCCTCAGTTTGCCTCACAAGGGCTGAGTGCACCCCGCTTGCCAACAGCGGTCGGCAGACCGGATGGTAACCCATCCAAGTGCTAGCCCAGCCCGAGAACGGTTAACTTCGAAGATCTGACGGGAACCGGTGTTACCACTGCGGCATGGCCGTTGGCTCAGATAGTTTATACTGTGGGGAAAGCACACCAAAGACTGCGATAAAAAGTGCAACAGGTCTACTAAAGAGACAGGTTACTCTACGTTTGTCCGCCATCTTCTGGTGTATTGCTGTGCGGTGTAGGATGCGCATCAGGTAGGATTGATGGAGGACATAGAGAAAGTTCAAAGAAGTTTCACCTAGTTTTGTATTAACGTGACATTGGGGAGAGAGTGCCACGGATACGATTCGTGTACTGAGGTGGTAATCACTAAAACAAGGGCGTATTTCGTTGCGACAGTGAAATTTAAATCACCAGTTTTCTCCTCACATTGTGAAAATATTTTGTTGGTTCCCATTTTTATAGGGAGAAATGACAATCATAATGAAATTAGAGAAACAAGAGTTCGCACGGAAAGATTTAAGTCACCGTTTTTCCCGTGCGCTCTTCTAGAGTGGAATGGTAGGGAAATGGCTTGAAGGTGGTTCGATGAATCGTCTATCAGACAGTTAAGTGGACATGTGTCCGGAAACGCTTAATTTCCATGTTAGAGCTCGTTTCAGTTTCGTCAGTATGTACTGTACTTCCTCGATTCACCGCCAGTTGGCCCAATTGAAGGAAGGTAATGTTGACTTCGGTGCTTGTGTTGACACGCGACTCATTGCTCTACAGTACTAGCATCAAGCACATCAGTACGTAGCATCAACAGGTTAGTGTTCATCACGAACGTGGTTTTGGAGTCAGTGTAATGTTTACAAATGCGGAGTTGACAGATGCCCATTTGATGTATGGATTAGCACGGGGCAATAGAAGTGGCGCGGTACGTTTGTATCGAGACAGATTTCCAGAACGAAGGTATCCCGACAGTAAGACGTTAGAAGCAATTGATCGGCGTCTTAGGGAGCACGGAACATTCCAGCCTATGACTCGCGACTGGGGAAGACCTAGAACGACGAGGACACCTGCAATGGACGAGGCAATTTTTCGTGCAGTTGACGATAACCCTAATGTCAGCGTCAGAGAAGTTGCTGCTGTACAAGGTAACGTTGACCACGTCACTGTATGGAGAGTGCTACGGGAGAACCAGTTGTTTCCGTACCATGTACAGCGTGTGCAGGCACTATCAGCAGCTGATTGGCCTCCTCGGGTACACTTCTGCGAATGGTTCATCCAACAATGTGTCAATCCTCATTTCAGTACAGATGTTCTCTTTACGGATGAGGCTTCATTCCAACGTGATCAAATTGTAAATTTTCACAATCAACATGTGCGGGCTGACGAGAATCCGCACGCAATTGTGCAATCACGTCATCAACATAGATTTTCTGTGAACGTTTGGGCAGGCATTGTTGGTGATGTCTTGATTGGGCCCCCACCTACGCTCAATGGAGCACGTTATCATGATTTCATACGGGATACTCTACCTGTGCTGCTAGAACATGTGCCTTTACAAGTACGACACAACATGTGCTTCATGCACGATGGAGCTCCTGCACATTTCAGTCGAAGTGTTCGTACGCTTCTCAACAACAGATCCGGTGACCGATGGATTTGTAGAGGCGGACCAATTCCATGGCCTCCACGCTCTCCTGACCTCAACCCTCTTGACTTTCGTTTATGGGGGCATTTGAAAGCTCTTGTCTACGCAACCCCGGTACCAAATGTAGAAACTCTTCGTGCTCGTATTGTGGACGGCTGTGATACAATACGCCATTCTCCAGGGCTGCATCAGCGCATCAGGGATTCCATGCGACGGAGGGTGGATGCATGTATCCTCGCTAACGGAGGACATTTTGAACATTTCCTGTAACAAAGTGTTTGAAGTCACGCTGATACGTTCTGTTGCTGTGTGTTTCCATTCCATGATTAATGTGATTTGAAGAGAAGTAATAAAATGAGCTCTAACATGGAAAGTAAGCGTTTCCGGACACATGTCCACATAACATATTTTCTGTTTTTGCGTGTGAGGAATGTTTCCTGAAAGTTTGGCCTTATCTTTTTGTAACACCCTGTATAAGACAACTAGTGTCTGGCTCAGTTGTAGACCGGTTACTGCTGCTACAATGACAGGTTATCAAGATGTCAGTGGGTTTGAACGTGGTGCTACAATCGGCCCTCGAGGAATGGGACACAGCATCTCCGAGGTAGCGATGAAGTACGGATTTTACCGTACGACCATTCACGAGTGTACCATGAATATCAGAAATCCGGTAAAACATCAAATCTCCGACATTGCTGCGACCGGAAGAAGATGTTGTAAGAGCGAGACCAACGACGACTGAAGGGTATCATTCAACGAGACAGAAGTGCAACCCTTCAGCAAATTGCTGCAGGTTTCAATGCTGGGCCATCAACTAGTATCTGCGTGCGAACCATTCAACGAAACATCATCGATATCGGCTTTTGGAGCCGAAGACCGACTCGTGTTCCCTTGATGACTGTACGACACAAAGCTTTACGCCTCGCCTGGGAGAGTCAGTACTGACATTGGACTGTTGCCTGCTCGGACGGATCTCGTTTCAAATTGTATCGAGCGGATGGACGTGTACGGCTATGGAGACCTCTTGAATCCATGGACCTTGCATGTCAACAGGGGGCTGTTAAAGCTGGTGGAGGACCTGTAGGCTCTGCAATGGTGTGTGGCGTGTGCAGTTGGAGTAATATGGGACCCCTAAAATGTCTAGATTCGATTCTGACAGGTACGTAAACATCCTGTCTGATCACGTGCATTCATTCACGTCCATTATGCGTTCCGACGGACTTGGGAAATTCCGGAAAGACAACGTGACACTCCACACATCCAAAATTGCTACAGAGTGACTCCAGAAACACTCTTCTGCATTTAAACACTTCGGCGGGCCGCCAAACTCTCCAGACGTGAACATTATTGACCATATCTGGGATGCCTTGCAACGTCCTGTTCAGAAGAGATCTGCACCCTCTCGTATTCTTACGGAGATATGGACAGTCCTGAAGGATTCATGGTGTCAGTTCCCTCCAGCATTATTTCGGACATTAGTTGAGTCCATGTCACGCCGTGTTCCGGATTTTCTGTGTGTTCACGGAGCCCTACACGATATTAGGCAGGTGTACCAGTTTCTTTGGCTATTCACTGTACATGTCCTTGGCGTACGGTTGCACTTCGAAACAACATGAAGATTCCATGTAGGGTAACTTGCAGTCGGATTTAGAACAACGTACGTAAGATTAAGAAGTCGAAAGCTCAAGAACTCAAATTGCCTCTCCTTTTTTTAACGAGTGAAGCCAAAACTTGTTCAAGACTCTGATTGCCTGTGGAGGGAAAGAAGACGGGGCGAACTTGGATATGATTAAATCTGGCAGTAGTGGAGAAGGCCAGTGAACGGTTTTCATCAACTCAGTTTTTGTGAAATCAGAGGAGAAAATCCGTGAATTCTGTATGTGACCTGACTGCTGCAAATAGCTTTATACATATGATTGAATTCTAGCTTGGGTAAAACATGTTAAGTAACTCATCACACTGGTTACTGTCTGCTTGCAGGGTGAAAAACATGTCCACATACCCACAGGCTCAAACTGGCATCCTTCATCTAGCAGACAGGATTTAACCTGCAGAGGAAACAATCACCTTTTGTCCTGGCTATGAATGGAAGACACGCTAGGACCTGCTTGTGGGAAACAAACATTCTTAATTTAGAACGAAAACACCAAGTGGCCCTCTTGAATTCAAACATGAAAATGCACCATCTAGAATTCCTTTCCCCAGGTGAGACAATGTCCTTTGTCCTAGAAGTGATACGAGGGGAGGAGGGTGACCTTGGAAAACAGTATCCTTTGTCCCAGAACTACAGCCTCAGAGGGGCAGGAGAAACACATCTTCTGTCTAACAGGCAAACTTGACTATTTTGACCTACAACTGGTACAGGGATTGAGGGTGGTGACCTTAGCCTTTATTCCAGAGCGACAGGCTTTGATCTGTAGTGCAAAAAAACAGCCTCTGTATCAGAAGGAAGACTCAGGAAATCTGGCAGCAACACATTCTTCACTCATATTCTGGGTCAGTCATCTTGGGATCTGATGTCATAGAGCTGTACCAGCATTGCAAGTCAGCCATCTTGAACTCTATACATAGCACAAGTGATCTGCTTCCTCCAGGATGTCAATGTGCCATCTTGGATTTCTGAATTTCACACCAGTTCATATTTATGAGAACATACTTACATCCACAGTGTCGCCATAGAAGTTGGGAGAAATGTTTGTAGTGCAGTCGTCCTGTTTTTTAATTTCCCACCAGTTTTTGAATGCCACCCCTAAACTTGAATTTACTGCCGTTTTCTAAAAGGAGCAATTAGCCTTTTTCAGAAATTTAACTGTGGTACATGACATCACAGGGCAGGAGGAGATGGAAATCCAGTAACAATGCACTCTGCACCAAGCACTCCTAGAAAGAAGTGATTTGCGTTCTGATTCCCACAAGGTATTCTAACTGTGCCTTCTGTGGGAATGACAGCCTATTATCGGCTTATTTTTCAGACTTTGAGTCAGCTCCCTGCATTCATTTTGATGTACGTTGTCACTCTGTAACATATTCATTTTCCATTCCATGTCATACTGACTATCTTGTCGCCCAATGCCTCAGTCTCAAGGATCCAACTCTATATATCATGCTTGACCTGAGCGTCCCAATAAAATAGTGACACCTCGTCTGAGGACTGATAACTGCAGGCAATAGACACTGAGTGCGAGGACAATAACACGATGCTGGTGGCCTGGCAGCGCTCTGCCTGAAATCATGTTAGGCAGGAAGCGTGGAGTTAAGCCGCCGAGGGCGTCGCTTCAACACCACGGAACGTGGAATGCAGTGGCTACCGGCTCTCAACGGGTAGTCACACGATACGAGAGGATATCAACACATCATGTCTACGTCGCATCGGCCGCCCATACTTTCCTTCAATACTCGACTCCGCGCATACCAGCTGAGTTAGTGAGTCATGTCTATGACCAGTCAAATTGACCCTAATATTATATTTATTTTGATGACCTGTGACTGATAAGAAAATAAAGATTCGAATAAACTCTTTTCTGCGTGTTTTCCTACTTTAATTGTTCAAATATCGTACCAATGGAAACCAGCCCAGGACCGCGCGACTGCTACGGTCGCAGGTTCGAATCCTGCCTCGGGCATGGATGTGTGTGATGTCCTTAGGTTAGTTAGGTTTAAGTAGTTCTAAGTTCTAGGGGACTGATGACCACAGATGTTAAGTCCCATAGTGCTCAGAGCCATTTGAAACCAGCCCAGCATTTTCCTAAACTTGCATGGACCATCGGTCGTCAATCTGGCACGTGAATTCGAGCTGGGTAATGACTGCATCCTGGAACAACAATAGATACGTCATGGCCATTCATGATGAGTATCTCCCAATTACGTTTCCATTCTCATCGCACAGCTCAGCTCCACCCGATCTTCCTATATACCTAACAGGGCGCTTATTTCAAACTCAGCTAGTTGTCCAAGAGTTAGTATATTGTTTGCTGGTGGCTTGCGGATGCGCTCTCCCTTGCTCCTTTGCACAGGCCAGTCGCACTAAAGGGACTGCCATACCGCAGGTTTTCCGGTCGTTTTAGCACCACTCACTCTGCAGGAATGAACTCGTTTACGCGGTGGCATCCTCAAAGTAATCGCATTGATTCCAAATGGTTCAAATGGCTCTGAGCACTATGGGACTTAACATCTTAGGTCATCAGTCCCCTAGAACTTAGAACTACTTAAACCTAACTAACCTAAGGACATTACACACATCCTTGCCCGAGGCAGGATTCGAACCTGCGGCCGTAGCAGCCCCGCGGTTCCGGACTGCAGCGCTAGAACCGCACGGCCACCGCGGCCGGCCATTGATTCCACCACTGTATAAAGCGGAAATGTCACGAATTTTTGTTGCTCCTAAATTATTGATACAATGTGCAGAGCTCCGTTTTAGCACTACGTAAAAGAAATTAACGATACTTCGCAACTGCCAATCTATTCTTTCGCCTCTGAACTAAAATTGTTGTTTCTTCTCTGTGGTCCCATAATTAACGATAGACATCCGCATATCGCAATCTTCGTTGACGACGTCCTGTACAAAGTTTATTACTCATTGTACTGGAGGGAGGATAGCAATCGTTACTTTCTTGTACTGCCCCCACTGTCTACTAACCTCACTAACCTCACAGAGCCTGCGATGAAAACATCTGCAGTTGCGATTACCTGCTCGCAGTGGACGTGGCGATGCGCAGAGCCTCTGTTGTCCGTCGGCGCGGTTAATTAAGCTTCCCGGAAATGACAAAGGAGTTCTGTATGTGCATAAACAAGCTTCGATGGAGAAAGTTATCAGCGAGATCTGAGGCGGCAGTAGCCCAACAGGTTGTCCTCGCTCGCAGCTGCACGTCGTAAATGAGTTTGAGATTTACTCCTGACGCGCTCGCAGCGTCAAGAAGCTCGTCGTCATATATTATGGAGCGCCGGGTCAACTGACGCGGCCGCTCGGCATTTTATATACTGACACAGTGGCTCTGCAGCCAGGGCCACTTCGACACCTAACGTTTCTGTCCGCAGAACATTATTCGTCGTGTCTGAAGCCCAAGGCCATTTGTAGCACGTAAAACTTGCGTAGCCGACAACTTGTCTGTGTTTAAGTCCCTCTAAGAACATGAAAGGACTGTTGTTTACGTTAAATCAGCACACTAAATAGAAGAAACTCCGATTTTCACCACTCTGTTCCTGGTATTCTGATAGGCGAACTTCCGTGAACACAAAGATTTCCGAGCTTAAGCAGACTACTTGGGTGTACCTTAGCTGTTTTCTTCATTCTTCGCATGGCTTCTTGTATTAGTACACCATAGAGACGTTCTCGCATACCACGAAACAAATCAGTATCTATACATTCTGCCTGTACATATTGTAAATTAATATCTTAACACACTTTTTCTCTCTGTATGCGGAGGCTAACATCAGGAACTACTGTAGGAATTTTTATATGGTTTCCGCTAACAGACAGATTGATTCACAATGAAGGTTTATGTGTGTGTTTGTAACTATTTTGGGCAACTGGGCTGAACTACGATAAATTACCAAATCGGGTGTTACTGTTTGTATGTGATGGCTCACCTCAGGCACTACTGCATGGATTTTGACACGGTTTTCTCTAGTAGGCAGACTGATAGGAGAGCAAGATTAGCGTGTATAATTTCTTAATGCTACGACAGACAAGTTTTCCGGCCGTAGATACTTAGCGCTATCCATGAGAATCCAGAGCGGATCGCTAGTACAGTAAAAGTAGAGTATGTTCACAGAAAATACAATGCAACTTATCAGTGCATGCGGTAATATCACCTGCGGTTTTGCAGACGATAATCACTCTTTCATGTTTTTTGTTTGGACAAGGGTTTAGTCAGTAATTAATATAAAAAATTTTTCGTTTAAGGGACGGCCTACGGCAGCCGCCAGTGGCAGGACCAGACAGCTACCCGTGGAGTGGGAATCGAACGCGTGAAGCTCACATACAAGAAAATTAAGCCTCCCTCACTCTACGCCTTTCGTAAAGCTGGGACAAAGCACGGGACCTCAAAGTTATCACGATATTTCCCTGGTTCAAGTCTGAGGATTTTCGTGCATCTTAGGACTCACGAATTCCGTGAAACTATTATAATATGATCATGTTACATATAAACTGGTTAGTCTTATGTTCTTATGAGTGGTTGTCTGTGTGTTGATTTCATGAAAAGCAGTACTTACAGTTTCTCTTCGTCGTTTCTCTTTCAGCACACATGGAGAAGCCCTCCTGTACACAATTCACAAACAAAATATCACAGGAATCTATATCTCCATCCATACTTGACGCAAGGAGGGTCGTTGTGGTAGTACTGCCCTTTCGGCTGCTGTCCTCTTCCATCTGCGTATGGTGAGCGGGAAGAGGCGTGTCTAATAGCCTCCGGAATCAACTCCAACTTCCTCCATTTTTCCATTAAGGTCACTGCTCGACATTTATGTGGGAAGAAGTAATATGCTCCGCGACTGTTTTGCAGCGTATATGCTCTGCATCTTGACAGTAAGCCTCTGCGAGTTGGAGAATACCTCTCTTATAACATCTACAACGGGGTTTAGCTAAGTACCTCCGTGAAGCTTACAGGTTCACTGATCAAGCCCATGACGAACTCTGGTGCTTCTCTTCGGATCTTCTCTGTTTTCTCCATTAATCCTCTTTCGGGAAAGCGCCAGATTTGACATGCAGTGAAAAAAATGGTTCAAATGGCTCTGAGCACTATGGGACTTAACTTCTGAGGTCATCAGTCCCCTAGAACTTAGAACTACTTAAACTTAACTAAGCTAAGGACATCACACACATCCATGCGCGAGGCAGGATTCGAACCTGCGACCGTAGCGGTCGCGCGGTTGACATGCAGTGAAAAATCCGTCGAATGATGTTTCGGGATGCTCTCCCTTTGCTGGGTGAATTACTCGTACATTTCCACAGGACTCTTCTCAGTCTGACATCTGCTTTCCTTCAGCTAGTTTTATGTGGTGGTTCTACTTTAAATCGATTCGGACTGGTGCTCCTAGATATTTTATGGATTAGAAAGTTTCTAGTAATTCATCGTCAGCTACGGAATCGAACGATAAAGGGCAGTCTTAATACTTAGACGCAGTTTGTGACATTTATTTCTTTTGAAGGTCAGCTGCCGGTCACTGCACCAAGCGTCCACGCTCTGCATGTCTTCCTGCTTTTCACTACAATTTTCAATGTTTTTGATTGTTGTATAAACAACAGCATCATGCACCATGTCCTCTCTGAGCTTCCAACATTATCCGGTAAATGGCATATCTCTCGACAGTTCTTCTCATTTTAACGTGATACATTTGTAATTATTGATTAAGTATATAGAAAATAGAATGAAATTTTGAACGAAAAGTATATATAATGCCTCGTATAAAGGTACATACCGTAGTTTCCCGATAATAAGTTGGTACACCGGGAAGAAATTAAATTTTTAATTTTTGTTGTCTTCACTTCCTTCCTATGCTCTTCATATCTTAAACGTACAAAGAACTCCAGTAGCTTCATGGCCACAATGGCGTTGACGTAATCGATGAGCTCTGAGTGACTGTCTAATTGTGATGAGTCTTCTGGCGAGACACGTGCTAACCGTGGCGACAGTGAATCAAAATTTTCGAGATATTACCAGCCTGATAATGGCATACCACCTGGGGAAGGCTATACCTCATCAAAGGCTAAAAGACTGACAGTGCTTCAATACAAAATTTAAGGAATCAAAAAGACAAACACCCAATAAGCTTCACAAACAGGGCATATTTAAAAAAAATGGTGCGGAACTAGCAGGGTCGGAAAAGCGCTTGAGGGACATATCTTGCTGCATTTACTGTACAGGTTCGGCCTTGACATTCAGAAGCATATTGAAAATAGCTATCGAAATTTCGTTTCGAGGTTTTGTGGACTACGAACGACGAATAATAATCTCTTCTATTCTGTTGAACTAAACGAACAGCTTGCGGTCTTGAACGTTCGAAGACCGAGGAAGATTAACATCTTCATGACTGCAAGATGAATGATAAATACCTTGGGCTTTTGTATCAAGAAGAACCTAAAGGTGCAAGGGCAGTCGGAAAGCAGCATCTGCGCTTTAGAGTCACATGAAAGAGGGTATTTAAGTGAACTGACGTGTTCACCTGTTAGTTCCAACGACTTAATGAAAACAATGCACATGGAGGCAATTGTTTGAAATTGCGAAATATAATCCTGACAGCAGAGGAAAGACAAAACGGGAACTGACTGCGTAGGAACCCAGACTGTAAAAGTCACCAGTTTCAGTCCATGTATATTCAAACAGTAGCGTGGAAGATCGTAACAGCCGCGCGGAGTGGCCGCGCAGTAAAAGGCGCCATGTCACGAATTGCGAGTCCCCTCCCGCCGGAGGTTCGAGTCCTCCCTCGGGCATGGGCGTGTGTGTTGTTATTGTTGTTATTAGCATAAGTTAGTGTAAGTGGTGTGTACGTCTAGGGACCGATGACCTCAGCAGTTTGGTCCCTTAGGAATTCACACACATTTGAACAGTTTGAAGATCGTAATAAGGTCCCTCCCCTCAATCATCGTACGAATGCCGAAATGGCAGATACTGACGTAATCGATCGCGGAATAGAAAAGCAACTAAAATGGCTCAGTAGTGGAAGGTACCAGGACCAGTCGAGACACCTGTAAGACTCTACAAAGTTTATGCGAAAGAACTTGCTCCCCTTGCAGCAGCAGTTTATCGCTGATCGCTGGAGCAACGCAAGATACCCAGCGACTGGAGAAAAAGCGCAGGTCATTTTTGTTTTCCAAAAGGGTCGTATAACAGACGAAGGTAATTGTAGGCCTATGTAGCTGACGTCACTCTGTTGTAGATTTATGAAACATATTTTATGCTCAAGGATTATGACGCTTTTGGAGAACGAATACCTCCTCTAAAAATCAACATAGATTCCGCAAACAGAGATCTTGCGAAACTCGGTTCGCTCTGTACCTCCATAATATCCATAGCGCTGAAGACAACGGCGGCCAGGTTGATGCCGTGCTCCTTGATTTAAGGATGGCATTTGACGCCACCCTGCACTGACGTTTGCTAATAGAAATGCGAACTTACCGATTATTGGACCAAATTTCCTTCTATACAGATCTCAATTCGACGCTCTTAACAGAACAAAATCGACTGATGCAAATATACTTCAGGAGTACTCCAGGGAGCCGGCCGGTGTGGCCGTGCGGTTCTAGGCGCTTCAGTCTGGAACCGCGTGACCGCTACGGTTGCAGGTTCGAATCCTGCCTCGGGCATGGGTGTGTGTGCTGTCCTTAGGTTAGTTAGGTTTAAGTAGTGCTAAGTTCTAGGGGACTGATGACCACAGATGTTAAGTCCCATAGTGCTCAGAGCCAAGTACTCCAGGGAAGTGTGATCATACCGCTACTTTTATTTTCGGTCGGGCCCGCAACGTAGAATCCGTGAAAACATGAAATTTTATAAACATTTATTCCAGGCAAGCTGCAAGTAGTCAAATTAGTGGTAGTTCTTCCATACTACAAGTTCTTACCTACATCTAAAGAACCAAAATCACAAATCAGGGCATATCGAAAATGAATTACAATTTCTACACTAAATACCAATATAATATATTATTAATAATTTGGAAGAATCAGAAATATGTACGGGTACGAAAAATCATCCAATCGATATTATCAATGAAAAATATCGATATTAAACACAAAAATTATCTATAAATTTTATTGACTTTCGGAAATCAACAATGGAGAAAAAAAACACTGTTAACGAAAACCAAAGGTAACCACTAGAATAATGACAAAATCAGGTAATATCAATGAAACACAACTAACGGCACTGACTAGTAAAGATTACATCGTAAACATAAAGCATCAACGAGAATAAACTGTCAGTCAGGTTGTCAAAAGTATTTCATGAAAAAAATTCGAAACAAAAAAAAATTAAGGGACCTATAACAGTCTAACAATAAACAGACAGTCGAAAGTTAATTCATTGATGGAATATCTATTTCAACAAGACGTAAGTATATATGTTAACTGACCTTTATGTAAGACTCTTATAAGCATAAATAGACTTACCAACTATAAAATGTGCAGGTTTACTTGATGATGATGATGTTTGGTTTGTGAGGCGCTCAACTGCGCGGTCCCAATTTTTTCACAGTCCAGTGTTTTTCTGAGACCAATCTAGCCACTGTCACGAATGATGAGGATGATGATGAAATGATGAGGACAACACAAACACCCATTCCCCGGGCAGAGAAAATTCCCAATCCGGCCGGGAATCTAACCCGGGACCCGATGATCCAGAGGTAGCAACGCTAGCCACTAGACAACGAGCTGCCGACAGGTGTACTTGAGAATGGTGCTATAACCGAAACAAGCTTGTAGTAAAGAAGTAACACTACTAATTAAACTATTAGCAACTTGCTCGGAATAATTCTTTTTAGAAGGACTGTTACTGTTTACAAGGTGTATAAATGATTTAGTAGAAAGCGTCAGGAGCTGTTTAGAATGATCTGCATAGGACTGGCGAACGATGAAGGCTCTGGCAGTTGACCCAGAATTTAAGTAAGTATAACATATCACGCATACATAAGAAAAGAAATCCACTATTGCACAACTAGACTATTGATGAGAAATTGTTGGAAACAATATCTACCATAAAATATCTAGGAGTAACTGTCTAGAGCGACATTAAGTGGAATGCCACATAAAGGCAGTAGTACGAAAAGCAGGCTCCAGACAGATTCATAGGGTAAATCGTGACGATATGTTACACATCCGTGAAGAAATTGACCTCCAAGGTGACTGCTTGGCCGATTCTTGAGTATTGTTCATCTATCTGAAATCCTTACAGGTAGGACTCGTAGAAGAGGTAGAGAAGATCCAATGTAGAGTTGTCGTTTCGTTATGGGATCGTTACGGAGATGGTCAACAAACTCCGTTGGCAGATGCTACAAGGGAGGAATTGTGCATCACGGAGAAGTTTACTGTTTAAATTTGGAGAGAGCATCCTCCGAGAGCCGGCCGGAGTGACCGAGCGGCCGGCCGCGGTGGTCTAGCGGTTCTAGGCGCTCAGTCAGGAACCGCGCGGCTGCTACGGTCGCAGGTTCGAATCCTGCCTCGGGCATGGATGTGTGTGATGTCCTTAGGTTAGTTAGGTTTAAGTAGTTCTAAGTTCTAGGGGACTTATGACCACAGATGTTGAGTCCCATAGTGCTCAGAGCCATTTGAACCATTTGACCGAGCGGTTCTAGGCGCTACAGTCTGGAACCGCGCGACCGTTACGGTCGCAGGTTCGAATCCTGCCTCGGGCATGGATGTGTGTGCTGTCATTAGGTTGGTTAGGTTTAAGTAGTTCTAAGTTCTAGGGGACTGATGACCTCAGAAGTTAAGTCCCATAGTGCTCAGAGCCATTTGAACCATTTGAATCCTCCGGGAAGAGTCGGACAACGTATTGCTTCCTCACGCATGCGTCCCGCGAAATAACCACTACTAGAAAATTCGAGAAATTAGAGTTAATACAGACGCTTACCGACAATCATTCTTCCCACGGCGAGTCGCCAGTGGAACAGGGAAGGACTTTCCGCCATACACCGATAGATGACTTGGTGAGTATAATGTAGATGTGGATGTCGGTATGAAATGTGCAAGGGGTCTCTACCCTAGAATGGGCCGTACTATTCACTCCGTACATATCTGCATCAATATATACAGGATGTCCCACATAACTTTGCCACATTATATATTTTCGAAAAGAAAAAAATGTGAAAAATGCAGTTGCCCAGGGCTGCACCTATGTCAGGGGCTCACGTAATGGGTAGGAATACATAAGCCATAAAGGCCAACGAACACCACTGACAACGTAAAGCACAGTTTTTTTTAAAATGGTGCGTGTATGTTTTTTCTATCTAAATTAAAACTAGAGGCACAATTTTTGCTGGCGCTGTTCTGAACTTCATATATTCTGAAATATTATACTTTAAAGTATGGCAAAGGCGCCGCAGTGTCTGCCGTAATGCACGGGGCACGGAAAATTCAAGTTTGTGCATGACATCCACCATGGGACACGCATTCACAGATAACCGGTGAAGTCACGTCCCATGAAACTGAGTCACTTCAGCAGATGTTCGAAGTGCCCATTATTTGCATCAGTACACTTGTGGAGACAGTGAAAAAGTGAGCGTTGCACAAATTATAGAGCTGCCACAGACATTGCCGACCACGTAACGGTAATATGTTGTTGCGTATCCTCTAGAGCAGAGGTTCCCAAACTTTTTTTTTCTCGTAGACCACTTTCAAAGATTTACTGTTTTCGCTAGACCCGCTACTGCTACATGTCTACTATATTCCAAAAATTTCACGGTCGAGTCCCAACCCTAAATTCGGAGTTGTAAAAGTAAAAAGATAAATAGCACATTTTCTTGTGTTCTATTTATTAAAATAACACTTATGATTATATACTTCATATGATTAAAAACAAACACTGATAACGTACTAATCAAAAATCGACAAAACATTAACAATCAACACTAAAATTCAAATAAACAATTAAAAAATAATCGTAGTTCTCAATGAGACGGATGTACTTGATGAATGGACAGCAAATTATTAATATTTGGCTTCAGTTTTTTGAGGAATAACCTCAGATCTCCCCGTTCTGTGATGTTCAATCTGCTCCTTTTTTTTGTTAAGTGGTTGGTAACGACACTAAAACTTTTTCGACAAGATATGACGAGGGGAACGCTATCAAGAATTTTCTCGCAATTTCCCACAGCCCAGGATATTTTTCGGGTATTTGTGCCTACAGCCAAAATGTTTGATAGCCTTTTTTAAATTTCACCTTCAGCTCCTCATTGGTGCTAATCTGAAGTAGCTCCTCTTGTAATACCACATTCGACACTTCCGTTTCCTCAAATGGATTTATGATCCATGGTGGTATTTCGATCGTCAGAATGTCTTCAAATCTATTTTTGATGTCTTCATGCAGGGTAATTAAATGTTGAGCATATGTCTGAATATCCTCATCAAGACATTCTGCTTGTGGCGAGTTTGTAAACTGGGAGAATTCGAGCCGACTAACATTATGCTTCATAAATTTCAGTTTACCAAGAAAAGCCGAAATTACAATCTTTGTTTTTATTGAATTCAGGCTGTCCCCTTGTAACTGCAAGTTAACGTCATTAAAATTGTTGAACAAATCTGTCAAGTACGCAATGTCTGCATTAAATTTAATCCGATATTCTTTTACACCTGGATCTTCAGTTTACAGAAATTCTGTGAATGTTTCGAAAAGTGAGCAAAATCTTGATGAACATGCACCTTTCGGCAACCAGCTTACTTCAGTATGTAAGAGCAATCGTTGGAAGTCTGCATCATTTATATCGCACAATAGTGCAAATAAACGGGTATTAAACGCATTTCTTCCTATTTTGTTAACTGCGTTAATCACAAATTGAAGCGATTGGTGCAATTTATCATTCAAATTTTTCGCTACAAGATGTTGTCGTTGGATGACAGTGAATTGCAGTTAGTTCTGGTATCATTCTTTTAAGATGGCTTATAAACCTACGATATTGCCCGAACATGGTAAGAGCTCCATCTGCTGCCACCGAAGTAATGTTTGTAAATGGAATCGATTTTTCCTTAAAAGAATCACTAAGGACATTAAATACTGATTCGCCTTTAGTGTCCGTTTTCAAAGTTCTCGCGAATAGCAGCTGTTCATGGATTTCTTCGTCCATAACAAATCGAACATATGCCAATAATAATGCTTCATTATCAGATAAAGTCGACTCGTCCAGTTCAATAGAAAAATAAGTGGTTTTCAGATAATTACACAAGAAGCTTTCAATATCAGAGCTCATTTTATCAATACGTCTTTTTACAGTGTTGTTACTTAAAGGAATCCTTTTCAGTACGACAAATGGAGGTTTGTACACAACAGTTTTTAAAACCTCTTCAATAGAGGGTAAAATTAACTGTTCCGGTAGTGTACGGTTTTCCAGATTTCGCTACAAGCAATCAGATATTCTAAGATACACGCAAGCCATCATCGTTACTTTGAGACGTTGAAGCGAATATACAGTCCAGGCCGGCCGCTGAAGCCGAGCGGTTCTAGGCGCTTCCGTCCTGAACCGCGCTGCTGCTACGGTCGCAGGTTCGAATCCTGCCTCGGGCATGGATGTGTATGATGTCCTTAGGTTAATTAGGTTTAAGTAGTTCTACTTCTAGGGAACTAATGACCTCAGATGTTAAGTCCCATAGTGCTTAGAGCCATTTGAACTATACTGTCCACGGTGGGTGTCTTTTCATATTTTTCCTTCAATGTTTGAAAGTATTCCAAATCTTTACCTATTTCATCAGGATGACACTTTCTTAGATGATCTTCAAGCTTCGATGGATTGACAGAGTCATCGCACAAAATTTCGTTGCATAACAGGCATATGGGCAATTGTTTATATGCCTTTGATGAAAGAAAACCAAATTTCAAATAATCAACACTGTATTGTCGACATTTCTTCTTAGATTCAGCCACTTTTCGCATCAGTTGTAAAGAAAAAAAATGTTTGCTTTAGTAATCATGAGGCGATTTTAACATGATATGGCTATTTTAACAGAATAGAATAGAATTAATTATTGCAATGAAAAAACAAAATGCAAGCGGAAAAACTGTTTTTAATTATTAAAAGCAATAAACTGCTAAGACACATTGTTTAATCGTCGAAGCTTTAGCAATCACAAAATTAAATAGCCGGCTTTTAATTAATGATTAAAGAAAATATATATCTAATTCACGAGACCAATGCCTCGTTTCATAAGCATACATTCTACTTATTATTGGACTGTATTATTATTTAGTTGGACTGCACTTAATAAGAGCGACGCCTTATTGATTAGTACTGATTCTTATTGTCAATACAAACAATAAGACTGAGAAGAATGAAAAAATGTTTATTATACATTTAGTATATCGCTAACAAATGGGCAGGTCCTTAATTTTTTCGGCACTGGCAAACACTGACATCGATTCGCTCCCACTTTTACTTTCAGAATTCCGGAACCAAATGACTAACGTTTTGTCCTTGGCATTCGTATTTATATTAGCGAAGCTTAGCACAGCTGAAGTCGAATTTCGTCCCTTGCACGTCTAAGCAAGCACTCCGGGTGAACGGGCGCGCGGGCACCACTTCGCAAGTCTCTACGTGCGTTTTACTGAATATCGAATATGCTTGTTTTTACAAGTAGCTGTCGCTTACCTTCTTAAAATACACTACGTACTCAAAAAAATAAAGGTGGTTAAAAGTTTTCATGGACCCCATTCTTTTTTCACGCTTGTGGACCCCCGTCTGGTCTCCTGCATCGGGCATGGATGTGTGTGATGTCCTTAGGTTAGTTAGGTTTAAGTAGTTCAAATTTCTAGGGGACTGATGACCTCAGATCCCACGTCCGGCCATCCTGATTTAGGTTTTCCGTGATTTCCCTAAATCGCTCCAAGCTAATACCGGGATAGTTCCTTTGAAAGGGCACGGCCGACTTCCTTCCCGTCCTTTCCTAATCCGATGAGACCGATGATGTAGCTGTTTGGTCCCCTCCCCCAAACAACCCAACCCCCGCCCCTTCCCAGAATCTCGTGGAATCTACCGTAGCCTCCTCTAAGGATGGCTGCGCTGCACATAACAGCAATTTCGTTTCTCATTTTTAGTTGCTGCGTTGGTACGTTGAAGCTTTCTGGGTACCCATCTGCCTGTTTGCTTGAGACTTGTGGAGACGTTGCAAATGGTACGATGTGAAGAATGCCGTCGATCTGAGTAGCGTTCAGCGTACTTGACTACAGCTGTGGTTACATTTCTGTGACATTCTCCGTAAATATCGGCATATCCGGCATATCGACGAGACGATCGCAGCTGTCACAAGCCACACCAAACCAGGGAAAGCACTGGCCGAAGTATATGTGAAATGCGCCACTCTGTATTTTCCTGTTTGATACCGTCAGCAGTACAGTACGCGCGAGCAGGAGACGCTGGTACACTGATCTGTGAACGTGCATGTTGATAGTGGTCTGTTTACAGCAGGCTGCTGGACAGTGCAGGCCACCCTTGCCCTGCGCACAACGGCAGAAACCGCCACGCCATTGCTAGCCTTTAAAGTCTAACTTTCCAGAATGTACAGGGTGTTTCAAAAATGACCGGTATATTTGAAACGGCAATAAAAACTAAACGAGCAGCGATAGAAATACACCGTTTGTTGCAATATGCTTGGGACAACAGTACATTTTCAGGTAGACAAACTTTCGAAATTACAGTAGTTACAATTTTCAACAACAGATGGCGCTGCGGTCTGGGAAACTCTATAGTACGATATTTTCCACATATCCACCATGCGTAGCAATAATATGGCGTAGTCTCTGAATGAAATTACCCGAAACCTTTGACAACGTGTCTGGCGGAATGGCTTCACATGCAGATGAGATGTACCGCTTCAGCTGTTCAATTGTTTCTGGATTCTGGCGGTACACCTGGTCTTTCAAGTGTCCCCACAGAAAGAAGTCACAGGGCTTCATGTCTGGCGAATAGGGAGGCCAATCCACGCCGCCTCCTGTATGTTTCGGATAGCCCAAAGCAATTAAAGACGTCGGCCGTGCGATGTGGCCGGGCACCATCTTGCATAAACCACGAGGTGTTCGCAGTGTCGTCTAAGGCAGTTTGTACCGCCACAAATTCACGAAGAATGTCCAGATAGCGTGATGCAGTAATCGTTTCGGATCTGAAAAATGGGCCAATGATTCCTTTGGAAGAAATGGCGGCCCAGACCAGTACCTTTTGAGGATGCAGGGACGATGGGACTGCAACATGGGGCTTTTCGGTTCCCCATATGCGCCAGTTCTGTTTATTGACGAAGCCGTCCAGGTAAAAATAAGCTTCGTCAGTAAACCAAATGCTGCCCACATGCATATCGCCGTCATCAATCCTGTGCACTATATCGTTAGCGAATGTCTCTCGTGCAGCAATGGTAGCGGCGCTGAGGGGTTGCCGCGATTGAATTTTGTATGGATAGAGGTGTAAACTCTGGCGCATGAGACGATACGTGGACGTTGGCGTCATTTTGACCGCAGCTGCAACACGGCGAACGGAAACCCAAGGCCGCTGTTGGATCACCTGCTGCACTAGCTGCGCATTGCCCTCTGTGGTTGCCGTACGCGGTCGCCCTACCTTTCCAGCACGTTCATCCATCACGTTCCCAGTCCGTTGAAATTTTTCAAACAGATCCTTTATTGTATCGCTTTTCGGTCCTTTGGTTACATTAAACCTCGGTTGAAAACTTCGTCCTGTTCCAACAACACTGTGTTCTAGGCGGTGGAATTCCAACACCAGAAAAATCCTCTGTTCTAAGGAATAAACCGTGTTGTCTACAGCACACTTGCACGTTGTGAACAGCACACGCTTACAGCAGAAAGACGACGTACAGAATGGCGCACCCACAGACTGCGTTGTCTTCTATATCTTTCACATCACTTGCAGCGCCATCTGTTGTTGAAAATTGTAACTACTGTAATTTCTAAAGTTTGTCCGCCTGAAAATATACTGTTGTCCCAAGCATATTGCAACAAACGGTGTATTTCTATCGCTGCTCGTTTAGTTTTTATTGCCGTTTCAAATATACCGGTCATTTTTGAAACACCCTGTATGAGGTTTAGAACAGTGAAACCAAGTCTGCCACCACCTACTGAACATCTAACCTTCATTTCTGTAGAAAAACGTACAGGTACCGTATAAAAAACTCTAACCTTCGGTTGAAAGTGGTGTTCGTTGATCTTTATGGATAATGCACTCCTGCCCACTGTGTGAACCCCTGACGGAGATATATCTCAGGCTAATTGCATTTTTAACATTTTGTTTCTTTTCGAAAATATATGGGGTGGTATTATTAGCTAGGACACCCTGTGTATTCCGTTAACCATCGTACGGGCTATGGCATTTCACGGATACCACTCTATATGAGTATAAATTTGTTCTTTGTTCTCCATGTGGGAAAAATAAGCTGAAGGAAGTAAAAAGGCTTTCGGCCTTTATTGGAACCTGAGTTCTCTAAATATTTATAGTAATACTTTCCGCAACACACGTCACATTTCTGACAGGGTAACCCATAGGACAATGTTAAGCATTTCTTTGATGCTTCGTGCTCTCTAAACAAGTCCGTGATGAAGAATTCAGTTTTTCATTGAAGCTTCTGCGTCTCAATCATTATCGACTTCATGCAGACGTGAACAAGATACGTCACAACATTTCATTCCGTATAGAAAAAGTAGAAACAGTAAACTTCCTGGACATATCAACAAGGACATACTTCGGTAACCACCAGACTGACACTGTCGAAAACCAACTGCAACAGACTCAGTTACACATGCCACATAAAATCACCCACAAAACTATAAACTAGCAGCTCACCTAAACATGGCAAACTAAATGAACCTACCTAACAGACAAAATTATGAAAAAGAAGTAGAAGTAATAACATAAAATAGCCAAAAACAATGAACATAATGTCCACATATTACAAAATCTCAAAGGCAGATCAAGACTCAACTAAAGGTAGAAGGAAACAAGCCGAGGCACGAGGGGATTTCAAAATGATTCAAATGGCTCTGAGCACTATGGGACTTAACTACTGAGGTCATCAGTCCCCTAGAACTTAGAACTACTTAAACCTAACTAACCTAAGGACATCACACACATCTATGCCCGAGGCAGGATTCGAACCTGCGACCGTAGCGGTTCCAAACTGAAGCGCTTAGAACCGCACGGCCACACCGGCCGGCCGAGGGGATTTCAGAAAGCAAGATATACATTATTAGAAGCTATACAGGTGTGTACGCAACACTATTTTTCGGCAGTCACCAAGGCTCTGCAAACAACGGACAGAACGTTTTACCAGTGGGGCAGTTCCTCGATCATATTAATCCGCTTCTTGGTCACGGGGCCATTCGAAAACCGCTGTGTGGACGTCCTCATCATTGGAAAATATGTGATCGCTGCGAATCAGTTCCCAGACTGAAAAAGCTGTTCTCAGTTACCAGCTGCGTCGAGTAATGAAAATTATACGAGCTTTCGGCCAAGCACTCATTGGCCATTGTCAACTGATATGATTGTCAGCGGGTTGCTGGCACGCCCCTTATGTACACTAGCTTCCGGGTGTGACTTCACTGGTGCCCGCGGCATCGCCATATACGGGCATATGTTGAGCCGGCGTTCGATGCTGCCGTTTCAGCTGCACGATCGCTGGATCCCACACCTGCTGAGCTGCAAGCCACCGTCTCTATTTAGTTTGTTATCGCTGATTTTTATTTCAGTGCCTTCTTTAATTGCACAATCCCAGAAGCTGTCTGCGCGAGCCACGACGTATGTTTCGTCAAATTTTATCCGTGTCCGTTTTCTAAAGCATGCTCAGCTAACGAAGATATCTAGGGCTAGCGTAGCGTTAAAACTCCTCATGGACCTTCGTGGGTTGTTCCACAGTGCGTAACGTGTGTTCGAAGAAAGACTGTCCACACTCGCAAGGTACCTTGTAGACCCTAAGTGTTCTTCTAAGACCTGCTGCGTCTTTAACTGGTCTCAGTAATTGATGAAGTTTAGTCGGAGGCCCGAAGATCGATTTGATCTTGGGTCGTTGCAGCAGGTGGCTTATCTTGCCTGACACAGGGCCACAGAACGGCAAGGAAGCACGTTTCTTTTCCTGCTCCTCTTCGGTGGTCTTGTTGATAGTCTTTCTCGGAGTCACTTCATTTATTTGATGGACGTTATAGCCGTCGTTCCGGAAGATCTTGCGTAGGTGGCTCAGCTCACGGGGCAGATTATCAGCGTCTGAAATCGTTCTTGCACGATGCACCAATGCTTGTAAGACAGTGTCCTACTGTGCCGGGTGATGCTGGCCGGCCGGAGTGGCCATGTGGTCCTAGGCGCTACAGTCTGGAGCCGAGCGACAGCTACGGTCGCAGGTTCGAATCCTGCCACGGGCATGGATGTGTGTGATGTCCTTAGGTTAGTTAGGTTTAATTAGTTCTAAGTTCTAGGCGACTGATGACCTCTGAAGTTAAGTCGCATAGTGCTCAGAGCCATTTGGTGATGATGGCTGATGGAGTGCAAGCACAGATCGGTTTGGGTGGCTCTTCTATAGACGCTGTGGCAAAGGCATCCATTTCGTCTGCGGCGGACGATAACTTGGAGGAAGGACAATGCATCGTTTGTTTTTTTTTTTACCTCCTTGGTGCTGGATGTTACTGTTAATGCCATTGAGGTGTTTTGCCAAGTTTCTCATGTACATGCGACCAAATGACGAAAGTGTAATCAACATATCGAAAGGAACATCTAGGCTTTAATGGCGCCGTGTCTAAGGCAATATTCTCAAAATTCTCCACGAAGAAATTTGCAACAGCTGGAGCTATCGGGATACCCCTTGCGCGAGTGGCCAGTCTTACGTTGGACAAACAGTACGCACTGTGAAACAAGGCAGGAAGGAGTATGAGAGATTTTATTGCCTACGCCACCCCGAGTAACCTCCTTTAGCTGAGCATGCTTTAGAAAACGGACACCGGACAGAATTTGACGAAACATCCGTCGTGTCTCACGCAAACGGCTACTGGGATTGCGTAATTAAAGAATCCATTGAAATAAAAATCACCGATTACATAATAAAAAGAGACTGTGGCTTGCAGCTCAGCAGGCATGGGAGCCAGAGGAGGAGGAGGATATTAGTGTTTAACGTCCCGTCGACAACGAGGTCATTAGAGACGGAGCGCAAGCTCGGGTGAGGGAAGGATGGGGAAGGAAATCGGCCGTGCCCTTTCAAAGGAACCATCCCGGCATTTGCCTGAAGCGATTTAGGAAAATCACGGAAAACCTAAATCAGGATGGCCGGAGACGGGATTGAACCGTCGTCCTCCCGAATGCGAGTCCAGTGTGCTAACCACTGCGCCACCTCGCTCGGTGGGAGCCAGAGATAGCGCAGTTGAAGTGGGCTCATCGAACGCCGAGTCAACATATGTCCGTACATGGCGATGCTGCGGACACCAGTAACGTCACAGACGGCAGCTAGTGTATATAAGATGCGTACCAGCAGCCCACTGAGAATCATACAACTTGACAATGGCCAAGGAGTGCTTGATCGAAAGCTCTACATTCCTAGAGTTCTTCGACTGCCTGGACAGTGCCGTCTATAGTCGATGCCGATGGTCTTCCTTTCCGAGTTATTTTGCTACATTTTTTATCTTATTAGGTATACCGATCTGATAAATTCTTAGCGGTCTCGTGGAGCTTCCGACACTACCCATGGGATCATTTATACTGATGCAGCTGCTTGGGGTATCAGTCACAGTCAGTCACATAATCCGATATTATCGATAGTAATGGTTTTGTAAACTATTTCTTTCTTCAATAGATTACATTCCCGTAACATTTCTTTGAGCCCAACATCTGCTTTTGCTTTATACTGCCATCCCATTTTAGGTAGCTCTGGAAGCTTGGACCTACGTATTGTTTTGCGGTAATTACTGTTTGATTTTGTAACAGAACAAAAATGTATTTCTTTACCTATATATGTAAAGTACGCTACCATCCAGTCTCTGTACCAGTTGTCGATTTCTACTGGCATTGCTATCTTCTTCTTATAGACAACCACATCATCTGTGACCAGCCTTTGCTTATTAAGACAGTCAACAGTCATCTATACTGTACGTACGCTACTGCTGCACACCTTCGAAACACCTATGTAAGGGAGTAACTTAACTGCAAGGATCTTAGCGTCTGAATACTTGTAAATGTTAGATAAGAATCATAACCGTCATGTACAGAGCATTTAGTCTAAAAAAAATGTATATTAACACGTAACGTGCCTAAGATGGCTGTATATTACATGTTACTACACTGTCCTCCTATATGACCGCCTTGAAGGATCCTGATTGCACTACAGAATATTCAAAACATCTTGCAGAGTAGCGCTCGCAATGTGAGAACAATTAATTAGTTTAAAGCTGATAAAATACAGAAACAAAACTACTCCATGCACCTTTGTCCCTACTAAGTTCCATACGCTTCCATTATATTGTTGCTATCTTCCACAAGACGGCCTCAGGACCTTGCTTTTAGTTAGCACTGAATTAAATTTGTAAAAGAACTTCCTCATGGTTAAAATTTCGTACGCAGTACAGTCATATCGTTCCCAAGACGTTCACACGTGATTTTATTGGCATCTACCAACTGTCTGAAAGCGTGGGATCATTGCCGGCAATAGTTTCTGGAATCTCATTTGAGCTTATCTTCCACAGAGGATTTCACATTTATAGTTCTGAAACCTGTTCTGAGCTCAGTGGTGGAATTCCCGGTGGTAGAGTACGAAGTCTGTTCCATCAGTTAATCCAAGTGGAGTATGCGTTAAATTTATTAGATACAGGTGCGTTCTTGAAAAGATCATCTCATTACGTCTCAATGGCCTTAATGCAAGGCTATTTATAGTAATTCGCACAATATGAATTTATAGCAAAGGCAGTCCAAAATTACTGTACTTACCGTAAAGATATGCTGAAAGAATACGTTTCATGTTTTACCAGTACTTTCTATTTACAGTTTCAGCAAAAAGGCAGAACTGCAGAGATACACACACACAGTGGGAAATTTGTTAGTACTGAATTTTTCGTAAACGACTTGTCATTTTACGTGTTCAACAGTTCTTTGTTTCACAACAGGAAATTTTAAGGTATGAAGAAATTTTTAGAGCCTCTACAAAGGATAGTATTTAAATTCAGCCGGTTAACCACATTTACATTTATACTCCGCAGGCCGCTTCATGGTGCGTGGAGGAGAGAGATTTGGGTACCACTGCAACTTACAACCTTTTCTGTTCAGTTGCGACTGGAATGTGGGAGGAACGCTTACTGATAAAACTCTGTGCGAGCTCGAATCCCTCTAATTTTACGTTATGTTCTGTCAGTCGCATATGTGTAGGAGGAATCAATATTCTGGTTGATTCTTCTATGAAGTTTCCGCCAGTATTGGAATCTTAGTATTTAACGATACTTCAACTATTTATAGCTTTTCTGATTTAGCGCTCAATAAGAATTATGAAATGAAATTTTTATGTCATGAATGCCTCTAGTTGTAAAAGTACAAATAACACCTCAAAACATATACCGACGATTTTGAAATAAAATTCTTAACATCAGTTTTAAAAACCTGTTATTTACTTTTCAGTGTGTCGGAAGTGTGTTGCGAGGAGACTGACAATCAGTGGAAGTTAATAATATTTTATGTACACTTGCTTTATTACATAGAACAGGAATGACAGCGAATGCTACTCGCTTGAACTAAACTCCTCCTCTGCACCGTAATCCAAGCGAAGTTTGCTACTGCATCTTGGCTGTGGCAACAATTTTTCTCACAGGAACTTGCCTGAATAGTGAAAGAAATCTCGTGTGATTCAATCTCTGAAATAAATTCCGTACCTGTGTGGGACATCTATGGAGTGGTGACCTATGCACATACGCCCTATGCTGAGCTTACCTGCTCACGGGCTGGCTTCGAGTTTCTCACTCTTCTACTCATTCATTTGGAACATTTCCACAGAAAATGTTAACGAAACAATACAACAATACGCTGAGACATGATAGCTTTCTTTTTAAACATAAACGCTGCCCTTGTTTACCTGTTGGTTGTCCTGTAAATAAATCGTAGTAGAAGTCTTATTTACTGTAACATCTTTCATTCGCCCCTAGAATAACGTCATTGTTCTTAAAATGTGAGTTCTACTGATTTCCTTCTTTTATGATATGTACTTATTTCACTCGTTCCAATTTTCATGTCTCACTTTCTGTATTAAGGGCTCCACTCGATCTTACACTGCATCACTTTACTCATACTCCTGTCTTGACTGGTGTAAACTGTTATCATTAATATCACAATAACCAATAAGATCTACTTGTTTGCTGTATGGAGGAAATACTGGGTGTCCCACAAAGGGGTTTACTCTGTTTGAACTTTAATATCTGAGGAAGTATTAATGATAGTCTGGTCCAATTTTGCTAATACGGTGCCCTCATGACTAGTGTGTGTAGCCATTCTTTTGTTTTTTTCTTTTATTCCCTGTTGCCAGTAATTACACGTAAATAATAAGATGTCTGGAAACTTGTCGTTTGAGAAAAGAAATTGGAATTTAAAGGTTTATTGGAAATGTCTAAACATGAAAGAAAGTGAGACGATGGCGCGCAGAGTTTGATACCGCGCCACCGTCAGGCCTAACAATGGTGAAACTCTGTAACAAATCTGAGAGGGAAGTAAGTGTGCGTGATTTGCAGAAGGGACGCTGCGGGAGGAAGAAATCAGTAGCGGACGAAGAAGGAATTCTCACTGTGGTACAAGCTTACACAAGATAATCAGAGAAGTCCATACGGTAACATGCGCAGATGCGCGTGAATCAAATATAAGAGTTTCATGTGTTCACCGTGTTTTAAATCAAGCAAAGTAGAAACCCTACATTCCCAGGTCGCTTCAAGTGATGAATGAGAACCAGTGGGAGAGGCGCCTCGAATTTTGTAACAGATTTGCGACAGTGAACAGTTAACTGATAACATTATCTGGTCTGATGAGGCGATGTTTAAACTGAATGGAACCATCAATCGCCATTACTTTGTGTACCAGGCAAGAGATAATCCCCATGTTACTGAAGAACGAGCTGTTACCCTTCCTGTTGTGTGGTATGTCTGTCAGAGGACTTGCAGGCCATTCTTTTTTGGAAGAACAATGACAGGAGTTAAGTACCTTACCGTGTTTCAGGAACGATTTCTACCAGCCGTTCACGAAGTATACCGAGATGAAGATTGTTTCTTTTTTTTTTTAACGACACGGTACACCGTCACATTACCGTCGTGGAGTGTTGCAATTCCTAGATGAAACGTTTGTTGAGAAGTAGACGGGACGAAGAGGAAGTGTTGAGTTTGCACCCAGGTCTCCCAGTCTGACGTCTTCAGACCTCTTTCTGTGGTGAACTACGAGGGACACAGTGTACGCCACAAAGCCACGAACACTGGACGACATCAGAGAGGCGACTGAGACTGCCTGTGAATACATTCCAACGGCGACCATAGCACGTGTGTGCCGATTTGTTCCGCTGCGTTGCAGACGCTGCGTTGCTGCCAGTGAAGGACGTTTTGAACATCCGCAACAGTAAAAAATCGTCATGAATGTCGAGACCATATATTGTGACTTCAAAATCTATAGTTTTTGTTACTTTTGTTCGAGTTATTAAAGTTCGAACAGTGTAAACCCCTCTGTGGGACGTCCAACATAACAATAATGCCCTGGAGCCTTCTGAAATACTGTTTCATTTCCACTGGAATCGTACTAACGATTCTAGATTAAGTTTAGTGATAATACAGTTCAAAAAATGGTTCAAATGGCTCTGAGCACTATGGGACTTAAGTTCTGAGGTCATCAGTCCCCTAGAACTTAGAACTACTTCAACCTAACTGACCTAAGGACATCACACACATCCATGCCCGAGGCAGGATTCGAACCTGCGACCATACCGGTCGCGCAGTTCCAGACTGTAGCGCCTAGAACCGCTCGGCCACACCGACCGGCGATAATCCAGTTCATTCGGCTCTTGACAGATACTCAGGAGGAGAAAACAACTCTTCTTGATAATTTATGTAGGCGTAAGAGCTTCTTAACAACAGGTACTGAGTGAAAGATTTTGAGTGAGAGAATCAGAAGAACGCAAAATAATAACATAAGTTTATTTTAAGATAACGGAAGTCAATATTATAGTGAGATTTCGGTGATAAAAAAGAAGGAATTTTGGCTACACTGACGATATTGTGTTGTTATGTTACTGCTGCTGCTACTGTTATTGTTTTCATTGTTGATGATGGAGGTGATGATGATGATCATCATCACCGTCGTAAGGATAACAAATGACAGCCGCCTTACTCTGCCTTTTGTAAAGTGAAAGTGAAAACTGATTTTGATATCCCAAAATAGATAGTTAACAGTGTTTCAAAATATTCTGCGTTGTCAAAACAGACTAAAGCGTGGAAAACGCCCCGTACTTGCTACAGAGAGATATGTTTGCCGGCCTGAGCGGCCGTGCGGTTCTACGCGCTACAGTCAGAAGCCGATCGACCGCTACGGTCGCAGGTTCGAATCCTGCCTCGTGCATGGATGTGTGTAGTCTCCTTAGGTTAGTTGGATTTAATTAGTTCTAAGTTTTAGGCGACTGATGACCTCAGAAGTTTAGTCGCGTAGTGCTCAGAGCCATTTGAGCCAGCCAGATATGTTTGACACCATACCTCTAATGCAAGTTGTCCAGCGCAGGTCGGAATAGATTTTCTAACACGATTCACTTTCACATTTACCGAACCATAGAAAACTGCTAGATCGGTTCCCTTAAGTATCTTTGCTTTTTTGCTTCAAAGTCCGTCAGTGGCGTTTTATTTATGGTAGTCCTCGATTACCGGTTGTTTTTGACATTTTTACCACATGCTTGATGATAGCTGAGAATTACGGTCACTTCATCGTCCTCTCAATGTTTCGTGCTTTCGAGCGTGCATACAAATACCATTAGGCTGGAATTACCGAAAGCACAAAATTACAGCATTTGTAAATGATCAGCCGATTTTTACCCTTCTCTAAATATTCGGGTAATAACAGATAACAAATAAGTAAAGCAATTACATAAATAATACTTTGTGTAAATGGTGTGGGATGCAACTTATTGCACCTTTGACGTCTCTGACCGTTGACGTGCTCAAACGACAAACATCTCATTATTGCAACGAGATACCTTAAGACCGCGTTGGATAAAGGCTCTCAGGCAATGGGTTGGGTTGTTGTGGGGAAGAAGACCAGACAGCGAGGTCATCGGTCTCATCGGATTAGGGAAGGACGGGGAAGGAAGTCGGCCGTGCCCTTTTGAAAGGAACCATCCCGGCATTTGCCTGGAGCGATTTAGGGAAATCACGGAAAACCTAAATCAGGATGGCCGGACGCGGTCTCAGGCACTGGATAACCATTTCGAAGCAAGGTAAAGATCACCATCTGATTATCCAGTGGTAAGTCTCCCGTAGTTTATCTAAATCTATTAACGCAAATGCTGTAGCAGTTCGTTTGAAAACAATACTTTTTCACATCTCGTCCAGTCCTAATTTTTACTCTGCCAATAATGACGTCAACGTCTATGTGACCTCAAATCTTCCTTATTTTTCTATTTCCCTTCTTCGTTCCGTGCGTTTTCAGTGAAGCGGAAGAGTTAACAAATCATGAGAACGAAAACAGAATTTTCTTTTTACAAATTTTACATTAAACATAAGCGGATATTTCCAAGTCCTTTCTATGTAACCAACTCTCTCACCACCATAACGGAACTTTTTTTTCAGTACAGAGGTGGTTTGTTTAAAGATTTGCAAGCACGTGGTGAATCATTTAGTAGTAGCACTATGCATCCCGCGTTTCGTATAAAAACCTACGGCCCACGGTGGGTAATGTAGTACTTGTCTAATGGGGCACCGACGTATTTTTCTACTGACGACATCTGTAAGGTTCAAAAAAATGTCGTGTGACTAGGGTCCGCCGTCGGGTAGTCCGTTCGCCAGGTACAAGTCTTTCGATTTGACGCCACTTCGGCGACTTGCGCGTCGATGAGGATGAAATGATGATGATTAGAACAACACAACACCCATTCCCTAAGCGGAGAGGATCTCCGACCCAGCCGGGAATCGAACCCGGGCCCTTAGGATTGACATTCTGTCGCGCTGACCACTCAGCTACCGGGGGCGGACCGTAAGGTTCAAGACCGATAGGCCGAGGAGGACTTGTACCTTCGCCTCACAACAGTCCACTAGATTTATCTCTCTAACATGCTTTCAAAAGTGAAGTGTATAGCACTTCCGTTGACACAGTTGAAGAACTGGAACAGCGAAATGTACAGTCTTGTCAGGGAATGCGGGATGATTCGGGTGTGCTTGAAAGAATTCGTAGCTTATGAGTACATTATTCCCTCCAATTGTGAAACGATACGTGGAAACCCTCTTTAACAGGCTTCAGTCTAAAGTAAATTTTAACTTGTGTAGATCTGAGACAAGTGTTTTATTCCTTGTTATGCTGATAGGTCATGTGTGAAATCTCAGCCCAGCTAAATGGGAACAATACAGAAATCCATTTGCACCAATTGCGAAAATCGTTTGTAGTTATGGCTCGTTTGCTGACCCACGTTTACTGGAACGCTTTGCTTGTGGTATCGTATACGTTCACCTGTGGTCAGTTATCGCTATTAATTGTAAGAAACCCTATGTAATTCAAGCCTCCATGACCAGTTTATAATATCACCTGTTAAAACTTAAATCAGTTTTGTCACCGTCAACTGTTTAAATTTCTCAAAAGAACGTTTCTATATTTCATTTGAATAAGCGGCAATCAAATGAAAAAAATACAGATGGAAAAATGTAAGTAAAGTATCTAGTATTTCAAAAGTAATCGCCATAAATGTTAAAGCATTTACACCACTTTGAGACAAAACGGCCAATTGGTTAATGGAAAAACGTTCACGGTTGGCTACAGAACCATGATTGTACCTGATGTGTCGACAGAAGTGCCGACACAGTGTGATTTGAGGGGACCGCAATGCACGCTATAAACACACGAAGGATGGCGTGAGGTCTGAAACAGGATACGTAATGAATGCTATAAAGAAAAGTACGTAGCTGCTGGAATACTTAACTTTAATCCATCCTTGTTGTACATCGCTATTGACGATACAAGTGAGACTCTGTAGATTCAGGCAATAAACTACTAATGGCGCCTTGCTAGGTCGTAGCCATTGACTTAGCTGAAGGCTATTCTAACTATCTGCTCAGCAAATGAGCGAGGCTTCGTCAGTGTGCATCGCTAGCTACGTCGTCCGTACAACTGGGGCGAGTGCTAGTCCGTCTCTCGAGACCTGCCGTGTGGTGGCGCTCGGTCTGCGATCACTGACAGTGGCGACACGCGGGTCCGACATGTACTAATGGACCGCGGCCGATTTAAAGCTACCACCTAGCAAGTGTGGTGTCTGGCGGTGACACCACAGTACCGAAGAGTGCAGCTTTTCGTCCGAAGCAAATCGATGACTACGAGTGTCTTTCTGTGGAGTTCCAAAAATGTGGAAACCGTTATGGAAGAGATCGGAACTGCGTGAAGGATGTTTAAAGGCTCTCTGTCGAAACATCCGTCCTCATATTTCCAAAATTGTTTCGAATATGTTGCGGAAGCTTAGCTGGGAATTCCTTACACATCCTCCATACAGTACCGATCTCTCCTCATGCGATTTCCGCGTTCTAGAAGCCCTGAAGAAAGACATTCGTGGCAGTCGATTTGCTTCGGACGAAGAGGTGAGTTGCACGCCCGTGCACAACCATGATTCCGTAAGCAACCGCAAACTTTACCATGAAGGCATTCACCGTCTTGTCTCACAGTGGTATAAATGTAGTAACATTTATGGCGATTACTTTTGGAATAATAAACAGTTAAACAAACACTGTTTTTCATCTGTCTCCTTATCATTTGACTGCCCCTTACATTTGCACTATTATCTGACTTCAACACGTGGCCACTATCAAGAGCTTGAAAAATAAGAACATCATCTACGCTTTACAATTTTTTTCAGTAAAATAAACGAGTAAACAAAATATTCATTTTAAAATTTTGAACAGCTAATAGTGCAAAATTATTTTAAAACTCAGAAAATGAACAGCACTTCTGGATACAAGCACAAGAATGTTAATTAAATCAGTCACATCGGTCGAGGGTCTGTCATAAAGTTTAATTTCTAGGAGAAATTGAATTTTAACGAAGTACTTTCAGGATTCACATACGCCAAAACTCTTAATGGATAAACAGTTGTAATAATAACGTAATCTCAACGTAACTCGAGCCTCGCGCGGGATGGATTGCAAGACAAACACATCTAAAGTGTTTTCTGATCGAATAAAAGATCTCGGCATGTAATTGAATCATCTTATCTGATAATGGCTGTAACCATTCATTTCACAAAATCCGATCGTACGAAGGTAACTAGATCGTGAATTTCATTAGCTGCTTAGAATTCATGAAGAAACTAATAAAATAACTTATTCCATTCACTGGCTCATGCTGTTAGTCACTTTCAGTTTCGATGCAATTTTAAAATACGCTACTGAATAGAAAAATCGAAAAATTTACCAATTCTCCTATAATAACGAAATTTTGTTTTAGGAAAGAGCAGAATATGCAGTTACAGAATTATTTGGCCACACAGCTTGGCAGCAGAAATCGTCTGTTAGATGAAAAAAATTGTAAATTCTGACGTAGAATGCAAGTTATGGGCGACAGCGGCTCAAGTCAAAGCGAGTTAGCTTAACCAAGTCGACAGATAACGGATAACAACTGAAAAAAAGACAGCCCATCATATGCTTTGTTATTTTATTGCTTGTGGGAAGAATACGTTATTTAGTGCACTCAAAGCTGTGTTTTTTCACAGTGAACTTCGTTGACTATAGATATTACTGCGTGCTGGTGAAGAGTAGCTTGTGATACACTTCTTGTTTCACGAGAACTACTTCATAAAGCGAACGATAATTTCCTGTGATTTGTATGAGGCAATGTGAATATGAGGACCATAAGCGGGCTAGTGAATAGGACACCAGAATCGCGTTCGGCAAAATAGGAATTAAAAACCCATATCTTGATTTATATTTACAAGGTTTCGCTAAAATTATTTATCTGGTAACCAGGACGATTCTTTTGAAAATCACACGGCCAGTTTCCTCCCTCATCTGTATGATACATGTGTCTGTTCACCGTTCCTAATGATTTTGTAATCGACGGGACCCTAATATTCATTCCTTTCTTCCTGACATTGATGTTTCTGATGGTGTCCTTCACACATAACCACTATGGTGTGTATCCGGATGTTGGTGTATTAGTCAGACGATATGATGGAGTAGGTGAAGTGGAGGGACGGTGGATGGTAGCCGAAGAGTGAGAGAGAAGCTGGTAGCCATATATAACTGGAATAATGTGTAATTAGCTACTGTAAAATTTATGACTCGCCCCACGTGATAAACATACGTTGCGCAAGCCGTTCGTGCAACACGCTACTACGAACTGTGTAGTATAGCTTCTTGTCATAAAGAAAAAAGTGCTAACATATCAGTAATATGGTACGTGCGAAAGGTCAGCAAGGGCAACTACTTCTTATAAAAGTTACTTTGTGGGTGATATGAATCTAAGCGAGAAGCGGTTTTACTTCTCACGTCACAAAATGTGTGTTATTGTACCATGAAAATTTGAACGAGCGAGCTCACCTATAAAATAAACAGTGTTCGTGTTATAGTTAGAACAAATTTTGAGCAATAAGGAAGGGAAGATTGCGGATGAACGTCCTATAAACTACAAGGTCATTTAGAAACGGAGCACAAGAACAGATATCATAAGGATAAGGAAGGAATTCGGCCCTTTTCAAAGGAAGCTCCCCGTCGTTTATTTTAAACGATTTAACAAAACTATGGAAAACCTACAGCTGGATGGATTGAGCCCACAGTCTTATCGAATGCCGAATGCAAGTTAAGTGTCTTAACCAGCGCAATATAGGAAGACATACATGTAATATCGGGAGAACTATTATTCAGTAGGGAATGCGGCACATAAAGCCGAAGCTAACGTTTCGACGATAAGGCTCTTTGGTAGTTGGTTAGTTACTTAACTACATTTGAACGATTTTTTATCGAAATAACGGGGAATGTGTCAGTCTACGGAATTCATGATTAATTTCAACATGATTAGTTTTGACAGTAATGAACGTATGTATTATCTTTCGGTCCTACTTATGCAAATACTCTTATAACTATGATTTTATTACAGGATACTAGTTTTAAAATAATAATTCGTCTATGGAACAGACGTATTCCTCCAGAAGCCACGATTTTAGGCTAGATGTAAAATATGCTTTGTTACCATTCAGACAGTTTATTTTACCGAGCAAATGCTCAAAAATTTTTATTGTCACATATTGATATCCTTTTTGAGGCAATGAAAGTTTTAATAATAGCCAGTAAAGATCTTTATCTTGCATTTAAAATATGATTAGTTTGTTGAAGAGGTACCTGCAAGATCTCCGCGAGTAAACATCAGATACTATTTTTGCTGTTACTTTTTGTGGAGTCAATACCTTCTTTCTACGTAATGAGTTAGTCCAGAAAATTTTACCATAACACATTACTGAGTGGAATCATCCAAAATATGTTAGGAGGCTGATTCGTTTGTTTTGAAGAGTAACAATTATACGAAGAGCGAAGTAAATAAACTTAACTGTGAGAGCAGCTCAGTAATATGTCTCGCCCAGTTCCATTTTTTGTTAGTATGTACACCCAAATTTCATAACATTTTACCCTGTAGACTGACTCCCATTCACGTGCTACATCAATTATTAGTATGACTCTATTAACTGTGCGTAAATGAATATAGTGTGTTTTCTAAAAACTACGGGAGAGTCCAGTTTCAGAGCACCACTTAATAATTTTTTGAGAAACTTCGTTAACAATTTCTTCTGTTTATTTCCCTTTAACTGGATTTATTGCAAAATTAATATCGTCCTGAGAAAGTACCAGTTCTCCTTCGTGAATGTTTAGCGGAAGACTATTCACATATGCAAGGAATAGGAGTGCACCAAAAATTGATACTATGTGACTTCCACTGTGACTTCTCCATAGTCACTAAAATTATCTCCCCCTTCCTCGTAAAGAGACTTCTTTCAACGTGTTTCACTTATACACTGAAGAGCCAAAGGAACAGGTCGACCGGCTTCATGTCGTACAGGGCTCCAGCGAGCACTCAGAAGTGCCGCGACACGACGTGGCATGTGCTCGACTAATGTCTGAAGTAGTGCTGGAGGGAATTGACACCATGAATCCTGCAGGGCTCTCCATAAATCCGTAAGAGTACGAGGGTGTGGAGAGCTCTTCTGAACAGCACGTTGCAAGGCATCCCAGATATGCTCAGTAATGTTCATGCCTGGGGAGCTGGTGTACAGCGGAAGTGTTTAAACTCAGAATAGTGTTCCTGGAGCTACTTTTTAGAAATTCTGAACGTGTGGAGTGTCGCATTGTCCTGTTGGAATTCCCCAAATCCGGCGGAATGCACAGTGGACATGAATGGATACAGCTGATCAGACAGGATGCTTACGCACGTGTCACCTGTCGGAGTCGTTTCTAGACGTATCAAGGGTCCCACGTCACTCTATCTGCACACGCCCCACACCATTACAGCCTCCAGCAGCTTGAACAGTCCCCTGCTGTTATGCAGGTTCCATGGATTCATGAGGTTGTCTCCACACCCGTACACTTCCATCGGCTCGATACGATTTGAAACGAGACTCGTACGACCAGGTAACATGTTTCCAATCATCAACAGTCCAAAGTCGGTGTTGACAGGCCCCGACGAGGCAGAAAGCTTTGTGTCGTGGAATCATCAAGGCTGCACGAGTGGATCTTCGGCTACAAAAGCCCATATCGATGATGTTACGTTAAATGGTTCACACTTGTTGATGTCCCAGCACTGAAATCTGCAGCAGTGAAGGGTTGCACTTCTGTCACGTCGAATGATTCTCTTCAGTCGTCATTGGTCCCGTTCTTGCAGGATCTTTTTCCCAGCCGCAGAGATGTAGGAGATTTGACGTTCTTCTACCGGATTCCTGACATTCACGTTCCACTTGAGAAATGGTCGTACGGGAAAATCCCCACTTCATAGCTACCTCGGAGACGCTGTGTCCCATCACTCGTGCACCGACTGTAACGCCACCTTAAAATTCACTTAAATCTTGATATTCTGCGATTGTAGCAGTAACCGATCTAACAACTGCGCCAGACGCTTGTTGCCTTACATAGGCGTTGCCGACCGTAGCGCCGTACTCTGCCTGCTTACGTATCTCTATATTTGAAAACGCATGCCTATACCAATTTCTTTGGCGCTTCAGTGTATATACAGCACTGTCATGTTTATCATCTACAGCATTATCACACTTCATCTTGAACACCAAAAGCTCGACGTAGGTCAGCTGAGTAGTAGTACTTCACTTGATCCCAAACGTAGTTGCTGCAACTATTGAGAAAGAAACCTCTTGATTGTCGTGATTAAAGATGCGCCCCTTTCTGCAGTGAATGCTGGGATGAGAATTCACGCGTCCCTTACCCCGTAATAACCGACTCATCATCGTCGAAGTCGGGCGCAGGATATTCTTGATATTCTGCACACTTGGAATAGGAAATATTGTAACAGACAAAAATGATATTCAGCGTGTAATCCAAGGTCTGATGTTGACAGCATGCAAAAGATTTCGAATATTAAATGAGACACTTTGCTACTTAAGAAAACTCCTCTGCCCCGATTTAACAGTCGGCATCGATCGTATCACCTAAGATCGGCAGCGAGGTAAGTACACAGCACTTGAAGAAGTCGTCGACTCTCACAAGTTTGTACCGTAACAAATACCCTTACACATACATCAGCGTTTCATATTTTTTCTGGGACATTCTTACGAAATTATATTAAAAGTAATTCCAGTCCCCAAGCTTTAACCAAGATCTTCGGTAGGTTTAGCATAGTTGTAAGCCAGTTGTGGGAGCTCCAGACCCTCTGCCAAGAATGCGTAATTGGGATACCCCGTGCTCCAGTAACAGCCCGTCCGGTATTTAAATGGAAATGAGTCAGAAATCTGCAACCTTCTGGAGCTTTAGGAGCACAGAATGAATGTTCTATGGAGAGTTTCACAGCCGTAATGCTAACTCAACATTATTCTCAAATAAATACGTTCATTTTTATCCATTTACTACTTGCACAAACTACATTCTATTATCGGAAGGATAATACGGTCTTAAGCATAAATGTACTCGCAGTACGCGAAATATTTTGGTGTAGTCTGACTCAACATTCAAAAATAAACTCAGATCTACAGTTATTGCATGACGGTATAAGCGATTAAACCTGCTGCGGTCCTGTGCTGCACGCCGACTTGGGTAAGCCCCATCACCAAGTGATCGAACTGGCTGCTGCTGCTGATGATGATGAGAAACGATGGAGATGTGTTCATTATAAATACGGTCTCCCATTTCTGATTTGTTTTTATACAGAAGAGTTGTGAATTACCCGTTATTTTGGGCAATCTCCCGATGCACCCGAAACGGTGACAGGCGGATGTCTTAACGAAATCTGACAAGAAATGTCGTTCTGATCAAAAATGCCCTCGAAGATATCCAGACGACACCGTAAACACAAAATTAATCAAATATCCGTCAGTACTAGAATGGTTTGCTGTGTTTAGTGGATGGTACAATATTTAGAAGCAAACGATGGGGAATTTCGTCTCAGCAACAGTACTGCAGTATAGTGTTGAACTTTCAACATTGTGAATGCTTTTAAACACATTTTCTCTCAAGCAGATAAAATGTAATGCATGAACGTATTTACTTCTGGATTAACAAAGTCATTGAATCCCATCAAAAATTGCAGCAATTAACAATGTAGAAGAAAGCGCGTTTACTTCTTTTCCTTTGAATTAGCTGCTTGACTCACCTTGAACTTTAACGCGTGCCTTCATAGTATAGCAAATGGAATACCTACAGAATCACGTTAAACGTGTGACAAAACCGGACAAAGAGCACAATAGGCAGCATTCTCCTTATTTATCTATAAGAACAGTATGTTACGAATGTGATTAGTCTGAGTCTCAATTGCTAATTAGGCAAATATATTGTCATTTTACTAGCAATAACGGGTCAAATCGAAATATAACTACGCTGAATTTGAAACTAGGTATCCGAGTCAGAGTGAGGAGTTGCGTCAGCGCCAAACAAGCTGATAAGGAAGTGACAACGAATCTCTCACAAAGGAGAAAGACCGAATGTCCAATCGTTGAAAGTTTTTTAAAAAAAATGGCTCTAAGCCCTATGGGACTTAACATCTGAGGTCATCAGTCCCATAGACTTAGAACTACTTAAACCTAACTAACCTAAGGACACCGCACACATCCATGCCTGAGGCAGGATTTGAACCTGCGACCGTAGTAGCAGCGCCGTTCTGGACTGAAGCGCCTAGAACCGCTTGGCCACAGCGGCCGGCTTGAAAGTTTCATAAGCGCACACTATCAGTGGAGCCAAAATAAGGACTCTAGGAAAACCAAACTAAGGTGTCGGGTACGTATTCCTGTTGGAAGAAGGGTATCATAAAGTAATAATAAGCTTGAAGAAGGTAAAACTAATGGAGAATTTGTTTGACAGGTTAGAGACTGATAGTTACATATCAGCATTAATCAGAATTTATGTACATCCTGTGACTTTATCAGGTCCTGTGGTAAACAATGGAAATGATATTTTCGTGAATCAACTGCAATGTTGTGAGCGTTTCCATTAAAAACCTGAAAAAAATGTGTGTTAATAACTCCAACATATTGTAAACAACAGCACGATACTGATAGACAAAATGAAACTGAAAACTGTTCAAGTTCTATATACAAGGTGCCGGTTGAGGAGTGTACCTGCTTTTCTATAAGACTATATGCGATATTTTGAAATACTCAGGTGCTAAAGTAGTAACTACTGTCTCTGATGTGTTGTCGAGTGCAATTTTGTTCCGTGATCTTGGAACCTCCTCGACAACTCTTTTACATTGCATTTCAAGTCAGTACGTAAACCAAGTAACTACTTCTTGAAAATTTGAATAAGTAGTCAAAAAAGGAGACGCTGGCCATGGTCAACTTGAAGGATTAGTCCTATTGACCCGTTCTATATCGAAGTATCTCAAGACATCTTTATAAACGACGTCCTAATTATGATTTCTTCTCGGGTTACACGGCAGGGACGTTTTAGTAATCCCGCCATCTATTATTCACTTGTAATCATATCTACAGTTCATTGTGTGTTTATTTATAGTATCTCCAAGTTTCTATTTGATGTCAGTGTTTTTCTTGTGGTCGAGGAAAGAGTTCCTGCTGCAAAACGTGGAAATTTCATTTCAGAGGTGCAATTCATCCAAGCTGGTCACATGTTAGCGTCTAGTCCTCGCGTCGACACAGCTGTAAGGAGAGGGAAAAACAACCTTACACTGTTAGTCAGATTCAGCTTTTAAAATTTATTTCAGCGTTCACCCTATTGAAACACGGGAATCCTACGATGTGCGGACTTCCATTAAAAAGCGTCTTCAGGCAATGTCTGCTTAAAATGTTACCCTAGGTACTCAAAATCACTCGTTTGTTCTGTGGTTTGTCTGGCTACAGCGATTTCTACTCTTTTAACGTCAAATTCTCGTCTGTTGCAACTTCAATTTTCCATGCTGACATTATCATTCCTCATTTGAAAATGTATTCATGCATGAGGGTTTTAACGTGCTAGTGCTTACCACTGCGAAGACTCAGAAATGAGAAACTTCCATATTAGCAAGCACTACTGAATAAAATGAAGATAACTTACAGAAAAAACGCACCAGACCCTGATGGAATTGCAGTTAGATTTTTCAATGAATACGCCGTGCAATGAACGCGTTTCCTAGCTCACTCTTACGTAGATTCACTTGCGTAGCGAATAGTCTTCTGTGACAACAAAAGAGCGCAGCTCATTCCTGTTAACAAAAAGAGTAAACTGTCAGATGCATAGAATCAGTATTGCCGACGTCCGTGTGTTATAGCACGCTCGAGCAACTAACATTATGACATTCCTGAAGGAATATAAGCCTCTCACAGAGACTAAACTCAGATTCAGGAAGAGCACTCGTGTGAAACACAGCCTGCTTTATATGCTGGTAGACAGATACAGTAGATTCCGCCTTCCTAGTTTTTCACGCTGTACCATTTCGTCGGCTACTAACCAAGATACAATCATACAAAGTTTCCTCGCAAATACGTGATCGGTTTGAGGAATATTGGGCTAATAGAAACCACCACACTACACAGTATGGCGAATGTATCAAGAAACAGAATTAACTACTAAGAAGCGATATTAAATTTGATGATCACGTAAAACCAGCATTAGGGAAGGCAAATGAAAGACTTAAGTTTGTTGGACGGGTTCTGGGAAAATGCAACGCATCTGTAAAGACAATCGCCGGCCGCTGTGGCAGAGCGGTTCTAGGCGCTTCATTCCGGAACCGCGCTGCTGTTACGGTAGCAGGTTCGAATCCTGCCTCGGGCATGGATGTTTGTGATGTCCATAGGTTAGTTACGTTTAAGTAGTTCTAAGTCTAGGGGACTGATGACCTCAGATGTTAAGTCCCATAGTGCTTAGATCAATTTGAACCATTTTTGTAAAGACAATCACATACAAGGCGATAGTGCGACAAATTCGTGTAATGTTTCAGTGTTTGGAAGTCGCTATGAAGTAGACATGACAACAGATGTCGAACGAATTCGCAGAGGTGTTGCAAGGACCATGATACAGTGAAGAGCGAAACAAACTGGTACACCTGCTTAATATCGTATAGGGCAACAACTTTATCTTGCAACTCTTCCATTTAGTTCGTGTTTGCAAGTATCAGAAATTGAGTCCGCCTTGATGCAAATCGTGTAGGGCCCCTGCGAGCATGCGAAAGTGGCGTAACACGACGTGGAGTGGACTCGACTAATGCCTGAAGTAGTACTGGAAAGAACTGACATCATGAATCCTGCAGGGCTGTCCGTAAGTCCATAGGAGTACAAAGGGGTGGAGATCTCTTCTGAACAGCACGTTGCAAGGCATCCCAGATATTCTCAATAATGTTCATGTATGGGGAGTTTGGTGGCCAGCGGCGGTGTTTAAACTGAAAAAGTGTTTCTGAAGCTACTCTGTAGCAATTCTGGCCGTGTGCAGTGTCGCATTGTCCTGTTGGAATTGCCAAAATCCGTCGGAATGCACAATGGGCAACTTGAAACGAGACTCGTCCGACCAGGCAACATATTTCCAGTCATCAACAGCCCAATGTCATTGTTGACGGGCCCTGGCGAAGCGTAAAGCTTTGTGTTGTGCAGTCATCAAGGGTACACAAGTGGGCCTTCAGCTCATCGATGATGTTTCGTTGAATGGTTCACTCGCTAACGCTTGTTGATGGCCCAGCATTGAAATCTACAGCAGTCTGCGGAAGAGTTGAACGATTCTCTTCAGTCGTCGTTGGTTCCGTTCTAGCAGGATCTTTTTCCTGAGACAGCGGTGTGGAAGATTTGATGTTTTATGGTATTCCTGGCATTCACGGAACACTCGTGAAATGGTCGTACGGTAAAATCCCCACTTCATCGCTATCTCTGAGATGCTGTGTCCGATCGCTCGTGCTCCGATTGTAACACCACGTTCAAACTCACATAAATCTTGATAATTTGCAATTGTAGCAGCAGTAAACGATCTAACATCTGCTCCAAACACTTGTTGTCTTATATAGGAGTTGCCGACTGCAGCGCCGTTTTCTGCCTTGTTACGCATCTCTGTATTTGAAAACGCATGCCTATACTAGTTTCTTTGGCGCTTCAGTGCAGAGCGTCTTTGCCGATAGGAAATCGTAACATAAATTCTCGATGTACGTGAGTTGGAATTCTTGGCAGTAATGCGACGTAGTTGTCGCCAACCCTATTGTGTAAATTAAGAGAACCTCTATTCGAAGAAGACTGTGTGAGCACCATGCTGGCACCGTCATATATCTCGTGTAAGGATTATGAGAGTAAGGTGAGACAAATTCTGCCTTTACTAGGCAGAAATCAAATCTGCATGTGGAATGCACTTCCTTGACTCTTGTGCAGAAAGGAGTGCAGTATTCTGCTGCATCCATTTTCAATAAGCTACCACAAGAACTCAAAAATCTTAGCAGTAGCCCAAACACTTTTAAGTCTAAACTGAAGAGTTTCCTCATGGCTCACTCCTTCTATTCTGTCGAGGAGCTCCTGGAAGAGCTAAAAAATTAAGCAAATTCCAGTGTTACATTCTTGATTTTCTTTATTTAAACTAACGACTTGTCGCCTGAATATGTTTCTTATATTTCATTTTATCTGTTTCTACAATCGTGTTATAATTTCATGTATTGACTCGTTCCATGACCATGGAGACTTCTCCTAAATGTGGTCCCACGGAACAATAAATAAATAAATAAATAAATAAATAAATATAGCCACTCATCTTTCACTCTCTTAATATGCGAATGGAATAGGAAATAAAATCGTTATTATTGTTAGGATGTACCCTTCGACGTGCATTGCCCTGTGGTTTGTTGAGCAAATATGATCATGTTCATGTATCGCTCAATTTTTCCCAGAAACGTGTATTAACTGATGCACCGTTTATTGACATCTTCCCATCCTTACCTGCGATCATCAGATTCTCAGCAAACAGCACTTTTGTAAAAGTTTTAGTAAATTTATCGTTCATTACCTACAGCTTATTTTTTATAGCGTGTATATAAATACTAAAAAAATATGGGTGAAAGTTGACACCCTACTCCTACTACTTTGTTACTATTTACAGATGCTGTTCCATATGTGAAACTCTGAACTCTTACTCTACTATTCACTTATAAAGGGGTTGAACTGCTTTGATTGTGTGCACTCGTACTCCAGTATTTCCTAGTATTCTACATAGATAACTTCCGTCGTAACGTATTTAATGTATTCATAGATGTTATGGATAAATTAAATCTTCTTCTTATTTCCGCTGTGTAAGCGTAAAAATGCAGCCTGAATGCGTTATTCGTTTGCTGAATGCATGCTGGACATCTTAAATACGAACATGATTAATAGAACCTTAATTTTAAGTAGTCATTTTAATTTATATTTTGCAACAGGTGTAAAAAACGCTTTCTTCTGTAATTTGTACAATGACTTGTCTTTGTTCTTATGTTGTGTGTATATTAGAGCTTCATTCCGTTCTTGTAACAGATATCCTTCTGCGAGATAATATTCACAAATTCAGAAATCTCTATCAGTTCATACGATACATGCTTGGCTAGTTCCATATTTACATACCCAGTACGAAAAAAAAAATGGCTCTGAGCACTATGGGACTCAACTGCGGAGGTCATTAGTCCCCTAGAACTTAGAACTAGTTAAACCTAACTAACCTAAGGACATCACAAACATCCATGCCCGAGGCAGGATTCGAACCTGCGACCGTAGCGGTCTTGCGGTTCCAGACTGCAGCGCCTTTAACCGCACGGCCACTTCGGCCGGCCCATACCCAGTACGTGTTCATTTCATTTTATTGTGTTCATTCCTTTGTTGTCTCTTTTTATTTCTCATAATTAAATAGTACCATGGGAACAGTATCGCGGTTTATAGGCTGTACTTCAATTCTTGAACAATGAGATTTATAATAAATTAACCACTCAATCTCAGCTGCTTCATTCACGTTTGTTGAGTTTACCTACGATCTTAATATTATACTTGGACATACATGAAAATCACATTCGACGTTGTTAACTTGGAGGTTACAGGGTCCCCGGTTAGTTTTGTGCATATCTTTCTTTGAAAACGATGATTTCCTTCTGTGATCCACTCCGATAAACATATCATTAGCTGTTACCGGCATCATCAGATATGCTACATTCTGTTCTTGATTTGTGTGTGTCTCGGTGTCTTCATTCCAAATTCTTATTTCTCTAATGCTTTTTCAATTATTTCCTAGTTCCAAACGTCTCAGTTGAACCTTGCGTTATTATGCCTTTAATTCGAGTCCATTCTTTGTGTACCAGTGCGTTATTACTCACAGGTCTGGAATGCCCTTTCTGGTTTAGACTACTGTGTTACAAAGTTTTTGAAGCTTTCGTGGCTACTTGTTGACAAATATCGTGTTGGCTTTTGTGTCAAGTTCTTCGGCCGACGTTTGTCTGACGATTTTTCTGATGCTGCGCCGGCACGAGTGTCTCACACTGACAAAGCTTCACCCTTCATTGCTAGTGTCGTAGTGGAGGCAAGCAGATTATATGTACCTATCTTGCTAACGTCCGATGGCTTTATGTGATCATTACGCTGTGGTTCTTCCCCTGCTACTTGCAAAGGTCGTTCGCTGCAGCACGGGAACCCAGAATCCGTTCACCTTGGGGCTCTCCTCTTTCTTGTTGAAGCTATTGTCATGTTTGTGGATTTCTATGGCTTCCCTGAACAAGGGGATGTGGTAGACCTTCTTCGCAGCAAGAACTCCCGTGTCGGCTAATTTCGCTGGGTGGTCAGACTCACACAGCGCGTGCTTCGCCATGGCCGATTTCTCCACCTGTACCAACAACCGTCCCAACCTGCAATACGTTGGTACAGACGTTTGATAATAGAAATGGGAAGTAAAAGTAGAACCTCATCTGAAAGCTTCGGATTCGGGTTGAGATTTTTCTGTGATTTTGTTCCACATACTTCAATGTTCTGTAAGATAGGGCTCAATCACTTGTATACACTGTGAGTCTGACTGAACATGTATTTTTGTGGCTACTCCGATGCTTGAAGTAGATAGCTCAGGTTCTTATTTCATTATGTCTAGAGAACTTTATTGTTACTGTTACGTAAGATGACTTCATCACTGTAAATGAAAAACAAAAAAGTAAATAAAAATAAAACTATGTAGATTCCAAAGCATCGGACTCTCCAGCACATGTGTTTCTTTTTAACCATTTCGAAACGATCGCTCGTAGCGCTAGCGGTAAATTTGTCGTCCCCATTACGGGCACCAGTATCAACATCTGCATCACCATATATATTCAGCATGTTACTATCAAGTGCACGGCGCAGGGTGCATCGGACCAATATTATGGAATTTGCGTATTATTGTACAGGATGAACCAGAACTCCACCGACAACATTTCTGAAATTATTCGGATACTTTTTGAGTGTATTTGTATAAGCATCCCGCGTTTTCCGGCGACTCGTTACAGAAATACGGCCTCTGCCTGCAGAGGTTCTGCTTTGGGTTTATTTTTCCGGCAGTGTTAGCTGTACGTTAACAGTGATACACAGCTGTACGGATAGGTTTACTGGAGCGTTGGTCGATATGCACCTCGTTTCTCGTTTGTGGATTCACTTTATGTCATGGAAGAGCAGCATAACAACGCTATGCTGAACTGTTCCAGTAGCGACAACAACCACATCGCAGTACAGTACTTCGTCTGTGCATTGTTGCATTACACTGTGTTGTCTGTTATATTCTGTAAATTTTGGTAATTGCATATTATATGTTTCTCCAATGTTGTGAAGGTATTTTTACAGAATCAGCTACGACTGCGGTAACGAACCGAATAAATTACAATTACATTATTACTTCGTGACGAGCCACCGGAGAACCCGGGTCGCTGATATTGAAATGCTAAGAATACTCTTAACATCGATTTGCTGCAAAGTTCTTGAGCATATTCTCAGTTCGAATAATGAATTTCCCTGAGACGGGAAAGCTTATGCTCACAAATGAAAACGGATTTAGAAACCATCCCTCGTACGAATGTCAGCTTGCCGTTTTCTCAAACGATATCCATCGAACCGTGTATGGAGAGTAACAGGCAGATTTCATATTCCTAGTTATTCCGGAAATTGTTTGACACGATATCCCGCCGCAAGCAACTAACGAAGGTACGAGCATGTGGATGTGAGTAGCTCGAAAACTTCCTCATTAATGGAATCCAGTGAGTTGTGCTCGACAGCGAGTGTTCATCAGAGACAAGAGTATCGCCAGGAGCTCCCGCTGGATCGCTCTTATTTTCTGTATGCATAAAAAATCTGACGAAGGTTCATATGGTTCAAATGGCTCTGAGCACTATGGGACTTAACATCTGAGGTCATCAGTCCCCTAGAACTTAGAACTACTTAAACCTAGCTACCCTAAGGACATCACACACATGTAGAATTCGAACCTGCGACCGTAGCAATCGCACGGTTCCGGACTAAAGCGCCTAGAATCGCTCGGCCACCACGGCCGGCTCTGACGAACGGGTTGAGTGGTAATTGACGGGTGTTTACGGATGATACTGTGGTGTACGATATGGTTTCATCTTTGAGTGACTGTAGGATGATATAAGGTGATTTAGACAAAATTTCTAGTTGGTGCGACTAGTGGCAGCTAACTTTAAATGTAGGAAAGTGTAAGTCAGCGCTGATGAGCAGGAAGACAATCCGGTAATGTTCGAATACAGCGTTAGTAGTGCGCTGCGTCACACATTCGCGTCCATTAAATACCTAGGTGTAACGTTGCAGATTGATATGAAACGGAACGAGTACGTAAAGACGGTAGTAGCGAAGGCGAATGGTCGATTTCGATTTATTGGGGGAATTTCAGAAAAGTGTGGGTCATCTATAAAGGAGACAACGTACAGAACACTAGTACGAACCGCTCTTGGGTATTGATTGGGGGTTTGGTATCAGCGTCTGGTCGCATTATAGGAAAATATCAAAGCAATTCGGAGGCGGGCTGCTATATTCGTTACCGGTAGGTTTCAGCAACATGCACGTGTTACGGAGATACTTTGGGAACTCAAATGGGAATCCCTGGCTGCAAGGCTACATTCTTTTCGAGGAACACTACTGAGAAAATTTAGGGAACCAGCATCTGAAGCTGACTGCAGAAAAATTTTGCTGCCGCCAACGTACATTTCGAGTAATGAGGAGGAGGAGGAAGAGATTAGTGTTTAATGTCCCGACGACGTAGGAGTCATTAGAGACGAAGCATAAACTCGGATTAATAGAGAAAGAAAGTGGCCGTGCTCTTTCGAAAGAACCATCCCGGCATTTGCCTTAAGCGGTTTAGGGAAATCACGGCAAATCTAAATATGGATAATCCGACACGGAAATGAATCGATTGCTTTCCAGGTAATTCATAATAAGAAACAATGTGAAATAACTGGAATCACAAGCCTGGAAAATGTTACATTTATTGTTGGGCTTTTCTGGGTCGATGAACATTCATTTGTTGTACAAACATTCTGTTCTCTCTGTAAATCTTTTCTTTATACAGCCTAGTCAGAAACTGTCTAAATAGCTTGTAAAGGCGTTGCAGAGTAAGTCGTGTTGAGAAATAGTCGTTAAGAAAAAAGTTCGATATCTTGCGACGTCACCGAGTTAATCGGCATTGAACATAGCCAATCAGGCCGTTTTGCGGGCAAATTCGAGCGCCCCACAAGAGACGGTGTTGAAAATGTGTTTTTCGTTTAGATTCCTAAAACCAGACAAGAGAGCGATACAAAAATTGGTCTTGGGACGGCACTAATAAGGGAGGATGAGAGTAGCGTTTGACGTCCTGTCGACAACGAGGTCATACGAGACGGAGCACAAGCTCGGATTAGGGAAGGATGGGGAAGGAAAGCTGCCGTGCCCTTCCGTATGAGCCATCCCGGCATTTGCCTCAATCGATTTAGGGAAATCATGGAATCAGGGTGACCGGATGCGGGTTTAAACAGTCGTCCTCCAGAAATCGAGTTGAGTATGCTAACCACTGCGCCACCTCGTTTGGTTTCGCGTGAGGACACGAAGATAAGATTAGAGAGATTAGTGCTCGTCCGGGGGCAGTAGAGAGTCGTTTCTCCCTCGCTTTACTTGCGACTGGAACAGGAAAGAGAATAATTAGTAGTGGTACAACGTACCCTGAGCCAACCACAATGCGGTGGCTTACAGAGCGTGTATGTAGATATATATAAGGTATCAAATGGTTGAAATGGCTCTGAGCACTATGGGACTTAATATCTGTGGTCATCAGTCCGCTAGAACTTAGAACTACTTAAACCTAACTAACCTAAGGACATCACACACATCCATGCCCGAGGCAGGATTCGAACCTGCGACCGCAGCGTCACGCGGTTCCAGACTGATGCGCGTAGAACCGCACGGCCACACCGGCCGGCTATAAGGTATCCTCAAAAGCCTCTGAAAGTTCTGGTTTTCTCGGTATATGCCTATGTATTGCCCTAATCTGCCTTTTCATGATCCCTACTCGAGATATACACTGGTGACAGCATAAGAGTGTCACAGTATTCTATTTCTCCAAACTTATTGTACAGGATTGCACATGCACCGCGCCGTCTTTCTTCCAGCAGTTCCCACTTAAGTCCCCGGAAAGTTTCTGCTACATTTGATTTTATCCATGATCAGTTTCGATCCTAGCAGCACATTTCTGACTTCGTTCGTTGTCTGTTATGATGCCTACTTGTTAAGGAAAAAAAATGAAAAAGTACTGAAATTGTTTACACTGGCGTCTTTATGTGATTTTCTTTGCAAATACATTTCGCTCTTCCTAGAAACGTTTCAGAAAATAAAATCTTCTGTTCACCATCCCAAATGCTCGTTTTACGTGATCGTCCCATTTAATTTCATTTCTTAATATTACCGAACTATCAGTTTAATAAGCCACTGCTGCACAATACTAACGCGAATTCTCGACAGACGAATGGAAAAACTGGTCGAAACCGACCTCGGGGAAAATCAGTTTGCATTCCGTAGAAATGTTGAAACACGTGAGGCAATACTGACCCTACGACTTATCTTAGAAAACAGATTAAGGAAAGGCAAACCTAGGCTTCTAGCATTTGTAGACTTAGAGAAAGCTTTTGACAATGTTGACTGGAATACTCTCTTTCAAATTCTGCAGGTACAGAAACCAGATGGCAGTTACAAGAGTAGAGGGGCATGAAAGGGAAGCAGTGGTTGGAAAGAGAGTGAGACAGGGTTGTAGCCTCTCCCCGATGTTATTCAATCTGTATATTGAGCAAGCAGTAAAGGAAACAAAAGCCGGCCGAAGTGGCCGTGCGGTTAAAGGCGCTGCAGTCTGGAACCGCAGGACCGCTACGGTCGCAGGTTCGAATCCTGCCTCAGGCATGGATGTTTGTGATGTCCTTAGGTTAGTTAGGTTTAACTAGTTCTAAGTTCTAGGGGACTAATGACCTCAGCAGTTGAGTCCCATAGTGCTCAGAGCCATTTGAACCATTTTTGAAAGGAAACAAAAGAAAAATTTGAAGTAGGAATTAAAATCCATGGAGAAGAAATAAAAACTTCGCCGATGACATTGTAATTCTGTCAGAGACAGCAAAGGACTTGGAAGAGCAGCTGAACGGAATGGACGGGATCTTGAAAGGAGGATATAATATGAACATCAACAAAAGCAAAACGGGAATAATGGAATACAGTCGAATTAAATCGGGTGATGGTGAGGGAATAAGATTAGGAAATGAGACACTTAAAGTAGTAAATGAGTTTTGCTATTTGGGAAGCAAAATAACTGATGATGGTCGAAGTAGAGAGGATATAAAACGTTGACTGGCAATGGCAAGGAAAGCGTTTCTGAAGAAGAGAAATTTGTTAACATCGAGTATAGATTTAAGTGTCAGGAAGTAGTTTCTAAAAGTATTTGTGTGGAGTGTAGCCATGTATGGAAGTGAAACATGGACGATAAACAGTTTGGACAAGAAGAGAATAGAAGCTTTCGAAATGTGGTGCTACAGAAGAATGGTGAAGATTAGATGGGTAGATCACATAACTAATGAGGAGGTATTGAATAGAATTGGAGAGAAGAGAAATTTGTGGCACAACATGACTAGAAGAAGGGATCGGATGGTAGGGCATATTCTGAGGCATCAAGGGATCACCAATTTCGTATTGGAGGGCAGCGTGGAGGGTAAAAATCGTAGAGGGAGACCAAGAGATGAATACGCTAAACAGTTTCAGAAGGATGTGGGTGCAGGGGTACTGGAGATGGAGAATCTTGCACAGAATAGAGTAACATGGAGGGCTGCATCAAACCAGTCTTTGGACTGAAGACCACAACAACAAGAGTATTAAACAGTTACTCGATTTAACGTTTAGAAGTGTTCGGCACTAATCTTGTAAGCAGATATTATAATATTCATTCTCTAAGACAATGAAAGAAATCATTTCCTCGCTGTTCTCTTTGTTTGTGGCTCCATACTTACACTCAGGGGGAATTTCAGCGCTGTAGTGCGAAGCGGGTTTGAAGTGAGTCGTGGTAAATGGTGTGTTGCAGCAGAAAGTGATTTGTGCTGTGCAGAAAGCGGCCACTCGGCTGCGGCGAGGCCGGATGGCCGCAGTGTTTATTCCAGTGCTCGCTCGTTCAAAAACGCGCTGACTCACTTCCTCGTCTCGCTTGTGCAGCCAACATAAAAGCACTTTAACGCAGGTAATACAGCAGCGGCCAACAAAAATCTCTCCCGTCTCGGCCGCTCTGGTTTAGAAGGTTCTGCCTTGCCACGGCCATCGCTCCTCCACAGATAATTCCCTATCTATGGAATTACGAGGCAGCTTCCTGCAGGCAAACTCCACAAGACGTTTCGGACTTTTTTTATTTTGTTATCTCTGACTGCAAACTGTACAATAAAAACTTTAATTAACGGACATTTACAACCACTTGCACCAGCACACTCACTTTACACACGTGTAAGTGGGCTGTACCTTCCACACTCATACTCTTAAAAAAAAGTTAGACTGTCTGTACTTCGAGGAGCTACTGACATCATTGAGCAAGAACACACGTGTAAACGCCTTCCGACTTTTTATAACACTTATTATATCTGTATTGTTTGAGTACATGACTGTCAATTTTTCCTTATGCATGCCAGACTAAATTCAGTGTAGGACGACTTACCACAGTTCATGTCCAGCACTAAGTAACGCCTAGTGGTTTGATCCTAATGCGTAAGTCTGTGTTGTTATTTTCTTAAATGTTACTAACAGTTCTACGGTATTTATAGAAACCTGATTCCTTAAAGTTACCTCAAATATTTGTCTTCAGTTTTGTTCAATACGTGAAGAGAATAGTCCCTTTACTGAAACCGGTAACATGTGCTAGTAAATCATTCCCGACTTCAGTTCATGTAGAATATTCTGACACTATAAGTCACCCCTGGCAAAACAGAATCGCTATTAAGTTACTGTGACTCTTCACGAAATATTTGTAAAAAACAATGTCTTGTCACAGAACATGTCCACGGTTGCAGTTTTTAATGTTATTTAACATGCAGCTCATTACTTTTCCTTTAATTGCCGCAAACTTTAGCCGAAAATTAACGATTCTGATTCTAAAATGTCTTTTTAACGAAAGGTTCAAAAGCAGCATGCTAAGAAAACACTAGTGAGTTCTAGAAGCAGCAGCGTCCTCTTTAACTTCTTCTACCGAGCCCTATCAGTGGCGAAGACACAGTAGTCTTGCATACTCGTACCTCACAGTTTGCTATTCAGTATAACTAAGCTCGAGACAATAAACCTCTTTTCAGCACACAGTATTTAAATCAACTCATCAGTAGTATACGGCCGAGGTGCCAACAGGTTGTAGCTTTAACTGTGGTTCTTACACAGTAGGTTAAGATAGTGAGCCCGGTTTTTGGAGAACCAGGGATCAGTTCCCTATCTGGTCACCCAGATTATTTTTCGTGGTTTCTTTAAATTGCGTAAGGAAACTGCCACGATCGATCCTTTGGAGACTATGTAGCCGATTTTATTTCCCATCCTTGTCCTATTCGAGCCTGTATCCAGCTGATCGTGACTTTGTCATCGAAGGGACATTAATTCCCAACACAATGTTTTATCAACCTTTCTTGAGAGATACCTTTCCTCAGCCAAATTTGTCGAAAAAAGTAGCAACATTCCCAAAAACAATTAAGATTAGTTGCACAAATATCTGGAGTAGAAACTGAAGGAAAGAAGCTGAAGGAAAGGTACAAAGCCGTTTTTTTCTTCCTGCCTTTGACTAATTCTCCTCGCCAAAAGGTACTTTTACTACCCGACGGCTAGAAACTGCTGTTTATTGAACAGTAACGAAGGGACAGAAATTGCTATGTGAAACTCTATTTGCAGGTGAATCTGTGCATTAATACAACATCTGAATAGATCAAAAGTGATAGTACAAGCTGAATGAAAACTGAAAAATTATTCACTTAATATTTTCCTTACTATTGTCCGACAACAGGGTTCAAGACAATCTGGCTTATCTTCTGCTATCTGTGTTTTCTACTTTGCGATGCTTACCACTACGAATGGGAACTGCGAAAGGGAAACATCTAAAAGAGTTCGAACATTTTGAACTCAGAAAGGTAAATTTCTAGAAAACGTAATGAAAGTGTACGGAAAACAAATAGCGGTGACTTGTGGATCGTTATCGCGAATGTGCTTGTGCCGTATGAGACATTTGACTCAGAACATAAACACTGCAAATGACGGTCAAGTTGTTGCAGATCACTAATATAGATGTTATACCAGTGATAGTCAACCTGGTTCCTACCACCCACTAAGGGGCGTTAAAGGCTTTAAAATGCTATAATCTGCTTTATAAATTTTGTAAAGTTGCCTCCCTACGTTACAAATTACCGTTACTGTGACTGGTGGACGGTTAGAAAATTATAGTAATAACAGAGATTCAAAGGTGGGTGGTAGGTAAAAAAGATTGACTACCTCTTCTGAACCAAACGGTCGCAGAGTATGAACTTGAAAAGATATATTAGGAATGTGTGACAGACTGGCATGCATTTGGCAGTCAACGTCATTCAGAGGAGCAATTCGAGAACGTTTCAAAAGCGGACACTCAGCTTCCAGTTTGTAGGCCTTAGCCATTGGCCTTCAGAGCTCCATTGAGGGAATGATTCGGGTTCAGTTGTGGTCTGAAACAGAAATTTAATCAGACAGGGTGTTTTGGCTACACGAATTTCGTAACACTTCCCATTTGATAAATCAAACGGGCGTCAACCTTTTTAAAATACAACCGAGTAAATTTCCTTCAATTGTGGAAAACATCAAAGTTTTTTTGTACACAATTTCTAACGTGCCCTCTATCTCTGAAAGAAATTCTTTATTCATCTATCGTTAATTATTTAATTTTCTCTTTTTTCTAAATTCCGCACTTTCTGTCAGAAGTAAGCTACAAAATGCTCATTAAAGTTGAGAATGATGCCTTCACCTCTCTCGGGAATTTTCTGTATGTTGAACTGGCGTTTGCAGTCACAAACCTTAAATATCTGACTTGATATTTCTCAGTCTCGGTTGAGAAGCACTATTTTGAGCTCCGTGAACAAGGTGTTAGTTTCGTCGTGTATCAATATCTGAGATCGTCATAGGTTACACTGATTATAATAAAATCCTTTTCTAAATCAAGGGTACGGGAAAATAAAAACGGCCGGGAGAGTATTGATAAGGGAAAGGACCTGAATCTGTATGCTTACAAACTTTCCGTTGAGCAGCAGTCAAAGCGCCAAGACGAGCTTTCGCATGTTGTGTTCTGCCGGTGCTCTCTGAGTGATGGGGAATCGAGGCATTTAGATCCTAAGATTTTAATTTCTTCAGATGAGGCCTGTTTCAGCCTGTCAGGCTATGATAACTTACGGTACATGCGCTGTTATACATCAGATAATACTCTTCAGTACTTTGAACATGTCATGCATAATCCCAACATCAGTTTTTGGTGCTCAGTATATGGTGTCCGCATCGTAATACAGTTGTTTTACAAAAATGTTAACGCTAAGTGGTATGTCTCAAGATTGTTTAATCCATATGTGAATCAACTCACAGAGGATGAAAGACTGTGTGGATATTTTCAGCGAAGCAGAGCTACAGCACACACCGTCTTGAGACTCTCGTCACAGGCGCATGAGGTGTTTGGTGAGGAGATGACTCCCAGCAGAGGCAGTGGAATCTCCTAGCCACCTTGAACACCTCATCTCTCTCCCTATGGGGCAGATTGAAGCGTCAGGTGTGATCAAGCAATTCTCACACACTCGAAGAGCTACAGCAAAACAGCGAAAACACTGTCGCTGCTATTCCTCAGGCAGAGCTACTAGGCGTGTCTCACAATTTGATAAATAGAGCACAATGCTGCATCGATGTCACGGATGGCTATTTGCAGTTTCTCCTGCGATGTTCATGAAGAACGCTCATTTCCATCTTAGCCTCATTGTAAATTGTTTCCGGGCCAGTTTCTTTCTCCCGCCGTGTGTAAGAAACTCTTCAAAACAATCCCAACACAAATTTCTTTTACAACAGTATCATACGCCAACAGTATTGAGAAATATCAGTCAAGTAATAAAAAGTGTGCCTTCAACGAGCAAAAATTCACTTCTGGTTTTCTTCTTCATAAAGTATGTTGTCACTGAGAACTTGGCCCCGCCGGAGGTTCGAGTCCTCCCTCGGGTATGGGTGTGTGTGTGTTGTTCTTAGCATAGTTAGTTTAAGTAGTGTGTAAGTCTAGGTAACGATGACCTCAGCAATTGGGTCCTTTAGGAATTCACACACATTTTAACAGCCGGCCGCTGTGGCCGAGCGGTTCTAGGCGCTTCAGTCCGGAACCACGCTGCTGCTACTGCCGCAGGTTCGAATCCTGCCCCGGGCATGGATGTGTGTGATGTCCTTAGGTTCGTTAGGTTTAAGTAGTTCTAAATCTAGGGGACTGATGACCTCAGATGTTAAGGCCCATAGTGCTTAGAGCCATTTGAACCATTTTTTAACATTTTGAGAACTTGTCAGTGTTTATTGGTGTAAGATAACTGATACGTTTTTCCGTCGCTATGAGCTTGGAAGGTGCAAGATACTGCTAGATGCGACAACATGAGTGATTTCGCGAATAACGTACAGAGAAACTAGAGAAAGTTCATATATTCCAACAACAATAAATTGCGTGTTCCTACATTCAGACTACAGTGACTAGAAAATGAGTAGGGATATTACTTACTTGAGCTCTAATTGTCAGGGGGCAAAAAACAGTGAACAGCAATCGTTCTGCGAGTGTATTATCACTACTTGCATTAGGACCATATGCTTTCGATGCAGGGGACGCTGATCAATAATTAAGATGACAGCGGTAGTAATTGGACCTACTAACATCTGTAGAAGCTATAGTAGTCGTTATTAATCCGTCAGCAGTATATTCAAATGGTTCAAATGGCTCTGAGCACTATGGGACTCAACTGCTGTGGTCATAAGTCCCCTAGAACTTAGAACTACTTAAACCTAACTAACCTAAGGACAGCACACAACACCCAGCCATCACGAGGCAGAGAAAATCCCTGACCCCGCCGGGAATCGAACCCGGGAACCCGGGCGTGGGAAGCGAGAACGCTACCGCACGACCACGAGATGCGGGCAGCAGTATATTAGTTGTACTCATAGTTGCTGCAATAGAACTAATAACAACAGATGGTAACTATACATATAGTATAATTTTGTAAAACTGATTGAATATAATGAAAATCTATAGCCTTTCTCAGTAAAAGGAAAGGGACATCCAAGTGAGAGTGGAGAACAATATGTAGGGTTGCGTGTAGGCAGCCATCCAAATATTAGAATGCTAATAATAGACGAAATACACACACAGAAAAAGCGATGTGAAAAATATTGCAAAGCTACATTAAGATACACCGTAAAAAACATACTAAAAATGATCGTCATAAAGATTTACACACACACAAATCTGGCTGTAAAAGCAATTGTTTTTACCATGAATTTCGACTAGAATGGATAAATAATAAAAAAATTTCTCTGCCAATATAGATAAACATTTTCGTCCTCGTGTGTTGTGAAAGCCGTACTGTGAAGACAATGATTATTTTGGCTCAGATTTACCATTTTGGTTAATCTTCAAAAGTGAATAACAGGTTGGTTCCCTGAAGGAGGGCGCGTTGCTTGCCTGCCCCTTGTTTCTCCAACAGAAATACTGTTCCGCTACGAATTACAGCGCAGCCGTTGGAGCGGGCAGAGAATCCTTATAAGAAAGTAGCGAGGTCATCTGCGTTGCGGAGAACTGTTTCTCCTCTGTTTTTATGTCCGCGGTGGTGTGGGGGAGGCATATAAAGTAACATCACCGCATCCATGAGTTAAGCACTTTCCCGTCGGTAATTCCAAAGAAAACTGTTCTTTTAATTAAAACTTATTTTGAGATTTCAGTGTTCCTTGAGCGTCACGGCTGCCCCAAAATTATGTCTGTTACTAGTAACTGAGGACTAGCCATCAGTTTTGGACTCCAGAATAAACTGTATGGACCCAAGAAATCTGAGGTGAGTTCCAGCACGGCAGGTTATAAATCATGAACATGTCTCACAAAATAAGTCTCTTCTTTGTTTTTTTCTATTACGGAATAAATGTATAATTCGTCTTTATTGGGTGGCACACAACGAAACACCTTTCCTTTCCTCCCATAGCTTCTGATCTACCGTTTTTCAAACGCTGCTAACCCGTTTCGTGATGTTCGAGCACGGATTTTTAATCTAAAAGCGTGGAATTATGTAGTTCAAATCAAATGGCTCTGAGCGCTATGGGACTTAACTTCTGAGGTCATCAGTCCCCTAGAACTTAGAACTACTTAAACCTAAGGACATCACATACACATCCATACCCGAGGTAGGATTCGAACCTGCGATCGTAGCGGTCGCGCGGTTCCAGACTGTAGCGCCTAGAACCGCTCGGCCACCCCGGCCGGCAATTATGTAGTATTAATTCAGTAATGTCAGGGAGGTTACATTTTATAGTATGTAAATTATTACACTGAAATCCTAATACAAACCTTCTCTCATGAGATTTCTTGCTGAGAGTACGGTGTGCATTTTTTTGAATGGAATGTCTGCATCCGTTGAGGGGACACTCCGTATGTAGGAAAATCAGAGGATCGCTATTTACGGTTGAGACAAATGTGCGTTACTGTGCACCGTACATTTGCCACAAGGACTGGAAGTGATTATTGACAAACAGAATATATTCAAACCTACATTCGATATTTTTGTTTCTGAAAACTACTTTTATGACTCTGAGCACTATGGGACTCAACTGCTGAGGTCATTAGTCCTCTAGAACTTAGAACTAGTTAAACCTAACTAACCTAAGGACATCACAAACATCCATGCCCGAGGCAGGATTCGAACCTGCGACCGTAGCGGTCTTGCGGTTCCAGACTGCAGCGCCTTTAACCGCACGGCCACTGCGGCCGGCCCTACTTTTATGCTCTGCTCTAATACCTAATGCTCACGTAACTATGATTGTTACAGAATAAATAAAATTTAACTTATATTATTTGCAATCACAACTCAGGATTACAGTCTGTGTTTGCACGTATTATTCGTGGAACATGCGGATGTGGTTTTCAACATTAGGGCAGTACCGTTACTATTCAACTTACTTATGATTTATCAGCTTGTATAGAAAAAAATCATTATTGTTCGGTTGTATCATTCCAAATTGCATTGAGTCGTTTCATGACAATATGACAGCACTGCATTGTTGTTGTAGAAAGAAATAATAACATCTAAAAAGTTGTGACTAATAAATGACTACCATCGACTGTAATGGTGGGAACTTTGCGGCGTTTTTGCCTCTTGAATCGTTTGTTTTCCATGTAGTTTATTATAAGAAACATTGTGAAAATACTGGATTCCGCAAGCCTGGAAATTGGTGCAATCATTATTTGGATTTTTCTGGCTCAATGAACGTCCACTCGTTGTAAAAGCATTCACTTCTCTCTGTAAACCGCTTCATTATACAGGGTGGTCACAGACAGTCTGAAACGCTTGTAAAGGCTTTGTAAGGTAAGTTGTGTTGAGAAATAACTATTAAGAAACAAGTTCGATGTCTTGCACCGCTACCGAGCTAATTAGCATTGAACATGGCCAATCAGGCCGTTGCGCGCGCAAGTTCAAGCGGCCCGCCAGAGACGGTGTCGCAAACGTGTTTTTCGTTTGGTTTCCTAAAATCGAACAGGATTGCAAAAAATCTCGGATTACGGAAGAATGGGAAAGGAAAGCGGCCGTACCCTCTCATAGGAGCCATCCCGATTTTTGTCTTAATCGATTTAGGGAAATCACGGAATTAGGATGACCGGACGCGGGTTTTAACCTTCGCTCTCCCAACTGCGAATCCAGTGTGCTAACCACTGCGTTAGCCCCCTCAGTACGGCACTGAAGATCGAACCCGAGCCAAAGGCTGAGCAATCTCGTGCGCTATCAGCTACGCTATGCGAACAACTGACACTAATTGTTTCTGGCGGGCCGTTTCAGTTTGCTGGCGCAACTGCCTGATTGGCCAACTACAATTCTAACTAACTCGAAAACTGCGCAACGTATCAGATTTTTTTCGTAACAGTTATTTATCAACACAGACTACCCTGAAACACCCTTACAAGCTTTTCATACTGTTTCTGAGCACCTTCTATAATCAAATACGACAACTGGGTAAACATTTTATTCTTTCAGCCTCTGCGAAACAGAACACTGAAATCCAGGAAATGCTAAATATGTGACGCGAAAATATTGTTCTGGATTCAGCTGACACATGTTGTCCCAACTCCTTGTCAGACAGTAAACTAGCTTGTGTCAAATAAAGGAGACAGCCATAATATTTTATAAATGGTTTTAGGCCTAGAAGGAATAATACCAAAGAGTCTAGTGTAGAGCTATTTAGTTTTTTCTTGTAACTTATTTATCCATCAGAATACAGACGCAACTTTTTTTTAATTGCAACGATATTTTACAGCCCTTAAAATGTGAAGTAAAGTGATATCCGTCCGCAGCTCGTGGTCGTGCGGTAGCGTTCTCGCTTCCCACGCCCGGGTTCCCGGGTTTGATTCCCGGCGGGGTCAGGGCTCTGCCTCGTGATGACTGGGTGTTGTGTGATGTCTTTAGGTTAGTTAGGTTTAAGTAGTTCTAAGTTCTAGGGGACTGATGACCATAGATGTTAAGTCCCATAGTGCTCAGAGCCATTTGAAAGTGATATCCTAGCTACCAAACTTCTGCAGAGAACCTTTCAGCAAGAGTAGCAGGGAAGTATGTTAAAAACCAATTGTGCCAGCATAATGCAGACTCAGTTCCGTTGCCGTGAACGTATCGCATAACTGTGCTGAAATAAAAAGTATGCATTGCATTCAATATTCCATGCTACTTCTACGTAGGATTAATTTTATTCTGAACATAAAAGGAATAGGGAAACAGAGCTATAGCAAAACATTTCTCAGTGTTCGGTTTATCTTCCGAATATATGGTTTAATTAAGTGTACATGAATTACATTCCTCCAGTTCATGGAACTTCATTTGCTATAGCTGTCGGTGAGGGGTCGACAAAGGAACCAGTTGTATCTCGTTTGACAAATACGTCAGACATGTATTAACTGTGAAGCTATTTTATGAATTCTGCAACATTAATAATAACGGCAGTTTAGCTTTCCCGGGTCATCCTTTCTAAATTGGAAAAGAAGATGGCTCTAAGCACTACGGGACTTCCTAACTAACCTAAGGACATCACACACATCCATGCCCGAGGCAGGATTCGAACCTGCGACTGCAGTAGCAGCGCGGTTCCGGACTGAAGCGCCTAGAATCGCTCGGGCACAGCGGACGGCTTGGAAAATAAGAATAGCAGTTTTAATTCACAGGTGGTAATTCGATTTGCTTCGTAGAGTCCACTGTTTTTGCAAAGTTTATAGCATTCGTCGTTGCACGAATCGGTGTCCTGACACGAAGGCTATCAATAGAGGAGAACGTACAAATTTCATAAAGTGAAGCTTGAAGAAAATGTGCCAGTGAATACTGAGGAAAATAAGTGGAGTGAGGCTAGCTGTCAGCGTGTATATGCTATACAGCTAGTTGTATATTTTAACCAAGTTACGACCTATATATATCATTATCTTGGAAGATAACAAAAATATATATGCGTTAAGCCAAACGGATAAATATTTTCTTATTTAGTACTAATGGTTATCGAAAACTTTGTGCAGTTTATGTAGAAAATCCTATCTATTCACACCCTTGCAGTCTTTTTAGACTGTAAAGCATGAAAAGTACTGCTCATCTTTCAGTGGCAGTTATCTGCACATAGCTAGGGTAAATATGTTGGTTTGAACTTCCGGCAAGAAATGAGGGACAGAAAGGTGCACACAGATGTCGTTCCGCAGCCACTTACTCCTTTTCACATTTTAATTACATTCTGGAAAGAACGTGTTTAACATAAATGGTGAACCTCAGGTACCAGACTAAACTACAGAAATTTTATGACCGATTGCCATAAGCAACATAATTCATATAAATTAGTCTATTTACTACGAGTCGGAGTGTGAACGACATTGTATTCAACAGAGGAAAATTCATAACTTAACTAACTGCTGCCATATTAATATGTTAACCAATATTTCCTTCCCTTCGTCTGTCACCGAACAGCTCCACTAACGGCATTGTTTTCTGCGAGTGTTCTGTGTTTCATGTATATTTTCCCGTATTAGATGTTAACTGGGCTTCGCAGGAATTGATTTAGTAATTAGTGTAATCTTGACAGTTGACCCAAGAATCAGCAAAATAGTTCCTAACATATTAAAATGTTCTTAAACATTCCACAAGCTCTACTTCATTTTGAAAGAGACGATTAATGGAATTTAAGTTAATATAGCTGTCACATCCTACGATTTTTTAAAGTATTTGTCATGGTGCGGAGTTAAAGTCTGATGATTTCTTGTATCATGTTATGTAAAGGTCGATAGTAACTATTCACCAAGTAATCCTATTCACCAAATTGCCTATGACGCTGAATGTCTCCTGTTTGTCTATATCTGTATGGTGCATCGAAAGCATATGGTCATCGGGAAACGAGGACAACATACATCGTTACCAAAGTTGATTCCTAGAACGGAAATTTGCTAAAGAAACATACAACGGAATATAGGATTTGTTTATTTGAAATACACAAATTAAGAGAAATGACTTTTTTGTTCTGCTTCGATTACTATTTCGACTTGATACTGGAGTATTATTGTACATGGTTTTTATGTTTTTTTGGCTGCTTCCTCATCACAGTATACTTCATTTTCTAAATAAACAAGGAAAGTAAGAATTTGTTCCATTTTACACATACAAACTCTCTTCCAGCTTGACAACTGATGTTTCTTATCAGTATGTTGTTCTTTCCTTCTTCGAACCGTTTTTCTGATGGTTACAATGGTATGTTTAGCGGAAAAGCCCACCATTCCCCCGTTTCACAAACTGGGTAAATTCCTCTTGTATTTTTCGTATAGACATCCATTACAAATGACTTTAGGGTTTCTAATTCCATTTTCATGCCAGCGCATCTGTACATACTAGAACAGTGCAAAATCTCAAGAACATGTAACCTTCCCTTCAAAATTCGAGGTCATTTAGTACGTTTTTTACGGAAATGTCCCTCACAGGTTCAAGTGATGTGTAAGGAAATCTCGCTCATAATTTTAAATGATCTTTTGGCAGAAAAATATCGGAATTCATGAAGTCGACAATTGTGAAACATGGCTGACTGCATGTCATTTGCCTCGCAGATACGATATTATTTATCATCCGGGAGCGATCTGACCACATTTACTCGCTCAAATAATTTGTTGTTCACTGCTCAAACTGCTCCCGCTGATTTACGTATACAGCATTTTGTACCATAAAAATATTAGGCCTACAGAGTTTTACAATAAATATTTAATCAATGAATAAAAGTAGTTTACTGAGGAAATGCAATATACCACCGTAAGTTAAGTGCATAACGTTTAAAGCAGGAAAATGTGCCGGATGGATGCAACAATAGAAAGCTTTTGTTGCATTAATCTTTATATTTTTCTGTAACGTACAGTTTAAAATCCTTACTGTCTTGCTTTAAGGGTTGTAATCCGTTAGTGAAACCTGTAATGAAATTACACTCAGTGTTCTTAAATTGGGATGTGTGAAAGAAAGGCAAGGTTTTTGTCGCGAAAACTTGTTGAGTAAGTTTACATAACCAGGGTGTCGAAGAAGGCTGTGTAACGCGTAGGGCTGATGGGATTAGGGCTTGTACCAAGTCATCTTCTCCCGGCGTTATACGCGGGTGGTGAAGAACAGAATGAGGCTAAATTCACGCCGCCGTACTTTTTACAGTGGCCTCAAGAGTTGGGATATAGCCATAAAGACATACTTTTCGCATGCAGCACCAGCATCACTGAAGCACATCCTTGGTGTGCATGTCTTTCTTTCTTTTTTTCTTTTCCACCCCCCCCCTTTTTTTTAACGCTTCCGCTGCTGCCACTGATTTTACAGACTGTTGGCCGTGCAGTTTTGCGGCGAACTTAATGAAAGTTGTTACGTAAAAACCATAGCTATGTTGAAGCGATTATGCGCTTAAAGATTCATTGTAAAGTTACGATAAAATTAAATTATAATAAGATGAAAACGCTTCGAATTTAGTTTCACTCATCGACAGCCATATATCACACAGGAATATTTTATTTGTTTTTGTACTTCATCTTAACTATAATGAAGTCGTGTTTAGAGCGTTACCTGGGGAGGAGAATGCTTTTTCCCACTTCCTGCTTCAAGGCAGTGTCGAAGAAATGCATTGCTTTCACAGCGACGTTCTTTAGGTTGAATTTCAGTTTAAAAAGATAGTTATGTATGCTGTATAAATGTAGACGAGTGGAGAAGCTTCGAACCACATTCGTTTTAATATTATTATAACCGAATATGGAACTTTTATTATAATGCAAATTGTGGCACAATTAGCAAATAGCCATGTCTTGAAGTTCTGACTTTGCACAATACCTGCAGCCAGTAAGCGACCTATTGTCATATTATCAATTTTTAATTTCTATCGTTTTTGAAGTCATTTGTTCTATCGACTTTTCTCTTCGGTTGTCTCTTACATAAACCAAATTTCATTACACTTAAATAATGAGCCAAGCACTGAGAAAAATCAACTCTGTCATCAAATCACGTTCACAGAATCGGGTCGAAATTTTTCTCTCATTCAATTAATTTCCTTCCTGACGTGGTGAAACGCACGCAAGTTCCACAAAAATATCTGTTCACTGATAACGCGTGATATACACTGTAGCACGCAGTGTACTGTGGTTTCGTATATGTACCGAGTGATCCATTTTCTGTTGGCTCGGTGTCATCAGTTGCGCAGATAAAACAAAACAAAGAGAACTATATGTATGATTATATTTGCCTTTTTATTTTGTGCCCTAACTATCATTCTAATTTTGCTGCAGTAACAACATTACTTCTTGCTACTGCAGAATGTGTTCAAAATGGATGCACGGAACTTCAATACAGGGAAACACACGTCATCTTCTGAATCTAGCCCCTACTTAGCAAAGCAGCCAAGACCGTTGTAAATGAAGGTGTATGTGAAAAAATTCCGGTCACCCGAGAACGTCTGATTTCTTTGTTAGTTTCCTAAATTTAAATTTCTAATATTGTTATGTGTGATAAAAGTCTAAGGAATTACTTTATCGACAGCCGATTTTGTTGAAATATATTGTCAGTTGACACCGAGCGGTCGACACTAAATGCTATCAAATGTTTTGTGAACTATCACAGTTTTGTGAAATGTGGATTTTGCAAGCAACTTAATCGATAGGAAATAAGCAAGATTCCTGATTTGTCACATGACCAATACCAGCTTGTCTATGAAGAAGACTGATCAAAATGTGCCTGGAGGCCGAAAATTCTTAATTCCATCCAGATGAGTAACGATTTTACTCACTGTCTGACGATACTAATATAGAAAATGATGATGAACTATTTAAGTAATCCACAGGCAGAAAAATTGATTGCAGCTGAGGGATAAATAACATGGGCACTTTTCGGAGAAATTAATTCGAAAGCTAGCGCACCGTCGATCACTTATAAACGAAATGAAGTTATTCCCTTGCTCCCTCCCAACTTTCACAATTGCGGATCGACTGAATGGTCAGTTTTCATAAAATGAAGCATGCCTATCCTTTTTAGTGATGTCCAGCCTTCATTTTGTGGTTGTCATAAGCTTAATGTCAATTGCGGAAATTGAATAATGAATGATCTTCGAAGATCATATCAGTTTTATAGAGCGTTTTCTATAATGTTTATCGTTGAAATTTCTGATTCGTCGATGGTGTTTGTTCTGGATTGCGGAATATTTTGTCCGGAGTCTAGTGGGCTTAGGTATTTCAATAACTTTCAGATATCATGACGACACTTTTTTTATTATTTCCTAAACCTCCTTATGCGTTTCAACATACCGCCATGATCAAAGGCAATGTTATATCAGTCGTATATACTTATTCAACAGATACTCTATATCTCGTGAACATTCTTAATCACGAGGCAACAACGTTGACGATATACAATATATCTACTAAACAATTTTGTATGATTGACACAACATTGCCGTTGATAATGACGGAATGTCGAAAGGCATCAGGAGGCTTAAGAAATAATAAAAGTTTTGTCGAGACGTCTGAAAGTTTCTGGAGTGCATCTAAATGGCCGCTTCGTCTTATAGCATTGTTATGCAAATTGCACAACTCAGTTATGCCTCCATGACTAAAAGGGACTCCACCTCTTTTTCAAGCGGCTGTTAGGCCTTCGACTATCGGGACATTAGATATGACGACGTACTGGTTGGAAGACGGGAGCTATACTTTGCAGTACGTCATACATTATCCGGTTTGCTTGCTATTCTAACGTATTGTGGTAACAATCTATTTATGTTGCTTTTGTATGTATTTCTTGTCAGTTATAGTAACTGATTCCAGCCGTTCAATAAAATGTTGTCACGAATGGGGTGACATTATAACAGAGAATAAATTCTTTTGAGGTATTCAACAATAATATTTGATCTGTCCTACAAAAATAAATATCAGACATAACTATGAATAATGTAGCTATATTTTGTAATCGAAACTAAACCTACAATTTGCAAGGCGAAGAGACATTAAAAGTTGAAAAACAGTTACGAATACAGAAACATCAACAACCGGTTAAGAGGAACGTAAAGAAGAAACGAAAGAATTACTGTGGAATTGCTAAGTCGCCGTCAATTTAGTGTGTGTGTAATTACTGCTGAATGAATTGTCTGAATTCTCCTCAAGCTGAGGTAGCAAAATTAGAAAGAAAAACTTGTGAATAGCGGGCTTCAATTTTCGATATAGTCTTCCTGCTATAACTTTCTTATAGCTTTCACAAACCAGTTAAAGCGAATTACGGGACGGTCCCTTTGGTACGAAAAATGCAGATTACATCCCTTCACGTTGTCAACGAAAAAGGTCTCGCAGTGTTGGGAATATGGACTCGTACTCGATAGCACGCCGGTTCAAATCCCTAGATAAGGTTTTCCGTCATTTCCTTAAATTGCTTGAGGTAACTGCCGGGATGATTCTTTCCAAAGAGCACGGCCAATTTCGTTCTTTGTGCCTCTCAAATTCGAGCTTCTGTCCCGTCTATAACGATCTAGTTGTCGACAGACAATAAACCATAATCTTCCTTCCCTTTACGTCGTCATTCTATGCTATCACTCTGTCGCTAATATCTTGCCTATTGCTAAGATTCTTCGTTTCTTTTCTCGAGGATAAATCATGACGCGTGAACTTAGCTCGCTGCTAAATTGCACGAAGGGAACATTTTTTCACTCAAGCTTCAATAAGTATTAAATTTATAAAATTTCCATAATTTTTCACATTGTGAGAGAAGAATTGGCCAGTACAGTTACCAATGCGACACCAGGATTAAAATTCTGACGTTTCATTAACGCAAATGACGTGAATTTTTTACTTGTTATTTACAACAAGTTTCTTGAGTTGTAGGTAAACATTCCAGAATGACGGTGTAAACCAAAGGTCGTTATATATTTGCCGTGAGACGTTAGTAAATATCGTAACCTTAGTGGTAAAACGTCAGCTTGGTTTAACAAATTTTTGACTATGAAGAAGGTCCTTTCCAAGTGTTCCCTACAGGTGATGTGGCGCTCCTTCGTGAGATGAGCTGTATAAAATGTGGCAGGACACTGCAACTGCTATATGTTCGTATGGGGGCGATTAATCATATTTGTTGCAGACTCCACCCTATAAACTAATTTTTGAAATATTGTAACTAGGTTTCCATTATACATTAGGCGTTTCTAAAACGTTCGCCAAGTTCATACATCGCTTTATTTCAGATATATTCTCCTATTACCCAGGTAAAGTTGGTTTAAATCTAAGTTTTTCTTTCTTTGCATACCCTCGATGAACTCAGTTCATGTAACCGATACGGACCCCACACACCCGAGCAGTATTCTAGGAAAGATCGAACAATTAACTGCTGCATGACTACTATCCTGATGGAAGGATTCTTTTTACGCCTCTTTGATAGCAACGAGTAGCATGTCAGTTTCGCTGTTTAACTATCCAGTTAGCTCTTAGTTCGGTTTCGTGAGTTTGAGCGGACTAGGTCCCAGGACATTCGACCACAGAAAAATGTGAGTTGATCTACAGGAATCTAACGTTTTGTTTACAAATAAATACATTATTTTATTTACAAAAAGGAAAAAAAATGTACGATGTCACATGTCTGTCAAGTTGCATACATTTTAGAGTTTGACTAGTTAAGAGTTTTATATCCTATGTATTTTTATCGTTAGTCTCTTTTACTGTGAGATAATTTCCTTTTACATATGGTGTCTAGCATTTCTCACTTATTAAACCGTGTCATTTAGAAACCCCAGTGGGCCAAGTATACTTTAGGAGTAATCAATAAAAAAATCCTAAACATATAATTTAAGGAGCAGTTTTAAGTAAAAACGTGCCAGATTACATTACACTAATATTTTATATATACAAATAAAACGTCATATTAATCAGATTGAAAGAGAAAATGAGGGCGTATTTAAGGTTCAAATAAAAGACAGGGTACATAGGAGACAAATTAAGAATGATGTTACTAGTTAAGGTTTAAGAATATTTTTAACTGTCAATTTACTTTCTTCAGGTGGAGAATTGGGAAGCCGTATAGGCACTCTAGTAATTACAGAACAGAAATAATCTCTGTGTATGGAGAATGCGTTAACCGTAGAAGCATACACATTATTTAGGAATGGTTAATTGCTACTTTCAAAATGGTTCAAATGGCTCTGAGCACTATTCGACTTAACTTCTGAGGTCACCAGTCGCCTAGAACTTAGAACTACTTAAACCTAACTAACCTAAGGACATCACACACATCCATGCCCGAGGCAGGATTCGAACCTGCGACCGTAGCGATCGCGCGGTTCCAGACTGAAGCGCCTAGAACCGCTCGGCCACTTCGGCCGGGAAATATATATATACGTTCTATACATTCACATTAAGGGCATGAAATTTAACAGCGTTTAAATTTTGTAACTTGATGTAAAGTCTGAATTTTTATTTATTTGTTTCACCTGGTTTACTGACTCACTTCTGTCGTGATTTTCTTAAAGAATTTGTCAGCGTCAATAACTTCAACAAAATGATTTGATTCTAAACTAAGATGAGAGCGTTTTCGTTGTGACTTTGACGTTGTGTTACAGTAGCTGGTGAGCATAATGTGTCAGGAACAGGGACCACGCCGTGCTGGAGAAATGCTCTGGACTCCTTCTACAAAAATGGCATTCTCTAGCTCTTCAGTGACACGCACCAAGTATTTAACCAACTGTCACCAACTGTACAACAGTAGTTTTGCTGACATCAGTATCTGGGTTAGTAACTTCGCAAAGTTTGACATCAACATACTCTTGACAAACAGTAAAAAAAATAAAAAAAGAAGCTGCGATTCCTTGTTTTACGTGCAGATACTTCTCATATGTGGACGACGATAGTGAAAGATCTCTGTTCTCTATCTATAACACCAAGAGAATCTGGCCCGCTGTTCAAAGCGAAAAGTTTTCCATATCTTGGAAGAGAACTTATCTAGATTTCAGGAACAAAACACAGCTCACATCAGTTTTGACCGAATCAGCTGTGATGAATCGCACCGGCTGATGCCAGTTAAAGCTACCATCTTCTATTTACTTTGCGTTAGAGGTTGACCTCTTTAAGCTGAAACCAGTCATTACAACTACATATATGTGTTTTATATGTACTCCATATTAATTATGATACAACATTACTATTTTCTCGTAGCCAAGCAATACCACCATTCCATATTTCTTACAGCCGCTGTTCTTGTTTTTCAAGTAAAAGTTTCCCGTCGTTTAACCCCTGTTAACTTCCTGAAGTAGCTTCTCTCTGTTTTTGTCTGTCTTCACATCTAGTGCTGATGTACGTGTCAGGTGCTACCATTACTTTCTTTGATCCACAAGCGCCGGCCTCTGTGGCCGAGCGGTTCTAGGCGCTTCAGTCCGGAACCGCGCTGCTGTTACGGTCGCAGGTTCGAATCCTGCCTCGGGCATGGATGTGTGTGATGTCCTTAGGTTAGTTAGGTTTAAGTAGTTTTATGTCTAGGGGACTGATGAGCTCAGATGTTAAGTACCATAGTGCTTAAAGCCATTTGAACCACTTGATCCGCAAGCTTCTCACTGTCCACTCGGTCATACCACCGCCACCTTGCACGACGAGTCTATGACCCGTGTTTATCGAATATCCCTCCCATTTTCAGGAGACGGGGGAGGTACATCTGACGGTGCCTTTCCTCCAACTCTCACAAACTGTCGTCCTCAGATTTCTGTCCGTCACTCTCACTACTGCTGTTTTGCCATCGTATGACATACGGAGAGTACCGTGAGTATATACTAAAATACGCTAGCTAAGGGCTTCCAATAACTCCATTCATGACACATACTTAAAATATTTTAATTATTTCCTCGAGTTATCGGTTTCGTACATTTTGTTTCACATGAGATAGTTGCATTGTCTTTGCAGAACGATCTAATGATGCACTGTTGAGTGTTTACAACGTCACGACGTTAATTAAAATAGTTACATTTTCTCGATAGTCCTGATATTAACGTTTATGCAGTTAGTGCTGCAGTGTGTGCCTCGTGAATGTAGCGAGTACTGGTTTCTTGGATGTTATGCTAAAGCGATGTACTAAGCACCAATGTAAACAAATTAGCATCGAATCATAGTGGCAGATTAAAAGTGTGAGCCGAGTCGGGAGTCGAACCCGTAACCGTGCCTTACCGACTGAGCTACTGAGACACGACATTTCATCCTCTCCTCATGTCGCTGTTCTGATTCTACCAGTATCTCTCACCTGATATCCGAACAGCACAAAAGCTCTCCTACACACGTTGCAGGACTAGCGCTTCCGGAAGAAAACATTACAGAAATGAATTACTTAGACATGGATTGTTTCCAGAGACAATTTGTCATTCTGCAACAGCGTTTACGCATGTTTTAAACCTTCCGGTAGATTAAACTGTGTGCCGGACCGGCACTCCAACTTGGAACCTTGCCTTACTTAGGCTATCTAAGCTATTTCCATTCTTCCAAGAGCGCTGCTGCAACAAAGTGTACACGAGAACTTGTGTCACGTTTGGATAGTAGGAAACAAATTCTGATAGAAGTGAAACTGTGAGGACGTGCTTCGAGAACTGCCAACGAGTGATTGCGGGTTCGACTCCCGGTCTGGACCACAATTTTAAACTCCCAGACAGTTTCAAAACAGTACACACTCCGCTACACAGTGAAAGTCACATACGCGTCTCAAATTTAAGGGTTTTTTTTTTCAAATGATGCAGTTCTTCGAATTCCAATATCTTGCTTGTAATTCTAAAGTGTTGTTCGAAGCACTGATGTATATAATCATTATTATTATTATTATATTTATGAAGTCTTCCGTCGCTACTCGGTAGAATAACTTCACATTTAAGGTTGAAAAGAAATAAACTGCGTTTTGGTACTACTGATTTCTTTCGGCTTCTTAGACAACCGTCAGGAAACAAATGACTGTCGTCCACAAGAGGCATTAGTGTGTAGAAAACCAGACTTGAGAAACAAATATACCATCGGCCTAGACGGAATTTTTAGCCTTGACATTAGGTGGCAAATGCCGCACCGAGCTTCCATAAATTGTATCATGCGCCGAACATGCTAAATTACAATTTAAAAGAAGGATGGGATGAAATACTTTACATAACGAAAACACACCGTACTAAAATATACTGGAGATGAATGAGATCATTGGGACTGAGATCAGGAAGTATTTAGCTAGCTGATAAAATCATGTGAAATATAAGACTCGGGACGTGCCTAGCTGGTAACGATCATTTAGAGCCAGATGGAGATTTTGTGCTAGATGCTTATCTGCACCAAGTGCTACTAATAGGCGGTACTTCTATGATTTTCTTTTTTTATCTCTTGTCTTCCTTCGTCACATGCTCAGCAAAAGTGGAGTCTGAACTGTGTAATCTCCAGCTGCGTTAAATTATTGTATTAAATTATTTAATGAGTTTTATCGGTCTTATTAATAAACCCTAGGAATCTATGGTCCGTGAAACGTAGTGTTTTGTCAGATTTGTATTTGGTGGTGGGAAGAGGGGGAGTTAAAACGAGAAACTGTATACTTAAGATGTGCCATAGGTTACTCAAACGGCGTTAATTTCAGCCGTCACTAATAATGTAGATTTCCAAATCCACGATTACCGTGGATTTATGAGAGGATTTCAAAAAGCGCATTGCCACTTTATAATTACAGACCTATTAACTTTTAATGATGGTGCACTGCAGTTTAAGGGGCAATTTGAACATGTCTCCAAGTCTCTGTTAACCACGGTGGAGCCTTCTGCCAGTCTTTCAGTTTCTCGACCATAGAAATCCGCTCCTTTGTCACGGAGCAATTCCAGAACTACTCTGTAAGCGTCCTTATCTTTGCCAAGTCTCATACTTCCCAAGACGTTCTTTCAGCTTGCCGAAAAGATGGAAATCGCTTTGTACAGTATCAGGACTTCTCGATCAGCGTCACCTACGTCTGTACGACCTCGATAAAATTGTTGGCACAATTTTGCTACGGCTGGACGCGACAATACATTTGGTCCACATATCGATAGAACTTCGCAGTGAATGTTTGAGTAATTTAGATGATTTTTCCACAAGAATCGTACTGCCCCGCATACTTCAGCTTTGGAGTACGTACCCAGTTGCAACGCCTTTTGAGTCGCACACTGTGGTGCACCTGTCATCCGTACCGTACCAGAATCGTCTTTGCAGGAAACCCAGAACATGTACTCTCTTCTGTCAATGCGCCACTGTTGTTGCGCAATGACTTTGCGTGGGACGACAAGCGTAGCTTACTTTCCGAAGTCCCTACGTAATTATCTTGTACTCGTTTGCTGTCTGGGGTTGCAGGTCCTCGGCTACAGATATCGTTTGATGTATCCCTCAACTTTGCTAATAACAAAACTTTAAAGTAATGTGTGTTTACAATTGTTTAGCACAAAAACATTTACGCGAGTACAACGCACGGAAATATCTCGCTAATTCAGTGTTGCCGCCTTCACTCTAGGAAAAAATAATACAACGCAGTCCTGGAAGCATAGGCACATCTACTGGATAACTTTCAAACCGACAGATTGCTACACTCGTCGATATCGTGTTAAGACTCTCACCCTTATGGACCAAGGGCCTCGCCCCCCCCCCCCCCCCCATGCTTCTGCTGAAGCTACTGTTTTTTATTCCAGTAGGTTGTGACGTCATTTCCTTGGCACTTAATAAACCATACACAGAAATTCGAAGAATATCATTATCAGATTAAGATTAATAATATTTTTAGCAATACTGATAGCCAGTTATACAGTTAATTTAGTGCATCCAAATGGCATTGAGAGTCTTTCAGAAATCGCCGGTCTTTTCATATGCAAATCGTGTTTATAATATATAGATTAAGCGAGTTGAAAGCGGGTGAAAGAGCTAAAATAACACAGAAACTAGTATCAGTAAAGAAATATCAAAATAAAAATCAAGCAGAAAGTTGTCGCGATATATTTCAACCGACTCCGCTTGATCAATTTATTACGAAACTAAAATTTTATTTTTTACAAGCAAAGTATTATGAGGTTATCGAGGTATCATTATTTTAATTAACTAACGGTGGTTGAATATCATCTATTAAGTAAAACTAGTTATCAGAATCGAGGTATTTTAACCTATTGCGTAGACTAAAAAGCATCATTTGCTTTAAAATGCTTTACTAAATAAGTATAAAAATAAGTTAGCAGTGTTCTCATGTCAGGCATTGCGAGATTAGTTTGTGTAAAATATTCTCCCCTTCCCCCCCACCCCCCACCCCACAAAAATCTTATGTCGCAGTCAATAACAGATGATTTCTGCTTCCAATACATGTTAGCACAGCTAGAGATAATTTTTTTGAAGAGAAGTAAAATACCAAAAGTTGAACCACACGGAGAAATGTGATCAAGTAAACACAAGTGAAAGATCAATATGGAGAGGGACGGATATTTTTTAAAAAAAATTAGGTTACGTCAGAACGCAATTTTCTTACGTAGAATGTAGGTTATGATTAACGAAACAGTCGATTTGGAATAGACTGAGTGGACGCACTCGATCACGGATTTGTGAATGGAGTGGCGAGTTGAATAGAATTATATCACAACCGAAACCACGGATCCGCTCCAGTTTTCAGAGTTTGGCTCTCTCATTCCTCGTTGTGGAGAGGGGTGGTGTGTTACGCGCCTTCGTCGTGAGTCACTCGTAACTCAATCTGCCACAATGTTTCATTCAGCGGATAAAGGGCGGGACATGGAGACTTTTTGCTGTGTAGTTGCAGCTGACTGATAAAGTTGAGTATACACTTCCGCTTTATATCATGTAAACCGTGACATACGTGCTTCTCAAATTTTCGTATGACTGTTTTTCAAGTGACATATCTCCGAATTGAAATTTCTCGGAAGTAATGCTAAAGCTGTTAACTAAGAACATATGACAACAAATTGTTGTTATCATCGTATTTATGAATACCTCACTCTTTGCGTTCTAGAATAATTTCGAATTTAAGATTGGAAAAAAAGGAAATGAATAAGGTATTAAGAACAAGGAAGAATGGTAAGTCACGTGGACCAGGCAATATCAATCTGCAGCTCTTAAAATATGGTGGCTACAAAATTGAGAAACTAATAACACGGTTATTCAGTAAAATGTTACATGAAGATTCAATACCCAAGGAAACGAAGCTAGTCTATATTAATACTATATTTAAGAAAGGCGATCGCAAAAGCTGCTGGAACTAGTGCGGAATTTGAGCTATAAACACATTAATGATAATTTTTGGGAAAATTAAAAATAAGCTGGAAAGAAATTATAAAACCCACGAAGAACAATGTGGCTTCACAGCTGGTAGATTATGCGTAGACCATATTTTCACATTACGACAGATCTTAGAGAAACATAGGATTAATTTTCGTAGATTTAGAAAAAGCATATAATACTGTCCCGACAGAACTACTTTGGAGAGCATTACATTTCTCTAACATAAAGGATCCTTTAATTAAAATAATACAAGGAATGTATAAAGATAGCATATGTAAAATGAAAATTGGTAGTACACTTTCACAGAAATTTAGAACAAGCAAAGGTCTGTTATAAGGCTGCCCCATGTCACCAACATTATTTAAAATCTATAAGATATCAGTCTTAAGACACGGTCTCGTAAGTGCAAATTAAAGGTGGAGTTTATTTACATCACCTACTATTCGCCGATGATCAAGTAGTTAAAGCACAAGACGGGAAGGATGCAAATTGTATGTGTAATCAATTAGCAATGGACAGAAACTGGGGATTGAAGACCAATTACCAGAAAGCAGAATACCTCACTAATGATCCAGATGACTAATACATAGAGGGAAAGAAAAGTAAGAAGGTCTTGTTTGGGATCCATTTTAGAATTGCAGCGAAAATCAGAGGTATAAATTAATAAGAGAAATAACAGTGGAAGGAAGGTTATTCGGATGCTCAACTCAGTCTTATGGAGCAGAAATGTAATAAACCGAACCAAAAAAATCATATATAAGTCGACACTAGATAGCGTAGTTATGTGTGGAGTGAAGACTTCGACTACAAATCTGAAACACCTAAAAAAAACTGCAAGCAGTAGAAATGGACTTCTGGAGAGGATCAGCAAGAATTTCGAGAAAAGAGAAAGTAAGGATCGACGAAATAATAAAGAGAATGGAAATAAGAGAAAGAACACATAACGTGAAGGATAGAAAGAAGTTACAATGGTACGGGCATGTAAGAAGAAAGGGGGAAGCCAGAATTCCGAAACTGGTCCTGAAATGGGAACCAGAGGAAAAGAAGAGAAGAGGACGCCCTACGACCACCTGGCTCCAAAAACGTACGATTAACAGTGAGAAGAGTTGGCGCAGAGGAAGAGTATATACAAGATCGAGGAACATCCTGAGGAGATAAATTAAGATCTTATGTAAAAGATGTAATAATTTCCGGGTAATTGTTATGTTGGAGAAAAACCTTTATATAGAGGAAAATCTCAGTCAATAAAATAATAAAAGGAACGAACTGCATTTGCATTGTACTAGGCCATCATCAGAAGCCATTTGACTAACGTCCAAAAGCTACATTAGTGTGTAGGACACTAAACAATACTGTCAACACGCACGGAATCTGTTGTGAGGGAATTGTCAGATCGACAGCTATAAACCGTGTCACGCGCCACATACGTTACACTGCTATTTACAAGATGAATAGTATCCGACACAGTACATGACGAAAACACAATGATGTCCAGCTATCTTACATTAGTACTCTAATTTTATAAATTTAATCTTCCTTATTTGAAAATCCTAGGCATCTACGGCAAAAGTGGAGCCGATGGCAAGTTATACTCGAGCGGCGGTGGGGATGCAATAACTAAGTGCGACAGAAGGGAACCCGTGCTTCCCGCTCGTGTGCTCCCTCGCTCGTCAGAGCTGACAATGTTTGTGTGGTGTGCGACATGTAGATGTAAGTGCGGCGAGCCGGCGGGCGGCTGGCGGCGCCTTTGCGCCGGCGTCCGCTCATAATTATGTGAGCGGGCTGGATGCCAGGCCTCTCGGACCCGCCGCTTGACATTTTGACGGATGTCTTTCAAGAGTAAAGAATGTCTGTCATGACTGTCAGCGGCAACGGGCTAACTACAGCCCTCAAAGGCCGCCCGAGGAATTGCCGAATCTTCTGAAGTTCCGAAAATTCCACTTAACATTTCTTAATTTTAAATGTAAGACTAACGTTCGCCCCGTCGTCGTCTTCCCTTTTGTTTCCATAATATCATACTGGTCCCAAATATTGCGCGCCTTGCACATTGTTCTTCACCAAATTTATACGGAGCCATTCTGCCGCTAGATTTTTGGCATACCGCCGCAAAAAGACGCGCGCTGCCGAAACAAAAATGCTCACCCGCGTAAAAACCAGATCAGCTCGTCGAATTTTATTACTTACCGAACGCTTAGATTGCTTCCGTAACGATACTCCCTTTTTTGCCAGAGATTTGTCTAACGATTTCAAACACACTGCCATCTTCCATTGTGGGCGTGACTTAGTCAGAAGGGGCAAAACATTCCATCTCTCGAAATTGGCAGATACAACGTGAAAGCTTCTTTGCTTCCATTCATAACACGCTGGGCAGCTTTTAATTCCTAGGAACTGAATTTTTGTATTTGCTTCTTGCTATTATTCGATATCGTTCGTATTCTGTTTTTGCAAATAAGAGTCTTATTCCCCTTTGATTCCTAATACAATGAAGCTAGATATTTCTGTATTCTCCAGAAGAATCCTTGACAGTCCGTAAATCATGTGTAATGTACAAAACAGCCTTATCCATTGCTGAAGAAAGAATTAATTCAGTCCACATTAACTGAATGAGCTACATTGTCTATATCATGGCTGGTAAATATCCGACTACATATCTAAGATTTTATATTATCCTTTCCCAGGCCCCGCACACTTTCCTTTAGTTCGTGGGATTTTCACCTGTGGATTCTTTTGTGTATGTGAACAAAATGCCTCCATGACAAACCGGTGTCTGGCTGACCCATTGCGAGATCGACACGGAACGTAGTACACGCATTACGACAAAAATAAGTGAAATTGTAGTGTGCCAGTCGCCCACATTAACCTCGCTTAGCGGTAGTACATGTAACGAGGAATATCAGATATAGAGCTGCTGCATGTCCACTGAAACTAAACTGATTCTTATACGATGCACACACAGCAGTAATGAAAAGTTTGAATATTATGTATACAGTAATCTCATCTTTATTAAGATCGTACAATTTTTGTTGTCTTTTCATCTGCATCAGCATCAATACTTCGCAAGACACTTTACGGTGCGCTGAGAAAGGCCTCTGCCTCCGTCATTTCCGCACTTTCCTAGTCCATTTCAGAAAGAACGACTCATGCATGGTACGTAGGATTTGTTTTCCGTAGCGGTCGTTTCGCGATATGCATGTTGGAGGAAGCAGTAAATTGCTTTATTTGAATTTAATGAGTAAACCTCTCTATGACATACATTACGTCTCTTGTAGCCTGTACCGTTTATATGCGTATCAGAGTGATACCGTTGCGTTTATAGGGTACTTGTCCGAAATAAGTGAATTATGTCAAGAGGTTGATTAGTTTCTTTCCAACATTAGCAGTTATACGAAGAATAAAAGTAGGTAAACTTAAGTGTTCGAGCTCAGTAACATGCTTCTTCTAGTTTAAGTTTTCGTCACGTACACTCAAAAATTTGGAACACTCTACCCTATTTACCGATGCCTGCTCATGTGCTATATATATTTTTGGTACGACACTATTTGTTGTACAGAACTGAATATCGTGTGCTTTTTCAACGTTTAGGGAGAGTGCATTTTCTTAGAAACACTTTAAAATTAATTGGAAAATTTGACTTACCATCTCTTCTGCGGCTTTCCCTGTAATCGGATTTATTATGACAATAGCATCTTCTGCAGAAAGTACCAACTGTGCTTCTTGAATGTTAAATGGAAGGTCATTCACATATATAAGGAATAATAGTCGCCCCAAAGTTAAACCCTGCTCGACTCCCTTTATGATACCTACTCAGTAACTAAAATTTTCTACTTTTACGACAGTGTTTTAACTGTTTAGCACAAACTTTTTGATTCTGTTTTTCAAGTATGATTCAAGTCAGCTGTGCTAAGGCCATCCATTACATAAAACCCAAGTTTTTCTAAGAGAGACCAGTGAATAACTCTATCAAATGGCATGGAAAGATGACAAAAAATACCGACTAGCGATATTTTATTATTTAAGGCTTGTACTGTTTGATGAGTGAATGTAGAAATAGTATTTCCTGCCGAGCAACTCTTCTGGAATACAAGCTGTGATACGCTAAGTAAATTTTTTTCCACTTAAGGGCGAAACTGCTCTTGACTACATTATTTTTTCGAATATTTTGGAAGAAGACGTTCTCAAGGAACTGGATGATAATTGCTTAAGTCTGCTTAGTCATCTGTCTTAAGAAGAGGTTTAACAATTACATATTTTAACCTGTGCGGAAAAATTCCCTACTCCAGTGATGCACTGCGTGTATCACTAACGACACTACTTATTACGTTGGGACAACTTTTCAGAATTCTGTCTGAAATTCCATTAGCACCACATGAGCTACAGTGAAGGATTTTGATGCCGTTTTTAGTTGCTTAAAGTTTTGTGGAATGGCATTCATAATATATTCTTTTGTTTCTTTAACTGAGTTGTGATATTATATTCATACTCCTGCATTTAGCAAGTGACTGTTAAAAGCACTTGCAACTCTTCGCTGACCAGCTCTCGTGCGATACTTCGTTAGCTCGTGTTACTAAAAGTAATCGCATGAACGGACTCCAAAGCGAAAACTAAGTAATCGCATGAACGGACTCCAAAGCGAAAACTAAACTTCTATATCTACAATTACATACATGTTCTGTAACCCACTCTAACGTATATTGGAGAGAAAGTATTTGATTGTAATGTAGGTTTGAGTCTCTTCACGTTCCATTCAAAGTTACAAAAGTGGGAAGATAGAGTGAACTGTTGTGTTGTATCTTTTTCATCAAATTGCTCAAATAGTCCTTCTCTGGTATTTGCCACGCTCCATTGTGTGTTTAAAATAAGGAAGTAATGTTATAATATTTTAAAATAGCCAGTTATTCGATAAACAATGCGTATAAATGTAAGAAATGCGTTATATCTGCCTACATATATAATTTCATGTCAATTCTGAAAACATGCGGGGTACTTTCAGTAAAAGCGTTTATTTGTTGCAGATTACATCTTTGTATTCGTCACTCGGATCGCTGTAAGCTATGTTTCAGTCTCTACTTGTATGTTTAAGTTACTAATACATACGATATCAGATGGTGACGTACTTGCTACAAACAACGACAGTGAATTGATTGACTCATTTAAATGTCGACTGTGCAGTCAGTGACATATATTTCCGAAAAACTAAAAGTGTGATAACATTGTAACGTAACGCTTGTCGAATATCATCTCCTCACTTGAAAGGTACTGCACATGCAACTTTTACATTTGTTCTTCAGCTTGAGCCTGAAGGACGTAAGGTATACCTTCACAGCAATGCACTGCTCAGGGAGGAGATCAAATGTGATAGTTCTGTATGCCGTAACACTCTGGATAAATGCATGGCAAACTTAAGAATATTCTTGGACTACGTTTTTATTCCAGTGTCACCTTGGTTAGATTTTGGCATTTACTGTTACTCTTTCCCGTAAGTTAGACAAACAAGCCATCCCATACACACGCTCGATTTCAGCTTCTTATCCATCACGGTATGGTATCGAAGTTTCACAGTATCCTACCGACGATTCGTAGCGTGCCATGTACCTTATTTCAACTGGGTCTGTTCGTTTGTCCCAGAACTTGAATGCCCACATTAGCGGCTTGTGACCATGAGATCACATTAACGCCTCGCAGCGTCAGTCAATACACAGTGCGACATTTCTACCTGGGCTTAACTAATTGCGTGATATATGCGTAACTTCATTCTTCTGATATACGCCAAAGTCATTCACTCGGATATGATATATAACATTTTTTATGGGGACTAGATTATAAATTTATTGAAGACAGTATCTCGACCTACTAAATGATTACACAACGTGAAATTAATGTAAGACACCATCGTTCTCCAACGATTTGATTGATAATAAAGTGCGGCGCGCAGCTCGCTAGCTTGAAATAGGGAGCGGATCGCTATCGGTCAGACTAACAAACGCTAATGAGGTACGTCGGACAGCCTGAGAGTGATTTTAAGTGAGTTCTTACACACGTATAGGGGATTTTAATATGGTTCTAAGTATCATAGGGCATTTTAATATGGTTCTACATATCCGACTCAGAAACACTACACAGAAACAATTGAAGCATGTGAACACAACCAAATACTATAACGTTACACAGACAAATAGAACAAATGTCTTACCCTCTCATCTTAGGAAAAAATAATGATGTGATCACAGGAACTGCGTCCTGCTACTGAAATACACGATGTTTTTAAAGATTCATGGTATTCCAAAAGACTATATCTGCTACACGAGCGAAGCTAGGATCCTGGAGTGAATTTTAACTCACTTTACGAAACAAAAAGTCTATGTTCGTTCCAGATGTAAGTTTCTGGTTCTTATACTCTTCCTGATGCAACTAGCTTGATCACTCTTTCATTATGCAATGAGATTGCGATAACACAGCAACAAATGGCGTTTTGTGTTCTCCGTTTCAGCAGCTGCAGTGATGTTACAACTGTGTGGCGACGTAGTCTCAACGGTGGACTGGTAGTAAGAGATCTACGGATCTCGCATTGTACCATTGACCTCGATGGTTCCTTGATCTTATGGTACGTATTTGTTTTTGAAATATGCCTGGTATGTGGCTCACCTGCCAAACTGCGATGCCGCACAGACACACCAGTGAATGGTGTAACTGTACACATGCTCACAAAAGTATGGATGTATGTTGTGAACCCATGGAGGTCATACTGGACATTTGTGAATGCTAAATGAAAATTTTGGTCCCAAACGTAACGAAACAGATACTTAAAATTTGTATGCTCGTTCTTGTGAAATATATACTCTTGTATAAGTTTCTATCATCGTTCATATAGAAGATGTGTTCTTATGAAACCGGATGAATGATTTCAAACCACATTCTATTGGAACTGTTATATCTGCGACAGCTGTTACCCTCATGTACCCACTTCGAAATCTGAAAGAGCATTGATTAACAGGAAAACAGCATTTTCTCGGTTCTATGTGTCCCTTTTAGAGATTAACTGTCGGGTTATTATAGAATTAATAAGTTACGAGGAAACGACATTCTCCACTTTCCTTATGAACACTGCGTGACTAAGTTTCGTTTATCATGCACCGACAATCTTTGCGAATTGCAAGCTTCTGTTCAGGATTCAGTGGCAGCCATTCCTATTCGGATCACACTATACTAATCGCGACATGATAATGAGTAATGCCTCTTAGGTCACATCTAACAGTACTGACAGTCACAAGTTTGTTTCCGTGCTCTAGCAAACTATTTCCTCTTAAATAAATGTTTGCTAATAAATTCCGCGTATCATCGGATCTTATTCCTCTTTTCAGGTACCATATTAAAGAAGCCATTTTATTTGAGTAAGGTTACATAGTAAGAGGTGGATTCCTTGTGACGGACTCTGGCTCGATGAAAAAAAAAAGTGTCGTCACTATCTAATCGTGTTATAAGATCCGATGGCACAGTTCGTTTATCCGATTGGGTCTTCCACTGTTCAACTCAGCATAACCACATAAACTGTTCATAAAAAAGACGCCCGAATCGCAAGGTAATTCACATGAAAGTGAAATTATAGTGTTTGAAGGAAAAATTGTTCAGTGTCTTCATCAAATACTGATTACAGTCAAACTAAGTACTCATTTGTCTTTGATATTTCGTTCCCTGTGTTAGCAGCTTTTAATATACAATGATGAATTGTGCTTACGCTTCTGAAAACATTACACTACACAAAGAATTTCTCCGTGCTTCGCTCTTATTAAACTATTTCTCGCCATGCTTCGTCGAGTACGCTGAAACCGAAATACTGCAAAAAATCTATTATCGTAGGCTCGCTCTTTCCGTAAGCACTAGTTCCTGGGAAATAAGCCTAAATTCTTGAACTTTGTTCGTTAATTAATCCGTTACACTGTATTCGCAGTTATTATCACATAAAATTGAGTCGAGAAAAAAATCCCTTTGAAATAGCCTGTGAAGAGATATAGAAAATCCGAAGATCCTTTTCTGAAAATGTGACACTTACTAGTAATGAACTGTTTAGAAAGTATTCGTTTCCAAGTTATCGTTGATGTGGTATCGAGAGAAAAATATTAGCTGAGAATAAATTGAAGGAATACCCATATAATGACGAAATGGATAAATTCGTGATCGGCACAAATTTTATAGTACTTATTTGAATAATCAGTTTACAGTACACAAATTCCTAGCGGTGTCAACAAATCATTGGTGATCTTCTGAACTAATAAAAAGAAAACGGAAGCAAAATCTAATACAGTGCGATCATGCCTATTTACAAACAGAGGATAGATTAGTCGAAGCTACAGCAGTGTAGCAAAGCAGCATGCTAAAATGTTTACTGCTTATAGAACTTTTAGCAGACATATATATGAAGCATCCAGAAAGCCGCGAGCGTTACCACACCGCTTCCGATATTTGTGATGGCCTGCCGTCTCTAGATCGAATTCGCCCCGCTGATTTACGGCGAGGGGCGGTGTGCCAACCAGCCTGGATCTGAAAGTGAACTCTCACAGCCTACTACGCGAAAACCGGGCTGCTATCTGCGTCCCGATTCGGTTCCTCTGTACGCAAACAGATGGCTACACGAAATTACTTCTCTGGAGGGGGGTGGGGGGGGGGGGGGGAGGAGCACAGGAATAGCACTAACATTGCCAAATCCAGATATCCAAATCAGCACGACGACCACATGAAGATACAGGATAGGGCCGGAAAAAAGGAGATGGAGAAGATATGCATGCATGAAGACTTACTGACCTAGTAGCAGCGTGCACCTTCCTTGAGCGATAATTGTTTCATTGTCCCAGGTGCGAAACTCGTTGCACAGAAAGCGATTTATTTTAGTTCTGATGGTAAGGGTGTTGAGGAGATTCCTTGATGGCACCTGTAATATTGTGGCAACAAAATTTTGGGATTACCTTATGACTTTTGTTTTCTGTAGCCGGAAGTCTTATTTCGTAATGAATTAAATTTATTAATAATGAAAAATATGTCAGAAAACAACAACTGGAGCATCCTGCGACTATAACGTAATTCTTAAACAAGGCTTGAAATTCGAAGGTAGTTTGCCTGTTACTATACAGTGCCACCAAGAGTTTAGTGTTTGTGGAAATACTTCATTCGTTATTCGCTCGAATTTTATGATACGTACCTCTTAGCGATGTTTTCTAGTATCTGTAACGAAGACGTGATGCTGGCAAAAACAGAAAGGAAAAGGCTTACTGTCATTTCAATTGTACAGCACTTCCCGTTGGCGTTTAACCAGAAATAAAGAATCGTTGCACCGTTCAATCTATGACCTGGAACATGCCACGGCGATGCGTGTAAGTTTCTAGCGACCATTTCCGACATCGCACAGGTAGCATTAAGTATCTGCGACAAACGGCTTTTCTGACGTAGCGGTAATAGATTATATACACAAATCTTCCTCTTGAATAAGTTACCTATTAGTGGAAACCATATCTAAATCCCTGCGATAGTTCCTGAGATTAGCTTTCACATAAAGAAATACACAGCGGGTGACTCTATAATATGCAGTGATACTGCATAACCTATATGCTCTGAAACAACTGTAGTTCAAGAATTAAGTGGATAATTGGAATGACCTGCTTCAGTGATTTTCCTAAATGAAAATGTGTGAAACATATTATTTATTATATAGTGAATCATTGTGGCAGCATCTGAGAATTTAGGAAGAGAAGGATACGAAATTTGATGTTTGGTAACTTCTGCAGTTAATGTGACTAATTTGGGACAAAAGTATTTCAATAACGAGTACAGAAACTGGTATAAATAACTGTTTATTAAGCTTTTTGTTTACCAATTGAGAGAACTGTGTTGGTCCGTTGTGAGTTCGCTTTGCATGACCGCCAAAAGTACGATGGGACGAGGTGCCACGTGCTAAAAATATCCAGCAGTTCCTTTAACCTTTAGCGTGGATTTCAAATTCATTTAAGAACGTAATGCAATAGCTACAATATTTTATTTCGGGGATAATTAGATGAATGACCCTCACTCTTTCTCATTTTTTTAATCACAGTCGCTGATGATAGTGATGCTCGCAGTGTGTTAAATTCTCCAAGGTGCATAAATAAATAATGTGCTAGTATGAACGCTATCCTACACCTGGAAGTTTTATCTTAAATCGTGGCATTGCATCAAATCGAGGAGTTGAGGCGCGTATCACATGCTGCAGAGCCGTTGCTCGCGCATCTTGCAACGATGTTGCGTCAAGCGTGATGGGCTGTTGTTATCTGTTGTCAGGTTCAGACGCCAGCCACTCAGTTGCAGCATGGATAACGACACCCCGATGAGTTCTGTACTGAAAAAGCAAAATAGTATACCAATGGTATGATTGTCAAACTTCCTTTACTGGTTCTTACAGCTAATTGGAAACAAGTAAAATGTGCGGTATTAGAGTTGCTGCATTTAGTATGAATGTATTCAGTGAAAAATGGGAAATAAAAACTATGAAACTCTTTTTGTATTCTTGCTGAAATTAAGTTCATAATTTCATTTTATATGTAGCCGACATCGTATTCGTCCTCCTGTTGCAGTTGACTAAAGTAGATTAGCAATGAAAAAACCTTTTCTAGCTGCGACCTGCTCTAATTTTATTCTACTTTCAGCATGAACGTAATCGTTAGGAAATATAAACTTCCGTTTCGTAACCTACGAATAACAACTGTGTATCTGCTTTATAACAATAGGTTTGTACATTGTGTAAGCGAAAAAAAAAAAAAAAAACGCTCTTCGGTTTCACCCACTTCCATTGTGGATGCTCCGTAGAACAGCACCAAAATAGAAAGAAAATTACGATTTAACATGCCATAAACGACAATGTCCTTAGAGGCGGAGCGCAGGTACTGGATGGACAAGGGTGGGGCCTTTTCAAAAGTACCATTCCGGAATAGATCTCAAACTATGTAGAGAATCTGCGGAAAATCGCAAATCTGGAGGGCCGGACGGGGATTTCGACAGCTGTCCTCTCGAATGCGAGTCCAGTGTCTTACAGCCACAGCGGTTAGGAATGTATCATGTACTTCATTCTATGATCTACCACACGACCCACCTAACTGTTTGAAAGGCTGTGGTGTGTCGTGATAAAATAAATGTTCGGCCGATTGTAGTTGTTGCGACGTATTTTTGTAGATCGAAACGGTGTAGTGACATTTTATGATGTATCTGTGAATTACTTGATACTGATTCATCTTAAACGTTACAGTGCTCATGGATGTTTTGTGAAATATTTATGAGAAATTTTGCTGCGAAATAGTAATTCTGTGCATGCCAAATGACAATTAAAGTAACTAAATGACCAAAGGAACTAGTGACAAAGCAATGAAATGAATTATATTCTGATTTCAGAAGCGTTACCTGCAAGTATCACCGACTACAGACACCAGAATCCAAGGTAAAGAATCGCAATTTTCCGTAAGGACCAACAGCGAACACCAACGACACTTACCGGGGGGTGTGCTGTAGTGATAGCACGGGAGTTGCATACGGAAGGCAGCAATCCAAATATTCACCCTGCCTTCCAAATTTGGATTGCTGTAGTTTCGCTAAATCGCTTAAGGCAAGTACCAAGCTAGTTACTTTTAAAAAATCACTGTTTATTTCCTTCGGCATCCTTCTCCAATAGGAACTTCTGTCCCGTTCGTCATAGTCTCGATATCGACGGTGTGTTATATTCTAAACTTGCTCTTCTTTCTTTTTTCCAAAGACGCTTGCCAGATAGTATTTCACACACGAGACCTGAGTTCCTCACGGCGTATATATTGCTCAAATAACTTGCCAGAATGCCGTCGTGTGAAGTCGTCGACAACCGGCGATACTTCGAAAGAGCGCACCCGCCAGTTTCAAGGCGTAAGTGTAGCAGACGAGCCTAGCGCAAGGGAATTTGCGAGAAACTCCGAGAAGATAACACACACACACACACACACACACACATCCAGACGCACTGTAAACACTAAAGCCATCACAAACCAAATATGATCGACGTCATAAGTTATCGATAGTGAAATTAATAATCAACGGGTGAGGTAGCATCAACACTGTCCCTCTGTTTTTTGACAAGGAATACAGCAGGATTCCATACAGAATGTAAACAAAAGCCACCATCTTACTGAAGCTTACATGCTGCAGTTATGCCTTCAAGATGCTCCTGTCGATACATCGGCGCTTATCGACGACGTCACCTGGCTACATCCCCGTAATTAATTTGAACAGGATGTCATAATTTTGTTTTTGTCGTCTACTAACTAATACTGGACTCGTTATATAATTATGTGTGGACTACAAGCCATTTAAGTTGCGCTTGTACCCCACAGGATCCCTTTAGGGCTTTCTTAAGGAACTGTCAAGAAAATCTGGCAGATGGGACCACCGCAGCTGGTTGGATGAAAACAATAAATAAGGGAACTAACGATACAGCTAGCTCGCTTTATTCTGTATGACGTACGGACATATTTTTGAGGAGTATGGGTGCATATTCAGGAGGAAATGCATATTTTCCGGGGTGTTTGTAAGACTATCAAATGTGTGTGTCACCTCTCTGTACTCTGTACAGTTACTGAGCTCGTTCTGTTGTGTTCGCAGTATGTACCTAACGCGTCTATGGAAAACAATTCAGGATACGCGCAAAATGCGAGTGGAGAGTCGTATACAGCACACGTCTACGTTGTCCAGATAGACATGAAGATTTGATTCTTCGTCTGGCGTATTAAGTGCGGAAACCTCAAATTAAAGAGTGAGCAACAACGTATGGATATGCAACTAAATATGTGTGACAGTACGATCTGTTTCACTTACGACAGGAAACCTGAATTCGGGTAGGCAGACTCCACTCTGCCCGTCCAATTCTGCCGGTTCCACGGACTGCGACAGGTCTCATTTCGGTTTTAGGCGGAATAGGCGAGGTAGAAGCCTCAGGAAGACGTATGTGAAAATCACTGCCCCATTTAGCACCTCTCAGTGGTGTGTCTGTAGCCTGTGGTCGCAAAACTGTGAAGAAGCTCAAAGTCAGTAGTGTATTGACTGATTAATTCAGCTACCTTTGCCCGACGTCAGCCCTACAACTTATTGCTGTCTGTATGATGAAGAGCTTGATAGAGAAATCCACTTTTTTTTGTTGTATCCTCAACACTGTCATAGACGCATTGGTGGTGAGTGCGATTGCATTTTCCTGTGTGAAATAACCATAGGTTTTTCCACGAGTTATTAGTTGTATCAAAAAGAGATTCAATACATAACTCACACACCAATCGGAAATTACGGTTGTATGGGACAGGATCGGTCCAACTATTAGCGTAGCTATAATTGCAAATCACATTCCTGTCTTTACATCACACGGAGCTCGTAATGTAACGGGTGATGGTTTCCAGACCACCAAAATTGATTGTTCTGGGAGTTCACGTACCCCACGAATGCAGTCACGCTTCATCAACCTTCCACCACGCAGAGACTGCACTAGCTAGTTGCAGTACTGACTTCGAGCAACGCTATCTGAATTATTTATTCGATGCGCTACCACAACTTGGTAAGGTTTCAGTTTCAGATTGAGCGGAGATGCTAATGACGCACCAGTTTGAAGTACTAAACGGTGAAGCGATTATTCGGAAGCACCTAGCTCGTCCAATTCGGCTATAACCGACACGCCGACTGCCACATTCCAAAGGACGGGTCAGAACGTATGCAGAGATCCGAGTGTTCCTCCCCAGTATTGGCTCCAACGCCACACTGAACAGTCTTTCATCATACACGAAACACATGTTAACATCATTAGTAAGATAAAAATTTTCCCATGAAATTGTTTACTGACTGTGTGGAAGCGAAGAATCAACAACTTAATTTTGCGAGTTACTCTACAGATGCACCCCTTCTCTGGGGTATATTTGGCTGTCAATGTCATTAGCATCTGCTTTCCTGTTCACCCACCTCTTCATAAAAATGAGTTGCATAATTTTATATTTTAGTGGATGTTTGTACAGCGAGAAAGTTTTCTCCCTTATGTAAAATATCAAAGAGAATGAAATTTTGTGTCTGCAGCGAAGTGTGCGCTGACATGAAAGTTCCTGGCGGATCAAAACACTGTGCCCGACCGAGACACGAACTCGGGAACCCTGCCCCTCGCGGGCCATTGCTGTAACGACTAAGCGACCTGAGCATGACTCAGGACCGCTCTTCACAGATCCGGTTCCACCAGTACTTCGTCTCCTACCTTCCAAATTTCGCAGATGCTCTCATGCTGAAGTGAAACTGTGAGGACGGGTCGTGAGCCGTGCTTGGGTATCTCACTCTTGTCAGCGTAGGGAATGGGTCTTGTGTTCGAGTCTAGGTCTGGCACACAATTCTGATCCGCCAGGAATCTTCATCAGCATATAGTTTTGCAAGAGCAACAAAATCAGTATTTAGTTAGAGGAAACAGAAATTTCTGCATAGCGGTTCGAATCGTACATCTCCAAATGGAAAACAGAGTGAAGTAGGGCAATAGGAATCGCATTCGAGAGGATGATGATTCAAATCCCCGTCGGGCCATCCCCATCAAGGTTTTTCAAGATTCTGTTAAATAACTCCAGGAAAATGTTGGAATGCTTCCTTTAAAAGGCCACGGCCGATATCCTAACCCACCCCTTCTTAATTCGAGCTTACGCTCCTTCTCTAATGGCCTCTTTGTAGACAGAACGTTAAACACTAATCTTCCTTCCTCCCTTGTATATGGAAATGCAGGATGGCAACAACAAAATTATCAGCCTTCATGTTGTTGGAAACTGGTTACATGTCATGTCCCCCAGCGTCTCATCTTACAGCTCTTACATCTCATCTTAGAGTTGTCACATTTTGTTATGTTTATTAATGATATTTCATAAGTAAACTTGCCCTTGGCTAAGTTTATTATCTTGCAGACGGTGCTAAAATAATCAAAAGACAAATCAAGTATAAATTCAGGAACAACAGTGAAGGAAATCTTCACACGTAGCAACAAACGGTTTCTAACAAGTCTTCTCTCATTAAGATCGGGAAAAAAATTACAGTATTAAGTTCTGAAACTGCAAGAGGTTTCCACTCTCCATACGCGTAAATATGATGACATGTGTAGGAGACACTGACAGCTTAAGTTCTTGGTACTACTGCTCGATAATAAATTCAGATGGGACTATAGGACTTCTGAAGAGTCTAAATAAATCCGTTTACAATCCGAATTTCTTCAGTCATAGGTGTTGAAAAATAAAAAAAGCTGGGATATTTTCCTTACTTTCGTTTCATAATGCTATACGATGTCATTGTCAGTCAATTCTACTTACTCGGTAGCCATCTTTATTACGAGAAATAATTAAGGAACAAATTATTAAACAATATCAAACTAGACGAATGCTACGTGCCATATCGTTTCGGCACATATGCAGTGAAGCGATCTTATTTGTGAAAGTAACAATTAGAAACAGTTTATGTTTGCCATGTATCGTTTCAATAGCCTGAAAATTTCTAATGCATTGTCGTATGCATGTATTAATATGTTTGTGATATTTATTTTCAAATGATAGTATGTCTAATGGAAGTTTTGAAATATTTTGGGTCCTTGAGGATAATTTCACATACGATCTTAGGATTGGCATATTTGTTTCTTTGTAAGCATGTTTTTTTGTTTTTTGTTTTCCTTCTATGAAATGTATCATGTCCTCGAAGATCATCTCACTATGAGCCACGTAATAAACAGCGTATTTGATCGAACCTGAGTAGATCCGTAAACCTGTCATGAGGGTGCATGCTGCTTATTTTGATCCCCCAACCAAGAACAGTCGTTGGCACCAACGGAAATCGAATATTTTAGATTAGATCAATTATTCATTCCACAGACCCACAAAAGAGGGGATCCTCCTGGGTGTGGAACATGTCAGATAAACACATTACAAAAATGTAATTAGGAAGACTTGAGTTTCATTAATTTTAATGATCCTCAGTCAATAAACAGTAAAATTATGTACATGAATTAAAATTAAATTTCTAATATTTACAGGTTTTATACTTACATCTGCTTTCATTAAATCCATCATTCACGCAGTAGCTAGTTACTTGGCTATTACAACCAAGTATTGTCAAAAATTAAAGTAAATTATTCATTTCAACGATCCTCAGTTAAGAGCAGTCAAATTATGTACAAGAAGTAAAATTAAACTTCCATTATTTACGGACTTAAGACTTACATATACTTTCCATACATCCATCATTCACACAGTAGGTAGTTACTTGGCTGTTACAACTAAGTATTGTCAAAAATTAAAGTATAATAAATTTTCATTAAAATGGTCCACTACACTTCTTGGGAAATTCATGGATGGAATAGTGGGAGTTGGTCACCAAAAATTCTTTTAAATTATGTTTAAATTGTGCCTTGCCTGAAATTAAACTCTTAATGGTTGCTGGTAGCTTATTGAAAATATGCATTGCTGAATACTGGACTCCTTTTTGGGCAAGAGTAAGTGATTTTAAATCTCTATGTATATTGTTCTTATTCCTAGTACTGATACTGTGTACTAAGCAGTTAGTTGGAAAAAGATATGTATTATTTCCAACAAACTTCATTAAGGAATTAATATACTGAGAAGCTGTGGTTAGTATGACCAATTCTTTAAATAGGTTTCGACATGATGTTCTAGGATTTACACTACACATTACTCTTATTATACGCTTCTGTACTCTAAAAATTTTTCTCGGTTTGTGGAGTTACCCCAAAATATGATACCGTATGACATAATGGAGTGAAAATAAGCAGAATCTGGCAGTATTTTTAACATTTATATCTCCTACGTCTGACATCATTCGCATTGCAAACACAGACTTGTTTAGGTGCTTTAGCAGTTCGTTAGTATGTCGCTCCAAACTGAATTTATTATCAAGTTGTAATCCCAAGAATTTTACACTCTCAACTTCTATTTCCATGTCACCATATTTTATACAAAAACTAGAAAGAAATCTCTTGGAAGTTCTGAACTGCATATAGTGGGTCTTTTCAAAGTTTAATGACAGTGAATTGGCTATAAACCACTTATTAATGTCGGTAAAAATTTGATTAGCTGCCCTTTCTAAATTTATATTTGATTCACTATTTACTGCAATGTTTGTATCATCTGCAAATAAGACAAACTTAGCATCTGGTAATGTAACCGATGACAGGTCATTAATACACACAAGAAAAAGTTGTGGACCTAGTATAGAACCTTGGGGAACACCACATGTAATTTCTTCCCAGTCAGATGATGTCTGATTGCCTACTGTTTAAGTGTTACATAATGGGCTTAATGACACCCTTTGTTCTCTATTAGTAAGATATGGCCGAAACCACTTTGCAGCACTACCAGTGATGCCATAATACTTTAATTTACTTAAAAATGATGTGATTCACACAGTCAAAAGCCTGTAGTTGCTGTAACCATCTTGATGCCTTCGATACCTACGAGTAAAGACATCTGGCTCAGTACCACACCAACGATTGTTAACGAATGTACGGTTACGTAGGGTATCAAACAAAAATTGCGAGGACAGTGAGGCTGTTTTGACCGGGAGGCCGAATCATGTTATTTTGAACGTGGAACCAATAACAGAAGTAAAAGTAACTTCAGGTGTGCTCTAGGAAGGTGCGCTGGAATACTTGTTGCTAATGATTTATACACTAATGCACAGCCAGACAATACTGATAGTAACCTTAGCTTTTGCAAATGATGTAGCTATCTGTACAGAAGTTCTATCTGGAAAAAGCTATACACATATCCCGTTAGATTCTAATAAAATTTCAAAATGGTGGAAGGTTGGCAACTTGTTTTAACTGTTCAGAAATGTAAAATTGTTCACTTCGCAAAACGCAGAAATGAAGTATCTTATGAATAGAATTTCTGTGAGACACATATACAATCGGCCGCCTCGTACAAATACCTGGTTGTAATATATTGTAAGAGTATGAAATGGAACGATAACATAGGCTCTGTCGTAGGTAAGGAAGGTGGCTGACTTGGGTCTTTTTTTCAGCATAATGACGAGGTGCAGTCAGCTTGTGTGTCTCACGCTAGAATACGTCTTTTGTACACTAAAGCGCTAGTGAAACTGGTATAGGCATTCGTATTCAAATATGGACATATGTAGACTGGCAGAATACGGCGCTGCGGCTGGCAACGCCTATATAAGACAACAGGTGTCTCGCGCAGTTGTTAGAACGGTTTCTGCTGCTACAATGGCAGGTTATCAAGATTTAAGTGAGTTTGACGTGGTGTTAAAGTCTGAGCACGAGCGATGGGACACAGCATCTGCAAGGTAGCGATGAAGTGAGGATTTTCCCGTACGACCATTTCACAAGCGTTTCGTGAATATCAGGAATCCGGCAAAACATCAAATCTCCAACATCCCTGCGGCCGGAAAAATACTCTGCAAGAACGGGACCAACGACGACTCAAGAGAATCGTTCAACGTGACAGAAGTGCAATCCTTCCACAGACTGCAGCAAATCTCAATGCTGGGCATCAAAAAGCGTCAGCGTGCGAACCATTCAACGAAATATCAACGACATGGGCTTTCGGAAATGAAGGTCCACTCCTGTACCCTTGATGACTGCACGACACAATCTTTTCGCCTCGCCTGGGCCCCTCAACGCTGACACTGGACTGTTGATGACTGGAAACATGTGGCCTGGTCGGACGAGTCTCGTTTCAAATTGTATCGAGCAGATGGACGTTTACGGGTATGGAGACAACCTCATGAATCCACCGACCCTGCATGTCAGTGGGAGACTGTTCCAGCTCTTGTAGACTCTGAAATGGTGTGAGGCGTGTGCAGTTGGAGTGATATGGGACCCTTATACGTCTAGTTACGACTGTGACAGGTGACACGTACATAAGCATCGTGTCTGATCACCAGCATCCACTCATGTCCATTGTGCATTCCGAGGGACTTGGGCAATTCCCAGGACAATGCGACGCCCCACCCGTCCAGAATTGCTACAGGGTGGCTCCAGGAACACTTTTCTGAGCTTAAACGCTTCCGCTGGCCACCAAACTCCCCAGACAAGAACACTGTTGAGCATATCTGGGATGCCTTGCAACGTGCTGTTCAGAAGAGATCTTCATCCCCTCGTACTCTTACAAATTTATGGACAGCCCTGCAGGATTCATGGTGTGAATTCCCTCTAGCACTACGTCAGGCATAAGTCGAATCCATGCCACGTCGTGTTGCACTTCTGCGTGCTCACGGAGGCTCTACACGATATTAGGCAGGTGCAAGGTGTACCAGTTTTTTTGGCTCTTCAATGTATGTGGGACCAGTAGCAAAGAGTACTAACGGGGAATACTCAACTTGTACAAAGAAGGGGGTAGAACCCGTCACTGGTTTGTTTGACTGACACAGAGCGCCAAGCAAATGTTGGAAAGCCGCGTGGTCTTGGGGGCGCCTTGCCACGGTTCGTGCGGCTCCCCCTGTCGGAGGTTCGAGTCCTCCCTCGGGCATGGATGTGCGTTGTCCTTAGCGTAAGTTAGTTTAAGTTAGAGTAAGTAGTGTGTAAGCCTAGGGACCAATGACCTCAGCAGTTGGGTCCAATAGGAACTTCCTAAAAATTTCCCAAAAATGTTGGAAAACCCGAAGTTGCAGGAGTTTGAAGATCGACGCCAACAGTCTCGCGAAAACCTATTTACAAAGCTTCAAGAACCAGTATATAGTGAAGATCATAGAGGAATTCTTCATTCTTCTAGACAATGCTCCCATAGGGACTGTGCAGCCAAGATTAGACTAATTAGACTGCACCAGATGTTTGAGTAGTCATATTTCCCGTACTCATTACGCGATTGGAAAGGGGATAGACCATAATACTTGCTACCATGTTACATACCCTCTTCCATACACTTCACAGTGGTTTGCAGTGGTTAAATGTAGAGGGGGCGCGGGAGATATAAAAATACGGGAACATCAAAAACACAGCACATTGCATTCATAATACGGTGTTGGGAAAGCGTTAGGATTCGAAACAACTTCCATTCGTATCAGATGATTAATACAGGTCCCATATGGTTTTCAAGGGAATATCTACAATTCTTCCTAAAAATTATTAGCAAGTTCAGGTAATGATGATGGCGGTGAATGGCGATCACACATCCTTCTTCCCAAAGCAGACCACAAGGGCTCCATAATTTTGAGGTCAGGTGACTGTAGTTTCCAGGGAGATGTGATAATTCAACCTCATGCACAGAAGTCCAGTCCTGGAAGATGCGAGATGTGTGAACAGGGGCACTGTTTGCTTGGAACAGAGTATCACCACTGGGGAAGAAATGATGTACCATGTGATGGACCTGATGAACCAAAATGGTCACATAATCGTTGTCAGTAATGCGACCTTGCAGCGCACCCGTAAGGCCTATGGAATATTACGGTATGGCTGCCCGTATCATCACCGAACCCCACCGTCCATCACTCTTGGGACGTAAATTCAACCAGAAGCTGGAAACAGTGTGAAACGAGGCTCATCCCACGAAAGCAGATTCATTCACTGTTTCGGCACCACATTTTCCTATATCAGGCATCTGTATCATTGATGAGTGGTTTAGGAACTCCCTGCTTACGGAGCTCCCTTCGTGTTTTTTTTCGTGCGAGTGCGACATTCAGTTTTGAACTGACTTTCGGGAGCAGTCGTCTAATTTCTCATCATAATCTTCTTCAATGACCGTCTGTCAAGATCACTCAACACACGTTTCCGTCCGTGTTGTGATTCAGCTGATGATGTTTTCCTGCTTTCCCTGTATACGGTGCCTCTTCAAACATCAAACACTTCAGCTCCTTTCTTACGAAAGCACCCATCGTATGAGCACGAACAATTTGCCGGAGCTCCGACGTAACGCACTGACAACCTGACAGAACGCTGTTCTGCACACGACGGACACTTGCAACGTATTGAGGACATTGCACAAGTGTCGTTCTTTGTAAAATAGAACGCAACATGCAGCCTTGGCAAACATCTGCATTTATGTTCAAGCATGCATTTCCTGCCGTGTTTTCATATTTTTGGTCGATACCTGTAGGTGTATATGTAGATGTTGAAGGACAAACTGCTGCACCGTAAGGACTTCCGTACAATCTATTTTTGGTATTTCCCCAGTTCAAGTGCGGACGATGTATCATAAATATGAGGGCATGGTGAAAAGCAATGCTTCTGAATTTTTGATGGGAAAACTCTTAAACCTTTTTAAGTAAAAAAAAAGTTATTAACAAGCAACTTTTTATTCTTTACGTCTGTGTACTTATGTCTCTATACAATCACCCCTGAAACGAGCACGTTTCTCCCACGAGAGAACAGTTTGTTGAAACCGTCACTGTACAAACGTGTAGCTTTGTTGACGGAACCAAAACCTCACTTCTGCTTGCACCGCTTCACAATGATGAAAGTAAAGACCTGGAAGGTGTTCTTTGTGTTTTGGAACGAGATGGTAATCGGATGGGGCAAGAAGGGACTGTATTGAGGACGATCGATGACAATGAATCCAAGGTGAGGGGTTGTTACACGTGTCGCATCGCTGGTGTGTGGTCTGACAGTGTCATGCTGAAGGAGAGGGTGCGCCGTTTGTGGACGAACTCTTCGAAATCGAAACTCGATTACAGCAAGCCGTCTCTCACGCATCGATGTAGTTACGTTACACACCGCGAAATTACACGTTACAATTCGGAGCTCTCCAGCGGCGGAGGGTTTCAAATATATAGACACGAAGAATAAATATCTAGAATATTAAAAACGTCTGGTCTATTTAAAAATCTTTAAGAACTTTAACATAAAAAATCTGAGGCGTTACCTTTCGCCACGCCCTCGTGCTTGGGTAAATTTCTGGAAGAGGTTCCTCACAAAAAACAAAGAAATAATTGTAAGAATGCGTATCAGCTAAAAGACTTCAGTTTGCACTTACTACCGAAGGTAACTTGCGCAACGGCATATTATCTGCATACTTTTCAGCTAGCGAGCACTGTTCATTACAACAACTCATAGAAATCTTCAGAAAGTATCACAACCACCCGTGTGATCCCATTAACTGCAGACACCGTACAAAAGCGAACCGAACTGCGTCCAGTATTTTCGCAGGTTTCCGTAAAGTATTAATAAAGAATTGGTACACTTGGGACATCCGTCGTACAAACTTATTGTTTTAGCTGTCATCACAGGTAAAAACAGAAAACAAGGTGGACGGGTGAACATGTAGGCCACGGAAATGAGCGCAATCCAGCTGTCCACCTTCATCAGCCCGTATATCTCAAACAATGTGACCGCAAAGCGCTAAGGCCTCTTACGCATGAGCAAAACAATTATCCTTATTGGCGGTAACACGTTCTGTAAATCTACAACAGTTACTCAGAAGGTCGACTTCAATCAGCAACCTCACATATAATTTCCTTGCGCTGCTTACTCAAAGTCATTTCCGAAAATGTGTTTGGTTTTGTAATCATTGTTTCGGCATAAAGAAACAGCTCCAGATTTTTAAAATTGTTTTTGATACACACGACATGCACTTTAACTTATTCTTCAATTTACTGAAAGTCTAATTCAAGCGACAAAATTTACACTGCTGCGCACTTCATGCGATTCATCACGTTTTGCATCTTTTCAGTGCTGCAGTGAAACTGTAATTTCCTTAAAATGTCCGATGCACTTTTTTCAGATTGGAATAAACTGAGGCAAGGTATTATTCTGAACTGTTGAAATTTAAACGCACCTGAACTCGTCCGAAGGCAAAAACAAACTTCTCTGCTTTTGCCAGGCCGGCCGCGGTGGCCGAGCGGTTCTAGGTGCTTCAGGCCGGAACCACGCGGCTGCTACGGTCGCAGGTTCGAATCCTGCCTCGTGCATGGATGTGTGTGATGTCCTTAGGTTAGTTAGGTTTAAGTAGTTCTAAGTTTAGCGGACTGATGAAAAAAAAAATTGTTCAAATAGCTCTGAGCACTATGGGACTTAACATCGGAGGTCATCAGTCCCCTAGAACTTAGATCTACTTAAACCTAACTAACCTAAGGACATCACACACATCCATGCCCGAGGAAGGATTCGAACCTGCGACCGTAGCAGTCGCGCGGTTCCGGACTGAAGCGTCTAGAACCGCTCGGCCACCGCGGCCGGCCGGACTGATGACCTCAGCTGTTAAGGGGCTCCGGAACGCCCTATACTTGCAATGTTAAAATAACTCTTATAAATTACATCTTTCATCACAAAGTATTTGAGGTAGGAAGTTGAACTTTTTACAGATTATTTATTGGAATATGAGCTACAACTTAACACAGGGATTTTACAAAATTTTAGTTCAGTTGCTAAAGATGATTTTTTTTCAATTGTAATGAAAATTCACAACATTTTTTTGCAATTTTTTATTATTATTATTCACGTTTGGGCCCTACTGGACCACGCGAAGTACAATCACGGGGCATTCAGTTATTTTCTTTTAGACTTTCTCTCTGCCCAAATTGTTTTCATTCTCTCGGAATGAGCTCTTTTCCTTTCATCAGACCATGTGGTTCCAGTTTTCTTTGGTTTTTCAGCTTGACCAACTACCCAGTCATGAATTTTTTGCCCAAATAATTTTCTGTCTTGAATTTCATCTTGTTTCATATCTGCCTCTTTCATGTCCTCTTTTATAGCAGCAATCCATTTTATTGTCTCAAATTTAGCTTTACTTCGATTTTCGTAGAATTCCACTACTTGTTTAGTTAGTCTGGTAGCATCCATTCTTTTAATATGCCCATAAAATTTTAATCTGCGTTTTTTCATATCCGAATATATGCTGGTGTATTGTTGAATTTCACTATTTGCTCTTAGCCTGTACGTTCCTTCTTCAGTATATTTTGGACCTAGAATTTTTCTGATTACTTTTTATTTATATATTCAAAAATATACAGTTTTTTGGAAAAAGGCTGTGTTAAATTATGCAGAAGGTACTGTATAACATTTACTGAAAGTTTGAAACAAATATGTTTGGAATATCCTTAGAAAACATGTAATTAGTATGAGAAAATAAAAGTTTTGGGAATCGAGCGACAAAGATTGGATTAACTTTTTAGTGCATTCCAGGTCCATAGGATGGATTATCTTCATCCTCTGCAAACTCCTCCTCCAGCTTCCTCTTGTTCCTCCTCCTGTTTACTCTTGCTTGTATTTAAAGACTCTTTACAGCCCTGTCTGCAGCCCGAAGGCGTACCTTGTCTAAAGCAAGCATCGCTCGTTGTTGTGTTCGTAGATTTTGCTACCATTTTCTTCAGTTGCAGTTACTGCAACACTGTTCCAAAAGGTGGTCATGTATGAACACTTATCACATTTCAGTTGTATTTCACTAGCAAGTCCTACCTGCTTTATAATGGAGAGTTCCAGACAAACTTCACTACAATGAACACATCTTACACAGTTTGAAAAAATTCCTTTGAGAACCGACATATCAATTATTTCATTCACATCCGATTCGCCCATAAAACATTCATAGTTTTCACTCATTGAACCAAGCTTCTTCTGTGAAGTATTTTCTTTCCCACTTTGACTGCTATGGGCAGGTGTACTTGAGAGGTTAGGTTCACTCACTTGGTTATCGTCTTTATTGTTTACAGTAATAACACATACCTTTGGCTTTCCAACATTTCTCCTTTTCTTAAAAGCCTTCAGAGGATTTCTAATTACTTTTACTCATTATTATACTTCAACAAAACAGAGACTCAACTAACAGAATTAATTACGAATATTTTCGAGATAACGACAGAGTAAATAAACATGAAACAATCGACAATCACACCAGCGATATATATTGAACCATCACAGGTTAGCCACAACACATACTTTATCTCACATCACTGAAATGTACCTGATGAACACGGACGTTAATAATAACACCATTTGACAGCAGTTTAACAGCGCCACAGTGGGTCACGCCCATGTAGAACACATTTCAAAAAAAATTTAAAAATAGTTGTAGTCTTCGGAATTGAATAAATTATATACCTATTAAAAGGTAATAGTCTGCAGATTCAGAAAACGCAAAAAAGTAAAAATTGAACTTTTCGTGATTTTGAGCCTTTCCGGAGCCCCTTAAGTCCCATAGTACTTAGAGCCATTTGAATTTACTTTTGCCATACCAATTGACGGCAGTCGTAAATGAATGGTCCCTCTCGCTGCTACGTGAATATTAAAATTTAACGTTATGGTGAAGTTGAGAGTGTTAACGCCGGGCCGGCCGGAGTGGCCGAGCGGTTCTAGGCGCTACAGTCTAGAACCGCGCGACCGCTACGTTCGCAGGTTCGAATCCTGCCTCGGGCATGGATGTGTGTGATGTCCTTAGGTTAGTTAGGTTTAAGTAGTTCTAAGTTCTAGGGGACTGATGACCAGAGCAGTTAAGTCCCATAGTGCTCAGAGCCATTTGAACCATTTTTTTGTTAACGCCGGACGACGCATTAATATTGGACAGCTCTGAGGAAGGAAATCGACCTTGGCCATGCATAGGGAGCTATATCGGCATTTGAATTAAATGAGTTTGAATGCACAGAAAATGTAACTCAGCCTGCAGAGCGGAGTTTTCGACGACGCTCTAATCGAGTCATTTCGATCGATAATAATAATAATGGTAATAATATAATAATAGCATTTCTTGTAATAAGTGAAGGATGGAAACAGTGTCAAAGTTCAACAAGACTATGGAAATACGTGCAGTTTTGTACATGAATTGAGCGTGGACCCACATTAGCAAGAAAAAAATACGTGTCAGGGCTTCCGAAATGAAATTTCCTCGATCAGATGTGTGAGCATCAAATAGGGACAGAAGGAAAAATATACACACATGGGAGACATTCAACATTTATAGTTTAAATAACAAATTCTTAGTACTCGTATATCTTCAGAATTAGAGATCTCACGAAAGATGGACGGGCGATGGACGTTTGGCGAAACCGGTCTTACGGATATACAGGGCGATCAGAAACAGTCTCGGAATCTCGTAAGGGTTTTGCTGGATAGATTATGTTGAGAAATAAGTGTTAGAAGAAAAAATTATATACTTTGCGCCGTTTCCGAGTTAATTGATGTTGACGTTAGCCAATCAGGCCGTTACTCGCACAAATTCAAGGGGCCCACCAGAGACGGTGTCGAAAACCGTGTTCTTCGTTTGGTTTCCCAAAACTGAACAAGAGAGAGAAACAACATTTGGACATGGGATAGCAGTAAGGATCGAACCCGAGCCAAAGACTGAGCAGTCTCGTGCACTGTTATGTATGATATGAGAACAACTGACACTAATTGTATCTGGCGCTTGAATTTGCGGGTGCAACGACCTGATTGGCTAACTTCAATGTTAATTAACTCGGAAGTGGTGCAACGTATCGAATTTAATTATGAACAACTATTTCTCAGCACAACCTACTCTGAAACACTTTTACAAGCTGTTTAAAAAGTTTCTGACCGCCCTGCCTATGCCAAAAATGTTCAAGACTGGGCAGACCAAAGAGAAGATGGAAACATCAATAAGTTCGTAACAGATTGCTGATGATAATATAATGTGGTTCACTAGCTGGTGAACCGTCGTCGAAACGTTAAGCCCTCATTTTCTATTAGGAACTGTTTGTTACCACTTATTTTTCCCTTGGTGGTCAAATACAGGTAGTGAAACTGTCTTTCACTCAAGTGATTCCAATCTACTACCACAACATCGTACAGTAACAGCGTTCGCTGCGGAGGCGTGTAGAGGATGTGTATCACGCGTAAAAGGACGTTTTAGTCAACATTTAAAAAGTAGTTAGTTTCCACGGATAATGTCAAGGTATCACAAGGTAGCCGTTTCTTATATTTGGGTAAGAATCTCTGCAAATATTTGACATCGCATATAGGCGACTCTATAATACGTGACCAACATTTAAGCCTTACATGTGGCAGTAGGTGGTGAGAAGGTTACTGTAGGCACCGTTAATCCAATTTTAATATTCTACTTACCCCGCTTTCCCCATATGCGTCTTTTTACATCCCTGAAGGTTATCCAGTTTTTGTCGTCTGTAATACTTCAGTAAATTTTTAAGTAAAAACACTCTAGTCTGTGTGGTCTACACTACCATATAAGTTTTGGGCTGCACAACGTAAGCTTTGGATGAGACAAAATTGAAATAATTTTCAGCGTATTGCTTTTGTTGCTCACATTAACTTAATTCTCAAATTCAAACCACAAGATACAGCAAACTGAACTCTATCATTCAAGCTCGTTATCGCTTAAATTGCCAACTCATTTTCTTCTCCCAGGTATGCTTGACGGGGATCATAGAAATCTCTTCAGCTTTCATGCATTTTACATTTCGATATCAGTTCTGTTTAAGTAGATGCTCCCTTGATGCTATCGTCACCGGCTGCTTCTCGTTCTTCCTTCTCTTGTGACAAGCTTCCTGTCATGCCAAATACGACATTACAATCTCATTACCTACAATATAAATTGTTTAGTTACAACACTGTCGCACATATGACCTTTGTATCTGCAAAGTGAGTGCACTAATGTTTGCAAACTTAGCTTACCACGTAGTGCGCAAATGGACAAAACCTCTGAACTATCTTCTCAAGCCTAGGGTGTCAAACAGACATTCTAAATAATTAAGACCCTGGCCCTGTAAGACAGGTAATATCAGGTGCTGATCGTAACAAAATTCTTTAGAAATGCTGCTGTCAAGTAACTAGAATGCATGAATTAATAAAAGTGGAAGTTTTGGGTCTATTCTAGAAAGACAAAACAGCTATTCTCTTTTTTATTCTATATATAATTTTTCAACTGTTGCTTTCAGGGGTCAAGTGGTAAATAACAATCGTGTTCAATTACTTTTGATAGTCAATAAAAAATATTTAATTTTTGGACGTATTGAAATGACGATTATTAAAATCGTTATCTCTACACATGAAAATTTTTCATCACAGGAAAGAATGAATATTAAAAATCATCATCAGCTCATTTACTCTGCATTGTTGTAACTGGTCAATGCACCAAGCTGGTGGAGAATAAATTTAGTTTTTGAACCAATGAAAATCTCTCATGTACTCAATGTGAGGGTAGGTTAGTATCCTAGCTATTGATATTCAATGGTCAAAGCAAACGCAAGTTGGAGTGGGCAAAATCTAGACTCAACATTTACTGCGGCCTAATGAGTGATGGTACTTTACCAAGTGGCATCTGCAACGGCATTGTCTCCAAGCTGGATCTGAAATGCTAAGTCACTACTCTGACCTTAACTGAATTCACTCAGTTGCAACTTTCCTATGTTCCATACAACGTTAATCTTTCCCTAGTCGAAATAATGGCTAATGCAGACTCACTATGGGTTGGACTGATGTGCACAATTTATTTGCCAACAAAACTTCCCACATGAACATTTAACTACCACTTTACTTTCTGTCACCACGATACGTGAAGCGTATTGTCCTCACTTCGCAGAAGGCAAACTCTCAATGTCTTTCCTTATTTCTGCACACTTGTGCGGTCTGCCGCTAGACGAGAGAGAGAGAGAGAGAGAGAGAGAGAGAGCTTTAGTTTTAGGTCTCAAAATGCTTTTATATAATGGGGATCTCCCCACCATGTCGCATCTGTGTCGCCAAGTATGACTTCAGCCAATCACCGTCTTGCTAGAGGTGAATAAACATTTTTATTTATCTCTCTGGGTCGTCTTCTAGCCCTGTTAATGACGTGCAGCCACTTTCCCTTTCTCCCACCCTTATTTATACTAAAAGAAATAATCTATTGTTCTGGCCTTATCGCTTTCTGGGATGTAGTTCACCGATCTCTTGCTAATGGGAGTTTTACAATATCATTAGCCACCTGTAAATGATGTAAATTGGCATCCCATGTGGTATGTCGCGAACTACAGTACAGACGACACCATGTCCCAATATCCTTCATCGTTCGTTCAGCAAAACTGGGGCTTGGTTTGTACCTGGATATGAAGATGGGTTCAGTTTTATGTCTTTTTAAAGTCTCCAAGGTCTATATTGGGGCCCATTACCTGAAATTAGCCTTTCTACGTGCCCTACCTGCTTGAGGAAATCACGTAGTAGTGCCTTAGTGATCGTAACACCAGTGCACGTTTCAAAGAGGTCAAAGTGACATATTTTGATATTAACTCTAAGACTACAAAGATAAACGTGTTTGCATTCCTTGTCCTTGGTAACAGTCCCATCACATCTGTTGCTGCTAGATATTTTAGCTTTTTCGGTATTATGTGTGACAATGCTGGTCTAGTGAGAAAATTAACGTTTTTGTCACGTTTGCAACCCTTACATTTTTTTAGTGCTTGCCGAATACGTCTTTCCATGTTGAGGAAATGTGTGGTCTCTTTAAGTTTCATAAAAAATTTCTTCGCCCCAAAGTGCCCATTATTTAAGTGAGTGTGCCATATATACTTGTTCACGAGTTCATCACTAACACATACTGTCCATAAACTTTTACTTGGGTCTCATCTGTAGAACAGCACTTCATTCTTCAGAAAATAATGCTGACGAATGTAAACCGAGTTCTTGTCTTTCCACTTATGTTTGACCCTTAACGCCTCTGGGTCTTTGTTCTGTTCGTTTGAAATGTTTGAGAAAGCTGTTGTTATGTAGTTCTCAAAAGCAACTCCTCTTATGTAATATATGCCAATTTGGTGTTCATCTGCGCCAAACTTCGTGTTACTTGGAATTGCACCTTGTGGACACCGGAAAAGAAAATCTGTTAAGGTGTTTGCCGGTTCTGGGATATGTTTTACACAGGAATCATACTCTTGCAAGATTAAAATTCACCTTGCTAACTTACCATGTGTCAACATCTCTGTGAGTAAATACTCAAGAACTTTATGATCTGTGTGTGCAATATTTTTCCTTCTGAACAGAAAATATATAAGCTTTCGGAAACCCCAGACTACCGCTAAACTTCCAGCTCTGTAATGGAATAATTCCTCTCACTTTTTGATAACACACGACTCGCAAATGCAATGGTCTTATACGTTATCTGTCCATCTTGTTCGTAGCATTGAAATAATACTACGCCTAACCCAGATTTGGCGCTGTCCGTTGCCATACAATAATCTTGCGTAGGATCTGGGTGTGACAGTATCGGTGCTTCCGCTAAAGCCTTTTTCAACTTCTGAAATTCCTTTTCTGCAGTATCATCCCATATCCATGGAGTGTTTTTACCGGTTAAACTGCATAATCGGAGTGTAGCTAGAGTGTCTATACAGATGAACCTTTTAAAAACCGTTACGAGTCCTAGAAAGTCTCTGTGCGTCTTCCTATTATATGGTGTTACAAAATTTCTTATTGCCTGTAGTTTTCCTGAGTTCGGTTTTATTCCCTGTGCAGATATGACATATTCTAGGAAGTCTGTGTGTTGTGTTCCAAATTCGAATTTTTCCAAGTTTATTAGTACCCCATATTCATGACATATTTGGAATGTTGCAGCGTTTATTACAACAATCTCAGGAACCAGAAAAACGTATAGAGGGGCGCATAACACATCAAACAACCCAGTTTCAAGAATCAGAAAAGTGTATAGAAGGGCGCATAACACAAGGGCAAAAAGAATTAGAAGGGCGCATAACACTGGCGCTGAAAGAAACTAGCAAGGAAATACAAAAAGCGCGTGATAATATTCAAGGCCAATTAGATCAAATTCGAACTGAAGCTAAGGCAGCGCAAATTATGCTTGAAACGCTCGTTACAGGGCACAAACAATTGAGAACAGACATTGCCTAAGGTGCATGGCTACGTTGTGTGAAGATACGCAACATAGCGACGACGAAGGCGAAACATGTTATCGCTGATACGACGTCTCATAAAAGAACGACAAAAGCAGCATTAAAGAAATTCGATCTTCGTATTTTAAAAATACAAGAGAAAAACGAACACCAGTTTCAGCGGCATAGATCGGAAGTTTTACGATCGGTCGAAAGTCGTGGTGATGTTGAAAGCGTTAGTGAGGAGTCGCAGACGTCGACAGAATCCACTTCAGTGTCGGTTGATACTAGTGTGATTACTGCAAAATCAACAATTGCCGATAATACTACAGAAAGGGCACGCGAAATTACGTGTGACGTAAGCTGGAAAGGCACATTTGGATGCCAGTCCAAACTAGTGTATGCCAGAACATCACGGTAACCGTTGGAAACAGTTTGGATTGCGACCACTTGTTCAAGAAAGAATAACAAGTCAATCATGAATAGTAGAGCGTGGTTTGCAGCAAGGTTCAGTACGTCCAGTAAAAAGCGTGATGTATGCTGATCAAACCATAGTGACGCGTTACACAACACCACAATCTGTAGGACGAATACCAACGTGTTACAGTACGACGTCAAACGAGCCAGAATTGCTTAGACGTCAAGATACAGAGCCGGTAGCGGGCATTACGCACGCATATTCCGCAGTTAGACCTGCAAGTGATTCTACGGCAGAAATGTCACAGAATGAGCCAAGTTACACACGTTTGCGTAGATTTGACGCAAACCGAGGACGGAATTCCAATCTTCAAAACCCAGCAGGTACATCACAAAGATAAGCGAGAGGTTTTGGTGATAACCACTTTCTTACAATGCGGAAATACCAGCACTACAAGGAAGATGCAAATATTCTCCATCTCCGCACATTTATTGACCAATTTAAAGTAGGAATACCGACACATTGGCCATTGAAACATAAGCTAGATTTAATTTGAGCACATATGGAAGGAAGTGTTGCTGAAAATATGCAGAAGATAGCAGAAACTTACGATTCGTATGATTCGTTTAGAGCTGCTTGTATAGCAAGATATTGGTCTAGTGAGTCTCAAATGATAATAAAATATGGATCATTACAAAATGTCTCATTCTAAAATTCGCGTGAGGAAACAGCAGTCAACTTCTTTGACAACATGGCTGTCATGTGATGTAGCCGTTCCCTATCTCGTTTTTTGTGAACTGTTTCATTCACTTCCAAACATAATGTAGGAGCACTACCACCTGTTCTCTCTTGCAACTACAAGCCTGACTGATTCAATATGATTCCGTTTGGATCAATATACTGTAAATCACTATCTACAGACTCAGCGTCTGATTCATTAGAAACGCCGTTCTCATGTCCATTCTGTGGGCCAAGTTGAACATCATGTCTTGCATTTTCGGTCTCATTCGTTATTTCTAAGAGTTCTGTCTCGTGTTGTTCACGCTGAGCTACTTGTAGCATGTCCAAGATCTTCCATGACTTCTCTTTGTGGTATTTGATTGTTTTCAGTCATTTCTGAGCATTCCACTAAACGTTGCTGTTCGCTAATTTTCCGAATGCGTTAACATCTCAGCATAAAACTTTATTCTACCACAAAATATCATCCACGGTCCTATATTCAATATTTGAATCCGTTTCCTTTTCTTTGATATGGGCTTTGATTACTGGAGTTGACTCAGAACTCAACACAACCCAGTTCAACGATATGACGTGCTCCCTGTGCGCCAGCAAATAAGAAATACATGAATACATTTCTATCTACACTTACTAGAAAATTGTGTCACATTTACATTTACAGCTTTTTGCTCCAATTTGCGTCAGCTTATTGTTTGGGAGGATTATGTGTTCTGTACCTATCAAAAGCAAACACTCAATCTATCAGAAGGCTGTAATATCGCATCCTGACAGGGTCACCATTTTGTTGTACATCCTACCTTTGTATCTCCACAGTGAGTGTACCAGTGTGTGCAATCTTAGCTTACCATTTAGCGTGCAAATGGACAAAACCTCTGAACTGTCTTCTCAATCCAAGGGTGTCAAACAGACATTCTAATTAAATAAGACCCTGGCCCTGTAAGACAAGTAATATCAGGTGCAGATCATAACAAAATTCATTAGAAATGCTGCTGTCAAGTAACTAGAATGCATGAATCAATAAAAGTGGAAGTCTGGGGTCTATTCTAGAAAGACAAAACAACTATTCCCTTTTTTATTATACAGGGTGAGTCACCTAACGTTACCGCTGGATATATTTCGTAAACCACATCAAATACTGACGAACCGATTCCACAGACCGAATGTGAGGAGAGGGGCTAGTGTAATTGTTTAATACAAACCATAAAAAAAATGCACGGAAGTATGTTTTTTGACACAAACCTACGTTTTTTTTTTAAATGGAACCACGTTAGTTTTGTTAGCACATCTGAACATATAAACAAAAACGTAATCAGTGCCGTTTGTTGCATTGTAAAATGTTAATTACATCCGGAGATATTGTAACCTGAAGTTGTCGCCTGAAACCTCCGATATTCAGTTGCGTTTTGTAACAAACACGGGCCACGGTCAGCGAGCAGCATCTGCAGGGACATGTTTACGATGACGACCGTGTTTACGAGTGTGGCTGTAGTGCACTGTTGTGGATTGGTCTAGCTGTCGCAGTGTCCGCATGTAGCGCTTGCTGCTATTGATATTCTGCATTCGTCTCCGCACGCAGACCAACTGTAGTACACCGTGTTACCAGACGTCTGTGATAATGTAGTGTTGTAGGAACTGTGACCATGGTGTATTCGAACTCTGAAAAGGCGGCGATGATACTCATCTATGGCGAGTGTCGACGAAATGCAGCGGAAGCCTGCAGGGTGTATGCAGAACGGTACCCGGACAGAGAGCATCCAACGTGCCGCACATTGCAAAACATCTACCGCCAACTGTATGCAACAGGCATGGTCATAGCACGCAAACGGGTCCGTAACAGGCCCGTCACAGGAGAAGTGGGTGCAGTAGGTGTGTTAGCTGCTGTTTCCATGAGCCCACACATGAGTACACGCCGGCCGAAGTGGCCGTGCGGTTAAAGGCGCTGCAGTCTGGAACCGCAAGGCCGCTACGGTCGCAGGTTCGAATCCTGCCTCGGGCATGGATGTTTGTGATGTCCTTAGGTTAGTTAGGTTTAACTAGTTCTAAGTTATAGGGGACTAATGACCTCAGCAGTTGAGTCCCATAGTGCTCAGAGCCATTTGAACCATTTTGAACATGAGTACACGGGAAACTGCGAGAGCCGGTGGACGTAGTCAAAGTAGTGTCATGCGCATACTGCATCGTCACCGCTTTCACCCGTTTCATGTGTCGCTACATCAGCAATTACATGGTGATGACTTTAATCATCGAGTGCAATTCTGTCAATGGGTATTAACAGAGAATGCGTTGCAGTTCTACCTGTTTACCGACGAAGCGGGTTTCACAAACCAGGGGGCAGTGAATCTACGGAACATGCATTACTGGTCCGTGGATAATCCTCGCTGGCTCAGACAGGTAGAGCGACAGCGACCGTGGACTGTAAATGTATGGTGCGGAATCATTGGCGACCACCTCATTGGTCCTCACTTCATTGCAGGGGCCCAAACAGTTGCAACATACATCGCGTTTCTACAGAATGATCTGCCAACGTTGCTCGAAAATGTCCCACTGGAAACGCATCGACGTATGTGGTATCAGCATGATGGTGCACCTGCATATTCCGCAATTAACACTAGGCTGACCCTTGACAGGATGTTCGACAGGCGTTTCATAGGACGTGGAGGACGCATAAATTGGCCAGCCTGTTCTCCTGATCTTACACCTCTGGACTTCTTCCTGTGGGGTACGTTAAAGGAGAATGTGTACCGTGATGTACCTACAACCCCAGAGGATATGAAACAACGTATTGTGGCAGCCTGCGGCGACATTACACCAGATGTACTGCGGCGTGTACGACATTCATTACGCCAGGGATGCAATTGTGTGCAGCAAATGATGGCCACCACATTGAACATCTATTGGCCGGAGATGTCGGGACACACTCTATTCCACTCCGTAATTGAAAACGGAAACCACGTGCGTACGTGTATCTCACCCCTCATGGTAATGTACATGTGCGTCAGTGAAAAAGACCAATAAAAAGGTGTTAGCATGTGAACGTAATGTGCTGTTCCAGTCTCTTCCTTACCTAAGGTCCATCACCGTTCCCTTTGGATCCCTACGTAATTCGGTGCTCTCCGATACACACGATCGAACAGCGGAGGAGTGGTACTCTAGCGTCAACTTTAGGTTACAATATCTCCGGATGTAATTAATGTTTTACAATGCAACAAACGGCACCGATTACGTATTTGTTTATATGTTCACATGTGCTAACAAAACTAACAGGGTTCCATTTAAAAAACGTAGGTTTGTGTTAAAAAACATACTTCCGTGCATTTTTTTATGGTTTGTATTAACCAATTCCACTAGCCCCTCGCCTCACGTTCGGTCTGTGGAATCGATTCGTCAGTATTTGATGTGGTTTACGAAATATATCCAGCGGTAATGTTAGGTGACTCACCCTGTATATATATAATTTATCTGCTGTTGCTTTCAGGGGCCAAGTGATAAACAACAATCATGTTCAATTACTTCTGATAATCAATAACAAAATATTTAAGTCTTGGACATATTGAACTGACGATTATTAAAGTCGTTATCTCTACACATGAAATTTTTTTATCACAAGAAAGAATGAATATTAAAAATCCTCATCAGCTCATTTAAATCTACATTGTCATAGTTCGTCAATGCACTGAGTTGGTGGAGAATAAATTTAGTTTTTGAACCAATGAAAAACTCTCATGCACTGAATGTGAGGGTGGCTTAGTATCCTGACTTTCGATATTCAGTGGTCAAAGCAAACAAAAGTGGGAGTGGGCAAAATATAGACTCAAAATTTCCTGTTGTCTAATGGACAATTAGTAATGGTACTTCACCAAGTGGCATCTTCAAGGTCGTTGTCTCCATGCTGGATCTGATACTCTGACCTCGACTGAATTCACTCAGTCACAACTTTCCCGTGTTCCGTAGAAAGTTAATCTTTCCCTAGACAAAGTAATGGCTGTTGCACACTCGCTATGGGTTGGAACGACGTGCGAAATTTATTTGGCCTCAAAAATTCCTGCAGGAATAGTCAACTACCGCTTTGCCATTTGTCACCACGTTATGTGAAGCGTATCGTTCTTACTTCGCGGAAAGCAAACTCTCAATGCCTTCGCTTATTTCCACACACTTATGCAGTCTGCTGCGAGACGAGACAGAGAGAGAGAGAAAGAGCCTTAATTTCAGGTCACAAAATGCTTTTATATAATGGGGTCTCCCACCGTGTCGTGTCTGCATTGCCAAGTATGACTTCAGCCAATCACCGTCTTGCTATAGGTGAATAAACATTTTTCTTTTTCTTTCTGGGTCATGGCCTAGCCCTTTTAATGACATGCAGCCACTTACCCTCGATCCTGGCCTTATTTATGCTAAAAGGGGAAATGTATTTTCTCGCCTTATCCCTTTCTGGGCTGAAGCTCGCTGTTCTCTTGCTAATGTGAGTTTTACAATATCATTAGCCGCCTGCTCGGTTAGGCTCCAAAATGCGTTTCACTTTAACTTATTTGTTTCATGCCACTGTTCATATATTGGTAGAGATTGTTTTGTTAGTTTTCAGGTACATGAGATTAACTGCAATTGACTTTTGTTGCTATAAAATATTTACTATTTTCTGAGGATCTCATACTGTATCATACCGTTGTTATAAATAAAGATCATGTAAGGTCCGTTAAATCCTGATGTCTTACAACACTCTCTTCTCCAGCTTTATAAAAGCGCCATTTGAGGTGCTGTTTTACTAAAGTGTGACCGAGACCATGGTACTAACGCCAAATTAAAGCAGTCAGACTCAAATCAAGTATACAAAGCAATGCGGACGGTAAATAATTTCTATAAGGCCACAGAGAATTGTAGTTACGAGTTGTAGAAAGATAAAATTATGGTCACCAAAGCAGTTCGCAAATATGTTTTAATGTGCAAGGGAAATATACTCATTAAACCGAAAATATGCACAACTAATTAACTCTCTTCATTAACTGTTTCATGTGGCAGCTAAGGAATCAGCTTTTAGGTGGTAATATTATACATGATAACTAAGAATTAAATGTGCAGCCCTATTTTCTTTACAAAGGTATTCCATAATCCCAAATACTCATAAATCTCATACACTTCTCATACTTTGCAAATAATAAAATGATAAACACAATGTAGTCATTCATCATGAAAGCTTCTCAAATATTACTGTCAGAATTAACTTACTTTCAGATTAATTGTGGTGTTTTTACGAAATTCAAAATCTATTACAAAATTGCATAACTAATTGACTGCGTAATTTTACTATACTTAGTCGATAAATGGTTTTATAATGACACAAATCTCTGACTGTCTCTGTTAAGAAGACTGTGCGGTTGGTCCCGGCGGAGGTTCGAGTCCTCCCTCGGGATGGGTGTGTGTGTTTGTCCTTAGGATGATTTGGGTTAAGTAGTGTGTAAGCTTAGGGACTGATGACCTTAGCAGTTAGGTCCCATAAGATTTCACACACATTTGAACAACTGTTAAGAAGACATGACAGTTTTCGTTATAATTATGCCACTAATGTAAATTTTATTATTTGGGCAGGGAAGTTATCACAGGAAGCACGACTTGGGTCGATAACAGTCTGTATGCACCCGTAAATTAAACTATATTGGTAAAATAAAACACAAGAAATACTGGACCTTGTGATTTACTATAGTAAAGAAAACATTGCCTTTAGGCAATGGTGCGAAGTGCTACGTCCGTGTTGTCGAATATTTTGTGTTAGCCACAGCATTTACATGGCCCACATATAACAGAAGACATGGAGCACTGTTTAAAAGCTCCATATCCTTACCAGTGGAGTGTACGCCGATCGTAAGCAGTAATCTCATGTAACTGTATAAGTTGTAGCCTCGTATTCTATCAGAAATGTGCTGACTATGATGAATAACTAATGAAGGTCTTTTGCCCTCGGTTGAGAGTGCTCTTCCCAGACCTACATCTTTCCTCAGGGCATGATTTTTCCTCCTTCACATAGACATTACTCTAGCATGCCCGATTCTATCGTTAAAATCCTAACACTTGATCCTATAGATACGATATTTTTAAAGGTTACATTACGTGCATAGGATTAGTTCATATTCGGTACAAAACCACAAATAATCATAAATGGCAACAAAATATACACGAAAAAAGTATACACGAAATACAGTCAGAATGTTATTCACACTAACTGGCGAAAAGTACTGCATCCATTCGTCGGATGTGAGTGTAACACCGTACACGTACCACAGTCGGGGGGAATGTACACTCCTGGAAATGGAAAAAAGAACACATTGACACAGGTGTGTCAGACCCACCATACTTGCTCCGGACACTGCGAGAGGGCTGTACAAGCAATGATCACACGCACGGCACAGCGGACACACCAGGAACCGCGGTGTTGGCCGTCGAATGGCGCTAGCTGCGCAGCATTTGTGCACCGCCGCCGTCAGTGTCAGCCAGTTTGCCGTGGCATACGGAGCTCCATCGCAGTCTTTAACACTGGTAGCATGCCGCGACAGCGTGGACGTGAACCGTATGTGCAGTTGACGGACTTTGAGCGAGGGCGTATAGTGGGCACGCGGGAGGCCGGGTGGACGTACCGCCGAATTGCTCAACACGTGGGGCGTGAGGTCTCCACAGTACATCGATGTTGTCGCCAGTGGTCGGCGGAAGGTGCACGTGCCCGTCGACCTGGGACCAGACCGCAGCGACGCACGGATGCACGCCAAGACCGTAGGATCCTACGCAGTGCCGTAGGGGACCGCACCGCCACTTCCCAGCAAATTAGGGACACTGTTGCTCCTGGGGTATCGGCGAGGACCATTCGCAACCGTCTCCATGAAGCTGGGCTACGGTCCCGCACACCGTTAGGCCGTCTTCCGCTCACGCCCCAACATCGTGCAGCCCGCCTCCAGTGGTGTCGCGACAGGCGTGAATGGAGGGACGAATGGAGACGTGTCGTCTTCAGCGATGAGAGTCGCTTCTGCCTTGGTGCCAATGATGGTCGTATGCGTGTTTGGCGCCGTGCAGGTGAGCGCCACAATCAGGACTGCATACGACCGAGGCACACAGGGCCAACACCCAGCATCATGGTGTGGGGAGCGATCTCCTACACTGGCCGTACACCACTGGTGATCGTCGAGGGGACACTGAATAGTGCACGGTACATCCAAACCGTCATCGAATCCATCGTTCTACCATTCCTAGACCGGCAAGGGAACTTGCTGTTCCAACAGGACAATGCACGTCCGCATGTATCCCGTGCCACCCAACGTGCTCTAGAAGGTGTAAGTCAACTACCCTGGCCAGCAAGATCTCCGGATCTGTCCCCCATTGAGCATGTTTGGGACTGGATGAAGCGTCGTCTCACGCGGTCTGCACGTCCAGCACGAACGCTGGTCCAACTGAGGCGCCAGGTGGAAATGGCATGGCAAGCCGTTCCACAGGACTACATCCAGCATCTCTACGATCGTCTCCATGGGAGAATAGCAGCCTGCATTGCTGCGAAAGGTGGATATACACTGTACTAGTGCCGACATGTGCATGCTCTGTTGCCTGTGTCTATGTGCCTGTGGTTCTGTCAGTGTGATCATGTGATGTATCTGACCCCAGGAATGTGTCAATAAAGTTTCCCCTTCCTGGGACAATGAATTCACGGTGTTCTTATTTCAATTTCCAGGAGTGTAAATGATTCGAACTTCAGTTCTCTGTGACGAGGCCAGCAAAGTGCATTAGGGTTGTTACCAGGCATGCTACGGTATACAAGTGGCATGAGGAGCGTCAGAGTGCGCAGCTCGTGGTCGTGCGGTAGCGTTCTCGCTTCCCGCGCCCGGGTTCCCGGGTTCGATTCCCGGCGGGGTCAGGGATTTTCTCTGCCTCGTGATGACTGGGTGTTGTGTGCTGTCCTTAGGTTAGTTAGGTTTAAGTAGTTCTAAGTTCTAGGGGACTGATGACCATAGATGTTAAGTCCCATAGTGCTCAGAGCCAGGAGCGTCAGAGAGGTTGGGTAATCACCGTGAAGGACGCTCAGAAGTCTCGTACTCGTGTGAAACTGCGTTGCCAGCACCTAAGACTGAGATCTTTGGTTGACGAGTTGTGAACATTCAGAGCTCGCGTAAAGATAAGCCAATAAGTAAATTACTACCTATTGTAAGCCATCTATTGAAGGTTTCATTTTTATTTGCATATTTTTTGGATGAAGGAAAACATTTCATAGACGAGAATGTTGAAGTAAGTTTTGTTTACATCATCGTATACTGTCAGTTACCAAATTGTTTCAGCACAGTACAGTTTGCGTTGTTAGTCCAGCTCAGAAATAAATGAAAAGTTCATATAGTGTAGACGCAATTCTCTGTTTTCGATTGTCTCGACACGTAAACAGTGCAAAGCAACTTTATTTAGAAACTTTCGAACTAGTCTTTCGTTTACATACAGTGTGCGTACAGTAAAGTCCATTCACTTGTGATTACGTTATTTAACAGGTACTGAATTTAAGTGAATGCTAAGGTCACGCTCTAAGCGAAAATAAGCCGATCGCTGTGGCCGAGCGGTTCTAGGCTCTTCAGTCCGGAACCGCGCTGCTGCTACGGTCGCAGGTTCGAATCCTGCCTCGGGCATGGATGTGTGTGATGTCCTTACGTTAGTTAGGTTTAAGTAGTTCTAAGTCTAGGTGACTGATGACCTCAGATGTTAAGTCCCATAGTGCTTAGAGCCATTTTCGTAGCCGAAAATAAATAACTTTCTACGATTTATGCCCATAAATAACGAACACTCGTGTAGTGTGAAGCGTGTTAAGTGATTTCATTGTGTTTTCAAGCGTGTAATCTGTCTAGCAATGCGTGATAAGTGTAGATGTAGCCGGAAAATAGTGAAAGAGGAAGTGGTATGTGTAGACTGTGGGATGTAATTTCACTGGCGTGATTGTTGTGGGGAACTGAATGAGGCTCTCCCATGGAACTGTAGTTCTGGAAAAAAAACCAAGAGAATCGCTGAACAGGAGGCAAAGATTTGTGCGCTTTAGGTTGAATTAGATGACACGAAATTGGAAGTAGATAGATTGAAGGGGGAGAAATGTCGTGGGACCTGGGTAAAGGTAACAAACAATGGGCGAAAGGGGAACACCTCATCAACTTCTTCTACGTTTGAACTTCCAATTTCGAATAAATTTAGCTTGTTACCTGAAGTAGGAGGGGAAGAGCCTCATGCAGCTGTAGGGTACAGTAGGGTGCAGCAGGCTTCTAGCCAAGAAACTCGATTTAGGTCGGTACCAAATGAGACTAGAAAGAAAAGAGTCTTGCAGCTAGGTAGTAGCCATGGGAGGGATGTAGGCCAGATGGTACAGGAAAAGTTAGGAGCAAGGTACCAGGAGACAAGTATTGTGCAGCCAAGTGCCAGCCTTAGCCAGGTGACAGAGGACAGTTGCAAAGGTTTTGCCAAAGAGTATCAGTTTATTATAGTAGGTGCAGCAGGAAATAGCCTAGCTAAGAACAGTAATTACAGCATTAGGGGTCACCTGGATAAAATATTAGTAGCAACTACACACACAAATGTGAGTTTCATGGAGGTCCTGCTGGGCCATGACCAGCCCTGGGTTAATACTGCTGTGGGCCGTGTTAACTCTGTGTCGGGCATGTTACTGCTGACTGAAATGAATTCTCATATGAGTGCAATGCCCGTTGCTACAATTGAAAAATGGGATTTAACTAGACATGGCCTCCATCTGAATAGAAGAGGGAAAGATAGGTTGGCTGAACTTCTTGCTGGGAATGTACGGGGGGCCACCATCACACAATTCAAGACCCCTGTGCTTAATGGTGTCAGAGAGGCACCTTTTTTAGTTTAGAATCAAGTTTCAGGCATCCTGTTTTGAAAAATGTCGCTATAACAGAAGAGGCCCACAATAATTCACAGAAAAGTAAGGTTCGCTTATTCCATCAATATATTAGAGGACTGGGTAATAAGGTAGAACAGATCCTTGCATGCTTGCAAAATTTAGAGGAAAAAATAGACATCTTGTGCCTGTCTGAGCACCACGTAACCACAGGGTTAGATAAGTTTCATATAAAAGATTACGGTCCAGCAGCTTACTTATGCAGAACTAATGTGGGAAAAGGAGGAGTTGTTGCATGTATTAAGACAGAACACAAGTTAAAAAACATTGACACAAGTAGATTTTGTATTGATCAGCGCATAGAAGTGTGTGCTTGTGAATTAGTGCTGAAAAACAGTTCACTTTTAATTGTAACAGTATATAGATCCCCAATGAGAAATTTAGAATTATTTATGAGGAACCTGGATTCCTTACCGTGCTGCCTGTCAGACATCGGCAAGCAATTAATAGTCTGTGGCGTCTTCATTGTAGATTTTCTGAGGTATTTTGATAGGGAAAATGATCTGGAAACCTTATTTGGTTCCTACAATTTGCCCTCAGTAGTTAACTTTCTAACATGAGTGGATAAAGGGCCCCTACTTGATAATGTTTTCTTGGATGAGGCCAAAAGCAAGAAAATAACTCTTTACCCATTAACAAATTCTCTCTCTGATCATGATGCACAGTTAGTCAGGATAAATGACATAGTGCCTTACAGTGTGGATACACCTCAGTGGAAGTCAGTTAGAATCATTAATGACTACAGGGCAAATGTTTTTAAGAGTGGTTTACAAGAAACAATCTGGGATGAAATTTGTAAAGATCGAAATACCAATATAAAATTTAATCTGTTCTGCGATAAACTGATATTAGTATTTGAAAATAGCTTTTCGCATAAGCTAATCAGAAGGGACGTTAAACAGCCATGGATCTCTAAGGGAATTAAAATAGCTTGTGAAAGAAAAAGGGAATTGGATCCTTTGACAAGAACAAGTAGAGACGCTGCAGTAGTTGCACACTACCAAAGCTACTCAAAATTACTAAGAAAGGTTATTAAAAATCAAGAAACGTGCACATAATGTCAGAAATCAGTACGTCTGACAACAAAATTAAGGCAGTATGGACTACAGTGAAACAAGAGACAACTAACCACAGAATAGGATAACATTACTATTGAATTGAATGAAGGGGCTATGAATGACAAGTCACAGGTAGCAAATGTATTTAATAATCATTTCTTAAACATAGTAGAAAGCATAGGGACCAACAGTTCAAGAAAAGATCACAGCAATATGCTGAATAAGTAACTCTCAGAGAATTACATCATATAAATATACCACCAACTTCTACTTCTGAAATTAAGAGGGTCATACATTCTCTCAAGAATAAAAGCTCTTTTGTTTTTGATGCTGTTTCAAATAGAGTACTAAAGCTTTATTACCATATAACAAGTCTGGCATTGTTAGAAATATGTAATGCATCACTAACTCAAGGCATTTCTCCAGAGAGACTAAAACATGCCGCTGTTAAACCCCTCTTTAAGAAAGATGATAAGAGAGACGTCAGTAACTACCGACCTATTTCATTTCTGACATTATTTTCCAGAATTTTTGAGAAGGTGATGTATTCTAGACTAGTGTCCCACCTTGTCAACAATAATAGACTCAGCAAATCACAGTTTGGGTCTCAGAAGGGTTGCTCTGCTGAGAATGCCATTAACATGTTCACACACCAGATATTACACGCATTAAATAGCAAAATAGCACTGGTAGGTATTTTCTATGACCTATCGAAGGCATTTGATCGTGTGAATCATAGTAAACTCCTAGATAAATTGAAGTTTTATGGGATTGATGGTATTGCCAACCAATGGATCATGTCATATCTAGTCAAAAGAATGCGGGAAGATGTACTTAGTAGTAATTCAACCAAAAGAATCCAGGGACATAATTCTGACTGGGGAGAAATCATGTATAGGGTTCCCTAAGATTCAGTCTTAGGGCCACTACTTTTTCTCATATATGTAAGTGATCTACTGTCTAATGTACAACAAGCAGAATTAGTTCTTTTAGCAGATGACACCAGTATTCTAATCACTCCCAGTATACATACAGAAGTGGAAGAAATGGTGCACAAAGTTCTCAAAAGTATCATTGACTAGTTTTCAGCGAATGGTCTCACCCTGAATTTCACATAGACACATCATGTTCATAATTGCGTAGGCTTCCGCGGCCAGAGTCAGAGCCCAACAGACCGCACTGTCAACACGAGGCACGAGCACTACCGGCGAGTAACTGCCGCCGCGCGACCACAGGTCCAGCAGTTGGTAAACAGCAGCAAACTTCTCATTCGACGGTGGCCACCAGTCATGGTACATAACACAAGAACTAATGGACAACAGAGGTCACGTTCTCCCTCCACCGCAACAACCTATTAAAATAAAGTTCCCTCTCCTTCTTCCTTAAGTGACCAATGAAACTAACTACCTTTTTAAAATTATGACGTAATGGCATGCGCAGTGAACACTAACAACAAAATATAAAGGACACTGCATAGCTAAAACGCACCATTAGACTCAGAAGAAGGCCGCTGCAATCGTGGCCGAAACGTTGGTTTTTCTATAGAAGCAGTAGTTTTTACATTATGACGCAGTACCAAACACAGAAAACTTTTACGTCGACATCATATTCAGTTCTGCACTTCTAGGAGTACTCCACCAGTGATAAGTTTAACACATGGTGATGAGAGAATACATAGGGTACAAACTTCAAAATTCTTAGGGTCCATATTGATGAGAATTTAAATTTTGGAACTCCTAAAACAACTTAGTTCAGCCGTATTTACACTTACAATCACAGCACATTTTGGGGAGAGAGAAATCAGTAAGTCATTCAGTAATGTCGCATGGAATAATGTTCTGGGGTAACTCATCTTTAAGAAAGATGGTCTTCATTGCCCAAAAACGTGCTGGGCGTTGCGAATTCTGACTACTGCTTCACAGTATATTTATTCCCTCACGGAGTTTGTTGTAAATAATCCACTACAGTTCAAAAGAAACAATGAGTTACATAATTGCAACACTAGAAGAGAAAATAACTTTCATTACTCAACATTAAGGCTGTCTGTGGCACAGATAATGGTGCACAACGCTGCAACAAAAATTTTTGATCACTTACCCAGTAATATAAACTATCTAGCAGACATTAAGGTAAAATTTGAAAATAAACTGAGAAAGTTTCTCTATTCCGTAGAAGAACTTCTATGTTTGTAGTGTGTAAAAGGTGGTAGGTAGGAACTGATAACTCAATCTGCGTATCTTGTTTTCATTTCGTGGGGAAAAATAATTATATGGTGGTGTTTAGGGTACAAATTAATTGGCAGTATGAATGTAAAAGGACTCGTTCCACATCATGACGATTTATCGTGCAAAAGGATCCATGGAACATGAAAGTATCTAACTAACTAACTGAAAGGATTTGAAAGGGGCCTCATACTGAGTCTTTATCTGGCCGGATGGTAGAATCGTGCTACATTAAAAAGTGTGAAGCATTCGGATGTGACAGTGGGCCAACGTTGCACACCATGGGAATGTGGGGCAGCCATAGTCGTCATCACGATTCCGATCGGCAACGTCTGATCTCCGCAAGAGAGGGTCACCGTATTGTGCACCAAACGTTTCGTACCCGCTACACGTCTGCATCCGCCACCCGAGAATAACCAACGGAATCCTTGTGACATTCTGTGGCATCCCTCAAAACTTCTCGGAGACTAGTAGCAGTCGGTCTAGGGAGTTACAATTCCTGCGTAGGCTGGAAGTAACAATGCGACACAAGCTGTGCTGCGCCGCGTGCGGGAAGCAAGGACTGCTGACGAATGGCGTCGCACTGTGTTGCGCGATGAATCACACTTCTGCAGTACCGTGCTCGGTTATCGTCCCCGAGTATAGTGGTGACCTGCAGAGACATTCCATTCCTCCAATAGTCTGGAAAGACACAGTGGAATCATGGTCTGAGGATCCACCTTGTACGACTTCGAGTCACGACGCCAACAGCTGTCGTGGTTGTAAACCTTGTTAACGTCATGAGTTCTACTGTGTGTTCAGAAATGGCTCTGAGCACTATGGGACTTAGCTGCTGAGGTCATCAGTCCCCTAGAACTTAGAACTACTTAAACCTAACTGACCTAAGGACATCAACACATCCATGCCCGAAGCAGGATTCGAAACTGCGGCCGTAGCGACTGTAGCGCCTAGAATCAGTCGGCCACTCCGGCCGGCTCTAGTGTGTGTAAATTGGTTCACTGCTCAGAATGTTTTCGATAGAGTGTGGTTAAGCGTTAGTGGAACTGTGTGGCAACTTTTTTTTTTAACATAAATGACAGGTTGTGCAATCATTTGGTATGGTAACAGTGATGGGGCAACATTTACAGCACGGAATAAAACAAAGAAGTCCTTAGATCATACTGATGTGTTGAAAAGCACGAATGCAGCGAGATGGGTGTCTTAAGAAGACATCAAGTGAGAACAAGAAACCGAGCGAGGTACACCTGTTTATGTCCTTCTCCAACAACAACTCTAACGTGTACGGCTAGACTATTACAACCAGCTATCGGATCTTTAGTTTTCAGAGTGGATATGGTGTAATCTGACTGTAATATCATGAAGACACCACCGGAGTCAGTCACCTCATATTACTACCTGGATGTAACAATACTTGGAAATACGAAAGGGAATGGTCACATAGGGTAAGTAGTAGGTTAAGTAGATGGCAGCCTTCGGTTCAATGGTAGAATACCAGGAAAATGCAGTCGGTCTACAAAGGAGATTACCCACATAACACGCGCTCGACTAAACCTGAAATATTGCTCAAGTGTATGAAACCAGTACCAGATACACCAAACAGGGGCATTGATCGTATAGTAAGATGTTGTTATTGTTGTTGTGGTCTTCAGTCCTGGGACAGGTTTGATGCAGCTCTCCATGCTACTCTATCCTGTGCAAGCTGCTTCATCTCCCAGTACGTACTGCAGCCTACATCCTTCTAAATCTGCTTAGTGTATTCATCTCTTGGTCTCCCTATACGATTTTTACCCTCCACGCTCCCCTCCAATACTAAATTGGTGATCCATTGATGCCTCAGAACATGTCCTACCAACCGATCCCTTCTTCTAGTCAAGTTGCGCCACAAACTCCAAAAAAATGGTTCAGATGGCTCTGAGCACTATGGGACTTAACTTCTGAGGTCATCAGTCCCCTAGAACTTAGAACTACTTAAACCTAACTAACCTAAGGACATCACACACATCCATGTCCGAGGCAGGATTGGAACCTGCGACCGTAGCGGTCGCGCAGTTCCAGGCTGTAGCGCCTAGAACCGCTCGGCCTCTCTGGCCGGCCCCACAAACTCCTCTTCTCCCCAATTCTATTCAATACCTCCTTATTAGTTATGTGAACTACCCATCTAATCTTCAGCATTATTCTGTAGCACCACAATTACGAAAGCTTCTATTCTCTTCTTGTCCGAACTATTTATCGTCCATGTTTCACTTCCATACGTGGCTACACTTCATGCAAATACTTTGAGAAATGACTTCCTGGCACCTACATCTACTCTCAATGTTAACAAATTTCTCTTTCTCAGAAACACTTTCCTTGCCATTGCCAGTCTACTTTTATATCCTCTCTACTTCGACGATCATCAGTTATTTTTCTCCCCAAATAGCAAAACTCCTTTACTACTTTAAGTGTCTCATTTCCTAATCTAATTCCCTTAACATCACCCGACTTAATTCGATTACATTCCATTATCCTCATTTTGCTGTTGTTGATGTTCAAATGGCTCTGAGCACTATGGGACTTAACAGCTGAGGTCATCAGTCTCCTAGAACTTAGAACTAATTAAACCTAAATAACCTAAGGACATCACACACATCCATGCCCGAGGCAGGATTCGAACCTGCAACCGTAGCAGTCGCGCGGTTCCAGACTGAGGCGTCTAGTATCGCTCGGCCACCACGGCCGGCTTGTTGATGTTCATCTTATATCCTCCTTTCAAGACACTGTCTATTCCGTTCAACTGCTTTTCCAAGTCCTTTGCTGTCTCTGACAGAATTAAAATATTATCGGCAAATCTCAAAGTCTTTATTTCTTCTCCATGGATTTTAATACCTACTCCGAATTTTTCTTTTATTTCCTTTATTGCTTGCTCAATATACAGATTGAATAACATCGGGGAGAGGCTACATCCCCGTCTCACTCCCTTCCCAACCACTGCTTCCCTTTCATGCCATCTGGTTTCTGTGCAAATTGTAAATAGCCTTCCTCTCCCTGTATTTTACCCCTGCCACCTTCAGAATTTGAAAGAGAGTATTCCAGTCAACATTGCCAAAAGCTTTCTCTAAGTCTACAAATGCTAGAAACGTAGGTTTGCCTTTCCTTAATCTATTTTCCAAGATAAGTCGTAGCGTCAGTATTGCCTCACGTGTTCCAATATTTCTACGAAATCCAAACTGATCTTCCCCGAGGTCGACTTCTACCAGTTTTTCCATTCGTCTGTAAAGAATTCGCGATAGTATTTTGCAGACGTGACTTATTAAACTGATAGTTCGGTAAGATAGGTAGCATGAATGATGACAGGGCTGTTTCATCTGCTGGAGAGCGTCAAGGGAAGTGCAGACCACAGAGACATTTTAGTAGACATTCTACTCGTATTCGAAGTGCCCTCTGCTACGCACTTGACACTGGTCTGCAATTTGGGTGCACATGTCGATGTAGACATTGTGTAATGCCTGCTTTATCTGTGAATGATGCCATGAACTGGAAAGTATTCCGACACAGTTTCACCTTTATCACCATTACAGCTAATTATCGGGCGCTAAGGTCTCTGAAACGGCCCCATTGGCACGGATTTTCGGTTTCTCGAAGGCCGCTGCTACCTGTGCCTCGAATTTGTGGGGAATTTGGCGGCAGTGTAACGACCGCGCAGCGCTCATTACGCGCAGACAGACGCTCAAATTGCCGTCGTCGGGTACAGAACTGGTTCTTGCGGCCAATCCAGCAGTTTGCGGGCCGCTCAGGTCGCGGTTCTTTCTGTATTAAAAAAATAACAAGTGGCGCCTTTTTTGGGCTAATTTTACGGCCGGCACGGAAACTGACGGCGACTCGCCAGCTGGCAGGTGCTCACTTTGTTGCTCCGCTCGCCACCCTCCACACTTTTGTCACCGCTGGGCGCCCTGCGGCTTGCAGCCATTGTACTTCTCTGTGTGGAATCGAAGGACTACACTTTGTAGTTCCTCTGGCAGCATCAAGGTAAAGATACACTGACGGAAATGGTAAATGTTTCACTACGAAGCACCAGTATGATATTTATCGCACTGTGTGGTGACGTCAATCACATATCGGGAAATTAATGGTTAAATTTTCAACCTATGTCTATCAGCGGTATTAGCATGTGGCATGATCCTCAGAGACATGAATACATGTGCATGTGAATCTGTCAATGTGTGCGTAGGTAGATGTATGTGTTAGAGATATGAAAAGCACCAGTTTGCACAATTCGGGTGAAGATAACGTAATTTTTAGAAATGCTGACATCTTTTTTTAACGTAGCGTCACTTTACGCAATTCACGTGGATGTTACGGATTTTTGATACGGGAATAATTTTTGATATATTGCCATTTTATGCGATCGTTTGAAGCTTATGTATTTGAAAATATAACACTAGTTGTTTGGATTGAACACGTTTTTGTCTGTGTTCTCAGTGTATTTGGTGTTTTACACCAACGTGGCGTCACATAATGAAAAGATCTAGCGTATGACATCACGACTGTATTATCATTGCTAAATGACGTTACTTATAAGTGGAAGTGTGGCTTATGATGTCTCGCGTTGAAGGCCGTTGAAGAGAAAAGTGTCCGCCATCTTCGATTGTGACTTCAGTTGAATTGCAAGGTTAAATAACACGTTCAAATGCGAAGTGGACCAGAAGCCCCATAGATATACTACTCATGTGTCAAGTTTCATTTCACCTGACAAAGTGTATCAAATGTTGGACAGTAATGCAAGCATGAAAAATATGCTCTCCATGCAACTTGTGTTTCTTCCTCAGTTTCAATTCTTTATGTGGTTCGCCTTTACGCTCGTGTGTGAAGGACTCCATCGCTTTATTCATAGTATGAACATCCAGGATATATTGTTTATTCTGCCATTTAGGCTCTGGATTTGTCTGCGTGGTCGCTGCATGACACTGACAATTCATTTAGTGATTAGCCGAGACAATGGCAGTACCTCTTTGCATTTCACTGTCGATATGCTGTTAGTTCTCCATCAGAGACAAGGGACAGGAATGTTTTATGCTGATTTTGGCGTGAGCAAAGTCGATATACACAGAATGAGATTTTCACTCTGCAGCGGAGTGTGCGCTGATATGAAACTTCCTGGCAGATTAAAACTGTGTGCCCGACCGAGACTCGAACTCCATACGCCTACCAATTAAAAACGAATAGCCTTTCTCTAATGGAGACTAGATATACACACGATTTTCATGGCAGCTTCAACGAAAATTATATCACTATACGAAGAATAATACTTGTAAATATTTACTGAGAAATACTCCGTCGGAATTAGAGAAGTAAACATGTTTCCAGTTCTAGTCCAATGGTAGTAAATTAATAGTTGCTCAGAACAAAATGCAACCAACAATGACGAATTTGAGCGTTTGTTCTGCTACTTCCTAAAGTTTCTACAGGTAAGTGGCGCAAGAGTGAAGCGTTAAATCAGCATGAACTAAAAATCCGCAGTATCAACACGGATTGATGTTCCATTCAAACTGCCGCCACTGGCACGCACCAGAAAATATCACTTCAGCGAATCGAGCAATATGTCAGAATCGGTAAGTATAGCATGGCACAATCACATTGTTGATTATTTGCGGAAATACTAAAAGATTTTCTCTCTTAGCACACCAAAACAATGGGGTGCGACGGTGCGGATAAAATGTTCCATCTACAAAAAATGACCGCTGGCCTTTGGTGATTTCTTCTTCTGCAGTGCAATTCTGTCCATACTCCTACCAATTAAAAATGAATAGCCTTTCTCTAATGGATATGTTGCAAAGGAACCAGTAACACTACAGAAATGTAAGGAGTACAATTTCTTTTTGTCTAGTCTCAGGTCCAGTTTACTATACAGTAAAAGGAAAGCCTTAGAATGACAATTCTACTTTATTCTAATTTCTCTGTTAAAAGTAACTACCGAGCTACAGTTTCGTCATACACACGCAATCGGAGCAATTCATAATAGCCAGCTTATTATGTTTAACCAAACCTGGTGCCGGAAAAATTACAAAACGGACTGACTATGACAGAATGCTCGCTCAAATACTGCATAACTCGATCCCTGAGAACGTTCAGTTCGCGATTCCGACTTGCACAATAAGTACAGCGGATAATACTTAATTCAGTTGTCACAGCCGGAATTTCGCGTGATCGTCTTTAGCAATTGATCGTGATTACTTTGCGGCACCTCTCCATGCTCATTTTTAAATCGTAATTCCTCAAAATTATTGCATTTATTCAGAGCTCCTAATTCAGACGTCCTATCGTGGTGGCTGAGCTTCAAACTTCACTCAAGACCCCACAAAGTAAATCTTCAGCCCTTACTGGCTTAGAGAAATATAGCCAGTTACATGTTAGTACAAAAGCGCACTATACCGCTTCTTTTAGCAGGAACCAATCAAAATATAATAGCTATTATGAGGAAATTTTTAAAAATGACCAATTTTATGAAATCCACATATATCAAAATAATTCTGTCTTTAAATAACTGAATTACCGTAATAGGTTTCTCGTTTCCCCAGTAACATAAACTGGTGAATTACAACCTACAAATTTCCTCTGAGAGGATGCTTAGTTCTTTCTGTACAGACAGAATTCACGCAGTTAGTAGACATGACCAAATTCACTTATCATATTGTTGTTCACGCTAATAACTAAACATATTAAATCAGTTATAATTAAAAAAGACATAAAATTCACAGGAGACGAAGTTCCATTTACAAATTACATTTTTTTTTACTGCTTAGGATTTCATAGTCTGTATGATGCTGACACTTGTTGTATGACGTCTATTAGCGCTGCGAAGGCGCTACGCCTCAGCTGAACTGAAATAATTTCGCATGGAAGATTTTTAAAATATTAAAAAAACACTTTGGCTGAAGAAGATTATTTAATGAACTGGAGATGGAAACAAAATACACTACTTTCATCCACTGACTAAACGAAACAGCAATGACTAACGACTTTCGGCTAAGAAATTCCCAACAATGTTTTTCCCAGGAAAGTACTGGCTACGCTCTATTAAGACTAAGCTGATGTAACCACGTAATGTTATATTCCAAGAAGACGAAGAGTAAACATAGCGCCATACTGTGATGTACTTGATAAGCATTTGAACCGGTTTGCGGTTGCAGCTCAACAACATGGGGCCGCACGCAGCGTGGTTGATGACGCAAAAATATTTAATTCTTTATTTTGCATTCTGCCACATCCTGTACACACACTTACGTCACCGCAAATGATTACTGAGTGTTTCGACTCAACAAGAAGAAAGGAAGGAAGGAAGGCTGAGGCTGACCGTCCCGTCGACGACGAATCAGCAGAGATGCAGCACAAGCTCGGAATGGGTCCGTCAATTTTTTTTAAGAAATCATCCTGGTATTTGCAAAAAGCCATCTCGAAAAACCTGGGAAAATTTAAATCCGCATAACTGGACAGAACTTTGGACCACCGTACTCACAAATACGCATTCAGTGTGTCGTCACCTGCCATCTCGCTCAGTCTCTTAGAAAGTTGAGGCTGACGTAAATTCCGAAGCGATGATGAAGCGAAAGATTTCAAGCACGTAAAGTTTCGCCTTTTTTATATTATGTTTCTCCGATCTTTTTACACAGTGAAGTGCCAAAGGAAATGAAATAGGCATGCGTATTGAAATACAGAGATAAGTAAACAGGCAGAATACAGCGCTACCGTCGGCAACGCCCATATAACGTGACAAGTGTCTGGCGCAGTTGTTACATCTATTACTGCAGGTTATCAAGATTTAAGTGTGTCTAAACGTGATGTTATAGTTGGTGCACGGGCGATGGGTCACAGCATCTCCGAGGTAGCGATGAAGTGGGGAGTTTCCCGTACGACCATTTCACAAGTGTACCGTAAATATCAGGAATCCGGTAATACATCAAATCTCTGACATTTGATCCTGCAAGAACGGGACCAACGACCACGGAAGAGTATCGTTCAGCGTGACAGAAGTGCAACCTTTCCGGAAACTGCTGCATATGAATGCTGGGCCATCAACAAGTGTCAGCGTGCGATCCATTCAACGAAACATCATCGATATGGGCTTTCGGAGCAGAAGGCCTACTCGTGTACCATCGATGACTGTACGACACAAAGTTTTACGCCTAGCATGGGTCCGTTAACACATAAATTGGACTGTTGATGACTGGAAACATACTGCCTGGTCGGACGAGTTTCTTTTCAAATTGTATTGAGCTGATGGACGTGCACGAGTATGGAGACAACCTCACGAATCCATGGACCGTGCATGTCGGCAGCGGACTGTTCAAGCTGGTGGAGGCTCTGTAATTATGTGGGGTGTGTGCAGTTGGTGTGACATGGGACCACTAATACGTCTAGATACGACTCTGACACGTGAAACGGACGTAAGAATCTTGTCTGATCACCTGCATCCATTCATGTCCATTACACATTCTGGCGGACTTCGACAGCTCCAGCACGACAATGCGACACCCAACACGTTCAGAATTGCTACAGAGGGACTCCAAGAATTATCTTCTGGGTTTAAATACTTCCTCTGGCCATCAAACTCCCCTTACATTGTTGAGCGTAACTGGAATGCCTTACAACGTGCTGTTCAGAAGAGATCTCCAACCCCTTGTACTCGTACGGTTTTATGGACGTCCCTACAGAATTCATGGTGTCAGTGCCTCCGGCGCTATTTCAGACATTATGTTCGAGCTAAGTGAATTCGCACGTGGTCAAATTGTTGGTGCTCGGATGGCGGGTCCCTCGGTGACCTAGGTAGCGGAAGTATTTGGTGCTCCAAGAGGCATTGTATCGAAGATTTATGCCGCATACAGGGAAAGTGGTGAAGACTGTTGCGAAAAATAGGGGGTCGACACCTGCAAAAGCTACAGCAGAACTGAATGTCGCACTAGCGAACCCTTTCAGCACGTAAAGAAGCTGAGTGATCCATAAGCAGGATATTCCAGGGTGAGCTGGAATTCCAAACCACTCATCAGTGATGCGAATGAAACTTACAGGAAAACGAGGTATTTCAACAATGAACTCTGGACTCTGGACCAATGGAAGAAGGTCATTTTGTCGGATGACACTGTCTGTAGTATGCCCGTTTACCTCGTCACTTTGGACTTTACAGTTCTGAGCACACAGGGAGTACGTAAGGAAGCGTACCCGACAAGTGTGCCTGTTGAATCTGTTTGTGAGCATTTAACTTCTGAGTTATTAGAAGCATGACTTACATTTAAACATACACTCTTTCTATTCGTCTCTGTTGGACTCTGCATTATAATTTACGCCACCACATGCAGGTAATCTGTACGAGTGCCTTGAGTTTATTGTAAAAAAAAAATTGTTGTTGACACATAATTACATTGTAGTAACTGAATTAGACGACAATGCTTGTATCCCCTACATAAACATTAAAAGTATAGAAGCTGAATTTGCGTTCTTTTCCAACGCCTAGCAAATCATGGTTGGTGATGCTAGTTTTGTAAGCCACTAGGGGGCAAGTGGTGTTTTGTCCAGTGCTGCATAGAATCTAAATGTAACCAGTTTCCCACATCGGTCTTAGTCTAAGAGCTGATAGCACCAGTATCAGTATTAGTGTGTCGCAAGTAGAGAACTGTTTTATTCAGTTTCATATACAAACCAATAATTTCTCGTGAAGAACGATCTTAGGATTATTTCGCGTGGCAAGGTACCTTTTAGGTAGGCATGGGGAGGTGACCGGTAAACAACAGCAGCTGGGGTGGGGATTGGAAGGGGTGGGACTACATGCATATATACAAACCCATCAGCTCACGTAGTCGTTAGTACGATGTTGTTGTTCAAGAGAACCTTTTCTATGAGCGACTGTGGTTCACAGGGTGTCAATGTCGGCATCTCTCACGACACTGTTCTATGGCTGTGATTGTTGAAATAAAGGATGTGGTACGTCGTAGGAAGGTCCAAATCACTCAAACAAAATGGTATCGCTTTTGCGATGGACTGTTGTTCACTGAGAGCCGATTAACCAAAGAGTTCAAGCCAGACATCCTCAACATAGAGATCAATGCCTTCACCAGCTGTGAGCGTGTTAGCTCCTCAATAGTTTGTGTTTTCAGTGGCACAGCACTTAAACTATTGGATCATATGACAACGTATCATGTGTTATTAAAAAGAAACTAAGCATTGCAGACATTTGATTGTTATGTGAAGCAACACGTTTCGCCGCAGATCAGATACATCCAATAACTGACGATGAGAAGGATGTGGTCGGTGCTGCTGTGCGTTGTATTGTACAACATCCCCTATTTGTTGCTCTGAGCTCAGTAATTTCATAGCATCTCACGGACGGGGTTACATACATAGCGAATTTAGAGTGCATAAAAGGAAATTACTCGGAAAATATTGCCTCATGGTACGTGGTTTTGACGGAAGGGAAAAAATGACCATGTGCTGATAGTAGTCTATATAAACGAAAAAAATGTTATAAATTGTTATGGTTTTTCTAAAGATGTATAATTTCATTCACAAAAAAGGATGTGGTTCTTTAAGCTGTGATTCATAACTAATGAATGGATTGTTCGAGTTTGACTATAGGGAGAGTGATCTGAGTGTGTGTGTGTGTATATGATGAGAAGTTGTAATAAACCGATATTTCTTTCTACAAGTTGCAATATGTGTGTTTAATTTTTTCCCTATTTTCCCTGGAAATTCATGAATTATTTTACAGCAGTACATATAGTAAAGTAATGGACATTCCTACTATAAGCCTCTTAATTAACTGAAACACGTGTCTGGCACACAACACACATAGAACAACACTACGTTATTATACTGTATACTGTAGAGATCCTAGATCCATGACGTCACATAATCTTGTAGATATAATCTTATTCTATTGAGCTACGTTCTCACCAATACATAATTCACCATACCTCCATCTGATTCTTCGCTGCTTGTAATCATGTGAAGAGCCCCAGGACTCTGTGAGCCGGCTGGAACATCCGCATCAGAAGCACCTGTTGTAGAAACACAGTCCATCACTTTTTTCACATTATTTCAACGACAAATCAATGACTTTAAGACATTCGCCATAACGACACATTGTATGACCACCCTCAATTTCTATAAATGCTAAACAAAATTCGCCCTAGCGTCTCTGACACCGTTCAACTACATGACACGTTACAGAGCTTCGATCGTTTAGTTGTTGTGAAAGAAAATATAATATTTTATCGTCAACCATCCTTTCAGCACGAACCATATAATACATGGGACAGAAGCTACAAGGAATTCTCCGGTCTTTTGCCTGTCACACAGCACAGAATAACAAAGAAACACTGTTCTCCACAATATCACCAGTAGAACAGTCTGTCCATCGCAATTTGGCGCTCCGTCACACACAAATCGCGGAATTTAGCATTAAATTATTCAATTATGTTAGTATTCGCTGTCATTTTGCGGAATGTACGATGACATTATTAATTTATACCCACGACGCGTTGGAGTCACATACTATAACGCCTCACGAAACTACATTATAAATCTATACTAAGGGATATGAGACGCTCTTATTGTTCTTCACCGCCATGCTGTAGTCACAGGGATCATCCTGCTTCCGTAGTTCTGTAAAGTTTCGTAGGAGGACTATAACGTTCTCTTGGAGGTGACATCTCGCGTACAAAATGACACCTATATTATATTATACGTTAAGAGAGCTGGGGTCACAAGGTCAGGAGCGAACAACGTTATTGGTAGCCATCTTATAGATTTTATAAAGTATATAGACATGCGTCTGCGGGAAAAGTTTGCGTCTTCCTTGGCTAAAGAACATATTATTACCAGGCTGGAGACCACTAGCGAATGGATCGTGTGTTTGATCCCTGCGCAAAGCTGTTTAGGTATGTACACGATGACTTGTATCTTTATTTTCAACTACTCTGTTGTGGAATAAAACTGCGTTAAGCGAATATTTCAGCTAAAACAGCATCAAAGATTGATAGAACCTTTGGCATCATCTCCGGTTGTGACTCCCCCTAAATTTTAGAAAACAGCTACTTCCATATGTACATGTACATATCTGTACGTTACGGAGAATATCATCACTTTAATACGTGTTGCGGCATTTGTTTAGCATTTATGGCAATGGAGGGTGGTCATATGTATAATGAGTTGTGTTAGACTTTAAGCATTTTTGATGCCTCACTATGGTTTCAAGGTGTGCGAAATCTGGCAGGTAATACAACTTTATTTTTACTCGGATTTTCGTAGAAGTCGTGCTTATATTACGATAACCATGCATTTTAATGCTAGACTATTTAGATGCAGTAATATTTAATTTTTGGATCTTCAATGTGCTTGCAAAGTGTGAGATATCTTGAAAGAGGACAAATTACTCTCTCATCTAATTTTCGCATAAGTTATAAAAGATCTTATTACAACCTGACGCACCTTGAGTGAGACTCTAGAAAGTTAACTGCCTGATCACACGTTGATGGAGCGTGGCAGGGCGCTAAAAGCATGATGTACTTTTGTGCTTCTTAGCTCATAGAAACGGCTTGTTGAGAGTTGAAAGCAATTGGCGGCGAGGCCATCCCTTGGTAAATCTTGCTGGACAAGCCCACAGCTGTAGGCTACAGTTCAGACAGAACAGCCCCTCATCAAGACAGGACTCCAGCAGAACAATGCTGCGCTACCTGCCACGGCGCGAGCAGAAGCCTGGGCTGGGGCGACAGTCTAAAGGAACGCGCGTACACCGTGGAGTCGTAAACCAGGCTTTGTATGCAGAACTACGTGTAATAAAAAATCACATGTTTTCATGTTCGCCGATAGTGCAAGTTGGCCAGTGGACCACTTCCCTCGGCTGCCTCTGTTGTATAAGAGAACTCTGGCATTTGAGAAACGTCTAGAGATAGAATCTTTATTACACCTCATAGCTAGGACTAACAAGCTCCAAGGCACAGACGATCTAGATAAACATCTTTGAGATTGTATCTGTTTGCTTTATGCTGTGGGAAGAGACATGTCTTCGGAAAAAATCATCTCTTCCCCCTCTGCATAACCTTAAAAAAAGCTAGTGATTGGCGGTTCCTTTTTTTTCAGGTTTCTTAAGTCCTGCTCTGGTTCGAGTGAGCTGTCGTGTGGGAGGAGAGATTCAGCACCTCTAGAGCCTTGTGACTAGCTCAAGACAGGGTGAAGGTGGTGTCGTTCATGCACTTTGTGGGAAAATGGAATTTTTTTTCTGGAGAGGTGCCAAGCACTCAGGTACAGGGCTTTGGTCCGGTAAGCACTTCTGGTCGAAGCTCTGGCATGTCTGGTTGGTACATCTCGGACGCCTCGTTTGCCGAGGGCACACTTATTCGTTTTTGGTTTACCAGTCTTGACGTTTGGTATCCTTGAGCGCTCTGTCGTATAAGTGAGCCAAATTGGTCCTTGGTACGACCAGGGAACGGGTGTGTCACACACTGAAATCTACCGTGATTTGAGGGCTCTGGTAGAGAGTAAATTGTGATTCGTCTGCCTGATCGGTAGACCGTGAGATTTTTGCATTTCTTTCGTGGCCGCGGTCGATTCACAGGTGCCGCCTCCCCGTCACACATCTCGCCAGCTGCAAGTCACGTCGCTGCACGAAGTACAGAGGGTAGCGTACTGCCGCTCCGGCATTGTCAGGGCGTACAGATCTCAATCGCCACTCGCTCTCAGCTGCACCTGTGTAGAGAAACTTCAGTAGATTTGATCAGTCAAAGTCCGCTCAGCGTCAGATCAATTCAGCTTGCGTTATCCACATTTTTATGGCCAGAGTACTTGACTCACTGATCACCTCGTTAAATTGTCTTTGCCACCCAGGATCTACCCAGTGTAGTATTAAATTACCTGTTAGTTGTTTAGGGTACTCAATCTATAATTTGTTTAGTATATTTTATGTCGTGTTTGGGAAAATAAATGTTGTTGTACACTAAATGTTGCCGACATTCTCAATCAATTAAACAGTCCCACCAGAGTTACCTTTCAATCTCTCGATAGTAAATGGTACGTAAATTCATTTATTTCCGAGATATCGATTCTGACATTGTCTCTGGAAATGGCACATCTCTTACTATTACTGTACGCTCCCCTCCCTTCCCCTCCCGCCCCCTGCCCCTCCATGGCCTCTGCAGGTAGCTGGACTCCGATCCCCGCACTGCCTTGTGGATAAGTAAGTGTTGATGCTGATATGACATCTGCAGTTGTCTCAGCTGTGATATGATACCACAGGTAAGAAAGTGCTGATGCTGATGTCAGTACATTCTCTGCCAGTTCTTTCCTTGACCCACCTTTAGCACGTACATATTTTTTAAAGTTACTGAAAAGAGCTTTCAAAAAGAAAACATTGTTTTAAGCACAATCATTAGTATATAACTAAATATTTTACTTAAAATAATGTTTACTTTTTGAAACTGAACTGTAGGTCACCCCGTTAGTAACTGTGGAAGTCATTTCGAAGGTTCAATACGAGAATGCATGAGTAGAATGAATTCCTCCCTCCAGAAGGGAAGAATCAAACGAGTGGAATGTCGTACGGCACCTGTTGACATGAACCCCATTGGTAGTTCTTAAATTTGCAGTGCATCATGGCAGGAACCATCATCATACTGTGAATGACTTAACGTCACCTTATAGACAGCCCTTCAAGGAGGATCAAAACTTTTTACAATGCAGGAGGGTGATCAACGAGCAGCAGTTGTCATTTCATGGATGTAGAAGTATGGAGACTTTTTTTAGTTACTGTTTCGGCTTTATTTCGCAGAAAATACGTTTTTATATTCATAAGGCCAACTATTTGATTTTATGTCTCATTGACTCTGAACCCACACAATCGGTATTGTTTTTTAATCAATGTATCTCTGAACTCGCAATGCGTGATCATTGGGGAGCAGCCCGTTATTCTGGAATAGTGCTGGAGAGTTAAAGTGAATGGTACAATGCGACATGTCGAAATGATCCCTGAAATTTTTTGTACAGGAGGAATACATCGAGAGAAGTCCATTACAAAATTTTATCTGCTAACACTCACTGCAAGTTTTTTTCAAAGAATGTAGAAAATTGGCAAGTTTGCAGCTCACCAGGCAGCTGGAGAAATGTAGACATGTAGACAATTGTAGAAATGTAGACAAAGGTCTTCTTAGGAACTTGTTGGTTTTATTGTTCTGAAAAAGGTGTAGTTATCTACGCCGAAACCTAGGTTAACACTAGGTGCGTTTTTCGCAATCGAGTCGGGTTTCTAATTTTTTAATATTAACCAGCGATTGCTGACGCGCTGCGATGTTGAAGGTTCTGAAATGTAGACCCCTAGCGCACTGAGCGAGATGGTGCAGTGGTTAGCACAATGGGCTCACATTCTGGAAGACAACGGTTCAAACCCGCATTCGATCATCCTGACTTAGGTTTTCCTTAATTTCCTCAAATCGCTTCAGGCAGATACTGGCATGGTTGCTCTGAAAGAGCACAGCCGACTTCCTTCCCCATCCTTCCCTAATCCGGTGGGACCGATGACCTCGCTGTTTGGTTCCCTCCCCCAAATCAACAAATCAATTCCAATGGCAGGCGCATATCCTTTGTTGAAGGCAACGAGGTAACACGACTGGGCGCTATCGTAATTTGTGAGAGGAATTTCAGTTTTCGTTGTGAGATTCTCTTAAACAATTTTCCTTAGTTACTTTTCGCTGAAATCTTCAACTCGTTTAATATCCACAATAATTATCAGTTTCCTTTGCGGCAGAGTAAGTGTTAATGGAGGTCAGACTGAATTAATATTCACTGTGTTTGACACTTATTGGTATGCAATGTGGAAAAGTGGTTATGCATCTTAAAATCTGACAGTGACCTGTATAAATGTAAGAAAGACTTGCACGTAGTAAAAAATACATACCAAAATGAAAATCGCAAAACTGTGAAAGAAAAACCATCCGAAGCATTTACCGTACAGGGTGGCCACAAAGTCATGTCATTCCGTTAATAGCCAACTTAAATCCCTAAACTCGATTAAATAACATGAACAGCAGTTCTTTAGAGGAGTTTTCTTGTGATATGAACCAGGTAGATCCGCTCGTGACAGGCAATGAGAGGCAATGCTCCGTTACCGATGCAGATCTACGGGACTGGGCGCTTCGAATTGCAATTCAGAAGAACATTGCTGATTTCAAGTCTTCTTCGACCTGGTCAAGCAGATTAAAGAAATTACATAATATAGGAAATAGCAAAACAACGAAGTTTACTTCCAGTAAAAGTGTGGTGGAGATACCACTAATTTGTAACTGGCGTGAAGACGAAGCTCGCTATCATCGCCAAATCTGCTGTGTCTTACGCCGCTCAGACAGGTTCCGTAAGAGAACTGAGAGAAACTGCACTGTCTCCCTTGGGGCGAAAAAACACACTCTGCTGTTCAATCGATTAATGTTACGACACACCCACATACAACTATAACAGTAATAAGCACGACTGGATTACCTAAACAGGAAGGAATACTTTTTAACATTTTATTCTAAACGGTTTCTAAACGTTTGCAGAAATTAATTAATTGCCTTCGTTTTAGTGTTGGCCGGAACTCAACAATATTTCTCTTTCAGGAGGACAACGAAAAGTCATATGATGTAATGTAGATTCCACCCGGGACAACCAATGTGACTCTAGAATAAAAGAACTTTATTCGGCTGTGGAACGTGTTTATAAGCTTGTCGTACAATATAATTTCCGATAGCTCCGTGTCATCTGAGGTTTATCAGGAGAGTGATAGTCTTAAATTTCAGTCATTTGTGGATTATCAGTTAGTATTGGCGCATTTTACCGTATTGCTTCAATTGTGCTCGGTACGCAGGACAATGGGGAATAAGCAAGGAACTGTTTCAATGGTTCAAATGGCTCGAAGCACTATGGGACTTAACGTCTGAGGTCATCAGTCCCCCACAACTTAGAACTACTTAAACCTAACTAACCGAAGGACATCACACACATCCATGCTGAGGCAGGATTCGAACCTGCGACCGTAGCAGCAGCGCGGGTCCGGACTGAAGCGCCTAGAACCGCTCGGCCACAGTAGCCGGCAAGGGACTGTTTCATTGTTACTAAAATATACATTATTCATGAATTATCATAAGAACTTTGTTTCAGGAATTGTTACAAAATGATGTGTATTGTAATGTATTGTATTGTATGTTAACCGGGGACCTAGAAACGATAGAGAGGCTCCGTCCCCGCCGCAGCCGCAGTGGTCCACAACGACTACGGCAGTCCACTTCACCCCTCCAAAAAAATGGTTCAAATGGCTCTGAGCACTATGGGACTCAACTGCTGAGGTCATTAGTCCCCTAGAACTTAGAACTAGTTTAACCTAACTAACCTAAGGACATCACAAACATCCATGCCCGAGGCAGGATTCGAACCTGCGACCGTAGCGGTCTGGCGGTTCCAAACTGCAGCGCCTTTAACCGCACGGCCACTTCGGCCGGCACTTCACCCCTCCGCCTGCCCACACCGAACCCAGGGTTACTGCGCGGTTCGGCCCCCGGTGGCCCCCCCAGGGAACGCCTCACACCAGACGAGTGTAATCCCTATGTTTGCGTGGTAGAGTAATGGTGGTGTACGCGTACGTGGAGAACTTGTTTGAACAGCAAGCGCCGACATAGTGTAACTGAGGTGGAATAAGGGGAACCAGTCCGCATTCGCCGAGGCAGATGTAAAACCGCCTAAAAACCATCCACAGACTGGCCGGTTCACCGGACCTCGACACACATCCGTGGGGTGGATTCGTATGGTTCAAATGGCTCTAAGCACTATGGGACTTAACATCTGTGGTCATCAGTCCCCTAGAACTTAGAACTACTTAAACCTAACTAACATAAGGACGTCACACACATCCATGCCCGAGGCAGGATTCGAACCTGCGACCGTAGCGGTCACGCGGTTCCAGACTGAAGCGCCTTGAACCGCACTGCCACACCGGCCGGCGGTGGATTCATGCCGGGGACCAGGCGCTCCTTCCCGCGGGGAAAAACGTGCCTTAGACCACACGGCCAACCGGACGGGCTTAAATGACGTGTAAGAAATATTTTATTTCGGTACATTTAAGTCATGTTGATGGAAGGTGTCTGCAATGTAATATCAAACACTGCCTTGATTTACTCTCCTCTGCTAGTTACCATATTAAGAATTACATATGCAACAGTTTAGCTGTCTAACTGCTCCTTATTCTCAAGTTTATGATACGTGATATTTTTGTATGGTTTAGGTGCTTCAAATTCGCTTGTGTCGTTTCTTTTGCTGCACTGTCTTTTATTCTCCCAGACGCGTTTAGCCTTTTTCCACTTTAAGGCATCGTCAGTGGGATGTATAAAGATAGAATTATGATACACTAAAAACGCTGACTGTAAGAATTACTTATATACATAGAAAGCGAGAGGTGAACTATTTCATAATCTGCGAATAATACATATCAAAAAAAGTATATCATAACTTTATCGTTATAGATCTCACTGATGAAGCCTTAAAGTGAAAAAGTCGAAATGCGTCTGAGATAGTAAAAGACAGTGCAGCAAGAGAAGGCGTTTTTTTATTTACGAAACAAATATTTCTGTGTATGTTGTGGAGGATGGCCACGCAAACAAAATCGCTTGTGTCAGTTCGGATATAGGACGACGCGATGCTACGATCTCTTCGCCCTGCGATTCGCGCGCAAGGGAGGTAGGGCTGCAAAAGCGGCTGGCATAAGCTGTTCTTCATGTGAAAAAACGAGTAACTTCAACAATTTAAAAAAAGAAATACTTTCAGTGAGTCATAGCAACTAAAATGTTGAAAGAATATTTCTTTCATTGGTTTCTTCCTGCATAAAAAGTTTTAGGGTGGGTTTCGGCATGCCGGGTTGTTGCCGCAGTGATTAATACTCACGGAAACTCTATAGGCGTGAAAATCATTTTCGTGCGACACTGCCTTAATTACGCGTGAATTTTTTAAAAATGTGTTCTGTAAATAACGAAAAAAAATTATTCATAATGTAACACTTTAACTTGTACGAGGGCTGTTCGGAAAGTAAGGTCCGATCGGTCACGAAGTGGAAACCACTGTGAAAATCAAAAGTGTTTTATTTAGAACAGTTAACTACACCTTCCAGCTACTTCTGTACACAGTCACCGCTCCGGCTTATACACTACTGGCCATCAAAATTGCTACACCAAGAAGAAATCCAGATGATAAACGGGTATTCATTGGACAAACATGTTATACTAGAACTGACATGTTACTACATTTTCACGCAATTTGGGTGCATAGATGGTTCAAACGGCTCTGAGGACTATGGGACTTAACATTTGAGGTCATCAGTTCCCTAGAACTTAGAACTACTTAAACCTAACTAACCTAAGGACATCACACATATCCATGCCCGAAGCAGGATTCAAACGACAGTGCGGTTCCGGAATGAAGCGCCTAGAACCGCTCGGCCACCGCGGCCGGCTGGGTGCATAGATCCTGAGAAATCAGTACCCAGAACAACCACCTCTGGCCGTAATAACGGCCTTGATACGCCTGGGTATTGAGTCAAACAGAGCTTGGAGGGCGTGTACAGGTACAGCTGCCCATGCAGCTTCAACACGATACCATAGTTCATCAAGAGTAGTGACTGGCGTATTGTGACGAGCCAGTTGCTCGGCCACCATTGACCACACGTTTTCAGTTGGTGAGAGATCTGGAGAATGTGCTGGCCAGGGCAGCAGTCGAACATCTTCTGTATCCAGAAAGGCCCGTACAAGGCCTGCAACATGCGGTCGTGCATTATCCTGCTGAAATGTAGGGTTTCACAGAGATCGAATGAAGGGTAGAGCCACAGGTCGAACACATCTGAAATGTAACGTACACTGTTCAAAGTGCCGTCAGTGCGAACAAGAGGAGATCGAGACGTGTAACCAGTGGCACCCCATACCATCACACCGGGTGATACGCCAGTATGGCGATGACGAATACACGCTTCCACTGTGCGTTCACTGCGATGTCGCCAAACACGGATGCGACCATCATGATGCTGTAAAGAGAACCTGGATTCATCAGAAAAAATGACGTTTTGCCATTCGTGCACCCAGGTTCGTCGTTGAGTACACCATCGCAGGCACTCCTGTCTGTGATGCAGCGTCAAGGGTAACCGCAGTCATGGTCTCCGAGCTGATAGTCTGTGCTGCTGCATACGTCGTCGAACTGTGCGTGCAGATGGTTGTTGTCTTGCAAACGTCCCCATCTGTTGACTCAGGGATTGAGACGTGGCTGCACGATCCGTTACAGCCATGCGGATAAGATGCCTGTCATCTCGACTGCTAGTGATGCGAGGCCGTTGGGATCCAGCAATGCGTTACTCATTACCTTCCTGAACCCACTGATTCCATATTCTGGTAACTGTCATTGGATCTCGACCAACGCAAGCAGCAATGTCGCGATACGATAAACCGCAATCGCGATAGGCTACAATCCGACCTTTATCAAAGTCGGAAACGTGATGGTACGCATTTCTCCCCCTTACACGAGGCATCACAACAACGTTTCACCAGGCAATGCCGGTCAACTGCTGTTTGTGTATGAGAAACCGGTTGGAAACTTTCCACATGTCAGCACGTTGTAGGTGTCGCCACCGGCGCCAACCTTGTGTGAATGGTCTGAAAAGCTAATCATTTGCATATCACAGCATCTTCTACCTGTCGGTTAAATTTCGCGTCCTTAGCATGTCATCTTCGTGGTGCAGCAATTTTAATCGCCAGTAGTGTACATTTGCCGTAGCGCTGTACCAAATTTCTAATACCCTCGTCATAGAAGGCACCCCCTTGTGCTTTCCGCCAATTTTCTACACTGGTCTGCAGCTCGCTGGCTGTGCCAAAATGTTTTCTTCGTAGCCAGCGGTTTATGTGAGCAGAAATGACACTCAGGGTGGGCAAATTACGGGCTGCATTATGGGTGATCAAACACTTTCCAGACGAAAACGCCGCAAGAGCATCATTGCCCCTGGAATGTGCGGCTGAGAGTCTCATCAAGAAGGAAACGCATGACCGTTGCATTATGTGGGCTGCATGACGTCAGGCGAGATCTCTCACCAGGCCTTCATACTTGGCGTGAGACACTATTTTCGAGGCATCTTTACGTGGTCATTGTTATCTCACCACTGAAAAAAATGACGTAAGGCGATCGGCGAGAATACTTGAGACACTGCCCAATACATCGGTGCAAAACTTCATCGGATGTTCAAAAAAATGTGTCTGAAATCTTGTGGGACTTAATTACTAAGGACATCAGTCCCTAAGCTTACACACTACTTAACCTAAATTATCCTAAGGACAAACACACACACCCATGCCCGAGGGAGGACTCGAACGTCCGCCGGGACCAGCCGCACAGTCCATGACTGCAGCGCCCCAGACCGCTCGGCTAATCCCGCGCGGCTCATCGGATGTTCACTGTGGTTTCCATTTCGTGCCCGCTCGGATCTTACTTTCCGAATAGGCCTCGTACTTCGAATATAACTAATGGAATATCACAAATACAGCATGGGAGCCTTTATTTGTGTCACGTATCTTGTCTGAAGTTCGAAATTAACACTCCAAGTAGAATGAACAGAACTTGTAGATTTAGAACCTTTTGATAATGTTGACTGGAATTCACTTTTAGAAATTGTAAAGCTACCATGGATAAAATAAAGGGACCAGAAGCTTATCAGTATTTTCTACAGAAACGAAGCTAATGAAGGAAGCCAATGGTACGGAGCCCAAGATAACAAAATCAACGCTATTACTTGATGGTGTGGTGAAGGCTCAGAACAATAAACCACAGTGGATACACTTTCAGGTAGAATTTTAGTTTTCCGAACTTTTAATACTTATATGGCCTTCTGTTCTTCGCAAAAATATCGATTTTACGAACTAGCAGGAAGTATTTCAATTATTAATATTTGATATTTCCAATTTTACCCATTCATAAATGATTATTACATAATTAAACGCTAATCCATTTATTTCGATATACTTTCCATCGGAAGTTATAATCTCATATCTCAGTCTTGAGAATAACTCCTACTACTTTTCAGTTTTCCTTAAGCTCTGTTTGGCATTCATTAACTGTTACTTCAAAAAGGGACAGCAGAATACAAATCTTACTCTTTTCTGTTTGACTCTGCAGTCCTTTCCCGACCTTATGTACATACTACTTTCATTTAATTCCTTTGTAGTCAGCCGGCCGCGGTGGTCGTGCGGTTCTAGGCGCTGCAGTCCGGAACCGCGGGACTGCTACGGTCGCAGGTTCGAATCCTACCTCGGGCATGGATGTGTGTGATGTCCTTAGGTTAGTTAGGTTTAAGTAGTTCTAAGTTCTAGGGGACTGATGACCTAAGATGTTAAGTCCCATAGTGCTCAGAGCCATTTGAACCATTTGAACCTTTGTAGTCCATATTTCTAAAATCATTTTCTGGTGCTCGTCTGATTGATATTACTCGCTCGCGCCTCGTTCGCTCGCTCTATTTTTGTCGCTACGTTACAAACACAAACACACACACACACACACACACACACACACACACACACACATACACAAAACGTCCCTCTAAACCTGTTGAGCATTCTCTTAACAACGTCGCTTCGCTTTCATTTTTCACTTTTGTTTGTTGGTGGGTGCGATGAAACCACATGTCTGCCTACAGCCTTTAGTAACCATATGAATAACAATGTGTCGGAATTACACTCCTATTTTACACGAACTATTTGTCGCAGATGAATTATTGTTACCTTATGAGATAATTTACGATGTCAGTGCACATAAACAGACCAGACGGCAGCCAGGAGATACGTCACGTTACTACTTTTAGCTACACATGTATTAGGACATGTGACGTTGCGGCGCATTACAACTAATCTTCCATATCCCCGTCATTCATCACCATAACTGCCGATGTGATACTTTACAAGGAACAAGAAATTCTAGACGTGCGCTATATAACACCGCAGCATCGGCCTTCCAAAGCACGTATGCTGACACAAAAAGGATGCGGCAACAGAAATGGAAGTGCGGCTCAAAAGTGTCGGAAGAGATGCTCACGATCTAGTGAGGCTGAGTAGAATGCGCGCTTGTTGCTTACTTGACTTCGGCTTTTACGAACAGTCTACGTAAATACAATCGACTTCGTCAGGAGTTGTTTAGCTATTAATGTTCAGTTAATGTCATAATTGTTAAAAGTGAAGGGCGAATAGTAGAATAATTTTTGCAGGTGCTAGTCAAACGGGAAACGCGTGCAAATGAGGTGTTGACACGCAACCGAGAGGTGAAATTTTTACTACAACAGAAAGTATGTGCTCACAACACTTGGGGCAGGACGTGTATTTCTTAAGTTGATCAAAGGCTATAAGAGGTAGACAAACCCAAAATAGTGAACTCCATATTTCTGGTCGGGCGATGAGGCGGAAGAAGTATTTAGGTGGAAGGAAGTTTAATATAACTAGACAACGCAAAACAATTTGTTTGGTTATTGATAATGGTTGTATACCATAAATATCAGTTCAGATGTACACTACGCAGAGAAAATAAAGGGTTACTTATTTGAAATCCCGTCGTTTTTCCAAATTGTGGCGCAGAAGTGTGAAATTTGCCTCAAAGGCGTCTCCAACATTGTATTGTATGGAACTGGGGAGCTAGAAACGACGGAGAGGCTTCGCCCCCGCCTTACCCCTCAATGGTTCATAACCACACAACAGGCTACAGCAGTCCACTCACCGCCGGCTGGTGTGGCCTCCGTTGTTAAGACCCATAGTGCTCAGAACCATTTGAACCATTTGAAGTCCACTCATCCCACCGCTACCCCACACCAAATCCAGGGTTATTGTGCGGTTTGTTTAGCCCCCAGTGGGACCCCTCCCCCCACCCCCCCACCCCCCCACCGCCACCATGTCTCACACCAGACAAATGTTAATCCAAATATTTGTGTGGTAGACTAACTATGGTGTACGCGTACGTGAAGACAATGTTTGCGCAGCAATCGCCGACATAGTGTAACTGAGGCGGAATAAGGGGAACCACCTCGCATTCGCTGAGACAGATGGAAAACCGCCTTAAAAACCATCCACAGACTGGCCGGCACACCGGACCTCGACACTAATCCACCGGGCGGATTCATGCCTTCACGCTCGTAAAACAGTGCGTAAGACCGCGTGGCTAACAGGGCGCGCGTCTCCAACATCACTATGTAATGAAGCAAACGCTTGGAGCCCTGTAACGTCACCTTATGACCCGGCGGCGCTTCAAACAGCAAAGCGCCGACACGTGCGAATAAACGCCAGAGCTCAGAAGTTTATGAGAAGTAAGCTGCGTTAATGATGTCACACTGACATTAGATTTCATGGAAATTCTGCCCAGTGCCACCGTGCACCGTGGACTTACCCTCACACGATAGGTAGGTCATCGTACCAAACCCCCCCCCCCCCCGACTCCCCCCCTTTCTTTTGACACCTCTGCAATGGAAGTCACAACCGCGATGCCTGGCATTGACATCACACGGTTTTCAGGAGGATGACGGAAGAAAAATTTTTAGAAATACTCAGAATCTATGAAATGGCCCTCGGAGGTAGCTTATAGGATGCCAATGAAGAGACTCTTTTCCTTGGCATTCGTTTACAGTTTACTGTACGATGTGCAACAGAAGGACGTTCTTCACAGCTTTTGGCTTAGGACATCGTGAGACTGTAAACCCATTGAAAGTAATGTTAGCCCTTTGGAGTGTAGCACAACCGAAATTTTTACGCTGGCGTATAGCGTGGAGCCTCTAGGGACCGCTCAAAACCACTCAACGAAATCTGACGTTATCTGAAGCAGTAAAGGGTGTTTATGCTGCGGGCAGACAATCACATCCACACCTTCAGATTTCGCATGATGTCAGAGAGGTGCTAGAACAACAGTGTAGCGACACTTAACTGAATGGTGTCAAAGGAGTTTCCTGTCCACAGGCGCCTAGGAATCGTTCACGAGATATCTCTGTAAGAGACACCTTTTTAAAGTGCTGAAACAAGTTTCGCCGTGCAACCGAGGGTGTTGCCAAACTGCAGGGGAGAGTGAAAGTTCTTAGAGGAACCCTTTGGGTCCTTTTACTCGTACACACTGTCAAATACTGAGATATGTAAACAGGCAGAATGCAGCGCTGCGGTCGGCAACGCCTATAAAAGACAACAAGTGTCTGGCGCAATTGTTAGATCGGTTACTGGTGCTACAATGGCAGGTAATCAAGATTTAAGTGAGTCTGAGAGACCGATGGGACACTGCATCTCCAAAGTAGCGATCAAGTGGGGATTTTCCTGTACGACCATTTCACGAGTGCACTATGAATATCAAGAATCCGGTCGCTGGACCGGAAAACTCCTGTAAGAATGGAACCAACGACGACTGAAGAGAATCGTTCAGTGAGACAGAAGTACAGCTCTTCCGCAAATTGCTGCAGATTGCAGTGGTGGGCCATCAAAAAGTGTCAGCTTGCGAAACATTCAATGAAACATCATCGATATGGCCAAAGCACATTACAGGAAAAAATGAGTGGGCAAGCTGCCTACAGCTGAGTGAGCCATTAAATGAAAGGTCAATAGGTGGCGTGTATGTGCAAATATAGATACTTGGAATTTTTACTGAAACACACTAGAAAATGATTACTTGACATTCTTACAAAAACTTCACTGGAGAATGATTACACCAATTAATCATAAATATACGATATGATGCACCGATTATTTGTTATCCACATAGCAACTACCTATAGGCAAATACTGACAGCTCTTGCATGAATAGGCAGAACACACATCATATGGTAGTACGCCATGATTCGCTCACTATAACGCGGATGGCACAAACAAAGTATGACATCACACACCAGAAATCCACGTGTACATCGGGACCCTTCCTTACGGGAGAAACAGCCAATCACCACAGAACATTGTTGGTCATAACAACCAGGGTGCCGGCCGAAGTGGCCGTGCGGTTAAAGGCGCTGCAGTCTGGAACCGCAAGACCGCTACGGTCGCAGGTTCGAATCCTGCCTCGGGCATGGATGTTTGTGATGTCCTTAGGTTAGTTAGGTTTAACTAGTTCTAAGTTCTAGGGGACTATCGACCTCAGCAGTTGAGTCCCATAGTGCTCAGAGCCATTTGAACCATTTTTGAACAACCAGGGTGTTGGGTACATAAGTATGTGCCCAAGCACGCCACATTCATTTACAGAATTACAAAAAACATTTTTGGTGCAATTACAGACATTTTCACAACAGCCTTTAAAAATTCCAAAATTTAAACGAAACTTATTGGGAAATTGGGTCATGTAGATATAAAAAGAAAGTTTTTGGAAATATAATGTTATTAACCTTAAAGGTATAGGATCATCGAGCCACAGGCAACCAAGAGTACGAAGTATGATAATGTGACACCTCGAAACTCTCTCAGGTTTGTAAACAATGAGACGGAAATGACAGACAGGAGCCACTGTATCTAGAAACACGTCAATGAACAGCAGTACATAATGACCAACACCAACTAGGCCTATTAACAGGCTAGTATATGCACTACACTGTGTGCCTACACTGTATGCACCCATTTGTAGAAAACGTTGTGGTACACAGAGATATATGGTAACGAAATAGACAAGTAAAAAACAGGAATACTCCGAATCCACATGGGTATAAGTTAGCTGCAACAGGTCTTATTGGTGATAAAATTAACCTAAGACCCTACAGCACAAGTAGTTGTATTATAATTAGGCTGAAACCCGATTTTAGTGATCTAAGTTTATGTTAGAAAACATAAAACATTACAACACTAGGCTGTATGAGACCAACTATATAAGAGGAAAGCAGTTGCACGGCTCTGAATCAGTAATGACCGCAGTACATAAAACAAAGCCAACTGTAATATGGATGGAAGTCATATAAAAATAAAGATCATGGATTGCTTGTGAGTAGACATTACTTGTGATTAGACACATTCTGTAAGAGGAAAGGCCAACAAATTGTAAACGGTATCAGAAGATAGTGAAATATATAATAACAGGAGTAGAAAAATCGAGTGGCAACAGCCGACGTTGTGCTATATTTGTCTCGCCAAACGCTCGTTTGATCCCCAAACACAGCACAATGAGGGGTGTTGTCATTTGGTTTCTCTACTCCTGTTATTATATACTTTGCTATCTTCTCTGTTTCCAATTTGTTGCTGTTGCCTCTTACAGAATATGTCTAGTCACGAGTAATCCATGATCTTTATCTTAAGGTGCAGAGGCTAATTATTATTTTCTTTTCATCTACATGGGACTGACCCCTATCATTCCTACTCATACCTCTTAGTCCCATGGGACATATTTTCTCCTCGAGAAACACTTTTCCCTTAGTTTAGGTACTTCTGATTTAAGTGAAAGTGCAGTGGTTCAGTGTTTTCTCTCAGAAAAAAATTTACCATTCTGCAGTGTGTTTTTAAAATGTGTATGTTTTGCTTTTTTTAGCTGTTTGTCTTTGATTTTTAATATAAAATAGAGAAACAGTTCTAATATTTTTCTCATTTTGGTTATATCTTTCAGAATTCTCTTGGCTGAAGGGCGGAATATTATACCGCTGACAGCTTCTCCCCCACCCCCAACCGAATGGGGCGAGTGGGATGAAATAGGAATAGAGGAAAAAAGAAGGTATGTTAATTAATCTTCATGTACTTCTTATCATTGAGTTATGGGTCTGCACATACTGGTAAATTCTCTTTATAGTGGATTAACTATGCTACACTGTAGATCCCATGATGACAGTGAAATTCTGTCAAAACTGTCCATTGTGAAATGAAATAAACATACCAGGCGATCTTAGTTGCAGAAGATTTTCCTATTCACTAAGGCAGATAGCTTCTACGATCATATGCAACCTATATCAACAGAAATTATACACCGAGCGAAGTGGCGCAGTGGTTGGCACACTAGACTCGTATTCGGGACAATGACGGTTCAAACCCGCCTCCAGCCATTCTGATTTAGGTTTTCCGTGATTCCCGTAAATCACATTAGACCAATTCCGGGACGGTTCTTTTGAAAGGGAACGGCCGACTTCCTTCCCCATCCCTCCCTAACCCGATGGGTTCCGCTGGATAGGCCAGGAGTTCACTACACTCATCTGGTGGGTTCACGGGCAGCGGAGGCTGTGTGGCGTGGACTTGGCGGTTTTTTAGGTTAGAAGGCCTCGGGAAAGTACGGGGTGAGCTGAAATCTCAAAGAGTGCAAGGCAAATACAGGACGTGCTTGGATCAAGGAACAGTCGGAATTGTAGTTGTAAATTGTTGTAGTTGTGCTGGGAAAGTCCCTGAGCTTCAAGCGATAATAGAAAGCACAGAAGCTGAAATGTTATAGGTACAGAAATCTGGCTAAAGCCTGAAATAAGTTCTGCAGAAATTTTTACGAAGTGTCAGACGGTGTTCAGGAAAGATAGATCAGGCAGGAGTGTTTGGTGGTGGAGTGTTTGTGTCTGTCAGTAGTGGTTTATCTTGTAGTGAAGTCGAAGTAGATACTCCGTGCGAATTGGTATGGGTGGAGGTTATACTTAACAGCCGAACTAAGTTAATAATTGGCTCCTTTTACCGACCCCCAGACTCCGATGATATAGGTGCTGAACAGTTCAGAGAAAATTTGAGTCTCGTAACAAATAAATACCCCACGCATATGGTTATATTAGGTGGGGACTTCAACCTTCCCTCAATATGTAGGCAAAAATACTTGTTCAAAACCGGTGGTAGGCAGAAAACATCTTCCGAGATTGTCCTAAATGCTTTCTCCGAAAATTATTTCGAGCAGTTAGTCCACGAACCCACGCGAATTGTAAATGGTTGCGAAAACACACTAGACCTCTTAGCCACAAACAATCCAGAGCTAATAGAGAGCAGACTGATACAGGGATTAGTGATCACAAGGTCGTTGTAGCTAGGCTCAATACCGTTTCTTCCAAATCCATCAGAAACAAACGCAAAATAATTTAATTTAAAAAAGCGGATAAAGTGTCACTAGAAGCCTTCCTAAGAGACAATCTCCATTCCTTCCGAAGTGACTATGCAAATGTGGACGAGATGTGGCTCAAATTCAAAGATATAGTAGCAACAGCAATTGAGAGATTCATACCTCATAAATTGGTAAGAGATGGAACTGATCCCCCATGGTACACAAAACAGGTGCGAGCGCTGTTGCAGAGGCAACGGAAAAAGCATGGGAAGTTCAGAAGTACGCGAAATCCCGAAGATTGGCTAAAATTTACAGACGTGCGAAATTTGGCACGGACTTCAATGCGAGATGCCTTTAATAGGTTGCACAACGAAACATTGTCTCGAAATTTGGTAGAAAATCCGAAGAAATTCTGGTCGTATGTAAAGTACAGAAGCGGCAAGACGCAGTCAATACTTTCGCTGCGCAGTGCCGATGGTACTGTTACCGACGACTGTGCCGCTAAAGCGGAGTTATTGAACGCAGTTTTCCGAAATTCCTTCACCAGGGAAGACGAATGGAATATTCCAGAATTTGAAACACGAACAGCTGCTAGCATGAGTTTCTTAGAATTAGATACCTTAGGGACTGCAGAGCAACTCAAATCGCTTGATACGGGCAAGTCTTCAGGTCCAGATTGTATACCGATTAGGTTCCTTTTAGATTACGCTGATTCAATAGCTCCCTACTTAGCAATCATATACAACCGCTCGCTCACCGATAGATCTGTACCTACAAATTGGAAAATTACGCAGGTCGCACCAGTGTTTAAGAAGGGTAGTAGGAGTAATCCATCGAACTACAGACCTATATCATTGACGTCGGTTTGCAGTAGGGTTTTGGAGCATATACTCTATTCAAACATTATGAATCACCTCAAAGGGAACGATCTATTGATACGTAATCAGCATGGTTTCAGAAAACATCGTTCTTGTGCAACGCAGCTAGCTCTTTATTCGCACGAAGTAATGGCTGCTATCGACAACAGGGGATCTCAATTTGATTCCGTATTTCTAAAGTTCCGGAAAGATTTTGACACCGTTCCTCAAAAGCGACTTCTAATCAAGCTGCGCGCCTATGGGGTATCGTTTCAGTTGGGCGACTGGATTCGAGATTTCCTGTCAGGAAGGTCGCAGTTCGTAGTAATAGACGTCAAATCATCGAGCTAAACTGAAGTGATATCGGGTGTTCCCCAGGGAAGCGTCCTGGGACCTCTGCTGTTCCTGATCTATATAAATGACCTGGGTGACAATCTGAGCAGTTCTCTTAGGTTGTTCGCAGATGATGCTGTAATTTACCGTCTAGTAAGGTCATCCGAATACCAGTATCAGTTGCAAAGCGATTTAGGAAAGATTCCTGTATGGTGTGGCAGGTGGCAGTTGACGCTAAATATCGAAAAGTGTGAGGTGATCCACACGAGTTCCAAAAGAAATCCGTTGGAATTCGATTACTCGATAAATAGTACAATTCTCAAGGCTGTCAATTCAACTAAGTACCTGAGTGTTAAAATTACGAACAACTTCAGTTGGAAAGATCACATAGATAATATTGTGGGGAAGGCGAGCCAAAGGTTGCGTTTCATTGGCAGGACACTTAGAAGATGCAACAGGTCCACTAAAGAGACAGCTTACACTACACTCGTTCGTCCTCTGTTAGAATACTGCTGCGCGGTGTGGGATCCTTACCAGGTGCGATTGACGGAGGACATCGAAAGGGTGCAAAAAAGGGCAGCTCGTTTTGTATTATCGCGTAATAGGGGAGAGAGGGTGGCAGATATGATACGCGAGTTGGGATGGAAGTCATTAAAGGAAAGACGTTTTTCGTCACGGCGAGATCTATTTACAAAATTTCAGTCACCAACTTTCTCTTCCGAATGCGAAAATATTTTGTTGAGCCCAACCTACATAGGCAGGAATGATCATCAAAATAAAATGAGAGAAATCAGAGCTCGAACAGAAACGTTTAGGTGTTCGTTTTTCCCGCGCGCTGTTCAGGAGTGGAATGGTAGAGAGATAGTATGATTGTGGTTCCATGAATCCTCTGCCAAGCACTTAAATGTGAATTGCAGAGTAATCATGTAGATGTAGATGTAGATGTAGATGTAGACCCATAATCTCGCCGTTTGAGACCCTCCCCCAATCAATCAGTCAACCAGAAATCATAGTAGATACCTAGATATTTAATCGACATGACTATGCTCGAACATTATTGTTGGTTTTTCCAACTCATTTGCATTAACAGACGTTTTCCTACCTTCAGAACAAGCAGCCATTAAGCACACCAACTAGCTAGTTGCTCTGTACAGCGATTCGAGAAAGAAGAATATCTGCAATTTTCATTGCACATAGTCTCGTGCTAGGTCGGATGTCAGGATCAGATAATGCAGGATTCCAGCAACGAAAATGCATCCTTCTTGCCACTAGCATAGTTAAGACTTTGCAAAGTCATGGGCGTTGTAGGCAACTTTGTAGTCATAAGAGTTATTTACGGAAGTGGGTAAGATTTTTCTTGTTAAATAGGCTTGACATTTTCTTGTCATCTCAATGAATTCTTCTGAATAATTCCAACTTATACATCGAAAACTCCCTTCCATGAACCATGGACCTTGCCGTTGGTGGGGAGGCTTGCGTGCCTCAGCGATACAGATAGCCTTACTGTAGGTGCAACCACAACGGAAGCGTATCTGTTGAGACGCCAGACAAACATGTGGTTCCTGAAGAGGGGCAGCAGGGTTTTCAGTAGTTACAAGGGCAACAGTGTGGATGATTGACTGATCTGGCCTTGTAACACTAACCAAAACGGCCTTGCTGTGCTGGTACTGCGAACGGCTGAAAGCAAGGGGAAAGTACACCCGTAATTTTTCCCGAGGGCATGCAGCTTTACTGTATGGTTAAATGATGATGGCGTCCTCTTGGGTAAAATATTCCGGAGGTAAAATAGTCCCCCATTCGGATCTCCGGGCGGGGACTACTCAAGAAGATGTCGTTATCAGGACAAAGAAAACTGGCGTTATATGGATCGGAGCGTGGAATATCAGATCCCTTAATCGGGCAGGTAGGTTAGAAAATTTAAAAAGGGAAATGGATAGGTTAAAGTTAGATATAGTGGGAATTAATGAAGTTCGGTGGAAGGAGGAACAAGACTTTTGGTCAGTTGACTATAGGGCTATAAACACAAAATCAAATAGGGGTAATGCAGGAGTAGGTTTAATAATGAATAGGAAAATAGGAATGCGGGTAAGCTACTACAAACAGCGTAGTGAACGCATTACTGTGGCCAAGATAGATACGAAGCCCACGCCTACTACAGTAGTACAAGTTTATATGCCAAGTGGCTGTGCAGATGACGCAGAAATTGAAGAAATGTATGATGAAGTAAAAGAAATTATTCAGATTGTGAAGGGAGACGAAAATTTAATAGTCATGGGTGACTGGAATTCGGCTGTAGGAAAAGGAAGAGAAGGAAACGTAGTAGATGAATATGGATTGGGGGTAAGAAATGAAAGAGGAAGCCGCCTGGTAGAATTTTGCACAGAGCACAACTTAATCATAGCTAACACTTGGTTCAAGAATCATGAAAGAATGTTGTATACATGGAAGAAGCCTGGAGATACTGACAGGTTTCAGATAGATTATATAATGGTAAGACAGAGATTTAGGAACCAGGTTTTAAATTGTAAGACTTTTCCAGGGGCAGATGTAGATTAAAATAGAAGAAACTGCAAAAAGGTGGGAATTTAAGGAGATGGGACCTGGATAAATTGACTAAACCAGATGTTGTACAGAGTTTCAGGCAGATCATAAGGGAACAATTGACAAGAATGGGGGTCAGAAATACAGTAGAAGATGAATGGGCAGCTCTGAGGGATGAAGCAGTGAAGGCAGCAGAGGATCAAGTAGGTAAAAACACGAGGGCTAGTAGAAATCCTTGGGTGATAGAAGAAATACTGAATTTAATTGATGAAAGGAGAAAATATAAGAATGCAGTAAATGAAGCAGGCAAAAAGAAGTACAAACATCTCAAAAATGAGATCGACAGGAAGTGCAAAATGGCTAAGCAGGGATGGCTAGAGGACAAATGTAAGGATTTAGAGGCTTATCTCACTAGGGGTAAGATAGATACAGCCTACAGGAAAATTAAAGAGACCTTTGGAGAAAAGAGAACCACTTGTATGAATATCAAAAGCTCAGATGGAAACCCAGTTCTAAGCAAAGAAGGGAAAGCAGAAAGGTGGAAGGAGTATATAGAGGGTTTATACAAGGGCGATGTACTCGAGGACAATATTATTGAAGTGGAAGAGGATGTAGATGAAAATGAAATGGGAGATATAATACTGAGTGAAGAGTTTGACAGAGCACTGAAAGACCTGAGTCGAAACAAGGCCCCAGGAGTAGACAACATTGCATTAGAACTACTGACAGCCTTGGGAGAGCCAGTCCTGACGAAACTCTAGAATCTGGTGAGCAAGATGTATGAAACAGGCGAAATACCCTCAGACTTCAAGAAGAATATAATAATTCCAATCCCAAAGGAAGCAGGTGTTGATAGGTGTGAAAATTACCGAACTATCAGTTTAATAAGTCACACCTGCAAAATACTAACGCGGATTCTTTGCAGACGAATGGAAAAACTAGTAGAAGCCGACCTCGGGGAAGATCTGTTTGGATTCCGTAGAAATGTTGGAACACGTGAGGCAATACTGACCTTACGACTTACCTTAGAAACTAGATTAAGAAAAGGCAAACCTACGTTTCTAGCATTTGTAGACTTGGAAAAAAACTTTTGACAATGTTGACTGGAATACGCTCTTTCAAATTCTGAAGGTGGCAGGGTTAAAATACAGGGAGCGAAAGGCTATTTACAATATGTACAGAAACCAGATGGCAGTTATAAGAGTCGAGGGACATGAAAGGGAAGCAGTGGTTGGGAAGGGAGTGAGACACGGTTGTAGTCTCTCCCCGATGTTATTCAATCTGTATATAGAGCAAGCAGTGAAGGAAACAAAAGAAAAATTCGGAGTAGGTATTAAAATCCATGGAGAAGGAATAAAAACTTTGAGGTTCGCCGATGACATTGTAATTCTGTCAGAGACAGCAAAGGACTTGGAAGAGCAGTAGAATGGAATGGATAGTGTCTTGAAAGGAGGGTATAAGATGAACATCAACAAAAGCAAAACGAGGATAATAGAATGTAGTTGAATTAAGTCGGGTGATGCTGAGGGAATTAGATTAGGAAATGAGACACTTAAAGTAGTAAAGGAATTTTGCTATTTGGGGAGCAAAATAACTGATGATGGTCGAAGTAGAGATGATACAAAATGTAGACTGGCAATGGCAAAGAAAGCGTTTCTGAAGAAGAGAAATTTGTTAACATCGAGTATAAATTTAAGTGTCAGGAAGTCATTTCAGAAAGTACTTGTGTGGAGTGTAGCCATGTATGGAAGTGAAACATGGACGATAAATAGTTTGGACAAGAAGAGAATAAAAGCTTTTGAAATGTGGTGCTACAGAAGAATGCTGAAGATGAGATAGGTAGTTCACATAACTAATGAGGAAGTATTGAATAGGATTGGGGAGAAGAGGAGTTTGTGGCACAACTTGACTAGAAGAAGGGATCGGTTGGTAGGACATGTGTTGAGGCATCAAGGGATCACCAATTTAGTATTGGAGGGCAGTGTGGAGGCTAAAAATCGTAGAGGGAGACCAAGCGATGAATACACTAAGCAAATTCAGAAGGATGTAGGTAGCAGTAGGTACTGGGAGATGAAGAAGCTTGCACAGGATAGAGTAGCATGGACAGCTGCATCAAACCGGTCTCAGGACTGAAGACCACAACAACAACAACATCGAAAACTACAGTGAACTTTTTATATGGGTGGAATACAGGTAAAGAAATATACTGTCAAACTTTTAGGTGCTAAGACGCACATGTGTTTTTTTTATGTTAAGAATTGCGAAATTCATATTCCGCCAGGTGGCTGGAGCAATGTACGCAGTACCGGAGATGTGGCATACTGCGCCTGCGCAACTCTTTAGCGCATATACTTGATTGACGGTGCATCGGTAAACAGATAACACGACACAATGCGATCGTAATTGGAAAGTGAATTTCGGTAAGTGTTAACAATGAGATAAAACTGAATTAATATTCATTATATTTTCTTCGCACGTATCTGCTAATAGCATCTAGGCGCTTCAGTCCGGAACCGCGCAGCTGCTTCCGTCGCAGGTTCGATACCTGCCTCGGGCATGGATGTGTGTAATGTCCTTAGATTAGTTAGGTTTATGTAGTTCTAAGTGTAGGGGACTGATGACCTCAGATGCTAAGTCCCATAGTGCTTAGAGTCATTTGAACCATTTGAATATCATCTATCTGTACAGTATGATAAATCCAATCACGTTCTCAGTTTGGCAAAGATGATATATGAAGAACGTGGCATGCAGTCGACTACAAATCACACACTTCTCCTGAATACGTGTGTATGTATTATTTGATAGTTAATTCTTGGTCGTTCTTTCGAATTATGTCAACCTCTCGTTAGAAAGTGTGGAAACCTTAGAAGAGTTGTGTAATAACTCTGAGAGTTTCGTTGATTGTAGTTCGAACGATGACTCTCGTTCCAGTAAGAGTCCAGAACGAGAATACCACCGTAGCCCAAAGACAACGAGTACAAAAATAGCTTAGAGTGAGAATGAACAGGCTGTGAATTTTGGTTAAACGGAGGAGGGAGAAAGTGCGAAAACTTAAGCGGTTTCATAAAATCTGAATATGAACTGTATAAATGGAAGACAGACTTACACGAAGTAATTACCAAAATCAATGTCGCGAAAATGTGAAAGAAAAGCTTATTGGAAAGATTTAGAATTGGTCGTGAGGGATAGTAAATCGTTACCGAGGGAGTTCTACGGGACTGCGCTCTCCGAATTCCAAGTGAGATGAAAACTGTTGGTTTCCAAGCTACTTCGAGCTGATTAAGCAGATTCAGGAAATCTTACGGAACAGGAAATCGCATAATCATGCAGTTAACTTTAGGTCAATGAGTAGAGGAGATACCTTTAATAGGCAATAATACTGAGAAATTCGTCGCTGACATGAAGACGAAGCGAACTTTTACTCTCGTATTTTCTGGGTATAAAACCGATCAGTCAAATTTCGTGAAAGAGCTTCATGTAAATCCCACTGTATATTTCGGGACGAAAAAAAGGCAGTGTCGGCTGTGCAATCGATGAATTCTATGACACTTTCGTCTACAATAATGACAGTCATAATTATGGGTGGATTACTGTTTGTGCAGCTTTGTATTTGTCGTTAGGAACCTCAAAGCAAACTGGGGCCACAAATAAAAAGAAATAAGTCAGCAGCTGCAAAAGTCTAGTGATGGACGTGTCAAAATTGGTGAAAATGGGAAAGAATAATTTTAAACATTTTTTAAATGTCTTATTAGCAGCAGCACGAAATAATTCATTACTCTTGTTGGACGTTATGTCTGGACATAAAGAAACCTTTGCTTTTAAGGAGTACAACGGAAAGACTGTATATATATAATACGGATTCCGGTTGGGACCAGTAATGTGAGACAACCTCTCCATAAATAATTACTTCGGCAGTGAAAAACATTTTTCAAGTACAATTTTGGTAAACATTTTTGGAATTCAGTGACCAATTAATTGTTATATTTAGATTAAAGTTCAGTCTTGATCACGTTATGTCTGTTTTAATGAGTAACCGGTTTCGGTTTTTTCTATAAAACTATCATCAGACCTGTGAATAAATTTTAAGAAATACTAGATACCAATCTTTAAATGAATGAAAAAGTCTAATGATGTCAAAATTTTTAACAAAATAAAATAAAATTAGTTATACCCATTGGCTCTCTTGGGTTGGTAGGTGGAGCTCTCCTTGCTGCTGTGCAGTCAACTGATGGTTATGAGTGCTAAGCATGAGCTTAAATATGCAGAGGCTCCGCCTACTTCCTGTCACACTACTTCATAACTGCCAATCAGCGTTCATAATATGACGCCATCGTCAAAGTATAAAAGTAGGAAATACACTAATAACATAAAATTGATTCATTTAAATATCTGATTAACAGATAATAGTTGTATCTACAGCTTATTTATATTTTGAATAAAATCAGTGAATTACGATGTGTGATAGCTGTGCCCTCTATGGACAACCTTAATATTATTACAGTGCCAGTTACTTCAAAGATGTAAAATCCTTGGCGTTGTGGTATATATCGATTATACCAAGTCGCCTACATCACAATTGCATCTTTGATGGATTCTGCAGAATCGTCTTGTTTTCACTGTAGTTTTTATGGCAATGTTCTTTATAGCATTAAGTTAGCAGCTAATAGTACGTTCAACATTTTTTTTTTATTTTTTTATTTTTTTTTTTTTTTTATGTATATCTGAATAACTGATGAGACTGCTGATGCAGCATATTTTACATACATTGCTTTTGCCATGGGTATAACTAATCTTATATTTAAAAAACAAAAGAGTAGATGCTTTTATTATAAAATTTCGTCAAAAAGGTCGTAATAATATTTTTCGCGAAAATCTAATTGTTCATTGAGCAGTATTGATGATTTGGTTTTCAAATGAGCATATATCTCGATTTCTTCTAGGATATTCATAAGTAAGCCTTTATTTGCATAATGAAGAACTTGTAAATTCTGTTGTACTGTCCCCTCAGCATGATTATTGAATGTTATATGATGACCAAAAACAGACTTTGTTCGTGAGGTCCTTACGTATGTTCTTTGTACCTTACTGCAAAATTTCGACCTGTTTGGCCGATATATATTTTCTCACAGTCTCTACATTGGATCTTGTACACTCCTGATCTGGTAGATTTTCCATTATCTTTATTTACGGTATGTCTTAATTTTTGTTGTAAAGTATTGTCAGTTGTAAATGCTATTGTTATTCCAGAATTTTTGAATAAGTTAGTGATTCATTTTTAATAAAGTACAACAATCACGAAGTACTCCACTAATAAGTAATCCAAAATATATTAAGATGACATATATGGGAAACATATCAGATAGAATCACTAACTTATTCAAAAATTCTGGAATAACAATAGCATTTACAACTGACAATACTTTACAACAAAAATTAAGACATACCATAAATAAAGATAATGGAAAATCTACCAGGTCAGGAGTGTACAAGATCCAATGTAGAGACTGTGAGAAAATATATATCGGCCAAACAGGTCGAAATTTTGCAGTAAGGTACAAAGAACATACATCAGGTACCTCACGAACAAAGTCTGTTTTTGGTCATCATATAACATTCAATAATCATGCTGAGGGGACAGTACAACAGAATTTACAAGTTCTTCATTATGCAAATAAAGGCTTACTTATGAATATCCTAGAAGAAATCGAGATATATGCTCATTTGAAAACCAAATCATCAATGCTGCTCAATGAACAATTAGATTTTCGCGAAAAATATTATTACGACCTTTTTGACGAAATTTTATAATAAAAGCATCTACTCTTTTGTTTTTTAAATATAAGACTAGTTATACCCATGGCAAAAGCAATGTATGTAAAATATGCTGCATCAGCAGTCTCATCAGTTATTCAGATATACATAAAAAAAAAAAAATAAAAAAATAAATGTTGAACGTACTATTAGCTGCTAACTTAATGCTATAAAGAACATTGCCATAAAAACTACAGTGAAAACAAGACGATTCTGCAGAATCCATCAAAGATGCAATTGTGATGTAGGCGACTTGGTATAATCGATATATACCACAACGCCAAGGATTTTACATCTTTGAAGTAACTGGCACTGTAATAATATTAAGGTTGTCCATAGAGGGCACAGCTATCACACATCGTAATTCACTGATTTTATTCAAAATATAAATAAGCTGTAGATACAACTATTATATGTTAATCAGATATTTAAATGAATCAATTTTATGTTATTAGTGTATTTCCTACTTTTATACTTTGACGATGGCATCATATTATGAACGCTGATTGGCAGTTATGAAGTAGTGTGACAGGAAGTAGGCGGAGCCTCTGCATATTTAAGCTCATGCTTAGCACTCATAACCATCAGTTGACTGCACAGCAGCAAGGAGAGCTCCACCTACCAACCCAAGGGAGCCAATGGGTATAACTAATTTTATTTTATTTTGTTAAAAATTTTGACATCATTAGACTTTTTCATTCATTTAAAGATTGGTATCTAGTATTTCTTAAAATTTATTCACAGGTCTGATGATGGTTTTATAGAAAAAACCGAAACCGGTTACTCATTAAAACAGACATAACGTGATCAAGACTGAACTTTAATCTAAATATAACAATTAATTGGTCACTGAATTCCAAAAATGTTTACCAAAATTGTGCAAAGTCTGTCTAGTCAGGCAATTGGAAATTACAAAAGGTTTAGAAATATTAGAACCAAAATTATGAAACTTGGTATGAAAATCAAATTTAATAAAACTTGCCTCATGGAACATATCATACCAAAATATGCTAAAATCAATATTCAATCCAAATCTAGTAATGTAACATATGTACAACAAAAGAGTAGTATTTTATGGATTAAATCTGAAATTAGAGAAGCTTTTAAGATAAAAGATTTTTTAAATGTCGAAATGTATGGTCTGCATTTATTGCTAAGTAATGAACTCTCACCTTTGATTTTTTCTATTTTACTAAGCAGCATTGATGAGAAAATAGACTTCTTGCGGAAAGCGATTACCCAAAGACATCAGAGATAAATTGATTCACTCATAGCTAAACAACAAAATAAGCTTTCAGAAAAGGTCAACCATGTACATCAATTTTATCCAAGGACAATGAATCTTACAGATATTCAGTTCACAAAGTCCGAAATGTCACTACTTGACAAAGGCTTAAAATATAACTTAACTCCCCCACTAAATAATACCAACGTTAAACACATAATTGCTGATGTTATAGCAACAAGCAAAACAAAAATAAATAAACCTGAAGCATGTAAGATAGCCCTAAAAACGAAGGACTTAATTTTAAAAGAGAAAAATAAACTACATAGAAAAACTGAAGATAAAACACTTAAAATTATCAATAATAAACTACTAGCAGAGAAAGCAATTGTGGTAAAGGCCGATAAAGGAAATACCCTTGTAATTATTAAAGAAGACGATTATATATTTAAAACACTCTCATTTTTTAATGAAAATGGGATCGTTGAAGTAACTAAAGACCCCACTCCAAAGTTCCAATTAAAGATTAAGAAACTAGTCGATGAAAATAATCACATCTTGACCCCTGAGGAAAAAAATATGATGAAAAATATGAATCCCCAAATACCTAAATTAAGATCACAGATTAAACTGCATAAAAAAGAGAAATCTATACGACCTATTGTCAACTACAGAAGTAGTCCTTCATATAAACTAAATATGAAACTTAATAAAATTTTGAAAGCATTCTATACATATGACAGCAACTTCAGTATCAAAAACAGTTATGAACTAACACAACAAATCCACAACATAGACATTCCAACTAGTGCAAATTTCGCCTCATTAGATATTAAAAATTTATATACAAATATACCAATTACTGAGACGATTAATATAATTAGGGATAACTTAATACAATACAAAAATATGACTAAAGACGAAATAATCGAACTTATAGAACTACTTGAATGCACTTTAGATTACAATTATTTCTCATTTAATACTAAAATCTATTGTCAGAAAGATGGCTTAGCAATGGGAAATTCTTTGGCTGGGACAGTAGCAGACATTTTCGTAAACCACATTGAGACGCAATTCCTGAAAAATAACCCTGATATCGCAAATAAAATCATATATTACAAGCGATATGTAGACGATACATTATTACTTTATAATGGTTCAAAAGACGAAATTGAGAAACTTGCTATAAAATTAAACTCTATGCATCCGAAGTTACAATTTACAGTTGAGCATGAAAATCGAAAATCTATTAACTACCTAGATCTCACGATAACTAATAACAACGGGAAACATTTATTCACCATATACAGGAAACCTACAACCACTGATGTTATTGTTAATGCTACATCATGTCATCCTGACAAGTATAAAAAAGCATTTTTTAAGTCTATGATACACCGAATACTAAAATTACCGCTAGAAGCTAATGAGATCAAAAAGGAAATGACCATCTTAAAACAAATTGCAAAAACCAACTCTTTCGACACACGACAGGTAGATATCATTTTTAATAAAGTACAACAATCACGAAGTACTCCACTAATAAGTAATCCAAAATATATTAAGATGACATATATGGGAAACATATCAGATAGAATCACTAACTTATTCAAAAATTCTGGAATAACAATAGCATTTACAACTGACAATACTTTACAACAAAAATTAAGACATACCGTAAATAAAGATAATGGAAAATCTACCAGATCAGGAGTGTACAAGATCCAATGTAGAGACTGTGAGAAAATATATATCGGCCAAACAGGTCGAAATTTTGCAGTAAGGTACAAAGAACATACGTCAGGTACCTCACGAACAAAGTCTGTTTTTGGTCATCATATAACATTCAATAATCATGCTGAGGGGACAGTACAACAGAATTTACAAGTTCTTCATTATGCAAATAAAGGCTTACTTATGAATATCCTAGAAGAAATCGAGATATATGCTCATTTGAAAACCAAATCATCAATGCTGCTCAATGAACAATTAGATTTTCGCGAAAAATATTATTACGACCTTTTTGACGAAATTTTATAATAAAAGCATCTACTCTTTTGTTTTTTAAATATAAGATTAGTTATACCCATGGCAAAAGCAATGTATGTAAAATATGCTGTATCAGCAGTCTCATCAGTTATTCAGATATACATAAAAAAAAAAAAAAATAAAAAATAAAAATAAAATGTTGAACGTACTATTAGCTGCTAACTTAATGCTATAAAGAACATTGCCATAAAAACTACAGTGAAAACAAGACGATTCTGCAGAATCCATCAAAGATGCAATTGTGATGTAGGCGACTTGGTATAATCGATATATACCACAACGCCAAGGATTTTACATCTTTGAAGTAACTGGCACTGTAATAATATTAAGGTTGTCCATAGAGGGCACAGCTATCACACATCGTAATTCACTGTTTTTATTCAAAATATAAATAAGCTGTAGATACAACTATTATCTGTTAATCAGATATTTAAATGAATCAATTTTATGTTATTAGTGTATTTCCTACTTTTATACTTTGACGATGGCGTCATATTATGAACGCTGATTGGCAGTTATGAAGTAGTGTGACAGGAAGTAGGCGGAGCCTCTGCATATTTAAGCTCATGCTTAGCACTCATAACCATCAGTTGACTGCACAGCAGCAAGGAGAGCTCCACCTACCAACCCAAGAGAGCCAATGGGTATAACTAATTTTATTTTATTTTGTTAAAAATTTTGACATCATTAGACTTTTTCATTCATTTAAAGATTGGTATCTAGTATTTCTTAAAATTTATTCACAGGTCTGATGATGGTTTTATAGAAAAAACCGAAACCGGTTACTCATTAAAACAGACATAACGTGATCAAGACTGAACTTTAATCTAAATATAATTTTTCAAGTAATTATTGGGAAATATAATATCCGATGACTCTTTGTCATTATTGTTTATCATTGAGACAGTGTTGATAAAATTCAGTGATTTGTGCATTATCAGTTTGAGTCACCACGGCCACGAATTTGATTAACTATAGCTGGTACACAGTGCGATATGCAGAATAATGACATCCATCCCGAAGCTATCTAAATAAAACTAGTAATTCTGGCCCTGAATACATTAATTTTTTTTCCCTTATCAGATGTTCCTGATGTAAGGAAAATGTTTTTTTTTTTTTTTTTCACTTTTCAGTAGACACTTCGCATTTTTCTGAGAATTATAGGGAGTAAACAAGGAAATATTTCTTTGTCAGTATAATATACATTATTCAAAAACTGTTATAGGAACTGTGGTACGAGAATTACTATATAATAATGTATGTGTAAGAAATTATTCATTTCCACAAATTAAAGTCTCGGTTGATGGAAGCCGTCCATAATGTAACATCAAACAGGGCCTTACTTTTTTTCCCTCTGGTAGTCATATTTGTAATCATTACATCAGAAACAGTTATAGATCTGAGATGTACGTTATTCAGAACATTTATGATTCGAGGCACTTTTTGCATGGTTTAGTTGTCTACAATTCGCAAGTGTGCACCCTGTATGCTGCACTGTCTTGTCGAAGCGGCTTCGGCTCATTCGGCAAGTCGTGTGCGAGGCACGCACGAGTCTACAAACCGCTTTTACAAGCGGATTTCACGCAGAGAAAATGAGCACCTTCAACACTGTTTTAAAAAAAAAAACTTGCTGTGTGTCTTAGCAGCTCATGTTTCGTTATTTCATTTGTTTTGGTGTATTCTTTCTGTATACAAAATTGCTGGATAGATTCCGACATGTCGGATTGGACCATTCCATTCTGAGTTAGTAAAACCAACTTTTTGATTCCAAGAAGGTCGTTTCATGCACACCCTCATTTTTCACGTTGCGTGCTATCTACCTCAGTTACTATTGTCGCAGTAAGAGAGTGTTTATTGCAGAAATGCTTTCTTCACATTGTTGTAAAGAGCTCACTTTCTCAAAGGGTAGCTGCTTCCGAAATCAGTTCCAGTTTTGCTGTATAAGCTGTAACTTATCACTCTCAGTTGCTAACACTTCAATTGAACCACAACCGGTTACAAGTTAGTGATGCCATACGCCTCCCGCCAGCTCCACAGAGTTAGACACAGTCTTCTGCTTCGCGGATACCAAGTTAGATGAAGAACAAAACAAGGTAAAGGCTCTGAACAGTTTCGAAGCAACTGTCAGTGACACAAGTCTGTACTTTGTTCATCATCTCATTATCAAACAATACGGGAAAAATTACGGATGCAACGAAATAGTTTGCTAGTATGCATTACCTATGGTAGATGTGGAGGTGGAAAACGTATGAAAGTGCAGAACTGCACATTTGCCTAGGTCCTTTTGCGCCTGTTCTTAGTGTTTTTAAAATAAGCTTTCGCCTCAAACCGAACAGCGTAAGTAGGGAACTCAGTTATTTTCTTCTCTGGTATGATCTGATGTCAGTCTGAAGCCGTCCCTTAGATCGTCGTGTGGTAGCGCAGCTACTTTGACGGCTGTCTACAGCTCGTGGTCTAGTGGCTTGCGTTGCTGCCTCTGGATCACAAGGTCGCAGCTTTGATTCCCGGCCGGGTCGGAGATTTTCTGCGCCCGGGGACTGAGTGTTTGTGTTGTCCCCATCATTTCATGATCATTCGGGAAAGTGGCGAGACTGGACAGTATAAAGATTGGGAATTTGTACGTGCGCTGATAACCACGCAGTCGAGCGCTCGCCCAAACCAAATATCATCATTATCATCGTCATCATATATTCATGGCTGGTTGGAGTGAGCTGCGGATGTCAGTGAAGACACTGTGAGCTCTCCGTGAAGTTTTCATATTACTAGTGGAGTTGAGACGTGGCAGTGTTGCTGACGGAATTCGGCTCCTCTTGACGTTCACTCACTTTCGGGATTGGTGCTGAGTGACCCTGATAAATTCTCGTATTACTCTCTTTCAATGCTGACGTAATAATCTGAATAGTAATCTCGCTTATGTGACATCGATATTGTACATTTAGCATTACCACCCTATGAAAGCCATTCAAAGTTTAGAGTTCAACTTAATGTGTACTACATGTCGTGAACTGTCTGCACTAACCATTACCACAGCAATGGCAGAGAGCTAAAAGAAGCAGTGTAATGTTTGTTCTGTGGCACCAGCTCGATTCGTCAGCAAAGGCAAGCATAGTTGCTGGTACAGCTCTTGTTAGACTACCGATGAGTGTCAATTCTTTTTCTTTTTTTATTTGCAAATAGTCAGAACGAAATTCAATAACTAAATGCTAAGGGAACCTTTGTATTGCCCCAACAGAACGATCAGGCTATTTTAATGTTTTTTTTTTTAATACTCATCCTTCGTTAATGCAATAAACGTCGTTCATTATGACTGCATTTTATTATTATTACTAGTATTATTGCGATTCATTCGCTCGCAAGAGCTTTCATGTCTCTATTAGGTAACTATGCACATGACGAGTGAAGCTGGGTGAATGGAATATTGGACGCTACACTAGGCAGAATACGCCCGTTTACCTCGTTGTCTCGTTTCAAGGTCAATAGGAACAGACCAATAGTAAAAGATAACAGGAGGCCGGTGACGCAGGCAGAACTATACGACAATTTCTATTGATTTAACACTGCGACGTCAGATAAATTCTGGCGCAGAACATTTCTCAAAATCGAATATGTACTAGGGCCTCTGGCACTGCTGCATATTGGCTTGAATCTGTGTCCAAGAACATTGTTTACCATCGGCTCAGTTGCTCGTTATAGTATTAAAACGGTAAATGGAAGACTATGTTCGATAATGGCCCGCCCGGTTGGCCGTGCGGTCTGACGCACGACTTTCCGGACGGAAAGGAGCGCCTGGTCCCCGGCACGAATCCGCCCGGCGCACTTGTGTCGAGGTCCGTTGAGCCGGCCAGTCTGTGGATGGTTTTTAGGCGGCTTTCCATCTGCCTCGGAGAATGCGGGCTAGTGCCCCTTATTCCGCGTCAGTTACACTATGGCGGCGATTGCCGCGCAAACAAGTTCTCCATGTACGCGTACACCACCATTACTCTACCACGCAAACATAGGGGTTACACTCGTCTGGTGTGAGACATTCCCTGGGGAGGGGGGGGGGGGGGGATGTTCACCGGGGGCCGAACCGCACAATAACCCTGAGTTCGGTATGGGGCGGCGGAGGGGTGAAGTGGACTGCGGTAGTCGTCGTGGGGTTGTCGACCACTGGGGTTGCGGCGGGGACGGAGCCTCTCCGTCGTTTCTAGGTCCCGGTTAACATACAATACAATGTTCGATAATTTCGTTATGCTGCTATTTGAATGAGTCTTGCCAATGGGTAAAGTTGGTCGCTTCTCTGTTTCATTTACATAGTTACGTAACATGGAAATTCCGGGTAATCAAGTGCGTGTCTCACTTTTAACATTTTATTTCGAATACAGTTCTTAAGCCTTCTGGCAACATCGATCCAAAGTGGTCTTCTTTACGAATACCAAGCAAAAACACACACACACACACACACACACACACACACACACACACACACACACACACACACGCTAAAAAGGTAGCTATAAAGATTCGAAGGAGTCACCAGTGACATGAATTAGGATTCTTTTCATCTTTTAGGGACCAAACTAGAAGGGGAACATTACGATACATATGTTAAAAACTTACGATGGCGCAGAATTGCGGATTGCCCACATAACAGTTCAGTTTCTGTGTTAATGAACATAAATTTCTGTTTCTCCTCTTTGAATCCTCAAATGAATTGATTACTGCACGGCACTGGAAGGTTAATTAACTACATATTTTCTCGCTTCCATCCCACTAACATACTTCTGCATTCTCGTGGTAGTCGTGAAAGTCTATTTGCATGTGGCACTAGAGGGCACGTAGTCACAGTGGATTTCGAGGTGCAAGGTGCCGGACATTTTAGTGTTAGTGACGTGTGGGGGAAGGCTGATTTCAAATTACTTTGAATTCTATGGAGGTGACCTTTCGTTGCCAACTAACAAACTAAGTGTTTTATTCGTTTGTATTGTGGAGAAATTTTAGCCGTGATGGAAAATTATATAACTCATTATTTCACATCTTGTATGCTGCATAAGCGTAAACTAATATCATTATCTGACATTACATAACAAGAGCCTTAAGAGCCCCATTCCAAGGCGGGAAGCGTAAAAAATAAGGAACCCTACAATAAATCTAATTATGACTGAAATACAGACAGCCTGAATGACAACATTAGAGTGTATTAGAAGATAACGCTGCACCAAAACCAAACGAGCTCGCATCTCCCCTCTGAGGGCCCGTCTATGACGAGCGCGACAAATATTTCGCTGCGTAGCTGCCCAAATCACAACTAACAACTGGCAACATGATTGCAGATATTTGGCGACCGTGATACAGTGCATTTACTCCCACATGTGGTCCTGAATTGTTCCGCTGAATTCACTTGTCATTTCCTTCCACTTCGGTGCCTTACACTACATAATCCTCGCCTGTGATGAGACATTAAGAAGGAAAATTTGAAATTGTGGGCTGGAGGAATGCCTTAATGACTGTTCTCATCTGTAACTTTGAGTTTGCAGGATCACCAACTAGTATTGCTATGAGAAAGACCTGCTCACAACAGCGTATCGTTCTTTCAGTGTTTCCGCACATGTCTTGTGACCCAATGACGACGGCGCGGAGTGGCCGCGCGGTTTGAGGCAACGTGTCACGGATTGCGCGGTCTCTCCCGCCGGAGGTTCGAGTCCTCCCTCTGGCATGGGTGTGTGTATTGCTCCTAGCATAAGTTAGTTTAAGTAGTATGTAACTCTAGGGGTCTATGACCTCAGCAGTTTGGTCCCTTAGGAATTCACACACATGTGAACATTTTGAGCACAAGGACGGTGTGAGCTGTTAGTTCTACTCGTGGTGCAGACCGTTGCACTCAGGATTCGCAGTTAGTCATCTCTGTAGACGTTTGCTGACACCAGCGTTAGCAACCTCCTTACGCCCTTGGTAGCTTAAAAAATGGGCGATTTTGTTGGTTCAGATGTGGTTGAATAACTTTAATGTTGCTTTCGATCAGCATTAAGATCTCCAAAAACCCAAACGTTGACCACAAAATGCTCTGTGTGTCTTTGTTGATACAGAGTGAGCAATGCGAGGTATTCAAGCAGTTATCGTATCCATTTACCGCAACAGATCAATTGACGATCGTAAAACACATTAGATCACTATAATTCTCTGTGGCTTGACGAAAACATACGAGTTTCAGATAAAAAATGCATGAAGAATCTCTTCTAAGAGGAAAAGGAGCGAGATTAAAGCATTAATAATAACGCTGAACAACGTAGTGAGGATCAAAAAATATGAAATTAATTTGTTGCCACATTCATGTTTCGCATATTAGTGTAATACGAGGGTTGCCAGGAAAGAAATGCACCGCATTTTTTTTCTTAGCAGAAAACGATGCTACGAATGAGAAACGTTATGTATGTATTATTTGAAGTCTCCTGAGTGAGCGCGCCAAGTTTCCGTCACTTCCTACAGATAGAGAAGCTGCATGACAGTTTCAAAATGGCGTCTGTAGATGATGTACGTTACAAGCAACGTGCCGTCATTGAATTTCTCACTGCAAAGAAAGAAACTGTGGGGAATATGCACAAACGCGTGTGCAAAGTCTATGGAACATCTGTTGTCGACACAATTACAGTTAGTCGCTGGGCACGGAGGGTGAGGTCATCAGAAGGCGGTTCGGTGGATCTCCACCTACGGCTGTCACACCTGCTATGTTGCAGCGAGCTGATGTCATTCGCGATGACAGACCCATAACGACTCGGCGGTTGGCGCTGCATCTCTCAATCAGCAAAGGAAGCAGCAATGAAGCACTGGCTCCGCCATCAGGACAAGGATTCGTACCGATAGGGCATGCACGCCCTTGTTTCGCGCTGGAGGAAGGTTATAGAACGGGATGGAGATTACGTGGAAAATAGGGTGTGTAAATGAAACACCATTCTTTCGTGTGTGTAATTCTCATAATGTTCAATAAACAATTGTCGAAGAAAAATTGCGGTGTATTATTTTCTGGGCAACGCTCGTACAATACTCACCATATTAAAACGACTCTTTCGCTAGCGTTACTGTCGAATGTGAAATGAAAATGATAAAAGGCGAGGCACGGCAGCCCTGGCGCCGCAGCCACTAACGGCTCTCAGCTAATAGGTCCCAGAAGCTCTGGCGCATGTGGCGTTCACAAGCACACAGTCTGCCAAGAAATCTGTCATCGGACGGCACTGTTATTACTGGTGTGTCACAAAGTGAAATACTTTGAAGCTATCCTAGCGCTACACAGAATTCAGAATTCGGACGAAAGGCGCTTTAAAAATTTAGGCAACGAGTGGTCTCAATCACCAGTCGTTGCATTTAGACGACACGCTGTTTACTTTTTTCTGTGTAAAATGTTTATTTAAAATAACACCAGTACAAGTAATATCAGACTTAAGATTGGGAAAAATTGTGCATCACTAGAAATGGCAACACAACACCTTCTTCAAAACTTACGTATGAAATATTTTTTTACACTTACAGAAAATGAAAGTGACTTGTAAATATTTAAATACAGTCTTTGTCATACATATCACCTCTACGTGAAGAAGAAGGAAAGTAAAATGTTAAAATTTCTACAATGAAGGTACAATGATAATACAAAGAAATGATCAGTCAATACAAAATTTAGTGAGTACATCAGTGATAAAGTAGTCACTGCTCCATCTTATCTCCTCCCTGCTGCTGCTGGTTCGTAACTGCTGGGACATCCATTGGCACAATTTGTACCACACGCTCACCGCCCGTAGCTGAAGGGAGAGCCTTCTTTGGTGCGCGATATTCAGGACACCGTCTGATGAGAGTTGCGTGTGCACCTGTTCAGTCGCTACGTACTTCGGCAACAAACAGCGACGCTGCATCAGGCGCGAGATGTAACCGTGCTCATCTTGACGATCTTCATGCTTTGCCTCGACGATCACACTGTCGCCCACCACTTTTACCGTTACCGCCTTCGGTTGGAACTGCTGGACGTCTAAATTAACCTTGACCTCATCCTTGTTATTCTGGATAGTAGATACGCCGGACTTACGAGCTGCCAAATGACACCACGGTCTATAGTACCCAGCCAGAGCAGGAACAAGAGACGGACAGGGGAAAAGCAAGTCGTCATGTGTCAGACCCAAGCCGAAATTCTGCCGGTGAACATCGTCCAGTAAGTGGCGGATAATCGGTGTCAAAGCCATCTTTTATGTACCAAATCGCTGCGGTACCTTCGAAATGTTCACGCGTAGATTACGGGAGTAGATGTCACAGAGCAGCTAGAAAAGAAGACGAGACTCCTTCCAGGAACTGCCCGTTCATGCAGGGAGACGGACTTAAGAGTATTATCAGCGTGGCCATGTTATTTGCCGCATGTTGGGACTGGCATAGACTGACTGCGGTGGCCTGGTGCCGGCCAGGTTTTATGTCGAAGAGTACACTACTGATACTTTTCCCCTATCCTGATCCAGTCGAGAATGCTCCCCAGGATCAGTGATTGGCGGTATACCTCCTTGCGAGATCGAATCTCTCCACTGTTTCCTTCGTGGTCTTCTCGTGAAATATACTTTAGAACGAAGCATTATATTGGTTTACTCTTCTAGGAACTACCACTCTCGGATTTTTATTAGAAAACCATCAGGTAACACAGAAGTATTCAGTGACAGACCCTGGAGGGCGATGAATATCTCCATGGCGCTTCTGCACTCACTAAACGAACCTGTGACGAGACGCGCTGTTCTTCTTGGATCTTCCCTGTTTCATTTGTCAAGACTGACGAGAAATACTTAGTTATCGATCGAACGATGGGTTTTTTCAGCTACCTCATTCGTGGGTAGACTACACTTCTTGACGACCTTCCAATGAATTTCACTCGGTCACTTGCCTGTCCTACAATTTTTTATTAACTCGTTTGACTTTAAATCCCTTGGTACTCCTATTCTCAGATAGTTACTGGAACTGACAGCTAATAGGGACTGTTCGGTAACTGTTTAATCACACAGCCGGCCGGTGTGGCCGTGCGGTTAAAGGCGCTTCATTCTGGAACCGCGTGACCGCTACGGTCGCAGGTTCGAATCCTGCCTCGGGCATGGATGTGTGTCATGTCCTTGGATTAGTTAGGTTTAATTAGTTCTAAGTTCTAGGCGACTGATGACCTCGGAAGTTAAGTCGCATAGTGCTCAGAGCCATTTGAACCATTTTTTTAATCACACAATAACGGGTCGTTTTTCTGTTTATAAGCAACCTTTGCTTGTGTTGATGGCCAAATGTCAGTCCCTGCAACAAGAGTCAAATCTCTGCACATCCTTCTGCATTTCACTACAATTCCCTATCTTTTCGACTCCTCTATATACAACGGCATCACTTGCGAACAGGCTCATGGACCTTCCAACATTTTCTGCTAGGACATTTACATATACTGAGAACAGTAATGGTTCAACAGCGCTTCCTCGGAATATGCCAGGAGCTTATCATACGTTTGAAGGTTTCGATCCTTTAAGAATGACATCCTCTGTTGTATTTGCAGGGAACTCTCCAATTCAGTCACAAACCTGGTGTGATATTCCCTACGTACGTTATTTTGGTCATTAATCGCCAGTGCAGACTTAGACGGAATGAATTCAGGAAGTCAAATAACACGGCGTCAACCAGGGCTCCGACATCTATTGCCGTCTGTGGCTCGTGAACAAATGGAGCGAGGTGGGTTTCACATGATTTTCTTTTCGGGATTAATTTAGATCCCTACAGAGGAGACTTTCGTTCTGATCATAATAAGTCAGCATAAAACCTATTCCAAAACTCTACAACAGACTGACGTCAGCCATAAGACAGTGGTGTGCATCTATTCTATAACGCTTCTTAAAAGAGGAATGACCTGTAAATTTTTCTAATCAGTTGCAACGCTTCGTTTCTTGAGCAACCTACAATAGTCGGCTACTAGAAGAACGAGTTCTTTCGCATCCTCTATGAAAAATCATAAAGGTGTCCCATAAGGTCAAGGCGCCTCTTTGTTTTTTCTTAAGTGATTACGTTGATTTTCTGTCCTGCATTCATTTATTTTGGCACGATCTTTCTCAGTGGAACAATTCTGGAAAAAAAACGAATTTAGTATTTAGAGCTTCTCTCTGTCATCCTTTCTTTCGATGTAATTATGGGCACAGAGTAACTGAACAGGTAGATTTGAATCATTAGTTGAATTAACGTTAGACAAAAACCTCTCAGGATTTTCTCTCAGATCAGTAGATAACACTTCACTTTAGAATTCGTTGTATGCTTCATGCATGGCTGTCTTTAAGCTAATTTTGATTCGCTTAGGTTATGTATGTTGACGAGACTTTAGCTACGTTTAAATCTGTAGCGAAGCACTCTGTTCTTTCGAAGCAGCTTTCTAACACGGTTTCTGTGCGGCTGGTCCCGGCAGAGGTTCGAGTCCTCCCTCGGGCATGGGTGTGTGTGTTTGTCCTTACGATAATTTAGGTTAAGTAGTGTGTAGCAGTTAAGTCCCATAAAATTTCACACACATTTGAACATTTTCTAACACTGTTTTCGAAGCACGGCAACTCTTTCTCATCTATCACAACTTCGATTGACGTATGTATGTCCAAGGCATTTTGCACAGTATTCTTGAATATTGACAATTTATAACCAATACGGTAAGCCTGAGAGGTGAATGTTTGTTGTTAACTGTTCAGGTAATATAAAATCTGTTTCCTGCCACACTTTCTAAGCAGAAATATCATCCTACAATCCTTCATATTCGTACCGAGACCCCTAGTCAGTGATGCCATAATGGTATTGTGATAACTGATCATATGCTATACGCTGACTCGAAAAATTCGGACCTATTTCTAATTAGAATATCTAAGACGGTACCGTTTCCGTTCCAGTTCTCTGATTATCTGCTCAAGGTAATTTTCTGATAAGGCACTTACAACAATTTCGTACGATATCCTGTCCGAACTATCCACATTGTTCAAAAATGGCTCTGAGTACTATGGGACTTAACTTCTAAGGTCATCAGTACCCTAGAACTTAGAACTACTTAAACCTAACTAACCTAAGGACATCACACACATCCATGCCCGAGGCAGGATTCGAACCTGCGACCGTAGCGGTCGCGCGGTTCCAGACTGTAGCGCCTAGAAACGCTCGGCGGGCCCACAATGTTCGCTTGAGTCTCCAGGTCTATGGCTGGTAAATCGTGGTCTCACCCTAATACTATAGCAAGACAACGAAATTTAAGTGCACCATTCTCCAGGTTTTCCCTGAAATGTTCCTCGACCACTGATGTTGGAGCATGCCGTCCATACACTAATATGTTTGGTTTACATTTAACACGTATCTTCACCGAAATTAGGTCTCGTTGATAATCTGTGCTGACTTCAGAAGACATTATAGTACAATTTATCACTATAAAAACGTCTCCACCACTGGCATCCAGCCAACATTTGCCATAAGCCTTTCCATCTAAATCTATAATTTCATTCCTTTCAACGTATAATGTCAACCAGCTTTCTGTCCCTAGAGTTGTTTGCGCAGTATTACCGTTTGTAAGGCAGACTACCTTTGGGATCTTTTAATGGACCCCTCTGCAGTTAACTAACAGTACATTCACATTCTCCTTCTCCTACCTGCAATGCCGAATATTCTTCTCTCTATTTATTGAGCCCGCTGTTCTGCAAACAGGACATTTATGGGACGTGTGGAGGGATGTAACAAATATAAAAAACGGCATGTGCAAGTCAAACGTACACTTTAACACTAGTAGACCCTTCCTTTGTACTGCACCACTAACCTATTACAGGAGCCCCACAATGCTCCACACGATAGCGGAGATCGTGTAATTTGCACCCAAGATACCCATAGAATCGTCTGAGCTTCTTGTTAAAACCTTTCTGTCGGCTCAAAACCAGAGCACCGCGATTGTTTCTGGGAACGGTGTTACAAATCGAGCTCAGCCTCCACTCTACACGCAAGACTAGCTGCCTTCACCAAGGCAACTAGCAAGCTGTAAGAACCGAGGAGTACCTCAGAACCCAGGCAACAGGCATCATTCCTCCCGGCTCGAGTAGCGATTTGCAGCCGGGTGCAGCCAGTGTTCAGCACAGTCCAAATCTGTGACGAACATAGAGAGTCGACACTACTAACCTTCCTTTTTGACTTCCCCAAGGGGCTCCTTTACTCTCTTGACGTTTTGTGCTCCTAAATTGTAGCAAGCCAACGCTCTACACTTGTCAGAACCTGTCAGGGTGATCGATCCCAGTGCCAACAGGCGATGAGTCCGGTGCTGGCTCAGATTTACTTTCTGCAGCGGTCAACACCTCAAACCTGTTTTCAAGGAGTGAAGGGACAGCTGTGCGCTTAGTACATTCTTTCGCCTTCCGCCCAGAGATTCGCGACCCCACCCCTGTTCACCATTCACACTCATGTGCTTGCAGACCGAGACAAGGAGGGCATCTCAAGTCGCTGCGATATGAGGGATCCCAGGTGACGCAATAGGAGCCCAAGAGGTGCTAAAGCTTTCTCCTTAGTAACTCAACAAAACCACAGCACAGGCTTCAACCTGTTGGTCATGACCAACACAGATACCAGATTTTTTCGGACAGCGGCCAATTCCTTTTACATCCGTATACAAGAGGCTCGGTCCGTATATCTTTAACCTGCGTTTGCCTATACGTCCATGAATATAATATTAACCCAAGTAGCAGCTACATTGAAGAGCCAAAAAACTGATATAGGCACGCGTATAGAAATACAGAGATATTGTATGTAAACTGGCAGAACACGGCGCTGCAGTCGGCAACGCTATGTAAGACAACAAGTGTCTGGCGCAGTTATTAGATCGGTTACTGCTGCTACTGGCAGGTTATCAAGATTTAAGTGAGTTTTAACATGGTGTTATAGTCGGTACACGACCGATGGGGCTCAGCATCTCCGAGGTAGCGATGAAGTGGGGATTTTCCCGTACGATCATTTCACGAAAGTAACGTGAATATCAGGAATCCGGTAAAACATGAAATATCCTGCGAGAACGGGACCTGACGTCGACTGAAGAGAGCCGTTCAACTAGACAGAAGTGCAACCCTTCCGCAAATTATTGCAGATCTTAATGCTGGACCATCAACAAGTGTCAGCGTGCGAACCATTCAACGAAACATCATCGGTGTCGGTTTTCGGAGCCGAAGGCTCTTTCGTGTGCTCTTGATGACTGCACGACACCAAGCTTTACGCCTCACCTTGGCCCATCAACACTGACATTGGGGATGTGTACGGGTATGGAGACAACCTCATGAATCCATGGACCCTGCATGTCAGCAGGGGACTGTTTTAGTTGGCAGAAGCTCTGTCATGGTGTGGGGCGTACGTAGTTGGAGTGATGTGGGACACCTGATACGTCTAGACACAACTCTGACAGCTGATACATACTAAGCATCCTGTCTGAACACCTGCATCTATTCATGTCCAATGTGCATTCCGGCGGACTTGGGCAATTCCAACAGGACAATGCGACACCCCACACGTCCAGAATTGCTACAGAGTGGCTCCAGCAACACTCGTTTGAGTTTAAACCCTTCCGCTAGCCACCAAACTCCCAGGACATGAACATTGTTGAGCATATCTGGGATGCTTTGCAACGTGCTGTTCAGAAGAGTTGTCCACCCCCTCGTACTCTTACGGGTTTTTGGACAGCCCTGCAGGAGTCATGATGACACTTCCCTCCAGCACTACTTTAGACATTCGTCGAGCCTACACCACATAGTTTTGTGGCACTTCACGATATTAGGCAGGTTTCTTTGGCTCTTCAGCCTAGATGCAGTCTAACCACTGCTGCTATATTGTTTCTAGGTATCAATACTCTACAAAGGCAGGTCATACAAGAAAAAAAGAGTTACTGTTCACAACCCAAAAGCGTACACCGCCAGTGTTACGTAACGTGTAGCTTCTTTCCACACATTTCTAATGAAATTGAAATACGGCACTGGTTGCGAAGTTGAAGGGAGAGGGCACGAATTACCGCTATAAATTGTGATCAGGCTTACGAAATTAAGATTTAGATAATCGTATACAGCATTTTATCTGTCTGAACAGTCAAGAAGAGCATTGATACAGTGGCATTTCACATTCGATCTGTTGCTCTTCTGATTCCAGGTTGTAGTCTAGTAAATATTTCAATAGGGCGGGGGGCGGGGGGGGGGGGGGAGGGTTCATGCTTTCATGCTACGCTGTATACCGCTAAGGTTCTGTACGAAATAAATAGAATGTTTTGGATTGATCGCGAGACAGGAGCGAAATTTTTAATTTCAGAGTAACACAAAAAGAAAGTACTACTATCGAACGGAACCAAATAGGAGAGGTTTTTAATGTATTATCGGTCGAAAAACTTTCATCTGAGTTTGTTCTGCACGTGTAAAGGACATTGACGGTTAAGTTCCCTGGGGGCTTCTATTAACCGATTATAGGGAAGAAAGCGCTGTGGTGTGACGAAGCAGTATGTGGTGTGTTATTGTGTAGGAGTGGGGCTAATGCAAGGCCGTGACCCAGCAGACATCTGCGATATCCGATTCTTGAAGTTGCCTGGAAGAAAGATTAGTGTTTAACGGCCCTTCGACATCGAGGAACAAGCTTCAAGTGTTTCACGGATGGGGAAGGAAATCGGCAGTGACCTTTCAATCATCCCAGCAATTGCCTGGAGCGATTTAGGGAAATCGTAGAAAACCTAAAGCTGGATGGCCGCTCGCAGATTTGAACCGTTGTCCTTCCGAATGCGAGTGTATTGTGCTAACCACTGCGCCACCTAGCTCGGTGCAGTTGCCTGGATCTAACGTAACTGAGATAGCATGACTTCTCTTTCCCGGTTATATTACTCCGAAACGAGAAGATAGCAATCACGGAATTCCCTTCTGTAATTAATGTTTTACGCCGGTTTTGCATTCATTATTTTCACACCAGGGTGACATAATCGGTACTATAAAGTCTGAGGGTTTTTCATGTATGTGCACAATATACTTAGTACCGCAATTTTTATTCTGTCTCAAATGACCTCACTATCAGCAGGATAATAATAATAATAAATAATCAACTAATAAATTGCCACATTCCTCAAATCAGTGTAATAACAACTTCAAAAGACGAAAGGTCAGAGTGTTAATGTTCCATCGATAACAAGATTATTAGAGACGAGCTACAAGTTCGGATTGGAGAAGTGTGGGGAAGGTAAGCGTCCGTGACCTATTTCAGGGAACCAATCGAGCATTCGTTCCAGCTGAGAAACGGAAACAATGTCAGGCATGAAGTGCAGTGACTGGATGGGGACCTGAACGTCGGTCATCCATGTCTAGTGTCCTAAGCCTCAGTTTTCACGGATCACGTATTCGCTCGTTTTCGGAGTTATTTTAATAAAACTTCGAGATAATTGTTCGCTCTCCTTCCCTTCGGAGTGATTTTGCATGGTAGATTCTCTTGTTCTAAAACTGAGGACAGACTTGATGTTTTGGTCACCGGGTTTGATGCTTGACGAGCAGGTTTTCTTTTTTCCGTGGCAGTTCCCAGAAATTACGGGAATCTAATAGCGGCGTGGTATCTGTAATAAACAAATCGTATCATGGCTTCCATCTAGTGGCTCCTCGCCGCGGATGCCCACGGTCCTAACGTTGTTAAACCGAGACGGTAGTTTGGGGAACGGGCCGAGCGAAGACACCGCTCGAGCACGCAACGCGCCTGTGGAACAAATACCTGGCCACAGGTGAGCCACAAAATCACGCCAGCTCGTACAACAGGTGGAGCCTCGTCAGCAAACCGACAAACCCGAAAACACACAACACTCTATTTCACTTTACATTTTTCGTTCACATGTTTCCCAAGGAACCCATTTCTAAAGGTATCAGAAGAAATGAATAACGTGGTCTAAGAATTTCTTAAAAATAGAGCCTATTACGTCATGCAGTGTCTGTTGTGCTGTAACCTAACGTCATGCCAACAGTGTAGAGGCAGGTCTTTGAAGTGGAACTTAGTTTGAAAGATAAAGTGCAATAGAATCGGCTGTGGTGTTGTATAAAGAACTAATACATTAGTTGCCCCGGTTTACTGGTACTTATCTCGGCCAGTGCGATGAATAAGGAAAGAAGGGAGCAATAATATATTTAGAAGCAATCAGGTACCATCGTCATCATTCGTTAAATACTCGCTGCTGCATAAAAGTGTCCTCCAGACTTCTCCTTGCTTAAAACTCCTGTAATAATAACGCTGGGAGAGTCTCATAAATTGCTGGTTCTGTTCACGTTCAAATCGTGTTCGTAATATATTGACTGACATGGGCAGAAACAGTGTGGAAGGGGTACAAAAATAAAAAAGAACAAAAATTACAAGAAAAATGAACAGAACGTTATTGTGATGTATATAAAACGCTTCTATTTGATCAGATATTGCGAAACTGAAACTGAATTTGTCTAGGCAAAGTATTAGGCGAGTTAGCAATGTATCTTCATCAATGATTCAATTAATTGATAACTAATTGAAGCATCTTCCCTTAAATAAAACCAGTTACCAGAATGAAGGTATTTTGACCCCATGCACTGATTGAAAGGCATTAATTGCTTCAAAACGGTTTTTTTCTTTTTAAGTGTAGATGGGCAGTGCTGCAATATAATGTTTGTGAATAAGAAGTGGTTCTGACTGCCAATAAATGCTAGTAAAGCCTCGGATAATTTCTAAAAGAGAAATAAAATACGAAAACTCGAACCACAAGAAGAAACCTGATAAAGTAAAAGCAAGTGATAAGTTCAAAATGCAAAAGAACGGATAATTTAAAGCAAGATAATGTAGTGACGAAAGTGTCTGTTGTACTGTAACAGAACCAACTTTTACCACGTATTATTTTAGATTACACTTACAAAGTAGTTTTCATCTGAAGCAATTCTTTTTTTAATAGTTCAAGTAGTCGCAATCGATCTTACATTTATGCACCACAAAAGTGGAGATAAACAGCATTTTTCCTTCGTTAGCAGTAAAACACTCAGTTTTTGAATGGGGCTCACAGTGAAAGTTCATATGTCACTGCCGTAGCTTAGAATTAACACCAGCTGAAAATTTCTTAGCTCAGGCACATCGGAAGCTTAGTACTAAAAATTTAATTTAGTTTACAAAAAGCATCCCAGGCAATTTTCACTGTTGTGTTTAATTTCGATGTCTTGATTACACGTTACTAAAATTTAATTTAATTGAGTTACTGCCATTCATTCTAAGTAGCTGTATTGAGTTCTTAAGTTAGCTGTTGTAGTCTGTCTTTTGCACAGGCTCAAGCATAAGAGAGACAAACAATTGACAAACCCTTACTTTGGACGATCAGCATTCTCTCCTTGTAGATGTTTCGACTAACTCAGATTTATACCCACTGCTCGTAGATAGCTTTCTTCATTTGCCAAAGTCAACATATCGTTCGCTTAAAGAAAACGTCAAAATACGTACTATCATGAGTCGCAAATCAGCAAACTTAAAAGCTCCAAAGACACAAAGAATTTAAAAGAAGTTTCCTGTCGTACTATAGCAACTTCAGAACTGTGCACATCGGAATGTAAAAACAGAAAACGTAGTCAACGAGCAGGCATAATTCTGCAATAGACGTTTCGATGAAACCTCGAATAACGTGTTGAAGTATATTGGTGGTCTGAGGTTCACGCTTGTCACTTATGGGTCCTGTCTTGAATTCCTGAAATGTTTTCTTGGAATACCTCGAGCAATAGCAGTCGTACAGTACTATAAAGGGGGCTGGAAGGACTAACAATGAAAATGGCACGTATTTCCGAAATGTGTCGAGTATATGTGTAATAACCCCTCCCCCATGAACAATAGACCTTGCCGTTGGTGGGGAGGCTTGCGAGCCTCAGCGATACAGATAGCCGTACCGTAGGTGCAACCACAACGGAGGGGTATCTATTTAGAGGCCAGACAAACGTATGGTTCCTGAAGAGAGGAAGCAGCCTTTTCAGTAGTTGCAGGGGCAACAGTCTGGATGATTGACTGATCTGGCCTTGTAACACTAACCAAAACAGCCTTGCTGTGCTGGTACTGCGAACGGCTGAAAGTAAGGGGAAACTACAGCCGTAATTTTTCCCGAGGGCATGCAGCTTTACTGTATGGATAAATGATGATGACGTTGTCTTGGGTAAAATATTCCGGAGATAAAATAGTCCCCCATTCAGATCTGCGGGCGGGGACTACTCAAGGAGAAAGAAAACTGGCGTTCTACGGATCGGAGCGTGGAATGTCAGATCCCTTAATCGGGCAGGTAGGTTAGAAAATTTAAAAACGGGAAATGGATAGGTTAAAGTTAGATATAGTGGGAATTAGAGAAGTTCGGTGGCAGGAGGAACAAGACTTTTGGTCAGGTGAATACAGAGTTATAAACACAAAATCAAATAGGGGTAATGCAGGCGTAGGTTTAATAATGAATAAAAAATAGGAGTTCGGGTAAGCTACTACAAACAACATAGTGAACGCATTATTGTGGCCAAGATAGACACGACGCCCACGCCTACGACAGTAGTACAAGTCTATATGTCAACTAGCTCTGCAGATGACGAAGAAATTGAAGAAATGTATGATGAGATAAAAGAAATTATTCAGATACTGAAGGGAGATGAAAATTTAATAGTCATGGGTGACTGGAATTCGATTGTAGGAAAAGGAAGAGAAGGAAACGTATTAGGTGAATATGGATTGGGGGTAAGAAATGAAAGAGGAGGCCGCCTGATAGAATTTTGCACAGAGCACAACTTAATCATAGGTAACACTTGGTTCAAGAATCATAAAAGAAGGTTGTATACATGGAAGAAGCCTGGAGATACTGACGGGTTTCAGATAGATTACATAAAGGTAAGACAGAGATTTAGGAACCAGGTTTTAAATTGTAAGACATTTCCAGGGGCAGATGTGGACTCTGACCACAATCTATTGGTTATGAACTGTAGATTAAAACTGAAGAAACTGCAGAAAGGTTGGAATTTAAGGAGATGGGACCTGGATAAATTGACTAAACCAGAGGTTGTACAGAGTTTCAGAGAGAGCATTAGGGAAGAACTGGCAAGATTGGGGGAAAGAAATTCAGTAGAAGAAGAATGGGTAGCTTTGAGGGATGAAGTAGTGAAGGCAACAGTGGATCAAGTAGGTAAGAAGACGAGGGCTGGTAGAAATCCTTGGGTGACAGAAGAAATATTGAATTTAATTGATGAAAGGAGAAAATATAAAAAATGCAGTTAATGAAGCAGGCAAAAAGGAATAGAAACGTCTCAAAAATGAGATGGACAGGAAGCGCAAAATGGCTAAGAAGGCATGGTTAGAGGATAAATGTAAGGATGTAGAGGCTTATCTCACAAGGGGTAAGATAGATACTGCCTACAGGAAAATTAAAGAGACCTTTGGAGAAAAGAGAACCACTTGTATGGATATCAAGAGCTCAGATGGAAACCCAGTTCTAAGCAAAGAAGGGAAAGCAGAAAGGTGGAAGGAGTATATAGAGGATCTATACAAGGGCGATATACTTGAGGGCAATGTTATAGAAAGGAAGAGGATGTAGATGAAGATGAAATGGGAGATATGATACTGAGTGAAGAGTTTGATAGAGCACTGAAAGACCTAAGTCGCAACAAGGCCCCGGGAGTAGACAACATTTCATTAGAACTACTGACAACCTTGGGAGCGCCAGTCCTGACAAAACTCTACCATCTGGTGAGCAAAATGTATGAGACAGGGGAAATACACTAAGACTTCAAGAAGAATATAATAATTCCAATCCCAAAGAAAGTAGTCCTTGACAGATGTGAAAATTACCGAACTATCAGTTTAATAAGTCACACCTGCAAAATACTAACGCGAATTCTTTACAGACGAATAGAAAAACTGGTATAAGCCGACCTCGGGGAAGATCAGTTTGGATTACGTAGAAATATGGGAACACGTGAGGCAATACTGACCCTACGACTTATCTTAGAAGCTATATTAAGAGAAGGCAAACCTACGAGTCTAGTATTTGTAGACTTAGAGAAAGCTTTTGACAATGCAGACTGGAATACTCTCTTTCAAATTCTGAAGGTGGCAGGGGTAAAATACAGGGAGCGAAAGGCTATTTGCAATTTGTACAGAAACCAGATGGCAGTTATAAGAGTCGAGGGGCATGAAAGGGAAGCAGTGGTTGGGAAGGGAGTGAGACAGGGTTGTAGCCTCTCCCCGATGTTATTCAATCTGTATATTGAGCAAGCAGTAAAGGAAACAAAAGAAAAATTCGGAGTAGCTATTAAAATCCATGGAGAAGAAATAAAAACTTTAAGGTTCGCCGATGACATTGTGATTCTGTCAGAGACAGCAAAGGACTTGGAAGAGCAGTTGAACGGAATGGACAGTGTCTTGAAGGGAGGATATAAGATGAACATCAACAAAAGCAAAACGAGGATAATAGAATGTAGTCGCATTAAGTCGGGTGATGCTGAGGGAATTAGATTTGGAAATGAGACACTTAAAATAGTAAAGGAGTTTTGCTATTTGGGGAGCAAAATAACTGATGAGGTCGAAGTAGAGAAGATATAAAATGTAGACTGGCAATGGCAAGGAAAGCGTTTCTGAAGAAGAGAAATTTGTTAACATCGAGTATAGATTTAAGTGTCAGGAAGTCATTTCTGAGAGTATTTGTATGGAGTGCAGCCACGTATGGAAGTGAAACATGGACGATAAATAGTTTGGACAAGCAGAGAATGGAAGCTTTCGAAATGTGGTGCTTCAGAAGAATGCTGAAGATTAGATGGGTAGATCACATAACTAATGAGGAGGTATTGAATAGAATTGGGGAGAAGAGGAGTTTGTGGCACAACTTGACAAGAAGTAGGGACCGGTTGGTGGGACATGTTCTGAGGCATGAAGGGATTACCAATTTAGCATTGGAGGGCAGCGTGGAGGGTAAAAATTGTAGAGGGAGACCAAGAGATGAATACACTAAGCAGATTCAGAAGGATGTAGGCTTCAGTACGTACTGGGAGATGAAGAAGCTTGTGCAGGACAGAGTAGCATGGAGAGCTGCATCAAACCAGTCTCAGGACTGAAGACCACAACAACAACAACATGTGTATTAAAACACTGATGCAGCTTAAAGGTGACTAAAAATGTCATTATTTTGCAAGTACTTGTTAGATGCAAGAGCTGACGCCTAAAAAATTCTTCTCTTCTTCTTCCATTATGTGTTACACTTCATGAACTGTTACGTTGTCGTTGAGAATTTCTCTTGCTAACTTTTCGTGGGTCGACCTAGCTATCTTACAATGTTGAAAGGGGGAAGCTGTGTGACATAGCCTTTTGGATCGTCTTTGAGTTCTTTCGTTGGAGATATTTTCTCCAGGTTTTTGGCAGTTTTTGATATAATTTGTAACGGGTACCATTTTAAGTTCCTTCAGCACAACTTCATTTCTTTTTGTGATCCAGTTGGGTGTAACCAGATGTTCGTCTCAAGAATTTCATTTCTCAAACTGTTAGTTTTTTCTCTTTGCTATATTGTCCAGGATTATTGCCACAGCCCAGTACAGGTCTTGCTGATACATTAATTGTATTCGCAGTTGGAAATATGGATAACCATCAGCTGTATAGTGGAATGACGACAATGAAACTTTGTGCCGGATTATTGCGGAAAGCTAAAAATCCGGGTTAGAGTCCCGTTTCAGTAAAAATTTTCATTGTCGTCATTATCCTATACCGCTGACTGTTGTTCATATTCGCAACTGCGAATGCATTTTATGTATTTCATAACCGCTGCAGTCGCAGCAGTACCTGTTCCTTCGGACATGCACGCATGTCCGAGAGAACATTGCATCGTAATTCGGAATAACAAAGGCAATGCAGTATTATACAAGGTCTTGCCAAGGTCTTATAAAAACTTATAAATGCTTCTAGACTAGGGACTGCTTAATTACATTATTTATGACTCTTTTTTTTTTGTGTACCTAGTGGCTTTGTCAGCTAGGTCTGTTTCTTCCACAAAAGATAGTCTATAGCCTAAACATGCGAATGAGTTCATGCTTTCCAGAATTTTATTTTTCAAACAGATCTTACTTTGTACTGAGTATTTCCCTCAAGACACTCACAGTTTTTTTTTTCGACGTTGATTTCTATGCTGCGTTTCTCGGATACAGTGTCTAAAATGTGTACAGAACGCTACACCTATGAGGATGCTACGAAGTCTAAATCATCTGCAAAAAGTAAAGCATCTAACTTTATGCTTCTGCTGATTTGAATGAAGCCGTGTGCCAATTGTCTCCACTCTTGGGTGCTTTTATTCATATAAATAATAAACAATAGTGATGGAAGGCAGCACCCCTGTTGTAGCCCAACATAGATTCTGTCCCTCACTGTTAGTTTGTCCTCTTTCTCAACAAGAATCAAATACCGTTTGTAAATTTTGTATATATCTTCGATAAGTTCCTGGGAAACAAGATGATCTCGAATTTGTAATAGTTTGTTCTTGATCACGTCATCAGAGCCTTTTTGAAGTCAACGAATGCAATATATGTTTACAGATTAAATTCTCTATATTTTCCAGTTACTGCAATTTCAATGAGAAATAGCAGTCACAGCATGATCTTCCTTTTCGAAAGCCATTTTGCTCATTGCCCTTGACGGTTCGTGGAGTCTATACAGTTTATTTTTGATAATGTTGGCAAAAATTTATTTTATGAGGAGTTCAGTATAGTTTTTCCTCGGTAGCTACCACAATTTTTCAGGTCTCCTTGTTTGAAGACAGGAATGACAATTATTTAGTCCAGCTTTACTACTTCCTACAATTCACATTAGAAATCGTAGCTCTTCAATTGCTGTTTGAGAGTTGGACTGTAAGTGGCTGTGATGTTTGAAGCTATGGATTCTAAGGGTACTGTAACCGTTTAGGTAAAGGGATGGCTTTCACTTTCCCATTCTCTTTTACCCCCCTGTTTTGTTTCTTAAAATTTTGATCGTCTGTGGTTGGGGCGCCATAAAAATCATGGTATGAATGGACCACAAATTGTTACGAACGCTGTCTGTGTTTTCTACATATTTCTCTTTCAGCGATTGCTCTTTTCCCGTGATATTCTATTTTACCTGCCTGTTTCCTTATTGACAGGTATTTCACAAATGTCTCTCGGTTGCCCTTTATAGCCTTTTCGGAATCATCATCCCCTTTTTCAGTCCTTTTTTTCTTATGCCATTTTGCTTTTCTGCCAGCTTCTCTTACACTGTACTGAATGGAAGGTGTCAAGGATGAGAAAGGAAATCAGAGTTGCCCTTTCAAAGGAAGCATCGTGGCATTCTCGTGAAGCGATTTAGGAAAATCACAGAAAACCTAAATCTGGATGGCCGGAGGCGGGTTTGAACCGTCGTCCTCCCGAATGCGAGTCCAATGGGCTGACCACCGCGCCACCCCGCTCAGACACTGTATTAGAGTGACTCCTAGTCTTCATTTGAGCTTTCGTTTACAGGTGATATTTTCACTTGTTCATCAAGTAGCTCTTAGTATAACCAAAATATAGTGGGATCTCTCAAAAGGCTTACTTGGAAGGCAAGTTCTTTACTCATTACCACACTCTTGTACATCTTTTTATCTTGGCGTTATGCATACGGGGCTTACTAGAAAGTAATGATCACATTCTGTATCAGGACATCCAAAAACTGTTGCATCAAATACCATACCAATCACCTTGTTATTACAAAGAATATAATACACTCCTGGAAATTGAAATAAGAACACCGTAAATTCATTGTCCCAGGAAGGGGAAACTTTATTGACACATTCCTGGGGTCAGATACATCACATGATCACACTGACAGAACCACAGGCACAAAGACACTGGCAACAGAGCATGCACAATGTCGGCACTAGTACAGTGTATATCCACCTTTCGCAGCAACGCAGGCTGCTATTCTCCCATGGAGACGATCGTAGAGATGCTAGATGTAGTCCTGTGGAACGGCTTGCCATGCCATTTCCACCTGGCGCCTCAGTTGGACCAGCGTTCGTGCTGGACGTGCAGACCGCGTGAGACGACGCTTCATCCAGTCCCAAACATGCTCAATGGGGGACAGATCCGGAGATCTTGCTGGCCAGGGTAGTTGACTTACACCTTCTAGAGCACGTAGGGTGGCACGGGATACATGCGGACGTGCATTGTCCTGTTGGAACAGCAAGTTCCCTTGCCGGTCTAGGAATGGTAGAACGATGGGTTCGATGACGGTTTGGATGTACCGTGCACTATTCAGTGTCCCCTCGACGATCACCAGTGGTGTACGGCCAGTGTAGGAGATCGCTCCCCACACCATGATGCCGGGTGTTGGCCCTGTGTGCCTCGGTCGTATGCAGTCCTGATTGTGGCGCTCACCTGCACGGCGCCAAACACGCATACGACCATCATTGGCACCAAGGCAGAAGCGACTCTCATCGCTGAAGACGACACGTCTCCATTCGTCCCTCCATTCACGCCTGTCGCGACACCACTGGAGGCGGGCTGCACGATGTTGGGGCGTGAGCGGAAGACGGCCTAACGGTGTGCGGGACCGTAGCCCAGCTTCATGGAGGCGGTTGCGAATGGTCCTCGCCGATACCCCAGGAGCAACAGTGTCCCTAATTTGCTGGGAAGTGGCGGTGCGGTCCCCTACGGCACTGCGTAGGATCCTACGGTCTTGGCGTGCATCCGTGCGTCGCTGCGGTCCGGTCCCAGGTCGACGGGCACGTGCACCTTCCGCCGACCACTGGCGACAACATCGATGTACTGTGGAGACCTCACGCCCCACGTGTTGAACAATTCGGCGGTACGTCCACCCGGCCTCCAGCATGCCCACTATACGCCCTCGCTCAAAGTCCGTCAACTGCACATACGGTTCACGTCCACGCTGTCGAGGCATGCTACCAGTGTTAAAGACTGCGATGGAGCTCCGTATGCCACGGCAAACTGGCTGGCACTGACGGCGGCGGTGCACAAATGCTGCGCAGCTAGCGCCATTCGACGGCCAACACCGCGGTTCCTGGTGTGTCCGCTGTGCCGTGCGTGTGATCATTGCTTGTACAGCCCTCTCGCAGTGTCCGGAGCAAGTATGGTGGGTCTGACACACCGGTGTCAATGTGTTCTTTTTTCAATTTCCAGGAGTGTATATTGCTGATCGAGATTCCTGGCTTCTAAAGTGAATTTAGGGCCCACTTAACGTTTGAACATTGTGTTCATAACACTGAGTTGGTTTTATAAGGGCAAATCAATTAATCTGTGGCTAGTACTATTGCTTGTCACCCCCCCCTCCTCCCCCTCCCCGTGAAGACCTACATATTGTTCACCTTTGGTGTCGCTTACACGAGTGTTAAAATCCCCCATCATTATGCCGGCCACTGTGACCGAGCTGTTCTAGGCGCTTCAGTCTGGAACCGCGCGACCGCTACAGTCCCATAGTGTTCAGAGCCATTTGAACCCCGTCATTATGATCATATCGGACTTGCTGACTTTGCTAATGACCTCTGTTGTTCACAATAAAACTTACCAGATTCTCCCCTTCAACTAGAATGTAGACACTGATGACTGTGGTGTAGCCTCGTGATAATTTTAGTCGCAACTGAATAAACCTTTTGCTCTAGAAAGTGCAGCCATCGACTGCTGACCTGAAGCGTTTCTGTACCATCACTACGACACCATCTTTGGCTCTTGTTTTCTTTCCAGCGGAGAACTGTAAGTGATTCTGAGTCTTATTCGAACCTCTCAATTTATTTTTTGTTTCCGAAATTGCTACTGCCGACAAGAAGCTAGTCCAGTAGTGGGGGAGCCACCTTATACCCTCTGGATCTGCCCGAGAGGGTACTTCAGTCGCCCTTAGCTCTGAGAATCGATGCAGTTGGTATCCGCCTCTAACCTGAGGAAGAACTGCTACCTGTTGGATTTGAGAGAATTCCTCCGCTTTTTTATGCTTTGGATCGTTTGGTCCGTTTCCGCATACAAAACCGTTGACTGTCTTCACCTGTAACCCTGCCAATTGGCCCTCGCAAGGTACTTGTGCTACCAACCGAGCCAGATTCCTTTTAAAAGGTGTTACACTTTATCACTCACAATTTATCCTGCTTTGTTACGGGAATAGCCTGGTTTCCAGTTGTTGAGCCCATCTAGGAAGGTTTCCTAAAAACGTTTATACATTAATTTGTATATTCGTCCTTTAGACAACTGAAAGCAAGCATATACCAATAAATTACGTCCTATGCCCTGCGACAATAGTACAACTCACACTTTGTCGTAGGTGTTGCTTTCCGTAATTTCTGCAGGTATGACCAAACGTCCTTCTCAATAAACCAAACACACTTCCAGTTGTTAACTAAAATGGATCAGTGTAATCAAGCTCCGTAACACACTTCGCCCACCTACACAAAGGAACAATAAATGAAAGGTTACTTTCGTTGTAATTTGTTGTTAGTTGCTCTTCATTCTTCGTTCAATATAGTAGGCTGTTCCTTCTAGACTTGCGAGCCTGAATACCAAAAACACTGCCTATGATTCGAAACACTACAATAGTTTATTCTTAAAGTCCTCAACGCAGCCTATTTTGACTACTGTTGATCGTGGATTTGTCTTATTTGTGTCTAATGAAATGCATTAGTACATGAAACTGTAACACTGCAAAAACAGTTTAAAATGTGTCGGGGGAAACTAAAGTACACTGCCTGCCAAAAACGTGATGCATCATCGAAGGGGAGAAGAAATAAAATGAAACTTTCCGGTTTGAGAAGGTATGAGATGTTATTTCAGTGATTACAAAATAGAGTCAAATTTATAAAGAACTTGGCGGTATCAGCGCACTTGTCAGAATGACGTTGCACTTCATCCAGCCTGATTCCGTTGGGAAGGATGGCGTAATGTCGTTGCATCCTCTCCTGGAGCAAACTAGGCCGCAAACGTTATAACTAGTCCTTAATATACTGGATATTGGCACTGAAACCGACTTGACGCCCGATTTGGTCCCCTGTCTGAGACAGTTCTGCAGACCTTGCTAGTTACAGGGGTACCTCAACATCACGCAGACTGTTTATGAAGGCACTTGCCATATGTGGAAGAGCACTGTCCTGTTGAATAATGGGATCGCGATATCACATGAGATATATCACATGAAGATGTAGGACGTCTGTGACGTACCGTTGTGGTGCCAGAGTCTCCTTAATCACTACCAGAAGTGAACTGAAGTAACACTCTACGCCTCTATGCCAGGAGTAACACCTCAGTTCCTCTCCAAAGCACTAAAAGAAAAAGATCTCTCATTAGGTGCCGGCCGCGGTGGTCGTGCGGTTCTAGGCGATGCAGTCCGGAACCGCGGGACTGCCGCGGTCGCAGGTTCGAATTCTGCCTCGGGCATGGATGTGTGTGATGTCCTTAGGTTAGTTAGGTTTAAGTAGTTCTAAGTTCTAGGGGACTGATGACCTAAGATGTTAAGTCCCATAGTGCTCAGAGCCATTTGAGCCATCTCATTAGGCTGCCGACATAGTCGCCGACCATGGTCATCTGCGGCAGAGCAAAACCGCCGTTCATCCCTGAACACAACGCAATGCCACTGATTAGCAGTCCATGCTTCCTCACCAAGACCCGTTCCAAACGCAGCCATTGGAGTTGCGATTTTATCGGCATCCTAAAAATGGTACTGTAATTCCCCAGGCCGGTTGCTACTAGTCTCCAACAAATGGTGCGAGAGTAGGGGAGAGTGCCCGATTATCGGATAGTTCCCACTTATCGAATAGAAGGTTTCTAATCTAGTAGCGACTGCACTCTGTCGCAGGTGGCACGAACTGTTATGTATTGGTCCGCTGAGACGCCATTTTCAGTTTTGCCGCAGTACGAAGTGTGCTTTCTAGTGAAGTGGCTGCCTGAGTGAATTCGGAGTTTGGAAATATTCTGCAGAATTCACTATACGCGCAGACATCGACTAAATGTAAGTGTATACGGTTTTATGTTGTATATAGTGGGAAGCTTATAGTTGTAACGTCTGAACAATAGTTCGAAATAATGTGATTGTTAAATACTGTCCTTGTTATATGCTGGCCTTTCCTTTCAAGCGTGGGTTACTTTTATCGGAGGGTTCTAACTATCGGATATCCGATAGTTGGCTTAGCTTTTTTTTTTTATTTGCGTTATATTTCTTTTGTAGATGTCACTGTCGAAACCAATCAAGACAAGGAAACAATGGGACCCGCAAGCAATGTTAGAAGCAGTAAATGCCGTTAGAGAGAAGAAATGTGGGTATTTGAAAGCAGCAAAAATCTGCCACATTCCCAAATCAACCATAGAAGACTATGTAAAGAACAAAACTGAAAATGTTGAAAGTTTGGTTATCAAAAACCCAGGAAAATCTTGTATGTTAGGAAATGACTTGGAAGAAGAATTGGTACGTTACTGTAAAGTAATGGTTCAAATGCGTCTGAGCACTATGGGACTTAACATCTGAGGTCATCAGTCCGCTAGACTTAGAACTACTTAAACATAACTAACCTAAGGACATCACACACATCCATGCCCGAGGCAGGATTCGAACCTGCGACCGTAGCAGCAGCGCTGTTCCGGACTGAAGCTCCTAGAACCACTCGGCCACAGCGGCCGGCTGTAAAGTAATGGAAAGTATGTATTTTGGGTTACGGTCATGTGGCATAAGGTGCTTTCAAAAAGAGCAGCGGGGAAAAAAATGGCCCAGAAATTTTATAAAGCGTCATCCCTGTCTTAGTTTAAGAAGATCAGAGTCCGTTTCTTTGGATAGAGCTAAAGGTTTTTAAAAGGAAAACGTTGATTCCTTTTTCGACCTTCTGGAACCTGAACTAGAAAAGATTGGTTTCAATCCTGCCAAAGAATTTAACGTAAATGAAACGGGAATAACCATTGTTCAAAATCGACGTACAAAAGTTATTAGTTTAAAGGGCAAAAAGCAGGTAGTAAGTTTGTCATCACAAGAAAGAGGATCCCTGATGATACTGGCAACTTGCATGAGTGCAGCTGCCATGCTTGTTCCACCGTTGATTGTCTTTCCTCGTAAAAATATGAAAGCGGAATTGCTGAACGGTTGTACTCCAGGAACAATTGCAAGCTGTCACCCCTCAGGATGGATTAAGCTCCATATCTTTACAGAATGGTTCAAGCATTTCTTAAAATTTACAAGACCATCTACCGACAGCCCAGTTATATTGATATTGGACGGGCATTTCTCCCACACGAGGAACATCGACGTGATTGAACTAACTGGGAAACATGGTTCAAAAATGGTTCAAATGGCTCTGAGCACTATGGGACTTAACAGCTACGGTCATCAGTCCCCTAGAACTTAGAACTACTTAAACCTAACTAACCTAAGGACATCACACAACACCCAGTCATCACGAGGCAGAGAAAATTCGTGACCCCGCCGGGAGTCGAACTCGCAAACATGGTGTTATAATCGTGTGTCTACCAACATACACAACACACAAACTCCAGCCATTAGTTGTAGGCTTTATGGGACAATTCAAAACATATTACAACCAAGATATAGAGTCCTGGATGTCTAACCATCCCTTTAGGGCGGTAACAGCATATGAAGTTGGGGAATTGATGGGGAAGGCGTATGCTAAGTGCGCGGATCTTTAAATTGCGATGAGTGGTTTCAAGAAATGCAGCATAGTCCCCTTTAACAGGAATCTTCTCTCAGAACTTGACTTTATCCAATTGGGCGATGGGCACGAAAATAATCCTGACAATGATCCTGAACTTCCGGAGCCCAGCCAAACGAAAAGAATAATTTTACCTTTCCACGTGCGTCCACCTCCAACAGTCAGCCAAAGACAACAGCAATTCCCACTAGTAAAGCCGCTACAACTGCTAGCTCGATTTTCAAGAAATCGCTTGAAGAAACGTTGCAATTACAAGGCCCAACAGATAAGCCTAGGGCTAAACCACTTCCATTAAACTCAAATTCAGCCCGAACCCTGTCAGAAAGTTCATCTTCGGAAAAGGCAACAGTTGCAGCATCAAGAGCGCCTGCAACAAGACAGAAAAAAAGGAAACAAAAGGCAGCGTTACTCGTCTGAGGATGATTGTGCTCCTCTCGTCTCCACTAAAGGCAAGGACAGTGCGGATGAGGCGTGCCTATATTGCAATCACGCTTACAAATGAGAGACAAGTGGCGAACAGTGGATCCGTTGCACAAAATGTCTTCAGTGGGCGCGTGAATTGTGTTCTGGCGTTGCCAAGACGGGATGGAAAACATTTGCATCTGATCATTGTAATAAATTAAGCAAGTAATGCACGGTAAACAAATGAATAACGTCTTTATGTTGTGTAAGTAAGGTTTTTGTATGTTATCTATTAAAAGTACTTAAAAGATAAAATATGTTTCTTCTTATATCGAATTGTACTTAACCCTGACTGCTATCCGATAATTGGAACCCGAGTTTAAAAACACCGAAATGCTCATAAATCAGATAATGTATAATTTGTGACCAAAATAACATCGATAATGAAAACCCTGGTAAGATACATTTTATTGGGATGCTTGTGGCATGTGAGGGTGTATTTTATTTTAACATAGCGTGAAATGAAGTACGTCAAATATAATCATAAAGAAAAGTATCTGATAATCGGGCACTCTCCCCTACATAAAATGGCGCATGGGTGTCCATCATCAGTTATCTTATGGTAGGCGCAGCTTGGAAGGCGTTACGATCTGCTTGTTGTACACCAGGGCGATCCTCCATTATGGGGTCAAACGTGGACCATCAGAATGTTGACGTCGGGTATGCCTGCCCTCAGGATCCCAAGCAGTGGAATATCTGGCCACTGTCACATCCAAATGCCCCATAAATCTGGATACTGCGGGATTCGATCAGCAGGCCAAATGAAGACTCACAATGAGGCCTCTTCCCAACTCTGTCTCAGGTGCTGATGACGCTGTCTCCTCACACGAATACGCGGTTTTTCCGTGTCCTGCACAGTGATTTCTTGACATTTGACACTATTCACGCTCCTTACATACCTCACCAGGCCTGGTAACAACACTATACCCGAACACACTAATGCAATCTGGTGAGTGTTCTACCTGTCATAGAGAATTGCAACTCTTAATCATTTACATACCGGCCGGTGGTGTTTACGTGTAAAAAGTTACATCGAAATCAGACTACGTCTTCTGGGTGCCGCACTTTCCGTGTCAGGCAGCTTATATTTATAACATTTAGTGTGATGCAAGTACATATTACTCCTGAAATGACATAGAATTTGTGAGATGCGAATATATGTACTCTGATCTTTTATCAATAAACACGTGTGGTTATTTGTTTCGAATAATCTATTTCTGTAATATACTAGTGAAGTTTTCTGCAGGATATAATTTCTGATTGAAAATAATTACGTGAGAGTGGAAATTTGTGTAAGACGTTTTTGTGTCCAATGTCTGATGTATGAAATTAGATTACAAATTTATAAGCACAAGTCTTGTTGTTCTGAGACCATAACATCCAATTTTAGACGCAGATAGCTTGAACTGTATCAGTTAGGCAGCGTAGTTTAACTTTACTTGTTATTTAGACTACACTAACATGTTTAATGCACAATCGTTTACTTACAAATTTGTCACGAAGTTTACTGCTGACATTTTGTCCTTCGGAAATGGGAGCACTTAATCCTCAAGTTCCTACGACATTTGATCGAACTGTTTCTTGAGAGCTTGTTAAATATCAAAAGAGACATGGAGATTTAAGAGAGCGTATAGCCTGTAGGATAATTCCTTAGAAAGGGCCTTGGCCAAATCTCAGGAATTCTTGACATAAACTTCTTATTTGAAAATGTGGTAGACAACTGTATCAGCACACTTTGATTCCAAGGTATAGCTTTGTCAAATGTGAGCCATGTGAGAGTACATGAGACGGATCCTGGTAACCAGCAATGTGGATAGCTTTGTGATGACCAGTATATCAGAATAACAAAAACAGAATTACTTTTGTTTAGAGAAAATTGCTCTGATTCATCCAAGTTGCGGAAGGTGACATATGAAAGGGTATTTTACCATTATTCCGTGCCAGTGTTTATGCTAGTGAAAACACTTACAAAAGCAGAAGAGATGAAGAGACACACGCGTACATAGGCAAAAGGATCAGGTACACAACAGTATATGACGGACAAACCGCCATCTTAGCTCCCCTACACACATTAACAGACACACATATACTCACAAGGCCTTCATACTTTTGTGTGAAACGTGTTGATCCAGAAACAGATGAAATATAGTTCCAATTCCCTGCTTCGTGCTTCTTGGGAGATTTCACGTAGTTGTAAGGCAAATTCCTGAAACGGAAATCCCCTCCATATTTTCCCAGCCGAAAATCCCTCTTTTCGACACTCACCTTTCTGGGATGTAGCTGAAAGCAGCCGTGCTCTATAAGGGAAGAAACTTAAAAAAGCGTCAACTATTGAGCAAAATGCCTAAAATTGTAGGGAACATAAGTTCTCAGCGATGCTTAAGAAAATAGTTTCAAGAAAATTTCTTGATGGTTACTTCAAAATAATTCAGACCGCGATGGCAGTGTTCTTTTTTTATCTCTTTACTCTCATTTTTTTACAAAGGGAATGAACAAACGCATATTTTGTGCTTCTAGAAATCACAAAAGCTGTTCAAAGGCTAAGTAGATCAAATCATCGCTCGCATTACAAAGAAAAGATATTAAATTTGTATATTCATATTCATATGTAGGCCGAAAGCTGTCGCACGATAAGTGTCGGAAGGTATGTGGCACATCAGTTATCATTCCTCCTCTTTTCCATTCCATCCACGAGTAACGCGCAGAAACAATGCTTGTTGGTGTGGTTCTGCATAAATCCAAATTTCCTCAAATTACGGGCATAATCATTGCACAATGTGGTGGGGAAAAATAAAAAATTTCTTTTAATGTCCACTTTCAGGCTTTTAAGAATTACCCTTCCCATGATGCACGAAACCTGTCTATATCACCCTAAAAGGAATGTTTTTAGCTACAGAACAAGGCACTTAACTCACTGTTATTGTATTGCATGGATCTGGGGACTTAGAAACGACGAAGAGGCTTCGTTCCCGCCGTAGCCTTCAGTGGTTTACAAACCCACAACAGGGTACAGCAGTCCACTCACCCCACCGCCACCCCACACCGAACCCATTGTTATTGCGCGGTTCGGCCCCCAGTGACCCCCAGGGAACGTCTCACACTAGACGAGTGTAACCCCAAATGTTTGCGTGGTAGAGTAATTATAGTGTATGCGTACGTGGAGACAGTGTTTGCTCAGCAATCGCCGACTCAGGTGGAGTAAGGGGGACCAGCACTCATTCGCCAAGGCAGATGCAAAACTCCTTAAAAACCATCCACAGACTGGCCGGCACACCAGACCTAAATAGTAATCCGCCGGGTGGATTCGTGCCGGGGATCAGCACGCCTTCTCGCTCGGAAACACACTGCCATACACTGGACTTGCATTCGGAAGGACAGTAGTTGAAATCTCCGTCGGACCGTCCTCATTCAGAGTTTCTGCCGTTTCTCATCACCGCCGATGGAAAATCTCAGGACGGCTTTTATTAAAAATGTACAGCCCGATTTGTTTCGCCATCCTGTCCTAGTGGGGTGGGCTCTGTCTCATCGTCGATGGGATGCTAAACCTTAACCTTCCTTCCTTCGTTCAAATCGCGCAGCTTTTCTTTGAGCACACCGTTTCTCCTCCGCTAATCTAACGCAATTATGCTAACACACTGTGGGACAAATGCTTCTGTACGCAATCTTTCTTGTTTAGAATTCTCGTGCTGGAAGTAGACTGCTGAAAAATCAGGAAGCTTGTCTAGCATTTGTGAACCTAGAGAAAGCCTTCGACAATGGAAGGTGGAGTAAGATGTTGACAATCGTAACAAGTTTGGTGCTACAGTAAAGGGGTAGACGAACAGTCTACAACATCTACAAAACCTAACTGAGAATAACACAGTTGGAAGGTCAGAAAAGGTAAATTTCTGTATCAGATGCCACTAATGATGGGTTATAAATCCGAAAACCGATTTGGCAAATCTGATATTGTAAAGAAGACGTCCATTAGCAAATGTCTGGAGGCTGCGAAGAATCAAGTATTGAAGTTAAGCGTCTGTTGAAAAATGTGTAATGCAAGGCAGCAGCTTATCACAACTGTTGTTCAACTTGTACATCGAAGAAGCGATAACGTTAGTGAAAGGAAACTTTGGAACTGGAATTAAAGTTCAAGAGGAACTGATATCAATGACAAGGATGGCAGACGACATGGAATTTCTGGCAGGATGCAAGGTAGGCATAGAAGATTTATTGAAAAGAGTGGACAACATAGTTATCGCGGAATGATTTAAGGATAAAGGGAGCAAAGCCGAACGTGATGAAGATGAGGAAAAAGGAGAATAATGACTTACTTAATATTAACATTAGAAAAGATCCGGTGGAGGCAGAAGTGAAAGAATTCTCTTATGTATGAAGCAATATTACACAGGATGGCGGAAGAAAGGATGATTTGAAAAGTAGCCGGCGTGGGCGCAGAAGGCTTTCTTCAATAAAAGGGGTTTTACTGCTATCAGATATTGATATGGAAATGAATAAGACGTTTCTGAAAGTGTACGTCTGGAGTACGGCAACGAGTGGAAGTGAAACGTACGCCAAAACGACAATAAGAAGCGAGGGTGGTGGTATGTGTACGGCGGTCAACAGCGAGGTGGTCAGCGCCTCTACTGAACTAAATGGAGACTAATACAATTTTCTTTTTTAATAATGCACCAAAAGGAAAAACATAAACTGTAATTCCCAGGCACCCTGCCACACACTCTCTCTCTAGCACACTTTCACTCGGAAGACCAAAAAACATACGCATCAAGATATTGTATGGTTAAAAATTCCAGACTCTAGTAACACAACAGCCAAAATAATACAATCGTGCCTCGTACATCAAGGGAAAAATATGTAACGAAGCAGTCACCATTTGGCACGTCTGATAAAAGGTTCAAATGGCTCTGAGCACTATGGGACTTAACTTCGGAGGTCATCAGTCCCCTAGAACTTAGAACTACTTAAACCTAACTAACCTAAGGACAACACACACATCCATGCCCGAGGCAGGATTCGAACCTGCGACCGTAGCGGTCACGTGGTTTCAGACTCTAGCACCTAGAACCGCTCGGCCACTCCGGCCGGCGTCTGATAAAAGGGTCTGAGGTAAGATTCTAATAATCGTATATAAAGATGAAACAACTGCAGTCGTGAAGTACCGTGATTGCCAAGGTGTTAGTATAAAATATAGATGCTACTAGAGAAGGGAATGCGTTTCGTGTGTGAACGGAGTGGGAAGCAAATTGGTCATTCGGATCTGAAAGCAAGTCTTCAGAGTGAAGGTTGAGCTTACTAAAATTCTATAAATATGACTTTACTGTCCCTACAGATCATCTCGCTCTCGTGGCTTGATCTCACCATCTCAGTCTGTACCTGGAGGCTAAGCTCGAGTCAGCCCGAAATCTTGCCAAGTCCTTCAGCTCATCTGCACGGACGTGGACCCTGGTAGCGTCACAGCCAGTAGAGGAGAAGTCTAATGGTGAAGGCTTCCGGAGTCGAAGCAGTCGAAGAATCGAATGCCGAAAATCGAACTAATTTTACCGTCTTCATACTTTTACAAGATTAACTGCTGTTTGTTTCGTCATTTGTACCACTTTCAAGTGCTCCTTTTGACATTACATTTATAAAGCATTTTATTCTACGTCTGTGTAACGGTACTGTCACATACACGTAGAACGAAGTGCTTTATAAATCTAATTTCAAAAAGAGCACTTGAAAGTGGTACAAGTGACGAAACAAACTGGGCGTGTACCTTTGTAAAAACAAGAAGAAATAAACTATTTGCAGTTAATTTTGTATAGGTATAAAGAATATGTCATATTATGACCTTAGAAAGCAGAGAAGGAGGTATGTAGTATTTTTAACGACTGATTCTTAAAATGACAACTCGTATTTTTGCGGTTTGCGTTCTCTAGTCTGTTCAGCTGGCTGGGCCAAGATGTTTCGAGTGTCTATCACCAGAAAGGTTGTTTACAAGACGCTTGTCCGCAAATACAGTCGTGTATTGCGTGTGCAATACACAGAGGACTGTCGATAGGCTACGTGACTTTCCCTCTTGTCATTATGAACAGTGCTTACGCAAATAGCTCGCTGGAGCTCGCTCGTTTTGTTAGCGGTGAGGCTGCGGTGCAGGAACTGGCGGGGTTCTGGCAGTCCCTTGGGGTGGAGGCTTGCGTTGCAGGCGTTCCGTTTTCTTGTCGGCAGGTAAGCGCCTGGGCTAGGGACGCTGTAGAATGCAGTTTCAAGTAACAGGCACTGATCTCAGCCACGCGCTTCAGCTCTCCCGCTTGCTGGCTCGGTTTTGTGTGCTCCATGTGCACCGGTGTCAGATGTTCGGACATGGTTCAATATCCATCTGTTTTCTTGTTCCATCTCCCGTCTGATTTTCTCTAATACCACCTTTCCTCGTGTGATTGTTATGATCTCAAACAAGTATACAACACATTCATTAGCAATACAGTTCACACGAATAGAAATACAATCTGTCCTCAGAGTCTCTCACGGTGGCATACTTCAATAAAATCTTCTCGGCTTAGAAGCCCTCTCATTTCGCCAGTCTATAAAGGAAATACAACTGTGGTCCTGAACACTGAGGACTACCACCGGAAGGTGCTGCATCTATTATAAGATGATACATATCGGAAGTTTATTTGCGATCCAACACAGACCATCGTGAGAAAGACAAGGAAGTTAAAAAGGGACTCCAGTATATTAGAAGAAGTGACGAAGAAAGTGTCACGTGCCGCCAGACGTCCCAGCCTGTATGTATTGCCCAAGATACACAAGAAAAATGTTCCTCTGTGACCTATAATTAGTGCAATCAGTTCTCCCGCCAACAGACTTGCTAAACATAACCCTTTATTAGCGGCAAAACCGGGACATTGCGAACATCACGTTGTTAGCTTGCAGTTATTCGTTGGGACCTTCAGGAAAATAAAGATAGGCCAAGATGACGTAACGGTTAGTCTGGACGGATCTTCTGACCTAACAGTTGCCACTTGAGATTGTCAAGTTGTTCCATCATGTCTTAACAACAATGTACTTTTGTATACCGCAACGAATATTATGAGATGAGAGATGGCACAGCCATGGGATCCCCATTGTCTCTGGCCATTGCGATGTTTTTCATGGAGCACTTGGAGGAGAAAGTCCTGAACTCTGCGGGGTTGCGACCCTCTTGCTTCCTACACTATACTGACGACACCTTCTTCATATGACCTCATGGTGAAAATGCACCGCAGCAGTTAGTCGTCGCCGGCCGCGGTGGCCGAGCGATTCTAGGCGCTACAGTTTGGAACCGCGCGACCGCTACGGTCGCAGGTTCGAAACCTGCCTCGGGCATGGATGTGTGTGATGTCCTTAGGTTAGTTAGGTTTAAGTAGTTCTTAGTTCTATGGGACTGATGACCTCAGATGTTAAGTCCCATAGTGCTCAGAGCCATTTGAGCCAGTACGTACATGGCGTCCATCCCAACATTAAATTTACTGTCGAGATGGATGGCAAGCTTCCGATCTTGGATGTTGTAGTTGAAATCTACTCACACTGACCGTTACTTGAACGTTAACAGTTTTCAACACCCTGAACACGAAAAAACGGTACTGAACACGTTTGTACAGAGGGGAAAGATTATTTCTGGCGACGGCCATTTATGGTATGAATTTCAGTGTTTGAAGCGCTTGTTCAGAGAAATTGGTTACAGCAAGGGAGAAATTGCTGAAGGTTTCAAGTGCCATCGATGACAGATGCCTCGTGAATCGGTAGAAAAAGCCAAGCGCTGGAAGGAGCGGTAGATACGGAATACAGAATGTTGAGTGGAAAAATTACGCAGAGACGGAAAGCCGGAGGAAAAAATGGTGAGCGGCAATAAGCCAGTCAAACCGCAGATGACCGTTTCCATAGTGTGGACCGACTACGAGCAAGATAGGGAGCGTTCTGAAGAGACATAGACTGAGACCAGTGTTCCGACCCGCCTCGAAAATAAGAGATATATTATGTCCCTTTAAAGACAAAACACCATTTGCTCTGGGATTCTGTTGTCAAAGAAACTGTCGCAATTAGAATGAACTGCAACATTTTTAATACAAACCAGCAGTTGGGGCTTTGTTGTTTTGCGGGAAGAGACCAAACAGCGAAGTCATCGGTCTCATCGGATTAGAGAAGGATGGGGAAGGAAGTCGGCCGTGTCCTTTCAAAGGAACCATCCCGGCATTTGCCTGGAGCGATTTAGGGAAATCACGGAAAACCTAAATCAGGATGGCCGGAAGCGGGATTGAACCGTCGTCCTCCCGAATGCGAGTCCAGTGTGCTAACCACTGCGCCACCTCGCTCGGTCAAACCAGCAGCACACGCTTAGTGGAGCATGTGGGTGGGCTTTCGATATTGAGCGATGTTAAAGATGTAGGCTTGACGCTTATAGGGCTCACATTCGGTTCATCGGTTCCTACAGTAGAGGAGAGGTCAGTTGGTAAGTTGGCTGCAGCCCTCGTATCTTGATGGAGGATCCTCTCGCCAGAGGAAGAATCTATGTGTCAGAGGATACTGCCCTATCCAGAGGTGCACTAAGAGTACTTCCTCCCACCGCAGCAGCCGTTTGTCTCGTCAGCTGCAGCGTGTTCCTCTGCTCCTACAGCTGCTCCTCCCACAGGCACATTATGATGTGCCTTAATAGCGAGGTAACTGCGTATACAGGGAAAACACATTCGGATTTGTATTTTAGAAGCAGGCATCTTAAGCTGCTTCATCTGCTGTTTCATTTCCCTCAATTACCACGTGGCCTGGTGCCCAGCGCAGTGATTCCTCCCTGCCCTTCCTCTGTAAGGATGTCACGGCTCATCTGAATATACTTTTCTGCTGTCATCATGTGATGGATAGCCAGAAGGGCACTTGGGGAGTCGGTGTAAGAGACTGGAAGCATCTGAATGGTGGTGCTATCGAAAAATTTGAAAAATTAAGTAGAAATATAAAATTGGTAATGATGGAGTACATAAGTCAATGGAAGACACTTAAGAGAAAATGAAGCAGGTTGATGAGACATCTGCTATAGCTAACTCGGCGCTGGAAGGAGCGGTAGATGGAAGAAATAATCTGTGACTACAAATTGCAAATGACATAATACGGAATGTTGAGTGGAATAATTACGTAGAGACGGAAAGCCGGAGGAAAAAATGGTGAGCGGCAATAAACCGCAGATGACTTTTAACAGAAGTGGTTTCTGTAACGATTGTCACCCTGACTTCTGCCCTCCTTGCCACTTCATATATAAGATCATTCCATGTTAAGTTGTTTTTAAAATACCTAGATATTTAATGGTTTAAATCACTGTAATGATCTGTTGACAATGTTTTGACGAAAATACAGTGGGAACTTGTATACTGTATATAGACTATAACTGTTGTTGTGACCTTCAGTAAGTAGTGTATTCTACTCAAGTGTCTTCATGTCTGTGTAACTACTGCAACCGATATTCATTTGAACCTGTTTACTGCAAGCGAGCTCGGTCTCCCTATACAACTTTTACTCTCAGCATTTCCCTCTATTTCCCTCTAATTTCAAAGAGTGTGGCCCACTCAACATCGTCAAAAGCCTTCTCTCAATCTACTATTGCTATAAACATAGGTTTTGCCCTTCTTTACCATATTGTCTAAGGTAAGTCGTAGGGTCAGTACTGCCTTGCGTGTTACTAAATTTTTGCGGAAACAAACGTCGTCCTCGAAATTTTTTCCATTCTATTGTAAACACACTGCCTGACAGTTGTTACGGGACAGCGACATTGTTGGACAGGAATAATCACAGGGAATGATGGACGACATGAAACACAGTAAATACGCAATAGACATGAAGTGGTATACACATAACGAAAAATGGTACAGATTTCACCTCATGGGAAAGCAGGTTAACAGAGATAAAAAAACGTTAATATTTGACACAGGACAGACTCCCAACATAAAGGCCGATATCGAACTATCAGTTAGGATTATGCCCTTCTTGGGAACCAATGCACATTTTGCATCGTGCTGGCTACCAAACTGTTGAGGCGTCCTTAGGGGATACTGCCTCACTCCCCTCCAGGCGGTCTTCAGTTCTTGCACGGCTCGGGGAGGAGCTTTTAATTCAGAAATACGCTTGCCAAGAGCAGCCCAGGCATGCTCTATAGGGTTTAGGTCCGGAGTTCGTATGCCATCACGTACGTTCAATGTCTTCACTTTCCAGTGAGTCAGACACCTCAGCGCTCTTTTTGGGCGGGCATTGTCCATAAAAAGAGAGTCAGGGTGTACCTCACCCCCAATCAGACGGACGATCCGGAGTAATCTACCTGCAATATCGCTGTGCTCTAAGCGACATACAGCGGAGTTCGGACACTACGCATAGTGCCTGCCGCCACCGTAACGCCTAGGCCTGACCGATGACGTTCATGAACATTCCGTGATGCGTAACGTGTTACTCTCTCTCTCTCTCCACATTAACTGGTGGCCAGAATCACTTAGCGCAGTGAAGCGGGATTCGTCGGGGAACATTACTCTGGACCACAGTTACTGACCCCAACCGACATCCTCCCTCTACTACTCCAACGAACGTTGGCGTGGCTGAAGCAGGATACATTTAACAGGCTTCAGAACATACAAACCGGTCTGATTTTATCAGCACGAAATGGGTCCGGCAGAGACATGTGTACCGATAACGGTTGCATGATCTGCAGCGATATGTCTAGGAGTGAGATACCTGTGCCTTTTCGAAACTAGAACTACGTATCGATCCTCTTGCGGTGTAGCGGTCCGTCTACGACCACCGAGGTGCTTCCTCATGGCACCTTCACGTTCAGCTGCCTCTTTTAATCACAAGCTGACACTTTTCTACACACCCGTTACTGTGGCCACTGTAGTGAAACGTTGACCATCTTCGAGCCGTCCAGCAGCTCATCCACTATAGTAAGCACTGAAATGATGTCTCTCAGATATGTCACCATACCACACGGAATGCCACACTAATCGGTTCCACAGAAACCTTCGTACAACGCCATACTGCATAAATTGTCGAATGTATAAAGAGCTTTCGTGCACAGGCTTCGCTGTAGTTAACTCGGCCGCCCTCTACATTTCTTTTTACTATCATTGCTCGAGTATTCTGTAGCAGTTGTCGGCTGTACCGTAGCAATTTGCGGTTGTCCCTTAGCAAGTGTCAGTTGTTCCTTAGTAACTGTCAAGCAATATAATGCGTGTCAGTATTTGCAAACATGACTTAATAAATAGAGAGTCTGGTAACACTCACACCTGTCATAAGATGTTCCTTGACTTTTATGGAATTGGAATAATTACAATCTTCTTGAAGTCTGAAGATACTTCGCCTATCTCACACATCAAATGAAACTATGTTCTTCCAGAAACGTTTTCAAGTCTAACACATCTATCATGTATATATGCTGCCTGAAGAGACGAATGTAAATTTCTACTAAGGGCAGAACTCGAACCCAGGTCTCCTACTTGCTGTTTTTTACTTTTTTCTTCATTTTGCTCCTCATTTGATCTGGATGGACGTCACATGACAACCCTCCAAGTTCATCGTTGAATATTTCACTCAGAATTTTTATTACAGAGGACAGCCAGTTCTCAGACTGAACATGCTAAGCTTCTCTCCTCAGTCCAAATTTCCATCCACGCCTCAGCCGCTTGATATTCCCAATAAACTCGAACAGCATTGCAGAGGCTCTCCGACTGTGTTGGAATAGCAGAAATGTTCAAATGTCTGTGAATTCCTAAGGGACCAAACTGCTGAGGTCATCGGTCCCTAGACTTACACACTGCTTAAACTAACTTATACTAAGAAAATATACACGCCCATGCCCGAGGTCGAGGACTCGAACCTCCGGCGGGAGGGGCCACGCAATCCGTGACATGGCGCTTCAGACTGCAAGTCCACTCCGTGCGGCGTTGGAATAGCACTTCAGAATCGAACGGAACGGGGGATCCCACCTGAAATCCAAGTATAGGTGCTTTTAATTAAATGAAACTATATGCTGTTCGAGTTTAGTGGGAATACCAAGTGGGTTGAGGAGTGAATAGGAATTTGGACAGAGGAGAGAGGTGTACTATGGTAGTTCAAATGGTTCGCATGGCTCTGAGCACTACGCGACTTAAATTCTCAGGTCATCAGTCGCCTAGAACTTAGAATTAATTGAACCTAACTAACCTAAGGACATCACACACATCCATGCCCGAGGCAGGATTCGAACCTGCGACCGTAGCGATCGCTCGGTTCCAGACTGTAGCGCCTAGAACCGCAAGGCCACTCCAGCCGGCTACTATGGTAGTCCGTGCAGCTGTGCGAAACGACTGTGCCAGGGTAGCGTAGGGGTTAGTGAGTCTGCGAAGCGAGCATAAAACCAGGGTTTTAATCCCGACGTTGGTATAGATCTTCACTCGTGCCTCAGTCTGCATAGATACACCACAGGTGACGCGTGCATCTTCCACACCAGCTGAAATAGTATTGTCATGGCTGGCCTCACCAAATCTATGGGAATGTCGTCTGCTCCACGGTCTTATTCAACTCCGGTCTTTTAATTCTGTCAGATTCTTCTCACAGTATCATATCTCGCTTACCATCTTCATTTAATTTCTCTTCCTTTTTTATTTAGCGGAATTTACTTATCTGTGCGACATGTTTAAAAAAAATGGTTCAAATGGCTCTGAGCACTATGGGAGTCAACTTCTTAGGTCGTAAGTCCCCTAGAACTTAGAACTACTTAAACCTAACTAACCTAAGGACATCACACACACCCATGCCCGAGGCAGGATTCGAACCTGCGACCGTGGCAGTCCCGCGGTTCCGGACTGCAGCGCCAGAACCGCTAGACCACCGCGGCCGGCGCGACATGTTTACATGGTCCGCATGTCTTCCTATATTTCTAAGCAATTTTCAAACTATTCCTTCTCTCTGTATACAGGGTGATCAATTGATAGTGACAGGGTCAAATATCTCACGAAATAAGCATCAAACAAGAAAACTACAAAGAACGAAACTCGTCTAGCTTGAAGGGGGAAACCAGATCGCACTATGGTTGGCTCGCTAGATGGTGCTGCCAAAGGTCAAACGGATACCAACTGCGTTTTTTTTTTTAAATAGGAACCCCCATTTTTACTACACATTCGTGTAGTGCGTAAAGAAATATGAATGTTTTAGTTGGACCACTTTTTTCGCTTTCTGATAGATGACGCTGTAATAGTCACAAACGTGTAAGTACGTGGTATCACGTAACATTCCGCCAGTGCGGACGGTATTTGCTTCGTGATAAGTTACCCGTGTCAAAGTGGACCGTTTACCAATTGCGGAAAAGGTCGATATCGTGTTGATATATAGCTATTGTGATCAAAATGCCCAACGGGCGTGTGCTATGTATGCTGCTCGGTATCCTGGACGACATCATCCAAGTGTCCGGACAGGTCGCCGGATAGTTACGTTATTTAAGGAAACAGGAAATGTTCAGCCACATGTGAAACGTCAACCACGACCAGCAACAAATGATGATGCCCAAGTAGGTGTTTTAGCTGCTGTCACGGCTAATCCGCACATCAGTAGCAGACAAATTGCGAGAGAATCGGGGCTCTCAAAAACGTCGGTGTTAAGAATGCTACATCAACATCGATTGCACCCGTACCATATTTCTATGCACCAGGAATTGCATGGCGACGACTTTGAACGTCGTGTACAGTTCTGCCACTGGGCGCAAGAGCAATTACGGGACGATGACAAATTTTTTGCACGCGTTCTATTTAGCGACGAAGCGTCATTCACCAACAGCGGTAACGTAAACCGGCATAATATGCACTATTGGGCAACGGAAAATCCACGATGGCTGCGACAAGTGGAACATCAGCGACCTTGGCCGGTTAATGTATGATGCGACATTATGGGAGGAAGGATAATTGGCTTCCATTTTATCGATGGCAATCTAAATGGTGCAATGTATACTGATTTCCTACGTAATGTGCTACCGATGTTACTACAACATGTTTCACTGCATGACAGAATGGCGATGTACTTCCAACATGATGGAAGTCCGGCACATAGCTCGCGTGCGGTTGAAGCGGTATTGAATAGCATATTTCATGACAGGTGGATTGGTCGTCGAAGCACCATACCATGGCCCGTACGTTCACCGGATCTGACGTCCCCGGTTTTCATTCTGTGGTGAAAGTTGAAGGATATTTGCTATCGTGATACACCGACAACGCCTGACAACATGCGTCAGCGCATTGTCAATTCATGTGCAAACATTACGGAAGGCGAAATGCTCGCTGTTGAGAGGAATTTCGTTACACGTATTGCCAAATGCGTTGAGGTTGACGGACAACATTTAGAGCTTTTATTGCATTAATGTGGTATTTACAGGTAATCACGCATAACAGCATGCGTTGTCAGAAATGATAAGTTCACAAAGGTACATGTATCACATTGGAACAACCGAAATAAAATGTTCAAACGTACCTACGTTCTGTAATTTAATTTAAAAAACCTACCTGTTACCAACTGTTCGTCTAAAATTGTGAGCTATATGAAACTTCCTGGCAGATTAAAACTGTGTGCCCGACCGAGACTCGAACTCGGGACCTTTGCCTTCAAGGTCCCGAGTTCGAGTCTCGGTCGGGCACACAGTTTTAATCTGCCAGGAAGTTTCATATCAGCGCACACTCCGCTGCAGAGTGAAAATCTCATTCTTGTGAGCTATATGTTTGTGACTATTAGAGCGCCATCTATCACAAAGCGAAAAAAGTGGTCCAACTAAAACATTCATATTTCTTTACGTACTACACGAATATGTAATAAATATGGGGGTTACTATTTTTAAAAAACGCAGTTGATATCCGTTTGACCTGTGGCAGCGCCATCTAGCGGGCCAACCATAGCGCCATCTAGTTCAAAAATGGTTCAAATGGCTCTGAGCACTATGGGACTTAACATTTGAGGTCATCAGTCCCCTAGAACATAGAACTACTTAAACCTAACTAACGTAAGGACATCACACACATCCATGCCCGAGGCAGGTTTCGAACCTGCGACCGTAGCGGTCGCGCGGTTCCAGACTGTAGCGCCTAGAACCGCTCGACCACCTCGGCCGGCTACGTGATAAGGAGTCTTCAGTTCAGTCGCATAACTTTTCTGGTATATCATAAGTATGTGTAATGCTTTCTGTATAGCAGTCAAGATCTGTAGGAAAAGTTTAACAGAACATGAACAAGAACGGATCAATGACTTTGCTTCCGCTATTTGCAGTCGTTCCGGATTTTGTATAAAAGAAAAAAGATGGAAAGGGACAGTTGTGTTCCCCGTTAGGCTTAGTATAAATTCGAAGTTAACTATCGATAAGGAATTGTTGCATCCCTTAAGGCCGGCCGAAATGGCCGTGCGGTTAAAGGCGCTGCAGTCTGGAACCGCAAGACCGCTACGGTCGCAGGTTCGAATCCTGCCTCGGGCATGGATGTTTGTGATGTCCTTAGGTTAGTTAGGTTTGATTAGTTCTAAGTTCTAGGGGACTAATGACCTCAGCAGTTGAGTCCCATAGCGCTCAGAGCCATCCCTTAAGTATAATTCTCTAGTGTGGAAAAACTGAATATCCATAAACTAACCAACTGACGTGTTGCTTCGCGTCTTTTCTATGGCACGTAAACCGTCAATATCACTGTCCCTTCCAAAACTTTATTTCCAGAAAAGAAGCGCTTGTGAAATATCGAACTAATTTCTTCCGTGTTTTAAAGCGTTTTTCATTTGTTAATTTTAAGTCCGGTAGAGATTTGTATAGACGAGGAGCTAGTATTGATATTGATACAACGAGAACTTCCAGCTGCCCATGAGATGTCCCAAAGCTTGTATTACTTGTAAAGGGACAGCCTCGGCAGGTGTTTAACTTGGTCAGTATATTTACTTACTGTTCCTCAGATGATGACTGCTCATTTTCGATACACCTGGCGACTAGCTTCAACGAAACTGAAACCATTTACTTGTGAAGGTAACTGTAAGTGTAGAGGCGACTGGTCCTGATTAACAGGGCCAGAGACCCTTCTCCGTGTTCTTCCAGGGATGACTAGCAATTACTCTGCTACGCGTTAATAAGCAGCTGATTAAGATTACGATTCGTTATTTGTTAAAGGCTTACGATAACCAAGCTCTTTACAAAACAAACTGTTACGTCCCGTCTAGAGCGCACAGCAATTCCATAAACAATTATAGCTTGTATGTTATGTGCTGAACTTCCACTGACAGCACATTTATTACAGGCGGAATACCCATTTGTTCACACATACAATTTTCTTTAGATTCTTCAAGTGAATTTTACTCTGAAATTTGTAGTACCAGGGTTACCTGAGCCTCCAGACTTGAATATTGCAGATGGGCAGTCGAACTGTACTGTAGTAAAATAAATACCTCTAATGTTGTTATATTGATTCAGAGAATGCCAGTTAATGCATTGCTTATAGAACGAAATTTGTAATGTTCAGAAGAGTGGTTAGAACTGAACGTTCCTTCGACATGAATAACATTTGAGACGTAGTTGAAGAAGAACAGCGACGAAACTTACACACAGTAGTGATAAAACGGTGTCTCCTAAACATGAGACAGTAGGTTCTGATCTCACTTCGAGATGTGGCGGATCTTAAATGTGCTGCTACTGAATGTGTTCAACATAGAGTAGTTGTAGAAACCAGTAATTAAAATTCTTAAATGTGTATGTGTGTGTGTGTGTGTGTGTGTGTGTGTGTGTGTGTGTGTGTGTGTGTGTGTGTGTGTTTGCTAATTGCAAAAATGAAAAACGGAAGTTGTATTGAAATATGTAAATATATATTTGATGTGTCACTAGTACACAAAAGAAAGTTGAAAACTAAAAACCGATGAGATAGCTGCATGAACTAGCTGCCAAATGCAGTTTTTCAAATTAAGGGAGTTGCATGAGAATCGAAGGGAATCGACATTATGAAGAAATTTCTCCCTTCCTCCACTGAAATGGTTTAGGAAAATCATGCAAATAACTAAGAACGACTAGAAGGAGATTTATTAGTCACATTCCTTACAAGTACAACTGTAGGCGATCATGGCGAGTATATCAATGGTAGAGGATCACTGCTGGTACGAACCGAAAAGTTGCTGACATTAGCATTAGTATTCCAGAAATTTATGACATCATCATCAGTTTTCCCACAATCGCTGATGCCAACATCTGGTGCTGAGGAAAAGATTTCATTCCCAGAATTTCCTTCCCTGTCCCAGTTCCCCCTGCCCATTGTGGCCAATGGTGCTATGTATGTGTGTGAAGGTCATCATGCTCTCAACCAATTGCATCAAAGCCCATTAACACCATGAGAGTGCAAGCTTGACTCCCACCCTTCGAGGAATTTTAATTTTTATAGTTTAATTTTGTGTGTGCTGTTATTTACTACTTGTAGGTCTGTCCAGTATGATGCGCCTCCACCAGAAGCAGCAGTGAACAGCTGTGAAGAAAAGGACTATCAGTGAAAAATCATCTCCCTCTAATCATTATTATTATTACTGTTATTATTTATATGAGTGTTCTGCTATACTTAGGGTTTTGTTACTAGTATTCTTACAGATGAGGCCACACAAATGTTCCTGTCTGAACCACAGCAGCAAGAGCTGCAGCAATCACTGTCAACATGATGTCTTCCCAAATTTTCAGACCTGCTGTCATTCGACTGTTCAACTCTACAGCCACAGCAGGGGCTACCAAAGTTCATCAAGCTGCGGGCAAGCACCACAAGAGTATTACTATTTGATAAAACTTATAACATGACAGCCAGTGGATCTAAATGTGTTCGTGTGGGTCTGTCACCAGATATTGGCTTTGACATGGTATAGACATGGAAAACGCCCTAGTTGGTGCTAAAGTTCAGTTTTCATGGTACGGGTGGGACTGAATTTGTGGTATGATAGAATATATATGAAGGAAGATAATGGACGAGTATGACACACCTCATAGTCTTGAGACACTTAATTGGTTGGGTTAATAGATGTGGGGGTCTACTTACTATGAGAAAATATGATGGAAGCCTATATTTACTGTACGTCCAGTGTTTACATATACAGGACGGCCAGAAACAGTCTGAAAGGCTCGTAAGTTCAAATGGCTCTGAGCACTATGGGACTTAACATCTATGTTCATCAGTCCCCTAGAACTTAGAACTACTTAAACCTAACTAACCTAAGGACAGCACACAACACTCAGTGGCTCGTAAGTGTGCTGCAGAGTAGGTTGTGCTGAGAAATAATTTTTAAGGAAAAAAACGATGTGTTGAACTGTTTACGGGCTAATGGGCATTGAAGGAAGCCAATGAGGCCATTATCCATGCAAATTGAAGCACGCTGCCAGCGACGGCGTCGCCAAACTTGTGCTTCGTTTGGTTCCCTAAAACCAAGCATGAGAGTGAGTCAGAAATCGGACATGCGAATGTAGTGTGGATAAAACCCAAGCCAAAGACAGATCCGTGTCGTGCATCATCTAAACTATGTGAACAACTGACACTAATTGTGTCTCGTGGGTCACTTGGATTTGCACACTTCATTGCTAATTGTCTTGGAAATGATGCAATACATCGATTTTTTCCTTAACTGTTGTTTTTCAATACAACTTACCACACAACACTCTTACAAGTTTTTCAGACTGTTTCCAACCATCCTGCATACATGTCAGGACAACTTACTCTCCTAGCACAGAGAGCTGGGCACATTCCATTTTGTTGTTATTTAGACGAGTGTTTGGTTGGCAGAGAAATAGTTACAGTCAGCCATGTGTAATCTACGTTTCATGATGTATCAAATAATGGTAAACAAACAGTCGATGTTGGATCAGATTTTAAGGAGAACACCTCTTCTAATTCGCTAGCATGGTCTTTGAAAGATCAAATGATTCTCAAGAAAATGTACCTAATTTAGAATAAATGTGAGCACTCTCTGTCAATAATGTAAACAATAATGAGAACACAGCAGAAAGACGTTAGAGACACACCGATCTTGACCCAATTCGTTAAGTGGTCATGGAGTGATATTTTGTAAATATCAGCAGGTGTAAAGCTGCATTTGAAATACTGGGTATAGACAACGATTCATGTGTGCTTCTTCTGTGTATGTGTTAGTGTTGGCATTGGCGTTTTGCACTATGTTAACATTTGGAAGAAGTAAAGTTTGTTGATACTCTGGCAGCGTGTTGAAATTATCAATCCACACAAGCAATAAGAACATGTATAGAAATGGATGATGTTTTTGGTTTGTGTTTACGAAAGAATATTTTTTGATGGTGCTTTTAATTTGTAGTAATTCAGTTTCCTGTTTCACTTGCAACTGAAGCAGAGAGAAATACATCTGTCGATATACCTCCTTTCTCGGCAGTTCAGACGTATCCATGGTGGTAGTAGCTGGATATTGAGTAGCACAAAATCCTGCAGTGACTTTCGAAAATCGGCTGCATGATGAATTCGTGATTCCTGCGCATCAGCCGATGCAGTTGTGTGTGTGTGTGTGTGTGTGAGTGTGTATGTATGTATGTGTGTGTGTGTGTGTGTGTGTGTGTGTGTGTGTGTGTGCGCGCGCGCGCGTGCGTGCGTGACTGTGTGTGTAGAAATTTGAAACAGGATGGGTATAGCGGTGGCGGTGGCGGGGGGGGGGGGGGGGGGGGGGGGGGGGGAGGGAGGGCGCAGCACCTGGTGAAACGTGCTCATTACAGTGCTGGCTGGCATCCTGGTGCTATACAGTCTACTAGTGTTATATTATAGGTTTGCTTCAGTATGTGGTGCTGCCATATACATGAATGCAGGACGTGCATCATGACGTTTTCTCTTGCTCATGTAGAAGTCTGGAAGACCGTCTGCAGTGGATAGGTCAACTGGCAATTTTTGTGTGTACCACTACGCGCTTGGTGTGGGTGTCACGTGGCAACGTTAATCAAACTGTAGATGCATGGCACTCTCTTTTATTGTACATATCGCTGTACTGGGGAAGCATGTAGAAAACGGGCAATGGTCGTGCTTTGCAGTGCTTAGAGACATGGTGAGTAGTAAAAGTTTCTCTTTCTTTATAGTGGAGGCAATGCCCCTAATCGTGTAAAAAGCGGCAAAATCTTCTCACGGAATTTGAATAACCACTTTTGTCCTAAGAATGAGAAAATATTTTGTTAACGCCGACGTACGTAGGGAGAAACGAGCATCATAACAAAATAAGGGAAATTACAGCTCGCACTGAAAGATATAGGTGTTCGTTTCGTCCGCGCGCTGTTCGAGATTGGAATAATAGAGAATTATTATGAAGGTGGTTCGATGAACCCTCTGCCAGGCACCTAAATGTGATTTTCAGAGTATCCATGTAGATGCAGATGTAGATGTAGAAGCTCAAAGTATTTTCTTCAGAGATGGAAATGGTAAAACTGGCCTAAGCATTAGCCAGAAATGTGAAACGCAAAGTAAGTATTTTGAAGAACTTTCGAACTGTGAAGAAGCGAACTGTAAGCTATAATTTCGAGATCTCCATGAAAACACAGAAGTAGATCCATCACCCACAGCTGAAAAAATTAAAAAGATTATAAATACTCTCAAAAAAGAAATCCAGTGGAGAAGACTAAGTTTCAACCGAACTTATACAATTTCCCAACCAAAGTTTATAACTAACCTTCAGGTCATGTCTGAAGAAAAGTGGGAAAAGACTGGTAAGTGGCTCTTATCCATCCTTTGCACAAGAAAGGTGGCAAGCATGAAGTAAATATTTTCAGAGGTATATTTCTGTTGCAAGTGGATTATAAAATATTTTAAGAGTATTACTAAACACGGTAGAAGCAACAATTGATAGCCATTTGAGGAAATATCAGAGTGGATTTAGGAAGGCCAGATCTTGGTCAGAACAGATTGTCAACCTGAAGTCCATAACCCGTCACAAAGCCACAAACTCTAAAGACATAGTTGCAATATTTATAGGTTTTAAAAAGGCATTTGATTCTGTTGTTAGGGAAACACTACGTAAAGCGATCCGAGAATTTGTCGTTAAATCTAAATTAGCACACCTAACTTGAGAAACGCTCACAGACACAAAATCAAAAGTAAAGTTTCGGAGTGAAATATCTAAGGCATTCAAAATAAAAACAGGCATAACACAAGGTGACTGTCTGTCCCCACTTCTCTTCAATTACATTCTAGAGACATTAGTAAGAGTATGGAGACCAAAATAAAAGAACATAATCTGCCACCAACAAGATTGGGGACTAAGAACAAAGGTATTAAAGTTCACTGTATAGCATTTGCAGATGATTTTGCAATTCTTTCTCAGAACCTAACAAATACAGATCACTCTCTTAACAGAAGTAGCAAACGAAGCAGGTTTAAGATTTTCTGTACAAAAACAAAATTTATGAAAAACATAAAAAATGCTACAGAAATTATAATACCAGATACTGAACAGATAAAGAAAGTTAATAATTCTAACTATTTGGGAGAAATGATTCAAACAAATGACTTAGAAAAGTTCACTGTTGAAGACAGAGTATGTAAATTATTGAGAGCATATGGTATGACCAGGAACATTTACAACAAAAGATCTCTGTCTAAAAATTTGAAAATTCAGCACTACAGCTCAGTATTAAAACCAGAACGTCTTTATAAAAGTGAATATTTAGTACTGAATTACAATTACACAAACTTAACGTCCTAGAAATAAGAATAATTCGAAAAATAGTGGATCTACTAAGAAATGCAGTGGTATGGAAATTAAGAAATAATGAAGAAATATATTTCAACGTAGAGAACATAACTGAAATGTTACAGAAGAGGTGACTGCTATTTTTTGGATATTTATGTAGAATGAATGGCAACAGGTTGACCCAACAGATTTTTGGCTCAAATGGCTCTGAGCACTATGCGACTTAACTTCTGAGGTCATCAGTCGCCTAGAACTTTGAACTAATTAAAACTAACTAACCTAAGGACATCACACACATCCATGCCCGAGGCAGGATTCGAACCTGCGACCGTCGCGGTCGCTCGGTTCCAGACTGTAGCGCCCAGAACCGCACGGCCACTCCGGCCGGCCAACAGATTTTTAAATATCTTTGAGATAAGCAATCAACAATAGACTGGATTCAAGATGTTAGGCATGATTTGGAAAGAAACAACATAAGCAAAACTGGTGCAACAAGAACAGAGGTGTTTAAGAAGAAAGTGTTAAAAATAGCAGCATTCCAAGGCACGAGGGAGAAGAAGGCAGGATCAAAATAGTCTGAGGATAGGAAAAAAAGAATACATAGTGAGAAGATGAATACATAGTGGAGGAAGAAGCAAGAAGAAGAAAGGAGGAATCATTGAAATTGGTGCATGGTCCTTAGATGACCCAAATGAAAGAAGAAGAAGAAGAAGATATACATGGAAAAAATAATTACTGCTAATCTTCTTCCCAGTTGATCACTGCTACTGGTCATCTCACGCAAATTGGGGACAGAAAAAGACGGCACTTACACAATCTTATTATAAAAATTAAAAGTTTTAAAGGGGTGGGGGTGAATTAGGACATCATTACCTCGTACGTCGGTGTCCCACAGCTATTTTGCACGTACGTAATGGTACTGGCCGCAGTGGATGGCAGAATTGGGGAGGGGGAGGCAATTCCAGGATACAGGGGAGGAGGAGAGAATTCTGGGAATGCTGATGCTGACGTCAGCGATTGCAAGAATACTGATGGTGACATCAGCCAGTTCCTAGCCAGAACCCTCAGTGACATCCTACTGTGCTACACGTGATACGTTGCACTGATGTAAATTGATATTTATAATTTACTAATTAAGGTCTCCGCCAGAATTGTAGCTCTGATGTTGACATTAACTGGTAAGTTCCAAATATACTGAGTCGCTGATCATGCAACCAACACAGTGCTGGAATTATGTATATTGATAAGTTTTCCGTATTTACATAATACTGGTCAAGCCATCGATATAAGGATTTTCTGTGTTTTACAAAATCGATAAAGGCAAATGCCAAGACGGTTCCTTTCAAAAGTACGAAGTCCATTTCCTTCCGCAGTCTGAGCTTGTACTCTGTCTTTAATGACTTCTTATACTCAATGTTCCTTAATACTCGATGTTCCTTCCTTCTTCGCTGAGTGATTTCTAGTTTGTAATACCGCAAATATTGATATATTTTCATTCTTCGCTGTTGTTTTGCAGCAGATCTGATTTTGGAGTTACCTCAGCGCGCGTAATTTTTGGTGATTAAGAAATGAATAATTTTTGCGATAAAAACAAAGAGATGTTAACAGTAGAGTAGCATAATGGCTGCAGAGTTCTTTACAGACCTTGCGTCTAAAGTTATTACACGGATAACGGCGTATGCACGTATTCTTGTACTGCCGCGGTCGGGTGTCACGGTTTTTCTCAAAGCACGGATAACACACTGACTGTGGGCTTTATGTGGCGCGCCGGGCCGGGGTCGTCTCGACATCACCATAATCAAAGCGTGTCTTAATATACTGTCAAATGCAGGCGAGGGGCAAACTATGACAAATGAAGGCGCAGCCGCTAGTTAGGGGAGGGCCCAGTTGTAAATAAGCAGTGGCAAAACACAGCGGGCTGTGCTCATTATGTGCACGCTAACTTCACAACTTGGCCCGGCGCGGCCAGAACTAATAAACAATGAGCCGGCTAGCGGACCACCGCCTCAATGCAGCCCTCAACAGCCTAAGTTTTCCTGCCTCCGCCTCCACTTCTCCTCTGTCTTTACGGGTTACACTTGGCATAACTAAAATGCACGTCTGCGAACTGCGTCAGAATTTTCTACAAGTTCGACAAATAAGACAGAGGCTTTAATATTCTTCGGCGTGGAGGAAACAAGCATTTATTCGCATAGAAACAGTGTGTACTAGGGGCACATTTTGAAACTATTCCAGTTCGAATACCTGCAAGGCGTCTATGGTCCTAGCTATTTCGTTCTCCTCCATAAGGAGGAGCAGTTCGAACTATAATTTTTGCTTATCGTTTTGATGCGAATAGCTGTTACTCATCTTTAGCAGCTGAATTTTATATTTATATCAAACATTAATTTTTCACCTAATTGTTTTAGGCACCTTCAGTGGTCTGCAAAGGCAATAAAAGAACTAAATTACGCAGAGAATTGGACGACAGTATGCTACCTCATATTTTATTTTAGTATATCAGCTTACAGTATTTCGGGTTTATTGCCTTCATCAGTAGACGTTATAGATGGACATACGTTAACTTCGAGTAAACTATTATTGATTTCTGTAGTTGTAGGATGTAATATTTTTTCCAGCAACTTTTAAAGTTGTTCCACAATTTGCTGTTGCGCGTATATTGTATTACGTTTCTTTGGTATCTCACAGTTGCAGAAATTCAAGTTTGGCAGCTAGTTGTTTACTGCACATCTCATAATAAAGAAAAATAAGTAAATGTTTGCTTGATATGTAAATACTTTGTTTTCAGATTCATAGTGTTTCATATAATCTCCTATTAGGTTAACTTAATACTCCCATTATTTAAAAGTGATGGAGGCATCCGAAGAAATTAGTTTAATGTCTCCAACTAGTTACGTATGTCCGTTGTGCCCTCTGCACTCTAAACGTCTTTGGATACATACACGCATAGATATGCTGTTCACTTGATGTGTGGTTGCCATTACTTTGATTATATGATTATGGAAAATTATGAAGTATAGGGGGTGATAATAAAGTGTGGAGGTCAGACGAAAATGGTTGAACGAGAATGTCAGCTTGACCTTCAGCCATTTTTCCTACGGAGGTACGTTCGTGTAGACAAGAAAACGATTTCGATGAAATCATACAGTTGTTGATGAAACCACTGTGATTTGTATCTAACTGACGGTTAGTAAGTGCGTATAGGAATCAAAAGTACGGCTTACTTTTCTTCTGTGTAAGCCAGTGTGGCAGGCTTCACAGCTAGAGACAATGTCGTACTAGTATGGGACATCGCAATGTACAGAGAATTGAGAGTATAAATCTTCGCAGACTTGTTTAACTGAGTAAGGATAAAACAAAAATTCGGAAGAAAATGTCAAATGGTGGACACATGAAGAAAACAGAATTAACATATTGTGTAAATCTATTTGCAAAATTTGAACAATCGGTCTTCAAAGCACGATCGTGGAGTGTTCTTTGTCTATTTGCACATCACTCCTGTAAATACCGCGAAGTTAAAATTAGACCAATAGCAACAGCTCCCAAAATTGGGCCATTTGAGAAACATAGCGAGTAGAGTAGCGGTTAAGAAAGTGGAATCATGTACAGGAGAAGCTGATTTAAAATCTCCGTCATTCAGATTGAGGTAAAATTAATTAAATCACGTAAGGTTAATTCCGATTTTCTTTCCCATCATGCACCATATCCTTGATGGGATATTAAATATTTATCTTCCTTTCCTTTCGTGAATGAAAAGAAAGGAAGCCACAATATATGCTAGAATAAAAAGTGCCTTCTTTAAAGCAATTTACAGACATTTATAGAACGTGTAGATAGGAATCATTTGTCTCTCGATACTCATCCTGCAGTTCGAAATAATTCGCAGCGCGCATATACCGGGTGGTTATACTCCGTAATTAAACTGACGGTGTTTCGACAGCTGCAGTGTAGGCTGTATACACTGCTGGGTGCTAAAACATCACAGGTATCTTCATTAATCGCTGCGTTCGTGGAGTACCCGGAAAAGAATAGTAGTTCCACTCTCTGACATCAGGTGAAAGTATAGCCGTGTATGCAAGCAGAACGTGAAATATTTCCTCTTTGGACTTTAGTTTACTATTTGTCGATTAGGGTCGCGTGTTGATATTTTTTTAAAGAGACTGTCTGTGTAGAGTGTTAAGGTTGAAGTGTTTCGTATAGAACGCAATGGCTATTGAGAAGAAAGGCTGTGCACTGCTGGTAAAGATGTCTTATCAGAATTGCAGCCATGCCTTTCAGGAATATCGCAGACAGAAACAGCTGTGTAGAGGCCCCATGACAATAAATGGGCTAAATAATACGATAAACAAATCTAAATAAACGTGTAATTGGTTCGTGCAACAAGGAGAAGGGAGTGGCCCATTCCCATGGCAGTGGTTGGTGAAGTTCCTGTAGCTGTAGCTGATCGTGCAGCACATGCCTGAAATTCTGCAGCCAGTGCTCGAGCTGTGTTATGGGAATTGTCTCTCCCCTGGCCAATAGCACAAAATATTTTTCGGCTCATTTTACAGTGGTATCCCTGCAAGATACAGAATGTACACCAAATGAAACCCCAAAGTAGGCTATAGCGCCGTGGCTTTGCCCTTCGTCTTTTGGCACGCATGCAAATGACCTTTGGCCGGGGAATATTCTTTGGACGGGTAAGGCACATTTTAATCTACACGGCGTTGTGAATGCATACAACTGTCGCATATGAGGTTCTACTCCGCCACGTATTGCGCAGGACCGTCCACTGCACTCAGCTTATGTGACTGTACGGTGTGGCTTCACAAGGTCCTTCATTCTCGGTCTGTTTTTCTTCGAGGAGATGGCACCTCGCGAGCCTCTTAGGTGTACAGTGACATATGCAGACACAAGGAACTCCTTGTGCAACACGCGGTGCCAGCTTTGCTGGAATGGAGCTGTGTTAATACAACCATTTTCATGCAAGATGGAGTAACACCACACGTCACGTGCCAGGTGGAAGATTTGCTTCGAAAAACCTTCGGTAACGTCCCCATCGTCTCTAAGCAGTACCAAGATGTGTGACCTACTAGATTACCCGACCTAAAGCCATGTTACTTCTGCTTCTGGGGATACCTGAAAGATCGTGTCTATCAGGGAATTATCTGGACTCTCCCTGTTATGAAGGACAGCATACGACAACATATCAATCTGATTACTTCGGATATGCTGCGAGTAGTTGTCGGCCATGCCGTGTTACAGATGCAGCATGTTGCTGAGTTGGGAGATCGTACCGATCACACGTTGCAACTTGACCTAATAAACGTGCCAGAATGACCGTTATCATGTACTTCATCGTTCCTCCTCTTTTCGTGTATTCAAGCCATATTATTACTGCCTACAGCGCCATATTTTCACATCTTGGCATAAAGTGGAACTATTTTTTTTTTTCGGGAAGTGTATCGATTAATGAACATACCAACGAGGTTTCATCACCCTGTGACCTATACAGCCCTCACTGCAGCACTCGGCACGGTCAGTTTAATTACAACCAACCATTAGCTTGGAAAATGTATCTAACCATGCCAGTTTCTGTCAGTCTCTAGTCCTCAACGTTTATCCCACCGTGCACGTTTTGTGGTTTTCCTAATTTGGCAAAATTATTTTACTTTAAATAATTGGCTGGATGACGATACTACGGCCACAGTTGTCAGTTAAAGTAAGGAAGGTGTGTCGTATGTCTGCCGTCTGTGGATCATGTGAACTATGTTCTGTGACATAATTTAACTGTTTGTTCAATATGTTTAATCTGGTGACGATTACGAACCCGCACAAAATTTGTCAAAATGAGCATGAATACCACCTGAAATCACACTCAGGGTGCCCAGTGCACCAGAGCATTGGTCGATAATTCGGCGCGCATATCATATCCATGTCTGGCTCAACCCTGCCTAGAAAGCTGGTTACTGCGTGTTGTGCTACAAATTTCTTACACTTAGACCAGTCTTTTGATATTGATATGTTTTTTTTTTAAATTTTTATAGGACTTTCTTTCCTCGCCTTCTATGTCTGCATGTATTCTCCGAAAGCCACCGTATGGTATACCGCGCAAGTTATCATATGCCACTACTAGTCATATCCCTTCCCATTCCACTGACAAATACACTGAGGAAGAAACGACTGTCTATATCTCTCCTTATGAGCACTAATATCTCCTGTCTTCGGGTCCTTATGCGAAATGTACATTACTGTTAGCAAACTTTTTCTGCAGTTATCTGCTAGTTCTCGAAGATTCCTCAATAGTGATGCGCGACACAAACGTTGCCTTCCCTCAAGGGGCCCACTTGAGTTGGCGAAGCATCTCGATAATACTCGCGTGTTGATCGAATCTAACTGTAACAAACGTGCAGCATACTTCTGAACTGCTTCGTTGTAATTGATTAATCGTACCGCGTGGGGACCCCAAACACTTGAGCATTACTCTAGGGTGGGTTAAAAAGTATTCTACACACAGCATCCATCATAGCCATCATAGATGAGACCCACATTCCTAAAACTCACCCAATAATCACAAGCCGCCCCTTCAGCTGTCCTTATGTGCTAGGGTACTGGGACTCCTACCCAAATTTTGGCATCAAATTGATATGAAAATTAATTGAATTGAACAATTAATTCCCCCATCCACCCATGTCCACCAGCAACCACCCCGGATGACGTCATGTGTGTTCTTCAGCCGACACATGGGTCCCTGCCACCCCCCCCCCCCGCCCCCTCCCCGCCCTTACTCCTCAACCATCTACCCTATTGGTGGGAATCTCGAATTTTGATGGGAATCTAGATTTTTGCCGGAAATCTCTTTGTCCCAGGGCTGTGATGACGTCCCACCCCATCCCTCAATTGGGAACTGGCGAGAAATTAAAAATTGCGGCACCCTTTCAGGGATTCAACCACTGGTCCTTCTGGACAGAAAGCCCACGTGCACCTGCCCTCCCCCCCCCCAATCACATGGAAATGGTGCAGATGCAGGAGAGGAAGTTCAGGTTAGTGTGCTTTATTTATTTTGGTCGCGAAACTGAACTAAAGATCGATCCTAAATACGTAATTAATCATAAACGTCGGTCCTTATTACACAACTATATGCTTAGCGCTCCACAAGGAGTGCCTAAACTCGAAATACAGATCAAAAATTTACAGTGCCATGGAACTGGTGTTACCCCACGGGGAAGAAATTTCACAACACCACTCCTCCCCAGGGGGCTCGCCACTCTTTACCGGGCTCGTGCTTGGCTACCATTGCCTTTGCAGCGTTTTTTCTCTTTCATGCTGCATGTCTATCCTCTTTCTATTCTTTTTCCCTTGCCTTGGGGAACGTGACTGGGATGTTATTAGGAATGTTCGGCTTTGTCTGTCGCTGATGTAGGGACAGTCTTACGTCTGTTTTCCGCTCCCTTTTCCTTTCTTCGTTTCCCTTCTTCTCTCGTTCCTCCGCTTCGGCGTTTGGGTTTCCTCTTTCACTTCTTCCTCCCTGTGCGCTCCTGAAGGCCGGCCTACGCGTCTGACACGTAACAGGTTATTGGGTAACACATAATTCCCAGCCACAGGTCGACAGGTAGGGTTCGCACGCACCTCCTGGTACAGGCCATGCCCAGGGAGGGGTGATTGCCTGAGCTGCAACTTTCTCTAAATGCCGATGGTCACTCTGTCAGATGTTCAGGAAGTCCGACCTGAGGTGCTCCTTTGTGAAGGGAGCCCCCAGTGGGAAGGAGCGCGCCATCGGAGACACTGGTAATCATGGGGCATTTTCTCGCAATGAGTCAATCATCCTCCTAATCAACGCTTACGAAACGTAAACGTAATGAGGCTAATGATTCGAAGCCCTTCTCCACTGCACCATGGTTCCTAGTGGTCTCACATACTGAAGATGGTCAGTCCATCGCCACAGTAAATCTGTCTATTATTCAGAAAGGTGTTGATGCAATTGCTGGCCCTGTGAAATCCTGCTCTCGTTTATGGAGTGGCACTTTGCTTTTGGAATCTGCTTCTCAAGCACAACAACTGCTTGCTGCCTTGCTTCTCCACGCCTACCCTGTTCGTGTCGAGGCCCATAGAACTTTGAATTCTTCCTGTGCTGTAATTTAAACCAGGCTGCTCGACGGTCTAACCGAGGCCTAAGTTCAATCTTACCTCTCTGATGTGGGTGTCACTGCCATCCATCATGTGATGAAAAAGGTAGATTCCTCCTTAGTGCCTACCCGCTCTATTTTCCTCACCTTTGATCAAGTGGTGCTGCCATCCAGGTTCAAAGCAGGCTATGAAATTACCACCGTCCGGCTGTACATTCCGAACCCAATGAGCTGCTACCAGTGTTATCACTTCAAACATACTAGAACATCTTGTCAACGCCCAGCCATACGTGTAACCTGCGGTAGGGATGCATGCGAGGGCGATTGTCCGCCTCCTTCTCTCTGCTGCATCAACTACAATCGTGACCATGCCGCCTCCTCTTGGGATTGTCCTGTGTATCTTGATGAGTGGGCTCTCCAAGAGATTCAGGTAAAGAAAAAGTGCCTTACCCAGTAGCTCGCAAGTTACTGGCTGGTCGCAAACCCTGTGTTCTCCCGTCTGGCACCTATAGTTCATTTCTTGTTACCCCTCGATCGATGAAGGATATGGCCACGTAGACATGCGACCTCAAATTCAGCTCTGAGGTTGTGAAATCGCCCAGTGTCAAGGTAGCATCGCCATCCCCCCGTCCTGCTCTGCAGCAAACCGTCAAATTCTCGGCTCAAGGGGCGAAGCCACCAGCTACACAACCAGTAGGCAGGAAAGGACAGAAGGAGTACTCCCTTGAGGACTTCCTTCGTCCCTCCAGCCAAACAACACCCGAGTCTTCCTCTAATCGGAAAGGCTCGAAGAAGTCCACCGAAGGCAAATGATCTTCTCCTTTGCCAACTCGAAGATCCTGTTCGACGGTGTCGCCTGGTGGTACCTCAGCCCGGCCGGCCTCTGTCTCGCTGGTGCGCACCACCAACCGTTTTTCAGCGTTGGTCTCCATGTACCGACTCCATGCAAGCTGATGCTTCTGTGGATCCCATGGAGTAGCATCCTTCTGCTTTTTTGCCCTGTAGTAGCGACTCTACACAGACTGTCACTCGGCGGCCGCCGAGTTGACACCATTACATCTCTTTCTCCTCATGACTGACCTCTAATGGAGCGTTCGCAGCCTTCGGTCTCACAAAGAGGATTTACGGCTGATTTTAGCATCGCAGCATCCCCTTCTACTCTGTCTTCAAGAAACGAAATTGCGCCCTCACAACCGCTTTGAACTTTCACATTACTTACCGATTCGTTTTCACCTTCCCCCTGAGGTTGGCATTCCATCACATGGGGGCGTTACGCTGCTCATATGGGATGACCTTCATAGTTAGTCCATCTCTCTGACTACCCGTCTTCAAGCTGTTGCAGTTCGCCTTTTCCTTCCCCACCTGACTTGTTCCTTCTGTGCTATTTATGTACCTCCATCATTCGATGTCACCAGGGAAGACTTCTTTCAGCTTATAGGGCAGCTACCTCCCAAATTTTTGCTACTCTGAGACTTTAATGCACATCATCCCCTTTGGGGTTCTCCCAAGACCTGTCAGAGAGCTGCCCTCTTTGCTGACCTTCTTAACAATCTAAACCTATTCTGCATTAACACTGGAGCATTCACTTTTCTTTCCGACTCCTTGCACACCTGTTGCCATTTGGACCTATCCTTTTGCGTTGCCCAACTTGCCCATCATCTTGAGTGTTCCGTTCTTTCTGACACATACTCGAGCGACCATTTCCCGTGTGCTCTCCGTTTGCTGATTCCTACCCTATCCGCGCGCACGCCAAAATGACAGCTTACTAAGGCTGACTGGCAGCTTTATTCCTCTGTGAGGATCTTCGAAGAACAAGATTTCCCCTGTTATGATGACCAGGTGGAATATCTTACGAACGTTATCCTTATTCAAAAATCAAATGGCTCTGAGCACTATGGGACTTAACATCTGAGGTCCTCAGTACCCTAGAACTTAGAACTACTTAAACCTAACTAACCTAAGGACATCACACACATCCATGCCCGAGGGAGGATTCGAACCTGCGACCGTAGCCGTCGCATGCTCCAGACTGAAGCGCCTAGAACCGCTCGGCCGCACTGGCCGGCCGTTATCCTTATTGCTGCAGAACGTTCCATTCCTCGAATTTCCTCTTTACCACGTCGTGTCCCAGTTCGTTGGTGGACTGGGGCATGCCGCGATGCAATTCGCCAACGGAGACGTGCTCTCCGCTTTTTTAACTATCATCCTACGATGGCAAACTGCATTCATTATAAACAGATGCGTGCAAAGTATCGTCGCTTTCTTCAGGAAAGCAAAAGAGGTAGCTGGATCATATTCACTAGTTCTCTTAACATTTCGACCCCTTCCTCTGTCATGTGGGCCAACCTCCGATGGCTCTCTGGGACCAAGATCCATTCCCCCATTTCCCGCCTGACAGTAGCAAGGGATGTTATCGTGGATGCTATTGCTAGTTTCGAGCTCTTCCCACTATCACCCAGGCTTCCTCCATCGGAAATGAGCGGAGGAGGCTCGGGCGATACCCTTCTCTTCTCCGAATCGTTAGTGCTACAATGCTGCCTTTACTATGAGGCAGCTCGATCATGCTCGCAGTTAATCCCGATCGTCCGCCCCCAGGGCTGGACGCCATCCACATTCAGATGTTGCAGCAACTTTCTCTTGCAGGCAAGCACTTTCTGCTCAATACGTACAACCGTATCTGGGCAGACGGGACATTTCCCGCATTCTGGCGTGAACCCACCGTCATATCCATACCTAAGCCCGACAAGGACAAGAATCTTCCTTATAGCTACCGCCCATCTTTCTTACCAGTGCGTTTGCAAGGTGATCAAATGTATCATTCATGCCCGGCTGGTATGGTGGTTCGAGTCTCGAAGTTTACTGACGAATGCACAGTGTGGATTTGGAGCACGGTGGTCTGCAGTTCACCATCTCGTTACTTTGTCCACCCATGTCATGAATGGTTTTCTGCTGAAATCCCAGACTGTGGCCGTGTTTTTCGATATGGAAAAGGCCTACCGCACCTGCTGGAGAAGTGGTATTCTCCTTACTCTTTACACGTGGGGCTTCCGTGGCTGCCTGCCCTGTTTCCTTCAGGCATTTTTACAAGATCGAGTTTCCAAGGTGCGTGTGGGTTCTGCCTTCTCAGACACCTTTATCCAGGAATATGGTGTGCCTCAGGCATCCGTCCTGAGCGTCGTCCTCTTTGCTATCGCCACTAACCCTGACTGTGGGTTGTTTGTCTTAAAGGACAGCCGTGACCTTCTACGGAACACATGCACCATAGCGCTACTAGTTCTGCTCACAAGCTCACGCCGTTCTAAGGGGGAAAACACTTCACTGTACCACTCGTATTTAATGTGCATGCACCTCCTATAAGCGAGCATTTATTAACAAGGCAAAAAAATCACAACGATAATAAACGTGCTCTTTATATGAAAATAGGTGCCTCCATTTTCTTTTAGTTTCATGAGCAAAATAGGTATAGTTCTTACTTTCAACTGCAGGATGCAATTCACATCTCATTATTTGGCGACATTCAGGAAAATGAAATAAAAACTACAACACCGCCACTGATTACAGATAACCGGACTGGAGAGATTAGGCTGTACACCACCGATACATGTCCACCCTAAGTAAAATCTGGAAAAAAACTTCCACTATTTTGGTGTGAGAACTACCTATCACAGCAGAATGTCCCCGTTACTTCGAAACCATCATCACAGTAAAGAAAAGCGAAAACTTAAACAAAAAAAATGTCTATGTACCTGAGAGCGTCTCTCTTATTCAAATCAGTGTCTGTAAATAAACTCGCATACGCCTGTGTATTATAAACATTTCAGACATGTGAAATAACATTACAGAATACAGCATCCACCCCATTTACTCACACACTCATTTTACAACGACAACAACTAACTATAATTCCAGAGCACACTGCTATTTTCCACGCTATGGCAGGCCCCATTTTACCAATGAGATGCTACATCACACTGGCGCTAACGAAACACATCGTGAGAGCCTGTCTTGCAATAGAACCTTCTAAAAGATTACACCATCCGCACATTTAAATTTTATGTTTATGCTCCATAACTGCCCTCAAACAACCTGTAAAGTTTCTGTCATATGGCAGAAGATCATTCGCAATAACAGCAGATTCTTGGCTTCTAGTTTTGTAAACAATTAGATCATCACGGCCTGTTTCACGCTATCTACTCACATGTCGGGAAAAACACTATCATTTCGAGGTTCCACAAGAAGCTTGGATTCAAGTGGTGTCCACTTTATAATTAGAGGTTATGAAGTATGAAATGACGTAGGATTTGCCGTAACACCCATTTTTAAACACGCAATCTTGACGATAGTAATAAAAACAGTCATGATTCCAGGAGAACAGATAAAGCCGATTTCTATAGTTTTAAAAACAAAATTTCTGTAGTTTTGTGAGAACTCTGTGTATCAAAACTTTAATCGTTTATACCACTCCTTGTATTACAACTGTATATATGATTTTAATGCATCTCTCTCTTCTGAGGTATCAAAAAGCCAACACCATCTGGGTGTTGACTTCGAGCATATTACGTATACACGTGTTGCTCCATTGCAACTACTGCCCAGTGGAAGAAGTCGCTTGCACAGCCCTACATGAAGTTTTGTCGACTGTACTGGAGGAAGACCAGTTCTCGATTTTCCTTTGCTGCGACGATGGTTTCGAAATAATGAGGACATACTGCAGTGATTGGTAGTTTTTGCGGGAAAATAGTGGAAGTTTTTTTCCAGCTTTAACGCAGGATGGACATGTATAGGTGGTGTATAGCCAAGCCTTTCCAGTATGGTCATCTGTAATTGGAGGCGGTACTGTACTTTTTAGTTCACTTCGTTGGATGTCACCAAATAATGAAATGCGAATTGTATCCTGCAGTCTAACGTAAAAACGATACCGATCTTGCCCATAAAGCTAAAAGAAAATGGACTGTGCTCATTTTTGTGAAACGATGACATTTATTATCGTCACGATTATGTTTTTCTTTTTAATAGATGCTTGTTTGTAGCAGGTGCTTTGACGTTCAATATAACTGTTATAGTCCCTTCTCAGAATGGCGTGCGCTCATGGGTCTAGATACTAAGGGCGTGGTGGGCTTGTTCCATAGGGGGTTACAGCTGCCCTTTTAGACAAACAACCTATTGTCAGGACAGTCATCATTTATCTCGCTTGTGTCCTGATAGACTCTGGCATCGCGGTCTACTGTGCGTGTAGCTTTTGTCGGTATCGACACCCAGCCACGAACTCATAGTGGATGCATTGTACTGAAGACTCCGCCAGCAGATCGGCGGGAGGATGTTCCAGGGGCTGCGGTCTGCATAACAAGTAAGCTGCCTGTTTTCCAAGCAGCGGACGTAGGAGAAAGCAATCTGGAGATTTCTCTGGAATTCCTTTGTTGTCCCAGGGGCTTCAGTCTTTCCGAAAAGTACTCCTAACAGATTGCATGAAGCGTCCTGTTCTTGTCTCTTGTCGATCTGTGACTGATTTCCACAGACTGGAGGCAGTATATTAATACCACCAGAAGGATCTCTTTCTGGACCATCAGCGACACTATAGAACAGGCGTCTATCCTTATCTACGGTGAGGAGAGGGAGGGAGTTGGGGTCGGGTTGTTTGGAGGAGGAGACCAGACAGAGAGGTCAGCGGTCTCATCGGATTAGGGAAAGACAACGAAGGAAGTCGGCCGTGCCCTTTCAAAGGAACCATCCCTGCATTTGCCTGGAGCGATTTAGAAAAATCATGGAAAACCTAAATCAGGATGGCCGGACGAGGGACTGAACCGTCGTCCTCCCGAATGCGAGTCCAGTGTGCAAGCCATTGCGCCACCTCGCTCGGTCTGGAGAAGGAGAGATGAGGGGATGTAGGCGGGAGGGTAAGACTGCCTCTAAGATGGTTAATTCATGGGCGCCCGTCGAGAAGGACATAGCTGCAGCTGCCACCAGTCTCTCCTGATGCAATCTTTTGGGCCGACGATATTCCACAGTACATGTGTCGCATTGTGACCCGTTGATTATGAGTGCTGGTTTTTTCCCAACAATTTCGATGTGTAATTAGAAGCTTTTTCAATCAGTTATGGTAGGGTGAATTTTGAGCACGTGGGCTGCAGGGTGATTGTCGAGCAATGTGTCAGGGACCGTCTGTGGCGAACTCACGTCCAACAGCGATAGACACATGCCCCAGCTGTATGCTTTCAGGTAATACACTTATTAAACTCCTCTCTGTCTAACACCAGCATCTTGTCAGTTGAATAAAATTCCCACCAAGGAAAAAAAAATAAAGGTAATACCTTCCACTCCACTCCAACCTCTTTTCCCGCCAGCTTTTAGGTGAAGGGTAGAGTTTGAGTGCGTTTGCCATTAGTTTGGAGTGATATTGTGAAAATTTTTCCCAGCAGTATAACACCAGTTCTATGGCATCGTAAATTTATGACCTGTATTTCGATTTTAGGCACTCCTTGTGTAGCGGTATGCACACAGTAGTGTAATTAGGACCGCTATTTATGGTTAATTACGTAATTAAGATCGATCTTTAGTTCAGTTTCCCAACTAAAATAAATGAAGCACACTATCTTAACCTTCCTCTCCTGCATTTAGACCGTTTTCATGTGGTGGGGGGTGCACATGGGGTTTCTGTCCAGAAGGACCAGGGTTTGACTCCTTGAAAGGGCTGCGCCATTTTTAATTTCCCCACCAGTTCCCAGGTGAGCAGTGGAGTGGGATGTCAGCGCAGCCCTGGGACAAGGAAATTTCCACGAAAATTCGAAATTCCCTCCAAAATTCGGAATCTCGCCAATTGGGTATCAGGCGGAGCTGGTGTGTCAGGTGTCAGAGAGGCGGGAGGGGGGGGGGGGGGGGGTGAGGGAAGCAATGAAGTGCTGGCTGGATTTAATTAATTTTCATATCAACTTGATATCAAAATTTGGGTAGGATCCCCAGTTCACTACTACTTGTGTTCGTTCTATTTCATATCGCGGTGCAGCGTTACACCTAGATATTTAATAGACGTGACTTTGTCAAGCTGTACATCACTTGTAATATTCAAATATTACGGGGTTGTTTTTCCTATTCATCTGCATTATCTTACGTTTTTCTACATTTAGAGAAAGTTGCCATTCATCACACCAAGTAGAAATTCTGTCTACATCTTCCTGTATCCTTCTACAGTCACTCAAGGGCGTTACCTACTCGTATACTGTAGCAACATTCGTAAACAGTCGTAGAAAGCCGCTCACAGAATCCATCACGTAGTTTATGTATACAGAGAACGACACCGATGCTATCAAACTTCGCTGGGACCCTCCTGACGATACCCTTTTCTATGATGAAAATTCGCCGTTTACATCTACATCTGATCACTCTCCAATTCATAATTAAGTGCCTGGTAAAGGGTTCATCGAACGACCTTCAAGCTATTTCTCTACCGTTCCACTCTCGGACAGCTCGTGTGAAAAAAGCACACTTAAAGCTTTCCGTGCGAGCTCTGATTTCTCTTATTTTATTATGATGATCATTCCCCTCTATGTAGATGGATGCCAACAAAATGTTTTCACATTCTGAGGACAAAGTTGGTGACTGAAATTGCATGAGAAGATCTTGCCAGAACGAAAATCGGAATCCTAATTCGCATATCATACTTGTGGCATAGAAATAGAAGAGGGCGGCAAGCTTAGTGTAAGCAGTCTCTTTAGCAGACCTCTTACATTTTCTAAGTGTTCTGCCAATAAACAGCAATCTTTGGTTTGATTTCCCCACAGCATTATCTATGTGATCGTTCCAATACAAGTTATTCGTAATTGTAAATCCTAAGTATAACGCTGAATTTACAGCCTTTCGATTTGTGTGTTTTATCCTGTAACTGAAATTTAAAGGATTCCCTGTAGAACTCCTGTTGATGACTTCACATTTTTCATTATTTAGAGGGAATTTCAGCTTTCGCACCATACAGATACCTTGCCTAAATCAGTGGCAGTTGGTTTTGATCAAATGATGACTTAACAAGAAGGTAGTTGAGAGCATCATCTGCAAAAAATCTAAGACGGATGCTCAGATTGTATCCTAAATTGTTTATGTAGATCAGGGAAACAGAGGGCCTATAGCATTTCCTTGGGGAACATCGGATTTACTTGTGTTTTACCTGATGACTCGCTGTCAGTTACTACGAACTGTGACCTTTCTGACCGGAAACCACGAAATCAGTTACACAACTGAGACGATACTCCATAGACAGGCAAGTTGATAACTAGTCGCTTGTAACGAACGGTGTGAAAAGCTCGCAGGAAATTTGAAAGTTTGGAATCAATTTGACGTCCGCTGTCGATAGTATTCATTACTTCGTGAGAATAAAGAGCTAGTTGAGTCTCACAAGAACGATATTTTCTTAATCCGTGTTGGTTGGTTGTCAATAAATCGAGGTAATCCACAACGTTCGAACTAAGAATATGTTCTAAAATCCAACTGCCAATCGACGTTAGCGATATGTATCTGTAATTCATGGGATTACTACTCTTATTCCCTTTCTTTGATATTGGTGTATCAGTGCAACCTTCCAGTCTTTAGGTACGGACCTTTCGACGAACGATCGGTTATATATGATTGTTAAGTATGACGCTGTTGTATCAGCATTATCTCAAAGTAACCTGACTGGTATACAACCTGGACCAGAGGGCTTGCTTTTATTAAGTGATTTAAGCTGCTTCGCTAAAGTGAGGATATCTACTTTTAAGTTACTCATGTACTCGTTATGACTTTCCGCTTATGTATTTTACATATGACCAGAATCTCTTTGGATTTTCTGTCAAATTTCGAGATAGAATTTAGTTTTGTAAACAACTACAAGCATCTCTCATTGAAGTTCGAGATAAGTATCGAGCTTCTGTTAATCTTCTTTCTTTGAAATTCGACACGCTTTTTTCGTTGCTTCTGCAACAGTGTTCTGACCTCTTTTGTGTACGCTGGGGGATCAGCACCACCTCTTATTATTTTATTTGGTATGTATCTCTCAACTGCCGCCGATACTCTTTCTTTGAATCTAAAGTAAATCAGATCTACACTTACATAGTTGGATTGGAAGGAGTGGAGACTGTCTGTTAGGAAGACGTTAACCGAATTTGTATCTGCTCTTTCAGTTATATGTATTTTTAGTTTATTTTGATGTCACAGTATTGAGTCTCGCCATAAAAACCTTGTGGTCACTAATCCTTGTATCGGTCATGATGCTTCCTATTTGCTCGGGATAATTTATTGCAAAAAGGTCAAGAATGTTTTTGCAATCATTTGCACTTCTGGTGTGTTCTTGAACTTATTGTTGGAAATAATGTAAGAAAAAAATTCTCTAAAAATTTGTTTAATTTGTTACGTAAGAATCAATCTTTAGATAATCTGTTTAGTCCTGCTGACATAATTCGCTTGTGTCACATCAACACTGCATATTTACGTCGAGTTGTTCTTGGTTACGATGTAAAAAATTATTTAGAGTGGTTCAAAGGTTTTCTGCGAAGTCGGAGTCTTAGGGTGTTGACTAGAATAATATTAGGGTCAGCAGTAGAGCCATTGGATAAAGTGACAAAACAAGATGTTATAAATCAAAGGGAGGTATATGTTAAGGTGCAAGACGTTGTAACGGATACTGCACCTACTGCTGGTGCAACACAGCGGATTGTTCAGGCTGACAGTTCAGGTGGCATATTGCTAACCAGTGCTTTTGATGTTGAGAAAGTTGCAGCTCTGTTACTGTACATGACCGTACAGTGGAAGTTGATCAAGAGTCGGTAGTAGATGGACTTTAAACACGTAATGAGGTACCAGGATTGGAAAGTATTATGGAAGAGAAAAATGATGAAGGGAATAATGATGTAATTGAGAACGTACCTCTTGTAGACTTAGATCAGTTGTAATTAAATCAAGGGTCAGAAGTAGTTGAACTTGAAACAGTTAATGAGGTAGCAGAATTAGAAAGTATCATGGTGGTGAAAGGTGATCAAGGGAATAATGATTTAATTGGGAGAGTGCCTGTTGTGAATGTTGGTCAGTTTGTGATAAAACAGGAGTTACAGGTAGTAGAACTTGGCCGGCCGAGGTGGCCGAGCGGTTCTAGGCGCTACAGTCTGGAACCGGGCGACCGCTACGGTCACAGGTTCAAATCCTGCCTCAGGCATGGATGTATATGATGTCCTTGGGTTAGTTAGGTTTAAGTAGTTCTAAGTTCTAGGGGACTGATGACCTTAGAAGTTAAGTCTCATAGTGCTCAGAGCCATTTGAACCATTTTTGAGTAGAACTTGAAGTAATTAAAGAGAGATCAGGATTAGAAAGTATTGCTGTAATGAAGGATGATCCAGAGAACATTAGTACAATTAAGAATGTTTATGTTGCAGGTTTATTTAAGTTAAGCAAAAGAAATTAGAACATGATAATGTGGTGAAATATGATTTAGTAGAGAAGCTTAAGTTCAACCTGTTGATAGTACTTTACATGCTGCAACAAGGTGGGGAGTTGAACCTGAATATGAGTTGGGGTTATGGACTGAGGATTTTATGCCATTGAAAGGTAATGTTTCAAGGAATGTCAGGTCCTTTCTAAGAATTCATATGCATCTATTTATATTGACAGATGATTGTGGAACAGTGTTTGATTTTGTTGTAGGTGATGATGATAGGAGAAGTGGAGTCTAGTACGTCTGATACTTCGTGCTGTTACTATGACAAGTTTCAACAGATATTACTTCATTTATTGGATTGATGATAGAAATGGAATGGAATTGGAAGAAGGTAAGGTACAATTTAGAGTTTCCTCAAATTGAAGGAAAAGTTGGGTCAGTCCGGTAGGGTTTAGTAGCCCTGTAGCTTTGTCCTGGACTAAAAAAGGAGTACCCTATATTTTTATATTGTTTTAATTGCGTCTCTGTATGTGTAATTTATGTATTTTGTGGTATTCACGATTATTACTCTGATCAGGAAGTTTTCTATGAGATCAATATAATTTTTTGTCTGTAAATGTGACATGGCATGGGGACTGAAAGGAAACGTTCTCAGGGGTGGGATCGACTTTTTAAACCATCTATAAGGTGATGTAGGTTCAGCTCCCAGGTATTACACCCTGCAACCATTCACACTGGAGGGCCTTAGTTTGCAAGTAATCGGTGAAAAAAAAATTTGAATTCTGTGTAATGTACTACAGTTTTAAATACTTGACACTTTCCGAAATGATTGTGTAGCGCGATGGTCATAGGTCTAGCGTCACATGCTAGAGGTTGTGTGTTCGAATGTCATGAGGTACTTCCAGATATTTTATTTTTAAATTTTTATCGAAATGATTCTGAGCATTATTTTTATTCGGGTGATTGCTTTTCATGTAGTTTTATTTCTATTCCTTTGTCACAACATTTTAATCACCATAGAACTTTTGCAATTGCTCCAATTTTTAAATCTTATAATCCTTTTTCTGTTTGGAATCCTTGTGCATGTCAGTATAGTGATTGCCATGTATTAACATCGATATAATTTCTTCCATTTCATCTGCCTATATTTTCGTCCATTTCATTGGATTCATTACTTCTATTCCACATTGTATTTGTATTTCGCTATAATTATGATCTCTTGTTTGGTTTAAATCATCATTTAAGTTATTTTGTCAATTTTTCAATAATAATTTATGTTTTAAATATTTATATGATGATTACCATTCAAAATACATATATTTGTAAAGGAAATTACATTTTTGATTTCACTGCGCACATCAGTAAATTTTCTCTTCTTTTGATTTTTAACAAATAGATGAGCATTTTCGAATGATTAAATATTATAACAAATAAAAATAATTCAATAATTACCTTCAGATGCACAAAAGCTCCTACTGGAAAGCAAATGATAGGAATTAAAAGTGAGAGCAATTGAAAAACTTAATACAATGATTAAACTTGTAATCTATCCACTCATTTGTGCTTACAGCTATTGTCCACAATAAGCAAAGTCTTTTATGAAAAATTGAGAGGAGCGAAGATTACAATAAACTTTCTAGTTTACTTAGCTTTTGGTGTAGAGTTGGCTCCAGTTCTGATACTTGAAGCTGAAAATGTCAGATTTTAGGTCCACATGGTTGGATTGATCTAAATAAATCTGAAGATCGTTATGCAGAATTTTTGTTGTTACGTTAATATATTTTGTCAAATTTTAGTACATGATACAGTCTTTTGATTTTTCACGTTTTACATTGTTCGCACAAAATAGAAAAATATGACCAATCAAATCAGAGGCTTGATTACTGCCTTCACACTCTGCGGAAATAACAATATTGTCAAGGGTTTACCATTTTTCTTGAGAAATGAATTTATAGTAGTTTCTGTTGCATTAATACTTTCGATTATTATTTCATAAATGAGTTCAGATATAAGCATAGTAACCGGTACAGAATCGGGTGCCAGTTCTTCGTAATTTCAAATGTTTCTGAGAAAAATAATTTAACTGTTCGTTCATAACTAGTATTAATAGATTATAAAACCGAAAATAAAGTAGTTGCTTTTCATAAATTTTAGCTTGAAATGTATCATACTGTGTACAGAATTATATGCAAGTTTTCAGAAAAGCAGCTGAGATAATATTGACCTGTACAAAATTCGAAAAATAATATTGGTATCGACTACTACTGTTGAGGAAAAGTAATGCTATAGGAGGATCCTCCGTTACAAACTGACGTGAAAAAGGAACAGAAATAATAAAAGTACATTTAAACAAATTACCTGAATAAAAGTAATGCTCAAAGTCATTTTGAAGAAGATTTAAAAATAAAAAATTGCAAAGCACCCGGCAATATTAGAGCCCACAACCTGTTATATACGAAGCTAGTACTACAGCCATTACGCTATGCAGTCACTTCGTAACTTATTCGTTATTTAAAGCTGTAGAGGTAAATGAAAAATTAAAATATTTTTGGCTTACGAGGCGAGTGATTGCACGGTGTAATGCCTGGGGCCGTACCCGACATCACTGTATATATGGTTTGAAAAAGTCGATCCCACTCCTGGGGACCTCTTTCTGTTAATAGTGCCTTACATAATAGTGGGTGACAGAAAATTTCTTGGTGTGCCTTGTTATATTAATATTTTTGATGCTAAGCTACTAACATGTGAATATTATGGGAGCTTGTAGGACTACTACAAAATGATTATGCTGTGTTACATGAAGTACAATGAATGATTTAATGCATTAATAATGGATGCTTGTGAATACTGTATTTCATCATTAAGTAGTAATGAAGTACAATTGACGTTTGAGAGCTTTTTCGTTATCATGTTAATAGATGTCGTTTATTATATACTTCTATTTGAAGTTAGTAATACTTTTTTACAGGAAGAGACTTTGTTACCTAATGATTTACGTCACGTCTGCCGATTCCGTCCTATTCGGATAGTTCCTTCGTGTTTTTTTTCTTTTCTTAGAGTGTATTTTTAACCACCGTCGCCAACATCTGGGAGTCAGACACGTTGACTACTCAGCGAGAGTCGAACAAATGAAAATGAAAATTACCGTAAATCTTAGCGAAATTGATGACTGAAGCCGATATAGAGATTTCACATTCAGTACTAGTTGAACTGATTTACAAATTGTTACTGTGTCACTCTGGCTGCAGGATTTAATGCATTTTGCCTCTGACTGAGCTCTTTAACCATTATCTCGAGTATGGCGATTTCTTGTATTTTTCATAACAAACTCACATACATAATCTTATATACGGAGCTGGGTACCGCAGTGGTTACGTACTGCACTCACCTCGAGGATACGTTGGTTCAACTTCCCATCTGGCCACCCTAAGAGAATCTCGAAAAAATGCACAACTTCGTGATAATGTGGTAATACATCTCGAGAACTGCTGAACTATGGTGTCTTTTTTTGATCGCGTATGCAAATCAACGGACTATTCGCTACGAGGGCAGCTATCAGGTGGATCATAGATTTCTTCAGACTGATCTTTACTTAAACCACTTCTCATCTATAAGAGGCTGTCACGGTGTAAAACGGCAGTAGACAGTCACTATAGACAGTTGCACACATAGTTATCCGAATTTAAATGACTGCATTATTTGTTGAGCAACCGGAACAACTGTTCCAATTTAGTGTCGGAATAACAGTTTATTTACAAGAAACAATGATATAAAACTAAATCCACGTTCGATGGTATTAATAAACAAACGCATTTTATTGTCTTACATTGCATAAAGTTGTACAATCTGATTTGTCCTTGGTCTTAGCTTTCTGTCCAAAATCACAAACGCTACGTCGAGAGGAAAAGACATAAACTGAACAGTTCTTGTTGGTGGTAGGTGCATTTCTATGTTCTTACTTTATAAAAACGTCGTTTTTTTCATTTTATTAATTATTGTCCGTCCTCATTGCAATTTACTGTTCAGTTATATAATGAAGCGCGATCAGGGCAGAGAATTATTAATTAGTTCTACCTCGCTACCTCGTATTTAAACTGTATGTTTTCAACTAATACTTCATTCAGCTCTTAATGAAAGGAATACATTGTTTTCTCTACGGGAGAAAATATTTACTTTGCAGATTCCATGACACGTTTATTTATCCAGAATGAGATTTTCACTCTGCAGCGGAGTGTGCGCTGATATGAAACTTCCTGGCAGATTAAAACTGTGTGCCCGACCGAGACTCTAACTCGGGACCTTTGCCTTTCGCGGGCAAGTGCTCTACCAACTGAGCTACTGAAGCACGATTCACGTCTCGGTCGGTCACACAGTTTTAATCTGCCAGGAAGTTTCATGTTTATTTATGTTTAGTCTAGCACATCCAGAGCTGCAGCCACAGTTCGGAGGAGAGACACGTTTACGGGTGCGTAGTATAATGGTTCAGATGGCTCTGAGCACTATGGGACTCAACTGCTGAGGTCATTAGTCCCCTAGAACTTAGAACTAGTTAAACCTAACTAACCTAAGGACATCACAAACATCCATGCCCGAGGCAGGATTCGAACCTGCGACGTAGCGGTCTTGCGGTTCCAGACTGCAGCGCCTTTAACCGCACGGCCACTTCGGCCGGCTGGGTGCGTAGTAGGTTCAGCTGATGTCGGACATTAGAATTTCATTGAAACAATAACGGGTAAACATCGATAGTACACAGATGCAGAATTCTGCAAATAAATAATCTTGGTGGCGAGTAGAACAGGTGGACATCGGTATTTCAGGATCATTTATACTCAGTTTTAGCCTCAGGAGCTGAATTACTTCCATATTGAGGGAAAATGCTGAAAATGTATCTGTGCAATCCTTTGAATCTAACGGCGTTGAGAACAAACCGCTTGATCTGATCGCAAAGACTGTAGATCCTTCACTACGTAATCAGTGCCAGTCTCCCTTATCACCAAACTTTAGCAACGATCGGAGACTGTGGCAGAGTCTTTGAGTAATTGGAAGCCCATCTGGGATGAAAGAGTAAGTCGTCGTGATTAAAACTAACGCGTGTCGGGAAGCGCGGCTTTTTGGTGTTGCCTTGCGTCGCCGACTGCCCTTCCGGGCGAGATGAATCGCGGCGGTGGTTTGATTGTGCTCGGAGATGAGGGCACTTAACTTGCCAACACACACCACTCAGGCACTCGCCTCCTGACACGGCCTTAATGGAAACTGATTACGATGGTAATGATAATGTTGCGTGTTAGAGACAAAAGGCGCCATAACCTTCGGATTACGTACGGGGAAAAAACCCACACTGGGCGGAGACTGGAGAAGTAAAAAACAATTAAATAACGCTAAAGGAAGCAGTGTTTGTGTTATGACTATGCAAAACATGTTGACCGCTAATGTACTGTAAGGACGACGAACGGGCATTTTGACTCAAAGTAATTGCTTCTCGGCATCTCATCTCGCCGCTGCTCGCGTTAATAAAACAGCTGTAATACATTTCGGAATTTGAAATGAGGCCAAATAGATTTCTTAGCCCATCGTTATTGTGACTCCTAATTTCATTTACTTACGCCGATTCACTTTGATCTGCATGGGGGACAAATGTAAGCTTTCAGTAGTCTAAACAGTGACCTACTTCAGTCCCACACAGCCATCGAAGGCTGTTATGGGTCTCCGGTACTTCTCACTTGGCAAGGGTGACAGTGACAACACAACGGTTGCGGTCATCGCTAAGCTGGGAAGAACGCCACTTGTTACATCTACCTTTAAAATAAGAAAAAAAAGTGTGTCACAGTCAGTTCGGAGTCTCGATATCCAAGCGACCATTTTATCATATTTTCTCTCCTGGTAATAGCGCAGTAAATTAATGACTACATTCGACTTACGTCATTCCATAATTGCTACAGTAGCCCTATAAAATTACACTACTACACTGCTGCTCGCGTTGGTCGAGATCCAATGACTGTTAGCAGAATATGGAATCGGTGCTTTCAGGAGGGTAATACAGAACGCCGTGCTGGATCAGAAAAATGGTTCAAATGCCTCTGAGCACTATGGGACAACTTCTGAGGTCATCAGTCCCCTGGAACTTAGAACTACTTAAACCTAACTAACCTAAGGACGTCACACACATCCATACCCGAGGCAGGATTGGAACCTGCGACCGTAGCGGTCGCTCGGTTCCAGACTGTAGCGCCTAGAACCGCTCGGCCACTCAGGTCGGCCGTGCTGAATCCCAACAGCCTCGTATCACTAGCAGTCGAGATGACAGGCATCTTATCCGCATGGCTGTGACGGATCGTGCAGCCATGTCTCGATCCCTGAGTCAACAGATGGGGACGTTTGCAAGACAACAACCATCTGCACGAACAGTTCGACGACGTTTGCAGCAGCTTGGACTATCAGCTCGGAGACCATGGCTGCGGTTACCCTTGACGCTGCATCACAGACAGGAGCGCCTGCCATGGTGTACTCAACGACGAAACTGAGTGCACGAATGGCAAAACGTCATTTTTTCGGATGAATCTAGATTCTGCTTACAGCATCATGATGGTCGCATACGTATTTGGCGACAACGCGGTGAACGCACATTGGAAGCGTGTATTCGTCATCGCCATAATGGCATATCACCCGGCGTGATAATATGGGGTGCCACTGGTTACGCGTCTCGGTCACCTCTTGTTCGCATTGACGGTACTTTGAACGGTGGACGTTACATTTCAGATGTGTTACGACCCGTGGCTCTACCCCTCATTCGATCCCTGCGAAACCCTACATTTCAGTAGGACAATGCGCAACCGCATGTTGTAGGTCCTGTACGGGCGTTTCTGGATACAGAAAATATTCTACTGCTGCCCTGGCCGGCACATTCTTCAGATCTCTCACCAACTGAACACGTCTGGTCAATGGTGGCCGAGCAACTGGCTCATCACAATACGCCCGTCACTACTCTTGATGAACTGTGGTACCGTGTTGAAGCTGCATGGGCAGCTGTACCTGTACACGCCATCCAAGCTCTGTTTGACTTAATGCCCAGGCGTATCAAGGTCGTCATTACGGCTAGAGGTGGTTGTTCTGGGTATTGATTTCTCAGGATCTATGCACTCAAATTGCGTGAAAATGTAATGACATGTCAGTTCTAATATAACATATTTGTCCAATGAATACCTGTTTATCATCTGCCTTTCTTCTTGGTGTAGCAATTTTAATGGCCAGTAGTGTACAAGGAAAACTAGAAGGAGACGTCTCACAAAGGGTTTCTTTGTAATATGAAACATTTATTAGAACCTACTCAGACTGGGCCACAATCTACTTTTATTTATTTAAATTTTTATCCAGACATGATAGTATTCCAAATTACTATCAGAAGAAATTAAAATCATAGCCCGACAGGAAGTTTTTGACGGAAGATCGTGATGGATTAGAGCTATGACATACATCTGCATCTGCATCTCCATGACTACTCTGCAGAAAGTTCATCGAACCACTTTCACAAAATTTCTCTACTGTTCTACTCCCGAACAGCGCGTGGCAAAACGAATACTTGAGTCTCTCTGCGAGAGCTTTGATTTCTCTTACTTTATTACAATGATCATTTATCCCTATGTAGGTTGGTGTCAACAAAATACTTTCACATTCGGAGGATAGCGCTGGAGATTGAAATTTCGAGAAAAGAACCTGTCCGCAACATAAAACTCCGTTGTTTTAATGACTGCCACACCAACTTGCGTATCATTTCCGTCACACTGTCTCCCCTACTTCGCGATAACACGAAACGAGCTGCCCTTCTTTCAATGTATTCGATATCGCCCTTCAATCGTATCAGGCAATCAGTACTCTAGCAGAGAACGGACAAGTGTACTATAGATAGTCTCTTTAGTAGACCTGTCGATTCTTCTGCTAATGAAACACAGTCTTTGTGTAGCTTTTCCCACAACATTATCCGTGTGATCTTTTCAATTTCAGTTGTTCGTTACTGTAATTCTTAGGTATTTAGTTGATTTGACAGTTTTTAGATGTGTGTGATTTAACGTGTAAAAGAAATTTGAAGCATTTCTTTTAGTACTCATGAGGATGAACTCACAGTTTTCATTATTTAAACATGTGTCATAGCAACTAAGGACTTGTGTCTGCTAGTAGCTGGTCAAACAGACACTAGTCAATAACTAACGGCACTCCACATCAGCAAGACAATTCGCTACACACTCTTTTTACAGGCTCCAGTGAGAGCGTTCCTCATTTTCTGTTGGTTCAAGACGATTTACGAAGATTCCCCATGAGTATTACTGCAGTAATGTGTGTTGAAACCTAACGTTTACATCACGTTGCTCCAACGATGCTACTTAAGCCACATTTGTATTCTTCCTGTATATTATTCATTTGGTGACAGAAATAAATAAGACTTGCGCATTAGCCAAGGTGGTGGTTACATAGCCATCTTGCAATTATTTTCTACTCTATCCGTCGGAAATTACTACTACTCTTTCAAAACAAAAGTCAGTAACAACAGGAACAATAAGTATCATTAATAATTATGTCGCAATCACTAATGATACGGTGGATCCATTTAGCAGTGTCGCATTCCCTTCATCTATTGCGTCACGAGCTCTGTGGTGAATGCTGTGTCCCGGCATCTGTATCTCTGTGAACTGGGCTGCCGTTCCTCAGCATGGTTGGTTGCTTGATTCGGGTGAGGGGGCCAAACAGCGAGCTCATCGGTCCCATATCTCAGCGTTAATTTTAGGTTTATACCTCCAACCCCCCCCCCCCCCAAAGACTATGTACATATAATATCAGTGAAAACGAGAAAAAACATGCTGCGATCACCATAAATTACTGACACTTAGCACAGGTATAGTGTGAAGCAATACAAATAATCAGTTTAAAATGAAATGAAACAAATCCATATCTAATGTATCCGCAGCTATCTGCCACCGCGGATTCAACGCTTAGTGGCAACGGTGTATACAAATGTCGAATCCGAACCGGAGGAATCATTTTCCAACCGGCTTCCATCTGTCTCGTCACTCACGTGTTTCTCATAAACAGTCTAAATCTCAGATATGTTCAGTTCGTGACATGTCACCCGTACTGAGGTGCAGGAAGGAAGGAAGATTAGAATTTAACGGTCCGTCGATGGCAATGTTATTGGAGACGAAGTACAAGATCGGGTTGGACAAAGATGGGGAAGGAAATCGACCATATCCTTTGCAAAAAGACTGATCTGGAATTCACTTCAATCTAGAAGGTCCGATGCGAATGTAGTGCATCACCTCACTGTGTAGCCACATAGAGAAATTTTTTCTTTATCAGGTGACTATGAAAAATACACTGCTGGTCATTAAAATTGCTGCACCACGAAGATGACGCGCTACAGACGCGAAATTTAACCGACAGGAAGAAGATGCTGTGATATGCAAATGATTAGCTTTCCAGAGCATTCACACAAGACTGGCGCCGGTGGCGACACCTACAACGTGCTGATATGAGGAAAGTATCCAACCGATTTCTCATACACAAACAGCAGTTGACCGGCGTTTCCTGGTGAAACGTTGTGGTGATGCCTCGTGTAAGGAGGAGAAATGCGTACCATCACGTTTCCGACTTTGATAAAGGTCCGATTGTAGCCTATCGCGGTTGCGGTTTATCGTATCGCGACATTGCTGCTCGCGTTGGTCGAGATCCAATGCATGTTAGCAGACTATGGAATCGGTGGGTGCAGGAGAATAATACGGAACGCCGTGCTGGATCCCAACGGCCTCGTATCACTAGCAGTCGAGATGACAGCCATCTTATCCGCATGGCTGTAACGGATCGTGCAGCCACGTCTCGAAAAAAATGGTTCAAATGGCTCTGAGCACTATGGAACTCAACTGCTGAGGTCATTAGTCCCCTAGAACTTAGAACTAGTTAAACCTAACTAACCTAAGGACATCACAAACATCCATGCCCGAGGCAGGATTCGAACCTGCGACCGTAGCGGTCTTGCGGTTCCAGACTGCAGCGCCTTTAACCGCACGGCCACTTCGGCCGCAGCCACGTCTCGATCCCTGAGGCAACAGATGAGGACGTTTGCAATACAACAACCATATGCACGAACAGTTCGACGGCGTTTGCAGCAGCATCGACTGTCAGCTCGGAGACCACGGCTGCCGCTACCCTTGACGCTGCATCACAGACAGGAGCGCCTGGGATGGTGTACAACGACGAACCTGGGTGCACGAATGGCAAAACGTCATTTTTTCGGATGAATCTAGGTTCTGTTTACCGCATCATGATGGTCGCATCAGTGTTTGGCGACATCGCGGTGAACGCACATTGGAAGTGTGTATTCGTCATCGCCATACTGGCATATCACCCGGCGTGATGGTATGGGGTGCCATTGGTTACACGTCTCGGTCACTTCTTGTTCGCATTGACGGTACTTTGAACGGTGGACGTTACATTTCAGATGTGTTACGACCCGTGGCTCTACCCTTCATTCGATCCCTGCGAGACCCTACATTTCAGTAGGATAACGCGCGACCGCACGTTGTAGGTCCTGTACGGGCGTTTCTGGATACAGAAAATGTTCTACTGCTGCCCTGTCCAGCACATTCCCCATATCTCTCACCAATTGAAAACGTCTGGTCAATGGCGGCCGAGCAACTGGCTCATCACAATACGCCCGTCACTACTCTTGATGAACTGTGGTACCGTGTTGAAGCTGCATGGGCAGCTGTACCTGTACACGCCATCCAAGCTCTGTTTGACTCAATGCTCAGGCGTATCAAGGCCGTTATTACGGCCAGCGGTGGTTGTTCTGGGTACTGATTTCTCAAGATCTGTGCACCCAAATTGCGTGAAAATGTAATCACATGTCAGTTCTAGTATAATATATTTGTCCAATGAATACCCGTTTGTCATCTGCATTTCTTCTTGGTGCAGCAATTTTATTGGTCAGTAGAGTATATGTGCACTTGATAAATAGTTGCACATAGAGCTATCTAGTGTGGGATACTTGACATTGTAGGTTAACCGGTCGTACGATGATTTTGTAAACTGGTAATTGACTCAGTAAGACTTTTCACTTGGTGTTTGCTGTCATACTTATTCGGCGTCATAGGCAACATTTCTGGACAACTGACTCTCAAGGTAAACGTATCATCAATGATTTCCATAAAACTATGGCTTTGGGAACGTATTCTCTTAATCTACTACTTCCACTTTTCGCCAAAAGTACCTCAGTACACCTTCTTTACGAAAAGAGCTCTTGAAATTATACAGTTTGTGATTAACTCTGGGGTTATTATGCCCTGAGTTCATGAAAAAATCCCTACACCGATCTCCGGTGGGTGTCTACCTATGTTTGCCTTCCGGCAGCCAAGGAAAGAATAACGGTAGGTTGAACCCGTTTGGACGCATTTTGTAATAACGTCGCAGTAGTTCAAGTTGTCACTTTTACTGTACGCACGTCGGGATAACACAAATACCACGCAAATCCATTGCCTACATGTCTGTTCGGTGCTAACCTAACCGAATAGGAGCTATGCTACGTTCCCTATACGCTGCAGTAACGCCCTTAAACTGAAACTTTTTGATTTCCCATTATACAACTTCTTGCTCGACGAATGATCCGTAATTAGAGACTGGAAAATTGCAGAGGTCATATCAGTACTGAAGAATGGAAAATTAGTACTTAGATGACTTAATGACCCATATTACTGACGTCGATTTGCAGTAGGTCTTTGCAACATATACTGTGTTCGAATATTATGAATTACCTCGAGGAAAACGATTCATTGACAAATGGTCAACACTCATACAGAAAATATCGTTCTTGTGAAGCAAAACTATCTCTTTATTCACACGAAGTAATGAATGCTATCAACAGAGGATTGCAAATTGATTCCATTTGTCTAGATTTTCAGATGACTTTTGACATCGTTCCTTACAAAAGACTTGCGTTCATGTTACATGCCTACGGACAATCGTCTCAGTTGTGATAATGGATTCATGTTTTTTTTTTCCAGGAAATCCACAGTTCGTAGTAATGACTGACGGTAAGACATCGAGTTAATCAGAAGTGATATCTCGCGTTCCGGAAGCTTTATAGGCCCTGTGTTGTTCCTAATCTATGTAAACGATTTAGGAGACGGTCTGAGCAGGCCTCTTAGATTGTTTTCGGATGATGGCGTCATTTATTTTCCTGTAAAGTCATGTGATGATCAGAAGCAACTGCAAATTGATTTATGGAAAATATCTGTATGGTGCGAAAAGTGACAATTGATTCCAAATAAAGGAAAGTGTGAAATCACCTACATGAGTACTAAAAGGAATCTGCTAAATTTTGGTAATATGACAAGTCACACTAATCTGAAAGCTATGAATTCAACTCAGTACTTAAGGATTGCAGTGGAATCATGGCATAGATAATGTCGTGATGGAAACTAATGAAAAAGTGCCACTTGATTAGCAGAACACTTAGAGCATGCAACCGTCTGGTGTATAGACTGTGTACACTATGCTTGCCCGACCTCTTCTGGAGTACTGCTGCATGGTGTGGGATCCGCATCAGTTATGATTGAAGGAGGACATTGAAAATTTTCAAAGAATGGTTGCTCGTTATCTATTATTTCAAATTAGGGGAGACCGAATATGATAGGCGAGTTGGAGTGGCGATCATTAAAAGAAAGGCTTCTTTCGTTGTTACGGGGTATTTTCACGAAATTTCAATGAGGAACTGTCTCCTCGTAATTCGAAAATATTTTGTTGACACCAGTCGATATAGGGAGAAATGATCATCGTGATGAAGTAAGAGAAATAAGAACTCGCACACAAAGATTTAAGTGTTCGTCTTTCCCGTGCCCTGTTCGAGGTTGGAACGCTTGAGAAATAGTCTAAAGGCGGTTTGATGAACCCTCTGCCAGGCACTTATTTGTGAATTGCATAGTAGTCGTGTAGATGTACTCACTTAAAATCCACCCAGCAGAACTTCGACATTTTATCTGCTGCAAAATGGGTGTAATGGATTATCTGGGATACACAGTAAACTTTGTTCTCTGTGAATCGAGTAACATTGACTTTGATTAGCACATTTAACGAAATTTCGAGTGCGCTATCAAGTTTGTTTCTTCATATACACACCAACTCTAGTAGTGACTCACTGGACATTCTGGCGGAGTTCGCTAACTCAGCATCCGTCAGCACGTTAGCTTCAGGGTCATGACATCAAAGCATCCAGTTCTTGGACAACTGAACTTGTTGTATTTCACATATATCAGCATCTGTGCTTTCTTACCACCAAAGCTGATCTCAGAATTCTGCATTTATTACATTCAGCCATGTGTACCGTGGCCATTCCGGGAATCCTGATATCAGCATCATTAACGACACCATCACCCCAACCCCCCTCACATCGCTGCGCACCTGCCCAACACCCAAATTGCTCATAATCATGCTATCAGCCCATTGCATGCAGTTTCAGCCACCCCCCATTATTCCCCCCCCCCCAATCCTTCAAGCAATGCTTATATAATAATCTGATCGTGTATGCATCATTTTTTACTGTCTGGCATGAAGCGCTACCAGCAGCAGCATATAGCAACAGCAGCAGCAATCAGCTGGGAAGAAGAAAACTATCAGTATTTTGTCAATCCCTCTCTAATTAGTATTATTACTATTATTATTATTATTATTATTATTTTGTGTGTATGTCATTGTATTTAGGGCTTTGATATCACTGTTACAGATGAGGGCATCGAAGTGTTGCACACTTTGCAGCGGCAGTTACTTCCTGCAGGATAATTTCCTGACTTTTCGGACTTGGTGTATGTGGACTATGCCATAGCAAAACTACAGCTGGCAACTCCCACAAGAGTACTGTTATTCGTGAACACATGCAATGTCAGTGCCAGTGTCTCTTAACAAGTGAATGTAGGCCTGGCAATGACTTTGATGTAGTTATACAAGTAGAATATGCACAAAATGGTGATGCTAAAGTGAATTATTCATTGTATGAGTAGGACTTTCTATGCAGTGTCATGGAATTTATAGAGAGAAAGATAACAGACAAATATAACACATCTTATACTTTTATTGACATTCACATGTTTGTATGTCTGAAAGAACAGACATCATTTGGATCCAGCAGCGACTATGAATGAAGACACAGGGGAGTTACAGGCACTGGCTGCGAGTGGGCATTGATTTGAATCAATGGGGAAAGTTGAAAATATGTGCTGTACCAGAATTCGAACTCAGGTCTCCTGCTTTGTAGACTGATGCTCTGACCACAAAGCCTTCCAGATACAGTGGTCATTGCAGCTGCACGTGCCTCCCTGTCAGACCCAAATTCTCGAACTTATGCACACATTACAAATGTAGTGTCCCTACCCATTATTCTCAGTACTCACGGCATTCCTTTCAGACATGTGTCCAGATGTGATAGTGCTCAGAGCATTGGCCTAGTAAGCAGCAGGCCTGGGTTCGAATCCTGGCCAGGGTTTGAATCCCAGTATGGCACACATTTTCAGCTTTCCTCACTCACTGAAATCAGTGCCCACACAGAGCCAATGTTTCTAACTTCTTTCTGTCTCAATCCATAGTGGCTGCTGGATCATATCCTACAGAAATGCGAGGACTGCTAATGATCTCTTCAGTGTGGATGCACGTCAGGCTCTAACTCTTACGAGAATCGCCGAAATGCCCCGAGTAATGAGAATACTGGGCAAGGGCATCACAATAGTGGTGTGTAAGTTGATAATATAAGTTTGACGGGTGCTAGGGAAGTTCGTGTAGTTGCGATGACCACTGTGTCTGGGTGTGGGTGGCTTAGTTATCAGAGCATCTATGAAGTAAGCAGGAAATCTTGGTTCGAATCCTGGTCTGGACCAATTTTCAACTTTTCCCATTGATTTAAGTCAATGCCCAGTCACAGCCAATGTCTGTAATTCCTTTGTGTCTTAATTCAAATGTTTGGTCATAAAGTGTCTACAGTAGATATGTATGGCGAGGTAGTGCTAGAATTAACCTCATGGGACACGAATGTATACATCTAAATCATCCAAGAGCTGTTAAACTGAAAGACTTGTATTGTGCATTATCAACTGCAGCAGATAGGTTGTGCCCTTGGAGTCCATATGTAAAACAGATGTATATGAGTTTGTTGAGTACTTGCGCAACAACAGTGTAAATATAGGGCAGCAGGAGCAATAAATGATTTCAGAAGTAATGAATGCTTTACAGAAGCTAGAAATTTGGTGCGAAAATGTCAAAGCGAGGTACTTTTAATAGTATTCACAACGAAACTGTGTCTCGAAAACTGGCAAAAATCCAACGAGATTCTGGTTGTGTGTGAAGTACACCAGTCGCAAGACTCAATCAATACCGTCACTGCATGAAGAAGATGCTACCGACGACAATGCTACTAATGCTGAGTTACTAAATACACTTTTCCGAAATTTTTTAACCGAAGCAGACGAAGTAAGTATTCCAAAAATCGAATCAACAACTGCCGCCAACATAAGCCACATAGATGTACATATAACTGATGTGGCAAAGCAACTTACATCACTTAATAAAAACAAGTCCTGTAGTCAAACCCTCTTTCCTTCATATTGCAAAAACACCTCAGTATGATACACTCGCAGTATCGGAGTCAGCAGGCATGGCTGACAGATTGGCAGGGCTGTGACATCAAGTCCCATGGAGGACTTAGTGCAGGCAGCAGGCACAGCCCAGCCTCGAACCCACGGCTGCAGCTGGCGGAGTCCAGTCGTCTCGCTGTCTGGCATAGTTCTGGTGTCGTGGTGGCACTGTTGGCTTCTGGCAATGACAAATGATCCCTGACTTAAAATCCGGACTTATATGCGAGTACTATATGCCTGCAGCGTCCATTTGTTTTTCTAAATCCTGGCACCTAGTCGCAATGCCAAAACAAGAGAGCTGCCCTGATGTGGTGACACGGCCCCACTTGTTACACGGTTGCGGCTGTGCAGCGTCATTTACCGCTGAGCTTGGCTACCCTCGCTGCACATTCCACTGGCATATCTGTTAATGTAACCCATATGTCGCCTCACTTGCACCCATTGGCCAGCATCTGTTAACGCAACATTCTACGTCAATTCCATGCTACTTTTTCTTACTTTTGTTAAGGGCTAATAATTTTCCGACTAAGGACTTGGGCACGGCACTACATCGCCATTTTAATGAGCTCCCGTTGACTGAGAGATCGGAGGTGTTTCCCGCCAATTGTATGTCACTCATGACCACGTGGCCGGTGTAGAGTCGCGTCATGGCCTCGCAACGATGCCCCAGGTGCCTGGGTAGAACAGGGGTTCACCTGGATGACCTTGACCAATTGCCGGTGATTCCCCTTGGAGAGGTGACTGCGGAGTGATCTTGAATATCACTAGCACAGGGGTTGAGCCTGACCTCAGATGCACTTGTCAGTGAGCTTGAGGTAAAACCGCTATCTGGCCCCACGTTGATACTAATAATCTACTGTCCCTTTAGATGACGTTATCTTATCAGCAGACGTGCGGGTTATCTATCCCCTCTTGTTCCCCCACCCCCCACCCCCGCCACCATAATAACCACATACAATATTGAGGTGGTTTGGCTCCAAGAAACAAAATTTCGTAAGAAAATTTTCTAAATATATTTTCCGATAGTTATCAGGATCTGTTGGTCAGAAAACTCACACATGTTGATACCATATTACATCACCTGGAAACACACTGGCGAAATATTAGTTTTGGGAACTTAGAGAACGGATTAGTAACAACTGTAAATCATTGGATGGCTTGCTGTTGATCATATGTGATGAACAGAATTTCACAGGGTATCTGACAGCATTGTCAGTGAGTAAAATTCTCCCACGTATCGGCCATTTTTGCAAATGGCCTTCCTCAGGGTGTTTTTGCTAAACGAGAAAAGCTTTAATTCTTACGTAGTGGTGGAGGACGCTGTTGCCGTTATCTGATAGGGTATTTAGGATGATGAGGAAGGGTGTTAAATGTCTTCTATTGGTGTCTGAATTGTTTCTTGACATTGGTGGAAATAGGATGAGCGGCAAACAGATAAAATTTCGAGAGGATTGCTTACTGGCGAAACACACACCTTTTAGGAGGAAGATTATACAGTCCATAGAAATAGCCGAGTGATCTGCCAACGTGAATGGAGAGAACGAGTACAGACTTCCGGCGTCTTGGCTGCCAGCAGTAACAGCGGTACAGAACTGCAGCTCTTGTGAAGCAACACAAACAGGTGCGCGGAAGGCTACAGCGGCCACAGGTACACAGAGTACTAACACACCTCAGCCGGCACCAAGCAGGTATAGCCGCTAATTAGTGTTTCTTCTTCTCTGTTAATAGATGGCATTACATCTTATATACCATTCGAAAGTGAGAAATCGATATATTTAATGGTGCATAACACAATCGATCTCTTTCGATATTTTGCCAGTTATAAGCAACCCTTTTAAGATTTTCTTACGTTTATCCCTCTCTCCCTGCCCTCCCCCCCCCCCCCCCCCCCCACTTAATCTCATTAAGAAAACACCTCCAGAAACAGTGAAGTGTACAAAGCAAGGAACAAGAAAATTCATACACGGTGTGTGAGAAATGTCTAGCGGCGTTGCATATACTTGTTTTTTCTCGGGTACACGATAGCAGCAAAAACTTCTAAAACATTATTATCTTCACTCCTCATCACTTCAATAAATAGTAGGGATTGATTTATAAAGAATTCCTATCAAAAAGTTATAGAGTTCTGAGAATAGTCTGTAAGACAATTTATGCTGATTTTCACAAATTTAAATAGTAAATATAAGGTCGACTATGGGGAAAAATATTAATAAGTCAATGGTTTAAGGAAACTCAACCATTTCCATCAATGACAAGAAATAATTCAATGACCGATAAAGGACATCTAACACATCTCCTTATCCTCGATACCCTACCAGATGGAGATAACAGCCTCTTCTTCCAGTACATAAGAACAAATGTCTTTCTCATTCAGCATCTAGCAGAAACACCAGGAGGAAGGCCACCTTTAGTTATGGCCGAAACTTCGGATAATTTTGCACGTTGACATCACATACCCTGAAGAACTTTATTGACTGCGATAACGGTGCGGAATCCTACGCTTATCATACGTGGTGACTTGGCCGCTGGAAGATGAGTATCAACGGCCTAGGGACCAATATGTGCAATTATGACTTCGAAGTTCTTAGAGGGTGCTCCAGTGATTGACAGATGCATTGTGTTCGACTTTGCGGCATCGTATTTAGTACAAGTTAATTATCGGTCATATTTAATCAACTTGCCTAAACGGTATACAATTCCGTAAGTATGTTACGGTAAATGGTATTCATACGTCGAAATATTTGAAAAGATCAACTGTCGATAAAAAGCTGAGAATAAATTAAAATATAGTTTTATTTCAAGAAAACCTTCACTTTAAGCAACCTTGATCTTCATAGGACTCGGGGGGATGAGAATGGATTCGCATGCATGGATGTTCCTTGGGAAAGTGCACGGCTGATTCCTATCTGAATCCAAGTTTGTGCTCTGTCTCCAGTGACCTCGTGGTTAAACCCTATACTCCCTTCCTTGTTGTTCCCCTGGTCGAGGTAAATCTGACCGCACGAAATCAGAAGACAAGAATTTACTTTTTTACAAGTGATTAAAACTTAAACAGCGTGTATCAGATTCGGAAATGGGGGCTTGTCAAACTTTTTTATTATAACAGTGTTACGAAATACAGCTCTAATAGTTACTGGAGATTAAAGATCATTTTAAACTGATGAGAACATGTTTCAGAAGAAACATAAGCAAACTGTAGCAACAACCAGCTCTGGGTCGGAATGTGTTGAGATATAAAGGAGTACTTTCAGAATTACTATTACAGCGTAATAAGGAGGACTTACAAGGGTACAGTGCACACCGATATGTCGAAACCCACTCTGAAATATTTTATGCAGGAGGGGTACAACGAAAGAAACACACCGTCAAAATTTTAGCTTCTAAGACACACTGCAAGTATTTTTTTTTAAAATCGTTATATTTACTCTTATGTCAGTGGTTTGTTTAGCCATTCTTGCCTAGCGCGTAATCGCCTGTCACAAGAGAACATAGCGCTGCGAAATGTTAATATTCGGTGTGACACAAGTGAATTAGGAGACCCTAAAGTTTAAACCATACAAAAAATATCACGTGTCAATGTTTTCTATGTGAGGCAGCTCGTATCGACAGCTAAATTGTTGCATATGCAATTCTTACAAAGATGATTAGCAGAGGAAAATAAATGAAGGCAGTGTTCGATGTTGCATTACATCTACATCTACATCCATACTCCGCAAGCCACCTGACTGTGTGTGGCGGAGGGTACCCTGAGTACCTCTATCGGTTCTCCCTTTTATTCCAGTCTCGTATTGTTCGTAAAAAGAAGGATTGTCGGTATGCTTCTGTGTGGGCTCTAATCTCTCTGATTTTATCCTCATGGTCTCTTCGCGAGATATACGTAGGAGGGAGCAATATACTGCTTGACTCTTCGGTGAAGGTATGTTCTCGAAACTTTAACAAAAGCCCGCATCGAGCTGCTGAGCGTCTCTCCTGCAGAGTCTTCCACTGGAGTTTATCTATCATCTCCGTAACGCTTTCGCGATTACTAAATGATCCTGTAACGAAGCGCGCTGCTCTCCGTTGGATCTTCTCTATCTCTTCTATCAACCCTATCTGGTACGGATCCCACACTGCTGAGCAGTATTCAAGCAGTAGGCGAACAAGCGTACGATAACCTACTTCCTCTGTTTTCGGATTGCATTTCTTTAGGATTCTTCCAATGAATCTCAGTCTGGCATCTGCTTTACCGACGATCAACTTTATATGATCATTCCATTTTAAATCACTCCTAATGCGTACTCCCAGATAATTTATGGAATTAACTGCTTCCAGTTGCTGACTTGCTATTTTGTAGCTAAATGATAAGGGATCTATCTTTCTATGTATTCGCAGCACATTACACTTGTCTACATTGAGATTCAATTGCCATTCCCTGCACCATGCGTCAATTCGCTGCAGATCCTCCTGCATTTCAGTACAATTTTCCGTTGTTACAACCTCTCGATACACCACAGCATCATCTGCAAAAAGCCTCAGTGAACTTCCGATGTCATCCACAAGGTCATTTATGTATATTGTGAATAGCAACGGTACTATGACACTCCCCTGCGGCACACCTGAAATCACTCTTACTTCGGAAGACTTCTCTCCATTGAGAATGACATGCTGCGTTCTGTTATCTAGGAACTCCTCAATCCAATCACACAATTGGTCTGATAGTCCATATGCTCTTACTTTGTTCATTAAACGACTGTGGGGAACTGTATCGAACGCCTTGCGGAAGTCAAGAAACACGGCATCTACCTGTGAACCCGTGTCTATGGCCCTCTGAGTCTCGTGGACGAATAGCGCAAGCTGGGTTTCACACGACCGTCTTTTTCGAAACCCATGCTGATTCCTACAGAGTAGATTTCTAGTCTCCAGAAAAGTCATTATACTCGAACATAATACGTGTTCCAAAATTCTACAACTGATCGACGTTAGAGATATAGTTCTATAGTTCTGCACATCTGTTCGACGTCCCTTCTTGAAAACGGGGATGACCTGTGCCCTTTTCCAATCCTTTGGAACGCTACGCTGTTCTAGAGACCTACGGTACACCGCTGCAAGAAGGGGGGCAAGTTCCTTCGCGTACTCTGTGTAAAATCGAACTGGTATACCTTCAGGTCCAGCGGCCTTTCCTCTTTTGAGCGATTTTAATTGTTTCTCTATCCCTCTGTCGTCTATTTCGATACCTACCATTTTGTCGTCTGTGCGACAATCTAGAGAAGGAACTACAGTGCAGTCTTCCTCTGTGAAACAGCTTTGGAAAAAGTCATTTAGTATTTCGGCCTTTAGTCTGTCATCCTCTGTTTCAGTACCATTTTGGTCACAGAGTGTCTGGACATGTTGTTTTGATCCACCTACCGCTTTGACATAAGACCAAAATTTCTTAGGATATTCTGCCAAGTCAGTACATAGAACTTTACTTTCGAATTTATTGAACGCCTCTCGCGTAGCCCTCCTCACACTACATTTCGGTTCGCGTAATTTTTGTTTGTCTGCAAGGCTTTGGCTATGTTTATGTTTGCTGAGAAGTTCCCTTTGCTTCCGCAGCAGTTTTCTAACTCGGTTGTTGTACCACGGCGGCTCTTTTCCATCTCTTACGATCTTGCTTGGCACATACTCATCTAACGCATATTGTACGATGGTTTTGAACTTTGTCCACTGATCCTCAACACTATCTGTACTTGAGACAAAACTTTTGTGTTGAGCCGTCAGGTACTCTGTAATCTGCTTTTTGTCACTTTTGCTAAACAGAAAAATCTTCCTACCCTTTTTAATATATCTATCTACGGCTGAAATCATCGATGCCGTAACCACTTTATGATCACTGATTCCCTGTTCTGCGTTAACTGTTTCAAATAGTTCGGGTCTGTTTGTCACCAGAAGGTCTAATATGTTATCGCCACGAGTCGGTTCTCTGTTTAACTGCTTAAGGTAGTTTTCGGATAAAGCACTTAAAAAAATTTCACTGGATTCTTTGTCCCTGCCACCCGTTATGAACGGTTGAGTCTCCCAGACTATATCCGGCAAATTAAAATCTCCACCCAGAACTATAACATGGTGGGGAAATCTACTCGAAATATTTTCCAAATTATCCTTCAGGTGCTCAGCCACAACAGCTGCTGAGCCCGGGGGCCTATAGAGACATCCAATTACCATGTCTGAGCCTGCTTTAACCGTGACCTTCACCCAAATAATTTCACATTTCGGATCTCCGTCAATTTCCTTCGATACTATTGCACTTCTTATCGCTATAAACACGCCTCCCCCTTCCCTGTCCAGCCTGTCTCTGCGGTATACATTCCAATCTGAGTTTAGGATTTCATTACTGTTTACGTCTGGTTTCAGCCAACTTTCTGTCCCTAGTACTATATGGGCGTTGTGACGGTTTATTAATGAGAGCAGTTCTGGGACCTTTCTATGGACGCTCCTGCAGTTTACTATTAGCACATTAATATTGTTATTCCCTGTTGCATTTTGCCTACTCCTACCTTCCCGCGTCTCAGGAGGCGTCTTGTCGGGCCTAGGGAGGGAATTCTCTAACCTAAAAAACCCCCATGTGCACTCCACACGTACTCCGCTACCCTTGTAGCCGCTTCCGGCGTGTAGTGCACGCCTGACCTATTCAGGGGGACCCTACATTCCTCCACCCGATAGCGGAGGTCGAGAAATTTGCACCCCAGATCTCCACAGAATCGTCTGAGCCTCTGGTTTAAGCCTTCCACTCGGCTCCAAACCAGAGGACCGCGATCGGTTCTGGGAACGATACTACAAATAGTTAGCTCTGATTCCACCCCACGAGCGAGGCTTTCCGCCTTCACCAATTTTGCCAACCGCCTGTACGAACTGAGGATGAAATCTGAACCCAGCCGGCAGGAGTCATTGGTGCCGCCATGAGCAACAATTTGCAGTCGGGTGCACCCAGTGTTCTCTATCGCCGCCGGGAGGGCCTCCTCCACATCTCGGATGAGATCCCCCGGCAAGCTGACAGAGTGAACACTGGCCTTCTTCCCCGACCTTTCCGCTATTTCCCTAAGGGGCTCCATCACCCGCCTAACGTTGGAGCTCCCAATAACTAACAAACCCCTCCCCCCGTGTGCCTGCTCGGACCTTGCTGAAGGAGCAGCAACAGGCAGAGCGGGCGATGCCACACGGCCAGCCTCCACATTTACCCTCCGCCTCGTGCGCCGCGAACGCCGCTGAACCCGCCACTCCCCTTGGGGAGAGGTTGGCCCAACCGCGGCCGGTATCCGCGAAGATGTCTCGACAGCAGGGACAGTGGGTGAAGCATGTAACACCTGGGGTGTACCTTGCGATGCACCAGACTCCCCACTGCCGCTACACTCCGAGGCAGCAGCCTGAAGACGGCTGACCGCGGCCATCAACACGTTCAGCTGTTCGCGAACAGTGGCCAGCTCCTCCTGCGTCCGTACACAGCAGACGACTTCCACCAGTAGTGATTATAATTTATTGAAATCGCATATTTTTTACATATAGACTACATCATTTTATAACAGTTTCTGTAGCAAAGTTCTTACCATGATTTTTGTATAATGTGTATCATAGCAACAATGAAACTGTTCCTTGTTTATTTCCCATAGTCGTCCCAATAAAGCGAAGCGTCATCTCACTGAAGAAAAAAACGTTTTCCATATGTCAGGTGCACCTGACAAAAGAAATATTATGCTTTCGCGGACGTCACAGTAATTACCAGTTTTATTTAGACAGACTTGCCGTGGAGTAAGAAATAGTCCTGGCCCTTGCTCTGCTTAGTGTGCTGCACAACGAGCATACTTAAAGCATTCACAAAATATGCCGATACAATCTGATAATGCACAAATGACACAAGTAGAAGAATCATTTTCTCCTGATGAACCTCAAATGATACAGAGCTGTCGGAAACTCTGTTATCCGACATTTACCTTAAAATACTTTCCACAGTCGGGAAACTTCTTATCGAGAGTCCATTGGTTGTTCTGGCTGGAATCTACAATATATCAACAGTCTTTTAGTCGTTCTCCTGAAAGACAGCGATATCGTTATGTGCACGACAAGAGTCCAGCAAAATTATTGAATTAGTTCATCCAGCTGGTTAGAAACCGTTTCAAATGAAATGTTAAAAACTATTCTTCACTATGTTTTACGATTTCGATAAGTCTGTTATAAGATTTTTGCCACTATACAGTTCCTTTTTATTTTTCGTCCTAATATGCCTTGAAGTCCCTGAAGGCAGATACAAATCTACGGAAATAGTAATCACTGTCATTTTTGTATATGAGTGTGCTATAGCATTGACCGGCTGCACAATGAACTCTTTTTTTCCGTGTCCAAGTAAAAAAATGCGGTTTTCTCGCAGTACTTTCATGAAACCTGACTTATCGGCGTTAGGCACAGGGGATATGAGGATAACAACAAGCTACAATTTCATATCAGCTGTGAATTAATGTCATGTCCTCTAAACTTTCGCTTGCTTGCTTTGCGAGCTAACATACTGTACCCTTTCTTGAATCTACTCAGTCAGGTCGAAGAAGACTTGAAACCAGAAATGTTCATCTCATTTGCGATTCGTAGGACCCGGTCTCGTATATCTCGATCAGTAACAGTGTACTGCCTCTCAAGAGCAGCTCTGCATGATTCATATCTCAAGAAAACGCCTCTACGGAACTGTTCGTGTTATTTACACAAGTTCAGGGGTTTATGTTGGTCATTAGTGGGGATAACGACACTATCTGGCCACTCTGTACACTAAATTTTTCAGACTGTTTTTCTTTCACTGTTTTACGAGTTTCTTTTTGGCACGCGTTTATTACTTCGTGTAAGTCTTTTTTCCATTTATACAGTTCGCCGTCAGATTTTACGAAACAAAACTGGATTAGCACAGCGCACAACATTAAGCGTTAAAAACAATAAACATTAATTCTGTTTTACCTCCACTGTTAACATTTACACTGCCGCAAAAGTAACTGGTAATTATTTTGGATATTAAATTAGGTGCATATTAGCCTGAACAGTAACTGCAAACACTTGTTTCAGACGAAAACTGAAATTCGCTTTACATACGCAGATAAAAAAAAAAAAAATGGTTTGCATCACCCCAGTTCCCAGAACTCCTGAAGACAGACGTTGACTGTGGATATTGTATCATAGACACAGTCCTTTTGTCTGTCCAGAGATGTCACTAAACCCGCACAGAGATGTAAACAACGATGCATGAGCAGCGCCTATTAGACGGAGGGGTTCCGACAGCCGATTAGTTACAGTCATTCCACGAGGAAAGAGGTACACAGCTCGTGTTGTCTGTAGTTCAACCATGCCTAGACGGTCAACACCGCGGTTTGATAGCGTCCGCATTGTTACATTGTGCCAGAAGGGCTCTCAACAAGGGAAGTATACAGGCGTCTAGGAGTGAACCAAAGTGATGTTGTTTCGACATGGAGGAGGAACTTTCATTGACATGCTTCGCTCAGGCCGCCCAAGGGCTACTACTGCAGTGGATGACCGATGCCTACGGATTATGGCTCGGAGGAAGTCTGACAACAAAGCCACGATGTTGAATAATGCTTTTCGTGCAGCCACTCGACGTCGTGTTACGACTCAAACTGTGCACAGTAGGCTGCACAATGTGCAACTTCACTCCGGACGTCCATGGCGAGATTCATCTTTGCAACAACGACACCATACAGCGCAGTACAGATGCGCCCAACAACATGCCGAATGCACCGCTCAGGATTGGCATCACGTTCTCTTCACCGATGAGTGTCGCATATGCCTTCAACCAGACAATCGTCAGAGGCTTGTTTGGAGGCAACCCGGTCAGGTTGAACGCCTTAGAGACACTGTCAAGTGAGTGCAGCAAATGTAGGTTCCCTGCTGTTTTGGGGTGGCATTATGTGGGTCCGACGTACGCCGCAGGTGGTCATGGAAGGCGCTGTAACGGCTGCGCAATACATGAATGCCATCCTCTGACCGATAGTGCAACCATATCGGCAGCATATTGGAGAGGCATTCGTCTTCATGGACGACAATTCGCGCCCCCATTGTGCACATCTTGTGAATGACTTCCTTCGGGATAACGACATCGCTCGGCTAGAGTGGCCAGCATATTCTCAAGACATGAACCCTATCGAACATACCTGGGATAGATTGAAAAGGGCTGTTTATGGACGAGGTGACCCACCAAACACTCTGAGGGATCTACGCCGAATCGCCTTTGAGGAGTGGGACAATCTGGACCAACACTGCCTTGATGAACTTGTGGATAGCACACCACGACGAATACAGGCATGGATCAGTGCAAGAGGATGTGCCACTGGGTGTTAGAGGTACCAGTGTGTAGAGCAATCTGGACCACTACCTCTGATGGTCTCGCCGTATGGTGGCACAATATGCGATGTGTGGTTTCCATGAGCAATAAAAAGGGTGGAAATGATGTTTATGTTGATCTCTATTCCAATTTTCTGTACAGATTCCGGAACTCTCGGAACTTTTTTTGATGTGTGTATTACGACCGCGCCGAGTCGTGTTCTGTGTTTACCGTTGCGCCGTCAACCAAGGATATATGCCTGGCGTTGCGCACGCACTGTGTGCTACAGCTCTGGTTGGGATATACAATTCTCCAGCCGCCTGGAGACCTCGGAATTTGTCAATTTTCATCTTTTCTTAAAAATCCTTACAGTGGGACTTATTAGCCAGAATTTTGGCAGGGTCTTTCTTTAATTGTATTCTTACCGTATAAAACAAAAATTAGGGCATGTTTCGACATGTCAGTTTGGACCATTCCCTTGTTAGTAAATAAAGTTTCGATAAGAAACCCGTGTCTGTAAATGTACTGTTTGGATGTGAAATAAATTTGACGACTGGATCATTTTCAATTCTGTCTTTTCACGTACCGCGCACAGCGCAGACAATGAGCTGTGACGTGTGTGCTTTACACGGGCACATGAATGGGCAGTACGAGAAGTACCTGTCGTCAGGTTCTCTTCTACATGAAGAAGAACATCCTCTTTAATTTCGAGAGTAGCCGCGCGTTGTGGCCGCGTGGTTTGAGGCGTCATGTCAAGGAATGGGCGGCCTCTCCCGCCGGTGGTTCGAGTCCTTACTCCAGCATGGGTGTATGTGTTGTTCTTAGCATAAGTTAGTTTAAGTAGTGTGTAAGTCTAGCGACCGATGACCTCAGCAGTTTGGTCCCTTACGAATTTATGCACATTTGAACATTTTTAATTTCGAGAGTGCGGAGCATTCGTGGAGCATCACAACCAGCCTTCCTAATTACAAACGTGCCAGTTTTTCGCAGCCGTTGTTGTAGCCAGACGAAAATGGCATGTGATTCCTACAGCGACTGCCGAAGGCGCCCTATTCCCGGTATGCGTGCCTACCGTGGAGCGGAAGATCAGAAAGTGATCCGATCTTCAAACTTATTTTAAATCCAAACCGCACATTTCCTGGCACAGTTTCCCTACGAATTTTTGTCTAACCAGTCCTCTCTACAAGCCCTATAAATCCGTAATAGGATTCGTGAAACATACTGTACACCAGGTGTAGAAACATGAAACCGGAATTTCCCTATTGACGGTGCTAGCCATCAGTGTAGGAGCCGTGAGACCGCGTCTGCAGCTCCATCTGCTTCCTGTAACGGCTGACGTCGAATGTCAACACGCAGTAACCCAAGTTCCATACATCAGTATATGTTTCAGACCCTTATACGTGTCGAGTTTTGTGTCTACGAACTACCATTTGCGGACAGCATTGGTCTTCTGTTATCATTTGAAGAAAACTACTGCAGAATCGCATCCAATGCTTGTCGAAGCTTTCGACGTACATGCTCTTAGGAAAACACATTGTTTCGAGTGGTTTAAACAATTCAACAGTGGTGATTTTCACGAGCGAAACTACGAGCGCGGGACACCACCAAAAAAGTTCGATGACAACGAATTTCAGGCCTTACTGGATATAGATGAGACTCAAACTCAACAGCAACTCGCCGAACAATTGAATGCGACGCAGAAATCGTTTTCTCTTCGGCTGAAAGCTATTGGAAATGTGCAGAACGTGGGAAAATGGGTTCTGCATCAACTGAATGAAAGGCAGCAAGAAAGTCGAAGGACTACTTGCGGAATGCTGTTCGCCAGATATAAAAGAATGCCGTTTCTCCATTGAATAGTGATAGGTGGTGAAAAATGGATATATTTTTAGAATCCTAAGCATAGTAAATCGTGGATGAATCCAGCCAAACCATCGCCAACCACTGCAAGACCAAATCGCTTTGGAAAGAAGATATCGCTCTTTGGGATCAGAAGGGTGTCATCTATTATGAGCTGCTATAACCTGGTGGGATCGTTAACCCTGATCGCTACCAACAGCAAACGATAGATTTAAATCGAGCGTTGCATGTAAAACGACCGGAATGTGGAAAAAGGCAACACAAAGTCATATAACTCCATAAGAACACCCCATCACACGCAGCAGAACGGGCCAGGGAAATGATCGAGGCGTTCAGTTGGGAAATACTAGGGCATGCGGCTCATTCTCCAGACTTGGCTCCTTCTGATTATCATTTATTTGCATCACTGAGGCACACTCTTGCTGAACAACGCTTCAGTTCGTATGAAAAAGTACGAAAATGGCCCGCTGACTGGTTCGCTTCAAAAGAACAACCGTTTTTTTGGAGTAGCAAATAAAACTGCCGTGGGAGAAATGTATAAATAGCAATAGAGATTATTCTAAATAAAATATTGTTTATCAGTTTCAAAAAACAGACGTGTAATTATTGCAACTACATTCCGGTTTCATACTTCTACATCTGGTATGCTGTGTGAGATGCTAAGATACTGGAAGAATCCACCACGGTTTGCTATCAAAACTAGATCGCTATCGCAGATTCTAACGAAGGCTGAACTTTAATGACAAATAAAAACGGAATAGAGCCAAAACGAGCGCTGTGGCGAAAGAAGCGTTCATTGACCTGATTTATCGTAACGTAAGGAAAGCTCAAAAGTTTTGGTCTTAGGCAAACCGGTTCAAAATTGTCCATCCAGTCGCTTGCTGATCACACTGCCATTAAATAGGCATAATGCACTGCGTTCATCAAAATACCAAATTCTGTCTTCCGAAAATATATCACTAAAGGCAGTATCACTACAGTTATAGCTTGTGGTCCTTACGTGAAGGTAGAAACAGTCGACACTTGAGATAAGTCCTCTTGGAATCACAGACCACCTTCAAATCTGTCCATGGAGCGAATCCCCGAATGATTTCTCTCGACTGGCCGAAGGAACTGATCCCGTTCTAGCTGCATATTTCGTAGATGACCACAGCTACAGAGGATCCCAAGACACTGTAACATAAGCCACAGATCGTACCATTGCTAGGTAGGATTGAGGCAGACATGCACAGCAGGAGTCAGTCTGTAACAGAATTGTCGAATGTCTGTTGCTTTTAAGTCTCATAACTTTCTCTGAATGGACTAACTCCTGCGTTGGAATCATCATACTTTTCTAAACAACTGGCTGTGTGGAAGGAACACCGCACGCTCGTTTCGCTCACCAGAAATTTGCTGACAAGGGTCTCCTTCTTGATACTGTCTTTTGAAAGTGTCTGATAATGTTCCGCGCAATGATCTCTTTTCGTCATTGTCATTTCATCCGCCTCATTCCACGAAGGCCTGGGTGGCCTGGCACTGCGAAAAGGTCCAGTCTTTAGTCACACAATTTGAAATACGCAATATGGTACCCGAAATTGCCCGAAATATATCAAATAAAACTATGACGTCTTACATAGATCTTATCCTGGACCATCAACTTCGAGGTTTCCCCTTGGACACGAACACACCAATCCCATAGTTTCTGCCGCTTCCTAATGCGTACAGAAAGACTTTCTTTGCTAGCGTGTTTATTGCGATTTGCGATACAACATGAACCTCCTCCAGTGTACAAATATTCACCCTTCAACTTAATTTTCTCCTCGGGAAGGAGGAAGGAGTGTCACAGAGTTGTTTGTGGTAAGTGCGCCGGGTGGGGAGCAACTGTCATCTTGTTTTAAGTTACAAATTCCCGAATAATCTAGGACGTATGCGGTCTTGCATTGTCATGGTGAAGTGGCCGGTTGTTTGTACGCCACTTCTGTTGACGTATTCTCCTCATGTGCTCCTCCAAAAGTATTAGAAAGTCGAAAGCCGCGATAGAACTCTTTATTAACTGTCTGAGTAGCGAGGAGCTCATTGCGAATAAGCCGTTAATGGCAAAAGAAGGAGAACAGATCAACAACAACTTATTGTTACCCTCGACTGGGCTATGTGTATCAAAACTCTTCCACTGGGACGATTGTACCTCACTTCAGGGTCGTAGCCATAAACTCAGTTTTCGTGACCGTGACAGCCTTTCAAGGAAAGTCTGCATCATCATAAAGCAGCTATTGTAAGTTTCCTACACATTTCCATGCGATGTTCTGATCGAAACAGACGTGGCATAAACTTCGTCGCAATCATTCTCAGATTCAGTTCTTCTGACACAATACATTCACATGTATTACACCTAATTCCCAAGGTGTCGCAATGGTCTCTGTTGGTCTATTTATAATCCTGCATAATCAAGTCCTTCACTCTCTAAACATTTTCTGGTGTGCTGCCAGTTGACGGTCGATCGAAACGATAAGTGTTATCAGTCAATTTTTCCCCTATTTTTGAAAAAATTATACTAGTTGTAGGTCTGACGTAGAGCGCTGTCTCTAACTCTTGCTTCAACATTCAGCGCATTACTACAGCGGTTTTCCTAGTGTCCCACGAAAACTTTAAACGAGCAGGTTACACTTTCCGGTTAGCAGTCACAAAATTTCAGACTCACCGTAAGTATACTCACCAACAACTAATGTAACCACTAAGCTCGCAGCCACTTGCTACACTGGCATGAGACACCTGACGGTATTCCAATTGTAGTCGTAACCATTTCCAAGCCAAGTTCAAATATTGGGAACATTCGACTACTAACTCCTATATAAACTGATTTAAAACATTAGAAGTTGTTAAATGACATAAGCCTTATTAGATAAAGAATTAGAGACGTTGTTGAGTATTCTTGAAATATAAATGTTTATTTTTTATGACTACATACACCAAAGTGGTGTATTCTGCTAGCTTTTGGAACTGTTGATTTTGATAGTGATGAACGATTTTGGAATTTTCAGGGAATTTGGATGGCTAGAGATAGGTTTCAATAATCTGAAGGAAGAAGTGAGCTGTCGGTGATGTGGGTATTTGTGGGAAAGACGCTTCGAATGGTTGAGAATGAAAAAGGTGGGTTGAGGACCGAGAGCTGCGTTTTTGGGAGGGAGGAGTGTACAGAAGCAGAGATCTAAAGTGGGGAGGAATACGAGTATGCTATTGAATTTGGAAGGATAGCTAGAGCTCTATCTAGGTTTCATGGTCAGGTAGGGATTAATGCCTCTCGCTGCAGTCATGGACTGTGCGGCTGGTCCGGGCGGAGGTTCGAGTCCTCCCTCTGGTATGGGTGTGTGTGTTTGTCCTTACGATAATTTACGTTAAGTATTGTGTAAGCTTAGGGACTGATGACCTTAGCAGTTAAGTCCCATAAGATTTCACACACATTTGAACATTTTTGATAAGTGCCTCTCCGTTGCTCGCGCGGATGACACTCGTCATCCACATGACTTTCCCACTCATTTTTGTCTGACAGGGCTGGACTGAGTTCGTGCCATTTGCAGTACCTTTCTGTTAACTCTCCGGCTGTTAGTTCCAGTCATTGTTGGCTTTCAGTTACTAAAGATACATTGTTTATGAAACGCTGTTATAGTCTGGAGGACACTGGTCATCCTCGCGAGCTCTGCTGCCACATTCTGAAACAAAGTAAGTCTGTATTACTTTATTGCTTTCCTAGAGTCAATCGATCTTTCACGTGGGTAAATTTAGGCGTACTGAAACTGATTGCAGTTACCTTCCATGTTATCTAGTATTCTCTCTATTTTTAGATTGTGGAAGAAGACTGAGGATTGTATTCATGACAGCGGTCATGATTCAGGAACAGAACAAGAAATGTCAGAAAATTATGAATATGAGTCACAGGAAGAAGTAACTCAAGAGGATGCATTTTTGTAGGGAAAGATGGACTCAGTAAATGGAGGAAAAATAAATATCCTACCAATGTTAGAGCCAGATCTTGTAATATTATTACGCATTTGCCTAGACCAAAAAATCAAGCTCGTATAAAAGAGACAGAGATAGAAATTCAGAATTTATTCTTGGATGAAAACATAATAAGCATTGTCGCAACATGCACTAACATATACATCAATGAAGTTCATAATAACTTCTCTAGGGAAAGGGACGCTAAAGAAACAGATGCGATGAAGATCAGAGCTTTCATGGGTTTGTTATATCTGTATAGATCTTTGAGATGTTCTAGGAAGAGTATATCGAAATTGTGGGATACATCAAAGGGAAACGGACTTGAATCATGTTATTTATGCATGAGTGAAAACCGATTCAGGTTTCTGTTGAGATGTCTGAGGTTTGATAATATCCGTGTTAGAGGTGTTCGCAGAGAGATTGACAAGTTGGCTGCTATCAGAGAGGTACTTGAACTATTCACGAACAATTTCCATAAACATTTTTCACCTAGTGAATATATTACTGTTTTCGAACAGCTTTTGGTATTGAAAGCAATCTGCCCAGTCAGGCAATATATTCCTAGCAAACCTGCAAAGTATGGCTTAAAACTGTTTGCTTTGGTTAACATAAAATCAGCTTACACTTTGAATTTAGAACCGTACGTCGTTAATCAACCAGAGGGACATATAATTCCAGTAATTCAGCTGAAGATATTGTTCTTCGAATGATCGAACCAGTACAAGGTACAAGCAGAAATATTACTGGTGACAACTGGTTTACCAGTTTGTCTTTAGTCAAGAAATTTCAGGCGAAGAAACTGACATACATCGGGACAGTACGAAAAAACAAGAGAGAAGTGCTGAAAGAATTTCTACCAAAAAGAGAAAAAAATCATGTATCATTGGATTTCAGCAGACCTGTTCATTGGTCTCATACTGTCCAAAAGAAAAATAGAACAGTGTTGGTGTTGTCAAGCACGCATTTCGATGACGCTACTGATCATTCAACAGGAGAACACAATAAACATGAAATGATTACTTTCTATAACACGTCAAAAGTGGGGGTAGATCTTCTAGATCAGGTGTCAGGAAATAAGTGTCCAAGGAATAGAAAAGCAACTGAAATCACTCAACAGAGGAAAGTCCACTGGACCTGACGGGATACCAATTCGATTCTACACAGAGTATACGAAAGAACTTGCCCCCCTTCTAACAGCCGTGTACCGCAAGTCTCTAGAGGAACGGAAGCTTCCAAATGATTGGAAAAGAGCACCAGTTCCAGTTTTCAAGAAGGGTCGTCGAGCAGATGCGCAAAGCTATAGGCCTATATCTCTGACATCGAACTGTTTTAGAATTTTAGAACATGTTTTTTGCTCGCGTATCATGTCATTTCTGGAAACCCAGAATCTACTCTGTAGGAATCAACATGGATTCCGGAAACAGCGATGGTGTGAGACCCAACTAGCTTAATTTGTTCATGAGACCCAGAAAATATTAGATACAGGCTCCTAGGTAGATGCCATTTTCCTTCGATACAGTTCCGCACTGTCGCCTGATATACAAAGTAAGAGCCTACGGAATACCAGATCAGCTGTGTGGCTGGATTGAAGACTTTTTAGCAAACAGAACACAGCATGTTGTTCTCAATGGAGAGACGTCTACAGACGTTAAAGTAATCTCTGAAGTGCCACGGAGGAATGTTATGGGACCATTGCTTTTCACAATGTATATAAATGACCTAGTAGATAGTGTCGGAAGTTCCATGCGGCTTTTCGCGGATGATACTGTAGTATACAGAGAAGTTGCAGCATTAGAAAATTTGCAGCGAAATGCAGGAAGGTCTGCAGCGGATAGGGACTTTGTGCAGGGAGTGGCAACTGACCCTTAACATAGACAAATGTAATTTATTGCGAATACATAGAAAAAAGGATCCCTTATTGTATGGTTATATGATAGCGGAACAAACACTGGTAGCAGTTACTTCTGTAAAATGTCTGGGACTATGCATACGGAACGATTTGAAGTGGTATGAACATATAAAATTAATTGTTGGTAAGGCGGATGCCAGGTTGAGATTCATTGGCAGAGTCCTTAGAAAATGCAGTCCATCAACAAAGGAGGCGGCTTGCAAAACACTCGTTCGACCTATACTTGAGTATTGCTCATCAGTGTGGGATCCGTACCAGGTCGGGTTGACGGAGGAGATGGAGAAGATCCAAAGAAGAGCGGTGTCTTTCGTCACAGGGCTATTTGGTAAGTGTGATAGCGTTACGGAGATGTTTAGCAAACTTAAGTGGCAGAATCTGCAAGAGAGGCGCTCTGCATCGCGGTGTAGCTTGCTGGCCAACTTTCGAGAGGGTGCGTTTCTGGATGAGGTATCGAATATGTTGTTTCCCCCGACTTATAGCTCCCGAGGAGATCACGAATGTAAAATTAGAGAGATTCGAGCGCGCACGGAGGCTTTCCGGCAGTCGTTCTTCCCGCGAACCATACGCGACTGGAACAGGAAAGGGAGGTAATGACAGTGGCACGTAAAGTGCCCTCCGCCACACACCGTTGGGTGGCTTGCGGAGTATAAATGTAGATGTAGATGTTTTTCAGAAGAACAATGTGTCGCGTAATACAAGAAGGTGGACTATGGTACTGTTTCGTAATATTTTGAACATTGCGGCCAAAAATGCTTTATGCATAAATACACACATCAAAAAAGTTTTGCATCACCTCGGTTCCGAGAGTTCTGGAACCCGTACAGAGAATTGGAATAGAAATCAACATAAACATTTTTTCCGCCCATTCTATTGCTCGTGAAAACCACACATACAACGAGACCATCAGAAGTGGTGGTCCAGACTGCTGTACACACCTCTGATACCCAATAGCACGTTCTCTTGCTCTGATGCATGCCTGTATTCGTCGTAGCGTACTATCCACAAGTTTATCAAAGTACTGTTGGTCCAGATTGTCCCATTCCTCAACGGCGATTTGGCCTAGATCCTTCAGAGTGGTTGGTGAGTCACCTCGTCCATAAACAGCCCTTTTCAATCTATCCCAGGCATGTTCGATAGGGCTCATGTCTGGAGAACTTGCTGGACATTCAAGTCGAGCGATGTCGTTATAATGAAGGAAGTCATTTACAAGATGTGCACGATGGGGGCGCGAATTGTTGTCCATGAAAACGAATTCCTCGCCAACATGCTGCCGATATGGTTGCACTATCGGTCGGAGAATGCCATTCACGTATGGTACATCTGTTGCGGCGCCGCCTTCCATGACCACGCGTACGCCGGCCTCACATAATACCACCCCAAACCGGCAGGGAACCTCCACTTTGCTGCACTCACTGGACAGTGTGTACAAGGCGTACAGCCTGACCGGGTTGCCTCCAAACTCGTCTCCGACGTTTGTCTGGTTGAAGGCACATGCAACACTCATCGGTGAAGAGAACGTGATGCCAATGCTGAGCGGTCCATTCCTCATGTTGTTGGGCCCATCTGTTCCGCGCTGCATGGTGTCGTGGTTGGAAAGATGGACCTCGCCACAGACGTCGGGAGTGAAGTTGTGCACCATGCTGCTTATTGCGCACAGTTTGAATCGTAGCACGGCGTCCTGTGGCTGCACAAAAAGCATTATTTAATATGGTGTCGTCGCTGACAGGGTTCCTCCTTGCAATAATCCGTAGGTAGCGGTCATCCACTGCAGTAGTAGGCCTTGGGCGGCGTGAGCGAGGCGTGTAATCGAAAGTTCCTCCTCCATGTCGAAACAACATCGATTTGATTCACTCCTGGACGCCTGTATACTTCCCTTGTTGAGAGCCCTTCTGGCACAAAGTAACAAGGAGGCTATCGAACCACGATGTTGACTGTCTAGGCATGGCTGAACTACAGACAACACGAGCCGTGTGCCTCCTTCCTGGTGGAATGACTGGAACTGATCGGCTGTCGGACCTCTTCCGTATAATAGGCGCTGCTCATGGATGGTTGTTTACATCTTTGGTCGGGTTTAGTGACATCTCTGAACAGTCAAAGGGACTGTGTCAGTGATACAATATCCACAGTCAACGTTTATATTCAGGAGTTCTGAGAACTGGGGTGATGCAAACCTTTTTTTGATGTGTGGAAATACAACTGGATGGCTTCAAATCAGGTTGTAAAAAGGGATGATTTTATAGAAAAAAATTAGCTGGGAAATAATAAAGCCTCAAATAGAGGGACGTTCCCTTATTGAAAGCCTTCCATGTGAAATTCGGAGGAGGGCTAAATTACTGTTAGGCACTAAAGAAATTGTGGAACAGCCAGAAAAATCAACTGGATCACGTGGGAGGTGTTATATATGTGGAAGAGCACGAAATAATCGACTCGTAGATGGTGCACTACATGCAACAGCTGGACATATGTATGTCATCTGGAAGACTTATGTGTAAACTGTGTTGTCAAATAACGTGTTCTTTATTTCAATTTTGTTTGCACTTTGTCATTAAATTAGTGTATGTATATGCTTATTAGTTAGGTCATTGTTTTGAAATAAACATTTTCATGTTCTTTTGATAAGTAGTTGCGTTGTTACACACACCTCATTGCTTACATGGAAAACAGATGTAAATTTGTTGTTTTGAAATGTAACCTTAATAAATTATTGCGCAAACTGTTTCAAACGTTACAATATATTATACTGTGTACGAATATTAAATGTATTATATTTAGATTCAATAAAAAAATCATAAAATCATTCATAAAGGCCGTTCAGAGTATACAATTAGACCGCTTGCTTTGTGGATGATACCTGTATCCGCGCGAGTGACCATGTCACGCAATTTTCTCGGTGTAACGGAGGGTTAAAATTTCATTTGCATAATATGTAGAGAACATGTAGATGTATGATGGGAAGATGTGCTGGTATAAACGTGGCACAGTGTGAGGAGTGAAACGATTTGAAGATTGGTGTCTGGATACTGGGAAATGTAAAAAATTATAATATGTTCAGCAAGGGAGAGGACAGACGGGATACAGCGTTCAAGTATAGGAAAGGCAAGTAGTAGTTCATGCATGACTTTCAAAGATTTTGAGGCGTTGATAGAACATTGGTGGAGTGGCAGTCCAAATGACATTGCCACAAACTTTGTTAAGTTCGATCGAGGCTTTGTATTTGTGAAGTACCGTAGAATGGGGTAAAGCGGATCACATGGGGTAAAGCGGATCAAAGACACATTACTGTACTAAATCACTGCCATCCAGGTGACAGAAGAGAGCAACACCAACTCTGAGACGTACGTAGAAGGCTGTGACCTGTATGTTTGTTACCTGTGTCATAAGCAAGGTCAGAAACGAAGATTGTGACAACCATCAGCAATTATTATCTTAGTGTACATTTAAAGATTTGTGATTTCAACGAAAACAAACTGTTGCAGTGCCCACAGGTTAGTAGCACAACTATTTTTCAGCTGAATTCTATCAGAGCAATACTACATCTACAATGTATGTGAAACTCACTTTCTTAGCATAGGATATCTTCCAGTTATTGTGCCAAACATGACTTTTTTGTAATTCCAGGGGTAAAGTGGATCATGCCCCGAAAATACATAAAGCAGCTTGGATCAAAAGGAAAAACGAATTATACTGAAGCTTATTTGCGTGGAAAAAGTGTAAAAATTAAAGAACAGTGAAATGACTTTGCGAAAAGCTTCTGAAATTTATGCTATGCCTTATAATACACTTCATATATGGGTGAAAGAAGGTGATAAATTAATGAAATATTGAACGCTGACTGTTTTAAGTGAAAGCAAGGAGAAATGTCTTGTGAAACGTCTTCTTATATGTGCACATTGGGGTTTCCACTTGGAAGTACAGACATTAGAATTGTAGTACAGCAGTATCCAAACAGGAACGGATTTAACAGAATCACGATTTAAAGACAATATGCCAGGTGTGGACTGATTTCAGTCATTTATGTCACGGAACTGTGAACTGACTGTGAAATGTTAATAGAATATAAAGAGAACAAGATCTGGGATATCACAGGAAGTTATTGTATCTTATTTTAGAAACCTAGAGAACACTTTAAGAGGAGTTCCATTGTCTCACATTATAAACTATGACGAGACAAATTTTACAGATGAGCCAGGAGCAGTGAAAGTAGTTGTGAAGAGGGGTGTAAAACATCCTGAGAGAATCGCAGATTAGAGCAAAAGTAACACCAGCGCCATGGTTGCTGCGGCAGCAGAGGGACATGTTCTTCCCCCTTATGTGGTATATATGGCAAAACACATTTACTCAGGATGGACTGAAGGTGGAATTAGTGGTGCTGCATACAACCGAAACTCAAGTGGGTGGTTTGATGCAGACATTTTCTGTGAGTGGTTCTCCACAATAATTATGCCATATTGCAGGAGCCTTGATGGTCCAAAAGTACTTATTGGTGAAAATTTTTCAAGTCATTTAACACTGCAAGTTATCCAAGATTGTGAAGCAAACAACATTCGTTTTGTCTTACTTACACCTAACTCAGCTCACATATGTCAGCCTCTGGATGTGGCATATTTTCGTTCTTTAAAGAGAGAATGGCCTTAAGTTCTTGGTGTGTGGAAGATGAAAAACAGGGGACCGCTTCTAAAACAGAATTTCCTAGATTTCTGAAATCCGTATTCGAAGCCATATATTCTACTTCAGCAGAGAATGTGAAATCGGGTTTTAAAGCTTGTGGCATAGTCCCTTTAATCCACAGAAAGTTCTGAGCAAACTGTCCCAAACATGTAGAATATCTATGGAAGATGTGGGAAAGTCTTGGGGAGGCTCACTTATTGAGCACTTGAAGAAAACTTGTTGAAAGTGAAATACCAGCAAGCTCTCGTAAAGTTGGGAAATGATTCAACATTTTTCCAGGAAAAAGTGTCCAATGCAGAGATTTGATTGTTACAGATGAAGCCGAGAGAGCAGTTAATGATGCTGATATGGGGCATGTCATGGAAGCAGAAGGGAGCCGATTTTCTGAAATGCATTATGACAAAGGTGATCATGTCCTCGTTCCCTTCAATACTGCAAAAAAAAAAAAAAAAAAAAAAAAAAAAAAGTATATGTACTGTAGGAAAAATTACGGAAGCAGATAAAGACACTGTTATGGTCAGTTTTTTAAGTAAAAAAGGTGGCAAAGAAGAGAGACATTTTGTGCATCCTGATGTTGCTGACATTCAAACAGTTTCCTTATCAAACATTATTTGTAAGGTAAAGGTGAAAGATCTAAGGAGGTGTCAGTATGCAGTCTCAGACATCAATGTGAACGATGTGCAGTAGATAGAATTACCATTTGTAACATGATAACATTTTTATGATGTTGGTTTTGTGTTCAAGTTCTTAAAAGTAGTACTCATTTAACTGTATTTTTAATCGTAATTTTGACATTAAATGTCTTTTTTAAAAACGTATGCTACCGTACACCATTATTTCATCTAAAAAGACATACAGTGGTTCACTTTCCACTTTTAATGGGGTAAAGTGGTTTAACTATGAAAATATATAGGTGATCCACTTTACGCCAAGTAGTGGGGTAAAGCGGATCAGATTTTCGTAATTTTTCTCTTGGTAACCATGTTCTGTATAAATATAATGTTAGTGGAATCTGAAAGATGATAAATGTAAAATTCCTGACAATTTTTTGTCAGATTCTCATTAATCATTTAAGTCCTCTTTTCTTTTTTTAAAAAAAAAATCAATTTTTGATCCGCTTTACGGTACCAGTGGAATGATGTAAGCACTATATTGGGTCAGTTAGCAAGTTTTACACACTGTGGTTAATAAGGAACAGGAGGTATTTTTATGATAAAATTTTGATCCTCTTCTTTCGAAATCTTTTGTTCCGGTCTTTGCCTGTGAGGCGTGGCGAGTATTTAATTTAGCAACACTTAACAGAAAGTCGCGACAGGGAAACAGAAGGGCAAGTGGCGCATTTAACGAGTTGTCGCTACCTTGCTGCCACCTGTTGGCCGGCGCAGGTGTGGCGGGAACAAAGAGCGCGCATTGTGAGTAGCGGCTTTACGGCCGTTTTATGCCCAGCCTGGCGCTGCGCTGGCGATGGCTCAATTGCAGCTGATGAGCTCGGCATGCAGCTGGAAAAGAGCCGTGCTTTTTCTCTTTGCTCTACAAAGTTATTAGTAACAATTAAAATTTGATTCCCCAGACGGTCCAGTCCGAAAAAGTTTATGACATTATGCAATGGAGCGCAGTTTCGCAAGAAGCAACGGAAATTAGAAGGCTAAATGAGGCGCACTTAATTGACTTTCGAACCAAAGGCCCAGCCGCCGACATCTTTCTCTGGCGCGATTCGTATCTTGCTTGATATAGCAGTTCCCAGGTGCGTGAACAAGGCTGTATTAGCTTTCAATGAATAGAGTTCATGCAACACGTTCAGCTATTTCACATGTTCTATGCTTCAGAACAATTGCACTACGTTTCTCAGACAAAACCTTCATATATTTCGTTACTTTAAACTCATTATAGGTTAAAATTCTGTACCCAACGTGATTTTCAGAGGGCCATGGAATTATTAATTTTGTGTACTTCTATCTGGGCATTACATACAGGGTGTTTCAAAAATGACCAGTGTATTTGAAACGGCAATAAAAACTAAACGAGCAGCGATAGAAATACACCGTTTGTTGCAATATGCTTGGGACAACAGTACATTTTCAGGCGGATAAACTTTCGAAATTACAGTAGTTACAATTTCAACAACAGATGGCGCTGCAAGTGATGTGAAAGATATAGAAGACAACGCAGTCTGTGGGTGCACCATTCTGTACGTCGTCTTTCTGCTGTAAGCGTGTGCTGTTCACAACGTGCAAGTGTGCTGTAGACAACATGGTTTATTCCTTAGAACAGAGGATTTTTCTGGTGTTGGAATTCCACCGCCTAGAACACAGTGTTGTTGCAACAAGACGAAGTTTTCAACGGAGGTTTAATGTAACCAAAGCACCAAAAAGCGATACAATGAAAGATCTGTTTGAAAAATTTCAACGGACTGGGAACGTGACAGATGAACGTGCTGGAAAGGTAGGGCGACCGCGTACGGCAACCACAGAGGGCAACGCGCAGCTAGTGCAGCAGGTGATCCAACAGCGGCCTCGGGTTTCCGTTCGCCGTGTTGCAGCTGCGGTCCAAATGACGCCAACGTCCACGTATCGTCTCATGCGACAGAGTTTACACCTCTATCCATACAAAATTCAAACGCGGCAACCCCTCAGCACCGCTACCATTGCTGCACGAGAGACATTCGCTAACGATATAGTGCACAGGATTGATAACGGCGATATGCATGTGGGCAGCATTTGGTTTACTGACGAAGCTTATTTTTACCTGGACGGCTTCGTCAATAAACAGAACTGGCACATATGGGGAACCGAAAAGCCCCATGTTGCAGTCCCATCGTCCCTGCATCCTCAAAAAGTACTGGTCTGGGCCGCCATTTCTTCCAAAGGAATCATTGGCCCATTTTTCAGATCCGAAACGATTACTGCATCACGCTATCTGGACATTCTTCGTGAATTTGTGGCGGTACAAACTGCCTTAGACGACACTGCAAACACCTCGTGGTTTATGCAAGATGGTGCCCGGCCACATCGCACGGCCGACGTCTTTAATTTCCTGAATGAATATTTCGATGATCGTGCGATTGCTTTGGGCTATCCGAAACATACAGGAGGCGGCGTGGATTGGCCTCCCTATTCGCTAGACATGAACCCCTGTGACTTCTTTCTGTGGGGACACTTGAAAGACCAGGTGTACCGCCAGAATCCAGAAACAATTGAACAGCTGAAGCAGTACATCTCATCTGCATGTGAAGCCAATCCGCCAGACACGTTGTCAAAGGTTTCGGTAATTTCATTCAGAGACTACGCCATATTATTGCTACGCATGGTGGATATGTGGAAAATATCGTACTATAGAGTTTCCCAGACCGCAGCGCCATCTGTTGTTGAAAATTGTAACTACTGTAATTTCGAAAGTTTGTCTGCCTGAAAATGTACTGTTGTCCCAAGCATATTGCAACAAACCGTGTATTTCTATCGCTGCTCGTTTGGTTTTTATTGCCGTTTCAAATATACCGGTCATTTTTGAAACACCCTGTAGGAAAGCAGTTATTATTTACCTGAAGCAACAAACTTAACTTTTCGGACTGTGTGATCCTTTGTAGTATAACTTTGCATTACATGGAACAGAAAATTGCTTTTACGTAAATTATTGTAGATATCCTATGGTCTGCTTGGTCATTTCAGGCAGAATATCGTACTACAGTTCACAGGAATAAGTATATTTTAATTGCGCTCATTCCTGCCACTGAAGAATGATCCTGTTAGGCAGTTAGTAGGCTGTCTCCACTGAATTTAATCATACCCATTATGTATGAAACGATCATTGTAGCCCGCCGCGATGGCCGAGTGGTTCTAGGTGCTTCAGTCAGGAACCGTGCGACTGCTACGGTCACAGGTTCGAATCCTGCCTTGGGCATGGATGTATGTGATCTCCTTAGGTTAGCTAGGTTTAAGTAGTTCTAAGTTCTAGGGGACTGATGACCTCAGCTGTTAAGTCCCACAATGCCCAGACCTAATTGACCAATTTCACCATTGTATTTCAGGGATAGTATATAAACACTGATCAGCCAGAAAACATTATGACCACCATCCAAGTAGACCGTATGTCGACCTTTGGCACGGTTAACAGCGGCGACGCAACATAGCATGGAAGCAATGAGGCATTGGTAGATCGCTGGAGGGAGCTGGCAACGCATGTGCACACACAAGTCACCTAATTCCCATAATTTATGGGGAGAGAAGCGATGAACTCTGACGACACATTCAGTCACAGCCAAGGAGTATTTGATCGGGTTCAGATCTGGCGATTTGGGGGGCAGTACTGTAACAGTTGTGTTACTAAATGTGACACTTCTGTCACTCAATGTAACTGGGTTTTCTCTTTTGATGCTGTCAATTGTCAGGATGAGCATTCTAAAGCATTCTGTCAGGGTGAAAATATTAAAGAAATTAACTTTTCTCTCTTAATAACATGTGGGCAGGGTGGGTTCTTCCTTGGCTCGGGTATGAGGTCGAATGAAACATCATTTTTACATAAGATAACTTTTATTGAATATTTGTACAACTGTATCTTACGGGATGTTCTGGTTCGGAGAGCGGCAGCTGTGTCGTTTGTGAAGTCTTCTGCTGCGGCAGCGGCGGCGGCGGCGGCGTCTGATTACGCGTAGCGGTGTGTATCTCGTGTCGCCGTCTCGCCCAGTTGACTGGAGACGCGCAGCGCGAGGTGGCCCGTTTAATTATTGCGAGCGAAGTCGTACATCGGATGGTGATACCTTGGATGTGGCGTCCCAGTGTTTCTCTTCTCTAAGCGGCCGCGTGTTTTGTGCGTCGACCAGCGGAGCGGCGCGGCGGGGCAAGGCCAGTGTCCCGAACTCGAACCACGGATTCCCGCTTGCCAGTCTTCGGCTGTCAGGTCTTCATCCCAGCTCACAGGTGACTGCTGAGGTGAGGCCGTCTTCTTCCCGTCCTCACGAGTCACCCGGGTACGTAAAAATCAGACTTCAAATACCTTTTAACTTCTGTCTTCTGGCGCCGCGGCTGCTGCTTGCTATTCCATTACAGCGGCGGACTTGGTGCGTCTGTGCATGATCCAGTCTTTTCTTGCATGACGGTCTTCAGCACCGAAACTGACTGAAAACTACTGCTACTCTTCTTTTCTTCCTTCGTCTCTCGTCTTCGTCTCCGTCCCCATCTCCGTCTTCGTCTTCGTCCCCGTCTTCATCTGTCTTCATCTGTCGGGCCCACCGCGACTCGCGTATTTATTCACTTCAGTTCACTGGAGGTGAACGACTTCATGGCCATTGCCTCTTCTGTCACATTGAAAAGCTTCTCGAAGAATCTTCTTGACGTCGGTCATTGGCTCTTGGAATGTAGGCGAGGGCCTCTGATCGCATGTGACGACTGAGAAACACGTGAGCCGGTCATTGCCTCTTCCGTCACGTTGAAAAGCTTCTCAAAGAATATTCTTGACGTCGGTCATTGGCTCTTGGAATGTAGGCGAGGGCCTTTGCTCACATGCGACAACTGAGAAACACGTGAGCCGGTCGGGCGATGCCCTGACGGCTGAATCGACAGCGCCCCCTTATGTGGAACTTGCTGACTTCACGGTCATTGTCTCTTCTGCTCTGCTGTTGTGCCCGCTGTGTGCCAGTATGTAACTCTCCAAACTAAACCAAGTTTTCCATTTATATTTTAATTTCTAGTTCACTTTGATTTCACTCAACATTCCTCCACCCTTCGGAGAAATTCGCCCTCGAATTTACCACTCAACATTCCTCCACTCTTCACACGGAAAAAGCACAAGCACTGAAAACTCTCGACTTAGAAGATTACACACGCTTCACATTAAGTATGTGGAAAATACTTTATCACTTTACAAAAGCACTGTACGGTCATGAATCACATAGTTCTTACATAAATGGTTGTAATAAGTGTAACAAATCTTGATGACAATGAATAAACAAAAAATAGATTTTGCACTTAGAAAATTACATAGCAACAGCTGTTTTAATCTACCCTATACTAATGCAAGGATATCTATTCTTCAGTATTGTGTATTTTAACAAGAGACTGTTTAATAAAGAATGAAGTACAATAAACAAAATTAATACACTAATGCTCAAAAGTAACTACTGAAGTACACCAGTTAAGAGTGTGGTATCCAGTTAACAGGGATTTGATGAAGTGATATATTATTATTTGGCTTATTTTTTGTCTTAAATAAAAGAAAACTGTACAAAGCAGAAACACCAACACAAAGGTTCCAGATATACCCGTTCCTAGCATTATAAATTTAGTTTTGTGTTCACCTATTAATTTTAAGACATGTTGCATCATAATATTGGCATCAATTTTGCCTTGCTGTGAGTATATGACATATCTAATGACTTCAGAAGGGAACTGTCAAGGGAGTCATTGAGGTAGGATACGTTTTGTGTAGGAAATACTTGCATGGCGTTTTCTGAAAAAAGCAAACATGGTTATGAACCTACCAACCCAGTAAAAACAAAAACAAAGAAAAGAAGGAATACATTGTTAACTACAAGATCTACCTGTTTCTACGTTCAACTTTTTTTTCTTAAAAAATAAACCATTATAATTTATTAATTATTTACATCTGTATACTGTCCACAGTCTACTAAGATTCAACTAGGACATTCGCACCCTTGAACGAAGATTGTATGGTGCCATGTCTGTATGTTGTGCTGGCGTGGCCACTCTTTTTCCTTTACGGGAACTTCCTCCACCCTTCGGAAAAGCAGACACTATTGTTGAAGGAATTACATTTGGAGCGCCCTTAAAAGGTTTTAAACGACTTGCATGGACAATGGTAGTTCGGGTGGGCAGTTGCAATTTAACGTTGACTGGTGACGTGATCTCAATAATTTGATAAGGACCTCTGTAGTTTATTACAAATTTCTTCGTTTTTCCTTTCGCTATGTAAGGAGTTGAAAGCATAACCCACTGACCGATTTTGTAATTTGGATATTTAGCTTGGGTATTACCTAATCTTTCCTGTCGTTCCAAAGCCTTTGTATTAGATTTTTGAACCTTTTTCCATACATCCTTCATCATTCGACTGAAATCTCTTACTGTTTCTCCGACTTTTCCGTTTTTCTGCCTGATTACATCAAAACGGGACGGCATTTTTTTCCCATAGACCACTTCATAAGGTGACATGCCAGTTGCCTCATGCGTTTTGGCGTTGTATACCGACACGATTATTGGTAAACACGTATCCCAATTAGAATGTTGTTCGTTAATATAATAACTAAGCATCTTGCCAATTGTCCGATGAACTCTTTCTGTGCGCCCGTTGCACTGAGGGTGTAACGGAGTTGTGCGTAATTTGCGTATTTTTAATAAGTGGCATAGCTGTTTCATTAATTCAGACATAAAATTATATCCCTGATCTGTGATAATAGCTTCAGGTACTCCAAATTTAAGTATCCAGTTGTTAACTAAAGCTTGGGCAACTGTATTTGCTCGCTGATCTGGGAGACTCACCATAGCTAGATAGCGTGAAAAGTGATCGATAATTGTAAGAACATACTTATTACCAGCAGGTGTTTTATGAAATGGCCCGTAGAGATCCACTCCGCAGATTTGAAATGGACATGAAGCCCCGGGAAGCCTCTGTAAGGGTATTTTTGATCGAGAAAGTTCAGCTCGTTGTGTGCACGCAATGCAATTACGAACGTACTGCGCAACATCCTGCTTTCTGGTTTGCCACCAAAATCGCTCTGCTACTCGTCTTTCGGTTGTCCGCTGTCCACCGTGTCCTGCAAGGATATGATCGTGGCCCTCTGCCATTATTTCTTGTCTAAGGTGTTGGGGAACAACAATTCGCGGTCCAAGTTTTGTTTTACGGCATAATACACCATCTTCAAAGCAAAATTGTTTTTGAGTTGCGTATTTTTTACATTCTGTATCCTCATCTTGTGCCTTTCTCCAGTCCTCAGTATCTCGGCCTGTTGCTTCCAAAAGTACTATTTTCCGACTTAGGCAATCTGCATTCGTGTGTTTTTTGCCTGGTTTATGGATAACTTCGAAATCCATTTCGGAAAGACATAGGGCCCAACGGGTAAGACGACTAGATGGATCCTTTAATCCAAGCAACCATTTTAAAGCTGCGTGGTCTGTAATAACCTTGAATTTTCTACCATACAAGTAGCATTTAAGGTATTTGATACCATAAATAACACTTAACAATTCTTTCTGCGTTGTGGAATAATTTCTTTCTGCCGTTGTTAGTTGTCTCGAAGCGTAGGCTATGGGGTGTTCCGCGCCATTAATATTCTGACTCAAAACAACTCCTACTGAATGACCACTTGCGTCACAGGATAAAATAAATTCTTTGTTATAATCTGGGTAGGCTAATACTGGACTGTGTGTTAACTTATCTTTAAGGGTTTGAAATGCTGATTCACAATCTTCAGACCAATGGAATTTTGCACCCTTTTTCAATAATTGGGTTAAGGGTCGGGCAATTTCAGCAAAATTTTGAACATATTTTCGGTAATACGATGCGAGACCAATGAAACTTTGTACCTCCTTAACGCGTTGTGGTGTTGGGAAGTCCTTAACTGCCGAAATTAATCGAGGATCTGTTTTAATTCCTTTTTCACTAATGACATGCCCTAGGTATGTAATCTCTGTCAATGCAAAAGTACATTTTTCCATATTTAATGTTAATTTAGCTTTTCTAAGTCTCTGAAAAACATTACGCAGACGCACAACATGTTCATTAATGTCTTTGGAGAATACAATAATATCGTCTAGATATACACAACATTGCTGAGTTTTGAGTCCTCGCAATAATCCATCGAGTAGTCTTTGAAAAGTTGCTGGTGCATTTTTCAAATCGAAAGGCATTCTTTTAAATTGCCAGTGGCCTCCAGGGGTAGAAAATGCTGTTTTATGCCTATCTTCAGGTGCGACTTTCAATTGATGATATCCGCTACGTAGATCGATTGTTGAAAAGTATTTACTGTTACCTAAACTGTCAATGATATCTGTAATGTTTGGAAAAGGATAAACATCTGAGATTGTTTGTTTGTTAAGGTGTCTGTAGTCACAACAGAATCTATATCGTTTCGTACCGTCTGGAGACTTCTTTGGAATAATTACAATATTTGAATTATAAGGAGAATCAGAATATTCTATAATTCCATCTTTTAGATGCTGTTCCAAAAATTCATCCAGTACTGGCTGTAAGTGATGCGGAACTCTATAAGGCTTCCTATAAACTGGGGGGCTATTTCCTGTTGGGATCCGATGCTGTGTGATGTCTGTTGCTGGCAATGGACCTTCTGCATTAAATAAATCTTGGAACTCAACTAAAACTGCTTCTATCGTGTCTCTATCCTTTCCTTTCAAATGCTCAATCTTCTGGCGCAATGCGGTTTTATAGGCGTCTGGTTTCTGACCATCAGTAATATCTGACCAAATGAAATCTTCTTCTTCAAAAGTACTGACTGCAGCCACTAATATTCCCTTATGCAACTCTTTGTCCTCCACTCCGAAATTGTCAATATGTACCGGTACTTTTCTTTCTCCCTCAACGTCTTGAACCCGTACAACACTCCTACGTACAAAACAATGTGATACATCTAATTCCTCATTTTCCTCTAAAGGCTCTATTAGACACACTGTATCTGTAGGTACTTCGTGGTCAACGGTCATCCAGAGAAGTTTTCCTGAGCCAGATGGTATATGATCCCGCGAATCAACCTTCAAGGACGTTGCACGCAGTGTAGTTGATTTCACCTTCCGGTTAGGGAAATCTTGCGGCAGAGGGCCCTTTGCAGCGGTGTCACCTAGCTGAAACACTATTCCGCTAAGTTCTACAGTTTGCTGTCTGAGGTCGATTTTAGCGTGATGTTTATTCAGGAAATCCAACCCTAGGATCGCGTCGTACCCGTCAGTTACCTTTGTTACCACTTCTACATCTTCCTGAAATTGTACACCGTGAATATAGAAAATCAATGATGTACATCCTAATGACTTAACTGTACCTCCTCCTACTCCACTCAATCTGTACCTTGGAGGGTCATATTTCTTTTCTCCAATACATTCATTACTTACTATTTATACGTTTGCGCCTGTATCCACCAGTATCCTTGCCTCTTTATCCTGTATGGTAGCAGATAACCAGCATTCCGCCTTCACATTCGCCTTAATGGCATGAAATTTTATTGGGAACGCCTGGCGGCGGCTCCGACATTCCCGTTTGAGTTTAACTGATTTCTATTTCCAAAAACTTTCTTAGACCTGCATTCCTTGAATGTGTGACCTATTCTTTGACAACTAGTGCATTGAGGTTGTCTGCAGTTTTTTGCTATATGTCCGTGTCGATCGCACCTAAAACATCGTACTCCTGCTGAAAATATATTTCGCTTCTCCTTGTATCTGGTGGCAATGTCAATTTCTTCAAAAGCTGTCGCCACAGATACAGCTTCTGCTAAATTTTTAGGAAACTCTGCCCTGACACGACGGGACGTTTCAGGAGGTAACCCACGCAAAAATGTATCCAGAGCTCTATCTTCTGCCTCTTGTAAAATAACCTTATTTGCTTCATCACTAGTTGTCAACTGATAGGTGTTAATATTAACTTTTCTAATCCTATCTACAAAGCTTTCTAGCGACTCGTTTTGCCTCTGAGTGATAGTGTTTAATTTTTCCCTATAAAATCTACAGCTGTTCTGTTTTTGAAAGCGTTTAAGCAATCCTTTCTTCAATTCCTCAAATGTTGGAGCATTCCGTAATTCTTCATGGTATAAGACGTGTGCTTTAGCCTCTCCTGTCAATCTTAACTTTGTCATTTGTAAGAGCTGTTCATCTGACCATGATCCTAACTTTGCAGCTGCTACTAAATCATCAAAAAAGGCTGTTATGTCCTCGCCCGGTTTACCTGAAAAAGGAGTTACTAAGGCTGCTGCTGAGGAATCTAGGGTGGGAGGGATAGAACTGGTTTGTCTAACCTCACACAACTGCTTAAATAATGCATTATTATCATTTTTAAGCTGTGCTATTTGATTAACTAAGCTCTGAATAGCTTCCTCAGTAGAAACCGCTTGTGGTGCTGACTCTGACTTTGTACGATTTCGTGTCATCATTTTACAAACTGTTAGTTACACAATCTTACCACACTGAATGCAAAAAGATGTTTAAATAATTTCGACAAACTCTTAAAATCATGAGAGAAAATACACTTCTAAATAAAGAAAATATTACGACTGCTATGCAAACCTCTATCCTTTCATACATTAAACAATACTAACTGTGGACCTTCAGTAACTGTCATTCACACCTCATTTTGAGCCAAGGGATTTTTCTCTGACACCAAATGTAACAGTTGTGTTACTAAATGTGACACTTCTGTCACTCAATGTAACTGGGTTTTCTCTTTCGATGCTGCCAATTGTCAGGATGAGCATTCTAAAGCATTCTGTCAGGGTGAAAATATTAAATAAATTAACTTTTCTCTCTTAATAACATATGGGCAGGGTGGGTTCTTCCTTGGCTCGGGTATGAGGTCGAATGAAACATCATTTTTACATAAGATAACTTTTATTGAATATTTGTACAACTGTATCTTACGGGATGTTCTGGTTCGGAGAGCGGCAGCTGTGTCGTTTGTGAAGTCTTCTGCTGCGGCAGCGGCGGCTGCGGCGGCGTCTGATTACGCGTAGCGGTGTGTATCTCGTGTCGCCGTCTCGCCCAGTTGACTGGAGACGCGCAGCGCGAGGTGGCCCGTTTAATTATTGCGAGCGAAGTCGTGCATCGGATGGTGATACCTTGGATGTGGCGTCCCAGTGTTTCTCTTCTCTAAGCGGCCGCTCTTCTCTAAGCGGCCGCGTGTGTTGTGCGTCGACCAGCGGAGCGGCGCGGCGGGGCAAGGCCAGTGTCCCGAACTCGAACCACGGACTCCCGCTTGCCAGTCTTCGGCTGTCAGGTCTTCATCCCAGATCACAGGTGACTGCTGAGGTGAGGCCGTCTTCTTCCCGTCCTCACGAGTCACCCGGGTACGTAAAAATCAGACTTCAAATACCTTTTAACTTCTGTCTTCTGGCGCCGCGGCTGCTGCTTGCTATTCCATTACAGCGGCGGACTTGGTGCGACTGTGCATGATGTAGTCTCTTCTTGCATGACGGTCTTCAGCACCGAAACTGACTGAAAACTACTGCTACTCTTCTTTTCTTCCTTCGTCTCTCGTCTTCGTCTCCGTCCCCGTCTCCGTCTTCGTCTTCGTCCCCGTCTTCATCTGTCTTTATCTGTCGGGCCCACCGCGTCTCGCGTATTTATTCACTTCAGTTCACTGGAGGTGAACGACTTCACGGCCATTGCCTCTTCTGTCACATTGAAAAGCTTCTCGAAGAATCTTCTTGACGTCGGTCATTGGCTCTTGGAATGTAGGCGGGGGCCTCTGATCGCATGTGACGACTGAGAAACACGTGAGCCGGTCATTGCCTCTTCCGTCACGTTGAAAAGCTTCTCGAAGAATCTTCTTGACGTCGGTCATTGGCTCTTGGAATGTAGGCGAGGGCCTTTGCTCACATGCGACAACTGAGAAACACGTGAGCCGGTCGGGCGATGCCCTGACGGCTGAATCGACAGCGCCCGCTTATGTGGAACTTGCTGACTTCACGGTCATTGTCTCTTCTGCTCTGCTGTTGTGCCCGCTGTGTGCCAGTATGTAACTCTCCAAACTAAACCAAGTTTTCCATTTATATTCTTATTTCTAGTTCACTTTGATTTCACTAATTTATTTACTTAAGTACCACTCAACAGTACATCAATTGGAACTCACCACTGTGTTCCTCAAAGGAATCCGTCACTGCATGGTCTTGTAACATGGCATATTGTCATGCTGGAAAATACCACTGCCACTGGCAAACATGACCATCATGAGGTGGTGTAAATGATTTGCAGCCACTGTACAATACTCCTTGGCTACCATGGTGCCTTGCATGAGGTGCGTGGTGACAGTGTTCTGAGTGATATGTGTAAATTTCATTACCTGCTTCATTTTATTTATTTATTTATGTGCTGGTTTTGTATGGTAACATTCTGCATAGTCAGCAATTCTTGGATGTTCTGTTTCAGGTTAACAGTTCAATGTGCATAGCATAGAAGCTACACACAGTGATAACAAAGACTGTGCTAACTGATTGTTCCATCAGTCCTTGGTAGGTTTTTTTATACATTCTGAATGAAAAAACACATGACAGTCCTGTAATGTTCTACAATTAAAATAATAATACTAATAAGAGTTACAATCCTGGAAATAGATTCCACAGCAATGGAAGTCCAGTTATCATCATTTTAAGTGCATTTACGATAAAACAGATCTTCTATCCTATAAGGCAATGACACGATTAGCATGGCACTGAGTTAAAAACGCTGACACAGCGTAAGCCAAGTCTTTCAACTACTGCAAAATGAAGCAATTGTGCATGTTACATTTTGCTGTCAGCACCATCACCAATTCGTTATCTCCAAGGCCATTCTGGGACTCATCACATATGACCACATGCCAAGTCATCGGAGGTGGAGGTGAGGGCAGGAACTCCACCCCTCCTCCTCCCCACCAAACATGAGTGGCCCTGATTGGAATCTAAAAATGATAGTGTCTGAATTGCCAAAAATTAGTCATCTATGTTAGCATTACTAACTCTCAAAAATTTGTTGAAGAACTGGGTCAGCAGTCACATAGGTAAATTTCATTTGTATCTATACATCAATCATCGTAGAATACTGGAACCAGTAGACACCATTTTTATCTGCAAATAATTGAAACCCAACATTTGCTCGTAAAATATAAGTGATCAATTAGAAATTTGTATCTGTTGAAAATGAGGTTCACCTTGAATATCATCCAGTAAACCCTGAAAACCCAAAATAAAACCAAGTTCTGTTTCACATCCCAGTAGCTCCTGATGCTAGCAGATGGCTGCATCGCAGAAAATGGATGCTCATGTCACCATCAGATGGCTACAGTGTAGAAAACGAGCAATGTTCGATCTTTGTACAACATTGTCATGGAAGTCATTACTGCCACCAATAGATGGCTGCAATTTAGAAATGTTGGTAGTTTGTTCTTTGAATCATGAGTAGTAGTTATCACTGTCACCAACAGATGGCTCCACTTTTAACGAATGCAATATAGTCGTAAATTAATTCAAAATGTTCAAATGTGTGTGAAATCTTATGGGACTTAACTGCTAAGGTCATAAGTCCCTAAGCTTACACACTACTTAACCTAAATTATCCACACATACACACACCCATGCCCGAGGGAGGACACGAACCTCCGCCGTGATCAGCTGCAAAGTCCGTGACTGCAGTGCCCTAGACCGCTCGGTTAATCCCGCGCGACCTAAATTTATTACTTTCCGTATCTGAAACGATGAAAAATTCTGAAATACATGCAAAATATGTAGACAGCAGAAAACATGCGATGTTTGTTCCGAATATCCAAGCCCTAATTGAGTTTAATACGTAAAAGAATTATGTAAGATTCATATCAGCTAATCTGATGTCGTAATCATCGGGCGCCGAGCAGCGCAAGCTGTGTGACGGTCACAAAGGGGCGGCGTTTTTACATCGCACCGTTGTGAACGTATTGCAGAACTGTCGTGTCGATAGGTTGACAGGGCGAAATGGGACTCAGGAGAGCCTCCCCAGAATAGCTGGGGATAGGATGGATAGCGAAGGGAACGATGAAGACCCAGGGCCTCAGACGCAGGGGCCCCACCGAGAGCAGGCCGGCCCCCCGCGAGCTGTACGTCCGCGGCCTTCCAGGCAAAGAACTAGCAATAGGGCTGAGGAAGATCTCGCGAGTAGGGCTGAGCCAAACACCACCAACACACAGGAAACAGATGTCGAACACGCACTCAGACAACAAATCCAGAAGCTACAACAGGCACAACAAGACAACAACATGGCGACTTCCCGCCAAAACCAACCAACCAATCAGGACGCACCACGACAGGACACAGAGCAAAACTCGACCAATGAAGACACAGAACCCTCGACAATAGCGCAATTCGCAGACGATACAGCACTTCTGGAAACGCACAGACGACTATCAACAACAATAAATAGACTACAAAAACAAGTTGACTACACAGAAAAATGGGCCAAACTAAACAAGATCAAAATAAACCCAGAGAAGACAGTCGCCATCATATTTACACGCCGTCGACCACAAATCAACGACCAAATCGAGTTAAACGGAACGCAAATTCCATGGACAACATCAGTAAAATACCTTGGCGTAACAATAGACAATAAAATGTTATTCAAGCAACACATAGAACAAAAACGACAACGCATATCAAAAACCATTCACGCAATTTACCCTCTTCTGGCCCGCAAAGAAATGTTTCAAAGAACAAAACTAAACATATACAAAGCTATAGTCCAACCTATGATGCTCTACGGCTGCTCGGCGTGAGGCATAACCAGTAAAACCAACAGGAAACACTTCAAAACAGATGTTGTTCATAACCTGCTATCAAATTACATATTTCCACAATTAAATTTTTCTCAAGCACCATTTTAGGAGGGACAAAGGTAATGCATTCTGTTATTCACTAGAAAAAATGTAAATAACACTAATGATTTTTGTTATTATTACAAACGACACAGGTCTGCTGAAGGCTATGTACGATAACAACAGTTTGCAGTCAGACGCAACAGATTCATAAATTAAATGTTTTCAACACATATTGCGTTTAAACATTTTAAAATGTTCAAAAAATACGTAGGCACTGCATAAAAGTGCAATTCCTTCACTGGGTATCCAGCACCTAGATGAGACTCAAATGAGTTAATGTGATATTACAATACCGCAAAAATACATCTGCGATGTAAAAGAAAGTGCAAGGTAATTCCCACATTTACACTCATTCGCTATATTAGTGCCGAAAATGCTAAAGTATGTACCAAAATGCTAGTTTCGATGTGTAATAACAGTTGACATTTTGGAAGTAAACCTAAAAATTTTATGTCGTAAAAAAGCTAACCCGACCAGGCTTGTCACAAATACGAGTAAGCTACAATACTGTGCTAAGAAGGCAGGCATACAAACTGACTGAGTGTAACTAATTAGGCCTGCTCTTGACGTAAGTCACAACATACGCTCACATTGAGTATTTCCGCATTCAGATTGTTCATAAGCTTCATTTTAGGAAAGGTAAGGATAATACATTGTGTTTTTCACTAAAAATAATATATAGAAATCCTGTTGATTGCCAGTAATATCTATTATAGCAAATGAAACAGGCCTACTGAAAGCTTTGTACAGAACAGCAGTTCCCAGTCAGAACTATGGTTGCAAGGCTCACTATATGCTTTATACCTGTATTTTTCATCCACAGCCGAAAGACACAATATTACTGTACACTATTCTAAAACAACGTCAGAGAATGTAATGCTTACCTTGTATCTAATTATGTAAAGTGGGTACTGAATTTGTGCATCTGCATTTTGGCCAACAATGGCTGGTGGAAATAAGATCTGCATTTAACTGTACCACTTAAACTGGACTGTTTATAAACAGTGAGAGATGAGACCTTTTCAAAGACAATATAGGGTCTATATCTCATAAATAACTAAAACTACTTACCATTTATTGTCAGATGCCTCACATTTGCCAGCTCCATGGTGTTCCAAATAGTAAATATTACTGTACCTAAACTGAATACATGTTTATAAGTAAGACCTCTACGAAATTTCGATTTTGCGCAGCTTGCAGTCACAGACAGCTATCAAATACTCCTAATCCAAGACATTGTATGACCACCCTCCACTGCTATAAATGCTAAACAACTGCCGCAGTATGTATTAAAATGATGCTATTCTCTATAACTTACAGATATGTAGATGTACATGTGGTAGTAGCTGTGATCTGAAATTCAGTGTATCACAACTGGAAATGACGTAAGAGGTTCTACGAAACCCTTGCTGCTGCCTCAGCTGAAATATCACTTCATATCAAGACCTCATCCACATTGTTCAGGTTCAGACCTCCAATAAGCAAAGCTTCAAATAAGTGACTGTAAATATTACAAGGTATGATAGTTCAACATCGCAATATGACTGCATGACGTCAGTGGTTTGCAGAGATGATATCAATGAAGTAATACACAGACGAAAGTCATCATGTATATACGTAAAGGGAAGGAATAAAACGCCCAATCCATTCTGTAGTGGTGTCCAGCTTGGTAGTAGCACGTTCTTTAGCAAAGGAAGACATAAAAGTTTCGCGTTGTCACATGTCCGGAAACTTTATAAAATCTGTACGGCGGTTACCAATAACTTTGCTCATTCCCGAGCTTGTGATTTTACACACAAATATACTGTCTAAGTTTTACTCTACAGTTAGAGGTCATCCACGTTAAACAGTCAAAAATGGTTCAATTGGCTCTGAGCACTATGGGACTTAACATCTGTGGTCATCAGTCCCCTAGAACTTAGAACTACTTAAACCTAACTAACCTAAGGACATCACACACATTCATGCCCGTGGCAGGATTCGAACCTGCGACCGTAGCAGTCGCGCGGTTCCGGACTGAGCGCCGTAACCACGAGACCACCGCTAAACAGTCAAACCAAACTCTCTTATCGTATAGTATAACCCTGGGTTTCGTTTTATACACGTGAAAGTGAACATTACGCTCCACCTTGAACTACCAGAGCGGACTGGTTTCTATGACTGCTGCATGGCAGTGAAGAGTGTCAAAGCCGTTAATGTAGATTTATAGTGTAATATTGTGGGACAGAACAGTGTGTGAATTGCACGTATGCCATGCATACATTAATGTTATGATAGTACATTCCGCAAAAAATGGCCATGAATAAAAACTTAATCGCATAATTTAATGGTAAATTTGACGATGTGTGTGCGTGAGTGCCAAATCGCAACCGTGCTGCTGGTGGTACTACGGAGAACAACGCTTCTCCGCTTCTGTGTTGTATTTAGCTTACGAATGCTGTGTGCAGAAAAAATATAGTTAATGGACTTCCTGCAAGACAGTAGACAAACTACAGAAACTTAATTAAATACCACATACGGACTGTTCTGTAAGTTATTCGTTAACTGACGTCAAATGGAAGCAATTGGTGAAGATTATGGCGGAGCACATCGTAAATAGAGTTAGATTGTATTCAATACACTTAAGGAGTCTTGCACTGGGTCAGGGAACACTGTCCGTCCTAATCCCAGCTGCAAAAGTCAGTGGCAGCCTTTGGTTCAAATGGCTCTGAGCACTATGGCGCTTAACTTCTGAGGGCATCAGTCCCCTAGAACTTAGAACCACTTAAACCTAACCAACCTAAGGACATCACACACATCCATGCCCGAGGCAGGATTCGAAACTGCGACCGTAGCGGTCGCACTGTTCCAGACTGTAGCGCCTCGAACCGCTCGGCCACTCTGGCCGGCAGTGGCAGCCTTTACTTTGATGCTATGGTATTCTGTCGTAATACATACCAGCTACAAAAAAAGTCCTGACAATAGCAACATAACAACTGTTTGCAGAGTTTAAAGCTGGTGGAATACCAGCTTGCAACAGTGCTCCATAGCAGCCGCTGCATACAGAAAGGAATTACAGTCTGCGTGTCGTGTCCCCCAGTTTGTATATTGGACTAGTAAGCCCCTAAGCATGGTTAGTATGTTACATATATGAAAGAAAAGAAAAACCGGAAATACAGGACCTCACTGTCATATAGGGGGTAGCTACGCTTTCAACTATATAGTTTCAGCTAATTTCCAATGTTCTACAGCTACCCATATCACACACAAGCAGATTATCATAAATGAGAAACTTTTTAGGATTTTTACCATAGCAGTGAATAAGAAAGCGTAATATATTCTCAAAGTTTATTAATTCTTGCGTATACATTCATACAAAGAAAATAGCTCTTTCGTTATTTTTATTTGATGTTGTTTTAATAACATCCAGCTTAATTTGTAAGTTACAATTTAAGTCTATATTGGTCTCCTCCAATTCTTTCTCCAGCCAGTTATTTGCAGGTAAAAATAGGGTATGATCTCGGATTCCAATACGTACCTAATTTATTTCCTGTAAATTATCTCGTTAATAGCTTTGACAATTAGCTCTGTTCCTTCCAGTAGTTCTTCTAGGCAAGAACATTATGGGATTTTAATGGTACCTCATAGTTCCCTCTTAACACTATTGTTGTAATTCTCCACATCTTCCTCGGTGTACGCTACCACATACTTGTGGAATTTCCATATACATGACTTTACGTTCATAACATTTGCAAACTAATGGTCATTAGACGTTGTTATTATGTTCCTCTGAATCTCTGAAAACCTTTGGTGCACAATATCCAGCCCAGAACATTTAGGTTCAGTGTACCCATGCTTTTCAATCAAATCCAGATGGGAATGGAGCTTTATAAACAGATTTTTCGTGTTTCCTTTACTTCAGTAAATATGTTCTAATCCATCATTTTTGGCCAGGACTGCAACATACGCTCAGTTATTAGTGGTTTTTAACTGTAACTGCTTGTATTTTATATTCCATAGTCGTAGCCAGATTTCACCATACACTTTCTGCAATATCTTTTTTGCAACTGTAGTTTGTATTCATCCTTTATGGCAGTTTTGGTTTTTTGGTTTCGATGTCTTCCATTTCCAGTTCTCTTTCTCGTACACGCAGCACAGTAACTGCACATAAAGGCGTCATTTCTGTAATGGGGAATTCTGTGTGATACATTTCCTCTTTTTCTTAGGGCTTGTGGGATAACACTGTTTGTGGGTAGCAGCCCTAATTTAGCAATACCTATTTCTGACAGTACTGTGGAGAACAGTGTCCTGGGTTGTGAGAAGTACGTTTCCCCTGCATTAATATATCACTTCTGTGTAATACTTACGTCATCTCTGATGGAGTCAACGTTAGGAATATCCATGTACTTCACAGGTAGATAATTGAAGCTGTATGCGGTCATGACAGAATTTATATATTTTTTCCTGTCCTGAAAGTCAGAAAGAGATATTTCTACACTAATCAGTTCTCTTGTTTCCTTATCACCACTGTAGACAATTTTCAGAACGTTGTTAAAAACCACACACAGTTGTTCGACAAATTATTCCTTAACTGACTCCTCATTGACGTGACTGGCACGGAATACAGTGGAGCACATTGTAAATACTGTTTCTTAGACTTTAAAACACTTAAACAGTCTTGCACAAGGACAAACACACAATCCGTTCTGTACCCAATATTGTTGCACCTAGCCAGGTAATACCACATTCCTTAACCAAAGAACACGTAAAAGTTTCTCTTAGTTGCATGTCCGAAAACATTATAAATTTATAAGTTGGTTGCCAATAACTTTTCTCATATTTGGGGTTGTAATTTTAAATATAAATTTATGGGTATTACATATCTTTACACCTGGAGTTCTTCCATGTTAAACAGTCAATCCCGAATGCCTATCACTGTCCACATTGACATTGCTGTTTCCCTGGCGTTCTCCTTCGCTGCAGATTTAATCGTTCAGCTCGCACCTGGATATGACGCCTGGACCTCTGGATTCGAATCCAAGATTGAGGGGGGTGTGATGACTGCCTAACGCCTAATGGTGACCGACGCCAGACGTCTCATTCCTGACACCCTAGGTAGAACCCGACACATGCGCACACATAGCAAAGCAGTTGAGCTATGTGTTTACAGTTACACAGCAAATACAAAAAATTTAGAAGGAATGAGTGGAAGATCTCGCTATCAGAAATACTGCCATCTTGAATCTACAGAGTATAAAATGAGGCTTGATAGCCGCAATTCAGCAGTCGTCTGTGGTAGTGGAAAGTATCAGCATGTCTGTCTCCAATGTGCTAAACTTCGCTCACCTAGTAGGGAAGACCAGACTATCTGATGAACACTTTGGTTTGTGGTTATTACTGGATAATCTGGACAATCTTGTTATTGATACAGGTAGTATGAACTGCACCGAAAATGGCATGCTCCTTAGCAGGAAAAGTGTAAGTGTGCATACACCCATTGCAGAACCGTTTTGCGATAATATCATGTTTGTTAAAATCTGGGATCAAGTAGAGTGTCAGGAGCAGTTAGAGAGGGGACGGTCTGTGACGTTAAAGAAGGAGATGGGATAGTCAGTTAGCTATTATCTGCGTAATGACTTCTCCATGTTCGTCTCTGCGAACACGGTGTCAATATGAAGCTTCCTTTTCTCCTACTCAGTTACGAAAGTGTGAGAGAAAGGGGAATACTATAAAAAATCGGCCAGGAAGTACTGGAAACCATTTCGAACAAATATAAACATCCCATGACTATATCATACAAAATGGAATTAGCAGATGTTTAATTGTATGCTCTAATGGAAGATTCCTGCAGTATTGCAGCAGCTTTGTGTGAACGATAATTATCCTTCAGATTTGGACAATACACAAGATTTTGCTACATTTTAATAAAACAGAGATGTGCAACTATCTAATCTCTTTCAACAGTTTTTGTATATAAGGAGACTTCCAAGGAAACAGTAATGTGATGGTGGGCAACTATAAGATATTAAGTTTCTTTTGGCATCGAATTCTTATGCCTAACTTCTAAAATGTCAGCTGTTATTAGACATACAAAACTATCATTGGATTGCACACTTTAGAATTCTGGCACTACTTTCGTTAATATATGTATGTGTGGAAATTAACTGTCAGTTCCATTTACAATGATGACGTATTTTCGCAATATTTTGACATCACGTTAATTAATTTGAGTCTTATAGCGTATTTTTCACGTATTAACCTCAACTAGACCTTGGATAATTCTTGTAAGCACCGCAATTTCAAGCTGCCTACCGATTTTGAAGACATTTTGGAGTGTTTCAACATCTTAGATGCCGAAAATAATTAATTTACGACTCTGTTGTGTTTTACCACCACAGGCCTGACTGCAAACAGCTGTTTATTGTAAATAACCTTCGGTAGGATTGTGTCACTTGCAAAAAATGCAATAACTGGCATTCAGTAGCATCATTTACACCTTTTCCGATCAATAACACGATGTATTAACTATGTCTCTCCTATAATGGTGCTTGAGAACAATTTAAATGTGGAAATATGTATCTGAGAGTGTGTTGTGCCACATCTAAAGTAGGCCTTATTTGTTATATTCCGACTGAGAATCTGCTTCTGTGCTTGCCTGCTTAGTTTACTAATTTAATTAACACGTATTTTTCTGCAGTTATAAAGCTGGACAAGTTTAGTTTTACGGCATCGAATTATTAGGCCTAAATTCTAAAATTTTTGCTGTTATTAGGCATGGAAACCTAGCACTAGAGTTCATGGTTTACAATTTTTGACACTAATTTGGCGAATATGTGTATATATGGAAATTAACTTGCACTTTCTTTACGTTTCGGACATGTTTTTTGCAATATTATGATATCACACTAATTTATTTGAGTCTCACAACGTTTTTTCGTGTATTGGCCTCAATTAAATCCTGGATACTCGGTATAAACATCGCACTTTTTGTACTGAATACGTATTTTGCACACGTTTTAGAAAGATTCAACATCTTAGATGTTGAAAGTAATTGATATACGACTGTGTTGGGTTCTTTAACAGTGGAGTCATCTGTTGGTGACAGCGAGATATGCTACCCTTGGTTTAAAGAACAAACTGTCCGTATTTCTACAGTGCTGTTATTTATTGGTGGATGTAATAACCTCAAAGATATTGTAATACATATATCGAACATTGCCCGTTTTCTGCTCTGTGGCTGTCCGCTGGTGACAGGAGCAACTAGGATATGAAACAGGACTTGACCTTATTTAGCATCTTCAGTGAAACAGTATTCACGATAAGCTCATTTTCAGCACCTATGAATTCCTTATACATTATTTATATTTTATAAGCAAATGTTGGGTTATAGTTACTTACAGAGAATTACAGTGTCCACTTGTTCCAGTAGTCTTTATGAATGATATTTGGATTCAATTGAAGTTTACCTACCTGACTGCTAAGCAAGTCCATACAAGAATTTTTGGGAGTTAGTAATGTAAAAATAGCTGACAATTTTTTCTGCAGCTCAGATACTTCATCATATTTGGCATCTGAGCAGTGATACTTGAGGTGGCAGGTGTGGGTATTCTCCCCTGTCCTCACCGCCTCTCCCCTCTCCAACCCTCCCTTACCCTCTCGTCCACCTGCTTGGCTTAGGCACATGGCTGGATGCGACCATTCATGGAATGGCCTTAGAGGTAAGGAAGTGCTAATGCTTCCATCAGCATAATATGACATATGCAGGTGCGTCATTTCGCAGCAGTTGTAAGCGCTGACTTATTTTGCGTCATTTTCTTTCGCCAGGATGCCTACTGCCATCCTTCTGACATACTTACAGAAATGCACGGGAGATGTAAAATCTGGAGAAAAAGTAAACTGCACCAGACAAGAACAAAGAATACAGCGCGAAGTCATTAGGCGGAAAAAGAGAAACGTATAGGGATTTAGATCTAAATCTTCTTGCATACTCCACAAGGCACTGTTTTGCAGATGAAGGGGAGTACTTGGTACCAATACTAGTGATTTTCCACTTTATTCCATTTGTGTGTGGAGCGACGAAAAAATGACTGTCTCAGTGCCTGCCACGGTCTCCCTTATGGCCCCTATGCAAGAACTGCCACCCTGCCTTCCTGGAATATGCGTTCTATAAATTTATTCAATCATGTTTCGTGACAAAGGCTTCGCCTTGGTTTCTAAGGTCCAAAAATGTTCAAATGTGTGTGAAATCTTACGGGACTTAGCTGCTAATGTAATCAGTCCCTAAGCTTACGCACTACTTAACCTAAATTATCCTAAGGACAAACACACACAAAAATGCCCGAGGGAGGACTCGAACCTCCGCCGGGACCAGCCGCACAGTCCATGACTGCTGCGCCCTAGACTGCTCGGCTATCCCGCGCGGCTCTAAGGTCCCCATTCAGTTATTTCGAGCATTATTGCTCCACATTCACGAGGGTTATGACGACTTGTTTTTATCCTAGCAGTGTATCTCCGACTTTTTCTAATATATTAGGTGATGGTTAGTTGAAAAGGAATCAATACCTTTCAACGATATTCTGGAACTGAACATACTAACATACCGTATGCTTTTCGCGTTATAGATGCATAATTATTTGCCTGAAGCCTTCCAACAAACTTAGGTTTAACATTCGCATTCCCCCATGAACCATGAACCTTGCCGTTGGTGGGAAGGCTTGCATGCCTCAGCGATAGAGGAGATAGCCGTACCGTAGGTACAACCACAACGGAGGGGTATCTGTTGAGAGGCCAGACAAACGTGTGGTTCCTGAAGAGGGGCAGCAGCCTTTTCAGTAGATGCAGGTGCAACAGTCTGGATGACTGGATGATTGACTAATCTGGCCTTGTTACTCTAACCGAAACGGCCTTCCTGTACTGGTATTGCGAACGGCTGAATGCAAGGGGAAACTACAGCCGTAATTTTTCCCGAAGGCATGCAGCTTTTCTATGTGGTTAAATGATGGGGGCGTCCCCTTGGGTAAAGTATTCCAGAGGTAAAATGGTCCCCCATTCGAATCTCCGGGCGGGGACTACTCAGGAGGACGTCTTTATCAGGAGAAAGAAAACTGCCGTTCCACGTATCGGAGCGTGTAATGTCAGATCCCTTAGTCGGGCCCGAAGGTTAGAAAATTTTGAAAGGGAAATGGATAGGTTAAAGTTACATATAGTGGGAATTAGTGAAATTAGGTGGCAGGAAGAACAAGACTTCTGGACAGGTGAATACAGGGTTATAAATACAAAATCAAATAGGGGTAATGCAGGAGTAGGTTTAATAATGAATAAAAAAATAGAAGTGCGGGTAAGGTACTAAAAAAAGCATAGTGAACCCATTATTGTAGCCAAGATAGACACGAAGCCCACGCCTACCACAGTCGTACAAGTTTATATGCCAACTAGCTTCGAAGATGTCGAAGAGATTGATGAAATGTATGATGAGATAAAGGAAATTATTCAGATAGTGAAGGGAGTTGAAAATTTAACAGTCATGGGCGACTGGAATTCGATAGTAGGAGAAGGAAGAGAAGGAAACGTATTAGGTGAATATGGAATGGGGGTAAGAAATGAAAGAGGAGGCCGCTTGGTACAATTTTGCACAGAGTAAAACTTAAGCATAGCTAACACTTGGTTCCAGAATCATGAAAGAAGGTTGTATACATGGAAGAGGCCTGGATATACTGAAAGGTTTCGGATAGATTAGATAATAGTAAGACAGAGATTTAGGAACCAGGTTTTAAATTGTAAGACATTTCCAGCGGCAGATGTGGACTCTGACCACAATCTAATGTTTACGAACTGTAGATTAAAACTGAAGAAACTACAAAATGGTTGGAATTTAAGGACGTGGGACCTGGATAAACTGACAGAACCAGAGGTTGTAGAGAGTTCCAGGGAGAGGATTAGAGAACGATTGACAGGAATGGGGGAAAGAGATACAGTAGAAGAAGAATGGGTAGCTTTGAGGGATGAAACAGTGAAGACAGCAGAGGATCAAGTCGGTAAAAAGACGAGAGCTAATAGAAATCCTAGGGTAACAGAAGATATTTTGAATTTAATTGATGAATGGAGAAAATATAAAAATGCAGTAAATGAAGCAGGCAAAAAGGAATATAAAGGTCTCAAACATGAGATCGACGGGAAGTGCAAAAAAAGCAGGGATGACTAGAAGACAAATGTAAGGATGTAGAAGCATATCTCACTAGGGAAGATAGATATTGCCTACAGGAAAAATAAAGAGAACTTTGGAGAAAAGAGAACCACTTGCATGAATATCAAGAGCTCAGATGGAAACCCAGTTCTAAGCAAGGAAGAAAAAGCAGAAAGGTGGAAGGAGTATGTAGAGGGTCTATACAAGGGTGAGGTACTTGAGGACAATGTTATGGAAATGGAAGAGAATGTAGATGAAGATGAAATGGGAGATATGATACTGCATGAAGAGTTTGACAGATTACTGAAAGACTTAAGTCGAAACAAGGCCACAGAAGTAGACAACATTCCATTAGATCTACTGATAGCCATGGGAGAGGAGGCCACCACAAAACTCTACCATCTGGTGAGCAAGATGTATGAGACTGGCGAAATACCCGCAGACTTCAAGAAAAATATAATAATTCCAATCCCAAAGAAAGCAGGTGTTGTCAGATGTGAAAATTACCGAACTATCAGTTTAATAAGTCACGGCTGCAAAATACTAACACGGATTTTTTACAGACGAATGGAAAAACTGGTAGAAGCCGACCTCAGGGAAGATCAGTTTGGATTCCGTAGAAATGTTGGAACACGTGAGGCAATACTGACCCTACAACTTATCTTAGAAGATAGGTTAAGGAAAGGCAGACCTACGTTACTAGCATTTGTTGACGTAGAGAAAGCATTCGACAATGTTGACTGAAACACGCTCTATCAAATTCTGAATGTGGCAGGGGTTAAATATAGGGAGTGGAGCCGGTCGGAGCGGCCGAGCGGTTCTAGGCGCTACAGTCTGGAACCGCGCGACTGCTACGTTCGCAGGTTCGAATCCTGCCTCGGGTATGGATGTGTGTGATGTCTTTAGGCTAGTTAGGTTTAAGTAGTTCTACGTTCTAGGGGATTGATGATCACAGCAGTTAAGTCCCATAGTGTTCAGAGCCATTTGAACCATTTTAGGGATTGAAAGGCTATTTACAATTTGTACGGAGACCAGATGGCAGTTATAAGAGTCGAGGGGCATGAAAGGGAAGCAGTGGTTGGGAAGGGAGTGAGACAGGGTTGTAGCCTATCCCCGACGTTATTCAATCTGTATATTGGGCAAGCAGTAAAGGAAACAAAAGAAAAATTCGGAGTGGGAATTAAAATCCATGGAGAAGAAATAAAATCTTTGAGGTTCGCCAATGACATTGTAATTCTGTCAGAGACAGCAAAGGACCTGGAAGAGCAGTTGAACGGGATGAACAGTGTCTTGAAAGGCGGATATAAGATGAACATCAACAAAAACAAAACGAGGATAATGGAATGTAGTCGAATTAAGTCGGGTGATGCTGAAGGAATTACATTAGGAAATAAGACACTTAAAGTAGTAGATGAGGTTTGCTATTCGGGGAGTAAAATAACTGATGACTGTCGAAATAGAGAGGATGTAAAATATAGTCTGGCAATGGCAAGGAAAGCGTTTCTGAAGAAGAGAAATTTGGTAACATCGAATATAGATTTAAGTGTCAGGAAGTCGTTTCTGAAAGTATTTGTATGGAGTGTAGCCATGTGCAATTGTTATCAAGATTTAAGTGAGTTTGAACGTGGTGCTACAGTCGGCGCACGAGCGATGGGACACAGCATCTCCGAGATAGCGATGAAGTGGGGATTTTTCGGTACGACCTTTTCACCAGTGTACCGTGAGTAACAGGAATCCGGTAAAACATCAAATCTCCGACACCGCTGTGGCCGGAAAAGGATCCTGCGAGAACGGGACCTTACGACGACTGAAGAGAGGCGTTCAATGAGACAGAAGTGCAACCCTTCTACAAATTCCTGCAGATTTTAATGCTGGACCATCAACAACTGTCAGCGTCTGAACCATTCAACGCAACATCGTCGGTATGGGTCTTCGGAGCCGAAGGCTGTCTCGTGTACTCTTGATGACTATACGACACAAAGCTTTACGCCTCGCCTGGGCCCGTCAACACCGACATTGAGGATGTGTACGGGTGTAGACACAACCTCATGAATCCTTAGACCTTTCATGTCAGCAGAGCACTGTTGAAGCTGTTGAAGGCTCTGCAACGGGGTAGCGCGTGTGCAGTTAAAGTGATATGGGACCCCTGACACGTCTAGATACGACTCTAACAGGTGACACGTGCGTAAGCATCCTGTCTGATCACTTGCATCCATTCACATCCTTTGTGCATTCCGACGGAGTTGGCCAATTCCAGAAGGCCAAGGCCACACCCCACATGTCCCGAATTGCTGCAGAATGGCTCCAGGAACACTTTCGCTGGTCATCAAACTCTCCAGACGTGAAAATTGTTGGGCATATCTGGGATGCCTTGCAACGTGCTGTTCAGAAGAGACCTCCACCCACTCGTACTCGTACGGATTTATGGATTGACCTGTTGGATTCATGGGATCAGTATCCTTCAACACTACTTTAGATATCATTCAAGTCCATGCCACGTCGTATTGCGGCACTTCTGCAAATATTTGTCAAGACAGTCGCATATCAGCAAAGATCCTCCGGTCGGCCGGAGTGGCCGTGCGGTTATAGGCGCTACAGTCTGGAACCGCGTGACCGCTACGGTCGCAGGTTCGAATCCTGCCTCGGGCATGGATGTGTGTGATGTCCTTAGGTCAGTTAGGTTTAAGTAGTTCTAAGTTCTATGGGACTGATGACCACAGTAGTTAAGTCCCATAGTGCTCAGAGCCATTTTTTGAAAGATCCTCCGTCCGACCGTAAATTGGCTAATAGTAGATGGTGTGTGTCGGTAGGAAACGCATCTAGGAAACTCTAGAAAGAAAACAAAGTACGTGCAAAACTGTTGACGAAGATATTGGCCTGTTTGATACTTATCTGGCCTTTGTGTGGCACAATTTAGACATAAAAATATTATTTAATAATTTGTGACACGGCTGACGTGGTTTACATTCGCATTTTAGAATAATTCAGAGATTCATTCTAGTTATATTCATAAAGTAGACATAAGGGTAACGTCTACAAACCAGACCAAGAGCCGGCCGAAGTGGCCGAGCGGTTCTAGGCGCTGCAGTCTGGAACCGCGCGACCGCTACGGTCACAGGTTCGAATCCTACCTCGGGCATGGATGTGTGTGATGTCCTTAGGTTAGTTAGGTTTAAGTAGCTCTAAGTTCTAGGGACTGATGACCTCAGAAGTAAAGTCCCATAGTGCTCAAAGCCATTTGAGCCATTTGAACCAGACCAAGATTCACTTTTACACAAGCGCAATTTTTCCTCACGTGAGTTAAACAAAGATTCTTGTACAACTAGAGTCACTTCCAATATTGTAACCTATAACTGACATTCGCCATCAAAAACTAGAGACATAGCTACAAGGACTTTACAGGGAAATTTGAAATGTCAGTGAAACAACAGAAGTATCGGGAAGTTCAGCTTTCTGTGGTCATCTTGGTCTTGATACAGATGCTTTAGATCCAAATATCTGGTTCATTAAAAACTTCAGTGACAGTATTTTGTCCACGGTGCGTAAATGCTGGAGAGTAGCCCTAGTACTCATGGATAGAACTGTTCCTGCTTTAATCAAATCGTTTAATGTTTGTTGCTTGGTCTTTAGACTGAGATGCTCAGATTCATCTGAGAGAGTTTCGTCCAGTACAGATGTGAAGGGTAACGTTAGTGTCCTATTTGGTGCGAGTTATTTTACAAGTATGGCAATGGAGACGTGATCTGAGAGGCATTCGGTATGAACCGAATGTCGTATGCCACCTTGCTTAGCACTGACTGCAGTCCAGACACATTGCGAGGAACAGGCCGGTCACGGACTGCAAGCAAATGAGACTGGTGGTGGTGCACACCCTGACTGTCTATCACATGACCTAAGTCACACTTTTCGGGACAACACTTGAGTCCTGCTTCTGACAACACTCGGAAAAAAAACGCAAATTAGCAATGTATTCCTCTGGTGTACAATCTGAGACGACAATATTGTCAAGATAGTTTCTACAAAATAGCACTTTTTCAGTCAGCTGTTCCAAGTAACGTTGAATAACGGCGGGTACAGAAGCACTGCCGAAGGGCAAACGCAAATACTTGAACAGTCCTAAGTGCGTGTTTACAACAAACACTTTCTGTGATTCTTCATCCAATGGTTTTTCCAATTAGGCATCACGCAAATCTACCTTAGAAAAGTGACGTCCTGCACCAAGCCTGTCCAGGTGTTCCACAGGGCGAGGTAACGGATAAGTGTCAACTGCTGTCTATGGGTTGCCTATAGAATTGAAGTTAACAGAAATGCGTATGCGACCAGTAGGCTTACGTAACAAAACAGGAGCAGTTGCCCATTGACTAGCTCAAATGGGAGTAATTACACCATTATCTTGAATTCTTTTAATTCATTGGCTACTTTGTCTCTTAAAGCAATTGGAAAGTGGCGGGTCCAGAAAAACTTCGGCTGTGCATTGTCTTTCAATGTAACATGCGCTACAATGTTATCAGCTTTTCCCATTCCTTCTGAAAAAATTTCAGTAAATTCTTTAAGCAAGCTAACAACATTGTATTGTGGTGTAAATGCAGAGACTGACAGTACACTGTCGTGGATATTAAGGCCAAATAAATCAAAGGCATCTAAACCGAATATCTTCTCATTATATATTGATTTCAACACAGTAAAATTCACTATCCTAGCGTGAGATTTGTAAGTGGTAAACAGACTACACTCTCCAAGCACTGGAATTTCCTGTACGTTGTAAGCAGTGAAGTGCTTGCTAGATTTAGAAAGGCGCTGTGAGCCTAACTTTTCGTCCGTAACACGATTTAGCAAAGTTACTGAGGTACCTGTGTTTAACTGAAAGTTCACACGACGGCCAGCAAAGCGTAGTGAGGCAAATGGTTTGTTAGAACGTCGTTGCACAGTGCTAGGACGAGAAGAAGGCACAACGTTAATCTTACTTTTGTCAGAAATTGTTGTACGTTTTGAAAACACAGCGTTCACTGCATGTGCAGGAGCCTGTTTTTGCTGGGAGCGAGCAAAACTGGCGTTTTTGTGTCGCTGAAAACAAACTGCCTGGACATTGCATTTTTTTCCACACGTATAACACGTTGCGTTACGTGATGGGCAAATGTCTTTAATGGCGAACGAAACATCTAGAGCAAGACTTCACTAAATTCACAGACTTGTTTACCTGTGTACGTGGCTGTCCGCCTGGCTGTGTAGGCGCTCGTTGTTCTGGCTGCTTGGGGCAGTCGCGAGCAGGGGGCGCCTCGACTTGACGAATCGGGGCCTGGTCAAACTTATCGGCCGCTATATCGTATTGCTGTAAGATTTGCAATACTTGAGGAAGTGACGGATCAGAGTGCTTTAAGATCTGTTCCCGTATTCTATTATCTGGGACAATGACTGTTACTGCATCCCCAATCATTAAGTCATTGTAGAAGTTGCCACAACTACACTTAAATTTACACTTCCTAGTCATGCCCGTTAATTCTATGTACCACTGGCAGTACGTCTGTCCCGGCTTTTTCTGCAAGCGAAACAACTGCTATCTGGCTGCAGCTACTTGGATTTTCTGGCCATAATACTGAATTAATAAAGCGATTGCTTGGTCGCTGAACACTGTAGACCCCGCAATCGAAAGGAAGTATTGTAACTGTACAGTACCTGGAAAACAATGGCTTGACAATTTGCTTGCAACTGAGTCAGGTATTCGAGCCATTCCTTTTCTGTGTCGTTAAACTGCTCGAACGGTGGTATGCTGGTCGGCGTCGCTTGTTGGGCTGGTTGTTTGGCCTATTGTGCAGCCGACGCAGATTGTGCAGCCAGTAGTTGTACCGTCGTCAGTAAGTAACGCAGTAATTTGTTGGTTCTGAAACTGAAAACCTTGTGTTAAAACCAATCACATTGGCCGTCTGCGGCTGAGGCTCGTGGGCAGGGGTAGAGGGGGCGCGGTAGCCATAGTTGACACAAAAACGTTATGACAAAATGCAAGCAAAGCCTCTGAAAAAAAATTGACAAATTCTGCGGATCTCCTTCTGGAATACATGCAAGAACGCAACAGCAAATTAGCAAAATGACCAGCCTTGCTGGCCGAGCGGTTCTAGGTGCTACAGTCTGGAACCGCGCGACCGCTACGGTCGCAGGTTCGAATCCTGCCTCGGGCATGGAGGTGTGTGATGTCCTTAGGTTAGTTAGGTTTAAGTAGTTCTAAGTTCTAGGGGACTGATGACCTCAGACGGTCAGTCCTATAGTGCTCAGAGCCATTTGAACCATAATGTTTTTGCCATAACCTATTTTAAAGATAACAAAAATTGCCTGTTTTATTTAACAAAATCTAGTGCTAGTGAAACATTAACACCCTGAATTTACATGTACGGATGTCAACAAATCTTGACTTGACTTATAAAGTACATATACATTTATGTTGAATCGGTGAAATATGTCATATCTGGAGATGTGTCCGTGTGTGTGTGTGTGTGTAGGCTTCTGCAAGTCTAATTGTTGACCCACATCTAGTTATGCCTCCTAAATTCAGAATAAGTCTCGACTCGTCTGGGAGCTTTCTAGCCAGGCATACTTACACAACTTAGTGCGGCCTCCTTTGGGATGAGGGCCTCGTGCGCGCAAAGTAAGAGAGGCTGTCCTAAGGTGTTTATGTATGTTTAGTCAGTAAGCTCTCAAGCGAGTCGAGGCATACTGAGGGTGCGAAGTGTGATGTGATGAGTTTCTTTTTAAATGATAAAAGGCATCGAGTGCATCAACGATCAAATTAGTACCTTAGCCACTGATGTGTGGAGGATGTAGCTTAGGTCAAAGTCAGTTCAACGACATTTATGTGGGGTTTTTCCAAGCGTGACTCCTCATCGCTTTTTCATGTTGCTGTGAAAATGGACCGTGATGCTTGTCTCAACATTCCTGATCAGCAAGAGTTGCTCATACTTCATTTTAATGATGAATTAGCAGTATACATATCCGTCTTTCAGGAGACCAACAGAGCTGCGGACACACGTTGAAAGATTGTCGAGAATTGAGACAGTCGCTCAGTCACCTGAATAGTCAACGTATCTACCATTTGGTCGCCCTAGGAGATTCGATTCTTACTGAGTTGGATATGAATTCTATGGCCTATCTTCCTTGCCGAGCTGAGGACATCATCAGGGTTAGAGGCGCTATTATTCGGTATCAGCGTCATTTCTCCTGAGGAGTGACAAATATTTTGTCTGTGTACTTATCTTCAAATTATGTAATAAAAATATCGATAAAGGACCACATATGCTGCAGTGCAAAGGAAAGTTACTGAAAGTTAGTTCGAAGGACTGAAAATCAAGGAACACATTTTATTACGAATAACAGTGAAAGGGTTCAAATACATCTCTAGACTAAAATCAAAATTAATTTGTTGACTTTTTTTAAAAATGTAGTATACATACTTTAGGAGAAAATATTTTACCAATTCACTATAACATAAATTTAGGACAAAGCCTGATTTGAAATAACGTTTTTAATTTAACCACCAGGAGGAACAATAAATTAATCTTGAGATAGAAAGTGTGTGTGCGTGTTTTCCATTATGACTCTTGAATCCCTGGAACATCTAACAATGCCCCTTCATTATAACTACCATTTTGTCGCGAGACCAGTAATCGTGAATGTATGCATATATGTTCTCGTATATCAGGTGGTGAGTGATTTTGCAGCGCACAAAGGCTTGTGTAAACGTTTCCAAAAATTTCCAAAGATGAATCCAACCTAAATATTTGTTTCATCATGAAATAAATTCGACACGAATAGTTTGTATACAGATGGAAACAATGAATTCTTTCTCGAAACAACACCATATGCTGTGACTAAGACTTTTTTCCTAAATAGCCTTTCTCCCAGGAATTCTGGCGGAAGTAAAGCTGTCAAGACGGGTTGTGAATGGTACGTGGATAACTCATTCGGTAAGAGCATAGCCTGCGAAAGGCAAAGGTTTTGGGTTTGAATCTTCAAGAAGTTTCATGAAATGATTTAGGGAAACCATGGAATTCCATGTGAACCATAAGAAACTGTAGCACTTCTACAGTTTTAAATAATAACAGTGTTTGGAATCAGAGTAGTCGTAGAGTAGGGAGTTGTGGGAATACGGCCGTTCTCTATGAGTGCGTTTTGAGCTGCAACCACCATTCTGAAGCGACGCTTCTCACTTACAGCTTCTAGTATTTACGCCACTCTGCTGCTGACTTAAGTTAATAATGAATGAGTAAATAGAAACACAAAATAAAAGAGATAAAAACATTTAACTTACTGCTCAAGATAATATTTGACTGTCATCAGTTGCACGTATTTCTAACTATCGACGGTAACAATTACATTTACCTGTTGTTGAAGGGAAATTTAATGAGAAATACGAATATATAATACAAAGAAGTAAATAAATGCGAAATGCGCAGGTTAGAAAATAGGGTTCGCTTCTTACCTGGTATGTAATTGAGGCCAGTATAGACTCTAACCGTATTTTGAGATTTTTTATGTAAACACGTTAGGCTGTAGTAGCAGTAGGTAAATCGCAATTCAAGGCAACAATAGCAAATATGTTTATCGTTTCGGAAAGTATATTCGTCTAGAAAAGTCAGGTTGTGCGACGGCAGAGATAATGGACTATTGCAGTGGTCGCGGTTATTATCTGTGACAATTGTACTTTAAAACAAATAAAATTGTATTTGTAAAAAGATAATATGGAAAGGGATTCTCTTGTTCGCGAATATTGGTATAAAACTGGGCATCCATGGTGCCCGTTTGCCTATGATAGTTAAATGTTTCTTTTACGTTAAAATTGTACACAAATAGTTTACCGAAAAATCTGTACGTAATGTCAGAAGCAGGCTAAGAAACCTTTTTTCTCAGTCATCCCTGTACGATTGCTATGTGTTGAGAAAAAGGGCTGTTTAGTTGAGAAGTAATATCTGTGATTCATGGTTTCGTCCACGCGCATGGAAATAGGCGTGCAGTAAGTACAGATAACTTGCAACTGTATATTCCATTCTCTGTGTGGCCAAACGGTTTAGTCAGTGACAATTGTTTTTATTGGAACGACGTCTGAAAACACCATATTGTTAGAATAGGCAGTCACATGGTAATGTTGGAACAAGCAGTCATGCATGATTCCTCCTACTTTACGTGACAATACTCACCATATGCAGAAAATGAAAATTGTTCCACACTTGTGCGATAATTCTTGTCAGGTACCTGTAATCAAAAATCCGGAAGAAGTATGGCGTATCTCTTTACAGAGTAATAATTTAATGACAATTTATCCGATTTCTTACTACAGCTTTTGTATCCCGCCTGGAAGGCGGCGCGTGGGTAGGAGCAGGAAAGGAAAAATACGTCAACACTGCAGTGAGTAAAAGTGGTTTACTGGTGCAAGAAGAATACATAACTTTGTACAGATACGAAGTCTCAGACCCGTCGTATGTAGAGCAAAGCTGAAGCGTAGTTTCCCGGCTGGCTGCACCTGATGAAATGGGGAGAATCTGTAGCGATTCTCGTAGAACTCTCCAGCGCCGGCTAGAGGGCGCTGTTGTCGGCGTCGGTGTCGTAGTGCCAACTTAACTGGCACCTAAGCATCGATGCCACAACTACCTTCGTTTCAGCAAAAATACATTCACAACAGTGAAAAAAAAAAGCCTGTAATACGCAGTCACCAAAATGTACAACACAAAACGTAGAGTATTGCAGTGATCCTGGGATGGAAAAGTGCTGTGATGTGGTTACCGTCACTACGGGAACTGTATAGCAGACAGTTGTAGAGCTCGTCAATTACGTTCAATGAAGTGATGTGTGAGGTTTATGTCGGCCCACTCCTGCAGTAAACCTGTATATACTGCTGAGTGTTAGTTTTAACGTATAACTAAGAGTCCCCTAGACGAAACCGAGCAGTACTTAAAGCAGCCTTGAGGGTGAACAATAAAGTAGGTATTGCTATTGTCAACAGTCAAGAACTGTGAGGGAATGGAACATGTTTTTTAGATGTGTTTCATTGAGCTATGGTCACACGAATGTGCTGCCCGAGACATGAATGTCAGTTGACTATCATGCTCCTCAAACCACTGTAGGACGATTCTTACTTTGTGAAAGGGACAGTTAGCGTTTTGGACGGTGCTACAGCCGTCGGCGAAGACATCAGGCGTGAAGGAGTACAGGCGGTTGGCAGTAAGGTTCACATAGTTCGCTGCTATCATAGTGCCTTCGCTTACTACCACAGGTACCGTGGAAGTCCAGGTGAATGTCCACCATAGTATATAACAGCTCCTATCAGTCTGTGTTCGTGGTGCAGTGTAAGTTTAGAGCCGCTTTTCTCCTGGACGATGGAGTAACCGGACACAGCAGTCGACTTGGTGTAACAAGAAACGAGATTCATCCGACAAGGCGATTCGCTTCCATTGATCCACTGACCGATCTCGATGTTCCCGTGCCCTCTGCAAGACGTGTTTGACGACGTGGTTGAGTGAGAATGGGAACAAGTAGAGGTCATCAGCTGCGCAGACCCATGTTCAACAGTGTGCTGCGAAACGCTTTTGCCTACACCGGCATCGTGCTCTGTCGTCAGATCTCCCACGTGTACTGAATGGTTTTCTCCAAAACAACCGTGCCCCAACCAGCATTATGTTCTGTCATCAGATTTCCACCTATGCAAGCCCACGACCTCCACGTACTGTGATGAGGTACGGACACCAGCACTTTGTCACTTATCCGTGGTCTCACCGTCCTTCAGTCATGGACACGGCAGCAGCTCATCACGCAACCGCTCCACATCTGCGCCTGCTATCCGCAAACAAGTAATGGGCTCACTTCATCTTGGGTCATCCAGCACCGCTGGTCGGATACTAGCAGCAACACTACTAAGAAATTACCGCCCCATTCGTGGCTGCGGTGAACATCAAAACACAATCGCCTTCGTTTGGAGTGGAGCCGTGAAGGGGGGACATGGACTGCCACATTACGTTCAGCAATCAATTATGATTCTGCAGTGCCCCGGATGACCGTGGTTGGCGAGACCTGCAGAAACATGCCATTCTAGCAATGCTTTGGGCAGGTACAGCTGCGTTACTCCTGGCGTTTTGGTGTGCGGAGCCATCGGGTATGACTTCAGGTCATGGTTATTAGTAACTGAGGGAACTGCATCCTGCATCCTGTAGCATAAAATGTGCCTCATCACGCCACAGAATATTGCCCGCCCACATGTCATCAACATTGATACGCGGAAGAAACCGAAGAGCAGATTCGGAATATTGGTGAAGCTCATCAGGTTTCAGTTGCTGCACCGTCTGGATCTTTTACGGGCACCAGTGTAAAACAGATCACGAATTTTTCGTACTCTTGAGAATGGAATGTAATATACTCGTGACACTGCACCAGCCCTAGCACTACGCAGGGCGCGTGCTCCATGGTCATTCGCAGTAACGGCAACCCTTCAGTATCTTCCACCGGGATAGTACGCCTCCTTCTTCCACGTGCCACACCAAGATCACCCGTGTTTTAGAGTTTCAGTTTCATTTTCTTTAAACCATTTAATGGTATCGTGTTTCTCCTCAGACCTTTCAGTCGGCGATACTCTCTCAATGTAGCAGTCTAGTTGCAGACGTTGACAAAAACAGTTTCACTAACAACACACGGTCTCTCTTCTCGATAGCCATACTACACTCAAATGAGAGCGTGGATGTCATACCTCGATACAAATAGTGTACACCGCAGATTTTTTACCTAGTGGCCACCACGGAACTATTTTCTTCCAGCTGAAATCGGTTCCGCATTAACGCATTAGCACGTATGTTTCGCTGTCATACGGCAATTACAGACCACACTGAAACTCCGTACGTAGCTGCACTGGTACATGTATGCTGCTGTTATCTGCAAAATTACTTAAGAAAAGAAACTGCAGAGGTCATTCGTCGGATTTCGGAACTGACAACATCACTCTCGATTATTTCCTGACGACAACCTTATGTTTTCTAAAAAAAATTACTTGTGTCGTAAATGTCTTTGAGCAGCTTCCTTCTGGGATCATCAAAAAGGGGTTTACTAAGTTAATAAACAAACAGTTGTGCGTGAATCACCTTATAATTTAGGGCGATGTGTTTACAATAGGCCTACAAAATGGGGTAATAACATCTGCTGTATTTATTTAACTTTGCCATATTGAACACTTTCTGGCTTTGTTGATTGCAAAGCATCAGTGTTTTCACTCAAATTCGTAAATGAATTTTTATGAGAAAGGATCTGTGCATATACCATTGTGCAGTAAGTTTCGCAGGCTTATGTACATGTAATACGTTAACTAAAATGTAAGTCTTTCACATTAGTAACATATCGTTATCCATTTAAAAAACAATTTCTGCAAACAGGAAGATTGCCTGGTTTTGCAATCAGAATTTTCACTGAATTAAGAAAATTGCATCTATCGCATATTTACACATATTACAAAACTCACATTCGCTATTATCTGTCTATGTCTGAAGGCCAGTCTCAGGAAATGCAGTATGGATTTTGGTATGGGTTCCACTAATAGATAGAGTCACGAGGAAAGTTTGTGTATATGATTTATCACCCACATACCAGAAAAGTCGTCCTGCCGTAGATACATAGTGCTGTCAGTGCGAAGCAGGGAAGGGTAGCTAGCTGCAAACAATACTTTCAAACAAGATAGTCAGAATCGTCTCTCGTTTTCAATAAGATGTAACGGATGCAAACAAAGATAGAAAGATGTATAAATATATTTTTCGTTGGCAGAAATAAAGACATTCCTCTCGCCGTACTCTTATTTTTCCGTTCACTTCGACAATAAAGCCTCACAGATAGTGAAGTTGTTCAGACGTGTTAACGACAGTAAAAAGAAACATAGGTTAGAAAGCTAAATAAAACGGCCAGATCGGGTTTTGAACTCCATTTCAAAGGTCCACTATCAAAGCAGTGCTCTCTCTCGGTTAAAGAGAATTTTCAGCTAAGCAATTACTTAAAACTTAAATTTTAAAGCTGAATTGAAGTACACTAGGTCATCCGTATGGAAAGGAAGTATCACTGCATTATTAATCAGAAAGACACCTTACCTAAGCTTCTGTTACCTCCGTGACAAAATGCGTGCTACAGAAATCGATATCGCGGCGTGAAAGAAGACGAAGAAGGCAGTAACCAAGAGGAAGACGTTGCTAATAGTATGTACGGGAGCAGCAGATTGATATTGCCATCAATCTTACTATAGCACGGGGTGCTCTGCCTTTCATTTTGGATAAAAGCCGTGTGCCAGAGACGCATTGAGTCACAACTTCACAATAGGATTAGCCTAAGTGAAGTAATTTCTCTTAACTTTCGCCATGGAAAGGCAAGAGGACACAATGCGAAGAAGAAATGAAAGAAAGAGAAATGAGGAGCGTCGCGGCGCTGAAAAGAAAGGAATAAAAAGCGGGGGGGAGCACAATGAGATGAATAGATGAGAGGTGAACATACATCCTCGGCGACTTTACCAAATTGCTGAAACAAAGTGGCCGCCATCTTGACCGCTGATGTGCCTCATTTGTCCGTGCTGTTAGTGGAACGAGGAGGTGCGCGAGGGACATCGGAAACAAATCCACAATTCTCCTCTCGTGTTTTCCGACAGAGCAGCAACGTCTTCTGTGCGAATGCGAACTTTATATTCGTATATTAGGTACAGAATATCAGTAGTCGTAAATGTAAACGTATTTATTTATTTCTCATCAAATAGTTCAGTCATATGCAAGACATTAGCTAAGTAGGGAACCGATAGTCTTTGTCGAGTTTCCCGGAGGAAAATATTACTGAACATTTAATAAACTTCTTGTTATGTTATAAAAAATCGCTGTAATCGATCATTACAATCGACAAATCAACCTAACTGAAAAACGGAGCTTGAAAATTCGTATTTCTCGTTTTGATATCTCGAAATGAAGGGACAGTCAAATGAAAAGGAGACAGATGCAAAAAACTAATTGAACTGTTTATCATTTCAAAAGTAATCGCCATAGTTGTTAATAAATTTATCTCACTGCGATACGGTGCGGTGAATCCTATCACGGAAAACTGTTTTGGCTACTGTGCACTTTGATTGTATCTAGGCTTGTATCTCTTCGTAATAAGTAAAACGACCGCCACGAACGTCTTTGTTCCGGGCTCCAAAAATATGGAAATTGCAAGGGGACACATTGGGACTGTAAGGAAGATGTGTGAGGGCTTCCCATCGAAATTTTTCTATCGTAGTCGAAACAACCTGGGCAACACGCTGGCAGGCTTGTCCGTTCCTCTGACTTAAATCCGAACCAGAACGTATAGGGTGCATTGGGGACACATGTGACGAACTACATCGCGTTCACCTACACCAACGACTACAAGCAGTTGTCAACCGCGCTGGCGGATGAATGGAATGTCGTACTACAAGAACTCCTTAGCAACCTTGTAGCCGGCATGGGAGCACGTTACAGAGCACGTATCACTGCCCGTGGTGATATCACACCCTATTATGAACTATGTTCCGCCTTTTGTTATGTCCAGTGGACCATCACAACTTCTGCCTAAGTATTGTGCTCGAATAAAAGCGTCTTTTATGTTCGTCCCATAGCGTATTTCCCTCATTTACCTTCTGCACTGTACTGCAGCATTTTCTTTCTGTAGTGGTCCAAGTTTCGTCCAGCAATGTTACTTGGAAGTGACACATCGTGCGAATGTTTTGTGTTTTACACACCAGCGTTCGAAAAGGTAATGAAGATTTCAGAATTAGTACGTAACTGCAGAAGGATTCACTTTGAGGAAAAATTAATGGCTTAATATAATTATTGCTCTGCAGAGAGTGTGGCTGTACAGTCCTTTCATTACATCCGTTAGTTCGTAGTACACTGAAGCGCCAAAGCAACTGGTATAGGCATGGGTATTCAAATACAGAGATATGTAAACAGGCAGAATACGGCGCTGGGGTCGGATCGCCTATATAAGACAAGTGTCTGACACAGTTGTTACATCGATTACTGCTGCTACAATGGCGGGTTATCAAGATTTAACCGAGTTTGAACGTGGTTTTATAGTCGGCGCACGAACGATGGGTCACACCATCTCGGAGGTAGTGATGTAGTGGCGATTTTCGGGCACCAGCATTTCACGAGTGTACCGCGAATGTCAGGAATCCGTTAAAACATTAAATCTCCGATACAACTGCGGCCGAAAAAGGCCCTGCAAGAACGGGACCATCGAAGATTGAAGAGAATCGTTCAACGTGATGCAACCCTTCCGCACATTGCTGCAGATTACAATTCTGGGCCATAAACAAGTTTCAACGTGCGATCCATTCAACGAAACATCATCGATATGGCTTATAAATTATAGAGTACAGCGATCAGTCGTTCTTTTTTTAGATTTTATTACTCAAATCCAGATTTAGGCTAGTGCCTAGCCATTCTCAATGTACTATTTTCTATTCTGTATGCATGTAAAAAGTATGAACGTGATTGACGCCCGAACAACAGGGACTTACATGCATCGAGAATAGAAAGTAGTGAATGGAAAATGGCTAACCACTAGCTGAGATCTGGATTTGCGTGATAAAATATTAAAAAAAGGACGACTGATCGCTGCACTCTATAATTTATAAGCCACAAAACAGTCGCTGAGTGCACCCACTTTCCGAATGGAAGGTAACCTAATCATCGATATGGCCTTTCGGAGCCGAAGCCCCTTGATGACTGCACGACACAAACCTTTGCGCCTCGCCTGGGTCCTCCAGCACCGAGATTGACCTTTTGATGACTGGAAACATGTTGCCTGTTCGGACGAGTCTCGTTTCAAATCTAATCAAGCGGAAGGACGTGTACGGGTATGGAGACAACCTCATGAATTCATGGATTCTGCATGTCAGCAGGGGACTGTCCATGCTGTTGGAGGCTCTGTGATAATGTGATATGGGAGCCGTGATACATATAGATACGACTCTGACAGGTGACACGTAAGTAAGCAACCTGTCTGATCACCTGTATCCATTCACGTCCACTGTGCATTCCGACGGACTAGGGCAATTCCAGCAGCACAATGCGACACCCCACATGTCCAGAATTGCAACAGAGTGACTCTAAAAACACTCGTCTGAGTTTAAACATTTCCGATGGTCACCAAACTCCCCAGATATGGACATTATTGAGCAAATCTTGGAGGCCTTGCAACTTGCTGATCAGAAGAGATCTCCACTCCCTCGTACTCTTACGAATTTATGGACAGCCCTGCAGAATTCACGGTGTCAATTTCCTCCAGCACTTCTTCCGACATTAGTCGAGTCCATGTCAGGTCGTGTTGCGGCACTTTTGCGTGCTCACAGGGCCCTTCACGATATTAGTCAGGTGTACCAGTTTCTTTGACTCTTCAATGTACAACTAAGGTCCAAAAGAGGCGCTGCTGGTGGCGGTTGTCTACCCACGGTCCCCAGCAACAGAGTGGAATCAGGTCTCCGAGGTATGCTTAGCACCACGAGGCGCCGTGCGTCCTTGCGTTTTCGACTGTCCCGACCCTGGCCGAGCGGCGTCAGGGCTGACGCGTCCCACCAAGTACCCCGCCCAACCGTGGCAACTGGCGAGCGCAGGCGTCCGGGGAACGACCTTTGGACTGGTGGCTGGCTGACGGCTACTGGCGAGCTCCGTGGCCAGGGAGGCCTCACCCTACCACGTGGCAGCTGGATGTCGCTGGCGGATGATGGAGTAGAACGGCAGACAGCAGGCCCAGCCTGGCTAGACGGACAGTGTTCATTCGCTTTTTTGGTGGTGTTGTCGCTCCAGGAGTCATCTACACCACGTGCAAAATGGATTTGACGTCTCTTGTGAGACTGGTGGCGTGCAGCGTTCTCATATTATCTTTCAACTGGTACATATTTCATAAAGATGATTACGTCATACGTCACGCAGGTACATTCTTGTGTAAACCAGGCTACGAAACAGCTGACAGTTTTTGGAACCGTCGCATACAATGCTCTCAAGATAATACCTGTTACACTATTGCAAGTAATGAGCTTTTGATCCATCTTTTATTCATACAGCTGGACAATTTCCTATATCACCGTCGACCTGCGAAATTACCGTCTACAACCTGCCTTGCGGTGTCGTTTTCAACTACTTACTGTTATTGTTTTTGTACTTACGAATGCGTGTTGTTGCGTGGCTATAGCTAACGAAGACTTCCAGTGCTTATTCACCGCATTTTTATATTCTGAAAAATCTGGCAACTGTGATAGAAAAATTGCGTTCTAGGCATTAAAAGTTTTTACTTTTAAATTTTTTTATTTAATAAATCACACAAAGACCGCCGTCTCTTCCCCCGTGACCAAGACAGGTTTCACTCAAATGTTTAATGATGAGATTTTTGGGATCCTGATAGATAGCCATGGATAACTACTATCTACAATACGGGAAAGTAAATCAAGAAAAGACAAATGGGTACCTTAGAGAGGAAATACTGAAGACAGCAGAGGATCCAATTGACAAAAAGACAAGGCTTACAAGAAATTCTTGGATAACACAACAGTTATTGAATTTAATTGACGAAAAATGCAGCAGTGAAGCAGGCAGAAGAAAATACAGACGTCTAAAAATGAGTCTGGCGGGAAGTACAAAATGGCAAATAGCAATGGCAAAACGGGAAATGCAAGTCTATCGAAGCACGCATGAGTTTGGGAAAGATAAATGCCGCGTTACGGGAAAGTTGCAGGCGCCTTTGCCAAAAAAAAGAAGCAAGTGTGTGACTTAAGAATTCGGAGGGTAAGCCCGTACTAAGCAAAGAACAGAAGTGTGGAAGTAAAAAGAAACATATAGAGGCTCTGTAAAAGGTAATCGAAGTTGAAAGGTATGTTATAGAAAAAGAAGAGGAAGAAGAAATGATATGGGGTATATGATACTGCGAGAATAATTCCACAGAGTACTGATACACCAAATACGAAACAAGCGCATCAAGTAGACGAGATTCCCTCAAAATTTTTCAGATCTTTGAGAGAGCCAACTATAAGAAAACAATTCCCTTAGTGTACACGATTTATGAGACAGGGAAAGTACACTCAGACTTCAATACGAATGCAATAATTCTAGCTGCAAAGAAGGCAAAAGCTGAAAGGTATGAATATTGTCGGGAGCAGTGCTGCGTGCTGTGGAGAATGAGGGTTAGTGTCCTGGCTGCCCTGCCGCGAGTTGGCAGTTCAAGTTCGATCACTACTAAATATTTGTTGTTTAGCATTACTCATTTCTGGAAAGTTCTGGATGTTCCTTATGTATGTAATGTTCGCATGCCCTGGAATATTCAATGTGTGTATAAATAACAGAGTTCTTCGGCCAGGAAGCAATTCTGTTCCGGTTGCACATTGGTGTCTGTCTTCCAGCGCTAAATGCTGTACTGCACCATCTACCCTGATTTCGGATTTGAACTTGATTCTTGTTACAACGCGATCTTGTTTGGAGGAAACCCCTAGGGCTTCACAATATGTATACCACCTTGGCTGAAATTACGCAACGTAAAATCCGTCTTCTACATGGTGTGAGGCGCCGGTTGAACTGTTTAGCATACCCCTATGATGTTACAAATCCTGTACCCGCTGACTTACAGGGCTGGAAGCTCCACATAACACCACTAATATTTTAAAGAAAAAGATCGCGCTTCTGATAACGTTTTATTAAGAGAAAATTGCTAGGGGTGACTTAATTAAGCTTGAAAGTATAGGTACAAGACCTGACACGGACATATTAATGGACTGATCTATCAGATTACGTAAGGAAAATAATGGTCAGTGTAACATTCTGGTTTACTGACAAAAATTTACTCACTGAACCAAGATAACAGACAATTAACAAGTGGATAAGGGATTGCAAGCACAAATTGTAGGCCTGGCAATGGTGGTTGGATACATAAAGGAAAGGGATAAAATTGTATCGTGAATACGGCCAAATACTGCAGTAAAGGTTAATGATTTAAAGAAAGGTCCCCCAAGAAGCACGAACGAGTACCAACACTCCCGCTTAAATAATTGGTGGGTGCAACTTGCTGGCTGTAAAAATCAAATCTGTGAAATGAAACCCTGACGCAAATTAACAGATTTCGCACTCTCCTCTGCTCTGTGGCTGCAATGATGGCACATTCTTACCACTCTTAAGCTTTTCAAAGGGAGAAGATGGCTGCAGTAATGCCCGAAGACTGTAAGTCCAGTTCGGCCTCTGTCCTTGACTTTAAATCGAAGAGATCTCTCACTCTGCAGCTCTCTGCAACGACCTGGAGCAAGTAACTTCTATGGCTGCCCTGAAGCAACTGTCTTCTCGATGGGGTCCCTGAAACAAATGTAGTCTAACATTTCTTTACGATACTTAGCTTTTTCTGTCACCACTGGAAACCCTCCAATTAAATAAGGAGGACCTTGCGAGTTCCGACCAGTGATAATTTAATAAGCCGGTTTAACAATTTCTCACTCTTGTGAATCTCGTCGTGGTTAACCAATAAGGTCTATTTCTCCAATGGTACGTAGAAGAAGGCAGAAAATCTCTCCCACTACATGACAGACTTCCAGTCCTGGCCAACCAAAAGACATTCGGTTATGCACTAACAGGAACTTGCCTCCCTACAGAATAACTACCATGAGCCAACCTTACTAGTATTTGAACGAACATACCAGCAGGTTGCACCTGAGCATAAGGGCTGATTTCATGCTTTCTGTGCAAGTGATTTCTCCTGCCTTTCAGATTCTTATCATAGTTAAAAACGATTCCTTGCGCTTCCCGCACAACGCAGTTTTATGGCATGCCACCAGGCCTCAGTGACACTCCTGCTCAGTTGGGCAGGCGGATTGTCCTCCCGTGCAAGGAGAATGGCTTTCAGCATAAAACAGCTTTATGACTATTCAGTTCCCCAACGTGAACTCCCCTTTCCTGAGCCAGCTAACTAAAAGCCCTAAGGCTAACAAAATAACAAGACTCCCTCACTGTATCAAGATTAAGGTACTGAAATAATTTGAAATTCAATCATGAAATTCAATCATTAGCAGTAGTGATTATTGCTTGCAGTTTCCATGTAGCTTTATAGATTTGATTGGATCTGCATGTTAAATTGTGAAACAGGTTACAAGGGACAGGAACTGGAATGCAAATGGTACGTCATTATAGTCCATATATTCAGGATACCAATGGATTCAGAAACTGCAGTATGTCAGATGCACATTAGGCGTCCATACGTGTTTCCCCGGAGTAGCTGGTCAGGTACCAGGAAAGTGGCTGAAAGGATCTGACAGAGTGGTGAAACAATACAAGTGAGAAATATGACGTGTTTGGAAAATGTATGCTTTTATTTTTATGACACAGCTCAGTAGTGGTTCAAGAACAATGCAGAGAAGCTTGATAGCTGAGAAAATTTCAGGACCAGACATAAAAATCATATAGTGACAATCATCAGTAAGAAAATTTGAACAACTGGGTCCAACACTATGGGGAAACAACACAGTCTTGTGTACTGAATATTTTGACCCTGTGCCACCACATTGTGAACCTGAACATGGCCAAAGCCAACAAAATCCCACATTTGATGAAAAGAGTTGTAGAAGATAAGTACCAAGCTTTTCTGGTAAAGGATGTCACAACAGTAAAATGGCTCTGAGCACTATGGGACTCAACATCTGAGGTCATCAGTCCCCTAGAACTTAGAACTAATTAAACCTAACTAACCCAAGGACATCACACACATCCATGCCCGAGGCAGGATTCGAACCTGCGACCGTAGCAGTCACGCAGTTCCGGACTGACGTGCCTAGAACCGCACGGCCACCGCGGCCGGCTGTCACAACAGCAGAAGAACTCATGCGGCACCAGTGCATGCAGGAAATGCAACATAAATAGAGTCAGGTGGAAAACTGGCTCCCGAATGTTGTCCTGTGCCACTTAAGAAGACCACCATGACCCCACATCTCTGGCCGGCCGAGTGGCCGAGCGGTTCTAGGTGCTACAGTCTGGAACCGCGCAACCGCTACGGTTGCAGGTTCGAATCCTGCCTCGGGCATGGATGTGTGTGATGTCTTTAGGTTAGTTAGGTTTAAGTAGTTCTAAGTTCTAGGGGACTGATGACCTCAGAAGTTAAGTCCCATAGTGCTCAGAGCCATTTGAACCATTTGAACCCACATCTCTCATACACCTGGTTGCAAGAGAAAAGGCCAGCTGCGTATGGTAGCTAGATCAGTTGGACCGAGTTCACAGGAGATAGCAGCCGCCAATGACATCCAAATATGCCAGAATATAATAGATAATGTTGAAGGAGAAGTGTATCGATCTTCAGCACCAAAAATCTCCACCACCAGTCAAACGAACCTTGACGAATGGACTCAACCGTTAACCCACAACCCAGCTTCCGACCAACGCAGGTACAGCCAACTACTTCACTAAGCATAACACCCAGCTAAAGAACGACATTTGGAGCACGGAGGAAACACGTACTGTTGTGTGTCCATTGTGGACGCCCTGGACACATTGTACACTACTTCAGTGAAATTAGACGAGTTGTAAGCGACTATTACACTGCAGGACATCAATTATCACAACAGTACTATTCACGTTAGTAAATTGTACGCAATTTTATTCGACCTGTGGGACGAAGCCCAAAGCCAAACACTGGACGAGATCACTCTCCGACGTGCCGTAATTGTTCTATTTCACCTTACAGAAGTACCAACAGCTGCCTGACCGTCGAAGTCAAGAAAACTGAGTGAGGCGACAATCTACGAGTAAGCTGCTCCAAGAAAATGTAATTCCATCACATCAACAGTACACCTACTTTTGAACTGTCAAAATAAAGTACCTCCTATTAACCTAATATACCAACAATAAACGGGGTAGAAAATTGTAAGGAGCTCATATAAGTAAGAATCTCAAACTAGAAACACCATATAGTAGACATGCTAAAATCCTCAGTTTCCGCTACTTTTTCCATAAGAAAAATTAATACCTCATGGGTATAGAGGTCAGTAAATTATTTTGCACATTTTCATTCATTGATGTCTAATGGGGCAATATTCTGGGGAAACTGTTCCCTTAGGCAAAAGGTATTCATTGTGCAGAAGAAAGTAATTCGTTCACACACATACATCTTGCAGGAATCTTTTTAAGCAGCTGGGAAAATTAACCATAGCCTCATAGTACAGTTATTCACTTACGGGATTTGTTACCAACAATCCAGCTGACTATAAGACTAACAGAGGTTTTGAGAGGTAGAACAATAGAAGAAAAAAATTATCTGCATTTCCCTTCACTGAGTCTAGCTTCGGCACAGAAGAGGATTAAATACGCTGACACAAAACTCTTTGACAGTTTACTCACGGAAACAAAATGTCTGACAGATAGCAGCAGTTTTTCTAAATGTATGTTAAAAATATATCGCCTTGAGAACTACTTCTATTCCACAGGAGAATTCTGGAGTAGAGGTAATTAGTCATTAAAAGAAGATACCGGACAAGTGCTCTCAGTGTTCCGTACAAATTTAATTATGTATATAGACAATTCATCTATAGAGTTTAATGAGTGTGTGTTGCAAGTATCAAGATATGTGTCGTAACTGGCCATACCTATTAACTGCATTGGGCTAAAAGCTTAAATGTTTTACACCGTCAAGGACCGTAGACCCTAGTATTTGACAAAAGGAGGACTCTTATCAGTGTAGTTCCTTGAGTAGAACTTATTTTTTTTTCATTAACGTTAACACTAACCGTATACAGCATGTTCGGAAATTGGCGTTACAACCTTCTAGGCCTAGCAGAGGGGAGTGAGTACATAATATTTTGAATAGGAACCCACGTCCGGAATCGAACCGTTTCCTTGCTACAGCCGTCTGAAAACATGTTTGCTGGTTGGTATGCAGCAGGATAGTCATGGTAACGGGTAGTTACGTCCAGTCGGCTGATGTCATTTGACGTCCATCCTATCTCTCTGACCTGATGCGAGCCGCATTCACGTGTCTGTGAGTTTTAGAGCAACATGGTTGAGTACACGTTTGCAGAATATACCGACATGATCCTTCTGAATGGCGAAGCTAATAGAAGATCTGTTCGTCACCTTTATCAAGGTTTTTCTCCACAACGTCCGACTCCATAGCGTACCCTTTTCGCCACATTTACGCCACCGCTTCGAGAAAGGATATATTTACCGTCAGGATGCATGACTATGGTGGTCCAAGAAGAAGCCGCACAGCCGAAATGGAAGAGGCCTTACTGCATCACGTGGAAGAGAACCCGTCAACGGGCACACGAGCTATTGCTTTGGCTGCTGTTGATGAGTGAAATTGTAGCAAAAGTGGTTATCGGGTCATGCCTAATCAGTTCCATGTAAAAGTGGTCGAATTATCAACATATTTTCAAATGGTTGTAGCACGGAAACGGTACGTTTCCGCCGGCTGGTGAGGTCGAACGGTTCTAGGCGCTTCAGTCTGGAACCGCGCGACCGCTACGGTCGCAGGTTCGAATCCTGCCTCGGGCATGGATGTGTGTGGTGTCCTTAGGTTAGTTAAGTAGTTCTAAGTTCTAGGGGACTGATGACATCAGAAGTTAAGTCCCATAGCGCTCAGAGCTCAGAGAGCCTCAGAGCCTCGGTACGGTCCCGAGCAAGGGTTCCTATTCAAAACAATATCCACTCATTCCCCTGTACAAGTCTAAGAAGTTTGTAACGGGAGTTTCCGAACACCTTGTATGCACGTCCCGTATACTGATTCGTTCGACAACATTTCGACAACATTTCAATTAGAGAATCTTTCAAATAATTGATGGATCATGTAACTAAAAAATCAATAAAAAATAAACTACAGCTTGATACCTCTGCCCTTTCCTGAGAAAAATGAGTCTTAAGATAGGGAGAGGCACACGGATGGAAAGTAATCCATTATAGCTTCCATTTTCACGGACTAATTAAGGAATCCCGAAAACATCCAACCTGTAAATGACCAGCCTGTACCAATAAAATATTATTTTAATTGTTTTTTTTGTTGTAAGTTGTATGTTAATGTTTCCATATCATAACATTTGTCCCGATTTTGGTCTTTGGAATATTTAACTAACATTGATGACACCCTATAGTGCTTGAAAGGAGCAAAGTATTTCTCATCTATGGACATAGAGACAGGCCACTGACAAACAGAGAATGACGAGATGAACCGAAAAAAAGGCTGCCTTCATAATGCCTGACGGCTACTATGAATTCAAAATTATGATCTTTCGACTATGTAGCCCTCCAACTACATTTCAGCTTATGATGTACAGCCTGCTTCGACACTGTAAATAGACGAAGTGTCTTTGCTATCTGGATGACATTTTCGTTCTAAGACATTTGAAGAACACCTAAGCCATCTGGCAACAATGTTGAAGTGTGTTCAGAACGCAGGATTCCAACTCAATCCGAAACAGTGTCACTTCATCGCCCAAAAAACGACAATCTTGAGGCACCTGGTGAATAGAGTTGAAGTCCATCCCAATCCAGATAAATAAGAGCAGTCACAGATTTTTCGACTGCTTGGTTTTCTCTAAATGTGCTCATGCTATGCTTGAATACCGTCGATCCATATTGGACTTCTGTACCAAAGCACATCTCTGCCAAGAGCTACTGCCGGGAGATGCCAAATTTTCCTGGAACAATGTGCAAGGAAGATACTTCCTCGTATTTAACGAGGCGCTAGCAGCTTTTCCAATCCTAGCATTGTGTAGCTGGAGTGCAGTGGCAGAACTTTACACTGGCGCTAGGGGTTAGATGATTTTCTAACACAAATTCAGGAAGGTGCTGGTAAGGTGATAGTTGTTAATTCCAGTGTACTCTCCAAGCCCGGGTTGTACTATTCTACAACTGAGAAAGAGTGCCTAGTAGTTGTTTGGGTCATCAATGAGTTATGGACGCATTTATTTGGCAAACCATCCACTGTAGGGAGGGATCACCATTCTCTCCGCTGGCTGACTAGTCTGATGTATTCGTAGAGTCGACTTGCAAGGTGGGCCCTGACGGTTCACAGTGACATACAGAAGAGGACACAAACAAAACGGCGCCGACTGTCTTTCAAGAACCCTCCAGTGACCACAGCAGAGTGGACGAAATGTCAGAAATCGCTGCACTGATGGAAATCATAGAAGCATTGAAGAAGAAGGAACAGACGAAAGGAGAATTCCAATGAATAATCGGAATAGTGAATAAGAGGAACTATGATATAACGGGGTGCAAATGTCTGTTCCTCATCAGTGGCCTGCTAGTCTGAGTTCATGATGCTTCAACATCTGGTCACCTAGTATTCTCGAAGACTCTAGACAGAACCAGACGCAGTAGTCATTGGCCAGATTTCTACCAATCAACATAATTCAGAGGCTTCCTTTACCAGGACACTGGTTGGCTGACAGCTTTTCGAGGAGCTCTTTGCGCTGTGGGGGAGTAGCCATGTATGTGAAAAACGGAATCCCATTTGAGTCAATTGATGTTTCGAAGTACTGCACTTAAAAGGTGTTTGAATATTGTGCAGGTGTGGTTAAATTTAATGGAGCTAACCTTTAACTGTTGTTATTAATAGATCCCCAGACTCTGATTTCACAACAGTTTTGCTAAAGCTAGAGGAGGTTCTTGGTTCACTTTATAGGAAATACACAAAGTTAGTTATATGTGGTGACTTCAATATTAATTGTATGAGTGATTGTGCAAGGAAGAGGATGCTGGTAGACCTCCTTAATTCATATAATCTTATGCAAACCGTGTTCTTTCCAACGAGAGTGCAAGGGAACAGTAGAACAACCATAGACAACATTTTTGTTCATTCCTCATTACTAGAAGGGCATTCTGTTAGCAAAAAGGTGAATGGCCTTTCAGATCATGATGCACAAATTTTAACTCTAAAAGATTTTTGTACTGCAACACGTGTTAAATATAGTCATCAGCTGTTTAGGAAAGCTGATCCAGTTGCTGTAGAGACCTTTGAAAACCTTATCAAGGAACAAGAGTGGCTAGATGTTTATTGCGCTGATACAGTAGACTATAAATATAATGCTTTTGTCGAGACTTTTCTCGTGCTCTTTGAAAGTTGCTTTCCGTTAGAACGTTCAAAACAGGGTACTAGCACTAACAGGCAGCCTGGGTGGCTGACTAGAGGGATACGAATATCTTGTAGAACAAAGTGGCAATTATATCAATACGTTAGAAACAGTCAGAATCTAAATGCAGCAGCCCATTACAAACAGTATTGTAAGGTGCTTAAAAATGTTATTAGGAAGGCAAAAAGTATGTGGCATGCAGACAGAATAGCTAAGTCTCAGGATAAAATTATAACCATATGGTCAGTCGTAAAGGAAGTGGCTGGTCTGCAGAGACAGGTCGAGGATATAGAATCAGTGCGTAGTGGGAATTTCCGTGTTACTGATAAGTCGCATATATGTACAGTATTTAATAATCACTTTCTGAATATAGCAGGTGAACTACATAGAGACGTAGTCCCAACAGGGAATCATATAGCGCTCTTAGAAAAAAGTGTTCCGAGACTGTTACCTGAAATGCTCCTCCATGATACTGACAAGAGGGAGATTGAGTTAATAATTAAATCACTAAAGACCAAGAACTCTCATGGATATGACGGGGTATCTAGCAGAATACTGAAGTATTGTTCTATGTATGTTAGCCCAGTACTTAGCCATATCTGTAACTTTTCCTTTAGGAGTGGTCGGTTTCCTGACCGATTAAAATACTCAGTAGTGAAGCCACTTTATAAAAAGTGAGACAGGGATAATATTGACAATTATAGACCTATTTCTATGCCATCGGTGTTTGCTAAAGTTATCGAGAAGGTTGTATATACAAGGTTACTGGAGCATTTAAATTCACATAATTTACTGTCAAATGTTCAGTTTGGTTTTAGAAATGGTTTAACAACTGAAAATGCTATATTCTCTTTTCTCTGTGAGGTTTTGGACGGATTAAATAAAAGGTTGCGAACGCTAGGTGTTTTCTTTGATTTAACGAAGGCTTTTGACTGTGTTGACCACAAAATATTACTGCAGAAGTTGGACCATTATGGAGCAAGGGGAGTAGCTTACAACTGGTTCGCCTCTTACTTTAAGAACAGAAAGCAGAAGGTGATTCTCCGCAATACTGAGAGTGGTAGTGATGTTCAGTCCCAATGGGGCACTGTTAAGTGGGGCGTTCCCCAAGGGTCGGTGCTGGGGCCACTGTTGTTTCTTATTTATATAAATGATATGCCTTCTAGTATTACAGGTGATTCAAAAATATTTCTGTTTGCTGATGACACCAGCTTGGTAGTGAAGGATCTTGTGTGTAATATTGAAACAGTATCAAATTATGTAGTTCATGAAATAAGTTCGTGGCATGTGGAAAATAATTTGATGTTAAATCACAATAAGACTCAGTTTTTACACTTTCTAACTCACAATTCAACTAGAACCGATATTTTGATCAGACAGAATGGGCATATTATAAGCGAGACGGAACAGTTCAAGTTCCTTGGCGTTCGGATAGATAGTAAGCTGTTGTGGAAAGCCCATGTCCAGCATCTTGTTCAGAAACTAAATGCTGCTTTATTTACCATTAGAACAGTATCTGAAATAAGTGACACTTCAACACGAAAAGTAGTCTACTTCGCATATTTTCATACGCTTATGTCGAATGGTATTATTTTTTGGGGAAATTCTTCTGATTCAAAAAGGGTATTTTTGGCTCAAAAACGGGCTGTTCGAGCTATATGTGGTGTAAGTTCGAGAACGTCTTGTAGACCCATATTCAATAGTCTGGGAATACTGACATTGCCCTCACAGTATATATTTTCTTTAATGTCGTTTTTTGTTAGCAATATTAGCCTATTCCCAAGAGTTAGCAGCTTTCACTCAGTTAATACTAGGCAGAAATCCAATCTGCATGACGAATGCACTTCCTTGACTCTTGTGCAGAAAGGAGTGCAGTATTCTGCTGCATCCATTTTCAATAAGCTACCACAAGAACTCAAAAATCTTAGCAGTAGCCCAAACTCTTTTAAGTCTAAACTGAAGAGTTTCCTCATGGCTCACTCCTTCTATTCTGTCGAGGATCTCCTGGAAGATCTAAAAAAAATAAGCAAATTCCAGTGTTACATTGTTGATTCTCTTTATTTAAACTTACTTGTCACTTGAATATGTTTTTTTATATTTCATTTTGTCTCTTTCTAATATCGTGTTATAATTTCATGTATTGACTTGTTCCATGACCATGGAAAGTTCTCCTTAATTTGGTCCCACGGAACAATAAATAAATAAATAAAATAAATAAACTACGTGAGCCACTGTAAGGAATCTCAGCGACGGAAGCACATGTCCCAATCACCTCTGGAGCATCTGATACCAATTCTGCCTGCATCAGCGTCATTCCATCGGACTGAAATCGACTTATTGGGTAGGTTCCTGAACTCGACATATCAGAGTCGATGGATTTTGCACTTTAATCTGCAATGATACATCCCTTACTGCGCTGTCATCTAAGTTGCGTCGGCTGCCGAAGCTTCAGCAATTGTAAGGTTCCTTTTAGAACGCATCATATTAAAGCACAGAGTACGCCGTGTGATTACCTTTGAGAGTTGAAAAATTTTGCAGTCGAGACCAGTATTGAAGGTAATTTCACTTTGTGATACCCACAAGATGACAACTGCCTACGCACCGCAGACGAGTTACCTTACAAAACACTTTAATAAGACTGGAAGACATTCTCTGAATGTACGCGGAGGTAAAACAGAGAGATTGGAACACAATCCTGCCAGTCGGAGTTCGCATATAACACAGCAAAGCAAGACACTACAGGCTTCACAACGTTCTTTCTGCTGCACGATAGCGAGACGTAAACGGCCGTTGATACCCTGTTACAGTTCCAAATGGACGACACTCACGATGATTACGTGAAATACTTCATCACCAGGAGCTAAAGAAATGGGCATATGGTTCGCATATGGACGGTCCCTGCACACCCATGAGACGGCCAGATAACACAATAAACCCAAGAAACGGCCAGTGTGATACAGCCCGCGAGATTTGGTTTGGATTTTTTCACCTGTTTGGAGAGTAGGACGATTGGAATAATTATTACAACACTACTTTGGCCTAGATTGCATTCTTCGTCATTTGTCGGATGCCACATACAAAGCCGAGCGTTAAGACACTTTTATCAGGAAGATAAAATGGCAAATATTCTGTCCATGTCCCCCCTACGAGACCCTGCTGTAGTCCTGAGGCGTAGGCTGATGATAGGCGCAACTAATTCAAGGAAACTGAAGGCCCGCTTGAAGATCGCGAAGTTTCGACGTGAGGGACTACCTTCGATGCTCATCGTAGTGAAGTGGATGTGCCAACACGACTTGAACGCGAGGATCCTCCAGCGCCACTATGCAGATGGCCGCTGACAAGATCTAGACCTAGGGTGCTGTAACTGATTGCAATGAGAACTTGTAAAGCAGCAGGTCGCTGTTTCTCCAGGAAAGGAAGCGATACCGCGGGCTGTGCTCCATGCAGAGTGATACAGTGGTTAGCGTCGCTGGCTGGCGTGCTGCGAGTCGGCAGTTCCAATGCTGTTAACAGAAAATATGCGTTATTTAGTATTTATCGCTTCGAGAAGGCCTTCGGATGTTGTTATGTTTGTAATGCTTGCATACTCTGGCATATTCAATGTCTGTATAAATGGCAGTACTCTTCGTACAGGAGGCAGTTGTGTTCTGAGAATGAGATTTTCACTCTGCAGCGGAGTGTGCGCGTTCATATGTTTGTGTCGCATATCAACGTGCTTTGGTTCAAATGGCTCTGAGCACTATGGGACTTGACTTCTGAGGTCATCAGTCCCCTAGAACTTAGAGCTACTTAAACCTAACTAACCTAAGGACATCACACAGATCCATGCCCGAGGCAGGATTAGAACCTGCGACTGTAGCGGTCTCGCGGGTCCAGACTGTAGCGCATAGAACCGCTCGGCCACTTCGGCCGGCTCAATGTGGTTTCAGTGCTAAGTTTTGTACTTCACAGACGACACAAATTTCGCATCTGGACTTCATTGAGGTCACGACGCGATAATATGAGGTGTGATTGGAAAGTTTTAAGAATGGATCCGCTACTGTTTACTGGTTTGGCGGACAGGTACACAGAGGGTGGGGAGTGAGTCATTACCTTGTCCTTGAATGCCCTCTGACAGGAAACTGCGTTTCCTTTATTCCGTTCGTTATGGCAGCCGGTTGAGTGCGGATCTCTTAGGGCTTGTTGGCGGATTCTGTCTGCGTGAAAATGGAGCAACAAGTTTGTGTTAAAATTGGTTTTAAAACCAAGAAATCAGCTTCTGAGGCTTAAGAACTATTATAAACAGCTTTTAGAGGTAATTTATGAGCCATTCAAATCAAATGTTTTTGTCTGGTTCAACAGATTTAAAAAAGACCGCGAATCATTTGAAAACGAACAGCGGTCCGGCTGTGCTTCCACCTCAAAAACGAATGAAAATGTTGTGAAAGTTCGCGACTTAGTGCTCTCTGATCGTAGAATTACAATTAGGGAGACGGCTGATGGACTTAATTGAAGTTTCTATGCGGTTCAGGCAATTTTAACGGAAGATCTCGACATGCGTCGAGTGTCTGCTAAATTAATTCCAAAAGTGTTGCCAAGTGACCAGAGACAGTATCGGCTTGATGTGTCAAGAACTGATTAATCGGACTAAGAATGACACAGATTTGTTAAATAGGGTAATTACAGGTGACGAATAGTGAGTACATGGATATGATCCTCAAACCAAAGTGCAGTCTTCGCAGAGGAAGACTCCAGGTTCACCACGACCGAAAAATTCACGGCAAAGTCGGTCGAAGGTGAAGACAATGTTGGTGATTTTTTTCAATTCTTGCGGTATTGTGCATCATGAATTTACCCCTGGAGGACAGACAATTAACCAGGAGTACTACAAATATGTCCTTGAGCTTTTGCGCGAAAAGGTGCGGAAGAAAAGGCTTGCATTGTGAAAAGACGGGAGTTGGGTGCTACACCATGATAATGTTCCGGCTCATCGTGCCTTCTCCATCGTTGAATTTTTGACCAAATCCAAAATTCCTGTGCTTCCACAACCGCAATTTTCCCCTGATTTGTCCCCTGCGGACCTCTACCTGTTTCCTAAGCTGAAATTTTCGCTGAAAGGGAAGCGATTTGACTCGACTGAAGACATCCAGGCAAATACGGAGAGCGTCCTTAACACACTTAAGGAAAAAGGTTCCAGGAATGTTTCCAAAGGTGCAAACACCGTTGGAGTCGGAGTGTTCAGTCAGAAGGGGACTATTTTGAAGGAGATGCATCACAGTTGCATGTAAGTAGCACGGTTGTACAATTACAAGCCCATTCTTAAAACTTTCCAATCACACTTCGTATTACTGAATCATCAATTTTCATTCTCGTGGTAGGAAAGCGCTGAACTCAATCATTTACAGCGGAAAGGAAAAACTAGTAGGAGCCGACCTCGGGGAAGATCGGTTTTGGTTACGGGTAAACCTGAGAATAGGTGAGGTAACACTGATCCTACGATATAAGTTAGACCAGCATTTGCGGATTTGGAGAAATCTACTGATAATTTTGATTTTAATTAGCTATTCGAAATTCAGTAATTAACAGCGAAAGAATACAAAAAGCGAGAAGCTACTTGCAGCTTGTAGATAAATCAGACTGCAGTTGAATTTTTGACCAAATCCAAAATTCCTGTGCTTCCACAACCGCAATTTTCCCCTGATTTGGCCCCTGCGGACCTCTACCTGTTTCCTAAACTGAAATTTTCGCTGAAAGGGAAGCGATTTGACTCGACTGAAGACATCCAGGCAAATATGGAGAGCGTCCTTAACACACTTAAGGAAAAAGGTTCCAGGAATGTTTCCAAAGGTGCAAACACCGTTGGAGTCGGAGTGTTCAGTCAGAAGGGGACTATTTTGAAGGAGATGCATCACAGTTGCATGTAAGTAGCACGGTTGTACAATTACAAGCCCATTCTTAAAACTTTCCAATCACACTTCGTATTACTGAATCATCAATTTTCATTCTCGTGGTAGGAAAGCGCTGAACTCAATCATTTACAGCGGAAAAGAAAAACTAGTAGGAGCCGACCTCGGGGAAGATCGGTTTTGGTTACGGGTAAACCTGAGAATAGGTGAGGTAACACTGATCCTACGATATAAGTTAGACCAGCATATGCGGATTTGGAGAAATCTACTTATAATTTTGATTTTAATTAGCTATTCGAAATTCAGTAATTAACAGCGAAAGAATACAAAAAGCGAGAAGCTACTTGCAGCTTGTAGATAAATCAGACTGCAGTTATGAGAGCAGAAGTACACGAAAGGGAGGCAGTAACTGGATAGGGAATATTACAGAATTTTAGCATATCCCCGATGTTATTCAATCTGTACACTTAGCAAGCAGTAAAGGAAACCAACGAGAAAAATTGAAGGGGTATAAAACTTCAGCGAGAAGATATAATAACATTGAGGTTTTCCGATGACATTATGATTTGTCGGAGATGCAAGGCACTTTGTAGATCAGTCAAAGGGAATGGATAATATCTCGAAAAGAGGTTATAAGAAAAACACCAATAGAACTAAGAAAAAGGTTAATGAAACAAAGTCAAATTATATCACGTGATGGTGATAGAATTGGATTAGGAAAAGAGAAACAGGGGAGCAAAATAATTGAACATGACTGAACAATAGAGGAAATAAAATGCAGACTGGTAATAACAAGAGAAGCCGCTTCTGAAGAAATTTGTTAACATCGAAAATAAACTTAGGCGTTAGGATGTATTTTATGAAAGTCTCTGTTGGGGTGTAATTTTGTACGGAAGTGAAACATGGAAAATAAACAGTTCAGACAAGAAGAGAATAGAAGATTCTGAAATGTAGTGTTACGCAAGAACGCTGAAGATTAAACAGATGCGTCGAATAACTAATAATGAATACTGAATCGAACTGGGGAAAAACTGTGGTACCACTTGAATAAAAGAAGGGATAGCATGACAGGCATGAACATCATCACCATCATCGTCATCAGCATCATCAACAACAACATAGGAAATACAAGTGACTTATTAAATAGAGATTTGAAGCACTGGTATATCGTGCGGGATAATGTCAGTTCCCGGTTTTCTCGTTGGACCTAACCTGATATTTTCTACAATATTATGACAAAATAAGAAAACGTTTGACGACCATAAATTGAAATTTTACCTGAGGAATTTCCCTGCGTCCGTAATTGCCGTAAAGCGGAATGACTTGTTAGAATCCTGAGTCTGCTTGCAAATGTTTAGCGCTTCTGAGTAGCAGCTGCTACGGCCAATGCATATAGGGAGCCGCTTTCCCAGTCAGGAAGAACGAGATTAACAACTTCTACTGGCACCAGAGCCAGGTAGCCGATACGGCAGGTGAAAACAGCCACGTCACGGATATGAGACGACAGCTAATCGCGTACCTCTGTCAACTCATTCGCTCACTTGAAGCTTCATTCGTGGACCACCCAGGAGTCAAAGCGTAACTTACGACATTTTATTGTGCCAGGCCAAATAGTGTCTAGTTTTGTAACCTCTGAAAGACAACTGCACAGGGGCAGGGAGAGAGCGTAACAGCCTGATGGTTAATTATGACCAAACGATTCCCTGAATCAAAGAATTCATGTCAACGGATAACGTAAACCGCCGCATTTCTTGCGACATGACTAAGAAGGCATTAAGGCTAAAATTCAGGATATTTCCTCTCAGACGGAAAAGGAAGTGTAGAAATCTACCCTATTGTCAAATGAATGGTTAGATTATTACCTGGCACAGGAAGTAATGGTCTGAACAACCCAAAAACATTTTTAAACACAGATCAGCCAGAACATTATGACGACCGACGTACTATTAATATAAACCCGTCCATGCTATAGCAGCGTCAGCTGGCGAGGAATAACTGCTAGTGAGAGACACGAACGGTGCTTGTACTATCAGTGAGCATGATGTCCGTGTGCGGAATGGGGAAGGCGCACGATCTATCTGTGTTTGACTGAGGGCAGATTGTGATGGCCCGGAGGTTTGGCACGATAATTTCGGAAACTGCCCGACATTTCAGGTGTTCGAGGAGTGCCGTGGTGAATGTCTTCAACAAGTAGCGAAACCGCGATGAAACCACGTTCAGACGTCGTGGGGATGGGCGGCCACTCCTCATTACAGATGTCGGACGTCGTAGCCTGGGGAGACTGGTAAAACAGGACAAGTGGCGAACTGTGGCGGAATTAACACCGGACTTAAATGCTGAGCAGAATACAAGTGTGTTTGAACACACAGTGCACTGAACACTCCTGTCGACGGGCTTCCGCAGCCGATGACCCATGCGTGTGCCAACGTTAACATCACGATAGCGGCAGCTGTGCCCATCGGCACTGGACGTTGTCGCAGTGGCAGAGCATTGCATGGTCTGATGAATCCCGATACCTTCTTCATCATGCCTATGGGAGGGCGCGAATCCTTCGTCTTTCAGGGGAACAGCTCCTTCACTCCTGTACTGCGGGACGGAGACAAGCTGGCAACGTCTCCATTGTGCTTTGAGGAACATTCATGTGGGAACCCACGGGTCCAGCAGAGCTCGTGCAAGGCACCATAACGGCCAAGGAGATTCATACACTGGTTGCAGACAACGTACACCCTTTCATGACGATCATGTTTCCCGACGGCATTAGCATTTTTCAACAAGATAATGCGCCATGTCACAAGGCCAGGGGTGTGATACAGTGGTTCGAGGAACAGACTGGGATGTGATTGAGTGAGCCGTCAGAGCTGTCGCCCTCCTCCTCGGAATTTACAGGAATTTGGTGAGTTGTGTGTGCAGATGCGGAGCCAGCTCCCTCCAGAGACCTACCAAGGCCTCATTGCTTCCATGCCACGACGGGTTGCCACTCTTATCCGTGCGAGAGGTGCACACACAGGCCATTAGGTAGGTGATCAATACGTTCTGGCTGATCAGTGTGTGAGATGTAATCTTCTTTGCTATGACTTACTAATCATTCTCTGTCGAAAACCACGGTTTAACATGGATAAAGAGCAGTTTTGAGACTTGGCTATTTCTAACATATGCACAGCTTCTCCAGAAGAAAAAGAACATTTCAGATACCAATTAGATTTTGAAGGACGAGTTTCTCATTCTTGCTCTATCACAGAAACATGCTGAGAAAGCTAACCACACGGTAGTGCAAACAAAAGAAAATAATTTTAAAATGTTGCATTACTTCCGTGCGATATTTTCTTGAAATTTCAAACTTATTTTCACTACATTGCTATTCTTAGATGGGTATGATTTATTTCTCATCGCGCCTGCACACAGTTACTGATACTAATCATGAAACACCTTTCAATAAAGTCACACCGTGACTGTTGATATTATGTAGGACTTGTCGCGAATGTAGCCGACGAATTCTCGCAAAACGCCTATAAGTCTCCTGTAGTAATTAGTTGACTCTGAAGACTTACATTTTATTACCATAAACAGCTTTCAATTTCACCTACCAATTTCAACCCACAAGGTATTGCTATTATTTCTGTTTCGCCAAGGTTAATCAGCTGTAATTTATTTGCTCATTTTCTATCATGTTATTCGGAGCGTCCAACTATTATCCTGCTAAAAAACCTTTTCTTTCTTTTCCAGTTGGAGTCAAATTAGATTCAGGTGCTATTCTGTTATAAACAAAACAACTACACTAGTTTCCCTAAATTATTAAAAACTACATTAGGAACATGTTAAAACTTGTTTGTTGAAAGTGATGAAAAATGGCTGAAGTCTTGAGCATACGATATGCCATAAACATAAAAACACAGTTCCAGATGCAGAGTTACTGTATGCGCAGAGAAGCAATAGAACACATGCATTGACTTTTGAATACTTTGGCGATAGTGGCTCTATATTCCGTAAGAGGTAAAAACTATTCTTTCGGAAAGTCATTTTCTGCCCAATACGGCCTAGTGAAGACCACTGCGAGCAGAAACAAAAAAAGGCCTTAGAGTATGCTCTACGCGTTATACAGGATTCGGATCGGGGGAATGAGTTTGACCTTGCATGTGCTGACTTACTTGCTGTTGGAGAAATTCAGTGAGCCGTGTGTGGTGGATCATCGTCATCTTATAAGATGAAGAAAATACCAGTTTTCCAATTCGCCTATGTGTTACACTGTAGCTGCGCACTACCGTATCTCACGTCTGTTCCCTGCAACACAACAGCAACCCATCGCAGAACGGAAAGTATGACAGCACCCACCATTCTTCAAGAATAGCATAGGATCGCCGATGTATCACAACATCCAGAATAACGGCCCATGTTAAATACAACTGGGTTGGTTTTTCATGCACTATTTTATCTTATTAACAAATCATTATTAATAAATAATTAGCGTAATCAACTTTTCATAAGGCTACAAACACCACACATGATCTACGTTGCAAATTAAAGAAAGGGTACTGACAAACCTAAAAGAGAAGAATTAAGAAACTGGTACCTCTACTCATCGTCCTATCCGAGCATTTCTACAGGCATGAACTCCAAACGTGTCTTTCGAAGCAGGCTACAGTACAGGAGTGATTCTGATGTATAATAACATAAGCTTTCGATCACAACGTAAAATTATATCAAATTCTTGTCTTATTCCATACCATTCATTCTACGTAACTTTACTCCATGCGTTATCATCGAGTGATTTATGTCTCCGCTTTTGGTATCCCTTTACGAAATTATTCATAACCGTGGAAACACTTACCAAAAGTAAGAACCACATCTGATTCCCACTGGCATAACAGGTTTGATGGCAGACAGCTCCTATGGGATACTGAATACATTATATGTTATGCATGTATACACTAGACGATAGATGCACTGAGTTACACAGAAAATAGCCTTCGGTCTAAAATAACAATATAGAAGAAGCAGTGAAATGAAAACGAGACAGACAGAAAATAGTAAGTAGTCTGTTTATTATTTCAAAAGTAATCGCCATAGCTGTTAATACATATATCCCAATGTGTGATACAAGAAGGTCAGTGCCTTCGTGGAAAAATGTTTGCGGATGCCTATTGTAATCTCCCATTTCCTTCCTACTTCCATCTATTGTCCACATTAAAGTGTTTTATGAAGATTTGAGTGGAGCGAAGATTGCAATAAACCTTCTAGTTTACTTAGCTTGTTATACTGAGTTGTCTCCAGTTCTTCTTGTCTAGGAGTTTCATTTTTGAAGCTGAAAAATGTCACATCAGGTCGTCACGGTTTGAAATAAATAAATCTGAAGATTGTTGTTGCAGCATTGTTTTTAAGTAAATATATTTTCTCGCATTTAGTATATCATACAATATTTTGATTTTTTACGTTTAAAAAGCCGAAAATACATTGCTCGCACAAAAATACAAAAATATGTCCGATCACATCAGAGGCATGCATACGAGTCTCACATTCTGCGGAAATAATATTCCAAAAGGGTTTACAATTTTTCTTAACAAATGAATTTCTGCTAGTTGCTGTTACATTATTAATTTCAGTTATTATTTCATAAACGAATCCAGAAATAGTACAGGATTGCATAATTAATAATAGAAATTTTGAGTCTGCCAGTAATTGGTAATTTCAAACGTTTCTAGAAAAAGTAATTTTAACTGAACGTTCAGAACTAGTACTTATAGATTATAACGTAGAAACTAAAATATTTTATAAAGTAATTCCATTTTATAAATTTTAGATTGAAATATAGCACGCTGTGTTTAAAATTATATGAAAGTTTTCAGAAAATCAACTGGGATAATATTGACCTGTCCAAATTTCGAAAAATAATACTGGTATCGACACTTCCTGTTGAGGAAAAGTAATGCTAGAGGAGGATGTCTCGTTACACTATGGAACCATGATTCTACCCAAGTTTGCACGTCTTCGACTGGAGCAAATCGACGGACACGAATGTCTGTGTTCAGGGCTCCGAAAATATGTAAATGGCATTGGGAGAAATCGGAGCTGTATGGAGGATGTGTAAGGACTTTCCAGCGAAACAATGTTGGTAACATGTGGGCCCGCCAACGCTGCAGAAGATCGCTGGGAAGCTGTTATACATCCTGCATGCAATCTCGACCTTTCCTATATTTTGTGGGCTCTAAAGAAAGACATTTACGACAGCCGAATAGCTTCGAACGAAGAAGTGTACACTTGGGTAAAATCATTGTTCCGTAGGCCACTGCAAACATTATTCCATAGAGATGTTCATTGTCTTCTCCCAAAGTCAGTTAGTTAGTTTCATGTTCCATTGATTAGGACTGGACGGGTTTTTAGGTTAGAGGGCATCAGGAAACTACAGGAAGAGCGTCCGTCTAAAAGAGGGCAGTTAAAACACAGTAAGGTAGTTGTAAAAAACAATCGGTATTGTAGCTGTAAATTGTCGTAGCTGTGATGGAAAAGAACCAAAGCTCTAAGCCCTAATGGAAAGCACTGAAGCTCAAACAGTTATAGGTACGGAAATCTGGTTAAAGCTGGAAATAAGTTCAGCCGAAATTTTTTCAAACGATCTAATAGTGTTCGGAAAGGATACATTAAATACAGTTGGTGGTGGAGAATTTATTGCTGTCAGAAGTGGTTTGCCTTGTAGTGAAATTAAAGCAGATACACTACTGGCCATTAAAATTGCTACACCAAGAAGAAATGTAGATGATAAACGGGTATTCTTTGGACAAATATATTGTACTAGAACTGACATGTCATTATATTTTCACGCAATTTGGGTGCATAGATCCTGAGAAATCAGTAACCAGAACATCCACCTATTGCCGTAATAACGGCTTGGATACGCCTGGGCATTGAGTCACACAGAGCTGGGATGGTGGCGTGTACAGGTACGGCTGCCCATGCAGCATCAACACGATACAACAGTTCATCAAGAGTAGTGACTGGCGTATTGTGACGAGCCAGTTGCTCGGTCACCATTGACCAGACGTTTTCAATTGGTGAGAGATCTGGAGAATGTGCTGACCAGGGCAGCAGTCGAACATTTTCTGTATCCAGAAAGGCCCGTACAGGACCTGCAACATGCGGTCGTGCATTATCCTGCTGAAATGTAGGGTTTCGCAGGGATCGAATGAAGGGTAGAGCCACGGGTCGTGACGCATCTGAAATGTAACGTCCACTGTTCACAGTGCCGTCAATGCGAACAAGAGGTGCCCGAGACGTGTAACCAATGGCACCCCATACCATCACGCTGGGTGATAAGTCAGTATGGCGATGACGAGTACACGCTTCCAATGTGCGTTCACCGCGATGTCAGACACGGATGCGGCCATCATGATGCTGTAAACAGAAGCTGGATTCATCCGAAGAAATGACGTTTTGCCATTCGTGCACCCAGGTTCGTCGTTGAGTACAACATCGCAGGCGCTCCTGTCTGTGATGCAGCGTCAAGGGTAACCGCAGCCATGGTCTCCGAGCTGATAGTCCATGCTGCTGCAAACGTCGTCAGACTGTTCGTGCAGACGGTTGTTGTCCTGCAAACGTCCCCATCTGTTGACTCAGGGATCGAAACGTGGCTGCACGATCCGTTACAGCCTTGCGGATAAGATGCCTGTCATCTCGACTGCTAGTGATACGAGGCCGTTGGGATCCAGCACGGCGTTCCGTATTACCCTCCTGAACCCATCGATTCCATATTCTGCCTACAGTCATTGGATCTCGACCAACGCGAGCAGCAATGTCGCGATATGATAAACCGCAACCGCGATAGGCTACAATCCGACCTTCATCAATGTCGGAAACGTGATGGTACGCATTTCTCCTCCTTACACGAGGCATCACAACAACGTTTCACCAGGAAACGCCGGTCAACTGCTGTTTGTGTATGAGAAATTGTTTGGAACCTTTCCTCATGTCAGCACGTTGTAGGTGTCGCCACCGGCACCAATCTTGTGTGAATGCTCTGAAAAGCTAATCATTTGCATATCACAGCATTGGCAAAATTTTGCAGAATTTCAAAATATAGCGCGCACTCCAATGCGAGATGCTTTAACTTCCACACGAAATCTGGCAGAGAACCCAAAGAGATTCTGTTCATACATAAAGCACACCAGTGGCAATCAATACCTTCACTGCGCGATAACAACGGTGAAGTAACTTATGACAGTGCCACTAAAGGGCCGCGCGGGATTAGCCGAGCGGTCTATGGCGCTGCAGTCATGGACTGTGCGGCTGCTTCCGGCGGAGGTTCGAGTCCTCCCTCGGACATGGGTGTGTGTGTTTGTCCTTAGGATAATGTAGGTTAATTAGTGTGTCAGCTTTGGGACTGATGACCTTAGCAGTTACGTCCCATAAGATTTCACACACACGCCACTACAGCAGAGTTATTAAACACGGCTTTCCGTAACTCAGTCACCAAAGAAGACGAAGAAAATATTCCTGAATTGCAATCAAGAGCAGCTGCCAAGATCAAAAACATAGAAGTAGATATCCTCGGTATAGCGAAGCTGCTTAATTCACTTAATAAAGACGAGGTCTCCGGTCCAGATTGTGTGCCAGTCGGGTTCTTTTCAGAGTCTGCTGATACAATACCTCGATATTTAGCAGTTATATACAACCACTTGCTCACATAAAGATCCATACCTAAAGATTGGAAAATTGCCCAAGTGACACCAGTACCCAAAAAGATAAGCAGGAGTAACTCGCTGAATTACAGGCCCATATCACTAACCGTCGATTTGCAGTAGGGTTTTGGAACATATATTGTATTCGAACATTATGAAGTACCTCGAAGAAAACGATTTATTGACACATAGTCAGCACGGATTCAGAAAATATCGTTTTTGTGGAACACAACTAGCTTTTTCTACTCATGAACTAATGACTGCTATCGACAGAGGATGCCAAATTGATTCCATATTTTTAGATTTCCAGAAGGCTTTCGACACCGTTCCTGACAAGTGTCTTCTAACCAAATTGCGTGCCTGTGGAATATCGCCTCAGTTGTGCGACTGGATTCGTGTTTCCCTGTCAGAAAGGTCACAGTTCGTACTAATAGACGGAATGTCATCGAGTAAAACAGACGTAATATCCGGCGTTCCCCAGGTAGTGTCATAGGCCCTCTATTGTTCCTGATCTATATTAACGACGTAGGAGACAAGCTGAGTAGATGTTGCTGTCATTTAGCGTCGTGTGAAGTCATCAGATGACCAAAACCATTTGCAAAATGATTTAGATAAGGTATCTGTATGGTGTGAAAAGTGGCAATTGAGCCTGAATAAACAAAAGTGTGAAGTTGCCAGAATGAGATTTTTCACTCTGTAGCGGAGTGTGTCCTGATATGAAACTTCCTGGCACATTAAAACTGTGTGCCGGACCGAGACTCGAACTGGGGACCTTTGCCTTTCGCGGGCAAGTGCTCTACCAACTGAGCTGCCCAAGCATGACTCACGCCCCGTCCTCACAGCTTTACTTCTGCCAGTACCTCGTCTCCTACAGGAGAGCTTCTGTAAAGTTTGGAAGGTAGGAGACGAGGTACTGGCTGAAGTACAGCTGTGAGGACGGGGCGTGAGTCGTGCTAGGGGTAGCTCAGTTGGTAGAGCACGTGAGTACGAAAAGAAATCCGCTAAATTTCGATTAAGCGACAACTCACAGAAGTCTAACGGCTGTAAATTCAAATAAATACTTAGGGATAACAATTACAACGTAGATAATGTTGTGGGTAGAGCAAACCAAAGACTGCGAGTCACTGGCGGAACACTTAGAAGGTGCAACAGGTCTACTAATGAGACTGCTTACACCATGCTTGTCCGCCCTGTTCTGGAGTATTGCTGTTCGGTGTGGGATCCTCATTAAGTGGGACTGACGGATGCCATCGAAAAAGTACAAATAAGGGCAGCTCGTTCTGTATTATCTCGAAATATGGGAGATAGTGCCGCAGACATGATACGTGAATTGGAGTGGCAATCATCAAAACATAGGTATTTTTCGTTGCGACGGGATCTTCTCATGAAATTTCAGTCACCAGTTTTCTCCTTCGATTCCGAAAACATTCTGTTGGCACCCATATAAACAGGGAGAAATGATCATCACGATAAAATAAGAGAAATCAGGGTTCGCACACAAAAATTTAAGTGCTCGTTTTTCCTGCGTGCCGTTCCAGAGTGGAACGATAGAGAAACAGTTTGAATGTGGTTCATTGAACCCTCTGCCTCGCGCTTTATTGTGAATAGCAGAGTAATCACGTAGATGTAGATTGATCATTTTCCACGTCACATTGAAATGATGCGGAATGAATCATTTTACATTTTATCTCAAATAAATTTGTGAATATGGCTCCAAGCTGAAAATTTAGAGGTTTATTTTTTAAACATTTATTTTTAATACACAGATGTGAGTTAGTAATTCTTACCCACCACCTTCTAAACATTACGATAACAGAAATTCTTCTGCAGAACAGAAGGAGTTCTCTGGTGGGATGTGGTTGAAGGTGACAATTCGCTGCAGTCAAACTCCAGAACAGGCTGCCAAATACGTTACTGTATTGTATTCATTTGATATAATTTTCTGTTAGCACCACTGACGTCAGCCCTACTAAATTTTCAGCCAATGCCTGTGTTAGGATGCTTCTGAGCTACAAGCGATAAAGTAACATCATTACACAAATACTTCATTTTAAGCTGTTCGGCAATGTAACAGAGAAAAGTCCTCAAAATCTCAAGATGTGCCATGTACCGACACACATACGTGAGACAACAACTGCAGAGGTCAAAAAGATAGGTATATCCATCAGTGTTGTGGCTCTGCTGATCTACGTATTTACATTCGCAGCAACTCCAGTATTATCTAAATGGTTCAGATGGCTCTAAGCACTATGGGACTTAACATCTGAGGTCACCAGTCCCCTGGCCTTAGAACTACTTAAACCCAACCAACCTAAAGACATCACACACATCCATGCCCGAGCCAGGATTCGAACCTGCGACCGTAGCAGCAGCTCGGTTCCGGACTGAAGCGCCTAGAACCGCTCGTCCACAGCGGCCGGCCCAATATTATCTAAACAGACGTTATATGTATCACAAAGCCTGGCTGTGTTTCCATGGACAGAGTGCGAAAAATAAAACTGGCATGAAAAACATTTATAAAACTGACGCAGAATAGCAGATTACCTTCGTTCATGAACAGGAGACCTGCACATAAAATAAAACGCTGGAAAACCTGATTACGACTCACCGATCGCTTGCTGTCACATTTGTACCCATGGACATCTTGCGAGTACTTCACTGTGTCATTACGTTTGAGTGAATTAGGAGCAGAAATGTTTAGTGACCAGTTGAATGCATCATAGAACGGAGCTCTAATAAAGATGCGCGGGTTATTTGTCAATCGTTGTGCGATGCACAATTCGTGCAAAATGTATGTGGAACTGCTTGCACAGGAGTTAAAGACTGCAAATTTTTTGCAAAACCTTCATCAAAGTATGTGATGCAAAACAGTGGCAAAATAGAACAAAACGGGAGCCATTTCCAGCAACTTCTGTGAAGTTCGTAAACCAGGGTCGGTACTCCGCCAGTCTTATTGTATACATGTTCTAGGCAAGTTTTATTTGTTTTCACCTTCCAGTATTGTTCGTTTGGTGTTTTACGAACTTTATTAAATGAAATACGTTTGGTAGAGTGGCGTTATCTGTTTCAGAATAGTAGGGGACAGTCGAGGCTCGCACTAGTGCACATTCGTAAGGAAGCTCTATGGACCTTTTTCACGAAACTTCGCAACTTTCATGAAGCCATATAGCTTCAACAAGGGAATCGCCCAGTTTTTTAAAAAAATTGTTGAAGTTACTCATTTTTGCAGCGTGAAGAACCGCTCATAAGAGCGGTTTGTGCAGTCTTTCTGCCTAGCGCGCGACTCGGCGAAGAGCCGATGAAACCATGACAAGACAGCGTAGCAAAGCGTGAAATTCTTGGCTGCACACTTGCGAATTTTAACACCATGCAAAAAATATAACTTATCATAAATTTCTCGAATATCGATCCGAACTATTTCAGATGTAATGCTTGCAAAGATGAGTAGCAAAGAAGAACTGAACCAAGCCCGTGTTTCATGTTAAGTTACACAGGAATTCCATTAGTCGAAACTTTTATTTGGAGAAATGAAATGTTTCTTCCATATACATCATTTTACAACAATTCCTGTTGCGCAGTTCTTATGATTATTTTTGAATAATTCCCTATAGCTGTTACAAAAATGCGAAGTGTCTGTTGAATACTGAAAACAAACATTTTCCTTACTCCAGTCACATCTAATAAAAGAGAAATTAAGGCATTCAGGCACTTCACTGTAATAACTAGTTTTATTGAGATAAATTGAGGATAGATGTCGTTGTTCTGCATATTGTGCTGTACGCTAGGCATACTTGATGAAATTCTTAAATCGTGGTGATATAAACTAATAACCCACAATTTACTGAACTTTAAGAAAACTGTTCAATTGAAAACCTCACATGAAAAAATAGCTCTCTGATAATATGTTGGCCGGCAGTTTCCTGAAAAATGTCTTTCATTGCCAAAAAAATGTTTATCCAGAATTTCAGCACATCGTTCTGGTTGGATTCCGAATTCAATAGTCTTTTCGTCGTCCTCCTCAAAGGCAAAGACATCGTTATGTCGACGCCAAACGCCAACAAAAGTGCAAGTGGTAAGAAGATGTTTCGAATAAAATGTTTAATATTATTCTTTCCCATTTTTCCAGATTTTGATATGTCCGTTACAAGATACGAGGTGCATTCAAGTTCTAAGGCCTCCGATTTTTTTTCTAATTAACTACTCACCCGAAGTCGATGAAACTGGCGTTACTTTTTGACGTAATCGCCCTGCAGACGTACACATTTTTCACAACGCTGACGCCATGATTCCATGGCAGTGGCGAAGGCTTCTTTAGGAGTCTGTTTTGACCACTGGAAAATCGCTGAGGCAATAGCAGCACGGCTGGTGAATGTGCGGCCACGGAGAGTGTCTTTCATTGTTGGAAAAAGCCAAAAGTCACTAGGAGCCAGGTCGGGTGAGTAGGGAGCATGAGGAACCACTTCAAAGTTGATATCACTAAGAAACTGTTGCGTAACGTTAGCTCGATGTGCGGGTTCATTGTCTTGGTGAAACAGCACACGCGCAGCCCTTCCCGGACGTTTTTGTTGCAGTGCAGGAAGGAATTTGTTCTTCAAAACACTTTAGTAGGATGCACCTGTTACCGTAATACCCTTTGGAACGCAGTGGGTAAGGATTACGCCCTCGCTGTCCCAGAACATGGACACCATCATTTTTTCAGCACTGCCAGTTACCCGAAATTTTTTTGGTGACGGTGAATCTGTGTGCTTCCATTGAGCTGACTCGCGCTTTGTTTCTGGATTGAAAAATGGCATCCATGTCTCATCCATTTTCAAAACCGACAAAAAGAAAGTCCCATTCATGCTACCGTTGCGCGTCAACATTGCTTGGCAACATGCCACACGGGCAGCCATGTGGTCGTCCGTTAGCGTTCGTGGCACCCACCTGGATGACACGTTTCGCATTTTCAGGTCGTCATGCAGGATTGTGTGCACAGAACCCACAGAAATGCCAACTCTGAAGGCGATCTGTTCAACAGTCATTCGGCGATCCCCCAAAACAATTCGCTCCACTTTCTCGATCATGTCGTCAGACCGGCTTGTGCGAGCCCCAGGTTGTTTCGGTTTGTTGTCACACGATGTTCTGCCTTCATTAAACTGTCGCACCCACGAGCGCACTTATGACACATCCATAACTCCATCACCACATGTCTCCTTCAACGGTCGATGAACTTCAATTGGTTTCACACCACGCAAATTCAGAAAACGAATGATTGCACGCTGTTCAAGTAAGGAAAATGTTGCCATTTTAAGTATTTAAAACAGTTCTCATTCTCGCCGCTGGCGGTAAAATTCCATCTGCCGAACGGTGCTGCCATCTATGGGACGTATTGACAATGAACGCGGCATCATTTTAAAACAATGCGCATGATTCTCTCTCTTTCCAGTCCGGAGAAAAGAAATCGGAGGCCTTAGAACTTGAATGCACCGCGTGCACTACTGGCCATTAAAATTGCTGCACCACGAAGATGACGTGCTACAGACGCGACATTTAACCGACAGGAATAAGGTGCTGTGATATGCAAACTATTAGCTTTTCAGAGCATTCACACAAGGTTGGCGCCGGTGGCGACACCTACAACGTGCTGACATCGGGAAAGTTTCCAACCGATTTCTCATACACAAACAGCAGTTGACCAGCGTTGCCTGCTGAAACGTTGTTGTGGTGCCTCGTGTAAGGAGGAGAAATGCGTACCAACACGTTTCCGACTTTGATAAAGGTCGGATTATAGCCTATCACGATTGCGGTTTATCGTATCGCGACATTGCTGCTCGCGTTGGTCGAGATCCAATGACTGTTGGCAGAATATGGAATCGATGGGTTCAGGAGGGTAATACGGAACGCCGTGCTGGATCCCAAGGGCCTCGTATCACTAGCAGTCGAGATGACAGACATGTTATATGCATGACTGCAACGGATCGTGCAGCCACGTCTCGATCCTTGAGTCAACAGATGGGGACGTTTGCGAGACAACAACCATCTGCCCAAACAGTTAGACGACGTTTGCAGCAGCATGTACTATCAGCTCGGAGACCATGGCTGCGGTTACCCTTGACGCTGCGTCACAGACAGGAGCGCCTGCGATGTTGTACTCAACGACGAACCTGGGTGCTCGAATGGCAAAACGTCATTTTTTCGGATGAATCCAGCTTCTGTTTACAGCATCATGATGGCCGATCCGTGTTGGCGACATCGCGGTGAACGCACATTAGAAGCGTGTATTCGTCATCGTCATACTGGCGTATCACCCGGCGTGATGGTATGGGGTGCCATTGGTTACACGTCTCGGTCATCTCTTGTTCGCATTGACGGCACTTTGAACAGTGGACGTTACATTTCAGATGTGTTACGACCCGTGGCTCTACCCTTCATTCGATCCCTGCGAAACCTTACATTTCAGCAGGATAATGCACGACCGCTTGTTGAAGGTCCTGTACGGGCCTTTCTGGATAAAGAAAATGTTCGACTGCTGCCCTGGCCAGCACATTCTCCAGACCTCTCACCAACTGAAAACGTCTGGTCAATGGTGGCCGAGCAAGTGGCTCGTCACAATAGTCAGTCACTACTCTTGATGAACTGTGGTATCGTGTTGATGCTGCATGGGCAGCTCTACCTGTACACGCCATCCAAGCTCTGTTTGACTCAATGCCCAGGCGCATCAAGGCCGTTATTACAGCCAGAGGTGGTTGTTCATGGTACTGATTTCTCAGGATCTATGCACCCAAAATGCGTGACAATGTAATCACATGTCAGTTCTAGCGTAATATATTTGCCCAATGAATGCCCGTTTATCATCTGCATTTGGTGTAGCAATTTTAATGGCCAGTAGTGTATTTGGATATAAGTATTCCTTTCTTTCTAGTTGTGATACTAATTTGCCTTGGGGTTCTTATCGATAGATATAAAGCTGCAGAAACAGTAGTCCACTGATAGTTATCAGTGACATTATTGTATACGAATGTGTCGTAGCGTTCATCGATTGTACAACCAACTCTGTCATTTTTTCGGCCAGAAATGATATACTGTGATCTGCAGGGAGTTCTGTCATGAAATTTGACTGACTGGCTTTATATACAGCAAACTCGGGGATAAAAGTAGGCCTCGTCTTCACGTCATCTGCGTATTTCTCTACGGTATTACCTGTTAGAGGTATCTCCTCTACACGTTAACATGGAGTTAACTTTGTAATCTTGCGACTTACTATCCTATAGGTTTCTTGAGTCTGCTTCATTAGATCGAAGAAGTTTGGAAACCAACACCTTTTATCTCACTTGCAGTTCGGAGGGCGCAGTCTCCTCGTCTCCCTCTGTAGCGGTGCAGCATCTCTCACGATCAGTTCTAGATATTTCGAATAGCTTTCCTTCCATGCTTCCGTGAATTAATTTTGGTGCATATTTCTTACCTCTGTCAGCCAATTTTGCATTTCCACAGTTCACGTTGAGCTTTTAAGGAACCAAACGAGCTCTGCACACGACTTAATTATATCTCTTTTCTCCTTCCTTCGTCCAACAAAAATTCACAGCGTATTCTTTGTCACTGAAAGCAATTACTACACATATTTTCTTTTGGCTAGGAAGGTGTTCTTGTCCTCGACTCTTATTGGGACAACAGTTATCGTTCGAACCAGCATTTATGAAATCGTCAGTTACTATATATTTCTTTTAAGGTTTCCACAGTTTCTAAAGAGAAGCCAACATTCGAACCAATGTTCAAGAAACAGACAGATGTTGTTAGCAGGCGTATATAAAGAAAAACAATGAATATTAATTCAGTTTTATCTTCATTGTTAACGCTTATCTAAATTCGCTTTACAATTTGAATTGCGTTGTGTTGTGATATCTATTTACTGATGCCCCGTCAATCGAGTACATCCGCCTGCCGCGTTGCGCATGCGCAGTATTATACAGCTCCCGCAAGGGTGAATATTTCTCCAGCCGCCTTGCGGGCCACGAATTTGGGACGTCTCAATATTTTTTTAATTACCGTCAATGAGTCTTAGCATCTACAATTCTGACAGTATATTTCTTTAGTTGTACTTTTCTCGTACAAAAAAATTCAGGGCATGTTTTGACATGTCAGATTGGGCAGTTCCTTTGTGAGATGAGACCTCTGATTTGTGGTGAAGAGCAAGCCCTACATCCTATCGCTGATAAGAGTGCACCGGTTGCTACTATCCAAGCGGTAAGATCGATGGAGCGCTCTAGGACAAGGCTGGTAGGCGCACACGCTTTCACGAGATGTTTTCGTTATACTCACAAACACACGAAACCGCAACAGTGCCGGGCGACGGCGAGGTGCAATGCTTCACTGGTTTCAGGTCTGACCACCGTTTCACATTTGGAATGAGAATTTACGGCAAAAAAGTACCATCAGCAAGCTCCTTGGCCTAGTAAAACCAGCTTTCACAGAAAATTCCGATATTCAGCCCTCGCTGTGGACTACGCGCTGTTTGCTCTATAGCATAAGGTTTACTGAAGACTGAAGTCGTGCCAAAGAGGCAGGGTTGCAATATTTCCTTCATAATGAACGCTGCTGTGTATTGCATCAGTAAAGCGTCAAATTATTCGCCATAGGTTAGATGGTTTTTCCGTTGGTCCTGTCACGTTCGCTAGTGTTTAACGTGGCTTTATAGACATTAAACGCTTATATTACATGAAAATGCTAAACTACTTAAAACGACGAAAGATTAAATTTCCGAGCAGAATTAAAAAAGTGCTTTTGAATGAATACACAAGCTGCCACTCCCTCCCCCCCCCCTCCCCCTGCCCCCCACGAACACACACATTACAATCATAAAAGATGCCAGTTCTAAAAGTTGCCATCAAAATACAAAAATCAATAGAGAAGGATCTGAAATAGCGACGCTGAAAATCGTGAATGGCTGACAACTGGACTGGACGAATATCAGTCTGACTTCCGAAAACATCGTAAGATAACATATGATTCAATAAAAGTAACAGGCAATCTGAACCTAGGCGTGGACCAATAGGATGTATATCAGGCTATTTTTAGATTTTAGCAAACCTTTTAATATTTTTGACTTGTGCGTTTTACTTGTGTAACTTTGCAGCCTAATGTTTTCACCAAGTGAAGTGTAATGGTCTGGCTCGTTCCTGAAATCGCAATGGACGCAGGTACTATCAGGCTCCCCCAAGGGTTTAGTGTTAGGCTCAATTCCCTTCTCATTGTACATCAATGACATTTCGACACTTCTGTCCAACAGTACACTGGTGATCTCTCATTATAAGACTGTATGAAAACAATTTAGTGAAGGACAGTTACCGAAAATGTCAATGTTGATCTATGCGCACTGTCGAAGTGTGCACAGAATGTGTTTTTAAAGTGCAATCCACCAGAACCTCATATGAACCTGAGTGATGTATTGCGAATACATAGAAAGAATACATAGAAAGAAGGGTCCTTTATTTTATGATTATATGATAGCGGAACAAACACTGGTAGCATTTACTTCTGTAAAATATCTGGGAGTATGCGTACAGAACGATTTGAAGTGGAATGATCATATAAAATTAATTGTTGGTAAGGCGGGTACCAGGTTGAGATTCATTGGGAGAGTCCTTAGAAAATGTAGTCCATCAACAAAGGAGGTGGCTTACAAAACACTCGTTCGACCTATACTTGAGTATTGCTCATCATTGTGAGATCCGTACCAGGTCTGGTTCACGGAGGAGATAGAGAAGATCCAAAGAAGAGCGGCGCGTTTCGTCACAGGGTTAGTTGGTAAGCGTGATAACGTTACGGAGATGTTTAGGAAACTCAAGTGGCAGACTCTGCATGAGAGGTGCTCTGCATCGCGGTGTAGCTTGCTGCCCAGGTTTCGAGAGGGTGCGTTACTGGATGAGGTATCGAATATATTGCTTCCCCCTACTTATACCTCCCGAGGAGATCACGAATGTAAAATTAGAGAGATTCGAGCGCGCACGGAGGCTTTCCGGCAGTCGTTCTTCCCGCGAACCATACGCGACTGGAACAGGAAAGGGAGGTAATGACAGTGGCACGTAGAGTGCCCTCCGCCACACACCGTTGGGTGGCTTGCGGAGTATAAATGTAGATGTAGATGTAGATGTAGATGTAGATGTAGTGATCATTCAAGGCTCATAAGACAAAAATTTGGGGAATCGCTTCCACCTTCAATCCTAAGTGGAGTAAACATAAATTTATTTCGCTCAGAGACGAGTCTAGGACTAACATTAAATGAAAATCTGATCTCAGTTGAATACACAGCTCCAACTCGCAAAAAGGCATCAGCTTCTCTCCATGCCCTACAAAAATGTAAGACACTCTTCCAATTGGACTTTCAAATGAGTCTTGCACAAACGTATGTAATGCTAATTGTAGATTATAATGATGTTGTCCCGTAAGTTCTTCCTGGAGGAAGCACTTGGCGCTTCGAGCTGATAGTAAACGATATACTGTTTTTCGTCATTTTGACCATATTTCAGCAACTTGTGCCCATCTATTATGGCTACGTGCCCTATGTTTCTTCGTTGTTTTTATCAACGTGTACAGTCACTCCTGTACGTCTTCAATCTCTAATACTCTTATCTGAAGAGAATAGCACAATCTGCCATTTCCATCGGAGCGAAATCCTTTCTGTTGCACTCCATCACACTGCTGCCTTCTCTAAATACCTTTTAGTAGGAAGAACCAGACTTTAAATTATTTCCCTAACAATGCCAGAAAAATTAGTAACATTTCCAGTTTCAAAATGCAGTTGGTGACTTATTTCCTAAAACAACAGTGATATCTGATGTTTTTAATGGACCCGTATCCCATTATAGCTACGTTGCCTGGTTTCCCACCATATATTTCTCACTGCTCAAAATCTCTAGCTGGCCACCTACATTTTTTTCTCTCAGAGCTCACTATATCACAGTATTTAACATTTCACACTACATTTATATTGTCTTGTGCCACTGTTTTATTATTATTATTATTGATATTATTGCTAGCTGCAACTCAGCTCCCGTATGAGTACATCACATGTGCACATATCTCCTTCTCCACTCCCTCGCCTTCCACTTCCTCCTGCCTGCTCACTCTGTCCAGCACCTCCTGCCCACCGTCCCTGTCTATCTCATCCTTTCCCCACTCTATCTTTCCATCCTCTACTGCCCCCTCTGTCTCTCTGACCATCTTCTCCTGCCCCCCCCCCCTCCCCCTTCTCTATGTCCATACCATTCTGCTCTGTCTATATGATCCCTGGACTCCTCTCTGATCAGCTCCTCCTTCCTCTCTCTCCCGCAACCTCTCACTGTCCATTCCTTTCTGCATCGTGTCTCCTCGCTCCTCTCTCTCTACCCATCTCCTCTTCATTGCTTTTCTGCCCTTCTACTCCTCCTACATTGCACATCATCTATCCCACTCTCTCTGTGAAAAACCCATCTCCCCCCCCCCTCTCTCTCTCTCTCTGTCCATCTCCTTCTGCCTCCAATCTCTTTTCGTCCAACCCCCCCCCTCTCTCTGCATCTCCTCCTCATCACCTCTCTCTCCATCTCATTCTCCGTCCGTCCCAGTGGTGCACATACACTCATATATACTCTGCGAAACAGATAGATAAAGCAGTCTGCTACGAGTACCACACCACACCTGTTGTGGTTCTAGGGCAACCATCACTTCAGGGACTAGAAAACCTTGTATTGTCTCTAACGTACAGACTGGCATGCAGAGAATGTTTATAGAAGACCAATACTACTCCAACACAAAGCATCAGTCACATAGGGTACCCTACATGTCGGGGATTGAAAAACCGTTTCTTGCCTGTTACATATAGGTTGACCCACAAAGCAGATAAATACACTAAGTCGCACTAAGTCCCCAAAAGTCAGAGGATGCCTCCTAATATCCTGTCTGACCTCCTTTGACCTGCCGTATTGCAGCAACGCGACGTGGCATGGACTCAACAAGTCGTTGGAAGCCCCTATAGAAATATTAAGCCATGTTGAGTCTGTAGCCGTTCATAATTTCGAAAGTGTTGCCAGTGCTGAATTTTGTGCCCGAATTCACCTCTTGATTCTGACCCATAAATTTTCCATGGCTGGCCAACTCATTCCCTCAAACTGCCCTGAATGTTCTTCAAACCAACCACGAACATGTGTGGTCCAGTGACATGGCGAACTGTTGTATGCAAATGGTTTCCGAGTAGCCAAACGTAACCATTGCCAGTCAGTGATCAGTTCACTTGGATCAAAGGCCCCAGTCCATTCCATGTAAACAGAGCCCACACCATTATGGAGCTACCATCAGCTTGCACAGTGTCTTCTTGACAAATTGGCTCCGTGGATTCATGGGATCAACGCCATACTCGAATCCCACCATCAGCTCTTATCAACTGAAATGAGGACTAGTCTGACCAGGCCACATTATTCCAGTGTCCTATGGTGCAACCAGTATGGTCATGAGCCCAGAAGAGACTTTGCAGGCGATGTTTCTCTGCAAAGTCACTCGTTTAGGTCATCTGGTGCCATAGCCTGTAGACCCCAAATTTCGCCGCACTGGCCTAACAGAGTCGTTTGTCGCATGTCTCACACTGATATCTGCAGCTGTTACAAACAGTGTTGCTTGTCTGTTAGAACTGGCAACTCTACGCAAACGCCGCTGCTCTTGGTCGTTAAGTGAAAGGCCGTCAGGCGCGGCGTGGTCCGTGGTGAGAGATAGTGCCTGAAATTTGTTATTCTCGTCACACTCTTGACACCGTGGATCTCGTAATGTAGTATTCTTTACCGACTTGCGAAATGGAATGTCCCATACGTCTATTTCCAACTACCATTCCCACTACAGTAATGTAATTTCGGGAATACCTTTCTGTAGGTAATGTATTTAAGTGATTGACATTGCAAGATTGAGGGTTAATGTAAGTGCAGGTAAGCCTATGAAAATGTTGAATACTCGTACATTAATAACCGATGTGACAGCCAGAATGTTGAGTGGACGCATGCAAACGTACTTGCATAGCGTTGTGCACGTGCTGGATGTCAGTTTGTGGGACGGAGTTGCATGCCTGTTGCACTTGGTCGATCAATAAAGAGACGGTTAATAGTGGCTGAGTTTCCGATGGTATCCCATATGTGCTCCATTTGACACTGATCTGGTTATCGATCAGGCCAAGGCAACAGGTCGGCACGCTGTAGAGTATGTTGGGTTAGAATAGCGCTATGTGGTCGAGCATTATCCTGTTGGAAAACAACCCCTGGAATACTGTTCATGAATGGCAGCACAAAAGGTCGAATCACCAAACTGACCTGCAAATTTTCTGTCAAGGTGCGTGGGATAGCGACGAGCCTGCTCCTGCTGTCATACGAAACCGCACCCCAGACCATAACTCCAGGTGGAAGTCCAGTCCAGTGTATCTAGCGTGTATACAGGATGGTTGCAGGCCCCCAATTTTCCTTCCTCTAAGCAACACTTTGCCATCACTGGCACCGACGCAGACGCAGAACCAGCTTTCATCAGAAAACACAACAGTCCTCTGTCCTGCCCCCCCCCCCCCCCTCCCCGTCCCACAATTAGCTCTCGCTTGACACCATTGAAGTCACAATATGTAGGTTTGAGTCACTTAAGACGTGACGCCGCTTTTAGTTCACGAACGGTTAAAGATATCCAAACGAAGTTGCAAGTGTGATCTTTTAAGTAGAATGATATATTTTTTAACGACACCTGAAAGAGTCTGAAAAGACTAGAAAAGTGATATAGTGCTTATTAATGTTGAGGCTGAACTGTTCATCCCTATACAAAGGGACAACGAGACTACTATATAAGTTTCTTGGTTTCGAATAAATAACAATATTACTTGACCTGTGTTGTCTGGAGACGCCTGACTGCGTCTTAAAGTATACCTTCCGCTGTCGGACAAATGTGTCTATACATACTACTCGAAACTGATTAGGCGGAATACATTTTAAATCAGCTAAACTGTTTATTCAGATTCACTTACGACATGTCACCTACAAAATAAATACTTTCTCAGCTAAACGTAATATTATTTTAACCAAGTATGTGCTCAAATTGTTTACATCGACTGCGAGGCAAATCTGCAGTCGCCGTTCGAGAGACAGAAGAAGAGACGAAAGTGCATTGGATAATATGCCACTGCATGCTGTGGTGCTTCGACCTCACATATCGTCTAGCGTAGTTGAGTCTTCATGATAGACTGCATTTTTGCAGTATTCCTCACTGAAAGAAATCAGGACGACTCATATCAAGAAACCTGGCCAGGCATTATTCTTCGGCATTCCGTATTATTCAAAGGTCAGGAAACTTTTCAACCAGCATTTACGTTGGAAGACGGGAAGAGTGAGTTGGGGAGTCGTCTTTTCGGAATAACATACACTGTCGTATATGGAATGGCACGTCTTCTAGAAGACCAGATAGAATGTTCGTAAGAAAGTGTACATTGTTTTTTTTTTCATTTAACATTCACGAGATGAAGTGAGGTCCCACAATGGAACCGCCTATGATGCCATACCACAGATTTACGCTTCACGCTCGTTGTTACTGTACCTCACGAAGACTTTCAGCTGCAAGATAGTGCATGTTATGAAAATTTACGTTAACGTGGTTCGTACAATTGTAGAAGTTGCTTCGTCAGTAAAGAGCACCCGTTGGAAAAAACGTAGTATTGTCTCCCAAGCGATGCAGAGCACTGAGTGCCTTACGTAGTGACAGATAAGCGTGGCATTTGGTCAACGCAAGAGGCGAATGACACTTCTGTGGCTGATCCCACATTCACTGGCAATACGTCTCATGCCACCATTCACCTGACTGGGGTACACGGCTGCATGTGAGGAATGCTGAAACAGAAATAGCCTGCCAATAGACAATACAGTTCCTGCTAATTCAGCAATACACACAAGTAAACAGTCGAATGGCTTGATGAAAAGACGTAGCCTTGCATGACCGTGTTCCAAAGCAATAGCCGATTTCAGCCGACATGCCTCCCAATTTTCCAATATTTCTCGGTTTCTTTTACACGATGTTTCAACCTCAACATTAACAAACGTTATATCACTGTACTCGTTTTTTCGAGCGCTTTCGGAAGTCGTTACAAAAGTATACTGAAGGGCGAAAGAAACTGGTATAGGTATACGTATTCAAATAGAATCATACGCAAACAGGCAGAATACGACGCTGCCGTCGGCAACGCCTATATAAAACAACAATTGTCTAGCACAGTTGTTAGATCCGTAACTGCTGCTGCAATGACAGGTTATCAAGATTTAAGTGAGTTTGGACGTGGTGATACAGTCGGTGCACGAGCGATGAGACACAGCATCTCCGAGGTACGATGAAGTGGAGATTTTCCCGTACGACCATTTCACAAATGTAACGTAAATATCAGGAATCCGGTAAAACATCAAATCTCCGACACTGCTGCGGCTGGAAACAGATCCTGCAAGCACGTGACAAACGACGACTGAAGACAATCGTTCAGCGTGACAGAAGAGCATCCCTTCCGCGAATTGCTGCAGATTTCAACGCTGGGCCATGAACAAGTGTCAGCGTGCGAACCATTCTAACGAAACACCATCGTTATGGGCTTTCGGAGCCGGAGGCCCACTTGTGTACCCTTCATGACTGCACAGTACAAAGCTTTACGACAAGCCCGAGCCAGTCAACACCAACATTGGACTACTGATGACTGGAAACATGTTGCCTGGTCGAACGAGTCTCGTTTCAAATTGTATCGAACGGATTCACGTGTACGGGTATGGAGACAAGCTCATGTATCCATGGACCCTGCCTGTCAGCAGGGGTCTGTTCAAGCTGGTGGAGGCTCTGTGATGGTGAGGGACGTGTGCAGTTGGAATGATATGGGACCGCTGATACGTCTACATACGACTGTGACGAGTGATACGTATGTAAACACCCTATCTGATCACCTGCATCCATTCGTGTCCCTTGGACAATTCCAGCAGGACAATGCGACACCCCACACGTCCAGAATTGCTACAGAGTGGGTCCAGGACCACTCTTCTTTAAACACTTCCGCTGGCCAGTCCCCAGACATGAACATTATTGAGCATATCTGGGATGCCTTTCAAAGTGCTGTTCAGAAGAGATCTCCACCCCCTCGTACCCTGCAGGATTCATGGTGTCATTTCCCTCCAGCAGTACTTCAGACATTAGTTGAGTCTATGTCACGTCGTGTTACGGCACTACTGAGCGCTCGCAGGGGCCCTACCCAATGTTAGGCAAGTATACCAGTTTCTTTGGCTTTTCTGTGTATATCATTGTGTTTAAATATCAGCTTGCTTCAGTATCTCAATGGATACAAGAGTTAAGACACTTTATCACATACCGAAATACATGCCTCTCTGCGTACTATCATCTGCTGAAGTCCTCGTTTCGATACCTGGAACTGTTCACGAAATAAGAGGTGTATTACGTCTTACGTGACTCGCTCTGTATACTTTCAACTTGAAACAACTAAATCGACGCGTCGTACTAGAAAGATGTACTAAGTGAAGTGGTAATAAAAGCAATGGGGACATATGTTTGTGCTACAAATGACCACCACCTCCTAACCATCCCTCCTGTGCGGGCGGGCTCATAGCATGGTGTGTCGTTTTGAGATACCGGGTGATCAAAAAGTCAGTATAAAATTGAAAACTTAATAAACCACGGAATAATGTAGATAGAGAGGTAAAAATTAACACACATGCTTGGAACTACATGGGGTTTTATTAGAACCAAAGAAAAACGAAGTATTGATAGACTTGTGAAAGATCTCTTGCGAGCGTCGTTTGGTGATGATCGTGTGCTCAGCCGCCACTTTCGTCATGCTTGGCCTCCCAGGTCCCCAGACCTCAGTCCGTGCTATTATTGGCTTTGGGGTTACCTGAAGTCGCAAGTTTATCGTGATCGACCGACATCTGAAGGGATGCTGAAACACAACATCCGATGCCAATGCCTCACCATAACTCCGGACATGCTTTACAGTGCTATTCACGACATTATTCCTGGACTACAGCTATTCTTGAGGAATGATGGTGGACATATAGAGCATTTCCTGTAAAGAACATCATCTTTGCTTTGTCTTACTTTGTTATGCTAATTATAGCTGTTCTGATCAGATGAAGCGCCATCTGTCGGACTTTTTTGAACGTTCGTATTTTTTTGGTTCTAATATAACCCCATGTCATTCCAAGCATGCATGTCAATTTGTACCTCTCTATCTACATTATTCTGTGATTTATTTAGTTTTCAAATTTATGCCGACTTTTTGATCACCTGGTATTTAGCTGTCTCAAGTTAAAACAAACAACCTGTAAATTATTATCATAGGTGGTAATAAAAGTATTCCCATCATCACTGTTATAAGTTACCAGTCAGTATTCTTACAGGAAATGGTATTAGATATATGACATCATACTTCAGATCTTCTTTTCACTTGTATTATTGCCGTAATTATTAGTATTCAGAAAATTACACGTATAACCATTACTTACGTAAACAGCGATGCAGAATGTTTTGTATGCATAAAAATCATCAGACCAAAACTGGTGACATTTTGCCAGTTTCTCTGTTATTCATCAAACAACCAGTTGCACTTCTTAAACTGGAGTCTGGGAGACATTCAAAATTTAAAAAGATTTGTCACAATCATCTCATTATCAGGTAAAACTGTGGCAGCTTATCACTTACATTTTACTCATCCTACCTTATCATATCATAAAACACACTCTGTTGAAATTAAATGCAGCGATCGCTGATTTGTGCGCCATAAGCATCAAAGAATTTTGGATCGTTTCACTGGAGTGTGAACTCATGTTTAAAAAAGACGGCACCCATTTATGAGGTGTGTCAGTTTACGTTTATCCCCTCTGAACTACTTATATAATACATCCAACAACTGGACAGTTTGTTTCGCCTACTACGTGTTCTTAATTTACACCTACATACATACTCTGCAAACCACTTTGAAGTGAACGACAGAAAGTAATTACGATTTTACCGCGTGTTGATGTCTGTCTCCACCACCCTTTTATTGCCTTTTAGTTCGTAAAACGTATTTCACAATACGAAACACACAGGTACATAGTTTTGGTTAGTATGGGATATTCAAATATTGTTTTTTTTTAATATGTGGAATTATATATAGTTTGTAGCAATTATTATTTGATGTGCAATACGTACAAGTAGTGACAGTTTCTGTTGAGGAACGATACAGATGTAGATAAACATGTAATCTAAAGATGGAAATACAAGTAGATTAAAGATTAATGGTTACGAGATGAGCTTAGGTTAGAGAAGCTATCATGATGTCACCAGTGATCTTAGTCCACGAGGGAACAAGATTTCTGAATGCGCCATCACACAGGGCAGAAGCAAATGGCACGTCATGAGGCTGCTCTTATATTTATTAGTTTTGAAGTTGGTCTGCACCACTCCCTGATTATAAAGAGTTTAGCTTTATAGAACCAACATCATATTCTTTCACCAGAAACGGAAAGCAATACATACAATGTGAGAGCGGTTCGGGCGATAGAAGAATGGATTACAATACCAACAATGACACGAACATCCTACATCCCTCCGTCATCTTAAGATAACTCGAAATTTCTATTCCACCAGTAAGTATACATGGACCAGTCTAATTACTAAACTGGAGTACATACGCTTTCTTTGACAAGCTTTCTTTACCCAGGAGCATACGACATCTAATAGAATCCTGTTCCTGGCCTAAAAGTCTACTTGGTATGGAGGAAACCGAAATTTCTAAAACACACAGTTTAAAGTTCTTAACAGTTCATATTGTTGAAAATTTAGAAAATATACAAATGAAATGTAGTGAAAATTTCAAATTGATTACACTTCAGAATTCTCACGTCTACATTCAAGTACGATACTTTTACAATAAGTATTTGTATATACCAACGGAACACGTTTCTTTTTGCTCTGAGTGTAGAGAAACGATGTTGTAGTCAAACTGCTTTGTTTGTATCTAATTGCAAGAAAGAAGAAATGAGCTATTGGTGGATAAAATTCGTACAAATTCTGTGTTCGGGACACGGACAAACATATATACTATCTGATCAGATGCATCCTGACACCTGTTAGTGGACATCTGCTAGGTGGACTGTCGGTAGCTCTTTGGAACTCACGAGTGATACCTTCTGATAATTTCATGTGACTTTTTGTAACCAGCGTCCTCAATGTTCGACGTTTTCTCTCCGTTAGTCCACGAGGTCTGCCTGGTCTTTATTAATTGTGACTATTCCTTCGCGTTTCCACTTCACAGTCTCACCAGCAATAGACAGCTTGAGCAGTCTCAGAAGGGTTAAAATGTCCCTAATAGGTCTGTTACTCAGGCACCATTCAATGAGTAGTTCACCTTCCAAATCACTGAGTTCTGCTGAGTGACCAACTCTGCTGTTACTGCATCTCTACTTACAACACGATACTCTCCTCTTCCTTTTGTACAGATGGTTCCGGCTCTGCTGACAGTTCCGCATTACATATGGATGTCTGGATACCTTTGATCAGATGGGTTACAGCAGTGTGTTTGAAGTGGGGGAATGTCGTCTATGCCACAATAGCAAAAGTCTGATCACCAATTTCTTCCCAACAATGGCCAATATTTCCATGAAATTCGTACATTATGTTAAGCTCACTTCTTTTTATGTATGTTTTAGTTGTGAATGATAAGTGATAAATTACAGCTGGTTAAGTTCAAAAAAAAAAAAAAATGGTTCAAATGGCTCTGAGCACTATGGGACTTAACATCTATGGTCATCAGTCCCCTAGAACTTAGAACTACTTAAACCTAACTAACCTAAGGACAGCGCACAACACCCAGCAATCACGAGGCAGAGAAAATCCCTGACCCCGCCGGGAATCGAACCCGGGAACCTGGGCGTGGGAAGCGAGAACGCTACCGCACGACCACGAGATGCGAGCAGCTGGTTAAGTAAAGCAGGTCGTGGGTATAGTCACAATACTTGCTTTAGAGAAAAATAAATAATCTATGGCGGTAGGATTTATTGACGTATGTCGCTCCATGTGCTAACTATCAGAATATGGGACATTCTGAGTAGCCTTTAAAGTAATCTGCTACAAATAGGATGACTTCTAGAGAACTAGACACTCTTTATCAGAGCAGCTGTGTTTGTGACTAACAGCAAGGCAAGTGAGATTTAACTTTCAGACAAACAAAACCTGGTGCAATGTAGTCTGGAAAATGCAGTTTTCTAACAATCACAATTCTCTTTTTCGTACTATGCTTTTCTTCAGTCACACATCGTCTTCAGATTCATGTTGCACCTCTGTGTTGTTAAGGTGCATAATTTAGTTGTAACTCACTTTATATTTACTATAATTTAGAATGAGACACCACAATCTGCACTTATTTTGCACAAGCAACTCGTTCTCTCTAAATTACAAATAATGTACAGTTAGGCAGCTTTTCTACGGAGTTAACAGATGCTGCAAGTCGTTATAATGGTTTAAGAATGTCAAATGGTAACCATTTTTAAATGCACACTTTTCAGACTTTCAGCTTTAGTTACCCCTGTAACAGAAATTAAATATATTTCTTTACTCTATTTTTAAATAATAAAAATACTCACTTTGTGTTGGCTGTAGTCTATTTCTGAAGCTACAAAAATTATTCCTAAAATGTAAGGTTTTTCCAAATATGAAAAACCATTCCAACATACAGCGTGATCATGAATCTAGTAGGAATTATTCTACTCAAATTTGAAAGTGTTTGAATCCAACATATTTTTATCAACACTGTATTTAATAGACTTTATGTTACATTGTTTATTCTACTCCGAGCGATTCTAGGCGCTACAGTCTGGAACTGTGCGACCGCTACGGTCGCAGGTTCGAATCCTGCCTTGGGCATGGACGTGTGTGCTGTCCTTAGGTTAGTTAGGTTTAAGTAGTTCTAAGTTCTAGGGGACTGATGACCTCAGAAGTTAAGTCCCATAGTGCTCAGAGCCATTTCAACCATTTTGTTACTCTATTACACAAAGGTAAGCAATAAGTCGATGCAAATTAAGAAGAAGTAGTATCAGACGCCAGTTAGAAGTTAAGAAAAATTTTAAATAGAAGTTCTTGGTAACTACCACAAAATTCCATTTTCAGGACTGGGAAAACTGTTAAGACATTACAAAGCACACTTCATTTGCAAATTTACGTGTTTCATGATAGAAGACATTTTCCATTTCAAGGTAGAAGATGGTGCACGACTAACTAAGTATGGCTTCACTGTCGACATTTCATATAACTAGTTTTAATAATATACATAATTTTACTCACGATAAAACTCTATAACTGAAGAATTAGAAGTATCTTCCAAATAGGTTTAATATATAATACAGCACTTAAATATGTAGAATTCGTAATATTTACAATCACTGCATAAAATACAACTTCATGTCTCACAGTAACAAAAACAGTAGAAAATGCCACAAACTTCTGATAGTGACCGTTTCTTCATGTAAATCTAATATGTGTTACTAGACTGAAACACCAAATAAAAAACATGTGTTCCTAGGTGCACTATCCTACAGACACAACACTTTTCACCACCTGGCTCTCATTAGTTATCAATGCATACCTTATTTAACTCGCGATGCGATCTGTTAGTGATACTATTTTCTTTAGAATGAGTCTGTTACAGAAATTTTAGGTTCCATCGACGTCCCACGAAAATACAACTGTCTCCGGCGACGTACACGTACCTGAGCAGCCATCACAAAACTGTGATCCGACCGGCACCCCTTAGCGTGGCCACTGATGACTGTATTTATTCAACAGCCATTCGCTCTACGGACATGCAGCACGTTTGTCTCTAGATTGAGGGGTTTTACAAAGAGTTGTACAACACTCGTTCTGAAAGCGACAAAGCATAGGCCCCTGTTTATTTTGACATGGGATGTTCCACTGTATATCCGAGCAGTGGTGCTGAAATACATCCAAAGATGACGATAATACTGGCCCAAGCTCCCTGAGCTACTCTCCATGTAATATCACCAATGAGTATATAGATAGTAATTCTTATGAAACGAAATCTTTTTTCAGTTTGTCAGTGTAAGATTGATTTTTTTCAATCATCAATAAAGTTAAGTCTACTTGCTGTGCGTTGTGGGATCCGCACCAGATCGGACTGACGGATGACGTCGAAAAAGTACAAAGAAGGGCAGCTCGTTTTGTATTATCGCGAAGTATGGGAGATAGTGCCACAGACATGATACGTGAACTGGAGTGGCAATCATTAAAGCAAAGGCGTTTTTCGTTGCGAGGGAACTTCTCATGAAATTTCAATCACCAGATTTCTCCCCCGATAGCGAAAACATTCTGTTGGCACCCACCTACATAGGGACAAATGATCATCACGGTAAAATAAGAGAAATCAGGGCTCGCACAGAAAAATTTAAGTGCTCGTTTTTCCCGCGCGCCGTTCGAGAGTGGAACGGTAGAGAGACAACTTGAAGGTGGTTCACTGAACCCTCTGCCAGGCACTTTATTGTGAATATTTGACTAATCACATAGATTTTAGATTGATCATTTTCCACGATACATGGTCAGGCACATTATTGTGAATAGCAGAGTAATCACGTAGCTATAGATGTAGACGGAAACGGGTACAGGCGAGCATAGATATTAATTATGTATGTGACGACGTTTTCTCGATGCAGTCACAGACGAGGATTTGCAATATGGTTTTTTAAATGAGTAATAAATGAATGACTGGCCTTCATCACCAAATCCTTCCCTTTACTTCTGACACGTTTCGGAATATCTCGATTTTCCGATCTGTGGTATAAAAACAAAAATATTTAAACGTAGGCAAGAAATATACGTAACAAGGGCAGATAGAAAACCTCATATACTTACCACTAATATCAATACAGAGTATCACTTTAAACTGTGTTCAGTGCAGACATAAGTGGTCTACAACGTGTTGTAGGGAGCAAACGTAAAGTTTCTTGGTGATGTATCAAAGTAATTTATTTAGTGCTCCGAGTAAAATAATCGCAAATCTCTTAACTGACTGTATGTCACAAGTGACTAAATGAGTAAGTCTGTATCGGAAACATTACTTACGTTTTTTGTTGTCATGTGGATTATCTGTGTGGGCTGTATTGTACCTGTCTGAGATTCTCGTCCACCTGTAGAAATTTCGTGAGATTGTCACCTGTAATGTACGTATCAGACTCGATGGCTGGAAAGCGATGGGCACAGTCCTTATTTATGCAACTGTCGAAGTGGCTCAGTAAAACAGGTCTTCGTAAATTCGGCTCTTCTACGAAACAGATGAGGGAGAGTCTGGTTCAACCCAACGAAATTGACAGCTGTATTACGAAGCGATAGATAAGTAAATTTTCCACAGACACCTGCACCGTATGTAGATAATAAGTTTTCGGTACTAAATTATTGTAACTATGTAACTCAGCGATACATCTATCTTCCGATTCATTTCGGTAGCGTGAAGAAGAATAACTAATTTAATAACGGTCCAGAAATGAGAAGCATGAACAATATTTAGTAATTATTAGAAAGCAACTGTACTTTTGGAACCCAGAAAACTTTATGCTAGAATTTAAAATCCGAAGGCAGTAGTTAAGTGTGGTTGCACATATCCCTGGAAGCTTATTTCGACCTGGGAATCGCTCTAATTATTGTGTTCACTTGCAGCTGAGGCGAAGCAGGTTGAGTCGGTGTGATGAGTTATAATCAGGAACCGGTTGCGGCCAGCCTGCGGCTACACCATCAGTCGTTCACCTTCACTTCAAGGATAGCGCTAGCGCTCACTGTCCACACGCACATAGCAAATTGTCCACACACACCTTCACCGACCTGTCGCCGCAACACGCTACCACTAAACAGCCCACAAAGTGCTCGACAGATAAAATACTTGCACTCACTGGATATTTCCATTGTTTACGAGAGCTGAAAGACATTCCTCTGGTCTGCCTACGAAGACTCTTCGTGCTGTCTGACGGTAGATTCCAATAACAGAGACACACCAGATTGCTATGTAGTATTGTAAGATTTTCGCGTTTGACTCTCTGGCTAGTACCGCCATCACGGTTGCCACTTTGACCTTACGGCCATTTTCAAGTCGAAGACATCGTGCTTACGAAAACGTTAAACACGTTAAACATTTACTGGTATAGTTCAACATTTCAGCCATAATGAAACACAGTTCAAGCAATGGAACTGGTCAATATCCCGAACTGCCTTCATAAACCGCGTTAACTGGGGATACTCATTCATGTTACACAGCATTCAGAAAGTGACGCAATTGTATGGAAGAATGTTTCTTTTTGTTGCATGTATGACAGTTATTTAATTGAGAAGGCAACGGTTTACACATTGCTGCAGTGATTTTTTTAAATTGTTGTTGTTGTTGTTGTGGTCTTCAGTTCTGACACTGGTTTGATGCAGATCTCCATGCTACTCTATCCTGTGCAAGCTTCTTCGTCTCCCAGTACGTACTGCAGCCTATATCCTTCTGAATCTGCTTAGTGTATTCATCTCTTGGTCTCCCTCTACGATTTTTACCCTCCACGGCGCCCTCCAGTACTAAATTGGTGATCCTTTGATGCCTCAGAACATGTCCTACCAACCGATCTCTTCTTCTAGAGAAGTTGTGCCACAAACTCCTCCCCAATCCTATTCAGTACCTCCTCATTATTTATGTGATCTACCCATCTAATCTTCAGCATTCTTCTGTAGCACCACATTTCGAAAGCTTCTATTCTCTTCTTATCCAAACTATTTACCGTCCATGTTTCACTTCCATACATGGCTGCTCTCCATACACATACTTTCAGAAACGACTTCCTGACACTTAAATCTATACTCGATGTTAACAAATTTCTCTTCTTCAGAAACGCTTTCCTTGCCATTGCCAGTCTACATTTTATATCGTCTCTACTTCGACCAACATCAGTTACTTTGCTCCGCAAATAGCAAAACTGCTTTACTACTTTAAGTGTCTCATTTCCTAATCTAATTCCCTCAGCATCACCCGACTTAATTTGACCACATTCCATTATCCTCGTTTCCCTTTTGTTGATGTTCATCTTATATCCTCCTTTAAAGACACTGTCCATTCCGTTCAACTGCTCTTCCAAGTCCTTTGCTGTCTCTGACAGAATTACAATGTCATCGGCGAACCTCAAAGTTTTTATTTATTCTCCATGGATTTTAATACCTACTCCGAATTTTTTTTTTGTTTCCTTTACTGCTTGCTCAATATACAGATTGAATAACATCGGGGAGAGGCTACAACCCTGTCTCACGCCCTTCCCAACCATTGCTTCCCTTTCATGTCCCTCGACTCTTATAACTGCCATCTGGTTTCTGTACAAATTGTAAATAGTCTTTCGCTCCCTGTATTTTACGCCTGCCACCTTTAGAATTTGAAAGAGAGTATTCCAGTCAACATTGTCAAAAGCTTTCTCTAAGTCTACACATGCTAGAAATGTAGGTTTGCCTTTTCTTAATCTAGCTTCTGAAATAAGTCATAGGGTCAGTATTGCCTCACGTGTTCCCATATTTCTACGGAATCCAAACTGATCTTCCCTGAGGTCAGCTTCTACCAGGTTTTCCATTCGTCTGTAAAGAATTCGCGTTAGTATTTTGCAGCCGTGAGTTATTAAACTGATAGTTCGGTAATTTTCACATCTGTCAACGCCTGTTTTCTTTGGGATTGGAATTATTATATTCTTCTTGAAGTCTGAGGGTATTTCGCCTGTCTCATATATTTTGCTCACCAGATGGTAGAGTTTTGTCAAGACTGGCTCTCCCAAGGCTGTCAGTAGTTCTAATGGTATGTTGTCTACTCCCGGGGCCTTGTTTCGACTCAGGTCTTTCAGTGCTCTATCAAAGTCTTCACGCAATATCATATCTCCCATTTCATCTTCATCTACATCCTCTTCCATTTCTTTAACATTGCCCTCAAGTACATCGCCGTTGTATAGACCCTCTATATACTCCTTCCACCTTTCTGCTTTCCCTTCTTTGCTTAGAACTGGGTCTCCATCTGAGCTCTTGATATTCATACAAGTGGTTCTCTTTTCTCCAAATGTCTCTTTTATTTTCCTGTAGGCAGTATCTATCTTTAAGTGTTATCAAGTACATTAGATGTACTAGTCATGCCGAGAGTGAGAATACCTTCATAGAAAAGTGTAAGAAATGCGCCAAACGAGTTCACCATGAAGAGCTGTCCGACATGCAGCAAAACATGGTGACAAGCATGCCTAAATTTGATTGACCTGCACGCTGTATCTTCTTTCACTTCCAAGATTGTATGTGACGTCAATCCAGCTTGTCTGATCTCTTTGTTAGCAGTATACATATGGTACTGCACATGTGTTAAAAGATGCATCCTCAGAGGCGTAGTAACTTTGAAGAGTAAGCTCCCGAAGCTAATAGAAAACAAATGGGTTTCTGTCCGTGTTTAAAGCCATCTCTGATGCCGGATGGACAGGAACTCTATAACCGATTTCGGTCGGGTCGCCTCGATGGATATGCAAATACACAGGATTTAGGCATTTGGGGTATGGAAAATCCAAATCAGCTGCACGAGATCTTTGTACACGAAAAAAGTGGGTGTTTTGTGTGTAATGCTACTGAGACAAATCCTCATCTTATTCTTTGATGGCATAGTGAACACTGAGCTCTACATACGGACGGTCCAACGAAGCCTACCAACTACGGTACACCTGGTTTCAGCGGAAGAATGCTATGGCTTTTATAGCCAACATTACCATGCATTTTTTTGGACTTGTACTTATCGATAAGCTATTTCGAATGGGAATGGCACCTCGATATCTTTATTTACATCCTCCTGGCTCTTTCCTCTGGAGATAAACTCACCGTCACACCACTTCCGGATGTAAGAATAAAATGAACCACATATCGTTACAATTCCGCAACAAATGTAACAACAGGTGTTTAGCAAATATTCAGTTACGTGATTCGTATACCCTGTATAACAACAACTAATGTAGGGAAGTGTTGAAGCAACAGAGCACGAAAATTAAGCTACTGATTAATTCTAAATATTTTGGTTTATCTCACACATTTGTGAAACTTCTTTCATATGCGCGATTCCTTCCACCTGAATATGCCAATAAGGATGAAACTGCAAATTTTTAAATGAAATTAAATCGACAGTCATAGGCGAAAATATTTCCCTCCAAGACGCTATACGTAATTGCGAAATCTGCTCAAGAGAAGATAACGACTTTACAATTGTCTTCAAGCGACAGCATTTCAAAATATTAGTTGGAATATGGACTGTTCCTCTAAACTATCATCGAATTAGTTGCAAGTAAGTTACTTAAACAGAAATAATACGTCGTAATGAGCCAGAATTATTGATGAATAACTTCCGAACTTCCGATTTAATTAACCTCTAAAACTGAAATGTGGATTTTGCGCTGCAGCTCTTAATTGAATCCAGAGCGTGGGAGTGTGAGATGTTCTGTTAGCTGAGCAATATAGAGAGCTGCTCAGTAAGAGTCTGACAAGTATGGGGAAGTTTCCTTTCTTTTTTGTGTAAAGTTGTGATTTCTCATCGGCAGCGAAGTAATTAGAGCCGGAACATCAGCTCACCTGGACACGCGGGGCGGGTGACGTCTTCAGTCTTAATCACTCCTCGTCCTCGGCCTCGGTTACATTCGTGGAGGTCACGCATTCCTTTGACGCAGTTCTTCTTGTTAACGTACAACTTACTCGTAGCGGTTTCGGAGATATCCTGTTTATTAAGAACATCTATGCAAAACAGAAGTTGCGTGGTAGTTAAGAGAAATAATGATTGATTTGAGTTTCCGCACAACATTTTTCGTAAAGATAACATACAGAAGATAATGTCAGTAATGTACCATGTCTGATTGTCCGCCAGTAAATTAGCAAACTCACTTGTGCCAGTCAATCGAAAGCGTTCATTTTACTGCAAAAAATCTCGCGTTAAACTGGGACAATAATATCATTCAAGAGCACTGTGGCTGACACATGCGCAAAGCATCTCTCGTTTACAAATAGTGTAGATAATAAGATAGCTAACACTAATAGAATAACTTTGCACATACTTTTCTGAGGTATTCATTCTTGTGTCACTTTTCAATAATATGCTCCAATATCCTCAACAGCTCGCAACGCAACCATTTTTTTCTTTACTGGAATTCTTTTCCAACCGAACAGAGCTACGTCTCTATTCATTCATCCTAGACATATTGTCTGCCCATAAAACAAACTAAATGAGATTGCGTGCTAGCTTTCTCGGCGAATTACCCTGCTGGATATTCTCAGGTTTCACGTGAGTGGCAACATCATCTTGAAGCAATGTTTTAACGAGTTTTCCGCTCATCATCTTCAGGCGAAGAAGACGAATAGGAAACTCGCTGAAACGTTGTGTCAGTGTGACGTTATTTTTTCTGTTCTCGTACAAGATTTACGCGTTCAGATGGCAGAGCGGTGCTGGGTAAGAAGAAGAAGAAGAAGAAGAAAATGAAGAAGAAGAAAGGAAGGAAGACGCGATTATAAGGGTTTAACTTCTCATTCATAAAGAGTTCGTTGCAGAGAGAGCACAAGGAGGGATTTAAGGAAAGAAATCTCAATTTTGGAATTTTGGTTTCAGAGGAACCGTTGCGAAATTTGGTTTCATTTTTTAGAGAAACAAAGAAAAATCTAATTCTGTTTGAACCTACACCGAAGTGAACCAAGTCACATACGTTTCCCGTGTCTTAAACACTGCGGCTCTTTTCCCGCTGACAAACTAACAGGTCCTATAGATGCTTATAAATAGACGCTTTAAACTTCCGTATAAATTCTTGTTCTAGTACTTTTATACCCTACTAAAAAGAAAATCGATGAATTTTTGCGTAATTGTTCTAAAACACGCTTTTTTTTTTTTTACTGAAAGTCAATATTAGCATTATTATTGGATACGAATTTGGTGCCTTATTTGCCCCATTACTGACATCTTTTGAAATAACTATGATATCGTCTCATGGTTTTTCGCACCGGAACCTCATTAATGCAGACGTCATGCCGGCTACATGATGGTTTCCTGTGAGTCTACGTATGTGTTTGTGTGTGAGAGAGAGAGAGATGGAGAGAGAGAGAGAGAGAGAGAGAGATGGAGAGAGAGAGAGAGAGAGAGAGAGAGAGAGAGAGAGAGAGAGAGGAGAGAGAGAGAGAGAGACAGACAGAGGGGGGGGGGGGGGGGAAGGAGAGAAACAGTGAGAGGAGAGAGACCATTTGCGCGCGGGAAAGGTGGGGAGACAATTTCCAAGTTAAGCTGACTTGTCAATTCAAATTACGCGCAGAGCACCTATACTTATGCTAATTCCGTCTTCGATGCATAACGACAATTATGGACAGTGATTAATTGCGAACCAGAAAAGAGTGGGGACAAGTACAGCCTTTCTGTTTTAATTGAAAAATCGGGTTTCAAATTTTTCATATATCAGAGAACGAACCAGTCATGAATCTGTGAAAAATAAGCTGTTTATGCGAAAATCATTATATTCGTATAAAATAAGTACAATGTGATTAAAAAGATGACCATTCCTACTCTTGCAAATGGAGGTAGGAACAAAAATCGTGGTACATAGTTACGGGCAGCAGTGTAGAAATAATCCGTGGGAGTACACGCCTTTTCAATTACAGCAGCGACTATTAATTGGCATGGCGGGTACAGGTTTAGCGGAGGAAATAAGCCGCAGAAAGCCACTGCTGTCTTACGTAACGACTTGGATGGAGCTTCGATCTCAGATGACGAGACCAGATAAAATAATTAATCTGCGGTGGAAGGTGGCTTCCCAGTTCAGAGCTGGACCAGATATTAACTGCGAGGCATGATGAATATATCTTTACCAGCTGGCTTCTCGTCTACGACCTACAGTCTACACTCTCAAATACCTCCTTCTTCCCTCCTTTTATAGCGAAAAATTTTATGATTCAACGTGGAGGGTGTTAGCTCAGTTTCAGTTATCCAGCAGGAGTGTTAATTAGTCAGTTAACTACATCTCCGCATAAAACTACGCTTTATACGTTCCTCATCAGTACTGAATTTTCTGTATGCACTTTTTACGATCTGGAGCATTCTCCCATTTACATTGGAACCCACGCCTATTTCGGGTGTTTTATATTGTCTTTGTTTTAATCATCCATCATCATCATCAACCAATATTTCGAGGCATTACTGCCTTTTATCCATTTTCATTAAACACTTTGTTATAACTTCCACTTCAGTCTGTCTCTTGATCTAGGTGTGTATTTTCCTGTCATTCTCTGCAATTTCAAACACGCAACTTTCGATTGTTCGCTGAGCAGTCTCCAGCACTAAAATGGTTTTCCCATGAAAATTTCATGTCTTGCAGCCACAAGACGAAACTAACAGTAAACATTATTTGTAATCTCCGTTTAAGGCACGTCAGAGACAAATACTTCAGAACTCTATTCAACTTTACCAAAAAGGACTTGAAGTCATTTTTTCCTCAGCTGAAGGCCCACTCTTGTACCCTTCATGACTGTACGATACAAAGCTATACGCCGCAAAAGGGCCCGTCAACACCGCCATTGGACTGTTGATGAGTGGAAACATGTTGCCTGGTGGGACGAGTCTCGTTTCAAATTGTCTAGAGCGTATAGACACGTACGGGTATGGTGATAGCCTCATGAATCCATGGACCTTACATGTCCTCAGGGGGCTGTTCAAGCTGGTGAATGCTCTGTGATGGTGTGGAACGTGAGCAGTTGGAGTGATATGGGACCGCTGATATATCTACATACGAGTGACACGTATGTAAGCATCATATCTGATCACTTGCATCCAGTCATGTCCATTGCGCATTCCGACGGACTTTGTCAATGGACAATGCGACACCCCACACGTCCGGAATTGCTACAGAGTGCCTCCAGGAACACTCCTCTGAGTATAAACACTTCTGCTGGCCACCAAACTCCCCAGACATGAATATAATTGAGCATATCTAGGATGCCTTGCAAAGTGCTGCTCAGAAGAGATCTCCACTCCGTCGTACTGTTACAGATTTATGGACAGCCCTGTAGGATTCATGGTGTCAGTTCCCTACAGCGCTACTTCAGGCATTAGTCTAGTCCATGCCACGTCATGTTGCGGCACTTCTGCGTGCTCACGGAGGCCCTACACGATATTAGGCAGGTGTATCAGTTTCTTTGGCTCTTCAGTGTATATTGCCACAATCAACAATGTTCAATGATTGTATGTTCGTTTATGAGGCTAAATTTGGCAAGATTAGGTTTGCCAAAATCTGAGATATTTGTTGTGTCGTAAACTCTACAAGGAGTGTTCGAAGATCGTCTGTATTGACTGACGAATGTAACTGCTACTGTATTCACAAATACGCTGTTGCCGAACACAACGTGGCATCCTAATCCGACTTCTTAAAGCGACTGTACTTGTAGCTGAGATTGGCGAGGTACTTATATGACTGCCGCCTTCACCAGAGTGGGTGTTGTTTGGTAGGCACGCTATGAAGATGCGGCCTCGTGGCGCGGCCTGTCACGGATATTTGCAGTGGGCGTGCCGCGCGTTAATGGCAGTGCGCCCAGACCACCCATTACCCATTACGGGGCCGAAACTGTAGCCAAATCGAGCCCTCTTCCGTAGGCATGACGTGTCTCCAATTAGTGACCGATGCGTCCGTAATTTGAAACAGGTGTATTCCCAATGCTGCATTTCAGGATTATTCTCCGTGCGAGATCAAAGTCGACGTGTTTCTGTGTTTACAGCAGTTACCACGTATCTTAGTTCCGATGTTAAGGGACTCTTACAAACAGCCACGATCTCAGAAAGATAACGGGATAAGTGGGAGGTAAGAGGTCTATGTCACCTAGGTACATGACTTTGTGAGCTTCTAAGTCTTGTACAAAACATTACTCTTCTTGTGCCAACTCTGGTACGACAATCGCCAGAGAAATATATAATTGTTCAAATGGCTCTAAGCACTATGGTACTTAACATCTGAGGTCATCAGTCCCCTAGACTTAGAACTACTTAAACCTAACTAACCTAAGGACATCACACACATCCATGCCCGAGGCAGGATTCGAACCCGCAACCGTAGGCAGCATCGCGGTTCCGGACTGAAGCGCCTAGAACCGCTCGGTCACAACGGCCGGCAGGGACATATACTCGTTAAATGTCTGTAACGTACAACGTCTCAGTCGCTACATTATTAGATTTATAGGATAAACCCAAATTTGACCATCATTATTTCAGAGATAGTTCGAGCATATTTCATAAATTTTTCGGTATGAGGGACGCGTGCTCTCCGATGGTTCGCTACAGAATAATTACATTTTTTTTATGTCTGACCCTCCATTTATCAAATGTCGACCGTATGAACTGTGTGTCTTGCTTTTAAACAAACTTGTTCCATGGAATCACGGTACATGCTGTTCACGACAGTAATGTCCACTTTACACTTCGCCCACGGGTTCACATTCAGTGGTTCTCCGTATTATCTCGCGTTTATATTTCCGGAAATGTTAATCGTATGTTAACAGTGACACGCAGCAGTACGGGTAGGTTTACTGATGAAGAGGGGACCGATATGCAGCTCGTGTACGTGTTCATTGAATGCAGTGGAAGAGCGGCACAATGACGCTTTGCTGAGCTGTTCTCACAGCGATGGAGACCACTTCACACTGCTTTCACGTCTGTGCCTTTCTTGTTTTGGTGACTGTATGTTATAGGCTTTTTCAGTGTGGTGGTATTTTCACTGCAGAAGTAACTGTGGTATCAAACCGAATAAACCATAATAACGTTATTAGCCTTTAACCCAACGAATTATCCATAACGTGAGTTACCAAGGTGGGAGAGAAGGGGCATGTTTATGCCCACCCTAAAAAATTGAAAGAATTTGTTAATTGTTGTGGACTTTCACTTACAACACATTATTTAAAGAGATAGTGTTGTGTGAGTAAGATCCTGAACCTGAAAATGTTGAATATGTCATTCATTCGGGAAAGCGATAAATCTTCTACTAAGACTTAAATTTTTGAGTTCACAAAATTCGAAGTATACATACAACCTGATAGAAGAATTCATAAAAAACAATAAATATTTTTTTCTTCACAATTTTAAAATATAAAGTAACTAACTAGATGGCTATACGGACAGTGAGAGGGGGGAAGGAGAAGATAGAGGGGGAGGAGGAGACTTATTTTGAGAGGAGAAGAAGAGATGGAGAGAGAGAGAGAGAGTGAAGGAGAAGATGGACTTATGGAAGACTAGAATAAATACATACTCGGGCATCGCACGCTTGAAATGACAGGGTTAAATGTAAGTGGGGGCATGAGACGTTTGCGTCTAGTGACATATCCACGGTGGCGTAGGGCAGAATGGTGGTGAAATTTTGGTACCAATGTGACACCATGAACCGACATTCCACGTCTGCGTCTATATGTACACACATTCTCCGCAAGTCACAGAATGGTGCGTGGCGGAGGGTGTACTGCACCCTTGCCTATCATTTCCTTTCCTGTTCCACCCGCAGACAGAGGTAGGAAAAAGCGACTGTCTATATGCATCTATACGAGCTCTAATCTCTCTAATCTTATAATCCTATATTCATTGTCCTTACGCGAAATGTACGTTGGCGGCGGGTGCCAATGTAGGCTCTCACACATACACCGGTGGCTATGTAAATGACTACAGTTACAAATCTCCGTGACAGATAGAATGGCCCTAGACTGAATTAGTCTTGTTCATGTTCAGGGTTGTTACGAGGCCTGATGTGGTATGTGTGTAAGAGGCGTGAACAGTGTCAGATGTTGAGTGATCACTATGGAGGACGTCAGGTACGCATGTGAGACAACGTCAGCAACTGACATGAGTTTTAAAAGGTCTTCATTGTGGATATCAACTTGCCTGGCTGGACAGGTCGTGCAGTTCGGATGTGACAGTGGCCCTATGTTGGACTGCATGTGAACGCGAGGGCAGGCATACTTGTTAAGTTTTTGGTCGACCACATCTGACCCACACGTAGGAGGATTACCGTATTGTGCCACAAGTAACTGTAACCCATTCACATCGGTGTCTGCAATCCGACAGAAAATATTGGACAACTTTCTGCGTCACCCTGCACCATTCTTTGCAGACGAGCAACCGCAGTAGGGAGATGCCATCCGATGTGTAGGCAGCCGTCAGTACCACAACATCAATGGTTGCATTTCGAGGGGTTCCGTGAGGGGAAGTGTGAAGCGCTGATAATTGTCGTCACACTTTGCTCAGCGATGAGCAGCGCTTCTGCACTACACGATGACTATCGTCGGCGAGTATGGTGGTCATCTGGGGAAGGTCTCACTCTTCCATTGATTTGGAGAGGTACAACGGTGCAGGACGAGAAACACTTCAGGAAGAGCTACACAATTTCATAAAAGAAATATGGGAAAAAGAGGAAATCCTAGAAGAGTGGAAATCAGCCGTCATTCTCCCACTGCATAAAAAGAACAGTAAAAGGAATTGTAACAACTACAGAGGCATTTCTCTCCTAAGTGTACCTTATGAAGTTCTATCTTTAACAATACTTGGAAAACTTAAGTCATTTGCAACAGATATTGTAGGAGAGTAACAGACATGCATCGAGACCATCGATCAAATTTTCACTATGAGCAAACCTGGGAAAAGTGCTGGGAATTCAACCATCGGTTTCTGGTGACGTTCGTGGACTTCTCAAAGGCTTATGACAGTATCCACAGATTAAGAATGTACAACGTCCTGAGATGTGCACAGCGGAGACAATAGCCAAAGTCGAATACCAAGGGGAGCTGTCCGAGGAATTCCGTATCAAAACGGGTTGAGACCAGGTGATGTTATTTCACAACTGTTATTTAATCTGGTCCTAGAGAAAGCAATCAGAGAAATGAAAAGAGAAAACATAAGGGTGACGTTAAATGGTAGGCCAGATTTATTGGTTATGCAGACGACATCGCTGTTCTAGCAGAATCAGAGGAAGAGATGGCAGAAACTGTAAAGCACCTACCGCAAAATGCAAGTAACATAGGCTTACGGATTAACGCGGGAAAGACCGAGGTAATGAAGGTATCAAAAGAAGCCCCTAATGACATCCCATTACAGGTAGGGATATGGAAATTTGCTAAAGTGGAAAATTTTAATTACCTTGGTACATAGTTCAACAGACAAAATAATTTAAAACCGGAAATAAATCAACCTATTGTGAACGGGTCTAAAACATATTTCAGTCTATAGCAGATAATATCATCCAAGAATCTGTCAATTAAGATCAAACTTGAAGTATACAATACCGTGATAGTGCCAGTATTGTTGTATGGGACAGAAACCCTAAGCACCACAAATAAGGGTGAAAGAAACTTGTTGGTCTTCGAAAGAAAAATTATGAGACGGATATTTGGACCTGTCCAGGAAGGGAGCTCGTGGAGACGTAATAAAAAAAAAAAAAAAAAAAAAAAAAAAAAAAAAAAAAAAAAAAAAAAAAAAAACAAGAATTGTATGAGCTGATGAGGCAACCAAACATCGTTCAAAAACTGAAAGCGCGGAGAATAAGCTTGGCATGCCACATTGCTAGGAGACCAGACACCTCTCGGGTAAAAGCCGTACTTATGGGAAGACCTGATCGTACCCGTCCAATCGGAAGACTCAGGAAGCGGTGGGAGGATGAGCTTCAGAAAGAATTCCGACAGCTAGGAGTCCGTGACAACTGGACCCCAAGAGCACAAGATCGCCGTCTATGGAGGAGCATTGTGAGGTCGGCGCATGATCTACAGGGTCCTCGATCACCGATTTGATTGACTGATTGACAACGGTGTCACTGTGTGGGAAGTCATTAAATATGACTTCAGGTCACGGCTGGTTGTACTGAAGGAGATCGGGCGGCCTACATTACGTCGCAGACTTCCACGTCCTCACTTTCCACCACCAATGTGACAGTAACATTAGGGCAATTTGTCCACAGGACAACCCTCGGCCAAACGTGGCACATGTCTCGATGAACTGTCTGCGTCAAGCTGAGGTACTGCTGAGGTTAGAGAGATCCCCACTCCTGTTCCGATCGAGGGCCAGTTACAACATTTGTGTGCCAGTTTACCTCAGGAGAGGACGCAGGGGATTTATGAGAACCTTCCCAGTCGAACTAGTGCAGGCATCAAGGCTTGAATCGGTACAGCTTCGTACTGATAAGTGGGCTTATACTGCTAAATTATTTCTAAATATGAGTCGACTTTGTAATTAATGCAATAGCGTCACATACCCTCTCAGCTTGTGAAGTTCCGTTTACTTCCCTCGTCCCTGTCAGAGTGCTTCAATTTTATTGAAAGTGTTAGACTACTTGTGGTGCAAAATAACTAACTATGACATAAGTTGAGAAGATATGAAATGGGGAAATGAAAGATATGTTCTTATGTCTTAAAAATTTAAGTTTTAGTAAGTCATTTCTGAAGATAATCGGCTGAGGTTTACTTTTATGTGGAAGTGAGACGTGGGCGACAAACGGTACAGACAAGAAGAAAACTAAAACTTTGAAAATATATCGGTACAGAAGTGTTCTGAAGATTATATGGGTATACCCGATAAGTAATAAAGAGGTACTGAAAAGTAGTTTGCAGAAATGAAAACTATGTTACAACTTGAGTAAACAAAACCACCTGTTAACAGGACAGATTCTGAAACCTCTACCTATAGTTAATTTTTGTAATTTATAGCTGTGTGGCAGCGGGAAGGCGTAATTACTTCAGAGGGAGACCAAAATTTGACTACAGTATGCAGGTTCAGTTGGCTCTAGGATGCAGTAGCTACGTAGATATGAACAGACTTGCACAAGACAGAGTAGAGCAGAGAACTGCACCAAACCAATCTTCTGACGTAAGACCACAACAACAAAATCAAAAACCTTACTCAAGACATCAAAATCTCTTCCACTACAAAGCCAACACCTCCCTGAAACGATCTCTCAAAATCTTCCCCCGCACCTATGTAACATATGAATGTTATTCCACCCCACCATCTCATACAAATGCGAGATAATTACTTGAAGTAACCGTCCCCTACTATCCTGTCGATACACCTCTCCACCCAAAAATCTCCATATGTCACGGCCGCTCCACCAAATATGTAAATAAACCAGCGTTCTACGAGACAACCAACCACTTGAGTTACCGAGTAAGGTGGCGCAGTCAGTAACACACTGGACTCGCATTCAGGCAGACGAACGTTTAAACTCGTATCAGAGTCTGGGTTATAACACTAGCCTGCCGTGGCATAAGCTAATGTTACCCTGTCGGAGGATTTTGAGTTCTGACGGCGCGTTTGTCTAATGTGTGAAGGTATCGGACTATAATTTTGAATAGAGTGGAATTAACAGAAAAACTAAACAGGCTTTAAACTTTGGGGATTAATGAAAGTAGTAAATTTCGTAGACGAATGAAAATGAACGGTCGCCAGCCCAATTAAGCGCATGAACTTGGAAATATATGTTTAAGAAAATTAAATATTGGTTATTGAAGTTACTTTCATTCCCTTTGAATAGTACACAGGATACAAACGAACACAGGGCACTCTGACCTGTATGTACCAGCAGTCGCCAACACTGCACGTACTAGTAATCATAGAAAGCAAATTGTACCCAACTCACAATAATAACAGCTACAATCACGATCATTACGTGACTCAGTACTGATATGTTTGTTACTGCAGGAAGCACCGAACTTAAGTTGGACCTGGAGAGGCTTCTAACTTAACTGACATGTAACAACCAGTAATAAAAATAAGAAAACAGATAATATCACAATTACACTGTTTATAGTCCCATTTAAAGAAATATATCAGATTTCCTTAGTAGCAACAATATTCGAATTATCTTTCTAATATGAGAAGAATATGGTGGGGACCCATCAACTGATATTGTATTAATGGTCAAACTCTATGATTATTTCAGTAGCAAAATTCTATTCAATTAAATTTAATTCTTAGCTAAACTTGGAATAGTTTTTTTTCAAGGTAAATTATTCAACACTGAGCTCAACTTCAAAAATTCGTTTATGATAGTAATTAAAGGTAAATTAAGTTTCAAATGAGTATAACTTATTTGCCTTTTTTTCATCACCTGTGAAGCAGGCATTTTAGAAATTAACATTTACACAGTCTTGCACTGAATTTTTGCAAAACGATACTTCGCAATAAATTGAGATCACTTTAGCAACATTCTAACTAACTTCAACTCTTGCTAATCCTTGCACATTTGACAAACGTAAATAAATCACTAGTTCATTTGAAACAGGATACTCGGTTTTATGAACACTTAGGAAAGGGATCCTGCATAGGTTCATGATCAGGATAAAAGTTATGGTTCTGAACACAGGTTTATAACACTTGGATTATTATTAAAATCACTCACACAAATTAACTGGTCCATGCTCTGATACATATCCGTATGCATGAAGTTCGTGGAGCAGTGGCGAAGTTGTGGTGGCAAGCGACGTGCGGCTAACTGTACTCACGGCTCTTGATGTTTCAATGCTCCATACAATTTCTTCTTGGCGACGGATAGTTACTGTATCAGAGCCATTCCTTATTGCCAAGAGTACTATGCAACAGCCAAATCCACACCCAAGGCAAAATTCCTTGCAAAGCGGCTTCCAATTGCCTACCTTGGTTCAAATGGTTCAAATGGTTCTGAGTACTATGGGACTTAACTTCTGAGGTCATCAGTCCCCTAGAACTTAGAACTACTTAAACTTAACTAACCTAAGGACATCACACACATCCATGCCCGAGGCAGGATTCGAACCTGCGACCAATAGTGGTCGCGCGGTTCCAGACTGTAGCGTCTAGAAACGCTCGGCCACACCGCCCGGCGCCTACCTTGGCACCGTCGATGTGTACCGTGCAACGGCTAGCCACTGACTGCGTACCGTTCACATCAAGGAGTCGCCCAGTTCGACCGCCACACAAAAGCATGAACCAGCTTCCAATATACAAAGTTTTTCTTCTAAACATACCCATATTATAAAATTTCATTATTTTAAGGATCATTTACCTTTTTCTATATGTACATTACAGAACTCTAAATTGCCTGTCGCAAATCAATGACCTTAACTAACAATGAACACACGCTTCATGATTACAGTTACACAGTTACGTAATATAAACCTACTTCTAATCGATATAAGTGCTACAGGGTAACCGCCGTTTTTGGGCTAAAAGTGCTGAAATTAGCAGCAGCACTTTCTTATCATTAAGTCCATTCCCCGAATACTGCCACCTGCACCAAGGCCTTTCCTGGAATCCTGCTATCATTGAATCTTTTCCCTGTGAAGGCCATCCTACCCAAGCCCTCCCCCTCCTCCCCCACCCGTGCGTCCTCAGTGGCCCCACACTGTGGTCCCCTATTCAGCCAATTGCATGCAAGTTCAGCTCCCCACCCATCAAGCAATTTTAATCTGCATGCAGTGCAGTTTTTCCGCCGCTGTATTCTAGAGAAGCTGTGAGAAGGCGAATCCTGTTGTTGCGATCTCATGAGAATAATACGTATTGATATTTATAAAATGCTTAACGTCTGCATGAGCGCTGTCACTTTTTCACTATCTGTATGTACGTCTAGGTCTTGTGTGTTCGACTGATGAGACGTTTGTGTTGAGTAAAGAAGTATTTCACAAGTCTATCTTTTGTAACCATCTATAACAGAAATGTACTCACAGCGTTCTACACGAATAATGTAATTGCGTGATAACAGATGACTGTACGATTTTAGACAGGATTAATATTGTTCAACAAATAATGGCAATGCAACAGAATGGCAAGAAAATGCATTATCTCATTGGCTCAACCAACACATCTGTTACAAATAGAATTTCACACTCTTTTTAAAACATCCATTCAGTCTCCCACCTCACAAGAAGCGTAAGCGGCAAAATAATTCCAATTGCAGTAAGTATTGATTCATTTAGAATAATAACTATTATTACATTTCTGTGACGTTATTTTTAGGGTCTTTGTTATTATTATAGCGCTAGCAGAGCTGCTAATGGACAAGAAAATGGAGGTTTTGTGGGGAAGCAAATCGTCTCTAGTGACGTGAGGTATGCTGTGAGCCACTAACATAGAGATTGGACCATACTATTTTACAAAAATAAATTTTTAAATTTTGGTCAGATTACGTAAGACTATGAAAAGGTTAAATATTCTGAATCTCAAGATGGTTCACTAATTGGCTACAACAGAAATCCGCTTTTTGCAAAATTTTAAGAGGCGTGTAATACTACAGTTAGAAACTTCTACTTTCGGAATTACGCTGATGATCCCAAACCACCGCCATTATCGACTTCAATAGTTTCAAGCGAGAGTTCATTGGAGGGTTCGGAGGAGGTCTGTGGTGTTTTCTGACGAAGGCTGGTTCTGTATCGGTGCCAATAATGGCCATGTGTTGGTTAGGAGGCAAGTTGAGGGTCTCCAACCAGCCTGTCTCTGTGCTTGCCACACTGGACCTACAACTGAAGTTATGGTCTTGAGTGCTATTTCGTATGACGTCAGGAGCATTCTCGGTGGTTATCGCACGCACCCTGAATGCAAGACTTCACGTCAGTCTGATGATTCGACTTGTTGTGTTGCCATTCATGAACAGCTTTCCAAGGTGATGTTTTCCAAGAGGATAACGCTCGCCCACATACTGCTGTTGTAACCCAACATGCTCTACAGTGCCCTGCTGGGTAAGTGCTCTACTAACTTAGCCACCACTGCGAAACTTTGAAGACTAGCACTCCATTCTGCCAGGTCGAATCAGCAGGCCAGACATGTTCGAAAGAACAAACACCACATACAAATTTAATTAAGGTGAAGATGGCCAATGTCCCCTCAATGCAGATGCACACCAAACTCGAACTCTTATAGAAATTGGCGAGATGCCGCGAATAAGGAGGCGAATGAGAAGGGTTATTACATCAGTAGTGTATGGTATAAGTTGAGAATTTGAGCCTGATGGGATGGTGACCACTGTGTCTGGATGGCATAGTTGTTAGCGCATCTGCCTAGAAAGCAGGATATCCGTGTTCGAATCCCAGTCCAGCACAAATTTTCAAGTTGCCCAATTCGCATAAATCAATGTCCACTGGCAGCTAATGTCTTCCTTAGTGTCTTGTTTCGACCCACTACGTCAATTCAAGCATTGCCTCTCCACACACATCAGCGATGCACACCTTAAATCCTAACATTTGAACGCCAGTAGGAGTGTGCGATGGATCATATTCACTCATCGACTTCTTCATATAACCCATTATGTTGCACAAATAGTCCCACTCATGCCTTGAATACTGCATTTCAGTACCGACACGTTGCACATTTTCTGCTTCTGTAACTACTTCGAAGTCCTGTCAGGTGCTGAGCCTACATTCACGCATTTGAAACCACCAGCAGTCACATTGTGTATGTTGGGAATAACAGTACTCTTGTGGTACTTAACTGAGACTCGAGTTCTGCTAACTGCTGCGGCTGTGCTGCAGGCTTGGCCGTGTGCTACAGAAGCGACAGAAACGACCGGTAGTGCACAAAATACGGATACACGACACTCCAGCTACAAGCAGAGATGTCGGGCAACATACGGTAGCGTCCTGTTACAAGACTGCTAAAATAGCCGACTAGATGTTTCTATAACTGGCGCCCATAGATCGTGGCATGTTGTAGTTCGATAGTAAGGCAACAAAATTAGGAAAATAAGATTATAAAGGAGCACTGTGCACGAAATTTATCAAGGAAGGAATCTCAATAAAGATTTTCATAATTTATTTTCTCAACTACCAAAGACTCCAGATTAATTCTTCGAATATACACGGATGAGCAGCGAGACATTCTCATCAATGACTTAAAAGCGACTGTTTCCTATGTGATCAAAACTTTCGACAGCCGATAAGATCGGAAGAACTACTCACTAATGTATATAAGGAGAAATGAGTATCGTGTTCCAGGAGGTGTCGATTGTTTAATGGTAGCCAGCATAGTAGCTCAGCGTCTTCGTCAAAGGGCTGATTGCTTTCTGTAATAAGAAATCTGAGTGAAGGACTCGACGACGAACTTGAACGGGTGCCATGATACCCCCAGCCAGACCAAATGCCCAGAAAAATAAAGAAAAAACTAAGGAAGAAAGCTAGCGGTACTATGAGTTGATGTGGGTTCTGGGTTCGGCGCTCGCTACTTTGCGTTTTAACAGAAACAACTGCAGTCCTATCATCTGTTATGTGTACTGTGTTTTTTTTCTGTACTCCTTACACTACATCTCGAATGAAATATTACGGTCTAGTCATCGTACACTACTGGCCATTAAAATTGCTACACCACGAAGATGACGTGCTACAGACGCGAAATTTAACCGACAGGAAGAAGATGCTGTGATAGGCAAATGATTGGCTTTGCAGAGCATTCACACAACGATGGCGCCGGTGGCGACACCTACAACGTGCTGACATGAGGACAGTTTCCAACCGATTTCTCATACACAAACAGCAGTTGACCGGCGTTGCCTGGTGAAACGTTGTTGTGGTGCCGCGTGTAAGGAGGAAAAATGCGTACCAACACGTTTCCGACTTTGATAAAGGTCGGATTGTAGCCTATCACGATTGCGGTTTATCGTATCGCGACATTGCTGCTTGCGTTGGTCGAGATCAAATGACTGTTAACAGAATATGGAATCGGTGGGTTCAGGAGGATAATACGGAATGCAGTGCTGGATCCCAACGGCCTCGTATCACTAGCAGTCGAGATGACAGGCATCTTATCCGCATAGCTGCAACGGATCGTCCAGCCACGTCTCGATCCCTGAGTCAACAGAGGGGGACGTTTGCAAGACAACAACCATCTGCACGAGCAGTTCGACGACGTTAGCAGCAGCATGGACTATCAGCTCGGAGACCATGGCTGCGGTTACCCTTAACGCTGCATCACAGACAGGAGCGCCTGCGATGGTGTACTCAACGACGAAGCTGGGTGCACGAATGGCAAAAGGTCATTTTTTCAGATGAATCCAGGTTCTGTTTACAGCATCATGATGGTCGCATCCGTGTTTGGCGATATCACGGTGAACGAACATTGGAAGCGTGTATTCGTCATCGTCATACTGGCGTATCACCCGGCGTGATGGTATGGGGTGCCATTGGTTACACATCTCGTTCACCTCTTGTTCGCATTGACGGCACTTTGAACAGTGGACGTTACATTTCAGATGTGTTACGACCCGTGGCTCTACCCTTCATTCGATCCCTGCGAAACCCTACATTTCAGCAGGATAATGCACGAACGCATGTTGCAGGTCCTGTATCGGCCTTTCTGGATACAGAAAATGTTCGACTGCTGCCCTGGCCAGCACATTCTCCAGATCACTCACCAATTGAAAACGTCTGGTCAATGGTGGCCGAGCAACTGGCTCGTCACAATACGCCAGTCACTACTCTTGATGAACTGTGGTATCGTGTTGAAGCTGCATGGGCAGCTGTACCTGTACACGCCATCCAAGCTCTGTTTGACTCAATGCCCAGGCGTATCAAGGCCGTTATTACGGCCAGAGGTGATTGTTCTGGGTACTGATTTCTGAGGATCTATGCACCCAAATTGCGTGAAAATGTAATCACGTGTCAGTTCTAGTATAATATATTTGTCCAATGAACACCCATTTATCATTTGCATTTCTTCTTGGTGTAGCAATTTTAATGGCCAGTAGTGTATATGATTTTATGTGTGTACAGCCGGCCGTAGTGGCCGAACGGTTCTAGGCGCTACAATCTGGAACCGCGCGATCGCTACGGTCGCAGGTTCGAATCGTGCCTCGGGCGTGGATGTGTGTGATGCCCTTAGGTTAGTTAGGATTAAGTAGTTCGAAGTTCTAGGGGACTGATGACCTCAGATGTTAAGTCCCATAGTGCTCAGAGCCATTTTAACCATTTTGATATTTTGTTTTTTGGAATGTGAATCGTAAGCAATAAATGTTAATTCCAAGTTTTTCAATTATAAGGAGGCTGCATAAATAATGCATACAGGAATTTGAAATAAAAAGGCTAAACCTTTTGTAAGATAATTTGTCTAAAGGTACCAAATAATATAAATTAGGGAAATATTATGATTTACCTCATTTGCTGTACATGATTTCGAGCATTTCAAAGGCTTGTTAGACGTTTCTCTAACCTATTTTGTTTCTTCATTTGTGTCGCTGTATTGTTCATAGTTGCTTTACAATTCCTGAGTTTATTTTCGTTCCATCTTTACAACTCGTCAGACACGTTTCACGTTATTGAGGTAAGCCATCATCAGTGGTCTGTAGTTGAAAACATTTACTATCTGACTTCTTTCCAAATGCTTACGGTAATTTCTACTTAGCTTCTCGCCTACACCAGGAAATGCCGTCTGCTACCACGTCTTTGCTTTCTTCCTTCATTACACATTCATACTGCTAGCCTAATTTTTCCCTGCTTTGCAGAACTATGCATTTTTTACATTTTACACAGCACACTTTTTCGTACACCACTGTTAACTGTTTATTTTTATACTTCTAAGTGTGTATTGTGTTTTATGATTTTGAGAACGTTATCACCAGTTTGTGTTTGAACTATACGTTTTTTTCAGTTAATTATATGTTTGTTATTCTATTTTATTATTATGTTGTGTGTTTATATATTGGATAAGAATAATGGAGAGATTTATTTGTGTGATGAATGGGTGGGGGCGGAAGAAGCAAAGATGAGTGGGCAAAAGTGCATAGTAGTATAGTGGTGTGATGGAGAGGGAGCTGGAGGAAAAGGCGAGAAACAAGAAGTGAAATAAAATTTCCGGGGGGGAGGATGGCGGGGGGGGGGGGGGGGCGGGGTTGGGTGGGAGACAATGAAGAATGGGAAACGTTCTTTTCTTTTTCATGTGATTTTTTGTTCAATTATTTTATGTAGTGTCTGGTATCCAATATTTATTTGGTCATTGATAACGGTTTATTTTGTATTAATGCTTTGTGTATATAGAAGTTTTCTTGGAAACGAACGTGGTATCTGTCTTTACTGATTCTTATGATGTTCTGTATCTTTTTCGATATCGCTTGGTCTGTCGTACTCATGTTTTAGATTATCTGCAAAATGCTGAATGGTTTGTACCGTATTTCAGTGCCCTGATATGTTCTTTATACCTTATGTCAAATGTCCTGCCACTCATTCCAATATGAATTTTTTCAGAACCTCTGCAACTGATGTGATACATATCAGATTTTTGGTAACTATTTGGTTTTGGTTTCAGTTTTGAGATGGGCTTTTGTTTCTTAAGCAATGTTGAGGCCTAGTTTTCAATCATGTTACCTATTTTATGTGTGAATTTATTATGGTAGGACGCTGTATGCCATTTTTGTCTAGTGGAGGTTGTACGTGTTGGTGTGGTTTGGCTAGTTTTCTTCGTTATTCGTGTCTTTATTTTTCAGTTTAGCTTGCCTACCATTGTTTCTTCGTGTCCAGTTTTAATGCTACAGGGGTTGGAACTTTAATAGAGGCAACTATTTATTTACAGTTCGCACAAAATAGATACGTGTTTTAAAGTTTTACTGACCTTCAAAGTAGTCACCAGCATTGTGTATAACCCGTTGCCAGCGATGTGGAAGTCATAGGATACTCTTAGCAGTGCCAGTTACTTTTACAGTTCGAGCAGTGTGGTCTATTGCCTGACGAATTTGTAGCAGTTCTGAAGCGAATGCCGTGAAGTGTTTCCTCCAGTTTAGAAAAATGGTTCAAATGGCTCTGAGCACTATGGGACTTAACTACTTAAACCTAACTAACCTAAGGACATCACACACATCCTTGCCCGAGGCAGGATTCGAACCTGCGACCATAGCGGTCGCGCGGTTCCAGACTGTAGTGCCTAGAACCGCTCGGCCACCCCGGCCGGCTCCAGTTTAGAAATCGAGTTGAGCTTACGAGGCCTTAAGTCAGGGGAGTGCAGTAGGTGGTGTAGCACTTAGTAGCCCCATCAGTCGAACAAATCACTAACAGCTTGTTCTGTACGTGTTTGAGCATTGTCCTGCAAAATTATGGTCAGGTCCTGCAGAAAGTGTCATCACTTCTGTATGTATGCTGTTCATTTTTGGAACACAACCAACGACGAACTGTAAATAAATAGTTGCCACTATTAAAGTTCCAACCCTCGTATTTTTTTATAATGGACAGCTCTTTTTGGTAATCATAAGTGTTAAGGGGGATCCTGTCAGTCTATTTAACATGTCTCTGATTGCAGCCTGTGTCTGATTCTGTGGGTATGAGGTTGCTTTTAAGATAGTGTCATTTCTTGTGGGCTTTCTGTATATGTCAAATGTGTGTTTGTGATTGTCTTTTCCTATTCTTGTGTCTAGAAAGTCGAGCATCTTTTCGTGTTCTTATACTGTGAACTTTGTTTTTGTGTACAGTACTTATGCTTTTGTGCAGTTGTTGTGTTGTTTTTTTTTTTAGGTTCTTCTATCATGCATACTATGCCATCCATGTACCTCTACCAGTAAGTGATGTAGCTTTTCTTTTTTGTTATGTCTTCAAATATCCATTTTTCTATGTGGTTCACGAAAATGTTGGCTAATGTTTCTGAAATAGATGAACCAATACGTAAACCTTCTTTTTTTATGTAGCATGCTCGATTACATTCAAAATAATTATGTTGTGTTGTTTACTGTAACAATTTTGTTGTTTCATCTTTGTGTTCACGAAGTAGCTTGTTGTATATTTCCAGGTTTTGTTCAATTAGTTTTATGGTTTTGTTATCAGTGATGCAACTGGACATAGCTTCCGTATCAAATGAGAGCAGTTTCCCTGTGCAGGGAATTCTCATGTCCCGTATGTGTTCTGTTAGCTGACAAGTATTTCTTATTGTTCTATTATTTTCAATTTTATAGTATTGGGTGAGCTGTAACTGCATTTGTTTTTCTACTAGGTGTATGAGAGCTTCTCTGAAGTTAAGTATCAGACGGACAGGGTAAATTTCTTTTTGCCTTCCCGCACCCGTCGAGAGTTTTATTGCTTGTCTTCGTACTTACCTAACCCTACCTTGGCCAGCAAGGTCACTGGATCTCTCCCCAATTAAGATCATTTGGAGCATTATCGGCATGGCTCTTCCACTAGTTCGTGATTTTGACGATCTAACTTGGGTAAGGGCCAGAGGTGATCCAGTATATTACTGAATTGCTCTATTTGTAAATCTCTTTCCCTTGAATAAATTAACCAGTTTTTATGAAATTGTAATCATTTATTTCTTCGTACATGTGCATCACATCTACCAATTTTTTTTCTTTCTTAGAGCATATTTTGCAGCAACCGGCGCATCCGGACCAGCAGTTTGCCGAGATGACTCATAGGTGTCGTTCTCAATATCGTACATACGGCAGGGAGATGAATGATACACACTTCAATTGAAACGTCGCAAGCTGTAGCGGAGGACAGGCAGTGCCTTGGGCATCACTCACCTAGGACACTTTCGTAACTATACCCGTGTTTTGTCACCTGAAGCTGCCGTTTCTGTCTGCGCTTCTGTCGCTTGCGTAGGATGCGGCCGTAGTCGCACGACGACAGATCGGGAATACAACGTGTGGACAGTCAGTGACTGTTGCTTCTGAGTCACTAGTACATCGCAGAACACCTGAAAATACTCGCCCAGCATTGCATCAGGGGCTCAATGCTGCTTCTGCAGCTGGGCTACCGCCGCAGCTGGACGACACAGGTTCGGGAAGACCTCCTGTGGAGATTGACTGCTACTGCGGTTCAGGTGGGAACATGTCCATCTACATGAGTACTGTGCAGTTCATAATGAAATGCCCGGCAGACGGCTAATCGGACCACCCTCTAGTTATTTCTCTACTGTTCTATTCTCGAACAGCCCGTGGGAAAAACGAATACTTTAACATTTCCGTGAGAGCTATGATTTATTCTACTATAATGATCATTTCTCCCTAAGTAGGTGGGCGCCAACAAAATATTATCGTATTCCGAGGAAAAAGAAAATGATTGAAATTTCATGAGAAGATCCAGCCGCAACGAAAAACGCTTTTGTCTCATTGAGTCCCACCACAATTCACGTATCATAACAGTGGAACTCTCTCCTCCGTTTCACGATAATACAAAACGAGCGGCCCTTCTTTGAACTTTTTCGATGCCCTCCGTTAATTCTATCCGATGCGGATCCAACTCGGTGCAGCAATACTCTAGTAGAGGACAGACAAGTGTAGTGCAGGTAGTCTCTTTAGTAGACCTGCTGCAGTTTCTAAGTGTTCTGTCAATAAAATACAGCCTTTGGTTTGGCTTCCCCACAGTGTTATCTATGAGACCGTCTAGTTTAAGTTATCCGTAACTATTTAGTTGAATTTACAGCTTTTAGATATGCGTGATTTATCATGCAAGCAGTATTTAGAGTATTCTGTTTAGTATTCATGTCGATGACATCATACTTTTCATTATTTAAAATGAATTGCCACTTTTCGCAACGTACAAATGTCGTGTCTAACTCACTTTGTAACTGGTTTTGATTGTCTGATTACTTAAGAGACGGTAAATGACAGCGTCATCTACAAAAAATCTAATAGGACTGCTCAAATTCTCCCCTGATCGTTTATATACATACTAGGAACAGAAGACGACTTATAACACTTTTTTGGGGTCCGCAGCTCGTGGTCGTGCGGTAGCGTTCTCGCTTCCCGCGCCCGGGTTCCCGGGTTCGATTCCCGGCGGGGTCAGGAATTTTCTCTGCCTCGTGATGACTGGGTGTTGTGTGATGTCCTTAGGTTAGTTAGGTTTAAGTAGTTCTACGTTCTAGTGGACTGATGACCATAGATGTGAAGTCCCATAGTGCTCACAGCCATGTGAACCATTTGAACTTGTTTGGGGAATACCAGAAATCACTTTGTTTTACTCAATGACTCTTCGGCAGTTACTACGAACTGTGATCTTTCTGAACGGATATCACGAATCCAGTCACACAACTGAGCCGGCGGCGGTGGCCGAGCGGTTCTAGGCGCTTCAGTCCGGAGCCGCGCGACTGCTAAGGTCGCCGGTTAGAATCCTGCCCCGGGCATGGATGTGTGTGGTGTCCTTAGGTTAGTTAGGTTTAAGTAGTTCTAAGTTCTAGGGGACTGATGACCACAGCAGTTAAGTCCCATAGTGCTCAGAGCCATTTGAACCATTTTTGAGCCACTGGTGTGCTTTACAGAATGTCTTTGGATTTTCTGCTACATTTCGGGACAGGGTTTGGTTCTGGAATCTGTTAGCAGCAACTCGCATTGAAGTCATACTTCAATCTTGGAAATCTGGCTTTCTTTCACAATCTGGTATCTATATTCGCTGCTTCTGTAACAGTGTTCTGACCTGTCATACTTCAGTCTTTGAAATCATGCTTTATTAGTCATTATGTTATTTTTTTCGCTGCTTCTGCAACAGTTCAAAAATGGTTCAAATGGCTCTGAGCACTATGGGACTCAACTGCTGTGGGCATAAGTCCCCTAGAACTTAGAACTACTTAAACCTAACTAACCTAAGGACATCACACACATCCATGCCCGAGGCAGGATTCGAACCTGCGACCGTAGCGGTCGTGCGGTTCCAGACTGTAGCGCCTTTAACCGCTCGGCCACCTCGGCCGGCTTCTGCAACAGTGTTCCGACTCGTTTTGTGTAGAATGGGGGATCAGTACTGTGTCTTATTTCTTTGTTATACACTTCTTACTTTTCGTCGATACTATTTCTTGCAATTTAAACAACATCGGGTCTACATTTACATAGTCTGTTTGGAAGTAGTGGAGGCGATCTCTTAAGAAGACGCTAAGCGAATTTTATACATTTCTTAAGAGATATGTTTTGCGTTTATTTTTTGTGGATTTGCATATTCTGGTATTCAGTCTTGCTAAAACGGTCATGTGGTCACCAATTCCTGTATTCGTCATGATGCTCACGATTTGCTCAGGATTATTGGTTGCTGAAAGTGGGGCGGCGCGGATCCGTTCGTCCACTAACTGCGCCTACCTGTGAACTCGTTGCAGCAGATCGCCGGTAGGAAAGCTGAGTAGAAACCTACCGTACTGCAATTCGCACCAGGTTCCATACAACGTAACTATTCCAAGAATCGGGAAAAGGTCTTAATTTTGAATGAAAGGTGGAAATACTGGCAAAACTGCCGTAAACTCTGAAATTTGATAATCTACACGTTCACTGTCAAGCCCGTGCTAACCTTAACACAGTCAAGCATAAACCCTTTCATTCACGTTAGCAAGTTTATGGTAACGTATTTCCCGAAATCTGAACAGCTACTAAGCACATATTGTTCTTAAATGGAAATGCTCGCCATTCTATTAAATTTATCGGTGTCTAATGCACTCAAGTTGTTAGTCATCGATCTACTCAATATGCTACGCGGAATTACTGTCTTTTCTCGTACATAAAATTACTTACGAAATACGTACTTTCCAAAAAAACAAAAACAAAAAAAAAAACCACGGGAATAAATATTCCTTCACTTTGAAACACTCTTGAAACATGTAACACAACTAAAACAGGCAAATTATAACTTCCTTCGGAGGTCATACTACACAAGACCGTACCATTGAAAGGTTGAGCTCCGACCACTCTAGGCTGCTGTAAGCATTCTATATCTCCAAGAGAAAAGACGCCCGAAGAATACTCCGTTCTGTTTGGTCAAGTTTCTTCAGCGGAAAAACACTATTCTCCCGCGTTAGTCAGCGCGTTTCATGACTAACCAATCAACAAATAACGCACTTTCAAACTGTACTTTCTTCCGAAATAAATATTTAACATTCTGATAATTTGTTTGTACTTTACGTTATTAACTATTTTCATTTGCACTCGAATTAGCTTTCATTTTACCATAAACTTACTTAACATATTATGATACTAAATTTCCCGTCGTCTGCATTCACACTGTCTTAAGAATTTCTAACGCTAGTTCGTACAGCGTTTATCAGTAGAACAATGATCTATATATTTACTTTAGACCACATTCACGCACCATTCACACTGCTAAAAGCATATACAAAATTGTACAGACATAAATAAACAAAAAAGTCTTTAAGAAATAAACAGAAAAATCACAAAAACATTCTCTTGATCTGTTTCTTGAATGTCTCTGTGCACTACTGTCCTCTAGCAGATGAAAATTAGAACTACATACTCGACCGAACCCGCTTCAGACCATATGTCACTACGCACGCATGAGTCATTGTCCCGATACACAGGCTCTAGACAGGAGCGATGTAAGATGCCATGCCTCAAAAGGACAAGCATATTTTCGCATGCATTTGCAATGAGAGTGGCTTCGGAACTAGTTGTTCAAAATAATTTTAAGATTTCGGACGTCATTTTATGCCTACCACCAACTTTAGAAATATCTTTTCGCCAACATATCGAGGATAGATTGAAATCATCACTGACAATAATTGAATAAGTGGTACCTCTTAGTAATGAGTCTCAAGTTTTCTTTCAACTGTTTAACAACTGTATCATCTGAGTCAGTAGGTAGGTAAAAAGGAACAGTTATTAATTTATTTCGGTTGTCAATTTAACCTCTGCCCATACCAACTCACAGGAACAATCCACTTCAGTTTCACTACAAGGTGAACTACGTCTGACACGAATAATGCTCCAGAGCTATATTGAATATAACCTTTCAGAACAAAGCCAGGTCCTTTGTAAAAATTGCGGTCGAACTTATCTCCTGCTTCAGCCACCTTTCAGCATTTATAAGGATTTGAACTTCAGCGCTTTCTATTAGCGCCTGCGACTCTGGTTCTATCCCAATACAGCTACTACTATATACAACTACAATACTGGTTGCTGTTAGGTCTCCTCTCTTCCTATGTTTGTTCCTCACCTTTTTACAGTGATGGTGTTTCCGAGATTCTGTAACCTAAAAAACCGCCCAGTGCCCTCCACACAGAGTCCTTCCCCTGCCTATCATCCTCCTGTGTGTAGTACACGCCTGACATTTTAAGCAGAACCCGAAAACGAACCATCCTATGGTGTATGTCGAGGAATATGTAGCTTACACAGTCGTAACCTACGTCAACCTCTAATGCAGACCCTCCATTTGGCCGTTTACCAAAGGTCGACAGACGGTCCTGTCGACGATACTACAGATGATGATCTCCACCTTCATCTTGCAAGCAAGATTTGGTCTTCACCACTTCAGCTAGTTGTTCGAAACCAGAGGGGATCTATCCTGATTCAAAACCTAAAGTTGGAGCTCCCATCCTCCGTGACCGTCCGCATCTTGCAGGCCAAGAAACTTCCCCGTAAAAAGGACGTGGGTCTGCATCTGGCTCATTTACGAGATGCAGACAGCTCTTGAAACCTGTGCATTAGACAAACTGCGGAGGCCCTTTCACTGCTTGACACACTTAACGACCTCCCAGTCGACCATAGGTGTTGCGCCACCCACAGTGCAGTCAGCAGCTGGGCTGGCCAGGGTACTGGACTGATCAGGGGCACCTGTTATGCCCTGGACGACCCTACGACTGCTATGTCCGGTTCCTCGTGGTGATGGCCATTGGAAACAGCGTCAAGCTGTGTGACCGAACCCAACACTGCCTGGATCTGTGAGCGAAGGGTCACCAACTCAGCTCACATATGAACACAGCAATCACAATCCCTATCCATACTGCACTTAATAGAACATGGTAGTGTGCCTGACAAATATAGAAAAACTCCAAGATTTAATTCTTTAAACTAAACAGAACACAAATAATTAAAATAAGTGGCTTCTAATTTCAAGCTGCGTCAACTGACAAAGAGAACAGTCCAGCTTGATGTGTTGCTGTAGGCACTGTAGCTACTATTCAGCTGAACTTGCACACCATTGACCGCACTGGACCATGGGGGCGTGAGTGGACTATGGGCGCGGTGGAGATGGTGCACTCAAGGGTGCGGGGCTCGGGGATCTGTGCGGATGGGTAGACTTCACAGGGTAATGAAGCGATGTGGTCAGAATTCCGGGAAGGGCTAGATTCACGTGGACGGATGTGATGATTGCAGAATTCCTGAAATGGCCTTAATGATAAGGAAGTGCTGATGCTGACGTTTGCATTCTTCTGGGCACAAGCGGAGTTGCCCCTCAGTTGTAGCGCGATCCAGCTTCAGGTGATCCACGATTTTTCTAAATCACTCTAGCCAAATGCCCAGATGATTCCTTTGGAAAGGACATAGCCGATTTCCTTCCTCATCCTTTCATAATCCTAGCCTGTGCTTCGCCTCTAATGACGTCGCTAAGACAAGAAGTTAAACTCAAATCATCCTTCCTTCTTTCCCCTTCAAGCATGTTTGTATCCACCATCTAATCACACTTTTTTATCCTTCCTTATTTCACGCATATACGCCACCACCTCTACCCAAAACGACTTCTATTTCACCTTCTCCTTCTTCCCCCATCTTATTTTCCACTGTATCTAAGGTACACCTCTAGCACTCCATATCTTGTTTCTTTAGCTCGACCCTCATAATGCTTGCATGATAATTCTCTTCGGCAAGCCACATCCCGTCCTCAGCTGCCCATCTATGTTTAATTTCACTTTCTTTCCTACAATGTGAAACCGATAACGTTTCTAAATTTCTCACTGAGGCCTTCATCAGGCAACTGACGGATCACATCTAGCAGAACAGAACTCCACCACTAACTTTTCCAACCTCACAGAAACACCAATACCGACACTATTCTAGTCATCCAGTAAACGATCTCCTCATTCAGGTTTTGAAGGCCCAAGGGATGTCTAGCAGCCGTCGTGTCATCCTCTATGGCATGAAAAGGCATGCAGTAAGTGCACCGCGCTCACGGTCCATATGCAGACTTTCCGGAGCCGCTACTATCCTAACAAGGAGCTCATCAATTGACATCTCGAGGCTGAGCGCAACCTGGACCATTCATCCCACGAGGGAAAAACCCTTGGCAGTACTGGGTATGGCCGGCCGGAGTGGCCGTGCGGTTCTAGGCGCTACAGTCTGGAACAGCGCGACCACTACGGTCGCAGGTTCGAATCCTGCCTCGGGCATGGATGTGTGTGATGTCCTTAGGTTAGTTAGGTTTAAGTAGTTCTAAGCTATAGGGGACTGATGACCTCAGAAGTTAAGTCCCATAGTGCTCAGAGTCATTTGAACCATTTTTTACTGGGTATCGAAGCCGGGTCCTCCGTAAGGCAGACATCCACACTGACCACTCAGTTTCGGAGGTGGACACTAGTCAACCATTGCCTCATCAGAATCGCAACAGATAGCTCATAGCACAGGATTGTATTGTATTGTATGTTAACTGGGGGCCTAGAAACGACGGGGAGGCTCCGTCCCCACCGCAGCCGCAGTGGTCCACAACCCCACGAGGACCACCGCAATCCAGTTCACCCCTCCGCCGCCCCACCACAACGAACCACTCTTTCAGGGTTATTGTGCGGTTCGGCCCCCGGTGCGTTCGACCGCACGGCTAACCGGGAGGGCTCATAACACAGGATACTTTGTAAAGGTCATAATGCTTTTATTTCCTTCGTCGTTTCGTGTAAAATGCATACGGCTGGCGGACAGGTGGGTGGCGCAGTTGTAAGATTCTGGACTCGTACTCGGGGAGGACATCGGTTAAAATCCAAGACTGGATATTCGGATTTAGTTTTCCGGGATTTCCCTAAATCGCTTAGGGGGAATGCCGTGTGGCTCCTTTGAAAGGGCACGGCCGATATCCTTCCCCATCGTTTCCCATTCCGAGCCTCTGCTCCGTGTATAATGACCTCGTTGTCGGTGGGATATTGAATCCTAATCTTCCTTAATTTCCTTCTGCGAGCCCTCCTCGAAATACAGAACGCTAGAGGCATATGATGTTGGTGAAAGTAACGCTAAATTTGTACACAAATATTTGAAAACATTTTCGCGGTGGAAAGGCGTCACTTCCATATCTACCATCAATAATCACCAGATCATCATAAAAGGAAGGAAGACAACGTTTAACATCCTGTTCACGAAGAGATCATTCGACATAGAGCTCAAGCTGCGATTGAGGAAGGAAATCGGCCTTGTCATTTTTGAGGAAGGCGCTCTCAGATATCCTGCCTGTCTAACCGACGTCGCTAACGCACACATGTGTTGTGGTGCCCGATCCGAAGCTAAGCCTGCTCGAATCCAAGTGGTAGATGAAATTTTCACTGCGAGTATTTGGCTGTAAATGGCAGGACAGGCGGTTTTCCCATTCTAAAAGGATATTTTCGGCTCAGAAACGGGCGGTTCGGGTAATAAGTGGTGTAAGTTCACGAACCTCTTGTCGACCCGTGTTCACGAGTCTGGGTATTTTGACATTGCCCTCTCAATATATATATATTCCTTACAGTCATTTCTTGTTAACAATATTAGCTTAAAACTGAAGAGTATCTCATGCGTCACTCCTCCTATTCTGTCGAGGAGTTCCTTGAAAAATTAAGCTGATTTTTGTTTTATTGCTTGCCTTTACTTAAACTTACGGACAGATTTTTTTCGGGTTCATAAACATTTTATTGTTATCTGTTATTACTTTTATGTTGTAATTTCATGTACTGACACGTTCTATGACCTTGGAGATTTGCTCCTCAATTTGGTCCTACTGAACGCCACGTGTAAATAAATAACTGTGGTTGCCCTACCTACAAGGTTGTCTGCCTCTCGGCGCTATTCGAGAGGAGTAGATTAGGCTATGCACCGCCACCGTATTTCACCCATTCCCTCCTCTTATCAACATCATACTCGTACGACACGAATCTAGCATCACACTATACACTCATCCGTTACACTCAACAACTACTGTTATGATACAGCTCTCACATATCCGTAAGGAAAATGGACGTCGTGCGCGCAGGAAGAACACTGTTTCCAAGGGGTGGCTGAACCCATCCCAGTGGAATATCCCAGCCAACAGTGGCATGAGTCATTACAATTTTTTTTCAATCGAGGACCTCATTCCGAATGGCCGGACGGGGATTTGAAGTACAGTCCGCCCGTGACTTAATGCTGGCATAAAACTAGCTATCGACTCTTATAGTAGGAGCAGAGGAGTTGGAGATAATCGAATGCGAAGTTAATTACTCATAAGGTCTGAGAGACTGGAAGTTCTGTGCCCTAACAAATTATTTTACGACCAGTAGGCAATACGGATGGAAACTACTGTGAGCTTCATTGAGATGCGTGAATGAAGCCTCCTTATGCAAACAATTACAGAGGGAATGAGGTCTAGAGCTAGCAACTCAATCCGAAGCAGTCTTGTCAGCCATTACAGTCTGTTTCCCTAATCCTTTGTTTTACAAATAGCCATTACTCAGTGGTTTAGGTATTTCCTAGTACGTTTATAGTGCCGCGTTGCGTTTGTTTAAAATTTTTGCTAGTTTTAATGCTAATATAGCACTTCGACGAAGAGAACCAGACACATTAGTGAGCAATTTTTGACAATATCTGATTAATAGCTGTAAAAACTCTGCGTCCTTCTTTCCATAAAATCGGCATGCAAGCTTTACATTTATTAATATTTCATAAGGTTAATCGGTGGAGATAAATGAATGATCTATGTCTCAATCTCAAGTACATTATGTAGCTTCTAAATTTTCTGTTAACTTTAACTGTGCGAAATCGGAACTTTCATTAAATAATCGACTGCCTTTGTACATAAAATTCCCCTTTATTGTTTAGCGAGAAGAGATATTGGTCTTCACATTGTTCCCTTCATTCTTCAGGTCTCATGACAAAAGCTAAATGTTTTTAGGCATGCTGCTTTGAAGAAACGTATTCGCTAACTGGTAAGTGTATTTGGTTATGTTCAATATCGTCATATCGCATATATATATATATATATATATATATATATATATATATATATATATATATATATATATATATATATATATACTGAAGGGCCAAAGTAACTGGTATAGGCATGCGTATTCAAATACAGCAAATACAGAGCTCTGTAAACAGGCAGAATACGGCGCTGCGGTCGGCAACACCTATATAAAACAATAACTGTCTGGCGCAGTTGTCAGATCGGTTACTCCTGTTACAATGGCAGCGTATCAGGATTTAGGTGAGTTTGAACGTGGTGTTATAGTCGTCGCACGAGCGATGGGACACAGCATCTCCGAGGTAGCAATGAAGTGGGGATTTTTCCGTACGACCATTTCACGAGTGTACCGTGAATGTTAGGAATCCGGTAAAACATCAAATATCCGACATCGCTATCGCCGGAAAAAGATCCTGCAAGAACGGGACCACCGGCAACTGAAGAGAATCGTTTGACGTGTCAGACGTGCAGCCCTTCAGCAAATTGCTGCAAATTTCGATGCAGGGCCATCAACAAATGTCAGTCTGCGAACCATTCAAAGCAACATCATCGATACGAGCTTTCGGAGCTGAAGGCCCACTCTTTCACCCTTGATGACTGCAGGACACGAAGCTTTACGCGTCGCCTGGGCCCGTCAACACCGACATTGGACTGTTGATGACTGGAAACATATTTCCTGGAGGAACGAGTCTCGTTTCAAATTGTATCGAGCGAATGGACGTGTAGGCAATTTCAGCAGCACAATGAGACGCCCCACACGTCCAGAATTGCTACTGAGTGGCTTCAGGAACATTCTTCTGATTTTAAACAGTTTCGCTGGCCACTAAGGTTTATATAGGCTTATAGGCATTGATGGTGCATTTTATGAATATATATTTTTATTTTTTGATGATTTAAGGGATATGCATACCTTTGAGCCAACATCTGCTATCCATTTTTATAAAAAATTATTTTCGTGTAGATTTAATGCTGGAAGCTGGAAATAAATCAGTGGCTGCAGTAGAAATGCTAAGAGTAACCAGAGCTTGGACATAGGTATCGACATCCTATTCCGTCATTGCCAATGCATTCATTGAAATGGTCTGGTAAAACATCAGGAATGTAATTTTTCGCTAACTACTGTGCCCGAGGTACTGTTCTGCATAAGAGCAGAAACCGTCGGCAGGCGTATTTATTTCGTTAAGTGGGTAAAAAGAATTAGGATTCGGTAGCGTTCTACGGAGAACAGGTACGACGTTCTTTAGATCTACAAAGATGGTGAATAATTTTGTTTCTGGACCATCTCCGTCCATTCTCAACAAGAAAAACTTCGTGTTTCTCTATCGTTACTTGGCCACTTTTAGTTCTTTATCAGAGTAAATTGTTCGACAGCAATTTCCGTCGGATGGTGTTGGCCATTCCTGCCATCTGAAGTAGAAATGCCTTTGTCCATGTCCTTATGAAACTGAACTGACTTTTTTCTTATTTGAAAACAGTTTCAGACTGCCTCTGCTGTAGAATGTGCACCATAATCCGTTCTACACCTCACCACTTTCATGAAGATTGACAGACGAACGTTTAGATCGCATTGAGACAAAAGTAGATCTTTTCTGTGAAGTACATAAAATGTAACGTACATGAGGTGCCTATTATTTCCATTTCTTCGAATTTGCTCTTGCTCTTTGTCTTGTTCGCCTCCGTATCTGAGTGATCAGCACCTCAATGCTATACGTTTGTCGTACAATGACTTGGGCTTACTCCCTCACCTGAACAGGATGTTTAATTCAACGTTCATGGTGATTGCGTTCCGCCTAGTCTTCTGTTTTTTTTCACGATGGGTATGCTCTGAACATTCCCGTCTTCCTTCATGTCGAAAGCTGTGTTCAGAGAGCTGCAGTTACACGTTCCTAGTTTTAGCAGCACTTAGGCACCTACTGCACGGCGACTAGCTCACTACATTGCCCACAGAAAACGTCTGCACGTATTAGGAAGAGAGGGTGAAATGTAGCTAGACACATTCATCTACATCTACAGCTACGTGATTACTCTCCTATTCACAATTAAAAGCCTGGCAGAGGTTTCAATGAACCACCTACAAGCTGTCTCTCTACCGTTCCGCTCTCCCAACGGCACGCAGGAAAAACGTGCACTTAAATTTTTCTGTGCGAGCCCTGATTTCTCTTATTTTATCGTGATGATCATTTCTCCCTATGTAGGTAGATGCCAACAGAATGTTTTCGCAATCGGCGAGAAAACTGGTGATTGAAATTTCATGAGAAGATCCCGTCGCAAAGAAAGATGCCTTTGTTTTAATGATTGCCACTCCGATTCACGTATCATGTCTGTCGCACTATCACCCCTATTTCGCGATATTACAAAACGAGCCCCCTTTCTTTGTACTTTGTCGATGTCATCCGTCAGTCCCACCTAATGTGAATCCCAGACCGCACAGCAATACTCCAAAATAGAGTGGACAAGTGTGGTGTAAGCAGTCTCTTTAGTAGATCTGTTGCACCTTCTAAGTGTGCTGCCAATGAATCGCAGTCTTTCGTTTGCTCTACCCACAACATTATCTATATGAACGTTCCCATTTAGATTATTTGTAATTGTAATCCCTAAGTATTTAGTTGAATTTACAACCTTCAGATTTTTGTGACTTATCGCGTAATCGAAATTAAGCGAGTTTCTTTTAGTACTCATGTGAATAACTTTATGCTTTTCTGTATTTAGGGTCAACTGCCACTATTCCCACTATACAGATATCTTATCTAAACCATGTTTCAAATCGTTTTGGTCATCTGATGACTTTACAAGACGGTAAATGACAGCATCATCTGCAAGTAATCTAAGAGGGCTACTCAGATTATCTCCTATATCGTTAATATAGTTCAGGAACAATAAAGGGCCTATAACACTTCCTTGGGGAACGCTGTGTGTTATTTCTGTTTTACTCGACGACTTTCCGTCTATTACTACGAAGTGTGACCTTTCTGACAGGAAATATGCTGGCTCTACGAGATCTAATCATCACTAAGTAGCATCAGGTGGAGAAGGAATACGTGTAAAATCTTCCTCGTCCAACTGAGGTTAATAAATGACATCCTGAAACGCATGCATCAAGAAAATCTTATAGACGCAGTATTTTTCGACTTCTAAAAAGTATTTACCTCAGTACCAAAGGTGCTCTTATTACCGAAACTAGGAACGAACGTGGTACTGAGCGAATTTTGTGACTCGACTATAGATCTCTTGTTAAGCAGCATTTTATCATGGATGGAGAGTCGTCGACAACTGTATAAGTATCTTCAGGTGTGCCGCAAGGAAGTATATTGGGACCCTTGCTGATCATGTTGTATATTAATGACCTGGCAGACAGTATTAATAATTACATCACACCTTTCGCAGATAATGCAGCTACACTATGTGATCAAAAGTATCCAGGTACCTGGCTGCAAATGACTTACAAATTCGTGGCGCCCTCCATCGGTAATAATGGAATTCAATATGGTGTTGCCCCACCCTTATCCATGATGAATGCTTCCACTCTCACAGGCATACGTTCAGTCAGGTGCTGGATCTTCGGGAATGGCAGCCCATTCTTCACGGAGTGCTGCCCTGAGGAGAGGTATCGATGTCGGTCGGTGAGGCCTGACACGAAGTCGGCGTTCCAAAGCATCCCAAAGGTGTCTTATAGTACTGAGGTCAGGACTCAGTGCAGGCTGGTCCATTACAGGGATGTTATTGTCGTGTAACCACTCCGCCACAGGCGGTGCACTATTAACAGGTGTTCTATCGTGTTTAAAGATGCAAGCGCCATCCGCGAATTACTCTTCAGCAGTGGGAAGCAAGAAGGTGCTTAAAACATCAATGTAGGCCTGTGCTGTAATAGTGCCACGCGAAACAACAAGGGGTTCAAGCCCCCTCCATGAAAAACACGAAGACACCATAACACCACCACCTCCGGAGTTTACTGTTGGCACTACACACGCTGGCAAATGACGTCCACCGGGCATTCGCCATACCCACAACCTGCCATCGGACCACCACATTGTGTACCGTGATTTTCGACACTCCACACAACTTTTTCCACTGTTCAATCGCCCAATGTTTACGCACCTTACACCAAGCGAGGTGTCGTTTGGCATTTACCGGCGTGATGTGTGGCTTATGAGCAGCCGATCGACCATGAAATTCAAGTTTTATCACTTCCCGCCTAACTGTAATATTACTTGCAGAGGATCCTCATGCAGTTTGGAATTCCTGTGTGATAGTCTGGACAGATGTCTGCCTGTTACACATTACGAAGCTTTCAAACTGTCGGCGATCTCTGTCAGTCAACAGAAGAGGTCGGCCTGTACACTTTTGTGCTGTACGTATCTCTTCACGTTTCCACTTCACTACCACATCGGAAACAGTGGACCTAGGGATGTTTAGGAATGTGGAAATATCGCGTACAGACGTATGACACCAATGACACCAAATCACCTGACCGCGTTCGAAGTCCGTAAGTTCCGCGGAGCGCCCCATTCTGCTCTCCCACGATATCTAATGACTACTGAAGTCTCTGATATGGAATACCTGGCAGTAGGTGGCAGCACAATGTACCTAATATGTAAAACTTTTTTTGCGGGGGGGGGGGGGGGGGGGGGAGGCGGGTGTCTGGATACTTTTGAGCACAAATGTTCAAATGTGTTTGTGAATTCGTAAGGGACCAAACTGCTGAGGTAATCGGTCCCTAGACTTACACACACTACTTAAACTAACTTATGGTAGGAACAACACACACACCCATACCCGAGGGACGACTCGAACATCCGGCGGGAGGGGCTGCGCAATCCGTGACATGGTGCCTCAAACCCCACGGCCACTCCTCGCGGCTTTTGATCACACAGTTTATTTATAATGAAGTAGTGTCTGAAAATATGCAGGAACATTCACTCATATCTTGAGAATATCTCAAAGTGGTGCCTTTATTCCCCAAACATGTAAAATTGTGACTTCGCAAAATGCAGAAAAGAAGCACGCTGTGACTACAAGATCAGTGTCACGGAACGGTCAGCCCGTACAAATACCTGGGTGTAACGATTCTGAGGCATATAAAGTAACAATTACATAGTCTCAGGCGTAGTTGACACAGCTGACACATTTCGACTTGGTAGGAGACGATAAAAAAATCAAGAAAGAGTTTTGAGTGACGCATCTAAGAATATACTTCAGCCCACTACATATTACTCCCGTACGGATTGTGAGGCCAAGATTGAACTAATAACTTGGCCTCATACTTGTATGGAACTGGAAGCAGCCCTTACTGACTTGTGCAATGGGGATTACCTTCTACTATGCACGTCCCAGTTGGTTTCAAGCTATAGAGACAGATGTCAGCTCAGCGGAATCTTCTATGTAAGTTTTCGCTATGAACGCACGAATGGCTTACGGTACCCTTCTTTCGTCACATTGCGTACGTGTTACGAGGGAGCTGCACCACTTTTGTAACCACGTAAGTGGTAGTGAGGCCAGTGAGGGACGAAGTGTGATCCAGTGGAAGCGACCACCAGCCTGCGGCAGCAACGCCGCGTCCAATGCCGTTCTAATCGACTCCGCCGGCTCCTATAAGCGGTCAAACGAGTTGAAAGCTGGCGGAATGCCGGTTACATATTTCAGCAGTCTGCCAAGAAAATTGCCCTTAGTTAGGTGCTATTTTCTTTGCTCCACCTGGAGCGTTTCGTGGAGAACAGCGGAAGCGAAACCAGTATTCAGGAAAGAGCAGCGCGGTGATGGACGCGGCTGCACATGCACGCAATAGTGTTCCGAACATCTCTGACTCCCCAGAGCCGGCACTTACCAGCACCCTGTCACTAAGTCACTGTTTCCTCAATTATCTCATAAACAGAGAGCATTGCTTGTATTCTTCTTTGGCAACTTTTGTACTAGAACAAGAACTGATTTATTTATTGACTGATTTTGTCTCTGGCTCATTAGCACCAAATATGACAAACGATCACGGAACGATTCACCACGTAATTCACAGCCCGATAGTAAAATTAAAAAAACCAAAAAATATAAAAAACGAAAAACCAGTTCTCTATGCTGTGTATAAGTGAGCGAGTCGTTACAGCGAAATCCCCTAATTGCCGCGAGAAAACACTGTAGTGTAAAAATTAATGTGCCACAAATATATAAATGGAGGAACATTACGATTTTATCGGCCGTCCGCGACAGTGTCATTAGAAACGGAATTTACCAAAGGGATGGCGTGGAACTTCAATTCGAATATGTAGGGTTTAGCCTTCAATTTTTTACAGTTTTGTAGGAACGTTACTAAAAATTTAATTTGCGAAAGAGCATATACCTTTTTATACAGCTGGTAAGGTAGTGTTACGGAGGAGTGAATCCTCCATCTTTCGACTGTTCACTACAAATGATGGGAAGTATAACATAATTATAAACCGGTATCTTCGTTACAGCCTGATAGATGGTAATGGAAATGTAAGGACCTGGCCTGAGACCCATATGGTCGCAGCATCGTAAAGCGTGGAGCATGGTGGTGAAGGCAATTGGCATTTGTGCGCTAGTGAAATAGCATTAGCAGGACATATATTTATTCGATATATGGGTTGTAAGTGACTATTTTTTCCGCGCCCACGCAAGGACATTGGATCCAACACACAGCCTTCAAATGTGCTGACACCTCCACTTCAGCAATTTCTCTAGGTCACTGTCTCCATTCCAGTTGCTCACATAACACCGTGGTCCCATGCTGGGCGGCAGGAGGCTTGTGTAGCTCACACAGCTGACTCAACCACCAGATTTGCATGGTCTCTCAACCAGAGGTAGGCTGTAGACTCTGGTATCTGCTCACATATGCAAGTAGGGAGACAGCACCCTTTAGTGCTCCTCCTAGATACACTGGCAGGTTGACAGTGCGCCAAAAACCAGCAGCTCGACTCTGCGAGTTGAGGTATATTTCCCCAAGTCTTGACATCAACAGATGAGATTACAGCTCACAGTAAACAGGTTCACCCTACCATCCGGGCAGCAATTTTGGAGGCAGAAGTTATTTGGTGAATGATAGACAGCATGCCACAGGGTCTGCATTGCAGCTGGCTCAGTGTAACTGAGTAGCCTGTGGGCTTGGAAGCCGGAGTATTTATCACTGTACATCTGAAGCAATGACGTTATGTCTTGCTGAGGATGACAGCATGTGTCCTCTTTTTCTGGACTCATACATGTTCTTTGCCACATCTCAGTATCACAGCAATGTCTTTCAGTGCTTCAGATTGGTGCTTTTCCGCCAAGTCAGGAGACTCATAGGTATTCTGGTGGAACATTTACTCGTTCTTGCGACATGATTCTATGCTGTCAGAATTATCTCCCTCCTCAGTGAGATCATGTTGCTGAGTTAACAATCCAGACTTCTCAGAAGATGAACCAATAGCTTCTGGAGTGTGCCATATTATTTGCACCATCAGCCCTATGCCTTTTGTCATTCTGATTGCTACATGGCACATTGTCCCAGTTTGACGTGATTTGGTACTGGCTGGAAGAAACCTTGAGAAAAGTCTCCATTTTCCCATGACATCATTCAGTGGTGCATCATACGCCTCTCCTTTAAAAACTATTTGTCCTGGATGTTCCCTTAGTTCACCACTGGAACAATCTCATGACATATATGTTACATGTGTAAGTACACAATGTACAATTTCTTGTTATTCAAATGTTTGTAAAAGCTTTTTCATGAAGTCTTTGTCTTGTTTCTTCATCCCTTATTGCCTCTGCTGAATCCTTATGCTCTATTACAAGTTTACAATCTTATTTTATGTTACACTTTGTTACTCCTGATTAATAGTATTTAGCCACTTGAAGTACAGGTGATACAGGAATATGCGTGGTTTTACATCTCAAGCAACGATAGAGCACAGAAGCTGTTATTAGCACAATGTCGGTACTGTTAGTGGTAATGCTTACAGTCGTGCCGTTATACCACTGTCTGTCTCTATAGTGCTGAACATGCTGGTCAGGGGGATGAGTGGTTTTTCGTCTCAAGCGAAAGTAGAGTACGCAAACTGTTAGTAGAGCCATGGCAGCACTGTTAGTGGTAATGCTAACAATCATGATGATATACCGTTGTCTACCTCTATTGTGCTGCATATGCAGCAACATTTGTTCTCTGGAAAGTCGCCCATTTGGGATGCTATCAGTTCGTCCAGTGAGTAATAAGTCGGGGTTTAAGATGTGACTGAAGAAAGTTATGTTTTGGGCTGGAACATTTCTAACGGCTTTTGCGGCCAGTACAACTAGGGTGTGATAACTTGAGTGTGGTCGTTCTTGTGATGGTAGCTGCTGAGTCTGAAATGTGCTCCTGCTGTATCACAAGTGGTACCATTTATCAGTGCATCTCTATTCCGTAATTCTACTTTCGGCATACCTGTGGGCTTTCCATTTTTGTTGCATCTTATGATGACAACTTCTGATGATGTATCTGAGAGATTCCAGTGTGCTGCCACTCTCTGTAAATGTGGTCGTTGGGTCAACGCTTCTCTTTGGCACTCTGCAGCTTCTGCTTTCCCTTGGAACAACTGTACCTCCCATGCTCTTGCATTACTCTGAGTCACTGTAGCTGGACAAGTCGTTATGCTGTCCCTTAGATATTCTTGTGCCTCTGCTAGTGACGTAAGGACGTACACCGTCCTCTGTTCTAAGATATAGTACTTCCTGTGTTTGTACCTGTATCCATTTACCTACATCTCCTTACTACGTCGGATATGAGTGAACGGTAAAACACTTGTATTGCGCGTTCATACACAATATCGGAACGTCTCGCGCCATTCATTCTATCTGAAAATACTCGAAACAGTCTGGCAACAGTCAGTCTCCCGTCTAATCTACTTAACCGAGTCTGAATTCTTTCTGCGTTGGTATTAATTGTCTGTATAGAACCTCTAGTACACTGCACCAATTCTGTAGTCACTTTTATCATCATTTTCGAATTATTTTACACAGTCTGTTCCATGTATGATAGCTGAGTAGCATGCCATTCTACTGCGGTTTTAGTGGTATCCGCTATTATCCATATTTGCTCTACTGTATTATTTAATTCTGTACAAATTCACTGTCTGCCATGCGAATACAGTTTTAAGTAATTTCCCTCCTGCATCCAACCATCCTATTTTTCTTCGTATTAACGTCTGTGGCGCTATTTCCGTTAGCTGATGCAGTTGCACTCTCAGTTTCTCATACGAGAGTCTCAGCTCTCTAAACTCGTTTTGTATTTATTCTAATACTTTCTCTTTCTGCGCTCCTTCTTGTAGCTCTGTGAACACCTCCTGTAACCTGTGCACCTCATTCTGCGCTTCCGATATGCCGCAGTACCAATGGCTAATCAGTAGTCAATCTGGCTGTCTGAAGAACAATATTCCAGAATGTAGAATCTGCTTCTGAGCTGTATTTAGTACTCCTCCCTTGGCGAATTGAAGTGTTATCAGGCATCTGATAACCTTCTTGGACATCCACTTTAGCACGCCACCTAAGAGAAAGGAGCGTTTTATTAACTCTCTCCATCTCTCGAAAAAGTATGTACATGTAAAAAATAAAAAGAAAATAGCTCTGCTCTACTTATTGAGAAATAACACACTGCAAAATCTTGTGAAATTTATTGTACGTGATACATCAAACCACAAGACTACCTAAAGATAAGAAATTTACAGAAAAATCAAAACATTATAAAAAATCTGACCATAGTGACTTACATCGCCACCAGAGTGGAAAAGGCATTTTGCATATCTCTTGATCATTGTCAGAAATCCGTTATCCAACTATTATATACTCGTAGATGCTTTTCTCCGTACCGGTGTAGCTGAAGGGACTTGTGGTTACGTATCGACAGCAGCTTTGAATGGTTTAACTCTACTCACATGAACAGCCGATTTTCTTGTCAGAAACCGAACTTTAACGTTTATTCATGAACTCATTTCAATGCTTTGGTATGAGCTGTAGTATCTTGTAAAAAACTTCTTGGTTTAGCATTTAGGCGTATATGATTTTATTAACAATACCCACTAACCAACTCTGTTTTGTGATAATTTCCACACAAATTGCCCCACCTGTTTAGTGATTGTAGTGTCGGCAGACTTGCCAACACTACGTACACTAATAGAAAGAGGCGGTCAAGATGCACGCGCTAACTCACGCAGGGTGGCGTGAGGTCTGAAACATGATACGTAATGAATGCTATAAAGAAAAGTACGTAGCTGCTGGAATACTTAACTTTAATCCATCATTTGTATACAGCGTTCTTGATGATACAAGTGAGACTCTCTCTAGATAAATGCAATATAGTGCTAATGGCGCCTTGCTAGGTCGTAGCCATTGACTTAGCTGAAGGCTATGCTAACTAGCTGCTCGGCTAATGAGCGATGCTTCGTCCGTGTAGTCGCTAGCAAAGTCGTCCGTACAACTGGGGCGAGTGCTAGTCCGTATCTCGAGACCTGCCTTGTGGTGGCGCTCGGTCTGCGATCACTGACAGTGGCGACACGCGGGTCCGACATGTACTAATGGACCGCGGCCGATTTAAAGCTACCACCTAGCAAGTGTGGTGTCTGGCGGTGACACCACAGTGATGGCTCATTTATCTTTTTCTCATAAATCACCCCACATGATAAAAGGTTGGTACTAATGTGAATTTAAATTTTTCACTGAAAATATGAATTCTAGGTGTGTGTCCCAGTTGTTGTTTTGGCTAGTGAGATAGTGGCTTAGCATTTTGGAAACAGTCCTATGCACTGTCTCTGTCTGACCATTTCCTTGTGGATTAAAAGGGCTTGTTCGTAATTTTCCAGTGCGAAGCAAATGACATAGCTGCTTTCTCATCTCCAATATGGAATTTGTACCCTGATCTGTTATTACGGTATCCGGTATGCAGACTTTAAGGATGCAGTCATTTACCTGATCTTGTGCTATTGTGTTAGTTTGTCAGGAACTGCTACTATTTCAATGTATATTGAAAAAGTCTCAGTTTTCCATTAATATTTTTCAGTGACTCTTCTCTGTATAGCTCTGAGGCCATCATGATCTGCTAAAATTTGGTTATGTGCTTATAGCAAAAAGATGGTCTCTGGTTGCTGCTGTAACCTCTATAGATGTACCTCACTTGTTGAGCCTGCAGAACAAGCCTTCATGCTTCACAAACTGCAGCTATAGTCTGAATACCTGACAGTCTATGTCAGCTGCTTGTTCCTCCTGCCACTGAGCCACACTCTTACCCAGTATCAGCGGTATTCCGATTTCTCTGCTCAATGTATCCACGTTTGTATGGTTTATGGACTACCTTATAATAAAATTCACTGCGTATGAGCACCATACAATTTTGTGAGTGGCTGTTCACTGGCATAACAATGAATGGCTTCGTCATGGATCTGTTCCTTATGTCTGATGAAGCCTCGTTTCACCTGAGTGGTTATGTCAGTTCACAGAATCACATGTTCTGGGCAGCGGAGAATCGACCTAACTTCCACGAAACACCACTGCACAAGCAGAAGGTTGGGGTTTGGTGTGCAGTGTCTGGGCGCCGCATTATTGGTCCCATCTTCTTTCATCAGACGCTGACTTCGGTGCGTTACATTGCAAAGATTTTGAAATCAATTGTGGCAGCATTAACGGAGGAGAAAAATAGCTAGAGTTACTTCCAACAGGATGGAGCGACTGCCCATACAGTCGTCCGAACCTTGGAGCAGATTCACAGTCTTCACTCCTGACAGATTTGTTATTAGAGGCCAGTTTGGTCGCAGCCCTAGGTGACCACGAGGTCACCTAATCTGGCAGTGTACGATTCCTTAATGTGAGGATCCTTCAGGTCTAATGTGTATCGCAACAACGCTGATGGTCTTCATGAACTGCAACAGAGAAATTCGGATGAGAGTGCAGAAATTCCAGCAATCCAGCTTGGATCCGCTTTCAGCAGCTTGCTGATCGGGGTCCAAACTTACCAACAGATGAATGGTAGTCACTTTAAACACCTGCTATAGTCAGGCTAGTACTGTATTTTCTTTCCTCTGGTATGTTTCTTTGTATCTTGGAACTCTCTTCTCCAGGCCACTTTTATTTGCCCCAGACAGTACAAAGAGCGAAAGGGCTATCTACAGCTTGTACAAACCATTCTGCAATTATAAAAGTCGAAGATATCCCCATGCATATTCAGTCTGACAATGAAGAAGCAGTAAATGAAAGCAAGGAAGAAATTTGGAAAGGGAATTAGGTCCTAGGGAGAAGAGATAAGAAATCTGAGGTTTTTCGATGAATCTTAATCCTCGTAGAGACGGGAAAGGACCTGCAAGATGAAGGGAATGGATAATGAGTTGCAAAGAGTTTATAAATGGACATCAACAAAAGCAAGGTCATGGGTAATGGAACATAGTCGAATTGTATCAGGCTATGTGGAGTGAATTAGACTAGAAAATGAGAAACTAGAAGCAGTCAACGAGATTAGCAGTTTCGTCAGGAAAGTAACTAACAATGGTGGAAGTAGAGAGGATATAAATTGCATACTGGCAACAGTAAGGAAAGAGTTTTCCAAAAAGAAAATATTGTTAGCATCTAATGTAGGTCCGTATGTTAGGAATTCTTTTTTGGAGGAATTTCAGTGGAACGTATCCCTGCACAGGTGAAACGTTGACCACAAACAGTTTAAACGAGCAGCGAATAGGAACTTTTGAAATGTTGTGCTATGGAAGACTGCTGAAAATTACATGGACAGATCTAATAACTAATGAAGAGGCTATAAACGGAACTGGTGACATTAGAAATTTATGGTACAGCATGGCTAGGAGAGAGAACTGGTTGACAGGACATATCCTCAGGCATCATGGAATAGTCTTTGGTAATGAAAGAAAGTGTAAGTGAAAAAACTGCAGAGAGAGACCAAGACCTGACTAAAGTTAGCAGGTTCAAATGAGTGAAGGGTGTATTAGTTATTTAAGAATAAAGTGGCTTCCACCAGGACGGACTAGCGCGGGGACTGGCTCGTCTTCGGTCTGAAGACCACAACAACAACAACAACAACAAGAGTAACAACAACAACAACACAAGAAAGGTTATTAAAATGGATCAAATGGCTCTGAGCACTATGGGACTTAGCAGCTGTGGTCATCAGTCCCCTACAACTTAGAACTACTTAAACCTAACCAACCTAAGGACATCACACACATCCATGCCCGAGGCAGGATTCGAACCTGCGACCGTAGCAGTCGCACGGTTCCGGACTGCGCGCCTAGAACCGCGAGACCACCGCGGCCGGCAAAGGTTATTACTAACTGTATCCGCAGGTATCTATATCCGCTCAGACATCTAGCGAGCACTTATAAGTTAAATGGGTCACATAAGTACACAAGAAAGGAAATGGATGTAATCCTCTGAGTTACAGACCCGTATAGCTTATGTCGATTTGCAGTAAGATTTTGGACCACTACGAACATTACGAATTACTTCGAAGAAAACAATGTATTGAGTCGTATACAGTACGGACTGAGAAAATGTCGTTCTTGCGAAACACAAGTAGGTCTTTATAAACACGAAGTAATCGATGCTGTAGAAATGAGACCTGACATTGATTCCATACTTTTAGATTTCCATAGGGCTTTTGACATCGTTCCTCACAAATGGCTTCTTCTATCCAAACTGCGTGCCTATAGGCCATCGTCTCAGTTGTGCGACTAGATTAGTGAATTCCTGTCATGAAGGTCACAGTTCATAGTAACTGACGGAAAGTAATCGAGTAAAATAGAACATGGATTCCGCAAACAGAGATACTGCAAAACTCAGCTCGCTCTGTTCCTCCATGAGATCCACGCCGCAGTGGACAACGGTGCTCAGGTTGATGGCGTGTTCCTCGATTTCAGGAAGGCATGTGGCACCGTCCAGCATTGCCGTTCAATGAAAAAAATTCGAGCTTACTCAGTATTGGAGCAGACTTGCGACTGGATTCGACACTTTTATTGCAAATAGAACTCAAGACCTCGCTCTTAACGGAACAAAATCGACAGATGTAAAGGTAATATCCGAAGTACCACAGGGAAGTGTGATACGACCGCTGCTGTTTACAATATACATAAACTATCTACTAGAAAGCGTCGGATGCCCTTTAAGGCTATTCGCAGTTGATGCAGTTGTCTATACCGAAGTAGCAAGGCCAGAAGATAGTAAGACGTTGCAGAACGACCTGCAGAGAATTGATAATTGCTGCAGGGTCTGGCAGTTGACCCTAAACGTAAATAAATGTAACATACTGCGCAAACATAGGAAAAGAAATCAACTACTGATGACAAACAGCTGGAGACAGCGTCTGCAGTAAAATATCTACGCGTAACTATCCAGAGCGACCTTAAGTGGAATGACCACATAAAACAGGTAGTGGGAAAAGTAGATATCAGACTTAGACTCGTCGGAAGACGCTTAAGGAAATGTAGCTCATCCACGAAATAAGTGACTTATAAGGCGCTTGTTCGCCCGATTCTTGAGTATTGTTCATCTATCTAGCATCCATATCAGGTAGGACTGATAGAGGAGATAGAGAAGATCCAAAGAGCGGCGCGTTTCGTCACGGTTTCGTTTAGCTGACCGTTACGGGGATGCTAAACAAACTCCACTGGTGCCGGCCGCGGTGGTCTCGCGGTTAAGGCGCTCAGTCCGGAACCGCGTGACTGCTACGGTCGCAGGTTCGAATCCTGCCTCGGGCATGGATGTGTGTGATGTCCTTAGGTTAGTTAGGTTTAAGTAGTTCTAAGTTCTAGGGGACTGATGACCACAGAAGTTAAGTCCCATAGTGCTCAGAGCCATTTGAGCCAAACTCCAGTGGCAGACGTTACAAGAGAGGCGTTGTGCATCAAGGAGAGATTAGCTACTGAAATTTCGGGACAGCACTATTTAGAAGGAGTCGGACAACATATTACTTCCCCCCACATACATCTCGCGTTTTGACCACGAGGAGAAAATTCGAGAAATTAAAGCCAATAAGATGCTTACTGACAATCATTCTTCCCACGCACTATTCGCGAGCGGAGCAGGGTTGGAGGGATGAGATAGTGGTACCGAAAGTACCCTCCGTCACACACCATTAGGTGGCTTGCGGAGTATGATGTAGATGTATACGTGATACCTGGCGCTCCCCAGATAAGTGTTACAGATTTAGACAAGATGTCTGTATGGTGCAAAATGTTAGTTTTCACGTTAAATAGTGAAAACTGTGACGTCACCAACAGGAGTGATAAAAGAAATCTGTTGAATTTTGGTTAGACGATAAATCACTCAAATCTGAAGGTTGTCAATTCAGACAAAAACCTCGTGATTATAGTTACGAACAATTTCTTCAGTTGGAAGGCTCACATAGAAACTGTGGGGAAGGCAAACTAAAGACTGCGTTTTATAGACAGAGCACTTAGAAGATGCAACAAATCTACAAAAGATATTGCCCACACTACGCTTGTGCGTCATTTTCTGGAGTATGGCTGGTATATATAGGATCCTTACCACATAGCATTCACGGAGGAAATCGAAAATGTTCAGGACAGCTCGTTTTGTATTATAGCGAAATAGGAGAGAGAGTGTCAAGAACATAATACGCTAGTTGGGGGTGGCAATCATCAAAATAAAGGCGTTTTTCGAAGCAGCGAGTTCTTTTCACGAAATTTCGATCACTTACTTTCGTCTCTCAGTGAGAAAATATTTTGGTAACACCCACATACGTAGGGAGAAATAACCATGGTAAAAATAAGAGAAATTAAAGACGACACGGAAAGATTTGTGTTTGCTTTCTCGGTCGCTGTTCGGGTGTGGACGGTAGACAAATATTGTGAAAGTCGTTCGACGAACCCTCTCCAGGCACTTAAATGAGAACTGCATGGTAGTTATGCAGATGTAGATGTAGAGTTAGGTGTGGATTTAGATACGATTTCGGCGTTCGTGCGATGAGTGTAAGGAGGAAATTAGTTGCCGAGTGAACCGGTCTAATGCGTAATTTCAAAGAATACTCTTGCGGTGAGAGAGATGCGACAAGGTGGTGCGGCTGTGACCTTTGTGTTTCTTTGTTTTAGTTGGTTGGGAAGAGGCTGCGAACAGTGACGGGGCTAACTAAGGAGAGGCGGTGACAACCCCCGCAAGATCGATGGCTGGCCGGCCTCCCCCTGCGGCTGGAGCAGACAGCCAGGGCACAGACAAAGCGACGTCTTCCCCACACACCACACACTCCTTTGTTCCTCCTCCTCCACCACTATCCGCTGTTCTCCTCAGCGACTGTCTTTCACTACTAAAGTGGGAAACACAGCTGACCTCATTGAACTATTAACAGAGCTTTTATTTCAGCCAACAAGATTTGGGGTATTCACTCTCTCTCTCTCTCTTATACTTAACCAGACATTTTTAACAGTTTACAACAAAACATGTGTAGTGCATGAATATTATATAATTATAATATTATATACAGTAATCATTACAAAGTGCACCGTAAATTGTCAGTGAACAGCCACAATTTGACAATACTTCCATAAAAACTGAAAATCAACTTATGAAAAAAATCTTGTCGTACAAATACCTAAAACAACTGGCCTCAAAATTTTAGTCGGATAGAAATTAAATTTATGATGAATATAAAAAATTGTTCGAAGTATGTTCAAACACAAAAGCTAAAACAAATAGCTAAAAACAGAATGAGTTAGTATATTCGAATATCGTGCAGAAACCATACAGCAAAATAGATTGGGTAAACTTGCAGTAGTTGTAAGAATTAGTCAAATAAGAGGACATACGTTTTAACTAGGGCTCACAACAACAAGAAATACACCTCTTGAAATAGAAAACTACAATAATAGGAACAGAATTTTTGAATTTGTGCAAATACCATACAATGAACTTCCTGTATATGCTTGAAAGGTACAAACTACAGAAGCTTACATAAGGGGAAGTCACGCGGAGATCTACCAAAATATGCAGACAATATCGGAAATAACAGAAAAATTTTGGTTAAACATCTCTGAATACATTTACCAAATAAATGACAACTAGCTTACCAAACAAATATCCCTATTTTTATGGAGAAAGGAATCAGCAACAGGAGTGATTACAGATATAGGAACTTTAAGAAAACAATATCAAAGAAGCATTTTTTAAGAATAAAATACCAAATTTGGAACAATTTCAAGACAAAAAATATATTAGGAACAAAATGGTGTGAAGAATGGACAAGACGAAGGAATACTGGAAACAATTGCAGGAAAAAGAAGAATAGAGGTTGTTATGTAATCAAAATGTAAGATAAAGATAGGTATGCCAATAAACACATGGTATTTCAGATATATCAATCGAATATGTTCTGTAATTTGCTCGTTAAGGTTTATTGGAATATGATTTAATAGAAACTTTTGTGAGCATTGTAGAAGGAATTAAATCTGGAGATAAAGTTCTCTGATCTGTAGAAAAATAAGAAATAATCCGTTAAGGCTGGCAGAAGAAATAAAGGTAAACACAGAAATAGTTAGAGATGAGGAAAGCAAAGATAGTTTTCATCGTGTGGCAGAAACACTAGTTCGCTGTAGGACAGAAAGAAAACAGCTGAAATATGCCGAGAGCGCGGCTACGTCGATGTTAATAAACAAAGTTTTTTACATGGCCCTGAGCACTATGGGACCCAACTGCTGAGGTCATTAGTCCCCTATAACTTAGGACTAGGTAAACCTAACTAACCTAAGGACATCACAAACATCCATGCCCGAGGCAGGATTCGAACCTGCGACCGTAGCGGTCTTGCGGTTCCAGACTGCAGCGCCTTTAACCGCACGGCCACTTCGGCCGGCAGAGTTTTTTACATAAAACGCAGAATACTCGCTAGTTTGTTCCAGGCTCATATGTGTCATGACATTCGATGGGGTTTCCGAGACTCAACGCAACGGCATGAAGCCAAATCATGCCAGGTAACGTAAACTTGCATCTTGTAAATTAGAAAGTACGCCCACTGATTAACAGACATCTCTATGACTCAAAATCTACAGTCACCTTACTTAAGAAGCCAAGAAAGGGATTATCACATCGTCCAGTAGCCTAGTGGTCAATATCGTCCGGTGAAATAAAAGGCGACATAACTTCGCAGTTTGTTGGATAAAAGCAAATTCACTGTGTTAACATATCGAGCAATAACACAGATGAAGCCCTGGGGAAGAAACCCCTTTAAGACGGCAAAGAAAAAAGTAAACCAGTACCTTCGCAATACTTTATCCACAGTATAAGCATCTCGTTAGAAAAGAGTGGAGAGCCTCGCAAACGTCAAGGGGAAGACAAAATGAATCTGACTTCAGTATCAATGGCTCAGTTGCAGACAGGAAGTCTTAGTCATTACATGCTGTATGATGTTTAATCACGGTCGATTCGACGAAAACAACCATTACATCAACAGCATATCGTTTCTTCTTTGAGAATGTACTTAAGGGGAAGACCTACATCATATTTTCTTTGGTTGCGTATGTAATGAAGACATAAACACCGTACTTCGATACAACAGTCGTCCTTAATGTCAGTTACCAACCTCATTACTTGTTACCATGAAAAGATATTTCAACATACAGATAACTATGCATCTCATTAGTCAAAATAAAATAACAGTACAACAGTCGTTCATGGAAAATAAAGCAGTGATTTTAAGGCTGGAATCTGAGTGAAATCATATTTGCGATGTTTGTGCAGTAATTATTAGGCAACTATAAGTCTGTACCATATAAATTTATTTCCTTCAAGTCTATGACGTATGTAGGTGACGGAAACATCGTTCTTGCGCAACGCAGCTAGCTTTTTATTCGCACGAAGTAATGGCCGCTATCGACAGGGGATCTCAAGTTGATTCCGTATTTCTAGATTTCCGGAAAGCTTTTGACACCGTTCCTCACAAGCGACTTCTAATCAAGCTGCGGGCCTATGGGGTATTGTCTCAGTTGTGCGACTGGATTCGTGATTTCCTGTCAGGAAGGTCGCAGTTCGTAGTAATAGACGGCAAATCATCGAGTAAAACTGAAGTGATATCAGGTGTTCCCCAGGGAAGCGGCCTGGGACCTCTGCTGTTCCTGAACTATATAAATGACCTGGGTGACAATCTGAGCAGTTCTCTTAGGTTGTTCGCAGATGATGCTGTAATTTACCGTCTAGTAAGGTCATCCGAAGACCAGTATCAGTTGCAAAGCGATTTAGAAAAGATTGCTGTATGGCGCGGCAGGTGGCAGTTGACGCTAAATAACGAAAAGTGTGAGGTGATCCACATGAGTTCCAAAAGAAATCCGTTGGAATTCGATTACTCGATAAATAGTACAATTCTCAAGGCTGTCAATTCAACTAAGTACCTGGGTGTAAAAATTACGAACAACTTCAGTTGGAAAGATCACACAGATAATATTGTGGGGAAGGCGAGGCAAAGGTTGCGTTTCATTGGCAGGACACTTAGAAGATGCAACAAGTCCACTAAAGAGACAGGTTACACTACACTCGTTCGTCCTCTGTTAGAATATTGCTGCGCGGTGTGGGATCCTTACCGGGTGGGATTGACGGAGGACATCGAAAGGGTGCAAAAAAGGGCAGCTCGTTTTGTATTATCACGTAATAGGGGAGAGAGTGTGGCAGATATGATACGCGAATTGGGATGGAAGTCATTAAAGCAAAGACGTTTTTCGTCGCGGCGAGATCTATTTACGAAATTTCAGTCACCAACTTTCTCTTCCTAATGCGAAAATATTTTGTTGAGCCCAACCTACATAGGTAGGAATGATCATCAAAATAAAATAAGAGAAATCAGAGCTCGAACAGAAAGGTTTAGGTGTTCGTTTTTCCCCGCGCGCTGTTCGGGAGTGGAATGGTAGAGATATAGTATGATTGTGGTTCGATGAACCCTCTGCCAAGCACTTAAATGTGAATTGCAGAGTAGTCATGTAGATGTAGATGTAGATGTAGATCTGAAAGGAAACAAAATATTTTAAAAACTGTATAATGTCTAGGGCGACAAACCCGTCTATTTGCAATAACAATAGTCATAAAAAGAGGAAGTTACTTCAACATCTTGGTGGATACATTAGTGGAATATTAATTGATAATTATGTGTTCATTAGTTTAGTTTGTCGGTCATATAAGAAACAAGATAAACACACAGTCATATGTAGCTTTCTCCCATTTATTATTTACCCTTTTAGATTCAGATAGATATTTTTCATCAGTTATTGTTTCTAGTAAGACGTCAGCCGACCATTTGAATGAAGTTGTTTGTTTCTCGTCTCGGAAAATACCACAAGTCACTACAGCTTCCCTGAAGAGGTTTGGCCTTTGTATATGTTAAGGTTGTATGCCCATGCCCTATAGTTTTATTTTTGACGTTCATGTACCAGTGTATTCATGTTATCTCTTTGGAGTTGAAAATTTTGAAGATGCATGTTGTCCATTTGGAGGCATTCATTCTTCGTGTTTAGCTATTAAACTGTAATCTGCGTTGTTGCATTGTGCCTATATTTTTTCCTATTTCAAAATAAATTTCTTGTTTCTATTTTTCACAGTTTTTAAACAGATTCAACACTTGTTTATCGCTTAAGATCTTCTGTTTTTGCTCTAAATCCGCTTGTAATACTCAGATAAACATAGACTCACAGCGTTCATGACAGTTGTACTGCATGGACATGCACTTCCCGTTGTAAAGTTCCCCGTAGTTTGGAAACCTCTTCAAGGTTTCTTTAACTAGTTTATGTGCTATAGTCAGTTCATCCAGGTATTTTAGCCTATTCATTTATTCTCTTACTCCATATCTGGTTTTTAACTGTACTGAATTGTCACTACAATCTCAAGATATTTTTGGAAGAGTTTATTTTGCTATTTTTTTAAAACAATGTTTTCATTGTTGTGCCGTTCTTGTTTTATTCTTATCATCATAATTAAATTTATTTGATCATTTACATTTGTAAAGAGGTTGGCGCTAAGAAAGGAACATCTTTGTAAATTATGAGTTATAAATAACAATAAAATACTCTTATCATATTTCAGCATCATTTAAATGACTTCAGTTTAACATTCTTCCTTCTTCAGGTTCACTTCATCATGATCGTATCAATGCAGCAGCATATACTATTTTTTTTAGAAGTTACATGTTTTCCGTTTCAGACATTCTTTTATCTGGAATAGTAATTTATACCATTACTTTCATCTTAGAAGTTTTACTCGCTAAATTCACTTCAGGAAGGTGGGGTGTATGTAGTTGCATACCTCACTGTTTTAGTAAGGTATCACACGTTTTCTGCTTCAGTCATGTTTTTTTATTTTCAACGGTAATTTGGTAATATTTGTTTCGGTGGTATGATATTCCATTCGGTTACACATATTTTTTCACACCATTTTCTGATACATAGTTTCTACTGATTGTTCCAGTTAGGGAAGGTGCGAAAATATCGTCTATGATCATGAAACCTTAGTATAAATTAAATTATATCACGTTAGTTGCATGACACACACCTTAGCAAAGGAAAGCATAACTTTCGAATTGGAGGGTATTTAATCAATAATAAATGAACCCAGTGAAGAGACAGAAAGTTCTCCAAAATATGCTTGACTACCAAAATAAGGGAAACTGTGTTCATTCAAGGCAGAACCGCATTTTCTCATTATATGTTAGGAAGCAAACACGGACAAGAAAAGAGCTTCACCCACAAGATGATTATCTCGAGGCCATGCCAGGCATTTCCGAAGGATAAATGAACACACTGAAGATGAAGAACTTATGCGAAACAGTTTTGGGTACTAAAACAAGAAAATTGTATCGTCTCAATGCAGAACCACGTTTCTTATTGCATATTCTCATTATATGTTAGGAAGCAAACACGGACAAGAAAAGAGCTTCACCCACAAGATGGTTATCTCGAGCCCATGCCAGGCGTTTCCGAAGGATAAATGAACACACTGAAGACGGGGAACATCTGCGAAACATTTTTGGGTACTAAAACAAGAAAATCGTATCTTCTCAATGCAGAACCACGTTTTCTTATAGCACATTAGGAAGCTAACGCGGACAAGAAAAGAGCTAGAATTCCCAAGTTGATTATATAATCAATGTCTGGTAAACAAAACACGAATCAAAATATCGATTCACTTTGATTCTTTACTACAATGTGTACGCCAAAGCGCCTGGAGTTCGCCACACGTTATGAGATCATTAAAATACACGTGTTTTGTGTGTGTGAAGTGTCGTCTCACCTGTTTAGCATTCCCCTAAGATGCTACAGATCCCATCTCCGGTGACATACAGGGAAGAGAAGCTCCCATAGGATCATACTATTTTAAGAGAAATAATGTCACGCGATGGGTAACATCTTATTAAATGAATATTACGAGTAGAGGCTAATTAAGCATGAAAGTATGGATAGCACACCTCACAAACACACTACTGACGGAATCCGGTATATAAACATTTAATAAGGGAACAAGTGATTGAAAAATCTGACTATAACCTTGGTAAGGATTGATGGCAATATTAAAGAATGATATGAAAATATGTTGTGTCTGCTTCGGGATCTCGGCGACCAGTTCCAGCAGACCTTTCGAGTTCTGACCAATAACAATTTTATAACGTAGTTTGACAGTTCCCGACTCTCGCTGATTTTGTTATGATTAAACAACAAGCTGTGGCACAGGGATGGAAGCAGAAAATCGCCCCCACTACGTGACAGATATCCATCACAGCCAAATAAAGGCTCTGCACATGTTCACGTGTTGGAACTCACCACATCCATCTAAATAATTACTGTGAGCTGATCACAGAACCCCTTACTAGTATCTGAACAAGCACTCCAGGACAGTGTAGTAGCGCTCATTGGCTGGTCTCACGCTCCAAAACTGTATCACCACCTAGGTTTTATAGCGAAAAAGAATTCCTTTTTGCTTCTCGCACAACGCAGTTTTTATGGTATGTAACCTGACCTCTTCAACGCACCTGCTGTTCCCATTTTTATACCTACCCGGAGATGACATTCAGTACCACGAAACTTTACGACACTGCTTTCTAAGTTAACTTACTTCTTAGGAGCTAGCGAAAATGGCCCCAAGGGTGCAGAAATAACAATCTCCTTCACCGTACTAAGAAGAAATAAAATAAAGAATTAATTGGCAGTGCAATCATTGGCATCGGTGAATATTGTTTGCGGTTTTCATGCAGAGTCAAAGTTTTGACTTTAGTGAGTATTGGAATATACATATTACATAAAAAATTGGTAATGTGATACTGTAGGCATAAACAACAATGTAAAATCATCTCCACATCATTTTCAAAACGGATGCCAGTGTAAATACGCAGAGATTACTCTGTAGCACAAGAACATCAAAGACATTTTTGTTGGGCTCATTATGAGTTTTAAGTTAAGTTAATATACAATTTTTGTCTTTATTTTGCTTGATCATCAACTGATGAATTTCTTGCCGTATTTCATGGGTTGAAACGGCTGGTGTTGTGCTAAGGCGACAACATGGAAATGTTGCTGGTATTTGATTTATGTGTATTACGTCGCGGTCGGAGTCATAATTCTCTGTCTGACGTTTCAGCTTCCACTGCTGGAGGCTTCATCAGAGGCTTTAACGACTGAGAAAACTGATACCGACGCAGAACAGCTCAGCATGCAGAACTGTTTATATGTATCCACGTAACGATCGGTGGTGACATCAAACTGCTGCCTAAGATAGCGGAGGTGCAGCAATCTGTGCTATGGAGCTTGTAGTGGGGAAGACTTGGCATTGATTGTTTTATGTAGCAGTAGGGCCCTGAAGTTGTCTTATTTGAATCCTTATTTTCTGTCGAAATTCTCTGCGTGCTTTTGAATGTCTATCGCCCTAACATAGTAATTACAATGAACACATAAAAAACTCTTACACCTGACTCATATCGTGTAGGGCCCTCGCGAATACGTAGAAATGCAGGAACACAACGTGACATGGAGTCGACTAATGTCTGAAGTAGTTCTTGAGGCAATTCATACCATCAACCCTGCAGGGCTGTCGATAAATCCGTAACAGTAAGGGGTAAAGATCTCCTCTGAGCAGCACGTTGCAAGGCATCCCAGATATACTCAATAATGTCCGTCTCTGGGGAGCTTGGTAGCCAGAGGAAGTGTTTAAACTCAGAAGAGTATTCCTGGAACCACTCTGTAGCCCATATCGATAATGTTTCGTTGTATGGTTCGCACGCCGACACTTGTCGATGGCTCAGCACTGAAATCTGCAGCAATTTGCGGAAGGGTTGCACCTCTGTCGCGTTGTACAATTCTCTTCAGTAGTCGTTGGTCCCTTTCTTGCCGGAACTTTTTTCGGCAGCAGCGATGTCGAAGATCTGATGTTTTGCCGAATTCCTGATATTCGCGGTACGCTCGTGAAATGGTCGTACGGGAAAATCCCCAATTCATCGCTACCGCGAAGATGCTGTGTGCCATCGATCGTACGCCGACTATAACACCACATTCAGAGTCACTTATATCTTGATAACCTGTCATTGTGGCACCAGTAATCGATCTAACTACGCCAGACACTTGTTGTCTTATATAGGCGTTGCCAACCGTTGCCAACTGTCTGTTTACGTATCTCTGTATTTGAATACGCATGCCTATATCAGTTTCTTTGGCGCTTCAGTGTATTTGATATCGCTAAAACCGCATTGTCAGAGACACGAATATGGTGGAAGCCCGCTCCAAGCGTGTTACCTACTACTGCTAATTTATCCGTCTTGCCCAGGCGAATATTCCTCTTGCGTTCTTGGAGGTTAGTGTTCATGTTTCTTTCTGTGGTTCTAGTGTGCACTTGGCTGCAGATAAATGGGATTTCTTACAATCCTGCTGTGACAAGCAGTGGGCGTAAGTCGTTCGCTTTGTCCAAATATTCGCTCACCTTTCTCATTAGTTCAAACACTACATCAACACCATTTTGTTTGATTAATATGTTGATGCGATATGTGATAGATCTTACAAATGGAAGGATAACTTCCGATTAGTTGTCTCCTTTTCGTCAGAAACTCTAAACATTTTAGGATGTAGTGGCCTATATGTCTCTTAGAGTTGTTTCTTCTGGAGTACGAGCTAGATCATTTAAGAATAACCATCAGAAGAAACCTTTCCTCGGACAGAGAGAGAAATATAACGCTACGTTCGAAAAAGAACCAACTGAAGAAAACGCTTTCCTTCCATTTATAAGAACTGTGACAGATCGTATTAGCAAAGTACTCAGAAAACACGATGTCGATTCAGTGTTTAAACCAACAAGAAAGATGAGCGAATATATGAACATTGGAATGGACCTACGTCCACGTTTTCCACAGCAAGAGTATGTAAAATCGCATGCAGTTGTGGCTAAATGTACAAAGGGACTACAAAAATAAGAATGAACACCCGCGTCAAGAAAGACAAGAGCAAGCATGGGTCGACAAGCCTCCGAAATCTTACGCAGTGGTCTAATGGCCTCACGAACCCAGATTTGCGTGGGTACGTATGTACAGTTGGACCTGTTGAGCTTTTTTTGACTCTATCATTAATGGCGACAGGGTCTGTGTGTAAGCAGTAACTGCATTTATTAGAATACAATGTCCTTTAGACATGCACGAATATCGGAAAGAACAGACACTCTCTTTGACGATTTGCAGCTGTGAAAGACATGCAACAGATCCACATTTCGTGAATATGTATTAGCGTCAGCTATTTGTGATAAACGAAAATTTGTGCCTGATCGGGACTCAAACCCAAATTTCCTTCCTGTCATGAGCGGCCGTCTTAACTACTTCGGGTATCCGAGTACGTCCCCAGTGCCGGTCAAAAGCTCCGTATGTGGCTTAGTAACAATCTAAATACTCGCAAATCCGTGAAACTGAGCGTAGGAAGACCAGTGTTATTTTTGTATCGTCATTTTAGCTCCGCCGGTGGTAGAGTTGTAAAAGTAACGTAGGCTGCCGTGGACTACCACAAGTAACCGTAGTTTTCCTAATAGTCTTGGTCAGTAAAGTTCGCAACTCCCTTACCTGTGCGTTAGGTGTGTTGCATCCCTCATTGGGCGTTACCTCATTTAGATCACTTTGTTTGCGTACGCGATCAGTGTCGCACTAGACTTCCTTAGGAACTGGGAGCTATATTATTTCTAGCAACTGAGTGAGGGTATATAAATGGACGCGTAGCCTAAGGAACATTTTTGTTCTGGATAGTTGTTCTACTGTCTGTTACTTAAAAATGAGCGGTGTTTATAGCAAAATTCAAATTTTGCCTGTTTAATTCGGGTTATATTAGAAAATTGTTGATTTGTAACGTGATACAGAGGGATGTTGTAGTAAAAATTAAAAAGTTCCTCATTTATAATATAGTGATAGAAAAAGCAACTTCTTAAAAAAGGGTGAAACTATAAAAGCAAAAAAATGAAATACCGCTTCGGTACTTCGTCGATCTTATATAAAACATGTTTCTGTTATTGATAACTAACTTTTGCACGTGTCAGTAACATTAAACTATTGCCTTTGGACATCATTAAGGATGTTCTAATCAGTACAAAATAACAACAGTAATTACATATTTTTTATGTTTGTACGTGCAAACTGTTCTTTCATCAAAACTAATCGCTTTGGTCACTTAAAAGCACAGAAGTTGCCCGATCAACTAATTTTTATTACTTATAAAATGCAATATATACTTTGTAAGGATGTAAATACCCAGTGAACTAACACAATGATGTGCAGTTCTAGTTACGTGCAAAACAAACCACAAGGAGAAGTCGTCGGCTCCCAGTTTATCTCTCGCATATTAGTTTACGTTTCTTTTCCCACCAATGCTACCAGTAATCCTACCATTTAGTATGGCGTTTATGTACGGTACCAAAAGTACCGACCCATAGTTTCAGTAGAGCGCAACAATAATGCTAACACACGGAAGACCAAAAGTGTCGTTATGAGCTCCCAGTCCAAACGTCGGTTTAGCGCACGTGTCGGCTTATGGTTGGCTGGTGTCCGGGTTGGCAGCTCGCCCGTGGCGCCTCTGTTGACGGGAGCTGGCGTGCGCTGTGGAGGCACGCTCGTGTGCATTAGGGCTGTTGCCACGCTGTAGTCGTGGACACGGTTGTGGCGCTACGAGGGTGCGCGGACTGAGCTGGGGGCAGTAAATTAGGCGTGCAGGAGCTAACACCACAATTCTTTACCACTGACTGGAGACTAGCAGCAGTCGGAATAGGTATTACCGTCCCGCGTGTAGGCTGGTAGGCTACCGCTTCCTCCATAATAAAAACCACCGCGTTTAAGGTGGTGCCATGACTGGGAAGCTTATACTGCTGATGAATGGCATCGCGTTGTGCCTGGGGAAGATCTGGAGAGGCACAGCGGTGGTACTCTTGGCATCGTGGTGTGGGGAACCATTGGGTATGACTTTACGTTACAGGTGACAGTGACTGATGGCACAACGGTATGTCGCGGACATACTGCTTCCTCACGTGTTACCTCTCGCGCGACAGATCGCTGGTGCCATATTTCAACAGGACAACGCTCGTCCACACACGGCACGTGTCCCTATGAACAGTATGCGTGATCTTGAGGTAGTGCTACGGGCAGAAATATCTCCAGATCTGTCTCACATGTGTACGACCAGCTCGGACAAAAACGTCTTCTCAATGCAAGTATACAGAGTATCAAGGTTATCAACGACTATTTACAACAGTTGTGGACCCGTTTGCTTCACGAGAGCATACAACGGCTTTATGACACTCCTCTACGGAATCACCGTATGTGTTTAGGCTAGATGAGCTGCAACATCATACTGATTAGTGGGCTTTGTTGTAACTTCTTTTTCACCCTTTTAGTGGATACAGGAGCGAGGAATAGTTGTCGTTCGCGGACAGAGAATTCAGATATTAATTTTTTCCACATCTAATATTAGGTATCAAAACTAATACATAAATTTGTTTGCTGTAGTTGCAGCGTCAGTTGCTAGCAGTAGATTTGAAAGCTGAAATATATACAGACACAAAGGTGTACTATTCAGCCAGTCTTCAATACAACGACTGTTCAGCAGATGACGATCCCTGACCCCTACGAAAGTCTGTATATATTATGACCGAGAGTGGTGGCGCAGTGGTTAGCGCACTGGACTCGCAGTTGGGAGGACGAGGTTTTACGTGATTCCTCCAAATCGGTTCAGGCTAATGCTGCGATGGTTCCTTTGAAAGGGCACGGCCGACTTCCTTCCCCATCCTTCCCTAATCTGAATGGACCAATGACCTCGCTGTTTGGTCCTCTTTCCCCATATCAACCAACTAACCAAATGTTATCAACTGGCAAACACCCAAAACATGCTGTGTGCATCTCTGTTTGAAATTAAGCAGTCAAGGCGCTGGAGCTCCGGAGAAGCATATCATTGGCAGTGGCGTAAGCGTTCGTGGCATCATCCTCATGCCGCAGTGGGGGCTGTAGGGCACTGCCGGCCCACATATTTTACAGCACAGCCGACTGGGTGGCTGTCGATACCGTAGGCTTATACTGCCAACTTCTTTGTAAATCTGATTGGATACTACACTGAAGAACCAAAGGAACTGGTATACTGTCTAATATCGTGTAGGGCCTCCGCGAGCATGCAGAAGTGGCGCACCACGACGTGGCAATGGACTCGAGTAATGTCTGAAATAGTGCTGGGAGGAATTGACACCCTGGACCATGAAGAGCGTCCATAAATCCGTAAGAGTACTGGGGGTGGAGGTATCTTCTGAACAGCACGTTGCAAGGCATCCCAGATATGTTCATAATGTTCATATCTGGGGAGTTTGGAGGTCAGCATAAGTGTTTAAACTGAGAAGAGTGTTCCTGCAGCCACTCGTAGCAATTCTGGACGTTTGGCGTGTCCCATTGTCTTGCTGGAATTGCCCAAGTCCGTCGGAATGGACAACAGACATGAATGGATACTTAGGTACCTGTCACATGTCTGAGTCGTATCTAGACTTATCAGGGGTCCCATATCACCCCAACTGCACGCGCCCCACACAATTCCTGAGCCTCTAGCAGCTTTAACAGTCTCCTGCTGACATGCAGGGTCCATGGATTCATGAGGTTGTCTCCATACCTGTACACGTCTATCCGCTCGATACAATTTGAAACGAGACTCTTCCGAGCAGGCAACATGTTTCCAGGCTTCAACAGTCCAATATCGGTGTTGACAGGCCCAGGAGAGGCGTAAAGCTTTGTGTCGTTCAGTCATCTGGGGTACACGAGTGGGCCTTCGACTCCGAAAGCCCATATCGATGATGTTTCGTTGGATGGTGGGTACGCTGACAATTGTTGATGGCCCAGCATTGAAATCTGCAGCAATTTGCAGAATGGTTCCACTTCTGTCACTTTGAACGATTCTCCTCAGTCATCGTTAGCCCCGTTCTTGCAGTCTCTTTTTCGGCCGCAGCGATGTCGGAGATTTGATGTTTTACCGGATCCCTGAATATCACGGTATACTCATGAAATGGTCGTACGGGAAAACCCTCACTTCATTGCTACCTCGGAGATGCTGAGATGCTATGTCACACCTCTTATGCGCCGACTATAACACCACGTTCAAACTCACTTAAAACGTCATAACTAGCCATTCTGGCAGCAGTAACCTTTCAGACAAGTGCGCCAGACACTTATTGTCTTCTATAGGCGCTGCTGACTGCAGCGCCGTGTTCTGCCAGCTTGCATGTCTCTGTAATTGAATACGAGTGCCTGTACCAACGTCTTTGCTGCTTCAGTGTATGTTGTTGTGGTCTTCAGTCCAGACACAGGTTTGATGCAGCTCTCCATGCTACTCTATCCTGTGCAAGCTTCTTCATCTCCGAGTATCTACTGCAAGCTACATCCTTCTGAATCTGTTTAGTGTATTCATCTCTTGGTCTCCCTCTACGATTTTATCCTCCGCGCTGCCCTCCCGTACTAAATTGGTGATCCCTTGATGCCTCAGAACATGTCCTACCAACCGATCCCTTCTTCTAGTCAAGTTGTGCCACAAATTCCTTTGCTCCCCAGTTCTATTCAATACCTCCTCATTAGTTATGTGATCTACCCATCTAATCTTCAGCTTCAGTGTATAATCACTAAAATAACATCATATACCTTCTGAACCAATGAAGTTTCATTTCGTTTTCATCTCCTCTTCTGTGTCTCCTCTCTTCTCTGTCAGGCAGTGTAATTAACCATAACATCTGCACTTTTTGGAAGCTGTACAGTATGTCTCCTACAGTTTCATTCTGTTTGTTTCCTCTAGTCACAAACAGCTTGCAGTGATATTAAACGCTTTGCCATTCATCAGTGAATTTACTGTAGATGTTACTACAAATAGGTAGCCTCTCTTAGTACCTACATCTACATATACACTCCACCAGCCACCAAGCGGTGTGTGGCGGAGGGCACAATTCGCACCAAAGTCATATCCCTCCCTCTGTTCCACTCGCGGATCGTGGGAGGCAAAAACGACTGTCTGAACGCCTCAGTACGAGCTCTAATTCCCCTTATCTTTGAATGGTGATCATTGCGCGATTTGAAAGTTGGTGGTAATAATATGTGCTCTACATCCTCAGCGAAGATCGGATTTCGGAATTTAGTGAGCAGCCCCATCCGTTTAGCGCGTCGTCTATTTGCAAGTGTGTCATAATTCATACTTTCTATGAGATTTATAACGCTAAATGAACCACTCACGAATCTTGCCGCTCTCCTTTGGACCTTCTCAATGTCTTAAATCAGACCCAACTCTTAAGGGTCCCATACAGACGAACAATACTCTAAGACTGGACAAACTAACGCACTGTAAGCAGTTTCCTTTGTTGAAGGACTGCATCGCTTCAGGATTCTACCAATAAACCGCAATGTAGAGTTCGCCTTGCCCGTTACTTGTGTAATCTGATCATTCCATTTGAGATCATTTCGAATAGTCACACCCAGATACGTGACGGATGTTACCGCTTCCGAAGACTGGGCATTTATTTTGTATTCTTACATTAATGGGGATTTCGCCTTGTTATACGCAGTAGATTACACTTACTAATATTGAGAGATAACTGCCAGTCATTACAACACGCTTTCTTTTCTGCAAAACCTCATTGATTTGTTCCCAACTTTCGTGTGATACTACTTTCCTGTAGACTAGAGCATCATCGGAAAACAGTCCAATGCCGCTGTCAATACCATCAACCAGATCGTTTATGTAAATCGTAAAAAGCAGCTGACCTATTACGCTGCCCTGGGCAAACCCGAGGTTACGCTTGTGTCTGTTGAAGTTCCCCCATTCAGGACGACATACTGCTCTCTTTTGTTTGTTAGAAAACTTTCTATCCAACCGCATATGGCATCGGATAGATCGTAAGCGCGCACTTTTTCGAGCAAGCGACAGTGCGGAACTGAGTCGAACGCCTTTCGAAAGTCGAGAAATATGGCATCAGTCTGGGAGCCAGTATCTAGAGCCTGTTGTATATCATGCACAATGGGGGCCAGCTGTGTCTCGCACGACTGCTGTTTCCTAAGACCGTGCTGGTTTCTGCAGATGAGCTCCTCATAGTCTGAACACAAAATGTTCCATGATTCTACAACAAATCGATGTCAGTGAAATTGTCCGGTAATTATGTGCATCCGATTTTCTACCCTTTTTATAGATTGCTATGACCTGAGCCTTCTTCCAATCCCGTGGAACTTTCCACTGTTCCAATGATCTCTGATAGAGGACAGATAAGAATTGTGCTATATTCGTAGCATAGTCAACATAAAATCTTACGGGGATACCGTCTGGGCCACATGCCTTCTTGGCGTCTAAGGATCTTAACTGTTTTACAATCCCAGATACACTAAACACTATGTCAGCCATCCTTGCATTTGTTCGATAATTGAAAGAGGGAATGGTACTGCAGTCCTCTACCGTAAACGAGGTTTTGAAAGCTAGATTTAGAATTTCGGTCTTCCTTTTATCAACATCCGTTACATTACCCGTACTGTCAGCAAGAGAAGGTATTGAATTATTTGTAGCGTTCATAGATTTTACGTACGACCAAAATTTTTTGGGGTTATTTTTAGAATTTGCAGAAAAAATATTTCTTTCAAATTCGATAAAAGAAGCTCTCGTTGACTTTTTGATAGCTGCTTTCATTTCGCACAATTTCTGTTTGTCAGCGAGGCAGTGACTACGTTTAAAACGACTGTGCAAAATTCCCTGCTTTCTCAGCAACTTCCTAATATGTTTGTTGTACCAAGGTGGATCCTTTCCTTCTCCAATATTTTTGCTAGGCACATATTTCTCTAGCACATGGTGGACGATACCCTTAAATTCCGACCAAAGCTGCTCAATACCTTTGTGTCCCGCGGTGAATACTTGGAGCTGACTATGAAGATACTCATTAATGACACTTTTATTTGCTTTCCAAACAAGAAATTTCTACGCTGTTTTTTTTTTTTTTTTTTTTTTTTTTTTTTTTTTTTTTTTTTTTTTTTTTTTTTTTTTTTTTGCAACTTCCACTGACATACAAGCCACAACGACATTATGGTCGCTAATACCTTCTTCTGTATGTCACCAAGATATCTAATGCGTTCCCATCTCAAGTTGATTTTCTAACCAATAGCTCAAGGTTGTATGTTGAGAGCGCTACTAGAGTAACTTCACACGAGTCTTTGCTTCTGCACCCTGTGATAAACGTGTAATTTTCCCAATCAATGGAGTCCACAGTAAAGTCTCCACCTATAACTAATGGATAATTTGGATATTTGTTTCCTATATATTGAAGACTTTCCTTGAAACGTTCTGCGACGTTTGTTGCGGATGCTGGTGGTCTATAAAAACATCCTAATACAATGGTCAGTCCTTGTCTAATTGACAGCTTTATCCAGACTATTTCACAGTCCGACCCAGTTTAAGCTGCGTTTAAGCAGCTTTTAACTGTAATGAACACACCACCTCCAATAGCATCAGTCGTGTCCTTCCCAAATATTGTCCAATCCGAATTCAAAATTTCACTCCTATTTATGTTTGGTTTCAACCAACTTTCGGTTCCTAATACAATATTGGCATTGCAACTGTTTATTTCGGAGAGTAGCTCGAGGATCTTGCTACAGTCTCTTTGACAATTTACTAACACGAGATTTAGCATATTTAAATCCTTTGGAATGACCTGTTTAGGTGAACTAACAATTTTTATAGTTGGTACACCCACATCAGTGTCATGAACTGATAATTTTTCAGCCCAACGGTTTGTTTCACGTGGGGAGGAACCTAATCTAAACAAACCCCATGTGCATGGCAAAAGTACTGTGCTACACAAGTAGCTGCTTCCTGCGTGTAGTGCACCCCTGATCTATCGAGGGGCGTCCTACAACCTTCCACCCCATAGCGTAGGTCGAGGAATCTACAACCTCAGCAGAACACCATATTTTTCTGTCAAGCACTGCTGTTAAATGCAGTCCGCAGCTCGTGGTCGTGCGGTAGCGTTCTCGCTTCCCGCGCCCGGGTTCCCGGGTTCGATTCCCGGCGGGGTCAGGGATTTTCTCTGCCTCGTGATGACTGGGTGTTGTGTGATGTCCTTAGGTTAGTTAGGTTTAAGTAGTTCTAAGTTCTAGGGGACTGATGTCCATAGATGTTAAGTCCCATAGTGCTCAGAGCCATTTGAACCATTTTTTGTTAAATGCACAGGATATGAATGTTGTTTCAAAGCGGTACTCATTTGCCACGGCATATCGTGATGTTTCATTTTCAATAAAAATCTGCCAGCTGTGGTCATGTAAACTTGCCAGGTGTCTGGCCGCAGGGTGTACTTCTAGCCATAGCCAGTATTATTGTGAGGAGACATAAAGGAGTAGCTCACAGAACATTTTTGTTCCACTATGTTATCCTCCTGTCTGTTACTTAAGAGTAAACTGTTTATAGCAAAACTGAAAGTGTCAGTGTTTAATTAAGGTATTACTCGAAAATCGTTGATTTGTAACATGAAATGAAATTGTTTAGTAAAAGTCAAGAAAATAATACGTATTTACCATATAGCGCTAGAAAAAGCAATTCACCAAAAAACAATTAAAATAAAAAATCACAAAATAAACATATATCAAACATCGTGTAAATACTTCGTAGAACTTATGAAGCCGACCGCAGTGGCCGAGCGGTTCTAGGCGCTTCAGTCCGGAACCGCGCGACTGCTACGGTCGCAGGTTCGAATCCTGCCTCGGGCATGGATGTGTGTGATGTCCTTAGGTGAGTTAGGTTTAAGTAGTTCTAAGTTCTAGGGGACTGATGACCTCAACTGTTAAGTCCCATAGTGCTCAGAGCCATTCGAACCATTTTTGAACTTATACAAAACATGTTTCTATTATTCATAAGCAACTTTGGCATTTATCAGTAATAACAAGAAACTCTTGGCTTTGATGATGATGAAGAACGTACTATTGAGTACAAAATAACAATAATTGTATAAGTATATTTTTTATGTTTGCGCATGTAACCGAGTTTGCATCAAAAGTAATTGCTTTGGTTATATAGAAGCGCAGAAGTCACAAGATCAACTGTTTTTTATTACTTACAAAATTCAATCCCTTTCCTCAAAGGATACAAAATACACAATGGACTAACACTGAATGATGTTCGGATCCAATCACGTGCAAAACAAGCAACTAAACAAACGAAAAACAAAGAGTAGTCGTCTCCCACACATTCATTTTTTTTTTCTTGCCAGTGCTAACGACAGTGCTACTATTTGCTATGTCATTTATGTACTATACCAAAACTACCGACCCGTAGTTTTAGTAGAGCGCAACTCCAGCCTGTAGTGGTTATATCATTAATGGCGACAGTGTTTGTGTTTATGCAGAACTGCATTTATTAAAATACAGTGTCCTTCAGACATGCATACACGTTTCTGGCAGTTAATATACATCGCATAAAAATACGATTATTTCCTGAGGTACCTGCAGATTCTTAATGGAACCTTCTCTGCTTGTTGCGCATGCCCGTTGTGATAAGTATTGGTGCGTCATACAACTAACTACTGCGGTGGCAGTGTGCGCGGATACACTTCCTTGTTTCGATGGCAGATCTTCCTCTCTTTCACGAATACTTTCTTAACTTTTAGTTTCTAAAAATATGTTGGTCTTTCTACTTCTCAAATGACTGTTGTGAAATATACGCAAGACCAACAAGCACAACATATGGGTGATAATACAAACGAACACAAAAAACTGTGTTTGTATTCACTACAACAGCAAATCATTTACGTAGATCGTTTCCGTACCCCATTTGTGACATCACCTTACCTTCATTTTTGCATCGATGTGTGATATCTTCCTTTGTCTGAAGATATTCGATATTACAACTAAGGATTTTCGCCAGATGATAGTCGTGTGCCTCGCACGTTCAGTTGATCGGACTTAACGTACCTTTACATGACATGGCGTGCCAGTATCTCGTCTTCACCTGCATCATTACTCAGTGAAAATCGCTAGAGGAGTTCTTAAAGACAATAACAAAAATGCTTACAAGCTTTGCACTTCTTCGCATATGGCAAAATACGCTACAATGCCACTTGCAATTACCGCTTACAAGAGGTAGGCCGCAGAGACAGCCAACGAGTCGGATCATATTTCGCAGTTGTACAACCCAAACTGAAAGATGTTAAGAGATTTTGGCCCAACACATGAACTCTCACCCCCTTTTTGAGAAAATCACCCATAAAGTTCGTGAAGCGCAGTTGACTCAAAATGACAATATCTATAGATAAATGAAAACTGAGCACTTTTCATCGTCATATATGGGGCAGCAAAATGCGTATTTTCCTTTAAATCGAGGAAAAAGATTCTTTGCCGCGTTTTAGTGCTCATACGGGAAATGCCATGCAATGAAAATGTCACTGGCGTAGCCACGATGGCATTTTCCTCGGGGCCAGAAAATACGTTTTTGATTACCAAGTGTATTAATTTTGTTTTTCATTTGTATGTACAAAGGAGTTTATTTTGTTTGTGACCATTCTAAGACTGGTTTCGAAGAAGCGCGATGGTGTTCCATTAATTCAAATAATTCAAATAAACTTGTTGTTCATTGCACACCTTAGCCTTTACTTTCTGAGCTGCCTGCGGCGGATACTTTAACAACTACTCTACATATTGTTTAAATTGCGCTACATCATCTGGTACTTCGTCTTTCTATGTCGTAAACATCTTTGCGCAATTCATTGTTGGTGCCCTTCTCTTCCTGCCGTAAATAATGACTTATTCCTCAATGATTTGTTTCGTCTTGTCTTTGGATTTCTTGAGTTCCTTTCTGATCTTTTTGTTCGTTTCTACCATTATTTCTTCGTGCCCATGTGCATGACCCATTAACCACTGTTCTACTTTCTTGAAATGTCCCTTATGTTTCTTGAATTGTTCTTCTGTTCTTTTGAATTGCGCAAAATTCCTTTCATCTTGCTGCTTATTGGTTACGTGACCGCCGGAAAGTTTGCGTCTGACTACTTGAAAACATATCTTATCTTTTTATGACACTCATCTTCCTATGTGTCATGGTCTTCCGCCCTCTTATTCTGCTTCTTTGTTCTACTGAAAAAATTTTCCGTTTTCTTACAATGTTGGTCGTTTTCCTCATACTGACAATTGTTTTCCAATGCTATCTCAATTAAGAAAAACTGGAGATCGAAAGGTGGCGGCGAGAAAGTAGTTGGCACGTGATCAGTAATACTCTGCGCCACTTCGGCGCGTCCAGGGGCTACGGAGTTTTCTATTGCCTGTGACATTATCACATTCTTCTCACGCAACAACTCAGCAGTAAACTGTTCCCTATCTACCTGTACGTCATTCAGTTCACTATCTGTCGATACCGACCCTTGCATGTTACAGTCACGACTTTCTCTGACCTCAATGCTCTGAACTATCTTCCTCGATTTCCATATTAAATTCACAGTTCGCAGTTCTAGATATTTCCTGTCACTTTTTAAACTATGTATACGACTGTTGGTCAACCTTAGCATATCCAATCGCTAATGCAAACTAGACAAATTCCCCTAACTAAGCCGCGCGGGGTAGCCGCGCGGTCTTAGGGTGCCTTGCCACAGTTCGCGCGGCTCTCCCCGTCGGAGGTTCGAGTCCTCCCTCGGGCATGGGTGTGTGTGTTTCCTTAGCGTAAGTTATTTTAAGTTAGATTAAGTAGTTTGTAAGCCTAGGGACCGATGACTTCAGCATTTTGGTCCCATTGGAACTTACCACAACTACCTAATTTATAACCTAGATACAAGATTAAACACAATGAAATCCTATCAGAATCGCAAACATGAAAAATAAACCCTCAAAAGTGCAACATCGAAAGTCAAAACAACGACTGGCTCTACTAACTTGCCTTCTTGCTATTAGCACAGTGCAAGCAACTTATATCTAGTTCGTTACTTAGTTAAATGTTCTATACATCATTTTCCGCGATAGATCGTAATGATGTGGAACGATCCATTATACATGCACATCGCAAATGAATTTGTACATAAGGTTACATTCTAAAATTTCAATTTTAGAATGAATAGAAGAAGATGTTAAGGAGAAACTTTCTTAGCTTTTTATCAAATTTTACTTTGCTGTCCGTCAGAAATGTTATATCACTCTGTAAGTGATCAAAAATTTTTGTTGCAGCATTGTGCACCCCTTTATGTGTTAAAGACAATCTTACTATGGAGTAATGAGTGTATTTTTTTCCTTCTAGTATTGTACTTATTTACATCATTGTTCCTTTTGAACTGCAGTGGATTATTTACAACATACGTCATGAGGGAATATGTTGTGGCGTAGCAAGACAGCCACGCCACGGAAGTAGCCGAAAGGCACGCGTTTAGTTCACGCAGGCAAGAGATAGGTCTGTAACAGGATACGTAATGAATGCTATAAAGAAAAGTACGTAGCTTCTGGAATACTTAACTTTAATCCATCCTTGGTACATCGCTATTGACGATATAAGTGAGACTCCATAGATACATGCAATGTTACTAATGGCGCCTTGCTAGGTCGTAGCCATTGACTTAGCTGAAGGCTATTCTAACTATCTGCTCGGCTAATGAGCTATGCTTCGTCCGTGTAGTCGCTAGCAAAGTCGTCCGTACAACTGGGGCGAGTGCTAGTCCGTATCTCGAGACCTGCCTTGTGGTGGCGCTCGGTCTGCGATCCCTGACAGTGGCGACACGCGGGTCCGACATGTACTAATAGACCGCGGCCGATTTAAAGCTACCACCTAGCAAGTGTGGTGTCTGGCGGTGACACCACAGAATAAACATACTGTGAAGCAATAGTCGGAATGATGACCTCCTTAAACAGTTACCTACAAGACGATCGTGGGTGAGCACCACATATTAGTCTTACAGAACGTTTTCTTTCTTAAAGTTGAATTGCTGCAGAATATTATTCCAGATGACGTTATTGAATGTAAATACACAAAATATGTCAAAATATGTCTCTCCTCCAGATTTGCAAATGTGGCTGAACTAAGTTGTCTTAGAAGTTCCAAAATGCGTTTTTTTCCGATTTAAATTCTCGTCAGCAAGGACCCATAAGTTTTTTGAAGTTCCCACCCCATTTATCATTTACTCAGTAAGTGTTAAACTCATCATTTGTGTAGTACCTCTAGATGTGCAGAACTGAATATGTTATGTCTTTTTAATTTTGAGGGTGAGATCATTTGCAGAATACCAGTCATTGGCAGTTTTAAGAAACTTGTTTACTATTTCTTCTGTTGACATATGTATACTTGGACTGATTACAATACTAGTGTCATCTACAAAAGAACTAATTCTGCTTGTTGTATATTAGACGGAACGTCGTTTCGTATATGATGAACAATAGTGGACCTAGGATTGAGCATTGAGGGAAATACTTACATGATTTCTCCCCAGTCAGAATAATGTCCTTGGACTATATTGGTTAAATTACTAAATACAACTTTCTGCATTGTTTTGTTTAGATATGACTTTATTCATCAGTTGGCTATACAGTCAATGCCATAAAACACCAGTTTATCTAGGAGAATACTGATTCACGCAGTCAAATCCCTTAGAGAGGCGAAAGAAAATACCAACCAGCGTTATTTTATTACTCAATGCTTGTAAAATCTGATGAGTGAACGTGTAAGTGGCATTCTCTGCAGTGTAACCCTTCTGAAACCCAAACTGTGATTTGCTAAGGGTACTACTGTTGCTAAGGTGAGATGCTATTCTATATTATATCATCTGCTCAAAAGTTTTGGAGAATGATGTCAGCCGGCCGATGTGGCCGAACGGTTCTAGGCGCTTCAGTCCGGAACCGCACTGCTGCTACGGCCGCAGGTTCGAATCCTGCCTGGGGCATGGATGTGTGTGATTTCCTTAGGTTAGTTATGCTTAATTAGTTCTACGTCTAGGGGACTGATGACCTCAAATGTTAGCTCCCATAATGCTTAGAGCCATTTGAGCCATTTGAATTATGCCAGCAGTGAAACAGGATTGTAGTTATTGACATCTCTCTTTTCACCTTTCTTAAAGAGGGGTTTAACAATGACATATTTCGGTCTCTCTGGAAAAATGTCTTGAGTTAGTGATGCATTACATGTTTCAGCTAAGAGTGGGCTTATTACCTAAAAAAAAATTTTAGTACTCTATTGGTAACACCTTCATAACCAGATGAGCTTTTAATGTTGGAAATTATATAACTTTCTTCATTTCAAAAGGAGTAGTTGGTGATACATTCATATGATTGAATTTTATGATTTTGGTCTTGAATTGTTCGTCCCTATGCTTTCTACTATATTTAAAAAATCATTATTATTAAATATACCTGTCGTGAAGTCATTCATTATTCTAACTGATTTTCACTGAGGAGTATCCATACTGTAAGGCGTTGTGTTGTTATCCCAAGCAACTGTGCATCATGATCGGAGAGAGCGTATGTTGCTGGGTAAACAGTTGTTTTCTTACTTTGAACCTCATTAAAGAAAACATTATCAGTTAGGGCCCTACTGTCTTTATCTACTCGTGTTGGAACGTTAGTTACTTAGTCCAAATTATAAGCTCCAAATAAGGTTGCCAGATCAATTTTCCTATCAGAATCCTTTAGAAAATTTACACTGAAGTCATCACAGACTTAACTGCTATAGATAACACAGTACGAAATCCAGATTCCTCAAAAACAGATCAAAATTTCTCGGTGGTGATGTATATACACTTGCAATTAAAAGTGAACTATTTTGCAGCATTAATTCACAAACACTCATTTCTGTGTGCTAATCACTACAAAATCTATTCGTCTCAATGATTTTCAGCTTGTGTTCTGTCTTAATGCATGTAACAACTCTTTTTCCTATGTTATTTCTACATGAGTAAACTGCATTAGTGTAATCTTTTCTGTGTAACTTACCCAACCCTGTGGTTACATGTTGCTCTAACTTATTACTCTGTCCTCTAATATTTTAATGAAATAAGCTAATCTTACTATTCTGTGCATTATTAATCATTTTGTGGGGCTCTTCTGTTATTTTCACATCGTTAAAAACAGGTTGCCTGAATCCCGATTCTAAATTAAAAAAGATGCCCCTCTGACATCAGTAACCATAGATATCTTACTATGCGTGATGGTTCCCTCCCCCCCCCCCCCCCCCCCCCCCGTATATTGTCTGCAAAAAGCTCAGTCAACTTATTTTTCCCACTCTTATTCAGGTGTAGTCATGTCCATTATATTCCATCTCCCAATTGTAGGAACTGGCATGGCACTCTCGAGATTTCAGTACAGTGGGCAGCAGCCTGCTCAATGCAGCTTGACTCGCAGCAGCGTTTACACAGGGGTGGTCATGGCGTTGCAGGACCTCCACAAAACTCACACTTGTTGTGTGTGGTTGTTACTCCTATGTCATGCAGGTCACCCGTAATGCTGAAATTACTGTTCTTAGCCAGGGTGTTCCCTGCTCCACCAACTATAATAACCTGATCCTCTTTGCCAAAACATTTGCACAGGTTCCCTTTGTCGTCTGTCACTTATATATGGCTAGCATTTGGCTTCACAATACCTGGTACCCAGTCCCTAATATGTCCTGTACCATCTGGCCTTCAACCTTCCCGTGACTACTACCTAGCAGCAATACTCTTTTCTTCCTCATCTCTTTCCGTAACGACCTACATTGAGCTTCTTTGCGGGAAGCGTGTTGCAACCTACTGTGACCTACAGCAGGATGACGCTCCTCCCCTTCTACTTCAGGTACCAAGTCAACTTTATTCGATACTCTTAGCTCAAATGTAGATGAAGTTGAAGACCTCTTCTCCTTTTGCCAATTGCTTGTTATCTTTACCCATTTTCCAAGATCTTTTTCCCCCTTCAACCTATCTAGTTCAAATTTCGAGTGATGTAATTCAGTCTGAAGGGCAGAATTCTTTGCCTCCTGCTCAGCGATTTTCTTGTCTCTTTTTGCAAAGCCTACAGTTCCATCGCAGAGCATAGCTAAGTTCTTCATTCAGTTCCCCGCTTCAGTCACCCCAGTGAAATTCCAACACACAGTCTATACATACCATTCCCTCTTTGATTGTCCTACGACAACATCTAATATTATCACATATTGTAACACCGATTAAACGCTTAAAAATGGCATTAAATCACTTAACACTACATAAATTTTCGTAATTTATGACCCTGAAAGATTAGGCCTACAGGTTAGTGCTTCAGGTGTAAGAAATAATGTAAAATTTATTTATTTCCGCTTACATCAAGAACTTAGCACTCACTCAACTGCAGTATTCGTTAAATTATCTTACAACAGAATGTAACTTAATTGTGCACAACCAATTAGTACAAAGGATTCTAGATCAAACATATTAAGACTTAAGCTTCTTACTGGAAATGTGAAGTTAACAGTGAATGGACACGATCAAATTAAATTGTGGGAAAGAAACACAAAATAGTTAAGTGGGATTGTCTAAGCTAATTGTGCCAAAACGTAAAAAAATATACTACGAGTACTACACCCCGATTTTACGATCTTCTCGCGTTTTCTGGACTAATACGTAAAGGAAAGTGATACCTTTAATAGGAAGCTTAAAAAGCGCACTGATACACGTATTTAACGAGTAATTTGTGCTAACAGTTATTACAACTAAATAACGTATCTCTACGCGAGCGCAAAAACTCGGGTACCTCGCCTTGTGCAGGGCTGCCTTAAATTCTTGAAGCTGTTAATTATTGTGGTATTCAGTTACACTTTTGAAGTTTAAATGTGATCAATACTCAAGTGATTCAAATACTATGTGATAAACTCTTATGTACTGACCAACAAAAATCACGACGAAAGTGAGAGAACTGCCAGTAATCGCAAGTTTTCCAGCTAATATGCGACGAAATCCTATTTGTTGATCGAAAAAGTGACTACATATATCACAGGATTCCAGGTTTCGAAAATCCTGGCTAAGGGTCGACAGAGTCCTATGTGAGCTGGCAGCTGAGCTGTGTACCGTACCACTAAGATGCTATAGATCCAATCCCTGGACACGTGTAGGGAAGGAAATCTCCCCATAATATCACGCAAACTTAAAAGAGACAGTGTTACACGATAGATAACTTCTTATTAAATGCAAATTACTGGGGGTGGCCCAGTTAAAGTTGAAAGTATAGCTACCACACCTCACACAGGCATACTAATGAGGAGATCCATTAAACTATGAAAGGAAACTAGTGCTCACTATAATAAATTTGTTTACTGCCATAACACATCAAACAAAATAAGTTACTCACTGACTCTAGTATAGAAACATTAATATAGCGACAACGGATTGCAAATAAAAACTGTGATCTTGGCACAGGTTGGTGGGTACATTACAGGACGATATGAAGCTATTCCCCCGAATACGTCCAAAGACTGCGAAAAAGGTCAGTGATTTTAGAAAACGGTGCCTGGAAAAGCATCAATAAACACCAATACTTCTGCGAAAGTGCATGATGGGTGCAAGTAGCTTAAATATGTGAAATGAAACCCTGACGCAAATTAGCTAGCTTCGTGCCCCCTTGTCTCTGCTATTATGTCGATGGCGCATGCTTACGTTTCTTAAGCTATGGAAGTATAGAAGATGGCTGCAGCAGTGGCTGAAAATTCTATGATGAGCTCGGTCTCAGTACTCTGCTCTAGGTTGGAGACATCTCTCCCTTCTGCAACTCTGCCGCAAACCCTGGAAGGAGTGTCGTCTGTGGTGCCCCCCAAAGCAAGTGTGTTCTCTTCAGTTTCACTGACGCAAGAGTGACCTGACCGTATACTACGACACTTAGCTGGTTTTGCCCACATTGGAATCTCAGCGCCCAATGCAGCAGACATTGCGAGTTCCGACCAATAATAATTTTCTAAACACAGTTAATAATATCCAACTCATGCAGATTTTGTCATGGTAAGCAAAATGGTACAGCACAGGGGAGAATGCAGAAATTTTCTAATACTGAATGACAGATTTCCAGCCATGGCCTACCAAAGGCCTTGATTCTTACACATGTGGACACTCGCCCCTTCTAGCGATGAAATTAGTGCGAGCCAGTCACAGAACACTTTACTAGGATCTTAACAAACATTCCAGGATGGTGCAGCGGTGTTCAAAGTCTGGTCCCACTCTCCAAGGCTCTGTTTTTTCACGTGTCCCCCAGATATTATGAAGCAAAAACGGATTCCATTTCGCTTCTCGGAGAATGCAGTTTTTATTGTACGCAGCACGGCCTCTTCAATGCTGTTGCTGTGCGGACACAGCAGACTGCAGTTCCCTGTTCTGTACCTGCCAGAGACGATATTCTAAGCTAAATTAAACTCCACTCGAACAGGCCATGAAGGCCCAACGGTACGTACCGGCCGCCGTGTCATCCTCAGCCCACAGGCGTCACTTGATGCGGGTATGGAGGGGCTTGTGTTCAGCACACGGCTCTCCCGGCCGTACGTCACTTTACGAGACCAGAGCCGCTACTTCTCAATCAAGTAGCTCCGCAGTTTGCCTCATAAGGGCTGCGTGCAGTCCGCTTGCCAACAGTACTCGGCAGACCAGATGGTCACCAATCAAAGTGCTAGCCCAGCCCGACAGCAATTAACTTCGGTGATCTGACGGGAACCGGCGTTACCACTGCAGCAAGGCCGTTAGTTAAAGACGATATTCAGCACCAAATAACTTTACGGCGCCCCTTTTTTCTCTAAGTTATCTTCCCCGTCACGAGCCAGTGAAGAAGCCCCCAGGCTACAGAAAAAGATATCATTGACAAATACTTTTGATTCTTCGTAAACATGAATTCGATGTTTGAACTTCCTTGCACATTTTCTGAAATATATGAAGATCACGCTTGATATGAAGTAATGGTTGACTCTTTTCTTAGCGCGGATAGCTCTGCCTGATACATATTAATCATACAAATGACTGAATAATATACATTAATCTATAACAATTTTGCAGTCAAAGACTGCATTTTACTTCGTTGTCAGACTGGTACTTGGCAGAGTCTTTGAATCTGAAATGAGTGTTTACTATACACAAACAACAAGGATGTAGGCAACTGAAGATACCAGTATGATGCTAAAACGTGTCAATAATGGGAAAGAATTAACGAGTTTTCCAAATTTCACAAAAGTCGTAGACCTGAACCAATTCACTGTAATATCGATAAATTTAAGATTAATTCACGATAATGAGCCCACGTGTACGAATCCTGATCACAGCTGGAAGTGACTGAGGGACCTCCGGCAGCACAACGTTACGTCATGAACAGCCTGGATCCTCTGGCGACAATGTCGTGATGCCATCTTCCAACAACACAGTACTCATCCGCACATGGCACTGTGTGAGTGGCGTTGAGGACTTCCATGGCCAGCAGTATACCCGGATCACTTCCGACAGAACACGTGTGGGACCAGCTCGGACGGCGGACGGCAACTATGTACCATTGAAGGTATACAAGATTTTAACGGCGAATTACAACAGTAGTGGTCAAACTTGCCTCAACAGAGGAAACAACTGATTTATGGCATCGCTCCCAACCGAATCAGTGCATGTGTACAAGCCATAGGGGGTGCAATATCTTACCGATAAGTGGACTGTTACTACAAAGTTGTATGTAAATGTGACTCGATTTTGTAGTGACTGACACTGAAGCTCCAAAGAAACTGGGCCGGCCGGAGTGGCCGTGCAGTTCTAGGCGCTACAGTCTGGAACCGAGCGACCGCTACGGTCGTAGGTTCGAATCCTGCCTCGGGCATGGATGTGTGTAATGTCCTTAGGTTAGTTAGGTTTAATTAGTTCTAAGTTCTAAGTGACTGATGACCTCAGAAGTTAAGTCGCATAGTGCTCAGAGCCATTTGAACCAAAGAAACTGGTATAGGCATGCGTATGCAAATACAGAGATATGTAAACAGGCAGAATACGGCACTGCGGTCGGCAACGCCTATATAGGACAACAAGTGTTTAGCGCAGTCATTAGGTAGGTTAATGCTGTTACAATGGCTGGTTATCAAGATTTAAGTGAGTTAGAACGTGATGTTATAGGCGGCACAAGAACGATGGGACACAGCATCTCCGAGGTAGCAATGAAGTGGGAATTTTCCCGTACGACCATTTCACGAGTGTACCGTGAATATCAGGAATCCGGTGAAGTATCAACACTCCGACATCGCTGGGGCCGGAAAAAGATCGTGCAAGAACGGGACCAACGACGACTGAAGAGAATCGTTCAACGTGACAGAAACGCACGTCCATGCAACGTGGTACGCTCTAATGGTTTAATACAAAGACTGCTAAGATACGTTAAAATATCTCCGAAATAAATGGACTGATGAGCAGTTTTATTGTAACAAAACGTAAGGTTACTCAAACTTACAAGTACAAGATTCAGATTCAAGACAAGCAATCGGAAAATCATATTGTCATGTCACAGTTTTTGAATAAGAGAGAACTATTTTACACCTCAAGAGAGGGTAACATCATTTGAGTTGGAACACAAAGAAGTGAAAACATTATGTACGATGCTATAATCAAGTTCCACTCAACTAAGCGTAAGCTGCCTGTAATCTTCAATTTTACTCAGCACAAGCATACGGCGTGGAGTGATAGTAACCAAGCAATGCCAATCAAAAATCGTCACAACAGCTAATCTTTACTACGGTACGTAAGCTAAAATTGTCTCACCTAATTGTTCTTTCACTGTAGAATCTCAGCATGAACCTTCACCATGCAAAGGCAGTCTACTCTCCAAACACGGCTCCACCAACATACATCCAAACGAACACAGAACTGCACATAGACGCCACTCGAATCGCAGGAAAAAATGGAATGGTAAATTCTCCTTTATGAAAGAAGGACCTCATCTACATCAAATGTGCTCCCTGCCGCCGTTGGATAAGCAGCTGCAGCAGCAAGTCGTATACTCCTAGCTCACTCATTTGTTACATAGTTTAATTCTTAATTTCTTTGCGTGTTTTTGGTACTTGCATTGTTTAATTCATAAATTTCGGGCGTATTATAGTATTTGAGAGTTGTAGCATCGCGTTTTAGTACCTGAATAGTGTAAAATCGCGTAGTCTCCTTCCGCCACCGAGCAGTGTGTCAGCAGTGCGCAAGTAGCAGCATTACTGCATTTACTAGGCAATCTTGTATTTTAATAACCGTTTAAATTTTGTGTCGATTTGTTTGCGCTCTCTGTAGATTAGTTCAGACGTTCTTTGCACAACAGTTTTTAGCATGGATAGGGACTGCAACTGCTGTGTTCGGATGCAGCCTGAGTTGGCATCCCTTGGCTCCCAGCTTCAGGCAGTGTTGGCTTCCGTCACACAGCTTGAGGCTGTTGCCAATGGGCATCACTGTGGGGGTCCGGATGGGGGTTTGACGGGGACGGCCAGCTCGTCCCCCGCATCCTCCGATCGGACAACGACTGTGGTTGCCCGGAATACTGCCCGCATTGAGGCTGATCCCTCACCTGTGGTAGACTGGGAGGTCGTCTCAAGGTGTGGCAGGGGGCGACAGACATTCTGGAGGGCTGAACGGAAGGCCTCTCCAGTTTGTCTGACGAACCGGTTTCAGGCTCTGTCTCAGGCTGATACTGATCTTCGGCCTGACATTGCTGCTTGTCCTGTTCCAGAGGTTGCCCCTCAGTCTGCAAGATCCGGGCGGTCGCAGAGGGTGGGCTTACTGGTAGTTGGGAGCTCCAACGTCAGGCGCGTAATGGGGCCCTTAGGGATATGGCAGCAAGAGAGGGGAAGAAAACCAATGTGCACTCCGTGTGCATACCGGGGGGGAGTCATTCCAGATGTGGAAAGGATCCTTCCGGATGCCATGAAGGGTACAGGGTGCACCCATCTGCAGGTGGTCGCTCATGTCGGCACCAATGATGTGTGTCGCTAAGGATCGAAGGAAATCCTCTCTGGCTTCCGGCGGCTATCTGATTTGGTGAAGACTGCCAGTCTCGCTAGCGAGATGAAAGCAGAGCTCACCATCTGCAGCATCGTCGACAGGACTGACTGCGGACCTTTGGTACAGAGCCGAGTGGAGGGTCTGAATCAGAAGCTGAGATGGTTCTGCGACCGTGTGGGCTGCAGATTCCTCGACTTGCGCCATAGGGTGTTGGGGTTTCGGGTTCCGCTGGATAGGTCAGGAGTCCACTACACGCAACAAGCGGCTACACGGGTAGCAGGGGTTGTGTGGCGTGGGCTGGGCGGTTTTTTAGATTAGATGGCCTTGGGCAAGTACAGAAAGGGCAACAGCCTCAACGGGTGTGGGGCAAAGTCAGGACATGCGGGGACCAAGCAGCAATCGGTATTGTAATTGTAAACTGTCGAAGCTGCGTTGGTAAAGTACCGGAACTTCCAGCGCTGATAGAAAGCACCGAAGCGGAAATCGTGATAGGTACAGACAGCTGGCTGAAGCCAGAGATAAATTCTGCCGAAATTTTTACAAAGGTACAGACGGTGTTTAGAAAGGATAGATTGCATGCAACCGGTGGTGGAGTGTTCGTCGCTGTTAGTAGTAGTTTATCCTGTAGTGAAGTAGAAGTGGATAGTTCATGTGAATTACTATGGGTGGAGGTTACACTCAACAACCGAGCTAGGTTAATAATTGTCTCTTTTTACCGACCTCCCGACTCAGCAGCATTGGTGGCAGAACAACTGGGAGAAAATTTGGAATACATTTCACATAAATTTTCTCAGCATGTTATAGTCTTAGGTGGAGATTTCAATTTACCAGATATAGACTGGGACACTCAGATGTTTAGGACGGGTGGTAGGGACAGAGCATCGAGTGACATTATACTGAGTGCACTATCCGAAAATTACCTCGAGCAATTAAACAGAGAACCGACTCGTGGAGATAACATCTTGGACCTACTGATAACACACAGACCCGAACTTTTCGACTCTGTAAGTGCAGAACGGGGAATCAGTGATCATAAGGCCGTTGCAGCATCCCTGAATACGGAAGTTAATAGGAATATAAAAAAAGGGAGGAAGGTTTATCTGTTTAGCAAGAGTAATAGAAGGCAGATTTCAGACTACCTAACAGATCACAACGAAAATTTCTGTTCCAACACTGACAATGTTGAGTGTTTATGGAAAAAGTTCAAGGCAATTGTAAAATGCGTTTTAGACAGGTACGTGCCGAGTAAAACTGTGAGGGACGGGAAAAACCCACCGTGGTACAACAACAAAGTTAGGAAACTACTGCGAAAGCAAAGAGAGCTCCACTCCAAGTTTAAGCGCAGCCAAAACCTCTCAGACAAACAGAAGCTAAACGATGTCAAAGTTAGCGTAAGGAGGGCTATGCGTGAAGCGTTCATTGAATTCGAAAGTAAAATTCTATGTACCGACTTGACAGAAAATCCTAGGAAGTTCTGGTCTTACGTTAAATCAGTAAGTGGCTCGAAACAGCATATCCAGACTCCGGGATGATGATGGCATTGAAACAGAGGATGACACGCGTAAAGCTGAATTACTAAACACCTTTTTCCAAAACTGTTTCACAGAGGAAGACCGCACTGCAGTTCCTGCTCTAAATCCTCGCACAAACGAAAAAATGGCTGACATAGAAATAAGTGTCCAAGGAATAGAAAAACAACTGGAATCACTCGACAGAGGAAAGTCCACTGGACCTGACGGGATACCAATTCGATTCTACACAGAGTACGCGAAAGAACTTGCCCCCTTCTAACAGCCGTGTACCGCAAGTCTCAAGAGGAACGGAAGGTTCCAAATGATTGGCAAAGAGCACAGGTAGTCCCAGTCTTCAAGAAGAGTCGCCGAGCAGATGCACAAAACTATAGACCTATATCTCTGACGTCGATCTGTTGTAGAATTTTAGAACATGTTTTTTGCTCGAGTATCATGTCGTTTTTGGAAACCCAGAATCTACTACGTAGGAATCAACATGGATTCCGGAAACAGCGATCGTGTGAGACCCAACTCGCTTTATTTGTTCATGAGACCCAGAAAATATTAGATACAGGCTCCCAGGTAGATGCTATTTTTCTTGACTTCCGGAAGGCGTTCGATACAGTTCCGCACTGTCGCCTGATGAACAAAGTAAGAGCCTACGGAATATCAGACCAGCTGTGTGGCTGGATTGAAGAGTTTTTAGCAAACAGAACACAGCATGCTGTTATCAATGGAGAGACGTCTACAGACGTTAAAGTAACCTCTGGCGTACCACAGGGGAGTGTTATAGGACCATTGCTTTTCACAACATATATAAATGACCTAGTAGATAGTGTCGGAAGTTCCATGCGGCTTTTCGCGGATGATGCTGTAGTATACAGAGAAGTTGCAGCATCAGAAAATTGTAGCGAAATGCAGGAAGATCTGCAGCGGATAGGCACTTGGTGCAGGGAGTGGCAACTGATCCTTAACATAGACAAATGTAATGTATTGCGAATACATAGAAAGAAGGATCCTTTATTGTATGATTATATGATAGCGGAACAAACACTGGTAGCAGTTACTTCTGTAAAATATCTGGGAGTATGCGTGCGAAACGATTTGAAGTGGAATGATCATATAAAATTAATTGTTGGTAAGGTGGGTACCAGGTTGAGATTCATTGGGAGAGTCCTTAGATAATGTAGTCCATCAACGAAGGAGGTGACTTACAAAACACTCGTCCGACCTATACTTGAGTATTGCTCATCAGTGTGGGATCCGTACCAGATCGGGTTGACGGAGGAGATAGAGAAGATCCAAAGAAGAGCGGCGCGTTTCGTCACAGGGTTATTTGGTAAGGGTGATAGCGTTACGGAGATGTTTAACAAACTCAAGTGGCAGACTCTGCAAGAGAGGCGCTCTGCATCGCGGTGTAGCTTGCTCGCCAGGTTTCGAGAGGGTGCGTTTCTGGATGAGGTATCGAATATATTGCTTCCCCCTACTTATACCTCCCGAGGAGATCACGAATGTAAAATTTGAGAGATTAGAGCGCGCACGGAGGCTTTCAGACAGTCGTTCTTCCCGCGAACCATACGCGACTGGAACAGGAAAGGGAGGTAATGACAGTGGCACGTAAAGTGCCCTCCGCCACACACCGTTGGGTGGCTTGCGGAGTATAAATGTAGATGTAGATGTAGAACCCACGAACGACTCCCATTTGTCAAAATAAACTGACACCCTAAAGATGTAAATTTGTTCCCGTGCCCAAGCAAACAGGTTGCTACAGTACTTGTGTCGATAAATCAAAACTAGTTACAGCAGACTTGTGTGAAGTAAAGCGAACTAAAATATCGCTATCTACTACAAAGAAAATGCTCTAAAACAACACAACAACACACCACCAAGGAATTATCCGAATAGGACGGAAATCGGTAGATATGAATGTACGTATACAGACTAACCAACAATTACACTTCCAGAAAAATTGAGTGGTTTATTCACGAGAAAGAGTTTCACAAATTGAGGAAGCCAGTAACGTGGTGGTGCACCTCTGGCCCATTTGCTTTTAGTTATTCGGCTTGGCATTACTTGGTGAAGTAATTGTTTGTCCTCTTGAGTTATGTTGTTGTTGTGGTCTTCAGTCCAGAAACTGATTTGGTGCAGCTCTCCATGCTACTGTATCCTGTGCAACTTTCTTCATCTCCCAGTACCTACTGCAACCCACATCCTTCTGAATCTGCTTAGTGTATTCATCTCTTGGTCTCCCTCTACGATTTTTACCCTCCACACTGCCCTCCAATACTAAATTGATGATCCCTTGATGCCTCAGAACATGTCCTACCAACCGATCCCTTCTTCTAGTCAATTTGTGCCGCAAATTTCTCTTCTCCCCAATTCTTTTCAGTACCTCCTCATTAGTTATGTGATCTACCCATCTAATCTTCAGCATTCTTCTGTAACACCACATTTCGAAATTTTCTATTCTCTTCTGGTCCAAACTATTTATCGTTCATGTTTCACTTCCATACATGGCTACACTCCATACAAATACTTTCAGAAACGACTTCCTGACACTTAAATGTATACTCCATGTTAACAAATTTCTCTTCTTCAGAAACGCTTTCCTTGCCGTAGCCAGTCTACATTTTATATCCTCTCTACTTCGACCATCATCAGCTATTTTGCTCCCCAAATATCGAAACTCATTTACTAGTTTAAGTGTCTCATTACGTAATCTAATTCCCTCAGCATCACCCGACTTATTCGACTACATTCCATTATCCTCGTTTTGCTTTTCTTGATGTTCATTTTATATCCTCCTTTCAAGACGCTGTCCAATCCGTTCAACTGCTCTTCCAGATCTTTTGCTGTCTCTGACAGAATTACAATGTCATCGGCGAACCTCAAACTTTTTATTTCTTCTCCATGGATACTGAGTGATATCGTGCCAAATTCTGTCCAACTGGCGCGTTAGATCGTCAAAATCCCGGGCTGGTTGGATGAGCCTGCCCCGTAATGCCACAAACGCTCTGAGTTGGGGAGAGCTACGTCGACTTTTCTGGTCAAGGCAGGGTTTGGCAAACATGAAGATAAGCAGCAGAAACTCTAGCCGTGTGTGGGCGACCATTATCTTTTTGAAATCTAAGCCAACGATGGTCTGCCACAAATGGAAACAATGCTTGGCGTAGAATACCATCGACAAACCGATGTGGGCTAAGAGTGCCGCGGATGGAAACGAAATGGATTCTGCTATGAAATGAAATGACGCCCCAGATCATTACGCCTGGTTGTCGGACCGTACGGCGGGCGAGAGTCAGATTGTTATCCCAAAACTATCCGTGGCGTCTCCAGACACGTCTTCGACGTGGAATACGGTATCATAGACTGGAGTAAAATTAAGTAAAATTATCTCTAGCGATGAGTCTCGCTTCGAAATGAGCCCCAATGACCAGCGAAGACGTATCTGGGGATGCCATGGTCAGTGGCGGGATACCAACCTGACAGTCGCCGGCCATACGGCCCAATAACCAGTGATGATAATCTGGTCTGCTATTTCATTTCATAGCAGGACTCCCCTTGTTGTCATTCGAGGCACCATTACGGCACAGTGGTACGACGACGACATTCTACGCCGTGTTGTGCTGGTCTTCATGATAAGCCATCATTGGCTGACAGTATACAGACAGACCACATAACTAATTTACTTTTCATAATAAAGGAAGAGTGCGACAGACGAATATGAAAAGAAACAGCTCGACAATCTAAGCAAGTGGGACTCTGGATCACCTACAAAACGACAAAGACATTCGATATGTAACAGTTCTGTCACTAAATGTAACTGGGTTTTCTCTTTTGATGCTAGTCAATTGTCAGGATGAGCATTACTGCAATGGGCATTTAATTCTAAATCATTATGTCAGGGTGAAAATCCTAAATAAATTAATTTTTCTCTCTTAACAACATGTGGGCAGGGTGGGTTCTTCCTTGGCTCGGGTATGAGGTAGAATGAAACAGCATTTTTACATAAGATAACTTTTATTGCAAGTTTCGTACAACTGTTTCCTTACTCGATGTTCTTGCACGGAGAACGGCAGCTGTGTCGTTTGCGAAGCCTTCTGCTGCGGCAGCGGCGTCGTCTGATTACGCGTGGCAGTGTGTATCTCGTGTCGCCTTCTCGCACAGCTGACTGGAGACGCGCAGCGCGAGGTGGCCCGTTTAATTATTGCGAGCGAAGTCGTGCATCGGATGGTGATACCTTGGATGTGGCATCCCAGTGTTTCTCTTCTCTAAGCGGCCGCATGTGTTGTGCGTCGGCCAGCAGAGCGGCGCGGCGGGGGAAGGCCAGTGTCCCGGACTCGAACAACGGACTCCCGCTTGCCAGTCTTCGGCTGTCAGATCTTCATCCCAGCTCACAGGTGACTGCTCATGTAAGGTCGTCTCCTTCCCGTGCTCACGAGTCACCCGGGTACGTAAAAATCAGACTTCAAATACCTTTTAACTTCTGTCTTCTGGCTCCGAGGCTGCTGCTTGCTATTCCATTACAGCGGCGGACTTGGTGCGTCTGTGTATGGTGTAGTCTCTTCTTGCATGACGGTCTTCAGCATCGAAACTGACTGAAAACAAATGCTACTCTTCTCTTCTTCCTTCGTCTCTCTGTCGGGCCCACTGCGTCTCGCGTATTTATTCACTTCAGTCCACTGGAGGTGAACGACTTCACGGTCATTGCCTCGTCTGTCACGTTGAACAGCTTCTCGAAGAATCTTCTTAACGTCGGTCATTGGCTCTTGGACTGTAGGCGAGGAGCTTTGCTCACATGTAACAGCTGAGAAACACGTGGGCCGGTCGGGCGATGCCCTGACGGCTGAATCGACAGCGTCCGCTTATGTGGAACTTGCTGACTTCATTGTCATTGTCTCTTCAGCTTTGCTGTTCTACCCGCTGTTTGCCAGTATGTAATTCTTCTAAACTAAACTAAATTTTTCATTTAATTTCTAATTTCTACTTCACTTTGATTTCACTAATTTATTTACTTAAGCACCACTCAACAGATACCACTAGGGATTGAAAGCAGAGGAAGGCACCGTCCAAAATACACTACTGGCCATTAAAATTGCTACACCCCGAAGATGACGTGCTACAGACGCCAAATTTAACAAAATTTTGCCAATGCTGTGATATGCAAATGGTTAGCTTTTCAGAGCATTCACATGAGGTTGGCGCTGGTGGCGACACCTACAAAGCGCTGACATGAGGAAAGTTTCCAACCAATTTCTCATACACAAACAGCAGTTGACTGGCGTTGCGTGGTGAAACGTTGTTGTGATGCCGCGTGTAAGGAGGAGAAATGCGTACCATTACGTTTCCGACTTTGATAAAGTTCGGATTGTAGCCTACCGCGATTGCGGTTTATCGTATCGCGACATTACTGCTCGCGTTGGTCGAGATCCAATGACTGTTAGCAGAATATGGACTCGGTGGGTTCAGGAGGGTAATACGGAACGCCGTGCTGGATCCCAGCGGCCTCGTATCACTAGCAGTCGAGATGACAGGCATCTTATCCGCGTGGCTGCAACGGATCGTGCAGCCACGTCTCGATCCCCGAGTCAACAGATGGGGACGTTTGCAACACAAGAACCATCTGCACGAACAGTTCGACGACGTTTGCAGCAGCATGGACTATCAGCTCGGAGACCATGGCTGCGGTTACCCTTGACGTTGCACCACAGACAGGAGCGCCTACGATGGCGTACTCGACGACGAACCTGGGTGCACGAATGGTATACGTCATTTTTTCGGATGAATCCAGGTTCTGTTTACAGCATCATGATGGTCGCATCCGTGTTTGGCGACATCGCGGTGAACGCACATTGGAAGCGTGTATTCGTCATCGCCATACTGGCGTATCACCCGGCGTGATGGTATGGGGTGACATTGGTTACACGTCTCGGTCACCTCTTGTTCGCACTGACGGCACTTCGAACAGTGGACGTTACATTTCAGATGTGTTACGACCCGTGGCTCTACCCTTCATTCGATCCCTGCGAAACCTTGCATTTCAGCAGGATAATGCACGACTACATGTTGCAGGTCCTGTATGGGCCTTTCTGGATACAGAAAATATTCGACTGCTGCCCCAGCCAGCACATTCTCCAGATCTGTCACCAACTGAAAATGTCTGGTCAATGGTGGCCGAGCAACTGGCTCGTCACAATACGCCATTCACTACTCTTGATAATCTGTGGTATCGTGTTGAAGCTGCATGGGCAGCCGTACCTGTACGCCTAATCCAAGGTCTGTTTGACTCAATGCCCAGACATATCAAGGTCATTATTACGGCCAGAGGTGGTTATTCTGGGTACTGATTTCTCAGGATCTATGCACCCAAGTTACGTGAAAACGTAATCACATGTCAGTTCTAGTATAACATATTTGTCCCATGAATACCCGTTTATCATCTGCATTTCTTTTTGGTGTAGCAATTTTAATGACTATAGTTCAATTCTTTTATCTTGGCGGCTCGCGCATGCCCGCCCAGACGCGGGAGATTGCTGCGTTGCCAGTTGCACACGACGCACGCGCCAATAGAAGCAGCGCCATAGTATAGCATAGTTCGCAAGCTTACGTGTAGGGGGGAGCGCGCAGTTCATGAAGCAAAGCCACCACGGCCGCATTAACCCTTTCGCTGCTACAAAGACTTGCTCCCTGCATTCCGCGCTGTGCGCGATTTTCTCACTGCACTGCTCGCCTGTGCAGATTTGTCGTGTTCCGACTGCTTTGACACTCTTATCAATCGAATCCACAAAAACTATTTGGCCCAAAAATTTTATATGAAATTTAGGTATCTTGTCCACATTTCATTCTCAATATTGTGGCAACTAAAATCGACCATACGGAAAGTATACGCTATGGACTTCTACCTCTGCAAACTCTCCAAAACTTCGTGCAATGTTTTACTACATTTAATGCTGCATAATAACTGCGTTGAACATCGAAACAAAATTAAGTCATTTATGAGGGGAAGGTATCAGTCAAGAAGACGTGTAAAAATCAAATTTTTGGGCCAAATAGTTTTTGTGAAATCGAATGATAAGTGTGTCAAAGCAGTGGGAACACCATGTGTCTGCACAGGCGAGCAGTGCAGTGATGACAGTGATGCAGCAGCGAAAGGGTTAATGATGAGACAAAGCACTAGAAATTACAAAAAATTGCATTCAGACGAATACAATTCGTGAAGTAAGGCACTTCGATATTGTTTTTAAATAATGAAAATATTAAGCACCACATAACGTTTGAACTCATAACCATTAGCGTAGTAGCCCAACAGCTTAACCGTTACGCTAACGTACCTCGCCTGGTTATATGATGCCATGAGGAGTATAACACGTCACGCAAAAAACTGACAAACACTGTTCGTATGACTATGAATTACTCACGCTTCGTCGAAGTACAATAGGAAATAAACAATTACCGCTGTTCTTTATTGCGAAAAAGCGGTTCGTGAGAGTGATACAAACGCCTTTCCTTGCTATCGCCTGAATTAGGAGTCTCATTGCTTGTTTGGTTTAATTAATTAATAGAATATGAAGCAATTGGTATAAAGAATGCTTTTTCCAAACTTTCTATAAAAGAATGTCTGCTATCAAGATATTGCTTTTGTTCTATTACTTTATTTACGACTGAACGTTTCTAAAACTGAAGACACTCGTCCATGCTCTGCACTGCAGTCGAGATGTGGCAACGTCGTTCTCTGTTCGTTGGCTGACTGTGTTTTGTGACGTCAGATGCGAAGAACGAACCTAAACTCGGCCGCCAACATAAATGACGCGCACTTTAGTAGTGTATAAAGCACTACGTCTTCAGGCCACGACTGGCCCATCGGAACCATCCGACCGTCGTGTCATCCTCAGCTGAGGATGCGGCCAGGAGAGGCGTGTAGTCAGCACACTGCTCTTCCAGTCGTAATGATGGTTTTCTTTGACCGGAGCCGCTACTATTCGATCGAGTAGCTCCTCAATTGGCATCACGAGGCTGAGTGAATCCCGAAAAATGGCAACAGCGCATGACGGCCCGGATGGTCACCCATCCAAGTGCCGGCAACGCCCGACAGCGCTTAACTTCGGTGATCTGACGGGAACCGGTGTATCCACTGCGGCAAGAACGTTGCCCCCGCCGAATTATGGACAAATTTACGTACCTGGGAGAATATGTAACAGGAAGAAACAGGAGGGAATAATAGAGAGGTTGAAGAAGATTGGGTTAACGTTCTGTAAAACCAGAGACATGTACAATAAAAGGGTTAAAATATATGATGTAAAGATAACTTTTGTGATACTGTATGCGATTGACACGATACAACTGCCCATATATAACGCAGAAACTGAAAAAGAAGAGAATAATACTGAAGAAAACGCTGGGTGAGAGATGGATTCCAAGGGCTAGGGAAAATCTTCAACGAACAAGACGACATCAGGAGAATTCAGACTGAAAAGGATAAGATTTACGAGACATGTGATCAGGATGGAAATGAACAGCAGGATGATAACAGTACGGGAAGCAACGGGAAGGACAAGAGGGAAGACAGGAACAAGCTAATCGTTGACCTCAGGAAGGAATGGTCAGAATTGAGTATCAAGGTGGAAGGGAAAGAAAATCGGGGAATATAGTACACAGCATTGACCGTCTTGTTACATAACCATGAAATGTATTCGCAAACTGAGGATACGGTATCACCACGGCTACAAAATTTAGTGGAAAAAAGCGAGAATTTGTGCTGAACTGGGATTGGAGGCTAGATTTCCATTTTTACGCTAGTAGTCGCCTCAACTGTTCGGCTATCCGAGTACGTATCGCAGACAGACACAAACCTCTATGTGTCCCAGTGTCTGCTTTGCGCAGTGCTCGCACAATTATGTGATTCCCGCATAAGGAGAGAATTATTTACTTTTCTTATTTTCCCGGTGCAGAAATCACACTGTGCGAGCAATATGGGAAGCAGTCATTGATACATGTGAAAATTTGTGTCTGTCCGTGAAACGTGCTCCAGTAGCCTATGTGGTTAAGGTGACTGCTCGTGTAAAGTGGCACATCCAGGTCTGAGTCACAGTCCAGCACCAATTTTCAGTTGTTTCCTGTAAATTGTACAGCTGTGTCGGTACCATATACACAGCTTGCAAATACGTTTCAAGATTTAATATGGCAATAAATCGTCAGTGGTGTCTGTTCCTTTGCATTTGCATTCATGTCCGAAGGTACATTTTATTGAACTTCACAGAGACTGTCGATACGTACACTGCATTGATGCTGTTAAGTAGTGTCCAGTGGGAAGGTAATGTGGGGATACATATGATGAACTTCTGCTCTGGAATATTTTACAGCATGTAACCATACCTTAGATACATCACTATGAGGCTAAACTTCGTGAAAAACTTATACGAAAATGTCTGATTTGCGGCCCTAGTAGTGAAACTGAAGTTAACACAATGTCTTACACTCCAAAATATCTCCTAGGAACTCGCACACAAATCAACAAAATTAGTAAATGGCCATGGAATAGTATCTTCTAGAATAAGACATGAAATTCAAAATAACAATAGATTTATTACACAAAGATCGAGAGTGACATCATAAATAAACTGAAATAAACAAACTTTAATTCAGTTCAAGAAACTGTTTAATGAAATAAATTATGACTGATGTGCGGTTGACAATGTTTAGGGGAATGGGTGGAATAATTTACTACACCTCCACCCTTAAATATGGATACCGCGATCTGGCTGAATCTGCGTTGGATGAATGTGATTGTGGGCTACAAAGCTGTAAACTATTACTATATGTATAAGACGGCTACTCGGAAATTAAGATCTGATCGGCCGTGAAATGGAAACAACATTGAAAATTAAAAATGTTTCATTTGTAACAGTTTGCTACACCTTCCAGCTACTTCTCTACATAGTCGTCGCTCCTTAGGCATTTGTCTTAGCGTTGTACTAACTTTCCAATACGCTCGTCATAGAAGTCATCGGCCTGAGCTTTCCGCCACTTCTACGCTTCCCATCGAAAACGCCGCAGAGGTGTCCTCATGGCCGAGAATTGTCATGAAGAATGAAATGGGTGAAAGGTAATTATGTAGCATGAAATCACGCAAGCCTCGCAGCGAGAAACCATATTTAGCGGCAGACATTATTGTTCTAGGTATCTTTAGGTGCTCACAGTGCGCTCAGAACTAAAAAGATTGACGTGACGCGATCAACAGGCTTACTAGAGACATTTTCCAACAAATCTGTGCAAAACTTGGTCGGATTTTTACTGTCGCTTTCATTCCCCGACCTATCTGACTCTAGTTTTCGAATAGCGTAAGAGCACTCCGTGTACAGTGAGAATTCACCGTAAAAGCTCCTAATTCTCCAAAGCTGCCAAATGCACGCTATACACCGGTAGAAGTCTGCAGCGCTATGACCAGCGCCTCTGCGTCAACTCAAATGGTGGACGTCGGACGTCAGTCTCCTTCTCTCATCCCAGGATCTGCGACCACGTGTCTAGATCAAACCAGAAGATACGACTCGTACGCAGATCCAGGCTCTCGCCCAAATATACGATCGGACTCACCTAGCGGCCAATACCCGTATACTTTTCTCCGTCACTTTACTATCATTTCAAAACGGCGGACAGAGCCATCACACCGACGTCATCTCAGACTCCGTCGCAATCTGTTCCACCGCGCGACCGTGGCGCGGGGCGCGGACGGCGGAGTGAGCGCGCCGCGGGCGGAGGGTATTTAAATCGGCCGCCACCGCGACCGAACCCAGTTCCCCCTGAGCAGCCATAGCGTACGGATCTCCGTGCCGGCAGGTTCACAGGAGCTCAGTCCGTCAGTTCACCTGATGATGGCGACATGTATGATCGCCGAAATATTGTGCCCGCTGGACACTGTAGACCGGCAGTACACCCGTGGATATTTTGATTATCAAATACGCCGGGAGAAACTCAAGAATCACGAAGTAAATACTGATGTAATGTTGTTCAGCACACTGTCCCCGGTCACCAAGAAAATATCTCTTATCTGTACATATACCCCAAAGACCTGTTGGAACTACCAATATCATGACACTTACCTGTGGTTGTGAAGCTTGCATAGGAAATAAGCGAACAATGCCAGAACCCGACACTACAAATGAGATATATCCGGAAAATATAAAACGAGATAAGGAAGGTTAGAAACTGAAACACATTCTGAAGGAATTAAATTGAAATTTGCCGAAGAAAATAATGTAGGAACAGTAGCTCAAGTTGTTTAGGCGCGTCCACCGAATGTCGGTAGAGGATCACACTACTAACGTGAATGAAGGAGACAGGACAGGAAGGCATGAAAAGTCGTGGAAGACCAAGAAAAACGCCGGAGAACAGAACAGAATAAGAAGGCAGAGTCGATGACAAAGGCAGTGCCGCGGGGTATGGAAGTCCCCCGTGTGCTCAAGGATCTGATGATGGACGTAATTGAATAATTGTACATTTAAAACAAAATGGAAATACGTAAAATTCAATTTAAATTTTAGTGACGTTGATTTTGACGTGTGAGTGCATGTGAATTTGTCGAAAAAAAATGCCTACTTACAAACTGAATAGTCATTGTCTTATACAACTGTCTAGGAATTTGTGTCAGGAATAATGTGAGATTTCTGGAGAAATTCCGGACCTGGTATCTGCCAGAATAGAGGATATTTATCGATTCATGTTGCGGAACGAGATATTTTGATAATACTAGTCCTTACAACTACCTATATGATTAAACAACTAAAACTATCACCTTGCACACGTCATAGGTGCCTATCTAACGTCTTCGGACGACAACAAAAACTTGACTTTCAGTACTTTATGTAATAACTGACCGAATTTAAAAATTTAAAATTGTGACATAATCTACTCGTTGAGAGGTATAAATAATCTGACGCTAAAAGTTCAACACAGTCAGTTAAGTATTAAAGCTAGAAACTGTGTCTGTGATTAACTCACAGGCGCAAATTACCAGATTATATTCATCGGAATTTGGGAATTAGAGCACTTAATGGCTTCCAACAAACAGTATCCACATATATCATTGAGTGTACCAGTTATAGTTTTGACTTTATTAGATTATGGGTAAATCATCCAAAACTAATGAAATCAACATAATTAGGATTTCGCGTCTTCAACAGCAATGGCTTTACATTCTTAATTAGCTCGTTTCTAAGTTAATAAAACAATCGACGCTGTTTTATAGGTGGTAGTTCGATCTCTTAAGAATGGCGCAGGAGGGGCGTTACTTGTAGCTACTAACTGAGGTGAATGTTTCCGCCAGTTTTTGTACATACATACTTATCCTTACAAAAAAAAAAAAAAAAAAAAAAAAAATAGTAGTACCACATAAACCGGAAGTGTAACAAAAATTTGCCATTAACTGTATATTAGAACTGTAATTTTAATCGTCCATTCACAACCTGTGAAGTTGCCCATATGTGGTGCAGTCGCCAGAGCGGTCTTAGCACACTTTCGGCCTCCTACCGAAGCTACACGTATTTGACAATGCGTCGCCTTACGCCTGTGACACATTTAGGTAACTGTTATTGCAGGGGTGCTGTTGGTGGGCAAATAGCTTGGAATTCCGTTATCATGTTTCACTGTCCGGCAAAGCGCGTGCTGCGCGGCTGTTATGGCAGGCAATATATATCGACGCTCCTGTGCCACCCAACAGATTCGTCCTTCTGCTCTCCCGGCCAAGATTTATCGAGTCGTGGCTGCTTTCCTTGTCCGCTGTCTCATTGCCACCATCCGTTACTAATGGTTTTCTCTGCCGCTTCCGCCTTGAAGAATCACATTTAGTGCTTCGCCGGTGGCTTTTTGGGCGACCGTATCTGAGAGAGTAAAAAAAAAAAGTGAGCCCGATGAATTTCATAGGCTTACAGTGAAACAGCGGAAATTTACTCAACAATGAAGATACTTGAAGAGCCACAATCAATTTTGGATCATTCGGAGGCTGTATGCACCTATCGCAGTATTATTAGATTTGCCTCTTTCCTAGACACCGTGTTTTTTTTTAAATTATTTCCTTGAACTCTGATCTCCATTATTACACACTACGCTTTTTTACCACACTACCGCCAAGAGTTTCTGCTTGAGTTTAAACTTCAATTCGGATCGTATAATGTTGATTTTCCGTAGTTTTTCTACGTTTCACAACTCTATATCAAGGATATTATCTGTCTGTTAGCATCAGCAAATAATCTCAGACAGACACTGGTGTTTTCTGAATTGCAATTTATGTTCACAGTGAGTAGCGGCACACCTCTCACGCTGAGAGTAAATTACTTTTACAACGTCTCTCAGTCGAGTACTACAGGCTGAGTGTTTCTTACGGCATTCCCGCAAATGTGTGGTTCAAACATCTTTCAGGATTTCACTTAGAACACTATTATATACTGGCTACAAACTGTACATTCATCCTAATGGAATATCTATAAACGACTTCTGACAGCCATTCTGTAGTGTATTTATCCACTGGGCGTCGCAATGAATAAAAAGTCAAGTTCTACCACTCCATCCAAATCATTGAAACTTATGCACTCCGTCTCCAGTTACTCTGTTTCACCCGTATTCTTTACTAACTGGTCAAGTTTCCATACCTCGTCAAACATCTGGAACACCTTGGTCGGTCCTATTTTTCCCGTGTATCTGAATTCCAACATCCGCCTACATCCACCATGGTGGAGAACACTCTATCAGCATGTCCTACAATCTACACATCTCTGAACATCCCATGCCAACTTCCTGGGTAATTTCTATCAGTTTCCGCTCCCAGACAACAAAATAAATTCTATTATTTATTCGTTTTAGAAGTACCAGGAAACAGACTGTGCTGATTTTAAAATATACATATTTGTATACATGAGTAATTCAAAAACATATAAACGTAATAAAATGAACACATAGGGAAAATAGAGTAAGAAATCAGTATTTACATAATACACACAATAGTAAGAAATCAATATTCACATAATACGCACAGGAGTAAGAAATCAGTTTTACATAATAAACACATTTACACTAGTTGTGTCGAGTATTTGGCAACATCGACTGCGTTGCTATAAGCCAAGGCCAGTTCCGGTCCTGTACAAGACTATGGGCAGAGACGACACGTCAGGAGATGGCTTGTTGTTTGTTCATCTCCACACTCACACAATGTGTCTCCGCCTTGTGCGATGCCCCATTTCTTCAGGTTGTCCATCGTTCTTGCAACGCCAGAGCGCAGTCTGTTCAAGGACTTCCATGCGCACCATCCTTCTTGGTCTCCAGGTGTCACAGTTTCTTCGATTACGTCTCGCTGTGGGTGGACAGGATTTCTTTTTTTCCACGGTTCAACCCTGGATATACTTTGATCTCTGTCAGTTGGAACAGAAGACTAGACAGTTCTTCCTGGACTTCAGTCGAGGTGGTGGTGGCTGATGTTCGTGCAAGGGGTGGGCCGGGTTATTGCAGACCTTTAGCGTCTCGTTGCTAGCAGCTATCTCGCGTATAATATCGGGTGGGGCTATACCGGCAAGTGTGTACAGATTCTGTATTGGAATGTGCTTCAGACAGCCTGTGATAGCCTGCAGGTTTCATTCAGGGCGGTGTCCACTTTTTTTGCATGTGCAGAATTGTACCACACTGGAGCAGCATACTCGGCAGCGGAGTACCAGAGTGCCAGGACAGTTGTTCTTACTGTCTGGGGATGGGCACCCCATCCAGAACCAGTCACCTTCCGCAGTAAGCAATTTCGCGATGAAACCTTGGCTTTAAGGTTGGTGCAGTGTGCCTTGAAGGTCAGAGAGCAGTCCAGGGTAACACCAAGGTAAGCGTTCCAACTATTTTCTATTCCAGTTCACATGGAGCTGTCGAGAAGTTTCTCTGTTCTCCAGACGAGAAGCATATGTTTTAGTTTTTGATGGATTTGGCTTGGGATGATTTTCCTCATAATATTCTGAGAGAATCTTCAGAGTAGCAGTGAGATTTTCTTCTACTGTCTCAAAATTCTTACTCTGAGTTGCCAAAGCCAGGAGAGAAGCCTGGTAGTCAATAAGATCTCTGAGCAATGACCCCATGAAAGGCCCCTTGCACTCCAACATTACACCTAACCAGATTGCTCATCAAATCTTGAGAAATGGCAAAACAAATAAAACAAGAAGACCACCTAAGCTTCAAAGAAATATCGAACAAGAAACATGTCACTTGTCCAACCCATTCACTATCAAGGAGTTGGAAGACGCCATAAAAAAGAGTAAGACAGGCAATGCAACCGGACTAGGTGATATGCTTATGGAAACCTTACCAAGCAATGGATTCTACTGCTCTTCAATAACTGCCTGGAACGATGCCAAATCCCTAAAATCTGGAGGAAGACTAAATTTTTTGCCGTTCTGAATCCTGGAAAGTAGCCAACAGACCCAAAGAATTTCAGGCCAATATCACTTCTGTGCCATCTTTACAAGGTTTTCGAAAGTCTGTTATTGAACCGCATAACACTACTGGTCGAACCTCTTCTCATCCCAGAGCAAACTGGATTCAGACCAGGAAAGAACTGCTGTACACAGACCCTTAAACTGGCACAGCACATAGAAGATGGTTTTCAGCTCGGAAATATCACTGGAGTGGCCTTTGTCGATCTCTTTTCAGCCTATATCACTGTAGAATATCAAATCATCCTAAGGAAGATTTACGACCTTACCATTGGCTTCAGGCTTACGCAAATCGTTGCCACCCTGTTGTAGAATCGACGTTTCTTTGTAGAATTTCAAGGCAGGAGGAGCAGATGGAGAATACAAAAGAAAGGGCTCCCACAGTGTCTTAGCACCAATCTTGTTTAATATCTACACCAATGACCAACCACTTCCTCTCCACACAAAAAGCTTCCTATGTGCAAAAGAAAAAAAAATCAATTCTGAGATTTACCCTTCCCATTAACTCTAACCTACCACACTTCTCCCTTTTCGAAAGTAATGTTTAAATCCAGATTTTCCTGTAAACCTACCCTCCTCCTACCACCTAGACCATTCTGCATTGGTGTACAAAAAATTAAAGACCAAAGTACCACCGAGCGAGGTGGCACAGTGGTTAGGACACTGCACTGGCATTCGCGAGGACGTCTGGTCAAACCCAAGTCCGGCCATCCTGATTTATTTTTTACTGTGATTTTCCTAAATCGCTTGTGGTGAATGCCGGGATGCTTCCTTTGTAAGGGCACGGCCGATTTCCTTCCTCATCCTTCCCTAATCCTCCTAACCAACCAGCCGACTAAAGTAGCTTTCGCATGATGTCTCACTGCCAAGTAAAAGAGCTCGATGAGATTTGGATCGCACATAATAAAAACTGCTACAGAATAGTGCAGAAGGTAACTGAAAGAAATAGGCAATGAGACGAACAGAAATTAAAGTTTTATTAAGAGACAAAAATTACACTGTCACCGTAATTTATGATGGTCCCCTGTACATTACAAGAGGTAGGACGTGGTTTTCTTCTCAGGGTGTTCGATCACCACGGGCGGCAATGCATGCTGTCCAACATGCCGCTATGCCCGACAAAACGTTCTTGTGGTAGGGCATTCAAAACTTCCACCAGCGCAGCTGACAAATGTTGGATGGTCATTGGTGCATGTAGATTTTCTGCAATACATCTTCCCAAGACATCTCACATGTGCTCTGTGAGATTTAAGTCGGGGGAAGTGACAGGACAGTCCTCTCGTTCCAACAGCTTCTCTACCTGAGCAGCTCGTTGTGGACGCCCACCGTCGTGCATGAAAATGAAGTCAATGCCGAATACACTACTTGAAATTCAGACATGGGAAGGGGTACAGTGCTTCAATAACGATGACCGGTGACTGCACCGTTTTCAAAAATTTGGGGGTCAGGAGATCCATGTAACTTTATGCGTACCCACACAGTTGCTCCTAGGGTGCCGAATCAATTATCTTCGACTATGTTCGTGGGTGCATTACACGTTCCCATCTTTCGCCACATGAGTGTACGTCCAGCACTGTTCAACTTGATCGATTTGGTGGTCCAGATGTTATGATGTGCGGAGGCATAACGCTGTACGGGAGTACTTACCTCAAAATGTTTCAACACCTTACGCTCACAGGCCAACGTTACTACGACACTGTACGCCTTCCGATGTGCGTCTTCTCAGGGTTGCATTCGGCCCTGTCTTCACTTTATGCATAATACTGCGAAGGTGGAGAAGCTCGTGGAACTAGAAGATATTCAGCAGATACACTTGCCTGCCTGTTCCCCCTTCTTAAATCACATCCAGCACATGTGTGTTTAGGATGCGTTGGGGCGACATATTGCAGCATGCCCATATGCACCAACGAGTTCTTAACCAGGCTAGTTGAAGAATGCACAAGAACTGCTTACCAACGCTGCAGCCAGCATGGAAGTATGTTGTTCGCAATTACTGTCTTCCAATAAAAGTGTCATTTCTGTTGGTCTCGTTGCGTATTTCTTTCACTCATCCGCTGTACTCTATTATGCTATACTACACCATGCTATACTAAACTGTAGCAGTTTCTATGTATGGTCATAGATTCATCGAGTTATTTTATTTGACAACGAGTCATCCGAGAGTTACTTTCGTCTTTACGTTTGGCACACCAGCGTACAGGTACATGTACATAATTTATGTACTCCGACAGCTGTTGCACAACACATAGTGGAGGGAACACCGTGCCAATGTTACTCATTCCCGATAATTATCACAGATACTCTTTCATATCAGATTCACTCCAGAGTCATTTCTGTGCTTGTCTGTGTACCGTGAAATGTTACCAGCAATCCACAGAACCACTATCCTTAAAGTTGCAAGAGCACATGCATCATCATCTTACGAAAGCAAGGTAGTAGGTTATATTCGCGCCAAATGTTTTTATGTATCTTTAATTAATTTGAGCACAGTTACATAGTGACCCCTTGCCTTGTCCGCTGCCAGCTCGCCCACGGAGGGAAACTGAGGCGGTAGAAATAACAGACAGAAAAAACTCAAACGCCACGACATTGTAATCCACTGGACACCTGTGTGAACAGCGACCATCGAATATCCAAATTTAAAGACGGAGAACAGTCATTCACAAAAATCAGTAATTTATTGCAGATCAAGATTTCGACTGTAACTATCGTGTTCTGCCCAGTCGTCTAATATAGGGTACCTAGCAAGCTGTTTTCTCGGACAGCTTGGCAACAGTTCAAGCAGATCTTACTAATGGAATTTATTACAGTAAGTTAAATTCACAATACTTATCTTTGCGTTTTCACAAAGAGGTGTCGCAAGGAACTGGCGATATGCAAGTACTCAATGTCTTTTGGTATATACAACAACAGTTCACAACTGACGGCTAAAGAGTTTGGATGGCGGCTCGTCTTCTAGTGCGGCCGCGGCTTCCCCGAAGGGATACGTATGTTCTCTTTGTATAGGGGCCGCTCCTGTCGTGGTGTTGTCCTAGTTAGCGTATTATTGGCTGACATCGTCTCACAGCCCTTTCTGCTGTAAAATTCCAGGCCGACGTGCCGGCGCTTGATGTTACGCCGGAACAATAGCATAATCATCAACGGTGCTTTACCACACGCCGGCCGGGGTGGCCGAGTGGTTCTAGGAATAGAAAAGCAACTGGAATCACTCAACAGAGGAAAGTCCACTGGACCTGACGGGATACCAATTCGATTCTACACAGAGTACGCGAAAGAACTTGCCCCCCTTCTAACAGCCGTGTACCGCAAGTCTCTAGAGGAATGGAAGGTTCCAAATGATTGGAAAACAGCACAGGTAGTCCCAGTCTTCAAGAAGGGTCGTCGAGCAGATGCGCAAAACTATAGACCTATATCTCTGACGTCGATCTGTTGTAGAATTTTAGCAAACAGAACACAGCATGTTGTTATCAATGGAGAGACGTCTACAGACGTTAAAGTAACCTCTGGCGTGCCACAGGAGAGTGTTATGGAACCATTGCTTTCCACAATATATATAAATGACCTAGTAGATAGTGTCGGAAGTTCCATGCGGCTTTTCGCGGATGATGCTGTAGTATACAGAGAAGTTGCAGCATTAGTAAATTGTAGCGAAATGCAGGAAGATCTGCAGCGGATAGGCACTTGGTGCAGGGAGTGGCAACTGACCCTTAACATAGACAAATGTAATGTATTGCGAATACACAGAAAGAAGGATCCTTTATTGTATGATTATATGATAGCGGAACAAACACTGGTAGCAGTTACTTCTGTAAAATATCTGGGAGTATGCGTGCGGAACGATTTGAAGTGGAATGATCATATAAAATTAATTGTTGGTAAGGCGGGTACCAGGTTGAGATCCATTGGGAGAGTCCTTAGAAAATGTAGTCCATCAACAAACAAGGTGGCTTACAAAACACACGTTCGACCTATACTTGAGTATTGCTCATCAGTGTGGGATCCGTACCAGATCGGGTGGACGGAGGAGATAGAGAAGATCCAAAAAAGAGCGGTGCATTTCATCACAGGGTTATTTGGTAAGGGTGATAGCGTTACGGAGATGTTTAACAAACTCAAGTGGCAGACTCTGCAAGAGAGGCGCTCTGCATCGCGGTGTAGCTTGCTCGCCAGAGTTCGAGAGGGTGCGTTTCTGGATGAGGTATCGAATATATTGCTTCCCCCTACTTATACCTCCCGAGGAGATCACGAATGTAAAATTAGAGAGATTAGAGCGCGCACGGAGGCTTTCAGACAGTCGTTCTTTCCGCGAACCATACGCGACTGGAACAGGAAAGGGAGGTAATGACAGTGGCACGCAAAGTGCCCTCCGCCACACACCGTTGGGTGGCTTGCAGAGTATAAATGTAGATGTAGATGTAGATGTAGGCGCTACAGTCTGGAACCGCGCGACCACTACGGTCGCAGGTTCGAATCCTGCCTCGGGCATGGATGTGTGTGATGTCCTTAGGTTAGTTAGGTTTAAGTAGTTCTAAGTTCTAGGGGACTAATGACCTCAGAAGTTAAGTCCCATAGTGCTCAGAGCCATTTCAACCATTTTTTGCTTTACCACAACAGTCGTACAGGTACCAACATGTCAGAGCATAATTTTGTGACAAGTATCACTAGCCTCTATATGGCAGAAAATGTCACGTAAAAACTGGGGTCATTTATTACAAGTTTGTGATCTGTTTCGGTACCTGTATGATTCTTCTAGTAATATACAGATGATAACTACGTTACAGTCGAAATCTAAATCTGCAATAAATGACGGATTTTTGCGACTGAATACTGTCCTTTAAATCTGATTCTAAAGTTTTCGTTGATTTCGTGTTCCATGGATCATTTGCACAATAAATCATAATGAGGTGAAACGAGTCATTTTACACTTAGATTGTAAATTAATTGGTAAACATGGCTACATGATGCACATTTATAAAATTTTCTTTATCCAGTTCTTATTTATTTATTTACTCACTTTTGTTAAATATATAGACGTGAGTTACTGACTCCTACCCACCACATTCAAATTTTACTTTTTTGTCTGTCAGACATTTTATATCACTGGGTAAGAGATCAAATAATTTAGTTGCAGCACTGTGTGCCGCTTTTGGTGCTAAAGACAACTTCAATGTGGGTAATGAATGTCCGGTATTCAGCTTATGTACATTATTGATCCTTTTGAACTACAGTGGATTATTTACAACGAATTTCATTAGCGAACGACTGTGGTGTGTAGGAGCAGTCAAAATGCCCATCTCCTTAAACAGATGTCAACAAAATGATAAAGGGTAAGCACCACATATTATTCTTACAGCACGATTTTTAGCAATAAAACATTTCTTTCTTAAAGATGAGCTACTCCATAACATTATTCAGTATAACAGTACTGAATAAAAATCTGCAAAATACGACAACTCACTGATTTGTTTCTTCCCAAAATTTGCAGTGATTCGAAGTGCACAAGTGGATGAACTATGTTGTTTTTAACGCTTAAAACTGCGGAAGATCAATAACTCTCGTCGTCACGGCCTCTGGTATTCCTCGCCGTGCGCATAACCGGACAGTGACTGCAGATCCCCGTCCGGCCATTTATTTTTAGGTTTCCTGTGATATACCTAAATCGTTTAAGGCGAATTCCGGAATGGCTCCTATAAGCGGACACTACTGGTACTCTTTCTTATCCTTCTTTAATCTGACTTGCACCCTGTTGCTAATGTCTTCGGCGTCAACGGGGCGTTAAATCTTCACTTTCCTTCTTCCTTCCCCGCCACTGTTGGAAGAAATCGCCAATTAGCGAGTAATAAACATCAAAGACTGAGGGTAGGGAATACATTTGCAGAGTATTGGACACAGGTATACCATCTACAACGCGGTACGGAGTTAGCTCATTTCGTAACTCATATTTATCGAGAATCACTTGCGCAGCGATTAGTGTCATGTGACAGGAAAAAGTACAAAATGGCTCTGAGCACTGTGGGACTTAACATCTATGGTCATCAGTCCCCTAGAACTTAGAACTACTTAAACCTAACTAACCTAAGGACATCACACAACACCCAGTCATCACGAGGCAGAGAAAATCCCTGACCCCGCCGGGAATCGAACCCGGGAACCCGGGCGCGGGAAGCGAGAACGCTACCGCACGGAAAAAGTACAGGCCACTCCTGTTTATAAGCAGTATAACAGACTGGATGCACGGAATTGTACACAAATATCGCTAACTTCTGTCATTTGCATACATGTAACTGACTGTAGGAATATTTGAATAATAGATCCAGTACCTTATAAATAATTAATAGACGGCGAATGTTCTGTAGAAACGAAAGCAACATAGGATGTGCCCAAAGGAAGCGTAAGAGGACGTCTAATTTTATCAAATGTATGAAGGATCAGCAGCACTATAAGGTTTTCCCCTTACGATGCAGTTGTGTACAGGAGGACTCGTTGTTGGACGATTCTAAGGAACTTCAGAAAAAAAAAACTTGACAACATTTCCCCGTGGTGTATTGAAAGGCAGTTCTCTTTAATGCCTATAACAAAGGGAAAGAATAACATAGTATCTGATTACAAAATTAGTGGCAAACATATTCAGCAATCCACATCGTTAAACTATTTAGAGGCCATACTGACAATAAATATGAAATGGGGCATTCAGGTAAAATCATTATTGGGGAACGCGAATGAAAGACTTACATTTCTTGGACGGTTTCTGAAAATTGTGTTGCATCTCTAAAGGAAATCGCATAAGAATCCAGTGGAACCAATTCTAGAATATTGTTTCAGTGTTTGGAGTCCTTATCATGTAGACAGTTCAGCAGACATCCAGGAAAATGAGAGTCGCAATGCTACTAGGATCGTTACAGATTGGTGCAGCTCATGTGGAAGTATAACAGAGATGGTCACACGTAGGGAGCCTGAGAAAACGACGAGAGAGGTCAGTAGGTGTACAAGACAGTCATTTTTCCCTCGCTCAGCACGCGAGTGGAATAGGAAAGAAATTTGATAAAATTAGTACGATTTACACTCCGTCATGCGCAGTTCCGCGGCCGGCCACCGTGGCCGAGCAGTTCTAGGCGCTTCAGTCCGGAACCGCGCAGCTGCTACGGTCACAGGTTCGAATCCTGCCTCGGGCATGGATGTGTGTGATGTCCTTAGGTTAGTTAGGTTTAAGTAGTTCTAAGTCTAGGGGACTGATGATCTCAGATGTTAAGTCCCATAGTGCTTAGAGAAATTTGAACCATTTTGAATAGTTCCGCGCCTTGCGGAGTACTTATGTAGCTGTAGAATTCGTACATAGCTATGATTGCTTCAATTTATGGTAAGTTCCTATGGGTCAAACCGCTGAGATCATCGGTCCCTAGGCTAACATACTACTTAATCTAACTTACACCAACTTACACTAAGGACAACACACACACCCATGTCCAAGGGACGGCTCGAACCTCTGACGGGGGCAGGCGCGCGTGACAAGGCCCCCAGACCGCGCGGCTACCACCGGCGGCTGTGAAGCTGTATCGAAGGTTTCCTACTGGTTAAAGTGTGAAAGGTTTGCACTACGTTCCGATTCTTAATGTGGAATTTGTTTCCAGCCTTCCTCGGGTATCGCAAATAGCAATAGGCGTTCAAGGCCCAACTGACGGTCTGTTCCATCACAAAGATATTTGCTGGAGTTCACTTCACGTTCTCAGTTTATGGACAGTAGTGTCAGAATACTGATCTGTGAAAGTTTCGATTTCGAACTGTTTGGTAGCTTGGTTTGTCTAAATTATTCAGTCCTATATTCATTTTAACAGTGACGTAAAGAAAAGGTCCTAATATGAACCATAAAATGAAATTGTTGATTAGGATGACTTCATCCAACCACCTCTATTTCATTTCACTGTTGTCGTAACAGACCCAAATAAACAGTCCACAGACTTCCGTACGGTCAATACACGTAAATATGAGTTCGTATCATGTTCGCTGATATGGCAGTACGAGCATTTTTTCCCACTAGGAAAAACTATACCGCTGTCATACGTAAATAACGCGTTTTAGTATTTGTTTACTAATAGCCGCTCACACAGTTGCAGATGACATGATGTATGCCAAGAAAAACGGCAACAGAAAACGCACTGAAAATATGCGGCAAACAGCGACAACAATTCTTTAAACCATGTTGTCACTTAGAATAAAAGGGGTACTACGAAAGTATCCACTGAAAACAATATTTAAAAAACAAACAGTACAAATGTAATAATGTGCTACAATGTTTTACAACTATGCCATTTTCTGGACGTTTTAGATTTATAGAACCCACTGATGATGGCGATATTTTTCGCTGAAACTAGTTTGTGGAATAAATAAGTAAATAAATAAGAAAGTGTTTTTGCATCAAGGCGTATTCACAATTTCCGTATTGTTGTTATGATTCTTTCCGTTGATATCATATGATACACTCCTGGAAATGGAAAAAAGAACACATTGACACCGGTGTGTCAGACCCACCATACTTGCTCCGGACACTGCGAGAGGGCTGTACAAGCAATGATCACACGCACGGCACAGCGGACACACCAGGAACCGCGGTGTTGGCCGTCGAATGGCGCTAGCTGCGCAGCATTTGTGCACCGCCGCCGTTAGTGTCAGCCAGTTTGCCGTCGCATACGGAGCTCCATCGCAGTCTTTAACACTGGTAGCATGCCGCGACAGCGTGGACGTGAACCGTATGTGCAGTTGACGGACTTTGAGCGAGGGTGTATAGTGGGCATGCGGGAGGCCGGGTGGACGTACCGCCGAATTGCTCAACACGTGGGGCGTGAGGTCTCCACAGTACATCGATGTTGTCGCCAGTGGTCGGCGGAAGGTGCACGTGCCCGTCGACCTGGGACCGGACCGCAGTGACGCACGGATGCACGCCAAGACCGTAGGATCCTAAGCAGTGCCGTAGGGGACCGCACCGCCACTTCCCAGCAAATTAGGGACACTGTTGCTCCTGGGGTATCGGCGAGGACCATTCGCAACCGTCTCCATGAAGCTGGGCTACGGTCCCGCACACCGTTAGGCCGTCTTCCGCTCACGCCCCAACATCGTGCAACCCGCCTCCAGTGGTGTCGCGACAGGCGTGAATGGAGGGACGAATGGAGACGTGTCGTCTTCAGCGATGAGAGTCGCTTCTGCCTTGGTGCCAATGATGGTCGTATGCGTGTTTGGCGCCGTGCAGGTGAGCGCCACAATCAGGACTGCATACGACCGAGGCACACAGGGCCAACACCCGGCATCATGGTGTGGGGAGCGATCTCCTACACTGGCCGTACACCACTGGTGATCGTCGACGGGACACTGAATAGTGCACGGTACATCCAAACCGTCATCGAACCCATCGTTCTACCATTCCTAGACCGGCAAGGGAACTTGCTGTTCCAACAGGACAATGCACGTCCGCATGTATCCCGTGCCACCCAACGTGCTCTAGAAGGTGTAAGTCAACTACCCTGGCTAGCAAGATCTCCGGATCTGTCCCCCATTGAGCATGTTTGGGACTGGATGAAGCGTCGTCTCACGCGGTCTGCACGTCCAGCACGAACGCTGGTCCAACTGAGGCGCCAGGTGGAAATGGCATGGCAAGCCGTTCCACAGGACTACATCCAGCATCTCTACGATCGTCTCCATGGGAGAATAGCAGCCTGCATTGCTGCGAAAGGTGGATATACTCTGTACTAGTGCCGACATTGTGCATGCTCTGTTGCCTGTGTCTATGTGCCTGTGGGTCTGTCAGTGTGATCATGTGATGTATCTGACCCCAGGAATGTGTCAATAAAGTTTCCCCTTCCTGGGACAATGAATTCACGGTGTTCTTATTTCAATTTCCTGGAGTGTATATTACAACCATCCTCTGCACTATTTGACGGTCTCTTTTCTTGACGTCTGTGGTTGTACCTGCACGTCTCCACTTCACAGTTACATCATCAACAGTCGAGTCGGCAGCTTTAGAAGGGTTGAAATGTCTCTGATGGGTTTGTTACTCTGGTGATTCTGAGTGACTAGGCTACGTTCGAAGTCAATGACCTCTCCTGACGGACCCATTCTGCCATTGTTGTTTCTCTACTGAAATCAAAAAACTCCGCCCTCGTTTTATACTGGCGAATCCAACACTAGTGACACCAAGTGGTTACATAAGGGTGTCCGAATACTTTTGATCAGATAGTGTATATGCACATACGTGACGATAACCTGCCATTCCGCTAAACTAGAAAGTTAACCGTTCCGTGCTAGTATACTGCAAGAAACGGGTCCTGTTCTTCTGAAGTGACGGTTTATTTCAAACGGCCCTAAGCACTATGGGACTTAACATCTGAGGTCATCAGTCCCCTAGACTCAGAACTAATTAAACCTAACTAATCTAAGGGCTTCACACACATCCATCCCCGAGGCAGGATTCGAACCTGCGACCGTGGTAGCAGTGCGGTCCCGGACTGAAGCACCTAGAACCGCTCGATCAGGCGGTTTAGTCTGTACACGTTAGTGTATACAACTTTCTTACCCAACTGGTTTCTGTCGTTACCATGGGCGTTAGTGAAAATAACTTAACACTAGAAAATTATCACGTCATCTGATCAACCGCTACCTTCTTTCAAAAATGCCGCGCGGGATTAGCCGAGCGGTCTTGGGCGCTGCAGTCATGGACTGTGCGGCTGGTCCCGGGGGAGGTTCGAGTCCTCCCTCGGGCATGGGTGTGTGTGTGTTTGTCCTTAGGATGATTTAGGTTAAGTAATGTGTAAGCTTAGGGACTGATGACCTTAACAGTTAAGTCCCATAAGATTTCACACACATTTGACCATTTTTTTTTTGTCTTTCAACAATAAAAAGCCTCTGAGGAAACATCATCTCTTTAAGTAATGAATTAAATTAACCTCAGTGAGATGAAAAGAAGAGAATCAATGGTGATGAAATCAGTGGCTCAGATGTTCATTTGTTGCAACACATTCTTTTAATTAAATTATGGTATCTGCCGACCTAGTAAATCTCTTAAGCTTAAGAAAACGATTTGTTAATTGCTTCGTGAAAGAAAAGTACTTCTTATTTGTAGAAGGAACTGTTGCTAGGAATGCATAAATGAACCACTTCTCTAACCACGCTCCTTTCGGAGAACTTCAGTTACCTCCTCGATCTTACAACAACACTCTCTTGCTTCGTCAGCCTCCAAAAGATGAATGACAAAGCAGACGTCTAGCACCTACTAAGAAATACACCAGACATTTTAAAAATTCTGAACAACGCAAAGATCGGGAGCGTGTGGTTCTGTTTGGCAGCTGCGCTATTGTCGTTTCGATGTGACCGGGACGGAAACATTCCCCGTGGCGCGTTTTACTGCACGCCTCCCTGGAGGCAAGTTTGATTCCGCCCTTAGTTGGAAGTTGCGGGAGGGTAAGAAAGGGAAGGGGGTTCAGACCGGGAGGGCTGGGCGTTTGTGGAGCTTACCGGTGCTAATCCACGCTGATAATCCACCCGTGGCGCCTAAGCTGGGGCTCACAGGCCGCCTTGAACAAGTGTCCTATTGATCACGGCCGGCTTTTTGTGCCCCTGCTCGACCCCAGTGTCTTCGCTTGCCGGACACGTCTTCCGCTCCTATCTCCATAAGACATGTGTCATCCTCCGGACCACTAGGTGAACGTTTTTCTTGTTTGTATCACTTTCGTGCTATTTTAAATCCTGAAATCACTGTATGCTGCATGTTTCTTGTCCTCAACCCCTCGTTCAATCCTGCTCAGGTTTGTCGCAAGTTTGTTTCTCCTGTAGTATTGGTTGTACTGGGATACATAACCGTACGGATAAGGTTATAAATGAAATGCTGCATGTTTCTTCCCCGCGGTACTTCACGAACGTTTGCAAATATTACACAGTATTACTTTGACTGAATGTTGTTATTTAGTTCGCCCGCATCTCGTGGTCGTGAGGTAGCGTTCTCGCTTCCCACGCCCGGGTTCCCGGGTTCGATTCCCGGCGGGGTCAGGGATTTTCTCTGCCTCGTGATGGCTGGGTGTTGTGTGATGTCCTTAGGTTAGTTAGGTTTAAGTAGTTCTAAGTTCTAGGGGACTGATGACCATAGATGTTAAGTCCCATAGTGCTCAGAGCCATTTGAACCATTTTTTTTGTTATTTAGTTCCCATTAATACCACACTTAACGTGCCATTATTCTTGTATTACGGAACTCTTCGCAATGTACTTCAGTCTCTTTTCTGTTTACCGCCCAAACACTTGATACTAACAAGGGAAACTCCCAATCGCACCCCCACAGATTTGGTGCTAAGATGGTCCAAAGGATAGCCTGTCAAAAACTGAACATAGATCAAGGATGCAAACAGTAAGAATATGTATCGAACTGTTAAAAAAAAAGCAAAATAGAAATACTGAACTGTCCAAGCTTAACAAGGGCAATGTCACGAGAAGTATAACAGCCGCGTCGTCGTAGTTAAGTGGTCACAGTGTTGAACTGTAAACCGGACGAGCCGTTTTCACAGCTCCCTCATGATATTTATTTATTTTTTTCACAACATTATGAACTGTCCGTCCGGTCATTGACATGTTTGTTCCCTTTCTGTAGTCTTGGCAGTTGTCAATAATATTGGCTATAGACTATGAGTCTTGTGGTAGTAATACGTTACCGTCGTAAGTAAAGGTGGTGAATAGTGGAGCAGACGAGATACCACATAGACGTCTCAAAGAAGTGAAAACAACAAATTAACAAGTGTGAATTATATTACAACAAAGGATTTAAAGAGTCAAAACTTCCAAAACGGAACGCAACTTCAAAAACGTTAAACATACATGTTTTGACAGAGCACAGAAAACTGTGTGATTGTGAAATTGTTGTGCTCATTTGTTGCACCTTATGTGACAAACTATTATGTTTTCATCATTTCCTCGGGAGTGATCACATTCACATTCATACGAATACCTAAATCGGGCAAGAAGGCATATCTCATTCACTGACCAGGCGTACAAATTAAGTGCTGCGATGTAAGAATTCTGTCATACAACAACGTATTGTCACTAATGCCGTGTACGACATACCAGACGTGTTTTCCGGTTGAGGATTCCGTTGACTTGACGCCTTGTCATCTAACTTTTGCTGTTTACATTCGAAAGCCACTTCATTTCAGCTGCTAATAGAGTAGTTGTGCAGAAAAAAATGGCTCTGAGCACTATGGGACTCAACTGCTGAGGTCATTAGTCCCCTAGAACTTAGAACTAGTTAAACCTAACTAACCTAAGGACATCACAAACATCCATGCCCGAGGCAGGATTCGAACCTGCGACCGTAGCGGTCTTGCGGTTCCAGACTGCAGCGCCTTTAACCGCACGGCCACTTCGGCCGGCAGTTGTGCAGAATCAACTGCCATTAAAGATCATTACGTTACACCTCGCTGTTGAAAACAGACGTTACACCACCACACAGACACAAATCTGAATACAGCGAACAGCGCAGGGGAAAACAAAAAGAATTGGCGCGAGAGAGGTTTGAAAACGGCCCGCCTGCACTCAGCCCTTGTGAGGAAAACTGAGGAGCCACTTCATTGAGAAGTAGCGGCTCCGGTCTCAGAAACTGACATACGGCCAGGAGAGCGATGTGCTGACCACATGCCCCTCCATCTCCGCATCCAGTAACGCCTGTGGGCTGAGGATGACACGGCGGCCGGTCGCTCCCTTTGGGTCTTCATGACCTGTTCGGGAGGAGAGTTTTTGATGTGTCAGGGGTGTACTCCGCGAACAAAGCAGTTTCTCTGTCAGCAGAGTAAATGGAGTGCATATGTTCTTTTTTTTTCCTCTAGGAAAATTGCCATGCTCAAATTATTCTCGGAACCGAGTACTGGATGAAACCTGAAGTACCTATCCCTGCAATATTTAGCGTAGCATGGAACGTGTATGGAAAAGGCAGATATACGTCATAGGAGGGGAAGTGTTTATTTCTGTCGACAAAAATATATATCTATTACGGTCGAAATTCAGTCTGACTGTGAAGATACCTGAACACTAGTAGCAGGCATAGGCAAACTCAAGATAATCATCGGATGTTTTTAGGGACACTCGACTACACCGTAACAGTTGCAGGATCCTTCCAAAAAAGATTGCTCTGATTAGCACGGAAATACCCATATCATGCGGTATTCGTCGGAGGCGATTTTAATCTACCGATTATAGATTAGGATGTCTATGGATTCATGGCAGCTGGAGCGAACGAATTGTCTTGTGGATTGCATTTGAACGCGTTTTCCGATAACTGCCTTCAACAACTAGTTAGGCAATCCACGGGAAATGGTAATAGTTTAGACCTTGTAGCTACAGATAGGGACGACCTTATCGACAGTGTCAGTATAGAGACAGGGATTGAGATCATGATGTCATCACAGTAATAATTGTCACTAAAGTTAATGAATCCATGAAGAAGATTATGATAGTATTTATGCTCGAAAAAGCAGTTAAGCTGTTGTTGGCATGCCACTTAGACAATGAAAAGACGTCGTTCCGTTCCAGTATGACAGACGTCGAGGTACTATGGGCTAAGTTTACACTGGCTGTAAATCACGCTCTGGAGAAGTACGTACTGAGTAAGTGGGTTAAGGGTGGAAAAGACACATCGTCGTTTAATAATAAAATTCGGAAAATCCTGAGGAAGCAAAGATAGTTGCACTCTCGGTTCGAAAAGAAACACACAAATGTCATCAGCCAAAAGATCGTTAATTCGTGCGTGCGTAAGAAGATCGATGCACGAAGCATACAACAGCTTCCACTGTCATACCTCAGCGAAAGATGCTACAGAGAACCTGAGAAAGTTCTGGTTCAAAATAAAATCACTAAGCGGGTCGGAGACGTCTATTCAGTCACTCGTTGCCCAGTTTGGGGAGGCAGCAAAAGACAGCAAAAGGAAACGTGATATTTTAATATATATGTTTGCATGGTCATCTTCTGCAACAGCTGTTAAATCCTGTCGTAAACTTAGTGCAATTAATTAAAGAGAATGTTACAAGTGGCGCGTTTCGCTAGTATTTGTAATGCACCTTCTGTGGTCATTCTGTAAATATGAATACATATTAGTTGTTTTAGATTAAAAACAATGTTTTGTTTATGAAGTTTGTAAATACGCGCCAAATTTATAAACAAAACTCTGTTTTAATCTGAAACAAACAAAAGTGTACAACCATATATGTACGTATTTGCAGAATGACCACAGAATATGGTTTCTAAACAAAAACGAAGTTAGTCTATTGGAAAATTCTCTTTAATTAATTGCCGAAATTTCAAGATGGAGAAACGGAAAATAACTCATGTTATAAATTTCACTTTTAAGAAATTATTCACGCAAGAACCCTCGTTTGACTGTCACACAGAATTCCCCAGAAAGGACATAGTAGTAGGCATTTATGGCTTAAAGAAGTATTCGAAAGAGATGAAGACAAATAAGCCGCCAAGTCCAGGTAGAATTCCAATCCGGTTTTACGGAGAGTAGTCTGCGGTATTGGTCCCTTACTTAGCTAGCTTGCATTTATCGCGAATCTCTCGTCCAGCGCAAAGTCGCAAATGACTGGAAAACGCGCAGATACCTCCCGTGTATAAGAAAGGTGAAAGATCGGACCTGCATAATTACAGACCAATATTCTCAGCGTGGGTTTGCTGCACAACTGTTGAACATATTTTGACTCGAATACAATAAATTTCCTTCAGACCGAAAAGCTTCCGTCGACGATTTTGAAACCATCGCTCTTGCAAAACTCAGCTTGCTCTTTTTTCGCAGCCGGCTGAAGTGGCCGTGCGGTTAAAGGCGCTGCAAGTCAAAATTAATAAGCGAAAGTCGTTCTGATACCTCTGGAAGCGGACCTCTTCTATCACAAGCTCTTTGCTTTCTACGTTTTGGGAGGAGGTAGTACGGACCAAAACAAGAAAGAAATGTCCATTAAACATCGACTTTAAAGTCCATACCCTAAAAGCTCTGAACACTTCTTAATCTTCGCTGCTGTGAAACACATCTCTTCTAGTGGACATGTGTTCACAGCTCTTAAGGTGTGCATTTTAAATGCGATGTTTACTGTGCAATTAGTTTTTTTCTTTTTTTGGTCCATACTACCCGCTCCCAAAACATGGAAATCAGAGAGTTCTCAGTAGAAGACTTCAATTGTCAGAGATAACCGAAGGATATTCGCTTATAATTTTCGACTCAGTCGTTTCCAAACCAGCATCACTTACCTCAAATTGATATGTTCCCCTTCTTCATCATCCATGAAAGTTTGTAGCATCATAACGGAATCATCCTGTATACGTAAATTGTCTCAAGGACAGAGTGGGCAGCAATTTACGGCTTTTTGCTGATGACGAAGCGGTGTACGTCATTCATTAACTGTATAAGGATACAAGATGACTTACACAGAATTTCTAGTTGGTGCTATGTATAGTACCTTGGTCTAAATGCATAGTAAGTTAATGCAGGTGAGTAGGGAAAACAATTATATAACTTTCGAGTACACCATTAATAGTGTACAGCTTGACTCAATCACATCGATTAAACATTTAGGCGCAACAATGCAAAGCGACATAAAATAGGACGAGCATGTAAGGCTGAAAGCAGGGATTTTATTGGGATAATTCTGGGAAAGGGTAGCACATTTATAAAACAGACCGCGTACGGAACACTTGTCTGACCCATTATTGACTACTGCTCGAATGTTTGGGATCCACACAAGGCCGAATTAAAAAAAGACAGCGAAACAATTCAGAGGTGTACTGCTAGATTTGTTACGTGTAGGAGTGATCAACAAGGAAATATTACGGAGACACTTCACGAACTCAAATGGGAATCCCTGAGGGGAAGACGACGTTCGTTTCGCGATGCACTATTGAGGAAATTTGGACGCCTGATATTTGAGACCGACTGCAGAACAATTCTACTGTCATCAACGTACATTTCGGTTAAGAACGACGGAGATAGAGTACAGGAAATTAGGCTTCGTAAGGAGGCTTAACAGACAGTTGTTTTACCTTCGCTCTACTTGCAAGTGGAACAGGAAAGGAAATGACTGGTAGTGGTACGAAGCACCCACGCGCCATGCACCATACAGTGGTTTGCGGAGTGCGTATGTATGTATACACTACTGGCCATTAAACTTGCTACACCACGAAGATGACGTGCTACAGACGCGAAATTTGACCGGCAGGAAGAAGATGCTGTGATATGCAAATGATTAGCTTTTCAGAGCACTCACACAAGGTTGGCGGCGGTGGCGACACCTACAACGTGCTGGCATGAGGAAAGTTTCCAACCGATTTCTCACACACAAACAGCAGTTGACCGGCGTTGCCTGGTGAAACGTTGTTGTGATGCCTCGTGTAAGGAGGAGAAATGCGCACCATCTGGTAGCAGAATATGGAATCAGTGGGTTCAGGAGGGTAATACGGAACGCCGTGCTGGATCCCAACGGCCTCGTATCACTAGCAGTCGAGATGACAGGCATCTTATCCGCATGGCTGTAACGGATCGTGCAGCCACGCCTCGATCCTGAGTCAACAGATGGGGACGTTTGCAACACAACAACCATCTGCACGAACAGTTCGACGACGTTTACAGCAGCATGGACTATCAGCTCGGAGACTATGGCTGCGGTTACCATTGACGCTGCATCACAGACCGGAGCGCCTGCGATGGTGTACTCAACGACGAACCTGGGTGCATGAATGGCAAAAAGTCATTTTTTCGGATGAATCCAGGTTCTGTTTACAGCATCATGATGGTCGCATCAGTGTTTGGCTACATCGCGGTGAACGCACATTGGAAGCGTGTATTCGTCATCGCCATACTGGCATATCACCCGGCGTGATGGTATGGGGTGGCATTGGTTACACATCTCGGTCACCTGTTGTTCGCATTGACAGCACTTTGAACAGTGGACTTTACATTTCAGATGTGTTATGACCCGTGGCTCTACCATTTATTCGATCCCAGCGAAACCCTACATTTCAGCAGGATAATGTACGACCGCATGTTGCAGATACTGTACGGGCCTTTCTGGAAACAGAAAATGTTCGACTGCTGCCCTGGCCAGTACGTTCTCAAGATCTCTCACCTATTGAAAACGTCTGGTCAATGGTGGCCGAGCAACTGGCTCGTCACAATACGCCATTCACTACTCTTGATGAACTGTGGTATCATGTTGAAGCTGCATGGGCAGCTGTACCTGTACACGCCATCCAAGCTCTGTTTGACTCAATGCAAAGACGTATCGAGGCCGTTATTACGGCCAGAGGTGGTTGTTATGTGTACTGATTTTTCAGGATCTATTCACCCAAATTGCGTGAAAACATAATCATATGTCAGTTCTGGAATAATATATTTGTCCAATGACTACCCGTTTATCATCTGCATTTCTTCGTGGTGTAGCAATTTTAATGGCCAATAGTGTAGATATCTCTTCAATTTTTAAGACATTGTTTGCGTTATGTGAATTTCTGAAGAGAACTTTAAGCGTGATATCCTCATTGTAGCTGTGTGTTTCGTGTTCTGACTTGCTTTCATGGTAATTCACCCATAAATAAAAACATAAACGCAAGCAGAAGATAGATGAGCTACTGCGGTATATAACCTCGATGAAATTCTCCTATATTTCGGCGGCTGGAAGAATCCAACAAAATGAGCATGTTAACCTTCTTACGATGGAAACGGTGTACAACAGGACTTGTTTGCCCCTGATTTCAATGTTTCTGACACAGTCCTGGAATTAAAATGACGGTATATAAAGCAAGGAAAGAAGAGTGTAAGGGAACATGATTGTTCAGAAGCTGCCAATACTACAATCTACAGCCAACTGCCGTAGATTGTGGATGACGTGTTGGACACGTGGCTCTGGGGCCGTAAAGCAAATTAATGTTCTCTCCTAACAAACTCTAGGCGGCCGATCGTTCGCCTACATACACGTTACATTAGATTATGCTCCTCTGAAAGAAGATGCCAAGTCCCCCGCTAGGGGTAATTGTAAGTGCATCATCCATCACAAAGGCATGACTTCCCAGTCCAATGCATGGGTCGATGAACTCTTAGAGTCAGGTCTAAGCAAACAGTTGTGAAAAATACAAGTGACCTAAGCGAGAACGCGATTCACGGCCCCTGAACGATCTCATCAAAGCACCAAAGTGCAAACTGCAGTGCGTGCACTTTGCTCACTAGACAAGCGCCAGCAGCGATAGTATCAAAATTCCCAGCCGGACTTTTAGCACACGTCAGAGGTCGGCCTCTCCCCCTAACAAGACAGCCGGTATACTACATCCCAAAGCTCATCCACTGTACTGATCATTCGGTTACCTGACTCAGATATACCGCGCGCGCTCGCACTCAGCTGTTACTAGCGCTTTGCGGCCTACGCCTGGCTGTACGCTGTGCCAAGACTCAGAAACATCACTAATTAGCCACAAGTGCAAACCAACTTGCAATTAATGGAAAAATATTTTGTTAGAAGTAAATAATAACCTCCGCAATCGTCACGCAAGATACGTTATTTTGTGCATCAATACCCTGATTGTACTAGCACGAACGCCAAAAATATTTCTTCATCTCTCACTAGTATTCTCAATGAGAATGAAACATGGCGCGTCCACGGGAAACCTGCATCCCGTCCTGCATACCGAGTATTCGAAACTTCTAGCTATGTTTCGTAATATATTAGACGTCTTTATTCAACTGTCTGCGTTACACTTTCTCAGCGTCCAGACAAACTTTGCAGCTCTGCGCTCCCTTGTTTATATTTCACGGTGTCCAGTGTTAGTCTTTCCTGATACAGATCCCACATACCTCAACAGTATTTCACAATATGTCATGCAGCGGCTTTTGAGCAATCTATTTCCATGTTCCATCGGGACATCGATGCTTGTAACGGGACAGGTTCGTTACTATACGCGGTAAATCTCTATAAAATTAGAATCAAATGGACTCCACTAAATATGGTGGTGTACTGTGTCTCACTACCAAATAATGCACATTAATTTTACACAGTATGAAATATGAATGATTTCAGTCTGTTTGTATCGAACTACAGACCCTTTTTGATAACGTAAGTCAGTGTGAGGCAAAGGAGTCTCACACATATTGTTCTCGAAAGTGTGCTTATTTTTAACTTGTTAAGCTTCTCGATTAAAAACTTCCACTTTTTAGAGGATCTAACTACCAAGAAACACTTTTTGATGGCATAAGATGCCAGTTTGGAGGCCGATATGAATGTTCTTCATGTATCACAATATATGGACAAGTTAGACATTCCGCACAATTTTTAATTCGAAAACATAAGATTGTTGTTTGAACGTACTAAAACGAGTTACATGAAAGATGATCATTTTTATAGCTTTATCAGTACAGACCTGTACTGGACAATCTGTATCAACAACAGTACGAATGGGTCGGGGGTGAGCTTTCGCCTCACATGTCCGTACTGTTAGCAGAATGTTAAATCCTCCTTTCTCTTCCCGTAGTGGTTCATCTTCGTATAATAGTTCCTACTTTGTAAGGTATTAAACTTCAGATTTCTGTGTAGTGTCATCTCTAGAGAGCATTCCAAAATAAAACTGCTCCACGCTTGCGGATTTGCACAATTAATATTTATTTTAAAAAAGAGTGGTCATCAGGTAGCGTGAAAGGCACACAGTTCCGCGGGAATATAATTAGCTTGCATTAGCGAAATTGCTTGTAACTGTTGGAATGAGTTAAGCGTTGTTGAAATACTTCGTGTTAATTAGAGAAAGTGGGAACTGGCTAGCTTTTTCTGCAGTTACACTGTGTTAGCCACGGAGTCTCCCTATGCATTTTACTTTCTGGTCGTTCGGGAGACGTCAGGGCGAATTCTTCGAGACGAATAAGAGTGCGCGTCAGCAGAGCCTGATGTAAGAGCCGTGTGGAGCAGTGAAATGTTAATCAGTGGAAGAATTATGCGAGTCAGTAAATGGGTATCTTAGAGAAATTGAGACAGTTTTCAACAGCTTAAGAAATGAATGCGCCAACTATCAAGGCCTTTTAGTGTGTATATCTACTATTGTTACAGATTGCGCGTTTGACGAGTCCTAGTTTCCTTGCTTAAACTGACCGCAGGAAGTTATTGAATTTTCTTTGAGTTGGCTAATATTACGCATTGATCTCTGACCCACTGCAGTCACATACTTCTGTTAACAGGAAACCATATTAGTGCCTGCTACAGCATTCGATACTGAATCGCCACATTGAAGGAATTGAGTGTATTTTCTTCCACAGTACATGTATTGTGAAGACACTTTTATCTACAAGTACAATAAACTCCACGAGCACAGTACTATTTTTGTCTTCAACGATAAAAGCCAGTTTTTTAGTTGACAATTTAGTTTTGTCTTCAGCGATAAAAAACTGTTTTTTAACTGAATGACTTAGATTACTGAAGACTACATATATCGTAGAAAGTTTTTTCCCTTGTGTTTTTTAATCCAGTAAGTTCTGTTGCCTTCATTTAGAAAATCGTGCTCAGGGTTCAGATCCCAGTATGGGCATTTACATTTAGGTTTTCCATGATTTCCTTAAATTTCTTGAAGTGGATACCGAAATATTTTCTCTGAAAAAAACGCAGCCACTTTCGTTCGCCGTCCATCCCAGAACGAAACGTATGCTTGCAATTTAATCATTTGGAATATGCTGGTTACTGTAAAATAAAGTACTTCCGAGGACACCAGAGAGAGGCCTGTAAGCAAAAACATATACACGTAAATACATTCCACAATACCTGCAGCCAACAAACCCAGAACAGAGGTATTTGATGAGAAAAAGATGTTTTCGTAGCCCACCTCTTTCACTATATTTGTGTCTATGGCTGATGAAATTTGAACTCCAAAGACAGTAGCTTTTTTGCTTACCTGTACTGATTCTTACTCGATATGTTTTCAACTTTCAAATCATATGCACAACATGCCTAATGTTCACATCTACAAAAAGACTTACCTATGTTTGCTTTTTTAGCACATAAATGTGTGCTATTAGGAAAGAAGTAAGTAAGGCGTGCTATCAAGACTTGTGGATGTCAACAAAGTGAAATATTCTGCGTGAAGATATACCTCCATGCAGAACTGAGTTCTTGTTTTATTAGACTATCAGTGTGTCAGTATCCCTGTAGTTTACACATCTAGCTCTGAAATCTTACTTACGAAGTGTCTTTCACCGTCAGGCTAGTAACAGCAAAAAGCAATAAATTCATTTTGAAAGCATGTTTCAGCAATTTGCAATTCAGTAAACGTCCCAGCCGGCATTTCTAGTGGTATAATGAGCACGTAAAATAATACCTCCTATATAAGTTATTTGAAAAGACGGCATTGTGAATAAAGGAAAGGTCTCAGTTGCCTAGACACTGTAAAACGGATATTTTGTTTCGACACGTATGTACGCTACAGTAATTAATTTTTTTAGTAATGACAGCCAAGCCTCTGTAACAGGTACAAACTTCTTAAACATACGTTTCACATATATTTTAGTAAAAAATTTTTAATGCCATCTGCTTTCACATTTGGTTTACGTACTAAATTATTATATCTCTTTAACAGTAGCCTATTTACTTCACTTCCAAGAATATTTCTTGCCTGTACCGATCTGTAGTTTTTCTGGAATAACCTGCCTGAAATTACTTTTGAATTTTATTTTAAAGTTTACAAAGCACGTGAGCCTACACTAAGCTTTGTGATAAACAAAATATAATACTCGAATGCTGTTCATCTGTTGTTTCTGTGGTCTTCAGTCCTGAGACTGGTTTGATGCAGCTGTCCATGCTACTCTATCCTGTGCAAGCTTCTTCATCTCCCAGTACTTACTGCAACCTACATCCCTCTGAATCTGCTTAGTATATTCATCTCTTGGTCTCCCTCTACTGCTTGTGTTTATTCAGCAGGTCAAATTCAATGAAATGTACTCGTCAGATACAATAATGACCGTAAGTGTGAATAGTAAGATATATATGTGAAATTTACATAGGAAGGACTGTCAGGGTCCATCAAAAGTTAAAATTTAGTTCATAGAGCCATCTTATAGAGGAATGAAAGTACTGTGCTATAAGGTGGCAAGGTTTATTTTTTTGTAAAAACGATCAAGGTGCTCGAAAATCTGTGCTAAAATTTGCATGTCTTTGAGCACAACAATCAAGATCCATTCGTTGCTGAGGAAGAACAGTCAAGATCCATTTTCTACTTACAGTTGTTTTTTCTGCTTTTATCTTTCATTTTATAAAGTCCTAGGTTAATGTTACTGACTTTCCAACAATACATACCAGTTATTCACACATTTTAAACGAAGTTCGAATTGTTACATTGTTCAGTAATAAAGACCGACATAAAACAGCGCCAAATTGTGCATTGAAAGTTGGATGGAAAAGAAGATCTTGCAAACAGAAACATGTGCATACATTTATTTCTTAAGTGAAAAGCAGGCATCAGAAATGTTGAAGAATGAAGATGAACATTTCAGTCCTGTGCAGAATACAAGGAAAACAGGGGAATTGGAGCGTGTTTCTGATTCTTCAAAAAGGTTACGATCCAGGAGTCACACTGCAGGTGACGACCGAAATTACTTACGACTGAGATGTTTTCAGAATGTTCCATTTATAGAAAAGAATAGATTAATAAAGGAAAAATCATCCAAACCCTGTGTCATACGAACAACATCGAATGATTTTTGTGACTAACTACGACATGAGTTTTAGGTACCCCAAAACTGACACATGTTCAGTGTGTTACAAATTAAGAGGAAAGCAGAGCAGTTTTACGAGATTAAACGTCCTAACATTTGAAGTCCAGAAAATCTATCCTTAAGAAAGCGATGTGTGTGGGTTACCAGAAGATTCTTCCGATCCCTAATATTTCAACCAATGTAACATGTTACCGCAGGCAGCTACAATTTTATTCATTCAATATTCATTGACTTGCTTCTGAAAAGTCTGTATTTTATAGAATACTTTACGTGTCAGACTACGATACGAGCGATAGTACACCCATAGACGACGCAAGTTGGCATATTTGATCAAACAGCTTTCACGACTCCAAACATTCAAAACAGTCGAAGGTAATGTTTTGGCGCAACTAAGATGACGGACGTCGGCCTCACGTTATGGACATCATAAAAATTCCTTATTTTTACCTCCACGGCTATACACATAGTAATATCGTACATCATCTCTGGAATCAGTCACTGCAATAACATGAGTACGGCACCAGTGTGCTGTTTCACAAACTTTGGAAAATAAGCCACCCTGCTATAACGTTGTACATAGTAACAAAATTGTGACGTGAAATTGTAACGTTACACGTATGTGGGCGAGCTGTTCGGCAGCCTAGAGTTTGTACGAGGTAAAATGAATATGTTGGTACAGCGGAAAGCTAATTTTCAATATCTTAAAAACCAGAGAAATTTGTGATTCATATGATTTAAAGATACTAAATATTATCACAATGAACAATTAAATGCTTCATGTAATTTCACTGAACGACATATTAAATGATGGCATTGCATTATAGCTATCGTCCCTGAAAGCTACATATCTGTATTTATTTTATTTATTAATTTCTTACATTTCTCTAGCCTTTTCATAATATAAGTGTTTGTCAGGGCATCCTATTCTCCACAGTAACACAGCAACTGAATGCAGCATGAATACTTCATATTTTGTCGTACTTGTGTAGTTATTTAGTGAATATTTTAGTACTTTGCCAGCAACTTTTTTGAATGTTGATTGCAATTTATATTAAAAACCGTCGTAATACATTAGTGATCAGTTCCACTTGTTAGGTGACACCACCATTGAAAACAATACCAAAATATGCTTGTATCGATCAGACATAAAGAATGGTCTAACAATACTTAACAACACGGTGTTGTCATTTAATGCGAGCACTCGTGCACAAAAAATGATAGCTTATTTATTTATGCACAAACATTATTTATGTTTAATTATCTGAGTGTGACAGAATGTTTATAAAATTTATTTATTTAAATATTGTTGTAATGCACTAATATAGTGAGGAATGTAGTCAAGTTGAGACAAAACCATGTCTGTCGAACATAAGAAGGGTATATTCTTGGTGGGGACGGTCTTCAGCCAATGGGAAAGCAGACAGGGGTGGAACGCTGCTGGAGTGAAGACAGACACTTCTGGAGTGGTGCGCTCAACATATCAATTCGAGGCTTTTACATATGTTCTTCAAGGAGGCAGACCTGCCTGTGGTATAGTGTCATTTCGGTTATGCAGGTGACTGAGTCAAGGCAGTGAATGGCCACTACAATACTTTAATATTTGAAGGGGCTTTAGTTCTCCTGAGGTCTAAATGAGCTTCAGCGCAGAGCTGTAACTCATCCCCTTGCATTACGGATCCGAGAAGAAACAGTATGAGTTTTTACTTGTTGTCTCTCGTGTACTATTGTGCAAATTGTCATACTAAACTCCGCCAGCTCAATCTGGCGAATATTTCGTGTATTGTGATCACAAAATGGACTTAGTTTTCCATGTGTTTTGATGACTGTTTTGTTCCGGTATTTTGCTATCACTCTCGACCGTACTGCATTTAAGAAGGTTATTTTCTACCTGTATTATAAATGGTTAGCATAGGACAACTTTCCATCTATTTGAGATTTACTTTCTTGAATAAACATTATTCAACGGAATTCTCTGATGATGTCTGCATCGATTACTGATGTTACAGTATTACCCTTTTTACTGATTCATCATTTGTCTTTTATTTAATATTTCTGTTTATTTTGTTAATTCGCAGTTCTAGCCAATGCATGGACTATTTGACTGATTGACTACAGTTACAGGTTATTATTTGTAGCGAGTTACCTGCTCGGCAGCAGCCCGACCATGCGACATTATCGAGTTATTAATTTTAAAACGAGCTGTATGTAGCCAAACTGGCTATGGAGTAAGGAATATCAGGTAAAGTTGCAATTAGTTTTCTCATATGAAACGTTGGTTAGGTAAGCTACTCAGCAGAATATCTGTTAGGTAAAGTCGCAGATCACATCAGAATTTCTCCTCGCATCTTAAAAATAAGGAACAAAATCATCCAGTACAGAAAGCTGAGTGCAGAGCATTTTCAGGTTCAAAACAAACCTTTGACCTTTACATATTATCTACTGTAAACATATTAAACATTCCGAGGTTGACATGACTAATAAATAAGCCTAATGTGACATGTTATTACGTGTCATTGAATATTATTATGGTTGTTGTTATTATTTCAGTATAGTGCACGCAGTTCTAAAGGTTGCTTCAAAGAGGGTTCTGCTGAACTTATGGTTAAACAAAAGATACCTTTATATCACAAGTTCTATGTGTTTGACTATAATGGACAATCGCTGGTACTTTAAAAGTTCATATACACCAAAACGAGGAGGTAACAATACAGATACATCATCGTGAAGTAATACACTTTGAGATACTACATAACACTTGAAACAAAGAAACAGAAATCTGCATGGAAACAATTTTTGATACCGCGTCTATCACACCGCGAAAGCTGCAGGTACGTACTACAAGGTAAAATGGAAGCAGGTATTCACATTTCCACCGATTTAAGTGAAAACACGACAGTCGAACACTTGATATCTCAACTAACGCAAACACTTCAGTTAAGGAGCATACTGAAAGTTTCCCTACCCACATAAGTCATGTACAAATAGGCTCCAATCACTTGTTCGCAGAACTGAGCTTAAGCAAAGCGTGTAGGCTGTTTAAGAAAATATATCCTGATTTTAATGGAAGCAAAAGCTTATATGAAGATATTCCCAGATCTGGGTGAATTTCAAATGGTGTCTTCGTAGATCAGACACTTGTAAATACTGTATATTAAATTTTTTTCGACTAGTAATAAAAAAGATATGGGTTTAATTCAAGTCCAGAGTGCGCTTCATCACTGCAAAAGTCAACAATATTCATGTAACGCTGAAAACCGGTTCGATAACAGTACAGGAAAATAAATCTGTTGTTGTTTTGCGTAAAGATCTAAAGCAGGTCTTGCTTGCCCCATATTAAAACATTGAAGCACCTAATACCTACGTCAGTCTTCCTGTTATAACTTAGTTATCAATAATCATAATACACTGCGTAGTACTGATGCATTTTTGGCTGGCCTTTATAAGCCTTTTCAGTAAGTCTTTTATACACATGTTCCGCTAGTTAAGGTATGGCCGACTCCGCGTCTGTTTCCTGTAACTGCATATGACATGCTTCCTTGGAATATTAGCATCTAAAAATTACTATTTCAATAAAATTTTAATTTAACTTACCGACGATGAGTAATGAACGATTTCAAAGTTGTCTCACCATTTTCATGTTTAAAACTAAAGAGTTAGTACTGTCGTTTTATTCACATGTTCCAATCAAGTTGTTAAATATGCTATACATTTCTAAAGCATCACTCTCAATTTTATCCATTCACTCCAGTGATTTAAAATGTTAAACGTCTTGTTTATGTCCTTGTACAGCTGTCGCAAGTTTGTTTATATAGATAGATATAGTTTTCGTTCTATAGATCCATAATGAGAAGATCCACAGGGATGTAGAATATGTCATAAAAACAAAAGAAAAAATGATACAGACAATAGAATGAAATTTTCACTCTACAGCGGAGTGTGCGCTGATATGAAACTTCCTGGCAGATTAAAACGGTGTGCCGGAACGACACTCGAACTCGGGCAAGGTCCCGAGTTCGAGTCTCGTTCCGGCACACCGTTTTAATCTGCCAGGGAGTTTCAATACAGACAATGGCTGACAAAAAAAATGAAACATACGTAAGAGGAGGACGAAATGAAATGGAACTTCACAGGTTGTTAGGGTGGCTGGTGTATTTCAGTGATTACAATATTGAGTCACATATATATAGAAAAGCCATTTATCAGTTTGACGTAGCACCCTCTCTGGCCTGGATGTGTACACTGATTCGGTTGGGAAGGGGGCTATGAAGATGTTGTATCCACTTCTGAGGCAATCAGAGTGACTCATAGCGTAAGTGTTTCTTAACATCCTGGGCAGTTGATACTCACACTGTCCTAGCTGATACATCACGTTCTACCGGGGACTGAACTGGGTACCTTGCTGGCAAAGTGAGTATCTCAACATCGCGAAGACAGCTCATAGAGACTCGTGCCATGTGTGGACGATGATTTTACTGTTGAAAAATAGCACGACGATACTGTCGTATTCTTCAGGTTTCTCTTAAAATGAAATTTATTTGTAGCTAAGCGTTTTATGAGTACTGGCAAGTTGTTGAAAATGTCTATTGCTGAATAGTGGACACCTTTAGATCAAAGTAAGTGATTTTAAATTTTTGTGTGAATTACTGTTACTTTTATATCATCATTACGTGATTACTCTGTTATTCCCAATGAAGTGCCTGGCACAGGGTTCAATGAGCCACCTGCAAGCTGTCTCTCTAACGTTCCACTCTCGAACGGCGCGCGGGAAAAGTAAGCACTTAAATTTTTCTGTGCAAACCCTGATTTCTCATATTTTATATTGACGATCGTTTCTCCCTATGTAGGTGGATGCCAACAGAATGTTTTCGCAATCGGAGGAGGAAATTTCATGAGAAGATCCCTTCGCAACGAAAAATGCCTTTGTTTGAATAATTGCCAATCCGATTCACTTATCATGTCTGTGGCACTATCTCCACTATTTCGCGATAGTACAAAACGAGCCGCCCTTCTTTGTACTTTTTCGATGTCATCCGTCAGTCCCACCTGATGCGGGTCCCACACCGCACAGAAATACTCCAGAATAGGGCGCACTAGCGTGGTGTAAGCAGTCTCTTTAGTACACCTGTTGCACCTTCTAAGTGTTCTGCCAATGAATCGCAGTCTTTGCTCTACCCACAACATTATCTACGTGATCGTTCCAATTTAGGTTATTTGTAGTTATTATCCCTAAATATTTAGTTGATTTTACAGTCTTCAGATTTGTGTGAATTGTTACGTAATCGAAACTTAGTGGATTTTTTTTAGTACTCATGTGAATAACTTCACACTTTTCTTTATTCAGGGTCTATTGCCACTTTCGCACCATACAGATATCTTATCTAAATCACTCTGCAATTCATTTTGGTCATCTTATAACTTGACAAGACGGTAAAGTCTAGCAGTAGTTACTGTACCAAGTTGCTTGAACAGATCTCTGCGACTTCTTAAGATCACCCCGCAAAAAATTTGTGCTATTCGCTTTCGGACTCTGAAACATTTAGCTTGGCTTGATGGGGTACCACAAAAAATTTTCCCGTATGACATTATAAACTGAAAGTAAGAGAAGTGTACTAACTTTCTTTATTTTCATATAACCCATGTATGATAACATCCTCATTACTAATTAACATTTATTAATGCTCTTCAGTGTTTCTATGGTATGATCGTCCCAACTGACATTACTGTGAAGTTTCGGTCCCAAGAAGCTAACACGGTCAACATCTTTTATCTGCCTGCCATCGTCTTTTAGACATTCGCTGCGAGACGGCACTCTTCATACAGCGTGTCTCAACGAAGCTAAGTGACAAAGAATTGGCTATATCATTTATTAAAGTCCATTGAAAAGTCATTAATATCTCTCTTTTGTACTATATTTGATTTCAGTTATTTGGAATATTCGTATAATTCTGAAACCTTACGAATTTAGTCCTCGAAGAAACTATATTAAACAGTAACTGTTGGTTAACCAAATAAATATTTAGGCGATAATATGCTCTCGATATGTCGTTTTCTTTAATATGATACTGATTCAAGGGATAATAAGTAGTCTAGTGCAACAAATATGGGCATTAGTATTAGATATATCAGTTTGTAATAGAAACAACACATTAATGAGTGTATAAATAATAAAAATTCGATTTTAGCTCGAAATTCAATATTTTATATTAGTTTACATTTTCTTCATGTTTTTCAAATCATGTTAACATCATATTACTTGTGACCAGAGACAACTAATCAATTAGAGTTTTACTTTAATGTACTGAAACGTCCATTTAAGGTTTAAGCAAATTTGACGATAGAACAGTAATGCATAAAAAGCTTTACAGATTTTGAATCAAAATTCTTGTTGTCATCCCAGATGTAACTGGTTAGTGAAATCGAACGACGATGAGAAATTGTAAGAGTCATCTATTCGCCAAGAAGATAGGAAAAATTTTCAGAGCTTTTTATGTGTCCCAGGCTGCCGAGTGAAGCAGATAAGAGCTCTGATACACGGAATGACGTTACATTGTGGCACATAGTTGTTAACGGTGTAACAGCCGCACTGAGGTGCCCATAAAACTAAGAGTCGTCTACTATATTAGGTAGGCAGAGCACAGAAGCTGCTGAAGTACTAAAAGCTTCTCAACTGGCAATAAACAGCTCTTTAAGATTGCAGGTTTTAGATGCACCTTCAATATTAGGCGGCAATCACAAACATTATAGACGGTTCCTCTGAGGCCCAGGCACGGTGTGACGTAAACCCCTATAAAATGCAAATGCATCGTCGGCCAATATTTTATACTGGGTTGTATAGAGAGTGTTTGATTCGTGATTTAAGAAATGTTCCTAAGGTCACTCACTGAGAAAAGATATCAAACTGTCTACCACAGCACAGCTATGTGTCACAGCTGCAACAGTAAAATACGTACTCCAGCTTTTACAGACGAGTGAAGGGATTACAGATTACGTTAATGGAAGGTCGCAAAATACCTTAGGTCTAGTACCACGCGTAAAGATATACTCAACCAAACCACATAAAGGAGTACCATAAAAATAAGCGTAAATCTCCTCACATAATAGCAAAGCAAAGCTGTTGCTTCATTTCTAACGACTATGCCGCGGAAGAAGCGCGCCTAATTCATAATGGCTGAAGCTTCATGAGATTTTTCCCTGATGATGCCGTAATATACAGAGAAATCGCAATGCCAAAAAACTGTGGCGAAATACAGCAAGAGCTGCAGAGAATCGACGTTTAGTGCATGGATTGGCAGCTGACACTCATCATACACATGCATAAATAGGCAGAAAGACTCATTGATGTAAGACTAGACGATAGCAGAATAATCACTGGAAGCAGTGACGTCCATGAAAAATCTGTGAGTATGTGCAAGGAGCCATTTAAAGTGGGACGACCACGTAAAACTAATCCTAGATGAGGCAGAAGCCAGACCGAGATTCTTTCGAGGAATACACATGAAATGTAGTCCATCCCCAAAAGGATAGCCTACAAAACCCAAGTTCTACCGATACCTGGATATCTGTACCGAACAGGATAGATAGAGGAAATACAGAAACTCCAAAGAAGAGAAACACGTTTTGTTACAATTTTATTTAATAAGCTCGAAAGCTTCACGGAAATTCTCAGTCAACTCCAGTCACACTAACGTGACGGTAGTACATAAAATTCACTCCGCCATACACCTTAAGTGGCTTGTGAATTACGTAAGTTGATGTGGATGTAACTGCAGTTTACAGCAAAATCTAGAAACAGTCACTTGGTCTTAAGTAGAAACGGTGCTCAAAATTCATGTACAGGTGTGAACAATAGATAAAGCAATCTGGCAAATAAATAATTAGAATTGTTAAACTGTAAGTGAATATAACACACAATTTTTTAAAGAAATGGAAAAAGACGGTCAAATGTTTTGCGATATGATTTGTCTAATAGTAAAGAACAAAATAAATTACCGACACTTTTGATGTGCTTTTCAATGATGTTTGAAATCATGTCCAGCAAATGAGGTGCTCATTCAGAATTTAATGTTCAGCCTTTAGAATCTCTGAGTTTTAAGGAAAGCTTGACGATATTTGTTTAGTGGAATTTCACTCAGTGGTCTCGTCACATCTGTAACGCATGAGGCTTTCAGTTGCTGAACGTGATTTCGAGCATTATTCAATGGCGTGTCAAATGTTTCTCTAATAAATTTTATTTCTTACTTTTAGGTAAATTATTTCACAAAACATTTCTTGATATTTTTTCTTTAAATTTTCAATTTTTTTCAGAAAACATGAAATGAAATATATTAAATAGCGATCTGTATTCGATTATCATTATGAGTATATGCAGGATAATTATAAATTAAGTTTCAGGTTCAAAACGCTGTGAAAAGAGAATGGCCGATCAAAAGACATCAAATTTGAAAGTGACATTACCGACGATGGAAGAAACGTCGAGCAAACGAAAAAGGTCGTACCAGAAAAGAAGGAAAAAATCGGTTTTTCAGAATCCTAAGGCCGAATTCCGCATAGAAGGCAACTATGACATAGGTTTGTAATTGTCCTGAGGCCAAAAAGAACATAAGAAGCAACAATGACATCACGAACCACTTATCAATTCTGCAACGGAGTATGCGCTGAAATGAATCTTGCTGGCAGATCAGAACCGTGTGCGAATTAGGGAACTTTGCCTTTCACGTGCAAGTTCTCTACCAACCATTTTTTTTAAAATATCTGATGACACATGACATCCGTTGAAGTTCGTTGTTAATCCCTTTACTCAGTTTTTTTATTACAGAGAGAATCCAACTCTCCGACCGAAGAAGCTGAGCTACTGTGCCGGCATAAAACCAACTTACGCTAAGAACAACGCACACACCCATGCCCGAGGGAGTACCCGAACCTCCGGCAGGAGGGGCCGCGCAATCCGTGACATGGCGCCTCAAACCGCGCGGGTATTCCGCGCACTGAGCCCAGAAGCATATCTCATGGTCCGTCCTCACTGCTGTACTTCCGCCGGTACCTCATTTACTGCCTTCCCAACTTCGCACAGTTCTCCTGTCAAACTTGGGAGAAGAGCATTCTTAGAAGAAGGAATGCAGCGGTGGCATGGCTTGGCCATCACCAGGGGGATGTTTCTAACACGTAATTTTCACTCTACTGCTGAGCGTGTGCCGATATGAAACTTCCTGGCGGTCTTTCAAAATGATGGAGCACAGCAATCAACCGTCCTTTCCTTTCACGTGTTGTTAATCAAATACAGATTTCGGCTAGTGCCTAGTCATTATAAATGCACTATTTCATAGTATCAATGCATGTCCTAGTACGTCAGTCCCCTGTTGTTCAGGCTTCTGTCACAGTTCGTTCAACACTGTTTCTCCTATACTCCTTTCCTGTTGGAGTTATCAAGTAAAACATCTACCTGTACTCAACCAATTGACCTATCTGCTTCAGTTTCATTATAAACTATTTCTAACACCAATTAAGTTGCCGTCACCAACCGTATTTAATGTCATTTCGAAACAGTGTTAGGTCCTTTGAAAAAATTTGGCTGAACTTATTTTCAGCTTTAGCCAGCTTTCGGTACCTATAACGATTTGAACTTCATTGCTTTCTTATCTGCACTTGATGCTCTGTTTCTTTCCCTACATAACTACTACAGTTTACAGCTACAGTATTGATTGTTGCTGTGTCTACCCTCTTCCCGTGTGCGTCCTGCACCGATTGAAACTGAAGCCCATTCTGGACTTTCCCGAGATCCCCTAACCTAAAGAAACCACCCAGGCCATCCCACAGAGCGCCTGATACCTGTGTAGCTGCCTCCTGCATGTAGTGGACACCTAACCTGTTAAGCAGAACCCGAAACCCCACCACCCTACGGGGCAAGTCGAGAAATCTGCAACTTCCACAATCACAAAACCGTCTAAACCTCTGCTTCAGACATTCCACTTAGTTTTCTACTAAAGATCTGCAGTCGGTCCAGCGGACGATGCTACGGAACCTTCATCTTGTAAGCATGACTTTGTCACTTCAGCTAGCTGCCCGAAACGAGAGAGAATTTCTTCCAATTCAAAACGTCACACATCGTTAGTACTGACGTGAGCCACCACCTGCAGTTAGCTGCTCCCTGTGCTCTTCATTCGATCTGGAAGCACTCATTCCACATCTGGAATGACTCCTTCCAATACGCACACAGAGTGCACACTGAATCTTCCACTGCCTGCCACACCTTGAAACAACGTCTCACTCAGAGACGCATGAGAGGTCATCTTCAATGCGGAAAGTAGCCGGGGTGGTCACAGAAGTGGGATGATTGGGTGACATTAGGGACGTGCTGCACAACCGTGCTTCCCCTCGTTCAGCTCCCATGGCGTTCCCCATTGGCAACAGCCTCAAACTGCGTGACCATAGCCAGCACCGCCTTCATCATCATAGCTTAGGCCTACATCTGAACACAACAAACACGGCTCCCATCTGTAGTATACTTGGAAGAACTATAGAATAAACTACGATTAAAACTCGAAACTCGTAAGTCAAATGCTGTGCTCTGACACGTTGCTGGTATGACTGAAGCTGCTGACCAGCTAACGAGGAATTAAAACGTGAGACTGCGGCTACTAGAGACACAAGCACACAAGAAATTTAATAGTTCAAACTGAATTACATAGAATAAATAAATCTATAAGTTTCTCCTTCTTACAAGAAGCTAGTTACAGCTCACAAACAGAACTTTGTGCTTTGAACTGCTGCTGCCTGGACGGGAGCTGCTGAGTTGTTCGTTGCATATCTCTTTCGTTCATTCGTAAGTCTCGTCCTTTCTTTTACACTATAGCAACTCACTGTATTTGTTATCAACAGAGGTAAACAATTTTTCTCATCAAAGACGTGGTGCCGTCAAATTTCCATTAGTGCACTAAACAGCTTCCATATTATTAAGAATGCAGTAACATAACCAAGTCTTCTTTACACACAAAAACGTTTACTACAGTTTCTGACAACACGTTCTTGAAAGAAAAGAAGATACAAAGTGATTTAATAACCGACAGTTTATTTCTCTATTCATATAGCAGTTACAGAACAGGTACTTCTAGAACTAACAATGAAGATCCACACGTTCTGGTCACACTGGCGACGCCATAATTACGCCTCTGAGCTCTTTTAGTGACGAACTTGAAACGTGATCGGTCTGTCGCGATTAAATAACTCATCCTTCACTCACACCACCGTATCATTGCTAAGAGCTCGTGTTTATTACAACTAATTGGATCTCCGACGCCTTTTCACAAAACAGGACACCTCAGCGTTCATCGCGCAAGTACAGTGTGACTCCTGCTCGAAGAAACCACGTCTTCTGAAGTCTCGAATATTTGTCGACATACCAACAGGTGACTTCCTATCAACTTATACAAACGAAATTTCTCAAACTTTTCCTTCTCGCCCATACATTTTCTTACAAATATTTCCTCTTCAATAACTATATTTACAAAAATATAGACATTATTACATTAACATATTGAACTCACAAAAGTTAACATACAGTATATTAACGCATCAGATAACTCCCAAGGTGACACACTATTATATCGGTAAGACTAACAACTTCCGAGTTAAACTTTTCTCCAGAAGTCCAGTTTTATAAGTATACTCTCTAGCTGCACGCCCGTAAGCGTGACGTGACGATTTGTAAGTAGCTTGACTAGCAGAGTGATGCGGATGTAGGAAAGACTTTATGTGCTATTAATACTGAAATGCCGCTCCTTTCTCCTTGGCACTGTCACAGCATCTATGCTGGAATGTTATATGCAATAAGCGTTCAAAATGGAGGCATTATGTGGGTCCTATAATATTGCCTAAGATAACACGGTTCTAGTCAAAATCACCTCTTTTTCGCAGGGGTTCTTTCTCAGTCCTGCACTGTTCACACACTGCTTATACTATAACACTAACATGCAGTGAAACATGCTAATGTTACCCTCTGAGAGGATTTCGAAGTTTGACAGCGCGTGTGTCTAATGGACAAAGGTTTCGGTCTGTAATTTTGAATTTGGTGAAATAACAGAAAAACCAAACGGGCTTTAATCTACGGAAGTGGTAAAATCATAAATGAATGAAGAAAATTAACGGTCGCCAACCCAATTAGACACGTTAAATTGGAAATGTATATTTGAGAAAATTGAATATTGGTTATTGCAGTTACTTTTGTTGAAATTTCGTTTTGATTATCAAACAGGATACAAACTGGCGCCGGCCGGAGTGGCCGAGCGGTTCTAGGCGCTACAGTCTGGAACGTGCGGCCGCTACGGTCACAGGTTCGAATCCTGCCTCGGGCATGGATGTGTGTGATGTCCTTAGGTTACTTAGGTGTAAGTAGTTCTAAGTTCTATGGGACTGATGACCTCAGAAGTTAAGTCCCATAGTGCTCAGAGCCATTTGAACAAACTGGCACAGTGCACTCTGTACTGTGTGTAGTAGCAGTTACCAATAACACACACACTAGTAAATTATAGGAAGCAAATTTGCACCAAGCTAATACTAATGACAGCCACACTCACGAGCATTACTTAATCGAATACTGAAATGTCACTGCGTGAAGTGCAGAACTAAATTTGGACATGAGGGGCTTCTATCATCACTGACATGAAAAACACAAATAAAGGTTAATAGCATCCTAAATACACTGTTTAAGCTCCTCTGCATGAAGCATTTTTCCTTATTAACAGTAATAGTCCAATTTTTTCTTAATAGGTGGAGAAGATGATGGGCTCCCATAAATGAGTATAGTTTCACTAGTCAAAGCTCTTTGATTATTACAATAGTAAAGACTAACTATAAAAGCTAAACATTCACTTAAATAACTTTGCAAGACAATAAAATACAACACTGGACTCAGTTAACTTCAAAAGGGGAACCTTTGATGGTGGATACCAAAAGTAAACTTTCTTTAAAATGTGCGTAATTTTACTTCTAACAGTACTTATTATTAAATTATAGTTTATAATAAACTAAGGATACTTTAGCACAAGCCTAGCCATCTTCACTTTCCTATTAATTGATCTTTGAATTTTTGTACCTAAACTTCCTACCTCAACGATTTCACTTGGAGTAATTCATTAACAAAGCATCCTAATATTACTTTTACTTTTACTACTCCTTCCACTTTACACAAAAAATCACTTTTAAACAGATAAATGCAAGAATTGTTCATTTAAATCAGGATCCTCGGTTTTAGTAGCACTTTGGTGAGGACCTTGCGTAGATTCGAGATCAGGATTGAAAGTATGGTTCCAGACAGGAATTTGTATTTTATGTGATTATTATTGAAACAACACACAAATTAACTGGTCCATGCCCATATACATTACTTAATTGAACGTATGAAGTTTGTGAAGCAGTGGCGAAGATTGGTTGGAGGCGCAACGTTGGCTAACTAGACAGGAATTTGTATTTTATGTGATTATTATTGAAACAACACACAAATTAACTGGTCCATGCCATATACATTACTTAATTGAACGTATGAAGTTTGTGAAGCAGTGGCGAAGATTGGTTGGAGGCGCAACGTTGGCTAACTGTACTCACGGCTCTTGATGTGCGAATGCTGTTTAAATTGTCATCTTGTCGTCGGCCTTTCAACATATTAGAGCCATTTCACTATTCCGTGAATACCAAATAATAGCCAGAACCACATCCGAGGCAAATCCCTTTTAATGCAGCTTCCAATTCCCTCTCTCAGCTCCGTCGAGGTGTACCGTGCTAAGGCTAGCCACATACTATCGTTCACACAAAGGAGTAGCTTAGTTAGACACGGAAAACACACTTCATAACTTGCCGATACACAGCTACCTAAATTAAACCTACTCCTAATCGATATAACTGTTACAGTACACGTGAATCTGAGCCACTTTCACAATCAGATTACATAAATTTCTGATAGACTATTTGTAAGCTTAATTGTGATCTTCCTGAATCAGTCCAGGTGGGGTGCAGATGTACACGGAAGTAAGTTTGTATCACGTACTTTTCGGATTCATTTTTGTATTAACACACTCGTTGACAGTATTACGCGGCCAACATGCATACACGCATCATCAGCAACTGCTTTTTATCATAATAATCATCTTTCCCTGTTTCACACCTCTTTTCATGTTCGGAATAGTGAACCAGCTAAATCGGCCTACTGTTGTTAGTCAAGCAGCGGCCATGTACCAAATAGTTTTATCTTTTGACTTCTGTTTAACATATCTTATGAAAAAGAATGACCATGAGAGCAGTTGTATTTTATTTTTTTGTGACAATGATTTTATATCAGCTGGTCTGCCTCATGTATCGTTATTTCCATACGGTTTATAAATGTTAATCTACATTCAGATCAGATGGTGGCACGATTAGTGTGTTGAAACCGGTTATCCAATAAACAGTATTTAAGCTATATTGACTTTTGAATTATTTCTATTCGCTTCTTTTCTAAACTGTTTATCGTACGTGTTTCTCATCCATACATGGCTATACTCCATACAAATACTTTCAGAAAGCCGGCCGGTGTGACCGAGCGGTTCTAGGTGCTTCAGTCTGGAACCGTGCGACCGCTACGGTCGCAGGTTCGAATCCTGCCTCGGGCATGGATGTGTGTGATGTCCGTAGGTTAGTTAGGTTTAAGTAGTTGTAAGTTCTAGGGGACTGATGACCTCAGATGTTAAGTCCCATAGTGCTCAGAGCCATTTGAACCATTTTTTTTTTTTTGACAGTTATAGAAAGTTCTAATTACAGCACTAGTTCATATGTCATGTTCTACTGGCGGTTCCATTCTAAAAATTCTAGTGGGCAAATTTTGAATGTAGTTGAGCTAAAGCTTTTTTCATTAACTCAAACCAACTTAACTTCATTCATATGAAAGATAATAAATTGTTAAACGACAGTTTTATTAATTAATTTGTGTCCAAGGAAGGGGCCATTTAGCTGCTGCCTAGAGCGGTTGACAGCAGATGTTCTGTTTGGCTGTCCGCTGCGCCCAGATAGAAATACAGCCTGAGAGACAGTGAGAGACACTTGGCACCGAGATATCCATCTGTCCGTGACGGTCAAACACCTGTGTGCTCTGTGCCTCAGATGACGCTACAGCCAGGCAGCTACCAAACGCGTTTTCGGTAAAAGTAGGAAGTGAACTGGTGAATAGAGTACAGCGTCCTGGATCACTTAGTTTTCACGAAAGTAACTTTTGCTGTGCCGTCCGTAGTTTTGAGAAAACTGCGTGACAGGTGGGGAGATTGTTTTCCACTTTCAAGGCGAGCAATTAACTTTGTCGATGAGAAGTGCGGGTACTAGATCAACTTACTAGGAACTTCCCATAGAGGTCGCATCTGAACTGTTAATAGTACTGTTTCCAATAGAGACATTTTATTATTATTATTATTAGAGATATTATATGTTGTGAGTGTGAACTTCTGCTGAATATATCAATCAGTTAAAACTCTAAACTTTTATTTATAGTGATAGTTTTCTGATCCTGCTGAGTAAATAGCAAGTAGGAACATTTTCTTTCAGTGAGTACGAAGATTAATGTGGGCTTCCAGACTGTAAATTACGGTCAGTAGGCCTATGTTCTCCACTGCTTTCTGGCTGACTGCAAAAACAGTTTTCTAGCTCTTATAAACGGTGAAGAAGATTTATACCTATCTTACCCGCCACCCCACAAGCCATCTGTGACGTACGCGGTGTCGGTAGTCCTGTGATCAATTGATCTCCTCCCTACCTGAGGTAGGTTTCAGCAACAAAATGGACCTCATTGCTGAACAGTGATGTGGACCCTAAGAGGTCATGTTGCTGGCTTTTGCATTGAAGTCCTGTACTGGAAGCACTCTGTGATGTGGTGTCCTCAGAAGAAAGTCAGTTTCTCCATCAGTAGGTTGAAGGCGGTGAGAAGCATGAAGTTCACCCGGTTCAGGACATCATATTGAGTACATCTTCAGCTAGTCATAGACTGTGTTAGAGCATCTAGGACATAGATTCACTACAGTAACGCAACCATGGAATCAAGTGCTGTCACTGTGAGTCGATCCTAACGATCAACTCATGACAAGAGGTAAAGAGCTGGAGTACTTAAAGGGAGCTAGCATGAGGCTATGATGCAAACCTCGGTTCATAATGACCTAATGCGTCCTCCTTATTCTGCTACATTCACTTAACGGTCTCTCACTGTGTGCTTGTATGAAATTGATACATTTTCTTGCTACATGCCTCATGAGCTAACGAATATGCTTGTCTAACTTCCTTTGGATTTTCGTCTTCTTCTCTGCTGAATCTTATTCTTTACTCGACAGCGGCATACAGTGTTGTGACACAATGCCTCGCTTACTGCTTCCGCCACTGTCCAAGGCGTCACCTGAATCTGCCTGGGGCAATGCGAGCCAGTTTTAATTTTTTTTCTAATTTCTACCCCTTACTATTCTGTGGTGCAACGGAATAGAAGCATTGTTATTAAATTATTCATTTAACTTTTATTTTGTACTTCTCCGTATTTTATTGCTTCGCATACAGCGAATTAGCTGCAGGGCTTGAAAGCAGACATGCGCAGCTCGATCCTACGACTACATTCAGCTATTCTTTCTAAACTGTCACGCATATCTCAAGTACCTAAAGTATAAGTAACCTCAGAAAAAGACGCAGCTGGTTTGCTCGTACGGGATGCTGTACGGAAGAGCAACTACACTAGCATTAACCGTTATCTTAAGTCGCAATTCGGGACTCGTCTGGGATATGAATTTAATCCCTTCAGAAGTGCAGCTGTAATTCGAGAACTACAACATTCTGTGATCCAAAATCTGTTGTATGAGAGGCAGTTTGCGTGGGCGCTCCATGCATAAGATTTTGCAGCAGTTGTGTGCCTGAGGATCGGTAGCAAACGTTAGGTGTGGTGAAGTTAGGCACGGAAGTTCAGGAAAGAAGAAGAAGGCTACGCACAGACGTGTTGAGTTCAAGTCTGTAGCGGCCAGCGAAAGTGGAGACTGACAGCGACAATGGAAGCCCAGGCCACCGGTGGCGCCTTCGCTCATCAGCTTCAGCTACACATTCGGCAGTAGCAGTACAGCACAGGCGGCCAGCAATGAAGTACACGAGCCGATATTATTAATATGTATGAACCCACAGCGTTATCGTCAGTGACAACGTATGAGCAACCACCCAGTCTGAGTTGGTTCAGATAATGCTAGTGCGCCAATTAGTCTTAATCTCAACGTGGTAGCGTGAAAATTGAACTTACTGATAGGGCATAAAGTCCAAAACCAGGGAGTGGATGTAAGCTTTTCGACACTACGTAGTCACAATTAACGCAAATTTATCTAAAAAAATTCAAATGGCTCTGAGCACTATGGGACTCAACTGCTGAGGTCATTAGTCCCCTAGAACTTAGAACTAGTTAAACCTAACTAACCTAAGGACATCACAAACATCCATGCCCGAGGCAGGATTCGAACCTGCGACCGTAGCGGTCCTGCGGTTCCAGACTGCAGCGCCTTTAACCGCACGGCCACTTCGGCCGGCGCAAATTTATCTAGAAATGCAATCTAATATAGAGGTATTCACTACAAAAATTGAAGAGTGAACTTCTAATCTCAATTCAAATATTGAAAGTGCAAAAACCGAGGTGGAAACAATTAAATCGGACATTGAAGGTGTCATGGATACGAAATTAGAAGGTATAAGGGCAGGCATGGGCACAATTTCTGAGGATGTTGACCTGGTAAACACCAGAGTCGATGCAGTAAAAGAAAATTTAGGGGAAAATTTAGAAAAGATACAGCACGAGCTCGGTAGCAATGTTAAGAATTGTATTTAGGCAAAACGCTTATAAGAAAGTAACCCCTAAATTTGTTAATAATTTGTCAGGTAGAGTAGATGAACGTGAGAATGAGGCGCACAATATAGAGAATATTTTGAATCAAGATTAAATGAAGAATCTGTGCAACATGAACAGATGTTTAAAGACATAAGGGCTGAATTAAATTCTTTAGCAGCGATTTAGGCTATTACTGTAACAACTTCAGGAATGAAAAGGTGTTCTGTAAATGATGGAAAATACCATGATTTTGATTTTCTTGCTGCAAGTAGAAATGGTTTCGTTAGAGAAATGTCAAAAATGCAAAAATTAAGTTCGCTAAAAGACATCTTGAGGGCGATGCACAATTATGGGAAGATTTTATGAGTGCCTCATTTCCTACCTATGAAGCGTATGAGAGTTGTTTCCTGAATAAAATCTGGATTGCAGTGAAACAAACGCGACTTCAGAATGAGTTCCTAAACAGACTAAGTTTCAGACACGGATGTGGGTTGATCCGGGATTTTTGTGTATGTGAACTGGCTAAGTTGACGTATATATATAAATCGTCCACTGGGAGTGTTAACGGAAATTACGACGCTTAGGAGACGCTTACCAGAATTTTTACTTTGGGATCATGTCTACAGGTCGACAAATTCCATTCGTGAGTTTATAGATTTTGCTGGGAAGCCTCAACAGGTATTGAAATTCAAGAGTCTTAATGAAAACAAAAAACGGGGAAATGGGTACCAGACTGGGAACAATAGTAATAGCCACAATAATTATAATGATCATAACAGAAATAATTACGACTGTAACAGTAATTTTCAAAGGAAAAAAGCAAACACGAACTTTCATATCAGAAATCGAAACCAGGAACGAAGGTCTGAGGGGAAGAATGCTTCTGAAATGCAACGCCGGAATACGAGGTTGGGAAACTGAAGATCGTCGCATCTCAGGTCCGGAGGTGACGAAATAAATCGGCGTTTAAAAGGAAATGCTATTTAAAAATTCTGTGGGTGTCGAAAATTAGGTAAATGAGCCACAAATGTGAGAGTTTAGAAGAAATAAAAATAAGATCAAGCCCAATTTTAAGCAGTGGGTCCATAAAGAGGGCGCAAGGAATATTGTAAAATGTGAAAAGAAGGTTGATAATGATATGAAGTTTCAGAATTTATTTGGTGGAAAGGAAGCGAATGCTGGAATGAAAGTATCTTCGTTGGAAGATTCTGTGATCAGACGAGAGGCTGAGGTTGTAACACGGCAGCCTATTCTAAAGGGAAGATCACTTTATTCAGTCACAAACTCGAGGCAGCAGACGCACAGGCGGCGACTAAAATCGGTTCATATTCGTGTTAACAGCTGAAATCGGCTTGACAGAAGCACATGGTGGGCCAGTTTCACACTATGCCCCACAGATGGGGTTGTGTTTGGACTTCCGGCCGCTAAGGTGACCATGTGACCGGGAAAACCTGTCCGTTGGGCAGGACAATGACTGCTCGTTTCTTATGAAAACTTTTCGCGTCCAGCGCAAAATGAAAGTTTACCCAAAACTTAATAAATGTTGAACCATATGTTTCACTGCATTTGAAATGGAAAAGATGGACGATTACTTGTGTGAAGAAGCGCCTTCGATATCCGCATTACTTTACAAGTTCTCGTAAGTGAAAGTTACAAATAATTCTTGAACTGTAAAAGTGAATATCTGGGTAACCACATCCGCAACCTGCTTACTGCGAAGAAACGCCGTGCCTGGCGCCCGAGATGTACACAACTCAACAAATGGTTCAAATGGCTCTGAGCACTATGGGACTTAACATCTATGGTCATCAGTCTCCTAGAACTTAGAACTACTTAAACCTAACTAACCTAAGGACATCACACAACACCCAGCCATCACGAGGCAGAGAAAATCCCTGACCCCGCCGGGAATCGAACCCGGGAACCCGGGCGTGGGAAGCGATAACGCTACCGCACGACCACGAGATGCAGGCACACAACTCAACACCACGCTCCCCATAAACTCTTCCAAGTATTGGTCTGCTTTCCACCGCCTTACTGGGAACCGCCCCACCCCCCAGTACCCTCTCCTCCTTAATGACCGTCCCTTTCCTGACAACCTCAGTAAGGCTAACCACTTTGCCTCTCACCTCTCCGATGTTTTTTTCATCCCAGATGATCCCCACTTTGATTATTCCCTCTTCCCTGACATCATGGACCATACGAATACCTCTGTTCCTCCCCTTGCTCCTAGCTCCCAGTACTTGGGCCACACACCACCATCTGAACTTAACACTCCCATCACTACACAGGACATCAGCCTCACACACCGCACTAAACGCAACACTGCTCCCAGCCACGACTACGTTAGCTACCGCCACCTCAAACACTGCCCCCTCCTTCCTTTCAGTCCTTGCCACCCTCTACAATGTCATCCTTGCCACTGGCTTCTGTCCCGACCTGTTGAAAACCTCCTATATCCTGATGTTCTCCAAACCCAACAAGCCTCCATCTGATGCCTCTTCCTATCATCCTGTCTGTCTCACATCGGTGTTCAGCAAGCTCTTGGAATCCATCCTTTCCCGGCGCATCCATCACCACCTCCGCCCGGTCTCCTGTTTAAACTCCAAACCTACGCCCTTCCTATCAACTACATCCGTCTGCTGGCCTCCTTCCTCTCCCACCGCCCCTCATATGCTACCATACATAATGCCAATTGCCACACCTTCTACCCCTCTGCAGGTGTGCCCCAGCGCTCTGTCCTCTCCCCTCTCCTCTACCTCCTGTACACCGCAGATATGCCCCAACCCCCCCCCCTCCAGTACACTTCTTGCAATATGCTGATGACACCACATTCCTTGCCCTCGCTCCTACCCTACAATGGTCCCAACGCCTTCTCCAGAATCACCTTGACCTTTTTGCTGCATGGTGTAACCAGTGGCTCCTGAAAATCAATCCTTCCAAGACCCAGGCAATCATCATAGGTCGTACCACTCCTTCTGGATTTCTCCCTTACTGTCTGCACCCGTCCTGTCTGCCTCACCCCCACCCTCACCTACCTTGGCCTCACCATTGACTGTCACCTCACCTGGATCTCTCATCTCCGCTCCATCCAATCCAAAGCCCACAACCGCTTCTGACTCCTCAAACTCCTCTCTGGCCGGACATGGGGGTTGCACCCCTCTACCATTGTCCACACCTACAAATCCTTAATCCGTCCCATCCTCTGTTTTGCCAGCCCTGCCTGGATATCTGCCCCCCCCCCAAATTCTATAAGTCCCTCCAGATCCTTGAGCGTCATGCATTCCACCTCGTCTTCCATATACGCCTCCCGTCCCCCACGCGGATCCTCTATGATCTCATTCCTTTCCCCCATCTGCTCCTATTCCTCGATCATGTCCGCATCCTCTACACCTCCCACTGCCTTGATCCCCCTCACCACCTGGTTGCTCCTCTCCTCTCCCATCCCTGCCCCTTGCCACGTCTTCACTGTTGTGTCCCCACTATCCTCCATCTCTACACCCTTCATCTCCTTTTCCAAGGTGGCTTCCATCAACTCACTCCTGGATGATGCCCTCTCTCCCTCCATTTATCCCTCCTATCAACTCTGATCCTCACCCCCCCTCCTTTCCTCTGCCCTTTCCCGGGCTCCTTCTCCCCCCTTCCATCCTCTTTTCTCCCCACCTCCCCTCTCTCTGCCCCCTTCTCTCCCCCAAGTCCTTTTGCATTTCCCTCCTCTGCCTCCTCTCATTCCCTCTCGCGTCTGCCCTGCCCCTCTCCCCCTTTATTAGTCCTCTCCCTCCTTGGTTCCCCCCCTTTTCGTTTTTTTCCTTCCTCCCTCCTTGTTCTTCCCCCTCCTCCAGGTCCCCCCCCTCCCCCCCTCCGCCCCTGCATCTGCCTTTGGCTCGGAAGTGCCATCTTTGTGCCGCCATTTTCGTGCAGTGTTTTACAGTGAGTGTTCCGTGTTGTGTTTTTTGGGAAGTGTTGCGAACGGCCATCATACTGTCGCTGGGTGTGCTTTTTATCTCTTGCGAACAGAAACCTGACTGTCGCCATGTTTTTTAATTCTGTGTGTACTATGTTACTTGTCTGATTCCTGTGTCTTTTATTAACATTGCCAACCCCTTTTGCTTTCTGTTTTAACTTTCCGCATTTTTCCGCCATTTTGCACTTTACGTCACCGTTTTATCGCCTGTTTTTCTTGTTTCTTTTCTTCTTCCTTTTTTTTAAAAAAAAAATCTGTAGGCTGTAGAGCAGCGCACTAAGCTGCTGCCAGCCAGCCCCCTTTGGGGGGAATTGCAAATCAATAAAGGAAAAAAAAACTGTGTAACGCACTATGCGATTCCCACAAACGAGGTGTTTAGGATACATCTCGTATAACTGTATCAGACGGTGATGGTAGGTTTACTGAAATTATTCTCATATGTAAAAGAGAGGCTGAAAAGCGGATTTCGTGCAATTTAAAACTGCTTTTCTTACTAAATAAATAGAGAAACATTAAAAGTAGTGGCGTACTATAAACTTCAGATATATACGAAATTATTTAAGGTGTAATTTAAATCTATTGTTAATATTTACACTTATAAAACAGAAAACATAGTTAACCAGAGAAATTATTGTTTATAAATACGTAGTGGCAGATAAAAGAAAACCAGTAACACCATAATGTTTCCCCGAAATATTCCGTGTGATTTGATGTATCATATGTGTATAAAAAGTTAAAATCAAGAATTTCAGCAATTTTCATATTCAGTAGTTTAACTGACGTCAGTGGTGCTTGACCGAAGTTTCCTGGGTGAACAGCGGCATTTTGAAGACGAGTCTATGTTCAGTCGTCGTTGGGGGCGGTGTCCTGTGTTAGTCCGCGTTTAGAGAAAGTTTTATCTGATGGGCGGTGAAATAGTCACCAGTTTGCGTGTGTGAATTATTGAAATTAATTAATTGTGAACTGTGACTTTCGACTTTTCTACGTTCCTGTTGAAAATAAGCTCTAATTTGTGAAACTTTGAAGCATACGTCAGTGCATATGTGATTTTACCGTAGCAAATCCTGCGTGCATTTATATTAAATACGTTTGTGGAACATTGGGTACATTGCGACGGATGTGACTTGGTGCCTCATAGACGAAACGTAGCCGAACTTGCAAGGCCTACCACATTTATGGGGGCCCGCTGAAGTGTTCGTACTGTGTAATGTGTGGTAAATATTTTCGTGCAGTAGCATGTGGGGGCTCAGAGCTGATACAGAACTTGCGAATAGTTTAGAACTTTGATTTATGGCGAGTTGATGGGAGAGATTGTATTTTATATTGTCATCCACACCACGAGCATATTCCCATATAACCCTTATGGTTGTCAAGATGGATCTGCATTTGGTGAAGGCGGAATGTACGACGAATCCTGATGAGTCTCTAGTATGTAGCAAAAATTATAGTAATGTAGTTGGAAGTAATGTACATGATTTTATATCGGAGGAAGTGGGTGAAACTATCTGTGACGGTGGCGAAGCTGTAGTCTTATCAAGTGAACATGAATTTTGTGTTGTATCGACGAAAGTATGTGAAGGTATTTGTGAAGGCGTCGTAGCAACAGTCTTGTCAGCTCCTGATGAACTTTATTATGTATCGGCGGAAGTGGGAGATATATTGTCAAAGGGAAGTAAAGGCGATGTTTCAGATTCTCAAGTTACGGAGACTGAAGCTAGTGATTTAGATATCTCGGAGAAAGGAGTTTGTGCATTTATTCCTGTTGATGGAAGTGAATTGATGCCTTTTGATGAAATAATGAATTATGAGCTGATGTGTAACGATTTATGTGGAAGTAATGTGTTAGGTAGTAGATCAGAACGCAAACTGTCGGAGAAATCTAAGAGTAGAGCCGATCTTGCGGAGACAGTCGTAGTTCCGAATTTGACGGAATTCGAATTGTGTTGTGAACTCTAATGTGGAGTGATGCAGTAGGGGCAATTTATATGATGTATCGGATCAGGTTGACGTAGTTATTCAAAAACGCATCAAAGTTTGTAATTGATGTTTTAAGTTAACAAGCTTATTAGTTACCATTGAATGTTGATGGAGTTAATTGTGATAAATTTTGCAGGTATTTGGCGGAAATGAGCGAGGATTTCTTTAACACAGAAGAAATTTTAAGTTGTGTGGATAGTTGTGAGAATTATTTATGTATTTCATTAACAATGCAGATTAACTCAGGCCCTTGAAGTGTAAGTTGGATCGGATGCTACTAAATCTGATAACAGGGACTTCTTTTTACAGTCTTATTGCTTTTACGTAGTTGTTAACGTTATTTTAATTAATATAAAGAACATAATATATAAAAATTTCTCTATGGTTATTGAGAACTTGATGCTTTACGATTGTTAAAGTGGTTCTATGTAATTTGCTACTGCCAAGCTAAGGAGAGAATAATTTATATAATGCAAACGTTAAAAAAAACAAATGCAATAAATGCGGTAGAAATAAGTTGTAATATGTAGAGGGAAGCGATATGCAACATTTAGATGCGTAATATTGTCTAGCTAGCTTGTTCGTTGATAATAGCCCGAGTCTCCCTATTTCAGGTGAAAAGTGTTCTGTAGAACCGCAAGCTCTTCTCTTCTGAAATAGGGTGTGTTTATGTAGATCTGTTGTGTTTGCGTGTATTACTTAGAGTTGCGTATCAGAGCACAACATGATATTCAGTAGTTGTGTGTTTGTCTAATTGTAGGTAGCTGTGGTATATTCTATGTGATAGCTTAGATACGTACACACTTATTGCTATACACATTACGTACTGTTTGACAATTTGATATATGAAATACATGAATTTTAGCTCTACACGAAGAATAAATTTATGGTTTTAATTTCGTTAGTAGAAACAGAATGTAGTTTGTTGCTACTTGAGCGCAGTATTTCTTATATAACTCCATATATAACATTTTTAGTTTTATACATTATGCAGAAAATAGTTTGATATATAAAATAAATTGGTTACACTGATGAGCCAAAACATGACCACCTGTTCAGTAGGTTGTTCATCCGTCTTTGGAAATAAATAAATAACTGATTCTAAGTATCAGAGATCCGACAACTGGTTGGTAGATTTGTGGAGGTATGTAGCAGGAGGTCACGTAATTCGCCTAAATAACGGGCTGCTGATTTGCGTACGCCGTGATGGCGCCCAATAGCGACCCTGATGGGTTCCGTAGGAACTACATCAGGCGAATTTGGTCACCGAGACATCAACGTCACTTCACTATAACGCTCTTCAAACCACTGTAGCACGGTTCTGCCTCCGAGACAAGGACAATTATATTGCTGAAAGATGATATCGCCGTCGGGGAAGGCATTACGCATGAAGGGATGCAGGTGATTCGCACAGGACCCATTCAAGCATGAGAGAATGTTTCCCACAGCATAATACTGCACCCACCAGCTCGCATCTGTGGCGTGCTGCACGTTTCGAGCCGCCGTTCAACTCGATGACGACGTTTGTGGACGCGAACATCGAACTAGTGTAGCAAAAATCTGATTCACTGAAGAGTCAACACGTTTCCATTGATCGACGATCGAATCCCGATGGTCCCGTCCTACTGTATGCGTAACTGACGATGTCATTGGGTCAACATGTGAACACAACGTGTGGTCTACTGTGGTGCTCCATGTTCAACAATGTAAGATGAACAGTGTGCTCCGAAACACTTGCGTGTGCACCAGCATTGCGCTCTTTCGGCAGAGAGGCCGCAGATCACCATCTATCGTACTTTACAGAGCGGACAAGCCTCCGAATCCCACGTTCTCTGACGATTCGTGGACGTCCAACCATTTAGCGCCAAATAGCGGTTTCACTGTCCTGCTTCTTTCCGTTGATGCTCATGACGGTAGCATGTGACCATTCGACTAGATTCGCCGTTTTCGAGATACTCATTCACAAGCTCTGCGTAATAATAATCTGCCTTTTGCAAAACACTCTTATCTCAATGGATGCAATCCGAAAACAAAGGAAGTAGGTTACAGTACACTTGTTCGCCCACTGCTTCAATACTGCTCACCAGTGTGGGATCCGTACCAGATAGGGTTGATAGAAGAGATAGAGAAGATCCAACGGAGAGCAGCACGCTTCGTTGCAGAATCATTTAGTAATCGCGAAAGCGTTACGGAGATGATAGATAAACTCCAGTGGAAGACTCTGCAGGAGGGACGCTCAGTAGCTCAGTACGGGCTTTTGTTGAAGTTTCGGGAACATACCTTCACCGAGGAGTCAAGCAGTATATTTCTCCCTCCTACGTATACCTCGCGAAGAGACCGTGAGGATAAAATCAGAGAGATTAGAGCCCACGCAGAGGGATACCGACAATCTTTCTTTCCACGAACAATACGAGACTGGAATAGAAGGGAGAACCTATAGAAGTACTCAAAGTACCCTCCGCTACACACCGTCAGGTGGCTTGTGGAGTATGGATGTAGATGTAGATGTAGATTTCTCCATTTGCGGCCCAAATCTTCGCTTGGATAAACCCTCGTCCGTGGCCGCACACGTTACATGCATTTGTTACCGCTTCACATGCCCGCAACGCCACTAGGTGGTGTCCGACGTCGCGGCGGGCAGTGTTCATAATGTTTTCGCTTATCGGCATAGCTTTACACAAAGAAAGAAATGTTCTTCTGCTTCTACATGATAAGACGGATAATACATTACTGTTTGTATGCAGTATACTATATACAACGTACAACTTGTCGTTTGGGAGGAGGAGCCTCGGGATAAAAGTTTTTCGAGTCTTACCCCCCTAAGCAATGTTTGCTTTATTATTTGAGTCTTAGTATGTAGTGTCACTACTTGTGTCGGTGATTTGTTTATTTTACAATTTTTACTGCCTATTGTGTTGTTTGCTGCTGTGTTTTGGGATGCAGTGTCATGTGTTCTTGGTTGGGGGTCCTTGAGTGTTGATCCATTATGAGTCATGTTCACTTTGTGTGTTGGTTCCTTTCTTGTTTCCTGAATCTGTGGTCGTGCTCGTGCCCTGCCGTGTGGTTTGTTGTATTGTTTGTGCTTTTCTACTCCTCCTTGTATTCGGATTCTGACGCTTGTATTCTTCATGCAGTGTGTTCGACACAGTATCGCCTACGCTATTTATTGTGTGCCAATCATCGGGATTGTCCATTATTCTGGTGATGTTAGTGTCGTTCTGTATAGGTCTCACATGTGTTAGAGAGTTGCGTTGTAGTGTGACATCTTCTGGTGGCCCAGTTTCTCCGCAAATCCATATTTCATTTTTAGTTAGTTCCATGCGGCTTAAGTGTATCGGGTACGGCCAATGGCAAGTCCGGACCCGGTTTGAGACAACATGTTTTAGTAATAATCTTTCTACTCGTCATCCCTTATCGGATATCCTCCCACGCTCTCTGCCATGTTTGAATCCGCCATCGTTTCATTTGCGTCTTGTTCATAATGTTTGTTCCTGTATTCTGTGTGGCTTTATCGAGCCTGCCCCCAGTAAAGTGCAGCGTTTTTTGTATTGTTATGTTGAAACTTTCCCGTTGAATGTAAAGAACGACTGTGCTGGTAAACTTATACGTTATTTGATACAGAAACAGCTGAGTAAAACTGAACGCACTCAGACAGTTTTCTCTTCACTTATTCTGATCATCACTAAACTGGCACACAATATTGTTAGAGCAACGCAGACTGACTTTCAGTAATCCCTACAAAAGAATAGCCCTGACTAACATTAACCTATACCCTTCATGAATCACTTACCTCACAAAAAGCACACAGTGCAATCAGCGATTTTAATACAGAGCGCTACGTGTCGTCACCAACATAAAAACCTAAACAGCCTACTTACAGTGTCTATGGTGCAACTTCCCAGCTTAACGCAGAGTGCCTCCAATGAAGTGGCGTTAAAGGCTCCGCTCATTCTCAGGAGTACACTACGTTAAGCTCGTCTTGCAATAGTCTTGTTATTCTGTATGTTCAGTCTGAGTGTCCAAGCACTTGCGACGAATCATGTAATGGACTCAAGTATCGCGTTGTTGTAGGTCCTTATCATCTTAATAGGTAATCTGTATGCACTATGTTGAGTCTTGCTAGTTTGTGCATGATTTTTGAGCACTATGGAACTTAACATCTCAGGTCATCAGTTCCCTAGACTTAGAACTACTTAAACCTAACGAACCTAAGGACATCACACACATCCATGCCCGAGGCAGGATTTGAACCTGCGACCGTAGCAGTCGCGCGGTTCCGGACTGAAGCGCCTAGAACCGCTCGGCCACGGCGGCCGGCTTTGTCAAGTGTCAGTTTTATATGTTCGTTGAAAGTCTGTGGGCTGCTGCCTCTGTATGCTGGGATCACTAATTTTAGAACTAGGTTCCTGTGTAGTTTCCCTGTGAGCATTAAATATACAGTTTTTTTGAGTGTAATTTTTAGTTTATTTTCTTTATGCCAGTTGCTCATTTTCTGAATTAGTTGTGTGCCTTTTGTCTCTAGTGCTGCCTTCGAGCTGCATGATACCACTACGAGCAGATCCCCTGCTTAAGCCAGCACACCTCTTACCCTGACGTCACTGTCCAGGGAGTTCAACAAGGGCTCGATTGCGATATGCAAAAATATTGGTCCGCCGATTGAGCCCTTATCCCTTTGTTACTCTCTTGACAATCCTGGGTATGCCAGCCCTCCACTCCGCCACTCTGCCTCTGCAGTAGTCGAGGAGGCTGTTGTAGTGGGAAGCTGATAGCTGCATTTCCCTTAAGGGACGACCACCGCAGGTTGTGAAAAGCTCCTGCTGTGTCAATTATTATGGCGGCCATGTATTTGTTGCTGGTATTATTTGTTACCGTCAGTGCTTGGTTGACGCTGATCTATCTTCCCTGAAACAGAACTGATGGGATGTTAGGGCGATGACGCATCTGTACGATTATAGGCGGTCATACAGGAGTCTTTTTGTAGCTTGGCTAGAGTGTTTAAGAGGTAGATCTGTCAGTACATTTTGGTGTATATCGACTCTTTGTCTTTTGATATCCCGATTATTACTACATTCGCAGTTTTTCAGAGGTTTAGAATTCCGCATGAGAGTAATGCCTCATTGAACATGTTCGAAAGAAAAGATGTGATTTGTGTTACTGTTGTTTTAATGTTTCTGAAAGTATTTTGTCTGGGCCAGGTGCTTTTCGGTTTTGAAGCCTGCTGATTGTCGTCACATCCTCTTCTTGTGCTAATAGTATGGTTACACTGTCATTAACGAATAGGAGCCTGTTCAGGAGATATTCTGCTGTGCCTCTCCATTCTTTGGTCATTGTGCCGTCAATTTGTTTTAGCATCAACAGAATTGTCGTTGTCTCAACTCGTTCTGCTTCTGTCTTGAATGATTGTTCCCAGATGTTTTGTAACTGGGTTTTGACTAAATTGGTCCAGTAGTCTTGACTTGTTGTCTTCAGTTCTTTCTGGTATTTCTGTTTAGCGCCGTGGTGCAGGTCGAGTGTTATCTGTTGGTAGTAGTTTCTTTTGTCCTTGGTATTGCCACTTCTGTAGGCCACGGGGTTTTCTGTTCTCACCCGATTTTTTGCCATGGCATAGCTTCCTCCTTCGCTATTTGTAGGACCTCTGTCAGAACATGCGTTCTGTAATTTATACTGCTTGAACAATGTGCAGTAACGACTGTAACTTCCTCCTCACTTATCGACCTTAATGACAGTGAAAAATTAAACCGCGTGTACCTAATGGAAATTTGGGAAAAGCAATCGTCACCGAAGTTAATTTATCGGTAAAGAGGGAGGAAGGGTTACATCTACATGAAAGGAAAAATGCAAATGAAATTGGTGGAAATTAATTGTGAAAAAGGGTTTAAGTTAATAAAGAAAGTAAATATGCGCTGGTTACATTAACAATTAACTGGCGTTAATTAGATATTTGAGATTTTGGGAAAATTATGGTCGCCTGTCCTATGGAAAACTACTATAACAAATGAAAAAGAAAGGTTAATGTACATATAATTAGCACTAAAAGCGAGGCAACTGAAGGTTGACACGTGTTGTGTGAAAACTGAATGTGTGTCAGAAGTAATAAATTTCGCTTCACTCTGACTTAATTTAGCAAAAGAATTAATAAAACGGGAAAACTGAAAGTTAATTTAGTGACTAAAATTAATAGTGAACTTTGTTTCTGAAGCACTACGAAATGAAATAAAATAAGGTTAGTCTTGGGCTACCTCAACAAATCATCTCGAAAGGAACTTGAATATACGCAATTTAGAAATAGGAGATTTAACTTTGAACTTGAATGAAATGATTTTGAACAATTAACAATAGTAAAATTTAGTACGTACCAAGCTGGGCTGCAGGCACAGGTAAGCTAAAATACGGTAACAAAACTCGTACTCTTAATTTGTGCTTGTGTAATCTAAATAGTTCCGCATGGTTATTGTAGCCAGCTATGAATGCTTTAACTGAACTTTGAAATTAAAGCAGTGAAATGGAATGGTATTACTTTAATGCTGACGTTTGAATTTCAACGACACTAGGGTTCATTCCGGAAAAGGAAGGGACTCTGCCTGGTAATTCAATTGGGACAATGAGCAACAAAGGTTCATGCTAAGTTGCTGTATTTTAGCGATGCAAATGGAACAGTTTGAAAAGCTGAGGTCTGCCATACACTTCTAAAACTTTACGTGCTTTCAGTCTTCCTTGTTGGTTGATTGAAGGTTTGAAGTCGCCGATCGAGGAGGTGGCGACAATCACTTATTGTCGGCCGTCGCTGTTGCAGAAACTGGATGTTGGCGCGCCTTCTTCTCGACACGGTCACCAGGCGAAACGGGCTCTTGATGTGTGCCAGCTAATGTTTCCCGTCCGTGACACCGTGCCAGAAACTATCATAGCAAGTCGAGGGCAATTACATGCTGCCAAACCCCGAAAGCGCGGCAACTCGCGGGAGCGTCACACAACACACCTGCTCCACCGCCCTACTCCAGCCAGACTCTGCCCTGCCCGTGCTCCACGCGGCAGAGTTAACACTACCCAAGATCCTAAACACTTTGGTTCTCCACACAACCTATCGATGTAATCGTTCGATAGCATAGTTTTCCCTAGGCAAGACCCAGCGTAAAAATACAAATAATATTTACAAAACAAACCAATTATACATCGACATATATATATATATATATATATATATATATATATATATATATATATATATATATAAATTGTAAAACATTTACAGACACAGAAATGTCATATTTTCTGGTAACAAAATAAGGAAAATGTTTATAGTACAATAATGGAAATAGGAGGATATGCATTTCCAGCTTTACACGACGACTCAACAATGTTTCGAACTTTTTGCCAATTTGCCCTTCCTATGAGTAGATGCTGCTGTCCATGAACCATGTTAAGTGTATTGGCAGGGTTTTTTGTGGTTATGATGATTGTGTTGCGGGCGCTGTGTGTTGCTCTGTCTGATACCCAGCATGTGTGACTAGTGGAAGAGATTTTGCGTTCCCTAGAGAATGGTCTTCGCTGTAGGTATGTAGGTCGCTTTCCCTCCCTATTCAGTATGAAAAAGTTGCATTAATTTACCATGTCAAGCACTAGTTGTTCTCTGTCGTCAGTTCTATCTCAATTCCACAGCGGGGATTTTGCGTTCACATCGATTAGAATGAGCAGCGTTTTTCTTTCTGAGTGTCGTGAAGCGCTCTTTATTTTGTCTAAGAAAGACTCTACATCATATGAATAATATGTGTATATAGACGACAAGAGCCATACATCTGGTCCATCTGTTATTTCTGCTGTGTCAGTGTGTTCAGAGCAAAAGTGGGTGATCTATGTTACTAAGAAGTTTTTATTAACTAATATTATCGCGGCTTTCCCGTTTGGTGTTCCTGCTATTCTGATGTAATGTAAGGGAAACCTTGGAATCTTCCCTCCTCGTAGACAGGATTCCTGAAACCAGGCGATGTCCGCTATTGCATCACCTAAGAGCCTACCTCGTTCCATTCTTACTACGGTGTTACCCAGGCAGTTTAGTAGTATTACCTTCAGAAGCGGTAACTAGTGGTGGAGAAACACTTGCATGTGCTTTCTTTAGGATCCAGAGTTACGCATACATGTGCCCTCACGAAGCACTTATATAACTTCTCTAGGTTTAGGCCCTCTCCCCTCTGCGCTCATGCGTCCCCTAAAAGCTTACACAGTTCTCTGAAGTTCGATGGGATATTTTCAACTCCTTAGGATCATCCTGTCAGTTTGTTCTGTAGTTGGGAAACATATTTTATCCCGATGTTCGTGTTTAGTTCGTATTACATAGTGAAGAGCTGTTTGAAATATATCCTTTTTTCCTAGTTTGCTAAGCCGCACTTGACTGCGTGTACTATCACCGTAGACAAAACGGACTGGTGTGATATAGGGTCTACATTTGGTTGTATCATATTCTATCTGTCGTGCAGGCAGTGTGCAGTTGTCTTCGTTTGTGTTTGCCTGTGGTGTTGCATTTCTTGTGATATCTGTGACATCTTCATCCCCATGATATTCATAGATGTTACATTTCTCTGCACTATTTCGTAGTATTTCGTCTTCCAGTTCGTCAACTCGTAAAAGGAGACCAGCTTGGAAGATGTCCGAATCAAACATGTGGTGTTTTAGGTGCCTGGCCGCTTCACATTCAGTTGCACCCTGCATGCACATACCGCCCTGTGTTGCCGCTAGCATCGGCTTGCCGCCAGCCTCTCGTCCCAGTCGACAGTGATTTATACCTTTGTCTCTTTACGAGAGGTGGGTTCCTAACAGTTATAGTAGCACTTTCTATTAATGTACACAGTCGAGTACATCGTACTCGATGCGCTCTATTTGTCTTTCGTAGAGCTGTATGGCAGTCTGGCCCCTCTGGCTTATCGCACGTTCTGTTTCTGTAGATTCATGGACTATAACCTACAAGATTATCCTCCTTGCATTCTGACTTTATGTCCCGGTTTTGCACATTTCCATATAAAGGGTCCTTGTCGCAATGCTTTGGAGAGTGACCGAAACCCCAATAGTTAAAGCATTTTTGTACGTTAACAAAGTCGTTAATATATAAAGGTTGAAATCGAATATAAGCCCTTTCTTTTTGAAGCAGCAGTAATCACACCCTTGGCGGCACTTCTAAAATGTTATTTACTGTCCTTTTGTGCATTCGTCCTATTTTAAATTTTATTTTGACCTCGTTATCAAACTCGCCTTTAATAATGTGTTGTTTCAGGTTTACTTCTTATAGCTCTTCTAAAAGTTCCTGCTCAGTTAAAGATACTGAGACATGGTGCACTGCCCCGCAGGGGGATTACGCTTCTTTCGTCAGTTCGTGCGTTACGCACACGAGGATTCCGGCCTATTGCAGCACAGTCTTCCTTCCTGGGCTGCATTCCCACCACCGTGCATCTCCCTCCCCGTACTTGCGTCTTCCCCGTTGCCCTTCTTTCCCCTCTCTCAGTGTTCTTATTTACGTCCACCTGGATATCCACCTGGTTCCCTATATTTCTTTCGGTTTTGTTCATCTTGCCTGTTCTCTTTCATCCTTTTTGGCGTTTTGGTCCCTTCTATGCATTTCACCTCCACTTCTAAATTTTCTGTCTTTAGTGTGAACCATTTAGGGAAAAACTGCGTCACTAGTGTCTATGGAGTAGATTCCTCTCCCCTCCGTCTTTCTTCTCATCCTTCCCCGCCATGGCCCCCTCTGCCCCACTAGGTTACCAGCACGTGTAATCAGTCTTTGCGGTGGCCGGCCGCGGTGGCCGAGCGGTTCTAGGCCCTTCAGTCCGGAACCACGCAACTGCTACGGTCGCAGGTTCGAATCCTGCCTCGAGCATGGATGTGTGTGATGTCCTTAGGTTAGTTAGGTTTAAGTAGTTCTAAGTTCTAGGGGACTGATGACTGCAGATTTTAAGTCCCATAGTGCTCAGAGCCATTTGAACCATTTTTTTTAGTCTTTGTGGTGGGGGCTCTTAGTACCCATGTGACTGAGAACCCTGACAATAGGGGGTCACACCACTGATACGTGAGCTGTTGCCTCCCCATGTATGCCAGGGACTGCTTGCTTGTGATCCTGTGGTATTGGAATTGGAACTCCCAGCAATGGCCACTGTGACACATGACCCTTCCTGTGACTGTGTGGCGCCCATGGGGATTGCCCGTGATCAGAGTTGGTGCTATCAGTGTGAATGCTTAGTCCATTGGTTCTAAAACGGCCATATGTTCGAGTGGTAACGGATCACTGAATGCTGTTTTGTATGACCCTGCAGCCTTCCCTTCCCTGGCTACACCCTGGAAGAGGGCCAGGCTCGCTTCTTTGGATGAAGCACTTCCTCCACTACCTGGTCTAGTCTATGACGTACGGGGACACATTCACCGTCACAAAGCCGTTGTTCTTTGTGAAGAATATCGTGGACGAGATAGGCGAGGTGGAGTCTCTCAGTATGATGCGGTCGGGCTCCCTGTTGATCAAAGCTTCGTCTTCCGTCCAGTCTACAGCTCTTCATGCTTGTGATAGTCTTGGTGAGGTACTAGTGTCTATTAGTCCTCACCAGTCTCTGAATATGGTCCAGGGAGTTATTTTTCATAGGGACCTCATTCTTCAAATGGATGAGGAACTCTGGGCTAATCTGGAGCGATGCAGAGATCATTTTGTACTACATGTACTGAAGTGTCACAAAGACCATTGCACCGATACCGGTGCCTTTATTCTGGCTTTTGAGGGAGATACCCTCTCATAGAAGGTCAAGGTTATGTGTTACAGATGTGATGTAAAGCTGTACGTCCCATCTCCTATTAGGTGATTTTGATGCTTGCGTTTTGGGCATATGTCTTCCCACTGTACAGCGGATCCTGTATGTGGTGACAGTGGACACCCACTCCATAAGGGAAGCTCTTGTGTTCCGCCACCTGTGTGTATAAATTGTCATGACTAGCACTGTCACTCTTGCCAGATTGCCCAGTTTGCAAGAAAGAAAAGAAGATATAAGAGTATAAGTGAATGGATCATCTATCTCATACTGAGGCTGGTTGAAAATATGAACGACTCCGCCCAGTGTCGATGTCTGCTACCTTTGAATCTGTTACATCCTTTCCCTCACCTACCTCTTCCTGACCCCAGTTCCATCCCCCTCCCTTCCCCCCACCCCTGTGGTTCCCACGCCCTGCCCTCTGGGTGCTGCTCTTCTTTCCTGGCTGAACAAGTGCACCTCTTCTTTGGCACCCTCCAGTGATGGAGCTCCCTCCCAGGACACCTCCCACTCGTGTCTCTCAGACTGAAGGCCTACTACCACAGTTTGACCACAGGACACACAGTCTGTTATCCCAAAGGTCGCCCACTCTCTTTCAGTTCTGCATCTCGGGGAAGCCTGCTCTCCCTCTGTGCCCTACCTTCCTCAACCTCTGAAATAGAAGAAGAAGAAACGTAAGTCCCAGGATAAGGACATTCGCAGGTGGCGGGAGATGCCACCTCACCTCTCGCACAATGAATCAGACATCTTATTAATGGATGTCACCCTATCATCGTTGGTAGCGGATGGTGACCCAGTGTCGTGATTGGCTCCAACACATTTGCTACCGCTATGGATACCTGCTCCATGATCATTCAATGTAACTGTAATGGCTACTACCGTCACCTCCAAGAGCTGCAATCTCTTATTGTCTTTTACTCAGCAGCTTGTGTTACTCTCCAGGAGTCTCGTTTTACAGGTGCTCACTTGGCATCCCTTAATGGGTTTCGTGCTTTCTGTCGAACTGGGTCCACCCTTTGCAGACTTCTGGTGACATTTGAATGTTGGTCCATATGGACATTGTTAGTATGTGAATCTCACTTCATACTGGATCCCACTTCATACCACACTGGAAGCGGTTGCTGTTTAGGTCCACTCGGACTCTGCTGTCACAGTTTGCAATCTCCAATGGTCTTACTACCTTTAAATGTCTTTGTGACAAAGCCCATTACTCAATCAAACAGACCAAATGGGTGTGTTGCCAACACTTTGTCTCCTCCCTAGGTTCTTCTGTCCCTTCATCACAGGTGTGGGCTATACTCAGCACACTCCAAGGTTGTCAGTGACAGCCATCTATTCCAGGCCTTTCCCTTCCAAGTGGCCTTTGTACACATCCACCATTCTCATGGAACACCTCGTGACCCATTTTGCAATAGCATCATCATCAGCCTCCTGTCCAGCTGCCTCCCTCCTTGGGAAAAAGCGGACTGAAGCTTTCCAGTTACGTTTTACTCCTTGTCAGGCAGAACCCTCTAATGAACCTTCTACTGCATGGGAGCTTCTTGTGGCACTCTCTTCTTCCTACGATTCAGCTTCTGGTCCTGATTCCATCCATAACCAATTGCTTCAACACCTCAGTCCTCTACAACTCCCATATCTTCTCCTCCAGATGTTTAACTATATTTGGCTAAAAGGCATTCTCCCCTCTCAATGGAGAGACAGTGTTGTGGTTCCTGTCCTTAAGCCTGGAAATGTCCATCGTCCCTTTATAGTTACTGGCCCATCAGCCTGACCAATGTCATCTGCGAGTTATTATAACAGATGGTGGCACATCAGCTCAGTTGGGTCCTTGACTCTCAGGAACTTTTATCTCCTCACCAGTGCAGCTTCCAGGAGGGACAGTCTGTGATAAATCATTGGCTTCAAGTGTAAACTGCCATCTTGTCACAGTTTTCTTCAATTGTCGTAAGATGTACGATACAGCTTGGTGCCATCACATCCTCATTACAGTCCATCAGTGGGGTCTTCGGGGCTCCCTCCCAATTTTTATTCTCCAGTTCCTGTTCCACCTGTCGTTCAGAGCCTGCATTTGCACTGTTCTCAGCTCTTCTTGGACCAAGGAGTTGGTGTTCCACAGGGCTCAGTATTAAGTGTCCTTCTTTTTCTAATCACTATTAATGGTGTTGTGGTCCATGCCAGACAGCTGGTGACCCCATCTTTGTATGTGGATGATTTCTGTATCTGGGATAGCTCCCATTCGGTGGCCTCTGCAGCACGACAGCTCCAGGCTGCCGTCGGGAGTGGTTCCAAGTGGAGACTCTCGCACAGATTTCAGTTCTCTCCCCTTAAGGCGAGGGTGGAGAATTTCTGTTGCTGCACTATGGTCCACCCAGATCCAGAGCTGTTCCTGGATGCCCAACACCTAACTGTGTTCCCCCAGTTCCATTTCTTAGGTCTTCTTTTTGACAACAATCGTACTTATTTGCCCCATGTCCATCATCTGAAGGTTGGCTGCTTTCATAAACTCAATGTCCTCCACTTCCTTGTCCACACTTCATGGGGTATGGATCATTCAACCCTTCACTGCCCTTACTGGGCATTGGTTCTGTCCTGTATGGACTGTGGCTGTCAAGGAATTGGATCAGCTGCACCTCTGACATTGCTCATTTTAGACCCAGTTCACCATAGACATATTCATTTAGCCACCCCTGCCTTTTGCACTAACCCTGTCGATAGTCTTCTGGTTGATGCTGGGATCCATCTCCTTTCGATTTGGCGACCACAGCTCCACTTCCCCTGCTCTATTCTTTTCTAGGCTTCGGGCCTTGCCCACCGGCTATCGCCTCCCCCCCCCCCATCCCCACCTCCACTGGGTCGGTTTTCTGGTTGGGCTTTGCTTCACTTGTCTCCACCATGACTTCTGTCTCCCCTCCTTTTCTTCTTCCCATGTTCTCTCCCAACCAGCCTCCCTTTGTTAATTCCTTGGCCACAGATTTGAATGGATCTTTTCTGGGTACCGAAACCTGGAAACCTCCTTCACTCCAGTGGTGCTCCATCGTTTGCTCTAAATGCTCTTACGAGGCTTTTGGGACGCCATTGTTTTTCACACTGATGGCTCTAAATCTGCTGTGTGTGTGGGATATGCCTTCACACCTTCTGTTAGCACAGAACACCATCTCTTGCTTGCCATGTGTGGGGTATTTACTGCGGAATTGATGGTCTTCTATTGGGCCCTCTGCTTTATTAAACAGTCCTTCCTCACCTGAGTTTTGTTATGTACAGACTCAATTAGTGGTATTCAGGCTATCACTCAGTGGTTTTTCCACCACCACTTGGTCTCTGCGATCCACGTCCATGTTGCTGATCTTGATGATGCTGGTTGTTTAGTTCAGGTTCCAGGCCACATATGTATCCCAAGCAGTGAACTTGCTGATCTTCTGGCTGGGGGGGGGGGGGGGGGGGGTAACTACCTACCCCCATTCTCTGTGACCCCTCCAGGGGCGCATTTACAGCTTTACATCAAATCTCTTTTGCTCAGTCGTGGGATGACTCTTGAGAGGCTACCCCCTAAACTTCACTCCATCAAAGAGACTCCCATCATGTAGCGTTCTAACTTCTGTCTTTCCCAGCGGGACTCTACCATCTTCCGCTGTCTTTGTATTGGCTGTACTAGGTTAACCCGCGGTTATTTAATCTGTAATAGCCGCCCCCTCCCCCCCGCTTTGTAGCTGCAGGGCACCATTCATGGTGATCCATATTTTCCTGGACTGCCGTTGCCTTTTGGCCCTTTGCACTAAATATGCCCTGCCACCTTCATTGCCTCAAGTGTTAGTGGAGGTTACGTCTGTTTTGATTTCTTTGTGAAAGTGGTTTGTACTCTCAGGTGAAAGTCCTTGATTCTTCCTCTGGAATTAGTCCCTCAGTTAGCGTAGACGTTTGTTATGGAGACGTTGACCTTGCCTCCACACTGGCCATGTTTTTCCCCTCTTTCGCCTACATTTTTGTCTGGTTTGTTGTGCTGGTTTGTCTCCCCTTTTCTTGTGACTCCTTCCACTGATGTTGTCCCCATTGTATTGTGATAATGATATGGTGTGGGTATCAGGAAAGGTCAGTGGTCGTGCTGGTGCTCCAACGCATGTAGCGTTTCCATCCACCCCTTTCCATTCTTTCCTCTTCCTGCTGCCCTGACGCCCCTTTTCCCTTTTTGCTTGCACGTTGAGTGGAATGAGGTGTATGGGTCGTTCCTCCCTTGCTTTCTGCCATCCTAGATCATGGAATCAATGACCTCATGGTGTGGTCACCTCCCCCCCCCCCCCCCAAATGAACCAACCAATCAACCGTCATACACTGCCAGAAGGAGTCTAAACTTCTAGGTTTCTTCACAGCTAATGTCCCGAAACTGAGCTGTTTTTTCTGTTATCTTTTTTTCTTTTTGTGATTCTGTTTCAATTATTGCAGTGTTTCCTGTTGAACTAATTGATTATCTGTCTTTCTTCGAGTTAATTGTTTTAATAATGGTTTTGCTAGTGGTCCTGTCATCTTGGTTAGTTTCTGATTTATAGAAAAGTTTGCTGGACTGTTTAGCTTTTGTTTGTTGCATGTGTTCTTTTAGGTTTTACGATCGGGTGAGCAGCGGCAGTCACTGCAAATGAAAGTGAGAGTGGTCCATTCTCTGATTCTCTGGTTTTCGGATTTAAGTTCCGCTATTTCTTGCTGCAGGCACTGAATTCTTTCCTAGAGTACTGGTGAATTTGCAACCGCTAGTTCTTTTCTGTGTTCGGCGTTTCCAGTTCTGAGGTCTTCATTTTGTCCATAAATCCTTGCTTTACCAAATGCGAGTGCCCAAATTTCACCTCTAACCTGTGACGTAATTGTAGTTTACGCTCTTTTTCGTTTCACTGCATTCAGGAAGTCTGCTAAGCTCTCACCTACAGCGTTTATCATTTTATTTTCCATTTGAGAATGTTGCAATTACTGACATCGTTAGTTCAGAGGAAGGGAACAGTATATTTGATGTTTACGAAGATGATGAAATGAAAGGTTTTTGAGGGCGATTTAAAGCCAACAGATGAATTGGAAATAGATCGGGAGAACATACCAGTGAATAATAGGGAAAGTATTTGTTTAGGAGACAATGTTACTACTGAATGGTACGGTAAATGAGAAAGTAACTATTCTATTAATGATAGGAAATGGTATAGAAAAATATTGAAATCATTACTGCCTCACTGCTGGGTACGGAAGAAATTTAAGGTAGCAAGCGATCTTGAAGGTAGGAAAGACGAAACCCAGAAGAAGGAAGTGTTCAGTGAATTATTTGATGGTTATAATGAGACTGAAGGTAGGCCTGATGTTGTAGTGTGTACAATAGATACGGAAGAGAAAGAAAGGGACTTTGAAAATGGTCTTTTAAGCGATCGGTGTTTCGAGAGGGGTGAAATTAAAACTGTGCATCCGTTACGTGAAGTGATAGATATTGATGAAGAAAGAAAGTGTGTGCCTCTCGAAATTAAAAATGGAGTTCCAGCGGCAGTCACAAATTTTGTCGGTAAAAGTAAGAGTCCGTTGGTGAACGAGGAAAGAGGCCTCAAATTTGAGCAGCTCAGAAAACTAAAAGAAGTGAAATTCAAAAGGTAATTACACTTACGGGATGAATGTAAGCGGCAACGATAGCACGCTTGCACCCTGTGAATGAAGAACTTGGTATGAAGAAAATTTAGGTGTAAACAACGGTATTTTCATGTGTAGTTTATAAGAATTTTAGGGCCTACTTCTATATGGTGTAAGGAGTGATATGGTAAAGTTAAGGTGTAAGTGATAAAGTAGGGAGGCACAGTTTAATGCAAGGAATGGGCTAATTTGGCCGCACGACTCTTAGTGCGCGAAGGTCGGCAGAACATAATTAATTTCGTTATTCTCAAAAGAGGGAAATAAATTTAACTGTACGTAAAATTTGAAGTGAAATTTCAAGGGTTTATTAAATGTATTACTTGCAATATTCTGGATGGGTTTCTCGAGTAATGTGTGTAGCTTTTTCTTTTTGTAATTATTATTTGCACAAAATTTGATGCATGGAGATTATCAGACCTTATTAATATTTTTAATTGTTTGTGGGAGTAGAACGTGCAGCATTGCATAAAGTATAAACAAAGTTTTGGGGGTATATTTCGTTGAGTAACTCTATAATATGCGTCATTTTGGAAGGGTTTTAGAATAGATTTACTTATGTAAATTTTTGATGGTAAATGGTATTTTTGAGCAAATGTGAGTGAACGTTTTCTGGATGTATGATATAGTTATCTGCTGAGTATAAAATTAAATGGTCGATTTCTGCAAAAGGTAGTATTAGTTTTAAATTTTTGTATTAGATGCGGTAAAATTGTACGGAAATGATCAAATGTTATTTATTTATATTGTAGAACCAATTTCAAAGCACGAAATACCTGTTTTCTAGTGAGAACATGGGCAGAATGTTTGAAATGTCGAGCAGAATCCACTGTTTTGCTTTCCGATAAATCAGTTTGTCCGTGCTATTCTGTTTTTGAGTGTATCAATTCTACTAGAGAGGCCGTTCAGCGCCTGATCTATGGAGGTTTAGGAAGATACGTGATTACTGTAACTACACCACAGTTACTTTTCGACAGCTATTGTCCTTCAGCACCGACAGTGATAACGGACTCACGCATGTCCGGAGCAGTAGGTCGCAAAGGGGATCAAGAAATTTTGCAGAGGTGGCTGGACTGAAAACCACCTAACCTGCACGCCAGAACTCCGATCGTGTTCTGAGCTGGTGATGGAGAAGTGCTTACGATGTAGTCAAAGCAAAAAAGTGCTGTCAAATGCGCACAGAAGTGCTGCAAACTATTGAAAGATCGAGCTGACTCGAAAGCTACATAAAAGTTGTGCTTATTTTGGCATTTAATAAATATTCTGTAATTTCCATAATTTGTCTTACAGCTAGTAAATTTATGCTGATAATATAATATGTCATATTCTAGGAGTAACATGCTGTTTCGTACACCACCACCAAGATACTTGCAGTATTGTTCTGATACGCAGGTGCGGTATTCTATTTATTATGTTATATGTGTATTTATTTATCACAAAAGTATGTCATATTTTATGCGACTTAATGAGCTCGATTAGCGAGCTAATGTGCCACATTAAGTGAAGGTGTGTAACATTTCGTGTATGTGGGCGAGTTATTCGTCCACCTAGGGCTGGCATTGACGAAAGATGAATTTGGTTGTGTGGCTAGGTGCGAGTCTGTGGGACGAGAACGTCACCCGCCGGCCCCAAGCAAGATCAGATACATAGACAAGGACTGTACCACTGGAAATGTGTAAATCCCAAAGCTAGGAATTCGGACGGCTGTTGCTCTCATGGTCTTTGTGTAGGACAGACAATGCTCCAAGAACTGGCGAAGTGTCAGACAACCTGAAATATGGCTTCTTACAGCTCTGTGAGAGTCTATAGGAATTCGCAGTCAGGTATTAAAGAGTATCTGAAAACATCTGTGATCTCAGGAAAATGTGGCACATCCTACGACACAACAATATTTCAATGTCTTCAAAACTACAGGAGTTAATATTTCACAGTGAATAAACATTTTCACAATGAACTTCTTAATTTACAATTTTGAAATGCATCATGCGATTTAAACATGCAGTATTTCAGATGATAATATTACAGTATAGCTATTACCTCTGAAAGCTACATATCAGTATCTACACTCCTGGAAATGGAAAAAAGAACACATTGACACCGGTGTGTGACCGATGACCACGCTGTCTGGTCTCCTTCCCCAAAACCAACCGACACCGGTGTGTCAGACCCACCATACTTGCTCCGGACACTGCGAGAGGGCTGTACAAGCAATGATCACACGCACGGCACAGCGGACACACCAGGAACCGCGGTGTTGGCCGTCGAATGGCGCTAGCTGCGCAGCATTTGTGCACCGCCGCCGTCAGTGTCAGCCAGTTTGCCGTGGCATACGGAGCTCCATCGCAGTCTTTAACACTGGTAGCATGCCGCGACAGCGTGGACGTGAACGGTATGTGCAGTTGACGGACTTTGAGAGAGGGCGTATAGTGGGCATGCGGGAGGCCGGGTGGACGTACCGCCGAATTGCTCAACACGTGGGGCGTGAGGTCTCCACAGTACATCGATGTTGTCGCCAGTTGTCGGCGGAAGGTGCACGTGCCCGTCGACCTGGGACCGGACCGCAGCGACGCACGGATGCACGCCAAGACCGTAGGATCCTACGCAGTGACGTAGGGGACCGCACCGCCACTTCCCAGCAAATTAGGGACACTGTTGCTCCTGGGGTATCGGAGAGGACCATTCGCAACCGTCTCCATGAAGCTGGGCTACGGTCCCGCACACCGTTAGGCCGTCTTCCGCTCACGCCCCAACATCGTGCAGCCCGCCTCCAGTGGTGTCGCGACAGGCGTGAATGGAGGGACGAATGGAGACGTGTCGTCTTCAGCGATGAGAGTCGCTTCTGCCTTGGTGCCAATGATGGTCGTATGCGTGTTTGGCGCCGTGCAGGTGAGCGCCACAATCAGGACTGCATACGACCGAGGCACACAGGGCCAACACCCGGCATCATGGTGTGGGGAGCGATCTCCTACACTGGCCGTACACCACTGGTGATCGTCGAGGGGACACTGAATAGTGCACGGTACATCCAAACCGTCATCCAACCCATCGTTCTACCATTCCTAGACCGGCAAGGGAACTTGCTGTTCCAACAGGACAATGCACGTCCGCATGTATCCCGTGCCACCCAACGTGCTCTAGAAGGTGTAAGTCAACTACCCTGGCCAGCAAGATCTCCGGATCTGTATCCATTGAGCATGTTTGGGACAGGATGAAGCGTCGTCTCACGCGATCTGCACGTCCAGCACGAACGCTGGTCCAACTGAGGCGCGAGGTGGAAACGGCATGGCAAGCCGTTCCACAGGACTACATCCAGCATCTCTACGATCGTCTCCATGGGAGAATAGCAGCCTGCATTGCTGCGAAAGGTGGATATACATTGTACTAGTGCCGACATTGTGCATGCTCTGTTGCCTGTGTCTATGTGCCTGTGGTTCTGTCAGTGTGATCATGTGATGTATCTGACCCCAGGAACGTGTCAATAAAGTTTCCCCTTCCTGGAACAATGAATTCACGGTGTTCTTATTTCAATTTCCAGGAGTGTATTTTATTTCTTGATTCGTTACACTTTTTATACCTCCTCATTATGCAAATGTTTGTCAGAACATCGCATTCTCCATAATTACCGAGGAAATGAACTTGAGAACTATGAGTTTGGTGGGAATGGCCTACTTACGATGAGAGTTGGATATCGGTGGATCACTGCTGCAGTGAAGTGGAGAGGGACACTTTTTGAGAGAAGATTTCAAAGCAGCGATTCGGAACACTTGGATCTTAGTTCTGGAAGAAAGTATACCTGCCTGTGGTATCGTGTGGCTTTTGATGGAGAGGTGTTTGATTCTGGGCTGTGAACGGCCTCTACCACACGTTAACTTTTGAAGGGACTTTATATATCCAGAGGTCTGAATGTAGGAGCAGTATTATGTAGCCGAGTAGTTAAAGAGTATGAGTTATTGTTCTTTGCATCACGAGCGTTAACTTGTTAATAATCATGTTGAACTCACAACTGTTTTGAGCTGGTGAATATTTCCTGTATTGTGATTACGAAATGGACCTGATTTTCGCATATCTTTTACTACAGTCTAGTTTGGAAATTTTGTTACCATTCTCGTAATCCTCTCAATGTAACTTTACTGCATTTTATAAGGGTATTTTCCGTCTGTATTTTAACTGAATACCGTAGGACCACTTCTCGTTAATTGAGATGTCTTTTCTAGTATAAACATTATTCAACGTAATTCTCTGTCATCTGCGTCAGGTAGAGACGTTAGAATAGAACCCTTGCTATTAAATTATTCACATCATAATATTAATATTTTTGTGTGTTTTATTAACTCCCAGTTCTAGCCAATTCACAAATGCATAGACTATTTAACTGCATGATCACACCTACGGGTTATTATTTGCAGCGAATTAGCTGCGGGGCATGACACTATGACTACATCGAGATATTATTTTTAAACAGAGCCGTGCATAGACCCAGTACCTAAAGGACGAGTAACCACAGATAAAGACGCCACTAGTTGGATCGTATGGGGTGCTGTTTGGAAGAGCACCTACACTAGCATTAACCGTTAGGTACCGTCGCATACTAAATCAAACAATGATCTCAATGAACTCAGTTTATTACACATAAATTATCAAATTTCACTATAAATGAATTTTATGGTAACTGAAATCAGTCAACAACGTCTTGGCAAACTTGGATAAGGATTTGAAACAGTAATTTAAAGTTAACACTTACCTGAACAAAACATTAACTTTCGCTGATTTCATGCGATGATTTCTGTAAGTTAGTACTGGGAAACAGAAAATACTTGAGAAGAATATGGTTCAAATGGTTCAAATGGCTCTGAGCACTATGGGACTCAACTACGGTGGTCATAAGTCCCCTAGAACTTAGAACTACTTAAACCTAACTAACCTAAGGACACCACACAACACCCAGCCATCACGAGGCAGAGAAAATCCCTGACCCCGCCGGGAATCGAACCCGGGAACCCGGGCGTGGGAAGCGAGAACGCTACCGCACGACCACGAGATGCGGGCAAGAGAAGAATATGCTCGTGCACTTTTGCTGAAGTTGGCAACATTTGAACAAACAAATCTCTGTAATGAAATTGGAATTACTCAACATCGTTACAAAAATCTCGCCTTTTCCTACGGTTTGCTTTACTGTTGAGACTGTGTCTCGCCATATTTAGAACGTACAAGTCGTGTCTCAAATAGCTGCAAAATCAGGCATTGGTTCGGTACCAACAACTCGTCTCTGCCTGTGTCTAAGTTCAACTCAACTGGAGGCCTCTGAAGTTTCGAAGAAACCTCGACGTGGAGAAGATGAAACCTGGAAGCGAAAAGACTATCTGCAAAGCACTTCTGACAAGGGGTACTTTGAGCACTGTGTTTTGATTGGCAGAATACTGATTCTTGTGAGTGTTGACCGGTAAGATGTTTCCTTACAAATGGTTCAAATGGCTCTGAGCACTATGGGACTCAACTGCTGTGGTCATCAGTCCCCTAGAACTTAGAACTACTTAAACCTAACTAACCTAAGAACATCACACACATCCATGTCCGAGGCAGGATTCGAACCTGCGACCGTAGAAGCAGCGCGGCTCCGGACTGGAGAGCCTAGAACCGCACGGCCACCGCGGCCGGCTGTTTCCTTACAAGACGATGGCTCGCTCCCTTACTAGAATTTCAGGTGGTTAACCAGTCAAAAGCCCGTTAGTCTTGGTACTCCAAGATATGTACAATTTACTGCTTCTCTCTGCCTATCTTTATGTGCTGGCCAATGCAGATGGATCTTCAAATGGCTCTGAGCACTATGGGACTCAACTTCTGAGGTCATTAGTCCCCTATAACTTAGAACTAGTTAAACCTAACGAACCTAAGGACATCACACACATCCATGCCCGAGGCAGGATTCGAACCTGCGACCGTAGCGGTCCCGCGGTTCCAGACTGCAGCGCCTAGAACCTCACGGTCACTTCGGCCGGCGATGGATCTTCGTAAGCACGGTTGCACACTCTACTCCACCGTCTAGATTTATATGAACCAATAGGAACAATCTTTAAATTTCTTTACACATTTAGTTTGACGTCATCTGGTTGGGTGTCGGCATATCACGATCTACAGAGAAGTCCCACCTTCCTGTTCTTGTTCCACAGTCTAAGATGTTATCTTAACAGCCCGTGTTTTTCAGTGAAGTTTAACTTCCTGCTGTTTCCCTTTGCAACAGCAGTTCTTCGTGGACCCTGGCATGCATCCAGTGGACACGGCTTGTTAAGAGCGGGCTCTGTTGTCCTGCACATCCCGGAGATGTACTGTGCATTGTCTGACTGCAGACGCTCGGAGCAGTTGCAGTTTTCTTTTGTTACTCCTGCCCAACAAAACACAGCTCTGTCCGATTTTGCCTGCCTTACGTTTCCCTTCACACAGGGAGATGCGCGGCGATTCTTGGAATAGCACTGGGTGCAGACTCCCTGGTGTTTTATGGCCAACAGCACGTCCCTCTCCCTCAGCGGCGTTCAACCTGATTTCACAGCGACCTCTCATTTAGCTGCACACTCAACATTGGACATCAAAATCTAAGTAGTTACTTGCTGGTAATCAGTAGCACCAATTCATTTCATTATCCGAGGGAGATTCATTTATTCCAATTTAATTTGACTCTCTCTTACGTGTTTTACACGTTTTGTGAGACAATTTGCTCAAAACGGTTGTGTAACACAATGAACTGTCAATTTGTTCACTTAGTGGCACGTAGTAAAATTTATAAGATAGTGGACGCATCTACAATGACAGATGCTGCTATTGATAAGTAGTATGTTCTTAAAGCAAAGGAACTTTCTTTAACATGATGTACTAGTAGTCGTGATCTAAACTGGTTGCCCGTAAACGAATAACGAGCGAGGTGGCGCAGTGGTTAGACACTGGACTCGCATTCGGGAGGACGACGGTTCAATCCCGCGTCCGGCCATCCTGATTTAGGTTTCCCGTGATTTCCCTAAATCGCTCCAGGCAAATGCCGGGATGGTTCCTTTCAAAGGGCACGGCCGACTTCCTTCCCCATCCTTCCCTAAATGCGATGAGACCGATGACCTCACTGTCTGGACTCCTTCCTAAAAACAACCCAACCCCAACCCCGTAAACGGATACGGGAGAGCGTGTCCAAATCAGTGCACCACAAGTAACACGCTTGAAAGAGGAATAATATGACTTTTTCAATAATCTGAAGAACAAATGGATTGTAAATATCTAATCATAATGGGCGATTTTGATACACACTTTGGATCACAATGAAGAAGATATGAAGACACATCGGGCCGTCATAGGCTGGGAAAACATTAGCGAATTTCTGAATGAAAATAGCCTGGTTATGGACAACATCAGATTTAAGAAAAGGGACTCCCAAAAGACAAGTTATAGCTTTGACTATAAAACTGGTGCACTAATAGATTAGGAGATGGAAGACAGTGAACGACATCGCCGGCCGGCGTGGCCGTGCGGTCTGGAGCCGAGCGACCGCTACGGTCGCAGGTTCGAATCCTGCCTCGGGCATGGATGTGTGTGATGTCCTTAGGTTAGTAAGGTTTAAGTACTTCTAAGTTATAGGGGACTGATGACCTCAGCAGTTAAGTCGCATAGTGCTCAGAGCCATTTGAACCATTTTTTTGAACGACATCACACACAAATAATGGTTCAAATGGCTCTAAGCACTATGCGACTTAACTTCTGAGGTCATCAGTCGCCTAGAACTTAGAACTAATTAAACCTGACTAACCTAAGGACATCACACACATCCATGCCCGAGGCAGGATTCGAACCTGCGACCGTAGCGGTCGCTCGGTTCCAGACTGTAGCGCCTAGAACCGCACGGCCACTCTGGCCGGCCATCACACACATTCCAAGTGAAGATCTAACTGTAGATCATAGGGCGTTAATAGAAAAAACTGTACAGAAAAGGCCTTCCAGAGTCTGTAATATAACAAGCCGAAAGATAAAAACTCTATGAGTTACGGAACCAAAATCAAAGTTAAAAAATACAATTTAGTGATGGTGTTCGCCGGATGTTGCCAAGATAAGATGAACGGTCAGCAGAAGAAGAATGCGACATTCTGCAGAGCGTCGTAGTAGGTACAGTAGATGAGTTAGATGCATGACAGATTCTGGTGTAAAAACTAAAGAAGTGATGAAATGAGAATACTAAAACGACTTCCAGGGATAAGAATGAGACGAGTCATGTATCAAGCAAAAGCACAGCGAGACCCAAGCGCAGTAGAGAAGCAGCCGTTTACAGGTAGAAGAAATTACAAGTCAGACAGTTCGTTGTAGCTGGGAATCGGATGTGCAAGTGAGATTTACCTAACAGAGTAACACGGGAGCAACTTTTCATTGTTTCGAGATGCCGTTCGTTAGATAATCTGAAGCCGTGCAGCGCTGCTCACAGAATAATATCCCATATACGATAGCGTAATACGTGGGTTTTAGCTTTTATTTGTGCCAAGAAAATTGTTGTATCTTTCATTGCTGCCAAGAATATAGTTGTAAATGAACCATTTTACTCCCATTTCTGTGGTAAAAATGAGGTAAGTTGTTCACCTTTCAGACCTAAAGTCATGTTTTTGCTCCTAAAATATACCTTCAACAGCTTGTCATACTTCATTTTATTTTGTGGGATAACAGAGGTAGGCCACTGTGATTAGCGCGCTTCTTCCTTTCATCGTTATTATATAAGTGAATGATAACACCATTTTTGTATGTAATAAGTATTTCATGTCCTTTTCATACATTTTGTAGCTCTGTACATCCATTTGGTGCACAATTTCTCCAACAGATTTGACCATTTCTTCTTTTATTTATACCGCTTCTTACTCGTACACTTCCAGATTGTTCAAGCTGCCACTCTTCACTAAAGCAGGGTCGTCCAGTTCATCGTTCGCAAGAGTATCCACTACGAGTACATTATAATTGAACAAAGTATCATGTTCTTTACGATTCTATCCAGTATCGAAACTCTCCTGTAACACTGCGGTTTTCTCACACGCCACCTCAACACTGGAAAATTTCTGCCGGTTGCACAGACTCAGTTTCAATTCTTCTGGTCTTTACGAGGCTGTGTAGAAGTTTTTAATTCCAATCCCGTATTACTCTGTTAGGTAAATCTCACTTGCATATCTGATTCCCAGCTACAACGAACTGTCTGACTTGTAATTTCTTCTACCTGTAAACGGCTGCTTCCGTACTCCGCTTGGGTCTCGCTGTGCTTTTGCTTGATACATAGCTCATCTTATTCTTATCCCTGGAAACCGTTTTAGTATTCTCACTTCATCATTTCTTTAGGTTTTATATCAGAATTCGTCATGCATCTAACACATCTGCTGCACCTACCACGATGCTCTTCAGAATGTCGCATTCTTTTTCTGCTGATCGTTCATCTTACCTTGGCAACATCCTGTGGACACTATCACTAAATCGAATTATTTAACTTTGATTTTGGTTCCGTAACTCATCGAGTATTTATTTTTCGGCTTGTTATATTACAGACTCTGGAAGGCCTTCCCTGTACAGTTTTTTGTGTTCAAATGTGTGTGAAATCTTATGGGACTTAACTGTTAAGGTCATCAGTCCCTAAGCTAACACACTACTTAACCTAAATTATCCTAAGGACAAACACACTCACCCATGCCCGAGGGAGGACTCCAACCTCCGCCGGGACCAGCCGCACAGTCCATGACTGCAGCGCCTAAAACCGCTCGGCTAATCCCGCGCGGCTACAGTTTTTTCTATTAACGTCCTATGATCTACAGTTAGATCTTCACTTGAAATGTATCTGATGTCGGTCACTTTCTTCCATCTCCTTACCTATTAGTGCACCAGTTTTATAGTCACAGCTATGACTTATCTTTTGGGAGCCCCTTTCCTTGAACCTGATGTTATCCATAACCAGGTTACTTTCCATTCAGAAATTCACTAATGTTTTCCCAGCCTATGACAACCCGATGTGTCTTCAAATCTTCTTCATTGTGATCCAAAGTGTGTATCAAAATCGCCCATTATGATTAGATATTTACAATCCATTTGAACTTCCAGATTATTGAGAAAGTCATATTATTCTCCTTTCAAGCGTGTTACTTGTGGTGAACTGATTTGGAACAGGCTCTCTCATTTGTTTTTAAAGTATCTCATAACATCATCCCACGATTAAGACGAATACATGCTATGATGAAACCCAGAGCTGTGTACAAATACAGAATGGAATGTCAGGTTCGTTCATAACAAAGAGTGAAGCCGAAAATTGAATTTACTTTTTGCCACTCTTCATAATCATAATGAATGAAGTTTTACAAGCAATAAAAGAAAAAAAGAACTCACCAATTAATGTCTAGGGTTCTGCATATACTTTGATGGTTTTTCGTGCGATAGAAGTGAAGGTACAAAACAGATCGAGACACACCAGAATTAAAGAGATTAGTGGCCAGTGGCCATTGCTTCATATCATGAGGCAAGTTGAATATTTGTGCCAGGCTAGGATTAGTACCCAGGTCTCCCGCTTAATGGACAGATGCCCTGACCACTTCGCAGTACAGACACAGTGCTCACCTCCAACACACGGACTACCCTAGCACGCCTCCCGTCAGACCCAAATTCTCAACTTATATCACACACTACCTATGTAGTCCTCCTCCTCATTAACCTCATTATCCTCATCAGTCGCGACATCTAACCGACCCCGTAAGTGTTCGAGCTTGGTGTGCATCTGTACTAAGAGGATAATTGGCCGTCAGTGCCTTATTTATATTTAAAGGGTGTTTGGAAATTCCTGTTACAAACTTCTAGAACTTGTCGAGGGGAGTGAATACATAATATTTTGAACAGGAACCCACGTCCAGTACGCCTTTAAATCACGTGTTTTTTTTTTTTTTTTTTTTTTTTTTTTTTTTTTTTTTTTTTTTTTTAATAACTTAAGGGTCTTAACTGCGAAGGTCATCAGTCCATAAGCTTACACACTACTTAACCTAAATTATCCTAAGGACAAACACACACACCCATGCCCGAGGGAGGACTCGAACCTCCGCCGGGACCAGCCGCATAGTCCATGTCTGCAGCGCCCCAGACCGCTCGGCTAATCCCGCGCGGCAAATCATGTTTGCTAGGTAGGTATGTAACAGGATAGTCATGATACGGGAAGGTTACGTCGGATCGGCTGAAGTCATCTGACATCTGTCCTACCTCTCTAACCTTGTTCGAGTCTCATTCACTTGTCTGCTACTGTTAGGGCAACATCGTTGAGTACACGTTTACAGAACACACCGACCTGATCCTTCTGACTGGCGAAGCTTACAGTAATGAAAGAGCTGTTCATCGCCTTTATCGAGATCGTTACCCACAACGCCCGACTCCATCGCATATCCTTTTCGCCACAGTTACGCACCGGCTTTGAGAAAGAGTACCTTCACCGTCACAAAGCGTGACTGTGGTGATCCAAGGAAACGTCGCACACGTTAGAGAGAAGCAATCAACGAATACACGAGTAATTTATTTGGCTATAAGTGAGTGGAACTGTAAACTAAGCGATGCACTGGATCGCGCCTAATCAGTAACTGGTGCCATCGATGTTGTGATTGAGCAGGTCACTACAACGATAATTTCTGTGGCGGAAAACGCGATCCCTCGTATTCTAGGGTGCCCCCGGCGAAAGACAGTCCCTTGGTGGTCACGAGAAGTCCCTGAGGCAATTAAAGAGCGTCGGCTAGCTCTACAACGACATAAGCCGCACCCTTCCCTAGAGCACCTAATAGCCTTAAAGCAGCTCCGTGCCCGCGTTCGCCTGCTTATAAAACGACTGAAACAGGAGTGTAGGGAGAGGTTCGTGCCATACGTCACCTTCCCAAGTCTGTACGAAGATCAGACGTCTTTTTGGGCACGAGACCCAAACAGGTGTCCCTGGCGTTAATATCAATGGCGTGCTCTCTAGCGACGCAAACGCGATTGCCCAGCACTTTGCTGAGCACTATGCTTGAGCCTCTGCGTCGGAGAACTACCCCCCCCCCCCCCCCCCCCCCAGCCTTTTGCACCCTCAAACGGTGGATGGAAAGGAAAGTAGGAAAGTCCTCTCGTTCATTACACGCCACAGTGAACCTTATAACGCCCCATTTACAGAGTGAGAGCTCCCTTGCACATTGCCTTGACACGGCTCCTGGGCCGGATCTGATCCGCAGTAGATGATTAAACATCTCTCGTCTGACTGCAAGCGATATCTCCTCGTCATCTCCAACCGGAACTGGTGCGATGGCGTCTTTCCATTGCAATGGCGGGGGAACACCATCATTCCGGTGCTAAAACCAGGTAAGAATCCGCTTGATTTGGATAGCTATCGCCCCATCAGACTCACCAACGCTCTCTGTAAGCTGCTGGAACGTATGGTGTGTCAGCGGTTGGGTTGGGTCCTGAAGTCACGTGCCCTACTGGCTCCATGTTAGGGCGGCTTCCGCCAGAATCGCCCTACCACTGATAATCTTGTGTCCCTCGAGTCTGTCACCCGGACAGCCTTTTCCAGACGCCAACACCTGGTTGCCGTCTTTTTTGACTTACGTAAAGCATACGGCACGACCTGGCGACATCATATCCTTTCCACATTGTATAAGTGGTGTCTCCAGGGCCCGCTCCCGATTTTTATCCAGGACCTCCTGTCGCTCCGTACTTTCCATATCCAAGTTGGTGCCTCCCATAGTTCCCCCCATATTCAGGAAAATGGCGTTCCGCAGGGTTCCGTATTGAGTGTATCTCTATTTTTAGTGGCTATGAATGGCCTAGCAGCAGCTGTAGGGCCGTCGGTCTCCCCTTCTCTATATGCGGATGACTTACGCATTTCGTATTGCTCCTCCAGTACTGGAGTTGCTGAGCAGCGCCTACAGGGAGCCATTCACAAGGCGCAGTCATGGGCTCTAGCCCACGGCTTTCGGTTTTCAGCCGTGAATTCGAGTGTAATGCTCTTCTGTCGGGGTCGTACTGTTCATACGGAACCTGAACTTTATCTTAATGACGATCCACTCACTGCAGTGGAGACGTCGGGCCAGTCGTTCAGTGGTGTTGGTGTGGACCAAAGGACACGTCGGAATCCCAGGCAACGAACTTGCTGACAGGCTGGCCAAACAGGCTACCCGGAAACCACTCCTGAAGACAGACATGCGTTCTGTCTTACGCCGCAAGGTTTTTTGGCTTTGGGAGACGGAGTGGCATAACAGTATGCACACCAAACTGCGTGTCATTAAGGAGACTGCGAATGTGTGTAAGTCTTCCCTGCAGGCTTCTCGCAGGGAATCATTAGTCCTTTTTCGGCTCCGCATTGCCAATAGGTGGCTCACACACGGTTACCTCCTCTGTCGCGAGGACCCACCTCAGTGTCGCTGTGGCTCCCAAATGACAGTCGTCCACCTCCTGCTGGACTGCCTACTTTTAGCCACTCTGCGACGGACTTTTAACTTTCCCAGCACCTTACCTTCCGTGTTGGGTGAGAATGCCTCAACAGCAGCTTTAGTTTTACGTTTCATTGGTGAGGGTGGGTTGTATCATTTGATCTGAGTTTTAACGAATGTCCTTTGTCCCTCTGTGTCCTCCACCCTAGGGCTTTTAGGGTGGAGGTTCAAATGGCTCTGAGCACTATGGCACTTAACTGCTGAGGTCATCAGTCCCCTAGAACTTACAACTACTTAAACCTAACTAACCTAAGGACATCACACACATCCATGCCCGAGGCAGGATTCGAACCTGCGACCGTAGCGGGTGCGCGGTTCTAGACTGTAGCGCCTAGAACCGCTCGGCCACCCCAGCCGGCTTTAAGGTGGAGGTTTTAATGTGTTGCGGAGTGGCTGGTTTCTCCTTTTTTATTCTCGTTGTCAGTCAGTCATGGTAATCTGCTTTCTTGTTTTCAATCTCTTCTCCCTGTTTCTTGCGTCTCTCTGTGGTTTCCTTGTCCTGTTTTGTCCATTGTAGTGTTTGTTGTCCTTCTGTCTTTGTTCTGGTTCTTCCTCTCTCCTGGTATTGTGCCGTACATCTTCTTTCCCTTGGGGAATTGTTCTGCTGAGAACAAGGGACCGATGACCCCACAGTTTGGTCCCTGTCCCCTCCTATGAAACCTTACAGCGGTGAATTCATACAACGGGATTTCACGTACTTACCGCTTCCTGACATGACGTAACGTCAGCAGTAGAGCGTCACATGACCGCCTGGTAGCAGTTTTACACCAACTACGGTACTCCAGAGCGACTAGTGTGCTATTCTAAAGGGGTTGTCCTTCGAACTTACATACCTCAGTGCTAAAGGTTCCGTCACACTTCATCACGTCAGCGGGAAATTCTAAAGTGAAGGAGACGTCAGAGAGGGTTATTCCATACCACGCAAACCATTGGCAGCATACTTGCAACAATATTTCACATTCTAAAACGTGCACTCAGAGAACGGTCAAATATTAATGGAACACATTTGACCAACCTTCGTTTTCTTGTTCAGTAGAAATAACTTGTGTTTTTTTCTTTTCCTTGATCTACGAGAGAGGGGCATGTATATTATGACCAACGTAGCTATGCAGTCTATGGAAAGCTATATGACCACTTAAAGGAGGCCCTACAATGCCTCATCATTTAGAAATTAAGACCTCAAACATGTAGGACCACAGTGATTACGACAACATACTGCGACATTTTTGTCCACAAGATTACTATAAGAAGATGTTGGTTTGTATGAACAGCGGAACATAGTAGTCCGAACAAAGTAGTCCGAAAACATGTTATGGTAAACAAATGACACACTTTCGATAACTGGTACGTGATATACTCAGCACTGTAACGTGATACACTTGTAGGATGGCTTCAAAACAGATAACCAGTTTACGAAGCAAGTTTGAAAGTACGCCTGAAACTCATCCATAGTAAGACTAGCATAACGTACAATGAACACATCGGAAAAGCTAGTGTACTAGATCTCACTGATGTCACAGAATCTGTCGATAAATTTTTATGTTAGGGAAGCTTAAGGTCCAAATTTTGTTGCAAAGGCCGGCCGAAGTGGCCGTGCGGTTAAAGGCGCTGCAGTCTGGAACCGCAAGACCGCTACGGTCGCAGGTTCGAATCCTGCCTCGGGCATGGATGTTTGTGATGTCCTTAGGTTAGTTAGGTTTAACTAGTTCTAAGTTCTAGGGGACTAATGACCTCAGCAGTTGAGTCCCATAGTGCTCAGAGCCATTTGAACCATTTGTTGCAAAGGTAGATAAATAAACAGAAGAGTAAAATTTCATTTTTGAGACTAAAGTGTCCAAGTAAAGTTTACCATCAGTCTGTATCATTCGATTTGACTTATGGAAGTGATATATGAACTGTTAATAGGAAAAATATTTAAAAGTTGAGTGTTTTTTCTCCGAGAATTGGTGATACGATTGTTGGGGATTATGGGAGGGACAAGAACCAAGAAAAAAAATGGTGCAGAGCGCAGACTGCGGAGGAAGACGTAATTATGATTGTTATGAACGTATATGGAGGTGTACGGCATGTATGGCTACAAGAGTACATAGAATTAACCTGGCTACACAGATAACATTTCGTAAGTTGTTACGAGAAATTGCCCGAGTAGTTTATTACAAGGGGCCCGTGCACTTTGAGTAATCACATATCATTTGATTTTTTACCACCTTTATTTTTGTATCTGTATATCAGCACAACAGCGCAAATTTTGATGGCATATGATGTGTATCTTATTTGAAAGTAGACTTGTTCTACTTATTCACGGAATTTGCTGTTGACATCGATACTGTCCATTCCGCTCTTTTTTCATGACGTTTCCATTCAGTACCGCTCGGTTCTGTATCCAGTTTGTTTTTCCGGCAGTGTTACTTGTGCGTTATTAGCGACACACAACAGTATTGATAGCTTTACTCGTGAAGACGTCGCCAACATGCGCCTCGTGCACGGGTTCACTGAATGCAATCGACTGGTGGCGCAAAGACGCCACGCTGAACTGTTGGCGCAGCAACCACAGCATAGTACATTTACATATGTCCAAGGGTTCTTGCAGTACATTGTGTTTTGTGTTGTACATCTAGTGACAGCATTCTACAAGATGTCGCTTAGTTGTGTCAGCTGCAACTGGCAGAAGACGTGCTTTGTTGGTGCTGCACACTTTAGCATTATAAACTCAGGCTGCAGTGTTCTCCTTTGGCAAGTCAGAGTAGATGTGAGCACAGAAACAGCTAAGAGAAAAATCCGTGCAATACGCACGTTTGTTTATATATAAAAGCCGACTTCAGAGTTTTCCTTTGTGTGCGACCGCATCTAGAAGATTCCTGTGCCGATCTGAAGTTCTAGATTCGCATATTGTACTGTTGCCGTCGCTTACAAATAATCTTTCATTTATTGTTTCAGTACCCAGTTGTATTGTGATATATTGTGAAATTTCGAATATTCGCGACTGCTGCTATAAACTTTTACTGTTATTACCAATTGTAGACTTAAATTTAATTGTGCTCTTTTAAAACTTTTGAGAACAGTAGGCCTATCCTCGTTCAAAACAATCCTTCTGTAACTTCATTGTATAATTACTTGAGAAACAGGTAATTTTTGAGAATTTTCAGACGCTTACAAAACTATATTTTCGTAAATTAATGGTACTAATGTTTTGAATATGCAGCTTATTTCGTAGCATATCAACGCTTATGTTCACTGTTACGGCCAAAGAATATAACAGTCCTGAATTTCAATGTAATATGAACGCAAATGCATGCGCGTTTTTTAGAATTTTCGGAAACTGTAACTGTCATTTTCATAATCTATGAGTAATTTTTAGTAGAGTGGCGTTTGTCATTTAGTCACTATAGCAGATATTCTAACCAAAATATTGTATTATACCTAGATTTTCGTTAAAGAAGAGTTGCCCTATATACACTGAAGAGCCAAGAAACACCACTACACCTGCCTAATGTCGTGTAGGGCCCCCCGCGAGCACCCAAAAGTGCCGGAACGGACGTGTCATGGACTTGACTAATATCTGAAGTAATTCTGGAGGGAACTGACACAGCGAATCCTGCAGGGTTGTCCATAAATCAGTAAGAATACGAGGAGGTGGAGATCTCTTCCGAACAGCGCGTTGCAATGCATCCCAGCTGTGCTAAATAATGTTCCTGTCTGGGGAGTTTGGTGGCCAGCGGAAGTGTTTAAACTCAGAGGACTGTTCCTGGAGCCACTCTGTAGCAATTCTGGACGTTTGGATTGTGTCGCGTTGTCCTGCTGGAATTTCCCAAGTCCGTCGGAATGCACAATGGGCATGAATGGATGCAAGTGATCAGACAAGATGCTTACGTACAAGTCACCTGTCAGAGACCTATGTAGATGTATCAGGGGTACCATATCACTCCAACTGCACACGCCCCACACCATTACAGAGCCTCCAACAGCTTGAACAGACCTCTGTTGACAAGCAGGGTCCATGGATTCATGGGGTTGTCATCATACCCGTACACGCCTATCCGCTCGATACAATTTGAAACGAGACTCGTCCTTGCAGGCAACATGTTTCTAGTCAACAATGATCCAATGTCGGTGTTGACGGGCCCATGCGAGGCGTAAAAATGGCTCAAATGGCTCTGAGCACTATGGGACTTAACTTCTGAGGTCATCAGTCCCCTATAACTTAGAACTACTTAAACCTAACTAACCTAAGGACATCACACAGATCCATGCCCGAGGCAGGATTCGAACCTGTGACCGTAGCGGTCGCTCGGTTCCAGACTGTAGCACCTGGAACCGCTCGGTCACTCCGGCCGGCCGAGGCGTAAAGCTTCGTGTCGCACAGGTATCAAGTGTACACGAGTGGGCCTTCGGCTCCGAAAGCCCATATCGATGATGTTTCGTTGAATGGTTGACACAATGACACTTTTTGATGGCCCAAAATTGAAATCTGCAGGAATTTGCTGAAGGCTTACATTTCCGTCACGTCGAACGATTCTCTTCAGTCGTCGTTGGTCCCGTCCTTGTACAATCTTTTTCCGGTCGCATCGATGTCGGACATTTTATGTTTCAGCGAATTTCTGGTGTTGATGGAACACTCGTGAAATGGTCATACGGGAAAATTCCCACTTCATAGCTACCTCGGAGATGCTGTGTACCCTCACACTCGGTTAAATCTTGATAACCTGCCATTGTAGCAGCAGTAACCGATATAACAACTGCGCCAGTCACTTGTTTTCTTATATAGGCGTTGCCGAATACAGCGCCGTATTCTGTCTGTTCACAAGTCTCTGTATTTGGATACGCATACCTATAACAGTTTCTTTAGCGGCTCAGTGTATTATCTATAATTATCGCACATTAATTTTGTTTTCTGGTTTACTGACAACTATAATCAAACTCAAAAATTTTAGGAAACTGTCAGATTTTACCTTAACAGACATCTCGTTTTGTGTATTTTCTTCAACTCTTATAGCGAATTAGCAACTTTAAAAGATAATCAGCATACTTCACTTAAAGTTATTTGTTAACTGCCTTGTAATACACTCCACCAGCCAAAATGCAGACCCATTATGAATGCTTTTTTCGTACACGGGATGAATTGGTTGACGTTTGTAAATAGCTGGAAATTGCCCTGACTGCTGTGAAACGATTGGCAGCTGGTGCGAATCGGTGTGCTGGAAGAGCTCCCGAGAGTCGTGTGCGTGTGATAGAGGTACCAGGGTTACCTCAAATACTATCCTCTTCTGTCGATCCTGTTATATCAGCATAAAGTACAGGATCTGTCATTACTCGTCCTCTTGTCTGCGAGTAGCGTGTCGTTGGTAGATCTAGGAATCCTGTACAGGGTGGTCAGGGACCAGAGATGACTCAGGGTGTTGTACCTATCCCCCTAAACAACAAGACTGCGGTGCTGTCTTCCATTGAAACTGAAACTGAGTCAGTGGGACTAACTTCACCTTTTTGGGGGAAACCTGTTTTGTTCAGTATCAAGAGGAGACAAACACAGAAGGGAATGGTCTATTATGCGTCGGAATTTAAAATGTATTGTGCGTGGTGGTACCCCTTAGCGAAATGGCAGCAAGGGACAGGAAAGGACACCAGGTGCACGCAGTGTGTTTGCTTGGAGGGCTTAATCAACATGTTGAAGAGACTATTCAAGTACCTATTGAGGGAAAAGAGCTCAATCAGCTGCACATTGTGGTGCACATTGGGACAAATGATGCCTGTCTTCTGGGCTCCGAGGTTATACTTGGGTCATTCCAGGGATTGGCAGAAAAGGTTGAGATGACAAGCCTTGTGCATGGAGCTTCAACGAAGCTCACAATTTGCAGCATTGTCCCCAGAACTGATAGTAGCCCTTGGTTTCTGAGTCGAGTGGAAGGACTGAACCAGAGACTTCGAAGGTTCTGTGACAAGCCTGGCTACGACGTCCTCGCCTTGCGCCATTTTGTTGAAAACTGTAAGGTTCCTCTAAATGGGGCAGGCGTGCACTACATGTCAGATGCTATTAATCAGGTAGCTGACTATTTGTAGGGTGCACACAAGTTTTTTTTTTAAAGATTAGGCGACTCTCCAGCCAATACAGGTAACGGTAGCTGTAGGAAACCCGGAAGTATCAGTGTAAAATCGAAAGAAATGTCTCCCATAGGTAAGAGTACTAAAATCCACATGGTTAACTACTGAAGCATTCGCAAAGAAGCCTCAGAGTTTAAAGCACTCCTGAAAAGCAGTGAAGCTCACACAATACTAGGTAGAGAAAGATGGTTGGAACTTAAAATTGATAGCAGTGATATTTTTGGGGAAAATTTGAGGGTATATCGAAAGGATACACAAATGGAAGTGCGGCGGAGGTTCGAGTCCTCCCTCGGGCATGGGTGTGTGTGTTTGTCCTTAGGATAATTTAGGTTAAGTAGTGTGTAAGATTACGGACTGATGACCTTAGCAGTTAAGGCCCATAAGACTTCACACACATTTGAACACAAACGGAAAATGGAGGTGGAGTATTTGTCGCTGTAGACATGAAACTCAAATCCACCGATATAGAAATTGAAGCTGGATGTGGGATTGTTTGGACCAGACTCAGTGTCAGGTGTTGGCGTAAAATGATAATTGGGTCCTTCTATCGCCCACCACACACACCTCCTGATGTAACTGAAAACTTTAGAAAAAGCATCAGTTCACTTGTACCTACGTTCCTCAATCATATTGTAACAATCGGTAGATACTTTAATAAGCCAACAATTAACTGGGAAAATTACACTTTTGTTAGTGGTGGGCGTGATAAGACATCCTGTGAAACATTACTAAATGCCTTCTCTGAAAACTACTGAAGATACAGTTAGCAATCCCACTAATGATGAAAATGTTTTGCATCTAATGGCAAAAAATAGACTTGACCTCTTTGAACGTGTCGACATCGAAATTGGTATCAGTTACCATGACACAGTTCATCTACATCTACATGATTACTCTGCAATTCACATTTAAGTGCTGGGCAGAGGGTTCATCGAACCACAATCATACTATCTCGCTACCATTCCACTCCCGAACAGCGCGCGGGAAAAACGAACACCTAAACCTTTCTGTTCGAGCTCTGATTTCTCTTATTTTATTTTGACGATCATTCCTACCTATGTAGGTTGCGCTCAACAAAATATTTTCGCATTCGGAAGAGAAAGTTGGTGACTGAAATTTCGTAAATAGATCTCGCCGCGACGAAAAACGTCTTTGCTTTAATGACTTCCATCCCAACTCGCGTATCATATCTGCCACACTCTCTCCCCTATTACGTGATAATACAAAACGAGCTGCCCTTTTTTGCACCCTTTCGATGTCCTCCGTCAATCCCACCTGGTAAGGATCCTACACCGCGCAGCAATATTCTAACAGAGGCCGAACGAGTGTAGTGTAAGCTGTATCTTTAGTGGTCTTGTTGCATCTTCTAAGCGTCCTGCCAATGAAACGCAACCTTTGGCTCGCCTTCCCCACAATATTATCTATGTGGTCTTTCCAACTGAAGTTGTTCGTAATTTTAACACCCAGGTACTTAGTTGAATTGAGAGCCTTGAGAATTGTACTATTTATCGAGTAATCGAATTCCAACGGATTTCTTTTGGAACTCATGTGGATCACCTCACACTTTTCGTTATTTAGCGTCAACTGCCACCTGCCACACCATACAGCAATCTTTTCTAAATCGCTTTGCAACTGATACTGGTCTTCGGATGACCTTACTAGACGGTAAATTACAGCATCATCTGCGAACAACCTAAGAGAACTGCTCAGATTGTCACCCAGGTCATTTATATAGATCAGGAACAGCAGAGGTCCCAGGACGCTTCCCTGGGGAACACCTGATATCACTTCAGTTTTACTCGATGATTTGTCGCCTATTATTACTAACTGCGACCTTCCTGACAGGAAATCACGAATCCAATCGCACAACTGAGACGATACCCCATAGGCCCACAGCTTGATTAGAAGTCGCTTGTGAGGAACGGTGTCAAAAGCTTTCCGGAAATCCAGAAATGCGGAATCAACCTGAGATCCCCTGTCGATAGGGGCCATTACTTCGTGCGAAAAAAGAGCTAGCTCCGTTGCACAAGAACGATGTTTTCTGAAACCACGGTTCAAAATGGTTCAAATGGCTCTGAGCACTATGCGACTTAACTTCTGAGGTCATCAGTCGCCTAGAAGTTAGAACTAATTAAACCTAAGGACATCACACACATCCATGCCCGAGGCAGGATTCGAACCTGCGACCGTAGCGGTCACGCGGTTCCAGACTGAAGCGCCTTTAACCGCACGGCCACACCGGCCGGCTGAAACCATGCTGATTACGTATCAATATATCGTTCCCTTCGAGGTGATTCATAATGTTTGAATACAGTATATGCTCCAGAACCCTACTGCAAACCGTCGTCAATGATATAGGTCTGTAGTTTGATGGATTACTCCTACTATCCTTCGTAAACATTGGTGAGACCTGCGCAATTTTCCAGTCTGTAGGTATAGATCTATCGGTGAGCGAGCGGTTGTATTTGATTGCTAAGTAGGGAGCTATTGTATCACCGTAATCTGAAAGGAACCTATTCGGTATACAATCTGGATCTGAAGACTTGCCCGTATCAGGCAGTTTGAGTTTCAGATTCTGGAATATTCCATTCGTGTTCCCTGGTGAAGGAATTTCGGAAAACTGCGCTCAATAACTCCGCTTCAGCGGCACAGTCGTCGGTAACAGTAGCATCGGCATTGCGCAGCGAAGGCATTGACTGCGTCTTGCCGCTTGTGTACTTTACATACGACTAGAATTTCTTCGGATTTTCTACCAAATTTCGAGACAATGTTTCGTTGTGGAACCTATTAAAGGCATCTCGCATTGAATTCCGTGCCAAATTTCGCGCGTCTGTAAAGTTTAGCAAATCTTCGGGATTTCGCGTTCTTCTGAACTTCGCATGCTTTTTCCATTGCCTCTGCAACAGCGTTCGGGCCTGTTTTGTGTACCATGGGGGATCAGTTCCATCTCTCACCAATTTATGAGGTACGAATCTCTCAATTGCTGTTGCTACTATATCTTTGAATTTGAGCCACATCTCGTCTACATTTGCATTGTCAGCTCGGAAGGAATGGAGATTGTTGTGGCTAAAGTGATTACCTAAGTGTAAAGGACAACTAAAAGAAGCAGAAAGACGTATGTTCAGTAACCTAGATAAAAAATCAGTAGTGTCATATCTCAGTGAGGAATTTGAAATTTTCAGCACAGGACAGGAACATGTAGAGGAATTATGACTTAAGTTTAAAAGAATAATTGACCATACACTGGGTAGATATGTACCCAGTAGAACAGTTCATAATGGGAGGGAACCTCCAGTGTATAGAGTCATTGTAAAGAAGTTTCTAAAGAAACAGAGGTTGTGCATATTAAGTGTAAGACAAAGCGTAGGGATATAGATAGAGAGACGCTGAATGAAAAACATTTGGCTGTCAACACAGCTATGCGTGATGCCTTCAATGACTACCATAGCAGAATATTGTCAGGTGACATTTCACAAACCACAAAGAAATTCATAATGCAACGGCCTCGCCGCAGTGGATACACCGGTTCCCGTCAGATCACCGAGGTTAAGCACTGTCGGGCGTGCCCGGCATTTGGATGGGTGACCATCCGGGCCGCCATGCGCTGTTGCCATTTTTTGGAGTGCACTTAGCCTCGTGATGCCAATTGAGGAGCTACTCGACAGAATGATAATGGCTCCAGTCAAACAAAACCATCACAACGACCGGGAGAGCGGTGTACTGACCACATGCCTCTCCTATCCGCATCCTCAGCTGAGGATGATACGGCGGTCGGATGGTCCCGATGGGCCACTTGTGCCCTGAAGACGGAGTGCTTAAAGAAATTCAGGTGGTATGTAAACGCTGTTAACTGCACCAAAGTTAGTGTGCAGTCCCTAGCGAATGAAATAGGAGCGGAAACTGAGGGTAGCAAAGCAAAAACTGAAATGCTTAACTCCGTTTTCATATGTTCGTATACAAAGGAAAACCCAGAAGAATTGCCCCAATTTAATCCTCGTACTACTGAAAAGAAGAATGAAATAAATATTAGCGCCGCTGTTGTTGAAAAACAGCTGAAATCGATCAAATTTAACAAAGCTCCAGGGCTATATTTAATCCCCTTCAGATTCTGTACCGAATTGGCGGCTGAGTTACCCCTCTTCTAACTATAATCTGCTGTAGATCCCTCGAACAAAAAACTGTGGCCAGTTCTTGGAAAAAAGCGCAGGTCACATTGTAAGTAGGCTGTTTAGGTTTTTATGTTGGTAACGCCACATAGCACTCTATATGAAAATCACTGACTGTGCTGTGTGGAGTCTGTGGCTGGTCTGTATTATTGCAATATTGCCATTGTAGTGTTGGGCAGCTGGATGTTAACAGCGCGCAGCATTGCGCAGTTGGAGGTGAGCCGCCAGCAGTGGTGGATGTGGGGAGAGAAATGCCGCACTTTTGAAATTTGTAAGACTGGATGTCATGAACTGCTATATATATTATGACTTTTGAACACTATTAAGATCTGTTAGATAATAATTTTATGATCCACATTCTTAAAAAAAAAACAAAAAAAAGAGCACTTGGAAAGGAAAGAATAGTAAGAAGGGACTAATAACAGTAACTGCATACATAACTTACTTTTCAAGTACTTGGTAATTTTTATGGTAGAGTAAGTTGTGGTGCACCACTTTAATTACATAGACATTAAGATGTGAATAGACATTTCCCTTATCTGCATTGCTGTCTTTAGTGTAATATTTTTTCTGCTTGAACTTTCTCATGTTTAGGTATAAGTTATTGCATTTGCTGCTGCTGTGTACCAGGCGTAGTGCTACTGAAGTTCACTTTGTATTACTCTGTTAAGCCAGTTTTACTACTGATTTATTTTTCTTGTTGCTGCACATTGGCTCATATTAGTTGTAATGTTGCATTTTCTCTGTTAATTTAGATTTACAGCTGCTTGCTTTGCCAATCTGCATTTTTTGTCATGGCTGTTTGTGTTAATTGTTTTGTGCTGCTGCATTGCCTCGTCCCTTAGTTTAGCATCTGAGCTCAGTAGGTTTAAGTTAGCTTAAGAGGGGGTAGACTATATAAGAAACTAACTATGATGGATTGGAAGAAATGCATTGAGAAGCTATAAGAAAATGGTTTGGCCAAAAAAGTAGTGTACAGTGGAGAAAAACTATTTTTGAAAGAGGATGTCAACAGAATACAGAAAGCATGCTTGGATAGGATTTTTTTTTTTTTTTTTTTTTTTTTTGCTGGAGCAAATGTCGAAATAAGAGGGACGATCTATGGAATGAAGTTTTGGGCTGGACTGCAGTACCAAATGTTACACTGAAAACAAACCCTGGCCTTTCCTTTTGTGTTATCCCACTATGTGTTTCTGTACCCTTGTGTATTTGTTTTCTTCCTGTCTCTGTGTACTGTTTCATAGAATTTTTTTCTCTTCTAATACTAAGCTACATTCACTATGATGAGGAATACTGTTATCCTCAAATATAATTGGCATTAATAATATGTTATTTATTTTGTAAAGATGTTTAGACATTATTTATTCTGTTTTGTTTTAATGCTCATGTGTGAAGTTGATGTTTCAAAAGTTATTCTGATCTTTTCTGTATTTACTTATGTCATAATTCCTGTAACACTGATGTATATGTTTATTTCTATTGTTTTGTAAAGCCTGTATTACTACAAATGTTATCTGTATTATTATGTTTTTAATGATGTATTTTGTACCTTTGTTATTGTATTCTTATGTTATAAAATTGTAATTGACACCAGTTCATCAAATTAAGTAACTTGTAAGTTACATTTCACTGCACACGTTTCTGTTGGTCATAGTATATGGACAATATGTGAGAAGTAGGGACTGATAGTGTTTCACGTGTGTTAATAATTCAGCAAGGGACTGGATTACAGCATTGCTGGTTCGAAGGACATTTCAAAAAAATTTTGTGAGTGCACAAGTGGTGGTTCATGGACTTGCTATATTATCTGCAAGACTCTTCAATGGTGAATGTGCACCTGCACAGTCAAACAGATGGCTGCTGGCCATCTCTACAAGGACTACAGTGGGTCTGCATCTTTGATGACCCACCAATACCATTATTTCTACAAGGACTACAGTGGGTCTACACCTTTCATGACTCACCAATACCATTATTTCTACAAGGACTGCAGTGGGTCTGCACCTCTGGTGGCCCACCAATAACATAATCTCTACCAGGAGTACAGTGGGTCTGCTCTGTGATGACCTACCTACCAATATTCTTCAAAACTTCGACTGACTCTGCTGTGGGTTTGCTGTGGCCCATTACCTGTCTGCATGTCAAGAGTCAGCACTGTCTTTCCGTTGGAAGGACAACACTACTTCAAGACTGCATGGAAATCCACTACTTCCATGTGCATTCTCTTTTACTGCTCAGACTTTGAAAAAAAAAACACTGCAATTTTACTGTGATGAACGATCAGGACTGTCTTTATGGACTGTGAGAAAATTTTATCTTTTGACCAACATTGTATCAATAAGTGTGTGCATTTGATATCTTTGTTATTGTGATTATGAAAAATTTTATCAAATCATTATTGGCCACTGCCCAAAACAATTTGTAAAATTTTTTGTGGGGAGCATGGGGGCTATGTAATTCGGCTGTTTAGGTTCTTATATTGGTAACGCCGCCGCCACGTAGCGCTCTGTATGAAAATCACTGGCTGTGCTGTGTGCAGTCTGTGGCTGGTTGGCATTGTTGTAATACTCGCCATTGTAGCGTTGGGCAGTTGGCTGTTAACAGCGCGTAGCGTTGAGCAGTTGGAGGTGAGCCGCCAGATGTGGTGGATGTGGGGGGAGAAATGGTGGAGTTTTGAAATTTGTAAGACTGGATGTCATGAACTGCTATATATATTATGACTTTTGAACACTATTAAGGTAAATACATTGTTTGTTCTCTATCAAAATCTTTCATTTGCTAAATATGCCTATCAGTAGTTAGTGCCCTCAGTAGTTTGAATCTTTTATTTAGCTGGCAGTATTGGTGCTCGCTGTATTGCAGTAGTTTGAGTAACGAAGATTTTTGTGAGGTAAGTGATTTGTGAAAGGTATAGGTTATTGTTAGTCAGGGCCATTCTTTTGTAGGGATTATTAAAAGTCAGATTGCGTTGCGCTAAAAATATTGTGTGTCAGTTTAGTGTTGATCATAATAGGGAAAGTATGAGTACGTTCAGTTCTGCTCCGCTGTTTGAAAATCAAATAATGTAAGAGGTTTATCAGCACAGTAATTCATTAATTTTTCTAAGGGGACGTTTCAACACCTGTCTACAAAAAGGGTAGTAGAAGTGATCACAAAACTACCGTCCAGTACCCTTGACATTGAACTGTTGAAGAATCTTAGATCATACTCTGAGCTCAGCACAATGAGGTATCTCGAACAGAATCACCACCTCAGTGCCAACCAGCGTGTATTCCAAAAGCATGAATCACGTGAAACCCACCTCGCACTTTTCTCACATGACATACTGAAAGATTTCGACAAAGACAGTCAGACAGATACAGTATTTCTTGGCTTCGGAAAAGCATTTGACTCAATACCATATCTACGCTTACTGTCCAACGGACGATCGCATCTGGTATCGAGTGAAATTTGTGACCGAACCGAGGCCTTTTCTGTAGGGAAGACACAGCATGTTTTCTTGGATGCACAGTTATTGTCAGATGTAGAAGTATCTTCAGGTGTGCCCAAGGATGTGTGTTCGGACACTTACTGTTCATGTTGTATACGAATAATCTTGCAGACAATATTAATAGTAACCTCAGAATTTAGCAGATAACGCAGTTATCTACGATGAAGTACTGTCTGAAAGAAGCTGTATAAATTGTCAGTCAGATCTTGATAAGATTTCAAAATGATGCAAGGATTGGCAACGTATTTTAAATGACTAGAAAGGAAAACTGTGCACTTCACAAAGCGAAAAGAAACGTGGTATCCTATGACTATAACATCAGTGAGTCACAGCTGTAATCGGCCAACTCATACAAATATCTGGGTGTAACCCTTTGCAGGAATGTGAAATGGAATGATCACACAGGCTCAGTCGTGGGTAAAGCAGGTTATAGACTTCGGTTTGTTCACAGAATAGTGGGGAAGTGCACTCAGTCTACAAAGGAGACTGCTTACAGTCACTCGTGCAACAGGCTCTAAAATATTGCTCAAGTATATGGGATCCGTCCCAAATAGGAATAACAAGTGATATAGCACGTATACAGTGAAGGACACCAAGAACGGTCACTGGTTTTTTTGAACCGTGGGATACCTTCTTTGTGACAGTCCATCATAGATAACTGCGTCATCTGGTAAGACACTGAGGTTACCATTAATATTGTCTGCAAGATCATTAGTATACAGCATGAACTCCAAGTGTCCCAACACACTTCCCTGGGGCACACCTGAAGTTACTGAAGGAACTGAACTGGAAGACTCTCGAAGACAGACTAACTCTATCCCGAAAAAGTCTGTTAACACAGTTTCAAGAACCGCTTTTAAATAATGACTCTTTCGGTATACTACAACCCCCTACGAATCGATCATTCTTCCCGCGCTCGATATGTGAATGGAACGGGAAGAAACCATAATAACTGGTACAATGGTACGTATCCTTTACCATGGACTTCGCGGTGGTTTCCAGATTATAGATGTATGTTAGACGTAAATGGTTTCAGAGAAAAAAAGGTAACTGAGATAACAAACGAAAAACATCATAATCACGTTATTGGTCTCTAAAGAGCTACGGGAGACCACAGCGGCCTTAAACCATAATACTGTATATGAAATGAAAGTTCTTTGATGGACTCCACGAATTAAGAAACAACGATCTTATTGAGGATCGGTAGACGTTATTAGGAAACAAGTAGCACTAACATGAATGTAAAAGCCCGTAGTCTCTACCTATACACACCCCAAATTAAAGCTCATCGCTGCGGTATTCTGTCTGTATGTCCACCTGGTTGAGTGGTAACGTGTTTACCTACCATACAGCCGGCCTCGGTTCGATCTCCATGTGGGTTGGAGATTATTTTCCGTTCGATGACTATGTCTTGTGTTGTCCTCATTATCCTTTCATCATCATCATCATCATCACCGACACGCAAGTCGCCCAATGTAGCATCACTTGGAATAAGATTTGCAAAATGGCCGCCGAACTCCCCCGGATGGAGCCTCCCGGCCAACAGTGCCACGCGATCATTTCATTTCTGTCTCTGTGTCAAGGATAATCACAGGACCTGCGTTAGGGATTTTGATACGGTCTCCGCTGATACAATAAATGCTTCATCAGGAAGGTTTGTGTGTATAATTTATTACCGTTATTATAATTTATTACCGTTATTAGATACTTAATGCTACTCACGCGAAGCCGGGACAGGTCGCAAATAAAGCTCTAAAGAAGGTCAATATTCACAAATTTGTAGATCTTCACAGTGGTGTTACATTCCGTTTTAAGTAACAGACAGTTATGTGTCAAACGAACATTAATGTATCTGCAAGGGAAATGTAAGAGATTAAAGTTTATTCGTCCGTTCTTCAGTGGGTATTACATAAGAAACTCTTAATTAAGTAGATTACTAAAAGTTTTATTAATATCTAGCACAGTTCCATTAAGTTTTAAACTTAAATATGTACGTTTATCTGTATGCTGGTTATGAAAATACAAGGTGAACGCAGTTCGCACATAAAAGTAACAGAATATACAAGTTCAATGGAATATAGTGTGACTTGAAACCGTGTTGTGCAGTACTCTCGCAAGACGTGGCAGTTCTTGCCGATTATTTAGGGAAAGCAGTGGGCAGTGCTGGGCGGCTGCAGGTGGCGGCTGCGGCAGCGGCTGCATTCTTGCTGGGCTGGGTTTTTCTGTGCGGTCTGTCACAGCGGCTTTCGGGTCAGCCGCGACCTTAAGTGCTTTCGTGGGCACTCGCGTGGATCGGCCGGCCCGTTAGCCGATCAGTCAAGCCCCACATCGCGCCGGCGAATAACTCAGGCATTCCAGCGCTCGTCCTCGCCTGCAATCGAAAGTTGATGACCGCTACATTGTGCTCCCACTAACTGAGAACATGCTCTCTAACATGTTCCGGATTATTGTAACCCAGCTGCCAGAGCCATATCGAGACGAGCTTCCGTAATTTGTAGGAGCAGCAGACACCCAACATACTTAGGAAGAGTATGTTAGATAGAAACACTAAAAATAGGTGTATTCCGGTGACGGGTATCAGTCATGAGCCGGTATAAGGCTACAGTTGCAGGAGACATTAGGCAAAGAGTATCAAGTCAGCAGCATTTTTAAGTCAAGTGTTGGACTCAACTCAGGTCGAATAAGACTTGGGGGATCTATGCAAGGACTGTTAGGTACTGATAGTGGGGTACAGGAGCTGGGAATATTCTTGGTAGGTACTGGGCTTATGATATACACGGTGACTTAGGATTGCTACTCGGACTGAGACCACTAATGATTGTGCACAGCTTTCCAGAGTTCAAACCCATCTTGACAGAGGTATGAGGTGAGTTTATATGGGAGCTGAGAGGACGCTGATAACTGCTAACAAGGCATACACTTCGGTGGTGCTAGTCGTGGTGGTGGTGGGTGGGGGGTGGGTATTCTTAGGTACCACAAGACGCGCCCTACACTTGAATAAGATTTGGACGATATCATTTGTGAAGCTCACAAGTGACAGGACTGAAATTCGATCGCGTCTCACTCAGTTCAAAACGCCTGTGCTAAAGCGTAGAAGGCATAGATAGCATGAGGTCAGGTAGGAGGTGTCCCTGCTAGAGAAAGGTTCCTTTCCTACTAGAAGTTAATTAAACAAGTGGTGAATACGGATCAGAAGGCGCAGTATCTTTATTTCATCAAAATACTAGGTGAAGCAAACGTAGAGTATATTAATTTGCTGACAAATCTTAACAGAGACACTATCTGTATCTTTGGGCACTATCTGCGTAGCGAAGAAGTAGCAATGGTTTCTTTGAAGACGTCCATCGAATCTGTTTCTATGGAAAGAGTTCGTTGTAGAAGCGATTATTGGTCATTTATGTCAAATTTAACGATTTATTCGGTGGAGTCGTCACATGAAAACATTTTAAAGACCAAATACTTCAAGGATGCGCAAGAGAGTTCGAGTCGAGGAAAAATTTTTAATTCTAGACCTCTATAATATTTCATATCATCTATTGAAGGTTTTATTCGTTTCAAAGTATTTCTCGAAAAAAAAAACCGGAAAGAAAAGAGAAAGTCTTAACCTAAGGGCCGGTTTCTGCGTACTTCAGACGTAGCCTTCCCTTCAAATTTAGGACGTTTGGGTAAGTATTAAGTGAAGAATATCTTTTGTTACATATCTATTTAGTATTGAAGTATGTACTCATGGAATTAAATTTTTAATTTCTATCTTTTGTTTCTTTTCGGAACGCGTGAAGTCCTTATCGCGCCTAATCTGAGGCCTGATTTTTCGGATATACAAGTTTTGAGTTTTGGCGTTATTTTAAGTGCATTTCGCTCCTATATTAATAGTATACACATATATTAGTGTTCCGCATAACTTTAGTGACTCTTGTGATCTGTAGTTAGTAGAATACTACTGTTATTGTCTAGATAAAATCTGTAAAAAGATTGTAAACAACCATGAGCGAGAAGCGTTTTAGCTGCAGTAGAAAAGTTAGTTACGGGGCTCTATGCAGCTGTTATGACAGATGGATACATGGGAACTCCGGAAGTAAATGGGTCTCTTCCATGGCATTGCAAAGTATGTTCATGGGATAGGAAAATAGCAGAACAGGAAGGGAAGATTAGGGCCCTTAAGGCTGAGCTGGAAAGTGCTAAGGAGGAACTGATGAGGTTAAGGGCGGAGAAGTGTGAAGACAGATGGGAAGTTGTAGCCAGGAACAGGGGCCACGGGAAGAGAACATCATATGACAGTTTCATTATTGGCACAAACAGCAAATTTGACTTGCTACCTCAATTAAGTAAGGAAGAGGCTCACGTAGATGTAAGTGCAGTTAATACTGAACAGACTTTCACCAAGAAACCAACTCCCTCAAAAAAAAGAAGTAGAAAGTAGGAGGAAAGTTCTGTTCCTAGGTAGCAGCCATGGAAAAGGTGTCGGCTAGATCTTGCAGGAAACATAGGGTGACAGATATCAGGCCACAAGTTTTTTCTTTTTATCTTAGAAAAGTGTAAGGGTTTCACAAAGCAAGATCATGTTGTGATAGTGGGTGGAATGGGTAACAGTATTGACAGCGATCAAGGCTAAAATATTGAGTGTGACCTGGTAAAAATAGCATCTAAAACGAACCATAAAAATGTTGGCTTGGTTCTTGCTTTCATGTGGCATGATCGGCCTCAATTGAATAGCTCTGTCAGGAGGGTCAATACGGAGCTAGATCAGCTGCTTCAGGCAGCTACTTTGTAGGGCATAGATTTGGTTCCTGTTGATCCTATTGGTAGGAGGGACTTCACAAGGCGTGGCCTGCATCTCAGTAGGAAATGGAAGGCTAAACTAAGTGGAATGATAGAAAAATCTTTGAAGGGAGGGGACTCACTGAAACTCATGGTAGTACCTAATTAGGCTACGATGAGTGTCCAATGGTTCAACATTGAATGGAATTAAACTTAATGAGAAGCTCAGACAGGTAGAGATGTTAAAATATCACAAGATTACCATAAAAGTACAGTGGAAAATAATGTTAGTATATTGCATCAAAATATCAGGGGATTAAAAAACAAAGTATATGAGCTTCTTGTTTGTTTAGAAGATTTAGAAACTGAGGGTGGAATGGATGTACTATGCCTGTCTGAACATCTTATAGTCACAGTTGTGGAAAAGATAAATGTAGGTGGATATAAGCGTTCAGAACATGTAAGTAGAGACACTAAGGGGAGAGAAGGAGTTGCCATGTATGTTAAAATTTTTCTTAGTGTAAAAAATGTTGAAACTAAAAAAAATTGTGTAGAGAAGCATAAAGAAGCACGTTCATGTGAGCTTAAACTAAATAATGGTACTTTTATAATTGTAGCTGTGTATGGGTCCTCATTGGAAAATTTTCAGCTATTTTTGAAAAACTTGGATATTTTTCCGCTATTTGTCAGACAGAAGGAAGCAAATTATTGTTTGTGGGGATTTCAGTGTAGATTTTCTGAGTTGATTAGAAAGCTTGACCTTGAAGTATTACTTGTTTCTTTCAATTTGACGTCAGTTACTGATTTTTCTACTCGGGTGGTACAGGAAAGTAACACACTAATAGATAATGTTTTATCGACAGAAATAAATTTAATCAAATAAAAACTTTTCCTGTTAAGAGTGGTCTGTCTGATCGAGATTCACAGCTAGTTACAGTACATGACATAGCTCCATACAATGATGCAAAAGAGTCCCCCAAAATAGTGCGTTCATTTAACGATTTAACAATCGCAACTTTTAGGGAAGCTTGTAACAGTTAGACTGGGATGAGGTGTACAGGAAGCCTGATGCTAATTATAATTTAACCTATTTTGTTATACCTTTGTGAGTATATTTGAAAACAGTGTCTCTAAGAAAATGGTGGAACTTCTTTGTAAGAAACCATCTGGAACTCCATAGCTCACTAAATGGATAAAAATATCTTGTAAAGAGTAAAGGGAAATGTATCTTATAGCTAGAAGGGAATAATGATCCAGAAATAGTCAAACATCATAGGAACTATTGCACTGTATTAAGGAAAGTTATTAAAAAACTCAGAAGTATGTGTATTATGTCTGAGCTAGTACCTCTGATAATAAAATCGAAACAATTTGGAATAATGTTAAAAGGGAAACAGGTCAACCGAGACCACAGGAAGACTCTATTTCTATACAGGTCAACCGAGAGCACGGGAAGACTCTATTTCTATCAGACTCAATAAAAAGTTTGTTAACAGAAAGTCAGAAGTAGAAATTACTTTTAATAATCATTTTTAAGTGTTATAGAGAAAATAAGATCCAGCTGTTCATTAGAAAATGCAAGGTTGTATATGGAAGAGAGAATACCTATGTAATCTGATAAAACTGAAATTCAACCCACCTCCCCTACTGAAACTAGGAAAGTAATGAACTGACTCAAAGCTAAAAGCTTGCATGGAATAGATGGCATTTTCAACAAAATACTAAAAGCTTGTTCCCGACAGATAAGTTGGATTCTCAGCTACATATGTAGTAGCTCACTGAAACAGGGCATCCTTCCAGATATATTGAAATATGCTTTTGTCAAACAATTGCACTAGAAAGGTGATAGGTCTGATGCTAACAGCTACTGCCCAACCCCACTTCTGACAGTTTTATCCAAAATTTCTGAAAAAGTTATGTATTCAAGAGTAGCTTCACATATTTCTAAAAATGAAGTACTAACGAAGTGTCAGTTTGATTTTCAGAAAGGTTTTTCAACAGAAAATGCTGTATATACTTTCACCGATCAACTATTAAATGCTTTGAATTACCGAACATCACCCATTGGGATATTTTGTGGGGTTTTGACTGTGTGAATCACGAAATTCTTCTAGACTACCTTAAGTATTTTGATATGAGTGGGACAGTGCACAAATGGTTTAATTCCTGTTCAACTAGAAGAATGCAGAAGGCTGAAATTAGCAGTATAGATAGTCTTCAAAATCAGCAGTGTCCTCTAACTGGGGAGGTATCATGAGTGGTGTCAGGGTTCAATCTTGGGTCTCTTAGTGTTCTTAATATATATTAATGACTCGCCACTCTATATTCATGAAGATGAAAGGCTACACCTTTAAACTGATGATACAAGTGTAGTAATAACACCCAACAAACAACAATTAACAGAGGAAATTGTAAATATTGTCTTTGAGAAAATTATTAAGTGGTTCTCTACAAATGGACTCTCACTAAATGTTGAGAAAACACATTATATATACAATTCTGTACAGTAAATGGCATAACATCACTGATAAATATAGACTAACTACAGTCCAGGGAAACAGCAGCACGATGATACACCGCACCTCCAATGATTGCTCTCTAAATCATGATAAAAATTAGTAATTGCCTGTCAGATCATGATGCACAGATAACAATACTGGGATGAATCAAGAGCCATATCTCAAAGCAATAAACACTCTTCCTAACGTGACACATGAACAAGAATCAATGACAGAATGGGCAATGTAGGCAATGTATCTTCCGATGCCTTTTAAGCTCGCGTCTGCATTTTTACCGTTTTTGCGTCGTGTACGATAAATTTCTTAAAACTACACCATTTAAAGGCTGACGCCCCTAAGCAGAATTTGAAACACGAACAGCTGCTAGCATGATTTCTTAGATGTAGGTACCCTAGTGGTTGCGAAGCAACACAAATCGCTTGATACGGGCAAGTCTTCAGGTCCAGATTGTATACCGAATAGGTTCCTTTCAGATTACGCTGATACAATAACTCCCTACTTAGCAATCATATACAACCGCTCGCTCACCGATAGATCTGTACCTACAGATTGGAAAATTGCGCAGGTCGCACCAGTATTTAAGAAGGGTAGTAGGAGTAATCCATCGAACTACAGACCTATATCATTGACGTCGGTTTGCAGTAGGGTTTTGGAGCATATACTGCATTCAAACATTATGAATCACCACGAAGGGAACGATATATTGATACGTAATCAGCATGGTTTCAGAAAACATCGTTCTTGTGCAACGTAGCTAGCTCTTTTTTCGGATGAAGTAATGGCCGCTATCGACAGGGGATCTCGGGTTGATTCCGTATTTCTGCATTTCCGGAAAGCTTTTGACACCGTTCCTCACAAGCGACTTCTGATCAAGCCTCGGGCCTATGGGGTATCGTCTCAGTTGTGCGACTGGATTCGTGATTTCCTGTCAGGAAGGTCGCAGTTCGTAATAATAGACGGCACATCATCGAGTACAACTGAAGTGATATCAGGTGTTCCCCAGGGTAGCGTTCTGGGACCTCTGCTGTTCCTGATCTATATATATGACCTGGGTGACAATCTGAGCAGTTCTCTAAGGTTGTTCGCAGATGATGCTGTAATTTACCGTCTAGTAAGGTCATCCGAAGACCAGTATCAGTTGCAAAGCGATTTAGAAAAGATTGCTGTATGGTGTGGCAGGTGGCAGTTGACGCTAAATAACGAAAAGTGTGAGGTGATCCACATGAGTTCCAAAAGAAATCCGTTGGAATTCGATTACTCGATAAATAGTACAATTCTCAAGGCTGTCAATTCAACTAAGTACCTGGGTGTTAAAATTACGAACAACTTCAGTTGGAAAGATCACATAGATAATATTGTGGGGAAGGCGAGCCAAAGGTTGCGTTTCATTGGCAGAACACTTAGAAGACGCAACAAGTCCACTAAAGATACAGCTTACACTACACTCGTTCGTACTCTGTTAGAATATTGCTGCGCGGTGTGGGATCCTTACCAGGTTGGATTGACGGAGGACATCGAAAGAGTGCAAAAAAGGGCTGCTCGTTTTGTATTATCACGTAATAGGGGAGAGAGTGTGGCAGATATGATACGCGAGTTGGGATGGAAGTCATTAAAGCAAAGACGTTTTCGTCACGGCGAGATCTATTTACGAAATTTCAGTCACCAACTTTCTCTTTCGAATGCGAAAATATTTTGTTGAGCCCAACCTACATAGGTAGGAATGATCATCAAAATAAAATAAGAGAAATCAGAGCTCGAACAGAAAGGTTTACGTGTTCGTTTTTCCCGCGCGCTGTTCGGGAGTGGAATGGTAGCGAGATAGTATGATTGTGGTTCGATGAACCCTCTGCCCAGCACTTAAATGTGAATTGCAGAGTAGTCATGTAGATGTAGATGTAGCAAAACAGGGCTACTCTATTACCTTAGAATTTGATGGTGCTATAACAAATGTGTCTCCTTGGGCATGAGTTTTCCAGCATGCTTTATTGCTGTTTACTCATCTGGAATTATAGCTCCGTCTCTAGCAATCGTCTGTAAGTAGTCTCTCTATCACAACATCACTTTTTTATGACGTTATCTACATCCTTGTCAATCTCATTAGTAGTAATCTGTGGGATGAAAAATATATCTGTCTCTTGCTACATAACTACCTTCGTAGTTCACATCATTATTCATATCCTACGATAGTCTTCGCTCGTCGCTCTTCAGTCATCCCTGTGGTAATTTTTACCGCAGTGACAGTACTTTGGTGACTCGCTACACATTCCATCTTAGTTCCTGATCAACGACACAACGCACTACTCATCTGTCTCATTAAATGTACTCGTATTTTCACCAAAGCAACAACCTATCTGTCATCATATCATAATAGACATCTGGACCCTTAAAAATGTCTACACATTCTCTTTTCCAACACCCACCGTTTTATCTTCATTAATCGAACCACATTTCCCTAACATCCTGCTATTACCTGCACTAGCGCGAAATCATCAGCAGCATCGTCAGCACCAGTTCTATCTTCTAAATCAGCCACTGTGTTACCTGTGCTCGAAAGTAGTTACATAAACAGCATCGAGACAATCATCCTACTCAGTTACGTAGAACGTCTCTTCAACTCAAAATACTCCACACCATCGCGCACGTTACGTTGCTGAGGAGTTTGTACTGAAGCCTAGAGGCCAAATTAATCTCGGGGAGACGAATGTGCATTGTTTGTGTCGCCACCTGCCTCTCAGTAGCCTCCAGTTGAGCCATATACTCGTCGCGGTATATAGCAGCCATTAGGTGGCTTGTTGGCCGCGGGGGACCACTGCGAGAAACATCCTCAAGGTCCTATCTCTCACTATCATGGATGAACGATGTCATTGTGACGTCTTACCTTCAGTGAGAAAGTAAACGCGCTGACACCTCCTTTTGCTATATTGTGATAATACGGCACTGTCCACGCCTGAAATAACTATTCGAGGTATTTTTACACATTGGACAGTGTATACGATCGTAGACACAGCGTGCTCTGCTGAAAAGTACTGACTATACCATTAGGCAGATGACTATACGTAGCAACTTCCTGTGGTCAAAAGAGTGTTGTGAAGTAGGTTTCTGAATAAAAAAGGATAAGCTGTACAACTCATGAGAATGATAAGAAGTGTTGGACTTAATTCTTGTGAAATAAGACTTGGGGGATTTATGTAATGACTCCATTAAAGAGGATCAGGTAGTGAAGCGGGACACTGGAGCTGGAAGGTGTTTGATTTTTAGGGTACAGAAGTAGAACACTTGGTGATGGGAGCCAAATATTGAGTTCCAGTGCTTGTATGCCTTACATGTGACTCCTATCTTCAAAATGTCTATGGAACTGTTAGCGATTCTTAACATCGATGTTCATAATTTTGAAATTATGTAATTCATGGAAGTAGCGTGCTGAGCATTGGGTGATAAACAGTAAATACAGACACAGAAAATACCTGTGTGGTATTCGTTAAGTAATACACTATTTTGATTTATATTGCCGATAGGGTTTTATAGAGCATTATGAACGAAAACGCACACAACACTTATAACACCAACGTGCATATGTCACTCTTCCCCAACAATCGAACCTTTAGTCCTGTCACGGGAAACAAGCTAATGTTACCCTCTGAGAGGATTTCGAATATTGACCACGCGTGTGTCTAATGGATAAAGGTATCGGACTATAATTTTGAATATGCTGAAATTAACAGATAAACTAAACGGACTTTAATCTTGGAAGTTAATGAAAGTGGTAAAATCATAAGTGAATGAAAAAATATGAACGGTCACCAGCCCAGTTAGGCACATTAATTTGGAAATATATGTTTGAGAAAATTCAGTATTGGCTATTGAAATTATTTCGTTGATATTTCCCTTTTGAATAGCACACAGGATACGAATTGACACATTGCACTCTGAACTGTGTGTAGCAGTATTTACCAATAACGCACACACCAGTGAATTATAGTAAGCAAATTTTCACGAAACTCATATGAATGACAGCTACTCTCAAGATCGTTACTTAATCAAACACTGAAATGTTACTGCTTGAAGTGCAGAACTAAATTTGGACATGGGGGGGATTTTATCTAAACTGACATGAAAAAAAAGCAAATAAAGATGAATAATGTCATAAATACACTGTTTCAACTCCTCTACATATATCAGCTTTCCTAGACAACAATAATAATTCAATTTTTTCTTAATAAGTGGAGAATATGATGGGGACCCATAAACTAGTATAGTTTCTCTAGTCAACGCTGTCTGATTGTTACAGTAGAAAAGACTAATTCAAAAACCAATCATTCACTTCACTTGGAGTAGTTCATAGTTTACTTTGTAAAGCAATAAAATACAACACTGGGCATAATTAACTTCAAAAATAAGGAACCATTCATGATAGAAATTAAAACCAGACTATTTTTGAAAATGAGCCTAACTTATTTGCCTTTTTATCACCTGTGGAGCAGGTATTTTAGACAATAATATTTACACAATCTTGCGCTGTATTCTTGCAAAACTATACTTTGCAATAAATTAAGGATACGTCAGCAAAATCCTATCTAACTTCACATTTCTGGTTTTAACTTTAACTTTTACTACTCCTTGTACATTAAACAAAAAATTACGTTTAAACACTTGAATGCAAGAATTGTTCATTTAAATCAGGATACTCGGTTTTTATAGCACTCAGGTGAGGACCCTGCATAGTTTCGTGATCAAAATAGAAAATATGGTTCTGGGCACAAATTCGTTTTTGTTATTATTATTAAAACCACACACAAATTTCCTGGTCCATGCCCATATACATTACTGAATGTATCAAGTTAGTGTAGTAGTGTCGAGGATTGATGGCAAGTGACATGGCGGCTAACTGTACTAACGACTCTTGATGTTCGAATGCTCAGTAAATCTCTTCTTGGCGTCGGATTTTAGCCATATTAGAGCCATTCCTTTTTGGCGAGAATACCAAATAATAGCCAGATCCACATCCAAGGCAAATCCCTTATAAGGCAGATTCCAATTGCCTCTCTTGGCACCGCCGAAGTGTACCGTTCTACGGCTAGCCACATACTGCGTGCCGATCAGACCAAGGAGCCGCTCAGGTCGACCGCCGAAACCACCTTTTACATCGCGTTATGCCACTTCCGTTGCGGATGGACTTCCCTATATCTTTTTTTATATTACAAATACAAGTGACTCTTTCAATAAACATTTTCTTTAATAAACATTCACATATTATAATAATTTATCATATTAACAAATCATTACAAAACTCTAATTTTCCTGTCGCAAATCAAGGACATTAAATAACAAAGAATACACACTCCATATCTGCAGATACACAGTTACATAATATAAACCTCCTTCTAATCGATATACGAGGGGCGTTTGAAAAGTCCGTGCAAAGTCCGAGAGATGTACAACCGGCGCGTATGAGGTCATGTTTAGTTAGTAGAATCTTTGACAAGAACGCACACCAAGTTTCAGCCATATTAGTATATTTCTTTGCGTTTGGCATTCGTTTGAATCATGGAAGTCGACTGATCGTCAAAATATGGACGAAGAAGAATTTCGTCTGGTGATTAAACATTACTTTATGAAAGGCAAAACGCCTCAGGAGACTAAAGAGAATTTTGATAAACATTATGATGACTCTCCACCTTCGATTAGAACAGTTTATAAGTGGTTTCAAAATTTTCAGACTGGCCATATGGGCACAAGTGGTACTGAACGTTCCAGACGACCTGTGAAGGTTACGACTCCAGAAATTATTGATAAAATCCATGATATGGTGATGGATGACAGAAGAGTTAAGATGCGTGAGATTACTAGTGCTGTGGGCATCTCGAATGAACGAGTACATAATATTTTGCATAAACGTTTCGACATGAGGAAGCTATCAGCAAGATGGGTTCCGCGATTGCTCAAGCTTCACCAAAAACGGAATCGTGTGAAGTGTTGCAAGGATGGTTTACAGATGTTCAGGAAGAATCCGCAGGACTTTAAGCGTCGTTTCGTCACTGTGGATAAAACATTAATAAACTCTTTAGACCAAACAACAATCTAAACAATGGGTTACCAAGGGAGAATCTGCACCAAAAAAGGCGAAGGCCAGTCCTTCGACCGGAAAGGTTGTGGTGACTGCCTTTTGGGATTCGCCAGGGATAATCCTCATCGACTACCTTGAGAAGGGTAAAACTATTACAGGTGCATATTATTCATCGTTATTGAACCGTTTGAAAACCGAGCTGCGAGAAAAACGCCTGCGATTGGACCGCAAAAAAGTCCTTTTACATCACGACAATGCACCAGCACACACCTCAGCAGCTGTGGTCGCAAAATTAATGGAAATAGGATTCCAAGTCGTTTCACATGCCCCCTGTTCTCCAGGATTGGCTTCCTCGGACTACTTTTTGTTCCCTAGTTTGAAGAAATGGCTGGTGGGACAAAGATTTTCTTCAAACGAAGAGGTGATTGCAGCAACTAATAGCTATTTTGCAGACTTGGACAATTCCTATTATTCGGAAGGGATCAACAAATCAGATCAGCGTTGGACGAAGTGTATAAGTCTAAAAGGAGACTATGTCGAAAATTAAAAAAGGTTTACCCCAAACATGTAAGAAGTTTTTATTGTTGCACGGACTTTTCAAACGCCCTTCGTAAGTGTTACACACTGATGTAGTATTGCGTAACATTTATTATTTTACACACCTACTTTCGGCTGTGACACCATCATCGGCTAGGGACATAAATCTGTGTGGCTGTGAAATTTTAATGGGACCGAAGATATTATGTAGGTGCATCTACAGGATATCTCAGTTGGTTACCAAAGATGGCCGTTGTTAATATTTAATATATTTCAGTCAAAATGTGATGTAAAACTATTTACATTAGATAAAATACGTGACACATGAAATAATAAAGTAAATGACCAAATACAACAATTGGTATGAGAAGGAAAATAAGTTTAATTGTATATAATCAAATTTAGTGGCATGTTCCAAGTGGTCGACTGATTAAGCCAGTGCAGTGGGGGAGCAAGATAGAATCATCATAGTCCACTGCTTTCTCAAACAATCCTATGTCTCTGTGTTATTTACTGCCATGACATCAGTTTTAGCATATTGTACAACTTTTAGTGAGGGTAGGCCTAATCTAAAACTGTTAGTTGGATTAATGTTCTCTCTCGTGCGCAGACATTCTCAGTCATTGATGGCACCATATACACATGTTATTTTGGCTCATTCTATGGCAGACAGTCAGTACTGAAGGTAAACCATCTGTAGTCAACGCTCATTATGTGAGACATCATTTCTTGAAAATGGAGATGGATGTGTGTCAGTGGAGTAAAGTAAGTAAAGTAATATTCATTCATTGCTGAGAGCCTAAATGACAAGTCGAATACTGAAACGAGTGAATTTAATTACCTCGCCCAAGGGGCTAGATGGTAGTAAATCGCCTCGCAAACGCCTCTCCCGCACTCTCCCAGCGGAAGCAAATTACTGCATAGTCAACTCGTGGCCACCGGTGGGATTGCCCATAATGATACCGTGATGCAAGCTGACGTTTGATAAAAGCGTGTCAGGTCGGCGTATTCTATTAACTGGCGTACGACGGCCGAAGATGCATGAGGGATGGGAAGACAGATGAGCGGCGAGGGGCGGCGTCCCCGATAACGACACGCCTGCCAACCTTCCGCTCTGAAAGATGACCGAATCCACGATCTCTCCGCGGGAGCGCCTTTGAGGACTCAGTTGTGGAAGGTTGTACTTGCTGAAATCGCTGCGCTTCGACATCCCCCTTCTGGTACAGAGAGTGCACAAAGTAAGCTGCGCATATTTCGTAAAATCTTGATGTGTATTAGGACAGTTATTCGATTACCACTTTAACAAAAATGTCTTCTAGTTCTAGGAAGCTTCTGTCTTTAATATCAGCATATACATTCCAGATCGTCACTGCATTAGATTATAGCAGAAATCATAGCATTTAAGGTAGAGTACACATCTCTATGATAGAATGCTGAAATAATCTACATAAATTTGGACCGGAATGCGTGTAGCGTAAAACAAAAATTTATACATTACAGTCTCAGTGGTGGCACGTTGATAGTCCTATTGTTCTGCCATCCACAACAAAGTATTTTTTTAAAGAAACCTCGATACATTTCCCTGGTTTCCCTTCTTTTAAGTTTAAGTGCTACTTTCCAGTACGTCTTGTTTCTTAACACCAAATTTCAGGGATTCTTAACCTCCTGTCAACAAAGAAATTATTAGGGACCAATTCTGAAAACTCAGTTTTTGGAAACATATTTTTTTTGAATTATTTAATGAATGTGACATGCAGATGAGAGAACTTCTTACGCTGCCAATGAAATAAAATAAAACACTCCACCTCCACTAAGCAACATGTTTAGACACATGTAACCTTTAACAATGATGATGCTTAATGTCTCTGAGAACAAGGCTGAGCCCCAGAAACTATAAATAAAGTAATAGTTTGGTAAATGTAATGTGACATGACAGTTTCACTTGTTTCTGATCGCCTGTACTTTGTGTGTTTGTTTATGAAATTTTGTGCATGTCATATTCAGATGACTTGATGGTAATGATAACTAGGAATTATGGCACATTTTTAGAAGAAAATAGAAAGTTGTAGCAATGTTTCACATTTGAATTCAACAAACAAATGGCAGATTGCTTCAAATAAAATGGTATATATGGTGCTGAAAGAGAATTAGTCACAAACAATAATCATGGCTATAAAAATGAATTATAATACCATTAATATATTTCAGTTAACAATATACTTGGATCTGCATGTTGATGATGAGTAAACTTTTAATAAACATATCAAAAATATATGCCACCGAACTCTGTCTCATGACCAAATTCCAAAAAATGACCAAAAATATCTCTGGAAGTATTTAGCGCAAAAAAATACAAATAATAATAATTAGAAAAGAATGGTAGAAACTTCAGTTTCAAAGTACTAGGTCTGTATTTATCAAGTAATAAATAAGTATTTAACACTTTCTCGAACTACATTTCTTTGTTTGCACTAAAATGAAACATAATAATGCAATATTTCCATTCAATAAACAGTAAGAGAGAACTGTCAAATCTCACGACTTTACCAGCAGATGTTTCAGCCTTGAATGGTGTAATCTGTCATTGCTTTAATCATTATATATGTCCAAATGATGCTAAATGTTATTCTCTTTACTTAAAAAATAGTATTATCTTCTCAACAACTTTAAAATCGTGAGCTACACTCTTCATTTTTACAAATGAAATTAGTGAATTTACTCATGGCACTTTGTTGTCTAGGACTGTACTCACATCCACAACGCTAATTAATTTTCATATTACCTAATTTAATAAGATAACCTCGAGTTGAGGTGTATCCATGTAGGGGAAGGCGGGGCAAGATGGGGAAGCTAACTTTAAACCCCTACAAAAGGGACAAAAATAAACAAATTCAAGTAGGTTAGACTATCATTTGTTCACTTAACCATTGAATTACAATAGCATGCAAAGAAACCTACAAACTTGTTACATTTAGTTATAAATATCTCGATTTGACGCATAAACTAGCAATTCCCCGTCTTGCCCCATATGTGGGGTAAGATGGGGAACTAGCAGGAATTCATCTCTAAAGCTTAAATAAGGACTGGAATAACGAAATCATGTGACGATAAGGTTTCGAAACATGGTTCTGCGAATTGTAGAATCAGGTATTACGTTTTATTTAAGCCTCTTACTTTCACATAGTACACAAGTGTGGACAGCCTCGTCATCATCACTTTCTATCCCCGCACAAGTGTCGTGGATCCAGCGTCCGCAGCTAATACACCGTATCCAGCCCCCTTCAGCGAAGTCATAGCAATATAAACATTCTTCACTCTCTTCCTCGTTGTCATTCGACCTCAGTTTATTATCCCTTGAGCATGAGGGGCTGGTTAAGACGTCAGTAACGTTCGTCACCTATTCGCCGTCATTATGTCATTTCGGTGGTATCCCAGGTTTATTAAACGTCTTTGACAAGAGCTTTCGTTTACATGCAGGACGTTTGGGGACTACTTTTCGTTTAATTTCTTCAGATAGTTCACTCCTATCAGGAGATTTGTTTAAAACAACGGGTTGTCCACGCCTGTTAAATGGTTTCCTTTTGGTTTTTTTATCCACCTTTGGAATAGCTAACACCATTTTAGGGCTGGTAACCAGAAAGTTAGACGAAACAGAGGCTTTATCGTCAGTTGTTAATTGTTCAGGTGTTTTACTTCTTGACAAGATCTCTGGTATTTGGTCTTCCGTTTCTGTAACTTCAGATGCGTGAGCTTGATGAATGTCTGTAGTTGAACAGGAAAGGTAATCACTTTCTTGAAACACATTTCTGTTTACAAGCCAAATGCCTGTTTTCCGAAACCAGTTCAGTGCTGTTGACATTGTGGCTGAATGAATGATGGCTTTGCCGAATAAACTAGCGATCTGATGCAGCGTAACAACTTTTCCAGGATGGGTGCGAAGCCACGATCTTACTTCATCGTCGTAAAATTTACTGAGAGGTTTCATAAATGCCACGTCCAATCGTTGAAGACGGTGTGAGCAGTGTGGTGGCAAACACAGCAAGACAACCCCATTTTCGCGGGCCACATTTATCAGTATTCATGGTGTGCGTTTTGTGGTCGTCCAATATGAGAAGTATTGGTCTTTCCTTTGACGCTCCAGTAAATGCAATAACCTTCTTAAACCAAATCAAAAATAGTTCTTTCGTCATCCAACCAGTTTCTTGGACTTCTGCCCAGGCACCAGGGGGCAGGCCAGTCTCAAAAACGCTTAAGTTCTGCCTCTTGTTCTGGGGTAAACACACTAGTGATTGGTCCTAACCTTTTCACAACTGTATAGCCAGGATTAGCTCGTTTCATTGCCACATGTCGTTCAATCGTTGTCTGTGGCACGCTGAACTGTCGAGCAACCCTGAAAGAACACATATGACCTTCTATAACAGCATTTACAGCGCCTTCCATTGACTCCAATGACCAATCTTGCCTAGACGTTTGTCGCCGATACTTGCGAACCATCTGAAATAAAACACGTGGAACGTACTATTGAGTCAGCTAATTCCTGGTAATCTATATTATATAGTAAATACCATACTTCCAATAGTCAGTCGTTAAAGCATAGCAAGAATACGGACTTTACACGTTTTGTGTATTTTTATTCACCATATAGCCTAAGGCATACTTTGTAATTAATTAGGAAACGTTGAAATAACTAATACCATTCTATTTACAATTGTATTCAACGTATAATGTACGTGTTCAAAACCCGCAGCGAGGTAAACACATGAGACGATAAGAACGTAATGGTTGGACAAATAGCAGGGGTAAGACGGGGAAGCTCCCCATCTTGCCCCATCCCGTATTGCCCCTACCATGCTGTCAGGTTATGTTGCGCCTACATGAACACTATTTAGTGAACACTGAATACTGACACAGCAGTTTACTGTTAATAAGACATACTATTCAGTGCTATATATACAGTCTGGACAAATGTTCACGAAACACATGTTTTAGGACATCGAAAGGTGTAAAACATTACAAATCAGTATAACAATTGTACGTACCTTTCAAAAGCTCACAGAAACCGCAGCGAAACTAAGGTTCAGCAATGTCAACACACTGGGACCTGTGTATTGATGATGTTGACGTAGCTATCCACAGATGGCAGCACTCTGACTGTAGTTTATAGCCCTCCCCCGTCTTACCCCACCCGCCCGTCTTGCCCTGCCTTCCCCTACCTACACAATAAAATGAAAACAATGGAAGTTGAGTGAATATGAATGAGAACAATTGTATTTTAAGTTAACAAAGATAATTATAAGATTTTATTAATCCTTTTATAACTACAACGAGCTTTTAAATTTTACAAAAAAAAAAAGACAAATACAAATCAGAAAAGGGATGGTGCTTGATTGGTAAAGCATTTGTTAGGGTCGAAGCTATACAAATTCTCCACTGAATTAACCCCTTTTACAACGCAATCTGACGTTGTTTACATGAATCCACTTTCAGGCATAATTCTATTAAAATGGAATGAACTATGATAAAGTACTCCACAAACTATGGTTCACGGAGAAAAGGTAGCTGTGAATATTGTTTAACAACCCTACGCCGGTGCAGCAATTTTTTACCCTTTCACCCTGATTCAGACAGCAGCACAAATCGGTGTTTCGTGGGCGAACAGTGGTGCGCTGCGGCAGCTGTAATGTTCTGACGCGCCCACGAAAATTTTCAAACTACACAGACTGGCGCTATGATTATTAGAACACGGGAAACTTCCCTATTTGAGCCCTGACGTCAGACGGCCGACTCAAGACGAATAAGTTCACCCTTGTGTCATACGATATGTCCGAGATGATACGCAGTTCCACTGTTGGTAGAGTTGGAAATTGCCACTGGCTCTTAGTCCACCACAAGATACAGACCACAAGTCTCATCCACTAGGAAAAGATCTGAACTTCTCCACCAGGAGAGGACCAGAAGGCAAAGAATAACCACCATTTTCCACGAAGCCTTCGTACAGGAGCCGAATTAGCAAAACTGAAACCGCCTCCACATTGTACAAAGCAATCGAACCATCCTCTACTCATTGAATGTCCCCTCCTGATTGTTCTGTTGGCCTGGTTGCCAATCCAGACACAGCACCCGAGTTCCCACGCAGGGGGAGCAAGCCACTGCTTTGCCTATCCTGAAAGGAGTCAATCAGCGTCTCAGAATCTCTCTTGTCTGAAAAAAGATGATTTCAGACTAGGAAGCACGGTAAGCATAGCCATGTTTCGGCAAAAAACGTGTAGTTACACGGGACCACAGTCCCTCATTTAGAGAGAGATCTAATCTTTCCAGGCTGACCAATTCCAATTTCTGAAAGACGGCTGTTAAGCTTCCCAGGCAGTCATTCCCGCGAAATATGTGTTTGTGCTGCTCGCTAAAAGCACCTGACGACTTCCTCGTGTGAGGGGAGTTATAGTCTTGCCTCCACTAAACACGTGCACCAGCTATCCTGTCCGTATCTTCCCAGCTTGTAACATTAGAAAGCTCGGGGTGTTATGACCAGCCCACTGTCTGCATAAACTCTCAGATTACAGCAGTCTCCCTTAAATGGCTTTCCGCCAACTGACCACTTTTGCGACGGATTGTTGCCTGGCCCAGGTAAAATGTTTAGTGGAAAAGCGAGCAGTGCCATGGTCCGAAGTCTCTCTGCAGGTACAATTCACAGCGCGCAGCTTCCCAGAATATCTCACAGAGCCAGGTCGCTGGATTCAGCATTTATGGCCCACAATCCATCATTCTCCCTGGTCTCTCTCGCCTCCACAGCAACCCCTTGGGTACAAGTTCTCTACAGACTACACATGTAGTTTTATGAACTTTCTGTCCAAATTCCTCATGTAAAAAAATCATGAACCACACATACCAAATGTAGTACTGGGGAACACCGAGATCATGGCCTAAAATATGAATAGTAATCTGACTGACAGTGTTGTTAAAGTAAGAGAATGGTGTGCCACCTCTGAGTTAATGCCACCCCTCAGTTGCTTTTTAATTCTCCGTATCATCCAAAGTGATAACACAGCTTAAATAGCCTAATATCGCCCTAAAAACTGATGACTGAGTTCAAATGAATGCAAACACGAGTGTACTCGCGGATTTTAGTCAAATGTCTTGCAAGCTGCCAAGAAACACATTTTGCGATAGCTAAGACTGTTAAAAATGATAGGACGCACTGTCCCAGCTTTAAGATCAATAAAAGCTACAACTATCGTGATTTTAAACGTCTCTCTTTATGCGGTTTTGTTATACACTGTCGTCCGACACGATAAAGATTTTTTTAATACACTTGCACACATTTCCTCACATGAAATACTTTCCATCATTCCGTTTAAAAATTCTCGCATAGTTTCACCCTGTTTGACAACTTAGGTTAAAAACAATTGTCATCTATGAACATTGCCTTTCTGGAACACACAATTCGAGACGTACAGACATTTTAAAATAAACAACACGGCCTATTTTTGAAGTTGCTTCTTTCAAAATCTTGATGGAATTTGACCTTTAGTTAACTACAAATCCTCGTGTACTCTCACATTCTTTTAGACACATTCGAACAGCTAAAATTCTATGACTTACTGTGTTCACTCTCACATAAGTTTGGTGACTATAAAAGCTGAAAAACGGAAATACGTAAATTGGTCATTAAATACAGAAAATCGAATCGGACTGTAGAACATATTAGTGGTGCATCGTGTGTCTGAAGTGAATGCTAAAAAGACGCTTGTCTTTTTTCGTAGTATTCCAGAAAGGTCTATAGTCTTGACTTCATGCTCTTTACATTTAATTAGATAAAACACTTTCTAGAGAAGTAATTAAGAACAAATTAAATTGTGTACCCCAAGGGAAACATGGCACAAAATTAACATACGTTTTATAGAACTTTAGAACTGAATATTCTTTGTCTTGGAAGATACAGGATCTTGCACCGATTTGTTAATAATATCAAATACTGGTAGTTTACTGTCGTTGACAGTCTGACTAATGCTTGAAAAAAGTAGTTGCAGTTCTGTAGGCTAATGAGTGTCCTATAGCCTACAATTTTAGTTTTTCATGAGGAAACTATTGGTTATGAAAATTCCTATTTTTAATAAATATTTCTTATTATATAAATAGCAAAAATTTTCCCAATTTTCATATTATAAATAATCTTGTTTAGGTGTTATAGCAAAAACACGGTTTTGCATGTTTTCGTTTCACTACAACAAATGTTTGAAATGCTTTTCGCGTTTTCTACCCACATTAATACCCCATTTCCATGCACTTTTTAGGGATATCAGGATACTCCTCCAGTTGTCAGTGACAGAAAAGGGTCCTAAATTTCATCTGTCGCTTTGATTATTGTTGCCGGACCTGGATCATTCCACGTGCCTCTCATGCACCCCTGGGAAAAAATATTCCATGTCGGCACCGCTGCCGTCTGTTTTCCATCTTCCTCCTTCTGTGAGGATGAATCACCAGATATTATTTTATTTACAATGCTTCTGGCCACCATGAAATAACAGCCCCCGAGTATCCCGTGGTAAATATAGGAAATCGCGCTCTTTTCTGAAATCTTTAGTTATTTTTTCTCAGGTAGTAAGTCTAAAGAACTAGCTTTCTCGGCTATGTGAATAAAAAACATTTTAAAAACAAAAATATTTTAAAAACAAACTTTCATTCGCTTTCATTAAGCTTTGGTCAAGTTGGGAGTGCCAGATAAATTTAAAAAAAATGTAAACTACTGAAAAATCTATTCAATGAAACCAATTATTTATTTCCTCTAGTTACTGGTACATTCCAAGCTATGTGTTGTTCTCCATTTGTTTTATAGTTGCCCGTGTGCCTAAAATCATTTCATCCGAAAACCTTGAAATTCTTGCTTTCCGAAAAGAAAGGCATTTAGGGTACATCTAGTATACAGTATATAAATGAAAGTAATACCAGCATGTGTGACAAAGCAACTGGATAATCTCTGTCTAGTACAGTTTTCTCTCCCAAAAGTCATTTTTTGTCAATTTTGTGATACCTTTGATAGTGTCTATTTTATGATATGTAAGCAGTACTCTAAGATCTCAAATACTGGCCCAGGGCTAATCCAAGTTAACTTTATTATCTTTTACCTTCTTTTGGTTATTGTGAAACCATTAATATGACTAGTTTGGATGAAAGCCGAGCTATTTACAAAATATTAGTAATTCGAAATTAGAATGATATTAATACCTTCAGCTGCTAACGGGCGTTGATATGTATCAACGGGGACAGGTGAAAATGTGTGCCCCGACCGGGATTCGAACCCGGGATCTCCTGCTTACATGGCAGACGCTCTATCCATCCTTCCTTTTTCTTTTTCGTTGGGTTTGGTCGTTGCGGACGTCATATGACATCTGTTAAAGTTCATTTGTTGATCCTTCCACTCAGTTTTTTTTTATTACAGGGGCCAACCAGCTCCCTGACCGAACACGCTGAGGTACCGTGCCGCCATCCATCCGAGCCTTCGAGGGCACAGAGGATAGCGCGACTGCAGAGACTATTTCGCGCATGCCTCCCGCCAGATCCACATTCTCACCTTTTACGTCCACACACTACATTCGTAATGTCCCAACCCAAGACACTCATTACTCGTAGAAGACATTCTTACCAAGTCCCGTAAGAGTTCAGGGAATATGTGTGCCTCCGCACAGAACAAGAAGGTCATGGCCGGTGTTGCCAGAACTATATACTGTCCGAAAGAACAGACACCATATCCATATAAATTAGTAATTCGATATTTCTTTATTATGTAGCGTATCGACCGTATTCAGTCAAAAAGTACGCCAGAGCATAAGTAAGTTGTAACAGACCAGCCGCAGGCTGGCAAGAGTGTTTTGCATTGCAAACCAAACTACGGCCGACAGGCATTGGGAATCAGAACCAGCTGGCTGTGGTATAGCAACAGCTGACACTGCAATATGCTAGCGGTGGGATGGAAGAATTTCCGCACTTCCCACCGTGGAAGTGTGTGCAGTATGTTACTTACCCACTAAACGAACGTTGTCTGGAGCTTATAAGTACTCAGCCATTCGTGTACTAAAATATTTTGGTCTCAGTACACGACGAGCCTATGGCACTCAGAGAGACATCCTGGAATGTAATACGGGGTTCGCTGTTCGACCATGGGACAGGACAGCCTGCCCTGAGTCACGAGAGAGCAGAGATGCGGCCGCTCGCTGGAGGGTGGTTACGGCCTCCCCTGTGGTATTGTCGGCTGCGCTGTAATCACGGCCGCAGCCGGAACCGAGGCTGACAGTGACAATACAGTGACGCCATGATCGGCGCCGCTCTTTGCGCTGTCAGCAATGTCGGAGGTGTATTGTTTCGCATGAAAGGCAACTGGACGCCTCCACCAAGCTGTTCCCGAAGTACAACAGACGAGTGCCAGAATATATAAGTTAGTTAAACAAATCTACTGTCGTCCTGGCATCTCATTTCACTCTCCATTGGTGACAATCCAGAGGTCATCGAACACTGATGTCAGATAACTTACGTTGCGTTCTTAGAGCTACATCTGAACCTATTGCCTACGGTACGGTGGGACTAAAATTTTTGATTGTATTTTGGCCACGGAGAAATGGTGTGATGGTAGTGCACTTTGTAAAGTAGATTTTATTGCGATTGAACAACAAGTGAAGTTATCTAGTTTTAGATGTAATGGAAGTTACGATTGGTTAGTGCCTGTTAGATGTGTGCAATGTAACCTTTACTGCCACCTAGTGCCATTGCAGTAAAATTTTACACATGTAATCGTTGGGGGAGTTGAGATGGCTCATGATTATATGTAAGAATTAAGTTAATGTATTCTGTTTTCTTGTCTTGTGAATGTTAGTTCTCAAAATGAGTGTTGCAAAGGACAAAGGTTCGACAGAACCAGAGACACAAGATGTGTCGGAGCTCGAAGCAGTGCGCATATGGTTAGAAAAGTTAGAAATTAACAGCGGATAATACAGAACTGCGTGGGTCGGTAGAATCGCAGTTATCACTGTGGGGTATAGATTTCTGAGTCGCAAGTTTAACTGCTCTTTTTTTCTGATAAGGCAGTCGAGTATGTGAAAACTTTTGTGGGAGACCTTGGAAATGTGAGTTGGAGATTTGTCTGATACAGAATTGTTGAGTGTAGCCAAACTGAGACTAGTAGGGGAAGATAAATCTCATGTACAGTATACAGAAGCTCTTAACATTCGAAGAACTTAAACAAGGGTTATTTCAGAGTTATACGAAACGAAATAGTGCCAGATACTATTGGGAACAATTAGGGATAATATCTAAGAGAAATGCAGAAACTGTGGAAAAATTTGTGGGTGAGATAAGGAAGATAAAAGGATGTACCAACGAATTTGAACAGGATGCTGGAATCAATAAAATTACTTTGCAAGAAGCTGAGCAGAGGGCGATCGATGGTTTTTCAAGAGGGTTCCATACGGAAATGTCAAGGCATGTACAGACAGGGTGACACAGAACAGCTTTGCGGTTAGGTATAGAGTGTGAGGAGATGGGTTTTAGACTGGAATGCAGGGTAAACGGGCAGTGTTTGCAGCCAGTATAAAATGTTTCAGGTGTGGACGAATGGTGTATGTAAGGATGCAGTGTCGTCTTACTCAGGGTGATGTCAATAAAATAGAGGCAATAATAGTTTTAGAAGTAGAGGACTAGGGAACAATAAGGTCTTAAACGTCAATGGGAACCCCAGATCCCCATACAGTAAGACTGGATGCAACGAAATCGTATGCGGAAGTGGACTGTGCGATAAGAGAAATAGTTCGAGAAAAGGTTAGCAGGTTATTATTTGACACAGGGGAACACATGTTGGTCTCCAGTAGTGATTTGCTGAAATGTAAGCAATGAGACCCAATCAGGAACACATTGACCAGCCGGAGTCTGGAACCGAGCGACCACTACGCTCGCAGGTTCGAATCCTGCCTCGGGCATGGATGCGTGTGATATGCTTAGGTTGGTTAGGTTTAATTATTTCTAAGTTCTAGGCGACTGATGACCACAGAAGTTAAGTCGCATAGTGCTCAGAGCCATTTTGAACACATAGCGTCGAGTAGGGGATAAAGATGTCACACCATTACGATCAGTGGACATATATTTTTGCCTGGATACGGTTCAATTTAAACAATATGTAGAGATGGTGAGTGAAGACAACGACATGAATCTATGATTAGAGTTCTTGTATCAGCATTGTGCCATAATCGATGTTCGGCATTATACAATGGAACTTGACAGGAAAATTTTTCAGTTAGATCAAGCCATTGCTGGTGTTACGATGTTGCGAGGGGAGTCTCTCGTGGAAGACGAACCGATTAAACAGCAAACGATCATAAGACTTAATTCGCATGATTGTGTACCCCAGCGTACTGGAAAATCAAATTGTGTCAATGTTGAGTCTAGCTTTTCGGTAGGAACTTTGTGTGTGATCGAACCGTTAGAAGAGAATGAAGTATTAGATCATGCATGTAGCTTAGTTAAAAGAGGTATTGTACACATACAAGAAATAAAGGGTGAAAAGAAGATACTGTTTCTATCGACAATCTCAGCGCAGAGGACATAGGATTAACAAAGGGGTTGTAAATCGCTAATGTGGATATCCTGGGAAAAGGAGACTGAGACAGGAGGGGTGTGAAGCATGGACAATCGCCGGAAGCGACTGAAATTGCGTTATAAGGAAAAGTGTAGCACCTAGAGCGTTTATTATATGGTACCCGATTTTCTATTTGACCATATTTTGACGAGTGTGTATTTCTCTGTAGTGTAGTTTTATGGTGAGTTTTTGTAACTAAACAAGTTTCAAACTGAATGTGTGACTTTTTATTGTAAAAATTTTGTAGCTAATTGTCTAGACATTGAATTTTATAGTCAGTAAATTTTTAAATAACTCTCTACATAACTTAATGTGGAGGAGATCTGATGAAGCAGTTCTGTTGTGTCCATCTGTCATGTTCCACCCCCCTCCCCCCCGCCCCTCCCCCAATTTTTTCCTTCACATTTTGTGATGTCTTTTACACACAGCAAAAAAAAGTTTTGCATCACCTATGTTCCGAGAGTTCCGAAACCTGTATAGAAAATAGGAAGAGAGATCAACATAAACATAATTTCCGACCTTTTTATTGCTCATGAAAACCACACATTACATGTTGTACCACCATAGAGCGAGACCTTGAGAGGTGGTGGTCCACATTGCTGTACACACCGGTACCTTTAATACCCAGTAGCACTTCCTCTTGAATTGATGCATGCCTGTATACGTCGTGGCATCCTATCCAAAAGTTCATCAAGGCACTGTTGGTCCAAATTGTCCCATTCCTCGACGGTGACACGTCGTATATCCCTCAGAGTGGTTGGTGGGTCACGTCGTCCATAAACAGCCCTTTTAAATCTATCCCAGGCATGTTTGATAGGGTTTATGTCTGGAGAACATACTGGCCACTCTCGTCAAAAAATGGTTCAAATGGCTCTGAGCACTGTGGGACTTAACATCTGAGGTCATCAGTCCCCTAGAACTTAGAACTACTTAAACCTAACTAACCTAAGGACATAACACACATACATGCCCGAGGCAGGATTCGAACCTGCGACCGTAGCGGTCGAGCGGTTCCAGACTGAAGCGCCTAGAACTGCTCGGCCACACCGGCCGGCTTCCACTCTAGTCGAGCGCTGTAGTTATCCTGAAGGAAGTCATTCACAAGATGTGCTCAATGGGAGCGAGAATTGTCGTCCATGAAGACGAAAACCTCGATAATATGCTGCCGATGCGGTTGAACTATCGGTCGGTGGATGACGTTCACGTATCGTATACCCGTTACGGCGCCTTTTATGACTACCAGCGGCATACGTCGGCCCCACATAATGCCACCCCAAAGGAGCAGGGAACCTCCACCTTGTTGCACTCGCTGGACAGTGTGTCTAAAGCGTTCAGCCTGACCGGGTTCCCTACAAACAAGTCTCCGACGATTGTCTGGTTGGCCGGCCGCAGTGGCCATGCGGTTCTAGCGCTGCAGTCTGGAACCGCGAGACCGCTACGGTCGCAGGTTAGAATCCTGCCTCGGGCATGGATGTGTGTGATGTCCTTAGGTTAGTTAGGTTTAAGTAGTTCTAAGTTCTAGGGAACTGATGACCTCAGAAGTTGAGTCCCATAGTGCTCAGAGCCATTTGAGCCATTTGATTGTCTGGTTGAAGGCATGTGTGGCACTCATCGTTGAAGAGAACGTAATGTCAGTCCTGAGCGGTCCTTTCGGCATGTTGTTGGGTCCATCTGTAACGCGCTGCATGGTGTTGTGCTTGCAAATATGGACCTCGCCATAGGCGTCGGGAGTGAAGTTGCGCATCATGCAGCCTATTGCGCACAGTTTGAGTCGTAACACGACGTCCTGTGGCTGCATGAAAAGCATTATTCAACATAGTGGCGTTGCTGTCAACGTTCCTCTGTAGGTAGCGGTCATCCACTGCAGTAATAGCCCTTGGGCGACCTGAACGAGGCTTGTCAGCGACAGTTCCTGTCTCCCTGTATCTCCTCCATGTACGAATAACATCGCTTTGGTTCGCTCCGAGACGCCTAGATACTGTCCTTTTTGAGAGCCCTTCCTGGCGCAAAGTAACAATGCGGACGCGATCGAACCGCGGTATTGACCGTCTAAGCATGGTTGAACTACACACAAAACGAGCCATGTGCCTCCTTACTGGTGGAATGGAATGACTGGAACTGATCGGCTGCCGGGCCCCCTCCGTCTTACAGGCTCTGTTCCTACTTGGTTGTTTTCACCTTCAGTTAGCTTTAGTGACATCTCTGAACAGTCAAAGGGACTGTGTCTGTGATACAGTATCCACAGTCAACATATGTCTTCAGGAGTTTTGGGAACCGGGGTCATGCGAAACTTTTTTTGATGTGTATATATTGTCAGTTACATACCCGCCAGGGTAGCCGAGAGCGCTAACACGCTGCTTCCTGGACTCGGATAGGCGCGCCGGCCCCAGATTGAATCCGTCAGGCAGAGTAACGACGATGGCCGGTGTGCCGGCCAGCCTGGATGTGGTTTTTAGGCGGTTTTCCACATCCTATTAGGTGAACACCAGGCTGGTGCCCACGTCCCGCCTCAGTTACACAACTAGCAGACATTTGAAGCACTTTCACACTCTTTCACGATTTACGCTCGACGCCGACAGCTGGGGTACACTAATTCCGTCCCGGGGGGGATGGGGTGGCGGCAGGAAGGGTATCAGGCCACCCCTTACAATTAACCATGCCAAATCCGTACTTAACCCTGCCGAACCTGCGCACAATGCGGGATAAAGCCGGTAGCAAAAGAAAGAAAAGAATGAATATTGTCAGTTACATAACATGTGCACAGTTCCTTTAGGACTCATATAATTACCCAGGCTGATTCAAGTGTGTGTGTGTTTGGATCTGATCGGCGTCCAACGGCGAGGTCATCAGCGCCCTTACACTTATTAAAACAAACGAATGTGGAAATGAACTAAGAGTGTTGTACACGCATACACTCGAAATTACCACACAGTCACTCTGTATCACATGCACCCTCACATGCACTAAAGCCAGTTAGGAGGGAAGAGAGCTAATCAAGAAATTAAAGCACAGAGAAAACGAAACACAGGAGAACCAAAAGAAAAGCAAAGGGAAATGTGACTGACCGACCACTTACAAAAAACTAGGGTGAGCCAGCAACCCTTTGACACATTAAGCACATCTTCCTAAAATCTTGTTAAAAACGTTGGACAATTCGCAAAACTTTAAAATCGTTACCACACTTGTTTGATCATTACATAAAACAGACGGCGGATCCACCGGCAAATCAGTCGCAGTCCACTGGTCGGCAAATAAAATGCATTCCAATAAAATGTGGCGCCCCGTGACCTGCACACCACAAGCACCACACATTGGAGGGTCCTCTCGCCGGAATAAGAATCCATGTGCCATAGGGCTGTGGCCTATGCGAAGACGAGTAAGAACGACATAGTCCCGCCGACGTGGATGGAAGGAAGTACTTCATGGCCGAGCTGTGGGCTTGACGACACGGAGCTTGTTATGAGTCATTGCCAGCCAGTTGTCTTCCCATCGACACGTGACTTTGTACCTCAAAGGCAAGGTGATAGCTGGTAGGGGATAGCTCACCGAAATACCAGAGGTTCACGACACGCCTCCTTGGCTGTTCAATCCGCCCTTTCATTCCCCGTAATTCCAATGTGCAAAGGTACCCAGCAGAAAGACACCTCCTTTCCCAGTCATTGTAGTTGTAGAAGGGCATCCTGGATATTCTGGGTTACTGTATCTGCTGGGTACAAACGTTGGAGAGAGTAAAGAGGTCTCAGAGAATCTGAGCAGACGAGAAATCTAACACCTGGAGAACGTCTCATCTGCTCCAGTGCTCACAAGATCGCATATAATTCTGCGTCGAAGACGGTAAATTGCGGAGGCAGTCTGACCTTGGCGACACGATCCGGGAAAATGACAGAGCAACCAACAGAGTCCCCCTGCTTCGACCCATCCGCAAAAACAGCTACATGGTCGTGTTACTCAGATAAAATATCAGAGAATATCGAATTGAAAACAGAAGAAGGAGTGCTATCTCTCCTGTACCACACCAAATCTAAAATTACTCTGGGCCTCTCCAGTAAGCAGGGCGGCAGACGGTTAAAACTCTGGATTTGAGATCGTACTGACTCCACACCGAGTGACTCCAGCACACGCTGTACGCATATCCCAGATGGTATCATGGCTCGTGGACGGTTGGAAAAAGGGCGTGCCAGAGGTAGACGAGCAACATTAAGGTGTGCAGGTGAAGTTGGAGCTGCAAGGAACATACACGCGTGATGCACCATGAGGAGCTGGCGCCGGATGGTAAGTGGCGTTTCCCCCTCCTCAGTGCATACGCTAGGTATGGTACTGGTCCGATAAGCACCCGTGGCCAGCGGAACACCCTCATGATAGACAGCGTCAATGATCCTCAAGTAAGTGGGCCTCACTGACCCATACACCGTGCAAACATAGTCCAGCCGCGAACGCACAAAAGCCCAATAAAACTGAAGGAAGCGCGCCCTGTCAGCTGCCCAACACCTGTGGCTAAGGCACTTTATGATTTTCAGGGCCTTCAGGGTTCTGGCTTTCAGGTCTCTCTGGCGTGGTAACCACGACAATCGGGAGTCAAAGATGAGGCCCAGAAACCGCACTGTGTCTCTAAAATGTAGGATGGTGTCCCCCATATTCAAGGCAGGCAAGTTAAAAAGACGACGAGAACGATTAAAACGAACACACACACTTATCTGCAGAAAACTGGAATCCCATCTTTGCGGCCCACTTCTCTAGCCTCCACACTGTAAGTTGCAACTGACGGCTCACTGACACAAAACTCTACAAATAAGTAGCACTGTGTTCCTTACCGTAGATGTGATACTGTTTATGGCTACGGCAAAGAGGGTAACACTTAAAACACTTCCCTGAGGAACACTATTCTCCTGCTAAAATCGATCAGACAGCGTGTCACCAACTCGGACCCTAAAAAGCCACTGGGACAAGAAAGACCATATGAAGATGTGGAGGTGGCCACGAAAGTCCCATTGATGCAGTTGCGCGACAATACAGTGTCTCCAAGTAGTATTGCATGCCTTACTTATATTGAAGAATATGTCGATACAGTGATGCTTACGGAGGAAAGCCCGCTGAATAGCTGCCTCTAGGAGAATCAGATTGTCGACATTGGACTGAAATCTTCGGAATCCACACTGAGAGCGGCTATGGAGTTGTCTGGTCTCTAACAACCAGACCATTAGCTCCAGTGTCTTTCCTACACAGCTCCTTAAAGCAATATTCCGATAACTACTGGGAAATGTGCAGGCTTTGCTTGGTTTGAGAGAGGGATCAGAATTGCCTCCCTCCACGAGTTGGGGAAGTTGCCTGTCTGCCATATTACATTAAAACATTCGCCGCTAGCAAATGTCGAAACATGCAGTACCAGATTTGGTCGTGACCGGGTGCAGTGCCACGAATCTCAGTCAGTGCCGATTCGGGCTCCCACATGGAGAGAGGGTAGTTAAAGGCCTCGGAACTGTTGGGCTGAATTCCAGCTTTTCACTCTCTCCAGTCGCACGATAGCGACGAAACACCGGATCCTGGCTTTCATTGGCAGTAGTTTGTGCAATATGTTCGGTCAGCGTCTGAGTAATGTCTCTGGATGTTGTTTGGAGGCACCCCCGTTACAGCATTGTTGCACGGCTGCATTTACCGGAAATCCTCCAAATGGCTTGCCATACTTTTATAGAAGAAGTGGAGCGATTGATGGAGTCCAGGAACGCTTGTCATGACTTTTTATTACTCTCCCTAACGACGCGTCTAGCCTTGGTCCTCGCGACTCGAAAAGCCCTAATGTGTCTGCTGTCGGTCGGCATTTAAAATGTCGAAGAGCCACACGCCTTTCCCGGATCGCGGAACGGCACTCATCTGTCCACCAAGGTCCGGGTCACCTCTTAAGATGACCTGAAGCCTGTGGGATGGAGAGATCAGCGGCATGATGGATCACTCGTGTGATGTGGTCCACCCATCCTTGGACGCTGTCGCAGTGTTCAAACACAGCCAGCTGGCTGAAATGCGCCCAGTTAGCCCTGCTGGCCATCCATTTTAGGGGCTTAACTTCCAGTGGTGAACCATTTAGTAGTTGAAGGCCGATTGGGAGGTGGTCACTGGAATGAAGGTCGTCATTGACCTCCCACTGAACAGATTCGATGAGGGCAGGAGAACAGAAAGAGAGGGCGATGGCTGAGAATGACCCAGTAACAGTAGAGAAATGTGTGTGAGCACCTGTGTTCCGGATGCACAGCTCGTGAGACGTCATGAGACCCTCCAAATCCCGACCCCGGGGCCAAGCACTAGTCGAGCCCCACAGGACATGATGGACATTAAAGTATCCTAGAGGAGAATGGTCGCAGGAGTTGTGCAACAAGATCCGTGAGAGCCTTAGAGTCTAGTGTATCTTGCAGGGGTAAATACAGTAAGCAAACAGTGATTCTTCACCACACATGAATTAGAACTGCAAGTGCTTGCAGGTCATTAGCCAAGAGGAGCGCAGAGGAATGGTGTGCATTAGTGACAAACATTGCAACACCTCCCTTCGCCCTTTCCCCCTATAGGTCATCCTTGCGGTACAGTATATATCCCTGTAGCACAGGTACATCTGTATAATTAAAATGCGTTTCTTGTAAACAAAAGCACAAGGGACTTGCCTGTGTTAGGAGTTTCAGTTCCTCCATATGAGTCCTGAACCCATTCATGTTCCACTGTGATATGAAAGCCGTGCCATCAGTGTGGTTTTAATATACCCCTATCTTTGCACTGGGCAGGTGAATCACTTAAAGAGCGAGGAGGAGGGGAGGGGCTGCCTGAATCCAAGGCATATAACTCCATGATATCTTCCTCATCAGTCAGACGGGAAAGAATTACGTCTGACGGCGCTCGGAACGTCGTGAGCCTTTCCCTGCACCCTGTCCCTTCGAGGATGAGGGGGAAAGAGGGCGTTGAGAGGCACTCAGATTTTCTTGTACCTTCTGGATGCTCGCTGCGGAACTGTTCTTGGTCTTTCCTGGTGAAGTTGCCTGGATTGCTTTGTCTATACTCTTTTTCCCTTGACATGTACACGTGCAAGTACAGGTGCTTGTGGTTAATACAGACATACTAGGCGTCGTCTGTGTCAAAGCGTCCGCCTTGGGAATAGATTTCTGCTCGATGGAAGAATATGAGGTGGCAAATACAGGGGGTTTCGTCGCCTTATCGTCTTTTTTAGCTTCGGCATAGGGGATCCACTTGGTCACTTTTATCTCTTGCATTTTGCGTTCTTCAGCAGAAACAGGGCAGTCTCGGTTTCAGAGTGGGTGGTTCCTAGAGCAATTGATGCAGATCGTCGGAGACGGGCAGTCAGTCCCAACGTCATGAGCGGCTTTTCCACAGTTCCCGCAGATCGCTTCACCTCCACAACTCATGGTTGTATGGCCGAAACGTTGGCATTTATAGAACCATATAGGGTTTGAAATGTAAGGCTGACCATTGAGTCGAAGGAAGCCTGCCATAAGACGTTCAGGCAGTGTTGGAGAATTGAATGTGACAATGAAAGTAGCAGTCTTTTCAGTTGCTCCATTGTTCCTGCGTGTTTGTTGCTCCACATCGACTATTCCCTGGGATGCCCATTCTTGCTTCAGTTCTGCTATGTCCATGTCCACGATATCTCTGCATGTGACAACGCCCTTACTGGAGTTGAGAGAGGTGTGCATATCATAGTCACCCAGTTTCTGCGATTTCTTATGAAGGTCTACCTGCTTTGACCTGTTAGTTTCGACCAACAATGAGGCATTACGCAATCGTTTTATAGATTTTAATGTTCCAGCAATTCCTTCCAAATCCTTATGGGTATAAAAGGGGCACACTTTTTCAAATGTTTCCTCCTTCCTCTTTATCACCAGAAACACGTTGTTATTCATGACTCCATGAGCCCTGTTACTGCAGTCCAAAGTATTCTTATTATCAGGAGGACTAGCGTCTGTCATTCTTTTGGATGGATGGGTGTGAATACTCCCAGGCGGTACACCCTTCCCGCTGGGAGGAGAAGAATATGATTTCGAGGGTTCCATCTCGGTCCCAGGAGCAACTAGGGGCATAAGAGACCACTCAGACAGAACCCCGCGTGCCTGAGTAAGCCTTATACAACTGAGGTGCGGCAGGTTCCCCACAGATTGCCCGCTAACGACTGTTCCACCTCAACAGCCAAGCATCCCATCAGCGCGCAGCACAACTTGATATTGAGTTCTTTTTTTTTTTTTTTTATAGAGGTTTATCCCGTCCTCGCGATTCGGGCGGTCAAGCCAAGATCCCCTTTCCCTGAGACACAGCGTTCCACCGCCGCGCCAGACGGTGGTCGCTGAAGCATGCCCAGAGCTTACGGTCACAGGTGATTGGCGGCGTTTACCAGACCCCAGCTCAGGAACCTCGGAGTCAGCAAACCAACGCTGAGCACCTGAGGTCGGCTGATTCAAGTTAACTTTATCTGTTACCTTTATTTGGTTATTCTCAATCCATTAGTATGATTAATTTGGCTGAAAACCGAGCTAATTACAAAATATTTATTAACTCCAGATTTCGTTATAACTCTTGCTATGTAAACGTATACATGATTACTGACTTCCTAATAAAGTAGACAACAAAGCTATACAAATAAGGGAATTATTCATTCAACCAGCCACAAAAATATGTTATCAGCACCTGCACTCAATTAATTTCGAAGTAAATGCCTTGGATGGTGGCGGGGGGGGGGGGGGGGGGGGCGATGAGCTCTGACGCCACATTCAATCACATCCCACATGTGTTCGATCAAGTTAAAGTCTGGTGGGTTGAGGGGGCCAGCACATGAATTGGAAATCGCTACTGTGTTCCTCGAACCACTTCATCACACTCCTGGAAAAATGCAACTGCTGTCAGGAAACGTGGCTGCCATGAAGGGGTGTACGCGGTCGGCAACCAGTATAGGACACTCCTTGGCCGTCATGGTGCCTTGTACGAGCTCCACTGGACCTATGGATGCCCACGTGTATATTTCCCGAAGCACAATGGAGCCACTACCAGCTTGTTTGCCTCCTGCAGTACAGGTGTCAAGGAGCTATTCCCCTGGAAGACGAAGTATTCACAACCTCCTATTGGCATGAAGAACCAAGTATCGGGATTCGTCCGACCATGCCACGCACTGCCACTGGGCCACGGCATCTATAATGGGAGGGTGGTCGCGTAACCCAATGTCGTCTGGACGTGGTTTCACCTTGGTTTCGCCACGTGCTGGAGACACCACAGCAGTTATCGAACACCTGACTATTCGTGCTGTCTTACCGATCCTCTGGTCTATCACAATCTTCCCTCGGTCAAACTCAGATACATCGCGTGCCTTCCCTATTCTACATACGAACAGCTCGCTCACTGATACTACATACACCGTCGTGTATATGACAGCAGTCATTCCTCGCTAGGTGACACTGCTATCGCCTGACGGGTTTATATCGATAGCAGATCGGTGGTCATAATTTTCTGGCTGATCAGTGATATACACCTGTTCATTTGCATTACAGAATATTGAAAAATAAGCCGGGGATAGTTGGCATGGTTTCTACATTACGATTTTTTTATTTTTTCCTGTAGTACTTACCGCTTAGATGACCGATGCTGCAGACAGTGCGATTCCTTGGCTATTAATTAATGATGAAAATATCATTTAGAACTGCATGCTGAATTCGTAGCACAATATTTACGAAAACATTCCATCTGTTCCAAATTATCCTACATATAGAACAAGTTGACACACACTCTGGGGTAATCTGACATGGTTAATAGGTTCTGAGGAATAAACATAAGTTACTAACTACAACACGTTTATTTCAATACAATATGAAGCACAAATGATGTGCATGTTAAGCAGCAATATTAATATATTATTAAGTCAAAAATAAACAAAGGTAAGTTACATGAAAATCAAATATAAAATAACAATGAAACAATCTAGTCACAACTTCACGATCACCAAGACTGTTGCTCCATTGCTCACTTGAATTGGTGGTTTTAGTTTTCGCACAATTTTGCTTCTGTTGTACCAAATCATGTTAGGAGTGTCTGGGAATTTCCAGAATTTCTTTTCTTTCACCACTGTGGAAACAAATATCTTATTACCATCCATTTCCAATATCTCTCCAGGATATAGACATGCAGTGCACTTCACCGACACGAAGTCATCCACGTGATACTACTCCGAATTATCTTCTTGAATTACTTTCTTGCTGTTCTCTTTAGAAGTCGGTGTTGATGGGCACACCCGAGATCTTGAAAGCTAGGGTTCTCATTCGTCTTTAGTATCTGTACTTAGTGGGAAACCGGGGCTATCATCATAATCAGCGTAGCTTATCATATCTGACGTTTTGTCTTCAGGTTTTCTCATTTCTGAATCAATTCCCTGAGAGAGTTGTCCTTCCTTCTTTTTTTTTTTTTTTTTTTTAGTTGCAGCGCTTTTGACCTTCTTGTCAAAAATAGGTGTACTAATTGATATGTACTTACTTTTATATCTTTCCATTACCAGAACATTTTTGGTATGAGTGTCTGTCAAAATAGCAGTGTGCCCCCTTCTCCTTATACAATTAACACAGTTTTCGTGGGCCTGCTTTTTGAAAAGGGCGAATATATTCCGTTGTTGCAATACGGGACAATGTTGGTGTGCTTGGAGTAGGTGCATCAGCGGATAATGAGATGGAAGGACTCTACCAAGGACGGTAATCAGTTACAACGTCGGCATTCACATTCTGACCACCATCAAGAGGCGGACGATCAGTGACAGATGATGGTAGAAAGTCGATTTCAGAAGAGATGTCAGAATTGAAATGGGAAATCTCACTAACTCGAAACCCTGCGGTGATACGGGAATGGGTTTTTGCAAACGGAAAAGTTGTGTTCACGATGCTAGGTATGTCATGAAATCGTTTGGCCAGGATGATTACTCATACAAGCATCACAAGCATTACTGCAACATTATTTAAGTGGCCCATGCACACTCCTGTCCAGAGGCTGCGGTTTATGACTGCAGTGTGGGGAATGTGAGAGGACAACCCGCCCCTTTCTTTCTATAAATCAAGTGCCTCAATAGACAAATGAGAGTCGTGGTTGCCGAGCAGTAGGAGTGTTGGGCGCTTCTTCGAACTTCCAGAATAGCGAATGAAATGCGTGGAGAACTTACTGAAATTTGTTTCTGCCATCCAACCGAACTTGCTGGCATCACCGTCAGAGCCAGCCGGAACGTCTCGAGCAAAATGTGGTTTGTGTTTTTCTCTAGAAAATGTGAAGAACGGGGGGATTTCATTATCTCCAGCTGAGACGCATGTGGCTAGAGTTATGAGGCTTCCTCTTTCAGCTGCGGTTATTCCTCCAATTTAATGCAAACCTTTCCATGTTACCACTCTGTCAAGTTTCTGTATGGCTGTGATCCCCATTTCATCCATATTCCATTTATTTTGAGCTTACAACTTCAGTCAATCCAAAATGTTCTTAAGTAGACTGAAGAAATTGTTCACATCTACTTTGTTAAAACTGGCGGCCCTGGCTAGGCTTGTTGCTTCAGGTGTTAGGGTGGATAGAGTCGCATGTCTTCAAAAAATACGTGCACCAGTCAGGTCCCGCCGTTTTCTTTTTGTCCCAAGGATATGGTACATTAACTTCATTTTTGGTGGCAAACTGATAAGGAAATTTTCTTACCTCCTTGGGGTTTAAGCCGAAATAGAAGTCTGAGGCCTTCTTCAGGTATTCACTTAAGAACTTCTGTTCATGAGCGATAACCAGTAACACAAAATACGAAGTATGTCATCAGTTGTGAACCTAATGTTATGATAGGCATGTGTAGCAGCTACATTTATGGCGTTGGAGATCAATAGGAACATAGAGAAAAGCTTACATAGTTATTTTCTTAAAAATAGTTATGTCACTTGGCTGATATATACCTTCCTAGGAGATTTATATCCACTTGAAACATCAGGGACTTCCTCAGTGGAAGCATCACATTCTCTCGCTTTTTGGCAAATAGCTGCTTAAGCTCCGTACAGGGACGTTGAATTCTTTTGCAGTAGCAGCTACGTTTCTTTTATCGATAATGTGAGCACGTATGGCATTCTTTACGTGCTGAGCAGGATGCTTCGCTTGTTACATCTTTCTCTTGTAATTCTTCATGGCAAACCTTCGACGAAGTGTATCAGAGAATAATTAATAAAACGTCAGCAGATACCTATGTGTAAAAGACGTGACTGAGGGGTATGCTGGCAAACACCATGTGCTCTATGCAACATGCCCGTAAGCTAAGATGCCAACTTGCCCCAACAACGCATTTAAGATAAGATGGCTGGCTCACTGTTACAAAACACAGTTCAGTACTTGAATACAATTCTTATTGACTCCTCTACCCATCGTAGCTGCTTAAAATGCCCAGACATATTCTAGAGCTTCACGGAAGAACAAAAACTTAGTTGGAAAAACACTTACCTGTTTGAAAAACAAGAAACAGGAACTCTTTCCTTTCTGGGATTTCTCATCAGCCTGAAACAACTACTGAAGATGCAACGTCGTTAGCGTATTTGACCATTGCAATACTGGTGCTCAGACCTCAGCGATAGAAAAAAGAAGCTGTGTGCCAACTTACCTTTTATGTCAAGTAGCCCTGGTCTCCCCTACAGAAAATCACAAAATATAAATTGATGAGAAACGCAAAAAAATATGGATAAATATGAACAATACACTGTAGAAAAAAATGTGAAACAGGGTAAAATCGTGATACGAAATTGTCACACGGGATATCTGCATTTATGAAATGTCGAAATTTGTGTCGTGAGCAATAGATGAAAGTGTCTGGAGACCTCTTGGATATTTTACTAGGAAGCTACAAGTCTGCACCGAGGAAAAGAACCATTAGAATCATAACACAATCTGCTCCCAGAATGACTGAGAGATCTGCGCTAAAGGTTAAGAGCGCTCAAAAACTCTTTGGAAAAAAATATATGAAGTTCGTTATTTATACAGACGAAGGGAGAGGCATGACATGACACATACACTAATAAATAAAAAAGCATTATGCAGATGAATTAGTCTGAATGTGCAGCAGAGAGAGGCTTTAGGTTTTTAATGTAACAACCAGCTGTAAGTGAGGGATTGACACAACACGTGCCTTAACAGTGGGAGGTCAGTGCATTCCAGAGAGACATGATGACAAGACGCAATTGTCATACTCTTATTAGTTCTGCGTGCGTGATGAAACGGGAATGTTATTTATTGGATTCTGAATGCTGTGGTGCTTTTCCCAAATGCAAGTGAGTTACAAGTCATATGTATTTGGAATCATAAAATATTTGTGAGCAATATAAAGTGACATTATTCCATAAATGAAAAGCAATAGAGACGGATCACATGTTGTAGTGAATTGAAAAGTTGTTTGTGATATCACATAGCGTGCAAATTACCAATGGGATCGCTCCTCATAGGGCCCCAAAATGTATTGAAATGAGAATCCTTCTCTGCTCTCTGACTAACGAGATTGTCCCACGTTGGGAGCCAATAATTCATTGACATCAGTAATTAAATGAAATCAAACGCGAAGTGTTATGAGAGTAGGGTACTGACATGCGAATGGAAGAGTCTGTTGAGATGTCTGTGGCCCGCGGCTGCGCGCCGAGAACGCGGAACCATGTCCGTATCGACAGGTCGCCATGTGTTGCCGTAAGCGGAGCAGCGTTATCACAGTGGCCGAAGGCGGATGTTGGCGATGGATCGAAGAGCCCCCATGTCCTCTTGCTTCCGCGTTGTCTCACCAACCCCCTTCATCAGCCCTCCTTGATCTCCCAGCCAACGACTCACTGAAATTATCTTCCTCTCAGCGTTGTAACTGGTGGACTAAATTTGCAATGCCATCTAATGACTGATCGCCGTTAGGTGACCACGCCTCCAAGAGCAGGGTGGAAATTCTCTGTCTTGCGTGGGCTGGTGTATGACTTGGGATTTGGCATCTTTCTCCTCCCTGTCGACAACGAAAACCATACCATCACCCCAGCGCGACGTCTGAGCCACAGCCTACACTACCGTCGTTTGGGGTGACTGAGGCACCTTTTGCTCTTTTGTGGTGACAATTATGGAGTCGAGGATTATGGGGCGTGCCAACAGTAGGATTCCTTTTGTAAAACCGGAGGAATCAGTGGACTTTTCGACGTATAAGAGTAATTTTAGAGGTGAGTATTTAAAACTTGTGTGTTGTACACAGTGCAATTTGCTTGGGCATTCTTCCCCTTGCGACGAGTCTGTAGCTGTTGTTTGATTTACGTGTAATCATTCTGGACACCCTTCTAGACAGAGTAGTGAGTCCAGGTGGATCATGATTAGGGAAAGAAGTAGACTGGTATCCATGAAGTGTTTTATCTTTGCTATTATTTCTGGGTTTTGGTTTTGAATCATTAATTCTGAGTCGTGATAAAGAGTAATAGTGAGGCAGTCACATAATCAAAGACATTGGGTGTCACCAGAGAGGAGGCTGAACAGTCATTGATGAATTAGGTAGCTCAATTAAGGATGAATAAATTGGTTTTGAATAACAAACCAGCGGAGAAAACTGATGAGACAGAGTTATTAAAGCTACAGACTCTAGGTGTGGACGCAGCTGTTGCTAAACTTGTTTCTCCCTTTTCTGGTTGGGCGTCTGAGGATGTGTTGGCATTTGTGGGAGATCTCAGGTAATCGGCTGACGTGGAGGGTTTGACAGATAAGCATTCATTATAGATTGCAAAGTTAAGTCTAACAGAAGAAGCAAATTCGTTTGTACAGTGCGCAAAAGCGCTGCACAAGGCAGAGAATTTTGAGTTACTCACACGGGGATTAGGACAATGTTGTACACAGTGAGTACAGTTTCCAAGAGACATAATGAGGTAGCAGAACGTGTGGCGGATATAAATGGGGAACTTAATGTACATTCTTATGAGTTAGCACTTAGTGAAGAGGTGAACGAAGTGCTGCTACAGAAAGCCAACCTACGTGTGCTTGAAGCTTCCCTAAAAGATTGAGTACCAGATATATCTATGAGGGTGCATAACTGAGTTCCTAGATACCTATAGACAGTGGTTTAAGTAGCATTAGAGTATGAGGAAAATGATATGTCACCAGGTGTGAAGGATCGAAGAAATGTATTCATGCCCGGGCAGAAACCTTTTAATTGTGGACATATAGAGTACGTGTAGATGCAATGCAGCTAGCCATGGAGATGTAATAGAGATGGCGAGGTCTCCCAGCAATATCATAGGGATAATTGTAGGGGTGATTTGAGAGTAAGAAATAACTTTTAAACTGAAAAGGGAACTCCAGAACGACCGAAAGGAGTTCACAGTAAATATGAACACAACAAAAACTAATTCAGAGGCCCAATGTTCCACAGCAGATGTTATATAGATAGTAGGGAATATAAAGTTTTGTTGGACATAAGGGAGGATGTGTCAGAGGTCTCAAGAGAGTTAGCTGATAGGAGGCGTTGGAAACCACCACATTACAAGTTGCGTCGAGTAGGGGATAGTCATATGCGACCATTGGTGTTGGTAATGAAAATTTTTACGTTTAAGACAAAACAATTTTAGGCACTGTGTAGTAGTGGTGTCTCATGTAAGCAACAGTTGCAGCGTGATGCTAGGGTTAGACTTTCTACATGAACACCATGTCACAGTTCACCATAGTCGACATATAGTGGATCTTACTAGGAACACATGATCCAAGGGTAAGATTTTCAGCCGGCCGATGTAGCCGAGCGGTTCTACGCGCTTCAGTCGGAAACCGCGCTGCTGCTACGGTCGCCGGTTCGAACCCTGCCTCGGGCATGGATGTGTGTGATGTCCTTAGGTTAGTTAGGTTTAAGTGGTTCTAATTCTTGGGGACTGATGACCTTAGATGTGAAGTCCCATAGTACTCAGAGCCATTTTTTTAGATTTTCAGCACCAAAATCATGCCACAACTGACCATAGTCGACATGTAGTAGATCTTAGGGTGAACACATTCCAGCTATGGAAAGCTGTAGTCAATGTTGATCTGTCGATAGGAACGACTACTGTATAGGAAAATCTTGTTAAACAGCGAAAAATGACAGTGAAGCTTAACTGGCATGACTGAAGGTACAGTGGCATCGAAAAATCGCTGTTGGTGAATATGGCCTGACTATAGTGATTTGTTGTGTATAGTGTAACCGTTCGAGGATAGTAGTGTATTGTATGCAGCTTTTTGTTTGTAGAACATAGTATTGTACGCGTACAAGAAAAGGCAAGGGCCTATTAATACCTCCGATGTGGATAATTTTGGTGTCGACGAGGTTAAGTTGTTAAAGGAAACATTATTGGCGATATTGGAGGTTCCGTATGAGGAAGGTTGCCAATTGGTTGACGTGATAATAGAAAATATCAGTAGTTTCTGGGGGCTACAATTGTAATTGTGCGTAATAAGTCTACAGATGACTCAAGGAAGAGTTGCGATTACCGCCGTTTGAACAACAAGATTACGACAAATGCTTATGTCATTTCGAACATCACAGAAACGATAGACAATTTGAAGCAAAGCCTGTACTTCTCGCCAATGAAGAGGAAGACTGAATACCATCAATTAGAAGGAGGTCTAGAGGATAGACCGAAACAGGCGTTTTCAGCACCATAGAGACAATATCAATATGGAAGGATGTCTTTTGGGGAAAAATGTGCAGTAACATTTCATCATGTATAGGACAAGGTACTGGAAGGAGCAAAACTGAGTCAGTGTCTGGTGAGTCTTGGCGACTTCATCGTCCTTTCAAGGAATATGCTGAATCATAGGGAACGATTGAGAGATGTGTTTAAGAGGTTACGAGTTGCTCATTTGAAGCTAAGTACTGAGAAATATAACTTTGCGCTAGAAGAAATCAACTGTTTAGGCCATGTGGTTAGTGAAGATTGTGTAAGGACTGGTCCAACGTTACTGCGTCAGTTAGATAATGTAGTACTGATATTAGCAACAGTGTACAGGTCCCCATTAGGAGACTGGGAGCTGTTCATAAAAAAGTTTGACTCCCTATTATGGAGTCTATCAGACAAAAAGAAGAAATTATTGATCTGTGGTGATTTCAGTGTAAACTTTCTAAGTAATTCTGATAAGAAAAGTGAACTAGAAGTGTTATTAACAACATATACCTTAGAATCAGTAATCAATTACCCTACACGTATGGCTCAGGACAGTAACACGCTAATAGATAATGTATTTGTACAGAAAGAGGATGTAAAACAAACACGTGCATTCCCTGTGGTAAATGGATTGTCAGACCATGATGCACAACTGATTAACATGCAAAACCTAACAGGGTGTACAGTTGAGAAACCATTAAGTAAAAGTGTGAGGTTGCTTAACCTGGTATCCATACAGCACTTCAGAGAAGGCTTAAGAAATGTTAATTGGGCAGATGTATATAATGAGCCAAATGCTAATGATAAGTGCAGCATATTTCTTGATGCATTTATGTCCCTCTTTGAACATTGTTTCCCAAAGAAAATTACTAAGTGTAACACCACATATTTTTCAAAGAAACCTTTGATTACTACAAGTATTAAAGTGTCTTCAGAAAGAAAAAGAAAACTGTATTAGACAGCAAGAACTGGTAAAGATCCAGAAGTAGTTTTACACTATAAGAAATATTGTAACATACTGAGAAAAGTTGTAAGGAAATCAAGAAATATGTATGTTACAGAAGAAATTAACAACTCTGGCAATAAAATCAAATCAATATGGAATGTTGTTAGAAGGGAGACAGGAAAAGTAACCACTGGTGTAGGCTGTATTACTGTTAAAGAGAACGAGACCATCCTAACCAACAGTATTGTATTTAACAACCATTTCTTAAGTGTAGGAGAAAAAATTAGCGAGAACAGTTAAAAAGAAAAAGCTAGGCAGTACATGTAAGAGTCTGTTTTGAAAAAATTTAGTCATATTAAGTTTCACCTAACAACCTCTTGTGAAATAAGTAAAATTATTAAATCTCTGAAAAATAAATGTTCTGTTGGAGTAGATGACACCTCTAATAAGATATTAAAACAATGTGGAGCAATTACAGCTGATGTTCTGAGTCATATATGTAATGCATCACTAACTCGAGGTATTTTCCCAGATGGGGTAAAATGTGCGATTGTTAGGCCTCTCTATAAAAAGGGGGACACCACAGATGTCAATAATTATTGGCCAGTATCCTTGCTTACAGCATTCTCAAAAATCTTCGAGAAAGTAATGTACTCCAGAGTGGGTAGCCATCTCAACAGTAATGGGATACTTAGTAAATCAAAGTTCAGATTTCAAAACTGCTGTTCCACTGAGACAGCAATATACAATTTCGCTGTCCACATAATAGAGTCTCTAAATAGTAAAATGTCACCAATAGGAATTTTCTGTGACTTGTCCAAAGCATTTGATTGTGTGGACCATGACATTATGTTACAGAAATTACAATTCTACACATCTACAATTCTATGGTATAAATGGAATAGCAAACGAGTAGTTTAAGTCATACCTACAGAACAGGAAGCAAACAGTTTCCTTATATGGGTCAAGTGATTTAAATAAGTTTGCCACTTCATCTAACTGGAATGAAATTACATTAGGTGTTCCACAGGGTTCAATTATGGGTCCCCTTCTGTTCTTGACATATGTGAACGACCTCCCTTCCTATCTGAAACAGGAAGCTGGACTGACACTGTTTGCTGATGATACAAGCATCATTATTAATCGAGTAAAAGAAAGTCATATAGATGAGAATCTCATATTTTGGATCTCCTAAAGCGACTATGTTCAGCAACTTTTGCGATCAGAGTAATTGCCAATTTTGAGGATATAGCAATTAGTAAGCTAACATACTTTGCATACTTTCACTCTCTGATGTAATACTGAATAATATTTTGAGATAACTCAACATTTAGACAAAAAGTATTCACTGCTCAAAGTAATGTGGTTAGAATAATGTGTGGTGTTCATAGTCGCACATTTTGTAGGCATCTTTTCAAAAGATTGGCAATTCTTACAACAGCCTCAAAATACATCTACTCACTAATGAAATTTGTTCTCAACAACATGGACAAATTTAAAACAACAGTGACATTCATCATTACAATATCAGAAAAAAGAAAGACTTACACTATCCTTTGCTCAACCTATCTTTGGCACAGAAAGGGGTAGAATATGCTGCTATAAAAATTTTCGAGAAATTACCAGATGAAATAAGGTGTCTGACAGACAGCAGTTTTGAAATCATATCTCCTTGACAACTCCTTCTATACCACAGATAAGTTTTTGAATAGGAATAAATAAATCTATAAATATAGTATATGCATTTTGTGCCATTTAAGGGAATGGGTAGAAAACATAAATACTAATCATTAACTCTGTTGTAATATATTAAAGAAAATTTGTTTCATATGCGCATTTCTTGTGCACTTGACACGTTCCACATCATAACGGCTACCGTACCGTGTGATTGATCAGTGGAACACGCAATCAACTAACTAACTAACTAACTTTCTAAGCGAACACCAGGAGCAATAGTTGTGTGCTGACCATAATTGACCATTATTCTCGTTACATACAGGTGGTGGCGATGCCAAACCAACAGGCAGACACATTCACATAGGAGTTAGGTAACAGGTGGATATTGAACTTTGGGATACAAGAGATAATAATTAGGGACCAAGGGACGAACTTCAGGACTGATGAAAGAGTTGTGTCAGTATAAGCTAGACAATTGTAAAGTTGCTTTGTTTTTACTTGAATCTACACCATTCGGATTGAGGCATATATCTGTCCTATGTAGTGAGAGCGTGCAACTACCAAGTCCACAGTAGCTGAAGGTTGTCACCATTGAGGTGGTGTAGGGGAAGATGATACCATCGCCAACAAGAACGGTGAAGGAAGTGTGGAGAAAGGTCCAGCGAGAAAATGATAAGGGAAGGAGCTGGAAAGGAGCAGGAAGGAGCAGAAAACGAGTGGGAAAGTTACCTCAGTACGCCAATTGGTCCATATATACCAAAAGAAAAATCGAGGAAGTTTGTAATACGGTGCAATGGTCCGTAGCAAGTAATTGAAACAACATCACCAGTAAATGTAAAGCTGTAGCTGCTGCCAAGACCAATAATCATGCATTTCGGCGTTTACGACTATTAAATGGTGTTTATAGTGAATGGCGTTGACATTGATTTAGATGAAGTGGTGTTAGGGTATGTTTGATCATTAGTACGTTAAGACACGCTGAGTAGAGACAGTAGGGTTCTGAGGAGAGGAGAGGATACCGGTAGCAAGCAAGCATACTGTGTTTAGGTGTTACACAGTGCACACTTCTTTGGTTAAGTTGGCAGCAGCAGGAAAGTTTATGCACATGACAGAAGAAGGGGTGTTACTATTGCAGAAGACGGGGATCGACAAATGGTTCTGACTGAAGGTGTGCTTCACCAAAGTCAGTGCTCGATAGTCAGCATACGCCTGACTCGTGAAACTGAGACTGGGTGGGAGCAAATAAATCATCAAACTGTTCAGAGGTAAAACAGAAGGACATTCTTGCCAAAAAGAGATGACTAAGCCAGAACCATGTTTTCAGAGTGCGTTTTACATTAGGTACATTCAATATAGTGGTTGCGAGTTGCTATGCACAAGTAAAATTCGTTGGGTAAGATGGCTAGAGTTGCGAGATAGTTCACTGTTAATCAAAGGTTTATGTGCGATATTACGCGACCTACATTGCGATTACCAGCTAAAGTCAAAGCTGTATTGAACAGACTAACCTCTTGAGATGTTGTCCAAACAACAAAATGGTTCAAATGGCTCTGAGCACTATGGGACTTAACAGCTATGGTCATAAGTCCCCTAGAACTTAGAACTACTTAAACCTAACTAACCGAAGGACAGCACACAACACCCAGTCATCACGAGGCAGAGAAAATCCCTTTCCCTGCCGGGAATCGAACCCGGGAACCCGGGCGCGGGAAGCAAGAACGCTACCGCACGACCACGAGCTGCGGACCCGATCACAACCTCACCTTCTTCAGGTACATCTTGAAACCAAGCCTGCATCTTTCACTAAATCGGATGATAGCAGCAACAGAGGGGTGGATCACTGAAGAAAAATTGTTGCAGCATTTGGAACAGTATCAGGATGGAAGACGCCAGCTATCCGTGACATGTTACAGTTCTTAGTGCCATACTGATTTTGATTTTGCTCTGTCTGGCTCTTATGTATTTGAACCGAAGAGCTGTGTGGAAATCCAATCCAGGGATAATGTAGGGTCCCTTAGACTAGCCCGAGCAAGGGATGAAAAACAAAAATGGTTCAAATGGCTCTGAGCACTATGGGACTTAACTTCTGAGGTCATCAGTCTCCTATAACTTAGAACTACTTAAACCAAACTAACCTAAGGACATCACACACATCCATGCCCATGGCAGGATTCGAACCTGCTACCGTAGCGGTTCCAGAATGTAGCGCCTAGAACCGCTCAGTCACTCAGTCACAAGTAGGTAAAAAGACGAGGTCTAATAGAAATCCTTGGGTAACAGAAGAAATATTGAATTTTATTGATAAAGGAGAAAATATAAAAATGCAGTAAATGAAGCAGGCAAAAAGGAATACAAGCGTCTCAAAAATGATATCGACAGGAAGTGCAAAATGGCTAAGCAGGGATGGCTAGAGGACAAATGTAAGGATGTAGAGGCTTGTCTCACTAGGGGTAAGATAGATACTGCCTACTGGAAAATTAAAGAGACCTTTGGAGAGAAGAGAAGCACTTGTACGAATATCAAGAGCTCAGATGGCAACCCAGTTCTAAGCAAAGAAGGGAAGGCAGAAAGGTGGAAGGAGTATATAGAGGGCGATGTACTTGAGGACAATATTATGGAAATGGAAGAGGATGAGATGAAGACGAAATGGGAGATAAGATACTGCGTGAAGAGTTTGACAGAGCACTGAAAGACCTGAGTCGAAACAAGGCCCGGGAGTAGACAACATTCCATTAGAACTACTGATGGCCTCGGGAGAGCCAGTCATGACAAAACTCTACCATCTGGTGAGCACGATGTATGAGACAGGCGAAATACCCGCAGACTTCAAGAAGAATATAATAATTCCAATCCCAAAGAAAGGAGATGTTGACAGATGTGAAAATTACCGAACTATCAGTTTAATAAGTCACAGCTGCAAAATACTAACGCGAATTCTTTACAGACGAATGGAAAAACTGGTAGAAGCCGACCTCGGGGAAGATCAGTTTGGATTCCGTAGAAATGTTGGAACACGTGAGGCAATAGTGACCTCACGACTTATCTTAGAAGAAAGATTAAGAAAAGGCAAACCTACGTTTCTAGCATTTGTAGACTTAGAGAAAGCTTTTGACAATGTTAACTGGAATACCCTCTTTCAAATTCTGAAGGTGGCAGGGGTAAAATACAGGGAGCGAAAGGCTATTTACAATTTGTACAGAAACCAGATGGCAGTTATAAGAGTCGAGGGACATGAAAGGGAAGCAGTGGTTGAGAAAGGAGTGAGACAGGGTTGTAGCCTCTCCCCGATGTTATTCAATCTGTATATTGAGCAAGCAGTAAAGGAAACAAAAGAAAAATTCGGAGTAGGTATTAAAATTCATGGAGAAGAAGTAAAAACTTTGAGGTTCGCCGATGACATTGTAATTCTGTCAGAGACAGCAAAGGACTTGGAAGAGCAGTTGAACGGAATGGACAGTGTCTAGAAAGGAGGATATAAGATGAACATCAACAAAAGCACAACGAGGATAATGGAATGTAGTCAAATTAAGTCTGGTGATGCTTAGGGAATTAGATTAGGAAATGAGACACTTAAAGTAGTGAAGGAGTTTTGCTATTTAGGGAGTAAAATAACCGATGATGGTCGAAGTAGAGAGGATATAAAATGTAGACTGGCAATGGCAAGGAAAGCGTTTCTCAAGAAGAGAAATTTGTTAACATCGAGTATAGATTTAAGTGTCAGGAAGTCGTTTCTGAAAGTATTTGTATGGAGTGTATTCATGTATGGAAGTGAAACATGGACGATAACTAGTTTGGACAAGAAGAGAATAGAAGCTTTCGAAATGTGGTGCTACAGGAGAATGCTGAAGATAAGGTGGGTAGATCACGTAACTAATGAGGAGATATTGAATAGGATTGGGGAGAAGAGAAGTTTGTGGCACAACTTGACTAGAAGAAGGGATCGGTTGATAGGACATGTTTTGAGGCATCAAGGGGTCACAAATTTAGCATTGGAGGGCAGTGTGGAGGGTAAAAATCGTAGAGGGAGACCAAGAGATGAATACACTAAGCAGATTCAGAAGGATGTAGGTTGCAGTAGGTACTGGGAGATGAAGAAGCTTGCACAGGATAGAATAGCATGGAGAGCTGCATCAAACCAGTCTCAGGACTGAAGACCACAACAACAACAAAAACAGGTCCATAAAAAGCTGTTGATTTCCTCCTTTGTGATGGAGCCATTCAGATTGTTATTTTATGTAAAGACAGCATCTATTAAGTCATTTTCATTCTGTCAAATAATTACTTGGTCATCAGCAAAAAGTAGAGTACTAACATCCACATCGTTAATTTTAAGATGTTTTATTGTCTGTAACCAAGTTCTGGTAATACTGTCGATACACGTACTAAAAAGAGTACATGAGAAAGGACATCCTTGTCTAACTCCTTAATTTATTTCAACCGTATTACGTCTGCTGCCTACTATTATTATCTGTATTTTGTTATTCATACATAAACCCCTATTAAAATTTCCCAGAGTTCGTTCCGATTTACTTTATCAAACGCCTTTTCTTTGTCAATGATGGCGGCAAACTTGGTAAATTGAATTCACGATGTGTTTCTATTAGTTGTGTCATGGTGAAGACACAGTACAGCTTCCCTTTTTTCAGCTTCATATTCCGATATGAAGTGCGCTCCGATCATGTTTACATAATTCCGTTACGTTTAGATACAAATCATGATCAGGTGTATGAGGGGCGTTCAATAAGTAATGCGTAACTTTTTTTGGCCAATTTCGGTTGAAAAAACGCGTAATTTGTTGTGGGACATCGTGGAATATTCCCACTTCAGCTCCTTCAGTGTCATGAACCTCCGACAGGTGGCGGCACGAGACTAGCCTGCAAAATGACGTGCTTGACGGAGGTGTGTTCCAAGCAGATAGCTGTCACTGAGTTTATTTTTGCGGAAAACCAGAGCATCGTAGATATTCATAGGCGCTTTCAGAATGTCTGCGGAGACCTGGCAGTGAACAAAAGCACGGTGAGTCGTTGGGCGAGGCGTCTGTGATCATCGTAACAAATTGGCACAAACCAGTCCGATCTCCCACTTGCTGGGCAGCAGCACAAAGCTGCGACTTCTGCAATGTTGGAACGTGCAGACACTCTCATTCGAGGTGATCGACGAATCACAATCAAACACCTTGCTGCTCAAATGGACTTCTCTGTTGGTAGTGCTGACATACTCGTCCACCAGTTGTGGTACTCAGATGTGTGTACCCACGGGGTACCTCGCCGCCTAGCAGAAGACCATAAAGAATAACGGAGGACCATTTGTAGGGAGTTACCCGCGCGCTACGAGGCTGACTGTGACAATTTTATGTCGACCATCGTCACAGGCGATGAAAAACAAGTTGATCACTTCGAACCGGCAACGAAACGGCAGTCCATGGAGTGGAGCCACACCACATCCACTCCGAAGAAAAAGTTCAAAGCAGCACCGTCAGCTGGTAAAGTCATGGTGACGGTCTTCTGGGACACGGTTCAAAAGTGGTTCAAATGGCTCTGAGCACTATGGGACATAACTTCTGAGGTCATCAGTCCCCTAGAACTTAGAACTACTTAACATTAACTAATTTAAGGACAACACACACACACACCAATGCCCGAGTGAGGACTCGAACCTCCGACGGGGGAAGCCACGCGAACCGTGGCAGGGCGCCTAAGACCGGGCGGCTACCCCTCGCGGCTTGGGGATAATATTGTGTATTGGATACTTGAAAAAAACCAGTCTGGTTTCGAAAGAAAAGTCATTATCTATTGAATGCCTCTCGTACATTTAACACTAGCACAAGGTGGCGTTTGTTAATTCAGCATTAGTAACATGTGCTTAAATATTCAATCTTCATCGAACGTGATTTGGTCGTTAATCTTAGTGACATATGTTTCTATAATCAGTCATTAGTCAGATGTGTGAATGTCAAGCATAACCAGTTACAACTGCACTTCAGTCTACATAATCTTTCAATGTTTATCAACCTTTCGGAGATTTTATTTGTATAGTCACTCTGAGCGTGGAATGTTTAGACCACTTAATCGCGCGGGTAGGTTAGAAAATTTTAAAAGGGAAATGGATAGGTTGAAGTTAGATATTCTGAGAACTAACGAGGTTCGGTGGCAGGAGGAACAGGACTTCTGATCAGATGAATTCAGGGTAATAAATAGAAAATCAAATAGTAGTGCAGAAGTAGGTTTAAAAATGAATAAGAAAACCGGACTGCCGGTAAGCTACTTCAGATTGATTATGTAATGGTAAGACAAGGATTTCGAAACCAGATTTTAAATTGTAAGATACTTTCTGGGGCAGATGTGGACTCTGACCGTAATTTATTGGTTACGAACTGTAGATCAAAAGTCAAGAAACTGTAAAGAGGTAGGAAATTAAGGAGATGGGACCTGGATAAGTCTTTATGTCCAGAGTTTGTTACGAGTTTCAGTAGGCACAATAGGCAATGATTGGATAGAACAGCGGAAAGGAATACAGTAGAAGACGGGTAGTTAGCTTTGAGAGATGAAATAGTGAAGGCAGCAGAGGAGCAAATACGTAAAAAAACAAAGCCTAGTAAAAATTGTTTTGGTAACACAGGAGATGTTGAATTTAATTGATGAAAGGAGAAAATATAGGAATGCAGCCAATGAAGCAGCCGAAAGCGAATATAAACGTCTAAAAAGTGAGACTGACAGGAAATGCAAAATTGCTAAGCAGGCATAGCTAGAGGACAAATGCAGGGATTTAGAAGCATATTTCATTAGGGAAAAGGTAGATACCGCTTATAGGAAAATTAAATATGCCTTTGGGGAAAAGAGAAGCAGTTTCAGGAAATCAAGAGCTCAGATGGAAAAATGAAAGGTGGAAGGAGTGTATAGAGGGTCTATTCGAGGGAAATGAACTTGAAGTCATTATTTTGGAAATGGAAGCGGTCGTAGATGAAGATGAAATGGGAGATATGATACTGGGAGAAGCCCCGGAAGTCGAAGACATTCCGTCCGAACTACTGATACTACTTGGAGAGCCAGCCATGATTCCATCTGGTGTGAAAGATGTATTGGTCATGGGAAATACCCTCAGACTTTAAGAAGGACGTAATAATTCCAATTCCAGAGAAAGCATGTGTTAAGGTGTGAATATTGCCGAACTAGCAGTTTCATAAGTCGTGGTTGCAAAATAGTAACACGAATTGATCACAGAAGAATGGAAAAACTAGTACAAATCGAGCTTGGGGAAGATCACTTTGGATTCCAGTGAAATGTAGGAGCACACGATACAGTACTGACCCAAGACTTATCTTAGAAGATAGGTTAACAAAGGCAAATCTACATTTATATCATTTACAGACTTAGAGGAAGGTTTTGATAATGCTGCCTGGAATACTCTCTCTTAAATTATGAAGTTAGCGCAGGAAGCGCAATGTTATTTGCAGTTTGTACAAAAACCAGACGGCAGTTAGAGAAGTACAGAAACATGAAAGGGAAGCAGTGGTTGAGAAGGGAGTGAGACACGGTTCTGGCGTATCGAGGAAGTTATTCAGTCTGTGCCTTGAGCAAGGAGTAGAAGAAACCATAGAAGAAACTGTAGTAGGAATTAAAGTTCAGGGAGGAGAAATATAAGCCTTGAGGTTGGCCGATCACAGTGTCGGAGACAGCAAAGGACGTGGAAGAGCAGTTGAACCGAATTGACAGTGTGTTCAAAGGAGGATATAAGATGAACATCAACTAAAGCAAAACACGGATAATGGAATTCCCTCAGGCGTTGCTGAGGGAATTAGATTAGAAAACAAGACAATTAAGGTAGTAGATGAGTTCTGTTATTTGTGCAGCAAAGTAACTGACGATGGCCTAAGTAGAGAGAATATAAAGTGTATACTTGCAATGTTGAGAAAAGCATCTCTGAAGAAGAGAAATTTGTTAACATCGAATATAAATTGTTCAAATGGCTCTAAGCACCATGGGACTTAACATCTGAGCTCATCAGTCCCCTAGACTTAGAACTGCGTAAAACTAACCAACCTAAGGATACCACACACATCCATGCCCGAGGCAGGATTCGAACCTGCGACCGTAGCAGCCGGGTGGTTCCGGACTGAAGCGCCTAGAACCGCTCGACCACAGCGGCCGGCTAACAGCGAATACGAACTGAAGTGTCAGGAAGTCTTTTTTTGAAAGTATTTGTGTGGAGTGTAGCCATGAGTGGAAGTGAAATATGGACGATAAACAGTTTAGTCAATAAGAGAATAGAAGCTTTTGAAATGTGGTGATACAGAAGAATGCTGAAGATTTGATGGGTAGATCACGTAACTATTGAGGAGATAGTGAATAGAACTGGTGAAACAAGAAATTTGTGGCACAGCCTGCCTAGAAGAAGGGATCGGTTGGTATGACACATTCTGAGACATCAAGGGATCACCAGTTTAGTGTCGGAGGGAAGTGTGGGTGGTAAAAATTGTGTAGGGAGATTAAGAGATGGACACAGTAAGTAGGTTCAGGTGGATGTAAGCCACAGGAATTATTCAGAGATGAAAGGCTTGCACAGGAAAGAGGAACATAGATAGCTGCTTCAAAAAACATTCTTCTGAGTGCAGACAACAACAACAACAACAACAGTCAACTCTGCGAACATACTTCACCAGACTAAAGCTCGGGAAGAACATTAGCTGTCTTGTCATCACTGTTTATAGAAAGAGAAGCTGTCGTACCAACGAGGTACTTCGAAAATTAAAAGAGTCTTTGAATTAAGCATGTAAACTGATAAATTTGATTAAAGTTAGGAATTTAATTGAAGATAATTTGAACAAATTTATAAAGAGATGGGGTGTACTCATCAACATTTATTAACGCGTTCCATATTTCGCTGGCTGCATCCGCTAGTGTGGCAGACATTACTCTACTCGCTGTAGCCGCGCGGGGTATCCGCGCGGTCCTAGGCGCCTTGCCACGGTTCGCGAGGCTTCCCCGTCGGAGGTTCGTGTCCTCCGTCGGCCATGGGTGTGCGTGTTGTCCTTAGCGTAAGTTAGTTTAAGTTAAATTAAGTAGTGTGTTAGCCTAGGGGCCGATGACGTCAGCAGTTTGGTCCCATGTGAACTTACCACCACCTTTCGCTGCAATGGCTGCTGCAGAATCAGATAGAAACCACAAAGGACAAGCACGGTTGCACTTCGTTCATGAAATTTAAAGACACAACGGTTGGAGATGCGTTTTGTATGGAGCTAACCAATCCATAGAAAGAAACGATTATATTTAAGAGTCGGCCGCGGTGGTCGAGCGGTTCTAGGGGCTTCAGTCGGGAACCGCGCGACTGCTACGGTCGCAGGTTCGAATCCTGCCTCGGGCATGGATGTGTGTGATGCCCTTAGGTTAGTTAAGTTTAATTTGTTCTAAGTTCTAGGGGACTGATGACCTCAGATGTTAACTCCTATAGTACTCAGAGCCATTTGAACCATTTTTATATTTAAGAAATTGATGACAGCAAAGAGTTCACTTATAACTGAAACAACAACAGAAGGGGAAAGTAAAAACGGGCACAAAATGTAAGAAAATAAAGAAATGATATGAGAGTCTCCAAGAAAATGAAGGTTACTAGTGATAGTATGTAATATTGCAGAAACGATAAGAGAAATTTAACTAACTGACTTGATATATCAAGAGGACTGTATGGAAATACAATTAAGAAGATATTATTAGAAGAAACAAAAGTCAGATATAAAATACATCCAATAGGAATACTGTCAGTTCATCACTTACTAGAGAAAAATAAAAAGAAACAGAGCATCGTTTGTGACACAGAAAAAATTATAGAAACTAGTGTGCATCCCATATGCAAATAGAAATAAACCATGCAACCAAAACAGAGTAAAGTGTAAGCACCATACCAGGAGTTCTTGGAGCATGAAAGTTAAGGACCAGATTGTTGCTTCTTAACCACAGACAATTCTGCAAACGTTCAACACATAATATCAGGCAATAGTGTGAAACGAAGTATACATGCACGATGACGGAATTGTGGAAATTGGTCACAAACTGATGTTCACACAAGTATCTATGGAAAATTAAAAAGACATAAACGTTGGTGGGCGAAGGACGAAAGTGTGACGCTGCTGCGCAGTTTGTTCATATGGGACTTAACTGCGAAGGTCATCAGTCCCTAAGCTTACACACTATTTAACCTAAATTATCCTAAGGACAAACACACACACCCATGCCCGAGGGAGGATTCGAACCTCCGCCGGGACCAGCCTCACAGTCCACGTCAGCAGCGCCTTTGACCGCTCGGCTAATCCCGCGAGGCGCTGCGCAGTTTCACCGTGTAGCTAGCAACGAGAGTAAACTGAGAATATGTCAATACTAGGGCGTAAAATCTTTTCAAATTTCATTCTGTACACTTAGTTGTCTCGGCTACCCCGCGCGGCCTCAAACGGGAAGTAGGAGTAATCCATTGAATTACAGGCCCATATCACTAACGTCGATTTGCAGTAGGGCTTTGGAACATATACTGTATTCGAACATTTTTAAGTACCTCGAAGAAAACTATTTATTGACACACAGTCAGCACGAATCCAGAAAATATCGTTCTTGCGAAACACAACTAGCTCTTTATACTCATGAAGTAATGAGTGTTATCGACAGGGGATCTCAAATTGATTACATATTTTTAGGTTTCCAGAAGGTCTTCGACACCGTTCCTCACAAGCGACTTCTAACCAAACTGTGTGCTTATGGAAGGTCGCCCCAGTTGGATAGACGGAAAGTCATCGAGTAAAACAGAAGTAATATCCGACGTTCCCCAAGGAAGTGATATAGGCCCTCTGTTCTGATCTATATTAACGACATAGGAAAAGATCTCAGAAGCTGCCTTAGATTGTTTGCCGATGATTCCGTCATTTACAGTCTTGTAAAGTCATCAGATGACCAAAACGAATTGCAAAATGATTTAGATAAGATATCTGTATGCTGCGGAAAGTGGCAAATGACACTGAATAAAGAAAAGTGTAAGGTTATTCACATGGGTACTAAAATATATCCGCTAAATTTCGATTACGCCATAAGTCACACAAATCTGAAGGCTGTAAATTCAACTAAATACTTAGGGATTGCAATTACAAATACCCTAAATTGTAACGATCACATAGATTATGTTGTGGGTAGAGTAAACCAAAGACTTCAATTCATTGGCAGAACACTTAGAAGGTTCAGCAGGTCTACTAATGAGCCTGCTTACACCACGCTTGTCCGCCCTATTCTGGAGTACTGCTGTGAGGTGTGGGATCCTCATCAGATGAGACGGACTGATCGCATCGAAAAAGTACAAAGAAGGGAAACTCGTTTTATATTATCGCGAAGTAGGGGAGATAGTACCACAGACATGATACGTGAATTGCAGTGGCAACCATTAAAACAAAGGCGTTTTTCGTTGCGACGGGATGTTCTCATGAAATTTCAATCAACAGGTTACTCCTGCGATTGCGAAAACATTCTGTTGGCACCCTCCTACATAGGGAGAAATGATTATCACGAAAAAATAAGAGAAATCAGGGTTCGCACAGAAAAACTTAAGTGCTCGTTTTTACCGCGCGCCGTTCGAGAGTGTTTCGGCAGAGAGACAGCTTGAAGGTGTTTCATTGAATCCCCTGCCAGGCACTTTATGATGAATAGCAGAGTAATCACGTAGATGTAGATGTACCTTGGCCAGCAAAGTCGATGTGTATCTCCCCGCTTGAGAATGTTTGGAGCATTACGGGCAGGGGCATCCAAACAGCTCAGGATTTTGAAGATTTAAGCCCCAATTGGACAGAATTTAACGCAATATCCCTCAGGAGGACATTCAACAACTGTATCAATCAATTCCAAGCTGGACAGATGCCTGCATAAGGGCCCGAGGTGGACCAATAGTTTACTGAGTGGTTCAATTTGTGAAACTCTTTCTCTTGAATAAATCATCCAGTTTTTCTGGAACTGTAATAATTTGTTTGTCTGCACACGTAAATCACAACTATCGATTTCCACCCCATTCGGATAATTCCTTCTTGGTACGTGGTTTCTTTCTTTTTTTTTCTTAGATTATATATCAAGGCAACAGTTATGTAAGATGAAATACTGTCCTGGAAGAAAATCGTAAAACTCGGTCCTTTTCGTCAACAAGGCTATGAAATCAGTTGTTATCTTTATAAGAAAGGAAAACTTATGTCGATAAGAAAACGAGACGCAGAAGTGATAAAGGTTCTGATCGAATGAGGAGAGCAGTACGACAAGAGACGACGTCACACAAACCGAAAACGAGACTGGCTATGTAAACTAGGACACCAACGAGAAGGGCCGCGATGACAACGGCAACAGAAAGAATGAGTGAAGTTTCTGGAAATGGCGGAGACGGAAGAAACCGACGACTGGACAGCACGTATACTTCTAGGTAAGAAAGCCTTGAAGAATTGCACATTCTCACATTTATAGCAATTGGAGCTACTAGGCGGTATGCTAAGAAGGAGAATGCATTGTTGGCTCGGAGAGCCGGGGGTGGCTTCAGTTGCCTAATGAAAAACTATTCTCTTACTCCGCGCACGATGGCCGCTGTAATCACGCTGCATGAGAGTTGCCTTTTAAATGTATCTGTTGATTCTATGTGACTGTAATGGATGTTTGTACAGTGTGGGCCATGTTTATGTTGTATAACTCCTTTCTAGTAGCACCAATAGAGCTACCGGTCTTAACGTTCCTATCCGACAAACGGATCACGGGCAACAGTGTCACTTGTCTTCACTTCAAGTAGCCCTCTGTTTCCCTTGTCAGTCAACCACTCCCAAGGAATATTTATTCCACCACCTAGTTTCGAATTGGCTACCTCTGCGGAAATCTCAAAAAAATGGTTCAAATGGCTCTGAGCACTATGGGACTCAACTGCTGTGGTCATAAGTCCCCTAGAACTTAGAACTACTTAAACCTAACTAACCTGAGGACAGCACACAACACCCAGCCATCACGAGGCAGAGAAAATCCCTGACCCCGCCGGGAATCGAACCCGGGAACCCGGGCGTGGGAAGCGAGAACGCTACCGCACGACCACGAGATGCGGGCACGGAAATCTCACAACATGGACCTGGTTGGTTGGTTGATTCGGCTGAAGGGACCAAAGAGCGAGGTAATCGTACCCATCGGATTAAGGAACAATGTGGAAGGAAGCCGGACGAGCCCTTTCAAATGAACCATCTCGGCATTTGCCTGAAGCTATTTATGGAAATCACGGAAAAAATAAATAAGAGGCCAGACGCGGGATTGAACCGTCGTCCTCCCGAATGCGAGTCCAGAGTGCTAGCCAATGTGCCACCTCGTTTTTTTTTTTTTTTCATTTTGTTCGTTGTTGACGTTGCGGACGTCAGATGACATCCTTTCAAGTTCATTGTTGATCCTTTCACTCAGTTTATTTTTATTGCAGAGGCCAACCAGCTCTCTGACCGAACACGCTGAGCTACCGTGCCGGCATCTCGTTCGGTACATGGCCTGCATTAGTAATTAGCTACAGAGGACGGTGATGGCTTGGTGACACACTCGAAGACAGCTACGTACTAGTTACTAGTAGAAGTACAACGTAGAACATTCTGAAAATTTTTCGAAAGTAACCGAACTGTGTGTAGAACTTTTTACACCGAAGCACCAAAGAAACTGGTATAGGTATGCGGATTGAAATACAGAGATATGTAAACAGGCAGAATACGGCGCTGCGGTTGGCAACGCCTATATAAGGCAACATGTGTCTGGCGCAGTTGTTGGAGAGGTTACCGCAGCTAAAATGGCAGGTTATCAAGATTTAAGTGAGTTTGAACGTAGTGTAACAGTCGGCGCACGAGCTATGGGACACAGCATCCTTGACGTAGCAATGAAGTAGGGATTTTCCCGTACGACAATTTAACGAGTATACCGTGAATATAAGTAATCCGGTGAAACATCAAATCTTCGACATCGTTGCGACAGGAAAAAGATCCTTCAAGAAGATGACCAACAACGACTGAAGAGAATTGTTCAACGTGACAGAAGTGCAACCCTTCCACAAATTGTTGCAGATTTCAATGCTGGGCCATCAACAAGTGTCAGTGTGCGAACCATTCAACGAAACATAATCGACATGGGCTTTCGGAGCAGACACAAAGCTTTACGCCTCGCCTGCGCCCGTCAAAACCAACATTAGAGTCTTCATGTCTGGAAACATGTTGCCTGGTCGGACGAGTCTCGTTTTAAATTGTATCGAGAGGATGGACGTGTAAGGGTATAGAGACAACCTCAGGAAACCATGGAACCTTCATGTCAGCAGAGGACTGTTGAAGCTGATGGAGGCTCTGTAATGGTGTGGGGCGTGTGCAGTTGGACTTATATGGGACCCCTGATACGTCTACATACAACTCTGACAGGTGACACGTACGTAAGCATCCTGTCTGATTATCTGCATCCTATCATGTCCAATGTGCATTCCGATGGACTTGGCAAATTCCTGCAGGACAATGCGACACCCCACACGTCCGGAATCGCTACAGAGTGGCTCTAGGAACACTCTTCTGAGTTTAAACACTTCCGCTGGCCACCAAACTCCGCAGACCAGAACATTGTTGAGCATATCTGGGATACCTTGCAATTTGCTGTTCGAGGAGATCTTCACTCCCCTCGTACTCTATGGATATAGTGGACCGCCCTGCAGGATTCATGGTATCAGATCCCTTCAGAACTACTTCAGACATTAGCCTAGTCTTTGTCACGCAGTGTTGAAGCAGTTCTGCGTGCTCGAGGGGGCGCTACACAATATTAGGCATGTCTACCATTTTCTTTGGCTCGTCATTGTAGAAGAAACGGAAAGTGTAACAGATCGTGTTCCACTTTGCTTTGCGTTCAGTGAAATGATTCGCCTATTTACACAAATACATACCACCTTCGATTTTTATAAATGAAGATATATGGGACTGAAATAGGAAAGAGAGACTGGCGTGAATTAGTAACCAAAAGACGCTGGATAACTAGCTGATATCCAATACAAGTAACCGTTTCGGTTAAAAAAGTGTTGTTGAAAATATACAAAGTACCATATGGATAGAAGGAAGGAAGATATGGATTTTACTTGCCGTCCACAAGAGATCGTAATGGAGCACAAACGCGGATTGGGATATGATGAGGAAGGACCTGGCCGTGTCTTCCCATTACCGAGCAGTGGGAAGACACAGGACTAACATTCAGAAGGATGGCAGTTGAAATCCAGGTACGCTCATCAACAATTAGGTGTTCCCAACATACACACATAAAAAAAGTGTTTTGCATCACCTCGGTTCCGAGAGTTCCGGAACCTGTACAAAAAACTGAAATAGAGATCAACATAAACATCATTTCCGCCCTTTTTATTACCCATGAAAACCATGTTGTTGTACCGCCATACAGCGAGACCTTCAGAGGTGGTGGTCCAGGTTGCTGTACACACCGGTACTTCTAATACCTAGTAGGACGTCCCCTTGTACTGATGCATGCCTGTATTCGTTGTGGCATACTATCCACAAGTTCATCAAGGCACTGTTGGTCCAGATTGTCCCACTCCTCAATGGCGATTCAGCGTAGATCCCTCAGAGTGGTTGGTGTGTCACGTCGTCCATAAACAGCACTTTTCAACCTATCCGAGGCAAGTTCGATATGGTTCATGTCTGGAGAACATGTTGGCCACTCTAGTCGAACAATGCTATCCTGAAGGTAGTCATTCACAAGATGTGCACGGTGGAGGCGCGAATTGTCGTCCATGAAGACGAATGCCTCGCCAATGAGGATGACATTCACGTATCGTACAGCCGTTATGGGGCCTTCTATGCCCGCCAGCGGCGTATGTCGGCCCCACAAATTCCACTCCAAAACAGTAGGGAGCTGCACTCGCTGGACAGTGTGTCTAAGGCGTTCAGCCTGACCAGGTTGCCTCCAAACACGTCTCCGACGATTGTCTGGTTGATGGCATATGCGACACTCATCGGTGAAGAAAACGTGATGCCAATCCTGAGCGGTTCTTTCGGCATATTGTTGGGCCAATCTGTACCGCGCTGCATCGTGTTGTGCTTGCAAAGATGGACCTCGCCATGGACGTAGGGAGTGAAGTTGCGCATCATGCAAAGTATTGCGCGCACAGTTTGATTCGTAACACGACGTCCTGTGGCTGCACGAAAAGCATTATTCAACATGGCATTGGTGTCAGGGTTCCTCCGAGCCATAATTCCTGGTGGAATGACTGGAACTGATCGGCTGTCGGACCCCCTCCGTCTACTAGGCGCTGCTCATGCATGGCTGTTTACATCTTTGGGTTGGTTTAGTGACATCTCTCAACAGTTAGAGGGACTGTGCCTGTGATACAATATCCACAGTCAACGTCTATCTGCAGGAGTTGTAGGAACCTGGGTGATGCAAAACTGTTTTCGATGTGTGTATATCTTAAGGTAATTGTCAGGACGGGCCAGTTGCAACGGTTCGGCCGATCTCCGTACCTACCCTTTCCAAAACGATCCTGATATTTAATGACCTACTAGTCGACGAAACGTTAAGCTCTAATCTTTCTTCCTCCTTTTCTTTACGTCCTGCCGTTAAATACGCGTCGGTGTGAAACATCGTTTCACGGTATTCCGTTAGGTAACTTGTGTCGTGTACTGACATCTGGAGCCAATTTAACACAAATTTCGAGTCCCCTCACAAATCACGTATAAGTAAAGAGCTCTTGAGATATACCTATGCGGTTTCATAACGACTGCTCTTTTGTTGTTCCGAGCCGCTGTCACTCCAGGCCGTTTGGCCGCATGTGGACAAATAGTAGAACCGCGAGAGGACCCGGTGTTACGGCTCCATAAATCAGCGAGCGTGACAGCCGCTTCCCATCGGCCGTCCACGTCTTCTCAGCGATAATTAAGAAGTTAATTAAGTTCGAGACGTGTTCACAGTAAACTGTCTGCCGCCGCCTCCACCTCCGCCTCTGTCTTGCCGTCCTTATTACCTTCACACAGTCAACATAATTTATGCAGCAACTCTTCAGGCAACTTTATGCATTTCTATTTAATGAGGCTTGTGACACTGCAGGACATAAGCCGCCAACTAAGGACCGTGAACGTTTTTCCCGCTCATAATCCCTGCAAGCGCTGCTATCTTTTAGTAGCAGCGATCCTATTTCATTTCGTTTCATAACCTTAAATATGAATTCATCTTGTCCAAAACACGGTCTGCCCTCAAACCGACAGGCAAGCTGCCTCATTATGACGCATGGAGCAGAACAGTGGATTCGATTCAGACTAATGATTATTCGTACTGGTATCAGGTCGGGTAACTAATGATGAGGTACTAAATGGAACTGGGGAGAGAAGAAATTTGACACAACCTGACTAAAAGAGGCTACCAGTTGATAGGATATGTCTTGAACATTACGGAATAGTCAGTATAGTTTGACGGAAGGGTTGGCAATAAAAACTGTAGAGAGAACCCAAGACTTGAGAACAGTAACTACGTCCAAATAGATGTAGTTTCAGTAGTTATGCAGAGATGAAGACGCTTACACAGGATAGAGTAGTGTGGAGAGCTGTATCAAACAGAAGTCGGACTAAGGACCACAACACCACTCTTCACGGTAATGGTGAACATGGAAATAACAGTTTCCTGTAGATCTCTGTACAAAATAACCATTTCTCTAATATTAGTGGATGTAGGATGGATACACCAACTATATTGTAGATGCACTATGATCAGCTCCCACTGACGAGGGTGTTATGCCTTCGACTAGAGAAACAGGAAGCCATAAATACTTTTGTCCCTAGCTGGCCACTGAATTCCTTGTGCAGTTTGACGACTGGAACTGCTGAAGTCCAACGTGGATCAATGCGACTCGAAGACGATCTTGTACTCTGGTCTGGCTTTTGGCATCAGATGAGTTGAAAATTCATTACCTCAAGCAAACAGAGGGTAGAAAATGGAGGAGTTTGCCTCTTTGGGTGCTGTCACTTTCTGTGGTAGCTGTGAACTTTAGTGTCTCTAAATGCCCAAATGAGAGTCTTTCGACCGTGAGATCACAAAAAACCTTATGAACTATCACTCAATTGTATTGCCCCATCAGTTTCTCCAAACCGTCCAGTTACTTAGGAACTGACATTTGACCTGTACTGAACAAATGCCCCTGTAGTCCAAGTCCTGTTTCGCCAACTGTCGATAAATGGGGCAAAGAGATAGGAGGGAACAATGGAAAATCATCTCCCTTCAGGATTCAAGAATATTTCAGAGTTTGTGGTTTCATGCATTGATCAATCAGTCTACAGTTCTTGAAAATCTTGGTGTCATTTAGGGTGTGGAAGATGAAAGTTCTGAGTTCATTCCTGGTGTAGGGTATGGGGTATGGCAGTGGATACGTCTAGCTAACTACAAAGCACGGCCTGTCATGGGCTAAACACATTAGGCTGTGTTATGCTTTACGAAGTTGAACTGACTATCTTGGTATTACGGTTGTTTCATTTAAAGTAGGGGACCGCCATCGAGATAGTGCCTTCACATAGTCCTCCAACAGTACTGACCAATAGGTGGTAAAACCTGCTGGACGGAGGCTAAGAATGCTTTATCCTACTCACGTTTGAAAGGATAATATTCCAGTGTTGCATCCTAGTGGCAGTGTGTGAAACTGCTTATTAAATGGACTAGTTAAGGTTCTTTGAGAATAGATTGAGTGCAAACATAACCCTACCACAGTGTTCAAACGAATGTCATTTTCGTCATATATTTGTCTGGATGGAAAGTCGTAGCTAGCAAAATCACAGGAAGATCGCGGTAGGAAACTCGATGGTAGGTTTTAATTTGGCGAAGCATCATACTGAATGGTGATGTACAGGCTCACACACTGGTTATCAGAGCAATAATCAGATGGCGAGATGAACTACTGCAGCTCCCTGTGTTTATTTTCATATGTGGCATTACAAATACACTATGTGATCAAAAGTACCCGGACACATGGCAGAAAATGACTTACAAGTTCGTGGCGCCCTCCATCGCTAATGCTGGAATTCAGTAAGGTGTTGACCCACCCTTAGCCTCGATGACAGCTTCCACTCTCACAGGCATACGTTCACTCAGGTGCTGGAAGGTTTCTTGGGGAATGACAGTCCATTCTTCATGGAGTGCTGCAGTGAGGAGAGGTATCGATGTCGGTTGGTGACGCCTGGCGCGAAGTCGGCGTTCCAAAACATCCCAATGGTGTTCTATAGGATTCAAGTCAGGACTCTGTGCAGGCCAGTCCATTACAATGATGTTAATGTCGTGTAACTAATCCTACACAGGCCGTGCTCTGTGAACAGGTGATCGATCGTGTTGAAAGATACAATCGCCATCCCCGAACTGCTCTTCAACAGAGGGAAGCAAGAAGGTACTTAAAACATCAATATAGGCCTGTGCTGTGATAGTGACACGCAAAACAACAAGGAGTACAAGCTCCCTCCATGAAAAACACTACCACACCATTATATCACCGCCTCCGAATTTTACTGTTGGCACAACACGCGCTGAAAGATGACGTTCATCGGGCATTCGCCATACCCACTCCCTTCCATCGGATCACCACATTGTGTGCCGTGATTCGTCACTCCACACAACGTTTCTCCACTGTTCAATCGTCTAATGTCTAGGCTCCTTACACCAACGAGGCGTCGTTTGGCATTTACCGGCATGATGTGTGGCTTATGAGCAGCTACAGTTTTCTCATCTCCCGCCTATGTGTCATAATACTTGCAGTGGATTCTGATGCAGTTTGGAATTCCTGTGTGATGGTCTGGATAAATGTTTGCCTGTTATACATTACGACCGGTTTCAACTGTCGGCGATCTCTGTCAGTCAACAGACGAGGTCGACCTGTACGCTTTTGTGCTGTACGTGACCTTTCACGTTTCCACTTAACTATCACATCGGAAACAGTGGAGGTAGGTATGTTTAGGAGTGTGGAAATCTCGCGTACAGACATATGACTCAATTGACACTCAATCACCTGACCACGTTCAAAGTCCGTGAGTTGCGCTGAGCGACCTACTCTGCTCTCTCACGATGTCTAATGACTACTGAGGTCGCTGAAATAGAGTACCTGGCAGTAGGTGGCAGCACAATGCACCTAATACGAAAAATGTATGTTTTTGAAGGTGTCCTAATACTTTTGATCACATAGTGTACATTTTTCGAGTTTGTTCTCATACAGCTGTTTTGATGAATGCATGTCGCACGTGTGGACCATTCAACCATATGGAGTAGCCAGCCATGTTTCCGGATATGAATCAAGTTTCAGACGCACTGGATGGAACAGCAGATGACAAAGTCTCTTTCAGATATCTTTATGGTTCTTTCTCAAGAACAGAATCTATTAGCAATATGGTACTGGGAACTTCCAACAAAGAGCATGCAGCTTCCCCGTGAGGAATGCATGGCAGCCAGAGATAGTGAAACCCTGCTATTAAGGAAGACATTTTATACTTTTGACTCTTAAAACAAGTGTAGCCGACTTTTGGTTTTAAAATGCGTCTAATTAAATATTGCGGATATTACTGTGTTCCAAATGTTTCGTAATCAAACTGCCTATAACTCTAATGAGAACTTACTCAGGAAATACTATGCTCTCGTTCTGTAATGATGTGTAACATGTAGGCAGTAGTATACAAGGACTATGGTTGCAAACAACAACAAAATGTTTCAAATGGCTCTAAGCACTGTAGGACTTAACATCTGAGGTCATCAGTCCCCTAGACTTAGTTGTACTTAAACCTAACTAACCTAAGGACATCACATACATCCATGCCCGAGGCAGGATTAGAACCTGCGACCGTAGCAGCAGCGCGGTTCCGGACTGAAGCGCCTAGAACCGCTCGGCCACAGCGGTCGGCTTGCAAACAACAATTTGCCCCAAATTTGTCTGAACGAGTTACTTACAGACTGGTGAGCAATATATTCTGCCTTGAGAAACAAATTTTCAGACTAAATTTACAAGCTATCAGAATTGACGAGGTTGTTCATTGACATTTTATGAGTATTTTGGTATAAGGCAGCTGTCGTGTATCTTGGCTCGCTTTAGAGTGTTAATGCAATTAAGATGGTTTTAGGTTAGTTATCTCAATTATATTTAGTTCTGTGAAAATCCTCCACAACAATGAAAAGCCTACAGTATGCAAATGAAACCTGTCTATTACTATGTGGGAATGATATAAGTAAGCAGTTGCTGTTTTCTACTAATCATTAAACATAAGAGTCACCAGAAGCCTGAGAATTAATGATTATTACAAAATGAAGTTATATAGCCTATGGCCTGTATGTTGATCGGAAACTATCTGTTACTTAATGGAAGATTTGTACCAAGAAATTTTCGTCAGAAACAACGATTCTCACATGTAAGTACGGTTGATAGCTTTGGTTAAATGTGTGAAAGAGGAGTTACTTCCAGTGATTGCAACCAAATCTACTTTAAATGATGTAGCAGAAATAATTGCGTTACCCATGGTGTTGCGAACAGGTTAGACGTGCACCAGACTTAATACGTGCTACAGGCAAGTTAACGAGCAAGTCATGGTAACTCAAAGTTCACTGTAACGAACGCTGTGTCCTTATTGCGAGATAACTGATATTAAAAATTAAGAGTCATGACTACGGCAGTGAAACAACTTTAACTTGGTCGCAAGGTCCCTAAGCCTCACACGATGCTAACCTCAGCTGAATCCTAACATTACAGCTACAATACTCGTTGGATCTTACCCTCTCGTTGCTAATAGGGTGCCTAAGGGATGCAGCGTTCTCGGACTGCTATACAAAAATTCAAACAAATAGCATTAATAGTTTTATTTCAAATACGCAGATTAACAATACTTGACTTTGAGATTTATAAGTAGTAGTCGCTAACGAGGGCCGACATGCAATATAATTTAGAGTCCTTGGCTATGTGTAATGTTCCTGGAAGTTGACACACGTCACTAAGACTGCTCGGTGGATTCTGTCTACTATTGTCCTCTAATGTCTGCATACCGAGGCGATCTGAGCTGCCGAGGCTGGCAGGAGCGCCGCTTATATTTACTTCTTGCAGGGGGCGCTCCTGGCACGGCTCGGTCCTTGTCAGCGGGCTATTGGCTATCGTTTCCTCACCGCCTTCTCTGACTTTCCGTTCTTCATCTTCGTTCCGGCGCTTGTGGTTACGCCAGAACAATAGTCACCATTGTGGCTACTGCCTTGTATCGCTAATGAACATCAACTGCTCTCCATCGATCTCAGAACGAGAAAGCTATTATTCTCCGCCAATCTCTGACACGGTAAATCCGTCAGGGTAGCCGAGAGCGCTTAACGCGCTGCTTCCTGGAGTCGGGTAGGTTCGCCGGCCTCGGCGGATTAACGGCGAGGGCCGATGTGCCGGGCAGCCTGGATGTGGTTTTTAGGTGGTTTTCCACATCCCGCTCGGTGAATACCGGGCTGGTCCCCATGTTACGACTCAGTTACACGGCTCGCAGACATCTGAACACTTTCGCGCCATTCCGTGGATTACAATCGACGCAGACAGTTGGGGTACACTAATTCCGTCCCGGGGGGTACGGGTTGGCGGCAGGAAGGGAATCCGGCCACCCGTCAAAACATTAACATGCCAAATCCGATTAACGATGGCTGACCCTGCGTAACTGCGGGACAAGGCTCAAGCGATAGAATCTCTGACACGGTAAGGTCTCCCCACTAGTCTATGGAACCGAATGATCTCTGTGCTTTCCGATTCCCTAACACAGGCGTCTCACAGAAAACGGTTCCACCAAAATCCCGTGTCAGCCCACCGGGACACGTGCTTATTTGTTGACCTAACAGAAGTGAGAAAATTTACCACATGACATCCTTCCTCCCATCAGGGAGATCTACGCCACTCATCAACAGCCAATGAGAGCTCTTGTCTAGCGTTAGCCTATGAGACACGAGCAAATGCTCGTTTCTCCCTCTGTCATTCTGATTACGTTTCAAAAGCGTCCTAGCTCTTCCCACGGTCTTGAGAAACATCTTTGACATCTGTACGTCTGCCGGGGATGTAACTTCCAACTTAATGAGCATGCTGTCCGATCTCGACTGGCACCTGTATATCGGTTGGGGGCACAAACGATAGTCAATTTCTGAGTTGTTTCCTTGGGACTGGTGCCGTGGCGTCTGCAAGAGGCTTGTCACCACTGAAGTCTCCTCGCCGGTGCATACCGCTGGGGAAAAAAAAAAAAAAAAATTAAACCCCTGCTGGGCTTGTAAAGCGACCGCTCTGGTCAGAGGCTGTATTCATTATATGAGGTTTCCGTTGTCCACAGGGCACACGGGATGCTTTGCTGGAAGAGATTCGCGACACAGGTGTGGAACTCGGCCATCCGAACGTTACATGATACGAACGGAAAACTATTATTTCAGTAACATCAGAAGTGCTTGTTCCTTGACCTGTGAAGAGGAGTGTCAAATTGTCTATCTAGATTCTATTAGAAGTAGATAATTACGAGGGTCACTGCCATTGTTTCTGCCCTGCTTAGGCTAACACTGAAGTTACTGGTGGAAACTAAACTTTTAAATGCAGAAGGAGGATGTCTCGGGCAAAGTGCAAGTAATGAGAAACACACCAGCATCTTCCCATGTTCCTTCTATTAATCTACCTTTTTGTCGTCAGTTGTTCAATAGTATTTTCATGTTAGTTGGATTAAGATAGGAATCAAGAGAGCAGGCCCAGATTATTATATATCAAGCAATTAAACCTAAAGAATAGAGTGGTATACGTCTTTCTGACAAGGGAACCTCCCCATCGCACCCCCTCAGATTTAGTTATAAGTTGGCCCAGTGGATAGGCCTTGAAAAACTGAACACAGATCAATCGAGAAAACAGGAAGAAGTTGTTTGGAACTATGAAAAAAATAAGCAAAATATACGAACTGAGTAGTCCATGCGCAAGATATGCAACATCAAGGATAATGTGAGCTCAGGAGCGCCGTGGTCCCGTGGTTAGCGTGAGCAGCTGTGGAACGAGAGGTCTTGGGTTAAAGTCTTCACTCGAGTGAAAAGTTTAATTTTTTATTTTCAGACAATTATCGAAGTTCAGGCACTCACACATAATCAACTTCGCTCTCCAAAATTCCAGGACATGTTCAGATTTGCTTGGACATATGCAGGATTTGACGGTCTACACACGTAAAAATTTGAAAACGTTAAAAACATACGTTTTGACAGAGCACGGGGAAAACTGTGTTACTGTGAAACTGTTAAATTCATTTGTCGCAGTTTATGTGAGAAACTCTTATGTTTTCATCACTTTTTTGGGAGTGATTATCACATCCACAAGAAAACCTAAATCTGGCAAGGTAGAAGAATCTTTTTACCCATTCGCCGAATGTACAAGTTAGGTGGGTCGACAAAATATTCCTGTCATGTGACGCACATGCCGTCACCAGTGTCGTATAGAATATAGCAGACGTGTTTTCCTGTGAAGGAATCGGTTGATCTATGACCTTGCGATCAAATGTTTTCGATTCCCATCGGAGAGGCACGTTCTTTCGTCTACTACTCTACTTTGCGGTCGCAAAACACAGACACTAAACTTATTACAGTCAACAGAGACGTCAATGAACGAAAGGACAGATCATAACTTTGCGAAAATAAAGAAAGTAAACTTTTCACGCGAGGGAAGACTTGAACCAAGGACCTGTCGTTCCGTATCTGCTCACGCTAACCACGGGACCACGGCGCTACGAAGCTCATGCTTTCCTTGATGTTGCATATCTTGCGCATGGACTACTCAGTTTGTATATTTTGCTTATTTTTTTCATAGTTCCACACAACTACATCCTGTTTTCTCGATTGATCTGTGTTCAGTTTTTCAAGACCTATCCACTGTGCCAACTTATAACTAAATCTGAGGGGGATGCGATGGGGAGGTTCCCTTGTGAGGGGTTATGGTATCTGCAAATATTTCACAAGTGCCAAAGCCAAAGAACACTTTAGAAAAGTAAAAAGATGTGCCTGACATATCTCATCACCCCAATGTCCGAAAAAGGTATTGACGAATCCAATTGCACTCGGAGGCGTGAGTGGTGGTGGTGATGGGCTGGAGCGCCCAGTTGAAACACTGTGAACAGCAAAGAGTGACTTGATTTAACTCTAATACATGACATGTTGCAGCACAGCGAGGCAAACACGCCTCCCTCGGTTGTCCCTGGCTGGCGACCTCTTCCGCACTGCATGCTGAATCGGCACCCTGGATGCTGAGCTGGCGCTGAGTGATGCTGACCGCAGGCCCATAGTACACTGGCAGCCTCTGGAGGCAACACCTGTTGACGTCAGCAGTGTCCTACTCTCCTCAGTGTCTTGGTGCCATGGCTGCCCTACAGCTCCTCACGGGTCGCTGCAGTGGCGCATGGTGATTGCTGTGTGTGGGACTCGAATCGTTGCTCTCTGGCAGCAGTCGGACTGCAGCTGTTACTGAGGCACCAAGTCCCACTACAAAATCAGCATTGGCGGCAGCAGGCATGGATGGCAGGTCAGTGGTGTTGTGGAACCAAGTCCCACTGTGGCTATAGCGCCAATGGCGCCTAGCGCAGGACAGTCGGTAACCCACGGCTGCTGCTCTTGATGTTCAGTCTTCTCACTGTCGGACTTGCAACCTACGTCCTCAATTATTTGCTTGACGTATTCCAATCTCTGTCTTCCTCTACAGTTTTTGCCCTCTGCAGCTCCCTATAGTACCATGGAAGTCATTCCCTCATGTCTTAGCAGATGTCCTATCATCCTGTCCCTTCTCCTTATCAGTGTTTTCCACATATTCCTTTCCTCTCCGATTCTGCGTAGAACCTCCTCATTCCTTACCTTATCAGTCCACCTAATTTTCAACATTCGTCTATAGCACCACATCTCAAATGCTTCGATTCTCTTCTATTCCGGTTTTCCCACAGTCCATGTTTCACTACCATACAATGCTGTACTCCAGACGTACATCCTCAGAAATTTCTTCCTCAAATTAAGGCCGGTATTTGATATTAGTATACTTCTCTTGGCCAGAAATGCCTTTTTTTGCCACAGCGAGTCTGCTTTTGATGTCCTCCTTGCTCCGTCCGTCATTGGTTATTTTACTGCCTAGGTAGCAGAATTCCTTAACTTCATTGACTTCGTGACCATCAATCCTGATGTTAAGTTTCTCGCTGTTCTCATTTCCACTACTTCTCATTACCTTCGTCTTTCTCCGATTTACTCTCAAACCGTACTGTATACTCATTAGACTATTCATTCCGTTCAGCAGATCATTTAATTCTTCTTCACTTTCACTCAGGATAGCAATGTCATCAGCGAATCGTATCATTGATATCCTTTCACCTTGTATTTTAATTCCACTCCTGAACCTTTCTTTTATTTCCATCATTGCTTCCTCGATGTACAGATTGAAGAGTAGGGGCGAAAGGCTACAGCCTTGTCTTACACCCTTCTTAATACGAGCACTTCGTTCTTGATCGTCCACTCTTATTATTCCCTCTTGGTTGTTGTACATATTGTGTATGACCCGTCTCTCCCTATAGCTTACCCCCACTTTTTTCAGAATCTCGAACAGCTTGCACCATTTTATATTGTCGAACGCTTTTTCCAGGTCGACAAATCCTATGAAAGTGTCTTGATTTTTCTTTAGCCTTGCTTCCATTATTAGCCGTAACTTCAGAATTGCCTCTCTCGTCCCTTTACTTTTCCTAAAGCCAAACTGATCGTCACCTAGCGCATTCTCAATTTTCTTTTCCATTCTTCTGTATATTATTCTTGTAAGCAGCTTCGATGCATGAGCTGTTAAGCTGATTGTGCGATAATTCTCGCACTTGTCAGCTCTTGCCGTCTTCGGAATTGTGTGGATGATGCTTTTCCGAAAGTCAGATGGTATATCGCCAGACTCATATATTCTACACACCAACGTGAATAGTCGTTTTGTTGCCACTTCCCCCAATGATTTTAGAAATTCTGATGGAATGTTATCTATCCCTTCTGCCTTATTTGACAGTAAGTCCTCCAAAGCTCTTTTAAATTCCGATTCTAATACTGGATCCCCTATCTCTTCTAAATCGACTCCTGTTTCTTCTTCTATCACATCAGGCAAATCTTCACCATCATAGAGGCTTTCATTGTATTCTTTCCACCTATCAGCTCTCTCCTCTGCATTTAACAGTGGAATTCCCGTTGCACTCTTAATGTTACCACCGTTGCTTTTAATGTCAGCAAAGGTTGTTTTGACTTTCCTGTATGCTGAGTCTGTCCTTCCGACAATCATATCTTTTTCGATGTCTTCACATTTTTCCTGCAGCCATTTCGTCTTAGCTTCCCTGCACTTCCTATTTATTTCATTCCTCAGCGACTTGTATTTCTGTATTCATGATTTTCCCGGAACATGTTTGTACTTCCTCCTTTCATCAATCAACTGAAGTATTTCTTCTGTTACCCATGGTTTCTTCGCAGCTACCTTCTTTGTACCTATGTTTTCCTTCCCAACTTTTGTGATGGCCCTTTTTAGAGATGTCCATTCCTCTTCAACTGTACTGCCTACTGCGCTATTCCTTATTGCTGTATCTATAGCGTTAGAGAACTTCAAACGTATCTCGTCATTCCTTAGTACTTCCGTATCCCACTTCTTTGCGTATTGATTCTTCCTGACTAATGTCTTGAACTCCAGCCTACTCTTCATCACTACTATATTGTGATCTGAGTCTATATCTGCTCCTGGGTACGCCTTACAATCCAGTATCTGATTTCGGAATCTCTATCTGACCATGATGTAATTTAATTGAAATCTTCCCTTATCTCCCGGCCTTTTCCAAGTATACCTCCTCTTCTTGTGATTCTTGAACAGGGTATTCGCTATTACTAGCTGAAACTTGTTACAGAACTCAATTAGTCTTTCTCCTCTTTCATTCCTTGTCCCAAGCCCATATTCTCCTGTAACCTTTTCTTCTACTCCTTCCCCTACAACTGCATTCCAGTCGCCCATGACTATTAGATTTTCGTCCCCCTTTACATACTGCATTACCCTTTCAATATCCTCATACACTTTCTCTATCTGTTCATCTTCAGCCTGTGACGTCGGCATGTATACCTGAACTATCGTTGTCGGTGTTGGTCTGCTGTCGATTCTGATTAGAACAACCCGGTCACTGAACTGTTCACAGTAACACACCCTCTGCCCTACCTTCCTATTCATAACGAATCCTACACCTGTTATACCATTTTCTGCTGCTGTTGATATTACCCGATACTCTTCTGACCAGAGATCCTTGTCTTCCTTCCACTTCACTTCACTGATCCATACTATATCTAGATTGAGCCTTTGCATTTCCATTTTCTGATTTTCTAGTTTCCCTACCACGTTCAAGCTTCTGACATTCCACGCCCCGACTCGTAGAACGTTATCCTTTCGTAGATTATTCAATCTTTTTCTCATGGTAACCTCGCCCTTGGTAGTCCCCTCCCGGAGATCCGAATGGGGGACTATTCCGGAATCTTTTGCCAATGGAGAGATCATCATGACACTTCTTCAAATACAGGCCACATGTCCTGTGGATACACGTTACGTGTCTTTAATGCAGTGGTTTCCATTGCCTTCTGCATCCTCATGTCGTTGATCATTGCTGATTCTTCCGCCTTTAGGGGCAATTTCCCACCCCTAGGACAAGAGAGTGCCCTGAACCTCTATCCGCTCCTCCGCCCTCTTTGATAAGGCCGTTGGCAGAATGAGGCTGACTTCTTATGCCGGAAGTCTTTTTTTCCTTAAAGCTTGGCACCTAGTCATATCGCCCATGACAAGAGACTTCCCTATTGTGGTGACGTCGACCCACCCCCTACGGTCATTACTGCTGAGCTGTGCAGTTTTCCACAAATCCCTTATGTATGACCAAGCGAGGTGGCGCAGTGGTTAGCGCACTGGACTCGCATTCGGTAGGACGACGGTTGAATCCCGCTTCGGGCCATACTGATTTAGGTTTCCCGTGATTTCCCTAAATCGCTCTGCTGCCTTCACTACTTCATCCCTCAGAGCTACCCATTCTTCTTCTACTGTATTTCTTTCCCCCATTCTTGTCAATTGTTCCCTTATGCTCTCCCTGAAACTCTCTACAACCTCTGGTTCTTTCAGTTTATCCAGGTCCCATCTCCTTAAATTCCCACCTTTTTGCAGTTTCTTCAGTTTCAATCTGCAGTTCATAACCAATAGATTGTGGTCAGAATCCACATCTGCCCCAGGAAATGTCTTACAATTTAAAACCTGGTTCCTAAATCTCTGTCTTACCATTATTTAATCTATCTGATACCTTTTAGTATCTCCAGGATTCTTCCAGGTATACAACCTTCTCTTATGATTCTTGAACCAAGTGTTAGCTATGATTAAGTTATGCTCTGTGCAAAATTCTACAAGGCGGCTTCCTCTTTCATTCCTTCCCCCAAATCCATATTCACCTACTATGTTTCCTTCTCTCCCTTTTCCTACTGACGAATTCCAGTCACCCATGACTATTAAATTTTCGTCTCCCTTCACTACCTGAATAATTTCTTTTATCTCGTCATACATTTCATCTATTTCTTCATCATCTGCAGAGCTAGTTGGCATATAAACTTGTACTACTGTAGTAGGTATGGGCTTTGTGTCTATCTTGGCCACAATAATGCGTTCACTATGCTGTTTGTAGTAGCTAACCCGCACTCCTATTTTTTTATTCATTATTAAACCTACTCCTGCATTACCCCTATTTGATTTTGTATTTATAACCCTGTAATCACATGACCAAAAGTCTTGTTCCTCGTGCCACCGAACTTCACTAATTCCCACTATATCTAACTTTAACCTATCCATTTCCCTTTTTAAATTTTCTAACCTACCTGCCCGATTAAGGGATCTGACATTTCACGCTCCGATCCGTAGAACGCCAGTTTTCTTTCTCCTGATAACGACGTCCTCCTGAGTAGTCCCCACCCGGAGATCCGAATGCGGGACTATTTTACCTCCAGAATATTTTACCCAAGAGGACGCCATCATCATTTAATCATACAGTAGAGCTGCATGTCCTCGGGAAAAATTACGACTGTAGTTTCCCCTTGCTTTCAGCCGTTCGCAGTACCAGCACAGCAAGGCCGTTTTGGTTAATGTTACAAGGCCAGATCAGTCAATCATCCAGACTGTTGCCCCTGCAACTACTGAAAAGGCTGCTGCCCCTCTTCAGGAACCACATGTTTGTCTGGCCTCTCAACAGATACCCCTCCGTTGTGGTTGCACTTACGGTACGGCCATCTGTATCGCTGAGGCACGCAAGCCTCCCCACCAACGGCAAGGTCCAGCCCAAGCGAATTGAGATTGAAATTGAAAAGCAGATCATACAACAGGTTAATACCCTTAAATATTTAGGGTTCAGTATTACACATAGGGCAAACAATGAAATACAAAGTAACTTAGACCTATTTAACTGTTTCTGGGAACTTTACGCAGAACATTGGAATACACCACTAAAGTTCTATATGTTTATGGCTACACCAGTACGGCTCTATTTATTCGAAAACTTCACTCTTCAGAAGAAACATGAAAAGAGAACAAAAGCATGTGAAATGAATTTCCTTAGATACGTGGTTGAATATATTTTGATGGATAACAAGAGAAATGCTGACATCCGAGCTGAGCTGAAAATGCTAAACATAATTGATATAATAAAGCAATATCAATTAAGATGGAAATAACAGCCGGCTGTGGTGGCCGAGCGGTTCTAGGCGCTTCAGTCTGGACCCGCGCAACCGCTACGGTCGCAGGTTCGAATCCTGCCTCGGGCATGGATGTGTGTGATGTCCTTAGGTTAGTTGGATTTTAGTAGTTCTAAGTCTAGGGGACTGATGACCTCAGAAGTTAAGTCCCATAGTGCACAGATCCATTTGAACCATTTCTTTTTTTTTTTTTTTGAAATAACATATAAACCGTATGGCATATGGAAGAATCACTAAAGCTATAAAACAATATAACCAAGAGGCAAAAAATCTGTATGAAGACCAATGAAGAGATGACTTGACCAATTCTAAAGGAGACGCAACGGACCCAAACGTCCAATCCTTTGATGTAGATGTGTGTAGATAATTTATAAGTCCCGTAAGTGTAAAAAGTAGACCGGTTACACTCCAAAGACTTCTGTTTCCCTTTTCATCCCCTTTGCTTTGTAACCTGGCGCTTCTAATAAGACAAAAACGCTACTATGATCTTATTTTTAATTTTAATAACCAACAGTCTCAGTTACACCGTTTGCTTAGAATTTACCTATGTTTCAGTCGGGATAACCTAACCTTCTTCAGAATAACAGTAACTACCGTTTGTCCATACTGGACATCGTCAAGCTAAAACTACAAATCCATAAATTATCGTCAGACTGTAAAAACTGATCTGAAACTGCCTCGGCCCCACATCGCGACCGCGATGCGGCAGCCACGAGTGCTGTACTCGAACTGACCGTAGCGTCATGAGGCCCACCTAGGCGGACACAATACACTGCGCCTGCGCATAAACTGTATGATAGCTACTTGTTAGGACAAGACGCGAATTTAACTCCTGACCTTGAATTTACTTCTAAAGTGAAATAAAAGGCATAGCTGAGGAAAAGGGCGTATATGTTATCCTGTGCAGAACGTACTTAGATCGACTGTCTTAACATTTGCCGGCCGGAGTGGCCGTCCGGCTCTAGGCGCTACAGTCTGGAGCCGAGCGGCCGCTACGTTCGCAGGCTCAAATCCTGCCTCGGGCGTGGATGTTTGTGATGTCCTTAGGTTAGTTAGGTTTAATTAGTTCTAAGTTCTAGGCGACTGATGACCTCAGAGGTTAAGTCGCATAGTGCTCAGAGCCATTTGAACCATTTTTCTTAACATTTATGAAGTATTCATTAGTCATGATATGAGGAAGACATTATGTGCTTACAAGGTATGGCCTGTCTAGAAAAATTTTGTGTTTAAGCTCGAAGTTTAATCACCTAAAAAGAACTTAGGAGTGGGAAGGATAATATAAAGCCAACATCGTCATTATTATGACTAGGTCTAGAAATTTTTAAGACGTAATTGTTAAGCACTTGCTTCGCTATGGTTACAACGCATGAACATCCTATTGACTTAGCACACAAACGGTCACGATTGAACTTATGAACAAGTCTATATCTAATCTGTAACATCCGGCAATACGGGCCCGTATTGACGCTACGGTCAGTTCCGGTACAGCACTCGTGGCTGTCTCATCGCGGACGCGAAGTGGGGCCGAGGCAGTTTCAATTAAGTTTTTACAATCTGACGACAATTTATGGATTTTTAGTTTTAGCTTGACAGTGTCCACTATGGACAAACGGTAGTTACTGTTATTCTGATGAAGGTTGGGTTATCCCAACTGAAACCTAGGTAAATTCTAGGTAAACGATGCAAGACATTATGTGCTTACAAGGTATGGCCTGTCTAGGAAAATTTTGTGTTTAAGCTCGAAGTTTAATCAGATGCGCAAAACTATAGACCTATATCTCTGACGTCGATCTGTTGTCGAATTTTAGAACATGTTTTTTGCTCGAGTATCATGTCGTTTTTGGAAACCCAGAATCTACTATGTAGGAATCAACATGGATTCCGGAAACAGCGATCGTGTGAGACCCAACTCGCTTTATTTGTTCATGAGACCCAGAAAATATTAGATGCAGGCTCCCAGGTAGACGCTATTTTTCTTGACTTCCGGAAGGCGTTCGATACAGTTCCGCACTGTCGCCTGATAAACAAAGTAAGAGCCTACGGAATATCAGACCAGCTGTGTGGCTGGATTGAAGAGTTTTTAGCAAACAGAACACAGCATGTTGTTATCAATGGAGAGACGTCTACAGACGTTAAAGTAACCTCTGGCGTGCCACAGGGGAGTGTTATGGGACCATTGCTTTTCACAATATACACTCCTGGAAATTGAAATAAGAACACCGTGAATTCATTGTTCCTGGAAGGGGAAACTTTATTGACACATTCCTGGGGTCAGATACATCACATGATCACACTGACAGAACCACAGGCACATAGACACAGGCAACAGAGCATGCACAATGTCGACACTAGTACAGTGTATATCCACCTTTCGCAGCAATGCAGGCTGCTATTCTCCCATGGAGACGATCGTAGAGATGCTGGATGTAGTCCTGTGGAACGGCTTGCCATGCCATTTCCACCTGGCACCTCAGTTGGACCAGCGTTCGCGCTGGACGTGCAGACCGCGTGAGACGACGCTTCATCCAGTCCCAAACATGCTCAATGGGGGACAGATCCGGAGATCTTGTTGCCCAGGGTGGTTGACTTACACCTTCTAGAGCACGATGGGTGGCACGGGATACATGCGGACGTTCATTGTCCTGTTGGAACAGCAAGTTCCCTTGCCGGTCTAGGAATGGTAGAACGATGGGTTCGATGACGGTTTGGATGTACCGTGCACTATTCAGTGTCCCCTCGACGATCACCAGTGGTGTACGGCCAGTGTAGGAGATCGCTCCCCACACCATGATGCCGGGTGTTGGCCCTGTGTGCCTCGGTCGTATGCAGTCCTGGTTGTGGCGCTCACCTGCACGGCGCCAAACACGCATACGACCATCATTGGCACCAAGGCAGAAGCGACGCTCATCGCTGAAGACGACACGTCTCCATTCGTCCCTCCATTCACGCCTGTCGCGACACCACTGGAGGCGGGCTGCACGATGTTGGGGCGTGAGCGGAAGACGGCCTAACGGTGTGCGGGACCGTAGCCCAGCTTCATGGAGACGGTTGCGAATGGTCCTCGCCGATACCCCAGGAGCAACAGTGTCCCTAATTTGCTGGGAAGTGGCGGTGCGGTCACCTACAGCACTGCGTAGGATCCTATGGTCTTGGCGTGCATCCGTGCGTCGCTGCGGTCCGGTCCCAGGTCGACGGGCACGTGCTCCTTCTGCCGACCACTGGCGACAACATCGATGTACTGTGGAGACCTCACGCCCCACGTGTTGAGCAATTCGGCGGTACGTCCACCCGGCCTCCCGCATACCCACTATACGCCATCGCTCAAAGTCCGTCAACTGCACATACGGTTCACGTCCACGCTGTCGCGGCATGCTACCAGTGTTAAAGACTGCGATGGAGCTCCGTTTGCCACGGCAAACTGGCTGACACTGACGGCGGCGGTGCACAAATGCTGCGCAGCTAGCGCCATTCGACGGCCAACACCGCGGTTCCTGGTGTGTCCGCTGTGCCGTGCGTGTGATCATTGCTTGTACAGCCCTCTCGCAGTGTCCGGAGCAAGTATGGTGGGTCTGACACACCGGTGTCAATGTGTTCTTTTTTCCATTTCCAGGAGTGTATATAAATGACCTAGTAGATAGTGTCGGAAGTTCCATGCGGCTTTTCGCGGATGATGCTGTAGTATACAGAGAAGTTGCAGCATTAGAAAATTGTTGCGAAATGCAGGAAGATCTGCAGCGGATACGCACTTGGTGCAGGGAGTGGCAACTGTCCCTTAACATAGACAAATGTAACGTATTGCGAATACATAGAAAGAAGGATCCTTTATTGTATGATTATATGATAGCGGAACAAACACTGGTAGCAGTTACTTCTGTAAAATATCTGGGAGTATGCGTGCGGAACGATTTGAAGTGGAATGATCATATAAAATTAATTGTTGGTAAGGCGGGTACCAGGTTGAGATTCATTGGGAGAGTGCTTAGAAAATGTAGTCCATCAACAAAGGAGGTGGCTTACAAAACACTCGTTCGACCTATACTTGAGTATTGCTCATCAGTGTGGGATCCGTACCAGATCGGGTTGACGGAGGAGATAGAGAAGATCCAAAGAACAGCAGCGCGTTTCGTCACAGGGTTATTTGGTAACCGTGATAGCGTTACGGAGATGTTTAATAAACTCAAGTGGCAGACTCTGCAGGAGAGGCGCTCTGCATCGCGGTGTAGCTTGCTCGCCAGGTTTCGAGAGGGTGCGTTTCTGGATGAGGTATCGAATATATTGCTTCCCCCTACTTATACCTCCCGAGGAGATCACGAATGTAAAATTAGAGAGATTAGAGCGCGCACGGAGGCTTTCAGAAAGTCGTTCTTCCCACGAACAATATGCGACTGGAACAGGAACGGGAGGTAATTACAGTGGCACGTAAAGTGCCCTCCGCCACACACCGTTGGGTGGCTTGCGGAGTATAAATGTAGATGTAGATGTAGATGAACTGAGGCTGTTGGTTATTAAAATTAAAATTAATATTTATACAGATTCTTGAGTTTCTCCCTGCGTATTTGATAATCATACATGTCGCCATCATCAGGTGAACTGACGGACTGAGCTACTGTGAACGTGCCGGTACGAAGATCCGTACGCTATGGATGCTCAGGGGCAACTGGGTTCGGTCGCGGCGCGAGCTCAGTCCGCCAGTTCACCTGATGATGACGACATGTATGATCGCCGAAATATTGTGCACGTTGGACACTGTAGACCGCCAGTACACCCGTAGATATTTTGATTAATATTTATACAGTTGCTGACAGAGCAGCGAAATGTTGAAAATGTTTAACTATGATCTTTGGCTGATGTGAGTAGACACAGAAGTTTGGAATAGATTTTCTCAAGAAGATTTCAGTGTAAATCCAATTACGGGGTTGTAACATTTCAACGTGTAGTTGGGAGTTGTGGACACCTTACGTAATTCCCGCGGACTCTAGAGGGCACGACGACTCTGTGTGAAGAACCTCTGGTCCAACAGAAACTTACCTGATAAACTTGGTCGCCCTCAGGACTTGGCGACATCTGCTGACAGTGTACTACAACGGTGTTGACCGGCCACTGAACAGCAGACAGAAGCGCCGGAGCGGAAAGCTGCCAGCAGCCGCAGACACAGACGCGAGTAATCAGCCACCCCCTTGCCACGTCAATTGATCCATCAGGCCCGCTGCCCCCTCGGCAGTCAGCGGCGGCGGAATTTTCACCAGCCTGCCGCCTCTCAGCCACCGCCCCCCTCGCCTGTGATCAATCTGCTTCACTTCTCTTCGCCTAATCGCCCTAATTTCTCCTTCAACAGCCTAGGAGGCATCTCACCTGTTTTGTCACTGTCCAGGCACGCAGTAATCGAGAGCCGAAACAAAACTCTGACGGACGTATATCTTCCACACTTCAGTTCATTGCTCCTATCGCTGTCAGTTGAAGCAACAAATTACTGTAACTAGTTACTGTTATTGTGTTTTACATGACGAGTTTCAGAGGATTAAACCTGCTTCATCAGGAAGATTTATGGCAATTAAGATGGCGTGGATGTATCGTATTTTTGACTGTTGGATGATCTGTGGTGCTGTCAGACAAAAAAACCTATTTCAGTAAAAAGTTTGGTCGATGTTTTTGTAGCACAAGAAAACAATGGGCGAGAGTGTTGTACCACGGAACAATTTTCTGATTTTCGCATTAGCACTGCAAGAGACGATTTCTTATTCTATTTTGAAACGATAGCATTCACTTTGCGCGCTGCATTCTCTTTCTGAAATTACAAAAATTATTCCGGAAAAAATAAGGTTTCTGAAAATGTGAGAAACGGTTCCAACGTACAGCATTGTCGTGCGCAAAGAAACAAGTATTTCAGTCAAAATTAAAAGTGTTTCAATAGAGAAAATCTTTTAAGTACTGTAGATAACAGTATATGTGTTACATTATTACTCTACTACACACTAATAAATTAGTAAGTCAAAGCACATTAAGAAGTACTATCATAAACCACTTACAAATTTAAAAAATTTGAAATAAAAGCTATTGGTAACTAACACAGATATCCACTTCCAAGACGAGGAGCTTTGTTAAGACATTAAAGAATCTCAGTCCTTTTTCAAACATCACGTGTTCCACGCACGGTAGATGATGTTGCATTACCAACGAAGAATGGCTTAATCGTCCACACATTGCGTAACTAGTTACTCACTGTAAAACTCTGTAGCAGAAGAATTAACAAATCAAATGGTTCTAATGGCTCTGAGCACTGTGGGACTTAACTTCTGAGGTCATCAGTCCCCTAGAACTTAGAACTACTTAAACCTAACTAACCTAAGGACATAACACACATGGCAGGATTCGAACCTGCGACAGTAGCGGTCGCGCTGTTTCAAACTGTAGCGCCTAGAACCGCTCGGTCACTCCGGCCGGCGAAGAATTAACAACATCCATCAAACACCTTTAATATATTATACAGTAGTGAAATATTAAGTAATATTGTCGCAGAAGAAGCTGAGTAGCACAGTCACCGTGGTGTAGTGGTTATGATACTAGACTGTTACAGCTCAGGTGTGTTTTGAACTCACGACCCTCGTTGGAACAGTCTAGTATCATAACCACTACACCACGCTGACTGTGCTACTCAGCTTCTTCTTAAGTGTCTCCAACAAGGCGGATTGAAACTTATCCAAGAAAGTGTCTCTTTGGAGCAAAACAAAACAAAATACTTGGACACCTTGTGTCAAACGAAGGTGTGCGCCCAGACCCGGAAAAGGTGAGATCTATAACGGAATTTTCTATTCCTAAAAGTATTAGAGATGTGAGAATCTTCCTCGGATTATGTTCTTATAACCGTCGTTTTATCAACGACTTTTGTATCAAAGCCAGGCCACTCTAAGAGTTGTTAAAAGCCGATGCTAAATTTATCTGGGGTGGTGTTCAACAAGATTCTTTAGACGTGCTGCGAAAAGCTGTGACGACTGACCCTGTACTTGGTCTGTTTGATGACAGCGCACCTACAGAAGTACACACAGATGCCAGTGGGTATGGGATCGGTGCTATTCTGATGCAAATTTCGGATGGATGCTTCTAGGAAACTTGCAAACGCCGAGAGAAACTACTCATCTATAGAAAGAGAATGTCTTGCTGTGATCTGGGCCATGTGCAAATAACGGCAGTATCTCTATGGAAGGCCATTCACAGTTGTTACACACAATCAATCACTTTGTTGGTTGACAGGTCTTAAGGATCCCACAGAACGACTCGCCAGGTGGGCACTACGTCTTCAAGAGTATGACATTACCACAGAGCACAAAAGTGGAGGAAAACACCAAGATGCCGACTGTCTCTCAAGAAACCCTGTGTAAGACCATCAAGACTTTGATGAAGATAGTGACTGTCTCGCTGCACTCCAGGATCTCCCTGCTGAGCAGAAAAAGGACGCCAAGATATCTCAAATTATGCTTGCCTCAAATCGGTCAGAGGATGTGAAAGGACAATTGAAGGGAGTAAATGGATTACTTTGCAATAAAAACATTGATCGGTGGCTACCAGTGATTCCTAAACACATGAGATTAGATGTTCTACAGAACATTCTAGTACAATGATCCTTAACATCTGTGGATATTTCTAGAGTGTACTTGAACCGAACATAGAAATTAAAATTTTACCGTTTAGGTGAGTTTTGAACTAACGACTCGCTACACAACAGTTCAGTATCATAACTACTACACCACGGTAGGTGTGCTATTCAGCTCCTTCTGCGACAGTCTTTACAAGTGCTGCATACTACACAAGCTCCTGTCTTACAACAGAAACAGTAGAAAATATGGTCGTGCGGTAGCGTTCTCGCTTCCCACGCCCGGGTTCCCGGGTTCGATTCCCGGCGGGGTCAGGGATTTTCCCTGCCTCGTGATGGCTGGGTGTTGTGTGATGTCCTTAGGTTGGTTAGGTTTAAGTAGTTCTAAGTTCTAGGGGACTGACGACCATAGATGTTAAGTCCCATAGTGCTCAGAGCCATTTGAACCATTTTAGTAGAAAATATGGCGGTTCCTTGTGTGCGTTCCTTAATGGGATTCTAAAATCAGTCCCTATGTGGGGAAGCAAGCGCTGTATCTGTATGTCTACGATGGCGAGTGAGAGGTTTTCCCCCATCACTCGGCTAAGATCAAGCCGGCAGCACTTGACACATACCCGTGCAGAGCGAATAAATAGCTGTCCAGTAATCTACAGTGAAATTAAATGTTTATGTAATGTTACAAGACGTCGCCAGATTATGTAAAATAATGCCTATGTTAAATAGTTTGAGTCTGAGCATGATCCTTTAATTAATTTCTTAAAAAACTTATGTTTTACTAAATTTCAAAACTGTGTAATATTACAGTCACAATGTTATAGTTCAGGATTTAGGTTCAGTTTATTACAAAAAGTTCATTGTTACAAAAAACTTCATGAAAATGAAGCTACCTCTCTCACTTTTTGAATTATTAGACAAAAAGAATTTCCGAGAAAAATTGTAAAAACTAGCTAGATTAACTTACATTTGTAATTATGATACGAATCTAAAATGACAACACTACATTCCGTACAAGTAATAATGAAGCTGCAACAATTTTCAAGATGATTAAGTAATTTGATGAAGGTACAGAAGTTAGAAAAGAGACAGTTTCGAGGTCACCACCTACCCTTGGTTCCGTTTGAAAAGCTCTGGAGCTCCAAGTTTGTGTTATCGGGCTGAGAATTCCATGAAACCAAAACAGAGTAGTTTTACTCAGAGAAAAATTGGGAACGTTGCAAATCTTCAATTAACAACGATATAAACATTTTTTATTTGAAAATGGTGCTACGTGGGCACTGCTGCTGACGCTGGAAGCATTCCAACAGTAGATGTTCTGTTTGTCGTCCACATTGAGAGTACATAAAGACCAACGTGTCTGCTCCGATAGGTTATTCGACCATCGTCAGTCGCCCACGCACTCTAAGTCTCAGGTGACACCAGAGATGACTGGCTCGAGTGATTTTCGATTGATTTTATTATCACGCAAATTTTGTGTAACTGTGTAAAAGTGAACCTGTAAACATTAATTATGTACTGGAATGCCTGTGCTTCGTTTTCGTTGTTTTTTTTTTTTGTGCCACCCGCAATATTACAGGAAACCGTATGGCAAGTAGCATAATGTATTCATTAATTCTGCGGTGAACAATTAAATGTACTTACTTAACAGACAGAGCGGTAATTAGTAATGTTTTCAAATCCGAGTGCAAGTGGTCTCCGAACTGTGTCTAGTGCTGAACGTGATAGGAAAAACGTTAATGAATTGCTAAAGTGCTTCCTGCGCGTGTGATCATTTACCAAAATATACTAATTCTTAAACGACAGTACAGTTTTATTTATCATCGTAGTTCTTCAAGCCTCCGGAGTAAACATATGGATATAGAAAGTTTTCTTGCTGTTTCGGAGACCTGTGTTGTGTACTTGTGAACTGGAGGTTACGGGCAGCACGTTCTCCATCGATTTCTGACTGACCGCACAGTTAATCTTCGGGCCCACATGAAAGACTATGTTATTCAGAAATCACAAAAACCAAACTTTCGAAGAGTTCAACTTCACAAATATTCAGCAAAATTAAAACAGAAAGCCGGCCGTTGTGGCCAAGCGGTTCTAGGCGCTTCAGTCTGTAACCGCGCCACTGCTACGGTCGCAGGTTCGAATCCTGCCTCGGGCATGGATGTACGTGATGTCCTTAGGTTAGTTAGGTTTAAGTAGTTGTAAGTTATAGGGGACTGATGACCTCAGATGTTAAGGCCCATAGTGCTCAGAGCCATTTGAACCATTTTTAAAGCAGAAAAATCCTAAAATTTTAACTGTCGCCTCACAACTAGATTGAAACACTTGTTAGTAACGCATAACATGATCTGGAGATGCACCAACTATTGCCACCCCTTGTAGACGCCACCGTGGGGTGTCGGTAGCTGGGTGGGGTTGGACGAACGCCTGGCGGCGCCACAGAAACAGCCTGTAAATACTCTATGCTCTTTATTATTCATCCCGCCCACTCCAGTACAGGATAGCGACGACTTGGCCGTGGAATTCTGCTGTCCTGGGTGTTGTTGTGCCCAGGATTGCGCAAGGGATGCAGTGTGGGACGGCCGGGGCTTTCGTGATGCAACCTATTCCGCCAGCAGCGTTTCTCCGAGCCCAGCGGCCCAAGCCAGGCTCACGTGCTGCGGCAGCGCGTTCCTCGCCCCGGTGGACAAGTATCCGAGCTAGTGAGTAGGGAGCAGTTAGCATGGGCTGCTGTAGCGGCGGCTCCACAACCGAACAGCTTCAGGACGGGCTGCCCTGGCGTATATGCGGATATGCAATCCTCGATCCGCATCCCATACAGCGGCCAGGCGGCACGTCCTCTGTGGTGGGGGAGTTGCTGTGCTGACAGAAGTAATTTTAGCGCAAATGGATTAGGCATATGTACTCTTCCGAGCGATCTACGCCTCTTAGCACATCCATTAAACACTTCGGCTTGTACAGCCTTGTTGCTACAGCACTGCTGGGTCAGCTATTTCCACGGAGTGACAGGCTGGCCTGCCTTGCAACACAGTGACTGGTGTGTAACATTTTGCAAAGCCCGACACCCGTCGTCTCCTGTAGCTGGTGCTGATTGCTATTTTCTTTCTAACTTGCCGTATTTATGACCAAATATAGTTTGAGGGCTACATTACCCTTGCGAGGTGCCGGGGCTAGCAGTGAATTTAACACTAAATTCTTCTAGAACCTTCATATGGAAATGATGCTCTAAGCCCCCCTTTTCTAACTCCGACTTTTTCTGTTGCACATAGATTAAGAAGAAACTCGAACTGACTGTAATCGACCCTGCAAGTGGAGCAGAAAAGACTTTGGCACTGGCAATAATTTAATTTGATAGAAATTTATCTGATAAATGAAAGGGTTGCTCTGCCGATCAACAGAATGAAAGTTCTGTCCAAAATAACAATTTGATTTATTATGACTAAACTCAAAATAATAAACAAAACACATGAAACATTTACAATACGTCAAATTGGATACTCAAATAAATGCTGTGAAGGTGAAGTTCTCCATAAACTACACTCCTGGAAATGGAAAAAAGAACACATTGACACCGGTGTGTCAGCCCCACCATACTTGCTCCGGACACTGCGAGAGGGCTGTACAAGCAATGATCACACGCACGGCACAGCGGACACACCAGGAACCGCGGTGTTGGCCGTCGAATGGCGCTAGCTGCGCAGCATTTGTGCACCGCCGCCGTCAGTGTCAGCCAGTTTGCCGGGGCATACGGAGCTCCATCGCAGTCTTTAACACTGGTAGCATGCCGCGACAGCGTGGACGTGAACCGTATGTGCAGTTGACGGACTTTGAGCGAGGGCGTATAGTGGGCATGCGGGAGGCCGGGTGGACGTACCGCCGAATTGCTCAACGCGTGGGGCGTGAGGTCTCCACAGTACATCGATGTTGTCGCCAGTGGTCGGCGGAAGGTGCACGTGCCCGTCGACCTGGGACCGGACCGCAGCGACGCACGGATGCACGCCAAGACCGTAGGATCCTACGCAGTGCCGTAGGGGACCACACCGCCACTTCCCAGCAAATTAGGGACACTGTTGCTCCTGGGGTATCGGCGAGGACCATTCGTAACCGTCTCCATGAAGCTGGGCTACGGTCCCGCACACCGTTAGGCCGTCTTCCGCTCACGCCCCAACATCGTGCAGCCCGCCTCCAGTGGTGTCGCGACAGGCGTGAATGGAGGGACGAATGGAGACGTGTCGTCTTCAGCGATGAGAGTCGCATCTGCCTTGGTGCCAATGATGGTCGTATGCGTGTTTGGCGCCGTGCAGGTGAGCGCCACAATCAGGACTGCATACGACCGAGGCACACAGGGCCAACACCCGGCATCATGGTGTGGGGAGCGATCTCCTACACTGGCCGTACACCACTGGTGATCGTCGAGGGTACACTGAATAGTGCACGGTACATCCAAACCGTCATCGAACCCATCGTTCTACCATTCCTAGACCGGCAAGGGAACTTGCTGTTCCAACAGGACAATGCACGTCCGCATGTATCCCGTGCCACCCAACGTGCTCTAGAAGGTGTAAGTCAACTACCCTGGCCAGCAAGATCTCCGGATCTGTCCCCCATTGAGCATGTTTGGGATTGGATGAAGCGTCGTCTCACGCGGTCTGCACGTCCAGCACGAACGCTGGTCCAACTGAGGCGCCAGGTGGAAATGGCATGGCAAGCCGTTCCACAGGACTACATCTAGGATCTCTACGATCGTCTCCATGGGAGAATAGCAGCCTGCATTGCTGCGAAAGGTGGATATACACTGTACTAGTGCCGACATTGTGCATGCTCTGTTGCCTGTGTCTATGTGCCTGTGGTTCTGTCAGTGTGATCATGTGATGTATCTGACCCCAGGAATGTGTCAATAAAGTTTCCCCTTCCTGGGACAATGAATTCACGGTGTTCTTATTTCAATTTCCAGGAGTGTAGATTGTGACATTTATGACCAAGTGGTATGTGGAGCCAATTCCTTGCAACTCAAATCTTAAGAGAAAACCCAGCCAACCCAACATTAATTGCTGCTACAATAGTGAGAACTCAGACAATGAACCCCCGAGACAGAAACACGTTAGAAAAGACGGGAACAGGCGCGCTCTGCTGAGCTCTGATTGTCACATAGCTAAATTCCCTAATCTCCCTGTGCTGCGGACATACATTACCATGCTGTCTTCTTAATTGCAAGGACACAATCTGGCATACCGGAGGCGATGGCTGGTTGCTTCGACGTCCCGTCGTGGTGACGATAATGTCGCGAGTATAGCCCGAAACAAATTATCCTGGTCAGGTTGTTCCAGACTAAAGACTTCTTATCAATACAAATGCACCTCTGAGGGAGACGAAGAAGGCTTGCCACACAATCACTGACAGTACAGTGATAGATTTTAACAAGCGAAGTCACACAGTAATTCCGATACAGTCAACTTTAGCCAAAACTGCTCAAGACGGACAACATAGGCTGCTTGTACGCAGAACGCTTAATTGCCAATTGTACTCGGAAAGTTACATTGAAGTCGAAACGTCAGCAACTTCGTCAAATAGTTACAATTAAATGAAAGTATATTAGACAGCCAACGGAAGGCAGGCTGTCCAGAGCAGCGAGAGCTCAGTCTCGTAACCTACTCCGACCGAAAGGCGAGGGCCGACTCTCTCAAGAGCACCAGTACAATCCGAACACAGAACATTCCCACCCACACGACAGTGGCCGTGGTTAAAACGTGCCAATCAGCAACTCGAAATGCGGCGGAAAATTCCACTCTATTGCCGAAGCACTACTGTTCCACCAGTGGAGATACTTGGCGCCAATTTATGAGCCGACGTTGCTACGTCACGGAGCTATCCCCTGAGCAAGCCAATCACAGTTATGATTTTGCAGAAAACGCTGGAATGTGCGCTTCCCCCCCCCCCCCCCCCCCCCCCCCCGGACTGCCAGGGAACACAAGTCATTCCCACGCCTCGCTGGAAGCCAGTCAGAAAGTGTTTTCACTGAGTTTCGGCGAAGTAACGGAATCTCTAGCCCCAGCTGCTCCTTCAGGCCCCTGTGGGGGTGTCGTTCCCGCTCTTATGACAATGTCGGCGTCTGGACAGCATCCACTCGACTCACTCACACCCGTCGGCATAACCCTTTCAAGATCAGTAGAACCCGCCTGTCACCGGACCACCCGGGTGACGAGAGACTCTGCGTGGGAAGTCCGCGTGTAAAGCAATAGCAACTTTTTACCACATGCAATTAGAGAGGAAAACATTCATATCTTCTGAGTTCTCAATATTAGCCTTGTAATGACAGTACTCGGTACTTTCCCAAATCAAATTACTCAGAGTAAGATGAAATATGAGAGGGGACAAGTCACTGTTTGCATCTAAAGGCATGCCACCTCTCACCCTCTCCCATAGCAGGACTCGGTCTGTCGTGTCATCTTAAAACTAGCTTACATTTGTGCAGTGTAAAATAAAAGTTCTCTTGCAGGTAGCCTTATTGGCTTTATTTCGCTTTAAGTTCGTTATTAGTCTTATCATTATTATTTTCTTATGCTCATCTTGTCCTAAGCTCTGACAGTTTCTTCCCAGCCTCTCTTAGCTCATCCGCACTTCCGCTTAATCTGCATTTACGATTGCCTCCATTGTCTCCTTGACTCTGGGAATGCAGTCCACGCCAGCCGCTGTGCCCGAGTGGTTCTAGGCGCTTCATTCCGGAACCGCACTGCTGCTATGGTCGCACGTTCGAATTCTGCCTCGGGCATGGATGTGTGTGATGTCCTTAGGTTAGTTAGGTTTAAGTAGTTGTAAGTCTAGGGGAGTGATGACCTCAGATGTTAAGTCCCATAGTGCTTAGGGCCATTTGAACCAATGCAGCCCACTGGAGTTTGAGTAGTAGCTTGTTCTGTCCGTCGTTCAGTGTTCTGCTTCTTGTAAATAAAAACTAAAACTATGCATAGTAGAGTAAGTGTCACTGTGGGACTTGATGTGAAAGCAGTCAACGTGGTTCCATTTTGGTATTGTTCCTCCTTGTGTTGCTCTACGTGGTGCATCAGCGTCTCCGCACAGTTTCGCCCCACCCTGCTCGTAAGAGAGTTTATCCGTGGAATGAATGAACTCTGGTCAAAACGTCTGCTTTAGAATATTCAAACTCGTGTTTGGCAGCTCTTCTGTAGGCTCCTCTGGCAAATTCAACTTAAGCTTAGAAATGCTGAGCTGCATCATTTCCGAGATTGTGGCAGACAGTGGAAAAGTAGATACCACTACTTTGCATGACATCCCATTTGTCAACTATCCACTCCCAACGAATTATACCCTTTTCATTGTCGTAAGCTTCCCCTGCTGGGAGCAACTGGCTACTGCTACTACTTTACTATAAATGAGTACAACCAGTGTGCCTCAACTTGCTGTAAGTGCAACTCAGGCCTAATTTCTTCTTTCGTACAGTCTCTTCCTCCTTCTTGTCCCAACAATAACTTCACTGTGTTTAAGTTCTGGCCGTAGCTCATTACCCTGTGTGGACGCTTCTTCCCTATATAGCACGTTTCCTACTCCACTTCCTTCATTTCTGCAAGCCTGCTTTTCTCCTCTGCAATTAAAAACAACTGCTTCACGTTTACCCTGTCAAATTTCTTCTGCATTCACCACATGACTGGATAGGCATGGGCTGCGTATCATTGATATCATTTCTGTTTTCCTGATACTGGAAAGCAGATCGAGATGTATACTCGTGCTCCATCAGTTCTCGCTTGTAAGGTGCCTCTTACGTGAGGAAGACATTTTTACCAGTTTTAATAAATTATTGTCTCTTATTGATGTATTCACGATAATTAGGAAGTGCTGTAGTCCGTAGCCGGCCATGAGTCTGAGAGCATTCTCCACGCTGGCTGGCAAGGTGATGAAGCGACCATATGTCGCGCGTAGTGGGGTGGGGCTGGACCGTAACAACAAGCGTCAGCCTGGGAAATATACATGGCGGGAAGTACCGCCATCTCGGCGCCAAAGTCACCGATTTTGTTTATTTATATTTAATAATTAAAGTCATTTATGACAACATGAATGCTAGGAGGAGCCTCTGGATGTTTAAAACTATTTATCATAATTTTGCCTCGTTGAAATTCACACCCGTTCATTAACAAATGCATGTCTTAGTAAGTACGAACTTGATCAGAAATACACGGACTGTGAAGAAACTAGTAAGAGATACGGACTGCGCGCCAAAGTCGGCAGTCGGCGTTAAGAGCTCTTCCTGTCTTGTTCGATGGTAGCCATGCTCTCGATTACGAGTAGTTTGTGACATGAGTGTTTCATTATTGATCTAATAGGAATAAAGTAATATTACGGCATTCTGAATGTTAATTTCGAGTAAATAGGTACCCCAAAGTTTATCGACAGCAGTTTCAGATAATTAGCTTCCACCGACAGAGACATCCAATGCGCCAATGAAGGATCTCCACGGGACGACATTTACGAGAGCTGCACCGCGCACAGGTAGGAGGAAATCCGACGACACGACCCAACAAGGCGGATGACGGAAGGTCCGACTTACACTCTCAAATTCCGGGTGGAAATGCTGATCAGTTATACTGTACGTCACATATACCACACTCTATGGACTCGCTGCTAAGCTGAGTAATAACAGTATCAGTTTAGAAGCGAGGGGATCTAGCACGCTTCTATGTTGCTGTGTTGAAATAGAGAGGTAAACTTTCATGACTAGGTTCCGCGATCAGATTTAACTCGCTGTAATTCCTTCTGCATTTTCCGTAACCCCTCCAGGTATTGATTTGGTGACAGCAAGTTCGCACCCGGTACCCTCGTAACTCATGCTGGATGGCTTCCCGTACTCCTCGCACATTCCACACACTGTTTTCCAATAATTGCAACCACTTCGTTATTATTATTTCCTTATCCAACAGCTCCTCTCTGGCCTGCAACACTTTTAAATTCCGATTTGCTGAGTCTTCCACAGTTCTTGCATAATTCATTATTTCCCCAGTCAGTTTGAGTAACAACCGAGTATTATTCAATGCATCTTTCTTCAAATTCGCGATCTGTGTTGGCTGCTGTTCACTAACTCGCTGCTTTGTTCCCTTTAACCCATTGTCTCATAACCTTCACCATACCGTTCACCTTCCTGATATCTTCCGCCATAGCTGTCCTGAGCACAGTTCCCAGAACTGAAATTTCTCATGTTGAGAAATGAGAAGGAGTGATTTGTTTCGCTTGGTAAATAATGTTCTGTACCCGAGATCGCATTGTGGCAAGTCGACCTCCTGCGACGATCCAACCTCTTTTCCTCCTCATACGTGGTATGATCTCCAGATCCTGCGTCTTTTCATGCCGCAGTTTCTCGTAATGATCTCCAGATCCTGCGTCTTTTCATTCTGCAGTTTCTAGTAAGACCCATATATCTTCGTGCGCTCGGCGAAAATTTCCGTGAACATTCCATCACTCCTTACACCCTGCCAAAAACTGTTAAACGCTTCCACCAATTTTCTCACTTCGTTCCGCATTTGCCATGCGTTGAATACTACCTGTTTCATCCAGCGGTGACGCCTGTCTGTTAAGTCTTGATGCTTTGCGAACAGCACTCTCCCTTCCAGGTGCTGATTCCACAGTGCCCTTACTCCAACGACGACCATGGCCCGCATCATCTCCATCTTGCCTCCTGACGCTCTAAACATGAAGACAGGGATTCCTACTAGCATTTCTTCCCCCTCAAAAGCCTTGCTGCCCTACAGCAGTCCCTCTCGTCTGCATTAAGAGAATATATTACACTTATATCCAACAAACAAAATACTAAAAAAACGTATCTCCTTGCTCTTAACGCATAGCCGGCCGCGGTGGTCTCGCGGTTCTAGGTGCGCAGTCCGGAACCGTGCGACTGCTACGGTCGCAGGTTCGAATCCTGCCTCGGGCATGGATGTGTGTGATGTCCTTAGGTTAGTTAGGTTTAAGTAGTTCTAAGTTCTAGGGGACTGATAACCACAGCAGTTGAGTCCCATACTGCTCAGAGCCATTTGAAATCTTAACGCATATGGGACTCCTCGCCTCGATTTGTCCTCATCTTCCTGTCCGTTTCTCTGCATTCCCCTTTCGCTTTCTTCATTCGACCCAGTTCCATAACGTCTTTAATAGCGTCCAGACTCCCCCAACAAGGTTCAGACAGCCAAAATATACAATCGTCCTCCTTGTATGTAACTGGATCTTGACGTTTACTAGTGATGTAGTTTCTACCACCTGATATTCCCCCTGATAAACTCTTAATGAATTTTTTCGTCTTCTTTTTCGGAGTACTGTGGTATTCTTGCTGCGCAGCTCACTGCTTCCTCTATACCCTTGCCGCGTGGGGTAGCCGCACGGTCTGGGGTGTCTTGACACGGTCCCGGCGGTTCCCCCCACCCGTCGGAGGTTCGAGTCCTCCCGCAGGCATGGGTGTGTGTGTTGTCCTCAGCTTAAGTTAGTTAAGTAGTGCGTAAGCCTCAGCAGTTTGGTCCCATAAGACCTTACTAGAAATTTCCAAATTTCTATTCCCTCTGCGCTAGCACTGCATACCCTACTCCATACTTCTCTTAGAACCCTAGAATTCTTTAGCAGATTCTCTCCGTCTTACCTTTCTTGGATTTTATTAAGTCGAACAGTGATGGCATCTTACGCCCATGCACTACCTCATGATGGGAAAACCAAGTATTCATGTGCTACTTTGAATTATATTCTGCGACAACATATTTCAAATAAACGTTCCAATTGCTGTGGTGAACGTCAGCATAGTACCCTAACATCTTCGATATCATTCTATGGACCTTCTCCATTCTTCCTTTAGCTTGCGGATGTAGGACGAGTTAATTTCTTTACACACATCAGCCGACACAATTCTTTGAACACATTTGAGAGAAAGTTGATTCTCTCACCAGTCACTATCGCCTCAGATACTCCAGACCTCAGTATCCAATTGTTAACTAGCGCTTATACTACCATTACTGCCTGTTGGTTTGGCACAGCGACCATTTCAACGTACCTTCTGGCGCGAAGCAAGTAATTTTGTGTAGTGAATACCCATATAAAATGCAAAAATGGATGCGTGTACTTATATATGTATGTTACACATCTCCTCGTACACTACTGGACGAGTTTCAACCCAACATGGTACACATATCATCTACTGTCTGGAAGGAGTCACTGCAGGGGTAAGAACCGCTCACCTTTCAAAGGGATTGTGTAGCACACAGCGTGACAATACCCAAAGTTTGCTTACCCAGTATTTGAGAACGAGAGCATTTAGAGACTTGCAACGAACTTTACACATACTTTCAAAACCTTACGAAACTTCTTCTCGCTGAAGACCCCCACAAAATAATGATTGGTAGAGCGCGATGGGAATGTGGATCGGCCGTGAGGCGTGCCGAGACAGTCCGCAAGGTTCAAACTGGATCCTAATTTTTTTAAGCCGTGTATATTTGTAATTATTGTTTGTTCTGCTGAAAGACGTACGGAAATATGTGACGTTGCATCTCTGACAATAACAGAATTCTGATTGAGAACAGAAAAAAAACAGAAATTAATTACTCTTCCGACATATCATCAAGAAATCAATTCTCAAGTATCTGACTACGAGTTTTCAAATATTCTGTAAAACTCCCAACAACTTTCCTGCAGTGCTCCTAATACGCAACGGACGACTTACCTCGTCTTACCACTGCCACTGCGTGATCAGTAACATGCTCAAAATGTTTCAAAAGCAATACTGCAATCCATGCAGATTGCAATGTATGGTCATAATAATTGCAATTACTAATGCCATATTTTTAATATAGAAAAATTGGTCGGCCGTTGTGGCCGAGCGGTTCTGGGCGCTTCAGTCCGGATCCACGCTGCTGCTACGGTCGCACGTACGAATCCTGCCTTGGGCATGGATGTGTGTGATGTCCTTAGGTTAGTTAGATTTATGTAGTTCTAAGTCTAGGGTACTGATGACCTCAGATGTTAAGTCCCATAGTGCTCAGAGCAATTTTAACCAATTTTAGAAAAATTGAATTATCATGAAGAGTTTGGTCAACTAGCTTCAAACGGTGCAAAAAATTGAAAGAAACCGATAAAGACTTTAATTTAATATTTTCGCAAATTAGTTTATTTGAATACTGACAAACTTTACACAGACCTTAATTCTTCCACAATGTCTGTACTCAATAAACACGTTTCTGGCCACAACTAAGATACGAATATTACTCTCGATGTGTGCATAAAAATATCTGACAAAATCCCTCCAGTGCGTAAGTTGTCAACTACGTGCAACAAGAAGGCAAATAATCAAAAATCCTCAATTAATACCAAAGTCTCCTCCGGCGCTACTTGCACGATCGCGGCAGGCTGTGATCTCTCATGGTGAGTGGCTTCTCTCCACCGCAGGCTGCGTTCGACCATTTCCGGCTCATCACGACAACTGTTCGCTCGCTGCTACTTCCGATAATAATGTCTTAGACTCAAAGTTTGTGTATGCACACCACAGCAGAATCATTGGTCATTGCAAAGAAATATTAACGTCCAACTTTCAAGATGCGATAACGCTGTGTCCCGGGTGGCGCAGTCCTTAACGCACCGGCCTAGTGAGCAGGAGATCCCAGGTTCGAATCCCATTCCGGTACCCATTTCCTCTCGTGTGATTGCGCGTAATGTCCCAATGCAGCTGACAGTATTGATCCCCTCCCTTTCCTTTCCTTTCTTCCTCTCTCCACCTTCAATTGACACGTAAAACAGATGGAGAATACTTAAGACAAAGAAATTGTACAAACAGCTATAATGCTTCACAATTGGAAGAACGAGAAGCAGACTGCGTGCCATAGTCGCCAGTCACCGATAGGATGCCTCCCAATCTACTTCTGTCGTAAGATGATTCAGATGGCTCTGAGCACTATGGGACTTAACAGCTGATGTCATCAGTCCCCTAGAACTTAGAACTACTTAAACCAGACTAACCTAAGGACATCACACACATCCATGCCCGAGGCAGGATTCGAACCTGCGACCGAAGCGGTCGCGCGGTTCCAGACTGTAGCGCCTAGAATCGCTCGACCATCCCGGCCGGCTAAACGGTAGGAAGAAATACTACGTAATCCAAGGACGGTCTGTCTCAATCACTGTCCTCCCTTCTATTCCAGTCTCGTATTGTTCGTGGAAAGAAAGAATGTCGGTATGTTTCTGTGTGGGCTCTAATCTCTCTGATTTTATCCTCATGGTCTCTTCGCGAGATATACGTACGAGGGAGCAATATACTGCTTGACTCCTTGGTGAAGGGATGTTCTCGAAACTTCAACAAAAGCCCGTACCGAGCTACTGAGAGTCTCTCCTGCAGAGTCTTCCACTGGAGTTTATCTATCATCCCCGTAACGCTTTCGCGATTACTGATTGATCCTGTAACGAAGCGTGCTACTCTCCTTTGGATCTTCTCTGTCTCTTATATCAACCCTATCTGGTACGGACCCCACACCGGTGAGCAGTATTCAAGCAGTGGGCGAACAAGTGTACTGTATCCAGAATGAGATTTTCACTCTGCAGCGGAGTGTGCGCTGATATGAAACTTCCTGGCAGATTAAAACTGTGTGCCCGACCGAGACTTGAACTCGGGACCTTTGCCTTTCGCGGGCAAGTGCTCTACCATCTGAGCTACCGAAGCACGACTCACGACCGGTACTCACAACTTTACTTCTGCCAGTACCTCGTCTCCTACCTTCCAAACTTTGCAGAAGCTCTCCTGCGAACCTTGCAGAACTATCACTCCTGAAAGAAAGGATATTGCAGAGACATGGCTTAGCCACAGCCTGGGGGATGTTTCCAGAATGAGATTTTCACTCTGCAGCGGAGTGTGCGCTGATATGAAACTTCCTGGCAGATTAAAACTGTGTGCCCGACCGAGACTCGAACTCGGGACCTTTGCCTTTCGCGGGCAAGTGCTCTGCCATCTGAGCTACCGAAGCACGACTCACGACCGGTACTCACAACTTTACTTCTACCAGTACCTCGTCTCCTACCTTCCAAACTTTACAGAAGCTCTCCTGCGAGGAGTGCTGGTTCTGCAAGGTTCGCAGGAGATGGGTCAATGGCTCTGAGCACTATGGGACTTAACATCTATGGTCATCAGTCCCCTAGAACTTAGAACTACTTAAACCTAACTAACCTAAGGACATCACACAACACCCAGTCATCACGAGGCAGAGATAATCCTTAACCCCGCCGGGAATCGAACCCGGGAACCCGTGCGTGGGAAGCGAGAACGCTACCGCACGACCACGAGCTGCGGACTTCGCAGGAGAGCTTCTGTAAAGTTTGGAAGGTAGGAGACGAGGTACTGGCAGAAGTAAAGTTGTGAGTACCGGTCGTGAGTCGTGCTTCGGTAGCTCAGATGGTAGAGCACTTGTCCGCGAAAGGCAAAGGTCCCGAGTTCGAGTCTCGGTCGGGCACACAGTTTTAATCTGCCAGGAAGTTTCAAGTGTACTGTAACCTACTTCCTTTGTTTTCGGACTGCATATCCTTAGGATTCTTCCAATGAATCTCAGTCTAGCATCTGCTTTACAGAGGATTAATTTTTATGATCAATCCATTTTAAATCACTCCTAATGCCTACACCCAGATAATTTATGGAATTAACTGCTTCCATTCGCTGACCTGCTATATTGTAGCTAAATGATAAAGGATCTTTCTTTCTATGTATTCGCAGCACATTAGATTCGTCTATATTGAGATACAATTGCCATTCCCTGTACAATGCGTCAATTCGTTGCAGATCCTCCTGAATTTTCAGTACAATTTTCCATTGTTACAACATCTAGATATACTACAGCATCATCCGAAAAAAGTCTCTAGTCTCTGTGAACTTCCGATGTTATCCACAAGGGCATTTATATATATTGTGAATAGCAACGGTCCTACGACACTCCCCTGCGGCACGCCTGAAATCACTCTTACTTCGGAAGACTTCTCTCCATTGAGAGTGACATGCTGCGTTCTGTTTTCTAGAAACTCTTCAATCCAATCACACAACTGGTCTGATAGTCCATATGCCCTTACTTTGTTCATTAAACGACTGTGGGGAACTGTATCAAACCCCTTGCTGAAGTCAAGAAACACGGCATCTATCTGGGAACCCGTGTCTATGGCTCTCTGAGTCTCGTGGACGAATAGCGCGAGCTGGGTTTCACGCGATCGTCTTTTTCGAAACCCCAAACGTCACTGTGATCTGCTTCGCCAGTATGTGCTCCCTGCTCTACAGCAGATACGTGCTTTGGACTCAACTGCTTTGAAGCACGATGGAACTGCACCTCACATTTCTCCTGTGGTCAGTTGGTTACAAATTTGGAGAAAAGCGAATCAATGACCAATCGCTTCAAAGTACATGGCCACCAAGATTACCAGATTTGAATCCGTGCGGTTTGAGGCTGTGGTGTTATTTGAAGGACAAGCTTTATCAACGGCACGCAAACAAAGGCTGGGGATTGAAGATGAGCATAGCGAGGAAGGTAGCCAACATCCTACTTGAGATGTTCGGGCAGCGATAGAGCAGCCTCTAGTGAGGTTGCAGACTATCGTTGGTGCAGATGATCGTCACATTAAGCAACGTTTGTAACCCGGAAAGTAAACATAGTATGCAATTAACTAAATCTGTTCTCTCATATGGAAACTAAGATGTGTATCTTTCAATGGTTAAATCGTTATTGCTCTTTCGCATGTCCTTAAATTGTTTTATCAAAGTTTCTTTGTCTTACTATCACTCGTTTTTCATGGGGGCCCCCTCAAGTAGAGAAAGTTTAATTATAGCCACACTGTATGAAACGCCCGTTATTGACCTACCAGCCACACAGAAATCACCATTTTCTTCCACGTATGGATCACCTAATGCTCACCAGCTTTCGAAAATGACCTAATAATTTTTGGACAATCGAAGAGGAACGACCTGCTTCTAAAGAAGAAGCTGAAACTTTGCTGAAAATAAGCCCGTCATTAGCAACGTTTTCGCCCTGAATAACTTCTTTCGCTCTTACAATACAATTTGGACGATCTGTCAAGGCCGAGAGCAGCCACGATATTCTTTACCATTACAGATTTAGCCAGAGACGGCCGTAGTACAGAAGAAATATCGTAATAGGTTTGGTGTTCCCGCTGCTAGTACTCATCTATGCATTATGAGGACTGTTGTTGACATCTTAATAGACGTTAACAATTCTTCGTATGTTTCTTACGGCGTACTACCTATTGGGAAACTATATTCACGGTGTGGTCGTCGGAACGTCCAAACACGACAGGCCCTTTCCGTCAGTCTGTCACATCTCCACGTCGATTCATCTTGTGTGCTCTTTTAAGGAGGGATAGGACGTCAAACGGGCCGACTTGGAGAAGGAGAGGTATCACAGGACATTTTAATTTCCACTGTCTATACTTTTACAAATATATTCATAAAACTTTGTCAGCATCACCAGGAAGGATTCAGGATTCACACTCATTGAAGTGGAAGTTCGAAAACATAACAAAATAATTTTTTTACGGGTGAAATTTCATCATTTTTCACTTACTAATGGCTGCGTTTGTTGCTGTAGGTACACTTTTCTTCATAAGTTAGAGAGATTCTTCAATGAATTTTGCACATACCATACTTACAGGTGTATGAATCTCTAGAATTTATTTAATTTATGAAAAAACGAATGATCTGTTGTATTTTAAACTTCATGTTTAGAAAAAAAACAAATTTTGTAGTTAATTACCTCAATTTTTACCACAGTTTTCAATAGATTTGGAAAATTCTAGAGTTTCATATACCTTTAACTATGGTTTGTATGCTGTGCAAAATTCATTGAACCATCTCTCTTACTTATGAAGAAAAGTGTACCTATACCAACAAATGCTTCCATTAGTAAGTGAAAAAAATGATGAAATTTCACACGTAAAAAAATTTACTTCGTTATGTTTTCGAACTTCCACTGCTATGAGTGTGAATTCTGAATCCTTCCTGGTCATTCTGACAAAGTTTCATGAATTTATTTGTAAAAGTATAGACAGTGGAAATTAACATGTCCTGTGGTGCCTCTCCTGCTCCAGGTCAGCCCGTTTGACGTCCTACCCCCCCTTAAGGAGCGTCACTAATATTTGGTTGGCCAGATTCGTGACACAATGGTAAGGACCAGTGACAGAGCTTCAACCTGTACTAGACAGTTTTCAGCCCAAATTTTTGTTATCTGTCGTGTGTAAAATAACCGCAATTTGGATCTGGCAATCCTCACGACATCATTATTATCATCAGTTATTTCTCATTCAGTGTTGGTCTTTAGCTATACCTTTCATATTATTCGTGCCGCCATCTGCTGTTATGAACGTATTCGTACTTCCTCCTCCACAATTCTTTATGGTGCTATAATATTAACAAAAACTACAGGCCCAAGTACCGTAATTATGAGTAATTAACAAATGTGATACTAATTAACGGGCAAAACAGGTTTAATGAAGTGCACAATTTCAAGCACCGTGGGCAATGTATAAACACGAATAGCGCAGAAATATTGACAAATGGAGAATGTCATCAATAATTATATAAATATTTTCGTTTAGAACGGAAAAAACCACTCCATTGTCTTCAATAAAGCAACAAAATATCACTTTATTGAAGACATTTAGAACAGACGTAAGGGACAAAACTGTTCGTCATATATTACCGTCAGAGGATGACATGTGACGTTGAAGAGGAGCGTGGCTTGTTTGAGAGAGTGGCACGACGAAATTCAATTTGCCACATAAATCGTAAATAAATTTATGGTCGCGGTGAGGCGCGGCAGATAGCTGCAGCGGAAGATGAGAGAGTCCCGATGGTAGCACCGCGGTGACCGGCAGCTCATCCGTAGCTCGTCCCATCGTCCCACTAATTAAATGAGCACGCAGTAAACGACGCGAAACAAGGGACCAACTCATATGTGAAGGATGCGCGCCACTGAAAATGAAAATATCCTATGTAGTAAAACTTTTTCTGGCTGCGTGACGGTAATTACGAAACCACAGGCATATTAATCTCTTTTGCGAAGCAGCTACCAGAAGCTCTGTGTGTGAGTGTGTGAGTGCGCGAATCGACTACGTCAAACGCGAGCATAAAAATGGGACGTAATAAAAAAAAACGCTCATTAAAATGAGCCTTAATATCTCGTCCTTCAGAAGTAGGAAATGAACTCTGGCACATTTAAAATTAATAAATTTAAATGCGCGCCTGGAGGTGTATTGACACTGCGCGCCGCATCTGCCGTTGATATGCGTCCGAATCACAGTAATTAAAAGGAGGGCGCGGCCGTCCTCGCAAATCTGTCGGCACAGTCGCTGCCCGCAGACTGTGACGAACCCTAGGTGTCAACCCCGCCTCTCGTAAAACTCACTGTTTCCCTGTGTTCGGTCTCCTGATTGGTATTACGGGGAGAGGTATTTTCCAATCATCGAGCTGTTTCTTCAGCTTCCTTCTAAACTCCACAAGCCACTAATCTATTCTGTGCTACGGTGACAACTTCCAGTAAGAATGTCATTTCGGCTTTTCCTGTTCCATTCAGAAATGTTGCCAGTATGAGCTCGAATTTCCCTCGTTTTCTCATCGTGGTCGTTTCGTATGATATAATGTGAGGGGAAGTAATATGTTGCCTGTATCTTCTTCGCACGTATTGCCTCGGCGTTTTAACGGTGAACTTCTACATAAAGAATAACGCCTTTTTAACGCTACTGTTTAATGAGAATTTCCGTGGCTAATGCGCCCATGCTACACGTATTACTGAGGAAGTGAACCGCTCTTCTTATAACCTGTCTGGCATGGCATTTTCCTACAGTTAGTTTTATGTAGTAGTTTCAATGCATTTCCGTTTTGTTTACGCTCGTAATACTTAACAGTTTTGAGTGTTTGCAGCGATTCATCGCCTGTAGTGTAATAGAAAAGTAATCAGCCATACCACCTAGTAATGTGCAACACATTGTACTTCCTATGTTAAGAGTCAGCTTCCAGTCCCTACGTTTAGCGTTCATACTCGGCAGGTATTTATGTAGCCTATAAGGAAATAACTTTTCCATAAATTCGATTTTCCTAAGCGCAACAGCCTTTCTCTCGGACAGCCCCCGATGTCTCCGACCTTACAGCCAGATCATTTACACATACACTGAAGCGCCAAAGAATCTGGTATAGGCATGCGTATTCAAATACAAAGATATTTAAAGAGGCAGAATATGGCGCTGCAGTCGGCAACGCCTATATAAGAGAACAATTGGCTGTCGCAGTTGTTAGATCGGTTACTGCTGCTTAAATGGCAGATTATCAAGATTTAACTGAGTTTGAGGGTACACTGCATCTCCGAGTTAGTGATAAAGTGGGGATTTTCCCGTACGACCATTTCAGGAGTGTACCATGAATATCAGGAATCCCGTAAAACATCAAATCTCCGACATCGCTGCGGCTGGAAAAAAATCCTGTAAGAATAGGAACAACGACGACTGAAGAGAATTGTCCAACGTGACAGAAGTGCAACCCTTTCGCAAATTGCTGCAGATTTCAGTGCTGTGCCAACGACAAGTGTCAGCGTGCGAACCATTCAATGAAACATCATTGATATGGGCTTCCAGAGCTTAAGGCACACTCGTGTACCCTTGATGACTGCACGTCACAAGGCTTTACGCCTCGCCTGGGCCCATCAACACCGACATTGGACTATTGATGATTGCAAACATGTTGCCTGGTCGGACGCGTCTCGTTTCAAATTGTATGGACATGTACAGGTGTGGAGACAACCTCATGAATCCATGGACACTACATGTCAGCAAGGGACTGTTCAAGGTGGTGAAGCCTATGTAAGAGTGTGGGGCGTGTGCAGTTGGAGTGATGTGGGACCCCTGATACGTATAGATACGACTCTGACAGTTGAAAAAATGGTTCAAATGGCTCTGAGCACTATGGGACTTAACATCTGTGGTCATCAGTCCCCTAGAACTTAGAACTACTTAAACCTAACTAACCTAAGGACATCACACACATCCATGCCCGAGGCAGGATTCGAACCTGCGACCGTAGCAGTCGTGCGGCTCCGGACTGAGCGCCTAGAACCGCTTGACCACCGCGGCCGGCTCTGACAGTTGACACGTACGTTAACATCCTATCTGATCATCGGCGTCCACACATGTCCATTGTGCATTCCGACGGACTTCGGCAATTCCAGCAGGACAATGCGACACCCCACACTTCAAGAATTGCTCTTCTGAGTATAAACACTTCAGCTGGCCACCAAACTCCCGAGACATGAACATTAATGAGCATATCTGGAATGCCTTGCAACGTAAAGTTCAGAAGAGATCTCCATCCCCTCTTACTCATACGGATTAATGGACAGCTATGCAGGATTCATGGAGTCAGTTCTGCCCAGTACTACTTGAAACATTAGTCGAGTCCGTACCATGCCGTCTTGCGGCACTCCCGCGTGCTAGCGGAGGTCCTACACGATATTAGGCAGGTGTACAGTTTCTTTGGCTCTTCAGTCTATAAGGGTCAGCCCAAGGAAATAACCTGACTACATAATGAACATTATGCGGATGTTGCTAACGCAGGTAGGTACCCTCTATTGGGAACCAGGAAGGAACAGTACGAACGTTCACCGCTGCACCAATTGTCCGTAACACGGGCTGTAGGTGAGGTCAGCGAGTCACGTGTGGGGTCCTACTTCACTATGGAGACCTGGAAAGAGGAACAGCGAGGTGTAGAGCTGTTTTTGCCTGCTAAAGGAGTTTCGGGAATTGAAATTCGTGCTCGAATGTATTCTGTGACCGGCCGCTGTGGCCAAGCGTCTCTAGGCTCTTCAGTCCGGAACCGCGCTGCTGCTACGGTCACAAGTTCGAATCCTGCCTCGGGCATGGATTTGTGCGATCTCCTTAGGGTAGTTAGCCTGACGTTGTAGCAGGAGTTGAACAGAATGTTGACATCATTACAGCATCTGGAACCGTATCAAAATAAAGAATATCGTTTCCTGTCTCGTATTGTCGCAGGAGATGAAACTTGGTGTCATCATTTTGAGCCAACAATGGAAACATACGGTAAGTTGAAAAAGAGAGAGAGCGTAAGAGGGAGAGAGAGGATGATATATACGTGCGTATGATAAATCCTTTCCCTCAAATATATTTCTCTTCTTCATAACTCCTCTGTGTTACCACAGATAATGTGTTACTGATCTCATTTGTACTAAGATTGCTGTACACGCGAGGTGCCTATTTGCTTCCAGCGCCCTGAGTAGAATGCATAACTTCTAAAAATGTTCACCATCCTGCAGTCTTCTATGGTTGTTGTCCCCTGCGCAGAAAACAGCACTCAGGTCGTGAATCCATTGTCTGAAAGCTGTATGAAACTCTTAGCGAGGAACTGTTGTTTTAGAAATGATTAAATTTCCAATCAGTTTTTTTATATGGGATGCCACTCGCTTTTTATTGGCAGAACACGAGAAACTGCACAATTACATTCCTTTTTAGAGTCACAAATTATTTCTATTCTTCGATAAATTAATGAACTGAATATTTACGTAATTAGTATCACGCTACTCTCAGCTATATGTCCAAATAACCATATACTGCTAATAATGTGCTAACTAGCAGCAACCGCGGCAGACAACATGTCTGTCGTCCTCCGACACCGCCGTACCACCTCTCATCTTACAGCCGAACAACATCACCCGCCCTCCAAGTTAGGCTCGATCCGAAGATCAACTGAGTGCTTCCTCTGCCTTTTCGTTTTGCAGCTGTTTATTATTCTGCTGGATATTAATACTTGTGCAATAATGGAATGATAGCACGCTGTTGAGAGATGCTTTAATTTGATATTCAAGTAAATACGCTGTTTAATTTTTCAGATATTAATAATAGCATATTACCATTTTTGCGGGCAACTTCCGAATGCAGCAGCCAATCGAGGAGAAGGACCACAACTTAGGCGGTCATTCTCACGACACCCGTACCTAACAAACCGTCTGTCATCTGTACCTCACACCAAGTTACGTCATCTTGCAACTACTGCCTTCTCAACTGCTCTATGAAGAGCTTCTTCTACCTAAATATAATGGCTGCAAAGCCGGAAATATTACAAACACATGGGTTCAGCCCACCGACAAAAGCCAAAGTCGTTGAGAGGAGCTTGGGTAAAGACCTGGTTTAATTTTTCTTTGACTTCGATGGCCCACTGCTCATTTACTTTCTGGAGCACGGAGCCACAATTAACGTACAGTGATACATGGTCACTATGCAAAAACTGAAGCACGTCATTAAAGTCCAAACGGCATGGAATGTTGACGGACAGCATCATTCTGTTGCAGAATAATGCCCGTCCACGTGCTGCCAAAGTTGTTTCGACTACGCTGCAGAAGTTTCGCTGGGGAGCCCTTTTGATCCTCCATCAGTCCTCATCTGTCCCCATGTTTTTGGAGCCCTGAAGAGACATGCGTGACCCATGATTTGATTCGGACGAAGGGGTGCATACCTGGAGGCAATAGTGGTTCCCAAGGCTACCGCAAACATTTTTCCATGAAGGCACTGACCGTCTTGTCTCACATTGCGATGAAAGTATTAACAGTTACTGCCATTACTTTTAAAATAATAAACAGCATACTTAATTTTTCCATTTATTTTGTTTTCATTCGACTGCCCCATGTACAAAACAGACCTATACTATTCCCTTACCATACGTTCTAAGGTACTTTCAAACCCAATAATTTCTGCCGGTTAAGAACGACGTGTTGAGTGCTATATGCTACGAAGTACATTATTTTATCACGAAGATAGTCCGATATCCCGCACGTTTGTATTTTGTTCACTACATGATTTTTGGGCGATCAATTAACTTTTCCCGGCCGGAGTTGCCTTGCGGTTCTAGGCGCTACAGTCTGGAACCGCGCGACCGCTACGCTCGCAGGTTCGAATCCTGCCTTGAGCATGGTTGTGTGTGATGTCCTTAGGTTAGTTAGGTTTAAGTAGTTCTAAGTTCTAGGGGACTGATGACCACAGAAGTTAAGTCCCATAGTGCTCAGAGCCATTTGAACCAGCCCAATTACCTTTTATAATTGTGCCCGAAATCAGACTGAGTGAGGCGGTTCAGGGGTAACTGATTAGTCTCGATTTCAGGAAGAACGGGGTTTAAGTAAACATCCGGCCGTTTAAATAAGGTTTTCCTTCGTCTGCCTAAATCGCTTCAAATGAACGCCACAAGAATTCCTTTGAAAAGGTTCCTACCGATTCCATCATCCATCATGTTTTAGCCACCGAGTGAAGTGGAGTAGTGGTGAAACATTGGAGTCCCATATGGGAGGACGGCGGTCAAACTCACCCGTGCAGTTACCCAGATTTAGATTTTCCCTGGTTTCTCTAAGTTACGTAAGGGTAATGCCGCCGAGATGGTTAGTTTTAAAAGGACACGGTCAATTCGTGAACAGCCTTCTCCAATCTGAGCCTGTGTTCGGTCCCTGATGATCTCTTCATGGACAGAGCACTAAGCTCTAATCTTCCTATCTTCTGATCCAGCTAAGAAAGTACTCCATATTTGTAACATCTGCGCGACGAGACTCATTCCACAATGCATTGTTCGAAGTGAAGGGAGGAGTATTGGGTGAGTGTATTTTCAGAATTATGGAAGATGCAATGGTTGAAAATCATAACTGGACCATGTTATGCTTGCAAATGATTCTAATGGCTGAGTTGTGCAAGAAGGAATAACGTTGCCTCAGAAGGGGACATAACAGAGTAGGAACCGTAGTAAAATTGGAACGGAGGTGTAGGAAGCAGCAGCGATTGCTGGTCCCTTAATGAGAGCTATTTTAGTACTTGTAATACTTCCTACCAGTAATACTTGCTTTGAGATCGTTCGGTCGCGAGGATTAAGATAATAACATTCACCGTGTTGCGTTTACTGCAGCCTGTACCAGCCAGTCCTATTAAGGTTAAGGGAATTTTGAACGTGAAAGTGGTTCCCACAGTATGAATAACTTGTCGGACTTCATAAGCAACACGATTCCGTTTATTTACATGATCTTTTAAAGTTGATTTAAAGTTCAATAAAGGTCAGAGACAAGAGGAAGATAAAAGGAAGGAAGATTAGGGTTTAACGTCCCGTCGACGTCTTGATCATTAGAAACGGAGCAGAAGCTCGAATTGATTCAAGGATGGGGAAGGAAATCAACCGTATCCTTTCTAACGAACAAACTCAGCATTTTTCTGGAGCGATTTGAGAAAATCACGGAAAACGTAAATCTGTGTAGCAAGACGCGAATTCGAGCTGTCGTCCTTCTGAACCCATTGTGCTAACAACTGCATCATCTCGCTTGGTGTGTGCAGAAGAGTGCAAGTGTACAGTGCTGAAAAAAAATAATACATCACTCACGTCGGTTGTGACAGTTTAGCAAACAGTCACCATTCCAATTTGGACTTGAACTTTCCTTGACAATACGGTTAGTGTGTGCAATTTTCGCTGAAGTTTATAACAACCCTTGTTTTCGTAACGCTAAATGGAAACAGTCCTAAACGAGCCATAGAATTCTTTAATGAGAATGCCTCTTATTAGCAACTTTGAGAAATATGGAAATTGTTATTGAAACAATATTCTCGTAGTAATGTGTACGACCGTAACGCAAATTGGTAGGGAATCACCGTCGGCAGTTCAAACGAACGGTGAATAATGGCACCAATTAGGGAAATGGCAGCAGGGGCTTGCAAGAATCACTTTTCGCACTTACTGTGTACTTACAGAGGCTTCATTCAATATGTGGAAGAAGCAGCTATTGAGGGAACAGGGGGAAGCATCTGCTGATTCTGGCGACTGACAGAGAAGGTTGATAAGACCAACCAAGCTCACGGAATGTCACTGAAGCTCAAAATCTGCGGCATTGTCCCTTTCTAGACTTGCGGCATAGGGTTGAGAACTTAATGATCCCCCTACACGTCTGAAGATGTCTGTGGTCCAGGTAACAATAACTGCAGACAGAGTTAGATTGAAATAAATGCCCCCGACAGACGAGAGTATTAAAACTGTACAGATCAACTGGCATTTTTAAGAGTTTCTGAAAAACAGGCAATGTCACATAATAATAGGTACACAAAGGTGATTAAAATCCGAAATTCAAAGCAGTGAAAATTTTCTTGTAAATCTAAGAGAGTACCGAAAGGATACACAAATGGGAAATGGGGGCAGTCTATTTGTCGCAACAGACAAGAAGCTCAAATTCCCTGAGATATAAACTGAAGCTGCATGCGAGTATGTTTGGGTACGTCTCAGTATCAATGATGGTCATAAACTTATAACTGAAGCTTTCTACTGAACATCAGGCTCATCTTCAATCATACTGTCATAATCAGAGGCGACTTTAATCATCTAACAATCCATTGGAATAATTAGAGTTTTCTAACAAGGGAAATTACTCCTCGTATTCCCCCTCAGGTTTAGTGGTAAGTTGGCCCACTGGACAGCTCGTCAAAAACTGAACACAGATCAAGCATGAAAACAGGAAGAAGGTGTTCCGAATTGTGGAAATACACTCCTGGAAATTGAAATAAGAACACCGTGAATTCATTGTACCAGGAAGGGGAAACTTTATTGACACATTCCTGGGGTCAGATACATCACATGATCACACTGACAGAACCACAGGCACATAGACACAGGCAACAGAGCATGCACAATGTCGGCACTAGTACAGTGTATATCCACCTTTCGCAGCAATGCAGGCTGCTATTCTCCCATGGAGACGATCGTAGAGATGCTGGATGTAGTCCTGTGGAACGGCTTGCCATGCCATTTCCACCTGGCGCCTCAGTTGGACCAGCGTTCGTGCTGGACGTGCAGACCGCGTGAGACGACGCTTCATCCAGTCCCAAACATGCTCAATGGGGGACAGATCCGGAGATCTTGCTGGCCAGGGTAGTTGACTTACACCTTCTAGAGCACGTTGGGTGGCACGGGATACATGCGGACGTGCATTGTTCTGTTGGAACAGCAACTTCCCTTGCCGGTCTAGGAATGATAGAACGATGGGTTCGATGACGGTTTGGATGTACCGTGCACTATTCAGTGTCCCCTCGACGATCACCAGTGGTGTACGGCCAGTGTAGGAGATCGCTCCCCACACCATGATGCCGGGTGTTGGCCCTGTGTGCCTCGGTCGTATGCAGTCCTGATTGTGGCGCTCACATGCACGGCGCCAAACACGCATACGACCATCATTGGCACCAAGGCAGAAGCGACTCTCATCGCTGAAGACGACACGTCTCTATTCGTCCCTCCATTCACGCCTGTCGCGACACCACTGGAGGCGGGCTGCACGATGTTGGGGCTTGAGCGGAAGACAGCCTAACGGTGTGCGGGACCGTAGCCCAGCTTCATGGAGACGGTTGCGAATGGTCCTCGCCGATACCCCAGGAGCAACAGTGTCCCTAATTTGCTGGGAAGTGGCGGTGCGGTCCCCTACGGCACTGCAAAGGATCCTACGGTCTTGGCGTGCATCCGTGCGTCGCTGCGGTCCGGTCCCAGGTCGACGGGCACGTGCACCTTCCGCCGACCACTGGCGACAACATCGATGTACTGTGGAGACCTCACGCCCCACGTGTTGAGCAATTCGGCGGTACGTCCACCCGGCCTCCCGCATGCCCACTATACGCCCTCGCTCAAAGTCCGTCAACTGCACATACGGTTCACGTCCACGCTGTCGCGGCATGCTACCAGTGTTAAAGACTGCGATGGAGCTCCGTATGCCACGGCAAACTGGCTGACACTGACGGCGGCGGTGCACAAATGCTGCGCAGCTAGCGCCATTCGACGGCCAACACCGCGGTTCCTGGTGTGTCCGCTGTGCCGTGCATGTGATCATTGCTTGTACAGCCCTCTCGCAGTGTCCGGAGCGAGTATGGTGCGTCCGACACACCGGTGTCAATGTGTTCTTTTTTCCATTTCCAGGAGTGTAGAAGGAAAATAGAAACAGCGAACGGTCCAAACTAAATATGAGCAATATAGAGTATTGTTAACGGCCGTCGTGTCGTTTTTGTCTGCTCATGGTGTTGGACTACGAAGAGAGAGATCCGCGTTCAGATCTCCTTCGGTCTTTTTTCTTTTTTCACTAAATTACGAACTTTCCGTCCGGTCATTGAACGTATCTTCTCGCTGTGTCTAAATTTGTGTATATGCCCTGGCGTAATGACAGTTTCCATCAGCGACGTGTAAGGAAGCGACATCCAGACGTACGTACCTACTGTTTGTTCTACACAGACACCACTTGCGATCTATTGTGAAAGTTTTGGCTCTTGAACTCCTCCGTTGTAGCATAGTTCACACCTGTTTATTTGTTGTTTTCATATCTGTGAGAGGTCTATGCGGCATCTCGCCTGCTCTCACTATTCATCACAGAATATGAGTCATGTGGTAAGAAGTATGATGAATAGAGACAGCAGGCGAGATGCCGCATACACCTCTAGTTACTCACTAGTTACAGTGCGTGACGAAGAGTTTAAGCAATTATTCTGTGAGGTAATGTCCTGTCTCAAGCCTTTCTGCTCACATTTTATCCAGTTTGTGTACTGAATTTGCATAGGAGATTCTCTTGTTACACTTACTTTTCGATACAGTTTTTACTTGTTAACTTTTCACCGGTATTGTGCGCTGATTACATGATCGGTTAGGGGTAGCTTGCAGCAACGTGGGTTACCGACCTTATTCTTTTAGTAGTTTCTTCTAATAGCTGCATCTGGTCTTGACCAGGGGAACCCCCTTTCGCTCAGGTGAAATGAGGAGGAAATTCCACACGCTTTGATAGAGCGCCGGTCACCCAGATGGCAGCTTCTACACTAGCAGACGGCAAGGACAGTCAGGTGATCTTTCAGGGATTATCCTCCTGGCTCAGCCTGGGCAGAAAATGTGCAGTGGAATGGAAGACTTGTGTTCACTTTAGCAGAACTAGATACCACTGCTAGAAGGGGTGAGAACTCTGCTTTTTAGGAACCTTGAAATGGAGTCCCCAACTGTCCACTTGCATTTATCCTGCTGTGTGTGCTCTAAGAAATTTCCGAAAAACAGATCTGGACATGGGAATAGGGCGACACTCATCTCCCATTTCCATATACGCGTATCTCATTGGCGGATGCATATTAGCTTTATGATGGGAGCTACGGAACAGGCTTCCAAATATCTGATTGGAAGAGCACTTAGGATCTGAGGATTGGCTATGGGGGATACTTCTCCGAGACGTGAAGTAAAGCTACAAAAAGTTGCGAGACAATTGGTAGTCGAATTGGGATTCACATGGTTATTCTCATTCGAACGTCTGCTTGGTGATGCTACATGTTTTTCTTCACTTCGGGGCTCTGTCAAGTCTTCGAAATTTCACACTGAACTTACGCGCACCAACGACGAATAAGCAGGAGGATGTTGATATCCGCGATTCGCAATCACATCACATCGGTTCAGCCCAGCAACCGTTAACAGGGGCCACAGTTCGGCGCATCCCGACTTGTAGACAACCACCTCAGTAGTAGTCTAGGTAAGGTCGCATTTGCATCGCACAATCCCAACTTAGTAAAAATGTCTGGAGGGAAGGGGAGTTCATTCCTCGTTTCTATTTTTTAATCTGTCTAACTTGATCTATGCGCTTCACACCCCGGTACGCAAATCTTTCTACAAATCTAATTCTTGCTTCCCAGCGGATTTTTCTCTATCGAGCTAACTCATTGGAGCTCACCCGTCTAGATTCTTTCTGATTCTTGCTTTATTCATTCATCTGTTTTATACTCTACTCGTTTAAAGTTTTACAATCACGACTGAAGGCATGATTCGTGTCCTTTATGTGTCTCGGCTCCGTTTCAACCATAATTGTCTAGCATCATGCTGGTGGCGACCCTAACGACGGTTCATTTTCCAATCGTTGTTCTATTTCAATTATGCACATTCATTCTGAAATTGTTTTACATCCTCGACGTTTACATGGCATGAGTAATTTTTGCACACTGTTTGAATAAATATTATTTTACCAGATCAAAACTATCAGTCATCAACCATTACAGTAAATTGTTCAACTGAAATGCCCGGGTCCTCCAACTGTAAGCTATAGACGAGGCTCCTTTATAAGTTCAGCAGCTTGTCAAATAACGTTTTCCCGACGTGTGCGGCAGTTGATTTTTCAAGTAGCCTATTCGGTTCATGGGGCTAATCTATCATTTTATGTGATCTGGAGTGACAGATTCAGCATCTGTGTAATCTGCACACCCACGGAGCATCTGATAAGCAAGAAGTCGTGTTCACAGCACATCCAGCTTCTGGCAATTCTACCTGCGCTGCATACGCGAATGTAAAGGAAAAAGCCCTAATAAATGGTGCCATGGGAATTAGCTTCTACCATGCACCTTACAGTGATTTCTAGAGTTTATATTTAGATACAGATGTAGAATGGTTAATCTTTTGGTAATACTATTTCTTCACTAACTCTCTTAATAACACTATATATACGCTGAAAAGTCCACACAGTATTAGCACATTACGCAAACCCACCTAAACACACAATGAAATACAGTTTTATATCCACCAATTAAATGATGCATAATATTTTCCAAAATTTTTGGATTCAGCAAGATATAAAACTATCGTTTTGACTTACAAGTGTTAAAGTAGCAAAAACTCTATCGTGTACTTTGTTTAAATTTGATTGTAAAACTTCTTACGTATAATGAACAAACAAACTACTTTATTTCTTGAGAAATATTATTATGTAATTTTTCTCATACAGTGGCACTAAGAGCCAAACATTTTCGAGGTATGGTAAGGAACGTGTTCCAGGCAGTATGTATTGCGTTAATAATGGCCTACACATACATATTTGGAAAAACTCAACTCTATTCATGAACTCAACATAAATACAAAGCTTTGCATATACAGCACTAATTTATACTCTGCCTGAGGATGGTGATCCGATGCAATGGATTGAGTGTCGTCGTTTACATACTCCATGTAGCCTCTTTGTGTGTATTGTTCATACCTACAATCTTCTGGAACCTGATTTCAGCTCTTTACACTATTGCAAACTCTTGCAACGTGCTGTGGAGACAACTGCATCTTCTTCTTATTCCACAGATACATTCCATAGCTCGCTTTCCGTACTTTCCTTTGGCGTCTCTTGACCTAAATACCACAAAGGTACTTCCCGTCTGCTTTTCCCTACCTATCGTTAAAGGATCTTAACTAGAAGCCGACTCATTATATTGACCGGCTTGTACTATAATATTCATTTAACATATTATAAAATGATTCAGAATATTTTAAAAATCTCATTTACATTGTTATTTACTGTCTTCAGTTTTATAAAAGAAAGTTCTGTACATAATAGTGTAGTGTCATGTGATAAAATTAGTAGTGTTACAGGTTTTTGTTGTTACTGTTGTGGTCTTCAGTCATAAATATGGTGTAATGAAGATTTAAGCCTATACTGTACAAAGACCTTGATTTCTGCATAACTACTGGAACTTACAACGGGTTGAAACTGTGGCTATAGTCATAGTTTGATATCTATAATGTTTACATTCCATACTTGCCTCTGTACTCAACCCGACGATCCCTTCATGCCTCGTGATGTGTCCACTCAGTCGTATTATTTTACTGAAGTATGGTCCCAAATTTATTTCACCTCTGTTCATTTCATAATTTCTCATTAGTTATCCAATTTATCCATCTAATCTTCAGCCTGTAGCACTACATTTCAAACACCTCATTAGCTTCTTGTATGAAGCGAATATGGTCCACGTTACGCTTCCATACAGGGCTATACTCCAGGTAAATACTTTCAGAAAAGATTTTTTAACATTTCAATGTTTATTAGATGTTAACAAATTCCTGTTTTTCGGAAATTCTTTTCTTGCTGTTGCGCTTGCATTTTTCATTGGTCGTCCTCCGTTATTTTGCTGCTCAAATAACAAAAATTCTCTAATGCTTCATGTGGCTCGTTTCTTAATCTAATTCCCTCAGTATCGCCTCATTTAATTAGACAATCCTTGTTCTGCTTGTGTTGACTTTCATCTTAGAGTCTCTTTTCTAGACACTATCTATGGCATCTATTTGCTCTTCTACTACCCTGGCCATTTCTGAGAGAATTACCATGTCATTGGCGTTTGCATTTTACATCGTCTGTCTTAAACATCTTTTTTATAACAGAAGACATGTTGTCGTGAGAGATTTCAAAACTGTTTATTACTTGAGCGATAATTCAAATAGTTATCACCCTTAAATTAATTTTAGTACAAGTTTCAGACAATTTCTTTGTGACATTTTATAACCATATATTAATTACGTGTCCAGCATACCCCTCCAATCTCCCCATTCGTATTCCCACCACATGGATCTGTACGACGCAGAGTGGGATCAGTAAAATATTAGATACCTCTTAATGCAGCTGTAAGTCTTGTATAGAGTTATTCGTCTTATTTCACAGCATATGAGTGTGTTATTTTGAAACTTCCTTTTTATATTTCACAGCTCAATATTAATGGTGTATAAGAACACAAATTTTCAGTACTTCTGGTCTATGTCTGCTGAAATATTTACGTATTAGTATTTCATTTTACTTTTATTTATGGATCTGAAAACGATTGTTAACTTATTGAAACCAATAATCATTTTTGACCATTTCCAGGTGAGACATTTTTGGCAAGTTCCAGCTGAGACTGTTAAAAGAAATATTGTTATTTAATTTAGTCTCCCTGAACTTTAAGTTCTTTTAAAAATTTCGTGTCAGTTTCCGTTGACGCTTGCTCAATGTAGGGATTAAATAACATGAGGTATATGCCACAATCCAGTCCCACTTACTTCTCAGCCATTGCTGCCTCTTTCGTGTCCTCTGTCTCTTACTGTTACGCACTGAATCTATGAACACAGTAGTAAGCTTGCATGAAAGCAGTCTCTAGCTGATACTACTGCGTTTGTCGCCGAGAATGGCATCAAGACTCAAGACGGCAACTGAGCCACCGTGGCGGACGGAGCCCTCCTCACAGCTGCTTAGCATGAGAAAGTCGAGTGTGCGTGGGTATTGTAATTTTCGCCAGCTGTCTACGTGGAAATAATTTGGGCCCCTCGTTACAGGTGCACGGCGTGGCCACTTAACGGCACGGCGGGGTGCCCTCACCTTTATTTACAGCCGGCGTCACAACACCCCGCCTACCCGATATACTGTTACACTGTTTACACACTACAGCTTCTTCGATCAAGACTGACTGCGAAGGTGAAACACTTTTGTATCTGCCCCTACAAATGTACTCGAGAAGACACCGTGCGGTCTGTTGCAGGGGGTACGATTCAAGACTCTGTTGCTCCTTTCTTATATTTCTGGCAGCTGACGGTAGTCCTACGTCAGAGGTTGATTCAACCGTCAGGCTCATTACCGGAGAAGAATCTGAGATGAACAGTATGCTTCGGCCGCCTTGTTGTTGTTGTGATCTTCAGTCCGAAGACTGGTCTGATGCAGTTCTCAGTGCTACTCTATCCCGTGCGAGCCTCTTCATCTCCGAATAGCTACTGCCACCTAAATCATTCTGAATCTGCTTACAGTATTCATCTCTTGGTCTCCATCAACAATGTTTACCCCCCACACTTCCTTGCAACATAAATTTGGTGATCCTTTGATGTCTGAAAATGTGTCCTGTGAACCGATCCCTTCTTTTGGTCAAGTGTTGCCACAAATTTCTCGTTTCCCCAATTCTATTCTATATCTCCTTATTAGTAACAAGAGCTACCCATCTAATCTTCAACATTCTTCTGTAGCACCATATATCGAAGGCTTATATTCTCTTTTTATCTAAACTATTAATCGTCCATATTTCACTTCCATCCATGGTTTCACTCCACACAAACACTTTCGGAAAATACTTCCTAACACTTAAATCTGTATTCGATATTAACAAAATTCTTTTTTCCAAAAATGCTTTTATTGCATCTCCGGTCTCTAATTCTGCCATCATTAGATATTTTGCTGCCCAAATACCAAAACTCATCTACTAATTTATGTTGCGATGGCAGAAGAGCCAACACCGTTACTAGAGGAGGCCGAAATGCACGCGTTTTAGCTCACGCAGGCTGGCGTGAGGAGGGAAGGACTATACTGACGTGAGGTCTGGAACATGACAAGGAATTAGAATTCAGAAAGCGGACGTAATTAGTTTGATACTTAACTTTAATCCATTAATGATGAACGTCGCTCTTGACGGTACATGATTTACAATATTATCTGTTCAGATTATAGTAACTGAATATGTCGCCTTGCTAGGTCGTAGCAAATGACGTAGCTGAAGGCTATGCTAAACTGTCGTCTCGGCAAATGAGAGCGTATGTAGACAGTGAACCATCGCTAGCAAAGTCGGCTGTACAACTGGGGCGAGTGCTAGGGAGTCTCTCTCGACTAGACCTGCCGTGTCGCGCCGCTCGGTCTGCAATCACTGACAGAGGTGACACGCGGGTCCGACGTATACCAACGGACCGCGGCCAATTTAAAGGCTACCACCTAGTAAGTGTGGTGTCTGGCGGTGATACCACACTTTAAGTGTCTCGTTTCCTAATCTAATTGCCTTAGAACCACCTGATTTAATTCGACTACATTCCGTTATCTTTGTTTTACTTTTGCTGATGTTCATCTTATATCCTCCTTTCAAGATAATGTCCATTCCGTTCAACTACTCTTTCAAGTCCTTAGCTGTCACTGACAATTACAATGTCACTGGCATACCTCAGTGTTTTTATTTCTTTTCCCTGAACTTTGGTTCCCACTCCAAATTTTTCTTTGGTTTCCGCTACTGCTTGTTCAATGTAGAGAGTGAATAACTTCAGGGAAAGGCTGGACCCTGTCTCAGTCCCTTCTCAACCAATGCTTCCCTTCGAGGTCCCTCGACTCTTGTAACTGCCGTTTCGCTCTCCGTATTTTAATCCTGCTACCTTCAGAATTTCAAAGAGACTATTCCAGTCACCGTTCTCGAAAGCTTTCTCTAAGTCTTCAAATGCTATAATCGTAAGTTAGCCATTCCTTAAACTATCTTTTAAGACAAGCCGTGGGATCAGTCTTGCCTCGTGTGTTCCTATATTTCTCCGAAATCCAAACTGATCTTCCCCGAGATCGGCTTCAACCAGTTTTTCCATTCTATTGTAAATAATTCGTGTTAATATTTTGCAACCATGACGTGTTCAACGGGTAGTTCAGTAATTTTCACACCTGTGAGCAAAGCTTTCTTTGGATTTCAAATTCTTACATTCTTCTTCAAGTCTGAGGATATTTCGCCTGTCATATATATCTTCCCCACCAGATGGGAGTTTTGTTATGCCTGGCTCTCCGAAGGCTGTCAGTAGTTCTGGCGGAACATCGTCTACTCCCCGTACCATGTTTAGACTTAGATCTTTCAGAGCTCTGACAGATTTTGCTCACAGTGTAATATCTCCAATCTCGTCTTCATGTACGCCTACTTCACTTTCTATAATGTTGCCATCAAGTTCATCTCCCTCGTATAGATCCTCTATATACTCCTTCCACCTTTCAGCTTCATCTTCTTTCCTTAGGACAGATTTTCCGTCTGAGCTCTTGATATCCATACAGCTGCTTCTCTGTTCCCTGAAGGCCTCTTTGATTTTCCTGTGGGCGGTATATGTCTTTCCCCTGGTGAAATATGCTTCTAAATCCTTACATTTGTCTTCTAGCTGTACCTGCTTAGCCATTTTGCGCTTCCTGTCAGCCTCATTTTGTAAATGTTTGTATTTCCTTTCACCCATTTCATTTTCTCTTTCTTTATATTTTCTCCTTTCATCAGTTAAATTCAATACCTCTTGTGTTATGCAAGGATTTCCACTAGGTTTTGTCTGTCTGACTATTTTTTCCTATGCTGCCTTCACTATTTCATCTCGTAAAGTTACCTGTTCGTCTTCTACTGTATTCATTTCCCCTCTTCTAGTCAACCGTTGCCTAATATTCCTTCTGAAACTCTCAGCAGCCTCTGCTTCTTTCAACTTACCCATGTCCCATCTCATTAATTTCCTACCTTTTTGCAACTTCTTCAGTTTTAATCTATAGTTCATAAGTAATAGATTGTGGGCAGAGTCCACATTTGCCAGTGTAAATGTCTTACAAATTAAAATGTGATTCCTAAATCTCTGTCTTGCCATTATATAATGAACCTGAAATCTTCCTGTGTCTCCAGCTCTCTTCCACGTATACAACCTTCTTTTATGGTTCTTAAGCCAAGTATTAGTGATGATTATATTAAGCTCTGTGCAGAATTCTACCAGGTGGATTTCTCTTTCATTCCATATGAATGTACTATTTTGCCTTCTTTTCCTTTTTACTATCGGGTTCCAGTTCACCATCGCAATTAAATTTTCGACTCCTTTAACTATCAAAATAATTACTTTTATCTTATCACATATTTCATCAATCTCTTCATCATCTGCGGAGCAAGTCGGCATGTAAACTTGTATTACTGTGGTACGTGCGGGCCTCGTGTCTATCTTGGCTACGATAAATCATTCACTACGCTGGTCGTAGTAGCTTTTGCGTAGTCTTATTTTCTTATTCATTATTACATTACTAAATTCACTCCTTCGTTACCTGCTATTTTATTTTGTATTTGTAACCCCGTATTCATCTGACCAGAAGTCCTATTCCTCCTGCCACAGAACTTCATTAATTTCCACTGTATCTAACTCCTACATATCCAATTCCCTCTTTAAATTTTCGAACCTACCTGGCCCTTTATTGGTAAAGAAAGCTCTAAATTTCAAATTAAAACCTTTTCGTCATTCAGTTTCTTTCACCTTGAATCGTGGATCAATGTGACGTAACCTTGTATATATGAGGCCCTCACATGCTCAATATTATTGGCACGACAATATTATTGCAATATCTTGTCCGAAACTACTAGGCAGAAACAGCATATTGTTGTATATTATTTATGTACAGGTCACGTCAGTTAGAAAACTACCTTGGCTTCGAACATGTCCGCGGTCGACGATATGGATGTGTATTACGACTGAGATGTTTGTCTAGCTCCTTCATCGTCAGTCGAAAAACGCAACATCAACTAATAACAAATTAAACATCTGAACTGTATAATTTACTGTGTACATCTTATGTTCTTACAGTACTGTCATCAGTGTCTAATGACAAGTGTCTTTTAGTTACATACTGTTCATACGTACATTCAGTTCTTAGCTATAGATTTCTTTTCCGGGGATCAAATGCACAACGTATGAACACTGTTTTCAATCTGCAGCGAAAGGGCTGTAACAATAATAACCAAAAATAGTAGTGCAGCTCATTGTAAAGATATGTTCAAAACACTGGGGATATTAACTGCAGCGTGTAAATGCATTTGCCAAAGAGTTGCACGCATCAAAAATAAATTGATCATTACTACACAAACTGCTCTTTCCGTGCTCCCTGCCGCCGTTGGATAAGCAGCTGCAGCAGCAAGTCGTATACTCCTAGCTCACTCATTTGGTACATAGTTTAATTCTTAATTTCTTTGCGTGGTTTTGGTACTTGCATTGCTTAATTCATAAATTTCGGGCGTATTATAGTATTTGAGAGTTGTAGCATCGCGTTTTAGTACCTGAATAGTGTAAATTCGCGTAGTCGTTTGTCTTCTGTTTTTGTTTTGAACGGCCAGTGTCGGTTGGTCACAGTCAGTGTGTTCCCTGCCGCCGTTGGATAAGCAGCTGCAGCAGCAAGTCGTATACTCCTAGCTCACTCATTTGGTACATAGTTTAATTCTTAATTTCTTTGCGTGGTTTTGGTACTTGCATTGTTTAATTCATAAATTTCGGGCGTATTATAGTATTTGAGAGCTGTAGCATCGCGTTTTCGTACATGAATAGTGTAAAATCGCGTAGTCTCCTTCCGCCGCCGAGCAGTGTGTCAGCAGTGCGCAAGTAGCAGCATTACTGCATTTACTAGGCAATCTTGTATTTTAATAGCCGTTTAAATTTTGTGTCGATTTTTGCGCTCTCTGTAGATTAGTTCAGACGTTCTTTGCACAACAGTTTTTAGCATGGATAGGGACTGCAACTGCTGTGTTCGGATGCAGGCTGAGTTGGCATCCCTTCGCTTCCAGCTTCAGGCAGTGTTGGCTTCGGTCACACAGCTTGAGGCTGTTGCCAATGGACATCACTGTGGGGGTCCGGATGGGGGTTTGTCGGACTACGACTGTGGTTGCCCGGGATACTGCCCGCATTGAGGCTGATCCCTCACCTGTGGTAGAGTGGGAGGTCGTCTCAAGGTGTGGCAGGGGGCGAAAGACATTCCGGAGGGCTGAACGGAAGGCCTCTCCAGTTTGTCTGACGAACCGGTTTCAGGCTCTGTCTCAGGCTGATACTGATCTTCGGCCTGACATGGCTGCTTGTCCTGTTCCAGAGGTTGCCCCTCAGTCTGCAAGATCCGGGCAGTCGCAGAGGGTGGGCTTACTGCTAGTTGGGAGCTCCAACGTCGGGCGCGTAATGGGGCCCCTTAGGGATATGGCAGCAAGAAAGGGGAAGAAAACCAATGTGCACTCCGTGTGCATACCGGAGGGAGTCATTCCAGATGTGGAAAGGGTCCTTCCGGATGCCATGAAGGGTACAGGGTGCACCCATCTGCAGGTGGTCGCTCATGTCGGCACCAATGACGTGTGTCGCTATGGATCGGAGGAAATCCTCTCTGGCTTCCGGCGGCTATCTGATTTGGTGATGACTGCCAGTCTCGCTACCGGGATGAAAGCAGAGCTCACCATCTGCAGCATCGTCGACAGGACTGACTGCGGACCTTTGGTACAGAGCCGAGTGGAGGGTCTGAATCAGAGGCTGAGATGGTTCTGCGACCGTGTGGGCTGCAGATTCCTCGACTTGCGCCATAGGGTGGTGGGGTTTCGGGTTCCGCTGGATAGGTCAGGAGTCCACTACACGCAACAATCGACTACACGGGTAGCAGGGGTTGTGTGGCGTGGGCTGGGTGGTTTTTAGGTTAGATGCCCTTGGGCAAGTACAGAAAGGGCAACAGCCTCAACGGGTGCGGGGCAAAGTCAGGACATGCGGGGACCAAGCAGCAATCGGTATTGTAATTGTAAACTGTCGAAGCTGCGTTGGTAAAGTACCGGAACTTCAAGTGCTGATACAAAGCACCGAAGCTGAAATCGTTATAAGTACAGAAAGCTGGCTAAAGCCAGAGATAAATTCTGCCGAAATTTTTACAAAGGTACAGACGCTGTTTAGAGAGGATAGATTGCATGCAACCGGTGGTGGAGTGTTCGTCGCTGTTAGTAGTAGTTTATCCTGTATTGAAATAGAAGTGGATAGTTCCTGTGAATTATTATGGGTGGAGGTTACACTCAACAACCGAGCTAGGTTAATAATTGGCTCCTTTTACCGACCTCCCGACTCAACAGCATTAGTGGCAGAACAACTGAGAGAAAATTTGGAATACATTTCACATAAATTTTCTCAGCATGTTATAGTCTTAGGTGGAGATTTCAATTTACCAGATATAGACTGGGACACTCAGATGTTTAGGACGGGTGGTAGGGACAGAGCATCGAGTGCCATTATACTGAGTGCACTATCCGAATATTACCTCGAGCAATTAAACAGAGAACCGACTCGTGGAGATAACATCTTGGACCTACTGATAACAAACAGACCTGAACTTTTCGACTCTGTAAGTGCAGAACAGGGAATCAGTGATCATAAGGCCGTTGCAGCATCCCTGAATATGGAATATGGAATATAAAAAAAGGGAGGAAGGTTTATCTGTTTAGCAAGAGTAATAGAAGGCAGAATTCAGACTACCTAACAGATCAAAACGAATATTTCTGTTCCGACACTGACAATGTCGAGTGTTTATGGAAAAAGTTCAAGGCAATCGTGAAATGCGTTTCAGACAGGTACGTGCCGAGTAAAACTGTGAGGGACGGGAAAAACCCACCGTGGTACAACAACAAAGTTAGGAAACTACTGCGAAAGCAGAGAGAGCTTCACTCCAAGTTTAAACGCAGCCAAAACCTCTCAGACAAACAGAAGCTAAACGATGTCAAAGTTAGCGTAAGGAGGGCTATGCGTGAAGCATTCAGTGAATTCGAAAGTAAAATTCTTTGTACCGACTTGACAGAAAATCCTAGGAAGTTCTGGTCTTACGTTAAATCAGTAAGTGGCTCGAAACAGCATATCCAGACACTCCGGAATGATGATGGCATTGAAACAGAGGATGACACGCGTAAAGCTGAAATACTAAACACCTTTTTCCAAAGCTGTTTCACAGAGGAAGACCGCACTGCAGTTCCTTCTCTAAATCCTCGCACAAACGAAAAAATGGCTGACATCGAAATAAGTGTCCAAGGAATAAAAAAGCAACTGGAATCACTCCACAGAGGAAAGTCCACTGGACCTGACTGGATACCAATTCGATTCTACACAGAGTACGCGAAAGAACTTGCCCCCCTTCTAACAGCCGTGTACCGCAAGTCTCTAGAGGAACGGAAGGTTCCAAATGATTGGAAAAGAGCACAGGTAGTCCCAGTCTTCAAGAAGGGCCGTCGAGCAGATGCGCAAAACTATAGACCTATATCTCTGACGTCGATCTGTTGTAGAATTGTAGAACATGTTTCTGCTCGAGTATCATGTCGTTTTTGGAAACCCAGAATCTACTATGCAGGAATCAACATGGATTCCGGAAACAGCGATCGTGTGAGACCCAACTCGATTTATTTGTTCATGAGACCCAGAAAATATTAGATACCGGCTCCCAGGTAGATGCTATTTTTCTTGACTTCCGGAAGACGTTGGCTACAGTTCCGCACTGTCGCCTGATAAACAAAGTAAGAGCCTATGGAATATCAGACCAGCTTTGTGGCTGTATTGAAGAATTTTTAGCAAACAGAACACAGCATGTTATCAATGGAGAGACGTCTACAGACGTTAAAGTAACCTCTGGCGTGACACAGGGGAGTGTTATGGGACCATTGCTTTTCACAATATATATAAATGACCTAGTAGATAGTGTCGGAAGTTCCATGCGGCTTTTAGCGGATGATGCTGTAGTATACAGAGAAGTTGCAGCATTAGAAAATTGTAGCGAAATGCAGGAAGATTTGCAGCGGATAGGCACTTGGTGCAGGGAGTGGCAACTGACCCTTAACATAGACAAATGTAATATATTGCGAATACATAGAAAGAAGGATCCTTTATTGTATGATTATATGATAGCGGAACAAACACTGGTAGCAGTTACTTCTGTAAAATATCTGGGAGTATGCGTGCGGAACGATTTGAAGTATAATGATCATATAAAATTAATTGTTGGTAAGGCGGGTACCAGTCCTTAGGAAATGTAGTCCATCAACAAAGGAGGTGGCTTACAAAACACTCGTTCGACCTATACTTGAGTATTGCTCATCAGTGTGGGATCCGTACCAGATCGGGTTGACGGAGGAGATAGAGAAGATCCAAAGAAGAGCGGCGCGTTTCGTCACAGGGTTATATGGTAACCGTGATAGCGTTACGGAGATGTTTAACAAACTCAAGTGGCAGACTCCGCAAGAGAGGCGCTCTGCATCGCGGTGTAGCTTGCTCGCCAGGTTTCGAGAGGGTGCGTTTCTGAATGAGGTATCGAATATATTGCTTCCCCCTACTTATACCTCCCGAGGAGATCACGAATGTAAAATTAGAGAGATCAGAGCGCGCACGGAGGCTTTCAGATAGTCGTTCTTCCCGCGAACCATACGCGACTGGAACAGGAAAGGGAGGTAATGACAGTGGCACGTAAAGTGCCCTCCGCCACACATCGTTGGGTGGCTTGCGAAGTATAAATGTAGATGTGGATGTAGGCCATGGAATAAGATATAGACTGAACTTACATTACCGGCCAGCCATTGTGGCCGAGCGGTTCTAGGCGCTTCAGTCTGGAACCGCGCGATCGCTACGGTCGCAGGTCCGAATCCTGCCTCGGGCATGGATGTGTGTGATGTCCTTAGGTTAGTTAGGTTTAAGTAGTTCTAAGTTCTAGGGGACTGATGACCTCATATGTTAAGTCCCATAGTCACTCAGAGCCATTTTTTTACATTTACCAAGAACAGATAAGCACAAAACTCAAAACACCATTTTCTACCAAATAATAAAGCTGTGCAGTAAATAACCAAAGGAGAATAAAGAAATTGCTAAAACAAACTTATTTAAAAAGGCGCTTAACAGGTATCTTTTAATCAAAAATTTCTATACTTATAACGATTACTTGGTAAAAAATGTAATGCAAACAAAAATAACAGCCGACCGGAGTGGCCGAGCGGTTCTAGGCGCTACAGTCTGGAACCGCGCGACCGCTACTGTCGCAGGTTCGAATCCTGCCTCGGGCATGGATGTGTGTGATGTCCTTAGGTTAGGTAGGTTTAAGTAGTTCTAAGTTCTAGGGGACTGATGACCTCAGAAGTTAAGTCCCATAGTGCTCAGAGCCATTTGAACCATTTGAACCAAAAATAACAACAAAACATCTGACTTTCTACATAACGTTTCGCACCATATTTTTCCCTTTATTTGTTTCCTTTCCTGGAATAACTTACTGCTAAAGCTGTGCAATCTATAATACTAACACCTTATGCTCTTTCTGAGTTCAACCTCTCACTCGTTATAGAGGCACCCCGACTCAATTTTTCAAGCTAGCAAATGGGAAGCTGCGGTACACAAAACGGTCCTGACATCAACTGATAATGTGTGTGCTGTTATGAAATGGTGTGTGTGATACGAGCAGTGAGTGGGAATGAGAAATGAATGAACAGTGTAGCGTTGACCTTTTGTAATTGTTAAATAACTTATTGGTAAAACAGTATTGTACATTATGAGTAAAAGGTATGAGGTAGCACTATTTTAAACATAGTGGCATTGTATTCAAGAGGGTGGAGGCACCAATCTTCATCGAGGCTTCCTGATTTACGTTTCCCATGTTTTCCCTAAATTCTTTCAGGCAAAGGCCAGAATGGTTTATTACTGTAAACCCACTGCCGACTACCTGCCCCATCCTTGTCAGTCTAGACTTCAAGCCTATAAATGTGAATTGCATTATTTTTGTTGCTCTTAAACTGTAATACCAATACATGCCAAGTATCCTTGCAACAGAGATTGATGGATAAGTAAATCTAATAGTAATACTACTAATACTACTGTTGCTGCTACATGTGTTGTTTTCTATGTGCCGGCCGGAGTGGCCGAGCGGTTCTGGGCGCTACAGTCTGGAACCGCGCGACCGCTACGGTCGCAGGTTTGAATCCTGCCTCGGGCATGGATGTGTGTGATGTCCTTAGGTTAGTTAGGTTTAAGTAGTTCTAAGTTCTAGGGGACTGATGACCACAGCAGTTAAGTCCCATAGTGCTCAGAGCCATTGTTTTCTATGTATTTTTCAGCTACAACAAGTGCTCCAAAACGAAATAAGACAACTATTCTCATCAATAGCTTACATGACTTATGTCTGTACTCCGTCTTCAGGCCACAAGTGGCCCATCGGGACCATCCGACCGCCGTGTCATCCTCAGGTGAGGATGCAGATAGGAGGGGCGTGTGGTCAACACACTGCTCTCCCGGCCGTTACGATGGTATTCTTGACCGAAGCCGCTACTAATCGGTCGAGTAGCTCCTCAATTGGCATCACGAGGCTGAGTGCACCTCGAAAAATGCCAACAGCGCATGGCGACCTGGATGGTCACCCATCCAAGCGCCGGCCAAGCCCGACAGCACGTAACTACGAGGATCTTACGGGAACCGGTGTATCTACTGCAGCAAGGCCGTTGCCTTGAGCTATGTTTGTGCTGTGACAAATGCTACTAGAAAAATATACATATCTGCTCACTGGGCAGATGAGATGATTAATTTTGTTTGCAGAGGTCTCAGGTGCCGTGCCACGGTTCGCGCGACTCTCCCCGACGGAGGTTCGAGTCCTCTCTCAGGCATGGCTGTATGTGTAGTTCTTAGCGTAAGTTGGTTTAAGTTAGTTTAAGTAGTGTGTAATCCTAGGGACCGATGTCCTCAGTAGTTTGGTCCCATAGGAACATACCACAAACTGCCAAAAATTGTGAGAGCTTTATGTCGGAGCTAAGTGAATTCGAACGTGGCAAAATTGTTGGTGTTTCTACAACCAGGAGAGCTGATGTGTTTCAATGTTTCAGGCACCACCACATGGAATATTTACGTCACGTATAGAAAAAACATCATCCACTAGGTATAGTTCTTCAGGCCTTCCTAGCGATCTGTTGACATTTTGAAAAAACGGGGCTTCTGCCGAATGTTCACGTCGTTCTCGCACGATATTTCGACGGCGTAACTCGCTATCGTCTCCAGGTGCTACTCGAGAATAGTCCTCTTTTTTGTGGCAGTTTACTAATATACAACGTCACCGGTTCAGATCCGGTCCAACTGTCTCTGTGGACAAGTGAGAGGAGAGTCAAAGCAACGGCTGAATAACAGCCGAGCATAGCACGTTAAAGGTGTGGCCGTGGAACTTTAAGTTCCGTGCCACCCTCCGACGGTGGAAGTATAGAGATCCTTGGTTGTTTTTCTTTTTTTAAGCACTTTTCATTCCTTCCTGTAAGGGGAAGGCGGGCCTTACTAGAGCTTGCTTTGCTCTTTTTCAGCCGCGTGTGTACTGGAGACACCATTTGGTTATTTTTATTTTATTTGTTTGCATTTGTGCTAAGGGGGAAGGGGGTATACTTATATCTCCCAATTGGGAATATATTTGCAGGAGGTCCAGGGGACAGCTCTGGTATTCACCTTACGGCCTGAGGAAAACCTGCAAAACCCGGCCAGAGCTGCTGGTGTTGCCACCTTTGGTGTTGTTTCTTCTTGTTTCTTCTCATTCCTTGTGCACCTCTGCCAGTCAGTAGCGGTTGTAGCGGCGGTAGCTGGAGTAGCATCCTTGTCTTCTCCGTCATTCCTCCTCTTCTTCCTGGAGGCGAGCTTCTTCTGATTCTCTCTCCCTTTGCGCGAGGTACTCCAGCCAGCTGCATTGATCCCTGTTTCGCTCGTCATGATTTGGGCACACTTCTTCCACCATCTCGAGGTCAGCTACATATCTGTTGTCTGTAACGACTTCTTTCGTAATCACTTCTTTGTCGATCAGCGTGGCGCAGTTTGTCTGCGCGGCTTGATCGCTTGCAGCAAACGGTTGTGATTCCGTTTGCACCGCCGCCGCTGCCGTTGGCGGCCTGCGCTCGAATGCCTCCCGTAGCACGAGGCAGGCAGCTTCCATCTCCGCATGCAGCGCCATCTTGAAGCGCGTTTCCGCTTATTTTAGCGCGGCTTAGATGGTTGCGTGCAGCTCTTCTTCGTTGCTGTCCTCTCGTGCGCCACCTTCTGCCACGGCAGCGTCTTTGTCGTCTTGGCGGTCTACCGCTGACTGTCGTCGCCTGTTTGCGCGCAGGGGGGTGGGGGTGGGGGGGGGGCTTGGGTGGATCGAGTCCATTATTTATGCCTGTAAGGTGCTGGGTGCTCCCTAGTCAGTCCTCTCTGGGGGTTGCGGTCGTCATCTGTAGTGTCTAGTGCTTTGTATCCTGGCTCTTTCCTTGGTCTTTCTGAGCGCTTCGTAACTCGTCCGCGCCGAGTCCAGTGTTCCGTCACCAATCCACGAGAACCAGGCGCGGCTCCAAAGATTCGCTCTGATCGTTGGTGTTTCGACCGACGCCGCGCGCGACTTGAACGTCCTCTAGGGTCGTGGTCGTCATCTTGGAGGCGTCAGGACAAATCTGTAGTGTCTGGTGCTCTGTCTCATTACTGTTTTTTCGGTCCCCACTCCTGTTTCGTGTGAAATCTCAATGTGTTTTGCGTTGAGTTTCCAGAAGTTCAAGAGCCGGATCCCAGGGCATGTTGAGTTGGTATCCAGTGTCACAGTTGATGAGATTCTTCATGATCTTGATCTCGATGGATTCTTTTACGATAGTGTCCCAATATCTAGTGTTCTGTGTGACAATCTTGGTGCCATTGTAGTTCATCGAGTAACCAAGCTCTAGACAGTGTTCTGCTATGGCTGATTTTGTTGCCTGTCTGAGTATGGTGTGGCTCTGGTGTTCTTTACACCTGATGTCAACAGTCCCATTCCTAGATGTATTAGTCAAGAGGAAGGCTGATGATACATTTGAGCACGGTGTGTACCACAAACCAATACACACTGACTTATACCTGAAAGCCAACAGCTGCCACCATCCAGCATAGAAGAACGGCGTGCTCAAAACTCTAGTCCACAGAGCACGTACTATATCAGACCCTGACAGTTTGGCGATAGAAGTAGAACACTTACAGTCGGTGTTTGGTAAGAATGGGTTCTCATTTACAGACACCCAGAAAGCACTTCAACCTGCCAGTCAACAACAGGATTCAATAGAAGAACGAGAAGAGGTGAAGAGGGTGGCATACTTCCCATATGCTGGACCAATCTCTGCTAATATCAGCAGAATTCTCATGAAATATGACATCAAGAGCATATTTTGCCCACCCATTAAGATTGGGTCAATGTTGAGGAATGTAAAGGATGAACTGGGGTTATGGAAGCCAGGCATTTACAACATGCCATGCGAATGTGGGATGTCATACATCGGCCAGACGACCAGGATTGATCAGGTGTAAAGAGCACCAGAGACACACCAGACTTAGACAGGCAATCAAAACAGCCACAGCAGAACACTGTCTAGAGCTCGATTACTCGATGAACTACAATGACACGAAGATTGTGACACAGACCTCTAGATACTGGGACAGTATCATAAAAGAGGGTATTAAGATCAAGATCACAGAGAAACTCATCATCTGTGACACTTGATACCAGCTCAGCACGGCCTGGGATCCGGCTCTTGAACGTCTGAAAACTCGACGCAAAATACATCGAGATTTCACAAGAAACAGGAATGGGGACCGAGAAAACAGCCATGAGACAGAGCACCACACACTACAGATTTGTCCTGACACTCCCGAGATGACGACCATGACCGTAGAGGACTTCTAAGTCGCGCTCGGACGTCGGTCGAAACACCAACGATTAAAGGGAACCTTTGGAGCCGCACCTGACGCGCAGACTGGAGACGGAACACTCGACGTGGCGAGGACCAGTTACAAAGCGCCCAGCAAGAAACAGAAGTGGAGACCAAGGAAACAGCCAGGATGCAAACCACTAGACACTACAGATGACGACTGCGATCCCAGAGACGGCCGAGCCGGGAGCGGACGGCAGTAAAATAGAGATAGGGCCCCTCCACGCCCGCACCAACGTGGTGACCAAACCAAAAGTTCTACTGTCACCTCCGTAAACATGTTAGTTGTCTAGTAAGTGGATCACAGGATGCTGGGCTGTGATGTTGTCCGTGCATCTGGGTAAGGCTACGCAATAACACGGTCCATCAGGTGATAGATAGTGGACGAAACGCGAGTGAGGATAGCGATTTGAAGAGCAGAGGGAAAAAGGTGTCATGGCTCGTGCCGTGGGAAAAAAACCTCTGCGACAGTGGGATGGGTAGTAAGATCAGTAGTGGCTTACTAGCTGCGATAGCTCATGCAAGGTTGGATTTGTTAGTATAGGTATCATGCATCATTACCGTGACAAGCGATGGCGATGTGTCCCAGTTGCTGCAGCTGCTGGGAACACCAATGACTAGAGAGGACCATGGGAGCCGCGTCTGGCGGGGCACCGCCGCCGGTCCTGACCTCTTAAGGCTCCTTGCCTTGGAGTTTCTTAGGTTAAGCAGCCTGTACTGCTGTTCCTACAGCTGCCTATGAAATTTTCTTGTTTCTGGATTGCCTTCTTGGTGTCACTGATTTGTGCTTCTTCCTATTTTTGCTGCTGGTACGTGGCTGCTACCCACACAGTAGATCCAGCCAACAAGTGGTCGGTCGCCAGTGGACTTGGTTTCCAAGGCCACTGACGAGTTGGTTGTCGACTTCCCTTGTTGCCACGTAGAAACTTGTCGCTGTTTAAGTGGCGGTATTCTGGTAAGTTCGTGTAATTCCCTCATGGGGAAATCATGTGGCAGGTGCCGTGCAAGCCTGAGGGCTTTGTTCTGCATGGTTTGTAACAGCTTCACTGACGTGTCGGCCACGTTTCCCCAGACTACGGCAGCATATTCCAACACTGGCCTGATGAGAGTTAGAAACTTTGCTCTGCCGCAGGCTAGAGGTAGTGTCGACTCAGGGTTCAGCAGCGGTTACAGAAGGCGCATCCTGGTCAGCACCTTTGCCCGAACCTCCCGAATATGCACCTTCCACGTCAGGCGCCTGTCTAGTGTAACGCCGACGTACCGACCAGAGTGTGACCATGGGATGGGGCCACCCATGATCTGCACTGAGCTGTTGTTCACTGGCACCTTCTTCCGCCTGAAAATCACCGCTTGGCTCTTCCCTGCATTGAATATGAAAGCTCCGAGGTTGTCGCAGGCGAGCTGCAGTCGGCGAAGTAGCAGTTGTACGTTCATACTTCTCGCGAACAGAGCAGTGTTGTCCGCGTAGAGTGCCAGGTGTACCCTCGGCGTTTTTGCGACGTCTGCAGTGTAGAGACAGTACACTAGGGGGCCGAGGACAGATCACTGTGGTACTACTGCTCGGATGGGACGTGCTTTTGACGTACCATCGTCGGCTCGCACATGGAAAGTGCGTTCTTGAAGGTATGATCGGAGCAGGTGGGCGTGCGACACTAGCACCCCCTGTACAAGCAACTTGTACAGGGGGCCGTTGTGCCACATGCATTCGAAGGCGCCAGCAACATTCAGTAGCATCACCCCTAAGTACTCGCGGCGCTCCAGCACCCCCGTCGCCTGCTCCACGAGTCGCAGCAGCTTTGTTGTGTCAGGTGTCCTCTGCGGAACCCGAACTACTCGTAGGGAAGCAGGCCTTCTTTCCTGACGTGGCGGCGCAACCTTCTCGGGTACAGGCGCTCGAACGCCTTTGAAGAGGATGGCAGCAGGCTGATTCGCCTCTAGTTCTGGACCACCCTGTTGACCTTCCCTGCTTTTGGAATGGCCACCACTTCAGAATGTTTCCACGATGATGGGTAGCTGCAGCTCTTCAGGACTGCATTGGAAATGCTGTCAGGACGTGGACTGCCAATCACGAAAGAGCCTGTTCCTCTCACTGATGGCGTCTATGATGTCAGGAGGCAGCTGGCGGGAGTGGTCCCATGGACAAGATCCCAAGTGAATCGTCCTCCTAGGCAAATGGATAGGAAATTAGCGACCCTTGGCCCACGAAATATGAACTGAAAAACCTCCCCAGTGTCGCCAGGCAACCCATACTAGCAGCAGACATGAGGAAGTACCTTAAACAAGGAGCGTCACGGACCCCAAAACTAATATAATCTTCGTCTTCATTTGCTGTCAATATCCCTTCTAGAGATCCAGTAATAAGTCTAAACCCTTCTCTCAGTGAATGGTATCCTTCCAAATGCCCTAACGTTTAGAGTCGCAGTTTTTCCCACATAGTTTTTCAAGCTTCAAGTATTTCATGTTTTCTCAAAATGCTGTTATACATTAGGCAGACTTTGAGATGATATAACACTTAATTACACTCTCATTTTCTTTGTTTTCAATTCCATCAACCCTTGAAGTTAACTGACCGGTTAACCTCAAAATAGCTTGCGAGCGGCCTGAATTATAGTAGTATGACACTTGATACTATCGCCAGACATTTGCAGTTTTGTGTCAAAGTACAGAGGGAATGTTACTTCTTTTCACTCTCAAACTAACTGTGGTTGTCATGCTTGAAAAATTGTCCATAGCGTGATGTATAGTGGTCTATTTAACTACAGGGTTATTACAAACGATTGAAGCGATTTCACAGCTCTACAATAACTTTATTATTTGAGATATTTTCACAATGCTTTGCACACACATACAAAAACTCAAAAAGTTTTTTTAGGCATTCACAAATGTTCGATATGTGCCCCTTTAATGAGTCGGCAGACATCAAGCCGATAATCAAGTTCCTCCCACACTCGGCGCAGCATGTCCCCATCAAGGAGTTCGAAAGCATCGTTGATGCGAGCTCGCAGTTCTGGCACGTTTCTTGGTAGAGGACAATCTTTCAGATAACCCCACAGAAAGAAATCGCATGGGGTTAAGTCGGGAGAGTATGGAGGCCATGACATGAATTGCTGATCATGATCTCCACCACGACCGATCCATCGGTTTTCCAATCTCCAATTTAAGAAATGCCGAACATCATGATGGAAGTGCGTTGGAGCAGAATCCTGTTGAAAAATGAAATGGGCGCTGTCGGTCTCCAGTCGTGGCATGAGCCAATTTTCCAGCATGTCCAGATACACGTGTCCTGTAACGTTTTTTTCGAAGAAGAAAAAGGGGCCGTAAACTTTAAACCGTGAGATTGCACAAAACACGTTAACTTTTGGTGAATTGCGAATTTGCTGCACGAATGCGTGAGGATTCTCTACCACCCAGATTCGCACATTGTGTCTGTTCACTTCACCATTAAGAAAAAATGTTGCTTCATCACTGAAAACAAGTTTCGCACTGAACGCACCCTCTTCCATGAGCTGTTGCAACCGCGCCGAAAATTCAAAGCGTTTGACTTTGTCATCGGGTGTGAGGGCTTGTAGCAATTGTAAACGGTAAGGCTTCTGCTTTAGCCTTTTCCGTAAGATTTTCCAAACCGTCGGCTGTGGTACGTTTAGCTCCCTGCTTGCTTTATTCGTCGACTTCCGCGGGCTACGCGTGAAACTTGCCCGCACGCGTTCAACCGTTTCTTCGCTCACTGCAGGCCGACCCCTTGATTTCCCCTTACAGAGGCATCCAGAAGCTTTAAACTGCACATACCATCGCCGAATGGAGTTAGCAGTTGGTGGATCTTTGTTGAACTTCGTCCTGAAGTGTCGTTGCACTGTTATGACTGACTGATGTGAGTGCATTTCATGCACGACATACGCTTTCTCGGCTCCTGTCGCCATTTTGTCTCACTGCGCTCTCGAGCGCTCTGGCGGCAAAAACCTGAAGTACGGCTTCAGCCGAACAAAACTTTATGAGTTTTTCTACGTACCTGTAGTGTGTCGTGACCATATGTCAATGAATAGAGCTACAGTGAATTTATGAAATCGCTTCAATCATTTGTAATAGCCCTGTAGTTGTTTCACGATATGTACATTTCTGTTGTCAATATTTATAGCACATATGAATCCACAAACATGGTTTCCCCACTATTAATAAAATCTCACTCATCACGGATATAGTAGGCTAGTTACCCCATTGTTTCACTATATATGTACGCTATCATCTTTTAAAAATTTCCAGAAAATTCAGTTTGTGTCAACTGTCATTCAGTTGTATTAGTTTATCCATAACCAAAACCTCTACTGTGACTGAAACCAACAGTCTCCACTTAAAGTTGGAAAAACTTCAAATGCCATTCGGTTCCTTCATGTGCTTGATAAATCCGTTTTCAGTTCATATTTTCTTGTTTCAAAGTCATAGGTTTGTGATATCCCTTACCAACTGTTTTGGAATCCTAGAGTAAGTTTGACTCAGATAAAGATATTTACTCTCATAACCTGCCCTGCAATAGAGATATTTCCTTATTTACTACAGAGTTTCCACTAGAACATCATTAAACGTAAACACAGTATTCGAGCTTATTCCTTTAGACTGCAGGCTCGCACTGTTTTCATCCAGATGCATTAGCAAGGATGTGAGAACATTTGTCTTTGTCAAAATCCAATGGACCTACAGCTATCGATCGTATGTTGTTAGTACTAGTGGGCCATTCTTTTTGTTTTTCAGCAATATTCTCAGATCATTCAGTTAGCACCAAGTCCTTGTGAAGGGGTGTGATTCGTCCATCGACTCATCCACTCATGGTGATGACTTTATGCCCACTTTACATGCATGGCTTTTTACAGGCAGAAAAACACATATGCATGTCTTACACACACACACACACACACACACACACACACACACACTCAAACAACTTTTATTTTGTTGGCTCTTACTCAGGTGTGCATGATCCGAAAAGAATGCAATACTATGCCTACAACTACTGTACTAAATGCATACATATTACCACATATTTACATATAACATACACTGAAATATTGAGCTACAATTTCTTCAGTGGGATGTGGTAGTTGCTTTCACAGTTCTGTTGCACTGATCCATAAATTTTCATGAAAGGTACATATGGCTGCCAGCTCACCCTTTTGTCAAGTGCATGCTGTATAACATATATGAAATTCTTAAAAGTATTTGTCTGGATGTGAGTGGCCTCTGTTTCATTGAAAAGTTTAACTGTGCGTGAGAATTAACCTGCACCAGTTTTGTGATCTGCAGCAAACTTTTTCTCGTTGGAAACCCCAAAAAGGATGAAAGAAAGAAGTTTATCGCTTACTACATTTTTGCTGTTCCTGCAGTAAAACTGCGGCATCATGAATGACGTTTCCATTTATATCTCCTTTAATACGCACTGTGTTCGATACACGTATTTCTGGCAGCAATAACACATACCAATGAATGCGTCTGCAAAATTATGTCATTGTACGACACATAGATCAGGAGCTTTGACGTTACTCACACTGAGATGCGTGAAAACCCCTCCCACATCATGCATGTTTAAATTCACTGCCTTATTACTATTAATTCCACTCACAACGCTTTTCGCAGACAGTATCCACATATGCCACTAAATGTACCTGTAAAATTATATCATTCTATGAAACACACTTCAGGAGATAAGATATCATAAACACTGAAATGATCAAAAACTGCCACATGATGCATGACTTTTAAATTTATAACTCTTTGCCACTAACTCTATTTGCAACACATTTCCCAGACAGTGTCCACATATGTAAAAAATTATATCATTGTGCACCACATAGTTTAGGAGATACACATAAGCATTGAACTGCAGGAAAACGAAACTGCATGGCGAAATTTGCTACAGTTGCAGGAGAAATATGCGCACTGATATGTTAAAAAATGTGAAATACGAGTATATGTGACATATGCGTATGAGTGCAAAGCCATGGATACAAAGCTCCTCCTAAAACCCTGGATCGATTTCAACCAGACGTGGTTCAGAAAGTTTAAATTGTGCTGAGTCACATTCATACCCTATTTTTGAAGGAATACACCAACAGTTGACTGCCTGTTTCTGTATATTTCCCGTGTACAGTCTAGATTTCGACATTCATGTATCATTTATTATGTTAAGCCACGTTTTGAACTGTGTGTATGTAATATTTCAGTGTATACAGCAAAATGATGTTAATAGCCTGACAACATTGTACTTGATAATGGCGTGGAATAATATGTCATCCTGCAAAGTACACAACAAAATATGTTAATGGTCCTGTACTTGATAATGGCATGAAAGCCAGAAACATGGTACACATGCAACTTACTGTCTGGAAAGAAATATTGTGGGAGTTAGAACCAGCAACCTCCTACAGGGGTAGCGACTATAACGTGGAGAGGGACATACAGAGAAAGCGAGCAGGAGTTGGACACAGATAAGGAGAAGGAGGAAATGTACAGAGAGAGAGGAGGGAGGTAATGGTCAGAGAAAGGAAACAGGAGGAGATGGACAGAGTGAGGAAGGAGGAAGAGATGGATAGAAAACGGAAAGAGGAGATGGACAAGAGGAGGAGGAGATGGACAGGGAGGGATCGAAAGAGGAGAAGGACAGAGAGGTGGGAGTCGATGGACAGAGGATGAAGGAGCAGATGGACACAGGGGGAGCAGCAGATGGGTGGAGAGAGGGGATTGTAGAATGATAGAGATGGAGGAGTAGATGGATAGAGAAAGGAGGAAGGAGAGGATTGACTAATAACAAACTGGAATAAATAAATACTTTGGCAATGACAGTCACTCAGACTGTTATAATATTACCACGGAATGTAGGTCAGGAGTAGCATGTTTGTAAATGTGTAATTGTTTTACTGTGCAGTATATAGTGTAGGGAAAACAATAGTCTCACCCATCCTACTTGTCGCAACCTATTGAGTGATGCAAATAATGGCCATGTGGCAGGAGATGTGACACATGCTTTCACAACTGGTCAGGACACAGGCAGCCATCACTGCCCCAGAGATATCATGTTGTGTGCTGTGAGGTAGGATAAGTCAGATGGATTGACTCATATGCTTATCACTCAGTCACCTGCATTAGGCCACTGGTCTGTTGTGAGACACAGTGCACCAGGTGTGTTTAGCCTACGCAGCCAGTGCCTGTTGACAAACGGCCCCCTCCAGCACAGCATGGCGAGGGGGTCAGTCACCGGCACACAGACAGATGTGTGGTTAGCATTGAAGCCTTCTACAACATTGCAGCAGTGGAAGGACTCACCTAATGCATCCTACAATTGTTCAAGTGTATAGATAAAACACTTCCTACCTTATCACAGGGATGGTGGCAATTATTTAAGATCACAAGCGGCCTGGAAATATGAATGTAGGAAATTGTTTAACATGACTGTAGCAAAAGTGGATTTAAACAGGACTAGTGGATTTTTGACGCTCCTGTCATTTTACACTTAGGACAATTGGATTCTAAGCACAAATCGCCTGGACACCATGCAGAGGGTCCTCAGGTTCATCATCGCGAATTGACAAGTGGCAATCTTGTATCTTGATGTCAGAGGGCTACGGAAAAGCCTGTTCAGTAAGTGGCCATCTCGGATTCTATATTTAGCACAAGTAGCTTGTAGTATCGTAGAGGCTGTCCCGGTATCCTCATGTCTGTCATCTTGGGTCCTATACTTCTCCCATCTTGTATTCTGACATCATAGGACTTGGGAAGACCCAGCAGGACAAGTGACCTACGTCCACCTTCTTGGATTTTGTACTTGGGGTAACTGGCCTACGTCTGCCACCTTCGACTACTAAATTTCCCTCATTTTTTTTTTAATTTTCCGCCGTTTTATAATAGGGCAACTGCCCTAGGCCCACTGTCTCGTATCACCAAACCAGGTAGGGTATATAAGGGAGGGAACAGTTTCATATTTTGAGTTATCACTTTAAGGAACACGGAAATGGTGCAACTCGTATGAGACAGCGTTATCCGCATCTAAAAAATTTTAAATAGCCTCGCTGTGGATCGCCATTTAGCCAGTTGGTCGAATCATAAAATATCCAGTTTATTGGGTCATTCGGATGTGACACTGACCGGATGTTGGTCTTCATACGAACGTGAGAGTAGGCATATTCTTCGTCAAGAATGTGGTCGATCCTGTATGACAATCAGAAGTGAGTATCAATGTACTGTGTACCAAGAATATTGTAACTCCACATCTTCACTTGCCATCTGAAAAAAGGTAGTGGACACCCTGCAAGATTCTACTTCATTCAGCATCATTTGTACGAGAGTAGGAGCGACGAACTATCGAATTACCGTCCCATAAGCAAGCATGCTCTTAACTCCAGTCCGCAGCTCGTGGTCGTGCGGTAGCGTTCTCGCTTCCCACGCCCGGGTTCCCGGGTTCAATTCCCGGCGGGGTCAGGGATTTTCTCTGCCTCGTGATGACTGGGTGTTGTGTGATGTCCTTAGGTTAGTTAGGTTTAAGTAGTTCTAAGTTCTAGGGGACTGATGACCATAGATGTTAAGTCCCATAGTGCTCAGAGCCATTTGAACCATTTGAATCTTAACTCCACAACACAAACGGCTGCATATGGAGTGGTGCCGTAACAGAGAAGCTTGCACTGCTGCTAAATAGGGTCGCATTGTGTTTAGCGATGAATTGCAGTTGTGCACGACCCCAGACGACGATCGTTGGCGAATATGTGGATGACTTGGAGAGGGGTTCCATTCTTCCAGTGTTTTGCAGTGTTACTAGTGCCGTTATGATGTGAGAAGAAACAGGATATGAATTCAGGTCATGGCTAGTAGTGATTGAGAGATCCCTATTGGCACAATGATACAGCAAGGACATCCTGTGTCCTCATACGTTATCTGTCACGTGACAGTATCGTGGTGCCATTATTCAACAGGAGAATGCTCGACCACACAGGGCAAGTATCTTTATGAACTGTGTGCGTGATGTTGAGTTACTCCTGTAACCAGCAAGATCCCTATATCCGTCCCAGATAGTTTATGTGTGGGACCAGCTCAGGCGCCTACTTCGTTCCAGTTCCACTATCCAGCATATCAAGGACCATTTACAATAGCAGTGGGCGAGCCTGCTTCAAGAGAGAAAATAACGACTTCATGATCCTCTTCCCAACTGAATCACAGCATGCATCAAGGCCAGAGGGAGTATAATGTCATACCGATAAGTGGGCTCATAATGCCACTTTCATTGTAAATTTGACTTTTTCTTGTAAATACTGAAAAAGAGCCACATACCTACTGAAACCAATAGATTTTATTTCGTTTTTGTTTTTTCTTTCTGTGTGCTTCAACATTTTTGTCACGCATTGTAGTTGCGATTTGAGAAACGGAACGCTTTACTATTAAATGAAAAACAGAAGCACGACTCTGAGATCGATTTCTATTCGATAAATTTCAAAATGAGTTCTCTTGCAGTTAATGTGAAAGAGAAACTGTATGCAATGAAATGACCAGGAACAGAAAATAAGAAAGAATAAGATGCATTCATTATCTTTTATTTCTTGAAGTAGTAATGCTTTTTTTCTGAAATTTTCCTGAGAATGTAAAGGTTATATCGGGAACAAACGTCATGTCAGTGACAATAAACAATATTATGACGATGTTGTGTCAGTGTATGACATTTTATTATTTCAGCAATTTATTGTCATTTCTAGATCAAGAGGGATGTCAGACTTGGAAGGATGGTAATTTTCAGCGCAGAACTATTGTACATCTGTTTAACTGTAATGTTTTGGAATAAATGCATAATAATGTAATCTAGAATTTAGTATTTACGGTATTAAAATGAATTTTTGTATCTTTTATAAGTAGGTACCTCACAAATAAAGCTCTATAGTTCATACATTGTTTTTATTTTCGATTTTTTCTTCAAATACATGTTTCAGATTTAGGGCTGACACCACTTCTGCGCTGCTCGTCACAGTTAGAACACATCAATGCAACGGTCTCCATTAGACATCAAAATAGAAAGGAAATTCAGGAGTGTGAGGCAAGCAACTCTGGACGAAGTTGTCAGGCACTTAAATCGAGAAAGGTAGGAAAAATGTGTTTAATGAAACATATCGGAATGCACTTCCTTTTATCGGGCTATCGATGTTCACCGATAATTTAAGTGGAGAGCATTCTAGAAACACCGTCAACGATACTTTAGGCCAACACGTAATAAATGATTTTTCTTAGTATTTATGCACACACATCACATACGAATTTTCCCTTGTGCCTGCGGGTAAAGTGCAGTGTGGGCATTCTCCGCGGACATGCCCGTGACGCTAACGACCAGATAGCTTATCGATTTTGGTGAGTGTGCTGGGGTGGCCCCTACCGGATGCTGTCGCCTGGAACGACAATAAACACAGCCACTGACCCGGAGGGCGCGCCGCTTGCCTGCTGTACACGCAATGCACCGGTATATAAAACTCAGCGGCCACTGATCATGTGATCATGACATTCTGCACGAAGAACATTGTTTCTCGTGCTTTCAATTTTATTTTGTTTTAATCTACAACCAGGGCGACAAACGATCAGAGTCTATATCTACAGTTTCATCTACACTCCGCAAGCCACCTTACGATGTTTGACAGAGGGTACTTCTGGTACAGCTGTCCGTTTTCCCATTCACCCGTTGCATTTCCGAATGGCTCGTGGGAAAATGATATCCATAAATTTCCCTATGAGCTTAAATTTCTTACTGTGGTCATTTCTCCAGACATATGTAGGAGGAATGTAATATGTTGTCCGACTCTTCCTGTTATGTACTCTCTCTGAATTTCAGAAGTAAACCTCTCCATGATGTACAACGCCTCTCTTGTAACGTCTGCCACTGGGTTTTAAGAGCATCACAAGTAATGCCTCGCGCCGACTAAACAAAGCTCGCCGTTCATCTTCGGATCTTTCCTACCTCTGCTATTAATCCAGCTTGGCAAGAGTCCTTGACTAAAGAGAAATTTCAAGAATCTAGCAAGTGGTCTGTGAGCCACTTTTTTCTTGGATGGATTACATTTCCTTAAGATTCCTCCAATGAATCTTGTAAGGTGTATGTCTTTGAAGTGACAGACATACTACTCTCAGAGTTAGTGAAGAAATAAGCACTGATACCTAATGCGACATAGAGTTGAAATATATAGAACAAAGTCAGTAACGCGATCTGACTCGAAAATACATGGAAAATAGTCACACACAACACTATTACATAAATTCAAGGCAACAGAAAGAATAATGGGCCTGCATATCGAAATACAGTATGTAGTACATGGATGGTTTCATGAAGGAAAGAGATTACTTTGGTCCAAATGGCTCTGAGCACTATGGGACTTAACATCTGTGGTCATCAGTCTCCTAGAACTTAGAACTACTTAAACCTAACTAAGCTAAGGACATCACACACATCCATGCCCGAGGCAGGATTCGAACCTGCGACCGCAGCAGTCGCGCGGTTCCGGACTGAACGCCTAGAACCGCTAGACCACCGCGGCCGGCAGAGATTACTTTGATTATGTGTTAGCTTTCCACTTATAGCGTACAATTTCCCTGTTGTGCGAACAGAACTTGAGAATGCAGAAAATAATTAACTAGCTGAAAGATCATTTACTAAAAGCCTACGTTCCTACTGGACCGTAATGACCTAATGTACCACCTATAAATATGACTTCCTTTGAATAAAATTTGGAGTAGTAATCTTTACGATAGTTTAGTAGCAACGTAGTATTTTCACCCCTTTAGTGTTCTTGGGTTAAATAAAGCGAATATAAAGGACATTGCGTTTCTGAGAAACGAGTTCACAAGGTTTGGTTTTAAGAAGGAATAAACTGAGCTATAAAGACAAATGAAACAATTTGCGGCCTCGCAGATGTAATTCAATCTACACTCATCCTTACCAACCAAGACAACCTCATAGGTACCTGTAATCCAGACTCATCAGCACAAAAAACGTACAGTTAACATCAATGAATTTATGATTACCAGGAGTTAAATAAAGTGATGCGGTAACCAGCTTCCAAGAAATTAAGACTTCACAACCCATTTGCACCTACTCCACTGTGCTGACACACAAGGCCGAATACCTGCACGTGGAACCATACTAGTAAACCTAGACAGCTAACCTCACACACAAAACTATACTTCAGTACTGAATATGAACTGGATTGATCTTACAGATTTCAGGTACATTGTAACGTCTGCTTAATAGCATGGCTGTCTATCAAACAAAGGTGGCTTCCACCAGAGCAGCGAGTGACCACGAAAGTAGCACTCGAACGTACAACCAGAACCAGACTGGGACTGCCCTCGAATACTAACACACTCCAGTCAAGGAAACCACGTGTCTTCCAACCTGCGAACGTTTACAATTGTTCGAGAGCAAAACCGACTCGCCATAGACTACGTTCGACAAAATGACACCGCAATATTGTTGCGACAAAGCTTATATCGATATATTTCCACAGTGAAACATTGTCTCAAAATATGGTAGAAAACCCAAAGAGATTCTGGTCGTATGTAAAGTACACCAGTGGCAAAAAACAGTCAATGTCGTCATTGCGCGATGGCGATGGAAATGTTACCGATGATGGTGCCACTAAAGCGGAGTTACTAAATACAGTTTTCCGGAATTCCTTCACGAAAGAAGACGAAGTATTCCAGAATTCGAAACCAGAACAGCTGTTAACATGAGTGACATAAAAGTAGATACCTTAGGTGTTGCGAAACAACTCAAATCACTTAAGAAAGGTAAGCCTTCCAGTCCACACGGTATACCAGTCAGGTTCCTTTCAGAATATGCAGACACAATTGTGCCTTTCTTAGGAATCATATACAACCGCTCACTTGACGAAAGGTCTGTTCCTAAAGACTGGAACGTAGCACAAGTCACACCAATATTCAAGAAAGGAAATAGGAGTAATCCATTGAATTACAGACCAATATTACTGACCTCAATTTGCAGTAGGATTTTGGACTATATACTGTACTCGAACATTATGAATCACCTTGAAGAAAATGACTTATTGATACATAACCCATGGATGTGTGTGATGTCCTTAGGTTAGTTAGGTTTAAGTAGTTCTAAGTTCTAGGGGACTGATGACCTCAGAAGTTGAGTCCCATAGTGCTCAGTGCCATTTGAACCCACTTGATACATAACCAACACGGAATCAGAAAATATCGTTCTTGTGCAACACACCTAGCTCTTTATTCCCATGAAGTAATGAGTGCTGTCGACAAGGGATCTCAGATCGATTCCATATTCCTACATTTCCAGAAGGCTTTTGATACTGTTCTTTACAATCGACTATTGCGTGCATATGGAGTGTGACTGAATTCGTGATTTCCTCTCAGAGAGGTCACAGTTCGTAGTGATAGACGGTACATCATTGAGTAGAACAGAAGTGATATTTGGCGTTCCGCAAGGTAGTGTCACAGGCCCTCTGCTGTTCCTGATTTACATAAATGATGTAGGTGATAATCTAAGCAGCCCCCATAAATTGTTTGCAGATGACGCTGTAATCAACCGTCTAGTAAAATCATCAGACGATCAATTCCAATTACAAAATGGTCTAGAGAGGATATCTGTATGGTGCGAAAAGTGGCAACTGGCACTAAACAAAGAAAAGTGCGAGGTCATCCACATAGGTACTAAAAGAAATCCGATATATCTTGCAATTACGATAAATGGCACAAATCTAAGGGCTGTCAATTCCACTAAATACCTGGGAATTACAATTACGAGCAACTTCAATTGGAAAGACCACATAGATAATACTGTGGGGAAGGCGAAACAAAGACTATGCTTTGTTGGCAGAACACTTAGAAGATGCGACAAACCCACTAAAGAAACAGCCTACATTACACTTGAAACTTCCTGGCAGATTAAAACTGTGTGCCGGGCCGAGACTCAAACTCGGGACCTTTGCCTTTCGCGGGCAAGTGCTCTACCAACTGAGCTACCCACGCACGACTCATGACGCGTCCTCACAGCTTTAATTCCGCCAGTACCTCGTCTCGTATCTTCCAAACTTCACAGAAGCTCTTCGTGTATGCATAACTGAAGACCAGCAGTTCGACAAAATTAATGTGTGTTTTTATATCGATTTTCGTTGCAGCAAAGTATAATGTGCACCAAAAAAAAAATAATTCCCTATATTAGTATATAATGAATAAGTCTAAATAAAGCAGTAACTGTTGCTTTAATAGGCACGCTTTTCGTGCAGCTGATACTTTCGTATCTTAGAAGGTATGTACGAGAAGTGGCCTCTGTAGTCTAAGGTGTCTAACAAGAAGAAGAAGATCTAAAAGTTCAGCTGAAATCGTGTTGTTACGTTCGCTATTGACTTTTTCAACTCGAAAATATTCACTAAATTAACTCTGTTAAATTTTACTCCTCCTTCGTCAACAGGCATACGTCTGATACTGACATGTTATTACACCAGATGGAATGCAGCTATCCATAGTAATATGTAATAATCCTCTGGAACAAGTAAAAAACCATTCTCTAAACACTATCGGTGATGCCAGATGAATACACAATGATACTTCATGTAAGTTGCATAATCATGGATGAAAAAGAAATAATATTAGTTCTATCAGAATGAAGTCCTAGCATCTACACCACCATACAAGTACGGCATCAAATTCCATCCTTTCACTTCACCTACGTCCAAGGAAGTGCCCGGGAGGGACGCCTTCTTTTATTTATTTATTTATTTAATTTTTTTTTTTAAGTAGGCTCTCATTGAGACTCGATTTGTTGGGTGAGGGAACTTAATGATTCAATTTTGGCATTACTTAGGCATGAGCAGGGCGTCGGCTCGTGGCCCATAGCCTTTACTATAGTGATGGTTTCTGCGGTTAGTTTATAGTTTCACTGGAGCGCCTACTCAACCGTGAGAGGCACTTTTACCCAGGGCCACTGTTCTTGGGCGACAGAGCTTATGTATTCCAGGTGTCTGATGGTAGGCCGTTGCGCGTCGATTTTGTCCAGCAATGTCCAGCTGTATTTATGATTTGGTCCCAGATCGGTTGCATGTGGAGTTCTTGGTGTAAGTCGTTAATTCTGGCCCGTTTCGGGGCACCAAGGATGAATCTTAAACACTTGTTCTGTATCAGTTGTAGTTAGTGATCCTCCACATTGAGCAGCCTTGCGGATAAGACCATTGCCTTATACAGTGTCTTTACTTTCATTTGTACGCTGGCCAGTAGGGCGTACCGTAGCTGCGGGAGATGAAATAGTCACACCCTCTTAGACTGCTTGCGAAAAGTAATTTGCAGTCTAAAGCTACCAGCAGATGTTCAGCCTCATTGCTCCAGGTGATTTCACGGCTGCGAAGAATAAGTCTGTCATGCAGGTCGGGACGTCGGCAAGTGAACATGATACACTACTGGCCATTAAAATTGCTATACCACGAAGATGACGTGCTATAGAAGCGAAATGTAATCGACAGGAAGAAGATACTGTGATATGCAAATGATTAGCTATTCAGAGCATTCACACAAGGTTGGCGCCGGTGGCGACACCTACAACGTGCTGACATGAGGAAAGTTTCCACAAACAGCAGTTGATCGGCGTTGTCTGCTGAAACGTTGTTGTGGTGCCTCGTGTAAGGAGGAGAAATGCGTACCATCGCGTTTCCGACTTTGATAAAGGTCGGATTGTAGCCTATCGCGATTGCGGTTTATCGTATCGCGACATTGCTGCTCGCATTGGTCGAGATCTAATGACTGTTAGCAGAATATGGAATCGGTGGGTTCAGGAGGGTAATACGGAACGCCGTGCTGGATCCCAACGGCCTCGTGTCACTAGAAGTGGAGATGACAGGCATCTTATTCGCATGGCTGTAACGGATCGTGCAGCCACGTCTCGATCCATGAGTCAACAGATGCGGACGTTAGCAAGACAACAACCATCTGCATGAACAGTTCGACGACGTTCGCAGCAGCATGGACTATCAGCTCGGAGACCATGGCTGCGCTTACCCTTGACGCTGCATCACAGGCAGGAGCGCCTGCGATGGTGTACTCAACGACGAACCTGGGTGAACGAATGGCAAAACGTCATTTTTTCGGATGAATCTAGGTTCTGTTTACAGCAGCCGGCCGCGGTGGCTGTGCGGTTCTAGGCGCTCCAGTCCGGAGCGGCGCTGCTGCTACGGTCGCAGGTTCGAATCCTGCTTCGGGCATGAGTGTGTGTGATGTCCTTAGGTTACTTAGGTTTAAGTAGTTCTAAGTTCTAGGGGACTGGTGACCACAGCAGTTGAGTCCCATAGTGCTCAGAGCCATTTTTTTTACAGCATCATGATGGTCGCATCCGTGTTTGGCGACATCGCGGTGAACGCACATTGGAAGTGTTGTGGTTGGCAGGGGAGCCAACACCGTGTTACTAGAGGAAGCCGAAAGGCACGCGTTTCAGCTCACGCAGGCTGGCGTGAGGTCTGGAACAGGACAAGGAAATTAGAATTTAGAAAAAACGGACGTAGCTGGTGGAATACTTAACTTTAATCCATTAATGGTGAACGTCGCTCTTGACGGTACATGATTCAGTATCAATAGTAACTGGTAATGGCGCCTTGCTAGGTCGTAGCAAATGATGTAGCTGAAGGCTATGCTAACTATCGTCTCGGCAAATGAGAGCGTATTTTGTCAGTAAACCATCGCTAGCAAAGTCGGTTGTACAAATGGAGCGAGTGCTAGGAAGTCTCTCTAGACCTGCCGTGTGGCGGCGCTCGGTCTGCTATCACTGATAGTGGCGACACGCGGGTCCGACGTATCCTAACGGACCGCGGCCGATATAGAGGCTACCACCTAGCAAGTGTGGTGTCTGGCGGTGACACTACAGGAAGCGTGTATTCGTCATCGCCATACTGGCGTACTACCCGGGGTGATGGTATGGGGTTCTATTGGTTACACGTCTCGGTCACCTCTTCTTCGCATTGACGGCACTTTGAACAGTGGACCTTACATTTCAGATGTGTTACGACCCTTGGCTCTACCCTTCATTCGATCCCTGTGAAACCCTACATTTCAGCAGGATAATGCACGACCGCATGTTGCAGGTCTTGTACGGACCTGTCTGGATACAGAAAATGTTCAACTGCTGCCCTGGCCAGCACATTCTCCAGATCTCTTGTAAGTAAGCTGTTTAGGTTTTCTTATTGGTAACGCCACGTAGCGCTCTGAATGAAAATCATTGGCTGTGCTGTGTGCAGTCTGTGGCTAGTTTGCATTGTTATTTGCCAGTGTAGTGTTGGGCAGCTGGATGTTAACAGCGCGTAGCGTTGCGCAGTTGGAGGTGAGCCGCCAGCAGTGATGGATGTGGGGAGAGAGATGGCAGAGTTTTGAAATCTGTAAGACTGGATGTCATGAACTGCTGTATGTATTATGACTATTAAGCTAAATACATTGTTTGTTCTCTATTAAAATCTTTCATTTGTTTCTATGCCTATCAGTAGTTAGTGCCTTCCGTAGTTTGAATCTTTTATTTAGCTGGCAGTAGTGGCGCTCGCTGTATTGCAGTAGTTCGAGTAACGAAGATTTTTGTGAGGTTGAAAAGGTACAGTACCGCCCGACATTGAAAATACACTCCTGGAAATTGAAATAAGAACACCGTGAATTCATTGTCCCAGGAAGGGGAAACTTTATTGACACATTCCTGGGGTCAGATACATCACATGATCACACTGACAGAACCACAGGCACATAGACACAGGCAACAGAGCATGCACAATGTCGGCACTAGTGCAGTGTATATCCACCTTTCGCAGCAATGCAGGCTGCTATTCTCCCATGGAGACGATCGTAGAGATGCTGGACGTAGTCCTGTGGAACGGCTTGCCATGCCATTTCCACCTGGCGCCTCAGCTGGACCAGCGTTCGTGCTGGACGTGCAGACCGCGTGAGACGACGCTTCATCCAGTCCCAAACATGCTCAAATGGGGACAGATCCGGAGATCTTGCTGGCCAGGGTAGTTGACTTACACCTTCTAGAGCACGTTGGGTGGCACGGGATACATGCGGACGTGCATTGTCCTGTTGGAACAGCAAGTTCCCATGCCGGTCTAGGAATGGTAGAACGATGGGTTCGATGACGGTTTGGATGTACCGTGCACTATTCAGTGTCCCCTCGACGATCACCAGTGGTGTACGGCCAGTGTAGGAGATCGCTCCCCACACCATGATGCCGGGTGTTGGCCCTGTGTGCCTCGGTCGTATGCAGTCCTGATTGTGGCGCTCACCTGCACGGCGCCAACACGCATACGACCATCATTGGCACCAAGGCACAAGCGACTCTCATCGCTGAAGACGACACGTCTCCATTCGTCCCTCCATTCACGCCTGTCGCGACACCACTGGAGGCGGGATGCACGATGTTGGGGCGTGAGCGGAAGACGGCCTAACGGTGTGCGGGACCGTAGCCCAGCTTCATGGAGACGGTTGCGAATGGTCCTCGCCGATACCCCAGGAGCAACAGTGTCCCTAATTTGCTGGGAAGTGGCGGTGTGGTCCCCTACGGCACTGCGTAGGATCCTACGGTCTTGGCGTGCATCCGTGCGTCGCTGCGGTCCGGTCCCAGGTCGAAGGGCACGTGCACCTTCCGCCGACCACTGGCGACAACATCGATGTACTGTGGAGACCTCACGCTCCACGTGTTGGGCAATTCGGCGGTACGTCCACCCGGCCTCCCGCATGCCCACTATACGCCCTCGCTCAAAGTCCGTCAACTGCACATACGGTTCACGTCCACGCTGTCGCGGCATGCTATCAGTGTTAAAGACTGCGATGGAGCTCCGTATGCCACGGCAAACTGGCTGACACTGCGGCGGTGCACAAATGCTGCGCAGCTAGCGCCATTTGATGGCCAACACCGCGGTTCCTGGTGTGTCCGCTGTGCCGTGCGTGTGATCATTGCTTGTACAGCCCTCCTGCAGTGTCCGGAGCAAGTATGGTGGGTCTGACACACCGGTGTCAATGTGTTCTTTTTTCCATTTCCAGGAGTGTAGGTACAACATACTTCATTATTTTTGTCAGAACAACACTTTTTTTTGTAAAATAACTCAATTTCAATTAATACAGCGAAGCCGGATACCAGTGTGGGCAAGAATGACAAATTATTTATTTAATTGATCACATGTGCACTCCCACAAAGTAAATCCCTACATCCAGTTTGGTGAGATCTTTGAAATGAATGAATGAGTGGTCGTCTGCTAACCGCAGATAGTGAATGTGAATATATGATCATCTTTGAGTCGATCCTTTGGCCACCTTTGGTGGGACCAAAGAGATGAAATTTACCAGAGCTTTGAGCGCTGAAATGTGGCTGACCAATATCGCAAGGTGCTTCCCCCACCTCGACAGAGGTGTGAGAGGACCTAGAGAACGGCCATGTTTCAGCACTCTGCCGCTGGATCTTGTGCTGTTAAGACCTGTTTTAGTTGTGCTTCGTAATGATGAAAGAGTGGAGACATGGTATGCATGTGGAATATTTAAGAGTAGTTTGAAATAATAATTTCTCTATTTCAGGAACTTTTGTGGGGAGAATTAAATGTCAGGCAGGTAATATTAAAGGGATTGTAGTAATCTTCAGAAGTGACCAACGGTCACCATGAAACCACGTGTAGCAATAAGTTGAAATACTTCCGTGTGCTTAAGTTAAGCTGAATTACTAGCGTGTGTACAATAAGTTGAAATATTTAAGAAATAGCGTGTGTACCATAAGTTGAAATATTTAAGAAATGGCGTGTGCAGGACTTGAAATTAGAGACGAGTACTTCCACGTGGTGAGTACTGTGTGAGTCTCAATCTGTGTATGAGACAAAGGATAAAGAGAAGTACTCGTCCATGGTATCAGTTGAGGACTCGCGTGTGTGATGAATATGTTCGTAATGTTACTTTGCGTGATATGATTCCGTGTGACGCTAGATTTAAACTCTGAGAGAGAATCAAGGTGAGTCGGCCGTCTATCCAGCAACGCCACTTGGCTTGCATTGCACAGGAAGACGTGCATATATCTCCAGAGTTCATAGTAGGAAAGTAGAATTACGAAGTGGGGCAGTGTCGTGTGAAACTGGGATAAATATTAATTGAAGTGGGAAAGCTGAAAGTGATAGTGTTGTGACTATTTAGTGTTTTATATTTCTTATTGCAGTGTGATGTATGTCATGCAATTTGGGTATGTGTGGTTTGCATGGGAGAGTAGCAAGGTAGTTTCAAAAGATTAGTGGGTTATGCTTGTTCCTTCTGTACTGCTCGGTCTGGAGGAAAGTTTAGTGATGATGATTGTGAGAGCCGAAGTGTGACGTATAATAAAAGATCCACCATCCTAGCCAGAAAGTGCACTGTAGCGTTAAAAATAATTACGAGACCATAATATAGAGATTCACTATTGTAAAGCCATGCCCACTGGGCGGAATTTCTCATGTGTTATTGTTGTAGGTTATAGAATTTGTGTGTTTAGGTTAGAGAATTTATCGGAATAAATAAGATAGTGAAAAGAAAAAGATTGGTGGACTTTTCCTTCGAATTGTATGTTGTCATAATGTCCCGAATTTACAATGTGTGCGCCATTCATATTCAGTGCAGTGGCCACGTGTTGACAAAAGCTGTTAAATAAAAGACAAAAAGAAAATGTGATATTGCCAGTGCATAGTGTACAGTCAGAGTTCTGTAAATTACTGATAGTCAGATGCATGTTTCCGTTGCGTATTATTCATACAGGAGGTTGATTAGTGACTTAATTGTGAGTACGAGAGTTCATGTTACTCTATAAATAACAATGAATCCACTCGCTTGGCAGACCACTCATCTTGCAAGCCTGACTGCTTGATGCCACAGGATGAGCATGGCATGAGGGTGCCTCTCATAATTTCGACCCTGCCAGGATATTTTGTTGCCAGGATAATTTGGCCAGGATATATTTTGCCAGGATATTTTGCCAGGATATTTTGCTGTTAGGGTTTGCTGTTAAGATTTTTTTTGGTGGGATATATTGTGATAGCACTGAGAAGTAAAAATTTTTTTTGTTTGCAATTTCTTTCTGGATTGGTGAGGATCTTTTATTTTTTTATGTAATTAATTGCTATATCGTCCAAGATCGTTGCATAATTTTTTTTGCGTAATGTTCGTAGTAACTAGGTCGCAGTCGAAAAGTGTAGTCACCATGGAGAATAGCGATTCTGGGGTGAACGTAGCAGTGCAGCAGGAAGTAGGTGTCGACCATGGGCTAATGAGAGGGAACGGCAAACACTCGGAAGGGGCTGAATTGTTCAGTGGACCGCTGCTAGGTCATCCTTTATGCGGCGGGCTTTGTCCACGAACGGGGGCTTTTCCCGATGACGCGCGCGAGCCGGGGCTAGGTCAGGTATGCAGTGAAAGTGTAGCTACCCTTAGGGAAGCTACGATTTCACAGGGGAACGAGGTGAGCGCGTCGAAAGTAGCAAATGACAAAGTGATACTGCAGTTTTTACAGAAGATGGATAAAGATTATAAGGAAAGATTGGAAGCGATGGATAGGGAGAATAAGGAGAGAGATAGGGAGTTTAAGGAAATATTGGACGCGATGGATAGAGATAATAAGGAAAGATGGGAAGCGATGGATAAAGGTAGTAAGGAAAGTATGGAGGCATTGGATAAGGGAAATAAAGACGCAATGAGGAAGCTACACACAGTTATCGATGAGCGTCTGCCCGCAGTTAATAATCGGTTAGATGAGGGGGAGAAGAATCTGGGTGCGTTGAAGCAAGTATGTGACGCCGTGAAAGAAAAAGCTAATAATTTGGAGGTACAAGTATTTGCAATAGAGAGTGATACTACTGAGCTTAGGGACGTGTTGCCGGATGAGCGAATCAAAGAGGTAGTGGTCAGAATGAATACGATTAGTGCAGATGTAGAAAAGCTCAGTATAAGAGGCGAGACAGGCTCTGACAGTACGCAGCGAGAGGCTTATGCCAACCAGGGGGAGATACAATCACTATTACAACTTAAAGAGGCGCAATTAGAAATAAGTAGGAAACATAGGGAAGAACTAGCACAGTTGCAATTAGCGTGCAGTAGCGAAGGTGACACACCACCAGGTAGATTGCAGAGGGAGAGTGAGATAAATTCAAAAAACGAAAATAGGCAGAAAGCGGAAGACGAACTCAGAGAGTTAGAAGAACGGTTGTGTCGGATAAAACAGGTGGCAAACCCAACTGGGTATAGCCCAAGGTCGGAAAACATAAATGCGGAAGAAGAATGTAGGAGGCACTTCATGTCGGTACAAACGTACACTTGTTTTCCGGATCCTGATAATTACCAACATCCATGCCTGTGGCTGTCTCAATTTCAAGATTCATTACCTTCATCGTGGGGACCGCTCCTCAAAATAAAGTTTGTGTGTAACCATTTGAGGGACGAGGCTAGAGCGAAAATGCAGGAAGTTATTAAAGACTGTAGTAGCTACAAGATATTTTGTGACAAGTTTTTAAATGAGTCCTGGTCGAAAAGTAAGCAGGACCAGGTTAAGCAAAGCATATTGATGATGCCAAATTGTAACGAAGGTGGTATAAGAGATCCAGTGTCGTGCTATCAGGAAATACTGAGACTAAATAGGTATTTGGATGTGCCATACGAACCTGGGGAGTTCATAAGGATCTGTATAGCGAAGTTGCCAGTGAAATTGCGCAGAGATATAGCGATATCAGGCAGAGGCGTAGACGATTCTGCGTCATTTCGGCACTTGTTACAAGGATTGGGTAATGAGAGCAATATCGTGAACGGAGACACGACTCATAGGTCAGATAGAGTCGAGGATAGGAACGGCAGAAACTATCAGAATGACAGGAGAGCATGGAATCCTGGTATTTCTTTCTTGTCGTAATAGATTGATGGGTAGGAGAAACAAATCCAACATATCAGCCCTTAGCATCTTGCCTTAAAACACATGCAGCTGGCACTGAAAATTGTCTATGTAGCAGACATACTCTACTGATATGTAGGAATGCAAATACCATACTTCTGATCAGAGAATAAAACACCAGTAATGGCGTCTGTTAGGCTGGTCTCTCAGAGCAAAATTTGCAAATTTTTTACTTCGAACAGTAAAGTAAAAGGACTGTTTCCTCAAAGAAACAAGTTGCTAAAATGTTATGTAATAATGCCAATGAGTCCAGTTTAATTAGTGTGATTTGACTATTGCAGGTACTTAACACGTAATGTAAAAAGTAAACATTGTGATCAGTATGGAATAGGGTACGTTTATACTGCAGTTACAGGTAACTTCAGTAATGTGATCGAAGTTTTTAAATTAGATGCCATCTGATCTATAGTATGTCATAGTCGTGGTGACAGTTATAATGAGGTGCTGTGTGTGGTTATTCGGAATCTGGTGTTAGTGAAAGAGGCCACTAGCACCAAAGTTTCTAACACTTGGGCTGTCCCATCTCTCCCAGCTTGTATATTCTCTGCACACATTTAATTTTCATATAAACCTAGATTCCTAACTAGCAAATTCTTTACTGTGTATAGTGGACCATTCAGAGTGAGGCGGATTGTCCATGAAAATGCTGTACTGATTGAGACGATCAAGGGAGAACAATCTCGTGGGCTTCATCACATTTCTAACATCAAATTATGGAAAAGTGAAGGATAGATCGAAAGTAGGCAAGTTATGGTAGATAGTCAGTGTATTTATTTGTGGTGTGTAACGTTGTGCAGGGTCAAATCGAACATAAGAATTTTCAGGCAGGATGTCAGAAGTGTGACGGAATAGACTGGTCGAATGAGCCATGAACAGGAGTCGACAGAGTGGTGTATGTACGTGTTTTTTTGTCATATGAATAAGGATCAAGCAGAAACGACGTGATGATTAATGAGTGGATAAAGATGGTAGATAGAGAAGCGACGTGATAAATAGTAGTGGATAAAGGTGATATATGAGGAGAGAAGCGACGTGAATCAGTGTGATTAATAAAGAGAGATTCGACGTGATGAAACAGTGGTAAATAAAGGTGAGTAGAATTGAATAATGTGGAGATGTCTTAGATGTATGTTACAGAGAGGCCTGTGTATGCTGCAATAGAGATTGATGCCAATGGCGAAGGAAGACCAGGAAATGATGGAGTAATGGACGGACGGAGAGCCGAAATACGAATGAAGAGATGAGGACAACTGCACAATGTGAAAGGACATAAAGGGAGTATGAGATCCAGATGGTGAACATTGTGGAATACTGACGTAAGATGTAATATAAGTATAAATCTAATTCTTACCATAAGATTTGCGATTTGGCAAAAATAATTTTGTTGTGGTTGTTGTTGTTGAAACCTGGTACCAGTATAACTAATCAAAACGGTACCAAGAATGTGTACAGTTATTTTGCAGGATGAATAATTTGTGTATTTTTTGTTCTTAGATGAAGTGCCACAATTCTAAAGTGATATTTAGCAGGAAGAATAATCAGTAAAGTGAATGCAGAGGTAAGCCGATGGAGAGAGGTGCCAAAGTGAAAGGACGAATTCGGAGACTGGAATGCTATCTCCGAAACAGCTTCATGTGTTATGTGGTTGAGTATAAGGGAGGAAAGGTATGGTATGTTGTCGTGAGTGTGGTGAGGTTATGAGTATAAGGGAGCAAAGGTATGGTATGTTGTCGTGAGTGTGGTGGTGTTAAGGTTAGCTGACTTCTAGACCTATTCTGTTAGTGTATTAATGGATTGAATGAGAAGGAAAATGCGATGTCTGGTGAGTGAGAGTCGTAGAGTAGTGTGATCAATGCGCACACTCCTTTAAAGGGGATGCTACCGATCTGTAACTAAAACATTATTGTGTATTGTTTGATTTGGATGAACCTCGATGGCAGGTCAGGATCTGACATCATGTGGATGGTTCATACATGTCCTAGAAATGTTGTTATATATAATAAAATATAAAATATATAAAGAGATACTAATTTCAATCTGTCACAAGCACAAAGGTGCATTGTATGTTGTAGATTTAGAGTCATCAGTTTCCAAAATGTTTATTGTCTTAGTATGTTGAAGTAGTTTACTAGTTAATAACATGTGGTAGGAAGTTGTGAGCTGTGTAGATTATTTCTTATTTTTTTTTGTTAGAACACTTTCAACTGGTATTAATTTCAGTCTGTCACAAGCACAAAGGTTCACTGTATATTGTAGTTTTAGAATAAACGGTATCTAATATTTTCACTGTGATAGGATGTTAGAGTAGTCTACTATTTTATATTGTAATTATGAGTTGTATAGATTAGATTGTTTATTATTCCTTTTGTTTTTTTTTTTTTTTTTTTACACTTTCATGTTTTGTATGAGGGACGACAGGTACAATCAATAGCACAAGTGTGGGCTGTATATAGAAAAGGGATAGATGTTGATGTTGTATGTGTATTCATCGATCGTATTTTGGGCTTTGAAGGTGGTTAGACATGTTTTTGCCATGTCCAACATGTCATAAATCAGATCAGCCAGACCATGAATCGCTCGCTTAGGTGGCCTTGTGTTTCGCAAATTTCCAACCAAACTCCATTGGTCTCGTGTGTGTTTTGCACCCAGAAGACCACAGAGAGACGAGGAGGCTAGCCAGAGAAATGCAAAGACGAGCTGTAGAGAGGAACTTTTGGAAGACAATATGGCCTCACAAAAGCCATATGATGAATTTTTACTGTTCAATTTTTCTCTTTAGTAGGTCGTTGGCGTGAGTGAGAAGTCTTTGGACCTGATGAGTCTACAGGCCATGGCTGTGAGCGAAGATTGACATGGTGCACTCAAAAATTACCATTAATTTCATTAGGATAATGAGGGTTTTCTAGAATTTTTGTATAGTGACCTTAATGATGGTGAAGATATTTCATTGCCACCATGAGACCGTAAAGGCCCTAATGCTGGTGCACATTACCGTAAGGTCGGTGTAGTCAAACTGAACGGGATGTGTTGGTGGATTTGCAGTTGACTGTCGTCTTTGTGAGCCTGTCGGCTTGGCTGATGACGAGGACGATTGTAGGCGCGATGGCAGTGATAGGAAATCCTTGGAGTTGGTGACTTTCGGCGGTTGTGCAATCGTCGTATGTTGTTCCCATATCTTCATTGCCTGGTCTTGCGTAGCACATGTGCAAAGAGCCTGCTGGAAGGCAGCTCCAGGTTTCTAGTTGTTCACTGTCGGAGTTAGAACATTTCGTTTCAGAGTTCTTGCTTTGTGCAAGTCTGTGATTGGTGCTTTCCCCCACAGCTGACGCATCTGGTTAGCAAGAAGCAGTAATGAGCAGAATGGAAAAATCGCTGACATCGCTTGCATCGTCTGTGGCATTTATTTGCTCGATATGTTTCAACTTTGATCCTTCCATCAAACAACTTGCGGAGGTCATAAATAATGTCATTGGTTGGTACTGGTGGCAGGGGGAAGCAGTACACCGGCTGAGGCACTAGATCATCTCTGGACTTAAATCTCGTATGTACAGTTGCTTGTCGAAACCATTTGTCTTGTATTTCCTCCTCGACTTCTGACGCAGAGATTTCGGCCAGGAAGGATTTAATCACCACATTGAGTATTTTGTCCGTTGGCGGCTGGTGCTTAAACAAACCGGTATCATGGCCTGTTGGAAAAACGCAGCGTCAGACGTTGGTCGGTTAGAGCCTGAAAATGGTGCTTTGTCGTCTCTCCTTTGTATGTGGTCTTGATCCGGTCATTGACATGTTTCTTAAGTTCTCAATTTAAAGATAGATATTTTCCGGTATAGTGAACTGCGATGGGCGGGATCTCCGCCGATGGAAATTTTGGGCCAGATTCAGCTGTGTTTGAAGCGTTGTCAGTTGTAGGCTGAGTTGCCACATCAATTTCTTTGCCCTCTACTGATTGGAAGTTGGCACTGGCAACTGTTTTCTGTTTTTATCGTCCAGTTATTGCGAAGTTTTCGTCTTCAAACCCACTCGTTTCCTGAGAACTGTCTGGAAAGGTTGATGGTCGTCATCGTCTGGGCATTGCAGATTTTCTTCACTGGTCACTGAAGCCGGGCCGCTCCTGCTGTCGTCGTCCGAGGTGTGGTCGTTGCCGCTGTCGGTCGTTTTCATGCCGCATCTGGTCACCAGTTTTCTAGCTTGTTCACCTCTCTTCTTCGAATCGTCATCGGTGATCTGGTTGTTGTGCGGTAGATGTCGAATGTTGGCAACAGGTGGATTGTAGTCCTTAAGTTTGACGATCATACTCGCTGCACTACGTCTCGTCGCTAAACTGGAACCGTGCCTTGGATTGCAAAGGCCGACCACTCCGTCGTTCACTGCTCAAGCTGTACCTAATAGACCGTGTTCTTTCCTTCGGTCGTCATAATCGATAGGCCCCCTGCCGTAGCCAAGGCCGTCGTAAGCGGAGCGGCCGAAAGAGCCGAGGGTGATGCGAACCCCGCTGGAAGGCCGTCAGCTGACTCCTGGGCAACGTACGCTGAGGTCGGTTATCTGTGGCACGGCGCTCTCCACTGAGAAGGGGCGTCTTGCGATTCGAAAGGAGCGCCAGCAAATCACAGAACGGTATTCCCCGCGCCGTTTACTCACGTAATTTACTCTAGCTGGAATAGGATAACTTTGTGACTGACAGATTGTAGTGACGGAGGAAAAGGGGGGGAGGGGGGCAGTGTTGCTGGCCCCTACCATTCGACTCCCTGAAACGTCAATTACGAGTTATCTTAATCCTAGTACAATGTCTCGCACATGAAGTTCCTAATTCGTAACTTCGCGTTCCGAGGCACCTTGCCACAGTTCACACGGTTCCCTCCGTCGGAGGTTTCAGTTCTCCCTCGGGCATGGGTGTGTGTTCTTCTTAGCGCACGTTAGTTTAAGTTAGATTATGTAGTGTTTAAGCCTACGGACCGATGACCTCAGCGGTTTGGCCCCATAGGAACTTAACACCACACCTTAATTCATAATCAGATACACCAATGAGTTTTTAGCTGAGGGGCAACCCGCTCTTAGGTGTACTTTTTAATTTTCCACATACGAACAGTGGCATATAAGGTGTCAGAAAAAGGCTGGTGTCAAATTAATCGGTAATTACCAAGACTGGAATTTTTCATCTGTCACTGTCGCTGCCAGAAACAAACGCCAAGAACAAAACGATGGTATTGGTATGAGAAACAGTATGTCTCCCATAGCAGCTAACCTTTTTATGGAAGCTTTCCACGACAAAGCACTGAAATCAGCGGTTCTGAAACCTCCATGTTTTGTAGAGACGTGGTTCAAATGGCTCTGAGCACTATGTGACTTAACATCTAAGGTCATCAGTCCCCTAGAACTTAGAACTACTTAAACCTAACTAACCTAAGGACATCACAAAACACCCAGTCATCACGAGGCAGAGAAAATCCCTGACCCCGCCGGGAATCGAACCCGGGAACCCGGGCGTAGGAAGCGAGAACGCTACCGCACGACCACGAGCTGCGGACGTAGATACGTGGATGAAACGTTTAAGGTATAGACATATGGGGTCGCAACGCTTCCGTCACTTACGGAATATTGAACTTTGTTCGTACACACGTTCATTTCACTCGTTATAGGCTACACCATTTTGTCTAGGCTCGTCTACCGGCGTGCTGCATCACTGGGTGCGCAGATTTCAGTGTTTAATTGAATCATTATGACGATCCCTCGTATTGACCTTTATTTAGTAGGTGGTAGCAACACAGCTGCATTACGCTTTTCATTAGAGCTTAACCATATTCGCCTTCTGTTTGTTTAGAATGAATATTTCGAGAAGCATATCCACCATGCATTTTTACCGGCACATATTAAACTTCATGAGGAGCCATAAGGCACAGATAACTATACTGGGATTGTTTTGCTGCCGGTGTGTTCTTCATGTTCAGTAGGCTTCTCAAGAAACAGCGTATAAAACGTTTTTTCTGCCCTCTAGCGCGAGCCTAAATGACGCTGGGTTCCATATAAGACGACATCGCACAGTGGAGGTCAGAAATACACAAAATTTCACGTAAGTCTACGTCTGCATACATACTCCGCAATCCACCATACGGTGCGTGGCGGAGGGTACCTCGTACTACAACTAACATCTTCTCTCCCTGTTTCACTCCCAAACAGAACGAGGGAAAAATGACTGCCTATTTGCCTCTGTAGGAGCCCTAATCTCTCTTTATCTTATCTTTGTGGTCTTTCCGCGAAATGTAAGTTGGCAGCAGTAAAACTGTAGAGCAGTCACCCTCAAATGCTGGTTCTCTACATTTCCTCGGTAGCGATTCACGAAAAGAACGCCTCATTTCCTCTAGAGACTCCCACCCTAGTTCCTGAAGCATTTCCGTAACACTCGCGTGATGATCAAACCTTCCAATAACAAATCTAGCAGCCCGCCTCTGAATTGCTTCTATCTCCTCCCTCAATCCGACCTGATAGGGATCCCAAACGCTCGAGCAGTACTCAAGAATAGGTCGTATTAGTGTTTTATAAGCGGTCTCCTTTACAGATGAACCACATCTTCCCAAAATTCTACCCATGAACGGAAGACGACCATCCGCCTTCTCCACAACTGCCATTACGTGCTTGTCACACTTCATATCGCTCTGCAATGTTACGCCCAAATACTTAATCGACGTGACTGTGTCAAGCGCTACACTGCTAATGGAGTATTCAAACATTACAGGATTCTTTTTCCTATTCATCTGCAGTAATTTACATTTATCTATATTTAGAGTTAGCTGCCATTCTTTACACCAATCACAAATCCTGTCCAAGTCATCTTGTATCCTCCTACAGTCACTCCCGTACACCATAGCATCATCGCCGGCCGCGGTGGTCTAGCGGTTCTGGCGCTGCAGTCCGGAACCGCGGGACTGCTGCGGTCGCAGGTTCGAATCCTGCCTCGGGCATGGGTGTGTGTGGTGTCCTTAGGTTAGTTAGGTTTAAGTAGTTCTAAGTTCTAGGGGACTTATGACCTAAGATGTTGAGTCCCATAGTGCTCAGAGCCATTTTGAACCATAGCATCATCAGCAAACAGCCGCACATTGCTATCCACCCTATCCAAAAGATCATTTATGTAGGTAGAAAACAACCGCGGATCTACCACACTTCCCTGGGGCATTCCAGATGATACCCTTACCTCCGATGAACACTTACCATCGAGGACAACGTACTGCGTTCTATTACTTAAGAAGTCTTCGGGCCACTCACATACTTGGGAACCAATCCCATATGCTCGTACCTTAGTTAGGAGTCTGCAGTGGGGCACCGAGTCAAACGCTTTCCGGAAGTCAAGGCTCGGCTCTGAGCACTATGGGACCCAACTTCTGAGGTCATTAGTCCCCTAGAACTTAGAACTAGTTAAACCTAACTAATCTAAGCACATCACACACATCCATCCCCGAGGCAGGATTCGAACCTGCGACCGTAGCGGTCTCGCGGTTTCAGACCGCAGCGCCTAGAACCGCACGGCCACTTCGGCTGGCGGGAGTCAAGGAATATGGCATCCGTCTGATACCTTTCATCCATGGTTCGCAAGATATCAGGTGAAAAAAGGGCGAGTTGCGTTTCGCAGGAGTGATGCTTTCTGAAGCCGTGCTGATGCATGGACAGCAACTTCTCTGTCTCAAGGAAATTCATTATATTCGAACTGAGAATGTGTTCGAGAATCCTGCAACAAACTGATGTTAAGGATATTGGTCTGTAATTTTGAGGATCCGTCCTTCTACCCTTCTTATATACAGGTGTCACCTGCGCTTTTTTCCAGTCGCTCGGAACTTTTAAGAGATTCGCGATAAATGCAAGCTAAGTAAGGAGCCAATGCAGTAGAGTACTCTGTGTAAAACCGAATTGGAATCCCATCAGGACCTGGCGATTTATTTATTTTCAACCCATTCAGCTGCTTCACAACCCCAGGGATGTCTGTCACTATGTCCTCCATACGGGAATCTGTACGAGACTCAAACGGCATTATGTTTGTACGACCCTCCTGCGTGAAAGATTTCTCAAATGCTAAATTTAAAATTTCAGCTTTCGTTTTGCTGTAGGAAATCAAACAGTGGTCAGACTTATGGCACTGCTAAAGACAGATGTGATGAACACAGACGTCAAACCAGATTAAGTCTGCCAGAAAAAATTACTGTTGGTGACCAGTGTATACATACGGGGCACAGAATAAACTACGGGATTCTGTCATTAAATAAGTGGTTTAAATATTTGAAGGAAATGACTTAATCAATACAGACGGAGGATATCTGCTCAGAAAATCGTAGGGAGCGAAGTTGACGGTTCTAATACATTATCGGCCACATTGTTACGAATACAGAAAGACCTCATCGATGGACGCTTGACGTCATTAGAGGTATAGTTTATACAGTGGCAGAAGAGCCCAGTGGACCTGGCTTGGCTTCTTCGCGAATGTACCACAGTCAGACCCGTAACACCATTCTGTTTACGTATCAGTGGGAACTCCTCAGTGTGGCCACATCTCTATAGATAACCAGACTTTGCGCTTAGCATTTGGAAACTGGCAACAGCGCTGCTACCTATCAGGGGTCTTCTTTTGCTTTAAGAAGTGTAGGCATTTATGCAGCGGTTCAGGTTGTTTGTCGTGCAGGGCGCTATGCAAGTCAGCTGCACTTGAGATTCTCCTAGCGGCTTAACACATAAATTCTCGAACCACTACAGATCCCCACAGCCAGACAAATGTCCTGGGTGGAACTGTCGAATGGAGTAGTACAGTCACGTACGGAGATTCGGAGTCGCCTCCTAGCATTAGTATCGAATGGGAGAACACGTCAAAGATCCTCGGGCTAAATTCCATAGCTGTACCTTATATCCACGCGACGTGTTTTTACCGGTAAATACAGCAACCCGACTCTTACTAGCCAGTCTCTCGTCAGTCTTTGGAAGCTTTAGTTAGGTGCCACTGAAACGTTTAAGACGACTTTGCTTCGCTCTGCATTTGTTTTTGGTTAACCATTCACTTCTTGAATTCCGCCATCATCGACCTCATCAACCCCTTCCTGCGGCGCCAGCTTCCGCGTTATCGTCAGTGCAAGTTATCACAAACTGTTTTACATACGCTGAGGAGACTAGAAAAGTGGCGACAAGAACTTTCTTGGCGTGCAACTATTCCAGTGAAGCATGGATTCCGAGTTTCTGAAGTTGTGTGGCAATGCCAGTTGCAGCTCCGGCAGCAACGACGACAGCAAGAGCAATAAAAACAGTTGGACTTACAGCGACAGCAATAACTTCAACACGGCAATAACAAGAAAAACAATGGGAATTACACCCACTAGCAACAGAAGAAACTGCTGTTACAATTACTGCAAAACCAACAATAGTCGCCAATGTCAGTTTCTTCATCTCGCTGTCTGCCATTCACTTGTTTAGACGAGGCAAACGAGAATTGGTAGGTCTACTTATGTCGTTTTGTTCTTCATTCCAAGACAAGTCAAGTCAAGGAGCTTCCCCTCAACATCAGTGTGTGCTCCTACTGTCTTCTAATACTACACTTTACGAAGTGGCGCAAAAACTATGCCCACTCACGGACCCCAGTAATTTGAGTTTTTCTGATGACTGTGGTTTGCTGACTGACATGTACTATCACCAAACCCACGTCCTTGTGAGAAGCTCAAGTTTAATCAGTGAGTTAAGCAGCGTAAGGAACCATACCCAGAATGGGCTGCTGACATTCAAGGTTTGGGGCGCAAGTGAGATTTTTCCTGTAAACAGTGTGGAGCATCGTATGCATAATCCTTAATCTGTGATGTTATTATACGTCTAGCTACTTATAGGGAAGTTAGTGCAAAGGTTTTAAATTCATCTGATCAAACCTGAACAATGTCCTAAGACTGCCACAGCTTACGAAGCAACTGTACCAGTGCAAGCTATGTTTCACGATTCTTGCGGTGTTTTAGTAGTATTAGGTGTCGTTGTGCTCTACGGTCAACTATAGTGCATTTAAAATTAGTTGCGACTTATGACGTTTGGCACAGCGGAGTGGACGTGACGCCGTTGCCCAGGTAACACCAATGGCGAGCAGGCTTTCCCTACCACGCCACCAGCACTTCGACTGGTAAAGCGCCTCTGTTGCCACATCGTGGATAAACATTACCATGTGGTGTCGCGCAATAGATGCATCTATGTTCGTCATCTCTCGTTGGAGCGTGGTATTTTCTGGTGCTGAAGTGTTATGCCCTCATCAGGTGTTATGAACAAGTGTTTTTGTGTTGGATTTGAATTAATAAAAACAGTGCACCACGTCTGAAAACACAAAATTCACAATGAAAGTGGACGTTCAGGAACACATTAAATGGCTTTGAAAATAATGTTCTGCTGCAAAATATTCCTCCGAATTAGACAATAATAATGTACATTGCGCCATACCACTATGTTGCGATGGATAAAGCCACAACAATTCGGCGGATGAAAGCGGATATTTCGCTCTGGGTACAAAGAAATGTTCAACTTAGTGAATGGCTCTGAGCACTATGGGACTTAACATCTATGGTCATCAGTCCCCTAGAACTTAGAACTACTTAAACCTAACTAACCTAAGGACATCACACAACATCCAGCCATCACGAGGCAGAGAAAATCCCTGACCCCGCCGGGAATCGAACCCGGGAACCCGGGCGTGGGAAGCGAGAACGCTACCGCACGACCACGAGATGCGGGCTCAACTTAGTGAAGTTGAAGGCATCATGTATAAGGCGAAGTTAATGGAACTTTGAATGCTGTACAAGCCACAAACCCCCTCGGTACCAGGTCGACAAAATGGCTGACGCTAAAGGACACAGTTTAATCAGAATTTGTCATAATCACGCTAATTTGAATCCGACTGAGAATACGCTCAGTGAGGCTAAAATGCTGAAAAAAGAAACCATTTGAAACGTTGCTCCACAGGATAAGTCTCGAGCTGTCAGCCATACCAAGAAGGTAGTTGAGGAGAGATGGATTCACGAAGGACTATGACGAGCTTTGAGTAACACGTAGCTTCTCTTGTTGGCATGTTAAAATCTGCTTCTTTTCTCAAAACAGAGCATACTTTACAAATATTTATCTCACGAAGAATCTAATGCAGTCGAAATTGAGACAGAATCATGAAATAGTATGTTATTGAAACAGCCCATTCGCAGAAATCCCATTCTCAGAATAAAATAAAAGACTAATTTCACTTATATTGTCACAAAACTCACAGCAGTTCTCATTTAACCAGCTATCGATGACCCTTACAAATTACATTATTTCACTGAAAAAAAATGTAGTTGCTCGATTATCGCGGCGGATATGAAAATATAGTATATTAATCATAAGTCAAAACACTTTGCTTTTTGTGTGTCATCATTTGCAAAATCTTGTTTCGATATTTATTTGATAAGTGGGATTTATAACTATTACTTTCTGGCGTTTCAGCTGGAGCCTGCTTGCATGACGAATTGGTTTACATACATTCCATTTTCTCGAGACTACAGACAGAGCCCTCCAAGTTTAAATAATAATTATACATTTCATATAAGACAACATAGGACCTACCACACACGAAATGCTAATTCATAGCTACCATTATTTTTCATTGCAAACTTTAAGAATTTCTTGCAGCAATATCGTAATATCACAATATCTATGAGCATTAACGGAATCATATGGCCGGCCGCTGTGACCGAGCGCTTCTAGGCGCTTCAGTCTGGAACCGCGCGACCACTACGGTCGCAGGTTCGAATCCTGCCTCGGGCATGGATGTGTGTGATGTACTTAGGTTACTTAGGTTTAAGTAGTTCTAAGATCTGGGAGACTGATGACGTCACATGTTAAGTCCCATAGTTCTCAGAACCATTTTTGGAATGTATGCAGTTCGTCATGAAGCTGATGAATTAACCTACAACATGTGCGACAATCAGATGTTTTTAGCCGAGAGTTTCTTTACAATCCTTTGAGAAAGATCGCAGACCGGCCAGCTTGCGCGGCTTTTTTCTCACGCAGCAGCTGGTGACGCACCCAGCTCACTGTAGCAACTACGCTTTCCTCCACTCGCTCCGCGCTGAACTGTCAAAAGTCGCAACTAATTTTTAACGCACTATAATGCATTCTAGTCAACGTCGCCATCCGATTTACTGAGCACCCTTTCATCCGGCGGTCCAGAGACACAGGGTTCTGTAGTTAGTATTCCTTTATAATCATCGTCGGTAGACTCGAGCACCCAGAAGCGCTTTGTTCCCCGTTGTCGAGTCCCAGAGCGAGTGGAGGCTCGTACGTTTTCCTCCTCATTATTGTCAAAGGGTCCCAGAAAAGCTTGTGCCACCAAACTGTGTCCAGATTGTAGCTCATGACATCAACGACGACACTGCCATTTCCATAACGTCATTTGTTCTGCATGCTGGAAGCCGGATCGTGAGTCAAGAACGACTATCGACGTGTTGCATGCTACCGTGCCAGTAGCCATAGCGCCAGCAGATGGGAAAGTAATGGAACAACTGTGGACAAAGGCGAGTCGTATCTCTGTTTGACGACACGTGCCGACTCATTAGCTCATCACAGCTGAGACCCCCTCAGTGCAAAGTGCCGACGTACAGTGGCCAAGTGTTTGATGACAACTAACATTTTTGCCTTTGACGCTTTTGCGCTTTTTGGGTTTTATATTCAGGAACCGGTGACTCTAGTTTCAACTGTGATACCATTCACAGAACTTGATACATTATTTGTGCAGTTTAAGCTGCTGTTTGAACCAAAATTAGATTGCGCAATAGGGAGCAAGGCCCGTGTATTCTTAAATCAGTCGGCTGTGCCTAAGTTTAAAGACCTCGTCCAGTGTCTTCCACTACGCGCGAGCAAGTTAGAGCCCAATTACACCGAAGAGCCAAAGAAACTGTTACACCTGCCCAATACCGTGTACGGCCCCGCGAGTAAGCAGAAATACCACAACACGACATCTGAAGTAGTGGTGGAAGGAACTGACACCATGAATACTGCAGGGCTGTCCATAAATCGGTAAGAGCACGAGGCGATGGATATCCTCTTCTGAACTGCATGTTGCAAGGCATACCAGATTTGCTCAGTAAGGTTCATGTCTGGGGAGTTTGGTGGCCAGCGGAAGTGCTTAAACTCAGAAAAGCAATTCTGGAAGTGTAGGGTGTCGCATTGTCCTGCTGGAATTTCCCAAGTCCGTTGGAATGTACAATGGACATGAATGGATGCAGGTGATCAGACAGGATGCTTACGTGCATGTCACCTGTCAGGATCGTATCTAGACGTATCAGTGGTCCCATATCACAACAACTGCACACGCCCCACACCATTACATAGCCTTCACAAGCTTGAACAGTCCCCTGCTGACATGTAGTGTCCAGGGATTCTTGAGGTTATTCCATACCCGTACACATCCCTGTGGTCGATACAATTTGAAACGAGACGCGTCCGACCAGGCAACATGTTTCCAGTCATCAACAGTCCTATGTCGGTGTTGAAGGGCCCAGGAGAGGCGTAAAGCTTTGCGTCGTGCAGTCATGAAGGGTACACGAGCATGCCCCCAGCTCCGAAAGACCCATATCGATGCTGTTTCGCTGAATGGTTCAGACTCTAACACTTGTTGATGGCCCATCACTGAACTCCACGTTCAAACTCACTTGATTCGTGATGACCTGCCATTGTAGCAGCAGAAACCCATCTAACAACTGCGCCAGACATTTTTTGCCTTATATAGGCGTTGCCGGCCGCAGCGCCGCATTCTGACTGTTTACATATCTCTGTGTCTGAATACAAATCCCTATACCAGTTTCTTTGGCATTTCAGTGTAGGTGGTGTCCAGAGTACTGGAGCTACACTCCTGGAAATGGAAAAAAGAACACATTGACACCGGTGTGTCAGACCCACCATACTTGTTCCGGACACTGCGAGAGGGCTGTACAAGTAATGATCACACTCACGGCACAGCGGACACACCAGGAACCGCGGTGTTGGCCGTCGAATGGCGCTAGCTGCGCAGCATTTGTGCACCGCCGCCGTCAGTGTCAGCCAGTTTGCCGTAGCATACGGAGCTCCATCGCAGTCTTTAACACTGGTAGCATGCCGCGACAGCGTGGACGTGAACCGTATGTGCAGTTGACGGACTTTGAGCGAGGGCGTATAGTGGGCATGCGGGAGGCCGGGTGGACGTACCGCCGAATTGCTCAACACGTGGGGCGTGAGGTCTCCACAGTACATCGATGTTGTCGCCAGTGGTCGGCGGAAGGTGCACGTGCCCGTCGACCTGGGACCGGACCGCAGCGACGCACGGATGCACGCCAAGACCGTAGGATCCTACGCAGTGCCGTAGGGGACCGCACCGCCACTTCCCAGCAAATTAGGGACACTGTTGCTCCTGGGGTATCGGCGAGGACCATTCGCAACCGTCTCCATGAAGCTGGGCTACGGTCCCGCACACCGTTAGGCCGTCTTCCGCTCACGCCCCAACATCGTGCAGCCCGCCTCCAGTGGTGTCGCGACAGGCGTGAATGGAGGGACGAATGGAGACGTGTCGTCTTCAGCGATGAGAGTCGCTTCTGCCTTGGTGCCAATGATGGTCGTATGCGGGTTTGGCGCCGTGTAGGTGAGCGCCACAATCAGGACTGGATACGACCGAGGCACACAGGGCCAACACCCGGGGAGCGATCTCCTACACTGGCCGTACACCACTGGTGATCGTCGAGGGGACACTGAATAGTGCACGGTACATCCAAACCGTCATCGAACCCATCGTTCTACCATTCCTAGACCGGCATGGGAACTTGCTGTTCCAACAGGACAATGCACGTCCGCATGTATCCCGTGCCACCCAACGTGCTCTAGAAGGTGTAAGTCAACTACCCTGGCCAGCAAGATCTCCGGATCTGTCCCCCATTGAGCATGTTTGGGACTGGATGAAGCGTCGTCTCACGCGGTCTGCACGTCCAGCACGAACGCTGGTCCAACTGAGGCGCCAGGTGGAAATGGCATGGCAAGCCGTTCCACAGGACTACATCCAGCATCTCTACGATCGTCTCCATGGGGTGAATAGCAGCCTGCATTGCTGCGAAAGGTGGATATACACTGTACTAGTGCCGACATTGTGCATGCTCTGTTGCCTGTGTCTATGTGCCTGTGGTTCTGTCAGTGTGATCATGTGATGTATCTGACCCCAGGAATGTGTCAATAAAGTTTCCCCTTCCTGGGACAATGAATTCACGGTGTTCTTATTTCAATTTCCAGGAGTGTATATCCCCAGTGTCGTCCATCCCGGGAGCTAAACACACATTTAAATTTTATTATTATGGTTAATGAATTTCGATACACATATTGCGTGGGGAATCTGTATCCCTTGTACATGTTAATGAGCATTGTGAACGCACCGTTTCTGCAAGAAGGGACGGTGATAGAAGTTTGGTCACGCTTTGTGGCGCCTGCTCGTTCGGCGATGCTCCATGCGGTTTTGCCCCTGCCTGAGAGACACGCTGGGCTCCATGGAACAGCACACACCGCGAAAATGTACTACTTCACGAAAGAGGCGATAGTCAAAGAATGACTCCCGTTATTTGGTAGTTTGTTTGACACAAGTAAGCACCATTTCCATGTCCAACATAGGCCAAACTGCATAGGATACGAAGTCCACGAAAGGTAGATGATGCCGGGAAGGGAGAGATGCTCCAGATAAGCAAGTCACTAATCCATACACAGCATCGGAATTATTACACGAAGCCTCCCTCTGAGCCGGCCGCTGTGGACGAGCGGTTCTGGGCACTTCAATCTGGAACCGCGCGACCTCTACGGTCGCAAGTTCGGAACCTGCCTCGGGCAAGGATGTGAGTGATGTCCTTAGGTTAGTTAGGTTTAAGTAGATCTAAGTTCTAGGGGACTGATGACCTCAGATGTTAAGTCCCATAGTGCTCAGAGCCATTTGAACCATTTTAACCTCCCTCTGAACATCCGTCAAACTCAGCAGGGAATATCCCATTTTGGCGACCTGTTTAAAGGTCATGAGACATTTCTGTGTGGGAGAGAAAACTGACGACAAATAGTGAAAATAAACTGTAATTTTCGACTGATATTTTCGTAAAATAGATCGTGGTTGTCCTGGACAACAAGATCAACTACCAGCTTGGGGGCTGTGCATAAGCTAATATTAGCACTGTATTGAGGAAAATAAGAAGAATTAGTTTCTGTGGTAACCAGTGTTAAATTTATTAAGCAAGTTTACCATGAAAAGGATTATTTAAAAGTCCACAAGTTGAAAGATAGTCGTCAGCGGTGACTGTGGGTCGTAACGACATATTTCCCTGACATCCCGATCGGCCGACTGGTGTTCCGTCTCCGGCTCATCCCAGCCATCACAGGGCGCGCTGAATCCACGCACCCACCTTCAGCTACACAGTTTGCCTGGCACATCGTCACTGCGATGTAAGTAGTTCAATGAGCGGTGTCTATATTGCTTTTAGTCATTTATTATGTGATAATTGTGTTGGTGTTGTGTGCGGTGTGGGCATTACGAGTGGTTTGACAATCGGGTTATTCGTACTGTTGTAGGATATTTGATTCTCTAATACCAAATAGTTATAAGTTACTGTCCTTAACATTTAATGCCTGTTGGGACCAAAACCACGGAGACTAACATTCCAGAATCGTTTAAGAATTTCAGGGAGAATTTAAACGTTAAACTAGATGCAAACCATGAACGTATTAAGACCTCAAAAGACTTGCACCAGGCGATCGGGTCTACCCGCCGCTAGGCCCACGCCAAACTACGTTTCATTTTCATTTAGCCTTTGCTATCAATTTCTTTCTTAGAAGGGTTGCCTGAAATGTTGGTTACAGACAACGGACCACAGTTTAGGGGTAAGGACTTTGAACAGTTTTGTACCGCCAATGGTATCACTCACCTTTACCAGTGCTTCGTTTCATCCTCAGCCAAACGCAGAAGCTGAAAGATTAGTGCGTACGTTCAAGCAACAAATAAATAAACTACACTCATGCTCATAAATTAAGGGTAATCCTGATACATGGTGAAACAACACTCCGGTGGGCTGTTTGAGGGTTTAAATCACCTCGGGGTATGACCATGCGGTGGGTTTGACCTGCGGTCGTCGCACGGTGGCGCTGGCAGCAGTCCACATACGCAGAGGTGTGTCTGTGCACGTCAGAGTAAGCGGCAACGAGTAAGTGTGCAGACGTTTTCAGACGTGCTAATAATGACTGTGTGTTGAAAATGGCTCAAAGAACGCATACTGATGACTTTATGAGAGATAGAATACTAGGGAGACTGGAGGCTGGTCAAACACAGCAGGTCGTAGCACGGGCCCTCCGTGTGCCACAAAGTGTGATCTCAAGATTATGGCAACGATTCCAGCAGATAGGAAACGTGTCCAGGCGCTGTAGTACGGGACGTCCACAGTGTACAACACCACAAGAAGACCGATATCTTACCATCAGTGCCCGCAGACGGCCACGGAGTACTGCAGGTAGCCTCGCTCGGAACCTTACCGCAGCCACTGGAACAGTTGTCTTCAGACACGCAGTCTACAGACGACTGAACACACACGGTTTATTCGCCTGGAGACCTGAAAGGTGCATTCCACTGACCCCTGGTCACAGGAGAGCCCGTAATGCCTGGTGTCAAGAACACACTACATCGCCATTGGAACAGTGGTCCCAGGTTATGTTGACGGATGAGTCCAGGTATAGTCTGAACAGTGATTCTCGTCGGGTTTTCATTTGGCGTGAACCAGGAACCAGATACCAACCTCTTAATGTCCTTGAAATGGACCTGTATGGAGGTCGTGATTTGATGGTGTGGGGTGGGATTATGGTTGGTGCACGTATACCTCTGCATGTCTTTGATTGAGGAACTGTAACAGGTCAGGTGTATTGGGACGTCATTTTGCACCAGTATGTCCGCCTTTTCAGGAATGCAGTGCTTCCCACCTTCCTCTTGATGGATGATAACGAACGGCCTTACAGAGCTGCCATCGTGGAGGAATAACTTGACACAGAAGATATTAGGCGAATGGAATGGCCTGCCTGTTCTCCAGACCTAAACTCCATCGAGCACATCTGGGGTGCTATCGGTCGACATATCGCTGCACGTCTTCAAACCCCTACGACACTTCAGGACCTCCGACAGGCACTGGTGCAAGAATGAGAGGCTGCTCGACCACCTGATCCAGAGTATGCCAACCCGTTGTGCGGCCTGTGTACGTGTGCATGGTGATCATATCCCATACTGATGTCGGGGTACATGCGCAGGAAACAGTGGCGATTTGTAGCACATGTGCTTCGGGACGGTTTCTTCAACTTATCACCAATACCGTGGACTTACAGATCAATGTCGTGTGCGTTTCCTATGTGCCTATGCTATTAGCGCCAGTTTTGTGTAGTGCCACGTTGTGTGGCACCACATTCTGCAATTATCCTTAACTTACGAGCATGAGTGTACGTGCTTCCACAAAGGGGGCAAGCGCTGTTTCTCTTCCTGGCAACGCACCGCTCCCAGGCCCGCGACGGTCCGTCCACTTCTACATGGCCGGGGCCACTGCACGCTGTCCCAGTTGCTGCACCCACCGCAGCAGCCGTCTCCTCCCACGACCCGCAAATGTCGCTTGGCGCCTGACGAGTCTATTCTTTCCAGTGTTTCTGTCGCACCAGGAACTGGGAGAGAGGAACGGTTCTTCGAAATTTTGGCGCTTGCGTGTATTTAATTCACGGTCCTGCTGGGTTGCTGCGCCACCAGCAGAACCAGATTCGTGCTTGTCGATTGCGCGGTTTTCGACGGATTTTCTGTCCCCAGATTCGCATCCTAGCGGGATCTTGCAGCCGGCGTGACCGCCCCCGGTGTGTCTCTTCCGTACCGCCTGCGAAACCGATATAGCTGGACCCATCACCTTCGCCACTGCAGCAGCTCAGCTTCCCGGCGCTCGCCCACGCGCCCGCCGTGGACTCGGCGCCTTCGCCGTCGTCGTCGCCGTCGCCACCGTCATCGCTGTCCTCTCAGTTTTTCGTCGGACCGGCCCAGGGAGCGGTTAGGCGCCCTTTGGGGAGTTATCCGAGCGACGTTCTCCTCGGAGCGCAGGACGGATGTCGGGGCGCGGCCGGGGGCTCGGCGTCGGTCCCCAGTTGCGGCTCCCCTTGCTCTCCCCCTTCCCCCCCCCCCCCCCCTTCGTTCTCATAATGTGGCTCCCTAAACGACCACGGTGAGGCGTTTGTGGGGAGGGGGGTGGGGGTGAAGAAATGTGCGGTCCTAAAGCAACAACTGTACACCGTCCAGCGCAGCTCTGCTAAATGGCATCAAGGAGGCTCTGACCCGCATGCCAATGAGAAGAGCGGGCAGCGCCGTATCTCCACGAAGACAGAGTTCACTGACCCCTGTCAACACTGATTTAACCAGCCGCCCATCGCTGGTCGGCCCAGTTCTCTCACAGACTTCGAAAGCATCAGTGCTGAGTAATAGGAAGACGATACTTAGCCTGCGTTCTGTCAGTAGTAATACCGTGTCAGTGTAATTGCATGTAGGAGGCACAGGAAGCCACTTCATAACAAGAAGTTAAGTTATGTTTCTTTGCTATTTATTTAATAAAATTGCAGCCGCGAGGGATTAGCCGAGCGGTGTAAGGCGCTGCAGTCATGGGCTGAGCGGCTGGTCCGGGCGGAGGTTCGAGTCCTCCCTCGGGCATGGCTGTGTGTGTTTGTCCTTAGGATAATTTAGGTTAAGTAGTGTGTAAGCTTAGGGACTGATGACCTTAGCAGTTAAGTCCCGTAAGATTTCACACACATTTGAACATTTCTGATTTAATAAAATTGCAGCCAAATAGCCATATACAGTTACTTTGCTTAACATTTTACATTTACATTTTACATTTTTGCATATTCATTTATCGATTTCACTCTTTTACTGCACAGTTCTATGTGATATCGTTCACAGGCTTCGTTACACAATTCACATGCACATGTTGTGGTTGGGTCGTGATGAGTTTTGTTTTTGCAGATTAGATTATGAAAGCCGTGAATAGAGAGCCTAGTTACATGTCGCTGTAGCTGTACCAAGTTTGGTGCTGTCCATGAGCGGTTCGTCATTGCTTCGGTGCCATAGAACTCCGGCCATACTTTTTCTCGTTTGTCCTCCATGATCTTCAGTTGCTTTCTGGAAGCCCTGGTGTGTGGCATCATATATCATATATCGAAGTCTGATGTCTTCAATTAAGAATGTCTCTCTCGCTAACAGGTACACTAGATCTTGTTGTCTTTGATAGACCTAGTGCTCTTTTTAGATAGGTCGATTTTACCTTTTCTAGTGTTTCTAGTTTTTTTTTTTTTTTTTTTTTTTTTTTTTTGTGTGTCAGGAGGTCCCATATAACCTCCATCCCATAGGCCAGGATTTGCAAGATTTTTGTGTTGAATAATATCATGGCTGTTTCTAGACTGAGTAGGCGGATGTTTTTGGTGTCCTGCATTGCTATTATTGCTTGGGCTGCACGTTCTGTTGTATGTTTTGTGAAGCATTTGGCTGTTGGTTGCAATGTCACTCCTAGGTATTTGAAGTCTGATGAGATTTTTTTTTTTTGTCCTCTGATGCTGATTTCCGCATTCTTGGGTGTTTTGCCTCCTTTTCTGAAAATTACCATTTCTGTCTTTGTTACGTTTATGTGTAGTTTGCTATTTAGAAATAAAGTGTTCAATTAATCTGCAAGTGTTTTGTACAGATCATCTTGGATTCCTGTCATCGGCCATCGCAGTTTCTCTCCTTCCTTGTTTGTGTTGGTACTGATTCCCACAGTAGCCGACACAACAAGTTGCATCTCTACCCGCCGGTGCACGTCTCCGCATTCTTCGTTCACCCATATCATCTGTGACCCGTGGTGAATCACACTCGTTTAAGCGCCGGTTTTGGATAGCGCCATTTTGCCGTACTCGGTATACTTTAATACTTCAACCACGGCGGCACGCGAATGGTTTATATACACTACTGGCCATTAAATTTGCTACACCACGAAGATGACGTGCTACAGACGCTAAATTTAACCGAGAGGAAGAAGATGCTGTGATATGCAAATGATTAGCTTTTCAGAGCATTCATACAAGGGTGGCGACGGTAGCTACAACTACAACGTGCTGACATGAGGAAAGTTTCCAACCGATTTCTCATACACAAACAGCAGTTGACCGGCGTTGCCTGGTGAAACGTTGTTGTGATGCCTTGTGTAAGGAAGAGAAATGCGTACCATCACGTTTCCGACTTTGATAAAGGTCGGATTGTAGCCTATCACGATTGCGGTTTATCGTATCGCGACATTGTTGCTCGCGTTGGTCGAGATCCAATGACTGTTAGCAGAATATGGAATCGGTGGGTTCAGGAGGGTAGTACGGAACGCCGTGCTGGATGCCACCGGCCTCGTATCACTAGCAGTCGAGATGACAGGCATCTTATCCGCATGGCTGTAACGGATCGTGCAGCCATGTCTGGATCCCTGAGTCAACATATGGGGACGTTTGTAAGACAACAACCATCTGCACGAACTGTTCGACTACGTTTGCAGCAGCATGGACTACCAAGTCTGGAGCCCATGGCTGCGGTTACACTTAACGCTGCATCACAGACGGGAGCGCCTGCGATGGTGTACTCGACGACGCACCTGAGTGCACGAATGGCAAAACGTCATTTTTTCGGATTAATCCAGGTTCTGTTTACAGCATAATGATGGTCGCATCCGTGTTTGGCGACATCGTGGTGAACGCACATTGGAAGCGTATATGCGTCATCGCCATACTGGCGTATCACCTGGTGTGATGGTATGTGGTGCCATTGGTTACACGTCTCGGTCACCGCATTGAAGGCACATATAACAGTGCACGTTACATTTCAGATGTGTTACGACCCGTGACTCTACCCTTCATTCGATCCCTGCGAAACCCTACATTTCAGCAGGATAATGCACGACCGCATGTTGCAGGTCCTGTGCGGGCCTTTCTGGCTACAGAAAATGTTCGACTGCTGCCCTGGCCAGCACATTCTCCATATCTCTCACCAATTGAAAACGTCTGGTCAATGGTGGCCGAGCAAGTGGCTCGTCACAATAGTCCAGTCAGTACTCTTGATGAACTGTGGTATCGTATTGAAGCTGCATGGGCAGCTGTAGCTGTACACGCCATCCAAACTCTGACTCAATGCCCAGGCCTATCAGTTCTAGTATACTATATTTGTCCAATGAATACCCGTTTATCATCTGTATTTCTTGTTGGTGTAGCAATTTTAATGGCCAGTAGTGTACTTTCTGAAATGCTTCCAACCTTGGCTAGGAATCAAACGACCATGCCCTTTTGGACGTCAGATAAATCGTTTAGTTTTCGTATTGAGACAACGGCTACACTGTTTTCCGCGTCCCCCGACCAGCTTTATTTACCCTCCACTGGCGGTTTTGGCACCTGCCGCTTTTGAGTGTTTATTGCACCTTGACGTCGTACACGGGAGGTGGTCACATTAATGAGACTGGATCATGTAACATAGTAATGCTACTTTTTTGTGTGCTTCAAAACGATAGCAAAAAGTACAGCCGATAAGAAAATTCACTAGCACTGGATCTACGAACATCTTAGAGTAGTGCGTGGTGGGATAAATCATCACTCAAGAACGGGAGAACAGGCTTTCCGCTAATAAATCTCGTAAATCACAGTCGCACATGAAGATGTCGAACATCTGCCTAGTTGGAATATTCGATTTGCACAACAGCAATGCTCGATAACCTTTTAAGCATTTACTACATCGGTAAAGTCTCAGCCATTATAAACTGACGAGTGGCTTTAAAATAATGTTTATCTTTTACTAGAACATTGATATTTAACCTTTCGACATTACGATGATGAAGGTGAAATGTTTGTATGTGCCCTGTTATTGCATACGCTTAGTAAGAGATGTCTTCGCTATGCATTTTAAAGCTACAGCTTGCATCACCACATCCTGTAAACTTAGTATTAAACTTAAGTCAGAAGTACTTGTTGACCTTACATACAAGAGAATCTATCCTGAAGCACTGAAAGTTCTGTAATAACTTTATCCTGCCGTTTTACGTAAACTATGAAAGTCGAGCCAAAGACACTGACCATGTGTAGCAGGAAGTCATTGCAATTTTAAACTGTAAATGCCTTACGTGAAGATTTGTTATGTCTAACTGGCTGTAAAGTGAATGTTACGCCGAAGAACCGTAGTCGTACCTGCATAAACAGCCAGTTTAAAGGTAACCCGATGCGGAACTAGATGATATTTATTCCTGTGCTTCGATCGAGATAACGAAACTAGTATTCCCAAGTCAGAGTGGCGTTATTTTCCCTTGCAGGACACATCTGTAGACCGTTACTGGAGTGAGCGACTTTAACGACGCAGCAGATGCTTCAGCGGCAGTTGTATTCCCACCAGCTCGGGGTAATGTCCGCGCTGTACTTTTACTCAGGCGGGAGAATGTTAACTGTTGCAGTCTTAGTTTAGCTTTCAAGTTTTGCTTATACAGGGTGTATCATAATAGGTAACAGCGAAAACTGACACCGGTGTAATTTTATGGTAACAGAGGCAGCAACATTGCAGTAAGCACGAGCTGTTTGCAAGATCATTGCAAATGTGTGGTTACGGGACGCCAATGTTTTGAGAATGAAATATCACCCAACTTGTCACATTTCTATTTGGAATGTAAACTTTTCAGTTAAGTATCCGTCTAGTCGAGCTCATACTTCACCCATGGTCTACATCAGCTAGAAATAGTATACTGGCACTGCTTTAGCACGTTACACATTATAAATATCAAAGGAGATGTTGCACGTGCCGCCTCGGCATTTTGATGCAATACTACACGCGTATCTGCAGCGAGAAACTAATTATATCAAACATCTCAAAACCATCAGTTACAGCGAGTACCTAGTGATAATATTGTATCATTCGCTGCTCCAGTTCTTCAACAGTACCGACGGGAGCACAGTACACTTCATTTTTCAGATGACGTCAGACCTACAAATGCAGAGGATTGAGGCCAAACTACAGGCCTTGTTCAACTATCCATCTTGGACCATACTGGCGCCATATACAGGGTGAGTCACCTAACATTACCGCTGGATATATTTCGTAAACCACATCAAATACTGACGAATCGATCCCACAGATCGAACGTGAGGAGAGGGGCTAGTGTAATTGGTTAATACAAACCATAAAAAAGTGCACGGAAGTATGTTTTTTAACACAAACCTACGTTTTTTTAAATGGAACCCCATTAGTTTTGTTAGCACATCTGAACATATAAACAAATACGTAATCAGTGCCGTTTGTTGCATTGTAAAATGTTAATTACATTCGGAAACATTGTAACCTAAAGTTGACGCTTGAGTACCACTCCTCCGCTGTTCGATCGTATGTATCGGAGAGACTGAATTACGTAGGTTTCCAAAGGGAACGGTGATGGACCTTAGGTACAGAAGAGACTGGAACAGCACATTACGTCCACATGCTAACACCTTTTTATTGGTCTTTTTCACTGACGCACATGTATATTATCATGAGGGGTGAGGTACACGTTCGACGGGCGTTTCATAGGACGTGGAGGACGCATAAATTGGCCAGCCCGTTCTCCTGATCTTACACCTCTGGACTTCTTTCTGTGGGGTACGTTAAAGGAGAATGTGTACCGTGATGTGCCTACAACCCCAGAGGATATGAAACAACGTATTGTGGCAGTCTGCGGCGACATTACACCAGAAGTACTGCGACGTGTACGACATTCATTACGCCAGAGATTGCAATTGTGTGCAGCAAATGATGGCCACCACATTGAACATCTATTGGCCTGACATGTCGGGACACACTCTATTCCACTCCGTAATTGAAAACGGAAACCACGTGTGTACGTGTACCTCACCCCTCATGGTAATGTACATGTGTGTCAGTGAAAAAGACCAATAAAAAGGTGTTAGCATGTGGACGTAATGTGCTGTTCCAGTCTCATCTGTACCTAAGGTCCATCACCGTTCCCTTTGGATCCCTACGTAATTCGGTGCTCTCCGATACACACGATCGAACAGCGGAGGAATGGTACTCAAGCGTCAACTTTAGGTTACAATATCTCCGGATGTAATTAACTTTTTACAATGCAACAAACGGCGCTGATTACGTATTTGTTTATATGTTCAGATGTGCTAACAAAACTAATGGGGTTCCATTTAAAAAAACGTAGGTTTGTGTTAAAAAACATACTTCCGTGCACTTTTTTATGGTTTGTATTAACCAATTACACTAGCCCCTCTCCTCACGTTCGGTCTGTGGAATCGATTCGTCAGTATTTGATGTGGTTTACGAAATATATCCAGCGGTAACGTTAGGTGACTCACCCTGTATATCGTCTTACAACAACAGAAAATATGACGATGCTCCATCATTTATCTACCACTTTCCCCAGCCGAGGATGGATGAAATATGAGCCCAGTTAGATGAGAACTATGGAAAAGTTTAAAGTTCAAATGTGTTTGTATCAAATGGAATAATGGTTACTGTAACCATTTTAGCTTCTCGTGTCGTATACTTTCAGCTGTGTCAGATTTTGGTGTTGTTTATGATACACCCTGTACAACAATACATAGTGCTGTTTTGTAATGTGATGTTCCTGTTGAGTGCCCTTAGTCAGCTGACTCAGGAATCTGCTTATTAACTTCCCTGTCTACTGTGAAGTTTAACAAGAAATCTGCGCTCTTTTCGCTGCTACGTATTTCAGAATTGTTCCTCGGACAATTCATTAAATAAAGCAAAATTTTGGGGAAATATTTATCAGATGCAAAATACATTGCTACAAGAGTCCCTGAGGGTACCATTTAGGACAACTATCGTTCATAATATGCAGCAGTGGTTATACGCAAGTTCTTAGACGTGTAAAGAAAGTCACATCGCTTGTAACACCAAGGTTGTGATGCAGAAGGTAACTGCAGCAGTACAGAATGATAACGTATCTTTTTCAGCAGCAGCAAAACAATTCAATATTGCAGGTAATACGCCAGACCGAAGAGTTCTAAGGGTAAATAGAAGTGCAGTTGGCAGAAAAAGGGTTATGGGCAGGTTAAGGGGAGTGTTCAGTGAAGATCAAAAGTAAGAATTCCTTAATTACATTTTTGAAATAGAAATGGAATTTTTTAGAATTACAGTGAATGACCTGCGACGATTAGCATTCCAGTTGGCAGATCACAACAAAATGCCACATCCTTTCAACAAAGAATCTGAAATGGCAGGCAAGGACTGGGAGGATAAGAAGTGGGGTCGTGAACTGTATACTGGATGTGAAGAGGACGATGACAACATCAAGATCAAATTTTGTACATGACTTAATATTGTTTCTTAGCGTATAAACTGTGAATAAATTAGACTGAAATAGTAACTTATAATTAATCGTTGATTTCTCTACTTATATCATTAAGAACTGTTGACCTTTCTGTGCCAACAATTTATTGTAACACATTTCTTTCTCATTTGTATTATTGTTCTCCTAATAATAATCAATGACGAAATAAAAACTATAATTCTAGTCTTTTTCTAAACATAAACAATTTATTTGAGAATTGTGGCAAAGATCTGGCCACTTTACCCCCATAAGGCAGGGAAAAGTGGCCACTATGTAAACATTCAGAAAAACGTTTATAAACCAATAAAATATACTCTTACGTTACTGTACATATTTGGTGTGATACCTTACACTATGTAGATTCGAGATGTATGTACCACAAGTTTCAGTAGCAGCCATGGATTCATGAAAATTCAATTTCACTTAGAGTGGCCATTTTATCCTTCCTTCCCCTAATAATCTTTGTCCGCGAAACATGTTAATGAACATCTAGCATCAGCGTGAACTTTGTGATGAAAAGCGCAACATCTCTTAGACAGTTCTGAAGTTGAACCGGAAACTGACTACACTGAAGAAGTTGATGATTATGAACCTGAAACAAGTGAAGACATTGTAAACGAGGAGCGATTAGTGGAAGAGGATTCGTATGCTGATCTGCATCAAGCATCACCTGTTTCATAACAGCAAACACAGTTGCAAACGTCTACAAAGATGGTTGCTGAGGTGGATCCGTGTGGGAGAGGAGGTCCCACTGCTTACGCTTGCGAACGTGAAGACATCTCTGTCGCCGGTGCCTTCAGTCTGAATTTTGACGAAGCAATGCTACGTCTCACGAAGACACACAGAGTCAAATGTTAGAAAAGCACTAAAAAACAATGACTGGACTGTGTCACTTGAGGAAATGGAGAAACTAACTGCCACCATGTGCGCTTGGGGTGTCATTTGTGCAAAAGGTATGTCTGTGGATAATCTGTGGTTGCACTCTTGGAGGCCTACTTCTATCGAGGACGTTATGCCACGGGACAGATTTCTGGAGCTTCTCAGACATTTCCGTTTCGGTGAACAATCGACAAGAGCTGAACGCCTTGCAGCCAACAAATTAGCTCTTGTACCTGAAAACTGGGGAAAATTCATTGAGAGTAGCATTTGTTCTCACCGCGCTGGAGAAAATACAACCACTGAAGAGCAACTATTATCAAGCAAAATAAGATGCAGGTTTACTTAATTCATGTCCAACAAACCAGACAAATATGGTCTAAAAACCTGGTTGGATGTCAGTGTAACGACTAAGTGTATGTTAATGATTGTCCATACATTAGCAAAGAGGAAACGCAAAGAGGGAAACAACCTCTTGGAGAGTGCGTCGTGTAAGTAGGCTGTTTAGGTTTTTATATTGGTAACGCCATGTAGCGCTCTGTATGAAAATCACTGGCTGTGCTGTGGGCAGTCTGTGACTGGGTGGCATTGTTGTAATATTCGCTATTGTAGTGTTGGGCTGTTGGCTGTTAACAGCGCGTAGCGTTGCGCAGTTGGAGGTGAACTGCCAGCAGTGGTGGATGTGGGGAGAGAGATGGCGGAGTTTTGAAATTTGTAAGACTGGATGTCATGAACTGCTATATATATTATGACTTTTGAACACTAGTAAGGTAAATACATTGTTTGTTCTCTATCAAAATCTTTCATTTGCTAACTATGCCTATTTGTAGTTAGTGCCTTCAGTAGTTTGAATCTTTTATTTAGCTGGCAGTAGTGGCGATCGCTGTATTGCAGTAGTTCGAGTAACGAAGATTTTTGGTGAGGTAAGTGATTTGTGAAAGGTATAGGTTAATGTTAGTAATGGCCATTCTTGTGTAGGGATTTTTGAAAGTCAGATTGCGTTGCGCTAAAAATATTGTGTGTCAGTTTAGTGTTGATCAGAATAGGTAAAGAGCGAAATGTCTGAGTACGTTCAGTTCTGCTCAGCTGTTTGAAAATCAAATAATGTAAGAGGTTTATCATCGCAATAATTCAATAATTCTTCTAAGGGGACGTTTCATATGTCGACCCTTAGCCGAGTATACCTCACTGGAATCTTCTGATTTTTTCTTGTAGTTTGTGTAATTAGTGTAGATTTTGTTTACTGCTAGCGCGTAATTGTAGAGAGAATCTCCTTTGTAGTTGCAGTCTTGCATTGTTGTACAGTAAAACAGGTGTGGCACGCATGTAAATTTGCACCAAGTATTTCGCAGCTGCGCTTGCAATTAACTAGATATTATTTTCAGTGCTATGTTAATGTGTTCTCTTATTTTTGCTCTTCAAATTGTGTTTTTCTGTGTTGTCGTGTGAAATATTGTGACAATAATGGCGTGTGAAAAACGTAATACTAGGCTCCAAAGTAAACTGAGAAATGACAGCGAAGACGAAAGCAGTGTGTTAGCGCCACCATGTAATGAATTAACTAATGTTCAAAGTAGTTATTTGGTAATTGTGCATAGGGAAATGGAGCGGGCTGCAAATAATGGTGTAGGCAGTGAAACAATTAGTAAACAGGGAAGCATTATCGATCGATCGGTGGGCAACAGCTCGCCTCAGGAAATGACAGGACACAATCTTGCAAATACTGTAGATTCAGGTTTTGCGTCCTCACCGTTTTCTCAAATAAATCAAGACACATTTTCTGCTTTTCACAATGCGAATATTGCCGGTTCTAATGCACAGCCGAATAGCAATAAGGAACATGTTTCAGACACCAGTGCATTGTTATTACAGTTAATGCATCAAATGGGACAAAGGCTACAAAAGTTAGACACAACACTTGAACAAAATCAGAGACAAACACAGCAAAAGCTTCAAAACTTAGACACCACACTTGAACAGACACGTGAAGATGTAACTACTGAGTTAGATAACATTGAATCGAAATGTCAAAAAGTCTGTAATGACGTAAAAACACAAATTTGTGAGCATTTCTAACCTATTTTTTCACGTCATGAAAATGTATTACAGAATCACAAAGCAGCCATAAAAGAACTGCAAACTATTGTTCATGAAAATCACGACACCTTGCAAGCTAAAATTGACTCAGTTGCATCTACCGATTCGGTTACGCAACTTGCAAAAACACAGGAAAACTTAAAGGACACAGTAGATACGATTTCAACACAAATGGCCACTCTGAAACTTGGTTCAGAAAAACACACAGAGGAAATAATTTCACTATCGGATAAAGTAGCAGAACTTTCAGGTCAGTTCACTAACTTATCTACAAAGGTGGATGATGATCTGAATGACACAAGACCTGTAGCCATCACTGACACAGAAGAGTATGAACAAATTAAGAAATTCAAACAAAATCAGAATCAAATTAATACGCAACACAAAAGAGAAATCCGGGAAGTACAAGATCAGTTGGCACAAGTAATACAAAAATTACATATTTCAGAGGACACTCGCGCTCCAACACGGGAAGAGGGACTTAGAAATACGGAACAACCACAAAATAATAACACAGGAAACTTCAGAAACTATGAAAGAAATTGGCAAGGTGCACCGAGTTTTGAAATGGAACCGCCGAAACGACGTAACAGTGACCGATATGCGACTCGCCGACATGATGATTTTGACTATAAGCTGTTCATTACTACACGTAAATTTAAAACATTTAAGAATCCTGGCAACGACATTCATCCACAAGCGTAGCTCCATCAATTCTCTCATTGTTTTCCTCCCAACTGGTCGTTAGAACACAGATTAGAATTTATGTGTGGCTACTTAGAGAATGAACCAGCTGTAAGAATGCGATCGGTCATTCACGATTGTCACAGTGAAGGAGAATTTTATCATGCCTTCCTCTCAGCATATTGGTCTCAAGCTACGCAAGACCAAGTAAAACATAGCATCATAATGATGAAACATTTCGAACAATCGGAATTTTCCAGTCTTGTGAAATATTTTGAAGACGTGTTGCACAGGAATCAGTACCTGTCAAACCCATACAGCCCCTCAGAACTCATCCGCATTTGCTTAATCAAATTACCTGAACATTTACGACATATTATTTTGGCAGGACGTTGCAAAGACGACGTTGAAGCTTCTCAGGGACTCTCACAAGAATTATAAATTGACACTGACAATCGCGGAACGCGAAAACAGGAACACAACAATTACAGGTCACATCCGTCGCAATTCCGCGATGAAAGAAATAACTGGACACGACAAGGCTATTCTCACAACACAAATCGTGATCGAAACAGACACCACCCGTATGACAACCGTTGGCACAAGAGTAATAGTTACAGAGAAAGATCGCATTTCTGTAGTAATGAATATGACAGAGACAATCATAGAAACAGACAGTATGGTAACCAGAACTATTATTATCAAGGGAGAGAGAATAATTTCAGACGCAACAGTTCAGCGCGCAGTTACGATTCAGGGAGAAGTTCTCCACCACGTGACGGACAAAGAAGAAACTACGGAATCTACCAACATGACGACAGACGATATAATCGTAACGACAGACTTGAATTGCATCAAAACTGGCGAGATTCAAACAGAGTAGGGCACTCTCGGCAAGGTGAATTTGTAGAAGTTAGGCCTCCTAATCCCAATAAGGACGCGCGCCAACAAAGAGACAGACAATGACTTGCACCGCAGGCAGCCACCTTCGCCGGCTAGCTGGGAGAAAAATAACATAGCTAACCTTGAGAAAAATTCCAGTATTCTTTACCGACGTATACCGCATGATAATTACGTTCAAGTTGAAACTCTGAGTACTGGATTGCACCACATTTCACATGTAAAACCGTTTATTGAAAGAGAATCTGTTTTTAACTTAGTCTTTGCCATAAAACTTTTCACTTTACATTACTAATATGCTTTGTCAGACTTAGAATCTGTTAACATGCAACAATGTTCGAAGTTAAATATCCAGTCAAGAACCAAGAGAACTTATTTAAACAGAAATTACGAATGCATTGTTATAGTGAACAGACGATTACGTAACGACTATAAGGCTTACATACTTAGAACATATACTGGTACTGCTAATGAGATTTTACTGCAACATTTTGGTTTACTTGAAAATACATTCTGGATTTAAAGTACTTTCTGTGAGATACCAGATGACACAGTGGTTAGTTTATGTGACAGCTACACGATTGTATCACGATGCTACTAATGAGTGACAATTTACAATGTTGCTTTTGCGGTGTTTCTGTTTCATATCTCCACAGTTTTTCTGAATTATTCTGGAAAGTAAAACATGTTCTAGTAGTAACTTTAGTGGTATAGCAACAATAAGACAGCCTTTTTCGTGGCACAACAATACGTTACTGTACAGTACTTTCTTCATCACGCCAATAAGCATAATAACTACGATATCTATACGCAAAGCATTTCACTTTTGTTTATCATGAGGTAAGTACATTGACTTCTGCAGAACTTAGCTTTCGGAGGACGATAACTACGACACTTCCACAGAGATTGTGTTGCAACAAGACGCACAGTTTAGCGCTACAGTACACGTATTTGAGTGATTAATTTTGTACTTAAAACATTTAATTTTAAAGATATTTGAAGTACAATGATACAAAGGTTTCCCGTGATACATTTCATTCCATTTCTGTAATCTGTAACACCTGAGGGTATTATTCATTTATCCTCAGTGGGGTACACGCCTACTTTGTGTACCATGTGTTTGGCAAGCACAAGGAGCCCTAGTTAATATGGTATTTGCTTATACAATTTTACACATCGGTACCATATTTCTCTAACACATAAATTACACAGCTATCTGATTATTTAACAGAGAAACAAACATTTTTTTACTACATCAGTGACACATGTTTACGCAATTACACAGTTGGGTAACTTCACATTTATGAAATTGTATTTTGTCTGTACTTCGTGAACTGTTCATATTTTTTCGGAACCATTGTGATACTACGAGAGATTTGAATGATGTATTTGGTATGGGGTCACGATTTTTAAAGTACATTTGAGGTAGATGACACTTTTGACATGAGCAGAGAATTTTTTTTCGGGTTTGAAATTATTGGAGGAAGCTACGACGATTTTGAGAATTGACTGAGGTGTTATGATGTTATTATTACGATGACTATGTGTATTATGCTGTTGTGGTATGTTTATGATCAATAAGCTGATGCTATATGAGTTATTTGATTATGCTACATATCTCTTATGATGAAATATTGAAGAAGTGTCGACGAATAAGGTAAGAAATAATAAGTAGTGGTTAGGGACACTGGTTTGTGAAAAAGGTTGTTGGAAACCAAGAATCGTATTTTAATAGTTATGAAATGTATGTAAATGCGTGAATGTATCACAATGCCGACGAAAATTTTTTGGACACTGTTATATCAATAGGATTTTATTTCTACAGATTTGTAACGCAAATTCTTGACCTGTGAAATATTTTTATATGAGACTGTCACTGTAGCGGAAACTGCTGTCGTAAATATTTCGGTAAGAAAGTTAAGTGACCACCTTCACGTAATGCGTCGTGGGCACCCAGCTGCGCGACAGACGCCTGGGAAAAAGCCATTAGTGTGTGCCTTTCAGAGGCACAGGTGGAGAAAAAAAGAGAGACTATTAACCTCGCTATTGACAGTTCTTTGTGGAAAGCATCGCAAAGACGACATGCTCAAATTTGAAAACATGATTACAATGTGGAGCTGGTAATTTATGATATTTACTAAAATGCCTCATGAAATGATGAGAAACATTTCACATCTCTTGTCTTGCTAGTTGAAAGATTGTTTACTGCATTATGAAATGCCATATGGCTAGTGAATGATGTTTCACGCCTTGCTTTGCCTATTTTGTTTAATATCTAGTTTCTAGCTGCACTGCAGCATTGGTTAAAATAAAATTTTATAGATGTACTAATATAGATACTTTATGCCTACAGATCCAGTAAATAAATAATTTAATGATCTACTTCCAAAAAAGAAAAAAACGAGGGAGCACAAAAAGACATTTCCCTTCACAGGAAGTGCATAGATAATTTTTGTCAATGACATGGTACATTTTTGGTACAGTAAGTAAAGGTGATGCATCACTCTAGTGTTAAGATGTGACATAGGTATTAGAAATGGCCATTTTAGTGTAATATTTTTTCTGCTTTAGCTATGTCATGTTTAGATATAAGTTATTGCATTTGCTGCTGCTGTTTGCCAGGCATAGTGCTACTAAATTTCACTTTACATTACTCTGTTAAGCCAGTTTTACTACGAATTTATTTTTCTTGTTTGCTGCGCATTGCCTTATATTAGTTGTAATATAGCATTTGCTTTGCTAATTTATGCTGCTTGCTTTGCCATTTGTATTTTTTATCATTGCTGTTTGTGTTAATTGTTTTGTGCTGCTGCATTGCCTCGTTCCTTAGTTTAGCATCTGAGCTCAGTAGATTTAAGTTAGCTTAAGATGAGGTAGGCTATATGAGAGAACGAGTTGTGATGAATTGGAAGAAATGCATTGAGAAGCTATAAGAAAATGGTTTGGCCAAAAAAGTATTTTGAAAGAGGATATGAGCAAAAAAGTAGGGTTTAGGGACAACAGGTTTAGGTAGGATTTTCTTGGAAATAAATGATGAGGTAAGATAATGGAAAATAAATAATGAGGTAAGAAATATGTGAACATATAAATACAGAAAGCATGCTTGGATAGGATTTTTTTGGTGGAAAAAAATGTTGAAATAAGACAAAAGATCTATGGAATGAAGTTTTTAGGTTGGACTGCAGTACCAAATGTTACACTGAAAACAAACCCTGCCCTTTCCTCTTGTGTTATTCTGCTATGTGTTTGTGTACTCTTGTATATTTGTGTTTTTCCTGTCTTTATGTGTTTATCTGATGAGAGTTACATTGTAGAATTTTTCTGATAATATGTTATTTTCTTTGTAAAGAAGTTTAGACATTATTTATTCTGTTCTGTTTTAATGCTCATGTGTGAAGGTGATGATTCAAAAGTTATTCTGATCTTTTATGTATTTAATTATGTCATAATTTCTGTAACACTGATGTATATGTTTATTTCTACTCTTTTGTAAACCCTGTGTTACTACAAATGTTATCTGTATTGTTATGTTCTTTAATGATGTACTTTGTACCTTTGTAATTGTATTCTTATGTTGTAAAATTGTAATTGACACCAGATTATCATATTATTAACTTGTAAGTTCCATTTCACTGCACACGTTTCTGTTGGTCATAGTATATGCACAATATGTGAAGAAAATGAGGATTGTTAGTGTTTGCACGTGTGTTAATAATTCAGCAAGGGACTGGATAACAGCATTGCTGGTTCTAAGGACATTTCAAAAAAAATTTTTTGTGAGTGCACATGTGGTGGTTCATGGACTTGCTATATTGTCCGCAAGACTCTTCGATGATGATTGTGCACCTGCACAGTCACAACAGATGGCTGCTGGCCGTCTCTACAATGACTACAGTGGCTCTCATCTTTGATGGTCCACCAATACCATTATTTCTACAAGGACTACAGTGGGTGTGCACGTTTGATGGCCCACCAATACCGTAATCTCTACCAGGACTACAGTGGGTCTACTCTGTGATGATCTACCTACCAATATTCTTCAAAACTTCGATTGACTCTGCTGTGGGTTTGCACTGTTGTGGCCCATTACCTGTCTGCATGTCAAGAGTCAGCACTGTCTTTGCGTTGGAAGGACAACACTACTTCTTCAAGACTGCATGGAATTCCACTATTTCCGTGTGCATTTTCTTTTGCTGCTCAGACTTTGAGAAAAACACTGCAATTTTACTGTGATGAGTAATCAGGACTGTCTTAATTGACTGTGAGAAAATTTTAGCTTTTGACCAACATTGTATCAATAAGTGTGTGCATTTGATTTCTTTGTTATTGTAATTATAAAATTTTTTTCAAATCTGTATTGGCCACTGCCCAAAACAATTTGTAAAATTTTTTGTGGGGAGCATGGGGGCTATGTAAGTAGGCTGTTTAGGTTTTTATATTGGTAACGCCATGTAGCGCTCTGTATGAAAATCACTGGCTGTGCTGTGGGCAGTCTGTGACTGGGTGGCATTGTTGTAAAATTCGCTGTTGTAGTGTTGGGCTGTTGGCTGTTAACGGCGCGTAGCGTTGCGCAGTTGGAGGTGAACTGCCAGCAGTGGTGGATGTGGAGAGAGAGATGGCGGAGTTTTGAAATTTGTAAGACTGGATGTCATGAACTGCTATATATATTATGACTTTTGAACACTAGTAAGGTAAATACATTGTTTGTTCTCTATCAAAATCTTTCATTTGCTAACTATGCCTATTAGTAGTTATTGCCTTCAGTAATTTGAATCTTTTATTTAGCTGGCAGTAGTGGCGATCGCTGTATTGCAGTAGTTCGAGTAACGAAGATTTTTGGTGAGGTAAGTGATTTGTGAAAGGTATAGGTTAATGTCAGTAAGGACCATTCTTGTGTAGGGATTTTTGAAAGTCAGATTGCGTTGCGCTAAAGATATTGTGTGTCAGTTTAAGGACAGTCATGTATAATTTTTCAAAAGGGGACGTTTCAGTCGCTCTGCATCTCATGGAGCCATTTGTAAATCAAGGAACAAATGTGACGACAGACAACTCCTATAAGTCTCTTCAACTAGCTAAGATATTCAAAAAAAGAGAACTTCATTGCTTGGTACAACGAACAATATCAATCACGAAATCCCTTATGAAGTAAGGAAGCCCGATACAGAAATATACGAGGGTGAGTCAAATGAAAACCTTAAATTTGTAATAACAAATCAAAATCTCGCGTCGTTATCCTGTAAGTTGTTAAGCCGTGCTACAAATAGCGTGCAGAATGGCCTGTAGGTAGCTGCATAGTGAAGATTCACACGTATCTTCGCAGTATCAGTTTAAAGATGGCCGCCCCACTTGCGACTTGCACCAGGGAAGAACAGCGTTCTGTTATTCGGTATTTGCGCAGTGAAGGTGTGAAACCTATTGAAATTCATCGACGAATGAAGGTTCAGTACGATGATGCATGTTTTTATCACAGCAACAAGTCTACAAATGGAGTAGTAGGAAGTTCGCAAATGGTGTGACTTCAGTGGAAGATGCTCCTCGTCCAGGTCAGGCACAACGAGTTCTGACTCCACACAACATTGCAGCAGTTGAAGCCATAGTGAAGGAAAACCGCCGAGTGACACTGAATGACTTTCCAGCATGTTTACAGATTAGTCATGGGTCAGCACACCACACTGTGCATGTTACGCTCCAGTTTCACGAAGTGTCTGCAAGATGGGTGCCACAGCATCTGACTCCTGAAATGAGAGAACGACGTGTTGATGCTTCTGAAGAACTTATTCGGCGCTTTGAACGAGAAGGCGATGGATTCCTTGCAAGAATCGTTACTGGGGACGAATCCTGGGTTCACTTGCACCAACCTGAAACGAAGAGAGCGAGCAAGGAATGGCGCCATTCCTCATCACCAAAACCAAAGAAGTTTCGAACAGGACCATCAGCAGCGAAGGTTATCCTGACTCTCTATTGCGACGAAAATGGCGTCATTTTGGAGCATTACAAGCCAGAGAGACCACTGTCACCAGTGTATCATACACAAATCTCCTAAAAATCATCTGCGGCCTGCAATCAAATCAAAGCGACGTGGATTGCTGTCAGCAGTGTCCTTTTCAAACATGACAATGCAAGGCCTCACACTGCCCGTACAACAGTTGCAACAATCACAGACCTGCATTTTGAATGTCTCCCTCATCCACCATACTCATCAGACCTTGCCCCAAGTGATTTAAATATGTTTGGACTACTCAAAGAAGCAATGGGAGGAAAGAGTTTCGTTCTGATGAAGAGGTACGCCACGCGGTGCATGAGTGGTTGCACGGACTACCAAAAGAATTTTTTTCTAAAGGAATTTATGCATTTTGTTAGCGCTGGAGGACTTGCATTGAGCGTGGGGGAGATTATATTGAAAAGTGGTACAGCTTTGTACCACTTCTGCACAATATATAACATTTTAAAAAATATTTAAGGTTTTCGTGTGACTCACTCTCGTACTTCACCACCATCCCACGCCATAGAGGCAACACAGGCTGCACCGTGACTGTATACCAACGGAAGAAGAATAAAAATGTCATTCTAATGAGTACGCTACATGCTGAAGTAGCAATAGCCAGGGAAGGAAAGAAGAAATGTACAGTGCAACAAAGTACGGGCTGGACGTGGTTGATCAAATGACTCGTAAATATACAACAGAGGTTGCTTATAGGAGATGGCCGATGCATGCCTTCTACAACATCTTGGACATGGCGGCAATAAATGCATGTGTTATCTACAACACAGTAACGAACAAGAAAATGTAAAGGAAAAAGTTTGTATTTCAGATGGCGAACAAACTATGGGGAACGAAAGAGCGAGAACATTAGGGAAGGGAATACGTTATTTTTCTTTTTTCTTTTTTTGTGTCATCAGTCTGCTGACTGATTTGATGCGGCCCCTCGAATTCCTCTCCTGTGACGACCTTTTCATCTCAGAGTAGGCATTGCAAACTACATCCTCAGTTATTTGCTGGACGTGTTCCAGTCTCTGTCTTCCTCCACAGTTTTACCCTCTACAACTCCCTCTAGTATCGTGGAAGTTATTCCCTACTGACTTAACAGATGTCCTATCATCCTGTCCCTTCTTCCTGTCAGTGTTTTCCATATATTCCTTTCCTCTCCGATCCTGCGGAGAACCTCCTCATTCCTTAACTTGTCAGTCCACCTAATTTTCAACGTTCTTCTGTAGCACCATGTCTCAAAGGCTTTGAGTCTCTTCTGTGCCGGTTTTACCGCAATCCTTGCCTCACTATCATCCAATGGTGTGCTCCAAACGTACATTCTCAGAAATTTCTTCTTCAAGTTAAGACCTATGTTTGGCACTAACAAACTCCTCTTGGCCAAGAATTCCTTTTTTGCCAGTGCTTGTGTGCTTTTTACGTCCTCCTCTCTCCGTTAGTCATGGGTTATTTTGCTGCCCAGATAGCAGAATTTCTTAACTTCGTCTGCTTCGTATTTATCGATTTTGATGCTAAGTTACTCGCTGTATTTATTCCTACTATTCATTACTTTCGTCTTTCTTCGATTAATTTTCGATGAATATTCTGTACTCATTTACGCTGCTCATTTCATTCAACTGATCCTGTAATTCTTCTTCACTTTCACTCAGGACAGCAATGTCATCAGCGAACCTTAACACTGACATTCTTTCAGTCTGAGTTTTATCCCACTCTCGAAGATTTCCCTCATTCCTTCTTCGATGTATAGCTTGAACAGCAGGGTGGAATTGCTACACCCCTGCCTTACACCATTTTTAATCTCACTATTTCTTTCTTGGTAGTTCACTCTTATTATTCTCTCTTGGTTATTGCATACGTTGTATATCACCTGTCTTTTCTTATAGCTTACACCTATTTTTCTCAGTATTTCGAACTACTTGCAGCATTTTACATTGTCGAACGCTTTTTCCATGTTGACAGATTCAATGAACGTGCCTTGATTTTTCTTCAGTCTTGCCTCCATTATCAAGAGCAACATCAGAACTGCCTCTCTGGTGCCTTTACCTTTCCTAAAGAAAAACTGGTAGTCATCTAACACATCCTCAATTTTCTTTTCCATTCTTTCACATATTATTCTTGTCAGCAGCTGTTAAGCCGATTGTGCGATAATTGCCGCATTTGTCGGCTCTTGTAATCTTCGGAATTGTGTGGATGATGTTTTTCCGAAAGTTTCAAAAACAAAACAAAAATGGCTCTGAGCACTATGGGACTTAATATCTGAGGTCATCAGTCCCCTGCAATTTAGAACTACTTAAACCTAACTAACCTGAGGACATCACACACACCCATGCCCGAGGCAGGATTCGAACCTGCGACCGTAGCAGTCGCGCAGTTCCGTCCGATAGTTTGATGGTATGTCAACAGTCTCATACATTCTACACACCAACGTGAATAGCCGTTTTGTTGACACTTCCTCCAGTGATTTCAGAAATTTCGATGGAATGTCATCTATCCCTTCTGCCTTATTTGATCTTAAATCTTCCAAAACTCGCTTAAATTCTGATTCTAATAGTGGCTTCCCCATTTCTTCCCTGTCGACTCCTGTTCCTTCTTTTATCACGTCATTAGACAAACCTTCCCCTTCGTAGAGGCCGTCATTGTACTCTTTCCACCTATCTGCTCTCTCCTGCATTTAACAATGGAATTCCTATTGCACTCTTAATGATGCTTTTAATTTCACCAAACGTTGTTTTGACTGTTTTGTATGCTGATTCTGTCCGTCCGACAATCATTCCGTTTTCGATTTCTTCAAATTTTTATGCAGCCATTTTGTCTTAGCTTCCCTGCACAAATTAAAGCACAAGGTAGCAGCATTAACAGTCAAATTAGTGTTCCTGATAATCAACTCAAAACACACGTTAGTAGCCTTAATAATCAACTGAAAACGCAAACTGATGTCATGAAAACGCAGAGCGTTAGAATCACTTAACAGATCTAAGAAGCAGATGAAGATGTAGGCGGTTTTAGTGCTGTAATCAAGGACATGAAACTTGAAATAAATACTATAGAAACCAGTGTGGCCACTATGCAGGGAGAGATCAGCGATAGCAACGAAAGGTTTAATTTATAAATCATAAAGATCGAAGAAACGGTAGAGTCATTCCATGTAGGCTTTCACGGCCGGCGTCTTTATCAGTAAACTCTTCCGGGCTAAGTTGCCGTGGTCGATCTGTAGAACTTCTTCTCCCTGACGTTTCGTTCTCAACTACGGAGAACATCTTCCGAGGTGAGTCGACGACTGGCTGCTAGGAGCTGGGGCCGCCGCTTATATAGAGATCGTAGGGGGCGCCACCACACGTCACATGGCGTCGATGTGCAGCTATCTCTGGCTATCGTCTGTTCTCTCGATTGCAGGCAATCGATTGTCACGTGATTGATGCAACGTAGACCGCCATATCTTATCCAATTTTAATCCTTCTTCTTTACGATTAAAATTGTATTGATGTTTGTGGATTTCAATTGCCTCTCTATACATACGTGTATAATAGTGCGACGTCCTCGCTAGCACGCTTGTTTCACCAAATTTTATGTCGTGATCTCCATCCTTAAAAACATGTTCCGCTACTGCCGATTTGTCGATATGTCCCAAGCGACAGTTTCTTTTGTGCTCCGTCAACCGTGTATTGATGCTTCTTTTGGTAGTTCCTATGTAAACCCTGCCGCAACTACAGGGAATTTTATATACCCCTGGGGTGGCTAGGGGGTGACGAGCATCTTTTGTTGATCTTAGGCATTCACTAATTTTCTTAGTAGGTCTAAAAATGGTCTCTACCTGAAACTTGGCTAGTACTTTTCCAATGCGATCCGTGATATTATGGATGAACGGAAGAAATACTTTTCCAGCTGATGGTTGTTGCTGTCTCCTATTTTTAGGCATTTTTCTATTTGGATGAAGTGCTCGATTAATCTCGTTTTTTGTATAACCATTTTTCGCAAAGGCCATTCGTAAATGATTTAATTCTTCTTGTAAGTAGCCTGGTTCACAAATATTATTGGCCCTATCCACTAGTGTTTTTATGACCCCCCTCTTTTGCCTAGGGTGGTGGTTTGAGTTCTTATGGAGGTAGCGATCGGTATGTGTACCTTTCCTGTAGACCTTATGGCCTAAGGTCCCATCCGCCCGTTTGATAACTGATACATCCATGAAGTTAAGTTGTCCATTCTTCTCCTTCTCCATAGTAAATTTAATCTTTGGGTTAATGCTATTTAAGTGTACCAGAAAATCATTCAAGTCTTCTTCCTCATGATTCCATATTACAAAGGTATCATCCACATACCGATACCACTTCGAGGGGCTTTTTTTGGCCGACTGCAATGCTTGATGTTCAAAATATTCCATGAATAAATTCGCTATTGCGGGACTTAGGGGACTTCCCATGGCTACCCCATCGATCTGTTCATAAAATTCACCATTATACTGAAAATAGGTTGAGGATAGACAGTGTTGGAACAAGGCTACTATATCAGTAGGGAACATATTGGCTATATGGGAGAGAGCTTCATCAACTGGAACCATCGTGAACAAAGACACTATATCAAAACTGACAAGTATGTCATTAGGACCGACAGTAATTTCCCTCAATTTCTCAATGAAGTGTAGAGAGTTTTTAATATGACTCTCAGTTTTGCCTATGTGAGGTTGTAACAAAGAGGCAAGGTGTCTGGCTAGTCCTTGGGTAGGAGCTCCAATTGCGCTGACTATTGGTCTCAAAGGAACATCAGGTTTATGTATCTTTGGTAATCCATATAATCTCGGAGGATAAGCCTCCGTTTCACAAAGATACTTTTTAACTTCTGTAGGAATTGAAGACTGTTTTATCAGACGCTTGGTGGCATTCAGCACATTCGTTGTGGGATCCTTTTTCAACTTCTTGTATGTGCTGGGTTCCAGGAGATCACTGATCTTCTTGTGATAATCCTCAGTATTCATTAAAACAGTAACATTTCCCTTGTCAGCGGCAACTATAATAACATTCTTGTCTGCATTGATCTCCCGCAATGCCTTCCTTTCCCCTTGAGACAGATTGCTGCTGGGTGGCTTAGCTTTGCGTAATATCCTGGAGGTTTCCATTCTAATTTCATCAGCAGAATATGATGGTAACTGACGAATTCCTGCCTCTATATTAGCAATAATGTCCTCCACAGGAATCTTGGATGGAGTTATTGCAAAATTCCCTCCTTTAGACAGAACAGAAAGTTCTTCCTTAGACAATTCTTTTTCCGATAAATTAATAACCGTTTGGGAATTGTTTGGAATCGCTGTTTCCTGTCGACCCTCTTGTAGACGATCAAACTTGTCCTTCTGCCTATTGGAAGACACTTCTGCACTAATCTCCATAGATCTAAATGTTAAACTGTCCACTTTGTTCCAATGACAAAACTGCATAGTATTGCTAATAAGTAAATGAAGATTTAGCAGTTGGCCATCACATACCGCCAGTCCTCGTCGTGTCTGATGTATCCGCTCACGTAGTAATGCCAGTTCCATACGAGAATAAATACGGTTAGCTTGTGGCGAATGAAACATTCTTCTCACTTTTAAAAACTTGGGAACTTTACCGGTATCACGACAGCGTAGCAGAAAAGTGAGTGAGCAAAGTTGTTGACCTTTCTTCTTGCGTAGGTTCTCCAGTCGTCGTACCCTAGTTGGATAAGATATGGCGGTCGACGTTGCATCAATCACGTGACAATCGATTGCCTGCAATCGAGAGAACAGACGATAGCCAGAGATAGCTGCACATCGACGCCATGTGACGTGTGGTGGCGCCCCCTACGATCTCTATATAAGCGGCGGCCCCAGCTCCTAGCAGCCAGTCGTCGACTCACCTCGGAAGATGTTCTCCGTAGTTGAGAACGAAACGTCAGGGAGAAGAAGTTCTACAGATCGACCACGGCAACTTAGCCCGGAAGAGTTTACTGATAAATAAACGGTAGAGTGTTTGGTGGTAATAAAAGAGGGTGAAAAAGGTTCCTGACTGAAAACCGAAATTCTTGACGAATGTAGAAATGAAAGCTCACATTTGAGTAAGACAGTGGTTGATTCTGAGATAGAAACACCCAAGTAAATGTTTGAGAACAGAAGTGTGACCAAAACACTTCACAAATTCAAGACAAAATCTGCGACCTTAAAAAGAAAAGAGAGACAAGCCCCGTTTTGTCACTGATAGGATGCCTCATAACAAAATATTAGAGGGTGAAGAACGTTGTGATCCTGCTAAAAGGTTCACTGCCTGGCACCTATTAAATTTTCTGAAAAACTGCGAAAGGATTTTTCATGAATATTTAAGAGATCAGGAAAATATTAATTAATTATCATGCACTAGCAGGTGATGTTAAACGATGGGGACTAAACTTGAACACAATAAAAACAAGACTATTTAGCTTTAAATGCGAACATTTTGGGTTAGGCTTTACCGTGACCGTTATTGACAGTGACTGAAACAACAAGCTTACTGTTACCAGTCACCGTTTTATTTATTTCCACGACACGTTTCAAAGGTTTAAACCTCCATCATCGGGTGGATTTACATTAGTTAGTATGACATTTGTGTGTGTGTTGTGTTACGATTTTTTGGAGGAACCTGTGGCACTGTCTAAGGCATGAGCATATCCTTTACAACAGACAACAAGATTGGACAGAAGTTACCCCACAACATTGGCACACGAAACCCACTTCATCACACAGGTGTGTACAAAATTGAATTTTTGGACTGCGACTGCTTCTACATAGGCCAGACATGCAGATCGTTTGCGAATAGATACGAGAAACACATGGCAACACACAAAAAAAAAAAATACCACACATCAGCAATAGCCACCGACTTGCATGAAACAAAACACCATGTTAACAACACAAGTATTAGCATCCTACACATCCAATAGAAAGGCAGAAAACTAGCCATCCTTGAAACACTTCAAACAAAACAACCTGAATCCATCTTAAATGACAAAAATGACAACATTTACAATAGTATCATCTCTGTTTTCAACAATTGCCTCCATCATTAAAATTGCACGCACACACACACACACACACACACACACACACACACACACACACACACACCTTAATATTTACCATAAATATTGACAGGCGCCAAGACTACAAGAGATTGACCTCATTTACAGATAATTCATCACACCAACAGCTTGTACCCCTTGTTAGTTTGAAATTATATGTACATCAACTACTGGCACAAATTGTATATCTATCTGCATGTTTTAAAGTATTAACCAATGTGTTACCCCAGCCTTTAAGCAGCTAAAATATGTAACATGTAATCGTAAGACCCCTTGCCATGTAAAGCTTGTTCTCATACAGTCACTCTTTCCACCCTCTCTCTCTCTCTCTCTCTCTCTCACTCACTTTCTCTCTCTCTTCCTCTCCTTCTGCCTCCAGCCTCTGTCTATTAATCACAATCAAACATTGTCATTTATGTATAATTTTACTGCTGTAGCCAATATGATTATTGTGCTTAAAGTCTGTAACATTTCACCTGATTGTTATTAACAAGTATGAAGTTTAAGCCATTTTAACATTTCACCTGACTGTATAAACTACTATGAAGTTTAAGCTGTTTTAACTTGTTAAAATCGGATTTATATGCCACCCGAAGTACATACACTTATATCCGACACCTCAAAACAAACACCTCCATATCCTTTAAATAATTATTCTGTAATAATGTTGTTACGATGTATATTTTTTGTACTTTGCGATTATGTCTTCTCTTCTGCTATACGAACCTTGCACCCAGCAGATTCCAGACGCCATATTTGTTTACACATATGAGAGTATACATGTGATGTGTTATGACAGCGAAAGGAACCTGTGACCACTGGAGGTACTCTATTTTACTTATTTTATGTTTACCCCTAGATATCAGTACAATTTTTTGTCAGAAGAAACCCAAAACCATGTTATGAAATCATGTCTTCTTTCTCCAGTAGACAGTGCCACAAGTTCCCCCAAAAAATCGTAACACAACACACACACAAATGTCATTCAAAGAATGTAAATCCACCCGATGATGGAGGTTTAAACCTTTGAAACGCGTCGTAGAAATAAATAAAACGGTGACTGGTAACAATAAACTTGTTGTTTCATTTAAAGACTATTTAGGGTGGGAATTCATAATGGCCAAATTGTATGACAATAGGGGCAGAAACTCTACGAAAAATTTATGTCAATCCTGGTATCGAAAAGTGACACACTTAAGAAGTAGAAGATCAGAATTCAAGATTAGGAGGTATGGAAAATTCTGCCAGAGGATTCGAAGAGATACGTAGGAAGCAGTCATTAAAGCATTTGGTTCACATGGCTCTGAGCACTATAGGACTTAACAGCTGAGATCATCAGTCCCATAGAAGTTAGAGCTACTTAAACCTAACTAACCTAAGGACATCACACACATCCATGCCCGAGGCAGGATTCGAACCTGCGACCGTAGCGGTCGCGCTGTTCCAGACTGAAGAGCCTAGAACCGCTCGGTCACCACGGTCGGCATAAAAGCATTTCTGCGTTTCTAGAAATAGTAGAGGATGAAGAATATTGGCGAAGTAACCGTGATTATCGCCAGAATAATAACAATAGGGTTAATCACAATGACAAAGAAGAAAATGACGGCGATATGTTAGAACCGAACAGTGACCCAGAATGGTCAGATATAGAAGATAGTTCGAATGAAGAATACACTAATTTAACAGAAATCGAGGAATGCGTGACGAAATGTTGTTTTGTGCCAACAGATGAAGCAATTTCATAACAAGACCCAGAGGCACCCACAGAACAATGAAAGAAAGAAAGAACTACCGGACGATGCTTTATAATGTCGAAAACGGATTCAATTCGCGAAAGAATTCGAAATCCCAAAACCAACGAAACTCCTGGATATAGATAAAGTACTCGTAAAAAGCAACTCTTGGGACGAAACTATACCTGTTAAAGACTTATTACGCTAATATCAGGAAAATGAAATCACACAGTGTACAGTAGCACATACTGATAGCGTAATTAGAACGCGTGGGACACACTCATTTCAAAATTAGACCCTGAAATTTCCAGTTTTAAATATATTTACAATGGCCTGTTAGACGTGCAAGGCCCTCCTCACAGTAACGTATGCTATCTGGAGTTCCCAAAATCAAAGAAGCCCTTAGATGATCATAACATAGTGGACTTAAAGCCTTACGTCCACAGAACAGAATAAAACGAACTCCCTTTGGAAACATGTCATGAGTAATATGTACTGTATTATAATATTTTTATTCTTACAAACTGTATTTTGCAACATTTGTTATCTTGTTGTGAAGACTTGCTGTTGTAGTTTTGCTAACATATATCTGTAAGTTTTAAATTCTTAACGATGTAACTATGTACAGAATAAAGTGAAATACAGACTAGAAGGCTGCACCGCATAATGAGCGATAGCTTAATAAAATGGATTTCCAATGTGTGAAATGGGTAGCATAATTTCTTGCTAAGTAAATATAGTGGGAAAGAATGCCTAAAATCTCGGTGGTCACCCAAGAGGTTCCTTGGTTTTTACCAATATATATATATATATATGTATATATATATATATATATATATATATATATACATATATATAAAGGTGTTGGAGTAGACTGCCTGAACTAATGAAGACGAGGTGAGAAAAATTATAGCCACTGTAAATAGTGTTGTTATTTTGTTGAACTGCATAAAAATTAACACAGCCAAAACACCTATCTGCTGAAAGTAATAATTTTTCCTAATTGTTTTCCTGCACACAAACTGAAAGTAAAATCTTCAGTAGTATTTTGAAAATAATAAACATTTAAAAAGTTAGTGTCTCCTTTAAAACAAGATAAACGAACTGCTCAAAAATTCTAATAAACAACTGTTAATTCCAAACCAAACTTAAATAATGTTTATATAAAAGCCTGTGTCATATTTTCTTCCTTGTATTTCTGTAGTATGTGTTCTCTTATATATGTGTCATTCTCATATGTGTGTGCCCACTGTTATCCAGTGCTATATGTAACAGAATTTCTTCTCCATGATGAAATGAGATGTAAAATATGACTAAGGCTACTCTTACATGAATGAGATGCAATGACCTTCTCCCTCTTTTTATTGCTGTTTATGTACAGTGAATGCAACTGTGATAAGTTTGCAATATTTTTCTTCGCCCAACACTATTTGAGTTAATATGGACGTTTGACTAAGCTATCCCTAAGCGGAAGTATCACTGAAACAAGGGGCATGTGTAACATGATTATCGATAAAACCTATACTTCTCTTATCTAACTTCTTTTTCAGTCATTACTCAACGTGACTTCTGTATCAACAAGCACTTTGATGTGACATCCATATAAATGTTTTATTCATTATTTATTATAATCTGTGTAATTGTAAGTACTCTATGATTGTAATTTAAAAAATAATATACTGTAAGACAATGATAATGTTAAAACTATGCTTGTAATACCGGTTCATACATGGGGAAAGAAGAATTGCAATCATGTAAAACCTGGCGGGAAGTCCTTCCTCAACAGAATTGGCTAGGCAGCAATACGAAAGGTGGATGTGGCGGTCGAAATGTAAAACTCCGATGCGGCATGAGTCAGTCGACGGCTAACAGGCAAAGCATGCGTATCTTGTGAACTGAACGAGACGAGAAGGCACGCAAAGTTTTATTACATAACTTCGGATGTGGACGTAATTTGCCTTATTATTCATGGCATACTTTAGCTGGCTCTGTTCTACGAAAATCTCACCCTAAGAAGAGAATTTTCAGAGCTACTTACACAGCAAGAGCCGTACAAACTTTTGCTCCCTTTCTTGAATAGCATAGGAGACCGACATTTCCACCTCCTTCATCTCAAATTACCAGTTGAGTACACTATAATTTTATGGACCAATTATGCTGTTTCTTTTTCAATAATAAGTTTGCGTTCTGTAAACTTTGTGTTGAGCACACGTATTTTATCATTATTCGTCTACTTAGACTGTATCCTATCCCAAGTGCTACTATATTTCCGAGTACCCTAACTTTGTTTAACTGAAAAGTCATTTCAATAAATTTTCATTGCAGTTAATAAACTTTTTACTGTAGTAAGTCTAAAAATTATTCAGTGACCATAAGTTTTTTAATACTCCACGTATTTTCACAAAAGGATAGTTAAAGTTTCATCAAAGTACAATTGTTTAGAGAAGATTCAAGGTATTGATTTTGAAGATTCTTCTTACTAAAATTACGGTGTTTCTTGGTTCATGCGTTAAATAGTGTTTCTAATATTGGGTTGTGACTAAAATCTTCACCCAAGCTCCGTATTTTAAAGATAGACTAATTTCTGGGTCCCTATGCTACTAGTGCGGCCACAGTTCAATTTCATATTGCAATAACAGTACCCAGTAAGTTCAACTTCTATTCCTATAACTTGTGTGTACTGCAGAAAGCAAATAGCTGCAACTGTTCAAACTATAATAGATTCAGGAATCACATGTCCCAACTGTGTTAAATAGTATAAAGACGTGAGTTGTCCGTGCGAATAAAAATAAAAATCAGTACTAAAGATACAATTACTTGAAAACTATTTCAGTGGTAGTAATTGCCAACAACTAAATTGACAATAGAACCCTTTGTCCAAGTTTATTAATAATCATTTACCTGTAATGATTATTAGCTTCCTACTGTAATGTACAGATAGCAAGAGTTATTGAGAGCCTAAACATATTAATACTCCTCCTGTGCAGCTCATGTGAAACCAATGGTGCAGTACTTCCTAAACTGCGCTAATGTTTTACTTCTTATAAGCGTAACAGAATTTCAGTGTCAAGCAAAGTCCGCCTCGTTAGTTGCTGTAACTTGCTGTATGAACTGTGCTAGTACTTGGCACAACTTCGCCATATTAGCTAGTAACCGTTTCCTTCTTCGTAATTAAAGTTTACTTTCTTAGTAATAGAGCCTCGGTTCGATTCCTGTTTGTTTTGCTATTGTTTACTCTCAATGGGAATATTTCCAGAGACGAAAAACAATGCAATAGCCTTCCATTTCACACAGTCATGGTCACAAAATGAAAATCCTTTCACAGGATTAACATTATCGGTGCACTACTAATTTAGTTGTAGCCAGTAATGTTATAGCTGGTACTCCTGGTACTCCAGGTTGGGATTTGGGCGTGTGGTCTACAATTACACGTCGTAAAATGGAATTTTTCCTGGTACCACACGTCGGCCTCAGAAAGATACTGATTACGAGATAACGGCAAGGGAAGGAAAAATGTTGACGAGAAGAAAAACGGATAATATGATAACCAAATGGTTCAAATGGCTCTGAGCACTATGGGACTTAACATCTACCGTCAGCAGTTCCCTAGAACTTTGGACTACTTAAACCTAACCAACCTAAGCACATCACACACTTCCATGCCCGAGGCAGGAATCAAACCTGCGACCGTAGCGATCGCGCGGTTCCAGACTGAAGCGCCTAGAAGCGCTCGGCCTCAGCGGCCGGCTATGGTAACGACCTAGAATTTTAGGACAATCAGTAAAACAGAAAAATTTCAAGAAATGAGACAGTAAATGGAGAAGTAAAGAATAAAAATATCAGTACTACAAGAAATACCATGGAAGTCACAGGGACTGATAGCATCGGGGAAACATATACTGGTGTGTAGTGAGGTGATAGAGGCCAACACGCTACTGGCTTCTTTATATGTAGGTCAATAAAGGCAAATGTAACTAGTTTCACAGAAATCCGTAATAGTATTTGAGATAAAGGGGAACATTTGTATTGTTGCAGTGATGTGTGGAGGATGCAGAAGAAGATGTGAAGGATGTACACTACTGGCCATTAAAATTGCTACACCAAAAAGAAATGCAGATGATAAACGGGTATTCATTGGACAAATATATTATACTAGAACTGACATTTGATTACTTTTTCACGCAGTTTGAGCGCATAGATCCTGAGAAATCAGTACCCAGAACAACCACCTCTGGCCGTAATAACGGCCTTGAGAAGCCTGGGCATTGAATCAAACAGAGCTTGGGTGGCGTGTACAGGTACAGCTGCCCATGCAGCTTCAACACGATACCACAGTTCATCAAGAGTAGTGACTGGCGTATTGTGACGTGCCATTTGCTCGTCCACCATTCACCAGACGTTTTCAATTGGTGAGAGATCTGGAGAATGTGCTGGCCAGGGCAACAGTCGAACATTTCCTGTATCCAGACAGGCCCGTACAGGACCTGCAACATGCGGTCGTGCATTATATTGCTGAAATGCAGGATTTCGCAGGGATCGAACGAAGGGTAGAGCCACGAGTCGTAACACATCTGAAATGTAACGTCCACTGTTCAAAGTGCCGTCAATGCGAACAAGAGGTGACCGAGACGTGTAACCTATGGCACCCCATACCATCACGCCGGGTGATACGCAGGTATGGCGATGACAAATACACGCTTCCAATGTGCATTCACCGCAATGTCGCCAAACAGGGATGTGACCATCATGATGGTGTAAACAGAACCTGGATTCATCTGAAAAAATGACGTTTTGCCATTCGTGCACCCAGGTTCGTTGTCGAGTACACCATCGCAGGCGCTCCTGTCTGTGATGCAGCGTCAAGGGTAACCGCAGCCGTGGTCTCCGAGCTGATAGTCCATGTTGCTGCAAACGTCGTCGAACTGTTCGTGCAGATTGTTGTTGTCTTTCAAACGTCCCCATCTGTTGACTCAGGGATCGAGACGTGGCTGCACGATTCGTTACAGCCATGTCTATAAGATACCTGTCATCTCGACTGCTAGTGATACGAGGCCGTTGGGATCCAGCACGGCGTTCCGTATTACCCCCCAGAACCACCGATTCCATATTCTGCTAACAGTCATTGGATCTCGACCAACGCGAGCAGCAATGTTGCGATACGATAAACGCAATCGCGATAGGCTACAATCCGACCTTTATCAAAGTCGGAAACGTGATAGTACGCATTTCTCCTCCTTACACGAGGCAACACAACAGCGTTTCACCAGGCAACACCGGTCAACTGCTGTTTGTGTATGAGAAATCGGTTGGAAACTTTCCTCATGTCAACACGTTGTAGGTGTCGCCACCGGCGCCAACCTTGTGTGAATGCTCTGAAAAGCTAATCATTTGCATATCACAACATTTTCTTCCTGTAGATTAAATTTCGCGTCTGTAGCACTTCATCCTCGTGGTGTAGCAATTTTAATGGCCAGTAGTGTATTCCAAAGAGGAGAAGAAAATCAGCAAATTTCAGAGGCACGATGTGAAAATGATCCTTGGGTATCTGAATCTATAAATAGGGAAAGAAGCTTAGTATAGTAACATAATAGGAAAAGAAAGGCTATATAAAGTCAAAAATGATAATTGATGATAGACATAGCCAGTGAGAAGGAAACGATAATAGGAAAACACATGACATCCAACGGAAGATGCTGAGAAGTGCAGTTTGGCATCGCCAGACGAGACTAGACTAGGCTAGGACATATCAGACATTATGGATGCTGCACCTGTAGAGGAGCTACCTGAGACCCTTATTTAGTGTAGATCAGATACAGATAGAAGATAGCTCTGTCAACAAAAACAAAGAATATAGGTAGGGTAAAGTGAGCCGCAACATAGAAAGTCTCCAAAGTAAAGAAAAATATGAAGAATACGAGGAGAAATTTGAACAGATTTTCGAGGCAAGAAACAAACAGGCAGGAAGGGTATGCGCAAACTTAATGGGAGGTACTGGAAAAAGACAGCTTTGTTGCCACGGAGGAATTACTGAGGAGTGTAGAATACAAAAAAAGTTAATTTGTTCCACGAGTAGAGTTCACTGGTAATAAAAAAGAGAAATGAAGCGAGACGAAGAATGCTGTGGCCGAGCGGTTCTAGGCGCTTCAGTCCGGAACCACGCTGCTGCTGCGGTCGCAGGTTCGCATACTGCCTCGGGCATGGCTGTGTGTGATGTCCTTAGGTTAGTTAGGTTTAAGTAGTTCTAAGTCTAGGGGACTGTGACCTCAGATGTTAAGTCCCATAGTGCTTAGAGCCATTTGAACCATTTGAACGAAGAATGGTGCAAAGAAAAATAATACTAGCAGCGGAAGATTGTCGAGAGAAGAGGAAAAGAGCAGGTAAATTATGCAGGCTGTAGGAAAGACAGTGTGAAAGAAGGAAGACAGACCAGTTGTCGAATGAGTGACAAAAATGAGATAACTGCAAAGAGAATTCCAACTGAGACCAGTCTCCTATAAGCATAAAGGTGGAAACATAATTGAAGATAAAACAAACGCTTTGTGAAGATGACAAGACTCCTTTACTAAGTTATTTGGTGTAAAGGGTGAAGGTAACATAGCGGAAGCTTTGAATAAGGAAGAGGAGGAACCGGATTTGGAATTGGAACTTGAAGTAGCAGCTGAGGAGCACGAAGTCGAACCAGCTGACTTAGCGCAATTTCAGAATGCAAATAAAAATTTAAAAAGTAATAGAACAACAGAAAATGACACCACAGAGACCGAATTATGAAAATTTGGGGCAAAGGAATGGAGAATACTGCTAATGAATTAATAAAGGAAACATGCATAAAGGAATAAATGCCTAAAGACTAGAGTGTGGGAATAATATGCTGACGCAGTCAGAGAGCAGCAATGACCGCGGGACTACTCTCTTGGATACAACGTATAAGGTGTTTAGTGACATAAGAGCTATCAAAAAATTTCCATTCGATGGTCGTATAGTCCATAATCGGTATGCCAGTCAGACAAAATCGCCATGAGCGTTGAAGCAATCATCCCATCGATGCACCAACTTGAAAATACCAGTTAGGTAAAACGCTATATACTGCTGCGTGAAGAAGTCCATTACTACCAGCTGCACATCCTCGTCCGACATAAATCGTCGATCTTCCAAGGCCTCTTTTAAGAGAACGAAGGCGTCATAATTTCACGGGGAGAGATCAGGCCTATAGGGCGAGAGCTCGAGTGTCTCCCACTTGAGTTACTTCTGCTATACTACATTTGCGACATGGGGATGTGCGTTGTCATGAGGCAGCAGCACTTCCTGGAGCACCATTCCACAATGGTGGTTTTCGACAGTCATGCACCCCATACACATTCTTCACTCTCCGATGGATTTTTACCGGTGTTTGTCTTTCGGTAGCCAAGAAAAGAAGAAGAAAAGAAGAGAATAAATTTCTTCATTTCACGTCTACGATCACAAACTCGTAGGTCCTCAGACTATCGGTTTCGGTCTGCAATGACCATTTTCATATGTGCAACAAAACATGGGGAAAAACACATTTATTAGAAACCTGTCATTCTATAGTGAGCATTGAGAATAACATTCGTATTCTTCAAAGGGTACAAAAAGGTCGTGCTCTCAACTTGTTAGAAGAGCTTGAAATTTATAAGGCGAAAAAGCAACAGCCAACGAAAGTGCTCAATGGGTAGAGCGATTTTGTACCAAATGCCTACTTTACTTGGTCTGAGAATGTTCTTCTATATGTCTTGCCTATGTCTTTACCTAGTACAGAGTGCTTTACATATTTACTTCGTTTTCTTACGTTGAGCGCATAACTCTCATGTTTTCTTATCCCTACTCTGTTTATATAATATATTTCATTAACTAGATAATCTTGTTACTCGACTGGTATGGTGTTTCATCATTATTTCTTAGGACGGCGTGCCGCAGGATACGAGGAGCCCTTTGGCTTTTACGTTCCTCTAACCCAGTGATTCCCAACCTGGGGTTAATTACCCCCTGAGGAGTAAAATCAAATTTTCGGAGGGGTAAAGCCCAAAAGATTCGATTCTGTTTCAGTCACAAAACTAAATTATCAATACTGTTATCACAATTTTGTAAGACTCTGATATGGATTATATGAGTTGTCAATAATTAGTTTTTCTCAATTGGTAGCCCTAATGCGGTGGAGGTTACAGGTTCCTCACACATATGTTGTGCTTTGTCCCGTACATCGCTGATGATAAAAGTGAGATACATACGTAACAAATGCTAAATATCTCAAGAAAATGTCTTCTCCGTGTTGTAGATAGTACCTGCAGTAGGCCATAAATTGCTTCATTACTCGCTTCGCCGGCCGGTGTGGCCGTGCGGTTAAAGGCGCTTCAGTCTGGAACCGCGTGACCGCTGCGGTCGCAGGTTCGAATCCTGTCTCGGGCATGGATGTGTGTGATGTCCTTAGGTTAGTTAGATTTAATTAGTTCTAAGTTCTAGGCGACTGATGACCTCAGAAGTTAAGTCGCATAGTGCTCAGAGCCATTTGCACCATTTTTTTACTCGCTTTGAAACAAATAGATGAATTAATTGGCAGCACAACACAGCAGTAAATAATAAGAGCTACTATAGTGCTGTACACAGCTTTATTCTTGTTATTATTATTATTATTATTAGAGTGGTTAGGCACAAAGCGTTAACAGCTTGAAGTCTTCCAATTTCTGCCAGTTCAGAAGTAAGGAGTGCAGCAATCAAATGATTTACGAACGATATGTGTAGTGCAAACATTTCAGTGTGGTTGATTTTAAATGGGGTTGCACTGTACGTTCAAGCAAATGCCAGAATGGGGAGGAATAATGCAGGGGAATTAGGATTTATAACAAATGTCTACCTTCACCGTGGATAGATAGCTTCCTTACCTCAGAAGGAGTTGTGAGTAGCACCGTCATGCACGAGGAATTCCTTCGTCATTCATTCTAAAACACACACACAAACTAAATGTCATTCACCTTTCATCATCTTAAAAATAAAAGCGATCCAAGGAAAGTCTTTCATTCTACAGTTTAGTTGGGTGCTGAAGTCGATGATAACGTTGGGGAGGGGAGGGGAGGCAACAGACGGCGGGGGGTGGGGTGGCAGTGGGGCGTAGTAGGTAATGCTTAATTGTACTCAGGGGTAATGGTCCAAAAAAGGTTGGGAAGCAGTGGTCTCCTCCTTCTCCCATATGCGGTATTGTGGCGGTAACGCCAACAAAGGGCGCTGTGTGTTTTCATTCATTTGGCTTCTTTCGCTATTTGTTTTATCGTTTTAATGTTACTATGTGTACTCCATAAGCTTGTTATTATCGTCATATATTCATCTAAAATTCGACACAAGAGCGTATCAGAGTTATCAGCACTAAAGTACTTCCTTCTTAACAATCTAACTTTTGTCGGTTTTAATTTATTGCATTTTACTAATGTAATGACTTATACACCTGGTAATACCGCTACAGACTGTACTGTTTGTAATCCTCTTTTTCTTTTCTATTGTACAATTACATAATTGAAAAACACGTGTACGCCTACATTATCGACATATGGCAAGCTTGCGACACAAACGTTTTGTGGATTCTGTAGTGCAGTTTCTTTCGAACAGTAGAGGTGTTAACAAGATTACTTTAGTATATACCATATTTTATATACGTGTGACAATGCTGACGCTGATTCTGTGCTTATCATTTGAGGATGGCACTGTTTCTCCATTATATTAGGACATGTTTTAAAACAGGTGTGCCTCGTATATTTAAAACGCATAATTTTCACAATTATGTCAGAAATACTTTTCATCTCGGCCTATTTTATTTTTTTTAAGCTGTAAACAATCCACTAGTTGTATTTATGTTTTTTCTCATGTTCTGCTGTAGATCTGATGATCCTCATTGCTGACTGAAATCGGTATTCTGAGGATCTACAAGTTGTGACCATTGACGTGAAATAAGGAAATTTCTTCTATACCTTCTGGACCATCGTTCCGTTCGTGACCTCGTCTCAGCTTCTGTAAGAAAATAATAACAGCACGTTGGTCCTGTTTGGACGCATTTGCAAATAACGTCACCATCGTGCTGGTTTCTGCATTTACCACGCTCACGTCATAAAGACACGAATGCCACACTAATCCCTTTCCTGCAAGTCGGTGCTTATACACCAAAGCGCCAAAGAAACTGGTACAGGCATGCGTGTTCAAATACAGAGATGTGTAAACGCAAAGTACGGCGCTGCGCCCGACAACGCCCATATAAGACAACAAGTGTCTTGTGCAGTTGCTAGGTGGGTTACTGCTAATGGCAGGTTAGCAAGATTTAAGTGAGTTTGAAAGTGGTGTTTTAGCCGGCGCACGAGCGATGGGACACAGCATTCCGAGGTAGCGATGAAGTGGAGATTTTCCCGTACGATCATTTCACGAGTGTACCAAAATTTTAGGAATCCGACAAAACATCAAATCTTCGACATCGCTGCAGCCGGAAAAAGATCCTGCAAGAACGGGATCAACAACAACTGAAGACAATTATCCAACGTGAAAGAACTGCAACCCTGCCGCAAATTGTTGCAGATTTCAATGCTGGGCCGTCAACAAGTGTAAGCGTGCGAACCATTCAGCGAAACATCATCGATATGGGCTTTCGGAGCTGAAGGCCCACTCGTGTACCCTTGATGACTGCACAACACAAAGCTTTACGCCTCGCCTGGTTCTGTCAACACCGACATCGGACTGTTGATGACTGGAAACATGTTGCCTGGTCGGACGAGTCCCGTTTAAATTTGTATCGGGCGGATGGACGTGTACAGGTATGGAGAAACCTCATGAATCCGTTGAGCTGCATGTCAGTAGGAGACTGCTCAAGCTGGTGGAGGCTCTGTAATAGTGTAGGGCGTGAACAGTTGTAGTGATATGGGACCCCTGATACGTCTGCATACGACTCTAAGAGGTGACACGTACGTAAGCACACTGTCTCATCATCTGCATCCATTCATGTCCATTGTGTATTCCGACGGACTTGAGCAATTCCAGCAGGACAATGCGACACCCAACACGTCCACAGCTGCTACAGAGTGGGTCCAGGAACACTCTTCTGAGCTTAAACTCATCCGCTGGCAACCAAACTCCCCAGACATGAACATTATTGAGCATATCTGGGATGCCTTGCTGTTCAGAACAGATCTCTCCCCGTTCTTACTCTTACGTATGTATGGACAGCCATTCAGGATTCATGGTGTCATTTCCCTCCAACACTACTTCAGACAGTCAAGTCCATGCCACGTCGTGTTCCGGCACTTCTGCATGCTTACGAGGGCCCTACACGATATTAGGTAGGTGTACCAGTTTCTTTGGCTCTGCAGTGTATATTCGAATCGGAGTCGCGCTATGTTGCATATAAGCTACAACAACTGGGTGGAAAGGATACTGGAAGGTTATCAGGCTAGAAGTAGGAGAAATATATTCACAATGGACCATATATTTCCACTCAGAAAACGCTAAAGCACTTTTATGAATATGACGAGCAACTTCATCTGTTGTACTTCGATAAAAAGAAGCATACTACCGTCTAGAGAGGAATGAGAAAGAGGAATTTAGAATCCCTCTAAAATTAGTGAGGCTGACGCAAATGACGATGAAAGCAACAGTTTGCAAGGTAAGAATGGAGCAAGAGTTGTCAGGAGAGTTCCGTGTAGAGAGACGGCTGCGGCAGGGAGATGTGATCTCTGCGCTGCTCTTTTAACTTATCACTAGAGAAGGCCATTCTGCAAATGCCCACAAATTCAGGGGGAACGAAATATTTCACCGGTAGGTCCAATTGGAAGCATATTCTGATGATGGAACATTAACTGCAAGGAATGTCAGATCTTTGAAGGATAATTACGATCCATTACAAGGAGCAGCGGGGAAGCAAGGAGTGCAAGCGAATACAGGCACAATGAAGTATATGATGATAAGAGGGCCTCGTAGGGATTGAGAAAATACTTCAGTAAAAATATATGGGAAGGAATATCAAAGAGTGGAAGTGTTTAAGTACCTAGGTTCGATAACAACGCAAGAAACAGAAATTCAAAAAGGATACCAAATGTAAACTGAAGCTGTTGTTCCTTGCAGAATGTATTCAAGTCCACAAACGTTAGCAGGAATACAAAAATCAAAACGTACACTGATTCAAAAAAATTCAACACATTCAAGTGCAACTTCATTTTACTGACAAGTAAGGTGCCAGGTAGTTCATCATTGCTGGAGTATATGATAACAAATTCACTTCAAATGAACACACGTGCATAGTAAAGGGTGCCCAGACAGTCGCATCAGTACACTGTGTAACCACCCGCCCCGCCCCCTCCCTATGGAGACCAAGCAGGCTTCTATTCTCGTACTCGACCGATTATAGATTATAGAGTTGCCGAATGGCATCCTGCGATAGAATGTCCCAAGTATCTGTCGCCATTTGTTGCAGTTCGACAATGGTTCTTGCAGTCCCTGAAGAACGAGTATGTTCCCGCTTCATAATGTCCCATACGTGTTCAATTGCCGAGAGAACTGGTGATCTTGCTTATCAGGGCAGTTGTTGTACACCACGAAGAGCACAATACGTCGTAGCAAATGTGTGTGGAAGTGCACTGTCCTGCTGGTAAAGCACATTATCTTCTCTTCGAAGAAATGGCAACAGCACTGGGATACAAGCCTGTGCGATGTAGTGAGCGCTGATTACTTCACCCTGTAGAAACGCCAAATGTGATCGCGAGTTGTAAGTGATGGCTCCCCACGCCACGATGCTCAGGTGAAAGCACTCTTGAATAGGCGGCTAACCAGGTTCACGCTAGTAAGGTAGCAGTGTCGGTTCATTCCGAGTTAACGATCTTATCAAATCCGGTTTGACGTTACACATTCCGTGTCAGGTTACCGACTTCGGCTCCTTGGTGCCCCCACTCCCTCTCCCGTGAGAAACCACCGACAACTGATCGCACTCACCCAGCGCTAGTTGTATTCAAGATTATGACGTAACTCAATAGCGGTCACGTGGACATACCAACATTCCTTATGCAAGTGAACATGTACTGGTGACGTGATGTAAAATTGGTGAGAGCCCCTCTCAGCCAATGGGACCACAACAAAACTCACTGGATCAATAAAGCTCGAACTCTGCTCGTCCTCTCCCTTATCATCTTTCATAACTACACTCCTGGAAATGGAAAAAAGAACACATTGACACCGGTGTGTCAGACCCACCATACTTGCTCCGGACACTGCGAGAGGGCTGTACAAGCAATGATCACACGCACGGCACAGCGGACACACCAGGAACCGCGGTGTTGGCCGTCGAATGGCGCTAGCTGCGCAGCATTTGTGCACCGCCGCCGTCAGTGTCAGCCAGTTTGCCGTGGCATACGGTGCTCCATCGCAGTCTTTAACACTGGTAGCATGCCGCGACAGCGTGGACGTGAACCGTATGTGCAGTTGACGGACTTTGAGCGAGGGCGTATAGTGGGCATGCGGGAGGCCAGGTGGACGTACCCCCGAATTGCTCAACACGTGGGGCGTGAGGTCTCCACAGTACATCGATGTTGTCGCCAGTGGTCGGCGGAAGGTGCACGTGCCCGTCGACCTGGGACCGGACCGCAGCGACGCACGGATGCACGCCAAGACCGTAGGATCCTACACAGTGCCGTAGGGGACCGCACCGCCACTTCCCAGCAAATTAGGGACACTGTTGCTCCTGGGTCTCCATGAAGCTGGGCTACGGTCCCGCACACCGTTAGGCCGTCTGCCGCTCACGCCCCAACATCGTGCAGCCCGCCTCCAGTGGTGTCGCGACAGGCGTGAATGGAGGGACGAATGGAGACGTGTCGTCTTCAGCGATGAGAGTCGCTTCTGCCTTGGTGCCAATGATGGTCGTATGCGTGTTTGGCGCCGTGCAGGTGAGCGCCACAATCAGGACTGCATACGACCGAGGCACACAGGGCCAACACCCAGCATCATGGTGTGGGGAGCGATCTCCTACACTGGCCGTACACCACTGGTGATCGTCGAGGGGACACTGAATAGTGCACGGTACATCCAAACCGTCATCGAACCCATCGTTCTACCATTCCTAGACCGGCAAGGGAACTTGCTGTTCCAACAGGACAATGCACGTCCGCATGTATCCCGTGCCACCCAACGTGCTCTAGAAGGTGTAAGTCAACTACCCTGTCCAGCAAGATCTCCGGATCTGTCCCCCATTGAGCATGTTTGGGACTGGATGAAGCGTCGTCTCACGCGGTCTGCACGTCCAGCACGAACGCTGGTCCAACTGAGGCGCCAGGTGGAAATGGCATGGCAAGACGTTCCACAGGACTACATCCAGCATCTCTACGATCGTCTCCATGGGAGAATAGCAGCCTGCATTGCTGCGAAAGGTGGATATACACTGTACTAGTGCCGACATTGTGCATGCTCTGTTGCCTGTGTCTATGTGCCTGTGGTTCTGTCAGTGTGATCATGTGATGTATCTGACCCCAGGAATGTGTCAATAAAGTTTCCCCTTCCTGGGACAATGAATTCACGGTGTTCTTATTTCAATTTCCAGGAGTGTAGTTCAACTGTGTGTTGGCTTCTTCATTCGTGGCCAGAGTATCATCTGGGAGAGGTGCAGGTATTTTAATAAATAACATATAATCAGTAACAATAATTTTCTCTCGCTATACAGTTCAACTGCATGAGCCTAGTCAATTGTACTGTGTAGTCAAAGGGTTTCTGTATAATAACACTGACATAAAAAATAACTTATAGTTTATTGACAATAATGTTTTAGCTGACAGTTTTTTACAATAATATTTTCTGGTTTATTTAGAAGTTACTGAACAACAAACTTTCTTTTAATGTAATTTGCTGATACAGATTTTTCTTTTAAACTAATAACCTCAGCATCTAAAGTAGATGAAATTAAATACAGGACTATTCAAAAAGAAGAAACAGATTTTCACCATTTATTGCTTCCAAACTACAAGAGATAGAAACACAATCCCAATGTTCCTGGAAAGAGAAACGTTCAAATTTTTATGCATTCAATGGGAGCACCATGTGTTACACGACAAATAGCAAAACGGTGGATCATTTCCTGCCATACACAAAGCAGCTGGTCTCTCGTTATCGAATTCACAGGTTCAGCAATGCGATGTCGCCGACTTTCAAGTGTGCCCTGAAATGGTGTCATTTAGATAACGTCGGACGTCCTTGGGGAATTTCTCTAAGCACGTCGAACTTTACCTGAATAACTTTCCTCCGAGTTGGTCATGGGGACGTTGTTACCATAAACGTGATACACTTCCCATGCAAGATTTTCCAACTCAGCTAGCAGCTACCACACGGAATTATCCCCGACGAAAGATTCGAACACGGCGCGACTAGAGACGTATGTGTACATAACTTAATATACAGCCATGTATGGTATGTGCCGTTTTGTGAAGATTGTACGGGAGTGAGAGCAGTCACCTTTACAATGTGCCACATGAGCTAAAAGTCACTCGAAATCTGCGTAAACGACGCAGGGACATCGCTACTGGTGATGGGCATTCTTAGAATTTAAGAAATTTTTACCCTCTGTAGGCATTTCCACGCATACCAGTTCCTCCTTCTAGCAGTCAGTGAGGTGACTTTCAAGAGTTCATTCGTGGAAAACGAATTGAGACATCTAGGTCAAACTCATCTGGGAGTGTTGCCCATCATCCTCAGAGATAAGCAGGAGGTTAACATGTTTGGAATATTTACCGGCTAATTCGGTAATGTAGAGGGTTACAGTTACTTTGTGCTTGAATTCTTTGTTCTGCACAGTATGCTCGTGGTCGTCATCATCTTCTGGCTCATCAGCTCACAGGGTCCACTCATGAAACGAGTAACCAGTTCTAGGTTCTCGAATTTTGGAATGTCCTGAAACTTTCCAGGAAATTATAGTGCCCATGGACGTCAGATGTCTGATATGTTCTCCGATCATATGCATACTTCGGTAATTTCTACCGCTGGCCAGAAGCAACCACGCAAAGCAATGTGCTCTAAGGAAAAATGGTTCAAATGGCTCTGAGCACTATGGGACTTAACATCTGAGGGAATCAGTCCAATAGAACTTAGAACTACTTAAACCTAACTAACCTAAGGACATCACACACATCCATGCCCGAGGCAGGATTCGAACCTGCGCCCGTAAAAGCTGCGCGGTTTCAGACTGAAGCGTCTAGAACAGCTCGGCCACAACGACCGGCGTACTGTAAGGAAAATAAAGAAGCTACACACCATAAAAGAATTATTCAAATGAGACGGCAATCGGTTGATGTGTTGTACGTATACTGACAAACAAATACACACCATATCAGAAAAATTGGATGATTTAGTCAAGATAAAGAGCTTCACAAATTGAGCAAGTCAGTAACGCGCTGGTCCACCTTTTTCCCTTCTGCAAGCAGTTACATGGGATGGCGTTGATTAAAGGAGTTTTTGAATGTCCCACCAAGCGATATCGTGCCAAATTCTGTCCAGTTGGCGCGCTAGATCGTCAAAAACACGAGCTTATTGGGTGGCCCTGCCCACAGAGCTCCAGATGTTTTCATGTGGGAGAGATCCAGCGAACTTGCTGGCCAAGGTAGCATTTCGCATGCACTAAAACAAGCAGCAGAAACTCTCGCCACGTGCAGGCACGTGCAGGAGGCCATTATCTTGCTGAAATGTAAGCCCAGGATGGCTTGCCAGGAAGGGCAACGAAACAGGACGTCGAATACCGTCGACGTACCGCTGTCCTGTAAGGGTGCTGTAGATAAGATCCTAAGGGGTCCTGTTATGAGAAGAAATGGCACCCCAGACAATCACTCCTGGTTGTCGGACCGTACGGTGGCTGACAGTCAGGTTGGTATCCCACCGCTGTCTGGGCTATCTCCAAATATGTCTTCGGCCTGAAATCTCATTGAATGGAGTGTATTTGTTTTAGGATGAGTTCTGCTTCGAACTGACTCCTGATGACCGGCATAAATCATCATACGAGTCAAAGCACAGCACATTATTCCGTTTTCTCTTAATACACACAACCCATTGTGTTCCAGATCATCCTGCAACGTCTAAATTTACGATCCCACATTCATGCTGTTAGGTAATACAGTTAGAGGAATTTTCATAATAATCAGTCTAAGCCCTCTCTTGTATGGTTTTAAATTTATGCGTTTAACAGTCTCCAACATAAAAAAAAATCAAATGTTCAAATGTGTGTGAAATCTTATGGGACTTAACTGTTAAGGTCATCAGTCCCTAAGCTTACACACTACTTAACCTAAATTTTCCTAAGGACAAACACACACACCCATGTCCGAGGGAGGACTCGAACCTCCGCCGGGACCAGCCGCACAGTCCATGACTGCAGCGCCCGAGACTGCTCGGTTAATCCCGCGCGGTTATCCATCATTAGATTATGCCTTTTGATGTTCCTGTAGCTACTCCTGAAAGTTTTGAGCAGTCTTCACTGTTCACCCTACGGCAGCAGTGCCATCTGCCAAAGACCCAACTGCTGATAGCTCCACTAACGCTGCAGTTAAAAACTGGATAATTCCACCAGATGTCTTAGATATCTGCATGGCCCAAGGTGCTTTAACATGATCTCTTGTTACCCCTTGCCGCTTTCTCTTCATGACGCTTTTTGCCGCTATCCCCGCTGATCAGGTACTATTTTTAAGTATCCAGTACGTCTCTTCTTTTTTTTCAGTGTGCGACAAGTTACGTTCATTATTTGTTTGAAATTTGCTCCAGCATTCAATTTAAATTCGGTACGCACTGCTTTATGAACTGAAAAACGGAATAATGTGCTTTGCTTTGACTCGTATGGTGATTTATGTTAGTCATCAGGACTCAGTTCGAAGCAGCAGTACATTTCCTAGGTCTATATCCTTCCTGTGACGTATTTGCTTCGCCTTATCGGCTAAAATTCGATCTGCAGCATGTAGACCCGCCAAACCTAGATTTACAGTGTACGCTAAATCATGCTCTTTGCACAGTTCGCCAATTAGATTGGTCCCCTTATAACCATGAGCCAGACGCCTTTTCAGTTTCACTCTAGGTTCGTAGAAATTGCTTCTGGGAAGATGAAACTAGATTGATAGTTCATAAAGAATGCCACCATCCTTATGTGCTTCCTAGCGCTCATGGTATGCTACTGCACTGTCTAGGGTTTGAGCGCTCTGTTATATAGAAAATCACGAGCATTTACCAACTGTTTTGTGATTCTGGAAAGCCGAGTCATTTCGCTAATGCTCTGTACCAGTGTCGCCCTATGACACTCTCTACAAGAAACACCTTTGCTTCAAAACTTTTCTGTAATTGAGGTATTTATATCAACAGGGGGACTTGTTGCTCAACTGTAGTTTTGAAATTGAAAAACTGTCTAATTATGAATAGTATTATTCCCAAATCTTACAGTCACTCTCACGTGCTCACCAGGAAGAACGCAATGTTGCACCAAAATTTGTGATCATAGAATAAATACAAATAACAGAAAATGGTAATCGAAAATGACTGTCATATCCCCTTTTCGATTAAAACAACTCTCATTTTACGATAAATATCGTGTCACTAAAAAACAGTATATTTTAAAGTAAAATATTCTTTTTAATTATTTCAACATTTCATACACATACCTATTATTTGTATAAACTTTCATAATCAAACATTACATATCAAAATAGAGTACATAAAGAAAGCCAACATCTTTTTTATTGCCTTGGCTTGTAACATAGGAGAGTTAAACTACACTCCTGGAATTTGAAATAAGAACACCGTGAATTCATTGTCCCAGGAAGGGGAAACTTTATTGACACATTCCTGGGGTCATATACACTAGTACAGTGTATATCCACCTTTCGCAGCAATGCAGGCTGCTATTCTCCCATGGAGACGATCGTAGCGATGCTGGATGTAGTCCTGTGGAACGGCTTGCCATGCCATTTCCACCTGGCGCCTCAGTTGGACCAGCGTTCGTGCTGGACGTGCAGACCGCGTGAGACGACGCTTCATCCAGTCCCAAATATGCTCAATGGGGGACAGATCCGGAGATCTTGCTGGCCAGGGTAGTTGACTTACACCTTCTAGAGCACGTTAGGTGGCACGGGATACATGCGGACGTGCATTGTCCTGTTGGAACAGCAAGTTCCCTTGCCGGTCTAGGAATGGTAGAACGATGGGTTCGATGACGGTTTGGATGTACCGTGCACTATTCAGTGTCCCCTCGACGATCACCAGTGGTGTACGGCCAGTGTAGGAGATCGCTCCCCACACCATGATGCCGGGTGTTGGCCCTGTGTGCCTCGGTCGTATGCAGTCCTGATTGTGGCGCTCACCTGCACGGCGCCAAACACGCATACGACCATCATTGGCACCAAGGCAGAAGCGACTCTCATCGCTGAAGACGACACGTCTCCATTCGTCCCTCCATTCACGCCTGTCGCGACACCACTGGAGGCGGGCTGCACGATGTTGGGGCGTGAGCGGAAGACGGCCTAACGGTGTGCGGGACCGTAGCCCAGCTTCATGGAGACGGTTGCGAATGGTCCTCGCCGATACCCCAGGAGCAACAGTGTCCCTAATTTGCTGGGAAGTGGCGGTGCGGTCCCCTACGGCACTGCGTAGGATCCTACGGTCTTGGCGTGCATCCGTGCGTCGCTGCGGTCCGGTCCCAGGTCGACGGGCACGTGCACCTTCCGCCGACCACTGGCGACAACATCGATGTACTGTGGAGACCTCACGCCCCACGTGTTGAGCAATTCGGCGGTACGTCCACCCGGCCTCCCGCATGCCCACTATACGCCCTCGCTCAAAGTCCGTCAGCTGCACATACGGTTCACGTCCACGCTGTCGCGGCATGCTACCAGTGTTAAAGACTGCGATGGAGCTCCGTATGCCACGGCAAACTGGCTGACACTGACGGCGGCGGTGCACAAATGCTGCGCAGCTAGCGCCATTCGACGGCCAACACCGCGGTTCCTGGTGTGTCCGCTGTGCCGTGCGTGTGATCATTGCTTGTACAGCCCTCTCGCAGTGTCCGGAGCAAGTGTGGTGGGTCTGTTACACCGGTGTCAATGTGTTCTTTTTTCCATTTCCAGGAGTGTATTAAATCATAACACCTCCAGCTGTCTAAACGTTCAGTTTTATTTTATATTTGCTATCAGTTTCGGCGTCACTCTACGCCATCTTCAGCGCCCCCTGACAGACGTCTAGAAGAATCCCATCTCTTGTACGGTCGAACTATGGGCCACCATGCAGTCACCGTTCTCTGTACGCTTCTTTTTAGCAAAGCAATCCCTTCGATCATCACTTGCAGGCTCAGCATTCAACTTCAGGCGGTTACACTGGTTATTAATGTACCAGTATTTCACATTTGCAATCGCCTACCTCCCGCTTACATTAACCTATGATCCCACAATGTTAATCACTTACATATTTTACCTAGACATACGTGTTGGCGAAATTTCATTGCTCTACAATAATTATTTTTTCGTGGTTCGATTTTTCCATTAGTGTAATATGTGGAGAGAATGCAAACAATGAATATTACATGACTTTTTACCTGTAATCTGCACCTGTTTGCCTTTAGAAAGGATATTTCCTTTCGAGCTGTTAGGTTCCAAGCCCATGATCTTTACTTTGTTTTATCACATTTCTCCTCTACAGTTCAGAGCCTCATTTCTTCCTTGTAAATCATCTCCGAACTCATGACCAAAAACATTTTGAAATCTCATACTTGTTTATTGCATCCAGCTACAGTGCAGCCATCACGCCTCACGTTTTTTCGTGCAATATAGGATCCTGTCTCTATGACAAACCCTCTTTCTGCACGAAACGAAATTTCAACACTGGCGTAGATAGTGAAAAAAAAATCGCTCAACAAGTTTTATTTTAGAACCAACAGATCCGTATTCGTGTGAAAATAACAACTACAGTAGCAGTTCATATACCCCAAAAATGATGACAAGTAGCGTTTCAACGTCTCATTTCCTCTGCGTAAAAGCTCCCTGCGATTTCTTCACCATCACTGCCCTTTAAGACTTGAGTTTTCACGTTCGTCTGCTGTTCATTTGATGGTGTAAATAGCTCAGTTAACCAGTTAGGCAGGTAAGACTTCTCAAACGCAGTTTTTTATTTCGAAAGACTCACTAAATGACAAACTTTGAATTTCTGCTTACTTGGATCCACCAGCTAAATACGACTGTATGCTGTATTCAGAAGTCAATTGTCATTTATCACGGTAGACCAACGGACCCCATATATCGTATATAATTCGTAGGCACAGTGACTGTAGCTGAAATCAGTAGCAGAGTGGCCTTTTTCTTTTTCTTTGTCATTTTCTTTTCTTCCTCTTCTACCACCATCCTGCGCCACCATCGTCAGTGATAGCTATTTAATAGTTTCTATTTTAGGTTTAAACATTTCAGAGAAAGACTGTCCACGATCCAGCTACCCCAGTTATAAGAGTTGCAGTTTGTGATGAATGGCTTTCCACACCTCTGCGATCTTGTGTTATGTTCGCATTCTGTCGCATACTTGTCACGCTTTGAGATAGTACACGAGATCTGTACTATCTCGAAGTGTGATCTGTAAGCGACAAATTGTCGACAAAACGCAAGGCTATAGATGTACACTGCTGGCCACCGCAAATGCAACACCCTGAAGGAAGCATCCGAATCAAGTGAAATTTACACCATGGGTTTGCAGCGATGAGATATGCAACTGATTAGAATTTCAGCGCAGACGCACATCACGCGCGCCTGTGCCGCCACCTCTTAGCGCCATTTAAGGCTTGGCGATTTCGACGAGTGTACGTTCGGCACGTGTGTTTACCTTGTGGTTGTTTCACAAGACGATCAGTTATGCCTCGTAGACAACAACGAACATCTTTTGATCAAGTATCCGAGTTCGACAGAGGAAGGATAGTGGCTTACCGAGATTGTGGATTATCATACAGAGAAATCGCTAGTCGTGTTGGACGAAACAAAACAACTGTAATGCGGATATGTGACCGTTGGATGCAGGAGGGTACGACGGACCGACGTGGTCGATCGCATTCACCTCGGTGCACCACTGCACGTGCTAATAGGCAAATTGTGCGCATGGCAGTGACGGATCGCTCAGTGACATTCCGAACCATAGCACAGCGCATTGCGTCTGTAACGCATCATCCAGTGTCTGCGCGTACCATTCGACGCCGTTTACAGCAGAGTGGTCTGTCCGCAAGACGTCCATTGCTTCGTCTACCATTGACGCAGAACCACAGACGTCTCCGTCCCCAATGTTGTGATAACAGACGGATGTGGACGGCAGAATGGAATGACGTTGTCTTTACTGACGAGGCACGCTTCTGTCTGCAGCACCACGATGGTCGGATTCGAGTGTGGAGACACCGTGGAGAGAGGATGCTGGACAGCTGCATTATGCACCGCCACACTGGTCTTGTACCGGGTATTATGGTATGGGGCGGTATTGGATATTACTCTCGCACGCCTCTAGTACGCATTGCCGGTACTTTAAATAGCCGGCGCTACATATCCGAGGTGCTGGAGCCAGTTGTCCTTCCTTACCTTCAGGGCTCGGCCACAGCCATATTTCAACAGGATAATGCGCGACCACACGTGGCACGCATTGACCAAAGGTTCTTCGTCAATAACCAAATTGAATTGCTTCCCTGGCCGGCTCGCTCTCCGGATCTTTGGCCGATAGAAAACATGTGGTCCATGGTTGCTCAACGGGTGACCCAGATTACATCCCCAGCTGCCACACCAGATGATCTTTGGCAACGTGTGGAAGCTGCTTGGGCTGCTGTACCCCAGGAACACATCCAACGTCTCTTTGACTCAATGCCGAGACGTGTGGCAGCGGTGATCTCCAACAATGGCGGCTACTCTGGCTACTGATTCTGGCAGAAACCACATGTCACAGACGTCTGTAAACGTAATCATTTGATACTTGGTCAACATGTTATCTACAAAATAAATCTTGTTGTGCTACCTCTTGTCTTTCTTGGTGTTGCATTTACGGTGGCCAGCAGTGTATATTCTGGGAGGGGGGTTATGGGCTGTTCGTCTTTTTAACACTTCTATCTCAGATTTATGTGGATGGACTGTTCCATACGTATTCCTCATCAAGGATGACACTTTCATCAACTTTTAATTTTTCCGTCTACATATGCCTAACTGGTGCACCGGATGGCAACTGACTCCCACCATAAATGTAACATATTGCGTTTACATACTGTATGATTACACGATTTCAGAATAATACCAGCGAACAGTTATTTCCATAAAATATCTCTGAGTATGCGTACCGAACGATATGAAGTGGATCGATCACATAAAATTAATCACGGGTAAGGGAGATGCTAGTCTGACATTCACTGGATGAATCCTCAGGAACTGTAGCCCATTAACAAAGGAATTAAATTACAGAATACTTGTTCGACCAATTGCTCGTCAGTCTGGGATGCGTACGAGATATGATTGATAAAGGAAACACAGAAGATCCAAAGAAGAGCAACACCTTTATTTACAGGTTCATTTAGCAAGCTGCGAAAGCGTCACGGAGATGCTGAGCCAACTCCAGTGGCATGCGCTGCAAGACAGGTGTTCTGCGTCACAAAAAACCGTTAGTGTAGGTTCCTAGCAGAGTCAACCGATATTTTGCTTACTTGTATGTATATCTTGCGGAAAGACTGAGAAGAAGACTTAAAGAGATCCGAGCCTACACGGAGGATTTCTAGCAAACGTTCTTCCTGCCAACCATTCGCGACTGTAACAGGAAAAGGGGGACGTTACACTGGTAAGTACAGTGCTCTCCGCCACACACCGTAGCGTAGGTTGAGGAATATAGGTGTAGATGTAGACGCGAAGTTATTATGAAACACTATTTATCTCTCAGTTTCCTGTTTTACAAACCCTTGCAGCTTTTCACGTGCAATTCTATTTCAAGGCTCTGGCAGAAACAAGAGCCAATTCCTTTGCTTGGCATTCGTTGTCACGGTCTAACTTCGCGTAGCCAAATGTGATTAGAATCGGTTTTTAGTGAAACTTTTATCCGCTACTCCATTTTCGTAAGGAAAACAGATACGTCATAAATTCTAAATATTGTAATATCTCCAAAACTATTAGTCAGATTTCGAAGAGTGAAACAGCGTTGAATTCGCCTGTTTTAGAACCACGACACTAGCATCAAAAATTACTACAATTACAATAGAAAGAGAGAAGTTAATATCTATGAGTCCCTAACATTTTCACGCCTCTTTTTGGTGAAAACAGAATTACGATATCTTAAACGGTACATGAAATATCTGAGACGAATTGCTTTTTGCTTTATTCAATAAACACTAATATAGGGTGATCCGAAACAGTGTGAAAAGCTTGCAAGGAGGGGCAGGATAGGTTGTGCTAAAAAATAACAGTTACTAAGAAAAAACTCGATACGTTGCGGCGTGGTAATTAGCATCGAAGTTAGCCTATCAGCTTTTGCGTGTGCACATTCAAGCGGCTCGCCAGAAGATGTCGTCAAACATGTTCTTCATTTTGTCTCCTAAAACCGAACAAGAGAGCGATACAAAACTGGACATGGGTCGATCGAAACCGAGGCAAAAGCTGAGCAGTCTCGTGAGCTATCATCTACGCTATGAGAACGACTAACATAATCGTATCTCGAGGACCGCTTCAATTTGCGAGTGCAACGTTCTGACTGGCCAACTTAATGCTAATTAACTCGAAAACAGCAGAAAGTACCGAATTTTTACTGAAGAATTATTTCTCAGCAATACCTACCGTGCAACAGCCTTACAAGCTTTCGAGACTGTTTCTGGGCACCCTGTACCTACTGCAGACATGTCCCGGTTTCACACTGGGAGCACTGAATTTCTGCATCTGGACAAACACATGCACATACTTTCCTGGTCAGTCAGTGCATTTATCAGTAAAAACCGTATCAAAATACCTAGAATAGTTCCTGTGATTAGCCTTCATGTACAAACAGAAAAATGGAGTCGAGTACTGCAATTTATAATTTGTATAGATATACGTACTTACAGCTGTCTTTAATTTTACTCTCCAGGAGTGCTGAACATTGAAAGTTTCAGTTAACTATACACTCAGTTGCTCTGGTACTGACTTGCAAAATGATTTAGATAAGATATCTGTATGGTGCGAAAAGTGGCATTTGACCCTAAATAACGAAAAGTGTGAAGTTATTCACATGAGTACTAAAAGAAAACGGCTAAATTTCGATTACGCGATAAGTCACACAAATCTGAAGGCTGTAAATTCAACTAAATACTTAGGGATTACAATTACAAATAACCTAAATTGGAACGATCACATAGATAATATTGTGGGTAGAGCAAACCAAAGACTGCGATTCATTGGCAGAACACTTAGTAGGTGCAACAGGTCTACCAAAGAGACTGCTTACACTACGCTTGTCCGCCCGGTCCTGGAGTACTGCTGTGCGGTGTGGGATCCGCATCAGGTGAGACTGACGGATGACATCGAAAAAGTAGAAAGAAGGGCAGCTCGTTTTGTATTATCGCGAAATATGGGAGATAGTGTCAGAGACATGATACATGAATTGCAGTGGCAATCATTAAAATAAAGGCGTGTTTCGTTGCGACGGGGGAAATAGGGGAGATAGTGTCACAGACATGATACATGAATTGGAGTGGCAATCATTAAAACAAAGGTGTTTTTCGTTGCGACGGGGTCTTCTCATGAAATTTCAATTACCAGTTTTCTCCTCCTATTGCGAAAACATTGTGTTGGCACCCACCTACATAGAGAGAAATGATCATCACGATAAAATAAGAGAAATCAGGGCTCGCACAGAAAAATTTAAGTGGTCGTTTTTCCCGCGTGCCATTCGAGAGTGGAACGGTCGAGAGAGCTTGAAGGTGGTTCATTGAACCCTCTGCCAGGCACTTTACTGTAAATAGCAGAGTAATCACGTAGATGTAGATGTAGACCATGCACCTACGTGCCATTATTTTACTCGTTCGGCAACACGTTCACTTTCTTAGAGAATTTAATATGTCCATTCTCTGTCTAATGATGTGTCCAAAGCCGAAAACGATCGTGAGATTTAATAGAATAATAAGTGACCGAGACATCGATTTCCTTAAATTAGTTTATTACAAAGGTCACCAGTGAATCCTGCTATCTCGTTTTGTATCATTTCCCTCATCTGCGCAGATCTCTATACGCTTCATTCCACGTCATTACGATTAATCGTGTAAAAGGTCCACGGAACAGCAAAAAATAAATAAATAAAGCACTGCCTGTGAACGTTGGACAGTTGTCCTAGAAGGCCGACGAGGTTTCCTTTAGTCGGAAGCATTCAGTATGAGTTGGCGCTCCGCCTCCAGTGCTAGCGTTAGATGCTAAACTACCTCTGCCGGAGTTTACGGATGACACGGCATGACTGCATCGTATCGGAGCAGTTCTGAAATTTGCAAACTATACTGTCGTGTAAGAAGCAGAGGCAAGTGGGGCAGAGTAGTGGAGGGGAGGGGAGGGTGGCTGGCGCGTGGGAACGGGCGGCCAGCTGCAAGATTTGAGATGACAGGCGCGGCATGTGTGCGGTGACGAGGCGGCAGCGGTGATAAACAGCAGCGCAGTAGGCGGTACAGCTGCGGCGCATTACGCTGGCCCCGCCGCTCTCACGCCGCCTCCCGCATCATTCCTGCCTCCAGATTACGCATCTCCGGGGAAACCCATGTCTGCACTCGTCAAATTTATTTTCTGTGTCACGTTTCAATTTACGAGGCGTTCGTCCACTTCTGGCACGCTGTCACGATCCGCAGGCGGGTCGACACCGTATGTATTGCGAACGAAGCATTTTCACTCATTTCGGACCTCTACGTTGACAAGTGTGTCGTAATTAGTAGTGATAGCTCACGCTGGTGAAACCATTTATGAGATAACTGCGAATGTACGTTACGGGACGCCACTGAGCTCAGTATCAAATATTGTCGTAGTTACTGCAAATGCAACTTCCTGGCATATGAACACTGTGCGCCGGACCGAGACTCGAACTCGGGACCCTCGATTTCTGAAAGTCAGTCCGAGTCTCGGTCCGGCACTCAGTTTTAATCTGTCAAGAAGTTTCATATCAGCGCACACTCCGCCGCAGAGTGAAAATTTCATTCTGGAAACATCCCCCAGGCTTTGGCTAAGCCAAGTCTCCGCAATATGCTTTCCTTCAGGAATGCTAGTTCTGCAAGTTTTGCAAGAGAGCTTCTGTGAAGTTTGCAAGGTAGGAGACGAGATACTGGAAGAATTAGAGCTGTGAGTAAAGATAGTGAGCCGTGAGTAGGTAGCTCAGCGGATAGAGAACTTTTCCGCGGAAGGCAAAGGTCTCGAGATCGAGTGTCAGTCCAGCACAGTGTTTTAATCTGTTAGAAAGTTTCATATCAGCGCACACTCCGCTGCTGAGTGAAAATTTCATTCTTACTACAAATGTATTTGAAACGTAAATTTTTCGATGACGTCCCTTCCTTATTGGGCTCGAATTTCACCCTGGGGCCCATGGTTGGAGAATGCGGTGTACGTACGATGTGGCACTTGCATACATCGACACTGACGTGTAAACCGTCAGTACGGTCTGAGATGAATAGGTCGACCAGGGGTAGAGCTTTGAGCTCCAAGTTCAGCTGACCTTAATTCTCTGAGTTTTTTATGACTGGAGTAACCTCAAAAGTGACGTGCACAGCATTGCCGTTGATGCGGATGAAGAACTAGATCCCCGAACTCCACAAATCTATCTAGATTTACGAGATGATCCGGGGATATCCGAAGGAATTGGTAACTCACTAGAGAAAAGAGTGCCGTATTGCATCCAAATCTGAGGACAGCAAGTGGAAGACATCCTTTGAGAGGTACGAGTGTAACATGTAAACGCACTGAAGCGCTAATATATGTCTTGTTAGGGCAGGCCGTGGGTGAAAAATGAGCAGAGTCAGATGCGAACTTAAGAGTTTAAATTTCGAAACATTTATACTGACGAGGACACTGCTTCCTACTGAGATTTGTGGCAGCTCTAACGACACTTTTTCAACTGTCCTGTGTTTACGCTTCTCTCATCTTATACTTTTACTAATGTCAGTTTTTCCTATTAAATGTCATACAGCCGGTATACTGGTGAAATCGACGTAAAGTGTGTAGCTGGGGGTAAGATATGAAACAGAAGTCCATCCTTCGCTCACGTATGGCAAGCGAGAGCAGTTAATATCATGTCACACTGTACCAATTGCAATTCTACATTGTTATTGTCTTCTGCGAAAATGTGTATGCGGCTGCTAAATGTTGGTAGTTCTTAGTTCCCGGACACTGGACTCGTATAGCGATTCACATCCTCGTCCGGCCATCCAGATTTAGGTTATCCTCGTTTTCCCTAAATTGTTCAAAGCTGATGCTTCAATGGTTCCTTTTATTAATGGGGACGGCCTATTTTCCTGCCTTTTCTTGTCAGCAACGGTACGTTAAACTATAATATTTCTTCCTTTTTTTTAAGTTGTCAGGTAGTTAAATTTTGTAAATGTGTGGTAAGATCTTATGGGACCAAACTGCTTAGGTCATCGGTCTCTAAGCTTACACACTACTTAATCTAACTTAAACTAACTTACGCTATGTACAATACACAAACGCACCCATGCCCGAGGGAGGACTCGAACTTCCGACGGAGGGAGCAGCACGGACCGTGACAAGACGTCTCAGACCGCGCGGCTACTCCGCGTGATATCAGGTAGGATTCCGCGAGGTAGAAGAGAGATATCTTCAGCTCCGCAGCCCCGCGAAAGTTGAGATATTTCATATTACTTACGGCTCTGCTGTGAATAAAGAAACCCTCTGAGCCTTGCTACTCCCACGCCGCCATAGCCACAACTCCATGTTGTCTGCGAGACATATCAGTTGCGAATTCCATGCACTCAATCAACATTCCAGGGTATTTGGTGTAAGATTATTACAGGCAGTTACTTTTATTCTCAGACAGCAGCATCAATGAACCGAAGATTGGTACTTCGATACATCGTGGCATCCTCTTTATGGACACCGGTAATGTTAGTGGGCAATGCACAGCCATGCCTGTTAAACTGCCACCCAGTAGTTACAAAGAATGGTCGGAGGCATTTCCAAGTCGCGCATATGTCTTCCAGTGGCAACCCAGACGTACCCATTTGAGGTAAGGTGAGCCAGCCGGTGTGGCCGAGCGGTTCTAGGCGCTTCAGTCTGGAACTGCGCGACCGCTACGTTCACAGGTGCGAATCCTCCCTCCGCATGGATGCGTGTGATGTCCTTAGGTTAGTTAGGTTTAAGAAGTTCTAAGTTCTTAGGTACTGATGACCTCAGATGTTAAGGTCCATAGTGCTCAGAGCCATTTGAACCATTTGAGGTAAGGTGAGCTTGGACCATACAAGCACATTCATATACGTGAGGTACTCCTCAAATCATTCTGACACAGTTCGGAAGGGAATGTGGTGTATCGTCTCGCTGATGACGCAGGTCACCTATGGGATGGTGTAGGAGGACGAACATGATGGGTTGAGAGAGAATGTCACATCCAAACGCTGATACCCTCTGCCAATCGCCTGGCCCTTTGACAGGTGAGGTGCATGGCTTATGAAATTGGATGTACTCGTGGCACGCCATCAGTGTGTAACAACATACACCGCGACTAGCCACTCCTAGCAGTCAATTGGCGGTGTTTCTCCGCCAAACTAAATTTAATGTGCGATGAGTAGAGACATAAATTTAGTGTGGTGACTTCTCTCTCTTAGCGAAGAGTTTACCAGGACGATGTAGCAACTCATTGGTAAGTGTCCAGGTCCACTAGTTTTCATTTCACTATTGGCGACAAACCGTTGGAACACCGACCACCGCAAAACACATAGGCTCACCGACACGTACCAGTCTGATGTGAAATGACCACATAAAACAAACAGCAAATAAATCAGCTGCCAGGCTGATATTCCTTTGGAGAATCTTAAGAAAATGTAAATCATTCACTAATAAAAGACGCTTACAAAACACTTGTTCGACAGATTGTTAAGTATCATTGATCAATCTGGACCTTTTCCCCTCGTTCTGGGCCTCGTGGGCCGATTGGATCGACCGACCGCCGTGTTTTCCTCTGATAATGGCGTACGGATACGTTATCGAGGGGCGTTGGGATTCTTGACTTTGGTGCCGCTAGTTCTCTATGAAGTAGCTCCTCATTTGGGATTGCGAGGTTGTGTGCACTCCGGTCCAGTCTTCCCACCAAGGGAAAATCGCTGGCAGTAGAGAGAATCGAACCAGGGTCCTTCACACGACATCCAGAAATGCTGACCACTGAGCTACGGAGGAGACTCCTGTACCGAGTGGAAATTATAGAACAGACTGAGAAGAGCCAACAAAGAACAGCGCGTTCTGTCATTGAAGTAAGATCGTTGGTCGAAAGGTCCTGACTGACAGGGACTGAAGACGAGCGTCACGCTTTGTGAATGACAGTCGGTTTCAAACCAGACAGGAATTTTCTCTGTCAGTGAGTACAGGCCTACCTCCACTAGTTACTGATCTGACAATGCGAAGAGTATTTAAATTCCAACGGATATTTCAACTGATGCAAGGCACTGAGTGCACTGACATCCCCATGGGGCATTTAAACCGCTCTGGGTGGATGGTTTACCTCAGCTGGAGGTGTTTCTGTGATTTTGGAGTGTTTTGTTTTTCGTACCATGACGTGGGCTCACTCATTTAAGTTACCGCTAATATGATCCAGTTTGCTTATTTCATCGTTCTCGATGACCAAGTGCTGCCCTTTCTTCTACACTTCTATGATGAGTATCCTACGAACACTTCCGTCTCTCAAGGTGACAACAGTGGGGTTCACAGGTCTGGTGTGACCAGCACTCGTGCACCCTACCGCACCTCGACTTGCCAGCTAAATTATCAGATCTTAATCCCATACAAAATTTCTGCGGCTATTTGAAACGGTGGGTGAAACGTAGCAGTCAACATTCCCGCAATTTGGTAGCCCTATAGCATTTAATCTACATCTACATGTATACTCTGCAAATGACATTTACGCGCCTGGCAGAGGGTTGATCGAACCACCTTCACAATTCTCTATTATTCCAATCTCGTATAGCTCGCGGAAAGAATGAACACCTATATCTCTCCGTACGAGCTCTGATTTCCCTTATTTTATCGTGGTGATCGTTCCGCCCTATGTAGGTCGGTGTCAACAAAATATTTTCGCATTCTGAGGAGAAAGTTGGTGATTGGAATTTCGTGAAAAGACTCCGTCGCAACGAAAAACACCTTTCTTTTAATGACTTCCAGCCAAAATCCTGTATCATTTCTGTGACATTCTCTCCCATATTTCGCGATAATACAAAATGTGCTGCCTTTCTTTGAACTTTTTCGATGTACTCCGTCAGTCCTACCTGGTAAGGATCCCGCACCGCGCAGCAGTATTCTAAAAGAGGACGGACAAGCGTAGTGTAAGCAGTGTCCTTAGTAGGTCTGTTACATTTTCTAAGTGTCCTGCAAATAAAACGCAGCCTTTCGTTAGCCTTCCCCACAACATTTTCTATGTGTTCCTTCCAATTTAAGTTGTTCGTGATTGTAATACCTAGGCATTTAGTTGAATTTAGTTGAATTTTAGATTAGACTGATTTATCGTGTAACCGAAGTTTAACGAGTTCCATTTAGCACTCATGTGGATGACCTCACACTTTTCGTTATTTAGGGTCAACTGCCACTTTTCGCATCATTCAGATATTTTTCCTAAATCGTTTTGCAGTTTGTTTTGATCTTCTGATGACTTCATTAGTCGATAAACGACAGCGTCATCTTCAAACAACGGAAGACGGCTGCTCAATTTGCCTCCAAAATCGTTTATATAGATAAGGAACGGCAAAGGGCCTATAGCACTACCTTGGGGAACGCCTGAAATCACTTCTGTTTTACTCGATGACCTTCCGTCAATTACTACGAACTGTGACCTCTCTGACAGGAAATCGCAAATCCAGTCACATAACTGAGACGATATTCCATAAGCACGCAATTTCACTACGAGCCGCTTGTGTGGTACAGTGTCAAAAGCCTTCCGGAAATCCAGGAATACGGAATCGATCATTAGTCGATGGCTTCAGTTATATTTGGTTTATCAGAAGATACTTGTAGCCATCTTCTTCGCCGAATTGAGGTCATTATCTAAGCAAGAGCGGTATTACACGGTATTAGCGTGCTGTTTCCGGGGAATTACTATATCTTTACATTTTTTTGTCTTGTGGCTGATTCACCGTACCCGTTTCATGTGCTTGTAATACTCGTACCTGTTACAAAGAATTTCTTTGTGGTGACTGTTTCTGCTTCTCTGAGAATGCTGACAATCGGCTCGAAATATTTTCTGTCTTAAAAAATAAGTTTAGTATATGGAAATGATTGTTGACAGGTTTCATATCCCGTAAAACCATAGCTATGTGTGTGCTCAAAAATGTTTCACACAGTTTTGGCAGCTTTAGTAGGGATTTATTTACTTTGTCTTTACTGTTCGTTTTTCTGTGCCTGCGTACACATTTGGGCCGCAGAGAAAAATCTGAGGAAAAATGACTGTTGTGTGGCTTGTAATAAGAGTCATTTAGCTTCACACTTAATTTTATTACACTTTTATTTTACCTTGACTATGTTTTCCACCTGTTCGTTTTCAGTTTTTTTTATATATATTTTGGAAGTTTGTAGTAAGCTTCTATGGGACCAAACTGTGGAGGTCATCGGTCCCTAGACTTACACAATACTTAACCTAACTTAAACTAACACACACATCCATGCCCGAGGGAGGACTCGAACCTCCGACGGGGGGAGCCGCGCGAACCGTGACAGCCGGCCGAAGTGGCCGAGCGGCTCTAGGCGCTACAGTCTGGAACCGCGCGACCGCTACGGTCGCAGGTTTGAATCCTGCCTCGGGCATGGATGTGTGTGATGTCCTTAGGTTAGTTAGATTTAAGTAGTGCTAAGTTCTAGGGGACTGATGACCTTAGAAGTTAAGTCCCATAGTGCTCAGAGCCATTTGAACCATTTTGAACCGTGACAGGACGCCCCAGACCGCACGGCTACCCCGCGCGGCTTTCTGTATTTTGTTTGTTAGCATGATTTTTCTGTTAGTCATATTTTATGCAGGCACGGGTACAGAGATAAAACATACAAAACGGAACATAGTTTGTGTGAGGAGCTTTTAGTAATGTTATCAGAAAACGTACTAAACTCAAATGTTTGCAGGTGAATTTTGTCGTCTCTTTACTCTTACTTAAGACACTGGACTCGCATTCGGAGTTGAAACATACGTCGGGCAATCCAGATTTAGGCTTCCCATGGTTTCCCTAAATCGAGTAATGTGAATGCCGGGATAGTCCCTCTGAAAAGGATACATCCGATTTAGTTCCATCCTTAGTAATTACTTACACTTACCGCCGTTTTCTGTCGGTCAGTAGCTTACCTTTTTTCTTGCGTGCACAAAATTCTGGAAAACCAGTTATCGTTTCACAACACAATTCGCCCCTAGCGGCATTCGGTGGTACTTTTCCTGCGCTCGTTTACGCTACATTTCACCAGAGGACTGCTAGGGCGGGAATATGGTACTGATTTCAACAGGGTAGCCTTTTTTTTTTGTTCCACTCGACCAGGCCGTACAGGAAAGAGACCTTCTCTAGTCCTTCTCGTTATCTTTTTCCTCATTTTGTGTTCACTGTTATGAGGTGACAAATACACGCGTGGCAGTAATATGTAGCAGCAGCCGTTGTGGAACGGCAGAATTATGTGAGAAGGGTCGTCTGCCGTCTGGGCGAGAGGCGCTTCGCCGTGTGAACCACATTCTCGGGTTTCTCTTTTCTTGGCATTCGTATTTACCGCACTTCTACTTAAACACTAACTATGCACACTAACATTCAATGCTATGATTGTTCATAGTTCTCAACTTGTACACAACGTTTCCTTCGGCCACCCTCCCGTACTCACCAAGCACACAGTTTACCGACACTCACACTCACACACGCGCGCAACAAGAGCGACTGGTAGCCGCAGCTTTAAAACTGTCGATTGATAAGAGTCATTAAGTATCACTTTTACATAATCTATCAATTATGATCCACTGGCACATCACTGACTCTCCAGTTCTTTGCAGTAAATTTTTATTGTTTTAAACATTTGTAGTTTCTGGCACAGACTTGTAACACGAGAAACAAACGTCGCTATGTGAAGCCACAGTGCTAGTGGAAGCTTTTAAAATCAGAGACCTTTCGCATTTTCAGTTGCGGAGAGTGTAATTGTTGTGAGATTTCTAAATAAAAATGCATTCCGGCAGTTCTCAAACTAATTCTGAATTGATGTATCTGTCTGAGGGCCGGCAGAATGCCAATTCAGTATGTGAGAGTTTTTTTTCCGAGGGGGACGGGTGGAAGGGCTCTAGAAAATCAGCCAACAACTAATGTAAACGATATAAACGTGTGCAGGCGTCTGAAGATGATCGGTTGGCTCGAAACCGATAACGGCGCTATTTATGTATTGCTTACTTGACTGCCCCCCTCCCCCCCTCCCCATCCTCACCCCTTCCCCTGAACCATGGACCTTGCGTGTCTCATCGATACGAATATCCTTATCGTAGATACAACAACAACGGAGAGGTATCTGTTGAGACACCAGACGAACGTGTGGTTCCTGAAGAGGGGCAGCAGCCTTTTCAGTAGTTGCAGGGGCAACAGTCTGGATAACTGATTGACGTGCCATGAAACATCAACCAATATGGCCTTGATGTGCTGGTACTGCTAACGGCTGAAAGCAAAGTACAGTCGTAATTTTTCCCGAGGTTATGCAGCTCTTTTTCTCAGTTAAATGATGATAGCGACCTCTTGAGCAAAATATTCGGGTAACATAGCTTCCCATTCGGGTCTCCAGGAGGGACAACTCAGGAGGATGTCGTCATCAACAGAATAAAACTGGGGTTCTGTGGGTGGTAGCGTGGAACGTTAGATCACTAATCAGAAACGTAGGTCACAAAATTTAATGAGGGAAATGGACAGGCTGAAGTAAGCTATAAGTGAATATAGTGAAGTTCGGTGGCGGGAGGAACACAACTTCTGGTCACGTGTATACAGGGTTATAAATGCAAAATCAAATATGTGTAATGCAGGAGTAGGTTTAATAATGAAGAAGAAAATAGGAATGTGGGTAAGCTACTATGAACAGCATAGTGAACCCATTGTCGTAGTCAAGATAGGCACTAAGCCCACACCCACCACAGCAGTATAAGTAGTGTTCAAAGGAATAGCTACGAAACGTCGTAACAACCAAACCGGTTGAAATTTGCTAATGATGCTTTGCGTAAAACGCAGTGAAATATGTAGGGACCCGAAAGTAGTTTCGTCACCTCCCCGTGAAAATTCAAAGGCGTGTCTTCTGCAGGCAAGATGATGTTCACCTTCTTTTTCGGCGTCCGAGGACCCATACTCATCGCATTCCTCGAGCGCGGAAAAACTCCTGACAGTGTAGTGTACTGTGAGGCACACCGTAGCCCACGCATGTCCATCAAGAGCAAAAGGCCTGGGCTGCTCAGGGATGGAGTGATTCTGCTCCACAATAACACACGTCCACACGCCTCCAAGGTCACATAAAGTGTAATGGTCAAGTTCAAGTGGGTGCAGCTGTGCAGCATCCGCCCTAAAGACCGGGCACTTCGCCCTGCGACTTCCGTGTCTCTGGTCTGCGAAAAAAAAAAAAAAAAGCCTGAAAGGGAAGCACTTCAATTCGGGCGACGAACTAAAGGACACCGTGGAGACTTCTGTCACAGCCTCGTAGGAACAGTGAATCGTTCGGCTCGTAAACTGTGTGATAATTGTACTCAGGGCTCTGATGATTACTTTCGAATAAAGACTACAATTATACCTGCAGTTTTGTTTCCTACCTTTTCTATTGAACACCCCTAATACAGGTTAATACGCCAACTAGTACTTCAGATGATCAAGTGTTCAGAAAAGTGTATGATGAGACAGAATAAATTATTCAGATAGTTAAGGGAGACAAAAATTTAACTGTGATGAGGAACTGGAATTCGATAGTAGGGAAAGGAGGCGAAAGAAAAATAAAAGGTGAATATGGACTCGGGGAACGGACAGAGAGAGGAAGCCGCCCAGGTAGAATTTTGCACAGAACATAATTTAATTATCGCTAACAGTTGGTTTAAAAATCATGAAAGTATGTTGCATACGCGGCAGAGATCTGGAATTTTAAAGGATTGAGCTCAGCTATGCAGCTGGACTTTTCCGGCCAATAAATTGCTTCCAGAATGAGATTTTCACGCTTCATCGGAGTGTGCGCTGATATGAAACTTCCTGACAGATTAATACTGTGTGCTGGACCGAGACTCGAACTAGGGACGTTTGCTTTTTTCGGTCAAGTGCCGTACCAACCTAGCTACGCAAGAACTACTCACGGCCCGTCCTCACAGCATCAATTCTGCCAGTACCTCGTCTCCTACCTTCCAAACTTCACAGAAGCTCTTCTGCGAACCTTACAGAACTAGCACTACTGGAAGAAAGGATATTGCGGAGACATGGCCTAGCAATAGTTTTGCAAGCTTCGCAGAAGAGCTTCTGTAAAGTTTGGAAGGTAGGTACTGGCAGAATTGAAGCTGTGAAGACTAGTCGTGAGTAGTGTTTGGGTAGCTCAGTTGGTAGAGCACTTGCCCGCGAAAGGCAAAGGTCCCGAGTTCGATCCTCGGTCCGGCACACAGTTTTAATCTGTCAGGAAGTTTCAATAAATCGCTCTTTAAATGTTTCAAATTTTGTGAATCCGTGGTTGACGTGTCTGAAAGAACAGACATCACGTGGGATTCGCAGCTATGATACATTTTATGTAAACTGAAAGGGGAGGTGGGAGAAAGGAATGACCTCTTGCGGAATCAGTGGCGACGAGTGCAAATGTGTGACAGACTGAGACTCGAACCCGGAATAGCCTACGTACTAAGCAGCTGCGTTAACCACTGCTCCATCCAGACACACTGTTTATCGCAAATGCTCGGAATATCTCGGCATGTTCCCCCATTGACTCACTGTGCCACCTAGCGCCAACTATCCACAGACTCCGTCAATGTCCTCCATGGTCGCTAATTTTAGATTCCACTTGAGGTCGAACGTAAATGTGCATCCGCACTGAAGGTTTTGGATTCATTTCCCATCGAGGCAAATCAGATTATATGAACCCGCGGTGTTTGTTCTTTGGAACATGTTCTCCACACGGGAGTCTCGGTGATGGTCAAACGACGGTATGTTTGTACCAGTCTCTAGCGTCAACGATTTCATAAATGATAAATTTAAAACTTCGGCTTTAGTTTTGCCGTTTTCTGCTGCCACACCAAGTTGGTCAACGAGTGACTGGAGAGAAGCCCCACTTAACAATTTTACTTACGATCGGAATTTTCTCGGGCTCTCGACAATATACGTTGCTCTGGCGTAAGCTTCGCCCTTCGATCTTATTACAGACACACGAAATTCTATTAACTTTTGCCTGTCGTCATTTTCGCGTTCTCTTTCGAACGGAGAGTGTAACGGCCTTTGCTCCTCAGCCTTTCCCGAATTTCGTTGTTAAAACTGGATGTGTCTTTTCCGTCTTTAATCCACTTACTCTCCAGAGTATGATTTACAATCTGTTTAAACTTTGCCCATAATTCGCGTATGTCCATTGTAATGGAACTAAATGATGTCATTTCATTTTCTAATTTGTATTCTAACAACTACTAACTGCTCATTCTAGCATAAATACTCTCCTAGCCTCCTCGATTGATTTATTAACTTTAATAACGAAAATCGCTATGATAACATCTTGATTATTAATCACTGTCTCTATACTGACGCCGTCGATTAGGTCAGGCCAGTTTGTAGCTATGAGGCCTAAGATATTTCCATTGTGTATGGGCTGTCGAACTGCTCAACACAGTTTCTGAAAAAGGTGTTCAAAAGAACTTTGCAAGACTGTCTGTATGCATCCCCTGCAATGAATCCATAGACATCCCAGTCTACACTCGATAGGCTAGAGTCACCTCCAACTAATACTGCATGATCTGAGTAATTCTGCGCTACTGACCGTAGACTTAAGTCAGTGACTCTAAAACCATCATAGCGGAATCGCGTAACCGGTAGAAACATCCAACAATTAACCTGATTGCACCAAGACCTGTTATCCACGAACAGATAACTTCACTGTCACACTTAAATTCGACCTCAGTAGAGACAATATTTTTGTCAAATGCAATGAAACATCCCCTCCCATGGCGTCTAATACGTCTTTCCGATATATGCTCCGTGAATTGCTAAATATCTCATAGCTTCCTACTTCGGGTTTCAGCCAGCTATCGGTCCCTAGAATAAATCAAGCGCGAGAACTATCCTGGAGGGTAGTAAACTATGGAACTTTATTACGAATACTTCGACAATTCCCTGACAAAATTTTGATAGTCGAAGTGTCTTTTCTCTGAATGCGTTCTGATTTTGCTGTCTGTGAATTGTCTGGCGAGTGTTAATCAGGGGACCTCAACTTGCTACCTAGCCTAATAAGGTCCCATGTGCCCTCCATAAGCACTCTGCTCCCAAGTAGCTGCTTCCCTAGTGTATTGCACCTCTGACCTCTTAAGGGAAGTCCTACCATTCCCCACCCGATAACACAGATACAGAAATCCGCAGCCACGACCATCACAGAGACGACGAAGCCTTTGGCCGAGGCCGTCTACATGTCTCCAAACGAAAGGGCTCCGATCGACTCTGGGAACAATGCCGCAAATTGTGAGCTCCGCTTGCAACCTGCGAGCGATGCCAGCAGCCTTCACCACCTTCGCCAACCGCCTGTGTGAATCGACAATGGCCTCGGAACCCAAGCGACAGGCATTGTTGGTGCCGATGCGAGTCACAACTTGCAGACGACTGCACCCTGCACGCTCGATAGCCGCAGCAAGGCCTCCTCCACATCTCGAATGAAGTTCCCTGGCAGACATACCAAGTGCACCTTGGTTTTCTTTCCGTCCCTGAATGCTACCTGTATAAGGTGCTCCATAACGCGCCTGACGGTGGAGCTCCCGATAACTAGTAAACCACAACCCCCGTGTACCTGCTCGGACCATGAAGGACCTGCCACCTGTCCACTCACAGGGTGAATGGGCGAGGCTAGACGTCCGGCCTCCATATTTGCCCTCAGCCTCGAGCGACACGAACACAATAACACCCGCCACTCATTCTCCTGTGAGGGCGAATCCAGCACGTTGTATACATTGGGAGATGCCTCGACAGCTGACCCCATGAGCGAAACCTTACAGTGTCATGCAACGCGCTAGAGTTTCAGATTTTCCGCCACCGCTACACCCCGAGGCAGCAGCCTGATGACGACTGACTATAGCCAAAGGCACATTCAGCTGTTTGCAAACTGTAGCCAGCTCCGTCTGCGTCCGCACAAAGCATGCACACATCGGCCCCCCAGATGATCTTTCAGCTTGCCGGTAAGATAGAAATGGCATGGTGCAAGATCTTGACTTCACGGTAAGTGGTGGTGGTGGTTAGTATTTAACGTCCCGTCGACAACGAGGTCTTTAGAGACGGTGCTCATGCTCGGGTTAGGAAAGGATTGGGAAGGAAATCGACCGTGCCCTTTCAAAGGAACCATCCCGGCATTTGCCTGAAGCGATTTAGGGAAATCACGGAAAACCTAAATCAGGATGGCTGGAGACGGGATTGAACCGTCGTCCTCCCGAATGCGAGTCCAGTGTGCTAACCATTCACGGTAAGTATCACCTACACCTGTGTAGCCTTGGTCTAATTGTTAGCACCATGTTACGATGGCCGGACGCAATATTGCACTTGGTCCACGTACCACCAAAATTTCACGGTGAATCTATGTGCAATTTAGATGTTTCTCCCTCAAGAATCATACTGCCCCGGTTACTTGAACTTCGGAATAGGTTTCCAGTTGCCACGCCATTTTACTCGCACACTTTGCAGCACCTGTTTACGCATACAGCAACGATACTATTTCTGCAGGAAGCCTGGAACATGTGCTCTCGTCTGCCAATCCGCCACTCATGTTGCGCCATAGTCGTAGCGTAGGGCGACGGCATATTTTCTACTCAAATGAAAGTAGCATTAAGTGTGTCTTAAGAAGCTCAACAGAAATTCAAATATTCTCGATGTACATAAACGATTTGTGTGAAGGGATCATCGGCACTATTATAATCTTCAGTGTAAATGCAGATATCTACAAAAAAGCATCGTCGTTGAATAATGACAAGGAAATACAGAAAGGCTGGGACTAAACTTCCATTTGGTGTCACAGTAGGCAGTTCTCTTTAAACGTGGAGAAATGCAAGATAATGTTTACAACTAAGGGAAAGAACCCCACAGTATCCGATTAAAATATTAGTGGTGAACTTCGTGAGCAACGTTACATCATAATAAGTATTTAGCTTTAATGTTAAGAAGTGGACTCGTAAAATCGCTATTAAAAAAAGGTGTGTGGGAGATTTGCATTTCTTGGGAGGACTGTGGGAAAGTGCAGCACAACTCTAAAGGAAATCGCATACATGATGGTGGTGCGGAAAATTGTAGAGTCCTTCCTTAGCTCTGCCCAACTATAGTTCATCATGATCTGTGACTGGGAACTAATCAACTTGTAGTCAGCTAGTAAGTTGACAGAGTAGAAAACATGCTATAAATTTCATACACCGACGAGGAACTCTCCCTGGAAAAACGATCCTATTAAAGTGTTGGATCATCTGATAAGGAACCGCGCTGTACTCTAGGAAGCAGGAATACAACCACCACTTAAGTATTCACTACGAACCATGTGGAGGTTCAGTGAGTGTTGACCTAGCGTCTAACTTAGCCAGATGTACACACCATCGATCTCAGTTATTCTGAGTTCTCGGTCAGTTCCCATGCAGCCAGTGGCAACACGTGAGCATACATTCAGGGTGTTCACTAATTTTTAGATTCAGGTAAATATGAGAGTGTCCAATTAACAGCCGGCCGCGGTGGTCTAGCGGTTCAGTGCGGCTCTCGCAGCCGAGCGAAGCAGACGTGCGGTGTGTGCTCTCCGCTGTCAGAGAGAGCCCGCGCGCCTTGTTTACTTTCTTCGGCCGACACTAACGTGACGCCGTAGCGCTACAAGACCATGGCAAACCAATACAGAAGATCAACCTTGAAATTCACATTTCGGAACGACTTTACCCGACCAAAGGCGCTCGAAGTCGAACGCTTTTTAAAAGAGGAAGCCAAGATCCCGGCTGCCGACATTGTCGGCATTCATTTTTCGATCGTCAGTAGCACGGTCTATGTAAAGCTCATAAACGAAACTACATGCGACAAGGTGCTTCGTGAGATGAAACAAGAACTCCGCTTCTGCCACGCAGATGGCAATGTTGGCAACGTCGAGGTTGGCCATGCCGCAATGGGACTGCGGACTATCCGCATATTCGAACTTCCATTTGAACTCCCGGCGGCAGAAGTTGTAGCGGCGCTCCGCCCCTACGGCACGGTACACGAACACGTGGCTGAAAAATGGACCCAGTTTAAGACGTATCCCGTACTCAATGGAGTACGCCAAGTGCGCATAGATCTCCAACGACACGTGCCATCCTATCTCCAGATAGGAGGATGCCGGGCCATAGTTATTTATGACGGCCAGCCGAAGACGTGTTCCGGATGCGGCAAAGAAGGACACCTTCGTTCCGAGTGCCTCCAGCGTCGGATCGCACAACTCCCACCGAAGGACGTTGCACCACCAGCGGCGAAGACTGTTCTACCCGTGACTTACGCGGCGGCGCTCACGACGTTCTCCACACAACAGACACGGCCGACCGCTTCAGCGGTACAAGAATCACTTTCCACGGACAAAAACCTGGATGATCCGCCGACCTGGCCAGTGGTGGAAAATAGTACTACGACTCTGGAGCTACCGAACGCGACAGACATTGACGCCGGCAAGATGGCAATTGATTCCCTCATTGTACCGACCGAAGCGTTTGTTCCGGCGGAGCGTGAGTCAGTGCCGTCTTCTGACAATGAAGGCCATGTACGGAAACAGCGATCACCGAAACGCCGAAAGCGCCGTCGTCGGACCGTGTCGGAACACAGCGGTTCGCATTCGGCCGGGGAAGAACAACTGACCCCTCAAGAAGCCAGCCGCGAAGCTGGGGCTGTTTCCACTGACTCCAACCTTGCAGAACAGACAGAAAAACAGGCAGCTTTCGAACATCAGACCATTGACAGAAACAGTGAGCAGCGGGAAGGTACCAGTGCAGGCAGCGAAGTCGCCCGGTCCCTTACTACCAAACATTCCGAGGCTATGGAACATGAACAGACATCCGCGCCCGCTTCGTGGGCCGAGGACGTCGAGACACAAGATCCCGACCCGTGGCCAGCTGAGGCGCCGCCGGATCATGCAGCATAAGCAGCACAGGGAGGACCGCGTTTGGCGGGGGTGACATTACTTCCGATGTTCGCTTCTCTCCAACTTCAACATGGATAACCTCGCCCAATCAACGCGTTGCCAGGCTTACCGCCTGGCGACAATGAATATCAACATGATCAGTTCTCCTGTCAAGATCCAACTTTTGAAAGAAACCATACGAGCCATGGGAGTTGACTTTGCTTTCCTACAAGAAGTGAAAACGACTGCACTCCCGCACTTTTACGGTTACGCCACACATGTGACGCCCGGTAGCCCTGCAGACACCGGAGTGGCGATATTAGTGCGTGAAGGTATTGAAGTTACCGACGTCACGTTTCTTCCCTCCGCGCGAGGAATAGCATTTACGGCACTCAACACCCGATTCATTAATGTTTACGCGCCGTCGGGTACCACAAGACGTCACGACCGCGCCAGATTCTACTCCACAGATGTCGCTCCCCTTTTCCTTGGACGATACGACCACAGCGTCTTCGCCGGCGATTTTAATTGCGTACTTCATCCCAAGGACCAAATCCCACATTACATGCCTTGTCCGGAACTGGGTGCGATGATCCAAGAACTTCACTTTTGCGACACGTGGGAAAAAGTCCACGGTAACCGCTCTGGCCACACTCATCTTACCAGTCATTCGGCCAGCCGACTTGACCGCATATATGTGTCACAAGATCTCACACAAGGTGTGGTGGACGCCGAATTATGGCCTCAAGCCTATTCCGATCACAGTGCCTATATCTGCACTATACACCTACGCCCCCAACAAGTCTGGCGCAGCAATGGCTTTTGGAAGCTCAACATAACTCATCTCCAGGACCTGGATTGCCGTCGGCAAGTTGCAGCAACGTGGACTGACTGTGAACGCCGCCACCCACGATACACCTCGACCCTGGAGTGGTGGCTCCTCTGTGCCAAACCAGCAATCCGTAGGACACTTATGCGATATGGCAAGGACGTGACTGCGTGGCATCGACAGACCCTCGATTTTTACTACGCGGCACTCAGGGACCTCGACGCCTTACCCCCTTCCCCGGAGAGACAACATGACCAAAGCAGAATCAAGGCTCACATACTATCATTGACGAAGCGTCGACTAGAAGGTGCAGTAGTCCGCTCGCGACGGCACGACCGAACGGTTGCAGAGGAACCCACTATGCACCACGTTGTGGCGGATAAGCGCCGACAACGTCAACATTTAATCACACAACTCAGGACACACGACGGTCGCTTATGTACGACCCAAGCAACCATAGTAAAGGCGGTGGAGGATCATTTTCGTCATCTTTACAAGGAAAGAACCGTCATTGACGAGGCCACTACTGAAGTGTTACAGCAGATAACACGTACTATCGACGAGGCTACCGTGAATGCACTAACAGAGGAAATCTCACTCGAAGAAGTCGAAGACGCCGTGGACAAAGGTGCTGCCAATAAATCTCCTGGACCTGATGGATTGCCCATCGAATTCTACCGGACTTTCCGTGACCTCATGATGCCTCGCTGGGTTATAATGTTCCGCGAACTTATGTCTCCAGACTGTGTTGTGCCGCCAGCGTTTGTAGAAGGTCTCCTCATACCAGTACACAAGCCAGGTGGAGGGCTATCGATTAACGACTATCGGCCGCTTACAATGTTGAACGCCGATTACAAGATTTTCACCAGGATTATGGCGAGCCGTATTAAGACGACTTTGCCGATGATCCTCGCTCCAGAACAGACGTCGCAGGGGGGAGAAGCCAACATACACACGGCCACCGGTGACTGCAGGGACTTAATAGCGATCGCTTCTGCGTGCCGTCTGAGAGCGGCGATCGTCTCCGTCGATTTCAACCGCGCCTTTGATAGAGTGCACCAAAACTTCCTCCTACGAGTGATGGACTGTATGGGATTCCCCCCGGGCCTCATCGACACCCTACGGCGTCTTTGGACCGCAGCCAGCTCACACGTTCAGGTCAATGGAAGGACGGTAGGACCAGTACCCATTAAGAGGTCTCTACGACAGGGTTGTCCCCTTTCTACCTACCTTTATGCAATCGCACTCGAGCCACTCCTAGGGGGCCTTAACCACCGCCTATCTGGTATCACGCTGCGGGACGTCACCTTTCGCTATAGGACATACGCTGACGACCTGCTACTGCTGGTTCGTTCCAATGACGAAGTTCAAAGCGTACTAACCTGGATTGAGCGATACGGACAGGCCGCAGGCAGTCTTCTGAACATCAACAAGTCGGCGGCGTTGGACATTGGGCGTGGTCTCGGACCGGAAGTCCTCGCTCCCCTCCCACCAGTTTCCGATCTGCGATATTTGGGCATCACGTTCAAGAAAGATGTACGTCAAACAGCTGCAGCAAACTACCGACGGTTATTACAGATCATACGCGCAATGGTGCGACAGAACCTGCTCCGGGACTTGAATCAGCTACAACGTGTTGAATACTTGAACCTCCACGTAGCATCCAAACTCAACCACGTGGCACAGGTCCTCCCACTACCGCTGCAGATAGGTCGCCGGCTTCAGGCGGCCTTCAGTTACTACGTTTCCGCAGGTCATATCTTTAAAGTACGATACGACACTCTTACCCTCCCAGTGCACAAAGGAGGGCTGGGATTGGTCAACGTCAGGGCGAGAGCAGCTGCCCTTTACATGAGCAACATGAGGAAACGATGGAAAAGTCAATATACCTCTCTCACGGGTAGTTTACTACAGGTTCTGATGCCAGCCTCTAACGTCCCGCCGGTGTCGGCTGCGCACGTCGCACCACAGCTCTCCCATGTGTCGACCTTCATTCTTGATTACAGCTATGTCAGCTTGAACCTCTCCGCCACACGTCCACCGAAGGCGAAAGATTTTTATACTAACCTTCTGCGGGCTGTTCACCATAACGTGGTGGAAAACAAGTACCCTACGGTTCACTGGCCAAGAGTGTGGAAAACGATACACCACCACTTTCTGTCATCCACGGTGCGTTCGAAGTGGTATCAGATCGCCAACAAAAAATATGCCACACGCCAGCGACTTCACACTATCGGACTGGCAGACTCCCCTTATTGCCCAGATTGTCACCTTTTGGATACTGATGAACATCGTTTTACTTGCGCATCATCGTCCGGAGTTTGGCGACTAACACAGAAGATACTGGCTTGTTACCTCCGGGTTACACCTGATATGATTGACCCGCAGACCCTACTCTGTCCCGATGAAACTTACTTTCCGGCTGCAAAATATCATGCGCTTACATGGTTCAAGGGACTTACCGTCGCCTACATCTTTAGCGACGGAGAGAAAGAGCAGCTTGATTACTGGTGGTTGCTACAACATGCTCACAATGCCCTCGAACGCACACCGAAATACCGTACGCTCTTCGCAAATTATTTACGCACCGTTTTCGTTAACCCCCCACTCAGCTGGGGAGTGCCAGGCTGTGGTTAATGTGCTGTGCCGCATCACACTAACGGCTCAACGTTCTGCCTTGTCAGCCATGACCAAAGGAAGAGACAAGCTGCTGCAAGGATACTGTTTTCCTTGCGGCACTAGCGAAGCAGAGTGCCTCCGTTGCCGATGCCCTTCAAAGGCGCTATTGGAGATTTCAGATAACGATGGCAAGGCTCCAAGTGGAACCAGTTACATAATTGAAGAACCTTTTAGTTAGAATTACATCAGTGGTTTATATTTTTATTTTTTTGATTACTCTTTTATGCCACCTTTGTTGTTGTAACACTTACTTGTAACACTTACTAGAATTCTCATTTGTACACGCTCCCTAAATGTAATCATATAAAAAGATAAGAAAAAGTGGCGACGAATAGCCCTAACCTTGATTCCCATACTTCCCCTGGTCTATAGGCAGCTCTCTGGGGTGGGCTTACTCAGGAGCCAACGCCTGAAGTGGATCAGATTTTTTTTGTTATAGGATGACAAGTGGCGGTGGCACTTAGGTTTCTTTTTTATTTTCTTATTATTTATTTATTTATTTTTTTAGTTCCAATTTCCTAATGGGCTTTTTAAGGGAAAAAAGTGGTCCAAAAAGGGGGTAGCGTCTAATAATATTAAAAAAAAATAGAAAAAAAGGGGCAGCGTAGAAAAAGGGGTAAAAAAAATTAAAAAAAAAATAAATAAAAAAAAAGTGGCAAGCGTCGTGAGTTCTGAGCTTATAGTCGCCTGTTCGCGTCCAACTGTAATTTTTTTTTCCTTTTTTTTGCCACAGTCGGTCTAAAGTTATGAAAAAAAAAAAAAAAAAAAAAAAGCGGTTATAGGCGCTCAGTCTGGAACCGCGCGACTGCTACGGTCGCAGGTTCGAATCCTGCCTCGGGCATGGATGTGTGTGATGTCCTTAGGTTAGTTAGGTTTAAGTAGTTCTAAGTTCTAGGGGACTGATGACCACAGATGTTAAGTCCCATAGTGCTCAGAGCCATTTGAACCATTTTGAACCTGTATAACAGTTATGCTTATCAATATATTTACACAACTAATTCAGCGAAAATAGTAATAATAATAATAATATGCATAACTTGACTGAAAAGAGAGATAATTGTTTTGGGGTAACTTTGTTATTTGGTACATAATTAAGTTCATTTTAGGGCAAGAACGAAATAACGTGTAAGCTTCCGTTACTCTTCATTTCGCATTTTTGTGTAAGTGGAAGTTTTCGTGCTTTATTTTTTCAGAGAAATATACAAGATCCCTAACACACGCATTACTTATCGAATTAACTCAGACATTCTTACACTGCATCCACACAACTTACATTCATTATACACTTCTTTTTTCACTTGTAGTCACGCTTATTTGACTTTATAAACTTTATCAGTCAGTGGATCTGGTCTGGGAGACCCTAATTCTTTTGTGGTAACTTTTCTTGGTAATTTCCTTTTCTGTTAGCACTTGAAACAGATTCAACACACTTGATGTTGACTCTACACACGAAAGTACATTCCAGCAGAGTAAACAACCAACTACAAACACGCCCCAAGTGGATTACTGTATGGCAAAACTTAAAACTAATATATTATGTCTCATTCATAATCCCACAAAATGTTTTTCTGTTCAAAAAATGGCTCTGAGCACTATGGGACTTAACATCTGTGGTCATCAGTCCCCTAGAACTTAGAACTACTTAAACCTATCTAACCTAAGGACATCACACACATCCATGCCCGAGGCAGGATTCGAACCTGCGACCGTAGCGGTCACGCGGTTCCAAACTGAAGTGCTTAGAACCGCACGGCCACAGCGGCCGGCTTGTTTTTCTGTCAGTATAATTATAACATGAAGTGATGTCCGGTATAATGTTACTGTATAATGAGTGAACTGGCATCTCTGAGGCGTGTGCTACCGTCTAGTGGGATTTATGAGAAGGAAATGGGGGTAAAAGTCTGCTGTAGTGTGCTTCCACCTGGTGGCATCGGCGTAAACTTGTAGTTGAGTGGTAAAGGCTTGCAGTGCACGTCGTGAACCGTGCACGTTGTTCATCAAATCTGTGGATATTTGGCCTTTAAGGCAATTACGTCACGCCAACTGCGCATGCGGAAAACCTCATTAAAACGTGCACAACCGAAAATGTGCTCGCGACCCTTGATGCCAAGTTTCAAGGAGTCTAGTGGAGTAGCAATGTGATATAGCGTAGTAGATTTAGCTCCGTGTATTTCAGATTACCACATTTTCAGTATTCAAAGGAAAATAACCAATAACTCCGAAAGCTGTCAAAAATTATGGTGTTCATATGCTCTTACTCAACAGCCGCCACTACATGCAACCCATGATACTAACATTACAGCGCTCGTGCTGACGAGGTTTCTCTCACCACGTTTGACAAGTGACCGCCAAAGATTGAATTGGATTGTTTGGGAGAAGAGACCAAACAGCGAGGTCATCGGTCTCATCGGACTAGGGAGGACTGGGAAGGAGGTCGGCCGTGCCCTTTCAAAGGAAACATCCCGGAATTTGCCTGGAGCGCTTTAGGGAAATCACGGAAAACCTAAATCAGCATGGCGGGATTGAACCGTCTCGACTCGCGCCGTCTTCCCTGGGGCTTAGTCAGGGCCCAAATGACTCTCGTTTCCCAGTGAATCCCACAACGGGTGTAACCTGACACCTAAACAGGCTGTCCAGGGGCACAAAGCTGCGCGATATAGGGTGAGGTATGTTATGAAGAGCGTTCTCTCTCTCCATATTCTGTGGTACAGAGTCGTTAGCTGAGAAACTCGGATGAGCTTTCTGCGCGGTTTGCAAGCAAGTTTTCAGTAGACGTGCTAAGTGATATCACTTGGGTTACACACAAGTAATTGTTGAATTCAATCAACTCCTCGTACAGTTCTGTATTTATTTATTATTTTATTTCACGTTACCAGAATGAGATTTTCACTCTGCAGCGGAGTGTGCGCTGATATGAAGCTTCCTGGCAGATTAAAACTGTGTTCCGGACCGAGACTCGAACTCGGGACCTTTGCCACTCGCGGGCAAGTGCTCTACCAACTGAGCTACCCAAGCACGACTCATGCTCCGTCTTCACAGCTGAACTTCTGCCAGTATCTCGTCTCCTACCTTCCAAACTTTACAGAAGCTCTCCGGCGAACCTTGCAGAACTAGCACTCCTGAAAGAAAGGAGTTCGAGTGTCGGACCGGCATACAGTTTTAATCTGCCAGGAAGTTTCTTATTTCACGTTATTGGTTCCGGAACACCCAGTCTCTTCGTCAGATGAGCGATACACATAATTATATCGTAAAGTTCAAAAATAGTTCAAATGGCTCTGAGCACTATGGGACTTAACATCAATGGTCATCAGCCCCTAGAACTTAGAACTACTTAAACCTAACTAACCTAAGGACATCACACAACACCCAGTCTTAACGAGGCAGAGAAAATCCCTGACCCCGCCGGGAATCGAACCCGGGAACCCGGGCGTGGGAAGCGAGAACGCTACCGCACGACCACGAGCTGCGGACATATCGTAAAGTGATTCGATATGCAACGAAACATTAATAACATGCCTTACACGTTTTGACATTAAGTTCTAAAATATAGAATTACTTGTTTTAGCATCGAGTTATAAAAATAAATACCTTATATAAGGTATTTAGGTAGTTAGCTTGCACGGTTTATAGCAAACCGTCCATGAAATAATTTTAAACATGATACATTAATTAACAGAATAATCCTCGCGTTTAGCGTCTTACTGTTTATAAACTTGCGAAAATTTGTATTCCGTCTCGTAACCCCACTAAAAACTCAGCATCGGTTATTTCTTATTGGGAGAGTAATACTATATCCAATCTTTGCGCACCCTATAGACAAGGTCTTACACTCAGCAACAGCAGGCGACTCTTCGTTAACCGATAGCCGATACCATCATAATGAGTTTGGTTCTTCTTGGAGCCGATCTGGAATAAGTCCTTTTTCGCGTTTTATCCTTATGGTAATTACAAGTAAATGGTATGATAGGGTGTGCAACGGCTAGATTTAGCTTTGAGATTGCAATATCAAATTAACGACGTTGAGTACAGAGTGGTGTTACGAGACGAAACACAAATGTACGTGAGAGGAGGCACAAACCATAAATGACTTTAATTTACACAAGGTGTTCATTATTACATGGAATCCTCAATATCTCATATAACGTTTTTATTTTTATACTGGACATTAAAACATGTAATACGTGTAATTCAATTTTAGAACTTAGTATCGAAATATTAAATGTATACTATTAATGTCTAAATGCTGTCAGGTAAGTTCATGGTGCATTATGTGTACAGGCCAATCGGATGAAGGGACAGTATGTCCCTAAATCGATAATGAGGAATACTATAGTACAATCACGACAGTGCAGAATGAGCACCAATCAACATAAAATTATGGCTGCGTGTTCCTCGAAATCATTGGGAATGGTGGACAGACTTCAAACATGGGTTCTAGTTATGAGCATTGAAAGAAACATCGGTTAAGTAGCTGACGGGTAAGCAGTTTGATATGTTTGCTGCGTACTATGGAAACACGCAAAACACAGAAACCGTATTTCTCAAAACCACAAACCTGTAAATCTTGGAAGCTTGGTCCACCTTTGCCTCCATAATACAGAGGACATTAACAAAGCCAAATATTAACAACTCTAGCGACTTTTAACAGAAAACGAAGTTGTTGAAGTCGTCCTTTAGGAAAACCACGTTCAACACGCAAACCAAATTAACACCAAAGGAGAAGTGCAAATTACCTGGAGCGGTGTATAACGGAAATTTTAGAGTGCTGGCCTATACTGCACCCAACAATCCATTTTAACGTAAAATAAAGTGTTTCCGATGAGGAAGAAACACTTTCAGAAAGTCGAAACAGTTGTCCCACCACAAACTGTTCGATTTATTGCCCGCATCTCGTGGTCGTGCGGTAGCGTTCTCGCTTCCCACGCATGGGTTCCCGGGTTCGATTCCCGGCGGGGTCAGGGATTTTCTCTGCCTCGTGATGGCTGGGTGTTGTGTGCTGTCCTTAGGGTAGTTAGGTTTAAGTAGTTCTAAGTTCTAGGGGACTGATGACCATAGCTGTTAAGTCCCATAGTGCTCAGAGCCATATTTTCGATTTATTGGAACGAGTTAAACTTTCATTCCGGCATTTATTTTACATTGAAAGGCAGTTTCGTGGCCCCTTTAAAATGCCAATTTAAACAGACGACGTGGGCATTGTCATATTTAAAAACACTACATTGTACGTGGGGAGGAATTTGCTTCTATACTTCCCTTCATTGCCGGTACCCTTTATCCAGCCAATGCTGGATCGATACTCAACGGCACTTATCCAATTTCGCGAAGAACCAACTATACGCGAATATAGGCAGATGGGAGATGGGGTGCCACTCTCAAATTTACCGACAGCTTCCCCTCGCCCCCCTCCCCCTTCCTTTCCCACCTTCATCTCCCCAAATGTTCAAATGTGTGTGAAATCTTATGGGATTTAACTGCTAAGGTCATCAGTCCCTAAGCTTACACACTACTTAACCTAAATTATCCTAAGGACAAACACACACACCCATGCCCGAGGGAGGACTCGAACCTCCGCCGGGACCAGCCGCACAGTCCATGACTGCAGCGCCTAAGACCGTTCGGCTAGCCCGCGCGTCTCCATCTCCCTAGTAAGCGTCTAGTGTAATAGCGTTGTCAAATGTGGCATCGGTTTGCGAACTTTTGTGTATCGTGTATCTAATTGTATTTCATCGTGGGAACAAGGCCGGTATTTAGAATAAATAGATGGATGTGGAAAACTGCCTAAAAACCACATACAGGCTGACGTGCACACCGGCCCTCGTTAATCCACATGTCGGATCCGCTCATTCCCGAGTCCCGGCTACCTGGCCGGCTGGAATTTGCGTCTGAACGAAAGTCACACTTTTTTGTTCGTAAGTATGATAACGCCAAGGTAATTTGACTTGCGTGCAGGACAGGTTCTCGTTCCCACGTGACAGGAATTGGTTATAAATACGGTGGCACACCCAACATCAGTGTACATCTCGATTTAGAAATGGCCACGGGGCGAAACTGGCTAGAAATACAAAATATTTACGGAAATACATCTACGTGATTACTCTTCAGTTCACAATTTAGTGCCTGGCTGAGGGTTCGTGGAACCACCTTCCACCTATTTCTCTTCCGTTCTACTCTCGAACACTTTAATCTTTCCGTGCGATTTCTGATTCCTCTTATTTCATTCTGATGATCATTTCTCCCGATGTACGTAGACGCCAACAAAATATTGTCAGACTCTGAGGCGAAAGATGGTGATTAAAATTTCATGAGAAGATTCTGCTGCAACGAAAATCACCTTTGTTTTAATGACTGCCACCATAATTCACGTATCATATCTGTGACACTCTCCCCCCTGTTTCACGATAGTAAAAAACGAGCTGCTCTTCTTTGAACTATTTCGATGTCCTCCATCGATCCTATCTGAAGCCGGCCGAAGTGGCCGTGCGGTTAAAGGCGCTGCAGTCTGGAACCGCAAGACCGCTACGGTCGCAGGTTCGAATCCTGCCTCGGGCATGGATGTTTGTGATGTCCTTAGGTTAGTTAGGTTTAACTAGTTCTAGGTTCTAGGGGACTAATGACCTCAGCAGTTGAGTCCCATAGTGCTCAGAGCCATTTGAACCAATTTTTTTATCCTATCTGATGCGGATCTCATACAACACAGCAATACTCCAGGAGAGGGGGGACAAGCGTAGAGGAATCAGTCTCTTTAGAAGAGCTGTCGCGTTTTCTAAGGGTTCTGCCAAAAAATTGCAGTCTTTGGTCTGCTTTCCCGACAACGTTACCTATGTGATCGTTCCAACTGAAGTTATTCGTAATTGTAATCCCTAAGTATTTACTTGCATTTATGACCTTTAGATTTTTGCGAGTGTAACCGAAGTTTAGCGGATTCCCTTTAGTACTCATGTGGATGACTTCACACATTTCTTTATTTAGAGTCAATTGCCACTTTTAGCAGCATATAGATATCTTATCTAGATCATTTTAGAATTGTTTTTGATCATCCGATGACATTACAAGCCGGTAAATGACAGTTTCGTCCACAAAGAATCTAAGTGGACTGCTCAGATTGCCTCTTAAACCACTTATGTAGATCAGAAACAGAAGAAGGCCCATAACAGTTCCTTGAGTAACGTTATATATTATTTCCGTTTTACTCGATGAGTTTCCGTCAGTTACGACGAACTGTGACTGTTCTGACAGGAAAACACAAATCCTGTCCCACAACTGAGACGATACTCAATAAGCACGTAATGTGATTAGAAGTAGCTTGTGAGGAACGGTGTCGAAAGCCTATAAATCTAAAAACATGGAATCAATTTGACATGCCCAGTCGATAGCGTTCATTACTTCGCGAGAGAAAAGAGTTAGTTGTTTTTCACAAGAACGATATTTTCTGAATTCATGTTTGCTATTTGTCACTAAATCGTTTTCTTCTAGGTGACTTGTAATGTTGGAACACAGTATATGTTCCAATATCCTACTGAAAATCGACATTAGTGATATGGATCTGTTATTCAGTGAATTACTCCTATTTCCTTTCTTGGATATTGGTGTGACTTGTGCAGCTTTTCAGTGCTTAGGTACGTATCTTTCGACAAGCGATCTGTTGTGTATGATTGCTAATTATGGATCTACTGTACCAGCATACCTGACAGGTATACCGTCTGGACCAGAGGCCTTGCCTTTATCTAGTGATGATATCTACTTCTAAGTTACTCGTGTTGGCAGTAGTTCTTATTTAAATTCTGGAATATTTTCTTCTTCTTCGGCGAAGGAATTTCGGAAAAATGTGCTTAATAACTCCGCTTTAGTGGCGCTGTCATTAGTAACATCACGATTGTTATCGAGCAGCGAAGGTATTGATAGCGTCTTGCCGCTGGTGCATTTTGTTTCGACCAGAATATCTTTGGGTTTTCTGCCAAATTTCGGGACAGAGTTTAGTTGTGGAAATTATTAAAAGCAGCTCACGTTGAAGTTTGAGCAAAATTTTCAGCTTTTGTAAATATTCGCCTATCTTGTGGATTTTGCTTTCTTTTAAATTTGGCATTCTTTTTTGTGGCTTCTGCAACGGCGTTCTGACCTATTTTGTATAGCATGCGGGATCAGTACCATCTTTCTTAATTTATTTGCTTTTAAAAATAGAAATTCAACTTGTTCGAATAAATTTAGCTGCCACTGGTGGACGAAATAGTTTTGACAGTCAGAAAGTACGTTAAGGCTTTGAATAGAACATTGCCCGGCGGGCAGTTTATCACATTTCCAGATAATTTTTGGAAAAGTTTCACTGCAAATATTAAGGTAAAGTTGAGGATTGGTTTGAACGTTGTAATGCCTTACTAGGCATGGTCCTACTGGAAGTGTAGTTCTCTTGCTTTCACCTGACCACTGAAGTGTTTCACAGGCAGTTATTGATGACCTACAGTTTCACATGGACTGCGAACGATGGTGCGAACTGCCATTTAACAAATAAGAAAATCATTTCCAGAGGTAAAATAAAATGCTCTAATAGCGTCTGAAGTGTAGCCACTGGACCACACTGACACTACCAACAACCGTTGTACTACTGTACTCCTTTTTCCGCGATATTTTCGCTACTGTTGAGAGAAATAAATCGTTTCCTTTTTTCAGTATAAAAGTATTTTCTTCATTATCCTCATATATACAACACTTGCGGAAATGAACCATACAACTAAACATTCGCTGTTTTCTGTACCGTAACGAGTGAAGGAACTTGTCGCGATATCTGTAATTGTTTTTCAAATATCATGTGTCTTCATACATGGCGTCCAGACAGTATTAAGTTTCTGGAATGTGACTTCATATCATCTCGTCACGTGATGAATATTTGTATCTTAGGAGAACGATCAAGACAGAATCCAGTGTGGCCCAGGATATTGAACAATACTGGAGACCATCTACATTACTTTAGGAAATCACGAAGCCCAGATGAAATCCGCAGTATTAAAATAAGAAAATCCCTACGGTCGCCACTTTGTGGGATAAAGAGGTGCTAAACACGTAAATCAAGAGAAAAACTGTATGATAACGATAGAAATGAGAAGAGAGGAAGAGTTTTTAGAGAGCAGAGGAAATTGTGCATAAGTGCGTTAGTCGGTCAGTAAGCAGGCGACGTGCTTTTATTTGACGCGGTGTTTAATTATGCGTCCCGCGGCTGCGGCGGCGGCGAGCCCCAGGGACGCAGGCATTTGTCTCTGTCACCGTCGCCCCCGGCCAATCCGCATCCATCACACACTCTATCATACGCAGAGCACCACCTTCACAAATCTTACCTCTGCCTGCTGTTGGTAGTCCTTTTTTGGCCCTTTTTGTATATATCTATATATTATGAGGTGCTTTTAAGCGGGCGTTAGAGCTCGAATTACGTGGGACAAATAATACTTAGACGTAATATTTCCGCCAAATAAGGGGTGAGACGCTCCTACACGCCGCCGAGGATACCTATGCTGTGAAGTGCAACTAATAAACCAGCCGAAAGTCCTGCCACACACGAAAAGAAATGAAGTGAACGACTTTTATGGGGCAAGTGAAGCTGTCGTGGAAGAAAAGCGTTTCTCTGAAATAGTATGTAGCGTATATTTGTAACCAAACGATGAGGAGTTACCAATAAATGACTATGCTGACGAGTGAAGTTTAAAATGTTGGGACCAGCGAATGACGGACCTGAGAAAATACGGAGAAGGATACAGCCCAGAGATAACAGGACACGTTTCGCGATAGACACGAAATATGAAACTCTGGGTAATATTATTATTATTATTATTATTATTATTCGTTACAGTCAACTTTGGACTACGCTAAGCATCAGTCATTTCTTGTGCTTTTTCTTGCGTTCTTCCCAGTACTTCTTCATTTTTTCTGAGTGGGCTTCTTTACGTTCTTGCGACCAGGTTGTTCCCGTCTTCTTTGATTGCGTTCGGTCTTTGAATCCCTGTATTTTGTTGATGGCATTCCTATATTCCATTCTGTTGTAAACTGTCTCTGGTATAATGTTCATTTCTGCAATGTCTTCTTTTACTTCTTTCAGCCAGTTAATTTGTGTCTTTCTGCTTTCCATGTACTCCAGGATTTTCTTTGCCGTTCTTTCTGGTGCCATTCTTTTGACATGCACATAGAAACTCAGTCTTCTCTTTTTAAAGGATGTTGTCAGTTTTTCAATTTTCTCGTATAACTCTTTATTGGATCGCAATTTATAATCCTGTCCATCCTTTTTAGGTCCTAAGATCTTTCTCAGTATTTTTCTCTCTTTTATTTCCAATTTCTCCAACAGACGTTTTCTGTTCAGTGGGATGCATTCAATCGCATACAAACTTTCTGGTTTTATTACCGCATTGTAGTGCCTGAGCTTGGCATTGATGGAGATCGACTTTTTATTGTATACATTTCGGCATAGCTGGTATGCCGTTTCCATCTTTATTGCTCTTTCCTGTAGTGAAACATTTGGTAACCCTGTCGGTGTAATCCATTCCCCTAGATACTTAAATTTATGAACTCTCTTAATTATTCCATATTTAGTTTGCAATGTCTGTGTTGGGTCTGTTTTGTCCTGTATCATCAGTTCTGTCTTTTCATACGATATTTGTAGACCTGTCTTCTCAGCGATCTCATGCAGCATTTCTATCTGAATCTTTGCTGTTTCGATGTCATCTGCCAATATTGCCATGTCATCAGCAAATGCCAGACATTCAATTTTTGTTTTATTTCTTCCTAACGTTATCCCATTTTTCACTCCAGCTTCTGCCATCTTCTTTCTCCATTCCCTGACCACTTTTTCAAGGACAATGTTAAACAACAGCGGGGAGAGCCCATCCCCTTGTCTAACACCTGTTCCAATTACAAACGGCTGTGACAATCTACCCAAAAACTTCACTTGCGATTTTGTTCCCGTAAGGGTTTCCTGGATTAGACTTCTGCTTTTATCATCAATCCCAAATTCTTCTAATGTGTTAATCAGAGTTGGTCTATCAATAGAATCATATGCTTTTTTGAAGTCTATGAATGTAATTACTAGATTTTTCGATGTGCGTGCGCGAAGTTGTATTATGGAGAGTAGACTGAATATCTGTTCACTGCATGATCTTCCTTTTCTAAACCCAGCCTGATATTCACCCAGTTCTTTCTCTACCTGATTTTCAATCCTGGGTAATATAGTAAATATGAAATAATGACAATTATCTTGACCACACGTTTTGAGTGGACAATGGAAACAAACTCTGGCAATCATATACGGACACAGCACTGTAGATACACACGAAATATCGCATTTCATAAACATTCTTTATATTGGATTTTAACAATAATTCTAAGTTTTCACGATGATGGCTTCACCTGCCGATAACGACCTTTATATTAGTAAAATGTTCATTAAATGCTTAAGCTGTGCGTATAATGCGCACGTTACACGATGATTCACGGAAAATTTTAGACGAAGCACGCAATAAATGTTGGAAAATGATTTTTAAGTAGCATTTGAAAATATACTGGAGTGTGTCATAGCAATTACGGCTCATGTTAGAAAAGAAAAAAAATCTTCTTGATTTTCGTTATTAGTGTTTCTTGTTATTTGCGCAGCTATTCTGTATGCAGTATTTCATTACAGGTAACTGCATCATCAGTAAAAGTCTTACTTACTGCTGTAATTATATGCCAGGTAATTAAGGTACATTGCACAACATTAACAGCAAGGATCCCAACACACCTCCCTGGCACACGCCTCATGTTGTTTCTGCGTCCGTCGACGACTCTCGATTCGAGAGAACTTGCAGCTTCCTCCCTACCAAAAAATCCTGAATCCGGTCCAAAATTTCGTTTTGAACCCATTTTTTTCGTAAGCGTTGGAGTAACACTGATTCAAATGCTTTTTCGCAAGTCAAGATATATCTTCTCCACTCGACTGCCTTGATCCGTGCTTTTCTGAATTTCACGCGAGAAAAATGCAATTGATGTTTCACATCACCGATGTTTTTGAAATCTGTGCTGGTTGAAATGGAGTAGGTCATTCAGCTCGGGATACAGGATTATGTTTGAACGCAGAATGTGTTCCAACGTTCTGCAACAGAAAGATGTCAAAGTTGTTGGGCGGTAGTTTTTATGACGGATAAGAGCAGTGCCTTCTTCCAATTACTGGGCAATTTTTTTGGTGCGGGGATCTATTCCACGCTAAAGTTAAAAGAGGAGCTAACGCTGCTGCAAATTCTATTCAGAATCCGACAGGAATTCCATAAGGCCCCGTATCTTTTTTCAATTCTAGCAATTACAGCCGTTTCTAAACGCCACTGACACTAACGTCTACACTGTCTGATGAAACAAGCCAAACACCCAGAAGAGAAAGAGGAAACTAAATGATACTGGATCGGATGAGAGGGTATGTGATGTTTTTTCAGTGATACAAAGTCTAGTCAAATGTAGAAAGAGCTTATCAGTGTGCGCCAACAGCCTTGGCGCAGTGGTAACATTGGTCCCGTCAGATCACCCAAGTTAAGTTTTATGGGTGTTCGTCCGGGCCGGCCGAGAAGTGGTGGCAAGCGGGGTGCGCTCAGCCACCTGAGGAGCTACTTTATTGAGAAGTAGCGTCTACCGTCACGAAAACTGACAACGGTCGGGAGAGACGTGTGCTGACCGCATGCTCCTCCCTATCCGTATATAGTGACACCTGCGGCCTCAGGATGCAACGGCGGTCGGTCGGAACTTTTGGGCCTTCATAGCCTCTTCGGAGAGAGCTATTCTCGTAGTATAAGCCAACTTATTAATATACCTGATGTAGATGTATGAAACCGGAATTGGTTGCAATAATTGCACGTCTGTTGTTTGAAACTGATAAGTCCACAGCTCGTGGTCGTGCAGTAGCGTTCTCGCTTCCCACGCCCGGGTTCCCGGGTTCGATTCCCGGCGGGGTCAGGGATTTTCTCTGCCTCATGATGACTGGGTGTTGTGCGCTGTCCTTAGGTTAGTTAGGTTTAAGTAGTTATAAGTTCTAGGGAACTGATGACCATAGATATTAAGTTCCATAGTGCTCAGAGCCATTTGAACCATTTTGTTTTTTAAACTGATAAACAATATTTTATTCAAAATAATCTTAATTGCTATTTATTCATTTCTCCTGCCTTTCCAGCAGGCTATGAATGTCACGCCAAACGAACAGTTCTTCTTTTGAAGCGAACCAGTCATAGAGCCATACGAATTGAAGCGTTGTTCAGCGAGAACGTGTCCCAGTGATGCAAATAGATGATAATCGGACGGAGCCGTCTGGAGAATGAGCCGCATACCCTAGTATTACCCAGCTGAACACCTCGATCGCTTCCCTGACCTTGGGGCGTTATCATGGAGCAATAAGACTTTGTGTTGCCTTTTCCCATATTCCGGTCGTTTTTCACGTAATGCTCGATTTAAATCGATCATTTGCTGTTGGTAGCGATCAGTGTTAACTCTTTCATCAGGTGTTATCAGCTCACAATAGATGACACCTTTCTGATCCCACCAAACATAGATCATTGTCTTCTTTCTAAAGCGAATTGGTCTTGCAGTGGGTGTTGATGATTTGCCTGGATTCACCCATGATTTACGACGTTTAGGATCCATTTTTCATCACTTGTCACTATTCGATGGAGAAACTACTTACTCTGCTATCGGGCGAGCAGCATTTCACAAGTGGTCTTTCGAGTTGCTTGCTGTCTTTCATTCAGTTCATGCGGAACCCATTTTCCCACTTCCTGGACCTTTCCCATAGCTTTCAACAGAAGAGTAACGGCTTTCTGCGTCACATTCAATTGTTCCGCAAGTTCCTGTTGGGTTTGAGTATCATCTTCATCTAATAAGGCCTGCAATTCGTTGTCTTCGAACTTTTTCGGTGGTTTCCCGCGCTCATAGTTTCTCGCGTCAAAATCACCACTTTGAATTTCTTGAACCACTCGAAACAATGTGTGTTTCCAAGAGCATTTTTGCCGCAAGCTTCCACAAGCATTGGACGCGATTCTGCAGCAGCTTTCCTCTAATGACAACAGAAAACAAATGCTGTCCGCAAATCGTAGTTCGTAGGCACAAAACTCTACACGTTTACGGGTTTGAAACAGATACCGATGTATGGAACTTGCGTTACTGTGTGTTGACGTTCGTTTTCAGCCGTTAGAGGGAACAAATGGCACTGGCCTAGATGCATGCACTGATTCTTTGGGAAGGGTGTCGTAAAGCCGTTGTACCCTATCCCGAGGCTAGCTGGTCCACAAGTGTTATCACTAATCTATATGTCCTGGAAACTGGCACTGGGACGGTGTTCACGTCCGAGCTGGTTCCACACGTGGGGATCTTTCTGGCTAAGCACACATTACATAGAAACAAATGGCACATGTGGACGACCATTGTTCTGTTGAAAAATTGCACAGTGGTACTGTCTCATGAGGACGGACGATGCCCGATGTGCTGTCAGCATTCTCTCAGTGCCGACCAGCCGTGACCTGAAGTCATACCAGTTGTCTCCCCATGCCATGACGCCAGGAGTAACACCACTGTGCGTCTGTAAAACATTGAAAGGAAAGGCCGCTCCCCATGTCGCTATTATACTCGCCGACGATGCTCATTCGGGGTAGTGCAGAATAGCAATTCAACGCTGAACACACTGCGACGCCATTCATCAGCTGTCAATACTTCTCGGTCGCAGCACGACTCCGAAGGAACCCGTTTGTATTACGGTGTTACCGGGAGCCTATACACGAGACGGTAATTCCCTAGCCTGGCTGCTGACAGCTCGCGAGCAGTAGTGTGGGATGACACAGAACGTTGCAGGAAATATATTACGAATGCGCGACTGTGAAGCAGTGCATGGTGCACAGTGCACGAGGCGGCACCTGATGATCAGACGTCATCGACCGGAATTTTGATGACGAGTATGGTGTCTTCACTGTCCCATGCAGTCCAACGTCGGAGTAGGGTCAAATCCGGATGCCCGACAAATCTTGACATTCAGCTGCTCAAATGGAGACCCACAGTGTTGCCCCTAACAAACTCTGTCAGATGCAGATAATGCTGTCTCACACGAGTACATGGCATCTCTGTGTCGTTCATAGTAATCACTTAACATTTGATCGTATTCACTTCACTTACATATCCTGTCAGGCCTGGTAACGACACTAAACATGAACAGTACTAATTTACTTTTGTGGCCGTTCTGTCTATCAAAGAGAATTGTAACAAAGAGAACTATAACTCTAATCATTTACATATCTTCCGATAGTGTACATGTATGAAGTTAAATAGCATCTGAACATGTCCTGTGTGTGCTTAATCTTTCTTGTCGGCAGTGGTGCGAGAATATCACAGGGCCAGTACTCTTTAATTTCCTGTGCAAAGAAACGTTGGAAAACGTTGCACTTCGTCCTCCTTACCAGGAAATCATTATTCCAGTCATAAATTTAGTTAATATTCGATTTTAATTGTACTAAGTGGTGGGCGAAGTCCAGTTTTGGCACACAATCTAGTTCTGTTGAAAAGCTCTGAGTGAGTCACAGACCTTGGCAGCTGGCACATCTCTACATTTGCAGATGTAAACGCTGGCAAACAAGTTTTCAGTCTAGACACGCATAATACGCTGTCTTCTGTACAGCCACTGTGTTTACTATTACAAGACTGCCACCGAGTGAGATATACAGGTGTTTTTGTCCACAAAAGATAGTTATTTAAGATTAAATAGTGTTTTATTTAAAGTATGTGTTCTTGTTACACAAGTGAATATTTAACGTTCCTGTTTCGATTTTTCTTAAAAAAAAAACGTGTTACTGGGGATGTCGATAGCCACCACGTAGACCGAAGTTTAGCCAGTTATATAGACCGAAAATTTTATTTGAATTGTCTTAACAGTATAAATTTATTTAAAACAAATACGCTACTAGTTTCAGTCGTGCATTTAAGCATTTCTAAAATGGTAACGCGAATTCTCTCATAAAAAAGCAACTACTAATTCATTCTTCTGCTATTACATCGTCAAATTCGTACAGAAATAGGGGTAACAGCAGAAAACACTTTAACATTTCGGTATACACACAGCCAAACTCGCTTCCTTGACCAGTTTAACGCATGCGCTCAAGTTAAACTTAATTCTTCTTTCTAAACTGATCGTGAGTGTGAAACGTGGGAGCTGTTGAAGAGTAGCGAGATTTGTCGCCAGTATTGTAGGGAATAATTCTACAAACAGCTCTATGGGCTTCTTGACATTCTGTTTCTTTACCTGCATCAATATATTTTTTGTGCAAGGAACATGCAGAACAATATTTAGACATCACCTCTAAGTCTAATACTTTTCCAGTGTCGACACTAATGATTGTTGAAACTCCATGCAGTGAAGTATGCCCCCTATTCATCCAGGAGCTGTCACAGGAAACTGCTATATCGTTGCAATTAGTTGCTTCACAATTTTCTTGAATTGCCCCCAGGACTGCCATTTTCATTCTCTCTTCACTTACTTCTGCAACTGCATTGAGGAAAGCAGTATTCATTGCAGAAAATTTTAGGGGAGAACCAGGCATGTTCATAATACCACATAAAAGGTTTCCACCATCTCTTCCAATCCCTATACATCTTAGTCCATAAGCAAATCTCATATTGGCTTCATAGATTCTATTACTGACCTTTGATGTCTTGAATGGTCTGTCAGAATCACAGTTTTGACACAAAATGTTCAATGTGCAAACCAAACCTTCTCTCTTTCCATCATCAACCAAATCCATATTTCCTCCACAAACAGAGCACTTGCAGGCTTTTCTAAGTGCTTCTGCCCACCATTTCCAGATCCACAGTTCCGAAACCTGTACTTCTGTCATGATTTGGTTCTTCTGACACAATCCCTGTCCCAAGTTTTATTTTAGATGTACTTGGAGACAAGCTAATGTTTGCGTCTGCAGGCCCGACCCTAACCTTAATGTCAGTTTTTCGCTTTATATTGGAAATATGGGACTTACTATAGTTTTTAAATACTTTACCAGGGATCAACAGATTCAACCTTGCACAAAGAATGGCACAATAAATCAAGTGTCACTCGAATTTCACTGAACAGCACAAAACTTGTTTACAACACTCCGCAGTCTTCTATACCACACTGATTGAACCAGAAAATGGCTCCACAGCCTTCTTTACAATACTGCCTTCTAAAGCTATATTTTCTAGGTTCACAGGCCAAATTCTGACCGAGCGAGGTGGCGCAGAGGTTAGCACACTGGACTCGCATTCGGGAGGACGACGGTTCAATCCCGTCTCCGGCCATCCTGATTTAGGTTTTCCGTGATTTCCCTAAATCGTTTCAGGCGAATGCCGAGATGGTTCCTTTGAAAGGGCACGGCCGATTTCCTTCCCAATACTTCCCTAACCCGAGCTTGCGCTCCGTCTCTAATGACCTCGTTGTCGACGGGACGTTAAACACTAACCACCATCACCACCGCCAAATTCTGCAATAAAAGTTTTCCTCCATTTGGTACATTTAAAAGCGGGCTTTGCGCATTACACTGCTTAGGGTTTTAATTTTTTTATGCCATTTGTAGTTCGAATTTCAAGGAAAAAATTTGGGATAATAATCTCAATTATATTTATTATCAAATAAGCAAATAAAAATAATTTGTAAATTTTTCATTATTTCTGCCACCGTCTCCCCTCAACACGACCTCACGGAATCCGACATCACGGCCCACCCGACGGGACAACACGAGGAGTGATCTGGGAGGGACAGAGTGTTCCTAAAATGGCGTGTGAGACACAATACAAACACGCTGTGATCATCGCCGTCTCAGCGCACGGCTTCCGACGGGGCATGCCTTTCCACACCATTGGCGGCTGCCCGTTTATTAGATATCACCCACCTGAGCACAGAGCTGATATAAGGAGCAACGTCAGCCTGAGCCAGCCACTAGGTTGGGCAGGATTTTCGCGGGCTTGCTGCGCCACGAGCCACCACTGAAGACAGAGCTACGAAAATGGTTCAAATGGCTCTGAGCACTATGGGACTTAACATCTGTGGTCATCAGTCCCCTAGAACTTAGAACTACTTAAACCTAACTAACCTAAGGACAACGCACACATCCATGCCCAAGACAGGATTCGAACCTGTGACCGTAGCGGTCACGCGGTTCCACACTGTAGCGCCTAGAACCGCACGGCTACACCGGCCGGCACAGAGCTACGTGTTGTATATAGAGAAAGAAATGTTGTAGTATTTACTTACGTTTTATTGGCACCTCCGACGCCACACAGGTTCCTCGGCATTTATCCCGGTAAAACAGTAGGGGTTTCCAGCGCAGGAATGCGTGAGCCCTACAAATTGATTGTCAGAAGTGTCGAAGCTCACGAGCTAGTAGTGCTGCAGCTCAGCGCCAATCTGAATTGGAGGACGACAGTTTCGAAACCATTTTCGTTCCGGCACACCAACGTCCGCAACAGCCACATAGGATGAGTCGGAGAAAGAAAGGTAGTTACTTGTTCTCAGAGGAATTGTATTTGTTGTGATGTTCGAGATAGAACTTGAAGACTGCGAAGTTACTTTCTATAGGTCTTGTCAGCCAGCTAATTTTCCGAATTTAAGGGTAGTAGTCGGCAAGAGTAGCCTGTTCTGACACGCCGTATATTTAACGCGTCATGGTCTACCGCGTGATAAATTTATACCTGCGACATGTACAACACGTAGAACATATGAGCCAGCAGTGGATCATTGTGCAGAGTGTCGTTGGACAATGATTAGGCGTTAAGTATTAAGTGTAATTGTTTTGATTCGCAACTGCAGTTATTGAGTTAGTGTTTGGAAGTGATACTAATTTATTCGTATAAAAAAGAAAAAAAGGAAAAACTAAATTGCACAAACAAGACGTAGAAATGGCCAGATAGTACTAGTGATATGATAACCACTCTTATGGAGCAAGTTTCGAAAATGTTAGAGGGCAGTGAACAACAGAAAGCACTAATGAATTTCTAAGTCAGCAGTTACAAGCTTTATCTGCAGAACAGCAGCCGCAATCAGGTTGTAAAGAAGATAAACTGTAGTAAATGTTCCCCTTCATCCGCTGATTCTTCAGCTGTGAATCTCATAACACCTTGTCCGGGAAAACATCACAGAAAGTTATTGTGTTTAGAAACGATGTGTTAGTCAGTACCAGTTGTTGGTCAGATGAAACATGTTTACAACTGGCCAGGTTACATGTCACTGGCAAGGCTAAGAACTAAATCTCGTATCATGAAGTTCTTAATAAGGCATCTACTTTTCCACAATTAGCAGAGGGATTACGACAAAGACATAGAAAACAAAATAGTGCCTAGTTTTTATGGAGAAACGCAACAGCATAAAACAGAAAGCGAATGAAACAACTCAGTCGTTTTCTCACAAGATATGCAAGATAAATGCACAGACCTAAGAGCTAGCACGGAATCAAGATGTACACTCCTGGAAATGGAAAAAAGAACACATTGACACCGGTGTGTCAGACCCACCATACTTGCTCCGGACACTGCCAGAGGGCTGTACAAGCAATGATCACACGCACGGCACAGCGGACACACCAGGAACCGCGGTGTTGGCCGTCGAATGGCGCTAGCTGCGCAGCATTTGTGCACCGCCGCCGTCAGTGTCAGCCAGTTTGCTGTGGCATACGGAGCTCCATCGCAGTCTTCAACACTGGTAGCATGCCGCGACAGCGTGGACGTGAACCGTATGTGCAGTTGACGGACTTTGAGCGAGGGCGTATAGTGGGCATGCGGGAGGCCGGGTGGACGTACCGCCGAATCGCTCAACACGTGGGGCGTGAGGTCTCCACAGTACATCGATGTTGTCGCCAGTGGTCGGCGGAAGGTGCACGTGCCCGTCGACCTGGGACCGGACCGCAGCGACGCACGGATGCACGCCAAGACCGTAGGATCCTCCGCAGTGCCGTAGGGGACCGCACCGCCACTTCCCAGCAAATTAGGGACACTGTTGCTCCTGGGGTATCGGCGAGGACCATTCGCAACCGTCTCCATGAAGCTGGGCTACGGTCCCGCACACCGTTAGGCCGTCTTCCGCTCACGCCCCAACATCGTGCAGCCCGCCTCCAGTGGTGTCGCGAGAGGCGTGAATGGAGGGACGAATGGAGACGTGTCGTCTTCAGCGATGAGAGTCGCTTCTGCCTTGGTACCAATGATGGTCGTATGCGTGTTTGGCACCGTGCAGGTGAGCGCCACAATCAGGACTGCATACGACCGAGGCACACAGGGCCAACACCCGGCATCATGGTGTGGGGAGCGATCTCCTACACTGGCCGTACACCACTGGTGATCGTCGAGGGGACACTGAATAGTGCACGGTACATCCAAACCGTCATCGAACCCAGCGTTCTACCATTCCTAGACCGGCAAGGGAACTTGCTGTTCCAACAGGACAATGCACGTCCGCATGTATCCCGTGCCACCCAACGTGCTCTAGAAGGTGTAAGTCAACTACCCTGGCCAGCAAGACCTCCGGATCTGTCCCCCATTGAGCACGTTTGGGACTGGATGAAGCGTCGTCTCACGCGGTCTGCACGTCCAGCACGAGCGCTGGTCCAACTGAGGCGCCAGGTGGAAATGGCATGGCAAGCCGTTCCACAGGACTACATCCAGCATCTCTACGATCGTCTCCATGGGAGAATAGCAGCCTGCATTGCTGCGAAAGGTGGATATACACTGTATTAGTGCCGACATTGTGCATGCTCTGTTGCCTGTGTCTATGTGCCTGTGGTTCTGTCAGTGTGATCATGTGATGTATCTGACCCCAGGAATGTGTCAATAAAGTTTCCCCTTCCTGGGACAATGAATTCACGGTGTTCTTATTTCAATTTCCAGGAGTGTAGATAGGGTCACGCCCAACAGGTAGAGACTTAAGAGATGACACAGAAGCCAGATGTAGATGGTTCATTCTCAGACAGGCAGAGAATAGGGCATTAGACATTTTCCTGAGAGAATTTCTCCAGATTTTTCACGGCGAATGTAAACGGAAAACGCTGAGGATTTAGCAGAAGCACTTTGTGTTGCCACGCGTTTCAAGAAACAGATAATGCAACAAAAACTCGTAATGAGAGAAAGACATTTGTCTGGTAAGAAATGTTACCGTTGTGGTCAACAGGGGAATTTGAAGCCACTTTGTCACCAACCAATGCTATAACTGGCAACGCTTCGGGCATAAACATATAAAAAGAAACAGTTAAATGGCAAAAGGAACGTTCCTTCTAACGGGATGTGTCCCCAGTTAATCTTAGCACGGTAAAAACTTACACGCAGATGGATTGTCGCTTGACAGCTGGGGTAAATAAGAAAAAATTAAAAAAAATGTTGGATACTGAGGCACACGTATCAGTCATGAAACATGTTTTCGTGAGCAAATGGAAATGTTGCCAACTGTTGGGCAGTGATTTTCTGCAATACTTGGATTAGAATTTCTTGATAGGCACCACCCTAAATTCTACGTTTGGCAACAAACAGTTGAATTCAACAGGAATTCATTTCCGACGGGTATAACAGTTGCAAATTTTTCTATGTCGCAAGACACACCCATTGCTAAGGCGGTACCAAATAATCTATTAGAAGGGCATTAGAAGTTGTTTTGCATGGCATAGTACCAGAAGGTATAGGACAGCTAATTTGTGTTGCAATAGATTTCTACGTACCACATCAAGCTTAATATTTCATAGAACCATTATCTAGTAATGAAATTTTGGATGAACAGCGTTTTTTATACAGGGTGGGGCAAATAAAAGTGCCCCGGGGAACAGAGTTCCTGGCTGCAAAGAAACACACCAGAGGAAAAGAAATACAGTACTAACCTGAGTATAGCAGATGTTGAAAGTGACCACCATTCATCTCTTGGCACTTTTGGGGCTGGTTAGCAAAATGCTGAAGGCGGATCGAAGCTGAACTGCTGAAATTGTTGCAGTCTCATCCAAAATATTCTGCTGAAGTCCTTGTTGCGATACACCTTAGACCTGAGGACTCCCCACACAAAGTAATCGCACACTGACAGATCAGCTGACCTGAGTGGCCAGCTAGGGCCGCGACCAGATTAACCTCCGCTAACTACTGTGTCAGGCGTGCACATTGTGTAAATGTGCTCCAAGGTTCGGCCGGCTGCATGGACTGTTGCTCCATCCTGTTGGAAGACTGTCTCTTTCAACATCCGCTATAACCAGCTTAGTACTGTATTTTCTTTCCTCTGTGTTTCTTTGTACCCTGGAGCTATGCTCTCCGGGCCACTTTTATTTGCCCCACCTTGTATGAAGAAGTGGAGCACATGCTAAGGACCTAAACGGTACCAATAATTCTGGATAGTTTAGGATTGAACGAACTGAGTCTTCCAAAGGTGTTCGTGACAGCTATACTAGAAGTACTCGATGGAGAAAACATTCATAGGTCAATGATAGAGAACAATGTGAAGCAAACCGTCAGCACATCTGCATTGCATAGTAAAATAAGTCATTCATTAATCATTGAGGGTCGCTGAGCTTGAGTCATTGACCCTACGTTTGGCTTTGCAGTGACACCCTGGTGTTGAAGTTACGTACTGTTATTTCAAGCCGGCCGCGGTGGCCGTGCGGTTCTGGCGCTGTAGTCCGGAACCGCCGGACTGCTACGGTCGCAGGTTCGAATCCTGCCTCGGGCATGGGTGTGTGTGATGTCCTTAGGTTAGTTAGGTTTAAGTAGTTCTAAGTTCTAGGGGACTTATGGCCTAAGATGTTGAGTCCCATAGTGCTCAGAGCCATTTGAACCATTTTTTTATTATTTCAAAATGGTTCAAATGGCTCTAAGCACTATGGGACTTAACATCTGAGGTCAGCAGTCTCCTAGACATAGAACTACTTAAACCTAACTAACCTAAGGACATCATACACATGCATGCCCGAGGATGCATTCGAACCTATGACCGTAGCAGTTGCGCGGTTTCGGACTGAAGCACCTAGAAGCGCTCGGCGACAGCGGCCGGCTACTGTTATTTCACAGAGCGTTGTTACGTAGCAATTCAACGTTTGCGTTTCTGCCTTTAGCACTCGGAGGTTGTGTGGCAATTCTCACCTCGTGCCTGACGTCTTGTTACATCGGCTGGCCGCTGTGGCAGAGCGGTTCTAGGCGTTTCAGTCCGGAAGCGCGCTGCTGCTATGGTCGCAGTTTCGAATTCCGCCTCGGCCATGGACGTGTGTGATGTCCTTAGGTTAGCTAGGTTTAAGTAGTTCTAAGTCTAGGGGACTGATGACCTCAGGTGTAAAGTCCCATAGTCTTCAGAGCAATTTGAACCATTTGTTGCATCGGCGGTCAGCCTTGTTGACGTTCTCATTGGCACACTGACCCATCCCCAGTTTTCTATGTTCTGAGCTGGCCCAGTACAACTCTGAAAAATTTAGACTATACCAATAAATTATTCTGCTGCGCAACACTCCTCCCCTGTCCCAAATTTGTGTTTGATTATCCTCTGCAACAATATCATAGATCTACTTACATAATTGTATATTATGCCCACTTCACCAACTTTTTTGCTCATACGAGCTGACTTACAAGGACTGTGTCTTCGTTTCCTTATCCTGTACCATTACTCTTAACTTTCGGTTTGCGGAAACATTTTTACAATTATACTACATTAGCCTCATTTTCGTTTTTATTTGTTATGCTAATTTTACACTTTTCTTAGTCTACGTTTCTCGAGTTATGTTAATTAACCATTCTGCAGTTACTTGATGGGTCGGTATGTCTGGAGAATGGATACATCTATGTCTGAGATAAAAATGAAGTATGCAAATTGCTATCAGAAACACGGCAGGACTAGTGGTTGTTGCGCCATGTAACGGATTGCGCGTCCCCTCCCGCCGGAGGTTCGAGTCCTCCCTCGGGCATGGCTATGTGTGTTGTTCTTAGCAAAAGTTAGGTTAAGTAGTGTGTAAATCAAGGGACGGATGACCTCAGCAGTTTGGTCACTTCGGAATTCACACACATTTGAACATTTGCACTGGTGGTTGTTATGATTATGGCCACCACACTTCGGCGTCGATTCTCCAGATATAGCTGAATATGTTACAATATTTGCTCCACGGAAATTTTGCCTTTCAAAGGTGCTATTAGTGTGTTCATACAGTGTATGAGATCAGCATTCAGAGTATTGTTAAGGTAGCTTCGATACTGCGTTGGCAATTGTTTCGGCGTAACGACAAGACGAAAAATGCAAGAACGGACAAGGCTGTGAGGCGTCGTCAGTCAATAGTACGCTGACTAGGACGACACCACAACTGAAGCGGCATCTACACGAAGAGAATATAAACTCTCCGACGCCTAGCTGCGGCCGGAGTGGACGAAGAGCCGTCATATAAACGCTACAACAGTGACTTACCGTATAAACTATTTTGTTTTGCTTGCAGGGAACTTGTATATACCGAAGTACATTGATTATTTGCATGTCGCCAGTTGCTTGCGACCCACCTTTGTGAATACGCAAAGTTAAGTATTGTGGGTCTAACTTACTGTAATACATTCCATTAAGATTTGCTTGAACTGTTGTCTAGCGATCCGAGAAACAGCTCCCTAGGCATCCTATATTAGACGAGTAGGCAGGATACTACTTTGGCACCGAGTTGTAAGAAGAACACAGTGTCTGGCGGCCACGGCATTTTGCTGGCTCCTTAATTCTCTCTTCTCTTTTCTTTGTAGGGTTGTTTACTTGGTTTTAACTGTCTCTTATCGTATTTTTGCGATCTGTGTTTTCAGGGGGGCGTTGCAGAAATTATCTTTGCTTTTGTACTTGTTTTTCTCGCTTGCCTTGTCTGTTTACTGCATTTGTCTCTTCCAATATGCCCACCCCGTCTATCCCACCCCCAGCTCAGGCGCCACAGCTGCAAGCACTAATCCAGCACGAGCAACAGCTACCGCAGCTCCAAGTGCTCTACCGCCACTTCGACAGTCTCATGAACAAGAAGAAGAATGTCTCGAGTGGTTGCGACAGTTTGAAGCCCATGTAATTCCTCAAACCGTACCAGGTACTGTGAAAAGCCATTGCTTTCTCTCAATAGTAAGAAGTGCAGTGTTTAGACTAATCCAAAAACTGATCCCTAACGCCACTCCGAGTGAACTTTCGTATGATCAGGTTGTAGATTCACTAACTAACTATTATGACCAACAAGTGAATGTGGTAGTAGTTAGGTATCAGTTCTTTAACTGCAAAAAAACGGCCAGAACAAACTTATCACGGGTGGGTAACAGATTTGCAGGGTATGACGAGGAAATGCAAATTCAAATGTGCTTGTGGTGCTTTATATTCAGATCTTATGTAGCGTGATATGATCGTGTGCAATGTAAATGATGTCAAACTCAGTGAACAGAGTTTGAAACAGTCCGATCCATCATTTCGGGAAGTAGTGCAAATACTAGATCAGTACAATTCAGGTGCCTTGTCAGCCGATAAATATGAGCAGCCAGCAATTTGTCGGACTGAGTCACTCGTTTGTGACCAGCCCTTTCGGCAGCGGCAGTTTGCGCTCACCACGCCGCGCAAACAATTCTCCATTCTCTGTAAGCAGCTCGTTAAACAGGCGGCTACACAGGCGAACAGTATTAAGTCAAGCCATCGGTGTTACTCAAGGCACAAACGCCAAGACTGCCCCTCCAGACAAGTACGGTGTTAAGCTTGTAGCAAGAAAGGAAGTGTACAATCCATATGTTTGCAACGCAACAAACATAAGAATTCGGCCCACTCACAAAAATCTAGCCACAAGGCCCATGTCATTAATGCAGTATCTTCAAAGTCTGTAACAGGCATTAGCAAAACTAGCAAGCGAGCAGTTTCTTCTGTGCTACGCCAGTCCAAAAAACTTTTTGTTCATTTGCTTATTTTTGGGAAACGTGTGAAATTTCAGCAGGATATGGGTGCCTCTGTTACATTGCTGAATCGTCACACATATGAAATGTTAGGCTCCCCACGCCTAGATCGCACCTGACAGCTTTTAATGGACAAGACATTCCCGTTCTCAGAAAATGTACTTTTCATGCCATGTATTGCTCGCATACACGAATAGTGACTTTTATGGGGCTACAATCATGCAACTGTGAGAACATATTTGGTCTTGATTCATTTCAATTGCTTGGCTTTAACATTCAGGACAAAGTGTTGTCAGTGTCTGCATTCCATGCAAAGGACAGTGTAGCTTGCTGAAAGAATTCCTGGAACTTATTTTTGAAGGTTTGGACAAAGATAACAATTTTGTTGCACATATTACTCTGCTCAGCCGAAATTTTGCCGGGCCAGAACTGTTCCCATTGCATTACGGGACAAAGTCGCTGCTGGACTTCAAGAATTGCAAGATAGCGGAGCTATTGCACCCATACAAGCTAGTCAATAGGCAAGTCCACTGGTTTTGCTCCCCAAATCTTCAGGTCGCATTCTCCTCCGTGTTGAATTTAAGTCTACGGTGAAGCCACAAACTGTGATTATCCATTTCCACGCCTAGAGGATCTCATAGGCAGATTAGGCGCTGGTCGCTACTTTACGAAAATGGATTTGCGCGACGCGTATCTTCAAACAGCGCTCGATGAAGAATCTCAAAGAGTGTGTGTAGTGAATACTCATTTGGGATTGTTTAAATATTTGCGTTTGCCTTTTGACAGCGCTTCCGCACCCGCCATTTTCCGATGGTATTTGGAACAGCTGACTGCTCAAGTGCCAAACTGTTCAATCTATTTGAACGATGTTGTCATAGCAGGTCGTACACCTGAAGATCATATTGCAAATTTGCGTGCTTTGTTTTTTGTGTTATCTGATGCAGGACTGAAGTGTGGACTGGACAAGTGTGATTTTTTAAACCTAAGTTGCAGTACCTAGGTCATGTCATTAACAGTCAAGATGTCCATCCTCTTCAGTCGCATTTGTTAGCCATACGAGATTTGCCAGTTCCTCGCAATATCCCAGAACTGCAATCAGTCTTAGGGAAAATGAACTATTACTTTCGGTTCATACCGAATGCTGCACAAATATAAGCTCCATTGCATCTCTTGCGTCGCAAGAATGTCCCCTTTGTTTGGACAGATGAGTGCCAAGTAGCTTTTCAAAAACTTAAAAATGCATTGTTCAGTGACCGATGCTTATTTCACTTTGATCTTGACAAACCAGTTGTATTGGAAGTTGACGCTTCCTCTTACAGAATCGGTGCATTACTTTCGCACACAATTGGTGATAAAGACAGGCCTATCGCTTTCGCATCAAAAGTGCTGTCCAAAGCTCAGTGTAACTACTCAGGAATTGAGAAAGAGGCTTTGGCTATTGTGTATGGTGTCACCGAACTCCACCACAATTTTTATGGCAGAAAATTCTACATAGTAACGGATCACAAGCCATTGCAGTCCTTGTTTCATCCGACGAAACCGGTTCCTTTTCGAACTTCCCAAAAATTGCAAAGATGGGCTTTGTTGTTGTCTCAATACCAGCACGAGATTGTGTACCGTCCGACGGCTCAACATGGTAATGCGGACGCGCTTTCACGTCTTCGGATTGGCCCTGATACAGACTTTGACGCTTCTGCTGCATCTTGCTATCATATCGATGCTCAGGATAGTGAATTGTTTCAATCTTTTCCGTGAACTATAGGAAAATTGCTGAGACCACGGAAGCTGATTCCGATTTGAAATCTTTGCTAACATACATTCGCACATCTTGGCCTCGTTCTTTGCATAACATAAAGAACCCTGTAGTGCGCCGATGCTTTGCACGTCGGCATAGCTACGCAATAAAGAAAGTTGTGATTCTTGTTCAAAATGACAGTGGAAAGTCGCATGTGTAGATCCCTAAAGTTTTTCAAAAAGAAATGTTGAAGTTATTTCACCAAGGACACTAGGGGATTGTTCGTACGAAACAGTTCGCACGTCGACACTGTACTTGTCAGGTTATGGACACCCAAATAGAACATATGACGTCACAGTGTCATGCATGTGCGGAAAATCAGTCCGCTCCGCCACAAAAATTCGCTGCTTGGCCTAATTCCCAATCACCATGGCAACGTGTGCACATAGACTTTGCGGGACCTTTGTGCAACACTCGTTGGTTGATTGTGGTTGACCCGTATAGCAAGTTTACTTTTGCTATGCCAATGAACTCGACAACGTCACGTAGCACAATTCAGGTGTTGTCCTCTATTTTTCGCCTCGAAGGTTTACCTGAGGTCATAGTGTCAGACAACGGCCAACAGTTCACGTCAAATTAATTTGAAAAATTCTGTGAACGCAGTGGCATACAGCATCGAACTAGTTCACGGTTCCATCCGCAGTAAAACCGCGAAGTGGAAATTTTGTCACAACCTTCAAGAAGCAGATAGCCAAACGCCGCGCGGGATTAGCCGAGCGGTCTTAGGCGCTGCAGACATGGGCTGTAGGGCTGGTCCCGGCGGAGGTTCGAGTCCTCCCTCGGGTATAGGTGTGTGTGTTTGTCCTTAGGATAATTTAGGTTAAGTAGTGTGTAAGCTTAGGGACTGATGACGTCAACAGTTAGGTCCCATAAGATTTCACACACATTTGAACATTTTTGATGGCCAAACTTCGCTCTGCACACACCAAGGATCAAGCATTGCAACTGTTTCTCGCCTCCTATCGTTCGCACACACGAGATGGACCATCGCCGGCGGAATTGCTACACGGCCGCCGCCATCGAACACTGCTCCACCTGTTCCACCCCCCTCAGCTTCCGGCGCCGCAGGAAGGCCGCAAGTATCGCGTCGCGGCGCATGATATTGTCTTTTACAGGGTTTTCAGCGGCAGAAGACGATGAGTACGAGGACAGATCGTCCGTTGACTTGGCGTTTGCATGTACACTACTGGCGATTAAAATGGCTACACCACGAAGATGACGTGCTACAGACACGAAATTTAGCCGACAGGAAAAAGATGCTGTTATATGCAAATGATTAGCTTTTCAGAGCATTCACACAAGGTTGGCGCCGGTGGCGACACCTACAACCTGCTGACATGAGGAAAGTTTCCAACCGATTTCTCATACACAAACAGCAGTTGACCGGCGTTCTTGTGATGCCTCGTGTAAGGAGTAGAAATGCATACCATCACGTTTCCGACTTTGATAAAGGTCGGATTGTAGCCTATCGCGATTGCGGTTTATCGTATCGCGACATTGTTGCTCGCGTTGGTCGATATCCAATGACTGTAAGCAGAATATGGAATCGGTGGGTTCAGGAGGATAATACGGAACGCCGTGCTGGATTCCAACGGCCTCGTATCACTAGCAGTCGAGATGACAGGCATCTTATCCACATGGATGCAACGGATCGTGCAGCCACGTCTCGATCCCTGAGTCAACAGATGGGGGCGTTTGCAAGACAACAACCATCTGCACGAACAGTTCGACGACGTTCGCAGCAGCATGGACTATCAGCTCGGAGACCATGGCTGCGGTTACCCTTGACGCTGCATCACAGGAGCGCCTGCGATGGTGTACTCAACGACGAACCTGGGCGCACGAATGGTAAAATGTCATTTTTTCTGATGAATCCAGGTTCTATTTATAGCATCATGATGGTCGCATCTGTGTTTGGCGACATCGCGGTGAACTCACATTGGAAGCGTGTATTCATCGCCAAACTGGCGTATCACCCGGCGTGGTGGTATGGGGTGCCATTGGTTACACGTCTCGGTCACCTCTTGTTCGCATTGACGGCACTTTGAACAATGGACCTTACATTTCAGATGTGTTACGACCCGTGGCTCTACCCTTCGTTCGATCCCTGCGAAATCCTGCATTTCAGCAAGATAATGCACGACCGCATGTTGCAGGTCCTGTACGGGCCTGTCTGGATACAGAAAATGTTCGACTGCTGCCCTGGCCAGCACATTCTCCAGATCTCTCACCAATTGAAAACGTCTGGTCAATGGTGGCCGAGCAACTGGCTCGTCACAATACGCCAGGCATTACTTTTGATGAATTGTTGTATCGTGTTGAAGCTGCATGAGCAGCTGTACATGTACACGCCATCCAAGCTCTGTTTGACTCAATGCCCAGGTGTATCAAGGCCGTTATTACGGTCAGAGGTGGTTGTTCTGGGTACTGATTTCTCAGGATATATGCACTCAAACTGCGTGAAAATGTAATCACATGTCAGTTCTAGTATAATATACACTCCTGGAAATGGAAAAAAGAACACATTGACACCGGTGTGTCAGACCCACCATACTTGCTCCGGACACTGCCAGAGGGCTGTACAAGCAATGATCACACGCACGGCACAGCGGACACACCAGGAACCGTGGTGTTGGCCGTCGAATGGCGCTAGCTGCGCAGCATTTGTGCACCGCCGCCGTCAGTGTCAGCCAGATTGCCGTGGCATACGGAGCTCCATCGCAGTCTTTAACACTGGTAGCATGCCGCGACAGCGTGGACGTGAACCGTATGTGCAGTTGACGGACTTTGAGCGAGGGCGTATAGTGGGCATGCGGGAGGCCGGGTGGACGTACCGCCGAATTGCTCAACACGTGGGGCGTGCGGTCTCCACAGTACATCGATGTTGTCGCCAGTGGTCGGCGGAAGGTGCACGTGCCCGTCGACCTGGGACCGGACCGCAGCGACGCACGGATGCACGCCAAGACCGTAGGATCCTACGCAGTGCCGTAGGGGACCGCACCGCCACTTCCCAGCAAATTAGGGACACTGTTGCTCCTGGGGTATCGGCGAGGACCATTCTCAACCGTCTCCATGAAGCTGGGCTACGGTCCCGCACACCGTTAGGCCGTCTTCCGCTCACGCCCCAACATCGTGCAGCCCGCCTCCAGTGGTGTCGCGACAGGCGTGAATGGAGGGACGAATGGAGACGTGTCGTCTCCAGCGATGAGAGTCGCTTCTGCCTTGGTGCCAATGATGGTCGTATGCGTGTTTGGCGCCGTGCAGGTGAGCGCCACAATCAGGACTGCATACGACCGAGGCACACAGGGCCAACACCCGGCATCATGGTGTGGGGAGCGATCTCCTACACTGGCCGTACACCACTGGTGATCGTCGAGGGGACACTGAATAGTGCACGGTACATCCAAACCGTCATCGAACCCATCGTTCTACCATTCCTAGACCGGAAGGGAACTTGCTGTTCCAACAGGACAATGCACGTCCGCATGTATCCCGTGCCACCCAACGTGCTCTAGAAGGTGTAAGTCAACTACCCTGGCCAGCAAGATCTCCGGATCTGTCCCCCATTGAGCATGTTTGGGACTGGATGAAGCGTCGTCTCACGCGGTCTGCGCGTCCAGCACGAACGCTGGTCCAACTGAGGCGCCAGGTGGAAATGGCATGGCAAGCCGTTCCGCAGGACTACATCCAGCATCTCTACGATTGTCTCCATGGGAGAATAGCAGCCTGCATTGCTGCGAAAGGTGGATATACACTGTACTAGTGCCGACATTGTGCATGCTCTGTTGCCTGTGTCTATGTGCCTGTGGTTCTGTCAGTGTGATCATGTGATGTATCTGACCCCAGGAATGTGTCAATAAAGTTTCCCCTTCCTGGGACAATGAATTCACGGTGTTCTTATTTCAATTTCCAGGAGTGTATTTGTACAATGAATACCCGTTTTTCATCTGCATTTCTTCTTGGTGTTGCAATTTTAGTGGCCAGTAGTGTACATCCTTCACATCTTCTTCTGCATCCTCCACATATCTGATACAAAGAACATCTTTTGAGAAAAAACGGCACCAGTCCCCTAAATTCATCCTTTGCCGATCATCTCTTAATTACTGGACATGTGCCTAAAGCCATTGGCGATAGCAATATTCTGCATACGGAAAAGAAGGGGCGTAGGCTAGATGTTTTAGAGGAATTGGAGATTTTCAAACATCTATCTCGTCATGATGGCCTCATTCTCAAAGAACAGCTGCAGCTGCGAAATAAAAACGTTTCGACTGTATAAAGCCGTTGCTCGATCTTTGATTCAGATTTCCTCATGCAGTTTGACGAAATGTTATTTTCCTGTTACGTCTTTGCAGTTTTCTTGTATGTCACAACTGACGTTTTTTTACGTTACAAAATGTATCTCTGTTTAAAGCAGATAAATATGTAACTTCATCTTATTATTATTAGTGCTTACGTTGTGCCTGAATCAGCTTCATTACAATTTCATGTGTCTAATTTTGAATGTACAGTAGCCTAGTTGTTTCTGCGGCTACTAGATTGCGCTCGTAGCAACACCATGTTTACTTGCCCACACTTTCCTACGTGGGCATCTCAGGTTTGTTGCAACCCGTGTTCCAGTCAGTACTCATTTTAGTTTATTAATGTCTTATATACCTATTATGTTTTAGAACAGTTAGTTTGATTCTGAAGACGACGCTCATAGTAGCGTCGAAACCTGTTCAATTTTGACTTAATATTTGTGACCGATGGCTTATTTGTTCTAATATAACATTGCTAAGTTCTTTTCTGACACTTCTGTCCTGTGACGTAGGAAATTCTTTTCCTTCTAGCTGAGGAAAGGAGCATCCATCATTACCTTCCTCCTTCGGCACTGTGTATATGAAACATACGTTTTGTATGTTTGCTTTTAAAGCGCTGTGTCATAAATTTACATTCATGGCATGCACCCCACATTTTAAGTATGACTAATGCCATATGGTGGCTAAAACCGTTTCAACCTTTCATCCGTGAAGATGGTCCAAAACCGAAACCTGTAGATGTTTGGGTGTGAAATAAAAACAGCTGATAGTTCAAAAATGCAGTTTACACATTACTTAACGACTGTTCTTCCCAAAATGTTTAAAACAAATTTAGCAGTTCGCCTCTAAATTGGTTATATGTCTTCCTTTAATCCGACCGGGTACAGATCCTAAACTCTCCATCAGTGCTCAACTATATTTGTTACTGATAAATTCTAACAACACGAAAGTGTTACGGAGATGCTTCGGGAACTCAAATAGGAATGCCTGGAGGGAAGGCGTCATTCTTTTCGAGGAACACTATTGAGAAAATTTAGAGAGCCGACATTTGACGCTGACTGCAGAACAAATCTGTTATATCTAACACACAATGCGCGTAATGACCACATATATAAGATACAAAAAATTAGGACTCATGCAGAGGCATATAGGTAATCGTTTTTCCCTCGTTTTATTTGCGAGTGGAAAGGAAATGACTAGTAATGACACGGGCTAACCACCACTACGCGTTGTAAGGTGGACAACGGAATTTCAATGTAGCTGTAAATGTAGATAAATTCGTTCTCAAATCGGGAAAGATTAGTACTAGATTAAACATTGATGCTGCCGTCAATGCTTCAAACGCCGTTGGACGTTGTACTCACCACTGGAATCTCAGAGTCTTCTTCAACAATCGATTCAAAGGTTCTCCGATCTGCGCAAAATTCTTTACGAATATGTGATAATAACTGCATAAACCCAAGAAAGAAAGTAATTGTTTTGTGGTTTGTGGTACTGTGAATTTCTGGATCGCCGATGTTAGGCGAGGATCGGTTTGATCCCATTTGCTGGTAATCATATGCCCAAGGTTGCTTGCCTGCGTTTGGGCAAAATGACTCTGACCTATGCTAAGCGTCAGATTTATAGATTGTATTCTACTGCATACGTCTTCTACGCGTTTCACATACTCTGTCATACACTTCGAGAATACGGTTATATGTCCCAATACATCATACAAGTTTTCGGCTTTAAACCACATAAGACCCTACCTACTAGCCTATGGAAAGTGCCTCGCTCGTTGTTCAGCCTGAGCGGCATCCTTTTATACTGGTAATGTGCCCCTCAGGCAGCAAAACCGGTTTTTGTTCTATTTTTAGGGTCTACTTGTAGCTGGCGTTATCTGATTTCTTGATCCATTATTGTAAGTTACTGACCCTTTTCCCGATTCTCTAACGTTGGAAATGGGATGCATCGGTCACAGTTTTCGCGTTCAGGTAGCAGTAACTGCAATGAAATCTGTAATTCTCAGTACCATCTGATGGCTTTTTGGCACGATGCGACCCACGGGCTGCCACTGTGGTCAATCATACTTCCCACGTAACAGCTGATCTACAAACTCCTCCATTTTGGAGGTACACTATGTGATCAAAAGAGTCCGGACACCTGGCTGAAAATGACTTAAAAGTTCGTGGGCCATTCATCGGTAATGCTGGAATTCAGTATGGTGTTGGCCCACCAGTAGCCTTGATGACAGCTTCCACTTTCGCAGGCATACGTTCAATCAGGTGCTGGAAGGTTTCTTGGGAAATGGCAACTCATTCTTCACGGAGTGCTGCACTGAGGAGACGTATCGATGGCTGGCACGAAGTCGGCGTTCCAAAACATCCCAAAGGTGTTCTTTAGGATTCAGGTCAGGACTCTGTGCAGGCCAGTCCATTACAGGGATGTTATTGTCGTGTAACCACTCCTCCACAGGCCGTGCATTATGAAAAGGTGCTCGATCGTGTTGAAAGGTGAAGTCGCCATCCCCGAATTTGCTCTTCAACGGTGGGAAGCAAGAAGGTGCTTAAACCATCAATGTAGACCTTTACTGTGCTAGTGCCACACAAAACAACAAGGGGTGGAAGCCTCGTCCATGAAAAACACTACCAGACCATAACACCACCGCCTCCGAAATTTATTGTTGGCACTACACACACCGGCAGATGAAGTTCACCACCATTCGCCATACCCAGACCCTGCCATCAGATCGCCACATTGTGAACCGTGATTCGTCACTCCACACAACGTTTTTCCACTGTTCAATCGTCTAGTGTTTACGCTCCTTACACCAAGCGAGGCGTCGTTTGGCATTTACTGGCGTGATGTGTGGCTTATGAGCAGCCGCTCGACCATGAAATGCAAGTTTTCTCACCTCCCGCCTACCTGTCAAGGAACTTACAGTGGATCCTGATGCAGTTTGTAATTTGTGTGTGCTGATCTGGATAGATGTTTACCTATTACACATTACGACCCTCTTCAACTGTCGGTGGTCTCTGTCAGTCAACAAACGGGGTCGGTTTCCACTTCACTATCACATCGGAAACAGTGGACCTAGGGATGTTTAGGAGTGCGGAAATCTCGCGTACAGACGTATGACACAAGTGACACCCACTCACCTGACCACGTTTGAAGTCCGCGGAGCACCCCATTTGCTCTTTCACGATGTCTAATGGCTACTGAGGTCGCTGATATAGAGTATCTGGCAGTAGGTGGCAGCGCAATGCACCTAATATGAAAATCGTATGTTTTTGTGGGTGTCCGGACACTTTTGATCACATAGTGTAATTTGCTATGTGGCACTGCTTTCTGTAAATCGGCACATATATGACGCTGCGTAACAACTGTTTCTGCTAAAGGACCCTTCGTGTTAAATAAATCATACACCGAAGTAGCAAACCTTCCATTGTCTGCTGATGCCTGCCTCACAAGCGACCCACTTTTCCATGTAATGCTGCTGCACTGTCGGTTTGCTTGCGGTTCTGGTCATCAATATCATTGTCATCTAATACTTATAATGTCGAAGTCTTTAAGCGCTTCAGCAAACTAACCATATCCATGCCGAAGTTATCTAAGATCATACAAACCACAAATTCATCATTAATACTACTTTTGCACGTCACACTTTTGCTCACGAAAGTGGACATTTTGCTAGTTCTCCATTTTCTCTTAGTGGTTCTACCACATACAATACTTCACGTGGTAATTCGGCATCAACGGAAACCCATATTAACTACTCAGTATCTGCTGGTATTTTGTCATTGAAACCAAACTTTTGGGCACATATTCGCAGCTTAGTCGGTAACGCGTTATGGTGGTTGTACCTTGCTCCCATTGCCTCAATTTCATCTGTATCCCCCATGGAAAAAAAGTGCCTCTGAGTTCTACTGTATATTGCAAAAAGTTGATTTTTGCACGATGTTTGTTGACAAGATCTAGCCTAGGAATTGCTGAACTCCACTCACCCATATGTGGTAGCACTTTGTAAGGTACCCTGTATTTTCAGTCCGCATGTTATTTCCTTATTTTCTGGACTTACATTTTGTATCGCGTCTACTGACATCAGTAGCAGTCAATGAGCTCAGGCAGTAACGTATATCGCAAAGCAGTGATTAAGATGTCAGTTCCCACGCTGGCTAAAGTAGCTGCTGGACCATCTGGATTTGCCAGTTGACGGTGGGGTGGGTCGCTATGGCTTGCTATGAGGAAGACAGTTATACCAACGCAATATACGTAGGGAAACCATGGCCGCTCCAGTGCGATGCAAGTGATTTTGTTTAATAAATACACACATCAAAAAAAGTTTTGCATCACCTCGGTTCCGAGAGTTCCAGAACCTGCACAGATAATTGGAATAGAGATTAACATAAACATCATTTCCATCCTTTTTATTGCTCATGAAAGCCACAAATTGCATGTTGTACCACCATACAGGGACACCTTCAGATGTGGTAGTCCAGACTGCTGCACTCACCGGTACCTGCCGGCCGAAGTGGCCGTGCGGTTAAAGGCGCTACAGTCTGGAACCGCAAGACCGCTACGGTCGCAGGTTCGAATCCTGCCTCGGGCATGGATGTTTGTGATGTCCTTAGGTTAGTTAGGTTTAACTAGTTCTAAGTTCTAGGGGACTAATGACCTCAGCAGTTGAGTCCCATAGTGCTCAGAGCCAATCACCGGTACCTCTAATACCCAGTAGCACGTCCTCTTTGCATTGATGCATGCCTCTATTCGTCGTGGCATACTATCCACAAGTTCATCAAGGCACTGTTGGTCCAGATTGTCCTCAACGGCGATTCGGCGTGGATCTCTCAGAGTGGTTGGTGGGTCACATCGTCCATAAACAGCCCTTTTCAATCTATCCCAGGCATGTTCGACAGGGTTCATGAGTGGAGAACATGCTGGCGACTCTAGTCGAGCGATGTCGTTATCCTGAAGGAGGTCATTCACAAGATGTGCACGATGGGGGCGCGCATTGCTGTCCATGGAGACGAATGCCTCGCCAATATACTGCCGATATGGTTGCACTATCGGTCGGAGGATGGCATTCACTTATCGCACAGCCGTTACGGCGTCTCCCATGACCACCAGCGGCGTACGTCGGCCGCGCATAATGCCACCCCAAAACATCAGGGAACCTCCACCTTGGTGCACTCGCTGGACAGTGCGTCTAAGGTGTTCAACATGATCGGGTTGCTTCCAAAAAAGTCTTTGGCGATTGTCTGGTTGAAGGCATATGCAACACTCATCGGTGAAAAGAACGTGATGCCAAATCTGAGCTGTCCATTCGTCATGTTGTTGGACCCATCTGTACCACGCTGCATGGTGTCGTCCGTAGGTTGCGGTCATGTACTGCAGTAGCAGCCCCTAGTCGGCCTGAGTGAGGCATGTCATCGACAGTTCCTGTCTCTCTGTATCTCCTCCATGACCGAAAAACATCTTTTGGGTTCACTCCGAGACGCCTGGACACTTCCCTTGTTGAGAGCTCTTCCTGGCACAAAGTACCAATGCGGACGCGATCGAAACGCAGTATTGACCATTTAGGCATGGTTGAACTACATACAACACGAGACGTGTACCTCCTTGATGGTGGAATGGAATGACTGGAATTGACCGGCTGTCGGACCCCCTCCGTCTAATAGGTGCTGCTCATGAATTGTTGTTTACATATTTGGACGGGTTTAGTGATATCTCTGAACAGTCAAAGGGTCTGTGTCTGTGATACAATATCCACGGTCAACGTCTATCTTCAGGAGTTCTGGGAACCGGGGTGATGCAAAACTTTTTTTGATGTGTGTATTTACTAATAAAAGACTTTTTCCACTACAGATGTTGGGAAAAGCCTGCTGGTCATAAATAATGTCATATGGAATAAAAATATATGAATGTACTTGTATTTTAGTGTAGAAAATGTATAGTGCAGCTATAAAACTTTTGGGGGGAGGTTGTCCCTCCTAAGAGACGTCAGGCGCATTTTCTCTGGTATTTCACCAGATACTTGCAGTTTCGTTTTTGTGAGATGTAGGTGGAGTTAGCCCAAGCATTTACTAATCGTCGTGTCTTTCATCCGATGCCCAGAGTGGACGGAAAGCGTCGGTTTGTTTCCCGTTACGAATAAAATGGTTTTTAAATTGGAATTTAAAGTGCTCATTCTACAAGGCAGTCCCAAATTACTCTACTGCGATAATCGTCTTATCGCATGAACACGAAGAATAAGAAGTAATTCTGCAGCGAAAGCACCTCCTTGGGCCGCGCAGACTGCTACCGCCGTGCAAAAGTGCTGCCCAGCCACTACTTGAGTACTGGTTATTCTTCGAGTTATACTGTCTCTGTTAATACATATTGATAAACCGATTATCGCACTATACTAAATTGGGATCGTTCTGGCGAATGAGCACGTAAAATCCCGATTTAAAATTCATTTTTTTTTTTTTTTTTTTTTTGTAAAGGGAAACGAACTGACGGTCTCAATCTAAACTGAGCGTCGCATGACAGCCGTAATTAGCAGTATTTGTTTGGGCTGACCTCAGCTACACACTGAAAAAACGAAACTGCAAATATATGCTGAAACACCAGACAAAAGAGAGACAGCCGAAACATTAAGACCACCTGCTTAATAGCTTGTTTGTCCGTGTTTGGAACGAAATACATCAGTGACTCTGCGTATCAGCGCTCCAGCACTTTGTTGATAGGTTTGTGGCTGTATGTGACATTAGATGCCTACGCACACGTCATGTAATTCGCGTAATCGACAGGCCGCTGATTTGCGTAAGCAGAGATGGCCCGATAGCGACCCAGATGGGTTCCTTAGGATTTACATCAGGCGAATTTGGTCGCCGAGACATGGACGTGACTTTACTACAACGCTACTAAAATGGCTCAAATGGCTCTAAGCACTATGGGACTTAACATCTGAGGTCATCAGTCCCCTAGACTTGGAACTACTTAAACCTAACTAACCTAGGGACATCACACACATCCATGCCCGAGGCAGGATTCTAACCTGCGACCATAGCAGCAGAGCGGTTCTGGACTGAAGCGCCTAGAACCGCTCGGCCACAGCAGCCGACGTACAACGTTACTCAAACCACTGTAGCACGGTTCTGGTTCCGAGACACGGACAATTATACTGCTGAAAGATGACATCGCCGTCGGGGAAGACATCAAGCATGTAGGGATGCAGGTTGTCCGCAGTTGTCAGCTTGTCTTCCATTTCCGCCACAGGTCCGATGCAAGCGCGGGAGAATATCTCCCATTGCATAATACCGCTCCTACCGAGCGAGGTGGTGCAGAGGTTAGCACAATGGACTCGCATTCGGGAGGACGACAGTTGAAGCCCTCATCCGGCCATCCTGATTTAGATTTTCCGTGATTTTTCTATATCTCTTAAATCAAATGCCGCGATGGTTCCTTTGAAATAGCACGGCTGACTTCCTTCCCCAGTACGATGGGACCGATGACCTTCCTGTTTGGTCCACTCCCCCAAAACAACCAACCTACCACTACTGCTCCCACCAGCCCGCCTCACTCGTGAGCTGCACGTTTCGAGCACCCGCTCACCTCGATGACGGCGTACGTAGAGACGACCATCGACGTAGCGTAGCGAAACTGTGGTTCACCCGAAGAACCGAAACGTTTCCACTGATCGACGGTCGAATGCCGATGGTCCTGTGGCCACTGCAATCGTAATTAACGATGTCGTTGCGTCAAAATGTTATCACGTAGGCGTGGTCTGCTGCGGATCCCCATATTCAACAATGTAACGCGAACGATGTGCTCCGAAACACTGGTGTGACCATCGGCATTGTGGTCTTTCGACAGAGATGCCGCACATCACCATCTATCCACGTCACAGGCAGACAAGCCTCCGAACGTCACTTTCTGTGTAGAGTCGTGGGCGTCCACTCATTTAACGCCTAGTGCTAGTTTCACTGTCCTTTTACCTCTTTCCGTAGATGCTCATAACAGTAGCACATGAGCATTCGACCAGCTTCGCCGTTTTCGAGATACTCTTCCACAGGCTCCGCGCAGTAATAATCTGCCTTTTGTCAGAGTCGCTTTCCTCAATGGATTTCCCCATTTGCAGCCCATATCTTCGCTGGAGTGATCACCCGTGTGTGTCTGATCCGCTTACATACTTTTGTTACAATATCACGCGCCCCTAACGCCACCAGGCGGCATGTAACGCCGCTACGGGCTGTGATGATAATGTTTTGGCTGATCAGCATATACAGGGTGGTTCATTGATCGTGACCGAGAAATATATCTCACGAAATAAGCGTCAAACGAAAAAACTACAAAGAACGAAACTTGTCTATTTTGAAGTCGGAAACCAGATGGCGCTATGGTTGGCCCGCTAGATGGCGCTGCCATAGGTCAAACGGATATTAACTGCGTTTTTTAAAAATAGGAACCCCCATTTTTATTACACATTCGTGTAGTACGTAAAGAAATATGAATGTTTTAGTTGGACCACTTTTTTCGCTTTGTGATATATGACGATGTAATAGTCACAAACATATGGTTCACAATTTTAGACTAACAGTTGGTAACAGGTAGGTTTTTAAAATTCAAATACAGAACGTAGGTACGTTTGAACATTTTATTTCGGTTGCTCCAATGTGATACATGTACCTTTGTGAACTTATCATTTCTGAAAACGCATGCTGTTACAGCGTGATTACCTGTAAATACCACATTAATGCAATAAATGCTCAAAATGATGACCGTCAACCACAACGCATTTGGCAGTACGTGTAACGACATTCCTCTCAACAGCGAGTAGTTCGCCTTCCGTAATGTTCGCACATGCATTGACAATGCGCTGACGCATGTTGTCAGGCAATGTCGGTGGATCACGATAGCAAATATCCTTCATCTTTCCCCACAAAAATAAATCCGGGGACGTCAGATCCGGTGAACGTGCGGGCCATGGTGTGGTGCTTCGACGACCAATCCACCTGTCATGAAATACGCTATTCAATACCGCTTCAACCGCACGCGAGCTATGTGCCGGACATCCATCATGTTGGAAGTACATCGCCATTCTGTCATGCAGTGAAACATCTTGTAGTAACATCGGTAGAATATTACGTAGGAAATCAGCATACATTGCACCATTTAGATTGCCATCGATAAAATGGGGGCCAATTATGCTTCCTCGCCGGCCGGAGTGGCCGAGCGGTTCTAGGCGCTTCAGTCTGGCACCGCGCGACTGCTACGGTCGCAGGTTCGAATCCTGCCTCGGGCATGGATGTGTGTGATGTCCTTAGGTTAGTTAGGTTTAAGTAGTTCTAAGTTCTATGGGACTGTTGACCTCAGATGTTAAGCCCCATAGTGCTCAGAGCCATTTGAACCATTTTATCCTTCCTCCCATAATTCTGCACTATACATTAACCCACCAAGGTCGCTGATGTTCCACTTGTCGCAGCCATCGTGGATTTTCCGTTGCCCAATAGTGCATATTATGCCGGTTTACGTTATCGCTGTTGGTGAATGACGCTTCGTTGCTAAATAGAACGCGCGCAAAAAATCTGTCATCGTCCCGTAATTTCTCTTGTGCCCAGTGGCAGGTGCTACTAATGTGCAGATTAGCCGCGACGGCAACTAAAACACCTACTTGGGCATCATCATTTGTTGCAGGTCGTGGTTGACGTTTCACATGTGGCTGAACACTTCCTGTTTCCTTAAATAACGTAACTATCCGCAAACTTGGATGATGTCGTCCAGGATACCGAGCAGCATACATAGCACACGCCCATTGGGCATTTTGATCACAACAGCCATACATCAACACGATATCGACCTTTTCCGCAATTGGTAAACGGTCCATTTTAACACGGGTTATGTATCACGAAGCAAATACCGTCCGCACTGGCGGAATGTTACGTGATACCACGTACTTATACGTTTGTGACTATTAAAGCGCCATCTATCACAAAGGGAAAAAAGTGGTCCAATTAAAACATTCATATTTCTTTACGTACTACACGAATATGTAATAAAAATGGGGGGTTCCTATTTTAAAAAACGCAGTTGATATCCGTTTGACCTATGGCAGCGCCACCTAGCGGGCCAACCATAGCGCCACTTGATTTCCCCCTTCAAGCTAGACGAGTTTCGTTCTTTGTAGTTTTTTCGTTTGATACTTAGTTCGTGAGATATTTGGCCTAGTCACTATCGATCGACCACCGGGAATGTGTGTGTGTGTGTGTGTGTGTGTGTGTGTGTGTGTGTGTGTGTTCTTTTATGTGGAGAATAATGGAAAGATACGGCTCTCGGAAGTTGAGTCTGGCAAGCTGGGGTGGAATTAGCAGAGGTATTCTCGTGCAGCCTAGTTTATGTGCGTGAGATTTTACATAAAATTTCTTCAATCATCTTGATCGATAGAACTGACAATAGCAACCAGAAATCTGGAAGCTTCTGGAGCTGGGAACCGGTGGATTAGTTGTGGATGGACATCTAGCTGGGAAATCTGGAATTCGTTTACGTAGATACTATTCACGTATTTATGTTTTACAATACGTGTAAATTTGCTAAAGTCCATTAGCGTTTCGAAATCTGAGGAAGACTATGGGATTTTTCAGTGTTTTAATTTTGTATCTATGCATTTTACTTCTTGTTGCCTTAGTAAATGTCTCTTAAGCGCCGCGCAGTGGACATATGGTGAATCAGGGGAGAGTTTGAGTGGCTTGATCACTGTGGAGTCATGGATTGGTGTACCTGAGCAATCACTTCTATGAGGCACATTTGTATCTTTGACTGGATATGGCTTGGCTGGCGATAGATACACGGCACTGCTGGCTGCACCCATCTGTGATGGAAAAGGGAGTGCAGTCACATTGTTGCAAGGGTCTGGTTGCTTCAACCTCACATGGTCAATAAACAACACGCAGCATCGACATGAAGAGAATGAGTAGTGCAATGAAAGCGTGGTGTCCATGAAAACAAAACGTGGGCTTTAAATAAATTGATGTGGTTGAATAGCTTGTTTAGATTTATGTTTGTTTCTATGGCTGTGTACATTCAGGGTGTTCGGAAATTCCAGTTAAAAACGTCTAGGTCTTGTAGAGGGAGTGAGTACTTAATATTTTGAATAGGAACCCGACGTTTTCAGTTAAGATGTGTAACGTGTCCATGGTTATTACGGGAAAGAAAACAGATGGTATGAGGGAGCGTGTTGAAGCATGCTTAAGAAAGTCAGGAAAAATAGGCCAGGAACTGATTTTCTCAAGACTGATCTTAAAATTTCCATTAAAAACACTAAAACCACGTCCAGACATGCTACGAAAGATCTAAAGACAGCGCTGAATTTGCAGTAGTGAGATGAGCTCACTAATAGTTATTACCATGTGTTTAAAATTATTATTAACAAATTAACTAACGTTTATCCTAAAAATTTATAAATTCAGTAATAAATAATATAGACATGCAATATATGTGTGGTGACGCCGCCAGACACCACACTTGCTAGGTGGTAGCCTTTAAATCGGCAGCGGTCCTTTAGTATACGTCGGACCCGCGTGTCGCCACTATCAGTGGCTGCAGACCGAGCGCCGCCACACGGCAGGTCTAGAGAGACTTCCTAGCACTCGCCCCAGTCGTACAACCCACTTTGCTAGCGATGGTTCACTGACAAAATACGCTCTCATTTGCCGAGACGATAGTAGCATAGCCTTCAGCTACGTCATTTGCTACGACCTAGCGAGGCGCCGTTACCAGTTACTATTGATACTGTAATCATGTACCGTCAAGAGCGACGCTCATCATTAATGGATTAAAGTTAAGTATTCCACCAGCTACGTCCGTTTTTCTAAAGTCTAATTTCCTTGTCCTGTTCCAGACCTCACGCCAGCCTGCGTGAGTTAAAACGTGTGCCTTTCGGCTTCCTCTAGTACCCGGTGTTGGCTCTCCTGCCAACCCACAACAATATGCATGTAAAACAGAGATATGCAGATCTTCATGTCAGCTAGAGGATAACCATTTATTTATTATTATATATAAATAGAAATCATTTATCGAATAATCCTCACAGTTATGCCAAAACAGAGATCACTCACTTGTATACAAACGATCGTCGCCAGCTGGAGAAGACTGCTCCATTATCCTATCAATCCATACGTTTATTAAATGATCTTTGGTAAGTTAATGCATGTAAGATTGTCATTTGATTAAAGGAGGACTGCAGTGCCAAAGTGAATAAAGTTGTGAAGTTCACCAGGTTTTCTGCATTTCTCTCTGTGGTGTATAAAACTGAATAAAGTCAGTAATTCAGTAATGTGATAAGAGGTTGCTAATAATCTAAGATAATGTGCTGCATCCATTTAAAATGTATAAATGTTATTATAAATGTATTCTCGTGAGTTGTGGTCAGGCTCGAAGTTGGTGTGTTGAGCAAGGTAATGAGTCACAGGAGCAAGATTTTAAACGGGCCAACAGAGAAGAGTGCAGGGTTTTTCATCTGCATCTGTTGGTTGGTTTTCGTAAAGTTTTGTGTAACCAGAGAACCACTTGAACTTAAGCGTGACTCAGAAGCTAGAAATATTTCGGTATGCACCTAGTCAGGACTTACAAATATTTTTGAATTCTGAGTCCTAGTGGACACAGACTCATAGCCGGGCTAACGGTGCTTGAATGTTTCAGTGGCGGTGCATTTGTAACTGAAGACTTGTGTGCGCCGGTGAACTTGAAGTGTTCGTTGTAGTTGAAGTGATTTGATGCATGACTTCTTGCCTTTAGTTCAGACTCATTAGTGCCTAAGAACACTTTGTTTGCACTGCAGTACTAATCATTTTGATAACTATGGAACAATCCGTCTCTACATGGAGGAATAAAGACACATTATTGAATACACTGTACTGACGTTCCAAAATACTATTTATTCAATAATCTGTTATGAATCAGCTTTCAGCTACCTAGGGCTACAAAACTGAAATCTCTTTCACGCAGAACTTTTAAATAAATATTTGTGTGGAGCATCAATACTTGGCATTTACATTTTTAATTAGTCATTATGATTTCTTGCATCTATATTACGGTCAGCAACATCCTGTGTGAGATCAGCATTAGGATCATATTTGTGTGTGATTTAACGAATAATCAAAGAGTAATCCTTTGGTTGTAGCCCACATTATTGTTTTATGGGACCATATTCTTAAATTTTTGCCCATTAATAATCACAATCCATTTATTCATTTTTTTAAATTGTTTAGCTGTTTTTAATGCTAAATTAAGGTGCCTTATGAATGATCCATACATATATGAGAACTTAAAACAACTGTGCTTGACTGAATTCCTTTAGATCAGATGAGCCAAATTCAGATATGGGATCATGTACTCTCCCTCCGGTGGTTAGAAAGCAACGAATTGATGCTACTGGCCCCGAAAGTGAAGTTTCAATGTCATTAAATAGGACAAAGGAGAAAAAATCAAAAGCATATTAACATACTGATAAGAGAGGCGGCTAAAGTAACACATGATCCACACCACCTAAGAAACATCGTGAATGAGTATTGTAGAGAAATTACAACAAAAACTCACGAAACAAATATAGCACCAATAAGTAATTATGCACTAAATACAAAGATTTTACTACCGACCACACAGAAAAACGTCAATAAAACTGTTCACAATCTGAAAAATTAAAATGTTATTAGATTTAGATTTAATACCAAAGCGTCTTCTGAAACAACACATACAGAGTATACAAGCTAACTTACGAATTATAATAAATGAGGCATGAATGTCAGGGAATTTCCAGAGTATTTCAAAGAAGTAAGAGTTGTGCATAAGCTAAAGAAAGGTGATACAGAAGTCGTCGAAAATGATTAGCCCATTGTCCTGCTTTCATAATTCTCTTAAAACAATATAATTTATTATGAAAGGTAGAATAATGAATTACTGGAATAAACAGAAGCGCATAAGTGAATCACAATTTGGTTTCTTTAGTGGTAGAAATACAGAATTAACCACAATAGAACTAAAAAATATCGTACTTGATTCTCTTGACCACTAGGAATAACGGATTTAGCTAATGACAGGTTCCAGTCCTACCTAGCAGACAGTGTACCTACATTAGAGATAACACATACCTCAAATAAGGCTAAAATTTCAGTGAGGCACTTATCAGAACCAAAATGGATTAATATAGGTGTTCCTCAGTGTAGTATATTAGACCCAATACTTTTCCTGATGTACATAAATGGCATTCCCAATAATGTTGGTCAAGAAGAAATATTTCTTTTTCTGATGACAGCAGTCTATAGGCACTGAGAAAACAACAGAAGCCCCTACCGAGAAAACAGTCGGTTAATATGCAATAAAATTACATTGACCACAAAGAAAACGAAGGCCATGCATTTCGGTTTAAAGGGGTAAAATAACGCCATTAAATTAAATGTAAATGGCATCCTGTAGACTGCAGAATAGACACAAAATTTCTAGGGACTAATGTTGATTCTGTTGAAGTGTGAACACACAAAAATACCTGCAAGCAGGATATCACCACCATATTATGCCCTTGGAGCCCTGTCGCCAGTGTATAACAGCCACTGTTTTATTTACATACTATTCATATGTGCAATCAGTTCTTACCTATGAACGTGGAAGTAGGTCTCGACTGAACTTGCTTGTACAAAGAAAGGATAAACATGAAATTCAGAAAAGTATTTCCTGCCACACTGTACAATAAACTGCCTAAGGATATTAAAGAGATTACTACAACTGACTTATTTAAATAGGCAGTTAAAAAGTGCCTGTGCAGCAATACATTCCATACAGTTCAGGGATAGTTACATAAGGGTCTGGTTAAAAAAATGGCTCTAAGCACAATGGGACTTACCATCTGAGGTCATCAGTCTCCTAGACTTAGAACTACTTAAACCTAACTAATCTAAGGACATCACACACATCCATGCCCGAGGCAGGATTCGAACCTGCGACCGCAGCGGGCAGGCGTTCCTGACTGAAGCGCCTACAGCCGCTCGGCCACAGCGGCCGGCAAGGCTTTGGTAAAATACAAGTAAATAATAGTAACGAGAGCAACTCCTCTACGCCGGTCCGAAGCCCGTGGCCTTATCATGCAAATGATGAGGAAGGAGGAGGTGGAGGAGTAACAGCCTCGTAAAAATAACCAGGGCTCACCTCGCACAGATGATAGCACCCTATGAGGGGTCCGTGCTAGGGTTACAGTGTACACTTGATGGGCAGTCTCACTTGCAAAAAGTGACAAATTGGTCAGTGTCTGTTCACCAAAGGTGCGACTAGAAACTTGTTCCTCAGAGGGAAGAACGCTGAGTAGTATCGTTAGGGGACTTGTTCCCGTAACTCAACAAGCAATCAAAAATGAAGATACGCTTTGTAAGAGATTTTACCCCAGGAAGGACCCATCTCCCATTTCCAAGGAAATGAAAAGTAGGCATTCGGATTCTGGGCGCCTACAACATCGTGCAAAGAATGAGTTGGAGCATTCTGAAACCTGCTTTAGACAACAAGCCATAAAATCAAACACACAAACATAAATTACCTAGCCCTTTTTAATGCAAAATTCACTCTTAAAAACAGGGAAATTTAAAACTAGCACTGCAAGAAACAAGATTTACTAATGAATATCCCTTCGTTTCATAAGTATTTACGATATTATGAAAAATATACTCCAAATTGGAACAGGTTCCATTGTAAACAAAAACATATTAAACTCAATAACATATTTAAATCAATTAATGAAAGACTTTTGACACTAACATTTAAATCATCAAACAAAGTTAACGTTATTTTAAATACACATGCAACAACAAAAAAGAACTCAGGAAGAGCAAATAGAACAATTTTGGCGAACTTTGTCAAACATCCCAGATCACATTTAATTCGCATTTTCACCAGCAACTATAGTGTGTTCCAGGTTTAAACTATAATTCGCATTCAAGTCTCGGTTGAGACAGAATTTGAATTCCACGGTTCGGTCTCTCAGAGGAAACAGCGAGGAATGTTAACTACTGCCGAGAAAATGGTTCGCGTTAGTTGAGAGTAACACAGTGCAGCTCTCGCCCAGTCCCTCAAAGCAGCATTACACACCGCGCGTGATGTCATCGCGGTGTGAGGTGACAGTATTCGCTTTCAGAAAGTGTGCGCCACGCGGGCTGGGGAAAGCACCGAAATCGCGAGATAACTTAGTAGCTGACTTTCATTAATGTAGCTGCAGCGTCATTAAAATGGGGGGCCTGGCTTTACGATTCCGGAATGAATGAGTCCCATTCATGTTTGTATTAACACAGACGCATATGGCCAGTAATACGATAAGAGAAGAAAATACGCCCGAACGTAATGAAGGGGTGTCCTTTTTTTTTCCGCTGCGCATCTCTCCATGCATATTACACTGTAAGACGGATTCTAATACAAACGGGTTCATTGTGCTCCACGCTTCCTGAAGTAACTGCGTAACACAAATAAAACGATGACAAAAAACGAGAGCGCGCTGCTTGCATGTGTTACCACTTCGTGACGGCCGGTATAGTCGTGTGCAAGCACGCTAACGCCTACGGCGGGTCGCAGCAGCAGTTTACGGGACCTCAGCAAGCACTACTCTGGCACCGGTGAGTCGCACATCCGCTTACAGCTCTCTCCTCACTGGTCATTACAACCATGTCGATGGCCAAGTCGATGGAGAGAAAAACAACGGTGAGATTTTGCTGCGTTTCGATAGGAGTTGGTGAACGTAATGAAAGATTCTTTAGTGCTCATTTCCGCCGCCAAGCGAGTCGACACAACAAGTAAACACTGGACTCGAATGCGGAAGGACGGCGTTTCGAATCGACGTTCTGCCATCCAGATGTAGGTTTCTCGTTGTTCACCTAGATCGCTTAAGTGTAATGCCGAGACGGTTCCTTTGAAAACGACAGTGCTGATTGCGTTCCATAATTCCAATCACTAGTCGTGGATGGGACATTAATCTCGCTTCCTTCGTCACTGTCTTCCTCATCATTATCACGAACATTGTCGTAACATTAATTATCCCCACAAAAACTGTCATCATCATCGCCGGCCACTGCGGCCGAGTGGTTCTAGGCACTTCAGTCCGAAACCGCGCTGCTGCTCCGGTCGCAGGTTCGAATCCTGCTTTGGATATGGCTGTGTGTGATTTCCTTAGGTTAGTTAGGTTTAAGTAGTTCTAAGTCTAGGGGACTGATGACCTCAGATGTTAAGTCTTATAGTGCTTAGAGCCATTTGAACCATTTTTGTCATCATCATCAACAATCACTAAGAAAAAACAGACGCACTAATCTAAACACTTGTCACAGACTTTCTCAGTTCTTTTCATACTTTCTTTTCATTTTTAGCTCTGTGTAACTATATTCTCCAAGTTATACTTACCCCACTTTTTTGTTGTCTTTCGGTATTAATTCAACTATAATTGCTGATTGCTTTTCATTTAAACTAAAGGTTTCATCTTTAATGTAGTTGAGCTGTCGATCTTCAGCTCGTACATTAAATTAATTAAAAATGCTAAGGAGCTGGTGATAAGTAGGTTGGATGTGTTAAAAATGTCATGGTGATGGAAAAACAGTGATTATCGGTAGCGTGAAAGAACACTGATTCGTTTGTAACAAAACCGACATCGAGCATTTGGAACACTGTCAGCATTTGGACGCTGTCATCATCATAAGCGGCTTGTAGTGAAGTTGTGTGCTTATCGAATACAGTCTCAGTTGTGTGACTGGAATCGTGATTTCCTATCAGAGAGGTTACAGTTCGTAGTAATTGACGGAAAGTTATCGAGTAAAAAATGGTTCAAATGGCTCTGAGCACTATGGGACTCAACTGCTGAGGCCATAAGTCCCCTAGAACTTAGAACTACTTAAACCTAACTAATCTAAGGACATCACACACATCCATGCCCGCGGCAGGATTCGAACCTGCGACGTAGCGGTCGCACGGTTCCAGACTGTAGCGCCTAGAACCGCTCGGCCACTCCGGCCGACAGTTATCGAGTAAAACAGAAGTGATTTCTGGCGTTCCCCAAGGTAGTGTTACAGGCCCTTTGCTGTTCCTTATCTATATACACGATTTGTGAGACAATCTGTGCAGACGTCTTAGGTTGTTTGCAGATGACGCTGTCGTTTATCGACTAGTAAAGTCATCAGAATTTCAAAACAAATTGAAAAACGATTTATACAAGATATCTGTGTGGTGCGAAATTTGGCAACTGACCCTAAATAACGAAAAGTGTGAGGTTATCCCCATGAGTGCAAAAAGGAATACCTAAAACTTCGGTTATACGATAAATCGGTCAAATCTAAAGGCCGTAAATTCATTAAATACCTAGGAATTACAATTACGAACAACTTAAATTGGAAGGAACACATAGAAAACGTTGTGGGGAAGGCTAACCGAAGACTGCGTTTTATTGGCAGGACACTTAGAAAATGTAACAGACTGAATACATTACGCTTGTCCGTTCTCTTTTAGAATACTGCTGCGCGGTCTGGGATCCTTACCAGATAGGAGGGACGGAGTATACCGAAAAATTTCAAAGAAGGGCAGCACGTTTTGTTTTATCGTTAAATAGAGGAGAGAGTGTCACTGAAATAATACAGGATTTGGGATGGACATAATTAAAACAAAGGCGTTTTTCGTTGCAGAGGAATTCTTTCACGTGATTCTAATCACCAACTTTCTCTTCCGCATGCGAAAATATTTTGTTGACACCGACCTACCTAGGGAGAAGCGATCACCATGATAAAATAAGGGAAATAAGAGCTCGTCCGGTAAGATACAGGTGTTCGTTCTTTCCGCGCGCTATACGAGATTAGAATAATACGGAAGTGTGAAGGTGGTTCGATGAACCCTCTGCCAGGCACTTAAATGTGACTTGCAGAGTATCCACGTAGATGTAGATGAGATCTAGATGTCAGCGTTTTGATCGAATGTAAAATTCATGCTACAGGACTGACTTCTCTTTTGCTTGCGGCCTGAGAACCATGCACTCATCTCTCAGGGTTTTAGAAACTTTTCTATGATTTTACAGGGTTAGGTTACATTTATTTAAAAATGTCATAATTTTAAAATTAATATATTACATTGATGGAGGAGAGGTGCTATACTAGTTGGTAATGTTCGATGAGATCTCATTAACGGCTGAATGGCATTCTTTTTCTGATTTTTATGGACTATACATTCGGAAAAAAAATTGATTGAAATCTTCTCCTTCCCTATTAAAGATTATCTCGAACCATTTTTCAGTGAACGTGGGTGGCGAATGAACAATGATTAAATCTTAGGCGAATTATGACACTGATAAACTTTTTCGTTGCCTTAATTGTGTGGAACCAGGCCTCAGAGTATGTTTGGCAGTGTCTTTACCGGATATAACACCTTACTGCGTATCGGTGACTGATATTCTTCTCCCGTAGACACCTACTTCTATGTTCTGTAGTCTTCAGTTCTGATGACGGTAATAAGTTGTTTTCATATGTGCCGTTTTGAGCGGCAGTCTTCGTAAAGTCATGGACTATTTAATTACATTTCATGTTAGCCTATTCCTTGGTCCACATACATTTGGCCTCCCTCCCGCGATTTTCATTTTCCTCGGTGCCTTTAGTAATGTCCATTAGCGGTGGATTACTGTTCTTAAGCAGACATAGTGTCTATGTATCTTGGATCAAGCTAAGCCAAACAGGGCAGACTTAGCTCATGCTCTTTAGTGTGAAATGAAGCTGGAAAAATTTTCCCTTGTCTAAAGTAATAATGATGACATGCACTGCTATAAATGCTGCCAAGGTCAACATTTCTCCGAAGACCTGTGGTTAATAAAACAGTTTTACAGCTTAATAACCTATGTTTAACACTGGATAATTCACCACTGATATAATGTCAGCATACGAGCCAAACAAATGCATGACGAGGACAGCGGAGCACACGTGGAAATGCTGTACTGGGACACTACTTGTATCACAAGCAGTTATATGCACTCACTGAACTGTCAATCAACAAACAATACGGGGATGTACACTCTCAAATACAAGCACACAGTAGCATCTGTTTCTCCTGTAATCAGCTGATAAGTAGTCGGAAAACTGTGCAGTTTCTACTCAGATTCATATAAACGTTTATTATTGATAAAGATTTTGACTGCCTTCTTGGTCCTTACTCATAAATTTAGACGACATTGTCCGTGGAGCGTAGCAATCTGGTGCTATACTTTGGTTAAGACAACAGTCGAGATCGCAATAACATTTGTTTATTATGACCGGCTTCGGCTCATGTTAAAGCCATCCTCAGATTTTTTGGGCTCCCTATAGCTGGTGCTGAGTATCACGTGAAAGTCGAGGAGCCGGCAGCACCCCTCCCAAAAAAAGAAAAAAAGTACAGCTGGGGATGGCTCTAACACAAGCTGAAACCGATCACAACAAACAAGTGTTATTACGATCTCGATTTTTGTTTTAACCTTTGTCCGTACTGATTGCTATCTTCACATACAAAGGTGTTTTTGACCAAACTGTACCTTGACTGCTAGACTCGATCAAACCGCTGATGAAGAGCAAAATGATCAATACCAGTACGATACCACAGTTAGTCAGTGCTTTGCTTAGCCATTGCGTTTTCCAATGTGCTAATGAAGTTCAAGTTACGTCTCTGTGTAGCTGAACGAATGCAGTTTATATGTTACCATAGGCGTTACGTCTCAATTAATTTGGAGCATCTACACAGGTCTGAAATACGTGCACATACATATTTAACATGCGACACTTTCCATGTGGTTATTCTTAGGCTATAAACACTTTTGATACTTTTTGACAGAACATATATTTTATTACTTGCATCGTGGTCGAAGATGGTAATTAACAACTAAATAACAGAACAGGTGTCAAATTTTAAATATCTGGTCTGTGACATGAGTTATAATTATGATAATTATACGGATGGAAACACGAACAAATTTTTAGCAGTGTGTGAAACAACACATAGAACATTTAAAACAAAACAAAAAATCCGATAAGACACAAAAATTTGTTTGACAGTACTGCGTTGGTATAAGTACTGTGACAAGGAAGTGAGACTTTGATAATAACAAGAAACGCTGATAGAGATGCGATTATTGAGGAGAGTGAAGGGCTACACAAGAAGAGGTTTAATTAAAAATGAACACGCTCTGAATGAGTTAAATGTACACTTTACTACTGAAGAAATAACTGAACGCAGTAATAGATGGTATCAACCTGTGAATAGACTATGAGAGGAAAGCCCACTCAAGAAAATCTGTAAATGAAATTCAAAAGAAAGGAGAGACATCTGTCGACCAAGGAAACGACGGACATAAATTTTGTGAGGGCACACACCTAATCCTTGTCTATAAAATGTCAGCTACAACGACGGCGATGAGATAACAACAATAACAATGTATTAAAACACAAACGAATTACAGACATTGGCTTCGAGTGGGTACTAATTAAAATCAATGGGGTAAGTTGAAGCTGGCCGGAGTGGCAGAGCGGTTCTAGGTGCTACAGTCTGGAACCACGCGACCGCTACGGTCGCAGGGTCGAATCCTGCCTAGGGCATGGATGTGTGTGATGTCCTTAGGTTAGTTAGGTTTAAGTAGTTCTAAGTTCTAGCAGACTGATGACCTCAGATGTTAAGCCTCATAGTGCTCAGAGCCATTTGAACCAGTTGTGGTAAGTTGAAAGTTTTATCGGATCAGGATTCGAACTCGGGTCTCCCACGTTCTAGGCAGACGCTCGGACTTCTGAGTCATCCAGATGCAGCTGTCACCGCATCTTCCCGGACTAGCCTGGCACACCTCCCGCCATAACCAATTTCTCAACTTATCCACACACTACTAATGTAGTGCCCTTTGCACATTATCCTCATTACTCGCGGCATTTCCCCGATTCCTATAGGAGTTCGAGCCTGGTGTGCATCCACAGTAGAGAGATCGTTGGCCGTCCTCCCCTTAATTATATATAGGTGGTGTCCGCTCTTTCGGACATGTCGAAATGCAGCGAGTAATGAGGATAATGGGCAAGAGGCACTACATTAATAGTCTGTGTAAAAGTTGAGAACTTGGGTCAGATGGGAGGCGTGTTAGTGTAGTCCATGCAGTTGGGATGACCATGTGCCCGGATGGCTCAGTGGTCAGAGCATCTGCATATAAACAGGAAACCCGGGTTAGAATCCCGGTCCGTCACAAATTTTCAACTTTCTCCATTCATTTAAATCAATGTCCACTCGCAGCCAATGTAATTGCAATTCCTTTGTACGAGCGCTATTCGGAAAGTAAGGAACCATAGGTCTCGAAATGGAAACCACAGTGAAAATCAAAATTGTTTTATTTGTAACGGTTAGCTACACCTTCCAGCTACTTCTCTACACAGTCGCCGCTCAGACTTTGACATCTGTCGTAGCGTTGTACCAACTTTTCAATTTCCTCGTTATAGAAGACAGCCTCCAGTGCTTTTCGACAATTTTCTACTCTACACTGCAGCTCGTTGTCTGTGTCAAAATACTGTCTTCATAGCCAGCGGTTCATCTGAGCAGAGATGAACCTCAGGGGTAGCCAATTATGGGCTGTATTGTGGGTGATCAAACACTTCCCATTGAAAACGCTGCAGGTGCATCTTCATTGCTCCTGCAGTGTGTGGCAGAGAATTGTAGTGTAGAACGAACTGCATTACAATTATGTTATGTGGATTGCATAGTTTCAGGCGAAATATTTCGCCAGGGCCTCATACTTGGCGGGAGAAACTAATTTCTAGCTATCTTTACGTCCTCACTGTGAGCACAGAACTGAAAACAGCGACATGATGTGATCGACAGGCGTACTAGACACAGAACCCAACGCATCTGTGCAAAGCTTCATCAGATTTTCACTGTATTTTCCATTTCGCAACCGATAGTTCCTTACTTTGACAATAACCCTCGTACCTCAATTCATAGTGGCTTCTGGACCAAAATTGTGATGTGTTTGTAACCTGAAAGGACGATCTACAACATGTAAGATAAAGCTGGTTGATGAAAAGAAAATGTGTATGCATTCCAGGCAGCTTGTAGAGGCTTCGAATTAACTAAACCTAAACGCACGTGGAAAAAATCATTAATTTAAAAATATCGTTATTATAAAAGTATTGCTTTTGGATTAAGGGGATTTGACTTAGGTTCTCGTACATCATTTTTGCTCATTCATACATATTATAATGATGTAAGACAGTGGAATAACGTAACATTACCAAAGCTTCCCTCCTTAGGAACGTGCCAACAGCCACAATAGTATTAGTGTAGTGCGAACCGTGAACATGACTTTGGAACGTCTGTTCTACACGATTTCATTAGCGCAATACCAACGAATGGTAGACTGGTTACTTACAAAATACCAGTTCATTTCATAATTTACCTTTGAAACATCGGCTAATATTTCGTCTGTAACAGTCCTTTTGCCAGCAGAACTTTCAGATGTGTGTACACGGTCCAGTCACATTAATGTGACCACCACCTATTTTTGACGGCAACGGCAAAGAGCGACTCACAGACGGCAGGTCGCAGCACTGGCAGTGGAGGATATATCAATCGTGTCGGGAGGACGCGGAGAAAAGTGCAGTCGTTGTCGTAATGTGGAAACGGAGCGATTTCTCTGGTGACGAAATCGCCATGATCAGTGGCTTTCGTGCCAGGGGTGGAATCATTCCCAAACGCCTACGTAGCGAACTGTTTGCCTCCCGCCATGGTTAAAGTATGGGGACTATAGCAAAATGGAGCCGAGGCAACTGTCGAGCACAACGGACCATAGATGACAGGGATAAGCTACGGCTGCAGAGGTGTGTACGGGCAAATAGATGTGCAGCTGTTGAGCAAGTGAGGGACTGCAGTGTCTCTTCAATGACCGTTGAGCGAACATTGCTGTGCTTGGGCCTTCGCCGTAAGTGCCTCGTTCATGCACCCATGCTGACTGTTGTTCATCGGCGATAAAGGCTGGAATTAGCACACCGGTATCACAAATACACGGCCGCTGAGTGGCGACAAGTGGTCTTTCCAGACACATCACGTTTTATGCTCCGTCGGACGGGAAACGCCTGAAGGCAAATACCCTGCAACAATCATCGGAAGGATCCATGCCGATGGAGTGAGTATTATGGTCTGTGAATGTCTTCGTGGCATTACCTAGGTGGTATCGTCATTCTGGAAGGTACACTGTATCAACACAAGTATGCATCTATCCTTGGGGACCATGTCCATCCCTTCATGCAGTTAGATTTTCCGCGGCACAATGGCATCTACCAGCAGGACAATGCAACGTGTCACACAGCTCGTAGTGTAGGTGTGCGGTTCTAAGAGCACCAGGATGAGTTTACTGTACTCCTCTGGCCACTAAACTCCCCGGATTAAAACCCGATAGAGAACCTGTGGGATCACAACAATCGGGCTGTTCGCGTGATGAATCTTTAACCGAAAAACATAGCGCAGCTCGCCACTGCACTGACTTAGGCGTGGCTCCACAACACTGTCGGTACCTTCCAGAACCTGACAGACTCTTCCTGCACGTCTCGCAGCTGTCCGCGATGCAGAATGATTGTTCAGGCTTTTGACACGTGTTCACATTACTGTGACTAGACAGTGCATGACAAGAGAATTGCTTCCATGAAAAAAACCAATCGCTGCTAATGGCTACGTCCAAATGTTGTAGTCATATTGGTTTTAATATTATGTCAGAAATATTTGTTTAAGTTATCCAAAAGGCATAACACCTTCTTGACATTGACCATGTAGCAACGAAAGAGGTCCATTTGTGTTGATATTGAACACATCAGAATAGATGGGGCACTTATCTAAATGTAGCTACGTACTATGTATAAAAGCACTTCCTCGTTACGATAAATTAAAATGTTGTGTGACTAGGGCCTCCCATCGAGTAGACAGTTTGCCGGGTGCAAGTCTTTCGATTTGACGCCAGTTCGACGACTTGCGCGTCGATGATGATGAAATGATGATGATTAGGACAACACAACACCCAATCACTGAGCGGAGAAAATGTCCGACCCAGCCGGGAATCGAACCAGGGCCCTGAGGTTTGACATTATGTCACGCTGACTACTCAGCTGCCGGGGGCGGACCTTGCTAGGATAGCCGGCCGCGGTGACCGTGCGGTTCTAGCGCTGCAGTCCGGAACCGCGGGGCTGCTACGGTCGCAGGTTCGAATCCTGCCTCGGGCATGGATGTGTGTGATGTCCTTAGGTTAGTTAGGTTTAAGTAGTTCTAGGTTCTAGGGGACTGATGACCTAAGGTGTTAAGTCCCATAGTTCTCAGAGCCGTTTGAACCTTGCTAGGATAAGCAATGGTGAAACACTTGTTACTGTTTTTTTCGGTATTTCACCTGCTTCTAGTGGAAGACAACATAATCAGTGAGGATGAATGGCCTATCTCTTACTTAAATTTGTAAATTTATTGCAAAACTTGAAGTTACAAAACTGAATAAGGTAGATATTAAGCATCAAAATAGCTCAGCCTAGATGCAGATGTAGGAATCAATTTAAATTTGTTCTCGATTTTACCCATGCTCAGTCACACACTAAACTCAAAAATTGACTCAACTATCACTCTTCGCCATCCTTAACGAGCGCAGCTATCGGGTCTTCAATGTATTCGTTACACAGGTTTACACCTCTGCCGATAAATACATACTCGTCTTATTCTGTTGCGTGGTATCTCCGTCACGACATAAAACCAAATGGAATTTATTTCTTCAACGTGGTAAGGATTTAGCATACGTAGTACACAGCTTTATTTTCCAAATAAACAGCTCACTGGCTGAATGTTTTAACCTAACTGGGGCTTGGTGCATTAATAACAGTCATCATCATATAGCTTCATGTTAAGTTTCTCTTTTATTTTGTAAACTATTGAAGATGAATTTTTTCTCTACATATTTATACGTCTTAAGAACTTATCAAAATGCAGTCACACGTATCTCCGGCATGCGATAGTAACGTCACTGTTTTGTAAAGCAGAGAGTTTTAGTTCGAATCTCGGCAGGGCTATGTGTTTTAAAAGTATTCACTCTCAGTGTAGTATATATCGTAATATCAAACGATAGAACACGTACGCATGTGTATGGGATACACACAATCAAAAAAGGATTCTTCTGTAAAAGGCAATACATTAATGTGTATACATATATGACTAAAACGTCAAATACTGGTTGTGTGTCGACTGTCTGCTCTGGTAACCTAATATTATTTCTTCAATCGGAGATCGATATCACATGATGATGTTCCGTCTACTGTACTTGAATATTAATGAAACGTCGAAGTACAAGATTTGAGAACTGTCGATAATCTCGCTGAAACATTCGCAAAATTTTCGAGGCGACAATTGTTAATGTGTCTCCGAAATGGGAACACTCCGTTCCATACAATACTACGCTGTGCAACAGAATTAAAGGATCACGTTTTTGAAACCCCGTAATTGTCTTCCATTCGACGCATAAGTTTCAGATTTGGCTCAATGGTGCCTACATCCTTCCTCTGTGATGGTGCAAATTCATGGCACCCTGGGACGTCAGTATCGGGCTCGAAGAAGCATCAAGCGACAAAACGTCGGCACATGTGAAAGAAAGGCCCTAAATCAGAAGTTCATGTGACGTGTAAAGTCGTTTAATGATGTCACGTAAGCACCAAATTTGAACAGAATCCTGCCCAGCTCCACCGCGGACGTGTCACACAATGGGAAGATCGTCACATGTGCTTTTACCGACATTTCACCCCTTCTTTTGACGCCTCTGTGACGGAGGTGCGACCGGCGATATCCAGCGTGTAAATCACGCTGTTTTCTTATGAGTGACCGAAGAAAAGGTTTCAGAAACATCGCCGCTCAGAATGGATACAAGTCCTCAGAGTGTGGAATAAACGGTGTCAACGATGCCACCCATCTCCTTGGGCGTTGATTCCCGCACATTTCGCGGTGGAGAACTACAGTTATCAGTGCGATGAGCAACAGGACTACGCTCCTGAGAACCTTTGACGCTGCTGAGACCCTGGACTTTTCAACACCTCTCTGAATACATTGTGGTGTGCAGCCCCAGCGAACGTCATTGCACCCCTTTAGAGTTCAGCTCGACCCCAATTGGTGCTCTCTTGGAATAACTAGCAGCCGTTCAAAATGAGTCGAGAAAATTTGAATGTGATCTGAAGCAGAAAAAGGTGCTTATGGTTTTTCAGCCCTCCTGTTTCACGACGACCTCTGGCATGGTTACGGAGAGGTGCGACATTGGCACATGCATGAATACAACGGCAGAAAGTCCCTATAAGACCCTCCAGTTCGGCCATAGCCTCGGTGGCGCCCGGCCACATTGATTGAGGGTTTTATAAATGCACCTTTACAGAGAAAACACGCAGTGTAGTCCCAGACTCCTGCAGCAGGTAACTGAAATCGGAGGGGCATCAGATGGTTGTAGGTTTTATTTTAAACATTTTAAGAGTTTTCACATAAGAAATTCGGTGGCACCACGCTTCAGCACGCCCTCATACTTTCGTATGGATGTTATTGACTTATCGTAATCTTCTCACGCGTCTCGTTATTCGTTCTATGTCTGCGCATGTGCCTAATTCACAAGAACTCCAGCTGCTGACGAAATGTTCTGGAACCTCCTGCATTAACATCTTGTTTGTGGTGTCTTTACAGATGCAATACACTTTTCCAGAACACTTGGAACAACACTAAGCCTTCGATTCGCCTAATGTAACACTAATATTACGTGTTCATCCACTTCATACCACTATGCAGTGTAACTTATAAGTTTTGAAATGACTTTGCGCGTCAACGATTTACCATTAATCATATAATCGAGTACACTCGGGTTTTTCCTGTTTGTTACTGCATTCTATTGTAGTTATTCATTTTAATGAGATGTGTCAGCCGGCCGAAGTGGCCGTGCGGTTAAAGGCGCTGCAGTCTGGAACCGCAAGACCGCTACGGTCGCAGGTTCGAATCCTGCCTCGGGCATGGATGTTTGTGATGTCCTTAGGTTAGTTAGGTTTAACTAGTTCTAAGTTCTAGGGGACTAATGACCTCAGCAGTTGAGTCCCATAGAGATCAGAGCCATTTGAACCATTTTTTTTTAGATGTGTCATTCATTAACCCACATGAATATCACGTCCAAGTCTGATTAAATTCCCTTACTATCGGCGGAAGGAACAAAGATGAGGGTTCGACGTCACGTTGACGACGTGATCATTATGGATCGAGCACAAGTTCGGACTGGGGAACGATAGGGAGGGAAATCTGTAACCACCTCGAAAGATTTACGGAAATCACGGAAAACCTAAATCTAGATGGCCATACGAGGATTTGAACCACAATCCTCCCGAATATTATTCTGTAGTCCTACCACTGCGCCACTTATTTCGGTTTCCAAGTGTTGTTTAAAAACGTTAAAATCTTCTAGATCTGATACTACTTCTGACCCTACCTGATAAATCGTGTGTAAGGACGTTAGCCTCTTCCTCATCTCATACTACTGCTAACCCTATCTGATAAATCATTTGTATGTACTGAGACCATCAGTGCTTCTATTACACTTCCACTGTGGCTTCAGTTTCTGTAAAATACTTAATACAATAAAAAGTCAATGTTTGCATCGTATAATTATTATTAATATCACTCATATACAATATTATTCAAAGAACTGTGTCAAGACAATATCTTGAACCGCATTCTCATTAGCTGGCATGTATTTTAGAGAGTCAGGATGTGACGAGTTATGAAGCCAGAGAGAAGAGTTGCTGTGCAAGTGGCAACTTGAGTCAAATGTGAATCATTGAAGCACCCTATATAGTATTTCCCTCATAAAATGCTTAAAATCCACGTTCATTTATGCTATTTGTAAGTGTAGTTCCATTCATATACTCTTTCCCCCCTACTATTATTTAAATTTATTATTTTAAGCTACTTAAGTAGAGAGGTAAAGAGAGAGAACCCAGTACGTTGCCCTCGACGGCGAGGGTTCATCAGAGACTAAGGTATCGTCAGCAGTGACCCAGGAAAGTGTCCGCCCCCGGTAGCTGAGTGGTCAGCGCGACAGAATGTTAATCCTAAGGGCCCGGGTTCGATTCGCGGCTGGGTCGGAGATTTCCTCCACTCAGGGGCTGGGTGTTCTGTTGTCCTAATCATCATCATTTCATCCCAATCGACGTGCAAGTCGCCGAAGTGGCGTCAAATCGAAAGATTTGCACCCGGCGAACCGTCTACCCGACGGGTGGCCCTCGTTCAAAAAATGGTTCATATTGCTCTGAGCGCTATGGGACTTAACATCTGAGGTCATCACTCCCCTAGACTTAGAACTACTTAAACCTAACTAACCTAAGGACATCACACACATCCATGCCCGAGGCAGGATTCGAACCTCCGACCGTAGCAGCCGCGTGGTTCCGGACTGAAGCAGCTAGAACCGCTCGGCCACCGCGGCCGGCGAGGCCCTCGTCACACGTAACACGACCCAGGGAAGTGTGATAGGATTGCTCTTATTCTCTGTACGTACTAATGATCTAACGAACGGGGTGAATGGCATTTTATGGCTGTTTGCTCTTGAAGTCGAGGTGCGCGGGAAGGTGTCGTCCTTGAGTGACTGTAGGAGCATACAAGATGACTTAGACAAAATTCATAGTAGGTATGATGAATGGAAGCATGCTCTAAATGCAGAAAACTATAAGCTAATGCGGGCGATTAAGAAAATCAATCGTGCAACGTTCGAATACAGTATTAACGTGCTGCTTGACACAGTTACATCGATTACATATATAGACGTAACCTTGCAAAGCTGTATGAGATGGAATGGATACGTCAGGTTGGTAATAGGGAAGGCGAATGCTAGGCTTCGTTTTATTGCGAGAATTTTTCGGACGTACAGCTCATCTATCAATGCGGCGGAGTGTAGAACGATAGTGCAACCAACTCTTGAGAAGTGCTCGAATGTTTGAGACTCCCACCAGGCCTGATTAAAGGAAGAAAGCGGAGCAAATCACAGGCATGCTGCTAGGTTTGTTACCGGTAGTTTCGATGAGCACGCAGGTATTACGGAAATGCTCCTTGAGCTCAAATTGGAATACCTGGTGGGGAAGACGACGCTCTTTTCGCGAGCCACTATTGGTGAAATTTAGAGAACCGGCGTTTGTGACCGACTGTGGATCGTACGTTTCGCGTAAGATAAGACGAGAGAAATTATGATTCATACGAGGCTTACAGACAGTCATGTTTCTCTCTCTCTCTATTTCAGAGCAGAACAGGAAAAGAAATGACTAGTAGTGGTACGAGGTGCCCTCCGCCAAGCACCGTGCGGTTGTCTGCGGATTATCTACGTAGATGAGATGTAGTCGAGGAAACGCTACATCCCAGAAGCCAATGCATGAAGCCACTCGTTTTCCGGCAAGGTAATATGGACTGTATTCTGTTGCATTAATTTATTATCTATATTCTTTGTTTTCCGATGATGGTCTTAGCTAACAGAATTTTGGACAAACCAGTAATAATCGAAGGCTATTTTATGCAACAGCAAATCTGACATTTCAATGTTTGAGGACAATCAGGTGCACAGTCAAGGAAAATGGTGATGAATAGTCAACGTAAGACGCTAAATGGGCAAATCGAAGAAAATTATAGCGAATTATTAAAGCTAAAGTGAAGCAGTTTAGACATGGAAAAAGAAATAGTCAGCAAAGGTTTGCAAGAATCACTTTGAAAAATACGGGGAAAACCTCATATCAATAGGAGGTATAGGGACTCTGATAAGGAAAGCACTGAAGGCAGTGATCTGAGGAAGGACGAAAGGAACAGAGGTAGAGACTAAACTGCGAACGCTTACTTCAACAGTTTGAATAAAGAAAGACAAATATTGCGCATTTTAAGCGCTGCTACCAACGTGCGAACTGCGCTATTCGAAAAAGGACTTGCCGAGGTACCTTGCAACGAGAAGTCGTTGTTACAAAATAGTTGGACATGTATTGCTTGTGACTTGAACGAAAATGACAGTTAATGAGACTGTTTGAATATCAGATAATAACTGTCTGTATAGTATCTGAAGCTTAGCCAGTGTTACTGCAGAGTCCTGACCGTGTCTACAACTCACGCACCGCCTCCATGCGCCTAGCACACTTTCCAGGCTCTAATAACCGGTCGTTCCCTGCTGCTGTCTGGCTGATCCTCTTCTCATATTTTTCACGAAAATATTTTTCTGTACGGAAAATTTTTCGCTGCCACTGCTTTTATTTTCCTCCTCTGTGCTTCAACACGCGAAGGGATCTCTAAACCAGTTTTTAGCAGGATTACTACCTGTTTCGTACTGGCTTCAATACAAAATAAAAGACCTTTCCTTTTTCGCCGCGTCTTCATATATTATTTCGGTCTCGGACCACGAGCTTCTCAAACAGCTTCATTATGTTCCGCTTCGGACAAAGTGCATTTCTCAGTCTCGCAGCACCCCTGACTTTTATGCATAACACTGAAAATCACTTGTCAGCGTGAAGTCGGTCGTAAAACGCGGTATTTGCAACACAAAATAAAGGCGTACGAGAACAAAGCCGTAAACTGGGCGAATTATATTGTTACTTTAATAAGTGCCGGGGATTTTCAAAAATTAAGCATTATCAGCATGCAGACAAATGCAATGGGTTATAATTGCAGGCCGGCGCGGTTCACACAAGAGGCCGGGGGAAATGTGGGCGCAGACGAAGCGTCCATAATCAGCGGCCCCGTGGCGTTCATTACTCAGTCACATGACGATGCCGCCCGGCTCCGATAGTTCCAGTCTGCTGCGTCCAAGCATACAATACGAGCGTCCATTCACAATGACGGGTTGTCGATCATATATTGCCAGCAGGTTCGATAAAAGACGCGCCGAGTGGCGGGAAACTGGTTGTAGGTGAATAGAGACGGAATACATCGGAAAATTACTTTTAATAATAAATAACTTTGAATGTGAAGTAATGACGGTGACGTTAAATTTTTATGTACTCTGGACATCAATCGACATCTTCTACTGGAAACTTACTGTGATAAATGGGATCATCATATATTCTGCATTATGGCCACCATTGCAGGGATGTACAGTTCATACAACGAAAATGACCTGTAAATATTTGATTTGTTTTACAAACTCTTCTTCTAAGGTATCCTACAGTTTTTACACTATCTAGTTTTAATACAGGGAGCGAAATGCTGTCAATCACTTATGCAGCAACCATACTGCAGTCGTAAGTGTCGAAGGATGTGGGAATCTGGAAGTAATTAAGAATGGAGAGAGACGGGCGCAGCTTGTCCCTGACGTTAGTCAATCATTGTAGTGAGCTAGCTCAAGGGTATATTTGCAAGGGGAATTAAAATTCAGCCAGATGAAATAAAAACTATAAGGCTTGCTTAAGCCGTGATGAAGTGTATAGAGAAATCAAGGTAAATGTAAAATTCTCTAAATTCTCAACATTATTTCGATATAACTTTGAAAAGACGTTTCCAAAAGTACCCACATCAGTATCAATGTATCACGAAAACAAATGGATAACAGCAGGTATTAAGCAATCCTCCAAAACCTTAAGTACCTCAGTTCCACGAAAAAGTGACAGAATGGCGCAGAGTTCTTGAATTCCTATCATTGGTACAAAACGATTTACATGAAGGTGCTGAATGCTGCGAAAAGGTCATTTAATGGCAAAATAATACTGTGAATTGAACCAAAACAGTCTGGGATGTCATAAAAAAGGAAACAGTGAGAGACAAACAAAGGCATAATAACATACTGATATGGCACAGCGGGGATATTTCCAGAGTATTTAAAACAGGCTAGAGTGGTACATCTGCTAAAGAAAGATAATGCACGAGACAGAAAATTATTAGTACATTTTCCTACTGCCGCCATTCTCAAAAATAATAGAATCGATTTTGAAAGACAGGTTAATGAGTTACTTGGATAACTACAACCCTTTAAGTGAATTATAGTTTGGTTTCTGCAGTAGTATAAATTTGGGATCGGCCTCAGTAAGCCTCACAAAATTGGTACTTGATGCTCTTATGCATCACAGGCATATTTTTATATCTTTCTGACGGTTTTTATACCGTTCGCCATATGAGTCTCCCAAATAAGCAAGAAGCAATACGAATTAGAAGGGGAGCTAATATATGTTTCCAATAATACCTAACAGACAGCGTACAAACAGTTGCGACAACACATACCTCTAATAAATCTAAAGTTTTAGTATAGCACTTATCAGAGCCAAAATATATAATTACAGGAGTTCCTCAGGGCACTATTGTAGGCTTAATAGTATTCCTGATTTATATCAGTGACTTTCCCACCAGTGCTGCCATCACCAAAGAGAATTTTTTCCCCATGACTAAGGCTGGACTGTCCTCCGGTGTAGCCATGAACTGTTCCACGATGTGCACGGTCGTGATATGGTCCCCCAGCAGCGTATTTTGGTACCGGTACAAATCCGTACAAATCCTATTTGGGACGAAGCGGAAGCGCTGTAATATTGTTCGGCATTAATAATGGCATTCATCAAATCTGATTTCACTTTCAGTCTTGCATGACTGGGAATTTTTTTTAAATACAGGCGCTAAAGACTGCATGAACAAGCTACCATCGTCTGTTTGTTAGGTTGGGTTGTGTTTTGTGGCGTGTTTTTCCTTCAAAATGTTACACAGCATATCATCTTCTTCTTCAAGACTCTTCACGTGGCCTTCTTTGTGTTCGCACAGCAGTTTTTTCATGTGCCACTTGGTCTAAATTTTCTCCTCCATAAAACTCATATCTGTCACTATCATCATCATTCTCAATACTAGACTCTGACTCTTACAGTCAGTTGTTACCACTCTTTTCAGTTTTTTGCCTTAATAACTGTCTGGTCTAACTGACCCTTAAGCTCATCCATTTCGGTTGAAGGATTGTCCCTGCAACAAACAAAAACCATTGTAATATTACCATTAGTGTGTACGTGCCTTCATGTGTATGCGTGTCTGTAAACCATATACTGTTGTAGTTTTGCTTCATACGCTTTATCTTTTTGTTACAGATACTTGGGGGTCGGATCCTATTTACACTTTTCAGTACAGAACTGGTCTATCAACTATCTCGATAATTATACGAGACGTTTGCTTTGCCATATGGCGTAAAATGAAGTCAAAATGTTTCCCCACCTCTCGAAAGAGCTATAGATTACCTCAGCAGAAGGATTCCATGAGAGGGCCTACTTTTCTCATTGTGTGGGTGCAGTGGACGGAAGGCACATCAGGATTATAAAACTATAAGGATTATATAATTATAAGAACTATTTTTTCATTCTGTTGTTGGCTGTTTGTGATTTGACGTACAAATTCTTGTTTATAGACGTTGGAGCGTATGGGAAATAGTCCGACTCAACTGTGTTTCATAAGTCAGTGTCAAATAAAAAAAAATACAACATGTTACATTAGATTCCCCTGCACCCAAACCATTGTCATTACCTTTTGAAAGACCTATACTATTTATGTTAGTAGGTGATGAAGGTTTCAGGTTGCCAAAATTTATTTTACACCCTTTCGCGGGAAAGTATTTAGACCTTAAAAAACGCGTGTTCAGCTATAGACTGTGCAGAGCGAAAAGGTAACTTGAGTGTAGTTTTGGAATTCTAGCAAACAAGTGGCGCATTTTCCACAGACCACTCGATGTTAAATTAGACTTAGCAGTGGCTACTGTAAAGACATGTTGCCACCTCCGTAACTTTGTGCTTGATCGCGATGGAATAGAGTTTGAGGATACGTTAACTATTCAGGGATTGCAGAACATGTCACGTTGCTCAGTCTGTGGAGGAAATATTGCGAACAGTATTAGAGATGGCTTTGCAAACTACTTCGTTAGACCTGAAGGCGAAGTGCCTTGGCAGCTGCAAAAAATCTAAGCGCTAGAAATGTTATGTGAACGTTAATGTGGTTAGGCCTCATTGTTCATTTGGCATTGTATTTGTGATGTGCATTGTGCAATTTTAACTACGTTAAGTCAAGTCATATTGTTGCATTCACTGAACTAATTGGAACTTACAATTAAAATTATCGAGTGTCAGGAACTTGTACCTCAATAACATTACGATAAATAAATAAAATTCATTATTGTGGTAGCCACATATGCGTAAATAATTGTAATTAAGAATAATATTATAACTGTATTTTTCGAACCTTAAGGCTGAGCGCCTTAAGACGACGATAAGACGCACCCTTAATTTTGTTATGAGAATTTTGAAATATAAGTATTTTTTTATCATTATTATTTTATCTTCATTCGCCCTGTAGGAGTGACTTCATGGTTTCCACACTCATCCGTTTAGTCCCTTCTTATCGCATTAAAACTGCATAACGGTACACTTGATACTGGTAAACTTAAAAGAAAAGGGATGAGGGATGCCAGTGTGCTTGAAGGTACTACGCTCCTAGCCTCGCACAGGGGTAGCAACAACATTTCGCTAGTCTTCTATTGTCTGAAAAATAAGGTATTAAATTTGAAAAAGGAACATACAACTTACCGATTTTGTTTCTCTCATCCATGCTCTTCTCATTGAAATCAGGCACTAACTTCGTTATAATTTCTTGCAACGCATTCGTTTTCGCCAGTTTGTTGCTATAGTCATCGCTCTTGACATCCAAAATAGCAGGACGACTTTCTACTTCACTTATAAAATATGTTAATCAAATCTAAACTCATGGCTACAACGTGTACAGTGTAATGAACAATGAATGTTTCGCGTTACTGTATCAGAAATGACTGCCTGTCTGTTGGCAAATCTGCACCGCTGTGTCTGTGACCCGTGTCCCAGCGCGAACACTCCAATCAAAACTAACGCCATGTCCGGCGGTGACTGCTGTGAGCACAGTGACCTTGTCCATCACATGTGGCAAGGGTGAGTCACTGCTGGGTCACAGTGGATCGGCTCGGTGAGACAAGTGTAGTGTCCCGGTGTGAATGCTCCAGTTCAAACGAATTCTGTCGGTGACTGTCACTGGTGTGGTCAGCGCGACAGAATGTGAATCCTAAGGGCCCGGATTCGATTCCCGGCTGGTTCGGAGATTTTCTCAGCTCAGGAACTGAGTGTTGAGTTGACCTTATCATCATCATTTCATCACCATCGACACGCAAGTCGCCGAAGTGGTGTCAATGCGAAAGACTTGCCCCAGACGAACGGTCTACCCGGCAGGAGGCCCTAGCCACACGAACCGTCGCTGGTGAACGTCACCAGTGTGCCAGTGTGAAACGGGCATAAGCCAATCACAAAACATGAGAATTGCATGTAGAGAAAGCAAATGAAAGCGTCAAGGAAGCTTAAAATTATTCAATAAGCAACAAAGTGACACTGGACATAAAGAAAACAAATGCCATGAACTTCTACATCTACATAGATACTCTACAATCCACCTTAAGGTCCATGGCAGAGGGTACCCTGTAGCACTAATAGTCATTTCCTGTACTGTCCGCATTCTCGTTTCCCGAGCACGGGGTCCCGGTTTCGATTCCTGGCGGGGTCAGGAATTTTCACCTGCCTCCAGATGACTGGGTGTTTGTGTTGTCCTCATCATTTCATCATATTTCATGAAAGTGGCGATACTGGACTGAGCAAAGGTTGTGAATTTGTACGGGCGCTGATAACCGCGCAGTTGAGCGCCCCACAAACCAATCATCATCATCCTGTACTGTCACACTCGCTAATAGAGTGAGGGAAAAATGACTGACGATATGCCTCCGTATGAGTCCTAATTTCTCATATCTTTGTATTCCTTACACGCAATGTATGTTGGCAGCAGTAAGATCGTTCTGCAGTCAGCTTCTGATTCCGGTTCTCTAAATTTTCTCAATAGTGTTTCTCGAAAAGAACGTTGTCTTCCCTGCAGGCACTCCCATTTGAGTTCCCGAAGCATCTCCGTAACACTTAACTGTTGTACAAACCTACTAGTAACAAATCTAGCAGCCCGCACCTGAATTCTCTCGATATCTTACTTCAATCCGACCTGGTATGGATCCCAAACACTCGAGCACTACTTGAGAACACGTCACTCTAGCGTCCTTTACAGGTGAACCACTCTTTCCTAACATCCTCCCAGTAAACCGAAGTCGAGCACTCGCCTTCCCTACCACAGTTCTCGCATGCTCATTCCGTTTCATGTTGCTTTGCAGCGTTACGCCCAGATATTTAAACGACTTTACTGTATCAAGCATGACCCTAGTAACACTGCATCCGAACATTACAGGTTTGCTCTTCCTACTCATCCGCATTATTTTACATTTTTCTACATTTAGAGCTAGCTGCCATTCATTACTCCTATTGTGTCTACCCACTCGTCTAATATAGGGTGCCAAGGAAGCTGTTTTCTCGGATCGCTAGACAACAATTCATGCAAATTGTATAAACTGAGTTTATTACAGGAAGTTAAACTGACAACATTTAACTTCGGTATTCACAAAGGTGTGTCGCAAGCACATGGCGACATGCAAATGATCAATGCCCTTTGGTATATAAAGTTTCAATGCAAGCAAAACAAAGTTCATAAGTGACTGCTGTAGCAGTTGTATGATGGCTCGTCTTCCACTCCGGCAGCGGCTAGCCGGCGCGGCGCTTGCATTCTCTTCGTGTAGAGACCACTCCAGTCTTGGTGTCTTAGAGAGGGGTTCGTCAGCGTACTATTGGCTGACGTCGTCTCACAGCCGTCTCTGCTCTTCCGTTCTTGATCGCCGTGCCAGCGTCTGCCGTTACGCCGGAACAACACCACGTACAAATTTTGTCTAAGTTATCTTGTTTCTTCCTACAATTACACAACTTCGACACCTTACGGCACACCATAGCATCATCAGCAAGCAACCGCAGATTGCTGTCCAACCTGTCTTCCAAATCGAGGGTGAGTCAAATGAAAACCTTAAATTTTTTTAAAAATATTATTTACTGTGCAGAAGTGGTACAAAGCTGTACCACTTTTCAACATAATCTCCCCCACGCTCAATGCGAGTCCTCCAGCGCTAACAAAGTGCATAAATTCCTTTAGAAAAAAATTCTTTTGGTAGTCCACGCAACCACTCATGCACCGCGTGGCGTACCTCTCCATCAGAACGGAACTTCTTTCCTCCCATTGCGTCTTTGGGTGGTGCAAACATACGGAAATGACTTGGGGCAAGGTCTGGTGAGTATGGTGGATGAGGGAGACACTCAAAATGCAGGTCTGTGTTTCTTGCAACTGTTGTACGGGCAGTGTGGGGCCTTGTATTGTCATGTTGCAAAAGGACACCTGCTGACAGCAATCCACGTCGCTTTGATTCGACTGCAGGCCGCAGATGATTTTTTAAGAGTTCTGTGTATGATTCACTGGAGACAGTGGTCCATCTAGGCATGTAATGCTCCAAAATGACGCCTTTTTCGTCCCAAAAGAGAGTCAGCATAACCTTCCCTGCTGATGGTTCTGTTCGAAACTTCTTTGGTTTTGGTGATGAGGAATGGCGCCATTCCTTGCTCGCTCTCTTCGTTTCCGGTTGGTGGAAGTGAACCCAGGTTTCGTCCCCAGTAACGACTCCTGCAAGGAAGCCATCACCTTCTCATTCAAAGCGCCAAAGAAGTTCTTCACAAGCATCAACACGTCGTTCTCTCACTTCAGGAGTCTGCTGCCGTAGCACCCATCTTGCAGACACTTTGTGAAACTGGAACACATCATGCACAGAGTGGTGTGCTGACCCATGACTAATCTGTAAACATGCTGGAATGTCATTCAGTGTCACTCGGCGGTTTTCCTACACTATGGCTTCAACTACTGCAATGTGTCACAACTGTGGACTCACAATTCGTTGAGCCTGACCTGGACGAGGACCATCTTCCACTGAAGTCACACCATTTGCGAACTTCCTACTCCATTCGTAGACTTGCTGCTGTGACAAACATGCATCACCGTACTGAACCATCATTAGCCGATGAATTTCAATAGGTTTCACACCTTCACTACGCAAAATGCGAATAACAGAACGCTGTTGTTCCCTAGTGCAAGTCGAAGTGGGGCGGCCATCTTTATACTGATACTGAGATGATACGTGTGCATCTGCACTATGCTGCCACCTACAGGCCATTCTGCGCGCTGTTTGTAGCACTCTTGTCAACTTACAGAATAACGGTGCGAAATTTCGATTTTTTTATTAGAAATTTAAGGTTTTCACTTGACTCACCCTCGTATATACTGAACAACAGCGGTCCTGTCACACGTCCCTGGGGCACTCCTGACTATACGCTGTCTATGATGAATACTCGCCGTCGAGAACAATATCCTGGGTTCTATAACTTAAGAAGTCTTCGGGCCACTCACATATCTGTGAACATACTCCATAAGTTCGTACCTTCGCCAAGAGCCAGCAGTGGGACACCGTGTAAAATGTTTTCGTGTAATCCAGAAATATGGAATCTGCCTGTTGACCTTTATCCATAGTCCGCAGTGTGTCATGTGAGAAAAGGACAAGCTGAGTTTCGTACGAGTAATGCTTTCTAAAACGATGCTTATGAGTGGACATAAGCTTCTCAGTCTCAAGAAAGTTTATTATATTCGAACAGAGGATGTGTTCAAAGATTCTGCAGCAAACCGAAGTTAGGAGTATTGGTCCGTAATTTTGATGGTCCGTTCTTTTACCCTTCTTGTATACTGGAGTCAGCCGCGCTTTTTTCCAGTCGCTTGGGACTTTGTGGTGGGTGAGAGATTCACGATAAATGCGGGCTAGGTAAGGGTCCAATGCCGTAGAGCACTCTTTGTAAAACCGAAATGGTATTCTAACCGAATTTCAGTTTGGAGATGGAAAATGGTACTACTAAATTAAATGTAGGTACTAGCTTTAAAGAGAGTGTAACAAAAGCCTAGCTTCTAGGAATGAATACTGATTCTCAGCTGAAGTAGTGCGAACACCAAAAAAATACTTGCAAACAGAATTTAACCAGCATGTTAAGCGATTAGAGTCCTGTCATCAGTGTGTAACAGCCAGTATCTTTTAGTTACACGCTATTCACATGTATACTCAGTTCGTAGCTGAGGTATTCTTCTCTGGGCATTAAACACACAAAATATGAACATAGTTTTCAGATTAAAGAAAAGGGTCATAAGAATAATAACCAAAAATAGTAGCTGAGATCATTGTAAAGATCTGTGCCAAATACTGGGGATTTTAACAGCATCATATTGCATATATTTTGTTACGGTGTAAAGTCAAGCTCCGGCACGCCATTCGGGAACGGTAGAGAAGAGATGGCTGTGAGAAGACGGCCGCCAATCGCACGCTGACCGACCCCTCTCCAGGATGACAACGCGACAGCAGCGGCCCCTGTATGAAGAGGGCATCAGCGCCGCGGCCGACTGGTCGCGGCCCAGTTGAATAGCAGCTCCAAGATTAGGCACTTTTATAGCAGCGTGAACGCTAGTTACTTCGCTTGTACTGTCTATGTATCTAAGCCTTGTGAAAATTGCTTATTTTGTATGTCGCCCTTTTCTTGCGACACATCAGTGTAATTGACAAATTTAAGTATTGTCTCTTTTCATTTTGTAATAAAACTCATTAATACGATTTGTTCGAATTGTTTGTCTAGCGAACCAAGTATGTAGGATTCCTAGACTCCACATCTTTGACGACGAGCATGGAGACATCATACATTTACCAAACAGTAGTAAACATCAAAAATATCATTGGTAAGTACTGTACAAACAGCTATGTCCATGACCATGGAACAACATCTAGACTGAACATACATGTACCAAGGAAAAATAAACGCAAAACTGAAACCAGCATTTTCTACCAACTTGTACTATAAATTACCAAAGGAGATTAAAGAAATTGTTAAAACAAACTTATTTAAAAAGACAGTTAGAAAGTAACAGTTAACCCAGACATTCTGCGCTTTAAAAGATTACTTAGATAACACAGAGTAGGGGTTTAACAAAAAATGTAACACAAATAATAATAACGATAGTAAAACATCTAATATTCAACATAATATTTTCACACTATATTTTTCATCCTTTCTTTTCATTTTCTGCGAAAACGTATTCCCAAAGCTATCCGATGTGTAATACCAACATCTTATCCTCTTTCTGAGCTCAACATCCCACTCGCTATAGATGGATGTTGACTCAGTTTTTCTACCTAGCAGATATGAAGTTGCGGTGCACAGTATAGTCCTGACATCAAATAATAGTGTGTGTAATGTTATGGAACAACGTGCGCGTAGTGCGTGCATTGACTGGGAGTGAGAAAAGGATGAACAGTGTAGCATTAGCCTTTTAATCATTATTAAATGACTTACCTGTGAAACAGTATTTTACACAAGGGGTAAACTGAAGGACAGAGTAGCTTTGTATTCGGAAGGGTGAAAGCTCCAAATTTCATCCAGCCAGCGTGCTTTATGTCTTCTGTGGTTTCCCGAAATTATTTCAGGATAGTTCCCACTATAAGACCACGGCCAACTGTTTGTCCCATTCTTGTCAGTTCAAATGGTTCAAATGGCTCTGAGCACTATGGGACTCAACTGCTGTGGTCATAAGTCCCCTAGAACTTAGAACTACTTAAACCTAAGGACAGCACACAACACCCAGCCATCACGAGGCAGAGAAAATCCCTGACCCCGCCGGGAATCGAACCCGGGAACCCGGGCGTGGGAAGCGAGAACGCTACCGCACGACCACGAGATGCGGGCTCTTGTCAGTCTATACCCATATGTCTGTAAAGGCCTTTATATGTGAATTACTTTATTTTTGTTGTTCTTATGTAGTAATACCGAGACATGTCCAATATCCTTGTAAAAGAGGTCTTACAGATAAACAAAATTATTAATACTACTACTTCTACTATTACTACTAGTACTACTAGTTCTACTGTGTCATAGACGACAAAGGACATGAAAGATCCTTTCAGTGCAGTCGATAGTGTGTTGGAAACAGGCAAAGTGAAAGTCAGTGATGTGAAACAAGTGTAATGGTATGTAGCAGAACTAAACCTGGCGATTCTGACCGACTACGTTAGGCGATGAGATACGCGAAAGCCCGCTTTCTATCGATTGTGTTCGTCAATAAACAAAATTGGCGCATTTGTCGGACTGACAATCCGCATTTAGCGATCGAGAAGTCTCTTAACCCTCAGCGGGTGATTGTGTGGTGCGGTAGCGTTCTCGCTTCCCACGCCCGGGTTCCCGGGCTCGATTCCCGGCGGGGTCAGGGATTTTCTCTGCCTCGTGATGACTGGGTGTTGTGTGCTGTCCTTAGATTAGTTAGGTTTACGTAGTTCTAAGTTCTAGGGGACTGATGACCATAGATGTTAAGTCCCATAGTGCTCAGAGCCATTTGATTTGATTGTGTGGTATGCAGTGTACAGTCACGGAATAATCGGTGCGGTATTCTTTAATGGTTCGGTGACTGCCGAACGGTACGTGAAGGCTCGACCCCTTCGAAGCAGGAGAGTGCTTGATGTCCTGGAGTAGCACGTTGAGGACCGCCTTCTGGGCCCAGGGTACCCAAACGCCACTGGCATGGGCCTCGATTGGTCGCCATATTCTCCGGATCTGAACAAAATCGTTGTTTGAGTACAGAGATTTTGGTTCATTTAGAAGATTCCACCAGCTACGATGTCTAAAAATTGAGGTTAGCCTCTATTCACTGCACAAACTGCAGAAGACACTCCTATTAAGAGTGAAAAAGATATAAGGAGAAATACCTGGTCCTAAAATACAAATGGATACAATTTTTAAAAGAAATTATCCTCGTTATTAGAGCTTACGCTCTTTTGTTTTACAGGTTCCGTTTTTTATTGTGTACCTTCTCCTGTTGACATTATTACTTCCAAAGCAAGTCGTCAGAAAATGAAAAAAATAAAAGAAGGAAGGAATTAAAATTTTAGTTGTCTGGTTTATATTTCACAGTTCTACGTCGATAATAACGAAAAGATTAAAAATTTTGTTTTTCCTTTTACTGAGAACAAGTTTTCATTGGTCTGTCATAGAACAGCCTCAAAGTAGTGACACGCTTTCATTGATCGGTCATATAACAGGTCTCCGTTGAGTGCTGGCTTTCGTTGGTCAGTCATATGCTAGGCCTCGTAGTGGTGGTACGCTTTCATTGGCCCATCATGTTATGGGCCTCGTATTGAGGACATGCTTTCACTTGGTCCTCATAGGAGGGGCCATATAGTGAAAGCATGCTTTCATTGGTCTGTCACTTGACAGGTCTACTATTAAGGACACACTAGCTCTGTCCCTAAGGGACCATAATATGATGGCCCTCGTGCTAAAGGCAGGTTTTCATTTGTCCATTATATGATGCATATTATACCGAGGGTACGTTTCCTTTGGTCCATCATAGTATCATAGGGTTTCTAATGAAGATAGGCTTTCATCTGTCCACCGGATGAAGGGCCATATTGTGAGGATACACTGTCAGTGTTTGCCGATATGCCAGGCTCTGTACTGAGAGCAAGCTTTCACTGGTCCTTTATTTGACAGGCCTCATAGTGAAGGGAGGTTTTCCTTAGTACATAATATCCTTAGGTTAGTTAGGTTTAAGAAGTTCTAAGTTCTAGGGGACTGATGCCCCCAGATGTTAAGGCCCATAGTGCTCAGAGCGATCTGAACCATTTGAACCTTGGTACATTGTGTGAGGCTGTTTATAGTCAATACGCCTTATAGTGAGGATATGCTTTGCTTTATCGATCAATATGATTTCGGTATGCATTCAGGGACAAATTTCATTTTTGACCTTTGGGCTGCCTAGATGCAGAGGCAAACACGCACCATCAGTGACCTTTAACCTTTACTACATGACGTAATGACGATCTCAAATGCATGTTATCATCATATCCCGTGCCTATATACCCTCCCATCCCCTCTCAACCCCTCCCGACAACCCCCATTTAATCACAGACTGGTATCTTATTGGGGATTAAAACAAAACAGTTAATCACATCGTGGTATTTTAACGACCACTGAAACGAAACAAGTGAATTAGCATCTAGCGAATCATCATAGTCAACTTCAAAAGTATCTAAACGATTATTATTTCATGAAGTATTAAAGAATATTAGGTCATTTATCTAAATACACAAAGATATTGACAGTATTGGCAAAACTTAGAGTATTTCACATTGGTATTATTTAAGAAAAATATGTAAGCACATAAAATTCCACCTTCCATTTCTAACTGATTTATTGAGCCAGAATATAAAAGAATAATATACTCGTGAGCATGGTTCAGTGCCTCTACGACTCTAAATTTAAATATTTTAACATCTATTATCTGTATCATTTACAAAAGTATACATGGCAATACAGTCGACTGAAATTACAGGTTAAACTACAATGGCCAACCATCATAGTTCGATTGTTGAAGCACAATTTGTGTAATGAACAATGGACCCTCAAAATAAATATTTCAACATCTAAATTTTCACTATTATTTATCAAAAGTAAAGAAGCTTTGTCAGCAAAATACAGCACAATGTTTATGTTAAGTGTCAGAACGTTATTCTCACATCTAAACTGGTCTGTAACAGTGCAAAACACATGCAGATGACAATGCATTAATGTATTATAGTTTCTCCTCGGCCTAAATCAGACTATGTTACTGGCAGTACTAAAACGATGTATTATTTATCAAAACAATGTACACACACACACACACACACACACACACACACACACACACTCACATACACACAATTGTTGTGTCAATGTTTTTACGACGTATAAAATGTCTGTATTTCTGTTCTATTATACACCTTCTCTAAAATAACATTTCAACTACTGGAAGAGAGTAATTATTGGTTAACCTACACTTGATGCCTAAACCTTCGTTGCAGACTCTCAAATTAACTGTCACAAAGCTATTTCCGTGTCCCTCCAGTTTTTAACAGTAAAAAAATACATATTTCAGACTGTGGAGTAATATGTGACAGTTTCTCCTAGCCATAAATGAGACTATTCTATTAATGATGCAAAAAGGAAGTGAGCAAGTACCATTTTTTGTGGGAAGAAGATGAGAAAATGCCAATTTACGTTACTGGCTGGCTGATATAGCTTTATTTCTATCTTTTGGTCAAAAACGTACCCTTGGTAACATGGATATCTACAAATGTTACATTTTATGACACTTTAACACAACAGACAGTACTACAATGCTCTGTTTAAAGAGATTTTTGGTGTGTAGTACCACATAAACTGCGTGGGGACTGAGACGATGATTCCTCATCGTGATTGCCACCGCAACTCCTGACACTACCGTGTAGCAATAATGATCAATTGATGTATGGTGACTACCATTAACCCAGATACAATTTTGGGACATTGATGGTCAGTTGACAGGGTAGAGAAAGTGAAGAAATGACAGTAAGTTTACATTGTGTTGGTATTATTCCCAATCATGCTGACTACCATTACACCAATGCACAGATTTAGTCAATAATTAAGAAAAATAGTGAGCTGATAGTGGGCGTCAGCTACAAGATTTCAAACAGTATTCTAACACCAGAGCCTGACATTGTATGTACCATAACCCGACAGTGGGTGTCAACAACTGGATCCCAAATAGTATCCCGAGCATGAAACAGTTACAGATTTCTCCATATATCACAATTCCGGCACAAACTTGCAACAAACAGCCACCATACATTGCCATTGTTACACTAATTTGTAGCAAATTAAACCATAAATCACCATTGTTGCATAATTGTTGCAGATTGCCCCATATGTCACTGACTAAGGAATCTGAGACTTATCAGTTTTCCACTTGTTCAAAGAAGCCAATCTGATTAGTAGGCAAATTGAGACTGCTGAATAAAAATACAGACACATTTTAACATAGCCTCCGTTATGTAACACATATGCAGCCGCTTCCCATCTCTCCCCCTTCCTCTTCACCATATGAATGTGATGTCACTGAGACTGTGCTGAGATGTGTACGTGTGCTTAGTCAGCAGTCTCATCTTCCTAAATCAGCAAGAAACATATCCTGATTTGCTTGTATCGACAAGTGACAACTTGCTGACTAACCGATTTTGCTTGTTAGAACAATTTTCAAGCTGTCCACAATAAGCCTCAGCTTGCTTATTCAGCAACACATTCGTCAATTTGTTATGATTTTGTATAACAAAGGTTGTGTATGGGACAATTTGTTACAATTACATGTGATAATGATGATGTATAGGGCCTATTTGTTACAATTTAGTGTAACAGTCGTGATGTATGAGGCAATTTGTAACAGTTTTGTTTGTTACTTGAGATACCATCTGAGATCATGTAGTTGACACACACTGTCAGGTAACAGCACATACACACTGTCACTTTCTGGTGATAGAATGGCGTCTGAAACCCAGTAGCTAACACCAACTATCAGAACACTAATTTTTTATTTGTTGAATAAAACCAAGCGTTTTCGATAATAGTGGCGTGATAGGGAAGGTCGTTAGGGTAATGCCAAGCGCCATGAAAACTGACGAATATTGCCCCACCCTATAGTATCTGGGGAATGGTAGTCACCCTGTTAACTGGCCATTATTGTCTCACAATAGTATCCTGGGTAATGCTAGCACAATTTCAACTGACCAACATTGCCCCACAATAGCATCTAGGGTAATGGCAGTTATCAATTTTCAATTTACCATCATTGCCCCACAGTATTATCTGGGGGTACTGATAGTTACCATGAAGAGGATAACAGACATCATCTTACGTCGAATGACTATCACTGCCCCTCAATAGCATCCTCCATGTGTTTGCGGCATTGATAGCCACCATTATTGAGGCAATGTCAGTCATCATATGAACTGCACTGAATGGTATCCAGGGGTAATGTTAGTCACCATGATTGGGGTACTGGCAGTTATCATGCCAAATGAACACCATTACTAAGTTCAAGATGGAAACATTCGTCCAATACTCTCTTCAAAAGACGCTTTGGAGATTGTAAACGAGCAACATTTACCGACATTTTCACTAATGGCGACTTCATTAGTTCTTTCAGATCAAAATGGCAACCACAGACTTTGCAAGTTAGTACTTGACTCGCATTTCGAACGAATGGGGCTTAGCCTACTTCCAGACATCCAGATACTGAGTTTTCCGTGGTTTCCACAAATACGAGTATATGAGTTGTTCCACTATGCGGGACATGTTTCGAGCAAAACGCTCATTTTTTACTCCATTGCCCAAATATGAGAGAATGTAAAATACAATGGTCAATTACGATTCTAGTACTCGTAAATAATATCATGAACCAAATGTCAAGTACAAGCTCAGAAGCCATTTAGCAGTCCTCTTTCAAAAACAGCACGCTATGATACATTGTGATCATTGCGTACTCGAAAGAAATCCTCTCGAGCATCACTGCAGACGTGTAAGATTGGCATTGGTTAAGCCTACCTTATACCCTTAATGGGTATATGCATACCTTTGCCATAGATGTTCACCAGTAGTGAAGTAAACCAATATATTATTCCTTAATGAAATTTCTAGTTAAAATACATCTCTTTTTCAAACCAACAGTTCAGTTCATGGAATCAATACTAGAAATAAAAATAACCTTCACAACGATATAAAGTCACTTACTGTGGTCCATAAAGATGTTCATTGTACAGGAACGCACATTTTCAATAACTTGTCAGCAGCTATAAAAACTTTAATTTCTAATAAATAGCAGTTTAAGAGGAGCCTAAAGAATTTATTGATGGCTAATCCCTTTTACGCCATTAACGAATTTATTAGTAAAATCAGCTGATGTGTGTGTATATTGCTAATAATACCTTATAATGTGAGTATTAGTACAATCAGACTTCTGTACAAATTAAGTGCAGTATTACGATCATTGTAAATAAGTATTGTAAAATCACTTTTCAGTTTAGTATTTATTAAATTTTGAATGAAAATATGTTTAAAATGTTTCGACTCATTCCACATCCATGACCATCATTTCATTTGGAACCTGTGAAAGTACGTTAGCATATTTATTTTGCATTGTAAACATTTATTTTGTATTCTTGTTTTTCTGATATTTTCAACAACCTAGAATATCTCCTCACTATGGATCAATTGGAACGAAAAGCACATCCATTCGAATCTAATCTAAGCGAGGTGGATGGCTTTTTGTCGAAGCCAGAATAACAACAAGGAAGCTCAACTTTGCGATTTTATTCAACTCGCGCGTCACGTTAGCTTGAATGTTGGTCTTGGTGTCAAAGCGTTAACCCTTCATGTGAATCTCAGCACTTTTTCGTTTTTGGGTAGATGCGTAATGGTAATACCAAGTCTTGTGCCCCGTGCCCCGTGATGGTTATTTCCAGAAGAGAATTGTACGCGTTTTACATTTCAGTCAAGACGCGGCAGGCGATTATCTGAGTAAAACCAGAAGGACGGAAGGATTATCATTGTGTTTCTACGGGAGTCAAGGAGTCCGGAACAAACGGCACGAACTTTTCTCTTTTTGAAAATATTCTGGAGGGTGTCTTGAACATTTGCTTTAGAGTTGTTGCTCCACTGTGATTTGTGACGCTACAATCACGATTCCACTGCTTAACACTTTCTGATCGCTACTGATTGGTCGAATGCGCATCTATTATTTACAAATGTTGGTTCAATCTGCCACTGTAGTTACTGCGCCCATGTCGCTAATACGCCAGGAATGAAATGTCTCCAGACTTTTTGGACGGACAGTGTGTGCTAATGTTCCTTGCAAAATCCGAAGTGAAATGGTCATCACTGATGTAGAAAAAGTAAGAAAAGCTATAACACATTAAAAGATATCCCTAACTTTTCGAAGCCGATATATTTAATGATTTTGAAGGATATATATAACTTCCTATTTACATGCTTAAATATAACTTAGGGGCCACGAGGATTGGCCTCTACTCTTCGTAACTTTCAGTTACCCTGCTGAGGGAGCTACCTCTTTCTCCATATCGAGGGAATTTCGTTTGATTACCAAGGTTCGTCGGGAAATCGTGATAAAATGCTTTTCTTCTGTTAGCCTTATATAAAAAATATGGTCACTCACTGCAAGTGCAAGAATCGTACTGAACTTACAGTAAGTGAAACATTAGGTCCTAGTTAATTCGTAATAAAGACACTAAGTCATGTAACGGATAGAACACTTGGGTTTCTGTACAACCATCCGTGGGACTCATATCTCATGGGATTTATTTCTCATACTTTCTTGGGGAAGGTAATTTCGTAATCATTTAACACATATTGCAATATTAATAGAGCGCAGAGCGCGAAAAAGGGGAATCAGCCATGAATTACTTCTAGCAACATTTACCACTTAGAGTTCCCTCCCATATCTAAAAGATTAATTACATCATGAAAAAACATAAGTTCACTAAGGTTCCTTGCTCAAGGAGCTATTTATCTAATTAATTAAATGGCCAGCAAGAATTGTGGGATTTGATGCTTTGGAAGTTAATTAAAGGAACGGTCGATTTGATCCGATTAATCTGTCCATAAAAGCGAGGAGAAGTACTAAGTTCATCGCATTTAGCAAAACCCGATTATCTGAGTAAAACCTGAACGACGGAAGGATTATCTTGCATATTACTGTGAATCATAAGAATACATATAGGGACTCGTTACAGTCACCGAGGTGTGCGGCCTCTAGTAGAAAGGATCTTTAACACTAACACCCTGATTCGATTACATATGGTGGATAGTGCCATGCAAAGGATAGGTTCAAATTACAGAACATATAATATCGAAACAGGAAACCAAAAGTAATGCGCTTGAAGTTAACGAGTGAAGATTGCTGAAGACAATTAGATGAAAGAATAATAAGAAGAAATATGGACTACAAAGGAACAGTATTGTGAACCACAACTCACGACGCACAAAAGAACAATTCTGCTGCATCGGAATCAATTGATTCACGTTACATGCCACGACAAATTAACACTGCGAAGACGCTGGCACTGAACATTCATATCGAAACATGAAATATTCATCTTTTCAACAGCTAACACACTAAGGCCATGCGGTCAGTAGCGAACTAAAGACAAAGCATATCTGCAAGATCGCACATAAAGAGCGAATTCAATTAGTCTGAGAGTGCGAGGCTCGATAAACGCATTATTACTATCTCGACAAGAAAGCGTTTATTTATTCACATATACTGACATCCTAGCCAGATCAACATGATCTAGACTACGCCGTGTTCAGGAGGAAGAAGCATATTCAACCAAGGACAACGGCCCCAGAAGCACTTCAAGAAATTAAGCCTCAGGTGTCCGTTGAAGGCGAAACCTCGTTTTCTGCAAGGAGTGTGATGGCTACTTTCGGCTAGCCAAGAGAGAGCACAAGAAAAGACTCAGGATTATCATCATGCTGTGTTAGAGGACACCTATGGAACAGATATATTTAGGTTGGTATTGCTAAGCCCCGAACCGAGGAAACTTCTCTGATTTACCTCACCATACTTAAAAAACATTGTCCCACGCTTCCATATCTATAGACAGATATTCAGTTGGGCAGCAGATCCCATTTCGGCAGCAACACATTGGAGCACAGCGTTTGGTATGTGAGTTGTAACAAGCTTATAATATTTACAAGCGACTTATACTGTATTTTCATTTACTCTATCCATTTTTTCTAAGTTCTTAAATTTTTGGCGTGTTTGTGTATCAGGTAGCCACAGTTCCAGTTAATAACTGTGTAGTGTACAATTCCACCGTTTGTATTCGCAACAGACATTTGTTTTCGTGTGTTCAGCCACTTACAGCTGTAGAACTAGCTAGTTGGTCTGCAGCTCCCGCTTCTATAGCAGCAGCGTGTTTGTACTTCCTGTTCCCCGCTTCAGTAATTGTCTATCGTTCGTACGTCTCCAGTATGGACAGCGACTGTGATTCTTGGTTCAGAAGTGAGCTGTGTCGGTGACCCTCCGCTCATAGCGCTTCGGGTGCCGGCTTCGGCCGCGAAGCTTGAGGCTGCTGCCAATGGGCATCATTATGGGAGGCCAGACATGAGGAAGCAGGGTACGTCCTGCCTGTGCCTCGTGTTCCCCGATTGGTTCACTATTGTGACCGCCCCGGTTACTGCCCGTATTGAGGATGATCTCTCAACCGTGTTCGAGTGGGAGGTCATATCAAGATGTGACAGGCAGAGACAGTGTTTCTGGAGGCCGATCGAGAGGCGTCCCAGGTTCGTCTGACAAACAGGTTTCAGGCGCTATCTGCGGCTGAAAAAGATCCTGAACCAGATGTAGTAGGTTCCCGTGTTCCAGAGGAAGCCTCTCGGCCCGCAATGTCTGGGCGTTTAAAATGGAAATTGGGAGCTCCAATTTTAGGTGCGTAAAGGGGTACCTTAGGGATACGACTGGCAAGGACGGGATGAACTACAGTATGCACTCTGTCTGCATAGTTGGGCGAGTGGTTCTAGATGCGATACGGGTGCTTCCCGGTCCCATGAGAACACTGAGTGCAGTCAATGTCGGTAATGTCGGTAATAACTGTGCGTGTCGCTCTGGATTGGAAGAGATTGTCTATGATTCAAAAATGGTTCAAATGGCTCTAAGCACAATGGGACTTTAAACATCTGAAGTCATCAGTCCCCTAGACTTATAACTACTTAAACCTAACTAACCTAAGGACATAACACACATCCATGCCCGAGGCAGGATTCGAACCTGCGACCACACCAGCAGCGCGGTTTCGGATTGAAGCGCCTAGAACCGCTCGGCCACAGCGGCCGGCTGTCTGTGATTGTGGGTGATTTGCTGAAGTGCTAAAAGACTGCCAGTCTTGTTTCCTAGATGAAGGCAGAGCTCACCATCAGTAGCATCGTACACATGATCGATTGAGGACTTTTGATACAGAGCCGAGTGGAGGGTCTTAATCGGAAGCTCGGAGTGTTCTGTGGACGCATAGGTTGCAGATTTCTCGACTTGCTCCATGGGGTGGTGGGATTTCGGGTCCGCTTAATATGTCATAGGTTTACTGCATGCAGGGGGCGGCTTCTCGGGTAGCGGGGCCAGTGTGGGGAGGACAGGGCGGTTTTTTATTTTACAGGGCCTCAGGAAAGTACAGAACGCGCTTCAGCCTCGAAGTGTGCAGGACAAACACAGGAAGAGGTTAGACATTGCAACAAAGTTGTAAACTGTTGTAACTGTGTTGGTACGGAAGCAGAGCTCAATCCGCTAATAGAAAGCACTGAAACTCAAATCGTTAGTGTACCGAAAATTGGCTGTAGTTATAGATAAGTTCAGATGAAGTTTTCATAGACGACTTAACGGTGTTCAGAAATAATAGATTAAATACAGTTGGTGGCGGCGCGTTTGTTGCTGTTAGATGTAGTTTATCTTGTGGCGAAATTGAAATAGTTTTTTCCTATAAGTTAGTACAGATAGTGATTATACCTGACGATCGAAATAAATTAATAACCGTTTCCTTTTATCGACCCCCGACTCAGATGATGCAGTTTCAGAACGGTTTAAAGGCAATTAGAGCTTCATATCAAATGGATAGATACCTCATTCACACAATTTTAGTTCGTAGTGACTTCGATCTAAGCTTGTTATGTTCGCGAAAATACGTCTTCAAAGCCGATGGTAGCCATAAAATATCGTCATAAATTGTACCTGATGTGTTCTCAGAAAATTATTTTGAGTATTTAATTCAGGAGCATACTCGAATTGTTAATGGTTGGCAAAGCATATTTGACCTCTTAGTAGCCGGCCGGGGTGGCCGAGCAGTTTTAGGCGCTACGGTATGGAACCGCGCGACCGCTACGGTCGCAGGTTCGAATCCTGCCTCGGGCATGGGTGTGTGTGATGTCCTGAGGTTAGTTAGGTTTAAGTAGTTCTAAGTTCTAGGGGACTGATGACCTTAGAAGTTAAGTCCCATAGTGCTCAGAGCCATTTGAACCATTTGAACCTCTTAGTAACAAACAGGAAACATCATGAGTGATACGGAGATTAGTAACCACAAGGTTGCTGTAGCGACACTTGCCACCCCATGATCCGAGACCAACAAAAACATACGTAAAATATGTCTATTTAAAAAAGCAGATAAAACATTCGCTTGACGTCTTCCTAAGAGACTGTGTCTCTGCCTTCCCAACTAACTATGTAACTGAGGAGCATATCAGGCTTAAATTCAGAGAAATAGTATCGGTGGCAATGGAGAGATTTATACCGAATTAATTAATAAAAGATGGTGCTGATTCTCCATGGTACACGAAAGAGGTCAAAATTCTGTTTGCAGAACCAACGAGAAACGCATGCCAAATTTAAAATAAGACAAAATCTCCGAAACCTGCGATTTTTTATTGAAGCTCTAAACTAAGCGCGGACTTCTATGCCAGATGCCTTTAATAGCTTCCACAACGAAACTCTTTCTCGAAAGCTGTTAGTAAATCCAAAGGGATTCTGGTCGCATGTAAAGTACACCAGCGACAAGACTCAATCAACACCTTCACTGCGTGTTAGCAGTGATAATATTAGTGTTGACCGTGCCACTAAAGCTGAGTTATTGAACACAATTTTCCGAAATTCCTTCAGCTAAAAGGATGAAGTAAATATTACAGAGTTCGACTCTAGGACAACTGCCAACATGAGTAAGTTAGAAGCAGATAACCTCGGTGTACCGAAGAAGCTTAAATCACTTAATAAAGGCAAGTCTTCCGGTGCAGGCAGTATAACAATTAGGTTCACTTCAGGGTATGCTGATACAAAAGCCCCGTACTTAGCCATCATATGCAACCACTCGCTCGACGAATGATCCGTACTAAAGGACTGGGAAGTTTCACAGGTCACACCAATACTCATGAAAAGAAATAAGAGTAACCTGACGAATTACAGATCCATGTCACTGACATCAATTTGCTGTAGGATCTTGGAACTTATATTGTGTTCAAAAGTTACGAATTATCTCAAAGATAACGGCTTATTGATCGATAGCGTGGATTCAGAAAACTTCGGTCGTGTGAAACGCAACTGTCTCTTTATTTTCATGAGTTACTGAGTGCTGTCACAGGGAATCTGGTATTGATTCCATATTTTAAGATATCCACAAGGTTTTTGATACCATTCTTCACCATTGGCTTCTAATCAGATTGCGTGCCAATGTGCGACTGGCTTCGAGATGTCGTATCAGAAAGTTTCAGTACGTAGTAATCGATGTAAAGTCAGCAAGTAAAACAGGAGTGACATCTGGCGTTCCCCAAGAAAGTGTTATATAGGCCCTCTGTGGTTCCTAATATATATAAACAGTTTAGGAGGCACTCCCAATTGCAACATGACTTACACACAATATCTGTATTGTCTGAATAGTGAGAACTGGCCCTGGATAAGGAAAAGTGTGAGGTCGTCCACATGAGAACTAAAAGAAATCAGTTAAATTTCCGTTACACGATAAATCACACCAATCCAAAGGCTGTCAGTTCAACTAAACACCTATGAATTACAATTACGAAAAATTTAAATTGGAACGATCACATAAATAATTTGTAGGGAAGACAAACGAAAGACTGCGTTTTATCAGCAGAACACTTAGAAAATGTTTACACTCTGCTTTTCCGTCCTCTGCTTTGTATTTCAGTGCGATATGGGATCCTTACCAGATGAGATTGAAAGAGGACATCCAAGAAGTTCAAAGAAGAGCGTATTGCTTTGTATTATCACCAAATAGTGACACGGATGTGATTAGCGAAATGCTGTGGCAGTCAAAAAACGAAGGCCTTTTCCGTTATGGTGAGATATTTTCACGAAATTTCGGCCACCAACTTTCTTATACGAAGCGAAAATATTTTACTGTCGCTACCCTTTCTAGGAAGAAATAGTCGTCGTTATAAAACAAGAGAAATCGTAGAGCTTGAGAGATTTAAGTTTTCATTTTTTCACTACGGACTGATAAAGAGTGGAACGGTAGTGTAATGGTCTGAAGGTAATTCGAAGGAACCTCTGCCAGGCACTTAAGTGTGAATTGCAGAGTAATAATATTGATGTAGACAGATATAATAAGGACAAGGGAAGTGGCTATTGATCTCAAATGAAATAAAACAGAAGGCTCCATTGCATCCTTTTGTCAAGTATCTGTAGAAACTCAGCTAGACAGCAGAATCAACAAACACTTACGACGTTAGTGACCTATGAAATCTTAAATTACCCGTTTCAACATTTTCGTTTAAGAGATAATGCTATACATGTCAAAAAAAAGTACATATTTGGGAAGAAGACATTATTATTCAGGCTAATGTTAAAATGAAAGTTTTAAAGTAGTGGCAACTGTTTGAAGTGAGTATTTCTAGCCATTCGCCATGTCTGACATCTGCGTACCATCCACTGATGCAACTGCTAGACCGAACGCTTTTAAAATTGCACGACCAGTTTCCTTTACCCATACTTCCCCATTCCGTGCTTGTAATCCTTACATAATGACCATATCGTCGACGGGATCTTAAACCGTAACATTTCTTCCTCTTTCGATATTGCTTGACGGTGACCCACGTAGTGCGAACATCTTGGCACCTTGGATACATTGTATCCACTTGGCAGTTGTCTGATTCCACTGGAGTTTCGTAAATCACACTCTTAACTTGTCTGCAGTGAAAGGAATCCTGGTCGGTTTAGATCAGGCAATCGAGGCAGCTGATTGAAAGGAGTTTGATGCTCTAAAATGTCTGAGGGAAAGGTTTCCTGAAATGAGTTCCTATTCTCAATTTGTTCGTGTGAACATCCTCTACGATTAGGGTCGGCAGGTCCAAAGACAGAAAAGCAGGGCTTGGCGTTATACATAACCGGATAGTTTGACCTAAGAGCTGGATTAATTACTATTCTAAACAAATAGACAGTTGGATACTCTCAACCGTTATTAATAATCAATTCCTCAGCGTTTTGCGACGTCAACCATTAACTTGGTGAAGCTAAACCATTAGTGAACAGCCTTATAAGTTGGAAATTGTCATAGAAACTAAAGTTATTATTGCTTATTCTTCTCCTAAAGAGAATCTTAAGCGAAGAAACTAAAAGTTCTTCATTAAACAAACTAAACAGTTATTTGTTCTTCTGCGACAGAAAACGAAACGATATACTACAAATTTGGCCATTTGAGTTGAACTTATAAACAGATACCAATAATCTTTAGTAAATATAAGTATTAATATTTCTTATAAGAACTCAGTTTTTCAAGAACATTATTTTTCTTAGCAACAGTTTCTTGGGACTATTGATATGATAATCTGACATATCCGACAGAACACACACCGCTCATATTTATAAGTCCGTGGGCGCGACAGCTGTTTGATGAAAAAGTTTCACTGCGGATATACAACCAACAACGATCAGAAATCTGAGAACTGGGGGTTAATGGGCGGGGGTCGTTGCGATGTGGCGAGAGGGAAGTTGGGAATTAGGGTCTGAAAGAACATCCGGATTCGAGTCTCGGCCCAGCACAAATTTTCCGCTCTCGCCGTTGCATTGCCACAATTCCCTGTGTGGCTGGAAGTGATTACTTCTTTTAAATGGCTCTGAGCACTATGGGACTTAACATCTGTGGTCATCAGTCCTCTAGAACTTAGAACTACTTAAACCTAACTAACCTAAGGACATCACACACATCCACGCCCGAGGCAGGATTCGAACCTGTGACCGTAGTAGTCGCGCGGTTCCGGACTGAGCGCCTGAACCGCTAGACCACCGCGGCCGGCTTACTTCCTTCCTATATCTTTCCCATCACGTTATCTTTCCATTTCTTTCACCCCAATTATTCACGTACATTCTCCTTTGTCTCGCTCGCCCTGCGCGTAGCGTGGTTGTTTGTGTGTTAGGCACGTTCGGCCTACAAAGGACACAGACGTAAGAATACCATAGGCTGGTGTCCCTATATATTGTTTTGATGTATCTCCTTGATCCTCATTATACTTATTCTACGAACGTACGTCATTAGCTTGCAATGAGGCATAGTTTTGTGTTCTGTACTTCATCGCTAAAAAGCCGTAGAGGCAGGACTTGCATACAGTTGGATGGACATTATCATAAAGAGCCGGACACGTGGTAACCCTGTCTACAATATCATGGAGCTCTTTGAAATAATTTTCGAACATCACTTTCCACGCCGGTTACACCAGTTTCGATTGGCAGAAACGGTATCCACATCAGCATGTTTTGTGAACTTTCCCACTTATTCTTCATTCTCTGTATATTTCTGAACGCCAGTCAAGACTGTTTTACTTGTTAGGATTACCTGTACAAGAAGTGTAGTGCAACTATGTAATGCACACCTTCAAGTAAAACACGACAAAACATAGCATCGGTAAGTTTCGCTTAAGTGCGTTACGCAAGTCATTTAGGCATTAGCTCGCCATCAGCAGGCAACAGCTGTCATTTTGAAAGGACTTGCGCCGATTTTCCAGTATAGTTAGCCATATTACGGTGCTGAAAAGGAACATTCCCTGCAGCGGGTCACTCCTGGAAACCGAAACGGGCAATTTTCGAATGAGAAACGTGCCGACGCAATCTCCAGAACGAAGCGAATCTTCTCGTGAGGCAGCTGAGCGAGTCATTGAAAAGTAAAGGCCTTGAGTGGCAGGCAAGCAAGAAACAGGATGAGGCGAGCATTATTAAATGCAAACTGTACTCACAGAAGGGAGACACGTGGATCATGGCCAACGTACAAAGTGACCAGACCCTAGTTTTCGAGCCATCCTGGTGCTCTCAGTCTCGAGTAATAACTCCACTCGCACATTCCTTTAGAAGATAATGAGTTTAACATGAGAGTTCCGTATCCTGACATACGTAGATCTGTATTTCAAATAACTCTAAATACAAGGGCTGTGATATGACATTTATTCAGCCTTATGCTTAGGCCAACACCAAACCTCAAAAATCGATTAAACATGTTGGTTGATTAAATTTCACTTACTGTACAGAACATTGGACATACCGATTGGGCAATAGGTAGTTGTGGCATATCACCTGTAGCACCAAGACCATTTGTGATAGTAACATGGTTGTCGCGATCATGTTTTTAAGATCTGGTGGTTTGTAGAACGATTATGCCTCTCTTTCTAAGACACAGTGGTACCAATTGCAGGAAAAACTTATGAAACATGTCCACCCATCACTGATTTTCGCTCAGTATTGTTTCGTATCGCCAGCAATCAGTTATTGGCGATGTATTATACTTATTAGTAGGGAATACGTGACAGGTCCGCGATCGTAATATTTAACTGTAAGTATAGCGATCAAATAAATATCTGACAGATTTTTCTTCACGGAGATTGAAAAGAAAATACCCTACAAAAAAAAATCCAGACAGTGACAGCTATTGACTCCACTACATCCTGCGTACCATAAACTACTATCATTTCTCTGTATAAGCATATTAACTCTGTCTACAAAGAACTATGCTGCTTAAATAGTCTCGGAAGGTGCAACTACTAGAATCCGTGATTTGCTTTATCACTGTCACAACTCCAAAAGTCTGTCACTGAGAGAGGTTATGCAGCAGCTAGTACACTGGGCTCACGCTTGGGAGGACACCAGTTCAAATCCCCATCTGATCATACAAATTAATTTTTCCGTGCTTTCCCTATATCGCTTAAGGCAAATGCCGGAATGGTTCGTTTGAAATGACACGCCAGAGTTCCTTCTCCACCCTTCCCCATCAGAGGTTCAGCTCAGTCTCGAACGGCCTCGTCGTTGGCGGGACATTAAATCATCTTTCCTTCTTCCTTCCAAGATCTCTCCGCAAAGGTAACATTACTACTCTAATAATATCCACGAGATACTACGTCTTTACATTCTGGTTGGTTGGTTGGTTGATTCGAGGGCTGGGACCAAACAGGGAGGTCACGGTTTCATGGGATTATGGAAGGATGGGGAAGGAAGTCGGCCGTGCCCTTTCAAAGGAACCGTCCCGGTATTTGCCTGAAGCGATTTAGGGAAAGTACGGAAAGCCTAAATCAGGATGGCTGGACAAGGGTTTGAGCTGCCGTCCTCCCGAATGCGAGTCCAGTGTGCTACCTATTGCGTCACCTCGCTTGGTCTCACATTCTGGACTACTTTCAGTCTCCCCTCATATCACAGGAATTTATACCAAGCATTCGACTGTGGACTGATCCTCCTCATAAGTCGAGAAAAGCTTCAAATTTCTCCAAATTCTTATAAAAACAAATGGCTTGTCTTTTGCTATAACGATAGCTCTCCGTGAGAGCATTTATATAATAAACTATAGTCTCAATATCGTTGCCCAGAATATTATATAAATTGTAACTTATTGCTTCCTTTATATCTTCCTTCTTTTCTACGTCTCTTTTTTCTTACTATCTTCGTCTATTTTTGTTTTATTCTTGTTATTGTTATACAACCGAGACAGATATTACAAAGTAAGTACTACATTCATTGCAATATTAACTGTTTTCTCAGTCTCACATACTGTCTTTTATTAGCATATAAAAATTCATATGTCTACACATTTAGCTGTAAGATGTGTGGGCCGATGAAAGAGAGACGCCGAAAACAGTATCATGTACAGCATAAACAACTGAATGAATAAATAAATAGCCAAATCTAAGATATTAACAAAGGTTAATGTGCCACCTAACTGGAATACGTGAACACCCACAATAAGTATGCACAATGCTGCCACTTAGTACACTCGCATGAAGTCAAAACACGTTTCACCTCCAGTGACTTTATTTAAATATAACACAATACTTGTGTGTTTCACATCCTTATCTCTCCCTCTCTTAGAGCAGAAGGGAGTCAATTTTTCATCTGCACCTGTAACCTATGAACAGTGTGTGCCACTTGTTCACTTTCCCCATATAATTGTCAAAGAGTATCAATGGACATATTATTTGTAACTATAAATTTGATATCGGTCAAGTTCACGTAAATTGTTCAATGGCCATACAGTTACGATTGATCTGATCTGCTGTTGATCTGTTGATAGTTAATTTGTTCCTTGTTTCGTAGATCATATTCTCGATGAACGTTACACTGTGGAAAATGCCAGTTGAAAACGAAATATTCGAGAGACAATTATATTTTATGTTTGAAATAGCTTGTGGTGTCTTTCAGAAAATTTAATTCAATGAGCAGATTATCAAAGAGTTTTATAGCTTAGCATTGCATTACTCTCTGCGGCGAGGTCAGATTCGCTAGAGGAAAGCACAGATCATTTTTCCTTCTAGTATCGCATTTGCGAACATCTTTATTGCCCTCAAACTGCAATGAATTATTGACAACAACTTTTATGAATGAGCAGAAGTACTGCGAGATCACGGTTAATATTTCGAATTGTTTAAACAGAGGCCTACAAGACATCTGTGCCTGAACCGCTTTCTTTTGTGTGAGGTCAATTGAAGAGCTACTTGATTAAGAAGTAGAGGATCCGTTCACGAAAGCTGACGATAGCCGGGAGATGAATGTGCTGTCCACATACCCCACGACATCCGCATCCAGTGACACCTATTATCTGAGGGTGGCACGGTGGTCGGTCGCTACCATTGGCATTCCGAGGCCTATTCGGACGGAGATAAGTTTTCAGTTTTAATGTTAACTTACGGCGTTATAGTGGGTGGTCAGAAACAGCCTGAAAAGCTTGTAAGGGTTTTGCAGGGTAGGTTGTGCTGAAAGATAATTGTTAAAAAAGAAATTCGCTACGTTGCGGCTTTTCCGAGTTAATTGGCACTGAAGTTAGACAGACTCTTGTGCACGTTAAGTCAGGCGGCTCGCCGGATACAGTTTGTGTCAGTTGTTCTCAGAGCGTAGATAATAGCACATGATACCGCTCAGTCTTTGACTCTGGTTCGATCCTTACTTCCATCACATTTCCAAATTTTTGTACCTCTCCCTTGTACTGTTTTAGGAAACAAAACAAAGAACACGTCTGGCGATTCCGTCTCTAGCGGGCAACTGGAATTTGCGCGCGCAGCTCCCTGTTTCGCTAACTTCAATGCTAATTACATCGGAAACGGCAGAACATATCGAATTCGTTCTTAACAATTATTTCTCAGCACAACCTAACAGGCAACACCCTCACAAGCTTTTCAGACTGTTTCTGACCCCCTTTTATGTCCCCAGAGTTGCCAATTATTCTTGTGGCAAAAGTAGGCAAAACTACATGTTTGATCATATCTGCAATATGGTTTTTGCAATTTAAGTATCTGTCAATACCCAAACTCAAGAACTTAGAAACTAGGAATTACCCTGTTTATTTGTGGTTTGTTAGTAAACTAGATTCATAGTAGGTTGGGTATTTGTGACAGTCAGCAGATATTGGTACAGTCATTAATCACTTAATGTGAGCACTGACTGAAATGAAGTTTATAGTTTAAAATACGAAACACGTTACTTGAATAGTTAGAAAACATAATCTTCTGAATTGTTATACGAAGTCTCGGGTTTACAGGGGAGGGATCTTAGATTTCGTGAGACGGTCCGATTACTGGGTGACACTGATTAAAACCATTCTGACGACACCACCCAGCTGGATTCCTAGGAATATTATATCAGTTCAGTTTGCCGGTAAGACAAGATTATAACGTTTGAATATTATTTTGTATTACTAAACACGTGATCCAGGTAGAATCACAAATAAAACTGTTATGTAAAGGAACATTGACTAACTTTATCGGATATCCCATACACTGTACGTTGCCACTTCGTCCTGACTATTTTATAAAGTGTTCATTGGCTCGGCGTGCCTTTTAACCTGTTGTTTGCTGTCGTAGTGATTCGGCATCAAACTATTTGTACGCGGCATTCCCTGGAAATTCAGTCCTGATTTCCATAACCGGGCGCCTACGTAACACGTGTGCTGTCAGTCTGCTACTGTCACTCTTCAATATAACTCACTCAATGAGTGCGTTATATTAGATAAAATGAATTTTTAAATTAAACGGTTTATGATTAACACTGAGTTTATTATGCCTTGCATTCAATAAAAGATACCCACACATGATACACACACTCACACACACACACACACACGCACACACACACACACACACGTACACACACGCACACACACTATTCACATTTTTAATTTCGGAATATCATCTCTTTGATTCCATTTGGTTACCGTAAAGAAAAATACACTGTTCCAAGATACAGTTTATTAATTATAGCGTAAATATGTCGTAGCTCTATTCGTGCATTGTTTTCCAAGGCTCGACTCGTTATTGTTAACTCCGTGAGCTAAACACTCATTCTAAGTTCCTACGCGCCTTTTCTTCAGGTGCCAAAAGCTCATCCCACTCTCTTGCCGATAGCACATTCGCTTGGCAACTGTGACCTTCGTCCCAGTAGAAGTGCCGATATACAATGAAGCGCCAAAGAAACTGGTACAGGCATGCTACTCAAATACAGAGATATGTAAACAGGCAGATTATGGCGATGTGGTCGGCAAACGCCTATATAAGACAAGTGTCTGGCGCAGTTGTTAAATCGGTTACTGATGCTACAACGGCAGGTTGTCAAGATTTAAGTGAGTCTGAACGTGGTGTTATAGTCAGCGCAAGAGCGATGACAGAAGTGCAACCCTTCCGAAAACTGCTAGAGATTTAAATGCTAGGCCATCAACAAGTGTCAGCTTGCGAACCATTCAACGAAACATCATCGATATGGGCTTTCAGAGCCGAACGCCCACTCGTGTACCCTTGATGACCGCACGACACAAAGCTTTACACCACATCTCGGCCCATCGACACCGAAATTTGACTGTTGATGACTGGAAACATGTTGACTGGCTGGACGATTTTCGTTCCAAATTGTATAGAGCGGATGGACGTGTACGGGTTTCAAGACAACCTCATGAATCCATGGACCCTGCATGTCAACAGGAGGCTGTTCAAGCTGGTGGAGGCTCTGTAATGGTGTGGCGCGTGTGCAGTTGGAGTGATGTGGGACGCTTGATACGTCTAGATACGACTCTGATAGGTGACACGTACATCAGTATCCGGTCTGATCACCTGCATCCATTCATATCCATTGTGTATTCCGACGGACTTGCGAAATTCCAGCAGGACAATGTGACACCTCACATGTCCAGAATTGCTACAGAGTGGCTCCAGGAACACTCTTCTGAGTTTAAACCTTTCCGTTGGCCACCAAACTCCCTAGACATGAACATTATTGAGCATATCTTGGATGCCTTGCAAGATGCTGTTCAGAAGAGATCTCCACCCCCTCGTAGTCTTTCGGATTTATGGACAGCCCTGCAGGATTGATGGTGTCAATTCCCCCCAGCACTATTTCAGACATTAGTCGAGGTCATGCCACGTCGTCTTGCAGCACTTCTGCCTGCTCGCAGGGGCGAAACATAATATTAAGCAGGTGTACCAGCTTCTTTGGCTCTTCAGGGTATATGGGTTAGGCAAAAAGTAGTGGCAATACTGCCATAACTTGAAGAACATGCGTCAAATGCCAATCGTCCTGTCTGTAGCTGATAGCAGAAGGTCAGTTAAAGTAGTGCAATGAGCGGCGACGACTGTGTCTGAATCAGTGGTAGTATGTACTGCTTGAAATTGCAGAAGGTCAGTTCAAGCTCCATTACAGACGGTCACTGCAGCGTACCACTGCAGTTTCTTGCGACAACACCTTCGTCCCGCACTGAGAAGAAACCGATAACATTTTTGGTACTTCATTTGATCGTCCTTCATGACAATGCACGGGCCACGTGGCGGACAACGTGGATGAGCTTCTGCGTGCGTGGGGATTCGAGATACTGGTACATCCAACATACCGACCCGAGAAGAGTTCGCGCAGTTACGATCTGTTCGTCAGAATGAAAAAAAATCTTGATTTTACGCGCTACAACACAAGAGAAGAATTCATCCGTGCCACAGGGCGGACGACAGAGATGGACTAACTGACGATGTACGACGCCTTCCCTCTGTGTCGGGAAAGTGATCTAAATGTGGGGCGATTACATTGAGGGCATTTAATACTGTGATCGTCTGTCAGCAAAGTAAGGTATGAATTATAACAGAGATGGTTGAAATGGCTCTGAGCACTATGGGACTTAACATCTTAGGTCATCAGTCCCCTAGAACTTAGAACTACTTAAACCTAACTAACCTAAGGACATCACACACATCCATGCCCGAGGCAGGATTCGAACCTGCGACCGTAGCGGTCGCGCGGTTCCAGACCGAAGCGCCTAGAACCGCTCGGCCACTTCGGTCGGCTATAACAGAGATGCTACTACTTTTTAACTCACGCATGTCCCATCGAAACTTGTTTGATAATATGTGCTGAAGTGATCCTATTACCCTTCACCAAGTGAAGCAGTGCACTGGCTACGAACCTGGACTCGCATTTGGGAAAGTCTGTGGTTCAAATCCCCGTGTAGTCATCCAGATTTAGGTTTTACGTGACATCGCTTTATGAACAAAGAGGAATGAGACCTTTTTAAAGGTTCTTCCCCAATTCGTAACGGTTCATCTTCCTTAATGACCTCTTTGTCAACGTAACGTTAAATCCTAATATTCCTTCCTTCCTTCCCGTCGCAGAACAGAGAAAACAGTCACATCAGTCACGCCCTAATATCCAGCAGTCTATAATGCCCTCTCTGCGTTTCCTGAGCTCAACGAAGGGGATCTAGAGCCACTGGAGAATATTTTATCTATATGCCCAGTTTGTTTCGCACAGAATCCTCAGCGTCGATAGTTGTCGTATTTTTCGCATAACAATTGGATTAGGATATAACTGTGGGTTCTCTCCGACGTTCAAATGGACTTTGGTGTCGTATTACAGCTGATGCAACTGCTCATGTCATAGTTGAGATCATCCTCAGGGGAGAAGAACGATGAGGGTAGGGGAGGGGTCAGGGGAGGAGACGGGATGTAGGTCAACTGTACTATGATACTCACGGGCAAGAGCCAATCACAATGTAGCAACTTATAAAACATGTGCGGTTACTCCTGGTCAATGGGAATGAGGCTCACCTGCTCCCTGATAAAGACGCACTTCTCCCTCATTTGTGGTCTGTGTGCGTTTACTGAAGTTCTGGGTCTCATCTGCTCTACTGACAAGGTACTTGTGTGGAGCAAACATGACTTATGCACGTGTATGTATTCACAGCCGTCTAAATCAAGACTGGAAAAAGATGATAATGGGAGTGGATGTAACAGTTTATTCCCATTATCCAGCATTCAAGTGACCTATAAGCAGGAATACTGCTCAACAAGTAATGGCACTGCAGCAGGATTGTATGAAGACGCATTACGTTACTGGGCTTCCCAAGACAAAAGGCTGTATCTGGTGGAATTGTCATCCCTTTGAAATCTCCTCCAAGTCTACCTCTTCCACCAAGAAAGAAGCGGCAGTGAGAATATAGGAAAAGAGACATGATAATAACAGTTTATTCGAATTACTCAACAACTAAGACATGTATATGCATGAAGATACTCTGTGAGTATAATAATAACAATGATATAGCACCAAAACAACTAACAGTTTATTAGCAAACTTATGACTGATGTACAAAAAACTTCTTTTCCACCTCAAAAAGATGATCTTTGTGTATATTTTTAAAACTAAATCTAATAAAATTACATTTACCATTTAATCACAAGAAAGTTATACATTTTATTTTATATCGTTTTTAAACTAAAAAAACTATTAAATCGCGTACATAGACTACGTTTCCCATTTAAACAGTGGTTTTTTTATACAATATTTACACAACATTTATTTTCATTTCTGATTGTTTGCTACATGTGCTACATGTACAAGGTATGGGAAATAGCAGGACTAGCAACAGTAGGAGAACGAAAAAAAAACCACACAACATACAAACACATATATTGTATTGTATTGTACGTTAACCGGGGGCCTAGAAACGATTGAGAGGCTCCGCAGTACACTTCACCCCTCCGCTGCCCCACACCGAACCACTCTTTCAGGGTTATTGTGCGGTTCTGCCCCCGGTGCCCCCCCCCCCTCCCCACCCCTCCAGGAAACGTCTCACTCCAGACGAGTGTAACCCTTATGTTTGCGTGGTAGAGTAATGGTGGTGTACGCGTACGTGGAGAACTTGGTTGCGCATCAATCGTCGACATAGTGTAGGGCGGAATAAGGGGAACCAGCCTGCATTCGCCGAGGCAAATGGAAAACCGCTTAAAATCCATCCACAGACTGGCCGGCTCACCGGACCTCGAAACAAGGCCGCCGGGCGGATTCGTGCCGGGGACCAGGCGCTCCTTCCCAACCTGGTCATTTCTACAAGGGTTTCATACACCAACGATTTGACGTAACGACAGAAGGTAAAGTACAGAGGTATGAGATCAGGTGATCACACTGACTGCGATAGAGGACCTCTCCTTCCAATGCAGTCATGTGGTTATATATTGTTCAGGTGCTCACAGACATTAACATTGAAGACAACTAGTGTACCATCACATTGAAACGACATCCTTTCACAGATAGCGAGGGTTACAGCCTCCAAGAACTGTGGCAGCACATTCTACAGGAACACCAGGTAATGTGGGCCATTCAAACGGACAAGCAGCAGATAAGGCCCTATTATGTTATCTTGGACAATGTTGGCCCATACGTTGACAAAGAATAGTTGCTGGTGGCCGCCACTGTGGTTGGCGTGGGGATTGTTCTCACGCCAGACACGAGTGTAGTGGCTTTTCTAAACACCATTACAGGTGAATGATGACTCATCCGTGAACAATATAAACTATACGACGTTCAGCACTACAGTACTGCGGTGGATAGTCTACTGGCAAAAGTGAATGCAGGGTTCAAGGTCCATTGGGTTCAGTGCTTGCACACGTTCCTTATGATAAGGGTGTAATACTTGTTCCATCAGTACTTTCCACTGTATCCTTCCAAGCATGTGTTTCACAGGTAATTTGACAGGTGCTTGTTGCTGGGTGGATGGCCACCTGCTCCAACACCATCTCATCAAAGTCTGGTGTTTGTAAATGTCTGACCGCAGCTCGTGGTCGTGCGGTAGCGTTCTCGCTTCCCATTCCCGGGTTCCAGGGTTCGATTCTCGGCGGGGTCAGGGATTTTCTCTGCCTCGTGATGACTGGGTGTTGTGTGATGTCATTAGGTTTAAGTAGTTCTAAGTTCTAGGGTACTGGTGACCATAGGTGTTAAGCCCCATAGCGCTCAGAGTCGTTTGAACCATTTTTTTTTTGTAAATGTCTTTGTTGGAAACCTTGGCCGGCTCTCTGTGATGTAAATGACCCCTTCTCTTACAAGTTAGTGCCACAGAGATAAACTTCTTTCATTTAGGATTAGGACTGTTGGAAAAGCGTTCTCAGTATATTTGTGCTGCTTTATGGGCGCTAAATTCTGCCGCATCCTACATTAAATGCATGTTTGCAAGCTCCTGTGATAAGTACTGTTCCATATTTGAATATATATCATGCACTATACACGTTATCACCCCACACTGGTGGTGCATCACAAGCTATCTGATGCAATGGACAACTGGCACCACGAACAGTGGTGTAAATGTGGCACAGGTTAATGTGTTGGTGCGATGCTTGCAGTCATCGTGTGACACATGTGCTATGAGCTAAGTTGTGTACAGTATGTCTCTTTGGTGGTCATGAGTTTACACTGTTTATCAACTGCTGCCTATTCCAGTTTACAAGAGACACACAGGATCTTTCCGAGAGTGTCACAGAACTGAATACCCCCATTACAGTACATGTATTGAGACTGGCAGTTGTAGCTTTGAACAGTTGCTATAAGTTACTCTGTTGTTATGCATTGCCGGCCGCGGTGGCCGTGCAGCTCTGGGCACTTCAGTCCGGAACCGAGCGACTGCTACTGTCGCAGGTTCGAATCCAGCCTCGGGCATGGATGTATGTGATTTCCTTAGGTTAGTTAGGTTTAAGTAGTTCTGCGTTCTAGGGGACTGATGACCTCAGATGTTAAGTCCCATAGTGCTCCGAGCCATTTGAACCGTTTTTGTTATGCATTGTATGCTGTGTATGTCCATAGCACAATAAATACGCGTATCTGACCATTGGTTCCACATCTCAATATATTTATTTTTTGGCCAACTGTCGCCTGTTTCAGTTTGACCCAAAAGGTTTGAAACGCCCTGTACAAACACAGGGTGCCTCGAAAAACACCGACAACCATTAGGGACGGGTTCCTTACACCAAAACAACAAAAAAGTCAAGTAATCATGAGCTCAAAAATGCATACCTTAAGAGCTGTGAGCACTTGTTCAGTAGAAAAGATGTGTTTCACATTAGTGAAGTGAAGTAGTGCTCATAGCTATTAACATACGCATTTGGGAGTCCAAATACGACATTTTTTCTTGTCTTGATGCAAGGAACCTATCCCTACAGCTTTTTGGTGTTTTTGGGACAGCCTGTATGTATATATATTTACACAGACGAACTTCAAGGGGATATAGAAGGTGTCTTGAGAAGCAAAATGAGGACAGGGATCTATGCCCGGGAATGACATGTAACGACGCTGCATGGTGTCGGCGCCTATCCATGTATGTATACACAGAGTGATTCCCTGCTCATGTTAGAGATCTTCAGGGATGATGGAGAAGGATAAATGTATCAATTTGAGGTAAGGAACCCTGATCCAGAAAGGAATGAGTCGAAAGATTTAAGCGAAAGTAGCTCTGATACCTCTGACAGTGGAATAAATGTGCCGGTATTATCGTTATTAATATTGTAGGTAGGCAATTTTCAGAGGTGGTAGTATGGACGAAAACAAGAAAAAAGTCCGGTAAACATGGGCTCTAAAATGCATAACTGAGGAGCTATGAGCACTTCACTACTGTTATGCCCCAGGATAGTATCCCTGGCGGACAGTAGAGTTCTACTGTAGCAACTCCTAGAAGGTGAACTGCCTGTGTCAGCGACCAATAGAATTGCTAGCTAGGAGGAGATATTGACCGTGTTGTGGCAAACACGGAAAACATCGCAGCATGGGGGAACGACCATTTCCCAAGTCTGCAAGTGAAGCATAATGACATCAGGGAAGCCGAGAGATACTGTCATACTTGTGACAAAGCACAGCGTCGTAAGGAAGGCTATGCACAATGCAACAATAAGCATTCAGGTGCCAAACCATCAGAAAAGAGCCTCTGAAAGGTGAAGTTGCGGAAGTCTGCAGTGACTAGGAGAGGTGACAGTGAGGGAAAGATAGGACACATGATGTCATAGCCACTTCTATCGCCGCAGAGCGCACTGGATGCCTTTTCAACAAATGGCTAAATGCTGGTAACTGATTGCCGACCACCCAGTGTGTAGACCCAGCCTTTGTGTCAGCTGCTGCTATCCAGTGACAGGGGAGGCTATGGAGTTCGATCCTCAGTACACCTAGCTGTCTTCAATCTTCTATGGAATGGAACCAAAAGTCTGACTGCAGCTGGAAGGACACTGATGGGGCACAACGTTGATGGGGCACAGGGACTACTAACACGCTGCAGGTCTGCTTGCTTGAGCTAAGAGACCTGAATACTGCACATCATCTGCCTTTGGGAAAGGAGGGGTAGGGGATCACTGTTGCTGCCCATCCCATTCCTGTGGGAGACAGCTATGTTTCTGGCTCCTGGTTCTTAAATGGGGGCTGACAGCCGACATCTGCGAGTCACATGTACTTCAAGTGGACTCCTGCATGCAAACTTTCGAACTCAGTCAGAGCACCTTGGGATCAATACATAGATATGGAGGCTGCCAGCCTCGATTGGTCAGTGACTGGCTGTGACGTAAAAGCCACCACTTGAAGCTTCGCAGCACTGGTGAAACTGCAAGTCGAGCGCATGCCAGCCTTCCGCTACTGATGAGGCCACTGCACAGCCGGCCTGGCTGAGGCGCGGCGATCTGGAAGACAATCCTGTATTACTGCGTAATAAATGTGTTATTGTCAATGGCGTTTTGAACATCTGTTGTGATGTGGATGCGATGCTGTTCTGTACTGTGTTTTGGGACGATATGCTGCCATTGTATGCACACGATCCTTTGCTGGACACATGTTCATAGGACCTTTCTTCCTACAGGAATCCGTCCCTACCTAACTACTTCATATGGATCACAGCCTTTTACCCAGTAAATAAAACAGTCACTATCCATACAAAATAACTTATGATAAACCAAGTGTGGTTTTGCTAACCCATAGAGCGATCGTTACGCGTGGCGTTTGGAAAGGTCCAGAACACACATATCGACATATAGATGCTTCATGAACTTCACTGAAACCTTGCCGGCCGTGGTGGCCGAGCGGTTCTAGGCGCTTCAGTCCGGAACCGCACGACTGCTACGGTCGCAGGTTCGAATCCTGCCTCGGGCATGGATGTGTGTGATGTCCTTAGGTTAGTTAGGTTTAATTAGTTCTAAGTTCTAGGGGACTGATGACCTCAGATGTCAAGTCCCATAGTACTCAGAGCCATGTGAACCATTTTTGAACTGAAACCTTAGCCATCTCCACAGCGACTAGTCCTTCATTGAAAATTGTGGCCCACTTAAATTTGGCTTGGCTATCTTCCAACATACCCAAAATCTTATAGGTAAATGGAAATGAACGTTTTGCGTCATTGGCCGGGAGGCCCCTTCCGGGGCAAGTCCGGCTGCCTCGGTGCAGGTCTTATTACATTCGACGCCACATTGGGCGACCTGCACGCCGGATGGGGATGAAATGATTATGAAGACAGCACAACGCCCAGTCCCTGAGCTGAGAAAATCCCCGACACAGCCGGGAATCGAACCCTACGCTGTCGACAGGAATTGATATACATCAATGGGGACAGTTGAAAATGTGTGCCCCGACCGGGACTCGAACCCGGGATCTCCTGCTTACATAGCAGACGCTCTATCCAGCTCAGCCACCGAGGGCACAGAGGATAGTGCGACTGCCGGGATTTATCCCTTGCATGCTCCCAGTGAGACCCACATTCCCAACTTAATGTCCACACACTGCATTCGTAGTGCCCCTGCCCATTACGCTCATTACTCGCGGTAGACAATCTTACCGAGTCCAGCAAGAGTTCGGCAATACATGTGCATCCGCACAGAAGAAGAAGGTCAATGGCCGGTTAGTCTTAACTATATGAAGATGGTATTTGTTCTTTCGGACATGTCCGAAAGAACAGGTACCATCTTCATATAAATAAATTAATGGTGGTTTCTAACATTTTCATGATTTTGCCAAAAACAGAATTATTCATTAATTTATTGAAATCTTATCCAGATCACACATAACGAGCCATCACTTCGGTATTTGCCGGCCGGAGTGGCCGACTGGTTCTAGGCGCTACAGCCTGGAACCGCGCGACGGCGGGCATGGATGTGTGTGCTGTCCTTAGGTTAGTTAGGTTTAAGTAGTTCTAAGTTCTATGGGACTGATGACCACAGCAGTTAAGTCCAATAGTGCTCAGAGCCATTTTTGAACTTCGGTATTTACGTCACTGTGCTCCTTCAACCAGGGGCGCTGCTAGAAAGAGATGCCACAGGTGATTCTAATAAATTTCATTCCCAAACCGAGAACCTGTTGGCGGTTTCTGCAGCGAAGAATATATCTTTACTTATTTCCCAGCATTGGCATCAGCTTACGGATGGAACCATTTCATGGGACTTGGTGCTCCCAACACATTGGCAGGTTGATGTGGGCGTCATACAAATGTGTGAGGTATGTCAAGTTTACGTCCGCAACATATATCGCACTAGATTCTGCAGCCACGCTTTGCCTGGACCTCTTTCTCCAGTCTGGCGGTTTTCTCACTGGACAGCCATCAGAACCCTCCAGCTCTGAGCACTATGGGACTTAACAGCTATGGTCATCAGTCCCCTAGAACTTAGAACTACTTAAACCTAACTAACCTAAGAACAGTACACAACACCCAGTCATCACGAGGCAGAGAAAATCCCTGACCCCGCCTGGAATTGAACCCGGGACCCCGAGCGTGGGAAGCGAGAACGCTACCGCACGACCACGATCTGCGGACGATGGCAGAGATGGTTGGATAGCATTCCCACAGAGATAGTTTACATTCAATAAAGGATGTAACTGAAATCGTTAGATGGCCTGTACGTCTCCTCAGTCACTTGTGGGTTGCGTCCCTTGGCATACCTGTACATGCACTTGCAAAGTGACACCCACATTCAGAAAAAAAGCAACATGTCAACATTTCTCAACAGTTCCATACTGATGTGCATCTATTTTAACATTGTGTACTAACAAAACTCTAGCACAGTGTACTAGAAGGCGGGATCTATAATGTATATGGCCCTGCATACACAGCGTAATTTCTCAAAAATGTGTCCATGTATAATTTTCCATACGCTCCTCAATTAGAGGTTTTGAACTCCTGCCAAACATTCACCGCATGTCTATACTTCTCATACATTATGGCAATGCTTTTGAATTTCCTGGCGAATGGGGACATGTTGGCAATGTGGTTTTATCGAGTCTCTGCCTTGAATCCATATATGGTCAGTGCACTCTCTCCTTTAATAAGACACGATACCTCGGGTCGCCTTAAAGTAGGTTATTCTTATGCAAAATAGAGTGACACATCTCCAGCCGATTGCCGCAGTCGGCTCTAGTACCCTCTTTACGCGACATAGCTCTCATCACTACCTTTTCTTATGTGCTACCTTCCCTAAGCTCAACAGATCCTTTTCATCTTAACTGACAGTTATATTTCTTCTGCTAGCTCTTAGGCTCTGGATCCAGTCCACTGGTGTTTGAGCAGTGGTCGATCCGAATTTAATTTCATGTTCCACTTCTTGTACATGCAAACAGGGAGAGCATGAAGCAGAGCAAGTCTCGCTGCAGTACTTGGTATGACAATGGTCACTGTTGTTTCATTCTGATACTGGTTCTCCCTGTGACAATCGACATGCTGCTTTAACGTTTCCTGGGAGATTCACCCCTTCTGTTGATTAAGGAGTCTGTCTATGGGCTAAGTTAATTGGGTCCTAATGTTTGGTTGAAGGCAGTCAGATTCATGACTGGTAAGACTTCCGTAGTTTCCTCTGGCCAATACACCCGAGGCCTGAAATGCTCAAATGTGCTACTTCCAAAATTGTGGATAGTAGACGGACAATAAGTCCCACAATTCAGAGCAGAGTACATTAAGAGCCATTATTGCATCATACAACATTGTTCTATCGTCACAGAAGAGCCACATTGCATCCACCTTCAGGTAAAGTAATGTTCAGTTTTTTATATCCATACATCGGCCGGCCGGAGTGGCCGAGCGGTTCTAGGCGCTACAGTCTGGAACCGCGCGACCGCTACGGTCGCAGGTTCGAATCCTGCCTTGGGCATGGATGTGTGTGCTGCCTTTAGGTTAGTTAGGTTTAAGTAGTTCTAAGTTCTAGGGGACTGATGACCTCAGCAGTTAAGTTCCATAGTGCTCAGAGCCATTTGAACCATACATCTACCAGCATTTGCTGAAGTAACCAAATTATAAGTGATTAATATTAACTTTGTCTCACGAACTTTGATTTATCCCAAGTGACTCACCTTGCTAGGATTTCTGTTTAAAAATACTCCGAATTTTTTTAAAGTAAGTAAAAGTGATGAACTAAATAACTGATATTATTTAAACGAATGGTCAAATTTCGTGGAGCAATACTTTTTGATCTTGCAAGTAGTCTTTTGTATGAAATGCTCCACTTGGTAACCTACGTTCGTACAGCTAATGCGTAGTACAAGAATATTTAATTACAATATTTTTCTGAAGTGAAACTTCCAAAGATTATTATAAATAATTTCACAGTATATAAGTGTACAAAATTTAACAGTAAAACGATGATAATAAAACGAAAAGTTGGTGATAACGGTTTAAAGGCGTACAGCATTATACTTACGTAACAGATCTGTGAACAGCGTTTTAACGCCAGTCCATTCGATGTTGGACGTACTCTCATATGGCGAGAGGTCGAAACAAGTAATGCACCCAGGAACATTGTCAGCAAAAACGACGTCTTGCTGCTCCTATGTCCAGTGTTGACATTAGAAATGACTGTCTCTGCCACTGCTCCAAGGAAATCTGTGACAATGGTCTTCATCCTGAAAACTTTCCAGAAGGCATATTGCCCAAATGGATACTTGGCTAGCTGCAAACCAGCCCATTTCCTGACCCAAGGTACGTGTCGTGGCTGTAGGATCCTGCACAGCCAAACTAACAATATTTCTATACTCTGGCCAGCTGAGACACTGCATGGCGTCGTTGAGAATGGCCTTCCTGAACCTACTGATTCCGTATTCGCATCACAATCGTGGGAACTCGACCAATGCGGGCAACAATACCGGTGAAAGGTGAACAATAATCTCGATAGGCTACGATACTGCCACTGCCACGTGCTGGTATATGTTTCTCCTTTTGTTGCGAGACATAATACACTTTCCATGCAAACAACCAGCATTCAAATGCCATTTCTGAATCAGAAACCTGCTGCGTAACCTTTCTTATATATACGAGGGTTGCCCAGAACGTAAGTTCCGATCGGTCAGGAAATGGACACCACAGTGAAAACCCAATGAAGCTTTGCACAGATGGGTTGGATAGTGTCTCTAGTATGACCGTCGATCGCATCACGACGCTCTTTTTAATTGTAAGTGCACTGTGAGAGAGTAAAGTTGCCTAGAACAACGATGTCTCCCGCCAAGTAGGAGGGCCTGCAGAGAGGCTTCGCCTTAATGAATGCAGCCCACCTAACACAACTGCCACGCACTTCCTTCTTCATGGAAATTCTCAGCCACACTCTTCAGGGGCAGTGAACGCGCTCCTGTAGCCTTTTCGATGGGATGTGTTCGATCACCCAAAACACAGGATAGTAGCCTATTCCCGATGTTACTCAGTCTGTACATCGAGCATTCAGTGAAGGAAACCAATGAGAAAGTTGAAAAGGTAATTAAAGTTCAGGAAGAATAAACAGAATCTTTGAGGTTTGCTGATGACACTGTAATTCTGTCAGAGACAGCAAATAACTTGGAAAAGCATTTAACCAAATCAAAAAGTATCATGAAAATATGTTATAAAAATGATTATCAACAAATGTAAAACAAGGGTAACTTAATTTAGACGAATTATGTCACGAAATACTGAAGAAACTAGATTAGACAGAGAGACAATAAAAGTAACAGATTAATTTTACGATTTGTGCAGCAAAATAACTGACGATATCTGGAGTACAGATGATTTACAACTCAGACTGGAAACAACAATGAAAACATTTCTGGGAAACAGAAATGTAAGGGGGCATCAAGTGAAAATGAGACAGATGGAAAAAATGTAAGTGAACTGTTTGTTATTTCAGAAGCAGTCGCAATAGCTGTTAATAAATATATCCCATTGTGACACAATACAGTCAGTGCCCTCATGTAATTGTGTTTTCGGCTACCTTCGGAACCATGATTGTACCCAGGAGTACTCCTCTTCGTTCGAAGCAAATCGACGGCCTCGAATGTCTTTCTTCGGGATTTTAAAAATTTTGAAATCGCACAGGGAGAGATCAGTACTCTATGGAGGATGTATAAGGGCTTCCCAGCGAAACTTTGGCGACGCTGCGGAAGTTTCGCTGGGAAGCCCTAACACATCCTCTACATAGTCCCGATCTCTCCATATGCGATTTTCATATTTTTGGAGTCGTAAAGAAAGATATTCGTGGCCGACGATTTGCTTCGGATAAAGAGGTGCGCCCCAGGGTTCCGTAGGCAGCTGCAAACAATTTCCTCTGGAGGCATTGACTGTTTTGTCTCACAGTAGGATAATTGTACGAATTTTTATGGCGATTACTTTTGCAAAAATGAACAGTTTACTTACTTTGTCTCCATCTGTCTCAGTTTCATGTGACTGCTTCCTATGTGCATCGCCAAATTTAAGTTTAAGCGTAAATGAGTCTTCACGGAAGGCATTTGTTTGGAGTGTAACCTTGTACAGAAGTGAAACATTGGACGGTAAGCAGTTCAGACAAGAAAAGACTAGAAACTTTTCATATAGGATGCTACAGAAGAATGTTGAAGACTAGATAGCGCGTAACCAATGAGGAGTTACTCAATCGAACTGGGGAAAAAGACATTTGCGGCAGAACTTGACTAAAAGAAGGGATGGTTGATAGGGTACTTCCTGAGGCGTCATGGACTCATCAATTGGGAAATGGGTAAAAATTGCTGGAGAAAACCAAGGCTCGAATTCAGGAATCAGTTTCAAATGTAAGTACGGTTCAGATGAAGAGACTTGCACAGTCATCGGACACCGGACTGAAAAACCTCAACAACAATGTTTTTAAATGACTTATTTTCATATCTCTCTAGTTGGAGAACTAACCCACCACCCATGAGGAACCAGGAAGATGAAATAACAATAAAGAAAATAAAGTACAGTGCCAGAAGAATTCATTAAAATTACCATAAATATTTTACAAGTGATTTGGCTCTGAGCACTATAGGACTTAACATCTGAGGTCATCAGTCCCCTAGAACTAAGAACTACTTAAACCTAACTAACCTAAGGACATCACACACATCCACGCCCGAGGCACGATTCGAACCTGCAACCGTAGCGGTCGCGCGGTTCCAGACTGAAGCGCCTAATACCGCTCGGCCACACCGGCCGGCTACAAGTAATTTGCTCGGAACTCAAATCTGTAGCACGTGCTGTTGTTCTCCTTATTTTTCTTTATTTTATCCACACACAATGTGTGTCGTTATCACTTTATCCTCAACGTGATCTCACACAGTTACTCGTTTCATTTCGAACCAGAGTTTTGAAGCCTAGCAGACAAACAGCATCATCTTGACAAGTGAAAACAGACCATGAGAAATAGGGAAGAGATGAATTCAAATTTCCGTCCGGCCATCAGAATGTAATTTTTGCGTAGTTTCCATAAATATCTTAACATAAATGCCGTGAAGATTCCTTCGAAAAGTATAATGTAGATATCCTTCCCCTAATCTGAGCGTATGCTTCGTCTCTAATGACTTCTTCGTCGCTCGAACGTTAAACCCTAAGAGCAATCTTGTATGAAAAATCTAAATGGCATTAATGAAGTGATTTAAGTTAAATTCGTTGTTTTAGTGACAGGAAAATCACTGAATCCCACACATTTTAAAGACGACTATGTATTAAAATTGTAGCTACTTCGATCGTAGCAATTGTCGAGCTATCTAAGTGTACGGAGTGAAGGGCAGCTCGTGCACTTCGTAACGAGGGATAGTTACCAACAGATGCTGTCACATCTGCGCACTGGTAAGAGGCGCCGTGAGCTGGGTAAAAAACTTGCCAACGTTAAATCCTCCCACAAGCCATCTGTACCAAACTATCATTTTTTTTCATTAGGCACATTGCTGACATTAGGCCAGCTCAAAGGTAAGTGCACTGACGTAATATATTTTTATGGATCATGAATTTACAGTCATAAGATGAAAGTAAAGTTCGTCAGAGGACTTCTGGTCAGCTAAAGGTACATAAATTGACTGAAACAATATGAAAACACTACCTGAATGATAATTGTGAAATAGAAGTGCAGTTTAATGGAAAACAGTTGTTTTGTACAACAAAGGCGAGCGGACAAAATGATAACATCAATAAAAAACAGTAATTGAATTATGATTCTTCAATTTCTCCAGGCGTATTTCATGACGAAATAAATTTCGTGACGAAATAAATCTCGATTGACGATATTTTGTGCCCTTTGTACACTCACACCCGGCTGTTCACCCGAGATTTATTTCGTCAGTAATGGAATTGTTTCATACTACGGCTAAACAACGTTTATAGACATCATAGACATTTGCGATGACTGCTAATATAATCCGAACGGGTTGTTGTAACTATAACGATATCTTGGCAGACTTTAAAAATTAAAAAAAACGGTTATTGTAGATGTCAGGATTGTTCAAAAAGAGAGGAATTGGAGCACTTGTGGGAAACTCTACTTTCAAGCGGCATAGCTCGTCCAGATACGGTCGTCTACATCTTTTCACATTTTGCGTGTGCTAACAGAATCTCAGTAATGTCACCTTCTGTGAAGTTCGTGTAGTCGCACAACTGGGTTGTATCAATTCCATTGAGATAGAGGTGTACCGGGAAGCATTCATGTTGAAACTTTACCATCTCAATGTTTCGTGGAAGCGAGCCGCTTTTAGCGTGCAGTCTGCTCGCCTAATGTTTCATAGTACTTTTGAAAAGTAACAAATGCGTTACTAAACATATTTAGTTATATATCTCTGATTGTAATTTACATTCTTTCATCGTCTCGGTGTGGCAGTTTCGGCTTCAGTAACTATAACGTTGTTCCATTCTTTAATAATTTGTCTATATGTTTAAAATAAGTTGGAGAAATGAAAATTGGTACTTGGACTTAAGCATATAAAGAGGAAACTCAAAAGAAAGGTTGGTCTGTGCTTCAGTGGCAGACTGTCGAGGTCCGGGTTCGATCCTGATTGTTCGTATGCCGTTTTTTATCTATCTCTTGTTTCAACTTTGTCAATAATTTTTAAATGAACAATGGCAAGTTTCACCGTGGTCCGGTGTCCACGTTGACATGTAAGTTTGCCTACAATTGGGTGGCTAAGTCAGTTCGAAGCAACGGCATGCCTTTTACAACAGAAAGACGTCTTCAAAACCGCCTTCGAGTTGGTGATAGCTTTACTTTTTTATGTATCAAAAAAAATTTATCAGATAAAGAGGTAAAGTTGGCAACAACCCGAAAGTTGGTTTGAACACCCTAGTGCTTTGATAGGCCTATTCCTTCTCGTTTAGAAATGGCACATTTTGCTGAGTTTCACAGAAACTTATTAAAATTACAGGGAAAAATTGTTGATATAATCATGAAATATATGTTTCTGTAATGGCCTACAAGAGACCTGTATTGCTGACCTGATGACATCGATGAACCACAGTTGGTATCTGTTTACTGATTTTCCAGTATTGATCTTCGGTAGCGAACATACACGTTGTTGTTGTTGTGATCTTCAGTCCTGAGACTGCAGCTCTCGATGCTACTCTGTCCTGTGCAAGCTTCTTCATCTCCCAGTACCTCCTGCAGCCTACATCCTTCTTAATCTGCTTAGTGTATTCATCTCTTGGTCTCCCTCTACGATTTTTACCCTACACGCTGCCCTCCAATACTAAACTGGTGATCCCTCGATGTCTCAGAACACGTCCTACCAACCGATCCCTTCTTCTAGTCAAGTTGTGCCACAAGCTCCTCTTCTCCCCAATTCTAATCAATACCTCCTCATTAGTTATGTGATCTACCCATCTAATCTTCAGCATTTTTCTGTAGCACCACATTTCGAAAGCTTCTATTCTCTTCTTGTCCAAACTATTTATCGTCCATTTTTCACTTCCATACATGGCTACACTCCATACAAATACTTTCAGAAACGACTTCCTGACATTTAAATCTATACTCGATGTTAACAAATTTTTCTTCTTCAGAAACGCTTTTCTTGCCATTGCCAGTCTACATTTTATATCCTCTCTACTTCGACCATCATCAGTCATTTTGCTCCCCAAATAGCAAAACTCATTTACTACTTTAAGTGTCTCAATTCCTAATCTAATTCCCTCAGCATCGCCCGACTTAATTCGACTACATTCCATTATCCTCGTTTTGCTTTTGTTGATGTTCATCTTATGCCCTCCTTTGAAGACACTGTCCATTCCGTTCAACTGCTCTTCCAAGTCCTTTGCTGTCTCTGACAGAATTACAATGTCATCGGCGAACCTCAAAGTTTTTATTTCTTCTCCATGGATTTTAATACCTAATCCGAACTTTTCTTTTGTTTCCTTTATTGCTTGCTCAATATACAGATTGAATAACATCGGGGATAGGCTACAACCCTGTCTCACTCCCTTCCCAACCACTGCTTCCCTTTCATACCCTTCGACTCTTATAACTGCCATCTGATTTCTGTACAAATTGTAAATAGCCTTACGCTCCCTGTATTTTACCCCTGCCACCTTCAGAATTTGAAAGAGAGTACTCCAGTCAACATTGTCAAACGCTTTCTCTAAGTCTACAAATGCTAGAAATGTAGGTTTGCCTTTTCTTAATCTTTCCTCTAAGATAAGTCGCAGGGTCAGCATTGCCTCACGTGTTCCCACATTTCTACGGAATCCAAACTGATCTTGCCCGAGGTCAGCTTCTACCAGTTTTTCCATTCGTCTGTAAAGAATTCGCGTTAGTATTTTGCAGCTGTTACTTATTAAACTGATAGTTCGGTGATTTTCACATCTGTCAACACCCACTTTCTTTGGGATTGGAATTGTTATATTCTTCTTGAAGTCTGAGGGTATCTCGCCTGTCTCGTACATCTTGCTCACCAGATGGTAGAGTTTTGTCAGGACTGGCTCTCCCAAGGCCATCAGTAGTTCTAATGGAATGTTGTCTACTCCCGGGGCCTTGTTTCGACTCAGGTCTTTCAGTGCTCTGTCAAACTCTTCACACAGTATCGTATCTCCCATTTCATCTTCATCTACATCCGCTTCCATTTCCATAATATTGTCCTCAAGTGCATCGCCCTTGTAGAGACCTTCTATATACTCCTTCCACCTTTGTGCTTTCCCTTCTTTGCTTAGAACTGGGTTTCCATCGGAGCTTTTGATATTCATACAAGTGGTTCTCTTTTCTCTGAAGGTCTCTTTAATTTTCCTGTAGGCTGTATCTATCTTACCCCTAGTGAGATAAGCCTCTACATCCTTACATTTGTCCTCTAGCCATCCCTGCTTAGCCATTTTGCACTTCCTGTCGATCTCATTTTGAGACGTTTGTATTCCTTTTTGCCTGCTTCACTTACTGCAATTTTATATTTTCTCCTTTCATCAATTAAATTCAATATTTCTTCTGTTACCCAAGGGTTTCTACTAGCCCTCGTCTTTTTACCTATTTGATCCTCTGCTGCCTTCACTATTTCTTCCCTCAAAGCTACCCATTCTTCTTCTACTGTATTTCTTTCCCCCATTCCTGTCAATTGTTTCCTTATGGCCTCCCTGAAACTCTGTACAACCCCTGGTTCTTTCAGTTTATCCAGGTCCCATCTCCTTAATTTCCCACCTTTTTGCAGTTTCTTCAGTTTTAGTCTACAGTTCATAATCAATAGATTGTGGTCAGAGTCCACATTTGCCCCTGGAAGTGTCTTACAATTTAAAACCTGGTTCCTAAATCTCTGTCTTACCATTATATAATCTATCTGATACCTTTCAGTATCTCCAGGGTTCTTCCATGTATGCAACCTTCTCTCATGATTCTTAAACCAAGTGTTAGCTATGATTAAGCTGTGCTCTGTGCAAAATTCTACAAGGCGGGTTCCTCTTTCATTTCTTACCCCCAATCCATATTCCCCTACTACGTTTCCTTCTCTCCCTTTTCCTACTGCCGAATTCCAGTCACCCATGACTATTAAATTTTCGTCTCCCTTCACTATCTGAATAATTTCTTTTATTTCATCATACATTTCTTCAATTTCTTCGTCATCTGCAGAGCTAGTTGGCATATAAACTTGTACTACTGTAGTAGGCGTGGGCTTCGTGTCTATCTTGGGCGCAATAATGGGTTCACTATGCTGTTTGTAGTAGCTTACCCGCATTCCTATTTTTTTATTCATTATTAAACCTACTCCTGCATGACCCCTATTTGACTTTGTGTTTATAACCCTGTAGTCACCTGACCAGAAGTCTTGTTCCTTGCCGGCCGGGGTGGCCGAGCGGTTCTAGGCGCTACAGTCTGGAACCACGCGACCGCTGCGGTCGCAGGTTGGAATCCTGCTTCGGGCATGGATGTTTGTGATGTCCTTAGGTTAGTTAGGTTTAAGTAGTTCTAAGTTCTAGGGGACTGATGACCCCAGATGTTAAGTCCCATAGTGCTCAGAGCCATTTGAACCATTTTTTTCTTGTTCCTCCTTCCACCGAACTTCACTAATTCCCACTATATATAACTATAACCTATCCATTTCCCATTTTAAATTTTCTAATCTACCTGCCCGATTAATGGATCTGACATTCCACGCTCCGATCCGTAGAACGCCAATTTTCTTTCTCAACGTGCACGTAACGAAGCATAAAACTAACACATTTGCAGAGGAGGTTTAGAATGTAACGGTAATTTATTTCAGTCGAGAAAATGTACCTCACTGTAACAAGTGCATACATTCATTTAATATTCCAGTACCGTTCTATTTGAAAAAGACTATTATTTCGTAAGCAGAACTCTGCTATAGCCCCAGTGCACGTGAAATACGTGAATGAGTTTCTGATCCGAAGCGTGGGGTTTTGGAGATCTTCTTTTATTTTTAATAGAACCCGCGCCTGATACGAATGTTGGTCACGTCCGGCGACTTGGAGGGGAAGCTCGCCATAGCACATGTGTGCCGGCTCACCATAAATGTTATATTGGCTTTTTCTCTTGGCACGGTATTGCTTCAGCTCTCAAATGTTTGGCGGCACGCGTGAACGCCTAAAAATGCTTTTCGGAATCGCTCCTTCTCGACAGGCGATAAACTATAAAACAATGCAAATATCTGAAAATTGAATGCGCCACAGTACAATTGCTCAAAGCAGGGATAAATTTGTTTATTACGAGAGTTTTGAAATTTATCCAGTGGAAATGACAGAAAATTGTTATAGGTGCGCTAAAGTAAGCAACTGAACTTCTAGCAGCGTCAACAGAAATCTGTAACGAACCATTGTGCCACCGCCTTAGTTGTATCACACTTTAAAAGCAATTTATTTGCTATTGTGGTTGCATGTCAGTGGTAAGCTTACCAGGTTCAGCGTAGTAGATAATCTTCATAAAACTGTGATGAACTGTTTCGTCATGGGCACAGATCTCAAGCTGCTTGAGTTGACTGAAACCGGTTAGCTTACTACTGATGCGCAGCCGGAACGGCAAATTATCTGTTATTAAACACTTAAGATTTGCGATTCCTGTGAACATATGAATAGAAAGATGTAAGCCCGTGATATGATCCCAACCGTGCCATCCTCTGCCATATGACGCCTTTTGCATGGGGTGAGCACGCCGCTCTCCCGGCCGTCTTCATCTTCGCAGACCTAAGCACTGCAGTTAGCTCTTCATTTGGCCTTGTAACAACATAACACTGATATCATATTTTCTTTCAGTATCATATCATCTAATTTTGTACTAACAAAACTATTTGTTTTTCTTTGACTTCTGCACTTCACCTGCGAGTAAACAAATAAGTTTTTCGTATTTGATATGCATTTTGTAAAACTATTTTTAACGACATTTGTAATTTAATGTAAATTATTATTCCACTGTGTTATGTCAGTAGGGAGGTTAGGAGCTTCCATATTTGTCAGAGAGTAAATTGCGATAGCAACAATGCCTCCATTACCTCAGATTGAGTGCAATGGCACTCCAGTACTAGAGAAGATACGCAGTAACTGTGTGTATATCGTGTAAGAAGAAAGGTTGGTCAGTGTATGGTCAGCTCATATTTAACAAGACACAGTGGGATTGACGTATGTGGGTAGATGAACTAAGCTTCAATAACGTCTACAGCCTGTCTCGGAATCGTAGGCAGTTAACAACAGTGTTCTCGTAACGACTACAGCTAATAGAGCATTGTCGCAGACGCCGACACACAGCGACAGCCTGTAAGACTGTTCATACTAGATTAGTTGAGAACTTTTATAGGCGTTCCCAGTGAACTTCACTGAGAACTGACAAGTGAATAAAATGTAAAATTCTAATTCCCAGATCTTGTCATTAACTTCAATCATTATTACTTGGACTACGATTCTACATCTTTCACTATGCAATAAAACCGAGTGTGTTTAATGAGTATCTAATATGTCAAATAATGAAAGAAACATACTTCATAAATTATGGCAGTTTTCTTTCGTTGGAGAGCGATCTAATCATTCAGTAACAGCTTCATAATTAGCCACTCAGTTTGTTCAATATAATAACCAGAGACAGTGAGAATCATATTAATTTAAGTCACAGTACTATCAAAGTAAATGTAAAATAATTTAAATTCATTATAAATAGCGAACAAAGGCGTACATTGTGAAAGTGTTCTATTTGTTCGCTTGGTGTTCCGTATTTCGGTGTTGCAGCTGGAATGAAATTTGATTATTATTATTTTATGGAAAAAGTTCGAAACTGTTTAAAACAGCGAAACTTTGTAATCTATACTTGCTAAGCCAACGACTTTTGCTTGTGTAGGTAAATGTTACTATAGGATAACGCAATTCAGACGTAGTAGAAATTTTCGCAATAATAATTTGAATTATTCTCCAAATTATCGCATTTGATAATCTTTAGTAATTTAAACCACAATTAATATTACTCCTTCTTATTTAGTAAAGAGATTCTGTTGGTGTCATGAGCGAACTATCTCGTCAGTACACCTTCGTTAAGATAAGTTAAGTAATAATTACTGTTTCAATAACGAACTAATTAATTAACAGAGTTTGTCCTTTTGGACTGGGGATAGAATTTCGAAATAACTTTATCGATTTGCTGGGGGCTATTTAAGAGCTCCTGGAATTTTTCGTTTCTTTGTTGTGTGTAATTTTTACTAATTTATAACGAACATTCAAAATTGATCTAAGAAAAAGGCGGAGTAAGTTATTTGTAGACGTAACTTGTCGTATACTTCCCCTACTAATCAGTTAGTGTTTCGTATGCTACTGCGTTATTTTTCTGATCCAGTAAGCTCACTCAGTCATGTTGATTTGCACAGCAGAATAGAGGGAGGAAGGGAGGGGATGTTACAACCTCAAGAAGCTGAGAGAATCCTGTTACAACAACAAGCCCTGCAACTACTGAAAACTCGAGATCTCTACAGGTATGTCAGACACACTCAGTGCGCAGATAAGGAGGCTGACCAACAACGTCAGTCCCCTATTCATTTATCACATTTTATCTCTGTATTGACTTTATTTTCTGGAACCTTACAGAAAAACAAGACACAAAAACACAGATCTAGTCACGATTCATTCTCCCTCCGCCTTGTAGCCTGCCTTTTCTAGCTACTGAGAATGGCATTTCCGCAGAACTGGAGGGAGGGAGGCTGGGAGTAAAATTTATGTGTGCCACAACTGAACTATGCCACGTGTTGCCATAATAAGGTAATGCATCACTCGCCTGTGATCCTGCGGTTAGCGGTTTTGTCACGAGAAATTTCTCTTCAACTCCTTCAACTAAGAACTACCATAAATTTTCATGCCTTCCAGAATAAATTAAATTATTACTGCGAGAGCAAAATTATCTTCCTTATTATTGTGTAACAGACGAACACGTATTGTGACGTAAATATATTCAATAAATGTGTCATATTACCTCTCCTATTTTCTCCCAGCAGTTGAGTACAGAATAGTGCAATTACCTGACAAGGGAACCTCCCCATCGCACCCCCTTCAGATTTAGTTATAAGTTGGTACAGTGCATAGGCCTTGAAAAACTGAACACAGATCAATCGAGGAAACAAGAAGAAGTTGTGTGGAACTATGAAAAAAATAAGCAAAATATACAAACTGAGTAGTGCATGTGCAATATATACAACATCAAGTATACTTTCAGCTCAGGAGCGCCGCGGTCCTGTGGTTAGCGTGAGCATTTGCGGAAAGAGAGATCCTTAGTTCAAGTATACCCTTGAGTGAAAATCTCACTTTCTTTATTTTCGCAAAGTTATGATGTGTCCGTTCGTTCATTGACGTCTCTGTTCACTGTAATAAGTTTACTGTCTGTGTTTTGCGACCGCACCGCAAAACTGTGCGATTAGTAGACGAAAGGACGTACCTCTCCAATGGGAACCGAAAACATTTGATCGCAAGGTCATAGGTCAACCTATTCCTCCGCAGGAAAACACGTCTGATATATTCTATACGACACTGGTGACGGCATGTGCGTCACATGACAGATAATAATTGTCTGAAAAGTTAATCTTCTCGCTCGAGGGAAGACTTCAACCAAGGACCTCTCGTTCCGCAGCTGCTCACGCTAACCACGGGACCACGGGGCTCCTGAGCCCACATTATCCTTGATGTTACATATCTTGCACATGGACTACTCAGTTTGTATATTTTGCTTATTTTTCTCATAGTTCCACACAACTTCTTCCTGTTTTCTCGATTGATCTGTGTTCAGTTTTTCAAGGCCTATCCTCTGTGTCAACTTATAACTAAATCTGAGGGGGGTGCGATGTGGAGGTTCCCTTGTGAGTATTGTATCAGATGATATTTTAACAATCATATCATTTATTCAGGTGGTTCCTACATTTATTGTGCTTGGAAATGAAACTGATTTAGTGTTGCTAACGTGGGAGGCATCTAACAATTTGCCGCTCTTTACTTCACTAAACGAAACAATACAGTGTCTCCTGACTATACTGCTAAAGAAACGCAATAGGAATCAATTTTTTTCATGACGTAAAGGAAAACAGCGTCACTAGAATTTAAATGAACAAAACAAATCAAAAATAGTCACTATTTTTACCATTTATTTACTTCATTCAATAACACTACATCCTTTTTCGAACTCTTTTGGCTCGTCTTTAGTCGCGACATACACATTTAATGGAGATGCACTTGTATCATAATAGTCAGAACACGTCAGTATTAAATTTAAGTATCGCTGCCAAAGAAGTTCAAAGAGAACTTGAAACTGATCTGATATTGTAATAAGTGGTAAGCTTAGTGACTGTCTGGGGTTTATTTTGTCCAGATTAATGACATCAAGATTGAAGAGACGTTAAACCCTATGTTTACTTCCACTTTTCTTAAAGTTTACACCAGTCTTTCGACGTCAACTTCAAATAACTAAAATTCCTCACTACGAAGGTTAATCGAAATAAAAAAAAAGCTCCATGTTAAAGGAGTTCCCACAGAACACAATGAACTGAACGTGAACGAAATGTTATACATACATCTCCTTTTCTTTCACTGATTTTCCTAGATGTTACGTGATGGGTACATTATTATGTGGACATGTTGAGGGGATGAAATTTCTAAAATTGAAATATTACGGCGTATTGAATGCCTATAGCTGAAATATACGTTTTGTCACTATCTGTAATGTACGAACACGCCACTTGTAGAATTCCAAAATTACTAAATTGAATCGACTGCATATTTCTATCTCTCAGAGTATTTTCAGACGAAGAAAATGGTTAATAATAAATTATTGCCGAGGATATAAACTTACGAGAAACTGTAAGTTCAAGCCACACATAGTCTCAATAAAGGACATTTTTCCCAGTAGAATTTTATGGAGTTGCATCGTACGGGAGAACATTAGTGAAACACCACGCGTTTACTTGCCCATTCAACACACCCTTCTAAGAATGGAGTGTGAAGGGTACTGCTGTAACTTTATCACAAACAACGTGTGTTAGTCATTGGCATGTATGAGTGAGCTCACTCCTGTCAATGGATTATGTTGTAACAGACTCAGTGAGTCTGCCGGCCGGAGTGGCCGAGCAGTTCTAGGCGCTACAGTCTGGAACCGCGAGACCGCTGCAGTTGCAGGTTCGAATCCTTCCTGGGGCATGGATGTGTGTGACGTCCTTAGGTTAGTTAGGTTTAAGTAGTTCTAAGTTCTAGGGGACTGATGACCTCAGAAGTTAAGTCCCATAGTGCTCAGAGCCATTTGAACCATTTGAACGCAGTGAGTCTGGCGGTCGACGCTTTGGACGTTTTACTATGAGCGTTAGTTAGCCTTAGAAGGTGTAAGCTTTTTCGCTAACAAAGTACTAAACACTCATTTCTGACCCTTAGTTCCTTTTCAAAAAGTACGCACTTTGGGATTTTCTACCATCTGTAGAATTTGGAGCCTATAGAATTGTAAAATATTCTATGCCTCATCATCGGTCATTCGACATCTTCGCGTGATGAACGCCTGAGTCGTACATTTTCGTACTTTATGGTCACCCATCTCCCATTTGGCCATCACCTCAGCATTTTCGTATACTGTGATGTTCAACTAATAACTTACCTGGAAGATCGTTTCACCCCTTCATTAGAGTTAGAATTATGTCGTCTATTCAAGATTTTCCTAAGGACCATTTGGTTGTTTACGGGGTTATCCTACTAACTCCCAAAAATTCTTTGAACTAAATCCAATTTTTTTCCCTTTGAAAGTCAACATCTCCCTGTAATAAGTCAAAATCGTCAATATACACACGTTGCCAACCATCCTTTTCAAACAAATCGAAAACTTAATTACATTGCCTTCAACAGCCCTAAAAGGGTTTTTATGATTTCATTGTAATTTTTAACTATTTAATTCTCGGTTTGTCGGTTATGCACTAGTTTAGTTTTAACGTAATTGATTTCAAGGCCTAAATTCAAACTCTCTCTGTTGCGTTCTTCCACTAGTTGTTGAATTTCATCCACTTTTAAGGCAGTCAGTATTCTGTTTAACAGCATAACTAAAGTTATTGCAATATATTCCATTATTACGTGTTTATTCTTAATTTTCTCAGTCTAAGGACGACTAAACGTCCTTTAAAAATGATGCGAATAGTTTTGTTTACGTTTAATGTCCCTTCCTCGCATGTCTTTCAATTCAAAATTTCTCTGTAATGTTCGGATACAGAAGTAGTAGAGTCCCGTTTCACTTAGTGACGTCGTATGAATAACTGGACCTAACGTTGCAAAGCGATATTAAATGGAACGAGCACGTGAGGACTGTGGTAGGGAAGGTGAATGGTTGACTTCCGTTTATTGGGAGAACTGAGATCTGCACAAGATAGCATTAAAGGAAGGTATCGAAGCATTTCAGAGACGGGCTGCTAGATTTGTTTCTGGTAGCTTCAACCAACGGGCAAGTGTTACGGAGACGCTTCAGGAACTCAAATGGGAATCTCTGGAGGGAAGTGGACGCTCTTTTCGAAAAATACTATTAAGAAAATTTAAAGAACTGGCATTTGAATCTGACTCCAGTACGATCCTGCTGTGGACAACATGCATTTCGCGTAAGGACAACGAAGATGGAATGCTGAAATTGGAACTCGTACGTAGGCATACAGTCAGTCGCTTTTCCTTCGCTCTGTCTGCAAGTGGAACAGGAAAGAAGGGACTAGTAGTGGCACACAGTACCGTCTGTCACGCACCGTACGGTAGCTTGCAGAATATTAATGTAGATGCAGCTACACACACAGTTAGTTTTTCCGCGGCACGGTGGAATCTATTAACAGGACAATGCAACGAGTCACACGGATTGCAGTATACGTTAGTGGCTCAAATGGTTCAAATGGCTCTGAGCACTATGGGACTTAACATCTATGGTCATCAGTCCCCTAGAACTGAGAACTACTTAAACCTAACTAACCTAAGGACATCGCACAACACCCAGCCATCACGAGGCAGAGAAAATCCCTGACCCCGCCGGGAATCGAACCCGGGAACCCGGGCGTGGGAAGCGAGAACGCTACCGCACGACCACGAGATGCGGGCATACGTTAGTGGTTCGAAGAGCACTAGAATGAGTTTACCATACTCCCCTGGTTACCAAACTCCCCAGAATGAAACTCAACCTAGAATCTGTGGGACCATCCTGGTTGGGCTGTTCGCACCATGGTTCCTCAATAAAGAAACTTAGCGCAGTCGGCATGTCTCCACATACGTGTCAGTACCTTCCAGAACATCACTGACTCTCTGCACATCGGAGTTGCAAAAGGAGGCTATTCAGGCTTTTGACACGAAGTGTCTCGACCGTGTACATAATAACACAAATGATGAGACGACACAGCAATGAATGTGGATGTCCACGTTTTGTAATAATTACATATGCTGCAAATATTATACAGTTTAAAATCACCAAAGCAAACCGTGCAATGGAATTTTTCACAGTGACCGGAAAATGGACTCAAATACCGCGAAGATAATTAAACGAGGTTGTAATTGGAAAGCAAGTTCCATTCCAGGTTCTGATAAAATGAAAGGAAAAGCAGTTATGATGAGAATGTGGAAGAAGGAACAAAACGTGCCGTTAGTAAAGTGTCGAATATGTCATTCTGAAGCAAAACTGTCATTCATTCTACGAAAACGAAAGAGATGAGAAGTATCGTCTAACTCTAAAAATTACGATACAACTGCTGGTGACGTTTTTCCAATAAAGTGCTTGATGAGATATTTCCAGTTTTCACACAGCTTAAGACTGAGAGGAACCAAAGCAACAAGAAGAGGCTACCCTTGGTGCATTTTGCTTGTAGTTCATTTCTCGGTTGTTTCACACTAACTACCCCTCTAGGCTATCACACCATTCATATGTGAATTATCGAGATATAATTGTTAAAACAGACTGCTGTTTTAAACACTACGGCACCTGTGGCCGGATCTGACTCAGTGGACAAATGCTAACAGTAAATTCATTTCATCTTGTAAACTATTGGAAACGCTTAATAACACTTTCAAGATAGTCATTTCGCACATCAACTTGTCTCCTGGGATGGCTGCTCATCTATTCTTGCTTAAAAACTTGAGGGTCACATGAATAGGGTAAAACCGGGAGAACATACAGGCATGGATACTAGACACCTCACTGGTTACGTCGCCTTGGAATTACTTGAAAAATTTAAGCATTAGTAAGGCAACGAATTTAGATGAAAAAAATTGATGAAATAACTTTAACAATTCAGCATGAAACGTAAATCTTTTCCCCATTAAGTACTTCAGTTTTGGAAACGCCCCTACGCAGCTAACAGCAAATATGTGTAACTGAATATCTCTTCGAGTCGTTTTAAACACTTTGGTAACTCGAGGTCGCATTGTGGAGTGTCTGTCACTCGATACTGTCGTGATCTTAAACCCAGTGCGATCCAATCACGAACTAAAGTGCGGATCATTTATGACGGCGGCCGAGTTTAGGTTCGTTTTGCGCATCTGGCGTCACAAAACACAGGTCAGCCAATGAACAGAGAACGACGTTACCAGAGCTCGACTGCAGTGCAGAGCACGGACGAGTGTCTTCAGTTTGAAAAACGTTCAGTCATAAATAAAGTAATTGAACAAAAGCAGTGTCTTGATAGAAGACTTTCTTTTATAGAAAGTTTGAAAAAAGCATTCTTTATACCAATTGCTTCATATTCTATTAATTAATTAAACCAAACAAGCAATAAGCCCCCTAATTAAGGCGATAGCAAGGAAAGGTGTTTGTATCATTCTCACTAACCGCTTTTTCGCAATAAAGAACAGCGGTAATTGTTTATTTCCTATTGTACTTCAACGAAACATGAGTAATTCATAATGATACCAACAGTGTTTGTCGGTATTTTGCGTGCTTTTAAAGACGTCCAGGAGACATCTTGATTGGCGAGTTGTGTTAGTGTAATGGTTAAAGTGTGAGGATGCTAAGTTAAAGGCTCAGAGTTCAAACCTTGATCGACGCTTAATATTTTCTTTATTTTAAAAACAATATCGAAGTGTCTTACTTCATGAATTTTATTCGTTTTAATGTAATTCTTTGAAATTTCTAGTGGCAACTAAAATCGACCATACGGAAAGTATACGCTATGGACTTTTACCTCTGCAAACTCTTCAAAATTTCGTGGAATGGTTTACTACATCTAATGCTGCACGATAACTGCGTTGAACATCGAAACAAAATTAAGTCATTTATGGGGGGAAGGTATCAGTCAAGAAGATGTGTAAAAATCAAACTTTTGGGCCAAATAATTTTTGTGCAATCGAATGATAAAGTGTGTCAAAGCAGTCGAAACACCATGTGTCTGCACAGGCGAACAGTGCAATGATGACAAAATCGTGCACATCGCGGAATGCGGGGAGCACGTCTCTGTAGCAGCGAAAGGGCTAATGCGGTCATGGTGGCTTTACTTCATAAACTGCGTGCTCCCCCCTAAACCTAAGTTTGCGAACTATACTATGGCGCTGCTTCTCTGGCAATGCAGCAATCTGCCGCGTCTGGGCGGGCATGCGCGAAACGCCAAGATAAAAGAATTGAACTATAGCACCCTACAATTTCATCTAAATGCTCTGCAATGATATGGTTTTAGGAACAGTGGCAAAAAGAAAGAGTAATGAAGTCCATAAATCCAGGAAATGAAATATGTGAGTTTGCATGAAATCAGTACGATTTAATCTTACTTTTGTAAACCTAATTACGTTATACTATTCCTAAAGCGTGCAAGACGTGGTGATTAACTTCGATAGCATATTCGTCTCTCAAGACCGACGTTGTGGGCCCATACGAATTGGCTAAACTAAGTTCTGGTGTAGAAATAGGGCAAGAACTCCATGTTCCATGCATCATTGTGATAAATCCGCTTGCACGGTTTGCTTATGTGGTTTTAAACTATATATTGTTTGTATCATATTAAATTTGATTACCAAACGTGAACATCAACAAATAGTGTCATGTTGTCCTTTCACTTGTGTTGTTCTCTATTAAAGGTGTTGTCAATATAAGCATTCACAAGGAAAACCGTTTACGAGTATATAATGTTAAGTTGAATGCCATTTACTAATAATGTGAAAAGCTTCTAATGATCCTAAAAAACCGAAGTACTGCCAGTGAATGAGTTTCTTAGTCTGGTTAAGGTAGAAAAACGAAGATATCTACGACAGCTGCAGAAGAAGATAATCATTAAAAGAATCTTCCTTGCTCTTCATGTATCACGTTGGAGTTGCCGTCGGTGCATCTAGATATTATTCATAACTACGCGTTAGACATAAATTATACTTACAGAAATTGTAATAAATCTCTTTGTGGCCTGTCTGTACAACGTATTTCTGATCCCGGCCCTTGCAGAGACAGCTGCATCCTCGAAGGGCGAGCAACCGCCCCCCCCCCCCCCCCCCCCGACGACTCTGTACCCCGCACACTTTTTAGTGCCTGCTTTTTCCGCTTCTATAAATTGTATTGACTTAAGTGTGGCACTGAATGATTTATTAACTGGATTTTGTTACGTATCTACCTCTACTACCAAATCTGCATACATGGTGGTAGTCCTGTAACGCTACTTCAGAATGACTGTGAACTGAATAGAGGCAAGGACGGTTTTGATGCCTAAAGCGTGTATTATCCTGCTAATTCGTGAGAATTTCGGATACTCTGCTTTATTAAAAATGACTTTGGCATAATATTATCATGGTGAGTTGTAAATTATTTGCATTAGTACTGTGCATACTAAATGGCGTTTTCCGCTAGTTTATTGAACTCAGTAGATAAACACAAGAGATAAATAAATCAGCAGGAATATAATCTCCACCGCGCGGTATTAGTCGAGCGGTCTAGGGCGCTGCAGTCATGGACTGTGCGGCTGGTTCCGGCGGAAGTTCGAGTCCTCCCTCGGGCATGGGTGTGTGTGTCTGTCCTTAGGATAATTTAGGTTAAGTAGTGTGTAAGCTTAGGGACTGATGACCTTAGCAGTTAAGTCCCATAAGATTTAACACACAATATAGAGTCCCACATTACCTAAAATAGTCTCAGAACGTTGTGATACTTTCTCAATTTCACGCCTATAGACAGTATGTTGATATCACTTCGTGTCTTTGTATGTTATGCTGTGTTAACAGGAATTGAAGTTGGGCAGTTCAGCGTAAGGATGTGGCGCGTGGTCTCGGGAAAACTGTCACCTACAGCACATTGTCCACCTCGGTTGCTGGGCGTTCAATGCGACGGACTGCTAACCGAAATGTCCCGGATTCGATTCCCAGCTGGGTCAGAGATTTTCTCCGCTCGGTGACTAGGTTTTGTATTGTCGTTACGTTTGTATCGTCATAACTGAGATCTCAATATTGAGGTGTATGTATGGGGAAGTCCCGAAAGCCAATTAATTAGGAAAAGAACTGTACTTTGCAGTGAGCAGGCCGATGGCCTACATTTGTCATGAACTGTTTGAGAAAGCGAATAATTAAAACCTTCTGATTCGTCTCGAGAACTATACGTACATTTAAAAAAATCGTGAAACAGTTTTTCTCTCTTAGCTGTCTACCACCTCAACTGATAGATAACATTTAGTTTCTAAGTGACGTAAGTTAATATTTTGTTTCTTTCATTCTTTTATTATTTTCAGATGCTTCCTTTATCAGATTTTCATTGTATCTTTTCACATCCTCTCGATGATATTTACATGGTGTTTTGGGTAATTTAACATAGTCTCTTTTCTTTTATAACCACTTGCTTGGAACTCACAGCTTCTCTTTAATGGCTGTCTCGTTCTACATCTCTTCTTTGTTTCTTCTGATTTCTTCGTACGTGCAGTCCTTTGCTGTTTGAGTAAGTATCTTTGTTAAACAGTTACTTCTTTCCTTTATGTCTGTGTTACATACAGAACTGAATAGTTTTCCAAAAACAGGAGGACGTCTACAACTTCCAGCTGATATCGTTTCCTACTTGAACGTTTCAAAGTGCGACAACAGAGATAACACAATGGGATTTCACCTTGTGCAGTTTACAACACGCACTGAAAGATTATGATAATAGAATAAAGTAATTTGAACACTGGCTTTGAAGATGACATTCGAAAACTCTGGAAGTCTCTGCTCCAGGCAGCAGGACTGCATCGTAGGTTGAGGGAGATAGGAAGATACTGAAATGGTTGTCCCACAAATCTCTCCATAGGTGTGTGACTCTGCGATTATGGTCACACGCAATGTCCAGGCTGTAAAGTATGTAAATAAAACTTCGTCCATAACGACGTAATCTTCGTGTTATTTATTCGCCACTTTACAGTGGTGTAGAGAAACCTTCCAGGTCCCTAAAGTAGGCAACAAGAGGAATTAATGCCAATGGAATTAGTCGAAGCCACTGTATTATGCTTCTTGCCTCATGTGCAACTAATCGAGGCCGGCCGTGGTGGCCGAGCCGTTCTAGGCGCTTCCGTCCGGAACCGTGCTGATTGAAGCTTTAGACAACAGAACAATGCAGCACCTCACACGTCGAAAACATCACCAATTAATGGCATTGGACACAGAAAACGCGCTTGAAAATGGGAATAATTTACCGAAACCGACATGAAGAATACAAATGAAATTGTGACAGGAAGCAGGAAAGCTATTTCATAATGAAACCCACATAATGATTGCAATCAGTATGCGTTACAGTTTTTAACACAGGACAGCGGAACACGTACTACTATTGAATAACTTAGAGTTTCTCAGCGAGCAACCCAAGGTTTCATGCTAGAAATTACAAGAAAAGAACGGGAAAGATACAAATGAGTTTGGGAATAGACTATGATGGAAGACATAATTGTGACTGTAATGAAAATGGCCAAGAAGTGGCTAGGATATGTAGTCAGGCTAATGGGTAGTAAATAGGCCACGGAAGTTCTTTTCTGGAATAGATAACAATAGACTTAGGCGAATAGTTAGAGGACATATGAAATCATGCAAGAGCGACATGCATGTACCGCCTGAAAGGAGCATTTATCCAAAGTGGATGTCAAATGGTTGTTTTGCTGATAATGACGATGACAAGCATAATAAAATACAAAAGTAATCGCTATAGCGGGAATGAAACCGAATTAAAAATTAAACCACGAACTAAGTGAGAAACTGAAGTATAGGCCGGAGCAGCAATACGTATTAACGAAATAGGGAGGTGTCACACTACATCTGGAAGGGGTGGTGGGGCAGAGCGGCGGGTTGTACAGGGGGACTGAGGTCGCGCTTAATCAACTGCGGCGCGCACCGCCGGGATATTAATTCCGCTGCTTAAGAAACGCCGGACACCCGGCCACCGCTATCTGTTGCACTTAATTAAATTTTAACCTCACTCTCTGCTGCCACGTATATTACGGCTGAATGTCAGTATGCTCTTCCCGTTCCTGCTTCGTGCGACATAAGGCGCCAAATACCATTCATTAATGGCTACTGTGGTACTTCGAGACACGTCTCACAGCACGCCTGAAAAGGTGGATCAATGTTTCATCCACTTTTCACTTAAGCTCCAGGTGGTCTCCTTGTGACGACAGATTCCGTCCCCAGCGCTTTGGTGATTTATTAAATGCTATAGTCCTTCTTACATTTAGTGTTTGCTAAGAAAAATTTGAGGTATTTCCAGCTTATGCGAAATACAGTTTAATTTTAGTTCACCCAGACATGTTTCAGCGCTTTCTCTGATATCTCCAGTGGGTTTTTTAAATTATTACTGTCTTACATAACTTTATAATAACGCTGGTAGTTTTATACGCACCACGCTTTATACAATTTATCGAGGTTGCTCATACTGTTGTCTTTACTTTTCTATTATATGTTTATGTTTATTTCATCTGGTGATATCTGCGCCTTCACTCTCTCTCTTACATCTAACCAGATTTTTTATTGAGTTGATACTACAATATACACAATACATGAGCAGCACATACTTATAATAGGTATCGTAATCATTACAATATGCATTTACATGTGCTGTATGTGATAATAATAATAGTAATAACAGAAATAGTAATATATTCATGGTATTCCAGAAATTTCACTGCTATCAACGTAATTTTAAGCAGTTTCCACGTTACGATATCGTCGAATGCCAACTAACAGAAATGAGCAACATCAGTACAGAAGGACTCATACGAAGAGAAGAAATTGAACGGTCACGGGGCGAGCGAGAAATAATAGGTTTAGGCTAATTTTAGAAAAATGGTTCAAATGGCTCTGAGCACTATGGGACTCAACTGCTGAGGTCATTAGTCCCCTAGACTTAGAACTAGTTAAACCTAACTAACCTAAGGACATCACAAACATCCATGCCCGAGGCAGGATTCGAAGTGGCCGCGCGGTTCTGGCGCTGCAGTCTGGAACCACGAGACCGCTACGGTCGCAGGTTCGAATCCTGCCTCGGGCATGGATGTGTGTGATGTCCTTAGGTTAGTTAGGTTTAACTAGTTCTAAGTTCTAGGGGACTAATGACCTCAGCAGTTGAGTCCCATAGTGCTCAGAGCCATTTGAACCATTTGAACATTTCCCCTGTTCTGTTTACTCACTCTTCTTGTAGTGGAGAGTGGTTCAAATGGCTCTGAGAACTATGGGACTTAACATCGGAGGTCATCAGTCCCCTAGATTTATAACTACTTAAACCTAACTAACCTAAGGACATCACACACATCCATGCTCGAGGCAGGATTCGGATCTTCGACCGTAACAGCAGCGCGGTTCTGGACTGAAGCGCCTAGAACCACTCGGCCATTACGGCCGAGGTAGTAGAGAAGCACAAAGATTTCATGTCGTGTCGTTCGTTACATTGCTCTGCTTTTATGATGTGTATATCTGGGGTTTCACTATTGCTGTACACATGTTTTTCGAATGAATGAACATGTCTGGATATTAGATTAATTTTAATTGATTATACGCTAAACATTTTTTTGCATTAGTCGGAGACACAACCGGAGTCTGTGGTGCTTTCTTACTGATACTAGTAGACGTTTTGATTATTTTAATTTCTTATTTGTGCTCATTAATTGTAATGACCTCCGTACAATCTGGCACATTCACTTGAAATATCTTGGGCAGCAGCGTGATGTCTAGTGTGTCAGAATGTGTGTGATAAACTGAGTGATGAGTGAATAAGTGTGGTGTCTCAGAGGATGTCTCTGTTCTGTCCGTCTTAATTGTGATGATTGGATAGAGGGTTGACAATTCCTAATCTCTGTTTCTTTAATGGACAACTCAGGTTCAATCGGACATGTTGTGAAATGTATGAGTTAGGGGCGATTTTTTTCCTTGGTGTTGTGCCAAACTATCCCAATTTCCGAAGTGGGGTACGCATGCTGCATAAAAAGCTACTGTGAGCGGCGGGGTAATGCGAGATGGCAGGCCCTCTGGCCTCTTCATACCCTTATTAAGGGTCATCAAACCAGGCTGTCTTGAATTTCTAAAATCTGAATTTGCACACATTAAAATTAAATGTCATCTCGCAACTATAGTACACTGTCATGCAAAGTAGGTAATAGGAGGCTGTGTAGTGTCATCAACGTACATAATAGGGAGTAGGATGTATGTATATTGCAATTCTGTTAATTTCAGTCGCTCGGGATTAGCCGAGCGGTCTAGCGCGTTGCAGTCATGGACTGTGCGGCTGGTCCCGGCAGAGGTTCGAGTCTTCCCTCGGGCATGGGTGTGTGTGTTTGTCCTTAGGATAATTTAGGTTAAGCAGTGTGTAAGCTTAGGGACTGATGACCTTAGCAGTTAAGTCCCATGAGATTTCACACACATTTGAACATTATTTCACATAGGAAACAAGTGGGAGGTTTTGAGCTGTGAGGGGGCCAGTCGCTCACAGTAGCAGGAGGTGGAGGGACATCTGGTCACTGGCAATTCTGCACAGAGTCCCAACCCCCGGCTGGTGGCTTTCTGTTTTGATGTCGGGTCTCAGGGCCCAGAGCGACCAATGCTCGCTATTTTTACAATGGCTGGGGGCAGTTTCCTTGCGAAAGCCTCGTGTTTTTTGCAGAAACGCGCCAGTTTGTTGCAACAGCTGTGCTATTTTATGGGGCGTTTCATTGAAGTGGTCCATGGAGTAGCCAACAGAAAGGCATCACACGTCGTGCCCCAGCTATCATATTCCGTTGGCGCCTGTCGCCAGGAAGATTCCCGTTCAAGTTTTGGCAGAGGCTACGACAGGTTGCTCGATTGTTACGTCAGCACACATGTGCAGTCACTGCGCGAAATTGGTGGGAAGGAATGGTATTGGCGCCTAGGTTCATCGAATGTGGTGGTGGGAGTCAGGACGAATTTTTTGTTAGAAGATAATTGGCGGAAGCTTTGTTTATCTGCGACGACTGGCCAATTTCTGGCTCGAGCGGAGCGGTCACTCTCTAGGCACGGGGCAATAAACTTATTTGTGTGTGATTTGCATAACATCGTGATTCTGCCCCCTACCTTGCATATCAGTTTAGAGTCCCTTGATAGCAAACATGCAGCTCGTTTCCATGGCGTCACCATAATAGCGGCTAAAGAATGGGCGAAAGTAGTACTTAATGCGGAAAATGTAAACGACAAAACAATTAAACTTGAGATAATGATCAATGGAAATATGCTTGATGTAGTCTATATCTGTACTCCTAAAATAGGATGCGAAACGGATGAGAAGATAGAGTTTACCACTAAACTGGAAGATGCTGTAACGTCTAATAAAATTGTCGTTGTAAGATATTTTACTGATAGATTTGGGAGTGATAGAAGCGGATACGACATGGTCATAGAAAGCTACACTCCTGGAAATGGAAAACAGAACACATTGACACCGGTGTGTCAGACCCACCATACTTGCTCCGGACACTGCGAGAGGGCTGTACAAGCAATGATCACACGCACGGCACAGCGGACACACCAGGAACCGCGGTGTTGGCCGTCGAATGGCGCTAGCTGCGCAGCATTTGTGCACCGCCGCCGTCAGTGTCAGCCAGTTTGCCGTGGCATACGGAGCTCCATCGCAGTCTTTAACACTGGTAGCATGCCGCGACAGCGTGGACGTGAACCGTATGTGCAGTTGACGGACTTTGAGCGAGGGCGTATAGTGGGCATGCGGGAGGCCGGGTGGACGTACCGCCGAATTGCTCAACACGTGGGGCGTGAGGTCTCCACAGTACATCGATGTTGTCGCCAGTGGTCGGCGGAAGGTGCACGTGCCCGTCGACCTGGGACCGGACCGCAGCGACGCACGGATGCACGCCAAGACCGTAGAATCCTACGCAGTGCCGTAGGGGACAGCACCGCCACTTCCCAGCAAATTAGGGACACTGTTGCTCCTGGGGTACCGGCGAGGACCATTCGCAACCGTCTCCACGAAGCTGGGCTACGGTCCCGCACACCGTTAGGCCGTCTTCCGCTCACGCCCCAACATCGTGCAGCCCGCCTCCAGTGGTGTCGCGACAGGCGTGAATGGAGGGACGAATGGAGACGTGTCGTCTTCAGCGATGAGAGTCGCTTCTGCCTTGGTGCCAATGATGGTCGTATGCGTGTTTGGCGCCGTGCAGGTGAGCGCCACAATCAGGACTGCATACGACCGAGGCACACAGGGCCAACACCCGGCATCATGGTGTGGGGAGCGATCTCCTACACTGGCCGTACACCACTGGTGATCGTCGAGGGGACACTGAATAGTGCACGGTACATCCAAACCGTCATCGAACCCATCGTTCTACCATTCCTAGACCGGCAAGGGAACTTGCTGTTCCAACAGGACAATGCACGTCCGCATGTATCCCGTGCCACCCAACGTGCTCTAGAAGGTGTAAGTCAACTACCCTGGCCAGCAAGATCTCCGGATCTGTCCCCCATTGAGCATGTTTGGGACTGGATGAAGCGTCGTCTCACGCGGTCTGCACGTCCAGCACGAACGCTGGTCCAACTGAGGCGCCAGGTGGAAATGGCATGGCAAGCCGTTCCACAGGACTACATCCAGCATCTCTACGATCGTCTCCATGGGAGAATAGCAGCCTGCATTGCTGCGAAAGGTGGATATACACTGTACTAGTGCCGACATTGTGCATGCTCTGTTGCCTGTGTCTATGTGCCTGTGGTTCTGTCAGTGTAATCATGTGATGTATCTGACTCCAGGAATGTGTCAATAAAGTTTCCCCTTCCTGGGACAGTGAATTCACGGTGTTCTTATTTCAATTTCCAGGAGTGTATTTAGAAGATCGCAGAAATGAGAAATGTGAGGTATTACTCGACACATGTATGTGAAATAAATGGATAATTGATAATGGATGATATAAGAAAGGGCATAGTCACAAGTTTACCAGATACAGTTGGAATTGGGAACAGAAATCCCTAACATACAATATAATAATAACAGAAGAAATCAGAAGATGTCTGACTGAAGCGAAAATGGTACCAAGCATTAATATAGATGGAGATCACACTCTATCGGTGGGGGGACTTAAGAAATTTAGAAACTGTTCATGCAGGGAAAAGGAAAGGCTAAAATCAACTGCTGCAAACTGGAAGATACAGAAAACTAAGAGACATACATTGAGGAGAATAAGACACAGCACCCTAAAGATGATAGGAAGGATATAGAGGAAGAAGGGAGGAAGTTGAAGCTGGACCTAGTGAAGGCAGCAGTAGAAACATGTGGAAGGACATCAACGAAAGTCAGACACAGAGAAACTCCATGGTGCATTTAGATAACTGCGGAAGTTGGCAAGAAGAAGAATAATTATGGAGACAATGGTTCTAAAACAGAATGGAAAATAACACAGACAAATGGAAACAACTAAGCAGGGTCGCAAGGAAAATGATAGCATTGACTAACCAAATGTCTAGGGGAAAAATTAGCAAAAGAAAATAGATGAGAATTTCGGTTTCGAAAGTAACGCTGAAAATTATTGTCTTCCATTTTTTTCACATTTAATACGTCGATTACAAGACTTCTGCAAGTGGGCGGTCAAAGGCATCACTTCTCTTCCGCTGTGTGCTGGGCTTGGTCGTCGACGCCACGTGCAGCCAGCATGGTTCACTTTGTTAACTTGAAACGCCTTTGTCTTCTGTATTGCCGGGATGATCATTTCAGAGCTGCAGTATTCAGGAAATCATGGTGAAACCGCTGCTTGTTATGGTGCTTTTGCCTAATTTTTTATTATATGATTTTCAGCTACACAACTGCGTTTTCGGTGTGCGCAAGGTTACATCTATCCGGATAAAAGCTTTGTTCCATGGATAAAGATTAATATCGCTGTTTCATTGAGCCATATGTGGATGTTCACGTTACCTTCCGATTCTCTAAATATTATCCCTGGGTTACAAAATTATGTTGGGCTCCTTTTGTTCTGTTTTTGAAAATGTGCGACATCGTATTACCACGTCCTCCCTTGGAGGACGTGTGTAACCTTGTTATTGGATTTTTGTGTTCCTTTATTGAAAAGTGACCGAAAGCTATGTCAAATTCTCACTTGCATCCAGATGGCACATACATTTTTTTTTTCATTCTCAGAGACAATGGTTCAAAAACAGAATGGAAAATAACACAGAGAGATGGAAACAATTAAGCAGAGTAGCAAGGAAAATGATAGCATTGGCTAACCAAATGTCTTGGGCAAAATTCGAAATAGAAAATAAATGAGAATTTCGGTTTCGAAAGTAACGCTGAAAATTACTGTCTTCCATTTTTTTCTGATTTAATACTTCGATTACAAGACTTTTTCAAGTAAAGAGACCTTTTTTTTTTTAATTTTGGGCCTAGTTTGCCTTGATGTTCCTGATCACAGAGATAAATTTGTGACTACAGTAATCTACTAGCACTTATCATTGGCACTGTTGTGTACGAATGTCTCATAGCATTGGTCGGCAGCACAAGTGAACCTGTTTCTTTCGTTCAGTGTGGTAAAGTGCAGTTTGCACCAAACTTGACTGATCGGCTTTATATGCAGCTTCTTGGGGATAACAAAAAGCTTCGTCTTCACGTCAGAAACCAATTTCCATACAGTACTACCCATTAATAACATCTCCCATCCACGTTTACTTGAGGTAAACTTGGTGATTTTGCGACTTCCTTTTCCGTATAATTTCCTGCATCTCTTTAAACAGGTTGAAGAAACCTGGAAATCAGTAGTGTTCATCTCACTTGCAATTCAGAGCGACCAGGCTTGTAGATCTCTCTCGGTAACAGTTGCACTGACTCTCACACAGTTCTAAATCTTGTGAATAGTTTGCCCTTCACACTTTTGCAAGTCCCATTTGGCACATATTTCGTGCTCAGTGTAAATCTTTCTTCATTTATACAATTCATGTTTAGATTTTATGTAACGAAACGGGCTTTGAACATTGCTTAACTTCAAGCGTACTCTTCCTCCTTCGTTTAACCAAAAAAATACAGCCTTTCCTTTGTCACTCAAGAGCTATTACATCAACTGTTTCCTTTCAACTCGGAAGGTGCTCTATTTTTGTTCTGGTCTTTGATTAGCACAACAATCATCGTTCTAACCACAATTAGTGGAATTTTCTTCTAACGTTACCACAATTTCTAACGAAATCTCGACATCATTGGAAAGAATGTCCAAGAAATTAACTAATAAATAACACATATGGAGGTATTCAGGAGAAGACACGCTGTTCATTCTTTATCTTTGCAAGGTTTAAAAAATTAATTGGATTCCACATTACTGTGAAACTCTGGAACCTGCACAAAGACAGATGATATTAGCAAGCATATACCAAGATATCACAAAGAAAAATAACTCCTGAGTTCGCTGAATTTGATTCAGTTTCATCTCTATTGTTAACACTTAGCGATACTGAAAAGGCAACTGCTAATTATCGTGGACATAAACGAGCAGCAGTTTCGAGCGAATAGTAATTGTGAACAGATGTGTCAAAGAAACTATCAACGAGAACTGAAATTCGTGTTGCAAATTACGATCGCGTTGTGCCGTGTTATCTGTTTATCGAAGTGCTGTCATTCAAGGACATATGCCCGACGTGTTGCGCAAGTGCCGTCTGTTACAGCTACGGCACGAGTGTACATTCCTCCAGCCGCCTGGTGAGTTAGGAATATGTCAAATTTCAGCGTTTTTAAGAATTTTTGTAGAGTATCTTACCAGTTTCAATTTTGATATTGTGTTTCTTTCAGTGTAATATTCCTGTACAAAAAAAAAAAAAAAAATCAGGGCAGCTTTCTAGATGTCGGATTGGACTGTTCCCTTGTAAGACTGTATGTTGATTTCCATACAAACGTGATTCCAGTGCTAATTTTTGTCTTTAACTGATGATTCTACTTTCTGGGTTGGACTTGATTGTGGATACGATGTAACAGTGGTTGGTGCAGACGCTGCGTACTTCATAAAATCTACATCACTGTGGCTCCAATTAGGCAACATAAGAGTCACCGCCTAGGTGGACTGAAACCGTAACGCAAGCAGTACCTCGTCCTAAGGTTCGTATATTCAGGAGACCAATGCATTCCAAAACAGCAGTAAGTCAGATGCACATCAGTCCTTCATCAGTGTTTTCCGGAGACTCTGGTCAGGACTCGACGAAATGAGTAAAAGGATTCGACAGAGTTGCCAAATACAACAGATGAAATGACACAATACGTTAGGCAAATGCGTATTTTTATTTGGACGGTACAGCCCAGCAGTGGTTCGAGAACAAGGGAGATGATCTCGATGGCTCGGCCATATTCCAGGTCGAAATGAGGAAAACATTTGGTGACAGTCTGTAGATATTCCACTTGTTGTTGTTGTGCTCTTCAGTCCTGAGACTGGTTTGATGCAGCTCTCCATGCTACTCTATCCTGTGCAAGCCTCTTCATCTCCCAGTACCTACTGCAGCTTACATCCTTCTGAATATGCTTAGTATATTCATCTCTTGGTCTCCCTCTACGATTTTTACCCTCCACGCTGCCCTCCAGTACTAAATTGGTGATCCCTCGATGCCTCAGAACATGTCCTACCAACCGATCCCTTCTTCTAGTCAAGTTGTCCGCAAACTCCTCTTCTCCCCAATTTTATTCAATACTTCCTCATTAGTTATGTGATCTACCCATCTAATATTCAACATTCTTCTGTAGCACCACATTTCGAAAGCTTCTATTCTCTTCTTGTCCAAACTATTTATCGTCCATGTTTCACTTCCATACATGGCTACACTCCATACAAATACTTTAAAAACGACTTCCTGGCACTTAAACCAATACTCGATGTTAACAAATTTCTCTTCTTCAGAAACGCTTTCCTTGCCATTGTCAGTCTACATTTTATATCCTCTCTAGTTCGACCATCATCAGTTATTTTGCTCCCCAAATAGCAAAACTCCTTTACTACTTTAAGTGTCTCCTTTCCTAATCTAATTCCCGCAGCATCACCCGACTTAATTCGACTACATTCCATTATCCTCGTTTTGCTTTTGTTGATGTTCATCTTATACCCTCCTTTCAAGATACTGTCCATTCCGTTCAACTGCTCTTCCAACTCCTTTGCTGTCTCTGACAGAATTACAATGTCATCGGCGAACCCCCACTTAGCGGAAGAAATATTTAAGACTGGGGCTCAGCGTCATGGGACAACAAACTGTCTTACATACAGAATACCAAGCCCTTCTTGCGCACGAGTTCACAACACTACGAGAATTCATAAATTATTGGCAGCACATCGAAGGAATGCTGACAGCCTTCTAATACCAACTTAAAATTAAACTGATTATGTTGCGGCGTAAATTGAAGCGCCGGAACGCCAGTCGGAAACGGGAGAGCAGAGAGGGCTATGAAGACATCTTCAGCCAATTGCACGCTGACCGCCCCTCTCTAGGACGACAACGCGACAGCAGCGGCCGCTATGCGAAGAGAACATAGCGCTACTCCCGACTGCTCACGGCCCACTTCTACAGAGGCATCAAGATTAGGCACTTCAAGAACAGCGACTTAGGAATTGTGTATACTGAAGAGATTTCTTATTTGCATGTCGCCCTTTGCTTGCGACACGTCTGTGTTATAGTCAAAGTATTGTCATTGTTCATTACGTAATAAAACTCGTTAATACGATTTGTCTGAATTGTTGTCTAGAGGTCGTAGAAGCAGGTTTCCTAGACACCCCATCTTTGACAACGAGGACAACGCGATCTGATTTCTGTTGGTGAAAATATGGTAGTGTGCACGACTTTGGTGGGGCAACGGAAAATATAAGGGGATGTTTTCAAGTAATGCAAGAGCGTGAACAAGGCGTTTGATAATTGTAAGCCACAGTAAATGTGTGAGGAACCAAGCGATTTCGATGTAGGCTGCACTATGCATGGCCTGACACGTATCTGTAAAAAGCATAAACACAAAAACCACTCTCAATGAATTCCGCGTGGCAGTGCGTGTCTCGAAGATCTCAGCAGCTCAAAAGAACCTTTTGTTTGTAATATCTATGCAAAGAAATAAACACTTTATCTGCTGTTGGAAGTTTATTATTTTAACGATTCCGCTGAAGGCTGAACGTACTGAGTGAATTGTGCTTGGCTCAACTACGAATTTAGACAATACACTAGTGAGTGCAAGGGAACTGAGCATGGAAAACAAAACTTGTATGTACCATCTGGATGCAAGTAGAATTTGACATAACTTTCGGTCAATTTTCGTTAATGAAACACAAAAATCCACTAACAAGGTTACACATGTCCTCCAAGGGAACCTTCAACATCGCAGCGCATCAGCAATCGTTGGTTAATATATTAAAAACTAAAAACCCGTCTCGATTGCGGTAGAAACTGAACTGGTCACACTTGGGAATATTGCTATAAATAATGGCTATAGGCCTCAGTTGTTAAGACAGATGTATAACAAGAAAATAAATAAAAATGATATTTCGTCTTCCACCCTAGGGGATGCGTTAGATGACAAACAGGTGGCAACGATATCAATCCCTTACATAGGCAGTATAAGTTACAAATTGGAGCGTTTACTCAGAGCTCATAATTTCAGAGTCGCCTATTCTGCTAGTAATAGTTTACATAGGAATTTAATTCCCTCCTTGCAGAGTAAGAGCGATAAACTTTCCCAATCAGGAGTATATAAAATTACATGCGGGGATTGTCCAAAATTTACATCGGGCGAGCTCAGGGGCTCAGGTATAAAGAGCATATTCCTACTAGAAGCGGTGACGCTACTAAGGGCTCTACTTATGCGGAACACCTTGTGCAATCGGCTCATGCGCCGAGCCCTCCAGTTAATATCGAGTTACTTCATGCCGAGGTTAAGGGCTTAAAAATGGATGTTTTGGAGGAAATGCAGATCTTTAAGCATCTGCAACATGTTAAAGACAATATCCTCAATGACCAACTCCTACTAAGAAATAGAAAATTTTTTGAAGGTTTCGCGCCTTTACTTTGTTTTTCATACTTGTAAATCTGATGATCTGGGGATTATCATATGCGCGCGCTGACTGGCGAGCGTGGTTGGTCAAGCTGTTCGTCTTCTTTCTTTTTATCCTCATTTTCCTTTTACGATGAAGGTGATTTTAGCCCGTTGAACACCTAACGTTTTATCCCTACATCTTTATTACCACGACGTCTTTAGATTACGTACCCTCAGCCCCCCTCCCCCTGCCGCCAGGCTAACTACCGGTTTTAGGTATAGTGTTTAAGAGTTCCTCCTGTTGTCATGGGTAGCTTCATATGTAAGTTTCTTTAATGGCATGAGCAACCGTGTGCGGTTATATTTAGGTTTCATCTCCTATTTAGCTCGTCTCTTGTTCTATCCTTTTCATTTTTTGATATACGTTGATCCACGGTTGGGAATATATGGGCCATTTAGCCCCGATCCGTGTATAAAGTTTCTGGTATTCGTATGCGCATGCGCATTCAAGTAACTTCCCTTGTCTTGCGCATGTGCATAGATAGCAGGTCAGGCTTCTAAGTGAGCGACCGTTTGTAGCTGCAGTTTATGGCGGGTCATGACCCATCGAACATAGGCCGGTGTGAGGTGGAGCGTACACCATTAAGTTAAGTAGTGGTTTTGGCTTTGTATATATGTACTGTATGTGTTTTCCTTTTCTTTTTCGTTTATAAATGTATAACTACGGTGTCCTTTTAATCATTGACAAAGGTCTTCTTAGGCACTTGTGGGTTTTATTGTGGTTCTGAAGAAGGTGTAGCTATCTACGCCGAAACCTGGGTTCACACTTAACACTAGGTGCTTTTTCCGCAATCGAGGCCGGTTTTTAGTTTTTTAATATATCCTCCAAGAGAGGACTTGGTAATACAATGTCACACATTATAAGACACATAACAAAAGGAACCCAACATAATTTTGTAACCCAGTGATAATATTTAGAGAAAAGGAAGATAACGTGAACATCCACGGATGGCTTAATGAAAGAGCGATATTACTCTTTATACATGGAACAAAGCTTTTATCCGAATATATGTAACCTTACGCACAACGAAAACGCGGTTGTGTAGCTGAAAATCATATAATAAAATAACAAGCAGCGGTTTCACCATGATTTCCTGAATACTGCAGCTCTGAAACGACCATCCCGGCAATACAGAAGACAAAGGCGTTTCAAGTTAACAAAGTGAACGATGCTGGCTGCACGCAGCGTCCACGACTAGGCCCAGCACTCAGCGGAAGAGAAGTGATGCCTTTGACCGCCCACTTGCAGAAGTCTTGTAATCAACGTATTAAATGTGAAAAAAATGGAAGACAATAATTTTCAGCGTTACTTTCGAAACCGAAATTCTCATCTATTTTCTTTTGCGAATTTTTCCCAAGACATTTGGTTAGCCAATGCTATCATTTTCCTTGCTACTCTGCTTAGTTGTTTCCATTTGTCTGTGTTATTTTCCATTCTGTTTTAGAACCATGGTCTCCATAATTATTCTTCTTCTTGCCAACTTCCGCAGTTATCTCATTGCACCATGGAGTTTCTCTGTGTCTGGCTTTCGTTGATGTCCTTCCACATGTTTCTACTGCTGCCTTCACTAGGTCCAGCTTCAACTTCCTCCCTTCTTCCTCTATATCCTTCCTATCATCTTTAGGGTGCTGTGTCTTATTCTCCTCAATGTATGTCTCTTAGTTTTCTGTATCTTCCAGTTTCTAGCAGTTGATTTTAGCCTTTCTTTTTCCCTGCATGAACAGTTTCTAAATTTCTTAAGTCCCCCTACCGATAGAGTGTGGTCTCCATCTATATTAATGCTTGGTACCATTTTCACTTCAGTCAGACATCTTCTGATTTCTTCTGTTATTATTATATTGTATGTTAGGGAATTATGTTCGAAATTCCAACTGTATCTGGTAAACTTGTGACTATGTCTTTTCTTATAGCATCCATTACCAATTATGCATTTATTTCACAGACATGTGTCGAGTAATACCTCACATTTCTCATTTTTGTGATCTTCTAAATAGCTTCCTATGACTCTGTTGTATCCTATTCTATCACTCTCAAATCTAGCAGTAAAATATCTTACAGTCACCATTTTATTAGACGTTACAGCATCTTCCAGTTTAGTGATAAACTCTACCTTCTCGTCGTTTTCACATCCTATTTTAGGATTACAGATCTAGACTACATCAGGCATCTATCAATCATTATCTCAAGTTTAATTATTCTGTAGTTTACATTTTCCGCATTAAGTATTACTTTCGCCCGTTCTTTAGCCGCTATTATTGTGACGCCATGGAAACTAGCTGCACGTTTTTCTATCATGGGACCATAAATTGACATGCAACGTAAGGGGCAGAATCACGATGATATGCAAATCACACGCAAATGAGTTTATATTGAAGCTGCACAAGGCGTGTAACGAATTATAGGGGTTTGATACAAATTCTACATGGGATGGCTAGTGCCTCATACAGTTAATTCATTAAATTAATTAATCAAAGTACTCCTCCCAAAACCATGATGGAATAGGATGGTGAGTGTAATTGGTTAACAGATAAATGCCGTCCTAAAAATTTACAATTACGTATATTATCTTTAAATGGAGCACAAAACGTTTCATGAGTTTATACAAGGAGCAATCGTGTATATTAAAGTAAACCAAACATGTCAATAGTCCTCACTTGACGGAGGTGTTGGCAAGAACCTAGTACAGACAACCCTGCATGATATCTAGTGTGCTTCTCTACTTCGAGAAGGGGTGCAAAAAGAATAGGTTAAGCGTATAATATCGATAAACAAGTGGGTCATCAGAAGCAGTACCATGATATCACCAAACGAGGTAAAGTCGCTCTACAGATGCAACCGCCGAGAAGACTCAGTTCGAATTCTGGATGGCTGAAAAATAACCTGGAACCCAACAGGTTAGAACTGCGTGTATTACTGACAGTATGGCGCAAGGGGGTGAGCTGATAATAGCTACCACTCGTAGTCGGACGCTGCATGTACATGGGCTCAACCTTGAATACGGATCGGAGGACAAGCGTGGAAAAAAGAAACAACTAAGTGTTTGTCCGTGTGGCCGCATAAGTGAAACCGAATGAAATTACTCTGCAGTAAGAGTGGCAAGGAGCGACACTTCTCCAGTTCTCTTCTGCCCCGTGCCTAGAGAGTGATTGCTCCGCCTGTGCCAGAAATTGGCCAGTCGTCGCAGATGAACAAAGCTTCCGCCAATTACCTCCTTACAACAAATTCGTCTAGACTCCCACTACAATACTCTATGAACCTAGGCGCCAATACCATTCCTTCCCCCCAGTTTCGGGCAGTGACTGCACATGTGTACTGACGTAAGCATCGAGCAACCTGTCGTAGCCTCTGCCAGAACTAGCACGGGAGCCTTCCTGCCGTGCGTTTTCTTATTCAAGACAATTCTCAGCCGTATTCTGCAGGGGCAATGAAGAAGCCCCTGCATCGCTGATGGTTCAAATGGCTCTGAGCACTATGGGACTTAACAGCTATGGTCATCAGTCCCCTAGAACTTAGAACTACTTAAACCTAACTAAGCTAAGGACATCACACAACACCCAGTCATCATGAGGCAGAGAAAATCTCTGACCCCGCCGGGAATCGAACCCGGGAACCCGGGCGCGGGAAGCGAGAACGCTACCGCACGACCACGAGCTGCGGACCCTGCATCGCTGAGTTGGCATCCCTTCGCTCCCGGCTTCAGGCAGTGTTGGCTTCGGTCACACAGCTTGAGGCTGTTGCCAATGGGCATCACTGTGGGGGTCTGGATGGGGGTTTGTCAGGGACGGCCAGCTCGTCCCACGCATCCCCCGATCGGACTACGGCTGTGGCTGCCCGGGACATTGCCCACATTGAAGCTGACCTCTCATCCGTGGTAGAGTGGGAGGTCGTGTCGAGGTGTGGCAGGGGGCGAAAGACATTCCGGAGGGCTTAACGGAAGGCCTCTCCAGTTTGTCTCACGAACCAGTTTCAGGCTCTGTCTCCGGCTGATACTGATCTTCGGCTGGACATGGACGCTTGTCCTGTTCCAGAGGTTACCCCTCAGTCTGCAAGATCCGGGCGGTCGCAGAGGGTGGGCTTACTGGTAGTTGGGAGCTCCAACGTCTGCCGCGTAATGGGGCCCCTTAGGGATATGGCAGCAAGAGAGGGGAAGAAAACCAATGTGCACTCCGTGTGCATACCGGGGGGAGTCATTCCAGATGTGGAAAGGGCCCTTCCGGATGCCATGAAGGGTACAGGATGCACTCATCTGCAGGTGGTCGCTCATGTCGGCACCAATGATGTATGTCGCTATGGATCGAAGGAAATCCTCTCTGGCTTCCGGAGGCTATCTGATTTGGTGAAGACTGCCAGTCTCGCTAGCGGGATGAAAGCAGAGCTCACCATCTGCAGCATCGTCGACAGGACTGACTGTGGACCTTTGGTACAGAGCCGAGTGGAGGACCTGAATCAGAGGCTGAGACGGTTCTGCGACTGTGTAGGCTGCAGATTCCTTGCCTTGCGCCATGGGGTGGTGGGGTTTCGGGTTCCGCTGGATAGGTCAGGAGTCCACTACACGCAGCAGGCGGCTACACGGGTAGCAGCGTTTGTGTGGCGTGGACTGGGCAGTTTTTTAGGTTAGATGGCCTCGAGCAAGTACAGAAAGGGCAACAGCCTCAAAGGGTGCGGGGCAAAGTCAGGACATGCGGGGACCAAGCAGCAAAATTGCGAACTGTCGAAGCTGCATTGGTAAAGTACCGGAACTTCAAGCGCTGATAGAAAGCACCGAAGCTGAAATCGTTATAGGTACGGAAATCTGGCTGAAGCCAGAGATAAATTCTGCCGAAATTATTACAAAGGCACAGACGGTGTTTAGAAAAGATAGTCTGCATGCAACCGGTGGTGGCGTGTTTGTCACTGTTTGTAGCAGTTTATCCTGTAGTGAAGTAGAAGTGGATAGTTCCTGTGAATTATTATGGGTGGAGGTTACACTCAACAACCGAGCTAGATTAATAATTGGCTCCTTTTACCGACCTCCCGACTCAGCAGCATTAGTGGCAGAACAACTGAGAGAAAATCTGGAATACATTTCACATAAATTTTCTCAGCATCTTATAGTCTTAGCTGGAGATTTCAATTTACCAGATATGGGCTGGGACACTCAGATGTTTAGGACGGGTGGTAGGGACAGAGCATCGAGTGACATTATACTGAGTGCACTATCCGAAAATTACCTCGAGCAATTAAACAGAGAACCGACTCGTGGAGATAACATATTGGACCTACTGATAACAAACAGACCCGAACTTTTCAACTCTGTAAGCGCAGAACAGGGAATCAGTGATCATAAGGCCGTTGTAGCATCCATGAATATGGAAGTAAATAGGAATATAAAAATGGGAGGAAGGTTTATCTGTTTAGAGTAATAGAAGGCAGATTTCAGACTACCTACCAGATCAAAACGAAAATCTCTGTTCAGACGCTGACAATGTTGAGTGTTTATGAAAAAAGTTCAAGGCAATCGTAAAATGCGTTTTAGACAGGTACGTGCAGAGTAAAACTGTGAGGGACGGGAAAAACCCACCGTGGTTCAACAACAAAGTTAGGAAACTATTGCGAAAGCAAAGAGAGCTTCACTGCAAGTTTAAACGCAGCCAAAATCTCTCAGACAAACAGAAGCTAAACGATGTCTAAGTTAGCGTAAGGAGGGCTATGCGTGAAGCGTTCAGTGAATTCGAAAGTAAAATTCTATGTACCGACTTGACAGAAAATACTAGGAAGTTCTAGTCTTACGTTAAATCAGTAAGTGGCTCGAAACAGCATATCCAGACACTCCGGGATGATGATGGCATTGAAACAGAGGATGACACGCGTAAAGCTGAAATACTAAACACCTTTTTCCAAAGCTGTTTCACAGAGGAAGACCGCACTGCAGTTCCTTCTCTAAATCCTCGCACAAACGAAAAAATGGCTGACATAGAAACAAGTGTCCAAGGAATAGAAAAGCAACTGGAATCACTCAACAGAGGAAAGTCCACTGGACCTGACGGGATACCAATTCGATTCTACACAGAGTACGCGAAAGAACTTGCCTCCCTTCTAACGGCCGTGTACCGCAAGTCTCTAGAGGAACGGAAGGTTCCAAATGATTTAAAAAGAGCACAGGTAGTCCCAGTCTTCAAGAAGGGTCGTCGAGCAGATGCGCAAAACTATAGACCTATATATCTGACGTCGATCTGTTGTAGAATTTTAGAACATGTTTTTTGCTCGCGCATCATGTCGTTTCTGGAAATCCAGAATCTACTCTGTAGGAATCAATACGGATTTCGGAAACAGCGATCGTGTGAGACCCAACTCGCTTTATTTGTTCATGAGACCCAGAAAATAATAGATACAGGCTCCCAGGTAGATGCTGTTTTCCTTGACTTCCGGAAGGCGCTCGGTACAGTTCCGCACTGTCGCCTGATAAACAAAGTAAGAGCCTACAGAATATCAGACCAGCTGTGTGGCTGGATTGAAGAGTTTTTAGCAAACAGAACACAGCATGTTGTTATCAATGGAGAGACGTCTACAGACGTTAAAGTAACCTCTGGTGTGCCACAGGGGAGTGTTATGGGACCATTGCTTTTCACAATATATATAGATGAGCTAGTAGACAGTGTCGGAAGCTCCATGCGGCTTTTCGCGGATGATGCTGTAGTATACGGAGAAGTTGCAGCATTAGAAAATTGTAGCAAAATGCAGGAAGATCTGCAGCGGATAGGCAATTGGTGCACGGAGTGGCAACTGACCCTTAACATAGACAAACGTAATGTATTGCGAATACATAGAAAGATGGATCCAACCCTTAACATAGACAAATGTAATGTATTGCGAATACATAGAAAGAAGGATCCTTTATTGTACGATTATATGATAGCGGAACAAACACTGGTAGCAGTTACTTCTGTAAAATATCTGGGAGTATGCGTGCGGAACGATTTGAAGTGGAATGATCATATAAAATTAATTGTTGGTAAGGCGGGTACCAGGTTGAGATTCATTGGGAGAGTGCTTAGAAAATGTAGTCCATCAACAAAGGAGGTGGCTTACAAAACACTCGTTCGACCTATACTTGAGTATTGCTCATCAGTGTGGGATCCGTACCATACCAGATCGGTCTGACGGAGGAGATAGAGAAGATCCAAAGAAGAGCGGCGCGTTTCGTCACAGGGTTATTTGGTAAGCGTGATAGCGTTACGGAGATGTTTAGCAAACTCAAGTGGCAGACTCTGCAAGAGAGGCATCGAGGTGTAGCTCGCTGTCCAGGTTTCGAGAGGGTGCGTTTCTGGATGAGGTATCGAATATATTGCTTCCCCCTACTTATACCTCCCGAAGAGATCACGAATGTAAACTTAGAGACTCTGCCTCGTGATGACTGGGTGTTGTATGATGTCCTTAGGTTAGTTAGGTTTAAGTAGTTTTAAGTTCTAGGGGACTGATGACCACAGCAATTGAGTCCCATAGTACTCAGAGCCATTTGAACCATTTTTAAAATTAGAGAGATTCGAGGGCGCACGGAGGCTTTCCGGCAGTCTTTCTTCCCGCGAACCATACGCGACTGGAACAGAAAAGGGAGGTAATGACAGTGGCACGTAATGTGCCCTCCACCACACAACGTTGCGTGGCTTGCGGAGTATAAATGTAGATGTAGATGTAGAATACAGCTGGTAATAGTCTCCCTCGGAGTTTCACCTCTGCTCACATGAATCGCTGTCTATGAAGACATTTTGGCACAGGCAACGAGCTGTAGGTCAGCGTAGAGAATTGGCGGAAAGCACTGGCGGCTGCCTTCTATAACGAGGGTATTGGAAAGTTGGTACAACGCTACGACAAACGTCTAAATCGAATCGGCCACTATGGAGATAAGCAGCTGGAAGTTCTAGCTAACTGTTTCAAATAAAACAGTTTTGTTTTTCGCTGTAGTTTCCATTTTGCGACCTGTCGTTCATTAGTTCCCGAATAGCCCTCGTAATTTCTTTACCTGTATTTTCGTCACTCTTTCACCTTAAGGACTTATGTGCTATCATAACTTCACCTGCAGTTCCCACGATGTGCCTGAGTTATTTGAAAAGGAACACCCTAAATTTTGACGTGTTGAAGCTGTATGCTTTGCAGCTCAGTAGAGCCTGGGACCTGGCCATCGCGAAGTTGAATCGGGCACGACGGGCACGGGACGAAAACATTACCATATTTGGCGAGGAAGAGAGCACCAGTGACCTCCCAGCCAGCAACATTTCTATATAACGGTGTGGCCAATCGACACTGCACTCATTTAACACTTAACAATAGATGAGGAAAACTCGGTCAAAAGCTCGTGGGATTTTAATGAACTGACTGCGCTGGAAGCCCGAAAAGATTTTATTATTATTATTACTATTATTATCACTGAATTTAATTGTGACTGATTTCATCCAATTATTATTATTCACTTAACGAAGTGACATGATCCAAATCATTTGTCACAGTTAGAGTGGTTCTAAGGAGTTAAAATTATATTAAAGAATGCAGACTCCTGTGGGAGCCTCTGACGACAACAAGTGACTCTCAGTGTGGTTCTAGGCGCTACAGTCTGGAGCCGCGTGACCGCTACGGTCGCAAGTTCGAATCCTGCCTCGGGCATGGATGTGTGTGATGTCCTTAGGTTAGTTAGGTTTAAGTAGTTCTAAGTTCTAGGGGACTGATGACCACAGCAGTTAAGTCCCATAGTGCTCAGAGCCATACTCTCAGTACAATTGAAAACCTGGTCTCCTTCCAAGAATACGGAAACATTGACAAAATTTAAATATGTGCTTTAATTAACTTTCGTTACAGCATTATAGTGAACGACTCCCCGAATCGAACTAAAATCTTTTTCCTCTTCTCATGTATGAAGATTTAGGTGGGGCAGCGTTTTTTAGTTTCACCTCACGTACTCCGCTTCCTTTCTGACATGCTTTCTGAAGTTTTGTAATACTACATTTGCTTCAGAATAGTAGTTCTCGCCAGTCATGGAATATGGTGTTTCTGTTTTATTTTGTTCTGTATTTATTCGTCTGGTGCGGCTGGTCCCGGCGGAGGTTCGAGTCCTCCCTCGGGCATGGGTGTGTGTGTTTGTCCTTAGGATAATTTAGGTTAAGCAGTGTGTAAGCTTAGGGACTGATGACCTTAGCAGTTAAGTCCCATAAGATTTCACACATTTGAACATTAGTTTTCTTCTGGTGCTGGTAAGAAACCTATCTGTACGCTAACTTCTGATTTTGTCTAATGTGCTACAAGTTTCTGCCAGTTTAGAAATTTCATTTGTGATATTTATGTACGAAGGGATGCCATCCTATCGTTTCCTCCATTTAAACCCGAATCATTTCAATGATTAAAATTTTATCTTTATGATTTAAAAATAAACTGTAATAATCGGCTGTGGAAATACACGACACAGGAACACCAGACGTTTATAATGCTTTTTCATATCGTGCAAAAATGTGGACAGAGTAATATTTACTGACGGTCGTAATTATAGGCGTCTCGTTTTCAAAGAACAGCTAAAATATTTTATTACTGAAATTGTATTGTTCGGTAGTATCGGAGTATGTCTAGGTATCATTAGGACACCAAGCACCATAGAAGGGCATTGCACGATTCTCTTCCCGGAGGGAAGCACTTCGTGGGACGCGTTTGCGTTGGAAGTGTTAAGGGAGTAAAAACTTTATAACTCTTTAATAAACGTTCTCTGTGTTCAGTTTGCGACGAAGTAATTAGCGGGAAACCGGTTAGTTTGTGACTCTTCTGAGAAGTGAAGAGCGAATACAATTGGTCATTTAAATATCAAAACAACCGCGGGTTTTTCTTGTGATCTTTTAGCTACACAATGAAGGTTAATGAGAGTGAGACTGGACTCTTTGTACAAACAGACACCGCTCTATGGAGATATAAAGTCTCGCACAGGTTACGATCACTTGACGAGGGAGGCTTGGCCGAGAATACGGTGCAAAATGAAACAGTCTTTGATGTTATATAGGAAAACAATTTTGAACACACACCTTCAGTTTCTGTTTCTGAAGATTCGTCTGGAAGTGGGATCACAAAAACTTTAATGTGAAGCTCAATAACGGTGGAGTGCTGTCGACTGAAATTGACATATTCAGACGAGAACACTCATAGATAGCGAGGCATTTTCATAATAGAGATCGAGGAATTAAAAAAAATGCTTTATTCATAAAGGGAAAAATTAGTATCCACTATCTCATCCGGGTTATTTAAGTTGTTGTCCGACGTGATAATCTAGCATTCGTGCTGCACACTGAGAGCTAAATCAGTCCCAGAGGTTCCAGGATGGGACATAAATGTATTTAGCTAATTCATGCCATTCTCAAAGAACTGGTGTTCCTTGTTTCTGTGAAGAGGAATGTGCTATGGCTGCAGTCTACAGTTCGAAGACTGATTTGATGCAATTCTTTCCGTTTGTCTATACTGTGCAAGCCGTTTCATCTCTGTATATCTACTGCAATCTACACTCATTTGAACGTGATGACTGGGTGTTGTGTGATGTCCTTAGGTTAGTTAGGTTTAAGTAGTTCTAAGTTCTAGGGGACTGATGACCATAGATGTTAAGTCCCATAGTGCTCAGAGCCATTTGAACCAACTCATTTGAATCTAACTGATATAGCCAAGCTTAGGTGTCCCTCTATAAATTTTATCCCTTGAACTTCCCTCCTAGGATGTATCCTATCAACTGATCCCTTCTTCTGTCACGTTGAGATGGTACTGATACCCAGTGGTACACCAAACGGGTCAGATCGCTGTTGCACAAGCAGCGGAAAAAGTATGCGAAATTTAAAAGAACGCAAAATCCCGAAGACTGGCAAAGCTTTGCAGAAGTTCAAAATATAGTGCGTACTTCATTGCGAGATGCTTTCAATAATTTCCAACGAAACTCTGTCCCGAAATCTGGCAGAAAACCCAAAAAGATTCTGGTCATACATAAAGCACACCAGTGTCAAAACGCAACAATACCTTCACTGCGCGATAACAACGGTGAAGTCACTGATGATAGTGCCACACCAATACCCAAAAAGGGAAGTAGCACTAATCCGTTGAATTACAGCCCCACATTACTAACGTCGATTTGCAGTAGGGTTTTGAAACATAAACTGTATTCGAAGATTATGAGGCACCTCGAAGAAAACGATTTATTGACACGTAGTCAGCACGGATTCAGAAAATATCGTTCTTGCGAAACACAACTTTATACTCATGAAGTAATGAGTGGTATCGACAGGGGACGTCCAATTGATTCCATATTTTTAGATGTCCAGAAGGCTTTCGACACCGTTGCTCACAAGCGTCTTCTAACCAAACTGCATACCTATGTAATATCGCCACAGTTGTGCGACTGGATTCGTGATTTCCTGTCAAAAAGGTCACAGTTCGTATTAATAGACGGAAAGTCATCGAGTAAAACAGACATAATATCTGGCGTTCCCCAAGGAAGAGTTATAGGCCCTCTATTGTTCCTGATCCATATTAACGACATAGGAGACAATCTCAGTAGCCGTCTTAGACTGTTTGCAGATGATGCTATCATTTACCGTCTTGTTAGGTCGTCAGATAACTAAAATGAATTGCAAAATGATTTAGATAAGATATCTGTATGGTGCGAAAAGTGGCAGTTGACCCTAAATAAAGAAAAGTGTGAAGTTATTCACATGAGTACTAAAAGAAATCCGCTAAATTTCGATTACCCAATAAGTCACACAAATTTGAAGGCTGTAAATTCAACTAAATACTTAGGGATTGGAATTATAAGCTTTACAGAAGCTGTCCTGGTTCGCAGGAGAGCTTCTGTAAAGTTCGGAAGGAAGGAGACAAGGTGCTGGCAGAAGTAAAGCTGTGAGGAGGGGGCGTGAGTCGTGCTTGGGTCGCTCAGTTGGTAGAGCACTTGCCCGCGAAAGGCAAAGGTCCCAATTTCGAGTCTCGGTCCGGCAAACAGTTTTAATCTGCCAGGAAGTTTCAAGGCAGAACATAACAGCAACGATGTTATGTGTAAGGCAAAATCTCCTAACGATATAACTTTTCTGACCACAGTTACAGCCCATTATATTAACCATCGCTTACTTATGTATTTACAGGGCACCTGATGATTGCAATATGACGAAATGGGCTCATCGTGAATGATATAAAATGAAAGCAACTTCCAGAGGCAGTGTAGCTGGCTGATATTCGTAATAATCATGTCGTTAAAAGATATATTTTGCACTTCGCGCCCTAAAGAACACAAAAAAACTCTGCATTTTACACTTCATTGCTTGGCAGAGGAATCATCGAACCACTTTCAAACTATTCCTCTACCGTTCCTCTCTCGAATAGCATGTAAGATAAACGAAAGGTTAAATCTGACCGTGCGAGCTTTAGTGTCTCTTATGTTATTACGATGCTTATTTCTCCCTGTGTAGGCGGAAGTCGCCAAAATATTTTCGCATTCGGGTAGAATGTTGCTGACTGAAACTTCGTGAAAAAATCTCGCCGCAAAGAAAAAGTCTATATTTAGTAGCTGCTACCAAATCTCCCTTATCATATTCGTGACACTGGCTTCTCTATTAGCGGTAATACAAAATGAGCTGCCCTTCTTGGAACTTTATCGATGTGCTCCGTCAGTCCTACCTGGTAAGGATCCTCCACTGCTGCGACAAAACGAATAATAAGTCGTGAATGGAGAAGCAAAGTTCATTGCTTCATCAAAATGATTGTTCAGTCAATAGCTTGTGAACCCCCTCGAGCAGCTGCATGAATAAATAAACTGTAAATCAAAAACTCGCTCTTTATAGGGCCTTCAAAATTCGTGGTTGAATTTTTAAGTGTTGGCTACGCTACAGTCTAGGGGCCACCCAACGTATCTGTCGCTCTAGCTCTAAACATTTTCAGTCCCAAGTTCAAACAATTACAAGCAGAAACTTGCAGTGAAAATAATGTCCACTACTCACAGCGTTTTAAATTTTAATAAAACTGAATTTGTTGAAAATAAGCAACATTTACCACAGTCAATAATTGTTCACAACTAAAATAATGATTGTCTGAGTGAAGACTTAAATAAAACGGAACAGTATCTCACATTCGCATTAACTTCCAAAATATAATCAAAGTTCCTTCAGCGCAAATTTAACGTTAAAGTTCCACAGTAGCGAACTAACTTCGGAATACACATCACCTAAAAAATAACGGCAGTAAAGTTTCTAAGTTCGTACTAAATTTTATAACGCAAAATATATCTCTCTTTGCAAAATGATTTAGACAAGATATCTACACTGAAGCGCCAAAGAAGCTGGTATAGAAATGCGAGAGATACGGAAACAGGCAGAATTCAAAAATTGGTTCAAATGGCTCTGAGCAATATGGGACTCAACATCTTAGGTCATAAGTCCCCTAGAACTTAGAACTACGTAAACCTAACTAACCTAAGGACATCACACACACCCATGCCCGAAGCAGGATTCGAACCTGCGACCGTAGCAGTCCCGCGGTTCCGGACTGCAGCGCCAGAACCGCACGGCCACCGCGGCCGGCGACAGAATTCGGCCCTGCGGTCGGCAACGCCTATGTAAGACAACAAGTGTCTGGCGCAGTTGTTAGATCGGTTGCTGCTGCTACAATGGCAGGTTATCAAGATTTAGGTGAGTTGAACGTGGTGTTATAGTATACGCAGGAGCGATGGGATACAGCATCTCCGAGGTAACGATGAAGAGGAGATTTTCCTGTACGACCATTTCACGAGTGTACTGTGAATATCAGGAATCCGCTAAAACATCAAATCTCCGATATCGCTGCGGACGTAAAAAGATCCTGCAACAACGGGACCAACGACGACTGAAGAGAATCGTTCAATGTGACAGAAGTGTAACCCCTCTGCAAATTGCTGCAGATTTCAGTGCTGCGCCATCAACATGTGTCACCCTGTGAACCATTCAATGGAACGTCATCGATATGGGCTTTTGGAGCCGATAGCCCACTCGTGTACCATTGATGACTGTACGACACAAAGCTTTACGCCTCGCCTGGACCTGTCAACACCGACACTGGACTGTTGATGATTGGAAACATGTTGCCTGGTCGTACGAGTCTCGTTTCAAATTGTATCGAGTGCATTGGCGTGTACGGGTATGGAGATAACCTCATCAATCCATGGACCCTGCTTGCCAGCACGAGACTGTTCAAGCTGGTGGAGACTATGGAATTGTATGGGGCATGTTCAGTTGGCGTGATATGGGCCCCCTGATACGTCTAGATACGAGATACGAGTCTGACAGGTGATACGTGCGTAAGCATCCTGTCTGATCACCTGCATCCATTTATGTCCATTGTGCATGCCGACGAACTTGGGCAATTCCAGCAGGACAATGCGACACCCCAAACGTCGAGAATTGGTACAAAGTGGCCCCAGGAACACTCTTTTGAGTTTAAATACTTCCGCTGGCCACCAAACTCCTCAGACATGAGCATTATTGCGCATATCTGGGATGCCTTGCAAAGTGCTGTTCAGAAGAGGTCTCAACCCCATCTTACTCTTACGAATTTATGGACAGCCCTACTGCATTCTTGGTGTCAATTCCCTCCAGTAATACTTCAAACATTAGTCGAGTCCATGCCACGTCGTGGTGTGACACTTCTGCGTGATTGCGGGGCCCCTACACGACATTAGGCTGGTGTACCAATTTGTTTGGCTCTTCAGTGTACATTGAAAAAGGAGGAGAGGTTTATACTGATTTCATTGAGTAGGAGAAAGCCTTTGACAGCATACAGAGGAATAAATTAATGGACATTCTAAGGAAGAATGGTGCAGACTGGTGGGATAGAAGGCTAATTAAAAACCTATACCTACAACAGAAATCACGGCTACTGATTGGGAATGAGATCATAGCGGAAAACCCAACGGGAAGAGGAGTGAGGCAAGGCTGCTCTTTCTTCCCATATTTGGACCTTATCATTCAGAAATGTTTGAAACAAAAAAGAAGAATGTGGGTTGCTGATAGAAGGACAGAATGTATCGAATTGCGAATGATATGGTGTTACTGGCAAAGAGCGAAATAACTATGACTGGAACGTTAAAAGACTTGAATAAGACCTGTGAGGAATTCTGAATGTGAATTAATAAAGAGAAGATAAAATGTATGGTGATAAATCAAAGAAAAGAAAGAACAACTATAAAGTTAAGACAGGAAGATATAGAACAAGTTAGTGCGTTCCGATATTTGCTAAACATTACTACATAACATTACAGCATATGAGCTGTAAAAGGAGAAGAAAACACGTAAAGCGACTGCCAAAGAGGCATTTAATAAGAAGAGGAGGCTTTTAAGTAGATGTATGGACCGGGATCTGAGGAAGAGACTGAGGCATTGCTTTATATGGCGCGTGGCATTATTCGGAGTTGAGACATGGACACTGAGAAAAGAGAAAGAAAGAAGAATAGAGGCGTTTGAGACGTGGATTTGGAGAAAGACAGAAGGGATAAAATGGGTAGACAAAGTCGGATGAGGCGGTGTCGAGAACAGTGGGGAAGAGAGAGAAATTTTAAAGGTAATAAGGATGAGAAAACACAATTGGCAAGGACACTGGATGAGAAGAGTTTGTTTACTGATGGATGCTACGGTGAATGGCAGAAGTAGAAGATGACGCAGAAAATACCAGATGGTGGATAGTATAAGGATAGGAAACACTTATGAGAAAAATGGCAGGACTGTATGGAGAGCTATATGTGAAGACTTCTTCCAGAGTACTGTGATGATGATGATGATGATCAAATATACCACTGAAAATCGACGTCGGTGATATGGGTCTATATTTCGAGGCATTACTTCCATTTACTTTCGGCCTGTGAAACTTTCCAGTCCTTAGCTACGGTTGTCTCATCGAGCGAACGGTTGTACATTGTTACTCCATTTGGAGCTATTGCTCAACATAATCCTAAATAGATCTAACTGTCATACAATATGGATGGAAAAACTATTCTTTATAAAGTGGTTTAAGTTGCTTCCCGCTACCTGGGGTCTCTATTTCTAAGTTGCTCATGTTGGGAGCTGTTTTGATTCGAATTTTGAAATATTTACTTCGTCTTCTTTGCTGAGGGAATTTTGGAAAACCATGTTTAATAACTCTGCTTTAGTGTCACTGTCATCGGAAACATTACCGTTTTTACTGCGCAGTGAAGATATTGTTTGTGCATACCAGCTTGCTGCTGGTGTATTTTTCATAACACCAGAATCTCTTTGAATTTTTTGTCAGATTCAGGCGAATTTTCTCAGCCCAGGGACTGGGTGTTGTGCTGTCCTCATCATCATCCTATCATCCTCATCGACTGCAGGTCGCCGAAGTGGCGTCAAATTGAAATACCGGCACCCGGCGAACGGCCTGCCCGACGGGGGGCCCTAGCCATACGATTAAATTAACAAAAAAAAAAAAATTCATTGTGGAAACTATTAAAATCATATCGCATTGGAGTCCGCGAGCTTTTGTAAAACATGACTCACTTTGGAGATTTTGCGTTCTTACTAACTTGGTATGCTGTTTCCGTCGCTTCTGCAACAGTGTTTTGACCTGTTTTGTATACTATAGGGGTTCTGTTCCGTCTCTTATTAATTTATATGGTACAAATTTCTCATTTTCAGTCAGTGTTCAATTTCTTGGAATTTCAGCCACATCTGTTCTAAACTTAAGTAGTTAGTTTGTTGATGTTCCCCATGTTAGGAAAGGCCCTATGTTCACTTTCACCAGATTGTGAAAACAAGAAATAATACTTAATTTGTACTCTTCCAGTGAGTAAATGACTAATAATGTAGCACAAACTACTTTAGGGATGAATAGCAGAGAACGTGCTATTTAAACGGATGAGTTATATAATACTGAGACGAGAATCAGAGATAGACATCTAGGACAATAATTGGTTTCCTATTATTAACAAATAAATACAAAAATAATTCTCTGAAACGCCAAGATAAACACGTTAAGAACAAAATCTTTACACGAAAGAAGTGTGTATAAGAACGTAAAACGGTTACTTCACCATACCTTCACTGAGATAATCACACCAAGGAATCAATCGTTTGCACCATATACTCGTACACTTTCAAACCTTTAAACTTATAAATGCTCTCGGTGAAGTTACAGAGAAAATATCTACGGTTTTCACGGAAACACACAGAGAAATGCCTGGTATCGCATGTTCCACCGAACAGAGACATTTACGTTGAAATGCCTTCATTGGATCCAAAATTAACAAACTCCCAAAAACTGGAATTATCCATGTCGAGAGAATGATGCGTTTGCCCCATCTGTAACTTTATTCCTTAATTTGTGAAACCAGTAGAACGATCAGAATGAGGGCAGACTTAACCATAAATCTAAATAAACCAGTTTCACCGCCAAAAACACTCGTGGGGCAAACAGGTTTCGTGCCATAAGAAGAAGATCTTGAAAAAGCAAAATGAATTCCCGGAAAAATCTCCGCAAAACCTTAACGTCGAAATTAGCTTGTGTTTCATAAATTACACTATATCATCCGGAAGTGTGAAGTGTCGTAAATTATGGAGAAATCTTTCGAGAGGAAGAGTGCCTAGCATCCTAAAACACTCACGGGAAAGCTACGATCGGTAAAACAGTTTCTCGGGTCGTAGTTCATTTAAGTGGGTGCGGAGGAACATTGAATGTTGTCATCTGCCAACGTCAGAGGGCGTCACTTGACCTAGTACCAAGTCGTCGACCTTCGTGAAAGTGACTAGTGTATCGTGAAATTGGAACCCACGTGAGGTATGATACGGACCGATTGTATGGAAGATATGAGGCAAAGAGAAACGAACGAATCTCAGACCCGGCTGCAAGGAGTGAACTTTCACATCAGCACAGGATTGGAATGACATACAGGGCACGGCCGTCCATATTTAGATTTTCAGTGACTTCCTGAAATCACTCCAGGTTCTTGGCACAATCCTTCTTGGTTGCTGGTTCTGCCCCACATGGAATAGTTACCAGTTTGCCACCATTTAGGAAGTGAGATGGTGTCAATGCTGTATTACTTTCTCCTTGAGTGATGGGTCGTGTTTATTGAAGCTTGTATACCTATCAAAATGCTGTTTAGCCTCTTTTCACCCACCTGAGAGCTCCCAAGCACCTTCCTCTAGCAACGCTTGGCGGAGCCTATCACGCATTCCCACCAGCCTCACCACCAAGCTGCCTGTGGTGGTACCTATGTGATTCAAAAATGGTTCAAATGGCTCTGAGCTCTATGGGACTTAACATCTGAGGTCATCAGTCCCCTAGAACTTAGAACTACTTAAACCTAACTAACCTAAGGACATCACACACATCCATGCCCGAGGCAGTATTCGAACCTGCGACCGTAGCGGTCGCGCGGTTCCAGACTAAAGCGCCTAGAACCGCTCGACCACACCAGCCGGCACCCATGTGATTCCATGGCGGGGGCAGTAATATTATATGTCATCATGCTGGACAGTTCTAAATAGCTCGACAGTTCTGTGTTGGCTGCATGGAGTGTTGTAGCATTATCTGAGTAAACAGTGAGCTTCTACGTCCTGCAAAGCGTCGCGTGAGCATCAGAAATCTATCGGTGGACGTAACGGCGTCAAGTTTAGCATGAATTTCACGTTGCAGTCTCCCCCTCCTTCCTACTTCCATCTGTTGACTACATTAAACAATGTCTTGTCCTAGCAACTAAAAAGAAAAGTCATTTATGAAGATTTGAGATTTTAGTTTACCTAGCTTGTCATGTTGAGATGGCTCCAGTTCTTCTTGTGTAGGGGTGCGATTTTTGAAGCTGGAAATCTCCCATCAAGTCCTCACGGTTGGTTTGAACTAATTAAATCTGAAGATTGTTGTTGCAGCATTTTTTTCATAAACATATTTTCTCACGTTTTAGTATTCCGTAACATACAGTATTTTGATTTTTCACATTAACAATGCCGAAATTGCATGTTCTCACCTATTATAAAAAAATACCTCAGATCACATCAGAGGTAAGCTTACGACTCCCACACTCTGCGGAAATAACCATATTCCAAATGGTTTACAATTTTTCTTAACAAATGAGTTTCTACTAGTTTCCATTACATTATTAATTTCGATTATTACTTGATAAGTGAATCTAGAAATAAATATAGAAAACAGTACAGGATTGCGTAATTAATAATAGAAATTTTAAGTGTGCCAGTAATTCGTAATTTCAAATGTTTTTAAAAATATAATTTTAACTGTACATTCAGAACTAGTAGTTATGGATTATAACATCAAAACTAAAATATTTTATAAAGTAACTCCTTTTCATAAATTTTATCCTGAAATATAACATACTGTGTATAAAATTACAATACTGAGCAGCTGCTCGAAGAACCTTTCTGTGGGTTGCTGTTTGTCTCGGACAACTTCAGCTATCCTTTGGTTTGTTTCTGAAGTGATAGTGAAGTGGAAACGTGAAGGAACACGTACATCACAAAAGCGTACAGGCCGACCTCGTCTGTTGACTGACAGAGACCGTCGACAGTTGAAGAGGGTCGTAATGTGTAATGGGTAGACATCTATCCACACAGGAATTCCAAACTGCATCAGGATCCACTGCAAGTACTACTATGATAGTTAGGTGGGAGGTGAGAAAACTTAGATTTCATGGTCGAGCGGCTGCTCATAAGCACCACGTCACGCCGGTAGATGCCAAACGACGCCTCGCTTGGTGTAAGGAGCGTAAACATTGCACTATTGAACAGTGGGAAAACGTTGTGTGGAGTGACGAATCACGGTACACGATGTGGTGATCCGATGGCAGGGTGTGAGTATGGCGAATGCCCGGTGAACGTAATATGCCAGCGTGTGTAGTGCCAACAGTAAAATTTGGAGGCGGTGGTGTTATGGTGTGTTCGTGTTTTTCATGGAGGGGGCATGCACCCCTTGTTGTTTTGCGTGCCACTATCATAGCACAGGCGTACATTGGTGTTTTAAGCACCTTCTTGCTTCCCACTGTTGAAGAGCAATTGGGGAGTGGCGATTGCATCCTTCAACACGATCGAGCAGTTGTTCATAATGCACGGCCTGTGGTGGAGTGGTTACACGACAATAACATCTCTGTAATGGACTCGCTTGCACAGAGTGCTGACCTAAATCCTGTAGGACACCTTTGGGATTTTTTGGAACGCAGACTTCGTGCCAGGCCTCACCGACCGACATAGATACCTCTCCTCAGTGCAGCACTCCGTGAAGAATGGGCTGCCATTCCCCAAGAAACCTTCCAGCAACTGATCGAACGTATGCCTGCGAGAGTGGAGGCAAGGCTAAGAGGTGGGCCAACACCACATTGAATTCCAGCATTACCGATGCAGGGCGTCACGAACTTGTCCGGTTACTTTTGAGCACATAGTGTATGCGTGTGTTTGATAAGCAGCTCCATGGCATAATGACGTCCGTCCAGCATAGGAAGCTTCTTCGAACTGCACATTCCAGCGCACTGGAGCCTTCCACCGAGTCGAATCATACCATTAGATAGGAATGAATTGATTCGGTCTATCTTTGATGTTATGGGTATATGTACCTCCTTACGCAACGCAGAGTGTTCGGCAGTGAATCGCTCCTCTTGCAACTCCTCTGAGCCAGCATTTACAGGCGTTTTATAACTCCATAGCACTCAAACTACCAGCTTTGCTCTTTGCTCTTTGTGGTCTCAAGAAGTCGAAATACAAAGGCACGTACGTTTAGTTCTCGCCAATATGAACTAAATTTTACGATCTTTAATAAAGATTCAATAATGGTATGCACAGTGACATTAGTCCGAATTTTGACTTTTGACATTGGTTTAGGTGGGGCTGGGATGTCTAGTGACCATGACTGTCTGTCTTATGAAAGACATATTGGATCACATCACCAAATGTCAACCGTTACTATTAGATCTGCTCCTAGTTCCACTGTGACGCGACCTGCAGGATTTTTACTTCCTGGACAGTGCCTCCATTGACTGGGTTTAGTGTACGTCAGTGTTTCTATAAATGAAGGTATTCCATTTGTTTCGATCACTCCTTACCCGCTCCAAAGTTACTGTTGAGTAGCTCCACAAAGTAATTTTGTTGCCATCAAATCCTGTTTCCTGTCAAAAGTAACTAAAGATTTGTGTGCCGATCAATGGGGTAAGCCATTCCTACGTAGTAAAGGTTACAATCTTTGTTGGTGTGAGCATGTACTTACTGCACGCAATATGTGCTTTCTAACTAATTCCACTAGTTGTCTGTTGATACAAAACAACACCACGAGCTCTTCCAGACGCAGTGCAGAACACATATGCTTCTACAGAACTACTTGTGTATGTCACACCTACCCATCTACGAACGCGAAACGGTATCAGATAATGAAGCTTTGAGACCCAACAGAGCCAACTGCGTAAAAGGTCTGTGGGCAGAACTTCCTTCTATGCAATACCTCTCAGTCACGTGTCTCGGAAGATAAATTTAGCAAAAATCACAATGGGTGTGAACAGACCAAGAGGGTCATAATAGTGAGCAGCTGATCGAAGGACTTTTATGTTGGTTGCTAGTTTGTCACTGAGAACTTCAGATATCTTTTGGTAGTCAGTGGAGATGGAGTCATCTTCAGTATTTCAATTGATTTCCAAGTGTTGTGTTGCAGGCCTGGTTCCAAGCCCTTTGGCATGCTATGTCGCCTTCAGCGAAGCAAGTTTTAAATCTAATTTAAAGTCATTTCTCCCAGACAACACCTTCTATTCCATTGACGAATTTCTACTTAAAACTGGTGGCCAGTAAAAGAAAAATAACTAAAATTAAAGAGCAGAAACTAATTTTTGAGAATAGTTGCATGAGAATAAAATAATGTGTTCATTAAGGTTAACACTACTCATGCATACATATTCTGCAAACTGATTCCTTCCACATCACTTCGATAAAAGAATCATTCTAGTGATCTATGGATCATGTAACTAAATAACTAACTACGTTCTTTCGAACTAGTCTCATGTTTGTAAAGTGTAAGGATCATTTGCAGGAAAAGTGCTGTCAGTTCGTGACAAATAGGTGCAGCTTCATCACTACCTTTCACACTTGCTACAAGATTGTCCATGAAGTCAGAACTGTCAGTAAGTGCTGACACTCGCGGATATTTATCACTACTTTTATTTATTTATTTATTGTTCCATGGTACCAAATTAAGGAGAAGTCTCCATGGTCATGGAACGAGCTAATACATGAAATTATAACACGATAGTAGAAACAGATAAAATGAAATATAAGAAACATACTCAGGCGACAATTTGTAAGTTTAAATAAAGAAAATCAACAATGTAACACTGCAATTTGCTTAATTTTTCAGCTCTTCCAGGAGCTCCTCGACAGAATAGGAGTGAGCCATGAGGAAACTTTTCAGTTTAGACTTAAAAATGTTTGCGCTACTGCTAAGATTTTTGAGTTATTGTGGTAGCTTATTGAAAATGGATGCAGCAGAATACTGCACTCCTTTCTGCACAAGAGTCAAGGAAGTGCATTCCACACGCAGATTTGATTTCTGCCTAGTGTTAACTGAGTGAAAGCTGCTAACTCTTGGGAATAAGCTAATATTGCTAACAACAAAAGACATTGAAGAAAATATATACTGTGAGGGCAATGTCAGAATTCCTAGACTATTGAATAGGGGTCGACAAGAGGTTCTCGAACTTACACCACATATAGCTCGAACAGCCCGTTTTTCAGCCAAAAATAGCCTTTTTGAATCAGAAGAATTACCCCAAAAAATAATGCCATACGACATAAGCCTATGAAAATATGCGAAGTAGACTACTTTTCGTATTGAACTGTCACTTATTTCAGATACTGTTCTAATGGTAAATAAAGCAGCATTTAGTTTCTGAACAAGATCCTGAACATGGGCTTTCCACAACAGCTTACTATCTATCCGAACGCCTAGGAACTTGAACTGTTCCGTCTCGCCTATAATATGCCCATTCTGTCTTATCAAAATATCGGTTCTTGTTGAATTATGAGTTAGAAACTGTAAAAAATGAGTCTTATTGTGATTTAGCATCAAATTATTTTCCACAAGCCACGAACTTATTTCATGAACTACATTATTTGATACTGTTTCAATATTACACACAAGATCCTTCACTACCAAGACGGTGTCATCAGCAAACAGAAATATATTTGAATCACCTGCAATACTTTATATAAATAAGAAACATCAGTGGCCCCTGAACTGACCCTTGGGGAACGCCCCACTTAACAGTGCCCCATTGGGACTGAATATCACTACCACTCTCAATATTGCGGAGAATTACCTTCTGGTTTCTGTTCTTAAAGTAAGAGGCGAACCAATTGTAAGCTACTCCCCTTACTCCATAATGGTCCAACTTCTGCAGTAATATTTTGTGGTCAACACAGTCAAAAGCCTTTGTCAAATGAAAGAAAACACCTAGCGTTCGCAACCTTTTATTTAATCCGTCCAAAACCTCACAGAGAAAAGAGAATATAGCATTTTCAATTGTTAAACCATTTCTAAAACCAAACTGTACATTTGACCGCAAATTATGTGAATTTAAATGCTCCAGTGACCTTGTATATACAACCCTCTCGATAACTTTAGCAAACACCGATGACATAGAAATAGGTCTAAAATTGTCAACACTATCCCTGTCTCCCTTTTTATAAAGTGGCTTCACTACCGAGTACTTTAATCGGTCAGGAAACCGACCACTCCTAAAGGAAAAGTTACAGATATGGCTAAGTACTGGGCTAACATACATAGAACAATACTTCAGTATTCTGCTAGATCCCCCGTCATATCCATGAGAGTTCATGGTCTTTAGTGATTTAATTATTAACTCAATCTCCCTCTTGTCCGTATCATGGATCATTTCAGGTAACAGTCTCGGAACACGTTTTTCTAAGAGCGCTATATGATGCCCTGTTGGGACTAGGTTTCTATTTAGTTCACCTGCTATATTCAGAAAGTGATAATTAAATACTGTACATATATGCGACTTATCAGTAACACGGACATTCCCACTACGCACTGACTCTCTATCCTCGACCTGTCTCTGCAGACTAGTCACTTCCTTTTCGACTGACCATATGTTTTTAATTTTATCCTGAGATTTAGCTATTCTATCTGCATACCACATACTTTTTGCCTCTCTAATAACATTTTTAAGCACCTTACAATACTGTTTGTAATGGGCTGCTGCATTTAGATTCTGACTGTTTCTAACGTTCTGATATAATAGCCATTTGTTCTACAAGATATTCTTATCCCTCTAGTCAGCCACCCAGGCTGACTGTTTGTGCTAGTACCCAGTTTTGAACGTTCTAACGGAAAGCAAATTTCAAAGAACATAAGAAAAGTCTTGAGGAAAGCATTATATTTATCGTCTACTGTATCAGCACTATAAATATCTTGCCACTCTTGTTTCTTGATAAGGTTTACAAAGGTCTCTACAGCAACTGGATCAGCTTTCCTAAACAGTTGATAACTATATTTAACATGTGCTGCAGCACAAAAATCTATTAGAGTTAAAATTTGTGCATCATGATCTGAAAGGCCATTTCCTTTTTGCTAACAGAATGCCCTTCCAGTAATGAGGAACGAACAAAAATATTGTCTATAGTTGTTCTACTGTTCCCTTGCACTCTCGTTGGAAAGAATACGGTTTGCATAAGATTATATGAATTAAGGAAGTCTACCAGCATCCTTTTCCTTGCACAATCACTTATGCAATTAATATTGAAGTCACCACATATAACTTTTTGTATTTCGTATAAAGTAAACCAAGAACCGCCAATAGCTTTAGCAAAAATGTTGTGAAATCGAAGCCTGGGGATCTATAAATAACAACAGTTAGAAGTAGAGCTCCACTAAATTTAACCACACTTGCACAACATTCAAACACCTTTTCAGTGCAGTACTTTGGAACATCAATTGACTCAAATGGGATGCCGTTTTTCATATACATGGCTACTCCCTCACACCGCAAAGAGCTCCTAGAAAAGCTGCCAGCCAACCAGTATCCTGGTAAAGGAAGCCTCTGAATTATCTCCTTATTTATGAAGTGTTCAGATATACCAATAATTTCAGAGTCAACAGCTATAAGCAGTTCACTAACTTTATCTCTAATACCTTGTATATTTTGATGAAATATACTAACTTCCTCATTACTCGGATACCTAAGCTTTGTCGAAAGTGGTTTCTTTGTTAGAGAGACTTCCCTTAAGCAGGAATACCTAGCAGCTGACCTCAATCTAAAAAAGGTGCAGCTCTAACACCCACTACTACCGGGATTTTCCAATGAGTGATCCCACCACCCCACCTATGCTGTCACCAATAAGCTTTGCCAACCTCCCCTACCCATACCTGTTGAGGTGCAGGCCATGTCTAGTGAAACCCGTCCTGCTGATAGACTCCACCGAAACCACTGAAATGTGCCCCATGCCTTCTGTCATCAGCGCACCCCTAAGTCTCATGTTATTACGCCTGACGGCTGTATTAAGATGAGGCCGATCGTGACGCTGAAACAGTCTCACGAAATGCACATTCGTGTTGCCGGTCTGAGTAGCTATCTTTTCCAGGTCACCATCTATGTCATACTCCCCATCCCTATCAATACTATTACCAGCCCCCCACCCACAATCACTACCTGATCCCCTTTAGTAAAATCCCTACATAACCCCCCTATGTTAACAGTCACCTGAGCCAATCCTGCATTAGGCTTCATAATGCTGGTGACCTGGTACTCACTCCCCAACACTTCCTGCAACTGCTGACCTACACCTCTGCCATGAGAACTACCGAACAGCAGAACCTTCTTCTTTCTCTTCGACTTTGCAACTGTCCTAGCCACCGTAACTGCTGAGGTCTGCTGCATACTTCCTACATCTACAGCTACTACAGATTCCTCTCCACTAGGCTCTGACAGTTGGTCATTTCTATTGCAAATACCAATAGTAAAACTATCTGAAAATCGCCATCTCCTAGCAGATCTCTTGCCAACAGCCAGCTCCCATTCCCCTTAGTGCTTCTAGCGCCATTATAGCAGCTGACAAAAGGAATGGGCTTGGTGCAAGTCCAAATGTTAAACATCTAAAACGATATGTTATCATATCATCTGTGGTGGTGTAGGAACCATTCACACCTTCTTCAACGCAATACCAAAAGAATCTAGTGAGATCTTTGCCTTGTTTGTTCAAAGTCAACTACAAGAAGGCTCGGTCTATATCACAAATTAGTTCCATAGGAACTTCGCGGAATCGTAGCAAGTTTGCAACTATTTCTGGAAGTAAGTTTGGTCCTGAATGAAATTTTCACGCGGAGTGTGTGTTGATATGAAATTTTCTGACAGTTTTGAGGACGGGTCGCGAGTCGCACTTGGGTAGGTCTGTCTGTGGAGCACTTGCTGCAGGGGTGCATCTGCGCTAGTCACCCACGTAAGGAGGTAGCTAAATGATAGCGCTGCTGTGCAGTATTCACCGTTAGCAAGCCTTGGGAATATTCGCCGTCCTACTAATACATAAGCAGTCCCCATTCTACTGTGTGAATACTAACCCAAATGCAAAATACTGCTCTGCCATCAACAAGCATGCATTAAGTAACGCCATACGCAAAAAAAAAAAATCAGTAATGTCCATGAGTGCAGCACAGCCGAGGCCTACGAGAAAGACAGGCCGCGGCGTGTACGTTACGAAGGTAGTCCTGTGCTCGCTCGCTCGCTCAAATTAGCAGACAAACTACGTTTCTACAGCTGTTAACTCGTAATTAGGCGTTTCGTTACAAACGAAAACTGAATCTACTACTGGAATCCGCTGTTATGGAACCTTACTGTTGTTGTGGTCTTCAGTCCTGAGACTGGTTTGATGCAGCTCTCCATGCTACTCTATCCTGTGCAAGCTTCTTCATCTCCCAGTACTTACTGCAACCTACATCCTTCTGAATCTGCTCAGTGTATTCATCTCTTAGTCTCCCTCTACGATTTTTACCCTCCACGCTGCCCTCCAATACTAAACTGGTGATTCCTTGATGCCTCAGAACATGTCCTACCAACCGATCCCTTCTTCTAGTCAAGTTGTGCCACAAACTTCTCTTCTCCCCAATCCTATTCAATACCTCCTCATTAGTTATGTGATCTACCCATCTAATCTTCAGCATTTCTCTGTAGCACCACATTTCGAAAGCTTCTATTCTCTTCTTGTCCAAACTATTTATCGTCCATTTTTCACTTCCATACATGGCTACACTCCATACAAATACTTTCAGAAACAACTTCCTGACACTTAAATCTATACTCGATGTTAACAAATTTCTCTTCTTCAGAAACGCTTTCCTTGCCATTGCCAGTCTACGTATTATATCCTCTCTACTTCGACCATCATCAGTTATTTTGCTCCCCAAATAGCAAAACTCCTTTACTACTTTAAGTGTCTCATTTTCTTGTCTAATTCCCTCAGCATCACCCGACTTAATTCGACTACATTCCATTATCCTCGTTTTGCTTTTGTTAATGTTCATCTTATATCCTCCGTTCAAGACACTGTCCATTCCATTCAACTGCTCTTCCAAGTCCTTTGCTGTCTCTGACAGAATTAGAATGTCATCGGGGAACCTTTAAGTTTTTATTTCTTCTCCATGGATTTTAATACCTACTCCGAATTTTTCTTTTGTTTCCTTCACTGCTTGCTCAATATACAGATTGAATAACGTCGGGGAGTGAGTACAACCCTGTCTCACTCCCTTCCCAACCACTGCCTCCCTTTCATGTCCCGAGACTCTTATAACTGCCATCTGATTTCTGTACAAATTGTAAATGGCCTTTCGCTCCCTGTATTTTACCCCTGCCACCTTCAGAATTTGACAGAGAGTAATCCAGTCAACATTGTCAAAAGCTTTCTCTAAGTCTACAAATGCTAGAAACGTAGGTTTGCCTTTCCTTAATCTAGCTTCTAAGATAAGTCGTAGAGTCAGTATTGCCTCACGTGTTCCAACATTTCTACGGAATCCAAATTGATCTTCCCCGAGGTTGGCTTCTACCAGTTTGTCCATTCGTCTGTAAAGAATTCGCGTTAGTATTTTACAGCCGTGACTTATTAAACTGATAGTTCGGTAATTTTCACATTTGTCAACACATGCTTTCTTTGGGATCGGAATTATTATATTCTTCTTGAAGCCTGAGGGTATTAAGCCTGTTTCATACATCTTGCTCACCAGATGGTAGAGTTTTGTCAGGACTGGTTCTCTCAAGGCTGTCAGTAGTTCTAATGGAATGTTGTCTACTCCCGGGGCCTTGTTTCGACTCAGGTCTTTCAGTGCTCTGTCAAACTCTTCACGCAGTATTATATCTCCCATTTCATCTTCATCTACATCCTCTTCCATTTCCATAATATTGTCCTCAAGTATATCGCCCTTGTATAGACCCCCTATATACTCCTTCCACCTTTCTGCTTTCCCTTCTTTGCTTAGAACTGGGTTTCCATCTGAGCTTCTGATATTCATACAAGTGGTTCTCTTTTCTCCAAAGGTCTCTTTAATTTTCCTGTAGGCAGTATCTATCTTACCCCTAGTGAGATAAGCCTCTACATCCTTACATTTGTCCTCTAGCCATCCCTGCTTAGCCATTTTGCATTTCCTATCGATCTCATTTTTGAGACGTTTGTATTCCTTTCTGCCTGCTTCATTTACTGCATTTTTATATTTTCTCCTTTCATCAATTAAATTCAATATATCTTCTGTTACCCAAGGATTTCTACCAGCCCTCGTCTTTTTACCTATTTGCTCCTCTGCTGCCTTCACTACTTCATCCCTCAAAGCTACCCATTCTTCTTCTACTGTATTTCTTTCCCCCATTCCTGTCAATTGTTCCCTTATGCTCTCCCTGAAACACTATACAACCTCTGGTTCTTTCAGTTTATCCAGGTCCCATCTCCTTAAATTCCCACCTTTTTGCAGTTTCTTCAGTTTTAATCTACAGGTCATAACCAATAGATTGTGGTCAGAATCCACATCTGCCCCTGGGAATGTCTTACAATTTAGAACCTGGTTCCTAAATCTCTGTCTTACCATTATATAATCTATCTGAAACCTGTCAGTGTCTCCAGGCTTCTTCCATGTATACAACCTTCTTTTATGATTCTTGAACCAAGTGTTAGCTATAATTAAGTTGTGCTCTGCGCAAAATTCTACCAGGCGGGTTCCTCTTTCATTTCTTACCCCCAATCCACATTCACCTACTACGTTTCCTTCTCTCCCTTTTCCTACTGCCGAATTCCAATCACCCATGACTATTAAATTTTCGTCTCCCTTCACAATCTGAATAATTTCTTTTATTTCATGATACATTTCTTCAATTTCTTCGTCATCTGCAGAGCTAGTTGGCATATAAACCTGTACTACTGTAGTAGGCGTGGGCTTCGTATCTATCTTGGCCACAATAATGCGTTCACTATGCTGTTTGTAGTAGCTTACCCGCATTCCTATATTTTATTCATTATTAAACCTACTCCTGCATTACCCCTATTTGATTTTGTGTTTATAACCCTGTAGTCACCTGACCAGAAGTCTTGTTCCTCCTTCCACCGAACTTCACTAATTCCCACTATATCTAACTTTAACCCATCCATTTCCCTTTTTAAATTTTCTAACCTATCTGCCCGATTAAGGGATCTGACATTCCACGCTCCGATCCGTAGAAAGCCAGTTTTCTTTCTGTTGATAATGACATCCTCTTGAGTAGTACCCGCCCGGAGATCCGAATGGGGGACTATTTTACCTCCGGAATATTTTACCCAAGAGGACGCCATCATCATTTAACCATACAGTAAAGCAGCATGCCCTCGGGAAAAGTTACGGCCGTAGTTTCCCCTTGCTTTCAGCCGTTAGCAGTACCAGCACAGCAAGGCCGTTTTGGTTAGTGTTACAAGGCCAGATCAGTCAATCATCCAGACTGTTGCCCTTGCAACTACTGAAAAGGCTGCTGCCCCTCTTCAGGAACCACACGTTTGTCTGGCCTCTCAACAGATACCCCTCCGTTGTGGTTGCACCTACGGTACGGCTATCGGTATCGCTGAGGCACGCAAGCCTCCCCACCAACGGCAAGGTCCATGGTTCATGGGGGAGACCTTACTGTTATTAGTCCTATAATGATGGGAAATCCATGGGCCTACTTATAATTTGTTACGGCTGTACTGGCGTATAATAAAATAAAATAATGCTAAAATGATTATCAGTTGCATAAGGCACCACTTCCAGCATGTAATGAGTACTGTTAAGAAGAAGAGACTAAATGCTATAAACACGCTGTTATATCATTTATATCGATTATTGATCTTAAATTAAATTTTGCTGTAATACTGTTAATCAGTAAGACTTCATAATAGCAGATTCCAGTGGAAGATGCAATCCTCGTTAGTACTTACACGCCAAGCTGCGAGTTAACAGGTTTAGAAACCCATATTGTCTGCTGAACTGAGCGAGCGAGCGAGTTCAGGACTATCTTCGTGACGTACGAGCCGTGGACCGTCTTTCTCGTGGGTCTCGAGTACAGCAATGTTGCGACTTACCTTCGTGAGCTGAACGTGGCGTAACGACACGGTATATTGAGATGTAAGTCGCTCAAAATCTTCTCCGTTACGGTCGAATTCTCTTGAACGTGTAGTAGCACTTGATCTCCTCATATACTCCCGGGGTTCGGCAGTAAACTGTTTCTATTACTAGTATTTCGAGGGAATTCAGCACAGTAGCTTCAGCTCACACCGTTTTTCAGCATATTCATTAAAATTCCAGTTACAATTACATACACATGCTGCATAGAGCAGCAGTCTACCGTCTTCTAAAGAACACCAATAGATTGCGTATGAGTCTCTTATCCCCCAACACACAAAGATGGATGCGGACAGAATGTAATCAGCATATTATGTCCTTGGAATTATGTCATCAGTGTTTAACAGACAGTTTCTGTTAGTTTTATACTTTCCTTAGCTATGGAACTCTTTTCCGCGGAACAAATATACAGAATATGAACACAGCTTTCAAACTACAAAAAAGGGCCAGAAGAACAATAAAAAATAATAATTGGGCTCATTGTAAGGATCTGTTCAAAACATTGGAGACTTTAGTTCCACCATGTGAGTACATTTACCGAGCAGTTATTGGCATTAAAAATAACATTGATAATTACTACACAGCTTTGCCCATGGCCATGGTACAATATCGGGGCTGAACATACATTTACCAAGAAACAATGAACATAACATTCGAAACATCACTTTCTCCGAAGGAATTAAATTTTTTAATAAATTACCCATGGAGAGGAAATTTATGAAAGGAATTAAAAAAAAAAAAAGAAGGCCGTCAAACGATACCTGTTATGCAATACATTCCATGCTATGAAGGATCACTTTCGTAGCAAAGAGTAGAGTTTTGGTAAAAATATACAGCAAGTAGCTAATAATAATAAAAAAGAGTCTCTGTAATTTCAAGTAACACGTTCACACCCTTTTTTTGGTTTCTAGAAAACCTTACTCTAGAGCTCTGCAACGGATATTACTAGCACCACATCCTCTTTCTGAACGCATCTCACTCGTTATGGAGGGATACTGACTCAGTTTTCCTCATAAGCAGATGGGAAGTTACAGTGCACAAAATGCCAAACATTGTCACCATCTACATCTATATCCCAACGTCAGCTAATCATTTGTGTAGTATTACATTATGATTAGCATGTGTATAGAACATGCAGTGCGACTAGTATGCGCAGTGATGAATGAATGCACAGTGTTGTGTTGTACAGCAGTATTGTACACCAGGAATGGACCAAATTAACATGTGTTGCTTCAAACATACTGGCCTTGGGTTCAGTGGGATCTCCAGCCCGCCACCGAGATTTAGGTTTTCTGTGGTTTTCTTACATTACCTCAGGCAAATGCTCGGATGATTCCTACTATTAGGGCACTGTCAAGTACCTGACCCATCCTTGTTAAACTCGATCTGTAAATATGTATGAATGACTTTTTTTTCTTAAATTGTAATACCACGACATTTGCGGTATCATGGTACAAGTGACCCCCGAATGGAAAAAATTACTATTACTCTTACTACTACCAGTAGAATTGCAGTTTTTTGTGACTTGTCTGTCCCAATTCTTGTGAAGGGGAACAATTACTGAGTTGTTCCAGTTTTCGGGAATCGTCTTCTTTAGCAAAAAAATTGTAAGTAATGATGCAGTAATATTATTTCCGTTATCTGTCTTCCTGATTCATCTGTTGCTTCCTCCTATATGACTGAGTAATCAGCGCCACTGACTGGACCTGGCCTCGATTCTCGGTACTGACAGGGACTTTTCCTTGATAGGTAGACTGGTACGCGATGCACTCAGCCTCACGATGCCACCTAAGGAGCTACTCGACTAATTAGTAGAGGTTCCAAAGTAGAGAAACCCGACAACGTCTGGGAGAGCAGTGTGCTGACCATACTGCGCCCAATGACGCCATTACACGGCAATCGGTCGGACTCCATTGGCCCGTCTAAGGCCGGAACGCAGAACTTTACTTATCTTGATTTTGATTCATATCTTGTACTGCAGAAAATTTAAAATACTGTTGTTTTCCTACGCCATTTAGCACCCTGCATGAAGAAACGTGACGTAAAATATACGAAAGGTTTGGTTTTCTTTTTATCTTCTCACATCTACCCAACGTATTTTCCAGCAACTATGAATAATTCAGCTTAGGTGCAAACGTGAACCCAGTACTGATCAAAGAAGGAAAGGCTGAAAGGTGAAAGCTTTGTGTAGAAGGGTTGCATAAAGGAAGTAAACGTGAAGATAATGTTATGGAAAAGGAAGCGCAAGTGACTGAGTATGAGATGGGGAATGCGATTCTCTGAGAAGAATTTGACAAAACACTGATACACCTGAATCGAAATGAAGAAGTTTCCTTAACATTATTAAATCATTGGGAAACCATCCATGAGAAAACTGTTCTACCAGGTATGCATGATATATGAGACTGGAGATAAAACCTCAGACTTAGAGAACAGTGTAATAATCTCACTACAAAGAAGACAGGTGCTGACACTAGCGAATATTACCGAACTGTCTGTCTTATAAATCATGGCTGCATAACAATAACATGACTTATTTACAGAGGAAAGGAACGACTGATGGAAGCCAACTTGGGACAAGATCAAATTGAATTTCGAAGAAATGTATGTACACACGAGGCAATGGTGATTCTGTGACTTACATTAGAAGATGGTAAAGAAAGACGAACTCAAGTCTACAGCATTTGTAGATTTAGGAAAATCTTTTGACATTATTGACTGAAACATTCTATCTGGAATTCTGAAGTTATCAGGTACAAAACAGAGAGAGTGAAAGGTTACCTATCACTTGCACAGAAACCGGACTGCAGTCAAAAATAACAGGACATGGAAAGGATAACGTAATTCAGAAGTGAGTGAGACTTGTTTGCTCCGGCCGGAGTGGCCGTGCGGTTCTAGGCGCTACAGTCTGGAACCGAGCTTCCGCTACGGTCACAGGTTCGAATCCTGCCTCGGGCATGGATGTGTGTGATGTCCTTAGGATAGTTAGGTTTAATTAGTTCTATGTTCTAGGCGACTGATGGCCTCAGAAGTTAACTCGCATAGTGCTCAGAGCCATTTGAACCATTTGAACTTGTTTGCTGTCTCTTCCCAACGGTAATCTGCCATTTCAAAGAGAAAGCCGTAACGGAAATTAATCAGAGATTTTGAAGGGGATCTAAATTTCGGGGAAGAGAGGGAAAAATTTTAAGGTTTGTTGATGACACTGTCTTTCTCGCAGAGTCGGCAAAGGACTCGGAAGATAGGTTGAATGTAATGGACAGTTTCTTGAACAAGGATTATAAGTTGAATATCAAAAAGCGTAAAACGAGGGTGATCGAGTGTTGTCAAATTGAAGCAAGTGATGCTGGCGGAGTGAGACGCTGAAGATAGTAGACGAGTTACGTTCTTTACGCAGAAAAATAACTGACGATAGTAGAAGCAGATAGGCTATAAAATGCAAAGTGGAAACAACAAATAAATTTTTTTCTGAGAAATTTGAATGTGTTAACATCAAACATAAATTAAGTTTGCCAAGTTTTTTGTCGAGTATAGTCTTCTGACACTAAAGTGAAATATGGACAATAAACCGCTCATACAAAAAGCGTGCTGAAGTCTTTGAAAGGTGTTGTTAAAGAAGAATACTGAATATGAGATGGATAGTGGGTCAACCAATGGAGAGGTGCTCCGTCGAGAAGGAGAGCAAAAATCCTTATGACAAAAATTGTCTTAGGGGACGGGTAGGTTGATAGGACATTTCCTCAGGCGTGGTAATGGAAGGAAGTTTGGAGGGCAAAATTATTGAGGGAGATGAAAGCTCTACAGTAGTAAGGAGCTTCAAATGGATGCAAGTTGCAGTAGTCAAGCAGGTATGAAGGGACGTAGATGGAGAACTACGAAGAAACTATCTTCGGACAGAGGACGAAACGAACATTCAGTCACTTTCCTATTACCGTTTTCACGGAATCCACGCCTTCTCTTCAACTGCTGCCTCATTTACTGTTCTTTTCTTTCTTTTAGTTTCCTTAACTTTTCTTTTCTTAGCCTTTCTTTAAAAATAGCTCTGAGCACTATGGGACTTAACATTTGAGGTCATCAGTCCCCTAGAACTTAGAACTATTTAAACCTAACTAACCTAAGAACATCGCCGGCCGTAGTGGCCGGGCGGTTCTAGGCGATACAGTCTGGAACCGCGCGAGCGCTACGGTCACAGGTTCGAATCCTGCCTCGGGCATGGATGTGTGTGATGTCCTTAGGTTAGTTAGGTTTAAGTAGTTCCAAGTTCTAGGGGACTGATGACCTCAGAAGTTAAGTCCCATAGTGCTCAGAGCCATTTTGAACCTAAGGACATCACACACACCCTTGCCCGAGGCAGGATTCTAACCTGCGAACGTAGCGGTCGCGCGGTTCCAGACTGAAACGCCTAGAACCGCTCGGCCACAGCGGCCGGCCAGTATTTCTTTACCTTTCTTTTCCTCTCCATTGTTTTTTCGGTTACTTTCTTTTTTGTTTTATTTTGCTCCCTTTACAATTTCTTTCGTTTTTTTGCGTCCCTTTTTTCTTTTCTTTTCTTTCCTTTTCTTTTCTTTTCCACTCTTCCCTTTTCTTTTCGAGTCCCTTCATTAGATCTTCATTCGCCGCTGCGCTCATTAGAAGTATTGGAAGCTGAGCAATATGTGTATCTACTGTTCTTTATGCTACCATCTGTAGAAACAATGCCTTTTTTTTTTTTTTTTTTTTTTTGAAGGATTGTTAGTAAGGAGTTTTCTGAAAGTGGGTGAAAATAATACTTAAGGAAAACCCTGTAACTTGGTCATATCTAAAACGTTATTAGTTTCATAATTTTCACTAAAGAGTTCGTAGCTAGTAAGAAAGCTGTCCACCTAAAGAGCACGTTTTGCTGGGCGGTGTATTCCACCTGGAAGATTGGTCACTAATATTGCGCAGCACGTGTGGCGGCGCACACAAGGCAGCAGCGAGTCAGGTGGTCGGGGAATGCCGAATGCTGAATGCTACATCGACATGCCGCCGCACGGCGACTGCGTGCTCCGTGAATTTCGCTGGCCGCATTGTATGTGGCTATTTCGGAATGTCTAATACACTAGGGCACGGGAGAGCCTGGAATATCAACGAGCCCCGCGATATTGATGTTGGGTTATCGAGTAAACGTGCAAGATCACATACTGTTCTGGGGACACTAAACACAGCTCGCCCCTCCCCCATTAATCCAACCCCGATAAGCGCCTCCGGCCGTTCTATTCGCAGCACGTCTCACTCGCACTTTTCGCTTGTTTCGCGCGATTATGCTAAACAAGGCCGTGGAAACAGTTCCGTAATTGCACGTTATTCGAATGATACATCTACCAGTTCCTCATACAAAACAGCTACATCTGTACTTTACGAATTATTATTAAGGATGTGGCAGAGCGTACTTTACGATATACCAGGTGTGGAAGTACGAAACCGGAATTTGGTTGTCATAATTACACGTCTAATGTTTGAAACTAATAAACAATATTTTATTCAAAACAATCTCCAGTGCTATTTATACATTTCTTCGACTTCTCCGGCAGGCTATGAATGCCAGGCCAAAAAGCAGTTCTTCTTTTGAAGCGAACCAGTCAGCGAGCCATTTTCGTACATTTTCATACGAACTGAAGCATTGTTCAGCCAGAGCGTGATGCAAACAGATGATAATCGAACGAAGCCATGTCTGGGAAATAAGCCGCATGGCCTAGTACCGGGTGATCAAAAAGTCGGTATAAATTTGAAAACTTAATAAACCACGGAATAACGTAGATAGAGAGGTAAAAATTGACACACATGCTTGGAATGACATGGAGTTTTAGTACAACCACCCAATATTGCTAGACGCGTGAAAGATCTCTTACGCGCGTCGTTTGGTGATGATCGTGTGCTCAGCCGCCACTTGCGTCATGCTTGGCCTCCCAGGTCCCCAGACCTCAGTCCGTGCGATTATTGGCTTTGGAGTTACCTGAAGTCGCAAGTGTATCGTGATCGACCGACATCTCTAGGGATGCTGAAAGACAACATCCGACGCCAATGCCTCACCATATCTCCGGACATGCTTTGCAGTGCTGTTCACAACATTATTCCTCGACTACAGCTATTGTTGAGGAATGATGGTCGACATATTGAGCATTTCCTGTAAAAAACATCATCTTTGCTTTGTCTTACTTTGTTATGCTAATTATTGCTATTCTGATCACAAGAAGCACCATCTGTCGGACATTTTTTGAATGTTTGTATTTTTTTGGTTCTAATAAAACCCCATGTCATTCCGAGCATGTGTGTCAATTTATACCTCTCTATCTACATTATTCCGTGATTTATTCAATTTTCAAATTTATACTGACTTTTTGATCACCGGTATTTCCCAATTAAACGCCTCGATCGTTTCCCTGACCTATTTTGCTGTGTGATGGGGCGTTATCATGGAGCAATATGACTTTCTGTTGACTATTTCCATATTCCGGTCGTTTTTCACGCAATATTCGATTTAAATCGATCATTTTTTGTTGGTAGCGCTCAGTTGGAACGGTTTCACCAGGTTTTAGCAGCTCATAACAGAAAACATCCTTCTGATCCCATCACACACAGAGCATTGTCTACCTTCCCAAGCGATTTGGTCTTGCAGTAGATGTCGATGGTTTACTTGGATGCACCCATGATTAACGACGCTTAAGCCGGCCGCGGTGGTCTCGCGGTTAAGGCGCTCAGTCCGGAACCGCGCGACTGCTACGGTCGCAGGTTCGAATCCTGCCTCGGGCATGGATGTTTGTGATGTCCTTAGGTTAGTTAGGTTTAACTAGTTCTATGTTCTAGGGGACTAATGACATTCAGCAGTTGAGTTCCATAGTGCTCAGAGCCATTTGAACGACGCTTAGGATTCTCAAAATATATCCATTTTTCATTACCAGTCACTATTCGCTGGAGAAACGACTTCATTTTGTATCTGGCGAGCAGCATTTACAAGTGGTACTTCGATTTGCTTGCTGTCTTTCACTCAGTTCATGCCGAATCCATTTTCCAACTTTCTGTATTTCCCATTGCTTTCATCCTAAGAGAAACGGCTTTCTGCGTCACATTTAATTGCTCTGGAAGTTCTTCTTGAGTTTGAGTATCATCTTCATCCAATAAGGCCTGCAATTCGTTGGCTTAGAACTTTTTCCGTGCTTGTCGTTTCTCACGTCAAAATCACCACTTTAGAATTTTTTGAACCTCTCGAAACACTGTGTTTTTCGAAGAGCATGCTCGCCGAAAGCTTCGACAAGCATTCAATACGATTCTGCAGCAGTTTTCTTCAAATGATAACAGAAAACCAATGCTGTCTGCTAATCATAGTTTGTAGGCACAAAACACATTTTTACGGGTTTGTAAAAGATACGATGTATGTAACTTCTCTTGTATCGGTCAAGAAAAGTTCTCAATGTTTCTTCCACATTTTGTATACAGTGAAAGAAGCTTCTCGCCATTCGCACCGTTCCCGTTTGTATGCCTTGATGCCTTCCCACAAACCTGGGGGAAAATAATCGGGATTTAACCTACCATCGACGACTAGGTTATTAGGGGTTGAATCAACTTCCGACTGTGGAAGGATGAAGATGGAAATCGGCTGTACCCTTTCAAAGGAACCATATCGGAATTTACTTTAAACGATTTAGGGAGGTCACAGAGAACCTAAATCTTGATGGCCAGACGGTGAACTGAATAGCCGTTGTAAGTGAGTAGCCTTTACTTACGTGTGTGTTATCGTAAATACAAACCTGAGAATGCGAAATGACAACCTAAATGTCCTACTGAGCTCGAAGCCACATCACTTACATAAAACTGAAAAACATCCTGTGCATGCGAAAACTGGTCTTATTTATAAGCAAATAAATAAACAAACCAATAATTTCGAGCGCAGTAGACTGGATCAGTGCGAACTGTTTGGGAAAAAAATGTATCTGTATAAAAACACCAAACTGTAATGTCGACGCGTATAAGAATGTAACTTGAAACACATGAAAATTTTTACACTGACATATGGCCCTCGTAAAATAAAGAAACTGACAGAACCTACATTACTTGGAAGAAGAGACAGCATTGGTCGTATATTTTTGTTTATTATCGCAAAATCGATTTTCGGTCACTTAGTGACCATCTTCAGTGCTGTAATATATAACTTAAGTTAGTAAGCACTGGTGTCAATAAGCTTACGGCGATCACATAGACTGAATGTGATCGCCGTAAGCTTATTGACACCAGTGCTTACTAATTTAAGTTATATATTACAGCACTGAAGATGGTCACTAAGTGACCGAAAATCGATTTTGCGATAATAAACAAAAATATACGACCAATGCTGTCTCTTCTTCCAAGTATACCCATTATCTGGTCGTAGTGCACAGGACACTATGGAGTCGCCAATCAATAGAACCTACATTGCTCAAAGGAAATGATGCAATCACGCATTATGAACCTCACCTGCAAAATGAAGTACTGGCAGAAACAGCAACAGAGCAAAACTCCGCAACAGCTAAAAAAATACTGCTAAAATCTAACTACAGTTGGTCCTAGGAAATTGGGTTCTTAATCTTGACACAGAATGCCAATGAATCATATGATTCAACCTTTAAGATCTGAAATTTCATTTAGGAAGTAACTTACCATATAAACAATTATAGACTCTAATATAAAAATTCAAGTGGACCGACAATACAAGTCCACAAAAATGAAAATAAACTTTTTGTCTCATCAAATAATAGCTTGTTCTTCACTTCAGAACCTTTTTTTGTCCGTACGCTATCATCATTCAACCTCGCAATAAATCTGCAACTCAAATAGTGCAAAAGTGGGCCCATGCATTACGCTGTACACTCAATGAAACCGCTCATGCAGTACAGCGCAGCTTTCCACTACTGCCAAAGATTCTACGGCTCCACAGAGCTGTCATCGCAGACGCAGACACTGACCACAATTCTTCAATTTTCCATTTTCCTTTACAAATATTAACACACCCAATAACTCATCAAAAAGTAGCCATCTTCCACCGTACTGCCATATGAGATTCTGGTGTCTTACCACTGCGTCTCCAATGTCTTAACACTGCGCCTCCTCGCTCCATATATTCTAGATAGAAGATAAGCGTTAACATTCGGTCGACGTCGAGTTAATTATAGATAGAGATGGAGCTCGCTTCCTTTTCGGGGAACCATCCCGACATTCGCCTTAAACAGTTTAAACAACCATGGAATTTCTGAGTCCAGATGAACGGAAGCCGACGTAATAAGCCTACTTCCCGAATGCGAATGCTGTGTCTGAACCACAGCGCACCCGCGCTCGGTAAAAGTATTCGACATTAGAGGAGACTGTTGCAGCTTGTCGAAGACTATAATTCTTAATTTTTTGACAGGTAGTGTCTTTCTATCATTATTGTATCTCGTCAAATGTATACGCTGTTATACATATTTTCCCACACATTTTAAACTATAGAAGCATTTGGATTTTCAGAAAAAAATTCTATCGGACTAAATTTTTGTGGCAACCTGCCCTAACTCCGGGTTGGTTGTCATGGACATCGGACTTGGTTACAACGGTTTTTGTAGGTGGGAGAAAATAAATTATTTATTCAAAAAAGTTGTATTATAAACGGAAAAGTCACACAATGATATTACTAATGCACATTTATTATCAATTTATGTAGTAATATGGTTATTTACGTAAATATCTAGGAAAAGTCCGATACTAGTCTAGTCATTTTCGAGACCACTCTAAAACTTTTCACACGTATTAATGTTATTTGGCCTTGGGTTTCATAATTCTTGAGCCCACTTCTTGCATTCGGAACCATTTATCGTTAGCTGTACTATTAAGAGCAGTTCTATCTGCCCTCTGCGCTTAAGTAATGCCCATTTCGTCCATGTTCCAAATTTCATCAGGTTGAAAATTATGTCTTCGGAAAACTGTTGCCAGGTTACTGAAAAAAGATACCTCTTTTGTTGGGTTGAAGTTAGAAGTCCATGTTAAGTTGGTTATCTCTGGTTTTCGTTATGAAAGAATTGTGTTATACAAGCCTGACCTGATTTTAGCATGGGGCAATCTAGATTAATAGCGAATATAGAAGTAAACTTCAACATCCACTATCTGTGATTATAATTTTATTTTTGATGACCGGTTTCGGCAAATTTAAGTTCCATCGTCATATCTTATGCAAATACACCTCAGTACATCTCCCTCATATGCATGATATATCGTGTCCGTTCGTAAGACGTCGTTCTGAAAACACGAAGAAATTGATACATCGGCATGTCAATAATAAAACAATATTTACATAAAATATGATGCATATTTCAGCGACTGCAGAGCTCTCATCCACACAACATATATTGAATTTTACTTCTATATTTCGAAGAATTATGTGTTTATTTTCAAAGAAATTTCCTTCGAACCTTTTGTCTTCAGCACATCCAGTACCCTGCCCTACGACATTTAATTGAGTTCCCCACAAAAAGATCAAAAGCCAAATGTTTTATATCTTTTAGCATTAAGCCGTCGTAAGCATCGGATGCATCTAAGGGATATTGCTTTAAATCATTCTCATCGTCATAAAATTGAAAATAGCCAACGGTGATGGGAGGCCAAACTGTCTTTTCATTGTCAATTTCATCGTGGAGAATTTTCTTACAATATATTGTTAAAGTCCAACAACTGATTTGATATTTGATAATCAGGTACAGCTTTACGGATTGATAATCCCTCGTTTCTTACCTTTCTCATTGTCGTGCGCATGAACTTCTTTCTTTTTCTTGTGCCTTTGTTCCGCAGCAGCACAGGGTCGGCATTGTTATGAACGGATTTGGAATGGTAAATTTAACAGTGGTCGGATGACCTTCCTGTCGCCACCATGTTACCCCCGTGACGGAATATGAACACCCTAGCTGTCTGCATGTAGTATTATTCGTCCGCAAGAAAGCGAAAATTTTTCTAAATGTTTGCGAATCGTGTAAATGAGGCAGAACTTGGGTATTCACGTAGTAGCATGTGGGAAACAGCCTAAACCAACATTATGCCGGCATACAGATCATCCTCATTAATTCGATCCGGGGCCGGCGCATCTCCGCGTACCGTAAAAAGGAAGGAAGATTGCGTTTAACGTCCCATAGACAGCGAGGTCATTATAGACGGAGCACAAGCTGGGACAGTGTCAAGGATGGGGAAGGAAATCGGCTGTGCCTTTTCAAGGGAATCACCCCGGTATTTGTTTGGAGTGATTTAGGAAAATCATTGAAAAATCATTGAAAAGTGGTTCATGGTGTGGGTTCCTGTAGTCATGTCCTAGTTCATGAACCACGGGCAACGTATGAGTGGCCAAGTAAGTGGACCCGACAGTCGGGATACCAGTTACCTTAGAATAAGGCTGGGCATCTCGGACATATTCTGAGTCGTGGTCACCTTTGTGCTCATACGGCAAAGACTACCAAATCCACCGGTTAGTCCCTCAGCCGTTAGGCGTAAAACCCAATGGGACTCGGGGCAAGTAAGGCTAGCAACCTGCTTCCCTGGTACTTTAAATATGATGCTGGCAACAATCAGAGCAAAATGCCTCGGACCTTTGGAGGTGACGGAGTCCCACCTCTAACCGACAAACCAGGGACTCCTAAGATACGACTTGGCAAACAAATGGTAATGAGATGGGGAGCTATTAATATCAATGGGGGCTACTCTGGGAAGAAGGTAGAGCTGGCAGAGGCTGCAAGTAAGATGGAGCTGGACGTTTTAGCTGTTAGTGACATTCGGGTAAGGGGTGAGAAAGAAGAGGAAGTGGGAGAATACAAGGTCTACCTGTCAGGAGTCAAAGCAGGAATAGCACAATGGGGTGTAGGGCTTTACATCAGGGAAGAAATGGAACGCAGCGTAGTTGCAATAAGGTATGTAAACGAACGACTGATGTGGATAGATTTGACAGTGTCTAGCAAGAAAATTAGGATTGTGTCAGTATATTCGCATTGTGAAGGGACAGATTAAGATAAGATGGATAGTTTTTATGAGGCACTCAGTGATGTAGTTGTTAGAGTAAAGGACAAGGACAGTGTTCTGCTCATGGGTGATTTTAACGCCAGGATTGGAAATCGAACAGAAGGGTATGAAAAGGTTATGGGTAAATTTGGAGAGGATATGGAGGCCAACAGGAACGGGCAACAACTCTTGGATTTCTGTGCCAGTATGGGCTTAGTAATCACAAACTCCTTTTTTAAACATAAGAACATTCACCGGTATACTTGGGAGGGCAGGGGAACCAGATCTGTCATTGACTATATAATAACAGATCAGGAATTCAGGAAGGCTGTGAGGGACACACGTGTGTTCAGGGGATTCGTTGATGACACTGATCATTATTTAATCTGCAGTGAAATTGGGATTGTGAGGCCGAAAGTGCAGGAGGTCAGGTCCATATGTAGGAGGATAAGAGTGGAGAAACTTCAGGATAAGGAAATCAGGCACAAGTACATAACAGCGATCTCAGAAAGGTACCCGTTAGTTGAATGTAGTCAATTACAGTCATTGGAAAAGGAATGGACAAGGTACAGGGACACAGTACTAGAAGTGGCTAAAGATTGTCTTGGAACAGTAGTGTGTAAAAGTAGGATGAAGCAAACAGCTTGGTGGAATGACACAGGCAAGGCAGCCGGTAAAAGGAAAAACAAGGCGTATCAAACATGGCTACATACTAGAACTCAGGTAGACAGAGAAAGTTATGTTGAAGAAAGAAACAAAGCCAAACAGATAATTGCAGCATCCAAGAAGAAATCTTGGGAAGACTTTGGAAAGAGGTTGGAGACTATGGGTCAAGCTGCTGGAAAACCATTCTGGAGTGTAATTAGCAGTCTTCGAAAGGGAGGTAAGAAGGAAATGACAAGTATTTTGGACAGGTCAGGAAAACTGCTGGTGAATCCTGTGGATGCCTTGGGCATATGGAGGGAATATTTTGAAAAGTTGCTCAATTTAGGTGAAAATGCGATCAGTAATGTTTCAGATTTCGAGGTGGAATGGGATAGGAATGATGATGGAAATAGGATCACATTTGAGGAAATGGAGAAAATGGTCAATAGATTGCAGTGCAATAAAGCAGCTGGTGTGGATGAAATTAAGTCGTAACTCATCAAATACAGTGGAAAGTCAGGTCTTAAATGGCTACACAGGATAATTGAAATGGCCTCGGAGTCGGGACAGATTCCATCAGACTGGACAAAAGCAGTAATCACACCAATCTTTAAACATGGAAACAGAAAAGATTGTAACAACTACAGAGGTATCTCTTTAATCAGCGTTGTGGGTAAAATCTTCTCAGGTATTGTTGAAAGGAAAGTGCGAGTATTAGTTGAGGACCAATTGGATGAAAATCAGTGTGGGTTTAGGCCTCTTAGAGGTTGTCAGGACCAGATCTTTAGCTTGCGGCAAATAATGGAGAAGTGTTATGAGTGGAACAGGGAATTGTATCTATGCTTTATAGATCTAGAAAAGGCATATGACCGGGTTCCTAGGAGGAAGTTATTGTCTGTTCTACGAGATTATGGAATAGGAGGCAATCTTTTGCAAGCAATTAAAGGTCTTTACATGGATAGTCAGGCAGCAGTTAGAGTTGACGGTAAATTGAGCTCATGGTTCAGAGTAGTTTCAGGGGTAATACAAGGCTGCAACCTGTCTCCACTGTTGTTCATATTATATATGGATCATATGTTGAACACAATAGACTGGCTGGGTGAGATTAAGATGTGTGAACACAAAATAAGCAGTCTTGCATATGCGGATGACTTAGTTGTGATGGCAGATTCGATTGAAAGTTTGCAAAGTAATATTTCAGAGCTAGATCAGAAATGTAAGGACTATAGTATGAAGATTAGCATCTCCAGAACGAAAGTAATGTCAGTGGAAAAGAAATATAAACGGATTGAGTGCCAAATAGGAGGAACAAAGTTAGAACAGGTGGACGGTTTCAAGTACGTAGGATGCATATTCTCACAGGATGGCAACATAGTGAAAAAACTGGAAGCGAGGTGTAGCAAAGCTAATGCAGTGAGCGCTCAGCTACGATCTACTCTCTTCTACAAGAAGGAAGTCAGTACCAAGACTAAGTTGTCTGTGCACCGTTCAATCTTTCGACCAATTCTGTTGTATGGGAGCGAAAGCTGGGTGGATTCAGGTTACCTTATCAACAAGGTTGAGGTCACGGATATGTAAGTAGCTAGGATGATTGCAGGTACTAGTAGATGGGATCAATAGCAGAAGGGTGTCCACAATGAGGAAATCAAAGAAAAACTGGGAGTGAACTCTATAGATGTAGCAGTCAGGGCGAACAGGCTTAGATGGTGGGGTCATGTTACACGCATGGGAGAAGCAAGGTTACCCAAGAGACTCATGGGTTCAGCAGTAGAGGGTAGGAGGAGTCGGGGCAGACCAAGGAGAAGGTACCTGGATTCGGTTAAGAATGATTTTGAAGTAATAGGTTTAACATCAGAAGAGGCACCAATGTTAGCACTGAATAGGGGATCATGGAGGAATTTTATAAGGGGGGCTATGCTCCAGACTGAACGCTGGAAGGCAAAATCAGTCTTAAATGATGATGATGATGATTGGAAAAGCTAAAGCTGGATGGCCGCACGGCTTCGTCCTCCCAAATGCCAGTCCGGTGTGGTAACCACTGCCGATAGCGGAAGCGACGATTTAACTAGCACGGCTATCTGGGAGGGTACACGCTACACTATCCATGATGAGTGGAGCAGTTTCTCATCGGTTTATATTTTTTGCCATTTCGCAATATCTTTACCCGGAACAAGTGAAAAAACTACTGAAAAACCTCCCTGAAAAGATTTTCCCGTGTGACAACTATCCTCGACATTTTTGTGACAACCAACCCCGAACAGACATTTCAGACAAAAATGGCTGTGAAAAAACAGATCTCGAACGTAAACTTATTGGTCGTACGGAATAACACTGTGCAACTGTTATAAAAGAGTAGAAAATAGTCGGAATATGGACTTCACTGAATACTGAGTGAATAATGAGTGTTATTTATATCAATAAATTCGTAGTGATCCTCGTAGATTTCAGAAAGGCTCATGATTCAAATGGCCGAATAACTCCTCTCGAAATCCTTAAAGAATTTTTCTTAGATAACAAAACAAGGGCTATTATTCGATAGACTCTCGATGACGCCACCTTCAAAGTAAAGTTTGTGTGAGATATTTCAGATGCTTTTCAAATCAGTTAGGGTGTCAGGCAAGGATACGGACTTCCCCATTTACTTTTCATCTCTGTACTTGAGAAAAAGATCCGCGAGCGGTGAAAAGGAGTGAATGACAAAGTTGTTGAAAGTGAAGTCAGACTTGGCTACAGAAAATTGAATTTGACAGTTGACTGCGTGGCTTTTCAGATGATCTTCCGATTTTTTCTGTTTCGCTAGACGTATCTGTAGAAAAAATCAATAAACTGAGAACACAAACAGTAAAGGCGGCACTGCAGCTCTCCTTCCTTAAAACTGAATTTATTACAAATATCAAGTCACTAGCCAGAGTACTAGAGACCGAGAAAGAGAAAATCAAACATCCGAAGAAGTTATATCTAGGAGAATCAACAGAGTTAAACTTCACCGAGAAGGAAACTTTGTACCACGGATCAGAAAAATGAGAACAGTGCATCAGCTAATCGAAAGTGTCTACAACAAAAAGTAAATATCAGTTTACGCCAATATACGACTTTATTGCACAATAACACGACCGGAGACTCCATATGCAGAACGTATAACTCCTAATATAAATGGTCTCATGATGTCGGATTTAAAAATAAGAGAAAAACAGGTATTGAGGAAACTCTTAGATTCAACGAATGGAAATGGTGAATTCAGGAGACGACGCAATCCTGTGCTCTATACACCTATAGATAAGATCACAGACTCTATGAAGATCGTTTTCAATGACCACATTGGTTGTTTGAGTCCTGCGACTCTGAGCAGTTAGATCTAGCGTTACATTCTCAGCAGTAAAACTGAGGGGGAATGCTTCGTAGAACTAGAAAAAGACATGCAGCAAGCGAGGATAACACTAGAGGATGTCCATAAACTTCTTCCGCTCAAGAACAGACCCCAAGAGCAACCGTGTTTCGAAGAAAAGCCAAAACCAAAACCTTGCAAAACATGGAGTGGAGCGAGAATGGAAACTGGAAACGAATGACGGAATGGCGGGCTATAGCTAAAGGCCAGGGACAAGGAAAACAAAAAGTGCAATTCAGATAGTGTCTTTCGGAGGTGGCAGAAACGAGGAGAAGAGGAATAAATCAATACACTGCTCAAAACAATTAGGGGATCATGTAAGATATAATACACAATAGATATATGGTAACGTATTTTATTCAGATATCGATTACAATTGTAATTTGTATGTGATACTAAAGAAGGTTGTATAAATGGAAGAACCCTGGAGATACTGACAGGTTTCAGATAGATTATATAATGGTAAGACAGAGATTTAGAAACCAGGTTTTAAATTGTAAGACATTCCCAGGGGTAGATGTGGATTCTGACCACAATCTATTGGTCATGACCTGTAGATTAAAACTGAAGAAACTGCAAAAATTGGGAATTTAAGGAGATGGGACCTGGATAAACTGACTAAACCAGAGGTTGTACAGAGTTTCAGGGAGAGCATAAGAGAACAATTGACAGGAATGGGGGAAAGAAATACAGTAGAAGGAGAATGGGTAGCTGTGAGGGATGAAGTAGTGAAGGCAGCAGAGGATCAAGTAGGTAAAAAGACGAAGGCTAGTAGAAATTCTTGGGTAACAGAAGATATATTGAACTTAATTGATGAAAGGAGAAAATATAAAAATGTAGTAAATGAAGCAGGCAATAAGGAATACAAACGTCTCAAAATGATATCGACAGGAAGTGCAAAATGGGTAAGCAGGGATGGCTAGAGGACAAATGTAAGGATGTAGAGGCTTATCTCACTTGAGGTAAGATGGATACAGCCTACAGGAAAATTAAAGAGACTTTCAGAGAAAAGAGAACCACTTGTATGAATATCAAAAGCTCCGATGGAAACCCAGTTCTAAGCAAAGAAGGGAAAGCAGAAAGGTGGAAGGAATATATAGAGGATATATACAAGGGCGATGTACTTGACGACAATATTATGGAAATGGAAGAGGATGTAGATGAAGATGAAATGGGAGATATGATACTGCGTGAAGAGTTTGACAGAGCACTGAAAGACCTGAGTCGAAACAAGGCCCCGGGAGTAGACAACATTCCATTAGAACTACTGACAGCCTTGAGAGAACCAGTCCTGACAAAACTCTACCATCTGGTGAGCAAGATGTATGAAACAGGCGAAATACCCTCAGGCTTCAAGAAGAATATAATAATTCCAATCCCAAAGAAAGCACGTGTTGACAAATGTGAAATTTACCGAACTATCAGTTTAATAAGTCTCGGCTGTAAAATACTAACGCGAATTCTTTACAGACGAATGGAAAAACTCGTAAAAGCCGACGTCGGGGAAGATCAGTTTGGATTCCGTAGAAACGTGGAAACACGTGAGGCAATACTGACCCTACGACTTATCTTAGAAGCTAGATTAAGGAAAGGCAAACCTACGTTTCTAGCATTTGTAGACTTAGAGAAAGCTTTTGACAATGTTGACTGGAATACTCTCTTTCAAATTCTGCAAGTGGCAGGGGTAAAATACAGGGAGCGAAAGGCTATTTACAATTTGTACAGAAACCAGTTATAAAAGTCGAGGGACATGAAAGGGAAGCAGTGGTTGGGAAGGGAGTGAGACAGGGCTGTAGTCTCTCCCGGATGTTATTCAATCTGTATATTGAGCAAGCAGTGAAGGGAACAAAAGAAAAATTCGGAGTAGGTATTAAAATCCATGGAGAAGAAATAAAAAATTTGAGGTTGGCCGATGACATTGTAATTCTGTCAGAGACAGCAAAGGACTTGGAAGAGCGGTTGAATGGAATGGATAGTGTCTTGAATAGAGCGTATAAGATGAACATCAACAAAAGCAAAACGAGGATAATGGAATGTAGTCGAATTAAACCGGGTGATGCTGAGGGAATTAGATTAGAGGGAGACTAAGAGATGAATACACTTAGCAGATTCAGAAGGATGTAGGTTGCAGTAGGTACTGGGAGATGAAGAAGCTTGCACAGGATAGAGTAGCATCGAGAGCTGCATCAAACCAGTCTCAGGACTGAAGACCACAACAACAACAACATGTGATACTGTAGTATATTTTGCTGTCTCAACTCTTTAATTGAGGTTTATATGGCGTTTACGTAGAGTGAGGCACCAGGCTGCTACCATAATAGTGAAACAGTCATTCTCGTTGCCCTCTAATATGGTGTGTGATCACGGCTAGTACAATTGCACACTTGCATGGCATGGACAGCATAAGATTATCAATTAGTTCTTGAGGAATATTTGGCCATTGTTCCATGACTGCCATATCCGGCTCTGCAACCGTTGTGGGAGGTGCTGCTCTGGCTGCAATGCGTCTGCCAAGTGCATCCCAGACATGCTCAATCGGCTTTCAGTCCGGTGAACAAGCTGCTCACTCCATTTGTTCAATTCCCTCAGCTTCAAGCATGTTGTCTACCGGTGCAGCTCTGTGGGAACGAGCGTTATCGTCCACCAGAAGGAACCTATCTCCTATGGCACCAGCGCAGGGCACAACAGAAGGTCGAAGGGTCTCGTCTCTATACCTCGGAGCAGTCAAAGCGCCATTCTGAACGGCATAGAGGTCCGTACGTCCGCCAATACTGACTCCTACCCACACCATTCGTCCACCACCATGATATGGTGATGTTTCCTGCACATAAGCAGGATTGTTCAGAGTTCCACGTTTTCTCCAGATGAGGGAACGACGATTGCCCAGCTGAACACAAAATCTTAATTCATCTGTGAACAGCACCCGGCGCCATTCCTTACGACCCCAATCCTGATGTTCCTCTGCCCAGTTTCTGCAGGCTAAACAGTGTCGTGGTTTAAATGGGACACATACTATAGGCCTCCGTGCATAGAGACCACATTCCCGAAGACGATTTCGGACTGTTTGTGTTGATACTGCGCGTCCCGTTGCTGCCTGGAGGGTGCGCTGGAGCTGAGTCGCATTCAGCCTCCTGCCTCAACGGGCTGTTAACCGGAGATAACGGCCATCTCTTACTGATGTTACCTGTGGATGACCTTGGCCTTGCCTTCTGTTAACGGTTCCTGTTGCCTGAAATCGCGTCCAGGTCCTGGACATTATACTTTGGGACACTCCACTTGCTGCAGCCACCTCCCTCTGTGTCTGTCTCGCTTCCAGCTGCCCTATGGCTCTCCATGCCATAGCTTTGGGTAAGTCACGTTGTTGCTGCATTGCACTACCTGTTCACTACACTATCTGAACCCAACTGCTTGTGTAATTCGTTTGGTAGAGTAAACACAAGTCAACACCAACGTCCTTTGCAGCAACTTTCTCGGTGACTGTAATGTTGTTGTCTCCACTCCCTAGAACGGAGAAAGACGTCGAACCATTTTAGTTCATTCCTCCGATGACAATACTTCAGAATCTAGATATCTCAACTGATCCCCTAATTATATTGACCAATGTAGTTCTTATTTTTCTTTAACCAGGAGCTTCTTCTACATCTACATACATACTCCGCAAGCCACAGTTGGTGCGTGTCGGAGGGTACCATTTACTACAACTAGTCGTTTTCTTTCCTGTTCCACTTGCAGATAGAGCGAGGGAAAAACAACTATCTATATATCTCGTTTGAGCCCCAATTTCTCGTATCTTATCTCCGTGGTCCCTACGCGAAAAGTATGTTGGCGGCGGTAGGGTCGTTCTGCAGTCAGTTTCAAATGCCGGTTTTCAAAATTGTCTCACTAGTGTTCTTCGAAATAATTTTTTTCCCCTCCAAGGATTGCCACTTGTGCTCCCGACGCATATCTGTGGCCTATGCCGATCGAACCTATCGGTAACAAGTCCAGGAGTTTGCCTCTGAATTGCTTTGATGTCATCTTTCAATCCAACCTGGTACGGATCCAAAACACTCGAGCAGTACTCAAGAACTGGTCACACTAGTGATCCATATGTGGTCTCCTTTACAGATGAACCATACTTTCCTAAAATTCCCCCAGTAAACCGAAGTCGACCATTGGCCTCCCCTACTGTAACGGTAACACCGACCACTTTAAACGGCAATTGACGCTAACGTTAACGTTTTTGAGAAAGTTGTGACCATGAAATAACCTAATAAATGGTTCAAATGGCTCTGAGCACTATGGGACTTAACATCTATGGTCATCAGTCCCCTAGAACTTAGAACTACTTAAACCTAACTAACCTAAGGACATCACACAACCCCTAGTCATCACGAGGCAGAGAAAATCCCTGACCCCGCCGGGAATCGAACCCGGGAACCCGGGCGCGGGAAGCGAGAACGCTACCGCAAATAACCTAATAGGAACAGAACAATCAGACTGGGATTCGTTTCTGCAACACTCCAGCAGAGTATAACTAACAGTAGACATATGGGTCAGGAACAGACGTTCTCACAGCTCAAAAGAAAGTTGTTACATTACGTAGTAATATCGGTCGCCAGCCTGATTAGGTGTCCTTGGGTCAAGCAATATAATAAAGCAGATGGCAGTGCTAAGACTAACCTAACTTTACTTGACACACACACTAAACTCTTTCTTTATATTTGTGCACACTACAACACAGTAACCTAACTTTGCAGATAAATGTACCATTAACTTGGAAGTCAGACAAACAAATGGCCAATGAGATAGCGATCAGTAACATATGCCTCTCAATAACACGTACCTTAAATGAACTAGATACAGCAGTTTATAGAACCAGTCATCAACCCACATAAAACTAATAGCAATACCAAACAGAGAAGAACATGAAATGATTCTGACTTAAATCAGGGGGACTATTAATGATCATATTCTATAACATCATTGCTTGGTACAGGGTCTCTATGCCTGTGCACTAATCAGCTTTCAATAGAATAGCTAACACACTAAATATTTCTTTCTTAAGCACAGTGTGAAGCAATTAAACAGAATGCAAATCTAACTACACTGTCTCTGAAGGAGCCTCCGCTTTGCTTAGTTAACTAACTAGCCTAGCACATGAGGGCCCTTAAATTTTCATGGTTTGAAGAACCATGCTCATCAACAAAACTACATAAGTATGTATGAGAAATGGTAAGTTCAAAAATATTCAAATATGTGTGAAATCTTATGGGACTTAACTGCTAAGGTCATCAGTCCCTAAGCTTACATACTACTTAACCTAAATTATCCTAAGGACAAACACACACAGTCATGCCCGAGGGAGGACTCGAACCTCCGCAGCGCAAAGACCGCTCGGCTAATCCCGCGCGGCAGAAATGGTAAGTATTCTCATCAATAATTATTAATTAAGTAAAGCATAACAAACTATAACACCTTAAATAACAAATGTGCTTTGATAAGCAGTCTTTTAACCTACTCAAAATGTGGTTGGCTGTGCAAATGCCAACACAACATTAAATTGAAGTTCAGACACTTTCTCATGAAATGAACACAGATAAAACTTTAATTCTGATCAAAGTGCATCAATGCAACAATTAATAATCTTTTTCACTTCAAATCAATATTATTGTTATTTTAACTAACAACTTTACTCTTTGCAGGCAACTTTTCAAGTAAGGCAATTTATTTAAGAAAATGACTTCAGATTGATTTAAAAGTGCACTGGAAGTGTAGTATATCTCAAATTATAAAACTGAACTTTAAACACTACAACTCCCCACATTCGAAAGCAATCACAACTATTTTACAGCTGCCGAATAAGTTTTTCCACTACAAATTAGGAGACTCGGACTTAAATTCACTATGATAGGATTTCTGTCCAGGTTTGTGATTTGGGATAATCACAGGTGTAAGATAGAGTTTTTAGCAACACCACGATTATTATTAAAATCAACCAAATTTCACAAATACCTGGCCCATTTTCAGAGTGCCAAATATAAACAATTTAGTGGAAGTCTGGTGGCACTGGTCGCGTAATTTTCAGCTGCTGTTAATTTGCAACGGCGATGCAGTCATGGCAGTAGTGTTGGCCTCGCTCTGCTACAGATCTTCTTGGCGTCGGAGTTATATTTTTACAGGGCCAAAAACCATGTCATGATGATATTATCACCAAATGCAGCATCCGAGGTCCATAAATACTGCTCTTAAGCTCCTCTGGCCTCAAAACTCCAAGAGTATGAGCTACAATGATCCGCTACTGCTAGCGAGATGGAGATGTTAACCACAGCACTGCTCAGCCCGGACACCTTACCCGTCACAAAGGACGAGTTGCCACTTGCGCACCAACCACACCTTTTCCACTCGGGCAGGCTACTTCCGTAGCTGTGGGGCTTCCCCACATCTTCTACATTCAACCCTACGTTCCCTAACTATAGACCAAGTCATTTGCAGTACATTATATAACAATCATTGCAGTACTTAATTAAATCCACAACCACTGTTTAACCCTCGAGCGGGCGCGCCGTTTTTCATAACACGAGCGAGCGTGCGGCGCACTTTGTACACATGAAAAGAATAGGTTTCCATTTGTTATCGAGGTAAGTCATGTATGTATGATCAAAATCACAGTTTAATCTTAGTTTATTTAAACAAGGAGAAAATAAACTTACATAATATGAGCTAAACTACTGTATAATCAAACAACAGTGAAATAAACTTTCACTATAACTCTCTGTTCCCAAGGACACGTGTTAAAGAGACAGTAATGACGCATTCAAAGCATCAAGTAGTGCAGTTGCATCAAATCTCGGTCAACTGCTTATTCGATCACTAATTATCTCGTAGACAACTGCCTCAATGTGGGATTATGTTGCTAGCTCGTAACTGGGGTCATTTTTTTGAACTGATTTTTTCTCGCCTAGCTCGCTTTGTATTTTACGAGTATATTACTGCTGCTCACTTGGACGTACGACAACACAATTTATCGTTGTGCTACCTGAAGCAATACTGAAGGAATAGGTATAGATTTGCAGTTGTGTAACAAAAATGGAACGGCACAAAATAATTTTATTTTTAGTTGGCGCACTTTATACACAGGGGCGCCCGTTCGAGGGTTAAACGACATTGTTCAAAAAGTTCACATAACTGAAATATGTACACATAGTCAAAGAGTTTCCGTGGGCGGTGCAACACCCTACATAAGCAGCACTACAAATTAACATAGAAATATCGATACAGATACAAGATAGGTCGAAAATAGCTGTTACACTGCCACAGTCCTCACATGCTTGTTCCATTTTATATCGCTTCGAAACGTTACGCCCAGATATTTAAACGACTTGACTGTGTCAGATAGGAGACTACTATTGCTGTATCCGGACATTATGGGTTTGTTTTTCCCACTCATCAGCATATACTACATTTTATACATTAAGAGCCAGCTCCCATTCATCACATCAACAAGAAATTTTGTCTACGTCATCTTCCATCAACCTACAATCACCTATCTCTGACACCTTCCTGTACACCACAGCATCGTCAGCGAACAACCGCAGATTGCTGCCCGCCCACTCCACCAGATCATTTATGCATACAGGAAATAGCAACGGTCCTATTACATGTCCTTGGGGCACTCCTGATGTTACCCCTGTCTCTGATGAACACTCATCATCGAGGACAACATGTTGGGTTCATTTACTTAAGAAGTCGTCGAGCCAGTCACATATCTGGGAACCTATCCCTTATGCAATTACGTTCGTTAACAGTCTGCAGTAGGGTACCGTGTCGAATGCTTTTCGGAAATCTAAAAATATGAAATCTGTCTGTTGCCCTTCATCCATAGTTCGCAGTATATCATGTGAGAAAAGAGCAAGCGGAGTTTCGCACGAGCGATGCTTTCTAAACCCTGCTGATTCATGGACACGAGCTTTTCGGTCTGTAGGAAATTTATTATGCTCGAACTCAGAATATGCTCTATAATTCCGCAGCAAACTTTTTTTTTTTTTTTTTTGTCGTCAGTCATCTGGTTTGATGCGGCCCGCCACAAATTCCTCTCCTGTGCTAACCTCTTCATCTCAGAGTAGCACTTACCACCTACGTCCTCAATTATTTGCTGGATGTATTCCAATCTCTGTCTTCCTCCACAGTTTTGTCCTCTACAACTCCCTATAGTACCATGGAAGCCATTCGCTGATGTCTTAACAGATGTCCTATCATCCTGTCCCTTCTCCTTATCGGTGTTTTCCACATATTCCTTTCCTCTCCGATTTTGCGCAGAACCTCCTCATTCCCTACCTTATCAGTACACCTAATTTTCAACATTCGTCTGTAGCATCACGTTGCAAATGCTTCTATTCTCTTCTGTTCCAGTTTTTCCACAGTCCATGTTTCACTACCATACAATACTGTACTCCAGACGTACATTATCAGAAATTTATTCCTCAAATTAAGGCGGATATTTGATATAAATAGACTTCTCTCGGCCAGAAATGCTATTTTTGCCATTGCTAGTCTGCTTCTGATGGCCTCTTTGCTCCATCCGTCATTGGTTATTTTACTGCCTAGGTAGCAGAATTCCTTAACTTCGTCTACTTCGTGACCGTCGATCCTGACATTACGTTTCTCGCTGTTCTCATTTCTACTACTTCTCATTACCTTCGTCTTTCTTCGATTTACTCTCAGTCCATACTCTGTATTCGTTAGACTGTTCTTTCCGTTCAGCATATCATGTAATTATTCTTCACTTTCTTTCAGGATAGCAACGTCATCAGCGAATCGTATCATTGATATCCTTTCACCTTGAATTTTAATTCCACTTCTGAACTTTTCTTTTATTTCCATCATTGCTTCCTCGATGTACAGATTGAACAATAGGGGCGAAACGCTACATCCTTGTCTTACACCCTTTTTTACGAGCACTTCGTTCTTGGTCGTCCGCTCTTGTTATTCCCTCTTGGCTGTTGCACATACTGTATATGGCCCGTCTCTCTTTATAGTTTACCCCTACTTTATTCAGAATTTCGAACATCTTGCACCATTTTACATTCTCGAATGTTTTTTCCAGGTCGAAAAATCCTAAGAACGTGTCTTGATTTTTCTTTACATTTGCTTCCACTATCAACCGCAATGTCAGAGTTGCCTCCCTCGCTCCTTTACCTTTCCTAAAGCCAAACTGATGTTCTACGGCATCCTCAATTCTCTTTTCCATTCTTCTATATATCATTCTTGTAAGCAACTTGGATGCATGAGCTGATAAGCTGATTGTGAGATAATTCACGCACTTGTCAGCTCTTGTCGTCCTCGGAATTGGGTGGATGACGCTTTTCTGAAAGTCAGATGGTATGTCGCCAGACTCATACATTCTACACACCAACGTGAATAGTCGTTTTGTTGCAACTTCGGCCAATGATTTTAGAAATTCTGATGGAATGTTATCTATCCCTTCTGCCTTTTTGATCTTAAGTTCTCCAAAGCCCTCTTAAATTCTGGTTCTAATACTGGATCCCCTATCTCTTCTAAATCGACTCCTATTTCTCCTATCACATCAGACAAATCTTCCCTCTAATAGAGGCATTCAATGTATTCTTTCCACCTATCTGCTCTCTCGTCTGCATTTAACAGTGGATTCCCCGTTGCACACTTAATGTTGTTACCTTGCTTTTAATGTCACCGAAGGTTGTTTTGACTTTCCTGTACGCAGAGTCTGTCCTTCCGACAAACATTTCTTTTTCGATGCCTTCAAATTTTTCCCGCAGCCATTTCGTCTTAGCTTACCTGCACTTCCTATTGATTTCATTCCTCAGCTACTTGCATTTCTGTATTCCTGAGTTCCCCGGAACATTGTTGTACTTCCTCCTTTCATCAGTCAATTGAAGAATTTCTTCTGTTATCCATGGTCTTTTCGCAGTTACCTTCTTTATACCTACGTTTTCCTTCCCAACTTCTGTGATGGCCCTTTTTAGAGATGTCCATTCCTTTTCAACCGTACTGCCTACTAAGCTATTCCTTATTGCTGTATCTATAGCCTTAGAGAACTTCAACCGTATCTCATTATTCCTTAGTACTTCCGAATCCCGCTTCTTTGCATATTGATTCTTCCTGACTAATTTCTTAAATTTCAGCCTACTCTTCATCATTACTATATTGTGATCTGCTTCTACAGTTATATCTGCTCCTGGGTACGCCTTACAATCCAGTATCTGATTTCGGAATCCCTGTCTGACCATGATGTAATCTAACTGAAATCTTTCCGTATCACTCGTCCTTTTCCAAGTACACCTCCTCCTCTTGTGATTCTTGAACAGAGTATTCGCTATTACCAGCTGAGACTTGTTACAGAACTCAATTAGTCTTTCTCCTCTCTCATTCCTTGTCCCAAGCCCATTTTTTCAGTAACCTTTTCTCCTACTCCTTCCCCAACAAGTGCATCCAGTCCCTCATGACTATTAGATTTTCATCCCCCTTTACATACCGTATTACCCTTTCAATATCATCATACACTTTCTCTACCTCTTCATTTTCAGCTTGCGACGTCGGCATGTATACCTGAACTATCGTTGTCGGTGTTGGCTTGCTGTCGATTCTGATAAGAGCCACCCTATCACTGAACTGTTCAGCATAACACACTCTATGCCCTACCTTCCTATTCATAACGAATCCTACTCCAGTTATACCAATTTTGTGCTGCTGTTGATATTACCCTATACTCATCTGATCAGAAATCCTTGTCTTCTTTTCACTTCGCTTCACCGTCCCCTACATCTAGATTGACCCTCTGCATTTCCCTTTTCAGATTTTCTAGTTTCCCTACCACGTTCAAGCTTCTGACATTCCACGCCCCGACTCGTAGAACGCTATCCTTTCATTGATTACTCAATCTTTTTCTCATGGTGACCTTCCCCTTTGCAGTCCCCTCCCGGAGATCCGAATGAGGGACTATTCTGGAATTTTTTGCCAATGGAGAGATCGTCATGACACTTCTTCAATTACAGGCCACATGTCCTGTGAATACGCGTTACGTGTCTTTAAAGCAATGGTTTCCATTGCATTCTGCATCCTCGTGCCGCTGATCATTGCTGATTCTTCCGCCTTTATGGGCACTTTCCCACCCTTAGGACAAGAGAGTGGCCCGTATCTCGTGGTCGTGCGGTAGCGTTCTCGCTTCTAATGACCTCGTTGTCGACGGGACGTTAAACACTAACCACCACCACCACCGTTCTCGCTTCCCACGCCCGGGTTCCCGGGTTCGATTCCCAGCGGGGTCAGGGATTTTCTCTGCCTCGTGATGGCTGGGTGTTGTGTGATGTCCTTAGGTTAGTTAGATTTAAGTAGTTCTAAGTTCTAGGGGACTGATGACCATCGATGTTAAGTCCCATAGTGCTCAGAGCCATTAGACAAGAGAGTGACCTGAACCTTTGTGCGCTCCTCCGCCCTCTTTGACATCGCCGTTAGCAGAATGAGGGTGACTTCTTATGCCAGAAGTCTTCGGTCGCCAATGGTGATTGTTAATCAAGATTTAAGCGTGATTCGAACACGGGACCGAAGACGTTTTGATTATGAATCAAAGACGCTACCTCTAGACCATTTTTCTACCCTTCTTATATACATGAGTCACCTGCGCTTTTTTCCAGTAGCAAATAGCCGTTTGCGCTGGTCGAGAAATTCGCGATAACTGCATCCCTTTGGGACTTTAACTTTTGCTTGTCCTCTTCGGACATTAACTTTCGCACATCCCTTCCGGACTTCGTGGCACACATACGGTATCGAAATTGGATGCTGGAGCTTTCAGTTTACTGTGACACTTTCAGCCCTTCATCCTTCAGATGTAATTACTCATTTTCAATATTCTAGAAATGACTGGTTTACGGTTACTGTGCTCCAAATTAACTCCTGCTGGAGAAGACTGTTTATGTGTGTTACAATAAACTTCATATTCATCCTACACCTGGGATCTTTTTCCTGCGTTGCCTTTGGTGGAATATCACTACCCCATGTATATAAAATGCCTAACAGGTAGCAGAAGTATTGTTAAATGTAGATTAAAGATGTTTCTCTTTAAGATCGCCTTGTATACCAAAGAGGAATTCTTGAATGGATATATATAGCCATTTACGTTTTTCCTATTGGCACATACCACATCACATCGTTTATCGTGAATATGATGTATGGAATAAGTAATTAACTTGTTAACTAATTAGAGGGATGGCAAAGTTATAGTTCTAAGACACAAAATTCGGGAACTGACACCAAAGATCAACCTGGCCGCTCTTTTCTGGGATTTGAAGACTTGGGTGCCTATCACTCAAAATGTCAGTGCATAGATTTGCCTCAAAATACGAAGGGGATTCGATAAGTAATGCAACACATTTTTTTCTGAAAGAAAGTTTGTTTTATTCAGGATTCCAATACACAATATTATTCCCCACTCTTTTGGCTGCAAAGCCCCTGTGTTTCAACGTAATATCTGTTCAGTGCGACGGCCTTACGCCACCGTACTGCGAGGGCCTGTGTGCCCGCTTCATCCCACTCTACTGATCGAGACGGAGCCTACATCTTGCTGCATCAATAACCTCTCCATCACCCACGTACTGCTTCCCGCGGGGTACCTGTTTTATTGGACCAAACATATAGAAGTCGGAAGGTTCTATATCCGGACTGGAGGGTGGTTGAGGAAGAACAGTCCAATGAAGTTTTGTGAGCTCATCTCTGGTGCGCAGACGCGTGTGACGCCTTGCGTTGTCATGGAGAAGGAGAAGTTCGTTTGCATTTTTGTGACGACGAACACAATGAAGTCGTTTCTTTAGTTTCTCGAGGGTAGCACGATACACTTCAGAGTTGATCGTTGCACCATGATGGAGGACACAGAATTACCCATTCAGAGCCCCAAAAGACCACCACTATGACTATATCGCCTGAGGTCGCGCCTGAGAAATTTTCTTCAAAAGACAGTTGGTGTTACGTCACAGTCACACTTCTTCACAGATTGTTGACACCAGAAAAAAATCTCCCTTTTTGTGCTTTCCCGAGATAAATTTAATCATTTTTTAGGTTTTTCTAAAACCATAAAGATGTAGTTTATGCTAAAATGTTGCACTGTCCACACACTCAAATGCTTTTGTTATATCAAACTCTGTATCAAACTGCGCGATACGAAGGCTTCAGGTGATAACAGGTAAGCAGCAGTACGTGGCCACGCAAGTGTATTTAAGCGCAGAACTCCACTTGGGGCTTGAGCCGTCTGCAGAACAGCGGTGACTCTTGTCTGCATGCCAGCCACATTGCGATACTGCGGCTTGGTGGGCAATCCTAATCACTATCGGATACACAGATGGGCCTGATGAATCTAGCCTGCTTATTAAGATGTTCTGTTATTTATAAAACCGAAAATGTACGCTAGTTTAGCAGTGATATTCAATTTTACTGAAATTCACATCGAACTAAAAGCAGCAGACAGCATGTGCGAGGTGCCGGGGCTAGCAATGTGTTTAACACTAAATTCTTCTAGAATCTTCATATGGAAATGATGCTCTAAGCCCCACCTTTTCTAACTCCGACTTTTGCTGTTGCACATGGATTAAGAAGAAACGCGAACTGACTGTAATCGACCCTGCAAGTGGAGTAGAAAAGAGTTCGACACCTGCAATAATTTAATTTGATAGAAATTAATTTGATAAAGGGAAGTTTCATTAACGTAGTGAGAAATGAAAGGGTTGCTCTACTGATCAACAGAATGAAAGGTCTGTCCAAAATAACAATTTGATTTATTATGACTAAACTCAAAATAATAAAACACATGAAACATTTACAATACGTCAAATTGGATACTCAAATAAATGCTGTGAAGGCGAAGTTGTCCATAAACTAGACTGTGAAATTTATGCCCAAGTATGGATGTGTGTGATGTCCTTAGGTTAGTTCGGTTTAAGTAGTTCTAAGTTCTAGGGACTGATGACCACAGATGTTAAGTCCTATAGGGCTCAGAGCCTTTATGCCCAAGTGGTATGTGGAGCCAATTCCTTGCAACTCAAATCTTAAGAGAAACACCCAGCCAACCCAACATTAATTGCTGCTACAGTAGTGAGAACTCAGACAATGAACACCCAAGAAAGAACCACGTTAGAAATGACAGGAACAGGCGCGCTCTGCTGAGCTCTGACTGTCACGTAGCTAAATTCCCTAATCTGCCGGTGCTGCAGACATACATTACCAATCTGTCTTCTTAACTGCAAGGACAAGATCTGGCATACCAGAGGCGATGGCGGGTTGCTTCGACGTCCCGTCGTTGTGATGATAATGTCGCTAGTATAGCCCGAAACAAATTATCCTGGTCTAGTTGTTCCAGACTAAATACTTCCTAGCAACACAAATGCGCCTCTGAGGGAGACGTAGAAGGCTCGTTACACAATCACTGACGGTACAGTGATTGATTTTAACAAGCGAAGTCATACAGTAACTCCGATACAGTCAAATTTAGCCAAAACTGCTCAAGACGGGCAACATAGGCCGCTTGTACGCAGAATGCTCAATTGCCAACTGTACTCGGAAAGTTACGTTGAAGTCGAAACTTCAGCAACTTCATCAAACAGTTACAATTAAATGAAACTATATTAGACAGCCAACGGAAGGCAGGCTGTCCAGAGTAGCGAGAGCTCAGTCTTGTAACCTACTCCGACCGAAAGGCGAGAGCCGACCCTTCAAGAGTACACGTACAGGCCGAACACAGAACATTACCGCCCCCACGACCGTGGTCGTGGCTAAACGTGCCAATCAGCAACTCGAAAACTGGCGGAAAATTCCACTCAATTGCCGAAGCACTACTATTCCACCAATGGAGATACTTGGCGCCAATTTCTGCGCCGATTTTGCTACGTCACGGAGCTATCCCCTGAGCAAGCGAATCACAGTTATGATTTTGCAGAAAACGCGGGACTTTTCCCGCCAAAACTGCCTGGGAACACAAGTCATCCCCACGCCTCGCTCATAGCACGTCAGAAAGTGTTTTCACTAAGTTTCTGCGAAGTAACGGAATCTCTAACCCCAGCCTCTTCTTCTGGCCCCTGTGGGCGTGTCGCCCCCGCTCTTATGACGATGTCGCCGTCTGGACAGCATCCACTCGACTCCCTCACACCCGTCGGCATAACCCTTTCAAGATCAGCGGAACCCGCCTGTCACCGGACCACCCGGGTGACGAGAGACGCTGCGTGGGAAGTCCGCGTGTGAAGGAATAGCAACTTTTCACCGCATGCAATTAGAGAGGAAAATATTCATATCTTCTGCGTTCTCAATACTAGCCTTGTAATGACCATACTCGGCTATACTTCCCCAAATCGAATTACTTAGAGTAAGACAGAAGTATGAGAGGGGGCTCATGCCGCCTCTCACATGGATGGCTTTCAGACTTTCTTACTTCCATATGTGTAACGAGGGTGATTTTTATGTTGCACAAGAAACTAATAATGCAACAAATATTTATTTATCATAAGTTTCAATCGAACTTCATCAGGCTACATAACATTGCTATAGCAGCCAATATGGGATCGACCCTGCTGTGGCGACAAAAAGAAAGTCATTCTGTGTGTCTGTTTTTAAGGGTAAAATGCATGTATACAATTCCATAACCTCAGTCGACTGTCCATGAAAAATTCATCGCTGTTACGTGGCATGCACTCTGCCTACTGCTTTCATATTGTCTGATGATGATCAGATTGGCGCGTAGAAAATAAAAATAACTGAATCAACTGTGAGTTCTTGGTGAAAAATTGTAAATTAACTAAACAAACACGTTTTTAGCCTTGTTTCACAATTTTTTATTAATGTTATTGCACAACCTAGGTTTCGGGTTATAGGCCCATTTTAAAGTACATTACTGATTCCCAAAGATGATAATGCACAGATAAACATGATGACAAGGCAAAGATTATCATCTCAACTTCTTAAGGTGTCGATCCATAGCTTAATGGACAGTTACGTCAATGACCATTATTAACAAATTAAATACATTATTACACATTCACCAACTACACTACAATAAACGGACGAAAGTTATACATTATCCAAGAGCTTTTTAATTAGAATGGACTGGGACCCAAAATTTTGTTTCTGTTCTCGGGTTGTGATCTCATCTAAAAGAGGTGAATAATTGAATCGGGTTTGCTCGTTTAATAATAGGTGTGGATACACATCTGTTTTTTAATTTCTAAAATTTCTAATTGGTTGAGTTTGGCCTCCTTTTCCTCTGTGGGTAGGAATTGTATATCTATCGTGTATTTGTGGTTATTGTTCAGGCAAGGTTCTGCAAAGGCTGAATCAGGCTTCTTCAGTCTCCAGCTTCTGTGCTGTTCTTTAAGCCTGGTATAGATTGACCTCCCCGTCTCTCCAGTATAGCAAGACTGACACTCACGGCATGTGATTTTATAAACGCAACTTTTTGTGATGGCTGGTTGTTTGTCTTTTTCATTGAACAAGAAACTACCTATTGTCTGAGGGACAATCCTTTGCCTTCAAGATGTTACTTATGCTATTTCATGTTTTCACTATAGAAGGTAATCTGCACCATTTAAGCTTTGTCTGCGTTCTTCATTGGGGACAGTAGGGACCTGGCTGCTTCTTTATCTTTTCACCTAACATTTTATTAACTGGTGTTGGGGTCAAATTCATTATTTATGGCTATTGTTTTTATTGTGTTAAGTTTCTGGTCAAAGTCTTCTTGGGTCATAGGTCTAGAAAGGAGACGGTGGCTCATGTGATGGAATGCTGCATGTTTGTAGGTTGTAGGATGTTGGGAGTAAGCCGGGATGAAAGTGTCAGTGAAGGAATCTTTTCGGTAAATTTTAAATTTATGATTACTGACTTCTATCTTTAAGCTAATGTCCAAGAAATTTATGCTGCCCCCCCCCCCCCCCCCCCAACTCCATGCTGACCTTTATGTTAGTGTGCCACTGGTACATATTTTCCACAATTTTATGGAGTTGTCTATTGGAACCTTTCCACATACAACGAATATCGCCTACATATCTATACCAATACACAACACGTTTTCACAGTGGTTCTCTCTTCAGAAAATCTGTCTCCCACTTGTCCATGTACACTTCTGCTAGTAATGGGGATAAAGGTGAGCCCATTGCCAGACCATCTGCTTGCTGATAATATCTCCCTTGAAAGCCGAAATAATTTTGATTTAAACAACATTCCACCGTACTAACAATGCTTAGCTGCTCTTCTGGATTTATGTTGTGTGAATGCAATGATCGCGACACAATATCTACACAGTCTTTCACTGGAATACATGTGAACAAGCTATTCACATCAAAAGAGACTAATTTTGCATTTGTTGGAACTTTAACATCTGTTAACTTGTTAACTAAATCTAAACTGTTCTTAATGCTATATCTCCCTTTGAAGTTCAGTTTCTTCTTCAAGATGGTGTTAATTCTCCTGGAAATCTTGTGTACTGGAGCTTGTATTGCAGATACCACAGGACGGATTGGCACTTCTGGTTTGCAGAGCTTCGTTATCTGCGCATTATCATCTTTGGGAATCGGTAATGTATCTGAAAATGGGCTTATAACCCGAAACCTAGGTTGTGCAATAACATTAATAATAAATTGTGAAACAAGGCTAAAAACGGTATTTGTTTAGTTGAAGATTTGCTTTCTTTGCAGCTTTTCGAGGTGCATAAAAATTACTTTGCTTAATTATTTACGAGCCGTGGGGCACCACGTGCACAAAATGCGTTGACAATCGTGTGTCATGAATCGATAAACTTCAGATGCATTTTAAAGCTGACGCCTTGCGAGACAGTGAAGAGATTGAGAGGCTACACTTCCACTCGGGAACTGCAGGGCAGACATCGGTGACCGGCCACTCTCATTTAGATTTTCAGGGAGGCCTCCTTCAAAAAGGCCGCGACCGAATGCCTGCTGCATTCTTCTCCCATCCGATCCGGTCTTCAATGGGACGTTAAATCCGAATTTATCCAAATAATGCCCCATCCTTCACAGTACAACGACAGGATTAACCTTGACCGGTGACTAGTGATGAATTTCTCTCCGTGCATCAGCTCCATAACATATGCGCTGTTCTACCTCAGCAGCTGGGAAAGTAACAACGGAGCGGAGGTAGTTGGTGTCGAATCGTGATTTCGGCTCGATTTGAAAGGCGATACGCGATGAGCGTGAGGTCACGCCCGCACCAAAGAAAGAATATTAGACGGCAGCACACGTAGCAAAGTAGCCACGCTTGCTCACAATAGAGAACGTTCGTGAAATCTGCAGAGCAAAGAAACTGGGCCGAGCACGTATTTCGTATTCGGTGGACAAGCAACTGGGAAATTTACTCTCGTTGGCGGCGTCCTGAAAGCTAGAATGAATAGGCTACAGTTAGACCGCGTGCTTTGTGTATTCGCTTTGGAAGCCGTACTCCGCCAGACTGTGACTTCCTGGCCTTTTTTTGTTTCAGTTCAGTACTTTGTACTACAAGCGACGTTTCGGATCACCCCTGCTGTCAGTGCCGTTTCAGGTAATCGCCAGCTCTAATACTCTTATCAATGATTCAGTTTAAAGTTGCATTTATTTACTTCACGCTTCGCAGCAATTTTAATCATTAGATCACCTCTTTCATCGCCCTGTCTTCTCAGTTTTCGGAATTTTACTGCTCATACTTGTTACTGAACTCAGTTTTTTTTCCATTTGATAACTTCTCGAGGCTACGAGTTCAATGTTTTCTAAACACAGTTTCCTTAGTGCTCCAAATCATGACTATTGAAGGGCACCATTTCTGAGAATCGTTTCCTTATTTCATCTGTAAGTCACGAAAATGATATAATAACAAGGGAATCCCTGTAGCCTAATCTAAATATGGCAGTCAGTGCTGATATGAAATATTATATCTACTCAAGACGTGCATTTCTTCTGGAGACGTCTCCTTTGCGTGTTCAACATTGCAGTTTTACTGTAAACCATTCAGATTCTTACTTCGTACCCATACTCGAAAATATTGTATTCCAAATCACACCTGGGATTAAAGATGAGTGTTACACCTTATTAAATTATAAATACCATTTTCAGTTGTTTTAAACGTTTCACAAGGCAAAACCTAAAACAAGGGTAATGGAATGTAGTCGAATTATATCAGGCTATTCTGTGGACATTAGATTATGGAATGAGACACTGAAGGTAGTGGATGAATATTGCTATTTTGGCAGGAAAATAACTAAAGATGCTCTAAGTACAGTGGGCATAGAATGCAGACTGACGATAGCCAGAAAATTGTGTCTGAAAAAGAGAAATTAGTTTACATCGTAAATACACGTAAGTGTTAAGAAGTCTTTTCTGAAAGTATTTGTGGTGGGTGGTTGTGGTGGTCTAGAGCGCTGACTCCGACCCTGAAGTTTCCGGCTAGGAGCGGGCAATTTTCCTCCTCAGACTGCTATCAAATTAAGTACCGGGGGGTAAAAAGTGGCCGCGGCGATGAGCTTCCCATTCTCTCCCTTCTAGTGAAGACTGCAGCCAGGCCAGAAGCCACCGACATTACCTTTAACCTACACTACTGGCCATTAAAATTGCTACACCATGAAGAAATGCAGATGATAGTAGGGTATTCATTGGACAAATATATTATATTAGAACTGGCATGAGATTACATTTTCACGCAGTTTGGGTGCATAGATCCTGAGAAATCAGTACCCACAACAACCACCTCTGGCCGTAATAACTGCCTTGATACGCCTAGGCAGTGAGTGAAACAGAGCTTGGATGGCGTGTACAGGTACAGCTGCCCATGCAGCTTCAACACGATACCACAGTTCATCAAGAGTAGTGACTGGCGTATTGTGACGAGCCAGTTGCTCGGCCACCATTGACCAGACGTTTTCAGTCGGTAAGAGATCTGGAGAATGTGCGGGCCAGGGCAGCAGTCGAACATTTGCTGTATCCAGAAAGGCTCGTACAGGACCTGCAACATGCGGTCGTGCATTATCCTGCTGAAATGTAGGGTTTCGCGGGGATCGAAAAATGGTTCAAATGGCTCTGAGCACTATGGGACTTAACATCTGTGGTCATCAGTCCCCTAGAACTTAGAACTACTTAAACCTAACTAACCTAAGGACATCACAAACATCCATGCCCGAGGCAGGATTCGAACCTGCGACCGTAGCAGTCGCGCGGTTCCGGACTGAGCGCCTAGAACCGCTAGATCACCGCGGCCGGCTTCGCGGGGATCGAATGAAGGGTAGAGCCACGGGTCGTAACACATCTGAAAAGTAACGTCCACTGTTCAAAGTGCCGTCAGTGCGAACAAGAGGTGACCGAGACGTGTAACCAATGGCACCCCACACCATCACGCCGGGTGATACGCCAGTATGGCGATAACGAATACACGCTTCCAATGTGCGTTCACCGCGATGTCACCAAACACGGATGCGACCATCATGATGCTGTAAACAGAACGTGGATTCATCCGAAAAAATGACGTTCTGCAAATTCGTGCACCCAGGTTCGTCGTTGAGTACACCATCGCAGCCGCTCCTGTGTGTGATGCAGCGTCAAGGGTAACCGCAGCCATGGTCTCTGAGCTGATAGTCCATGCTGCTGCAAACGTCGTCGAACTGTTCGTGCAGATGGTTGTTGTCTTGCAAACGTCCCCCTCTGTTGACTCAGGGATCGAGACGTGGCTGTACGAACCGTTACAGCCATGCAGATAAGATGCCTGTCATCTCGACTGTTAGTGATACGAGGCCGTTGGGACCCAGCACGGCGTTCCGTATTACCCTCCTGAACCCACCGATTCCATATTCTGCTAACAGTCATTGGATCTCGACCAACGCTAGAAGCAATGTCGCGTTACGATAAACCGAAATCGCGATAGGCTACAATCCGACCTTTATCAAATTTGGAAACGTGATGGTACGCATTTCTCCTCATTACACGAGGATTCACAACAACGTTTCACCAGGTAACGCCGGTCAACTGCTGTTTGTGTATGAGAAATCGGTTGGAAACATTCCTCATGTCAGCACATTGTAGGTGTCGCCACCGGCGCCAGCCTTGTGTGTATACTCTGAAAAGCTAATCATTTTCATATCACAGCATCTGCTTCCCGTCGGTTAGATTTCGCGTCTGTAGCACGTCATCTTCGTGGTGTAGCGATTTTAATGGCCAGTAGCGTATTTGTATGAAGGGTAGCTTTGTATGGAAACGAAACGTGGACTGTAAAGAGCTTAGGCCAGAAGACAATAGGAAATTTTGAAATGTAGTGCTGCAGAAGCATCCCGAAGATTACATGTTTGCATCGGACAACTAATGAAGTAGATCTGAGTCAAATTAAGAGAAAACAAAATATGGTGTAAATTGACTATTAAATTGGTCGACTGATAGGACATATTCTGAAGCATCGAGGAATCGCCAGTTTGTAAACTGAGAAAAGTTTTGGGGGTAACAATTGTAGCGGGAGGCACAGGGTTCCAATTTCAAACGTGTGTGTGTTGTAGTAGTTATGCAGAGATTAAGAGGCTTGCGCAGGATAATCTAGCCTTGAGACCTACATCAAAGCAGTCTTCTGACCATAGGGCACAAGAACAACGCCAAGATATATTAAATCAATGACGTTCACGCTTAACGCTATTCGTAAAAAAAAAGAAAAAAAAACCTTTTTCGAAATCCACGAATCCAAGCGAGCGCACGAGCTTCTGGTGGTCCACGGAGTGAGAAACCGAAATTATAAGATTGGGCCAACGTGTATTTACCAGGGAATAGAGATCAAGGTTTTGCGTTCCGTCGATAGCGAGGTCACTAGAGACGCTGCACAAGCACGGTGATGAGCAAGAAAATCGGCCTCGTCATTTCCAAACCAACCATGCCGTCGTTCGCCTTGACCGATTGAGGATAGGGCTGAAAATGTGATCCTCGCTTCTTCAAACCTCTGGTAATTTCTCCTGTAATAGCTTCGCGTTCGGTTATTATTTTGTAGTAAGCCGTATCATTGGAACACGTTATTCATGTTAATCGAAAGTTTCATGTACAACTAATTATAATGTGTGTCCTAAATCTACTTACTTAGTTTAAATTCAGTTATGAGACATATAGCGGTTTTTTGCTGTATTTCTTTTGTGATAAGCTATTAGAAAGTAAACGTCTTACAAACGTTTGCTTTACCTACCGTATGTCTATAGACTGCTTCAGATGTACGGAGCACACGCCCTCGACGAGGGTGGCTCCGGGCTGTCCTAGATGTAGCTACTTTACAGCGTTTCGTTTTTCTCTCGAAGTACCTTTCCGCTGGGGAAGTACACCGCGAGATTTTCCGACGTGAAGCTGGACAGCGTCTGCCATTAACGTCAGGCCAGCGCATGGCGGATGTCGGCGACATCAGAGAAGACTTGCTCTAACAGCCTACCAGCCATCAGTCCCCTGACCGGTTGCTCTTCTGGTAGCGAAACTTGCGGCTTGCATCAAGGCTCAGTGACCACCGTCCACATCGACCGAAGATTTCCGGAATCGCTCAAAAAGCCTACTCATTTCTCAAAGCTATGGCCTGTCTAAATTAAATGTTTGATTTATTTAAGCTCTTAATAAAATTCTCGTGATAACAAACAAGAACAAAATATCTTTATTTCATATTAAAAAAGACAGTTAGCAAACGAATTACTATCATTATCACAAATTTTACTGTTTGTAATACTAAAGAACATTCTTCGCTAAATTATTATGAACTGCGGTTTCACTGCCTGTTCTTCTATCTTCAAACCTAAGTGATACCTCACTCTTCTTTTTTTTTCTTTTTCATCGCAGTGTAAGCATTCCATTAATTTTTGGCTTCGTAAGGCCATTTGTAACTGTTTACAATATGAGTTGAGGACTCACCGACTTGGAAACGCGATGAAACAATGTAAGATACCTTGTGTCATTAGTACGTTCCCCAATGACTATAAGCAAAATACAAGGGTACAGAACACTAGATAAAATTTTAATAACATTGAAAAGTTGCTAACATACAGAACGTTGTATGTCATTCTTAAAGTAGAGAAATTTCAAATGTAGCTTTAACTCTGAGCATAAACCAGTAGTATATTATAGCAGCTCTATCTACATCTACATCTACATGGTTACTCTGCAATTCACACTTAAGTGCATGGCAGAGGGTTCATCGAACCATTTTTATATTACTTCTCTAGCATTCCACTCTCGAATGGCGCGTGGGAAAAAGGAACACCTAAATCTTTCCGTTCGAGCTCTGATATCTCTTATTTTATTATGATGATCATTTCTCCCTACGTAGGTGGGTGTCAACAAAATACACTCCTGGAAATGGAAAATAGAACACATTGACACCGGTGTGTCAGACCCACCATACTTGCTCCGGACACTGCGAGAGGGCTGTACAAGCAATGATCACACGCACGGCACAGCGGACACACCAGGAACCGCGGTGTTGGCCGTCGAATGGCGCTAGCTGCGCAGCATTTGTGCACCGCCGCCGTCAGTGTCAGCCAGTTTGCCGTGGCATACGGAGCTCCATCGCAGTCTTTAACACTGGTAGCATGCCGCGACAGCGTGGACGTGAACCGTATGTGCAGTTGACGGACTTTGAGCGAGGGCGTATAGTGGGCATGCAGGAGGCCAGGTGGACGTACCGCCGAATTGCTCAACACGTGGGGCGTGAGGTCTCCACAGTACATCGATGTTGTCGCCAGTGGTCGGCGGAAGGTGCACGTGCCCGTCGACCTGGGACCGGACCGCAGCGACGCACGGATGCACGCCAAGACCGTAGGATCCTACGCAGTGCCGTAGGGGACCGCACCGCCACTTCCCAGCAAATTAGGGACACTGTTGCTCCTGGGGTATCGGCGAGGACCATTCGCAACCGTCTCCATGAAGCTGGGCTACGGTCCCGCACACCGTTAGGCCGTCATCCGCTCACGCCCCAACATCGTGCAGCCCGCCTCCAGTGGTGTCGCGACAGGCGTGAATGGAGGGACGAATGGAGACGTGTCGTCTTCAGCGATGAGAGTCGCTTCTGCCTTGGTGCCAATGATGGTCGTATGCATGTTTGGCGCCGTGCAGGTGAGCGCCACAATCAGGACTGCATACGACCGAGGAACACAGGGCCAACACCCGGCATCGTGGTGTGGGGAGCGATCTCCTACACTGGCCGTACACCACTGGTGATCGTCGAGGGGACACTGAATAGTGCACGGTACACCCAAACCGTCATCGAACCCATCGTTCTACCATTCCTAGACCGGCAAGGGAACTTGCTGTTCCAACAGGACAATGCACGTCCGCATGTATCCCGTGCCACCCAACGTGCTCTAGAAGGTGGAAGTCAACTACCCTGGCCAGCAAGATCTCCGGATCTGTCCCCCATTGAGCATGTTTGGGACTGGATGAAGCGTCGTCTCACGCGGTCTGCACGTCCAGCACGAACGCTGGTCCAACTGAGGCGCCAGGTGGAAATGGCATGGCAAGCCGTTCCACAGGACTACATCCAGCATCTCTACGATCGTCTCCATGGGAGAATAGCAGCCTGCATTGCTGCGAATGGTGGATATACACTGTACTAGTGCCGACATTGTGCATGCTCTGTTGCCTGTGTCTATGTGCCTGTGGTTCTGTAAGTGTGATCATGTGATGTATCTGACCCCAGGAATGTGTCAATAAAGTTTCCCCATCCTGGGACAATGAATTCACGGTGTTCTTATTTCAATTTCCAGGAGTGTATTTAGGCATTCGGAAGAGAAAGTTGGTGATTGAAGTTTCTTAAATAGATCTCGTCGCAAAGAAAACCGGCTTTGTTTCAGTGAATGCCACCCCAACTCGCGTATCACATCAGTGACCTATTGCGCGATAACACGAAACGAGCTGCCCTTCTTTGCACTTTTTCGATGTCCTCCATCAATCCTACCTGGTAAGGAGCCCACACCGCGCAGCAATATTCTAGCAGAGGACGACAAGTGTAATGTAGGCTTTTCTTCAGTGGGTTTGTCACATCTTCTAAGTGTTCTGCCAACAAAGTGCAGTGTTTGTTTCGCCTTCCCCACAATATTATCTATGTGGTCTTTCCAATTTAAGTTGCTCATAATTGTAATTCCTAGGTATTTAGTCGAATTGACAGCCCTGAGATTTGTGCGATTTATCGTATACCCAAAATATATCGAATTTCTTTTAGTGCCCATATGGATGACCTCGCACTTTTCTTTGTTTAGTGCTAATTGCCACTTTTCGCACCATACAGAAATTCTCTCTAGATCATTTTGTAATTGGAATTGATCGTCTGATGATTTTACTAGACAATAAATTACAGCGTCTTCTGCAAACAATCTAAGGGGGCTTCTTAGATTATCACCTAGATCATTTATGTAAATCAGGAACAGCAGAGGGCGTATGACACTACCTTGCGGAACGCCAGATATCACTTCTGTTCTACTCAATGATTTACCGTCTATCACTACGAACTGTGACCTCTCTGAGAGGAAATCACGAATCCAGTCACAGAACTGAGACAATACTCCATATGCACGCAATTTGATTAATAGTCGCTTGTGAGAAACGGTATCAAAAGCCTTCTGGAAATCTAGGAACATGGAATCGATCTGAGATCCCTTGTCGACAGCAATCATTACTTCATGGGAATAAACAGCTAGCTTAATCCGTGTTGGTTATGTATCAATAAGTCATTTTCTTCAAGGTCATTCATAATGTTCGAGTACAGTATATGCTCCAAAATGCTACTGCAAATTGAGGTCAGTGATAAGGGTCTGTAATTCAATGGGTTACTCCTATTTCCTTTCTTGTATATTGGTGCGACCTGTGCTACTTTCCAGTCTTTAGGAACAGACCTTTCGTCAAGTGTGCGGTTGCATACGATTGCTAAGAAAGACGCTATTGTGTCTGCATACTCTGAGAGGAACCTGATGGTATACCATCCGGACCGGAAGACTTGCCTTTCATAAGTGATTTGAGTAGATATCTACTTTTATGTCACTCATGATAACAACTGTTCTGGTTTCGAATTCTGGAATATTTGCTTCGTCTTCTTTCGTGACGTAATTAGGGAAAACTGTATTTAGTAACTCCGCTTTAGTGGCACCATCACAGGTAACATTTCCATCGCTATCACGCAGTGACGGTATTGACTGTTTTTTGCCACTGGTGTACTTCACATACGACCAGAATCTCTTTGGGTTTTCTACCGTATTTTGAGACAATATTTCATTGTGGAAACTATTAAAGGAATTTATTTGTTCACAACTGAGCCGCTGATGAACCAAAACATTGTGACCACATGCTCAATAGCCCTTTGGTCTGAATTTGGAACTCGTAACAAAAGCGTTTCTGCGTGGAATGAATTCGACAATTCCGGAGGTATGTGGCACCAAATGTCTATGCACAGGCCACGCAACTGCTGTACGTTATGGAACGCTGGATTGTGGGCACGGATCTGGCGCCCGATTGCTCCCCAGGTATGTTATTTCCAGCTCATATCAGGCTAATTTGTTACCCAAGACACCAACATGAGTTCACTAACACGTTCCTCAAATCAGTGTAGCACGATTCAGCCCTTGCAACACGAGCAGTTGCCGTGCTGGAAGGTGCCATCGGCGAAAGGAAGACACCGAGCATAAAGCAACACTGGTGGTCGGCAGTAATGTTTACGTAGTCCATATACTTTACTTGCGCACGCACAGGTCTGCAACAGACCACCGCCTATCCTGTTTCACAGAGCAAGCAGGCCTGCTTCATCGACGTTCTGTGATGAGGCATGGACGTCCATGATGTTGGCGCCTGTCGTGGTTTCTCTGTGCCTTCGACCATTTTCCATGAATGCTCAAGACAGTAGCACGCAAACTGCCGACTAGCTTCGCTGCTCCCAGGCACTGGCCATAACAGTCTGCTCTTAGTTAAAGTCGCTTATGTCTGTGAATTTCCCAATGTTCGGCCCATGCAATCACTGGAATGACTCCCCATTCATCACTACTCTATTCATATACTTTCCTTGTCGCGACATGAGTTGAAACTTCGCCGGGCGGCATTCAATCTCATAATGGGCAGCTGTCTTAACGCTTTGGCTCGTCAGTGTGCATAAACGAGCTAGTGGCTAACATCGGCAGCTGTGTAGGTTTTTCACGGTCGATTGTGTTCTAAACATAGAATGTGTAACGCTGGAAAACTGTAGCGAAGTACAGTGACACATGCAGGGACTGACGATTGATGCAGGGATTGGACGATGACACTAAGCATAAACAAATTTAACGTTTTGTGGATAAATACACTGAAGAGCCAAAGAAATTGGTACACCTACCGAATCTCGTGTAGGCCCGCGCGAACTCGCAGAAGTGCCCCACACGAAGTGGCATCGACTCGACTAATGTCTGAAGTGGTGCTAGAGGGAACTGACACCATAAATCCTGCAGGGCTGTCCATAAATCCGTAAGAGTACGAGGGGGTGGAGATCTCTTCTGAACAGTAAGTTGCAAGGCTTCCCAGATGTGCTCAATAATGTTCATGTCGGGGGAATTTGGTGGCCACCGGAAGTGTTTAAACTCAGAAGAGTGTTGCTGGAGCCACCCTGTAGCAATTGTGGATTTGAGGCATGTCGCATTGTCCTGCTGGAACTGCCCAGGTCGTCGAATGCACAATGGACATGAATGGATGCAGGTGATAAAACATGATGCTTACGTACGTGTCACCTGTCAGAGTCGTATCTAGACGTATTATGGGTTCCCGTATCACTCCAGCTGCAGACGTCCCACACCATTACAGAGCTTCCACCAGCTTGAACAGTCCCCTGCGGACATGCAGACTCCATGGATTCATGAGGTTGTCTCCATATCCGTACACGTCCATCCGCTCGATACAATTTGAAACGAGACTCGTCCGACGAGGCAACATGTTTCCAGTCAACAGCCCAATGTCAGTGTTGACGGGCCCAGACGGGGCGTAAAGCTTTGTGTCGTGCAGTCGTCAAGGGTACAAGAGTGGGCCTTCGGCACCGAAAGCCCATATCGATTATGTTTCGTTGAATGGTTCGCACGCTGACATTTGTTGATGACCCAGAATTGAAATCTGCAGCAATTTACGGAAGGACTGCACTTCTGTTACGTTGAACGGTTCTCTTCAGTCATCGTTGGTGCCGCTCTTGCAGGATCTTCTTCCGGCCGCAGCGATATCGGATTCTTTATATTCACGGTACACTCGTGAAATGGTCGTATTGGAAAATCCCCACTTAATAGATATCTCGAAGATCCTGTGTCCCATCGATCGTGCGCCGACGGTACCAGCACGTTCAAACTCACTTAAATCTCGATAACCCTGGTTTGTAGGAGCAGTATCCGATGTAACAACTGTACCAGACGCATGTTGTCTTACTTCGACGTTTCAGACCGCAGCACCGTATTCTGCCTATTTACATATCTCTGTATTTTAATACGCATGCCTATACTAGCATCAGTGTAGATGGAAAGTCTCGTTACTATGTGATTCCATGACCGCTCAAGCATGACTGTGAGCGGTCACACCCATTAAATATCTGGGAGAATGCGGACGGAGTGATTTAAAGTGGGACAAAGGCATAAAATTAACCATACGAAAGGCAGATACCAGACTGAGACTGAAATGAAAAGAAATGATCGTATGGCACAGTTGGCAGGGATGTCCCAGTCGGGTTCGGCCGCCAAGTGTAAGCCTTATTTCATTCGGCGCCACATTGGGCGACTTGCGGCCGGTGATGGGGATGGAAGGATAATGAGGACAACACAACACCCAATCTCCTAGCGGAGAAAATCACCAACCCGGCCGGGAATCGAACCCGGGCCCAGTTCATGGGAGGCAAGCACGTTAGCAGCCAGCTAAGCAGGCGGACACTGAGGCTAAATGGAAGAATAGTCAGGAAGCGTGGTGCACCAACGAAGGAATTTCACATTCAACAAGATGAAAATTTAAGACATCGCGTATTGTTCTCCAAGGAATATGCCTGCAAAATTGTAATATCAACGTAACGCAAACGTGTCGCGGACACTTTTCGAAGTGCTGCGTCAATAAACACGAGAAGATTTTATACGTGTTACATGATCGTTGCTGTTTACGATAGATGTAAATCATCTATAATAGTGTCAGACGCCCCGTGAGGCTGTTCATAGGTGATGGTGTTGTGTATGAGAAGTCGCCACTCCAGACAATCGTAAAGAAATGAAGGTTTTCGCGACCGGACGTCATAGTTGCTGACGTGTCTTCCCAGCTGTATGCCATGGTCGAACAAACTTTTCGGTTCCTGACTTTTCACCCAGAGCTGCGCTGGACATCTTTGAAGGTGCCCCTGGCGACGCTGAGATATGGAGGCATTCAACATTATCAAAGAAACTGAACTTCAAGCAAACAATTACAGTTCAAAAAATTTTATGTACTGCGTTTTGGGATAGTCAGGGGTGTATTTCCTGCATTTTTTTTTCTTTTTTCTTGCGTCAGAGGAACAAAATCAATTTCGCGAGACATTAACTAAACTACATCGAGAAATCCAAAACAAAATACGTGGAAAGTTCAGTAGAGGAATGTTTTTGCCTCATGATAATTCCTGTACATATACTGCTCAACGAAGACAAAACTATTGCATCACATCCCTGGGAACAATTTGATCACTCATGACATGTTCCTGCATGTTCATCTGATAATAAGACTTTCTTAATGTAAAAACGGCACTCACTTAAAAAAAATACTCCCCTTAGAAACATCAGTTGGGATAATTACAGTTTTCTTAGTGGTGGGCATGACAAGAGATCCGGTGAAACAGTACTGCAAGCTTCTCTGAAAAATTTCCTAGAATAGACGGTTTAGAACCCCACTCGTGATGCAAATATATGAGATCTAAAGGGAATAAATAGACCTGACATCTTTGAGTACGTCCACATCAAAACTGATGTGAATGCCCATGGGGCAGTTATATGAACAATGATTACCAAAGTACATACGGCAACTAAGACAAGTAGAAAGATCTACATGCTCAGTAAACTAGATAAAGAAGCAGTCGTATCATTACATCAACGAGAAACGTGAAACTTCTAGCTCAGGACAGGAACATTTAGAGGAACAATGGCTTCAGTTCAAAAGAATAGTTGACCAAACACTGGATAGATATGCTGTGTACCTAGTTTATGTTGGAATAACCCTGCATGATATACATCACTGTAAAGAAACGTTTAAACAAACAAGGGATTATAATCACGAATAACATGAATTCGAACGATCACATAGATAATATTGTGGGGAAAGCGAACAAAAGACTGTGATGTACTGGTAGAACACTCAACAAAACGCAACAGGTCTGCTAAAGAGACTGGTTACACTAAGCCTGTCCGACCTCTTCTCGGGTATTGTTGTGCACTGTGGGATTCGCATCAGATAGGATTGACGGAGGACATCGGAAAAGTTCAAAGAAGGGCAGCTCGTTTTGTATTAACGCGGAAAAGGGGAGAGAGTGCCACGGCTATGACACGCGAATTGGAGGGGCAATGATTAAAACATGCTATTTCACTCACTAAGTTCCTCCTCAGAGCATGGAAACATTTTGTTGTTGCCCATCTACACTGGGAGAAATCACCAACTGCGACATGGTCGCATATACAAACAGTGATCCAATACTGTCAAATGTTTTTTATTTCAATCTTTGATCACAATATGAATCCTTTAGACGATGACCGGTTTCAGTCCGTAATGACCATCCTCAGATCTTTTTTACACCATGTCCTAAAGTGATTATATTTATATGTTTTGACGATGCCATTACGGCCTAATCACTTTAGGACATGGTGTAAAAATGATCTGAGGATGATCATTAAGGACTGAAACTGGTCGTCGTCTAAAGAATTCATACTGTGATCAAAGACTGAAATAAAAAAAATTTGACTGGGAGAAATAATCATCATAGTAAAAATAAGAGAAATCAGAGTTCGCACGGAAAGATTTAAGTGTCCGTTTCTCCATCGCGTTGTTCGAGAATGGAACGGTAGAGGAATAGCTTTAAAGTGGTGCGATGAACCATTTGCCACGAATTTAATTATGAATCGCAGAATAATCATATAGAACTAGAGCAAAGACTACTGCGTAATACATGCAAAACAAAACATAGTGCTATAGACAGGGAGAGGTGCTGAATGAAACACTTTTCGCTGTCAGGAGAGCAACACGTGAAGCTTTCAGCGACTACCGTAGCAGGATACCATAGAAAGATCTCTAGCAAAACTCTAGGTAGTTATGGCCGTAGATAAAGGCTGTTAGTGGCACCAAAGTTCATGTCCAGTCACTCACGGACGAGACAGAAACTGAAATTGAGCGAAGCATGGTAAAAGCAGAAATGCTTAACTCTGTTTTCACATTTTCCTTACAAATCAAACTCCAGGTGTATTGCCCCAATTAAATTCTCGTACGACTGAAAAGATCAGTGAAATAGACATTAGTGTCAGTGACGTTAAAATTAAACAAAGCCCCTGGGCCCGATGGAATCTCTGTCGCACACGACACTGAATTTGGAGCCGAGTTAACTTCTCCTCTAACTGTACTCTATCGTACCTCCCACTAACGAAAAATAGTGCCCAGTAGCCGGAATAAAGCGCAGGTGACACCTGTCTCCTAGAAGCGTAACAGAAGCGATCCACAAAACTACCGATCAGTCCCCTTGACTTGACATCGGTTCTTTGTAGAACCTTAGAACATGTTCTGAGTTCAAACAAAATGAGGTACCTCGAACAGAACGATTTCCTTCATTCAGCCAGCATGGATTCCGAAAACATGGATCATGTATCCAGAATGAGATTTTCACTCTGCAGCGGAGTGTGCGCTGATATGAAACTTCCTGGCAGATTAAAACTGTGTGCCGGGCCGAGACTCGAAATCGGGACCTTTGCGTTTCGCGGGCAAGTGCTCTACCAACTGAGCCACCCAAGCATGACTCACACCCTGTCCTCACAGCTTTACATCTGCCAGTACCTCGTCTCCTACCTTCCAAACTTTGCAGAAGCTCTCCTGCGAACCTCTCATTCTGGAAACATCCCCAGGCCGTGGCTAAGCCTTGTCTCCGCAATATCCTTTCTTTCAGGAGTGCTAGTTCTGCAAGGTTCGCAGGAGAGCGTCTGTAAAGTTTGGAAGGTAGGAGACGAGGTACTGGCAGATGTAAAGCTGTGAGGACGGGGCGTGAGTCGTGCCTGGGTAGCTCAGTTGGTAGAGCACTTGCCCGCGAAAGGCAAAGTTCCCGAGTTCGAGTCTCGGCCCGGCACACAGTTTTAATCTGCCAGGAAGTTTCATGGATCATGTACTTTTCTCACTTGACGTATTGAATGCCACGGATTAATGCAGTCAGGTAGATGCATTATTTCTCTAGCACCAAAAAGCATTTGATTCAGTACCACTTCCAATTATCAAATGTACGAAAGTATAGAGTATCAAGCAAAGTTTGTGATTGACAGAGGGTTTTTGGTTGGGAGGACATAGCACGGTATCTTAGATAGAGAGTCATCGGGAGACGTAGAAGTAACTTAAGGAGTGCCCTAGGGAAGCGAGTTGGAGTACACTGATGTTCATGTTGTATAGTAATGGCTTTGCAGAGAATACTGATAGCAGCCTCAGACTTTTCGCAGATGACGCTGTCATCTATAATGAAGTACTGTTGGAAGGAAGCTGCACAAATATTCAGTCAGATCTCGATACGGTTCCAAAGTAGTGCAAATATCGGCAGCTCGTTGTAAATGTTCAGAAATGTAAAACTGTGCACTTCACAAAACGAAGTAACGTTGTATCCTTTGACTATAATATAAGTAATTCTCGGCTGTAATTAGTGAATTCAAAGAAATACCTTGGTGAAACACTTGACAGCATGTGAAATGGAGCGATCACATAGGCTCAGTCTTAGATTAAGCAGGTGGCAAACTTCGGGTTATTGGTAGGATACTAGGGAAATGCAAATGGTCTACAAAGGAGATTGCTTACAAATCACTCGTGCGCCCCATCCCAGAATATTACTCAAGTGTGTTGGACCAGTACCAAATATGAATAATAGGGGAGATTCGACGTATACAGAGAAAAGCAGCACGAATCATCACAGGTTTGTTTGACCATTGGGTGGGTGTCTCGGAGATGCTGAAAGAACTGAAGTGGAATACTCTTGAAGATAGCGATAAAACACGCAGAGAGAGCCTACTTACAAAATTTCATGAACCAGTTTTAGGAATGTACTATAGCAACCTACGTATCACTCCAGTAACTATCTTGAGGACAGAATTAGATTAAATAAAGCACGCGCGGTGGCATTTAAACAGTCATTCCTCCCACGCTCCATACGTGAATGGAACGGGGAAAAACCCTCATAACTGATAAAATGGGACGTGCCCTTTGCCATGCACTTCGCAGTCGTTTGCAGAGTAGAGATGTCAATGCCGATGTAGATGTAGATGTAGATACAGATGCAGAACGTCTTCTACGATAGCATACCGAAAAGTAAATCCTCCGAACTTTTTATGTGAAAATTCTTAAATCTGTTTAAGTCAAACAAACGATATCAACAGACTACATCTTTATTCTTCATGTCTACATATTTATTTCTCGACATAGCCCCCTCGTGACGAACACATTTCTCCCAATTAGAGACCATTTTGTTGGTACTGTCTTGGTAGAATGCCTGACTTTGTGGACAGAGCCACAACCTCACCTCTGCTTCCACCGCTTCATCATTGCCAAAGTGAAGTTCTCGGAGGTGTTCTTTAAGCTTTGTAAACAGATAAAAATCGGATGGGGCCAAGTCGAGACTGTATGTAGGATGATCGATGACAGTTAATTCAAGGCGTCGTATTGCCACAGATATCGCAGTGCCCGTGTGTGGTCCGGCAGTGTCATGCTGAAGAAGAGGGTGGTCCACGTGTGGATGGACTCATCCAATTCGAAACTCGATTTGAGCACGCTTTTTCTCATGCACTGACATAGCCACGTTACACACCGCCATGTTACACGCTACAGTTCGGAACCCTCTAGCAGCAGAGGCTGTAAATATGCAGACATTAAGAATAAAGATGTAGAATGTTAATACCGTTTCTTTTATTTAAAAAGCGTTAAGAGGTTTCAGATAAAAAAAATTCAGTGGTATTATCTTTCAGCGTGCACTCGTAATATTGAAACTACCAACTACGTTTGAAACAATTCCAGCCTTTCCTTCACGATACAACCATTTTTAAGTCTATGTATGTGGTTCAGAAAAGATCCCCTCTTGAGGAAATTCCGCTGTGTTGTTTTCCACATTTTGTCTGTGACTCGAGGAAGTACTATATAGCTTTGCTAAGACCTGCCATGGTCTGCTAGATGGAGTATCAGAGCAACATCTTACAATCTGGTTACTTAGGTAAGAGATACGCGAAACGCATGTTTTGGACATACCCCAAGGAAGTTTTAGCATTTGTCTGGGTCCAGTGAACACTATACAACCGAAACAATTACATCACGTGATCTCCTCACGTATTCCCAAGAACAAAGATAACTTCTATGTAATTAGGTCTGTCCATAAGATCATACCGCCTTTGAAAATATCCGGTCGCTCAGTACTAAGGATTAGGATTGGTTGGAAAACAGATTAGGGATGATTTTTGTAGACTACATTAACTCAGATTCGAGAATGGAACGGTAGAGAAATAACTTGAATTTGATTCGATGAACCCTCTGCCAGGCACTTAATTGTGAGTTGCAGAGCACTCATGTAGAAGTAATGCACACGAGAGCAGCTGTTTATGGGAGAAAATAATGGTATTGCCGCAGAAAATGGAATATTTTGGTGTGTCACGTGACTAGGATGTTGTTAGACCTGATCCTGTCCGGCTACGTGAGGGCCGAGCGTAGAATGGAAAGACATATGACCTGAGTCAGCTGCTATGGGCAACAACATGTCGATGATAATGACCGCAATCAACCATCACTGATAACAACAAAGTTACACCACCCGCTGCGCAGAAAATCACTTCCCAGGTCAAAGCACGACACCAACAACCGGTAAGCAGCCATACCATCTAGGTACAGCGGTCGACAGCCAACAGTATCAAAAAATTCCCTAGGACTGATGTGCCACTTTGTCACGTGCTGAATACCAGTTGGTCCAAAAACACATGAGATGCTGCATACCGCACAGCAAAGTACGAGGTGCATTCAAGTTCTAAGGTCTCAGATTTTTTTTCTAATTAACTACTCACCCGAAATCGATGAAACTGGCATTACTTCTCGAGGTAATCGCCATGCAGACGTACATATTTTTCACAACGCTGACGCCATGATTCCATGGCAGCGGCGAAGGCTTCTTTAGGAGTCTGTTTTGACCACTGGAAAATCGCTGAGGCAGTAGCAGCACGGCTGGTGAATGTGCGGCCACGGAGAGTGTCTTTCATTGTTGGAAAAAGCCAAAAGTCACTAGGAGCCAGGTCAGGTGAGGAGGGAGCATGAGGAATCACTTCAAAGTTGTTATCATGAAGAAACTGTTGCGTAACGTTAGCTCGATGTGCGGGTGCGTTGTCTTGGAGAAACAGCACACGCGCAGCCCTTCCCGGACGTTTTTGTTGCAGTGCAGGAAGGAATTTGTTCTTCAAAACATTTTCGTAGGATGCACCTGTTACCGTAGTGCCCTTTGGAACGCAATGAGTAAGGATTACGCCCTCGCTGTCCCAGAACATGGACACCATCATTTTTTCAGCACTAGCGGTTACCCGAAATTTTTTTGGTGGCGGTGAATCTGTGTGCTTCCATTGAGCTGACTGGCGCTTTGTTTCTGGATTGAAAAATGGCATCCACGTCTCACCCATTGTCACAACCGACGAAAAGAAAGTCCCATTCATGCTGTCGTTGCGCGTCAACATTGCTTGGCAACATGCCACACGGGCAGCCATGTGGTCGTCCGTCAGCATTCGTGGCACCCACCTGGATGACACTTTTCGCATTTTCAGGTCGTCATGCAGGATTGTGTGCACAGAACCCACAGAAATGCCAACTCTGGAGGCGATCTGTTCAACAGTCATTCGGCGATCCCCCAAAACAATTCTCTCCACTTTCTCAATCATGTCGTCAGACCAGTTTGTGCGAGCCCGAGGTTGTTTCGGTTTGTTGTCACATGATGTTCTGCCTTCATTAAACTGTCGCACCCATGAACCCACTTTCGACACATCCATAACTCCATCACCACATGTCTCCTTCAACTGTCGATGAATTTCAATTGGTTTCACACCACGCAAATTCAGAAGACGAATGATTGCACGCTGTTCAAGTAAGGAAAACGTCGCCATTTTAAGTATTTAAAACAGTTCTCATTCTCGCCGCTGGCGGTAAAATTCCATCTGCCGTACGGTGCTACCATCTCTGGGACGTATTGACAATGAACGCGCCCTCAGTTTAAAACAATGCGCATGTTTCTATTTCTTTCCAGTCCGGATAAAAAAAATCGGAGACCTTAGAACTTGAATGCACCTCGTATTACTCTTCAGGTAAGTTACAGAGGTAATACCATCTGATGGACACACTGCCATCGTCTAGGAATGGCCAAAATGACGGAGCCTGCTGTGCTGTCATGTTTATCCAGGCTGCAGCAACCTGTAGGTAACATGTATCTTAAGCAAAAAACTGTGAGCCGGCCGCGGTGTCCGAGCGGTTCTAGGCGCTTCAGTTCGGAACCGCGCGACTGCTACGGTCACAGGTTCGAATCCTACCTCGGGCATGGAGGTGTGTTATGTCCTTAGGTTAGTTAGGTTTAAGTAGTTCTAAGTTCTAGGGGACTTATGACCTCAGATGTTGAGCCCCATAGTACTCAGAGCCATTTGAACCAAGACACTGTGAAAGTTGTCTGTTATAATTTGTCAAGTTCCATACATTATGCTGTTACGTGTTTACTATTTGCGAGCAATCTTTGGTGTCAAATCTGCTCGCACTGATCGACTTCCCATCTATTCCCTGAAGTTTACCTTGCCTCAAATCTTTGAGGCGAGGGCAGCCCCTGGAAATGGGAAATTCAGGTGCTGCGATGTTCCACATGGCAGTTCTTCCCGGCTAAGAGTAATCTAGTTCACTCTTGTGAGATGAAAGATGATGACAAAACTGCTCAGTTAACAACAGTAAATCGTTTCGCATGCGAAAGTACACTACTGGCCATTAAAATTGCTACACCACGAAGATGACGTGCTACAGACGCGAAATGTAATTGACAGGAAGAAGATGCTGTGATATGCAAATGATTAGCTTTTCAGAGCATTCACACCTACAACGTGTGCCGGCCGCGGTGGCCTAGCGGTTCTAGGCGCGCTGTCCGGAACCGCGCGACTGCTACGGTCGCAGGTTCGAATCTTGCCTCGGGCATGGATGTGTGTGATGTCCTTAGGTTAGTTAGGTTTAAGTAGTTCTAAGTTCTAGGGGACTGATGACCACAGATGTTAAGTCCCATAGTGCTCAGAGCCATTTTGAACCTACAACGTGCTGACATGAGGAAAGTTTCCAACCGATTTCTCATACACAAACAGCCTATCGCGATTGCGGTTTATCGTATCGCGACATTGCTTCTCGCGTTAGTCGAGATCCAGTGACTGTTAGCAGAATATGGAATCGGTGGGTTCAGGAGGGTAATACGGAACGCTGTGCTCGATCCCAACGGCCTCGTATCACTAGCAGTCGAGATTACAGGCATCTTATCGGCATGGTATGGGGTACCATTGGTTACACGTCTCGGTCACCTCTTGTTCGCATTGACGGCATTTTGAACAGTGGACGTTACATTTCAGATGTGTTACGACCCGTAGCTCTACCCTTCATTCGATCCCTGCGAAACCCTGCATTTCAGCAGGATAATGCACGACCGCATGTGCAGGGCCTTTCTGGATACAGAAAATGTTCGACTGCTACCCTGGCCAGCACATTCTCTAGATCTCTCACCAATTGAAAACGTCTGGTCAATGGTGGCCGAGCAACTGGCTCTTCACAATACGCTCTTGATGAACTGTGGTATTGTGTTCAAGCTGCATGGGTAGCTGTACCTGTACACGCCATACGAGCTCTGTTTGACTCAATGCCCAGGCATATCAAGGCCGTTATTACGGCCAGGGGTGGTTGTTCTGGGTACTGATTTCTCAGGATCTATGCACCCAAATTGCGTGAAAATGTAATCACATGTCAGTTCTAGCATAATATATTTGTCCAATGAATACCCGTTTATCATCTGCATCTCTTCTTGGTGCAGCAATTTTAATGGCTAGTAGTGTATATGTGTTGCGCTAACTACACTGATAAGCCAAAACATTATGACCACTGCCCACCGCGACGTTGGTTGCTGCCTGTTGGCACTGCAGGAACATTACACGGTAACAAAAGGTTATGTTAGCGGAGGAGACACGGACGGGGAATCATCCTAGCCAAGATATGTGCTGCAGATGGGGAGATCCTTTGGGTTAAGCGACTTTGACAAAGGACGGAGTATTATTGCGCAGAACCTGTGAACGAGTATCTCGAAAACGGCGAAGCTGGTCAGATGTTCACGTGCTACTGTCGTGAGCATCTACGGGAAGAGGTAGACGGACAGTGAAAATACCTATAGACGCTAAATCATTTGACGTCCACAACTCTTCACAGATCGTGGCGCTCGGAGGCTTGTTTGCTCTGTCAGCTAGGAGAGGTGGTGATCTGTGGCATCTCTGCCGAAACAGCATAATGCTAGTGCACGCACAAGTGTTTCGGAGCACACCATTTGCCGTACATTGTTGAACATTCAGCGCCGCAGCACATGTTGACCCAATAGCATCGTCAACTGCAATTGCAGTGGGCACGGGACCTTCGGGATTCGACCGTCAATCAATGGAAACGTGTCGGTTCTTCGGGTGAATCGTATTTTTGTTAGATTAGGTCGATGATCGTCTCCACAAATGCCGTCATCGAGGTGAAAGGCGGTTCAAAAGATGCAGCGCGGCACGGATTCAGATTGTTGGGAGCAGTATCTGCTATGGGAGACATTCTCCCGTGCTTGCATGGGACCTATGGTAGTAATCGAAAACATACTAACAACTGCGAACAACGTGTATACCACCATGCTTGATGTCTTCCCCGACGGCGACGTCATCTTTCAGCATTATTATTGTCTGTGTCTCGGAAGCAGAACCGTTCTACAGTGGTTTGAGAAACATTATAGTGAACTCACGTTGATGTCTCGGCGACCAAATTCGCCTGATGTAAATCCTACGGAGCCCATCTGAGTCGCTATCGGGCGCCTTCACCGTGTACGCAAATCAGCGGCCCGTTATTTACGTGAAGGGCAGTCGTATCGCGTATTATTTCATCCTTGTTTGTCTTTCTTCACTAGCTAAAGAGGACATGTTTAATGGACGCAGTTTAATGTGGAACTTAATGACCACTACCACAATAAACGTATTTTACAGACACCATGCATCTGGCTGACTCTGCCTCGTTAAGAATAACATTATCAGTCTTACTGGGCCCGTGATTTGTCTCGTATAAACTGTATGAGTGCTGAGTTACTTCTTATTACGGATTATCATTATTTGTGCGTATAAAACAGAATATTGTGCTTTAAAATTGATAAGACTTTTTTTCCTCCCGTAAGAAATTCTAGCCGCGTGGGATTAGCCGAGTGGTCTAGGGCGCAGCAGTCATGGACTGTATATAATCTATAACAGCGGCTGGTCCCGGCGGAGGTTCGAGTCCTCCCTCGGGCATCGGTGTGTGTGTTTGTCCTTAGGATAATTTAGGTTAAGTAGTGTGTAAGCTTAGGGACTGATGACCATAGCAGTTAATTCCCATAAGATTTCACACACATTTGAACATTTTTGAAGAAATTCTAATGATCAATTATTCTGCGTACTTTGTGACATTCAGTGCAGTTACTGTACATTACTCTAAACGTAAAACATTTTTGAGAAAGACAGTTGAATTATTCAGGCATGCTTCAAGCAATAGCAATAAACTAGAATTAGTGAATAATGCTTCGTCCGGTTTAATTGCGAATATTTTTCGAAGACGAGTGCACCAGAGAAATCAATTTTATTTATTTATTTATTTATTTGCCCTACGCTGCTCGACTTGCAAAATTGGGTTAACACTGGGAGAGAGCTGTCATTTGTTATTAATATCTTAAGGTTAATCCATTTCATAAGGGATCATGTGCTAGAAGAACTCTGAGAAGCTATACAGGAGAGGGCACAACTTTGAAAAGAGGTTTTTGAACCTGCAGTACAGTCGACATTCCCTCAGTTAACCTTAAATGTACTTTAGCAATTACATTATTTGCAAGTAAATGATGAAAAGAAGCAAGGATAGAAGGTAAGTGGTGTGGAATAATATGTTTTCGCTTAATTTTTTCTTGTGTTAATGTGACGCACATTTTTTGCACGGTGTTGAAATCTGTGTTTTGTTTTTTGAGAGGTGGTTTTTGTTGCCAAAATTTTATTTTTAATTCATTTATGTTGTCATGTGGTAATTCATGTGCAATATTTCGATGCTGGTTCACTGGACATGCGTCTGTATTGAAGTATATAATTGGGGATATGTGTTATATTTTGTTCAAATTAGGAACTCTCTTGTTGAAGAAGACGGGCATGTTTAGGGATCCTGTGGCCGTTTACAGCAATTGATTTTGTTGTAGAATAGGTAGTGGTTCAGTTTTGTGGATGATTCAGTTTTGTTGACTTATGGTGTAGATTTGAGAACAAGAATCCCCCTGGTGGATACCACTAAGTTAAAAGTGTGCGTCGGATAGAGACTCGCAATCGGGATCTTTGCCTTTCGCGGGCAAGTGCTACTGACTGAGCTACTCAAGCACGACTCACGACCCGTCCCGACAGCTTCAATTCTGCCAGTACCTCGTCTCCTACCTCCCAAACTTCAAAGAAGCTCTTCTGCGAACTTTGCAGAACCAGCACTGTTTCAGAACTAGCACAGATTTCAGTGCACACTCCGCTGCAGAGTGAAAACCTCATTGTACTGCTGAAGCTGTGATACAAGCCTGAATGAGGAGGCATTGCCAGGTTATATAATTTTGAACACTATGGGTACAATATATTTAATCTCACATAATTATTCGTTGATTTCAGGAATTTTTTTCTGTTGTGAGTAGATTCTGACTTACCTTCATAGTGTCTGAGGCGATGTAGAGTATTTACTGAGGGATTATTGCATCAACTCAGGTTCTTACATTGACTAGACAGCGTTTTTGATGAAGAGTTCAGCTGTCAGAATTGCTCACGATTGTTTTAATAGGCTTATGGCATCCATGAGGGTGGATAATGACAAATTAAGTGAAAAACTAAACAGAGAAAAGAAAGTAGTCCTACAGAACAGAAAGAGAGCACAAATAGGTTAAAGGAACATTGTTAAAGTATTTCAAGAGAACAGCAATCGAAAGTTAGCGCAGTGCAGGGGCAAATACAGGGCTTAGAACGAAAATATGAATCAATCAGTAAAGATGTTACAGGGAAGAGTCTTGAACTGGGCAGACAGTTTAGGGAAGACTTAATGTTGAATTTAGTGGAAGAATTTATAATGTTGAAGACAAAGTTGCCAATGCTAAAGAATGTCAGGATCAGTTTCAGTTGGTACTTAATGAAAAAACTAAACAGTTGCATTTCTAGTGCAGCAGCTAAGAAAAGTGGATAGATATGTGTGGATATTAGAAAGCCTTCACATACTCTTACATTTCTCCGCTCATTGCAGAGATACTACACTAATCCACACTTCCTTGAGTGCTATCACAGTTATAAAAATATGCAGGAGGGTGCTGCTTGCGGCAAAAAAATTAAATTAAATAAAAATGATTTTCACATTAATTTATACTGCAGAAAATAAAAGTGAAGTTGTGTAGCATGTTATAAAACAAGAACGGGAAAAACCGGACACAAATATAATAAGGTAAATATTGAAGATAGGTATACAATAATAGAAACTCCTCAAGAATTAGTAAATTTTGTAAATGATTATTTCTCTTGTATTACGGAGAAGCTGCAGCAAAACCTTCCTAAAACACATGTGGTACTCACAGTGACTTACACAGCAAGCACGATGACGTTTCCAGAATGAAATTTTTACTTTGCATCGGAGTGTGCGCTTCTATGAAACTTCCTGGCGGATTAAAACTGTGTGCCGGACCGAGAGACTCAAACTCGGAACATTGGAACCTTTGCCTTCCCCGGGCAAGTGCTCGACCGACCTTTTTCTTTTTTATAGTAAGCGTGCATAATCGTTTATGTCAGATTTGTTGTTGTCTTTAAGAATAAAGGTAGTTCACATACTGTTTTCAGTAAACAGTTTTTTCCCATACAATAATCTGAAAGAAGTTTTTTTCCTGGTCATTAATGAATATTTCGGCCAGAGTGCCAGTTCGATAACAATCCCTAGTGAACCCGCCTTTTATAAGTAGTTATACCTTAGTGATAAAGCTCTAACAGGAGGATGATTTCACCTGCACTAATCTTCCTGTGCGACAATAAATTAGATTTTACAATCTTCGATGACCTAATTTAAATAGGACGAATTTAGTTCTTTTTAATATCATTAACATGCTGATTGATAGAAAAATATTAGGTCTCGATTTCTTTTACACGCCGGCCTTTGTGGCCGAGCGGTTCTAGGAGCTTCAGTTCGGAACCGCGCGACTGCTATGGTCGCAGCTTCGGATCCTCCCTTGGGCATGGATGTGTGTGCTGTCCTTAGGTTAGTTAGGTTTAAGTAATTCTAAGTCCAGGGGACTGATGACCTCAGATGTTAAGTCCCATAGTGCTCAAAGCCATTTTTGTTTTGTACACGGAAGGCTGCCAACACAGACGCGTCGCGTACACCATTGCTCACTGCGCTTTATTATTATTATTTTTTTTTAATACGAACCTAGGATCTCCTGCTTACATGAGAGACGCACTATCCGACTTCTTTTTAGATTCTTTTCTTCTTGGCAGATTATAAGCGTGTGCCGGATTGAGACTCGAATTCGGGATCTTTGCCTTTCGAAGGCAGGTGCTCTACCGACTTTTTTTGCGAGCAGTCGCATTACCAATTTTTTTCCTTTTTTGTTTTTATTTTATTTTGTTTTATTTATTTTGTTTTTAAGGAAGGTAGGAGAAGTAGAAACCTTTATTATTCACAAAACCATAGTACGTCCTTATACATTATAACTGTCCTGGAGGGAAACTCGTTGCCGTCCTACCATGCAGCATGAACTAACAACAAAGTCAAAGTAGGGCCACCTCCGGCGCCCTTAAAAAACATTCATTGATATAATACAAAATTCAAAGAAACATTCAACTGCTTATTGTGTTAGTTGTTCTTGTGTCGCATACTCGCGTAGCTTTTCGTAACCGATCACTTAACTTCGTCGGTTCGACAACGACAGCACCGCCGCTCATCTTTGTGCACCCAGCACGCCCCAATTATATGGCGAGTCCGCAAAAACCGTTCCTAGGAAATTTGCATACCACTCCATGAACTTTCGTAACCGTAACAGTTTTTTATGGCCATCTTGCAAGTACTGCCAGTAATCCAGTGCGTTCTGTATGTTCAGACGTGTGTCTCTATGTATGTAATGGACCGTCATACCTGTGACCCAAGCCACTGCGTTCATCTTATGACGGGGAAAGTACGTTTCCTCTGGAAAAAATACTATGTCGGAAGATCCTGCTGTATAGGTACTGCGCCGCGTGAAAGCTATTATCTTCCTTGGTAGAGTCCACGCAGCCAACGCCTCGCCGCAGACCAGCCGGTGGTCGTCCGTATCCAGCATGCCGCATTACAGACACATGGGCGAATCCGCCAAATGTATTGGGTACTTTTTGTCATTCGTTGGGTATTTACAGTTCAATACAATGTACCATGTTGACCTGACTGCTGTGGGTAGGTGGGGGTGATGTACCGTGCGCCACACCACGTGCCAATTAACGGCAGGATGTTTCCTTTCCACCCTGTTCCGGGCGATTTGTCGAAGAAGCAGATGGTACGCGTCCTTCGATGTCAACTGTCGGAACGTCGGTAAACGCTCTTGCACGTAACTGTGTTCAACGATCAACGTGCGCACATACGTTAACGGGAGCGATACATGGCCGACACTGACCAGGGGAAGATGCGATGTTGGAACCAGTTCTTCGATGATCGTCTCCGTAAGCGAGTGATTCCTGTTGAGCAACCGTTTTAGTGTAGTATTAATATACGTGGCACGCGCCTTCTCGTGCACGTTCACTAAACCAACGCCCCCTTCTAGCGCTGGAAGGGTAGGCGTGTTGTACTGTACCTTAAAGAGCTGTCCCAGGCTTACATAGTACCCAAAAGCTGCCTGAAACCTCGTAGCCATCGTGCGCGTCAAGGGGAGAAGATGTGTCAGGGGGCACATCTTGGGGCAAGATAAAGGTTGACGAGTGACACTCGCTGCAGCATATCCATCGACTGTAGGGCGTTTAGTCGTACTGACGTGCGGACTCTGAGCAACAGCCGTCGGTATTTATCCGCAGCCGTTCCCGCCGTTTCCTTATGAAAGGTGATACCCAAACACCGAAGGGTTCTCACCACAGGCAAGGGTCCTTCCGTTCCTGGCTCTAGTCCACGTCCCACATGCACGAATTGTGATTTTCGGAAGTTGAACTCACTGCCAGCTGCCATCCCATACGTCTGCAGCCAATCCCGTGATGATAGAGTCTCCCCCTCATTCCGGACGAGGAACACAATGTCATCCGCGTGTGCTCTACATTTGAATGATAGATGCCGCAGGAAGATCCCAGTAAGACGGCGGCGAAAGCCTGCAAGGCACGGTTCCAAGGCGATCGCATATAGGAGGATCGACAAAGGGCAACCCTGTCTGACTGATCTTAAGATCTTAAAATACTTTGTTCTCCCTCCATTGACCACGATTGCTGATCTCGCACCGTGCAACAGCCGCATCACTGCAATGGTCAATAATGGCGAGACACTCATCCTATTCGTCACCGCCGCGAGGTACACATGATCCACTCGTTCAAAAGCAACCAGTGGGCCCCGGAGGCAGCATGCAGCCGCGAGGGCGACGACGTCACGATAGTTTCCCAAGGCTGTTTGGATATTACTGATGCCGCCAAGACAAGTCTGATCAGCATTTATTCTATCCGCCAGTGGCATTTTGATACGGCTGCTCAGTATTCGCATAAAGATCTTGTAGTCACTATTAAGGAGGGTCAAGGGGCGGCAATCACAAGGTCGTTTGCCACCACGTGGTTTGGGTATCGGGATCATGCGGGACCATGAGCCCTTCCGTGAATTTTATGGGAACCGGTACTTCCTGCCGCAGAAGCTCATTAAACATGCATAACTACATCGGTGTCATAATGGTCACAAAGGCACGGTAAAATTCCAATGGGAATCCGTCTGGACCTGGTGGCTTGTTGGATGCACCTCGTGTAATCACTTCCTCCAGCTCCTCACACGTAATTTCAGATAACACGTCCGCCTCCCCATTCACACGCATCGCGTCTGGGATCTCTTCCAGGACGTTCCCCAGCTCCCTCTGGCCCTCCTCGTCGCTGGCATAGAATCTGCTAAAATGATCCGTGAATGCATGCGCTGTGCCCCTGTTTGTTGAAAAACTACGGTCAACGGCGAGATCGATCTCATCAATTATCGTCCTTAGTCTTCTTCTTCTTTTCTTCATCATATAACGCATCGAGGGAACTTCTTTGGGCAGGTAAGTTGTACCAGCTTCGCCTTGACTCGGTGGACGGCAATCTGACGTTCTGGTGTAGGTGGTTAAGCGAACAGTTCCCGTAGGGCCGTAAAGTAAAAGTCAGTCGCCGTGCGCTGCCATCGAGAAACCTCGATCCCATAACCTGTTAAAGCCCCCAGTAAAGCTGACTTCACGCAATCGATCCACCACTGTAGGACAGAATCGTAAGAATTTCGTCGACGGAGGCAGCCATGCCATGCGTCCTCCACCACGCGTCGGCTTTCTGCATCACGCAGGTGGGAGACGTTCATCTTCCAATTACCCCTCCGTCTCCATACCTGCTGTCTAGCGAGGGTAGCCGTACAAATATATGCCTCATGGTCTGTAAACGCGGTCGGCCAGATTTCTACGTCCGCCGTCGACATCGCTAACGCCCTTGAAACGTAGATCCGAACCAAACGGTTCCCAGAGTGGCTCGTAAAAGATGTATATCTTGGTTGGTCGCGATACTTCAGGTCCCATGTATCGAATAATTCCATCCTGTTGACCAGCTCCCGAAGTTCTTGGCTAGGAGTATAGTTAGGATTTTGGGCCTTTCTGTCCAGCATACGATTGAAATCTCCACCGAGTATGCAAGCATCGTATCGTTCCCAGAACAACGGTGTAACCTCATGGGCGTAAAAATCTGCTCTGTCCCCTCTCTTATCCAAGCCTGAGGGTGCGTATATATTGATCAAACGTACTCCACCTATGGTCACAGCCGTACCACAGGCAGAAGGTAAATACTCTACTTCGTCTGCGCGTATTCCTTCCTTCAATAGTACCGCTGTGCCAACGCCTCTCTCGTCACACGGGCAACAGGAAATATCGTAGCCGTAAAAGTCTGAGGGGTGAAGCACCCGAGCTTCCTTTAACAGCGCTATGTCTAAATCTGCAGCCTTTATCATGTCACTGAGCATCTTGATTTTTACCGGCGTCCAAATGCTATTGTTGTTAACAGACCCTATCCGATAAGGTTGTTGCATGGCTGTCAACGTAGATAGGGCACCTTACGGTCGCTAATTCTTCCGTACACAGACTGCTTTCTTTCGAACGTCCCCCGCTGTCCCCTTATATGGTCTGCTGTTACTCCCTACACTCTTCCGGTCTTACACCGGGAGAGTGTGTGGGAGCAGCTCCTCCAGCATCATTTGTTCCCCACGGGAGTGGGTCTTCTGACCAGTCAGTCCCCTAGCATCCCATCGTTGTCGTGCGTTGTAGGCGCTGTAGCCTCCTCAGTAGCCTATTGCCGTCGATCGAACTCCTCCGCTGTTTCTGGAGCATCGTCATCGGAAGGTCGTGTCGCCGTCCCGCTGGCCACCCCTGCATCCACAGAAGCAGTTCTTCTGTATCCATGGTCGTCTGCTCTGTACCCGAAAACGCCTCAGCATTGCCCGCTGGATCTGGTTGGTAGTTCTCCACCGTGAGAAGGCGCTTCCTCCGGCATTTTGGTGATCGCTGTTTTCGTTGCCGAGTCTCGGAATCAGAGGTCAGCATGGCCTCTGGATGTTCGTGGGGGACGTCAAAAACGTGCGCCGTCGAATTATCGACGTCTGTAAGCGCCTTATCTGAAGCGGCCGCACCGAAGAGGGGGCGTCCTGTGACTGCTGCAGGCGGTCCAGCGTGGTTCGCTTCTGTCTGCACGTTCCGGTACGTTTCTGTCGCGCGGCCTACGTCATCGCGTAATGCGGTGACGTAGGTTACTGCGAGCAGAGTGGGATGTGGTGTGAGTGGTGCATCATCCCGTGGCAGCTGTAACAACCTTCGTTGAGTGCACTCAGAGCGTACGTGTCCCTCCTTCCCACACCCAGAGCACGTCATTGGTTGTCCGTCGTAGATGACAATCGCCCCACAACTAGCGATGTACAAGTATGACGGAACATGTTTCCGGAGTTCGATCCGTATTTGTCTGAAGCCATTGAGGACAGGATACGTTTTGAAACTTGCCCATTTTTCAGGCACATGGGACAGGACCATTCCGTAAGGACGCAGGGCGTCTGTCACCAATTCTTCTGGCACTTCGAATGGAAGCTCAAAGAAGCGGATCGTTCGTAGTCCCATGCCGGCGTGTTCAACTGTAACATCTCCAACATTCCTGCTCCAACATTCCCGCCGGCCGAGGTGACCGAGCGGTTCTAGGCGCTACAGTCTGGAACCGCGCGACCTCTACGGTCGCAGGTTCGAATCCTGCCTCGGGCATGGATGTGTGTGATGTGCTTAGGTTAGATAGGTTTAAGTAGTTCTAAGTTCTAGGGGACTGATGACCTCAGAAGTTAACTTCCATAGTGCTCAGACCCATTTGAACCAACATTCCCTGCTCCAACTGTGGTGTCACCGCCAGACACCACACTTGCTAGGTGGTAGCCTTTAAATCGGCCGCGGTCCATTAGTATACGTTGGACCCGCGTGTCGCCACTGTCAGTGATCGCAGACCGAGCGCCACCACACGGCAGGTCTAGAGAGACGTACTAGCACTCGCTCCAGTTGTACAGCCGACTTTGCAAGGAACGGTTCACTGACAAATACGCTCTCATTTGCCGAGACGATAGTTTGCACAGCCTTCAGCTACATTTGCTACGACCTAGCAAGGCGCCGTATTCAATTGATAATTAATATTATGAAGCATGTACCGTAACGAGAGATGTTCTACAATTGTGGATTAAAGATAAGTATTCTACCAGTTACCTCCTGTTTTGCTAGTTTTATTTCTCTGACCTGTTCCAGACCTAACGCCAGTCAGCGTGTAATTAAACGCGTGCATTTCGGCCTCCTCTAGAAAAACAGTGTTGGCTCTTCTGCCAACACTACAAATTGGCGACTGGAATACAAACGGTCTCCTTTATATATAACTAATTTACTTTTGTCATGGCTTCGCCACAATCTCCACATGTATTGTCCGAATTTTATCGCTTGCAGAATCAGCAGACGCAGGCCTTATTGGATGCCCTTGGACAGCTCGTCCAGGGTCAACGTGCGATGCAAAACGATGCGGCTGCCCCCGCTCCACCGCTACCGCAGCCACAAGATGCAGTTGCACCACCTTTTCGTCATTTCGATGCGGCACTGGAAAGCTGGACGGAGTGGTCCCGCCAATTTGGATTCCATCTCGCCGCCTACAGAATTCAAGGTAACGAGTGGCAGCCTCACTTATTGGCGTGTGTAGGGGTGCAGACGCACCGTGTGATAGTGAAATTGTTTCCGAGACGCGACGTAGCAACTCTGTCCTACGAAGAAATTTTGTCTGCATTAGATGCATATTTCAAGGAATCAGTAAATGTAGTTGCAAAAAGGTATACGTTCTTTCGTACAAAACGTACAGCCGGTCAAACTAATCGGGAGTGGGTTGCAACTTTGCAAGGCCTTACTAGGGATTGTGCTTTTTAGTGTGAATGTGGACTCCCTTATCCAGATACTATGGTACGTGATGCAATTGCACAGAACGTTTCTGATGTTCGTATAAGGGAACAGATTTTGAAACTTGTCAATCCCTCCCTTCAACAAGTGATGGACATATTGGATAGGCAAGACACACTTGACTTTGCTCAGGAATCATTTGAAACTTCGCCAGCTGTGTGTCACGTTAACCGGCCCCCCGGGCGAGCTGCACGGAACAGTAAACAGCCCTCGCGCTCGTCCCCGCAGCTGCCGCCAAGCTCTCAACCAAGTGTCCCGCGGCAGCAAGCAAATGCAGTGCTAAAATCATGCCCACGGAGTGCAACCAGACATTTGCGTGAGAATTGCCCGTCACGCCAAGCTATTTGCTTTTTCTGTAATAAAAAAGGACATGTTCAGAGTGTTTGCCAGAAAAAGCTTAGATCGGACACTAAAAACCATTCCAGGCCATTTGCTTCGTGCCGGAATAGAACCAAGAATACTCAGGCTCGTGAACCTTCGCCCATGGATATTCATGTAGTTCAATCCACTCCACCCAGTGCCACTCTCTCTAACAGTGACTGTGCTCATGCCTGTTCATGCTGGGGATGCCCTTCCTGCACCTGTCGTGCCACACGGAGGCCGAAGACGTGGTCGCCGTCTTCATCATGCTCACCACTGCTCCCTACTTCCTCTTCTTCTGCAGTGGTCGATTCTTTCAGTAATTTTCCTTTTGTTGTCCGGATGTCTTCCACGACGTCGTCTGCCACCATCCACGCGTTATCTGCTATCTTTTGCATTGAAGGTCTTCCACAGACTATTGTTTCCGACAATGGCCCACAATTCATGTCTGCAGAATTTCAGTCATTCTGCATGGCCAATGGTATTCAACATCTGACATTCGCGCCGTTTTCGCCTCAGTCAAACGGTGCCGCTGAACGATTGGTCCGGACTTTCAAGTCACAGATGTTGAAGCTGAAAGAGTCGCATTCTCGGGAGGACGCGTTATTGCTCTTCTTGTCTTCGTATCACTCTCAGCCCCGAGATGGTCGCTCGCCGGCTGAGTTGCTCCACGGTCGTCCTCATCGAACCTTGATGTCTTTGCTGCATCCGCCGCATCAGGTTCCTGTGCAGCGGCAGCCACCTGCTTTTGCTCCAGGCGACGTTGTATTCTATCGCAACTATCGAGGTTCACGGCGTTGGCTCGCAGGGCGCATTCTTCGCTGCCTCGGCCGCGCTATGTATCTTGTTTTGGGGGCCACTGGTGAGGTGCGTCGGCATCTCAATCAGCTGCGCCTCTGTCGTCGCACGGGTTCTGCCGCTCCCCATCTGCTTTCAGTGACGGTGCCGTCCGGTCAGCGCCCTGGGGACCCATCTACTGGCTCGCCTCATCCCCAGGTGTTACCGACGATGCCATCCATTTTGCCCCATGGCGACGCGCCGCCGCCGCCGCCGCGGCTGCCGCCTGTTCTTCCGACGGCGACGCCCGCAGTGGACGCTTCGCTGCAGCCGCCAAGCGCCTCCCTGGGTCACGCGCCGCCGATCGCTTCCCGTGACCAGCTGTCCTCCGACATGGAACTTTTGCCCGCTACGGACCAGATGTCGTCTTCAACCGGCGGCTGCCCCGCCCCGATGGAGGTCGAATCTTCGGCCCCTCCTGTCTCTTTACGGGCGCATACACCGTATGTTGGCGTGCACCCTGGACTAGGTTTTCAGGCGTTTCCTAGCTCCCCTCGGACCAAATGGCCGGGTGCGGGTGGCACAGCCTCGCCTGTTGTTAGGCTCCCCATCTCGTTGCATACGTCAACATGGGGTCCTCCCCACGGCGGGCGGAAGCCTTATAACACAGCCGTTCGCCGATTTGCGGGGGAGGAATGTGGTGTCACCGCCAGACACCACACTTGCTAGGTGGTAGCCTTTAAATCGGCCGCGGTCCATTAGTATACGTCGGACCCGCGTGTCGTCACTGTCAGTGATCGCAGACCGAGCGCCACCACACGGCAGGTCTAGAGAGACGTACTAGCACTCGCCCCAGTTGTACAGCCGACTTTGCAAGGAACGGTTCACTGACAAATACGCTCTCATTTGCCGAGACGATAGTTTGCATAGCCTTCAGCTACATTTGCTACGACCTAGCAAGGCGCCGTATTCAATTGATAATTAATATTATGAAGCATGTACCGTAACGAGAGATGTTCTACAATTGTGGATTAAAGTTACGTATTCTACCAGTTACCTCCTGTTTTGCTAGTCTTATTTCTCTGACCTGTTCCAGACCTAATGCCAGTCAGCGTGTAATTAAACGCGTGCATTTTGGCCTCCTCTAGAAAAACAGTGTTGGCTCTTCTGCCAACACTACACCAACATCACAGAAACTAAGTTCTAGTCGGTGTCGGAGTAGAAGTTCGTCACATGCCACTTCATTGATGAGCTTGACGTAGACCGCGCTACTGACTATAGATAAGTGTGTATTCCAACTAATACGTCAGGTTCGATTTTTACCTCGTCCCGTAAATAATGTTCTATATCATAAGCCTTCGGTCGAGCACATTCGTTAACAAAACTAAATTTCTGTGTCGATTTGCGGAACGACAAGGCCATCATTCGTTATATGTATTACCGCGGCACACTCGTAACGTAAACACCTCTCGTGCACACGTGCGGCGGGGACGTGAAAACCGTCCGAACCTCTGCGCCGCTGAAGGCTGACTGCGACTGAACTACCCATGCATCACTCAGGATCCGTCCTCAAAGCTTTACTTCCTCCATTACGTCTGTTGTAGTTGGCAGAAGAGCCAACACCGTGTTACTAGAGGATGCACGCGTTTTAGCTCACGCAGCCTAGCGTGAGGAGGGAAGAACTATACTGACGTGAGGTCTGGAACATGACAAGGAATTAGAATTCAGAAAGTGGACGTAATTACTTTGATACTTAACTTTAATCCATTAATGATGAACGTCGCTCTTGACGGTACATGATTCACAATATTATCTGTTCAGAAAAGTAACTGAATATGGCGCCTTGCTATGTCGTAGCAAATGACGTAGCTGAAGGCTATGCTAAACTGTCGTCTCTGCAAATGAGAGCGTATGTAGACAGTGAACCATCGCTAGCACAGTCGGCTGTCCAACTGGGGCGAGTGCTAGGGAGTCTCTGTAGACTAGACCTGCCGTGTGGCGGCGCTCGGTCTGCAATCACTGATAGTGGCGACACGCGGGTACGACGTATACTAACGGACCGCGGCCGATTTAAAGGCTACCACCTAGCAAGTGTGCTGTCTGGCGGTGACCCCACAACCTCTTCTGATCATCCTTTCTTTCAGGAGTGCTAGTCTTGCAAGGTTCGCAGGAGAGCTTCTGTAAGTTCGGAAGGTAGGAGAGGAGGTACAAGGGGAAGTAGAGCTGTGAGGACGGATCGTGAGTCGTCCTTGAATAGCTCAATATATAGAGCACTTGTTCGCGAAAGGCAAAGGTCTCGAGTCTCGGGCTGGCACATAGTTTTAATCTGCCAGGAAGTTTCACAATGATGTTGTTGCCCGCAACTGAGCTTGAAGTTAGGAAGACAGTATAACAGCTAAAGAATAAGAAGTCAGCAGGCATAGATGAGGTTCCTGTTTTTGTTCTGAAGGCGTGTGTAGATAGCATACAAGCCCTGTTAACAAATATAATTAATAAATCCTTTAGTTTAGGTGTTATTCCAGAGTACCTAAAGCATGCACGAATGTTTACTAAAGAAACGTGATGTGGAAAGCATTGAAAACTACAGGCCAGTTTCACCACTGTCTTGTTCATCAAAAATCATAATAGCAGTCATGAAAGAGAGAGTAATAAGTTACACGACTAAATACAGCCTTTTTATCGAAGCACAGTTTCGTTTCAGAAGTGGAGGGATGGTCGTGTTACACGCATTTTCTTACACTTGCCCAAAGCGTTCCACACTGTTGACCCTAAAATACTACTGAGTAAGCTAGAAGCGCTAGGTATAAGAGGACCAGCGAATGTGGGGTTTCAGTCTTACTTGGAAAACAGAGTGCAAAAGGTGGAGACTGTTGACACGTCTGCTGTTGATGCAATGTTAGTAAAGCAGTTGTCAAACAAGAAATATTTGAACATAGGTGTCCCGCAAGTTAGTGTATTGGGTCCAATTCTGCTTTTAATATGTATTAATGGCTTTGCAGGAAGTGTAAGACATGGAGAAAAGGTTCTCTTTGCCGATGACAGCAACATCATAGTCATTCATAAAACATCAGAACTCCTATTATGGGCAAGTGTACCAGTATCTTTGGCTGTTCAGTATAATGTTTAGACAGCGAATTAGGAACCAGATTTTAAATTATAAAACATTTCTAGGGGCAGATATGGACTCTGACAACAATTTATTGATTATGAACTGGAGAGTAAACCTGAAGAAACTGCAAAAAGGAAGGAAGTGAAGGAGATGGGACCTGGATTAACTGAAATAATCATAGATTGTAGAGGGTTTCAAAAGGAGCATTAAGGGACGATTGACAAGAACAGGGAAAAGGAATACACTAGAAGAAGTATTGGTAGCTTTGAGAGACGAAACAGTAAAGGCAGCAAAGGATCAAGTAGTTAAAAGGCTGGGGTTAGTAGGAATCTTTGGATAAGACAAGAGATATTGAATTTAATCGATGAAAGGAGAAAATATAAAAATGCAATAATGAAGAGGGTGATAGGGAATACAAACGTCTAAAAATTGAAACCGACAGGAAGTGCAAAATGGCTAAGCAGGAATGGTTAGAGGACAAATGTACAGGTGTAGACGCGTATATCACTAGGGGTAAGAGAGATATTGCCTACAAGAAAATTAAAGAGACCTTAGAAGAAAAGAGAACCACTTGTACGAATATCAAGAGCTCACGTGTGAAACCAGTCGTAGGCACAGAAGGATAAACAGAAACGTGGAAGGAGTATATAGAGGGTCTATACAAGGGAGATATACTTGAGTACATAATATTCTATTACAGCGCTTGTTGCCTTAGAAGAGCCAGCCAAGGGAAAACTCTTCCATCTGGTGAGCAAGATGTATGAGGCAGGCGAAATAGCCTCAGACTTCAAGAAGAATATAATAATTCCAATTTCAAAGAAAGCAGGTGCTGACAGGTGTGAAAATTACCAAACTATCAGTTTAATAAGTCACGGCTGCAAAATTCTAACATGAATCCTTTACAGAAGAATGGAAAAACCGGTAGAAGCCGACCTCGGGGAAGATCGTAGAGGGAGACCAAGGGATGCATAGAGTAAGCAGATTAAGAGGGATGTAAGTTGCAGTAGTTATTCGAATAGGAAGAAGCTTGCACGGGATAGAGTACCATGGAGAGCTGCATCAAACTAGTCAAATGGTTCAAATGGCTCTGAGCACTATGGGACTCAACTGCTGAGGTCATCAGTCCCCTAGAACTTAGAACTAGTTAAACCTAACTAACCTAAGGACATCACAAACATCCATGCCCGAGGCAGGATTCGAACCTGCGACCGTAGCGGTCTTGCGGTTCCAGACTGCAGCGCCTTTAACCGCACGGCCACTTCGGCCGGCTCAAACTAGTCTTCGGACAACAACAACAACAACAAACGACATATGATAGCTGAAGCTGTACATTTAAAGTTACGTGCCTACTGGCTCTGTAACAGTCATATATTGAACTTCTATCTTGCTAGAGCACTTTTGCACGTTTTTTACGGATACTCAAATCTCACTGCGCGTCCAGTAAGGCCACAGAGAGGCCATATTTTAAAATAATTAATTAAATTTAAAATTTAAATTTAAAAATTAATTTAAAGGATAATTATTTTAAAATAATTAATTAAATTTAAAATTTAAATTTAAAAATTAACTTAAAATAATTTCGCACCCTTTTCAATCTAATGACATGTACATTTATTTAATGATTTTGTATGACTTTTTTATCGTTTAGGGTGTCCCAGAAGGAATGGTCAGTATTCAGGGATATAGTACGAACGATCATTCGAAGCCAAAAAACCAGTAGACATGCTCTCAAAATGGATACGTTAATAGCTATGAACACTTCTTCATCTCCGCCATCGTGAGACACATGTTTCCTACTGAAAAAGTGCTCATACCTCTTAAGACATGTATTTTTGAGCTCATTTTTACTAGACTTTCTTGCTTCGAATGATCGTTCCTGTCGTATCCCTGAATATTTACTATTCCTCCTGGGACACCCTGTATAGGATCATTCAGGCCCCTTTATTGTCCTGCTATAAACAAAAATAACTTTACTTGCTGAACATTTAAAATACTTACTACATTTTTCAGTTTGGTGCTTTCCATATAGCTTTCGAATTATGCATAGTCCTTCAGACTGTATTATGGTCTTATTTTCTGAACAAATTTTCTCGCATAGCTTTCGTATTATGCATAACTATTCAGACTGCTTTATCGCTCTATTTTCAGCACAAATAACTTTGTCGTCGTTGTTGTGGTCTTCAGTTTGATGCAGGTCTCCACGCTAGTCTGTCCTGTGCGAGCCTCTTCAGCTGCTGAACCTGCCTACTGTATTCATCTATGGATCTCTCTCTACAATTTTTACCACCAAACACTTCCATCCAGCAGTAAATTGGCGAACCCTTGATATCTCAGAACGTCTCCTATCAGCCAAACCCTTTTTTTAGTCAAGTTGTGCCACAAATTTCTTTTCTTCCCAGTTCTATTCAGCATCTTCTCACGCCACATTTTAGAAGCTTCTATTCTCTTCTCGTCTGAACTGCTTATCGTTCACGTTTCATTTCCATACAAGGCTACACACTAGACAAACACCTTCGGAAAAGACTTCCTAACACTTAAATCAATGACGAACAAAATTTCAGACTTTTAGCTGCAGTTGGGCACTGAGCGAATCAACGGCGACAGATCAAAATTTGTGCCGGACAGGGAGTCGAGCCGGCCGCGATGGTCTAGCGGTTCTAGGCGCGCAGTCCGGAACCGCGCGACTGCTACGGTCGCAGGTTCGAATCCTGCCTCGGGCATGGATGTGTGTGATGTCCTTAGGTTAGTTAGGTTTAAGTAGTTCTAAGTTCTAGGGGACTGATGACAACAGTAGTTAAGTCCCATAGTGCTCAGAGCCATTTGAACCATTTTGAACCAGGGAGTCGAACCCGGATTTTCCGTTTTACGCAGCGGTCGCCTTACCGCCTCGGCTATGCGGGCACGTCCCACATATCTCGATATGCCGCACGCTACAGAGTAGCCCCCCCTATCCATTACTCCACTTATTCACAGCCTAACTGCATCCCCGCAAGGTTTCGGATACTGATGGGCACCTGCAGTGAAATATCGTAACGCCGTCTGGCGTCTACATTATATATGAATGGTGTCTGTTTATTGGGACATGAATGTCAAGCATCGTAAGTTTTGGGTGGCAGATGAACTATAATGAGCAAGGATGGCTCCATAGCGTTTTGTCATTTGTAGAGTGCGTGCCATTAGGCTTCGCCTCCGTTGTCAGGGCCGTTTGGTTTGCGACTCGCTATTGAGTAGGCACCTTTAATTCAAAATTCACTGCTAGACTTACCAGATGAACTATGGTGTAGATTGATCTTATACGATAGAGACATGCCATCTATGATGTAGTTGGATGGCTTACTACCAACCAATCTCTTCTGCCTTGGCTACTGGAGGCCGTTTACCAACAGCATATGGGCCAACCGAGGCATAACTGACTTCCATATTTCTTTGAAGGTTCGTGAGGATTCGCAATCTTTTCCATTGTGCTTGATTTGGAAGAATTTTATTTTATTGCATGCTTTATAGTCGTCTAAATGTTTTGCAACGTAGAGTTGTCAATAGAAACAAGTATCAACAGAACTTCAATTTTATTTGAAAGACATTGTAGTTATTTAGGAAATTAAGGGGATGGGTCCGGGATAAGCTGAAAGAACCAGGGGTTAGAGTTACAGAGAGAGCATTACACAGACTGACTGAAACAGGGATAAGGAACGCAGTAGAAGGTAAATGGGTAGCCTGGGAGATGAAATACTTAAGAAAGCAGAGAATCAAGTAGGGAAAACGACGGCGTCCAGTAGAAACCCTCGGATAGCAGAAGATATCGACGTTGATTGTCACAAGGAGAAACTATGTGAATGTAGCAAACTGAACAGTGCGGGCTTTCAAAACGACTACGCACTCTCCGACTCAGAGTTGCGATATTAAAAGTTTTGGCTGGTTTCGTTGTCTAGGGGCTGGGATACGTAGTTGCCGCATTACAAGTCAAATACTGCTGAGTCTAAGGTATACAGTGTGAATAGACACATGAATCGAATGGTCGAAGTTTCCTATCACTCGGCAATTGCAAATTTTGAAAGTAACATATAAATTTATAAATGCAAGATTTCAATTAAATAAAATCTGCAGGTACTATCTTAACGACTTTAAATGATGACTACGACAGTAGAAGACCTTTTGAGAATGCCGTATATTTCTGCAAAACGCTTACTGGTGTCAATAACCAAGCAATTAAATAAAATATAAGCTGAATAACAGGGAAACAATAGATTCCTATTGCACGTAATTAGTTATGAACAACATAGCTCGCGAGATATTCACTTCTAAACGCACACTACGTATTCACTGTAGAAAACTCGGAAATCTCACAAGTTCACAAGTCCGCACTCCGAAGAATTTCTATCTCTCGCGATCACGCGCAAACCGCTGCACACTCCAAGTCTCTGCCGCGACTGTGCCGTCGCGCCTTCACGTCCAGCACTTTCCGTATCTTGTCCCGCACCGTCCAGCACTGCCGCACTCCCGGAACCCCTCGTGTCCTTTCCGGAAACTCGCTTTCATCCGGTCTCCCCATTCACGAGCGCTGGGATTGGCTAGAACGCTCGCGCCATGTCTTCATGCCAACGCACAGCCACGATCATAATGAAACATATTTAAGCACATACGAAATACTGGATTTACATTTAACTACTTGAAATTAAATGAATATTCCTACGGCTGGACCCTAAACACGCTCTAACACAAATTATTAAAAACATAAACAATTAAATAAGCATATATCAAAAGAAAAGAGGCAAAAGGTAGGCCAGAAGCCTAATGTCTCTGGGCTTTCTAAAACACAATAAATAATTGACCAGTTTCTTCATCAATAACATATGTCGGATATTAACAAAGACATAGATGAATCAATATATGTATATAAGCATGCTGCTACCGTTTTTTCGTGTAACTGTGGAGTACTTATGGCCTGACGCGCCGATAGTAATCGGCCACTTTGACCTCCAATAAGTCATGTACTATTCAAGTTACATGCCTGTAATTTATACCAATTTAGGTTTACACTAATAGCTTTCTAAAGACACGGCGATCGACAAAATCGGATGAAGCGTTTATATTTTGGAAATTCTTTGCTGGGTGTTACTTGTACAATTTATCGTCAGATACTAAACTTTAAAATAATAAAGATATTGAAAATCTAACTACACCATCAGAATCATCGTGCAAATAATAGTAATGTACATGTTTCTTTTTGAGGTATCATGATTCATCTGGCTACTATTAATTTCTATACGAACTGTGAAATGTCTGCCATTGAGGCTTCACAAAGTCCACTATCTTTGGCACTCCCGGCGTGTCTCCTTCATCGACACAAAGCACCGTCCTCGTCACAGCGGAAATCCCAGCCACGCGGCTGTACCGGCCGTTGCGCGGCATCACGCGGTTGCTAAGCTAACGTTTAGCACCACGTGGTCGCTGTCGGGGCGCGACCCGCCGAGAGACGCCAGCTCGGAACTTAGAAATTTTCAGGGCGCCACAACTCGCCCGTTACCTCACAACAGGCAAAAAGAAATACAGACGTCTGAAAGTGAGATTGACTAGAAGTGCAAAATGACAAAACAGAAATAGCTACACAATAAATCCAAGGATTTAGAACCAAGCATAACTAGCGATGTATGCTGCCTGTAGAAAAATTAGAGATATCTTTGGAAAAAAGAGAAACAAACGTATTGTAACAACAACGTCGTTGTACTATTGTACATATAAGTAAATTTTTTTTCCATCTGATTTTTCGATAAACTTGAGTAATTGATGTTCTGCTTTCATTTCTTTTTTTTTGTTTCATGTCATTGTGTTAAGAAAACTGTAAACAAATTTCAATGTGAATATTAATGTTTATGTCAAATGTCAAGCAATATTGTAATAGAATTGAAAGGTAACAAATGTTGAAACTGTTGTAACATGTTTAAAATTATAGCTGTGCGTCTGGTCCATACGTAGGCAATGTGTTAGGATATGTAGAATGCAAAACCTCAGGTGAATACCCAGCTTGTAAGGGAGCGGTAAAAGGTGGATGGCAGGCGAGCGCGGGAAAATGCGCACGGGCGCTGCACGGCACAACGGGCTCAGCAGTATTAGTTGGAGATTGGCATTGGCCTGAGCAACACGTTCTGGAGCGAGGAGGCTCTCCTGGAAGACGTAGTTTCATTGAGCCTCGGGTATGCTGTTCCAACGCCTATACAGCATGGCAAAATTCCATAGGCGCTAAATGGAAAAGTATTGCGACGCTAAGAAGAAGTAAAGTGCCGATACATCAAGAGCCATAACTGTGGTTGTATGTGTGCTCTGTGCCTCGCCATCTCGCCGCCTGCCAACCGCCGCATCGATACGAACAGGTTGAAACTTTTACTACTGTATTCGTATGGACCAGTGTTACTTTTGTTCCATACTGTTCAATAACAACTTAATAACAACTTAAATTTTACCAGAACTTTCATATCATTTAATTATCCTCACAACTAACCTAGATAGGATCCTTTCCAAATGTTGTGCAATCCGAGTGTCCCGAGATGAAAAATTAAAGTTTGTGTTAATAATAATTACTTGCAGACCTAACTATGTTAGAATGGTGTTTAAAGAACTGTTTTGTTAATGAATCAGTAAATGAATAACGAAGGTCTGACAAAGTTGGAAGATAACTTTAATATTGATTTAGTAATGAAGTTTAATCATTTCGAGACAGATATAAAGGTATTTCAATGAGTAGGAAATAAGATAAAGAGAGTAGTTACTCATATATTGGAAATCTTGAGCGCATAATGGTGTCAGTAATTACTTTTTTTAACACAGTAATCATAACAGTTTCAAGGTCCTCCCCCCCCCCTTTTTTTTTTATTCATTTGAATTCTGAAGTGTTCTAAATTGATTTGACCAGCAAAAGTTAAAGTCATTATAAAAGCCAAAATTTATCAATGTTTTATCTTTATTAAAATTGACATTTTGTTTGTGGCTCGAAATTACTATTTCTAGGGTAACCTATGCCCGATTTTAATCAGATCAATAGACAGTACGACGTTTGGTAGTATACATTATAGTGTAGTGTTACGTATTCATGGTTTTTCCATATCAGTACAGAAAGTGAAACTATCAGTTCAACAGATTTTCTAGTTCTAAAATTTACTATATTATGCAGTGTTACTACGTGTTGTTTTGCATGAATGTACATCAACTTGTACAGAGAAGAAACTCAGTTAATGCCTAATTAGGCTGGCGACCGTATTATTAACAAATTGGTAGCATCTGCTGTGTTGCTTTTTGTCCGTCCTGACGTTTAGTTATATTTCGGACTTATTTGACGTATCATTGTTATTACAGAGTGGGTGTAAGTCTGATTTGCCACCATTCAGGTACACGCGGTCAATATCTATACAAAAATCCTGTATTGTAAGGTGAACCCCACTCACTTACCATAGTACAGGCTTTAAGGAGTATTGTGTGCCACAAGCGCACGTTACAGTATGAATACCAAGAGGTTCGATGGCAAGCCAGTATACAAAAAAAAGGAAAGCTGAAAGCAATACACAGACGAGGTATACAACGAAAATGAATTCCAAGGTATTGTTATAGAAAGGGAAGAGAAAGAAGATATGATACTGCGAGAAGACTTTGGCAGAGCACTGAAAGAACTAAGCGGAAAGAAGGCCCTGGTTTAGAAAACATTCCCTCAAAATCATTGAGATTCTTTCACTATTCCATCTTGTATGCAAGAGATATGAGATAGGCAAAATATCTTAAGAGTCCAAGAAGAATGTAATAATTGCAGTTTCAAGGAATGCTGGTGTTGGCGGGTGTGAATATTACGGCAACATCTGTTTAATAAGTAATGCTTGCAAAATAATGTCACAAATTATTTGTAGAAGAATGGGAAACTGATAGAAGAGTACCTCGGGGAAGATCAGTTTGGATTCCGAAGAAATGTAGGAACACGCGATGCGAAACTGACACTGACAATTGCCTTAGAAGACTGAAGAAAGGGAGAAGACATACACTAACAGAAAAAAATCCCAACACCAGAGAGGAGTTATACGACGTAAAAGGAAGTTGGGAGGCGTATTTCTACATCTGAAAGATGATGTCTATTCAAGTTTCGCGCCAGTCGCGTTGGAGTGGCGCTAGTAGCGTCAAAATGGTTCAAATGGCTCTGAGAACTATGGGACTTAACATCTCAGGTCATCAGTCCCCTAGAACTCAGAACTACTTAAACCTAACTAACCTAAGGACATCACACACATCCATGCCCGAGGCAGGATTCGAACCTGCGACCGTAGCGGTCGCTCGGTTCCAGACTGTAGCGCCTAGAATCGTAGTAGCGCCACTATGAAGATGAAAACCAGGTTTTCTTTAAACACACTATAATGGTCGTGAGTGTTAAATACGTTTGTGACTGAACGTGGTGAGATGTTGTTACCCAAGAATGCCTTTAAGGCGACAAAGACATCACTATCAATACCTCACTGAGTTTGAAAGGGGTCGTGTTATAGGGCTGCGAGAAGTTGGATGTTCTTTCTCCGATATTGCAGAAAGACTTGACAGGAATGTGGCCACTGTAAATGATTGATGGCAGCGGTGGTCACGAGAATGTATGGTCGCAAGAGAACCGGGCTACGGACGGCCAAGTGGCATTGTCGAGAACGAACACCATCGTGTTCGGCGAATGGCTCTGGCGCATCGCACTGCATCTGCGACAGCAATATGAGCAGCAACTGGAATCAAAATGACACAATGAACTCTTACAAATCGGTTGCATCAAGGACAGCCCCGAGCCAGACGCCCTGTAGCGTGCATACCAGCCAACGGCCTTGCCGCAGAGGTAACAATGGTTCCCGTCAGATCACCGAAGTTAAGCGCTGTCGGGCAGGGCTAGCACTTTGATGGGTGGCCATCCGGTGTGCCGAGCGCTGTTGGCAAGCGGGGTGCATTCAGCCCTTGTGGGGCAAACTGAGGAGCTACTTGATTGAGAAGTAGCGGCTCCGGTCTCGGAAACTGACTTACGGCCAGGAGAGCGGTGTCCTGAAAACATGCCCCTCCATATCCGCATCCAGTGACGCCTGTGGGCTGAGGATGACATGGCGGTCAATCGGTACCTTTTGGCCTTCATAGCCTGTGCGGGATGAGTTTAGTTTCGTTAGCGTGCATTCCACTGACGCATACCATCGTCGTTTACTACTTCAGTGGTGACAAGCGTGAGCTCATTGTTGGGCCGGGTGGACGTCCGTTGTATTTCCTGATGAAAGCTGGTTCTGCCTCGGTGGCAGTGATAGCAGAGAGTTGATGAGGAAGAGGTCAGTTTAGTGCCTGCAAAATCAACAGGTCTGCATGCTAGGCACTCTGGACCTGCACCTGGAATTATGGTCTGGGGTGCGATTTCGAATGACAGCAGGAGCACTCTCGTGGTTATTCCACGCACCCTCGCTGCAAAGTTGCTCGTCAATCTGGTGATTCAACCTACTGTACTACCATTCATGAACTGCATGTCAGGGGGTGCTTTCCAACTGGATAACGCTCGTCCACACATAGCTGTTGTAACCCAACATGCTGACAGAGTGTCGACATGTTGCCTCGTCTGCTAGATCACCACGTCTGTCTCTAATCAAGCACATTTCGGACATCAACAGGCGACAACTACAGCGACATCCGCTAGCAGCGTTAATCGTCCCTGTATTGATCTACGAAGTTTAACAGGCATGGAACTCCATCCTGCAAATGGGAATCTGGCCCCCGTACAACACAACTCAAGCACGTTTGCATGCTTGTATTCAACTTTCTCGCGGTTACACCGGTTATTAACGTATCAGAAATTCACATTTGGAACCGCTTGTCTCGCAAAAACATTAACCTGTAATATTGCAACGTTAATCACTTAAATTGTTGCACAGATAAATGTATTTCAGAAATTTCATTACTCTTGAGGTTTTGTATACAGCCGGCCGGTGTGGCCGTGCGGTTCTAAGCGCTTCAGTTTGGAACCACGTGACCGCTACGATCGCAGGTTCGAATCCTGCCTCGGGCATGGATGTGTGTGATGACCTTAGGTTAGTTAGATTTAAGTAGTTCTAAGTTCTAGGGGACTGATGACCTCAGTAGTTAAGTCCCATAGTGCTCAGAGCCATTTTTTTTTTTTTTTGTATACATGCAGTACCTGTTCTTTTGAGACGGCCAGTGATTTCTTCAGTGCAGATGCACAACTGGCTCGAACTCCTACGAGAATCGGCGAAATGCTAAGGAGCATAATGAGCACGAGGCACTACATACGTAGTGTGTGGATGAGTTGGGAATTTCGATTTGACGGAAGGCGTCCTAGCGTAGTCCGTGCAGCTGCAAACTGTGTTCGGATGTCGGCCGCCTCGTGTTTGTAATTCCATTCTGACGCAATGTTGTCTTGCGCCGTGATGTCGTCCATAGCTCCCAGGAACATTCCACGTACAGATACCGTCAGTTTTAGTTTTGACAAGTCCACGCGTCACGTGCAGCCTTGTTCGTTAGAAATTCATGATTGGCTTGTAGATATGGTCAGGGTCACTTCAGAACACGTTCACACGGCTTACTTCGATTCTGCATCGTATGTGTTTCATGTCAGGTTTCTAGATCCGCTTCAGATTGACAGGCTCCTTTTGCGGCACGGACAACAAATGCCTTTCACTCATTGCAATGGCTCTAACAGTATGGATATTCTGGCGAACGCGGGCCGGCCGATGTGGCCGAGCGGTCCTAGGTGCTGCAGTCTGGAACCGCGCGACTGCTACGGTCGCAGGTTCGAATCCTGCCTCGGGCATGGATGTGTGTGATGTCCTTAGTTTAGTTAGGTTTAAGTAGTTCTAAGTTCTAGGGGACTGATGACCTCAGATGTTAAGTCCCATAGCACTCAGAACCATTTCTTTGGCGAACGCGGAGGCAGAACACACGAATGTTACGATGTTTAACCTTCCACCCCAAGCTGATGACAGTTTTCTCAAGACCGTCCTGCTTCCGACTAGGGATCTACCGAATGTACGCCGGGAACTCTGATCCACTCAACATCGCTTATAAGTTTATCTCGGAGTTCGATCCGTGACATGGTGGTCAAACGGAATATTCCCTCTCATTTTCAGGCTTGTGGATACCGGGTAAACATAATTTACACAGGACAAGAAGGTACCTGTCTTATACACTCCTGGAAATGGAAAAAAGAACACATTGACACCGGTGTGTCAGACCCACCATACTTGCTCCGGACACTGCGAGAGGACTGTACAAGCAATGATCACACGCACGGCACAGCGGACTCACCAGGAACCGCGGTGTTGGCCGTCGAATGGCGCTAGCTGCGCAGCATTTGTGCACCGCCGCCGTCAGTGTCAGCCAGTTTGCCGTGGCATACGGAGCTCCATCGCAGTCTTTAACACTGGTAGCATGCCGCGACAGCGTGTACGTGAACCGTATGTGCAGTTGACGGACTTTGAGCGAGGGCGTATAGTGGGCATGCGGGAGGCCGGGTGGACGTACCCCCGAATTGCTCAACACGTGGGGCGTGAGGTCTCCACAGTACATCGATGTTGTCGCCAGTGGTCGGCGGAAGGTGCACGTGCCCGTCGACCTGGGACTGGACCGCAGCGACGCACGGATGCACGCCAAGACCGTAGGATCCTACGCAGTGCCGTAGGGGACCGCACCGCCACTTCCCAGCAAATTAGGGACACTGTTGCTCCTGGGGTATCGGCGAGGACCATTCGCAACCGTCTCCATGAAGCTGGGCTACGGTCCCGCACACCGTTAGGCCGTCTTCCGCTCACGCCCCAACATCGTGCAGCCCGCCTCCAGTGGTGTCGCGACAGGCGTGAATGGAGGGACGAATGGAGACGTGTCGTCTTCAGCGATGAGAGTCGCTTATGCCTTGGTGCCAATGATGGTCGTATGCGTGTTTGGCGCCGTGCAGGTGAGCGCCACAATCAGGACTGCATACGACCGAGGCACACAGGGCCAACACCCGGCATCATGGTGTGGGGAGCGATCTCCTACACTGGCCGTACACCACTGGTGATCGTCGAGGAGACACTGAATAGTGCACGGTACATCCAAACCGTCATCGAACCCATCGTTCTACCATTCCTAGACCGGCAAGGGAACTTGCTGTTCCAACAGGACAATTCACGTCCGCATGTATCCCGTGCCACCCAACGTGCTCTAGAAGGTGTAAGTCAACTACCCTGGCCAGCAAGATCTCCGGATCTGTCCCCCATTGAGCATGTTTGGGACTGGATGAAGCGTCGTCTCACGCGGTCTGCACGTCCAGCACGAACGCTGGTCCAACTGAGGCGCCAGGTGGAAATGGCATGGCAAGCCGTTCCACAGGACTACATCCAGCATCTCTACGATCGTCTCCATGGGAGAATAGCAGCCTGCATTGCTGCGAAAGGTGGATATACACTGTACTAGTGCCGACATTGTGCATGCTCTGTTGCCTGTGTCTATGTGCCTGTGGTTCTGTCAGTGTGATCATGTGATGTATCTGACCCCAGGAATGTGTCAATAAAGTTTCCCCTTCCTGGGACAATGAATTCACGGTGTTCTTATTTCAATTTCCAGGAGTGTATGTAAGGAGAGTGGACACCTCCGTACAAAAGGGCCGCGTCGTGTCACGGTCTTAAAATTCACTTATGAAGAACGTAGAAGGTTAACTTCAGCGGATCTGGTTCCCCAAGGACAGCCATTGCACGTAACCAAGTTTCTGAGGGGCAAGGCGAGCCATTGCGTGATGGTTCTACCACATTTCCGCCGTTAACGTCGGGTAGCGATTCCACCACTGTAGCGTCCGCGCCACCACCACCTCCACTTCAAAACAAGCGAAGACGAACGTAAGATAGTAAGAGTCAAATGATCCCTCTTCGCTTCTCCGCTCTACTAAAAAGATTCCGCCACGCGGGATTAGCCGAGCGGTCTTGGGTGCTGCAGTCATGGACTGTACGGCTGGTCCCGGCGGAGGTTCGAGTCCTCCCTGGGGCATCGGTGTGTGTGTTTGTTCTTAGGATAATTTAGGTTAAGTAGTGTGTAAGCTTATGGACTGAAGACCTTAGCAATTAAGTCCCATAAGATTTCACACGCATTTGAAAATTTTGAAAAAGATTCCGGTGGAGAGGGCCCCTCCCCTCCCTGATTTTTAGAAATGATGATAACATGTCGGTTGCTGTTCAAGACTCCCGAGACCGAGACCGCCTCTCCGAAATCACCTGAGGATAGATCTGCTCCGGCGCTCCGGACAATATCTACGGACTTGCCAGACATCCGTGACTCTGTAACGCATTGCCCCCCCCCCCCTTTCTTCTGCGCCTCCTGACGGGAAAAGCATGCAACAAGCCGCTGCTGATCAGAACCAGATCGTCCCAAGTACGCCAGTGGAACATGTGATGTGTGATGAGGTTCGGTTTGTGGGGCGCTCAACTGCGCGATCATCAGCGTCCATAAAAAGTCCCAATTTTGTACACAGTCCAATTTTGCCACGGTCGCGAATGATGACGACGATGATGAAATGATGAGGACAACACAAACATCCAGTCCCCGGGCAGAGAAAATCCCCAACTCGGCCGGGAATCGAACCCAGGACCCCGTGATCCAGAGGCAGCAACGCTAGACAATAGAGGAACATGTGGTGATGGTAAAAGACGTACCATCAGTTTTCGTTTCCGTTGATTCCCAGGAGTCGCACCACCCACTCGTGGAAGAGTGAAGTGCATCCTCTGCACCTGATGCTGAATTTCCGCAGGATCCCTTCACGTTGCCCCATGCGGCAGCCGCCTTCCCACACAGCCGCAACAAACAGCATTTTCAACCTGAGCGCGCCGCATCGCAAAAAAAGAAAAAACAGAAAGAGCGTGAAAGAGAGGGATTCCCCTCTTTACATTCAGATTCATCCACTGACTCTGCCATGGGCTGTTAACGCTCATTTGCAAGTAATCAGCTGCATAGTTTTGGCAAGAAATAGATGCGAGCCTATACTTTTCTTGCCTTGAATGTGAACAGAATCAGTTCCGAGCTTAGACTTGCGGCTCTGAGACAACTTATTTACCGTTCGAGTGGAGACGTGATATTTTTGCAAAAACTACTAGTTGACACATTTTTCTATTCCGGCGTTTGTGCTTTTATGTGGCTCCTGAACTATCTACTGGCATTGCGTTACTTTACAGAGAGGAATACTGATTTAGAAGTATTTCATAACAGATGAGGAACAGGCTGCACAGCAGGTCACAGAAGGTACTGGGCCTTTGTACCACTTTCAGTACGATGGAATAGTGAAACAGCAACAACAGCCAAACACACACACACACATAAACGCAAGTTCTGAGAGAAAATAGGTCACTGGTACAACACAACTGGCAAACTAAATTCCCTGTTTAAACTTCCATTCGTCTTTTTTTCTTACTTGACACTAACTGTCTCAGACAATTTACACCCACGGTGTACACAGATTGTCCCTCCTAAGAGTCGTCAGTCACATTTTCTCTGGTTTTTCGGAATATATTGGAATTTCTTTTATTGCAATGTGCAGTTGAGGTCAGCCCAAACAAATACTGGTCGTAACGTCATTCATTCCACATCCAGTGTCGTCCGAAAGCGTCTGCTTGTTTCCAGTTACAAACGGAATGGTTATTAAAGCGAAATTTTACGAGTTCATTCGATAACACATAGTCCCAAATTATTCTACTGCTATATTCGTTTTATCGATATGTGTTAACACCGTCAGTAAAACACGAATAATAACGAGTACTCCAGCAGCGACATCACTGCCCTGGCCTGCGCTGACTGCCATCGTCATGAAACAGTGCTGTTCAGTCGCTGCTTGAGTACTCGCTGTTCACCGCGCGGGATTAGCCGAGCGGTCTCAGGCGCTGCAGTCATGGACTGTGCGGCTGATCCGGCGAAGGTTCGAGTCCTCCCTTGGGCATGGGTGTGTGTTTGTCTTTAGGATAATTTAGGTTAAGTAGTGTGTAAGCTTAGGGACTAATGACCATAGCAGTTAACTCCCATAGGATTGGTTCAAATGGCTCTGAGCAGTATGGGACTTAACATCTGAGGTCATCAGTCCCCTAGAACTTAGAACTACTTAAACCTAACCAACCTAAGGATATCACACACATCCATGCCCGAGGCAGGACTCGAACCTGCGACAGTAGCGGTCGCGCGGTTCCAGACTAAAGCGCCTAGAACCGCTCGGCCACAACCCCATAAGATTTCACACACACACTCGCTGTTCTCGGTGTTTTACTGCTCCTGTTAATACATACTGCTAAAACGAATTTCGCGCTACACTTATTTGGTATTGCTCTATCGAATGGGCAAATAAATTTCCACTTAAAGAATCATTTTCTTTGAATCGGGAAATAAACCAACGCTTTCCATCGATACTAGTCGTCGCATGAACGACGTGTTGAGCAGAATTGTTTGGGCTGACTTTAGCTACAGATTACAGAAAATAAAGTTCAAATAAGTGCCGAAACTTCAGAGAAAATGCGCATAACTTCTCTCAAGAGTGACACCCTTTATAAATATACAAGGTGTCTCACATCTTTTGGAGCAGACTGAAATACGTGATAGTGGGTCCACAACCGATTACATTGAGTTAGGCTGGTCAGAAATGCATCTTTATTGTGTACACCGCACAATAACAACGTAGCTCATAGTAATTGTTAAAAGCGACGACCGCCAATCTCAGTGCGCGTACTGCAACGGCACATGCAGTTCTGCCACACTCTCGCAAAAATCCCGGGCGTGTTGCACACTCGAACAGGCATCGGGTGATACACAGCATACATCCCTCACCACTAAACAGACATCCTATAAGCACCGCACAATAACAACGTACCTCATACTAATTGTTAAAAGCGACGACCGCCAATCTCAGTGCGCGTACTGCAACGGCACATGCAGTTCTGCCACACTCTCGCAAAAATCCCGGGCGTGTGTTGCACACTCGAACAGTCATCGGGTGATACACAGCATACATCCCTCACCACTAAACAGACATCCTATAAGCAACTTAGCTCAGAGCATGACGGCCGCATGCATGGCACCTGCGCCGCATGCACACCACTATCCCTGGTGATGGTTGGCTGATTGATTTGGGGGAGGGGACCAAACAGCTTGGTCATCAGTCCCGTCGGATAAGGGAAAAACGGGGACGGAAATCGGCTGTGCCCTTTCAAAGGAACCATCCCGGCATTTGTCTGAAACGATTTAGGGAATTACGGAAAACCTAAATCAGGACGTCCGGATGCGGGTTTGAACCGTCGCCCGCCCGAATGCGAGTCCAGTGTGCAACCACTGCGCCACCTCGCTCGGTAACCCTGGTGTCAGTTGTCCATTGCATCAGACAGCTTTAAGATGGAACGTTACTCGTCAAGAGAGTTCGCAGACATGCACTTCATGTACGGTGTGGCAGGATGTAGTGCCTGTAAAGCGACACGAATGTGCAGAGAAAGCTTTCCCAACACGCTTCAACCTCAATGGAAGAAGTTTATCTTCGCTGATACCATCTTACAAGAGGTGGGTCGTTTACACACAGAGTGCCAGCCTAGGTTCCCGCCAAAGACATTTCCGAACACCAGACTTTGATGAGACGGTGTTGTATCGCGTGGCCGATCACCCAGCAACAAGCACCGGTCAACTTCCCCGTGAAATGCACACGTCGAAGGATTCAATGTGGAGAATCCTGGTGGAACAGGTATTCTGCCCCTATCTTAAAGAACGTGTGGAAGCTCTGGGACCAACGTATTTTGAGCCCAACATTTAATTCTCGTTGTGGATTATCTACCGCAGTGCTATCGTGCTGAACTTCTTACAGTTTGTATCGTTCACGGATAAGGCCTCATTTACCCGTATGGTGTTTTCAACAGTTGCAACAGCCATGGCGGAAGCGAGGACAATCCCCACGCCACCAACGCCGGTGGTCAATAGGAACGAGTCTCTGTCAACGTATGGTCGGGCATTGTCCAAGGTCACCTAACAGGACCTTATTTGCTGCCTTCCGCCTGACTGGCCCACGTTACCTGGTGTTCCCGCGAGGTGTTCTGCCACAGTTGTTGGAAACTGTAGCCCTTGTTGACCGTGAAAGGACGTGGTTTAGCACGACGGTGCATCAGTTCACTTCGATATTAATGTCCGTGAGCACCTGAACAACACGCACCCTCATCGTTGGACAGGAAGGGGAGATGCTGACCCATGGCCAGTAGAATTGCCGGATCCCACAACTCTGGACTTTTTCCTCTCCCCTTTCGTCAATATTTCATTCCCTTAGGGGCCGAATTTCCAAAACACTGAAACACATATTTTTTATTTCTTACTGAGAAATTAAGTACAGTAGAGTCCCGTTAATCCGAACTAGTTGGGACCGGACCTTGTTCGGATTACCAATTTGTTCGGATTAGCCGGAATTACGGTGGCGAGTTTCTAGAATGAGGTATACTAAGGAGATAAGTAGGTACACCATGGTAACAAATGGGAATAAGTGTGAGAACAATGACTCACTCTCACTCCCTGTCCTTGTTGTGTATTCTTGAGACATTTGTCGTGTCTGAGGTCAGTGTACTGCCAATTGGTTCGCAAAGCGCTCGACTGTGTTAGTTATTGATCGCTGGCGCGCGTAACAGTTGTGTTGCATTCGTTCAGGTGTAGTGGTGTACGTATTTTCGTCATGAGTAAACGGAAACATACAACGTTAACCCTCAAAGAAAAACTGAATACTTTGAAGTGGACAGAGAATGGAAAGAATGTATCTAAACTGACAACGGAACTGGATGTTGGAAAAGCAACCATTTGTGATTGGAAGAAGAACCGAGTGAAGCTTGAACAGTCCTGTCCAACGTCTTCGGGAAAAATAATCGAAATTCGGTAGACTTTGAAACAATCCCAGCACGATAAAGTGGATGAAACTCTTTTTCTCTGGTTCATGCAAGAAAGAGAAAGGGGAACTCCTTTGAGTGGAGCACTGGTTCAGGAGAAGGCTGTTTACCTGAACGAGTTAATGAATAGTGATGAGTATTTTAGTGCGAGTACGGGTTAGTTGGACAGATTCAAAGAACGTCATGGAATCCGCCAGCAAACAGTTACTGGAGAGAAGGTTTCTTCTGACCGTGGTGCAGCGAAGGAATACTAGGGTGAGTTTGAAAAAATGATAATAGAGGGAAAGTATTCTCCCCAACAAATTTATAACGCTGACGAGACTGGCCTTGATTTTAGGGCATTGTCAACAAAATGCCTGGTATCAAAAGCAGAAGACCATGCTCCTGGTTTTAAAGTGTGCAAAGATCGTGTGACTATTAGCGTGCAGCAACGCTGCTGGTAATCAGAAGCTGCCTTTAATGCTGATCGGCAAATCTGTTAGGTCCAGAGCTTTTAAGAACTGCATCACGAAGTCCCTGCCCGTATATTATCGCAATCAGAAAAAAGTATGGACCGGTGGTTAGCTGTTTTCTAAGGAAAATCTCCCCGTGAAATCCTTTTGACTGACAACGCGCCATCTCACCCCAGCACTGAGGAATTATGTGATGGAGAAACTGTGGAGAAGTTATTGCCGCCGAATGTTACACCACTTGTACAGCTGATGTACCAGGGCGTACTGCAAACATTAAAACTTATTTACAGAAAATAATTTTTAAGAATGCTGATCCAAGATGATAGCATTCCTTTACTGGACAAAATAAAATAGACCAATGTGAAGGATGTTGTTTATTGGGCCGCTGAGCCATGGCAGAATATTTCAGAAAATACTCTGAGAAAATCATGGAGAAATCTGTGGACATCTCTTGAATATCAGGACAACCTAGTTGAAAATGAAGAAGAAAACCTGCTACAAATGATACAGACAATCTCTGGATGTGAAGAAGCTAGTGAAGGAGACATAGATGAGTGGATGGCAACGGGTGGGGGATGTGTGGAGAACCTTACTGCCGCTGATTTAGTTGCTGCTGTGACTCGAGACCAGGAAGAAGTGGACTGCTGTGACGGAAGTGACAATGAGCCTCAAAGCGACGAATTTCTCATCCGCTATATTATCCCCTTAAGGCTGGACTTTCGAAAAATCTCTCCTTAAATGATGCCTTCTGTATAAGATCAACACGCTCTCCAGATTCTAGGTTTCTATCCTCGGCGGTTAGGTTGGTCAATGATGAGCCAGTCAGGACATTTCCTTGTATACCCACATAACAAAAACATATATTAAATTTTAATTTTTTGTGGAATAAGTAATAATATTGTACCAGAAATGGATTAAAATAGCTCCAGTTCCCTTGTTCCGACCAAGGTTTTTGAGAAGTTTTCTTTGGTTGTCAGGTAAATGCCGGAGTTGGTAAGCCTGTCCCATTGTTCCCCAATGTTCACCTGTATGGCTGAGTGGTCAGTGCAGGTGACCCGAGGTTCGATTCCCTGTACTGCAAGGGAATTTTCCTCGGTGATACGGGGCGCACTCAGTCTCGTGAGGCCACCTGAGGAGTTGCTGTTCCAAGTTCTAGAAACCTGACTACAGGAAGAGGGGTGTGCTGACCACATGCCCCTCCATCCTGCATCCGATAACGCCATTGGCAGAGGATGACACGGCTGTCGGCCGAGCCCGGTTGGATTTTCTAGAGCCAGAACGCGGAACATTACCTTCACTTTTCCCATTTATCACAAAAAATGGTTCAAATGGCTCTGAGCACCATGGGACTTAACATCTGAGGTCATCAGTCCCCTATAACTTAGAACTACTTAAACCTAACTAACCTAAGGACATCACACACATCCATGCCCGAGGCAGGATTCGAACCTGCGACCGTAGCAGTCGCGCGGTTCCGGACTGAAGCGCCTAGAACCGCTCGGTCCCATTTATCGCCAATGCGAATCCCCTCTGCCTTGTTATCAGCGGGCTGGTGAAAATAACGGCGACTTTGTGATGAGCCCGATGTAAATAAAAAAAAAAAAATAAAAAATAAACTGCCCGCTATGTTCGTCGGAGTAGAGAATGAAACAAAAAAAAAAACGAAAATATCACTACGAACGATTTTGTCCCACTTTCATGTGAGAAACTGTCCTACTGGCTCTTCCCTGACTCCTTCACCAATAACGTCGCTGCCGACATATCGTTCCAAACACAATAGACGGAGCCGGCCGCGGTGGGCGAGCGGTTCTAGGCGCTTCAGTCCGGAACCACGTGACTGCTATGGTCGCAGGTTCGTATCTTGCCTCGGGCATGGATGTGTGGGATGTCATTTGGTTGGTTAGGTTTAAGTAGTTCTAAGTCTAGGGGACTGTTGATCTCAGATGTTAAGTCCCATAGTGCTTAGAGCCATGTTTTGAACAACAGACGGAAGTGTGTTGGTCTTCTGTTTGGCTTATTTTTCTTAAGACTGCGTTCTAAGCACGACGTAAGCAAAAATCATTTGGAGGTTTGTTTTTCTTTTTAACGGAACTTTCTCGGAATAGGCGATGAGCACGGATAAGGTAGCAGAGGCAATTACGGCGTAGTAGCGAAGTGTCGAGCAGCAGGCGCCAGGCTAGCGGTCAGCGCGAGGGTCTCATAATGGCCGGGCGTGAACAGCGATTACGCTAACCCCCTTTGTTGCGACTGCTAGCAGAAGGAAAAAAAGACGGCGATAGCAAAAACAGAAAGATAACGCCGCCGGCCGCCGGACGGCCGGTCGCGTTTGTACATGTCCAGTTAAATGACTTGTGACATATTACGTCCTCCGCCTGCCTGATCCTTCATATCTGTAATTTGCAAAACCTTTATCCCGAGTTTGGAAAACATTTTGATTAACAGCCTAACATTAGTTCAGAATCTCAGAGGCCGAGCTGGACATTAGACACAAGTGTTTTAGCCGCAGAAGGGTGAGGAGCGGCCGGCGCGCAGAGGGGTCGCCGAGGGCTAAGCCGCGGAAAAGGGATGTGATCCTTGATAATACTATTCAGCCAGAGAAGAAGGGGTCATAATGCATAGAGAGGGAGCAAATGGCGGAGAAAGATGTAGGGAGGGAGATAGACGTATGGAGGAGAGAGCGAGAGCTGGCGGCAAGGACAGACGCCGCTTGTGCCACGGCGGTGCGGCGGCCGGAAAAAACCGCCGCTTAAAGCCGACGAGCCCGCTATCGCTCTCCTCCTGCCCTCGCAGACCTCGCTGCGCTGCTGGAAGCGTGTTAGTGTTACTGCACGCGCACTCCATGATAATGGCCGTCGGACACGAGAAGTAGTGCATTCACATTTTAGCAATCTTAAAACTGTAAAAGCGTTAGCGCGCGCCCTCTCACACACTACACAGTATGTATACAAACGAGCACACACACACACACACTCACACACACATACACGTTGAGGCAGACGGTGAAAAGCTGATAAGTGGCAACTGCTTAGAGGATTGTGTTAATGTAAACCTCACAGACATTTAGTAGGTAACGAAATGTTATACTACAAAAACTTCAGTCGTGTCGTCTCAGAACTTGACAAAAACAGTGCTTAATAGTATTACAATATAGACGTCACAGGCAATATCAAGAAAAATACGTCGGTTGGTTGTTTGGTTGGCTGTTTTGGGGGAAGAGACCAAACTACGAGGTCATCGGCCTCATCGGATTAGGGAAGGACCGGGAAGGAATTCGTCCGTGTCCTTTCAAAGGAACCATCCTGGCATTTGCCTGGGGTGATTTAGGGAAATCACGGACTAACCTAAATCAGGATGGCCGGACGCAGCATTGAACTGTCGTCCTCCCAAATGCGAGTCCAGTGTGAAAAATACGTCGGAAAAACAAGCTCAGATGCAAATGGAGGGAGGGGTTTGGGAGTCATGACCCCCCCAAAAAACAAAATTACTCTACTAGTTGCTTATGTAAACGAACGTTTCAAATATTTTATTGTTCTAATTATTACAGTCCTGGAATTTGTGGCACTCTATATTTGAGGGTGGCCGACCGCGGTGGCCGAGCGATTCTAGGTGCTTCAGTCCGGAACCACGCGGCTGCTACGGTCGCAGGTTCGAATCCTGCCTCGGGCATGGATGTGTGTGACGTCCTTATGTTAGTTAGGTTTAAGTAATTCTAAGTTTAGGGGACTGATGACCTTAGATGTTAAGTCCTATAGTGCTCAGAGCCATATTTGAAGGTGATGGAAAATTATGTTTTTGAGAGGGGATAGAGACAGTGGAAAACAGTGCAATTACAATCCCCCCGCTCACCTCCACCCCCAGTAGCCGAACCTAGATTCCGCCCCTACTGAAAAGAGAAATTTGTTAAGATGCAATACAAATCTAAATGTTAGACTGTATGATATGAAGGTGTTTCTACGAGGTGTAGCTTTTTACGTAACTGAAAAGCAAACAGTAAACAGCATACCAAAGAAAAGAAACGGTGCTTTTCGAATTCGGTGCTACAGAATAATACTGAAGATTAGATGGACAGGTTGAACAGCTAATGAAGGCGCACTGCATACTGAATCGAATAGTGGGAAAAGAACTGTATGGCAGAACTTTAGTAAAAGAAGGGCTCGATTGATAGGACGCATTAGGGGGCATCGAGGGGTCATCAGTTTATCAATGAGAGGGGGGGGGGGGGAAATGTGTGAAGATAAACATAGTAGAGGAAGGCTGATCTTCAAATGGATGTAGCTTATCCAGAAATGAAGAAGCTTCACAGAACAGACTAACGTGGAGAGCAACGTCAAACCAGTCTTCCAAATGAAGACCACAACAACACAACCCATCAATAAAATAACCTTTTTTAGTTTTTTGTTACATAAAATCTTAATCCCTTCGTTTTGTTGCAGTTTGACTTTATTATAAAGCAGAAAACTAGCAAATCGCGTGTAATTACATGAATTTTTCTTTAATTTTCGTTACGAAAAAGGCCTTACTGAAGTATAAACAGGAAAATGCGTCTTCATTACACAGAAACAAAGTCTGTTGACTTATTCTGCTTTTCTGTCTTCTCTTAAGGAATGTAAAAAATTTTTCCACTGAATTACGTATGAACACTCATCAAATTAAATAGCCGGCCGAAGTGGCCGTGCGGTTAAAGGCGCTGCAGTCTGGAACCGCAAGACCGCTACGGTCGCAGATTCAAATCCAGCCTCGGGCATGGATGTTTGTGATGTCCTTAGGTTAGTTAGGTTTAACTAGTTCTAAGTTCTAGGGGACTAATGACCTCAGAAGTTGAGCCCCATAGTGCTCAGAGCCATTTTCAAATTAAATTTTGCATCACCCCGGTTCCGAGAGTTCCAAAACCTGTACAGAACAGAGATCAACATAAACATCATTTACGCCTTTTTTATCGCTCATGCAAACCACACTTTGCATGTTATACCACCATACAGCGAGACCTTCAGAGGTGGTGGTCCAAATTATTGTACCCTCCGTTACCTCTATTACCCAGCAGCACCTCCTCTTGCATTGATGCATTCCTGCATTCGTCGTGGCATGCTGTCCACAAGTTCATCAAGGCACTGTTGTCCAGATTGTCCCACTCCTCAACGGCGATTCGGCGTAGATCCCTCAGAGCGGTTGGTGTGTCACGTCGTCCATAAACAGCCCTTTTCAGCATATACCAGGCATGTTCGATGGGGTTCATGTCTGGACAACATGCTGGCCAATGTAGTCGAGCGATGTCGTTATCCTGAAGTAAGTCATTTACAAGATGTGCACGATGGGAGCACGAATTGTCGTCCATGAAGACGAATGCCTCGCCAATACGCTGCCGATATGGCTGTACTATCGGCCGGAGGATGACATTCACGTATCGTACAACCGTTACGGCGCCTTCCATGACCACCAGCGGCGTACGTCGGCCCCACATAAAGCCACCCCAAAACAACAGGGAACCTCCACCTTGCTACATTCGCTGGACAGTGTGTCTATGCCGTTCAGCCTGACCGTGTTGCATCCACACACGTCTGCGACGAGTGTCTGGTTGAAGGCATATCGGGAAAGAGAACGTGATGCCAATCCTGAACGGTCCCACGTGCACTGCTCTGCATGGTGTCTTGGTTGCAAAGATGGACCTCACCATGGACGTCGGGCCCGCATCTCGTGGTCGTGCGGTAGCGTTCTCGCTTCCCACGCCCGGGTTCCCGGGTTCGATTCCCGGCGGGGTCAGGGATTTTCTCTACCTCGTGATGGCTGGGTGTTGTGTGCTGTCCTTAGGTTAGTTAGGTTTAAGTAGTTCTAAGTTCTAGGGGACTTATGACCACAGCAGTTGAGTCCCATAGTGCTCAGAGCCATTTGAACCATGGACGTCGGGAGTGAAGTTGCGCATCATGCAGCCTATTGCGCCATAGTTTGATTCGTAAAACGACGTCCTGTGGCTGCGCGAAAAGCATTATTCAACATTGTGGCGTTGCTGTTAGGGTTTCTCCGAAACCATGATCCTTAGGTAACGATCATCCACTGCAGTAGTAGCCCTTGGGCGGCCTGTGGGTGGCATGTCTCTCTGTATCTCCTCCGTGTCCGGAAAACGTCGCTTTGGTTCACTCCGAAAAAGGTTCAAAGACTCTAAGCACTATGGGACCTAACATCTGAGGTCATCAGTCCCCTAGACTTAGACCTACGTAAACCTAACTAACCTAAAGACATCACACACATCCATGCCCGAGGCAGGATTCGAACCTGCGACCGTAGCAGCCGCGTGGTTCCGGACTGAGGCGCCTAGGGTTCACTCCGAGACGCCTGACACTTCCCTTGTTGAGAGCGCATCCTGGCACAAAGTAACATTGCGGACGCGATCGATCCGCGGTATTGACCGTCTAGGCATGGTTGAACTACAAACACGAGCCGTATACCTCCTTCCAGGTGGAATGACTGGAACTGATCGGCTGTCGGGCCCCCTCCGTCTAATACGCACTGCTCATGCATGGTTGTTTACATCTTTGGGCGGGTTAAAAAAATAGTGACATCTCTTAAAAGTCGAAGGGACTGTGTCTGTGATACAATATCCACAGTGAACATCTGTCTTTAGGACTTCTGGGAACCGGGGTGATGCAAAACTTGTTTTGATGTGTGTACACTACCAAATGTAATCTCTCATCGTATTGGTATTCTAGCAGCCCTATTACCACCTTCGCCTCACTTTAATGTGTTCACAAAGCGCTCACCGTTCCTCACAAACTGTCAGGGAAAATATCAAGGTTACTGCTCGAAAAGTCAATCTTGAAACACTTCAGATGGCTTCATTTTTCAATAATGTGGGTCCTTTCTGTTGGTTATGGTCTTAATGACATCGTACTTTGAATTCCTCAAACTAACAGTAATTTTTCATCCAGAGTTAGAACAGAACAGCATGTTTCAAATGCTGAGTCCAACAATCACACCTTCTTTCAATTTCACTGCCGATAGATGGAGATATTCGAAACATCCATATCATTCGAAAAATTATCTAACGTTTTTCTTCCGACTGCCTCTGAAATCATGTAACACATACGTACGATTGCGGCGCCAACGACTGACCCTGATCACTAAGTTTGTTTCGAAAGTAAGACAAGCGAAATTTTGTTTCAAAATATGTAATGTTCATCTCATGTTTGTTAATCAGAAACTCATCACAGGTATGTAAAAAAAAAGAAAAAAAGGCATTACGGCCGCTAAAATACATTGTTCTTAAATACTGAGTTTTCATTGAACTAAAACTTTGGGTAATGTGACTTTTTTTATCGTATCAGTATTCAGCACTCTAGAATTCACAATATAAGCCACCACATTCATCTTAAATAATTCTTGTAATTCTAATTTTCTCCGTATAATTAGTTATGACAATATTGTCACAATTAGTTAGCAGGGTTATCATTTGATTGGTATGTCGCCGAACATCCTGTGACAGAGAGGTAAACTTTCCCTGTGTGATATGACAAGTAGTGGAGCATAGTTTGGTTGTACCGTGAAACAGTACAGCCTTTCTCACCTTGCGGATCAGAGAGTAAGAGAGGGGGCGCCGTCTTTCATCGAAATATTTATATTTCACACTAGATAAAAAATATGCGATTAACAAATATTGCCAGCGTCAGATTCTCACATTTATGAACCAAGTTAGGAAGCTCCTACGTCGTTAGTTTGATGCATTATTTCACATGAACTGACAAGTAGATCCCGTCAGCAGGAACGCTGAGAAAAGTCGCGGGTAATGCTTCACCACACAGCCCCTCACCGATCACTCGAATGATTAGCTACTTAGCAAAAATTTAACAACCACTAATTACAATAATCCGCGTGGCAATGGGTTCGCCACTTCCTTTGACCACTGGCTGCTGGAATAAATGGTTAATAACAGCCATTATGACTGTGCGTGTTCAGTGGAAGTATTAACCGGATTTAAAGTAAAGTGATGCAAGTTCCGCCATCCACGTGAATAAGTGATTAATATCAGTGGTAACTAGAGATACCATGGAAGTTATTCACCAAGTGTCTCTTCTCCTTCAAAAGTACGTAGTGTTAATAAGGAAAAAGATTCGAATTTAGTCAAAGTACGTTATTCTTTCACAACTTCCTCTGTTCCTGTCACTAACGTTAGCTCTTACATCAAAACCGTGCGTAATTGTATAGATATCAAGTTTATTATCTGACGCTGGGCTATACCAGAAATCTTTTGAACGGAGAAAGATCACAATGTCTTCTTTGTTGAGAGATTGTAGCCACCCTTGACGCTGTAAAACTAGAGAGACACTTGCAGAAAAAACATCCAGACAGTGCAAATAAACCAATCGGTTTTTTCAGCGTAATGAGCAAAAACTGAAAGAAAATGTCAGATTCTTCAAAAAAACAGGTATCAGTTCCTAAAAAAAGCCTAAGAGCATTGCTAGAGGTATCCTACTTAGTTGAAAACCCAAATCGTTACCTATTACTGGTGAGAAATTACTTTTTTCCGCAGTCTTTGAAATGTGCGAAATCATGCTTGGAGAAATGTTTGGCGGGAGTCTGAAGTCGGTACCACTATCAGATGGTGCTGTCGCTCATCGTATTGATGCAGTAGCCACTGGCATGAAAAATCAATTACTACCGGTCTTCATGATAGCGTAAAATTCGCGCTGCAACTTGGTGACAGTACTGCTAACGCAAATCTTCCCCGTCTTGTATTTGTAAGCTACTGTTATGACAATGAAATGCTCGAGGACTTTCTGTTTTGTAAAGCTCTGGAAGCGAGGAGTACAGGCGAAGATAATTTCTTTCTTGTGAGTTCCATTTTTATTGATAACCATCTGTCATGGACAAACCGTGTTGATATATGAACCGATCTTGTCACAGCATTTGCTGGAACTTAAAAGGCGTTCATGGCAAGTGGGTGTACTGTTTCTTCTTCTATAAAATTAACGCTTTGCATGATGCACGGGGGCAATTGTTTTCTGAAGTAGTCAAACCGGAAGTCCATAAACTGATGAACGAGGTAATCAGTGAGCTTTAAACAGTGAGCAATCTTCCATTCTTTGCAAGGAGATCCGTTCTACTCATGATTAGCTTCTTTTGCACACAGAGGTACGTTGGTTGTCTCGTGGTAAAGTTCTTCGTTGCGGCGCGGAGTTGAACGATGAACTTCGTCTTTTCCTGTTTAACAGCTGTCCCACAATCTCGGCTCTGTTACTGTGAGAAAAATGGCTTCTGATACTGTGCCACTATGTCTGTGGTTTTGAGAAACTGAATGGTCTTAACGTATCAGTTCAAGCCCGAAATAGTAACATCTTCTTTCTAAGCGAGAAAGTGCTTTCGTTTATGAGAAGACTGGGACTTTGAAAACCCAGATTGAGAAGGATATCTGTGAGATGTTTTTTGTCTGTATGATTTCGTGAAGGAAGTTGGATGTAGGTAAAATTAGTAGAAATGGCGTAGTACACCTGTAAAATCTTCGTCAACAATTCGAGGATAAATTTCCAGGAGCTTCATCTGAGTATGACTGGATCGACAATACATTCGATACGATCATAACAGACCACTTGCCAACAGGACAACAGGAGGAGCTAATAGAACTCTCACGTGACAGAAGACGTCAAAATCAATTACATCGAAGCACCGTGAAAATTTTGGATGTAGACTCGGAATGAGTACCTTAATTTAGCAAGAAGGGCTGCGGACGTTCTATTATTACCTTTCGGTTCAACTTACTTGTGTGAGTCAGAATTTTTCACAATGACATTAATAAAGGCGAAACATCGATCTCGACTGAAGCTGGAAAGGAACCTGCGAGTTTCTATTTTAAAGATGCAGTTGGTTTTTTCACAAATTCAAGCGTACACATTCCACTAAATATGCAAATGCCAAAAAATTTCCTTTAATTTTAAACTGGGTATCTTTTTACTCCTGTTTATTTCCTTTTAGGATGCTCAGTTTGAATATAACAGTTTTTTAGTTGGCATTTAAATGTTAATTATTGTCCTACCGTCATTTGCATGTAGTGATCTTTCAGATATTTAAACATTCTAAACGAATTAAAAGCAATGTCGATGTAAACGGTTAAACCTTAACTAAGCAACTAATTTCTTAACTAATTTGTAAGAAAAAATGTAGTAGAATACATATATTTGCTCACTTCCAGTAACAGCACACACAGCCGAGGTTGTTTATGAACTGCTTGTAACTGTCAACTTTCACCACGTTTGAATAATACAAAAGCATGACAATTTAAAGAAATGTTTAACTCTGATATACTCGAAGGACCCTCTCTAATTATTATTACTGTTGTTGCAACTGTTCGTTGCAAAAATGAGACAGAAGTAAGTAGATATCGTGGGCCGTTCGGTGTCAAGTATGACAACTGATTAGAAAGGAAAGAGAAATAGGGGCAAATAAATTATGTTTCAAAAGGTGGAGCGACGGAGTAAGTTTGAGAAACTCTGAAATAGTAGACACTACACACTACTGTACACGGAATTCTGATAGCAATTTTTTGTGAGTAACACTAACCCTTTTATTCGCTAGGTGAGTGGCTTATGCACTGATAAGCTAAAACTTTATGACCACTACCGCGCGCGATTAGCCGAGCGGTCCAGGGCGCTGCAGTCATGGACTGTCCGGCTGGTCCCGGCGGAGGTTCGAGTCCTCCCTCGGGCATGGGTGTGTGTTTGTCCTTAGGATAATTTAGGTTAAGTAGCGTGTAAGCTTAGGGACTGATGACCTTAGCAGTTAAGTCCCATAAGATTTCACACACATTTGAACTTTTTTTGTATGACCACTGCCCAGCGCTACGTAGCATGACGCCTGGTGGCGTTGTTGGACGTAACTCGTAACAAAAGTATGTAAGCGTAGCAGACACGGACAGAGCATCACCCTAGCCAAGATATGGGCTGCAAATGGGGAAATCAGCTCAAATAAGCGACTGCGACAAAGGGTTGATTATTACAATGCAGAGCCTGGGAACGAGTATCTCGAAAACGACGAAGTTGTTCGAATATTCACGTGCTACTGTCGTGAGCATCTACTGAAAGAGGTAGGAGGACAGTGAAACTACCACTAGGCACTAAACGGTTGGACGTCACTGACTCGACTGATGACCTCCGATGTTAAGTCCCATAGTGCTCAGAGCCTCAGTCACTGACCCTTCACAGAACGTGGGGTTCAGAAACTCGTCTGCTCTGTAAAGTAGGATAGATCTGTGGCATCTCTGCCGGAAGAGCACAATGTTGGTGCGTTCACAAGTGTTTCGGAGTACACCGTTAATCGTACATCGTTGAACATGGAGCTCCGCCCCAGATCACCCGTACATGTTCACATGTTGACCCAGCGACATCGTCAAGTACGATTGCAGTGGGCATCGCAGGACCACCGATCTATAGAAACGTCTCTGCTCTGGGGTGAATCACTTTTTTGCTACACTGGGTCGATGGTCGTCTCCACAAACGCCGTCATCGAGGTGAACGGCGGCTCGAAACTTGCAGCGCGCCACGGACGCAGGCTGGTAGGAGCAGTGTTATGCTATTTTCCTGCGCTTGCATGGGACCTATGGTAGCAATCGAAGACACTCGGACAGCTGCGAACCACCTGCATCCCTTCATGCTTGATGTCTACCCCGACGGCGATGTCATCTTTCAGAAGTATAATTGTCCGTGTCTCGGAGCCACAGACGTGCAGCTGTGGTTTGAGGAGCCCTATAGTGAACTCACGTTGATGTCTCGACTACCAAATCTGCCTGATGTAAATCCTATGGGGCCCCTCTGGGTCGCTATCGGGCGTCTCCATCACCTGGTCAGTGGCCCGTTATTTTACGCGAATTACATGACCTGTGCATAGACACCTAATGCCACATACCTCAACAAACCTACTGTTGGATCCCTGATACGCAGAATCAGTTATGTATTTCGTTCAAAAGACGGATAAACAAGCTATTAAGCAAGTGGTCATAATATTTTGGCTCATCAGTTTATGTACTTGGCTTGGCTCTGAGCACTATGGGACTTAACATCTGAGGTCATCAGTCCCCGAGAACTCAGAACTACTTAAACCTAAGTTCAAAATGGTTCAAATGGCTCTGAGCACTATGGGACTCAACTGCTGTGGTCATCAGTCCCCTAGAACTTAGAACTAATTAAACCTAACTAACCTAAGGACATCACACACATCCATGCCCGAGGCAGGATTCGAACCTGCGACCGTAGCAGCAGCGCGGCTCCGGACTGGAGCGCCTAGAACCGCACGACCACCGCGGCCGGCTCTAAACCTAAGTAATCTAAGGACATCACACACATCCATGCCCGAGGCAGGATTCGAACATGCGACCGTAACGGTCGCGCGGTACCAGACTGAAGCGCCTAGAACCGCTCGGCCACTCCGACCGGCAGTTTATGTATTGATAAAAGTAAAAAAGAGATGCGAGCTCTGCCTTTACACATAATAGTAACGACGATTTTTCTCTCTCTCTTGTGTGTGTGTGTGTGTGTGTGTGTGTGTGTGTGTGTGTGTGTGTGTAGTCATCGTCACTCCACAGCAGCGTTGATCGTACTGGAGTTGTAGCGATCGGTTTACTGCACTCACGTCTTGTCACTACTAATAATACACACACACATGCGCGCGCGCGCGCGTGCGCTCGTCCGCGCTCCCACTCTGACATGCTAGAAGTGCATTGTATCAACTACTTATCAGATACCATTAGCTACAGTCGCAGAATGTTCGAAAATGAGTAACGGCTTTTCTACAAAAACGTTAGAAGTGTCCATTCAGATCATGTTAAAATATCATCATGGAACAAAATTGCCGGTCGGGGTGGCCGAGCAGTTCTAGGCGTTGCAGTCTGGAACCGCGCGACCGCTACGGTCGCAGGTTCGAATCCTGCCTCGGGCATGGATGTGTGTGATGTCCTTAGGTTAGTTAGGTTTAAGTAGTTCTAAGTTCTAGGGGCCTGATGACCTCAGAAGTTAAGTTCCATAGTGCTCAGAGCCATTTGAACCATTTTTTCAACAAACATTAAAGCTATCAATGTATGCAAATTTAAAATTGAGAGTATTAGCTTTGAATGTACTGTTGACGACTAGGTCATTGTCGAGCGAGCATAATCTCGGATTAGGAATGAAATCTGCCGTATTATTTTCAACGAAACCATCCTTACATGGTAGTCCGCGGAAACCACAATAAACCTAAATGTGGATGGCGTGGTGAGCATTTGAACCACTGTCCCACCTAACACTTGTCCAATAGTTCCACCTAGCAAGCCGGCCGCCGTGGCCGTGCGGTTCTAGGCGCTACAGTCTGGAGCCGAGCGACCGCTACTGTCGCAGGTTCGAATCCTGCCTCGGGCATGGATGTGTGTGATGTCCTTAGGTTAGTTAGGTTTAATTAGTTCTAAGTTCTAGGCGACTGATGACCTCAGAAGTTAAGTCGCATAGTGCTCAGAGCCACTTGAACCTTCCACCTAGCACGGTATTAGGTTATGTACGTTACTGAAGGGTAAGGAGTAAGGTTGGACTTTAGAATTCCGGTGATGCAAGGTCATTCGATTAGGAGTACATACTCGGAGTAAATGAGATGGGTGCAGGAAAACGGCCGTGGCTTATTCACAAGAACCACCCTTTCATTCGACTCAAGTGATTCAGGGAAGCTACTGGCAGCTTGAATCTGAGTGGCTGGTCGGGAAATTTGGAGCCGAACTACCTGCAAGAGTCGTAGGAGGAACTGGCTGTAATGTTATCTACAGCTACAGCTACAAGCAGCCTTATGGAGTACTGCTTACTCTTAGTGTATTTTGCTTGAGAATTTCTCGATGGACTAGTTGTAGAAACGTATATCGGGTGACACGTCGGACGTCGTTGTGATATCCCGACCATATTGCATCGCCACAACTCATTGAGAACTTCAGAAGCGACAAAACCCCTGCTGAGTTATGACTGAGGTCTCCTATTCATGAAGGTCTGGGTGGGAGACGCACAGGCGTGAAGGCGCTATAATCGGTTGCCAATAGCGGAAATTTCGTGACGGTAGTGGGAACGACAGCTACGCTACCTGTCGGAAGAAGAACTACGGACTTGGGCGCAAGCGCAGAGTCTGTGGTTCCTACTGAACGCTGCCGGCGTCCGCCCCAGCGCCCTGTGACGGAAGCCTCATACCAAAATACGCGTGCGCGCTGGCTTCGACCATTCTCACCGTGGTCATCCGAATATTTTATGTCGCCATTGTAACATCATTCCTTTTATGACAAGTAGCCCAGGTCACGTAAGAAATTGATCTGGGTCAGTAGTTTCCCTTTGTGATCGCTGTATCCTGTACTATACTGAGTTATAAGCCAGTACCTCTGTCCACAAGATTGGTCGAGCTGCGAACTTCAAACCCTTCTTTAATTATTCTGTCGCAGTACGAAGAGAAAATCAGCATGTTTCAGTCAATCGGAAAACGTTCCATTGGTAAAAGACTTGTAACACAGCTAACTCAAGGGTTCACTTAAGTCACAAGAGGACTTCTAATTTTGCGGTAAATGTTTCATGCTCTCCTGAAGATGTTTGAAGAAACTAGTCTCAGATAATTACCGAATCTGATAATCGCGTATTATCTGCAACAGTTGTTAAGTCTTTCTAAGAAGTTTTTACACCACGGACTTCAGTCACCAATACACAATGTACTGTTAAAGCTCTCTGATACTCCTTCTTTCTGGTTCAACCTGTCTCCTTCTTCACAGTATCCTATATCATTTCTGTTTTGTTGCCTGGTGTGACTTTTCTCAAAATGCATTTGCTTAAATGTCTGGATTACTTTTCCAGTTTTTCTTATTTTTTCAATATTCTTGCAGTGAGCTAGAAGTATTCATCACAACTGTTCGCGTGTGGAACACGATGTTTCCTTTTTAGCCGATTACATAGTTTTATTCCTAGAGTAACTCATTTTTGTAGACTTCTGTTTAATCTCTACTACGTTTAGCGGAAAATAGTTAACCGGATGCAGTTTTGATGTTATTACTTTATTAGTATTCATTATTGGGTCCTACTGGACTACACGATATACACAATGGGCATTTGCAGTGTTTTGTTTCTGTCCATATTATTTACATTCTTTCAGAATGGGTTCTTTTCCAACCGTGAGGTCATGTTTCAGGTTTTCTTGAGTTTTTTTGCCATACCAAGTGACCAATGGTGAATTTTCTGTTTACGTCTGGTATAGAAATGTGTGTTATTCCTGCTCAGGCTACCTTTCACTACAAGGAAATTTTTTTTTGTTTCAGTTTTCACAGTCTGTGGAGTTAATCCGGTTCGTTCCACTCTCTTGATATACTCACAGATTGCATTTTTTTCATATCAAAATAACTCTTGGTATACTTGTCAATTTCTTTATTTACTCTTAGTCTCTTTGTTCCTTCTACAGTATATTTTGGACCCAACGTTTTCCTGATTACTTTTCATGCTATCTTTTGGATTTCTTCAGTGTCTCTCTTTCTGTTTAAACTGAGAGCTTCAGCCCCATAAACTTTGGTTTGATGACTGTGGTGTAGTATCTCAGTTTTGTATGTTTAAGAAGTATTTTATGTTACAGATATACTTCGTAACTATGAAAGCTGTATCCACTTTTTGGCAACGAAGTCCGTAGCCAGTCTTCTCGAGGCTTGTCTCCTGAATTATTTAGCCTAAATATTTGAGCTTTCTTTATTTGTCAGAATTTAGCGTTTACAATTGTCTGCTATTGACTAAAGAACATACATTTGTTTCTGCGCTGTTTGTATGCCCTCTCATAGAATCGCCAGGTCGTCTGCAAAATCTCCCCATTTTATTACTTTGTTATTTGTTTTTGTAGCTTTAGCTATAGCCCCATGAACCATGGACCTTGCCGTTAGTAGGAAGGCTACAGATAGCCGTACCGTAGGTGCAACCACAACGGAGGGGTATCTGTTGAGAGGCCAGACAAACGTGTGGTTCCTGAAGAGGGGCAGCAGCCTTTTTGGTAGTTGCAGGGGCAACAGTCTGGATGATTGACTGATCTGACCTTGTAACATTAACCAAAACGGCCTTGCTGTGCTGGTACTGCGAACGGCTGAAAGCAAGGGGAAACTACGGCCGTAATTTTTCCCGAGGGCATGCAGCTTTACTGTATCGTTAAATTATGATTGCGTCCTCTTCTAAAAAATATTCCGGAGGTAAAATAGTCCCCCATTCGGACCTCCGGGCGGGGACTACTCAGGTGAAGTGAACACTAGCGAAATGTTAAATTGGGACTGGAAATATAGATTGGACGCTGAAATTTCCGACTGGGGGTGGGGTAGGGGGTGGGGGTGGGGCGGGCGGTGGGGGGAGTTGGTGGTCTATAAGGCTTTTGTAGTATCAGTGATTGCAGTTACTAAACGGAATAGTAAGAAAGTTTGTGTTATCTTCAGCATAGATTTACCAGACGTTAAAGTCTTGAGCAACAGAACTAAAATGAGGTTAAGGAAAGCAACTTGAGATGCCTCCATTGATTTAGAAAGTAAAATATCGGTTGCCGATCTATCGAAAAATCATGTGGAAGGTGGTCATACGTAAAGAGAATCCAATAACCGGGCAAAATAATGTACATGGTCATTCGGTGTTCTTCCTGGCGCTGAAACGGAAACTGGTAGAGAGAACGCCAAAATAATGAATTCGATCTTGCAAAATTGTTTCATTGTCATAATACAGTTGGTACCATAAATCACCACTCGAAAGTTAAATACTGGGTACTGAGATCAACTAAAATCATTGAGTAGAGGAAGGCAACTGCTCCTCGCGATACACCATTACTGTCGAGTTTATGTGAGAGAACTTGCTTCATTTCGAGCTACACTTTATCGCAGGTAGCTGGAGCAACAAAGGGCTCCAAGTGATTGGGAGAGAGCGTAAGTTATCTTGGTTTCATGAAGGATCGTCGGAAAGTTGCACATAATTATAGGTATCCGTCCCTGCTGTCAATCTGTTGTATATTATGGAACACATTTTATTTTAGCTTATTTTCATATGACCTAACGCTAGTCTGTTGTTTTTATACAACATGTCTGATGCTGTCGTATTATGGCCTTTTGGGGCAATGATAATTTTATTTAACGTCAGTCTCTTGTATATTATAGAACATGTCTTATGCTGGCGTATTTTGAACTTTTTGGACAGAGAAAATCTTATCTAATGTCAGTCTGATGCTTATTATGCACTACTGGCCATTAAAATTGCTACACCAAGAAGAAATGCAGATATACTAGAACTGACATGTGGTTACATTTTCACGCAATATGGGTGCATAGATCCTGAGAAATCAGTACCCAGAACAACCACCTCTGGCCGTAATAACGGCCGTGATACGCCTGGGAATTGAGTCAAACACAGCTTGAATGGCGTGTACAGGTACAGCTGCCCATGCAGCTTCAACACGATACCACAGTTCATCAAGAGCAGTGACTGGCGTATTGTGACGAGCCAATTGTTCGGCCACCATTGACCAGACGTTTTCAATTAGTGAGAGATCTGGAGAATGTGCTGGCCAGGGCAGCAGTCGAACATTTTCTGTATCCAGAAAGGCCCGTACAGGACCTGCAACGTGCGGTCGTGCATTATCCTGCTGAAATGTAGGGTTTCGCAGGGATCGAATGAAGGGTAGAGCCACGGGTCGTAACACATATGAAATGTAATGTCCACTGTTCAAAGTGCCGTCAATGCGAACAAGAAGTGACCGAGGCGTGTAACCAGTGGCACCCTATACCATCACGCCGGGTGATACGCCAGTAAGCCGATGACGAACACACGCTTTCAATGTGCGTTCACCGCGATGTCGCCAACCACGGATGCGACCATCATGATGCTGTAAACAGAACCTGGATTCATCCGAAAAAATGACGTTTTGCCATTCGTGCACCCAGGTTCGTCGTTGAGTACACCATCGCAGGCGCTCCTGTCTGTGATGCAGCGTCAAGGGTAATTGCAGCCATGGTCTCCGGGCTGATAGTTCATGCTGCTGCAAACGTCGTCGAACTGTTCGTAAAGATGATTGTTGTCTTGCAAACGTCCCCATCTGTTGACTCAGAGATCTAGACGTGGCTGCACGATACGTTACAGCCATGCGGATAAGATGCCTGTCATCTCGACTGCTAATAATACGAACCCGTTGGGATCCAGCACGGCGTTCCGTATTACCCTCCTGAAACCACCGATTCCATAATCTGCTAACAGTCATTGGATCTCGACCAACGCGAGCAGTAATGTCGCGATACGATAAACAGCAATCGCGATAGGCTACAATCCGACCTTTATCAAAGTCGGAAACGTGATGGTACGCATTTCTCCTCCTTACACGAGGCATCACAACAACGTATCACCAGTTAACGCCGATCAAATGCTGTTTGTGTATGAGAAATCGGCTGGAAATTTTCCTCTTGTCAGCACGTGTGGGCGTCGCCACCGGCACCAAACTTGTGTGAATGCTCTGAAAAACTAATCATTTGCATATCATAGCATCTTCCTCCTGTCTGTTAAATTTCGCGTCTGTAGCACGTCATCTTCGTGGTGTAGCAATTTTAATGGCCAGTAGTGTATTTTACATTATTTTCATACGACCTAACGCCAGTCTGTTTTTTTTATATGACATGTCTCATGCTGTCGTATTATGGCCTTTTTGGGCAACGATAATCAGTCTCTTGTATATTATAGAACATGTCTTGTGCTGGCGTATTCTGAACTTTTTAGGCAGCGAAAATCTTATCTAATGTTAGCCTGTTGCATATTATAGAACACGTGTTATGCTGTTGTATTATGACTTTTACGGACAAAGAAAACCTTATCAGCAGGAAGCAACACGTATTCCGGATAAAGCTATCTCTTGAGGCTCAGCTAGCTCTGGTCGTTCATGAGAGCCAGAGGTCAATATATAACAGTCCGCTGGTTGATTCCAAAGAAAACTTTTTGTTTATCTTATTACACAATACCAATAACGACTACTAAACGAGGTCCAGTAGGAATGCAATAAAATCTGTGATAGTCATCTGAATATGGCCCTGCAATAGATCGGAAACTGGTAATGATTTGATTTAAATAAACTGTTTTGAATCATACTTGTGGCTGATTGCTGTTTTAAATTCTAAACATTATATTAATACTAATGTTATATCCTGAGTAAATCTAGGTGCTGGGTACTACTACGTACAGCGTGAAAAAAATATCTCTGGAGGACAAAAGGAGAAAGAGTAGGTAATGTCACAGATTTTGTTAGCGTTTATCAGTTCGAGAAACAAGCAGAATAGACAAGCAGTGAGAGGCATTCCACTGCGGTTCTAGGTGTGCACGTCGGCTGGGAGTATATTAGGGAGCTAAACTGCGTGGGATGAGCTGCACCAGGCGCGGAGGCGAGGGGCGAGGGGCGGCCGCCGTGCGTCGAGCTAGCGATTTTTTCCCGATCTGCTGAGCCGCCCCTAGCAACAGTTCTTAACGTTCGCACACATCGTCGCGAGATCGATGGCTCTACTTGCCCTCCAGAGGAAGACATGCCGACACTTTTTCTTGCCAGAGAGGGAGGAAAGGAGCACTGAGTGGCCCCGCTGTCGTCGCTGAGGTAATCAGCCTCGCCGGTCAGTCCGAGTGGGCTTCATTTTTCAGTTCATGCCTCTCTCCGCAGCGCATATGACTTCCTGCAGAAGTCCTCAAAGATACGTGCTTTCGAAAAATAAATATTTAATTATCAACTTACAAGCCGACCCTCTGTTCACGTACTTTCTTTCAGAAGTTCGAGCACCAGTAATAAAACAGAACAGGAGTATTACTGAATATAATACCGCATTTCAAGAACATCTTCTGAGTTGACAACAATAAAGTAAAATGTTGTTCGCTCGAATCAGTTTAAACCTGGGAGTGTTTTATAAGTGTTTCAGGAAGAGAAAGATATTTTGAATTTCTAATTTTAATTGCTGCCCTGTTTAAGACTACCTGTCAAGGGACCAAGCCAAACTGTGCTACATTCTGCTAGGAAAATATTTATCTTGAGAAGAGAGGCTGCAAGCAGCTCTGTTTTACAAAAATTTTGTTACACGATTGCAAGCAGTGTGATGTTTTGCCTTATTTCAAACTAAACACATCGTTACCAGCAGAAGATGAAAACACCAAATACAGTGACATTTTATGTTCCTAAGGACTTACGATTCAAGGACTAGTGTCTTAGATTTGGTTTTAGTAAGTTCCTATGGGACCAAACTGCTGAGGTCATCGGTCCCTAGGCTTACACACTATTTAATCTAACTTAAACTATCTTATGCTAAGGACAAGACACAAACCCATTGTAAGTAGGCTGTTTAGGTTTTTATGTTGGCGCTACCAATTGGACTCATTGGAATATTCGCTTGTGTAGTGTTGAGCAGTTGGATGTGAACAGCGCGTAGCGTCGGGCAGTTGAAGGTGAGCCGCCAGCAGTGTTGGATGTGGGGAGAGAGATGGCACAGTTGTGAGGTATTAATATGAGCTGACGATCTGGACGTATGTCCGTCAGAAAAAGGAAATTTGGCAAACATTGTTAAGGTAAATACAGTGTTTGTTCTCTATCAAAATCTTTCATTAGCTAACTATGCCTATCGGTAGTAAGTGCCTTCAGTAGTTTCAGCTGGCAGTATTGGCGCTCGCTGAATTGCAGCGGTTCAAGTAATGAAGATTTTTGTGAGGTAAGTGATTCATGAAAGATATAGGTCATTGTTAGTCAGGGCCATTCTTTTGTAGCGATTATCGAAATTTAGATTGCGTTGCGCTAAAAATATTGCGTCAGTTTAGTGATGATAAGAATACGTAAAGTGAGAACTGTCTGAGTACGTTCAGTTTTGCTCAGCTGTTTGATAATCGAATAACGTAAAAGTTTACCAGCACAGTCTTTCTTTTCATTCAAAGGGGATGTCTCACCACGCCCGATGAAGGACTCGAACCTCCGACGAGGGGAGCCGCGCGAACCGTGGCAAGACGCCCTAGACCGCGCGGACAGTGTCTTAGTTTAACTTATACATATTGTGTACAGACAACGTGATTTTTCTGTACCATCGGCAGACATCAAAAGTATAACATTCGTACTTCATTACAGCTTACTAGATTCATGAATGAAAGTTTTGATTTTTCTACGTTTACATGTGTCATTCAGTAACGCTTGTTAATAAGAGGTATGAACCTAGAAAACGATGTAGCATCATTTACAGTCGTTCAGAATTTATTTCAGTGGCTCCTGTGGCACAAGGTGGCATTTGGTTTTTCATCACATCACGCTGATTTATAAATAACAGCTATAAGAATCACATTGTTATTTTTCAATAAATATCTAATCTCTCTTTCTTCGTTTCTTACATAGAGCGGAAAATAGAGTACGTTAGCCTCACGACTGAGAAGCGGTTGCGATGATGCAGGTGCTATAGACTTTGAAATACTAACGAAGCCACGCGTTTTACATGGCGAACTAGGTGGTGCATTGATAAATAAAGGAAAAGAAAGAGTCATATGGGGCAGTTGGATTGGAGACCCAAGGGGTAGGTTTAGCCTTTAAGTGGAAATATTTTCTTGCCTGGCATGCATTTAAACTTTTTCTCCGCTAATTGTGAAGGCTGTGTCGCCAGTATATCTGTTAAGACTTGGTGACTGTAATTAGCGCTTGTTCGAGTTGATGATGACAATGAGAGAGAATGAAGAACACATCGAGCTCACCAGGTTAAGGTGTGTAGCCGACTTATGCCGAATAGAAAGAGGATGGGCCGCCGAGCTTAACATTCTTATACGGTGGACGAAATCCATCAACAGTTTCACGTGCCCTTAGTCTATGAGATCTGGTGAGAGGTTTAGAGTTTATTCGCAAAGTCTCGTGATCAGACATTGTTTCTCAACACTTCTTCGGTGCAGTGACGACGTCATTCCACTCGTATTTGAGAGAAACTGATTTCGAATCGGCCGGCCGCTGTGACCGAGCGGTTCTAGGCGCTTCAGTCCGGAACTGCACTGCTGCTACGGTCGCAGGTTCGAATCGTGCCTCGGCCATGGATGTGTGTGATGTCCTTAGGTTAGTTAGGTTTATGTAGTTCTAAGTCTAGGGGACTGATGGCCTCAGATGTTAAGTCCCATAGTGCTTAGAGCCATTTGAACCATTTGATTGCGAATCTCCTTTCAAGCGACCTGCTTTAGGTACTCAGTGGTTTTCCTAAAACAGATTCAGAAAAATGGCGGCATGATTGCGTCAACGAGGCCACGGCGTCCATCTTCTCCCACTTCTCTCGGAGCTTTTGGTGTCTCTAATGACCTTATCACTGAGGAGACGTTGAACTCCAACCACTCAACCTTTTAAATTTTCTCTACGAAGTTTTGCGTTCGTTGCACAGGCCTCTAGGTTAAGTAACCAGATAAATTCCTCGGAACGGAATTATGAAGTCATTACGGGAATAAAGCAGCAACTGCGTATTTTCACTCACCGCATGGGAGAACCTCTCGTAGTATTATTCAAAATCATAGGTAGAAGCAATAGCGACATTTTAATTTGAGTCAGGTCTGGGGACACTCTAGCGAGAAACTGAAAATCCGGGTTCGGATTCTCATCTAGCACTATTTTTCAACTGTCATTACACATTCTGGCTGATAGATACTAACAAAACAAGATCGAAACTGTAGTGTTGGCAGAAAAGCCAACACTGTTTTTCTAGAGGAGGCCGAAATGCACGCGTTTAATTACACGCTGACTGGCGTGAGGTCTGGAACAGGACAATATCTTGAGAATTGCAAATAAAGTACGTAGTTGATATAATACTTAACTTTAATCCACATTTGTAGAACATCTCTCGTTACGGTACATGCTTCATAATATTAATTATCAATTGAATACGGCGCCTTGCTAGGTCGTAGCAAATGTAGCTGAAGGCTATGCAAACTATCGTCTCGGCAAATGAGAGCGTATTTGTCAGTGAACCATTGCTATGAACGTCGACTGTGCAACTGGGGCGAGTGCTAGTACGTCTCTCTAGACCTGCCGTGTGGTGGCGCTCGGTCTGCTATCACTGACAGTGGCGACACGCGGGTCCGGCGTATACTAATGGACGGCGGCCGATTTAAAGGCTACCACCTAGCAAGTGTGGTGTCTGACGGTGACACCACAGAAACCAATAGAATTTTCCAACGAAGTACTATTGGAAATGAACTTGCAGAGTTATTCTGATAGGTTTCTATAACTTTTCTCCCGGCATGTGTTTATAAGCAAATCGTTACTTCAGAGTTTCCCGATCTTGTTTAAATACAAGTATCTCTCTTCGTTAGCTTCACATGTCACAGATATCGAGTAACCCACTTTATCACGCTCCTCTACGAGGTAATCGCTTTTGAGGTAGTCGGTGGAAACAGTCTTTTCAGACAACTTCTTAAGGTCAGCTGCACACCTGGATTCCTCGGTATTATCGTTTCATTCCGTGACAGCATAAAGACTACCGTTTGCTGCAAAGTGAAGTGACCCAATACCTCCATGGGAACAGCGCTGCCAAGAAAGGCTTCCCAACACTTCCCTACACTTCTTTGCTCTTTCTTCTCTTTTCCGGAAGTACACTTTCGCGAAATGTAATGCTGATGTTTCTTTACTCACATCGGTCGACCGCCAATTGTTTGAAGACTAAAACTTCATGCACCTGCAAGAAAATACTCTGGTGTAAGAAACTGACACTCATTCGTTCATTTCCATTAACGAACATTCTCTATAGTGCAGTAGACAGCTCCAGTTAAAGATCCAACGTGAGCAATAATCTGTCGATGCATGCTGTCTAGCGTGTACAGCTTGCCTAGTCCGTCGTTGGAGATTGTTAGATGTACGTACCATGTGTGATTACTTAACGCTCTGCTGTAGTGAGAAGTCTTGAATCTACGCAGCTAGCTGAAAGACTTTCAGTTTGCTTCGAAGATAGGTGTAAGAGAGATCTAAAGCAAACTTCCGTCATTTCTAGTCAGTATGCCGGCCGCTGTGACCGATAGGTTGTAGGCGCTTCAGTCCGGAACCGCGCTGCTGCTACGATCTCAGGTTCGAGGAGGAGGAGGAGATTAGTGTTTAACGTCCCGTCGACAACGAGGTCATTAGAGACGCAGCACAAGCTCGGCTTAGGGAAGGATGGGGAAGGAAATCGGCCGCGCCCTTTCGAAGGAACCATCCCGGCATTTGCCTGAAGTGATCTAGGGAAATCACGGAAAACCTAAATCAGGATGGCCGGACGCGGGATTGAACCGTCGTCCTCCCGAATGCGAGTCCAGTGTGCTAACCACTGCGCCACCTCGCTCGGTCGCAGGTTTGAATCCTGCCTCGGCCATGGATGTGTGTGATATCCTTAGGTTGGTTAGGTTTAAGTAGTTCTAAGTCTAGGGGACTGATGACCTCAGATGTTAAGTCCCATAGTGCTTAGAGCCATTTGAACCTGGTCAGTACGGTATATTACTTAACAACGAAATTCTTGGTTGCTAGATGTGAGGAATGGAAATCAGGCACCACAGCAGAAACATAGTAATGCACCTTACAATGAAAGACAGAAGGGAAGAGACTACCATTTTCGATCTTTCAAACTTTGTTTTACTGAACTGTCACTCTAGAATTCTGCTGCTCGTTAATTTCTAAAATTTAAAAGTTAGGCCAGCGTGCTACACCGTCGCTCACCGGGTGCGGACGGAATTCTAAGTTACAAGGGGGGATTTAAAAGTTCCCGTTCGAAGACTGTACAGTCCAGAATCGGTATGGCAGTCAGGCAAAATCACCTGGAGCATTGAGGCAATCATCTCACCGATGTCTTTCAAAGAATTATTAAGTGGTTCTCAGAAAATGGACTCTCCATTAATTTTGAAAAAAACTCACTATATCCAGTTCTGTACACCGAATAGAGTCATACCGACAACTGATGTAGCATGTGAACAGGGCTCAGTTAAAAGAGTAGATTTCTCCAAATTTTTGGGTGTTCACATTGATGACAACTTGAACTGGAAGAAGCATATTACTGAGCTTCTCAAACAACTAAGTTCAGCTTCTTTCGATCTTCGTATAATCGCTAGTCTTGATAATAAACAGATCAGCCTCCTAACGTACTTTGCATATTTCCACTCAATAATGTCTTATGGAATAGTTTTCTGGGGTAACTCACCACTTAGACATAAAGTATTCATTGCCCAAAAGAGAGCAGTGAGAATAATGAGTGGTGTTCCCCCAAGAACGTCATGTAGGCACCTTTTCAAGGAGTTAGGTATTTTAACTGCACCATCAGAGTACATATATTCGCTAATGAAATTCGTTACAATTAACCCATCTCAATTCACCAAGAACAGTGATCTTCATGCGTACAACACTAGAGGGAAAAATGACCTTTCCTATCCGTTATTGGAGCTGTCAGTAGCTCGAAAAGGAGTACATTATTCTGCAACAAAAATCTTTGATCATTTGCCGAACAACATACAGTGTCTGGCAGGTAGCAGATCAAGTTTTAAATCTAGCTTAAAAGCATTTCTTTTGGACAACTCCTTCTACTCCATGGACGAGTTTCTGTTTCAGAAATTGTAAAAAAATGTACCTCTAAGCGTAGTCGCATGTGTAGAACTAAAAATTTCAGAAATATTAATATTAGGACTATTCATGTGTGTATATATATCTTGTAATCTGACTTGTTCCACATCATATCGATAAAATAATCGGAAAAAATTATCTACGGAACATGACATAACTAAAAACTAAACTAAAAACTAAATGCACCAGGTCAAGATATCCGTTTGGTAAAACACAGTGTCCTGCTGCTTGAAGAAGTCCATAACTGTCTGCTGCACATATTCGTCCGACAGGAATTGTCGACCCTCCAAGACCTTTCTGAAGGGAACGAATGAGTAACAATCGCATGAACAGAGATCTGGACTACAAGGCGGCTGCTCGGGTCCCTCTTGAGTTGGCATAACTTCTGCGTCGCGACATTTGCGATGAGGACGTGCGTTATCGTGAAGCAACACCATCTCTTAGTGCACGATTCCACAACGGTTGTTTTCGGCAGACATGCTGCCCATACAAATTCTTCATTCTCTGATGGGTGTCCACCGGTAATTATACAGTACTTCGGCAGCCTAGAAAAGAATAACAGCATGTTGATCCTGTTTCGACGCATTAGGTAATAACTTCACGATCCGAATTTACCTTGTGGGCGTCAGAAAGACATGAGTGCCACACTAATCCCTTGCCTATAAGTCGGTGGTTATGCACCTGCTACGTTGCATATACGCTACAGCAACGCCCATGAACGGAAACTCTTCAATCGCCCCTTATGAAATGTAAGTCATTACGTTACCCTTCTACACCTACATCTACATGGTTATTCTGCAAATCACATTTAAGTGACTGGCAGAGGGTTCATCTAACCACCTTCACAATTCTCAACAAAATATTTTCGCATTCGGAGGAGAAAGTTGATAATTGGAATTTCGTGAGAAGATTCCGTCGCAACGAAAAACGCCTTTGTTTTAATGATATCCAACCCAAATCCTCTATCATTTCGGTGACACTCTCTCCCCTATTTCGCGACAATACAAAACGCGTTGCTCTTCTTTGAACTATTTAAATGTACTCCGTCAGTCCTATCTGGTAAGGATCCCATACCACGTAGCAGCTTCCTTAGAGAGGACGGACAAGCGTAGTGTAGGCAGTTCCCTTAGTAGATCTGTTACATTTTCGGAGTGTCCTGCCAATAAAACGCAGTCCTTGGTTAGCCTTCTCCACAACATTTTCTATGTGTTCCTTCCAGTTTAAGTTCTTCGTAATTGTAATTCCTAGGTATTTAGTTGAATTTACGGCTTTTAGATTAGACTGATTTATCGTCTAACCGAAGTTTAACGAATTCCTTTTAGAGCCCATGTGGATGACCTCACACTTTTCGTTATTTACGGTCAACTGCCAAATTTCGCACCATTCAGATATCTTTTCTAAACCATTTTCCAATTTGTTTTAATCTTATGATGACTTTATTAGTCGATAAACGACAGCGTCTTCTGCAAACAACGTAAGACGGCTGTTCAGATTGTCTCCGAAAACGTTTATATAGAGAAGGAACAGCAAAGTGCCTATACCACTACCTTCAGGAACGCCAGAAATCACTTCTGTTTTAGTCGATGACGTTCCGTCAATTACTACGAACTGTAACCCCTCTGACAGGAAATCACAAATCCAGTCAAATAACTGAGACGATATTCAATAAGTACGTAATTTCACTACAAGCCGCTTGTGTGGTAAAGTGTCAAAAGCCTTCCGGAAATACAGAAATACGGAATCGATCTCAAATCCCTTGTCAATAGCACTCAACACTTCATGCGAATAAAGAGCTAGTTGTGGTTCACAAGAACGATCCTTTCTAAACCCATGTTGACTGTGTGTCAATAGACCGTCTCCTTCGAGGTGTTTTTTGTTTTCACATACAGAACACAGTTACATATTCAATGAATTGTTATAACGTTGCGTGACTTTTGTACAAAATGTGCTTTGTTATCGTTCTGGCCAGTACAGCCGAATTTATGCGCGGTAATAGGTTATTTATGCTGCGAAGTATCGCATATGAGCAACCGTAGAAATTTAAAAATCTGTTTACGTCGAAGTTGGCCACGGTCCACGAAGTGATTGTAAATAATTGATTTAGCAGAAGCGCATCTCCTTGGAGATGAGGAAGCCGCCTTGTCTAATGAGATTATCCCCGGACAAGCACATAAGCCCTGGTAACTCCCCAAAGGAAAGCTGTTGGGGGGAGATGCATCCTATTAAGTCATGAAACATATTTCTTTACATTGGCTTCCATTGCCCTAGTAAACTCAATACATCACAAAATTATTTTACAGCTGAATTATTAATTTTCGAAATAAATATGTTCTATTTAGAGCTTGTAGCTAATTTCAATGTTCGGACACCTCAACCACACCGTTTGTTGAATCGTACGGTTTGTAAAATGTTACCCAATAGATCATGAGGCAAAATTTCAACTGTTTTTTTATATACTAATAAGTTCAGCGAGGGATTAAACAGTTGTCAACCAGTGTTCTTAATTTCGAAACAAGTGTATATTATTTAGGACTAATAGCTACTTTCGGTCATCTTAAACAGTTTTTGTTGAATATTGCGCACACTATTGTTTTCGTCAACCAGCAGATGTTAAAAGAAATGCCTTGCTGCTGCAACCACTTAATTCTATTTCGTATTGTCCTCTTCATTTATCGCTAGTTTTGAAATTTTGTTACCTCCAACATAACTTCTCATATCAATTTTTAGACAGCTCTTCGTTTTGTTTCCCAAACTTTTTCCTTCAAATACATGTGTTGAAATTTATTGTGTCTAAATAAATGTTCAGATTGTTTAGTTTTCCTTCTTTAAATAATTACTATGACACTTCTTCTGTCGTTCGTTTCTTTCAAAACACCTCCATTAGATTTACTGTCTTGCTGGTTATCGTTAGCTGTCTCCAAGCGACATTTGCATCGTATCGAACGGCTTTCTGTCAATCTATAACAGTTTTCAGTTTTGACAGCTATATAGGAACACACTACAGATTAACGCCTTGACGATTTTCTTTCTTTTGTATACTATATTTTACCTCTTTTGTTTCGGTTCTTTAAAAAGTTAATATGTTATCAAATGATTTACCAGAGAGTATATTGACCCATTTCTTCATATTTGCTGCTACAGCTTTAAATATGTAGGTGTATTAAACTTCGAACAATTTACATTCTGAAACTTCCTGGCAGATTAAAACTGTGTGTCAGACCGAGACTCGAACTCGGGACCTTTGCCATTCGGGGGCAAGTGCTCTATCAAGCTGCGAGGACGGTCGTGAGTAGTGCCTGGGTAGCTCAGGTGGTAGAGCACTTGCCCCCGAAAGGCAAAGGTCCCGAGTTCGAGTCTCGGTCTGACACACAGTTTTAATCTGCCAGGAAGTTTCATATCAGCGCACGCTCCGCTGCAGAGTGAAAATCTCATTCTCAGTTTACATTCTGTTCGACAAATCTGGTCAGCAGTTATGGCAGTAAAGGATGTGTGTGTGTGAATTTCTAAGGAACGAAACTGCTGAGGTCATCGGTCCCTAGACTTACACACTACTTAAACTAACTTAATCTAGCTTATGCTAAGAACAACACACACACCCATGCCAGAGAGAGCACTCGAACCTCCGGCGGGAGGGGCCGCGCAATCCGTGACAGGGCGCGTCTAACCCCTCGGCTATTCCGCGCGGCGGCAGTAAAGGAAAGCTTCTCTAAAGCCTAAACGTGAACAGAACTTCCGCTTTGTGATTGTCGACCTTCTATTTCCATCGCATTCGATCCTGAACGAAGTCAGACGGATGGCATTGAGAAGGTGCCATATTTGGTCTGTAAGAAAAACGCACAACAATATATCAACTAAATTTGTAAATTTTTCAGTTATGGAATGTCACATGGGGACGAAAGAATGGGAGATGGAATTTAACAGGGAAATGTTCGTGAATGGACAGACAGCGACTTGAATATGAAGGAATGGGATTCAAGGACATTTCCTGCCTATCTCATGGATGACAACTCTCGTTAAATATGGATAAACAGGAACTAATTTTTATAACAGAGAGAAAGAACCCGGAAGTACCTCAGCATCTGAAGAACGTCATACGATTAAGGTACTTACTGAAGTTACTAAGATGACAAATGAAATTAGACGCACGTGTAAAATCTGCTGCAGGGAAGGCGAAGGAGCCGGCCGGTGTGGCCGTGCGGTTCTAGGCGCTTCAGTTTGGAACCGCGTGACCGCTACGGTCGCAGGTTCGAATCCTGCCTCGGGCATGGATGTGTGTGAAGTCCTTAGGTTAGTTAGGTTTAAGTAGTTCTAAGTTCTAGGGGACTGATGACCTCAGATGTTGAGTCCCATAGTGCTCAGAGCCATTTGAACCATTTGAAGGCGAAGGAAAGACTTAGATTTGTTGCAAGGATTCTGGGAAAAGACAGTTTATCAGTAAAGTAAGTCACAGACAAGTACCTAGGGTGGCCAGTTCTTCATATATGCGTGAAGCAGACGTCACACTAATTAAAAGAGCCACTGCTAAGACTGTAAGGGTAACACAGGTGCACGGCTTATTTCATTGTGAATCTTGCGAAGAAACAGTTGTTTTGACGCAAACTTAGAGAACCACCATGCGAGAAAACAGTGTGAAATTTGTGTTGCAACGAGCGTGTACCTCTTGTAGGGATCACGAATATAAGAGAAGAGACATTTGTATGGATACAGAGGAATGTTCAAAGTCATTTTACCATTGTTCAGTACGACAGTGCAGTAAGGCAATAAATCGCTAGTATATGCACTAGTATATTATGCACATGCAATGCACAGTGATTGTGAAATATACGCTCTAAGACAAAAAAAAAAAAAAATAAAAATAAAAATAAAAATAAATGCCACACCATGAAGGAATTTTCCAAATGGAACGGGAATTGGTAGATGTGACGTACGTGTACAGACGTAAAATGATTACAATTTCAGAAGAAATTGATGATTTATTCAAGAAAAAACTTCATAAATAGAGCTAATTAATAAGGTGTTGATCCACCTCTGGCCCTTATACAAGCAGTTATTCGGCTTGACATTGATTGACACAGTTCTTGTATCTCCTCCTGATGGAAGTCGTGCGAAATTCAGTGCAATCGAGGCATGACATTGCCAAAATCCTAACCTGCTTGGAGGACGCCGCCCATAATGCCCGTGACGTTCTCAACTGGGGAGAGATCTGGAGATCTTGCTGGCCAAGGCAGCGTTTCGCAAGCACGAACACAAGCAATAGAAGCTTTCGCCGTTAATCGCTGACGTACCGCTGTGCTCAAGACTGCCGCGGATGACAGCCAAAGAGATCCTACCGTGAAATAATTGGCACCCCAGAATATCACTCCTGGTTGTTGGGCTACAATCAGGTTGGCATCCCACTGCTGTTTGGAGCGTCTTCAGACACGTCTTAGCTGGTCATTTGGGTTTATTTAGAAACGGAACTCATCTCTGAAGACAACTGTACTCCAGTCAGTGATATTTCAGGCCGAAGATAGGTCTGGAGATGCCCAGACACCAACCTGATTGTTACCCACGATACGGTCTGATAACCAGGAGTGAAAATCTGGGGTGCCATTTCATTTCATACCAGAACCCCTTTGGTTGTTGTCTATGGCGACATTACAGTACAGAGGTTCATGGAGAATCCTCTATGCCCCATTATGTTGCCGGTCATGGCAAGCCATCCTTTGCTTACGTTTCAACAGAATAACGCCCACCCACACATGGCGAGGGTCTCTACCACTTGCCTTCGTGTATGGTCTGTCCAGCATCTCTCCCTCGTAGAGAATGTTGGAGAATTATGGGCAGTCCCTCGAACCGTTAGTCTTTTAACGGTCTCGCTCGCCAATTGGACAGAATTTGGCACGATATCCCTCAGGACGACAACCAGGAACTCTGCCTGTACATGTGCGGTACACGTCCGATTTCCGCCCCATTCGGATAATTCCTTTTTCGTGCGTCGTTTTTCTATATTAGAGTGCATATGCAGTGCGCATATAGGCTTTCTGTCGTTTCCCTAAGTCACTTATGGCGGAAGCCAGGATGTTCTCCGTATAACTGCTAATCTAACATACTGTTATGTCTCACCATGCGAGACTTACGCGTTGACGTAACGGTCGGATTGAGCGCACTGTACAACGACATGTGGCCCCCGTGAACAAACACCGATTGTCAACATGAACAACGGCCCGGGACACAGCACAGAGAACTTACATCCCAAATGCAAGTGAGTACAGACAGACTGACATGAATCACAGCATGCAGCTTACTCCGGACTATGCTTGGATGAACCAGGAAAGTTAAGACTCTAGAGGCAGTCCCCAATGTATGCAGCACTCTGACTGCTTGCAGTGGAGTCTCGGGTCACTCTGACCCTCGACCGTGGGAAACTCCTTGTCTACATGAACGAGCCTGGTGGTGATACCAACACCCCATCCCCTCCCACCTCTTAAACAGGCACTTAGGGCCCAAAATGCCCAGCCCTCTGCCAGAGCTGCAGAGTCAAAGGATGGGGGACATAATGGGCAACGCTGGGGTGGTGGCAGGCTGGTGCTCCACTCGAGGTTCGTGGTTGAGGCGAGGAGTCGGAGTCAACCTCTGCCAGTTGCTATGATGGTATGGGAAGTAGGGCCTACTCCACCTCCATTACATACCCGCCACCCCACAGGTGGCAGGTTCCATTGGGCGAGGACACGATTGATATGGCAAGCAGGGCACAGGATATGGCAGTAGCAGTGGGTGCTGCTCGGTGCGAGTATCGGTTGGTCCCTGCCGCCTATGCCAATATTGCTTGTATGTCTGAGTTTTGGCAACAATCACTCAGTTTGACGTGGGTGCAGCATATTAGCGTGGCTCATCAGAACCTGCTAATCCGCTGCAACAGTATAAAGTTGTTACCCATTATTTTCAACCACAATGTCTTGCACCCAGCCTGCCGTCCATCCAAAAGTGTATGCGCAGATGGCGGAACCTTACTGATACCATGGCACACCCCTCAAACCAAGACTATCGTGCTCAATAATGCGAAGTAACCGCAAGGCTGATAGGCATGCAGCATCCTAGCTGGACTGCGCCCATTGATTGGAGCTATGCAGCTCTAGTAAGCAGCCAAGAAACTGGACAGAGCATTCTCCCTAGGGACTTCCAATTCTGTTTTCTTCAGTTGCAATTGGAATGTCCTGACCAGCCGCTCGACCTCTGCTTTGGTTGCCTGGTGGAATGGCATGGTGGCCAGGTTCTGAATACCATTTCAGACGCGGAACGCTTCAGTTTCCTAGTAGACACGCTGGCGACCATTATCTGGGACCAGGGTTCATGGTATGACACGAAATCTTGGAGGACAAGCTCTTTACAGAGTGAAATGTGGCAAGTTGTCTACAATGGACCCCAAGGAAGGACTGGCGAAATCCACACACACCTTGTGGGCACTCTGGTGCAAACCATGGAAAACATTTTTGTGAAGCGGTCGCCTCGTTGTGGGCACATGCTGAATAGTCATGTACTGTGTGCTCAATAGCAGAATTAATTGATAGCCAGTGGACGTGTCACTGGGCCAGTGCTTCGATTTGTGACAACTCCCAATGAGATGTATGTTTTATGCATTGTCACAATGACGGTGAGGTAACAATGCAGCAGTTCTGATCTCCTGTAGCTAGTAGTAAGACGCCTTCAACAATGTCGAGCCTATCGCGAAGTCTAAAGTATGTCTGAAGTCCCGGGTCTGACCCTATGGGAGAATTGTCCGGCCATCCCTGCTGGGCTCCTGTAATGACTGCACAGGAGTGGATCCTCGCTCTTATCTGCCACGGCTTCCCTTGCTGTCAACAGAAATGCATTTAGGGTATCCTGAATGTTCTGGTCAATCACAAAACAGATTGCGGCCTCCTTGTCGAAGTTGATGCTGGGATCCATCAGTATCTCTAAGAAAGCGTACTAATTCGCGTGCTGGGAGGTGGGCTGGTAATGAATGTCACAAGAATAATTACTCAGAAACAAGGCCCAAATCTGTAAATGTTGTGCTGTTCTGGCCAGGAGCTTCGACCAGGGACCTGACAGGGCGATGATCGACATACGGTCGTTAAGTACGTGAAACTTAGTGCCTTGGAACTTTGTATACCACATATGACTGCAAGTGCCTCCTTCTCATTTCTGGGAATAATTTTTCTGTGGTGGCAACAAAGTTTCGAGTCAATACATCTCGCTGCTCTGAACCATAGAGATTTTTCTGACAGAGAACGGCACTATTACTGCACTGGGACGCATATGTGGCCAGTCAGAGGCGTTCCAAGATTTGAACACTGCCAAACGTGGAGCGAAGTGTTCGTGTTGCTTCAGTTTCTGCAAATGCAAAACGGCGCCTCGCTTGGTGTAAGGAGTGTAAACATTGGACGATTGAACAGTGGAAAAACGTTGTGTGGAGTGACGAATCACGGTACACAATGTGGCGATCCCATGGCAGGGTGTAGGTATGGCGAATGCCCGGTGAACGTCATCTGCCAGCGTGTGTAGTGCCAACAGTAAAATTCGGAGGCGGTGATGTTATGGTGTGGTCGTGTTTTTCATGGAGGGGGCTTGCACCCCTTGTAGTTTTACGTGGCACTATGACAGCACAGGCGTACATTGAAGTTTTAAGCATATTCTTGCATCCCACTGTTGAAGAGCAATTAGGAGGTGGCAATTGCGTCTTTCAACACGATCGGGCACCTGTTAATAATGCACAGCCTGTGGCGGAGTGGTTACACGACAATAACATCCCTGTAATGGACTGGCCTGCACAGAGACTGTCCTTAATCCTATAGATTACTTTTGCGATGTTATGGAACGCCAGCTTCGTGTCAGGCCTCACCAACCGACATCGATACCTCTCCTCAATGCAGCACTCTGTGACGAATGGGCTGCCATTCCCCAAGAAACCTTCCAGCACCTGATTTAACGTATGCCTGAGAGAGTGGAAGCTGTCATCAAGGCTAAGTGTGGGCCAACACCATATTGAATTCCAGTATTCCCGACGGAGGGCGCCACGACCTTGTAAGTCATTTTCCGCCAGGTGTCCGGATACTTTTTATCACATAGTGTAGCTACACATTCCTCCACAGATAATTGCAAAATGTAATCGAAATGAACGTTGTATGATTAAGATGAGACCTATCAATGTATGAGTCAGTGGACTTCTAAATACAGCATACAATCGTATTAAGATACTGGCTCCACACAAGGAGAAGTGAATGTAGGTGATTTTGTGCATATTTCTAAACCCAAAACTGCGTTTGAGAAGTCTTACCTCCCTAATCGGTCACCAAGATATTTACTATGTACAAAGCACAGAGGACAAATCTAAGAACTTAATCTTAAAAGACAGTGATGGTGAAGAAATCGCAGGGTCTTTTTCGCAGGTGAATTACAGAAACGTTCTGAACTGGACACGTTTCTCGTAGAGCGCGTAAAAAGCATCACGAGAACAAGGCTTTTGACAAATAACTTGGCGTTCCAGCATCGTACACTCCAATTTTAAAAGAGCGCTCACCAGTATTAAGTGCAAATTACTTCCACGCAATAGATATAAGTAAACGCTAGTGACGAATTCCATTAATCCGTCTGGAAACATAGAACAGCATTCACGTTCACATTCACATTCGCATTCAATGAGGTGAACAATAATCTTCACTTACAAAGCGGCAAAGCTGTGAATATTCCTCCTGGCACATACAACATTGACAATCTAAATGCAATTATGAAACAACCTATAAAAGTGTTTGGCCTACGTACAAACATTAGTACATTTAAAATACAGATAGAAACTACAAAACACGCAACAGACTTAACCCAGAAAAGGCACAACAGAATCAGTACTCAGTTTCTCGAGGAGCCAAATTTTGGATAATAACCCTGAGAAAATTTAAGAGTCGGATCAACCAGTGGATATTTTTCCTGTTAGTATGATCCATGTTGCGTGAAATACCACTACGATTTCACACATCAATGACCAATTTATGCACACCGTCTACAGGTTTCTTCCTACAGAGGGTCCAGGATACAAACTCACTGAGGTTCCCAGCAGTCCAGATATCCCATAGTGACTGTTCAGAAATTAGATCATCTCGAGTTGAGCATCATTGACCAGGACAGGAACTGGTTGAGGAGAGGAAAATGCGGTACGTCTTCATTTGAAGCAGCTGAAGAACCAGTATAGGAATAAATTATTATAAACTTCCTATACTTGGAAGATACGTTTATGACGAACGATGGAGGCACTCCAGCAAAAACATCGTGAATTAGTGTAATGCGTTCGCTTTCCTTTTTCAAAACATGTGATATGAACTTAATGGCGTCGAAGTCGACTCAACAAGAAACATTAGAATCCCATCAACACTCAAAACATATGTATCCACTTCAAATTTGGACCTGAATGTTCTACAAGGCACAGGACGTTTCATTGAAGGGTCGATAAGTAATCACCTTAGTATGTGCGTCCCTCTCAAAAGCTTATGGTGTTCTTTGATGTCAAAAGTGGACCATTAGAAATATTAACCGGGAACTGATTCTCGTTCAAACTGCAGCGGGCACGTAAATTCAAGAAGTACAAGAAGAGGAAAATACAATTATTTTGGAGAAATTACATCTACATCTACATGGATACTCTGCAAATCACACTTAAGTGCCCGGCAGAAGGTTCATCGAACCACTTTCACAATAATTCTCTATTATTCCATTCTCGAATAGTGCACGGAAGAAACGAACACTTATCTAAATCTTTTCGTGAAAGCTCCGATTCCCCTTATTTTATTATGATGATCATTTCTCCCTGTGTATGTCTGCGTCAACAAAATGTTTGCGCATTCATAGGAGGAATTTGGTTATAGAAATTTCGTGAGACGATCCCGCCACAACGAGAAACGCCTTTGTTTTAATGATGTCCATCTCAACTTCTGTATCATGTGCGTGACCCTCTCTCCCCTATTTCTCGATAATACAAAAAATGCTATTCTTCTATGAACCTTCTCGATGTACTTCTTTAATCCTATCTGGCAAGGATCCCACACCGCGTAGCAGTACTCCAGAAGAGGACGGACAAGCGTAGTGTAGGCAGTCTCTTTAGTAGATCAGTTTAATCTTCTAACTGTTCTGCCAATAAATCGCAGTTTCTGATTCGCCTTCCTCACAACATTTCCTGTGTGTTCTTTCCAATTTAAGTTGCTCGTAATTGTAATTCCTAGGTATTTAGTTGAATTAACGGCTTTAAGATTTTACTGATTTATAGCGTAATCGATGTTTAACGGATTCCTTTTAGGACTCATGTGGATGGCCTCACATTTTCATTTTTTAGGGTTTATTGCTAATTTTCGTACCATGTAGATATCTTTTCTAAATCGTTTTGCAATTGGTTTTGATCTCGTGATGACTTAACTAGACGGTAAACGACAGCATCATTTGCAAACAACCTAAGACAGCTTCTCAGAATGTCTCCTAAATTGTTTATATAGATAAGGAACAGCAGAGGGCCTATAACACTACCTTGGGGAACACCAGAAATCACATACGTTTCACCTGATGACATTCCCTCAGTTACTACGAACTGTGAAATCTCTAACAGGAAATCACGAATCCAATTGCATAACTAAGACGCAAGAACGATATTTTGCAAATTCGTGTTGACGATGTCTCAATAGACCGTTCTCTTGGAGGTAATTCATAATACTTGAATACAATATATGTTCCAGAATCCTGCTGCATATCGACGTTAATTACATGGACCTGTAATTTAGTAGATTACCCCTACTGACTTTCTTGGATATTGATGTGACCTGTACAACTCTCCAGTGTTTGTGTACGGATCTTCCGTCGAGCGTGCGGTTGCGTATGACTGTCACGTATGGAGCTATTGCATCAGCATACTCTGAAATGAACCAAACTGGTATACAGTCTGGACTGGAATATTTGCTTTTATTAAGGGATTTAAGTTGTCCGTACCGGCACGTTCACAGGAGCTCAGTCCGTCAGTTCACCTGATGATGGCGACATGTATGATCGCCGAAATATTGTGCCCGTTGGACACCGTAGACCGGCAGTACACCCGTGGATATTTTGATTATCAAATACGCCGGGAGAAACTTAAGAATCACTTCAGAAGATTATTTGCCACTGGATGCACTGCAGCACACATTAATCCTCAAATAAGTTATATCACACGCCAATACTGAATTACAATAACACTGGTGTGATTGTGGTGCTACAGAGTTGGTGAGGAGTAAACTTTTCATTTCACCACAAGATGCTGCAGAGTGATAGCGGTCAGGTCCTGATTCGCTTGAGCCTATAATGCAAGCATGAACTTGACTATGCAGTGATAAGCATTCTTGTTTCCTAATGCCTGAAATGTGCAGTTCTTGCTTATATAAAAAGGGCGTTTCAGTACAGGTGGTCATTCGAGTCTCTTCCTTAATGGGAGTCACTTCCTTCCTCTAGTGAATAGACCGGTCAAAGCAACTCTTTGTTGCTTCTCATTAGCTATCCCAGCATTCCTTTCATTTTTTACTGAGAAGATCGGTTGAGCTTATTAGCACTTATCATCCCAGCATTCCTTTCATTCCCATTACTATTACCCCTGTTCTTCCTTCATACGTAGACCCACGTCAGCGCTATGAAGCATCGTGTTGCTACTGCTGCTGAAGACAATGGCGTTGCCAATAGGTGGCCCAGATTGACCTCTGATGATACAGGTACGTGGAGATGATTTTTCTGTTAACGTTGTTTTTCTGTGTATGTTGTATGCATTTACTTTTTTATTGGTTACAATCAGATGACTAATTTATTTTTCTCCACCTTCTTTGTCTGTTGCAGATGGGAGTGTACCATCACCCTGGCCGGCCGGAGTGGCCATGCGGTTCTAGGAGCTGCAGTCTGGAACCGCGCGACCGCTACGTCGCAGGTTCGAATCCTGCCTCGGGCATGGATGTGTGTGTTGTCCTTAGGTTAGTTAGGTTTAAGTAGTTCTGCGTTCTAGGGGACTGATGACCACAGAAGTTAAGTCCCATAGAGCTCAGAGCCATTTCAACCATTTTTTGAACCATCACCCCTGTTGAGCGAGAGCATACTCGAGGACCTAGTAAGGTAGGTTAGCGTTCCAGAGAATGGTAGACGGAAAAACCCAGATTCATGAGAAATTAAGCATCACTCCTTCTCGATTGGTGCGAATAATAATGCAGTTGTCTGAAGTTATGCTCTTTTGTGTCTGTCTGTTGTAGAATCCTTCAATAAGCTCAAGGCTGCTGGGGTGCATCCAATGCCACAGGCAATCGACTCGATCCCGCGGCAGTCTCCCATTGTCATTAGTGATAAAGATGATATGCAGGAGATGCCTATAGTAGCTGAGCCAATACTTTTCTCTATAGTGAGCTCATGGCGGATAACGACAGTCTTAGAGAAACACAAATGAGTAGTGGTTCTATCTATTCTTCTTCCAACAATATTAACACACGCACTATTGCATACTTGCTTTACTAATGTTATATGTCTTTGTCTGTTTGTAGGTGCATGCTGACACAACCTATGAGCCCTTTCTCCAGCTTTAGTTCGTAGATCATTAAGCCGGTCATCAAAGAGCGAATATGTGAGTAGTACTAGTTCTTCTTCTTCTTATCCTTCTTCTAACAGTACTAACACCCAAAACACACAATTGTATGCATGGGCTACTAACGTCACGTTTTCTTGTATGTTGCACTCGATGTGCAGGTCGAGCTGCACCGACTAGTGCAAGAGAAAGCGGCAAATACACTCATGCTCATAAATCAAGGATAATTGCCGAATGTGGCGCCACACAACGTTGCACTACACACAACTGGCGCTAATAGCATAGGCACTTAGCGAATACACACGATGCAGATCTGTAGGTCTACGGTATTGGTGATAAGTTGAGAAAACCGTCTCGAAACACATGTGTACAAAACGCCACTGTTTCCTGCGCGTGTTCCCCGACGTCAATATGGGATATGATCACCATGCACACGTACACAGGCCGCACAACGAGCTGGCATACTCTGGATCAGGTAGTCGAGCAGCTGCTGGGATATAGCCTCCCATTCTTGCACCAGTGCCTGTCGGAGCTCCTGAAGTGTCGTAGGGGTTTGAAGACGTGCAGCGATACGTCGACCGAAAGCATCCCAGACGTGCTCTATGGGGTTTAGGTCTGGAGAACAGGCAGGCCACTTCATTCGCCTGATATCTTCTGTTTCAAGGTACTCCTCCACGATGGCAGCTCGGTGGGGCCGTGTGTTATCATCCACCAGGAGGAAGGTAGGACCCACTGCACCCCTGAAAAGGCAGACATACTGGTGCAAAATGACGTCCCGATACACCTGACCTGTTACAGTTCCTCTGTCAAAGACACGCAGGGGTGTACGTGCACCAGTCATAATCCCATCCCACACCATCAAACCACGGCCTCCATACAGAACCATTTCAAGGACATTAAGGGGTTGGTATCTGGTTCCTGATTCACGCCAGATGAAAACCCGGCGAGAACCACTGTTCAAACTATACCTGGACTCGTCCGTGAACATAACCTGGGAGCACTGTTCCAATGACCATGTACTGTGTTCTTGACACCAGGCTTTACGGGCTCTCCTGTGGCCAGTGGTCAGTGGAATGCACCTTGCAGGTCTCCAGGCGAATAAACCATGTCTGTTCAGTCGTCTGTAGACTGTGTCTGGAGACAACTGTTACAGTGACTGCGACAAGGTCCCGACCAAGGCTACCTCCATTACTCCGTGGCTGTCTGCGGGCACTGATGGTTGGATATCGGTCTTATTGTGGTGTTTTACACTGTGCACTTCCAGTACAGTAGCGCCTGGACGCGTTTCCTGTCTGTTGGAATCGTTGCCACAACCTTGAGATCACACTTTGTGCCACACAGAGGGCCCGTGCTACGGCCTGCTGTGTTTGACCAGCCTCCAGTCAATGGTTCAAATGGCTCTGAGCACTATGGGACTTAACTTATGAGGTCATCAGTCCCCTAGAACTTAGAACTACTTACACCTAACTAACCTAAGGACATCACACAAATCCATGCCCGAGGCAGGATTCGAACCTGCGACCGTAGCGGTCGCGCGGTTCGACTGTAGCGCCTAGAACCGCTCGGCCACCCCGACCGGTCCAGCCTCCAGTCGTCCTAATATTCTACCCCTCATAACGTCATCAATATGTGTTCTTTGAGCCATTTTCAACACACAGTCACCATTAGCAGGTCTGAAAACGTCTGCACACTTACTCGCTGCACCGTACTCTGACATACACCAACACAACTCTGCATATATGGACTGCTTCCAGCGCCACCATGCGACGGCCGCAGGTCAGTTGCACCGCATGTTCATACCCTGAGGTGATTTAAACCCGCATACCACCCACCATAGCGTTGTTTCACCATGTATCAGCTATATCCTTAATTTATGAGCATGAGTGTAGTATCACCTTGACTGATTTTGACGTGATGAATTTTGAACGTTAGTGGAAACACTATAGACACCTACATATATCTTCATTTGTTAAAAAGTACACATGATTCTTAATATTTTGTTCCTTTTGTTTGTGCAGGTGATATGGAAGAGATACTGGGTAGCAGCCTTCTACCTACAGCAGCAGTAGCAGCATCACCTGTCCCACCAGCGATGGTGCACCTATGGCTGTATGAGCAGCAGCGGCCTGGCATGCCATCTGTGTCGACGTTCCAGTAGCCTGCTTTGCGCCCATGACGAAGATGCAGCCTGCTGCACCACCCATGATAATAATGCAGCTCACTCCATAGCGACCCATGATGTTGATGCAGTCTGGCCCATGGATGACATCCCTCAGCCATCTGTGCAGCAGCAGCCTGGTTCATGGATGTATCCTCAGCCATCGACAACTAGGTCCATAGATGTATCTACAGTTGTTCTTGCAGCAACAGCCTGGTGAGTGAGTGTACCCAGAACCAGCCATGCAGCAGTCTGCTCCATCGTGCATGGCGTACCTGAAGGTGCTCATACAGCAGCATTAACATCTGCTACGATTTATCCATGACAGGCCGTGCATTATCAGTAGCCGGCTCCGTCATTTTCTGTGATGATATAGCCGCAGCTGAACACAAATCAGCAGCAGCCAGATCTGCCGTCATCTGCAATGATGTATCGGTGGCTGACCATGAAGCAGCAGCATTGATCACAACAGCAGCAACTAGTCGACGTCCAACGCTAGTCCAGGGCACCACTCTGGACCGTTTTCCACGATCTGGGCCACACTGACCATGCCTAGGCCCACCTCATGAGCAGCACTCCAGTTCGTTGAGACATTGCGTTGGGTCTAGCAGCAGCAGCTGCAGCACCCCCGACCTACATATTATGGATCATGAAGTAAGTCCTATGGCCACATTGAACTACTCAATGATCGCTTTCACTTTTGGGGACAGGATCTCACTTGCCCACATTGATAAATCGAACACAGGATACCGAGATCCAGCTACTTTCCTTCATGCTTGTCAAGTAGTTCAGAAAAGGGAGCTCCCCAGATACGTCAGTGATCTGCAGTATCCCACCTTTAAGTGCAAGACATGTCGAAAATCTTATGTATAATTATTAATTTCCATGGTCAATTCTGTCTAGCAACAGAAATCACCCTAAATATGCATAATAACTGATAACACACCAAACTAATACCGTCCTTGGGCATTATGGTTTCCAAGGCATGTCATTGTAAAACTCCAGGACATTCCAATATTCTAGAGGAAGAACCCCGATTGTTCGATGCATGTTTACACCCTGGGAGTTGATAAGTCAGAAGTTGAAGACCACCATAAACGCATTGTGCAAACAAGAAAGTAAAGCATAAATTAGTTGGACTCCTCTACTTTCCTAAATTAGCCGGTAAGCATCCCCAACTTTTAGACCTGTTGCTAACCCCAGAAAGCGCGTAGCAACACAGCATGTGCGTCAAAAATATGTCGTGCCTACTTTCCGCCCAAACGTCCAAACATAACGGTGCAAGATATTTTTTTCCGTAGGTATCTCAACACTGTGTTTGTTTAGAAATAACTTTCTGCTACCAGATTTTGTTTTATTTATGTTTTACACGACACGATTTGGGAAAAGATTCCCATTTTCAAGTGTGTATTTCTTTGTACTATGCCATATTTTCGTAATATTTTCGATATGTGAAGTTCTGCATTTTTTTTTTTTTTTTACTTTTCCGCAATACATAAAAACCGAGATTTTTGGTTAGTTATCGATTTTATATTTAGTGGTGAAATTTTGAGGAACTTGCACTTACAGTTTTCTTTGGTCCATTTGTGCAATCTCTCACACATGTTAAACATTACTCACGTAATGTGTATATACCTCTAGTTTTTCTAACAAATCCATTTCATACCCTTTGCTAGAAGAACTGTAGATATATACACATTATAGAAAATACGAAGACAAAATGCTAAACGAAAATCTTGAAAGTGAATCGGTGAATTACTTCAGATGCTTCGACAATATATTTAAATAAAAGTAGTAACACATAGAAATAAACATAACTGTAAAACAGATGTAAGCAAATCGTAATCCATATTGTTAAGATAAATACTTTCTGCACTAAAGCATATCTGTGGAAGACCTGTAACATTACCTCTGTCAACTTCATCCAAAACATCTTTGTAAGTATTTGGTAGTTTAAGTTAGTCTCGATGTATACTGTGCACAGAAAGTTATGAGTGATGTTTAACACGTGTGAGACTGCACAAATGGGCCATAAGAAAACTGTAAGTACAAGTTCTTTCAAATTTCGCCACTAACTACACATAAAATCGATAACTAACAAAAGATCGACCGTTTTTTATACATTGCATTAAATGTAAAAAAAAAAAAATAAAAACAAAGCAGAACCTCACACATCGAAAATATTACGAAAAAATGGCGTAGTACAAAGAAATACGCACTTGAAAATGGGAATCATTTCCCCAAATGCGTCGTATAAAACATAAATAAAAGACAATCGTTACTACTAGCAGAAAGTTATGTATAAGCAAACCCATTGTTGTCACAGTCGCAGGCTTTCAAATGGTTCAAATGGCTCTAAGCACTATGGGTCATCAGTCCCCTAGACTTAGACCCACTTAAACCTAACTAACATAAGGGCATCACACACATCCTTGCCTGAGGCAGGATTCGAACCTGCGACCGTTCCAGACGAAGCGCCTAGAACCGCTCGGCCACAGCGGCCGGCACAGGCTTTCAAAATAAACCATTTGTAATGGACATAATCATATCTTAACACGTTTAGCATGAGTGAGTATTTTGAAAGTCTCTTCACTGACTGAGATAGAAGCTAGTATGTGTGGAAGTGCCTACCGAGGATAAAAAGTAAGAATGTCCACCACCAGGAGCGATGTCCATTCATCGTTCACGCCGACGTCGATGCCTCCTAGTTTCTGTGGCACATTGTGAAGCTGATCCCTCTGCCTCCCAAATCACAGACATGCATGTACCATATGAGGCAGCATATCAATTTGTGTACACAGCAACAAGTTCGACTCTTACATCGGAAATAATCCAGAAAGATGGTTGCTCGTTGAGCTCAAAAAACTTATGTGGGAAATCGATCACGTTTATGACGACAATGTCCCCACAGCCATCTTGGAGGAGAATGATGCATTGTAGAAGCAGGCAGTTGAGTGTCATACTTTCATGCTGCCGCTGCATGTAAAAGCGCAAACTCTACGTAGAGACCATTGTCATATAATTGGTTAAGTTCTATGGTGCAGCTCACAACGCTTACAACTTGAAGTACCAACTGAAAGAGTACATATCCATCTTTTTCCACATTTTGAGTGGATATCATTCACGCTTTCTCGTTCAACGCTTCGGTAATTTCGGATTGAAGGATGAAAAGATCAGTGTCATTCCTGATACGACTGACAAGTACATTTCATTTCCAAAGAGAATTATCGGAAGAATAACGCTTCACTTCCTGGACTCGCTATGTTTCTCTTCAGAAACTTACTGAGACTATGCATCGGGATGATATTCATACCATCCGAGCCGCATATCTCAATGATACAAAGTTTCAGCTTGTGACGAAGAAGTAGGTCTTTCCATCGGAATAACTAGATTCGATGGAGAGACTCCACGAAACCACCTTGACTGAATAACCGTATTCTCCAGCAAATTATCAGGTACGGTCATAACGGATGCAAAATATGAGTACACAGTGAATGTTTGACAGACGTTCGGCATCCCTATTTAAGCGAATATTCCATATTATATATGAACAGTGAAGTACATCTGCTAGTAGACATCTTCGAGAAGTTCGAGAGTTTATGTCTGGGTGTATATTTTGTGGATCCTGCCTTCTGTTTCATCATACCTAGGCTTTTATGGGACACAGTATTGAGGAAGATGCGTGTCAGCATCGAAATATTCACCAATGTTGGCATTCTGATCGTATTTGAATGTGGGATTTGCAGGGGAATTTGTCAGTGTGCACACAGTTACTCCAAGGCGGGTAACCAGCAAATGCCTGCGGAGGAGTACAAGACTTCTGACAATTTAAGTTACGTCCCTTGCCTGCATGCAGACAACCTTTATGGGCAAGCCATGCAACAAAATCTACCATTTGGATGGTTCCAGTCAATGGTCCAAAGGGGAAATCTACAAACTGAAGTCAAATGTGGCTAATGATGGTGCAGAGGGGTATGTGCTGGAATGAAAGCTGGAATATCCAACCCCTTTGCATGACGAGCACCTTTACTTACAGCTATGTCTGCAGCACCTAGCCCCGCGAAATGGTTCCATCTCGAAGTAGTTGACAATGCTGGGCAACAAACAACGTTATGTTATCCACTACAGAAACCTCCAGCAATGTCTCACCTTGTGGACAGAACATTTTAGTATCACCCACGGAATCTGCTTCAAGTAGCGTCCTTAGCTGAAGAAGTTCATTAATTTAAACACCGAACAAAGGGCTTTCGCAGTGTGTGATTTTGAAAAAGAATTTTACAACTTAATGAACAGTTCAATCATGGAGAATCTTAGAGAATACCACAAAATTCATTTAGTTTATCGGTGGGATGGGCGTTTGGGATCAAAAGGTTATGTCGCCAGACCAAATTTCAAACTGGTCACCATCTTCAATGAAGATCTAGTCGCTGTGGAGATGGCCAAGCCTTCTGTGCAGTTCACGAAGCCTGTATATATTGATATGTGTGTTCTGGATCTCTCCAAAGTCCACATGTGCCGCTTTCACTATATCTTTGCTAAGTCAAACTTCGCCACCCCCAAGTTACTTTATATGGATACAGTTAGTTTCATCTACTAGGTGACATGCTGCGTTCCATATGAAGTAATTAGGTACAAACACAAAGAATTCGACACATTTGGGTGGTGGCCAATACTATTTTTCCAATAAAACCCCCCAAAAAAGGATGTCGGCCTGAGGAAAGATGATGCCAATGGTTCGTAGATTGTGGAGTTGGTGGGACTCAGATTAAAGTTGTACACATACCGTATAGATAAAACTGCCATCCAGAGGCAGGCTAAGGGTGTGCACTGTGCGGCAGCAAAGTCTCTCACAGTCAAAGATTACAAGAGTTGCCGCCTCGTCAGCATTGGTGCAGCTCCATATATGGTGCGCTAGGTAATCTTTCATTTCAGAGGCTATGAGGTGCATACTGTACTGCAGTTGAAAGTAGGGCTATCCCACCATGACAATAAATGTTTCATCTGTGGATACGGGATGGGGACGTTACCATACTCACACTATTATTGGAGTGATAGAAAGTGTGGCTACGTATTTATTTGAAACTAGTTGGGTGTATGTGCAACTTTTTATGAAATAGTTTTATGAACCATTTATGAGAGTTGTGTCTGTGTAAGTACGAACGTCTCATTGCAAACTATGTGTGCGTGTATGTCGTATGTACCATGTACACATCTGCACACTATGTGTGATTGTAAAAATTATATATATATATATATATATATATATATATATATATATATATTTATATATATTTATATATATATCGGGTGGTCAAAAAGTCAGTATAAATTTGAAAACTGAATAAATCACGGAATAATGTAGATAGAGAGATACAAATTGACACATATGCTTGGAATGGCATGGGGTTTTATTAGAACCAAAAAAATACAAACATTCAAAAAATGTCCGACAGATGGCGTTTCATCTGATCAGAATAGCAATAATTAGCATAACAAAGTAAGACAAAGCAAAGATGATGTTCTTTACAGGCAATGCTCAATATGTCCACCATCATCCCTCAACAATAGCTGTAGTCGAGAAATAATGTTGTGAACAGCACTGTAAAGCATGTCCGGAGTTATGGTGAGACATTGGCGTCGGAAGTTGTCTTTCAGCATCCCTAGAGATGTCGGTCGATCACGATACACTTGCGACTTCAGGTAACCCCAAAGCCAATAATCGCACGGACTGAGGTCTGGGGACCTGGGAGGCCAAGCATGACGAAAGTGGCGGCTGAGCACACGATAATCACCAAACGAAGCGCGCAAGAGATCTTTCACGCGTCTAGCAATATGGTTTTTTTTTTTTTTTTTTGGTTCTAATAAAACCCCATGTCATTCCAATCATGTGCGTCAATTTTTACCTCTCTATCTACATTATTCCGTGGTTTATTAAGTTTTCAAATTTATACTGACTTTTTTATCACCCGGTATATATATATATATATATATATATATATATATATATATATATATATATATATATATATATGGGGGGGGGGCTCTCTGACATTTGGCGAGAACTGCATTTCGATATGTACAACCGTTCACGAAATAAAAGGTGTGTTACATGACTCGCCCTATATATATAAATATAGGGTGAAGAAAAATTCGCGTACTCGGACTTCGCAGTGCGATTCCTCATATACTAGCAACACAAAAGTGTCTGTCTCAAAATGTCTTCCTGCGCATATCTGCGGCAGTAAATGAACGTTAAAGATTGTCAGTTTGTCAACACTGTAATCATACGTGCGGTAACCTCTGTCAGCGAATCAGAGTTGTTGTGCTGTGTAGTTGGTGCAGTGAATACCGTTTTAGGTTAGCAGGCAGAAAGCCGAGTGTTCGATTCTGGATCGAGACGTATTTGTTTTTATTCGACAATTTTATTCTGCCATATAATACTGCAGTATACGCTGTTTCTTAAGCCTCACGTGTCCGACGTTTACATAGTACTGTGTTTTGTACCGGTGAACATAACAAAAAAGTTCAGATAACTCAGAAATAGACGTTTGAAACAAATGGCCTATCATAAGTACAAAAGCAATATCGATTTCGACAAGTCGAAGATGACTACACAGTTAAATACCTCAACATCTACCTGTCATTTATACTACGCACAGTACGTCCGCTAAGATGTAACACATTAGCACTCAGTCACAATAATAATTTCCATATTGAGGACCGCATGACGTTTCCAAAAGAATACGTTGTCTTCAGATCCGATGCTCAAAGCGACTCCCCACCCCCTGCACGTCCAAACGTTGGGCGACCTGCTGGATCATACAGCTCTGGACTCTTCGCAGCACGACTACATTCACAGATAAAAGTGCACCATGAAGATGCGCTATCAGCTTTTCCACATGTGTCGGCGGGGCAGAATACACGAGCTCCTGCAAGTGCCTCACAGGAAGAAATCCAGGGGATTTAGGTCAGGTGAGCGAGGAGGCTGGACCTCCCTGTCCGAGTCATTTTCCTGGAAATGTTCTGTCTAAATGATGTCGCACATTATTTCCAAAGTGTGAAAATGCGCCATCATGTTGAAACTATAACATCTGCCGAACATGAGTGGAACATTTTCCAGTATGAAGTCGTCGTTGACTTTCTGTTGTTGTTGGAACCATTCACAGGATTGTATCTACAGACGGTGGCCTGCAGGATGCAGGTGTTGCATTAAAGAATAATGATAGGGGTGAAGCCTTCGTTCGTGCAGCACGTCAACGACCGTGCGTTGCGAGACACGCAGCTGCCCTGCTACGCTACACGTACTTCGCTTGGGTTCCTGGTGTATGACCTCCAGAACAGCTTCCTCAGTAGGTGGAGTATGGCGAGTCGGTGTACGATCTCTGTCACACGACGATGGAAGGAGAGAACCTGTCTCCCGAAGGCGCAGCTCCAGACGACGGAACACATTTTTATCTGGATAACGTCGATCACTATATCTAGCAGCATATTCACGCGCGATAACACCAGCCCGTTTATCAGATGCACCAAGCACCAGAAGTATATCCACATTGAGCAATGGCCTTTTGCGTGCTACCTGACTTTAAATGTGTACAGTTTCTTTCGCAGTGCTCACTCGGAAACTGATTCATGTGACCTGCATTCACTGACAACAACAATGCCATTCGGGTTTGGAAATGATAGTCGTTCACAGGCTGTGATGTTCGTCTTCAGTCCCTATAGATTATGATCTTTTGACGACCACTGTTCCTGCGTCATGTTAGATGGCTGGGAGTCATTCTTTGTAGACACGTTGGACTGTTCGCGTTGATACACCAACACACCGCGCAACTTCATTCACAGTGTGGTCGTGGACACGTTTAAACATCACATCTTCTTTCTGCCACTATTTTTACTTCACCACGTCGACTCTCCTCTACTGGAATGAAGAAGAATTTAAGTTTCAAAGATTGTTTTCCTTTGAAAAAACACACTTTGTTGTTTTTTTCTCCTCTCAACCCAGGCAAGTTAGTGATTCTATACAGTGGTATGTGGGTTTTACTTTGAAACAATATGTAAGTGTTAGATGTTAGCTATCCTAAGGAGAAATTGATCCAAGAGCTATTAAGATAAGAGTCACGACAGCGGGGTCTCCGGTAACGCAGTCAGAGTTCAACGGAGATCTAGCAGCTTTCTTTCACAAGTTGGAGGTCATTTATGGAAAACCTATAAAATATAAATCTGGAATAGTGTTAAAACCCACACCTTCCAAATGCGAAACAAACCGAAAGGATGAGTACTAGGTTTTAACATCCCGTAAACAATGGAAATCGTACAGACGGGATAAGCATAAGAAAATATGTCGCCGCAAACTTACTAAAGGAATCATCCCAGAATCGCCTTAATCATGGGAAACCTAAATCTGGATGAGCGGAAAGGCCGCTCTTCCCGAATTCAGGTTAAGTGTCGAAAGCAAAACGGCACCTCAGTCGGTAAGCAGAGAAGAATGTGCCAGGGAAAAGACCCCCTGGGCATTCAACTGTAACGGTTAATGTAACATAACGGACAAACACAATTAGGACACTTCAACTTAAATTTGAGTATCACAGCTCACATCGATATCCAGATGAAATATAGTATCAAACGTATGAGCTCAAGTGATGAATTTCAATGATGTGTCGTAATAGAAAGCCAACTACAATGACAGCCGCAGAATTCTTTTAAAAATTGGCAGTAAAGCTGTGATACAGAACTATGCTCGTGTTTAGCTAGTAGTTTCTAATTTACGAACATTTGCGTATAAAAATAATAACCTTTTACTATATTCAGCTGTTATAAATAGTGTTATGTAATCATTCCAACCCCGAGAGTATCTCGTTAGACAGCTCGTGACAGTAGCGTCCTAGACCTTTAACAACAAACAGAAATAATCGTCCTGATGTAACGTAGAAGAGAGCTGGATGTAGCAAGAAGGTTAAGAGATAGCGAAGCGAAATTAGAAGCATATAGTGTTTCTTAGGCACGCTCAATGCACGTTTCACAACGTGCTCTGTGCACATAAGATGAATTTGATGAGAGATGTCAGAGAATCTAATGTACAGTAGTTAATCTTAGTAAATTTTCATCTATATTTGGCCATTATGGGCCAGAATGTTAAAATTCTGCCTTCTTTTTTCTTATAATTAGTTACAGATGCTCTAAAGGTAAAGACAAAGTACCTATATTTTCTTTGATTGTGGATCACTGCATGTCTTCATCTGCTTTTCCAAAAGGATTTTCTACACACTTGGAACCGCGTTTTAAATATTTAGTTCTATGTCCAAAATAAAAGCCGAGCGAAGTGGCCCAGTGGTTAGCACACTGTACTCACATTCGGGAGGACGACGGTTCGAACCCACGTCCCCCATCCTGATTTAGGTTGTCCGCGATTTCCCTAAATCGCTCCAGGCAAATGCGGCACGGCCGACGTCCTTTCCCATTCTTCTCTTATCCGATGTGACCGATGACCTCGCTGTTTGGTTCCCTTCCCCCATATCCACCAACCACCCAAAATAAAAAAAAATTATTAGTTTTATCTTTTCCCTTCAATAAACGGTTCCATAGAATTCATCCTCTAGTTTCCTAACTGATCCTATCAGTCGTACACTACTCTGGTACACCTTCTATTCATTGTAATGTGTACTGCAAATCAACTATTTTTGAGTCATTATTTTGCCGAATATCCTCGTCTCATAATCCTCCGTTTTTTCGGCTCTGTGTTTAGCGTCGTTCAGAAGGTTTCATTACCAAACAGAGACAATATTTAAATGACTGACTCGTAGCGTCTGTATTTAGAGACATACATCGTATAAAAGTGGTATGTTGTGAGGAAAACTACAGCTATTTTGTTTCGTCTGATGTAAGGACAGGACTACATAATAGAACTGTAAAATACTCTACCCTAAAAGGTGCAAAACAGACTGAATTGAGCGTACAAACGCCACCGATCATAGTGCCAGTCGCAAAACACTGTTCCTTGTTCGGAGGGAATTAGTCTCAAACTCCAGGGCAGATTTCCTCCACTGCTGTTTGCTTTGCTTTGACTAAATCACTTCAGGTAATTGTTGGGATGTTTGGTGGCTTAAAGTTTTATTTTTGTGTCCCATCTGTGCAGTGTCGTTGTTTAGAGTATTGTTCTAAGTCGTGAAACAGTAAATTACTTGTTACGAAGCATAAGCACTAAAGACCTGCATCACAAGCGTTGCTCTTTAAAGATGTCGACCAACCGAACTATTGATTTCTCATCATTCGCTCCTTTACTGTAAATACTCAGTTCATATTCCTTTACCATCTGTACAATTCTGGCCCTAACTGTCGGGAACACCATTTATGTATGCTGGAAGACGACACTGGTATTCATCCGTTCCTCAACTATGTATATTACCACGGACGATCTTGGGTTACGAGTGCTTGTTGACGTCAGTTGCAAACATTTTTTGTACCGCAATCTCTGCCGAGTATACCATCTGATCAGGCCTGGCGGCCTAACTCAACCATTCAGTCAGCTTGTGTGTCATTCCAACTTTTCCGGAATGCACAGGGGCTGTGTTACAGAAGTGACCACAACGCGGATGACGAGCCGTATGCAGCTGTTGGCTCAAAAAAAATGCAGCTCTTCTCGACATGAAAATGAGCACCCTTCTTGTCGTCTTTATAAACTGTACACAGCAAATATTTTCAGTACCATGTATTATGCAGGCAGTTCTAAAAATTGTCACTGCAACTGTTCAAACAGAGCCGGCCGGAGCGGCCGTGCGGTTCTAGGCGCTACAGTCTGGAACCGAGCGACCGTTACGGTCGCAGGTTCAAATCCTGCCTCGGGCATGGATGTGTGTGATGTCATTAGGTTAGTTAGGTTTAATTAGTTCTAAGTTCTAGGGGACTGATGACCTCAGAAGTTAAGTCGCATAGTGCTCAGAGCCATTTGAACCATTTGTTCAAACAGATATTTCCAATCAACTGATTCAAGTAAATAGTTTCTGCAAGAAAAACGAAAATCTTTTTCTGAACTTGATGACTCACAATGGTTGTTTGATACGGCATTTATGACAGGAGATGTTCAGAATTTATAAACACGAAATTTTTCATTGCAAAGAAGTGGAAAACTTGTTACTGGCACAGGTCTGTTTCGGAAAGACCACTAGACTAAAATATTCGCTCATTCCGTGCGCCTGAAGGATTTAGCGATCTGTAGACACATAAAGCTTCATATTCATTCCTGGAAATTCCTGTTTCACGGCCAATTTTAAAGGATCCATCAGTTTTAGAGTTGGAGCTGGTGGAACTCTAGGAGGACGAAAGACTAAAAAGATTGTAACTAAGTGTAATAGGGGTGTTATGATCGTGTGATATAGCGAATATTCTTATTGAAAGCGATCTACTTTTTGCAGACTTCGCGATTTTCGACGAGTAACGTGCAATAATAAGCGGCCATACCCAGTAAGAAACGCGTGATTAATAAGTCGTAACCGCAGACATGGGATGCGAATATCTGAGAGAAAAAGTTATTTAGGGGTGTGACGTGAAACGATCACATAGGTGTCATTGTAGATAGGGCAAATGAGAGGCTTCTGTTCGGTAGTACGATACTGGGAAACTGCAGTTCTTCTGCGGAAGAGATTGCTTATAAAATACTTGCATGACGTATAAGGGCTATTGCAAAAGTGTGTCGCAGCCACATCAGGTTGGCTATAAACGAACAGGGAGCAGTACCTAAAAACATTAGTACCTCGAGTTACTAACACGGAATGAAAGTTATTTTAAAATATGAAGATATGTCAGTTCTGAAAATTCCTGGCCGACCGCGTCTCGAACTGGGAACTTTTGAGTTTCGCGGGCAAGTCCTCTACCGACTTTTTTTTAACTAAAATTGTTTACTGAACTGAAAACCGTTGAATTACAAAGTAGTATAAGCGTTGATGCGGAACTTAAAAAATACCAACACAACCTTCAAAGCATTGCATGAAACAAGGAATATTTAAAAAAGAATTAAACAATCGAGTAAAAGAGGCACTTCCGTTGTACACTTGCATCAACAAGAATGTATACATATTCCTTAAATCCACTGAGCTGCCCAAGCACGACTCGTGACTCGTCCTCACAGCTGTACTTCCGGCATCTCCTACCTTCTAAACTTCGCAGAAGTTCTCCTGCGAAACTTGCAGGACCAGCACTTCTGGAAGAAAAGGAATGACTTAGCCACAACCTAGGGAAAATTCACGGAATGAATTTTTCACTTCGAGTTCCGGCCCGGAAGTTTTATATCAGCACACTCTCAGCTGCAGAGTGAAATATTCATTCTCATATGCTAGTTATATCTCCCATGAAAGTCTTTTTTTCTTTTATACTCTGCATTTGTGTACAGTCGATACTTTACAGCTAACTGAAATATGGAAGTATAAGGAGCAGTCAAATGAAAACGAGACAGGTGAACAAGAAAGTGAGGAGACTGTTCATTATTTTAAAAGTAATCGCTATAACTGTTAATACATTTATCCTATTGTGAGGGAAGACTGTCAGTGCCTTCATGGAAAAATGTTTGCGGTTGCCTACGTGCCCAAGATTGTAGCCAGGGGTGCACCTCTTCGTACAAAGCTAATCAGTGGCAACTAATATCTCTCTCCAGGGCTCCTAATATATGTAAATCGCATGAGGAGATATCGGGACTGAATGGAGTACGTGTAAGGGCTTCCCAGCGATACTTCTGCAGTGTAGTCGAAATAAAATTTGCAACATGTGGGCAAAGCAACGAAAGGAAAGGAAAGCTGAAAGGTGGGAGGTGTATATAGAAGGACTATACAAGGGAACTGTAATCGAAGGCAGTATTATAGAAAGAGAAGAGAACGTAGATGGAATCGTGATAGGAGTTATGATACTGCGAGAAGAACTTACAGAGGACTGAGAGACCAAAGTCGAGGCAAGGTCCCCGGATCAGACGACATTCCCTCAAAACTACTGATACCCTTGGAAGAGCCAACCACAGCAAAATTATTCCACCTAGTAGGCAAAATGTATGAGACAGGTGACAAACCTCAGACTTCAAGAATATTGCAATAATTTCATTTCAATTCCAAAGAAAGTAGTTGCCGACAAGTTTGAATATTACGGAGCTATCAATTTAATAAATCGTCGTTGCGAAATATTAAGACGTATTATGTAAAAGGTGAATGGAAAAACTGATAGAGGCCGACTTCGGGGAAGACAAGTTTGAATTCTGGAGATACCTGGGAACATGCCTACGACTATCTTAGAAGATAGGTTAAGGAAAGGCAAAACTTCCTTTTATAGCTTTCGTAGATTTTGAAAAATATTTTGACAGTGTCGCCTGGAACACACTCTTTGAAATTATGAATGTAGCAGGGTTAAAATACAGCGAGCGAAAGATTGTGCACAGCTTGTACAGAAAGCAGACGGCAGTTACAAGAGTCGAGTGGCTTGGGGGGAAGCAGTGGTTGAGAAAGGAGTGAGACAGGGTTGTAGCTTATCCACGATGATACTCAATCTGCGCATTCAGCAAGCAGTAAAGGTAACCAACGGCAAATTTTGAGAAAGAATTAAAGTTAAGGGAGAAGAAATACAAATTTTGAAGTTTGATGATGACATTGTAATTCAGTCAGAGACAGCAAAGAACTTGGATGAGGAGCTGAACGGAATGGACAGTGTCTTGACTGAAGTACATAAGATGAACGTCAACAAAATAAAAACAAGGGTAATGGAAAGTAGTTGAATTAAATCAGGCGATGCTGACGAGACCAGATTAGGAAACGAGATAATAAAAGCAGTTGATGAGTTTTTATATTGGGGCAGTAAATAACAGATGATGGCCTAAATCGAGAGAATATAAAAAGTAGATTGACAATGGCGAGAAAAGCGTTTCTGAGGAAGAAAGATTTGTTACCCTCGAATATAAATTTAAGTGTTAGGAATTCTTTTCTGAAGGCATGTGTCTGAAGTGTAGCCTAGTATGGAAGAGAAACGTGAACGATAAACAGTTAAGACAAGTTGACAACAGAATCTTTTGAAATATGGTACTAAATACTGCTGAAAAATTAGATGAGTAGATCAAGTAACCAATGAGGAGGTACTAAACAGAACTGGGGAGCAAAGAAATTTGTGGCATAAAATGGCCAAAAAAAAGTGTTGTCTCATAGGACACGTTCTGAGACAGAAAGAGATCACCCATTTCGTATTGGATGGAAGAGCGGGGGGTAAAAGTTGTAGACGGAGACCAAGAGATGAATAGGGTAATCAGATTCATAAAGATGTATCTTCCGTAGTTATTTGGGGCTGAAGAGGCTTGCATAGGACAGAGTAGCGTGGAGGGCTGCATCAAACTTGTCTTCGGAATGAAGACCACCACCACAAGAACAACAACAACAACAATAACAGTACGGATGCCCCACAAATTACATGATATGCCCAAAGCCGCCTTCGTCAAGTGTGCATAATGTACCATTCCGCTGCATTTTAAACATTTCATTGAAACTCCAAATTTGCACTTCGATGGCGAAAACAGCACCTTCTATTTTCAGAAATCAGACTCTTTTCATACTGTACTAGTGAACAAAATATGTCACTTCAAGCAAATGATTGACTTTTTTTAAAAAGAATACTTTATTTGTGACTAGTTTGATATGTAAACAGCCGAAGTTATAAGATTCACTTTTTTATTTAACTGATAATTAGTTTTGGGCTTCATGAATCCATTTTTAGATCGTCTAGGCAGACAAAACAGTATTTTCCGAAATAGCATATAACCATGTCAAGGCTATACCCATACCTATAACAATATCAAGTTTAACCATGAACAGTGACAGAACAAACATGCTGGAAATCCATTATTTGTGACTCTTGTGAATCTTCTGCTTTCCTCAGAGACTCGTGCTTCTGCTGCTTTTAGATTCGAAGTGCAATCTTGAATCCGGTTAAGTTTCAGACATGGACTACGCAAAAACGCAGTGTTTTAGCGATAAATGACCTTGAAGGTTGATAGAAGAGACAGTTACCCGTGTTTTAATATCATTTTTGTTCTGTTTTAGCCGTTTGGGGTGGGGTACTTTGCTTGTAAGAAATACAATGCCAATGGTCACAAGCTGCAATTAATTTTCCCGCTAGAACGTAACAGAAACTGTAAGAACATTGATCTCGCTGACAACTGGAGAGATACCTTTAAATACCAGGTGATCAAAAAGTCAGTATAAATTCTAAAACTGAATAAATCACCGAATAATGTAGATAGAGAGGTACACATTGACACACATGCTTGGAATGACATGGGGTTTTATTAGAACCAAAAAAATACAAACGTTCAAAAAATGTCCGACAGATGGCGCTTCATCTGATCAGAATAGCAATAATTAGCATAACAAAGTAAGACAAAGCAAAGATGATGTTCTTTACAGGCAATGCTCAATATGTCCACCATCATTCCTCAACAATAGCTGTAGTCGATGGATAATGTTGTGAACAGCACTGTAAAGCATGTCCGGAGCTATGGTGAGGCATTGGCGTCGGATGTTGTCTTTCAGCATCCCTAGAGATGTCAGTCGGTCACGATACACTTGCGACTTCAGGTAACCCCAAAGCCAATAATCGCACGGACTGAGGTCTGGGGACCTGGGAGGCCAAGCAAGACGAAAGTGGCGGCTGAGCACACGATCATCACCAAACGACGCGCGCAAGAGATCTTCCCCGCGTCTAGCAATACTTTGCTTTTTTTGGTTCTAATAAAACACCATGTCATTCCAAGCATGTGTGTCAATTTTTACCTCTCTATCTATATTATTCCGTGGTTTATTAAGTTTTCAAATTTATACTGACTTTTTGATCACCCGGTATATCGAAAGCCAGTTACAAAATTCCAACAACGGTTTTCAGAAGGAAATTTACGAGCCCAGTACTTACCGTCCCCCGAGAGACTCAGAGGATAAAATCTGAGTAATAACGGAAGTGTATACGCTGGCAGTAAGAAAGCTTTGTAGACTAGGGAGGAACGCCGGTGTCATAGTGTGGCGATGCTAAACTGTAGCGGGCCGGGCCGTGTGTTTGTCGGGAAGACTTATGGCGTGTTCCTGCTGCCCGCCCGTCCCCCCGCCATTTCCTGAGCCCAACTTCCCCAGCCGACTGCGCGACGCCACGCCTCACACACCCACGCACACGACAAAAAAACGACGCCGGCGCCCAAATGCGAGGGGGCATCAGCCGACACCCTTCATTGCCAATACATCCCATCTGATTACCGAGCGCTCGCTCGTCGCCTTAGCCACTGCCCTCAAAACAGCGAAATATAATTCGCGCTCCGTCTTTCAAACTGTGCCATCACCCGGCTCCATATAATTCACGACAAAACGTATGGCAGAAGCTGCGCGCCCGGGCTCCTAGCGATATCGCTTTTTGCTGCCGTTGCCGATAACCTAAGGAGAAGAAATATTGCGCCGCTATGTCTCTTAGTTTTCGCAGCCTTCGAGTACTTAACTCGAAGCGGTAATACGTTCTCACGCCCGCTCCTCTTTAAATCTGCATGCCGATTTACTGCGACAGACATGGGTACGTTTTATTTTTTCAGCGTATCTCTGACATGAACAACTCCTAAGCAGACCGTTTACATTTGCGACATTCCATGAAATTTATCATAAATATCTCTCTTCAAAACAACAGCTCAGTCGATTAAGAATAATGCACATACAAATTTGACGTCACATACTGTGGTGTAGAAAGGTGTTCCTTTTCCAACTCCACACGTTTTCAAACACTTGCCAACAGTAATCAAAAGTTTATCTAATAATAAAGTACAAATTAAGAAACGCCTAATTGATTTTTTGATGTGCAAGGCCATCTACTCCATTCAGTAATTTTTAATGGATCTTATTGAATTATATATCAACAATAATATCAAATAACGTGAGCATTTCAGTAAATCTGACTTGCGCGCATCTTCAGGGCTGTAATACAGTCTCTAAAATAAAAGAACTGGTCACCTCTTTCGAATTTTTGCCTTACATTAGACAGTTAGTGAGAAAATCGACATGAAAGTCTTGTATGTTGCTTAAGTTTAGATGACTACAACCACTTGGCGGCCTATCTAGTGAGCCATGAGCTAATGACGAAACTCTTGCATTTGTAGACACTGGTACAGGTTAACGAATTTGACATTTTTTCTGACGTGACTTACAGATTTCTGGCGGCAGGCAAGTCGTTCTCATGTTCGAAGTTAAGTTCTGTATTATCAGACAGCACAATTAATAAAGTTCTGTGGAAACCTGTGAAGCAATTATATCCGCCTGGCCAGGATATGTTCAGGCAATTAAGGGGACGTTGTATGTCCTATGCCGCCAATGTTAAATTATCGAATTTTGTGACCCATTATCTTGAAAAGTTTTTAAAAAATCAACATACAATTTTCTATGATTATTGGATGCACCTTTTTAGATACACTGAACTAGAATTATTACTAAAATTGTATTGTGGGGCATGTTATCTTTTTTTTATTTTCAGACACTCAGTTTTGTGACAGAATTTTGTAAATAAATTAACACAAAAACAAAACCACTCAGGATATTTTAATTATTCTAGTTCCACATGTGTTGAATCTCACACTTGGCATGCTGTGAAAATTTCATGTCTATACCATCAATACTTTTTTTTTAAAATGGGTCATTTATTGCAAAAAATGTAGTTCAGAGATATTGTGGTTTAAAATTTTTTTATTACAGATTCTTATACAGGCTTACATTTCTCCGTTTTTTATGAACTAGAATTGCCCTCGCCCATAGTATGTATCTTCTTCAGTGTCACAACAGGCCAGTGCTTGCCTCCTCCTTTTCTTTCTTGCTTCCTTTGTCATTTGCTGAGCAGCTAACTCTGTTTCACGTGCACGAAGCTCACCCAGTTCCCTCAGTCCTTTAGCTGCGTTCTGTCCAAATCTTCCCCGTAATTTCTCCAGAACCTTAAGTCTTCCATAGCTCCCACCATTAAAAGTTATTATAGCATCAGACACTGCTAACGTTAGAGACATAAGGCCAATAAATATATTTTTTGGCACACGGCACCACACAACAGTATTGAAGGACTCATTCACATTCTGGGTCTTACTATGTAAACACGTCTTTAGTAGCTCAGGATTTGCCAATACAATTTCTGAGACGTGGCAGTAGGCACAAAACAAAGCAATTCACAGCCTTCTAGGCTGTGTAGTTCCCAAGATACGACTGCTTAAATGTGGCAGTATATGTGTCGCTGTGAAATTTGACAATCACACATCAATATTCAAAACATTATTTGAAGGTCTCACAATTGTCTGATTTTAATGTACTATAAACGAAAATTTTCAGGGAAGTCCAAAGTACATTATGGATTAGGAAACACAAAATGTCAAATTTCAATGCATTTCACGTATAATGTCCTCTTAACGTATAACAGTGATTTTTGCTTTGTGATAATTTAGTGAAACTGATATGTATCTTCCGGATACATGACCTATTTCTCTAATTGGGAGCGTTTTTCCAAACAGTTATATGGTACACCAATCTATACTATATTTTCAAATTAATGAAGGAATCGGTGTCATATCGAATCCTCCATTAACCATCCTAAAGTGGTATATGCAGTGATTGCCCTAGCATAGGTCTATTAAAATTGTTCTGTGTTAAAAGACTCCTTAAAAACTGAATCTGAGGTATGGTATACATAACGGCGTATTGAAAAATAAACAGTGCATACTAACGCCGCGTGGCTCGTTCCTGAAGCTCTATCGACATCTGAATGGAGAATACTGTCAAATTGTCAATACTTGACATCACACGTACAGTATGTATTGACAATACTGGCAATATTTGAGGCCCATCAGTACTGCTCGTCAGTGTTTCTGGGACTGACAACACGTCAATACGCGCCCTCAGACGGTCAGTATATTGACAGTTTGACAGAATTATTGAACGTGTGAGGTCTTGTATTTATAGCAGCGGTGACTCGTATCACAGTGGTAACAGCCGCATCTGTTAATCTGCTGCCCTACTGCTCCTTGTTCACACATCAGGAGTGCTCGCAGACTGGAGACTGTAACACGAACAGAAGCCTATAGACGGCAAAGCTCTTGACGACTGACCACTCAGTTTCGGTTTGCACCATCAATTTCATCTCTCATGCTTTGATTAGTCAAATAGTTTCTATTTCCAATTTCACTTATTTAAACAACGTCTTTAAGTAAAGAAATCATAAAAAAGACAAATTCACACCCTTGAGAAGGTTTTGCACAGCGTTTACGCTTCTATCGGTTGCACTTTAAGCTGATCATTTTTGGTACTTGATAAGGCACGTAAAACAGGCGATAAAGGTAAAGAGGGCGCTTCTAGTGGTGCATAAAGTTCTGTTAGACAAAGATGGTTGGTTGGTTGCTTGGGGAAGGAGACCAGACTGCGTGGTCATCGGTCTAATCGGATTAGGGAAGGATGGGGAAGGAAGTCGGCCGTGCCCTTTCAGAGGAACCATCCCGGCATTTGCCTGGAATGATTTAGGGAAATCACGGAAAACCTAAATCAGGATGGCCGGACGCGGGATTGAACCGTCGTCCTCCCGAATGCGAGTCCAGTGTCTAACCACTGACAAAGATGGCCTGTGGTGAAGTGCAGTATAATGTATTGTTAACAGACTGTGTAGGTGGACGGCGGAAGGCGATACTACAGTCAACTACATTTTGAGTGGAACGGTACAGAGTTTTTACTCTTAAGTATCCATTAATAAAGGCATAAATTCAGTGTGATCTGAAATCGCTGAAAAATGCATTTTAAACAGCCAGTGTTCAAGTGGCCTTCTTCCGAGTGTAATGGTACAACAAGCGGACTTAAATGCAGCCGAAATATGTGATACTTTTATTATGTGTGTTTGGCTTATGGTACTTCCGCAAAATTCAGTCGCCTCTATATACAATTAAAGCCAATAAACAATGAGACTCAATACACAATGATGCGATACACTTGTATAATCGTACTATAGAAACTCTCTAGATACGTCGAAATTAAAGGAGTCGTCTGCTCTTATGTTAACATTGCAAACGGTCTACGTTGCTAAAGCAATAATAAAAGTATACACCATATTTTATACGATTCTAGCACCACAAACCCGCTAAAACGAATACTACGAAAAAAATGACCGCCACTGTCAAAAATTTAACCTTGCTCTTGGAGAAGAAGGAGCACCGTATGCAGCCATAAGCTATTTGACTAATTTCTTCGTGAACTGAAGTTTCAAACAGAGAATGGAAACAGTTTTAAAAACAAACTGCAGTAATGTACACTTGATAACTCCTTCTACTCCACTGATACATTTCTGTACAGATAATACCTAAAACTGGGCTACTTTGTGACTGACTTATTACTTCGCGACAACAGTGGCCTCCAGCTTTTATACCGTACCTCGAATTAGTATTCAACAAAAAGCTGTGCTGCTGCGTAGTACTATCGTTAGTGACGGTAGCTACAAGTAAGTACAACTTGAGTTGGTCACAAAGTCATTTTGTTTGCAGGTGGAAAAACTTGTTCTGTGATTTCTTGGATCCTTTCTGCTACTACCGATAGCTTTGAAGAGTATACCATTCGATATAGAAGTTAAAATTTTAGAAAAATTTTCTCCGACCGCTAGAGAGCGAATAAAGCTGTTTTCGAAGACTGTCGGGGTATGTTTGTGACATTAAATCTACCTGCAGAAAGAAGTGTGACAACAGAAATTGTAGAAACAAGTTTCATTAGTGAAATAAGGGACATTTGAGAATGGTTTAGGAAAAAAGTCAAAGTTCTATTTCGCATTGTTACTTTGTTCCTAATTGTAACATACAGTTGCTCAGATTATTGTCTTCAATGTGTCAATGTCACTGAGGTCATCAGTCCCCTAGAACTTAGAACTATTTAAACCTAACTAACCTAAGGACATCACACACATCCATGCCCGAGGCAGGACTCGAACCTGCGACCGTAGCGGCAGCCCGGTTCCAGACTGTAGCGCCTAGAACTGCACGGCCACTTCGGCCGGCTCAATGTGTCACGATCGGATTTTTTTCTCATACTGCCGAATAGCTAACGGACTGAACTAATTATCTCGCTTAGAGGATATTATATCAAATGATCTTCTTCTTCTTTCTGGTGTGATTACACAGAACAGATGCATAAAGCAGCGTGTAAAGTTTTGTTTAATTATTCACATAGTGCAGATTAGATTTTTTTTGTCATTATTATTTATTTTGAATGACTATAGATCTAAAACTACTCGTAAATTAAATTTCAAAAATTTGAAAAAAACTCATCAAACTTTGTGACAAATGTTGTTCTGTATGTGGATAATAAAAACTTATGAAATCGTGCAAATTTGTAACGAAGCTATAAACGTGTATCATAGAGAAATACTAGGTCATCCCGTCTTTGTGACACATGCATTTAATTCTATTTGCCCTGCCTTAGACTTCATGATTCAATGTTGTCCTACAATGGCGGGTGACCTTTTGACAATTACAATTGCACATTCCGAATATCTCAATACACATAAAACTTTATTTCTATGAAAATTAAAGGATAAAAGCTACAAAATTCCACATATACGTCGTAATAAAAAGTCGCATTACACATTTGTAGAAGATTATGGAGCGAAAAATGCTTGAAGTGTCACAGGGTTGCCCATTTTTACGATATCTTTATATAATTGTATCATAAATATTGAATTATATTGTAAATTAAGATTAAATCAAAAGCCCTGTAACGGGAATGGTCAATACACTGGCCTATTTACACAGAGAAAATTAAGAACCTCTTTAAACGTATTGTTAGGTTCTACGTCACAGACAGTTGTAACACATATGAACCAGAGAAATACAAATAACGTACTAACCAAATATATGCGTCCGTGCGGTTTGAAAGTTTTACTTTTATTTTTATGTCGTGCGTCATTACCCTTCACATTGCTTCATTCATTTTTCTAAACTAGCTCACTGTCGCTGCCTTATATTACATGACTCGTTCTGCTCAGACATACGTATTCGTTTATTTTAAAAATTTGTCCACTCTAAGGTATTTTTGCTCATGAATTTAATAGAATGAAATGGCCGCCTGTGAAAAAGATGCAGTCCCAGCATGACTAGCGCCGTATGTATTAGTGACTATGCTAGATTGTACTTGGCATGCTACAGTATTATACAATTCGGATCAATGCTATCACTATGGATCTGCTTGCAATTTCCCAGGTTCTGTACTTCCACGCTGTATAAATTTGCCGGATTATGGAGATACTTAAGTAACAAACAGTTCTACAGGGATTTAAGTGAGGTGCTCCGTCCATATTTAGTAGTTGACTGGCGTGCGAATTCTAAGACTGTATCTTTTCCTTTCTCGTAGTTTGCACTTCTGTAAGGTGATTCTCATCGAAAATTTAGATGAAGTATAATAATACTCTTTCTTGTTTCACAATTATTTAATGTTATATAGAGTGATTCACGAAGACAGCTTTGTTTCGAGTGCTGGACTGCCCACAAATCAGATGTTCTCGTGTCCTAGGACCCCTGACAGCAGATCCCTTCTTCTTCTCTGCAGCTACTACGGGATGTCGCATTAGAGCGAGTGCTTTGCATATTGGATGGCACTCTTTTTGTTGTCTGCTCTTTTGCATCTCACTGTTCCTTAAGCTGGATTTTCTTTATTGTCTGGCAGCTATAAATCATACGCAATAAGCTCGTTCGATGTCTGCAGGCTACTTTAAGCAGCTGCGGAGAGATTGCGCAACGTGCGCCTCTATTGGCACAGCTCGCAACTGCAGACTGAGTGATTTTACGGATAAGCACTGATCTTCGGAAAGAGATGCGCTTACTTGGGTTGAATGACTCCCTGTAGAAACTAAATTTCTATTTAACTCACCAGCAATGCTCAGAAAATGTACATATATCTGATTTATCAGTAACAGAAATATTTTTACTACGAACTGACTTTATGTCGTCGACCTTGTGCTGCTGACCAGACAAGTAATAACGTTTTAAGTACCTTACAATACTGTTTGTAATGGGCTACTGTAGCTTCATTGGGACTACTACTAACATTTTGATATAATTCCCACTTTGTTCTACATGATATCCTTATCCCACTAGTCAGCCACCCGGGCTGCCTATTACTACTAGAACGTTCTAATGAAAAGTAACTCCCAAAGAGCATGAGAAATGTGCTAATGAAAGCGTTACATTTATCATCTATGGTATGAGCACTATAAACATCCTGCTACTCTTGTTCCTTGACAAGGTTTAAGAAACTCTCTCTATTGCTGTTGGATTAACTTTCCTACATAGTTTGTAATTATATGTGACATTTGTTTGAGTACAAAGCCTTTTAGTGTTAAAACTTGTGCATAATGGCCTGAAAGGCCATGCATCTTTTTACTAACAGAATGCCCATCTAGAAACGAAGAATGAATAAAAATATCGTCTGTGGCTGTGCTACTGTTCCCCTGCACCCTAGCTGAAAAAACAGTCTGTATCAGATCATATGAATTTAGGAGATCTGCCAACATCCTTTATCTTGCACCATATATATTGAAATCACCACATATAACTAGTTTCTGGTACTTTCTACAAAGTGATTCAAGAGCCCTCTCTACCTTGAGCAGAAATACTCTGAAGTAAGAATTACAGAACCTACAAACAACAACAATTAGAAGTTTACTTTCACTATATTTATCTGCCCCTGAACAACATTCAAATATCTGTTCACTGCAGTGCCGTGATACATCTATGGATTCAAATCGAATACTGTTTTTTTACGTACATAGCCACTCCCCCACTCCGCAAGGAACTCCTTGAAAAACAGCCAGCTAATCTGTATCCTGGTAAAGGAAGCCTCTGAATTGTCAAATTATTTAAGTAGTGCTCTGACATACCAATAATTTCAGAGTCAACATCTATAAGCAGTTCACTAACTTTATCTCTAATACCTCTTATATTTTGATGAAATATGCTAATTCCTTCTCTACTTGGAAACACGACGTCACCTGAAAGTGAGCCCTTAGTTAGAGGGACTTCCTTTACGCAGATATACCTATCAGCTGACTTCAATCTAGAAAAGGTGCAACTCTAACACCAACTACTTCAGGAATTTTTCCATGAGTGATCCCACCACTACCCACTACACTGTCACCTATAAGCTTTGCCAGCCTCCTCTTCCCATACCTATTGAGGTGCCGGCCATGCCTTGTGAAACCCGATCTACTGATAGACTCAACTGGCACCACGGAAATGTGACCCATGCCCTCTGCCATCAGCGTCCTCCGCAGCCCCATGTTAACGCGCCTAACAGTCGCATTAAGATGAGGCCGATCATGACGCTGAAACAGTTGCACGAAATGCACATTAGTGCCACCAGTGAAAGTACCTATCTTTACCAGGTCACCACCTACATCATATTCCCCGTCCCTATCAAGACTGTTCTCTGCTCCACCAACTATCACTACCTGTTCCTTCTTCGTAAAATCCCTTCATAACTCCCCTATGCTGTTAGTCACCTGAGCCAACCCTGGACTAGGCTTCACAATACTGGTGACCTGGTACTCATTCCCCAACACTTCATGCAACTGCTGGCCACACCTCTACCGTGCGAAATACCTAACAGCAGAACCTTCTTCTTTCTGTTTGACTTTTCAACTGACCTAGGCCTCCTAACTGCTGAGGAGTGCTGCAAGCTCCCTACATCTACAGCTACGAGAGGCAGTAAACGTATATATTCCAGACTAGCTTAACGTCCGCTGCTTAGCTCGCGTTTGGTAGTAATTACAAGAAAAATAATTTTATAACTATGTATTAGGGCTACTGAAAACTTTGTGTGTTAAAGAGTCGTTTCTTTTTCTGTGTAATTCTGACAAAGCCGATTTCTCGCTGTGAATGTGAAATAACGTTTTTTGGTTCAGTTCACAAATTGCAAAACTCTCCAAATTTTTCAACTAAATGAAGGCCATAGAAGCATGGTTTTTCCGAAAATACTTCTCACCAAAAAGCGATTCTGGTAGTTTGAGTCGGAGGTTATTGCTAATCCTGCCTTTTGTGATCTTGTGGTGATATTTCGATAGAAACTTTAATACCCTGACACATCTTTCTGTAGTTCTAGCCGAGAAGTCAGTTTTCACAGGATTAGTTTTAAAAATGTTTTAACGAAACGAATCATTTCCATAAAAGTTTTCATTCTCTATTTCACTCTCTTAGGGGTTGAGTTTCCAAAGACACCGTCAGCAATTCAAGGTCTAGTGGCTAGCGTTGCTGCCTCCCGATCATGGGGTCCTGGGTTCGATTCCCGGCCGGGGACTGTGTGTCATCATTTCATCATCATTTCATACCATACATCGTCATCATCATCCTCCAAAAACACCGAAACGCGTATTTTTTTATTTCTAACCGAGAAGCCAACAACTAATTTTCATAGATTTAGCTTCAAAAATGCTTTCATAGTGAAGTACACTGACTGAGAAAATCGCAACACCAAGAAGCAGCTGTCCGACATAAACGAAGGTTGGTAAGCGTATTCAAATTTTGCGCCAGTCACATAAGACTGGCGCTAGTAGTGCCACTATGAGGATGCAAATCAGGTTTATAAATACACGCTCTAACGCTCGTGAGTGTTAGTTACATTTGAGATTGGGCGTGATGAGCAGATGTTAGTTAAGAATGCCATTATCAGCACCTCACTAAGTTTGAACGAGGTCATATCATAGGGATACGAGAAGCCCTATGTTCCTTGTGCGATATTGCACAAAGACTTGGTAGAAACGTAGCCACTGTGCATTACTGCCGACAGCGGTGGTCACGAGAGTGTATGGTGGCAAGACGACCGAGCTCCGCATGGCCACATGGCAGTATCGAGAGGGAAGACCATCGTGTTCGGCGTGTGGCTCTGGCGCATCGTACTGCATTTGTAGCAGCAGTCCGAGCAACAGTTGGCACCACGGTGACACAACGAACTGTTACAAATCGGTTACTGTAAGGGCAACTCCGAGCCAGACGCCTTGTAGCGTGCGTTCCACTGATCCCAAATCCCCAACCCCTGCGACTTCAGTGGTGTAATGCGGAAGCTCATTGGAGGACTGGGCGGAGGTCTATTGTGTTTTCTGATGGAAGCTGGTTCTGCCTCGGTGCCAGTGATAGCCGTGTGTTGATTAGAAGGAGGCCAGCTGAAGGCATGCAACCAACATCTCTGCGTGCTAGACACTCTGAACCTACACTTGGAGTCGTGGGCTGGGGTGCGATATCATATAACAACAGGAGCACACTCGTGGTTACCCCACGCACTCTGACTTTAAAATTGGACATCAGTCTGGTGATTCGAACTGTTTTGCTGAAATTCATGAAATGCATTCCAGGGTGTGTTTTGAAGCAGGATACCGCTGTTGTAACCCATCATGCCCTACAGAGAGTCGACATGTCCCTTGGCCTGCTCGTTCACCAGATCTGCCTTCAATAAAGCTCACATGGGATATTATCGGACGACAACTCCAGCACCATCCACAAACAGCATTAATCGTCACTGTACTGATCGACAAGTGCAACAGGCGTGGACCTCCATCTCACAAACTGACATCCTGCACCTCTACAACACAATCCATGCACGTTTGCATTTAACATTCTCTCGGTTCTTAATGTACCAGCATTTCACATTTGCAACAGATTTTCACGTGCTTACATTGCAGTGTTAAACTTAATATATTACCTAAACAGCCGGCCGAAGTGGCCGTGCGGTTAAAGGCGCTGCAGTCTGGAACCGCAAGACCGCTACGGTCGCAGGTTCGAATCCTGCCTCGGGCATGGATGTTTGTGATGTCCTTAGGTTAGTTAGGTTTAACTAGTTCTAAGTTCTAGGGGACTAATGACCTCAGCAGTTGAGTCCCATAGTGCTCGGAGCCATTTGAACCATTGAACCTAAACAAATGTACTCCCGAAATTTCATTACTGTATATTAATTATTTCTTAGCGTTGCAGGTTCGAATCCTGCCTCGGGCATGGATGTGTGTGATGTCCTTAGGTTAGTTAGGTTTAAGTAGTTCTAAGTTCTGGGGGACTGATGACCACAGCAGTTAAGTCCCATAGTGCTCAGAGCCATCTTAGCGTTGCAATTTCTTCCGTCAGTTTATTTTAATAAAAACTTCCGCCTCTATTTCATCCCCTTAGTGGCTGAATTTCCAAAGACATTGCAATAAGTATTTTTTATCTCCAACAGACAAGCCAGAGAGCCAAATACACAATTCCGTAAGTTTAGCTTTAAAAATGTTCTCATAATGAAATATTTCATAAAAATTTTCATCCTCTATTTCACGTCCTTATGGGTTAAATTTCCAAAAACAGTGAAACACGTGATTTTTAATTTTCAATGGAGAAGTCAAATACCAATTTTCATAGATTTAACTTAGAAGCTTGGGAGTTCTTTAATAATGATCTGTTTTTCAAAGAAAGCTTTCACCCCTTATACCACCTCCTTGGGGGTTGAAGTTCCAAAAGTGCTGAAACAAGTCTTTTTTATTTCTGTCCGAGAAAGCAAATAGCAGTTTTCGTGGTTCTAGCTTCATAATGGCCTTAATGGCGACATGTTTTCAAAAAAGCGTTAATTCCCTCATTTCACACTCTTAGGAATGGAATTTCGAAAAATACCTTCTTAAACAATGTCTATGGTATACGCTGGACATCCTCTCCATTTTCAACAGCTATGGGCCACTAAATTGATAACATATTTTTAAAACATTTTAACGCGTCTTATCGTTACTAGTTTCAAAGTTTGTTTCATCATCAGATGTCTGTATTCCATTTACAGGACGAACTATTAATTAGTGGTTGGATCTTTACACAGCCATAATATGATGCAGCGCAGTTGGAACAGTTTTGAGCTGAGATATACTCAAAATAGAAATGAAAATTGGGGATAAATTCAAGGTAAAAACAGAAGGCTAAATGTACGTCCCATGTCAAGGTAAAAACAGTAGACTAAATGTTTGTCCCATGAATTTACTATAAAATGACCCAGCTTCTTCTGATAACTCGCATCTGGAGGTACAAAGAAATCATAAGTTTTCAAAAATATTTGGGACACTTTTTCTAATCACGTAACAAATAAATTTAACCCCTTGTTTTTGTCTTGAATTTATCTTCAATTTCAATTTTTTAAATATGTGACGATTAAAAATTGATTTCACTGTGTGCATTTTACGTCTTTAGACATAAGGCAACTGGTAAATCATTCGTTGTGTAAACGCACTAAAGCCATCTAATCATAGAAAGTTCTAAATCAGTAACTGTAAGATACAATAAAATATATTAAAAATAAGCCATTAATCTGATGTTTGGTAGGTGTTATAAAACGTATCTTACCGAACAGTTACCAAGTAATCCAAAATTTCAGATGTTTGCAAAAGAGATTCCTCTGGAGTGATTTAGGAAAACCACGAAAATTTTAAATCTCCATGACTGGTCAGAGATTTTAAGCACACACGCGTATCTGTAATTATACAGGGTGTTACAAAAAGGTACGGCCAAACTTTCAGGAAACATTCCTCACACACAAATAAAGAAAATATGTTATGTGGACATGTGTCCGGAAACGCTTTCTTTCCATGTTAGAGCTCATTTTAGTTTCGTCAGTATGTACTGTACTTCCTCGATTCACCGCCAGTTGGCCCAATTGAAAGAAGGTAATGTTGACTTCGGTGCTTGTGTTGACATGCGACTCATTGCTCTACAGTACTAGCATCAAGCACATCAGTACGTAGCATCAACAGGTCAGTGTTCATCACGAACGTGGTTTTGCAGTCAGTGCAATGTTTACAAATGCGGAGTTGGCAGATGCCCATTTGATGTATGGATTAGCACGGGGCAACAGCCGTGGCGCGGTACGTTTGTATCGCGACAGATTTCCAGAACGAAGGTGTCCCGACAGGAAGACGTTCGAAGCAATTGATCGGCGTCTTAGGGAGCACGGAACATTCCAGCCTATGACTCGCGACTGGGGAAGACCTAGAACGACGAGGACACCTGCAATGGACGAGGCAATTCTTCGTGCAGTTGACGATAACCCTAATGTCAGCGTCAGAGAAGTTGCTGCTGTACAAAGTAACGTTGACCACGTCACTGTATGGAGAGTGCTACGGGAGAACCAGTTGTTTCCCTACCATGTACAGCGTCTGCAGGCACTATCAGCAGCTGATTGGCCCCCACGGGTACACTTCTGCGAATGGTTCATCCAACAATGTGTCAATCCTCGTTTCAGTGCAAATGTTCTCTCTACGGATGAGACTTCATTCCAACGTGATCAATTGTAAATTTTCGCAATCAACATGTGTGGGCTGACGAGAATCCGCACGCAATTGTGCAATCGCGTCTTCAACACAGATTTTCTGTGAACGTTTGGACAGGCATTGTTGGTGTTGTCTTGATTGGGCCCCATGTTCTTCCACCTACGATCAAAGGAGCACGTCATCATGATTTCATACGAGATACTCTACCTGTGCTGCTAGAACATGTGCCTTTACAAGTACGACACAACATGTGGTTCATGCACGATGGAGCTCCTGCACATTTCAGCCTAAGTGTTCGTACGCTTCTCAACAACAGATTCGGTGACCGATGGATTGGTAGAGGCGGACCAATTCCATGGCACCCACGTTCTCCTGACCTCAACCCTCTTGACTTTCATTTATGGGGGCATTTGAAAGCTCTTGTCTACGCAACCCCGGTACCAAATGTAGAGACTCTTCGTGGTCGTATTGTGGACGGCTGTGATACAATACGCCATTCTCCAGGGCTGCATCAGTGCATCAGGGATTCTATGCGACGGAGGGTGGATGCATGTATCCTCGCTAACGGAGGACATTTTGAACATTTCCTGTAACGAAGTCTTTGAAGTCACGCTGGTACGTTCTGTTGCTGTGTGTTTCCATTCCATGATTAATGTGATTTGAAGAGAAGTAATAAAATGAGCTCTAACATGGAAAGTAAGCGTTTCCGGACACATGTCCACATAACATATTTTCTTTCTTTGTGTGTGAGGAATGTTTCCTGAAAGTTTGGCCGTACCTTTTTGTAACACCCTGTATAAAGTCCTACTAACACAGCTCAATCATGCTGTCAGAGTAAGGTAATTACCATGTAACACTCTTCTTAGGTTTTTCTTGCAGGATATACGGCACAGTGGTTACTTGTATGTCACTAGACTCCTATACTAGGAAGTTGGCCTTCCTAGTTCCTGTTTACCACTAATTAACGAAACACCTAATGATGATAGTCGGAATGGCTTTCCGAAAATCGTCAAAGGCGATTTCTTTCATCATACTTGTCTTTGTGTTAGAGCTCTGTTAATAACCATCTTTCTGGCAATCAAACATTAAAGACTCTAACGCACATAGTGGTCAACGGAAAGCTAATTATGACAATGCTTATTCCTGTATCTGCGGTGCATGTAGAGAAATCAAATATCGTTTCTATTAAGATCTCTGAGCTATTGTAACATCGTCTAGCGACACATAATAGGGTAATTTTTGAGTAGCACCTTACGTAGGAGTCTCACGCAGTCGTTCGTCTTTGTTCGCTATTTGTCAATAAGAACGGAAAGAGGGTTAGAGTTTAACATCCTGATGATGACTAGATTATTTGAGACGAATTGGGGAAGGAAATCGTCTGTTGTCTATCAAGGGAATGATTCCAGCATTTTCCTTAAGTGGTTTAGGGAAACCAAGCAAAACCTATATCTGTGCTGCCAGATGGTGATTTTAGCCACCTCCTCCAGAACGCTATATTTTACATACGACTCAAATTTGCTATTACAAAATTTTTAAATAAAAATAAATACCCCGTGGAGGTGAAAAAAAGATATAATTAAAAATAAGTTGCATGTTGATGAGAATTCTAGCCAGTAGCTTCCTACATAAGAGACTTCAACCCTTCGCTCTCCACTGACTGCTATTAAACCATGGAGCAACTTGGAGCAGTGGTTAAGATATAAGAAAAAACAGGTTCAGAAACCGTCCAACAATCCAGATTTAGGTTTTCGTTGTTTCTCAATATAAACCGTGAACCAATTTTGGGATGTGTGCTTGATACATATCACAACCATCTCCTCCCTTCATCCGTGTCTGATGAGTCAGCTCCCATTCCTAACGACAATAATGTTGATAGCTGATTGAACTGCAACCAGTCTTCCTTTCTCTTACAGTAAACGTTTTATTTTTGATACATACTATTCTAGTAACAACACTTAAATTAAAAATAGCAACACACAGTATTTTCTGAAGATATAACAATTCATGTTCTTGCTTGATATCCTTGAAAACAGTTTTCGAGAGAGAAATTTTGTCCGTAAAATGGCTGACAGCCCAACAGTGCCTACTCAAGGATGGGGACGAAACGTTGGGTTTTAAAGTGAAATCCCTTCGACCACGGCATAATAGCCCGTAATATTTTATTAACTGTGACAATTCCGGCCGTGAAAGTTTACATTTTACAGGTATTAATACTGTAACATGGAGTAATTTCTTACGTACTAGTGCATTTCTTGCCCTTGCGCGTAGCCACAATATAAAGGAGAAATAATAGATATATAAGAAGGTGATACTATAGATTAATTCGAATAAAACATTCCATATAAAATCTCAAATTTTATCTGTTTTAGGGAAACAACTAGTTAAAGACATACGTTTTCATTTCAAGTGTTGGTACACCAGTTGCAATGAGTTCATTTATCGAGTGTCATTTAATGGGTTTACTTATCGATTGTCATTTTTGACATTATTTTTGTGTGCTGTATAATGAAAAATTATATTATAATAGGAACAAAGTCAACAAATCATAAAATTCACTTTGCATGATTTTTTTTTGCGGTAACGTTCATAATTTTGTTGTCTTATAAACGACGACTATTTAATTTCAGTCCACTACATGAAGGAAACAGAATTTACTGTCTCATTCCGAAATGCATTTTTCACACTACACTGTCTTGTTCCTGTGTTTCCCACAGACGTGTTTACGGTACTGAAAGCAGGTGACAGTTGATTTTCTCAACTCGTTGTACTTATCTTTTTAAATGCAGCTTCTTAGCAGCATAGGTGGTACCATCCACGTTTCCTGACTCTGCTGTTGATGGTGAAGGTTCCACAATGCAGTTAAGCTTCCGTTGTGAGATGCTTACCTTTGCCATTATTACTGGCTTATGAAGTCCTTACAAATTTCGAGCCGGTTTATCTACATGAGACCTTATTAGTTCAAGGCGTAAGTTAGAGAGTAAAAATATTGTGCGATTTAGCAATTTTTTTTCCAATTTGGAAAGTTGAGAAGGAAGATTGAATGGGCATTTATTGCTGCTATGTCTAGGAGTGCGTAGAAGAGAAACATAGACCATCTTCTTTTTCCTCTCTTCGTGCTGTAATGTCTCGTCACTTGGTCTATGATGTCCACGCCTCCTTTGCAGAAATATAAAAAGGATTTATGTTAGTGTTATCTGAGTCTTCACTAATTACCCCTTCTGAGTGATAAGTCGAAAGCATCAACAGTTGTCGCCTTGGTTTCTCACGGATTAGAGTTGCTGCTAAGGTAACTGGTGGCCTCTGTGTTTGAGGGCCAGTATACGCAACGATTGAGGAGCGTACACTGTGGCCATTTGTAGTCTTCAGCTCTTCATGTATGTGTCGTCTGTTCGACCACAGGGAGAGGGGTAGGGGCTTCTAAGGTCTACGGACAATAATATCTGCATTTTAATTAACAAATTCTATAATCACTCAATTGTAAATGCAGTATGAACAACTAGCTTTGATTTCAAGTTCATTTATCAAAGGACGTGGATACAGCACATAAATATTGAGTCTGTGGGCCGACGAAGGCCTCCCCCCCCCCCCTCCCCGCTGGTAATGCTACGGCTAGGGTTAATTCTACTATATCATTTGAGCATTGTGCACATACTTGTAATTGCTGAGCAAGCTGATATGGTATTTCTGTACGTGTTTTGTAATGGAAATAGGGCTGCTGTTGCTTGTTCAGAATACGGTAAATGGTTCCTAACCGCAAAGTTTAAATTCGAGAGTTTTGCTAGTATTTTCAGAAAATATCATGTAAACCTAACATTCTTTGGATGGAGGATCGGCATAAATGGTCACATTCTTTGGCCACCAGATCATCTATACTTACTCCTTTAGATTTATGGCTGTGAGGATGGTTGTCTACAAATGAGAAATAAACACCAGACACGAATCATCGTTCCGATTATGAACAGTGCTGCCCTCATAAAAGAAAATCTAGGCGACATCACAAAAGCTGGGCACTTAAGCTAGAAGAAACGAAGGAAGATTAGAGCTTAACTTCCCGTTGACAGCGCCTTCATTAGAGACGAAGCACAAGCTCGGTTACAAAAGGATGGGAGAGGAAACAGGCTGTGCCATCTACAAGGGAACAGTCCCGACATTTGCCTGGAGCGATTTAGAGAAATCAGGGAGAAGCTTAATGTGGATGGGCGGGCGGGGATTTGGACCGTCGTCCTCCCGATTACTAGTTCGAACGAAGTTCTACATGGAGTTAATGAAAATCAACTTTGAACTGAATCATTTGCCTTTGCTTAACACTTTTTGTGAGTATCTGGTTTTTAATCTAGCAACTGTATGTCTACAACCAATAAAATTGGACAGACGCTATACAGAATATTTTATTAATATTCACCTGTACTACGACACCCTAAAATATTGACCGTTCTTCCTGAAACGCCCTGTGTATTGTTGCTACGTCATTCGAAAAACTGCAGCACATAATTACATAATTACCTGTGCAGTCAGTAAGTGGAACGCCTTATGGGAACGGTACAAGCAGTTAAGTAGGAAAATAATGGAGTATTACAAAATCCGAAAGAAAGTTGGCCGGCCGCTGTGACCGAGCGGTTCTAGGCGCTTCAGTCTGGAACCGCGCTGCGGCTACGGTCGCAGGTTCGAATCCTGCCTTGGGCATGAATGTGTGTGATGTCCTTAGGTTAGTTAGGTTTAAGTAGTTCTAAGTCTAGCGGACTGACGACCTCAGATGTTAAGTCCCATAGTGCTTAGAGCCTGAAAGACTGAGAGGAATTTGGAGTTCAATAACTCGTCGACAGCAAGGACGAACAGGCGGGACTACCGCAGTTCAGAGACAATTGACGTGTGTATGTGTGTGTGTGTGTGTGTGTGTGTGTGTGTGTGTGTGTGTAGGGAAGGGGTGAGCAGGAATCGACCGTGACCTTGTCAAAGGAACGAGCTGAGCATTCATCTAGGGTGACTCGGGGAATCGACTGCAAATTCAAATCAAGATGATCTGCGGAGGATTCGAATCCCGCACCGCCACACGAATGTGTTAAGCATTGTGCCACCTCGCACAGTGAAAAATTATCCGCATTTCGTTATTTCTTACTAAACAGCTGCAACCTTTCTAAGGCTGCTGTAAGTGTTGCAGGGCTTGTTATTGCACGTTCATACCCCCTGACTCTTGAGGATCATTTTCATGGTTTAAATTAAGTATAAATTATTTGAAAATATGCAATATCGTCTGATACCTTGGTCTGATTATGCCATTAACGTAATTCATCTAGTGTTTTAAAATACGACCAGCTACTTTCAAAACAATGAATGCATCTTATTTTCCATCCAAAACTGCGAACTGAGACAGCACGCTATCCTGCAGATTTAATAATTACATCAAAAACAAAATGTCAAAGGCAAAGATTATGAAAAAAGGGAACCCGGTGCTGATTTCTGACCACAGGCACGAGAAAAATTGGTGCTCCAGAAGACTCACGAACACAACAAGGCGCCGCACATTTAGCCACGGCTTTCTCAGGACGCGTCGTACTTGTCTGATCACATACGCATAGTGCGAATCTGTTGAAGAAGAGGGTGTCAGACACAACTGTTTTGGCTGCACGAACAGAGACAACGTTTCAAGCCACCTTCTACAACGTCATGTCACCATTGGTTTCTGTTTGTGGACATGCATCACCAAACTGCTCTGCTTGAAAGACGTGAGAATATATCGCCTTTATTACGATTTTTTTTTCTCGAGGAGAAGTCTTACATCTAATATGATTCTACTGTAATTTAACGTTGATGATGATAAGCAATGTATTAAATCCAATGTAAACGCTGGTCTTCAGTTTGTTAAAACTTGTATGTATGATGAGGCTGTAGGAGTCCTGCTCAGACGTCAGTATATAAAAAAATAAAAAAGTAGAAGAAAAATTTTGTCATGTATTCAATCATACCATGCTATTATAAGAAGACTATAGAAGTATATCATTATACAAATATTACCGGTAGCATTTTTAGTAGTGATTAACGCAATAAAACGTACATATTATGTTTCTAAAGTATGTCTTCATTAAATTCATTGATTTATATACATACCCCACAATCACATCTCCTACATTTTATAGGTACCTAGAAACAAACGTTTCCCAGTAACTTCAGTCTGAGACGGAAAACAGGTATGCCATTTGTTTTGACAAAAGAACACGAAGGTCGTACTTTCATTTCCCAAAAAACAGTGGTTCAGATATTGGTCTAAGGGAGCACGGATACTTAGAGAGATCCGTTCACCGAATTCACGGTGGAGTCAATCTTCTGCACTTGTATCGTTGGTTATCTTAAGTAATACTGTGATCGGAAAGTAATATCTTATGTGAAAATGATAAGCATAACTAACGTCTCCTTATTTCCCACATGTGTTTCACTGCTGCAAAAAAATATTTTTTAAATATTTCTTTTGAATTTATTGTAAACATAGTCATTCCATTCGAAGTGGTAACTACTAGACGTTGTAATTACTCTGCAGTGTAGATCATCTAGCAGAACGAAATGCTGTTTTCCCGCCTTCAGATCGCCTCGTCACAAGTCAAATACCTAAAACTGAAATACTGGAGTATTTAATCGGAAAAGAAATCAGAAAATTGACATTGTACATCAGGATCGCTTTTATCCTCTTAAATGACTGAAATTTTGGAGTTAATAAGGAACTTAGCATTTTATTTATTAAAGAACGTAGTGTTTAACAAATCATTGAATATCAGTGGGTTGTCATTTTCGCGCGTTTCTTAATGGAATTCTTCATCGGGCAAGGTAAAACATTATGAGAATGTTGCTCAGTTCAAGGAATGTATGAATTTCTCTCGGTTATCGAGAAATTAGGAAAATGGTGCTAATACCGTTGTCAGCTTACTACTTGTTAGCTGCACAGTCATTTTGTGAGAAAATATTCGATGGAAGCGTTAGCCAACCACTCGTCTAAAGCAGTAGGAAATTTCTCGATTTTGTCGCAGACCATTTTCTTTGATGTCTCCTTGTCCTGTTCAGTCAAGATGAAGAGGGGGAGATTTTAATGAGGCCACATTGGAATTAACTCGCAGTTAATCTGCTTGTAAAGAAAACGGGCTAAGAGGATTTGAGTGGAGCCTGTCTGGTTCCGTCTCTGTGACCCAGAAGACGACCACTGAACTTCTTGCAGGATCACGACACCAAGCACTGCAGCTCGGCACTACCTCAGAACAATCCGGTAAAAGCGCTGCGGGAACCAGAAGTGCCAGCCATTTCTTTAGAACTAAGGTTGAACCTGTTTTGCTGTTCTCGGTGAAGGCAAGGCAACAATTCCTCTTGCACCCTGAAAATGCTAAATACCTGCGATGCATGGAATTAATTAAAATGACTGGCCCCTTTACACAGATTTTGCAGTGCAAAGAACTGAACTTCTTGTTTCACCATAAAGAATTCTGAGGTATATTGTGTTCCTTGTGCCAAAAGTTTCCATAAAATCGCGGAAATGTTTGCATGGGAATTGTCTGTTTGGCCAGAAAACAATCTTATTTATGATTTCGGTATTTATTCTCTGTGTGTGCTTTTGACGAGGTACAAATTCAAATTTTCGCTCTGGGAAAACTAAAGGTCTTCTTCTTACCTCAGCAGAAGTGTTTTTGAAATGTCGCATAACAATGAAACTCATTTGTGTTTGTAATGTTCAAAGAAAGTCCTGAAATTAGAAAAAAGTGGTACAACTATTAAGAACAATAGTGTTATTAACCTTTGCTTGGTAAAGACTTCAAATAGCCGAATTTTGCAAAAAGAATTTTAGGAATATCGTGTGTTCTTGTTTTGTTTTTAAATACAAATCTTACCTAATTTCTTTATCCAAACATGTTGGGAATTAATGTAATATCTTTTAATAGATATCTAAAAATTCTAAATATTTCAACAATGTCAGTGATGACTAATAATCACGTTTAAATATTTTTGTTGTTGCTAGTACTCTGACTATAGAGACTATTTTAGCACCTCTACATTTTGGTTTTTACCATAGTCACTCAATTTGCTTGAGTGACTTGTTATGGTTCGTTGATTCTGGGGAGGGGACCAAATAAAGAAGTCATCGGTCCAATAGGATTGGGAAAAGATGGAGAAGGAAGTTGGGCGTGCCCTTTCAAAGGAACCGTTCCGGCATTTGCCTCACGCGATTTTGGGAAATTACGGAAAACCTAACTCAGGATGGCCCGACGCGGGTCTGAACCGTCGTCGTCTAAAATACGAGTCCAGTGTTCTAACAACTGTGCCACTTCGCTCGGTATAACGTATTATCTACAACAAATTTATATGAGAAAACTAACAAAAATCACTTAAGCTTTATATGTCATACAAAAGCAAACGACTTTGTTAAAGTTATTGTCTTGAGAGTATTGTACTTCGCCTCGAAACAGACTGGACAGGAAAGGTCACATATCAGTTACCAACGGGACTCAGCGCTGTTAAGCACTGGATTCATGAAAACACTGTTTTATTCTTCTTCCTACGTAAAGCCATGTCTTCATCTGTCTTCTGTGCGTGGGTGTTGAGCAATATAGAATTTAAAGTCCCAGAAGACTTAGAGAGACTGAGCTACGTTATTTTTCCCTCCCTGAGGAGCCAGTCCGTACTATTAGCCGCCAAAGATTATTTCGTTGTACTGTAGTTGTTTCCAAAGCTAAGTGGTTCATATTTGAGTTCGCAAGGAACATAATTACTTGTTATTACATACATTATTTTCGAAATAATGCCTGCCACATGCTCTATTTACAGTTGCGCGCATAGGTACTGAATACTAAGAACAAAATAAAGATAAGAAATCATTTTCTAAAATTTTTATCTTTACAATGAAGAGATAGAAAACTATTCACCGGCCGGTGTGGCCGTGCGGTTCTAGGCACTTCAGTTTGGAACCACGTGACCGCTACGGTCGCAGGTTCGAATCCTGCCTCGGGCATGGATGTGTTTGATGTCCATAGGTTAGTTAGGTTTAAGTAGTTCTAAGTTCTAGGGGACTGATGACCTCAGATGTCGAGTCCCATAGTGCTCAGAGCCGTTTTGAAAACTATTCTGGAAGGAAATTTTTTTCTGATCTTACAAGGGAAAGTCGTAGATATTAAATTCATGAAGATATTATCACCGAAAAACTTCATTGCATATTCGACTTGTTGGGTGGCAGAAGTTATAATGTACCACACCCACGAGTTGGGAGAACCAGGTCTGATCCTTGTGCCACACAACTATGTCTTTTTAATCAAGAATTGATTTTTGTTTTTTCATTAGTTCATAAATTGGCTACTACAACGAAACATCACGCACTGCAGTTTAGATACAGTAAAAGATGACAGAGTTGTTCAACATATTTGACTATCGTGGTGTTGTAAGTTCTTTTCGCTTTCTGGCTGGCTGGTTCAAATGGCTCTGAGCACTATGGGACTTAACATCTGTGGTCATCAATCCCCTAGAACTTAGAACTACTTAAACCTAACTAACCTAACGACATCACACACATCCATGCCCGAGGCAGGATTCGAACCTGCGACCGTAGCAGTCGCGCGGTTCCGGACTGAGCGCCTAGAACCGCTAGACCACCGCGGCCTTTTCGCATTCTACCTCTTTCGCAGAATAGATGACGTAGACCTTACGACAACTTTCAAGTAGAACTGTCTCTTTCTAATATACGTTTGTACTTTGTCAGACTGATGAACTCGTGAACATGAAGTTAACTGCTGTATCTACATCATTTCCAGTCTATGTTAATCGAAATGGGCTGGGTGGGGTGGGGGGGGGGGGGGAGGGGAATATGACGACGGAGTCCGCCTGCTTTGCTAAGTGGTAACGTGTTTGCCCACCATGCAGCGGGCCCGGGTTCGATTCCCGACCAGGTTGGACATTTTCTCCTCTCGTGGATTCGGTGTTGTGTTGTCCTCATCGTCCTCTCATCATAGCTAACTTGGTTCCTCGTACCTATTCATACTAAATTTATACACATTCATCCTAAATTTAGACATATGTACAGTTCAGTTTCACGTCCTGTAATCTTAACAACCATCTGTGGGTACAACGAACCGCAACTGGATACCTCAGTGACAAAAGACTGCTCCTCGTATCACGAACCTTAATCTTGTCTGGCAGCTATTTGGAGCTGACAGAGAGCAATGCAACAACATATATCTAACAAAGGAAAGACTCTGTTGTCGCTGATTACTCGCAGTTTCATTTGCCTCGTGCCGCAGCTAAATTATAGTGTATAAGATATTAAAAGTGTCATGTCTCTTTCGTTACTAAACTGTTTAGATACGAGAATTCAACCTAAGGAAAGGACATTGAAGTATCATTTCAACAAAGATACCTTCTTCACGTCGTCTACTGAAACCGAGATAATGAGCTACAAACAGGAAAATGGAATAAACATACATTATAAAAAATGCTGTAAAAACTATTTTAGTTGATATGTTTACTTCACTGTTTTCAGTTTCTACGACGGTCTACGTAGATTTTTCGAACAAAATATTTTTATGGAGACAAGAGTAGCTATAATATTAGACATTAATTTATATTCTGAAAACCCGATATTGTGGCTAAAATAGTGAACAAAACTGTTGTATAATCTGCAAAAGAATGTCACTTTTTATCACTGGCTTGATACGGGTCATGTAACGACCTCCTAAATACACTGACAGAGAAAATCACAACACCAAAAAAAAATTAATGCAGAGTAATGAAATTTCGAGACTACATTTGTCTAGCTAAAATTTTCCTGCATCACATTGCAAGATCACGGATTAATATAAGCGCGAGAAAAGTCGTTGCAAACGTGAAATACTGGTACATTAATAACCGTTGTAACCGCCAGAGTATTGAATGCAAGCATCCAAACGTACATTAATTGTATTATACAGGTGCCAGGTGCCAGTTTTTGGGATCGAGATCTATTCCTGTTGCTCTTTGTCGTTCAATACAGGAACGGTTATTGCTATTGCGGATGACACTGGAGCTAAAAATGTAAATGCCGTGTGAGTAGGGCCACCCGTTGGGTAGACCGTTCGCCTGGTGCAAGTCTTTCGATTTGACGCCACTTCGGTGACTTGCACGTTGGTGGGGATGAAATGATGATAATTAGGACAACACAACACCCAGTCCCTCAGCAGAGAAAATCTCCGACGCAGTCGGGAATCGAACCAGGGCCCTTAGGATTGACATTATGTCGCTCTGACCACTGAGCTACCGGGGTGGACACGTTGGAGCTACTCGATTGCAGACAGATCTGGTGGTGGAGCAGGCCAAGGCAACATATCGACACTCTGTAGAGTATGTTGGGTTACAAAAAAATGGTTCAAATGGCTCGGAGCACTATGGGACTCGACTGCTGAGGTCATTAGTCCCCTAGAACTTAGAACTAGTTAAACCTAACTAACCTAAGGACTTCACAAACATCCATGCCCGAGGCAGGATTCGAACCTGCGACCGTAGCGGTCTTGCGGTTCCAGACTGCAGCGCCTTTAACCGCACGGCCACTTCGGCCGGCTTGTTGGGTTACAACAGTGATACGTGGACAAGCGTTATCCCGTTGGAAAATCCCTGGGATCCAGTTCGTGAATGGCAGCACAACAGGTCGAATTAACAGATTGACGTACAATTTTGCAGCCAGGGTGCGCGAAGCAACCACGAGAGTACACCTCTTGTCATACGAAATCGTACCCCAGACCATAGCTACGGATGTCGGCCCGGAGTGTCTAGAATATAGACAGCTTGGTTGCAGGCCTTCATTTGGCCTTCTTCTAATCAACACACGGCTATCACTATCACCGAGGCAGAACCAACCGTCGTCAAAAAACTCAACAGACCTCCACCCAGCCCTCCAATGAGCCGTCACTTGACACACCTGAAGTAGCAATCGACGGTGGTTTGCAGTCTGTGGAATGTAAACTGCAAGGCATCTGTGTCGGAGCTGTCCTTGGAGTAACCGATTTGTAACAGTTCTTTGTGTCACTGTGACGCCAACTGCTGCTCAAATTGCTGCTGTAGACGTACGATGCGCCGGAGCAATATGCCAAACACGATGGTCTTCCGTCTCGTAGTGCCACGTGGTCGTCCGAAGTCTGGTCTTCTTGGGACCGTACGTTCTCGTGACCACATGTGCCAGCAATAATTTACAGTGGCTACATTCCTACCAAGACTTTGCGCAGTATCGTAGAAGGTACAGCCACCTTCTCGTCCCCTATTACAAGACCTCGTTCAAACTCAGTGAGGTGTTAATAATGGCCTCTTTGTCGCCTTAAAGGCATTCTTAACTGCAATCAACTTACCGCGTCCAGTTTCAAACAAATGTAACTAACGGTCGCGAGTGTTACAGCGTGTGTTTAAAGCAAACCTGATTTGCGTCCTCATAGTGGTGCTACTAGCGCCACTCTTATTCGACTGGCACGAAATCTGAATAGACATCATTTTTCAGACGTAGAAACACTCCTAACAACTTTCGTTTATGTCGCACAATTCCTTCTTGGTGCTGCGATTTTTTTCCCCTCAGTGTATGTTGTTTGCTGAAATATAAAAGTACCGCTTTGTGAATGACATTACATATCTCAGAACTGCGCGGTAAGTGGGTTAACAGATGGAGCGGTGAAAGACTGGAGAGATGGCCTCATTTTAAGGCGCCTGAGGGGGCTTCCAAAAGTGACCACTCAAAATTCTATGAAACACTAGCGAGCAGATGAATTAAATATCATAAACTAATGTTTCACAATCATTTGCAAGAAAACCGATTTCCTCTTTCTGTTCCTCAACAATTCATTCACAGACACAAACAGCGCACTTATTATTTGCAGCACAATTTAGTATGAAGTGAATACTGATTTCTTTTCACGTCGGTTAACTAAAGTGAAACAGTGCACACCACAGATGTAACTGTTTCATTGGTTACGAAAAGTATAAGGCCGGCACGGTAGCTCAGCGTGTTCGGTCAGAGGGCTGCTCGCCCTCTGTAATAAGAAACTGAGTAAAAGAATCAACGAGAAACGTGAACGGATGTCTTGTGACGTCCGCCCAGACCAAACGCAACGAATAATACCGAACTAAATGAAAAACAAAGTGGTCAGCGAGACAGAATGTCAATCCTAAGGGCCCGGGTTCGGTTCCCGGTTGGGTCGGAGATTTTCTCCGCTCAGGGACTGGGTGTTGTGTAGTCCTAATCATCATCATTTCATCCCCACCAACGCGCAAGTCGCCAAAGTGGCGGCAACTCGAAAGACTTGCACCCGACGGGAGGCCCTAGTCACACGACATCTCGTAAAATAATAAATCTCCACAGTGTTATATTTCTTTTAGCTAGGTGTGCAAACATAATGCGCAAAGCATTGTTTGGCAAATATAGACAGCATAACACACTGAAAAATATTCATGCAAGAGTAGGAAATTCTACACATAGATAGATTCTCTTGTATCGTATGAAATCACTATCGATTGAAGGATTCTTTTCCAACAGATTGGAACACTGCTCACTGCCAACAACAACAAGCGTCCAGAATTGCTGCGCACCCTTCCAGCATATCAGGAGTAAGTAGCTCCAAGCATAGAAGGGCATGTTCGTAAGTGAAAAAAATAGAATTTGGTAGAAAATCCGAAGAAATTCTGGTCGTATGTAAAGTACACAAGCGGCAAGACGCAGTCAATACCTTCGCTGCGCAGTGCAGATGGTACTCTTACCGACGACTGTGCCGCTAAAGCGGAGTTATTGAACGCAGTTTTCCGAAATTCCTTCACCAGGGAAGACGAATAGAATATTCCAGAATTTGAAACACGAACAGCTGGTAGCATGAGTTTCTTAGAAGTAGGTACCTTAGGGGTTGCGAAGCAACTCAAATCGCTTGATACGGGCGTCTTCAGGTCCAGATTGTATACCGATTAGGTTCCTTGCAGATTACGCTGATACAATAGCTCCCTACTTAGCAATCATATACAACCGCTCGCTCACCGATAGATCTGTACCTACAGATTGGAAAATTGCGCAGGTCGCACCAGTGTTTAAGAAGTGTAGTAGGAGTAATCCATCGAACTAGACCTATATCATTGACGTCGGTTTGCAGTAGGGTTTTGGAGCATATACTGTATTCAAACATTATGAATCACCTCGAAGGGAACGACCTAGTGATACGTAATCAACATGGTTTCAGAAAACATCGTTCTTGTGCAACGCTGCTAGCTCTTTATTCGCACGATGTAATGGCTGCTATCGACAGGGGATCTCAAATTGATTCCGTATTTCTAGATTTCCGCAAAGCTTTTGACACTGTTCCTCACAAGCGACTTCTAATCAAGCTGCGGGCCTATGGGGTATCGTCTCAGTTGTGCGACTGGATTCGTGATTTCCTGTCAGGAAGGTCGCAGTTCGTAGTAATAGACGGCAAACCATCGAGTAAAACTGAAGTGATAACAGGTGTTCCCCAGGGAAGCGTCCTGGAACCTCTGCAGTTCCTGATCTATATAAATGACCTGGGAGACAATCTGAGCAGTTCTCTTAGGTTGTTCGCAGATGATGCTGTAATTTACCGTCTAGTAAGGTCATCCGAAGACCAGTATCAGTTGCAAAGTGGTTTAGAAAAGGTTGCTGTATGGTGTGGCAGGTGGCAGTTGACGCTAAATAACGAAAAGTGTGAGGTGATCCACATGAGCTCCAAAAGAAATCCGTTGGAATTCGATTACTGGATAAATAGTACAATTCTCAAGGCTGTCAATTCAACCAAGTACCTGGGTGTTAAAATTGCGAACAACTTCAGTTGGAAAGACCACATAGATAATATTGTGGGGAAGGCGAGCCAAAGGTTGTGTTTCATTGGCAGGACACTTAGAAGATGCAACAAGTCCACTAAAGAGACAGCTTTCGTTACACTCGTTCGTCCTCTGTTAGAATATTGCTGCGCGGTGTGGGATCCTTACCAAGTGGGACTGACGGAGGACATCGAAAGGGTGCAAAAAAAAAAAAAATGGTTCAAATGGCTCTGAGCACTATGGGACTCAACTGCTGAGGTCATTAGTCCCCTAGAACTTAGAACTAGCTAAACCGAACTAACCTAAGGACATCACACACATCCATGCCCTAGGCAGGATTCGAACCTGCGACCGTAGCGGCCTCGCGGTTCCTGACTGCAGCGCCAGAACCGCGCGGTCACTTCGGCCGGCGGTGCAAAAAAGGGCAGCTCGTTTTGTATTATCACGTAACAGGGGAGAGAGTGTGACAGATATGATACGCGAGTTGGGATGGAAGTCATTAAAGTAAAGACGTTTTTCGTCGCGGCGAGATCGTTTACGAAATTTCAGTCACCAACTTTCTCTTCCGAATGCGAAAATATTTTGTTGAGCCCAGCCTACATGGGTAGGAATGATCATCAAAATAAAATAAGACAAATCAGAGCTCGAACAGAAAGGTTTAGGTGTTCGTTTTTCCCGCGCGCTGTTCGGGCGTGGAGTGGTAGAGAGAGAGTATGATTGTGGTTCGATGAACCCTCTGCCAAGCACTTAAATGTGAATTGCAGAGTAATCATGTAGATGCAAATGTAGATGTAAGCTTTCTCTTCGAAGTTTAGGATGCTTCACAAACTGATGGACCCTGTACTGATGCAAGATAACTCCACATTCTAATGTGCCCACTCGAAAGTACTGAAAAAAGGTCTCACTAGCTATCCTGGTATAGAATACTATACACATAGGACACCTCTCAGAAATGTAGGCGCTCGTACATCTAGACATACCTTATTTTGTAAGAAATCGCTAAATCTACCTTGTGAAACGCTATTCACGCCCTTGAACGTAGTAGGCAGTGTTTCAGATGTTCTCTTATCCGTGACTATAGGTTTCCCAAAAGAGGCAATCACAAGCAAGATAGCGACACACTGAATCACGAAGTATCTAGCACGAGTCTTCTTTTAGTTTCTCTTCCCTGACAAAAACCTATTTTTAACGAAAATGATTCGAGGAAGAATCATTTGACTACAAAACGGTGTCTCTTCCTCTTTAAGAAATGGGGAGAGAAATAATGGGGTAGTACCGCTCGAGGTGTCGCAGTAGTAAGACAGTGCACTCGCCTTCGGGAGAACTTTTCCGTGTGTCACTCCAGCTTTCGGCTAAAGTGAAAAGGATGCGCCAGAATTTATTCTAGATATTTTCCACAGTCCGAAATAGTGACCAGTCTCTAGCGACTTTAACGTCGACAGGACTTTAAACCCTAATATTCCTTCCTTTACAGGAGGCAGTAGGAGAATGACTAATGAATCGATTATAATGAGAAGACACGTCGTGACATGGTTTAGTGTCCTGTTGTTTATCCTAGGACGAATACTTTGAAGTCTCCTGATTACATTTTAATTACGTCAGCGGCGACAAAGGAATTGGGTGATCAGTTGAATGAAATTGATAGCTTCTTGAAAATATGAATAGCAGTTAAAGTAAAACATGATTAACGGAACGTAGTCAAATGAAATCAGGCGTTGCTGAGGGAATAAGTTTAAGAAAAGTGATACTACATCTATTAGATGTGTACGTTTGGAGTATGTTTGCAAATATGAAACCGCTACTATCTTCCCTTTCCAAGTCTGTATTCAAATATCTGAAGGGTTATCGAAGCTCACTTTTACTTCGTGTTTATTTAATAATAAAATAAACTGAAGATACCACCATGAAGAAAACCAAGATATATACACTGCCTGAAAAATAAAGTGAAGCACCCAGAAATGGAGGAGGAAACGTAATGAAACTTCGCGGTTAGATAGGGTATGTTATGTTATTTCAGTGATTGCAAAATCGGGTCAGATTTCCAAAGAACTTGGCAGTATGAGCCCACCTATTAATATGACACTGCACCCCTACTGGCCCAGTTGCATACTCTCCTTCAGTTGGAAAGAGTGTCACAAAGTCGTTGTACTCTTTGCTGAGGCACTATGGCCTACTAACGTTGTAAGTGAGCCTTGATATCGTGAGTACTGGCACTGAGACGGAGTTGATGCTTGAAATACGTACACTTGGCAACAGTGTGCAGGCCTTTTATAACTATATCGTCCCTGTAAGTACAGTTCACTGTCAGAAATTCATGTTTTTTAACATTAAAACCAATTTTTATCAATAGCAAAAGACGCAGAATAGCCTACACTGCCCTTGGTCTGCGACTATGAAAAGACGTCTGTACTCTTCAACCCCAGTCATGTAAATAAACAATTCTACACCTGAAGATGACAGTGTGAAACATCGAAACGCGAGGACGCAATACAAACAAGTCACTGACGCAGCAGCTATTTTATTTGTATCGATCAACAGTCGCAGCCCTCGTAATGCCGTCCCTTATGGACGAAATATTCATTTGTAGCTTCCCGGCAGAAATAATCTGTTGGCCGTCTCAATTATCGAAATCGGAACGTCGCCATTAGTTTTCCTTTTCTTAATCATGGCATGAGACGTGGTTGCAAAATATTACCACAGATTACTTGTAGAAGTATGCAACGTCTGGCAGAAGCTGTGAGCAAACGTAAGATAACGTGAGACAGTACTGATCCTATCGTTTATCTTAGAAGTCTGAAAAACGAGAAACCCACATTTACAGTATTTGTAGATTTAGACAAAGCTTTTGATAACGTTGACTTTAACATACTCTTTAGAATTCTGTAATTATCAGGGATAAGGTAGCAGACAGAGGAATCTAACGATGTGAAAGGGGGGCATCGATTATAAATGAAATGAAACATCTCCATTGCTACTGAATCTGTTTATTGAGAAATCAGTAGAGCAAACCAAAGGAAACTCTGGAAAAGGAAGTAAAGCTTGGGGAGAAGAAATGAAAACTATAAATTTCGCTGATGTCACTGTAATTCTAGCACAGACGGAAAAGGACTTTGAAGATACGTTAACGGCAACGGATGCGAAAAGAGTTTGTGAGATGAATACCAAACAAAGTAAAACAAGGGTAACAGAACATAGTCGAATTAAATTGGGGGATACAGAAGGAATTACGGGACACTAGCGGTAGTACATGAATTCTGTCGTTTGGGCCGAAAAATACCTGATGGGACTAGTGAAGACGATTAACGATGCAGACTGCCAATAGCAAAGAGAGCTTTATCAAAAAAGAGAGATATATTAACAATGAATATAAATTTAAGTCTTAAGATGTCTGTTGTGAAAGTATTTGTCTGGGATGTAGCCTTATATGGAAGTGAAGCATGGTCGATAGAAACGCTGACAAGAAGCGAATCGAAGCTTTCGAAAAATGGTGTTACACAGGACTGCTGAAGGTTACACGGAAATACACGATAGCCACTAAAGAAGCACTCATTCGAGTTATGCTACAACTTGAATATGGGAAACGACAGACTAATAAGACAGACGTGGAGGCATCAAAGAGCAGCTAAATTGATGACGGAGGCTGTGATGTCTCTGTAGAACTAGTCTCATGTAAAAGCCACTTGCTCACGACAGCACTACAAGTAAAGAGTGTCGCTATCAGACCCTGCAACTAATCGTAGACGTCGAGAGAGGCTAATTCTCAACTGCAGTATGCAGACACTTGCTCAGGACAGATTGGCATGGAGAACTGTATCAAATCTGTTATCGGACTGAGGACTGCAAGGACAAAAACAACAACAACATGAAATCATCATTCTGTGAGCTATGCCCTCGGCGAATCTCTCATGTTCGAATCTTATTGTATCCCACGTTTACTGAGGAAAATAATAGAATTAAACTGTCCCATCTACTCACCAACACACAATCGTTACGAAGATTGTAAAACATTACTTAAAGCTGATGTATCAAATCACAAGTGATAAAACTAAGACTATTTCTGTAATTTTAACTGCAGATCTTAGGTGCTCTAATTTTTACGAAAGAGAAGTGCGGTGCGTGGTTTTGTTATGGCTGTTTGCGCCGGGGGAGAATCATTAATAAAGGGAAGAGTGGGCGGTGTTGTATCCGGCGCTGTTCCACTGATCTTCGCCCTTGTACCAATTACAGCGGAGCAGTTGGAGACCCACCCTTTCATTCTTGCCGCTGCTCCATTGCCAGTCCTTCCGCTCCCCGTTCTAACCAGAGAAACTCGTTTACAGAGGGGAGACGCACGGCGCGGAAGGAGCCTTCTTAATTACTTTCCAAATAAAATACCAAGTGTGGGGTGGCTAAGTCATTGTTTCCGCACGTTGAGTTGGACTCGAGCCATATAGCGCCTGTCCGTTGCGCTCAGATGCATCGTTGTGATATTGGCGTGAAAAAATTATCCAGCCGAGAGACCTAATTCCTGGGGAAACCTTTTTATGTGGCTATTTCGCTCCGAGTCAAACAAGCCGTAAAATTGTAATCTATCGATTACACTCGCACACTTACTAAATGATGGATTCACGATGCTGGAGACAGCTTTCAATTAATTAATCCATTTATTACTTCACCAAAATTCATAAAAATCATTACCTACACCTATTTCGTGACATGTGTTCACAAAGATTTTGTTGATGTTATTTATCGCCTTGAAAACTTTTTTAACGACATTAATAAATATGAATTTCATCTAAATGTAATATAACATTCTGTGAAATCACATCATGTGGTCTTTACATGTGTGAATCAAGACATTCGACATTTCTAGAAGTTCATTTAAAATTCCGTAAATAATTTTCAATTCCGATAGCACAAAAACGTAGGGAACAAAACAGAACGGTCAGTAACCCCCAGATCTGTTAACTGTATACTTTTTGTACATGGTTAAGATTGAATATTTAGCGTATTGTGACTTAGAAAGCTCAGAAGTGAGAGATGGCTACAGTATGGAACAAAGGGGATATTACAATAAAATATTGTTCCTCCACAGAATGCCCTCTGCAAAGTATCGGAGTTCGAATTGACTGACATATAAATTTATTGCCAGATTGACTTAACAAATCAGAAAATTCATCCCACTTTTATGGTTACGTAGAAACGTATCTATGAACTTGAGAGTCTTGAATTTTTATATTTTATTTTAATTTTTATGTATTGGTGAATTTTGCTCGACCAGTTTATCGCCGTGAAATCATTCTTACATTGGATCAGGGAACTGCGCGTGCAAGTTTCACAAAATAACTGTGAATAATAATGACTTATAGCCAGTGAAAAGTCGCAGGATGATATTCGTATGGCAGCCATCTGCGGTACAGAAAAAAAAATTTCGTTATAGGCTACCGTGTTTAAACCTTTGATATCAGAAGAAGTCTTCAACAGATCAGCGTGAAACAACGACATAGTTAATATTTTCCCAAGACGAACTTAATGAAGGAAACTGAGCTCCACCGCTAAATGGTAAACATGTTCCTGAACTGAGACTAACTAAACACTTGTTTACCTTTGCTACTGTGGAACACATCTCTTCTAATACACAAGTGCTCATAGTTCTTAAGATATGTATTTTAGATCCCGTGATTACTAGACACTTTTTTCTTGATTTGATCCATACTAACACCTCTAAATTTTGTTGGTGGAGTTCTGGTTCACCCTCTATTCGAAGTATAAATGGCACTTTCAGTCTCAATTCAGATATTATCTAGAAATAAATTTTTACTTTTATCAAAAAATAACAATGTGTTTTAACAGAGCCAATGTTCCAATGCTAGGACAAGGATTTAGTTATAGAGGCACGAATGGATTAAAACAAGACAAACTTCGCATGCATTACTTGGCTGTTCCGTCGGTTCTTGGTTGAATATTTTACTCATTATGAACGAAAAAACACACGACACTAGCGTAATTATTCTACAATATTTATTAACTCATAAACTGGATTCCGTCTGTTACACCATGGTCAGGTACACAGATAAATATTTATGGCTGTGAGATTTTTGTGCGATCAAAGGTTTTACAACATTGTAACTACAGAGTATTTCATTTGGCTTCCAAAGATGTGTCTTTGTCTCAGGTGATTTCCAAAAATGTCTTCTCCGTAAACCACTGAGGTACTCTTTAATTGCATTATTGTAAAATCCACAAATCCATAAAAATCTCTCAGCCACACATTTTTATCCTTGTACCTGACGAAAGTGGTTGTAAAAATAATTAATATTGTAGAATATTATACCAGTGTCATGCGTTTTACCATTGATAATGTAAGTCCAATTTCGTTATTGGAAAAATGTGGAAGAAATCTGCAACGTGAGTGGACAATAGTGAGAATATGTAGCGGATATGCAGGCAAAGCGAGGAGAGGCAAGGAGCAGCCAGAGGTCGGCCGAGTGTCGGCAGTAACCGCCAAAGTTACTATCGATTCGCCAGCGGCAGCTAGCCGCAGCAAGAAGTCGGGTCACTGGCCCCAACTAATGGCTGGTCAGCCTGCAAAAAGCGCTTATCGCCAATGTTTCAGATTACAGTCCACTACATGTGGTAAGCTTTTTGCCCGCATTAATCTTACAATGCCATAATGAAATCTCAGCATTCGTGTACACAGCATTTCCAAGGACGGAAGCGCTCGAGGGTAGACAATTAGATATAGTGCAGCGGCTACTACAAATCTTGTGCCGAGAGCGAATCCTACCTCGATGGCCGTTACGTGACTCTGTATTCGGCCGTGGACAATGGTAACCTGTGTGTCTTATGTAGTTCTTGGTAATATGACTAGAGAACATGTAGCTTAAGAACTCTATGAATTTTAGTAGTCAAAAGAGTGTAGGTATTGCAATAAATATAAGAAAAAATAAATTAAAGTAAACAGTATGGTATTTTTGTGTGACCAGCTGTACACAAAAACTAAGTTTGAGCCTTACAATACAGGTAATACTATGGAACTTGAATAAATATAAAGTGAAGCGATATATTTTGTAATATTTTATTCTGATAGTAAGAATTTATCGTTGGATCTGTTTATATTCTGCATTATATTATTCTCAAATTGTCTTACGTCATTCATTTGAACAAAAAAATAAGTACAGTTGAAAATATAAACTTAGGGGGAGGGGGAAACGTCTTAATTAATTAAATGAAAGTTTTGAAATTAACTTTGTGTACCAAGCAAGAGGAAAATAACAAACACTAGGAGAGGCGGCCAGCATACAGGCACAGCCACTCGCCTGGCGTCTCTCAAGTCCTGCTGCAGACTGCAGACGGTGCTTACAAAACCAGAGCTCGTCCTGCTTCCTCTTCCCTTCCTTCAGCGCCTGGTATAAGTCCACCGATGGTGTGGACGACCAGTACGGAACGCTGTCAACCACGGAATACCTCACTTCTGCCCTGTACCGACAGAAAGAAAAATCGTTCCGCTGAAAGGCACCAAAAACACGACGAGCTCTGGAAAGTGTAGTGAGCTAACTGCAGGCACTGAACTGAACTATCCAATTGCTGCTTCGTAAGAAGCAGCAATTGGACAGTTCAGTGCTTCCAGTTAGCTCACTACATTAGCCTAAACAATACCTTCGGACTCTGAAATCGCTATTTGCGGAGAACTTGGAGCAATAACAGAATGTCTGCTCAATTACGATCAGTTATATTGACAATTACAGACTGCCAAGAGACAGCAAACGTATTTTAGATAACATAGTATTACGCTTAAGAACCAAAGAAACTGGTACATCTGCCTAATATCGTGTAGGGCCCCCGCGAGCACGCAGGCGTGCCGCAGCACTACGTTGCATGGACCTGATTAACGTCTGAAGTAGTGCTCGAGGGAACTGACACCATGGATCCTGCATGGCTGTCTATAAATCCGTGAGAGTACAAGGAGGTGAAGCTCTGTTCTGAACAACACGTTGCAAGTCATCCCAGATATACTCAATACTGTTCATGTCTGGGGAGTTTGGTGGCCAGCAGCGGAAGTGTTGAAACTCAGAAGAGAGTTCCTGGAGCCTCTCTGTAGCAATTCTGGACTTGTGGGGTGTTGCAGTGTCCTGCTAGAGTTGCACAAGTCCGTCGGAATGCACAATATACATGAATGTACGTAGATGATCAGACAGGATGCTTACGTACGTATCACCTGTCAGAGTGGTATTTAAACGTACCAATGGTTCAACATCACTCCAACTGCACGCGCCTCACGCCATTACAGAACCTCCACCAGCTTGAACAGTCCCCTGCTGACATGCAGGGTCCATGGATTCAAGAGGTTGTCTCCATACCCATATGTGTCCATCCGACCAGGCAACATGTTTCCAGTCATCAGCAGACCAATGTCAGTGATGACGGGCCAAGGCCAGGCGTAAGGCTTTGTGTCGTGCAGTCATCAAGGGTACACGAGTGGGCCTTCGGCTCCGAAAGCCCATATCGATGATGTTTCGTTGAATGGTTTGCACGCTGACGCTTGTTGATGGCCCAGCACTGAAATCTGCAGCAATTTGCTGAAGGGTTGCGCTTCTGTCACGTTGAATGGTTGTCATCAGTCGTTGTTGGTCCCGTTCTTGCAGGATATTTTCCCGGCCGCATGTCGGAGATTAGATGGTTTATCGGATTGCTGATATTCACGGTACACTCATGAAATGGTCTTACGGGAAAATCCCCACTTCATCGCTACCTCAGAGATGCTGTTTCCCATCGCTCGTGGGCCAACTGTAACACCACATTCAGACTCACTTAAATCTTGATAATCTGCCATTGTAGCAGCAGTAACCGATCTAACAACTGCGCCAGACACTTGTTGTCTTGTATAGGCGTTGCCGACCACAGTTCTGTGTTCTGCCTGTTTACATATTCTGTATTTGAATACGCATGCCTGTACCAGTTTCTTGGGCGTTTCATTGTAGCTGTAGGACATCAAGTGCCACATACCAAATTGTACCAAAGTTAAGTACAATTTTGTAACATAGTCTTCATCTTTTTATTGTGTCTTTATCCCGGATCGGCGCATGGTCGGCACGGTTATTAAGATATTTATCAGATTAATTTAAGAGGTGGCCAGATGCCCTTTCTGTCGCCCTCCCGTAACCCCTGGGACGGAATATGTGTACCCCAACTGCTGCGTGTGATAGTGAGTGAATGTTTTCTATATATCTGCGAATCGTCTAAGTGAGGCGAGACTTGTGTGGCCGTCCGGTATTCAGCTAGTGGGACGTGCGGAAGTGCCTGGAAACCACGTCCAGGCTGGCTTCGCACACCGTCCTCTTCGTTAACCCGCCGGGTGCTTTCGATCCAGGCACGGCTCACCTTCCCCGGCTCGGAAGCGGCGCTTCATAGGCACGGCTGTGCGGGCTGGTATTTTGTAACATACTCTTAATAAATATTTTCGTTATTTCTTCTTCTGTTGCCACATTTCTGTTATGGAGCGACCTGTTAAACAAGTGCTAGTAGCAAGCACGTAATTGCTACCTTTTATTAATTATAGCAGTTTCCTGCTGCTTTGGATGTTTAGGCTGAATTAATAGTAGCTTTCAGTTAGTACAGCCACAACAATCTGAGACCGGCTGTCCGTCTTTCCGATCTAAAGCGACGGAATACAGAGAGAGTCTAACGCACATTGTTGAGGGTCCTTTGCACTAGCACTCCTTACTAATACCCGCCGAGTTTTATTTGGTCCTGTACCTGTTTCAGCATTACAACGGTCGTGTTTGTCTTTGAAAGAAACGCAACTGCTTGATGACATATCTAATTATGCAGAAAATGGAAAAGTGATCCATGAAAAAGGTGTTTTAATTACATGCAAAAGGTAGTGCCTTAGGTATTAACTTCATGAACTATGATTAACTAGAAGTTGGATTGTATCCTCGACGTATCATGTGACTTAATTTGTAATGTATCTCTGCTGTAATTCGGATGATCCAGGTTTTACCTTTGTACGCCACAATACTTTTTTTCGCTTCTTGTATGTGCAAATGAATTTTAGACATACCATATTTACGATTTAAATTAATGTAAACTGTTTCTCTTTTAACTGTGTCTCGGAACGTTGTGGGTTACTTACCTACACAGTCTGGCACACTTTAGTGTTGAATATAACCCTTTTTTTTTTTTTTTAGTGAAGATAGCGTCTGAGTTCTGGAGTTCTGTCCATATCTGGTACTAGGCCTATTTGTGTCACTTTTCGGTTCATTTACCACCGCCATTCGTTTGTTAATAGATAAAAGTTATACGGCAGCATGTTTTGGAGTTAGTGTCAAACTATTGATCGCGCTATAATTGGCTCGATAAGGCAGTTCAAAAACGAAGGAAGGCAAGGGAATGTCAGGAACCATGGTTAACTGCGGTGTTGAAACGAACCTTCGGGCAAAGTACAACTTTACTGACAATCTTTTCTATACGGAACTTGAATCCTCAACTATTTTTTGTAGATCGCTTTTTCTCCTTTTGAAACCTACTCAGCTTACTCACGTTTCTAATTTTATTTTAACAGCTGAGAGGAGAAAATAAAGGGTAATCTAGTTTTTAATTGTCACCGTAACAAAAAATTTGTTGGAAATTCCTTCTTCGTATTCAGTAGTGGTTATAGTCCACGCCCCTTAGTTTCGGCAGAGTACGGTTAAATTTGCTTCACAGCAGCTTCTTTGAATGTATATTTACATGAGTATTGTAAATGTAATTTAAGAGATGTTCTTGTATTTGTAAAGGACCTTATTTAACATGAGATGTCAGAATTTTTGTTAAATATATCCTCTCACTCACATCTAAGACTACAGAAAAAATTTGATTTTGAAGTTATCTGTCAAAGTGTAATTTATCTGTAGTCGCTGACCAGAGAGTAGGGGAAATGCCGCATCGAGAGTGGCAGTTACACAGAGCGCCTGAAGAAGAGAAACTTACAAATGAGAAAAAAGTTCTTATAGTGCTCCATAGAGTTCGGTATTTTCCAATCTCATCTTAAAGGCAATCAAAGAATGTTTTGAAACATTAGACTGTAGAAGTCATATAATATTGTGATAATATTTTTAGATTTCGTAACTGGCTTACCTAATGCACTGATGAAAGACAAAATTATATGAATGGCTTTCACAAGGAGAAAACATGGTCTACAAAATGTAGTTTATAGTATTCATGTGTTCTGTATAAAAGATTGTAAGTTAAGTTGTCTTCGGTCTGAATGTTTATTTCAACACCGCAGTGCTTTAGCATACTTCGTCCAGTTGTAGTTGGTATCCCCTTGTATTCTTTAGATCTTCGAACTACCATTTACGGTTTAACACTGACACCAAAACATACTATAGATTGACACTCTAATGATTAACAAATGAATGGCACAAGCTAAGGAACCGAAATAGTCATAGGACCAGATATGGATTGAAATCCTGAACTCTGACTTTCTAGTATGACACTTGCCTACTTCGACACAGCCCCTCACTAAAGGGCAACTTACATTCAACGCCAAAGAGTGTCAAATTGTGTAAATACGTAACCTACAGCATTCTGAAAAAGAGTTCAGCAAGAAACAATTTAGAAACAGTTTATATATGTGTAAACTGTCGAGATAACAGTGATAAAGCTGTTAGTCAACGTCAGTAACTGGAATACTTTATTTAGGTGAATTTAATGAAAATCGCATATGCGCTATTGTGAAAAAAATGTATAGTTGCATCGATGACTCAGATTCTTAACATACCGTTATGCAGTTTTAGTATTGTTTTCTAAATTAGTAGTATATTCGAAGCCTTTAGAAAACTGTCTGTAATTCTCAGACGAACTATTGTTTATCAGGTTTATATAAGTACATAGTCGATCAGGCACAATATTTCAGGAAATAATACCAAAAACGCCAAAAACCTATTGGTTAATGACAGCTTGTGTCCAAATGGACTAAAGCCCATTTAGATTCATTAACGCAGTGTTTTATTACCGAGGTTGAGACTTTTCGATCCAACCCTATCTGCCTCAGAATCATCAACACACACGACAAAAAAAGTTTCGCATTACCCTTTTATTTCGATATTCATGGGACATAAAATGAAAACCGGCTCTCAGCTATGCGTATATATTCATATGAAACGTTTGCAGATAACCAAATCGGAACAACAAGCATTTCTGTAACGACAAAATCGTCTGTTTCCCATTGGGGAGGGGGGGGGGGGGGGAGGTCGCAGCTCTCATGGACAAAGTCAGTACGTGGTGGAACGTCCTCTTGCCTGGATGCCCGGATGCAGACTGGAGTCTGTCGATGACACATCATTGTCCCACTCCTGTGCACAGAGTACGAAGTCGTTTCCGACGTCCAAAACCAGTTCGTTTCAGTCCAACACAAACGTTCGATTGGGCTCTCGTTTTGTCCAAATCAAATATGTGTGAATTCCTAAGTGACCAAACTGCTGATGTCATCGTTCCCTAGACTTACATACTACCTAAACGAACTTAAACTGACTTATGCTAAGAAGAATACACTCACCCATTCCCGAGGGAGGACTCGAACCTCCGGCGGGAGGGGCAACGCTATCCATGACACGGTGCCACAAACCGTGCGGCCACACCACGCGGCCATCATTCTGTCTCCAGTGCACACGTCGAGCAACTTCCCTGGCTGACAAACCTTCAGCGTGTGAGCTGATGATGTGGACCCTATAATTAGTCGCTATTGTCCTTCGAGGCATGATGGGTGTTCGCTCTACTGTCCCACAACCGTCTCTAAGAAATGCTGTAATCCATCCGAATGCGGCGTTCTACCCATAGGTAGTGCTCACGGTACTGTATGTACGAGATCCATTCACTAAACAACCGGAAAAGTTGTATAAAAATTACAAAACTTCGACAAAGTTTATGCTTCTTTGTTATTTTTTGGTGATGTTCAAAAATGGTTCAAATGGCTCTGAGCACTATGGGACTCAACTGCTGTGGTCATAAGTCCCCTAGAACTTAGAACTACTTAAACCTAACTAACCTAAGGACATCACACACATCCATGCCCGAGGCAGGATTCGAACCTGCGACCGAAGCGGTCGTGCGGTTCCAGACAGTAGCGCCTTTAACCGCTCGGCCACTCCGGCCGGCTTGGTGGTGTTCTAGAACTCTTATCAGATGAGACTGGTACGCTTGCCTGGTGAATGAGATGCTGGGAATCAGTGAAACAAGAGGGCGGTACCCTTGTGTGTTTGCATTGACCGGGAGCAGCAGAGTGTCATTAGATTTCTGTTAGCCGAAGAGCTGAAACCAATCAAAATTCACCGTCAGATGACGTCGAAATATGATGAAACTTGTTTGTGGGCAGGTAAGTTCAAACGGGGTGTAACACGTACAGAAGATTCGCCAGGCCCAGGACCGTTTGTCTGTTCATCCACAGAGAGCAAAATTGAGGGGGTTGATGAGGTGACAAGGGAAAACAGACGTATTCCGGTGAGTGATATTGCAGCTTGGATGAAGAGTAGAGTCGGTTCAATCCACCATATCGTTTGTGACGTACTGATGCTCGAGAAAGCGTGTGCGAGGTGGGTTCCAAACAATTTGACATCTTAAATGAAAGACAGGTGCATGGACATGTGCAGGGAGCTTTTGCGACAGTACGAGGCTGAAGGGGAGGTATTCCTTCGCCGTATTGTAACGGGAAATGTAATCTGCTTGCGTTATTTACCCACTGAAGGAAGCTCTTAGTGGCCCAAGGGTCGCTGATGGTGAGGAAGTAAGGCAGCAGTGCATAACTAGGTGCACACACGCCCCCCAGAATTCTTTGCACGTGGAATTGAGAAGCCTGTCCAGCGCTTGAATAAGTGCGCAGAACTTGAGCGGGGTACGTTGCAAAATAAATATGTGTTGTATTCCATTCTCGTAATAGATTCTTCAAAAAAATTCATACTTTTATTGAATGACCGTTGTATGTTTCCAAACAACTACGGGGTTGACTTTCCGATCGATACAGAAGAAGTGACAGCAGCGACACACCTGCACGACATATCGGGGTGATGCAAAACTCTTGTTCATGTGTGTACAATTTCTTCATATTGCGATCAAGATGTGGTGTAAGTTAAAATCAAGTAGTAACGAGAAATACATTTTAAATCTCAATTAAGTGCTTCATCTCGCATCTGATGCCTTGTCGCAATACACCAGGCTAGATAAAGGGCATCAACACAGTAATTATAGTCTCTTCGTCATACGTTTAACACGAAAAACGTTCAGCTATGTATTCGTCTGCATTTATTGAAACTTCATCGGGTTCTCCTTTCGCAGAAGTTAATTCACAACGTGCCGGATACAGGTGAGGACCATTTTAAGAGGGGGAGAAAAGAAATTTACAGCGCAGCTTATTTAGAAGAAGGTATCCGTTGATAGAACACATTTTAAGACATCAATAAATCGTCAGTTTGCGAATAGAGGAAATTTTTTGTTGATATTGTACCGCGCCATAATGTAAAAAAACTGTATTGGAGAACCCAACGTGTCGGCCACGATTACAGTGGCCTTCTTCTGGCGCTCCTCAAGTATTAGAGACAGAAGACCTAAACTGACTAGCCGCGCGAGCCTACGCCATTGGAATAGCTTACGTTCGTGTGTGTGTGTGTGTGTGAGTGAGTGTGTGTGTGTGTGTGTGTGTGTGTGTGTGTGTGTGTGTAGTTACAGGGAGGACTGTGAGGACCAAGCGTTGACAAAAGTATGCAAGGTCCAAATTGATGTGTGTTGCAAAAACTTGACCACATCATCAGCATCAAAAATTTCTCTAATCTCACATGGTAGTACTGGCTCGTGCACTTAACATACTGCTGCAGTTCCTTCCCTGCCAGTCTCTGGGATCCTTGCTATGCGTGGATTAAGTTTGAACCCCAGCGTAAAAACGTCCTAACAATAAGTCACAAAATTTCATGAACGCGTGATTCGTAAGACGGGGTGCATTCAGCTTTTGTGAGGTAAGCTGAGAACCTACTTGATTGCGAAGTAGCGGCTCCGGTCTCAGAAACTGACATGCGGCCGGGAAAAAAATGGTTCAAATGGCTCTGAGCACTATGGGACTTAACATCTGAGGTCATCAGTCCCCTAGAACTTACAACTACTTAAACCTAACTAACCTAAGGACGCCACACACATCCATGCCCGAGGCGGGATTCCAATCTGCGACAGTAGCAACATCGCGGTTCCGGACTGAAGCGCCTAGAACCGCTCGGCCGGCTGCGGCCGGGAGAGCGGTGTGCTGACCACATGCCCCTCCATATCCGCATCCAATGACGCTTATGGTCTGAGGATGACTCCGCGGCCGGTCGGTACCGTTGGGCCTTCATGGCCTGTTCGAGAGGAGTTTAGTTCAATTTTTTCGATTGTTAAAAACGACGAAAAGCCAGAAAAAATAAAATTTCGAATGCTGTTTATTACAATTTACAAAAAGGATGAATTGACAAATATTAAAATTCCTGTAATACGTTTCACAAGACATTGGGCCAAAACCGAAAAGACACCAGTTAAAAATATACGATGTACACTGTCCAGTTACATTCAGCAGGAGAGACAGTGAGGTTCTGGAAGACACCGACAGGGATGTGGAGCCGTGGCCAGCTGCGCTAGATTTCTCGGCAGACAGTCAATGGCGCGAACAACCCGATCGAGGTGGTCCCACAGATTCCAGATTGGGTTTAAACTAGGGAGTTTTACGGCCAGGAGAGTGCTGAATACTCATCCTCGTACTCTTCGAACCACAGGTGTACACTTCGAGCTGTGTGACACGATGCGTTGTCCTGCTAGTCGATGGTATCGTGCCGAGAAGAAACAAACTGCTCGCACGTGTGGACACGGTGCACAAGGATAGATTCATTCCTGTCCTGACCTATTCTGCCTTCCAAAATGACGAGATCACCCACGGAATGCCACGAAAACATTCTCCAGATTTTAGCGCCCCCCCTCCTAGATGCAGGCTGTTTGCTTTCAGGCGTTTCACGCCGTAGACACCAGCGGCCATTAGTCCAATAGAGCATATTCGCCTGCACAGAGCACCTGTTGCCACTCAGTGGACGCCCACTTGCGGTACTTAAGTGCAAATTCCAGCCTTGGTTGCTGATGGACAACTATCAGCGTGGGAGCGTGAACCAGGCGAATGCCGCGGAGGCCCGTACGCACCAACTGTTGTGGGTTGGCAGGAGAGCCAACACCGTGTTATTAGAGGAAGCCGAAAGGCACGCGTTTTAGCTCACGCAGGCTGGCGTGAGGTCTGGAACAGGACAGGGAAATTAGAATTTAGAAAAACGGACGTAGCTGGTGGAATACTTAACTTCAATCCATTAATGATAAGCGTCGCTCTTGACTGTACATTATTCACAATATCAATAGTAACTGAACATGGCGCCTTGCTAGGTCGTAGCAAATGACGTAGCTGAAGGCTATGCTAACTATCGTCTCGGCAAATGAGAGCGTATTTTGTCAGTGAACCATCGCTAGCAAAGTCGGCTGTACAACTGGGGCGAGTGCTAGGAAGTCTCTCTGACCTGCCGTGTGGCAGCGCTCGGTCTGCAATCGCTGATAGTGGCGACACGCGGGTCCGACGTATACTAACGGACCGCGGCCGATTTAAAGGCTACCACCTAGCAAGTGTGGTGTCTGGTGGTGACACCACAGCAACGATTACTGAACCGTCGTTGAAGAGACACTGTTGGTAGTCCCTTGATTCATTTGGGGGTCAGCTGCTCAACAGCTGCACGCCTATTCGCCCGTACGCATCTCCGCCGCTATCGTTCACTCTTGTCATGTTTGACCCGTGGTGGACCAAGGTTGTCTCAGTGCCAGTATTACACAGCGCCTTTTGGCTTGTAGCTATACTTTAACCACTGCGCTACACGAACAGTTTACAAACTTAGCCGTTTCGTAAATGCTTCCACCTTGGCCCGTAAGCCAGTCATTATGCGTTTCCGGAAGTCAGAGAAATCGTTCCGTTTCCGCGTTACGACAACAGCACTATTATCCGAGCCTCCCTCCCCCCTCGACACACGTTATAACCCCTCCACTGCTAGTGGTACCACCTACCGTCTGCGAGTGAATATTGCACTTTGAACGTAAGTGACGGTCATATTAATGAGACTGGACCGTGTATTTTTCTGCGTGAGGTATTATGGTTGAAATGGCTCTAAGCACTATGGTTCTTAACATCTGAGTTCATCAGTCCCCTAAACTCAGAACTACTTAAACCTAAGGACACCACACGCATCCATGCCCGAGGCAGGATTCGAACCTGCGACCGTAGCGGTCGCGCGGTTCCAGACTGAAGCGCCTAGAACTGCTCGGTCACAGAGGCCAGCTGAGGTATTATATGATGTAATAGTGTAATGTATAGATTCTATAGTACAACCAAATTCGAAAGCCACTGAGGGCAATACGCATTCATTTTCTGTAGTTTGACAATCTCTGTACTTCTTACATATCAGAATTCGAGGAATCCAGTTTACTATTGGAGATGCCATTTGCTACACTGATAAGAAGCCGATCAGTATTTCACACACGTTCTTTGGCCCAGTCATGTTGCCTTTCCGATACCCAGTCCTCTAAGGCCAACTTATCTGCTGTAGAGCCTATATTGTCCAGCAAGCTTTTTCACCATTGTAATAGCGTCTTCATAACTTATGACATCTACAGGATTAGCAAACATTTGTGTTAACTTTGCATAACTTTTCTACAGGAATACTGTTGATTGCATCAGAAAGTTTTAACATCTCTCGTTGGATACTGAGCAAATTAGCAGCGGTACGATCACTACGTAACTACGTCGCCAAAAGCTCGCAGCGAAATTTATGGTTGTCATTAGTATCGAGACAGAAAACAGAGGTAACTAACAATTATCCGTACACATAGCTACAATAGTATTGGTGACGTTAGTATATCGACGCCTAACTTCCATTACACAGGTACGGAAATTCCGCGTCTCATACGAAAGACGTCTAAACACCGGCACAGCCACCTTTTTCCAGTTGTTACAACATCCAACTATGGAAAAAGAGATCTCGATGGTTTTTTTCTGAGAGCAGTACAGTTTGCCACAATGCGACCAAAATGGCGCACTTGTGACAAAGACATTATTTCTGGATTTGACGCAGTGTATAACATGCGACCCTTCCAATTTTGATGCATACCATGATGACGTTACAAACTATCAGGGATGATGGAGAAGGGTAAATATATCAATTTGAGGTAACGGATCCGGTCCGGAAATGGCCAATCCGAAAGTTACAAGAGAAAATCGTTCTGATACATCAAACACTGGAGTAAATGTACAATTACTGTTGTTACTAAGGTTGTAGGGTAGGCAATCCCGGTGAGATGTTGTGATAATAACTACTCCAGTGCAGATGAAGTACTATGTACAGAAATGAGGGATCAATCATCGCTAGATAAGCTCAAGTACTATGGTATGAATGGTGCAGCGCTCAAATGGTTTAAATCATACCTAACTGGAAGAGTGCAGAAAGTTGAAATATGCAGTTCACATAATATGCAAGTAACTGGTGATTTCTCAAACTGGGGAACAATCAAGAATGGGGTGCCGCAAGGTTCGATCTTGAGTCCTCTGCTGTTCTTAATATATATTAATGACTTGCCATTCTTTATTCTCGAAGATGCAAAGCTGGTAATTTTTGCCGATGACACAAATATAGCTATCACACCCAACAGACAAGAATTAACTCATGAAATTGTAAACGATGTTTTACAGAAAATCATTAAGTGGTTCTCTGCAAATGGGCTCTCATTAAACTTTGACAAAACACAGTACATACAGTTCCATACAGTAAATGGAATGACACCATTAATAAATATAGACTTCGATCAGAAATCGGTAGCTAAGGTAGAATATTCAAAATTTCTAGGTGTATGCATTGATGAGAAGTTGAACTGTAAAAAACACACTGCTGAAACGTTTGAGTTCAGCTACTTATGCTATTAGGGTCATTGCAAATTTTGGCGATATACATCTCAGTAAATTAGCTTACCACGCCTATTTTCATTCTCTGCTTTCGTATGACGTCATATTCTGGGGTAACTCATCATTGAGTAAAAGAGTGTTCATTGCACAAAAGCGTGTAATCAGAATAATTGCTGGAGTTCATCCAAGATCATCCTGCAGACATTTAAAGAACTAGAGATCTTCACTATAGCCTCCCTATATATATATATATATATATATATATATATATATATATATATATTCACTTATGAAATTTGTTATTAACAGTCCGAACGAATTCAAAAGCAATAGCAGTGTACATTGCTACAACACTAGGAGAAAGGATGATTTTCACTACTCCAGGTTAAATCGAACTTTGGCTTAGAAGGGGGTAAATTATGCTGCCACAAAAGTCTTTGGTCACTTACCTAATAGCATCAAAATTCTGGCAGATAGCCATATAGCATTTAAAAGGAAATTAAAAGAATTTCTGAATGGAAACTCCTTCTACTCATTAGATGAATTTTTGGATATAGTAAGTGGGTAATTTCCCCCCCCCCCCACCAAAAAAAAAAGAAGTGTCATGTAATATTTTGTGAAATGTAAAATCTTATATGGACACCTTTTATTAACCTGACACGTTCCACATATTTACGAAGTGTCGTATTCATGATCTATGGAACAAGTACTAATCTAATCTAATCTAATGGAGCTATACCCGATGATGGAACTTGCAGACGAAATTTTCGTGCATGAGGAAGCAAATAAAAGCAATAGAGAAGCGGAAAGGTTTTACAGGGCGAAATATCTGCGTAGAAGACATCTGGCTCATGCCATGTTGCCGAAACTAATCCAGCAGTTAAGTAAAACAGAGCAATTTGTACCACAGTACAATGACGGAGGAGAACGACGAATTACACGGACTCCCGACATAGAACGTGCAGACTTGCTCGAGTGGATGAGGAGCCTGCAATCAGCACTGGATCAGTTGCGGATAAAATCGGTGTTTCGCAGAGTACTGTGTGGCAAATATCACGGGAAACGTAGCTATACCCCTACAATCCACAGAAAGTACATGTTTTGACTTCTGCAGACTTCGAACCTTATGTCGTGTTCAGCCAGTTGTTCTTGCAGTGCCTTACAGTCGATCCTCACTTTCTTGTGTATGCATTTTCTGCGAATAAAACATGTTTCATCAGAGACTTAATGCTAAACAGTCGCATTAGTCATGTTTAATCCGATGAGAACACCCCCCCTCTCCAAAGTCCTCCCTCCCCTCTCCCCCCCCTCCGCCCCCCACACACACATATAGTTGTGAAGGGCCATCAACACATCAGTCAACGTTTGGACAGGCATAGTCACTGATTATGTAGTAGGCCTGTTTCTTCTTCCTCCCCTCTTAAATGTATCAGTGTACGTTTACCGGAGACATACTACCCAGGTTCCTGGAACATATCTCACTTGTTATTCGTATACGGATGTAGTTCCAATATGATGGAGCCCCACCCCACTTTGGACTGAGCGCTCGTGAACCCTTGGCTCAGACATTTAGTGCAAAATGTATAGGCGAAGGAAGTCCTCTTCCGTGGACAGAACGTTCTCATGATCTCAATTCACTCGATTTCTTCTTGTGGAAGTCTTGTTTATGAGACGCCTGTCGAGACTGAAGAGGATCTCTTGACAAGAATTCTCGCTGCCTACGATACTGTTTAAATGACATCGGGGATATTACAACGGGTACTCCAAAACCTTGGGCGACGATGCCTGCATTATCTCTGGGGGACACCATTTTGAACAAATGTCGTAAATGTAGCAATCCTGCACCTGATTACAATCAATAGATTATTACATGCGTATCTGAGTAATTTATGATACTGTCAGCATACAGACTTCAATCAAAACAATCTTTAAAAAGCACCATGAGGTTCTAAAATGAGACCCCAGATCGAAACTTGGAGAAATCCTTTGGTATTCTCGAAAAGGAATCTATTACTTCAGAGCAGAGTGTGATCTTATGTAGAACTTGGTGTAAGATTAAAACTGTCTGCCGCAATGGGCACGAACCTAGACCATTGCCTTTGAACTGTATTGTTCTTGCAGATCAGCGATCCAGGAACTACTCGTGATCCTCCATTTTGTGTCCCAATTCCTCTCTCCTATCTTCCAAACTTGACGAGAGCTTTCCTGCATATATTACAGGGTTAACACTCGTGGAGGAATGACATCGCAGCGAACTCTTTTAGAGGCCGTGTTTCCATAGTTCAGAGCATTGCTGCGAAAAGTAAGATTCTATTTCCGATTCCCGATCCAACACACGCTTTAATCTGCCTAGAAGTATTAGGTCATTCGGAAGTGCCACTTGTAATTACGAGGGTTGGAACATTAATATTGACAACTATTTATTTACAGCTCGTACAAAATAGATACGCGTTTCAAAGTTTTACTGACCTTCAAAGTAGTCACCAGCATTGTGTATAACCCGTTGCCAGCAGTGTGGAAGTGGTAGGGTACTCTTAGCAATGCCAGTTGTGTTGAAAGTCCGAGCGGCGCGGTCTATTGCCCGACAAATTTGTAGCAGTTCTGAAGCGAATGCCGTGAAGTGTTTCCTTCAGTTTAGAAATCGAGTTGAACTCACGAGGGCGTAAGTCAGAGGAGTGCAGTAGGTGGTATAGCACTTAGTAGCCCCATCAGTCAAACAAATTAGTAACAGTTTTCACTGTACGTGCTTGAGTATTGTCCCGCAAAATGATAGCCAGATCCCGCAGAAAGTGTCATCACTTCCGTCTCTATGCTGTTCATTTTTGGAACACAGCCTATGACCAGCTTAGAGACAGAAGTTATGACACTTTCTGCAGGACAATGCTCAAGTACGTACAGTGCAAGCTGTTACTGATTTGTTTGACTGATGGGGCTGCTAAGTGCTATACCACCTACTGCACTCCCCTGACTTACCCCCTCGTTAGTTCAACTCGATTTCTAAACTGAAGGAAACACTTCACGGCATTCGCTTCAGAACTTCTACAAATTCGTCAGGCAATAGACCGCTCCGTTCGAACTGTCAACACAACTGGCACTGCAAAGAGTAACCTACGACTTCCACATCGCTGGCAACGGGCTATACATAATGCTAGTGACTACTCTGAAGGTCAGTAAAACTTTGAAACACGTATCTATTTTGTGAGAGCTGTAAATAAATAGTTGCCACTATTAAAGTTCCAACCCTCGTATGTTAGTATATATACGAATGTGCAATAAACAGATTTATGGCGGATTCGGTTGTGACAGTGGTCCAGTGTTGGGCTGCATGGGAACGTCAGGGCAGTCATACTTGTCTTTAAGGTTCCAGCCGACACATGTCACCACAAGGGAGGACCGTCGTATTGTGAACTAAACACATCGTAACCACATCTGCGCCTGCCATCCGAGAACAAATAACGGACTTCTTGCAACGTTCTGTGTCATTCTGCACTGCTGGTCGGGCACCAGCATCAGCAGAGAGTTACCATCCAACGTGTAGGCTGTCGTTAAGCGTCATAGCACAAACTGCGCCTTTGGTGTGGTGGCGTGACCGGGAACCACGGTCTGCTACGAATGGTGTCGCATTGTATTGAACGATGAATCGCGGTTCTGCACTACCCCAGCTGACCATCGTAGGCGAGTATGGCGGCTACCTGGAGAGAGATCCCATTCTTCCAATGTTTTTGGAAAGGCACAGCGGTGTTACTCCTTGAGTCATGGTGTGAGGAACCATCGGCTACGACATCAGGTCACGGCTGGCAGTGATTAAGAGATCTCTGATAGCACAACGGTACATCACGGATATCCGATGTTCTCACGTGTTAGCTCTCATGCGCCAGTATGTTCAAATTTGTGCGAATTCCTAAGGGACCAAACTGCTTAGGTCATCGGTTCCTAGACTTACACACTACTTAAACTAACTTAGGCTAAGAACAACACACACTCCCATGCCCGAGGGAGAACTCGGACCTCCGGCGGGAGGAGCCGCCCAGTCCGCTACATGAGGCCTCAAACCGCGCGGCCACTCCGCGTGGCGACAGTATCATAACACCACTTTTCAACAGAACAATGCTGGTCCATGCATGACACGTGTCGCTCTGAACTGTCTGCAAGGAACATGTGAAGGACCAGCTCGGACGTCAGATCCGTCTCAGTCACAGTATCCGGGATATCAAGGACCAGATACAACAGTTGTGGGTCAGTTCGCTTCATTAGAGGATACAAAGTCTTGTACGCATCGAGACCAGTGAAGCTGCAACATCTTACGGATAAGTGCGCTGATACTATCAAGTTCTTTGTAAATTTGAGTCTCTATTTTAATCACCGAAATAACACCACAAACCATCTCAACCCGCGAGGTTTCGTTTGCTCTTCCCCTTCTTGGGGTTTCATTTTTTTGTCAGGCATGTTAGTCCCATTGTAGTAAGTATGATTCAAATAGCGTATTTTTCACGTGTTCTGTAGACTATGCTGAAGTACTGAACGTCCCGTCGACGGCGAGTTCATTACAGACAAAACGGGAGCTCGAACAGGATGAGCTCCTTATCCATTGTCAAATAAACCATCCCGGTATTTACTTTTATCGATTTAGAGAAACCAGTTGAAGCCCAAGTCTGTATGGCCCGGGAGAGGGGGGAGGGGGGGGGGGACGATTCTGTTCCTCCCGTGTGAGAGACTGGTGCTTTAAGATATACGCCGCCTCTTTTCACTCAGCGTTCATTGCATGACTCCTTGCACTATCATTATCTTCACCATCCTAACTCCAAGTAGTTGTACACTAATACCTCTTAGTACCCTTTGGACCTGCTGTGAACTGTACAGAAATGTCTGATGACTTTTTACAAGGGCATTGAAGAGACATATGGGTGTGCAGGATTCGGCAACAGAGAGATCATTATCGTAGCCTTTCTTTATTATCATCATAGTTCTGATCCGAAAAGTGTAAATACGTCTTTGTCAGAAATTTATTTAGCAGCATAGTTAAAGAAGTATCGTCGCTTATGGCAAATTGTTGTCAGACCCTGGCGTCCGTCTTCTCTTAAGGTACGTAACTGGTTTAGAAACATCTTCAGTGAATAAATATAAGTATCTGGTTTGGTCTGTTTCTCATCTTCTTTCTTGCAACTGTGAAATGACAGTAAGACTTCAATTATAAAAAGAAATCTGTCTCGGCGAGTTTCTGACATTTCATAGTTACTCTTCTTTGAAGTTTAAAGGACTAATGGCCACACCTATGCATCTATTTGTTGTTGATTCTCAGCGTAACTTGTGTTATAATAATTTTTCCAAGGCTGCAGTATCACTTGACGCAGCAGGAGTGATGTTTCGCGGGAAACTTCTGCTGATTCTTAAACGAGGCTGCCTAGCCTCCTTGATCGTAGTGCAAACTAAAACATTACCCCCATACGATGCCCACTTATGCGCCTTGTCACATCATTACGCAAACAACACCACGCTTTGAAATGGTGTCTATCAATATGCTGTAACATCTCCTTTATCCCAATCTTTTCAAATTATTTTTTTATTCCTGGAGAGTCTGATATTTTCTCAACCTACGATTGCATGTTAATTTTCTCATAATTGTAGTAGATAGTTGTTTCCAAGTAGTATTTTATAGAACGCCGCCTAAGTGCAATGACTACGAAGAATGTAGTGATAAAGTTTGAAAAGGTTGCCACGACAGAGGAAATGTTTGCAGCATACGGAATTATTAACGACGTTTGACGCTAGGTCGATCGAAGGGCTTCATTGATCAGTGAGTGTAAGACTGAATTTCGACGAATAGCTCCGAACAATGAATATTCTGGTTGCGCCAGATGAATTGTACTCGGAATTAGACAGTGGGTTCCTACACAGACCCTCGACTTCTAAACACATGCTGTGCACGACGAAGAATGTAAGCAGCCAAATTGAAATAGAAATTAAATTAAACGCTCTCCATGCTGTGCGCAGTGTCCTAGTCTGGCTGTCAAACGCTTAGTTTAACTCACTAAACTTAGACTTTTTATTCCATTTTCCACTTTCATAGGCTCTCAACCATGCGAAACAGTCTCGGTGAAAATGTCTGATCACAAAAAAAACTGTTTCTAAAATCAGAAACGTTTTTCCCAACGCATTAAAGTTCATTACTAAGAAAAAATATACATACCATTGTATATCGCAAGTCTGAGGGCGACAGTTCGTCAAAAAATTAGAAGCTTACGTGGTTGCATTGTAAAATAAATGTTATTTTATTCCAATACTACATCAGTGAATTGAGAAAGATTTTAAAGAACTTTTGGTGCATTATTTTTCTGAAATGGTAGATACCCTGTTCTTCCTTGAACACCTTTACACAATATGCACATATAAGCTGAAAGTAAATAATATACAACGGTATCTTTTTTAGAAGCAGTAATACAAAAAGGGAAGTTCTGACGTTAACAACAGCAATAGAGAAATTCAAAGGTTTACACAATTAGGTTTTATGTTACTACTGAAAAAGTTTTCTGTTGTAGGTTGTAACACCTCCGATTTATGTATCCCGCTCGATCGGGATCTGATAGCAGCCCAAATAAATATTAATTAATGTGACCGTGTACCTAATGGGGCTGGCAATCGAATTTGACTGCTACGGAGTTGTTACATTCCATTTTGTCCTTCTCAAATGCTGTAATAATGAAATGTCTGGTGACAAGAAGAACGCCAACACAGCTTCACTAATCAAAAACCTATATTCGTCTCAAAAACACAAAAGGAAGGAGACAGCCACTGCCTTCGTCATACATATCTAATAACGGCTAATCTCAGCATAGGCTCCTTCGTTGTTCATAATCGTCACACGCTAATACAATCACTGCAATCCAACACTGCAATCCAAATGATGCCGGCGCGGTAGACGCGAAACCAAAAAAATATCGGCACAGAATATCACTGATCACTCTAGTAATTATACTTATTCACTTTCCCGTATTATTCTAACACAAAGGGGTTAAACAGCGGCAATGGCCACTCCCTTTGTCGGTAAGCCTTGCATTACATCAACAGGCCTCCACACGGCTCGGCCCGCAACCTGGCAACTGACTCAACTCTACACTCGCTCTCGCAACACGACACACTATCGATTGTTTGCCCTATCGACCTGTGCCGAGTGCAAACCTATAGTAAAGGCCTACGGACCCCTTACATCCCCGCCCTCGGAAACTTCTTTGGAGCCACTGGCGTAAAAGAATCGGCAAGGGAATTAGACATTGCTACATCTGAACAAAACACATAGTGCAAATAATTAATGAAATTACAATTCACCAAGTAATCCCTCGACTCCGGCAGTGGGCTGTCTCCAAAATAATATTCTACAAAAGGTTATTACACCTCATAAACATGGCATTGTCCAAATTACAATTTTTTATATCAAACAGCAATAGTCCTCTATAGTCCATATTGAATGAAACACACAACATACAACCAAAAATTATTACGTGAGCACATGACGTATGAGTATTTATGTCACAAATTAGTTGTTACAGGTTTTTACACCCATTCTCAGGTAATCGTCGATATGAAATATGAAGTTCTAGTTATAATACATCAGAAAATACAATGCAAATAAACATTCCCCTTTTTCAAATGTCCATTCAACAACTAAATGTCCTAAATATAACTTAGTAGGTTTATTCGGGTCCTTGTAGCTCTCACTTTTAACCAGACCTCACTTGGAGTGTCATTCAGTTTTCCGGTCCCTCACCTCTTCTATGCGCACTGTGTCATTCATTCGTCTATCCCTTCCTCTCTCATGATCTCTTGGTTCTCCACTCCTTCCCCAATCATTTCTCCATTGCTGTTCACCACCATGGTGCCTATACCTATGGCCTCCACCTCTTCCTCTATAATCAGACGAATTATCAAAATGATTCCTTGGGTCATTACTTCCCCCTCGGTTTTGATCATTAGCTTGATTGTGTTCCTGTGATCGAACAGATTCCAACTGTTCCAGTATTTCCATCAAGGCCTCCCTATCTTTAATTAGGCTCCCGGATACAGTTTCTTGCATTCTCCGGCTCATTCTTCTTTTTACCGCTGATATCATTATGTCATCACTCAGGGGTTGTTCCAAGGTCTCGTTCAATTCCCACAAATGTTCGGCAAACTCTCTCAACGTTCCTCTCCATGTACTAATTGACTTGCGGTGGAGTAGGTCCTCAAGTGCTGCACACTGATGACTTCTGGACCAGTATCTCTTCAAGGATTCCTCTTCAAACTGATCAAAACTGTTAGTCCCTTCCTTCTTCCTGACTCCCCAAGTGAAGGCCTCACCTTCCATCCTATCTATTGCAAACTGAATCTTGTCTGAGTCTTTAAAATGTGCTGGGAAAACTCCTTTTAACCATTTCATAAATATCATTGGGTGTAACCCTCCTTTCGGTTTAAACTTCTGCCCTGTATTATTTTGGACGTACCGATTCTCACTGCCCATCAAGGTAACAACTCTACCTTCCCCAACGGTTAAGGTGGCATTGCTAATTCGTTCATTAATCTCTTCTGTCTTGCTCTCCAATTGTTGCACTTCCTGTCGTAATTGCCTGACCTCCATTGCAACCCTCTTGTTATCTTCTTCTCGTTGCACAGCTACAGCATTTCTCAGATTGATAGCCAGTTGGTTTTGCCTATCTCCTATCCCCTTAACCGCATCATTGCATTGTTTCTGCATTTGCGTCACCTCAGCGATTCGATGATCGCAATTTGTTTCCACTTCGTCGATTCTTTCTCCCAATTCGGCTTTCGTTTCTTCAATATCGTCTTCTATCCTTTGTGTTAACTTTCCTTCCATCTTCTCCACGTCTCCCTGGACTTGGTCTATGCTCTTCTGCAGCTTCCTCTCTCTCTCGTTGATGTCCATCTTCAGTCATTCTTGTAACTCCTGCATTTCCTTCTTCAGATTACATTCCATCTTCATTTGCGATGTTTTGATCTCTTGTAAACCTTTCTCTAATGATGCGTTAGTTTCTTGTAAACCTTTCTCTAACGATTCGCGGAATATTCTTCCCTCTTCTCTAGTTTCTTGTAAATCTTCCTTTAGTGATTCTCTTGTTTCTTGTAAACCTTTCTCCAACGATTCGCGGAATATTCTTCCCTCTTCTCTAGTTTCTTGTAAATCTTCCTTTAGTGATTCTCTTGTATCTTGTAAACCTTTCTCTAGTGATTCTCGTAAATCTCCCTTTAGTGATTCTCCTGTTTCTTGTAAACCCTTCTCTAATGATTCTCGTAAATCTTCCTTTAGTGATTTTCGGAGTATTTCTCCCCTTTCTCTAGTTTCTTTTAGCAAGGCTGCCAACATCGACCACATATCTGCATCCTCTGAAACTGACTTATCTCTCGTCGTTTGTCCCGGTGTCTCGGGATAACTAGTTGAATGTGCTAATGGGCTATCTAATGACACTCCATAATCACTGATTCCCGAATCATCTCTGTCTTCCTGTCCTATCCCTTTCCTTTCAACTACTGCCTCACAAACCTGCTTATCTTCAGTAGACATGTTTGGTTTATTTTTAATCCACAGGCAAGTAATATAAAATAACCTCTAGTAACCCAAAACTCTCCTAGTTACCACGAAACTAATCAAACAGTAACTGCAGTATCTTCAGTTAATCCCAAATTGACACAATATGCATGAGCACTGAACATAATGACTCTCAAAACTTAACAACTTCAAATATCAATTCTCAGAAATACACAGTTTATGTAAAATGATTTAAATAAGATAAATCACACCACTCATAAAATCTATAAACGTAAAATCCCCAAAAACAATGAGCATATCGGTATAATTACCATTTAGACTGTGCAACATGCATCAATAAGTATGCTATATTTCAGAGTCTGTTTCGCAAACCTTTCGGAAATTACTGTAATTGGGCACTTTTCCTAATGTGAAACTCAGTTTACAATTGTTTATTTACCGCGAAGACTGCACACTGCAATTTAATGTTATGCTAACCAGTCGTCTTCACTCACCAACTGACGTTACCACGAGTCGCGATGTTTTGACGTTTGAAGTGGGCGTGGCGCTGTACTGCCGCCGGACCTGCGTGAAGTCGCGCTGAAGATCTGTGGCGAGTTGTTGTAGTTCTCCGATGGCCGCTCCGTGGCGCTGTAGGCGGGTGTAGTTGTAGTTTGTCCGCTAGATGCCGGGTCGGCACTCGGTGTCTAGAAGTCGCGCTGCTCGCTGTGGCGAGACGTCGTAGTTCTCAGCCGGCCGCTCCGTGGCGCTGCAGGCGGGTGTAGTTGTAGTTTGGCCGCTAGATGCCGGGTCGGCGCTCGGTGTAGTGCGTCTGTGCTTGAACTACTCCTTGCACAGGTAGTTGGGATGACGTATGAAATCACCTCGCAGATCAAAGCTCCTTGGCGCAGCTGCTACACGGGTCTGCGTCACGTCATTCAACAATTGCGTCGCCACATAAATTGTCGTCCGCATAAAAGTTTATGGGTCCACATGAAGCCGTCCGATTTTCACTATTCAAAAAGCAATTTCAGTCACAATATTACTATTAAACACTTCTGCAAAAGCTTTAGTGACGAATTCTTAGTTCGTTTTTCTATAGTAATGTTCACATGTGTCTTTCTTTAGTGTTCACTTTTCACAGTTTTTCGCGCGGATTTACGCATTTGCACTTTATAACACAGTTTATTGACACTATTATTCTTATCTAATATGGCAAGGAAAAAATTTAGTCACAATTGTAAGATGCTATTACTTCGTATTGTTCAAAATGCACTGTTTCTTGTCGCGATTTCAAAGTTTATGCTCTGTCTCGATCCAAAATTGAAAAAAAATATTTTCTCGCGTTAAGCAAGATAAAATTACCTATTGTTCTTTACGATTCGTCCGAAAATTGCACTTGTCCTTTCACGGTAAGCCAAGGGTGTAACACCTCCGATTTATGTATCCCGCTCGATCGGGATCTGATAGCAGCCCAAATAAATATTAATTAATGTGACCGTGTACCTAATGGGGCTGGCAATCGGATTTGACTGCTACGAAGTTGTTACATTCCATTTTGTCCTTCTCAAATGCTGTAATAACGAAATGTCTGGTGACAAGAAGAACGCCAACACAGCTTCACTAATCAAGAACCTATATTCGTCTCAAAAACACAAAAGGAAGGAGACAGCCACTGCCTTCGTCATACATATTTAATTACGGGTAATCACAGCACAGGCTCCTTCGTTATTCATAATCGTCACACGCTAATACAATCACTGCAATCCAACACTGCAATCCAAATGATGCCGGCGCTGTAGACGCGAAACCAAAAAAATATCGGCACAGAATATCACTGATCACTCTAGTAATTATACTTATTCACTTTCCCGTATTATTCTAACACAAAGTGGTTAAACCGCGGTGATGGCCACTCCCTTTGTCGGTAAGCCTTGCATTACATCAACAGGCCTCCACACGGCTCGGCCCGCAACGTAGGAACTGACTCAACTCTACACTCGCTCTCGCAACACGACACACTATCGATTGTTTGCCCTATCGACCTGTGCCGAGTGCAAACTTATAGTAAGGGCCTACGGACCCCTTACAAGGTGTAGCTTTACAAAGATCTCAGCACCTAGGATTTGATTATTTTTCATACTACTTAGGAGGCTGCTATCAGGAAAAACAAAACCAGCGTTTCATGGATTGGAACCCTTAATCGGGTAGGTAGGTAAGATAATTAAAAAGGGGAAAGGATAGGTTGAAGTCGCATATAGTGGGAATTAGTGAACTACGATAGCAGCAAGGACAGAAATCCTGGTCGGGTAGCACTGGGTTATCAAGGAATTCAAATAGGGGTAATGCAAGAGTAGGTCTAATAATGAATAAGAAACAAGAATGCACGTAAGGCTACTATGAGCAGTATAGCGAACCTCTTATCGCACTCAAATAAACACATAGCGAACACTCATACATGTAGAGATTGAAAGAATGTATGATAAGATAAAGGTAATTATCCAGATAGTTAAGGGTGACGAAAATATAATTGTGATGACAGACTCGAATTTTATTGTACAGTAAGCAAAAAAATTAAAAGAAAGACTCTGACTTAGAGAATTTTGCACACGGCACAATTTAAACATTGCTAACACTTGTTTTAGGGATTATTAAATAAGTCTGTATATGTGAAAAATACCTGGAGATGCCAGAAAGTTTTAGATAGATAATACAAGGGTAAGACAGAGATTTATAAACCAGATTTTAATTTATAAAACATTGGAAAAAACCACTTGTTATGGAGAATTTCAGTAAAAAGCATTAGGCAACGATTGATAGAGCAGGGACGACAGTACAAGACGAATGGGTATATTTATCGGAAGAATTACTAAAAGCAACAGAGGATCAAACAGGCAGGAAAACAAGGCTCATGAAACACACGGAATATTAAACTTCATTGACGAAATGAGTAAGTATAAAGATAAGCCGAATGACGCAGGTTTCAAAAAATGAAATAGACACAAAGTTAAATGGTAAAGCAGTATGTTGTTGTTCTGGTCTTCAGTCCTGAGACTGGTTTGATGCAGCTCTCCATGCTACTCTATCCTGTGCAAGCTTCTTCATCTCCCAGTACCTACTGCAACCTACATCCTTCTGAATCTGCTTAGTGTATTGATCTCTTGGTCTCCCTCTACGATTTTATCCTCCACGCTGCCCTCCAATGCTAAATTTGTGATCCCTTGATGCCTCAAAACATGTCCTACCAACTGATCCCTTCTTCTAGTCAAGTTGTGCCACAAACTTCTCTTCTCCCCAATCCTATTCAATACCTCCTCATAAGTTACGTGATCCACCCACCTTATCTTCAGCATTCTTCTGTAGCACCACATTTCGAAAGCTTCTATTCGATTCTTGTCCAAACTGGTTATCGTCCATGTTTCACTTCCATACATGGCTACACTCCATACAAATACTTTCAGAAACGACTTCCTGACACTTAAATCTATACTCGATGTTAACAAATTTCTCTTCTTCAGAAACGATTTCCTTGCCATTGCCAGTCTACATTTTATATCCTCTCTACTTCGACCATCATCAGTTATTTTACTCCCTAAATAGCAAAACTCCTTTACTACTTTAAGTGTCTCATTTCCTAATCTAATCCACTCAGCGTCACCCGATTTAATTTGACTACATTCCATTATCCTCGTTTTGCTTTTGTTGATGTTCATCTTATATCCTCCTTTCAAGACACTGTCCATTCCGTTCAACTGCTCTTCCAAGTCCTTTGCTGTCTCTGACAGAATTACAATGTCATCGGCGAACCTCAAAGTTTTTACTTCTCCATGAATTTTAATACCTACTCCGAAATTTTCTTTTGTTTCCTTTACTGCTTGCTCAATATACAGATTGAATAACATCGGGGAGAGGCTACAACCCTGTCTCACTCCTTTCCCAACCACTGCTTCTCTTTCATGCCCCTCGACTCTTATAACTGCCATCTGGTTTCTGTACAAATTGTAAATAGCCTTTCGCTCCCTGTATTTTACCCCTGCCACCTTCAGAATTTGAAAGAGAGTATTCCAGTTAACGTTGTCAAAACTTTCTCTAAGTCTACAAATGCTAGAAACGTAGGTTTGCCTTTTCTTAATCTTTCTTCTAAGATAAGTCGTAAGGTTAGTATTGCCTCACGTGTTCCAACATTTCTACGGAATCCAAACTGATCTTCCCCGAGGTCCGCTTCTACCAGTTTTTCCATTCGTCTGTAAAGAATTCGCATTAGTATTTTGCAGCTGTGACTTATTAAACTGATAGTTCGGTAATTTTCACATCTGTCAACACCTGCTTTCTTTGGGATTGGAATTATTATATTCTTCTTGAAGTCTGTGGGTATTTCGTCTGTCTCATACATCTTGCTCACCAGATGGTAGAGTTTTGTCATGACTGGCTCTCCCAAGGCCATCAGTAGTTCTAATGGAATGTTGTCTACTCCCGGGGCCTTGTTTCGACTCAGGTCTTTCAGTGCTCTGTCAAACTCTTCACGCAGTATCTTATCCCCCATTTCATCTTCATCTACATCCTCTTCCATTTCCATAATATTGTCCTCAAGTACATCGCCCTTGTATAAATCCTCTATATACTCCTTCCACCTTTCTGCCTTCCCTTCTTTGCTTAGAACTGGGTTGCCATCTGAGCTCTTGATATTCATACAAGTGGTTCTCTTCTCTCCAAAGGTCTCTTTAATTTTCCTGTAGGCAGTATCTATCTTACCCCTAGTGAGACAAGCCTCTACATCCTTACATTTGTCCTCTAGCCATCCCTGCTTAGCCATTTTGCACTCCCTGTCGATCTCATTTTTGAGACGTTTGTATTCCTTTTTGCATGCTTCAGTAAAGAATGAAAATATTCTAAGCTGTTCAAGCATGACTGACCATGAGAAGGGTAAATGCTGGGTGTAGGAAAATTAAAGAACCCTTTTGAGAAAAAATAAACAGGTATATTAATATGAAGAGTACAGATGGCAAGCAAGAAATAAGTAAAGAATGGAAGGCTGAAAGATGGAAGAAATGTATAGGTGGCTTATTTGAAAGAAACGAACTTGAAGACAATGTTACAGAAAATGGAGATCAAGTAGATGAAGAAGAAATGGAATATATGATACTGCCAGAAAGACCTAATTTAAAGCTAGGCAACCATAATAGATGACATTGTCTCAGAATTACTGAATCCCTGGAACAACATATTATGACCAAACTATTCCACGTGGAACGCAAGATTAGAAGACAATCGAAAGAAAGTGGGTTTGGCGAACCTGGTGCAGTTTGACTGACCTTCAACCCTGGTGACGTCATGTGTTGTTTCTGAAATGGGGAGAGATGCGGCGACCTTGCTGGCAAAGCTGGGATTTGACACACGAAGAGAGAAACTAAGGACCGAGCAGTCGAGGCATTCAGAGCACCAGTTTCATCATCATCATCCATCCGACGTTCAGCTGGTGTTTCAGTGACCACAAGAGCCATCAATAGGCGAGCCACAGAGAGGGGCTGAGCTCACGGCGCGCCTTGCGCCGGCTACCATTGACCTCTGTACATCACAAACTCTGATAATCAGAGAAGACGTGTCTGGAGACGCCTCGGAGAGCAGAGGGATACCAAGCTAACTGTCGCCCGCCATATGGCCTGACAACCAGGAGTGATGGCCTGGAACCCCTTTGGTTGTCATCCGCGGTACCTTTACAACACAGCGGTACGTTGACGATATTCATGGCCCCGTTTTGTCGACCTTCATGACAAGCCATCCTGAGCTTACATTTCAACAAGATAATGCCCACTCGCACACAGCGAGAGTGTCTACTGCTTGTGTTCATGCTTGCTAAGCCCTGTCTTGGCCAGAAAGATTGCCGGATCTCTCCCCAACTGAGAACCAACCATCTCGGCATTTTAACGATCTAAGGCGCCAGTTGGACTGATTGGTTGGTTGTTTTGTGAGATTAAAGGGACCAGACTGCGACGGTCATCGATAGCAGTTGGACAGAATTTGGCAGGTATGTCTCAGAAGAACATCCAACAACTCTATCAACCAATGCCAAGCCAAATAACTGCTTGCATAAGGGCCAGAGTTGGACCGAAGTGTTACTGCCTTGCTCAACATGTGAAGCTTTTTCTCTTGAATCAACGATCCATTTTTTCTGAAACTGTAATCAACTGTTTGTCTCTACATGTACGTCAAATCTTGCGATTTCCATGCCATTTGGATAATTCCTTCGCGGTGCCTCGTTCTTTTCTTTTCCTTAGAATTTATATCTACTATCACCATTTTCCATGATCAATTATGCTGAACTTCACTTTCGGAAATGTGGTACCGCGTGTATGATTTGTAGCAGAAAACTGAATAATGCTGTCATAATTGATTACAAAAATATTCATACGAACTATCTCCATTTCTGTTTCTTTTCATGTGTGTCTAGGAGTAACTGTGCATATACGCTGATCAGCCAGAACATTATGACCACAGAGCTACTATCGATATAAACTCGTCCAGGCGATACCAGCGTCACCTGGCGAGGAGTGGTTGCTAGTCATACACATGCACGGTGGATGTAGTATCACTGAGCGTGCTGTCCGTGTGTAGAAAGGGGAAGGCGTGCGATCTATCTGAATATGACCGAGGGTAGATTGTGATGGCCCGGACGCTCGGCACGAGCATTTCGGAAACTGTACGACTTGTCGAGTGTTCGAGGAGTGTTGTGGTGAACGCCTTCAACACGTGGCCAAACCACGTCCAGATACCGTGGGGTTGCGTGTCTACCTCTCATTACAGATGTCGGACGTCATAGGCTGGGCAGACTGGTAAAACAGGACAGACGGCGAACTGTGGCGGAACTAACATCAAACTTTAATACTGGGCAGTGTATAAGTATGTCTGAACACACAGTACAACACACTCCTAATGACGGGCCTCCGCAGCTGCCGACCTCTGCATGTGCCAATGTTAACACCACGATATCGGCAACTACGACTGAAATGGGCACGTGATCATCCGTACTGGACGTTAGTGCAGCGGAAGAGCGTTGTATGGTCTGATGAATCCTGATACCTTCTTCATCATGCTGATGGGAGGGCGCGAATCCATCGTCCTCCATGGTCCAGGGGAACAGCGGCTTGGCACCTGTGCTGCCGGACGGACACATGCTGAAGGCGGCTCTATTATGCTCTGGGAAACATTACGTGGGCATTCATGGATCCAGTGAGCCCGTGCAAGGCACCATGGTGGCCTAGAAGTATCGTACACTGGTTGCAGACCACGTGCACCCTTCATGTCGATCATGTTTCCCGACAGCATTGGCGTTTTTCAACAAGATAATCCTTACGGCGTGAAGGCAGCGCCAGCACGCCAGTAGGGAAAGACAGGGAAGAGAAGGCTGTGAAAAGAAGTCAGTCAATCGCACGATGACCTACCTCCCTTCCAGGACGACAACGCGACAGCAGCGGCCCCTACGTGAAGAGGACATAAGCGCCGTTCCCGACCGGTGACAGCCCCACGTCGATGGCAGTTCCAGTGTTAGCCACTTCATTAGTGCTCTCTATGTAGCACAGACTTGTATGTGTCTATTCTGAAGAAGACATCTGTGTAATCCAAGTTAAGTATTGTAATTGTCTTTTGTAATAAAGCTCATTAATACGAATTGTTTGATTGTTTGTCTAGCGAACCGAATGGACAGGATTCCTAGCCACAAAAATAATGCAGTGCAGCATGTCACAAGGCCAGAACGGAGAAGGAGTGGTTCGAGGAACAGATTGGCTAGTTCCAATTGAGGTGCTGGTAACCCAGCTCACCAGATCCGAAGTCGATCGAACATATCTTGGATGTGATTGAACGTGGCGTCAGAGCTCATCGACTCCCTCCCCGGAATTTATGGGAATTAGGTGACTAGTGTGTGCAGATATGATGCCAACTCCCTCCAGCGACCTACCAAAGTCTCACTGCTTCCATGCCATAACGCAGCACCACTGTTATACGTACCAAAGGGGGACATTCCAGCTATTAGGTAGGAGGTCATAATGTTCTGGCCGATCAGTGTACAATGTCCAAAAGAATTAGGGGTAACCGTGTACCAAAATCCGGTATGTTAAATCTGTTTTGATACAGGTGGTACCTGTGATCTTATTGCATGGATTGATGGTTCAAATGGCTGTAAGCACTATGGGACTTAACATCTGAGGTCATCAGTCCCCTAGACCTATAACTACTTAAACCTAAGTAACCTAAGGACATAACACACACCCATGCCCAACGAAGGATTCGAATCTGCGACCGTAGCAGCAGCGCGGTTCCTGACTGAAGCGCCTAGAACCACTCGGCCACAGCGGCTGGCTGCATGGACTGAGATCTTCGCTTTCGGTGTAGGCACCATTTAAAATCGTTTGTCATCTTTTGGCTGTGGTATGCCTTACAGAGTCACGTGACCCCACAGAAGGAAGTGAGTACTGGTGTCCATGTGTATTCTGTTGAGGTACACAAATGGCAATTGTCATTTGTGGACATTGTATTGAACCAAGCGTATGCAGTGCAACATCTTAATGCAGTGCAAGCTGCAAGGGCGGTCTGTTTGACCCAAAAAGATAGGGCTTTCGGTTGCAGATGCCAATTTCTCTCCATGTGTCACTTATAGACTCTGGACACGCAACAGGGAAACAGGTCAGTACACAAAGGGAGTTGGACAAGGTTGCTGACGCATTATAATCCCAACATTAAGAACGATATCCCTCCATCTCTGCGTTGCGGCGTCGTACGGATACTGTCCGAGCCCTGCAAGACGGTCTTAGAAGGGCCGCTAGAGCCGCTATGTACGATCAGACTGTAATGAACAAGTTATGACCCATACTTCCTCTACGAGTACCCCACTTGACACGACAACATTCTGTGGATCGCGTTCAATTCTGCCGTTTTTATGTGACCTGGCACTTCGCCACTGTCGAAACGTGTTATTCACAGACGAATCCAAATATCCTCTGACGCTAGGTGTTGGCCGTGAACGTTGATACCGGTAGTGAGCGGTGCCAGCCAAATGTTGACCGGGAAATGGACAGATTTCCAAGGTTCTGTGATTTTATGGGAAAGCTTAAGTGTTGACAGCTATACAGATGTTGTCGTTGTACATGGGTGCCTTATCACCATCGAATAGATCCTGTTGGACCACGTTGGGGCTGCTGCGTACTGTGGTGGCCCTGCATTCCTTTTAATGCCAGGGCCTGTGTGGCACGCGTCAGCAGGGATGTCTAGCAAAGCCTGAATGTTAGAGTAATTGATAGACTGGCTATGATTCCCAACCTAACAGTCGAGATCGCGATGGTCGTGTTATTAAAATGACTGGTTTCAGCTACTGAGGTCAACTGACTGTTCTGAACATCGTCAACTTCAGCTGATAGTGTTGTTCTAAAGAGAGCCTAAGACTAGGCCGAAACCGGACATCTTAGTAAAGTAACCATCGCGATCTCAATTGTTTTTTCACTGAATTTATTTATAATAAAATTTACATTAGAATACTTTTGTTTGGTTCCTTCCGTTCCCCTTCCATAATGTATTATATTTCCAATACCGCATACGAATAACCATTGCAGAAAGAGAGTGAAACATCAGATTTACTGCTGGGCCAGTGCAGTATTTCAGTATTTGTCTTGAATTATTATTTTTTTTTTTAGTGAAGTGTAACACAGAAAGAGAGAGATGACGTTTACTGATAACGAAGTGTAGTATTTGAAATTAACCATTTATCAGTAGAGTTAAACAGAGAGTGAGACAGAAATGAGAATTACGATGAGGGAATAAAGTATTTCACAAACATTTATAGTGGTTGATGAGACAGGGAGAGAGGGGAGATGAAAGTTACTGATGAGGCACAGAAGTAGTTTGCCAATGGCTCTGCGACGGTGGATACATCCGTTCCTGTCAGATTACCGAAGTTAAACAGCTTGTTACGTTGCGAATACTTGGATGGGTGGCTGTCCAGACATTCCGTGTGCTGTTGACAATTTTCCATTTTTCTGATCACCTGATCACCACTCTTTGCACCAATGTCCTGGATTTAATTCCAAACCTCCGTTTAGTGTCTCGTGACTTGAGGGCATGCAATACTGCTGTTGGTGATCTGTTCGTCGGATGGAGACATTAAACTCGGCTGCCACCTTGACGCCATTCGAGAGCCGTAGGCTACGTACTAGCACCGAGTTTCTCCCTCTCCTTCTCCCTCATCATTCCACGACACATACATGACACCACACTTCAAAAACACACATCACAGACACCTACACTTAACAGTTACACTAAACCAACACACAATGTTCACATTTCGAGAAGGAAAGCTGCCTACGGATGTGAAGGATAGGTAAAAACCCATTCAATTCAGGCGGCGAAACCTACCCTTCGGGGTCTGACAGCCATTCATTCCATAGAACTTAACATTAGTGAAGTATCTGACATAATATGTTTTAGTGAAGTATGATAACAGAGAGAGTGAGAGAGTTCGAGATGATATACATAGATGGAGCGTTATGCAGCGCGCGCGCGCGCTCGTGTGTGTGTGTGTGTGTGTGTGTGTGTGTGTGTGTGTGTGTGTGTGTGTACACGCGCTCACGCGTGCGCACCGACGGACGTGTTTACTTACCTCTTTTACCATGAAGTACTATAGTACTGACAATGCATTTAAACACGGCGCAATGTTACACAATTTACCTGAAGCTTATATGTATTTTTGATAAATAATCGAATTAAACACGGTAGATACATACTGTTAGCCGGTTTCGTCAGTATTTTTTTAATTTCCTGCCAACATGACACCACAGAAAAAGGGGCGTGGCCTGTGATGTCATGATTACGACATCATTGATGAAGATATCATGGCTTGAGACGCTATGATAAGAGTTCGTGGCTAGTGACGCCATGCGTCTAAGGTCAGTGACCACACGTGACATAGTCAGCGTCAAATTGTGTCAGGTTCGCCATAGCCATTCTACTGGTGAATTACGCACAGGTGTTAAGAAATATGTAAAAATCCCTATTCTAAAGAAGACAGGTGCTGAAAGGACAAAGTTTATAAGAATCGATCAAAAAGTTTCCTTTCATAGGGCACACTAACCCCTTGGCTACATGTTGGCATAAATACCTGTATCGCTAGCTTACATATACGCTGCACCAAAGCCCTCAATCGGAAACTTTTCGACCACCCCTTGTACCAAACCATCTGTTTAATAAGTCGATTTTGCAAAACAATGAAAAGAATTATTTACAGAAAAATGGAAAGACAGACAGTAGCTCACCTGGCGGATGATGAGTTGCGGTTCCAGAGAAATGTAGGTATACACGAGGCAGTACTGACGCTACTACTTATCATACCAGATTGACTAAAGAAATTATAACCTACGTTTTGTCAATGTTACATGGAATACTCTCTTTGAAAGTAGCAGGGATAAAGTACCACCACCGAAAGGTTATTTTAAACTTGAACACAAACCAGATTTGAGTTAAAAGAGTCGAAGGACAAGAAAGGAAAGCAGTAGGTGAAAAGGCAGAGAGACAGGATTGTAGCCTATCCCCAGTGTTATTTAGTCTCTACCAACGAGTCATCTGGAAACGGAATTAAGGTTCAGGGAGAAGAAATAAGAACTTTTAGATTTGCCTATGACATTTTAATTGACTCAGATATGGCAAAAGTCTTTAAAGGTCAGTTGAAAACAATAGACTGTATGGCTTGAAAACAAGTTGTAAGATGGATATCAACAAAAATAACAAGTGTAAAAGAATGTAGTCTAATTAGATCAGGAGTTGTTGAGGGAATTAAATTAGTAAATGAAACAATGGAAGTAATATATGAGTTTTGTTGTTTAGGCAGCAAAATAATTCATGCGGGTAGAAGGAGAGAGGATATAAAATGCCACTTGCTAATAGCGAGAAAAATGTTTCTGAAAAAGATAAACTTGTTAATACGGGATATAAATTTAAGTGTTAGGAATTCTTTTCTGAATGTACTTGTCTGGAGAATAGCTTGTAGAGACGTGAAATGTGGATGGTAGATAGTTCAAACAAGAAGGGAATGGAAGCTGTTGAAATGTGTTGCTACAGATGAATACTGAAGGTGAGAAGTGTGTATCTGATACCTGGTAAAGAGCTACTGAATCGAATCGAGGAGAATTAAAGCTTATGGCACCCTTAGACTCAAAGATACGCCACATTCTGAGGCACCAAAGAATAGTCAATTTGGTAAGGAAGAAAACTGTGTGGGGTTAATATTGTATTCGGAAAACAAGGTTTGATTACGATAAGGTGGGGCAAACTGATATAGGTTGCAACAGCTATGCAGGGATGAAGAAGTGCTTAGCACGGGATAGACTAGCGTGGAGAGCTGCATCAAACCAGTTTTCAGGCGGAAGATAACACGTGCACATGCTAAGAGACGTATTGGGAGTCTAGAAGGGAAGACTACTCAAATGAGTTAATGCTACAAACTAGTTAAAAGCCTTAGGGTCTTTATTATTGAGATGGATGTGGATCATAAACGGAGTATTTTGTCAGAATGAACCAATAGTCGGAAACGAACTTTTCGGGTGGTAAATGATCTGGAATGAACAATGCGTGTGGTACACGTGTTTGCAAACTGCTTAAGTTCTATAGGAACAAGAGCCTGTCGAATCAACGTTAATAGGGCTACATTGTTAAGAAATGCACAGCTGGCTTTGATGTGTCCATTGTAGAGTTTACCACTGTTTACAGTTCATGACTGGTTATAGAAGCATTACTCGATACGAAATGAAACCTGTGTTGTGATGTAGCCACCTGATTGATGACTGTGCTAGGTAATTGGATGAAACCATAATGAAATTCAGTCTAGAGGTAATGAATACACCTTGTAATCCTCCAATCTAAGCAGGGAGAGCCAGAGAAACTACAAACTTAGATGTCACTATGACATGTGGCAATGGTGTGTCTTCTCACTGTGCATCCGCGTTTCAGAGTTACTAAGTTGGAGGACTACAATAACGACCGAGATAAGGCAGCAAGTGGTAACATACGTGAATTTATGTGAGTTTTTATTAAGGCCACATGGTGATCCAAGATTGGGATCATGAGATATTGAGTTTTAATTGAGAGTAATAATCTTAATCGACGGTAGCTGGTAGTGGTCGTGAAAAGCCATTCACGTGCGTTTGGCAGAAGTTACACATGGTAAATGTGAGGAGTCATCATGTTGGGAGTTTCGAGTGCAGCACCAAGAAGTCTGGAGGGCTCCCGTAAGAATACCAGAAGCGGCGAAAATAAAAATACGGTGTAGTTTCAAATGGCTCAAATGGCTCTAAGCAGTATGGGACTTAACATCTGAGGTCATCAGTCCCCTAGACTTAGAACTACTTAAACCTAACTAAACTAAAGACATCACGCAAATCCATGCCCGAGGCAGGATTCGAACCTGCGACCGTAGCAACCGCATGATTCCGGACTGAAGCGCCTAGAACCGCTCGGCCACAGTGGACGGGGCGGTGTAGTTTTAGGACTAAGCTACGACCAGATGGAACAGTCCAAGGCAGTCCGCGCAGAAAGGAATGACAGTCCATCATAAAAATTATGTATTGTCAGGTTAGGGGGTAGGGCAAAGTACTTCATGTAGCATTCTGAGAGTGTCTCCATTGGAGCAATTCGAGTTAGGCCTTAACATTATAAGTATTGATATTGCTAAAGTTGTTTGTCTGACGTCACAGCAGCCCAGAAAAATTAGTAGTGTGGGTGATGAGCCATCGTTCAGATAGAATGTGCCAGGTTCCGGGAGAGGTCAAATCTGCGTTGAGAGGTGGCATTGTGAGTTTTCTTTTCGCTCGTATTGAGTCAGTAACGTCTAATCAGGTACAATCACTCAGGAAGTGAATTTGATTGGCGTTGATAAAGCAAGTTTTGAATGTGACAATCCAAACAAACTAAGATGATGAAAGATAATGAGAAGAGCTTATTCCAGGAAATTTGCCATCACTCCAACACATGTCAGTAGTTGGTACAATGTTGACCATAGATGCGTAACTGTTTCGTTTGTAGTGGTAGTGCCGTGATGATTGGAATTAGCTGCGGTCGCATTAGCTCTGTGATTTCTCATTACCGAGCTTATAACTGTACACAGATGATGTTACAAAAGTTCGCTTATCAAACTGGAGCATACTGATCCTCAATAATGTATTAACATTTTACAAGATGTCCTTATTCTTCATCTGCTCGAGTACCAACCTTACCCAAAGTGTTGTTGAGACTGACCAAATTGTTATCAGCGTTCATGTGCTGGAGTGCAGCATACGGACAACGGCTGTACGAGTAAGAGCTAGTGAGGTTAACAGAACGAGTATGTGCAGATTGACTTCAAGAGCTCAGTAGCTACATGCCAGTGTGCATTGCAAGTCATTGTAGTCATTCAAGCCTGTCAGGCTCCTGCTTCATGGTACAGGCGGTGGGTTCCATACTGCATTGATGGTTACGTTTTGGCATTTATTTTTTCCTGATGTAAACCGATGAATTTTGTTCTGGTTAGCACCACAAGGGGCTAATTAATATTAATTTCTAATACTTTTACATGCTCTAACTAGTAAATATGATAGTGGCATACACTGTGAAAGATTAATGGCTAATATATGAAATGTATTCTTAGTTGCAAACACAAACAACCATCAGCAGAAATAAGGGAATGACGATAGCGGAAATTTGTACCGTGCTGAGACTCGAACGCAGATTTCCCACTTTACGCGAGCGGTCACCTTAACACCACTAGCTATCTGTGCGCGACTCAATGTCGGACCCTAAGTTCCATAAGTATCATTCCTGCGTCTTAACCTGTACTCATAAACACATTATTTAGTTCCAGTACTGGGGATGACGTTTTAATTGAAAGTTGCTGTCTGGTATCAACGGATAAATGCGATATTGCAGTACATATGTTGTTAAGAAGAGCGATGTAATTTTTCTTCGAACATGCATGTTCACTTTTTTCCTCATTCTGCCTTAAAACAAAAATGAAGAAAATGGTAAAGGTCTTACCTGGCAACCGAGAGGTTGCGGTTTCGTATCTTGGTAGGATAAAGAATTTTTCAGTTTTCGCTGTAACCTAGCCCTCCCCTATCAACGATGTGAGTAGCGCCAGAAACAATACGTGATGCGCATTTCACGTTAATCTGTGGATTACCTTTACCCAGTTGGATACGGGGTGGTTGGTAAGACCATGCAAGTCGTCAAAGGGCTGTCCAATACAAATATTTGTACCAAACCATTGAGCCACACGAAATTATTATTATTAGCTAGATACATAATTACGTTTTTACGGAAATCGAATAGTGAGAGTCCTACTCTCACTTGTCCGCTTTTTGGGTAAGGCGGCATAACTCTGAACAAAAACTGAAAACAGCTTTCTTTGTTTCAATTGGCCGACAGCTATTTATGCAACTTTCTCTTACTCTATGTGATTCACTCAGTTTGATCCGTACTTATAGCTAAATCAGGGCTTGATTCAGGAGTTATAGTGGATTTTTGCAGTTGAAAAGCTGTTGCTGTTTCCAATAATTCATCAAACGTAGCTGCCATTAGTAGCGATGTATTTGGTGACACGACGCTGCTGAATTCTGTGTTTCCATTTGAATGAATGGCACCAGGTGTTTGAGGCTTTGAAATGAGAACTTTCACGGCAGCAATGAAACTGCAGCAGTCATTGTCCACTCCCACAATGCTCGTATAGTAACAAGATGCCCATGATTTCCAGCCTTTACAAAACGGTCGAACCCCCAAGAATCGATCATTTTATATTTATCTCATGTCGCTCCCCCGCTTGTCACTAGGGTTCTCCATCGCTATAGCTGTTTCGAGCTTTTGAGCTTGCGCACTCGTACACAGCCCAGTATGTATTAATACTTTCCGAAAAACTATTACTAACTGTGTCTCCATGAAGTCAGTAGCAAATTTGGTCCTCGAGTCCAATATGACGTAAACCAGTCAATGGACTGGCATCATAATGTATACGCAACAACCACAAAATATGGTAAGCTCATCAGGGATGAATGTCACCAGTTTCTGGAAAAAGTTTCATGAAACTACAAAGAAATGGAACCGTTTATGTACATTATTAACTCATGGGATGGGAAAAACTTATCCCTCCTTATATGATTGCCTGGTTAACGAAAGCGGAATATTGCCGGCCTTTGTGGCCGATCGGTTCTAGGCGATTCAGTCTGGAACCGCGCTGCTGCTACAGTCGCAGGTCCGAATCCTGCCTCGGGCATGGATGTGTGTGATGTCCTGAGGTTAGTTAGGTTTAAGTAGTTCTAAGTCTAGACTACTGATGACCTCAGATGTTAAGTCCCATAGTGCTTGGAGCCATTTGATCTGAAAGCGGAATATCGAGGTGTTCATTATCAGTAATTCCTTCAAAGGGTAGGCCGTTGTGTCAACCCTACGACGTATAATTTTACTGATACGTGCAAAACTACATTCGCCAATTACAGCAGTGTCTTGATGTCATCGCACAGCAAACGGAAATCAATTATGCCAATTACAAAGAAGAGAAGAAACCCATGAAATATACGTCTGGATCCGTAATCAGCTGCTGGCTCCAGCTTTCGAGAAAATACTTTGATATACTTGGTTTGCCGCACCATCAGCGTCAGATTGCGATGTACTAAGGTCATTAATGATGCTGATAATCACATTAAAGTATACAACTGGTGATACGTGCCTTCGCACGTTGCTGGAGGTGCTTCGATTTTTGATGCTTTGAACATTTTTATAATATACACACCATAGCTAAAGATACTGGTTCTCTTGATGTACAACAGTATAAATAGAAGTAAAAATTGGCCTACTAGAATTATGTGCTTTTCATTTTCAGTTACTGTTAGTTACATAAGATCAATGATTAATTTGTAAAAAAGAAGTTCCGGTGCTGTGATCTTCCGGCGGGGTGTATTTGAAATTTAGACTTCTTAAAAGGTTATTTTAATGCATTTCTGAGCGTTGTAAAAGTGAGAATCCAATGTACCACGTCTCAAAATATGCGGTTCTGATTTTTCTTTTCTTTTTTTTTTTTTTTTGTCAGACGTACTGTAGGAGCTACCGCTGCGTACCACACAGATGAAGCACTGAATGAAGTTATGTAAGATTCATGATAGTAAAATCTGATTTTAATAATTTTAGAAATGGTTATTTGTTATGTATATAATTCCATTGTATTTCTCGATGTCACGGAATTATTGATGTCACTGACGTCATATACTTCTGCAACACCAAAAGGAAAAAAAATAACAACTTACGGTTGGACATGAACACAGAGCGCAGTTCAAACCTTTGTTGTTAGCCACTATGCAAAAAAACACGCTTAGTATAACGTTTTGTGTCCCAAGCGATTCAGTAGCGTCAAAAACATTACTTCCATTTTTTCGGAAACTATTAAGTGTTGGCACCTAAGATAAAATACGTGTCCGTTTGTTATCGCCATTCTTTCACCAGACGAAGTTTCGCTTGTGTCAGAGAGCGACCTATTGCGGCTCCTCGTTGTAGAATATACGAGGGCTGTCCAGAAAGTAAGTTACGATTGATCGCGAAATGAAAATCACAGTGAAAATCAGAAATGTTTCATTTGTAACAGTTAGCTACACCTTTCAGCTACTTCTCTACGTAGTCGCCGTTCTGACTCAGACATTCGTCGTAGCGCTGTACCAACTTTCCAATACCCTCATCATAGAAGGCAGCCGCCAGTGCTTTCCGCCAATTCTCTACGCTGGCCTAAAGCTCGTTGTCTGTGCCAAAATGTTGTCTTCATAGCCAGCGGTTCGTTTGAGCAGAGATGAAACTCAGTGGGAGACAATTACGGGCTGTATTGTGGGTAACCAAACATTTCCAATTGAAACGATGCAGGAACATTTTCATTGCCCCTGCAGAATGAGGCTGAGAATTGTCTTGAAGAAGAAACCGCACGACAGTTATGTAATGTAGGTTGCATAGCTTCAGGGGAAAATTCTCACCAGGCCCTCGCACTTGGCAGGAGACACTATTTTCTATAACATCTTTACGCGTTCACTAAGAGCTCAGGAATGAAAAGAGCGACATAATTCTACCTAGAGTCATACTAGAGACACTGCCCAACACATCTTTGCAAAGCTTTATCGGATTTTCATAGTCGTTTCCATTTCGCGACCGATCGTAACTTACTTTCTGGACAGCCATCGTAGTTTCAGGAAACTGCTGATGTAACACAGCCTCCTCACATGCGACATGGATCTCTTGCAGTATTTCCACACCAGGAACATAGCTCGACCTGTCTCTAAGAGGCCCAAACCGTCGGTATTGGGAAACTGATATACTGTCGAAAATAGATCACCAAGTCCTTATGTGCATCTATTCGTACCAGCATGTTCCTAGCAAACTAACATGCCAGGCTGCAGAAAATGCAGGGGTTGCGCTTTGTAATCATAGAAATGATGTCATTTGTCTCAAGTCTTCGCCATAGTGGTTTGAGGTATGTAAATTTCCCTGGAAACTCGTCTCGTCGATTTAAGCAGACTGCTTTCGAAAGCTGTACCAACAGCGTTGTTTCTTACTCCAGGTCTACCGCTCCTTGCCTTGTCACCACGACTGTCAGTCTCTTTGAAGTTTCCATAGCCTCCTCTGTTGCTCTTCTTATCTAGCGGATCTCGACCATGGTCACTTCGGAACTGTTGTACAGCAGCACTCCAAAATGACGCCATCTGTAAAAAGAGAGGAGAAAACAAATCAGATGCTGTCAGTGTAGAATTAGGAGTGTTCGCATAATAACTTGATGAGTGAAGCTACAATTTGTAAAAGAAAAAAAGTCATCGGCACGTGGTAGTGTATCCATTCATACTTCATTTGTTAAGCTATCATTTCCAAGAAACCGTATAGCTGTTTCTAGCAGAGTTCCTTGTAACCAAGGAAAGACTTCATTCTCACCCCATATATTAGCATAAATTGTGCAATATGGAGCCAAGCGCAAGAACTCTTAGCTAACAGTGAGGAGAGTGCAACGAGGTGTGCTACTAAGATTTGCGGGTGTCTGCTGTAACGCTCCTTACCATGCTTTTGTTGGTAATTCTGTGGTTCTGGGTATCAGTAGAAGAACTGTATTAATTAAAGAAAGGGGATTAGAAGGAAGTGTGCAGGATATGTGGAACTCAGTCAAATACGAACATTTTTGTACATTACCGTGCATTACGACTGTTGGTAAAATGAGTGGGACTCTTTCGATACAAGTAGAACAAATTAATTTCTGACAAGTACACGGAGAAATTCACCCGTCCAACGGACTGATACATTACGTGCTTAGTCATGGCGCGTGTGCTACGCATCTGTGCTTAATCAGAAGACACAGGGATGATAAGTGCTCCAGCGGCACTGTGGGTCCTCCAGAGAACACTTTGTGGGACTGAGCACACTACCAAGAGGTAGCGGGTAACTGTCGTCAGGCATTAAGGAAACTGTATCAGGGAGCAGCATTGAGGAACGAGTCTGACTGACACATTTTGCACGATTCTGCAACCGCAGTATGCAGGAAAGCATGCTGCCATCCCTACAAGTCAACATTTCTATACAATTGGCCAGGAGGTAAGTACGGTCGGCGACCACTGAAGAAAACGATACTTAAGATTGTACATCGTGTTAGCGCAGATGATTAAAAAAATGTGGTTCTAAGAAGTTACAGTGAACCGTGAAATCTGTTGCCACAGTGGAAACGCTGCTGACGTGCTGCCCGAAATGCACCAAAAGTTGCTACTGACAGGTATACAGGGTGAAAAGTATTTAAACCGACAAACTCTCTGAGGTTGTAGAGGACATCAAAACAAATATTTTTCCCTAATGTCATTTTTTCCTATGAGGAGTATTTAAACCGGTAGAGGAAGATTTCTCTGGCGGCAAATTAACTAAACCAACAAACACTTTTCCATTATTTTATGACCAAGAGACAACACATTAACACAACCCAATTTAAATTACAGTAGATTTTCAAAAATGCCTCCACTGACACGTAAACAAAGGTCACACCGTCGGATCATGTTCTGTCTGACACGGGCAAAAACCCCAGGAGTATGCTGAATTGTTCCTGCTGCTGCTGCTGCTATCCGGGCAACCAGATCCTCGTCTGATGCAACAGGAGTTGCGTAAAAAAGGTTGCGCATCTCTTCCCACACAAAAAAGTCCAGAGGTGACATATCTGGGGATCGAGCAGGCCATGGAACAGGACCACCTCTGTCAATCCACGTTTCTGGGAACCGTCGTTCCAGGAATCGACGCACACGACGACTGAAATGTGCCGGCGCCCTGTCATGTTTGAACCACATGCGTTGTCTTATAGGGAGGGGGGCCTTTTCCAACAATTTTGGCAATGCTCTGGCGAAAAAATTGTAATAGTGCCTGCTATATAATGGCCTAGGTAACAGATACGGCCCAATTAAACAGTCCCCAACAACACCGACCCACAAATTAACGAATAACTGCACTTGATGAGCGCTAGTAACTGTGGCACATGGGTTATCCTCACTCCAAACATGCGAATTGTGCATGTTGAAGACTCCATCACGCCCAAACGTTGCTTCATTGGTAAACAACACAGAGGATGGAAATGTAGGATGCATTTCACACTCTTCCAGGTACCACTGCGAAAACTGTGCTCTGGGTGGATAATCAACTGGTTGCAGGTTGTGGACACGCTGCAAGTGAAATGGGCTAACAACTGCTCTCGACCGAGCGAGGTGGCGCAGTGGTTAGACACTGGACTCGCATTCGGGAGGACGACGGTTCAATCCCGCGTCCGGCCATCCTGATTTAGGTTTTCCGTGATTTCCCTAAATCACTCCAGGCCAATGCCGGGATGGTTCCTCTGAAAGGGCACGGCCGACTACCTTCCCCATCCGTCCCTAATCCGATGAGACCGATGACCACGATGTCTGGTCTCCTTCCCCAAACCAACCAACCAACTGCTCTCGAAGGAATGTTCTTACATTCGTCTGATTCGTCCCCATGTTACGTGCAATTGCACGAGTGCTGATTGAAGGATCTCGCTCCACATGCAGCAAGACAGCTTCCTCAAATTGGAGCGTTCTTACCGTGCGACGGCGCCCCTGTCCAGGTAATCTGCTAAATGACTCGGTCTCACGCAGACGTTGGCACACAGAAGCAAAGGTCGTATGATGCGGGATACGGCGATTAGGATATTGTTGTTGATAAACCCATTGTGCAGCTCGTCCGTTGTGGTGCGCTACGTAGTACGCACCAACCATGTCAGTGTACTCACTCCAGGTGTATCGCTCCATTAGTAAACGGAGACAATGCACTACTACATTGGTGGACGGCAGCTGCCTACAACTGAAGAGCGTAATACCCCCTCTAATAACTGAAGATCGTAATACGGCCTCTAACAATTGAAGAGCTTAATCTGGCCTCCACCAGTTTAAATAATCCTCATAGGAAAAAATGACATTAGGGAAAAATATTTGTTTTGATGTACCCTACAACCTCCCAGAGTTTGTCGGTTTAAATACTTTTCACCCTGTAGTTAGAGGCGAAACAAGAAACGGACATAATCTTCAGTAATTTAGATGTACTAACTACACCTGAAAACTAAGACATTAATAAATGAACAATAAGAGATGTGTACCGATTTTAAGCTGTAATATCAATAGTAGTATAAGTTGTCGCATAATTTTTAAGGGTTCAATTGTAGTATTTTAGTGGTATAGAAAAGTTCCTTTCTTTTCCGCTTTCGTTGTAGTAGTATTAGATTTTTATTTGTAGTATTTGTCACTAGTAATTAATAATAATTTTTATTATTCAATTTTGTTATAGGCAAATACACTGATCAGGCAAAGCATTATGACCACCGGCCCACTATCGATGTAAATCTGTCCAGACGATGGCAGTCACCTGGCGAGTAATGTTTGCTCGTTAGACTCACACACGGTAAAGATAACATCAGTGAGCATGTTGCCCGTGTGTAGAATGGGGAAGGCGTGCGAAGTATCTGAGTCCGACCTAGGGTAGATATGACAGCCCGGAGGCTCGGCACGAGCATTTCGGAAACTGCACGATTTGTCGGGTGTTCGAGGACTGCTGTGGTGAGTGTCTTCAAGCACCACGACATCGGTAACTACGACTGAAATGGACACGTGACCATCGGCACTGGACGTTGGCTCAGTGGTAGACCGTTGCTTGTCACAATAAATCCCAATATCTTCTTCATCATACCGATATGAGGGCGCTAATCCGTCGTCTTCCAGGGGAACAACTCCTTGACACCTATACTGTGGGACCGAGGCAAGCTGGTGACGGTTTCATAAAGCTCTGGGGAACATTCACATGGAGATCCTTGGGTCCTGTGAAGCTCGACCAAGGGACCATGACGGCCAGGGAGTATTGTACATCCCTGGATAATTATCTTGATTTCCGACGGCAGTAGCGTTTTTGAAGATGTTCCAACATGTCACAAGACAAGTAGTGAGGGAAAGTAGTTTGAGGAACAAAGTGACGAGTCCCAGTTGATGTGCTGCCGCCCCCCCCCCCCCCCCCCCCCAGCTCGCCAGATCAGATCTGAACCCGATCGAACACGTCTGGGATGTAATTGAATGTGGCGTCAGGGACTTGTGAGTGCAAATGTGGTGCCAACTCCCTCCAACGACATAGCAAGACCTCATTCCTTCCATGCCACGACACGTCACCGCTGTTATTCGTGCCAAAAGTGGACATACAGGCTATTAGGAAGATGGTCATAATATTCTGGCAGGTCAGTGTATGTTCGTTGTACAGTCTACAGAAGTTGGAAACAAAACTCATTCGACCTAAGTTCTTTCTTCCATTGACCACAGTCAAGGTTTTGTGGCTTCGGTTCCACTTTTTCCCGTTAACGGCATTTACATAACTACTGAGTGGTTTTGAAATTCCATCTTGCCTTGCAATTCCCAGGTTATGGAGCTCCCTTCGTGTGGCTTTGCTGCTGACGGGGTTCGGTAGTGAGAAAATCAGTTCTGCAGTTACTTTAGCAGCTGGCGTCCTCTTATTTTTCATTACAGTCCTCTTCACTGGCCATCTGTTACGATCACTCAACACACACTTTTGTCCGCGCTGTGACTTAGTGACTGATGTTTTTCATCTGTCCCTGTATGCAGTATCTTCGATACGGTGCCTCTCGAAACGCCAAACACTTCCACTACCTTGGTTATTGAAGCAGCCACCATATGAGCACAGATAATTTGCAGGTGCTGTTCGTGGTCAAGTATAACAGCTTCACCTGCAGGCTTGGCTAGCATCTGCATTTATGTTCAAGCATGGATTTAATGCGGTGTTTCCAGATTTCTGGCCAACCGCTGTATATTAGCTACCAGATAACAGGCTTTAATTGTAAACAACAAATAAATAAATAAACAAAACTTCCCTAAACCTTTTTAAGCCCAATACTGGGAAGGTTCTCTTTAACAAAATACTACCGATGTGCTTACTCATCCTTATGCTAATGACCTCGATATTGAGTGTTCTCGCCGGCCGGGGTGGCCGAGCGGTTCTAGGCGCTAAAGTCTGGAACCGCGCGACCGCTACGGTCGCAGGTTCGAATCCTGCCTCGGGCATGGATGTGTGTGATGTCCTTAGGTTAGTTAGGTTTAATTAGTTCTAAGTTCTAGGGGACTGATGACCTCAGCTGTTAAGTCCCATAGTGCTCAGAGCCATTTGAACCATTATTATTTTTTTTTAGTGTTCTGTACCTATAACAACAAAATTCCCCATTCGCGCTACCTAAGCTTGTGCTCGGTCTCTAATGACGTCTGCGTCGACGGTACGCTAAACCGTGATAACCCTTCCCACGATTGTTCTCATCATCCTCAGTAAGATGTTCTGTCATCTTCGGGAAGAGTTGAAATGGTATGGTTTTCTTCTTTCGCTATTCTTATGATGACGATGAACGAGTCGTCGCCAATGTTGACTAGTGGCTAATGCTAAATACATAAAAACATATAGATCACTTCAGGTCTGTCAGTAACGTCGATAAGGTGCTGGCTGCATTGACTGGATCTGCAACGACTAAAATAATTAGAAGTCGTTGGTAAAAAATGATATATATTGTACTTAAGTGGTTGTACAGGATTTTTCTTGGCTGCATACATATAATTTTAGACAGATAGCTATTGAGGCCTCACGTAGGCCATACGTTACTAAGCGCCTTGTTAGAGGTAGCTTCCTATCAGCTGAAGTCTATGCTACTTTACAACTTGACGTCTCGATCACGAGTGGACGAGAGCTCGCTAGAAACTTGATACAAGCCGCGCAGCGGCGTTAGCGGGTCCAACAATACTAATCGCGGTCGATAACTGCAACCCCTAACAAGTGTGGTATCGAACGTTGATACCACAGTTATGACAAAGTACCTCATTGATATACGGTTGTCCCGTAGCACATCCAGGCGGTGCCAATATTCGTAAAATCATCAATATAAATCGCCGGATGTAAGCGATAAATACCGGGTGATCAAAAAGTCAGTATAAATTTGAAAACTGAATAAATCACGGAATAATGTAGATAGAGAGATACAAATTGACACACATGCTTGGAATGACATGGGGTTTTATTAGAACCAAAAAAATACAAACGTTCAAAAAATGTCCGACAGGTGGCGCTTCATCTGATCAGAATAGGAATAATTAGCATAACAGAGTAAGACAAAGCAAAGATGATGTTCTTTACAGGAAATGCTCAATATGTCCACCATCATTCCTCAACAATAGCTGTAGTCGAGGAACAATGTTGTGAACAGCACTGTAAAGCATGTCCGGAGTTATGGTGAGGCATTGGCGCCGGATGTTGTCTTTCAGCATCCCTAGAGATGTCAGTCGGTCAGGATACACTTGCGACTTCAGGTAACCCCAAAGCCAATAATCGCACGGACTGAGGTCTGGGAACCTGGGAGGCCAAGCATGACGAAAGTGGCGGCTGAGCACACGATCATCACCAAACGACGCGCGCAAGAGATCTTTCATGCGTATAGCAATACTTTGTTGTTTTTTTTTTTTTGTTCTAATAAAACCCCATGTCATTCCAAGCATGTGTGTTAATTTTTACCTCTCTATCTACATTATTCCGTGGTTTAGTAAGTTTTTAAATTTATACTGACTTTTTGATCACCCTGTATTTTAACTAACTAATATTTTAGTGCTCAAAGATAAAATGGCACCTCGCATTTCACGTTCGCCGGTATCTGTAATCAACGTATTCAGTGTGACGACTTGGAACACTCAAATCTTGTTACACTCACCGCAGGGATATGTACGCAGTTTGAATTACACCAAACAGTCCTACCCTATTCATTCTACACCAGCTTGCCGAGAATTTATGTAGATACAGAACGAGACGAGGAAATGTTTTATTTCAATTTGTTTGCCGTAGGTATCACGGACAATGCCAGTGGTAAGACTCCGCCGCGTGCGCTGCGCGCTATTAGAACGTCTGCGTTCGAGCACGAAACAGACGGTGCAGGCGCCCTCCGAGGCAGCAAGTGAACTTCACTCGAATATTAAGCACAATCCTTGCCATTATTAAGCGCAGTAAATTATTCGGTTTGTAAGACGCCGCGGGACCCCGCCTTGCGCCCCGGTGCATTGTTGCTCTCGCAGCACTTAATTACGGAAATCTGTTGATGGGCATGCTGGAATCTCGCTTATCTCCTCCCGCCGCCGCTGGCGCCGGCTCCACTACAGCGCTGTTTCTTGCAATACGAGCAAATTATTGTGCGCCTATGCGCGGCCCATACAGAGTGGGTGCTGCCAAGGGAGCGCCAGATTACACAAACCACGCTGGCCTTCTGTGTTCCCCTCTAACAACCTTACAACATTTCATAGCGGCAGCTTATGGAAAACGTTGCATTTTTGGTGTACATTTTTCCCCCAGGAGAAATGAGAAAGTAGGAGACACCTATTTTCAACTGAAGCCTAATAAACGGATAATTACCGAATATCAGACTTTTCACCGAGTCGCGCGGAGTGGCCGCGCGGTCTTGGGCGCCATGTCAAGGATTGCGCGGTCCCTCCCACCGGAGGTTCGAACCCTCCCTCGGGCATGGGTGTGTGTGTTGTTCTTAGCATAAGTTAGTTTAAGTTACTCTACGTAGTGTGTAAGTCTACTGACCGATGACCTCAGCAGTTTGGTCCCTTAGGAATTCACACCCACTAGAACATTTTGAACTTTGCACCGATGCGGCTGATTTTCACACGAAAGATTGCTTTTTAATAGTGAAATATCAGTTTTTTTGTTGGCATTTACTGCGAAAATTTATTATATAAGTTCAATAGAAATTTCTCATCGCTACAACTGGTGTCGTGAACTCACAAAATTTGAACATATTATGTGCGCGTTAAATAAACAGTCTGCCAAACAATAGCAATATAGGACTCCCATGATCTTCACTATTGCTTTCGATGAAGAACTTTCTTTGTGGTCCGTGGCTGATATTCTCGGACCTAGAATTCGTGCAGATATACTTTATTGTTTATATTATATCATTTTTTTGCGACAAGCTTGGGGGTCGCAGCCCCATTCCCGATTGTTCATTCTTGTGATCAAAGAATCAAATGGCTCTGAGCAATATGGGACTTAACTTCTGAGGTCATCAGTCCCCTAGAACTTACAACTACTTAAACCTAACTAACCTAAGGACACCACACACATCCATGCCCGAGACAGGATTCGAACCTGTGACCGTAGCGGTCGCGCAGTTCCAGACTGTAGCGCCTAGAACCGCTCGGCCACCACGGCCGGCTCCTGTGATCAAGCTAGAACCTGGTAGCGTCACTGTCTAGCTATGACCAGTGGTACTTAAGCTCATAGCAGGTGGTCGAAGAAACGAATTTCCATCAGTATGCACGCATTACAGTGATGAGTGAAGTTAAGCCACTCTTCTTCAGTTCCTTCTGAGATTTCGTACTCCATCGTCTTAAAGTAACCCCATGGGCAAAGTTCCATCACGAATCATCACAGAAGATTGTATTTCTTTTTTTTCAAAATAGCACCATCTCCTTCGATGCAGAGACATAAACACTTCGACAAACACTTGCCTCACAAACATTACTCGCTCAAGACCTCGTAACATCGGAAATACTCGTTTCTGACCATATATTCCTTATCTGAAAATACTCAACTCGGGATCTTTCTATAAGACTACAATAAATTTCAGGCTGGAGCGTATTACGTATCCACCAAGATGGGACCATGTCTCGTCAGACCAAAATCGGTCATCGAGATCCATGCCACGTGGTGTAACAGATGGCATGAACCACTCACTGACTGACATCCAAGCGTTTTCCATTGTCTTCAGTTAAAGACTGACGGCGCCTGTGGCCAAGCGGTTCTAGGCGCTCAGTCCGGAACGGCGCTGCTGCTACGGTCGCAGGTTCGAATCCGGCCTCGGGCAAGGATGTGTGTGCTGTCCTTAGGTTAGCTAGGTTTAAGTAGCTCTAAGTCTAGGGGACTGATGACCTCAGATGTTAAGTCCCATAGTGCTTGGAGCTATTTGAATCAGTTAAAGACTCATAAACAACTTTTCGAACAACCTGTTGTACATTGTTGAGGAAACTAACGGTTTAGTTAACAGCGGTTTTATTTCACATACAGGTAGTAGTAGCATTCGTGAATTTACTCATATACTTTTATCGCTTAGGTAGGATAGTGTACACATTTTTGATTGTTATTAAAAAGTTATTGTAATCAGATTTAACGCAGATGCTATTAAGCTGCTTGATAATGTAGTCACAGGCTAACGAGCATTTGTTCTGTATAACCAATGCTACGGTCAAATTTGAAAATACTGAAACAATAGAATACTGCCATGTAAAAAAATGAACCTACTCCCTCGATAATTTTTGGCGCAAAATGAATGGCACAAGTTGTGGAACTTACAAAGCATCGGTCGAGATGAAAATGAGAAATTAGTCACGGCCTTGCTGTTGAATCCGATGCACACTGTGCTTCCCTGTAATTTTTGGTGTATGGTATATACAGGAAATGGCATTTCATATTATGAGAGGCAACTGTAAGCATTCTCACGGCGGTTTTGCTCATTACGAAACATCCTCTTTAAAGTGCACGATCTTAGTATTACCGTCGCACTAAAAGATAGTCAACAAAAATATGGTCATTTAGCACATTCTTGTAACTATTAGAGCATAAGTCAAAAACAAAATATCTAATTACTTCTAATGCAAAGACCTGCCCCAATATAAATGCCATGAGTTACGAGTTTCTGTTGTAATTTCATTTCGTATCTGTCGCTTGTTACAGAGATGTATAATTTCAAAATTATTCAAAATGAAGTAGTGTTCGCTGTTTTCTTATATACTTTTTTTAGAAATTTTATTTAATCTGTCGTATGTTATTATAGTTACAGTAAACGAAGGAAAGTCTGTTTTATTTCCCACATTGGGTGTTCTGGAAGATTTTGCTCGTTATATATGCAGATATTTGTGTTCTTCCAGGCGCTTCAGTTCGGTTAGTTCATCAATTTCACATTAGTAGGAGCCCAATCTACCTTTTGTGTCATCACAGATGGTCATTGACGTGTAGGCATTCGATCAAGACTCCATATAAAAGCCATTAGACAGTTACATGAAGTTCGTGAAAGCAGTTACACAGTCCGGCTCAGTGAAAGGCTAGAATTCAGAAATCCGCTCTGAATCTACCCACAACCCATGCATGTTAGCGCAATCACGAACAGAAATAGTTTCCCTTTGCTCACATTCATAGCGGCATATTTATCACTGAGTGTATAACTTAATTTTACACAGTGTAAATTATCTGTAATGTAATAAGCGAAAACTATTCAGATAAAAATAGTTCTCACAAGAAATTATTTTCATGTACACTATGAAATCGTCAGCTGCAAGGAATTTTATTTACAATCACGCTTCCGCAAATTTGCAGTAATTGGCGGTAAAAAATAGTTCTACTGATGAACTAACGAGATTTCTTTGTATCCTCCGTCACCTTATGCAGTGTCTACTTAATTATATGCGTGCACACCGTACACCATACGATCTTCTGAAGAGATACAAACACAGGCGTAGCGTAATATCGTACAGAACCCAAAGATATTATTCTGAAGGTTCATCGATGAACCTCTGCCGGCCATTTACGTGTGATTTGCAGAGTATCCATGTAGATGAAGATGTAGATATTTTGCAATTGCTGCAGAAGTTGACTACCTAAGGATACCCAGTTCAACAAAGAAAACACACTTTCGGAGGCGTATCTACAGAGAGGTGAATGCAACACTCAAATTTATCTGCGCCTAAAGATAAAGGCACAAGGCCGCGCAAAAGTAAAACAAGGTCTCCGAACTTAACTGAATTCAGTTACACGATGCAGAGGAAATTTACTAAGAGACTCTTACAGTAATAGATGCATTTTGCTATTTGGGCAGCAAAATAACTGGTGGGCGAAGTAGAGAGGACATAAACTTCAACCTGATAATAGCAAGATAAGCATTCCTGACAAGTGACAAAGCTATTAATATCAAATATGAGCATGTAGGAACTGTTTTCTGTAGGTATTTCTCTGTAGCGTAGCCTTCTACATAAGTGAAACGTGGATGATATGCAGTTCATGTAAGAAACTTCAGAAATATGCTACTACAGAAGAATGCAAAAGATTAGATGGGTAGATCGCATAATTAATGAGGAAGTACTGATGAGAAATGGGGAGAAAAGATATTTATGACGTAACTTGGTCAAGATAAGAGGTCGGTTGATGGGACACAGACCGACGCACTGAGAAAGTGTAATTTCGGTAATGGAGGACAGTGTGGTGGGTAAAAATTACTGACGGCGACGCAGTCTTGCCTACAGTAAGCGGATTTAACCGGATGTAGGTTGGAGTAGTTATGCAGAGGTGAAGAGGCTTCCACTGGGTAGACCAGCACGGAGAGCTGCAACAAACCAATCTTCAGACTGAAGACTACAACAGTAACGACATTCCACACTACATCTACATGCGTGCTCTGCAATTCACCCTTCAGTACCTGGCTGAAAGTTCGTCTAAACACCTTCAGACTATTTCTCAAGCGTTCCACTCTCAAATAGCGAGGGAAAAACTGACACTTCAATCCCTCCTAGCAAGCTCTAATTTCTGCTATTTTATTGCTATGTAGGTTCTAGTCAAGAAATTATTTTAACATTCAAAGTAGAAAGTTGGCGTTCGAAATTTCCTGAAAAGATCTCGAGGCAAAGGAAAACTCCTTCGTTTTCGTGATTGCCACCCCAACTCGCCTACCGTATATGTGACACTCTCTCTCCTATTTCGCGATAATGCAACACAAGCTGACTTTCTTTGAACGTTTTCGATGTCCTCCGTCAATCTTACTTAGTATGGATCCCGTACCTCGTAGCAGTATTCAAGAACAGGACTGACAAGCTTTCCCCACAACATTTTGCCCGTGATCGTTCCACTTTAAGTTGTTCGTAGTTGTAGTATCTATGAACTTAAATGTATTGACATCTTTATATTTTGTAATTTATCGTGCAATCTAAATTTAACGGATTCCTTTTAGTACTGGTGCGGATGACATCACACTTTTCATTATTTAAAGTTGACTGTCACATTTCGCACAATACCCATATCTTGACTTTTGTAACTATTTTTGATCTTCTGATAACTTTACTAGACTGTAAAGGACAACATCATCTGCAAACGATCTAAGACGGCTACTCAGAGTGTCTGCTAAATGGTTTATATGGATTAGGAACAGCAGAGAGCTTGTAAAACTTCCTGGAGGAACAGCAGATATCATTTCTGTTTCACTCAATAACTTTCGTCGATCACTACGAAATGTGACCTTTCTGACAAGAAATCCGAATCCACTCGCACAACTGAGCCGATACTCCAGATTAGAAGTCGTTTGTGAGGAATGGTGTCAAAATGCTTCTGGAAATCTAGAAATATGGAATCAATTCGAGATTCCCTGTCGAAAGTACTCATTAATTCGTGTGAATAAAAAGCTTGTTGTGTTTCACAAGAACGATATTTCTTGAGTCCGCGCTGACTATATGTCAATAAATCATTTTCTTCGAAGTAATTCATTGTGTTCCATACAGTGTACATTCTAAAATGATACTGCAAATCAACATCAGTGATATGGGTCTATAATTCAGCGGGTTACTTCTACTTTTTTTCATAATGATCTGTGTGGTATCTGTGTGACTTGCGAAACTTTTCAGTCTTTAGGTGTGATTTGTCGAGAGAGCCGTTACATATGATTGCTAAGTATGGGGCTACTATATCAGCATACTGTGATGAAAGTAGGTGAACTGGTACACAATCTGGTGCGGGAGACTTGCCTTTATTAAGTGATTTAAGCTGCTTCGCTACTCCTACTTCCAAGTCGCTCATGTTGGCAGCTTTTCTTGATTCAGTTCTGGAACACTTTCTTCGTGTTCTTTGGTGGAAGAATGTCAGAAAAGCATACTTAGTGGCACTATCATCAGCAAAATTACCATTGTTATCACTAAGTGAGATTATGGATTGTGTCTTGCCGCTGGTGTAATTTCTGGACGACAGGAATCTCTTTGGATTTTCTCCAAGATTTCGAGAAACAGTTTCGTTATCAGTTTAAGGGTAGGGTTAGGTTAGGTAACGACAGGTTAGTCTAAGAACGGTTCGGGATAAAAGCATATCGCATTGAAGTCCACACTCACTTTCGAGCTTCAATAAAACATCGCCAAGCTTTGAGATTTTAGGTCCTTTTAAACTTGGCATCCGTTTTTCATTGCTTCTGCAACAGAGTTTTGACCTGTTTTGTGTATCATGGGAGATCAGTTCCATATCTTATTAATTTATTTGTTAAAATCAAGCAATGGTAGATCCAGTAGGGAATAACGACAATATTATAATGAGGAAAGATTATTATTCGCCGTATAGAGGAAATTTTGAGTTGCAGACAGACTCCACAAAAAGACTCCCATACATGTTGAGCTTTCAGCCGGAAGATCTTCTTCTAAAGAGACAACACACATTCACACAAGTACAACTTACACACACATGACCACTGTATCTGGCCACTGAATGTGGCCTCAGTGCCCAGAGACAGTGATCATATGTGTGTGTAAGTTGTACTTGCGCGAATGTGTGAGTGTTGTCTACTTTGGAAAAGGCCTTTTGGCCGACAGCTCAACATGTATGGCAGTCTTTTTCTTGTGTCTGTCTGCGTTTCAACTTCTCCTCTGAATGGAGAGTAGCAATCTTTCCTTTTCTAAATTTATTTAGTAGAAATTTCTCATTTGCCATCGATACTGTTTCTTTCAATTTAAGCCACATCTGGTGTGTGCTTGCATATATAGTTTGGAAGGAGCCAAGCGAATTTTACAGCTTTTTTAAATAGATTTAGTTTTTTTCTTGATTTGGATCCTACGGAATTCAGTCTCGCTGGAACGACCTTGTGGTCACTAATTCCTGTATCCGTCGTGATGCTCCGTATTGGTTCAGGATTATTTCTTGCAAAGAGATCGAGTACATTTTCGCAACCATTTACACTTCGCGTGGGCGCCTGAGCTAATTGCTCAAAATAATTTTCGGAGGAAGCGTTTAATACGAAGCCACCACCGACTATAGCCGTATGTGTGTGACACCTATTTGATAAGAGACTCAAGTTTTCTTTGAACTGTTCAGCAAACTTTATTATCGGACTCGGGGGTCGGTAAAAGGAAGCAATTATTAATTTGTTCCGGTTGTCAAGTATAACCTCCACTGAAACAAACTCACAGGAACTATCTACTTCGATTCCGATACAAGTTACTACCAGTAACAGAAACAAACACGCCACGAGCAACTTCATTTAATCCATCCCATCTCCGTCCCGTCAGGTACTTGGTAAAGATTTAGGCTGTACTTATCTCCGGCTTTAGCCAGCTTTCGTTACCTACAACGATTTCAGCTTGACTGCTTTCATTTAGGGCTTGGAGTTCTGGTTGTTTCCCACACAGCTAAGACAATGTACAGTTATACTGCAGACTGTGCTGTGTCTACCCTCGTCGTATGTTTGCCCTGCACCCTTTGAGATTGAAGCCCTTTCTGTACTTTACCGCGATCCTCTAACCCAAAAAATCGACCACTTAACGCCACACAAACCCCGCTACCCGCGTAGTCTCCATCTGCGTGCAACCTCACCACCCTGTGGCGCAAGTCCAGGGATCTGCAGCCGGAACCATCCGACTCTCTAATTCAAATCCTCCATTTTGCTCTGTGCGACAGGTCCGCAGTCGGTCTTGTTGACAATGCCACAGATTTTACCATTCAATTCGTCAGCAAGAACCTGATTCAGGGGGACTGAACAGCAGTTGACATCACGAATCCTCATTTCCAGAGTTGTCAAAGACTGTTAAAAACGTCTCTTTGTTTACAGCTAAATAATTCTTTACTCCGTTGTCTACCGGTGACGTGAGGGAGCAGTACACTTTTCTAATTACATAGTGAAGATTTTAATTTCAGAATATGTTCCGTGTTTTACTAAATGTCGGAGACTAAAGCAATGAAAACACTGTGTCAGAATCATGAACAGTCGCCGAGAAAACACTCTTACACAGTGAACAAGTTCTTTTTAAATATACTGCTCAGCAAAGTTTCTAATAATTCATACCAGTAGAGCAAGTTTTATAATTTTTCCAAAAGATAACAGAATGCATGAACGAAGTATTTTCAAAAAGAAATAATATGAAAATAGATATGGACAAAACTGAAATCCTTGTATATATAATGTTCCAATAACAGCAAGCGTACATTTGGATGGCGCGAATCTGAAACCATTCATTAGCTGTGAGTACCTGGAAAGAAGAGTAGCAGAGACTGGTAGAACACGCCACGAGATTAAATGCAGAGTTATACAATCTATACACTCTATATCAGCATCCAACAACAATAACAAGCAACTGAAATCGAAAAATATTGGTTTAAACACCAGTAAAAGTGTATGTGAAAACTTTCATTTCGAGTGTTGTCCTATATGGCTCGGAGACATGGACAGTAGGTGAACCACAACGTAAATGAATTTAGGTTTTTGAGGCCTGATATTTTAGAAGAGTCCGAAAGAATGCATAAACAGACAGAACGGCCAATGAGGGAGTCGTCAACAACATAGGACAGCAAAAATCGTTGTGGAGGACTATCGAGGAATAGAGGGGCCCATGGGTTGGACACGTAAACATATACTGTCCATTCATTGTGTAATTACTATAAGAAAAAATGACTTGAGTAGATGATGCAGTAAAAGAAGATTTGAAACTGAATAACACTATGAACTGAAGAGAGTTGCGGAAGACAGGGTAAAATGGAGATCGAAAATTGTTGACGACCTATATACAGGTTGACTTCAAAAGAAGAAGAATAAAAAGAAGAAGACGATTTCAAAATTAAAGCGCCTAAGACAATCCGGTTGAGCTACTTCTGCACCTTATGTTATTTGATCGCTCAGAAAGTAACTGATGAGTAAATTAACGTTTTTTTTTTTGTTATCATTCCATAATGTCAAATACAGCTACATTCTAGTGTCAGTTACCTTTAAGAATGAAAGCTGTCATTACACCTCCGGAATGAAGTAAGAATAATATGCAGTGCTCCTCCACCTTTATATTCTATGAACCTTTCAAGGATTATGAACTACAGTCTCGTGGCTCATAAAATTTGTATAGAATGATCCACTATATTTCACTACGAATGATGATGTCAGTTATTATTAGAAGTAAAAATTATCTTTTTTGCATGAGCATAGGATAATCTAAAAATGGGTGAATAATTCTGCTAGAAATATTCTTGTCTACTTATATAGTAACAAAAAATTCTCGTCACACAGCAGTACCAAATGTGAAACTGAGCTTGCAAAGGTTTCCCCTGAATAAGTGGCTCTATTTTATAGAAGGATATTTCTTTAAATATTTGTAAACAAAATAGAGAAGAAAATTCACACATTTCCCTCTCTTACTAATTTTTCCTTTTTTGTGTAAGATCCACTTACGTATAAACGTTCAGAGATCATTGCTAATGAAATATAGAAAATGTCAAATAGACTGTAAATTAACTCATTCCACATCATAATGATGTATCGTGCATACGATCGTTGGAAGGTGTGACAAAACTGAACTACACTCCGTAAGGATTATTCTACAAGGAAGGATTGCAACATTAACAAAGTTACAAATAACCCGAACTCAGCTCCGGAGTAACGGAATGATGGTTTCATTTGTCCCGGTGGAATTTCTTTTATAGTCTTCTGGGAGCGAAACGTTGTTAATGCATATTTCCTAACGTGGTAATTTCTTAGAGTGACTCCACATTTTATATACCTATTACGTTAAATATTTGTGACTGTTTTTATCAGACGGTGTAATTTCGGCCTGCGCTGTCCAGGGAAGCGTTTGGAAATGTTAGAAAAATTGTAATTCTACCATAAGTTTACTAATAAATATGATTATTCATTTATCTCTTGATTCATTAAATTGTATCACCACTATCAAGAACCAACCACAGATTCTTCTTGCTTCGCCATTTACTTCTCATATTGATCTGTTAAAAATTCTTCCTCTTTCGGTAGTGTTTCGAATACAACGCTACTACCTCCTCTGTCTGATGTTGCAGCGAAGTTGTGTGACAAGAATCATTTGTGTTTCAAGTTGTCTCATAACACACTCTTCCGAACCCCTACAGTAAAGGGACTTCCCTGCAGGGCTATTCAATTTTATCGCCGTCCGGTAGAGTCCCAACTGAAATGTAATCAAAGTTTGGTGTTTGGCGCATCCTTGCAAGCGCTACAGTCTGTGCGCCATAAAATGGCTCTCCTGAGCCATGGAAGCAATTAAAGAACACTGCATTCGTTCACAGTTACCTCGTCTTCTTTCAGGCCTTTTTTTGAAATGTTCTTAAAGAATGTATCCGCATTTGACCCACTTTCTCTCGAATAATTCAGAATAAATTCCGCACAGATCTCTGTGTCTCAGCTCAGAATTTTCTATAACGTAACAGATAAATGAGAACACATTCCACATTTGAGAGCATCATCCTAAAATAATAGTGGCTCTATGATCGTTATGCTGGCAATTGCTTCTATACGCAAGTATAAAATTCAAGAAGTTTAAACGGAAAATCAAATAATATTCCGTCTGTAAAGTGGAATTTAAAGCAGAATGAGGCACCAAACGGGGCCTCGGATTTACATAAGGCGAATTATATAAATAATAGAAATGAATTACAAATTTGACCGGAAGTCAGCCCCATTTCTCCGACTGAAAGAAAATCGTTACTTGTCGACTGGATTTACTCCGGATTGCAACAACGTAAGTATTTTTTCGTATTCTGAAATTGTCCGATAATGTGACACACAAAGTACGAAATAAATTCGAGTGTGATATTGGACAGAAATTAGTGCACCAGCAAGTTTATGTGCGGAGAAGCTTTTTAACTTTCTAGCTCCATGGAATCATTCTCCGTGCATGAAATATTGAAAACTCCTGCTTTGTATTAGCTCGGACAAAGAATAGCTACAGAAACTTTAACCAAGCCAAATAAGACTGTCAATAGCAACTGAAGAAATTTCGACAGAGCATCCACATAAAAATTGCTGTAATATGGTTTTGTGGTACATTGCTTAGAAAGGAGAAGTAGATCGATTAAGTATGTATTTTTTAATATGTGTGTTTGAATGCCACTTTTTCTTGTACTTCTGTCTTCCGCAGCAGCATAAAAGCCGATAATTCATAGAACTGTGGAAGTGCAACCACGATTTCTCGACTTCAAACACCGTTTACAATGATCAAAATGCTTTAAACTTCAGAATATGTAAAAAAAAAATGGAAACATCGTTAGTAAATTGTACACCGAACCAAAAAAGGAAAATTGTTTTAATCCATAAATAGCAGACTATAGGAACGTTTTACGTATGCTATATTTACAGACTGACCACCGAAGATGCTTTGTTAACAGAACGAAACTTGGCCAGTGGAAGATACTCTTAATTTACAGAGAGCTTAAGACAAAAAAATACTAATAAATGCTGTTGTTAGTTTCTGTCGAAGTATTAGTCTCCATATTAAAACGTTTAAATTAAATTATTCAATTGTGCGAAAATATTAAAAGATACTGTGTTAACGACACCATACGTCCTTTTCGCCAGTGACTTCTCTCGGTAAAAACAACTACCCAGCTGTCTACTCGGACGAAGCACTGTGCACATCATAAACACTAAGAAACGTTGAAGTGATCCTTTTGGGAGAATTTATTAAATTTTTAACTGTAATATTGGGTGATTAAAATTATATCACAAGTAAAAAGAAAAAATATTCATACCATTCTAATACCTACAGTCATGTGCAACACATGATTTGTTATCTGCGGTTTTAAATATATGTATTGAATTGTGTAGTGGTAAAAACTATAATGGGAACAGTAACATTAAACAATAATTAAGTAACATCAAATAAAAATTTGATGATGCATAGACATATAATTACGTAACATTTATAACATGTAGGTCTTACTGTTTTGCAAGTCAACGTCGTTGTTTAAAGAAATAATATATCTTTTAAGACGATTATTTAGCACGAAATGTATACTTTCAGTTTTTAGGACGTGCTTAGAAGTTCGCGAATCTACTGAATGATCTGTTAGCCACTACTCTGAAGACTAAAAGGAATGATACAACTGACTGGATAAAGAGTAATTGTCGCTGTATATCAGGAACAATGAACTCAGTTGTTAAATGCTTGAACATACGCCGTCTGCATCACTACTTCTTTTATTAATGATTAGGGGCTTCGGTACGCCAAGCATATCATCTTCAGACCTGCGACACAAGCTGTAGTTTTTGCAAGGTGCTGTTGACATAACGTCTTTTATGCCACTGCTGACAAACTGCTCCTTGTGGCGCCAGATCTGAAGACGATCATTAATAAAAGAAATAGTCATTCTGATGATTAGACATGCCTGCCGTTGAATTACTGCAATAAAGTAATGACGCAATTACTTCAGACCGTTTTGTATGAGGATTTTAAGAATGTATCGAATTATACCTTTAAGCAACCATTTTATTTCTTACCCATATGTCAATAGCTGTCCATTCGAGGGCGCTACTTTTACAATAAATATTAACTGCAATTATTTTCCGACGAAGTTTAAATAAATCAGTTCTTCTGCAGTATGCCTGGGATGGCTGCTACACTAAACATGGTGTTTCTTTTGAATTGATTTACGTGTACATTTCGCGTTAAGAGGCATACGACATGGAAAGCATTACGCGCATCAAGAATTTGTTAAAATGCATACTCCTGAGCGTGAATAGCGAACGACAGTAATCCTTAGGACATACAGCATATAATGAATGAGGGTGGAATAGAGATAATAGATTATTCTGTGATCAATCGCTTGGTATGCGGCAGTAAGAAGTCATAATGTTTACCTGGCCACTAAATGATAGAATTTAATGTAATAAAATGTATACCATAAATTAATACTAAGAGGAGACCACATGGACATACGTAAATACATCTTTTATTAGTCATTCCAGGAATATTTCAGAATAATTGCTGTCTGTGAAAAATCACTCACGACTCACATTTGCTATAAATGTGGATACATTGCTTTTTACTAATTTCTAATAACATTAAGTTCATGCATGTAACTTTTTCTTCAGGGGAACTATAGAAATAGGTTTTTGTAGGAGGCTTCTGTTGTTCATACATGACATTTCAATAGTGGGTGTGGTCACAGACTAAATTAACAACAATTATCTTCCATCTATTCGCATGTCTCGAGGAATCCTTTTTATGCAAAAGGCACATAAAGTTAATTTCCACGCTAAACGTGCAAGATGGAAATAATATTTGGGTTGCAGCGTCGCGTCGACAGGTAAATAATTAGAGACAGAATTAATATGTAGTTGAAAATAATTATGATGGCTGAAATGCGATATTTTGAAAATCACTTCATAAAGGTGCGAAATTTCAAAATTGTGGTGACGTTAACAGTGACAGAGGCACAATTAGTTAATCTCGTTTGATTTGTAAATTATAGCATTCCACAATCTGTCTAATTTTGAAGAAAAAACGAAAGGAGCTTAGGTTAAGTATACTCTGTCATGCAAGAGATCGCTTTATTTATAGCTATAATGGAAAGTAAATTAAAAAGCATATAAATCCTTTTAATTTATTTAACTAAAGAAAACACATTTTGTAATCGTTACAGCATTCAGTGATTTTATCTTAATGTGAAATGCTGTGGTGATGTTACCAGTGACAGAGGCACAATTAGTTGATCTCGTTTGATTTGTAAATTATAGCATTCCACAATCTGTCTAATTTTGAAGAAAAAACGAAAATTTGTTACCGTCACTTGCCTCACTCACTATTTTAAAAGGCAGATATCTCACGCCCTGTAAAATGAAATACGAAATCTGTTTAGGTAGATACGCGTAAAAAAGGAGCTTAGGTTAAGTATATTCTGTCTTGCAAGAGATCGCTTTATTTATAGCTATAATGAAAAGTAAATTAAAAGGCATACAATCTTTTTAATTTATTTAGCTAAAGAAAACACATTTTGTAACTGTTACAGCATTCAGTGATTTTACCTTAATGTGAAATGCTCAATCCCTGTTCAAGGAAATATAAAAGTAAAATTGTACGAATGAACACGTAAAACTAGACTTTAGTCTATGTACTGCTTCTCTGGAGATATATAGTATGTGAACTGTCCAAACGCATCGAAGGTAGCAGCCGTGTTGTAGTGCACGGTACGTCTTTCAATAGTAAGAAGCAGGAAACGAGTAGAAATTCCTGGGCCCAGCGGAAATGGTATATCGTTTAACTAATTACACGCACGCAGTGTTTGATAAAAGATTAATTGAAGGCTCCTGACGCGGTGACGCGAATGGCTGGGATAATGATGGATGGTAATCTTCGGGGCTACTGGTCACGCGTTCTCATAACACACTTGCAAGCATCGCACTTGGACCCTCGAGCCGCCTCAGTATAATGCAACGCGTCCGACAGGATCTGGCACGCTATGATTAACGGCGGAAATTAATTAGGAGTGAGCTAGGCACGCACACCGACGAAAAAGCAGGCGGGCGGACCAAACTCTGTCTTTAACTAAAATTCATGTGGGCAGGCAACGGGCAAGTTGGTGGCGCTGGCCAGCGCCCCTTCCCCCGGCCTCTGCGGCCTTGAAAAAACCACACTCTTTCTTGTTGCGACCCTTTCATCAATTAAGAGAGGAGCCGTATACTTCCTACTTCCACAAATTGCAGTATTAATTGTTGGCGCAGGGCAGCGGTGTGACGCAGACCCCCGCTAAGACAGTAAATCAGAAAGCGGTGACCGGCGCGCCGTGGCGAGGGCGCGCGCGCTGCCCGCCGCTGCTCGGGTTTTATGTAGATTGTACGCCCCCGCCTCGCTAAGGAAACGCGCAAAACACTGATTTGGCGCCTCTCGCCCATCGCACGTCGCGGCACTCTACCCAGAATAAACAGCAATGACAAGGCCGTGCTTTTTGCAAAACACCTTCGTGACTAACGCGTTCATCTCAAATTTCGTCGCCATTAGTTCCTTCATTGTAGACTCCAGTATTTCATCAGATTGTTGCTAATTTTGTCCAAAAGCTAGGCTCTAAGTTAGGCGTCTTATTGTTTGAGATACAGAACGCTATTTTCGAGAGGAAGGAGGTTAAGGTCGCCGTGCGCCCTTTCAGAATATTTTTCTAACTATTTCCTAAGCCCCTTCTGGGAAATGACCCAGCGGTCTGTTAAAAGAAGGCCGCAACAAATTTTTTGCTGTACTCCGCTGATTCTCCGTTACTAATGGCCACGATGCTGAGATAACACTAACGCTAACATTAGTTTTTTAAAAGTTACATCATCATGCAATCTGTATCACATTTATATTGACTCGTCTGGATAGTTCGTTTCATTTTTTGCAAAAATGATAATAAAATAAATCAATATTTCGGAAGATTTTCAAAGAACATTCCTTGGCCATTATTTTCTCAGTCTTTGTTTATTTTTAAATGCGAATATTTTAGGTTAGACTAGCCAGCCGAGGTGGCCGAGCGGTTCTAGGCGCTACAGTCAGGAACCGCGCGACGGCTACGGTTGCAGGTTTGAATACTGCCTCGGGCATGGATGTGTGTGATGTCCTTAGATTAGTTAGGTTTAAGTAGTTCTAAGTTCGAGGAGACTGATGACCTCAGAAGTTAAGTCCCATAGTGCTCAGAACCATTTGGAACATTTTTTTTATGTTAAACCCTACCGTGTCTGTCATAGATACCGCCTGAAACAAGAAGTTTACTGCAACCAGTCCAATTCATTTTATTTATACTACGCATTTCAGAAGATTAAATCTCCACCATCAGGCGGATTTATGTGAATTAATGCAACACGTACGTGTTATGTTAACGTCTTTGGGCTAACGTGTGGCACAGTGTGGCAGAAGAAGACAAAAAGGGTACACTGTTTTAGTACGCGGTTCATAGATTTGTGGAGGTCATTGATGAAAAATGAAATGTCGTGTGACGAGGGCCTCCCGTCGGGTAGACCGCTCGCCTGGTGCAAGTCTTTCGATTTGACGCCACTTTGGCGACTTGCGCGTCGATGGGGATGAAATGATGATGATTAGGACAACACAACACCCAGTCTCTGAGCAGAGAAGATCTCCGACCCAGCCAGGAATCGAACCCGGGCCCTTAGGATTGACAGTCTGTCGCGCTGACCACTCAGCTACCGGGGGCGACGAGGTCATTAATTGCAAAGATGAACGAAAATGAATGCAAATGTAAAAATATCTCCAGTTGTCACACCGTCGTGTTACTTCAGACACATCCACTTGATGATGGAGGTTTAAACCATTGAATCACTTATTCGTTATTTCCTGGTGAGTTGCTTTATGCAAAGAACGAATATTCGTTTTCCTGTGGTGTTAGCTTGTTTTACGGTGCTGATTAGGTGAGTGACAGATTACAGGAGATAAAACTCCAGATACCTTCTGAGCTTATCACTCTCTTCATCTCCAGCAGTTAGCTACTCATGTGAAAAATGGTAAGTAGCACCGTTGTTAAACCAATCTCCGGGTCCTACTTTTTTTTATTTGAAGTCATTACTCCTGCTCCTGTTCTGCTGGCAGAAAAATTTTTTGTTTGCAAAGGCCGTTAGTACACAGGGTGTTTCAAGGAGAACCACTTGTAAACGTGCGATTAAGTTCAATTTTTATATTTTTGAAGAAAATTTTAACTCTCCTGTCCCTAAGACATTCTCACTAGGGTCGTTAAAGATACGTGTTTTTCACCACACTAAAGTAAAAGGAGTTAAAGAAGAATATTTACTTAAAACTTTCCGACAGCAAATTCTCAAAAATACAGAAATATTGTAGTTCTGGAATTATAATAAAAATGCAGCTGTCAAACAAACGCCAGAGGAAGACTTTTAACGTTTAACAATTTCTTTGCAGCCCTGCGAACAGAGAGAAATTTCCTAGAAACGCAGTACGCTGGTAACTGGTAATGTTAGTGGAATTTCTAGGTCTGTCTTAATTATGTCTTTTTTGGGGGAGACGAGGAGTTGATAACGAGACATTGAAGACAAAAAACACATACTGAGAAATTTGCTTCTTAAGACCGTGGATGACAGACTGGCATTAGCGAAGACTCAAAGGGATCGGCAGTTGCTTAAAGCCTCACACCTACTTCGTCCGGCGTGATTCGGGAAGCCAAGGAAATACCACATTTGGCTGTCCGAGCCAGGTTAAAGCTATACTACTTCCGTTGATGATTTGCCGTTGTGCATGTTTTGCCCTATACGTGTCGCACTGAAAGCTGGACATAAACGCTCTTTCCTAGCATTCCTCTGTTCCTCGTGATTTCACAACTTTGTGGCCATATACCGTTATCGGAGCCCCAGTCGTCAGACAGACAAAGGGGAGGAGTTGTGTAAACTGTGTTCTGTGTGCGGCGCGGAGTGGCCGCGTGGTTTGAGGCTCCATGCCACGGACTGAGCGGCCCCTCCCGTCAGAGGTTCGAGTCCTCCCTCGGGCATGGGTGTGTGTGTTGTTGTTGTTAGTTTCAGTAGTGTGTAAGTCTAGGGACCGATGCCCTCAGCAGTTTGTCCCATCAGGAATTCACACACATTTTTGTGTTCTGTGTGTCAGCGTATTTTCACTGTTTGTGTTCAAATGTTGAAGTGTGTGTGAAATTTTATGGGACTTAACTGCCATGGTCATCAGTCCCTAAGCTTACACACTACTTAACCTAAATTATCCTAAGGACAAACACACAGCCGGCCGAAGTGGCCGTGCGGTTAAAGGCGCTGCAGTCTGGAACCGCGAGACCGCTACGGTCGCAGGTTCGAATCCTGCCTCGGGCATGAATGTTTGTGATGTCCTTAGGTTAGTTAGGTTTAACTAGTTCTAAGTTCTAGGGGACTAATGACCTCAGCAGTTGAGTCCCATAGTGCTCAGAGCCATTTGAACCATTTGACAAACACACACACCCATGCGCGAGGGAGGACTCGAACCCCCGCCGGGACCAGACGCACAGTCCATGACTGCAGCACCTCAGACCGCTCGACTGTTCGTGTATCGTATTTTCTGGGGCAGAGTTTGTGGATAAGCCCAGCAGTAGATGAAACGTGGAAAACCACCTGACAGCTACACTTGGGTTGCCTGTGTATCGAGCCAACAACTGTCGTTAATGCACGGCGTGGAATCGATCCGAGTGTGGCTCACCACCCCGCAAGGCAAGTTAGAGCTCTGTGTGTTAAGCAATAAAAGTAGCTCAGAGACACGAAGTGAACGCGTCGCGGCCGAGCGGTTCTAGGCGCTACACACTGGAATCGCACGACCGCTACGGTCGCAGGTTCGAATCCTGCCTCGGGCGTGGATGTGTGTGATGTCCTTAGGTTAGATAGGTTTAAGTAGTTCTAAGTTCTAGCGGACTGATGACCTCAGAAGTTAAGTCCCATAGTGCTCAGAGCCATTTGAACCTATTATTTTCTTAAAAATATCAGTCATTTTCGATATTAGGCATTTGACTCCACTGAAGCTGATAACAAGAATTGTAAAAAAAGTGCCGACGCAGTGCTTAGGTATACACAACCAAATCTGGAACAAAAATTAAACATCTCACTGATGATCATCCAACAGTGTCGAGACATGTGTGTGTGTGAAAGTACAACGTGAATAAAATGAAATACACACATCAAAAAAAGTTTTGCATCACCCCGGTTCCCAGAACACCTGAAGATAGACCTCGACTGTGAATATTGAATCACAGACACAGTCCCTTTGACTGTTCAGAGATGCGACTAAACCCACCCAAAGACATAAACAACCTTGCATGAGCACACCTATTAGACGGAGGGGACCGACAGCCGATCAGTTCCAGTTCAAATGACTCTAAGCACTTTGGGACGTAACATCTTCAAATGGTTCAAATGGCTCTGAGCACTATGCGACTTAACTTCTAAGGTCATCAGTCGCCTAGAGCTTAGAACTAATTAAACCTAACTAACCTAAGGACATCACACACATCCATGCCCGAGGCAGGATTCGAACCTGCGACCGTAGCGGTCGCTCGGTTCCAGACTGTAGCGCCCACAACCGCACGGCCACTCCGGCCGGCGACGTAACAGCTGTCATCAGTCCCCTAGAGTTAGAACTACTTAAACCTAACTAACCTAAGAACATCACACACATCCATGCCTGAGGCAGGATTCGAACCTGCTACAGTAGCAGCAGCGCGGTTTCGGGTTGAAGCGCCTAGAACCGCTCGGCCACCGCGGCCGGCTCAGTTCCAGTCATTCCACCAGGAAGCAGGTACACGGCTCGTTTTGTCTGTAGTTCAACCGTGCCTAGACTGTCAATACCGCGGTTCGATTGCGTCCGCGTTGTTTCTTTGTGCCAGGAAGGGCTCTCAGCATGGAAAGTGTCCAGGCGTCTCGGAGTGAACCAAAGCGATGTTCTTCGGACATGGAGGACATACTGAGAGACAGGAACTGTCGATAACCTGCCTTGTTCAGGCCACCCAAGGGCTAATACTGCAGTGGATGACCGCTACCTACGGATTATGGCTCGGAGGAACCCTCACAGCAACGCCACCATGTTGAATAACGCTTTTCTTGCAGCCACACGACATCGTGTTACGACTCAAACTGAGTGCAATACGCTGCATGATGCGCAACTTCATTCCCGACGTCCACGGCGAGGTCGATCTTTGAAACCACGACATCGTGCAGCGCAGTACAGATGGGCCCAACAACATGCCGAATGGACCGCTCAGGACTAGCATCACGTTCTCTTCACAGATGAGTGTCGCATATGCCTCCAACCGGACAACCGTCGGAGACGTGTTTGGAGACAACCCGGTCAGGCTGAACGCCTTAGACAACTGTCCAGCGAGTGCAGCAAGGAGGAGGTTCCCTGATGTTTTGGAGTGGCATTATGTGGGGCCGACGTACGCCGCTGCTTGTCATGGAAGGCGCCGTAACGGCTGTACGATACGTGAATGCCATCCTCCGACCGATAGTGCAACCATATCGGGAGCATATTGGCGAGGCATTCGTCTTCATGGATGACAATTCGCGCTCCCATCGTGCACATCTTGTGAACGACTTCCTTCAGAATAAAGACATCAAAAATGGTTCAAATGGCTCTGAGCACTAAGGGACTTAACATCTATGGTCATCAGTCCACTAGAACTTAGAACCACTTAAACCTAACTAACCTAAGGACATCACACAACACCCAGTCACCACGAGGCAGAGAAAATCCCTGACCCCACCGGGAATCGAACACGGGAACCTGGGCGCGGGAAGCGAGAACGCTACCGCACGACCACGACCTGCGGACAATAACGACATCGCTCGACTAGATTAACCAGCATGTTCTCCAGACATGAACCCTATCGAATACGCCTGGGACAGACTGAAAAGGGCTGTTTATGGACGACGTGACCCACCAACCACTCTGAGGGATCTACGCCGAATCGCCGTTGAGGAGTCAGACAATCTGGTGAACAGTGTCTTGATGAACTTGTGGATGATATGCCACGACGAATACAGGCATGCATCAACGCAAGAGGACGTGCTATTGGGTATTAGAGGTACCGGTGTGTACAGCAATCTGGACCACCACCTCTGAAGGTCTAGCTGTATGATGGTACAACACGCAATGTGTGGTTTTCATGAGTAATAAAAAGGGCGGAAATGATGTTTATGTTGATCCCTATTCCAATTTTCTGTACGGGCTCAGGAACTCTCGGACCGGAGGTGATGTAAAACTTTTTTTGATGTGTGTAGTTAGATGCGAAGAAAGTCCAAATATTCTGTATGAAGCTAAGAATGACCCTAATAGTGTGCGAGATCATCACTAAATGCGGTATCTTGCAGATACATAATCAGTGTAAATAAAACTGCAACACAAACATTGTATACCAAGTACGCGATCTGTAAGCTGGAGAGTTCCAGATGTTGGGCAGCCACGGTCTGGCCCGACTGAAATGCGCTCATATCGCACGTCCTGCCCCTCCTGTGATCGACCATCACTCAGCATTTGCTGTAATGACATGCCAGTCACGTGAACAAAAGGATAAAATATACACTGAAGCGCTAAAGAAACTGGTATGGCAAGTGTATTCAAGTACAGAGTGATGTAAACAGGCAAAATACGACTCTTGCAGTCGGCAACCCCTATATAAGACAACAAATGTCTGGCGCAGTTGTTAGACCGGTTACTGCATTTACAATGGCAGTTTACCAAGATTTAAGTGAGATTGAACGTGGTGTTACAGTCGGCGCACGAGCGATGGGACAGAGCAGCTCCGAGGTAGCGATGAAGTGTGTACCTTGAATATCAGAAATCTGGTAAAACATTAAATCACTGTCATCGCTGCTGCCGGAAAAAGATCCTGCAAGAACGGTGCTAACGACGACTGAAGAGAGTCGTTGAACGTGACAGAAACGACACCCTTCCGCAAATTGCACCAGATTTCAGTGCTGGACTATCAAGAAGTGCCAGCGTGCGAACCATTCAACGAAACATCATCGATATGGCCTTTCGGAGCCGAAGGCCCACTCGTGTACCCTTGATGACTACACTACAAAAAGCTTTACGCCTCGCCTGGACCCGTCAGCACCGACATTGGACTGCTGATGACTAGAAACATGTTGCCTGGTCAAACGAATCTCGTTTCAAATTCTACAGAGCGGACGGACGTGTATGGGTATGAAGACAATCTCATGAATCCATGGACGCTGCATGTCAACAAGAGACGGTTCAAGCTGGTGGAGGCTCTGTAATGGTGTGGGGCGTGTGCATTTGGAGTGATATTGGACCCCTGATACGACTAGATACGACTCTGACAAGTGACACGCACGTAAGCATCCTGTCTCATCACCTGCATCCGTTCATGTCCATTGTGCATTCCACAGGACTTGGGCAGTTGCAGCAGAACAGTGCGTCAGCCCAAACGTCCTGAATTGCTACAGAGTGACTCCAGGAACACTCTTTTGAATTTAAACACTTCTACTGGCCTCCAAACTCCCCAGATATGGCCGGCCGAGGTGGCCGAGTGGTTCTAGGTGCTTCAGTCTGGAACCGCGCGATCGCTACGGTCGCAGGTTCGAATCCTGCCTTAGGCATCGATGTGTGTGATGTCCTTAGGTTAGTTGGGGTTAAGTAGTTCTAAGTTCTAGGGGACTGATGACCTCAGCTGTTAAGTCCCATAGTGCTCAGAGCCATTTGAACCATTTCCCCAGACATGAAGATTATTGAACATAGCCGGCCGGGGTGACCGAGCGGCTCTAGGCGCTACAGTCTGGAACCGCACGACCGCTACGGTCGCAGGTTCGAATCCTGCCTCGGGCATGGGTGTGTGTGATGTCCTTAGGTTAGTTAGGTTTAAGTGGTTCTAAGTTCTAGGGGAGTGATGACCTCAGTAGGTAAGTCCCATAGCGCTCGGAGCCATTTGAACCATTATTGATCATATATGGGATGCCTTGAAACCTGCCGTTCAGAAGAGATCTCCACCCCCTCGTACTCTTACGGATTTATGGACTCCCCTGCTGGATTCTTGGTGTCAGTTCCTTCCAGCACTACTTCAGACATTAGTCGAGTCCATGCCACGTCGTGTTGCGGCACTTCTGCGTGCGTCGATATTAGCCAGATGTACCAGTTTCTTTGGTTCTTCAGTGTATAATGAGTGCAACCATCAGCCGTTTAGAAGATTACTGCGAGTAATTTATTAAAAATTGAAGAAAATTTCGATTGGATTTACAGTCCGCACTCGGCATTCTTTCACATGGGCTTTCACAGGCCGGGAGCGATTCATTGCTGCACGGATGCAAAAAGGCGACGGTTTCCTGCACGGTGTGTGCTGCAGCCAATACGGAGATGTGGACGTGAGTGGTGCCTGGATCCGGGACACGACTGAGCTCTCCTTCTAGTCCCCGATCTGACAGGACGCACACCTCTTTCCTGCTCCTTTCCTACTTTTTATCTCACATCAGCCGAGATGGTTCCTCTTATTTGTTGGTGGCTTGTATGCCGTCTCCAGGCTACGCCTCTTGCATCCCATAACAGAAAATTTATCGAGTTTCTACCTATTAAATCTTATGTCTTATTTGAAAACAGCTCGAAAAGCTACACACTTTTATACGCTGACGATTTCTCATTATGCCACGCAGTGGTACAGTCTGGTATCAGTGCAGTGAGATCCCCCTCTTTTGGCCCATAAAGCAGGTTGCTAGTTTTTGTGGCACACCTTGCCACGAAATGCATGTCAGAGCCATCCAGGACGGCGGTTAGCTTGCCGTGCTCTGAGGCGCGCCCTCAACATGACCGCACTATGGCCTAGTCGGCAGCTGAGAGTTGTGATGGTGTTTCCCAGCGCGTCGCGCTGGACAAAGGCCACCGCACCACGAACCGAGGCAGCAATAGCCCGTGACGGGCCGCTGCATACCTCGGCCGCAGGCTGCCTGCCTAACTGCACTCAGGTACCGTCGGTCGTCGCCCTGGCCTGTGTTTCGCTCGGTTATGGCACGCCGCCCTATCCTTCACCACGCAGCGGGCTGTCCATCGCCGCAGCTACACGATGCTTCTGGAATCGTCGCCTGTTCCACACGGCACAGCAGCCAGGCCTCAGACTCCCTGTCGCCGTCTTGAGGATCGTGGCGCCTTCACTTGGCTGTCGTCGCTGTTACTCTTGTCATGCAGCCGTTTGATGAACCTGTCACTCTGCAGTGGAGTGAAAGCTGTAGCGAAACGCTGTGGTGCTAGACAGAGTGCTCAAATCGAATTTCTGCTGCATTATTCTTCAAAGCGATGACTCTACATTTCAAATTGCGAAGGGGCTACCCTACTGCTGGTCTGGAATCTTATCTCAGCGCATTTAAGATCTCAGTAAGTTAGCTTACCACGCCTATTTTCATTCTCTGCTTTCGTATGGCATCATATTCTGGGGTAACTCATCATTGAGTAAAAGAGTGTTCATTGCACAAAAGCGTGTAATCAGAATAATTGCTGGAGCTCATCCAAGATCATCCCGCAGACAGTTAAAGAGCTAGGGATCTTCACTGTAGCCTCACAATATATATATGCACTTATGAAATTTGTTATTAACAGTCCGAACGAATTCAAAAGTAATAGCAGTGTACGTGGCTACAACACTAGGAGAAAGGATGATCTTCACTACTCAAGGTTAAATCTAACTTTAGCTCAGAAAGGGGTAAATTATGCTGCCACAAAAGTCTTTGCTCACTTACTAACAGCATCAAAAGTCTGACAGATAGCCATATAGCATTTAAAAGGAAATTAAAAGAATTTCTTAATGGCAACTCCTTCTACTCATTAGATGAAAAAAAATTAAAAATATTAAGTGTCATGTCAAATTTTGTGTAATGTAATATCTTCTACAGACACCTTTTATTAACCTGACACGTTCCACATCATTACGAAGTGTCGTATTCATGATCTATGGAACAAGTACTAATCTAACCTAATCTAATCTAACTCCAGGAAATTCTATGACTGTGCAGACTAGGTGACAGAATAAGGCATTACTATCCTACCAAGATTTATCCGGAAAGTAACTCTGGACATTACTCCAATTGTTCCTACCTGACGACTCACATCACATTAAAAAATTAATTTCTTTCTGCATTTTGCTACAAAAATACATTTACACAAACAGCTTCCCTCACTCTAACCGCATCACGAGATGAATTCCAGGATAGTTAGCTATGCCCTTTTACTTTATCGTTTTCAGTGGTTGTCCATGACAGTAACACCAACATTTTATTGCTTAACTGATTAATGCTTCAACTGAACACTTTTTTACTCAGAGCTGCAACTCCAGTACTTATAAACGAACCGGGGGCTAGCTCAATTCCATCTGTGAATCTGCTATACTTACTATCTGTCACTAGGCTAGTGATAGCCGGCCGGAGTGGCCGAGCGGTTATAGGCGCTACAGTCTGGAACCGCGAGACCACCCCGGTCGCAGGTTCGAATCCTGCCTCGGGCATGGATGTGTGTGATGTCCTTAGGTTAGTTAGGTTTAAGTAGTTCTAAGTTCTAGGGGACTGATGACCTCAGAAGTTAAGTCCCATGGTGCTTAGAGCCATTTAACCATTTTTTTAGGCTAGTTATCAGACAGGATGGTTACGTACTTGTCACCTTTTAGAGTAGTACTATACGTACCAGGCGTCCCATATCACTCCAAATGTACACGTCCCACACCATTACAGAGACTCCTCAAGCCTGAACAGCAACCTGCTGACTTGCAGGGTCCATGGATTCATGAGGTTTTCTCCATACCCGTATACGTCCATCCACTCGATACAATTTGAAACGAGACTCGACCGATCAGGCAACATGTTTCCAGTCATCAACAGTCTAGTGTCGGTGTTGACGGGCCCAGGCGATGCGTCAAGCTTTGTGTCGTGCAGTCATCAAGGGTACACGAGTGGGACTTCGGCTCCGAAAGCCCATATCGATGATGTTTCGTTGAATGGACCGCACACTGACACTTGTTGATGGTCCAGCATTGAAATCTGGAGCAATCTGCGGAGTGGTTACACTTCTGTCACGTTGAACGATTCTCTTTAGTCGTCGTTGATCCCGTTCTTGCAGTGTCGTTTTCCGGCCGCAGCGATGCCGGAGATTTGTTGTTTTACCGGATTCCTGATATTCACGGTACACTCTTGAAATGGTCGTACGGGAAAATCCCCAGTTCATCGCTACGTCGGAGATGTCGAGTCCCATCGCTCGTGCGCCGACTATAACACCACGTTCAAACTCACTTAAATCTTGATAACCTGCCATAGCACAAGCAGTAACCGATCTAATAACTGCGCCATACACTTGTTGTTTTATATAGGCGTGCCTACCGCAGCGCCGTATTCTGTCTTTTTACATATCCCTGCATTAAAATGTTTTGGCAAGAACAGGCTCCCAGTAACACTTGCTATCTATATTTTAAAGAAGAAAGCTAATGAGCGTTACATGTAGATGATTATTAATGGTGAAGCATGGCTAACTTAGACATGACGTTCTTTTAACAGTTTAGTTATTGGAAACACTATCATTGAAATGGTTTTCTTATAATTATATTCTCTATTCTGATTACTGTGGATACACCGGTTCCCGTGAGATCCCCGAAGTTACGAGCTGTCAGGCGTGGCCGGCACTTGGATGGGTGACCATGCAGCCGCTGTGCGTTGTTGCCATTTTCGGGGTGCACTCAGCCTCGTGATGCCAATTGAGGAGCTACTCGACCGAATAGTAGCGGCTTTAGTAAAGAATACCATCATAAAAACCGGGAGAGGGGTATGCTGACCCCTCGCCCCTCCTATCCGCATCCTCCTCTGAGGATGACACGGCGGTCGGATGCTCCCGGTAGCCCACTCGTGGCGTGAAGACGGAGTGCAAAATTCTGATTACTATTGGCATTCTCAAAGAGCATTCACTTCTTTACACTACATAGCTCAAATGGTACTATGGTACCAGATCTAGTATAGTTTGAGTAGTTATAGCCAGTTGCTTATTATAGCACACAAATGTAACAGAATTGGCAAGCACACTTCATTGGCGCTTTATTTATAATTTGAAATTTAAATCTGGTTCAGTAGTCAGCATGAGGTCTCAGAAACTCACATCTACTTGTTTACCTAGTGCCATTCTAGAATCAGACATTGTCTTCATCAAATGTTATGTTTCATTTCTACATTGGTCAACAATTTCGGTTTTCAGACCGAAAACTTTTTCGACCACTATCATTACTACTAAAGGTTCTACTGTTTCTTGTATCTTTATGATTTCTGAATCGATCTTACATTGATATCATTGATCTTCCGTTGCATATTGACCACATTCGTATTTTTGGTACTTATTTCAAGTTTCATGTCCTTGGTTGCAGTATTCGGAATGCCTACTTCTTCGTCTACCTTTCGATCTGTTTTCTGATCTTTACACCCCGCGTTTTCATTTCATTATTGAAGCTGATAATAACATTTGGCTGTGTTTTTAGTTGATTATTCAGACCACTCGCGCCACTATAAATGCTAACAAGTTGATTATTTACATAACTAATCTGTGCTTTACTCTTATGTTTAATTTGTGTAGACAAAAGTTTGAACAGGTCGGTCATGCTTAATGGTCTTTCACCATCTCGCTCCATCGCGTTCTCGTGCTCTCATTCTACGTCGTGAGTTTCTATTGTTTCTTTTTCTATTTGCGGCGAACTGAACTTATCAACCAATTCATTTACTCAATCATTACCTTCCCCGCAAGCATCCTCACTTATTCCGTGGGTTGGATCCTGTTTCATTTGTGATGAGCTCCTCATCTGAATTTGATCGTGGTAATCCACGAAAGCCAATTGCCGCCCTGTGGCACTACTTGTGTATTCAATTCCGTAACTACCATCGGGTTCCATGATGCTTCTCAGTACGAGCTGTACTCTGGTTCTACTCGCTTTGGTATACCAGTGTTCTTGTATCCATTGTAATACAGAATATGAGTTAAACTTTATAAAATACCATAATATTCATTATTATTTTCTTTACTGAATTTACTGCAGCTTGGTGCCGCTGAACGTTCCATGTTCGCAATACGTTAGTTTCGCGCTTAGTACAAATGGTGCAGTCTGTAATTTAGTGTGTAACACGGTACAGAAAGTCCTGTCTCGCGGCGACAAGTGTACCACTACCGGTTCTCACTATATTAGCAATATACTGATAAAGTGGCTTCTGTGAAAGAATTTTCGTTTTTGACCGTGACTGTATGTAATGGAAAGGTATCGGATTGTTTTTCGTGTCTCGAAAGAATTCTGTTGGAGGGAAGCAGCAGCAAAACAAACGGGAATCAAACCAAGGTTCTAATAGTAAACTGCTTTTAAGTAAAAGGAAACGGTCGCTAGCCTAATTAGACAATTTTGTACCAAGTACTACCACTGCTAGTAAAGAAAGTTAACTACTGGGACTGACTAAACATAATACTGAAATTCTGTTTTGCTGATAAGATACAAGACAGTAGCGCAGTTTAGCAAGTAATATACCAGTGATTTCACATGAACTACACAGGAAGATTATTAACACGTTTAGACAACGACTGGGTCTCAGTAACACTTACTATCTGTATATGAAAGGAAAAAGCTAATGATCATTACAGGTAAACGATTATTAATGGTGGAGCACTGCTGACGTGGACATGAGGATCTTTTATCAGTGTAATTGTTGAGAAATACTCTCATTGACATGGTTTCCTGATAATTGTATTGTCTAGTCTGATTATTATTTGTATTCTCAAGGAGCATTCACTTCTTTATACTATGGAGCTCAAGTGGGACATGTGGTACCTCGATCTAGTATAGTTTGAATAGTTATAGCCAGTTTCTTATTATAGCACACAAATGTTACAGAATTGGCAAGCACATTGTAGCTGTTATATGAAATTCAAATACGGCTCAACAATTAGCATGTGGATCCAAAAACTAATAAATCAGTAGACTCATATCTAGACTGAAAATTAATTAATAATTATAATTATTAATTATAGTGATATAAATAATGAATAAAGCATTTACATAGATGTTACATCGAAGAGCACGTTTATATATTCTCACATTAAGCAAAAGCAGCCAAAGATATTGGTGTTACAACCTCCTTGCAACGAATAGTCCTGAGCAAATAGGGAGCATCATGACGGATACAGGGATTAGTGACCACAAGGTCGTTGTAACAAAACGGAATAGCGTAACACCCACACCCACCAGAAACAAACGCAAAATGTAGCTATTTAAGAAAGCTGATAAAAATTCACTGAACGCCTTCCTAAGGAACAGTTTCCACTAATTCCAATCTGGCTATGTAGGCGTAAACCATATGTGGCTTCAATTCAAAGGAAGAGTATCGACGGCAATTAAAAGATACATATTAAATAAAGTAATAAGAGGTGGTACTGATCCCTCGCGATACGAAAAACAGGTCAGAACACTGTCGCAGAAGCAACGAAAAAAGAACGCCAAATTTAAAAGAACGTAAAATCCCCAAGATTGGCGAAGTCTTACGCAAGCTCGTAATTTAGCCCGAGCTTCAATGTTATATGCTTTTAACAGCTTCCACAACGAAACTCTGTCTTGAAATCTGGCATAAAACCCAAAGGGATTCTGGTTGTATGTGAAGTAAACCAGCGGCAAGACGCAATCAGTACCTCCACTGCGTGAAATAGTGATGTTACTGATGACGAGTGCCACTAAAAATGTTTCCGAAATTCCTTCCATAGAAGACGAAGTAAGTATTTCAGAATTCGATTCAAGTACAACTGCCATCAGAAGCAACTTAGAAGCATGACTTATTCTCTGCGTAGCGATGTAGCTTAAATCACTTAATAAAGGCAAGGCCTCTTATCCAGACTGTATACCAGTCAGGTTCCGTTCAGAGCATGCTGATACAGTTCGTCCGTCCTTAGCAATCATATACAACCGCTCAGTCATCAACTGATCAGTACCTAAAGACGACAGCTGCACAGGTCACACCAATACCCAAAAAAGGAAATATGAGTAATCTGCTGAATTACAAACCCATATCACTAACGTCAGTTTGCAGTAGGATTTTGGAGCAAATACTGTATTCGAACATTATGAATTACATCGAAGAAAACGATCTGTTGACAAATAATCAACACACAATCAAATAAAAACTTCCTTGTGAAACACAACTATCTCTTTATTCTTGCGATATAATGAGTGCTATCGACAGGGATATCAAATTGATTCCATGTTCTTAAATCTCCAGAAGGCTTTTGACACCGTTCCTCTGCTAATGCTAATTGTTGAGCCGTACTTGAATTTCATATAACAGCTACAATGTGCTTGCCAATTCTGTAACATTTGTGTGCTATAATAAGAAACTGGCTATAACTATTCAAAATATACTACATCGAGGTACCACATGTCCCACTTGAGATGTGGGTCTGGACTCATGACTTACTGTCAGAAAGATCACAGTTCGTAGTAACTGACGGAAAGTCATCGAGTAAAACAGAAGTAATATTAGATTATCTGTTGCTACGTGCAGCACATCTCTATTAGACTTTTGAGGAACGGGTTGTCTTGTTTTGTTATATCTATTATGACGTTTTGGATTATCTGTAAGCCAGAAAAGAAAATAATTCATGATCCATCCGGTCTGTTTTTGCCATATATCCTGTGAAGATGGTCCACGACCAAAACCAGTAGGTACTGACGTTAAAATAAAAACAGTTCATGGTTAAAATGCGTTCTTTCAATTACTTAACGACTGTTGAATGTCACCTAACTAAAACATTAAAAACTTAATTGTGAATTGCAGAGTGACCATGTAGATGTAGGTGCATATCAAATCCTCAGTGTCTTAACCTGCATAGGACTTACCTGCACAACCCTGTGGTCTTGTAATAATTATGTCGATTATGAGTAGGCTTATTTTATATAAATATGTATTTGCAAATTATGAATGTGTATTCTGTGTTGTTTAAACTCCTTGATGTATGGCAAGAAAATTAAAAATGTCTCTGAGCACTATGGGACTTAACATCTGAGGTCAGCAGTCCCCTAGAACTTAGAACTACTTCAATCTAACTAACCTAAGGACATCACAAACATCCATGCCCATTTGTAACATGTAAAGTCTGAAGGGAAGTCCCTCCGCAACAAAAGTGGCAAGGCGCCATGTAAACGGTGGATTTGGCGGTCGAACTGATAGGTTCCTTTGTGTGAATGACACGCAGTATGTGGCTAGCCTTAGCACGGTACACCTCGACGGTGCTAAGAGAAACAATTGTAAGCTGCATTAGAAGGGATTTGCCTCGGATGTTGATCTGGCTATTATTTGGTATTCACGGAATAATAGAATGGCTCTATTATGTTGAAAATCCGATGCCAAGAAGAGATTTCATAGAGCATTCGCACATTAAGAGCCGTGAGTACAGTTAGCTGCCATTGCGCCTACCACCAATCTTCGCCACTGCTTCACAAAAATCATACATTCGGTTAAATAATGTAAATGGGCATGGACCAGTCAGTTTGTGTGTTATTTCAATAATAGTCACATAAAACATAAATTCGTGTCGGAACGATATTTTCAATCCTGATCACGAACCTTCGCAGGGTCCTCACCTAAGTGCTACTAAAACCGAGTATCCTGATTTTAATGAACAATTCTTGCATTCATGTGTTTAAAAATGATTTTTTGTCTAAAGTAAAAGGAGTAGTAAGAGTTAAAGTAAGAGTAACATTTCGATACTTTGTTAATGAATTACTCCAAGTGAAATTGTTAAGGTAGGAAGTTTAAGTGCAAAAATTCAAAGATCAATTTAAAAGTTAAAACCACAAAAGTGAATTTGGATAGTTCTTGCTGAAGTATCCTTAGTTTATTATAAAATATAGTTTTGTAGGTTTACAGTTAAAGATTGTATCAATATTATTGCAAAGAATACGTGGTTCACATGTAATTAAAGTTCAAGTACATATAAATATTTAATGAACAGATTTACGGTAGTACTGTTAGAAGTAAAATTATACACATTTTCAAAGAAGGTGTAGGTTTGGTATTCATCATGAAAGGTTCCTTTTTGAAGTTAATTAAGCCCGGTGTTGTATTTTATTGTATTGCAAATTAACTGAAGTGAATGATTAGCTTTTAGAGTTAGTATTTACTATTGCAATAATCAAAGACTTTTAACTAGTGAAATTATATTAGTTTATGGGTCCCCATCATATTCCCCACCTATTAAGAAAAATTCGAACTGTTACTGTTAGTAAGGAAAACTGTTATATGCAGAGAAGCTTAGACAGTGTATTTAAGATGTTATTCAACTTTATTTGTGTTTTTTTCATGTCAGTCAAGAAAGAAGGCCACTTCATGCAATGACGTTTCAGTATTTGGTTACGTAATGCTCTTGAGAGTCGCTGTCATTAGTATGAGCTCGGTGCAAATTTGTTCCCCATAATTTACTGGTATGTGTGTTATTGATAACTCCCGCTACACACAGTACAGAGTGCACTGTGTCAGTTTGTGTCCTGTTTGCTATTCAAAGGGAAATCACAAAAAAAGCAACTTCAATAACAAATATTCAATTTTCTCAAATATATATTTCCAAATTAATGTGCCTAATTTGGCTGGTGACCGTTCACTTTTTTCATTCATTTATGATTTTACCATTTGGTTTTTCTGTTAATTTCAATAAATTCGAAATTATAGTCCCATACCCTTGTCCATTAGACACACGCGCGGTCGAACTTCGAAATTCTCTCAGAAGGTAACATTAGCGTGTTTCACGGCACGTTAGTGTTATAGAGTCACTTCCTAACGGAATCTAGGTGGCAATCAAGTCCAGAGACGGTATTACATAGTGTTACGTGATGTGTGTTTTCATGTCAGTCAAGAAAGAAGGCCACTTCATGCAATGACGTTTCAGTATTTGGTTACGTAATGCTCTTGAGAGTCGCTGTCATTAGTATGAGCTCGGTGCAAATTTGTTCCCCATAATTTACTGGTATGTGTGTTATTGATAACTCCCGCTACACACAGTACAGAGTGCACTGTGTCAGTTTGTGTCCTGTTTGCTATTCAAAGGGAAATCACAAAAAAAGCAACTTCAATAACAAATATTCAATTTTCTCAAATATATATTTCCAAATTAATGTGCCTAATTTGGCTGGTGACCGTTCACTTTTTTCATTCATTTATGATTTTACCATTTGGTTTTTCTGTTAATTTCAATAAATTCGAAATTATAGTCCCATACCCTTGTCCATTAGAAACACGCGCGGTCGAACTTCGAAATTCTCTCAGAAGGTAACATTAGCGTGTTTCACGGCACGTTAGTGTTATAGAGTCACTTCCTAACGGAATCTAGGTGGCAATCAAGTCCAGAGACGGTATTACATAGTGTTACGTGATGTGTGTTTTCATTTCTCTATGGGTAAATAACTTTTTGTCCGGTTAGCTTACTGGTGATAAATTGCAAATATGTATTGCAAACAAGTTTTTTTAAACAAAACTCTCTCAAGCATTAAGCATGTAAAAAGGATGTCAAGAAATATACTAACACAGTTGTATCAGACGCGTGTACATACCGGTTTTCTCACAATCAATATCTGCATTTTGTAGTATTTATTACATTAGTCTTACACTTATAAATAATACATGAAACGAAATAGCATCTCTAAGAGTTTTGTTTGCAGCTGTTACAAACTGTAAAGCCCTCAAATTACGGTTTACTAGCCAGCTTTGCGAACGAAACGTTCCTGCGTGACGATTCTCTAGATCGTGTCGTTTTCAGTGATGAATCGACATATTACCTAAGTGTAAATGTGAAAATACATACTATGCGCATCTGGTTCAAAATGGTTCAAATGGCTCTGAGCACTATGCGACTTAACTTCTGAGGTCATCAGTCGCCTAGAACTTAGAATTACTTAAACCTAACTAACCTAAGGACACCACACACATCCATGCCCGAGGCAGGATTCGAACCTGCGACCGAAGCGGTCGCTCGGTTCCAGACTGTACCGCCTAGAACCGCACGGCCACTCCGGCCGGCTGCGCATCTGGAGTCAACAAATTCCCACGAGGTGGTACAGCTGCAACGAGAGTCCCTAAATTGATTTTTTTTTTTTGCGTCGTATCCAGGAGGAATATTTATGGACCTTTCTATTTTGGTGAATCAACTGTAACTGGTGTTTCTTATCTTGATGCACTACAGGTACAACTCTTTCCTCAATTGGAAGAAGCTGAACCACAGAACTTTATTTGGCAGCAAGATGGTGCGTCATCCCACTGGCGTACCTCGGTACGCGATTTGTTAGACAACGTTGTACCCGTCGCTGGACTGGCCGCAGTAGGCCGGATGAGAAAGCTTGTTTCGCTGCTTCCACGTTCACCCGACTTGGCGCCATTCGATTTTTACCTTTGGAAGTGTATAAAGGATCATGTGTATGTACCTCCGCTACCAGCTGATATATCCGGTTTGAGAAACAGGGTTGGAGCAATTGTTGTAACAATTACTGTAGACACTCTGATTAAGATTTGGGAAGAACTAGTCTATCAGCTCTATGTGTGCTGTGTGAAGAATTGTGCTCACAATGAACACTTTTAAGAAATACTATTTTAGTTGCTCTTTTATTTTATGCATTATTTAAGAGGGTTGTCCAGAAAGTAAGTTCCGATCAATCGTGAAATGGAAACCACAGTGAAAACCAGTTACGTTTTATTTGCAACAGTTAGGTACACCTTCCACCTTCTTCTCTACGTAGTCGCCGCTCCTACTTCGAGCTTTGTTGTGGTGTTGTATCAACTTTCCAATATCCTCGTCATAGAAAGTAGCCGCCTGTGCTTTCGACCAGTTATCTGCACTGGTCTGCAGCTCGTGCAGCAAATGCCGGGATGGTTCCTTTGAAAGGGCATGGCAGACTTCCTTCCCTATCCTTCCCTAATCCGATGAGACCGATGATCTCGCTGTTTGGTCTCTTCCCCCAAACAACGCAACCAAACACAAGTCTTACTGAAGTTGAAAATTAGTGTACAGTCTTCTGTCAGTAGATGACATTATCTTTAACACAATATAGCAGTGCCTGTATTGTTAAGAACAATGGTGTAAATTTTCTTCAGACATACGGTAGTTTGGGTCTGGCGCGTGAGTCCGTGTGCGGATGCCTAAGCGGCGGCCCGTCTTCAGCAGTGGTGAGGTGAACACGTCATTTCTTCTCGCCCGTTGTGCCGCTTGCGGGCGAGCACGTATTTGTTTCCTTTTGCGTAGTGGGTCGTTTTCGTGCTGGGTTTCATTGACCATCATAGCATTTCCCTATCGCCAAGCCACGATTAAATTAACTTTTGCTTTGGACCTTGAACGAGCAAAAGCGTGTGAAGTAGAACGGTTTATACTGAACGAAATGCGTCTTCCGCCACAAGACGTTCTGGGAATTCATTTTCCTATCCTCAGTGCCACTGTGTACATAAAACTGGTGAATGAAAAACTGTGGGCCGACGTTCCGCCGCTCCTTGCTTACAGTCTCTATCGTGAGTCTCTATCGTGAGGACCATGTAGGGGCTTTCGTGATTAATGGAGCTGGTTTTGGCCTCTGAACGTTGAGAGTTTTCGAACTCCCGTTTGGGGTGCCCTCGGGCGTTGTGGTGGCCACCTTTAAACCTTACCCAACGTCGTCATTCACGCCGCTGAAACGTAGCAGACGTTCGAAACTTACCGTGTCCCCAATGGCGTCCATCAGATAAAAACTGAACTGAGGAAACACGCGCTATCTTACTTGGTTATTGCCGACTGCAGGGTTGGCGTCAGGTACGATGGTCAGCCGCGCATTTGTTAAGGCCATGTCTGTTCTGGTTGTCTCCGCGGGGGGGGGGGGGGTCTGCCTCCTGCTGCGCCTACTCTGAATCAGTCAGCACCGGCAACGGCGTCGATTCCTCTCGACGACGCACCGCACGCTTTGCTTGTCTCTCCTACACTGCCGCCGGACGCAGTACCAAAGGACGAGGGCCGTCAGCAAAAACAACACGTCTGTCTCAACCCGATGACTGTTCACCATGGAGCTGTACCAATCTCCGTTTTTCTGCCGTCAACCATACGCCACCAAACAAGGAACAACACGTTAGAAAGCAATGGCCGTCAATGAATTAGAAAAGGCAGCACGCACCCCTTTTGATGACTGCCTCCATCGGATGTGTGCACAGGATGACGATCCTCCTGCTGATTATGCACTGTCCTCCAATGCTTTGGCACCAGACGACACAATGTCTCTCCCTGCGTCATCTCCGGTCAACATCCACCCATGGACACCGACCTTCCGCCGCCTGCATCTGATATGGCTGCCACCTCCCCCTTTCTGCGTCTGACGTTACCTGTGGGAGCACCTCTAATAGTGTTCCACTGAATGGGCCCAGTGAGACGTCTGTCTCCTAGTCGGACGACGTCTGTACTGAGCATGGATGTTCTGAAAGTGTACAGGGACATGGGACCCCGTCTTTGTTGAGAAGAGTGGTGTAGTCACAGGGTCAGTACTTCATGTCGATGGTGCAGGAACTATTTGGACAACTTCGACTCAAAGGCGGTAGAGTTTGAAAGACAAGGTCGAAACTGAATCAGATGTGATCATTCCGCTAAATATTGAACACGTCACTGAGGAAAAAGTCATTCACTGGACGCAAGCTCACTTTATTATTTTAATAGTACATGTTTCAGACATTGCCATCATCAGGTATCTGGGGAAAACAAGATAAAGATACATAGTTATATGTAAAATAAAAATGAGCTACAAAACCAAGACAATTGTCCACACTCAAAAAATATATTAGAAGTCATTAGAAGACACATAACCTGGGATATCATGTCGCACATAAGCAAAAGTTACATGTTGTAGTAATAACGATTATAAGTAGACTGATAAACGGTTGATGATTGCCATATTAAATTACAAAATATCGTAAGTAGACAAAAGACTAGCCGGCCGCTGTGGCCGAGCGCTTCTAGGCGCTACAGTCCGGAACCACGACGCCGCTCCGGTCGCAGGTTCGCATCCTGCCTCGGGCATCGATGTGTGTGATGTCCTTAGGTTAGTTAGGTTTAAGTAGTTCTAAGTCTTTGGGACTGATGACCTCAGATGTTAAGTCCCATAGTGCTTAGAGCCATTTGAACCATTTTTGATAAAAGACTGATGATTGCAATAATGTTGTGGTGGTCTTCAGTCGAGAGACTGGTTTGATGCAGCTCTCCATGCTACTCTATCCTGTGCAAGCTTCTTCATCTCCCAGTACTTACTGAAACCTACATCCTTCTGAGTGTTTAGTGTATTCATCTCTTGGTCTCCCTCTACAATTTTTACCCTCCACGATGCCCTCCAATACTAAATTGGTGATCGCTTGATGTCTCAGAATATGCCCTACCAACCGATCCCTTCTTCTAGTCAAGATGCGCCACAAATTTCTCTTCTCTCCAATTCTATTCAATACCTCCTCAATAGTTATGTGATCTTCTCATATTCTCAACACCAGATGGCGTTAATGTGGCACGAGTGCCACTATATTGTGGAAACTATAATTTAAATGTAATTCACAGAAATAATCGAATATTATAACAGATGGTAGTAGCAAAACTAGATACAACATGCTGACAAAAAGTGTAATACAGAGTAACACAGAAAGAACAATTCCTAACATATTCCGAATGGAGTATAGTATCAACAATTCCCAACGCGGGTACATTAACAGAGAGGCAGCAAATAATGACAAAATTTAAACTAAAAATTATGTAATTATTACACACGAACATTATGGGCAATGCAGTGTTGTCTGGCACTGCAAATCGGTGATGACATGCATGTATGCAAAAGATACAAAATATTCGAAGAATAAAAATGGAAAACAAGAGTCTCCTAACAGTAAATTTTTTTAATGAGATTAATATACACATAGGTCAACATAGTGGCAGGTTATAATAAAATAAATAAAGTTGCCAGTGCACCAAAATGAATAATGACAGGGGGTAGCTGGGATAACGAAAGGATACGTGAATTAGGAAACCGAAATTGAATTCGTGTACTTGTTCATACCGCAATAAATCGAAATAATCGCCTCATTACCATCAGTAATACCACTATTACGCCCAATGCCTACCAAGCATACAGAATCTATAGTAGAGACTTGAAATAAAATGTACGCTGAACAACATGTGGTGCGCATGGCACTGTACACACTAAGAAAATTCCTATTACAACCTTTATAAAGTTCATTTAGTCACGTGCACAAACGATCCATAAACGTTGAAGGCATATGTAGATGTCAGAGAATTAATAAAGGGACGGTTTTAAATTTGGTCAAGTCTCATAAACCACGAAAATTTACTAAGCTGCACAATTACAGACCCTTAACAATAATTTAGCCCTGTAAATATTCATTCCACTCTGCAGATTGACATCTGTCCACTCTTAATAAGGAAATACTGCACGCTTTAAATGGAAAGAATGTAGTAGAGGACACCCAGGCTCAACGAAGTGAAAAATCATAAGTTTACAAAAGAAAAATTTAATCTAATTTGCAACATATTATGGATAACACTCATGAACTACAGGTGAATACATTTACTGAATCTTGCAAGGAACAGACTTAAACGCTACCACTCTCCGTGCAGCAGGGTGGTCGCACAAAGCCACCGAAATTCTAGTTTCGAAAACGCGAGAATAATATACAATTCTGTCTCACATATCTTGCAATTACACTGAACAAATCTATCCTACACATTGAGAACAATTCTACTGTACTGCCTATCAGTGAAAATAAAGTCTTTGTCCCACCCCACACATGGAGCCTACTCACTCACACACAAAGCATTCTCTACCTATACGTCCATACGCGAAATTATGCCTACGATAACTAAAATGATCATCTCTACATCTACATCTACATCTACATTTATTCTCCGCAAGCCACCCAACGGTATGTGGCGGAGGGCACTTTACGTGCCACTGTCATTACCTCCCTTTCCTGTTCCAGTCGCGTATGGTTCGCGGGAAGAACGACTGTCTGAAAGCCTCCGTGCGCGCTCGAATCTCTCTAATTTTACATTCGTGATCTCCTCGGGAGGTATAAGAAGGGGGAAGCAATATATTCGATACCTCATCCAGAAACGCACCCTTTCGAAACTCGGCGAGCAAGCTACACCGCGATGCAGAGCGCCTCTCTTGCAGAGTCTGCCAATTGAGTTTGTTAAACATCTCCGTAACGCTATCACGGTTACCAAATAACCCTGTGACGAAACGAGCCGCTCTTCTTTGGATCTTCTCTATCTCCTCCGTCAACCCGATCTGGTACGGATCCCACACTGATGAGCAATACTCAAGTATAGGTCGAACGAGTGTTTTGTAAGCCACCTCCTCTGTTGATGGACTACATTTTCTAAGGACTCTCCCAATGAATCTCAACTTGGTACCCGCCTTACCAACAATTAATTTTATATGATCATTCCACTTCAAATCGTTCCGCACGCATACTCCCAGATATTTTACAGAAGTTACTGCTACCAGTGTTTGTTCCGCTATCATATACTCATACAATAAAGAATCCTTCTTTCTATGTATTCGCAATACATTACATTTGTCTATGTTAAGGGTCAGTTGCCACTCCCTGCACCAAGTGCCTATTCGCTGCAGATCTTCCTGCATTTCACTACAATTTTCTAATGCTGCAACTTCTCTGTATACTACAGCATCATCCGCGAAAAGCCGCATGGAACTTCCGACACTATCTACTAGGTCATTTATATATATTGTGAAAAGCAATGGTCCCATAATACTCCCCTGTGGCACGCCAGAGGTTACTTTAAAGTCTGTAGACGTCTCTCCACTGACAACAACATGCTGTGTTCTGTTTGCTAAAAACTCTTCAGTCCAGCCACACAGCTGGTCTGATATTCCGTAGGCTCTTACTTTGTTTATCAGGCGACAGTGCGGAACTGTATCGAACGCCTTCCGGAAGTCTAATTATCAAAAGAACTGAAATAAAAATAATTGCAATGCACACACTACATAATTCAAGTACCTTCATCCATGGACCGTCTTCAGGCATGTATGTATGTATTGACAACACAACAGTCAAGTAACAAGTTTGTTTGCGTGGCCATCCACTGTTTGTACAGACCAAAGCGCTAGTCGCTTTCCCTATCATTGTGGTTGGGGTACCCTCAGAAGATGCGTATAGTACCACCTACCAGGCTAACGCTGTCTACTTACTGAGTATAACGCGGTTAAGATTAAGCTGACAATGTTCCAAGTGCTGCAGTGTGGGCTGTATACATAGCTGGACGCCGAAACATCGTAGCTATGTTAATTTATTGGTGCGCTCCTGCAGTATGCTGAAAAAGTATAACAGTTCCACCTTCTGCCAACATGTGAAAATATGGCGCTATAGGCGGTCAGAATATGGTTTGCATGCAGGGAAAGGAGTGAAACAATCAAACACACGATACGACACGCTTCTTAGGATATGGTCACTAGTTGCTACAAATGTTCAATATGGTCTTCCAACGCAACATGCTGCATCTGTAACACGGCATGGTCGACGCCTGCTCACAGCATGTCCAGTGCAATACGAGCGTTAAGTCATCATATGCTATCATTCAGATCAGGATACGTCCGTGATAGACATGATCTTTCAGATATCCCTGCAGCTAGAGGTCACATTGATTTAGGTCGGTGGATGTAGAAGGAGACACATCTTGAAATTTCGCAGATATGATGCTGCCATTATAGGACGTTTCTCGAAGAAAATCTTTCAGCTGGCAGATGACATGTGATAACGCTCCATCTTGTATGAAAATAATGATGTGGACACAGTGTGTGGAGTCACTTGTTGGAGATGTCACTGTGCACCTAACAGGCCAGCGAGGTGTCATCTCCTCGAAGACGCACATAAGCAGAGGGCAGTGGATGTTCCAGCACAACATGTATCAGAGTACAACAGCACGTACGAGAGATCTGTGCATTCACAGCACCATGCAGAGTAAAATCTGTTCGGTGGTCCAAAGAATACTCCTGGTCCAAGGAACGAACAGCAAAGTCGCGGTGTTGCAGCCTATCTTGAGGTTTCATTTACTGTCCATTCTCAGTCTTGTAGAGATATCAATGTAAACTGGGCCGCAAAATCTTTTGAACTGTTGACCAGGGGAGAGAAAACACTTGTGACTCAGCTCCAACTCTGGCTGCAGAATTTGAGGCATGTGCTGCGCGACCAGCTACAGCAACTTCCAACTTCAACAGCAGCTACCGTAGGAATGGGCCACCACCCTCTCCCTGCGGCAACACCTAATTCACCGGTGTCTTAAAATTTATTGATCAGATTCTTTAGCCCATGTATTGATATGGGGCCTCTTCGCAGTGGTGTCTGTCAGTGACGATCCCTAAATGCAGTGCTGTTATTGCTGCTATTATAATAAAACAACTTTACCAGCAGTGGCTTGGCGTTTCTTCTCAATAGCCGTTGCGTTTCGTACGTAAAACTTCAAACGTCAGAGAGTGTGATGGTTGGTTAGCAGTACTGGAGGTCGCCTGACGCCTGACGCGAAGCAGTTTAACATTCGACATTGTGGAATAGCTTTAGTCGAATTTTCACTGCGTCTTACGCGATGACAGAACGGTGACAGATTACAATCCCTCTGTTCGTGCTGTACTGCATTCGACGCATTAGAACCTATGTCTAGAACTTGAAATGTATAGTATCTACCACATGAAGTTATCCAAAGGCGTCTAATGTATGAGAGTTAATAAGAACTTCCCTCATAGCGTCGCATTAAAAAATTAGTTCCCATTTGAAACACTATGTGAAGAGTAAATTGATTTTAATTTATTCTGTAAATTTTTAGTAGCTAGGTGGTGGTGGTGGTGGTGGTTAGTGTTTGACGTCCCGTCGACAACGAGGTCATTAGAGACGGAGCGCAAGCTCGGGTTAGGGAAGGATTGGGAAGGAAATCGGCCGTGCCCTTTCAAAGGAACCATCTCGGCATTCGCCTGAAACGATTTAGGGAAATCACGGAAAACTTAAATCAGGATGGCCGGAGACGGGATTGAACCGTCGTCCTCCCGAATGCGAGGCACTTAGTGTTTCTGCTACAAGTGATCAGTTAAGCTAGGACATACATGCTATGGACTGTAGACAACAAATAGTTATTTGTCCATACGCGAAATTATGCCTACGATAACTGAAATGATCATCTCTAATTATCAAAAGAACTGAAATAAAAATAATTACAATGCACACACTACATAATTCAAGTACCTTCATCCATGGACCGTCTTCAGGCATGTATGTATGTATTGACAACACAACAGTCAAGTAACAAGTTTGTTTGCGTGGCCATCCACTGTTTGTACAGACCAAAGCGCTAGTCGTCGTATTAGCGTCAGAGAGTGTGATGGTTGGTTAGCAGTACTGAAGGTCGCCAGACGACGACTATGGTGAAAGGTCAAATTTAATTCGGTGGGGAAGTTACAATTTAGATACTACAGAATAGTTACACTATGTGATCAAAAGTATACGGACACTCCCAAAAAAATACGTTTCTCATATTAGGTGCATTGTGCTGCCACCTACTGCCAGGTATTCCATACAAGCGAGTCATTAGACATCATGAGAGAGCAGAATGGGGTGCTCCGCGGAACTCATGGACTTCGAACGCGGTCAGGTGTTTGGGTGTCACTTGTGTCATACGTCTGTACGCGAGATTTCCACACTCGTAAACATCCATAGGTCCACTGTTTCCGATGTGATAGTGAAGTGGAAACGTGAAGGAACACGTACAACACAAAAGAGTATAGGCCGACTTCGTCTTTTGACTGACTGAGACCGCCAACAGTTGAAGTGGGTTGTAATGTGTAATAGGCAGACATCTATCCAGATCATCAAACAGGAATTCCAAACTGCATCAGGATTCACAGAAAGTACTATGACAGTTAGGCGCACGCATCTCGTGGTCGTGCGGTAGCGTTCTCGCTTCCCACGCCCGGGTTCCCGGGTTCGATTCCCGGCGGGGTCAGGGATTTTCTCTGCCTCGTGATGGCTGGGTGCTGTGTGCTGTCCTTAGGTTAGTTAGGTTTAATTAGTTCTAAGTTCTAGGGGACTGATGACCATAGATGTTAAGTCCCATAGTGCTCAGAGCCATTTGAACCATTTGAACAGTTAGGCGGGAGGTGAGACAACTTGGATTTCATGGTCGAGCGGCTGCTCATAAGCCACACATCACGGTAATAAATGCCAAACGATGCCTCGCTTGGTGTAAGGAGCGTAAACATTGGACGATTGAGGAGTGGAAAAACGTTCTGTGGAGTGACGAAGCACGGTATACAATGTGGCGATCCGATGGCAGCGTGTGGGTATGACGAATGCCCGGTGAACATCATCTGCCAGCGTGTGTAGTGCCAACAGTAAAATTCGGAGGCGGTGATGTTATGGTGTGGTCGTGTTTTCAATGGAGGGGGCCTGCACCCTTGTTGTTTTGCGTGGAAATATCACAGCACAGGCCTACATTGATGTTTGAAGCACCTTCTTGCTTCCTACCGTTGAAGAGCAATTCGGGGATGGCGATTGTATCTTTCAACACGATCGAGAACCTGTTCATAATGCACGGCCTGAGGAGGAGTGGTTACACGACAATAACATCCCTGTAATGGACTGGCCTGCATAGAATCCTGACTTGAATCCTACAGAACACCTCTGGGATGTTTTGGAACGCCGTCTTCGTGCCAGGCCCCACCGACCGATATCGAAACCTCTCCTCAGTGCAGCACTCCGTGAAGAATGGGCTGCCATTCCCCAAGAAACCTTCCAGCACCTGACTGAATATATGCCTGAGAGAGTGGAAGCTGTCATCAAGGCTAAAGGTGGGCCAACACCATACTGAATTCGAGCATTACCGATGAAGGGCGCCACGAACTTGTAACTCATTTTCAGTCAGGTGTCCGGACATACATAGTGGATGTTGAGCTGGCGAATGTCTTGCTTCGGATGATTCAAACTTAATACATGAAATGTATTCGCAGTTGGAAATACGAGCAACCATCAGCTGCATAAGGGAATCACGACAATGAAAATTTGTGCCGGACTATGAATCGAACCCGCATTTCCCGCTTTACGCGAGCGGTCACCGTAGCTGCTTTTTTTATGCAACATTTCTGGCGCCGAAAGGGAGGGGACGGGACAAAGTGAACAGGGGTCGCAACCCGAGAGCTGGTCATCATGTCCCATTTCTCCCACATGAACCAAGGAACGTGTGGGGAACGTGGAGTAGAGGTACAAAGCTCATCAATAAGGAGGAGGGAGTGGCAATTTGGCACACTCGGTGTGACAATAGAACGCATAGTTTCTTGGATAAGAACATTCCAGTGACAAACTGACCGGTTCTAAGACTGGAAAATGTGTAGATCAACTCCTCATTGTAGGATCACCCAAACTCCGGGATGACTTAAGAAAGACGTAACGGTTCAGGCCGGTTTTGGCCGATATCATGTCCCTGACAGAGCAACAGTCCTTTTCCATCAGCTCCCACGTGCCTTACTAGAGAGAGAGCGTGGTGCGAAGGACTCCAATAACTTACTGGTAAGGCGCGTGAGAGCTGACGGAAAGGGCTGTTGCTTTGTCCGGGACATGATATCGGCCTAAGCCGGCCATGACACGTGGGAGGGTGAGGATACCCCAGGTACTACAGCTCTGCTCATTTGAACTTCGTAGTAATCAGCACACCACAGAACCCAATACTTTATTGTTCAAAGTGACATAATGCAATTTCTCAAAATTTCGATACTTCCGACAAATAACAATTGACCCAATGATTGAATATTATAGTCCACGATATTGTATCTCTTCCAACCAAGCTTACAATGTCCTAAACATCTTTACCAGCAGTGTCACCATCCATATATGGCACTACTCCAGCTTGCTACAAGTGTGCCTGCGGAGTACATAGGTACTTTAGCATTATCATGATCAGATGGAGTCCTGAACATGGGTTGCCATTCTTGTTCCATTTGGAGGTATGGGGGCGCACTCCCCCAGAATGCAGTCTGCAGATTGGTGGGGATGCCCCCCCGCATCATTTTGGCCACCTGTCAGCTAATAGCCGCTGCCAGTCAGGTCTGTGTGACATCAGCGCTTAAGTGCACTGACCAACAATGGGATAACGGGAACCCGCAGGCAGGCCTCCGCTGGAGGATGGCACAGGCGCAAGGTCACAAATGCCACGTGGCCTATTAGCTTTCTGTCTGCATCAGCGGACCCACTCTGCCAGCCAACAACTGCCTGTTTTCCCTTCGATGAGCGTGTGTCACTTGTAACATTCGTATACATTGGAATTAGTATAAAACAAACAATCTATCTCTCACCCTGTTACATATCCCTGTCTTCAAACCTTCTGCGAGGCTCTATACTCAAGACAATAAATCACAAATAATTATTTCACCCTCACTTGTTGCTTAAAAGCCGTACCATCCTACTTTTAAGTGGGAAAACTGAAATCAATATTGACTAAGCTGTCTAACATATACCACACACACAAGTATATTCTCCAGTTACTTTAATGTGCCCATCTGTCAGAAGACTGAATAACCACCTTTTGCAGTGAGGACCGCTGCGAGATGTGCAGCAAGGGAGTTATGGAGGTTCTGGAAGGTGTCAACAACAATGTAGAGCCATATCAACTCTAGTGCTGTGGACAGCTGTCCTAAGTTTCTTTGTTGAATATCCATGGCGTGAAACAGCCCAATCGAGATGGTGCCACAGATTCTTGACTGGGTTTAAATCTAGGAAATTTGGTGTCCAGGGGAGGACAATAAACTCATGCTGGAGCTCTTCGAACCATGCAAACGCACTGGGAGGTGTGTGGCACGTTGCACTGTACTGTTGGTGGTTGCCATCATGTTGAGGAAAATTGAACTGCAAGTAGGAGTAGACATTGTCCCCAAGGATAGACACATGCTTGTGTTGATGCCTTGTGCCTTTCACAATGACGAGATCACCCACAGAACGGCGCGAAAACATTCCTCAGACAACAACGCTCCCTTCCAGCTGCAGGTTATTTGCTTTCAGACATTTCACGCCATACACACCAGCTGCCATAAGGCCAGTGGATTCATCTGAAAAGGCCAGCTGTCGCAACTCAGTGCACGTCCTGTTGTGGTGTTGGCGTGCTGATTCCAGCCTGCATCGCCAACGAATAACAGTCAGTTTGAGTGTATGAACCAGGGGCAACATAAACTGAACGGTCGTTGAGGAGACACTATTGGTATTCCCTTCAACAGCTGAATGTCTACTAGCCCATAGATTTCTCCGCCTATTTCCTTATATCTTTCCTCTATAGTTCTTAACAGGCCAATAGCATCTCTTGTTCCTTTTCTTCTTCTAAATCCGGACTGCTCCTCTGCAATCCCTCTATCTAGCTTGCCATATGGTCTTCTATTCAACACTCTCAGCAACACTTTAGCTGCATGAGAAATTAGACTGATGGTCCTATGCTCTTCACATTTTTTAGTGTTTCCCTTTTCCTCTATTGGTATCATACCTATTGCAAGGAAGTCCTCAGGGCATTCCCCTTTGTCATACATCTCGGCAGCCGTCGTTCATCTCTGTCATCTATGGACAGTGGTGCACCGCATTGCCTCGGCGCTGGTTTTGCCATGCACGGCATACTTTATTCACGTCAGGAAAAAAGTTTACAAACTTAACCGTTTCCACCCTTAGCCCAAAAGACAACTACCATGCCCTTTCAGTTTCCGTTTCCACATTACGACAACGACTGCAGTGTTTTCCATGTCCCCCTTACATGCTTTACATATCCTCCACTGTTAGTGCTACCACCTGCCGTCTGTGAGCGGTTATTTCACGCTGAAGTCGAACATAGGCGGTGGTCACATTGATGGGATGGGACTGTTTGAAATGTTAATGACTGTAACTAACAAGCTCTTACATATGTATTTACTTCATGTTAATCGCATTAACTAACAAAGCTACATTAAACCAAGTGGCCTATCACTCCTCCTTTCCTATTCCAAACCTGTCCTCAGCATATCCTTTTCCTGTAATTTCCTGTTATACACTCCTGGAAATGGAAAAAAGAACACATTGACACCGGTGTGTCAGACCCACCATACTTGCTCCGGACACTGCGAGAGGGCTGTACAAGCAATGATCACACGCACGGCACAGCGGACACACCAGGAACCGCGGTGTTGGTCGTCGAATGGCGCTAGCTGCGCAGCATTTGTGCACCGCCGCCGTCAGTGTCAGCCAGTTTGCCGTGGCATACGGAGCTCCATCGCAGTCTTTAACACTGGTAGCATGCCGCGACAGCGTGGACGTGAATCGTTTGTGCAGTTGACGGACTTTGAGCGAGGGCGTATAGTGGGCATGCGGGAGGCCGGGTGGACGTACCTCCGAATTGCTCAACACGTGGGGCGTGAGGTCTCCACAGTACATCGATGTTGTCGCCAGTGGTCGGCGGAAGGTGCACGTGCCCGTCGACCTGGGACCGGACCGCAGCGACGCACAGATGCACGCCAAGACCGTAGGATCCTACGCAGTGCCGTAGGGGACCGCACCGCCACTTCCCAGCAAAGTAGGGACACTGTTGCTCCTGCGGTATCGGCGAGGACCATTCGCAACCGTCTCCGTGAAGCTGGGCTACGGTCCCGCACACCGTTAGGCCGTCTTCCGCTCACGCCCCAACATCGTGCAGCCCGCCTCCAGTGGTGTCGCGACAGGCGTGAATGGAGGGACGAATGGAGACGTGTCGTCTTCAGCGATGAGAGTCGCTTCTGCCTCGGTGCCAATGATGGTCGTATGCGTGTTTGGCACCGTGCAGGTGAGCGCCACAATCAGGACTGCATACGACCGAGGCACACAGGGCCAACACCCGGCATCATGGTGTGGGGAGCGATCTCCTACACTGGCCGTACACCACTGGTGATCGTCGAGGGGACACTGAATAGTGCACGGTACATCCAAACCGTCATCGAACCCATCGTTCTACCATTCCTAGACCGGCAAGGGAACTTGCTGTTCCAACAGGACAATGCACGTCCGCATGTATCCCGTGCCACCCAACGTGCTCTAGAAGGTGTAAGTCAACTACCCTGGCCAGCAAGATCTCCGGATCTGTCCCCCATCGAGCATGTTTGGGACTGGATGAAGCGTCGTCTCGCGCGGTCTGCACGTCCAGCACGAACGCTGGTCCAACTGAGGCACCAGGTGGAAATGGCATGGTAAGCCGTTCCACAGGACTACATTCAGCATCTCTACGATCGTCTCCATGGGAGAATAGCAGCCTGCATTGCTGCGAAAGGTGGATATACACTGTACTAGTGCCGACATTGTGCATGCTCTGTTGCCTGTGTCTATGTGCCTGTGGTTCTGTCAGTGTGATCATGTGATGTATCGGACCCCAGGAATGTGTCAATAAAGTTTCTCCTTCCTGGGACAATGAATTCACGGTGTTCTTATTTCAATTTCCAGTAGTGTATGTATAAGACCTCAACGGCAGCGACAGCGGAGAAAGAGTCTTTCGGAACAGTGAAGCTGGCGGAAGAGGCACCTTTTCTCTTTGGGTACAAAAAGAGTACAAGCAGCGACTGTAACTCAGAGGGGCGGCTAAATACAGCTTCTGACTCATAGTGAGCGGCTGATTTTAGGCTGGGCAACCTACTGCCTATGTGTAAAGTAACAGGAAACTTCCACATTACGTTCCCAAGCAATACACGGTATGTCTCTCCATGTGAAAGATTCCGGAGTTAAAACTTCCCCTCATTCAGATCTCCGGGAGGGGAACACATTGAGAGTACACGTATTTGAAAGGAAGAAAGGGACAGTGAAGAAAGGAAAGGTAAGGATTGGAACATGGAATGTGAGGACACTACCGCAAGCAGGAAAGCTAGAGAATGCAAAACAGGAGAGGAAGAGGAACAGATTAGATGCCCTTGGTTTGTGTGAAATGAGATGGGGAGAGAGAAAGTGTAGATCATAAGCTCTTTTACTCAGGGGAAATCAAGAGTGGTGGAAACGTAGTAGGAATATTGATATGGCAAAAGCTGAAAAATAAGATAATGAAGGTACAATATGTTGGTGGAAGACAGATGATTATACGGCTGAAGGGTAGTTCAAAAGATTTGGTGTTGATACAGGTATATATGCCAACCAGACAGCATAGAGAAGAGGAAGTGGAAAAATATTATGAGAAAATACAGGGATTAATCAAGAAAGAAAATAGAAATGCCTGCATTATCATCGTGGGTGACTGGAATACTAGTGGGTGAAGGAAGAGATGATGATACAGCAGGAAAATTTGGATTAGGAATAAGAAATGAGAGAGGTGAACGACTAATTAGTTTCTGTAAAGAAAATTCATTAGCAGTGGGTAACACATTATTTGAACACCACAAAAGGAGACGTTACGCATGGATATCAAATTTGAATAAGGAAAGATATCAGTTGGACTACACCCTGATACGAAAAAGGTTTAGGAACTGTTTGAAGAATGCTAAGCTTATCCAGTACCGGAAATAAATTCAGACCACAACCTAGCAGTGGGAGAAATACAAGTGTAGTTGAAAAAAGTCTGGAGAGGTAAAGCAATAGAAAGATTATATATAGAAAGGCTCAAAGAGGAAGGAAAGACATCAGATTTTGAAAACAGATTTATGGAAAAATGGGAAAGAGGTAGTGTTGATGAAGGTGTTTATGAGAAATGGATAAAAATCAGGGAAGGACTCGTGGACTCTGCCAAAGGAGTCCTAGGAGGTAGAGTATCCCAAAGTACCAGAAAAGAATGGATAACATAAAACATGTTGAAAAAGACGGAAGAGCGGAGAAAGTGGAAAAACTTATACTGAAGAAGACAAAAAGAGGTACAGGAAACTGAATAATGAATTAAGAAGAGAAACTGAAGAAGCAAGGGAAAAAGGATGAAACAGAAAAGCGACAAAATAGAGAAAATGGAGAAAGAGGGAAAATATGAAATGATGTATAGACTGGCTAGTGAGATATTTTCTGAACGTAAAAGAAAGAGGAGTAACATGGAAAAAGGAAGAGCGGATGGTACTCTAGCTGAAGAACCACAGGAGGTTTTAAACAGATCGCAAGAACATATTGAATGTCTGTGTAAGAGGGTGAAATACAAAGCGAATTGATGGTTGAAGAGGAGCAACGTGTGCCAGAAAATGGAAAGGGATTCACCATCTTGGAAGCAGGAGTAGAAAAGGCGCTGAAGGAGATGAAGAATAGGAAGGCATGAGGAATTGATGATTTGCCAGCAGAACTGTTGAAGAGTCTGGGAAACAAGGCAAGAAAAGAAATAGTTTACCTCTGTAATGAAATATATGACAAAGGGGAATGGCCTGAGGACTTCCTTGCAACAGTTATGATACCAATAGAGAAAAAGGGAAACACTAAAAAATGTGAAGAGCATAGGACCATCAGTCTAATTTCTCATGCAGCTAAAGTGTTGCTGAGAGTGTTGAACAGAAAGCTATATGGTAAGCTGGATGCAGGGATTGCCGAGGAGCAATTCACATTTAGAAAAGGAAAAGGATCAAGAGATGCTATCGGCCTGTTAGGAACTATAGGAGAAAGATATATGGAAAAATGTGGAGAAACATTTGCTGTTTTTATAGATTTAGAAAAGGCTTTTGACAGAGTTCAGTGGAACAAGCTGGTGGATATTTTGAAGACGAAAGAAGTAGATTGGAAAGAGAGACGGCTGATACAGAATCTATATTTACATCAGAAAGTAAGAATAAGAATGGAAATGAAATGTCAGAAACAAGCAGCATTGGACGATATGTTAGACAAGGTTGTTGCCTTTCCCTACTGTTGTTTAACGCATATCTTGGAGAGATTATTGCGAAAGGCTTAGATGGGAAAAGAGGAATATGTATTGGTGGAAAGAGAATAGAATGTATAAGATTTCAGAATGAGATTTTCACTCTGCAGGGCGTGAGTCGTGCTTGGGTAGCTCAGTTGGTAGAGCACTTGCCCGCGAAAGGCAAAGGTCCCGAGTTCGAGTCTCGGTCCGGCACACACTTTTAATCTGCCAGGAAGTATCATATCAGCGCACACTCCGCTGCAGAGTGAAAATCTCATTCTGGAAACATCCCCCAGGCTGTGGCTAAGCCATGTCTCCGCAATATCCTTTCTTCCAGGAGTGCTAGTTCTGCAAGGTTCGCAGGAGAGCTTCTGCAAAGTTTGGAAGATAGGAGACGAGGTACTGGCAGTAGTAAAGCTGTGAGGACGGGGCGTGAGTCGTGTTTGGGTAGCTCAGTTGGCAGTCTCGCCGCGTCAGCCGTGCTGTGCGGACGTGTGCTGAGGTTCGTGCGCCGCGGTCTGCTGTGCTTCGGCGTGGTAAGTCGCAGTGCTTCTTGCATCGTTGCAGAAATTCTACGCATATTGAAATTTGAAATATGAATCCGTGTTGGCCCACTTGAGCAGACAAGATACTTTGAAATTCTCGTTTGATCGTAATTACGTCCGACCTAAACTACACGAAATCGAAGATTGGTTGGAATACGAAGTGAAAGTTGATTCAGAGGATGTCATTGGAATGCATCTTTCGATAGTGAGCAGCGTTGTATTTGTGAAATTGAGGAATGCTAACTTATGTGACAAAATAGTTGAGTCTTGCGGAGGAATTATGAAGTTTAAACACTGTGATGGAAACGTAGGCGAAGTCACCGTACCACATGCAGGGTTTGGTATACGAACGATCAGGATATTCTAAATACCATTCGAAGTGCCGGAGGATCAAATAAACGCAGTGATAGCATTGTTGCCGAACGGTGGTCCCATGCACGCAAATTTCAAGTTCTCAACGGAGTGAGACAATTAAAGGTCGATTTGCACAAGCATGTACCGTCATACATCAGCGTCTGTGGATACCGAGGTATCGTTATACAGGGTGATTCAAAAAGAATACCACAACTTTAGAAATTTAAAACTCTGCAACGACAAAAGGCAGAGCTAAGCACTATCTGTCGGCGAATTAAGGGAGCTATAAAGTTTCATTTAGTTGTACATTTGTTCGCTTGAGGCGCTGTTGACTAGGCGTCAGCGTCAGTTGATGCTAAGATGGCGACCGCTCAACAGAAAGCTTTTTGTGTTATTGAGTACGGCTGAAGTGAATCGACGACAGTTGTTCAGCGTGCATTTCGAACGAAGTATGGTGTTAAACCTCCTGATAGGTGGTGTATTAAACGTTGGTACAAACAGTTTACAGAGGATGGGTGTTTGTGCAAAGGGAAAAGTTCTGGGCGGCCGAGAAGCCCTGATCTTACCCCCTGCGATTTTTTCTTATGGGGGTATGTTAGGGATATGGTGTTTCGGCCACTTCTCCCAGCCACCATTGATGATTTGAAACGAGAAATAACAGCAGCTATCCAAACTGTTACGCCTGATATGCTACAGAGAGTGTGGAACGAGTTGGAGTATCGGGTTGATATTGCTCGAGTGTCTGGAGGGGGCCATATTGAACATCTCTGAACTTGTTTTTGAGTGAAAAAAAACCATTTTAAATACTCTTTGTAATGATGTATAACAGAAGGTTATATTATGTTTCTTTCATTAAATACACATTTTTAAAGTTGTGGTATTCTTTTTGAATCACCCTGTATACTACGGTCAGCCGAGGACGTGCGCGGCGTGCAACTCTCCCGGCCACGTCCGCGCTGAGTGTTTACAGCGGCGAGTGGCGCAGCTGCCGGCTGGCGAGGAGCCACGACCGCTGGCTATGACTGCGCTGCCAGCGACTTCCGCTACGGCTGCCCGCGGCCAAGTCCTGACCCCAAGCCCTGATGTGAACACGGAGAACCATCCAACCCGAGACGAAGCCCAGATTGCCACCACTGACACAACAGAAGCGAGACCAACCGAACCTAAGGAAATCGTGACAGCTGTAACGGTTTCAACACAACAGACACCGAAAGATATTGGAAGCCACAGCAAATTCTCCGAATCCTCCGCCGCTGAGAATGAAATGCAAGAACAATCCCGGAATGAGCAACCTCATAGTGAACCGATTTCTCTATTGACACCATCATCCACCAAGAGCACGGTCGACAATTTGGCTCGAAACACCACCCGCTTAGAAGATTTGAAGAATGCTGAGGAAGACATCAGACAGCAGCCGGTGAAACCTAAACGGCAAACACGAAAACAGAATCCTGAAGAGATTCAAGAGCTGGAGAAAAAACTCTCCCGAACCAAAAAAATTCTTAAAACAGATCGAAGCGGAAAGCAAGGCGTGGTAGACATCGGAAAACCATACATCCCCAATCCGAATGAGGACGTACAGATGAACCTCGCCCCTCCAATTGAAGAACCAATGTTGACCGCTGTGGACCTGATACGGGGACAGCATGGTCTGACGACACTGAATGCGCTTAGTTGGACAACCGAATGACGCAGGCGTATAAAACCGCCACGCTCAATGTAAACAGAATAGTTTCGGAAGTAAAGTTACAATCTGTAAAGGACTACTTATACGCCGCCGATATTGACATAGCGATGTTACAAGAGGTAGTTACGACCAAAATAGCGGATGTGTACAGATATGAGGCGATCTTAAACATAGGCAATGAATGTGGAACGGGAATATTGTTCAAACACGGCATACCATGTACAGCAAAAGCAATACTTGAATCTGGACGAGGCATAACTGCACAAATATATGATCTACTTCTCGTTAGTATATCTGCTCCCTCTGGATCCAGTGGAAAACGAGCAAGGGGCAACCTGTTCCGGTACGAAATTGTCCCATTAATAACGGATCCTCGATTGCACATAATTTTGGGTGGAGATTTTAACTGCGTATTGCGTCCAGAAGATCAAGTCCCGAACTTCAACTTTCGTGAGGAGCTGTTGATGTTAATTAACGGACTAGATATGATAGATGCTTGGTGCCATCTTCGCCCACACACCAGAGGAAACACGTACGTATCCAGTATTTCGGCAAGCAGACTAGACTGGTTGTATGTAACGACAGGTTTTATCCATAATGTAACTGACTGCGAAATTTGGCCTCTTAACTTCTAGGATCACTGCGCATTTCATGAAACCGCGCAGCACACTAAACAAAAAACATTCCTAGGAAGGAGCGTATGGCAGCTAAACGTGTCACTTTTGGAGGACGCAGTACTGAAACAGGAGATCCATGATACATGGCAGCGTTGTCTTCGGACCCAATCCAGATATCCAATTCGCATCATGTGGTGGCTACAGTCTGCGAAACCACAGATAAAAAAATGCATCACACGATATGGTCGCTTGAAAGCGTACTGGCGAAAACGCACCTTGGAGTATCACTTTATTTGCCTCCGCGAACTATATAATGACCCCATGGGATTAGTAGCAAACAGCTCTAGAATAAAACGCACTAAAGCAAGAATAACGGCGTTGGTACGACGATCACTAGAGGGGGAAAAAGTTCGATCGCGTCCTCCGATTGAACTGACGCAGGAGAATACGTCCGTATATCACGTAATACGGGAAGCCTAGAGAGGTAAACAAAAGTTAATCCACACTCTCAGTGATAAACAGGGGAACGAATACGAACAACAAGTCACAGTAAAAAACTACGAGATGCAACATTATACAGATTTTTACGCCGCGTCGGCGACTGATGCGACGGCAAGTGAGCCGCTTTTATCCAACATTCAATTCACGGTCCATCCGACTGACAACGCCGACCTTGTAGCCCACATAACTGAGGAAGAAGTATGTGCCATAATCAAAGACTCGCCTACAAAGAAATCTGCTGGTTTAGATGACCTACCCATAGAATTTTATGCTTGTTTTTGGCACATCATAGGACCGGAATTCACCAAAATATGCAATGAATTATTGGGAGACGTACAGATGCCATCTCAGTTTACCGAAGGACTGATTGTCCTGATCCCCATAAACCACGTAGCACTACGCTGAAGGATTTTCGACCACTAACACTTCTCAATTCCGACTATGAAATCTTCACCCAACTCATCAACTGTAGACTGAAGACGGTACTGCCGAAAGTACTTAGCCCTTATCAAATGAGTGCTGTCCCAGGGAGATCAATGTCGAACGCATTATGTGAATATAGGGACATAATATATTTGTCGTGGCTATGTAAATGCAATGTTGGTCTCATGTTTTTAGACTTCGATAAGGCTTTTGACCGCATCAACCACCACTTTCTACTAACTGTAATGCAACGGATGGCATTCAGTGCTCATTTTATTCAGATCATACGCAAATGTATAGTCGGAACTTCCTCCCGAATCAAAATTAATGGTCAGCTAAGTTCACCAGTCCCGATCAGGCAATCACTGAGACAAGGTTGCCCCCTTTCTATGGCACTATACGCAATCGCCGTAGAACTGTTACTGTTAAACTTGCATCACAAGTTACAAGGTCTACAGGTGTTGGGTACAAAAACCGTGTGTCACGCTTATGCTGATGAAATCAGTGTAGTAGTTAACACGCACTCAGAAATGGAAGTCGTTCAACAAGTAATCCACGCTTACGCCACTTCTTCCGGAGCCAAACTCAATGAACACAAATAGAATTTTTTACCTGTCGGACCCCATATGGAGACCATTCAAAGAACATGGCTACAAAGGACAGAGAAGACGAACCACTTAGGTATGATTCCAATGGCCAACCCAAGAGAGATGACAGTAGCCAACTGGGACCATAAACTAAATATATTCAGGGCTACTCTCCGTGAACACAAAACCAGAACGCTCAATCGGATACAGAGAGCTCTCTTGATTAACAGCTATGCGCTAAGCAAAATATATCACATCGCAGAAGTGTTACCAGTAGCCAAGGATACAGCGCAAAAGCTTTTAGCTGCAGCGTATTGGTTCATATGGAGCGGAAACATCTTTAAAGTCACCATGCCAACCATAGTGTTAACCCGCGCCGCTGGTGGTTTGGGCGTCAAAGACATCAAGAACTGCCATATATATGGACCGAATCCGCAAAATACTGCAGACACCCCATCCGACAATTACGAAAACGTTATTCGACAGGTTAGCCCCAACGAGCAAAAAGGCCCCAGTCGATGTTGGTCGCATCAGCGCTCAACTCGATCACGTCCGGACTTACTACCTGGAAATGAGGTATATTCAAGATACTTCACAGCTGCTTAACACCAGAAGGACCTATTACCACCTCACGAGACACAATAGGCAAAACCCAATGGAAGCGAAATATCCAGCGGTCAACTGGAGTAACGTCTGGAAAAACATTAACAATCCCACCCTCCACTCCAAAGTAGTGTCCACATGGTATGACATTGTAAACGAGAAGGTCCCCACAGGTGAAAAGCTGCACAATATCAAAATGAAGCAGAGTCCGTACTGCGATCATTGCCATACTGTAGATACCTTGGCACACATTCTCATCTGCCGAGACCAATACCACATATGGAACTGGACTAGAAAAAGCTCGCAATAATTACTAGAACTACAGGCTGTGCTATAACACTTAAAGATGTACTTCAACCAAACTGGCATTTCTTTCCTGCAACAAAGCACAATAGCTACACTTGGTTTATCTGCCAGTTTGCATATTTTGCAGTTACAAGTACACATGCGAGTATAGACGAGTACATACAGTATATAATGGAAGAGCACCACAACCTTAAAACGAGTCGGAAATACAAAGCTCTGTTTCAAAATTTCTTACTTCACACTTTGCCATAATGAAGCGGTACGGTCGCAGGTTCGAATCCTACCTCGGGCATGGATGTGTGTGATGTCCTTAGGTTAGTTAGGCTTAAGTCGTTCTAAGTTGTAGGGGACTGATGACCTCAGATGTTAAGTCCCATAGCGCTCAGAGCCATTTGAAGCATTTTTGAATACCGCTTGTTTGTAAACTGCTTATGTTAAAACTACTGCTTTCCTTGACAAAATATTTCCTCTTTCAACTAAATTAATTAATCCTTGGTTCGCTTGGCTCAAACTTTACAAATTATCTTTTACTTTTGCTCCATAGTAACATGCAAGAATAAGTCATATCAGTTACGAGCAGTTCGCACATTAGAAAGTAGTAATTCATGACCACATGTGCCGTGTGAAGGCTGTTAAACAACATGATAAATAGTTGATAATCATGGACAAACTGTATCAACTGACTCATATGCGTGTATCCACGCAGGATTACACGCGATCACAGGACAACACAACAATAAAACAAAACACACAGCATCAGTACATTTATATTAACTTCCCTGTCATCTTACTGATCAACCTTTCTTGCCGCAACACGATCAATACTCCACCTTAATCTTTTAATTCCTTCACTAACATTTTGCGTACATCTTCTATGGAACAGCGTGGTTACGAGAGAGTACTGGAGCTCGCAATTCATACATCCTTCGTTGTTGATTAGAGGGTCCCACATCTCACTTGTATCTCTGTAGTATTTGTTCATACTCAACATATCACAGATACCATCTGACTTGGATGCCTGCTGGTAACAGAAACACGCGTTATCAATCGTAACACATCGTTTCAGATTACACAAAATTAAAAGGCTCAACATCTCAGAGCAGCAGCGGCTGTGATACAGTGTACTACCTCTGAAACATAACACCCTCAAGCGTCGTCTATTCTCGGTGTTCCCTCGAACTGAGTCACACTCATCTCTCTATTGTCAGGGCTTCCTTGAGCCTATTCCAGCCCCTCCTCGGACCAACAGAAACGACCTCCATGAGCATCATTCTTCAATAGGGACAGCTGTAACGGCTATAAAAAAAAAGAAAAAACACACATTCCAAAAACTCCGTGCGCTCCCTTGAAGCAACTAAATCATCATACCCTTCAACCAACTACTCTTTAAACCGTTTGTCAAATTTTCTCAAGTGGACCACTACGCGTTACAGCCACTTCTTAAAATCCAGCCAATACATACATCTCTGTCCCTTGAGGCTGAAACCAACACAATTCTACCGGAGTTGCACATTTCGTTCTTAGAAAAACACCGAGCTCAAACAATAGTCTCGTCCTGCTCTGCTATCCTTCACTCTCTGAAAGGTTCCACATTCGAGAATTTATGCAATCCGCGTAAGATCTTACCTCTAAGCATTTCAACTTCTATTGCATTCGCATGTAGCACTCTTCGTACACAGAATGGACCTACATACACACTGAAGAAATTACCAGACAAAAATCGATACCTGTTTGATACCCGATGTCCCTTGATCGGAATGTTATCACCTTCCTCCAATAACAGATGACGTACTCGATCCTTCTGTCTCCTTTGCCCGCTCAGCACTTCTTTCTTAATTTGTCTTATTGCCAAACTAACTGCCATTGAATCCCGTTTTGTACCACCAGATGGAAAGTCTACTAATTCTTTCACGCTTTTCCGCGGTGGTCACGCCTCAAAAATTGCTATCAGACACACACCGATAGCTCCCTGTGGCTCTGATCACATTTTGAAGATTTTGTAAAAGGAAAAACAACTATGACGATGTCAGCTGCACTAAATACCATATAACTTACCCAGTTATTTCATCATACGTTCAGAGAGGTTAGAGGCTGGGTGAAATTTCTAAATACAAACAGTTTTATTTCAAATCTTTCTCAATACGTTTTACCAGGGTTTCGACCTTTATTTCAGTCAATTGTCAGTAATAACCTTCTCTACACGACCTACTTCTCTGCGGAACTGTTTCACAAAAGTGGCTAATGCTGTTCTCGGGATTTCTTTGCAAAGTGGAACAAAAGTAACGTACTTTGACATTAATTCTACAACTAAAAACACATATTGTGCCTTTCATCGTTGTGAGCATGGATCCAGACAAGTCATTAGTGACGAATTCTTTCAAATGAGGTGGAACAATTTGGTATAAGGACACCTTATATGTGACGGTGAAGGTTTTCTGACAAACTTCGCACATACCGCTCCCTGCTGTTGAAACACACAGATTCGGCTAGCTTCAGGTAGCAGTTTCTAGCCCTAGAATGTCCATAGCTCAGATGATAATGGTAGATCAACTCACTAATTACTTCTTCTGAGATACGCAATACCCAACTGGGCTTCTCTGGGTGTTACCTATGGGAAAACATACTCCCTATTATTATATAGAACGTCCTTAATCTCACTTCCTTCTCGCTTTGCAACTTCTCATCTGTCATACTCAGGATTGAATATTTATCTTTCTCTCTGACGATGTTTGCAACAGCTGTTCCAATAAAATGTTCAAATGCAACACCACTCATATACGTTAAGTTGTATGTTTCTTTCATTTAAATTTGTATCGTTACCTCACATGTGCCCAACTGTACCACTGGAAAGCGCATCTGCAAGAACATTTTGTTGGCCCAGTGTTAAATCCAGCCTAGTCGTCAAATATGGGTCGTCTAGGGAACCTGCTTTCTCTGATCGCTAGACAATATTCAAACAAATCGTGTTAATGAGCTTTATTACAAAAGGAGAAGATTACAATACTTAACTTTGACTATTACACAGAAGTGTTGCAACCAAAGGGCTACATGCAAAATAGGCAATGTTCTTCAGTATAAACAATGCTAAGTCGCTGCTATACTAGCGCCTAGTCTAGGAGCTGCAGTTCAACTGGCCGCGACCAATCGGGCGAGGCGCTTACGTCCTCTTCACTCAGGGGCCGGTGCTGTAGCGTTGTCGTCCTGGAGAGGGGTCGGTCAGCGCGCGATTGGCTGACGTCTTCTCACAGCCGTCTCTTCTCTATCGCTCCCGACTGGCGTGCCATTGCTTGACTTTACACCATTACACCCAGTATGCAAATGATTTTGAAACTGAATTCTTGAAGTTACAATGTCCATCTCGTCGATCGAATATAGACCAGTTTAGCGAACATCAGGAACTGTAACGCTCTTTAATCGGTATAAATTTTGGTCTCTCGTCCAAAGAGATAGAAACTAACTTCAGAGAATCCTCATACTATCCCCAAACCTTCATGTTCAGTGACAGTGTAGTGTAGTAAAGCTTTATTGAGGATACGACTTGCAAATGCTATTGGCTTGACCGCCACCTCTACATTATCTTCGCCGGCCGAAGTGGCCGCGCGGTTCTGGCGCTGCAGTCTGGAACCGCGAGACCGCTACGGTCGCAGGTTCGAATCCTGCCTCGGGCATGGATGTGTGTGATGTCCTTAGGTTAGTTAGGTTTAACTAGTTCTAAGTTCTAGGGGACTAATGACCTCAGCAGTTGAGTCCCATAGTGCTCAGAGCCATCTGAACCATTTTACATTATCTTCAAACTTCTGAAGCAGAGTTACACCCAGACAACTCCGTGAACCGCCCAAGGACTTGAAGAACTCTTTACTAACATCTGGATGTAATAGTAGTGGTGTGTACACCACTGCCTCTTTTAATGCCTCAGATTGTTTCTGCATTTTGTCATCTCAGTTCCCGACCGCCTTCTTCCTTGTCAAGCTCCAAAACTGGGGTTTAGTTAGGCCTTCCATCTTAATGAATCGTTTATAAAAATTTACAATTCTCATTATGCATGTAAACGTCTCTTCGTCTCGGGTACCGTATATGTGGTATCGATAGCAATGATGCCACAGCATAGTTTCATAAGTTGGCACTATGAGACACCGACGACAGTGCACTCTATCCGGAGAGGGAGAGCTGCACGAGCTCCGCTCCAGATTCTGCCCATTTGATCAAGAGGAGACGTCCGGGACACTTCGCTTTAGTTTGAGACTCTGTTCATCTGTACAAAGTTATGTATGCCTCTGTATTTATTCAGGCTCCAGTAAACCACTTTTACTTACGTGCGGTACCGACGTGTTTTACCTCACCTGCTCCTACTTGATTCGGCCAACCTTTCAGTTTCCAGGAGCAGACCCACGCGCCGCCTTCCAGGTGGGATACAAAAGTATACTGTCTGTATCTGTTTTCCGGCTACTCAGAGCTCAAGTGAATGTTGCACACGAAACATTGAGTCCAAAAGGCAAATTTTTAAACACATAAATGTGGTATCACATAGCGATTCCCACCATACCGGTGTCAAAGTCGGCAACAGAACAGCAAGGTTCCGTCAGACGTTGGTGGCGGTCGTGTGGGATCTGGCGGACCCAATGGTGCGCACCCGCTGAACCACGCCTCCAGTGGCTTTGGACTATGAGCGCTCTCTGCAGCTGCAATGTAGGACAGCCGGCGGCAGCCACTCAGCCCACTCTTCGCTACTTGACACTATGCAGACGCCTACCAGTCGCGACTCCGACACCATCGTTCATGCGTTCACATTCAGAGAGCCTCGTCCTTGTTCACATTGCGATATGTAGATTCCGTTTCTTGCCGCGTTATTTATAATGAATCGTCGTATGCTTGGGGAACTACAAGTTACCTTGTCCGCTAATCATTTCTGCTCCTCTCCAGCTTTCCTAAGACGACGTTGCCGTGTCACTCTGTAGCTCACCTCCCCTCGCCGTCGTGCACGAAATCGTACACAGCAATAATACCTTAAACTCCACTGCAATTCAGTGTGCTTTATCTACGTCTATATCTGTACTCCGCAAGCCACCTTACAGTATGTGCTGGAACGTACCAGTATCACTTCCCCCTTATCCCGTTCCAGTCACCTACGGTTCATGGGAATAACGATTTCCGCGTTGGATCTAGTGTCTCTAATTTTATCATGGACTTTTCGAGAAATATTCGTAGCACGAATCAATATTTTGGTTGACTCTTCTAGGAATGTACGTTCTCAGAACTTGAACAGAAGATCATAACGTCAAGCAGAATTCCTCTCTGGCCGTGTCTGTCAATGGAGTTGGCTAATCATCTCCGCGACGCTTTCACGCTTACTAAGTAAACCTGTAATCAAAAATGTTGCTCGTCTTTGGATCGTCTCTATTTCTTCTATTGAGGATTCTTACAGAGAATCTCAGTCAGATATCTGCCTCACTCGTAATTAATTTTATGTGGATGTTCCACTTCAAATCACTCCATAAGCATATTCATAGATATTTGAGTAAATAACTGCTTGCAGTGGCTGTTCTGCAGTTTTTTAATCATACAGTTAAAGGTCTTTACGTCTATGTATTCGGAATATGTTACATTTTCTTATGTTGTGCGTCAATTTTCACTCCATACACCAAGCCCCGATCCTCTGTAGGACAGTCTGCATTTCACTACAATTTTCTAGCGTCGCGACTTCTATGTGTACAACAGCATCATATACGAAAAGCCTCGTGGAACTTTCCACGTTTTCAGCTGCGTCATTTGTATATATTGTCAAAAGTGATGGTCCTATAATACAGCCATGGGACACGTTCGAAGTTACTTTAACGTCTGACGACTTCTCTTCGTTCAGAATGACGTGCTGTGTTCCGCTTGCTAGAAACTCTTCATTCCAGTCATACATTTGGTGTGATATTCCACACGCTCTTATTTTGTTCGTAAGGCAGCCATCAGGAACTGTATGGAACGCTTTTCGGAAGTCAAGGAACGTGGTATGTACCTAGGTGCCTGTATCTACTACGTGGCCTGTCGTCTGTTGCGCGACATCAGTTGCTTTACTGTCCCTTGGACATGTATTTCGACAAGTGTCATTTTGTCGTTCGTGCGACGATTTGTAGGCGAAACTACGGTCTGATCTTTCTCTGTGAAACATCTTTGGAAAAGATATTTAGTATTTCGGCCTTTCCTGTATCATTCTTTTGTTTTAGTACCATTATGGTCACTGACTGTCCGGACTAATGGTTCGATCCATTTACTGATGTAACGTAAGACCTGAACTTCTTAGGATTTTCTGTCAAGCTGGCAGCTACAGGTTTTCTTTCGAGTTTGTTGAACGCTTCACACAGTCTTCCTTACACTAATTCTGAGGTCATCTGATTTTAATTTATCTGTGAGGCTTTGGCTATGTTTAAATTTGCAATGAGACTCTCCCTGCTTTCGCAACAGCTTTCTAACACAGCTGTCGAATCGCAGTGGATCTTTTCCATGTCTCACAATTTTGCTCAGCACATACTTGGCTTAAGCGTGTAGAACGATGCTCTTGAACTTTGTCCACTGATCCTCAACACAGTCAGTTCTGGAGATGAACTTGTCATGATGATCCGTCAGGTAATCTGAAATTTGTCACTTGTCGCTCTTAAATAGAAAGATTTCCTGCCTTTCTTTGTATTCCTGTGTACAGCCCTCATCGATGATGATGTAGTGGCCATTGGTCACTGAATTCCTGTTTTGCGCTAACTGAGTCGAAAAAGATCTGGTCTCTTTTTTAACCAGTAGATCTAAGACGTTATCTTCACGACTCGCTTCTCTAATTAACTGATCAATGTAATTTTCGAATAAGGCACTTAGAAAAATTTCACATGAGTCTCTGTCACCTCTGCCAGCCCTAATCACTTTAGTCACCCAATCTATAGCTGGTAAATTCACGCGAAATATTCTCCAAGTCGCTCCTCAACTGTTCCGCCGCTACTGTTGCAGAGGCAGAAGATCTATAAAAGCATCCGATGGCTATGTTTGACCCACCCTTAACACTTATCTTCAACCAAATTATTTCGCATTCTGAGTCTGCACTAATATGACTAGATATTATTGTATTTTTTATTGCCAGGAACACCCCTCCACCACTAGCGTTCAACCTATGTGTTGAACATTAAAACCGGAATTTCGAATTTCATTGCTATTAACCTCTGGTTTCTGTGGATATTGTTACCGTTTATAAGCGAGATTAATTCCGGAATATTTCCACAGATGATTATGCACTTAACTGATACTATACACTGATAATTCAAAACATTATGAGCACTGCCCAGTGTCTGGTGGCGTTGAGGCGAGTGACGCGGTAACTAAAGTATGTAAGCAGAATAGACACGGACAGGGGATAACCCTAGCGAAGATATGGACTGCAAATGGGGAAATAAATTGAAAAAAAATGGTTCAAATGGCTCTGAGCACTATGGGAATTAACTTCTAAGGTCATCAGTTCCCTAGAACTTAGAACTACTTAAACCTAACTAACCTAAGGACATCACACACATCCATGCCCGAGGCAGGATTAGAACCTGCGACCGTAGCGGTCGTGCAGTTCCAGACTGTAGCGCCTAGAACCACTCGGCCACCCAGGCCGGCAAATAAATTGAGATAAGCGACTTTGACAATGGGCATATTATTATTACGCAGAGACTCTGAATGAGTATCTCGAAAACGGTGAAGATATTCGAATGTTGACGTACTACCGTGATGAGCATCTACGGAAAGAGGTAGAAGGACACTGAAACCACCACTAGGCGCTAAATAGTTCGCAGAACGTAGGGTTCGGAGACTTGTCTTCCCTGTAAAGTAAGATAAGTGGTGATGTGTGGCATCTCTGTCGAAAAAGCACAATGCTACATCTACATACATACTCCGCAATCCACAATACGGTGCGTGGCGGAGGGTACCTCGTACCACAAATAGCATCTTCTTTCTCTGTTCCACTCCCAAACAGAACGAGGGAAAAACGACTGCCCATATGCCTCTGTACGAGCCCTAATCTCTCTTATCTTATCCTTGTGGCCTTTCCGCGAAATGTAAGTTGGCGGCAGTAAAATTGTACTGCAGTCAGCCTCAAATGGTGTTTCTCTAAATTTCCTCAGTAGCGATTCACGAAAAGAACGCCTCCTTTCCTCCAGAGACTCCCACCCAAGTTCCTGAAGCATTTCCGTAACACTCGCGTGATGATCAAACCTACCAGTAACAAATCTAGCAGCCCGCCTCTGAATTGCTTCTATGCCCTCCCTCAATCCGACATGATAGGGATCCCAAAGGCTCGAGCAGTATTCAAGAATAGGTCGTATTAGTGTTTTATAAGCGGTCTCCTTTACAGATGAACCACATCTTCCCAAAATTCTACCAATGAATCGAAGAAGACTATCCGCCTTCCCCACAACTGCCATTACATGCTTGTCCCACTTCATATCACTCTGCAATGTTACGCCCAAATATTTAATCGACGTGACTGTGTCAAGCACTACACTGCTAATGGAGTATTCAAACATTATGGGATTCTTTTTCCTATTCACGTGCATTAATTTACATTGATCTATATTTGGAGTTAGCTGCCATTCTTTACACCAATGCTGGTGCACGTACAGGAGTTTCGGAGCACACAGCTCATCGTACATTGTTGAACATCGAGCTCTGCAACAGACTACCCCTACGTGTTCACATGTCGACCCAACGACATCGTCAATTACGATTGCAGTGGGCACGGGACCATAGGGATTCCTCCGTCGATCAATGGAGATGTGTCGTCTCTTCGAAAGAATCATATTTTTGCTACACTAGGTCGATGGTAGTCTCGATAAACGCTATCATCGAGGTGAACGGCAGCTCGAAACGTGCAGCGCGCCACGGACGCAGGCTGGTGGGAGCAATATTATGCTATAGAAGACATTTTCCTGCACCTGCATGGGACCTGTGATAGTAATCGAAGACATGCTAATAGCTGCGAACCACCTGTATCCCTTCATGTTTGATGTCTTCCCCAACTGCGATGTCATATTTCAGCATTATAATTGTCCGTGTGTCGTAGTCAGAGCCGTGTTACAGTGGATTGAGGGACATTATAGTGAACTTACGTTAATGTCTCAGTGACTCCTTCGCCTGATGTAAATCCTATGGAGCCCATGTGGGTGGCTATTGGGCGCCATCACCGTGTACGCAAATTAGATGCCCGTTATTTACGCGAATTACATGACCTTCGCGTAGACATCTAATGCCATATACCCCAAAAAACCTACCAACAGACTGTCGTATACTCGACACGCAGAATCAGTAATGTACTTCGTTGCAAAGACGGACAAATCAGCTATTAAGAAGGTGCTCATAATGTTTTGGCTCATCGGGTTACTAACATTTTATTTCTCCTATATGTTACGACGAATCCCACGCTGTCTGGATTCGGAAGGAAACTTATTGGGCCTTTGAAGGGATTTCTATAATCTAAAAAGCCAATTGAGCACGGTACCCGCACTCCACTACTCTACAGGCCGCTTTCTGCGTGTAGTGCACGGCAATCTATTAAGGGGTACCCTAGAACTTTCCACCCGGTAGCGGACGTAGAGAAATTTGTATTCGACACGCTCGCGAAATAGTCTGAGTCTCTGGTTTACACTTTCCTCTGTGCTCCAAACCAGAGGACCGCTATCGGTTCTGGAAACGATGATGCAAAACCATAGCTCTGCTTCCACCCCGTGGGCGAGGCTGTCTTCACCAAATCAGCCATCTGCATCTAAGAACAGAGGATGGCCTCCGAACCCAGGCGACAAGCGTCCTTCGTGCTTACCCAGTGCACTGAATGGCTGGTGACAAAGCCTCCACCACATCTCGGATAAGACCCCCGACAAGCAAACAGTTTGAACACTGGCCTCCTTTCCTACCTAACACTGAAGCTCCCAATGAGAAGCAACCCCATCCTCTGCGCTTGTCGGGATCTCTCAGGAAAATCGGCCTCACTCCCAGTAGACGAGGCATCCCGTGCTGGTTCAGATGTACTTTCATCAGCAGGCAGTAACTCGAACCTGGTTTTAAGACGTAAGGGGATAGCTGTGCAGCTGGTTCCCACTTTCATCTTCTACCCAGAGATTGCCGACCCTTCGACTGTTCGCCAATCATCGTCAGATTACTGTCGACAGTAATGGCATTGACATCAGGGTTCCCAGACAAACACTACAGGCTCCAAAGGTGCCAAAGCGTTCTCCTCAGGTGCCCTAACGCCACCACAGCGCAGAGCAGGAGCCTGAAACCTGTCAACCGTAGTCAATACAGCTTCCAGCTGTTAACAGACAAAAGGATGGGGCCCCTCCACGCCCACACCAACGTGGTGACCAAACCAAAAGTTCTACTGTCACCCCCGTATAACATGTTAGCTTTTGAATCAGGAGTCACAGGATGCGGGCTGTGATGTTATCCATGCGTCTGGGAAAGATTACTCATTAACATGGTCCATTAGGAGATAGAAAGTGGACGAAAGCGATCGAAGGGTAGCGGTTGTAAGGGCAGAGGAAAAAAAGTGCCAAGGCAAGCGCCAAGGCAAAAAAAACCTCTGCGACAGTAGGACGGGTAGTAAGGGCAGTAGCGGCTTGCTATCTGCGACAGTGCATGCAAGGTGTGGTTATGTTAGTGCGACGTATCGTGCATCGTTACCTTTCTCGTTGCTGGAGCTCGTTGCGGGGCTTGCTGCAGTTGCTGCGTCCCTGCAACAGTTCAAGGTCATAGATCGGCTAAAGGCGCTGCAGTCTGGAACCGCAAGACCGCTACGGTCGCAGGTTCGAATCCTGCCTCGGGCATGGTTGTTTGTGATGTCCTTAGGTTAGTTAGGTTTAACTAGTTCTAAGTTCTAGGGGACTGATGACCACAGCAGTTGAGTCCCATAGTGCTCAGAGCCATTTGAACCACAGATCGGCTCACAGACAGTGTAGGGTGTGTGTGTGGCTGGTTTGCATGCTGTGTACAGTATGGTTTCCCTGCGGTTGCCTGTTTTTCGGCGGGTCGAGCATCTGGGGTTACCAATAGTAGCTGTGTTGCAGGGGCTCGCCAGTACTGTCGTGTTAGCGTGCTGTGGACCATAGATGTTTAGTTCCTACCCAATAGTGTCTCTGGTCTGTTACGCTTCCATCTATGGTTGTGGTCGTAGTTACCCAGAGTAAGGATGCAGTGTGCTACGCCTGTTAAGCATAGGGTAGAGTTCTTTGAGCCTCGCGTTTGCTTTGTTGGTCACGTGTTGAATGTGGTCCCCACAGAGTAGTTTCCGGTCCAGCCAGACACCGAGGTATTTGACCTTCTCGCGGAAACGTATTGGGTGTGCATGTAGTGATATTGGGCTGTAGTGCTGATGTTTGCGCAGTAGCTTCGGTCTTCTAGTGAACAGAACGGCTTCGCACTTGTCGACGTTTACTCTAACACGCGAAACAGTGGTCAATTCCCTTGCATCTGTACACAACAGCCGCAGGCCTTATCTATATTCAGTAAAAAAGAAACTGAAAAGAAGCTCTTGTGTCACAAAATGGAAAGTGCGAGCTGATATATGAACACTAGCTGACTCAAGTTAAGTGCACAGCACACAGGCAGACAACGAACTAAGAGTACTTCCTACATGACGGCTCCAGCTCTGCCTGCCAGTAGCTCACCTACATATCTGGTAACCTAAGCACTTTAATACCGTTAAATTTATGTAGCAAATTAAGCTAGCTTTTCCGGCCTGACTATCCCTGTATCAATACTCGTGTTGGTACGCCTAGAATCAAGATGAAGCCTCACAGATCCATCTACCTTCAGCACACACATTACAGGGTTGTTATAAAAACTTACTCCCAATCCGATAACACCTTGCTCTAACATAGACTCGATTTCCCTCGATACCTTGTGTCGGTTTACAAGTAGTCACGCAAAAAAGGGTCTTTGCGGTTCATCCTGAAATTTGTAAGTAAAGTTATGTATAGCTGCTGATCAACAGGAAAATACTCGCCTATTCCCGTATGGTATCTTTCTTATCCCATACATGCTTCTTCTGACTCTGTAAGTTCAATCTGCTAATCATATACCTCCTCTGTATTCATTCTCATCTCGTTAATCTCTCTTCTTGAATCAGTATGCACTTGGTAATCCTTGCCATAATACTTTCCTGAATGCACAGCAAACTTGAGGGACTCAGTCACTGGACCTAGTCCAGCCACTCACTCACGAAAGGCTAAAGTTTCCTCTTCCACATCGATTATTAATGTTGCAAACCCATTCCTCAAATTGAGATTAGCCTCACACTTGTTCAGGAAGTCTATCCCAAGGACTGCTTCTACTGCCAGTTTGGATACAATTAAGAATTTCACATTGAAAACGTGTTGTTGGAAGATCAAACTGACTTCATTTTAACATCAATACCCATACCCTGAGCATCTCCTCTAACTCTTACCTTTTGTAAAGGCAACATTAGTCATTTCATTTCAGCGCTGCAACGCACACAGGGTGGGTGACTGCTTAATCTTTGGCAGCTTCATCACTTAAGATGGCGCTGCAGATCCTCACATATGAACACTATCGGTGCATGTAATTAACTTTCCGGTCATGCCAGCTGCCTCTGATGTACTTCAGCTGCCGAAAATTTAGGTCAGGGGTGTCCACCTTATTGCTTACCTGGGCCTCATTGTGAGAAAGGAAGAAGATGAGTATCTTTGGGCCGCACGTAGTGTACTTAACATTTAACACTGACAATAACAGAAAAAACCGCTATGGGCCAATGGGTGTGGTGGTAATTTCATACTGAAAATATTCAATTTATCACAACTTTACATAAACGGAATTTTACGGAATTTTTTTACCGATTGTATGACAGATGCTCACTTCTTGGGCCGCTTTGATACTTGCTTTGGGCCGCAAGCGGCCCACGGACCACTGGTCGGACACCCCTGCTGCAGACACTGCAGATGCCGATACCGACGATGATGCTGCTACCGACGCTGATGAACTCAATATACTTATATACTAGTATATACTTATATTCTTCGGATATGTCCGAAAGAACAGACACTATATCCATATAAGGATATAGTTCTGGCAATACCGGCCATGATCTTCTCCTTCTGTGCGGATGCACACATATTACCCGAACTCTTGCCGTATTGGTAAGAATGTCTTCCACAAGTAATGAGTGTGTTGGGGTGGGACACTACGAATGTAATGTGTGGACATACAAGGTGAGAATGTGGGTCTCGCGGGAGGCGTGCGCGAGATAGTCCCTGCAGTCGCACTATCATCTGTGCCCTCGGTGACTCAGATGGAAAATGCGTCTGCCATGTAAGCAGGAGACCCCGGGTTCGAATCCCGGTCGGGGCACACGTTTTCACCTGTCCCCGTAGACATATATCAACGCCCGTCAGCAGCTGAAGGCATTAAATTAATTCTAATTGCGCTGATGAACTCAAAGTCACCGCTGGTTGTCTACGCAGCCGTGGCCGGTGCTGCTGTTCCTCGCACCGTCGTCGAGGTCTCCAGTGCTGCTGCTGTCCACTGCAGACGAACTCCGTACGCCTCTTCGTAGCTTCTACTTTCCTGAAGCTCCCACTTCCCCATACCTAACCTCTACTAACGATCCTCACGCATGCAATTACTGCAGAATCTTATGCTCGGAGCCGGGGCAAACTGCCTATCACGTAATGAATTTTGGACTTGGATCACATAATATTGTAAAGTGATAAAACTACAGTTGTAATTCTAAACAGATGAAATTCATATCCCGGACGACAAAACCCCTAACGGTGTTCTGCTCAGTAGTTGCTCTATAACCAGCAGTCCATACGAGCATACCAATTGCGAATTTACCTGATGTTTCTCGTACTTTAGGTAATTGGGCTATGCACGGCTCTGATTAAAAAGAATGACTCGACAATATCGAAGGGTCGAACCACATACGTCTGCTTTCACGTCCAGTACCTAACTCCCTGCAAATTATAGTCTGTAGCTGTGATCCTACAGTCAAATAGTCTATGTATTGGCTTGAACTGCGAATTAATAAATAAGCATAAATATAAAATAAAATATCAATGAATAATTTTAAAAAAGGGTCCCATTCTAACGTCTGTATTTGATGTAAATGACAGATGATTATGTTGAATATTGTTTAGTCAAGAAAATACATCTGAAATAAACAGAAAGAGGTCCTACGATATCTAATTAAAATACAGACAGAAAAAAACTTTATCAAATGCAGTAAAGTTTCGTTGAGAGAATCGTAGCGGAATCCCAAACTAAATAATCATCAAAGACTCGCAAGAACTAAGCCGATTTCGTTATCACAATACGCGAGCATTTACCAGCTCTCAATAATTCAGAGTTCAGTATCATAATTTACACGATACCTCAAGAGAGACAACGAGTAGAAAGTCATTCTCTGTCAGTTCTGTAATGGAATCGTAAAATGTCAGGAGTTCTGTAGTGGAGCACATTCAGACATATATTGGCATATGGAGGTAGAATATACACCTTACCCTTCAAAGTAATCCAACATATCACGTCAAATTAAACAATTATACATCAAGGATGTAGAATCCAAATCAAAATTATTCATTTAAAACACTGTTTAAATTTTGTATATACATCTTATTCCATAACTGGTTGTTCATTAAGTATGTTGTCTCGTTGTTTTGTCATATGGGTGTGTAATTCAATTTCTTCTCGAATACTAAATACTCTGCTTTTTCCTGCTTTATGGAGAATGGTAAGTTTCTGTTAATGTAATTAACAGAATGCTTGTATTCTCTTTAATGAGCACTGAACCCTGAGATATTGGTATCATTTAGATTAGTATGTTCTCTAAATCTCGTTTCAAAGTTTCTCCCTGTTTACACAACATTAATACATTCACTACATATTATTTTATATACACCTGACATGTTACAAATTTGGCTCCTGTCTATAGTGTGTACTGTATAAGACATGATCTTACATTGTTCTCTGTCCTGAAGCCAATCTGCTGTCTAATTTTTCGAAATAAATGGCTTATTTTGTCGGAAATGTGACCTCAGTATGGTAATGCTATAAGCTTTTCTTTTTCTATTTGCTTGCTCTTTTCTAATGTGATGTGGTTCCCATTCTTACACCATTCGTTCCGTTTTTTATATATAATATAATAACTAGTTTTGGGTCACAGCCATTGTGAGATGCTACCGGCTCCAGTGTATGTAATTCAGTATTAATTTTCATCTCATTTAAAGGGTATTTGATTAACCTGTCAGTCCATGAGTGGGAATATACGTCTTTATGGGACCGTGGACGGCAAGAAAAGTTGTGGAGTATGCAGTAAGACGTAGTGGGTTTCCAGAAAATGCTGAAACGGTGGGTCTCTCCTTCTGTTTTAACTGTTACGCCCAAAAAGTTAATACTCTCATTATCTTCATGTTCTATGGTGATAGTGATGTTCTTATGTAACTGATTAAATCTTTGGTAACATACATTGACAAAGACGTGGCAGAGCTGGTCAATATCCAAAACAATGAAGATGAGTTTGGTGGCATCAATGGCGTTTCCTGTGTTCTTGTACAGCTTTGACACGTGGACCGTGAAAACTAGTGACAAGAGCCGAACTCATGCCTTCCGTGTTGGTGGAAGATATTATGCCTACCAAGGACAGAAAGAAGAACCAATGGTTCGATTGCAGAAGAATGTAGGAGCACAAGAAGTTCATCTTCCCGTGTCAGCCTAATATACTCTCAGTTCCTGGGGTGCATTTTGAGAAGAGGAGGGCATAATTTAGAAGGGACCATCTTGCAAGGCAAAATCGAAGGCAGACGATCGTGCGGAAGAGCGGCAAATAAATGGTTAGATCAAGCAAAGAAGATTACCAGCCTATCACTTTGCATTATATCAAGAAGAGCTCAAGCTTTCTTTGGATGGAGACATCAACTCGAAGAATCAGTTACTTAAGAAATTAATGAAGAAATGAGGTTACGATATTCAACAGTGGATGAACCGAGGGATGGTGATGAGTAGAGATTTCCTCTCCTGACTACATATGAGGGTTGCCCAGAAAGTAGTGCACCATATTTTTTTCTTTGACAATTCTTTATTGAACATAATGAGAATTGCACACACGAAAGAATGGTGTTTTATATACACACCCTATTTTTCCACGTAATCTCCATCCCATTCCGCCAGTCCTTGTCCTGGTGGCGAAGCCAGTGATTCACTGTGTGCATCACCTCTTCATCGTCCTCAAAATATCTTCCGTGAATGGAGTCCTTTAATGGCCCAAACAAGTGGAAACTCGTTGCAACATGTCAGGTGCGACAGCCGTGGATGGTCTCCCCGACCGCTGCAAATCGGGGAACTCCGCCGAACCGCCTTCAGATGACCTCATCCTCCTGGCCCAGCGCCTAACTGTACTTCTGTCGACAGCAGATGCTCCAGAGACTTTGCACAAACGTTTGTGAATATTCCCCACAGTTTCTTTCTCTGCGGTGAGAAATTCAGTGACGGCTCTTTGCTTGTAACGAACATCACTTACAGAAGCGATTTTGAAACTGTCCTGCAGATACGCTATCTGTCTAAAGTGACGGAAACTTGGCTCGCTCACTCAGGAGACTTTAAATAATATATACGTAACGTTTCGCATTCGTAGCATTGTTTTCGGCTGAAAAAAAATGCGGTGCGTTACCTTCTGGGCAGCCCTCGTATATTGAGCTTCATGGTGGTATTGGTGGTCGTAATGTGGTGTTTATATTGCCCTATTTTCGAATGTAAACATTCAAGATCGATTTCCTAATTCAGGAATTGTTTCGTTATCTCAGCCACACCCTATCATTATTCAGTTTGGTACACTGATGAATTTCATTTAACTTTCAAGTGAAGTAGATGCCACTGACGCATCATGTTCTTAAATTCCATATTTACTGTCTATGCTTGGTCATGTCTAACTTAATTGTTCAATGAGTTAGTCGTACTGTATGTTTTAAAGTCAGTCAAAACATCAACATTGCAGCTCCATTCCCCATCCTTAATGCAGTTTTGGAGGAATAAGAAGAAGTGTCCATTAATGAAATTATATGTGATATTCAGTCTCCTAGATTAACATATTAATGAAAATAAGCTATGCATTGCAATCTTTAAAACTGTCAGATGCAACCAATAAATGGGCCCATAAATCAACTATTAAAGTGAAGGAGGGGAATACGTTAACGTAATAGGTTGATACATTTCATCTGATGATGGAAAATGTTTACCTGGCGACTCAGCCAGCAATGTCAGAGTGTTGCAACGTTTTATACGGCTCTCCTGCAAAAAGGTGGATTTCTGATAAAGTAGTAATCTTTCAGTGTCTGAATGCGTGTGGAGGAATCGCCAGCCCACTTTTCCTCAAGACCCAAAACCAGAGAAGGTAGCGATACTGGACGCTGGAGTCTGGAGTGAACGCGACTTTCTAACTAATCCTAAAGATGTTCCATTGTGTTCAGGTTGGAACTCTGGGCCGTCCAGTCCATTTCAGAAATTTTATTTTACCCAAACCATTGCTTTATGGCAGGATTACGAACTGTTGCTCTACGGTAAACAGAACACAATGCTGCACTTAGCATTTTCGTAAGAGTAATAAGGTTACTACTCCGTAACCTCGAAAAACATCCCCATATAGCAACATCACCTCCAATGTACTTCACTGTTGGCACTATATTCCCCAATCCACTGTCCACTAAGTCCCTCTTTACCCCACCTAAAGTGTCACTTAGCGTAAACTACAGAAATATGTTGCTTATGAAGAGCTGCTGGACAGATGTCTTCCATCCCTTTTAACTCCATACGCACAGTTATTGTGCTATCAGGACGACTAGAAGCAGTTTAGAACTCACCAGTGACTCCTTCCATTGATTTTGCGCGCTATTTTACTACCGGGGTCTACCTGGAACTGGTTTAGCTGTGGTTGCTCCATCGTGTTTCCACATCGCAATCACATCACCAAAAGTTGAGGTGGACAGATTTAAAATCGTTTACAATTTCGCTTTAGCAACATGTAGCTTGAGTCAGGTTAAAAAAAAAAAGCGTCGGTTTGTATCCCATTACAAAATACATTACTTTTAAAGCGGAATTTTGAGTGTCCATTCGATAGAGTGCTTCCAGATTAGTCCAGTGCGATATTCGTTTTATCGATATGTGTTAACATGAACCGTAAAAAAGGAAGAATAATCGGTATTCTAGCATTGACTGAGTGACCGAGAAGTGCTACTTCGAGGTCGTAGCATACAGCATGGGGCAGCGCTACTTAGTCATTGCCGGAGCAATGGTTATTCTTCCTGTTTTACAGTCCCTGTTAACAGCTCTATCAAATGGACACATAGAATTCCAGTTTTTTTCCCCTAATTGGAAACAGACTGTAAGTAGGCTGTTTATGTTTTCTTATTGGAAACGTTACGTAGCGCTCTGTATGAAAATCACTGGCTGTGCTGTGTGCAGTCTGTGGCTAGTTTCCATTGTTGTCTGCCATTGCAGTGTTAGGCAGCGGCAGCTGGATGTGAACAGCGCGTAGCGTTTCGCTGTTGGAGGTGAGCCGCCAGCAGTGGTGGATGTGGGGAGAGAGATGGAGGAGTTTTGAAATTTGTAAGACTGGATGTCATGAACTGCTATATATATTATGACTATTAAGGTAAATACATTGTTTGTTCTCTATTAAAATCTTTCATTTGCTAACTATGCTTATCAGTAGTTAGTGCCTTCTGTAGTTTGAATCTTTTATTTAGCTGGCAGTAGTGGCGCTCGCTGTATTGCAGTAGTTCGAGTAACCAAGATTTTTGTGAAACGTATAGGTTAATGTTAGTCAGGGTCAATCTCTCGTAGGGATTTTTGAAAGTCAGATTGCATTGCGCTAAAAATATTGTGGGTCAGGATAAACACAGTCTTGTATAATTGTTCAAAGGGGACGTTTCATACGTCGACCCTTAGCCGAGGATAGCTCACTGGAATCTTCTGATTTTTTCTTGTAGTTTGTGTAATTAGTGTAGATTTTGTTTATTGCTAGCGCGTAATTGTAGAGAGAATCTCCTTTGTAGTTGCAGTCTTTCATTGTTGTACAGTAAAACAGGTGTGGCACGCATGTAAATTTGCACCAAGTATTTCGCAGCTTGCAATTAACTACATATTATTTTCAGTGCTATGTTAATGTGTTCTCTTATTTTTGCTCTTCAAATTGTGTTTTTCTGTGTTATCGTGTGAAATATTGTGACAATAATGGCGTGTGAAAAACGTAACACTAGGCTCCAAAGTAAACAGAGAAATAATAGTGACGACGAGCGTAGCTTACCAGCACCGCTGTGTAATGAATTAACAGACATTCAAAGTAGTAATTTGGTAGCTGTGCATAGGGAAATGGAACGGGCGTCAAATAATGGTGTAGACAGTGAAACAGGTAGTGAACAGGGAAGCATTATCGATCGATCGGTCGGCAACAGCTCGCTTCAGGAATCGGGAATGACAGAACACAATATTGCAAATACTGTAGACTCAGGTTTTGGGTTCTCACCGTTTTCTCAAATGAGTCAAGACACATTTTTCGCTTGTCAAAATGTGAATGTTGCCGGTGCAAATTCACTGCCGAAAAGCACTGAGGAACATGTTTCAGACACCAGTGCATTGTTATTACAATTAATGCAACAAATGGGACAAAAGCTTCAAAAGTTAGACACAATGCAACAAAATCAGAGACAAACACAGCAAAAGCTTCAAAAGTTAGACACAATGGAACTAAATCTTCAAAAGTTAGACACAATGAAACAACACCAGAGACAAACACAGCAACAGTTAGACGCAATGGAGCAAAATCTTCACACCATGCTTGAACAAACACGTGAAGATTTAACTACTGAGTAACATAAAATCGAATCGAAATGTCAAAAAGACTGGAACGACGTAAAAACACAAATTTGTGAGCATTTTCAACCTATTTTTTCGCGGCATGAAAATGCATTACAGAATCACAAAGCAGCCATAAAAGAACTGCAAATTATTGTTCGTGAAAATCATGAGACCTTGCAAGCTAAAATTGACTCAGTTGCATCTACCGATTCGGTTACGCAACTTGCAAAAACTCAGGAAAACTTAAAGGACACAGTAGAAAGACACATGGAGGAAATTAGTTCATTATCAGAGAAAGTAGTTGAACTTTCGGATCAGCTAAATAACTTATCTACGAAGGTAGATGATAATCTGAATGACACAAAACCGGTAGTCTTTAATGACACAGAAGAGTGCGAACAAATTAGGAAATTCAAACAAAATCAGAATCAAATTAATACGCAACACCAAAGAGAAATCCGGGAAGTACAAGATCAGCTGACACAAGTAATACAAAAATTACCTATTTCAGAGGACACTCGCGCTCCAACACGGGAAGAGGGACTTAGAAATACGGAACAACCACAAAATAATAACACAGGACACTTCGAAAATTATGAAAGAAATTGGCAAGGCACACCGAATTTTCAGATGGAACCGCCGAAACGACGTAACATTGACCGACATGTGACTCGCCGACATGATGATTTTGACTATAAGCTGTTCATTACTACACGTAAATTCAAAACATTTAAGAATTCTGGCAACGACATTCATCCACAAGCATGGCTCCATCAATTCTCTCATTGTTTTCCTCCCAACTGGTCATTAGAGCACAGATTAGAATTTATGTGTGGCTACTTAGAGAATGAACCAGCTGTAAGAATGCGATCGGTCATTCACGATTGTCACAGTGAAGGAGAATTTTACCATGCCTTCCTCTCAGCATATTGGTCTCAAGCTACACAAGACCGAGTAAAACATAGCATCATAATGATGAAACATTTCGAACAATCTGAATTTTCCAGTCTTGTGAAATATTTTGAAGACATGTTGCACAAGAATCAGTACCTGTCAAACCCATACAGCCCCTCACAACTCATCCGCATTTGCTTACTCAAATTACCTGAACATTTACGACATATTATTTTGGCAGGACGCTGCAAAGACGACATTGAAGCTTTTCAGGAACTCTTACAAGAATTAGAAATTGACACTGATAATCGCGGAACGCGAAAACAGGAACACAACAATTACAGGTCACATCCGTCGCAATTCCGCGATGAAAGAAATAATAACTGGACACGACAAGGCTATTCTCACAACACAAATCGTGACCAAAACAGACACCACCCATATGACAACCGTTGGCAGAGTAGTAATAACTACAGGGAAAGATCACCTCTCCGTGGTAATGACTATCACAGATACAATCAGAGAAACAGACAATATGGGAACCAAAATAAATATTATCAAGGGAGACAGAATAACTTTAGACGCAACGGACCAGCGCGCAGTTGCGATTCAGGGAGAAGTTCTCCACCACGTGACCGACAAGAAAGAAACTATGGAATCTACGGACATGACGACAGACGATATAATCATAACGACAGACATGAATTTCATCAGAACTGGCGGGATTTAAACAGAGCAGGGCACTCTCGACAAGGTGAATTTGTAGAAGTTAGGCCTCCTAATCCTAATAACGACGCGCGCCAGCAAAGAGACAGACAATGACTCGCACAGCAGGCAGCCGCATGCGCCAGCTGGCTCAGAGAAAAATAACATAAATGCTAACCTTGAAAAAATTTCCAGTATTCCTTACCGACATATACCACACGATGATTCCGTTGAAGCTGGAGCTCTGCATAGTAGTAAGAGTAAAGGCTTGCACCACATTTCACATGTAAAACCGTTTATTGAAAGATAATCTGCTTTTTAACTTTGTCTTTGCCATATAACTTTTCACTTTACATTACTAGTATGCTTTGTCAGACTTAGAATCTGTTAACATGCAACAATGTTTGAAGTTAAATATCCAGTCAAGAACCAAGAGAACTTATTTCAACAGAAATTACGAGTGCATTGTTATTGTGAACAGACGACACAGTGTTATTGTGTGTGTACATTCTTGCTTGTTAGTTGCACGATTACGTAACGTCTATAAGGCTCACATACTTAGAACATTTACCAGTACTACTAATGAGATTTTAATGCAACATTTTGGTTTACTTGAAAATACATTCTGGATTTAAAGTACTTTCTGTGAGATACCAGATGACACAGTGGTTAGTTTATGTGACAGCTACACGATTTTGTCACGACGCTATTAATGAGTGACAATTTACAATGTTGCTTTTGCACTGTTTCTGTTTTATATCTGCACAGTTTTCTGTTTTATTCTGGAAAGTAAAACATGTTTTAGTAGTAACTTTTGTGGTATAGCTACAATGAGACAGCCTTTTCCGTAGCACAACAATACATTACAGTATAGTACTTTCTTGATCATGGTACTGTACGTAATAACTACGATATCTATACACATAGCATTTCACTTTTGTTTATTACGATGTGAGTACATTGACTTCAGCCGAACTTTGCTTACAGAGGACGATAACTACGACACTTCCACAGAATTATCTTACGGCAAGACGCACATTTAGCGCTAAAGGACACGTATTTGAGTGATTAATTTTGTGCTTAAAACATTTATTTTTTTAAAGATTTTTGAATTACAAAGAAAGTTTTCCGTGATACATTTTATTCCATTTCTGTAATCTGTAACACCTGAGTGTATAATTACATTAATCCTCAGGGGGTACACGCCTACTTTGTGTACCATGTATTTGGCAAGCACAAGGAGCCCTAGCTAATATGGTATTTGCTTATACAACTTTACACATCGGTACCATATTTCTCTAACACACAAATTACACAGCTATCTGATCATTTAACTGAGAGATAAATATTTTTTTTTACTACATCAGTGACACATGTTTACGCAATTACACAGTTGGGTAACTTCACACTTACGAAATTGTATTTTGTCTGTACTTTGTGAACTGTTCATATTTTTTCCGACCCATTGTGATATTATGAGAGCTTTGAATGATGTATTTGGTATGGGATCATGATTTTTAAAGTACGTTTGAGGTAGATGACACTATTGAAATGAGCAGAGAATTTTTTTTAGGTTTTGAAATTATTGGAGGAAGCTACGACGATTTTGAGATTTGACTGAGGTGTTACGATGTTATTTTTACGACGATGTGTATTATGCTATTGATGAATGTTTATGATCAATAAGATGATGCTACCGTAAATGAGGAATTTGATTATGCTACGTATTTATTTTGATGAAATATTGAAGAAGTGTCGACGAATATGTATATGTGTAATAAGGTAAGGAATAATGAGTAGTGGTTAGGGACTCTGACTTGTGAAAAAGGATGTTGGAAACCAAGAATCGTACTTTAAGAGTTATGAAAAGGATGTAAATGCGTGAATGTACCACAATGCCGACGAAAATTTTTTGGACACTGTTATTTTCACAAGATTTTGTTTCTACACATTTGCAACGCAAATTCTCGACCCGTGAAATTTTGTATATGAGACTGCCACTGTAGTGCAAACTGGTGGTGTAAATATTTCAGTAAGAAAGTTAAGTGACTTTCACGTAATGCGTCGTGGGCAGCTGCGCGACAGTCGCCAGGAAAAAAGCCATTAGGTGAAAAAAAAAGGGGCCGTTATCCTCGCTATTGACATTTCTTTGTAGAAAGCATCGCAAATACGACACGCTCATTACTTGGAAACATGATTACTCCTACTTTGTGCTACTTACTGAAATGCTTATGAATTGATGGGAAATATTCGTACATCTGCACACCTGATTATGGCAAGTGTCTTTCTACGAGAATTGAGAGAATTTCTACTGACTTATGAAATGCCACATAGCTGTTGAATGATGTTTTTATGCTTTGCTTATTTCATTTGATATCTGTTTTCCAGCTGTGTTGCAGCATTGGTTTTATAAAATAAAATTAAATGCATTTGCTAATGTGAACACTTTCTGTCAACAGATCTATTAAATAGTTACTTTATGATCCACATTCTTCGAAAAAGGAGCTCTTGGAATGGAAAGAACAATAAGAAGGGACTAATAACAGTAACTGTATATATAATTTTCTTTTCAAGTACTTGGTAATTTTTTGTAGAATTAGTTTTTGTGGTGCACCACTTTAATGACATAGATATTAAGATGTGAACAGACATTTCCCTTATCTGCGTTGTTGTCTTTAGTGTACTATTTTTTCTGCTTGAGCTATGTTATGTTTAGATATAAGTTATTGCATTTGCTGCTGCTGTTTGCCAGGCATAGTGCTACTAAATTTCACTTTGTATTACTCTGTTAAGCTAGTTTTACTACTGATTTATTCTTCTTGTTGCTGCACATTGGCTCATTTTAGTTGTAATGTTGCATTGCTTGGTAATTTAGATTTACTGTAGCTTACTTTGACAATTTCCATTTTTTTGTCATTGCTGTTTGTGTTAATTGTTTTGTGCTGCTGCATTGCCTCGTCCCTTAGTTTAGCATCTGAGCTCAGTAGATTTAAGTTAGCTTAAGATGGGGTAGGCCATATAAGAGAACAAGTTGTGATGAATTGGAAGAAATGCATTGAGAAGCTATAACAAAATGGTTTGGCCAAAAAAGTATTTTGAAAGAGGATATGAACCAAAAAAGTAGGGTTTAGGTACAACAGGTTTAGGTAGGATTTTCTTGGAAATAAATGATGAGATAAGATAATGGAAAATAAATAATGAGGTAAGAAATATGTGAAACATATAAATACAAAAAGCATGCTTGGATAGGATTTTTTTGGTGGAAACAAATGTTGAAATAAGACGAAAGATCTATGGAATGAAGTTTTGGGTTGGACTGCAGTACCAAATGTCACACTGAAAACAAACCCTGCCCTGTATTTTTGTGTTATTACACTATGTGAATTTGTGTTTTTCATGTCTTAAAGTGTTATGTTGTAGAATTTTTCAAATACTATGTTATTTTCTTCGTAAAGATGTTTAGACATTATTTATTCTGTTTTGTTTTAATGCTCATGTTGATGTTTCGAAAGTCATTCTGATCTTTTATGTATGTACTTATGTCATAATTCTTGTAACACTGATGTACATGTTTATTTCTATTCTTTTGTAAAGCCTGTTTTACTACAAATGTTATCTGTATTGTTATGTTCTTGAATGTGGTATTTTGCACCTTTGTAATTGTATTCTTATGTTGTGAATTTAAAATTGTAATTGACACCAGTTCATCAAATTAAGTAACTTGTAAGTTACATTTCACTGCACACGTTTCTGTTGGTCATAGTATATGGACAATATGTGAGAAGTAGGGACTGTTACTGTTTGCATGTGTGTTAATAATTCAGCAAGGGACTGGATAACAGCATTGCTGGTTCTAAGGACAATTCCAAAAACTTTGTGAGTGCACAAGTGGTGGTTATGGACTTGCTATATTATCCGCAAGACTCTTCAATGGTGATTGTGCACCTGCACAGTCACAACAGATGGCTGCTGGCCATCTCTACAAGGACTACAGTGGGTCTGCATCTTTGATGACCCACCAATACCATTATTTCTACAAGGACTGCAGTGGGTCTGCACCTCTGGTGGCCCACCAATACCACAATCTCTACCAGGACTACAGTGGGTCTGCACCTCTGGTGGCCCACTAATACCGTAATCTCTACCAGGACTACAGTGGGTCTACTCTGTGATGACCTACCTACCAATATTCTTCAAAACGTCGAATGACTCTGCTGTGGGTTTGCTCTGTTATGGCCCATTACCTGTCAGCATGTCAAGAGTCAGCACTGTCTTTCCGTTGGAAGGACAACACTACTTCTTGAAGACAGCATGGAAATCCACTACTTCCGTGTGCATTGTCTTTTACTGCTCAGACTTTGAGAAAAGAAACGGCAGTTTTACTGTGATGAATGATCAGGACTGTCTTTATGGATTGTGAGAAAATTTTAGCTTTTGACAAACATTGTATCAATAAGTTTGTGCATTTGATATCTTTGTTAATGCAATTAGGAAAAATTTTGTCAAATCATTATTGGCCACTGCCCAAAACAATTTGTAAAATTTTTTGTGGGGAGCATGGGGACTATGTAAGTAGGCTGTTTATGTTTTCTTATTGGCAACGTTACGTAGCGCTCTGTATGAAAATCACTGGCTGTGCTGTGTGCAGTCTGTAGCTAGTTTGCATTGTTGTCTGCCATTGTAGTGTTGGGCAGCGGCAGCTGGATGTGAACAGCGCGTAGCGTTGCGCTGTTGGAGGTGAGCCGCCATCAGTGGTGGATGTGGGGAGAGAGATGGCGGAGTTTTGAAATATGTAAGGCTGGATGTCATGAACTGCTATATATATTATGACTTTTAAGGTAAATACATTGTTTGTTCTCTATTAAAATCTTTCATTTGCTAACTATGCCTATCAGTAGTTAGTGCCTTCTGTAGTTTGAATCTTTTATTTAGATGGCAGTAGTGGCGCTCGCTGTATTGCAGTAGTTCGAGTAACCAAGACTTTTGTGAGGTAAGTGATTTGTGAAACGTATAGGTTAATGTTAGTCAGGGCCATTCTTTCGTAGGGATTTTTGAAAGTCAGATTGCGTTGCGCTAAAAATATTGTGGGTCAGGATAAGCACAGTCTTGTATAATTGTTCAAAGGGGATGTTTCAAGACTAACGCGTTCCTTTGACACTGGGCGTCGCATGAAACTTGTTTGGACTGATTCTAGCTACACACAGAAAAATCGAAACTGCAAATATCTGCCGAAAAGCAAAAAAAATGAGCCAGACGATTCTTACGTTGTATATATGTACACTATTGGCCATTAAAATTGCTACACCGCGAAGATGACGTGCTACAGACGCGAAAGTTAACCAACAGGAAGAAGATTCTGTGATATGCAAAGATTAGCTTTCCAGAGCATTCCCACAAGGTTGGCGCCGGTGGCGACACCTACAACATGCTGACATGAGGAAGGTTTCCAACCGATTTCCCATTCACAAACAGCAATTGACCGGCGTTGCCTGGTGAAACGTTGTTGTGATGCCTTGTGTAAGGAGGAGAAATGCCTACCACCACGTTTCCGACTTTGATAAAGGTCGGATTGTAGCCTATCGCGACTGCGGTTTATCGTATCGCGACATTGCTGCTCGCGTTGGTCGAGATCCAATGACTGTTAGCAAAATATCGGATCGGTGGGTTCAGGAGCGTAATACGGAACGCCGTGCTGGATCCCACCGGTCTCGTATCACTAGCAGTCGAGATGATAGGCACCTTATCCGAATGGCTGTAACGGATCGTGCAGCCACGTCTCGATCCCTGAGTCAACAGATGGGGACGTTTGCAAGACAACAACCATCTGCACGAAGAGTTCGACGACGTTTGCAGCAGCATGGACTATCAGCTCGGAGGCCATGGCTGCCGCTACCCTTGACGCTGCATCACAGACAGGAGCACCTAAGATGATGTACCCAACGACGAACCTGGGTGCACGAATGGCAAAACGTCATTTTGTCGGATGAATCCAGGTTCTGTTTACAGCATCATGATGGTCGCATCCTCGTTTGGCGACATCGCAGTGAACGAACATTGGAAGTGTGTATTTGTCATCGCCATACTGGCGTATCACCCGGCGCGATGGTATGGGGTGCCATTGGTAGCCGTCTCGGTCACCTCTTGTTCTCATTGACGGCACTTTGAACAGTGTACGTTATATTTCAGATGTGTTACGACCCGTGGCTCTACCCTTCATTCGATCCCTGCGAAACCCTACATTTCAGCAGGATAATGCACGACCGCATGTTGCAGGTCACGTACAGGCCTTTCTGGACACAGAAAATGTTTGACTGCTTCCCTAGCCAGCACATTCTCCAGATCTCTCACCAATTGAAAGCCAGCCGGAGTGGCCGAGCGGTTCTAGGCGCTACAGTCTGGAACCGCGTGACCGCTACGGTCGCAGGTTCGAATCCTGCCTCAGGCATGGATGTGCGTGTTGTCCTTAGGTTAGTTAGGTTTAAGTAGTTCTAAGTTCTAGGGGACTGATCACCTCAGAAGTTAAGTCCCATAGTGCTCAGAGCCATTTGAACCATTTGAACCAATTGAAAACGTCTGGTCAATGGTGGCCGAGCAACTGGCTCGTCACAATACGCCAAGCTGCATGGGCAGCTGTACCTGTACACAGCATCCAAGCTCTGTTTGACTCAATGCCCAGGCGTATCAAGGCTGTTATTACGGCCAGAGATGGTTCTTCTGGGTACTGATTTCTCAAGATCTATGCACCCAAATTGCGTGACTGTAATCACATGTCAGTTCTAGTATAACATGTTTGTCCAATGAATACCCGTTTATCATCTGCATTTCTTCTTGGTGTAGCAATTTTAATGACCAGTTGTGTATACACATTTACTACCTAAAAAGTAGAGAACTCAGAAGGTGATAAGGAAATGAAATGAAAATTCAAGTTTTGAGAGGGCATGTGATGTTATTTCAGTGATTACTAATTCGAGTAAAATCTAAAAAGAATTTGTTAATGTAAACGCACTTATCAGTATGAAGCTGCACCGCCTCTGGCCTGGACGCATGCACTGATTCGGGTGCGAAGATTGTCACAAGACCGCTGTATTATCTTATGAGGAAAGTTGACCCACAACTGTTGTAACTGGTCCTTAACATCCTGGATACTAGCAGTGGGACGGAGTTGACGTCCAGGCTGGTCCCCCAAATGTTCTACTGGGTAGATCTGGGGATCCTGCTGGTCCCAAGAGTGCCTGAACTTCACGCAGACAGTTCGTAGAGACACGTGCCATTTGTAGATGAGCATTGTCCTGTTGATGCAAGGCACCACGATACTGTCACATAGGAGATAACACATAAAGACGTAGGAATCTGTCACGTACTGTGTGCCACTAGAGTTCCATCAATCGTTACCAACCGTGACCTAAAGTCACACCACATGCTCCCCACACCGTCACGTCAGGAGTAACACCGCTGCGCCTCTCCAAAACACTGGAAGAATGAGACCCCTCCCCAGTTCACCGCCATACTTGCCAATGGTGGTCATCCAGGGTGTTGCAGAATCTCGATTCATTGCTGAACACGATGCGACGCCATTCATCAGCATCCATGCTTCCCGGTCATGGGACGACTCCTAGCGCAGCCGTATATAGTGGGGTGTTAATAGCAACCTACGAATGAGACTGAAATTACCTAGTCCCACTGCTGATAGTCTCTGGACAATGGTGCTGGGTAACACAGCATGTTGCAGGGAGTCAGTTACTTGTTCTCGGACGGTAGGTGCAGATATGAACGGGTTACAATGTGCTTAGTTGAGAATATGGTGATCCTCTCTTTCTGTGGTCAGACGTGGTCGTCCAGAACCTTATGTTCCTATGCAGTCCAACACAGGGCCACTGAAACATCCGAATGCACCACAAATCGGTGTATTACATGATTCGTCAAGCCAGCCAGATGAAGACCAACAATGAGGCCTCTTTCGAACTCCGGCAGGTCCTGATAACGTTGTCTCATGTAAGTACGCAGCATCCACGAATCATTCATAGTGCACACTCATTATCTGACGTTGTTCACGCCCCTGATATACGTTACCTAGCCTGCTAACAACACTAATGAAGTCTCGTGGTCGATCTACTTGTAACAGAGAACTGCAACACTAATAATTTACATACCTGCCGACGGTATGTATGTGTACGAAGTGACTTCCGACCATTTATTCTGGATGGTTCATTGTGTCAGGCAAATATATACATCGCTATGACTGCTTAGTGATGGAGCCTTTGTGGTTTAGTAGGTAAACTGGACTACACACAGGCTACTAATCACAATTTCGTGAAGTCTGGACATCGTTAATATCGTGACGGCCATCACCTGCACATTTCTTCGTCGTCATCTGTCTTCGGTGACCTCGCCATAACCTCTACTGTCGTTACTGTGGTCTTCTTTTGTGTCACCACTTCCATTACCTGTTTCTTTGAGTCCTCATACCTACATTCTTGACTATCACCTGTCGTAGTCAGTTGTCCCTGTAATCAAAGATTAATCACCTCGCTTCCACACCATCAACAGTCATCTAAATACACTACTACTCTACCTCTAAATATACATATTCGTACGCCCTATTCATTATCCTTGCTTGTTTCTCCTGCTTTTTCAGCCTACCTCGCTGTCAGAGCCATTCATTTTTTTTATCATGCTACATATCCCTAACCATCAAACTTAACCTCTTTTCCTCTTCTTGTCAATGTAGCATCAACAGACCTCACACTTCCACTATGAAACTAGCCACATCCACTTTAGCCACCTACACATTAGTAACAGCTTCAACTACACTAGGAACCTTAGCCTCATCAGTAACTTCACCATCAACCACTACTATGAAATTACCACACTCCAGGTATTAAATCCCAACTTACATACTTAGAAAACTTGATGCAATAGTATTCCCAAGGTAAACTAAGCACTGAGAGCTCACATACCCCGAAACCCAAAAAACCCTGGCTCAACTCTCTCCATAAATCAAACGCATAATCAGATCCCTGCCCACTTCGGGATCTTACCCTTCGCTATCATATAATAAAGATTGGTCGTCAAGCTCCAAAAGATATCCTGCATCATTATCAGCAGAAACTGCAGTTTAAGCCAACGGTATCAAGACAGTGCCATCTGTTGTAGTAACACCTCAATATCTGACTCGTCTTTTATGTTCTTGTGGGCTCTTGTTTTTGAATAAATGTGAATGGTTGAACAATAGTCAGACGACTGTTGCCTGCCCGACCGAAATAAGGGAAATAAAACTGACTGACACGGGTTAACTGTAGACACCCGTCATTTTCATTTAGTTGCCATCGAATGATCTGTGGACTGTTTAAAACGTTGATCTCGACACCGGTACAGGTAGACTTCAAATAACATTCCACTTATTCATATAAGATAGTGCACTGTCTCCAGTGACTGTCATTCCTTCCTCCTACTATTCCATTCGTTTCTTTGTCTCAGTTAGCTTGTGCAGCTTCTCGATCCTAAATGGTCAGTTGCTTTTTTTCTTTACTAATACTCAGTGCGCCCCTAGAGGCTACAGGGATACGGCCACTTACTCATTTACGTCAAAATCAGTAAGAAGTCACCGTAAATAAAACTGGGTTTTTATCATGGTTTGACAATGACAATTAACGCGGCCTGTTGCAGCTTGAGTCATTCTACTACGTTTCTGCAGCTTTGAAATTGAATTAAACAACCACAAATGAATTTGCTTCATTTAATGTTTATGGATGTCTCATCGGTGTTAACTAGTGAGATCTAGTTGTATTTCCGAGACACAAACGAACGAATTTCTTTTGCGTCTTTCAATACACTACCCTTTCGCTAAATAAGCAAGACATGTTAAAATTTGCAAGTACAGATAACACATTAAACGCAAATTACATTTGATTCTAAACTATCAAAGGGGAAACTATTCCGCTTACCTCGCTGTTAATGTATTTCAAATTTTATAATTCGGTCTATTTTCTTGTTTACACAGATTTCACGTCTATTTCGGATCATAAGCTCCACAATGACATTGTTCATTGCTTAGTATTCGTAATGTTAACTCATACGATATATTCGTCAACACGGTTCACTTAAAACATACTTCTTCCTGATTTTACTGGACTTGCTGCAATTTTGAGCAATATGGTACAGCAAAACCGAGCTTCTAGTGGTAAACATTATATTAATGAGTGTTCTAATTAATTTAAATGAACAGTGTGAACTAATACTGACCTTAACGTCTATGAGATAATCGCGTTACGGTTCGAATTAAATTTTTACGTAGTATCCCTTGCAAGCAGAAGGGGAAACTAGCTGAGAGACTTGTTTTCTTTCTTAATGGCCATCATTAGTGGAGAAGTGGAATTTGCATGAGGGCAACATTAGCGAAGACGTCGTTCCAAGTGGAAACAAAGGAATTCTTAGCAACTCGACTGTGAAGCTGAGAAAGATGTTTCATCAAGCCACTTTTCAGACCTCTCCGGTAATTTCTCTTTTTTTCTCCTCAGCTGGCTAATGCTGACAGACATAAAAGTGGGGTGCTAATTCAGCGCACTCACTACCAGACAGATTTCCGCCGAAAGGACAAAATGAAGTCGGCGAGACGCATCTCCCGACGCCCGGCAGCCTTGCTCCTGTTGTCTGCGATTTTTCACTTAATGAGTTTTAGCTTCTCAGGTTACACAGATGGTGTATGCTCCTGGTTTTGAAACCACTCGGCGCATAACAACGAGGACAGTTTTACTGGACTAAAATTCCGCTAATTAGATATGGTTGCTGCTAAGACATTTTGTTCTGTAAGAATATATTCCGGGTTGACAACTAGAATACGAGAATGTTATTCTACAATGATGGCAGATTTCACTCCTTTGATTATGTTAGTAAAATTAAAGAAATGTATGTACGTAAATATACTCTGCAAAATTCGCACCTTACCAAAACCTGCAACATTCTGTTTCACTGTATTTGTATGGGGAGAGAAAAGTAATTTTATATGCCACCATTTGCACAGTACTATCTTTTACTCTCATATCTACACGATACATACATTGGAGCCCGAAATATTGTACTATCTGCTTCCGGTACCAGTTCACTAAATATGTTGTTGTTGTGGTCTTCAGTCCTGAGACTGGTTTGATGCAGCTTTCCATGCTGCCCTATCCTGTGCTAGCTTCTTCATCTCCCAGTACTTACTGCATCCTACATCCTTCTGAATCTGCTTAGTGTATTTATCTCTTGGTCTCCTTCTACGATTTTTACCCTCCACGCTGCCCTCCAATTCTAAATTTGTGATCCCTTGATGCCTCAGAACATGTCCTACCAACCGGTCCCTTCTTCTTGTCAAGTTGTACCACAAACTCCTCTTCTTCCCAATTCTATTCAATACCTCCTCATTAGTTATGTGATCTACCCATCTAATCTTCAGCATTTCGAAAGCTTCTATTCTCTTCTTGTCCAAACTATTTATCGTCCATGTTTCACTTCCATACATGACTACACTCCATACAAATACTTTCAGAAACAACTTCCTGACACTTAAATCTATACTCGATGTTACCAAATTTCTCTTCTTCAGAAACGCTTTCCTTGCCATTGCCAGTCTACATTTTATATCTTCTCTACTTCCACCATTATCAGTTATTTTGCTTCCCAAATAGCTAAACTTCTTTACTACTTTAAGTGTCTTATTTCCTAATCTAATTCCCTCAGCATCACCCAACTTAACTTGACTACGTTAAATTATCCTCGTTTTGCTTTTTTTGACGTTCATCTTATATCCTCCATTCAAGACACTGTCAACCGCTCTTCCAAGTCCTTTGCAGTCTCTGACAGAATTACAATGTCATCGGCGAACCTCAAAGTTTTTATTTCTTCTCCATGGATTTTAATACCTCTTCCGAATTTTGCTTTTGTTTCCTTTACTGCTTGCTCAATATACAGATTGAATAGCATCGGGGAGAGGCTACGAACCTGTCTCACTCCCTTCCCAACCACTGCTTCCCTTTCGTGTCCCTCGACTCTTATAACTGCCATCTGGTTTCTGTACAAATTGTAAATAACCTTTCGCACCCTGTATTTTACCCCTGCCACCTTTAGAATTTGAAATAGAGTATTCCAGTCAAACTAAATATGTAGGTAACAGAATTTCAAGAGAACAGTGTCGTTCTACCAGACCCCCATTCACTTTTCCTGATCACCTCTGTTACACTTTCGTATCTGCCGTTGTGACCCGTTACGACCGTAGCAACGTGTCTCCGTATTTTTTCGATGCCTGTTTTTGCGCCTACGTGATAAGAACTCCTGAAGTTGATGTAGTACCCCAGAATAGAGAACACCAATGTCTTCTACGTCGCTTCCTTTACTGAGACATTATATTTTCCCAGTTCGTTACAATCATCCGGCGAGGATACTTTCCTGTAGACATCAACATCATCAGGGCATGGTCAAACAGTATTGGCCCAGCTATCTGAAAAAAAGAAAATGTGTACTGAAACCATCAGCAGCCCAGTTACGCTTGCTTGGAACCTGTTTGATATGACTTTCACTTCCGCTGAACATTCACAGTCCAGAAAAACGTATAGGTTTTATGAGTCAGAATCTCTTCTGTTTGTTTGTGAAGGTTCTTCCTATGATCATGTCTTGCACGTCACTGTCGAGCGCTTTTCAGAAATATAGGACCCCACTATTTTTCAGCCGTATGTATGAAATTCCTTACGTTTTTGGGAGAAGTCTCCGTTCCTCCAGGACTTTCATAGTGTACGAGCTACAAACAGATGTCAAGGATACTAACCTGTATTTGTCTGCATCGGTTACTTTACCTTCCTTATTACGGGTATAACAACCATTCATTAACGTGGTACTATTAGCTGCATGAGAATTTTTCTGCAAATGAGCTAGGATTGGAAACAACTGCATGGTGGATTTAATGTAAAATCAAACAGCTATTCCATCACAGTCCAGCACCTTATTCATGTTGCGTAGTTTCAATTTTTTAGCACACTAGGCAGCATTGATATACTTTTTAGGTGTTTTACAAAGTATTACAGTAGAATTTTGTACAGTCACCACATTATTATCTAGAATAACCGACTGAGAGAGGTGGCGCAGTGGTAAAAACTCTAGACTCGCTTTGGGAGAATGGTGTTTCAACTCCCAGGCCGACCATCCAGAATTTGGTTTCCAGTGATTTCCCTTAATGGCTTCAAGCGAATGCTCTTCCAGGGCACGGTCGATTTTCTGTGCCCCTCCTTCCTCAATCCGAGTTTGTGTCCCGCCTCCAACGATCTCGTCGTCTGCATGAAGCTAACCCTGTCTTCCTTTCTCCCAATAGCTCCGCTGCTGCACAACGGTGTTCGCTGCTTCGTGTTCATTCATTTGCAATGGTGTCGGTTATGGAAAATTTGTAAATTTGTGGTAAGGTCTTATGGGGCAAAACTGCTGAGGTCATCGGTCCCTAAGCTTACACACTACTTAAACTAACTTACAGTAAGGACGACACCCATACCCATGCCCGAGGGAGGACTCGAACCTCCGACGTGGAGGGGGGGGGGGGGGGGGAGCCACGCGGATCGTGACAAGGCGCCCAAGACCACGCGGCTACCCCGCGCACCGGTGTAATTAATTCATTGAATAAACTGGATTTGAACTTCAGCAGTTGAAGTTCATTTTTTAAAACAGCTTCCAATGACTGGAGAAATTTGTAACCAAACATTTCAAAGAAGATGTACTAAATTATCAGTTAATGTACTAATATGTCCTGGTTTTTCTTAAAATAGTCCAGCTAATAGATAATGCCTTGCAGGAGCCTTGATACAGGCAAGGCTACAGAGGAGGAGGGAAACGTTCCTAAGTACGGCATAATGAGGAGAGGGTGCACTCACCTTCAGAAACACACTTTTAAGAATTTAATACATTTCAGTCATGCAATTCAACATGCTCTAGACTACTGGCAAAGCTGACAGCAATATATCGATTAATTCTATGTGGAGCAAACTGTTCGAGATAGTGCTCAAAAATCCTCGCCAATCAGAAGAAATAGTAGCTCAGCTCTACGATTCATGTTGCACATCGATGCAAGAAGAATAGGAAATGTGTGAATCAAATGTAAGTGTAGAACTAGAAACTTATTTAAGTACCTTCATATACCTTGCTATTTCTAAGAGCTTATAAACAAATAAGTGTAGCTATAGCCACCCACTGCATGTGTAGTCGTTTTATTATTTAAGTGTTTCACAAAAGCAAAAGTACTTTGTTTCATCGGACTAGTTACTGGGCGCTGCTCATCATCAGCAGTACCTGTGTTACACAAAAGACACATATTTCTTATAATAAATTACTTAAAGTGTATCGTTGTCACCACGACTGAGAGTATGAGGCATCCTCATCACAAGAGCCTTGTAGCACCCCAATGGTCCTGTAATGGTACTGGAAACGTGGAGAAGGCAAGGAATGGGCCACAACTGCCCAGTAATGTACATACTTTCGATGTTGTGCCTTCAGCCAAAGTGCCGGCTATTTCAAAAGAATTTACAGGTTGTTTATGGAATAACCTGAAATAGATTTACAGAATGCAGTCATAGTCCACCACTAGAGAAAGTAAAGCCAAACAGTTCAAATGGTTCAAATGGCTCTGAGCACTACGGGACTTAACTTCTGAGGTCATTAGTCCCCTAGAACTTAGAACTAGTTAAACCTAACTAACCTAAGGACATCACACACATCCATGCCCGAGGCAGGATTCGAACCTGCGACCGTAGCGGTCGCGCGGTTCCAGACTGTAGCGCGTAGAACTGCTCGGCCACCCCGGCCGGCGCCAAACAGTGTGTTAACATTTGACGATGTCGTAGTGGTATACTAAGATCAGTTACGCAAATATAGTGTGTTTCAAAAGGAATGACCTGATTTTGGACGGTAGTAATTACGAAACATAGGACGTGTAGGCAAGGGAATGTGTGTTGTTTGAATGAGTGTGACCTGGAGTTTCAGGAAACCGGTGTTAGATATCAGTCAATGGGTCTTCTCAGTTCGCAGTCAGTGAGTAGTAAGAGGGCGTTTTGTGTGCTGCAGTTTGCAAAGAGTGGGTCAGTGATTTCGGTCCAGGGGGCTCTCGTCGTCCACCTACACCCAAAAACATTTGTCGTAGTATTGCCAGTTTGAACGGTCAGTATGCGTGGCCAAACATTAGAGTCCATGTTGATCCCGCGCTTTTGATGACATGGTGGAAAATATTCGGCAAGCGTTTAAGTGCAGTCCACGAAACACTACCCGCCGCGCAAGTAGAGAATTGTCAGTGCCTCATAAGACTGTCTGGCGAGTGTTAGGCGTCGTTTGATCTATAAACCAAACAGACTCCAATTAGTGCAAACTCTTCGGGTTGGTTGTAAAAGGAAACGGGTTCATTTCAGCAATGCAAGACGATACATTTTGTGATCATCTCCAGCCTACCTCGTGACATAGAGGAAGTGAAGACTAGAATAACAGCAGCCATAACTTCCGTAAAAGCGGACACATTGTGTAAAGTCTATGATAAATTTTGCTATCGTCTAACAGTTGTTCGTGCAGCTGGTGGGAACGTACAGAATTTGCAACAGAATAGGTAAAACTCTAAGATTTTGTGAGTACTTTGCAATTAATCCTACGTTTGTAGTATGTTTTTATCAATAAATATGGAGTTTTGAAACCAGGTCATTCTTTTTCAATCATCCTGTATTTTTGTTTCGGCCATCATATGAAAGTTGACATCATGTATTTCAGCCAGACATATTCCAGGATTCCAGAGCAGATGGTGAGTAACAGTTTTAATCTTACGAGTATTATCACATGCAAATATGACAATATGAATTTAAACATGCTTACCAAGCACAGGTAGGAAACGACATAGTGTTCAATGAATCTGGTAGTATACGTGAGGCTTGTTGGAATCATACGCAGTATGGCTTTCTGGTGATGAGTAAAATGAGGAAACTGAGGAAGGTCGATACAGACAAAACCGCTAGGAGATTCTGCTTAAAGCCGGCCACGGTGGCCAAGCGGTTCTAGGCGCTCCAGTCCAGAACCGCGCGACTGTTACGGTCGCAGGTTCGAATCCTGCCTCGGGCATGGATGTGTGTGATGTCCTTAGGTTAGTTAGTTTTAAGTAGTTCTAAGTTCTAGGGGACTGATGACCTCAGATGTTACGTCCCATAGTGGTCAGAGCCATTTGAACCATTTGATTCTGCTTAAAAGGTAGTGTACTAATATACAATTATATCAGTATGCTGTCGATCAGGGGTAGTCAACCTCTTTTTTTACTACCACCAGCTGTTGTATCTGTGCTAGTAGTAAAATTTTCTAACCACTCGCTGGTTCCACAGTAATGGTGATTTATAAAGTCAGGGAGAAACCTTTACTTTATAAATGTTATAAAACAGAGTTACAGTGAGTTAAACCACATAATAATTAGTCACTAAATATTTTGTGAAATTTTTTAAAAACCTAAGGAAAATGTTTTTAAAGCCCCTACTGCTGGAACGCCCATTAGTATGCAATAGGGACCTGTGGTCCAGGGGATAGACGGCACAGTAGCTCAGCGTGTTCGGTCAGAAGGCTAGCTGCCCTCTCCAACAAAAAATAAAAAAATAAAAGAAAGAGTGAATGGATCAACGATGAACTTGAATGAGCCTTGTGTGACGTCCGCCCCGAACACATACAACGACCAATAATGAACTTAAAACGAAGGGGCTAGCGTCTTTGATTAGTAATCAGAACGTTCTCGATCCCGGGTTCAAAACCCACCACCTCTTAAATTTTGATTAATTATCAGTATTGGCGGCCGAAGACTTCCGGCATAAGAAGTCAACCTGATTCTGCCAACGGCCTCGTTAAAGAGGGCAGAGGAGGGCACAGAGATGGAAGAATCAGCGATGTTCAACGGCGTGAGGATGTAGAAGGCAATGGAAACCACTGTATTAAAGACACATGATGTGTATCCACAGGACATGTGGCCTGTAATTGAAAAATTGTCATGATGATCTCTCGATTAGCAAAAGATTCCGGAATAGCCCCCAGTCGGATCTCCGGCAGGGGACTGCCAAGGGGGAGGTGACTATGAGAAAAAGACTGCATAATGAACTAAAGGATAACGTTCTACGAAATGGGGCATGAAATGACAGAAGCTTGAATGTGGTAGGGAAGCTAGAGAACCTGAAAAGGGAAATGCAAAGGCTCAGTCAATATGTAGTGGGGGTTAGTGAAGTGAAATGGAAGGAAGACAAGAATTTCTGGTGCTATGAGTGTAGATCAATATCAATAGTAGCAGAAAATGGTGTAATGGGAGTAGGATTCGTTATGAATAGAAACGAGGGCAAAGTGTGTGTTACAGTGAACAGTTCAGTGATAGGGTTGTTCTTGTCAGAATCGATAGCAAACCAACGCCGACAACGATAGTTCAGGTATACATACCGACATCGCAAGCTGAAGATGAAAAGATAGAGAAAGTATAAGAGGATATTGAAAGGGTAACACAGTACATAAAGGGGGGCGATATAATAGTCATGGGGGGCTGGAATGTATTTGTAGGGGAAGGACCAGAATAAAAGGTTACAGGAAAATATGGGCTTGGGACGAGGAATGAGACAGGGAAATGACTAATTGAGTTCTGTAATAAAATTCAGCTAGTAATAGCGAATACTCTGTTCAAGAACCACAAGAGGAGGAGGTATGTCTGGAAAAGGCCGGGCGATATGGAAAGATTTCAGTTAGATTATGTCATGGTCAGACAGAGATTCTGAAATCAGATACTGGCTTGTAAGGTGTACTCAGGAGCTGATATAGACTCAGGCCACAATGTAGTAGTGATGAAGAGTAGGCCGAAGTTTAAGGCATTAGTCAGGAAGAAAAAATACGAAAAGGAGGGGGGTACGGAAGTACTAAGGAATGAGGAGATGCGCTTGAAATTCCCTAAGGCGGTGGATACAGCAACAAGAAAAATCTCAGTAGGCAGCACAGTTTCAAAGCAATGGACAGCTCTAATAAGGGCAAACACAGAAGTTGCAAAGAAAACATAGGTATAAAGAAGATAACTACGAAGAAACCCTGGGAAACCCCAAAAAAGGACCAGGTAGGGAAGTTTGGGAAATTTGTGATAAGGTCTTATGGGACCAAACTGCATAGGTCATCGGTCCCTAAGCTTACACACTACTTAATCTAACTTAAACTAACTTACACTAAGGACAACACACACACACACACACACACACACACACACACACACACACACACACATGCCCGAGGGAGGACTCGAACCTCCGACGGGGGAAGCCGCGCGAACCGTGACAAGGCGCCGCAGACCGCTCGGCTACCCTGCGCGGCTTACCAAGTTGATTACCAATGCTGTATGCCAGGAACAAATTTGCATTTGTGTCATACACTCAGTCTTAGGGCGTGAAGCATATGAATTTGCACATTGACAGGAAAATCAAGGCGATAAGGCGTTCAGCGCAAAATTAATGGAACTGGGAAGTCCTAACGAGGCGGTAATTAGAAAGTGTGAGGCGGTTGAATGCTACAATCCAGCAATGCGAACTATATGTCAATGAGAAAGTTGAAGAAGTCAATATAAAATTAACGCATACGAGTATGCATGTATATACCAAAGCGATAGCTAAGACGCTAGAGTCCAGTTACTACCAGCAGTCTTGGAGTGTGTATATAAGTTGTTGGCTGTCTCGAAAGCTGCTTAGAATACGATGTCATGTCACCAACAAACCATAAAGTTACCTAAGCGTGAAAAGCTGTTTGAGGGAAATTACGTCTGCTAAGCTTAGGACAGTTCTAACGCTGATAACCTCGGCGTTGAGCGCCCGTAAACCCCCCCGTCCTCCGCCGACAGTTTTAACTGGAACAGTCTGTCTCAGAAACATTTAAAACAGTAAGCAGTAATTAAAAGACTGAAAAGGCTCTCACAAACTATGGATGGAGGCAGAACAGCAGAAGAAGAAGATGGGGCATAAGGAAATTCTATTACGGGTTACATTAACGAACATAAGGATAGAGAGTTATACGAGGTCAGCAGTGACGATTCATATACGATGGTTACCCACCCTATACATTTAACTAAGGATGCAATACAGATTAAGAATACGAAATTTGAGGGAACACCAAGTTAATTAAAGCTAATATTCTTCAATTCTTCAAGTGATGACGAGAATCTACCGAAAGAGAAGCAAGTATACGCTGAAATATTAGGTGTGACTAACGAATATGGGAAAGACAACGACCCCAAATGACGAATAAAAGGCTCTAAGAGCACTAAATACAATAATATTATCAAAATTGCTTCAAAAGATAAAAAAATAGCATAGGCGAAGGCATTCACGTTCAACACAAAAGACTGAAAATTCTACAACTGGTATATACACGGGGTGTAATGAATGTAAGTGCAAATATTTTTATTGGTGACTGAGGAAAGCGCACTGGCCGATATTAAATCAGTATTTACTTCACTTACAGATTAATCATTATACTTCTTAGGAGTAGTACGTTCTCAGGTTGGTTAATACCTCCAATTACTTGTGACAAAAGCAAGCTGTTAATGCTTATTTTCCCCCTAGGCCGTAGGTCATGTGTTGAAGTGTGGCCAAGTGGATGCAAAATGGTTAGCTATACAGTAGGTGTAGCCCGTTTCACAGCTCAGGTACAGCCATACAGAATACACCAGATCATGAGATTTGTGACGTATTTGTGGGACGACTGTTTCACGTAGAGAAAAATGCAACCAATGCACTGATGTATGGCCATATTAAGGTATCATACATAAAAATATCTGCATTTACATCCATTATAACCTTTATACTACGATCAACCAAAGGAAATCATAGAATTTCTACATCTACATCTGCAGCAGGGAATACGCCACACACGAATGTAATCATATCGGTAATCTCAGAGCTTCAAGAAAGCCAGATCATCGAGTGACTGTGGAGACAGTCATTCACAAGCTTCACAAACCTGCGTGCAAAACATTTCCACACACATACGTCATAATACGTGGTTTATATGGTTGATGGCGACCTTATCTCATTCATATGGACCAATACTCGTGATAGAATAAAGGTTTCAAATACATTTTAGTCGTCATAGATATGTATTCACTACAAATCTGTGGCACAACTTGACTAGAAGAAGGGATCGGTTGGGAGGACACGTTCTGAGGCATCAAGGGATCATCAATTGCCGGTCGCTGTGGACGAGCGGTTCTAGACGCTTCAGCCCGGAACCGCGCTGCTGCTACGGTCGCAGGTTCGAATCCTGCCTTGGGCATGGATGTGTGTGATGTCCTTAGGTTAGTCAGGTTTAAGTATTTCTAAGTCTAGGGGACTGCTGACCTCAGATGTTAAGTCCCATAGTGCTGAGAGCCATTTGAACCATTTTGAAGACCAAGGCATGAATACACTTAACAGATTCAGAAGGGTGTAGGTTGCAGTAGTTAGTCGGAGATGACGAAGATTGCACAGGATAGAGTAGCATGGAGAGCTGCATCAAACCAGTCTCTGGACTGAAGACCACAACAACAACAACAACAACAGATATGTATTCGAAATTCGTCTGGGCCCTGCATGTGGGGAATGGACAGGGAATGTGGATGCGCAGATGTTTGAACAACTGTCAGAAACGTGGACGAATCCATGTACTGACAATCTTTGAACTGATCATGCAGGTAAACTTCACAACAGACGTTTCAAGTCAGCAATGGAATTATACAGAAATAAACCGTTATTCAGCATTCTCCCACATGAAAGAGAGTATTGTGAAATGTTTGAACAGGACCATAAAAAACCCCATATGGATGAAATTTAATCTTTGAGAGTTATGAAAGTGGCTAGACCTTCTCCCACAAATAACTGATCAGTATAACTGAGACAGACACAGTATGATTTAAATGTGGCCTGCTGATGTAAGTGATAACGGACATCCAAATACTGTATACAATCGTATTAAAATGGAGAATCCACTGAAGCAGAAATTCAATGTAGATGATTCGGTGCCTATTTCAAAATACGAAACTGCATTTGAGAAGTCTTACCTACCAAATTGATCAACAGAGATATGCACAGTTTCTAAAGTGGAACAGACAAACCTGAGAACTTACGTCTTAAAGGACAGCGAGGCTGAAGAAGGCGAGAGGCAAAGGTCCCGAGTTCGAGTCTCGGCCCGGCACACTGTTTTAATGTGCCAGGAAGTTTCATATCAGCGAACACTCCGCTGCAGAGTGAAAATCTCATTCTGGAAACATCCCCCAGGCTGTGGCTAGGCCATGTCTCTGCAGTATCCTTTCTTACAGGAGTGCTATTTCTGCAAGGTTTGCAGAAGAGCTTCTGTGAGGTTTGAAAGGTAGGAGACGAGGTTCTGGTAGAAATGAAGCTGTGAGGAGTGATCGTGAGTCGTGCTTGGATAGCTTAGTTGGTAGAGCACTTGCCCACAAAAGGTAAAGGTCCCGAGTTCGAGTCTCGGTCCAGCACACAGTTTTAATCTGCCGGGAAGTTTCATATCAGCGCAGACTCCGCTGCAGAGGGAAAATCTCATTCTGGATACATACAGTACGGATTTTTCGTTATTGATATGTCGAGAAAACTGAATGAAAGTAGGTATAGATGGAACTTCTAGGAGTTTCTTCATATATAGGCACGAAAAAAATTATGAGTACATTAGTTTAAATCACACCATGGACAACTTCACATGTCTATCACGCATTGAGCCCGACAGGATATGTGTGCATAGACAGAGAAAGCGTCTATACATAGATGGAAAATTTCAACCCCTCGAACATAAAGGTAGAGACGTATACCCAGACCTTTCTGAGAATGATCAACTACTTAGATGCTAGTGTAAAGGAACTAAAGACGTCCTGAGAAAGAAAGTAGATGACTTACCTGTACAGGTTGACATAAATGAAATGAATATGCACGACCTAGCTGTAAAGGTTGATAGTATTGGACGGAATGTATGTAAGGTGCACCCTGCGAAGGAGTCCGCTTAGTATCTAACAAGATGTTGCTAAGCATAAGGTCATCGTGCCACAGAAGGCTGTTTGAGAGAAGTTGCGACTTCCAATATCTTAACAGAGACTGTTAAGTCAGCTTAAGTAAAAATATCTGTTAGATTTCAGTTTTGACAACACTTCGTTACAACAGTCAAGATTAGGTATTTTGCGTATGATAAATTTATTAATAGTGGATAACAGTGTTTCATTCTGACAGTGTGTTAATTCTGTAAATATTAGCTGTCCCAGTTTACTGTATTGTATTAACTTATTTTCGACTATCTCCTGACAAATGACCAGGGTAGTAAGCATTATATTCAAATATTTTATGTTTTTACGTCATACTTTCTGACATGTTCCACACCAACGAGAATCATCTCATTTTTTGGGTCTATGGAACGAAAACTGAATCTAATCTAATCTAATATAATCCAAGGTTACGATATTTGAATCGAGAGCAGAAACTAAGAGAGACCTTTTTACCAGTTACCAAATCTCCCGATGAAATCTCAGCGAAATTACACAAAGACGACGGCGTTGCTGATTTCATTAATGGTCACAGCGATGGTAGGATAGACAAAACGTTCGGTGTCAGAGGCAAAAAAACATATATGTTGGGCATACAGCTTGTAAGTTTAACATAAAAAACAATATAAATAGGTGATAGTGAATTTCAAAGAACAAATGGTCTACTGAACTTCTCTTTCTAAATCTGATAGAAACTGAAAATTATTCACCCAAAGATCTGGATATGCATGGTGAAATACTGCCATTGACGGTTGTACATAAGAAATTTCGAAATACTGAACCATTATAAAAGCAGTATTAGATGCTCAGTATAGCATTGGTGATGGTATTGACACCACCATAAAAGAGTCAGCAGTCGCCCCACAGTATATATACTACAACTATCCAAATGAGCTAATAGATCAACTGAGACTGCTCATGGCATCAGCTGCTGCTGGTAATACTGCTCATTCAAATGAGGTTGCTTCAATAGTATCCGAGCTTAGAGAGAAAGGTATAATCGAATAAGTATGAAGACAGTAGTTCGAGAACTGCACAGTGGAACAGGCAAAACATACCCCCATAGGCATGCTATGATTAAAGGTTGTAGATATATGGCACTATTCACATGAAAATAATGGATTCAAGTATATTTTATTGGTTATTGATATATATTCCAAATTTACCTGGGTATTAATACAAAAATGGGGAGAGATGTTACACAGGTGTTTTAGCGTTTGTTGCAGACAGCGACGGTGAGAGTATAGTGGAACGCCTGGAGAGAACAATAAACGGTCAAATGTGGATGCATTTCAATTTTTGCATCACATACAAATGGATGGATATCCTCCCAGAAGTGTTTTCACAGTATAAGCGAAACAAACATAGCACAATAAAAATGAGACCAATCGATGTTCACGATAATGGACTCACAGATACGGTATACTGCTGTATTACAACTCTGGATCCACATAAACAGAAACTGAATGTAGGTGAATAGGTGCGTATCTCAAAACACAAGACAGCATTTGAGAAGTCAATCTCCCAGACTGGACAAGTGAGATATTCATTGTTTCCAAAATGTACAGAACAAATCCCAGAACTTATATCTTAAAGGATAGCAGTGGCACCCAATGTTCAGGATGATTTTACACAAAGGAAATGCAGCAGAGCTCAGAATCACATGTGTTTCTCATGGAGGATGCCATAAGACGTTGAGGGCTTTCCTGCAATTCAAAACAGCTTGATTGACAATGACGGTTTGCTATATAACGGGGTGCACAGAGCACACCCAGAACAGCAGCACAACATTAAGAGACGCATTATAGGAGGTGGTGGAATTCTTGACAAACTTTCAGCTGAATTGCACATTACAGGGTATGGCTTCTGAGGAACTGTTACAAAGCTTCAAACACATTTGGCTCGTGGTGATAAGGGGATTAACCTGCTTGACAAGACCTGTTTGAATGCGACATAGCATATGCAAACCTTAAAGGCCTCCTAGGACGTCACACTGCAAATCGACTTTTAGCTGATAAAGCCAAAGCAATACGTGTGAGAAAAGATATTGGTGTAGGGCAGTGCATTGCAGCACTTCTAGTCGATAAAACCATGCATGGTAAAATTAAGTTGGGCTTGGGTGTGAATTTCAACCAAGTTATGAACAAAATGGTTCAAATGGCTCTGAGCACTATGGGACTCAACATCTGAGGTCATCAGTCCCCTAGAACTTAGAACTACTTACACCTAACTAACCTAGGGACATCACACACATCCATGCCCGAGGCAGGATTCGAACCTGTGACCGTAGCGGTAGCGCGGATCCAGACTGAAGCGCCTAGAACCACCTGGCCACATCGGCCGGCAAGCTATGAACGTCGCATGTCGTGCACTGAAGAAGGATAAGGTAACTATGAAGAAAAAGCAGAAGAAATCAGCGTAGGGGCGTTTAAAAAACCGAATCCTGACAGCGATGTATGCAGCTAAAAGTTCCCTGAAGCATAAAGGACCAGTTATAGCACCCCAGGTTCTCCGGATACCCAACAAATCAGGCGAAATTATCCCCTTCCTCATTCCTGCCGTCGCAGATCTCTCAGCTGGCTGATGGTGCTGCGGCTGTTGCCAGAACACTCGAAAACGCACAGAACTCCCAGGAGGAGCTACAGGGAGCAACAGGGTTGAAATGGCTCTGAGCACTATGGGACTTAACATCTGAGGTCATCAGTCCCCTAGGCATAGAACAACTTAAACCTGACTAACGTAAGGACATCACACACATCCATGCCCGAGGAACGATTCCAACCTGCGACCGTAGAAGCAGCGCGGTTCCGGACTGAAGCGCCTAGAACCGCCCCGCCACGAGCAACAGGGCATAACCCCACGATGGAAGCAGCAGCCATCAGAAAAGGACGATATTTGAAACCATACAAGAAACGACTAGGTCTCTCAATTAAAAAGGCCGCTAGCTATCCCACACTTACAAATCCAGACCTGCTCAAGTCTGTTAGCAAGAACTTCCGCATTCCAGGATTCTGTCATGTGTTTATGCGAGATACGTTACTGAAGACTATGTGAAAATTCGGAGAACGTGGAATTGTGACTTTAGATGTTGCAGCGGGACCAGGAAACCACTGGGAGGCGTATGTTAAGAAAAATACACCAGAAGAGTTACAACGATACTTCACCGATAGGAACGTGTATTCTACAATTTTCATTGCTACCAAGATTTTAATACTTACTTGTGTGGTTCTAACATTCACAAAAAAGCATATATAAGGACGTGCATTAAACATCCACTCATCAGTTGAGGTTCAGATGCAGTGTCGTGTACTCTGACTTCAAAAGAGCGATCGTCAGTATTATGCGCAAATTGTTTCCCACTGACTGATTTAAGTGACGGTGCGTGAAGCGTTGCGCTGATTGCACTGGAGGCATACAACAGCATTCCAAAAATCACAGAGGCTAACAATAAACCTCGTCTGGAAATTAATGGTGGAAAAGTGCATACGATATTGACGATTTAAACGACGTTTTAAAACGGTCTGGAAAGGGGATTGTGCTACATGGAAATATCAACACACTTAAATCTGAAATAAAAACATCGAATTCAGTGACTGACTTTATCCAGAACCGTTCAGTTTAACGGCTACTAGGCTTCACAAAAGGACAGGTTTTGGAGACGGACCCTAATAAATTTTGCAGTCAGTGTGTATACTTTCTGTCAGTAAAATCCGTCTCGAGTGTGGCATTACAACAAACTTTTATCTCAACAACAGATTGATTCGTACAATTTATGGATTTTTCCCAACAATTGAAAGAGGGTATAAGATCGTTCAGACCTCTACCAACGTTCTTTACCTCCATATTACAGTATAGGCATTGAACTATCTGGAGCTGCGTACTGTGGACTAGGATAACCAACACATCGATTTTCGTAGCAACGTTCAAATGGCTCTGAACACTATGGGATTTAACTTCTGAGGTCATCAGTACCCTAGAACTTAGAACTACTTAAACCTAACTAACCTAAGGACATCACACACATCCATGTCCGAGGCACGATTCGAACCTGCGACCGTAGTGGTCGCGCGGTTCCAGACTGTAGCGCCTAGAACCGCTCGGCCACACCGGCCGGCTCGTGGCAAGGAAATCATTGTATGACTATATCTAAAGCAGAAACAGTAGTGACCTCGAATGTGCAGAGACCTGGAAGCAGCAGCGACCTTCAAGCAGTCATGAGCAGCAGTGGGCCCACTCAAACCTCTCAGTGAGAACAAAGACCCTGCCTTGGAAGGAGATGGAAGCGTCAGCGGCGACTTTTAACTTACTGGACCGGAAGCTGGGGCAGTGACTTTCAACCAAGTGGTGCTTGCAGCACCTTTCCAGTGTTATCATATTGTCAACAAAGACAAGATGGGGGTAAGGTACAGCCAACGTGCACAACGCACAAAGTGGCACTTCACACCAGAACATCAAGTTGATAACATGTGTGAGCTACGAATTTCTTAAATTAGTTGGTGTGAAACCTTGCAATGATGTCCGATATAACTAGTCCGGTGGAATATGATGAGCATATTATACACTAGGAATACTTCTCGCCCAAACGTTACGCATCAGCCACATTAAACAAAAACGATGAAATTGTCATCCATCACCAAGGCGCTTTAACCCTCCCATGCAAGAGTTTCATGTATATCGATGGATCATTTACGAAATGGGATGGTACTGCTACAGTGGCATCGTACCTTAAACGTAATGTTCTAGCATTCCTGTTTCAAGAGATACAGTATGAACTTAATAGGGTCGAGATTGACCGTACACGCAATTTAGGCATAGCATCAACTCTTAAAACGTATGTCTCTGCTTCTCCCTCAGATATGAAAGATTTAGAAAATGCTGGATGGCTCATACATCAGCCACTGGATAGAAAGTGGAAGAGTACAAGAGATTTACTGCATGTACACATCTAAAACTGCTTATGGGATACTTTGAAGGCACACAGCGAATTGTTCTGCATCTACATCTACATGGTTACTCTGCAATTTACACTTCAGTGCCTGGCAGAGGGTTCATCGATCCATTTTCATACTGCTTCTCTACCATTTCACTCTCGAATGGCGTGTGGGAAAAAGGAACAACTAAATCTTTCCGTTCGAGCTCCGATTTCTCTTATTTTATTATGATGATCATTTCTCCCTATGTAGGTGGGTGTCAAAAAAAATATTTTCGCATTCGAAAGAGAAAGTTGGCGATTGAAATTTCGTAAATAGATCTCGCCGTAAAGAAAACCGCCTTTGTTTCAATGACTGCCACCCCAACCCGCGTATCATATCAGTGACACTCTCATCCCTATTGCGCGATAACACGAAACGAGCTGCCTTCCTTGCACTTTTTCGATGTCCTCCGTCAATCCTACCTGGTAAGGATCCCATGCTGCGCAGCAGTATTCCAGCACAGGACGGACAGGTTTAATGTAGGTTGTCTATGTAGTGGGTTTGTCGCATCTTCTAAGTGTTCTGCCAACAAAGCGCAGTCTTCGTTTCGCCTTCCCCACAATATTATCTATGTGGTCTTTCCAATTTAAGTTGCTCGTAATTTTAATTCCTAGGTATTTAGTCGAACTGACAGCCCTTAACGTTGTGCGATTTATCGTATACCCGAAATTTATCGGATTTCTTTTAGTACCCATGTGGATGACCTGGCACTTTTCTTTGTTTAGTGCCAATTGCCACTTTTCGCACCATACAGAAATTCTCTCTCGATCATTTTGTAATTGGAATTGATCGTCTGATAATTTTACTAGACAGTGAACTACAGCGTCATCTACAAACAATCTAAGGGGGCTGCTCATATTGTCACCTAGATCATTTATGTATCAGAAACAGCAGAGGGCCTATGACACTACCATGCGGAACGCCAGATATCACTTCTGTTCTACTCATTGATTTACCGTCTATCACAACGAACTGTGACCTCTCTGAGAGGAAATCACGAATCCAGTCACACAACTGAGACGATACTCCATATGCACGCAATTTGATTAATAATCGCTTGTGAGGAACGGTATCAAATGCCTTCTGGAAATCTGGGAATATGCAATCGATCTGAGATCCCTTGTCAACAGCACTCATTACTTCATGGGAATAAAGCTGTGTTGCAGAAGAACGATATTTTCTGAATCCGTGTTGGTTATTTATCAATGAGTCATTTTCTTCAAGGTGATTCATAATGTTCGAGTATAGTATATGCTCCAAAATCCTACTGAAAATTGAGGTCAGCCTGTAATTCAGTGAGTTACTCCTATTTCCTTTCTTGTATATTAGTGTGACCAGCGCTACTTTTCAGTCTTTAGGAACAGACCTTTCGACAAGTGGGCGGTTGCATATGATTGCTAAGAAAGGCGCTATTGACTCTGCATACTCTGAAAGGAACCTGATTGGCATACCATTTTGACCGGAAGACTTGCCTTTCTTAAGTGATTTAAGTTGTTTCGCAACACTTAAGATATCTGCTTTCATGTCACTCATTCTAACAGCTGTTCTGGTTTCGAATTCTGGAATATTTACTTCGTCTTTTTTCGTGAAGGAATTACGGAAAACTGTATTTAGTAACTCCCCTTTAGTGACACCACCATCGGTAACATTTTCATCGCTATCGCGCAGTGACGGTATTAACTGTTTTTTGCCGCTGGTGTAATTTACATACGACCAGAATCTCTTTGGAGTTTCTACCATATTTTGAGACAATGTTTCATTGTGGAAACTATTAAAAGCATCTCACATTGACGTCCGCACTAAATTTCGAGCTTCCGTGAAACTTAGCCGGCCGAAGTGGCCGTGCGGTTAAAGGCGCTGCAGTCTGGAACCGCAAGACCGCTACGGTCGCAGGTTCGAATCCTGCCTCGGGCATGGATGTTTGTGATGTCCTTAGGTTAGTTAGGTTTAACTAGTTCTAAGTTCTAGGGGACTAATGACCTCAGCAGTTGAGTCCCATAGTGCTCAGAGCCATTTGAACCATTTTTTGAAACTTAGCTAGTCTTGGGGATTTTGCGTTCTTCTGAATTTGGCATCCTTTTTTCGTTGCTTCTGCAACAGTGTTCTGACGTGTTTTGTGTCCCATGGTGTATCAATCTCGTCTCTTATTAACTTATGCGGTATGAATCTATCTATTGCTGTGGATACTGTATCTTTGAATTTGAGCCATATCTGGTCTACACTTACATAATTAGCTTGGAAGGGATGGAGACTCTCTCTTAGGAAGGCATCAAGCGAATTTTTATTTGCTGTTTTAAATAGATATATTTTGCGTTTATTTATAGTGGTTTCGGTTGATATGGTTTTGAGCCTTGCTACAATGACGTTATTTTCACTAATCCCTGTATCCGCCACGACGCTCTCTATTAGATCAGGATTATTTGTGGCTAAGAAGTAAAGTGTGTTTTCGAAACCACTTACAATTCGTGTGGGCTCATGAACTAATTGTTCATAGTAATTCTCAGAGAAAGCATTTGGTACAATTTCGGAAGATGTTTTCTCTCTACCACCGGCCTTGAACATGTATTTTCGCCAACAAATGGAGAGTAGATTGAAGTCTCCACCAATTATAACTGTATGAGTGGGGTGCTTATTTGTAATGAGATTCAAGTTTTGTTTGAACCGTTCAACTATTATATCATCTGAGTCGGGGGGTCGGGAGAAGGAGCCAACTATTAATTTGGTACGTCTGTTGAGTACAACCTTTACCCATAGTCATTCGCAGGAACTATCTATTTCAACTTCACTACAAGATAAGCTACTACCAACAGACACAAACACATCACCACGTACTTTATTTAATCTGTCCTTTCCGAACATGGTTTGCGCCTCTGTAAAAATTTCGGCATTTGAATGCTAACAGGAACTTATTCTGGTACGGAGTGCAACGGATAACAACTTGTACATTCAGTGAGCCCAGACTAGAACGGCATCACTATTATTAAAATAATATGGAAACGCCACTCACCACTGCATCAGATGAACAGCACTTGAAGTAATTAAAAGTTCTGAAAGTGAAGGTATTTTTACCATTGTCTTTCAATTTGTGGGAGGTTTTTGAGTACCCAGAGCTACCGACTGCAAGCAGACAAATGTTAGCTATTAAAATCTGTCCTTAATTTGAGATGCCCAAGTTCATCATACTTGCGTTTCAGACCAATAGAAAAGGGAATATAGCAGCTGATTCCACCAAATCTGACTGTTGCAGTTTAATTAATGCGAAAGTCTAACTGAACTCCGAATTCTATCTGTACGGTAATTTTTCGTCTGTTACTTGTTCTAGATACTCGAAACAGAACGTACACTGAGGTGACAAAAGTCATGTGATAGCGATATGCACATATATAGATGGCTACAGTATGGTTTACACACGGTATAAAAGGGCAGTGCATTGGTGGAGCTGTCATTTGTACTCAGGAGATTCATGGGAAAAGCTTTCCGACGTGATTCTTGCCGCATGACTGCTATTAGGCTTTGAAAGCAGATGATAGCTAGATACGAAGCATTCCATTTCGGAAACCGTTAGATATTCAATATTGCGAGATCCACAGGGTCAAGAGTGTGCCGATAATACAACATTTCAAACATAATCTCTCACCACGGGCAACAAAATGGTCGGCGGCCTTCACTTAACGAACGAGGGCAGCGGCGTCTTTGCAGAACTTTCAGTGTTAACAGACAAGCAGCACTGTGTGAAATAACCGCTGTAATCATTGTTGGACGTAAGACGAACGTATCCGTTGGGACAGTATGGCTAAATGTAGTGTTAATAGGCTATGGCACCAGACGACCGACGCGAGAGCCTTTGCTAACAGCACTACATCACCTGCAGCGCCTCCCCTCGGCTTGTGACCATACCGGTTGGACCCTAGATAACGGTAAAACCGTGGCCTGGTCAGATGAGTGCCGATTTCAGTCGGTAAGAGCTGATGGTAGGGTTCGAGTGTGGCGTAGACCCCACGAAGCCATGGACTCCCGTTGACAACAAGGCACTGTGCAAGCTGGTAGTGGCTCTATAATGGTGTGGGTTGTGTTTACACGGAAAGGACTGGGTACTCTGGTCCAAATGAACCGCTCATTGACTGGAAATGGTTATGTTCGCCTACCTGGAGACTATTTGCAGCCATTAATGGACTTCATGTTCCCAAACAATGATGGAATTTATATAGATGACAATGCCCAATGTAACCGGGCCAAAATAGTTCAAGATTGGCTTAAAGAACATTCCGGACAATTCGAGCGATTTATTTGGCCACTCAGATCGCCCGACGTGTATCCCATCGAACATTTACGGGACATAATCGAAAGGTCAGTTTGTGTACAAAAGTCTGCACCGTCAACACTTTCCCAATTATGGATGGCTAAAGAGGCGGCATGGCTCAATATTTCTGCAGGGGACTTGTTCAGCCCATGCCACGTCGAGCTGCCGCATTACGGCGGGTAAGAGGGGGTCCGACACGATACTAGGAGCTATCCCATGACTTTTGACACTTCATTGTATACGTTATGTACCATTTTTACTGTAAATTACAGAATAAACAAGAAAAGAAATATTGCAACAGTTTTTGTCCCAAAAGACGGAAACATTTGCTATGTGTTGTTACACCTGACTTTTTTTATCGCCACGTAAAACAATCCTAATCACTCTTTTAAAAGAATACGTTTCGAGCAACTTTTTTGGGCTGAAAAAAAATTTTTATATGTAAGTTGGAGATATCCTGTACACAGTAATTTGGTGGCCTTAGACAAATGCTTTGATGATGTTAGTATGTGTCGGTATTGCACAGCTTAGACTACGAAAACCGAAATCTGCATTGTTTGGGGACTTCTGCGTAGAAGATTTAACATTAGTTTCTGTAGAAGCGCCTGAGGCACATATAACTATTACGCATTTAGAGCACATTCTCGAACATTCAGCTAAAACAGAAACCTCTCAGAATGACTGAAGTTCACTGTTTTACATAGTAAATTACAAATAGTATTATTCATTATAATTCATTGATGGGTACGACAAATGTTAAGCATTTGCTTTCATTGCTGATGAGTTCACTGCAAGTGGGATAAACAGTGACATTCTCATAATTAATCAGTCTGTGCAGCAACCGTCTGATTTAATGTTTCAAATTGTCTTTGAAGGATGCTAAATGTTCCAAACATTTGTGTCTGATGATTTTCAAAGATCGTTCTTAAGCAGCACAAATCGTAAAAGAGTATGGTTAAACAGTATCTCAAAATGACAGTTGATTACACAAGCTTATCACACACGTGCATTTGTGTCAAAGATGCAAAGAATTACTTCGAAAATACATATATATTTAAGAAAATATATTCAGGAAAACTTTTTTAAAATAAGGAACAGACGCTTTGTACACAACACTATCCGGAAGTTACTTAACATTTTCAAAATAAATGTAGATTTATGTGCTCGTGTGTCTTTTCCTTTGTAATTTTCCCTCCTGAATGTTTTTTTCTGTGCCACTTAAAATACACTACTGGCCATTAAAATTGCTACACCAAGAATAAATGCAGATGATAAACGGGTATCCATTAAACAAATATATTATACTAGAACTGACATGTGGTCACATTTACACGCAATTTGGGTGCATAGATCCTGAGAAATCAGTACCCAGAACAACCACCTCTGGCCGTAATAACGGCCTTGATACGCCTGGGCATTGAGGCAAACAGAGCTTGGATGGCGTGTACAGGTACAGCTGCCCATGCAGCTTCAACACGATACCACAGTTCATCAAGAGTAGTGACTGGCCTATTGTGACGAGCCAGTTGCTCTGTCACCATTGACCAGACGTTTTCAGTTGGTGAGAGATCTGGAGAATGTACTGGCCAGGGCAGCAGTCGAACATTTTCTGCATCCAGAAAGGCCCATACAGGACCTGCAACATGCGGTCGTGCATTATCCTGCTGAAATGTAGGGTTTCGCAGGGATCAAATGAAGGGTAGAGCCACGGGTCGTAACACATCTGAAATGTAAGGTCCACTGTTCAGAGTGCGGTCAATGCGAACAAGAGGTGTCTGAGACGTGTAACCAATCTCACCCCATACCATCACGCCGGGTGATACGCCAGTATGGCGATGACTAATACACGCTTCCAATGTGCGTTCACCGCGATGTCGTCAAACACGGATGTGACCATCATGATGCTGTAAACAGAACCTGGATTCATCCGAAAAAATGACGTTTTGCCATTCGCAGCCATGGTCTCCGAGCTGATAGTCCATGCTGCTGCAAACGTCGTCGAACTGTTCGTACAAATGGTTGTTGTCTTGCAAACGTCCCCATCTGTTGAGTCAGGGATCGAGACGTGGCTGCACGATTCGTTACAGCCATGCGGATAAGATGCCTGTCATGTCGACTGCTAGTGATACGAGGCCGTTGGGATCCAGCACGGTGTTCCGTATTACCCTCCTTAACCCACCAATTCCATATCTGCTAACAGTCACTGGATCTCGACCAACGCTAGCAGCTATGTCGTGATACGATAAACCACAATCGCGACAGGCTACAATCCGACCTTTATCAAAGTCGGAAACGTGATGGTACGCATTTCTCCTCCTTACACGAGGCATCACAACAACGTTTCACCAGGCAACGCCGGTCAACTGCTGTTTGTGTATGAAAAATCGGTTGGATACTTTCCTCATGTCACCACGTTGTAGGTGTCGCCACCGCCGCCAACCTTGTGTGAATGCTCTGAAAAGCTAATCATTTCCATATCACAGCATCTTCTTCCTTTCGGTTAAATTTCGCGTCTATAGCACGTCATTTTCGTGGTGTAGCAATTTTAATGGCCAGTAGTGTATAACTCAAATTTTTGACATTACATCGAGCTACTAGGCTCCACAGTTCAGAAAATTTCGAAAATTCTGCCTGGAACCCTTTTGAAGAGAAGTTGTGCTTATAGCAATATTTATGAAGGGTGTTTATAGCTTTTATCCCTCTCCTATGTTTCTCTACAGCGTACTTTTATCTGCGTGAAATGCACAAGATATGACGGTATATACAACCACATCAAATTTTTATACTGGAAACCGCACCGTGATCTGCCGCCCACGCCTGTGCATCAACAGCTCAAGTCGCTGGCCTCCTATTACGTAAGGTCTCGGTTTGTCTCGTATTATACATCGTGATGGAAGGAAAAGCGCTGCGTATGTCGTTCCACCGTTGGCGCCAAAGCAATTTCTGGTCTTTCATACATGTGGTTCCATTACCTCTTAGACAGTCAGTGACTTTCTGACAATGAAAATGATATATGTCCTCTAAAGCTAAGATTTTTATAGAAAATTAACGCGACAAATTCTCCGAAAACATTTCATTTAAGAAATCCGTCAAGAAAGACTTGGATTCTATACCATGGCTTACTTGTTCGCCAAAGAATTTGCCGATATGCAGAATAATGACATGGTACAAAATATTCTAGAATCACAAAGTCGACATTACATTCGTCACGATATCCAGAAAGACAGGGCAATTAATGGATAGACTTTATTTCATCTTTATGATAAGTATAGCAAACCTTAAGTTGATTCCATATTCCCAGTTTTTCAAAAGGCTTTTGACACCATTCATCAGAAGCAGCCTCTAACGAAATCGCTTACCTGTGGAATACCGCCTCGACTTTACTACTGTATGGGTGATAGGCTGTCAAAGGGTCACATTACGTGGTAATTTATGGGAACTTATGTAATGAAATCGACAGCGTTCCTTGTGGAAATGTGATAGGTCTTTTCCTGTTCTTGAGAATAATTGTAACTACCCTCTTAGAGTGTTTGTAGTTCCCATCGTTGTTTACCATCTAGTCAAGACCACAGAAGATTAAAGCGAATTACAAAATGATTTAGACAAGTTATTTGAGTAGTTCGAGAAATGGCACTTGACTCTTAATTATAAAAAGTGTGAGGTCTTCTACATGAGTGCTAAGAAAATTCCAGTGCCGTTCTATTACTTGATAAATGACAACTTTAGGGACTACTGATCAAATATTTCTGGATTACAGTAAATGGCTCTGAGCACTATGGGACTTAACATCTATGGTCATCAGTCCCCTAGAACTTAGAACTACTTAAACCTAACTAACCTAAGGACAGCACACAACACCCAGCCATCACGAGGCAGAGAAAATCCCTGACCCCGCCGGGAATCGAACCCGGGAACCCGGGCGTGGGAAGCGAGAAAATTACAGTAAAATTGGAACGATTGCACAGAAAATGTTTTAGGTAATGTGACTCAAAAACTTCGTTTTATTTCCAGAATATTATAGAGGTACAACAAATCCACTAAACAAACTACTTATACTATACTATTCCGCCTTATTTTTGGGTGTTACTGTTTTGAATGGGATCATTAACTGACATTGCTGACAGAAGACATTGAAAAGTTCAAAGAACGACGGCTGGTTTTGCCTTGTGATGATGATCTTTAAAAAAGTCACTTTTTACTGCGGTGAAATCGTAAATCTTCTCAACAGATGTCAATCAATAGCTCTCTCCGCCGTATGCCCAGATATTTCGCTGCGTCTCAGTATGTTAGGGTGCAGTAACCATCGGGGTGAAATAAGAGAAATCACACTTCGTACGGCAAGACGCAGGTGTTCATTTTTTCACATATCATTCGAGTGGAAACGTGAAGATATAATTTTAAACTGGTGCCTTGAATCCTCTGCAAAGCCCTACTTGTGAACTTCAGTTATCATGTAGATGTATCAGTCACAATTCTCTTTTACTATCGCGAAACTCTAAAGCAACTTTGTCATTAGATTCCACTCGGACCTTGACAAAATTTCCAGTAATTCCGTTTGTGCGTGTCGGTTTGCAGAATACAGATTAACACCAGCAGGCGGTATTCATTCATAGTTGGCTACAGTAGTGACGAATACCAATAGGTGAGTCTGACATACACCTTGCGTATTACAAATGCTGTTTAATTCGCACAATGAAAGTATGTAAGTGTTGGTAGTTTATCTCTGAGCATACGTCAGCTCTCAAGCAATACTTAAAGCTATATGTAATATTTCGTGCATCATGTTTCTCAGTCTAGATAAATTCTATGAGGATTTATTCACCGTGCAACCAAAACCAGTATATTCAATACTGTGTTTTGTTCCAAGGGTTATTCATCCACAAATGTTCAGTTGGTCGTTATCGAACGTGTGGTGATATATTTCTAGATTATTCAGCATGTGCCCTTAGGTGACGTTCAAAATTTTTATTTGTTTGCTCTATGAGAAACGATGTATGTTTCCAAAGTTTCCTCTGCCAAATACTTTTCCACTAATTAAACTACCGTGAAAAAACCTCAGAGTACTATTTTTTAAAAATAAAGTTCTGTTGTCCTCATTTTATTCAGCTTCATTTGAGTTCAAACGTTGACTTACATTTCTTCTTGTTGCCTACACAGAATCAGAAAAGACTCTTGTTCAGGCACCCTTTCTTGGTGTCATTAAACTTTGAATTGTGTTCTTACACCTTCACGGAAATGTCTGAATTCCTTCTCTAGCTGTAACTGTGGGATAGCATAATACACCTTTTTGGTCAATTGAAACAGCACACAGTATTTACGACTTTAGTTTGAAGAAGATATCCGAACTGCTCCGAAAGTGTCGTTCATTTTTATCATAACTGGATACATGGTTTTCAAAATTGTGAGTTATGAACTTTACGAGAAAAAAAGTACACAATGATTTTGACAGTCATATGTCCCTATCACCTCTAGGATATAATTTCTTGACTCTTCTTTCGGATAAATTCCAGAATTCTTCTTTTCTTTTAAAGGCACGATAAATTATTTAAAAACAGTCATAAAAGGAGCACATCAGCATATTACTACAGAAACATGAGGGTATGTTCCGTCTATGCAACTAAATGAAGGGCAGTTTGTTTTTTACCATAGGCGTTTCGCTTATTTTATTTATTAAGCATCTTCAGTGGCCAGTAATACATGTTTCTTTTTATACATATAATAAGCATACTAAGTATTAGTTGCAATATGTTACTATGTTACTTTTTTTCTTGTTTTTCTGTTACTTTTCAGATTAGAAACAACTTTTATAGCACAAATTTCGTGAGGTTAAATTATCGTTTGGTGTTACTTAACGATTTCCACTGCTGTTAGTCAATATGTATGGTCCTGGAGATGTGTTCATTCGGGCTCCCACGCTCCAGCTATCCGATTTCCAGCGTCTTTTCACCCACATTTATCACAACCCGTCACCTGAAAGTTTCATTTTGTGACTAAAATGTGTGTGTTTACGGTGTGTAGCGCCACCAACTGTCGCTTTGTGTTTATCTTTGTCTTTTGTTTGTGTGTGTGTGTATATGTGTGTGTGTGTGTGTGTGTGTGTGTGTGTGCGTGTGTATTTTGTTACGCGTCATTGTGTCGGTCCTTTTTTTTTTTTACTGAGTATTTGTCTGTATGTGTTGAGAGAGAGAGAGAGAGAGAGAGAGAGAGACAGAGACAGAGATAAGGGGGGAAGAGGAAGATCCGTTAATTATTTATTCTGGTTATGTTTCAGATTTCTGTTTCTTACTGTATTAGTGTGTAAGATGATCCGTTATTCCCTGCTTAGCCCGCATCTCGTGGTCGTGCGGTAGCGTTCGCGCTTCCCACGCCCGGGTTCCCGGGTTCGATTCCCGGCGGGGTCAGGGATTTTCTCTGCCTCGTGATGGCTGGGTGTTGTGTGCTGTCCTTAGGTTAGTTAGGTTTAAGTAGTTCTAAGTTCTAGGGGACTGATGACCATAGATGTTAAGTCCCATAGTGCTCAGAGCCATTTGAACCATTCCCTGCTTATAATGAAATGAAATGAAAAGTCGTGTGGCTAAGCCCTCCCGTTGGGTAGACCGGTCTTTTTAGTTTACGCCACTTCTGTGACTTGCATGTCGATGGGGATGAGATGATGATGAAGATAACACAACACCCAGTTCCTGAGTAGAGAAAATCCCCGACCCAGCCAGCAATCGAATCCGGGCCCCTTTGCATGGCATTCTACCACGCTGACCCCTCAGCTATGCCGGCCTGTGTGGCCGAGCGGTTCTAGGTTCTTCAGTCCGGAACCGCGCGACCGCTACGGTCGCAGGTTCGAATCCTGCCTCGGGCATGGATGTGTGTGGTGCCCTTAGGTTAGTTAGGTTTAAGTAGTTCTAAGTTCTAGGGGACTGATGACCTCTGAAGTTAAGTCCCATAGTGCTCAGAGCCATTTTTGATCATCGGCTATTTTAGTGTCAAGGAAAATTGGAAATTTGTAATAAGGTTCTGTGGGACCAAACTGCGGAGGTCATCGGTCCCTAGGCTGACACACTAATTAAACTAACTTACGCTAAGGACAACACACACACCCATGCCCGAGGGAGGACTTTAAGGGGCTCCGGAACGCCCTATACTTGCAATGTTAAAATAACGCTTATAAATTACATCTTTCCTCACAAAGTATTTGAGGTAGGAAATTGAACTTTTTACAGATTATTTATTGGAATATGGGCTACAACTTAACACAGGGATTTTACAAAATTTTAGTTCAGTTATTAAAGACGATTTTTTTCAATTGTAATGAAAATTCACAACATTTTTTTGCAATTTTTTATTTATATATTCAAAAATATACAGTTTTTTGGAAAAAGCCTGTGTTAAATTATGCAGAAGGTACTGTGTAACATTTACTGAAAGTTTGAAACAAATATGTTTGGAAGATCCTTAGAAAACATGTAATTAGTATGAGAAAATAAAAGTTTTGGGAATCGAGCGACAAAGATTGGATTAACTTTTTAGTGCATTCCAGGTCCATAGGATGGATTATCTTCATCCTCTGCAAACTCCTCCTCCAGCTTCCTCTTGTTCCTCCTCCTGTTTACTCTTGCTTGTATTTCTAGACTCTTTACAGCCCTGTCTGCAGCCCGAAGGCGTTCCTTGTCTAAAGCAAGCATCGCTCGTTGTTGTGTTCGTAGATTTTGCTACCATTTTCTTCAGTTGCAGTTACTGCAACACTGTTCCAAAAGGTGGTCATGTATGAACACTTATCACATTTCAGTTGTATTTCACTAGCAAGTCCTACGTGCTTTATTATGGAGAGTTCCAGACCAACATCACTACAATGAATACATCTTACACAGTTTGAAAAAATTCCTTTGAGAACCGACATATCAAATATTTCATTCACAACCGATTCGCCCATAAAACATTCATAGTTTTCACTCATTGAACCAAGCTTCTTCTGTGAAGTATTTTCTTTCCCACTTTGACTGCTATGGGCAGGTGTACTTGAGAGGTTAGGTTCACTCACTTGGTTATCGTCTTTATTGTTTACAGTAATAACACATACCTTTGGCTTTCCAACATTCCTCCTTTTCTTAAAAGCCTTCAGAGGATTTCTAATAACTTTACTTTTACTCATTATTATACTTCAACAAAACAGAGACTCAAGAAACAGAATTAATTACGAATATTTTCGAGATAACCACAGAGTAAATAAACATGAAACAATCGACAATCACACCAGCGATATATATTGAACCATCACAGGTTAGCCACAACACATACTTTATCACACATCACTAAAATGTACCTGATGAACACGGACGTTAATAATAACACCATTTGACAGCAGTTTAACAGCGCCACAGTGGGTCACGCCCATGTAGAACACATTTCAAAAAAAAATTTAAAAATAGTTGTAGTCTTCGGAATTGAATAACTTATATATCTATTAAAAGGTAATAGTCTGTAGATTCAGAAAACGCAAAAAAGTAAAAATTGAACTTCTCATGATTTTGAGCCTTTCCGGAGCCCCTTAACCTCCGACGGGAGGTGCCGCGCGTACCGTGACAAGACCGCGCGGCTAGTAGCAAGGTTTCACCAAAACTCGGCTATGAAAGATCTCCACCTTGTCCCCCACCTTCCCTACCTTTTTCCGCTATTATGACATCATCATCATGATTGATGGCCGAGACTCCCCAGCTGGGGAATTTTGCTGCCGAGTTGCAAGTCTTTTCAGTTGACGCCTCACTGGGTGACATGCCTGTCGATAATAATGAAATGATGATGAGGACAACACAACCTGAGCGGAGAAAATCTCCGACTTCGCCAGGAATCGAACCCGGGCCCAGTGCATGGCAGTCGAACGCACTGAACACTCAGCTAAGGGGGTCACCGGGCTGGGGGGGCGGGGGGGGGGGGAGGGGGCACGTTACCGACGGATCTGCTACAGATACCAAGGTAAACTGCACTATCACATAATAATGAATTTTAACCCACATTTCTCGCCGTTTTTTTAAAAAAGTCCATTGATGAGCAGTAGTTCGGCTACTGAAAGTTTTTTCAAGTCTTTTATAGGTATGATAAGTTCTTACTGCCAATTTCAAACAGTGACGATCATCTTAAGATTTGTGTTTAAAATATAAATATACGTTTAAAAAGATTTCCAATATTAGATGTGACGTCTATCAGAGAAATTTTACACGAGGCTGCCTTGTTTATAAGCCAAAATTATAAAAACTACGAAAAGAACTATTGTAGATAATGACACTTTATTGCAATATAACATCTCTCTTCAATTTCAACTGAAATAGCAACGTAAAAACCAGCGCTGTTGTACATCATAGTGTATGTTCCATACTGTACTGTCAACATAAGCATACTATGGCTGCAGCTGCACCATAAGCAACAGAAATGACTTCGCCGGTAAAAGTCGCAAGCTTAATACATTGCTTGGAAATTACGTAGATACAAATATTTCATTAATCTATTTAAAAGACATTATGGTTCAAATGGCTCTGAGCACTATGGGACTTAACATCTGAGGTCATCAGTCCCCTAGAACTTAGAACTACTTAAACCCAACTAACCTAAGGACATCACACACATCCATGCCCGAGGCAGGATTCGAACCTGCGACCGTAGCGGTCGCGCGGCTCCAGACTGAAGTGCCTAGAATCGCTCGTCCACCACGGCCGGCAAAGACATTATGCTCAGGATAGGTGACGCGTCATTGTATTTACACATTTCAATCAATGAGCCAGTGAGAGCTGCTTCCGGTATGAGCCATAACAGGGCTCTGTTTTTTACAGCTGAATTCCGGCTAGCTGGAAGTAGGGAATAGAAAGTCTCAGTTGTGAATGTTTGGGAGCGAACTTCCAGTTACAGTTCCGGTAACTGCTTTACCAACTTGGAAAATCTGCCGAAGACCTACACAGGGTGGACAAAAAATATGGATACACCAAAAACCCAACACATTGCCCTCGGCATTACAGGTGGCATTCAAAACGCCTTACACTCGTCTCGGAATGGATAAATATCGGTATTGTTTTGTTTTCGAGGGAATCTCATACCATTCTTCCTGCTTTTAGTGGACGTTCAGGTAGCGATGACGGAGGTGGATGGCGATAATGTCCACTTCTTTCCAGGGTAGAGAACAAATGCTCAATGGTATTGAGATCTGGCGACTGCGGTAGCCAGGGGAGACGCGAAAATTTATCCTCCACCTCACAAAACCAGTCCTGGACTATTCGACCTGTGTAATCAGGAGCCCTGTCGTTTTGAATCACAGCACCCCCATTGGTGAACAAACATTGTAGCACGGGATGGATCTGACCAGCCATAATGGTAACATACTCCCTAGAAGTAATGCAACGTAGCATGGAATTCCACAGTATGGCTGCCCAAATCATCACCGAACCCCCAACATGTTTCACTCTTGCGACATAAACTCGACCAGAAGTAGGAAACAACGTGAAACAAGGCTCATACGACCAATTTACACTCTTACATTGCTCCACAGCCTATGTTTTAAGGCTTCGACACCACGTTATCCCGTTACAGGCATTTGCATATCTGATGTGTGTTTCGGAACCCCAGCTCGCCCCGTACTTTCCTGCTTCTGGAACGTCCTTCGTGTTGTTTTGGTGCTGACTGGATTCGTTAGTGCTACATTCAGTTCTGCAGTGACTTTTGAAGTTGTCGTCCCCTTATTTTTCGTCACAGTCCTCTTCAATGAGTGTCTGTCACGATCGCTCAACACACACCTCCGTCAGTTCTGTGAATTAGCTGATGATGCTTTCCCTACATGCGGCTAAATTTGTTATAGAATCACCCACCATAAGAGCGTCAACAATTTGCCGATTTTCGAATTCACTTAGCTCCGAAAAAAATGTTCAAATGTGTGTGAAATCTTATGGGACTTAACTGCTAAGGTCATCAGTCCCTAAGCTTACACACTACTTAACCTAAATTATCCTAAGGACAAACACACACACACACACACCCATGCCCGAGGGAGGACTCGAACCTCCGCCGGGACCAGCCGGACAGTCCATGTCTGCAGCGCCTCAGACCGCTCGGCTAATCCCGCGCGGCACTTAGCTCCGACAGAATGCAACGACAGCTTTACAGAGCACCGTTCTGGCTATGACTAACTCTTGCAGCGTATTGAGGACATTGCACAGGTGCCATTCGTGATCAAATACAACAGCGGAACCTGCAGAACTGACTAGCATCTGCATTTGTTTCCAAATTTTTGTCCAACCCCTGTGGTTTGGGACCGTGTGTGTGTGTGTGTGTGTGTGTGTGTGTGTGTGTGTGTGTGTGTGTGTGTGTGTGTGGGTGTGGGTGGGCGGGTGGGTGGGTGTTTGTGTGTGTGTGTTTGTGTGTGTGTGTGTGTGTGTGTGTGTGTGTGTGTGTGTTGGTGGGTGGTTGTTTGTGTATGTGAGTGTGTGTGCGTGTGTGTGTGTGTGTGTGTGTGTGTGTGGTGTGTGTGTGTGTGTGTGTGTGAGAGAGAGAGAGAGAGAGAGAGAGAGAGAGAGAAGCTGTTGACACTTACCTCATATGTGTTATAGGACACACCTGCTGGTGAAGATGTAAGATGATAATGTAACTGAAAATAGTATTTTTAAACGAATCACGGTTGATAAGTCACTATACAGTAATTTGAATATGTGACCTGGAAGGAGTGACGAAATTTCACTGTCGACAATTCGCAAAACCAATTGCAAACAAGACACAAGTCATGCGGAACGTGTTAGTATGAAGCACGTTTCCGCGCTCTAGCGTCATAACTGCGTTAGACTTGCTGCTTCGCATTTCGTGTGCTCCTGCGCCCGAGAATGGCAACTAGACTGTAGTTAATCACAAATATTCCAAGCTAAGCCAAATGATAACCGAAACTAAAAACTCTGTCGAAATATTGAGTTAAATGTCACAATTGACTGTAGTACATTGTCATACAACGAAAAGTATTTTGTAAACCAGTTCTGATTATTAAAGATCTTAATGCGAAGTTTTTAATGAAATCTATTCACATCTGTTAGCAGCTAAATGCAAATATTTTCATGTTGTTTTCCAAGTTGAAACAATACGTTTTTATTCTGCCGAATGCTCTCCAAAAGCAGTTTTCTTCTGTTGCCTCTGTATGACCCCTGTGCCTTCTACCAAGCATTAGATTAATCATTCGTAACCCCAACGGCTGATCTTATATACTCTGGATTTTAAAACTTGCCCCCCCCCCTGCTTCCTATTTAGAAGTTAATCAGCTGCTGGTCTTTTCATTCCATCTGTTAACTGAGGTTTTAGAGCAGACTAGTTTCCCGTGACCACATCGTGTGCAAGTCTGCGGAGCCTCTATGTTCAGCACAATAGCACGCGCAATGTGACTGTCTGCTGAAACTCGTATGTAAATCAGAAGGCGAGGCTAAACTCATCGTCTTCACATCACGGAAGCATCCCTAGGGCTATGCATATGAGATCCAATATTTAACAGGCATCGCTTGCAATCACGCGCGTAAAGTGAGTGTAAAATTAATTGGAAATTTGAATGAAATCGATAATTTAACGCACCACATTATAAACGAAACAGTGACAACGTTTCTTACAGAAGGCGACAATATTGCAGAATAATTGGCGGCATGTGGTAATTAGGCGACTGCTGTGTTAATGAGAGCAGCCGGCTGTGTCACGGGGGCCGCAGATGTAGGAGAACACACCTCGCATCTCGCCACTAATTCGCCATTAATTACTTACAAGCGACAGTTTGAATTTCGAATGAACTTACGCGGAGGGCGAGAAAAAAAACGCCGAGCTGCTCACGTCGACGTCTCGCTCCATTTGCATACAGACGAGGGTCTCTTTCTGTTTCTCAGCGTGCAATGTGTTACCGTAATTCACAAACAAATACCACCTGGCCCCTCAGCTTTCTCTATATTTTCAGCTTTCGCCGTACAATACAGAAGCCTTCCGGCAGCTTGTTATATATTTCGACCTTCAGGAAGACTTCACCAACGATAACAGAAAACGTTATTTAATGTTCTATATTTTAAGCTTCTAATAGCTACTGATATGTATAGTTACTCAGGTAAAGAGCCGTTGAGTATGTTTTGAATAATGTGTATCTGTGTCTGTGTCTACAGTCTGCGAATCGTTAGAAGTAGGTGTCAGGGGTTATTTCTAGTTGTACCATGCATTAAAGTATGCACTCATTCCATTGACCGTTGGAATGTGGAAAGAATGGATACTTTGACACCTCTAAGCTAAGTGTCTTATAGACATCCACAGCAGATTTTTCGTAGTTTCCGCCCTTGTAGATAGTTCTTGATACTATCTCATTGTCTCGTGATAGACAGACGTATCTCGTCGGGTGTCTAACCGTAAAGGTTTTCTAAGCATCATGAACAAAAAAAAAATAGTCATCACCAGGAGAAAACACCCTAATGCCGCCTCTAATTCTGTTAACAGCTTCAGTTCGGCGAGGAAGAGAGTCCGAAGATTCCTGCAGGTAAGCCACCAACAGCTGAAGCCACTCACTGATGATCAGGTACCAGATATTGATTGCTACGGCTGTTGTAAATACTCTCAAATATCTCCTATGAGATAAATATCGCCTTGTTTACTGGACCAGGTTCAAATCAAATGGCTCTGAGCACTATGGGACTTAACATCGGAGGTCATCAGTCCCCTAGAACTTAGAACTACTTAAACCTAACTAACCTAAGGACATCACACACATACATGCCCGAGGCAGGATTCGAGCCTGCGACCGTAACGGTCGCGCGGTTCCAGACTGAAGCGCCTAGAACCGCTTGGCTACACCGGCCGGCCAGGACCAGGTAATATGCTATAGGATGTCCGAGTGTTCGTCCAACCAGCAACGTATCCGCGCAGTCCTGTGAAAGCGAATATTTCCATCTTGAGTGTTCTTATCATGAAGATGTAGAGGGAAGGATAACCAAAAATGTAGAAATAAATATCCTGGTTCATTTTCACGGTAATCCGTATCACTGGGCTGGAGAAACATCACATAAGCAGCTTCTGCCTCAGCTACACCTTCCACACACTGCGCTTTAAATGTCTAATTAGGACGTCGGTCTACTGGACTCCGTGCAACCTTTGAAAAGAGACAAAATCGCGTCTCGTCGGAGTCCACATGCCTGCAGTCAGCTACTATCCAATTTGTGAGTGGTTTGTCTCACTGAAGACGTGCAACGTTTTGTGTCGTGTTGACAATGGCCTTTTGGGAGCTACCCGGCTACGAATATCCAGAGCGCCCAATTTCCCGTACAACATTCGCTGGGAAATTTATTTAGATGGACCTGCATTCACTAAAAGCAGCAATTCCTGTCGATTTTGGCACCGATTTGCATCAAGAAGTCTTAACACTCCTCTCCGGTCCCTTGCATCTACTTCTACAGGATTACTCTGCAATTAACAATTAAGTGCTTGGCAGAGGTTTCATCGAACCACTTTCAAGCTATTCCCCTGCCATTCCATGCTCGAACAGCGCACGCGAAAAACGAAAATTTAAATCTTTCTGCGCGAGCTCTGATTTCTCTTGATTTATTATTGTGATCATTCCTCCCTATGTAGGTGGGGGACAACAAAATATTTTTACGCTCTGAGCAGAAAGTTGGTGATTGAAATTGCATGACAAGATCCCGCCTCAACGAAAGATACCTTTCTTTTAATGATTGTTACCCCAGTTCGCGCATCAAATCCGTGGAACTCTCTCCTCTATTTCGCCATAATACAAAACGAGATGGCCTTCTTTGAACTTTTTCAATATCCTCTGTCAATCTGATGCCGACCCCACACCGCACATTAGTTCTCTAGAAGAGAGCGGACAGGGGTATTGTAAGCAGTTGATTTAGTAGAACCATCGAATTTCCAAAGTGTTCTGCCAATACATCGCAGTCTTTGGTTCGCTTTTCCCACAACGTTATCTATGTGATCGTTCCAATTTAACTTAACGTAACTGTGATCCCTAAGTATTTAGTTGAATTTACTGCCTTTAGACTTGTGTGTTTATTCTGTAACAGAAATTTAGCGGATTGCTTTTAGTATTCATGTACTTCACACTTTTCGTCATTTAGAATCAACTGCCACTTTTCTCACCACACACATATCTAGTCCAAAACGTTTTACAATTTGTTTTGCTCAGCTGATGACCTTATAAGGCGGTAAATGATATCATCATCTGCAAACAATCTAAGAGGGCGGCTCAAATTGTCTCCTAAATCGTTTATGTACATCAGAAGCAGCGGAGGCCTGTAACAGTTCCTTGGGGAACGCCAGATATCGCTACTGTTTTACTCGGCAACTTCCCATCAGTTACCACGAAATGTGACCTTTCTGACAGGAAATCACGAGTCCAGTCTCGCAACAGAGGCGATACTCCATAGGCATGCAATTTAATTAGAAATCACTTCTGAGGAACTGTGTCAAAAGCCAGCTGGAAATTTAAAAATATGAAGCCAATTTGACATCTCGTGTCCATAACACTCATTACTTCATAGAATAAAGAGTTAGTTGTGTTTCACAAGAACGATATTTTTTTTAATCCATGTTGGCTCTTTGTCCATAAATCGTTCACTTTGAGGTAACCCATCGAACACAGCACATGTTCCAAACTTCTATCGCAGATCGACGTTACTGGTATGGGTCTATAATTCAGCGGATTAGTGCTATATCCTTTCTTCGCTACTGGCGTAATTTCTGCAGCTTTCCAGTTTGTAGGTGCGGATCTTTCGAACTGCGAGCGGTTGTTTATGATTCGTATGCACGGAGCTATTGTACCAGCATACTCTGAAAGGAACGTTACTGGTATAGAATGTGAACCTTTTCGCAGCCACAGTACTGACGCTGTGTCACATTGCTGCGTGTGGTACACCGGACAGTTTGCGTTGTTAATTTCATTCACATATGGTCACGGGCACGTCCAAACACTACACCTCTTTTTCACAGTTCTCTCAAGTATTTGCGTCCCCCAGTGATCCTTCACACTGTCCTCCTTTGTGTGTGCCGGATGTACACTCTCCTACTGATGCCATACAAGTATAGGCCGTACAACTGTTTTCTAAATGATCGCCTTTGTACACAAAATGCAGTCCCCAGAAGCCTATAATGGAATCCATCCGTGCGGTTTATTTTTGCCACAACATGCTGCTATTCCGCTTCGAATCTGCACTTATGGTCGCTTCCAAATTTTTGAATGACATGACTATAACCCTTCAATTCTGTAGTCAAAGGACAGCTGGTTCATAAGTTTCGTGAAGTGTACCATTTTCCATGTGTCTATATTAAAAGCTAGTTGTCAGTATCCGCACAGGACTGATATTTTGTTGAACTCTCTTTATATACCCACATTTTTACCCCATAAATTCTCCCGTGAGATAACCGCATCATCTTGGAATGTTTTAAAATGCAACAAATACTACACTGAAGCCCCAATGAAACTGGTATACACATGCGTACTCAAATACACAGATACAGTATGTAAACAGGCAGAATACTGCGCTGCGGTCGGCAACGCCTATATAAGACAACAAGTGTCAGGTGCAGTTGTTAGATCGGTTACTGTTTCTACAATGGCGGTTATCAAGATTTAAGTGAGTTTGAACGCAGTACTGTAGTCGGCGCACGAGCAATGGTACTCACCATCTCCGACGCAGTGATGAAGTGGGGATTTTCCCGTACGACCATTTCTCAAATGTACTGTGAAGATGAGGAATCCGGAAAAACAACAAATCTCCGGCATCGCTGCTGCCGGAAAAAGATTCTGCAATAACGGGACCAACGAGGAATAAAGAGAATCGTTCAACGTGACAGAAGTGCAACCCTTCAGCAAATTGCTGCCTATTTCAATGCTAGGACATCAACAATTATCAGCGTGCGAACCATTCAACGAAACATCATCGATATGGGCTTTCGGAGCCGAAGGCTCACCCATGTACCCTTGATGACTGCATGATATAAAGCTTTACGCGTCGTCCGCGTCCGTCAACGCCGAAATTGGACTGTTGATGACTGGAAACATGTTGCCTGGTCGAACGAGTTTCGATTCAAATTGTATCGAGCGGATGGATGTGTACGGGTATGGAGACAAGCTCATGAATCCATGGTCCCTGCATGTCAGCACGGGTCTGTTAAAGCCGGTGGAGGCTCTGTAATGGTGAGGGACGTGTGCAGTTGGAGTGATGTGGGACCCCTGATACGTCTAGATACGACTCTGACAGGTGACATGTACGTAAGCATCCTGTCTGATCACATGCATCCATTCACGTCCATTGTGCATTCTGACGGACTTGAGCAATTCTAGCACAACAATGCGACACTCCACACGTCCAGAATTGGTACAGAGTGGTTCCAGGAACACTCTTCTGACTTTAAACACTTCCACTGCCCACCAAACGCCCCAGACATGAACATTATTGAGCATATCTGGGATACCTTGTAACGTGCTGTTGAGAAGATATCTCGAACCGCTCGTACTCTTACGGATTTATGGAGAGCCCTGCAGGATTCATGGTGTCAGTTCCCTCCAGCACTACTTCAGACATTAGTCGAGTCCATGCCTTGTCCCGTTGCGCCACTTGCTGATTGCTTGCGGGGACCCTACACAATATTAGGCAGGTGTACCAGTTGCACTGGCTCTTCAGTGTATATGGAAAGTCATAATGGTGTAACATGAAAAGTAATTGGCCCATTACACTTCCACGGTTAAACCAGATATTACTTCAGTGTCTATAGATGACTCTCCATTCAGTATTATGTGATGAGTCCAACCTATCAAGAAATTTTATATCTATACAGGGTGGTCAAATGATAGAGACCGGGCCAAATATCTCACGAATTCAGCATAAACTACAAAGGACGAAACTCGTCTGTCTTGAAGGGGGTAACCAGATGGCGCTATGGTTGGCCCGCTAGATGGCGCTGCTATAGGTCAAACGGATATCAACTGCGTTTTTTAAAATAGGAGGAACCCCCATCTTTTATTACATATTCGTGTAGTACCTAAAGAAATATGAATGTTTTAGTTGCACCACTTTTTTCGCATTGTGATAGATGGCGCTGTAATAGTCACAAACGTATAGCTACGTGGTATCACGTAACATTCCGCCAGTGCGGACGGTATTTGTTTCGTGATACATTACCCGTGTTAAAATGGACCGTTTACCAATTGCGAAAATGTCGATATCGTGTTGATGTACGGCTATTGTGATCAAAATGCCCAACGGGCGTGTGCAATGTATGCTGCTCGGTATCCTGGACGACATCATCCACCACTCGCCGGATAGTTACGTTATTTAAGGAAACAGGAACTGTTCAGCCACATGTGAAACGTCAACCACGACCTGCAACAAATGATGATGCCCAAGTAGGTGTTTTAGCTGCTGTCGCGGCTAATCCGCACATCAGTAGCAGACAAATAGCGCGGGAATCGGGAATCTCAAAAACGTCGCTGTTGAGAATGCTACATCAACATCGACCCGTACCATACTTCTATGCACCAGGAATTGCATGGCGACGACTTTGAACGTCGCGTACAGTTCTGCCACTGGGCACAAGAGAAATTACGGGACGATGACAGATTTTTTGCACGCGTTCTGTTTAGTGACGAAGCGTCATTCACCAACAGCGGTAACGTAAACCGGCATAATATGCACTATTGGGCAACGGAAAATCCACGATGGCTGCGACAAGTGAAACATCAGTGACCTTGGCGGGTTAATGTATGGTGCGGCATTATGGGAGGAAGGATAATTGGCCCACATTTTATCGATGGCAAACTAAATGGTGCAATGTATGCTGATTTCCTACGTAATATTCTACCTATGTTACTACAAGATGTTTCACTGCATGACAGAATGGCGATGTACTTCCAACATGATGGATGTCCGGCACATAGCTCGCGTGCAGTTGAAGCGGTATTGAATAGCATATTTCGTGGCAGGTGGCCCGCACGTTCACCGGATCTGACGTCCCCGGATTTCTTTCTGTGGGGGAAGTTGAAGGATATTTGCTGTTGTGATCCACCGACAACGCCTGACAACATGCGTCAGCGCATTGTCAATGCATGTGCGAACATTACGGAAGGCGAACTACTCGCTGTTGAGAGAAATGTCGTTACACGTATTGCCAAATGCATTGAGGTTGACGGACATCATTTTGAGCATTTATTGCATTAATGTGTTATTTACAGGTAATCACGCTGTAACAGCATACGTTCTCAGAAATGATAAGTTCACAAAGGTACATGTATCACATTGGAACAACCGAAATAAAATGTTCAAACGTACCTACGTTCTGTATTTTAATTTAAAAAACATACCTGTTACCAACTGTTCGTCTAAAATTGTAAGCCATATGTATCACAAAGCGAAAAAAGTGGCCCAACCAAACCATTCATATTTCTTTATGTACAACACGAAAATGTAATAAAAGATGGGGGTTCCTCCTATTTAAAGAAGCGCAGTTGATATCCGTTTGACCTATGGCAGCGCCATCTAGCGGGCCAACCATAGCGCCATCTGGTTTCCCCCATCAAGCTAGACGAGTTTCGTTCTTTGTAGTTTTTTCGTTTGATGCTTATTTCGTGATATATTTGGCCCGGTCACGATCAATGGACCACTCTGTATATTTCGTTTCGAAGGCATCGATATGACACTGGATCAAAAGTTTTCAGAACATGTAAAAATATGAAATCAACTTGCTCTTCCTCCATCCATGAGTCTGCGGATGTCGTGTGTGAAGAACACGAGTTAGTTTTCCCATGTTTGCAGAATACGTACTGATTTCCATGGACAATTTCATTTTGTTCCAGGTAGGTCACCATATGTGATCTCAGAATATTTTCTATCGTTATGTTACAGGTATGTGTGTCTTACATTTGTCGGTATCTCTAGGAATCGATTCTACCTTTGTGCATAGACGTCTGTGGGTTCTTGTTTTTTTTTTTTCCTTTCACTGCGGACATTTCTCTTTTTGTGCTTTGACATCCATGTTGTATCTGCAGATAACTATAGTGCGGTCTTCTCGGGCATCTCGTGTTAAACACAAAGAATTTCCTGCTACAACACACACCGATCTATGTAACAATGTAGTCCCCTATTCCCGCTTTGAAAGCAGTGTTTTAATACCGTTTTAGATCTTATGAGTGATTGTTGATAACGGTCTGTCAGACACATGACGTATCAGAAACCGTTGTTTAATCCTGCAACTAGAAAGTCATGTTATTTCTGATGTACAGTTCATGGATCGCATTGCCGCTAATTTTTATTAATGTGAACCAGTAAATCTGTAGGTTACTTCTACAGTTGTTACACATAGAATCTGTACGAAGTTCGCCAAATATATAGTGTATTATTTTATTGCCTAGTACTTCGATAGTGGTGTAGAATTTCGTTCTACTGCAGTGTTTTGGTAGGATAATACATTATATGCGCCATAGCTACGTGTGTAAAGCTTTAGAAGCAAAATTTGTAAAAACCATAAATTTATCTTTCTGCTTAGCAAATTTCAGTTACGATGAGCAACAAGGGAATGTGCTTGTGCCTCGAGCAAACAGTGTTTCTTGTTTTAGCACTCAAATTTGTTTCCGAGAAGTTCATCCATCTTGAGTGGGTTTATTTATTCTCTGCTATGTAACATTTAACGAATGTATGCACAGTAAGAGATAACAGTTTTGAGGTTACAGCGTTTACATTAACAAAACTACTGACAGAAATATTAATAGGAAAAATAAATAACTTACATACATTATAGCATTACATATCAGTTTTCATGTGGCTGTCTGATTTTTTGCGGTGCAACTATAAATATTGTCTTCCAGTACGTCATCGGCTATTAATAAGCGTTTAACAATGGTTCGTTACGTAATTGGCCAAATTTTTAGGCCTAATAGGAAATTTTCGATATATTTGTTCCTAATTTTTCTTCTTTTTACCTTTTTATAGCTCTACTGTCATATTATGTTGTGTAGTAAACAAAGATTCAAAATTTTACTCTTTGATTAGCGTATTTTAGGTTGCAGTACCAGTTTTCAAAAAATGTGTTGAGGTATATGCTGACAGTGAATAGGGGATGGGGTAGACTAGTATGTAAATGTATGTACTTAATTTCTGTACGGGTCCGGTTTCTATGCTTCTACAGTGTGGCTGATTAGAGCTTCCTAACACATTCGGTTTTACTGTTTGTGTATATTCACTTGTTCTGACATCTTCTTCTTGGCGGGAATTTTGAATTTAGGGGTGACAGTGGGCTTTGGAGATGTGTGTTTGTTTATTGCCTGTGCGCGTGCGGGTGTGTATGAATCTATCATGTGTATTGACCTTCTGATAGAGCCGAGAACAGGGTTCCATTGTTTAGTATTGTGCATTCATTCATTACTTCCTTTCCTTCCACTATAGTTTTTTGTATATGGTAATTTTATTCTATTATAAGTTTCTGTGGAGGAAACAATGCTTAAGACTCACGTTATGCCTGTTGATCTATGTTTTCTGTCCATGAGATGATCAGAAAATGTGGAATGGCTGGTATTACTCGTAATGCTCTTCGGTGCTCAGTGAATCTGATATTGAAATTTCGACTTTTTTGTCCAATATAAACTGAGTAGCAGTTCTGAAACGAGTGTTGGTAGACTCCAGATGTGTGGTGTGTGTCTGTGTTAGCGTTACATTCCCTCAGTTTCTTTTGTGTAGGGTTTTCAGTTCCATAAGCAATTTTAAGCCCTTACTTTTTGAATATATTGCCTATCCTGTGAGATGCTTTGTTGTTGTAGAAGAGTGTGTACCATTTGTTCGTTGTTGTGGATGTTTCTTTTTCAGATGTATTGTTTGTGTGTTTACTGTGTTTATGATATTTGTGCATCAGGTTGTGCGTTTGTGTTGTGTGTGGTGGGTGAGTTTTTTATTTCTGTTTTAATTTTTTTATTTAGTTTGTCCATCATGTTTGTTGTGGACCTATTTTCAGCAGCTATTTGCTTGAAACTTCCTAGCAGATTAAAACTGTGTGCCAGACCGAGACTCGAACTCGGGACCTTTGTCTTTTGCTGGCACGTGTTTTACTGACTGAGCTACCCAAGCACGACTCACGACCCGTCCTCACAGCTTTTCTTCCGCCAGTATCTCATCTACCTTCCAAGCTTTACAGAAACTCTCGTGCGAAACTTCTGAAGGAGTGGGTCGTTAATTTTTTGTGTGACATTTGGGAATGTCTCCTTGTTGTTCTAATTTCTGTTTAATGATGTTGATGATTTCTGTGATGGAGATATTGGTGTACACAAGTGTGATGTCAATGATATGAGTGTACCGGTTGTTGGTACCAGATATTTATAATTAAACTGACGGTGTTCCAAATGCTACAGTGGAGGTTGTATGCATCGCAGAAAGCTGAAACTTCGTAAGTATGTTCATTAATAAATGCGCTAGTCCAGTGCACTGGAAAAATAATAGTTCCACCAGGTGAAAAGGTGGTGCCGTAAGCAGTGAGAATGTGAAATGTTCCCAATGCGAAATGTTTCCTGTTTTCATGTCAATACGCAGTTTATCGCTTAGTGAAATATGCTGATTTCTTTTGTGAAGTGACTGTTGGTGTAAAGGGTTAAGAAGGTTGAAGTTTTCCGTATGAAAAACAATGCCTACTGAGAAGAAAGACCCTACACTGATGGTAAAGTTGTTTTACGTGAACGGCAGCAACAGTAGCGCTGCATTGCGGGAGTGTTGCCGACAGAAACAGTTGTGAAGATGCCTCATGTCAATAAATGGGTTTAATAATATCATCAAGAAATGTGAACAAAGAAGTGAAGGTGGTTAAGCAGGGAGAGAGTGCGGCATATTAGCGACAGAAACAGCTGCGAAGAGGCTCCATATCAATCAGTTGGCTAAAGAATGTGAGTAAAAATTTAAAAATTCTTCCAATCCATATGTGGCATACAGCAAACCAGTGCTTAACAGTATTGATTAAAAACCTTCTTAGCTGCAATTTTAGTTTTTTATTTTTCAACGACTCGTTTCTCCTTATTTAGGCATCTTCAGGTTATCTTTTCTAGATGGATGCGATAGACACCAAGATCTGCATAACGCGTTCCCGTTCACAGGAGCGAGGAACAGATCTTGGTGTCTATCGCGTCCATCTAGAAAAGATAACCTGAAGATGACTAAATAAGGAGAAACGCGTCGTTGAAAAACAAAAAACTAAAATTGCAACCAGGACTGTTTTTAACCAATACTAAAAATTTAAAGAAAAAATGAATCAGGTGGTACAGCAGGGAGAGGGAGGCAGCCCATTCCCACAGCAGTTGATGAAGTTGCTGTAGCAGTAGCTGACCGTGCAGCACATGCTTCAAATTTTGCAACCAGTGCTGAAGTTGTTTCAAGGGTATTGTCTCTCCCTGGTGAACAGTTCAAACGATTTTGCCGCGCACTCTACACTGGTCTCCCTACAAGATTCCTAGTGTGAACCAAATGAAGCCCCAATGTAGGCTACATCATCAGTACTTTGCCCTCCTTTTTATGGCACGGATGGAAATAGGTGACATGTGCACGTGGAATGTTCTTTGGACGGATAAGGCACATTTTACTCTGCACAGTGCTATGAATGAGGCTCTACTCAGTCGCTTGTTGTGCAGGAATATCCACTGTACTAAGCTTATGTAAGTGTGTGGTCTGGTTTCACAAGCTCCTTCGTTCTCGGTCCATTTTCTTTCAGAAGATGACATCTTGAAGGCCTGTTAGGTGTACAGTGAAATGTGTGTGTCATAAGGACATCCTTGTGCAACATGTGATCCCAGCTTTGCAGGAAAGCAGCTGTGTCCACACCACTATTTTCATGCAAGATGGGGTGACACCACACATCGCTTGCCAGATGAAAGATTTGCTTCAAGAAACCTTTCATAACGACTGCATCAACCCCAGGCAATCTCAATATGTGTAGACGTCCACAGCTCCTCACCTATATCCATGTAACTCCTAACTGTGGGATATCTGAAAGCTCATAACTATCAGGGATGTATCCAGACTCTTTCTGATCTGATGGACAGCATATGGTGACAAATCATTCTGATTACACTGAATATGCTGTGAGCAACTGTCGACCATGCCATGTTTTGGATGCAGCATGTTGCTGAGTCAGGACACCATACTGAACACATGTCGTAACTGGTGATCATATCCTAATGAACATTCCAGAATCACAATTATCATGTGTATGATTGTTACTACCCTTTTCCTGCACCCACAACACATTCGACACTTACATCGCCATATTTTACCTTGTGGCATAAAGTGGAATTATTATTTTTTCACACACTCCGTGAGTGCGCTGAAAAATGGACGTACGTACGATGCTTCAGCATCCTGCAATGTATGCAGCCCGTACTGCAGCACTCAGAACACTGTCAGTTTAATTATGTGGAAAGTGGATAACCACAGTGTTTAAATAAGTACAACAAATAAACGAACAACTATATCACACTGGAAATGTTAATACAAGGATCACAAAACTCGAATTTTGAAGTATTTGGTGTAGGTACCTTGTCCACAATAAAAAAAAATGTTTACATAAGTAAGTAGAAATATTAACCAATTTTCAGTGTACTTTAAGTAATTGATGACTGTGCATTTACTTTATTTGGGAAACCAAAGGACATGGGTCATCAACTTTTTGGAGATTTTCATCTGGTGCATTTTGATATCTTCCGACATTGATGTTTACATACAACGTTATTCAGTTTCTCTTTCGCATGTTATGGTGTTCAGATGTACAAAGATTTTACAATGTTTTTGAACAGCCGATGCCTTAAATTAATGAATTTTACTGGATGTCATACAGTTTGTAATTGATACCATATGTAAAGCACAACCTCACAGTTCAATAAAACAAGGCCACACACCAACTTGTAGTGTGAATTGAGAGCTGTAGCAAGTAATCTAATTGCACATAATGCAAATATGTTAATGGCATTTATTAATTTCATGTGAGACGAGTTATTTATTAAATTGTTAGAATTAGCAGTTACACATAACTCACGAATATGGGTGCTCTGGACTTAAGAAAAAAACGAATAGTTTTGATCCTACTGTGATATAAGTAAAGGACTTTATGTGATACATTGTTAGGACTGCAATCGAACGTCAAAGTCAGTGCTATCAGAGACTTACGACTCTGATGAACTTCGTATGGGAAATTTACACTGAATCATAAACCGGTACTAGTGTGTTGAATAAGACAACAAATCGAGTGCTGGTTATGCCAAGAAAAATCTTACACTTACCTTAACTGATATGTCGAATCATTGAATCATGTGAGCACGTGTAGTACCGTGTGACAGAACTCTTCTATGCAACGAACGACGATGTATTACCGGGCTCGAAAGTCCCACCCGCAAGTTAACACAGCGTGTGCAACAAATTGCCACTGCAGCTAAGACGAAAACATTGTTCGACGACAATGCTCCGCGCTATATCTTGGATTGTGTCAGTCGCGTGACTGTGCAGTATTTACTGCACATTGAAATGTCATTGGCGATTACTCTACGAAGTACACTAAGCAAGTGCGCATAGTGTCAACTTATTTTACCAATGCTTACTATTAACCGTACTATGAACAATAAACAGTGGACGTAGTGCAGAGAAAGACGTGTAGCGTGTACGACACTACCACCGCTAAAAACGACAGCGTAAACAGACGTATTAAAAAAACCATACCGAAATTAGTGTCATCATGGATAATAAAACGAACATGAACAATACACTCCTGTAAACTATTTGCACTAACAAGACATCTTTTCAGATGACGCACCATGACACATTGTTTGTATTCTAGTGCAGGAGGATTATGCTCCATGTACCCATAACCAATGAGATGCCTGACCTCTGGCAAAACAGAGCATGTATCCTGTCGACCACCGCCGGCAACTTGGCCTACCCACCCGTGTTCTTGTCCACATAGGTTGGTCCTGCCGTCGATTCACAACCTATCCAGCGAGCTACCGTGCTTGCTATTCACCCCGACGCCTCAGCAGAACTTCATTAGATGAGCATTCTAATTCAGCGTCATTAAACTTGTTTTCACTATGTGTCATTGGAAAGCCAATCTTTATGACTGTAGTCAAATCAAAATTTTCAGTACTGTCACCAATATCTTTTTTTAATAATGAACAAAGACAGCTTCATCTATTTAAAAGCAAAAATATAACAGTGTCAGTTAAAGTAAAATGTGAAAAAATTTGAATGTAACGACGGTTTTAAGACTATTTGAAATGTATGAAAACCTGTATTCACACAAATCTTATAAAATCACGCATCTCCGTGTTTATAACGTCATATAACACGAACTGTGTGCAGCACAATGATGTAATTTGGTAGCTACATTCAGCGACATATTTGGATAATGTATGCGAAATGTGTTGGGAATACAGCTAGCACTAAAGAAGTAACAAATTAAAACGTAATGGATGATGCAGCAATTTGTCACGCATCTCAGTATTAGACATCATATCTCCTTAAATATGTATCGTATAGTAGTATACTTATGTAGGTACATTGAGAAGTATGTGTGGATACTGTCTACGAAAATTGTTGCGAATAGAGTAATAAATTTAAGCATATTGCATGATGCGGTAGTTTTTCATGCATGTAAGCGTTTATGACGCCATATCTCCTGATCTACGTTTCGTGCAATGATATAATTTTGCTAGTACATTCAGTGGTATCTAGGAATACTGTCAACAAAAAGTTTCGCGAAATTGGTCAGTAGTAAAGACGTCATAAATGAGAACTTAACACTTCATGCGGCAGTTTCACTGCGTGAACTGCGAAAATGTCGTAAGTGATAAACTTTTTTTTTCCTTTCGCCATTTTATGGGGGTTTCCAGCGAGGAAAAGTTTCAGAAAGGTTCGAAACTACGTGTAAGATTCCTTGCAAGTCACTAAGCACTCTCATTCTCAAATACTGATCGACTAAAGTATGGGTAGTTGCACATTGCTTTGTCACCCCTACGTCCGCCCCTTTGACAGGTTGGGCCCCATAGTGATTCTTTCCAGCCAGTAAGTTATATATATATATATATATATATATATATATATATATATATATATATATATATATATATATATATAAAATATTATATGCAAAGTTTGGTTTAATTGTGTCCAGTGGTTTAGGAGGAGATGTCGAACGTGCTTAAATACATACATATATACACTGATCAGCCAGAACATTATGACCACCGAACTACTATCGATATAAATGCGTCCAGGGCATACCAGCGTCACCTGGCGAGGAATGACCGCTAGTCAGACTCATGCACAGTGTTCGTAGTATCAGTGGGAATGCTGTCTGTGTGTAGGATGGTCTATCTGAGCTTGGCCGAGGGCGGATTGTGATCGCCAAGAGGCTTGGCACGAACATTTCGAAAACTGCACAGCTTGTCGGGTGTTCGAGGATTGCTGTGGTGAGTGTCATCAACACGTGGCGAAACCAAGATGAAACTACGTCGAGACGTCGTGGGGTTGTGTGGCCACCCCTCGTTATATATGTCGGACGTTGTAGGCTGGGCAGCCTGGTAAAACAGGACAGGCGCCGAGCTGTGGCGGAACTAATATCAGACTTCAATGCTGGGCAGAGTACAAGTGTGTCTGAAACCACAGTGCACCGAACATTCCTAACGATGGGCTTCCGCAGCCGACGACCGATGTATGTGCCAATGTTGACACCACTAAATCGGCCATTACGACTGAAACTGCCACATGACCATCGGCACTGGACGCTGACGCAGCGGCAGAGCGTTTCATGGTCTTCTGAATCCCGCTACCTTCTTCGTCTTTCCGATGGGAGCGTGCGAATCCGTCGTCCTCCAGGGTCCAGGGGAACGACTGCTTGACACCTGTACTGCCGGACGGCCACGAGCTGACGGTTGCTCTGTTATGCTCTGGGGAACATCAAGTGGACATTCATGGATCCAGTGAGCCCGTGCAAGGCACCATGGCAGCCTTGGAGTATCGTACACTGGTTGCAGACCACGTGCACCCTTCATGTCGATCATATTTCCCGACAGCAGTGGCGTTTTTCAACAAGATAATGCGCCATGTCACAAGGACAGGAGTGTGATGGTGCGGGTTCGAGGAACGCAGTAATGAGTTCCAGTTGCTGTGCTGCCCTCTTCCCCCCCCCCCCCCCCTCCCCCTCTAACTCGTCAAGTGTGAACCAGATCAAACACATCTGGGATGTGTCTGGAGGTGACGTCAGATCTCATCGTCCCCTCTCCGGAATTTGCAGGAATAAGATGACTTGTATGTGCAGAAGTGGTGCCAACTCCCTACAGGTATCTACCAAGGCCTCATTGCTTCCATGCCACGACGCGTCGCCGCTGTTAAGTGGGCCAAAGGTGGACATACCAGCTGACAGGTAGGTGGTCATATTGTTCCGATTGATCAGAGTACATACACCCATTTTTGTAATGTTTATTGATTCACTACGCTTTTGACCTCACAGTGTACAACATTCGAAGTAAACTACATTCAAGCGCCACTGCTCGCTTACAACTCGTTCCTCACTATGTAAAAATTGAGAGGTATCTACAATCACTGCCAACGACACTCTCGCGCAAAACCGATCAGCTCCGCTTTGTGACAGCGCACTAGAGAGACGTTCGAGCTAAAATGTAGTTCTTACATGCAGTAGTGATTATGAAATTATGTGCTGCAGTACAATAATTACACAGAGAATTCCAGTGACGACGAGTTCCTATTTCGACCGATAGACAGCGATCAGCGGATGCACAGTACAAATGAACATCCTTTCAGCAAATGAAAAGGAACATAACACAATATGCTACTTGTACTTTAAACCCTCATAGTTCTTAGTCATTATTTGCATTTTTAAGGAGTAAGCTTTTTTCGAATGTATTTTGGTACGCAAGTGTTTTGTTGCAACAACAGCTATTTGAGGTTTATGAAAATGTGTGCACCTAGAGACATAGGGACTAGGAGGATGACTTCTCCGTTCCCATTATTTTTCTGAGTAAGATCTCTCACCATGGATATTATTCTTAATGGGACCATGTACACACGTACTTTCGTCACTCAGTCGATACATAGCTTCATTTTATTGCAGCTTAGTAATATGCCTCCAGTTTGTCGATGTGTAATCTTTGTTTCCTTACAAGTTATGCAGTGTTCACAGGCACTAAAATACCGAATCTTTTGGCTATAGAAATTTAACTTAAATTTTGCATTTTTCGTTGTACGAATGCTTACTTTATTTCATTTTACAAGGGTGATGTCATTTGCTGTTTTTGTGAAACGGAAGTTTAAAGTATTACTACATTCGGGAGTGCCAGTGAGAAACTGCTGTACACGACAAGTGTTTGCCGTAAGGAAGACCTTCAACTTAGTTTTGAAGAATTTATCACACTTTTTTTCAACTCTTTTGGAAGCCTAATGAAAATTAAACCTTCTGATTTGCGCACACTTTTCTGTACAGCGTTCAGGGAAATGTTATACAAGTCGTTTTCTTCGTCCAGTGTTCCCTGAATAAATATTTCAGTTGAAATGAAGACACCAACTGATGGCGTGGGGTCTTCATTCCCCGACCCACGAGATGGATTATATTGTACAGGGATGTCAGAGTTAGAATTCCGGACACCTAAACAACGGCCGACAGCCTACACGAGTTTCGTCAACTGACGCCTGACACCTGACTGCCCTTTCCTGGCCTAACAGTATTCTCAGTGAGTGCACAGCGCTGCCCCAAAATACGTCATAGGAAATAAAAGTGAAATTAATCTCAGTAAACCAGACTTTGCGTTTCAGTTTCAGAGATAGTGGAGATTACTTTTATAGTGAAGTAGCAGAATTCCATTCATTTGGCAGGTACTCAAAAAGAGGGAGCGTCCATGCTGCCTTTTCTTTTGTTTCCATATTGTCCACAAAGTTGGGATCTGTCATTAGTTTTCTTATGCCTGGTCCGACAAAGATTCCTTCCTTTAGCTTTGCCTCGGATAAACCTGGAAACTGTCCACAAAGATATCTGAAACACTCCCCTTCCTTTGGCAATGCCTTAACAAACTGTTTCATCAGCCCCAACTTAATGTGAAGTGGTGGAAGTAACACCTTTTTGGGATCCACGAGGCTTTTCCTCTCAACATTTTAACCCCTACCTGTAATGTTTTTCTCAAGGGCCAAGCTTTTTTATGTGGTGTTGCTTTCTGTCTCTACTGTCCCATTCACAGAGAAAGCAAGGGAAATTTGTATAGCCACTTTGTTGACCAAGCAGCATTGAAATCACTTTTAAATCACAACATAGTGTCCATTTGTGGTCTGAATAGCAGAGTTTGCTTAAAACCAGTTCAAGATTTTCGTAACATTCTTTTTAGTGAACCGAGCGTCCAACTGATATAGAAACATACTTATTGCCATTATGTAGAAGTACTGCTTTAAGGATTCTTTTTGAAGAACCAATAAAAAGACTCCACTCATCAAGAGCATATTCTATTTTGAAACGTGCCATAAGTCCAGGAACATCACTGCAAAACACCAGGTCACCTTCTTGAGAGAAGAAAGATACAAACTCCTTTTCCCTCGATCGATACCAAGAAATGGATGTACCCGGAGCCAACATATGTTTATCTTTCAATCTAGATGCTAAAACTTCTGCCGATTCTTTAGAAAGGCCTAGGTCTCTAACTAAATCGTTCAGTTCAGAATGTGAGAATGGAATAGGATCGGTTATGCCAGGATCGTAGCAATCTCTATCTTCTTCACTATCACCTTGCTGAGCCAATGGCTCGTGATCATCTATATCATCCAAAGAATCTGGAGGAAAGGGTATTGGTACTTCAGTTCCTTGAGAAACAGGGCGAATGGCTGATTGAATGTTAGGGTAAGAAATATCCTTTTTGTTTTTCAAACTGAAACCTCGTACGTTGCAAGAACAAAAATAGCAGTCATCAGTATGATTTTTGGGCTCCCTCCAAACCATTGGTATTCCAAAACGTAAGGACTGCTTTTTACGTTGAAAGCATTCCCTCAGTTCTTCAACACATTGAACAAACTTTGTGTGGGGCCCAATGCTTATTTTGATCGCCTAACTTTACACCAAAATAGGCGAAATATACTTTTTCAACAAAATCGGAAATGTTTCTTTGTTGCTTTTTAACGGTATAGTTATCACAAATGTAGCAGAAGGAATCTGGCGAGTTTGTACATCCTCTGGTAGCCATTGTCCATTGCCCATAAAACAACTTCACAATTCAAGAAAACAGTCACTACTTTAAAGCACTAGTTACAACAACATGTGAACAGCACAGAGTGAAGAGGTACTGTGAACTGAAGGACCAAAGCAGAAGCTCACTGCTTGTTGAGGGCGGGGGAAGGGGCAGCGCGACAGACAGACACTGACATGAAAGTGCTGCTGGTTCCTCCTAATTACTCTTTATTTTACGTACATCTAGTATAATAAAGGCTAAATAACAGTTTATGGAGAAGCTAAAAACCAAAATTCAAACTCATTAGAGTGCTGAAATATCGAAAAAATCTAAAACTAGACAAACAGTTTGTGAAATAACTGTACGTGTGGAATTTCTTGACTATTTTTCCCGAAATCAGCGTTGAAAACACTGTAAAAATCACTTAATAAATTTGAAATAATTTTTATGTCGCAGACCTGTGTAATGCTTTCAGTCCCTCAATTTTACCGCTCCTACGTACATTTTTTAACATCCGATCACATTTCTGGTGGCGTCAATAAGTCCAAAAGTACTACCCCTTGGCCGAAGGACTGATAACCTCGCTGTTTAGTCTCTTAAGTTTCTACCATCCAACCCATTCTACCCAACACCAGGGCTCCCCCTTCCCTCTCCATCTTTCTGTGTTATTTCCCTCTTCATACCATGACCCAACCCCACCCTAGTCCACTACTCCATTTCTACCTCCTACCACCATTCGTCCTCATCTACACATTAGAGCCCACTGGGCTCCATTGTTTATACTCATGTCCCATGAGCCATGCCTCTACAGATGCAGCCTTCTGCCAGCTACCATTACCCAGTGGAGGTCCGAGTTTTCTGTACAGGTAAAGCGCTTCTTCTCAGAATCATCCCTCTTTCGGCACCGTCTTTTATTTGTACATGAGTACTTTTTTAAATCTAAATAGGGGAAAACATCAACACTAACATTTAATCAATTTTAAAATTACAAAACTTTTAAAAACTTTCGATGTTAAATGTTTCATTATTTGCTTCAAATATAGCTTACATGACAAATCTCTCTTCGTAGTTACTGACTGTAACAAATAATTGCATGGACCCTTCAATGCACAAAAAACTCTAACGGCGCTGCACACGCCGTTTATTTCAGTTGCGATCATAGGTAACGGGACCATACACACAACACATTTTACCTAGAAATTTAAAATAAGAATGTTATGGGCAATACAACGATCTTGTACACTGCGAGTGCATTTCTAATGTTACATGTGATCTGAAGACGGTGATTAAGCTACCGAAACTGGTCATCACTCAGTAAATTTTTTAATGTTAAATGTGGTTGAGACAATGTATAGAAAAATTTTGAAAGTTTTGAAAAGTTTTAAAGAGTTTTTTTTAATTTTTTAAATATTGAAACTGATAATCTGCTTACAATCGCTTTCTCCTATTCTGACAATGACAGATATATTCATTAGTTTTAAGCTGTCATCAATGAAAACCCTACATATTTTAGAACTATTAGCCTGAAGAGCTGAAAATTTGTACCAGGAGCACTCCCTGCCCTGCCCCCCGCAAGGAGCATAAACCTAAAAGAAAGGGGGAAAAAACCCCTACATTTACACTTTAATATAAATTTTACAGTTGTCTGCTCCAGTCACTTGTTTATTGTCCCTCTACCCTTTTCTATAGTATACACCATCATATTCAGGTGCACAATTGCACAGGTACATCCGTATTTATAGTGTAGAGGTGTAGAACACAGACCTCTTTTCACAAGAGCAAATTCAACAGCACTTTACAATTACATTATTACAGCAAAACTCAAATTTGTTTCTTGTTTGTCGAGTAAATATGTCATACAAAAGGATACAGGGGTAGAGATAGAGGAAGAGACAGAGAGAGAGACAGAGAGAGGGAGAGAGAGAGAGAGAGAAAGCTTTCTTATTATGTATATTTGTTGTTTAAAATGACCATTCGCGGTACCTACTTCCACTAATTAAAAATCATTCTAGCTAATCATAATTTTCGCAGGTACTTGAAGCACTGTATGTGTATTGCGTTTCTATAGTAGCACAGCAATCTATTCTGAATTCCTAACTTTTTCTCCTTTCGCTGTTCTTGATTTTAGTGTCAAGTTCGATTATTCACTTTCACTGGCAATTTTCAGTCTGGTCTCGAGATATCTTTACTATATTCCTGAGCCTGATACTGTTCATTTCCTCACTATTCATTTTTCATTCACAATATAAAGAGCTACAGTATTACTTATTAGCAGTCGTTTTAATTTAATCGGTTTTGCCGGACATGAGGGTAGTGATAGTATAAAGAATTGGATTTTGTTTCAGAGCTTCAGCCACAATGTTTATTAAAACTATTCAGCTCAAAGTATCTCTGCTGAACAACATGCTTTCCTGACACTGTTCAGTCTCATTCACACTCATATTAGCATGCATTACAGTTTTTAGAACATTATATTAATCTCTGGTGACCTTCAACAACTATTCAGATGTGTGAACAAAAATACATGTCATCTGGTAAGGAGCCTCATCCTTTGAAATTTGTGTTGACTTAAATAAATGTTACTTTCACTGATTCCAGTACTTTACTCATTAGTTCTGTTAATGACTATGAAGTTTTGTACCACGCCAGATAAAAATTCACTAAAATATAAGCATTATCGCCCACCACTAAGCTGTCACTTTATTGAGTATACTGAGAGAAATTTTAAATACGCATCAAATGCTGGAGTGCCATATCTCTCTCCCTCCTCATTTAAAATACAGGATTTTAATTCACCGAACTGACTTTCAGATCAAAAGATTATCGCCTGAAGATCGTTTTGAATGGCAGAAACCGGTCCGAAACGAATACCAGCTGAACACCCACCATTTCTTGCTTTTCCACATTTTTTGTAACATCCTATACGCAGATGTCAATATCGAAATTAAGACTCCCTAATTTTTTCGTTGACCATGAAATGAAATCGGCTAATTGAATAACATAGTAATAAATCTTGTGCCAGTTCTTCTATGCGCAGCATACAGTAAATGCAATGTACTGGGCAGACAAATCGAGCGCTTGAAGGATACTTGTGTTTCATGGCATTACAAGAATATACAAGTGGGACGTATTAGCAAAACAGCGCATATGTCAGAATGTTAGGAAGGGTTGGATTCCCGGCACGCCTCGGCTGGCAGGATATGCACCGCAGCTGTTGTGGCGCGAAACGACCGCCGGCCTGCTCTCCCTAATGGACCCCGGCCGTGTTCCTGGCATCTTAAGGCCATATGTAATATAAGCAGATATACGGAGTATGTAAATGCTCGCTTTAGCATACATAAAGTGAAATGTGTAGCGGGGCCGGTGGAATAAATCACGCACTTAGGACCGATCTCTGGTATTGACTGCTGGAGGGTACACGTCTTAATAATAGACCGAGCAAACATTGTACACGTCTAACGACGCCTTCGCTTTTTGTAAGGCTCCACCGATAATTTAAATCGAGCGATGCCAAGTATTTGTTGTCTCCTTCTCGAGAAAGCTATTGTTTGCTCTACTCTTTGCCGTATGTGAAATACCAGAAACGAAGTTACATACAACCATGCTACACCAAGACTTATACAGAATGACTTAAATATATTCTAGACATCAAGAGGCATCGCTGTTGTTGTACATTTGAGACCGATATTAAGTTCATTTTTATTCTTCTTGTTTACCAGCGATCTTCGACCACGTATTAAAGAATCTTAAGTTGCTCTTTTTGATGATCATGCAAATGTAATAGACTAGTATAACGGGAATGTGTCAAAACGAGAGAAGATAAATATTTATTTAAAATTATTGATTAGTTCTGCGCGAATGGGTTGTCTCTAAACTTGTGTAGCACACAGCATATTTAATTATGTGGCAGTCAAGATGAGACTTATCCCTTAACAGCAATGTATGAGACAAAATCAGTAATTACATCTGACAACGTTTTAGGGAGTTCGCACTGACAACTAGAGCTTTCATTTGACAGACGTTTGAGCAACATTTAGGTCGTTGTGAGATAATTCAAAATATCCATTTATTTGCCGCATTTCTGTGCTTTAGTATCTTATGAAGTAATATTATCAGTCGGCTCTACAGTCAGCATATAATAACACATTCCTGCGAAATATGTACTGAGAGTAATATTTGGTATCCGTCCTCAAGCTCTGGCAATCAGTGTATTTATTCCAAAATGAAGATCTTTCTTAAAAACCAGTCCCAGTTCAAAAACAATAGCATTCTTTATAAATGTAATAGCAGACACAGAAACAGCCCAAACTATCCATTGGTCAGTCTTAAGCTGTAGCAGAAAGGAGTGAAGAATTTAACCATATAAATTGTTGGCCGTTTACCTAGTGAGCTGAAGGTTCCCCACCACGAGCGCTACTCGCTCTTCAATTTCCAAAGCGTTTATTATTCCAGAATCGATGTAAGTTACTTCTTACGGCTTTAACCCATTTATGACACTCGATTTCAAAGGCACACTTGGTACCTGATTAGACCATATAGTATTCAAATGTGAATAAAAACATCACAGTAGTGTGACACAGCATTATTGAGAAAGTGACATTGTTACTGCAGGAAGCTAAAAAAGAGCTGAAAGGAGCATATATGGATGTCATACCCACAAAGAACTCAGTGAATATAAACGATGCTCGTCGTAATCTAATACCTGCGTATTTCTGTTTATTGCGTATTGCAGACCAGAGTTGAGAACACAAGTTCCATAGCAGCTGCATAGCACTTCCTCAGACCTCTACGAAATCTTAGTCAACCTTTTGCTTCTGTACATTTAGTTTTGCATGTTTGTTACACTTAAAATAGTTTAGGACCTCAAAAACTCACTCCTGCTTATGATATGAAATTATTTCATCTTGTTTGAGTTTCTGACGATGAGTTTCTACCTTAGGTGCATCATATTAAAATCGAAATAGACAAATTTAGTACAGTTCACGTGCAGCAAATCTGATCCACAGTTTCTATAGCTGATTACGAGTGGTAGTCAAAATTTTAATCATCATCTGGGAAAAATAAAGTTACGTAACTGTGTGTGTAGGTACAGTCATGCTCAAATGTATCCGAACGACCTGAATTGCATTTCGCCTGATTCGCGTGCAACCCACATAACGCAGCTGTCTAGTAGATCCTCTAATCGCTCCTTGGTACAGTCGTTTGACTATTGAAAATGGTTCCAAGTCACCACTAGAAAACACTGCTCTGTATCGCAATAACTCAAGGTGCAAAGTAATACCACGATACTAGAAATATCATGGAACAAATTATCACAAATAAGGCTGTCCTGAAGGCTTGTAAGATCACATTTATTGCAATAAATGACATACCTGAAATGTTACCACTCTCATTATTACGTCACATAGGTAATGCACGTAGTACGTTCCTCGTATTCATGATTCCCTCTCCAAAGTAATATACCGTACTTGTTATTTAACACAAAATGACATTAAAAATTTGAGTTATTCGCGAGCAGCTACTTGAGAATATGTATGAACTTCAAATGACACGACGAACCGTCTCGTTCTGCATATGGATTCAAACCCAGGTCACGCAGACTAAGATATCGTGACTGACGGAAACTAACAGTCATTCCTGACTAGGCATACAGAGAGGGATATACCTCGATTTTAGACAGTATCAGTCAGCAAATATCAACTTTAAATTACATAACGTAAACATTTTTAATGGACGCGAATTCCTACCCAGCATCTATTGTCCGTGTTAAAGAACTACGAGAGATGTTAAATATTGCTTCTTCACAAGTAACTTACTCGAAATGCCGTGAGGTGAAGCTTTGTATTGGACAGGGATTCGAACCCAGAACCTAATCGGATTGTTATTGAAGCACAATCAACTGTGACATATCGCATTTTCTCGGCAGTAGCTAGATTTTTTAACTGAAATGACGAGACGAAACATTAATTTTTTCCTTCCCAGCACTCCAACCCGGCACCTATCGCTGTTATATTCTAGAGAAAACGAGCGTTAAATACGGGTATGTTACACCAGCAGCGACATGTGAGCATGTTTGAACTAGAAATAATATGACGAAGAGTTCAGTGCTGACTGGGAATCCAACCCCACACATATCGTTGTTGACTACACACACAAATAGACGTCAGCTACCGAATTTTTCTCTAGCAACAGCTCGGAATAACGTCCTTGAACTTACAGTGATCTCGCAAATAGTTATATGTCTCACTGGGAGTCAAAAACGTCAGATGTCGTTAGTGTTGACAACGAATGAAAAGGCATTAAAAATCAAATTTATTATCCACCAGCAGATAGGTGTTCTCATGCTAGAGCTTGATAATTCATAATGAAAACCTTAGTGCCCGGCCAAGATTCGAACCCATTCACGCGCAATATGTGGAGATGTTGAGGAATCTGCAGTTTTAAACAAACAACAAATTGTAGTCGAGCTGTATTGTCGTGAAGGGATCAAATTCCGCGTTAAGGGCGGTCTGAGTTGCATTACCAGTTCAGAACCAATTTTATCGGCATACAGAAGTTCAAATAAGAGATGGAATAAGTGTCCTGTGACCCTACATAGCATTTGTTTCGTCACTAGAAATGAATAACTAGTATAAGAAATGATACTGGTGATAGAGTTTCTACATTTCGCCACCCCTGACTTTATTGTGGTTCAACCTAACGTCTACTTGGTAGAGAAGGAATATGATGTTTAATGTGAATTTCAGACCACAATTCCATTATACCTTCTTCACTTGGCGTAGCCAGAAGCGAATAGAATCTGTCTCTCCCTATTAAAAATCATCAGCAGAAGGTGGAATCGAACCTAGAACGTCAGTATATGAACCTGCCACCAATCCAGCAGACCACCAAATCCTCTTCCATGTCACTCATTTTCCTATCGTAAGACCGATGCGGCACACTCGATGAGAACTCTGACACACAGGCTCCCTGTAGTGGTTTGCAGCATGTTCAGTACAGTCATTTAGTTGGTTGACCGAATCGCCATGAACTAGCTGCTTCGGCTATCTAGTGCATACATTCGACTCTCTTTTGTAATCACCGAAATAAAATAACGTAACTGCCACCTACACAGAACTGCCAACTGTGTAGGATGCAGAAATGTAAATAGGAAGTATTCCTTTCCATTTGAGCTACTCTATTGCGCTATCTGTTTGTTGAAACAGTCGTGCATTGCAAAAGAAAAGCTGTAACTGTCTGCCTCTCGGAAGTCTAGATCCGGCCCTATGCGTTATCTCACAGCACTGTGGAATGCGGAAGATCTGGAGGAACTGTTGTCGAATTCTGGAGCTGCTAGCTACTAGCGTAACGGTAAGCGTTGCGCACTGTCGATAAGGCGTCGCGAGTTCTATTACAGCCGCTGCTACACTTTTTTAAACGCAGTTCTGCTGTCTGCTGAAGTTATCAATTTAATGGAACTTTGAACATAATTCCCTTCACTTCTCAACCCAAAATAGTCGCATGTGGAAAAAGGGCTAACTTCTGCGACATTTAGTTCTTTTCAGGTTTAATAACGGCCAGGCAGCAGATGCATCTCGAAGCTTTTGTATTATGTCTGGGGAGAGCACATCATGCCAAAATAGTCTGAAAAGTATTTTCTACATTAGCTGTCGTCTGGTAGTGGCATTTTATTCTTCTCCAAACCTTGTTTGACCGCTTTAACTCTGAACAAGTTTTCTACATGCATGTAATCAATAAACTGCATGTGCAATGTCAGACTGTTATAGATAACATCAGAGAATTCGCATATATCGTTGATGATAAATTTCTCTCTCATGTATAGTAATGTTTTAAAAACACTAAAAGAAACTTAACGAAAATTGGGCACTGTATTATAAGAAATGAAATACAACTACCCACGATAACCTTACGACGAAAGTCTGTTTTAATAAAACTGAGTATCTGTACACAAGCGTGCCTCTATCGGCACGAATTAGTATAATACTACTCACTTAGATTTCTATTCGATCTGTGTTTAATTGGTATGCTGTGTCATACTCAACAGGTATGCAAATGTGGCATTTCATAAATAAAGTTATGTATTCCTAGAAATCCAAAATTTGCTTGTCAGCAGCGGAAAGAGGCGTTACCTGTTGCTCCTGCAGCATTGTAAGTTTTTCACCATTGCACTATGTGCTGAAAGTATTTTCTTGCGATTTGCTTATCGATGTTTGATCTGACTGCTTGTAGCTCTTTCACAGATTGGATAAAAACGTTACAGTTAGCGAGAGTGGAACCTCGAAGCGTAACAGACGCTTTTCCACGGGTCAGCACGCCACCATAAGGCCAGTGAAGAAGTATGTGTTGGGAGTTTATCTTACAAGGCCAATAGTGGCTAGAACTCGTAATCCGCTATTTAAAGGACGAGATTAGTTGCGACTTCCACGTGCAACGACTTTCCTGGGCTGAAAACGGTAAATTTACAATCTTCTGTTACACCTCAAGCGATAACAACTGAGATTATTCAATGGAAATGACAGGAAATATGAGGTGAACTTTGAGGCTTAATTCCGTGCACACCAGGAAGTAACTCGTCGATCACAGTGTTGCCAAACATACCTTGCCTTGAAACATCCTGGCAGATTAAAACTGTGTGCCCGACCGAGACTCGAACTCGGGACCTTTGCCTTCCGCGGGCAAGTGCTCTACCATCTGAGCTACCGAAGCACGACTCACGGCCGGTCCTCACAGCTTTACTTCTGCCAGTATCTCGTCTCCTACCTTCCAAACTTTACATAAGCTCTCCTGTGAACCTTGCAGAACTAGCACTCCTGAAAGAAAGGAAGGTAGGAGACGAGATACTGGCAGAAGTAAAGCTGTGAGGACCGGCCGTGAGTCGTGCCTCGCTGGCTTAGATGGTAGAGCACTTGCCCGCGAAAGGCAAAGGTGCCGAGTTCGAGTCTCGGTCGGGCACACAGTTTTAATCTGTCAGGAAGTTTCATATCAGCGCACACTCCGCTGCAGAGTGAAAATCTCACTCTGGATACCTTGCCTTCTTGCCAAATCTCAGTTACTGTACCAGCAGGAAGAAGACGAACCGATGTGATCCTACAGCGGGCTGGGAAGTGACCATAGCTGACGTCTCAAAGACGCGGTCTGCTACGGCCTGGAATATGTAATGCGTCTGATTCGCATTGCTGTTACTAGGTTTAGGGACTGGAGCGTAGTTACTAATAGTACTCAGAACTGACCGCTAACTAAGTATCATAAATCAGTAACTCTAATTGTTGTTTTTATATTTCTTTCGTAACTGTACGCAAAACTAAGAAACTCATTCACGGACGTTTTCGTGCCTCGCCGATTGTCGAGCACAACAAACAAAAATAAAAAGAGTGTGTGTGTGTGTGTGTGTGTGTGTGTGTGTGAGAGAGAGAGAGAGAGAGAGAGAGAGAGAGAGATAAAAATAAAAAAGAATGAGAGGATAAAAAACTGTTGTACAGAAATTGAATACTGGTATGTAAAGAAATCTTTCATTAAAATGACACGTTCCACATCATTACGAAATGTCGTATTCATGATCTATGGAACAAGTATTAATCTAATCTAATCTAATCTAATCATATTGCTGACTAGCCATGAACAATCATGAATTACCGAAATTTTCGCCTATATCAGTAACTAAATCTAAACTTGAAAATTAAAGACGACAGTTTTTTGTAATAAACCGGGACTCCTATCAAGACCCTTTCATCCATGTTAACTAACCACGAAAGATGTCTGATACACCTCAATTCAGAAGTACCAAAGTGTGTATTTATTTAAAGATGAAGCGCATGATATGAAATTCTGTGACGGAGATACGAACCCAACACGTAATCGGATTGTTAACTAAGTAAAATCAAATGTTACGTATCGGTTTTTCTTACCAGCTGCTAGGTGTTGGAATCTAAAATAAGGATACAAATTTTTGTACCTGAGCGACAATCGAACCGCACACCTATCGTCCTTCTTTATCATCCACGAATATAGCTAAAGTATCAATTGCTTAGTCACCAACAGTAAGATGTGTGCGTGTTTGATCAGAAATAATGAGACCTATTGCGATTGTTGGCAACACATGAACAGACATTAAAAATGCACGTTAATTTTCACTAGCAGGCCGGTGTGCGCGTGATAGGGCTTCAAATGAAATTATGAATAATTTTGTACTGGATCAGGATTCGGAGCCACATAGTTACCTTTGGAGGATACCCAGAGAATATTGCAGTCTTGGGAAAAGGAACGAAATGATTGAACTATACTGTTCCGAGAGATTCAGATCCTCGAAAAAGCAGATACGAATTCGAATCACAGTTCAGCACCAAATTTTTCAACGTCTCTAGTTCAACCAAGTACAAGTAAAATAAGAGCCCTGTTCCTTTAAATGGCTAAAGGTTCATCAAATAAAATAAAATTTTCAAATGTAAGTAAGTTTACTGGCGACAATATTTCTGTTGACCATGACCTCCACCTATATCATTTCCCAACGTAAACCGGCTCTGCCCATTTGGTAATGAAGGAACGTTATGTGTAATGCGTATTCTGGCTTATAACATCTTTCTCTTGAGGTTGCCAGAGGTAAAGTAAATCTGTTTGTGCCTCTTAAAAGTAAATGCCTGAGCCCACGCATTGTTCTTGTGATAGTTCGTTCCACCAGACCATTGTGGCCACATTTCCCAACCCCAGGCGTGTGCTGAAACGGATGATATGCTTAGCTTACAAAATTAGTCATGCGAGTCTATTAAATGGTTTAGTAGAAGCAAGCTTCTGACGTGGAGATTACGCTATTCTCACGTCAGCAGGATGTAAACACTCTTCTAGGCATCATAGCCTCGATGTGAAGCCATTTGGAAATTTTCACTATTTCAGCAAATTTCTTAGTTCGAGAAAATCCACTGTGAAGTGTGAAGTTACCGGATAATTCGATTACTACCGTCATTATTACTATCATTTTCTTCATACCGTTGCTTTAACCCATGAGCTTGGAGATCATTTAATGCCTTTTGGTCATTATAGAAGTAGTTGCCCAAGAACAGGTTCGTTCCCTGTCTACGGAATCCTTTTCATGTTAATATCAAACATCCGCAATTAGTCGTAGATCACATTAAAACTAAAGTAATTGATGAAGACGTTACTTGATAACAAAAACGCGCTACCTGTCTTCGTTTACTTGCGCCTAGAAATGGCTGTCGAATACTCCCTAACCAAAAGCCAAGGGATCTTACTGCCTTCCGATATACGTCGCTGTCAGTTCATCGATATGATTTGGTCGACGTGGCCTCTTTCATGTTGTGTATGACAGAAAATGTTTTAGAAAATTAATTGTTTTCCTTTGCAACAAACAGAAAGATTTTCATTCCAAGCTATCCAAATCCAAAATGTTCGCAATATTAGTTGAAATTTAATATTCGCTTCTATAATGTAGGAAAGTATTTCACAGTTGCAAAACCCGCATCCGACTCATTGTCCTTACACTTAGTCGCTGACCATAAATTCTAGCTCAGAGTGACACCAGTTTAAGTAACCTAAAGTAGCGAAGACTGTTCGCCAGTGCTCTTTCTCACCGGAAAATATGCAAATCACTCATTGGGCTCCATAACTACACTGTAACAGTAATTTCTGTGTGTATGCAATGCATACGGATTGTAGAATGTAGTGGTGCTCTTTCTTACGCTTCTGTATACAATACGCCTGACCTAAACGGGACCTTTATCATTACAGGCCCTGGGCAGTGCAATATAATACTGACAACAGTAATGTGCTTATACTGACAACTTCGCTGTTCGTTTTACCTGATTTTGTAATCATTTAAATAAAACAACATGACTTTCCAGTGGGAGACATTTCTCCCCCTTTCCCTTCTGTGAAATTTGTCAGTAAGCTTTTTGCCTTTCAACCAGCGAAATGCGGCAGAGTACGACCGGTAAACGATTCACAAACCAGACGATTTCTTTAAACATTGGCGTAGCTGAAGGAATTTAGTTTCTTCTTAAATCGTCTTATGCAGCAACGTTCACAGGTATCTCAAATAGGAAAAGCTCTTTATCCAGGTACGAAGGTTGTAGAACAAACTTCCCACAGTATCAGGTTGATCTTTTCGTCTGACAGCACTGCGTAAGTATTTTGTATGACAGGTATCACAAGTAGTGTTCCTGTAGCTGTAGGAATCATTGGTTGTAAACGAGTTGAACACCAATGGGTACAGTACTACTAAATATTTAGAATGATTATCAACCTAAGTCTGCGTTCATCCACAAACTGAGGCGTATATGTAATATTCAAGCTAAACTGTGTTTCCTCGTCTTCCTTGAGTGGGCATTGGAAGGCGTTTACACAAACGTATACGAGGGTAATTCCAAAAATAAGGTCTCCTAAGGGACACGCAAGTGCCAACGCAGACACAAACGGAGATGCAGTCTTGGCTGCATGGCGGCAAGGTGATAAAGAGCAAGACTACGGATATAAAAGTCTCAGGTTCGATCCCTTGTCAGTCCCACGTTTTTTATGTGCCATTTTACACTTATTTCCCTTCGGGCAGTGTTTGTTGATGTGAAAAATGCCGAGTTGCACTGTGGTCCGAAAGCCACGTTAAACTGTAGTTTCCCCTATTAAATGGCTAGGTAAGTCAACTCAAAGGTCGGAGGAAAGCAACGGCATACCACCTCCGACAAGACCGTGCCTATTAAAGCACTGTGGTGTTCAAACAACTCTTCCGACTGATGACTGCTTTACTTTCTATAGGTTCCAAAATTAATGATCTTCGGGTTATTAACATTTTTGTGTTTTCATGCTGTAGCTCTGATACCAGTAAACGTAAGTAACCGGCCGAGCACTGTCACCGTTCGAGTTGTCAAGGTGGTAGACGACGATGCTGTCGACCCCAGTTACAAACTTGGTCATGGCTATGTTTCAGTCGAATACCTCTATGTGCCTTTCTGCGTATTTCAAGATATACCTTTATACACTTGGTACGCATCCAAATTGATACCTGATAGAGCTGTATTCAGCAACATGAATCAGATATGTTTTCCTTGCAATATGTCGGACAACACGACAGTGCAGCGAGATTTCGTTTGTGTGTTGCGTATGGTGCAAGAAATATTTGTGTTTTGCTTGCTTCTCTGATGGGTTTCACCCCACTGAATGCGAGAAAACTCACGAATAGACTGTCAATAACTGGAATTTCGCAATAATACACTTAAAAGTTGTATTTTTGCATTGTGTATCCCGATTAAAATAACTGTAAACAGGTTAATGCCTAGTTGCTTATTATTCCCGCTTCTCGATGCTTTCCTTAAAAAATAAAAGTAAAAATAAAGAGAGAGACAGAGACAGAGAGAGAAAACAGGAATGTATTTCAAATATCAGCCCAGTGACGCCATTTTCTTCTCGTGATGTAAAGCAAGGATAGTTGATAGGTAATTTCTCATTGTACTAGGGATATGTATGGCTACAGGCATCTATCTTTTCTCTCTGCAAACAACCAGATCAAAATTCAGTAACAAAGTGGCAAGAACACGTACGCAGTGCGCCAGTTAAACACTCAGCCTTTCTTGGTTATTTTGTTGATCATCTGTAATGCAGTAAACATCCTTGAGTATTGATTTGTTATTACTACCATTGTTATTGTTATTCGTCACATTTCCTATCACTCAATACCGCAGATGCACGTAACGAAAGGATCAGAATGAATGGAATGTCGGATGTTTCGTCACGCAGAATATACACATTTATCTCGGCGTCTTGTGTTCAGGGTAATATGAAACTCTCAATAAGATAAGACGACAATGGGATGCCGGTGATGCAGGCAATAACACCCAACTATTTCGGACGACTTAACACCATGACGACAGACAAATTGGCGTCTCACTGTATTTTCATTATAATTCGTTAGCCTTCTTGCGACCTCGTTTTAATACCTCGTGGTAGCAGGCGTAATGTTTTGCTTTTTGAACACCGAACAATAACACACAAAGATAGCAGATGGAAGGATACAAAGAAACAATCAGACTCATGGGTGCATCCAGTTCATCAAATAGTTCAAATGGCTCTGAGCACTATGGGACTTAACATCTAAGGTCATCAGTCCCCTAGAACTACTTAAACCTAACTAACCTAAGGACATCACACACATCCATGCCCGAGGCCGGATTCGAACCTGCGACCGTAGCAGTCGCGCGGTTCCTTACTGAAACGCCTAGAACCGCTTGGCCACCGCGGCCGGCTCCAGTTCATCATTAGAAGACTAAACAAGAGGGAAACATTACGAAAGCAATGAATACGCTGGTTAGTACACATTATTTGAATAGATCTGAAGATGAAAAAGCCCAGATCTGCACAGTGCCCGCATCTGTACTTTAGTTTCGGTCGTAATGGGCATAATTTATAGTTTCTTGTCTTCTGAATTTTCAAATGAATTGATTATCACGTGGTATAGAATAATTAATTAACTGTGTTTCTTACAGCTTCCATTCGCACCAACATTTTTCTACATTCTCGTGCATTTCATGAAATTCTACTTGTATGATCACAAGACTGCACATAGAGGCAATCGATTTCGAGGCGCAAAATATTTGTTATCTTACTTTTCGTGACAGCTGGGCAATGTTGAAGTCCAAAGACTTTTTATTGTACTGAAATAGTCTTATGTCACAAAGTAACAAGGTAAGTGTTTTATTCGTATATATTTTGTAGGAAACTGTAATCATGATGGAAGATTACACACCTGAATGTTTGATACAACTGGTAGGAGAAAACGCAGCATATTAACCAAACCCCGCGCCTCCTCTCCGTATCCTCCAATGACACCAACACGGGGCTCTACTCCTATAACGCTGCAACCGGCCGGTGTGGCCGTGCGGTACTAGGCGCTACAGTCTGGAACCGAACGACCGCTATGGTCGCAGGTTCGAATCCTGCCTCGGGCATGGATGTGTGTGATGACCTTAGGTTTCATTAGTTCTAAGTTCTAGGCGACTGATGACCTCGAAGATAAGTCGCATAGTGCTCAGAGCCATTGGAACCATTTTATAACGCTGCAGAACTGTTCCTAGCACAGCTGAGAATTGGCAACATCGTCACAAACATTTGGCAACACTGTGACAGCGCAATCACTTCCGCGTATGGTACTGAATTGACTCGTTAAATTCACTTGATATTCCCTTCCATTTGAATGACTCATGCTGTATAATCCTCATGTAAATTGAGACACTGAGCCAAAATTCAATTTTTTGGATAAAGGAATGCTATTCTTCACATAAGTGACAAGTTTTATTATCGTTCTCGATGCGTTATGAGGCTGAGCGACCAATACCATGATGAGAGTGGCGTCTCGGTAGCAGTGTGTCCGTAGCCCCGTGGTGCCGCCTGTGTATGGTGTTACAACATTTGAAGGAGTCGTCAGTTCTAACCGTGGCAGAGGCCAGCGTGTCCAAACATTTTCCCGTGGTTTATTTTATGGAGCTGCGAATTTCCGGAAAAAATTCTGTAACGAAATCAGAAGAAAACCTTCACACATCAAATCCTCTTGGCAGCTCGACTCAGTAAGATGTGTTAATGGTCATAGATCTCGGCTTTCTGACTGCCAAGCTGCTTCACTATACAAGCGCCTCTGAATAAATTCGAATCGACCGTCAACGATACGAAATTCAATATTGTTCTTCACTTAAGACTCACATGCCAGGGTGATAAGTATGAAGGAAATGAATTGATAAGCAAATCACAAGAAAATACTTTCAGCTCATAGTGCAATGGTGAAAAACTTACAATGCTGCACAACAGGTAACGCATCTTTCCGCTGCTGACAAGCAAATTTTGGATTTCTAGGAATACATAACTTTATTTATGAAATGCCACATTTGCATACTTGGTGAGTATGACACAGCATACCAATTAAACACAGATCGAATAGAAATCTAAGTGAGTAGTATTTTACTAATTCGTGCCGATAGAGGCACGCTTGTGTACAGATACTCAGTTTTAATAAAACAGACTTTCGACGTAAGGTTATCGTGGGTAGTTTTATTTCATTTCTTATAATACAGTGCACAATTTTCGTAAGGTTTCTTTTAGTGTTGTTAAAACATTACTAAACATGAGAGAGAAATTTATCATCAACGATATATGCGAATTCTCTGATGTTATCTACAACAGTCTGACAACGCACATGCAGTTATTTGATTACATGCATGTAGAAAACTTGTTCTGAGTTAAAGCTGTCAAACAGGGTTTGAAGAAGAATAAAATGCTACTACCATACGACAGCTAAGGTAGAAAATACTTTTCAGACTGTTTTGGCACGATGTGCTCTCCCCAGACATAATACAAAAGCTTCGAGATGCATCTGCTGCCTGACCGTCTATTAAACCTGAAAAGAACTAATTTTCGCAAAAGTTAGCCCTTTTTCCACATGCGACTACTTTTGGTTGAGAAGTGAAGGGAATTATGTTCAAAGTTCCATTAAATTGATAACTTCAGCAGACAGCAGAACTGCGTTTAAAAAAGTGTAGCAGCGGCTGTAATAGAACTCGCGACGCCTTATCGACAGTGCGCAACGCTTACCGTTACGCTAGTAGCTAGCAGCTCCAGAATTCGACAACAGTTCCTCCAGATCTTTCGCATTCCACAGTGCTGTGAGATAACGCATAGGGCCGGATCTAGACTTCCGCGAGGCAGACAGTTACAGCTTTTCTTTTGCACTGCACGACTGTTTCAACAAACAGATAGCGCAATAGAGTAGCTCAAATGGAAAGGAACACTTCCTATTTAAATTTCTGCATCCTACACAGTTGGCAGTTCTGTGTAGGTGGCAGTTACGTTATTTTATTTCGGTGATTACAAAAGAGAGTCGAATCTATGCACTAGATAGCCGAGGCAGCTAGTTCATGGCGATTCGGTCAACCAACTAAATGACTGTACTGAACATGCTGCAAACCACTACAGGGAGCCTGTGTGTCAGAGTTCTCATCGAGTGTGCCGCATCGGTCTTACGATAGGAAAATGAGTGACATGGAAGAGGATTTGGTGGTCTGCTGGATTGGTGGTAGGTTCATATACTGACGTTCTAGGTTCGAGTCCACCTTCTGCTGATGATTTTTAATAGGGAGAGACAGATTCTATTCGCTTCTGGCTACGCCAAGTGAAGAAGGTATAATGGAATTGTGGTCTGAAATTCACATTAAACATCATATTCCTTCTCTACCAAGTAGACGTTAGGTTGAACCACAATAAAGTCAGGGGTGGCGAAATGTAGAAACTCTATCACCAGTATCATTTCTTATACTACTTATTCATTTCTAGTGACGAAACAAATGCTATGTAGGGTCACAGGACACTTATCCCATCTTTTATTTGAGCTTCTGTATGCCGATAAAATTGGTTCTGAACTGGTAATGCAACTCAGACCGCCCTTTACGCGGAATTTGATCCCCTCACGACAATACAGCTCGACTACAATTTGTTGTTTGTTTAAAACTGTAGATTTCTCAACATCTCCACATATTGCGCGTGAATGGGTTCGAATCTTGGCCGGGCACTAAGGTTTTCATTATGAATTATCAAGCTCTAGCATGAGAACACCTATCTGCTGGTAGATAATAATTTTGATTTTTAATGTCTTTTCATTCGTTGTCAGCACTAACGATATCTGACGTTTTTGACTTCCAGTGAGACATGTAACTATTTGCAAGATCACTGTAGGTTCAAGGACGTTGTTCCGAGCTGCTGCTGGAGAAAAATTCGGTAGCTGACGTCTATTTGTGCGTGTAGTCAACAACGATATGTGTGGGGTTGGATTCCCAGTCAGCACTGAACTCTTCGTCATATTATTTCTAGTTCAAACATGCTCACGTGTCGCTGCTGGTGTAACAAACCCGTATTTAACGTTCGTTTTCTCTAGAATATAACAGCGATAGGTGCCGGGTTGGAGTCCTGGGAAGGAAAACATTAATGTTTCGTCTCGTCATTTCAGTTAAAACATCTAGCTACTGCCGAGAAAATGCGATATGTCACAGTTGATTGTGCTTCAATAACAATCCGATTAGGTTCTGGGTTCGAATCCCTGTCCAACACAAAGCTTTACCTCACGGCATTTCAAGCAAGTTACTTGTGAAGAAACAATATTTAACATCTCTCGTAGTTCTTTAACAGGGACAATAGATGCTGGGTAGGAATTCGCGTCCATTAAAAATGTTTACGTTATGTAATTTAAAGTTGATATTTGCTAACTGATACTGTCTAAAATCGAGGTATATCCCTCTCTGTATGCCTAGTCAGGAATGACTGTTAGTTTCCGTCAGTCACGATATCTTAGTCTGCATGACCTGGGTTTGAATCCATATGCAGAACGAGACGGTTCGTCGTGTCATTTGAAGTTCATACATATTCTCAAGTAGCTGCTCGTGAATAACTTAAATTTTTAATGTCATTTTGTGTTAAATAACAGGTACGGTATGTTACTTTGAAGAGGGAATCATGAATACGACGAACGTACTACGTGCATTACCTATCTGACGTAATAATGAGAATGGTAACATTTCAGGTATGTCATTTATTGCAATAAATGTGATCTTACAAGCCTTCAGGACAGTCTTATCTGTGGTAAGGTCTTCCCTGATATTTCTAGTATCGTGGTATTACTTTGCACCTTGAGTTATTCCGATACAGAGCAGTGTCTTCTAGTGGAGACTTGGTTCAAAATGGTTCAAATGGCTCTGAGCGGTATGGGACTTAACTACTGAGGTCATCAGTCCCCTAGAACTTAGAACTACTTAAACCTAACTAACCTATGGACATCACACATATCCATGCCCGAGGCAGGATTCGAACCCGCGACCGGAGCGGTCACGCGGTTCCAAACTGACACGCGCAGAACCGCACGGCCACACCGGCCGGCTGTGGAGACTTGTTGGAACCATTTTCAATAGTCAAACGACTGTACCAAGGAGCGATTAGAGGATCTGCTAGACAGCTGCGTTATGTGGGTTGCATGCGAATCAGGCGAAATGCAATTTAGGTCGTTCGGATACTTTTTAGCACGACTGTACATGTACGCACTGAGATATTCGCGCCACGCTGCTAGAGTAGGCGAAACCAGTTGGCACAACCTATCTCCATTTTAGCAATGGACGGGGTCGCTAACTTTTGGCCCTTGTTGCAGTGTGCTACGGTAATGTGGCACTGGCGTTTTATTGCGTATAAAGCGGCGGACATGTATCTGAAAAAAAATAATTTTCGAGGAGGTAATTAGAACTTTGTGCTTTGTAATTTGTGCTTTGTAATTAGAACTTTGTGCTCGTAGCTTCATTATAACTAATAGAAATAATATATGGAAATGGATAACAGTCTCTGTACTGAAAACAATCACGCCAGGCAGTTACTTAGTGTTTACTTTCACTAACGTAAGATCATTGCGAGAAAATAACTCATCACACGCAAACCGCTACCATTTAATGAGTGCAAATGGTGCAGATGGCTCTGAACACTATGGGACTCAACATCTGTGGTCATCAGTCCCCTAGAACTTAGAACTACTTAAACCTAACTAACCTAAGGACATCACACACATCCATGCCCGAGGCAGGATTCGAACCTGCGACCGTAGCAGTAATGACTGCAATTTAGCATTCACTTTATAGGTAAATTGACTCTTCGAGAAATATGTATGAAGATATCTGGTTAGTGAAACTGTCAGCAATTAAATATTTCTCGTAAGACTTGTTTAATTTTCAGTTCATCAATTTCCATGTAATTACCATAAAGTATACTGGAAATTAATTCTCGGTATAAATCGTCTATTCGTCGAACAGTTCAAAATCAGCAACCTTAACCACTCCCGAGTTCTCAGAGCATTAACATGTTTCTTACGACCTCACAAGCCGCCATTTAAGTGTGTCTTTCACTGCACTCGCCATACAATGCGTGCGCATTCATTGTTGTCCAGTACCTCGTCAACACTTCCTATTTTTGCACGATCTAACTCTAAGATTTTAATATTTCCTCGAAGCACACGGTTCATATATTTTAAGGGAATCATGGTACTCGTGAAACCTTTAGCAATAGCTAATCTATGTGAAAGAGCCCAGCTGGATACCTCTGATGAATTATACTGCTTACTTGGCTGATTTCTCGTGAAGAATACATGACGAAGATATTCTGTTTACGTTCTGAATTAATTATATGCCTTTCCAGTACGTCAATGCGTTGTCAGCAAACAATTTTAGCGTGATTATGAACTGCCTGCCAAATCGTTTACATACCTTTGACGACAACTGCGGACTGTTACACTCCTTTGTGACTCTACCGATGTTACCTTTATTTTTGATGAGCACTCGCCACCCAGAGTAACGTACTGGATTTATATGAGAGAAATTCTTTGAGCGAATAAAATATTTGCGATGATAATCACATTTTGGTGTATTTTTTGTCTGCCTGTGTACATAATACTCTGTGTGTTTATGGGAATTTATGGCATACAGCGGCAAGAGTCTTTGGTAAAACCGTTAGAGATGATTCATGTCAAGACGTATAAAATTTATGAAATGTGAAATTGCGGTCTCCCTCACTCTGTCCCTCACTCATATTATCATTCACATTGAAAATATAGTTATTGTTTTAAAATATTCTTAAAACTAAAATATGAATGAGCCAACCGCACTGATAACACATAAAAATCTACTCCCCAGTACTTTAGGTAGCAGACCAGACATTTCACAGCATCTTAAAATTTGTAACACATTCGTCCAATTTTCTATTAAATTGTGCAGCATATCTACGCTTAAATTAAGCTCTGTCTTCTTGTATGATAACAAAACACTATCAGCTAAAATGTGGAAAGTTGTAATCTGTACACTACAAGCTCTGCACGTTAGAGGATTCGCTCGCTGGAGCAGGAAGCCAACTGTCATTGGTCAGTGTCCTTCCTATCTGCTGTCAGGAATGAGATACACCACCGCAGAAATATTAATTTTACCAGCCACATTTCATCTGTCAATTCCATCTACCCTTCTTCCCTCCGACACACGGCTCTGTATATCGTTGAGCCACAGTGATTTCAGTACTTTCTTTCCTTGACTGACAGATGTCAGTTTGTTTCCCTGCAATCACCTCTAGTAGCCAGTACAATGACACTTCTACCCAACAGATGTAGGCGAACTACTTTATTTTTTAGATAAAGTATGGTGTACATTGAAAGGAATTCAGGTATTTTGAGCAGATGAATTTCCCAGCATCAGTTTGTCTCATCCGCTACAGGACCCTGAAGATCTCACGTAACTCGTTATCCAACATTTAAGACCCTTTCGGTAAATGGATATTGGAAAAGCTGTGTGGCTAGAGCCTCCCGTCGGGTAGACCGTTCGCCTGGTGCAAGTCTTTCGAGTTGCTGACACTTCGGCGACTTGCGTGTCGATGGGGATGAAATGATGATGATAAGGACAACAAAACACCCAGTCCCTGAGCGGAGAAAATCCCCGACTCAGCCTGCGATCGAACCCGGCCTATTAGGTAAGACATTGCGTCGCGCTGACCACTCAGCTACCAGGGGCGGACAAACGGATATTGAGACGCCTTTGTTTATACCATATGTGAATAATGCTATATAGTTCCGGTGCCCATTTAAAATTTCATAAAACAGTTACAGAGGCATGCAGTCTCTCTTGTATCTAAATAAATAGTTCTGGATTATTTTCGTGTCCACTACGTTACTCGGTTTCAATTCTGGTTGGGTTATTTCTCAAACAAAGTGCCACTAAGTCGTCCTTTCCTTTTAACATGATTGGTACGTTTTAGGTCTGTTCGGTTTGCTGGAAAGACACCGTTCTCTCTTGATTATGTCGTTATATTCGAATACTAAATACGTGGTAAAATACTGCACAAACAAACGTCAATGATACTCGTCTATAGTTTTGTTCATACTGTCTTTTTTTCCTTGTTGTAAACTGGAGCAGCCAGTTCATTTTTCTGTCATTTGGGAGATGGGGGAGACGTATATGTTTAAGACGGGGTTCATTTTGCAGTGCACGTTCTGTTGGACCAGGCAAGGCAAGAATTTCGTCAGATCCTGAAGCCTTATTCATTTGACACTGTTGCATTTTTGTTACAGCTGGTTTATTTCTATCTTATTTACTAGAGACTTGGTGTGGTAGGTAAATATTACCATGTTATAGGACTCAAGATTTCAGTTTTTCCACTACACTATTTTTCGGTATCAAACCAATCCACGAGTTATTGTACAGAAGCTCTGTAATCCTCTAAGCGATTTGATGTACACTCTAATTTCCTGAATTTCTATTCAATATATTTTTTAATTGCTGACGGTGGACATTGTTAGAGGTGCCTAACGAAGGCCCTGTTACTGATGTACAAGTTGCTCTTAACTATCATGTCCCCGTCTCTCTACAGCGTCTCTTGTACTGAAAATGCAACAGTCTCTGCTTTATGACTTAATTACGATTTGACTTCTTCACCTCTTATCTCGTTGTGTCGGAAGCATTCGTCCAAACCTCGATGTCCACTGGATTTTAGTTTCGGTCACAACTGCTCTGCTAGTATCAAATTAGTGATAAATGATCTTATTTCGATTTTCGGGTGACATTCTAGTGAATGGTCCTCTTCTTTAGGATGTATCAAAATATTCTAATACCTTATTAGAGGTTTTTGTTTTCATTTAGTAACAATTGTTGCCGCAATAATATTTTTATTCCCCGTACTTTGCCAATTTGTACTTCGTTCTGTCGACAGGGAAGTGTTCATTCAAACGTTCCGAATAAAAGCGTCTACGCCCCCTTCGTCCTCTCCCCCTTAACGCCTGGGATCCTCTAGAGACGCGGTTCTCTGCTCGCAGTCACGTGTAAACCCTGGCCGCGCAGGAACAACTTTACTGGATGAGTGACATTCACTTCCTACGTAGCAAGTACGCATCATCATGAACAGCGTAACACATTGCTACCTATGTTCTATCGACACTTGGGATGATGAAATTCTGTGTTGTTTCCTCTACTATATCAAACTGAGAACTCAATTTTGTACCTGTTAATCACCGTAAAGTAAGTGCCAGAGTACTTCTTATTACACTCTATATCAAGGTTTCTTGCGGTTCGATTCACACTAATACTTGATGCGCAGAACATCTCTATTGACATATAACTCCCTCCCCCACACCCCTCCTCTGACGAACATTTGCCCTCGAAACTTGTTCTTGGAATTTCCTAACTGGTTCCTCATGAAATGTTAGGCGTCATTCCTGTTAACATATTTTTCTAAGATGGGCTCCACGTTATTTGTATGAGACTGCATATTCGTGCTTTATTTAAGCACGTACTCTGGACTCTGGATAAGTTTCTTTAGATTCAACAAACATCCTTCGGAATTTTAATTATTTCTGTGATTCTCCTCAACTGTCTGGAAAAAATTGGAAATTTGTGGTAAGGTCTTATAGAACCAAACTGCTGAGGCCATCGGTCCCTAAACTCACGCACTACTTAAACTAACTTACGCTAAGGACAACACACACTCCAATGCCCGAGGGAGGACTCGAACCTCCGACGGGGCGAGCCGCGCGGGCCTTGACAAGGCGCCCTAGACCGCACGGCTACCCCACGCGGCCTCGATTGTCTGAACGGTGAAACTAAGGAACATCTGAACCATGCGTCGCATGAGGGATTTATCTCATACCGACTAACCAGTTGGTGGTAGTATGGTATTCAGGTGGCTTTGCGCACGCTTGTATCTGTAAGCCGAAATGCTTACTCCTCTTTACCTATTTCATTCTTCACTAACGCAGATTACAAGATATCACATGATATATGCGGTAAAAAACCTCTGGTCGCAATAGGTTGTATAATGGGCAGAAAAAAACTTTCATGAATCTGTGGTACTAATGTATTACGTTGCTTACAATACTTTACTCTCGACAGCAGACTAATTATGAGAAAATACAGTTTGCATTCACAAAAATTTGGCTACATGTGCTACGAGACACGGTGTGAAAAGACAGAAATCAATGTTACGATCTTAAAATTTGAATCAGCCTACCCCCTGAAAAAAACTTTTAAAATAAGAAGGCCATTAGCGTTGTAATCAAATTAAGACACTTTACTGCAGCTATCAGTCCAAACTAATTATGTGCATCAGAGGTTTTGATTATAAGAACAAAGGAGCCGTCAGCCATGGTTCATGATAAAAATGTTTCAAGAAGAGCTGAGAAATCTTGGACAATAGATGAGGTGATGAACAGCTCGTTGGAGGACGAGCACAAGCTCGGATTGTGGAAGGAAACTAGCCGAGTTCTTTTCAAAGGAACTTTCCCGGCATTAGCCTTAAGCGAAATAGGGAACCACGCGATGCACATATCCAGATGGCTGCAAGCGGATTTGATCCTTCGTGTTCCAAATGCGAGTCCAATGTCTTAAACGCAGCGCCACCTCGCTCTGTGAGGAGCGATTAAGCTCCTGTCGAAAACTGTCCACAAAGAGAGCACCAGAAATTATACATGACTGTAGCTCTATGGGCACTTGTGAAGAAAACATAATGGCTGTTTGAGAGTGTCTGAAATTTTATGACCCATATGACTTCAAATATTCTTTAAATATTTGCTAAAAGTTTCTACCATGGATAAAGCAGGAGGGAAAAGAGATGCATTCATTCAAAATGTACAAAACTATCATAAATTCTAAGTGGAATAAAAACACACAAGCCGAAGGGACCTCTGGGAGGAAAAGGTCTGGACCGACGGACTTCAACACCGGAAACGTATCAAAGCTGGCAGGAACTAAAAATGAAAAATGTTTTTCATTGTCAGTATACAACCCCCAGAAGCTCATTATTTTTTAATTTACTCAAGCAGCTATAAGGTATGTGTGGTAGTGAAACATTTACTCCTGACGATCGGAAAACACCCTGAGTATAACGCCAGATGCAAGGGGGAGGGGGGGATGATTTATAAGGGCCAGTCAAATGAAAACGAGACAAATCGAAAAAAAGTACCTTTTCATCCGTTTGTCTCGTTTTCACTTGATTGCGCCTTATAAATACATTTCTTCTCATATAGCGTACTATAGAATAAAGAAACATGGATTAGATTTGGTTCACGTTGTATCTACGTTCTGGGCTTGTGTGAAAAATCTAAATTTCTACAATTAGAGCGACACAATGAAACCATTAATATGTGGCATGTGCAGTGGATAACTACAATATTACCACACCAGCTCAGTGGTACGTTGTGACACATGGAACGGCGTAATATGCATAGCTAAATGTGGACATTATTCTTTATGTCTAACATTCGTCATAACGTAATTACTGGGAAATGTCTTTATTTATACTTAAAACCACATGGGTGCCACGGGCACTCACAATAAACACACCGTTAACAAAGTTGATACTGTCAGCTTTGATAAGTGGTCCCTTAACAGTTCATCTCTATATCTTATAAAAATGAATGTTACATTTCATATCAATTCCTCTATCTATAGTAAAAATAGGCAGAGAATCGTCCATAGACAATTTAAAAGTACGACGAGTCCTTACGCACAAGGGTTTGTCTATAAAAAAATTTCCAGATGTATCAGCATGTGTAGCAATTCCCGATTGCATTAACACAAATGTTCTATACGCAATAACATCACAAGGGGGAAAGCTTTCCAGTCCCCCAATGTTAGATCGTAATGCAGAATCAACACGAACAACTCCAGTGGTAACCCAAGATTTTCCAGGCTTAACTTTCATATCAGTCAAAGAAAAATCAAACCGCCCACCACAGAACACGGACTGACCCTGCAGTAACCATACCCATATTATTGTCACACTCGACATCGAGGACAGTTTTGTTGAAGGTTTCCTCGATCTGTAGATACGGTGAACAGTACGTCGCGGGGGCATCTTGACGAGTGGGCTGTTATGCAATCACCGTTATTTGTACAGCAGCGCGCACAGCATAACCTTGAGCGCAAATATGCGACTAAGTTAAGGTCACATAGTTCCAAAGAACTTAACAATTATATGTACACCTTTGCTTGCTAGGTTCTTTGGAACTATGTGACCTAAACTTAATATTTACTTGCTGCTGCGCACTGAATTAACACACAGCTAATGTATAGCAGCCATCTTGTCGGGTCAAAACTGCTAACATATGGGACGGGTTTCGGGGATTGTGCTGGCTAATTTTTGGTACATATGAAGTCCCCTTAATGAAATCGAGAGTTTATAGGTATATATTATGGGATGAAATACTCATGTCCATTTTGTGATGAAATACACATGTGTCTATGGCTACTGCTATTGCCATTGCGTATTTGGTGGCCAGGGGAGGACCTTCTGATACTACACATTTATCTTGCCAAAAACCGAGAAGCGCAGGTATATGAGTCTATATATCTTTGCTTGTTAAGTTCTTTGGAACTACGTCTCCTTGGCTTAATCTTTACTTGCTGCTGCAAGCTGAATCAACACAGAGCCAATCTACAGCAGCCAACTTGCCATGTCGACACCGCTTACATATGGGAGGCGTTTTGGGGATGGTGGTGGGTTATTTTAATATATTTGTGGTATATATGAAGTCCCCTTAATGACAGCAAGAGTTCTTCACGTCAAGAGCCATCATAACTCTGATTATGCCTCCCTTAGGTATGTACTATAAGATGAAATACCCATATCCATTTTGTGATGAAATACAGATATACAATATGGCTACTGCATTTGCCACTACTTGATAGTGGTGCCCCCTCCTCCGTCCCACTCAAGCGTTTTTGATAGGACGCCAAAAATCTAAAAAAAAAAGATTTTTCAAAAATATGTTCATTTTGTAGCGCACATCTTTCTGAAGAGATTGATGTATAAAACATACATGTTAGAGAAAATTTAAGACATGTTATTTACTCTTAAGTGTGCCAAAGTGCAGTGCCACGCCTCTTCACATAACATACTTCAATCACAGATCACTGTATTTCGCACTGTATACTGCAAACGTGTATATTTTGCAATGGAAGCCAACAAACGTATATTCAGGACAATGGAAACTAAAACGTCCTGTGGTGCCTCTCCTACTCCCAGTCGGTCAGTTTGACATCCTATCCCGCCGTAAGAAAACTCACAATTATTACTGGGTGAGATTATTTGTGACCAAGATAATAAAAACTCTTCAGAAATTTGCACCCTTTATTACCTACTAGCTTATAAATTTCTCTTTTGTGTGACATAAAATTAAATATAGGAAACATAAAAGCAGTACAGACAGGAGACAAGCAAGACAGCACACATTTCTTCAATCCTTAGACCCTAGCATTTTTTTCTCTCCAATCTTGCTACAGCTTTACACCGCGTGCATTCCTTTCTGCGAAATCTATTGCCTCTTCAAAGTTCGTCAAACGTTGTCTAATACTGAAAAAACTGTTAATACGAATAATACCAAAGAGCGGTATGATTTCTCGATTTCATTACGACTATTTTGTTACTGTCTGCCAGATAAAACGAAATAGGCCTTTCTAAAATGGTTCAAATGGCTCTACACACTATGGGACTTAACATCTGAGGTCATCAGTCCCCTAGACTTAGAACTACCTAAACCTAACTAACCTAAGGACGTCACACACATCCAGGCCCGAGGCAGGATTCGAACCTGCGACCGTAGCAAGCACGCGGTTCCGGACTGAACCGCGTAGAAGCGCTCGGCCAAAGTAGCCGGCTAGGCCTTTCTAATACTGCAGCAGTTGTAACACACGCCAAATAAACGAGACTGTTTTGGCACAAATGGTCATTTTTATCTGCCTCATTTACGTAAATAATGCCTCGCTGGGTAGCCGCGCAGTCTCAGGCGCCTTGTCGCGGTCCGCGCGGCTCCCTCCGTCGGAGGTTCGAGTCCTCCTTCGGGCATCATGGGTGTGTGTGTCGTCCTTCGTGTAAGTTAGTTTAAGTTTGATTAAGTAGTGTGTAAGCTTAGGAACTGATTACCACAAATTTCCAAATTTTCCATAAATAACACGACAGCAAATATAATTCACGAAGTACCAATATCAAATGCCTATTAGGCCCACTAAAAGCAAAAAGTTTTATCGTAGGAAATAGTTTCACATTTCATTCATACGCAGATCGAAAAGCAGTAGTACGTAATTTTATATAAATTTTGAATCTTCATATTCTTCCATTAAATTTGTATGATGCCCTCTTCTTTTCTTTCCTCGTTCTAACAAACAATCTCGTCATCACTAATTCTGTAACTATTCCTGGCATTGTCAAAACTTACTCTCTGATTAACTTCACTAACCCTGCCAGAATCACCAGTTTAGTTATCCCGCATTTATTCCCCGGTCAGGTGTTATTACGTGTTCGTACAACGCGTTTTCCGCGCTATGCCCATAATAGCACTTAAGCGGCTGCTAACTGAGGACTGTATAGCTGGTCGTTAGTAGTGTAGCGATCTGGCAAAAATTCTCTGTCAAAAAAGTCGTTTATTTCCACTCTAGTAGTCTGAATCCGTGGATTTCCTAAGAATTATAACAACGCTTATCATTTGTACACCCAATCAACCACATATACAAACAGCGATTACTATTCACCCGTTGGGGTTTATTCGGCTCAGCTCGTATAGCCCCGCCCTCTTTCGTATGCGGGGAAGATTTTTATTCTATTTCTTGATGCGACTGTGATTCCGCTGGCAGAAACATCACGTAAACTATGCACGCATTAAAAAATAAACTTATGATTCGTTCATAAATCAACTTAGAATGTGTTCAAAAATGTTCAAAAGCCAACAGGGATGTGTTTCAAAATCATAAGAATAATCGATAGACCAACGTGCGCTGGATGGTAGACTTTTGTGGAACAAAGTGTTTTTCTTCAAGAAAATGAATTTGTGTCCCCTTGAAAAGGCCACCCGGGGCAGACAATCCGGTTTGCCACCGCCCACCCCCCTCCCCCACCCGATATCCGGGCATGCTCCCTGATACTACACACTGACCTTGCCAAAATCCGAGAATGTAAAATGTATGTAAAACATCTTCTGAACTACTGGATCGATATCAACCAAACTTGGTAAAAATATCATTAACCGTCTTGAAAGAAGCACCTCTCAAAGAGGTATGGGTGGGCATGATGGAGCGTAAATCACTGCGCACAATTACCCAGACTCTATTCATCCAGAATTTAGGAATGAGAGCACTCAGCGACTTGCAAACGTTACACAAAATTTCAAATCTTTTCTCTCTGACACCTCTTACAAAATCAGGAAAGGATCCCTTACTAGATTTCCGCTGTTCATATAGTAAGACTGCAGCATCAGACATCACATATTAATTGATTACTTCTTTATTACTATTTCTATTCGTAAAATATTCGCAGACAGTATCCACTTATATCACTTAATGCACCTACAAAATTGTATTGTTCTACGGCATATAATTCAGCAGATACGCTTTAGAGCCAAAGAAACTGGTACACCTGCGTAATATCGTGAAGGACCCACGCGAGCACGCAGAAGTGCCCAATACGAAGTAGTATGGACTCGACTAATGTCTTAAGTAGTACTGGAGAGAATTGACACCATAAATCCTGCAGGACTGTCCATAAATCCGTACGAGTACGAGGGGATGCAGATCTCTTCTGAACAGCAAGTTGCAAGGCATCCCATATATGCTCCATAATGTTCTTGTCCGGGGAGTTTGGTGGCCTGCGAAAGTGTTTAAATTCAGAAGAGTGTTCCTGGAGCCACTCTGTAGCAATTCTGTATGAGTAGGTTATCACATTGTCCTGCTGGAATTGACCAAGTCCGTCGGAATGCACAATGGACATGAATGGATGCATATGATCAGACAGGATGCTTACGTAAGTGTCACCTGTCAGAGTCGTATCTAGACGTATCAGGGGTCCCATATTACTCCAACTGCACACGCCCCACGCCATTACAGAGCCTCCACCAGCTTGAACGGTCCCCTGCTGACATGCAGCATCCATGGACTCATGAGATTTTCTCCATACCCACGTCCGTCCGCTCGATACAATTTGAAACGAGACTCGTCCGGCCAGGCAACATATTTCCAATCATCAATAGTCCAATGTCGGTGTTGACGGGCCGAGGTGAGGCGTAAAGCTTTGTGTCGTGCAGCCATCAAGGGCCAGGAGTGGGCCTTCGGCTCCGAAAGCCCATATCGATGATGTTTCGTTGAAAGGTTCGCACGCTGACACTTGTTAATGGCCCAGTACTAAAATCTGCAGTAATTTGCGGAAAGTTTTCACTTGTGTCACGCTGAGCGATTCTCTTCAGTCGTCGTTGGTCCCGTTCTTGCAGGATGATTTTCCAGCCGCAGCGACGTCGGAGGCTTTTTGTTTTACCGGATTCCAGATATTCGCGCTACACCGGTGTAATGGCCGTACGGAAAAATCCCCACTTCATCGCTATTTCGGAGATGCTGCGCCCCATTGCTCATGCGCCGAAGGTAGCACCACGTTCAAACACACTTAAATCTTGATAACCTGCCATTGTAGCAGCAGTAACCGATCTAACAACTGCGCCTGACACTTGTTGTCTTCTGCCTGCTTACATATCCCTGTATTTTTTTTTTCTTTATTGTTATTTTGAAACCTGTGTACAGGCAGGCCAGCAGCAGCATACTACGCCGCTCTTGGGCCTCAGAGAAACACAAAAGATACAAATGAAGACATTTAGAGAAAAAAATACGAGGCGAAAATTGTCACACGTGAACGTAGGTGCACAAAACGAGTAACACTGAACCACTTAAGCACAAAACGACGGCACACACAGAACACGAGGCGTTGATCTCCGGCGCGCAAATGTTCACTAACCGTGTACGAGTCCGGGGACCTGCCAAGAGAGGAGGAGGGGGGGGGGGGGGGGTGGGAGAGGGAGAAGGGAGAGCAGATGCCATGGGCAGGGGAGATAGGGGGAAGGTTGGCTCAAATGGCTCTGAGCACTATGGGACTCAACTTCTGAGGTCATTAGTCCCCTAGAACTTAGAACTAGTTAAACCTAACTAACCTAAGGCATCACAAACATCCGTGCCCGAGGCAGGATTCGAACCTGCGACCGTAGCGGTCTTGCGGTTCCAGACTGCAGCGCCTTTAACCGCACGGCCACTTCGGCCGGCGATAGGGGGAAGGGAGGAAGGGGGATTCAAATGGTTCAAATGGCTCTGAGCACTATGGGACTTAACATCTGTGGTCATCAGTCCCCTAGAACTTAGAACTACTTAAACCTAACTAACCTAAGGACATCACACACATCCATGCCCGAGGCAGGATTTGAGAATGAGAGCAGCTAAAGACTTCCAACAAACTTGAAACATAATTTCAAACCTTCTCTTAATTTCCTCTCGCTTACATGCTTAACGCCAAATATTTCAAACATTATTTCATCCATAAAGTTATTAAAAGTTCGAAGCTGTCTTGTATAGGGGAGTTCGGCAATTTAAAGAATCGTGTGTTTATTGGCTACTTACTATTTGGAAAGAAGCACTGCAAGTTAAGAAGCACATTGAGCCCATAGCAGCGAGAATCAAAAGATCGTTACACGGAAGCATTACTCAGAAACACCTGAGGCAATTTCGACCAAATTTGTTAGGCGCAGTGCATGACTTATTATTTGTATTAAAACACTGTGTTAGTAAGACGCCCCATTAAGGCCTACCGCCAGGAGCGGGCGTCTGGCTAAGGAGTAAAAATATTCTAAAACGACCTGTTGTTATTTATTCCGTATGTTTAGTCCACATAGAATACTTTTAAAAGTGTGATGTGCAATTCTTCTCTTATTTATGCTGTTCACCGTGTCAGCCAGGTCGCGAGAATGAGCACTGCTGGGTAAAAGATAATGGACACACGATGTGGCCCTCTCACGACGACTGTGTTCAACGTTGGAAGTAGTCTCATTAACTCACATAAATACACATGCGAAAAAGGCGCGAAATAACTGAATTCGATCGCAGAAGAAGGCGTTAATCTCTCCACTTAACTGGTTTGGATTGGACTTAGGCTGCCTGTGGTACTACGTGTCCCCACGGACAGAGGACTAAATCGAAATACTTTTCAAGATGTTAAAAATCACACTAACTAAAAAATCCACAAGCTTTGTGAATAAACACGTATTTAATTTAGGAGTGCAGTAATTCATGAGAAACTAATTTCAGTTGGCTCAAATGGCTCTGAGCACTATGGGACTTAACTGCTGAGGTCATGAGTCCCCTAGAACGTAGAACTAGTTAAACCTAACTAACCTAAGGACATCACAAACATCCATGCCCGAAGCAGGATTCGAACCTGCGACCGTAGCGGTCTTGCGGTTCCAGACTGCAGCGCCTTTAACCGCACGGCCACTTCGGCCGGCCTAATTTCAGTGATCGACAAGTGCACGTGGTTCCATCTCAGCACAAATAACGGCTTCCACACAACACCGCAATTTACAAGTGCAATTCAAATAAAAGCAATAAAGAAACATATTCGTAAAGTAATCTACTGAACTATACTTCTGACCGAAACAAATGGAAACGTGCTACATTTTGAATTGAATCCAGCCGTTATCTAACTTGAAACCACAGCAGCAGACTCAGAAGAGTCAGTCTTGCGTCTAAACGTCAAAGTAAAAGTGTTTGCCCATTTGCAGATTCCGGACGGCCTCCCAGTAGGTGTAGTGCAAGGCCGGTTACTGCCGTTAGTCCTTACGACCATGGCGCATAAGGGAAACGGTATCTCTGGCTTTCCCTGCGACCATCGTTATCCCCAACTCCGATACCACTGTTAAGTTGGCAAAGCTCGCGCATGCAGGTGTTAGTTCTCTGATTCTCCACGGAAGATTTAAAAGAGATTAATTCAGCCGTTCTGTCATTCACAAAGGCACGAAGTAATGGATTCAGTAGCTACCATTACATACTAAATACATATATTTTTTCTGCGCTTCCTTCTACAAGCTCGTCATTGCAATAAAAGATTGATAATCAGTGTTCAAAAATGGTTCAAATGGCCCTGAGCACTATGGGACTTAACATCTGAGGTCATCAGTCCCCGAGAACCTAGAACTACTTAAACCTAACTAACCTAAGGACATCACACACATACATGCCCGAGGCAGGATTCGAACCTGCAACCGTAGCGGTCGCGCGGGTCCAGACTGTAGCGCCTAGAACCGCTCGGCCACACCGGCCGGCGATAATCAGTGTGATTTAAATGTTACTGACGCTTTAGAGAGTTCTAAGTAACAAAAGTTTGTTGTTGTTGTTGTTGTGGTCTTCAGTCCTGAGACTGGTTTGATGCAGCTCTCCATGCTACTCTATCCTGTGCAAGCTTCTTCATCTCCCAGTACCTACTGCAACCTACATCCTTCTGAATCTGTTTAGTGTATTCATCTCTTGGTCTCCCTCTACGATTTTTACCCTCCACGCTGCCCTCCAATGCTAAATTTGCGATCCCTTGATGCCTCAAAACATGTCCTACCAACCGATCCCTTCTTCTAGTCAAGTTGTGCCACAAACTTCTCTTCTCCCCAATCCTATTCAATACCTCCTCATTAGTTACGTGATCTACCCACCTTATCTTCAGCATTCTTCTGTAGCACCACATTTCGAAAGCTTCTATTCTCTTCTTGTCCAAACTGGTTATCGTCCATGTTTCGCTTCCATTCATGGCTACACTCCATACAAATACTTTCAGAAACGACTTCCTGACACTTAAATCTATACTCGATGTTAACAAATTTCTCTTCTTCAGAAACGATTTCCTTGCCATTGCCAGTCTACATTTTATATCCTCTCTACTTCGACCATCATCAGTTATTTTACTCCCTAAATAGCAAAACTCCTTTACTACTTTAAGTGTCTCATTTCCTAATCTAATCCCCTCAGCATCACCCGATTTAATTTGACTACATTCCATTATCCTCGTTTTGCTTTTGTTGATGTTCATCTTATATCCTCCTTTCAAGACACTGTCCATTCCGTTCGACTGCTCTTCCAAGTCCTTTGCTGTCTCTGACAGAATTACAATGTCATCGGCGAACCTCAAAGTTTTTACTTCTTCTCCATGAATTTTAATACCTACTCCGAATTTTTCTTTTGTTTCCTTTACTGCTTGCTCAAGATACAGATTGAATAACATCGGGGAGAGGCTACAACCCTGTCTCCTTCCTTTCCCAACCACTGCTTCCCTTTCATGCCCCTCGACTCTTATAACTGCCATCTGGTTTCTGTACAAATTGTAAATAGCCTTTCGCTCCCTGTATTTTACCCCTGCCACCTTCAGAATTTGAAAGAGAGTATTCCAGTTAACGTTGTCAAAAGCTTTCTCTAAGTCTACAAATGCTAGAAACGTAGGTTTGCCTTTTCTTAATCTTTCTTCTAAGGTAAGTCGTAAGGTTAGTATTGCCTCACGTGTTCCAACATTTCTACGGAATCCAAACTGATCTTCCCCGAGGTCCGCTTCTACCAGTTTTTCCATTCGTCTGTAAAGAATTCGCGTTAGTATTTTGCAGCTGTGACTTATTAAACTGATAGTTCGGTAATTTTCACATCTGTCAACACCTGCTTTCTTTGGGATTGGAATTATTATATTCTTCTTGAAGTCTGTGGGTATTTCGCCTGTCTCATACATCTTGCTTACCAGATGGCAGAGTTTTGTCATGACTGGCTCTCCCAAGGCCATCAGTAGTTCTAATGGAATGTTGTCTACTCCCGGGTGAAACGAAATTGACGATATTTTTTCAATGACTGTATTCAAACACTAATGTGATGGCTTAAGGAAATAAAGAACAAAATTTAAAAAAGTGTTCTGAATTACTAACTAACTCTCGAGTCACTCTGACGATATATAAAAACACGGTGAGCGACTTCAGAGTTGCTTTGCCGCTGCTTGTGTAAAGGATAAACTTGAGGATACGGTGCCGCACATTTCATTTCAACGACTGTTTGACAGAGTGTGAAGGGGAACTGAATAATGTGAAAAGAAAAGAAAGAGCTAGAGCGGACACGGCCGGCTGACGCGTGAATTACGGAAAGAAGAAAACATCGCGGCGCTCCACCGCGGCCGCTTTTAACGCCTCTGCTGAGCCTTCAAAACACAAAAAGGAAAAATAGCCGGACAGTTCCTTAATCTCTAGAGAAATGGCTTCTGTTTTAAATTGGCGAATTGTCACCGTTTTCCCCTACACCACACACTGAGACGTTTCCACATGGAATGTTTGCCTTCTGTGTAAGGGGAATAAAAATTAGCATACAGTCTTGTCCAAAAACGCTGGCGCACGCCGCTGGCTGTGGCTGCAGAGATAACAGCAACACAGCTCAACGCTTTCACGTCTCAGTTTTCAACGCGCATCGATTCATATTACGATATAAAATAGTTTCCTACAGAATGTTTGTGTGAACTCTAAAGGTGTGTCACGCACTATGACTTTACTTTCTGCTTATACAAATATTCTACTCAGCGTTTGCGTATCTGGGGATACAGTAGAATAAGTCAATAGTTTGTGTACGTCTCCCCTTCACAAACTTTATCGATTTCCAGTAGCTTTTTATGCTTTGACTTGGCTTTCCCGTTTCTTGTAATCCTTTTGGTTTTTTACCTCCTTCGTTTGGAAACCGTAAAATATTGTATCAAATTTCTGACTAGTTTTGTTGTGTATTATGTCTTCCATGACACCAATTTCGCCGGCCGGAGAGGCCGAGCGGTTCTAGGCGCTTCAGTCTGGAACCGCGCGACCGCTACGGTCGCAGGTTCGAATCCTGCCGCAGGCATGGATGTGTGTGATGTCCTTAGGTTAGTTAGGTTTAAGTAGTTCTAAGTTCTAGGGGACTGATGACCTCAGAAGTTAAGTCCCATAGTGCTCAGAGCCATTTGAACACCAATTTCCACCATTCACTATTGTTTGGACGTTCTATTGGTCTTTGCGAACGCGGCTGAAAATATTTTTGGTTACTGTCAATCATCCTAACTTCATGGTAGCCAATTCACCTTTTTCTTATAGCACTGAACATCTCATCTCTCTTCTCAGTCTTACAAAAGTATTTGTTTTCTTGATAACTAAATCCATATTTTCTTACTGTTACTGTCAGAATTTTTCTTTTATTTTTGCTCACATCTGTTTATACTGATGCATACAGAATTTACATTGTGTAGCATAACTAATACATGCTGGTGTTTCTATCGTTCATTTGCCCTTGCTCGGTTGGTATACCATTCTCTGTTCCTGCATTGTTACACTGTTAGTTTCTTTGGCCGGTCGGAGTGGCCGAGCGGTTCTAGGCGCTACAGTCTGGAACCGCGCGACCGCTACGGTCGCAGGTTCGAATCCTGCCTCGGGCATGGATGTGTGTGATGTCCTTAGGTTAGTTAGGTTTAAGTAGTTCTAAGTTCTAGGGGACTGATGACCTCAGCAGTTAAGCCCCATAGTGCTCAGAGCCATTTGAAGCAGTTTCTTTGTCTCATTAAGTGACTTGTGTAATTTTAGTTAAAGATTTAAATTAATCTTCTTAATCAATGTCTCCTCGTTGTGCTACTGACAGTTTAGGTGAGCTTCTATATTTCAGGTAAGGTTTTTTATTTCAAGAGATTGATTTGTTTAAGTGCTGTCACTGAAGTTTCAATACAGCTTACGTTACTAGCAAAGATATAGTTCAGTAGTTTATACCTACGTCCCAGAATTTTGTCCATAGCAAAATTAGTGTTGCTAATTTGTGATGAAAACTTGCGTATTTCATTAAGAAATTGTAATTCCTACGTAATAAACATTACAGTCGCTCACTTATTTTTACTGGAAGCGAGCAGGAGCGCCATAAAAAGAGTAGCCCACTGACTTATTACTGACTTTTGGCTGTTGGCTCTCGTCCGTGCATCTTCGGTCTTTTAAGTGGTTTTTCTGTAATTACACGAGTACACTGTCAAAGCCCGCATCTCGTGGTCGTGCGGTAGCGTTCTCGCTTCCCACGCCCGGGTTCCCGGGTTAGATTCCCGACGGGGTCAGGGATTTTCTCTGCCTCGTGATGGCTGGGTGTTGTGTGCTGTCCTTAGGTTAGTTAGGTTTAAGTAGTTCTAAGTTCTAGGGGAATAATGACCATAGCTGTTAAGTCCCATAGTGCTCAGAGCCATTTGAACCATTTGAAACACTGTCAAAGATTCAAACTCCGCTGCTGGTGGCGGACTTCTGTCGAGCCGGCGGACGGAGGTTACGGTATAGCTGCACCTAAAAACTTTCGGAGGTTGTTCGGGGATATCTCCTGAGTATTTTGCTATAACGTACTCAAGGTCTCACACGGCTCGTTACAGAGTTATTATGCAGGGTTAGTCTAAATGATGGACCCATGTTCCAAAATTCGTGCGTATTCAAGTACAAATCCAAAATGAACAAGCTTTATACCATTCAAAAAAGGAAGTTGCAAAGTTTATGGCGGGCGGGCGCTGATGGTTTTAGAAGCAGCCGGTAGAGTTTGCGCTGCAATAGGAAGCTGTTTACGTCCCGCCTCTACCAACCACTCTGAACGATCTGCGGAACCGGATCACTGCTACCGTGATCAGTAACAGCAGATACGCTTTCGCGTGTGTAGGACGAGTTAGGCTACCGCGTTGATGTTTGCTGTGCAGCCAATGGCGGCCACAATGAACTTAGCATGTATCACATTTCTAATTATTAAATAACTATTAAAAACTAATTAATTACAAATTATTAAATTTATCAATTTGATATCAAACAATATTTTAAAAAAACTTTGATACTTCCCCTTTTCATTGATATAAAGCTTGTTCATTTTGGATTTGTGTTTGAATAAATACGAAGTTTTCAAAATGCGTCCACGCCCGGGTTCCAGGGTTCGATTCCCGGCGGGGTCAGGGATTTTCTCTGCCTCGTGATGATTGGGTGTTGTGTGATGTCCTTAGGTTAGTTAGGTTTAAGTAGTTCTAAGTTCTAGGGGTCTGATGACCATAGATGTTAAGTCCCATAGTGCTCAGAGCCAAAATGCGCCCATCATTTAGAATAACCCTGGTCTTCGTTTGGTTTCTTGTCTGAATGAGCTTTGCATCTGTAATTCACTGAAAATAGTGCACAACAATGCTAATGTCGACGGCGTGAGCTGTGCATCTCGCTTCCATTCGCTCATGGTGGTTGGCGTTGACAACAATAAGCCCCTCTTTAACGCATTGCATATAGTACTGTTCGGCTTTGTCTAAGGTTTAGAATTCTCTCTGAGTTAGTTTTGCGGTAACAGTGATACACAGCTGTACTAGCGATAGGTTTACCAATGGATACGGACCACGTGTATTGGTTCACTGACTGTAACGGAAGAGCGGCACAACGTCGCTGATCCCGCAGCGATGGCAACCACATCATACTACCTTAGAATTTGTCTAAAAGATGTTACATTACTCTGTATTGTGTGCTGCACGTTTTGGTTATTGCATATTACAGGTTTCTTCACTGTTGCGAATGTCTTTTCACAGAAACAAGGATGATTGCGATAACAAACTGAAGAAATCATAATAACGTTAAAATGGCTCTGAGCACATGGGACTTAACTTCTGAGATCATCAGTCCCCTAGAATTCAGAACTACTTAAACCTAACTAACCTAAGGACATCACACACCTCCATGCCCGAGTCAGGATTCGAACCTGCGACCGTAGCGGTCGCGCGCTTCCAGACTGTAACGCCTAGAACGGCTCGGCCACTCCGGCCGGCCCGCTGGCAGACTTTCAAACAATTTCTCTACAGTTACACTCTCGAAAGCGAGGGAAAAACCAAAAATTATACCTTTCCGTGCGAGCTCTGGTTTCTCTTATTTTATTATATTGATTATTTCTCCCTATGTAAGTGGGCACCCACAAAATGTTTTCTCATTTGGAGGAGAAAGAAGGTGACGGAAATTTCGTGAAAAGGTCTCGCCGCTACGCAAAACGCCTGTGTTTTAATGATTACAACCACAACTAGCGAATCATATTATGCTAGACACTGCCTCCCCTATTTCGCGATAGTACAGAACGAGCCGCCCTTCTTTGAGCTTTTCCCACGCCTTCCGTGAATCCTATCTTGTGAGGACCCCATACTGCACAACAATGCTCTATCACTGGAAGGACGAGCGTAGTGGAAGCAGACTTTTTAGTGGATTTGTTGCATATTCTGATTGTTCTGCCAATAAATCAGAGCCTGTGGTTTGGTTTCCCCGCAACATTATCCAAGTGATCGTTCCAATTTAAGTTATTCGCAACTGCAGTCCCCAAGTATTTAGTTGAATTTAAAGCCTTTAGATTCGTGTGGTTTATCATGTAACCGAAATTTAGCGGACTCCTTTTAGTTCTCGTGTTGACGATTTCACAATTTTCATTATTTAGAGTCAATTGCCACTTTTCACACCATACAGACATCTTGTTTAAATCATTTTGCAATTGAATTTGATCCTCTGATGACTACTAGACGGCAAACGAAGACGTCATCTGCAAACAGCTCTAAATGGTTGTTCAGATTGTCTCCCATATTGTTTATACAGGTTAGGAAGAGCAAGGGGCCTGTAAAACTTCGTTGGGTGACGCCGGATATCATTTCTATTTTACTCAATGACGTTAAGTCAATTACTACGAACTGTGACTTTCTGACACGAAATCACGAATCCAGTTTTACAACTGAGACGATACTCCATAGGCAAGCAATTTGATTAGAAGTCACTTGCGAGGAACGGTATCAGAAACCTCCTGGAATTCTGTAAACGTGGAACCAATTTGAGATCCCCTGTCGATAGCACTCATTACTTCATGAGAATAAAGAAATAGATCCGTTCCACAAGAGCGATATTTTTGGAATCCGTGCTATCTGGCAATATATCGTTCACTTCGAGGTAGTTATAACATGCGAACACAGTATATGTTCCAAAATCCTACTGCAAACCGATGTCAGTGATACGTACCTGTAGGTCAGCGGAATACTCCTATTCTCATTCGTGAGTACTGGCAAGACCTGGGCAGCTTCAGAACCTTTATGTACGGATCATTCGCCGAGCGAGCGGTTATATATGGCCGATAGGATGGAGCTATTGTATCAGTATATTCTGTGAGAAATCTAATTATTATATAGTCTCGACCGGGAGATTTGCTTTTATGAAATGCGTACGGAGGTTACGTCTCGTACCACTAACTGATCCCCCCTTCCCTGTTCCACTCGCGAATAGCGCGTGGGAAGAATGTCGGTAAACGTCTCAACTAGTTCTAACGTGTAAAATTTTCTAGTCGTGGTAGTTTCGCGAGATGTATGTGGAAGGAAGTAATACGTTATCCGACTCTTCTCGGAAAGTGCTTTCTCGAAATTTCAATAGTAAATCTCTCCGTGATGCGCAACGCCTATGTTGCCTTGTTGAGCATTTCTGTAGCGCTCTCGCGCCGACTAAACGATCCTGTGACGAAACGCGCTCTCTTCATTGGATCTTCTCTATCTCTTTTATCAGTCTTACCTGGCAAGGATCACAGATAGATCAACAGTACCATAGAAGTGGTCGAACAAGGGCCTTGTGTGCCACTTCCTTTGTGGATGAGTTACGTTTCCTTAAGATTCTTCCTATGAATCTCAGTCCAGCACCTACGTGTCCTAATATTTGGTTTATATGGTCATTCCACGAAAGGTTACTCAGGATGGTTACTCCTACATATTTTACGGTAGATGCTGTTTCCAGCATTACATTTATATTCGTTCAGGGCCAACTGCCACAGCCTGCACCATTCATCAATCCTCTACAGGTCATTCGGCAAATCGAGGCTGTCTTCCGACGTTACTATTTTCTTGTAGACAAACTCATCATCTGCTAACTGTATCAAAGAGCTTCCGACGCTTTCTGCTTGATCATTTATATACACTGAAAACGGGAACGGTCCTATCGCACTTCCTTGTGTACTCCGGAAATTACATTTAGATCTGTCGATTTTGTTCGGTTAAGAGTGACGTGTTGCATTCTGTGTGCAAGAAAGTCTTGAATCCAGTCGCAAGTTTCATTCGAAACTGGGTAAACTCGTATTTTTTCACTAAACGGCAGTGCGGGATGGTGTCAAATCCCTTCCTGAAGTCAAGGAACTCTGCATGAACCTGAGCGCCGTCGTTTGCAGCCCTATGGATCTCACGGAGGAACAGAGCGAGCAGTTTCGCAGGATCTCTGTTTGCGGAATCCGTGTTGATTTTTATAGAGGATATTTTCGTTCTCCAAAAACTTCATTTTTTAGATAAAACATGTCCCATAATTCTACAACAATTTGGCGACAACGATGTAGGCTTATAATTATGACGATGTGTCCTACGTCCCTTCTCGAAAAGGGAAAGACGTGCGCTTTTTTCCCGTTGCTAGGTACGTCTTTGATTCTCCGGCGATCTACGAGAAACTGCTGCTACAAGGAGAGCTAGCTCTTTCGCAGTAACCGTTGTAGAAACGTATAGGTATCTCATCTGGTCCTGATGCATTTCCACTTCTAACTGCTTGTAATTACTTTTCTGTTCCACGATCGATTATCTCAATACCTACCATTTTGGCGTTCGTGTGATGATTGAAAAGAGGGATCCTGTTACGACCTTCCGCGGCGAAACTCTTTCCGAAGATCGAATTCAGCATTTCGGCTTTTTCTCTTTTATCTTCCGTTTCGGTCCCTGGTTGATCGCTGAGTAATGAACGTAGTATTTCGAACCGCTTACTGATTTTACGTAAGACCAAAACCTCTTAGATTTTCTGTTCAGAGCAGCTGACAGAATCGTATTTCCAAAGTCACCGACTACCTCTGTTATTACTCTCCTTACGCTCATTTTCGCTTCGTTCAGCTTCTGCAATTAGCGTTGTGAACGTCTTTTATTAATTTATTTGGTATAAATCTCTTAGTTGCTGTCGGTACTCATAATCTAGTATCCGCTTCTTGTGCTTAGTGCTGCCCAGTTATAAAACTTTTACTGGAAAAACAGTATAGTCAAGTCATTTACTTTGTTTCGATGGTTAGGCATGATTGATAATTATGCTACATTTGAGACTTGAAGGTACAGAGCTATCCACTTGTAATGATGGCTTTTCCACAAGCATAAACCCACTGTATTCCTAGTGCTCATTGCTAATGAATACTGCCTTTTAACCTTTTATCAACGTGTTATACGTATAGCAGTGTGTTGATAACAACCATAACGACAGCAAAGATACACGACGTAAATGCCTTCAATATTGCTGTTACCGTCATTTAGGGTTCATCCGCTTCTTTCCTAGTTCTGTAATTGAATGAATGTCTAAAATACAAATTTAAAAAATACGGCTACTTACAGTGCTTGATACATTATTCTGCACAAAAAATAGCTGTACCTCTTATGCCTAACGCATCTGCATAAAAAAGAAAAAATACGCGGGGTTTAGCTAACAGCTTCCATTACCTTAAGTATTTTGAAATGATAAAATTAGAAAATGACTGTTTGCGGAATATCGGAATATCATCCGCTTTCTTGTCTTAACGTGATTACTGCAGCTCTGTGAACAAACATAACTGTCTCTTTAATCCACGAATAAGATATACCCACAGACGACTTGCTTGAAGGGAAAATGATTGGAACAAAGTTCCCTGTAATTTTAGCTTCTATGTGAGAAGGTTTTTGTTTTACCTGCTTCGGTTACTGGGCAAAATGTCAGGCAGTACGAATATTGCTTTTTTGCGTCATTACAATCTCAAAGAATGAAATGTGCACTTCTACGACAGTCCATTGTCACAGAGCTCCCTGCTATAATAGATATTTCACAACGCAGTTTTTATATTATTTACATAATAGACACGAGCGTTAGTCTTACAAAACCCCATCCTACGAGAAGTTTCACAAGACAATCTTCCCAGTATTGGCTTTCCAAACATCAAATTATGAAAAATATATAATGGTTCCATCATCGATAAATAGGTAACAAATATTTTAATGAATACTGACATGCCACTTGCACATATTTTCTTTTGCCTGTGTTCCAGAAGATCTTTTTCATATGACATGACCCCGAAGGTTCATCAACAGTTGTAACAGAGGACTCAATCCCACCACAAACAATGCTGTCGTCCTTTCAGAAGACTCAGACCTCATCTCCCACATTGGTACTTCCAAAGCGTTCAGAATCAAGATGAGATTTAATTCCCTACGCTTACACCCTACCATAATTGTTTTAATTGTGCCGAAATCGTACTTTACCTTCCAGTCATTATCCTTACTTATTTGAACAATTCTAGGTATTTACTATATTTACAGTTCTCAGTGCTGTATTTTACCTTGTATAAAACTTTCTCGTGGTTCAAACTCTATCGTACTGTAGTTAAAACTCGATCTTTCAAAATTATTCACCATCTTGACCATCAGGACAGATGAGTACTAGCACAGATCCCCCTGTTCCTCCTGGCTACAATAACTGAGCGTAGCGTCAACGAAGACCACCGACATCACCACCACTTCAAAGGAAAGCCCCTCTGCCCTATATCTGGCCCTGGGGGAGTAGAGGATTAGGCGACTGGAGGGTTTGGGGAAGTGGCGGGTATGTACGTAATTCAGGGCCCTCTTCCCACATTTATACATGAAAATTCCAGCCCATGTGAAGTCATCCATCAACAGTAAGCCAGACAACTACTACGTGAAATGCAAATTGATACAGGCACTCAACAAGTGACTATATAGATAGTGAATAGTTTTGAATGCTCCGGTTTATACTGAATAATGACACGACTCGTATCGGGGAGAAATTTTATAAGAGTATGTCGCGAGTGAAACATTCTGAGGCCAATTACTTTACATTATTGCAATGATGGTATCAATAATGCATCGTCACCACTACGGTAAGCCGGCCGGAGTGGCCGTGCGGTTCTAGGCGCTACAGTCTGGAACCGAGCGACCGCTACGGTCGCAGGTTCGAATCCTGACTCGGGCATGGATGTGTGTGATGTCCTTAGGTTAGTTAGGTTTAATTAGTTCTAAGTTCTAGGCGACTGATGACCTCAGAAGTTATGTCGCATAGTGCTCAGAGCCAGTTTGAACCACTACGGTAAGTCCACTGGACAAAATATTAAGAGAGCACACTGGTCACTTTGGAGCAGTATAGATGGTGCAGAACTGGTATCAGTCGGTCATGCCACCCTCCACCATTGACGTACACAATACTAGTGAAGTCGTGTGAATGCGCCAGTCGGTCGTACCAGCGCATTAGAATGGATCATCGTGGACACGTAGCTGAAAGAAACTATAGTGTTCGAATGTGCTCATCACCACACTGTGAATAAAGCTCTCCGATAGGTCGTTGTATCAATAGGGATTGCCCAACATGTCTACAAGGAACGGTGAACCACTCGCAATGGTGTACCAGCTACATTGTGAAAGTAGTTGCATGCAGTGGACATTCGGAGACGGATACTTTGCAAAAGGCCGTTGCTCACGACGCCACGCAAATCTACACTTCTGAAATGGGCCAAATGACACAGGAAATAGAGACATGTTGTGTGTTCCGTTGAATAGCGATTTTGTTTGTTTTCAAAAAAAATGCAAGGCGTCAAGTGAATAGATGGTCTAAGGAGATATTTAACAAGCAGTGTGCGGACAGTATTTCAGGTCACAAGTGACTGTGTGATGTTTTCGGGGTGTTTTCTGTACCATGAATTGGGTCTACTCATCAACTTAATCATGAATATGAACCAGTACGTTTATTTCAACATTCTCGGTGACCAAGTGTTGCCTTCATCGGTACGCTGTGGACACTCCCGCTCTTCAAGATGACAACAGCCATGTTCAGTCTGCAGGTATACGTTTCTGGTTTGACGAACGCTTCAGGTTTCTTACCACACCTAGACTCCGCTAAATCAGCTGATATATATGGCACAAAAAATGTCTGCGACTATCAGAAACAGCGGGTGTAACGCAGCAGTTAACATGACCACAACCTGATAGATCAAGGGATCTTATGAAAAATGAGTGGCTTTAGTATACCTCAGGGATCTCGTGCGCTATCTTTTCCGCCTAACTGAGGTCATTATCAAGGTTCGAGACGATATTAGCGGGATTTTTTTTCTGTGAATCTATGTCCAACGTGGTAAGAGTCTCAGAATGAGGAAAATTGTGAAAAATCGGTCGGATCGTAGTATTCCGTGTACTTCCTTCATGAACTGACCGCACTTCGTTAAAGTTCTTCCAGTAAATTTTTGTATACCATTGGCCTAAACGAGAAGTAGATTGTGATGTCTGCACCTTAAATCGCTCAGGACGAACACCCCTACGTATTATATTTGTGTTAGATCACTGCTGGTATGTTAAAAATGCCGCGCCTTCCACCCCTTTAGGTGCACTGTATCATACTCAGTAATTTGCCAGTCTCCGCAGCAAGTTTCATTTCGCAACAGTTGTCTTAGGACACACCTCCCGTATATATAATTGCTCGTCCGTGAACGCTCCCTGAAAGCTACTTACTTAATTTTCCAGATATGCTTTTCACATTCATAGTAATAGTGGTCCTAATACACCTCCTTGAAGCGCACCCGATGAAAGGGTGTGCTCCTGACGATTTCGATCTGTTGAAAGATGTATAGTTAATATTGTCCGTTGGTAATTTTTGAATCCATTTGTGTGTGCCTTGACTGATATTTCATAAACACTTATTATAAACGAAGGAGTATGTTGGTTAAACCGGGGACCTAGAAACGACGGAGAGGCTTCGTCCCGCTGTATCCCTCAGTGGTTCACAGCCCACAGCCTCACAACAGGTAACAGCAGTCAACCCGCCCAACCGCCGCCCCACACCGCACGCAGTTTTATTATGTGGTTCGGCCACCGGTGAACACCCCCCTCTCCCCCCCCCCTCCCCCCCCCCCCCCACCGGGATTGTCTCATACCGGACGAGTGTAACTCCAAATGTTTGCGTGGTAGAGTAATTATGGTCTACGCGTACGTGGAAACGGTGCTTGCGCAGCAGTCGCCAACACAGTGTAACTGAGGCGGAATACGGGGAACCTCGAGTATCATGTCGTTTTTGGAAACCCAGAATCTACTCTGTAGGAATCAACATGGATTCCAGAAACAACGATCGTGTGAGACCCAACTCGCTTTATTTGTTCATGAGACCCAGAAAATATTAGATACAGGCTTCCAGGTAGATGCCATTTTCCTTGACTTCCAGAAGGCGTTCGATACAGTTCCGCACTGTCGCCTGATAAACAAAGTAAGAGCCTACGGAATATCAGACCAGCTGTGTGGCTGGATTGAAGAGTTTTTAGCAAACAGAACACAGCATGTTGTTATCAATGGAGAGACGTCTACAGACGTTAAAGTAACCTCTGGCGTGCCACAGGGGAGTATTATGGGACCATTGCTTTTCACAATATATATAAATGACCTAGTAGATAGGGTCGGAAGTTCCATGTGGCTTTTCGTGGATGATGCTGTAGTATACAGAGAAGTTGCAGCATTAGAAAATTGTAGCGAAATGCAGGAAGATCTGCAGCGGATAGGCACTTGGTGCAGGGAGTGGCAACTGACCCTTAACATAGAGAAATGTAATGTATTGCGAATACATAGAAAGAAAGATCCTTTAGTGTATGATTATATGATGGCGGAACAAACACTGGTAGCAGTTACTTCTGTAAAATATTTGGGAGTATGCGTGCGGAACGATTTGAAGTGGAATGGTCATATAAAATTAATTGTTGGTAAGGCGGGTACCAGGTTGAGACTCATTGGGAGAGTCCTTAGAAAATGTAGTCCATCAACATAGGAGGTGGCTTACAAAACACTCGTTCGACCTATACTTGAGTGTTGCTCATCAGTGTGGGATCCGTACCAGATCGGGTTGACGGGGGAGATAGAGAAGATCCAGAGAAGAGCGGCGCGTTTCGTCACAGGGTTATTTGGTAACCGTGATAGCGTCACGGAGATGTTTAGCAAACTCAAGTGGCAGACTCTGCAAGAGAGGCGCTCTGCATCGCGGTGTCGCTTGCTCGCCAGGTTTCGAGAGGGTGCGTTTCTGGATGAGGTATCGAATATATTGCTTCCCCCTACCTATACCTCCCGAGGAGATCACGAATGTAAAATTAGAGAGATTCGAGCGCGCACGGAGGCTTTCAGACAGTCGTTCTTCCCGCGAACCATACGCGACTGGAACAGAAAAGGTAGGTAATGACAGTGGCACGTAAAGTGCCCTCCGCCACACACCGTTGGGTGGCTTGCGGAGTATAAATGTAGATGTAGATGTAGATTCGCCGAGGTAGACGGAAAACCATCAACAGACTGGCCGGCACACCGGACCTCGACATCGTGCCGGGGATGGGCACGCCTCACCGCCCGCTAAGCAGTGTGTTAGACCACACGGCTAACCGGGTGGGCGTGTTCTTAAGTTAGTTTAAGTAGTTCAAAAATGACTCTGAGCACTATGGGACTTAACAGCTGTGGTCATCAGTCCCCTACAACTTAGAACTACTTAAACCTAACTAACCTAAGGACATCACACACATCCATGTCCGAGGCAGGATTCGAACCTGCGACCGTAGCAGCCGCGCGGTTCCGGACTGCGCGCCTAGAACCGCGAGACCACCGCTGCCGGCGTTTAAGTAGTGTGTAAGTCTAGGGACCGATGACCTCAGCAGTTTGGTCCCTTAGGAATTCACACACATTTGAACATGTTGCAAACTTGGTACTAATTTGACGTTTGTTACGTGCCGTACCGCACATTAACTGTGGGTTCGGTGTGGGGCGGCGGTCGGGTGAGTGGACTGCTGTAGCCTCTTGTGGGGTTGTGAAACACTGAGGGCTGCGGCGGAGAAGAAGCCTCTCCGTCGTTTCTAGGTACCCGGTTCAATACTTACATACATACGTACACAGGCTGCAGTTGGCTAGTTTTAAGTTTGGAATGATCACAAGAAGGGTATTCGCGCCAAGATAGGGAAGCGACTGGATTTATCGGTCTTTAATAAACATCACTTTGAGGGGATGTCCAGTTCACTGCCCAAGCCAATGACATACGTATGTACGAAGATACTCCGTATGATCGTATCTTGGTTAGTAGTCGACGATGTGGTAAATCTGGGAAGACGGAACGTACCCTTCATCTGCGTCTGTCATGTATGAATAAGTCTACATCTACATCTACATCCATACTCCGCAAGCCACCTGACGGTGTGTGGCGGAGCTGTAGCTGATCCTTTATGGGCGTTTTAGAAAACATGGCAGTCTTTCAACTGTATAGTAGTGCGGATGATTAACACTATTCAAATTTGAAATATTTTTTTTCTTCCTGAAACTATTTTTCGAGCCCTTTCAGGGTCATTTCCGATGGGGCATGCGGAAGTTACACATCTGTTTTCATTGCGTGACACTGAGTACCGACTCCGTGACGAGAACAGGGGCAACAGTTTAATGTATCACCATGAGTGATAGTTAACTATCAAGCTCTACATGAGTTGGGTACTTTTTTTTTCTTTTTTTATCCGTGCCGATTCGTAAGAGAAGGAAGTTTTCCTCAACGTAAAAACGTGAACACCACTCACAAATTAGGCCCCAGACTTGTTTCGACTGACCGACTGCAGACTACAAGGCAGTACGGGGAGTGAGCTATGATCGTAGAAAATGTGATGAGCCTTCCCCTCCCGCTGGAGGTTCGAGTCCTCCCTCTGTCATGAATGTGTGTGTTGTTCTTAGCATAAGTTAATTTAAGTTAGTTTAAGTAGTGTGTAAGTCTAGGGACCGATGACCTCATCAGTTTGGTCCCTTATAAATTCACTCATAGTTGAACATTTGTGATGAGCTTATCGCCAATCCCTCCAGCAGTTAATGCCAGTAAACGAATCTTGATGCCGCTGCTTCTTTATTCAAACAGCTACTCATTTGATGCTACAAGGGCTGAGTGGAAACCTCTAACTCAGAAAAAATTGAAGAGGTCCCAGGAATCGAACCAGGATCCTGCCCCACTGAAAGCAGCCACGATAACCTTTTTCTTTATTTGTTATCAGAACTATTTGATACTTTCACGAAGATTCAGACGACCATAGTCAAAAGCATAATGTAATATGAGCTGCAAACTGAGAAAACAAATAATTATTAGTAGCGGAACAAGTGAAAAGATTCTGAGTAGCCAAGAAACTAGCTTACATCCTAATGTCTATTTTTAATTTTTTTTATTTTTTACTCTTTTATTTTTTACTAATTATTTTAGTTGTTTTTAAGGAAGAAAAGTTAAGAAAACAAGGCTTCACATGTCAGGGCACCAGAAACAGGGTGGAATCAAAGACCACAGAGGAACTTAACCAACACCCTGTCCACTAAAAAGACCGAGCGAGGTGGCAGAGTGGTTAGCACACTGGACTCTCATTCGGGAGGACGGAAGTTCAAACCCGCATTCGACCATCCTGATTTCGGTTTTCCGTGATTTCCCAAAATCGCTTCAGGCAATTGCCGGAATAGTTCCTTTCAAAGGGCACGGCCGGTTTCCTTCACCACCCCTCCCTAATCCGGGCTTGTGCTCCGTCTATAGTGAACTCGTTGTCGACGGGACGCCAAAAAGTAGTCTCCTCCTATTTCTTCCCCGACTAAAAACAAAAAACAGCATATTTGCAAAAAGCTCTCGATAACGTGGGAACGGCGGCCACTTCCAATGAGTGGTCGCCAGATTTTGGTGAAAGACACGATGATTAGGGTCGTTCCTCCTTCAACAATATAGTGAACGTCGTGACCCAGGAGCCAGACGATTATATTCGTTTTCGTCTAAGGAAAAAAGGATACGTCTGGAAGAATAAGAGATTCATCTGAAAAAGCGGATTCAGGCCTTCGAGGAAAAAAAGCCAACTGTCGCCGAATCCATAACCAATGATCCCGGTCACAAGAGACCAAGCCGTGAAGTAAGTTATCAGTGTGATGACATTCGTCACCCTGATCAGTCTGGCGGAGGCCTATGAAAAGAAGACCGTCGCCAATCGGCATGAAATGATGAATGACGCTGTACCCAGACGAAGCAATCTCCATCGGTAATACAGGAAGACTAAGATGAGACCAGACAGTTTTCCAGTATACTGACGGGGAAGGTATTTGAACAGGGGAGAGGCAAGATGGGATAATAAGACTTCGGTAGTGAAGTGCGTCTTCGAAAGGATATCAGTACCTAAGAAACTGAGAGTTATAAAATATTCACAGCTGTGTCGCAGTTTAGGGTTAACCCGTCAAACACCAACAGGAGGAGTCAGACTGACCAGATGGAGACAGGAAAATGAACGAGATGCAATGGAATACGGCGCCTGTGTACATGTTAAGACACTGCTTCGTGCAAACAAAATGGACGCATTCACTTTAATTTCGAGAAGACCTAATCCCCCGAGCTTGCGGGGCCCGTCCACCACTTCATACTGAACTTGAAAGACGTGTCGTTGGCACAAGAATCGACCGGATAGTTGTTTGAACCTGTGGGCCATCATCGCGGGAAGCGGGAATATCTGTGCACTGTAATGCACTTTATGAAAATATTGGTGTCTAAGACCCGCACTTGGTGAATGTGGCTAAGGGAACGGCGCTCGTGTTCAAGAATCACTCCCTGAAATCGAATTGTAGCCTCTCACCAGTTAACTGCCGCCATTTTAGTTGGGTTGCGATCTACTATGATCCCTAAAGTCTTGTGGCGATTGACCGCCGCCGATCAAGGAAATACCTCTTGGTTAAAGCCCCGCAACGACAGGAACGTGCATTTGCGATCATTATTGTGGGTACCAGCAAGGCGACGAAAGGAATCCAAAGTATCCTTGAGCCTGGAAATGTCGTTTGCATTTTGTACTAAATCCATGACGTCATCGGCGTAAGTGCGGACCGAGAATGGTTCTCCCTGTACGAGGTGTATTCAAGTTCTAAGGCCTCCGATTTTTTTCTAATTAACTACTCACCCGAAATCGATGAAACTGGCGTTACTTCTCGACGTAATCGTCCTGCAGACGTACACATTTTTCACATCGCTGACGCCATGATTCCATGGCAGTGGCGAAGGCTTCTTTGGGAGTCTGTTTTGACCACTGGAAAATCGCTGAGGCAATAGCAGCACGGCTGGTAAATGTGCGGCTACGGAGAGTGTCTTTCATTGTTGGAAAAATTCAAAAGTCACTAGGAGCCAGGTCAGGTGAGTAGGGAGCATGAGGAATCACTTCAAAGTTGTTATCACGAAGAAACTGTTGCGTAACGTTAGCTCGATGTGCGGGTGCGTTGTCTTGGTGAAACAGCACACGCGCAGCCCTTCCCGGACGTTTTTGTTGCAGTGCAGGAGGGAATTTGTTCTTCAAAACATTTTCGTAGGATGCACCTGTTACCGTAGTGCCCTTTGGAACGCAATGGGTAAGGATTACGCCCTCGCTGTCCCAGAACATTGACACCATCATTTTTTCAGCACTGGCGGTTACCCGAAATTTTTTTGGTGGCGGTGAATCTGTGTGCTTCCATTGAGCTGACTGGCACTTTGTTTCTGGATTGAAAAATGGCCTCCACGCCTCATCCATTGTCACAACCGACGAAAAGAAAGTCCCATTCATGCTGTCGTTGCGCGTCAACATTGGCTGGCATCATGCCACACAGGCAGCCATGTGGTCGTCCGTCAGCATTCGTGGCACCCATCTGGATGACACTTTCCGCATTTTCAGGTCGTCATGCAGGATTGTGTGCACAGAACCCACAGAAATGCCAACTCTGGAGGTGATCTGTTCAACAGTCATTCGGCAATCCCCCAAAACAATTCTCTCCACTTTCTCGATCATGTCGTCAGACCGGCTTGAGCGAGCCCGAGGTTGTTTCGGTTTGTTGTCACACGATGTTCTGCCTTCATTAAACTGTCGCACCCACGAACGCACTTTCGACACATCCATAACTCCATCACCACATGTCTCCTTCAACTGTCGATGAATTTCAATTCGTTTCACACCACACAAATTCAGAAAACGAATGATTGCATGCTGTTCAAGTAAGGAAAAAGTCGCCATTTTAAGTATTTAAAACAGTTCTCATTCTCGCCGCTGGCGGAAAAATTCCATCTACCTTACGGTGCTGCCATCTCTGGGACGTATTAACAATGAACGCGGCCTCATTTTAAAACAATGCGCATGTTTCTATCTCTTTCCAGTCCGGAGAAAAAATATTGGAGGCCTTAGAACTTGAATGCACCTCGTATAGTCCAGCCACGTTGGTGCATGGCAATACGCTGAAGTAATAGTTCTAAGAGCAAAACAAAGAGTGACATCGATAAGGGGCTTCCCTAAGGTAGACACCGCCGGATCGAAAGCCGGGGGGTAAGGTGACAGTTCACAACCACTGAGGCATGGATACCAGTGGAAAGATTGACTAAGACCTAGCACGCATCGTGAGTAAAACCCAAAGCGGTTAACACACTCATTAAAAAACTGTGACTGACACGCTCAAATGCCTTGTGAAAGTCGAGAAAAAGCAAGGCCCCTTAGATACTATTGACCGCAGCAACCGAAACAGCATCTCGTCATTCGATAACAGAATTCAGTTTCGTGCGCCCAGGCACACATCTTTGGTGAACGACAATGATTTTGTAGAGAAACTTAAAGAGTTTTTATAGATCTAGCGATAAGTTTATAGTTGAAGTTAAGAAGAGTAATCGGACGAAGTGAGTCAACTATTTGTTTTTGACTTGAGGACCATTTTACCTTCCTCGAAAGGAGCAGGAAGCGAAACACGACGTATCACTTCACTGACCATCGACGTTATCGTGTCACCTACGAGAGAGCGAAAAATGAACATATAAGATTCTTTAGGAATACCATCCAGGCCAGGTGACCTGCGTGACTGAGGCCAGATGACAACGTCATCTACATCGTCCTTGTGGAAATCACTCAAAAGTATGTCATTTAACTTGAAGTAATCCAGCAGAGGGGCAAAAGTGGCCAGGAAAATTTTCAGCCGGAACGTGGGCATCATACAGTTCAACAAAACGATTGAAAATCGAATTGAAAATGTGATTTGGGGGGGGGGGGGGGTCGTTGACACTCGACCATGGGCGTTAGCAAGGGATGCAACGCAAAACGCGTTTCCTGCGCGCCCGCATAGGTGTAAGATGGTGTAGTGAAGTCAGCTAATCTTTTTAAGTGTAACGTGTTTGAGATCTCGTGCAGAGTCCCTCCATCTTTAAACTGTACCAGTTTGGCTTTAATTTGCCGTACATCCACAACTGGTAGAGGAGTTTGCCTAACGCTATTAAAGTTGACGTAATACGGAGTACTAAAATTCTTGGGTCCGCCGGACGTCTGCCGCACTTACGGCTCCAAAACGCGTGAGAGCCTAACAAATTTGTGGCTTGACATACAGAGTCCATCATTCCACACTGGATGAGTACCGTTGTATAGCACAAGATCAACGAGCCCATACATCGTGAATGACGACATCAAAGGGAATGGTCTAGTAGATAAACTGTATTGAGCATCCAGGGAACACGATACAATTCCACCGGCTGCTGCACCTAATTAAATGTGACGGCTACAGCCCAATGATCAGTAAAACAGGCGGGTATCACGTCAACGGCCAAAAGCCGGCCGCACAAGGAATCAGAATAGTAAAAGCGATCTAGTCGACTGCTGTAAGCGGCAGTAGAAAAAGTGTATCGGACAAGTGTGGGATACAGAAAAGCACATGCGGCACGCAGGAGAAAGGAGCGCACCATGTCATCAAGTTCTTTACTAAAACTAAAATTAAGAGAGCGATCCACCGGCTGGAGAACACAGTTAAATTGACCACCCACTACAATGTTTGTAGGGGATTTACGAAGTACGTAAATGAGTTCCTCTTTGACGACCAGAGCCACAAGGGGTATAGAGAAAAAGTAAAAAATGGTTCAAATGGCTCTGAGCACTATGCGACTTAGCTTCTGAGGTCATTAGTCGCCTAGAACTTACAACTAATTAAACCTAACTAATCTAAGGACAGCACACACATCTATGCCCGAGGCAGGATTCCAACCTGCGACCGTAGCGGGCGCCCGGCCCCAGACTGCAGCGCCCAGAACTGCACGGCCACTCCGGCCGGCTAGAAAAAAAGTGAAGTGAGATCACAAAAGGTGCATCCTATACCCCTACCATCATCGAGAACTTCGAAATCTCGTAATAGAATTCCTTCCCTATAAAGCAAAAGTGCCCGTAGACAGTTCGGAAGCCACATTAAAAAAGGTCAAGGACCCAAAATTCGAAAACTGGTCAATTAATACTTCTTGTAAAACAAATAATATCTGCACCAGAATCATATATAAACTGTCGTGGGACCGATGACCTCAGCAGTTTGGTCCCATAGGATCTTACCACAAAATTTTATAAACTGTCGCAAAACGGCGAGCCAGAATCCAGAACCAATCCTGTTAATATTCAAAATGAGAAAAATATGTGCTTCCATAGAAAACTGAAAGGCAACAAAAACTACAGAATCATCATCTAACAGAGCTATGTACCAGTATCCATGGCAGAATCATTGGACGAAGTGGAGGCGAGAAGTGTGAATTACCTCCCCCATCTCCCCAAAAAAAACTCTCTTAGGCTGGATGCGTTGTTTACTGTGGCCCCTCGGAATTGCCGCTACCTGATGCGATTCTGTGGGTGGGTCGTGCAGAAAATCCGTTTCAGACTGCGAGTACTCCACTCGTTAGCAGACAGGGGCTCGCGTATGGAGATTATCGCTCTCCAAGAGGTTGTGACGTGGAGGCCGTGACAGAATCGCAGAACTAGTTTGAGAAGCTGAGACAACAGGAGAGGTATCCGACGGAGATGGAGGAGACAAGCTGGGTTCTGATAAGAATTCCTTAATGGGCGGCCTGGATGACGGGAGAATCGCCAGATGCCATGACGTACAATATCCTGCCAACCTGAAGTGGGTCAAGAAATTTAACAAAAAACACGCATGTTGCAGTAAGCACTTCATCTGTAATAACTTTGATCTTGCCCACTAACCAGTCGTTTATCTCGAAAGAGCCAGGCTGCACGTGCCGTGTAAGTTTATCAAAACTGAAGCTGACAGTACCTGTACGAGCAACAGACATGGGAAGCCTATTGGCCATCTCGGCGTGACAAATGCCGCGTCAGGAAGGGCTGCACAAACACCAGACACTAGACGACAAACTGCAATGCGATATACACAAGGACTCACATGACACTAAATGGGAACAAGGAAGACATGTGGCGCTACGGTAAGACGCGGATCTAGAACAACCTACTACCCAGACGCGCGAAGCGGGAACGACGTTTCGGCTACAGAAGCTGGATTTTCCTCTAAGAACGTTTTAGTCTTTGAGGTGACAGTATCATCTAGGGTCCAGAAACAAACAGACGTCAGCGATATTGCTCTGTAGCTATGTGCATTCGCTGTTTTACGCTTTTTGTAAACGGGTGTGACCTAAACTCTTGCCGAGCGAGGTAGCGCAGTGGTTAGACACTGGACTCGCATTCGGGAGGACGACGGTTCAATCCCGCGTCCGGCCACCCTGATTTAGGTTTTCCGTGATTTCCCTAAATCGCTCCAGGCAAATGCCGGGATGGTTCCTTTCAAAGGGCACGGCCGACTTCCTTCCCCGTCCTTCCCTATCCGATGAGACCGATGACCACGCTGTCTGGTCTCCTTCCCCAAAACCAACCAACCAACCACGGGAGTATTCGTGCGCAACAGTTTCTCGATTAACATGAGCAAGGAAAGGAGTTAATTCCAAAGCGTATTAAATCTAAAATCTCAATGCAGCTCCATCAGGGCCCGCCGCATTCTTAGTTTTAGATACTCTTGGCAGTTTAAACAACTTACGGGAATGCAGTTGGGTGACGTCCTCGACAACAGCTGATTTTCGACATGTATGCATCCTGATATTTTCAGTGCGCAAATTCAGCGAGAGAGGGCTGTGCAAGTAAATTTAAATCTTCAGTAATCGGGGCTTATGCAGAAAGACAAAAAACGAACACATAAATACACCGTAGACACCAGCGCTAGCACACAATCAAAGATGTCCAATATCAGTAGTTAACGACAGTGCGTACTAATTACCAACAAGTGAGTACGCAGAGTAAACTCTGTACCTCTGTTTGGACAAGGAGAGATAACAGGGCTCCTAGAAAAATTTTAGCAAAAATTTCCATTTTTATTTATAAGTCCACTTGCTTAACCTTATAAATAGAGATGGAGGCTTTTGCTTAAATCCTGCTTGCAATCTACTCTTTCTCTCCGCTCAAACAGCAGAGATACAGAGTTAATGTTACCTGTTACCTCGTTGGTAATTAACGTTCACAATCTAAAACTACCGACATTAGTCATCTTTGGTTACGGTGCCGCTGGTGTCCACGATGTGTTTGTGTTGGTTTTCTGCACATGCCCCGCATACCGGGATTTTGAATTTTCTTACATAGCTCACTATTGCTGGATTTGTGCTTCGAAAGTAACGATCTGTTTACCCGTCCAAATAGCGGCGGGAGTCGAAGATGTCACTCGGCTGCATTTTAGTAAGTAGTTTGAATATTTTACACGGCAGGACAAATTCAGTTTTCACGTACTCTTAACTGTTTTTTAATACTGGCGCTGCTAATATTGACAACTCTCTCGCGAGCTTCTGTGATGTCAAAAATTGTTGCGATAGTTTCTGAATACATTTTTAAATACGCAATTTGAAATTTCTTCTTTCTCAGTATCAACACCAGACAGATCCACGAAATATTAAGTGGACATGAGGTCGCTTGTGTGGCCACCCATGTTCCATGACCTCAGTTTTATTCAGCACAACTGGGACGCCCTTGATTCATTTGTGAGAGAGTTAGACCAACTCCAGTCAAGCTCCATGAGATACGAACGCTGATTGAGCTGTCGTGAATCATATAACACTCTAACGCTTTCAGTATCTCGTGGAAGTTATGCGACGACGCGTCGTAGCTACCATCAGGATCAAACGGGATACTGCACTTCATCAGCGAAATGTATCGAATTAGTGGCTAGTGGCAGTATTTTTGTAACAAATGGCTCTGAGCACTATGGGACTTAGCATCGGAGGTCATCAGTCCCCTAGAACTTAGAACTACTTAAACCTAACTAACCTAAGGACATCACACACATCCAGACCCGAGGCAGGATTCGAACCTGCGACCGTAGCAGTCGCGCGGTTCCGGACTGAAGCGCCTAGAACCGCTCGGCCACCGCGGCCGGCTTTTGTAACAACGATTTCAGTAACTAAAAGCAATATCTTTGAGAGGAATACCGTTTATACGACACAGTCTGCTGATTATTTTAACTAAAACGCAACGTACATAGCATGCAACAAACTTGAAATTACCGTAAAGTGTGCTACATACTTGGATATGAAACTGTTAGCATTTTAACGCAACAGCACGAGGTCACTACGAGTAACAACCTCTACGTTTTGCATCCAATAAAAGATTATTCAATGAATTTCACATTCGTAAATACACTGAACAGCCAAATAAACTGATACACCTGCCTAATATCGAGTAAGGTCCCCGCGAGCATGCAGAGGTGCCGCAACACGACGTGCCATGGACTCGACTAATGTCTGAAGCAGTGCTGGAGGGAATTGACACCATGAATCCTGCAGGGCTTCCACAAATCCGTAAAAGTACGAGAGTGTAGAGATCTCTTATGAACATCACGTTGTAACGCATCCCAGATATGCTCAATAATGTTCATCTCTGGTGAGTTTGGTGGCCAGTGGAAGCGTTTACACTCAGACGAGTGTTCCTGGAGTCACTCTGTAGCAATTATGGACATGTAGGGTGTCGCATTGTCCTGCTGGAATTGCCCAAGTCCGTCGGAATGCACAATGGACATGAATGGATGCAGGTGATCAGACGTGCTTACGTGCGTATCACTTGTCACAGTCGTATCTAGACACATCAGAAGTCCCATATCACTCCAATTGCACACGCCCCACACCAGTACAGAGCCTCCACCAGCTTGAGCATTCTCCTTCTGACATGCAGGGTCCATGGATTCGTGAGGTTGTTTCCGTACCCCTACACGTCCAACCGTTTGATACAATTTGAAACGAGACTCGTCCGACCAGGCAACATTGTTCCAATCATCAACAATCCAATGTCGGTGTTGACGGGCCCAGGCGAGGCGTAAATCTTTGCCTCGTGCTGTCATCAAGGGTACACAATGATGTTTCGTTGAATAGTTCGCACGCCTGTTGACGGCCCACAATTGAAACCTGCAGCAATTTGCGGAAGGGCTGCACTTCTGTCACGTTGAACGATTCTCTTCAGTCGTCGTTGGTCCCGTTCTTGCAGGATCTTTTTCCGGTCGTAGCAATGTCGTAGATTTGATGCTTTACCGAATTCCTGATATTCACGGTACACTCGAGAAATGGTCGTAAGGGAAAATCCCCACTTCATCGTTACCTCGGAGATGCTGTGTCCTATCGTTCGTATGCCGACTATAGCACCACGTTCAAACTCGTTAAATCTCGATAATCTGCCATTGTAGCAGCAGTAATCGATCTAACAACGGTGTCAGACACTTGTTTTATATAGGAGTTACCGACCGCAGCGCCATATTCTGCCTGTTAACATATCTCTGTATTTCAATACGGATGCCTATACCAGTTTCTTTCGCGCTTCAGTGTAGAATCTGAATGTTAGTTTCCATAAGGTTATATTATACTCGTGTAAGAAGTAGAAAAGTCTACCAATTTGTGTCGGAGTTCGAGAGCAGCAGTGAACCAGGATAACGTTGCTCGCATTGTTCAGGATTCTGCGACTGCCATGTTAATAAGGTATCTTTGGCTTCAGGAGAGCCAGTTAGCACGGTGCATTATCTCAACATTGTACGTGTATAGCGTCCGAGAGGGCAGATACATTGTTCACTTGATGTGCAGGATCGCACTACCACCTCACGTTATATATGACCATTGCGGTGTTTCCCGTTGAACTGGCAGCATAGAGAGGCGCCGAGACAGTGGAGCACCCAGTCGCAGGGTGCCCTATAAAACAGGAGTGGCTCCAAGAGGTCTGTTCAAATAAGACGCAGATCTGGGCACAGCACCACGATAGAAGTATCCGTGGGTGGAGGCTCTAGAGAAGCGAACCTCCAGATTGCAATCTTCGTCATCCTACGGGCGTAGCGGTATGCGGTGCTATTGGGTACACAAGACTATCAGGTTCGCGTAGCCGGTACTTTCGAAAGCAGCTGTCAAGTTACTGGCGTGTTAAGGCCGTTGGTTGTGCCCTGTCTCCAGGGTTATCTTTCAACAAGATAACTCAAGGGCACTATCCTCGACAGCACGTTCATCAGATCTATGATCCAATGGAAGCAACTAGTCACGGGTTTCCGATATTCTGGCACGCCACTACTACAATTGGTGGATACTGGTTCAGAGTTGATGACGTAGACATACGTCATCTGAGCTTAGTTCAGCTAGATACATAACAGGATTAGAGCCATTATTGCTACCAGAAGTGGCAGATCTGTACATTAAATTTCATAACGTTTATACCCCGAAATAACCGACAAATTTAATCACTTATTCTTCCTACTATACTGTATCCACACAATAAACAAAACTGCTGTATACATTTTACTTCCTGCTGTTGGAATTTTAATGGTAAGTGGTTTAAAGTTCATAATCTTTGCATCCTACGATTAATCGATTGCCGCTAGTGAAGAAACGATCAGAAGTTAGTCGGCAGACCGCAGCAGGGCATGGACACGGATATTTAGCTTTGAGGAGGGAGAGCAGAGTCCCAGTGCTCCGAGGCTGACTGTACGTGCTGATACCACGCATAAAAGTTTCCGTCTGGCGAAGCTACGAGGTAAAAAAGCTCGAGTACGACGGAAGCCAAGTCAAAGTATACATTTCATTGAAGCTCGTGTAAATAATCCCCTATACCTGAGTCTCCGAGTGGATTATCGCAGAACTTTCAATTACCGCCCTTTCCCTGGAGACCTGGCCGGCGGACTAAAAAAGTGGCGCATTAAAAATATGGAGGAGCTACAACGAGCGCGCGTAGGGGAGCTGGCGCCTGCAGCCGGTAATTGCGTGACGTTGTTTATCTCCCTGACCTCCGCGGCTGGCGCCAATAAAACAGAATGATGCGCGTAAAGTGCTTTATAGGACCGCAGGAACACTGTGCTGATTATTTAAAGAATGTCACTTGTCCAGTACTGACCAGGCCATTACTTCACGCAACGGTACGCATAAAACAATTATTCACTGTAACGCCAGCGCGGAAGGCTCGAGAGCGAAAATTTATCTTTCAGTGGTCAGCGATGCCACTAATTCGACGCCTTCTACAGAATACACAGTTGTGGTGGACATTTGCGATTGGATTGGAGCTTTGACAGGATGTAAGCCACATTCCACATTATCGAGGGCGGAGAGTCACATACAGGTACAAAAGTAACTTCGTGTTTGCCCCAAGAAAGTGTTATAGAGCCACTAAAATTCATGGAAAATATTAATTATTCTAAACTTAGTATAAATAATAACTGTAATAGGTTCTTCCTTCTTGCAAGAACACAATTTTTTTGTTTTGTTTAATCCCCAAACGTGTTTCACTGCAGTTGTGGCATCTTCAGTAGGTCTTCTTTTTTTACTTTTGCTGTTTCTGAAATATATACATATACAAATTTTTATGAAGGTTAGGAATATGTTGATATCAGATTTTGATGTTTAGATTACGTATGTGTTTTACCGTTTTCTACGTTCCATGTGCCCTACGGCTGCTGACAAAAATCAGCTACAAGTCTACATCATTACAGCACTGATTTCTCTTGGCAGACACGGGGCACAAATTATGTACGAAAGGTAAATGACATACGTAATCCAAACAAAAGCAAGATCTCATTTCAATATATTCCTAACCTATATAGCGATTCGTATTTACATAAGAAGGTTGCCCAGAAAGTGATGCACCGCATTTTTCTCTCAGCATCCCAATGCTACTTGTCACAAAGCAACATATGTGAGGCAGTGGTTTGTGGACAGTAACATCAGTGAAACGGACTGGCCTCCTCAGAGTTCCGGCGTGACCCCAATGGAATACTTTTGAGATGAATTGGCACCTCGCTTTTGCTCCAGATCCCTGCGCCCTACATCTCGACCTTCTCTGTTTTCAGCTCTTGAGGCGTAATAGGCTGCCGTTCCTCAAAAGACATTCAGATGCCTCAATAAAGAAGCCCCGGTACAGTCCAAGCTGTCATACGGGTGAAAGGTCCACTAGTAGGTGTCCAGACGCTTTTTACTCGATAGTGTATTCCGCCAGCACGAGAACAGACCTTCAAATTCCATTATGACAATATTATTTTCAACCTTAGAATCTTGGGTTTAAGCCGAACTACACCTACAGAATTTCAGAGATTGTTCAGTTGTTCAGAGATATTTACTGAGTATTTTGGTATAAGTTTCCTATGACCTCTAGTGTCTCGTTACAGAGTAATTGCATTTCGTTTGTTATTCCCTCTGATCTCTGTAAGTGAACTGCTCTGAAAATATATGCACAACAGTGTAAATGTCAGTAAATCCTCAGCTTATGCGATTCCAACACGACGGGTACCGGCATGCTTGGCACCTGAAATTAGTAACAACACAGGTGTAGAGTTTGGACCACAATGGATTGGTCACTGCGGTCCTGTTCCACAGACAGCTAATTCATCAAACCTGACACCGATGGCCTACTTCTGGCATCATGTGAAGAGCCTAGCTTACCATACTGCAGGCGTTACTCGGATGTACCAAGTTGCTAGGATTGTCGCACCTGTGAATGTAGTACGTGAACGTCTTCAGCATGTGAGCCACCACTAGCTCGCCGCTGTACACTCCGTTGTGATCATGGTGGTCGACATGTTGAGCAATACAAGTAGAGGAATAGTTCTGACAGAACAGACTGAACACTTCGTGACAACAGCATACTTGTTTAAGCAGATGGTTCTTCAATACTGTTTGAGTTCCACGTTTTCGAGGTTACATACTACAATTTTTTTTCTCTTTCGTGAAAATATTTTTACAGAAACAAAGGTAATCAGTGTAGCAGACTGCATAGATCAGAATTACGTAACTATTTTCTTACGAGCCACTGGCGATCAGAAGTTCCTTATACCAAAATACTGATCAACCTCCAAAATTATGTCGGAGTTTAGGTTCACCCTATATAGGGAAGAGTTACTTTTATGCAACCATTTTTCTCAATACTGTCCCGTAACTAATATAAAATCAAAGTTAAAAGACTAACGATATCATAACAATTAATCCCCACCAACTAATGATATTCACAACAGTACCTGTGCTTGCCAGTAGCTAATTAATGTAGTTTACATTCTTATAGTATGTTGCATGATTCACTCTAAGTCAGAGGCCACTTTGGAAACATGTTAAGTTGGGCTGCAAGCTCAAAATGGTTCAAATGGCTCTGAGCACTATGGGACTCAACTGCTGTGGTCATAAGTCCCCTAGAACTTAGAACTACTTAAACCTAACTAACCTAAGGACAGCACACAACACCCAGCCATCACGAGGCAGAGAAAATCCCTGACCCCGCCGGGAATCGAACCCGGGCGTGGGAAGCGAGAACGCTACCGCACGACCACGAGATGCGGGCGGACTGCAAGCGAGCAGGTACATTTATGTGGTGTCACCGCCAGACACCACACTTGCTAAGTGGTAGCTTTAAATCGGCCGCGGTCCATTAGTACATGTCGGACCCGCATGTCGCCACTGTGTGATCGCAGACCGAGCGCCACCACAAGGCAGGTCTCGAGATACGGAATAGCACTCGCCCCAGTTGTACGGACGACGTAGCTAGCGACTACACTGACGAAGCCTCGCTCCTTTGCCGAGCAGATAGCTAAGTCAATGGCTACAAACTAGCAAGGCGCCATTAGTAACATTGCATGTATCTAAAGAGTCTCACTTGTATCGCCACAATCTCCAGATGTACCAAAAGGATGGATTAAAGTTAAGTATTCCAGAAGCTACGTACTTTTCTTTATAGCATTCATTACGTATCCTGTTTCAGACCTCACGCCATCCTGCTTTGGCTTAGCGCGTGCCTTTCGGCTTCCTCTCATTGTGTCTAAGCTGTCTTGTCTAGACACAACAATTTAAGTCACGTAGGACAACAGGAAAGGCCCTCACCCAGGCGAGTTGCTCGACGGGACCACTCGTGAACCACACAGCTCAGCGACATTGGCTGACCAAATTTCCTATGAGGAGACACTGCAGGGCGTCGGTCACTTAACACTCTGCCGTCCGGTGACACCACAGTGGTGTCGTGCGTGAAATAGTGGTCAACGGCCGGCGACACCACAGTGGTGTCGTGTGCATAGTATCGCTCAGTGGCCGGCGACACCAGTGATGTAGTGAGCATAGTATCTCGCAGTGGCCGGCGACAGCAATTTGGTATCTTTTGCATTCTGTTGGTGTTTTGTTTAGATAACAATAAGTTACACACGTCAACAAGTTTTTTTGATTTTATAAGTACTTGTGCTCTTTCATCATGGCTGACGAAAGAGACGATACGATTATTTACGATGAATGCACGGACGTCTTGTCTGACGTTCCGGATGACTTGGCCAATTAGGAATAAGACACTGGATATCAAAAAAATGAAAGTGAAGCAGAACTGTCGGAAGATATTGAAATACGTCCAAGAAGAATTCGGTGAACGCTACGGTTGCGAACTGATTCGGATGAATCAGACGAAGAAGACAGACTATGATTTACTGAGGACCAATAATAAATTTGAAGGATCTCCGGATCCAAACATATTTCCCAAAGATACACAGAGCGTCGAGGATATCGTAGAATTATATATTGGGAATGACCTATTTGAGTACATTAGCAACGAAACGAACAAGTACTACAGTCAAAATGGCAATAGAAAGAAACTGGAAATAATGCGAAATTTGTCGACATTACGGGACCCGAACTTAAAAAATGTTTGGCCTTGCTATCCCTAAGGAAATTGTCAACGAATCCGTTGATACACACACCGATACTTCGCAAAACGATGTCCCGCAACCGATTCAGACAAATATTATCATTTTACATTTTTCCGGCAACAACAATAAACCGGATAATGCCGACCGGCTTTTAAAAGTGGAATTCGTAGTTGATTATTTTTCCGAAAAGTTTAAAGAAACGTTTAATTCAAGTCAAAACATCTCGATTGATGAATCAATGATACCATGGCGTGGACGGTTTACAATCCGTCGAAAATTACGAAATAGGGCATACTCATTCGGATGCTGTGTGATTCGAGTGCGAGATACATTTCCTCATTCAAGATACATTCCGGCGCTCATCAGCCTTTGGCAAAAGCAATGATGGAACTATTGACACCTTCTTACGGAAAGTGACATCACCTCTACATGGTAATTATTATAGCAGTGTAGAACTTGCAGAAAAGTCACTTGAAAAGAAAATTCGAGTTTGTGGAACAATACGGCTAAATAGAGGATTTCCATAAAAATTAGAGCGTGCAAAAGTCAATGTGTTTGAAGCTTATCATCAACGGAAAGGTGACAAGCGGCCGGCGACAAGCCAAGTAATACAAATTAGCGCTGCCGGTGCCAAGCGAACAAATTTTTACGAGATGTGCGGACAGCAAAGTGTTAAGAAACAATACTATCTCCCATAGAAACGCCAGCAGAAAATGTTTTACAACTCTAATATGGAAAGAGGAGAAATGCCGTTTTTAACATGGTGCAGAAACGCGCTATTGTGAGCAAAACGTAAAAAACAAGGCTCTCGTCAAAATACGCCGCCCCCCCCCCCCCCCCCATGATATATAAATCGAAAAGTAGAGTGAGACCCCACGGACAAGCCTCCTTTTTGAGTGTGAGACGCTGCCGAATTCTGGAACTGCAAAAACCGAATGTATAACACAATGTAAGACCCGTCAGGACTGGCTAACATGAATAAATTAGACGTTAGAAAGAGAGACATGGTTGCGCTCTCGAGGATCCACCTCATTGACCACAGAAAAAGAGGGGGAGAGAGCAGTATGCAGTTCTCAGCGCCAAAATTTAGGAAACGTTTTACTGGCTAACCGCCTGCAATCAGAAATGGAGAGGGGACCAGTTTCTTGTAGTGCAACTTTTTACTAGTCGGTGCTCAAGATATCCATATCTCAGCCAATCAAAAATACGTAGAGGACGGAAAAGCGAAAACCCAACTCGTAGTTTCTGGAGGCAGATGGAACAAAGTCGCTTCGTCGCAAGGCTTCCACTTCTTTGCCAGCTGAGCAGCCAGATGCCTTTCGAAGCACACGAGCTGCGGGACTTGGGCTGAGTTGCACTTAGCCGCAGGGGCAGGTTATTGGTGCGAAACCAGTGGCTGATTCTGCTGTTACTTCATCCTCCACCTGCAAATAAACATGGTGAGAATTGAAACATCGTGGCAGATTAAAACTGTGTGCCGGACCGAGACTCGAACGCGGGACCTTTGCCTTTCGGGGGCAAGTGCTCTACCAACTGAGCTACCCAAGCACGACTCAAGCGCTGTCCTCGCACCTTTACTTCCGCCACTACCTCATCTCCTGTTTTCCAAACTTCACAGAAGCTCTCCTGCGGACCTTCCAGAACTAGCACTCGTGGAAGAAAGGAGTGCTAGTTCTGCAAGGTTCGCAGGAGAGCTTCTGTGAAGTTTGGAAATTAGGAGACGAGGTAGTGGCAGACGTAAATCACCACCGAACCACCGCGATGTTTCACTCTTGGCAGCAAGCAGTCCGCCACATTGACTTGGGACGGCGTACGCCAGACGTAAACTCGGCCAGAAGTTGGAAACAGTGTGTAACAAAACTTATCCGTCCAAATTACTTTCTTCCATTACTCCATACTTCAGGTGTCATGGTTTCGGCATCACGTCTTCCTGTTACGGGCATTTGCAGCACTGCCGTGTAGTTGTGGAATTCCACGTCACCCTGCAATTCTTAGCCAACGGAGCTCCCTTAGTGTTTAGTAGTGCTGAGAGGGTTGGCGAGTGCGACATTCAGTTCTGCAGTGACTTTTGCGGCTGTCGTCCCCTTATTTTTCGTTACTGTCCTCTGCAATGACCATCTATCAAGAAAAGCAACACACACCTCCGTCGCCGTCGTGAGTGGACGGTGTTTTTCTGCTTTTCCTGTATGCGGTAAAAATCTTCGGTGCGGAGCCTCTTGAAACGTCAAACTCTTAGCCTAAGTTTGTCATGGATACGAGCACTCACTATTGCACAGAACACTATTCTGATCACAACTGACACTGTCAATGTGTTGAGGCATTTCCCCATTGCATTTCATGGTGAAATATAGCTAGCATCTGCATTTCTGTTCAACAATGGATTCCCCGCGACCTTTTCGTATTCTTGTCAAATCTCTGAATTTCATACTCATGAAGTACATCATTGGCAATTGTACGACCTAAATAAAATGAAACATTTAGATATAAACGTACATGGAAATAAGTCAAGCAGGGAGGTCCAGTCTCGTCATAATTATTTGCAGCTGTTTTAGCACAGCCGGCCGCGGTGGTCTAGCGGTTCTAGGCGCGCAGTCCGGAACCGCGCGACTGCTACGGTCGCAGGTTCGAATCCTGCCTCGGGCATGGATGTGTGTGATGTCCTTAGGTTAGTTAGGTTTAAGTAGTTCTAAGTTCTAGGGGACTGATGACCTCAGATGTTAAGTCCCATAGTGCTCAGAGCCATTTGAACCATTTGATGAACTGGATCCACACCCATGAGTCTGATTGTTTCTTTGTATCCTTCCATCTACTATCTTTGTGTGTTATTGTTCGGTGTTCAAAAAGCAAAACATTACGCCTGCTTCCACGAGGTATTAAAACGAGGTCGCAAGAAGGCTAACGAATTATAATGAAAATACAGTGAGACGCCAATTTGTCTGTCGTCATGGTGTTAAGTCGACCGAAATAGTTGGGTGTTATTGCCTGCATCACCGGCATCCCATTGTCGTCTTATCTTATTGAGAGTTTCATATTACCCTGAACACAAGACGCCGAGATAAATGTGTATATTCTCCGTGACGAAACATCCGACATTCCATTCATCCTGATCCTTTCGTTACGTGCATTTGCGGTATTGAGTGATAGGAAAGGTGACGAATAACAATAACAATGGGAGTAATAACAAATCAGTACTCAAGGATGTTTAGTGCATTACAGATGATCAACAAAATAACCAAGAAAGGCTGAGTGTTTAATTGGCGCACTGCGTACGTGTTCTTGCCACTTTGTTACTGAATTGTGATCTGGTTGTTTGCAGAGAGAAAAGATAGATGCCTGTAGCCATACATATCCCTAGTACAATGAGAAATTACCTATCAACTATCCTTGCTTTACATCACGAGAAGAAAATGGCGTCACTGGGCTGATATTTGAAATACATTCCTGTTTTCTCTCTCTGTCTCCGTCTCTCTCTTTATTTTTACTTTTATTTTCTAAAGAAAGCATCGAGAAGCGCGAATAACAAGCAACTAGGCATATAACCTGTTTACAGTTATTTTCATCGGGATACACAATGCAAAAATACAACTTTTAAGTGTATTATTGCGAAATTCCAGTTATTGTCAGTCTATTCGTGAGTTTTCTCGCATTCAGTGGGGTGAAACCTATCAGAGAAGCAAGGAAAACACAAATATTTCTTGCACCATGCGCAACACACAAACGCAATCTCGCTGCACTGACGTGTTGTCCGATATATTGCAAGGAAAACATATCTGATTCATGTTGCTGAATACAGCTCTATCAGATATCAATTTGGATGCGTACCAAGTGTATTAAAGTATATCTTGAAATTCGCAGAAAGGCACATAGAGGTATTCGACTGAAACATAGCCATGACCAAGTTTGTAACTGGGGTCGACAGCATCGTCGTCTGCCACCTTGACAACTCGAACGGTGACAGTGCTCGGCCGGTTACTTACGTTTACTGGTATCAGAGCTACAGCATGAAAACACACTCAGCTACCAGGGGCGGACTTTAGAATTGATAGTGCAGCAGATTTACGTAAAATGCTTCAAACTTTATATGTGTGGAGCTCTACCATGCATAAAATCACAAATTTCTTCTTAACCGTCTGTTATATTATCACAACACTTGCATATCTACTATACAGCGACAAGGGGTGCTAACCTCCTCGACATGGGAGCATCTGGAGAGATTTTGTGCACTTGGATGGGTGCCGTGAGTAAGATAATCCATTACTATCAAAGAATGCGATCAACATAGTATTTACTCTCGAAGGCCGTCGTCTGACTTTTTTCGAGGTTGGTGATCCAGGACTCCGCCATTCAGCACCTTGACACTACATGTGGGGGTCATACTGGTTGCACCAACTTTTATCTTCAGTAGTAATCTTTGACAGAAATTTGAGATCACGTCTGGCTCTATCCACTAGCTCAGCAGAAATTCTTCATTTTTCCTCTTTCTGTTCGTATGTTAATGTGTGAGGGACGAGTTTGGCATTAAGTTTCCATTTCCCTAAATATCTGGTAAAATCTTATGACACAGATCACAATTCATGTTAAGTTCTTCTGATATCACACGCAAAATTACGTGGCGTTCTTCTTGCCTAACTGCCTTACAAGCTTCACGTTTGCATCTGTATGTGCTATGGAAGGGCAAACCACCATTGGATTTGTCTTCCACTGAATCTCTGCCCTCATGAAACCTTTTGCGCGACTCGAAATCACGATTTCTTGTAAGTGCCTCGCCTGCATATTCCTGCTTAATGACTGTCCACGTCTCACTGGGATTTTCCCGAGCTTAACACAGAACTTAATGTTCACTAATGCTCACCATCTGCATCCACTGTGTCAGGGTAACTAATGCGCCAAGAACCCAAGCTGTGTGTTGTTAAGCACAGCCCTGCCACCTAGTGAGTTTGCATGGAAACATGACCAAGCTCATTTCAATTATGCACGCATATCACGTAACATGAAAGCAAAATTTGTAGCTTTTTAGTATTGCAAACTCAGAAATAAAAAAAAACCGTTGTGGAACTTTTCTGTCAAATGAAGTAGTCCAGATGATCCACAGAAGATTCTAGAACAACTCTGGGAAGTGAATAATCAAGTAACCTCACACATTAACCTACCGAAAACAACGTATAGTGACTAACTCTCTGGAAGAACGACTAAAAAAGTAGTAAATAACACCCATCTTCAATACACACAATAATATACACATATTGTACAGGTGTTGTTATTCGGCATTCGCAAATTGACATACGCACTAAGAAAATACGTAAAAAGTATTGGAGCTTGGGAATGCAGTACACATATGACACGAAGACATGGGGTCAAAAACAGAGGTTCGAGAAACAAAATGTAGATGTAGATTTAGAATGATGCACTGACACAAGATACCAGAGAGCGACGAATAGGACATTTCTACAGAAGATCTAATGACAGGAGGAACAACAAAAAGCTTTGCCTGAAAGAGAAGGAGAAAGTGAAGTTACAGATGAAGATGGTGAGGTGAGTTGTAAGGATATAGACCGAGTGAGACGATACAATATTACGACACTCGATTCACAATCAGGAGGACAGTGGTTAAAATCCCAGTCCAACAGTATAAATATAGGTTTTCCATGGTTCTGCTGAAAAGGACACGATCCAGTCTAAGTTTGTACTCTAGCTTCAATGATCGCATTGTCGATGGGAGGTTAAAACCTACACTTCCATCCTTTTTACCAATGTTTTTCATCCATAATAAGTCACCTATGTTCCAGTCGAGGGTAGCTGTCAGTTTCTGCAACAAGGGTAGATCCTCTGCAGTCCGTCCAACATTTCACTCCAATTTTCTGGCTTTTCGACTACCTTATATACACCACCACGGAGCTTCCAACGCTATAAACCAGATTATTTATATAATTAATGAACATTAAAAGATACATCACACTTCCTCTACGCGTGAAGCTACTTTCACATCTAATGATTTACCCTTGATAATAAGGATGTGCTGATCCTTAATACAGAAATAATCTAATTCGATTTTCCATAAGCTCTTGTTTCATTCGCTAGTTAATATTCTAGCACTGTATCGATGTGGGTGGAGTTTTACGATGTCGCTGAGATTTTCAATCTCAAAAAAGATAAAATACGTTGCGCACTCGGAAAGTAAGGTCCGATTAGGTGCGAAATGGAAACCACTGTGAAAATCCGATGGAACTTTGCACAGATGTGTTGGGCAATGTTTTTAGTGTACCTGTCGATCGCTTCATGTCCCTCTTTTCAGTTCAGAGCGCGAAGTGATCACATAGAAATGCCTAAACCAACAGTGTCTCCCGCCAAGTATATGGATCTGGTGAGCGATTTCGCCTGAAGCTACGCAGCCCACACAACATAAATGTCATGCATCTGTTTCTTCAAGTCAATTTTCAGCTGCATTCTGCAGGTGGAATGAAGACACTCGTGCAGCTTTTCGATAGGAAGTGTTTGATCACCCACAATGCAGCCCTTAATTGGCTCCCTCCGTTGTTCGTCTCTGCTCACATGATCCGCTGGCTTCGAAGACAACATTTCGGCACAAACAACGAAAGGCAGACCAGCACAGAGAACTGGAGGAAAGCACAGGCGGCTGCTTTCTGTGGCGAGGCTACTGGAAAGTTTATACAACACACGACAAATGTCTAAGTCGGAGCGGTGACTATTTAGAGAGGTACCTGTAAGATGTGGCTAACTGTCGTGAATAAAAGAGTTTTGATTTTCAATGTGGTTTTCATTTCGCGACCGATCGGACCTTACTTTCCGAACAGCCCTCGTGTATTCAAATTATGACTATATAGTGACGTCAGTGACATAGGCAAATAGCTATGCGCATCTTTCCGCAGTACGTTCCTGAAAATAGGAATTACCTGTCACTTTATCCAATCACTTGGAATGTTTCGTTTATAGCATCTCTATTTATTGATCTGCCTTTACATATCTACGTCTAAATCTACATAATACGCCGCAAGCCGCCGCACGGTGCGTGGCGGACGGTACGCTGTACCACTTCCAGGCTTTCCTTTCGTGATCCCCTCGCAGATAGAGCGAAGGAAAAGCGACTGTATATATGTCTCCGTTGTTGTGGTGGTCTTCAGTCCAGAAACTGGTTTGATGCAGTTCTCCATGCTACCCTATCCTGTGCAAGCTTCTTCATCTCCCAGTACCTACTGCAAACTACATCCTTCTGAATCTGTTTAGTGTATTCATCTCTTGGTCTCCCTCTACAATTTTTACCCTCCACGCTGCCCTCCAATACTAAATTGGTGATCCCTTGATGCTTCAGAATATGCCCTACCAACCGATCCCTTCTGCTAGTCAAGTTGTGCCACAGATTTCTCTTCTCTCCAATTCTATTCAATACCTCCTTATTAGTTATGTGATGTGCCCATGTAATTTTCAGCATTCTTCTGTAGCACCACATTTCGAAAGCTTCTACTCTCTTCTTGTCTAAATTATTTATCGTCCACGTTTCACTTCCATACATGGCTACACTCCATACAAATACTTTCAGAAACGACTTCCTGACGCTTAAATCTATACTCGATGTTAACAAATTTCTCTTCTTCAGAAACGCTTTCCTTGCCATTGCCAGTCTACGTTTTATATCCTCTCTACTTCGACCATCATCAGTTATTTTGCTCTCCAAATACCAAAACTTATTTACTACATTAAGCGTATCATTTCCTAACCAGTTTGGCCTGACCTCCCAGTTGGTGCACATCGACAGCGCAGAAAGATACGTATACAGCTTCTTTTCTTTGTTTACTTCGTAGATTCTTACTTACATTGAGTGTGTGTTTCGTATAGGAGATGTAATTTCGAATTTTAGTTGCTGTAATCATAAGTTTAGGCAGATTGTAGCGCAGTCGTTAGGCATTTGTTTTGTTTGGGTACGTCAGTGGCACTTGTCTGTCTAGTAGGCTCTCAGAGACCAGTGTGACCTGAGCTCCCAGTTGGTGCACATCGACAGCGCAGAAAGATACGTATATAGCTTCTTTTCTGTGTTTACTTCGTAGATTCTTACTTAAATTGCGTGTGAGTTTCGTATAGGAGGTGTAATTTCGAGTTTTAGTTACTGTAATCATAAATTCAGGCAGATTGTAGCGCAGTCGATAGGCATTTGTACTGGTTAGTTCATACATTCTTTGCATGTTTCCCTTGCGTTATCTGGGCACGGACTCGTGTTTCAGTAACTGTTGTTCAACATCGATTAGAATGGACAGGGACTGTGATTGCTGTGTTCGGATGAGGGCTGGGTTGGCATCCCTTCGCTCACAGCTGCAAGCGGCGCTGACTTCGGTCGCGCAGTTTGAGGCTGTTGCCAGCGGGCACCACTGTGGGAAGCCGGACTTGGGTATCACGGGGATGTCAACCTCGTCCCGTCTGTCCCCAGATCGGTCTGCCGCTGTAGTTGCACCGGTTGCTGCCCGCAGTGGGGCTGAGCTCTCGCCTGTGGTTGATTGGGAGGTCGTTCCAAGGCGTGGCAGGCAGCGAAAGACGTCCCCGGAGGCTGATCAGAAAGCCTCCCCGGTGCGTCTGACAAACAGGTTACAGGCACTGTCTTTGGCTGAGCCAGATGCAGCTGCCTGCCCTGTTTCAGAGGATGATTCTCAGCCTTCAAGGTCCGGGCAATCGCAGAGGGTGGGCTTATTGGTAGTTGGGAGCTCCAATGTTAGGCGCTTAATGGGGCCCCTTAGGGATATGGCGGCTAAGGAGGGGAAGAAATCCAGTGTGTACTCCGTGTGCATTCCGGGTGGAGTCATTCCTGATGTGGAAAGGGTCCTTCCGGATACCATGAAGGGCACAGGGTGCAGCCAGATGCAGGTGGCACATGTCGGCACTAATGACGTGTGTCGCTTTGGATCTGAGGAAATTCTCTCTGGATTTCAGCGGCTATCTGATTTGGTGAAGGCTGCCGGTCTTGCTTACGAGATGAAGGCAGAGCTCATCATCCGCAGCATCGTTGACAGAACCGACTGTGGACCTTTGGTGCAGAGCCGGGTGGAGGGTCTGAATTAGAGGCTCAGACGGTTTTGCGACCGTGTTGGCTGCAGATTCCTTGACTTGCGCCGTAGGGTGGTGGGGTTTCGGGTTCCGCTGCATATGTCATGAGTTCACTACACTCAGCTGGCGGCTACACGGGTATCGGAGGCTGTGTGGCGTGGACTGGGCGGTTTTTTGGGTTAGAAGGCCTCGGGAAAGTACGGGGTGGGCTGCAATCTCAAAGGCTGCATGGCAAATACAGGACGTGCTTGGATCAAGGAACAGTCGGAATTGTAGTTGTAAATTGTTGTAGTTGTGCTGGGAAAGTCCCTGAGCTTCAAGCGCTAATAGAAAGCACAGAAGCTGAAATCGTTATAGGTACAGAAAGCTGGCTAAAGCCTGAAATAAGTTCTGCAGAAATTTTTACGAAGTCTCAGACGGTGTTCAGGAAAGATAGATTAGGCAGAATTGGTGGTGGAGTGCTTGTGTCTGTCAGTAGTGGTTTATCTTGTAGTGAAGTCGAAGTAGATACTCCGTGCGAATTGTTATGGGTGGAGATTATACTTAACAGCCGAACTAAGTTAATAATTGGCTCCTTCTACCGACCCCCAGACTCCGATGATATAGTTGCTGAACAGTTCAGAGAAAATTTGAGTCTCGTAACAAATAAATACCCCACTCATTCGGTTATAATTGGTGGGGACTTCAACCTTCCCTCGATATGTTGGCAAAAATACTTGTTCAAAACCGGTGGTAGGCAGAAAACATCTCCCGAGATTGTCCTAAATGCTTTCTCCGAAAATTATTTCGAGCAGTTAGTCCACGAAGCCACGCGAACTGTAAATGGTTGCGAAAACACACTTGACCTCTTAGCCACAAACAATTCAGAGCTAATGGAGAGCATCATGACTGATACAGGGATTAGTTATCACAAGGTCGTTGTAGCTAGGCTCAATACCGTTTCTTCCAAATCCACCAGAAACAAACGCAAAATAATTTTATTTAAAAAAGCGTATAAAGTGTCACTAGAAGCCTTCCTAAGAGACCATCTCCATTCCTTCCGAACTGACTATGCAAATGTAGACGAGAAGTGGCTCATATTCAAAGATATAATAGTAGCAACAGCAATTGAGAGATTCATACCTCATAAATTGGTAAGAGATGGAACTGATCCCCCATGGTACACAAAACAGGTCCGAAAGCTGTTGCAGAGGCAACGGAAAAATCATGCGAAGTTCAGATGAACGCGAAATCACGAAGATTGGCTAAAATTTACAGACGCGCGAAATTTGGCACGGACTTCAATGCGAGATGCCTTTAATAGGTTCCACAACGAAACATTGTCTCGAAATTTGGTAGAAAATCCGAAGATATTCTGGTCGTATATAAAGTACACAAGGGGCAAGACGCAGTCAATACTTTCGCTGCGCAGTGCAGATGGTTGTTACCGACGACTGTGCCGCTAAAGCGGAGTTATTGACCGCAGTTTTCCGATATTCCTTCACCAGGGAAGACGAATGGAATATTCCAGAATTTGGAATACGAGCAGGTGCTAGCATGAGTTTCTTAGAAGTAGATACCTTAGGGGTTGCGAAGCAACTCAAATCGCTTGATACGGGCAAGTCTTCAGGTCCAGATTGTATACCGATTACATTCCTTTCAGATTACGCTGATACACTAGCTCCCTACTTAGCAATCTTATACAACCGCTCGCTCCCCGATAGATCTGTACCTACAGATTGGAAAACTGCGCAGGCCGCACCAGTATTTAAGAAGGGTAGTAGGAGTAATCCATCGAACTACAGACCTATATCATTGACGTCGGTTTTCAGTAGGATTTTGGAGCATATACTGTATTCAAACATTATGAATCACCTCGAAGGAAACGATCTACTGATACGTAATCAGCATGGTTTCAGAAAACATCGCTCTTGTGCAACGCAGCTAGCTCTTTATTCGCACGAAGTAATGGCCGCTACCGACAGGGGATCTCAAGTTGATTCCGTATTTCCAGACTTCCGGAAAGCTTTTGACACCGTTCCTCACAAGCGAGTTCTAATCAAGCTGCGGGCATACGGGGTATCGTCTCAGTTGTGCGACTGGATTCGTGATTTACTGTCAGGAAGGTCGCAGTTCGTAGTAATAGACGGCAAATCATCGAGTAAAACTGAAGTGATATCAGGTGTTCCTCAGGGAAGCGTCCTGGGACCTCTGCTGTTCCTGATCTATATAAATGACCTGGGTGAGAACCTGAGCAGTTCTCTTAGGTTGTTCGCAGATGATGCTGTAATTTACCGTCTGGTAAGGTCATCCGAAGACCAGTATCAGTTGCAAAGCGATTTAGAAAAGATTGCTGTATGGTGTGTGGCAGGTGGCAGTTGACGCTAAATAACGAAAAGTGTGAGGTGATCCACATGAGTTCCAAAAGAAATCCGTTGGAATTCGATTACTCGATAAATAGTACAATTCTCAAGGCTGTCAATTCAACTAAGTATCTGGGTGTTAAAATTACGAACAACTTCAGTTGGAAAGACCGCATAGATAATATTTTGGGGAAGGCGAGCCAAAGTTTGCGCTTCATTGGCAGGACACTTAGAAAATGCAACAAGTCCACTAAAGAGACAGCTTACACTACACTCGTTCGTCCTCTGTTAGAAATTTGCTGCGCGGTATGGGATCCTTACCAGGTGGGATTGACGGAGGACATCGAAAGGGCGCAAAAAAAGGCAGCTCGTTTTGTATTATCACGTAACAGGGGAGAGAGTATGGCAGATATGATACGCGAGTTGGGATGGAAGTCATTAAAGCAAAGACGTTTTTCGTCGCGGCGAGATCTATTTACGAAATTTCAGTTACCAACTTTCTCTTCCGAATGTGAAAATATTTTGTTGAGCCCAACCTACATAGGTAGGAATGATCATCAAAATAAAATAAGAGAAATCAGAGCTCGAACAGAAAGGTTTAGGTGTTCGTTTTTCCAGCGCGGTGTTCGGGTGTGGAATGGTAGAGAGATAGTATGATTGTGGTTCGATGAACCCTCCGCCAAGCACTTAAATGTGAATTGCAGAGTAATCATGTAGATGTAGATGTAGATGTAGATCTAATTCCCGCAGCATCTCCCGATTTAATTCGACTACATTCCATTATCCTCGTTTTGCTTTTGTTGATGTTCATCTTATATCCTCCTTTCAAGACACTGTCCATTCCATTCAGCTGCTCTTCCAGGTCCTTTGCTGTCTCTGACAGAATTACGATGTCATCGGCGAACCTCAAAGTTTTTATTTCTTCTCCATCGATTTTAATTCCTAATCTGAATTTATCTTTTGTTTCCTTTACTGCTTGCTCAATACACAGATAGAATAACATCGGGGATGGGCTACAACCCTTTCTCACTCCCTTCCCAGCCAATGCTCCCTTTCATGTCCCTCGACTCTTATAACTGCCATCTGGTTTCTGTACAAATTGTAAATAGCCTTCCGCTCCCTGTATTTTACCCCTGCCACCTACAGAAATTGAATGGGAGTATTCCAATCAACATTGTCAAAAGCTTTATCTAAGTCTACAAATGCTAGAAACGTAAGTTTGCCTTTCCTTAATCTATTTTCTAAGATAAGTCTTAGGGTTAGTATTGCCTCATGTGTTCCAACATTTCTACGGAATCCAAATTGATCTTCCCCAAGGTCGACTTTTATCAGTTTTTCGATTCGTCTGTAAGGAATTCGTGTTAGTATTTTGTGGCCATGGCTTATTAAACTGATAGTTCGGTAATTTTCACCTCTGTCAACACCTGCTTTCTTTTGGATTGGAATTATTATATCACTTCTTGAAGTCTGAGGGTATTTCGCCTGTCTCATACATCTTGCTCACTAGATGGTAGAGTTTTGTTAGGCCTGGCTCTCCCAAGGCTGTCAGTAGTTCTAATGGAATGATCATCAAAATAAAATAAGAGAAATCAGAGCTCGAACAGAAAGGTTTAGGTGTTCGTTTTTCCCGCGCGGTGTTCGGGTGTGGAATGGTAGAGAGATAGTATGATTGTGGTTCGATGAACCCTCCGCCAAGCACTTAAATGTGAATTGCGGGGCCTTGTTTCGACTTAGGTCTTTCAGTGCTCTGTCAAACTCTTCATGCATTAACATATCTCCTATTTCATCTTCATCTACATTCTCTTCCATTTCTATAATATTGTCCTCAAGAGCATCGCCCTTGTGTAGACCCTCTATATACTCCTTCCGCCTTTCTGTTTTCCCTTCTTTGCTTAGAAATGGGTTTCCATCTGAGCTCTTGATATTCATGCAAGTGGTACTCTTTCCTCCAAAGGTCTCTTTAATTTTCCTGTAGGCAGTATCTATCTTATCCTTAGTGATATGCGCCTCTACATCCTTACATTTGTCCTCCAGCCATCCCTCCTTAGCTATTTTTCACTTCCTGTCGATCTCATTTTTGAGACGTTTGTATTCATTTTTGCCTGCTTCATTTACTGCATTTTTATATTTTCTCCTTTCATGTCTCCGTATGAGCCCTAATTTCTCGTGTCTTATCTTCGTGGTCCCCGCGCGAAATGTATGTTGGCGGCAGTAGGATAATCCTGCAGTCAATTTCAAATGCTGGTTCTCCAAACTTTCTCAATTGTGTTCTTCGAAATGAATGTCTCTTCCTCCAGTGATTCCCATTTGAGTACCCGAAGAATATCCGTAATCCTTGCATGCTGATCGAACCTACCAGTAACAAATCTAGCAGCTCGCCTCTGAGTTGCTGTGATGTCTTCTTTCAATTCAACCTGATACGGATCCCAAACATTCGAGTGTCCTATATGCGCTGTCCTTTCCAGATGAACCACACTTTCCTAAAATTATCCCAACAAACCAAAGTCGACCATTCCCCTTCCCTACCACAGTCCTCACATACTCGTTCCATTTCATATCGCTTCGCAATGTTATGCTCAGATATTTAAACGAAGTGACTGTGTCAAGCACGACACTGCTAATGCTGTATCTGAAAATTACGGTTTTTTTCTTATTCATCCACATTAACTTATATTTTTCTACATTTAGAGCCAGCTGCCATTCATCACCAGCTAGAAATTTTTTCTAGGTCATCTTGTATCATTCTACAGCCACTGATCTTCGACATCTTTCTGCACACCACAGCATCATTGGCAAACAACCGCAGATTGCTGCCACCCTCTCCGCCAAATCATTTATGTATACGAGAGTTGTCCAGAAATTAAGTTCCGATCGGTCGCGAAATGGAAACACGGAAACGTTTTATTTGCAACAGTTAGGTACACCTTCCACCTACTTCTCTACATAGTCGCCGCTCCAACTTCGAGTTTTGTCGTAGTGTTGTATCAACTTTCCAATATCCTTGTCATAAAACGCAGCCGCCTGTGCTTTCGGCCAGTTATCTGCACTGGTCTGCAGCTCGTTGTCTGTGGAAAAATTTTGTTTTCATAGCTAGAGGTTTCTGTGAGCAGAGATGAGACTCAGGGGGAGCCAATTACGGACTGTACTGTGGGTGATCAAACACTTCTAATAGGAAACGCTACAGGAGCGTCTTCAGTGCCACTGCAGTGTGCGGCTGAGAATTGGCATGAAGAAGGGACTGCTGGACAGTTGTGTTATGTGGGCTGCATGACACAGGCAAAATCTCAAAATATCTAACCAGGCCCTCATACTTGGCGAGAGATGCTATTCCCTATGCATCTTTACGTGCTCACTGTTCACTCAACACTGAGAAGAGCGAAGCGACACGATCGACGGGCATACTAGAGACACTGCCCAACACATCTGTGCAAAGCTTTACTGGATTTTCCCAGTGGTTTCCATTTCGCGACCGATCGGAAATTACTTTCTGGACAACACTCGTATAAAACGTAACAACGGTCCTATCACATTACCCTGGAGCACCCGTGTCTCCGATGAACACTCGCCGTTGAGGACAACGTACTGGGTTCTACCACTTAAGAAGTCTTCAAGCCACTCACATATCTGGAAGCCTATCCCGTATGGCCGTACCTTCGTTGACCTTTACCTTCCTCCCATATCTTTCAGTTTTTAAGATTTCTTTTTACTTTAAAACGGCGTCACCAGATTGTAAATTCTTCACTGCAGGAAATGGCGAGGTCGTATAGCAAAGGCTAGGTATTCATTCAGTTATTCAGAGATAAAGTCATAGTTCGTAATATAAAGAAGAAAACAGCAGCAGGGATACAACTGCTGTAAGGCAGCAATTATACCCGAAAAACATCATCGTGAAACAGAATGATCTCCCACGAAAATAAACGGAAATACTACCGTAGCTGATGGGTGAGGTTGGACCAAATCCTGGTTTTCATCAGATCAACGGGCATACCCATACTTTCGGTTCGTTGAAAGCTTTTCACATTGCCATCCTTCCACTCATATGTTCTTCTGTACGACTTTGTTTATCAACAAGGTTTTAATTTTGTTTAAATTTGGTATGTTCTCCGTTCCTTCGTAGCAACTTTCTAAAACTGCCTGGAAACTACAGTCGGTGCTTCCCACACCTTACGGTCTTGTCCACACATACGTGCTTGAAACGTATTGTGGTACATTACTCTCTGTTTTTGTAAATTGATACTTCATATGTACAGCCAAAAAAATAAATACTGGTGTTGACTGCTCGGGTGATCTACAGTCTGGGTCTTGTCACATTTAGAAGCAGAAATATTTTCCTGCCTATCTTCAAACTTCTTGTAACATCCATAGTCGTTGACGAGATAGCGACCTTATGGTCACTGTTAATTTCCCTTACGGTTAATGAGTCAAGAATTTTGGGTCTTGTGTTTGCTGATCTGCACCGATACTCCGAAAGTCACCTCGACAGTGTGGCGGAGATCTAAGGTTGAATATCACTCGGCCGGGTCTCTGCAGTTACTGTTACATTTGTTTACGGGATCGTATACCATGCCCCTGTCGTTTTTGTTCTGATCTTATCCCACATAGAAGAGGTGGGACCTTGCATGAGGGTTTAAATACGTAAACACTAAGTATTTCAAATGGTTCAAATGGCTCCAAGCACTATGGGACTTAACATCTGAGGTCATCAGTCCCCTAGACTTAGAACTACTTAAACCTTACTAACCTAAGGACATGACACACATCCATGCGCGGGGCAGGATTCGAACCTGCGACCGTAGCAGCAGCGCGGTTCCGGACTGAAGCGCCTAGAACCGCTCGGCCACAATGAGTATTTATTTTATTTTATTTACACGTCAAGTTCCGTAAGACCAAATTGAGTAACAAATCTCCAAGGTCATGGAACATGTCAGTACATGAAATTACAACATAAAAGAACAGATAAAAATAAAATGTTTTTTGAAACCGAAAAAAGCCAATCCATAAGTTTAAGTAAACGCAATCAACAATACAACAAGAATCAGCTTAATTTTTCAAGGAACTCCTCGACAGAATAGAAGAAGTGACCCTTGAGGACACTCTTCAGTTTCGATTTGAAAGCGCGTGGATTGCTGCTAACATTTTTGAATTCGAGCGGTAGCTTGTTGAAAATGGATGCAGTAGTTGAAACGTCCCCTTTGAACAATTTATACATGACTGTGCTTAACCTGACACACAATATTTTGTTAGCGCAACGCAATCTGACTTTCAAAATTCCCTACAAAAGAATGGCCCTGACAAACATTAAACTATACCTTTCACAAATCACTTACCTCACAAAAATCTTCGCTGCTCAAGCTACTGCAATACAGCGAGCGCCACTACTGCCAGCTAAATAAAAGATTCAAACTACTGAAGGCACTAACTACTGATAGGGGTAGTTAGCAAATGAAAGATATTAATAGAGAACAAACAATGTATTTACCTTAATATCATCACAAGCCATAATATATATATCAGTTCATGACAAATTACAAATCTCCGCCATCTGTCTCCCCACATCCACCACTGCTGGCGGCTCACCTCCAACTGCGCAACGCTACGCGCTGTTCACAGCCAGCTGCCTAACACTACAATGGCGAGTATTACAACAATGCAAAGCAGCCACAGACTGCACACAGCACAGCCAGTGATTGTCATACAGAGGTGGCGTTACCAATAAAAAACCTAAACAGCCTACTTACATAGAGAAAACATAAACAGCCTACTTAAAAACCTAAACAGCCTACTTACATAGAGAAAACATAAACAGCCTACTTACATCAGTCTACTTACATAGCCCCCATGCTCCCCACAAAAATTTTACTAATTGGTTTGGGCAGTGGCCAATACAGATTTGAAAAAATTTTTCATAATTACAATAACAAAGAAATCAAATGCACACACTTATTGATACAATGTTGGTCAAAAGCTAAAATTTTGTCACAGTCCATAAAGACAGTCCTGATCATTCATCATATTAGTAATCAGTTTTTTTTCTCAAAGTCTCATTAGTAAAAGAAATTGCACACAGAAGTAGTGGATTTCCATGCAGTCTTGAAGAAGTAGTGTTGTCCTTCCAACGGAAAGACAGCGCTGACTCTCGACATGCACACAGGTAATGGGCTACAACAGAGCAAACCCACAGCAGAGTCATTCGACGTTTTGAAGAATATTGGTAGGTAGGTCATCACAGAGCAGACCCACTGTAGTCCTGGTAGAGAGTACGGTATTGGTGGGCCATCAAAGATGCAGACCTACTGTAGTCCTTGTAGAGACGGCCAGCAGCCATCTGTTGCGACTGTGCAGGTGCACAATCACCATCGAAGAGTCTTGCGGAGAATATAGCAAGTCCATAAACCACCACTTGTCCACTCACAAAAAATTTGTTTGACATGTCCTTAGAACCAGCAATGCTGTTATCCAGTCCCTTGCTGAATTATTAACACATGTGCAAACACTATCAGTCCCTACTTCTCACATATTGTCCATATACTATGACCAACGGAAATGTGTGCAGTGAAATGAATGCTTACAAGTTACTTAGTTTGATAAACTGGTGTCAATTACAATTTTATAACATGAGAATACAATAACAAAGGTACAGAATACATCATTAAAGAACATAATAATACAGATAACATTTGTAGTACAGGCTTTACAAAAGAATCGAACTAACATATACATCAGTGGAATTATGACATGAGTACATACATAAAAGATCACAATAACTTTTGAAACATCAACTTTACACATGAGCATTAAACAGAATAAATAATGTGTAAGCATATTTATAAGGTAAATAACATATTATTAATGCCAATTATATTTGAGGATAACAGTATTCCTCATCATAGTGAATGTAGCTTAATATCAAAAGAAGAAAAAAATTCTATGAAACTACACAGAGACAGGAAGAAAACAAATACACAAGGGTACACAAACATATAGTGGGATAACACCAATAGGAAAGGACAGGGTTCGTTTTCAGTGTAACATTTGGTACTGCAGTCCAACCCAAAACTTCATATATCTTTCCTCTTATTTCATCCTTTGTTTCCACCAAAAAAATCCTATCCAAGCATGCTTTCTGTGTTTATATGTTCACACATTTCTTACCTCAACATTTATTTCCAAGAAAATCCTACCTATACCTGCTTTCTGTACGTTTTTCTCGTATAGCCTCTCAGTGCATTTCTTCAAATTCATTGCAACTCATTCTCTTATAGGCTACCCCCTCTTACGCTAACTTAAATCTACTGAGCTCAGATGCTAAACTAAGGGACGAGGCAATGCAGCAGCACATAAAACAATTAATATAAACAGCAATGAAAAAAATGGAAAATATGAAAACAAGCTACAGTAAATCTAAATTACCAAGCAATTCAACATTACAACTAATACGAGGCAATGCGCAGCAAACAAAAAAATAAATCTGGCTTAGCAGAGTAACACAAATTAAAGTTCAGTAGCACTATACCTGGCAAACAGCAGCTTATATCTAAACATGACATAGCTCAAGCAGAAAAAATATTACAGTAAAAACAACAATGCAGATAAGGGAAATGTGTATTCACATCTTAATATCTATGTAATTAAAGTGGTGCACCACAAGAAGTTATTCTACCAAAAAGTTACCAATTACTTGAAAAGAAAATTATGAATGCAGTTACTAGTTCCTTCTTATTGTTCTTTCCTTTCCAAGTGCTCCTTTTTTAAAGAATGTGGATCATAAAATAATTATTTAATAGATCTGTTGACAGAAAGTGTTCACATTAGCAAATGCATTTCATTTTATAAAAGCAATGCTGCAACACAGCTGGAAAACAGATGTCAAATGAAATAAGCAACTATGAAAAGCAAAGCATAAAAATATCATTCAATAGTCATGTGGCATTTTGTAAGTCAGTAGCTCTCAATTCTCGTAGAAAGACACTTGTCATTATCAGGTTTGCAGATGTAAGAATATTTCCAAGGATAATGGCCTCCCCTTTTTTTTTTGTGCTACCTGTGCCGCTGAAAAGGGCTCGCAATAATGGCTTTTTCTCCAGGCGTCTGACACAGCTGGGTGCCCGCGACGCATTACGTGCAGGTGGTCACTTAACTTTCGTACGGAAATATTTACGACAGCAATTTTCGCTAAAGTGACAGTCTCACATAAAAATACTTCACAGGTCAAGAATTAGCGTTGCAAATCTGTAGAAACAAAATCCTATGAATATAACAGTGTCCAAAAAATGTTCAGTGGCATTGTGATACATTCACACATGATTCACACATGTCATAACTCTTAAAGTACGATTCTTGGTTTCCAACAACCTTTTCCACAAATCAGAGTCCCTAAACACTATTCATTACTCCTTACCTTATTACACATATACGTATCCATCGACACTCGTCAATATTTCGTCATTATAAATATGAAGCATAATCAAATAACTCATATAGTAGCCTCAGCCTATTAATCGTAAACATACCTCAGCAGCATAATACACATCGTCGTCGTAAAAATAACATCATAAGACCTCAGTCAAATCTCAAAATCGTCGTAGCTTCCTCCAATAATTAAAAAAATTCTCTGCTCATGTCAAAAGTGTCATCTGCCTCAAACGTACTTTAAAAATCATGCTCCCTTTACCAAATACATCATTCAAAGCTCTCATAGTATCACAATGGTTCCGAAAAAATATGAACAGTTTACAATGCACAGACAAAATACAGTTTCATAAGTGTGAAGTTATCCAGCTGTGTAATTACTTAAACATCTGTCACTGACGTAGTAAAAAAAATGTTTATCTCTCAGTTAAATGATCAGATAGCTGTGTAATTTGTGTGTTAGAGAAATATGGTACCGATGTGTAAAGTTGTATAAGCAAATACCATATTAGCTAGGGTTCCTTGTGGTTGCCACACACATGGTACACAAAGTAGGCGTGTACCCCCCTGAGGATAAATGTAATTATACCCTCAGGTGTTACAAATTACAGCAATGGAATGAAATGTATCACGGAAAACTTTCTTTGTAATAAAAAAATCTTTGAAAATAAATGTTTTAAGTACAAAATTAATCACTCAAATACGTGTCCTGTAGCGCTAAATATGCGTCTTGCTGTAAGATAATCTCTGTGGAAGTGTCGTAGTTATCGTCCTCCGAAAGCTAAGTTCTGCAGAAGTCAATGTACTTACCACATGATAAACAAAAGTGAAATGCTTTGCGTATAGATATCGTAGTTGTTATGCTTATTGGCGTGATGAAGAAAGTACTGTACAGTAACGTATTGTTATGCCACGAAAAAGGCTGTCTCATTGTTGCTATACCACAAAAGTTACCACTAAAACATGTTTTTCTTTCCAGAAGAATTCAGAAAACTGTGCAGATATAAAACAGATACACCGCAAAAGCAACATTGTAGATTGTCACTCATTAGTAGCGTCGTGATAAAAATCGTGTAGCTGTCACATAAACTAACCTCTGTGTCATCTGGTATCTCTCAGAAAGCACTTTAAATTCAGAATGTATTTTCAAATAAACCAAAATGTTGCATTAAAATCTCATTAGCAGTACTGGTAAATGTTCTAAGTATGTAAGCCTTATAGTCGTTACACAATCGTGCAACTAACAAGCAAGAATGTACAAATGCAACACTGTGTAGTCTGTTCACTATAACAATGCATTCGTAATTTCTGTTTAAAAATGTTCCCTAGGTTCTAGACTGGATATTTAACTTCAAACATTGTTGCATGTTAACAGATTCTAAATCTGACAAAGCATACTAGAAATGTGAAGTGAAAAATTTTGTGGGAAAGACAAAGTTAAAAGGCAGATTATCTTTCAATAAACGGTTTTACAAGTGAAATGTGGTACAATCTTTTACTCTTCAAAGTACTCAGAATTTCAGCTTGAACGCAATTATCACGCAGTATACGTCAGTGAAGAATACTGGAATTTTTCACAAGGTTAGCGTCTATGTTATTTTTCTCTGAGCCAGCCGGCGCACGTGGGTGCCTGCGGCGCGAGTCATTGTCTGTCTCTTTGTTGGCGCGCGTTGTTAATGGGATTAGGAGACCTAACTTCTACGAATTCGCCTTGCCGAGAGGGCCCAGCTCTGTTAGAATCCCGCCAGTTCTGATGAAATTCACGTCTGTCGTTTTGTCGGTAGTTTACATAGTTTCTTGTTTGTCGGTCATGTGGTGGAGAATTTCTCCCTGAATCGTAACTGCGCGCTGAACTGTTGCGTCTGAAGTTATTCTGTCTCCCTTGATAATAATTGTTTTGGTTTCCATATTGTCTGTTTCTATGGTTATCTCTGTCATATTCATAATTACGGAAGTGCGATCTTTCTCTGTAACTATTACTCTGCCAGTGGTTGTCATACGGGTGGTGTCTGTTTTGGTCACGATTTACGTTGTGAGAATAGCCTTGTCGCGCCCACTTATTATTTCTTTCATCGCGGAATTGCGACGGATGTGACCTGTAATTGTTGTATTCCTGTTTTCGCATCCGGCGACTGTCTGTGTCAATTTCTAATTCTTGTAACAGTCCCTGAAAAGCTTCAATGTCGTCTTTGCAACGTCCTGCTAAAATAATATGTCGTAAATGTTTAGGCAGTTTGATTAAGCAAATGCGGATGAGTTCTGAGGGGCTGTATGGGTTTGACAGGTATTGATTCTTGTGCAACATGTCTTCAAAATATTTCACAAGACTGGAGAATTCAGATTGTTCGAAATGTTTCATCATTATGATACCATGTTTTACCCGGTCTTGTGTGGCTTGAGACCAATATGCTGAGAGGAAGGCATGGTAAAATTCTCCTTCACTGTGGCAATCGTGAATGACCGATCGCATTCTTACAGCTGGCTCATTCTCTAAGTAGCCACACATAAATTCTAACCTGTGCTCCAATGACCAGTTGGGAGGGAAACAATGAGAGAATTGATGGAGCCACGCTTGTGGATGAATGTCATTGGCAGAATTCTTAAACGTTTTGAATTTACGTGTAGTAATGAACAGCTTATAGTCAAAATCATCATGTCGGCGAGTCGCATATCGGTCATTGTTAGGTCGTGTCGGCCGTTCCATCTCAAAATTCGGTGCACATTGGCAATTTCTTTCATAACTTCTGAAATGCCCTGTGTTATTATTTTGCGGCTTTTCCGTGTTTCTAAGTCCCTCTTCCCAAGTTGGGGCACGAGTATCCTCTGAAATACGTAATTCTTGTATTAACTGTGTCAGCTGATCTTGTACTTCCCGGATTTCTCTTTGGTGTTGCGTATTAATCTGATTCTGATTTTGTTTGAATTTCCTAATTTGTTCGCACTCTTCAGTGTCAGTGAAGGCTACAGGTCTTGTGTCATTCAGATCATCATCTACCTTTGTAGATAAGTTAGTGACCTGATCCGAAAGTACGGCTACTTTCTCCGATAGTGAACACATTTCCTCAGTGTGTTTTTCTGAACCAAGTTTCAGAGTATCTACTGTGTCCTTTAAGTTTTCCTGAGTTTTTGCAAGTTGCGTAACCGAATCGGTAGATGCAACTGAGTCAATTTTAGCCCACAAGGTCTCATGATTTTCATGAACAATGGCTTGCAGTTCTTTTATGGCTGCTTCGTGATTCTGTAATGCATTTTCATGCCGCGAAAAAATAGGTTGAAAATGCTCACAAATTTGTGTTTTTACGTCATTACAGACTTTTTGACATTTCGATTCAATGTTATGTAACTCAGTGGTTAAATCTTCACGTGTTTGTTCAAGTGTAGTGTCTAACTTTTGAAGATTTTGTTCCATTGTGTCTAACTTTTTGAGATTTTGTTCCACTGTGTCTAACTGTTGCTGTGTTTGTCTCTGGTGTTGTTCCATTGTGTCTAACTTTTTTAGATTTTGTTCCACTGTGTCTAACTTTTGAAGCTTTTGCTGTGTCTGTCCCATTTGTTGTATTAATTGTAATAACAATGCATTGGTGTCTGAAACATGTTCCTCAGTGCTTTTCGGCAGTGAATTTACACCGGAAACATTCACATTTTGACAAGCAGAAAATGTGTCTTGACTTATTCGAGAAAACGGCGAGGATCCAAAACCTGAATCGACAGTATTTGCGAGATCGTGTCGTGTCATTTCGGCTTCCTGAGGCGAGCTATTGCCGACCGGTCGATCGATAATACTTCCCTCTTCACTAATTGTTTCACTGTCCACGCCATTGTTTGACGCCCGCTCCATTTCCCTGTGCACAGTTACCAAATTACTACTTTGAACATTAGTAAATTCATTACTCGGCGGCGCTGATAAGCTACGCTCGTCATCACTATTATTTCTCAGTTTAGTTTGGAGCCTAGTGTTACGTTTTTCACACGCCATTATTGTCACAGTATTTCACACGACAACACAGAAAAACACAATTTGAAGATCAAAAATAAGAGAATACATTAACATAGCACTGAAAATAATATCTAGTTAATTGCAAGCGCAACTGCGAAATACTTGGTGCAAATCTACATGCATGCCACAACTGTTTTACTATACAACAATGAAAGACTGCAACTACAAAGGAAATTCTCTCTACAATTACGCGCTAGCAATAAACAAAAGCTACACTAAATACACAAACTACAAGAAAAAATCAGAAGATTCCAGTGAGGTATCCTAGGCTAAGGGTCGACATATGAAACGTCCCCTTTGAACAATTTATACATGACTGTGCTTAACCTGACACACAATATTTTGTTAGCGCAACGCAATCTGACTTTCAAAATTCCCTACAAAAGAATGGCCCTGACAAACATTAAACTATACCTTTCACAAATCACTTACCTCACAAAAATCTTCGCTGCTCAAGCTACTGCAATACAGCGAGCGCCACTACTGCCAGCTAAATAAAAGATTCAAACTACTGAAGGCACTAACTACTGATAGGGGTAGTTAGCAAATGAAAGATATTAATAGAGAACAAACAATGTATTTACCTTAATATCATCACAAGCCATAATATATATATCAGTTCATGACAAATTACAAATCTCCGCCATCTGTCTCCCCACATCCACCACTGCTGGCGGCTCACCTCCAACTGCGCAACGCTACGCGCTGTTCACAGCCAGCTGCCTAACACTACAATGGCGAGTATTACAACAATGCAAAGCAGCCACAGACTGCACACAGCACAGCCAGTGATTGTCATACAGAGGTGGCGTTACCAATAAAAAACCTAAACAGCCTACTTACATAGAGAAAACATAAACAGCCTACTTAAAAACCTAAACAGCCTACTTACATAGAGAAAACATAAACAGCCTACTTACATCAGTCTACTTACATAGTATACTGCACACCTTTCTCCACAAGAGTTAAGGAAGTCCGATCCAAATGCAGGTTTTATTTCTGTCGGGTATTAACTGAGTGAAAGCTGCCTATTCTTTGGAATAAGATAATAGTGTTAACAAGAAATGACTGTAAGTGATATATATATTGAGAGGGCAATGTCAAAATACCCACTTGCGAACAAGGGTCGACAAGAGGTTCGTGAACTTACACCACTTATTGCCCGAGCCGCCCCTTTCTGAGCCAAAAGTATCCTTTTAGAATGGGAAGAATTACCCCAAAATATAATACCATACGACATAAGCAAATGAAAATAAGCAAAGTAGACTAATTTTCGTGTCAAATGATCACTCTTCAGATCGCAACATTAAGTCTTTGAACAACATTCTGAACGTGGGCTTTCTACGACAGTTTACTATCTATCTGAGCACCTAGAAATTTTAACTGTTCAATTTCACTAATCATATGCCCATTCTGTGAAATTAAAACGTCAGCCATAACAATGTGCGGTATCACATTACGCAGTGCTCTAGACCCCCATTTGTTGTTTGTAAGTTAAGTCTGCGATACTAGACACAAAAAGAAAAGGAGAAATCGTGGATACAGCATGCAGCATTGATATGCGACGGGGTACTAGAGATACTCGACTGTTGATTCGAGCTCAGCGGTTTCTTAAACATGTGGAATAAGCGGCAAAATAAAAGTTGCTTGACGCGCCTGTATTGCTTCAGCATGGGTCGTATACCTACCCTTGGAAGCATCGATGCACATGGATTTCTCCTTGCCTTGCTCTGAGTGGGTTTATCATGCTCAAGTTACCATACACGTAGCTCCTCGTTGTTCGATTTAAGGAATTTAAATAAGAAAGACTTTAGTGGCTTTTATGAGAAACTGGAAGCAACAAAACGAACAAAATAAATCAGCTGTGCATGCTTTAGTTGCAACCCTCTTCCACTATGCAGTTATGCATGTTGGGCAGTGTGAGTGTGACCTCCCCCTCACTTATCGACCTTAATGACAGTGAAAAATTAAACTGCGTGTACCTAATGGAAATTTGGGAAAAGCAATCGTCACCGAAGTTAATTTGTCGGTAAAGAGGGAGGAAAGGGTTACATCTAAATTAAAGGAAAAATGCAAATGAAACTGGTGGAAATTAATTTTGAAATGGGGTAAGTTAATAAAGAAAGTAATTGTGCGGCCGTTACGTTAACAATTAACTAGCGGTAATGAGATATTTGAGATTTGGGGGAAATTACGGTCGCCAGTCCTATGGACAATTACTATAGTAACTGAAAAAGAAAGGTTATTACACATATAATTAGCACTAGAAGCGTGGCAACTGAAGGTTGACACGTGTAGTGTGAAAACTGAATGTTTGTCAGAAGTAATAAATTTCGCTACACTCTGACTTCATTTAGCAAAAGAATTAATAAAACCGGAAAATTGAAAGTTAATTTAGTGACTGAAATTAATAGTGAGCTTTGTTTCTGAAGCATATCGAAATTCAGTAAAATTAGTCTTGGGCTACCTCAACAATCATTTCAAAAGCTACTTGAATCTACGCAATTTAGAAATAAGAGATTTAACTTTGAACTTGAATTAAATGATTCTGAGCAATTAACAATAGCAAAATTTAGTACGTACCAAGCTGAGCTGCAGTCACAGGTAAGCTAAAATATGGTAACAAAACTCGCACTCTTAATTTGCGCTTGTGTGATCTAAATATTGTAGCCAGCTATGAATACCTTGACTGAACTTAGAAATTAAAGCAGTGAAATCGAATGATGCTGGCGTTTGAATTTCAACGACACTCGGGTTCATTCCGGAAAAGGAAGGGACCCTGCTTGGTAATGAAATTGGGACAATGAGCAACAAATGTTCATGCTACGTTGCTGTAATTTAGTTATGAAAATGGAACAGTTTGAAAAGCTGAGGTCTGCCATACAGTTCTAAAACTTTACGTGCTTCCAGTCTTCCTTGTTGGTTGATTGAAGGTTTGAAGCCGTCGATTGAGGAGGTGGCGACAGTCACTCATTGTCGGCCGTCGCTGTTGCAGAAGCTGGATGTTGGCACGCCTTCTTCTCGACACGGTCACCAGGCGAAACGGGCTCTTGATGTGCGCCCGCTAATGCTTCCCGTCCGCGACACCGTGTCAGAAACTATCATAGCAAGTCGAGCGCAATTACATGCTGCCCAACCCCGAAAGCGCGGTAACTCGCGGGAGCGTCACACAACACACCTGCTCCACTGCACCACCGCAGCCAGACTCTCTGCTCTGCCCGCACTCCACGCGGCAGTGTTAACACTACCAAAGATCCTAAACACTTTGGTTCTCCACACGACCTATCGATGTAATGGTTCGATAGCATAGTTTTCCCTAGGCCAGACCCAGCGTAAAAATACAAATAATATTTACAAACAAACCAATTATACATCGACATAAATGCATAAATATATATACGCAAATACTAAAACAATTAAAATATACAAAGACACAGAAACGTTATATCTTCAGGTAACAAAATAAGGAAAAAATTTATAGTACAATAGATGGAAATAGGAGGATATGCATTTCCGGCGTTACACGAGCTCAACCAGGCTCCAGAAGACAAGACTTAACAATTCAGCCAAGTCCGAAAACTCTGCGTCACGGGGAACACTGGCGAGTCTCACACTTTAAAAAGTTAGAAGGCCTACAGTTTAACGAGGAGGAAACCCGTGAAGCTGCAATAATACATGCATACTGTAAACATGTGGGGACTGACGAAACGGATTAAAACTGGGCCAGACTCTCTCCGGTTATGCCCTCACGAGTCAGTTTTCTCACCAACCGTCCATGATCATTTTTAGAAAAGACGTTTAGAAGAAATTTCACGCGAATCCTTGGCCATCGCACCCGTTTAAACGTCCTACAAGCAGGTGTCCTTGACCGAGAACCGCATAAGCAACTGCGCAGCCCATTTTTCTTGGAATGCTGGCATATAATGATTGTATAGTCTCCAGCGGAATGTTATGCCACTCTTCGATTAGATCCTCTTCTAACTCCTGTAGTGACGAGGGACGTGGAAATCTGCTCCGGAGTCTGCGCTCCAATACCGCCCACAAGGATTCGATCATGTTCAAGTCCGGGGACTGTGCTGGTCAGGGATGACGTTGCAGTTCAGTTGTATGCTCCTCATACTACGATTGTACTCTTCCTGGCTCTGTGAATTGGTGCATTATCGTCCTGAAATACGGCATCGTTGTTGGGGAACAACATTTGGAACATGGGGTGCACCTGATCAACTAAAATGTTCACATAATCGTTAGCTGTAACACGGCCTTTGAGAGTAACCATGGGACCAGCAGAATACCATGATATGGCTGCCGACACTATCAGAATTCCGCCTCCATGCTTAGCCGTTGGAATCAAGCAATCAGGATTGTAGGCTTCTTTAGGCGTTCTCCAGACGTAAACCCGGCCCGATGTTGGAAATAACGAAACCGTTGACTCGTCGGACCATACGACGTGTTTCCACTGAGCCGCCGTCCAGGATTTACGCTCCTGACACCATGTTTTACGCTTATTTTCGTTGGTTGTCGTCACTAATGGTTTCGGTATAGCAGCTCATCCATAAATATTCGCTTTATGGATTTCTCGGCGGACAGTGTCGATAGATACGTGGTCTCTAAGATGGCTATTGAGCTCTGCAGTCACTTTAGCCGCCGTAGTTTTGTGTTATTTTGACACAATTCGTGTTATCGTATGACGATCTCTGTCATTTAGCTTCGATTTGCGACCACTACTACGTTTACACGATGATGTCTTTCCATGTATTGTGGTAGGCCCTGAAAAATTTAATAAGTTGGCTGTCTTAGTTACTGATGTTCCAGCTAATCGTCCCCCCTCCCCCCCCCCCCCCCCCCCAATCTTTCCTCTTTGGAGCTCTGTTAGGTCTTTAATTACACGTCGATCTCGGCCTCTGAATGCAAATACGAAGTGTGCACTACTCGTAAACAACCGGCACTGATGCCTAGTCCGTACTGAACACGCACAGTCAAGCGCGACACGTGCCTTATCTGCGTTGCTGACCGTCAAACACAACCATCCCATTACTTCCACTGTTCACATTATTTTGCCTGTCCCCTGTAGTTCAGTGTACTTGAAATACGTAATGTCAACGCTGCTTCTTGTGATGTTTGGTGAGTGGTGCACACATTAACGAAGGAACACTGCATCGTAATTCGGAATAATGCAGGCACTGCAATATCGTATTTATCCGCCGACACAGGGCACGCGAGTTTCAAGTCATGTGTACGGGGATACACATAATGGATGTACGAGTACAGATCGTAGACACACAGTTGACGACATATGTAAGTCTGCGTCTGGCAGCCTAATGGTAAGGTGACCATTCGCACTAAGCGGGAAATCCGGGTCTGAGTCCCCGTCCAGCACAAATCTTCATTGTCGTCATTCAGTTTTACAGCTGATGGTACTCCATATTCGCAACTGCGAACACATTTCACGTATACAGTTGAGATGGGTTCGCAATCCTTCTCCTTCAATAACGTAGCAGCAAATATTGGCCATAAGCAAGCGTAACTACTGGCCATCTTAGGCTTAACGATATCGCTGTCAGACCTATGATTCGAATCTTTTGGCACAGTCTATATAGACCAGGAACAGGAAACTTTTGACACCTGGCTACGTTTCCTTTAGACCCGTCTCCAATCTGACAGTGGCCCTACGTCGCAGTTCGTCCGGTAACTGGTTTCTCGAAGTTTTTAGAGTTGTCTTCTCTAACAGCGCTAACTATCGGCCAACTTTCTCACATGCACTTTTCTACTATGTTCCATCGTCTCTGGTTTGCGTAAGGTATCACGGCTAAACATTTTATTGGTAACCACATATACAACGTTAAACAATTTATTTTGTTTTGCCAATTTATTGCCAACTTTTCCCATTTTTTATAATGAGTGTAAACAAATTTTTAATTTTTATTGAACGTCACTATCAAATAGTCTGCTGACATAGCTGCTCTGTTTTGTAACGTGTCGAAATTAGGTAACTGCTTAAGTCCAGAACGACTTGAGCAAAATTCCCTTGTGGAGTCCAACTTGATCGCATATGACCATATATCTAGATTAAGTATTACACAGCGCTATGAAGCGCAGCACCTCATAAGATCATCAAAATAAATGGCAAAGCGATTTACTAAGGGAATTCTAGAAAAATGATGAGCATCTGCCAAGGAGACCGGATGTAAGTGCTTCGTACGATCTGTGCATGTATACTGTTACAGCAGAGTGTGGGAACACACTGTCTTTAAGAATCTTGCAACTAATGCAATAGGTCATAATTTGTCATTTCTAGTTATATATTGGAAAAGGTAGAAGAAATTAGCTTTTCCTCGATCTGAGATTAAGCTGTAGCCTGTAGCCTTCGGAACTTTGGATATAGTAACGTTTCATACGAAGACCGCATCTATCGCTATAACACTGAACAATATTTGCGTCTGTGGTTTCACGATAAAAAAAATAATTATATCGGAGTGACGACGTGCAAAACGATCAAGTCGTATTTCGTTGTTATCAGACCCCGACCATTCTCCTACTCTTTGTTCCATGGCTCCCAAAACTACAGGTGTCGCGATAGTTACCCCTGATCAAAACCAATGTCATTAGTGTCTGATAACATTGTTATCGACGGAACGAAAAATCAAAAAAAAAAAAAAATCATTTTCCGGCAATTATGATACATATGACTGAAAATATGCTTTCATTTGCAAGTTATTAGAATATTTAATATTGTAAATGTCAATTAGGATGGCTTTTGTTTTTCAACACTAATTTTTTCTTTGTGTCCCCCCCCTCTCCACGTATTTTTTTTCCATTGCACAAAATTGGTGTGATTTGTGCTCAACAGAAAAAGGGGAAGAGATGTCCCTTCATTTATTTTTCTGTCGAAAAATATTTCACAAAAGCAGCTGATCAACAGCTTTATTAAGGTCTACTTATCTATAACTACTTTTGTATTAACTTCAATAATGTAGTGTACAACACTTACATGTACAACGTTTTTCAGGCAAATATGATAATAATAATCGCGTTGTCTTTATCGAAGGAAGACATAATGTCTATAAACATTGCCTTTCATAAATTCTTAGTCTTCGATAACTTAAATTTTTGCAGCCAAAATGCAATTAAGAAGACTTTAATAAAGGTCCACAGAAGGATTTCCGTAATTTCCGTAATTTGTAACATAACACTGGAATGCACACAGAAACAGACTTGGTTCTTTTCTCGTTTTCTCAGTGAGTGAGTGCAAAAAGGATTTTCGAAGATGTCATTTGAAAATTTATCCACGATCTGAAATTAAAGTAAGTAGTGAAGACTTTTTAAACAAAGTTTCGCCATAGACTAGCAGCAGCTCTCCGATGTATTCAGAACACTGCCTACAGCCTAGAGGACTTGTAAGAACAGTTATTTTAAATGCTTTGTCGCGGCGCCATTCAATGGTCGAGCTTACGAAAATTGCGTTCGCTCTTGTCTGTAAGCGTGGGCGCGGCTGTACTCCTCTGGTTTAACGTTGTCCGGAGGCGTTTAATTAGTAGCCCTTTAGTAGCTTATTTGAGTGAAGAGGCAGCCACAGGCGGCATTTATAGCTAAGTCGTGTCTATATATGTGACACTAGGTAATCCGATGCCACGGGGGATTATTTTGTTGCGGCTGCTCGCTGGCCCTTGCAGTGACACGGGCGCTCCGGCGTTTCGCAGCACGCACGACGTGGGAGGGGAACAAGCGGAAACGAATGCATTCCAAGCAACGCTACTGCCCGCATCTTCCTCAAAAGAGGCTTCTTCCTCTAAAGAGCGACAGAGCTGAACGAAGTAATCACCTGAAGATCGGAAATAAAATCAAAACTTTGCATGTTAAATGACTTTACACGGAAGACAGTTCCGGAACAGTTCATTGACTACCTGGTAGAGCCCATGTCACACCGAGCTAAATCTTTCACAAGGTTCGACAGAAAATAATATTGTCGCAATTAGCGAAAGACTGCGATATCAGAAATTTAAAATACAAAATATCGTGAAAAAAATAGTGAACACAACGCAAACTCTGAACATTGTCTGAAACAAATGATAAAGCGCAGAGCTCTAATATTTTACAGAGTTTGATGATGCAGTGATCAGACACTGGAAAATGGCTCTGAGCACTATGGGACTTAACATCTGAAGTCATCAGTTCCCTAGAACTTAGAACTACTTAAACCTAACTAACCTAAGGACATCACACACATCCATGCCCGAGGTAGGATTCGAACCTGCGACCGTGGCGGTCGCTCGGTTCCAGACTGAAGCGCCTAGAACCGCTCGGCCACGCGGGCCGGCTCAGACACTGGATTCGCATTCGGGAGGCCGACGCTTCAACCCTCCGTCGGTCATCTAGAGTTAGATGGCAAAGATTCCATTCACATGCAAGACGAGCGTATGTGGCCCAGTTTAGTGATCGATGACTACCCAAAGCTGAAGGTGGGGTGAGACATAGCTGAAGGCGTGAGGACAAACACTGACCACGCTACAAGAGGAGAAGGCTGTTCGTGTAAGCGCCGAACCGCCAGTACTTATTGTTAATTATTAATAACATCCACTAACTGCTGAAGATAGAGGTGTCAGGGAAACGATGTGTATTTCCCATGTCTCAGACTATGAAAACTCTAGTGCATCAATATCTATCAAAACTACTGATATTTGTAGCGTCAGATGGCCATCCCTCGAAAGTACAAGATGATCTACGTAGTGCCATTCAACGTCTGAAAAACGGTAAGAAAGGTGAACAGTCGTTGTTCACACACGATTCCGAGTTCTTTATGACAGCCTTACTCATTGCATTACCAGCGATAAGTGCACAGATAGTGTATTCATACAGTTTTCGCGACATCAGAGAAACTTTCGTGTTCACCAGTTTTCCAGATTCCTACTACGATTGATCAGGTAATGGGGCAACACTAGCTAGTGTGTTTACTAGTTTCTTAACGAAATTAGTGACTGGGCTGAGAGTGTCTTAATAAGGAGGACACATTATCTTATATTGCATGGAAGTACACTACTGGCCATTAAAACTGCTGCACCACGAAGATGACGTGCTACAAGCGCGAAATTTAACCGAAAGGAAGAAGATGCTGTGATATGCAAATTATTAGCTTTTCAGAGCATTCACACAAGGTTGGCGCCGGTGGCAACACCTACAACGTGCTGACATGAAGAAAGTTTCCAACCGATTTCTCATACACAAACAGCAGTTGACCGGCGTTGCCTGGTGAAACGTTGTTGTGATGCCTCGTGTAAGGAGGAGAAATGCGTACCATCACGTTTCCGACTTTGATAAAGGTCGGATTGTAGCCTATCGCGATTGCGCGGTCGAGATCCAATGACTGTTAGCAGAATATGGAGTCGGTGGGTTCAGGAGGGTAATACGGAACACCGTGCTGGATCCCAACGGCCTCTCATCACTAGCAGTCGATATGACAGGCATCTTGTCCGCATGGCTGTAACGGATCGTGCAGCCACGTCTCGATCGCTGAGTCAACAGATGGGGACGTTTGCAAGACAACAATCATCTGCACGAACAGTTCGACGACGTTTGCAGCAGCATGGACTATCAGCTCGGAGACCATGGCTGCGGTTACCCTTGACGCTGCATCACAGATTGGAGCGCCTGCGATGGTGTACTCAACGACGATCCTGGGTGCACGAATGGCAAAACGTCATTTTTTCTGATGAATCCAGGTTCTGTTTACAGCATCATGATGGTCGCATCCTTGTTTGGCGACATAGTGGTGAACGCACATTGGAAGCGTGTATTCGTCATCGCCATAGTGGCGTATCACCCGGGGTGATGGTATGGGGTGCCATTGGTTACACGTCTCAGACACCTCTTGTTCGCACTCTGAACAGTGGACCTTACATTTCAGATGTGTTACGACCCGTGGCTCCACCCTTCATTTGATCCCTGCGAAACCCTACATTTCAGCAGGATAATGCACGACCGCATGTTGCAGGTCCTGTACGGGCCTTTCTGGATACAGAAAATGTTCGACTGCTGTCCTGGCCACCACATTCTCCAGATCTCTCACCAATTGAAAACGTCTGGTCAATGGTGGCCGAGCAACTGGCTCGTCAGAATACGCCAGTCACTATTCTTGATGAACTGTGGTATCGTGTTGAAGCTGCATGGGCAGCTGTACCTGTACACGCCATCCAAGCTGTGTTTGACTCAATGCCCAGGCGTATCAAGGCCGTTATTACGGCCAGAGGTGGTTGTTCTGGATACTGATTTCTCAGGATCTATGCATCGAAATTGCGTGAAAATGTAATCACATGTGAGTTCTAGTATAATATATTTGTCCAATGAATACCCGTTTATCATCTGCATTTCTTCTTGGTGTAGCAATTTTAATGGCCAGTAGTGTACATGAAGGTGGTATCTGTTCTTTCGGACATGTATGAAAGAACAGATACCATCCTCATATCCTGTCAACTAAGGTGCGTGGTGCACCACAGTTGGCTCGGCGCAGGCTTTGGATAGAGCCATTTTGCCACGCACGGAATACTTTGATCACGGAGGCACGCAAACAGTTTACAAACTTAGCCATTTCGGAAACTCTTCCACCCTTGGCTCGAAAGCCAATAATCACCTCCTTTTGTACGGCAGGTAAGTCTCAGTTTCCGCGTTACGATAATGATCGCATTGTTTTCCACGTTGCCCCGACACACTTTATATACCCTCCACTCCTAATGGTGCCACCTACCATCTGTGAGTGGTTATTCCACATTGAAGTTTAATATAGCCACTGGTCACATTAATGTGACTGGATGGTGTAATATTAGCAATATCGTTCACACAAAGAACTGCCGGCAAATATACAGAATGTCACAAATAATGTGTTTTTCTCTGTAACTTACAAAAAAAAAAAAGCGAATGAATATTTATTTAGATACGAAAATGAAAGAAACGTTACTCTCTCATAGATTATGCAGTTGTGAGTTGCATCAATGACTGATAATTTTGTTAAGTAGTACAGTTTTTATGACGCGTGGGTGATGTATTAAAACTAAATGTGTACAAATCGATTTAAATTAAATTTGTCTGAATTGTGTTCGAAGGTTCATTTAAGTGAAGTGTTCAAATCAGCGTCGATTTTCCTGAATTCACGACTCAGTACACCTTCTGAACGACCTACGAACGAGATGTGTAGTTGCTGGAGTCACGGAGTGACCAACTTCCTCAGTGCGCTGTTTGAAGTCTGCAACCACTGTTTCCTTTTTTCTTATTGATGAGTACACAAATAGAGCCTCAATAAACTTTATGACCAGATAAAAATTGTTATAGCTATATTCCATTGCAAAGGACATGTTAAGAAATTCTTCTTCCTTCGCACATACTGCTAAATACTGCTCTGACGCAAATGCTAAAACCTACCTGCTCGTCACTTAGTTTCTCGAAATGACTTTTTTTTTAATTTTAACTTCTTTTAAAGCTTGTTTTCTTTTTGCCTTAAAAATATTGGTTTCACTCCAATAACTACTAGCATTTTACCATTTGCCAGTTGTCATAACCCTCCCTCCCCCCCCCCCCTCTCCCTCCACAACTACCATTACGTTTGTCGCTCTTGAATCACAGTTTTCTTTCTCCTTTCCTGTTGAGGCGAAGGTCGTACTTAGTGCATTTTCAGCTACTGCTAGATTTATACAATACGCACCAATATATCCACTAACCACCTCTCTTTTGACTTGTCCGTTCTTAATGCGTTCGTATTTTAGCTGCCTTACCTAGTTCATCCCGAATGCCAGCGATCTTCCCATTTTCCCTTTTGTTCCACCGTGTTTCTATACCTAAAGAATACTCTATAAAACCACTGAAGCGTCTCATTTACTTCTTTTTTTCCCATGCCAGTAAAGTCGCCTCAATGAAAATGTCTAAAATTATCACATCATGACACGGAGCTGAGAATCCTATAGCATGAAAAGGATATCTCACACGAGAATATTTTATTTATAAAACAAGCTGAAATTCATTGTTCAGTGAAGAGGATATCTTACGAGGGTGAGTCAAATGAAAACCTTAAATATTTTTTAAAATATTATTTGTGCAGAAGTGGTACAAAGCTGTATCACTTTTCAACGTAATCTCCCCCACGCTCAATGCAAGTCCTCCAACGCGTAAAAAGTGCATAAATTCCTTTAGAAAAGAATTCTTTTGGTAGTCCGCGCAACCACTCATGCATCGCGCGGCGTATCTCTTCATCAGAACGGAACTTCTTTCCTCCCACTGCGTCTTTGAGTGGTCCAAACATATGGAAATCACTTGAGGCAAGGTCTGGTGAGTATGGTGGATGAGGAAGACACTCAAAATGCATGTCTGTGATTGTTGCAACTGTTGTACGGGCAGTGTGGGGCCTTGTATTGTCATGTTGCAAAAGGACACCAGCTGACAGCAGTCCACGTCGCTTTGATTTGATTGCAGGCAGCAGATGATTTTTTAGGAGATCTGTGTATGATGCACTGGTGACAGTGGTCCCTCTAGGCATGTAATGCTCCAAAATGACGCCTTCTCCGTCCCAAAAGAGTCAGCATAACCTTCCCTGCTGATGGTTCTGTTCGAATCTTCTTTGGTTTTGGTGATGAGGAATTGTGCCATTCCTTGCGCGCTCTCTTCGTTTCCGGTTGGTGAAAGTGAACACAGGTTTCGTCCCCAGTAACGATTCTTGCAAGGAAGCCATCACGTTCTCGTTCAAAGCGCCGAAGAAGTTCTTCACAAACATCAAAACGTCGTTCTCTCATTTGAGGAGTCAGCTGCCATGGCACCCATCTTGAAGACACTTTGTGAAACTGGAGCACATCATGCACAATGTGGTGTGCTGACCCATGACTAATCTGTAAACATGCTAAAATGTCATTCAGTGTCACTCGGCGGTTTTCCTTCACTATGGCTTCAACTGCTGCAATGTTCTGTGGAGACACAACTCGTTGTGCTTGACCTGGACGAGGAGCATCTTCCACTGAAGTCACACCATTTGCGAACTTCCTACTCCATTCGTAGACTTGCTACTGTGACAAACATGCAACACCGTACTGAACCTTCATTCGTCGATGAATTTCAATAGGTTTCACACCTTCACTACTCAAAAACCGAATAGCAGAACGCTGTTCTTCCCTGGTGCAAGTCGCAAGTGGGGTGGCCATCTTTATACTGATACTGCGACGGTATGGGTGCATTGCTGCCACCTACAGGCCATTCTGCACGCTGTTGGTAGCACGCTTACCAACTTACAGGATAAAGACGCGAAATTTCGATTTGTTATTACAAATTTAAGGTTTTCATTTGACTCACCTTCCTATTTACAAAATTAGGTGCAAACTCTACAGTTTATAAAATTTTCGAGCGACAGTATTTAACTTCACACAAACTTCACTAAATGTGTAGCAGATAGTTTAGAGATTAAGAGTATTTAATTATACCGAAAGCATAGCAATTAAATTAGCAATGTATTTGTTCATCACGCCAAACACCTAAACAAAGGTGGACACAGATAACATGATATCCTGCCTCTTCGAACTTTATTTAATGATCATAGAAAAGTGAAACCCTCAATATGACATTTGGACTAGGCACTAATACACATACCTATTATGCAATATAAACTGAATTAATAATTATTAAATGATTACTAACTCGTCTCGCCTTCTGCAGGCTGCTAAATTTGATCCTTGTGTCTGAGTGTTAGCAATGCTCCCATCCATCTAAACGTTGGGTTTAAGACCATAGTGCTTTCCTAGGAATTGAGTAATGGAGTAGGTAGGCCTCTAAAATGACTGAAGCCAAGTTTTAGAGAAAAAGTCCCTATGATCCACTGAGAATCAACCTTGGAATCTGTTGAACAGTAATCTGACGTTTATTTGATTAGCCAAGGGTCACAGAATATTAAAAGGTACCAGAGAGAGAAATTTTAAAGGTCACGCATATGTCGAGAACGTAAGTTATTTTATCTAAAAGAATACACAGACGCAAAAAAGTAACAACACCAACAAAGAGTTGTGCAACGTAAATGGAAGCTGGTAGGCGTGTTTCTACATCTGAAAGACGGTCTACTGAAATCTCGCACCGGTCGCGTAAGTGTGGCGCTAGCAGCGTCACTATGAGTATGTGTTGTGGACATACGAGGGCCGTTCAGAAAGTTGATTTAAAAAAATACACCAAGTTAAATAAAAATATTTTAATATATACATCTTACAACTACATCTTTGCACTATTTTTCTACATAGTCTCCATAGCGATTGAGGCACTTATCGTATCTCTTCACAAGCTTTGAAATTCCTTCTGCATAAAAATCACCCGCTTGTGCCTGGAGCCAGCCTGTGACCGCATCTTTGAGCTCTTCGTCGTCATCAAACCGCTGTGACCTGAGCCATTTCTTCAAATGCATGAAGAGGTGATAATCACTTGGCGCCAGGTCTGGGCTGTAAGGTGGATGGTTGATAACGTCCCACTTGAAGGACTCTGCGAGCAGAGTGAGGACGGGCGTTATCGTGCAAAAAAACGATACCGGAAGTCAGCATACCACGGCGTTTGTTCTGTATAGCCCGTCGTAACTTTTTTATTGTTTCACAGTACATGTCTTGATTAATGGTCGTACCACGTTCCATGAATTCAACCAACAACACCCCTTTGGCATCCCAAAACACCGTTGCCATCAGTTTTCTGGCAGAAAAATCTTGCGAGGCTTTTCTTGGTTTGGTAGGCGAATTTGAATGTGCCCACATCTTTGATTGTTCTTTTGTCTCAGGGTTCACGTACTTAATCCAGGTTTCGTCACCGGTCACGATTCTGTTTAACAATGGTTCTCCTTCGTCCTCATAACATGACAGAAAGTCTAATGCAGAGGCCATTCTTTGAGTTTTGTGGTGGTCGGTAAGAATTTTTGGGCACCCATCGTGCACAGAACTTACGGTAACCCAATATTGCTGTCACTATCTCGTACAAGAGAGTCTTAGAAATCTGTGGAAAACCAGTAGACAACTCCGACATTGAGAAACGTCGATTTTCACGAACTTTTGCATCAACTGTCTGAACGAGTTCGTCAGTCACCAATGATGGTCTACCACTCCTCTCTTCATCATGAACGTTTTCTCGTCCACTTTTAAATAAACGTACCCATTCACGGACAACTCCTTCACTCATAGCTCTTGGTCCGTACACGGCACAAAGCTCACGATGAATAGCTGCTGCAGAATATTCTTTGGCTCTAAAAAACCTTATGACAGCACGCACTTCACATTTGGCGGGGTTTTCTATTGCACCACACATTTCAAACTGCCACAAAAACTAAACTAGCGCAGGTACGACGTTCACTCGACCACGGCTTGATGCCAACTGACCTGTTGAGTGCGTGAACGCACAGATGGCGTCGCTACTCCCACCACAACCCGCACTGTGACCAATCGGAGGTTACTTTCTGAACCGCCCTCGTAGTTCCGCGTAGTCAGTGTGTACACAACTTTCCCACTAGAGCGCGCCCCACTAAGCACAACTGCGCAGGCGCAGCGCTCGTCCGTCTCCGCACTAAGAGATGGCGCTGCCTTAGAGACGGACCAAATTCTGCTTCCGCCGATCCGCGTATTAATATGTAACGTAGCCAATGAGATTGCTGCTAATGTAGAACCTTTTCTCCTCGTGGATCACACTCGCGCAGTGATACCTGAACGCGCGAGGTGTTATAACGAGTGTACAGACCTCCGATTAGTCAGTCTGCATTTGTCTGCACCAGTCTTTACCAGTCTATAGTCAAGTTTCAGTCTGCACCTACTGAGATTATCATATTCCTGTACATAGCCATGAAGATGAATGTATAGACACTTTTGTCAAGTATCAAAGATATGTGAGAAGAAGATTAACATACCAATACCAAAGGAACTTCAGATTGTCAATTGTAAATAGCATCCAGAATCAAGTTAAGTAATTTTATGCTTGTTATTATTTTAATAAATGTGTGTGAAAATTAATCAAGTTCTGTTTAAAGTTGGTCACCGTCAATCTGCTACTCTAAGCGTGCAAGTGGCATTTCTATCGTCTGACCTAACGGCAGAAGATAAACACGCCACGATAAGACCACGAGACATATTGCTGACACTCGCCTACTTCGTTAGAGCGACCAGTCAAATAATCTGATGTGTGTGTACCGAAGGTCTTACAGTACGCACACCACAGTATGCAAATCAGATTTGCTATAAATACTCGCCTCAACGGTTGTCTGAGTCAGTTACCTTTAAGATTGGACGTGGTGAGTTGATACCAGTCAAGAATGCTTTTAAGGCGACAAAGACGTCATTACCGACACCCTCGTGTGTTTGAACGAGGTCGTGTAATAGAACTACGAGAAGCTGGATGTTCCTTCTACGATACTGCAGAAAGACTTGACAAAAATGTAACCGCTGTACATGAATGCTGGCTGCGGGGATCACGAGAATGTGTGGTCACAAGAAGACCGGGCTCCAGACTTCCGAGAGGAAAGACCATCGTGTTCGACTTATGGCTCTGGAGTTTCGTGCTGCATCTGCAGCAATGTGAGCAGCAGTTGGCACCACTGTGACACAAAGAAATGTTACAAATCCGTTACTTCAAGGACAGCTCCGACCCAGACGCCCCGTAGCGTGCATTCTGCTGACCCCAAACCATAGCCATTTAAGACTTCAGTGTTGTCGAGCGAGAGCTCATTGGGAGGCAGAGTGGAGGCCTGTTGCGTTTTCTGATGAAAACTGGTTCCTCCTCGGACCCAGTGATGGCAGTGCGTTGGCTACAAGAAGGCCAATTGATGGCCTGCAGCCAACCTGTCTGCCTGCTACACACACTGGACCTAAGCTTGGAGTGCTATTTCGTATGACAGCAAGAGCCCTCTCCTGGTCATCCTACGCAACCTAGTTGCAAATTTGTATGTCAGTCTGGTGATTTGATCTGTAGTGCTGCCATTTATGATCAGCATTCCAGGGGGCGCTTCCCAACACGATGACGCTCGCCCACATATCGCTGTTGTAACCCAACATGCTCTGCAGAATGTAGACATGTTGCCTTGGCCTGCTCAGTCACCAGATCTGTCTCCAGGCGAGCACATACAGGACATCACCGGACGACAACTCCAAAGTCATCCAGAAACATGATTAACCGTCCCTGTATTGTCTAAGGCGGGGTGTGAAATGCTGCAGGAAGCTTGCAGTTGAATTGTTGACAGGGTCAGCACTGGTAAATGCTCATGTGATTTACCGATACATCAACAACAAGAAGATCTCAACCACAGAATTCAAAGAGGAAGTGACTTTGAGACTACTCCATACACAAGATGCCGATTATCATGAGACATCTCTCATCAAAGCCACCGCGTTACCTGCAGATTGTGCACTTGTGAACAAGGGAGCAGCCAGATGTATGTGTACAGCGTGCTTCGAAAAAATGAAGAATGAATTTTGACGAGAACAAGCTGTCAAGAAATGCAAACAAACTGCATGGAAATGTGAGAATTGTGACTCATATTTTTGCGTAGACTATTTTTTTCATAAAGCACAGTGCATACAGGTGTTAGAGAAACAAAGTGGAATGACCCAAATTTTTCAATTTCATTGTTGTTGCAATTAGAGTTGGAGAATGTACATAAAACTGTATGTAATTTGCAATCTACTGTGTAAGTAATATGTCAAACTAAGTAATAAATGAATAATAAAAAGAAGAAAAGTAAATACGACTGAACCATGAGAGTTAATATCACTCACGAATTCAAATGTCAATAACTACTCTTGAGCTCTTGAAAACCGAAGTCCACGAACATGATATGTTACTGGGGCCAAAACCTACTATAACACCGAGTCACAGCACGCTCCTGTGAGTTGGAGCTGCACCACGGAGCTTTAAATGGAAAAATGTCCGTGAGTTGTATTTACTTCATGTGGCCCGAAGAGAACACTTCCTGTGAGTTATATTTAACTCACGTGGCAGTTAATGTGTTTTCACTTAAATATGTTACCTAGGTAAACGTATTCCCTAAATTTCATTACTCTGCGTTAGTCCCTTTTTGGTATTGCGATTTTTTTCCATCAGTGCACTTAGGTCGTCACTGATTTTACAAACCAAGCATCCATCGAGATCCAGAGCATCTTTGGCATCCTGATGGATAATTTCACTGTTCAGATAGGTAGAGAAAAGAAGGTACGGTATGGTAATTTCCAGTATGTGAAACAGCTAACCTCAATGGCCTGGTGGACAACGGTAAACCTTTTCCATTTAAAGTGAACTCTGCACGGTGCAGACTCCTCCGAAACATAAAACTTCAAACATCTGCTATTCGATATCACATGTGTACCAAGTACGTGTGGGAACCATAGAAGTAAAATAGCACAAAAAATTTTGAGTACGGGAACACTAAAATCCGTAAGTAGGCCTAGATTTCTCCATCTCTAAACTAAGAAAGCTAAATAATAATAATAAACGGGAACAAATTTCATACCAGCAAACTAAAAGGACGATACAAGTTCAGGGAACACCCAAGTCAGCATAAAGACGCAAATTAGCAACCTATGAACAACTGAAACAGATTAAAATATGAACAAAGTACACAGTCACACATACGGAAGACAGAGAATTTGAGGGTGAAGCACCTGTTGTTAAAAATTTAGTAAAGTAATGATAAGGAGGCCGAAGAGGATGGAACACGGCCAAAAGTAAAGAAGACTATTGCCTCCATGAAAATGTGTATGTAGGGAAAGCAGTTAGACTGATTGAAGGATCACTAGTTACGTAATTTTGTTCATAGCTGTAGTTCAGTCGTTGCAGAATATTTCCAAAAAGATAAAAAGTCAGTCGTCAGCTGCACAGGAAAACCTTCACTTGGTTAACTTTACCAGTTTCGACAGTTTATACTGAACCAGCATTTGAGGCTGACTGCAGTACAATTTTACTGCCGCCGACTTACATTTCGCGGAAAGACCACAAAGATCAGATAAGAGAGATTAGGGCTCGTACAGAGGCATATAGCCAGTCATTTTTCCCTCGTTCTGTTTGGAAGTGGAACAGGGAGAGAAGATGCTAGTTGTGGTACGAGGTACCCTCCGCCACGCACCGTATGGTGGTTTGTGGAGTATGTATGTAGATGTAGATTTTCAGAAGTGAAATAGAGTCAAATCATTGTCAAGCCAAAGTCAAAATAAGAATCGGAAGGTGGTGTCCTTTGCTACAGAGTCAACCAATTTGGTGGTTGACTTGTCTCGCACATACTATGTACGATGGAAAATTTGACAGTTAATTATTTGCCACTTATCGTATCATATGTTCTTGGAGATGTCACTCTGTTTTATTGACTCTGTAGCAAAGCATACTAACGTCCGATTCTTATTTTGGCGTTAGCTTGTCAATGATTTGAGCCTATTTCACTTCTGAAGATGACACAATAAACTATCGAAACCAATAAAGTGAACCAAATAAAGGTTTTTTTGTGCAGCTGACTACTGATTTTTTATCTTTATGGTCTCAAAAATATATGGTTCAAAAATTAATAAAACGAAAATGTCTTACAAACCTATAAAACGCACACAGAAATACACGGAACCGCTGAATAAGTTTGCCTCAGCATTAGGGAGGAGGTGAATTTAGAGGACGGTTAATGATTAAGTCAGGGAAGTGTGCGATCTAAGCAAAATACGTAAAACTGTACTTTCCAAAATAAGTCTTATTATTCAACCCAGAACTTGCAACACAACGTGGGGTAAAGACCAGCAAGCAGTCCAAAACCTCAATAATAATACAGCGTTTACAGAAGATTTAATTAAAGGTGAATAGTGTAGGTACACAGGCAGTGGAGTAACAGGCATCTTTCCTCAACTTGTACAAGTTCTCCGTATCGAACAGAGAATCTGGGGAGGGCGAAACACAGCTCTCATCCACACTCTGCACAAGAGGTTGGAACATTGGTGCTCCCTATAAGACCAAACGTTTTATCCCCCATACTACTGAAAATACTGGAAATATACTCAGAATAAAAGGAGATTCTGCACAATTATTAGACGACGTCTCCGTTCTTCTGGACGCTTCTGAACAATGGAAAAATCAGGATTAAATAACACATATGCTGTGACAAAGAGATGTACTACGCTGTCTGAGTAAACATTTACAGCTTGTGTATAATTTACTACCAAACGTTCGTATATAAAAACGAATACGGTACTTTTTTTTGTTTAATATGTTTTGTACCTGAACTGAGGCCCCAAAACTTTTCGCTCGTGGTAAAAAGAAATAGAAACGTGAAAAGTAGACGAGATTTAATTGCTTACGGCATAGAATGTTTTGAACGTTAAGGTACCTGTACACGCGAAGCTACACTCTAACCATCCTTCCTTCGTCAATATTGTTGAAGCAACGGTAGAGAAGTTTAGTTATTTAGTTTAAGCCACTTTTTTCCATAAATACCATACATCTGCATGACAACGAAAGCGAACCGTTAGTCAGAAATGAGGACGCTGTAATATTGGATGCAGCTCCCAGATTCACACGTGAATAAATAGGACTAGAAAACATATTTAACTGAATACCTAGGAGCGTCACGCAACGGCTACACAGCAATATTTGCATCTCTGAATTATTGGTGTGTTTTGTAATAACAAATTTCTTGTAGGAACTGGGAGGTCAATATATGACTGCAATGATACTCAGATTAGATTTCGGTACAGTTCTCAGTGCCATACCTTTCTTTTACCGAACACACGAATTACAGCAACAATCCTGTTAGCCACTGACTATCAGTCAGCCAGACACGCTTCTCTTCAGATTTCCGTGTGGTTTGAAACCGGTTTGTAATGATACTCGTCAGGTATCTTATTTGTGAACAGACAATTTGATCACAGTTGGGTACATGTTTAACTGTCTATTTAGGCGAAGATCACAGCCTTATAAACTCTGTGATCTGTGTGTTTCGAAACACCCGTAATGTCGTTTATTCCTGGTCGAAAAAGACCTACACCCTTGACGGTTGCAATCACTGGATTTTGCGGTTTGCACGTTTCTCTTTTTGTGTCCCGCAATTCATGATAAACACCTGATTTTGGTGTTGATCGTTCCTACCAGATTGCAGTCATTACTGACTCGGCACTTCGGCGTGCGATGCCAGGAGGAGTGGGCCGTGGCCCCTACACGGAGCCGTAAGGAAAATACTGGAATCCTCGAAGGCAGCCACACCGAGAACGAGTCGCGGGTGGTCACAGGGTTATCGAGAGTTGGATCAACGACGAAACACTCTGGAGGAAGAGGCCAGCCATAAACAGATGACAAACTCTCTTTTGGCCATAGTTTGTTTTCAACAATTACTTTATATATGTAGGGGACCCGGAAGGGGAGTCCATTAATCGAAGACTGTAATCAGGCTGATCCTTTCTTTCCCAGGAACACCTTATAAATTATGGTGGCAATGAAACGATCCTTCCGAGGCCCACAGAGTACGAGGGGAACTCGCCATAGTTCTCTCTCTGATACAGTCGAAACTTTGCAGAGTGAAACATGAGTGAAAATAAAGGGACACCTATTTTGGCTTAAGTGCAAACACGCAATGGTTTCCGAGAAGACTACGATCGACGTTTCGATGCAACCTTGTCTGCCAGCTCGCGCAGCACGCAATAGTGAGATGGTAGCGCAGTGGCTAAGAGCATGCCTTCGAAATTTTGCGTCCCCTGTTGAAATCCATTGTTATGTTTTTTTTCTCTTGTTGCTGAAGTGCAAATATGTGACATCAATACTTTTTGTGACATCGTGAAATACAACGGAATTATTGAAAATTCTGTCATAAGTTTTTGTACAAAGTTACGCGACATTATGTAAAAATGGAGTTGTTTCTGTACATTATTGACTCGGATGGACAATAGGATTCTTTCTTGTACGATGATCTGTCTGTTGATGAAATTGGAGTACCGATGAGTTTATCAAAAGAAATTCCACCGGAGGGTATATTTTATATCAAATCTGCAACGTATTCTTTTTTTGTGTTAGCAGAAGAGCCAACACTGTGTTACGAATGGAGGCCAAAATGCACGCGTTTTAGCTCACGCAGGCTGGCGTGAGGAGGGAAGAACTATATTGACGTGATGTCTGGAACATGACAAGGAATGAGAATTCAGAAAGAGGACGTAATTAGTTTGATACTTAACTTTAATCCATTAATGATGAACGTCGCTCTTGACGGTACATGATTCACAATATCTGTACAGAATACATTCTTGAAGTAATTATAGTAACTGAATATAGCACCTTGCTAGGTCGTAGCAAATGACGTAGCTGAAGGCTATGCTAAACTGTCGTCTCTGCAAATGAGAGCGTATGTAGACAGTGAACCATCGCTAGCGAAGTCGGCTGTACAAATGGGGCGAGTGCTAGGGAGTCTCTCTAGACTAGACCTGCCGTGTGGCAACGCTCGGTCTGCAATCACTGATAGTGGCGACACGCGGGTCCGACGTACACTAACGGACCGCGGCCGATTTAAAGGCTACCACCTAGCAAGTGTGGTGTCTGGCGGTGACACCACACTTTTACTGGGAGGTGAAGAATAACACTCACGAATTACAGAAGTGTCCTGTTTTCATTACATAACAGAGGCACGAGACAACTAAAAGCGATCCGGTTAAAATACGCGCCTTGATCCATAATCAGCTGCAGGCTGCAGCTTTCGAGAAAATCATTCGATATGTGTAGTTTGCCACAAAATTATCGCCGATCGCGAACTATTTAGCTGCGTTAAAAAGTATGTTTTCCCTAATTATATCAACACTAAAAGATGTGTCTACAGCATATGTGCCTTCGTACGTTGTTCGTGGTACTCCGGAAGTTTATGCCTTAAATGTCTTTGTAATATATATCAGCCTGTCGAACGTACTTGTTCTTCTGAAGCATAAAAGCAAAAATCAAAGCTAAAATGAAATACTGGGTTTTATACACTACTAGTTAAAAGTTTTCGATCATCAATGTAGAGACGCATCGTACAAACTAAACAGACCAGCAAAATAAACATTTTTTCTCTCAGTCATTAAGTGCAACATAATATGGTTTAGATTTTAGCCTCTTCAGAGTATCCATCCGTTGTCCTTGGAACAGGCTGCACAAATTCTTTGAGTTCTGGAGATGAGACTGTAGTGTTTTTGCAGATATTACAGTCCAACACTTCTACTGAATAATTTCCATAGCTCTTCAACAACAGATTACCTGAGTTTTTTGACATCATTGTCAATTTCATTCCATAAGAATTCATTGGGATTTCAGTCAGATTACTAACTTGATCAGATCATATTGTTCAGTTTCCCACATATCTCGTTTCTATTGGCATACTCTCTTCACAATTTAGAAGCATTTTTGAGAACATTGTCCTGTTGTAAAAACAAACTCACAACCAATAAGTCTCTTACCAAATGGAACTACATTGTTGATCATTATCCTGTGATATCCTTCCTTCTTTAATGTACCATAAATTCCCACCAGATCACCAACTTTATCGCCCGCAAAACGTCCCCACAGCATGACCGACCCTGCACCATTCATCACCACTCGTTACACAAACTCGCTCTTCATAAGTTCTCCACGAAGTGGACGAACAAACGTTCTATAATGGCTTACAGATACTTCAAACTTACATTCGTCAGTGAATAACACCTACCGTTGCCGCACACTCCAGGTTTTATGTTGCTGTGCCCATTGGTATTTTTTCATCTTATTTTATTTGCGTCATAAAAGTTTGTTTGCCGCTACGCAGCCCTTTAAACCATGTTCATGAAGACGGCTACATTCTCCATCCAACTGGAAACGTTTATTATAAGAACCATACTTAAGACATATAGGCTTTCCCGTGAAACACTTGAAGTTAAAGGGGAAAAAAATAAGAAATATTGGTTCCAGTAAATATCTGAATCTCTGAATGATAAGAATATGTTAAATGACCTTAATGATTTTTAATATGGATGAAACCTATTTTTCTGGCTCCTAAAGGAGAATTAATCGCATTTTTCTTCTATTCCAATCATTACAATACATTTTGTTAATTGTTTTTCTGTTCCACTCAGATTCCGTAACTTTTACGTACAGTACGCATGTTTGTTTTCTAATGTGCTTACGTTCTAGCAAATTGATTCTATAATAACTATTTAAAGTCCCAGTTTTCTCACAATATGCAGTGGTCAACAGTGGAGAAATGACTGGACGTAGCTAGAGTTCATGAGATCAAAAATCGGGAAATACATCTTTCGTCTTCAACACTTTGTTTTTGCTTTTGCTGCAAAACTTAGAACATTTGTTCCTACATAACTGTATTATACAGACTTTGAAACGATATACATAATTCTTAGAAATAATTTGCAAACTTTTTCCCTGTAGTAAACATGTAGCTCACTTTGAGTTATCCTTCAGCTGGCCGTAAGTGGTGCCTCGACCCTACCCATCGTAACACGGAGCTGTGACTTTGTGCAGGCTATTAACCTGTTGTGGATATCTGAAGCAATCACTCCCTCCCTGCAGAGAAACACACTGTCCACAGTTGCCCATGCTCGTCAGCTTCCTTGTCTTATCGATGTCCATTAGCGTCCTCGCAAGCTGGCACAAGTGAGGTGTGAAATGCGCCACCTATGGGAATTAGCAACACCATCTGGTGGCGATGTGCTGTACTACAATCAGTTTTGACGCATACATTGCCACACAGTTTAAAATGCAACTTTGCAAATGCTATAAGGGGAGTGCCGACCAATACAGAACATACAAAACAGAAATGGAGTATACTGAATATTATTGTAACTGACAGTCAGCATATCTGCTGTAAACAATACACTAACTCTTCCAGTACAGCCGGCCATGGTGGCCGAGCGGTTCTAGGCGCTATAGTCCGGAACCGCGCTATTGCTACGATCGCAGGTTCGAATCCTGCTTCGGGCACGGATGTGTGATGTCCTTAGGTTAGTTAGGTTTAAGTAGTTCTCAGTTCTAGGGGACTGATGGCCTCCGATTTTAAGTCCCATAGTGCTCAGTCGTTATCAGGAGAAAGAAAACTGGCGTTCTACGGATCGGAGCGTGGAATGTCAGATCACTTAATCGGGCAGGTAGGTTAGAAAATTTAAAAAGGGAAATGGATAGGTTAAAGTTAGATATAGTAGGAATTAGTGAAGTTCGGTGGCAGGAGGAACAAGACTTCTGGTCAGGTGCATACAGGGTTGTAATCACAAAATCAAATAGGGGTCATGCAGGAGTAGGTTTAATAATGAATAGGAAAATAGGAATGCGGGTAAGCTACTACAAACAGCATAGTGAACGCATTATTGTGGCCAAGATAGATATGAAGCCCACACCTACTACAGTAGTACAAGTTTATACGCCAAATAGCTCTGCAGATGACGAAGAAATTGAAGAAATGTATGATGAAATAAAAGAAATTATTCAGATAGTCAAGGGTCACGAAAATTTAATAGACATGGGTGACTGGAATTCGGTAGTAGGAAAAGGGAGAGAAGGAAACGTAGTAGGTGAATATGGATTGGGGCTAAGAAATGAAAGAGGAAGCCGCCTGGTAGAATTTTGCACAGAGCACAACTTAATCATAGATAACACTTGGTTCAAGAATCATGAAAGAAGGTTGTATACATGGAAGAACCCTGGAGATACTAAAAGGTATCAGATAGATTATATAATGGTAAGACAGAGATTTAGGAACCAGGTTTTAAATTGTGAGACATTTCCAGGGGCAGATGTGGACTCTGACCACAATCTATTGGTTATGACCTGTAGATTAAAACTGAAGAAACTGCAAAAAGGTGGGAATTTAAGAAGATGGAACCTGGATAAACTGAAAGAACCAGAGGTTGTACAGAGTTTCAGGGAGAGCATAAGGGAACAATTGACAGGAATGGGGGAAAGAAATACAGTAGAAGAAGAATGGGTAGCTTTGAGGGATGAAGTAGTGAAGGCAGCAGAGGATCAAGTAGGTAAAAAGACGAGGGCTAGAAGAAATCCTTGGGTAACAGAAGAAATATTGAATTTAATTGATGAAAGGAGAAAATATAAAAATGCAGTAAATGAAGCAGGCAAAAAGGAATACAAACGTCTCAAAAATGAGATCGACAGGAAGTGCAAAATGGCTAAGCAGGATGGCTAGAGGACAAATGTAAGGATGTAGCGGCTTATCTCACTAGGAGTAAGATAGATACTGCCTACAGGAAAATTAAAGAGACCTTTGGAGTAAAGAGAACCACTTGCATGAATATCAAGAGCTCAGATGGAAACCCAGTTGTAAGTAAAGAAGGGAAAGCAGAAAGGTGGAAGGAGTATATAGAGGGTCTATACAAGGATGATGTTCTTGAGGACAATATTATGGAAATGGATGTAGATGAAGATGATATGGGAGATATGATACTGCATGAAGAGTTTGACAGAGCACTGAAAGACCTAAGTCGAAACAAGGCCCCGGGTGTAGACAACATTCCATTAGAACTACTGACAGCCTTGGGAGAGCCAGTCCTGACAAAACTCTACCATCTGGTGAGCAAGATGTATGAGACAGGCGAAATTCCCTCAGACTTCAAGAAGAATATAATAATTCCAATCCCAAAGAAAGCAGGTGTTTACAGATGTGCAAATTACCGAACTATCAGTTTAATAAGTCACAGCTGCAAAATACTAATGCGAATTGTTTACAGATGATTGGAAAAACTGGTAGAAGCGAACCTCAGGGAAGATCAGTTTGGATTCCGTAGAAATGTTGGGACACGTGAGGCAATACTGACCCTACGACTTATCTTAGAGGAAAGATTAAGGAAAGGCAAACCTACGTTTCTAGCATTTGTAGACTTAGAGAAAGCTTTTGACAATGTTGACTGGAATAGTCTCTTTCAAATTCTGAAGGTGGCAGGGGTAAACTACAGGGAGCGAAAGGCTATTTGTACGGAAAGCAGATGGCAGTTATAAGAGTCGAAGGACATGAAAGGGAAGCAGTTGTTGGGAAGGGAGTAAGACAGGGTTGTAGCCTCTCCCCGATGTTATTCAATCTGTATAATGACCAAGCAGTAAAGGAAACAAAAGAAAAATTCGGAGTAGGTATTAAAATCCATGGAGAAGAAATAAAAACTTTGAGGTTCGCCGATGACATTGTAATTCTGTCAGAGACAGCAAAGGACTTGGAAGAGCAGTTGAATGGAATGGATAGCGTCTTGAAAGGAGGATATAAGATGAACATCAACAAAAGCAAAACAAGGATAATGGAATGTAGTCGAATTAAGTCGGGTGATGCTGAGGGAATTAGATTAGAAAATGAGACACTTAAAGTAGAAAAGGAGTTTTGCTATTTGGGGAGCAAAATAACTGATGATGGTCGAAGTAGAGAGGATATAAAATGTAGACTGGCAATGGCAAGGAAAGCATTTCTGAAGAAGAGAAGTTTGTTAACATCGAGTATAGATTTAAGTGTCAGGAAGTCGTTTCTGAAAGTATTTGTATGGAGTGTGGCCTTGTACGGAAGTGAAACATGGACGATAAATAGTTCGGACAGGAAGAGAATAGAAGCTTTCGAAATGTGGTGCTACAGAAGAATGCTGAAGATTATATGGGTAGATCACATAAATAATGAGGAGGTATTGAATAGGATTGGGGAGAAGAGAAGTTTGTTGCACAACTTGACCAGAAGAAGGGATCGGTTGGTAGGACATGTTCTGAGGCATCAAGGGATCACCAATTTAGTATTGGAGGGCAGCGTGGAGGGTAAAAATCATAGAGGGAGACCAAGAGATGAATACACTAAGCAGATTCAGAAGGATGTAGGTTGCAGTAGGTACTGGGAGAAGAAGAAGCTTGCACAGGATAGAGTAGCATGGAGAGCTGCATCAAACCAGTCTCAGGACTGGAGACCAGAACAACAACAGTGCAGATCACCTCATGACCTGAATAGGTGACAATTATACTTTCGTCATGACTCTGTCGTTAGACATGAAACACACGCTCGGATAGAGTAAAACGGGGAGAGGCATAGACATCTTTACAAATGCGATTTAGAGGGCTCACGGAAAAATATCAACCTGGGTGTCTGAACGGAGGATTTGAACCTCGCATCACCTGAATGTGAGTTTATTGTCGTACACTCTTAAGCCACCAAGCCCGGTGTACGCTATTCACATTCGTGACGTTCCTCCTGGAAGTCGACCATAAATCAATTTTTTACAGGTAAAGAATATACTGAGTAGATAAGAAATAGTAATAGCATTTACTTGAGAGCGTATTCTGACCACGAGACATGCAATAAAATCGAAAAGCTGCATTCGTAGCAAGCCGTACTACTAGAAGTATACGGATTCCTCGCAGATGGTGACGAAAGACGCACGTCTGCTGAGTGTAGCTACTGTGTATCATGAGCGATATGATTTTTGTGGGCCGCACGACCCACTCAGGGGCAGCAGACGCCAATTAGACGCTCGCGGCAAATGAAAGGGAAGAGCTCCCCTCGGCGCCGCCCCCGCGCTGATAAATTGCGGCTCGGACCGTGACGTGCTGGCCTGGGGTGTGCTGGCAGCCGGCTGATTGCGCCTTCGCTAATGTTACGCCTCCAGCTCGGCGCGCTTTCCTCGCTGCCGGGCTCACAGTGCATAAATGGCAGCCAGCTCTCGTCAACAGGCCACACTCGTTTTCTGTTCTCTGCTCGCAGAGGTTAAACTACTTACGAGAAGAAACATACCGTGAATTTTTCTTTTGCTGTAGAACTTCCAGTGGCATTGACAGTATGTACACATCAAATATGTCATTAAGCTATGATGGGACGAGAATTATATTTATACCCACTTCCGGAGAAGACACGAAAAAGCAGTTATTTTTTATAGTAATGTCACCTGCTAATTTTCATCCTACTAGTAGTAGGAGTAGTCGTAGATATGTAATTATCACATCGAAAAAATAAAGATACATGATTAATTTTTTGGGTTCCGTACCTCAGTTGGTAAAAAAGGAACCCTTGCATAATGTCTTTGTTGTCCGTCTATCAGTCCGTCCGCAAAGGCCCTTTTTCCTTAGGAACGGATAGAGGTATCAAGTTGAAATTTATGTCAAATACACTACTGGTCATTAAAATTGCTACACTACGAAGATGACGCGCTACGGACGCGAAATTTAACCGGCAGGAAGAAGATGCTGTGATATGCAAATGATTAGCTTTTCAGAGCCGGTGGCGACACCTACAACGTGCTGACATGAGGAAAGTTTCCAACCGATTTCTTATACACAAACACAGCAGTTGACCGGCGTTGCCTGGTGAAACGTTGTTGTGATGCCTCGTGTAACGAGGAGAAATGCGTACCATCACGTTTCCGACTTTGATAAAGGCCAGATTGTAGCCTATCGCGATTGCGGTTTATCGTATCGCGACATTGCTGCTCGGTTTGGTCGAGATCCAATGATTGTCGGCAGAATATGGAATCGGTGGGTTCAGGAGGGTAATACGGAACGCCGTGCTGGATCCCAATGGCCTTGTATCAGTAGCAGTCGAGATGACAGGCATCTTATCCGCATGGCTATAACGGATCGTGCAGCCACGTCTCGATCCCTGAGTCAACAGAAGGGGGCGTTTGCAAGACACCAACCATCTGCACGAACAGTTCGACGATGTTTGCAGCAGCATGGACTATCAGATCGGAGACCATGGCTGCGATTACCCTTGACGCTGCATCACAGATTGGAGCACCTGCGATAGTGTACTCAACGACGAACCTGGGTGCACGAATGGCAAAATGTCATTTTTTCGGATGAATTCAGGTTCTGTTTATATCATCATGATGGTCACATCCGTGTTTGGCGACATCGCGGTGGACGCACATTGAAAGCATGTATTCGTCATCGCCATACTGACATATCACCCGGTGTGATGGTATGGGTTGCCATTGGTTACACGTCTCGGTCACCTCTTGTTCGCATTGACAGAACTCTGAACAGTGGACGTTTCATTTCAGATGTGTTACGACCCGTGGCTCTACCCTTCATTCGATGCCTGCCAAACCCTACATTTCAGCAGGATAATGCACGACCGCATGTTGCAGGTCCTGTACGGGCCTTCCTGTACACAGAAAAAGTTCGATTGCTGCCCTGGCCAGCACAGTCTCCAGATCTCTCACCAAATGAAAACGTCTGGTCAATGGTGGCCGAGCAACTGGCTCGTCACAATACGCCAGTCACTACTCTTGATGAACTGTGGTATCGTGTTGAAGCTGCATGGGCAGCTGTACCTGTACACGCCATCCAAGCTCTGTTTGACTCAATGCCCAGGCGTATCAAGGCCGTTATTACGGCCAGAGGTGGTTGTTCTGGGTACTGATTTCCCAGGATCTATGCATCGAAATTGCGTGAAAATGTAATCACATGTCAGTTCTAGTATAATATATTTGTCCAATGAGTACTTGTTTATCATCTGCATTTCTTCTTGGTGTAGCAATTTTAATGGCCAGTAGTGTAATTATCACACCGAAAAAATAAAGCTACATCATTAATTTTTTGGGTTCTGTACCTTAGTTGGTAAAAAAGGAACCCTTGCATAATCTCTTTGTTGTCCGTCCATCAGTCCGTCCGTAAATGCCCTTTCTCCTTAGGAACGGATAGAGGTATCAAGCTGAAATTTACGTCAAATACTAAGGTCTACGGTCCTTTGGCGGTATAAAACTTTTAAGCTTTTAAGTCAATGCAGTCAAAGGAGACGGCTATTCGTGTCACATATTTTGGTGCTGGCATCTACATCTGTCAATGAACTATCTATATGCCTAATGACGTATGTACGGAACCTCAGCGCGAGTCGTACTCGCATTTGTCCTGTATTTTGGTGCATTTCAGTAGTGCTTGTACATACTGAAATTCTCGTGCCAGTGTACCATACCACACCGCTATAGGAGCTGAAACGTAAAGTGGAGTATCGTGCAGTAATTCGTTTTCTGCATTTCAATGGGAAACTCGGCTGCATAAATCAATGCCGAGTTATTGAAAGTGTACGGCAACAACAGTGGTTAGGTGACGCAGAAGCTTTCAATCTTGTCATACGAGTCTGAATGACGAAGATCCGAGTGACAGACACCTCACTGTGAAGAAAGACAAATCGCAAGAAAAGTGGTGGCCCAGGTGCTCGAAGGTCGGAGTATCTCAACCGAGGCGAGAGTGTAAAAAGTGGAAAGAAGCCACGGATCAGTTTTAAACATGTTGCGCGATGTTTTGAATATGACAAAGGTGGCCGTCAGCTGGGTTTCGCGACTGGAAACATCTATTTAAAAAGCCAGTTGAAACGAGGCAGCGGCTGAAATTTCAATCGCGCCATGCCAACCCATATGACTTCCTTAGCTGCCTAATCACCTTGGATGCATCACTATGGTCCGACACCGAGGAGCAAACAAAGCATTGCCTACGTCGCGTAAGGTGATGCTGACTGGTGTTTGGGACTGCTATCGTGTTGTACTACCACATTATCTCGTCAGGGGCGAAATAGTCGCAGGAGTATATTACCGAAATCTGCTGACGAGATAGCGGAGGGGTATCGAGACGAATTGTCGCGGAAGCTGTCCCAGACGACGTTTTCGCATCACGACGACGCCTCAGTTCATTCTACACACATGCTGCTTCTTTACGCTATCAAAATTTTCCCAGGCCTCGTATTTTCGTGGCACGGCACCCATTCACTTGTTCCTCCACCCTCGGATGAGGAACCCATTGAGTGGCAGACATTTCCAGAATGACAAGGAGGTGAAACGTTTCCTTTACAGCCAAAATTAGGACTTTTTCAACCGAGGTCTCTCCCAAAAAATCCATCTTTGGAAAAACGTGTCGCATTAAATGGTGAACCGTAGAGAACGACTGACACTATAATCAAGTTTCGTGGTCGCAAAATTATAAATTTGACTACCCTCGTGACTGAAAAAATAAGTCCCTTCCCCTTCTTGAATTCTGTTCTCGAAGACTACCCAGCCCTAACTTTTGTCTCACATTCTCGTCCTAATCAAAAATTTTAATCGTCCAGTGATTACTCAGTTATTACCTACACTTCTCACAGATTTTCACATGGACTTCGAAATAGAAATTGTGGCTGATTTGAGCGAAACGCACTGGAACTGTTTAGGCAATACTTTTCAAATCCGATAATTTTTAAGTTCTTGAATTACACCTGCGTGTATATTTTAGGTTCTAGGCGCTTCAGTCCGGAACCACACGGCTGCTACAGTCGCGGGTTCGAATCTTGCTTCGAGCATGGATGTGTGTGATGTCCTTAGGTTAGTTAGGTTTAAGTAGTTCTAAGTCTAGGGGACTGATAACCTCAGATGTTAAGTCCCATTGTCCTTAGAGCCATTTGAACAATTCGTATATTTTAACTAGCAAACCCGGCAATCCTCAATCCTTCGCAGTTGCTAAATATTTCTGGGAATTGGATATACGTACTAATCTGCTTCTCCTCCTTGTCTCCGAGACCAGGCCCTCTCCCCCCCCCCCCCCAAGAGCCCATCTCCTCTTCCCCCCCTCCCACCGTAGATCACCTCTCTCCTCTCTCTCTGTCCATCTCCTCCTCCTGCCTCTCTCTGTCCATCTTCTCCTTCAACCTCTCTATGTCCATTTCGCACTCCCCCCCCCCCCCCTCCTTTCTGTCCATCGCTTCTTTTCACATATCTCTGGTCTTGAGATTTGTTTATTGCTATTGCCAACGAATCTTCGACTGGTAACTGAAGTCGCTAAACTGCATGGACAAACTGGTTCAGATCATTGGTATACAGGGTATGTGAGACCACTCTGCTGCTGTATCTGCCAAGACAGTAGTTTCATTGACGTTATCTCACAAAGATTTAATCTGAAAACTATGCTTCAGATTGCATAATAGTATTCTAATCATAAGCCGATAAGCCATAAATACAACTTTCCTGTTTTCTGTTAAAACCAACTTCGAAGGAGAAAACAAAACAAGACTTAGTTGTGTATATAATTTGCGTTTAAAATTATATATAGGGAGGAAGAATATATATGGAAGAAACAATTTGTCTAATGTGAATTTTATCCATAGTGGATGATGTTGAGCTCCGTGACTGTTCCTTTGTAGGGTGCAGACAATTTGATGTTTGAATGTAAACACAGTGTATATCACTAGTTCACGACACAGCAGTGAAATATGCACCTAAACTTTAAAAAATTGAAACGTGGACGTGAAAATGGTAACAAATGTGCAACTGATTGCAAAAACTGTCACCACAGCATAATTGTAATAAGGATTTTTCGTCTTTTTTGATCTCCAGCAATATAAACATGTACACGAATGTATAAACACCTAAGGATGGGCACAAGCCAGAAACCGGTCATGTGACGAGTAAATAATCTTTTATTGTGACTGATAGTGGAAATTTCTCTACACCCTATAATTTGTCAAATGGTTGAAATGTCCTGTCACTGTAGTTAAAACTGACTACAAGACAGAAAAAGAAACAACACATTTTCTCAGTGGAGCATAGCACAGCATTTTCTTTCTTACAGTCAGTGTTAACCGAAAACTTGTACATTGTTTAAGAAAGTATGTAGCCAATGTCCATCAGAATCCTATTAGTCTACCGTGTAAAGACTGCAAGTCAATCTATCAAGAACTTTTCGAAATTTTTGCTAACAACGTTTCCTCATCACATAGTATATATGTGTTAACAACCCATATGTATAAAAAGAATGTAGCCTGTGTCTACCCAAACTTGTATGAGAGTACGGTGTAAAAATTTGAAGTAAAACTGTCAAAAAATTTTCCGAGATTTTTGCTATCAACACTTCCCTGTTATATGATGTCTATATATTTATGTAGTGCATATATTAAAAAATAATATCCACATGAGTCTTCATTAGAATATTGTATAAAAATTATAAGTATACTGATCAAGAACTTTAAGAGATCTTCGCTGGCAACGTTTTTTCTTTATATGTTATTGTATATTTATGTATGTATCATATATATTAAAAATATGTAACGTATAGCCACACGAACATTTATTAGATTAGCGTTTGAAAGTTTGAAGTAAATAGTAAATTGGTTAAGGTTTTTGCTAAGAACAGTTCCTCTTATATACACTCCTGGAAATGGAAAAAAGAACACATTGACACCGGTGTGTCAGACCCACCATACTTGCTCCGGACACTGCGAGAGGGCTGTACAAGCAATGATCACACGCACGGCACCGCGGACACACCAGGAACCGCGGTGTTGGCCGTCGAATGGCGCTAGCTGCGCAGCATTTGTGCACCGCCGCCGTCAGTGTCAGCCAGTTTGCCGTGGCATACGGAGCTCCATCGCAGTCTTTAACACTGGTAGCATGCCGCGACAGCGTGGACGTGAACCGTATGTGCAGTTGACGGACTTTGAGCGAGGGCGTATAGTGGGCATGCGGGAGGCCGGGTGGACGTACCGCCGAATTGCTCAACACGTGGGACGTGAGGTCTCCACAGTACATCGATGTTGTCGCCAGTGGTCGGCGGAAGGTGCACGTGCCCGTCGACCTGGGACCGGACCGCAGCGACGCACGGATGCACGCCAAGACCGTAGGATCCTACGCAGTGCCGTAGGGGACCGCACCGCCACTTCCCAGCAAATTAGGGACACTGTTGCTCCTGGGGTATCGGCGAGGACCATTCGCAACCGTCTCCATGAAGCTGGGCTACGGTCCCGCACACCGTTAGGCCGTCTTCCGCTCACGCCCCAACATCGTGCAGCCCGCCTCCAGTGGTGTCGCGACAGGCGTGAATGGAGGGACGAATGGAGACGTGTCGTCTTCAGCGATGAGAGTCGCTTCTGCCTTGGTGCCAATGATGGTCGTATGCGTGTTTGGCGCCGTGCAGGTGAGCGCCACAATCAGGACTGCATACGACCGAGGCACACAGGGCCAACACCCGGCATCATGGTGTGGGGAGCGATCTCCTACACTGGCCGTACACCACTGGTGATCGTCGAGGGGACACTGAATAGTGCACGGTACATCCAAACCGTCATCGAACCCATCGTTCTACCATTCCTAGACCGGCAAGGGAACTTGCTGTTCCAACAGGACAATGCACGTCCGCATGTATTCCGTGCCACCCAACGTGCTCTAGAAGGTGTAAGTCAACTACCCTGGCCAGCAAGATCTCCGGATCTGTCCCCCATTGAGCATGTTTGGGACTGGATGAAGCGTCGTCTCACGCGGTCTGCACGTAAAAGCACGAACGCTGGTCCAACTGAGGCGCCAGGTGGAAATGGCATGGCAAGCCGTTCCACAGGACTACATCCAGCATCTCTACGATCGTCTCCATGGGAGAATAGCAGCCTGCATTGCTGCGAAAGGTGGATATACACTGTACTAGTGCCGACATTGTGCATGCTCTGTTGCCTGTGTCTATGTGCCTGTGGTTCTGTCAGTGTAATCATGTGATGTATCTGACCCCAGGAATGTGTCAATAAAGTTTCCCCTTCCTGGGACAATGAATTCACGGTGTTCTTATTTCAATTTCCAGGAGTGTATATACACACACACACATATATATATATATATATATATATATATAAAGTGTGTGTGAAGTAAACTGGACAAGAACTTTTATTTGAAGTAAATCGTGCAACAACTTTTCGAGAATTTTGGTAACAATGTTTCCTCTTTATATAGTGTGATTGTTTATACACCATATGCAGGCTGAATCACCTAAAACTTGCACTGCAAATGTTGCGGATGTGGAAAGTGCTATCGATGCGCGGTTTTCACAGAACGGATTGGTAGTCATGGGCTCATATTGATAGCCAATAAATAGATTGTAAAAATATTTAGAAAGTGTTTTATTTGCGCAAAATACACTTTTTCAAATGGAAAAATGCCTATTGACATTAACAGACTAAACGTAGGGCAAGTTAGAATGTCAGTGGTATTTGTTGCAGGAGTCTAGTGCGAGTCGTTTACGAGATATATTTTGAAAAGTTTCCACACTGACACTTGTTTGTGTCATTCAACGTGTGTAGTTGCCAGGTATGGTGTTATTATGTTTTGCTTACAGTGTGCTTGTGTGAGTAGTGTGGAAAGTGGTTTCTGGGACAGCTTGCATTGTTGTCAAATTTATTCAGCATGGCGGATCCAAGGTGGCAGCTGTAGATGTGGCAATGTCACTCTGACGTCATGGGGGGGGGATTCAAGTTTTGGTGGAAAAATAGGGCAATTGGGCTACCTCCACTAACTTAACTCCCCCAAGCCCTCCCCCCACTCCTGTAACGTCAGCCCCACCACCACCACCACCACCACCACCATGCCCCTGGAAATGGTGGGAACTCAAGAAATGGCGAGAATACCAAATCTTGTGTGTTCCCCTTGAGGTTCCTAGACCAACTGACTAGTTCGCAATACAACCCCAAAGGGTGCTGTTGGCTCTCCCCACTCTACCGCTTCCCCACATCCCCTCCCCCCCCCCCTCTCGTCCTCCACTTGTGGGGTAGTTTCAGTCTGTGGTGAGCTGCTGGGTAGAATGGATGTGAGTCTTTAATTTGTGCATTGTGTTTGGTGGAAGTGATGTTGGTATCGGACAAGAAAGAGTTCAACAGCTATATTAGTTGTAATCGTGCAACTGAGGACTTTGTCCATAGCTCAATGCCCAACGCTTGGAAATCACAGATATTGGAAGAATCTAAGAATAAGAATATGTTTTATCTAATAATGAAGATGCAGGGGGATGGAATGAAGCTACATTTCGCAGCTGATGTTGATAGATGCTTGTGCTGGAACTGTAGACCTTCCATGAAAATTCCAGTCATTCTTCCGAAGTGCAAGAGGTAAGACAGTCATCTGTTCCAGTGTAATCATCTTGCCTAGAACGTGTGCAACTGAGGAGATGCTGGTGATGAGCAGGGATGATTTTAGTAAGTGTACTACATGCAGGCATCCAGCTGAAGACTCCATACATGAGGAGAGATAATGGATGAGCATAAGAAGAATACTTTTCAGCAAATAATGGTGATGCATCGTGATGGGTTGAAGATGTACTTTTGCACATATGCAGATAGCTGTCTGTGCTGGAACTGTCGACCTTTTTTTAAATGCCCTGGCAATATCTCTAAGAGGTGAACCTGTGTTCCTCAGCGACAACTCCAGAGTGACTGAACTAGTTCACACAGCTGCCAGAGAGGGTGCTCAAAGTAGATCTTCTCCCTCTCAGGGAACCAATAGAAACAAAGCATTTCCCCCTCTCCCACCTAAAACTAATTGCATTTATGGAACTGTCGCAGCAGCACCCTCCAGATTGTCAGAATCTGGAGCGATCTACAGTGTATCCAGACTGGGAGCCATGGGACACGCAGCATCGTAAGATCCTGTAGTGCACCTGGCCAGCACGTTGGAGGAGGACAACGTGTTGCTGGTATCCATCCCACTAACTGATTTATCCAACGAAGACACCCAGCAAGCTCCTGAATTTCTGAAGAGGTGTGCTAATGGTCTGACTCCACGTGGTGCAGGTTAGTACTGGACTCTGATGTATGTACCATCTCAGAAAAATCTGGTGTTGCTGCAAGGACAGGCTGTAGATATGGTGGATGAGAAACTGTCAGTTCCTATCAGTGCTCTAATGTTACTCAGTTCAAGCTATAATGTAACAGCTAGCGCCTGCGAGAGGTGTTAAAGTGAAGTTCACAGAGTTATAATGGCATGAACTGTTTAATGCAGATGCCTACACCTATCTGCAGATGATCAAAAAGTATGATCCATCCCGCCCCTCCTCGGAGATTTGCTGTGCTGGCCTGACGCAATCCGTAACATTGCTGTACGATGGTGCTGCATTCATGTTGAAATCAGGTGACTAGTCCATTTATTTACAACACTCCACCATTACAAACTTGTCCAGTCTACAGATGGCATTATCCATTGTGTTGGAAAGAGTGAACAAATGGTTTTATTATGATCAAAGTGCATATAAAGACACTGTGAACTATCTCTGTGCTAATAGCGTACGTGTACAGGATTTAGAACACTGTATCTACATGAAGTCCAAAGAGTAGTACGAAGCTAATGGAATACTCCTCGCTCTGAGGGAAACACACACTGATTTCTGGGTATATAAGAAATTTTTATTTGCTAAATTCTGTACTGAAGGAAGAACCAGTTGATTTTCTTGGTGTAGTGCATCACGCATATGATTACTGAATAATAAAAATAATATGTACATTACACAAACCGTGTTCTTTCTATACCTCTCTATGTTTTCAGTGCAACTACACCAGCAGCAAGCTGTGTGCATCATGACTCACATCAACGTCTTCAGTCATTGTTAAACTGGATGATAGACAGCACTTTCAGGTGTACCTACCATGTAGCATAGTTTATTACATATTTTTTTCTATAAAAGTCCATTGCACTCCAATACCTGATGTAGTCAGTGTCATGGCAGGTTGGGTGAAGCATCAGAACCTTGTTGTAAGCGACTAGTCTTGTGAGGAAGAAGAAGACCAGAAGAAGAAGATGATGATGATGAATGCTCCTCCTTGATCACATACAAGTGGTAATTGTAGATCCATTCAGTTGCGGCAAGGAAGGTCACAAAAAGTGTTCAAATGTATTTGAATTCCTAAGGTACAAAACTGCTGAGGTCATCGCTCCCTAGGCTTACACACTACTTAAACTAAGTAATGCTAAGAACAACACACACACACACACACACACACACACACACACACACAAACACACACTCATGCCTGAGGGAGGACTCGAACCTCCGGCGGGAGGGGCCGCGCAATCCTTGACATGGCGCCTTGAATTGTCCGGCCACTACGTATGGCAGGAAGGTCACATCGATGGGTCAAATCTTCAGATTTGCTGCTATTCAAGATCTGGAATTCTACAGCTTCCTTGCTCTCTGTCGACTCAAGAAGAAGAAGAAGATGTGTGAACTTTGTGTTGCTACGTCAGCTTATGAAAATGTAAAATTACTTTTAAGTTGGATGAAAAATAAATGAAATTTTACCTCATAATCTTTGTGTACTTTATTTGTTTCACACCTTGTCAGTATGTAACTTTACCCAGGTACCGTCTGTGGTTCTCCTCAAGCACAGGAGATAAAATTTTAGATATGTTTGCAATACGTCTTTCGAAGCAGACACGGTCACATGCCACCTGCTCCCACAATGAAACATGTGTTGCACGGCAGGCATAGTCCCATGCGACGATTACGTATATTTCGTTAATTTAGTTCTTGAGGTACATTTAGGTTTTTTGGACACAGACACAGACACATGTCAATGTTCAGTGATACAAGTTGGTTTCTGAGATACAATTCACAGTTACAGTTTGTTTAATGTAACACAATTTGGTTCTTTTAGAAAAACAGATACTGTTTATATATGCTTTACAGAACAGTTACGGGATGATACACACTTCTGTTCTTTCAGACACAGATACAGATGCATGTCAATTTTCAATTATACCATTTTGTTCTTGAGATAAAATTCATAGATAGAATTTGTTTCATGTGATACAATTTGGTTCTTTTAGAAAACAGACAGTTTTTTGGTATTTTGAAAAACAGTTACAAATTGGTTCTTTTTATAAAACAGATACTTTCCTATTTTAAAATGAAATCGAACAGGCAAGCAAAGGTACTTTTTCTTTACACTAATGCTATTACTAATAATAACTATAGCCTAAAGTCCAAGCAGTTTTTTCAGCGACGCGGCAATTTTTTTTTCAATAGACTATGTATCCATGGAAAAAAGGCACTCTTGAATCCAAACCCATGAGGTATTCTTCTTCGTTTCATAAAGAGTTTTACATTTTATCATATTTTTTTACATATTGTATTGGACTGATAAAAAAATACTAAAAAACTAATCAGACGGGGATGGCTGGTAGTAGGTGAAACTTAAAAACTACACTGTTTACATGTATGCCTGGTACACATTTTTTTATGTAATGTGCGTGAGACAGTTCAGGAAAATAAAATAAATAGTTGAATTTTTTCTACAGATTTTATGTTAATTTTTTTATTCACTCACTGTTGTCCTACCACTAGAAGGTAAACTTCCAAACTCGCAAACTCATACTTCATCACATCAACAAACTGTTCAAACAATCTTGTTGCGACCATTCCGCTTGAAACTCGAGCAACGGACTCTTTTTTCCCATTGTGTCACGTGACCGGTAGTGCTTGAGTATTGTACGGGTATAACGTGCCTCTGCCGAAAAAACCCATGAGGTATTCTTCTTCGTTTCATAAAGAGTTTTACATTTTATCATAACGTCCAGTGACCACCGAAAAGCATCTCCTGACAAATGACTTCTTATGAATGAAATTTTCTCCCATTCTGACCATGCATTAGGCAAAACATCTTGAAAATCATTCCAGAACTCTAATGGATGAATTTGTTTGTCTGGATCAAAACGTAAGAATTGTCGACACCCGATGAAAGCAGCGTCAACTGAAGTCACATGCTGTACAATAGTATTACCAGAATTACCAGAGGTTACTCTATTTCCTAAGTTAGCAACGTTAGTATTCAGTTCTTCTACTTGTAATTCTACTGCTTCCATCATGTCAAAATATCTTTTGTCCGCATCTTCACAAAATTCTTTACAGTTCTCTTCTATTTTTTTAGTATTTTTCTGGCAGGTATCTACCTTAATATTTACTTCCTCAGTTTTTCTAGAGCGAAGTTTGGATTCGTTGCCTCTTCTTTCTGACAACCTTCTTTCCAAAACATCTTGGAAATCTTAGCGAACTTTGTCAATTTCGCATTTGAATACACTATGTATTTTATTTAACTGCTGCCCTACTTTGACTTGTAGATCACGGCGGATGGCATCAATTTTATAATTTAAACTACTCAATTCTGATGTCATTTCATCCTTTAATTACTAGACTCAGTCCTATTTTCCAGTTTTTTGTCACTGTCCCTCAGTTCTTTACGACTATCCTTCAACTCTTTAGTACTAGATTCAGTTTCACTGTTTAGTTCTTTATGGTGCATTTCCAGCTCTCGCTTCCCACGCCCGGGTTCCCGGGTTCGATTCCCGGCTGGGTCAGGGATTTTCTCTGCCTCGTGATGGCTGGGTGTTGTGTGATGTCCTTGGGTTAGTTAGGTTTAAGTAGTTCTAAGTTCTAGGGGACTGATGACCATAGATGTTAAGTCCCATAGTGCTCAGAGCCATTTGAACCATTTTGCATTTCCAGTTTGGCAAACAGTAATTGCATCCAATTCGGAGCCTGTATATTGCCACTTGGCATTTCCACTGATTTTAAAGAAGTTTCTTGCATTGCTTGCAATGCTGAATTTGAGCCATTTTGAGCTCAGTTTCATTATCTGGTAAGGTTATTAATTCTATCTTCTCCTTTTTGGCCTTTATTTCAATTACTTTGTCATCAGAAAATGATTCTAACCTTTCAGTATCATTTAAATTCAAATCAGATTCTACTTTTGACAAATCACACTCCGATTTTATGTTTACTGGATCGACGGAACCATCCTCATTAGATTCAGTTTCATATTCTGAGGATTCATTGTCAGAGACTAGTTCCTTATTAACGTTTACATAGGAATCCATTTTTAGTAACTTGTTAGCAGCAACTAACAAACACTTTAAATATTCTTGACTTAACTGTATGGCCTCTACAAACGGTGCCGGCACGGTGTACCAGCAACCGTGGTGCGATGCGTCGCGACGTAATGCAGGCAGCAGCAGCCACTGTGGCAGTGAGGATGGAGGACGGTGGCGGGTATCGCCTACTGCATTAGCTCCACACTAGGCGTGGGGGGGGGGGGGGGGGGCAGGCACTTGTCAGCGCTCGCAGCAGCTTGCAGGTGTCTCGCAGACTCAAGCAGTTCCGTGACGACGCACCGCCTTCTTTTGACCTCAGCGCCGGTGGCAGCCGCGATCCAGTGTCGTCTTCTTCCCTCCATCCGACACGATCCAGGTTACTGTGGCTGACATCCACTGTTTATTCATCACACTCTCGAGTAAATCATAGCTCTGTTCTTGCAATAGTCTCTCCCTATTTCCCTTTGGTATCCTGTCAGTGCCTACCGAGTTGTTTTCTACCAATCACTTTCACTGTTCAATTTCGATTCTTTTCCCAGCCGATGCACCATATATGGGGCAGCGGGTTAATATTTATCATGATTGTTTTGTTGTAAGCCGTCTTACTCAGCGAGCCTGGCAACCATTTTTGCGATCAGCCAGAAAGCGTTGGAGAACATATTGACCATAGTTTCCAGTCTGCACGGCCACATTCTGGTCCAGCCCACTGAAAGATATGTTTCTATTCTCTTTCTACTTAACGGGATCAGGACCATGATTATAAATGAATGTATAAAGTACTAGTTCATACACATATTTAGTAAATTATCTCTCGCACAACACTTTGAAAGTCAATATGTTCAATTAACAGTAAATCTTTCTAGCGTAAACAGCACTACTATCAGTTCAGAGGCGACCTCTACGGTAAGTTCCTACCAAATTGTCTTTCGCTCTGACTACTAATACTCATATAAATGTTCGAGATAAATTCTCGCCACAAACGAGGAAATAATAGTCACCACTTGCCACGCGGATTTGTAATTATCACAGACGGCACAGTAACAGTTACTTTACCTAAATCTGAGCGATCCAGGGCTGTGTACAGTCCTCGCGCGTTCGCTATCAGTTATTACAGAAAATACGAGTTTTGTCACAGTCCGTCTCTGACGTCATCCGAAGTAAAGAGCAACCCAGCGTTTAACAGATGCGGATCTTACAGAGGCTGAGTGCGAAGTGATCCTTTTTCATGCCTGTATGTGCCGCAGCGGACGGCCAAAGGAACATCTGCTGTCATCTGTCTTATGCACACGGCAGTAGTCCCTGAACGACCGCTTTCTCGGACATATAATCTTTAATAACAAAGTTATGAATTAATTTAGAATCTTCTTAATTTTTAACTGCATTCTGGTAAGTTGTTTGAAATCACAGAAAAGGTTTCAGCTTGGTTGAATAAAAACTTTGCCTTCTATAATTTTTTTAGTAGAACTAAAAGTAGATTGTTACCTCTGAACATAACTTTAATAGATCCTGTATTGTTTGTTATTAATACTACGATTCTAAGATTTGTTACAGCTCTATTATTTAGTAGGTTTTATCAGATGCTGTAACCAAAATTTTACATCACTAAAATTATAGATACTTAATCTACTACAAATGGGTATATTTTAGTTACAAATTTTTTCATTAAATTACTCAAGAACTGTAAGAGGTAGCTTAAAGTGGTCTCTTAGTTATTATTTTGAGGTTGACCTGAAGCATCTTAGAAATTTTTACATTTCTAAGTCTAATATTTAGCGCCTTCAATTTTTCTTAAAAACGTGGATTTTGATTATAATTTTTATTCTATTATTTCCAAACTTGCACCACTTATTTATGACCTCCATAGGCACATTCTGACCAAATTCTGGTTTTCTAGCTTTATTATTTAGCACCACTTTTTTTTCTTAGAACTGTATTTTATTGAAACCTATTGATTTAATTACTTTAGGACTTGACATTTAAAACGTTATTACATTAAAGTATTTGTAGACAAAGTTTGAATACAAAATTTTGACTTTTAATTTTATACTTCATTATGGTGCAATACTTGTGCCTCTACGCGCAGACGCGTCAAGGTGACGTGGCGCTACTAGCAGTGAAGTCCGGGTACACTCGCTAGCCTCTGTATCTCACAAACGATACAGCGATTGTTTCACTTCAATAGGTCAAGACAGCACGGGTATAATGTGATCTTGTGTTATCTAGCTGAATGATAACATTACGGAGACCTCGACGATAAGGCACAGCCACCGTCCTTGACACTTAAGAAATGTAACGCTTGCTGTCCAAATATCCGTTTATGTGAACCAGTGGTAATCGTGCTGTGTGTACCGGTGGCACCTCATCTATCATGACAATTACTGTTCTCGTTTGACGATGAGGAATGTAGGCAAGAAACGTTCTTCTCGGAGCTTCATACATGGATACGACTGTCGTGATCCTTTACACAGTATCGGTACTCGCCTGAAGCTAGTGAAAATCCTATGGTTGGGGCACCACCACCGTGCTGACAGATCATGCTGGTACACACGTCGTCTCACCGTCCGCCTCGAATTTATCTTCCTGAAAACGATCCCATTTCATCACTTAATGTACGTGACGTGGCTGCACTACCCTTCATGGACGAGCGAACTAAACGCCTGACCTATCGGGCACCATTCGTGCGAGGCAGCTGAGATCTTGCGTAGCGTCTAGCACGAGCCACCTGAACTCATCTATTCCTTATTCTCATGACGCTCGTGGGGTCGCAACCGACGCGAGCAGTAATATCACTGAACGTAGATCACAGTCTCGATAGGGCACTAAGCTGCCAATGTCGAATTCCGACACGTGCTGGTAGAGATTTCGCTCAGAAACAAACAACACTCAAATGCGATTTCTAAATGAGAATTTAAGAGTAAGAGACACACTCAACAATATGCGGTGGCTTCAGTACACAACAAGAATAATATTGCTGTAATTTATAGCTTTAAATGTTGTTGATATGACTGTTGAGTCTAGAAAGCGTATAACACTAAATATCTTAATTACAAGTAAAGAGCATAAGGCAGGTAAATTCTAAGACCGCCACTAAAAGAGCAGTGAAACATTTTCATATCATATTGTATGCCTTTCTATTTTTAATTACAAAGAAGTTTTCTTATTGCACAGAAATCACGTTGATTATTCGTAATTGGGCATTTGTTAGAATACCTGAAATGATAATAATGATGTTATCGGTAAAGGTTTCATCAGTGGATGAACTTCCTCAGTTTGGTGTTTTAGACTGAACGTAGTTTGTATAGCTAAACTTTTTAGAAGAACTGCTTACTGGCGTAATAAGAGGGTTCAGCGTCTATATCCTTTATAATGGATGCGTGGAGGTAGGCATTGCAGACCATTGTCTTGAAAGTAATGAAATAAAGCCTGTTTAAGTCAAGGTGGAAATAAAGCCTGGTGTGTTGCCTGGACTTAGCTTGAATCCTGGTTGTGAATCGTAAAGGCTTCACCATCGTCTTTTTTAGTATGACCTCTGTTGCTGTTTCTACCACCAACCCTAAGATTCTTTTGCTGCAGCTCTCCAGTCCTGTCGCTTGCTAGCCATCCTCGTCATCCATGGCATGCCTTTTTACTCACACCTAGATTTGTCCGCGTGATTGTTTCTCACTAATGCACTGCCATCTGTTATTTTCAGCAACGACTCGCGTCGTAATCAGTGATCAACCATTCTATATGTTTATTTCATTTTGTTCTTCATTAGATATTTTTTCTCGTTAACACTCACTCTGATACTTTTAACACCCACAAGGATAGCCGAGAGCGTTATAGCGCCGCTTCCGGGATACGGGGAGTTGAGCCTACCCCGGATCGAATCCGCCTCACAGGTTAGCGACGGGGACCGCTGAGCCGGACAGCCTCGATGTGGTTTTCCCAGATTCAACCAGGTAAATGCTGGGATGGTACCCCTCTAAACGCAGACAGATGGGGTACACAGATTCCGTCCATGGCGTCAAGAAGGGCATCCGGCCACTATCGACCACAACAATACCGACCTCGTAGAGAGACGGGAAAAGGCAAAAGAAAAAGAAGACTTTAAGACTTTAAACATTTTTCTTCGATCAGAATTTAGAAATTGGATCGAGTAAAGCTATTCCAGGCATAGTTCAGCGCTAGTAGATGCATCAACGTATCACTTAAATGTTTGTTAGTTGAGCATTTCATCAGGTTCAACATTACGATGGAACTTACGAATTACTGAGCTCAGTTTTCGAAAATTAGTATTGCAGTGCTATGCAATCGAACTTGTAATCGTCAGTCGCTGAGCCCAGAATTAAGCACTCACCAGTAGCAGTTTACGGTCTTCGTTTGTATAATAAACTGGCTTATTTAAGATGAATTCTTCCTGTCGCATAAAGTCAGTTCAACAACCGTCCTGCATTCCTATACTTTCAGTTATAGCCTAGCTAGCTGCAGATAACAAATTTCCAGAATATAACTATGTCGTAGTATATTCAGCCCTTGAAATTGAGGGGGCTACAGCCAATCAGTTATCATACATTGTTTCATCTAACTATTGCGAAATTGCTAGACAGTTGATAGATGATAGGGTAAACTACTTTAATCCAGGTCACCACGTCACAATTTCGGACTCGTATGTCAGGATTTTCTTTCGTATATTACTTCTTAAGTAATAGAACCCAGTACGTTGTAATCGATGGTGAGTGTTCATCGGAGGTGAGGGTATCATATGGAGTGCCCCAGGGAAGTGTGGTAGGTCCGCTGTTGTTTTCTATCTACATAAATGATCTTTTGGATAGGGTGGATAGCAATGTGCGGCTGTTTGCTGATGATACTGTGGTGTACGGGAAGGTGTCGTCGTTGAGTGACTGTAGGAGGATACAAGATGACTTGGACAGGATTTGTGATTGGTGTAAAGAATGGCAGCTAACTCTAAATTTAGCTAAATGTAAATTAATGCAGATGAATAGGAAAAAGAATCCCGTAATGTTTGAATACTCCATTAGTAGTGTAGCGCTTGACACAGTCACGTCGATTAAATATTTGGGCGTAACATTGCAGAGCGATATGAAGTGGGACAAGCATGTAATGGCAGTTGTGGGGAAGGCGGATAGTCGTCTTCGGTTCATTGGTAGAATTTTGGGAAGATGTGGTTCATCTGTAAAGGAGACCGCTTATAAAACACTAATACGACCTATTCTTGAGTACTGCTCGAGCGTTTGGGATCCCTATCAGGTCGGATTGAGGGAGGACATAGAAGCAATTCAGAGGCGGGCTGCTAGATGTGTTACTAGTAGGTTCGATCATCACGCAAGTGTTTCGGAAATGCTTCAGGAACTCGGTTGGGAGTCTCTGGAGGAAAGGAGGCGTTCTTTTCGTGAATCGCTACTGAGGAAATTTAGAGAACTAGCATTTGAGGCTGACTGCAGTACAATTTTACTGCCGCCAACTTATATTTCGCGGAACGACCACAAAGATAAGATAACAGATATTAGGGCTCGTACAGAGGCATATAGGCAGTCATTTTTCCCTTGTTCTGTTTGGGAGTGGAACAGGGAGAGAAGATGCTAGTTGTGGTACGAGGTACCCTCCGCCACGCACCGTATGGTGAATTGCAGAATATGTATGTAGATGTAGACCCGAGAGTAAGTATTGTAGGTCAAGTGCATATTGCGACGGGATGCGACGAGAAAAAACCGTAAGGTAGCAGATGAACAAAATCAGTGTGCTAGTGTAAATATAAACACTAGAGAAAATGCCCCCAGACTGAGCACATTGATATCGAAACAGCCCTCACGCTGGAGGATGACAAGAAATGGCAGTGAACGATGAGCTCAGCGCCCACCCAGAGGACGTGCAGCCGTGGCGTGAGAAACTGTTTGACTGTTCTTTTATTGTTGTCTTATGATTAGGTAACCATTGTAAAAGGTGTTAAACAGTCTAACAGTGGATGTGAGTCAGAATGTGTTATCAGTGATCTGGGTAGCCATTAGTCAGCAGGGATATGGAAGCTGAAAATCCGTGAGCAGCAATAATGTCCTTAGTAGGGTTGGGTAATGAAATTGGGAGATGGAAAAGTTATACCGAAAATAAATTTGGGGCATGAGAAACGAATTAAGGGCCGTGACTAATAAACAGAGTGGGTAGAGCTCAGAATTTAGTGGGTTCAAGGAAATAAAAGAGTATTAGTCGAGAAGTTAAAGAGAATAAATATTAAATATGGTCGACACTAAAATTTTGGACGTGGATACGAGATATAAACAAAAAGATAACACTGAAAATTATCTGGGAGGGTGCCACATGATGAAAGCGCTGAGAATGAGAGTAATTTAAAAGTGCACTTCTTAGAGTCTTTGGTGAAAATATCACGAATTGTGAAGATGATGTTGCCATTGGTCTCAGAACGATGAACAACAAGACTGAAAACTTGGAGAAATTGGTAGAGGGAGAGGAGGAAAGGAAAAATCTATAACGTGGTTAATAAGGTGGCCACAGAGCAGATATGTATTATGTTAATATGTACCATGGGCCGATAACCAGCGCTTTTTTGGTCAAGAAATAATCTTGATCGTTTTGAGCTCTACAGCTGATTCTTCTTGATATTAACAAGAAACAACCACTGTGGTGTTGGTGAACATTTACTCGTATTATGTCACGACTGGTTTCGTTCGAAATATCATCGTGACAGTACCCTTACAAGAGTTTTCGTAAGGGGGTTCCCACAGTGTTGTTCCAGTCACGATTTAAGAAGTCTACTTATTTTATGTGACGTAAAAGGCAACTTATGGAACATGATGATATAAACACTCCGTCGGCCACATGGCAGAATCCCGGCGATCAGTGACTGTAGACATCTTAGCATGATATGAACATCAGATACTTGTGGCACGTTCTTCTTTCGAAAATTACCATACAAGAACAGCGAACAAATCTATAACAGTCGCATACAGACTATAGTAGTCGGATACTAATACAGCAAGACGCCTCTAGATTCTGTGAGATTCCTCCTGTTCGGAAGAGTACTTATTTTTCCAAATTTTAGGAAGTTCGTTTCATCAGAGGCAATGGTAACGACTGGGCCATTTGGCGCAGAGGAAAATCACGAAAGTGGAGGGAGGAATGCCAACCTCGGGAACAAATCTTGCTCTGAAGTATCTGGATAGGGGAACCACGAGTGTTCTGGTGCAAAGCGCCAGTTTTGCTGTATTTGATATTATTCACTAAATTCCATTTTTGGCATAACTGGTACTAGGAGGAGTCTACGAGTCACCAGACCTTCACTGCAATAATAACGCTGTGCAATCCATCAAACAATGAATACTGTTAACTTGCCAAAGATTTACAAATGTAAATTTGTAAGTAGGCTGTTTATGTTTTCTTATTGGCAACGTTACGTAGCGCTCTGTATGAAAATCACTGGCTGTGCTGGGCGCAGTCTGTGGCTAGTTTCCATTGTTGTCTGACTGTTGTTCTGTTTGTCTCTGTTGTTGTTCCATTGCGTCTAACTTTCGAAGATTTTTTTCCATTGTGTCTAACTTTTGAAGATTTTGTTCCATTGTGTTTAACTTTTGAAACTTTTGTCCCATTTGTTGCATTAATTGTAATAACAATGCACTGGTGTCTGAAACATGTTCCTCAGTGCTATTCGGCAATGCATTTGAACCGCCAATATTTGCATTTTGAAAAGCAGAAAATGTGTCTTGACTTATTTGAGAAAACGGCGAAGACGCAAAAACTGAATCTACAGTATTTGCAAGATTGTGTCCTGTCATTTCGGATTCCTGAGGCAAGCTGTTGCCGACCGAACGATCGATAATGCTTCCCTGTTCACTAATTGTTTCACTGCCTACACCATTATTTGCAGCCCGCTCCATTTCCCTATGTACAATTACCAAATTACTACTTTGAACATTAGTTAATTCATTACACGGTGGCGCTAACACACTGCTTTCGCCTTCACTGTCATTTCTCAGCTTACTTTGGAGCCTAGTATTACGTTTTTCACACGCCATTGCCGGCCGCGGTGGCCGTGCGGTTCTGGCGCTGCAGTCCGGAACCGCGGGACTGCTACGGTCGCAGGTTCGAATCCTGCCTCGGGCATGGATGTGTGTGATGTCCTTAGGTTAGTTAGGTTTAAGTAGTTCTAAGTTCTAGGGGACTGATGACCTAAGATGTTAAGTCCCATAGTGCTCAGAGCGATTTGAACCATTTTTTTCACACGCCATTATTGTCACAATATTTCACACGACAACACAGAAAAGCACAATTTGAAGGGCAAAATAAGAAAACACATTAACATAGCATTGAAAATAACATCTCGTTAATTGCAAGCGCAGCTGCGAAATACTTGGTGCAAATCTACATGCATGCCACAACTGTTTTACTGTACAAGACTGAAAACTACAACTACAAAGGAAATTCTCTCTATGATTACGCGCTAGCAATAAAAAATAGCTACACTAATTACACAAACTACAAGAACAAAATCAGAAGATTCCAGTGAGGTAACCTCGGCTAAGGGTCGACATATGAAACGTCCCCTTTGAACAATTATTCACGACTGTGCTTAAACTGACACACAATATTTTTAGCGCAACGCAATCTGACTTTCAAAAATCCCTACAAAAGAATGGCCCTGACTAACATTAACCTATACGTTTCACAAATCACTTACCTCACAAAAATCTTGGTAACTGGAACTACTGCAATACAGCGAGCGCCACTACTGCCAGCTAAATGAAAGATTCAAACTACGGAAGGCACTAACTACTGATAGGCATAGTTAGCAAATGAAAGATTTTAATAGAGAACAAACAATGTATTTACCTTAATAGTCATCAAAAGTCATAATATATATATAGCAGTTCATGACATCCAGTCTTATAAATTTCAAAACTCCGCCATTTCTCTCCCCACATCCACGACTGCTGGCGGCTCACCTCTAACTGCGCAACGCTACGCGCTGTTCACATCCAGCTGCCCAACACTACAATGGCAGACAACAATGCAAACTAGCCACAGACTGCACACAGCACAGCCAGTGATTTTCATACAGAGCGCTACGTAACGTTGTCAATAAGAAAACCTAAACAGCTTACTTACAAATTCATTAAACAAATGAATATTGTTAACTAATAGTAAAACGTAAAGTTTCACGGCCGGAAATGTCGCAATTGATAAAACGTCTCTGGCTACTACAGGTCACGTTTTAGTTATCTAAAATTCAATTATTGGCCGGTTTTATTGCCTTGCAGTTGACCTAGGACCTTAAGATTTTGCATGAGCCGCAGTCTGGCAGCTACAATACACGAGAAAATGCGAAAAGTGTTAATATGTAGTAAAAACCTAAGAAAACTTTTCGTATTTGTCATTTGTCTTCGTAATGCAGGTCAGCAACTGGAAGCACTTAATTCCATAAATTATCTGGGAGTAGGCATTAGGAGTGATTTAAAATGGAATGCTCAGATAAAGTTGATCGTCGGTAAATCAGATGCCAGACTGAGATTCATTGGAAGAATCCTAAGGAAATGCAATCCGAAAACAAAGGAAGTAGGTTACAGTACGCTTGTTCGCCCACTACTTGAATATTGCCCACCAGTGAGAGATCAGTACCAGATAGGGTTGATAGAAGAGATAGAGAAGATACAACGGAGAGCAGCGCGCTTCGTTACAGGATCATTTAGTAATCGCGAAAGCGTTACGGAGATGATAGATAAACTCCAGTGGAAGACTTTGCAGGAGAGACGCTCAGTAGCTCGGTACGGGCTTTTGTTGAAGTTTCGAGAACATACCTTTACCGAGGAGTCAAGCAGTATACTGCTCCCTCCTATGTATATCTCGCGAAGAGACCATGAGGATAAAATCAGAGAGATTAGAGCCCACAAAGAGGCATACCGACAATCTTTCTTTCCACGAACGTGACTGGAATAGAAGGTAGAACCGATAAAAAATGGTTCAAATGGCTCTGAGCAATATGGGACTTACATCTTAGGTCATCAGTTCCCTAGAACATAGAACTACTTAAACCTAACTAACCTAAGGACATCACACACATCCATGCCCGAGGCAGGATTCGAACCTGCAACCGTAGCGTTCGCGCGGCTCCAGACTGAAGCGCCTACAACTGCTCGGCCATCAGCGGCCGGTGAGAACCGATAGAGGTACTCAAAGAACCCTCCGCCACACACCGTCAGGTGGCTTGCGAAGTATGGATATAGATGTAGATGGTCGAATGAATTTCACATTTAAACCCAACGTTGCGTCCCCATCTGCTGAGAACATTTTCAAGGGCGACCATAGCTTCTTTGTGTGTCCGATTCACACCCTATCTCCCTAATGACTGCAGAAAAATTCGTAAAAGGAATTTTTCTGCTGTCAGTAACTAGCCGGGGTGTGAATCGGACACGCAAAGAAGCTACGATCCTCCTTGAAAATGTCCTCCGCAGATAGAGACGAAACGTTGGATTTAAATGTGAAATCTATTCGACCACTGCATATTAGCCCGGAAAGTTTTAATAACTGTGACTGTTAACTCACCAAAGATTTACAAAGAGCTACAAAGTTTCATTATGTAAGTAGGAGATTTCGGCTGCAAGCCAATCTCACTAGTCAGCGATGGGCGGTACTCGGAGCTTGTCCTAATTAGATAGTCGATTTTATCATGTTCTCGTATTTTATTAACTTTTCTAGTAAAACCGTTTCACAATAATAAACTGTTACTACTTTGCGATGTTTGCAAAGAAACGCATCATAATGACATACCTGGACTTATTTCACACAAAGTAGCTATCCTCTTCACCACTTAGACTCACAGGTCGCCTGCTAGCATCTTCTATGCGCTACCAGAGTTGCTTCGAGGGACAATATCTACAAGAACTTCACAGAGAATGGGTAGAAGGAAAAACTACACCCCGATTCACTGAGATATGCCGTGAAAGGGTCAACTTAACCATCACAGTCTCGGGTGAGAGGGCTTGACCAGTGTACTGTACGTTACCTACATCATCTTCTAAGGAATCGCGGCTCAACTGGGAAACTTGTCTCCTGCGTAAATTCCGTCTGCTGAGGATTACAAACAGAATACAATTCTGTCTTCAGAGGATTCCAAACATAACACTCAATGCAAGTGACTTACAATTCATACAACTGATGTGGTTTGATCTTCCCACTTTATATCGCTTCACAATTTTTCGCCTTGACATGTAATCGAAGTGAGTATGTCCAGCAGCATATCGCTTGTGTTGTAGCTAAAAGCTATGTCAGAGGGGTTAGCATTAGGTTCCTGATAGGATGAATTGGTATTAATATCTTAGGTTTAATTCAAAATTTCTACACAGCGTCTTATAAGGTGATGGATTGGGACAGCTGATGGGATCCATTCATTTTGGGAAAGCAGAGACGCGATTGGTGTTATTCGATAAAAGTAAACTACGTTCGGCACAGTGCACCACATATCACACACAGTCATCATTTATCGACACTATTTCATTACATACCTGACATGTTGGACACGCAAGCCGCCGCAATAGCCAACTGAAAGGCTTGCACTTGGAAAAGAATCACACAGAATATGAATAAGCGCACATAGCTGCGTCATCTATATATTTCATATTTAGGAGAAACGCTGGCCTTTTCCTTTTGATTCAGACCTTAAACCATAAAATTTTCGTCATCTTCATCACCATCAAGGATAAGTCTTGTTCACATAGTTTTGTCTCCAATGATCTTAAAATTGATTTTTCCATATTTTCTGTAGTCTTCCTCTACCACGTTACTATACGGCTATGTAGTTCCACAACGTTGGGTTGCTGTTGTTGCCCATTCTTTTTATATGATCGTCACTTTAACTGATGTATTGTAGTTTCTTCCGGCACACTTTCACCTAATATGAGTCTTGTAACCTCCTTTTGGATGCGACAGGGTCTCGTGTGTTCCAAAATCGCACGCAGAAAGATCATTTTTGTTTTTGTATCTGGGTCCAACACGCTGCTGCATAACGGATTCTAAGGACTTCCAAGATCCTACGAAATTTTACCACCAGTTCAAAACTGACTTTGCCTCCTAAGAATATTTTAATTGTGGCACATTTAGTTTTGAAATCATTGTTTCAAGAATGCTCCAGACTTAAATTATAACGAAAGTATTCAAAAAATTGGATCTTTTCATTAGTTTTATCTTCTATAACGATTTTGGCTCTTGTCAGGCATTTCCCGTTGAATGCTTGCACCTTCGTTTTATGTACCGATTTTTCAAAATTAGGTTTTTTGCTATCAGAAGCAGTTTTTGGACTGACTTTTGTAAATCATTTTCAGGTTCTTTTAAGATTACCCAGTCACCTGCAAAGAGTAAATTCAACATTTCTCACCACCCTGTCAAAAGTTGTAACATCTCTGAGAGCTATAAATGTAGATTAGTTGGTTCGCGCGTTTTTCAGTTAATTATGTCATAATAAACTTAACAATCTCTACAGGATTCACCTCTTATAATTCCGTATCGGCCATTGAATAGCATCGCAGCTGATATAACATTTAGTATTCTGGCTAATACTGTGGCGTAGATTTTGTGTCCTGAGTTAATTAAGGAGATACACCGGTAATTCTCACAATTATTTTTATTTACTTTCTTAAATGCTACCATAAGAAAAGCTTCTTCCAATCATTTGATATAGAACAGGGAATTTAACAAATATTAATAAAATGTTCACAAATTTTCAATTCAACAAAGCAAACATATTCTTAGATAAGAGAACAAGAAAATAAATCACCAATCTGTAATAAGATTCGGATGTTTATTTCTTAAGAGTGGTATCATTCACCGTGCCAGATTTCAAAAAACGCACACAGAAGCTTAGCCCTTACTCAGGTCGAGCGAATACAGGTTTTCTGGCTCTGGAGAGGGGCGGCGCAAACGGCGTGTGATTTACTGCGCCAGAAGTGGGTAAAAATCTCTCGCAGGTGGCGTGGCGGCAGATCCCGGGGCAGAGATTTCCGATTTTCTAATACTCGACGTGGCCGCGTGGACACTCGGCTCTCATAAATCACAGCGCGCGCTGTGGGGAAAAAGTGCGGCCTGTGGCCACCGGCGGACACATTATTATAGCCCCGGCTGCCCAAGAAAGGGAATGAAACACGGGGAGGAAGCGCGCGGATTACGCCTGCTGGCAAAACTACGAATTTGAAAGCAGAAAAAAATATCGGGGTGAAGAATCCCCAGAAAGTGGGGAAATACACACGGTTCAAATTCTACGCATCTGCTCAACAGGCGCTTCGTTTAACTAGAAAATTTCTGGAAGTAGTAAACACAATTCGGTGCCGTATGACAATGAAGAAGAGAAGAAAATGCTTGTTGCAAGACCCCCTCACGCATAGCGCCTAACATCGATAATTAGAAATACACGCGTCGACCACCAACAGTGACCGTGACATGCTATCCAGCAAGACAGTACGACACAAACGGCAGCAACGTGGCTGCGAGGCGACAGACGACCGGACGTGGCGGCCGAAGCGTGAACAGCGGAAAGCCGTCGGCACACGGACCGAGCATCCGAACGTTGAGCGTGCCGAGTTTCTGACGTCATAGCGTGGAATAGCACGTTCGGGAGTCTTTCTGAACGTGCAGAGCAATATCTGACATGTCAGATATTCTGAGCGTGCGTCTGAGCGTTGACCAATGAGATGCCACAACGTCACCTACGTCACACGTACGCCGTCTCCCTTCAGTACAGATTTGTGAGGCGCCATATTGGCATCCATTTCAAGCCTATATGTAGATATGCCGTTTCTGGGCACCAGCAAATTGAGAATCACTGGAAAACCCGTTGTTAACTGTGTGATTCGTTCCAATAAAATAATGACAAACATCATATTCGTATTGTAATTTGCGTATTATGAGAGTAGGCTATTTGAAGGCAGCGATGCACAGAAGATCCACCCAAAACGCATTGTTCTTGGTACAACTTCCTATAATTAAATTTCAGTTAGTAACATATTTACGATTAAAGTTGTCAGCAACGGTTAACATAAAATAATTGGAGGCCTCGCGTATGTTCTTCGTGTAGTGTAATGGGTAGTGTCAGTGTCCTGTGCTGAGGTGTCAATTGCGGAGGCGGTTCGCGTCTCGACGCCTGTATATTTTTTTTTTCTCTTAACATTCGCGATTTAATTGGGTTCTGACACTTTATTGTTAGTTTAATATAAGTATATATTATAATATTTGATGTTATGTAAACCATTTTTTTGAGGGGTGACTTTGTTCGATTGGCTTAATCTACAGGGCAGCTTGCGCTACTTATATAAAGATATTTTACTCTTTTCTCTTTTACGCTTCGTAATTCACATGTTGCAAAGATTCTGCAACTGGGGGGTAGGAACATTCCTCATATAAGACTGACCTTGGGGTTTTACTAAAATGTGGGAATGATTAAATAACCAAGAACCAAATTAGTACCGCACTGTTTGTAGTGGAACCATTATAAGCCTGTGTCCTTATTTATTGGACATTGTACTTTCCTTTTCGTGGACGATGCAGGAAATGTGCGTTTTAATAGAGCTAACGTGGGAATCTTACACGCGCCCGTTAAGTAAACAGTGTGATTTACGAACTGGAAACATCCCACAACTGCCGCTAGAGTGCGTCGCGATACCGTATATCACGCTGGGGCCCACGTACCGTATGCACAATTCGCACCGTTCCTGAGCGTTCAGCAGCACGTTGAACTTGGCACGCTCAACGTTAACGTTCGGCAGCAAGGTCCGTGTGCCGACGGCTTAAGCCTGCTAGCGAGCTCGCCACCGGCACACACGTGTGAGAGAGAGATGTGTTGATTGGCGAGAAGCAGCACGCAAATCGGTAATCAGTGCGAGGCATAAGTCGTCGTCAGCCAAAAGTTGAATATCCAAAAGTAGAATGTCCAAAAGGCGTGTCTAAAGCCGTCGGCACGCGGATCGTGCTGTCGAACGTTAACGTTGAGCGTGCCAAGTTCAACGTGCTGCTGAACGCTCTGGAACGATGCGACTCGTGCATACGCTACGTGCGCCCCAACGTGGTAGACGCGATCGCAACGCACTCCAGCGGCAGTTGAGGGATGTTTCTAGTTCGTAAATCACACTGTTTACTCAACGGGCGCGCGTAAAATTCCCACGTTAGCTCTTTTAAAACGCACATTTCCTCCATCGTCCACGAAAAGGAAAGTACCATGTCCAATCAATAAGGACACAGTCTCATAAAAGTTCAATTACAAACAGTGCGGCACAAATTTGGAATACTTCTCCACATAAGATAAACATTATTTCATCATTCCAACATTTTAGCAAAACCCCAAGGTTAGTCTTACTTGATCACTGTTCCTAACCAGTAGCAGAATCATTGTAACATGTGAATTACGAAGCGTAAAAGAAAAAGGAGCAAAATATCTTTATACAAGTAGCGCAAGCTGTCCTGTAGATTAAGCCAATCGAACAAAGTCATATTTACATAACATCAAATATTATAGCATATACTTATATTAAATTAATAATAAAGTATCAGAACCTAATAAATACGCGAATGTTAGGGGAAAAAAAATTGGAAGTGCTGTGACGCAAACCATCTCACCAACGAATATCCATTCCTAGACAGAGACGCTACTCATTATGCTAATCCAACAACCGGCTGTTTTGCTTTAATAATATTATGTTTGCTAAAAACGTTAATCGTATGTAATTATGTTATTAATTGAAATTTAATTATAACAAACTGTACCAAGAACAATGCGTTTTGGGCGGATGTTCAGTGAGTCGCTGCCTTCAAATAGCCTACTCTCATAATACGCAAGTTACAATGATTCTAATGCCACGAATATGATGTTTCTCATTATTTTATTGGAACGAATCACACAACTAACAACGGGTTTTCCAGTGATTCTCAATTTGCTGGTGCTCAGAAACGGCAAGCTTGAAATGAATGCCAATGTGGCGTTTCACAACTCTTGCGCTGAAGGGAGACGTCGTGCGTGTGACGTAGGTGGCGTTGTGCCATCTCATTGGTCAACGCTTAGACGCACGCTCAGAATATCTGACATGCCCGATATTGCTCTGCACGTTCGGAAGACTCCCGAACGTGCTATTCCACGCTATGACGTCAGAAACTCGGCACGCTCAACGCTCAACGCTCAACATTCGGATGCACGGTCCGTGTGCCGACGGCTTAATAGCGAGCTCGCGACCGGCAGACACGCGTGAGAGAGCGATGTGTTGATTGGCGAGAAGCAGCACGCGAATCGGTAATCAGTACGAGGCATAAGTCGTTGTCAGCAAAAAGTAAAATGTCCAAAAGGCATGTCCAAGGCGAGACAGCGACACGTAGTGCGAAGATAATGAACGGCACGTGACGCATCTCTCCACACAATAGCGAAGAGTGCCTGTACTGAATGGCGATCTCCGGAAATGCCGTTCATCACCTTTACCCGATGCGAGTGCCGCGCACAGAGAGGTCCGCACGCTGTCTACTCTGACACGTATGGGATTTCGTGAGTGTCGACAACTGCATCGTATGGCACTAAACTTGTTGCCGCACGTGTACACCGGGCAAAACCGTTTCACTGTAGGAGGCAACGTGATGTTGCTCCGCCCTAGAATTAATCTGTTGAGTATCATTTAGAGTATCTCCTACCTACTCTGTATTACAGTTCTTCTGATGATGTTCCTCGCAGTCGGGTTGCCTTAAACTGATAATCAGTGGCTTCTGCTGGGATTGCGGGAAGCCGCCGTTAATAAACAGAAAAATCGTCGCCATTACAGCGAATTTGTTGTTAGTAAATGGTGTGAACTCCCTAGAAATACACTTCCGATATTAAGTTATATAATTAACTCGGAAATGGAAAACATTAAGATCGTAGCTTACACCGACATCTAATTTGGAATATGTCTAAGCACCAACTGACTGACGAGGCATACTTCAAACTCTCTTATACAACATTATACCGCTTCGTACTTTTTCGAATACTCTCGGGTGAAACTTCCTGGCAGATTAAAACTGTGTGCCAGGCCGAGACTCGAACTCGGGACCTTTGCTTTTCGCGGGCAAGTGCTATACCAACTCAGCTACCCAAGCACGACTGAACAGGGAGTTTCATATCAGCGCACACTCCGCTGCAGAGTGAAAATCTCATTCAGGAAACATCGCCCCAGGCTGTGGTTAAGCCATGTCTCCGCAATATCCTTTCTTTCAGGAGTTCTAGTTCTGCAAGGTTGGCAGGAGAGCTTCTGTAAAGTTTGGAAGGTAGGAGACGAGGTACTGGCAGAAGTATAGCTGTGAGGCCGGCACGTGAGTTGTGCTTGGGTAGCTCAGTTGGTAGAGCACTTGCCCGCGAAAGAACAGGGCCCGAGTTCGAGTCTCGATGCGGCACACAGTTTTAATCTGCCAGGAAGTTTCATATCAGCGCTCTCAGGTTCGGGCAAAAACAACCATGTTTCATCCTGGGTAATGACGTCATCAAAACACTGTTTCCACTCTTCAGTAAAGGTCTTCATGAGAGGATCGCACACATTCTTCCTCATCATTTTCATCTCTCTTGCCAGTAATCTAGGCACCCAAGGTGCGCAGATTTTTCTGTACTCTAGAGACTGTACCAGTGATACCACACTACCCAATGACAAACGAGGCATTTCATCAAGCTGTCGTGTCGTCACACATCTGTCATTTTGGATTATTTGATCAATGGTCTCCTTATTCAGATCATTCACTGCCGTCGATGGTCTACCGCATTGTGGATTGTCGAGTAGAAAGAAATCACCTTCTGTAAACCTCTGCAACCACCGCTGGATACTGCTGCGATCCACTGTATCTTCCCCATAAACAGGGAGCAACTTCCTGTGAATCGATGTGGCAGAGACATCGCCGGTCTTGAAGAGGAACTCCGTCACCGACCGTTGTCGCAACCTGACATCTACTTCACGGTCCATTATGGCTCACCTGTAAATAAAAGAAAATATTTTATATACCAACTTATAGCTAAATGTTCCAAATATGTTCACAAAACGTTTCAGTCCCCTCCTGCAAAAAATAAAAAAATTAGAGACGACTGTGCAAAACTTTTTGAACGCCCTTTGTACCTGTTCCACCAGTACTCTCCACTGCATCCTTGGAAGCCTGCGTTTCACGGGCAAGCTGACAGGTGGTTATTACTGGGTGGTCGGCCACACGGCCCAACACCATCTCCTCAAAGTCTCGTCTTCGGACATGTCTTTGGCAGGAACCTTGGTAGAGTCCCTGTGGCGTAAACGACACCGCCTCTCCGAAGCTGATATCTACGGAGATCAACTTCTTCTAATTAGGATGACGCCTGATGGGAAAACGTTGTCTGCACATTCGTGCTGCTTTACGGGAGCTGCATCCTGCCGCACAGTACAATAAATGCATGTCTGCCAACTCTCGTGACGAGTAAAGTTCCATCTTTCACTGTACACGTCACAAGCTGCCTGATGCAATGGACAACTGACAGAGAGATAGTGATGTGCGTGCGGCACAGGTTAATGTGCCGGTGCGATGCATGCGGTCGTCACATGACACAAGAGTTACGAGCTAAGTTGTGTACTGTATGTATGTTTGTTGGTCATGGGTTTACGTTGTTTGTCACCCACTGCCTGTTCCAGTGTATAACAGACACCCGGGATCTTTGCGAAAATGTGACAGAATGCGTGGACCGTTTATACATGCACTGAGACAGGCGATTGTCGCTTTGAACAATTACTATGAGCTATGTTGCTGTTATGCGGTGTACGCTGTGTATGTCCGTAACACAATAAATATGCATTTCTGATCGTTGGTTCGTGTCTCAATATAATCGGTTCTGGACTCACTGTCGCCTGTTTCAATATGACCTAAGAGGTTTGAGACACCCCGTATTGAAAAATCTAAGTAAAGAAAATCATTAAGGGCCCGATTATGACAAAGTACCTCACAAAGTCTCCGTTGAGTTCATTATACATTGGGATGACAAAAGTCATGAGATCCCTCCAAATATAGTGTCGGACCTCCTTTTGCCCGGCAGAGTCAACAACTAGAAGTGGCATGGACTCAAAAAGTTGTTGCAAGTCCCCTGCATAAATATTGAGCCATTCTGCCTCTACAGCCGTTGATAATTGGCGAAAGTGTTACCAGTGCAGAATTTGTGCACGAACTGACCTCTCAATTAAGTCTTACAGATGTTCGACGGGATTCGTGTTCGGCGATCTGGGTGGCCAAATCGCTAGCTCGAATTGTCCAGAATGTTCCTCAAATCTCTTGTCGCCTGGCGACATGGAACATTGTCATCCATAAAAATTCCACAGTACTTTGAGAATATGAACTCCATGAATGGCTGCAAATGGTTTCCAGGTTGCCCAGCATAATTATTTACAGTAAATGGTCGGTTCAGTTGGACCATGGGACTACCGAAGAGGACGTTGTCATCAAGAAAAACAAAACTGGCACTCAGCAGACAAGAGCATGGAACGTGAGATTCCTGAATCGCGTAGGTAGGTTAGAAAATTTGAAAAGGGAAATGGATAGATTGAAGTTAGATATAGCGGTAATTACTGAAGTTCATTGGCAGGATGAACAGGACCGCTGATCGTGTAAGTGTAGGGTTTTAAATACAAAATCAAATAGCGGTAATGCAGGCGTACGTCTAATCATGAATGATACAGTAGAAATGTGTGTAAGCTACTATGAACGCCATACTGAACGCACTATTGTAGCCGAGATAAATACGAAGCCAACACCGACCTCAGTAGTACGAGTTTATATGCTGCAGATGATGAAGAGATTGAAAGGATGTATGATGAGACAAAAGAAGTTATTCAGATAAGAGAGAGGACAATTTAATTGCGATGAGAGACTGGAATTCTATGGTAGGAAAAGCTAGAGATGCAAAAATAGTAGGAGAAGATGGACTGGGGGAAATGAATGAAAGAGGAAATCTCTGGTAGAATATTGCCAGAGCATAATTTAATCATAGCTAAGACTTCCTTTAAGAACCATTGAAGAAGGCTGCATACGTGTAAGAGACCTGGGGACACTGCTAGGTTTCAGATTCACTATATAATGATAAGATAGAGGTCTAGGAACTTGATTTTAAGCTGTAAGGTATTTCCAAGGGCAGATGTGGAAGCTGACCATAATTTATTGGATATGAACTATAGATTAAAACTGAAGAACTTACAGTAAGGTAGTAAATTAAGGAGTTGGGACCTGGACAAGTAGAAAGAATCAGTTAGCGAGAGAGAGCGCTAGGCAACGAATGACTGAAGAAGGGGAAATGAATACAGTAGAAGACGGATGGATAGCTTTGAAAGATGGAATAGTGAAGGCAGCTGAAGATGAAATAAGTAAAAAGACAAGGCGTAGTAGAAATGCTTGGGTATCACAAAAGATATATATGGTGAATGAAGAAACTATAAACATGCAGGAAACGAAGCCGACAAAAGGGAATACAGACGTCTAAGAAATTAGATTGACAGAAAGTGTAAAATGGCTATGCTGGAACGGCGAGAGAATAAATGCAAGGCTAGCATGTATAACAAGGGAAAGATAAATGCCGCCTATAGGAAAATAAATAGACCTTTGGAGATAAGAAAAACAACTATATGAATATTAAGAGCTCAGATGGAAAACCAGTACTAAGCAAAGAAGGGAAAGATGAAAGGTGGAAGGAGTATATAGAGGGGCTATACAATGGAAACGAACTTGAGGGCAATGTTATAGAAAGGGAGGAGGAAACAGATGAAGATGAGATACGGTACTGCGAGAATTTGACAGAGCATTGAAAGACCAAAGTCTAGGAGGAGATCAGTGTTTAATGTCCCGTCGGCAAGGAGTCATTAGAGACGGAGCACAAGATCGGATTAGGGAAGGATGAGGAACAAAATCAGCCGTCCCTGTCAAAGAAACCATCTTGGCGTTTTTCTGAAGCAATTTAGGGAAATCACGGAAAACATAAATCAGGATGGCCGAATGTGAGTCAAGCGTGCTAACCACTGCGCCAAGTCGCTCGGTACCTAAGTCGAAACAAGGACCCTGGAGTAAAAGAAGTCCCTTAAAACTACTGATATCCTTGGAAGAGAAATCTATGACAAAACTATTCCACTTGGTGTGCAAGATGTTTGAGACAGGGAAAATATCTTCAACCTTCAAGAAAAATATAATAATTCCAATTCCAAACAACCAGCTGACAGGTGTGAGTATTACCCAACTATCATTATAATAACTCATGGTTGCAAAATACTGACATGAATTATTTAGAGGATTATAGAATAATAGGAAAACTGGTAGAAGCCGACCTCGGAGAAGATCATTTTGGTTTCTGGAGAAATGTAGGAACACGCGAGGCAACACTGACTTGCCTTAGAAGATAGGGTAAGAAAAAACAAACCTACGTTTATAGCATTTGTAGACTTTGAAAATTTTTTGACAGTGTTGACTGGAGTACTCTCTTTGAAATTCTGAAGGTAGTAGGGGTAAAATACAGGGAACGAAGGACTATTTACAACTTGTATAGAAATCAGTCTACAGTCGAGGGGCGGGAAAGAGAAGATGTGGTTGTGAAAGGAGTGAGGCAGGGTTGTAGCCTAAACCTGATGTTATTCAATCTGTACATTGAGCAAACGGTAAAGGAAACAAAAAAATAGAGTGGGAATTAAAGTTCAAGGAGAAGAAATAACAAGTTTGAGGTTTGTCGATGGTATTGTAATTCTGTCGGAGACGACAAAGGGCTTGGAAGAGCATGGAACGGAATGGGCAGTGAGTTTAAAGGAGGATACAGGATGATCACCACTAAAAGTAAAACGAAGGTAATGGAATATCTAATTAAATCAGGCGATGCTGAGAGAATTACATTAGAAAAGAACTCACTAAATGTAGTAGATGAGTTTCGCTATTTGGGCAGTTAAATAACTGATGATGGCCGAGGTAGGGAGGACATAAAATGTAGACTGCTGTCAGTCTACATTTTATGTCCTCCCTACCTCTGCCATCATCAGTTATTTTACTGCCCAAATAGCGAAATAGCAGCAAAATCGTTTCTGCAGAAGAGAAATTTGTGAATATCAGATATAAATATAATTGTTGGGGAGTCTTTTCTGGAGCTATATGTCTGAATTGTAGCCTTCTATGGGAGTGAAACGTGGACGATCACCAGTTCAGACAAGAAGAGAACAGAATTCAAAATGGTTCAAATGGCTCTGAGCACTATGGGACGTAACTTCTGAGGTCATCAGTCCACTAGAACTTAGAACTACTTCAACCTAACTAACCTAAGGACATCACACACATCCATCCCCGAGGCAGGATTCGAACCTGCGACCGTAGCGGTCGCGCGGTTCCGGCCTGAAGCGCCTAGAACCGCTCGGCCACCCAGGCCGGCAGAACAGAATTCTTTGAAATGTGGTGATACAGAAGAATGCTGAAGATTAGCTGGGTAGATAGCGTAATTAACGGAGAAGTGATTTTGTGCATAGCTGTAGTTTTGGTTGTGGACTTGTCTCCCACGTACTATGTACAATGTGAAATCTGACAATCGTTTGCCATTCATCGCACGTATGATATATTTTTAGTGTAGAATAGGACACGACCGTCCGATTCTTATTTTTTACGTTGGCTTGCTAATGACATGAGCCTATTTCACTTCTGCAGATTACAGTTTAAGCTGTCGAAACCGGTTAAGTAAACCAAATAAAGGTTTTCTTGTGCAGCTCACGATTGACTTTTTATCTTTGGTGTAATGAAGAAGTATTGAACAGAATTAGGAAAAGGAAATTTCTGGCATAACTGGACGAAAAGAAAGGATCGGTTGATAGGAAACTTTCTGAGGCATCGAGAAATCACAAATTTGTGGAACTGTTGGGGGTAAAAATTATAGAGAGAGACGATGAGATGAATGTAGTAAGAAGGTTCAGATGGACGTACGCTGCAGTAGTGATTCAGAGATGAAGAGGCTAGCAGAGGATAGAGTAGCGTGGGGAGCGGCACCAAACCAGTCTTCGCACTGAATAACACAACAATACCGCCAAGGTTTTCTGCAAACTACTTTAATAAACTGTTCTGTTATTTATTTTGCTGTCTATCCAGTCGCTGTCTTCACTTTCCCTAAATACAAGTCGATTGATTCTACGAATTCATTTGTACTATTTATTTTCCACTTGGTGATTATATATTATTTTAATACTGTTATAATTTATTTTTAAACCTACTCGCAAACTTTAGTTTCTTCCGTAAGAGATGGCACATTCTTACCTAATACGAAATCTATGTTGAAACAAGTTTACAAATACACACTTGTTATTATCTCTACAGTACAGACGTGGTATACGTCTCGTTTATCGAATATGATGCATTAAGGCAATTTACACAAAAAGCAAGAACCAGATAATGGGACCAAGTCCGGTTGTAGACAGTGTAAGCGAGAATCTGACCAACGCAGCAAACCGTAGCATGTCACTGAGCGTAGCAGTATCGGTCGTAGCAGAATCTCGATAAACATTACGAGCCCAAACACGCACTGGACTTTTTATTAGGCCCCGGAGACCACGGGTTCATGCTGCGTGGCGCCGGGAATGCGTGCTGCGCAGTGGAAGCATGCGGAACGGAGCAGCACCAATGACGTCATCTGGCAAACTTTGTCGTTCCAGTGGCTGACAACTACAGCATCTATCAGCTCCGTCAGTTCACAAGAGGGGTCGAATATATTTATGGCTGCATCATTTGCCCCTTTCTGTACCAGAGTCAGGATGAATTGTGAATAGTGCAAATAATTTTTACGCCCAGTTTTTTACTATATTTTTTGTTTTAAAAATTTTAATGGATCTAAACTGTTTGATTTTAATATCTCAGCACGTCTTCTGTTTTCTTCTTTACGTTCTAAAGCCTTAATAATAGACAGTGGGATCGACTTACAGGTATATCCACAACGAAGAGCCAAAGAAACTGGTACACCTGCCTAATATGGTTTATGGCCGCCGAGAGCACGCAGAAGTGCCGCAGCATGACGTGGCATGGACTCGACTAATGTCTGAAGTAGTGCTGGAGGGAACCGACACCAGCAATCCTGCAGGGCTTTCCATAAATCCGTAAGAGTACGAGTGCGTGGAGACCTCTTTTGACCAGCACATTGCGAGGCATCCCAGATATGCTCAATAATGTTCATGTCTGGGGAGTTTGGTGGCCAGCAAAAGAGTTTAAACTCAGAAGATTGTTTCTGGAGCCACTCTGTAGCAATTTTGGACGTGTGAGGTGTCGCTTTGTCCTGCTGGAATTGCCCAAGTACGTCGGAATGCACAATGGACATGAATGGATGCAGGTGATCAGACAGGATGCTTACGTACGTGTCACCTGTTAGAGTCGTATCTAGATGGATCAGGAGTCCCATATCACTCCAACTACACAAGCTTCACACTGTTACAGAGATTCCACCAACTTGAACAGTCCCCTGCTGGCACGCAGGGTCCGTAGACTCATGAGGTTCTCTTCATACCCGTACACGTCCATCTGCTTGATACAGATTTAAACGAGACTCACCCGACCCAGCAACATGTTTCTACTCATCAACAGTCCAAAGCTCGGTGTTGACAGGCCCAGGTGAGGCGTAAAGCTTTGTGTCGTGCAGTCATCAAAGGTACACGAGTGGGCCTTCGGCTCCGAAAGCCTATATCGAAGATGTTTCGTTGAATGTTTCATACGCTGACACTTGTCACTGGTCCAGCATTGAAATCTGGAGCAATTTGCGGAAGGGTTGCACTTCTATCACGTCGAACAATTCTCTTCAGTCGTCGTTGACCCCGTTCTTGCACGATTTTTTTCCGGCCGCATCGATGTGGGAGATTCGTTGTTTTATCGGATTCCTGATATTCGCGGTACACTCGTGAAATGGTCGTACGGGAAAATCCCCACTTCATCGCTACCTCTGAGATGCTGTTTCCCATCGCTCGTGTGCCGACTATAACGCCACGTTCAAACTCAGTTGAATCATGGTAACCTGCCATTGTAGCAGCAGGAACCGATCTAACAACTGCGCCAGACAGTTTTTGTCTTATATAGGTGTTGCCGACCACAGCCCCGTATTTTGCCTGTTTACATATATCTGTATTTGAATACGCATACCTATACCAGCTTCTTTGGTGCTTCAGTGTATTTCAATCACCTACAATTTCGTGTATCTATGTTTTATGACGGACGCTGGCGGTGCCTGGGTTGAGACGGTAGACTCGAATTCGTGAAAGACAGGTAGTTCAAATTGCCACCTCACAATATTGTTACACTTTTACACAGTGAGAGCGATAAACTGAGAGGTTAATGTGAAAAATGGCCCGTGAACATTTATTATCTTAATATTAGAAATTCTGAAAACCAGTATCCGACAACTTTGTACCACACCAAAATATTCATAAAAATGTTACACAGTCTGCATCAGCAGTTTCCATTAATACAAAAATGGTTCAAATGGCTCTGAGCACTATGGGACTAAACCATTAATACAATTAGCAATTATGTGATCTCGATGTAATGACAATATCTGCGTTTACCCATTGATAGTATCGGTGGCTCTCATACAGATAGATTTATTTGTATATATCTTCATCCGCAGCTTACAGCCCATCAGTTACAAATGGTACTTCCTCACCATCAAACTAAAACAAAAAATCTCTTTTGGCAGTTAGTACACATAAGTCGATAATTTTGCTTATCTGATGAACAGACTACAGTAACATCGCTCCAAGATAGCAATAAGTGCAATATACGAGGAGAAGTCAAAAAGTAAAGGGACTTTGGCAATTTCTCGCCGTAGGGCGTGGTAACATGCTAGTATCCAGAGCTGAAGTACTGTCGTCTACAACAATTCTATACAACGTGTCACTCTTATTCCCGCATTAGTCGTTGTACTGTAGTAGACCGTGAAACATGTCAGCTCCGTTGTCTGCTCCAAGGAGGAAACGTGGGCAGTGATTCGTTTTCTGTTTGCGTAAGATGTTAAACCTGCGGAAATTATTCGTCGAATGCAAGCGCAGTATGGTGGCAGCTGTTTATCGCCAACCTAGATCTACAAATTGATAGCGCGCTTTAAACAGGGAATAACTCTATGTGACGAGGAAAGATCGGGCAGGCCATCGACCTCACCAACTTAGGACAATTTGGAAGTCTTTGAGGGTATGGTGTTAGGAGAATCACAGTGGACGATATCACCAATACGTTACATATCAGTCATGGTTCAGCGTATTCCATCTTACACGATAGGTTAAATTTTCAAGAAGTTTGTGCAAGGTGGGTACCGAAAGCATTGTAAGCGCAGCATGAAGTGCAAAGATTGGACATCTCTCGTAAACACTCGACCCGTTATCATCGAGATTGAAATTTTTTTTAAAGCAAATCATTAAATGAGTGCATCGTCATGAATCGCAAAGTAAGGCTGCGGGCATGGTTTGCAAACACCCATCATCACCAAAAGTTAAGGAATTTAAATGTCAACCATCAGCTGGTGAGATTATGCAAGCACTATTCTGGGACATGGAAGGTGTGGTAGCCGTTGATTTCACCCCAATAGGCAAAACTGTGCACAGCGACCACTTTTGCGATGTGTTGTGAACTAAACTGAAAACTGCAATCAGATCTAAACATTGCGCAAAACTTCGAAAATGTGTCATCCTGCAGTAAGACTATTCTCGGTCACATTCTTCCAAACGGACGGCCGAAGCAATAAAGGAGTTGGGATTTGAATTTCTGGAACACCCGCCTTACACTTTAGACCTGGCTCCAAGTGATTTCCATATGTTTGGACCATTGAAGAAAGCGCTCAGGGCAAGATGGTTTTCAACCAATACGGAAGCCATTGATGTGGTGCAAAATTGGCTACAGGTGCAACTAAAAAACTGTTTTCATATGGAATCGAAAACCTCGTGAAACGTTGGACTAAGTGCGTTGATTTGTAGGGAAGCTATGTAAAAAATAATGCATGTTTCAGTTTTCTATCATTAGAATAAATATTCCTTTTCTCAAAATTCCCATTACTTTTTGACTTTCCCTTGTATATGCATACCACCCTCTGAAGGATTCATAAAGTAAATTTCCTACAAGAACATAAAGTTACGATTTTCCAGCTCATTTAAGATACAGAACAACCATTAACATTACATTAATTATCAGTTAAAACTACACTCAGTGCTCGGTGTTAAACACTTCAAAGAGGCACACTGGTCACCATGTTAAAAATGATAACTTTAAAAGAACTTCATCGAGACCAATAATTTAAATATAATCATAATAATAAGAACAACTCTTCCACAGAAAGAGAACTTGCAAAAAATCTATTTTACGTTAGTACCTAGGACTATAACTGAAATCCTTAACTGAGGTTAACCTGAAATAACCAAAAATCAGAATAAACACAGCCACTTAAGACTCACGCACTCAAACAAACCGTAAACTGAAGAAGACGCGGTGTAGTAACTAACGCAATGGATACCGGTACGCTAGCTGCGACAAAATGTGATGCACGCAGTACCAACAATCGACGTTCTTGTTTACTTTTTAAAAAAAATAAAAACGAAAAAGACGCTACATCTGCTGGATATGAAACAGACAAATTAACATGCGATCATTCGTAGGGAACTGTAATGAAACCAGCGTGGCGCCCACCCGCAAGGTTTGTTCTAAGCCAATACTTGCAAATGGAAATACAGTCAGTCGAGAATCAAAACCCAGACCACGACAGGTCAAAATAAACGCTAGTAGCCGAATGCGTGGCCAGAGAGTTCCTTAAACTCAACTCACAACACTCAGCCCAAATTATATGCCACGAAACATCGCTGACTAGGGCCCAGTACAAAGGTGTAATCTTCTTATATAGTAGTTTCGCCACACTCACAAGTTGAAGTACTTTACAAGAGGATACAGCCAAATTCACTGTCTTAAAATTATAAAGCACATTTCAATTGATCAAAATGGAACATATAAATTCAATTTACGAAATTGTTGAACGAATTATATCTCTTCTCGCACATGTTCCCTCGCGGTAATTCATTTACTATCAAAGAAATTGTTTTAATGACAGCCATTGCCGAAACCCACATCTCGTAAATATAGAGGTTGCAAAAAGAATTAATACTTTCAGTGCTTCCTTGCCCAAGCTTGGAAACTCTTTCCTTAATGAATACCGCAACTTTGACAATGTCATTGACGAAAACTTCACTCGTAATGAAGAATCTGATCAAAGTTTTAGGATAGCAACATACCGTTGTCAACGGCTTGGTCAAGTATATCCGCAGTGCATCGCGCTGTATGTAAGTTCCAGGATAGCTGTTGACAAATGTCGCATTGCAAGTACCGAGTCTGGTGAAGTTGGTACACCACTTTCGATAAATATAATTTTTTTTTTCGGAGTTCTTGACAGATATTCTGTAATTCTGTAGTCCCCTGTACAACATTTGAATAGTTCTGCAGAATTTAGGAATATTGGAGGCAGCGGAAACTTATTTTCCAGTTTGTAACACGATAAAGGCGACATCAAGGCGACATATATACTTCAGAATATTTATTAAACAGAAGAATATCGTGGGATTCGTGAGATCAAAGTTTTTCGCGACGGCACTCTTGTGTAAAACACTCCCGGACTTCTTGCCGCGACAATTCAGGGTAAAACCTCGAGCTTTCGACTATTACCACGATCGTTTACGTCCGAAGCAACTGACTATCCAAACCGTTTTTTTTTTCCTATATTGAGTTTCGATTCCCCCTAAAGGGGGCGGGCTGGCAGCAGCTTATTACGCCGCTCTTCAGCCTACAGAATTTGTTTTAAAAAGATGAAGATAATAAAAAAATAATAACAATTGGCGATAAAATCGGTGACTTAAAGGTAAAATGGCAGAAAATTCTGGAGCTTAAAACATAAAACACAGGGTTGATGATGCTAATAAAATACACAGGAAGCAGAAAATAATAGACAGACAATTAAAAAGCACGGCGACAGTCTGGGTTCAGTTCGCAAGAGATATAAAATGCACACCCAGCGACAGCATGATTTCTGTTCGCAACACTGTGGAAAGACGCACAACACTGAACACTCACTTAAACACTGCACTAAAAAGTTGGCACAAATATGACATACCACACCTGAGAGCAGGTGGGGGGAAACTGGTCAGATGACGGGAAAAAAGGGGGGGAAGGAGAGGAAAAGTGAAGGGGGAGGGGGGAAAGGAGCCAATGGAAGATGAGGATCCATAAGAGGGGTGGGGGTGTTGAGCAGACGTGCCAGAGAGTGGGGAAGGCAGAGGAGGGGAGTACAAAAGGACTCGGGGGGGGGGGGGGAGGAGAAAGAAGATAGGGAGAGGGTAGGTGGGGAGAAAACACAGGATGGAAGGGGGGAGGAAGAGGGAGCCCAGGGAAAGGACGGAGGAAAGGAGGGGGGTGAGGATAAGAGGTGATAGGAGGGATAAATGGAGGGGGAGAGGACACCGTCCGGGAGGGGGGTTGATGGAAGCCACCTTGGGAAAGGAGATGTAGGGTGTAGAGATGGAGGGCAGGGGGGATACAACAGTGAAGACGTGGCAGAGGCTGGGGATGGGAGAGGAGAGGAGCAACCAGGGGGTGAGGATGCGGATATGTTCGAGGAAGAGGAGCAGATGGGGGAAAGGAATGAGATCATAGAGGATCCGCGTGGGGGATGGGAGGCGTATGCGGAAGGCGAGGAGGCGGAGTGCATGACGCTCAAGGATCTGGAGGGACTAATAGAATTTGGGGGGGGGGGGGGGGGGGCAGATATCCAGGCAGGACTGGCATAACAGAGGATGGGACGGATTAAGGATTTGTAGGTGTGGAGGATGGTAGAGGGGTGCAACCCCCATGTCCGGCCAGAGAGGAGTTTGAGGAGTCGGAGGCGGTTGTGGGCTTTGGATTGGATGGAGCGGAGATGAGGGATCCAGGTGAGGTGACGGTCAATGGTGAGGCCAAGGTTATCCAAACCGCTGCTGTGGTGGCCTAATATAGCAAGTAGACGACTTCTGATTGGTCAGTAATTACGTAATGCTGTCACAGATGGTGTCAACGTCTGCGCTGGTGGCCCCACCGTTCCCATAGTGGCGTAAACATTGAGGCGCATACCTCTCTTCTCTGAATCGAGAGCTTGCTTCCATGTACCCCTAAGATTATATCTGCTGTCGCGGCTGGAGTTCCTGTCGCACACTCTTATTCCCACAGCCTCTTTAATTACAGAATCCCAGTATGTAGGAGACTGAGGCAGAACTTTTGTTAAGTCAAACAATATTTTATGTTTCTTCGTAAGGCAGTGTTCAGCAACTACAGATTTCTCCAGTTCACTGGCTTCTGTTAAAAGAAAAGTCGAAGATTAGGATGGCATGTCTTTGAAGCTTGTTCGTAAAAGGACGTACCAATCAGACAACAAAGAACACATGAACTAAGAAGGCCGTAAGTTATATGTTGCAAAAATGCAAGGTTTTATATAACTGCTGATTATAGTTTAGGGCTTTACTTGTCAAAAGACATCAAACATATAGACAACGAATATATACTACTATAATAGGTTGACTGTAATGGGTGCATAGGTTCTATGTATATAGCGCAGACGCCAATGATTACTACTCATTTTTATCTGTAGTCCTTAAGTTGACCATTTCTGAAGTTGTTGCCACTTTCAACAGCTTAATCGCTCAATGAAAAGGTTACAACTTTTCTCTCACTTATTTCCGCTTTTTAATTTATCCAATGTTATTGATATGTAAATAGGAATGATTATATAAAGCTCGTTGGCTATTTCATGACTATTATATTGTTCATGTCTTTAACTTTATAATTTTATGGTGTTGTATGGAGGTTGTGAATGTAATCGGATTTCAATGCATGTGTATTCCTTCAGTACGCTCACCCCTTGCAGACCAGAATACAGATATACAATTTTAATTTTTAATGCATCTCAGTGTACAACACCGATCATGTTTGACCATACCTACACCTGCATATTTCTTACTATCTATTTTTTGTATGACTACTATGTAGGATCTATACGTGTCTAAACATCCCAAACAATCTATTCACTAACAGTGTAGAGATCATTATATAACAGCGCCATATAGTTTTGAAAATTCGCACCTGACATTTACAATTAGCTTTAAGCAATATTTTTTTAATTCATATTATTAAATAATCGCTGCATTAACGTTTGTTTCTCAATGTTGTACGATGATCGCGTAACGAAAATTACTTTTGTAATGCCAAACTACTATACATCATAATCGCAATGCATGCAGTGCCATCTGTCGGTCTTCTTTCCATAAAGCTTTCTGGAGTACATTCTAATTAGTTTCCATTTACATGTCATGATATTAAGAGTGACGAGGTATATAGTCTCTATATATGCTAGACCGATGGTTTTCAATCTTCTTGAGTTCGTGGCTCCCCTGCCCAACTATGTTGTTTCCGTAGCTCGCCTGTAGAATATCCTGTAAAAACTGAAATAATTAATAAAAAAGAGTTACGAATAAGGTACTACACCCCTCGATGCGACACTTGATCTTGCTTCTTGTTATACAACATGCCAAATCTTGGCACCAAATGAGATACGGCTATCCACATTTCCTTCTCCACACAAGAGTATTGATCTGTACTTGGTTTTAATGACAGTCATTCCCGAAACCCAAATCTCGTAAAGGTAGGAGGTTGCAAAAGGAATTAATACTTTCAGTGCTTTCTTGCTCAAGCTTGGAAACTCTTTTCGTACTGAATACCAAAACATTGGCAATGCCATTGGTGAAACCTTCACTCGTAATGAAGAATCTGATCAAAGTCTTCTGAACTCTTCTTCTTCTGCAGTATTGAAATCATGAGGATTTTGAATCCACTGAAATCAATCACAGTTTTCAGGAAAGTATTTTTGAAAGTGAAGATGAAGTTCAGATAAACGTCCTACGGAAGAAAAAATGGTTCAAATGGCTCTGAACACTATGGGACTTAACTTCTAAGGTCATCAGTCGCCTATAACTTAGAACTAATTAAACCTAATTAACCTAAGGACATCACACAAATCCATGCCCGAGGCAGGATTCGAACCTGCGACCGTAGCGGTCGCTTGGCCCCAGACTGTAGCGCCTAGAACCGCACGGCCACTCGGACGGTAAAATATTTTCAAATGGTTCAAATGGCTCTGAGCACTATGGAACTTAACTTCTAAGGTCATTAGTCCCCTAGAACTTAGAACTACTTAAACCTAACTAACCTAAGGACATCACACACATCCATGCCCGAGGTAGGATTCGAACCTGCGACTGTAGCGGTCGCGTGGTGCCAGACTGAAGAGCCTAGAACCGCTCGGCCACACCGGCTGGCTATATTTTTAAAATTTATCTTTTAAGTGCACTAATGCGTAATGTACCGATTTATTGATTTTCATATTCGTTTCATTCTCCTCAGTTAATAGCCACGTGTGCTCGCTCAGACGTTCTGTTCCTCAAGTATCTGATAACTACGGAAATGGAACTGCCGTGTGGCTAGGGCCTCCCGTCGGGTAGACCGTTCGCCTGGTGCAAGTCTTTCGAGTTGATTCCACTTCGGCGACTTCTGCGTCGATGGGGATGAAATGATGATAAGGACAACACAACACCCAGTTCCTGAGCGGAGAAAATCCCCGACCCAGCCGGGAATCGAACTTGGGCCGTAAGGTATAACATTCCGTAGCGCTGACCACTCACCTACCAGGGGCGGACACTGTTAACTGATTCTATGCAAATACCTTGGGGCGCTTTTTGATTACTGATTGATCAAAACCTCGTTATCTTTTCGATTTTAAAGATCTTCAAAGCAATGACGTGTGCTGTCTCGTCAAAGTTTTTTTTTAAAAAAAGTCTTGTTTCTTATCAGTTCTTAAGTTTCGACGATCTCCCAGCATATACGTGGGTTGCCCAGAAAGTAATGCACCGCATTTTCTTTCTCAGCCGAAAATAATGCTACGAATGCGAAACGTTACGCATGTACACTACTGGAAATGGAAAAAAGAACACATTGACACCGGTGTGTCAGACCCACCATACTTGCTCCGGACATTGCGAGAGGGCTGTACAAGCAATGATCACACGCACGGCACAGCGGACACACCAGGAACCGCGGTGTTGGCCGTCGAATGGCGCTAGCTGCGCAGCATTTGTGCACCGCCGCCGTCAGTGTCAGCCAGTTTGCCGTGGCATACGGAGCTCCATCGCAGTCTTTAACACTGGTAGCATGCCGCGACAGCGTGGACGTGAACCGTATGTGCAGTTGACGGGCTTTGAGCGAGGGCGTATAGTGGGCATGCGGGAGGCCGGGTGGACGTACCGCCGAATTGCTCAACACGTGGGGCGTGAGGTCTCCACAGTACATCGATGTTGTCGCCAGTGGTCGGCGGAAGGTGCACGTGCCCGTCGACCTGGGACCGGACCGCAGCGACGCACGGATGCACGCCAAGACCGTAGGATCCTACGCAGTGCCGTAGGGGACCGCACCGCCACTTCCCAGCAAATTAGGGACACTGTTGCTCCTGGGGTATCGGCGAGGACCATTCGCAACCGTCTCCATGAAGCTGGGCTACGGTCCCGCACACCGTTAGGCCGTCTTCCGCTCACGCCCCAGCATCGTGCAGCCCGCCTCCAGTGGTGTCGCGACAGGCGTGAATGGAGGGACGAATGGAGACGTGTCGTCTTCAGCGATGAGAGTCGCTTCTGCCTTGGTGCCAATGATGGTCGTATGCGTGTTTGGCGCCGTGCAGGTGAGCGCCACAATCAGGACTGCATACGACCGAGGCACACAGGGCCAACACCCGGCATCATGGTGTGGGGAGCGATCTCCTACACTGGCCGTACACCACTGGTGATCGTCGAGGGGACACTGAATAGTGCACGGTACATCCAAACCGTCATCGAACCCATATTTCTACCATTCCTAGACCGGCAAGGGAACTTGCTGTTCCAACAGGACAATGCACGTCCGCATGTATCCCGTGCCACCCAACGTGCTCTAGAAGGTGTAAGTCAACTACCCTGGCCAGCAAGATCTCCGGATCTGTCCCCCATTGAGCATGTTTGGGACTGGATGAAGCGTCGTCTCACGCGGTCTGCGCGTCCAGCACGAACGCTGGTCCAACTGAGGCGCCAGGTGGAAATGGCATGGCAAGCCGTTCCACAGGACTACATCCAGCATCTCTACGATCGTCTCCATGGGAGAATAGCAGCCTGCATTGCTGCGAAAGGTGGATATACACTGTACTAGTGCCGACATTGTGCATGCTCTGTTGCCTGTGTCTATGTGCCTGTGGTTCTGTCAGTGTGATCATGTGATGTATCTGACCCCAGGAATGTGTCAATAAAGTTTCCCCTTCCTGGGACAATGAATTCACGGTGTTCTTATTTCAATTTCCAGGAGTGTATTATTTGAAGTCTCCTGAGTGAGCGCGCCAAGTTTCCGTCATTTCTGACAGATAGCGTAGCTGTAGGACAGTTTCAAAGTGGCGTCTGTAGGTGATGTACGTAGCAAGCAACGTGCCGTCATTGAATTTCTCACAGCAGAGAAAGAAACTGTGGGGAATATTCACAAATGCTTGTGCAAAGTCTATGGAGCACCTGCTGTTGACAGAAGCAAAGTTAGTCGCTGAACATGGAGAGTGACGTCATCAGAAGGCGGTTAGGCTTAGCTCCACAATTTGCAGCGGTCGGGGAGACCATTCACGGCTTCACACCTGACACATTGCAGCGAGCTGACGTCATTCGCGAGGACAGACGCATTACGACTCGGCAGTTGGCGCTACATCTGCCAATCAGCAAAGGAAGTCCACACAATGAATCACTGGCTCTGCCACCAGGACAAGGATTGGTATTGACAGGGCATACACGTCCTTGTTTTGCGCTGAAGGAAGGCCATAGAACGGGATGGAGATTACGTGGAAAAATAGGGTGTGTAGATAAAACACCATTCATTCATGTGCGTAATTATCATTATGTTCAATAAAGAATTCTTGAAGAAAAAAAATGCGCTGCATTATATTCTGGGCAACCCTCGTAGTTGCCGCTGTTGCTGATACAGATCTGTTAAGTTTAGCACGCAGTTCCTGAGCTGCTGTGTCGGCATTCGATAATTTTCCAAACAAATTTCCACTTCCCCCACTATATGACACTTTGATGCATAGTTAACTTACACATCCGAAAATTATAAAAGTAAGATATTAATCCTGGTTTGACAAATGATCGTTTACTACCAGTTATTTCATGCTAGTAATACCCACATAAATATATAATTTTCTGTAAACGAACTGGAAACCAAGACATTCTATTTTATAAGACTACAAACCCTTCCCTCGAAAGTGAATGACTATTGGAATTGTCCACGCTAGGTCGTAAACAGGTTCCGTAATCCATACTTGTCTTTAGCTCGGCATGGTCTCTCTCTGACTGGTTTGTGGTCACCGGCCTCTTGCATCAGCCAGCTAATATGATATGTAAAGGCTTTTTTTTTAAATTACCGCTACCAGTCACAAACTTTGTCAACTATTGTATTACTTATTTATTTAGCGACATGTTTCGAAGTAAACCTCATCTTCAGGCTAAACGGCACTACAAAAACAACTTTAAAATAAGGCCATACTGATGTTATATAGTCTTTTCGTAAATACTGGGGTCATCCACGGAAGAAGAAAAAACTTAGTAAGGGGTTATGTCACTTTGGAAGCTGGACTGATGTTTGCACGAAAATGTTTTGTAACGGTCACTCACTTTTTTCTTCTGGCGTGGCAGTCTTGTAGTGATGCGCTGGGATGCCTCCATTTCTGTGTCTCTCCTGGCCACTGTTCACAAATTGTCACTAATATAGCAGTAACTTGGAAACACGATCACAAACAGTTCTGTAGCGCAGTGGGCAAGCTGGCGGTCGAAATACAGCTGGCTTCGATTTGACTATCGATTTGTCGATCTATGTGGTGTAAGATGTTTACCTGTCTTCTGCGCGTCTTGTTATCGTATTACAGATGTAGGTTGACGAAATACATTACAAATTGAGCACCTGTTTCAGGGCATTGTCCCTCAAGGTCACCCTCCCTTCCCCTGCACCAGGTCGAAGACATAGATCATTGTTTCAACAGAGACAAAATACTCTCATGTTCAGAACAAACAGAACATTTTGAACGACTAGAGACAGAACGTTCATATTCACAGGACATGTATATTAGTACGTTCTGCACAAACGATTAGCATTTGAACCATGTCAGCCCGCGGGTTCAAGGTCAACATCGATATTGTGGTGTAATACCATCTACCAGTAAAATGTATCTGCAGCTCTCGTTTTCCCTATAACACGAAGGTACTGTATCAGTGCAAACGTGCAGGATGCCTTGCAAACATATGCACAACCTGTACTGTCAAATCACTGAGTTTGAAAGAGGGCTCATTATTAGCATGAGAGAATGTGATGCATCCATCTGGGAAATTGCTGCTCATACGGAATGAAGTGTTTTGGTAGTGCAACGGGTGTGTGCAGTGTGGTTCATGGAAGGCCATAGAACATGAAGAGATGGATCAGGTCGCACCACCTAGACCACCCGCTGAGAAGATCGGCACCTCGCCCAAATGTCATTGCAGGACAGATCTGCGTCCTCCTCGGCCCTGGTGCAACACTGTAACACAATTGTACACTATCAGGGGTGAAGGTCCGTCGCCATTTATTATGGTATCGGTTATGTGCACATTGTCCACTTCTCTGCTACCTTTGATGAATGTGCAGAAACATGCTGGATAGCAATGGTGTATGGAACGGCATCACTGGGGACAGGAATGGCAGCAGATAGTGTTTGCAGACGAATTCTGGTTCTGTATGTTTGAAAACGATGGCTGCATTTTGTTTCACCGCAGACAGGGGGAGCGGAACCACAGTGACTGCATTCACACAAGATACAGCGCCATCTCAAGGCCATATGGAGTGGGGTGCTATTGGGTACAACCACAAAAAAAAGTTGGTGCGTTTATAGGGCACTGCGGCCAATGTGTCCTACGTCAGTGACTTCCTTTGACTCATAGCCATGCTCTTTCTGCACAACACCTCAGATGCCATTTTCAGCAAGACAATGTATGACAACGTGTTGCTGCTTGAGCACGTGCCTTTCTGCTGTCACAGGTTGTCAGTATTTTCCCTTGGCCCACCAAATCACCAGACTTTTTGCCAACCGAAAATATGTAGGATATGGCGAAACGACGAGTGCAGTGCTGACACAGAGGAACTTTCACCCCAGGTGAATGCAGCATGTGTGGTTACACCACAGGACGCCATTCGAGCCTTATACACATCGATGCCATTATGCATAGAACAAGTATCATAATCTATGCCGGACCCCATTCCTACTAAACCATAGAACACATGCTGACCCGAGGTGACTGAAATGCTAATCATTTCTGCAGGATATACTAATGTAAATGTGCTGTGAATATGAACATCCTGTCTTATTTGTTCAAGGTGTTCTGTTTTTCTGAATATGAGTGCACGTTTCTACCCCCCCCCCCCCCCGGCAGATCCAGGCCTGTCTGTGCTATTCACAGCCAGGGCAAAAGGTGCTCCGAGTGCTCCATCTTCAAAGTAAGCCAAATGCTCCAGCAATCACTCCTGAATGATACACAGCTGAAATATCAGAAGAAGAAGTGGAACTTATGCGGCTGCACACCCAAAATTTAACAGAGCTGTCATTGTGCCAAAAAATCGTAAAGATACACATCAGGACAAAAGATGTTTGTTTTCCCTACATGTCCAAGCCAGTCTCCTAGACAAAGGTTGCCTATCTGAGCCTGTTGGTTGGATAAACATGTCTTAAAACCCACAAGTAATAACCTATAGAAACCTCCCTGCTGACCTGCTTTCAGTTCAAATTCGAATTCAATTTGAAATCGAAGCAAACTTTCCTCAAGTTTAAAAAATGACCTCTCCACTTGTGCTATGCTGGGAACGTATATGTCTTTAACACCACACCAGGAAAGAGTCCTCTATGCTGCCCCCAGGCCATGAACCTGTTTAGTCACAAAGTTCACCATCAGCTGTGCCAGGACAGAGAGCCCTAAGGCTGTCACAAGATCCAAGCATGCTGCTGTCAGAGAGCCAGCACCGCCAATGCAAGTGCTGCGCTACACCAGCCAAGAACCAAGAATTATGTCACAGTTGGCCAGTGACAGGTAAGCACACAGAGACATCTACTACCAATTCGATAGCCTGACATGAAGTGGAGGACAGAAGTTCCAACTTCCACCACCAGAATGCCATTGTGATGGCACTGCACACCCTCTAACATCACAATTCACATTACCCAGTTAAAATGATGGGAAACATGAAAAATACAGGAAGCACACTTGCACTTGAACCCGTATTGAAAATGACAGGGGAATTCATCTAGGTCCAAATAACCTGTTACCCACACATACGTTATTCGTGGATACTGAAAAATCAGGAGATGCTTACTCGTACTCCTTCTGGTGGACACTTGTGCTGTAATTCCAAGACCAAAACTAAAAAAAGATTAAGGTGCTACACTTGTAATATTCGTCACAAAAATTTTGTTTCTGGAACAGATGACAACTACTACGGAGGCCATAACCTAGCCAGCCGCCACAGAGACGTCAAACACATCAACTTATATAGATATATATATAAAAAACATTTGAGAGCTGAGCAAGTTTATGTGAACTGACAAGCTGAATCTTAACTATAAAAAAGCATTAAATACATATGACGGGAAAGAACGGCATTTTTATGAGAGTGCTGGTCCATTTCGAGCATTTTAACACAAAAAGCTCTATCAGGGTAAGGCATTCTCCTTCAGAGAGCAGGCTGTGAGGGAAAGTCACAAAGGCCGTCAGGTAAATGCAGTATTTCTCGATTTCCGAAAATCGTTTGACTCAGTACCACACTTATGGTTATTATCAAAAGTACGATCACATAGAGTATCAGACGAAATATGTGACTGAATTGAGTAATTTATGGTAGGGAGGACGTAGCATGTAATCATGGATGTAGAGTCATTGACAGATGTAGAGATCAATTCGGGTGTATGCTGGAGATGTGTGTGGGGTCCATTACTGATCATGTTGTGTATTAATGATCTTGCTGACAATATTAATAGTAATCACAGACATTCTGCAGGTGACGCAGTTAACTACAACGAAATAAAGTCTGAACGAAGCTGTACAAATATTCAGTGATACCATGATAAGATTTAAAAGTCGTGTGTTGAATGGCAACTTGCTTTAAATGTTCAAAAATTTAAAACTGCGCACTTCACAAAACGAAAAAAACATGGTAGCTTATGAATATAATATTGGTGAGTTTCAGATGCAATCTGTTAACTCATACGTTCGCAGGTTCAAATCCTGCCTCGGGCATGGATGTGTGTGATGTCCTTAGGTTAGTTAGGTTTAAGTAGTTCTAAGTCTAAGGGACTGATGTTAAGTCCCATAGTGCTTAGAGCCATTTGAACCACTTTGTAAACTCATACAAATACTCGAGTGTAACACTTAGTAGGGACACGAAATGCAACGATCACATAGGCTCAGTTGTGGGTAAAGCAGGTAGCAGCCTTCAATTTACTCGTATTGGTAGAAAACTAGGGAAATGCAACCAGTCTGCGAAGGAGATTGCTTTCAAATTACCTGTGCGACCCGTCCTAAAAGACTGTTGAAGCGTGTGGGAGTCATATCAGATAGGACTAGCTGGGGATATTGAACATGTACAGAGAAGGACACCGCGAGTGGTGAGAGGTTTTTATGCCTCATGCGAAAGTGTCACTGAGATACTGAAGTGGAAGACTCTTGGAGACAGACAGAAACTATCCCGAGAAAGTCTACTAACAAAGTTTTAATAGCAGACTTTAATTGATGACTCTAGCAATATACTACAACCCCGTACATATTGTTCGCATAGGGATCGTGAGGATGAGACTAGATTAATTACAGCATGCACAGAGGTATTTAAACATTCATTTTTCTTGTTTTCCATACGTGAATTGAATGAGAAAAAGCCCTAATAACTGCTACAGTGGGACATACTCTCTCCCATGGACTTAACAATGGTTTGCAGACTGTAGACGTGATGTAGAAGAAGACGTGCATATCGGTAGCACATATCCATCGAGAGGCGTATGTCTGTTGCAAACACCAGAGCGACCAGTGATGCGTAGTGTCAGAAGGAAAAATCATACGGTGTTGGTGTAAGCTGTTGATGGAGAAGTCTTCTGACTCTGGAAGGACGTAACCACATCACAGACATGGGAACGGTTGTTGTACATGTCAACAGAACTGTGTCTTGAGCTGGTAAACCTTACATAAGGCTGAAAGAAATCTTAGGGTGCGATCTGAAACACCCAACTGCTATTACCTTTTGTGTGCATCATACGGAATGAGCTTCAGGCATTCTAAACCATCCGAGTCGAAACATCCTAAGTCTGCAGTCAAGGGATGTTTAACTAATAGAATAACCTATGTTATAACACTTGACTGTAGCCGACCTCCCCTCTGAAGTTTAATTTTCGAACATGACTTAGGTGCACACTTGATCCCGCAAGTGTCAGTTCATCTGCTGCCACTAATAATCAGCAATGCCAGTCCTAACAAACTTGAATGAGAGCAAAATAGGAACCAGTCCTTACAGATATACTAGAGGATACAGATATATTGTATCTAGTGTTGCACCAAAATACATAGTTTATGTGGACACTGCATATGTTAAAATGTAATCTAGGAAGAATAACTAAAAATGAGACTCCTTGATGCAGCGTTTGATACGCGCGTTTTGGAGCAGCACACGTAAATGTTTCCAGACAACCTTCATGGTACATTGGAGCATGGTACACAGAATTGCTTCCAGGATTTAAGTATCTCAACGTCGACACCATTAGCATTGCGTAGCCCACCAATTAATGTAGTGTTACTCTCTGCAACGTTAAATGTTTTCTTATAGGTTTGCCGTCAGATCGGGAGTTAAATGTAGCGTTAATTTTTTGAATACCCACGGCCTGCTGAGATGGCAGTAGTGCTGTCAGATTATGACTGATGTCAGTTGTGTTAGAACTTACCACAAATAACTGCAATTTTCTCCTCTCAAACGCTGGTGCTGTTACTGGATTACCAGACAGCATGTCTGAGAACTAACCAAAAACCATGAAAATAAATATACATCAACAACGCGAATACCATGCCATACACTTATTTTTAGAAACCTGGTGTATGTCAGTATGTGATATCCTTACCTGTGCACGTTCTATGGAATTGTCTGGCGTGAACAACTTTCTAATTTCCGAGAACCTCTATTGTCAGTCTACTTGCTGGGCGTGTAAGCGCGCCCTTGGTAACAGTAGCCGTTTTTTAGATGAAGAAGGGCATTGTGTAATGTGACTGACGATTCAAAGTGACGCACTGCCTTGGCAGGGCTTTGTGTGCTTGAAGAAACCTCGCTATTGGGCAGCCATGTAGGCATATTCCAATATTCGTGATCATATATGATTTGGCGGGAAGAAATAGCTGATTCTAAGTTTCTGAAAAAATAGTAAAGAAAGAGATCGGATCGGAGTCCGTGGTCAGACGCACTAATGAGCGCACCTGTACAGTATGGCCGGCCGGCGTGACCGAGCGGTTCTAGGCACTTCAGTGTGGAACCGCGCAACCGCTACAGTCACAGGTTCGAATCCTGCCTCGGGCATGGATGTGTGTGATGTCCTTAGGTTAGTTAGGTTTAAGTAGTTCTAAGTTCTAGGGGACTGATGACCTCAGAAGTTAAGTCCCATAGTGTTCAGAGCCACTTTTTTTCTTTACAGTATGTTTGGAGATACGGAGCTGTTCGCATCTTGAGTATATCAGCCATTTTCGTTGGCGACTGACAGCGGAGCGCATTTTAGCAGGTAAGCTCGGTGCAGAGTTGCGATGACGGCGCGACCTTCGACCTGTACCACAGATCCATTCGCATGATGGCACAGCTGTCGGTGAATAGTTATGATGAACATAATTAGCAACACCGCACTTGCGGAAATCAATACCTTCAACTGTCTCAGGTCCAGCATTGCTGTGGTGAATGAACGAGTTTTTCAATTACGAGGGTTGCCTGGAAAGTAATAACATTTTTTCTTCAATAATTCTTTATTGAACATAATGATAATTACATGCACGGAAGAATGGTGTTTTATCTACACACCCTATTTTTCCACATAATCTCCATAACATTCCTCCAGTGCAAAACAAGGGCGTATGAGCCCACTCGGTATCAGTCCTTGTCGTGGTGGCGGAGCCAGTGATTCACTGTCTGAGCTTCATTTGCTGATTGAGAGATGCAGCGCCGACTGCCGAGTCGTAATGCGCTGGCCCCCGCGAATGACAACATCAGCTCGCTGCAACATGTCAGGTGTGACAGCTATGGATGGTCTCCCCAACTGCTGTAAATCGTGGTGCTCCCCGGAATCGCCTTCTGATGACCCCACCCTCCGTGTGCAGCGATTATCTGTACTTCTGTGGACAGCAGATGCTGCATAGACTCTGCTCAAGCGTTTGTGAATGTTCCTCACAGTTTTGTCTCTGCAGTGAGAAGTTCAATGACGCCACGTTGCTTGTAACGACACCACCTACAGACGCCATTTTGAAACTGTCCTGCAGCTACGCTAACTGTCGGAAGTGACGGAAACTTGGCGCGCTCACTCAGGAGACTTCAAATAATATATATATAACGTTTCGCATTCGTAGCATTGTTTTCGGCTGCGAAAAAAATACGATGCATTACTTTCTGGCCAACCCTCGTACTATCTGGTCAACAGTCACTGTTTTTCGTTTGGAGTTAACAAGATTCGAGAGTAGTGTCAGAGGGCCATTTTCTCGTTTCTTTAAGTAACGCTGCAAATCAGTATATCAATTAGTTAGAGTTTGCATAAAGAATTGTTAAGGCATTTCACATTCAGTTCATGATCTCTGTGGCTAATCTTCTTTTAATTGAATAAATTACTGTGTTCATCGAGAGATTATTTCTGTTAAACACCAGACACTGATATTAAATATTTTATCAGCGCAAACCTTCACTTTAGGATTTATAGCTAGGGTCTTTCATAATTCACGTTATCCATTAAAGTTGTGCACACAAATTTGTAGCTTATATCTTAAAGGTGTGTTTGTTTCTTAATTAGTTTACTGGCTTAGGGTAACATTACATATTCAGGGAGCTTCTCAGAAATTGGTGAGCCCCTGCTCAGGATAGGAGTGTTCAGATATTCTGACAACCAGTCAGAATCATTAATTCGTTTCCACTGTGTGACTTGACAATACACTGGAGTGTAGTAGTTTTAGTAATTTCTGGCGCGAAATAATAATTCGTGAAAATTCTTTTCCGAGCTTCATATTCATGGTTCCGTGGATTCTGCTCCACATCTGATGGTTTGGCTCTGAGCACTATGCGACTTAACTTCTGAGGTCATCAGTCGCCTAGAACTTAGACATAATTAAACCTAACTAACCTAAGGACATCACACACATCCATGCCCGAGGCAGGATTCGAACCTGCGACCGTAACGGTCGCTCGGTTCCAGACTGTAACGCCTAGAACCGCATGGCCACTCAGGCCGCCTGATGGTTTAATCTGCATTGCAAAACAGCGTTTTGAATTGCAAAATTTTTGGAAGGATTCTACACATGTACAATTTTGCGTGAATATGGCTTGTGGTTTCCAGAAACTAGAAAGCCGTTGTCAGATTTTTTTTTTTTTTTTTTTTTTTTTTTTTTTTTTTTTTTTTTTTTTTTTTTAAAAGCCTTGACGAGCGTCAGACTTTTGCGAGCGTGTTAGTAGAAAATTGGGTCACAGTATGTAATACACCGTGTCAGGTTGGTTCGAGAGTCCGTGCAACATAATTTGAGTCACTTCAAGGGGAACTCACAAGAAACAGACAACTTACGTGTGACTAAATGTACTCACAATCAGTACAATCTGACTGGGCACACCGTGGTGTGTAGTCAAGTGAGACGGGGATTTGTGTAACATGTAGACACTACGGGCCACTCCGTACAAGAATGTGAAAGCTGCGTGTGGTTATGTCTGACGACGAAGAAATAAGGAGGTAGTTAGAGAGGCCTAGAAGTAGCGATAGACGACGACCGTGCATCGATTAACAGTACAAAGCTTAATGGGAAATGTTTACATAGTGTCTTGTGTGATATTTGTGGGAGAAGTTTTTATATTCATATCAAACATTTGTGTGTGGGAACAGAAGCTGAATCAGAGAGGTTACCAAGGAATTATAAGTGTGTGGAGTACCGGAAAATGTAAAATGTTTGTGTAGCAACGGATTCTTGGTTATTTGGAAGTTATATGGAGGCCAAGATTTTTTTTTCATTTCTGTGGCTCGCTGAACTATAACAGCAAACATGAGAGTAATAACTTTAAAGGGAATTAAGGACAGTGAATCTCTGTTGTATTTCGTTGCATTAAATCAAGGAGTGTGCATATCACCTACTGAATTTGCAATATTCATGCTGAGTTTGCAAGAGTTGCTCATATTTAGTGAGATACCTTTTCTGACAAAGCTGAGAAACGAGTGATGCCAGACACATAGTACTTGTTGGAGTGGAACAGATCGTCGGCAGCTAAGACTGCCAGGAAACGCACGACTCGAAAAACTGCCATGACGAGGTGCTAAAGGAGCCATACAGAAACGAGGGTAGAACTTTAGGTAAGGAGTTTGTTCTGGACAATAAACGAGATAGAAGCGATTGTGGAACTAGTCATGGTCAACGGGAAGATAGGCAAGTACGTTACGAATTGTGTACCAAGCGTCTAGCCGTTCAGAAAACACATGGGGTATCTGGATATCGAATGGGAGATGAGTAGGAGGCGCTACAAGATGTAAAGGTGGAAATAACCAGACGTACTCGCCATGAAGAGGAGAGAAGGAAGTCATACCAAGAAGTGATAGATGTTACGCCGATAGGATCACGTGCGTCTTCACCCAGCAGAACTAGGAACACGGGAGAGAGTGATTACAATGTCATAAAATTTTTGAATGAAATGAGGAAAGAAAATAAGGAAATGAGGCAAGAAAATAAGGACATGGGAGAGAAAATAAGGTAAGAAAATGAAGACGTGGGAGAAAGGATACAAAGCGAAATTCGGAAGATCAAAAGATAAACGAAGGAAATGGCTTAATTAGTAAAAGAAAATTTCGCAGGTGGCAGAGGACGAAACAGAAGCAAGAAGCGTAGCAAAGGAGACAAAGGAAGACTGTAAAAAAGGAGAGGAAATCAGTCGGGAGGCAATGTCAAAATTAGAGAGTAGGATCGAAAACATGGAGAAGTGTCAAGAGGAGAGAGAGACACTAGTGGACAAGTCGGAGGAGCATATGGACCGATGCGACAAATATATGAGGGCAAAATTTGAAGAGACCAAGCGTCAATTATAGGCCAAGAACCAAGAAATGATAGCATAGGGGAACACAAATGCACAGGTCGAATCAAATGGCACACACACAAAAACCAAGATAAAATAGTCGTGCTCTGGTCTCAGTGAAACACAGGATAAAGTCATGCACATCGAGAGGAACGAAGCAGAGATGCGGCAAGAACATATTGTTCAATTTAAAATAGAGGAGATCTGCACATAGGGGACAGAACGAATAACAATAGTGAAGCAGGTTGTGGAACGACTGTGAATGAAACTGCGGACCACGTTGGCAGCACAAAATCAGTCATTAATGCAGCAGGAGTTAGCCTTGTTGATGTTGACAAGCTGGCAACAGACAGAAATTGTGAGGACGACGCAGAATGGAAAAGAAAATGCTGGACTACGAGATTTACACATCGCCCTATATGTTTACGGAATTCAAAGATGACGGGATATCGATCCAACCAGTGGCTTCGGTGCGACAATTCGATATTGCTTTTCTCCTAAATGGTCAGGACCTCGTCACCTCTCTTATGTAATGATGCACCAAGACGCAGAGGCACTGAACAGATCAGGAAACCCTGATCGTTTGTGGCTTTCCGGGAGAAATTTCTCAAGATATACTGGCCACGCAAAAAGCAAAACAATATTAAAGAGGAAATTTTGAGTTTACAGGCGGTAAGAGGGACGAGTTTAGAGTACACAGTCCGATTTCTCAACGAACTAGTAAGAAAGAATTTATATCACGCCATTCTCCGTCACAAAAATCATTTGATAGTTAAAGGTCAAGCTGCCTAGGAAAGTTTCGTCGGGCCTTAACTGAACAGAAGAAATAAAATATAGATGAATTTAGGAGATGGTTGGAGACCATGTGGCGGACAGAGTGCAAGGAAGGAGAAGAAAGAAGACGACAGTGTTTCTGTAAATAATGGTGTCGATCACGTATGTGACAAAACAATCACATGTATCATGTTATTCACGAAAGACGAGAGTGACAGTTTATTGAACAAGGAATAGAAGGGCAGTGGATACCGACGTTGTGAAAATAGACGTGCTCGGCTGATGATGGGTGGCGCCGCCTTGGACATATATGAGTCATGGAATCATTGATAGAATAGGGGGAGCAGCTTCCTGTGCGTTTAGGCTGAAATGGCTCTGAGCACTATGGGACTTAACTTCTGAGGTCATCAGTCCCCTAGAACTTAGAACTACTTAAACCTAATTAACCTAAGGACACCACACACATCCATGCCCGAGGCAGGATTCGAACCTGCGACCGTAATGGTCGCGCGGTTCCAGACTGTAGCGCCTAGAACAGCTCGGCCACCTAGGCCGGCGTGAGTTTAGGGTTATATTTAGTGAGTAATTAAGTAGTATAAGTGATACTTTTTGCGAAAGTTTAGCTCTCATGCTCTTCTGTTTACAGTTAATTAGTATGAAAAGATTATTCATGGCCATGACTATTTGTGTATGATTACTTGTCTATGATTGTTTGTGTTCGAGTATTGTGTGAGATTTATTGTGTGTGTTTCATTCTTCTAGTCCCAGGATTCTATTCCTCTATTATCTCGTTTAATTGTAGCATAAGTGTATTTGGTAAGAATGTTAAAGAGAAGGGAGCCCAGAGCTGTGCTGGGTGACTTTTGGGAGTAACATGTAATTTTTTATTCGTACTGAGATTCACAAAAGAGAGAGAGCTACTGTGTCTTCCAAAGAGAATATTATATTAATGTGATGCACCAACATCTGGGACATACGAAAGAGCAGTATGAGTATTATAACTGAGGACTGTCGAGATGTAAGGCAGACGTTACATATCAAGTGTTTGCCTCATGTCGGATGGCTGTTGCGAGGGATACAATACTGATACTGATCCTTAATTGGCGCTTGGTATTCCATAATTTTTATATGTATCTGATCTTCAGCTGATAGCGCTGACGCTGACGCTAGACTAGCGAGTTTTCCTTGCTCGGTATGTTGAGCAGTGTAATCATTAATATGCTGTTCCAGCGGGGAAGAAAGAAAACAAAACCTTACCTATAAGAATCGGACTGGGATGGTGTGATGATGATATCCGATGTCTTGCCTGTAGTACGGTTGATGGTCTAGTTCACGGACGAGCCGGGTGCGGGATTGGTCCGCCTTCTCGCAGAAGGACCTTGAAATGATGCGAAATGTCTCCCGCGGAAGTGGGAAGCCGGTGTCTTCATGCAGCAAACGAGTGGAGTGCTCTCTCAGAAAACGTAGTGTGATCTTCAGGGCTCGACACTGGACCCTTTGCGGCGCTGCGATGAGTGTACCTGCGGGCTTTCCCCACACAACGGCTGCGTACTCCAGCGCTAGTCGCACGTTAGCGTGACACCGTGGTGCGCTGGCAGTATCAACTGCGATTTGAGCAGTGGCTATAGAGCGCGAGGACGCCCTATGTCTCTGACGTCACGGATGTGAGGCGCCCAGGAATGTCTTCAGTCTGGGGTGACCCGTCCTGCTCCGTGGAATCGGTGCTCTCACGATCTCGACTGGCGGGAGATCTGCTGCCAGCATTATTCAGGTGAAGATTACTGCCTGCCTCTTCGCTGACTTGGAGTTCAGCCGCCACTTCGTCGACTATGTGCCCAAAGTGTTACACCCGAGCTGGACGCGACGTCTTAATATGTGTACGTTCATGCTGATGGTAAACAGCGCTGTATCACCGGCGTAAAGCGCCAATTCAACACGTGTCACCTGCGGGATCTCGGCAGTGTACAGCGACTACACCAAGGGGTCGGGTACCGATCCCTGCGGTACACCTGCGCGTATCTGGCGGTCCGTGGACGTACCATAGTCTGCACTCACATGGAAGTTTCGCTTGGATCGGTACGATTTGAGAAGGACTCCATGCGACGTCGGTAGCCCGAGTACAGATAGGTTGTACACGATGTAAGACGTCGTTGTCTCCTGACCTTGGTTGCTTACATATTCCGCTCTCACAATCATATTCCGCACATCAAGACGCTTCATTCGAACCCAAACTCGATAAGATAAAGTCAATGTTGTATGAATTCATGTAAACGATATGCAAATAACTAATAAATCGCAAGTGCGCACCGTGGTTGAAATACTCGAGGCTGGCGTACACTCATACATTCCAGACATGACAGTCACAAAAGCTTTTAGTTCGAGAGAGGCAACCACACGCCAGGAGGCCAGTACCAACCCATCTACGTCGGCCGGTGGACGCCCGTGGAGCAGACAGCGTTCGCCCGAGGGAAAGGAGGAACGACTCCATGTTCGACTTAAAAGCAAATTCTGCTACATTCTGTGGGAGCGGCCAGCCTACACATTCTTTACACACAGCACGCAGTTTCAGAGATTTTTGCAGGGAGACAGCAAACGCCAAACGCCGATACTACAGATTTCCGGATTGGTCGTCTTAAACGAAACGTCATTCTCCCGTTTTAGAAGAGCAATGCTGATTGGCAGACGATATTTCTGACGCCTCGAGCTGAAGGAGAAATGGAAGAGACTGAAAGATATACCCCTTCACGTCTGGCGTGGAGAGGCACCGCTCCGTTGTCGCTCTTGGAGCGAGGAACAAGTCTCTCCCCAGTACTTCACTGGGAGAGCACCTCTGTCGAGCGAATTGAAGTGCGACACTCTATACTGAGTCCTTGTGATTAAGCGTTGTTCACTGTGTTGGCCAACACACTTATTGTGTGATGTGAACGGACAGAGTTATAGTTAAACGCCTGCGAGCCAATTTTTGAGTGGCATCACAGTGGACTGGTTACCTGACCGGTGTACCACGCCAATAGTTAGACTACGGGCGAATAGGAATCCTTGACTTCATCAAGGCGTAGGGAGAGTTTGATTGGCGAAGGTCAATCCAGATAGAACGAGAGTTATCTTATTTGTCAGCAGCGAGCGGCGCAGACAGCAGTCATCGCAGCTTACGGTATTGTGCGCTACAGCTATTGCGAGCCCCATATTTCCTCCACAACAGTATACTTCACTGCATTTCACACACGACAGCCTCGACCGTACCTAGCAACATTCTAAAGGATAATTATTCAAATTGAGTAGGCGCGCCTCTCAGCCATTCTGCAAATTCAACAACAATCTTAAACTTTGTATAGAAATTTCATTAGCGAATCCTATCCTTGAAAGGTAACTTCAAATTCCGAAAAGAACTAGGATATAACTTGTTCAATTCATAACTAAAAGTGCCATCGTGATTTTCAGAATTTTTGCTAAATAAATAATAACTTTCGTTAGTTTCATGTTTTTCTTACACTAACTAGCACTACTCCAGTACCCAAGTATCCCACTAGCTACGTAAGAAATTTTGTGAATTTTTGTGTCATTTCCTTACAGCGGACGACTCCAGAAGATATTTATTGTTGGAAGTTTTTCAGGCATTTCTCTTTAGAACGTTAGGACCGTCTGTCTGACTTCTGTAGTAGTGTGTGGGTGGAAATTGCATCTTGCAGGAGCCACAGGGTAAAGGGTACATCTCAGATTAATCCGTTGCGCAGAATAACAGAATCTCAGATCAACCCCACGCTCACAACGAGGCCGTCATTCCAGGCAAATCGAAGCCCTGGACAAGTCGAGGAACACTAGCCAAAGGTACTCGCCAGTGATGCGTGAGGACGTGAATTTTTTGTGTTTTATGTGTTTAACGTCAGAGAACGTCCAAACGATATGTTGCTCAGAGCGTACAATCGCTTGTGCTTTTATAGGAGCATGAGTGGTATCTGCTGAGGCGGCAAACAAGGCTGTTTGTCGAGCGATAGGTGACAAAGACGAGCGACGACTATAGGAATACGTGTTGCTCTGCGTTAACATTCAGATGTCTACAACAACACGATCTCCAGCAACAGCATCTGATGAAATACAGCGTATACTGCTTCTTAAATTCTTTTTTATTTCTTTAATAGCGTAAGGAGAGGAGAAGCTCGAGGGATAAATGGAGGCTCAATGAGAAGGATAAACATATAGACAACGCCTGACTATCAGCGAAGGAATGGTTGTGCGAATGCAGCTATGTAATTCCATGTGGAGCTTAAAGTAACATTGATGAGCGTCTCAGCTCGGCTTAGCGTGCAGTAATTATTATTGAAAGATAATTTGATACATGCATAATTTGAGGTAGGATCTTTTCCTGTGTGTGAAATTTGTCTACAGGAAAGTCTTGTAGTGTACAACGATAATGAAGCAAATGGCCGAAAGATAAACCTGAATACGACGGAATGGGGCCGTCCAACAACGGAAACTATAGTTTGTAAACAGGTATCTCGGTTTTGTTTAATTAATATTTATGCCTCATAGTTGCTTGCATGACCCATAGAAATAACTAGCTTTACAACACACGGCAATTAACAGTGCAGGGTACTCCTAAGGCTAGGCCTGAATGAACTGAGGAATACCCTAACTTACTAAAAGGCTTATTACCTTGGAACTAATCCATTCTTGAACTATGATAATATCGCAGGGAACAAAAAATACAAGCATCATGTTGCCATTAGCGGCATTGTTAGCCATTCATAATCAAAATCAAAGCTATGAAGGGTAATCTTTAGTATACTCCATATACCCTGAAACGTTAAAGAAACTGGTATAGCCTTGCGTATTCAAATACAGAGATACGTAAACGGCAGAATACGGCGCTGCGGCCGGCAACGCCCATATAAGACAAGTGTTGGCGCAATTGTTAGATCGGTTAGTGCTGCTACAATGGCAGGTTACCAAGACTTAAAGTGAGTTTGAACGTGGTATTATAGTCAGCGCACGAACGATGGGACACAGCATCTCTGAAGTAGCGATGTACTGAGGATTTTCCCTTCCGACCATTTCACGAGTGACCGTGAATATTCGGAATCCGTTAAAACATCAGATCTACCATATCGTTGCGGCCGGAAAAAGATCCTGCAAGAACGGGACCAACGACGACTGAAAAGAGTCGTTCAACGTGACGGAAGCGCAACCCTTCCGCAAATTGCTGCAGATTTCAATGCTGGGCCATCAACAAGTTTCAGCGTGCGAACCATTCAACAAAACTTCATCGATATGGGCTTTCGGAGCCGAAGGCTCACCCATGTACCCTTGATGACTGCACGACACAAAGCTCTATGCCTGGCCTGGGCCCGTCAACACCGACATTGGACTGTTGATGACTGGAAACATCTTGCCTCGTCGGACGAGCCTCGTTTCAAATCGTATCGACCGGATGGACGTGTACGGGTATGGAGACAACCTCATAAATCCATGGACCCTGCATGTCAGCAGGGGACTGTTCAAGCTGATGGAGGTTGTGTAATGGTGTGGGGCGTGTGCAGTTGGGGTGATCTATACGACTCTGACAAGTGACATGTACTTAAGCATTCTGTCGGGTCACCTGCATCCATTCATGTCCATTGTGCATTCCGACAGACTTGGGCAATTCCAGTAGAACAATGCGAGAACCCACGCGCCCAGATTTGCTACAGAATGGTTCCAGGAACTCTCTTCTGAGTTTAAACACTTCTGCTGGCCACCAGACTCCCCAGACATGAACATTATTGAGAATATCCGCGATGCCTTGTAACATGCTGTTCAGAAGAGACCTCCACTCCCTCGTACCCTCACGGATTTATTGACAGTCCTGCAGGATTCATGGTGTCAGTTCCAGCACTACTTCTGACACTAGTCAAGCCCATGCCACGTCGTGTTGCGGTACTTCGGCGTGCTCGCGGAGCCCGTACACGATATTAGGCAAGTGAACCAGTTTCTTTGAATCTTCAGTGTAAAATTTGATATTTTAAAGGTTTGTATTTTTTATTATTCTTGAAGAAGTTAGCAAAGAACGTTAGCAATTCTTTCCATCACTGTGACCAGTTTCGTCAGATCCACGCTGTCATCATGGGCTCTAATAACATTATTAGTTGTACATAATTGTTACATACTAAAGTCACGTAATGATGTCGCGTCAAATAAAATGTGGTAGGGAACGTCAGCATGTCACGAATAAAATAACACACGATTAAGACATAAAACATGTTGTGCTATAGTTACTGGAGCTGGCGCCAGCTACTAGGCCACCCCTTCAGCAACAAACGTGACTTTGTAAGCTGACGGGCCATAGCTGAACGTATCGCTATGGTGTCAGTTATTCAGTGACAGCGATTGATTGTCACGATCACCAGTGGAGAAGAATAACACACAATTAAGACATAAAACATGTTATGCTAAAGTTACTGGCGCCAGTGCCAGCTACTACGCCACCCCTTCAGCAGCAAACGTGACTTTGTAAGCTGGCTGGCTGTAGCGCAACGCCTCGCAATGCTGTCTGTTACTCAGTGACAGCGACTGATTGCCACGATCACCAGTGGAGAAGAATAACACACAATTAAGACATGAAACATGTTGTGTTAAAGTTACTGGCGCCAGCGTCAGCAACTACGCCACCCCTTCAGCAGCAAACGCGACTTTGTAAGCTGACGGGCCGTAGCAGAACGTCTCGCTATGGTGTCTGTTATTCAGTGACAGCGATTGATTGTCACGAGCGCCAATGGAGAAGATCTACATCTACCTCTACATCCATACTTCGCTAGCCACCTGACGGTGTGTGGCGGAGGGTACTTTGAGAACTTCTCTCGGTTCTTCCTTCTATTCTAGTCTCGTATTGTTCGTGGAAAGAAAGATTGTCGGTATGCCTCTGTGTGGGCTCTAATCTCTCTGATTTTATACTCATTGTCTCTTCGCGAGATATATGTAGGAGGGAGCAATATACTGCTTGACTCCTCGGTGAAGGTATGTTCTCGAAACTTCAACAAAAGCCCGTATCGAGCTACTGAGCGTCTCTCCTGCAGAGTCTTCCACTGGAGTTTATCTATCATCTGCGTAACGCTTTCGCGATTACTTAATGATCCTGTAACGAAGCGCGCTGCTCTCTGTTGGATCTTCTCCATCTCTTCTATCACCGCTATCTGGTACGGATCCCACACTGGTGAGCAGTAATCAAGCAGTGGGCGAACAAGTGTACTGTAACCTACTTCCTTTGTTTTCGGATTGCATTTCCTTAGGATTCTTCCAATGAATCTCAGTCTGGCATCTGCTTTACCGATGATCAACTTTATATGATCACTCCATTTTAAAACACTCCTAATGCCTACTCCCAGATAATTTATAGAATTAACTGCTTCCAGTTGCTGACCTGCTATATTGTAGCTAAATGATAAGGGATCTTTCTTTCCATGCATTCGCAGCACGTTACACTTGTCTACATTGAGATTCAGTTGCCATTCCCTGCACCATGCGTCAATTCGTTGCAGATCCTCCTGCATTTCAGTACAATTTTCCAATGTTACAACCTCTCGATATACCACAGCATCATCCGAAAAAAGCCTCAGTGAACTTCCGATATTATCCACAAGGTCATTTATGTATATTGCGAATAGCAACGGTCCTACGACACTCCCCTGCGGCACACCTGAAATCACTCTTACTTCGGAAGACTTCTCTCCATTGAGAATGACATGCTGCGTTCTGTTATCTAGGAACTCTTCAATCCAATCACACAATTGGTCTGATAGTCCATATGCTCTTACTTTGTTCATTAAACGACTGTGGGGAACTGTATCGAACGCCTTGCGGAAGTCAAGAAACACGGCATGTAATTGGGAACCCGTGTCTATGGCCCTCTGAATCTCGTGGACGAATAGCGCGAGTTGGGTTTCACACGATCGTCTTTTTCGAAACCCATGCTGATTCCTACAGAGTAGATTTCTTGTCTCCAGAAAAGTCATTATACTCGAACACAATACGTGTTCCAAAATTCTACAACTGATCGACGTTAGAGATATAGGTCTATAGTTCTGCACATCTGTTCGACGTCCCTTCTTGAAAACGCTGATGACCTGTGCCCTTTTCCAATCCTTTGGAACGCTACGCTCTTCTAGAGACCTACGGTACACCGCTGGAAGAAGGGGGCAAGTTCCTTCGCGTACTCTGTGTAAAATCGAACTGGTATCCCATCAGGTCCAGCGGCCTTTCCTCTTTTAAGCGATTTTAATTGTTTCTCTATCCCTCTGTCGTCTATTTCGATATCTACCATTTTGTCATCTGTGCGACAGTCTAGAGAAGGAACTACAGTGCAGTCTTCCTCTGTGAAACAACTTTGGAAAAAGACATTTAGTATTTCGGCCTTCACTCTGTCATCCTCTCTTTCAGTACCATTTTGGTCACAGAGTGTCTAGACATTTTGTTTTGATCCACCTACCGTTTTGACGTAAGACCAAAATATCTTAGGATTTTCTGCCAAGTCAGTACATAGAACTTGACTTTCGAATTCATTGAACGCCACTCGCATAGCCCTCCTCACACTACATTTCACTTCGCGTAATTTTTCTTTGTCTGCAAGGCTTTGGCTGTTTATGTTTGCTGTGAAGTTCCCTTTGCACCCTCAGCAGTTTTCTAACTCGGTTGTTGTTCCACGGTGGCTCTTTTCCATCTCTTACTATCTTGCTTGGCACATACTCATCTAACGCATATTGTACGATGGTTTTGAACTTTGTCCACTGATCCTCAACACTATCTGTACTTGAGACAAAACTTTTGTGTTGAGCCGTCAGGTACTCTGAAATCTGCTTTCTGTCACTTTTCCTAAACAGAAAAATCTTCCTACCTGTTTTAATATTTCTATTTACGGCTGAAATCATCGATGCAGGAACCGTTTTATGATCGCTGATTCCCTGTTCTGCATTAACTGTTTCAAATAGTTCGGGTCTGTTTGTCACCAGAAGGTCTAATATGTTATCGCCACAAGTCGGTTCTCTGTTTAACTGCTCTAGGTAGTTTTCAGATAAAGCACTTCACAAAATTTCACTGGATTCTTTGTCCCTGCCACCCGTTATGAACGTTTGAGTCTCCCAGTCTATATCCGGCAAATTAAAATCTCTACCCAAAACTATAACATGGTGGGGAAATCTACTCGAAATATTTTCCAAATTATCCTTCAGGTGTTCAGCCACAACAGCTGCTGAGCCAGGGGGCCTATAGACACATCCAATTACCATGTCTGAGTCTGCTTTAACAGTGACCTTCACCCAAATTATTTCACATTTCGGATCTCCGTCAATTTCCTTCGATACTATTGCACTTCTTATCGCTATAAACACGCCTCCCCCTTCACTTTCCAGTCTGTCTCTGCGGTATACATTCCAATCTGGGTTTAGGATTTCATTACTGTTTACGTCCGGTTTCAGCCACCTTTCTGTCCCTAGTACTATATGGGCGTTGTGACCGTTTATTAATGAGAGCAGTTCTGGGACCTTTCTTATAGACGCTCCTGCAATTTACTATTAACACATTAATATTGTTATTCCCTGTTGCATTTTGCCTACTCCTACCTTGCCGCGTCTCAGGAGGCGTCTTGTCGGGCCTAGGGAGGGAATTCTCTAACCTAAAAAACCCACATGTGCACTCCACACGTACTCCGCTACCCTTGTAGCCGCCTCCCGCGTGTAGTGCACGCCTGACCTATTCAGGAGGACCCTACATTTCTCCACCCGATAGCGGAGGTCGAGAAATTTGCACCCCAGATCTCCGCAGAATCGTCTGAGCCTCTGGTTTAAGCCTTCCACTCGGCTCCAACCCAGAGGACCGCGATCGGTTCTGGGAACGATACTACAAATAGTTAGCTCTGATTCCACCCTGCGAGCGAGGCTTTCCGCCTTCACCAATTCCGCCAACCGCCTGTACGAACTGAGGATGACCTCTGAACCCAGACGGCAGGAGTCATTGGTGCCGACATGAGCAACAATTTGCAGTCGGGTGCACCCAGTGCTCTCTATCGCCGCTGGTAGGGCCTCCTCCACATCTCGGATGAGATCCCCCGGCAAGCAGACAGAGTGAACACTGGCCTTCTTCCCCGACCTTTCCGCTATTTCCCTAAGGGGCTCCATCACCCGCCTAACATTGGAGCTCCCAATCACTAATAACTACCTGTGCCTGCTCGGACCTTGCTGAAGGAGCGGCCACATGTCCACTCACAGGCGGAGCGGGCTATGCCGCACGGCCAGCCTCCATATTGACCCTCCGCCTCGTGCGCCGCGAACGCCGCTGAACCCGCCACTCCCCTTGGGGAGAGGGTGGCCCAACCGCGCCCGGTACCCGCGAAGATGTCTCGACAGCAGGGACCGTGGGTGAAGCATGTAACACCTGGGGTGTACCATGCGACGCACCAGACTCCTCACTGCCGCTACAGTCCGAGGCAGCAGCCTGAAGACGGCTGACCGCGGCCATCAGCACGTTCAGCTGTTCGCGAACAGTGGCCAGCTCCTCCTACGTCCTTACACAGCAGGAGGAGGAGGAGGAGATTAGTGTTTAACGTCCCGTCGACAACGAGGTCATTAGAGACGGAGCACAAGCTCGGATTAGGGAAGGATGGAGAAGGAAATCGGTCGTGTCCTTTCAAAGAAACCATTCCGACATTTACCTGAAACGATTTAGGGAAATCACGGAAAACCTAAACAGAATGGCTGGAGACGGGTTTGAACCGTCGTCCTCCCGGCTGCGAGTCCACTGCGCCACCCCTTACACAGCAGTCACACATCCTATCTATCCTAAGAAATCAACAATTTACTGTAGAGAGTTAATCAACTTTTAACTAGACTGCTAATTCATTAAAGGTGGCTGATAGCTGACTAAACTGTGGTTACTAGACACTTCTTGTTGGAAACAATGAAAATAAGCACTCACTACCTGTCTCTGGACTGTATTCAAAACAAACACTAGCACTACTGGCACTACAGCTGACTAAAGGGAATCTCTCTGAGTGTATTCAAAATAAACACGAAATTTATGGAACACTATTACTAGTACTCGAAAATTAAAGCTTCCTAAAAGCAAAAACACACGGAAAAAGAAGTGACAAGTAAGAAAAATACAGTTAATACTTAAATTAACGTAGCTCGCTGCACAGCAAATAGGGATTAGCCGAGCAGTCTAAGGCGCTGCAGTCATGGACTGTGCGGCTGGTCCCGACGGAGGTTCGACTCCTCCCTCGGGCATGGGTGTGTGTGTTTGTCCTTAGGATAATTTAGGTTAAGTAATGTGTAAGCTTAGGGACTAATGACCTTAGCTGTTAAGTCCCATAAGATTTCACACACACACATTGCACAACAGGTGTGGAGCAGACGGCAATTACGACGACACTGACACAATTGGCACTATGGCTGACTAAAGGGACTCTCTCTAACTGTATTCAAAACAAACACGAAATCTATGAAACACTATTACTAGTACTCGAAAATTAAAGCTTCCTAAAAGCAAAAGCACACGGAAGAAGAAGTGACAAGTAAGAAAAATACAGTTAATACTTAAATTAACGTAGCTCGCTGCACAGCAGATGTAAAGCAGACGCCAGAGCTAAGTGTTGGGTAGAGAGGCCTTGTCTCGTATGAATCCGCTGCTCTGTTGCCTCTGTGGGTGACGTTTTGGACAAAGTTTTACAACCACAGTTCATTTTTCTCCTGGAACCCTGTAAAACCTCAAGTATTTTTCGATATACAGAAGAAAGATAAACCGCAGGAATCTCCTGTGTTTTTCAGTATACAGGAGAACAATAAACTGCAGATAAACTGTGTCCAAAACTGTCATCCACCAAGGCAACAGAACGTCACATCATAGGAGACAACGCCTGTCTATGCAGCAGCTATCTCCATCTTCTCCACTGACGATTGTGGCAGTTAGTTGCGATCACTGTATAGTAAACACCACAACGAGACATTCCGCCTACGGTTTATCAGCGTACAAAGTGATGTTTGCTGCCAACAGGTGGCTTAGTATCAGGCCCCAGTGCCTGTGACTTCGAAGTTTTGTAGTGTAGTTGGATGATGTTTCCAGACGTGGCTTCATATCCTTAATTTGTTTTTACGATTGTCCCCGTTCGTTTTGAATTATCTGACCTGTTGATTCTGACATTTACAATACATAATTAATAATCATATGTTCTAGACGATATTTTGAACGCACTTTAGAATTACCCTTGTTATTTGATAGATATGTGGGATGAGTGAACCTTCAGTCCGGCCCCTCCCGCCGGAGGTTCGAGTCCTCCCTCGGGCATGGGTGTGTGTGCTGTCTTTAGCGTACGTTAGTTTAAGTAGTGTGTAAGTCTAGGGACCGATGACCTTAGCAGTTTGGTCCCTTAGAAATTCACACACATTTGAACATTTGAACCTTCAGTCGTAATTGTTCCCATCCAGTAACAGGATGGGCGGAGAAGGAACCATAATTGATGTCAAGTGGAGTAAGATATTTGAAGTTTAACGTAATGTCGACTCTGACCTGAGTAAAGAGATTTGTTTTGCATTTTTTCACCTGATACTTGAGTCCGTATTTGCTACTGTATATGCCGTAATTCCGAAGGACTTGCCTTCAGCATTCAGTCCAGCAGTAAAGTCAGGTTAGAATGGTTTGCTTTGGAGTGTATATGATTGTATATATTGGCATATTGACATATTGTGGTTGTTAAAGTTAATTGGTCTGTGATGTTGATAGTCAATAATGCTGTCTGTTATTTGGGTGAAGCTGACAGTCACGAAAAAATCAGTTGTATTGCAGGTAGCAAAACATTGCTTGTTGCTGCCTCTCTACCTAGCTTAAGAGGATCACCTACGGTACAAAATTTTCATGGATATGGGGATGATATGAAAACTGACAGGCAATTTCGCATGCCTTTTGCATTTAATTTTAAGTTGATTCAATAACTGGAGAGTGATAACGGAGTGGAATCCAATAGCTATGTTTTATTTAATGTATATTGGATCACAGTGACTACTCATACTGACCTCCATCTAGCTTCATTTCCTTTCATTTAACAGGGTGCTGGACTCTCGTGGTCTCTGGATGATTTCTGTGTGAGCGGGAAGGCACAGTATGCCGGGTTGGGACATTCAGGGCATTGAAAGTAGCGAAAAAGCGGCATTTTTTCCATCAGCGCAGGTTACAGCCTCAGGTGTTTATTTAGACGGAAGTTAGGATGCCAGGACCAGCCGAGGGGGGTAGCAGATCCCCGTGCATTTTACAACTGAGGCTTGGGCAGCAGCCGAGCTGAGACGGGAGGTGACTCTAGCGTTAGGGGAAAGTACTATCTCATGTTTTGTAGGGAGTCCTTTGAAGATAAGCATCTTAAGAGTTTTCGAAAGAAACACAGTTTCCTGAAAATAATGGCCCAGACTCGTGAGCACATTTCTAATTTCAGAGGATATCTGATGCGGGGTTAGTTGCTGGACACGGAAAACGCGCCATTGGTAAATTTGTCAGCGACATCTACATCCATACTCCGCAAGCCACCTGACGGTGTGTGGCGCAGGGTATCTTGAGTACCTCCATCGGTTCTCCCTCCTATTCCAGTCTCGTATTGTTTGTGGAAAGAAAGATTATCGGCATGCCTCTGTGTGGGCTCTAATCTCTCTGATTTTATCCTCATGGTCTCTTCGCGAGATATACGTAGGAGGGAGCAATATACTGCCTGACTCCTCGGTGAAGGTATGCTCTCGAAACAACAAAAGCCCGTACCGAGCTACTGAGTGTCTCTCCTGCAGAGTCTTCCACTGCAGTTATCTATCAACTCCGTAACGCTTTCGCGATTACTAAATGATCCTGTAACGAAGCGCGCAGCTCTCCGTTGGATCTTCTCTATCTCTTCTATCAACCCTACTTGGTACGGATCCCACACCGGTGAGCAATATTCAAGCAGTGGACGAACTTCCTTTTTCGGATTGCATTTCCTTAGGATTCTTCCAATGAATCTCAGTCTGGCATCTGCTTTACCGACGAGCAACTTCATATGACCATTCCATTTTAAATCACTCCTAATGCCTACTCCCAGACAATTTATGGAATTAACTGCTTCGAATTGCTGACCTCCTATATTGTAGCTAAATGATAAAGGATCTTTCTTTCTATGTATTCGCAGCGCATTACACTTGTCTACATTTAGATTCAATTGCCATTCCCTGCGCCATGCGTCAATTCGTTGCAGATCATCCTGCATTTCAGTACAATTTTCCAATGTTACAAACTCTCGATATACTACAGCATCATCCACAAAAAGCCTCAGTGAACTTCTGATGTTATCCACAGGGTCATTTATATATATTGTGAATAGCAACTGTCCTACGACACTCCCCTGCGGCACACCTGAAATCGCTCTTACTTCGGAGGATTTCTCTCCATTGAGAATGACATGCTGCGTTCTGTTATCTAGGAATTCTTCAATCCAATCACACAATTGGTCTGATAGTCCATATGCTCTTACCTTGTTCATTAATCGTCTGTGGGGATCTGTCTCAAACGCCTTGCGGAAGTCAAGAAACTCGGCATCATGGAAACGGAGCTGAAACGGCCGTTTTTTTAGATGTAGAAAGACGTAGAGTAACGTGATTGGCGTTTCATAGTGACACATTGCCTCAGCAAGTTTTTGTGTACTTGAAGGAAACCCACTACTGGGCGGCCATGTAGCAGAGTCTGAGCTTGTGTGAAAATAGTTTAGAGTCGGTGGCCAGACACAAGGGAGTGGATCAGAGTCCGTAGCCAGACATGCTAGCGAGTGTATCCATAGAGTTTATTCAGAGATGTGAAGCAGTGTGCATCACGAGCATACAAGTCACATACGTTGGAGATGGGCAGCAGTGCTCATCTTAGCAGACGAGCAGTAGGGTCCAGAGTTGTTGCAACCCACGGCTTCTACCACAGAACCAGTTGCACAACGGTTCCATTCTGCATGGCTGTCAGTGAATAATTATGGTAATCATAATTAGCAGCACTAGTGTGACAGGGCATTTTCTTGCTCCGCACTTGCAGAAATCAGTGTGATCAGCTACCTCAGGTCCAACATTATTGTGGTGAATATAAGAGTTCGACTTCGAAAGTATCTAAGTTTAGATAGTTGAAAGGAAGATAACCATCATTTTCGAATTGCAAAAATGTTTATTACTAGTGTTCAGCATGCTGTCTCATCGACCTGTCATTTAGTTTCCACTTTATGACAGAATAAGTCAGCCATCGACAACTACACTTTAACTTGTAAGATAGTTCAGTTGTTCCCCCATTTGTAGCGTGTAAAAAACATGACCGTTATCAGCTATCTTCGTACCATCATATTCCTGCAATCGTGAGAAGAGTTTGAGACACGTTCCATTGTCAGGAGGATAGATTTCCGGCCAGGTAGCAAACAGAAGTTTGAAAATCAAAGGAAAAATAAACAAAATCTACAGGGAGAGAACTGTAATAAAAAAAACATGTAGATGATGATTTAATAACCAAATTCTTCTGTTTGGTATACATCTGAAATGGTGTTGGATGTCAGTTGGACACATATAATTTAAAGGATTAGTGTGTTTAAACATAATATTCCAGATAAAAAAATGGTTCAAATGGCTCTGAGCACTATGCGACTTAACTTCTGAAGTCATCAGTCGCGTAGAACTTAAGAACTAATTAAACCTAACTAACCTAAGGACATCACACACATCCATGCCCGAGGCAGGATTCGAACCTGCGACCGTAGCGGTCGCTCGGCTCCAGACTGTAGCGCCTAGAACCGCACGGCCACTCCGACCGGCCATATTCCAGATACCTCAGTAGGAAACCACTATAGAACTAGTTCGTATCCATGAGTGATCTCCCAGCAGTCGTAAGCTTACACGTGGAACATATTATAAATCGTAACATCGTACCTCTATCCTCTGAAACTTTGGCCAGTAAAAAACTTAGAACATAAGCACGTTGTTGAACGAATCATACCTTCAAAGCCACTGAAAACCTATTTCAAAGTGAAATTCCTTGTTTATAACGCAAAACTAAAAATAAAATTAAGTTTCATTCCTTCTAGACGTTTGGCCCACCAAACGTAGATGCATGTGGGATTAGGTGAAGTACATCACTTTCTTTTCGCATCTTGGGTATAAATCAAAATTTTCAGTTTCATAGCTGTAGTGACTGTAAGTCAGCAACGGAAGGTGTTGACGTTCTGTCACCTCTGTGCATCTTTCTCTAGCCATTTGCCTTACAGTTGTTGTGTGTGTGTGAGAGAGAGAGAGAGATTTATTGTTCTGTTCTGCTTTTGTTCAGGACATTAGTGTAGCATAGGTCTTATTGTTTAAGTTCGGACATCAAATGCTGTAGCCTTGCATTTGTCAATTTCCATCAAGAACCTTGCTTCCATCACAATGGATAGTGAGATATGTATTGATAATAGTCTTTTTTTGTAAATATAACTGGTAACGAACTGTGAAAAGCTGTTGGTTGATGATAGGCAATCCTTAAATCCATAAGCATGTTTGAAAAACATATGTAGTTGACATGCAGTACCATTCTCGAGACTAACTATGTGCTGTTTAATGTAGGATGTTGAAATTATGTATAGATGACTTGTAGGGGATGCCCTACTGTGAAACACTATCACCACCTAAATACGTAAAAGCAATGTACTTGAGAGATGTAATATTGCTAAGCATGTTAAGCTGTGTGAAAAATATAAAGCTGTTACTATTATGGTCACTGAAACCTTTTGCAGATACAGTGGAACTGTTATTAGACTTCGTTAAGTTTCGGAGAACTGGATGGAAGATGTATTTTTTGGAATGAGTCTCCGAAAATGCCATGTTCTGTAAAGGAAAATGGCACAGAAGAAGCTATTGCAATCAGTTCTAGAGGATTGTTTTGAGTATATGATAGCAGATACCGAACGAAAACACAGACTTTGCTTGGATTATAACAGTTATGTATAGCTCAGGCAAAAGTGTAATACTATAGACTAGGTATAATGCGAAATTCGCCTCTTTACGTGCATATTTTATTCCAAATTTTACCAGAATTGTACCCACTGTAAACGTCACCCAAGGGCCCCCCCTTGCGGGAAGCACATCCACATTCATGAGAAATTATTTAGAAATCCTGTGGCAGCATCTGCTGTCTATACTGATACCAGCATTCGGCAAAAATATGTGTGGAACCCTAAGTTTCCTAGTTGTTGTGGTTTTAAGTCTGTAGCAGAAATGAGAACATCTTAATTTGATACTTCAATGGATAGTACTTCCAGTTAAGAAACCATTTGCTAGCCGCAATTTGGTATTTTCAGCGGAAAATTCAGTGTGTTCAACAGCTGCTCACTATACAGCTATGCACAGTGCTGCTGGTGAAAGCAGAGCATTTTCGCTTTGAAATGCTAGACATGACTACTTTATGGACCAACACTATTGTAAAAATAGCATTCTTTCCCATCACATGTATTTAATGATTTTTTGATAATTACAATTCACCTTGCCACTTCACATAAACGTGTTTAGTTTTAAAATATTTTTGATTTATATCTAGTGTATATATATCTACATAACAGCTCTGTGGAAGCTGGCTAGGTTATAGCCTGTGTAATAGCTGTTATCCATTCTAGACATAACTTTTTTGTGGCAAATATTATAAGTAGAGTACCGAAAATCTTTCTTCTGTCCGAGACACTTCACCAGGAGGACAGAAGTGCACCCCCTGATTTTTCAATCTCTGTGCATAACGTATCTGTGGGTTAAAGGTTATTTTCAACTTAGATGAATTGCCCGTCATTTTTCATTATAGGTTAAAATAAAAGTGTGTTCCCTGCATTTTTCATGTTTCCTATTATTTTAACGTGGATTGTATGAATTGTGATGTTAGAGAGGTAGCAGCATCATCACAAGAGCAGACTAGTGATGGGGAATGGGAATCAGAACTTCTATCCTCCACTTCAGGTGAGGCATCTCTCTGTGTTTAGCTGTCACCAACTGATGGTAATGTGGCTCCAAGCTACTTGGCTGGTGTAGTGCAAGACTTGTATTGGTGGCTGTCTACCCTGGGTCTCTGGAGGTGGCGCATGTGGACTTCATGACTACCTCCAGGCTCTTCGACCCAGCATAGCTGATGGTGAACTTCGCGACTGCAGAGGCCAATGATTCGCGGTAGCACAGATTGTTCTTCCCCAATGAGGTGTTAAAGAAGTAATCATTTCTAACATGGCACAAGTGGAGAAATTCAAACTTAGGGAGCAGTTATCTAGTGAGAGTTCTAGATGCAAATAACTGTTAGTCAGATTACCTACTGAGACAAGTCGACTAGTTACGTTCAAGGTCACACCCCACTCCCCTATACCCCATGGAAACCCCATGTACCTTAGGCAGTTGTTCAAGTTATATTCAAGGTCACCCAGGGGAACCCCCACCCTACCCATACACCTGCAACAATTGTACTAGGTATATTCAGAGTCATGATCTAACTAATACTGGCTATGTGGTCAGCAGGAACTTGTGTAAGTAAAAATTGGCAGGAAACACATATCTCTGTTAGCCAATGGAAAAACATTAAAAAGGCAAGAAACGCCGCACCTTTCCCCCCTTCCCCACCCCCTGTGCCAGAAGACCCAAGCTCTCACATCCCCTTCTCAGCTTTTATAACTAGTTCAACTGTGTAGCCCTCCTCATTTGAGGTTTGTGCGCCATAGGGAAAAGTACAGATTTCTTCAGGATCAGGATTCTGGGTATTTCTTACAAGTAAATAATAATAAATTAACAATATTATTACTCATTTGTCATTTTAGCTGTGGGCTCCATAGGGAGAGGACCAGGGTGTGGTTATTTGTTATAAACAATAAAAATTATTATTTACTGTTATTCCTATTATGCAAATTTCACTATTCAAACTATGTGCTCTGTAGGGAGAGGACCAGGAGTGCCACATGGAGTGCTGTGACACATGTAGAAAGGGAGTCAGTGAGGATGCAGAACGTACCAGTGGAGATGGGGATCTATGTCAACTCCAGTGCCATGGACAGCTGTGCTAGCTTTCGCAGCTGAGGATCCATGACACAAACAGCCTGATATAGGTTGTCCCACAGATTCTCAATTGGGTTTAAATCTGGAGAGTCTGATGTCCAGGAGAGTATGGTAACACATCCTGGTGTTCTTCAAAATGATTCAAATGGCTCTAAGCACTATGGGACTTAACTTCTGAGTCATCATTCCACTAGACTTATAACTACTTACACCTAACCAACATAAGGACACACATAAACATCCATGACCGAGACAGGATTCGAACCTGCGACCGTAGCAGCCGCGTGGTTCCGGACTGAAGCGCCTAGAACCGCTTGGCCACAGGGCTGCCTGATGTTCTTCAAACTACACACATATGCTGCAAGCTGTGGGAGAAGGTGCGTTGTCCTGCTGGTAGATGATATTTTGCTGAGGAGAAACAAACTGCATTTAGAGGTGAACATGGTCCCCAAGGATAGATGCATACTTGTGTTGATCCATTGTGCCTCTCAGAATGACGAGATCATCCAGGGAATGCCAAAAACATTCCACAGATCATAATGATGACAAGTAGATAGAAGAAGTGGACAGTGTTAAATTCTTGGGATTACAGCTTGATAATAAATTCAACTGGGAGGAGCACACCACAGAATTGCCGAAACGTCTTAACAAATCTCTATGTGCATTGCGAATTGTGTCAGACATAGGGGATATAAAAATGAAAAATCTGGCGTACTATGCTTACTTTCATTCCATAATGTCATATGGGATTATGTTTTGGGGTAATTCATCAAGCCAAGCTAAAGTTTTCTGTGCACAAAAACGTGCAGTAAGAGTTATATGTAGTGTGAACTCAAGAACTTCCTGCAGAAGCCTGTTTAGGGAACTAGGGATACTAACTGCTGCCTCCCAATATATTTATTCCTTAATGAAATTTGTCATTAAAAGTATATCACTTTTTCAAATCGACAGCTCAATTCATGGGATCAATACTAGAAATAAGAATAATCTTCACAAGGATTTAAAGTCACTCAGTCTTGTACAAAAAAGTGTGCATTATTCAGGAACACACATTTTCAATAACTTGCCAGCAGCCATAAAAAGCTTAACAACCAATGAAATTCAGTTTAAGAGAAGCCTAAAGGATTTAATGGTGGCCAACTCCTGAATTTCTCAGTAAAACCAACTGACATGTACAATATAACATCTGCACAATTTCAGTGCAGTAATGTGTTCATTGTAAATAGGTATTATAGTAGTTGTATTACACGTTTATAAATAAATAAAAAACTTTTTATTTTAAATTCAGTGCATTAGTATTTGTAAAATTACTCTTCATATAGTGTTCATTAAAAATGACGATCATTCCACTTGGGACCTGTGGAATGGTACATTAGCTTATTTGTTTTAGTTGTAAATGTTTGTCATGTATTGTTGTTTTTCTGACATGTTCTACATCCTGGAGGACCTCCTCACTACGGATCAATTGGAATGAAAGTAAATCTAATCTAATCTAATGCTTTAGTCTGTATCGTTTTTGTTTTGGTTGCTGTTATGTAACTTCCCATTTCTCTCTTTCTAAAATGTCGATTGGTCCTGTGTTTGCGTATTTGAGGTCCTTTCGAAATTCGTTCAGCCAGAGCGTTGAGTTCTTAAGTGATTTTACATAGTCTGTTATTCTTTTTGTCAGTCGCTTTTCTGGTAATCTGTTGAGATGACCTAAGAATTTCATTCGCCTTTCTTAATGTCGAATTGGATGTTTGAAAACTTTTCTGTTGTTTTGATTGATTGTAGCCTGTAACCGTCTTGGGTGTCCTGCATCTAAAATTTTCCTTTCTCTTTTCTTCTTCGATTTCTTCAAGTTCGTGTTTTCTGTAAGGTGTCAGTGTTTTGCTTGTGTAAAGGACTGTATTGTTGTGCCGCTTTCTTGACATGGAGTTTTTGCTGTGGAGGTTTCGGGCTAACCTTATTATTATTATTATTTTCCTTTTTTTTTCGAGACGATACTACTGTGAGAATTTTTCAACGCCCGTCGATTCGATGAATTCTCTGCGGTATTTTAAGTATGGGAGCCTGTTGATTTTGTCATATTATGTCTTGAGGCTCGTGATTTCTGTCTTTGAACATAAGAATTCAATATTCTCGAATGGGATTTGTAACACTACGTTTTCTGAAATTTTTTCTAAGTATCTCGAACTGTTTGACGGTAGTCTCTTCGTCCTCTCTATCACCAGCTCGTCCGCAAATACGAGGTATGGTAGGAAGACGTTGCTTTTGGGAAAGCCCAGTAGGAATGGCTTCCAAAATTCGTCCAACAGCTGTTTGAATGCCATACGGTTCTGAGATTTCTTCGACAAATTTTACTTTAGAGTTCTCGTCTTTTTGGATCTAGTCCACTCTCTTCTAAAATTTGGAACGGTGACGCCCTGTCTATTGAGTCACACATTTTTGAAATGTACAAATGTGCGTACTAGAGGTTTTTTCTAAGGACTCTCGCATTTTGAGTGTGGTTTTTTGATTAAAAATTTGTTCTGCACGTGACCTCTTCGGTCTGAATGCTGACTGATACTCTGCTAATTTGGGTTCAAATTGGTTTTGTGCTCTATTCAAGAGACAAGCTGATAAGATTTTGTTAGTGACAAGTAAGAGTGAGATCCCTCTTGGTTGTTTACATCTAATTTGTTGCCTTTTTTATGTAGTGCATAGATTAGAACAATCTTTCAGTCATTCTGGATTTTTTGGGTTTGCCAAGTGTTTCGAATTGTTTGTTTAATTTCTTTGAGTGAGTTTCGGCCTACATTTTCAAGAGTTCAGCTACAATTCCGTCCTCCTCTGATGCTTAGTTGTTTTCAGATTTCTTGACTGTGAATAAATTTCTTCTTGTGTTGGTGGTGACACATTTTCTGTTGTAATTTCTGGATGTTTTTTCGGGCATCTCTCTTTGAGTTTCGACCAAAAACAGCTGTGAAAAATATGTAGCTAGTTCTTGGGAACTTTCTTTATTTGTCAAGGCTTTATTACCATCTCGTTTTCGAAAGCAGAGGTTCTGTCGTGAGCAACCTTTGATTTGGTTCGCAATGGTCTCATAAAAATCGTGTGTATTGTAATTTTTGAAGATGACATATGTTCGTTTGTCTTAAAATCTTCGATGCCTGTTTGCGAACTTCGAGGAATTTCTCCTATGTTTCCTTCTGATTTGTTGCAATTGTAATTTTGAAATGCCCTTTTCCTTTCTTTTGTTGCATTCTCACATTCTTGATTCCTCCAAGAGCGTTTTGGTTTTGTGTGACGAGGGATCACGTCTCTAGCTGTTTTGATGATTTTAGTTTGAAATTTCTCCCAGTCTCCTGCAGTTTGTTCTTCCCATTTTTGTGTTATTTTAGCGTCTTTGATATTGCATAGTTCAAATTTTGGGATCACCTATGTTTTCCGGCCGGCCGAAGTGGCCGAGCGGTTCTAGGCGCTACAGTCTGGAGCCGCGCGACCGCTACGCTCGCAGGTTCGAATCCTGCCTCGGGCATGAATGTGTGCGATGTCCTTAGGTTAGTTAGGTTTAAGTAGTTCTACGTTCTAGGGGACTGATGACCACTGCAGTTAAGTCCCATAGTGCTCAGAACCATTTGAACCTATGTTTTCCTATTGTATTTTCTTTTGGGTGTGAATTTCACTTTTGCTCTGGTTAAATAATGATCCGAGTCGGTGTTTGTACCTCTGTGTTCTTGTGCATCATCATATAATATTGTCACATGATCAATATGAAGTTCTCCTAAATGATGGTTGGGTGATCGCCAGCTTTTTTTTTTTTTGCGCTTTATTAATAGTGAAATTGACATAATTTTTAGGTTGTTTTGTTGGCACAATTCAATAAGTCATGTGGCATTCTTCTTGGTGAACTAGCATGCAGACCAGTCCCTCCTATCCTCTTGTATTCGCGTTCCCTGCCAATTTGGGGATTAAAATCACCAAGTAGAATTTTCCCCATCATCTTTTGGAATTTTGGCCGAGTTCTTCCCAGAATCTTTCCGTTTTTTCGCGCACTTTTTTTATTGTCGACGTTTGTTGATGCATGTACGTTAATGAAGGTGTCGTTTTTGTTTTTGTGTTTGATTGTTAATGTCATAAGCCGTTGTCGTCGGGTTTCACTTCTTTTACTGAACCCAAAACTTCTTTGTCTGCAGTTAAGGCCATACAAAATAGTGTTCCTCTTGTGCCACTTTTCTTGTTTCTTCCACTCCTGAAGACAATGTATTTAGTGTAGTATATCGTTTCTGAATCTGCGAAGCATTTTTCTTGTAGGGCGAGAATTTGTATTTTCTGATTCGTGAGTTCTATTGTGAGACTGTGTAGTTTTCCTGCTTGAATGAATGTCTGAATGTTGAAAATGCCAATGTACGTGTTTGCTTTTCATGCAACTTTATGAGAGCACTCCGATTTGCTCTCTCATGTAAGTGTAAGCCCCCTAGAATCCAAATACTTGGTTGCCACTTTGGTGTGGGTGCATCGTCCAACTGGGATAATTCTGTCTTTACTTGTATGAGTCACCGCCCAGTGTGGCCGAGCGGTTCTAGGCGCTTCAGTCTGGGACCGCGCGACTGCTATGGTCGCATGTTCGAATCCTGCCTTGGGCATGGATGTGTGTGCTGTCCTTAGGTTAGTTAAGTTTAAGTAGTTCCAAGTCTAGGGGACTGATGACTTCAGATGTTAAGTCCCATAATGTTCAGAGCCATTTGAACCATTTGTATAAGTCACGATTCCTTTTTATCAATTTTCTAGCCATTGCTAACGATGTAGAACCAAGGATTGAGAGTTTCTGGAGCATGTTTATAACCACGCCTTCTAGTGAATAGATGCTGATTGAACTAACACTTGCTCCAATTCAAACGTAGCGTGTATGTTGGTTTTCAACTTGGTCTGCAAGCGGTATTTTATTTCCTATCAGCTCTACATATCTGCCAGGCATTCCCCTATCCACGATCTGGGAACGTGCCAGATGGGATTGACAAACCTACACCGTTGTTGCTGCTGTTGTTATGGTTATTATTATGAGTGGCCTCATAGTGTGTGTTAAAACATCGAGAATTAATATAATTTAACGATGTCTCAACATTTTCTGTGTGCACCACAAAGCATGACACCCAACCAACGTCCCAAAACATGTACAAACTGCTTTAATGTTTGATAAATTATGTAATGCAATATTTAACAACAACAAATACCCACTTGCCAAGCACCGAGACTACATTACTCCTGCACAATTAATATATGGTGTCACAAGACTATAAAAACAATGGCATAAAAAAAATGTATAGACACCTATAGCTATTTATATTATTTTGGCCGACTGCATGGTGTTTTCTGTAAGTGGATGTCAAAAATCAGTTACACTCTGAGCTGCCTTAAATTAAAAAGATGTTAATGGATCTCATCGATTACACCGATGTGTTTAAAATATATCACAGTTAACACAATAATGTGCCAACCATATTGTTTCAGAGTTACCAATCGCAAAAACAAAATGACTGCTAATTCACACAATCAAACCCCATAACCTCGTACAGAGAACTGCTGTTATGTGTCTCAAAAATGTATATACAGACAAGCTGCTTCCCACCAGATTAGGTGATGTGAAGTCACGCAAATGAAGTGTAAATATGCAATTCGTAATGGAAATAAGCTTACTGGTGACAATAATTTATAAGAAATTTAAAATGACACTAAAATGTTGTGTAAAGTGCCTCACCATAAATAATTTGTTGTGCTTGTTATAGAAACAAAATATTGAGATTAATATGCCTATATATTTAGTTTATAAAGGATTAATTCACCTGATGTGTTGGCAGTACAGTTGTAGGTGTAAAACATTATCTTTTGTCCATGTGAAGGATAGACGCAGAGAGAAACTTTCAAATACATCTTTCTAGTATTGCCATATACTTTTATCATCAATTAAATAAGATATTAAACAAAATACATCACATCTGTTGCTGTGATACCGTAAAAAGAAAGTGACATTTGTTACCTGCATTTGGGGCTGCCTTCACCTATTCTATAATTTCTTCACGAAAAAATGGTAGCATAATGTTGGGACAAAGTATACTCAATGTCTCTAGAGTGCACATTCAGGAGCCTGAGAAATAAATAAAATACCCGTTTTTGGAGACAAGGACAGGAAATATTGAACTTTATTTAGAAAGTGACACAGTAAATATACAAGGGTCTTGTATTTCATCAACTGCCTGGTAACTGTAAGCAAAGAGAATATATAATATGCTAAGAATACTGTCAAGTATGGATATGAGCCATATTACACAAATTACTGAAGCTCTTGTACTTGAAAATAGCTATGCTTTGTTAGTCATGCTGGTTCGATAAGCCTTATCCAATCCTCCCTAGGACAAAATAGTTTAAATTTTTGTCCTAGCCATTTACAGTAGGACTTGGTCTCTCCCATATGGTACACTTCAGAAACCTCATTACTCACCTCATTATGAATTCAGGAATATACTTCATCATATAAAAAGGTAGCACATTGCCCAATTGTCAATTTATTGTTCAACATTTTATGTTGCTTGGCATCATCTTGGACATCAGATAAACTTCCAGAATCACCATCAGATTCTAACACAACTTCATCCTCACTTTGGGGTTATCTTGGCCTGTACTAAAGCAACACTATATTTCGCAAAAACGTGCACCTTTTTACACAAGTGTTAAATGTATTATCTAAATTTAAAGTCACACAAATGACAGTTTATCACCTTAATACATAATACTGAGAGAATGCAAAATTACACTCACTGCATTTTTAGCTAACTGATGTGAACAATCCAGGCAGAAACTATTGGGTTGTAATAGGTGTTAAAATGTTTATGATCCACATTGAGTCCAGTGCTGTGAACACAATATTGGTTCATGGACCTCACAACCCTCTAGTTTGTTATTCATACATTGTAAATGCGAACTGCCATGTTTACTACATGTTATGGATGTAATTTTACTGAGAAAAAAATTTTAAACTTTTTCTTACCATTGGGTCAAAGTAACCCCTGCACATGTTAACTGGATTCTGATATTGCCCTGTGGAATCCTTTATCAATATGTGACAGTTATATAATGCATCAGCATCCAGTCAGCAATGCTGTGCTAATGTTAGAAACATGTCTTGTGTATAACAAAAATAGAATTTATGTGATATCAAGTTATATTATAACCAAAGAATCTGCTGCAAGGTGTTGCAATCAACTTTGCTTCCATAATCAGTAATCGATTACTTAAATTATATCTCAATAAACCTCAGAATTTTATACAAAGTGGAAAACTTCAGTGAAAACTTTCTTGTTTGGCAGATATAATGTCTTTTAACCAATTACATATATCTTTATGCAATTAGCTTCAGTAACTATAAAAGGACATGGTATAAAACATTTTATAGATAAAACAAAAACAGTTGTATGTACAAAGAACATAAGTGCTGTTTAAATTGTTATGGCATGCCTAAGATCACTTCTGCCTTTGTTTAACAGAGTCTAGTTCAACATTTTGTAGATTGATGACATGACTAAAAAAACATCATTACAAACAAATGAACAAAATATCTATAATACACAGTAGCATGAAACAATATGATGAAAAAAATTACACCTCCTTAGATGTTTCCAATTCACTCAAAATTTATTTTTGCAACAATGCATATGAAGTATATGAAATGATTACATTTACAGATCAATAGCACAAGCTGTTCTGTGGTATCAGGTATCGACCCATGTTGAAACACCCATATTAGTACCGGGTGATCAAAAAGTCAGTATAAATTTGAAAACTGAATAAATCACGGGATAATGTAGATAGAGAGGTACAAATTGACACACATGCTTGGAATGACATGGGGTTTTATTAGAACCAAAAGAATACAAAAGTTAAAAAAATGTCGGACAGATGGCACTTCATCTGATCAGAATAGCAATAATTAGCATAAGAAAGTAAGACAAAGCAAAGATGATGTTATTTGCAGGAAATGCTCAATATGTCCACCATCATTCCTCAACAATAGCTGTAATCGAGGAATAATGTTGCGAACAGCACTGTAAAGCATTTCCGGAGTCATGGTGAGGCACTGGCATCAGATGTTGTCTTTCAGCATCCCTAGAGATGTTGGTAGATCATGATACACTTGCAACTTCAGGTAACCCCAAAGCCAATAATGGCACAGACTGAGATCTGGGGACCTGGTAGGCCAAGCATGACGAAAGTGGTGGCTGAGCACGCGATCGTCACCAAACGACACACACAAGGGATCTTTCATGCGTCTAGCAGTACTTTGGTTTTTTTTTTTTTTTTTTTTTTGTTCTAATAAAACTCCATGTCATTCCAAGCATGTGCATAAATTTTTACCTCTCTATCTACATTATTTCGTGGTTTATTAAGTTTTCCAATTTATACCGACTTTTTGATCACCTGGTACATGGCGTAGCCTCCATTGGCGGCAATAAAGGTGGTGACTTTGGCATGCAGCAAATCGTGCAGATGGCGAATATTGTCCTGAGATACATCATGCCACACCTACTTGACCTTTTCACGTAGTTCAATAACAGGTTTTGGTTGACAAGTCGCATGAGTCACTTCTCATCTCATCATATCCCACACATGCTCAATTGAAGACAAGTCCGGAGATCGTGCTGACCATGGAGGTTGCTGCATCTCTTGCAGAGCATGTTGAGTTTCACGGACAGTTTGTGTGCAAGCTTTACCTGTTGGAAGAACCCATCATCTTCCTGTTGCAATAATGACAAAAGAATGGATCTAACAACATTCTGTATGTACCGAGTGTTGGTTAGTGTCCCCTCCATAAATACCACAGGTGAACAAGGGTTGTAGCTTATTGCACCCCACACCTGGTGTGAGACCAGTGTGCCTTTGGCACACATTCTACAAGATGGCATTTACCAAGTCTATGTCATATGCGCGAAAGACCATCACTTGCATGCAGACAGAGTCTGCTTTCATCATTGAGGACCATGGTGCGCCACACCATCTTCCAAGTGATGCTGTGGTATGAGTAGGAAACAGGCTAGAGGTGTGTGTTCCTATAGTCCCACCACTAATAACCAGTTTGCAACCCACACTGAGTTTCTGGCCATGAGTATTCTCTATTAAACGGTAGACACAGATGGCACTCTTGTAGCTTTGCCACTATGCTGTAGGTGGACAATGTTGAAACCACTATCAGTACATCTACCATCCCCCAGTTGGCATGTCATCATTGGATCAAAATCAACATCGTCTTTTCAGGTGTAGTAATTTTTTTTCTCCCGGCTGTTTAATTAAATATATATCATAAAAATTCTAGAATATATTCACTTTTGTTCTTGTTCAACAGAAATCAGACTGTTCTTTTGTAAATGGGTAACAAAACTAAAAACTTTATGATTAATACACAAACCAGGTAATATCTGCAATAAAGTCCTTAATTTGTTAGGAATTTTTTACAGACTTATTTTCTGGTGATTATTACGCAACTAGGATATGGCGTTGTTATGACTTTTAAAAGCTCATTTTGCACACCTTTCCTGGAAATTTTCCTGTGTGCTAGTGTTGTGCCATCTTGTCTTGTGGGCTCATTGTAATGCACATACCACTCCTTACTTGGACTACATTCAAGGCTGGTTTCCCCTACAAAACAAATGTAAATAATGCTACCACATCAGTGGTGGTATCAACATAGACGTCAGCATCTAAGCCATCGATTTAAGAGCACTACAGAATGGCTGAAGCATTTTTCACAGTTTTCAGTCTTTCTGAAAGCTTCATATTTTAGCAGAATTTAGTAACTGTACTGCAGAGTTCATCTGCCATAAATGATGAACATAATTATCAGTAACATATAAATTCAAACATGTAACCCCATGTGTATCTGAGGTGTACTTAAAAGTGTAGTTAAGAGTAAAATTGTAGTCAGTAGACAATTGAATTACTTATTGATGTAGTGAGCTGATTTTCAATTGAAAATAACTGCATTACATTATTCATGCAGATGAGATCATCTACAGTACGATTTTTTTTCCTTATTTGCTCCATAATAATGCCAGCTGTAGACTGCAGAGAGAAGAATTGGTATTCATGTCCACTCCAAATATCAGACATGTAAAGCATGAAATATTATTCTTGTTTGTGTGCAACCAACACTGGAGCTTTGTCTGATTTTATCATCAGCAGATAAATAATTATATCAGGTAAAATAATTTAAACATGTCAATCAAACTGTGTGAGAGAGTAAACAGAACATATTTAGACAATACAGGACAGAGTTTGAAATATCATCCTGCTTATATAATTTTTATTCTGTAATATTTTTAAGACCAAAAAGTTTCTTAGGCTTTGGATATTCCTGTCTATATACATAGGCATGAGGCTTTTCTATTATCACAAAAGGACCAATGTGCATGTCAAAGAATATTGAGTTCAGTCATCATCTGGCATCACTTTTCTTGAGCTCTTACCAATACATTACCTCTGACTTTAAAATGAATAGCTCCTATTTTTGCATTATGTCTCCTTATCCTAACATCGGCTTCTTCATTATCTGCTTGACCATTACTTTACTTTCATCAGCTAACATCGGAGTGCATGGAGGGAATTCTATCAGTTCTGAAATCAAATTTCTGGGCTTTTTGTTGAACATTATTACAAATGGAGAGAAACAAGTGGAGGTGTGTTGTAAACTATTCATTATCTCCTCAAAACTGGATATGTGATCTATCCACATGGCATACTTTTGTGAACTGCTGCTGGGTTATTTGCAGGCTGGAACACAAGGGTCAAAATATGTTTGATACTACTACTCTCAATGAAAGATTTGCAAGTGTTCGATACAAAATGGGATCCATTATCTAACATCACCACATCCAGTTTTCCTATTTGGATATTCATATTTACAGTACATTTATTTAATGGTCAATGTGAGTCCATGCACCACTTATCAATCAGCAGCAGGCCTTCCTGCATTTTGCTATAGTTTTCCGGCATTCCAACCTTCCTATAGACAACAGAATTGTCCATGAACACCTCAAAATTACATGCAAGTACAATTGATTCTCTGAACAATTTATGATATTTATTTCATTTCACATGACCTTTTGCACCCATTATCCCTTTCACATGAATTCAATCAGAATCTTCATTCTAATGTCTCCAGAATTTCTTATATAAGCCTGTTATGAATTTTTCATCCTTTACACCTCGTGTGAACATTAATATTAAATGCCCTATCATCATCCTCATACTGAGTTGCTTTATCTAAAGCTCTAGACAGGGCTTCAGCCACTAAATTTTCTGTTGTTGTTGTGGTCTTCAGTCCAGAGACTGGTTTGATGCAGCTCTCCATGCTAATCTATCCTGAGCAAGCTTCTTAATCTCCCAGTACCTACTGCAGCCTACATCCTTCTGAATCTGCTTAGTGTATTCATCTCTTGGTCTCCCTCTTCGATTTTTACCCTCCATGCTGCCCTCCAATAATAAATTGGTCATCCCTCGATGTCTCAGAACATGTCCTACCAACCGATCCCTTCTTCTAGTCAAGTTGTGCCACAAGCCCCACAAGCCCAAGAGCCTCATTAGTTATGTGATCTACCCATCTAAACTTCAGCATCTTCTGTAGCACCACATTTCAAAACCTTCTATTCTCTTCTTGTCTAAACTATTTATCGTCCACGTTTCACTTCCATAGATGGCTACACTCCATACAAATACTTTCAGAAACGACTTTCTGACATTTAAATCTATACTCGATGTTAACAAATTTTTCTTCTTCAGAAACGCTTTCTTTGCCTTTGCCAGTCTACATTTTATATCCTCTCTACTTCGACCATCATCAGTTATTTTGCTCCCCAAATAGCAAAACTCCTTTACTACTTTAAGTGTCTCATTTCCTAATCTAATTCCCTCAGCATCACCTGACTTAATTCGACTACATTCCATTATCCTTGTTTTGCTTTTGTTGATGTTCATCTGATACCCTCCTTTCAAGACACTGTCCATGCCTTTCAATTGCTCTTCCAAGTCCATTGCTGTCTCTGAAAGAATTACAATGTCATCGGCGAACCTCAAAGTTTTTATTTCTTCTCCATGGATTTTAATACCTACTCCGAATTTTTCTTTTGTTTACTTTACTTCTTGCTCAATATACAGATTGAATAACATTGGGGATAGGCTACAACCCTGTCTCAGTCCCTTCCCAACCACGGCTTCCCTTTCATACCCCTCGACTCTTACTACTGCCATCTGCTTTCTGTACAAATTGTAAATAGCCTTTGCTCCCTGTATTTTGCCCCTGCCACCTTCAGAATTTGAAAGAGAGTATTCCAATCAACATTTTTAAAAGCTTTCTCTAAGTCTACAAATGCTAGAAACGTAGGTTTGCCTTTCCTTAATCTTTCTTCTAAAATAAGTCATAGGGTCAGTATTGCCTCACGTGTTCCAACATTTCTATGGAATCCAAACTGATCTTCCCCGAAGTCCTTTTCTATCAGTTTTTCCATTTGTCTGTAAGGAACTCGCATTAGTATTTTGCAGCTGTGACTTATTAAACTGATAGTTCGGTAATTTTCACGTCTGTCAACACCTGCTTTCTTTGGGATTGGAATTATTATATTTTTCTTGAAGTCTGAGGGTATTTCGCCTTATCTTGCTCACCAAATGGTAGAGTTTTGTCAGGACTGGCTCTCCCAAGGCTGTCAGTAGTTCTAATGGAATGTTGTCTACTCCGGGGGCCTTGTATCAACTCACGTCTTTCAGTGCTCTGTCAAACTCTTCACACAGTATCATATCTCCCATTTCATCTTCATCTATATCCTCTTCCATTTCCATAATATTGTCTTCAAGTACATCACCCTTGTATAGACCCTCTATATACCCCTTCCACCTTTCTGCTTTCCCTTCTTGGCTGAGAACTGGGTTTCCATCTGAGCGACTGATATTCATACAAGTGGCTCTCTTTTCTCCAAAGGTCTCTTTAATTTTCCTGTAGGCAGTATCTATCTTGCCCCTAGTGAGATAAGCCTCTACATCCTTACATTTGTCCTCTAGCCATCCCTGCTTAGCCATTTTGCACTTCTTGTAGATCTCATTTTTGAGACATTTGTATTCCTTTTTGTCTGCTTCATTTACTGCATTTTTATATTTTCTCCTTTCATCAATTAAATTCAGTATTTCTTCTGTTACGCAATGATTTCTACTAATCCTCGTCCTTTTACCTACTTGATCCTCTGCTGCCTTCACTACTTCATCCCTCAGAGCTACCCTTTCTTCTTCTACTGTAGTTCTTTCCCCCATTCCTGTCAATTGTTCGCTTATGCTTTCTCTGAAACTCTGTACAACCTCTGGTTCTTTCAGTTTATCCAGGTCCCATCTCCTTAAATTCCCACCTTTTTGCAGTTTCTTCAGTTTTAATCTACAGTTCATAACCAATAGATTGTGGTCAGAGTCCACATCTACCCCTGGAGATGTCTTACAATTTAAAACCTGGTTCCTAAATCTCTGTCTTACCATTATATAAGCTATCTGATATCTTCTAGTATCTCCAGGATTCTTACATGTATACAACCTTCTTTCATGATTCTTGAACCAAGTGTTAGCTATGATTAAGTTATGCTCTGCGCAAAATTCTACCAGGCGGCTTCCTCTTTCATTTCTTAGCCCCAATCCATATTCACCTACTATGTTTCCTTCTCTCCCTTTTCCTACTCTAGAATTCCAGTCACCCATGACTATTAAATTTTCATCTCCCTTCACTACCTGAATAATTTCTTTTATCTCATCATACATTTCATCAATTTCTTCATCATCTGCACAGCTAGTTGGCATATAAACATGTACTACTGTAGTATGCATGGGCTTCATGTCTATCTTGACCACAATAATGCGTTCACTATGCTGTTTGTAGTAGCCTATCCGTACTCCTATTTTTTTATTCATTGTTAAACCTACTCCTGCATTACCCCTATTTGATTTTGTATTTATAACCCTGTATTCACCTGACCAAAAGTCTTGCTCCTCCTGCCACCGAACTTCACTAATTCCCACTATATCTAACTATCTAAATTTTCTGTACCCTTAATATATTTCACTTCAAAGTCAAACTATTGCATACAAGAGCCCATCTAGCCTACTGTCTATGATGGAGTTGACATTCTTGCAGGTAACTTACGAGGAGATCATGGCAGGTGCCATCACATGATTTCCCAGAAACTTTGCTCAGTAGAAGAGGGGCCAAAATAAGCGAACACATGTCTCGCGTTATCCATAGCTAATCAACCATTCCTGAGAAAATGACAACATTTCCTCCATAATTCATAAGCTCTTTAGCAGGTGACAAGTTCAACTGCAGTGGTGGCACAGCGGCTAGCATCGCAGCTGGACCGTTTTGCACCTTGTGTTCAAAACCCGATAATTGTTTCCATTTCATTTTATTTTATTTTTTCCTTTGTCTACCCCTGTCCATAGAAGATTACTACATGAACTTTTTCCAGTGTATGCTGAAAAAACACTACCCTTATTCATTTGCTAATTGTCTGTCTGGTGAATGAATTTAAAGATGTAACAAATGAATTGGAAAATTATTTGAAATTGTTGTCTGTGAAATTCCTGTGGTGTATTTTGATTCAAATCCAGTTCCAAGTGTCACTTTTCAGAAAAATGATTCATTGTGCATGATTTGCCATTTAGTTATTGCCAGTGCCTGGAATCCTCATTGATGTTAAGGATGTTTCTTTTCCAGAGTGAGATTCATGTAAACAAATGTCACTGTGGCAAACATACCTTCATGCGATGCTCATGGTGTTCGGAATTTGTATGTTTCCCATGTTTCTACTATTGGTATCCAAGGAAATGCACCAAATCTTCCTGAAGAATAAAATATACAAATTAATATAACTGATATAAGATGATCTGTATTAAGCGATCAGGCATCATCCAGATGGGAAGCAGTAACATATGATGTCCCCTGTGGATCCCACTTAGGGCCCTTACTTCTTGTGTACATCAATGACCTTTCATCAGTAACATTACCAGAAGCCCAAGTTTGTTTTGTTTGCAAAACATTGCAATAAATAGTAAATGAAATATACCCTTAGAAAGGTCAGCTAATGCAATTTTTGCAGACGTTGATAAATGGTTCCTAGCCAGTTCTCTGTCACTAAACTTTGAAAGAACATACTATATGCAGTTCAGAACTTGCAGATTTCCTGCGCCAGTATATGCTTACAACGTGACGAAAAGCAGCTACAAGAAGCTAACAATGTTAAATTCTTAGGATTACAGCTTGATAAATTTAATTGGTAGAAGCATACCACAGACCTGCTGAGATGCTTAAACAAGCCTCTACTTGCTATGCAAATGTCATACATAAGTGATATAAAAATAAAAAATCTAGCATACTATGCTTACTTTCTTTCCATAATGTCATACAGGATTATTTTCTAGGGTAGCTCATCAAGCAATGCTTAAGTTTTCCAAGTCAAAAAATGGGGAATATGAATTATTTGTAGTGTGGACTCAAGAACATCCTGCGGAGGGCTATTTAAGCAACTGGGGATACTAACTACTGCTTCCCAATACAATTATTCCTTACTGAAATTTGGCGTAAAATACATACTTTTTTCAAATCAACATCTCAGGTCATGGAATCAATACTATAAATAAGAATAACTTTCATACAGATTTAAAGTCATTTTGGTTCATGAAGGTGTGCATTATTTAGCAATACACATTTTCAGTAACATGCCAGCAGCCATAAAAAAAAGTAACTAATAATAAAATCTGAGAAGAGTCTAAGGGGTTTACTGGTGACCAACTCCTCCTACTTCATTGATGAGTTTCTTAGCAGAACCAATTGCTGTGTGTATGATGATATTAATGCTGCATAATGTGAATACTGCATACAATCTGACTTCTGTACAAATTTTGTGCAGTAATGCAATCACTGTATATAATACTGTAAAATGTTTTTATATTAGCTTTTATTTGATGATGCATGGCTACAGTGGCCTAAGAATTATCATATACTCCCAAGTATATGGAAGATTTAATATTAGGTGAAAAGTTTTGTATTGTTTTAAATGTGAATATGCTCAAGATTTTTTTTACTGATTCCACATACACAAGGGCACTTTCATTTGGCTTCTGTGGAAGCAGATTAGCATATCTGTTCTTATTTTGTAAAAATTTATTGTGTATTATTGTTTCTGACATATTCCACATCTCATCTCAGAGGATATTGATCAATTGGGATGAAAAGTACGTCTAATCTAATGAAATGTGAGAATTTAAAAAGATGGTAACCCCTGAAAATACCATACATATGTAATGCACAACTCTTATTGTGAAACCCAGTTGTAATTTTACAATAAATATAATGCCCTTGTATTCCTTAATTTGATAAGAAGCATTCACACAGTTATCTTCTTCCCCACACTCACCCACTCACTCACTCACCCCCCCTCTCTCTGAGCACTTCTACATTGGCTACTAAAATTTCATCCATATATATTGCCAGTTTGGATGACACATTTGCTCCTAACACAAAGTCCAAAGCTCATGTGAACACTGCAACACACAAATTTAAGCCAAATGTTACCACACAGTGTTTGTAGCACTTACCATCATAGTAGTTTAGAATTTTGATATTTGTGTAGCAGTTCTTCCATATTTATTTTCAGGATGATCTGTATTTCTGGCTAAGATTTTATTTAAGTGACTGTAATAAAGCCCTGGTCTTATTCCTGTATCTTTGCAACCATGACTGAAGGATTGCTATATATGCTTTCACATCTCTCTGTAACTCCCCAGTTCATTCTTTGAAGTTCTCTCTTTACTGCAGGCCTCTTGTGATTTGTATGAAGTACAGTTTCAGCTCTTAGTTTACCGCATTTGTAATTCAGTACTCTTCCAGGCTTTGGAGAGAGAACATACTTGTAATGCATTAATCTTCCCTTCAGATCACTTCTTTTTTCCTGTGATGTTAAATGCTTCAGCAATATTTTCATGTAAAAGGCTCATTAAGTCTTCAGGGGATGTGTTAGGCAATTACCCTTCTTCCACGATATATTGGGGAGGGTCTGACTGACAAGGAACTTATTTCATTTTCCCTCATTTTGAAATTTCCTTTCTACAAATTTAATACAATCTGAAATTCCAGTTTCCATTACACATAAGGTTTTCTGCCTCCATTGAAAAGCAATGGCCACCTCTTCAGTCCAGTCCACTCCAGAGGCAACCATGATGAAGTCTTTCCTTAAATTTAAGAACCGTTAACATCGCAGTGCGTCAGCAATCGTTGGTTAATATATTAAAAAACTAAAAACCCGCCTCAATTGCGAAAAAAGCACCTAGTGTTAAGTGTTAACCCAGGTTTCGGCGTAGATAACTACACCTTCTTCAGAATAACAATAAAACCCACAAGTGCCTAAGAAGACATTTGTCAATGATTAAAAGAAAACCATAGCTATACATTTATAAACGAAAAGGAAAACACAAACAGTACATATGTACAAAGTCAAAACCACTACTTAACTTAATGGTGTACGCTCCACCTCACACCGGCCTACATTCGATGGGCCATGACCCGTCATAAACCGCAGCTACAAACGGTCGCTAACTTACAAGCCTGACCCGCTATCTATGCACAGGTACAAGACAAGGGAAGTTACTTGAATGCGACAAGAGGAACTCTTAAAAACTACACATAAAGTCAATAGTTAGCTTGGGGGGGGGGGGGGGGCTGAGGGGGTGTAATCTAAAGACGTCGTGTTCATAAAAATATAGGGATAAAACGTGAGGCACCCTAGGGAATGCGTTAGATGACAAACAGGTGGCAACGATATCTATCCCTTACATAGGCAATATAAGTTACAAATTGGGGCGTTTACTCAGAACTCATAATTTCATAGTCGCCTATTTCTACTAATAATAGTTTACATAGGAATTTAATTCACTCCTTGCAGAGTAAGAGCGATAAACTTTCCCAATCTGGAGTATATAAAATTACATGCGGGGATTGTCCAAAATTTTACATCGGGCAAACGGGGTGAGCTCTGGGTCTCAGGTGTAAAGAGTATATTCCTACTAGAAGCGGCAACGGTACTAAGGGCTCTACTTATGCGGAACACCTTGTGAAAACGGCTCATGCGCCGAGACCTCCAGATAATATCGAGTTACTTCATGCTGAGGTTAAGGGCTTAAAACTGGATGTTTTGGAAGAAATGCAGATCTTTAAGTATCTGCAACATGTTAAAGACAATATCCTCAATGACCAACTCCTACTAAGAAATAGAAAATTTTTTCAAGGTTTCGCACCTCTACTTTTGTTCTTCATACTTGTAAATCTGATGATCTGGGGATATCACATGCGCGCACTGATTGGCGAGTGCGGTTGGTCAAGCTGTTCATCTTCTTTCTTTTTATCCTCATTTTCCTTTTACGATGAAGGTGATTTTAGCCCGTTGAACCATTGAACACCTCACGTTTTATCCCTGTATCTTTATTAAGACGACGTCTTTAGGTTACGACCCTCAAACCCACCCCCCCCCCCCCCCCCCAGGGGGGTTTGGCTTTAGGTATAGTTTTTAAGAGTTCCTCTTGTTGTCATAGATTTCTGTACAAAAATTGTAAATAGCCTTTCGCTCCCTGTATTTTACCTCCCCCCCCCCCCCCCCCCCCCCCCACCTTTAGAATTAGAAAGAAAGTATTCCAGTCAACATTGTCAAAAGCTTTCTCTAAGTCTACAAATGTTAGAAACATAGGTTTGCCTTTCCTTAATCTTTCTTCTAAAATAAGTCGTAAGGTCAGTATTGCCTCACGTGTTCCAACATTTCTATGGAATACAAACTGTTCTTCCCCGAGGTTGGCTTCTACCAGTTTTTCCATTCGTCTGTAAAGTATTTGCGTTAGTATTTTGCAGTTGTGACTTATTAAACTGATAGTTCGGTAATTTTCACATCTGTCAACACCTGCTTTCTTTGGGATTGGAATTATTATATTCTTCTTGAAGTCTGAGGGTATTTCGCCTGTTTCATACATCTTGCTAACCAGATGGTAGAGTTTTGTCAGGACTGGCTCTCCCAAGGCCGTCAGTAGTTCTAATGGAATGTTGTATACTCCTGGGGCCTTTTTTGACTTGGGTCTTTCAGTGCTCTGTCAAACTCTTCATCCAGTATTGTATCTCCCATTTCATCCTTATCTACATCCTCCTCCATTTCCATAATATTATCCTCAAGTACATCACCTGTTGTGTACATAGTTCCACGTAGTCAGTGTGTACACAACTTTCCCACTAGAGCGCGCCCCGCTAAGCACAACAGCGCAGGCGCAGCGGTCGTCTGTCTCTGCACTACGAGATGGCGCTGCCATAGAGACGAACCAAATTCTGCTTCTGTCGATCTGCATATTAATATGTAACGCAGCCAATGAGATTCCTGCTAATGTAGAACCTTTACTCCTCATGGATCACACTCGCGCAGTGATACATGAACACGCGAGGTATTATAACGAGGGTACAGACCTCCGATTAGTCAGTCTGAATTTGTCTGCACCAGTCTGTGCCAGTCTGCATTAGTTTGTATGAGTTCTACATTTGTCTGTACCAGTCTATAGTCAAGTTTCAGTCTGCACCTAATAAGATTACCATATTCCTGTACATAGCCATGAAGATAAATGTATAGACACTTTTGTCAAGTATCAGAGATATATGTGAGAAGAAGATTAACGTACCAATACCGACGGAACTTCAGATTGTCAATTGTAAATAGCATCCAGAACCAAGTTAAGTAATTTTTATGCTTGTTATTATTTTAATATATGTGTGTGCAAATTAATCAAGTTCTGTTTAAAAATGGTCACCGTCAATCTGCTACTCTAAGCGTGCAAGTGGCATTTCTATCGTCTGACCTAACGGCAGAAGATAAACACGCCATGAGAAGACCACGAGACATATTGCTGACACTCGCCTACTTCGTTAGAGCGACAAGTCAAATAATCTGATGGTGTGTGTACTGAAGGTCTTACAGTACGCACACCACATCACCCTTGTATAGGCCCTCTATATACTCCTTCCACCTTTCTGCTTTCCCTTCTTTGCTTAGAACTGGGTTTCCATCTGAGCGACTGATATTCATACAAGTGGCTCTCTTTTCTCCAAAGGTCTCTTTAATTTTCCTGTAGGCAGTATCTATCTTGCCCCTAGTGAGATAAGCCTCTACATCCTTACATTTGTCCTCTAGCCATCCCTGCTTAGCCATTTTGCACTTCTTGTAGATCTCATTTTTGAGACATTTGTATTCCTTTTTGTCTGCTTCATTTACTGCATTTTTATATTTTCTCCTTTCATCAATTAAATTCAGTATTTCTTCTGTTACGCAATGATTTCTACTAATCCTCGTCCTTTTACCTACTTGATCCTCTGCTGCCTTCACTACTTCATCCCTCAGAGCTACCCTTTCTTCTTCTACTGTAGTTCTTTCCCCCATTCCTGTCAATTGTTCGCTTATGCTTTCTCTGAAACTCTGTACAACCTCTGGTTCTTTCAGTTTATCCAGGTCCCATCTCCTTAAATTCCCACCTTTTTGCAGTTTCTTCAGTTTTAATCTACAGTTCATAACCAATAGATTGTGGTCAGAGTCCACATCTACCCCTGGAGATGTCTTACAATTTAAAACCTGGTTCCTAAATCTCTGTCTTACCATTATATAAGCTATCTGATATCTTCTAGTATCTCCAGGATTCTTACATGTATACAACCTTCTTTCATGATTCTTGAACCAAGTGTTAGCTATGATTAAGTTATGCTCTGCGCAAAATTCTACCAGGCGGCTTCCTCTTTCATTTCTTAGCCCCAATCCATATTCACCTACTATGTTTCCTTCTCTCCCTTTTCCTACTCTAGAATTCCAGTCACCCATGACTATTAAATTTTCATCTCCCTTCACTACCTGAATAATTTCTTTTATCTCATCATACATTTCATCAATATCTTCATCATCTGCAGATCTAGTTGGCAAATAAACTTTTACTACTGTAGTATGCATGGGCTTCATGTCTATCTTGGCCACAATAATGCATTCACTATGCTGTTTGTAGTAGCTTACCTGCACTCCTATTTTTTTATTCATTATTAAACCCACTCCTGAATTACCCCTATTTGATTTTGTATTTATAACCCTGTATTCACCTGACCAAATGTCTTGTTCCTCCTGCCACCGAACTTCACTAATTCCCACTAAATCTAACTTTAACCTATCCATTTCCCTTTTTAAATTTTCTAACCTACCTGACCGATTAAGGGATCTGACATTCCACACTCCAGTCCGTAGAACGCCAGTTTTCTTTCTCCTGATAACAACATCCTCTTGAGTAGTCCCTGCCTGGAGATCCGAATGGGGGACTATTTTACCTCTGGAATATTTTACCCATAGGATGCCATCATCATTTAACCATACAGTAAAGCTGCATGCCCTCGGGAAAAATTACGGCCGTAGTTTCCCCTTGCTTTCAGCCATTCGCAGTACCAGCACAGCAAGGCCATTTTGATTAGTGTTTCTAGGCCAGATCAGTCAATCATTCAGACTCTTGCCCCTGCAACTACTGAAAAGGCTGTTGCCCCTCTCCAGGAAGCACACATTTGTCTGGCCTCTCAAATGTAATGTATTGCGAATACATAGAAAGAAGGATCCTTTATTGTATGGTTATATGATAGCGGAACAAACACTGGTAGCAGTTACTTCTGTAAAATATCTGGGAGTATGCGTACGGAACGATTTGAAGTGGAATGATCATATAAAACTAATTGTTGGTAAGGCGGGTACCAGGTTGAGATTCATTGGGAGAGTGCTTAGAAAATGTAGTCCATCAACAAAGGAGGTGGCTTACAAAACACTCGTTCGACCTATACTTGAGTATTGCTCATCCGTACCAGGTCGGGTTGACGGAGGAGATAGAGAAGATCCAAAGAAGAGCGGCGCGTTTCGTCACTGGGTTATTTGGTAACCGTGATAGCGTTACGGAGATGTTTAATAAACTCAAGTGGCAGACTCTGCAAGAGAGGCGCTCTGCATCGCGGTGTAGCTTGCTCGCCAGGTTTCGAGAGGGTGCGTTTCTGGATGAGGTATCGAATATATTGCTTCCCCCTACTTATACTTCCCGAGGAGATCACGAATGTAAAATTAGAGAGATTAGAGAGCGCACGGAGGCTTTCAGACAGTCGTTCTTCCCGCGAACCATACGCGACTGGAACAGGAAAGGGAGGTAATGACAGTGGCACGTAAAGTGCCCTCCGCCACACACCGTTGGGTGGCTTGCGGAGTATCGATGTAGATGTAGATGTAGAACAGATACTCCTCCGTTGTGGTTGCACCTACGGTACGGCCATCTGTATCGCTGAGGCATGTAAGCCTTCCACCAATGGCAAGGTCCATGGTTCATGGGGGGGTTTAATAAAATTTGATCTCTCATCCCCCTCCCCCCCCCCCCCTCCCAATTCTGATGTGGCCCAAAGTGTCACCCTACAAAACTGAACTATACCTAATGAGCTGATGTCCATGTCCATTCAGATGTTTCAAGTGTGACTGGTTAATGGTATACTTCGAGTTACACAGCCTAGTCCATTTTTGCATTATGTTTCTATGAGTGGCCTAGTCTTCCTCAGCTGCTGCAAGTTTTGCTGTTGTATGCTCACTGCCTGAACACCAGCTAGACTGAACTATCGTTGGTCCCACACTGCTGTTAATAGAGTCCAACTCTTCAAACCCATTAGACCCCTTGGTGCTCCTTTTTCAGGGCTCATATTGATATTTCCTGAAACACACATTCTCTTAGCGTTTCCTGACTGGTGGATGCCATGACTGACACACTCTTAACAAAATGAATGTCAGACTCTCAAGCCTTGTATAAATTGAGACCTCCATCTCTGTTTATTACATTTTCATACAGCTTTATTTTGAGACTTAACCATGCTGTGCCAGAAACATGACATTTGCACCGTGACGCTTGTGATTCCACATTCCATTTCATGATTAGTTGCTTTTTTTTGGGTTGTTGCTGACATTCCTTGCATCTCCTCTGAACTGTTGTGACAGTCTAATCCACAGAAGACATGCCCACAGAGGCCCAGATCATCCTTAAAATTAAAGATTTTCATCTTTGACAGCTGAAAAATACACAACAAAACCCAAAGTACCTAAACAAGACAATTGGGTCAGTTGGAAATACTCTGGAAAGATTGAAATAACTCTACTGTGTACCAAGAGACACCACTAGTACATGTTCAGTTACAATGACTGTCTTTTCCTGCTTCTTTAATACACTTTCAGAGTTGCCACAAGTTTCCCCAAGGTAAATTCCCTGATTTAGCATTTTTTCCTGACAAATTTTGAGCTCTCAAGGGTCAATAAAGACAAAAGTTGACAAAAATGTAAGGACTTCAGTATTTCTCACCCATTTTGTTTTGTTTTAAGGCACAAAAACAGCTACGGTCACACGTGTCAGAACTGTGAAACATGAAGACAAAGAGAGGAGTTAAAAACAACTTCATGTCAATCCCAAATGATGGAAGAGGAGACAGGTAAAGCAGGGATGTGGAGAAAGGTCTATAGAATATGCAATAGAGAAATGGAGATCCAGAACTAAAAATTAAATGGTCTTTGCCATATTGCTACAACAGATAAAAAGTAAAACATGGTTGACAGCCCATGCATCATTTGCTAAAATGGCCAATAACTAAGGTGGCAAACCCAAACGGGAATGTAAACAGTCAAAAACGGACCTTCGGTCTGGAAATGGTGGACCGTTAAAAGTTCGGCACAATGTGCACCAAGTGGTGGGGGAGCGCCACTTAAATGGCAATGGCTAAAAAGGCAGTGCCCAATACGCAACCTAGTTAAAATTACCTCCTCATGGCAGGAGGGCCAAGAGGGGATCATCCAAGCATCTGGGAGAGGCTTAATAACCCAGAGCTTATTCCCACGAAGGGAGGACCAGCAGTGATGGCAAAGTGATATCACCTCCTGACAAATGACAACACAGAGATCAGCGAGAATGTAAGAACCAGTGGGCTGAGGTACAAGGACTGCAGCCTTGGCAGCAGTGTCAACAGCCTCGTTTCCTGTCACATCAAATTGACCAGGAACCCACATAAACATCACAGTGGCTCCATCAACAGTGAGCAATTGAAAGCTTTCTTGGACTCACTGCACTAAGGGATGGGCAGTGTAAAGAGGCTTTGAAGGGCGCTGAGAGGGTCTGAGCAGATGACACAATTGAAAAGACTGTGTTGCCAGATGTGCTTTATAACTTTATACAAGGTGAAGAACCCTGCTGTAAATACTGAGCAGTGTGCCGGAAGCCAATACCAAAAAACGTCGGCCCAACAACGAAGGGACACCTGACACCATATCAGTCAGAGGCATCAGTGTACACAAAGGTACTATCGTGCAATTCTATGTGAAGGTCATGAAACTGAAGGTGATACAGCAAGACTGGTATAGTGTCGAAGCAAATGAAGGCCCAGGTGAACATGGGGCGCTGCATGAAGCCAAGGTGATGAAGGGTTCATACCAAATGGGAAAGTTGCAGGGAGTATGAAGTTAATCTGCTGGAGAAAGAACCAACAGCAAACTCCAGTAGGTAACACAGAAGAGGGACACGCCCCATATTGTCGATCAAAGCAGTCACTGATGATGGAGGCATAGAGTGGGTGGCCACACATGGAAGACAAATGGCATACATATCTGCTGAGGAGAAAGTCACGGCAGTGGGACAGCAGTACTTAGGCAGATTCTGCATAGACACACTCAACCGGGATAGTGTAAAAGGCACCAGTGGCCACACAGATGCCACGATCATGGTTAGTATTGAGACAGCATAAGAGGGGCAGATGTGCAAATGCATAAACAAAGCACCCATAATCTAGTTACAAACGGACAAGGGACTGGTACAAATGAAGGAGAGTGGTTGGACTGCACCTTAGGAAGTACCATTGACGACATGTAGGGCATTGAGGGACTACATACATCAGGCTGCCAGGTAAGACATGTTGGAGCACCAACAGAATTTCCTATCGAGCAAGAGCCCTTGGAATTTCGTAGTTTATATGAATGGTAGAGCAAGGGGCCCAAGTTGTCAAGATGGCGGGAGAAACCAAATGGACCACTGGATATTCACAAAAACGGTTTCGTCAGTGGAGAGACAAAAGCCATTGCCTTGCTCCATGAGTAAAGATGATTGAGACATCGCTGAAGACACCACTCAATGAAACAGGTCCGTGAAGAATTGCAATAGAAGGCAAAATCGTCAACAAAAAGGGAGCCGAAGATTACAGGTGGGAGACAGACCATTATAGGGTTAGTGGCGATAGCAAAAAGGATGATGCTCAGAATAGGACCCTGAGTTACACTGTTTTCCTGGATAAAGGTGTCCAACAATACAGAACCCACACATACCACTTTAAAATTCCTCAAGGAAACTGAGCAGGCAGCCACAGAACCCCAAGTGTAGATAGTACGGAGGATAACAGCCCTCCAGCAGGTGTCGTAGGCTCTCTCCAAATCGAAAAACAAGGCCACAGCCTGAGATTTCTGCAGAAAACCACTCATGACATGGGTGGACAAGGTGAGAAGCCCTAGCATCTTCCAGTGGAGGAAGGAACGGTGGTAGTGGGAGGAGCTCTAAATTTCCACAAAATGGTGGAGATAGCGACAGGCTCCATGATAACATCGTCTACTACTGTCAGGCCGTAAGTTGAGGTGTGTATCTTGGACCCAGAGAGCCGTTGGAGGTTGGCCGACACGACAGAAGATGGGGTAGAACTGTTAAAAGAAGTATTGAGTGAGATACAGCTAGCTTTTTTGTTATTCCGAAGAAATTAACGACACTGCACATGAATTGTGTCGTAGCACACCCCAGTCCACCAAGGGACCAGGACGGGGCACGGCATGGTAAAAAGGAAGTGCGAGGCATGGAACATTCTGCGGTGGTAAGGATAACATTTGTAAGATATTGCACCTGGTTATCACAACTAGGGAAATCGTGTTCATCAGGGAGGAGTGGTAAACTGCCATTTTGGTGTACACGTACGTGGAATAGGAATAAGCAAACAGATGGCACACATGAAATGGCCACTCGAGTCAGTGTCGGAAAGAATGGACCACTTGAGACGACGGGCAGTGCAGAAGGATAAGTCCAAATGGGACTAGGTGTGCAAGCAATCTGAAAGGAACATGTGTGCTCCTGTGTTACAGCAGAAAAGGTTAAGTTGATTCAGAAGTTCAGCCAAGAGGGCACCTCTTGGACAGGTTCTGGGAGAACTCCAAATGGGATGGTGTATATTAAAGTCACCAAGCAGCAGAAATTGGTGAGGTACCTGCCCAATAAGCTGGAGGAAGTCTGCCCTGATGACATCGAATGACAGAGGGAAGTAAATGGTACAAAGGCAAAAGGCGAACTGCAACAGCTTGAAGACTGGTAGTCAGGGTGGTGGGTTGACTATGAACATCATCTTACATGAGCAGCACGACTCCCCCACGAGATGGAATGATGACCTCTGGCAGACGCTCAAAATGGACCAGGAAAAAATGGAAGCTCGAAGTGGTCATTAGGCCGCAATTTAGTTTCCTGAAGGCAGAGTATAAATGTCGAGATACATCGGACAATCTCAATATGTGGCATGGTCGCCATTTCAGTCAGTACAGCAGGGAAAAGGAGGCAGACAATTACCCTCATGCACATCCATACAACAGGTTATACATTCGGCCAGGTGTCGACAAGACATTGTAAGGTTGAAACAAATACACTCCTAGCAGTGCATTAGGTTCAGAATGTACAGACGGACTGTGGGAGCCTCACTGCCTGTTTCGATTTTGGATGCAAGCACCACTCTCTCTATCAAAGTTGATAAAGAGTGTGGGCACTAAGGAGGCATATACCTTTTTTGTCACCCAGTGGATGGCAATGACACCCTGGTCAGAGAGGTATGTTCGGGTTTTTGGCCTCAGACAGTCATGCAGCCTAGTGTAAATAACACCACTGGAAGAATTCAGAGTTCTATGGGCCTCAGAACGAACAGGATAGCTATGGAGAAGCAAAGCAGTTGTTGTGCTTCTGAATCAGAAGTAGCTTCCAAAAGCAAGGTGCCATTACACAAACGAGAGCAGGATTTCACAGGCCCGACAATTGCATCAACTCCTTTCTGAATAATAAACGGATTTACCACTGTAAAGGACTTACTGTCTTCAGTATGTGAAACCATGAGGAATTGTGGTGCAGCTGGGAGGGTCTTTGAATTGTTAGCCTCATACCGTTCACATTCTGTAGACATTGATTGTGAAGATTATTGGCTCATTGTGAGAAAATTCTCCCACGATTGCCGGCATCTCCGATGGTGCACTCCTTCAGAATGGGGTCTCCTTCACAAGGGGGCACACCCACCTTAGGTGATTGTTCACACCTCCCAAATAGTTGACAGAGGGACCAATGGGCAACTTGGGAAGGTAGCAGCTCAGGCAGTCACCCCACGCTGGTCCTGGCCTGTACCAGGGGTATGTGCGAACCCTACCTGTAGACCCTGGGCTGGGAATTAAGTGTTACCCAGTCAACTGTTACGCATCAGATGCATGGGCCAGCCTACATGAGCACACAGGAAGGAAGAACAAAAAGAGAGGAGCCTCAAACACCGAAGCAGAGGAAGGATAGGAGAAGGTAAACAAAGAAAGGAAAAAGGGACAAGAAACAGTGGTGACATTGTTCTTTTGTCAGCTACAGACAATGCACAACATTCCCAAAAACACCCCAGGCATGTTCCCCAATGGAGAGGAAAAGGAATAGCAAGAGGATAGACATGCAGCACGGAAGGGGGGAAAAAATGCTTCAAAGGTTGGGTCTCCGTGGCAGATTTCTCCCCAGTGTGAGCAAAAATCTTAAGTACTAACATCAACATCACACATAATGAACTACTTTTAGATGGAGAAAGTAAGGTAGATGGGATGTATGTTTGATCGGACCACTTTTATTTTAGTTCAATAAAGCGAAACATATTCATGACAAAAATAAGCATTTTCTTGGCGTTACAAGACAGATTTAAAACACTGTCACCAATTTCATAAATGACCTCAGAAAAAAAGTAGGTCTCTTGAAAGAAGTGTATAAGGTAGAGAAGATTTCTGTAGACCAACAACACTATAGGCGACCACCAATAAAATGTTGGTTCTACTATGTCATTATTGTTGGTTATTAGTCACTGTGTTATGACTATTGTTCAGGGTGTATACATGGACAAGGAAAAAATTCCCGGATTATTCCCGGATTTTTCCCGGTTAAAAATACACTTTCTCCTGGGTGTAAACACGCTTTTCCGTGTTAATTGACGGTATATTTTCCCTTATAAATCCTTTGAATGGTTATGGTTTTATAGACGGGCATAGAATTTCCCGGCACACAGGGAAAAAAGACACGTTTTGGAAATATCTTTGATGTGCAGCAACATGTACGCTGCGTATTTTCGTATTACGAAAGTATACACTGGAATTCCACCAAACACCGCATGTTACTTTCCGAATCATCGAAATCGAAATTGCGATGCGCTTTTGTAAGCCAGTCATAGCTCATGTCACGTCATCTCGCCAGCCGATGATAGATATTCAGAGCATAGGACACGTGATGTAGTCAGCCAACAACAACATCACTGGTAAGTAGCACGAACACACAAACAGGGAAAGTTAATAGTTTAAATTAGTATACATAGAGTTGCTACAAGAAAAGCTTTCACATATAGTATTGGTCTGTAAGGTTAATAAGCTGCAAGAGAAGCTAAGCTTTCGCACATAATGTTGATCATTTTTGTCTTCTAAATGGCTCATCATCAAATAGTTGATTTTTAAATGAGAGTCAAACGCTCTGAATTAATAAATTAATGGTATATTCTTGCATATGGTTCAACTTACGTAAAATCATATTTACTTCGAAAGTAACGCTTTTCAAACCGCCATTTGCAATGTTTTCCCTCGACCTGTTAAAGTCATGGACTGTGCGATTGGTCCCGGCGGAGGTTCGAATCCTCCCTTGGGCATGGGTATGTGTGTTTGTCCTTAGGATAAATTTAGGTTAAGTAGTGTGTTAGCTTAGGGACTGATGACCTTGGCAGTTAAGTCCAATAAGATTTCACACACATATGAACATTTTGAACCTGTTAAAAATAGGTTCGTTCCAGCAGTTGCCAGAGAGTGCAGACAACAGGCGACACCGCGCTTGCGGAGCTACCATGACTTAGGAAGCCAGTATGCATGTACGTGTAAAACATTAAAAGATCATACATTATGTCATAAAAGAAACAAGGCATCAGAGGATACTCCAAGTGCATCGGAATTTCGTGAACTATATTAAAATGTGCACATTTAAAGTGCATACTTAACGTGCACATTAGTATGTCCAGAATCCCAATGAAGTAGACCTCGACCTGATATTAGGCTTTTCAGTGTGGTTTTTCGGAACGTAAATTTTCTTGGAGCTCCAGTACTGTATTATATCATGTTTGGTTCTTTATTACGGCATAACGCCATACGTGCTAGAAAATGAAAACGTGCACTTGAAATGCAGCGAACGGTTGAAACTAGCCAGTACTGTGGAATTAAACATTTCGTTTCAAATACATTGCGAAAAGTCAAATTTCTTTAGCAAACAGAAAATAACTTCATTGTTCCGCAAGGCGATTAATGCTCCACTGTCAGAAAGGTGGAAATAAAATAAAATAAAATAAAATAAAACTAATGACATATTTTAGCATTCCGTAATTATGTGAATGTCTTAATTCACTTTACAGCTCCCGGCCACAAACATCCGTTTTGTTGTCATTTGACGTGAGAGTAAACTAAGGGCAAACAGCAAAATCACAAAATGTAGATTACCCACTATAACACAGACAGCTCTGCGCATCAGCCTCGGATCTACGAAATTTGCGAACTGGGTCAATAATAATTTTTAAAAAAATTTAAAAATCGAATTTTCAAAAATATGTTCATCTTGTAGCGCACATCGTTCTGAAAAGTCAAACAAAGCATGTGTGTTCGACGAAATGTAAGACATATTATTTGGTCTGAAGTATGCCGAAGTGCACTGCCACGCCTTTTCATAAAGCATTCTTCTACCACACGTCACTGTATTTCGCTCTGTGGAACTGAAACGTATATTTTGTAATTGATGCCATCAAACCATATTCAGGACAGTGGAAACAAATGTCCTGTGGTGCCTCTCCTGCTCCCAGTCGGCCGGTTCGGCAGCCTGCGCCTATTTAAATAAAAAATCTCGCAATTAGTAGCGGATGGGATTATTTGTAATCGGGAGAACAAGAACTCTTCAAAAAATGTGAACTCTTTACTGCCTATTAGCTAACAACTTGCTGTTTTGTGTGACATAAAATTAAATATAGGATACATAAAACCAATAAAGACGAGACTTAAGCAACAATTTACACATTTCTTCAACCCTTAGCTCATAGCATTTTTTCTCTCTAATCTTGCTACAGCTTTACATGGAGTGCTTTCCTTTCTGCGAAAGAATCTATTACCTCATCAAAGCTAGTCAAACGTTCTGCTACATGAAAAATCTAAACGTCGTTATCAAATACTGAAAAAGTTGTTAACCCAAATAATACCCAAGACTGGTGTGGTTTCTCGATCTGATTACTTCTATTTTGTCACTGTCCGCTAGATAAAACGAAATAGACCTTTCTAATATGGCAACAATTTTGTAACACACACCAAATAAACGAGACTCTTTTGGCACATATTGCCATTTTTATAACAAAACAGAATATAAATTCACGAAATACAAATAGCAAATGCCTATTAGGCCTACTACAAGCAAAAAGCTTTGTTAGGAAATAGTTTCAAATTCCATTCATACGCACCAGTTTCTCGAGCATGAGATCGAAAAGTAGTATTACATTTTTATATACACTACTGGCCATTGAAATTGCTACACCACGAAGATGACGTGCTACAGACGCGAAATTTAACAGACAGGAAGAAGATGCTGTGATAGGCAAATGATTAGCTTTTCAGGGCATTCACACAAGGTTGGCGCCCGTGGCGACACCTACGTGCTGACACGAGGAAAGTTTCCAACCGATTTCTCATACACAAACAGCAGTTGACCGGAGTTGCCTGGTGAAACGTTGTTGTGATGCCTGGTGTAAGGAGGAGAAATGCGTACCATCACGTTTCCGATTTTGATAAAGGTCGGATTGTAGCCCATCCCGATTGCGGTTTATTGTTTCGCGACATTGCTGCTCGCGTTGGTCGAGATCCAATGACTATTAACAGAATATGGAATTGGTTGGTTCAGGAGGGGAATACGGAATGCCGTGCTGGATCCCAACGACCTTGTATCACTAGCAGTCGAGTTGACAGGCATCTTGTCCGCATGGCTGTAACGGATCGTGCAGCCACGTCTCGATCCCTGAGTCAACAGATGGGGACCTTTGCAAGACGACAACCATCTGCACGAACAGTTCGACGACGTTTGCAGCAGCATGGACTATCACCTCGGAGACCATGGTGCGGATACCCTTGACGCTGCATCACAGACAGGAGCGCCTGCGATGGTGTACTCAATGACGAACCTGGGTGCACGAATTGCAAAACGTCAATTTTTCTGATGAATCCAGGTTCTGTCTACAGCATCACGATGGTCGCATCCGTGTTTCGCGACATCGCGGTGAACGCATATTGGAAGTGTGTATTCGTCATCGCCATACTGGCGTATCACCCGGCGTTATGGTATGGTGTGCCATTGGTTACACGTTTCGGTCACCTCTTATTTGCATTGAGATCACTTTGAACAGTGGACGTTACATTTCAGATGTGTTATGACCCGTGGCTCTACGCTTCATTTGATCCCTTCGAAACCCTACATTTCAACAGGATAATGCACGACCGCATGTTACAGGTGCTGTACGGGCCTTTCGGGTACAGAAAATGTTCGACTGCTGCCCTGGCCAGCACATTCTCCAGATCTCTCACCAACTGAAAACGTCTGGTCAATGGTTGCCAAGCAACTGGCTCGTCACAATACACCAGTTACTACTCTTGATGAACTGTGGTATCCTGTTGAAGCTGCATGAGCAGCTGTACCTGTACACGCCATCCAAGCTATGTTTGAATCAATGCCCAGGCGTATCAAGGCTGTTATTATGGCCAGAGGTGGTTGTTCTGGGTACTGATTTCTCAGGACCTATGCACCCAAATTATGTGAAAATATAATCACATGTCAGTTCTAGTATAATACATTTGTCGAATGAATACCCGTTTATCATCTGCATTTCTTCTTGGTGTAGCAATTTTAACGGCCAGTAGTGTAAATTTGGCATTGTCTTATTCCTCCATAATTTGTGTGATGTCCCCATTTCTTCTCCTTCCTCGTTGTGACAAACGATCTTGTCATAAACTCTGTGGCTATTCCTGACATTGTCAAAATTTGTTTCAAATGGCTCTGAGCACTATGGGACTTAACATCTGAGGTCATCAGTCCCCTAGAACTTAGAACTAATTAAACCTAACCAACCTAAGGATATCACACACATCCATGCCCGAGGCAGGATTCGAACCTGCGACCGTAGTGGTCGCACGGTTCCAGACTGTAGCGCCCAGAACCGCTCGGCCACTACGGCCAGCGTCAAAATTTGTTCGCCGATTAACTTCACTATACCCTGCCAAAACCACAGATTTAGTTATCCCGTGATTATTTGCCGGTTAGGCGTTATTACATGTTCGTACAATACGTTTTCCACATCACTTCCAGAACAGAACTTAAGCGGCAGCTAGTTGGGGACTGTACTACTGGTCCTCACTAGTGTACCGATCTGGCTAAAAATGTCAAAATTTTATTTTCTTGGATACACCGAGAAGATAATACGTAATCTTTCTCACCTGTTATTCCTGTCAGTCGTTTATTTCCATTCTGGTAGTCTGAATCTATGGATTTCGCTATTAATAATAACAACGCTCATCATTCGCAACCCGAATCAACCATATAATCAGACAGCGATTGGCATTCATCCGTTCGGCTTTACTCTGCTCAGCTCCAGCTCATATAGCCCCGTCCCGTTTTGTCTGCAGAAAGTTTATTTCTAGCTGCAACGAGCATTCTCGTGACAGTGTCGAATGCATGCATTCAAAAATTAACTTACGATTCGTTCAGAAATCAACTTAAAGTGTGTTCAAAATTGTTCATAAACGAACAGAGAAGCGTTTAAAAATCATATGAATAATCGATACACCAACGAGCGCTGGACGCTAGGCGCTTTGCGAAACAAGTTTTTTTCCTCAAGAGCATGAATTTGGAGCCCCTTTTCCCGGTAGCATCTAGCTGCTTGCTGCGACTGCTTGCACAGCCAACAGCGACTTCCTATAGCCAGAAGCGGGAGAACCTACTACTCAAACGCGACTCAACTGCGCATGCGCATGAGACCTCTCGTAACTGCTAAAGCAAATCTAATGTAAACAGTTGTGACTTCACGCTTATCGGAGGCAATGTGTTGTTATGAAGCATTGCATAGTCTTCCTAAAGCCTTTGACACATTTTGCAGTTGGCAGACGCTCACGAGCACTGTCGTCGTCGTCGTATATGGCGCAAATCCTTTGCAATTCAAGTTATTTTCGTTTTTTCTCTCGTTTATGTTTTATTGCTGAAGTATTATTCTGCGGCAGCAGGGTACAGTAATATCCTGAGTATCGGTTCTTACCAGCTAAAATTACAAAAATTTAACTGAAAACTAAATTTTAAAAAATCCTGAGTTTTTCCCGGTTTTCTCCCGGGTCGTATACACCTCGTTATTTTACAGGTACTGTGTGACTTTTTTTTTTTTTTTCAAGAAATGCATAAGTACATACATAGCATACAAACTGCCAGAGATTGCCACAATGTTCTTACCGTTTTGCTTTGCTTTAGGGCGCAAAAAGCAACTGGGGTCACACACGCCCAAGTCAAAACTATAGAACACGAACACAGAGAGGAGTTAAACGACTATATGTCAGTCCTATTGGAAAGAACAGGAGACAATTAAAAACAGGGCTGTGGAAAAAGTCTAAAAACACCACCATACGGAAATGGAGGTCCAAAACTAAAAGTTAAATGGTCTTCGCCATATTGCTTCGGCAGACAGAAAGTAAAACGCCGACAACTCGCGTGTCATTCACTAAAACAAACCCAAGTTGGAACCTAAATGGGTAAAAAAAGGGCATTCCAGCAGGAAGTGGCTAACAGTTAAAATTTGGGCACAATGCGTACAAAGTGGTGGGGTAGCGCCAGTTAGCAAATGACAATAACTAAAAAGGCAGTGCCCAATACGCAGCTGAGTTAAAATAACCTCCTCCCGGCGGGAGGGTGGAGAGGACATCATCTGAGGTGCCGCGAGAGGTTGAATACGCCAAAGCTTATTCCCGCGAAGGGAGGACCATAGGCGATGCCAAAGGGACAACACCTCCTGACAGATGGTAACACAGACATCGGAGGGAACATAGGTAATCGTGGGCTGAGGTACTAGGGCTGGAGCCTTGGCAGCAGCGTCAGCAGCCTCGTTTCCTTGTAGACCAAAATGACCAGGGACCCACAGGAACATCACACAGGGTCCACTGAGAGTGGACCCATTTCACTAAGGGATGAGCAGTGTACAATGCACAGACTTTGGAGAGCTCCGAGTGAGTCTGAACTGAGGACACAAAAGAGAACACTGTCGCCAGATGTACTCTGTAGACTGATACAGGGTGAAGAGCTCTGATGTGTATATATTCTGATGAGTGTGCCACAAGCCGATATCAGAAGACATGGGTGCCAATGATGAAGGCACACCTAGCCCCACAGTCAGTCTGAGAGCCATCACTGTATACAAAGGTACTATCGTGAAGTTCCATGAGAAGGTCATGAAACTGAAGGTGATAGACTGAGGCTGGAGTAGTGTCCTTAGGAAGTAAATGAAGGCCAAGGTTAACATGTGCCGTTTCACAAACCCAAGGTGGTGAAGGGTTCACACCCGCCAGGAAAGGTGCAGGTAGCGCGTAGTTAAGCCACTGTAGTGAGTGGTGAAAGTGGACTCCAGGAGGTGACAGAAGGGGGACGAGCCCCCATACTGACAATCAAAGGAAGCATCAAAGAATGAAGCATAGGAGGAGTGGCCACACATGGCAGACAAATGTCACGCATACCTGCTGAGGAGAAAGTCACGGCATTAGGACAGTGGTAGTTCAGCAGCTTCAGCATACAGACTCTCAACCGGACTTGTGTAAAAGTCGCCTGTGGCTGAGCGGATGACATGATAGTGGACAGTGTTGAGACAGCTTAAGAGGGATGGGCGTGCAGACACATGAACAAAGCACCCATAGTCAAGTTTCGAACAGACAAGGGACTGGTACTTTCCTATCGAGTGTGAGCCCCAGAAATTTTGTAGTTTCAACGAATGGGAGGGCAAAAGACCCAGGATGAGATAGTGGCAGAAACCACTTGCGTCAGCAGAAATTCATATAGACTGTTCTGTCAGTGAGACAGGTCCATTGAGAACTGCAATAGGTGGCAAAATCATCAACCAAAAAAGACGGAGATGCCCGGCGGGAGACAGGCCATTATAGGGTTAACGGCAATAGCAAGGACGGCGACACTCAGGATGGAATCCTGAGAAGTGTGTCCAACAAGGCAAAACTCACATGCACCATGAAATCTTATAAAAATGGCTGAAGGAAACAGGGCAAGAAGCCACGGAAGCCCCACGTCTAAAGAGTATGGAGGATAACAGTTCTCTAGTAGGTGTTGTAGGCCTCATCCAAATCGAAAAACACAGCCACAGTCTGGGATTTCCACAGAAAACCATTCATGACATGCGTGCACAAAGTAATGAGAGGGTAACGACAGAACACCGCACTCGAAATCCACATTATGCATTCATGAGTAAATGGCGAGACTCTAGCCACCTCACCAGCTGAACATGAATCATATGTTCCATCACCATGCAAACGCAGCTGGTAAGAGAGATGGGGCAGTAGCTAGAAGGAAGGGTTTTGTCCTTACTGGGCTTAGGTAAGGGTACGACAGTAGCTTCACACTAGCTTCTGGGAAATGTGCCCTCTGCCCAGATGTGGTTGTACATGTTAAGCAGAAACTGCTCACCCACAAGAGAAAGGTGCTGCAACATCTGAATGCGGATGGCGTCTGGTCGTGGGGAGGAGGATCAGGATGAACTGAAAGCATGATCTAGTTCCCTCATAGTAAAGGCGGCATTGTAGCACTCACGATTTGGAGAAGAGAAGGGTATCATCCGATCCTCCTACTCTCATTTCCGATTGAGGAAAGCAGGGTGATAGTGGGAAGAGCTCAAAACTTCCGCAAAATGGCTGCCCAAGATGTTGGAGATATCAATAGGGTCCACAATGACATCGTCTGCTATTGTCAGGCCGAAATTGGGGAATGGATCTTTGTTCCAGAGAGCCGTCTGAGATTGGCTCACACAACAGAGGAAGGGCTGGAACTGAAATGAAATCCAGCTAGCTCTTCTGCTTCTGCTATCCAAAAGAACATGACAGCACTTTGCACGCATCTGTTTATAATGAATGCAGTTTGCCAGCATAGGGTGGTGGTTAAAAATACGGAGAGCATGCCTACGTGCGCAAATTGTGTCACAGCATTCCTCAGTCCACCAAGGGACTGGGACATGACAGCGTAGAAAGGAAGTGCAGGGGATGGATCGTTCCGCAGTGGTATGGATAACTTTGGTGACATAGTCCACCTCGTCATCACGACTGGGGAAATATTTTTCTTTGAAGGTCGCCAGGGAGGAGTAAAGCTGCCAGTCAGCCTTAGTAAGCTGCCATTTGGGTGCACATGCAGATGGGGTAGGGGTTAGCAAACAGAGCACACAGGAAATGGTCGCTTGAGTATGTGTCAGAAAGAACGGACCACTCAAGACTAGGGGCAAGATGGGCAGTGCAGAAGGATAGGTCCAAATGGGAATTGGTGTGCGAGGAGTCAGAAAGGAAAGTGCGTGCTCCAGTGTTAAGGCAGAAGAGGTTAAGTTGGATAAGGTCAGCCAAGAGGGCACCTCTCTGACAGGCCCTGGGAGAACCCCAAAGGGGATGATGCACATTAAAGTCACTGAGTAGCAAAAATGGGGGAGGTACCTGCCTAATAAGCTGAATTAAGTCTGCCCTGGTGACATCGAATGACGGAGGTACATAAATGGCACAGAGGGAAAAAGTCCGGAGGGGAAGGAAAACGAACTGAAACAGCTTGAAAATGGGTAGTCAGGGAGATGGATTGACTGATTGGTTGGTTGGTTGAAGGATTAAAGGGACCAAACTGCAGAGGTCATCGGTCCCTTTTTCCAAAATACTAAAAATACCCACAGAGAATAAAAAATGTTCAACAGAATAGGAGACAGACGACACAGAACAAGAGAAACATAGACAAGGACCAGACAAAACGAAATAAAATCACACGGAGTGTGACGGTGGTTGGCCGACCATAGGAACAAAAAAAAGGGAAAAGCTAACGACCGAAAACACATTAAAAACTTAGTTTAAAACCGTAGGCCAAAGGCCAGAATCAACACAAAACAATAAAATAAAACAGAAACACTCAGATTAAAGAATAAAAACTCCCTGCCCTAATAAAACGTAAAACTAAGGCAGCCATAACAGGGTCATCAGATAAAACGGCAGGGAGCGTATCAGGCAGCGCAAATGTCTGCCTGACCACAGCTAAAAGGGGGCAGGCCAACAGAATGTGGGCCACTGTCAAAGCCGCCCCGCAGCGACATACAGGAGGGTCCTCCCGGCACAGTAAATAACTGTGTGTTAACCGGGAGTGGCCAATGCGGAGCCGACAAAGGACGACCGAGTCCCTGCGGTTGGCTCGCATGGATTACCGCCACACAGTCGTCGTCTCCTTAATGGCACGGAGTTTATTGGGTGTGATCCGATCGCGCCATTCAGCGTCCCAAAGCGCAAAAACTTTTCGGCGGAGGACTGCCCGCAAATCAGTCTCTGGGAGGCCAACATCCAGAGATGGTTTACCCGTGGCCTCTTTCGCCAGGCGGTCAACATGTTCATTGCCTGGGATACCGACATGACCGGGGGTCCACACAAAGACTACAGAGCGGCCGCAACGCGCAAGAGTATGCAGGGACTCATGGATAGCCATCACCAGACGAGAACGAGGAAAACACTGGTCGAGAGCTCGTAAACCACTCAGGGAATCGCTACAGATAACGAAGGACTCACCTGAGCAGGAGCGGATATACTCTAGGGCTCGAAAGATGGCGACTAGCTCAGCAGTGTAAACGCTGCAGCCAGCCGCCAAGGACCGTTGTTTGGAATGGTCCCCTAGAGTTAGCGCATACCCGACACGACCAGCAACCATCGAACCGTCGGTGTAAACAATTCCAGAGCACTGATACGTGGCCAGGATGGAAGAAAAGCGGCGGCGGAAGGCCTCTGGAGGGACCGAGTCCTTCGAGCCCTGTGCCAAGTCGAGCCGAAGGCAAGGGCGAGGAACACACCATGGGGGAGTACGCAGAGGTGCCTGGAAAGGAGGTGGAACAGGGAAAAACCCAAGCCCGCAGAGAAGCTCCTTGACGCGTATGGCGATCGGACAACCCGACCGGGGCTGACGGTCCGGCAGATGGACGACCGACTGTGGGAACAGGACATGGTAATTTGGATGCCCGGGCAAGCTAAAAACATGGGCAGCATAAGCAGCCAGTAATTGTTGGCGTTGTAACCGCAGTGGAGGGACACCTGCCTCAACAAGGATGCTGTCCACAGGGCTGGTGCGGAAGGCAGCAGTGGCAAGTCGGATCCCGCTGTGTAGTATTGGGTCAAGCACCCGCAACGCAGAGGGGGATGCTGAGCCATAAGCCAGGCTCCCATAATCCAGACGGGATTGGATTAACGCCTGGTAGAGCCGCAACAGGGTAAATCGGTCGGCGCCCCAGCGGGTGTGGCTCAAGCATCTCAGAGCGTTTAGATGCCGCCAACACGCCTGTTTAAGCTGCCGGATATGAGGCAGCCAAGTCAACCGGGCATCGAAAACCACCCCCAAAAACCTGTGAGATTCCACCACTGAAAGAAGTTCGCCGGCAAGATAAAGCCGCGGCTCCGGGTGGACACTGCATCGCCGGCAGAAATGCATTACGCAGGTCTTGGCTGCCGAAAACTGGAACCCATGAGCTACAGCCCAAGACTGCGCCTTGCGGATAGCACCCTGTAGCTGACGTTCAACAGCTGCAATGCCAGTAGAGCTGTAATAAAGGCAGAAGTCGTCAGCATACAGGGAAGCAGAGACAGAATTTCCCACGGCCGCAGCGAGCCCGTTAATGGCTATTAAAAACAGGCAGACACTTAAAACAGAACCCTGTGGCACACCGTTCTCCTGGACATGGGTGGAACTATATGAGGCTGCGACTTGCACGCGGAAGGTACGATACGACAGAAAATTTCTGATAAAGATCGGAAGAGGGCCCCGAAGACCCCATCCGTGAAGCGTAGAAAGGATGTGGTCACGCCATGTCGTATCGTACGCCTTCCACATGTCGAAAAAGACAGCGACCAGGTGCTGACGGCGGACAAAGGCAGTACGGATGGCCGACTCCAGGCTCACCAGATTGTCGGCGGTGGAGCGGCCTTTACGGAACCCACCCTGAGATGGAGCCAGAAGGCCCCGAGACTCCAGTACCCAAGTCAAGCGCCGGCTCACCATCCGTTCTAGAAGCTTGCAAAGAACGTTGGTCAGGCTAATGGGGCGGTAGCTGTCCACCTTCAAAGGGTTCTTGCCTGGTTTCAGAATGGGGATAACGATACTTGCCCGCCACTGCGACGGAAACTCACCCTCGACCCAAATACGGTTGTAAAGGTCGAGGAGCCGTCGCTGGCAGTCCACTGAGAGGTGTTTCAGCATCTGGCAGTGGATGCTATCTGGTCCAGGGGCGGTATCAGGACAAGCGGCAAGGGCACTGCGGAATTCCCACTCACTGAATGGAACATTGTACGATTCTGGATGGTGGGTGCGAAACGAAAGGCTCCGACGTTCCATCCGCTCTTTAATGGAGCGGAAGGCCGTAGGGTAATTCGCAGAAGCGGAACTTGTAGCAAAATGCTCTGCTAAGTGGTTTGCAATGACGTCGGAGTCAGTACAAACTGCTCCATTCAGTGAGAGCGCAGGGATGCTGACAGGTGGCCGATAGCCGTAGACGCGTCGAATCTTGGCCCAGACCTGCGATGGAGTGACATGGAGGGCAATGGTGGACACGTACCGCTCCCAGCACTCCTGCTTGCTTTGGCGGATAAGGCGGCGGGCCCGCGCACGCAGCCTTTTGAAGGTGATCAGGTGTTCAATGCAGGGATGTCACTTGTGACGCTGTAGCGCCCGCCGGCGATCTGTAATCGCTGCAGCAATCTCAGGCGACCACCAAGGCACAGTCCTCCGCCGAGGGGACCCAGAGGAGCGGGGAATGGCAGATTTGGCGGCAGTAACGATGCCGGTGGTGACGGATTGAACCACCGCATCAATGTCGTCATTAGAGAGAGGCTCAAGAGCGGCAGTGGAGGAGAACAAGTCCCAGTCAGCCTTATTCATAGCCCATCTGCTAGGGCGCCCAGAAGAGTGACACTGTGGTAGTGACAAAAAGATCGGAAAGTGGTCACTACCACACAGGTCGTCATGCACACTCCATTGGACAGACGGTAAGAGGCTAGGGCTACAGATTGAAAGGTCAATGGCGGAGTATGTGCCATGCGCCACACTGAAGTGTGTGAAGGCACCATCATTTAAAATCGAGAGATCGAGCTGCGACAATAAATGCTCAACGATGGCGCCTCGACCTGTTGCCACTGACCCACCCCACAGAGGGTTATGGGCGTTGAAGTCGCCCAATTGCAAGAAAGGTGGCGGCAATTTGGCTATCAGCGCAGCCAGGACATGCTGCGAGACATCACCATCCGGTGGAAGGTAAAGACTGCAGACTGTAACAGCCTGTGGCGTCCACACCCGAACAGCGACAGCCTCTAAAGGTGTTTGGAGAGGGACAGACTCGCTGTGCAGAGTGTGAAGGACATAGAGGCAGACGCCACCCGACACCCTTTCACATGCTGCCCGGTTCTTATAATAACCCCGATAGCCACGGAGGGCGGGGGTTCGCATTGCTGGAAACCAAGTTTCCTGAAGAGCAATGCAGAAGAAAGGGTGAAGGCTGATAAGTTGTTGGAGCTCAGCTAGATGGTGGAAAAAACCGCCACAGTTCCACTGGAGGATGATATTGTCCATGGCTGAGAAAGGCGTGAAAGGACTGGGAAGGCAATTTACGCCACTTGTTCACTCACTGCCACCGATTCAGTACCCGTACGAGAGGCATCCATGGCGTCTGAGGGACCAGCGAGTTCAAGGTCCTCAGTGGACGCTAGAATCTCGACTTCATCCTCAGACGCAGAGCGCGAAAGGTGCGGTGGGGTTGGTGCCACCCCAAGTTCTTTGGCCTTAGAGGTCTTTCTCTTGGACTTCTCTTGCTGAACCTTGGGTTTCACCGGCTGGGAAGGCTTCACCGATTCAGTCTCCGGGACAGAGGAGGATCGTGAAGCCGCACGCCCGGCCGCTGGTGAACACTTATGCCACTGGCGGCCGTCATCCTTCCCGCTGGTGGAACCCTGGGAAGGGAGGGTCCCAAGGGAACTCTCACGGGCAAGAGTAGCCGAAGAAGTTAGACGCTTCTCCGGCTGAGAAGCGGGGACGGACGTCCCCGATGGGTGGGAGGAGGTTGCTCCTGAGGTAGGTGGTGCAGGAGCAACTGGTTGGGTAGAGTCCCCCCACGGGCAAGGGGGCAGGAGGAGTCTTACTGCTTATCGAGCTGGCTGGAAGTCTCGAAACTGATGGGGCTAGCACAGTTGTTGTAGCAGCTGCATAAGAAGATGTCATTCTCACAGGATGGAGTCTGTCATATTTCCTTTTGGCCTCAGTATAGGTCAGCCGGTCCAGGGTCTTATATTCCATGATTTTGCGCTCTTTCTGAAAGACTTTGCAGTCAGGCGAGCAAGGGGAATGATGCTCTCCGCAGTTGACACAGATGGGAGGCGGGGCACATGGAGTATCGGGATGAGATGGGCGCCCACAATCTCGACATGTGAGGCTAGAAGTACAGCGAGAGGACATATGCCCGAACTTCCAGCACTTAAAGCACCGCATCGGGGGAGGGATGTAGGGCTTGATGTCACAACGGTAGACCATCACCTTGACCTTCTCCGGTAATGTATCACCCTCGAAGGCCAAGATGAAGGCACCGGTAGCAACCTGATTGTCCTTCGGACCCCGATGAACGCACCGGACGAAATGAACACCTCTACGCTCTAAGTTGGTGCGCAGCTCGTCGTCAGACTGCAAAAGTAGGTCCCTATGGAAAATAACTCCCTGGACCATATTTAAACTCTTATGTGGTGTAATGGTAACGTGAACATCCCCCGACTTGTCACAAGCAAGTAACCTGCGTGACTGGGCAGAGGATGCTGTTTGTATCAGTACTGACCCAGAGCGCATTTTGGACAAGCCCTCCACCTCCCCAAACTTGTCCTCTAAATGCTCGACGAAGAACTGAGGCTTTGTGGATAGAAAAGACTCCCCATCAGCTCTCGTGCAGACTAAGAATCGGGGCGAATAACTATTACCTCCATCCTGAGACTTACGCTCCTCCCACGGCGTGGCCAGAGAGGGTAACGTTTTCGGATCATACTTTTGAGCATTAAATTGAGCCCGAGAATGCTTAGAGACTGCTGGCGGCTGGCCGCCAGCGAGAGATGATGTACCATGCTTCATTGCGGGTCATCCGCCCTGATGCCACTTACTCCGACCAAGGGCCCTCCCCACAGGCGCCACCCAGCCGCAGCAATAGCCACCTGGCAGGATGGCTATTGCCGGGAGTCCTGATGCCCCAGGGAGACGGGCATCTACTCCTTGGCATACGTGGGGAGTTAACGGCGCAGGCATCAGTAGAGCGATCCCTGTGTTGTCAGGGGGCTACAACCAATAGGGTACATGGCTGCCCCACCACAACGGACTGGCTACCTTGCTGGATCTCAGGTGCAAAAATGTCCAAGGTCGTCGTCGCAGTTAAAAGCAACACTGCAGAGTGCAGCGTGGTAATCACACCCAGTGACGTATCCCCGCCCAAGAGACGGAAAACGAGCAGGACACCATTGCAACGACGAAAAAGTTGGCTAAAGGTCTCAATGCACGACAGATACAGTGCACCATGTAAGGCGCCCTTCCCCAATTGGCTCGCTCTTCGGAATAATTTAGAAAGATGGAGGTCAAACCCGAGAGGGGACCATCACATAAGGCCGAAACATTTGAGACTCCTTTTAGTCGCCTCTGACGACAGGCAGGAATACCGCGGGCCTATTCTGATCCCCGAACCCGCAGGGGGGTGGATTGACTGAGTGTCATCCTGTATGAGCAGCTTGACACCCCCATCACATAGAATGCTGACTTCAGGGGGAGTGTCAAAACGAATCGGTAATAAATGTGGAAGCTCAAAGCGGTCGAGGGGGCGCAATTTTGTTTCCTGAAGGCAGAGTACAAGGGGATGCTGCGATGCTAAAAGCAGTCACAAATCCTCTTTGTGGGACTGAAGGCCGCAAACATTCCATTGGAGGAGAGTTATGATGAGGAAGAGATGTAGGGGTGTCATTCGGCAGCTGCCAAGAGACAACTGGGGAAGAACTGCTTCTACAGGGCACAGAAGCTGGAGGATCCTGCTCCATGGAGCCCACAGAAGCATCAGCTTGCTTGTGCGGTTGGTCTGTGGAGTCCAACGCTGAAAAACGGTTGTTAGTGTGCACCAGCAACATGGTGGCTGGCTGGCCGGCCGGCCTAAGGTATCATGTGCCGACACCATTGAAGACGATCTTAAGAGGTGGTGAAAGAAAAGACCGTTTGCCTTTGGTGGACTTCTTCAAACCTTTCCAGTTAGATGAAGACTCAGGTGTTGTTTGGTTGGATGGATAGACGAAGTCTTCACAGGAGTACTACTCCTGTCCTTTCCGGCCTATCGGTTGTGTAGCTGGTGGTTTCGTCCCTTGAGGCGAGAGTTTGATGGCTTGCTGCACAGCTGGATGGGGGTATGGCGATGCTACCTTGACACTGGGCGATTTCACAACCTCTGAGCTGAACTGGAGGTCGCATGTCTGTGCGGCCATGTCCTTCATGGAGTGAGGGGTAAGAAGAATTGAACTATTGGAACCATATGGAAGAACACAGGTTTTGTGACTAGCCAGTAACTTGCAAGCAACTGGATAAGGCACCTTTTCCTTTACCTTGATCTCTTTAACAGCCCTCTCATCAAGTTAACATGGGACAATCCCGAGAGGAGGCGTCATTGCCACTACTGCAGTTGATACAGCGGGGAGGAGGAGGTGGAAAATCGCCCTTGTGTGCATCGTTACCACAGGTGACACATTTGGCTGTATCGACAAGATGTTCTAGTGTCGTTGAAACAATGACACTAGTACCAGCACATCAGGTTTGGAAGGTAAGGTCAGAAGGTTATAATTTAATAGCCTTCTTTGAGCTTAGATGAAAGTACCACTCTATCAAAGCTGAGAAAGCGACTGCAGGTGGGCACTAAGAAAGAATCTACCTTTTTCATTATACGATGAACCCCAATGACATCCTGGTCAGAGAGGTAAGATTCTATTTCAGCCTTGGTTAGACTGTCGACCAGCCTGGTGTAACTTACAGCACGGAAAGAATTCAAAGTTCTATGGGCCTCTACACGAACAGGGTAACCATGGAGAAGTGAGGCAGCAAGCAGTTGCTGTGCTTGAGAATCAGAAGTGGTCTCCAAAAGCAAAGTGCCATTCTGTAAATGAGAACAGGATTTCACAGGGCCAGCAAATGCATCTACACCTTTGTGAATAATAAGCAAATTTACCGTGGCGAAGGACTGACCGTCTTCAGTATGTAACACCATGAGGAACCGTGATGCAGAAGGAAGGGTCTTTGAATCATTACCCCCTTGCGTTTATGTTTTGTGGATGATAGCCAGTGTCTTCAATGGCGTGCTCCTTCGAACTGGGGGCCCCCTTCACAAGGGGGCGGCGCATCCACTTTAAGTGATTGTTCATACCTCAGGTCACACCTCCCGAACACCTGACAGAGGGACCAATGGGCAATTTGAGAAAGTTACAGCTCAGGCAATCACCCCTCCCTGGGCCTGGTCTGTTCCAGAGGTATGTGCGAACCCTACCTGTCGACCCGAGGCTGAAAAAAAACACGTTACTCAGTCACCTGTTACGCGTCAGACATGTGGGCCGGCCTTCAGGGGCACATGGGGAGCAAGACAATTAAAAAAAAGAGGACCCTCGAATGCCGAAGCAGAGGAACGAGTGGAGAAGGAGAACAAAGAAAGGAAAATGGAGCAAAAAACAAAGGTGACACTGTTCGCACATCAGCGACAGAATGCAGAACATTCCCAATATTATCCCCGACTTGTTGCCAAAGGGAAGGGAAAAAGGAAACGAGGAGGAAAGATATGCAGCACGAAAGGGAAAAAATGCTGGAAAGGATGGGGCTCTGTGGTAGCCAAGCACGAACACGCCAAAGAGTGGCGAGCCCTGTGCGGGGCAATGTTCTCGTTGTCCATACTTTCCAATATATAAATTACTTTCTAAGTGCCAAAATGTATTAGAATAAATAAAATGTCTATAAAATGCTGCACTGTAATCCCGAAAGTAACGTCTATTATTTTGTAAGTACATAGACCTGTTTATTTATACAATAGTTTACAGCTTGAACATTTAGCTATTTTTCGACATAATCGCCATTTCTGTCGATGCATATTTGTAGACATTGTGGCAGTTTTTGTATGCCCATGTTATACCAGCTTGCCACCATGCTGTTAAGAAAGTTATGAACTGGCGTGATTGTTGCTTGGTCTCAGGTGTAAAGTGGTATGCCCAGGTTTCGTCACCCATGACAGTCGAGTCCAGAAAGTTGTCCTGTTCAGCTGCAAGGCAGTGAAGAAATGCGCGGGAAGCATCAACACGTTGCCGCATGTGGTCCTCTGTCAGCATGCGTGGCACCCGTCTTGTGCACACCTCCTGGTAGTTGAACGTTTCCGTTAAAATTCTGTGACCAGTGCTTCGGGGAAACCTCGAACCAACGTGCAGACATCATCCAGGGTGAAACTTCCTGGCAGATTAAAACTGTGTGCCCGACCGAGACTCGAACTCGGGACCTTTGCCTTTCGCGGGCAAGTGCTCTACCATCTGAGCTACCGAAGCACAACTCAAGCCCGGTACTCACAGCTTTACTTCTGCCAGTATCTTGTCTCCTACCTTCCAAACTTTACAGAAGCTCTCCTGCGAACCTTCGCAAGGTCCCGAGTTCGAGTCTCGGTCGGGCACACAGTTTTAATCTGCCAGGAAGTTTCATATCAGCACATACTCCGCTGCAGAGTGAAAATCTCATTCTGGAATCATCCAGGGTGACCCGCCGATCTTCACCAATGCTTTTCTCAACCTTCTCCTCAGAAATTAACAGTCTCCCGCTCCTTTGTTCTTTGTGAATTTCGGTCCGACCAGCTGCTAACTCTCTACACCGCTTACAAACATTTTTGCAATCCATGCACGACTCACCATACACTTCCGTCAATTGGCGATGGATTTCAATCAGCACAGTCCCTTTACGTTCAAAACCCGATAAACTGCATGCAATTCACACTTGGCGGTAACATCCAACAGGAGCTCCATTCTCAACGGCTGCCAAGCAAAGACTGAGCGCCCCAGTGGGACGTGCGCATGTTTACACACAGCGTGTGAAGCACTCTTCATAACAGTGTGACCAACTGCCACACAAAGTTTTGTATTTATAAAAAAAAAAATAGGAGACCTTACTTTCGTGATTACACTTGTACATTGTACTTGTGGCGAGACAGTCGCACTTCATGAAATCCATCGCCTGTGGCCTCCGGTCTGCCGAGGAGCACCGCAGTCCTGGGTCCTTGGATAAACTATGAAAATCCGCCACATTATGCCACACACAAACAGACCCAGACTGCAGGCAGATTGGTGAGACTAGATCCGATGGGCAGAGCTTGCACATTAGTGGGAAATGATGGGCTTCAGATCAGCAGGCCCGATCTGTTAGAGATACCCACAGAAATGGTCTGCAGTTTTGGCCTGTCATTGAAGTCCACTCGAGTGGCCAGCTATTTACATGTCAAAGACGCCATGTTGACAATATGAGATCATGTTGATCAATCCATGCAACATAACTTGCGCAAATGCTCAGAATGAATACTCATGAGGATAGGTACAACTCACCATAAACATGATCACCGAGTCGCGAACAGGCACATAGAACAATCACAACCAAATTTTTGGCCATAGCCTTGTCAGAGAACAAGAGCATAGAGACATTCACACAGTCCCTCACACAGCTGATGCATACATGGCAGCCATCTCTGGTCACTTCTTCAACTATGTCTAATAATCAGATCCAAACAAACCATTCCTTTGCCTCCCTGCCTCTCATTGGCAGCTACACACACACACACACACACACACACACACACACACACACACACATACATACACAAAGAAAAAAAGTACAAAATGTTTCCAGCAAATGTTCTTTAGCTGTCAGGGGGACATCAATCAGCACGATTGCCTTCGTTGTAGCTTTGTTTTTTACATACATATGAACTGCACTATGACTTTTTTAATTGGCACCCTGTATTTTTTATTCAGTAATTAATTTCCTCTCCTTAAGACCCATTAAAAAATGTATCACAGTGTACCATTCACTGAAAAACAACGTTATTAATTACATATCACAACACTGACTGAGCCCGGGACCATCCACTTGCTGGAGTTGTCAGAATACCAATGAAAACCAAGTAAACTGAATGAAATAATTATTTAATGCTTCCATTGTTGCCTGCTGAAGAGAATTACAAGTAAGCACGATAAGTTCCTGCATGTCCTCTGGAGTTGTTGTAATATAGCAATAGATAACGTCTTTAATGCATCCCCAAAGAAAAAAGTCCAGAGGATTTAAATTATGAGACCTAGCAGGCCAAGTAACTGTTCCTCCTCGACCAATCCATCTGGCAGGATACCTTCGGTTCAGAACACGACGTCCACACAAGGCATTATGTGCTGAACATACATCGTTTTGATACCACATAAGCATTCTGGTTCTTGGCAGCACTTCACCCAGAAGAGGAGGAAGAAGAATTCATCTGAGGAATTTGGCATACGCTGTGCCATTTAGACCACAATTGATGAAATAAGGGCCAATAATTGTAGTACCAAGCATCCCACACATTAACTCCCCACTGCTACTGATGTTCCACCTGTCTAAGCCATCGTGGGTTGTCGCTGGACCAATAATGCATGATCCTTGTATTTACCTGTCCTTTGAGAAGAAACTTTCATCAGTAAATAGAACATTGGAGAAGAAGTTCGGGTTGGTGAGGATTTGCTGCATTTCACCTACCTTCAACACCAACAATAAAAGAAACATTATGTCGATGCAGTTTGTAGGAAGGACAGCCTTTACTGTATGCCTACTGTACACAACAGCATTTAAAATGACTAAACTACTGTACTAAATGTACTCGTACATAAGAAAACAGTATTGCAATTACTGTTCTGCTAACTTACTTTCCCCATAGGTGAGTAGCATTTGTACCTTCTCTTCATTGGTGTACATTCTACTCACACAACTCTTGAACTGATGATGTTTGATGGAATGACAGGTGTGCATTCTACTTATGTTTACATTTCTCCCCTGTCAACATCAGCATGTGGATGTGTTAAATTATCCTGAATACTTGCACTATGCACTGGGAGTGTCAACGTCAATGTTGTTTTATGTAATTAATAATGTTGTGTTTCAGTGAATGGTACACAGTGATACATTTATGAATAGGTCTTTAGGAGAGGAACTGAATTACCGAATAAAAACTACAGGGCACCATTTAAAAGAGTCATACCGCTGTTCATATCTTTGTAAAAAACAAAGCTACAACAAAGGCTATCATGCTGATTGATGTCCCCCTGATTGCTAAAGAACATTTGCTTGAAACATTTTCTAATTTGCATCTGGACAAACAGTTATTTAGGGTGGTCAAGGTAAATTGGACACCCTGTATATAGTTAGTTCTTGTGTATGCCGTAAGTCCCTTCCTGGAAATTTACAATCCCAAATTTTCCTTGCTTTTGCTTTTCATGCCTTTAATAAAAATATTAATAAATACAATATACTGAGTATTATTCCAGTTTATTTGCAGTATAAGTTTTTGCGTAGGGACTCCACTACCACAACCCTCATATTATTGTTCTGAAGTCTTCCCATGGAGCCAACTGCTGGCTGGAAAGTAAGCTAACAAACGTGCCACACCTCACGGGACCAGTGTGAAAAATGCTATTGCTTCTAAATGCTTGGTCATCTGGAGCTCTCACTTCTGTCCCTTTCAGTTCTGGCCAAGCCCTGCATGTGCAACAAATTTAGTTTAAATCGGTAATGATGGATAGGTGTCCCATTTTATACACACATTCCACTCACTCTGCCAAAAAAAAAAGTGTTATTAACTAAAGTAACTATACACACAAAGTTAACTATTGTTATCACTAGACACACAGATGGAACTATTACAATGAATATTTATTTCTGAGTCATGTGTTGATAAAATGATAAGCTCACAAACTTCAATGAGTTGTCCACATGATTATATTAAAGTCCCAAAACCGTGTGACACACAAAACTGATCAACAGGTACTTCATGTAAACTTTACTATTTTATTAATCATTGAAGTTACAAACTTCAGATTTTTATATAAGTTTACTAATGTTACTGCCAACCTTAAGGTGAAATTTCATGACAATCTGAACAATATATGAAAACAATGAAAATGTACACAATACAGCAACCTGACAAATGGCACATTAGCTTGTTACAGGCATCCAGCCTGATCATGTGTCACTTTGCACTGCAGCAGAACAAATTATTCTCTCTAATCTGACACTGCTGGACTGCAGGACACTCCATAACACATCTAGGCGAACAGTAATAATTAAAATTTACAGCCTTCTTTAGCAACTACATTGTCACATACACCAGGCTTACAAAATAAAGAGAACACACAATGTTACTAAAAAAAAAGTACACACTGCACTTTTTCCCAGGGGCAGCTAAATTGGGATTGGCTCTATGCCAGTTTCCTTACAATCTCTCAGAACTGGTTGGGTGTGCAACATATTGAACAGTCACCATTGTCAAGCTAAGAAACTAATCTCTCAATACTGTCATTAATAAATTAATGAAACTCATCGAAACAAAGTAGCTTGTTTGTTTTACAAGTTATTTCATTCACAACATGAAGTATGTGACAGATTCACAGTAATTACCCATAATAAAATATACTGAAATTTTTGTGCGTGTTTTATAATTTTTTCAAAAATTATTTCATGTAGTATCAAGGTCAAGTGTGAAATTTTATATTTTTGTATCTGCAGTAACAGTAATGCGAAGAGGTAAGTCCAAGAGAATGATAATGTGAAATTTCACATATAGCCTCATCAGGATCAGTATCAATAGTGTGTACCTCTGAAGTGGGTAAGTACGGATGGAACAGATAAACTGAAATAGGTGGTCAATGGAGTAAGACATGGTGAGTGTGGTTGCTCTGCAGAGTCCCAACTTCAAGTATACCAGGAGTGTCTCCTAACAACTGTCAGATTTCATCTGGTGTTTTGGCACACATTTGCAATTTTGGTTCTGGAATGTGTAGCTGAAGTCAGCACAAACAAATATTGCTCACGGCCAATGTCAACAGAAAGCATCAATTTGTTTCCCCCCATTACAATCATTTTTAAAGCAGAACTTAATGTGCCCATAGGACAGAGCAGTGCAACATTATTGTACTGCAGTATTTATTTTAGTGATCTTTAGTAAAACAGGCAATAAAACAGAAATAGTAATTAGTACTCCAGCAGCGAGTCATGTGCCACCCTGCCACGCGCTATCTGCTTCTGCCTTACTGCAGTGCATCACGGGCGCTGCTGGAGTGCTCTGCATTCTTCATGTTTCATTATCCCTTTCAATAAATATCAGTAAAATGAATATCGCACTAGACCAGTGGTTCCCAGCCTTCCTGAGACCGTTACCTGCGAGCGAGTGTAACCCAATATTAACTATTATCCACCCCCCCCCCCCCCTCCTCACTCTACCACATCAATATCAGCTGATTAATTCATTTTTCCATGGCAAATTTCTGTGAACATTTATTTTTAGAATGATAAAGATATTTAGTTCTTGTAGGTCTTTTATTGAAACACAAACTAAGTCAATGAGGCGACTGGCACTTTATATTTCGAATAACCCCTTTTTATCAATGTTCAAATGTGTGCGGAATCTTATGGGACTTAACTGCTAAGGTCATCAGTCCCTAAGCTTACACACTACTTAACCTAAACTATCCTAAGGACAAACACATACACCCATGCCCGAGGGAGGACTCTAACCTCCGCCGCCCTTTTTATAGAATGAAGCAATTCTCAGTACATCCCAAGTGCTACCTACAACTCCTCAGTAATTAAAGCTATCTACATTTAGGGTAGACACTTTACTGAACATACTTTATATGCATCACTGCTCTTCCTAACAACACTCATTTCAAGCCTATACTGCAAACCTATTTAAAATCAATGAAGTTAAAATGTGACTACTATCCATACTATTAGTAGATTACTTCTAAACTGACAAACTGGAAGATTTAAGACTGCCAGTGCTGTGCCTGGCCACTGCCACAAACAACAAGAACAACATTGTTTAAGCCCTACAGCACTGTAGCGGCCATATTATGTGGTTATTGATGTGTCACTATCATTTAGTTCATTATCTATTGTGAAGTGAATGATGGAACTAATTCTGGTCCTTTGCAGGAACTAACGAACTCTGAGGAGACATTTCCGTGAGATATTTAAGGTATACTCATTTCACAAATAGTAACCTTCAGTGCATTGTGTCACGCGTTAATGATGGTATTTGTAATTATTGGTGACTTATTATTACAATCTTATGAAACATTAAGGATTTTTTAAAAGTATTTTGTTTCATGACTGACACAGAATCAAACACCTTTGTTTTTACCCCTCAGAAAATTTCATTTTATCTCTCAAGGGGTAATTACCACCATGATGGGAACCACTGCACTAGACTACTTTGGCATCACTCTATAGAATGGGCATGCAAAAGTCCACTGTAAAAACAATTGTAATGAGAAACTAAAAGTGAAATCACAAGTATCTGCCAAAACAAGAGGAAATGGACCTGCAGACTTTTTAGGACACACACCCTGCATTATAATCTGACTGTACCAAATTTGGTACAAAGTAAGTCATATTTGCTCAGTGAAAGACTGAACTGAGCTCTGAAATGATTATTTTGTGTGTTAAGTCAATTTGTGATACCATGAGTGCAATGCTTTTCAGTAGCATGACATGTGGTGTCTTAAGGATGCGGCTAATAGATAACGTGAGGGAAACGCCTCAGTGTGAATCTATTACAGAGGCTTTCTGCTCTAAATACCAATAACCAGCCTCTGCATGTAATGATAGTTCAAGAGGCTGTGCCTGTAACTGCGTGCTATGTATTATTTGGAGCCATATCTTACAGGAACAAAAATGATCTGCACAAGGACTTAAAAGCACTTACTTTAGTTCAAAAAGGGGTCCACTACTCAGGAACACTCATCTTCAATAATTTGCCAGCAATCATAAAAAATTTAGTTAGAAATAAAGATCAGTTTAAAAGGAGCCTGAAAGACTTACTAGTGGCCAACTCCTTCTACTCCATTGATGAATTTTTTTAATAGAAACAAGTGATGTATTGTATATATTCATACTATTAGTATTGTTATTTCAGCTAAAAAAAATTGAAGTGTTCCACATCCACGAGGATCTCCTCAGCACGGATCTATGGAACGAAAAACAAATCTAATCTAAATCTAATGCAGCTGTAAATTTAGAACAATTTGTAAACCGCAATCACTAAAACCGGAAGACAAACAACGTATATATTTCTGCAACAGGGTGCAGATGAATGATTTTTGTTAGTTTTGAGAAACATACATCAAGGAAATTAGGTGTTCATTAATGACTAAAAACTACATTGTTAATTCTTTCACTTTATCTAACTGTGTGTGATTACAAGGAACTCTGAAGTATTTGCTTACATAAAAAAATAATCTTTAGTATTTCTTCACAGTAACTGAGATAGTCTGCTTTTTCTAACTGATTACCTCCATATATTTTGTATATACCGAGTTACATATCAAATGCTTTCAGTCATGTAGCATGTCAATACTTTTGCACAGCATTATTAAAACAAGACTTTTTTTTTTTTTTACACAATTTCTATAAACAAGACAAAGTACAGTAATTAATACCTTATTTAGAATACTTGAAAGAAATAGCGTTTCTGAATTGCATTTCTTCAGTACTAGTAAAAGTAGTTATTTCACTGCTTACTGAAGCTCATGAAGGTGGTAGCAGTTGCATACATCATTTGTTAACTGATAATTTAACTCCTGTTGGTTTTACCATCTTGAAGTTTATGGTACAGAAGTGACTACAGTATTACAGTGTAAATAAATGAAATATTGTTTGAAATTGTGACATCTTAAAGTCTTAAACATGGCTGTAAATTCAACAACTCTTTGGCATGAACTTTGAGGCATTGAAACTACAGCCACCCAGCTGCAAATAAAGGCTTATTGGAACGCTTGACCTAAGTTCTGACAATTTTGAAGTTGTCTTCTTCAGAACATATAATGGCCCTAAAAGTTACATTGGTGGTTACAGAAGTATTTTAAACAAAAAGTAACAGTTACAGACAAATATTTTAAGATAAGTGCACTCACTTGTTACATAACATATTGATAATGTACACAGAATATAATCAAATGGCTCATCATATGGGACACTCATTTTATGAACACAAATAATCACAGCCTTGACGTAAGACTCTGGCAATGTGGTACTTCAGGTATGTAGATTAAATCCCAAGTATAATGGCCCTGTAATGTAAGAGTCTTGCTGAGGTGTAAGTTTACTTACATTTATTAAAACACAATCATGGCATCTGGGTTAAAACAGTATGCATATGGCAATTAGTAAAAGCTGGCTACCCAAATTTATGGGTCCTAGCACTGAGGAAAGCTATGTGCAGAGGGCACTAACTGTGTGTGAATACGAAATGTTAACAGACTGCATTGAGTACACTATGTAAATTAAAACGGAGATGAGAACTGTGTCTTGCATAAGCCCACTGTTAATCTAAAATGATAAAACTGAACAGATATAAAAACGTGTGTAAAAATGGAACCATAAAACCACCTTGTAAAAGAAAGAATGCATAGAAATTTTAACATGAATGTAGTAAAAAGTATTAAATTATTATAAAAACTGGAAAGAAGGGGGGGGGGGGGGGGGTAAGGAGGAAGGTTAAATATGATCTAAAATTTGCAACTTCCATTTACTATCAACGAAGTTTACAAACAGTAGCTTATGAAATGAATAGTGTGAGGAATGGGGTTGGGACCCCCGAAATAAAATCTGTTAATAGCCAATTCCCAAAATGAGAACTTCCAATTACCATTAGAGAAGTTTACAGCAGATGGAACAGGACAGACAACAAATTCCAAAATTCACATTAGGCTCAAAACAGTACAACAGTGTATCTAAAGGCTGAAAATAATGCTACATACATGTAAAAATTTTCATACAAATGAAAAAATGTTATTGAATTAATGTAGAGAGTGTATGTATTGAGGAAAACGACATGTTTGTCAAAGCTAGTGAGACCAGTAAATGTGCTATATGGCCGTGAGTTGCTCACAGTGGTGACTGAATTTGTTTCACCATGTTCTAGTCTTGTTAACAATTAGGTTTCAACCAAATAAGGTGCTAGGTAACTGTATGCAGCCCATGCACAGAGGCTCTTATTGAAATGGTTAAAGAATATAGAGGGGGGAGGAAGACTGGAGGGGGAGGTGGGGTGGGGGGGGGGGGGGGAAGAGAGAGAGAGAGAGAGAGAGAGAGAGAGAGAGAGAGAGAGGTAGGTTAATACTGCAGTTGCATTATATGGTAAATACTTTCCATAAAAGGCCCACATCTGAGCAATTACAACCATTTTATTGCCATTCATGATGCAGAGCAATTTAAGGCTGAATACAGAAATAATACTGTGACACTAACCACTGATCAGTAGTCAGAACACGAATACTTCAAGAAATCCAGAAAAACCAGAAGTTGACTTTCCTTCACTTACAAGTGTCACCTGAGCACACACTCATAACCAAAGGACCTCCCAAGACTGAACTCTTATTTGCAGTCTGTGGGAAATCCTTCGGATACCAAGGTATGCTGTACAAAAAATCCTCTTCACAAGTGCATTTTCACTGTCTCTAAACAGATGTCATCCTGTATGCCACTTGGTTCAAACAAATATGTAGAAACAAAAACCAGTCTGTCAACTGCTTTTAAATGTCTTCACAATTAATACTACATACTACTTGACAGAGATTACATTCAAAATTAAAAGACAAATATTTAGTATTCTGACACACAAAATGCACTTCATGTTGACTGTTCTGGAAGTAGAAATAAACATTGCTTCACAAGCCACTACAGGCATGTGGAATGCATTACATTGAAACTTGGCTTCAACTTCCTTGTTGCTTCTCTGCCTTACAAGTTGTCTGTACTAGGTCAGCCTGGATACTGTGTGTGTGGGAGGAAGGGAGGGGCTTAACTGCAGCTCCTCCCAGACACTTGGAGGATGCTTTATGTATGTACGTATAAATTTTGCAGCTCTTTTCATTACTATGAAACAAACTATATCGGTTAAGTATGTTAAAAATACAATGTATTGTTTACATACAACTTGCAACTTCTATTCCAAGTAGCTACAGTTCATTTAACTAAAATCACATCACTCTTCTTCATTTTGATATAAACGCAACTTTAGCACCTCCCAACACATAAAGGATTTGCCCAAACTGGTCAATTAACCACAGTTTGTGGCAAGTCTTTTACATGACAGAAGGCGCTGTAATAATTTGAATGTGGTGAAGACCTTGCCTGCTAATTACCATTTGCAACTGGCCAAGGCTCAATACTGGACCATTGGTTTTCACAAGCAATGTTCCCTCCTGACAAACACATCTGATTTACTCAATAAAAAGATTTAACCTCAATCTTGACAATGGCTGTTTCCCATACCACACTGAACAAGACTGGCATATTCACAAGTTCTCTCTCAGTTCACAATATCTGGGCTCTGGCTAAGGTATCCTCCATCATACCATTTCTCCCACAAATGCTGGGCCTGTAACAGAAGAGACTGTGTAATTTGAAAAACTAAGTGTTTTGGGTGGTTACGATTTCAAAATGGACCACAACAAGATGTATTAGGGCAATGTACACAGAACAGAAAGGTCCACACTCATGACAATGTGACAATTTAATTTAAATTTTGTATATAAAAGAGTTTCATGAGCACTGTGGCAATGCCTTTCAGGAGCAACTGCTAATTATCTCCAATCCTGATACATGTTTACCAAGTTTCCCCACATTACTGGCTCAGATATAATTCAACCCTTTGCTAATAACTGTCAATGGTTGGTTGAAATACCTAATGAGACAATGTGGCACTATTCCAGTAAGAAACTCATCAATGCAGCATGGTGCCCCAATGGAATGGCATGCTGTTGTTACGAGATGGAAAACAAATTGGTGCAAGAATGTTACCAATGCCCAAGCCTGAAGAACTGCCAGCAGTGCAGTTCACTGATAAGAGCACAGTGAACCCTTGTGCTCAATAAGAACCACTAGCACCGAGGTTCAACACTACCAGGCTTCCCACCAGTGAAGCCTTCACCTAGCTGTGCTACAAACAGTTGCTCCGGCCTGCAAGTGACCCACTAGCTTTAGGGGGGCCACTACTCAGTGCTGTGTGAAGCAGGATACCTACCAGCATGGTGCAAGAAGTGATGTGTGCAGTGTGGCAGTGGCATGGCACACATCTGACTCGAAACCCAATAAAAGTAAGGTGGCACAATGTCTTTTTCAAAAGATTATGGTGTTCTGGATTCAGTTAACGTAATTGTTTTATGTGAATGAAAAAGCTAAATATGTTTCTGCAGTTTCTCAGTAAAACTTACTTTTCATGTAGAAAATTGAAAACAAGTTCACACATTTTATCTGCTATGCAATGTATCACATTCAATTTTGATTAAAAAATAGATTCTTTAGAACTTTTTAGTCCGACACTTCAGTTTGCTAACTTAATGTCTCCATTATTGCTTATAGTGGTCATGATACTTCAAAATAAACTAACTACTGTGTATATTTTGAAAAATTTATACTGAAAAATAAAGTCACTGGTCAGTTTATGTTTGGTACATTTTAGGTAATACATTGCTGTGAACTGAACTTAGTTAACATACCAAAGCCACACTTGTCTCCAGTCTCAAGTAAACAGGTTATATATTTTGACATTTGGCTGTGATGTGTTACAATGTGTCACTCAACTTCGGCTATACACTATGCTGAGTTGTGGCTCGTTTTTCTCTATCATAAGGGATTTATGAAGTCAGTCACATTACCACTTTAAATTAACATCGCATTAAAGTTATTTCAAGTTTAAAACCAGAGATAGGTAAAGTTACAGTGGCAGAGTTAGCTATATAGTGTATTCTCCGGTTATTCTTTTCTCCGCTAACAGTTTCATTAATGAAGCATTCAGTAACTATTACTGTTCATGTATTATTGGACAGAAATGGTGTGGCCCAGAGACCAGTGAAAATTAAACTGTATTTTCCTAATGATATACAGAGCACAGTATGTTTAAGTTATGTCACCAACATCAAGACATTTGCTGTGAAGGGATTTGAGTCTGTCATGAACTTTGTTGACAGAAGAAGAAATGTTTCAGCAATAAGAAACCATTTAATTTTATCCATATTTTCCAGCTTGAGACATGACTGTATTCAATACACTAGATGTATGAATTAAAGAATGCCTTCAGTTGCAACTTTTTGTGTTTTATTAATTACATGATGCATTTCGGACCCTGTGGGTCCATCATCAGGTGCAATTCGTTTTAATACATGCTATATTTCTTCTTTTGAATGAGGTGAAATGCATATTCATATCACGAAAAGGTTTAATGTTAAGTTATGAATGTCTCGAATAAAACGCGGAAAATATGTATGTTGTTGTTGTTGTCTTCAGTCCTGAGACTGGTTTGATGCAGCTCGCCATGCTACTATGTCCAGTGTAAGCTTCTTCCAGTACCTACTGCAACCTACACCTTTCTAAATCTGCTTAGTGTATTCATCTCTTGGTCTCCCTCTACGATTTTTACCCTCCACGCTGCCCTCCAATACTAACTTGGTGATCCCTTGATGCCTCAGACCATGTCCTACCAACTGATCCCTTCTTCTAGTCAAGTTGTGCCACTAACTCTTCTTCTCTCCAATTCTATTCAATACCTCCTCATTAGTTGTGTGTTCCACCCATCTAATCTTCAGCATTCTTCAGTAGCACCACATTTCGAAAGCTTCTATTCTCTTCTTGCCTAAACTATTTATCGTCCATGTTTCACTTCCATACATGGCTACACTCCATACAAATACTTTCAGAAACGACTTCCTGAAACTTAAATCAATACTCGATGTTAACAAATTTCTGTTCTTCAGAAACGCTTTCCTTGCCATTGCCAGTCTACATTTTATATCCTCTCTACTTCAAACACCATGAGTTACTTTGCTCCCCAAATAGCGAAACTTCTTTACTACTTTAAGTGTCTCATTTCCTAATCTAATTCCCGCAGCATCACCCGGTTTAATTTGACTACATTCCATTATCCTCGTTTTGCTTTTGTTGATGTTCACCTTATATCCTCCTTGCAAGACACTCCATCCCGTTCCACTGCTCTTCCAAGTCCTTTGCTGTTTCTGACAGAATTACAATGTCATCAACGAATCTCAAAGTTTTTATTTCTTCTCCATGGATTTTAATACCTACTCAGAATTTTTCTTTTGTTTCCTTTACTGCTTGCTCAATATACAGATTGAATAACATCAGGGAGAGGCTACAACCCTGTCTCACTCCCTTCCAAACCACTGCTTCCCTTTCATGCCCCTCGACTCTTGTAACTGCCATCTGGTTTCTGTACAAATTGTAAATAGCCTTTTGCTCCCTGTATTTTACCCCTGCCACCTTCAGAATTTGAAAAAGAGTATTCCAGTAAACATTGTCAAAAGCTTTCTCTATGTCTACAAATGCTAGGAACATAGGTTTGCCTTTCCTTAATCTTTCTTCTAATATAAGCCGTACAGTCAGTATTGCCTCACGTGTTCCAATATTTCTACGGAATCCAAACTGATCGTCCCCGAGTTCGGCTTCTACCAGTTTTTCCATTTGTCTGTAAAGAATTCGCGTATGTATGAAATAGTGGAAAAGCTGAACAGTGTGAACTTACCACATAATCCATGAAAAGCGTTTTTAAAGTTTTAGCACCAGCAAACTTTCTCTTCTCCATCGTTTTCGTACATGTCATTTCATTCAAGAGGCACATTTGCACGTACGTTTCTAAACATTTTACAGATGTTTTTGTACATGGTATTGTCAAAGATGAATTTATTCTTAGCGCTGAAGATATAACTATTAAACAATTGCCATATGCAGGAGATAAATTTAGGATACGTCTTTAATATTATTTTAGTAACTATAGCTTGCGAAATCTGTTTGTTCATTTAACATAGATTCTGGTTTTTTTTTTGATTTTGTGAAGGTATATCTCCAGTTGTTCTAACACATTTACCGAGCGAGGTGGCGCAGTGGTTAGCACACTGGACTCGCATTCGGGAGGACGACAGTTCAATCCCGTCTCCGGCCATCCTGGTTTAGGTTTTCCGTGATTTCCCTAAATCGTTTCAGGCAAATGCCGGGATGGTTCCTTTGAAAGGGCACGGCCGATTTCCTTCCCAATCCTTCCCTAACCCAAGCTTGCGCTCCGTCTCTAATGACCTCGTTGTCGACGGGACGTTAAACACTAACCACCACCACCACCACCACCACCACCACCACCTCTAACACATTTAGGGTCTTACCACTGGATTCATTATGTAGTACTACTGAACTGCTTCTATACTGTTTATGACATGTTTCGTTTCCAACATATGTTTTGCAATTACTGATTTTTCGAAATGGTTTAGCCTGAAAGCATTTCGGTGTTCTTGAAAATGGGTTTTGAAGTTTCTGCCTGTTTTCCCTATATAGTAGGCAGAATAACTGGGAATGTTACTTTGTACACTCTGCCACTGTTGTATGCTCGTGTATTTGATTTTATGTTATGGACGAGTAAGTTTCCCAACTTATTATTCATTGCGAATGAAATTGTTACGTTTGTTTTTCTGGAAAGGTTAGCGATGTTTCTGTGATATGGAGCCCAGGTATTGGATATCGGTGAATATTCTCTCTTCTTTCACAGTGTGGCCATTCGTTGTCTTACTTTTGTGTACGTGTCTGTTGAAATTGTCAGTTGTTTTGGTTGTGTAGCCATCACTTATGGCAATGCTCTGTATTGCGTCTATCTCATTTTTGAGGGTGTTTTCTTCTAAATCAAAGGAGTGCACTCTGTGTAGCATGGACCTAAATGCAGCATGTTTCAGTGTTGTGGGGTGGCATAATGAGTTGTCAAGTGTTATGTCTGTATATTTCCACAAAAACATAAAATTATGTATAGAACATGAGGACAATTACTGAATCTTAAAATCACCAACAAAAAAGTAAGTTCTGCATACACAGAAAACGCACAAACACAGACGTAGCACTAGAGAACTCATCATGCCAACCCACCACACAAACATGCTGCTTTTAGGTCCAAGCTACACAATGTACACTACCTTGATTTAGAAGGAAACACCCTCAAAAATGAAAAGTTGTGACTAAAGGCATTTCTTTAGTCATACCTCCTATGAATAAGAAAGATTCAGCGGATAACTGTTCTGTAACTCTGGGAAAGTGCCTTGACAGGACAGCAAAATCTGAGGTCTTACATTAAGACAGAATGTGAACTGTCATAACCATTTCCCTTCTCATGTAGGTTTCCTTTAATTTTATTGTTCATACTGATTGTTATTTTTATAGTTTATCTGCCAATTCTTCTGAAACATAATAAAATTAATCTGCTACTGAACTTGTCCTCTCACTACGAAGTAACTTTAAAGAGCAGAGCCTAGAGCAGAGATTTGTTTAATGTTCTGTTTTTATTGATGTATCAGTTTTTCCTATAAAATTATTGTCTGAGGTGATAATGTGGCTTAATTCATTTAATCCCCAAGACTGCCACTTCCTTAGGAAACAACTGTCTGAACAGTGTTCTTTGACACACCTTTTAAGAAATTATAATGCATACTGTCACCAACGCTTCATTATTATCAGTCATCCCATGACTACATTACATATGTTTACCAGTATGAAACCACTGATCAGTCACACCAGGAATACTTCAGGAAACATTTCAAATTTTCATTGTTATTTGACCTGTTTTGTCCTTCGTTACATGTTAAAGAAACTCATTACCAGATTCCATCATCACAATTGAATTGTCTGTCTGCTACATTGTGTGAGAAGCAGCACAATCCAACATATCAACAATAAGATAAATGCAAGAGTTTTTCAAAACTGTCAGCATCTGACTTTCCAGAAACGTTCTGCTCTGGCGAACTCAGCCTTCAGGTTTGTGTTTAATATGTATCCCAATTTCCCCTATTTTTTGTGACTCAAATGTCTAAGTCAATATAACAAGATCTGCAGCCTTTATATATACCAAGACCAATGCAATTCTGAAAGAAAACAGTTGACTGTTACTGGTGACTATGGAATCTACCAAGCTTTTTTAAATGCAGGTGGAATATTTTTGTAGTTGACACAGGAGAGCATGACTGCAGAGTGATGGTTGAGTATTAAAAGAAAGTTTATTGAGTGTAGCTTTCTTTGGAGGTACACACTCACTTCCAGAGCCTAAACCTTAGCAGAAAGACCACAAATTTCATGACTGTTTAGGAGTGGATGAAGTTTTTCCTTTTAAAAGTGCAGGACACTATACCCTCTGACAAATAACCAATGGAAAGTTGTTATGAATTATCCAGGGGAAGTACGCCTGTAGGATGTTCTTTCGGTAAGGTAGTGGAGAAAATCTAGGTGCTTGATGCTTCAGTAACTTTTTACACAAATAGAATTGGCACGACTAAGCTATCTGTGTGTTTCATAACTTTGTATGGATTTACGATTACGTTCTATGTCATATGTCACCTCTTTACAAGGCAGACAGTCCTATTGAGATTTCACATCAAATGCCAGAAATCCAAAGGTGACCTATGAACAATACAATGAAATTGAGTAATACACTCCTTAGTTTCTTTCTTGATCCAAGTGGAGCACTGTCTTTTCAGAACCAAGTGTGGATGCAGTTATATACCAAAACAATCTGATATTACATTACATCCAGCAAATTGTTAAAGATTTGCAGAGGTTTTAAAGAAAGCCACCGAACGTAATTTTATTTCATGTCTCCATTAACTTTCACAAATAAATTAAATGAATTACAATTATTAAGTTATCTATTTTTTACAAGCAATCCTTTCCCATGCTTTGAGTGTTTCTGTTCTATTTCACACTGCTGTGGTTGTAGATACATGGATTTTCTTCCAATATACTAACAAAGAAAGAATATTTAACTCTTATGTCTCATTTTCCTTTTCCTGGGTGGAGAGCATCGCACAATCAAGGCAGTAATTTCCTAAACAGTTAGTAGCACAGGCTTAGTGGGTGGCTATATGCTTGCCTTTTGACACATGCCACACCTCTCTCCACATTCATCTGGTAGGCGTCCTGCCTACGTGCACTGCCTCCCAGAAACACGTGTGTCCTTCAGGAGAGAGTGCCTCTACTGCACCAGTACAAAGCTGCCACGATCAACGTCAGGTTGTACCCACCACGCTTGGGCATGCACCTGTATCTGCACTAGCTTGATGAAAAAGTAACTAGTTTTCATGAACTTGCTACCTTTGCTGTGGCCATTCTTAACACCAATGGACTTCTCTCTCCCTTGCTAGCCCATCAGACTCGCAATGCGCAAAAGGAAGAGCACCTACACAATCCTGATCAACCTAAGAAACAGTCCCTTTAGCTCTTACAGTTTCATATTACTCCAGTCCCACAAACTAAAATAACAAGTAACTGGAACCTGCCACAACCGTGGGGACATATACATGTTTTTCTTAGTAGTTTTAAGTAACACTGAGGTTTTATTTTGACATTACATGCCTTCCATCAATGTTTTTGTGGGCAGAAAATGATGCCCTGTAAGTCTGGTAGGGACCCACCACTTTTATGAATTCTTTTCTTTTACTCTTAACAGTCCAGTAACTAATCCAGTCACTGCTACATTCTTTCTAGCCATGCTCCTAGTCCAACAGTGATCCCTGAAAATATTTTGAGTCTGAAAAGTAACTCCATTTGAGAGAATGGATGTTTGGGTCATTTCAAAACTGAATCAGCATGGCCTAATGGAACATCGAACTTGCAAATCTGATTTTAGTGTTATTACTGCATTTCTTGGTTTGATGAAGGACATCAGAAACCGCCAGACAAAAAGTTTCAAATTACAGCTGTACATAACTAAGTTTTACTAGTTATGTAAGTTGGATTCTAAAAATTCAAATAATGTAAAAACCATACAAAAGCCAAGACCACACAAAATATTTCCTTATTCCAAAAAACCTGTTTCAACAGTCTTCAGATCGCAATATTTTTTTAAGTAAAACATGTTCATTTTATGTTTACCTCACACACAAGGTGTCAAGCAGATAAAACTCAGCACATTATGGACATTTGTCATTGCTACATTATTTAAAAACACACAGTGATGACAAACTTCTAGAACATGCCGAGTTTTATCCACTCGACACTGTGAAGTCAACGTACAATGAACATGTTTTACTACATAACATGTTTCAGACCTAAAGATGACATCAAAGACTGTTGAAACCGACTGTCTTGAATAAAAAATATTTTGTTCAATGAAACTTCCTGGCAGATTAAAATTGTGTGCCCTACCGAGACTCGAACTTGGGACCTTTGCCTTTCGCGGGCAAGTGCTCTACCATCTGAGCTACCAAAGCACGACTCACGCCCGGTACTCACAGCTTTACTTCTGCCAGTACCTCGTCTCCTACGTTCCAAACTTTACAGAAGCTCTCCTGCCAAACAGATCACCCTTCAATATTCTCAAAAGGAAATTCAATTAAATAATGTAACAATAAATGTATAAACCTGTCCTCCATAATTTCAACAAAAATCAGAAGTAAAAGATCCACAACATAATAAATGTGGCAAACTCACATACCTCAACACCAGTTCCAGCTTCACTCGTTCCTTTGAAGTGGAAGCTACTTGTGCACCTCCCAGCACGTAAAAGATTCGCCAAAACTGGTACATTACTTACAGTTTGCGACAAATCTTTCACATGACAGAAGAAGCTCTGATGACCGCCACAGACATGTTTAACCAAATTTCTCATCAAATTGAGACAGTTTTACTCATTTAGGTACGTGACCTAAAATTCTGAAGATAAGTGACACAGAACTGCAACAATGTAACACAGGCTAAGCTCATAAAGGAAGCATTTCATAGTTTTGTAACACTCAACAAAACATCCGGATGGTATGCATTCACCGTGAAAAAGTTTAGCCATTTTGTGCAATTTCTTTAAAGCTCTTATGATTAAAGCACTGAACTGAAATAGTGTAAATATGATAAATAAGATGAAGCCTGCAAGTAGAAAAAGAAACCGATAGTCATTGCAAGGAGAAACTGGAATAATGTAGAAATAAGAACCAGCACTTACGAGAATACATGGTATAAGGAATGTCAAATTATTATATCAATATTCACTGCAGGTTTTTCTTGGAAAAGAAGGAAGGAAGGATAGAAGCCACCTGGAAAGAATGTTGATCTCGATATGATGACAGCATATGACACTAGAGGGACAGTCGATGTACTGATAATGGTTTCTGTGCCGTTTGCCAAGAGATAGCGTAGTAGCATAGCTACTACAGCACAATCTGTGTCTAACCTTTAATAGGAATGGCGACACCTAGAAGGTTCACTATGGCGCAAACGTGTGAAGGAAGCAGGCAACCATGACACAGAGACGCGTTCTTGCTTCCTACAGCCAACTGAGCAAGTTTTAAAGGGGTCAAATTGTGGCCTTCCTAGTGACAAGATGACTCTTTTCTAAGAACTGCCATGCAAGTTGGATATGCCAGACTCACTTGTGCAACAATGCTGGTATCAGTGGTCATGTGAGCATTCTCACATCTGTAGATGAGGTTCTGGATGTCCACACAGTACAGACACTCGTGAGGAGTGTTGTGTTGTAAGGGTAGTAGTGGCAGATTGTACAGCTACCACAGCACAGATAAGTGTGCTTGTAAGCCCAGACGCGTCAACACGAACTGTTGCAGATGGCTGTTAGCAGAGTGACTGCAAGCATGTGCACCTCTAGCTTGTCTTCCACTCATGCCACAGAACTGACTTGCATGGCTTGACTGGTAATGTCAAAGAATCACTTGGAAAATGGAATGGCATGCCATGGTATTCAGGAATGAAAACAGATCTGCCTGCATGCAAGTGATGATCACTTGTGTCTGCGACAGACCTGCTGAGTACTGTCTCGAAGTGAGCATTTGTCCTAGACACACTGACCCCATCCCAGGCTTTACAGCCTAGGGTGTGATAAGCTGCATTTCTTTCACCTTTGGTGTTTCTGGAGGGGACACTAGTGCTTGGTACATGAAGAATGTGGTTAGAACAGTTCTTTTACCATTCTTGGTAGGCCTGCACAATTTCTAGATGTCTCCAATGGAGCATGTGTGGAATATGATGGGACGACAAGGACTTGTCTTTCAGAACTATGTGAACAGGTCGAGTAGACATGGCACAACATATCTGAGGGCAGTATTCACCATCTGTGTGATTGACTGGATGTTAGAGCGCCTGCACTGCCGACCTTGGAGGCTACACCACTTAGTAATATGGGTGTTTCAACATGGGCCAATATCTGGTACCTTAGAACTGCCTGTGGTACTGATCAGAGAATGTAATCATTTCACTTACTCCATGTTCAGCGATTTTGTCATTGTCAACAAAATGATTTTCTTGTTTCAAAATTTTCTCCGATCTATTTAACAACAATGTCAGCAAGAACATCCATCCCCAACGCTGGGTTACTTGACTAGTATGTTCAGTAGTTAGGTTCCTTTGGGTATCTTCCAATCAAATTATTTGCTATGAAGCAATGAATTTCATTTAATGAGAGAGAGAAATTGCATTCAGCATTTAAAAAGGCATACCATGTAGTGTCTGTCACATCTAGTACTTCATGAGTGAACATATTGTTATGACAACGATGAACGAAGTCATCGCCAATGTTGACTGGTGGCCAATGCTAAACAGAAGCACACAAATCACAACAGGTTTGTCATTAACGTCGGAAAGATGCTCGCTGCACAGTCTGGATCTGCAATGACTAAAATAATTAAGAGTCATTGGTAAAAAATAATATCTATATTGTACTTAACTGGTTGTACAGGATTATTCTTGGCTGCATACATATGATTATGAACAGATAGCTACTGAGGTCTCACTTAGGCCATACGTTACTAAGCGCCTTGTTAGAGGTTGCTTCCTATCAGCTGAAAGTTATGCTACTTTACGTTCCGAGCAGGAGCACCACTAGTGGCGCTGGTCGCAACTCGAGGGTCAAACGATACTAATAATGACTGCGGCCAATAACTGCAACCCCTAACAAGTGTGGTATTGAATGTCGATACCACACATATAGCAGTAGTAGAAATATGGTGTATTTTCTACTGAAGGATCAATATTATTTTTGTGAACAACACAGAATGCAGGAACGCTACTAAGTCACTGTCCTTGTTTGGATACCATACAACACATAGAGGTGATGTAGAATTTGAAACTATGAAATTTGTACATGTAGTTTCACTATTGTTGACTGAATTGCATTATAAACAGCTAAAACTTACCAACAACACTTAACACCACTATCATTGGTATCCTTATGAACATCACTGTCTTTGTCACTTGCAATCAAGTACAAAGCTGAACAGCTGGCAACATCAAATGAATCTAAAATGTGTGAAATTTTCCCTGGGCTTAAGGTTTTCCTTAAATTTATTTTTAATTATGTTGCTAGAGCAAATGTGAAACAAATAAAAGTGACAAAATAATAGAAACTGTAGAACAGTATTTCAGTATTTCACAACTGAGACATGAGTGGTTACATAATATTTCAGGTTACATTACCTTTTGCATTGTGTCCACAAATTGCGTTTGTGTGTGTGTGTGTGTGTGTGTGTGTGTGTGTGTAAACTATTTATATGAAATGGTACCTAGGTATCACATAAAAGTAACATTACAATAATAAACATTCAAGACACACAAAACATTATTGATGCAAAATTTGCCTGTAAGGAAACAAATTATGATTTGACAATGTAGAAAAAGACAAGAGTGCTACTTACCACAAAGAAGATACATCAAGTTGCAGACAGGCACAATTAAAAGCGACATACAGCTTTTGGCCACAGCCTTCATCAGTAAACGAGACACATGCTATTCACACACAGAAGCAAGCACACCTCATGTGCACATGACCACCAACTCCTGCATCTCAGGACAGAATGCATCATCATATAGGATGCAAGCAACAATCTGGAGAGGGGAGGGGAGGGGAGGGGAAGGGATGGTGTAAGGTGGGGGGAGAGACTATTGCTGTCTGGTGGTGCGTGCAGGGACTATAATGTCAACAGGCACAGCATTAGGAGGTTGTGGGGCAAGGAGATGGGGAAAAAAAGGAGCAAAAAATGAGAGAAGCAGGGAAAGATGGGCAGATGCATTGGCAGAGGTCTGCAAATAAACGGGGTGGGAGATGAGAATGGGGATAGACGGGGTGGAAACTGCTGTGAGGAAGGTGTGGGGACAGTATGTTACCATAGGTTGAGGCCAGGGTAAGTATGGGAGTGAAGAATGTGTTTTAAGGATAACTCCCATCTGCACAGTTCAGAAAAGCTGGTGATGGAGGGAAGGATCCAGATGGCTCTGGTAGTGAAGCAGTCACTGAAATCAAGTGTTATGTTCAGCTGTATGGTGTGCCACAGGGTGGTCTACTGTGCTCTTGACCACAGTTTGCCAGTAGCCATTCACTCTAGTGGACAGTTGGTTGGTAGTCATACCAATATAAAAAGCTGTGAAATGATTGCAGCAGATCTGATAAATGACACTACTGTTTCCACAGGTGGCAAGGCCCCTTATGTGGTAGAATAAACCTGTGACAGGACTGGAAAATCAAGTGCTCGGTGGGTGGATTGGACAGGTTTTACACTTAGGTCTTCCAAAATGATACGATACTTGCGGCAAGGGGTTGGAACTGGGAGTGGCCTATGATGGACTAGGATGTTGTGGAGGTTGAGTGGGCGATGGAACACCACTTTAGGAGGGGTGGGAACTATTTCAGGTAGGATGTCCCTCAGTTTTCCTTTTCTTATATTGTTGATATCCCTAGCTGAAGTTTCCATTGTTTGAAATTATGATTTGACACACACACACACACACACACAGTTAACCACAGGCAGTCACTGACTATCATCAGACATCAGAACCTCCCCCCTCCACAGCAGTTTAAGACTGACAACTGGGAACAGAGCAGCCAACTTCTGAGAACAAAAGAGCAACAAATGTTAACACTACCTATTGCAGTATTTCATATTCTCCAACATATTCAACATCAGATTTATGGCCACACATTTGTCAATATTCTTGAAGATGTTAAACTCTTCTTCACTTTGATGTGAGCGCTACTTGGCCATCTCACAGCACATGAAGGATTTGTCAAAACTGATCCATTACTTACAGTTTGTGGCAAATACTTCACATGTTGGAAGAAAATAAACTGTGACAGAAGCGTAAAGTGAAGTTCTCATAAAATCTGGCAACTTGTAGTGAGTAGATGATATTGTCACAGAAGAAGCCAAGTAGCGCAGTCGCCGTAGTGTCATGGTTATGATACTAGATTGTTGCATTGTGCGTTCAAAACTCACCTGACCTGAAAATTTTAATTTCTACATTCAGTTCGAGTACATTCTAGAAGTATCCACAAATGGCAAGAATCATTGTACTGGAATGTTCTGAGATTATATATGGCCGGAGGCAGTTCGCCCCACACTCTTGTATGTGCAAGTGCTGAATAAACCTTCGTTAAGTGAAGTTAGTTTTTGTCATTGATCTACTTACACCTTCCTCTACGTGACATTATTCTGGTGGAGACGCTGGGTATTGGAACTTGTGATAGTACACAATTATCGACGACGCAGTGGCTCCCATCAGGCTACAACAGAACCGCCGTTTACGTGGCAAGAAACCCGAGTTTGAGCCATATTCAACAAATCGCAATCTATCTGAGGCAGAAGAAGAGGTTTATGATGACAGCAACTGTGTGCCACCACATGAGACCACCTTCCAGGTTCCCTGGTGACGATGGCTAAGATCCAACCAAGTAGCTGAAGGTATACAAGCATATAGCCAAATTTAACAAATGGGATGACTAATGGCTCTGAGCACTATGCGACTTAACTTCTGAGGTCATCAGTCACCTAGAACTTAGAACTAATTAAACCTAAATAACCTAAGAACATCACACACATCCATGCCCGAGGCAGGATTCGAACCTGCGACCGTAGCGGTCGCTGGGTTCCAGACTGTAGCGCCTAGAACCACACGGCCACTCCGGCCAGCTCAAATAGGATGACACCGTGTATTTGGCTAACGTATTTTTCTAGTTGGAGGGCACTGCCAAACAATGGTATGAAAACAGCAAGGAGAAGTTCACAAGCTAGGTAATACTCCAGGCAGAACTGTGCAAGTATTTCGGCAACACACAACAACAGAACTGCAAGGCTGAAGATAAATTAAACTGCAGGGCACAGAGTCCAGGAGAAACGTCAGCATCCTCGAATGAGGGAGGAAGATAGGGTTGCACATCTTATGAAGGGTGTTGCTGAGGATATGTATCAAGCTCTACTAATGAAGATGGTTTCACAGCAGATGACTTCATAAAATGGTGCCAGTATATTGAGACAATGTATCAAAAAAGAATTACACGCAAGAAGTTTGAACGGCTTCCAAACATCGTATCGATGTCTGTGATGGAGGAAGAAACTGATTTCACAAGTGTTTGTCATCAGATAGTGAGAGAGGAAGTTCAGAAGGCACTTTGATTGCACGGCGAGCAGAAAACCGAGACGCTTCAAGATGTCACAAGAGAGGAAGGAGAACACACACTGAACCTAATCTCTCATCCTTCATTTCCCTTTGAAATGTTAAGAAAGTCGAGACTCACGCGAAGTTACATTCCTGCATTGCTGCATGAAGAACCTGTTTGGGCACCAAGGAAAACTGATGTCTTGAGGACCCAGAATAACCAACCAGTATGTTTCCACTGCAGGCAACCGGGACATGTGGTGCACTATTGACGAAAAAGGCGGAGGATATTTGATGATGCCTGCACCGGAAGAGAGCAGACCGATCTTAGCCGACGCCAACTCCGGGACGACGAAGATCAACAAGAAGATGTGGGTGCAGGATGACGTAGGTCACCATTGCCACAAGCTAGCCACTGGAGAGGACACTCCCCAAAACGCCGATCAAGGTCTCCATCGCCGTTTAGAAGCTCCAGCCAATCACCTAGCTGCCACAACCTGGAAAACTAAAGGGTGCGACCTTCCTTGGAGGTGAGGCTGCCGAAGAGAAAAATCCTCCGACATCAACCAATACAAAAATGACAGCAAACTATGTCGATATCCTCATGGATGGACGACCAGCCCAAGCCCTTGTGGACTCTGGAGCATCATATTCAGCCCTTTAGGAGAAGTACCATCACCAATTGCAGAAAACTATTGGTCGACAGCAAAACATCTCTACTGAAGGTGGCTAATGAGAAATATGTAAAACCTACAGGAAGATGTGTCATTCATGTGGGTATAAGTGGCCATACACAGCCCTCAGAATTCATTGTCTTACAAGAGTGTAGTCATGACGTCATTCTCGGATGGAACTTTTTGAAAGCTTCTCAAGCAATTATAGATTGTGGTTGCTCGAAGATTATGCTAGACGAGATGAGATACTGTGAACAGGAAGATACGCATCCGAGTGTGTGAAGACTGTGTGCTGGATGAAGTGATCATTCCTGCAGTCAGCGCTAGAAGGGTAACTGCCTTGCGTCATGCCATGCATCAACCCATGGATCTTTTAGTGGAATGCGAAAGAAGCATACCATTAAATAATAACTTGGTCATCCCAGCCTCTGTCGTCTCGTTTAAGAATGGATTCGGTGAATTGTGGATAGTTAACTGTTGCAGAGAACTGCAGATCCTTCCAAGACGCATGTGTGTAGCAAATGCTGAGCCACTAATTGCAGACCAGCTGAGTGTTATAGAAACCACCTATGCAGAGTCTGTGGACAAAATTAGCACTACCAATATGAAACAAGATCTTCGAGCTCGACAATCACCAAATCTCACTAAGGAACAACAGAAGAAGCTATTTGCCATTCTTCAGGAGTTCTCTAAATGCTTCAATCCACAGGTGAAGAGCAAATTAGACAAACTGATGGTGAAGCACCAGATCAGCACTGGAGACCATCAACCAATAAGCCAGAGAGGATACCGTGTGTCTGCAACGGAATGTCGAATAATTCGCAACGAGGTAGAGAAAATGATGAAGAATGACATTATTCAGCCTTCACAGAGCCCATGGTCATCACCAGTGGTTCTCGTCAGGAAGAAGGATAGCAGTTGGTGCTTTTGTGTTGATTACAGGAAGCTTAAGAAGGTAACTAAAAAGGACGTTTACCCTCTTCCACGAATTGACAATACACTAGAGTGTCTGAAGGGGGCTAAGTTTTTCTCAACCATGGACATGAACTCTGGATACTGGCAAATCGAAGTAGATGAGGCTGATCATGAGAAAAATGCATTTATCACCCTACAAGTGCCTGTATGAGTTTAAGATAATGCTGTTTCGTTTGTGTAATGCAGCAGCAACTTTTGAACGAATGCTGGATAATCTTCTAAGGCACCTGAAGTGGACGATGTGTCTTTGTTATTTAGATGACATTATAGTATTCTCAGACATTTGATGGACTCATAACAAGACTGAGGGCCATTCTTAAGTGTCTCCAACAAGCCAGACAAACTTAATCCACGAAAGTGTCTCTTTGGAGCAAAAGAAATCAAAATAATTTGGCACCTTGTGTCAAAAAAAGGTGTGCAGCCAGACCCAGAAAAGGTGAGAGCTGTAACAGAATTCCTATTCCTAAAAGTATTAGAGATGTGAGAAGCTTCCTCAGATTATGTTCTTATTACCATCATTTTATCAAAGACTTGTTTCAAAGCCAGGCCATTCCACGAGTTGTTAAAAGCCGATGCTAAATTTATCTGGGGTGATGCTCAACAAGATTCTTTTGATGTGCTGCGAAAAGCTCTGATGACTTACCCTGTACTTGGTCTGTATGATGAGAGAGCACTTACAAACTACACACAGATGACAGTGGGTATGGGATCGGTACTGTTCTGGTGCAGATTTCGAATGGAAAATAGAAAGTTATAGCCTATGCTTCTAGGACAATTACAAAAGACGAGAGAAACTACTCAACTACAGAAAGAGAAGGTCTTTCTGTGATCTGGGCCATGTGCAAATTTCGAGAGTATCTCTATGGAAGGCCATTCACAGTTGTTTCAAACCATCATTCACTTTGTTGGTCGGCAGGTCTTAAGGATCCAACAGGACGACTCGCCAGGTGGGCACTACATCTTCAAGAGTATATGACATTACCATAGTGTACAAAAGTGGAAGAAAACACCAAGATGCCAACTGTCTCTCAAGAAACCCTGTGGAAAACCATCAAGACTTTGATGAAGATAGTGACTGTCTTGCTGCACTCCAGGATCTCTCTGCTGAGCAGAAGAAGGATGCCAAGATATCTTAAATTATGCTTGCCTTAAGTCAGAGGATGTGAAAGGACAATTTAAGGTAGTTAATGGCTTACTTTGCAAGAAAAACTTTGATCCGTTTGGAAGGAGGTGGCTACCAGTGATTCCTAAACACATGTGCTTAGATGTTCTACAGAAATTCTGTGACACACCTGAGGCCAGACATTTAGGATTTATTAAGACATATGGTAGGATCTGCAACAGATTTTTCTGGTCAGGTTTATTTAGGAGTGATCGTCACTATGTGTTGCACTGTTGAGAGTGCCAGAGGAGAATGGCAGTTTCTCAGAAACCACCTGGCCAAGTCAGACCAATTCCACCAGCCGAAACGCCTTTCCAGCGTGTTGGGATTGACCTCCTCGGACGACTTCCAACATCTGCTAGTGGCAATAGATGGATTATTGTTTGCACTGATTATCTAACATGCTACGCCATTACAAACGCCATGAAAACAGCCAAAGCATTCCAGGTAGCCAAATTCATCGTAGAAGACACTGTATTAAAACGCGGTGCTCCAAGGTCGTTAATTACAGATCGAAGGAAAGTTTTTCAATTCAATCTCGTGACAGATAAGTCGTCGGTGCAACATTACTCAACACATGACAACTGCCTACCATTCGCAAACTAAAGGTCTTACTGAACGCCTTAATAAGATGTTGACGAACATGCTATCAGTGTTAGTCAGTGTTGAGCAGAGCAATTGGGATGAGGTGCTACCTTTTGTGACGTCTGCCTACAACACCGCAAAACAAGACACCACAGGATTTACACTATTTTTACTGGTGCACGGTTGTGAGGCGATAAAGTCGACGATGGACACTGTTTCCATTACATCCTGATGATGTGGACAACAACTACATCAGCCAGGTGCTAACCAGAGCTGAGGAAGCTCGGCAGTTAGCTTGGCACCACACACTGTAGGCTCAAGAAAACAATCGCTGAAGGTATGACGTGAGCCACCACCCTGTTGTCTACCAGCCTGGTGACCTCGTCTCGATCTTCACTTCTGTTTGGAAGGTTGGTCTCTCTGAGAAACTCCTCAGGCGCTACTTTGTACCTTATAAGGTTGTGGGACAGTTGTCTGATGCTACTTATGAAGTTGAAGATTTCAACCCCGACACAAGACGAAAGATCAGAGATACGGTCCACGTCCTTCGAATGAAGCCCTATAAGGATCCTGCAACCCATTGTAAATTCGAAGCTCCAGCAACAGGCAACAAACAGAGAGGGAACAAAGAACGTAGCGGCAAAGGAAGTTCTAAGAAGATCACCGCCAGGGCGAACATCAGTAGTCTGAGTATAAACGACCAATGACTCAATCCCGGACTAGGGGGACATAACACACAGATGCTGTTCTTTTAAGGAGGTAGCGATGTTGCAGAAGAAGCTGAGTAGCGCAGTCGCTGTAGTGTAATGGTTATGATACTAGATTGTTGCATGGATGGTTGTGCGTTCAAAACTCACCTGAACTGAATAAATTTTAATTTCTATATTTGGTTCGAGTACATTCTAGAAGTATCCACAAATGGCAAGAATCATTGTACTGGAATGTTCTGTGGCTGTATATATACCGTATGTGTTCTGGCCGGAGGCTGTTCGCTCTGCGCTCTTGCATGTGCAAGTGCTGAATAAATCTTTGTTAAGTGAAGTTAGCGTTCGTCATTCATCTACTTACACCTTCCTCTACGTGACATTATAATATGCTTAATTGTTACTTATGACTGGCATCTTACTGTAACAGAAGGTCCTACCATGATAGGGACCTCACAAAGCACTAAAAACTTCAATGAATCAATTTGTACAGGACTTTCTTTCCACAACTTGTTTGCAATGACTACTGGACTTCTGGATAAGTTTTATGTTGTAATTGCTGCTTAGTACATTGACAGTGAGGCCATTAAGCACCAAGCACTGTCTCAGTTTCAGGATTACAAGGAAAGAACGGACTGTCAGATTGATAGAACAACCCCCCCCCCCCCCCCCCCGAAATTTAAATGATTTAAGAGTCAACAAAATTTGTATGCTGGATGGATGATAGAAAATTAACAACGTAACATATAAAGATCAAATGCACGATTTAATACAAATCACAGCATTGTACTTTTGAAGTACCCAATGGTTCATCTAAGCCACTAAAGGCAGATTTGACTTCCCTTTTCACTGAAATGAAAATATTTGGGCTCCTCCAAGCACCTGTAGGAGCTGTCAAGACTGATATACACTGAAGAACCAAAGAAACTGGTATAGGCATGTGTATTCAAATACAGAGATACATAAATAGGCAGATCACAGTGCTGCAGTCAACACCAGTTACACAAGACAACAAGTGTCTGGCACAATTGTCAGACTGGTACAATGGCAGCTTATCAACATGTAAGACAATGGTAGCTTAACATGTAAGCAAGTTTGAACGCAGTGTTATAGTCTGCGTAAGAGCAATCTCTGAGGTAGCAATGAAGTGGGGATTTTCCCGTATGACCATTTCAGGAGTGTACTGTATCAGGAATCTGGTGAAACATCAAATCCCTGATATCGCTGCAGCCAGCAAAAGATCCTACAAGAACGGGACCAACAACAATTGAAGTTAATCGTTCAATGTGACAAAAGTGCAACCGTTCCACAAATTGCTGCAGATTTCAATGCTGGGTCAACAAGATGTGTCAGCGTACCAATCATTCAACGCAACAGCGTTATGGGCTTTTGGAGCCGAAGGCCCACTCGTGTACCCTTGATGACTGCACGACACAAAGCTTTACACCTCACCTGGGCCCACCAATACCGACATTGGACTGTTGATGACTGGAAACACGTTGCGTGGCAGGACTAGTCTTGTTTCAAATTGTATTTAGTGGATGGACATGTACAGGTATGGAGACAACCTCACGAATCCATGGACCCTGCATGACAGCAGGGGACTGTTCAAGCTGATGGAGACTGTCATGATGTGGGGCATGGGCAGTTGGAGTGATGGATGTCTAGGTAAAACTCTGACAGGTGACACATACATAAGCATCCTGTCTGATTACCTGCATCCATTCATGTCCATTGTGCATTCTGATGGACTTGGGCAATTCCAGAAGGACAATGCAACACCCCACATCACTACCGAGTGGCTCCAGGAACACACTTTTGAGTTTAAACACTTCTGCTGGCCACCAAACTCCCCAGACATGAACATTATTGAACATATCTGGGATGCTTTGCAACTTGCTGTTCAGAAGAGATCTCCGCTCTACCAGGATTATGGAAAGCCCTGCAGGATTCATAGGGTCAATTCAATCCAGCACTAGTTCAAACATTAGTCGAGTCCATTCCACATTGTGTTGCAGCACTTCTGTGCACTGGTGGGAGCCCTATACGATATTAGGCAGGTGTACCAGATTGTTCGGCTCTTCAGTGTATTACTTGCAGTTGACAGCAAATCCCGCAGATGACAGAAGTTGTGGCAACAACCATGGACCCAATTAATGGAAGCTCTTGCAGAAACTTTCAAACTTTACTGTGAAATGAGAATGTCTTAGAATGCTGAAAATGTAGGGAGGCAGTGAAGCTTCCCAACATCTAAAAACTATACCCAACTCAAGACCTGACCTTTTGCATTTCACAGGTTTTTGCAGGAAAATTTCCGTCTTGTAGTACCCCTGTTCTACAATCCAAGCACAACAAAGGTTTCCCTCTGCATGTCTGACTAGTATTTATGGAAGACACATTCTCTTACTCTTAGTCCATTCTTTACCCTTCCACTCATGGTATGGAGGACAGCTTCTGTGGATTTTCAAAAGTAGTAAAAATGTGATTTCAGGAGGTTCGAGTTGTGCCACAAGTTGTGCTCATCTAGTTCCAGTACAGCACTGATTGTGGTAAGTAAGAGTCCTAGTTCAATGCGGTCAAACATTCATTTGTACGAAAATTTATTTTAAAATAAGCATTTTTATATGCACAGTATTAATTGGTGTAATCCTTCAAAAAATCGATAATGGCCTGAAAACAATGACACGTTGACAATTTATCACATTTTGCTCTCATGCCCCAGATGAAACTGCAAGATTTACCAGTATTTATTTAAAACTGGGGGCAATGCCCACTCGATCTAATGGTTTTCTCAGTCCACTAATGTGACATCCAACTTAAGTCTTCTCTACTTTGATAGATAAGCTGTAACAGCATCTCCTTGCACCTTTTTTTTTTTTTTTTTTTTTCCTTTTCAAGTAGTCTAACACTCATCACTGCACTACTACTTTGGAAGAGGAATCATGATCCAGAATGAAAAGGAGAACTGTCACGGGAAAAATTTGGGTTCCACATTAAATTACATATTTATACATAATCACAATATTTCTTATTGGATATGACTAACATTTTAAAAAACTTCCACATTTCTGAATATCAATATGGGTGCCATATGATCATATTATGAAGTGGAAATTACTTGTGAGGAACAAAAAATGTTTGTGTATCCAACATTTCTACATTAAGCTGACATGTGGCTATCCACAGAAGTAGCAACTCCTGTTTAATTCTACTAAATGTTTCAGGATGTATTATTTTGTGAAACATGGAGAAAAAGGCCATCGTAGTAGATATCAGGAATGAGCTCCATATACTCAGTTTAAACTTGTCACAATGTGCTCTTAGACTCAACTCAGAAGTTTCCACTGCAACCCACTCATCACCTGTCTGTTTTCTGACTACAAGTGGACTCTACTTGCTTAGAAACGAGAGTGAGTAGACAAATCTCAAGTATAATCACTGACTCAGTATGCCTCCTATATACACATCTGTTTAGAAAGGATTTTTGTCATTTAACTGTACATTACTGTTCTTGTATTTCACACAACTGTGATTTTGACTTTATAGCCATTCTCAAGTTCAAGTTGAACGATCACAAAATGCCCAACATAACTAAATGAAAGAAGCAAGCTATATACCAATATAATGGTGGACTGATTAACAGTCAATGCTGTTCTATTTATACCATCATTTATACAGATAAAACTTTTTCTAAGACTGCTGTAATATTTTAATGTTTAATATCTATTTAGAGAATGTTTAACAATTACGATGAACTATACACACATTTTCGAGGCATTACTGAGGCATTACCAAGCCTAGAATGACAGAACCAGGTAACTTGAGGATTAAGTGCAATCTCTAAATAATGATTAATTATGAAAATCACAGAAATGAATGATAAGCTACACAACTTGCTGTTAGCTGTGCACCTCAGAGTGGTCTGCAGAGTATAGATGTAGGTGATCCATCATTCCCAACCTATGTCCTTCCCACTGATGCGTGACTATCTGAGAGTGTGGACATAATGCAAAGTGATTGTACACTGAGCTGTGGAACTATCATTACACAATTCCTAGGTTACCACGTCTGCTAATTCATTTTCGTGAGTACTCACGCACAGCAGTACTCAGCAGAATTATACGAATAAATTTATATTTATAATAAATGTATTTTGAACTTTATCAGCTGCGAATGTGTATTGTGAAGACTGAAGTGCACTCCAGGAGCAGGAGCGGATTATGATTTCTGTATCTAGAACCACACCCTGCAAACCACTAAGTGCATGGCAGAGGCACTTCCCACGAGCCAGTTATTCAGGCTTTCCCCTCACTCCAGTTGTGTATGGGATGTAGGCTGAATGATTGCTTGTATGCCTGTGTGTGCACTGAAAAACATTTAACCCCTATGAGAACCATACGTAGTGAGGTTTTGTAGAGTATTAATCTTATCATTAAAAGTTGGTTCTTTAAAGTTGCTACATAAACTGTCAAATTTTAGTAGCAACTAATTTGAAGTTGGTTTAGTTTTTAATATCTCCATGACTCTCTCCCATCGGTCAAACAAACGGGAAGGGTCCATCGAGTTCTTGAAAGTACTCATGGTATGGACTTAAAGCAGGTCCCTATTCTTCTACCAATGAATCGAAGTCTGCCATCTGCTTTACGTATGACTGAACCTATGTGATTGCTCCAATTCATATCCCTGTAAGTTGTTACACACAGGTTGAGTGATTCCAGCTATGACACTCTGATATTTTAATTGTTGGATACGTTAACGAACATTAGTTGGGATCACACAAATAAGAACCTACTTTATTCACTGCTATTTTGGATGCCCATTTTAGTTGGCAAACATTGGCTAGTTTGGGAATGGGCATAGTCTGAAACCGGTCACCAACTAAAGGAACATCCATTTTAGTTGCAACTCTGGCTGTCCCATTTTACATCACAATCTAAAAATGAGTTGCTGTCCCACTATACCCAGCATACTGAAGTTATGTAGGTTTCTTTCATTTTGTGAAAGGCAAAATTTTATTAATATACAATATGAACAGCAAGGGCTCCAACACACTTCCCTGGAGCACACCTGAAGTTCCTTCTGTACTTATCAATGACTCTCCATTCAAGGCAGTATGCTGTGTTCTCTATAACAAGAAATCTTCAATCCACTCACTCATTCCGTTCGATACTCCATATGCCTGTGCTTTTGTTAGTAAGCCTTAGTGTGATACAGAGTCAAATGCTTTGGAAGTCTGGAAACACTGACTACCTTGATCCACAAATTTCAGGATGTTTTCGAAATCCATGCTGGCTGTCATGGAGGTGATATTGATCAAGGTACATCATATACTCTAAGATTCTACAAGAAATGGGTGTCAAGGACATTGGATGGTAGTTTTGTGGATCACTTCTATTACCTTTCTCATAGCTGGGTGTCACCTGGTTGCTTCCAACTTTTTTTTAAGGAGTCTATGGTAGATTGAAGTTAAGGAGGTGTGTGTTAGGAGGGGGGGAGGTGGCTAACTCAAACTCAGCCACATATTCTATATAGGATCTAATAAGGATCACATCAGGCCTCAGAGAGTCTGGGATTGTATCAGGCCATAGAGATTCAGTCAATTTTGAAGATTTCAACTGTTTCTCAACACCAATGTCACCAATATCTACCACTTATCTTTGTAATGATGGAGTTAAACTGGGGGAAACACCTCTGCATTTTCTGCTGTAAAGGAACATTTTAAAACACTTTACTGTTTCTGCTTTTGCTTTCCTTCCCTTAATCTCAGTTCCTGTTTCCTCCACGAGTTTCTGGACACTAACTTTGGTACTCTCACAAACCTTTATATACAACTGGAATATATCTTTGGGTTTTGCGAGAGATCTTTCCATAATATTTTGCTATGCTAGTTCTTGGAAGCTTAACACATTGCCCTCTTAGACTGCCTAACACATTTAATTCAGAACTTCCCTCTCTTGAGCATTATGCTTTGTTTTACACCTATTATACAGTAGTAACTTTCTTTGCAGTGAGTTTATACCCCCCCCCCCTCCCCCAAAGGGGCCCCTCCCACCATGAACTGTTCTACTACGGAAATATCTGTTAAGCACATGGTAACCGTTCTTCTCAACTTTAGTCACAGTAGTTCTACACAATCCTTTCCACAGGTAAATGTTTGGAGTTCCTTACTGAGATATGACAACTGCCTCTATCTATTTCGCTGAAAATATATATCCTACTTGCTTTAGTTGCCCCATGTCCAATACCAGTTCCTATGTGGACGTCGTCAAAGAGATGAGGTCAGGTTTGTTTATTGCTATTAGGCACAATATATTTCTATCATGAGTGGGCTTCCAAAAACTCTGGTCTAGGTAGTTCCCAGAAATACATTTAGTAATGTTTTGCATGATGCCCTGTCATGCCCACCACTTACAAAAATGTAATTCTCAATTTACTCATTGTTGGGAGAATTAAGTATTCTCCTACTATAAAATTATGATTGGCGAACTTGCATAATAGCAAATTGAGGTTCTATCTTAAGTTTTTAGTTACACCTGGGTGGCGAGACTGGTGGTTAAGCCAACATTGAAGACACATTCAAGTGAAACTAGTGTGATGAAGATAGTTCCCTGTCTTAAGCGATCTGCGAAAATAAATACCTTACAGTTTTCCACAGCTAGTTGTTAGCATTGCTGCCTCTACATGATGAAGTTCCGGGCTCGATTCCTGGCCAGTTGACAGATTTTCTTCACTCAGGGACGAGATGTTTGTGCTGTTCTAACAATTTCATCTAATCCTCATCCCAGAGATGCACAAGTCATTGGAGTGGCATCGAACAAACTTGTGTCAGGTGGATGAACGTCCCCAGACAGCGTCTCCTGGCCTATAAAGCAGTATGATCATTTTATTTCACCTTATAGAAGTGGTGCCCATTTAAAATATCATAAAATGTCTACCACCTATCCAAAGTATCTCCACCCACTTACCCCAAATCTAAAAACTTCTGAGCCTCTTCAGTAACCTGTAAACAACTGTAGGTTACAGTTACATGTTATTGCAGCAGCATACAAAATGATCAATAAAAACAAGGTAATTAATTTTTATGGTTTTACCAACAATGTCCTATAAAATAGAATATTATGTCACATTTGGAATAAGTGGAGTACCTGCCAGGCTAGCAGAGAGCACTAATACGCTGCTTCCTGGACTCTGGAGGTGCGCCAGCCCCGGCTCGAATCGGCCGGGTGGACTAAAGACAATGGCCAGTGTGCCGACCAGCCTGGATGTGGTTTTTAGGCGATTTTCCACATCCTACTACATGAATACCAGGCTGGTCCCCATGTCCTGCCTCAGTTACAAGACTTGCAGACATCTGAACACATTTGCACTATTACATGGCTTACACTAGACGCAGACAGCTGGGGTATACTAGTTCTGTCCCTGAGAGGGGGGGGGGGGCGGCTTCGAGGGTGGCAACATGAAGGGAATCAGGCCACTACTTAAAATTAACCATTCCAATTCAGACCTTAACCATGCCGACCATGCGCAACATGCAGGACAAAGGCACTAGAGAAAGAAGAAGAAGAAGATGATTTGGAATAAGTGGAGTACTGAAGAAAAGAAGGATAGAATTTCAGAGTAACTTCTGATCCATTAATGTTATGAGCAGTGAATTACCTCATGTATCACTTTTACCGTGATGAGGAAGTTGGCCATATCCTTTAACAAAACTTCTACTATATCAATTACAAGCCAATAGAGGCAGACTGCCCGAGTAGTTTTTCAGTCCAGACTGTAATTTGCGTATGATTTAATTGCAATGCAAAACATGAAAATCACACAAATCATTTTACAGAACTTTTGAAGACATTCCGAACATTATGGAAACCAGAAAATTATGCACTTGTGGCTTTAGTGGGCCAGGCTGTTGTCTTCTGTTAGTCATCAGTTCACTGACTGGCCTGCCACAAATTCATCTAATTCCATATGTTTAGCCCCACACCAGCAGTTGCACCTTGTGTTTTCAATACAATCACACAGTTTTAAATGCACAATGAATGCCTTGCTGGAGTTTGGGCTGGTTTTGGTCTGACCAATGTAATTTTCCGTATCATCCGAGTTTCTGAATAAACTTCAAAGTTGTTTCACCAGGTTACAAGAACTGAACATAGAGTAGTAGCGAAGTTGCACAACAAACTTAATGGCAGAATGCCAGTGGGGAAATATGCCAACCATACTGCACCCATAGAGCTAATTAGCCAAAAGGGCTCAAATGTTCAACAAGAGTTGCTTTGAAGTTGTGAAATTGAAGAATTTCTTGTGCATCCACAAAGATGGAAGAAAACAGCTAGACAAGACCAGCATATGGAATATTAGCCACAGTGTCAGAGTTTCATATACCAAAATTATGCTGTATGAATAGCTGTTCAGCACTTGTGACATGCCACATCGAGGGTACAGGTCAATCACTTAAGACTGAAGTCGTAGTTCAAAAAGAATATCAAAGTTACGACCAGAAATATGAAAATGGACAAAGATATTTTTATCAGCATAGAAATGAAACCAATCTAAAATCGCGATAAATATTTATACACTCACAGTGACAAAAATCGGAAAAAGCCAAGTTTAAATTAATGCAAAATCTCCAAGACTGGCAATCTTTTACAGAAGCTGCAAGGTTAGCACAGACATCAATGCGAGATGCTTATAATAGTTTCACAATGAAACTTTATCTCTAAATTTGGTAGAAAATCCAAAGAGTCTGATAGAATGTAAAGTATGCTAACGGCAAGACAAAGTCGATGCCTTCTCTGCACGATAGCTATGGAAATATTATCAATGACAGTGCTGCGAAAGCAGAGTTATGAAACACAGCCTTTCAAAATGCCTTCAACACAGAAGACTAAGAAAATATTCCAGAATTCAAATCAAGAACAGCTGCCAACATAAGGAACTTAGAAGTAGATATGCTCAGAGTAGTGAAGCAACTTAAATCACTCAATAAAAGCAAGTTTTCTGCTCCAGACTGTACCAATTAGGTTCCTTTCAGAGCATGTTTAAGAAATAGCTCCATACTTAATCATATACAACTGCTTGCTTGACGGCAGACTGGAAAGCTGAACTGATCACACCATTATTCAAGAAAGGTAGCAGGAGTAATCCACTATATTACAGTCATATCATTAGTGCTGATATGCAACAGGACACAGACAGACACACACACACACACACACACACACACACACACACACACACACACACACTCTTCTTTATTTCCGAAAGGCTTCTGATACTATTACACGAACAACTTTTAATAAAACTGTGTGCTTATGAAATATCGTCTCAGTTATGTGACTGGACTTGTCATTCGTGTCAGAGGGGTCACAGGTTGTATTACCTAAAGAAAATCAAACAGAAGTGATTTCTGGTATTCCTCAAGGTAGTGTTACATGCCCTCTGCTCTTCGTTAAACAATTTAGGAGAAAATTTGATAAGCTGTCTTGGGTTGTTTGCAGATGATGCTGTCATTTGTCATCTAGTAAAGTCCTCAGGAGATGAAAAATAGCAGAACAATTTAGGAAAGATATCTGTATGGTGCAAAAAACTGGCAATTGATCCTAAATAACAAAAAGTGAGAGTTCGTACACATGAGTGCTAAAAGGAATCCATTAAACTTCGGTTACATGATAAATCAGTAATCTAAATGTCGTAACTTCTACTAAATACCCAAGAATTACAATTATGAACAACTTCAACTGTAATGAACACCGAAAATGTTGTGGGAAGGCAAATCAAGAACCGTGATTTATTGGAAGAATACTTAGAAGATGCAACTGCTACTAAAGAGACTGCCAACACTATGCTTATCCATCCTGTTAGGGAATACTGGTGTGCAGTGTGGGACCCTTACCAGATAGATTTAAAGGAATACATCAAGAAAGTTCAAAGAGCAGCAGCACACATTGTATTATTGACAAAGGGGGGGGAGACAGTGTCATGGACATGATACTGGATTTGGGATGAACACCATTAAAACAAAGGTGTTTTTCATTGGGGCAGAACCTGCTCACAAAATTTGAATCGCCAGCTTTCTCGTCATAACGCGAAAATATTTTGTTGACACTGACTTACATAGGGAGAAACAATCATCATAAAATAAGGGAAATCAGAGCTCACACAAAGAGATACAGGTGTTCATTTTTTCTGTGCACTGTTTGAGAGTGGAATAATAGACTATTATTGTGAATGTGGTTCGATGAACGCTTTGCCAGGCACTTACGTGTTATTTGCAGAGTATCCACATGGATCCAGATGTAGATGTAGGTGAGAAAATTAAGGCAATGCAGTTGCATGTAAACAGAAATGGGACTTTGTTCAAACCTACAAAGAGAGTAGTATACATTAAAAAGGAAAGTCAGTGACTTTGATTATGGTACTGACAAGGACAATATGATCATGTGATTTACTGACATGGGACAAAGTGGGAAGAAATGCTCTGGAACTTCATGAAACCTTTCTATTAATTACAGCAAAGCACATTTTTGAACTAAGGCAGAAGTAAAATGCCATCTCAGTGGCCAGAACTGACAGGATAATGTCAACTACAGCAAATTTTATTACTGATATTTAACAGTTGGGCTTACAGTGTAACATCTGTAAGATGATGGTTTGATGAGATACTTCCACCTGAATATTATTTCAAGTCAAAAATGAAAGGAATGGGAAAATTAACAACTCACAACTGCAATCACTTTAATGAAGAACAATAAAACTAAGAGCTGTTTGCATCATTGAGATCAGTGGTGTCACAGCTTTTGGCAAACAAAAATAAAAATATTTAGTTTGCATTAACATTTCAGTTTGTAAAACCTGAATTTTACCTAAGGAATGATGAAAACCTAAGGAGAATATAGCACTTTTTATAAACAGGCACCAGTCACGACAGTCACTGACAACAAAGGTACTAAAATTAATTCAAGGAATAAGATCACATCAGTTCCTCCATCCAGTTTTACACATAAGACAAAAATTGTTACAAAGATAAACTTTAAATAGTAATTAGTGCAGAGCATGTTACCAAGTCACAGCAGTAGACAAACATCCCATTTGATTAACAGGGTTTAGAATCAGTGCAGTGAAACCCGAAGTACCTTCAGAACTATGTCACTGATAACAGCCCACTGTGGATAAGAATTGTTCTGTGCTCTCTCTCTCTCTCTCTCTCTCTCTCTCTCTCTTTTTGTGGGGTTTAAGGGCGCTCAACTACTGAGGTCATTAGCACCCAGTCACTGTTGTTAGAGCACATGGAATCTAGTAAAACTCAAGGGGAGGGGGGGACACCAGAAAGACCTGACAAAGATGCAGATAAAATAAGTAAAAAGGTTAGATGTCTTTGGACAAGCCAGTCAAAGTTATAAAACGCAGAACACGAGCAGCTGCTCGAGCGTCATCAGCTAAAATATCCGGCAAAGTAGATGGCAGGGACAGGACAACACGAGATTGACTAAAGCGGGGACACGACAATAAAACATGGCGCACTGTTAATGCCTGACCACAAGGGCACTGCGTGGCTGGGTCACCGGAGAGCAGGTAGCGGTGGCTAAACCGGCAATGCCCAATCCGCAACCTGGTCAGAAGGACCTCCTCTCGCCGAGATGGTCGGGAGGAGGTTGTCCAAGCAGTTGGGAGCGGTTTTACTGCCCGGAGATTGTTTCCTTGGAGGGATGACCAAGCATCCCACCACAACGACACAAGCCTCTTACAAACATCCCCACAAACGTCAGATGACGGGACACAATGGGAGGCTGGCCGAGGCAGGAGGACTGCAGCCTTGGCTGCAGCATCCGCAGCCTCATTCCCAGGCACTCCTACATGTCCGGGAACCCACAGAAAGCTGACAGGAGAACCATTATCAGCGAAAGAATGGAGGGACTGCTGTATCCGTTGAACCAAGGGATGGACCGGATAGGGAGCTCCAAGGTTCTGAAGAGCACTGAGTGAGTCAGAGCAGAGTACATACGATGAATGGCGGTGGCGGCGGGCATACTGAACGGCCTGACGGAGAGCAAAAAGCTCGGCCATAAAGCTGGAAAATTGGTCAAGGAGCCGGTATTTAAAGGTGGTGGCCCCGACGACAAAGGCACAGCCGACACCATCGTCAGTTTTGGAGCCATCAGTGCAAATAAAGGTGTGACCGGCAAGTCGAGCACGAAGTTCGACAAACCGTGAGCAATACACTGCAGCCGGAGTACCCTCCTTCGGGAGTGAGCTGAGGTCGAGATAAATATGAACCGGAGCCTGGAGCCAAGGTGGTGTCGGGCTCTCACCCTCTCTGAAGGTGGTAGGGAGGGCAAAATCCAATTGTCGAAGCAGGCGACGGAAGCGGACTCCAGGGGCAGCAGGGCAGACACATACAACCCGTACTGACGGTCGAGAGAATCGGCGAAGAAGGACTGGTAAGAGGGGTGGTCGGGCATAGACAACAGCCAGCAGGCATACCAACACAGCAGTACGTTGTGCCGGTAGGTCAATGGTAATTCGGCAGCTTCAGCATAAAGACCCTCGACAGGACTAGTGTAGAAGGCTCCGGTCGCAAGACGGAACCCCCGATGGTGGATGGAGTTGAGACGGCGTAAGAGGGATGGCCGAGCAGACGAGTAGACAAAGCTCCCATAATCCAGCTTCGGTCGGACTATGGACCGATACAAGTGAAGCAGGACAGTGCGATCCGGCTCCCCAAGATGAACCACTAAGAACTCTGAGGACATTAAGGGAACGTGTACAACGGGCCGCCAAATAAGAGACATGCGGAGACCAACACAGTTTCCTGTCCAACGTGAGCCCTAGAAACTTAGTTGTTTCCACGAATGGGAGAACAACTGGACCGAGATGTAAGGATGGCGGAAGGAATGCTTTATATCGCCAAAAGTTGATACAAACCGTCTTCTCTTCAGAGAACCGGAAGCCATTTGCCACGCTCCATGAGTATAGGCTGTCTAGACAACGCTGAAGGCAGCGCTCCAGGAGGTATGTTCTCTGGGCACTGCAGTAGATTGCGAAGTCATCGACAAAGAGCGAGCCTGGGATATTAGGTGGAATGCAATCCATAATTGGATTGGTCACGATGGCAAAAAGGGCTACGCTCAAGACGGAGCCCTGAGGCACTCCGTTCTCCCGGAGGAAGACGTCGGACAATACGGAACCCACACGTACCCTAAACTTTCGATCCGTTAAAAAGGAATCAATAAAAAGGGGCAGGCGACCGCGTAGGCCCCACCTGTGCATAGTGCGGAGGATACCTCCTCTCCAACAGGTATCATAAGCCTTCTCCGAATCAAAGAACACGGCTACCGTTTGGCGCCTTCGCAAAAAGTTGTTCATGATGAATGTCGACAAGGTCACAAGGTGGTCAACAGCGGAGCGGCGGCGACGAAAGCCGCATTGGACATTGGTAAGTAGCCGTCGAGATTCAAGAATCTAGACTAACCGAGCATTAACCATGCGCTCCATCACCTTACAGACACAGCTTGTAAGAGAAATGGGGCAGTAACTAGAAGGAAGGTGTCTATCCTTCCCGGGTTTGGGTATAGGAACAACGACGGCGTCACGCCAACGCATGGGGACCTGACCTTCGGTCCAGACGCGATTGTAGGTACGAAGAAGGAAGCTTTTGCCCGCCGGAGAAAGGTGTGCCAGCATCTGAACGTGAATGGCATCTGGCCCCGGAGCAGAGGACCGGGACAGTGCAAGCGCACGTTCGAGTTCCCGCATAGTAAAGGGGGCATTATAAGTTTCCAGATTCAGCGAGTGGAAGGAAGGTCGCCGAGCCTCTTCTGCCTCTTTCCTGGGAAGGAAGGCAGGGTGGTAATGGGCGGAGCTGGAAACAGCCGCGAAAAACTGGCCGAAGGCATTGGAGACAGCCACAGGATCAACGAGGACCTCATTACCTGAGGTCAGGCCAGGTACCGAGGAGTGGGCCTTAATGCCCGACAGCCGGCGCAGGCCACCCCATACGACAGAAGAGGGAGTAAAACTGTTAAAGGAGCTGGTGAAAGACGCCCAACAAGCTTTTTTGCTGTCTTTGATGACTCTACGGCATTGCGCTCGGAGTCGTTTGTATCCAATACAATTCGCCAACGTAGGATGGCGGCGAAATGTGCGTAAAGCACGTCATCGAGTACGGATAGGGTCTCTACAAGCCTCGATCCACCAGGGGATGGAAACGCGACGTGAAGAAGAAGTAGTACGAGGAATGGAACGTTCAGCAGCATTGATGATAACAGCCGTGAGGTATTCAACCTGACTATCACAACTGAGAAAATCGTGGTCCGGAAAGGTCGCCAGGGAGGAGTAAAGTCCCCAGTCAGCTTTCGGTGTGTTCCAGCTCTAAGGACGTGGGGATGGGGTGTGGTGCAGGAGACGAACGACACAGGGGAAGTGGTCGCTCGAATAGGTGTCAGAAAGGACATACCACTCGAACCAACGGGCAAGAGTGGTAGAACAGATCGAGAGGTCCAAGTGAGAGTAGCTATGAGTAGAGTCCGAGAGGAAAGTCGGGGCTCCAGTATTGAGGCAGACAAGATTGAGATGGTTGAAGACATCCGCCAAGAGTCAGCCTCTTTGACAGGATGCAGGAGAGCCCCAAAGGGGATGATGGGCATTTAAGTCGCCAAACAATAAAAATGGCGGGGGAAGCTGAACAATCAGGTGCATCATGTCAGCCCAACTAACAGTGGATGACGATGGAGTGTAGATGGTACAAACTGAAAAAGTAAAAGCAGAAAGAGTAATACGGACAGCTATTGCTTGGAGTGGGGTGGTCAATGGGATGGGATGGTAATAGACATCGTCCCGAACGAGCAACATGACCCCACCATGAGCTGGGATACCGTCCACAGGGGTGAGGTCATACCACTCCGAGGTATAGTGGGTAAAGGCAATACGGTCAGTCGGGCGCAACTTGGTTTCCTGGAGACCAAGGACAAGCGGACAGTGCAGGCAGAGGAGCAGTTGTAATTCCTCCCGATTAGATCGAAGACCTCTTATGTTCCAATGTAACAAGGCCATCGCTAGTCAAAAAAGAGGGGGAACGAGACGGGGGAAGAGCTGGTCACCTCGACGGCCGCGGAGGGCCAGGTTTCGAGGGAACAACACTACAACTGGCGGGAGGCGGATCCTGTTCCATCGAGTCGTCGCCAGCTGCGGCCGCTGTCCCTGGTGGTATAGGAGGGGCAGCATCATTTGCTGACGAGAGGCCAGCTGAGCGCCTGGCAGCAGAGCGTCCCAGCGAAACTGAGGACGGCCGGGAGCAGCGACTCACGGATGGAGCGCCAGACGAAACGCGCCGGGGTGGAGAGGGGGATAGAGACTTTTTCTTGGAGGCCTTCTTGGAAGTCCGAGGAGGCACAGGGATGGTGGGCTGGACCCGAAGAAGGTCCTCACGCGCGGAGGCCGTTTTGGAACGCCGGACCTCAGAAGCTGGGGTCCGGAACGTTTCCCCGATGGACGCCTGAGAAGAGGATCGCTTCTCAGGCGGCAGGGGGGGGGGGGGAGGAGGAGGAGGAGGAGGAGGAGGAGGAGGAGGAGGAGGAGGAGGAGGAGGAAGGGTGGCCCCTGGGGCAGAGGGGGCGGGGGCCACGGGGGAGGAGGATTTGGAAGGGAGGGATTTGGGAGGCGGAGGCAGAGACCCCGGATGGGGGGAAGAGGCGGAGGGGGGACAGGATAGGGGTGAGGATACCGCGGAAGGAGTGGACACAACTGAGGCAAACGAAGTGGTCAACGGCACGGGATGGAGGCAGTCATACTTCTTCCTGGCCTCAGAATAAGAGAGACGATCCAAAGTTTTGAGTTCTTGTATCTTCTTCTCCTTCTGATATGCGGGGCAGTCTGAGGATCTAGGCGAGTGGATGCCAGGACAATTAACGCACCGAGGTGGTGGGGTGCATGTATGTTCCTCACGAAGAGGACGTCCACAATCGCCACAAAGGGGCTCAGCCTCACACCATGATGACATGTGCCCAAAGTGCAAACACCGAAAACAGCGCATAGGAAGCGGGACGTAAGGTCGCACATTGCACCGGTAGCACATCACCTTTACCTTCTCCGGGAGAACGTCCCCCTCGAAGGTGAGGATAAAGGCCCCGGTGTCGATGCGACGGTCTTTGGGGCCGCGCTGGACTCGCCGGACAAAATGCACGCCTCGGCACTCCAGGTTGGCCCTGAGCTCCTCATCAGATTGCAGCAGGAGGTCCCAATGAAAAATAACCCCCTGCGTCCTATTTAGTGCCAGATGCGGGACAATGGACACTGGAATGTCCCCTAGGCGGTCGCACGCCTGGAGCGCCACCGACTGTGTGGCGGAGGTGGTCTTTATAAGAACAGACCCCGAACGCATCTTACTGAGAGCCTCGATTTCCCCGAAGATGTCCTCAATGTGCTGAACAAAGAACATGGGCTTGGAGGTGGCGAACATCCCCCCATCGGTTCGAGAACAGACGAAATAACGGGGGAAGTACCTCGCCCCAAGCCGGCGGGCCTGTCCCTCCTCCCAGGGAGTGGCCAAGGGGGAAAGGGCAGGAGAACCAGAACTAGAGACAGTACCTTTCCGTTTGAAAGACTCGGCCGCAGAGCGACCTGATACGTGTTGATGTTTCATCTGCGAAACGTCCGCCCCGATACCACCCACTCCGACCAGGGGCTCTCCCCACGGGCACCACCCAGCCTCAGCAAGGGCCACCTGGCAGGATGACCGTTGCCGGGAGTCCTGATGCCCCAAGGAGATGGGCATCTACTCCTTGGCCGACGTGGGGAGGGTGCAGCTCAGGTATCGGCAGTACGATCCCTGTGTTGTCGGGGGGCTACAACCTAGAGGGTACATGACGACCCCACCACAACGGGCTGGCTACCGTGCTGGATTTCTGGTGCCATGGAAAGTCCATCATGATCGTAGGTGCAGATGGGGACGCACTACGGGCGTAACTTATACAACCCATCAGGCATTTAGGCCCAATTTGAGGAATAGTGGGTATGGTTACAACGCCGGTACAGTGCTGTGCCAAGGTCTTAGTGCACTGATGACCAGTGGTACACCACGTAAGGCGTCCTTCCCCAAAAGGCTCGTACTTCTGTAGAATTTTGAAAAATGGAGGTCAAACCCCAAGGGGGACTATCACATGGAAGGCCGAAACGGTTGAAACTCCTTTTAGTAGCCTCTTACGACAGGCAGGAATACCTCGGGCCTATTCTTACCCCGGACCCGCAGGGGGGAGTTCTGTGCTCTGATGAGAGCTATTACACTGAAACTCTTATTCATTTCTGAAATAATGCATTCCTCTTTTTATGCAGCCTCCAGAAGGGAACTATTTAAAATCAAAGGAAGCAATAGGATTAGAGTTTAACATTCCATCAGTGACATGTTCATTATAATCTGAGCAAGGCTGGAAAAGTAAATAGCACCATTCTTTCCTCAGAGGAACCACCCTAGCCTTCATCTCAATCACTTCCAGAAAAAGACCAATCTGAGCCTCATTTCTCCCAGACTTAAGTCTAGTGCCTTAGTCATTACAGTACTTCATTTTGTGTTCAGAACTGTACAAACGTACTTTAAGTACGACCCCCCCCCCCCACTCTCTCTCTCTCTCTCTCTCTCTCTCTCTCGCCCCCCCCCCCACCTCCTCCCTAACATTGTGCTCATTTGACTGCCAGCTCTTTCCTGGCCTACTGTGAGTACTGAGTGAGGTGGGGGTGCAGCATGAGAGATGGACAGAGGCGGGAGGGGACATTTTTATTTGTATTTCTGCTTGTGTTATGAAGGAAGAAACATGAGAGAAAGAAAGCAATGGACAATAGAGTGCAGCTACATAAAGGAGATAGTGACAAAGGCTGGACAACACTAGGTTTGGACAGAAAGGAGCCAGTAGGCGGAATAATAATTCATGGAAAGTTCTGCCTTCTGGCTCTCTCCCCATCCTTCACTCCACCCCAACACTCACCATTGGCCAATAAGGAATTGGGAGTCGAATGAGCACCATGTAGGGAGACAGGCCCACACACGTTTCTCTTACAGCTTGAGAAAGAAATTTCACTCCAAAAGCTAGCAAACCAAAGCTTTGTACCTTTTGTTTGTGTATCTGTCTATGCCAAAGCACTTCTGTCTTTCAGTAACTCGTCGTCTATTCCCAAATTAAAAAATCCAATATTAAATATTTATGTACAACACAAGCTTATTGTTTATTATTATTATTATTATTATTATTATTATTGGCATGTTTACCATAAAGTGTAACAACAATCTTAAGCTGTATAAAAAGAGTCTCAGTTGTGAAGTCATTTTTATTACAAGTAACACATTTTGCCCAGTTAAGGCAGCATCAGATTTTATGGAATGCTATCAAGAGAATTTCATCAGCTGGAAAAGCAGTTGGTCAGAAACTAATGGTGAAGAGACCATCTAAAAGACATTTCCACTAGACTAGATACACTTTCAAATCGTGAACACTGGGTGAAGCTCAGCTTGGAGCTCCGAAAAGACTTTCCCAAATTACATAAATTGATAACTCAGGCTAGAAGTAAGATACAAATATGAAACTTGTGTCAAATTGTTTACAACTATTGAAGTTTTTTTCTGTTTTAGGTTCGCAGTATGTAAGTAGTGGATGAGGTGCAGTGCCCATGAAGCCATGTTAACCAATCAGGAGAAGGCACAGTGTGTCCTGTGGTACCATGAGACACGATCACCAACCACAGTGCAGAGACACTTCCAGACAACATTTGGAAGGAATCCACCTGATGTCAAGAGCATTATAGCCTGGTACGAGAAGTTCAAGAACACAGGATTGGTTGCTGACCTTCTGAGGTCTAGTCGACCAAGAACCTCAGCAGACAGGGTGGAAGCCATAAGGCAGTCTTTTCAGCGAAGTCTGAAGAAATCTGTGCGCAGGGCCTAACGTGAATTACAGATGCCAAAAAGCTCCCTCCATGACATTTTACACAAACGTTTATTGTTTCATGCATACAAAGTGCAAATCATTCAGGCCCTGTTGCCCAATGACAGTACACGTCGATATGACTGTGGTCGAAACGCTATCACTTATTGAGGACGATGATGGTTATCTCAGACGAATTGCCTTTTCCGCCGAAGTGACCTTTTTTTGTCAGTGGAGTCATGAATCGCCATAATGTGCGCATTTGGGGTTCACAACCCCCTGGCGAGGTCATTGAGTGCACCAGAGGCAGTCCAAAGGTGAATGTTTTGTGCGCGTTATTGCACGATCGAATTATCGGGCCATTCTTCTTCGCTGAGGCTACAATCACATCTGCAGTGTATCTGGACATGTTGCAACTCTATGCTGTTCCTCAGCTGCTTCAGTATCACCCTGATGTCTTGTTTCAGCAAGATGGTGCACTGCCTCATTGGGGGTTTGGACGTCCATGCCTATCAGTACTGTAGCTGAAATTAACCACCACTTGGCACTTTTATTTCAGATTGTTTTACTGGATACCTATCAGCTCATTGGAAGTTCTTACTGAATATACATGGTGATCAAAAACAGTCTGAAAACCTTTTGAACATGGTTCAGGGTAGTTTGCACTGCGAAACAATTGATAAGAAAAAAATGTTACACTGTGCCATCTCCAAGATAATTAGCACTGAAGTTATCCAACCAGGCCACTGCACCTGCAAATTCAACCCAAGATCAATACAAAAATTGAACATGTGACAATAGGAAGGATTGAATCTGAGCCAAAGGCTCAGCAGACTTGTGTGCCATCATCTACGCAATAAGGGCAACAGACAATCTTATATGATGAGCTGTTTGAAGTTTCATGCACTACGGCCTGATTGATCAACTTCAATGTTAATTAACTTGGAAACAGTATGATTTATCTAATTTCTTCTTAAAATTACTTCTCAGCAAAACCTACCCTGCGACACCCGTACAAGCTTTTCAGACCATTTCCGACCACTTGTACATGTGTTGCACATTTTTAACTGTCAATCAAGATTAAATTTATATACTGTGTATAAAATATCTGAAGTATCACTCCCTCCTCTGGTGATGGCGGAAATGACGCTAACCACTATTTGGTGCTGAAAAATAAAGTATGCCACCTTTAAATTCTTAATTGGATCATATCTAAGGATGAGATTCTGTGCCCATTCTGTAAAAATCCACCAAAATTTTAAATCTGTGTGCTATTTAATTTCCACTTACCTGAATATTTTCTCAACAACATTATATTTGGTTATGTGACCTGGCCAAGTTCACAAATTAAATTCATCACTGCTGCTTATTTGACGATTCTGAGAAGATTCAGCTCTTTCAGTAGTTCCATCACACTTGTCACCAAAATCCAATACATCATGAACATCACAACCACTGAATTCCCAGTAAGGTAAGTCACTATCAATTCTAGGTCACCCCATCAAAAATCCAAACAGCAGGATATACGGAGACGGCTTTGATCACAATCTGGTGTCTGTAAGGCAACATTTAACTCATTTATTTCAATCTGTCTTCCAATTAACACACAAAAATGAAATTTACACTTATTATTGTTTTCAAGGAACATCATGTTTTGCCCTATGTAGAAATTAATAGATAAGTATAATGTACAAGCAACTTTTATCAAAATTCCCACTGCAAATGAAAATTATTTCATTTTAAAATTAAGCATAAAACTCAAACATATTGGCAGGATACTGCAAAAAGGCGGGAATTTAAGGAGATGGGACCTGGACAAACTGAAAGAACCAGAGGTTGTACAGAGTTTCAGGGAGAGCATAAGGGAACAATTGACAGGAATGGGGGAAAGAAACACAGTAGAAGAAGAATGGGTAGCTTTGAGGAATGAAATAGTGAAGGCAGCAGAGGATCAAGTAGGTAAAAAGATGAGGGCTAGTAGAAATCCTTGGGTAACAGAAGAGATACTGAATTTAATTGATGAAAGGAGAAAATACAAAAATGCAGTAAGTGAAGCAGGCAAAAAGGAATACAAATGTCTCAAAAATGAGATCAACAGGAAGTGCAAAATGGCTAAGCAGGGATGGCTAGAGGACAAATGTAAGGATGTAGAGGCTTATCTCACGAGGGGTAAGATAGATACTGCCTACAGGAAAATTAAAGAGACCTTTGGAGAAAAGAGAACCACTTGCATGAATATCAAGAGCTCAGATGGAAACCAAGTTCTAAGCAAAGAAGGGAAAGTAGAAAGGTGGAAGGAGTATACAGAGGGTCTATAGAGGGGCCATGTTCTTGAGGACAATATTATGGAAACTGAAGAGGAGGTAGATGAAGATGAAATGGGAGATATGATACTGCATGAAGAGTTCGACAGAGCACTGAAAGACCTAAGTCGAAACAAGGCCCGGGAGTAGACAACGTTCCATTAGAACTACTGACAGCCTTGGGAGAGCCAGTCCTGACAAAACTCTACCATTTGGTGAGCAAGATGTACAAGACAGGCGAAATACCCTCAGACTTCAAGAAGAATATAATAATTCCAATCCCAAAGAAAGCAGGTGTTGTCAGATGTGAAAATTATCGAACTATCAGTTTAATAAGTCACAGATGCAAAATCCTAACACGAATTCTTTACAGACGAATGGAAAAAATTGTAGAAGCCGACCTCGAGGGAGGTCAGTTTGGATTCCGTAGAAATGTTGAAACACTTGAGGCAATACTGACCTTACGACTTATCTTAGAAGAAAGATTAAGGAAAGGCAAACCTACGTTTCTAGCATTTGTGGGCTCAGAGAAAGCTTTTAACAATGTTGACTGGAATACTTTCTTTCCAATTCTAAAGGTGACGGGGTAAAATACAGGGAGCGAAAGGCTATTTACAATTTGTACAGAAATCAGATTGCAGTTAGAGTCGTGGGGCAAGAAAGGGAAGCAGTGGTTGGTAAGGGAGTGAGACAGGGTTGTAGTCTCTCCCCGATGTTATTCAATCTCTATATTGAGCAAGCAGTAAAGGAAACAAAAGAAAAATTCAGAGTAGGTATTAAAATCCATGGAGCAGAAATAAAAACTTTGAGGTTCGTCGATGACATTGTAATTCTGTCAGAGACAGCAAAGGACTTGGAAGAGCAGTTGAACGGAATGGAGTGTCTTGAAAGGAGGATATAAGCAAAACGAAGATAAGGGAATGTAGTCGAATTAAACCAGGTGATGCTGAGGGAATTAGATTAGGAAATGGGACACTTACAGTAGTAAAGGAGTTTTGTTATTTGGGGAGCAAAATAACTGATGATGGTCGAAGTAGAGAGGATATAAAATGTAGACTGCCAATGGCAAGGAAAGCGTTTCTGAAGAACAGAAATTTGTTAACATCGAGTATTGATTTAAGTGTCAGGAAGTCATTTCTGAAAGTATTTGTATGGAGTGTAGCCATGTATGGAAGTGAAACATGGACGATAAATAGTTTAGGCAAGAAGAGAATAGAAGCTTTCGAAACGTGGTGCTACTGAAGAATGCTGAAGATTAGATGGGTAGATCACATAACTAATGAGGAGGTATTGAATAGAATTGGGGAGAAGAGGAGTTTGTGCCACAACTTGACTAGAAGAAGGGATAGGTTGGTAGGACATGTTCTGAGGCATCAAGGGATCACCAATTTAGTACTGGAGGGCAGCATGGAGGGTAAAAATCGCAGAGGGAGACCAAGAGATGCATACACTAAGCAGATAATGAAGGATGTAGGCTGCAGTAGGTACTGGGAAATGATGAAGCTTGCACAGGATAGAGTAGCATGGAGAGCTGCATCAAACCAGTCTCAGGACTGAAGACAACAACAACAACAACAACAACAACAACAACAACAACAACAACATTGGCACGATCTTCTCCATTATTGGTTTCCTCCTCCTCCTCATAAGTTGCTGCCTACCGACAATAATAGTTAAAAGTTACAAATGCAGTTAAGTAAAGAAGGGTTGAAATTTGATTGATGTTAAATATACTAACACCTTTCCCTTAACAAAATGCTGGGCTGGTAATTTTTTTAAGTATTTAATGATGAAACCAATTTTCAGAAACAAGTTATATAGCAGTACGAAAATTTAATTCTTATTAAGGTGGGAGTCCAACTTAATGGTTTTGGTCAGTTATATAACAAATTACTTTATATGAGCACTGATGCTAATGTACGTATTGAAAATTTGATCGTGAGAAAAATTCAAGGTGCTTAATCAACATTATCTTAATGTCCTAACCACACTCAAATGACCAGCATCAACTCAGTTTTACAATAATCAAAACTTTTGAGGAGAAGTAATTAACTTTATATATAATGTCAAACCACTGGAACTTATTTTACACGTGTCACGTCTTAATCAAATGGAATAAGTGAGTTTTCAGTATCACACGGAATGCACTCTTTTACAAATTTAACGTACTGTCCCAATGAGTAAAATGGCAATGTGGATATACAGTCGTTATATAAATATCAAAAATACTTCTATGGCGTAAGAGGTGCCACTGAACTTGGCTTCATTGTGTGTCTGAATTTAATTTCTTATATATCCGAGCCACTCCTTTCTGTGCCAAGCTAAGGCTGAGTGATTTATTGTGCAAGTGATTTCTCCTAGTATTATATTTATGAGCATTGCTATTGTTTTTGAACTGCAATTGTTAACAACAAACATACTATACCCAACTGTTTAAATTGTTGAGTGCACACCTATCCACACTGGGTAACATATATCCTTACAAAACACTTCTGTGCAACAATACTTACTTCTTCAATTGAGAGTTACCCAGAATATGTCTTAAGACACTAGTTAGTTAAAATATGAAAATTAGACTGCTATTACCCATAATGCAAGTTGCAGACAGAGAAAAACAATTTATACCACAAGTTGCACTTAGGAAATATTTACATTGGGAGGGCTGAAGAGAGACTTTGAATTGCATAGTGGACAACAAACATTCTGGAAACTACAGGAGGGGAAAGTCTGTGCTCTCCAGGCACAGTTTGAGGAAGCAAGGAACAATCTGATCAGGTTAACACCATACAGGGGGAGGTGGTGCTCGGCAACTTGCAGTGGTAGAAAGGCAGGGGAAAAGTTTTATGATAAATACTAAGAACAGCTGTCAAACAATGGAAAATCCATGATGGAATGTGGCAATTTAATGAAAAGGATAGATGCTATTCACCACATAGCAAGAGTGTCACACAATTAGCTTTCAGCCAACAAGGCCTTTGTCAAAATTAGACAACATACCCACACGCATGCACCCATGCAAACTACTCCATTTCTCTGTCCGTTTAAAATCTTCTGCAGCAAGCACTCAGAAACTGACACACCCAAGGGCCGTTTACAAGATGCCATGAAGAGGAAGAAATGACTGGGACAAGCAACATTGCATATTGTTCAAAACATGCAACTTTAAGTTGAGCTTCAGTCTTTGAACTATACAATAGTTTCTGTCACTACGCACAGGTGTACACATACCCAGAAACCCCACATGTTCTCATTCTAAGAAAGGACAAGACATGACCTTAGTACAGTTAATGAAGAGAACATTTTGAAATGCTGTTGAGTGAGCTTACAAGATCCGTAACCAGTCATTCCCATTGGGGTACTTTACAAAGCAGTGTCGTTACTAAGAGCCCATTTCCCTGCTATAATTCTCAAAAATAATATTTATCAAAGGCACATTAATGAATTACTAGTGTAAATACAACCCATGTGGATCACACTGTTCTGAAATGGCCCAAGTAGAGAATTGGTCATATTGGAATCTACAGAAGTGGTACCTAATGCTCTTAAAGATGAGTGTCAGACATTTTCTTAGATCTGTATATGTTTTTGGTACTTTGTCCATAAGATTCTACTTATTACATTAGAATCATTAGGATTAAAAGATTTAACTAACAATTGTTTTGAATCATTCCCTTCAAATAGGGTACAGATAACATGAACTTCAATCTCACATAAGGACAAGCTTTTCATTCAACACTTTCCAAACTAAAATGTTAATTTATGAGTTCCTCGGTACAGCAAATTGAGATCAATATTGTTCCTGATAAACATAAATGATTTTTCCAACCATTTTTGTCATGGGGAAAAAGTTACCTTCAGTGATGGCAAACGTTACATTCACTGCAAAAGTTACAGAAATTCTCATGGAGAATGAAAATTAAACCCTCAAAAAGTTAAGTTTTCACTTTGCAATAAAGTTATATTGCATACAAAGAAAATAAATGCCACAAATTTCAGTTTGAAGAGGGATAACAAATTTATGTAGACAGTACATCTACATACTGCACAAAAAACAAAATTTTTAGGAATGAATACCGATTCTCAGTGTAGTTGTTTGAATGCTCAAAGCCAGATGCCAAAAGAATGCAATACATAAATGATCATCATATAGCCAAGTAGCAGAAATTGTTCTCTTTGTTGATCCAAGTATTTTAATCAAGCATAGTGCATTAACTTCAATGTCTGAAAATGTAAACATTTTCTTGAAAATGCAAATGCACCAACACTGAACTAGTAATGAAAGTGCCGGGTGGTAGAATGCAGGGTTTCAGGCTTGCCCAAAAACTTGCAAGTGACGGGTAAGGCACTTTTTCCTTCACCCGGATCTCCTGGACAGCTTGCTCATCAAGATACACAGGACAATCTCAAGAGAAGCAAACAACTGCCCCTGTGAGCATCCTTAAAACATGTTACATATTTGGCCAGGTGTTGACAGGACATTCGAGTGTGGTAACGATGACACTGGTAGCAGCACATTGGGTTCAGAATGTACAGCCTGACTGTGATGATTTCATAACCAGCTTTGATCTTTGACAGAAGCAACACACTATCAAAAGTGAGAAAGAGGGTACGTGTGGGCACTAACGATGCATCTACCTTTTTCATCACATGATGGACTGCAATGACACCCTCATCAGAGGGGTAAGTTTGGATTTCTGCCTCTGAGAGACCATTTAGCACCCTAGTGTAAATAATATGACAGGAAGAATTCAGCATTTGATAGGCCTCGACACGATCAGGATAGCCAAGGAGGAGTGAACCTGCAAGCAGTTTTTGTGCTTGAGACTCAGAAGTAGTCTCCACAAGCAAAGTGCCATTGCGTGGATGACAGCAGGATTTCACAACGTCGGCAACTGCATCAGTGCCCTTCTGAAAAATAAATAGATTTACCGTAGCAAAGAACTGACCGTCCACGAGGAACTGTGGTACAACTGGGTGGGTCTTTGAATCGTTAGCCCCATTTCATTTATGTTCAGTACACACTGACTGGGAAGAAGAAGACTGACTCATTGCGAGAAAATCCCCGTGATTGCCAGCATCTCCAACGGCACGCTCCTTCCATCTGTCCCCTCCCCCTTCTCAGAAGATGGCACACCTGCCTTGGGTGACTTCACACCTAAGGTTACACCCCCCAAAAACATGACAGAGGGACCTATTGGAAATTTGGGAAGGTAGCAGCTGAGGCAATCACCCTTCCCTGGGCCTGGCCTGTATCAGGGGTACGTGCGAATCCTACCTATCAACCTGGGGTTGGGAATTGCTCATTACCCAGCCACCTGTTACGCATCAGACATGAGGGCTGGCCTTCAGGAGTGCACAGCGAGGAAGAGGAACCTCAAATGCCGAAGCAGAGAAAGATAAGGGCAATGAAGAAAGAAAAAAAAGGAATGAAAAACAGTGGAGACTGTTCTGATCTTGGCTACTGAAAATGCAGAACGCCTTTCCAAAAATATTCCAGACATGTTCCCCAAGGGAGGGGAAGGGAGTACCAAGAGAACAGACATGCAGCACGGACGGGAGAAGATGGTGCAAAGGCTGGGACCCCATAGTAGCCAAGCACAAACCCACCAAAGAGCGGTGAGCCCTCTGGAGTGTATCCATCTTTGGCATGGGTAACAGCAGCGACATGTCATGGCATGGCAGCAGCGATGCCTTGGTAGGTTGCTGGACGGAGTTGGCACCACTCTGCACACGCAAGTCACGTAATTCCCTAAATTACAGGGAGGGGAATGGGGGGGGGGGGGGGGGGCAGTGGTAGAGAGCTCTGACGTTACATTCAATCACATCCCAGATGTGTTCGATGGGGTTCAGATCTGACAAGTTGTGGGGCCAGCACATCACATGGAACTCACCACTGTATTTCTTGAACCATTCCATCACACTTCTGGCATTGCGACATGGACCATTATCTTACTGAAAAATGCCACTGCCATCAGGAAACATGATAGTCACGAAGGGCGTATGCGGTCTGTAACCAGTGTGCGATACTTCTTGGCCGTCATGGTGCCTTGCACAAGCTCCACTGGATCCATGGATTCCCACCTGAATGTTCCCCTGAGCATAATGGAGCCACCACCAGCTTGTCTCCAGGTGTTAAGGAGCTGCTCCCCTGGACATGATGAAGGTATCACGATTCATCAGATCCTGTGCCCCAACGTCCAGTGCCAATGGTCGCACGCCCATTTCAGTTGTAGTTGCCAATGTTGTGGTAATAACATTGGCACATGCTTGGGTCATCAACTGTGGACGCCCATCGTTAGGAGTTTTCGGTGCTCTGTGTGTTGAGACACACTTTTACTCTGCTCAGCATTGCAGACTGATGTTAGTTCCAGAACAGTTCGCCACCTGTCCTGTTTTACCAGTGTGCCCAGCCTACAACATCTGACAGGAGGGGTGGCCACCCAACCCTGCAACATCTGGACATGGTTTCACAACATGTTGAAGACAGACACCACGGCACTCCTAGAAGACCCGACAAGTCATGCAGTTTCTGAAATGCTCATACCGAGCCTCCGGACCATGACAATCTGCCCTCTGCCAAACTTAGACCATCTGTCTTCCTAATTTTGCACATGACCACCACACTCACTAACTACCTAAATCAATTGCACACATACCAAAAATTTACTCAAGGGCATGATGAAGGTATTAGACGGGAAGTAAGTGCACAAAATGTAACCTGTAACATTTTGAACTGGAACATGTTACTTTAATTGTTTCACTAAAAAGAAATTTGTGCTGAATCATTTCATTAAGAGGATGCAAAGCTGTGATAATGTATAAAGTGAACTAACAATTTAAAAATAATTTTGTAAATATTACATAGTGAAATATTGAATGTGAATAAAATAAAATTGTTCTTTGTTACACAAGGGAATGTAAAGCTATTTCCCTTTTTCCACTTCTCACATCAATTTTCACTGGTTTTGGTTTAAAACATCTAGCTGTAACAGCACAGTCAGTCTCTGTAGCTCTTTGTTTGATAAATTTTTGGTTTCCCCCATCTCCATGGTCACTGTTATCTTGTAGCCAAAACATGTGAAAAAGCAGCTATTGTCACTTCAGGACCCACTCTATATCAGGAGGGTCTTCAATTGCAGTTGGCAGCACTTGCAAAAATGACTACACATTGAAGTACCTAGCAACTACCCTCTGGAGAAAGCAAATGATCTTGATGCCCCTACTACAAAAGCTCCTAAGACTAAAAATTAAAAACCACCAGTAAATGTAATACGTCTCATGACTGTTTTTAAGTGAGTATATCTAGCAAGCATGGTTATCCAGTAATTTGGGAAGGATCTGTCCAATTTTACGCACACTCCACTGTACTCGGTTTACCAAACGATAAACCACTTACCTAACACTGTTTCATTTTTGCACAATAAAAATAATATATATTTTCCTATCTTCTTTAAATACATCTTTACACTTTAGTTGTGCCTTCACATTACACATTTTTTTGTTTTTAAATATTTAAACACCTGTAATGTGTTTTTCTGAACTCTGCATGTATCCTTGCTTAATTTGTTTCCTCTTCCTCTTATGGCAATGGGCACCTGAAACTTGCTAATGATAGCTGAATAATCTTATTTTACTAACACACACACACACACATTCTTACTCTTCCATTTAGTGAACACAACATACACTTTGCCTACACAAACGTAATTTTAACACTCTTCACCTTTGGCAGACAAATGTAAACATGAGAACAAAAGATTCGATTTTAACCTCCTTGCTGAGAACTTACTCAAGGAGGGGTGGCAGTGAGAAAGTACCATCTCATCAGAAAATACGCTTCAAAGTTTTTACTCATACAAAAATTAAAGCTCTTATGGCCAGCATTCTCATTAACTAAAACTTCTGGGTAAGAGGTCGTGGTTGAGCAATAGAAATTCTTCCTCCTGATGTTTCATTGTCAACTGAGGGCAACATCATCTGAGGTGAGTCAACAACTGGCCACTGGGACTTTGAGGTCCCATTTATGTAGAGCACACAGAGTGCGGCACCACTCCTCACATGCTTTCGACAATGAAACTCTTTCTGATTAACATCATCACTGTTGATCACGCGTACAAAATCAACCACCATATATTACATAACTTTAAGCATTCTTTTCTGCTAAAATTACTGTGGTATTTATAAATGTCTGTGGCTTTTCTGTACATACTTGCATAATAATGCCATGTCCTAGCTAGCATGCTTGTCTCCCTAAACTTTATTTCATGATCACCATCTTCTAAAACATGTTCCACTACAGCCAAGGAACTGACTAGGAGACACCGACAAATCAGCTGGATGATGACTGGTCTGGCCTTTCTGTGCTGGCACTGCGAACGGTTGAAAGCAAGGGGAAACTACAGTCCTAACTTTTCCTGAGGGCATGCAGCTCTACTGTATGGTTAAATGGTGACCGCAGATTATTGGTTATGAAGTGCAGATTAAAACTGAAGAAGCTGCAAAAAAGCAGGAATTTAAGGACATGGGACCTGGATAAACTGAAAGAACCAGAGGTAGTGGAGTGTTTCAGGGAGCGACTGACAAGAACACAGGGGAAGGAGTGCAGTAGAAGAACAATAGGTAACTTAGAGATCAAATAGTGAAGGCAGCAGAGGGTCAAGTAGGTAAAAAGTCAAGGGCTAGGGGAAATCCTCAGGTAACACACGTGATTGAATTTAATCGATGAAAGGAGAAAATATAAACATGCAATGAATGAAGCAGGAGAAGAGCAATACAAACTTCTAAAAAATGGGATTGACAGGAAGAGCAAAATGGCTTAGCAGGAATGGCTGGAGAACAAATGTAAGGATGTAGAAGCATATACTGCCTACAGGAAAATTGAAGAGACCTTCGGAGATAAAAGACCACCTGTAGGAATATGAAGAGCTCAGATAGAAAACCAGTCCTAAGCAGAAAGGAGGAAGTAGTGTATAGAGGGTGTATACAAGGCAGATTTACTTGAGGCCAATATTACAGAATTGGAAGAGGATGAAGACGAGGAGAGATACGATACTGCATGAAGAATTTGACAGAGCACTGAAAGACTTATGTTTAAACAATGCCTCAGGAGTAGACAACATTTCGTTAGAGCAACTGAAAGCCTGGGGAGAGCCAGCTGTGACCAAAGTTTTCGATGTGGTGAGCAAGATGTAAGAGACAGGTGAAATACCCTCACACTTCAAGAAGAATATAACTATTCCAGTTCCAAAAAAAGCACGTGCTGACAGGTGTGAAAAATCACCAAATTATCAGTTTAATAAGTTTAAAACACTAACACAAATCCCTTACAGAAGTAGGATGGGAAAACTGGTAGAAGCCAACCTCTGGGAAGATCAGTTTGGATTCCAAAGAAACGTAGGAATATGCGAGGCAATACTGACCCTACAACTCCTCATCAAGAATAGGTTAAGGAAAGGCAAACCTACATTTCTAGCATTTGTAGAGTTAGAGAAAATAATGGTTCAAATGGCTCTAAGCACTATGGGACTTAACATCTGAGGTCATCGGTCCCCTAAACTCACAACTACTTAAACCTAACTAACCTAAGGACATCACACACATCCATGCCCGAGGCAGGATTCGAACCTGCGACCGCAGCAGCATTGTGGATCGGGGCTGAGTGCCTAGAACAGCTAGGCCACAGCAGCTGGCTAGTTATTTAGGTCCAAGGAGAAGCAGTAAGAACTCTGAGGTTTGCCAATGACATGTATTTTATTAGAGAAAGCAGAGCACTCTGAAGATCAGTCGAATGGAATGGACAGTGTCTTGAAGAGAGTATACAGGGTGTTACAAAAAGGTACGGCCAAACTTTCAGGAAACATTCCTCACACACAAAGAAAGAAAATATGTTATGTGGACATGTGCCCGGAAACGCTTACTTTCCATGTTAGAGCTCATTTTATTACTTCTCTTCAAATCACTTTAATCATGGAATGGAAACACACAGCAACAGAACGTACCAGTGTGACTTCAAACACTTTGTTACAGGAAATGTTCAAAATGTCCTCCGTTAGCGACGATACATGCATCCACCCTCCGTCGCATGGAATCCCTGATGCGCTGATGCAGCCCTGGAGAATGGCGTATTGTACCACAGCCGTCCACAATACAAGCACGAAGAGTCTCTACATTTGGTACCGGGGTTGTGTGAAAGTCAAGAGGGTTGAGGTCAGGAGAGCGTGGAGGTCATGGAATTGGTCCGCCTCTATCAATCCATCGGTCACCGAATCTGTTGTTGAGATGCGACCGAACACTTCGACTGAAATGTGCAGGAGCTCCATCATGCATGAACCACATGTTGTGTCGTATTTGTAAAGGCACATGCTCTAGCAGCACAGGTAGAGTATCCCGTATGAAATAATGATAATGTGCTCCATTGAGCGTAGGTGGAAGAACATGGGGCCTAATCAAGACATCACCAACAATGCCTGCCCAAACGTTCTTTCACAGAAAATCTGTGTTGATGACGTGATTGCGCAATTGCGTGCGGATTCTCGCCAGCCCACCCAACTGGCGGTGAATCGACGATGTACAGTACATACTGACGAAACTAAAATGATCTCTAACACGGAAATTAAGCATTTCCGGACACATGTCCACATAACTCTTTTCTTTATTTGTGTGTGAGGAATGTTTCCTGAAAGTTTGGCCGTACCTATTTGTAACATCCTGTATAAGATGAACATTAACAAAAGCAAAACAAGGATAATGGAATGTTGTCTAGTTAAATCAGGTGATGCTGAGGGAATTAGATTAGGCAATGAGACACTTAAAAGTGTAAACGAGTTTTGCAATTTGGGAATCAAAATAACTGATGATGGTCAAACAAGGGAGGATAAAAAAAATTTAGACCAACAATGGCAAGAAAAGCATTTCTGAAGAGAAATTTGTTAACATCAAGTACAAATTCAAGCGTCAGGAAGTCCTTTCTGAAAGTATTTGTATGGAAGGGAAACAAGGAAAATAAACAGTTTAGACAAGGAGAGGAATAGAAGACTTTGAATTGTGGTCTACAGAAGAATGTTTGAGATTAAATGGTAGACTACTTAACTAATGAGGAGATACTGAACAGAACTGGGGAGAAGAGAAATTTGTGGTACAACCTGACTAGAAGAACCGATTGGTTGGTAAGACACGTTCCGTGCCATCAAGGGATCACCAATTTAGTAGTGGAGGGTAGCATGGGGTGTAAAAACTGCAGAGTGAGACCAAGATATGAATACAGTAAGTAGATTAAGGAGGATGTAGGTTGCAGTAGTTACTAGGAGATGAAGAGGCTTGCACAGGATGGAGTACCCTGGAGTACTACATCAAACAAGTCTGGACTCAAGATGAGAACAACAAGCCAGACTACTTTGTCAACGAGTATCTGCAATGAACAGCTCAACATCTTTCATATACCGTAATAACAAAATTGCACTCGAAAATGCACGAGAAAAGCAAATTAGGTATCTGAACAGGGTGATGCCACTGGTGCATTTGAGATTCCCAAACAGCCCACTTTGCTCAATGGTTGTCCGGCAAATACAACTATAATCAAAGCTTTTACTTTTACAAGTTTCATATTATCACTAAGCATATTTTAATAAAAATCAGCATAATTCAGTGGTCCCCAGTAGAATAGCTTACAAAATTCAGTAAAAAATTAGAGCTGCCTTCCATATTGTAACTTTTAAGTATATGTTGGTAATGCCTGTTGCAAGTAGTCATTGAAAGCTGTGATAGTAGAACACCCAATAAAGTAATGAATATTTTAGTTTCCATGGCACGAAAAATATTAAGCATTTAATGTAACCGTAATCTTACACTATGTGCCAGAGAGCAATCAAACAATGCTCTAAGAAAAACATTAGTTTGCAGGGGTAAATACACATGCATATATATAATGCAATTCAATACCGAGTTTCCATTTTCTGTCTTTGCCATTATCTTTGTGTTTGTTATCAATATACCAATATGTACTGCACGATTCTGGATGCAACTAAACAGAAAATGAAACTATCAGTTTCCACACTAACTGACTTCCAGCTAAGCTACAGACCTGTGTCATCAGGATCTAGAGTGAGTATTCACATTTGTTGACTTCATCAATTTGTGACCAAACTGAACTTTCCACCCAACCCAGACCTCTGGCTACTGTATGGATCAGTCTGCCACTACAAACTAGACATACGCCTTTGAGATGAAACAATTAATGTATTACAATATGTTAGCACAGATAGTGTGTAAGTGCCCTGTATCAGCAACAGAAATGCTGGTAAGCAGCAAAAGAAGAAAGTGAAGTCTACACAATTTCAGGAATTTGTGTAATTTTCTCACCACAACCAAGAGCTGTATTTCAGAAAAATCAGTAATATGTTTCAATATAAACAGTCATTTACACAGTATATATTAAAGTCAATATGCAGCGAACACAGAATATCATTGGCTGCCTTCAACTTGACACAGAGAAGCACTGCCAACATCTATCTGCACACATAATGAACAAGTGCAGAGTAAGATGGTCCTTTGTGAAGTTTAGCCAACAATTCAGACATTCCACTCTCCAACAAGGATTCCAGAATACAACAACTTTCACACCACCATAATCTTCTTCAAAAGCACAAGGCAGTAACGCTTATCAGATTATGGCCCAAAATGTGAAGACAATTTATCCTAATATCACAATATGTCATTAACAATAATGCTAATGCAGTAATTGATATTAGAGCACTCAGCATCTTTAACGAAAGTTTCTCTTACGAGTCAGGGATCAGCAGAACAATCTTTAGGGTATAACTTCTAAGCACAGAATTTCCTTAGCTGCTTTGAACTGATAGCCAGAAAGCTGCTTCAAGTACTTACCACTAGTGGGTATTGCTCATCTTTATCATATTGGGGCCATATACCAAACAGCCCAGCTTTTCTAGCAAATACAGTAATCCTGCAACTAACTTACATGTAGAAGTGTATGTACTCACACTGAGCACCCAGAAGCTCTACTTCCACAAGTATTCATTGGATTGCAGTTTTGTGCATCTCATTAAACAATTTTTCCACACCCTGATAAAAACACGTCAGTAGTACCATTGGTGGGCTGGCATTATTTGCATGTACCCCATGTAGCTAGCATTATTTCACTATTGTATGAACCATACTGAGTTATTTATAAAATCATTCTATTAGTAGTGGCATTAATTCCGGACATTTTTCTGAAATGTTCGTTTTAACATCTTAAAATTTACGTAATTTGTGGCACACTAAATTAATGAATAATGTTTCTATTTTTTGCTTACAATACTTATCCTAAGTAGTTATTTTTTATAGGAAACAGGCTCTCTTTGTTAGTTGGTTGGTCAATTTGGAGGAAGAGACCAAACAGTGAGGGCATCGGTCCCATCAGAGTAGGTAAAGATGGGGAAGGAAGTTGGCTGTGTCCTTCCAAACGAACCATTCTGGCATCTCACGAAACCCTAAGCCTGGATAAGGATTTGAGCCGCCATTCTCTTGAATGCGAGTCCAATGTGCTCATCACTGCACCACCTCACTTGATGTATTTTTGAAACTTTCTGCCAGATTAAAACCATGTACTGGGCCAAGACTAACTCTGGTCTGCAGGAGAGCTTCTGGTACTGGTGGAATTGAAATTGAGGATGGGTCGTGAGTCGTGCTTGGGTAGTTCAGATGGCAGAGAACTGTCCATGAAAGGCAAAGGTCCTGAGTTCAAGTCTCAGCGCAGCACATGGTTTCACTCTGCCATGAAGTTTCATATCAGCGCACACTCCACTGCAGAGTGAAAATTTCATTCAATATATTTTTATTAACAATGAATACACTTAACTGTAATTTAAAAACTTTATTTTACACATTTGTGCAGCTGAACTCTTCAAAAACTCTGATAAAGGTTGCACACTTGCATACGTGAGCTTTAGCACAAAGCTGCCACAAATCAGTTTCGCTGTAATGATACAAGAAGGGATAGTGGCTGTCCTCACCCATTAGCGTGTCCAGCACTTTGTGGAACGCAAGGCAGAGGCTCACAAAGTTAAACAGGCCGGTATGGGGAGAAACTGGGGAGTTCAAAGTCAGGTTTGCTCCCTAGCACAAAGCACAGCCCTTGGTGCAAATACAGAGGAGTAGGAAGAAGAGTATTTGTGCGAGGAAATGTGGTTGAGAGTAGTGATGACTGAAAAAAGTTTACCCTTTGCGTTAAAGAGTGAAAAGTAGTATATTGTACATCTCAGGGTTTGTTTTATTTTGTTTTGCTTGAGGGCACAAAAACAACTGGGGTCATATGCACCCAAGTCAAAACTATAGAACACAAAGACAAAGAGAAGTTAAAAAACAACTATATGACAGCGGCAACTGACATAATAGGAGACAGCTAAAAACAGGCATGTGGAAAAACAGCTAAAAAATACACCATATAGAAACAGAGGTCCAAAACTAAAAATTAAACGGCCATCGCCATTGGCTTTGGTGGATAAAAAGTAAGATGCGGTCAACAGCCCGTGCATCATTTGCTAAAACGGGTGCTAACTCAGAAGGCAAACCCAAACGGGAACTTAAAAGGTTGAAAAATGGACATTCCATCAGGAAGTGTCAGGCAGTTAAAACTTGGACGCAATGTCAACAAATTGGTGGGGTAGCACCACTTAGCAAATTATGATGGCTAAAAAGCCAGTGCCCAATATGAAGCTGAATTAAAATAACCTCTTCCTGGCAGGTGGGCCGACAGGAGGTCCCGCAAGTCACTGGGAGAGGCTTAATAAGCCAGAGCTTATTCTGGTGAAGGAAGGACCATTGGCAATGCCAAAGGGACACCACCTCCTGACAGACGGCAACACAGACATTGGAGGGAACATAGGTAATCACGGGCTGAGGTACTAGGACAGCAGCTTTGGCAGCAGCGTCAGCAGGCTTATTTCCTGGCAGACCGACATGAGCAAGAGCCCACAGAAACATCACACTGTCTCTACCCATAGTGAGCAGTTGACAGTTTTCGTGGACCCCTGCACTGAGGGATGTGTGGTGTACAGTGCACAGAGACTTTGAAGGGTGCTGAGTGAGTCTGAACAGAGGACACAATTGAAAAGGCTATGTCACCGGACACTTTTCCATGGCCTGATACAGGGTGAAGAGCTCAGCTGTAAATACCGAGGAGCGTGCCGGAAGCCCATATCGAAAGTCATGGGTCCCAATGACAAAGGCACACACGACCTCACAGTCAGTCCGAGAGCCCTCAGTGTATACTAAGGTATTATCGCGAAGTTCCATGTGAAAGTCGTGAAACTGAAGGCGGTAGGCTGAGGCTGGAGTAGTGTCCTTGGTAAGTGAATGAAGGCCAAGGTTAACATGGGCCGCTTCACGAAGCCAAGGCGGTGAAGGGTTCACCCACACCAGGAAAGGTGCAGGTAGCGTGTAGTTAAGCTGCCATAACTGGCGAAAGCAGACTCCAGGAGGTAACATAAGAAGGACAAGCCCCATACTGACACAATGGTCCATACTGTTGTGACTGCATAAGAGGGATGGGCATGCAGACACAAACAAAGCACCCATAGTCAAGCTTCCAACTGACAAGGGACTGGTACAAACGGAGGAGGCTGGTTCCATCGGCACCCCAAGAAGTACCATTGATGACACATAGGATATTGAAGAACTGCGTACAGCAGGCTGCCACGTAAGATACACGGGAGGACCAAAAGAGTTCCCTATCGAGCAAGAACCCAATGAATTTCACAGTTTCAACAAACAGAAGGGCAACACGCCCAAAATGTAAAGGTGGTAGGAGAAACCACTTGCATCACGAGAAATTAATACAGATGGTTTTGTCAGTGAAAAAGTGAAAGCCATTGTCGATGCTCTAGGAGTAAAGATGATCGAGACACCACTGCAGATGCCGCTCAGTGAGACTGGTCCATGGAGAACTGCAATAGGTGGCAAAATCAACAAAAAGGGAGCTGGAGATGCCCACTGAGAGACAGGCCATGGTAGGGTTAATGGCGATAGCAAAGAGGACGACACTCAGGATGGAAACCTGAGGCGCACCTATTTCCTGGATAAATGTGTCCAGCAAGGCAGAACCCACACGCACCATGAAAACTATCTTTTAAAAATGCCTGAAGGAAACAGGACAGGCAGCCACAGAAGCCTCACGTGTAAGGAATATAGAGGATATCACTTCTCCGGCAGGTGCCATATGCCTTCTCCAAATCGAAAAACACTGCCACAATCTGAGATTTCCACAGAAACCATTCATGACATGGGCAGACAAAGTAACGAGATGGTCAACCGCAAAACGCCACGGTCAAAATCCACACTGTGCATTAATCAGTAAACTTTGAGACTCGAGCCACCACATCAGCAAGGCATGAATCATGTTTCATCACTTTGCAAATGCAGCTGGTAAGAAAGATGGGGCAGTAGCTAGAAGGAAGGTTTATGTCCTTACTGGGTTTAGGTGTGGGTATGACGGTGGCTTCATGCCAACATCCAGGAAATGTGCAATCTGCTCAGATGCAAGAGAAAGGTGCTGCAACATTTGAATGCAGATGGCGTCTGACCCTGGGGCAGAGGATTGGGATTAACTGAAAGCATGATCGAGATCCCTAATAGTAAAGGCGGCATTGTAGCACTCGCGATTCCGAGAAGAGGAGGGTATCGTCCAAGCCTCCTACACTCGTTTCCGATGGAGGAAGGCAGGGTGATAGTGGGAAGAGCCCAGAATTGCCACAAAATGGCAGCCCAGGGTGTGTGAGATAGCAATAGGGTCCATGATAACATCGGCTGCTACTGTGAGGCCGGAACTGGGGGAATGGATCTTGGTCCCAGAGAGCTGTTGGAGATTCACCCACATGACAGAGGAAGGGGTGGAACTATTAAAAGATCTAGTGAATGAAATCCAGCTAGCTCTTCTACTATCCCAAAGAACACAACTACACTTGCACGCATCTGTTTATAATGAATGCAGTTTGCTATCGTAGGACGATGGTTAAAAATGCGGAGAGCATGTCACTATGTGTGAATTGCTTCGTGGTATGTCTCAATCAACCAAGGGACAGGGACACAACATGGTAAAGAAGTGCGAGGAATGGAATGTTCTGCAGTAGTAAGGATAACATTGGTGACATAATCCACTTGGTCCTCACAACTGGGGAAATCTTTTTCTTTGAAGGTCGCCAAGGAGGAGTAAAGCTGCCAGTCAGCCTTAGTAAGCTGTCATTTTGGTGTGCACGCAGATTGGATAGGAGTCCGCACAGAGAGAGCACATGGGAAATGGTCGCTCAAGTAGGTGTCAGAAAGAACGGACCACTCAAGACAATAGGTAAGCTGGGCAGTGCAGAAGGATAAGTCCAAATGGGAATTGGTGTGCGAGGAGTCAGAAAGGGAAGTGGGTGCTCCATTGTTAAAGCAGAAGAGGTTAAGTTGGATAAGGGATAAGGTCAGCCAAGAGGGCACCTCTCTGACAGGCCCTGGGAGAACCCCAAAGGGGATAATGCACATTAAAGTCACCGAGTAGCAAAAATGGGGGAGGTACCTGCCCAATAAGCTGAAGGAAGTCTGCCCTGGTGACCGAATGACAGAGGTACATAAATGGTACAGATGGAAAAAGTCAGGCGGGGAAGGAGAATGTGAACAGAAACAGCTTGAAGATGGGTAGTTAGGGAGATGGGTTGACTGAGTGTCGTCCTGTATGAGAAGCTTAACACCCCCATGAGATAGAATGCTGATCTCAGGGGGAATGTCAAAACGGATCAGTAAGTAATGTGAAAGCTTAAAGTGGTCATGAGGGTGCAAGTTCGTATCCTGAAGGCAGAGTACAAGGGATCCTGCAATGCTAAAAGCAGCCGTAAATCCTCTTTGTGGGACCAAAGGCCCCAAACGTTCCATTGGATGACAGTCATGAGGAGGAAGAAATGTAAGGGTGTCAACTCAGCGGCAGCCAAGTGACAGCCGATGGAGAGTCGCTACTACAGGGTACAGAAGCTGGAGGATTCTGCTCCATGGGGTCCACAGAAACATTGGCATACGTGTGCGGACGGTCTGTGGAGTCCGACACTGAAAAACGGTTGGTTGTGAGACCCAGCGATACAGAGACCGGCCAGACTAGGGTACCACGTTGTGACACTGTCTAAGGACATACGAGCTGGTGAAGGTGAAGATCGTTTGCCTTTGGTTGACTCTTTGAGCCCTTCTAGTTAGAGGAACACTTGGGTGATGTTCGGCTGGAGGGATGGAGGAAGTCTTCACGGGAGTACTCCTGTCCTTTCCAGACTACCAGTCATGTGGCTGGTGGCCTTTCCCCTTGAGGTGAAAGTTTGATGGCTTGTTGTACAGCTGGACGAGGGGGGGGGGGGGGGGGGGGGATGGCAATTTCACAACCTCAAATCCGAATTGGAGGTTGCACTAAGGAGGAATCAATCTTTTTCATTACACGATGGATGACAGTGACACCCTGATCAGAGAGGTAATATTGGATTTCAGCATCAGTTGGACCGTCGAGTAGCCTGGTCTATATTACAACACGGGAAGAATTCAAAGTTCTATGGGCCTCGACATGAACAGAGTAACTGTGGAGAAACGAGGCAGCAAGCAGTTGTTGTGCTTGAGAATCTGAAGCGGTCTCCAAAAGCAAAGTGCCATTCTGTAAACGAGAGTAGGACTTCACAAGACCAGCAATTGCAGCAACACCTTTCTGAATAATGAACAGATTTACCGTGGCAAAGTACTGACCGTCTTCAGTATGTGAGGCCTCAAGGAACCGTAAGTGCAGTGGGAAGGGTCTGTCTATCATTAGCCTCATTACGTTTATGTTTAGTAGATGTTGAGTGGGAGGATGACTGACTCATCATGAGGAAATCGCCATGATTGCTAGTGTCTCCAATGGTGCGCTCCTTCCAACTGGGGGCCCCCTTCACAAGGGGGCGCACCCGCCTTAGGTGATTGTTCACACCTCAGGTCACACCTCTCTGACACCTAACAGAGGAACCAATTGCCAATTTGGGAAGGTTGCAGCTCCGGCAATCACCCCTCCCTGGGGCTGGCCTGTATCAGAGGGGAACGCACGAACGCTACCTGTCAACCAGGGCCTGGGAATTACGCGTTACCTAGTCACCTGTTACATGGCAGACATGTGGGCTAGTCTTCAGGAGCACACAAGGAGAAAGAAGAAAAAAGAGGAACCTCAAACGCCGAAGCGGAGGAACAAGAGGAGGGGGTAATGAAGGAAGGAAATGGTAGCGAAAAACAAAGATGAGACTGTTCTTATGTCAGCGACAGACAATGCAGAACATTCTCTAAAACATCCTAGACATGTTCTTCATGGGAGAGAAAAAGGCTAGCAAGAGGATAGACATGCAGCATGGAAGGGGAAAAATGCTGCAAAGGCTGGGGCCTTGTGGTAGCCAAGCACGAACCCGTCAAAGAGTTGCAAGCCCCTGCCATCAGACAAAAGTGTGTTTAATAAATACAAGATAAAACACAGAGATAATAATATAGAATTTACTAAAATAAAACTGATTGTGATTTTGTTCTTGGCAGTCAGTGTAGATTGCTGCACTCCAGCTTGTTTTAAGGTGAAAGCAATCAAAGCACCTTTCAGCAACACAGTGCGCCATATACAGCACTATAATTTATAAGAAATGATTAACTCTTGCAGTAATGTACTGAACTAATGTGGCAACAGTCCCAACATCAACCCAATTTATAACTTTTAATCCAAGTTGAAAATTTCAGAAACAAGAGGGCACTGCTGAGGGCCATTGTTGTTTCAAGGGTCCAAGTGATCAAATCAGATTATCTTCTACATTTCAAATACTCATATCCATACAGAATAGAGACAGTGATTAAATCTGAAGGATATCCCACAAAACATTTGATAAACACCGCAATTACTTCCACACCAAACAATTTTTATCATCCTAAAACATTAGGTTCTAAGTATTCTGTTCAATTCTTTTATTAAACAGCAGAGATGATGATTTTTTTTTTTGCTGAAAACTGTAATAAATTGTAATGCAATTCAATTAAAGTAACTCCCTGAATGGATTATTCAAAAATCTCTACAAAGTGTCCAGATTAATGCCGCATCTGTATAGTCTAGCAGAGCACTCATCTTTGAGTTAAATTTGGAAAAAAAAGACACAAAATGAACAGACAAAAGTTATTTTCTGCCGTACAATTTACCCTTTTCTTGGCTGGAAAATCTGTCATAAACAGGCCTCCTCCCCCCCCCCCCCTACAATCTGACTTACAAATGCAAAAACTGATTAATTTAGCAGCTTAAATTGTTTCTGAAAGAGATGTGAAGACTACACCTATACATTATACTTTTTGACAATACTTTGTCAGAAGTACAATACCACCAGAACAACATTTCTCACAAGAATATCATAACTTTGTTACTGCCATACAATCAGTAAGATACACATACGATTTGTTTAGCTTCAATGCTAGCACCCATCCCAATGCAAGAGAGATCCACAGGCTTGTTAACTGGACATTAATCATTCTTGTATAGACATAATCCAGATCACTTCAGGCAGTCTCTTATGTAAGAAGGAAACGTGCATTTTTTTGTTTTCTCCAAGAAAATTGCTGTCCCGAGACACAGGCTTCCAAAAATGACACTGCGAACACCATTTTTAAGATGCAAATTTCTGAAAAAAAATTTAAAATGTATTTCTGTAATAGTTCTAGATATTTTGTTAGAGTTTTTTTTTTATTTGAAAGAATTGCTTTACGATTCCAATGGTATCCTCTATTTGGACATATCTGTTAAAGTTCTTTTACTGTCACCTTTCGAATTTTTTTATAATTTACAGAAAAAAATTGTTTTTTCAAAAATTCCAATCCAGAAAATTTAGATTTTTGCTGTTGATTGGTACCATGTAGTACTATATTCTTTGTAAACTTTGTAAAGGAGAGCTTCCATTTTTATGTTGGACAAGTTTTACTTTCAAAAATCTTTTTTTTTTCTGAAGTTGTCTCTTACTAATTTCTTTGTTGCAATGTTGATTTCTATTATCTCTGTTACAGTTATTTCTTTTCACTTTCTTTGTTGTTGTTTCTCGTCAGTTTCTTTGTCGTGGTTGCTCATTGCAGGTTTCTGTATTGAGACCATCGAGTGAGTTCTGTGTTTTTGTGAGGAATCGACCGGCTGATCCATGCAATATATGTAACTCCCTGAATGGATTATTCAAAAATATTCACAAAGTGTCCAGATTAGTGCTGCATCCGTATAGTCAAGCACTAACTTGCTCTCATCTTTGAATTATATACCATTTGAAGACTCTGTTTCAAAGTGAAGATGTTTCCAGTGATGACTTATGTTCTAAATGTTTTGACATAATAACAACAATGATAGTATCTGAACAAGGTGAAGCCTTCCATGGTGTAGATGATGCAGATTTTGCATGAATAGAGGAAGAATTAAATACTCTGAATTAGTAAACTACAGAGAAACTGCGGTCAGTGAAGTCGAGTCATAAGCTCTATGCATCAAGAAAGCTATGGATGAATACACTACAGCAAAATGTATGACACTCATCAAAGTAGAAATTCCATCTTAGAAGAAAATGAATCGAAGCACTCTTGCAAGGATTTTATCACAAATAAAAATTCAGCTATTGAATATTGTGCATCCTAAAATGAAAATGTGTAAGTTTTAACTATTACTCCAGAGACATTTTCAAAGAAACCAATTTTGAGCCATGTTCCACCAGTATCAAAGTACATGGTAGACAAATCAAGAAATGTGAAGTCTAATAGGAGTCTTTGCATGATCAGATCCCTATTACAGTCATCCTGTAGAAGCAGCTCAAGTTCAAATAGTGCAGTCATTTTATGTGGAAGATTAATGGGACTGTTCTCACCAGAGTGCCAACAAAAAAAGGCACTATAACAGTTGAAGGTCAAAAAGTTGTGACAGTGAAGAGGTACACGACTTGCAGTATTAAAGAAGCTTCTGCAATTTATAAGAGCAACTATACACCTTCACATATTGGAAGATCAAAATTTTATGCACTACGACCTAAGTGGGTAGTTCCACACCCACCAAGAGAGGTCTGTCTATACATGTACTGCGTGAATTTTGAACTTTGTGTGGGGGAAATACGGAAGCGTCCGATCCCACCCATCTGCTTTGACCCATGACATCACAAATATGGCGGAAACAAAAACACACACTTTCCACAAGAAGCCTAATGACACTAACGGGACAAGCGCGGGAAATGGGGTGTTTTGGGTGGGGGGCAAACTAAATATAAACAAATTTGGACGCCTTGCATAGCTACAACGTGTAAGTGAAGACAGCCATGCATGAATACCCACCCACCTCCCCAGGGGTCGTAACCCCTGCAACCCATAGAAAATAAAGATGCTTCAGTAGCTGATTAGTGTTTTTTGTCTTTAAAAAAAAAAATCTCACGGGATAGAACAAACAGATCAGAAAGATAAATATAATAAACTAAAACAGAAATTCGAGGAAACAGATAATTTAAGTAAGTAATAAGTGTTTTTAAATTTAAAAAATAAATCTCACGAGAAAGAACGAACAGATCAGAAAAGTAAATAAAATAAGATAAAACAGAACTGGAGACAGCCACACTCAAACCAAACTCCGCGCCATCATGACGTCACACACGACAACACCCTTACGTCACGGGTCAAAGCCGACGCGTGGGATCGGACGCTTCTGTCGAACCTTGTGTGGTAGCTTTGAAGAACTTACTGGAGCACAATACATGTGACACCTTGGCTGGGCATGTGAAGTCATTAGTAGTCTGTGACAAGGCGAGAGACTTGTTTGTTTCAAGAATATGGTGACCCCTGGAAAGGGAGGACTGTCTTTAGACACTTGGCCTGGAGGACATAGCAGATAACTGCAGGAATTACATATATGACAAGGCAGAAAAACAAACTAATTAAGAAAACTGTTGTGTTTGACAGTTTCATTGATGAACTTGGTAAAAGGTCAACAAAAGCAGTAACACACCGGCATCTGAAGAAATTGCAACAACACTGCAGAAGTGAAAGGGTGTGTATAGGCTGAAGAACTATGTTTAGTGCTTCACTGTGATTTTGTTGAGAACTGGCCTAATTCTCCCACAAGAAGTACAAGGTTATCATTGGAGTAATGACCAGGTTTCAATGTTTACAGGAGTGATATTTTCAAAACAAGATCACAAGTGTTACAGTGACAAGTGATGGCACAGGATGTGACAGCACATGCTTTGTGAGCAATTCGAAAAATTCTTCAACTGCAAACAGGCTGAGAAGATCATTATTTCTGACGACTGGTCACAGGAAGGGGTTTTGTGATGGTGTAGGAGGCCTGCTGAAGCAGCATGCTACAAAACCATCTTTCAAGACCAAATACAGCTGTGATTCAGAATGCTGAGGATTTTAAGGAAGGCATCACTACATATCAAAGGAAGATACTGAAACAGTGGAACACATTTTTTGTTCATTGACGGGCTAATTTCAGGTCAACAGAAGCGTCCGATCCCATGCATCGGCTTTGACCCGTGACGTAAGGGTGTTGTGGTGAGTGACGTCATGACGGCGTGGAGTTTGGTTTGTGAGAAGTTCTATAAACTGAAACCTTTAAGTCTTTGGACTTTCCACCTGGATTATGGAACCATTTAAAATGCATGAAAAAATGCATCTCTTACTCATCTTTCAAAACTAAAATTATGTAAAATAAGGCTAGGTTTTGATTTTTACGAGTCTGTTATGTGATAATAAAACAGGTTTTATGTATAGCAACAATTTCAATTGTTTATAAATTCTGTTCAACCTAAAAGTCTAAGCTCTCCTTTTCAGGGAATGTAGAACTATGTCTTACTAATCAAGAGGGGAAAAAAATCAATACTTTATGGATTGAAACTTTTGAAAAATCCAATAAATTATATAAAAAAGTTGAGAATGCTGTAGTAAAAGAACTTTGACAAGTATGTTCAAATGGAGGATTTCTTTATAATCATAAAGCAATTATCTTTCAAATATAAACCCCAACAAAACATCTACAACTGCTCCATAGATACAGCACATCTAATTTTTTTCCAAAATTCGCATCTTCAATATGTTATGCGCAGTGTCATCTTTTGAGCACTGTATCTCTGAGCAGAAATTTACATGGGGAAAAAAAAGGTGTTCCTTAATTAGTCCATTTTAACATACGATACATAAAATAACATCTGAGACTATGAAGGTAAGATTTTTTTCCTAGCCTGCCTGAATTGATATAGGCTATGCTATGCTTATACGGAAACGAGAGATCTGTATTTACCACCTACAACTTAGTTTTACATAGAAGCCATGGAAAGTTCAATCTCAACAGCCAAATACCATAAACTTTGGAATATTATCGAGTTTTTACTGAATAAGGACAAACGTCTGCAAAATGTATTAACAAAAATTTTGGGAACATTACTAAACGCTTAACCTATACGCTATGGATGCAGATTTCAATGTCTATCGTTGAATGTCTACACTGTGACTGCACAAATCGTAACAGAAGCTGACAGACTGATCCGTAGCGCAGCCTGAGGTCTATGTTAGATTGGTAGGTGACAATCAGGATGAGGGTTGGCGAAGCCAACAAACGTGAACGCAGAAAATCTTGTAGCGGTAACAAATTAAGCAGTAGCGAAACTTAATGTTTACATCCGCAGCATATTAAAAAATGCAAGGAGGAAAAAAAAGGGGGAGGGGTCCCGTTACGTTTAACTTTTACCAAAAAGTATGCTAAGTATGCTGCTCAACACTTCGATTTGGAAAAAAAATAGTCCGAATCACTAGCCCACAGGCCGGCGTGACTAACCTTAACTCATGACACCGACAGTGCTGAAGTAACACTTACAGTGACACACTACATAACCAACAAAGAAACATGACAACACAATGTATTTTCAAATTCAGCCACATGACATACAAGAACCACCTTCCATGCAATACTGAGTTCAGGAAAACTCACTTTACTAATCTCATGATCCCATTGAATAACTTCAAGATATTGATTGCAAGGATCTCCATACGAACATCTCTCTTGCGTACTGCAGTTTGAGAACACATAATGCCAGAGATGCGGCTATGGCGCCAGTAGCGTGCAGTAGACCCATGGTGGTCGAAGATTACACACACATACAAATATATGTGGTGTGTGCATTTCTTGCACACTTTACACGTTCCATATCGTAACGGCTAACGTACCGTGCGACTGATCAATGGAACACGCAACCAACCAACTAACTCCCCGGTAAGCAGCCTGTTAAACTATATTCTTGAAATAGGGCGAGAAACGTGTTGTACGAACCCAGAATAACGCTTAACCGGAGAATAAACTCAGGATAACGTAACCGGCAACTTGTGGCCGGTTAGCGTGCTTATCCGGAAAAAGTTTTCAAAATGGCAGGAATAGTGACACATGCAGACAGCATTGTTTTTACCAGTCTGCCCAGCTTCCAACGTCCAACAACTGTAATAGAGGTAGCCACCCAAACACACAATGTCTGGACATTGTTTCAACTTGGTTTCGCCACTCACCACAGCCCTTCTGTAGAACGAGGAGCAGGAAATGTGCAGCACACTTCAACGGAGGAGAAAAACCCTAAGAATATACAAAATGTTACGAAGAAGAAGCTGCTACTGCTAGGCAGTAGCCTGGGATGAGGTGTAGGCCATCAGTTACAGGAAAGTTTAGGGGAAGTGTACCAGGCCACCAGTATCTTCAAGCCAAATGCAGGGCTAAGGCCGGTATTACACTATCAAATTTCTTTGTCAAAGATTTGATCAAAGATGTGATCCAATATTCCGTCCAATATATTTGACAAAGATCTTTGACGTAGCGCTAGAAGGGGTATTACACTGTCATAAAATTTTTCGTCAAAGTTCAAGATGGCTGACAACAACTTGTTATTAACCGCAGCAGTTGTACGTACCCCAATTGCATTGTGTGCACATGCGGAAAAGAAGTGGGGGAAAAATGGAACCATACATACGAGGTTGACAGTCTTAAAAGTCCTGGGATTACAACTTGATAATAAATTCAGTTGGGAGGAGCACACCACAGAACTGCTGAAAGGCCTTAACAAATCTGTATTTGCAATTCGAGTGTTAGCAGACATAGGCAACATAAAAATGAAAAAGCTTGCATACTTTCATTCCATAATGTCATATGGGATAATATTTTGGGGTAAATCTTGAAGTCAAACAAATGTTTTCAGAGTCCAAAAGCGTGTAATACGTATTATTCACGGATGTCCTACAGAAACCTCTTCAAAGAACTGGATATACTAACTACTGCCTCTCAGTATATCTACTCATTAATGAAATTTGTCGTAAATAATATATGTCATTTTCCATCAAACAACTCAGTTCATACATACAATACCAGGAACAAAAATGATCTGCACAAGGACTTAAAAGCACTTACTATAGTTCAAAAAGGGGTCCATTTACTCAGGAACACTCATCTTCAATAATTTGCCAGGAAACATAAAAAATTTAGTTAGAAATAAAGATCAGTTTAAAAGGAGCCTGAAAAACTTATACTGGCCAACTCCTTCTACTCCATTGGAGAAATTTTTTAATAGAAACAAATGGTGTATTGTATTTATTCATACAATTAGTATTGTTATTTCAGCTTTAAAAAAATCGACATGTTCCACATCCACGAGGATCTCCTCAGCACGGATCTATGGAACGAAAAAGTAATTTAATCTGGGTGAAGCCGTGGGTTTTACGACGACACGATAAAAGCATTCAACAAAACTTGTTACGTGAGCTTACAGTGGAAGACGTCAAGTCGTACATCAATTACTTAAGAATGGATGCGCATACATTTCTGTATGTGCTCAATGAAGTGTATCCTCATATCACAAAGCACAATATTCACTTAAGAACTGCTACATCTTCCGAAGACAGGCTCACTGTAACACTCCGATTCCTTGCTACAGGAGAGGGTTATGTTATGTTATGTTAGGTTAGGTTAGGTCAGGTCAGGTCAGGTCTCCAATCTTCTTAATCTATTTTTGTATTCAGGGTGCCTCACGTTGTAAAGCGCCTCATCACCTTCAGACATCTCTATTAATTTTGTAGTTGTCGGCACACACCAATTGTATTTACCGGCAGTGGTTATAAAAACACTACAGACGACAGAACGCTGCAGCGTTGCTAGCGCTCCATGTGGTAACATGTCACATTGCAGTGAACAGAAGACAAGCGGTTTCTTTGATCAAATATACAGCGAGGCCATAGATTTGATCAAATATTGGACGACATTTGACAAAGTCCCTATTACACTATCAAATATCTTTGACAAAGATATTGGACAAAGAAATTTGATAGTGTAATACCGGCCTAAGTCATGTGATACAGGACTTAGGGTGTTTATGCATGGAATTACAAAAGAGGACCATGTAGTGATGATAGTGGGTGGGGTAGGGAACAGTTTGGACAGGGATGGGGCATGTGACATAGGTGGTGACCTGGACAAGATAGCTTCCCTGACTCATGGCACCAACGAACACTTTGTTGAGCTGTTCCAGCGTCATGATCGACCATACCTTGACGGAGTTGTGAGGCGAATCAATGTGGGGTTAGGGATGGCTCTGTGGGCAGCCAACTTTGCTCATGTTTCTCTGGTGTCCGCCGGGGCTATCAACATACAGGGTTTCGCTAGGCATGGCCTACACCTAAACAGGAATGGGAAGGGAAGATTGGTACAGCTGATCGTGAAAGTATAGGAGGTGGATTTCGAGCCACACACCGTCAAATACCTGTTGTCATATGTAGGAGAAGTAGGTCTTCTTTTTTAGGATAAATCCAGACAACAGGTTCTCCTGCCTAAAGAGTGTCTCCAGCAGTTTAAAAAATACTGAAACAACCACTCACCACACAGATTTTAACACTTCAAATATCACACACACCAGATGTCACAAAGAAAAACAAAACATTGGAAAGAGTAACATTGGGCATTTCACAGACTTAACAATCCTCCATCAAAACATGCAATCAGTGAAAAATATAATGCAACTATTACAAGTTGAGATCCAATCTTTGAACTGCACAGTAGTTTGTATTACTGAGCACTGGTGTAGAGAAACAGAAATCCAACATGTAGTATTAGAATTGAATGAATTGGCAAACTCATACTGCAGAAATGCTTCAAGGGGTGAAGGATCATGCATTTATATCAGAAAAGGAACATAGTTGAAATCAAGACATGGCCTCAGCACAGTAAGTGAAGACAGACACTTTGAAATATCAGCTATTGAGTTAACAGGGTTTGATACCAGCAAGAAATTAATCATTTTGTGTGTGTATAGATCTCCCAGTGGTAGTGTGGACACATTTTCAATAAATTAACAGAAGTTCTACATAAAGTCTCAAGTACAAAGGTCAGAATAATTCTTTGTGGGGACATTAACATCAACACTAATATCATAAATGAATCCAGCACCACCCTCATAAATATACTTCAAAGTTTTGGCATGTCCCTATTGGTCAATAGTGCAACAAGGGTTACTGCAATGACTTAATCAGTAATTGACCATGTGACCACAAACAAACAGGGAAAAATGTGATGTAGCTGTAAAAGGTCTCAGACTATCAGACCATCTCTGTGTAATAACAACAGGAAAATCAGGCATCGAATCATTCACTAAACTACAAGCATACAAACGACATCTATCAGAAATCAAAATAAAAGATTTTTCAAAAGAACTAGCAAGACAAAGCTGGGATGAAGTGTATAAGGAAACCATTGTGAATAAGAAATTCTCTAAATTCTCCACATTATTTAAATTGAACTTTGAAAAGGCATTTCCAAAAGTATGCATGTCTGTATCACCATCATACAAAAACAGATGGATAACAGCAGGTATTAAGAAGTCCTCCCAAACACTAAAATACCTCAGCTCCATGGAAAAGAGTCGCAATGATCCAGAATTCTTTAATTTCTATCATAGGTACAAAAAGATCTATAGGCAGGTGATGATTACTGCAAAAAACTCATTTAATGACAAAAAATATATAATGCAGAGAATAAAAGTAAAGCAGTCTGGGATGTTATAAAAAAGGAAATGGGGAGAGGCAAGTAATGCAGAATAACATACTGCTAAGGGAGGGGGGTAAGGTAATAAGGGATCCACAACGCTTAGCAAACTATGTAAATGAGTATTTTTCAACTATTGCAGAGAAGATACAGCAAAAATTCCCCAAAACAAATACAACACCTGTAAATAATGTTGCACTAAACACAATGAAGATACTTCCAACCAAAGAGAATGAATCCAATAAAACTGTTCAAAAACTAAGAAATAAAAAGTCAGTAGGCTTAGATGAAGTACCAATGTGTCTACTAAAACAATGCATAGAGATTATATAAGGCCCCTAACAAATATAATAAATGAATCCTTCACATCAGGGACATTTTCAGAGCAATTAAAACAGGCAAGAGTTGTACCTTTGCTTAAGAAAGGTAATGCAGAAGACATAGAAAATTACCAACCCATTTCCCTGCTGTCAGCATTCTCAAAAATAATAGAAGCATTTATGAAAGACAGATTAATGAATTACCTGAATAAATACAATCTTTTAAGCGGGTCGTAGTTTGGTTTACGAAGTGGCAAAAAAAGCTTGATGCTGTTGATAAAGATGAGTGCGTCACAGGAATATTTTTGGATCTTTCTAAGGTCTTTGGTACAATCGACCACAAGACTCTGCAAAATAAATTAGAAGCATTAGAAATAAGAGGGATAGCTAATGACTGTTTTCGATCATACCTAGCAGATACGGTACAAAGCATAGAGATAACACGTATTTCAAATAGATCTAAACATTTAGCAAAACACTTATCATAACCAAAATATATTAATATAGGGGTTTTGCAAGGTAGCATATTAGAACCAATACTATTCCTGATATACATCAATGACTTTCCCAGTATTGTTACTCATGGCGAAAAAATTCTCTTTGCTGATGACGAAAATATTACAGTCACTGAGAAAACAAGAGAACTCCTTGCAGAGAAAGCACATGAAACTCTCACGGTAGTTTATGATTGGTCAATAAGCAATAAAGTGACATTGAACATAAAGAAAACTAATGCCATGAATTTCAGTTTGAAAATGGAAAATGACAATGTTAAATTAAATATAGATAGCACCTCTATGGACTGTGTAACAAATGCAAAATTTCTAGGAATGAATATTGATTCTCAGTGTAAGTGGTGTGAACACACAAAGGTACTTGCAAACAGTATGTCATCTGCATGTTATGCCCTTAGAATCCTATCATCACTGTGTAACATGCAGTGTCTTTTAGTTACATACCATTCATATGTGAACTCAATTCTTAGCTATGGCATTCTGTTTTGGGGAACAAATGCACAAAATATGAACACAATTTTCAAATTCCAGAAAAGAACCATAAGAATAATAACGAAAAATTGTAGTGGAGCTCATTGTAAAGATTTGTTCAAAACACTGTGGATTTTAACTTCACCATGTGAATACATGTACCAGTCAGTTGTACACATCAAAAATAACATTGGTCATTACTTCACAAACAGCTCTGCCCATCACCATTGAAGAAGAGCTAGACTCAACTTACGTTTACCAAGAAAAAATAAACATAAAACTCAAAACAGCTTTTTCTACCAAGGAATAAAAGAGATTAAAGAAATTGCAAAAATACACTAATGTAAAAAGACAGTTAAAAAGTACCTTTTATGCAACACATTTTATACATTGAAGGATTACTTAGATAAAACAGAGTAGGGGTTTGGTAAAGAAAACGTTATACAAATAAATAATAATAATGATTATAAAATATCCAACATTCCACATAACACCTTCACACTAGTTTTTTTTTTCTTTTATATAAATACTTACCCCCAAGGTATGCATAGCGCAACACTAACACCTCCTCCTCTTTCTGAGCTCAACATCTCACTCATTATAGAGGGATGCTGACTCAGTTTTTCAGGATAGCAAATGGGAAGTTTTGGTATGGAAAATGGCCCAGAGATCACCGGTGTGTGTGTGTGTGTGTGTGTGTGTGTGTGTGTGTGTGTGTGTCTAGTGAGTGAAGTGTTATAAAGCCATGTGTGTATAGTGTGTACAGTGACTGATAGTGAGATATGAGTGAACAGTGTGGCATTACATTATTTAATAAGTTATTTGTAAAAAAGAATTGCATATCAGGAGTAAATCTAATGATTGTCTCTAACTAGAATTCTGTAAATGTGTGTGTATACGAATTAGCTTATTTTAAATTGGTCTAAACTGGTAAATACTTTGACATGTCCTGTAGCCTTGTAATAAGAGATCCATGGATGAATACTACTACAACCCATACTTCGTACAGTTTCCGAAATGCTCATCTCACGTCTCCAGGCCAAGACAGTCTACTCTCAGTTAAGATCAAATACATCGTGTGCCTTCCCCATTCTAAACAGGGACAGCATTCTTACTGATACTACACACACTGCCCTTATGTGTAATTATAGTGGCCATTCCCTGCCAGGTAACCTTGCTATCACTGGACAGAGTTATATAGATAGCAAGTCAGTGATCATATGTTCTGGCTGATCAGTGTACCTTGTATACATGATACTGCTGCCATCTATATATGTGCTTGTTGCTGTCCAATGACTTTGGTCACACATATATATATATATATATATATATATATATATATATATATATATATATATATATATATAAGGAACAATTCGCCAAGAAACGCATATATATGCGTTTCTTGGCGGATTGTTCCCTTTTCTCTCCTTTTTCATAGCTTTCAAACTAGATTTCAATGCACAGCAATTATCCTTTAACCCAGAAAGGTCCTCTAGATTATATTCTAAAGGTTCAAGTGTCATCTCATGCATGGTTAGCTTTAGATATTTGTATGTAACATCTCGGATAGGATGACATTCTTTCCTTGTTTTTCTCCATAACACATGTAAGCTGTGGGTTGTGGTGTATATTGGTGTTGTCTATTCTTTGTACGATGTTGTAAGCAGAATGTCTCTGTATACTGATAACTGTGCCTCTGTCAACTGTGTTCTGTAGTTGTACTTCACTCAAACTCGTCATTAATGCATTTATATTCAGTGTAACATTGCTTAGACGCCTCAAGTCAAAGGACGAGGCTATTCTATTTAATCCACAGTCTAATATATACAGTCGCGACACTCTCGCTGATTTTTGTTATACACCGCGACAACAGCGCGGTGGAGAAACTACGCTGCTGAATACGGTATTCAGTAAATGTAAACAGTATCATTTATATTCATTTTCAAAGTGGTTTTTACGAAAGGCAGCGTATGCAGCGCAATCAATTGCAGTAATAATAGGAAGAGGACACCACATTTGTCATTTTTCAGGTTTCCTAAGGACCCTGGGAGGTAGGAAACATCACATTAGAGCGCCCCTTATTTACGATTTTTTTCTAAACTGTATTGAATTACTGAATTTGTTTTTCTTTTTTAGGAGCAAGAAATGGTTAATAAATAGTAGAAGAGAGGACCTGCTGCAAAAAGATGTCCTTTATTTGCACAATAACGTCAAGTTTTGTGCGTTACATTTCGAGTCAAACCAGTTTATGCACGCGGAAAAGAAGACATTGCTATGCAATGCAGTTCCTGCGTTATTTGACGTGTCGAATAAGCCACAACTAGTGACGATGAAGAGAAAGTTGCCATACAAACGTGAAAATAATACTGCAAAAACAATAAAATTGTCTCCTGACACAGAAGAAACAGCTACCATAAATGTTCCTACACGAGACACATATATAAAATCACTAACAACGGAATCTGCAACACAGACATCTTTTGAAGATAAAATGCTTAGATTACGTGAAATCATTCGCGTGTTGAAAAATCGTGTGAAATGTAAAAACGTGCAAATCATTAGACTTCTTACAAAATTACTACGTGACAGGGAAAGTACCCATCGTAAGAATAAACTGCAACCACAGCGTCACAGGTCACAAGTACGAAAGGAAAAGCTCATTTTAAAAAGCATTGGTTCCAAGTACTTGAAAAAAGATGCTCTCGATTTATTGATAAGCCAAATCAGTATACCACTGAATGGAAAATGTCGTGCGAGATGAGAAGATGAAACTAAATTATTTGCACTTAATTTGTTGTATTATAGTACTCAGGCATACAGTTTTTTATCACACTGTTTTAGCCCTCCATCAGTACGTACCTTAAAAAGGTATGTGGAAGGTATACAATTAAATTGTGGGATAAATAATAACATATTTCATCTTTTAAAGCAGAAAGCGCAGGAGTTACCAGAAACTGATATAATTGTTAATTTGTCGATGGATGAGATGTCACCAATGGAAAATTTGATATATGACAGCTCTAGGGATCGTGTTATTGAATTTGAAGACATGGGTTTCATACGTAAATCTGTGGTTGCTAATACTGCATTAGTTATCATGATTAACGGATTATTATCAAATTTTAAACAGCCATTAGTATATTATTTCTCCAAAGGACCAGTAGGAGCCACCAATCTGATGCACATATTTTTTGAAGTTGTCAAAAAACTCACAGAGATTGGTTCGGTTGTAAAAACATGTGTGACTGACCAAGGCTCGAATTTTGTGGAGTGGAGGCACAGACTGGGTATCACACCAGTTAATCCTTGCTTAGCACACGAAGGGAGTAAGATCTACTTTTTTATGACACCCCACACTTGATAAAAAGCATACGTAATAATTTATTCAGGTATAACATTATCCACACAACAGCCGAAGGATGGATTGGCACTGCTTCATGGAAGGACATTTGTCAGTTGTACTCAAGTGATTGTGAAAGGAAGTACAAGTTGGCCCCCAAGCTCACCAAAAGAGCTGTCCAACTACCAGCATTTTCAAAAATGAAGGTAAGCACTGCAGTTCGAGTGTTGATTCATACAGTAGCAACAGGCACTGAGACACTTGTTACTTGTGGCACCATATCATCATCTGCTACTGCTACTGCAGATTTTTGCCAAAAAGTGAACCAATGTTTTGACATATTTAATGCTTATAGTGTTAAAGGGCCTGTATCCTTAAGGAACTGCATTACAAGTGCCTCAAGACATTAGGAAATATTAAAGACAATGAAGCCATGAATACAGTCATGGAAATTTGTAGATGTTGATGGGAAAGATTTTTCATCTAGGATTGAGTGTGTTAAAGGACTTCTGGGTAACATAAGCGCTTTGATCGTGTTTGTTGATGATGTTTTGGATGGAACCAAGTTATATTTATTAACACTCAAAATTAATCATGAACCATTGGAAAACGTTTTCTCAGTTACAAGGCATAAAGGTGGTTTTTGTAGCAACCCATCACCACGAAAGTTTTGTGCTGCATTCAGTAATTGTGCTTCAAGCAAATTAATGAACACAGACAGTGTAGCTACCTCCAATTGTGAGGGGATCAACTGGGGTCAGACAATAGTGGATATGAAAGCAGCGCCCAAATTACTTGTTTCACCACTGCTGGACATCAGTGACACGAGTTTAGTGATCAGACTACCAAATGTAGAAGTCCAAACAGATCTCAGAGAGGCAAACAGCATGAGATACGTGTTTGGCTATGTATTAAAGAAACTGCTTACAATTCATAACTGTTATAAATGTAGGACTGTACTTGTAGATGGCAGCCAAGACTTAGATGCAAATGACAAAGTGTATTGTCATTTTAAAAGTTATGAAGGCAACTTTGGAAGCCTATTTATTTGTACAGAAGATGTAAAAGAATTTTTAACTCATGACTTCTGCTTTTGATGACTATGCTCACATAAGTAATTGTGGTGCTTTCTTTGTGAACATGTTGATGGACATCCCCAATTTTCCACCTGGGTGCTGTGCTGAAACCAAGCTGCTGTTAATAAGACTGTTTGTGAAAGTAAGGCTCTTCTACGTTATTAAATTCAGGAATCAAGACTTAGTCTGTAGGAGCAAGAGAAGAAATAAAAAAGTGATGAAGCTGGCTCACTTGGGTTGCTAAAGTGTTAGGACTGACTTATTAATTTAATTTTGTTTTCGGTAAATGTATCAATGGGATATAATAAAGTTTTAAAACAGTCATGCTTTTTATTGAGAAAACTTGGTACCACAAAGAATAAGATGGAAATTGTATTTTAGGAAGCTGGCTTCCTGTGAAACAGAACATAATGAAAAGTGATATGTCGCTTCATCTTTACACAAGGAAGAGCACCTATATACTTCATATGTAGGATATATAGTGTGTATTTTCTTACTTTCAGTGGAATAAGTGCGATTGTATGCTAATTATTTCTTCAAGAATATGTTGCAGCTTATGTCACTTCATTCAATAGTTTGTGCTCTGTTTACTTATATTTCACGATCATTTATGTCTCTCGCTGTTCTCCTAACACTTCTGACGCAAAAATATACCAACTATTTTGTAAATTACATAAAAAACTAATTAAAAACAAACATTATTTTTACGTCGCATCTGCCGTTAGAGGAAGGCGAGCTTTCTGGCCGCTAGGGGCGCTGGTGTCACTTGAACTGTCAAATGGTAACGACTTTCACAGCAGTGAGTGTCGCAACTGTATATATTAGACTGTGATTTAATCCTCAAATTATACGTTCCGTGATACTGCCAAGAATACAGCTGTTTGGAACTGCAGAATTTAGACATGAAACGTAATACAAACTTCTAGCAATTTATAATTATTCGGTGTCCTTTATTATACTCGAATATTTACGACCTTTTTGGTGCTAAGTAATATGTTTACTAATTTATTCATTTTACCCTATCGTTTCACGTGTAACATGTGAAAAATGGCATGCCCAATAAAATTTGTGCAAGTAACAACTGCATGCATTCTAGGGATCTGGTTTATACCTCTGTTTCAACTATGACTAACTACAAAATACTTGAGAGAACACACTTCAACATTATGAAGCTTCACGCTGTGTCTGTTAATAACAGTTTTGTGCTATGTCTTTAACAATGTCCATGTGTGTTGCTTTCGAAGATGCATTTTTGAATATGAGCAACAAGATAGCTTATGTGATGACCATTAAAAACACAATATTCCATAGGGACTGATGACCTTATTTGTTAAGTCCCATAAGATTTCACACACATTTGAACATTTTGAACAATATTCCGAAATCAACAACTGTTTTTCGAATAGGGTTAGTAACTTCGCTTTAATGTTTTACAATATCTATATATGTGAGAACAGATCCGTCGACCATTTCTTGTTGATTTTCCGTATTCATCAAGACGATTGTTGAGTCCCTGTACTTCATAACAACTTTTCTTCAGGCAGACTCATCAAACAATACAGCCTATCAACTAAATTTACATTTTCAGTGATAAGTATACTTAATTCACTTAGTTTGCGGTAACATATCACAAATGAGTGTATTTTCCATGTGACACTACACTCTACATAAAATGACAATACAAGTTATGACTGCTATAAAAGCAATATACAGTGTTGTTGTTGTTGTGGTCTTCAGTCCTGAGACTGGTTTGATCCAGCTCTCCATGCTACCCTATTCTGTGCAAACTTCTTCATCTCCCAGTACTTACTACAACCCACATCCTTCTGAATCTGCTTAGTGTATTCATCTTTTGGTCTCCCTCTACGATTTTTACCCTTCACGCTGCCCTCCAATGATAAATTGGTGATCCCTTGATGCCTCAGAACATGTCCTACTAACCGGTCCCTTCTGTTTGTCAAGTTGTGCCACAGACTCCTCTTCTCCCCAATTCTATTCAATACTTCATCATTAGTTATGTGATCTACCCATCTAATCTTCAGCATTCTTCTGTAGCACCACATTTCGAAAGATTCTATTCTCTTCTTGTCCAAACTATTTGTCGTCCATGTTTCACTTCCATGCATGGCTACACTCCATACAAATACTTTCAGAAACGACTTCCTGACACTTAAATCTATACTAGATGTTAACGCATTTCTGTTCTTCAGAAACGCTTTCCTTGCCATTGCCAGTCTACATTTTATATCTTCTCTACTTCGACCATCATCAGTTATTTTGCTCCCCAAATAGCAAAACTCCTTTACTACTTTAAGCGTCTCATTTCCTAATCTAATTCCCTCAGCATCACCTGACTTAATTCGACCACATTCCATTATCCTCGTTTTGCTTTTGTTGATGTTCATCTTATATCCTTCTTTCAAGACGCTGTCCATTCCGTTCAACTGCTCTTCCAAGTCCTTTGCTGTCTCTGATAGAATTACAATGTCATCGGCGAACCTCAAAGTTTTTATTTCTTCTCCATGGATTTTAATACCTACTCCGAATTTTTCCTTTGTTTCCTTTACTGCTTGCTCAATATACAGATTGAATAACGTAATATACAGTAACAATGGGGAATTTGTGTAAATTTGGAGAACTTTAATAAAAGTTATTCTGATTAAAATAAATTGATATTCCAAAATAGTGATTTATTATATGAGCTGCTATACTGAGTATAGATGAAGTGGCAAACTATAGCTCTCAGTACACAGTCACAAGCACTTCCTTAAGGACCACTGACGCCCAGAACACGCACAGCAACAGAAGAATGAGTGTGTTTCGTTTCGTCTAGCACTACTAAAGCATTACATTACCAAACCTTAAACAGCTCAGAAATCTATAGAATACGAAGTTTGCATTACATATTCACAGGTGTTCTGCGACAAATCATTCATACCCTCTCACATACTGTTGCTAAATTTTACGACACAGAAGACGTAGCACTCTACTAATCGATCTACCTAATCTGTTTCTTAGGAGTGTTGTCATGTGTATTCATAATTTGGTCTCCTTAGTTAGATACATTTCTTGTTGGCTGTTACCATCGATTAATCTGTTCTAAGCAAGAACTGGGGCAGAATGTAGCATAAATGGTCCTATTTTATAATGGTTTGTTCGTAAAGTTCTGTCGTTTCCCAAATATAAATGAAGTTACATGCTAGTTGCAGGAATGGAGGACCTAGTATTAGGGTACTTCTTTCAAACTAGATTTACCAGCCTTTTTGCTCGAGTTAGTTTTATGTTTAATAAATAACAAACCAGTTATATTAAATCCGCTTTAGTTATGGTTATTTACAATTTCGGTAACTTGTGCAATTACAGCCATTGTTCTGCTGTTTGTATCCTGACTCATAACAATGATAAGGCAGAATAAATTAACACAGGCAATAAATAATGTGTAAGAACAGACACTTAGCACTAATGTGCTCGTTAACGAAAGTATTTACTCATGAAGGGAAGGGGTAATCAGTGGCATGTTAATCCCAATTTGAGATTCTCAAAATGCGAAGACCGAGAGCGCTCCTCTCTGACCCTTACTGTTTTACAGTTTTTGTACGCTACCGTATGTGTGAGTCCAATAATTCAGTGTAGTCACCAGAGTGTTAATTTTAATTAATCTATCCAGAAACACAAACAAGTGACTTTTAGTGAACGGACGAACCTGGAGGATACCTCTGTAAACACTGATAAGCGTAACAGATGTGTCACAGAGGAATGTGCTGGCAGCAGTAGTATTTGTGTGAACTGTGTACATGTTTACATGTCGTACTGCTGTCATGGGTGTACAAGCTGTTATAGTACAGTTTGTTTATTGGTGCATGTCGATGCTCCACCTGCTCATTATTTTGCACCTATGGCTTGCAGAACTTTTTGCTCAACTTGTGATTGTCATTTGCATCGTTTTGTGCATTTTCATGCTTGTTGACAGAAATGTCTGTGATACGAGCACACATTACTTACGTTGCCCCCACATTGTGCGTAATTTTGCACTTATGGCAATATAGCGTTTTTGGGAGCATAGCTGGTTACTGGCTCCGATTCATAGCTGATGCGCCCAAACTTGTCTGAGATGTGCCTCAACCATGGTGGATAAACTCTGGAGCTCTTGGGAAACACTCAGGGCATGTTGAGGTGTGATGGCAGTAAAGAACTGCGTCGTTTCTTTGGGCAAGTTAGGCGTCAGCCAGGTGGATTAGGCTGGCGCATTGCCTGTTGACGATATTGCAACAATTTCAGTCGACTCCAGTGCTGTGTGCAATCTATCAGTGACTTTCAGCAACAAATTTATTGGTTGATCTTCATACCCTGCCAATGCTACTTGTATTTGTTATGTAGCTGCTGTTGCCAACTATATAGCTGAAACTGTAATAGTGTCTGTCGCACCTTGTAGATACTACCAAAATTCTGAAGGGCTTTAGTTGCCTCGTTTTTCTTGATAAAGCACTTGTCTGAGATTTTGTCTGGCGATTTGGCGCAGCGAGCAATTAATTCACTTTTGAAGCAAGGAAGGGTTGATAACATGTCTGCTGCATCATAATGGCAATCACCACTGTTGTTGCCCACTACTTGTTGATCACTAGTGTAAATGTTTCTTGATCATCTGTAACTGGATGGTGCAAGAAAATGTTTTCCATAACTGCAAACACGGTACAGAACAAATGCTTAAGTTGATGGATGGACAGTTCACTGTTCCTGGGTGTGGTCACAATGTAGAAGAAAACACTGGGCAGTCCAGTTCAAAACCATCTTAACCTCATTTCCTGTTTAGTGGAAAGAGCAAATGCACTGTGTTGTGTAGGCTGCATAGCTGTTTGCATATGTCTGACTGAGATGCGGTTTTACACTATGTTCACTGTTTGTGTTTCAGGAGTAGAGTGACCCAAAAAGCAGGAGTTCATTATGAATTTCTTGAATCTCATCACTGGTGGTGTGTAAAAGGTTGTGAGTGTTCTCCATTACAGCACCGTATTTGACAGTCCACAAAATAAGACATCCACACTGATATTTGTTTCTTCATTGTTGAAGTCACCAATTATGTGGGTAATACTAACACATCACATAGAATGATGTGCACAGATTTAAATGTACAGAATTATCTTCTTGTTGCTTACTGCACAATATATATGTTTTTTTGAGAATATAATATAACTAGACACTGGGAATAATTTCAGAGATAACCTTTGTACGAACTGTGACACACACTACAGTCAATTGCTGGTCTGATTATTCCCACACAAGTAATGTCTTTGGTGAGGGATTGTTTTACAAAGGATGGATTTAATAGGAATGGGAAAGAAAAAATGTATATATGTGAAGCAATCCTAAAACCAACCAGTGAATATTCCATTAAAAAGCAGCAAGGACGTAGCTGCCAGCATCATCAGCTTAATTTCATTACTAGCCAGCAAAATGAATTTCACTAGGGCAAATCTTGGGGAGATGATGAACGTTTAAAATCCCTTTAGCGAAACTTTTTTTTTGTACAACTACACATGCCAGTTGCTATGACATAGCCTCGTGATGACTGGGTGTTGTGTGATGTCCTTAGGTTAGTTAGGTTTAAGTAGTTCTAAGTTCTAGGGGACTGATAACCATAGATGTTAAGTCCCATAGTGCTCAGAGCCATTTGAACCATTTTTTTGCTATGACATACAATTTTTTTTGATTTTTCGGTGTAACATTTAAACATAATATTTTACCATGAATGCATCTTTACATTGCAGCGTCTATCCCTTATGGTATGGGTGATACGCTGTATCCTAAAAACTCGAAAACTACCCTGTTTTTTTAAGTCAAAACCCGTATATACATACTCACAAACACATTTTTGGGTATAAATATGTTGTGGAGTGAAGAAAAAACGATGAAATGTTAACAATAGTTTTTCAATGATATCTTATTTATATATTTAAGTAGTTCACTGGTGTCGAGAGCTATTGTACTTATTGAAAACATTAAAACTATGACATATCGTCCGTTTATCTTCAGTTAATTCACTCAATAATTCCTAATGAAATATTAAATCAAAAACAAAAGTAAGATTTACAGACTTAGTTCACTAGTTTTCTTTCCATTTTCTTGACCACAATCGACACAAACGTTAAAAAAAATTGCAAAATCTTGGTGTAACCAAAACTTGTAAGTTGCACAACATTACCAATCTTTTTTTTTCTTTTTGCAGGTATAATTCCCCACACTCTCTACACATATCTAGGGATACTTTCTTCGATTCTTTTTTGTCGTCATCTGGATCGTCAGGATCTGAAATGTTGTGCATGCTAAGTCATTTGAACGAAAATACAAATAGAAATATTTTCGCTTATTTAAAACTGTCATTTGATTTGTGCAGCAAGTATCTATAATGAAGAAATTTGCGGCATCTGTACCGAATTTTATCGTGGCATGCTTCCCGATCTGTAGGGGAGGGACGCCACACCTTATAGATTCGTGACATTGATAGCCAAGATGGCCACACTAGAATCAAAACATGCGCAGTAGAACTTACTATTAATACTACTGAGATATTTGGAAATATTTGGATATTTAGCATGTACTAAAAACTAATAGTGACGCCAAAAAGGTTTTGAAGGGATATTTATAGACTTACCTCAGTTATTCCCTCAGAGCTTATGTAAACCTCCCTCGATCGAAACGTAAACGACTCTGTTATGGTCTGGCGTTCACTGGGCAACTGCAGTGCCGATACACACACACTCTGTGTTTACCGAAACTACGTCTGGTCCCTTCAACTCCCAAAAACCAACCAACCAACGGAAACTACGAGGGGTGTGCAACCTATACCGCATGCGGCGCCTCTCCCGGTTGTACCCTACCGAAAAAGTAGCATTAGCTGCATCAGAAGGGGTAGGGAAATTACAAAGTAAAATGTGACCAGAAGAGCAAAAGAACTGAGCAGCAAGAAGAGCAGGAACAACAGCATCCAGACTAACAGACAAGAAGACAAAGTCAGATGGAACGGCACCTTCAGTCGAAAGGAATACTGTATACTATGTGATCAAAAGTATCCGAATACCCCCCAAAATATACGTTATTCATATTAGGTGCATTGTGCCGCCACCTACTGCCAGATACTCCTCATCAGCCAATAGACATCGTGAGAGAGCAAAATGGGGCACTCCGCAGAAGTCACGGACTTCGAACGGTGTCAGGTGATTGGGTGTCACTTGTGTCATACGTCTGCACACGAGATTTCCACACTCCTAAACATTCCTAGGTCCACTCTTTCCGATGTGATAGTCAAGTGGAAACATGAAGGGACACGTACACCACAACATCGTTCAGGCTGACCTCGTCTGTTGACTGACAGAGACTGCCAACAGTTGAATAGGGTCGTAATGTGTAATAGGCAGACATCTATCCAGACCATCACACAGGAATTCCAAACTCCATCACGATCCTCTGCAAGTACTATGACAGTTAGGTAGGCGGTGAGAAAACTAGGATTTCATGTCGAGAAGCTGTTAGTAAGCCACACATCATGCCAGTAAATGCCAAACAATGCCTCGTTTGGTGTAAGGAGTGTAAACATTGGACGATTGAACAGTGGAAAAACGTTGTGTGGAGTGACGAATCACGGTACACAACGTGGCGATCCGATGGCAGGGTGTGGGGATGGCGAATGCACAGAGCCCTGACCTGAATCCTACAGAACACGTTTGGGATGTTTCGGAACGAAGACTTCGTGCCCGGCCCCACCGACCGACATCGATACCTCTCCTCAGTGCAGCACTCCGTGAAGGTTGGGCTGCCATTCCCCAAGAAACCTTCCAGCACGTGATTGAATGTATGCCTGCGAGAGTGGAAGCAGTCCTCAAGGCTAAGGGTGGGCCAACACCATATCGCATTCCAGCATTACCCATGGAGGGTGCCACGAACTTGTAAGTAATTTTCAGCCAGGCGTCTGGATACTTTTGATGACATAGTGTAGATTCAAGATGGCCGCCGAGTCGGTTGCAGTGTGATGTGGTTCCGCATTCAGGTGCAGTTTTTCTCGGTAAAAATTTGCATGTGGACGGTGATGTTCAATTCTCGGGTACTGGGAATGTTATCTTACATAGTCCATTCTCGCTTACTCGTTGGTACTGTAAATAAAACAGAGAGAGTGGTTAAAGTACTTCCAGTGCGTTCGTCTTGTGCAACGCGTCAACGGAGAGGCCGTCGCCTTCCCGCTGGCCGAGCGCGTGTCGGTTTCGCCAGTCAGGCGCGTCGGTTCTTGCGTGTCAGCACTCCACGCCTCGCTGCGTCACCTCACTGGCCGCAGCGGAATCCGACGCGTCGGCAGCGGCCACCGGCTGCCCCACGCCCCGCCGTCGACGTCAGCTGCAGCGGCCACCAGCTGTGTTCCCTGCTGTCAGAAAACAACCGCCTGCCTACGCTCGGCCCTGGATTTCAACCGACGAACCAGCAACACCACCACACGAGAGGCCGACGGAAGAAGGAGGAAAGCATGGGGTAAGACGCTAGCTCGAGACATCAGCGTCACACCCGGAATGGAACACACGGAGGAAGAACTTGTGCCTATGTCAACCAGTCAAAAGATAACAGCCATAGACAAAATACTGAGAGAAACAGGAGTACAGTTAAAAGCTAAGCATGCTTCATCTGCTCTCTTAACCGTCACTAGAGACAAAGTGTTTCCGTTAGCTTTCCAAATAACTAGCCTCGAAGCTAAACTATCCTGCCTAAATGATGAAAATAGGCGATTAAGACTTGAACTAGAGAGAGCACCGAATCCAGTCAAAGAAATACCGACTTGACAGAAAATCCTAGGATGTTCTGGTCTTACGTTAAATCAGTAAGTGGACCGAAACAGCATATCCAGACATTCTGGGATGATAATGGCATTTAAACAGAGGATGACATGCGTAAAGCTGAAATACTGAACACCTTTTTCCAAAGCTGTTTCACAGAGGAAGGCCGCACTGCAGTTCCTTCTCTAAATCCTCGCACGAACGAAAAAATGGCTGACATCGAATTAAGTGTCCAAGGAATAGAAAAGCAACTGAAGTCACTCAACAGAGGAAAGTCCACTGGACCTGACGGGATACCAATTCGATTCTACACAGACTACGCGAAAGAACTTGTCCCCCTTCTAACAGCCGTGTGCCGTAAGTCTCTAGAGGAATGGAAGGTTTCAAATGATTGGAAAAGAGTACAAGTAGTTCCAGTTTTCAAGAAGGGTCGTCGAGTAGATACGCAAAACTATAGGCCTATATCTCTGACATCGATCTGTTGTAGAATTTTAGAACATGTTTTTTGCTCGCGTATCATGTCATTTCTGGAAACCCAGAATCTACTCTGTAGGAATCAACATGGATTCCAGAAACAGCGATCGTGTGAGACCCAACTCGCTTTATTTGTTCATGTGACCCAGAAAATATTAGATACAGGCTCCCAGGTAGATGCCATTTTCCTTGACTTCCGGAAGGCGTTCGATACAGTTCCACACTGTCGCCTGATAAACAAAGTAAGAACCTACGGACTATCAGATCAGCTGTGTGGCTGGATTGAAGAGTTTTTAGCAAACAGAACACAGCATGTTGTTCTCAATGGAGAGACGTCTACAGACGTTAAAGTAACCTCTGGCGTGCCACAGGGGAGTGTTATGGGACCATTGCTTTTCACAACGTATATAAATGACCTAGTAGATAGGGTCGGAAGTTCCATGCGGCTTTTCGCGGATGATGCTGTAGTATACAGAGAAGTTGCAGCATTAGAAAATTGCAGCGAAATGCAGGAAGATCGGCAGCGGATAGACACCTGGTGCAGGGAGTGGCAACTGACTCTTAACATAGACAAATGTAATGTATTGCGAATATATAAAAAAGGATACTTTATTGTACGATTCTATGATAGCGGAACAAACACTGGTAGCAGTTACTTCTGTAAAATATTTGAGAGTATGCGTATGGAACGATTTGAAGTGGAATGATCATATAAAACTAATTGTTGGTAAGGCGAGTACCAGGTTGAGATTCATTGGGAGAGTCCTTAGAAAATGTAGTCCATCAACAAAGGAGGTGGCTTACTAAACGCTCGTTCGACCTGTATTTGAGTATTGCTAATCAGTGTGGGATCCGTACCAGGTCGGGTTGACGGAGGAGATACAGAAGATCCAAAGAAGAGCGGCGCGTTTCGTCACAGGATTATTTGGTAAGCGTGATAGCGTTACGGAGATGTTTAGCAAACTCAAGTGGCAGAATCTGCAAGAGAGGCGCTCTGCATCGCGGTGTAGCTTGCTGTCCAGGTTTCAAGAGGGTGCGTTTCTGGATGAGGTATCGAATATATTGCTTCCTCCTACTTATACCTCCCGAGGAGATCACGAATGTAAAATTAGAGAAATTCGAGCGCGCACGGAGGCTTTCCGGCAGTCGTTCTTCCCGCGAACCATACGCGACTGGAACAGGAAAGGGAGGCAATGACAGTGGCACGTAAAGTGCCCTCCGCCACACACCGTTGGGTGGCTTGCGGAGTATAAATGTAGATGTAGATGTAGACATACAAATACAAACTTTGCAAGAGAAGACTGAGAAATTAGAGTACAAAAATAGGGAACTCAGTGTAGCGAAAAAAGACTTCCAACAACAAATTGAAGAATGAACTAAGAAAGTCACACAACCAGCGCAAACACAAGCACAGGCATTGACGTATGCTGCCTCCTTAACAACAGAGCCCAAAACCAAAGAAGCTAGAAGAACAGAACAGGCTAGAACAAAACAGACCACAACCCTATATATCAAATCGAGAGCAAATCAAGACGCTAAAGCTGTTCGACAGACTATCACCGAGAACATAAATCCCAAGAAAGAGAATATACACATCAAGTCAATCAGAACCAGCTAGACTGCAGTTATAGTAGAAACGGAAACACAGGAGGATTGGCGAAAAATAATAGAAAAGACTAAAGACCTGCACACCATTGTCTGTGAAGGACCGCGAAAACGCAAGCTACTCGTGGCAGTATATCACATGCCAGATACACTTACCGACGAGGAGTTTCTAGAAAGCCTTTACGAGCAGAACCTAAGCGGTGACACCACGAAAGAAGACTTCGACAGAGAAGTCAAAAGAAGATTTAAAACAGGGCCTAAGGGAATGGGTTTCAGTCACAAGATACTGGAAGTCCGCCCAAACCTGTACAGAGTCCTTACACGAAGACAGAGAGTCTACATAGACTTCGAATCACTCTCTCTGAAAAACTTTACAGTAGTAAATCAGTGTTTTAAGTGTTGTGACCTAGGACATCGACTAAAACATACAGAAAGGCTGATGTTACGTGTACCAAGTGTGGCAACCAAGGACACAAGCGCAGTGAGTGCACGTCATCAGTTTGCGTCTGCATCCCTGCAAATACAGAGGCCGTGCCTGCAATAAAACGAAAGGATGTGATTGTCATACCTATAAACAATAGCATGACCGGCTCCTGGGCAGTATAGACTATGGCAGCTAAAATCAGTACATACACAAGATACACGAACATCCAAAGCCAGTCACCCAAAACACATAAATACAAATCACTGTCAACATTACAGAGAAGCTGCCAAAGAGCAATTTCCTGGAGAAGACAAATGAATCTTCTGACGGAGAATTACGACGATAATGAACTCATCCCATCCGTAAGACACTCAACGACGTTACAGGATAACAGTATTAATACGATAGAATATAGATAACATGACAATCGGTGGCTCCATCCACTACGAGGTGGCAAACCAAATTAAAAGACAATTACACCACTGGATAAACTTGCAAATAACATTAACACAGATGATAGATGAGTTGGAAGACGAGCTTACATTTATTGTGCACAAGAAAACGTACAAATAAAAGCGACATACTCATCCACAATCTCTCCCAGTCGATGTACGTGACGTCACATATATACAAGATGAACACAAACCGGAATCATCATCACATGGAAAACCCTGCGACACAGGTGAATGTGAACAGTACGCCAAACCAGTCAAATTTGTCTCTGGAGGGACTCTTCACCCTGGGAAAAAGAAACAAAGAATAAACATACATAAAGCCTGAATCAATACACACCGAAATAATCAGGCCACAAACCAATACAAAACTCAGAAATACCGGACCCAGACTTGCAAAAGTAGACAAATTAGATGAGAAAAAAATCTGAAGGAGACACATGTGACATTTGCAACGATGCCAACGTGCGTCTACAAACAACCACCACTCCGAACATCACACGTATAGTGAGTCCCACACAAATCACCACAATCGCCGACACCACACCAGCAAGCACCGCCAACATCAGTGAAAAATGTGTGATGGCAAAAAGCATTGAAGAAGCGGGTGACAAAATGAAGTGTAACAATGTGGCATCCCAAAGAGATCTTAAAATGTCTCCCAGTCAGCGGCCAACAGCAAGCCACAATCCATCTAGTACCACTTCAGAAACTGCAACAGAAACCCCAGCACCAACAGCAAGCCAGCTACACCTAATTATGATAATTTAGAATTTAACTTACTTTTAAGTAGGCTAGAGAAAAAAGAGATGCTGCAGACAGCGCAGCGGATGGTACTTAGATTGTGCCACCCAACGGGAGATTCTCTCTGTTTTCCAGTAACTAAGCAGACCGACAGAATTGTCCTAAGGACAGAAAATATGCCTACAACATATTTCGATTACTCGCAGAGAGGCAGTAAATGGTTTGTACACCTAAAACACCCAGAACTCACAGACAAAAAATGAATATCTTACAACATGATACACAGAACAGTACGACAGTCAGCACGGAAATCCCTAAAATGGCAAAAGACTTGCAGGCAGACATCATGTGCTTACAAGAACCTTATAATAGAAATAGACAACTAATATGTCTCCCAAAACATGCTACCACAATAGCAGGTAGCAATGACTGTAAGGCTGCAATAGTAATTTTAAAGAGAACTTATAATTAAGTGTAATCACTGGTTCCTAGCCAATTCTTTGTCACTAAACTTTGAAAAAACACACTACATGCAGTTCAGAACTTGTAAGGGGTGTCCTACGAGTATATGTCTAACATACGATGACAAGAAGATAGAAGAAGTGGACAGTGTTAAATTCTTGGTATTACAGCTAGATAATAAATGCAGCTGGGAGGAGCACACCACAGAACTGCTGAAGCGCCTTAACAAATCTCTATTTGCAATGCGAATTGTGTCAGACATAGGGGATATAAAAATGAAAAAGCTGGCATACTATGCTTACTTTCACTCCATAATGCCATATGGGATTATGTTTTGGGGTAATTCATCAAGCCAAGTTAAAGTTTTCCGGGCACAAAAACGTGCAGTAAGAGTTATATGTGGTGTGAACTCAAGAGCATCCTGCAGAAGCCTGTTTTGGGAACTAGGTTTACTAACTAATGCTTCCCAATATATTTATTCCTTAATGAAATTTGTCTTTAAAAATATATCACTTTTTCAAACCAACAGCTCAATTCATGGAATCAATACTAGGAATAAGAATAATCTTAACAAGGATTTAAAGTCACTTAGTCTTCTACAAAAATGTGTGCATTATTCAGGAACACACATTTTCAATAACTTGCCAGCAGCCATAAAAAGCTTAACAACCAATGAAATTCAGTTTAAGAGAAGCCTACAGGATTTATTGGTGGCCAACTCCTTCTACTCCATTGATGAATTTCTCAGTAAAACCATCTGATATATATATATATATATATATATATATATATATATATATATATATAAAAGTACAATATAACTTCTGCACCGTTTCAGTGCAGTAATGTGTTCATTGTAAATAAGTATTATAGTAGTTGTATTACATGTTTATTACCTTACAAATAAATAAAAAACTTCTTTATTTTAAATTCAGTGCATTAGTATTTGTAAAATGACTCTTTCATATAGTGTTCATTAAAAAATGACGATCAATCCACTTGGGACCTGTGGAATGGTACATTAGCTTATTTGTTTTAGTTGTAAATATTTGTCATGTATTGTTGTTTTTTTGACATGTTCCACATCCTGGAGGACCTCCTCACTACGGATCAATTGGAATGAAAGTAAATCTAATCTAATCTAACAAGACTTGTACAGACAGACCCTATACAGCACGTGTGGACAACAATGGGAGCTATTTATAACAACACAAACAGAGTAAAATATACGGGGGGGGGGGGCGGAACCATACAAAATATTGACAGAGAAGATAAAAATCCCACTAGTTCTGGGAACGCTATGGCAGGATGGCGGCACGATGACGAGGGGATGGAGGAATACAGCGGAGTTTCTGCTGCATAAACTGCTCTTTGACGACGTTATCGATACAGACACACAATATCATACAACACTAAGAGAAACCTTACACACACCATGTAGCACGGCAACTGTCATCTGTCCTTTTGCGCAAGAAGAGGTTGCGCTAGCAATCTCAGAGCTCAAAAACAAGAAAGCACCTGGACCAGATGGTATCTACTCGGAAACACTGAAAAAAACTAGCACCGCAGATCACCCCATTCCTAACAACCTTACTGAACGATGCCTTACGGTTGGGCAGGGTACATACAGTATGGAAAACCTCCAAAGCAATCATTACTAAGAAATGAGCGGACAGAGATCCTTCAGATCCAAAGACGTAGGCCAATATACCTAATGAACATCCTCGCAAAGATTCAGGAGAAGTTACTGAGTAAGCGCTTGCAAACACACAGAGCTGTCGGTGGTATGAGCCAACACCAATTCGGCTTCAGAACTGGCAGATTAATAGATGATGCCATCAACGAGGTCCTACACATAGTTAATACTACAACACAGAAATACACCATGGGAATAATGATTGACATTGCCAGAGCATTCGATAATCCCTAGTGGCCCGCAATGTTTCAGAGGTTAAGACATCTGTAGGTACTACAGTCACTGTACAACAGTTTCCTGGACTACTGTAAAGACCAATAGTCGAATGCCAGATGGACAGCTGGAAAGTAATTAAAAGAATTACCAAAGGTTGTTCTCAAGCTCAAGGGCCGATCTGCGGCCCCATCTTCTGGTACATAACAATCGAACCCCTCCTACAACTGGATGGGAATGACAGGCCAGACAGAACTGTCGCCTATGCAGATGACTTATTAGTTGTAGCCAGTGAAAACAACAGAGCCCAGTTAGAAGAGAAAGCCAGTGGAATACTACAAACAATTACACAATGGCAACACAACAACAAACCCACGGTAGCCGAAAACAAAACAACATACACATTACTGAAAGGATCACTCCAGAATATCCTTCTGTTAAAATTGGGGACACAAACATCAAATGAGCACACGTTATGCGCTATCTTGGGGACACATACTAGATGAGAAATTGAATTTCCACGAACACATAGGGCTAACAACAGACAAAGCAGAAAAAATACTACACAAACTGGTGAGGCTAAATTCAAAACAGCACAGATTACCTCTGCCAGTCATACGGACATACCACTGTGCGCTCTTCGAATCAGTACTGAGCTTTGCAGCTAGCACGTGGGAACATATACTGAACCTGGTCACCAACAGAGCATCGGCCAGACGAGGGCAGAGAAGTGTCCTACTTAGGCTACCTGGAGCCTTCGGTACTACCTAATGGTTCAAATGGCTCTGAGCACTATGGGACTCAACTGCTGAGGTCATTAGTCCCCTAGAACTTAGAACTAGTTAAACCTAACTAACCTAAGGACATCACAAACATCCATGCCCGAGGCAGGATTCGAACCTGCGACCGTAGCGGTCTTGCGGTTCCAGACTACAGCGCCTTTAACCGCACGGCCACTTCGGCCGGCTCGGTACTACCTCAGCGGATGAACTGTGTATGGTGCTCGGAATATGCCTCACAGATATCAGAATGAAATTCAGAGCTGCAAGGTACTGGTTAAAGATGGGAAGAATGGATAAGGTACACACAATGACTGGTGTGCCGATAGAGACGATACGTCACCCTAAAAGTTGGCATTTGGATACATGGCAAGTTGAGTGGGATATAAGTAATAAGGGACGTAGACTGCACGATCCTCCCTGACATAAGGGAGTTGTTGAGAATGAATCATATCGATACCTGCCGCGGTATGGTACATTTCTTTCGGACACGGACCTCATCCCACGCACTTAAACCGCGTCAGTCTGAGGCACCTACATGCACACGCGGGGATGAAGGTTCCCCAGAACATTGTCTTTTTCTGCGGGAAACATGTGAACAATAGACATACACTACACTTAGACTACACAGAAACAGACGTAGATATATACAGAGCAATAAGAGACGAAGAACAATGGGCACATTTAAACATATTGATGAACAGTATTTCAAAAACAACACATGAAGAGTACACGATATAACAGACGTGCCTATGAGCAACGTGACAACAATCTACAGAGGGTGGACAGCGATACCCACAGTGACAGCGAAAACAGTGACAATGAGGAGGAACACGAGGAGGAAGCCGAGCTCGGACAGTAAATAAGAATAGATCTAGCCAAGAAATTACCAAATGCTGTACATGGATGGGCACTTAAAGTTTATACATAGGATTAGTAATAATTAGGATAAGCATTACTATTTCTCTACTCATAACCATTTGTGTGTGTATGCGTGTGTGTGTGTGTGTGTGTGTGTGTGTGTGTATCTGTATGTGTGACTGGCGGTCAACGGCTCGAAGAAACCATTCCGAGTTATTCACTGTCAGTCACATCTGGTGATGGCACCAACAAATCTGTCGTCTATCCTATCATGTTTTTATATTCGTCTTAAAAACAAACTTTTATTTATATTTCAACCTTAAATTATTGTTATCTTGAAATGTATTATTCTTTGTAAATATTGTAGATAAAATAAAAGAAAACTGCAAAAGATGAAAAACGAAAATTGTAAGATGTACGAAGTGTTTTAAAACATCAGGTAACAGATCTATAATTTGGCAATAAGTAAATAAATAATTACATAGTGTATCACCAGTAACAGGAGGTTCGAGAAAGTATGTAGCAGTGTGCCAAATGCAGAATTTATACAAATAATGTCTTCAGTGTGGGATCATTTTACAAAGAATTCATAGGAATAGGAAAATTCCATTAAATTTCGAAGAAAGCATGTTTACAAAAGATTTTTTCCAAGTTAAAATGTATGATTTTGCAATCCGACTACAATGCGAGATGTAGGAGAAAGTAACTGCTGAAAGAAATGTGGAACCAACATAATGTACATTTTCATCAGTGTTTAAACTAAAATTTGAGGAAATATTCCCAAAAATAATAAGTAGGTCACCAAGGGAATTATGAAATTCTCCAAACTCTTAAATACCTCAACTCTCTAAAAAGAAATCAAACTGAGCCAGATTCTCTAGATTACTATAAAAATACGAAAGAATACACAGGAAGATGTTGCTAGCAGCAAAGAAAGCTGTCGAATCCTGCCTAATCGTCGATTATGGGATGTTTAGGAAACCTGCTTTTTCGGATCGCTAGACAAACAATTCAAACAAATCGTTTTATTACCAAAATTAAATGACAATACTTGACTTTGTGAAATACACAGATGTGTCGCAAGCAAATGGCGACATGCAAAATAATCAATGTTCTTTAGTATAACAATTCCAAGATTGAGCTACGTAGAATGTACAAGCAAGTGAGCCTTGAGCAGCCGCTGGTGAAGTATTAGTGCAGCAGCAGTGCAGTAGCGAGTCGCATATTTAGCTTTCATATTTGTTTTGTAGTTTGATTCTTAATTTCATTCCGGGTGTTTGTGCACTTGCATATTTAATTACATAAAATCCTTGCGTTTTCTCGTATTTGAGCGGAGTAATATTGCTTACTGACATCCGTAGAGTATAAACTCGCGGAGTCGTTAGATATTAGCAGCAGGATGGATAGGGTGCGTGCGTGCTGTGTACGGGCGCAGGAGGAACTGGCCGCGGTTCGCGAGCAGCTGAGCGTGCTGTTGGCCACGCTCAGCCGCCTTCAGGCTGCTGCCTCGAGGTGCAGCGACGGCGGAGGGTCTGGCGCGTCACTTGAGACACCCCAGGTGTCGCTTGCTGCGTCCGCTGACTCACTCGCCGAGACACCTTCTAGTGTACCCGGCGCGTTGGGGCCGCCCTCACCTCAGGGTGAGAGGCGGACTGCAACGCGTTCGCGTCGCTCGAGGAGGAGGGCCAATGTGGAGGCTGGCCGGCTGGCCTCGCCCGTTCATCCTGTCAGTGGGCAGGTGACCGCTCCTTCAGCAGGGCCCGAGCAGGCACACGGGGGCAAAGGCTTGCTGGTTATTGGGTGCTCCAATGTTTCGCGGGTGATGGAGCCCCTTAGGGAAATTGCGTATAGGGCTGGAAAGAAGTTCAACGTGCACTCGGTTTGTCTGACGGGGGGGCTCATCCAAGATGTGGAGGCGGCCTTGTCTGCGGCTATCGAGCGTACGGGGTGCAGTCGTCTGCAAGTAGTTGTTCACGTCGGCACCAATGATGCCTGTCACTTGGGTTCTGAGGCGATCCTCAGTTCGTACAGGAGACTGGCGGATTTGGTGAAAACCGCTGGCCTCGTACGCAGGGTGCAAGCAGAGCTCTTCATTTGCAGTATCGTTCCCAATGTGGATCGGGGTTCTTTGGTTTGGAGCCGAGTGGAAGGTCTCAACCAGAGGCTTCGTCGAATCTGTGACGGTCTTGGCTGCAGGTTTCTAGACGTGCGCTATTGGGTGGGGAATTGTAGGACGCCCCTAGATAGGTCAGGTGTGCACTACACAAAGGAAGCGGCTGCTCGGGTAGCAGAGTACTTGTGGCGTGCACATGTTTTTTTTTTAGACTAGGTAGTAGTGCGAGGTGTCCTGATGAACACTCACCAGTCGACGTGCATCCAGGGAAATCAGGACGCGCTCGGTGTAAAGACACTTCAGCTATCAAGATGTTAGCAGTAAATTTTCAGAGTGTTAGGAATAAAGTTACTGAATTTACTGCCCTCCAGGAAGCGTGTGGCGCGCAAATAATTCTCGGGACTGAGACCTGGCTCAACCCTGAGATAGGAAGTTCTGAAATATTTAGTGAGGGTTGGAACGTGTATCTGGACACGTTTAACAGGGCTAGGAGAAATAAAGTTAATTGTTGGGTGTTATTACCGGCCACCAGGTTCCACCGTGACTGTTCTAGAATCATTCAAAGGGAGTCTACATTCTATATCGCAGAAGTACCCAGATCGTGCTGTATTAGTCGGAGGCGACTTCAACCTACCTAGTATGGACTGGGATGTCTATGGATTCATTACAGGTGGTACAGACTAGCCGTCGTGTGAATTACTTTTGAACACATTATCCGAAAACTGCCTTGAGCAGCTAAATCGACAGCCAACGCACAATGGAAATATTTTAGATCTGGTAGCCACGAACAGATCAGACCTCATCGACGGTGTCAGTGTTGAGACAGGGATTAGTGGTCATGATGTTGTCATTACGGCTATGGCTACGAAAGTTAAAAAGTCGGTCAAGAAGGGTAGGAGAGTATTCTTACTAGAAAGAACAGATAAGCAGTTGTTAGCGTCCCACTTAGTAAATGAATCGACTTCATTTACTTCCGGTACGATGGGCGTGGAAGAATTATGTGCAAATTTTAAACACATTGTAAATCACGCATTGGACAAGTTTGTGCCGAAAAAGTGGGTTATGGACGGAAAAGACCCACCGTGGTTTAACAGCCCAATTCGGAGAATGCTCAGGAAGCAAAGGCAGTTGCACTCGCGGTACAAGAAAGATCGGGAGAATGAGGACAGGCAAAAGTTAGTAAAGATTCGTGCTGCTGTAAAAAGAGCGATGCGCGAAGCATACAACCACTATCACCGTCATAGCTTAACAAAAGATCTTGCTGAAAACCCAAGGAAATTCTGGTCTTAATGTAAAATCGGTAAGCGGGTCGCAGGCCTCCATCCAGTCACTCACTGATCAGTCTGGCCTAGCAACAGAAGACAGCAAAACGAAAGCTGAAATTTTAAATTTAGCATTTCAGAAATCTTTCAAGCAGGAGGATCGTACAAACATACCGCCGTTTGAGTTTCGTACAGATTCCCGTATGGAGGACATAGTGTAGACATCCCTGGGGTTGTGAAGCAGCTGAATAGGTTGAAAATAAATAAATCGCCAGGTCCTGATGGGATTCCAATTCGGTTTTACAGAGAGTACTCTACTGCATTGGCTCCTTACTTAGCTTGCATTTATCGCGAATCCCTTGCCCAACGTAAAGCCCCGAGCGACTGGAAAAAAGCGCAGGTGACGCCTATATATACGAAGGGTAGAAGGACGGATCCTCAAAATTACAGATCAATATCCTCAACATCGGTTTGTTGCAGGTTCTCGAACATATTCTCAGTTCGAATATAATGAATTTCCTTGAGACAGAGAAGTTACTGTCCATGCATCAGCACGGCTTTAGAAAGCATCACTCCTGCGAAACGCAACTCGCCCTTCTTTCACATGATATCTTGCGAACCATGGATGAAGGGTATCAGACGGATGCCATATTCCTTGACTTCCGGAAAGCGTTTGACTCAGTGCCCCATTGCAGGCTCCTAACTAAGGTATGAGCATATAGGATTGGTTCCCAAGTATGTGAGTGGCTCGAAGACTTCTTAAGTAATAGAACCCAGGACGTTGTCGTCAATGGTGAGTGTTCATCGGAGGTGAGGGTATCATCTGGAGTGCCCCAGGGAAGCGTGATAGGTCCACTGTTGTTTTCTATCTACTTAAATGATCTTTTGGATAGGGTGGATAGCAATGTGCTACTGTTTGCTGATGATGCTGTGGTGTACGGGAAGGTGCCGTCGTTGAGTGACTGTAGGAGGATACAAAATGACTTGGACAGGATTTTTGCTTGGTGTAAAGAATGGCAGTTAACTCTAAATATAGATGAATGTAAATTAATGCAGATGAATGGGAAAAAGAATCCAGTAATGTTTGAATACTCCATTAGTGGTGTAGCGCTTGACACAGTCACGTCGATTAAATATTTGGGCGTAACATTGCAGAGCGATATGAAGTGGGACAAGCATGTAATGGCAGTTGTGGGGAGGGCAGATAGTCGTCTTCGATTCATTGGTAGAATTTTGGGAAGATATGGTTCATCTGTAAAGGAGACTGCTTATAAAACACTAATACGACCTATTCTTGAGTACTGCACGAGCGTTTGGGATCCCTATCACATCGGATTGAGGGAGGACATAGAAGCAATTCAGAGGCGGGCTGCTAGATTTGTTACTGGTAGGTTTGATCATCACGCAAGTGTTACGAAAATGCTTCAGGAACTCGGGTGGGAGTCTCTATAGGAAAGGAGGCGTTCTTTTCGTGAATCGCTACTGAGGAATCTGAGGCTCACTGAAGTACAATTTTACTGCCGCCAACTTACATTTCGCGGAAAGACCATAAAGATATGATAAGAGAGATTAGGGCTCGTACAGAGGCATATAGGCAGTCATTTTTCCCTCGTTCTGTTTGGGGGTGGAACAGGGAGAGAAGATGGTAGTTGTGGTACGTGGTACCCTCCGCCACACACCGTATGGTAGATTGCGGAGTATGTATGTAGATGTAGATGTAGACGAGCTTTGACACTTCTTTTCAGGTCGCTAATTTGGAAGCTTCTGTTGAACCGGGCCACGACCAGTCGGTCGCGGCGCTTATTTTCTGTTCGCTTAGAGGCCGCTGCTGTTGCGTTGTCGTTCTGGAAAGGGATCGGTCAGCGTGCGATTGACTGACGTCGTCTCACAGCCTTCTCTGCTCTAAAATTCCCGACTGGCGTGGTGGCGAATGACTTAACGCCGTAACATAGATTAGATTAGATCTAGATTAAATTAGTACTTGTTCCATAGATCATGAATACGACACTTCGTAATGATGTGGAACGTGTCAGGTTAATAAAAGGTGTCTACACAAGATATTACATTATACAAAATATTACATGACAGTCAATAGTTTTAATTTTTTTGTGGGGGTTGGGGAAATTACCCTCTTACTATATCTAAAAATTCATCTAATGAGTAGGAGTTTCCATTAAGAAATTCTTTTAATTTCCTTCTAAATCCTATATGGCTATCTGTCATAATTTTGATGCTACTAGGTAAGTGACCAAAGACTTTTGTGGCAGTATAATTTACCCCCTTCTGAGCCAAAGTTAGATTTAACCTTGAGTAGTGAAGATCATCCTTTCTTCTAGCGATGTAGCCATGTACACTGCTATTACTTCTGAATTCATTCGGATTGTTAATAACAAAGTTCATAAGTGAATATATACAGGGTGAGTCACCTAACATTACCGCCGAGCTAGTGTAATTGGTTAATACAAACCGTACAAAAATGCACGGAAGTGTGTTTTTTAACACAAACCTAGGTTTTTTTAAAAAATGGAACCACGTTAGTTTTGTTAGCACATCTGAACGTATAAACAAATACGTAATCAGTGCCGTTTGTTGCATTGTAAAATGTTAATTACATCCGGAGATATTGTAACCTAAAGTTGACGCTTGAGTACCACTCCTCCGCTGTTCGATCGTGTGTATCGGAGAGCACCGAATTACGTAGGGATCCAAAGGGAACGGTGATGGACCTTAGGTACAGAAGAGACTGGAACAGCACATTACGTCCACATGCTAACACCTTTTTATTGGTCTTTTTCACTGACGCACATGTACATTACCATGAGGGGTGAGGTACACGTACACACGTGGTTTCCGTTTTCAATTACGGAGTGGATTAGAGTGTCCCGACATGTCAGGCCAATAGATATTCAATGTGGTGGCCATCATTTGCTGCACACAATTGCAATCTCTGGCGTAATGAATGTCGTACACGCCGCAGTACGTCTGGTGTAATGTCGCCGCTCTCGCTTCCCACGCCCGGGTTCCCGGGTTCGATTCCCGGCGGGGTCAGGGATTTTCTCTGCCTCGTGATGGCTGGGTGTTGTGTGCTGTCCTTAGGTTAGTTAGGTTTAAGTAGTTCTAAGTTCTAGGGGACTTATAACCACAGCAGTTGAGTCCCATAGTGCTCAGAGCCATTTGAACCATTTAATGTCGCCGCAGGCTGCCACAATACGTTGTTTCATATCCTCTGGGGTTGTAGGCACATCACGGTACACATTCTCCTTTAACGTACCCCACAGAAAGAAGTCCAGAGGTGTAAGATCAGGAGAACGGGCTGGCCAATTTATGCGTCCTCCACGTCCTATGAAACGCCCGTCGAACATCCTGTCAAGGGTCAGCCTAGTGTTAATTGCGGAATCATGCTGATACCACATACGTCGACGCGTTTCCAGTGGGACATTTTCGAGCAACGTTGGCAGATCATTCTGTAGAAACGCGATGTATGTTGCAGCTGTTTGGGCCCCTGCAATGAAGTGAAGATCAATGAGGTGGTCGCCAATGATTCCGCACCACACATTTGCAGTCCACGGTCGCTGTCGCTCTACCTGTCTGAGCCAGCGAGGATTGTCCACGGACCAGTAATGCAAGTTCCGTAGATTCACTGCCCCGTGGTTTGTGAAGCCCGCTTCATCGGTAAACAGGTAGAACTGCAACGCATTCTCTGTTAATGCCCATTGACAGAATTGCACTCGATCATTAAAGTCATCACCATATAATTGCTGATGTAGCGATACATGAAACGGGTGAAAGCTTTGACGATGCAGTATGCGCATGACACCACTTTGACTCAGTCCACCGGCTCTCGCAATGTCCCGTGTGCTCATGTGTGGGTTCATGGCAACAGCAGCTAACACACCAACTGCACCCGCTTCTCCTGTGACGGGCCTGTTACGGACCCATTTGCGTGCTACGACCATACCTGTTGCATACAGTTGGCGGTAGATGTTTTGCAATGAGCGGCACGTTGGATGCTCTCTGTCCGGGTACCGTTCTGCATACACCCTGCAGGCTTCAGCTGCATTTCGCCGACACTCGCCATAGATGAGTATCATCTCCGCCTTTTCAGAGTTCGAATACACGATGGTCACAGTTCCTACAACACTACACTATCACAGACGTCTGGTAACACGGTGTACTACAGTTGGTCTGCGTGCGGAGACGAATGCAGAATAACAATAGCAGCAAGCGCTACATGCGGACACTGCGACAGCTAGACCAAACCACAACAGTGCACTACAGCCACACTCGTAAACACGGTCGTCATCGTCAACATGTCCCTGCAGATGCTGCTCGCCGACCGTGGCCCGTGTTTGTTACAACACGCAACTGAACGTCGGAGGTTTCAAGCGTCAACTTTAGGTTACAATATCTCCGGATGTAATTAACATTTTACAATGCAACAAACGGCACTGATTACGTATTTGTTCATATGTTCAGATGTGCTAACAAAACTAACGTGGTTCCATTTTAAAAAACGTAGGTTTGTGTTAAAAAACATACTTCCGTGCATTTTTGTATAGTTTGTATTAAACAATTACACTAGCCCCTCTCCTCACGTTCGGTCTGTGGAATCGGTTCGTCAGTATTTCATGTGGTTTACGAAATATATCCAGCGGTAACGTTAGGTGACTCACCCTATATAATATATATATTGCACTTTAAATAAGTGTCTGCAGGATGATCTGGGATGAGCTCCAGCAATAATTCTGATTACACGCTTTTGTGCTGTGAACACTCTTTTACTCAATGATGAGCTACCCCAGAATATGATGCCATACGAAAGCAGAGAATGAAAATAGGCGTGGTAAGTTAATTTGCTGAGAAATAAATCGCCAAAATTTGCAAATGACCCTAATAGCATAAGTGGCTGAACTCAAATGTTTCAGCAGATCTTCAGTGTGTTTTTTCCAGTTCAACCCCTCATCAATGCATACACCTAGAAATTTTGAATGTTCTACCTTAGCTACCGATTTCTGATCGAAGTCTATATTTATTAATGATGTTATTCCATTTACCATGTGGAACTGTATGTACTGTGTTTTGTCAAGGGTTAATGAGAGCCCATTTGCAGAGAACCACTTAATGATTTTCTGAAAAACATCGTTTACAATTTCACGCGTTAATTCTTGTCTGTTGGGTGTGATAGCTATACTTGTATCATAGGCAAAAAGTGCAAGCTTTGCATCTTCGTGAATATAGAATGGCAAGTCATTAATATAAATTAAGAACAGCAGAGGACCCAAGACCGAACCTTGTGGCACCCCATTCCTGATTGTTCCCCAGTTTGAGAAACTAACAGTTTTTTGCATATTATGTGAACTGCTTATTTTAACTTTCTGCACTCTTTCAGTTAGGTATGATTTAAACCATTTGAGTGCTGTCCCATTCATACCACAGTACTTGAGCTTATCTAGAAGTATTCCATGATTTACACAATCAAAAGCCTTTGAGAGATCACAAAAAATTCCAATGGGTGACTTTCGGTTACTCAGAGCATTTAATATTTCATTAGTGAAAGTATGTATAGCATTTTCCGTTGAAAAGCCTTTCTGGAAACCAAACTGACATTTTGTTAAAACTTTATTTTTTACAATGGTGTGAAGCTAATCTACAATACATTACTTTTTCAAGAATTTTGGATAATGCAGTCAGAAGAGAGATTGGGCGGTAGTTGTTGACATCAGACGTATCCCCTTTTTTATGCAGTTGTATATCAATTACATACTTCAGTCTATCTGGGGAAACACCCTGCTTCAGAGAGCTATTATATATGTGGCTAAGAATCCCATTTATCTCTTGGGAACAAACTTTTATTATCCTGCTGGAAATGCCATCAGTTCCATGTGAGCTTTTATTCTTGAGAGCGTTTATTATCTTCCTAATTTCAGAAGGAGAGGTGGGTGGAATTTCAATTGTATCAAATGGTGTGGGTAAGGCCTCTTCCATTAACTGCCTTGCTTCTTCTAATGAACATTTAGATCCTATTTTCTCTACAACATTTAAAAAATGATTATTCAAAGTGTTTTCGACTTCCGGTTTGTTGTTTGTCACGTTTCCATTCGCTTTGATGATAATGCAGTCATCCTGTACTCTTAGTTGCCCTGTCTCCCTTGTAATAATATTCCAAATTGTTTTGATTTTTTTATCAGATGTATTAATCTCAGACATGATGCACATGCTTCTGGACTTTTTAATAACCTTTCTTAATGTAGCACAGTAGTTATTATAATATTTGGCTCTTTCTGGGTCATTACTCTTTCTTGTTAGATACAGTTCCCTTTTGTGGTTACAAGATATTTTTATTCCTTTAGTGAGCCAAGATTTTTTGCATGTTTTCTTGTAATTAGATTTAACTACTTTATTGGGGAAATAGTTTTCAAATTGTCTTACAAGTGTATCAAAGCCACGAATGTCAGTATCGTAAGGAATGTGGGCAATAAAAGCAAAGCAATTTGGACTGCTGATAAGCGAGGTAGCAGGAAGGAGAGATCGGAGAAGAATAAATTTCAAATAAGACGTAAAAGAGGCGGCTTAGTGTGACTGTGGGGGTCGCGAGTTTTCTGCCAGGAGGTGGGAAGGCGTGGACAGCACTCGACTCCCGATGGCAAACACAAAGCCTTTATTTCAGTGACAAGTCATTACAATTGCTGGATGGCCCTCAGGGTGAGTTTTTATCTCCTCGTAATACACCAGCGGAGACGGTGGATAATGGAAGGTATCGGGAGCGCGTGTTGCTGATCTGGCGAGTGGGGAATGCGCCACTGCGACGCCTTCGGGGCTCGAGGCTCGGCGGCGCCGGGTGGCACAGGTCGTACGTCATTCTACTGTCCAGAGGACCCAGACACAGCCACAGACGCTGATATAGATGCAGACATAGAAAAATTTACAAATACAATAACAACATTAGACACAGACTCATAGCACACGTAAAATAGATACACTGAAGAGCCAAAGAAGCTGGTTCACGTGCCTAATATCGTGTAGGGCCCCCACGAGCACGCAGAAGTGCCGCAACACGACGTGGCATGGACTCGACTGATGTCTGAAGTTGTGCTGGAGGGAACACACCATGAATCCTGCAGGGCTGTTAATAAATCCGTAAGAGTACGAGGGCGTGGAGATCTCTTCTGAACAGCGCATTCGAAGGCATCCTAGATATCCTCAATAATGTTCATGTCTAGCGAGTTTGGTGGCCAGTGGATGTGTTTCAACTCAGAAGAGTGTTCCTGGAGCCACTCTGTAGCAAATCTGGACGTGTGGGGTGTCGTATTGTCCTGCTGGAATTGCCCAAAACCGTTGGAAAGCACAACGGACCAGAATGGATGCAGGTGATCAGACTGGATGCTTACGTACGTGTCACCTGTCAGAGTCGTATCCAGACGTATCAGGGGTCCTATATCACTCCACCTGCACACGCCCCATACCATTACAGAGCCTCCACCAGCTTGAACAATCCCCTGCTGACATGCAGGGTCATTGGATTCATGAAGTTGTCTCCATACCCGTACACGTCCATCCGCTCGGTACAATTTGAAACGAGACTCGTCCGACCAGGCAAGATGTTTCCAGTCATCAACAGTCCAATGTCGGCGTTGACGGGCCCAGGAGAGGCGTAAGGTTTTGTGTACTGCAGTCATAAAGTGGGCTTTCGGCTCCGAAAGTCTATATCGATGATGTTTCGTTGAATTGTTGGCACGCTGACACTTGTCACTGGTCCAGCATTGAAATCTGCAGCAATCTGCGGAAGGGTTGCACTTCTGTCACGTTGAACGATTCTCTTCAGTTGTCGTTGGTCCCGTTCTTGCAGGATCTTTCTCCGGCCGCAGCGATGTCGGAGATTTGATGTTTTGCAGGATTCCTGATATTCACGGTACACTCGTGAAATGGACGTACGGGAAAATTCCCGCTTCATCGCTACCTCGGAGATGCTGTGTCCCATCGCTTATGCGCCGACTATAACAGATTCACTTAAATCTTGATAACCTGCCATTGTAGCAGCAGTATCCGATCTAACAACTGCACCAGACAAATGGCTCTGAGCACTATGGGACTTAACATCTGAGGTCATCAGTCCCCTAGAACTTAGAACTACTTAAACCTAACTAACCTAAGGACAGCACACAACACCTAGTCATCACGAGGCAGAGAAAATCCCTGACCCCGCCGGGAATCGAACCCGGGAACCCGGGCGTGGTGCACCAGACACTTGCTGTCTTATATAGGCGTTGCCGACTGCAGCGCCGTATTCTGCCTGTTTACATATCTCTGTATTTAAATACGCATGCCTATACTAGTTTTTTTTGGCACTTCAGTGTAAATAAGGTAATTACCAGAAAAGCAGCGATAGCACGTGATTGGATCACGTAACTGAACTGCACTTTAAATATGATAATTAAATAATGTAAAAGAAAATGTCTAATATATGGAATGAGATAATAATTACATCTAAAGAATACGCCATATATCTACATATACATCATACTCGCAAAGCCACTTAATGGTGTGTGGCGGAGGGTACTTTTCGTACCACTAACTGAGCCCCCCAACCCTGTTCCATTTGCGAATGGTGCGTGGGAAGAATGATTGTCGGTAACCCTCTGTATTGCCTCTAATTTCTCGAATTTTCTCCTCGTGGTCATTCTGCAGATCCCTACCAGATATGACTAATAGGAGAGATAGAGAAGATCCGACAAAGAGCGGCACGTTTCCGCATGGGATCGTTTAGCCGGTGTGAGATCGTTACGGAGATGCTTAACAAATTCCAATGGCAGACGTTACAAGAGAGAAGCTTTGCATTACGGGGGGATTTGTTATTGAAATTTCGAGAGAGTACTTTCCGGGAAGAGTTGGAAAACATATTACCCCCCCCCCCCCCCACTTAGGTTAGTTAGGTTTAAGTAGTTCTAAGTTCTAGGGGACTGACGACCACAGATGTTAAGTCCCATAGTGCTCAGAGCCATTTGAACCATTTTTTGTATGATGACCCTTCTTAAAACGGGAATGACCTGTACTTTCTTCCAGTCACTAGGTACTCTTCGTTGTTCAAGCGATCTACGATAAATTACTGTAGAAGGGGAGCAAGTAGTTTCACATAATCTTTGTAGAGTCTTATAGGTATCTCATCTGGTCCGGGCGCCGTTCCACTACTAAGCGGTTGTAGCTGTCTTCCTATACCGCGAGCGGTTATCTCAGTATCCGTCACTTCAACGTTCGTTGAAAGGAGGGGCCGTGTTACGATCTCCCGCAGTGAAACAATTTCGGAAGACCGAATTCAGTATTTCGGCCTTCTTTGTGTTATCTTCTGTTTCGGTGCCAGTATGCTCGCTGAGTAAATGAATACATAATTTTGACCCACATACCAAAACCTCTCAGAGTTTTTACTCAGATCCGTTGACAAAGTTTTACTTTCAGAGTAACTGAACGCTTCTCTCATTGCTCTCTTTACGCTCATTTTCGCTTCGTTCAGCTTCCGTTTATCAGCTAGGTTTCTACTTCTCCTGAATCTGAGAGGAAGTTCTCTTTGTTTACATAGTAGTTTCCTAAGACGGCTGTTGACCCATGGTGGGTCTTTCCCATACCTTAAGACCTTACTCGAAACATACTTGTCTACGGCATACTGCACGATTTCTTCGAATTTTTTCCATTTGTTTTCCACAGCTTCGTCCTCATCACCGAATATTTGATGGTGACTGCTCAGATACTCTGAAATTTGTATCCTGGCACTCTTTCTAAGCAAAGAATATCTTCCCACTATTGTTAACAGTCTTTGTAAGACCCCTTGTCATACATACTATCACAGCCTTATGATCACTGATACCTTCTTTACGTGAACTGATTCGATAAGTTCAGGTCAGTTTGTTGCCAGGAGGTCTGAGGTGTTACCTCACGAGTTGGTTCTCCATCTGCCCAAAGTAATTTTCAGACAAGACACCCAGAACAACGTCACACGAATCCCTGTCTCTGGCACCAGTTTTGATAGCATGACACTCCCAATCTATACCTGGCAAGTTGAAGTCACTCCCTATTAGAACGGCATCAGCAGGAAAGTTATTAACGATAATCTGCAAGTTTGCCTGAAGCGCTGTACCACTAGAGCCCCTGACCCAGGCGGTCTATAAGAGCATCCGCTTACCATTTCTGACCGATCTTTGATACTTAACTTCACCCAGATTAATTGACATTCGGAAACCGTGATAACCTCGCTAGATTTTATCGAATTCTACATCTACGTCTACATTTATACTCCGCAAGCCACCCAACTGTGTGTGGCGGAGGGCACTTTACGTGCCACTGTCATTACCTGCCTTTCCTGTTCCAGTCGCGTATGGTTCAAGGGAAGAACGACTGCCCGAAAGCCTCCGTGCACGCTCGAATCTCTCTAATTTTACATTCGTGATCTCCTCGGGAGGTATAAGTAGGGGAAGCAATATATTCGATACCTCATCCAGAAACGCAACCTCTCGAAACATGGACAGCAAGCTACACCGCGATGCAGAGCGCCTCTCTTCCACAGTCTGCCAATTGAGTTTGCTAAACATCTCCGTAACGCTATCACGCTTACCCAATAACCCTGTGACGAAACGCGCCGCTCTTCTTTGGATCTTCTCTATCTCCTCTGCCAAGCCGACCTGGTATGGATCCCACACTGATGAGCAATACTCAAGTATAGGTCGAACGAGTGTTTTGTAAGCCACCTCCTTTGTTGATGGACTACATTTTCTAAGTACTTTCCCAATGAATCTCAACCTGGCACCCGCCTTACCAACAATTAATTTTATATGATTATTCCACTTCAAATCGTTCCGCACGCATACTCCCAGATATTTTACAGAAGTTACTGCTACCAGCGTTTTTTCCGCTATCATATAATCATACAATAAAGGATCCTTCTTTCTATGTATTCTCAATACATTACATTTGTCTATGTTAAGCACTACTGTACTGCAATAAACACGCCGTCACCATTGGCGACTAACCTATCCTTACGGTAAATACCCCAATCTGAACTTAGGATTTCGTTGCTATTAACGTCTGGTTCCAACCAACTTTCTGTTCCTAATATCATCTGTGGATTATAAATTTCAGTAAGCGATGTTAATTCTGGGAACTTTCCTTGGATGTTCCTGCAGTTTACTAAAATCATGTTACCCTTTTCTGTCTCTGATCTGCGACGATGTACGTTCTCTGAGGACACTGTGGCTAATTTATCAGGCAAATCGTCTTTGATTCCACGAGAGGGTTTCTCTGACCTAAAAAAGCCCCATGCGCATGTCATACGTACTCCGCTACCCTAGTAGCCACTTCCTGTGCGTATTGCTCGCCTGACCTATTAAGGGAACCCCTACAATTCTGTACTCGATGGCGGAGGCTGAGAAATTCGCATCCGATACCGTCGCAGAAGCGACTGTGCCTCTGGTTTAGACCTTCCACTCTGCTCCAAGGCTGAGGACCGTGATCAGCTCTGGATACGATGCTGGATACAGCTTAGCCTGCGCCCCGCATGCGATGCTAGTTGCCTTCACCAAATCAGCTGTAAGTAGGCTGTTTAGGCTTTTATGTTGGTAACGCCACGTAGCGCTCTGTATGAAAATCACTGGCTGTGCTGTGTGCAGTCTGTGACTGGTTGGCATTGTTAGAATATTCGCTATTGTAGTGTTGGGCAGCTGGATGTGAACAGCGCGTAGCGTTGCGCAGTTGGAGGTGAGCCGCCAGCAGTGGTGGATGTTAGGAGTGAGATGGCGGAGTTTTGAGAGCGGATGATCTGGACGTGTGTCCATCAGAGAGAGTAAATTTGTAAGATTGGATGTCATGAAATGATATATATATATATATATATATATATATATATATATATTACGTCTTTTGAACACTATTAAGGTAAATACATTGTTTGTTCTCTATCAAAATCTTTCATTTGCTAACTATGCCTATCAGTAGTTAGTGCCTTCAGTAGTTAGAATCTTTTATTTAGCTGGCAGTATTGGCACTCGCTGTATTGCAGTAGTTCGAGTAACGAAGATTTTTGTGAGGTAAGTGATTCATGAAAGATATAGGTTATTGTTAGTCAGGGCTATTCTTTCGTAGGGATTATTGAAAGTCAGATTGCGTTGCGCTAAAAATAGTGTGTGTCAGTTTAGTGATGATCAGAATAAGTAAAGAGAGAAATGTCTGAGTACGTTCAGTTTTGCTGTTTGAAAATCAAATAACATAAGGGGTTTACCAGCACAGTAATTCATTAATTTTTCTAAGGGGACGTTTCACAGCCATCGGCCGAAAGGGGCCGAGGCAGGCGTCATTGGTGCCGACATGTGCCACTACATCAGCCGGCTGCACGCAGTGCGCTCGATAGGCCCCGGCAGCACCACTTCCACATCACGGGCGAGACCTCCGGTAAACGTACTGAGTGCACACTGGTATTCTTTCCTGCCTTGCCTGCTATCTCCCTGAGCGGCCTCATCACCTGTCTAACATTGGAGCTCCCAATGACAAACATACCCACCCCTTGAACTTGTCCAGACTGGGTAGGAAAATCGGCCGATGATCCAGCAGGGGAGGCATCCCGTGCTAGCTCAGAGTTTTCATCAACACTAGGTAACACCTTGTACCTGTTACTAAGGCGCAGGGAGCCAGCCGTGCTACCTGCTCCCTCTTTCGCCTTCCGCCCAGTAATACGCGAACTCACCATTGTCTACCACCCACTCCTGAATGAGGACAGACCGGTCAGGTGTTGCAAGCAGAGGGTGCAGCGACACCCGGGTCACCAGGGGATTCCAGAGGTGTCGCAGGTCTCGTCCCCCACACCCCAATATTAAAAAAAATGCCTCTGAGCACTATGGAACTTAACATCTGAGGTCATCAATCCCCTAGAACTTAGAACTACTTAAACCTAACTAACCTAAGGACACCACACACATCCATGCCCGAGGCAGGATTGAACCCCAATATCGCCGGAACTTTGAGCATTAGACAGAAGCATGTCGACCGTAGTCAACGCTGTTTCCAGCTGTTTACGGACAGCGGCAAATTCTCCTTGTGTTCACTCACAATAAGCACAGATCCTATCCATATCGTAGTGCGTGAAAATAGATATAAGATCTCAAATGGCGCCACTGAGTTTGGAATGTACGCAAAATGTAACCAGGAGAATAAAGGTATACTGAAAACTGCTCTGCAGATTTCTCACTGAGACCGCAAGATCTTAAACAGAAATAAATTTCTCTACTGACGTTGATATATCTGTAGTTAGCTTGTTACTAGAATCTCTGCTTAACCCAAATCTACTGCACGAGATAAGTATGCAAACTAGAATGCACTGATCTAAAGTATATGCTGTGAACCATCACGAGATTTAAATTTAGTGGCGCGACGTGGCGGTCTGACGGCGGAAAAATTGCACTAGGAAGCCGCCTTACAAAAGGATATGCAGGCAAAAACAAAAACTAATAGTAATTTGGCAACCACTAGTCTACACAGTAAATTACACGGGTATAGTTCACTTGTTTGCATAAGCACGTGAAAGAAAGAGAAACTCAACTAGATTTCAGCGTATCAGACATCTGCTGCTCTGCTAGCGCTTGCTGGCGCGTCTGCTCGGCTCAGCGTTTGCTGGTGCCTACGGGGAGACGACGCTTATAAAGTTCTGAGACTTCTCTCCCGCCTATGGCACTACTCATGCTCACAAACATACGACATAACAGCACATATACAACATGTGGAACTTCATCTAGTTATAGGACCATAAATAGTGCAGTCTGCAGCCGGCCGGGGTGGCCGAGCGGTTCTAGGCGCTTCAGTCTGGAACCGCGCGACCGCTACGGTCGCAGGTTCGAATCCTGCCTCGGGCATGGATGTGTGTGATGTCCTTAGGATAGTTAGGTTTAAGTAGTTCTAAGTTCTAGGCGACTGATGACCTCAGATGTTAAGGGCCATAGTGCTCAGAGCCATTTTTGAGTGCAGTCTGTATGCTCTACATAAGCACGTAAAAGACATAATAAGTAGTACGAGTTTCTTAGACAGTAAACATAAATACACATAGAGTCACTCTTGACATTTTTCATTTAGTAATGTAAGAAGTCATAATTTTGTGCGCTACTTCATGTAGGACAGGCTCGATGTTCCTGCCGAGGCCCTCCCACCTGGAATAGCAACCGAAGCATAATTCATGTTATATTTTGTTTTAACAAATGGTTCAAACGGCTCTGAGGACTATGGGACTTAACATCTGAGGTCATCAGTCCCCTAGAACTTAGAACTACTTAAACCTAACTAACCTAAGGACATCACACACATCCATGCCCGAGGCAGGATTCGAACCTGCGACCGTAGCAGCAGCGTGGTTCCGGACTGAAGCGCCTAGAACCGCTCGTCCACAACGGCCGGCTTTTGTTTTAACAGTAAAACGTTACAGATCGTCCCTTTTCTATCTTTCTATTATTTTCTTCTAAATTGCTAACATTAATTTTATTATTTTAACACTCCATTTCCTACGACTAACTTAATTTTCTTTGTAACTCTTTATTATTGGCCTTGTTTTATTGCTCAAAAGTCCGGCCCCGGTAGCTGAATGGTCAGCGTGACGGACTGTCAATCCTCTGAGCCCGGGTTCGATTCCCGGCTAGGTCGGGGATTTTTCTCCTCCCACGGACTGAGTGTTGTGCTATCCCTATCGACTGCAGGTCGCCGAAGTGGCGTCACATTGAAAGACCGGCACCCGGCGAACGGCCTGTCCGACGGGGGGCCCTAGCCATGCGATTGAATTAAAAATTAAATCAAAATTGGTCAAAACAAATTTTGCTGATATGTGGAACGGTATACTACCACAAGTAAAATTGTATTACGTACGATCTGCTTTTTAAAATACCAGGCAGCAGGTTTTTAAATATGCAATACGTGAAATGAGATGCCCAGCTGCATCCAACCATGATGGGCTGGCCTGCGGTCGTTAAGTATGCTTCCTCTCCGCTGGTGCCTGCTGGTTTCTTCTGGTCAGTCGGACGAAATCTGCGCCACGGGTCGATGCCCCCGTCTAATGTAAGCGGGGCACGGTTACCGCACCCCGTGTCGTCACTTCGGTGTGGAGTGCGCCATCGATTGCTAAATAACCCACCTGTTGTCATTCTCGTTTCGCCAACTTCTTTTGTGACTCAGCTGGTCAGCGGTCCATTTACGATACGCCCTCGTCCTCTCGGGCTGCTGACACAAGTCACAGTACTTCTTCAAACCTTTCTAACGTTTCTAACCAACTTAATCATTTTTCCCTCTTCAAAGAGCTAGAGGAGTGTTAACTTGTAACACGGGAAAATTGGCCAATTTCGTACACAGATACTTCAACAGCATTGCAATAAAAATACAGCAAAACTTTCCAGAATTATTCACACTACATGTTACTCAACAGAGTCAGTGGTGTTTCCTGCTACACAGTAGGAAGTCAGTACCGTAGTGCACAGCTTAAAAAATGAAAAAAAAAATCCTGTGGCTGGGATGAAATTCCAAAATGTGTGCTCTAAGAATGCTTAGATAACATAAAGGGACCACCAATAGACATTGTAAATGAATAATCAGTTCAGGTACCTTTCCTGAGCAAGCCAGAGTTTTTCTGAGACACAAAATGAGTGGTACTAAAAATAGAGAAAACTATAGACCTGTATCGTTATCATCTTCAGTTTCAAGATAATAGAATCTGTCGTGAAAGGTAGACTAATGAACTTGATAAATATAACTTCCTAATGAAATCACAATTCGATTCAGGAAAATTTGGAAATTTGTGGTAAGGTCTTATGGAACCAAACTGCAGAGGACATCGGTCCCTAAGCTTATACACTACTTAATCACTCTTCGGTGAAGGTATGTTCTCGAAACTTTAACAATTACAATGGAAGCCCTGGATAGAGCTGATTGCTCGACAGGAATTTTTTTAGATTTGCTCAATTTGTTCGACACAGTAGGTCATAAAATACTTCTCCCCAAACTAGAGGCACTAGGATTAAGAGAGGTCATAAACAGGTGGATCCAGTCATATCTCATGAATAGAGTACGTAAAGCAGGAATTTCACAGAACAATAGAAATCACAGTAGCATAGAGAAACATCTACCAGATGCCAAACGTAACAACACAGGAGCTCCACAGCGAATATGTTGGGTCGAGTTCTATTAACGACTTGCCAGAGAATGTCATGCAGAGAGACTAATTTTTGTTTGAATTTGATAGCAACATAACAATCACAGATAAGACTCCAGATCTACTGTCGTGCAAAGACATTGACATGGTAAGAGATAAATGGTCGTAGAAGAGTAAAGTAACATTTAACATTAAGAAACGAAAACAATAACAACAACAATAACAATATTAAATTAAATTTTAATGATGACTTGGTTAGTTGTGTAATTATCACAGAATTTTTAACTATGGGTACATATAACTAACTGAAGAGGAGAGAAGATACCACGAGAATTTCATCTGCATGCTATGCTCTACATCTACATCCATACTCCGCAAGCCACCTGACGGTGTGTGACGGAGGGTACCCTGAGTACCTCTATCGGTTCTCCCTTCTATTCCAGTCTCGTATTGTTCGTGGAAAGAAGGATTGTCGGTATGCTTCTGTGTGGGCTCTAATCTCTCTGATTTTATCCTCATGGTCTCTTCGCGAGATACACGTAGGAGGGAGCAATATACTGCTTGACTCTTCGGTGAAGGTATGTTCTCGAAACTTTAACAAAAGCCCGTACCGAGCTACTGAGCGTCTCTCCTGCAGAGTCTTCCACTGGAGTACTAGCATCGATATGCAATAGCAGTTGTCTCAGAGTTACTTATTACGCATTTGTTCACCCAGTCACTAGATATGGAATCATTTTCTGTGGCTCAAACATACAAAACATAGAAAAAATTTCAAATTACAAAAGAGTGCTCTTAGAATAATAGGCCTAATTAAAAATGATAAGCAGGCTCACTGTCTGGACTTATTTAAAGAGGAAAAGTTCTCAAACTACAAAAAAGGGCTCTGAGAATAATAACTAAAAAGAATAAGCATGCTCATTGTCTGGAATTATTTAAAGAGGAAAGTTTTTTAAACTACAAGAGATAGTCTTAGAATAATAACTGAAAACAATAAGCAGGGTCATTGCAAATTATTTAGTAAGGTAGGATTCTGGACTATCCCCTGTGAATACTTTTCCAAACATTAGTGTATATCAATAAAATATATTTCACTTGCCCGAGAAAGGCAAAGGTCCCGAGTTCGAGTCTCGGTCCGGCACACAGTTTTAATCTGCCAGGAAGTTTCATATTTCACTATGTTAAAACAGCTCTACACACAAACATTACACAAAAAACCAGCGAATGCCTGAACCTAGAAAGAAAACACAAAGTGAAAACTCAAAATGGTATCAAATACCAGGGAGTAAAGCTATATAATAAGTTACCTCAAGAAGTTAGTGAAACTTCTGAAATGTTGTTTTTGTTGTGGTCTTCAGTCCTGAGACTGGTTTGATGCAGCTCTCCATGCTACTCTGTCCTGTGCAAGCTTTTTCATCTCCCAGTACCTACTGCAACCTACATCCTTCTGAATCTGCTTAGTGTATTCATCTCTTGGTCTCCCTCTACGATTTTTACCCTCCACGCTGCCCTCCAATACTAAATTGGTGATCCCTTGATGCCTCAGAACAAGTCCTACCAACCGATCCCTTCTTCTGGTCAAGTTGTGCCACAAACTTCTCTTCTCCCCAATCCTATTCAATACTTCCTCATTAGTTATGTGATCTACCCATCTAATCTTCAGCATTATTCTGTAGCACCACATTTCGAAAGCTTCTATTCTCTTCTTGTCCAAACTATTTATCGTCCATGTTTCACTTCCATACATGGCTACACTCCATACAAATACTTTCAGAAACGACTTCCTGACACTTAAAACTATACTCGATGTTAACAAATTTCTCTTCTTCAGAAACGCTTTCCTTGCCATTGCCAGTCTACATTTTATATCCTCTCTACTTCGACCATCATCAGTTATTTTGCTCCCCAAATAGCAAAACTCCTTTACTACTTTAAGTGTCTCATTTCCTAATCTAATTCCCTCAGCATCACACGACTTAATTCGACTACATTCCATTATCCTTGTTTTGCTTTTGTTGATGTTCATCTTATATCCTCCTTTCAAGACACTGTCCATTCCATTCAACTGCTCTTCCAAGTCCTTTGCTGTCTCTGACAGAATTACAATGTCATCGGCGAACCTCAAAGTTTTTATTTCTTCTCCATGAATTTTAATACCTACTCCGAATTTTTCTTTTGTTTCCTTTACTGCTTGCTCAATATACAGATTGAACAACATCGGGGAGAGGCTACAACCCTGTCTTACTCCCTTCCCAACCACTGCTTCCCTTTCATGTCCCTCGACTGTTATAACTGCCATCTGGTTTCTGTACAAATTGTAAATAGCCTTTCGCTCCCTGTATTTTACCCCTGCCACCTTTAGAATTTGAAAGAGAGTATTCCAGTCAACATTGTCAAAAGCTTTCTCTATGTCTACAAATGCTAGAAACGTAGGTTTGCCTTTCCTTAATCTTTCTTCTAAGATAAGTCGTAAGGTCAGTATTGCCTCACGTGTTCCAGTGTTTCTACGGAATCCAAACTGATCTTCCCCGAGGTTGGCTTCTACTAGTTTTTCCATTCGTCTGTAAAGAATTCGTGTTAGTATTTTGCAGCTGTGACTTATTAAACTGATAGTTCGGTAATTTTCACATCTGTCAACACCTGCTTTCTTTGGGATTGGAATTATTATATTCTTCTTGAAGTCTGAGGGTATTTCGCCTGTTTCATACATCTTGCTCACCAGATGGTAGATTTTTGTCAGGACTGGCTCTCCCAAGGCCGTCAGTAGTTCCAATGGAATGTTGTCTACTCCGGGGGCCTTGTTTCGACTCAGGTCTTTCAGTGCTCTGTCAAACTCTTCACGCAGTATCATATCTCCCATTTCATCTTCATCTACATCCTCTTCCATTTCCATAATATTGTCCTCAAGTACATCGCCCTTGTATAGATCCTCTGTATACTCCTTACACCTTTCTGCTTTCCCTTCTTTGCTTAGAACTGGGTTTCCATCTGAGCTCTTGATATTCATACAAGTCGTTCTCTTATCTCCAAAGGTCTCTTTAATTTTCCTATTTCCTTCTGAAATAGACAGCTAAAAATACTGTTAAAAGTCAAAAATATTATGCAGTGAAAGGTTTTTTACACGAAGTATAACAAAGGGAGCAACTAACAACAATATGCAAAACTTATACACTGCAACCTTTTTTTAGTGCTGTCAGTTACTGTAAATAGCATATTGTGTTGTATGTTTTTATCTTTTCGGTTGCTCTGTCCAGTTACGAGTATCGTTTATTGTGTTACCATGTACATGAATTTGGTAAAAAGTAGTCGCAACACTGCCTTACCATCATTGATGTGCGTCACATGGCAGACCTACTGTCTGTAGCTGATAGCAGAAGGTCAGTTGAAGCAGTGCAAAGTACGGCGACAGCTGTGTTTGAGTCACTGCTATGGGTACTGTCTGAAAGTACGCCACGCCATTCAAGCGCCCTAACAATATGTTTAGGAAACAAGAACGATGTGTGTGGATCAAGACTGAAGTAGCACATGGCCAGAGCTCACAACAAGGTTTCCTTCTAGCACTTTATCCCATCACCCTTCACGACAACGCAGGCGCCACATGATGAACCCCGTGCGGGAGCACTTGCGTACACAGGAATGGGAGATTCTTGAACATCCACCGTATTCACCAGATGTGAGTCCGAGCGATTACGATCTGTTTGCCAAAATGAAGGAACCTCTGGACCTCTTAGAGCCCACGCTACAGCACAAGAGTTGCTAGACATCAACAGAGATGGACGCGCTGACGCTGTACGGCGCCTTCCGTCAGTGTGAGGGAAGGCGACAGAAATGCAGGGCGATTACATTGAGGGCATGTAATACGGCGAACATCCGTCAATAAAGTCCGGTATGAGTTGTAGTCGCGTTGCCACTATTTTTTATCCAACCCATGAACATTATGTATACTTGTCATTTACGAGCATATCTAAATACATTTACCCATTATGTATATATACCTGACATAAACCAATTCATGCACATGATCAATTATTGATAAATAAATATAAATATACCTGACATAACCCATTTCATGCACATGATCAATTATTGATAAATAAATATAAATATATAAGGAGCCGTCAAATGCAAACGAGACAGATGGAAAAAGTAAGTAAACTGTTTATTATTTCGATAGTAATCTCCATAACCGTTAACAGATTTATCCTACTGTGAGACAAGACAGTTAATGAAACTTGCTGGCAGATTAAAACTGTGTGCCGGACCGAGACTCGTACCCGGGACCTTGCCTTTCGCAGGCAAGTGCTTTGAAGCTGTTTGGACGGATCGTGAGTCGTGCTCGGTTAGCTCAGATGGTAGCGCACTTGCCCGCGAAAGTTCAGCCGAAGCTCTGAGGACGGGTCGTGAGTCTCGCTCGGGTATCTCAGATGGTAGAGCACTCGCCCGCGAAAGGCAAGGTCCCGAGTTCGAGTCTCGGTGCGACACACAGTTTTAATCTGCCAGGAAGTTTCATATCAGAGCACACTCCGCTGCAGAGTGAAAATCTCATTCGGCAAGACAGTTAATGCCTTCATGGAAAAATGTTTGCGGTTTCCTACAGTTCCATAATTGTACCCAGCATCCACCTCTTCGACAGATGCAAATCGACAGCCACAAGTAACTTCCTTCAGGACCACAAAAATATAAAAATGGCTTGGGGACGGATCAGGACTGAATGGAGGATGTATAAGGGCTTCCCAGCGAGACGTCTGAAGCAACCTTGGGAACTTGTGGGTGGGCATTATCCTGCAACAAAATGATGCCGTCTGTCAACATTCCTGGGCGTCTGGACTTGATGGCGCGCTTCAATTTTTGTCAAGAGTTCACTTATCAATGTGCGCTAGTTGCATTAGTTGTCGCGCCGTATTCCAGAAAGTCAATGAGCAGAGGGGCATTGTGTTGTGGACTGGCAAGACAGCCAATCCACTATGACAGGAAGCCGAAAGGCACGCGTTTAAGCTCACGCAGGCTGGCGTGAGGTCTGGAAAATGACAAGGAATTGAGACCAGCAAAAAAGGTACGTAGCTTCTGGAATACTTAACTTCAATCCATCCATCCACACGTAAGCGATGAAGCGGAGCTGAAATGGAAGAGGCGTGGCGCACATAGCGATGATAATAATTTATTTTTCCCAGCACACTCTGTAGCTGCTTCAAATTCTGCGGCGAAGGCAAGTCTTGTATGGCACGGAGATGCTCTGGACTGGGATGTATGCCTTGGGCATTGAGTACATGGCCCAGATAGGGTAAGTCACGAGCAAAAAACACACATTTGTCCTTCCGCAAGCGAAGACCATTTTGTCGCAAGACCGGAAATAATGTTCTGAGATTGGCTAAATGTTCTTCTTCCGTCTTTCCGGAGATCACAATATCGTCCAGATAGTTTGCTGCAGTAGGGACCGACGCACAAACAGTTTGTAGATATTGCTGAAACAATGCAGGGGCGGATGCACACCCGAATGGCAGTCTTTTGAATCGATACAAACCAAGATGCGTGTTAACCACTAAAACGCGCTGGGATTCTTCGTCCACCGGTATTTGCAATTACGCATCTGCTAGGTCCAACTTCGAAAAATATTTACCCGGGCACAGTTTGTCAAAAAGATCTTCGGGGCGGGGTAAAGGAAAAGTTGCAATCACTAGTTGTGGATTCACCGTTTCCTTGAAGTCCACACAAAGTCTCAATTTTCCGGAAGGTTTCGGCAAAATTACTAAGGGTGATGCCCAGAGAGAAGCCTGCACACGTTCAATCACACCTTGTGATTCCAAATCGTGCAACGTTTTTGCGACCTCATCACGCAATGCGTGGGGAACATTGCGCGCCCTGAAGAATGTCGGTTGCGCGTTTACTTTCAGTTCCAAATGTGCTTTATAGTTCTTAGCGCAACCAAGGCCCGGTGCAAAAATGTCTGCAAATTCGTCACATAGACGAGAAACACTGTCTGAAGGCACAGTCTGGTTCACTGAGAGGACCTGATTGACTATAGACAAGTTAAACAACTGAAATAAATCAAAACCAAACAAGTTCACTGCAGAAGAAGAACGAGGGACGTAAAATGACACAAGTTTTGTTTGTCCCTTGTATGTTGCAAGAAGGCTGCACTGTCCTAACACAGGGATATGCTGACCGGAATAGCTACTGACCTGAACATTTGCGGCACGCAACGGAGGTGTGCCCAGCTGTTTGTACGTGTCGTGATTGATCAGTGAAACTGCTGCTCCGGTATCGAGCTGGAATGGTATCACTGTGCCGTTAATGTCCAAATCCACAAAAAGTTTATTGTCCTGTTGACGACAAGAGCGACTGCCTCGTGCAACGTAAACTGACACTGGTACAGAATCACTTGCGACGTGACGGGATTTCCGTCGATGTCGACGCACACTATTTGTGGGACGAACACAGTCACTGTTAGAGAGAGTGGCACTGGGCGGAGAGGAATGAACTACATGAATTTCCATGGGCGAAGGTTCACGAGCCGGAGTATCCGTGGTTCGATTCCGATTCCGGCACAAAGCAGAGGATCTGGAATGGCTATGAGTGTCCGATCTGAGCTTTCTCTGGCAAACCCTTTGAACATGTCCTCTTTTATTACAGAATAAGCAAATAGCTTGGCGTGACGGGCAATTCTCACGCGAATGTCTAGTAGCACACCGCGGGCATGATTTTAGCACCGCATTTGCTTGTTTACATTTACATTTACATTTATACTCCGCAAGCCACCCAACGGTGTGTGGCGGAGGGCACTTTACGTGCCACTGTCATTACCTCCCTTTCCTGTTCCAGTCGCGTATGGTTCGCGGGAAGAACGACTGTCTGAAAGCTTCCGTGCGCGCTCTAATCTCTCTAATTTTACATTCGTGATCTCCTCGGGAGGTATAAGTAGGGGAAGCAATATATTCGATACCTCATCCAGAAACGCACCCTCTCGAAACCTGGCGAGCAATCTACACCGCGATGCAGAGCGCCTCTCTTGCAGAGTCTGCCACTTGAGTTTATTAAACATCTCTGTAATGCTGTCACGGTTACCAAATAATCCTGTGACGAAACGCGTCGCTCTTCTTTGTATTTTCTCTATCTCCTCCGTCAAACCGATCTGGTACGGATCCCACACTGATGAGCAATACTCAAGTGTAGGTCGAACGAGTGTTTTGTAAGCCACCTCCTTTGTTGATGGACTACATTTTCTAAGCACTCTCCCAATGAATCTCAACCTGGTACCCGCCTTACCAACAATTAATTTTATATGATCATTCCACTTCAAATCGTTCCGCACGCATACTCCCAGATATTTTACAGAAGTAACTGCTACCAGTGTTTGTTCCGCTATCATATAATCATACAATAAAGGATCCTTCTTTCTATGTATTTGCGTGGCACACGTGGCTGAGAGCTTGGCGGCAGCTGCGCGGACGGGCGCGAGGGCTGTTTACTGTTCCGGCGGGCCGGAGAATGTGACACACGGCTGGTGAAGCTTCAAATGATTCCTGAGCAAAGTCAAGTGTGTCCTGCCGATCCAATATGTCTATCACTTGTTGAAGGGAGGGATTGACTAGTTTCAAAATCTGTTCCCATATATGAACATCAGAAACGTTCTGTGCAATTGCATCACGCACCATAGTATCTGAATAAGGAAGTCCTCACTCACACTCAAAAGCACAATCCCTAGTAAGGTCTTGGAAAGTTGCAACCCACTCCCTATTAGTCTGACCGGCCGTACGTTTTGTATGAAAGAAGGTATACCTTTTTGCAATTACATTGACTGATTCTTTGAAATATTCATCTAATGCAGACAAAATGTCGTCGTAGGACAGAGTTGCTACGTCGCGTCGGGGAAATAATTTCACTATCACACAGTATGTCTGGACGCCTACGGATGCTAACAAAAAAGGCTGCCGCTCATTACCTTGAATTCTGTAGGCGGCGAGATGGAATCCAAATTGGCATGACCACTCCGTCCAGCTTTCCAGTGCAGCATCAAAAGGACGAAAAGCTGGTGCAACTGCGTGTTGTAGCTGCGGGAGCGGTGGAGCGGCGGCCGCCGCATCGTTTTGCATTGCACGTTGACCCTGGACGAGCTGTCCAAGGGCATCCAGTAAGGCCTGCGTCTGCTGATTCTGTAAGCGATAAAATTCGGACAGTACATCTGGAGATTGTGGCGAAGCCATGACACAAGTAAATCAGTCTGTATAGTTACGAACGCGAATTGGCTCGTCGCCAATCCTCGGCTCCAAACTGTTGTGGACTGGCAAGACAGCCAATCCACTATGACAGGAAGCCGAAAGGCACGCGTTTAAGCTCACGCAGGCTGGCGTGAGGTCTGGAAAATGACAAGGAATTGAGACTAGCAAAATAGGTATGTAGCTTCTGGAAAACTTAACTTTAATCCATAATTGGTGAACAATGGTCTGACGGTACATGCATCACAAGATAAATAGCAAATGATAATGGCGCCTTGCTAGGTCGTAGCAAATGACGTAACTGAAGGCTATGCTAACTATCGTCTCGGCAAATGAGAGCGTATTTTGTCAGTGAACCATCGCCAGCAAAGTCGGCTGTACAACTGGGGCGAGTGCTAGGAAGTCTCTCTAGACCTGCCGTGTGGCGGCGCTCGGTCTGCAATCACTGACAGTGGCGACACGCGGGTCCGACGTATACTAACGGACCGCGGCCGATTTAAAGGCTACCACCTAGCAAGTGTGGTGTCTGGCGGTGACACCACACATTGCAGTCAAAGAAGGTCATCATGAGTTTCCCGGTGCTGCCGTGCCTGTTGTTTCGACTACACTGTGGAAGTTTCCCTGGGACGCTGTAATTCTCCATACAGTATTGATCTCTCCTCATGTGATATCCATGTTTTTGAAGGTCTGAAGAATGACTTTTGTGGTCATCATTTACTTCAGACGAAGACTGCACGCCTGGGTATAATTATAGTTCCGCAGACAACTAGAAATATTTTTAAATGGAGACAATGACCGTCTTGCGTGCATTAACAGTGATGGCGGTTACTTTTGAAATAATAACGACATTTACATATATTTTTCCCCATCTTTCTAGTTTTGATTTGACTGCCCTTTGTTGAATGGTGGTTTACATTCTCGCCACCAGTGGTACAGAATGACAGAACGAGGCGGATGCACCTCGACATCAGGGATTATCTGGAGGAAAGTACTAAAGACGTGGGGGGAGAGAGGTTCTACATCTGCGTGATTACTCTGCTATTCACAATAAAGTGCCAGGCAGAGAGTTCAATGAACCACCTTTAAGCTCTCTCTCTACCGTTCCACTCTTAACCGGCGCGCGGGAAGAACAAGCACTTAAATTTTTCTGTGCGAGTCCTGATTTCTCTTATTTTATCGTGACGTCCATCTGTTCCTATGTAGGTGGGTGCCAACAGTATGTTTTCGCAATCGGCGAAGAAAACTGGTAATTGAAATTTCATGAGAAGATACCGTCACAACGAAAAACGCCTTTGTTTTAATGATTGCCACTTCAATTTAAGTAGCATGTCTGTGGCACTATCTCCCCTGTTTCGCGATAATACAGAACGAGCTTCACTTGTTTGTACTTTTTCGATGTCATCCGTCAGTCCCACCTGATACGGATCACATACCGCACAGCAATAGTCCAGAATAGGGCGAACAAGCGTGGTGTAAGCAGTCTCTTTAGTCGACCTGTTGCAGCCTTTAAGTGTTCTGCCAATGAATCGCAGTCTTTGGTTTGGTCTACCCACAACATTATCTATGTGATCGTTTCAGTTTAGGTTATTTGTAATTGTAATCCCTAAGTATTTAGTTGAATTTACAGCCTTCAGATTTGTGTGACTTATCGCGTAATCTAAATTTAGCGAATTTCCTTTGTTACTCATGTGAATAACTTAACACTTTTCTTTTTTCAGGGTCATTTGCCACTTTCGCATCATACATATATCTTATCTAAATCATTTTGCAAGGTATTTTGGTCATCTGATGACTTTACAAGACGGCAAATGACAGCATCATCTGCAAACAATCTAAGACGGCTACTGAGATTGTCTCCTATGTAGTTAATACAGATCAGGAACAAAAGAGGGCCTATAACACTTCCCCCCCTGCCGTCTCCATGGACACCACCCCTCCTCCTACCACCCATACCTCGGCCCCCACCCTCCACACCTTTGTCCTGTCAACTCCTGATCCTAAGTTCCTCGACGTTCGTACCCTCACCATGGAGATCAGAAAGTACTTACCTAGTGCTCCCATCTCCCAACTCATTCCCCGCAGGGACTCAGTCCTTATCAAGTCCCCATCCCCATCCTTTCACACAGACCTCCTGCGAAAACTCCCACGAGTTATGTTTGACCCCCACGCCTCTCTGACACCCTTCCTTTCCACTTCCACTCCTCGTCAGCCCCAGCCTCCCCGTCGCCCCCCCCCCACCTACAGTGCTGTGATCACCAAGCTCAGCCCGGTGATCACAGAGGATGAAGTGTTGGCAGAACTGAACTCCCACACTGACTTGGAAATCCGCTCTACCCGCCGTATCCACAATGCCTCTGGTCCCACCTATCTCATGCGGCTATTCTCTGAGTCCGCCCCATCCATTGACCATCTCCTCTCCCAGGGTGCCCTCAAATACCACCGTCGCCACCCTGTTGAATCCTCCAAATCCCCTCCCCAATCCTACCGTTGCCAGCAGTGCCTGATGTACAATGACCACCTGACTCCCAACTGCAAAAACCCCCCCACCTGTTCGCATTGCAAGGCCTCCCACTTTCTTAATAACTGCCCCAACCTCGCTGCTCCTCCTTCCTGTAATACCTGCAATGGCCCCCATCCCACCTACTCCCACAAGTGTAAAGCTAAACCCCCTCCAGCCACCCCTGAGCTCACAGTCCCAGTTCGTCCCGTCGATCCCCCTGTCCATCCCAACAATTCCCTCTGTCCACACCCCACGGCTGAGGACATCATCCGGTTCCTTACCGTTGTACTCCAAAACATCCACCCTTTTCAGCGCCCCCACACCTTCCAACAAATCTCCCTTGCCGCTCGCTCCGTTTTCCACCTGAAAACCTTCGCCAATTACTCCCACAACCAAGCCCACTTCACCTTCACCCGCCTCGACACCCTCGTTTAAGTCTCTTCCCTTCCCTCTCTTCCCCCCCTCCTTCCCGCCATGGCGCGGCACGAGTATCGCATCCACTTCCAGAACATTCACTCCTTCCGCTCCAACAAATACCTCCTCATGCACACCCTCTCCCACCACTAGGTCGACACCTTCCTCTTGAACGAAACCTTTCTCCAGCCCCACCATTCTATCCACACCTCTCACTATATCCTCCACCGCACTGACACTCCTGGTCCTCGTGCGCAGGGTGGAGTCACGATTGGCCACCTTAAGCATATCCCCGTCCGGCCACAACCCCTCCTCAATGACCCCAGTGAACACCTTATCCTTAGAGTCTTCTTCCCCTCACTCACCATTACCTGTGCCACCATCTATGTCCACTCCACTGCTCCTCTTCCTTATTACTTCATCTCGCACATTGACCGCACCTTCTCCACCTATGTGATTGACGCCGACCTCAACATCCATAGCCTCACTCCTGCTGCCCTTCGGCGGTGGCATCAGTTCCTCTCCACAATCCAAGGTGACCTTGTTCCCCTTCCCCAGCACACCCGACCGAAAAGTGACACCACCCCCGATGTTGTCATTGCCTCCGCCAACCTCCTCGGGTGTATTGCTGTCGCCGTCCTTGACCCCACAGGTAGCGATCACCTCCCTGTCCTTCTCACCATAACGTCTGCTCACCGCCCCCCTCTGGCTCCATACCCTGCACACCCTCCCAAGGTCGTCCATGACTATCACCGTGCCAACTGGGATGCCTACTGGGACTCCATCTCCACCTAGGTCGAAAGCCACCCCCTTACCTATCGCCATCCTGACGACATCATCCACGCCTCGTCCTTCCTTCAGAAGGTAATTACTGATGCCGTGGAGGCCCATGTTCCTACTAAAACCATCCACCCACACCGTTCCACTCTCCCTCCGTGGGCTGTCCTCCTCCTCCGTGAATCCCGCCGCCTCTATCGCTCCTTCCTGCGCACTCGTGACAGGGATACGCTCCAACGCCACCGGCAAATACAGCAACACGTACGGAACCTTATGACAGCAACGAAACGCCGAGACTGGCGCCAGACCTGCACACGCCACCCTCCCTATCAACTCCTCCAAGTACTGGTCCGCCTTCCATCGCCTAACTGGCTCCCTTTCTGCTCCCCACTACCCCCTCCTCCATAACGATCGCCCCCTTCCTGACAATCTCCGTAAGGCCAACCACTTCGCTTCCCACCTTTCCGAGGTCTTCTCTATCCCCGATGATCCCCACTTTGATTATTCTCTTTTCCCCACCGTCATGGAACGTGCCGATACCTCGGTCGCTCAACTTGCTCCTAGTCTCCAGTACTTGGGGCAGTTGCCCCCCTCCGACATAAACACTCCCATCACAGCACAAGACATTAAACTTATCCTCCGGTCCAAACGCAACTTGGCCCCTGGTCACCACTGTGTCACCTACCGTCACCTTTGAGAAAGCCCCTATTCCTTCCTGACTGTCCTCGCCCATCTCTATAATGTCATCCTCTCTACTGGCTTCTACCCTGACCTGTGGAAGACCTCCCGCATCCTCTTATTCCTCAAACCCAGCAAACCCCCTTCTGCCGCCTCTTCCTATCGTCCCATCTGCCTCACCTCCATCTTCAGTAAGGTCTTTGAATCCCTCCTCTCCCACCGTATCCATCAGCACCTTGCTCAACACCACCTCCTCCCCCTTACCCAGTGTAGCTTCTGACCCTCCTTCTCTGCTGAAGACCAACTCCTTAACCTTGTTCACCCTCTGTCCCTCCAGCTCAACTCCCGTTGCTCCGCCATTTTTGTTTCCCTTGACCTCCAAAATGCCTATGACCGTGTATGGCATCCCGGTCTCCTCTTTAAACTCCAAACCTACGCCCTGCCTATAAATGTTTTCCATCTGGTCGCTTCCTTCCTCTCGCACCGTCCTTCCTATGTCACCCTCCACAACAGCGACTCCCATATCTTTTATCCCACAGCTGGTGTTCACCAGGGTTCTGTCCTCTCCCCTCTCCTTTATCTCTTGTATACAGCTGATATGCCCAAGCCACCCCCACCAGTCCACCTTCTCCATTATGCTGGTGTAACCAGTGGTTCCTCCGTCTCGACCCCTCCAAAACCCAGGCAATCATCATAGGCCGCAACACTCGCTCCTTTCGCCTCCATGATTTCTACCTCACCCTTTATGGTTGTCCCATCCAGCTCACTCCCACCCTGAAATACCTTGGCCTCACCCTCGACCGACACCTCACCTGGACCCCTCATCTCCAGACTGTCCAGCAGAAAGCCCATTCCTGCCTCCGCCTTCTGAAACTCCTGTCTGGCTGGACATGGGGATTGCATGCTTCTACCATCCTCCACACCTACAAATCCCTCATCCGTCCTATCCTCTGTTATGCCAGCGTTGCCTGGATCTCCGCCCCCACCCACTTTTACAAGGCCCTCCAAATCCTTGAACGCCATGCGCTCCACCTTGCCTTCCGTATCTGCCTCCCTTCCCCCACACGGGTCCTGTATGAACTGATCCCCTTCCCCCACCTCCTCCTGTTCCTCCAACATCTCCGCATCCTTTACATTGTCCGCAGGCTTGATCCCCCCCACCCTCTGGTTTCCTCCTTCCTCTCCACCCCCCGCCCATTGCCGCGCCTCTATCGCTGCATCCCTCCCTCTCTCCACCTCCACACCCTCCATCTCCTTCATCAGGGCAATTTCCAACACCTCCCCCTCCCAGATGACGAACTTCGCCGTGACATCTACCCTTCCTTCCAACTATAACCTGGCCTTGTCCCCCCCCCCCTCCCCAGGGTCCCCTTTTTCCTCTTCCCTCCTTCTCCCAGAGCGGATTTTCCTCCTTCCCCCCCCCCCTCCCCTGAGACCCTGCACCCCTTACTTGCCTCTTTCCTTCCCACATCCCTCCCTACCTGGCCCTCCTCAGCGCGCCCCCCGCTTTTCTCCCCCATCTCTTCCCCTCCCTCCCTTCTTCCGGTCTTCCTCATATCCTTGCACCTGGCAGATACTCTGTTTTGATCATCGTCAGTGTGCCACATCAGTGTTGTGTTTAGTGCCGTTTCTCCTGTGCGTCAAGAGGTGTGATTTTAATTGTGTACTGCCTTGAGGTTCGCCGTCAGTGTTTGTTATGTGCTACGCCATCTGTCGATACCTTTTATGCTCCAGTCATACTGTACCTTGTGTTCTTTTAATTGTCGCAGTGTGTGGCTTTTTGTGTGTGCTACTTTCAACCAGTTTTTTATTTCCATTTTACAGTCACCCCGTTTTTTTTTTTTTTTTTTTTTGTCTGTTGCCTTCCATGATGTTCCCCCTTTTTTATATCTATGTTCACCATATTCTCTCCTTTGTTATTTTTTAAATGTCTTCTCTTGTTTGTTCTATGTCTTTCGGCTGAAGAGCAGCGCATATGCTGCTGCCAGCCCGCCCCGATGGGGAATTGAAATACAATAACGAAAAGAAAAAAAAGAGAGAGAATCAGATGCGCTAGAAGTCGCAGCATGTTGACGTTACCTGAACAGGCGCTTTTAGTGAAGCTGTATTATCAGAATCGGGAATGTGCTAGTTCAGCGATACGATCCTATCGCCATAGGAAGGGGATTCGAACAGGTAAAGGTCCGTTGACAAATGCAGCTGTGGCGAGAATGATTCCGAAGTTCGAAGCCACGGGTTGTTTAGACGATAGACCCCGTAGTGGCCGACCGAGCACAAGGCGTAATGCTGCTGAGGCAGTTCAGGAAGAAATGGAGACTGTAGCGGGTTCGTCTATGCACGGGGAAGTCAGCGCTCGTGCAGTCGCACGTCGCACCGGCATTCCATACACTCCTCTTTGGTTGGCACTTAGGCGTACCCTCCGATGCTATCCGTACAAAATCCATCGGCATCATGAACTGTTACCTGGCGATTTAGTGAAGCGGAGGGTATTAGCGGTGTGGGTGTTTCAAAAGATGGCGGAGGATGACGATTGGTTGAGTAGCGCGTTGTGCACCGACGAAGCTCATTTCACGCTCCGAGGGTCTGTCAACGCCCACAACTGCAGAATTTGGGCTACCGAAAATCCTAGAACTGTCGTGGAAACTCCATTGCACGACGAGAAAGTCACGGTACAGGTTGGATTTACCACATCTACCGTTATCGGTCCTTTTTTCTTCGAGGAAATGCGTGATTCTGGTTTTGTAACTGCTAGCGTGACGGCTGAGAGGTACGCCGATATGTTACTGAATCGCATCATCCCCAGTCTGACTGATAAACACCTGCTGGAACGTTCGATGTTTATGTAGGATTGCGCTCCACCCTATATTGCTAGACACGTGAAAGACCTCTTGCGCGCGTCGTTTGGTGATGATCGTATGCTCAGACGCCACTTTCGTCATGCTTGGCCTCCCAGGTCCCCAGACCTCAGTCCGTGCGATTATTGGCTTTGGGGTTATCTGAAGTCGCAAGTGTATCGTGATGGACCGACATCTCTAGGGATGCTGAAAGACAACGTTTGACGCCAATGCCTCACCAAACTCCGGACATGCTTTACAGTGCTGTTCACAACATTATTCCTCGACTACAGCTATTGTTGAGGAATGATGGGGGACATATTGAGCATTTCCTGCAGAGAACATCGTCTTTGCTTTGTCTTACTTTGTTATGCTAATTATTGCTATTCTGATAAGATGAAGCGCTATCTGTTGGACATTTTTTGAACTTTCGTATTTTTGTGGTTCTAATAAAACCCCATGTCATTCCAAGCATGTGTATCAATTTGTACCTCTCTATCACATTATTCCGTGATTTATTCAGTTTTCAAATTTATACTGACTTTTTGATCGCCTGGTAGTTGTTTTTGTCAGTATTTGGCACTTAGAAAGATAAAACACAATGGAAAAGGTAAAAACGTTATGAATTTTCCTGCAAATATTGTTTTATGTGTTTTTAAGAGTATATTTCCTTTATAAAATAGATGTCAATCTCTCGAAATGTTTAGATGATACTTTTCTTATTGTTTCATTTTCCATAAAATTACCGTACTAACATTGTCAACAACATCCATTATGAAACTTGATTTGACCATCAATAAACTTTATCATTGCTATGTCCTTAATTCTGTAGCTATATTCAGACTTTGTATCATGGAGGGTATCCCATAACATCGCATTTACCGTTTGTTACGAAACTAAGCGGACAATTGTTGTGTTACCGTCCATTCCATTGTAAACATTGCGCTATCTGAGGGTGACGTCAACTGCCGCTCTGTTCAATTGCTATATAGCTTGAACTGGCCTTAAGGAGCCACTCTATTGACCATATAGGGTTACGACGTTTCTTGCAGCTTTGATACTTTTTGCATTTTTTGGTTTTATTTTCACGAGACAACTGTGGACACTGAGTACAGAAGTTTCCCCATTACAACTTGCTGTCTTAAACTAGGTACAAAATACAGTATTTGCCGTGGGAACATAACACAGAAGAAAAAGAAAAATATTTAATGGATAAGTTTTTTAAAAAAATTACTATTACATACAAAATAAATAATAAAAATTTCGAAAGTTTAACTAGGATTACCAATGATTAGTTAAGATTCTATAACGAAGTTTATCTCACGATATGTGTTGACAATGTAGGTGTACTGTCGGCAAGAGTGTTGTAGGTGGGGCTCATGACTAGAGGCGAAAATAGTAGTGATCGGTTAGTGGTTGTTTTTTGTTAGTTTGCAGGTACATGTCTGCAGTCTTGGTGCACACTGAAATTCCCACACTACAGTACCACAGCATCTCATCAGAAGAATTGAAACAAAATGATATAGCCCATCGAGAAAGTGGATAAACTTTTATTCCATAGCTCCATGGTAAGGGTTCTCAAGGATTAAGAACATTTCATAAACCGAGATTGTACAGGGCGATCAGAGACAGTCCAGAAAACTTGCATGGTTGTTGCAGGGGAGGTTGTATTGAGAAATAATTATTAACAAAAAAATCTATACGTTGTGCTTTGTTACCGAGTTATTTAGTACTGAAGTTAGCCAGTCAGACAGTAGCGCGCACAAGTTCAAGCACCTGCGTGCACTAAAATACTCTAATGCACAGACATGTGTGTGTGCTTGAGTTACCACTTGTTGAAGTACTCATTACCAATTAAAATGTGCCTTTTTTGTAAGTGATAAGTTTGACCTAGGTGAGTAATTACTATGTTTGTTCAATTAGAGGTAACTAAATGAAGAACATATTTGGCGATACCGTCTCTGGCAGTTTTCTGGAATTTGCACACGTGACGACCCGTTTGGCTAACTTCATTGCTAACTAACTCAGAAAGGGAGCAACGTATCGAATTTTTTGTTAACAATTGCTTCTCAGCACAACCTCCCTGCAACACCATGTGTCATGGACCATTTTTCACGGTATTTCGTAATAATGTGGAAGGAGTAATTTTACTTTCTCATCTAAAATTAAGTTGTGCATATAGTGAAATGATTGTCATAGATGTGGAATAAGTCAAAGGATTTGTAACTAATTTTCACTTAAAAGGTAATAAATATCAAATTTGTTACAAACATGTAAATTTAAAAGACGACGTGTTCATTTTGTGACTTGTAATGTCACGTTTATTGAACATAGGGCACAAGAACTGTTTACACAAGCACAAGTTCAATGCACAGATCAAAGTCTATGTGTATCCGTCGGTAAACAACAACCAAGAATCGTCCAGCACAACAGTTCTTAGAGAGTAGATGGAATAAGTAAGACTTCGTCTTAGAGGTAATACGGCCACTACATAGCGACATAACATCTAGCAAGAAAACGCATTCATCTGCGCGTGGCTTTCTCTGTGGAACTACTTATGCTCCCAGGAAATCACTGGTTGGTGCCTCGTAATCGTGCAAGGAGCCAGGCAGCGTGTCTGCAGCCTGGAGCACCACTCTTCATGCAAGGTGTTCAAAAATGTTCAAATGTGTGAAATCTTATGGGACTTAACTGCTAAGGTCATCAGTCCCTAAGCTTACACACTACTTAACCTAAATTATCCTAAGGACAAACACACACACCCATGCCCGAGGGAGGACTCGAACCTCCGCCGGGACCAGCCGATGCAAGGTATGATCTTATAAAACTTCTCATCCAAGTTGATCTTACTGTCGTTAACAGATGGACCATACCCTGCCCCTGAGACGGCACACAAGGTTGGAATCACCCGAACTTTTGTTGCACCGACAGGAGGGAAGTGGGACTATCTCGAACGACGTGGGTTCAGGTTCCCTCATCTCAACGTCCCTAGCTGGTGAGGTAGGTACTTATGAGGAACAGATTTCATTTAGTTGATCTAGTCGTCTTCCGAAGAACCTGATACACCATGTAATTTATAGCTATAACTTGTCATTTCAGGGGTTTGGCTAAACTTAGGATTTCGTGTAGACAGTTAACATCTTTGACTACTATTTTCAACCTTTATCTTGGTCCTGACTTAAAATGTCAGTTCATACACTCCTGGAAATGGAAAAAAGAACACATTGACACCGGTGTGTCAGACCCACCATACTTGCTCCGGACACTGCGAGAGGGCTGTACAAGCAATGATCACACGCACGGCACAGCGGACACACCAGGAACCGCGGTGTTGGCCGTCGAATGGCGCTAGCTGCGCAGCATTTGTGCACCGCCGCCGTCAGTGTCAGCCAGTTTGCCGTGGCATACGGAGCTCCAGCGCGGTCTTTAACACTGGTAGCATGCCGCGACAGCGTGGACGTGAACCTTTATTCTGTACCGCACACACGCGTTTTAACATCGCTGAAGCATCACTACCTTTCGTGAAAATCATGTACAACAGTATGGCATAGGCTATATTTTCCCTAAGCAATCTCTTATCAGATAAAAGAATATCTGTACTCATCAGCTTAGTATCTGTTGTGCCCTGCATCACAGGACTAGAATATTAAACTCACTTTTGGCTCATGACGGAGTTCTAAGAGCATGTTCTGTCTCAGTCACAGGATGTCTCCTCACTTTCGAATTCTCTTAAAGTAGTCAAATGCCGTATCACCTACAAAGTCTCTTAAGGCAGCAGAACAGAGGAGTTGGAAATATCAGGTTAATACTACGTATCAATTTATAAATTCTGTAATATAGCTGTGGTTCATGGTGTGGGATCCTGTAGCCATGTCCTAGTTCATGAACCACGGGCAACGTATGAGTGGCCAAGTAAGTGGTCCCGACAGTCGGGATACCAGTTACTTTGGAATAAGGCTGGGCATCTCGGACATATTCTGAGTTGTGGTCACCTTTGTACTCATACGGCAAAGACTACCAAATCCACCGGTTAGTCCCTCAGCCGTTAGGGGTAAAACCCAATGGGACTCGGGGCAAGTAAGGCTAGCAACCTTCTTCCCTGGTACTTTAAATATAATGCTGGCAACAATCAGAGCAAAATGCCTCGGACCTTTGGAGGTGACGGAGTCCCACCTCTAACTGACAAACCAGGGACTCCTAAGATACGACTCAGCAAACAAATGGTAATGAGATGGGGAGCTATTAATATCAATGGGGGCTACCCTGGGAAGAAGGTAGAGCTGGCAGAGGCTGCAAGTAAGATGGGGCTGGATGTTTTAGCTGTTAGTGACATTCGGGTAAGGGGTGAGAAAGAAGAGGAAGTGGGAGAATACAAGGTCTACCTGTCAGGAGTCAAAGCAGGAATAGCACAATGGGGTGTAGGGCTTTGCATCAGGAAAGAAATGGAACCCAGCGTAGTTGCAATAAGGTATGTAAACGAACGACTGATGTGGATAGATTTGACAGTGTCTAGCAAGAAAATTAGGATTGTGTCAGTATATTCGCATTGTGAAGGGACAGATCAAGATAAGATGGATAGTTTTTATGAGGCACTCAGTGATGTAGTTGTTAGAGTAAAGGACAAGGACAGTGTTCTGCTCATGGGTGATTTTAATGCCAGGATTTGAAATCGAACAGAAGGGTATGAAAAGGTTATGGGTAAATTTGGAGAGGATATGGAGGCCAACAGGAACGGGAAACAACTCTTGGATTTCTGTGCCAGTATGGGCTTAGCAATCACAAACTCCTTTTTTAAACATAATAACATTCACCGGTATACTTGGGAAGGCAGGGGAACCAGATCTGTCATTGACTATATAATAACAGATCAGGAATTCAGGAAGGCTGTGAGGGGCACACGTGTATTCAGGGGATTCTTTGATGACACTGATCATTATTTAATCTGCAGCGAAATTGGTATTGTGAGGCCGAAAGTGCAGGAGGTCAGGTCCATATGTAGGAGGATAAGAGTGGAGAAACTTCAGGATGAGGAAATCAGGCACAAGTACATAACAGTGATCTCAGAAAGGTACCAGTTAGTTGAATGTAGTCAATTACAGTCATTGGAAAAGGGATGGACAAGGTACAGGGACACAGTACTAGAAGTGGCTAAAGAATGTCTTGGAACAGTAGTGTGTAAAGGTAGGATGAAGCAAACAGCTTGGTGGAATGACACAGTGAAGGCAGCCTCTAAAAGCAAAAAGGAGGCGTATCAAAAATGGCTACGTACAAGAACTCAGGTAGACAGAGGAAATTATGTTGAAGAAAGAAACAAAGCCAAACAGATAATTGCAGCATCCAAGAAGAAATCTTGGGAAGACTTTGGAAACAAACAGGTTGGAGACTTTGGGTCAAGCTGCTGGAAAACCATTCTGGAGTGTAATTAGCAGTCTTCGAAAGGGAGGTAAGAAGGAAATGACAAGTATTTTGGACAGGTTAGGAAAACTGCTTGTGAATCCTGTGGATTCCTTGGGCATATGGAGGGAATATTTTGAAGAGTTGCTCAATGTAGGTGAAAATACGATCAGTAATGTTTCAGATTTCTATGTACAGTTGGATAGGAATGAGGATGGAAATAGGATCACATTTGAGGAAGTGGTGAAAATGGTCAATAGATTGCAGTGCAATAAAGCAGCTGGGGTGGATGAAATTATGTCGGAACTCATCAAATACAGTGAAATGTCAGGTCTTAAATGGCTACACAGGATAATTGAAATGGCCTGGGAGTCGGGACAGGTTCCATCAGACTGGACAAAAGCAGTAATCACACCAATCTTTAAACATGGAAACAGAAAAGATTGTAACAACTACAGAGGTATCTCTTTAATCAGCGTTGTGGGTAAAATCTTCTCAGGTATTGTTGAAAGGAAAGTGCGAGTATTAGTTGAGGACTAATTGGATGAAAATCAGTGTGGGTTTAGGCCTCTTAGAGGTTGTCAGGACCAGATCTTTAGCTTACGGCAAATAATGGAGAAGTGTTGTGAATGGAACAGGGAATTGTATCTATGCTTTGTAGATCTAGAAAAGGCATATGACCGGGTTCCTAGGAGGAAGTTATTGTCTGTTCTACGAGATTATGGAATAGGAGGCAAACTTTTGCAAGCAATTAAAGGTCTTTACATGGATAGTCAGGCAGCAGTTAGAGTTGACGGTAAATTGAGTTCATGGTTCAGAGTAGTTTCAGGGGTAAGACAAGGCTGCAACTTGTCTCCACTGTTGTTCATATTATATATGGATCATATGTTGAAAACAATAGACTGGCTGGGTGAGATTAAGATGTGTGAACACAAAGTAAGCAGTCTTGCATATGCGGATGACTTAGTTGTGATGGCAGATTCGATTGAAAGTTTGCAAAGTAATATTTCAGAGCTAGATCAGAAATGTAAGGACTATGGTATGAAGATTAGCATCTCCAAAACGAAAGTAATGTCAGCGGGAAAGAGATATAAACGGATTGAGTGCCGAATAGGAGGAACAAAGTTAGAACAGGTGGACAGTTTCAAGTACTTAGGATGCATATTCTCACAGGATGGCAACATAGTGAAAGAACTGGAAGCGAGGTGTAGCAAAGCTAATGCAGTGAGCGCTCAGCTACGATCTACTCTCTTCTACAAGAAGGAAGTCAGTACGAAGACTAAGTTATCTGTGCACCGTTCAATCTTTCGACCAACTTTGTTGTATGGGAGCGAAATCTGGGTGGATTCAGGGAACCTTATCAATAAGGTTGAGGTAACGGATACGAAAGTAGCTAGGATGATTGCAGGTACTAGTAGATGGGAACAATGGCAGGAGGGTGTCCACAATGAGGAAATAAAAGAAAAACTGGGAGTGAACTCAATAGATGTAGCAGCCAGGGCGAACAGGCTTAGATGGTGGGTTCATGTTACACGCATGGGAGAAGCAAGGTTACCCAAGAGACTCATGGGTTCAGCAGTAGAGGGTAGGAGGAGTCGGGGCAGACCAAGGAGAAGGTACCTGGATTCGGTTAAGAATGATTTCGAAGTAATAGGCTTAACATCAGAAGAGGCACCAATGTTAGCACGGAATAGGGGATCATGGAGGAATTTTATAAAGGGGACTATGCTCCAGACTGAACGCTGAAAGGCATAATCAGTCTTAAATGATGATGATGATGATGATGTAATATAGCTGATTTTATTACAATGGTCATCTCTCCCTGTGAATGTGAGGGATTGAAATTTCGTTAAAATATCTCATCGCAACGAAAAAACTACTGCTTATCACTCCAACTCGCGAATCATATCTGTGGTGATATCGCCCTCACTTCCACCCACCCAGCAGCACATCATTGATATCAAACTGATTTGCTAATTAATTAAATTGATCGTGAGAGTCTCTTTGCATGGTGAGTAATTGGTTTCCTGCGGTCGGATTATACTTGCCAGGTAACTCTTACAGACGCTTCTCTGATGTCTGTGGGGGCTTCCCACAGGATAGGTAGTCACTTCCTCCGATACCGAAATGGTTGGCAACCATCGTCAAATAGCTGAAGATATTCAACACTAATCACGTTCTATCTGTTGGTTGCCTTGTCAAGCTGCTGGAAGTGAGTCATTTAGAATTCTGGCATACTGCTCCTGAACTAATCCTGCTGAGACCCGTCGGTCTATGGAGTCAGTAGGATGTTTCACTCTCTTCTCCAGCCCTGCGATGCCTCCGCCACTTCCCCGCATTACCCTGGCCAGCATGCAAGCAGTAGCCACCGCCGTCAACACCAAACATGTATAGGCCTGCAGACCTGGGTTTCCCTCAGAATACAGCCTTGTAGAAGCATTCGTATTGGCTGTAGCCAAATTAGTGACTGGATGCATCGACAGCTCAAATGGGAATCCCTGGATGTTCTTCTCAAGGAACAATATTGAGAAATTTTCGGGAACCGACATTTGAATCTGACTGCAGAAGGATTCTACTGCTGCCAACATACATTTCACATAAAGACCAAAAAAGGGAAGATACGAGAAATAAGTGCTCATATAGAGGCAAATAGACAATCCCTTTTTCCTCGCACGATTTGCAAGTGGAACAGGGACGGAAACGCCTAGTAGTGGTAGAGGATACCCTTCGCCACACACCATATGATAGCTTATGAAGTAAGTGTATTCTCGTAGATGTAGATGTAAATTTAGTCTTGCTATTGAGATGTCACTCCATCCATTTATAGGCACACAAAACTCATGGAACAATGTTGTCTCACATTTATTGAGAAAACAAAAGATGGACCTTCTGCTGCTGATTGTCTCTCAGTAAAAATCTTCGTATTAGCCCCTAATTTTCTCATTGTAGTCACTTTGCGAGACATATGTGAGAGGTTTTAATATGTTGGCCCACAACATTTAGAACAAGCAGTATAGAAACTTCCTGGCAGATTAAAACTGTGTGCCGGACCGAGACTCGAACTCGGGACCATTGCCTTTCGCAGGCAAGTGCTCTACCAGCTGAGCTACCCTAGCACGACTCACGATTCGTCCTCATAGCTTTAATTCCGCCAGTACCTCGTCTCCTATCTTCCAAACTTCGCAGAAGCTGTCCTGCATACCTTGCAGAGCTCAGTTGGTAGAGCACTTGCCCGCGAAAGGCAAAGGTCTCGAGTTAGAGACTCGGTCCGCCACACAGTTTTAATCTGCCAGGAAGTTTCATATCAGCGCACACTCCGCTGCAGAGTGGAAATTTCATTCTGGAAAGTGGTATAGAGCTCACCTCTCAACTCCAGTTTCGTCAGGGTCTCGATTACTTGTCATATTCTCACGAATCTTCCAGTCTTCTATGTACAGCATTTGAATCCACCTGATTTCTACGAGTAAGAGATGTCCCCTGCAATGTCACAGCTCCATGCTAATTATCTCGAAATACCATCACTTTCCGACAGCAGTATTCCATTAGTTAGGAAGCTGTCTAGTCCTCCACCCATCACTGACTTAGTAGACGGCAGTGACAACGAGAAAAATAACACACTAACGTACAGGAGGAGAAAACACGTGGACTGCACAAAGAAACTGAATGGTTGTCTATAAATGTCCCCCTGCACATGTCCTAGTCTCCTCATCGTATTCCTACGATTACTACGCTAGAAACACGACCGTGTAGTGGTGTCGGGGTCTTTGTTGATAGCATAGTTTCGTGAGAACTACATCACCTTTTTTTCCAAACAGAGCATACCCCAATAATACGAATCTAACAGTATCACAGAGCTTCGGGTACACTAGACATTGAATCATTTGCATTGGTGCAACAGTCTTACAACACCACACATAATTCAGAGCTACTGCAAGAGTAGGGGGAGATTCAAGACTAAATCACAGCATTGCTCTTTTTTTTTACCCTCATGCGTTGTTTGATAGTGGACTGGCCATAATACTGTATTCCGTCTAGAGCAGAGTGTATCAGAATGACTTGTGCACACATGTGTTTATTTAGAAGCAAGCTAAGTACTTACACGCTTATCCAACTATCGTATATGGAGATCCAATTGACCAACAGCAACAGTAGTCATTTTAGTACCTCTTACACCTCGACCCAAACTGTAGTGCAGTAGTCTCTAGGTGACATAACGGCGGGATCTGCGGTCACTCGCTTCCTGCACTGTCACACGGTCACTCGCTTCCTGCACTGTCACACGGTCACTCGCTTCCTGCACTGTCACATCGCACCCTCGTTAAAAATACATGCAGATGAATTTGAGCCTGACATATTCTTCTGCTTTAGCTGACCGACTTGCCAGTTCATAGTGTTTTGATTGCTTCCTTAAAGATTCCAACAAATGAATCTGAACCACATATATGCATTCTACTTCAGATCACTCCAGACATGTAGTGATAGGCATTTTATGGCAGTTAACGCTACCGATGACAGTGTATGGGATTTCTAGTCCTATTAATGTGCAGTAGACTTAGTTGCATTCAGGTCAACTACGAACTCTACGATAGGTCTTCCCACCTGCTTGCATACAACTCCATCACCTACGAACTCCCCACATCTAAAAGAAATACACTGCAAGCAGCTGTACAGTACACGGTGGAGGGTGCATCGCACCAGTATTATCGATTACCCATCTATCCAAATCACACACGCTGATCGAGTAAAAAATTTCCTATATAGTTCCATACATACCCTAATCCACCCTTTGTTTCCAGGAGAAATACGTCGTCTTTCGCGGAGATTTATTTTCTGTCACATATTCGAATGGATATGCCAACCTACACGAACCTAGCAACATCAACATGATGCTTTTGCTTTGCAGATTAGTTACGTAGCACGAACAGATATGGGCTCACAGGATTGGGAGACAGCGACTATGAAGTGTTGAGCTGTCGAGTCGAAGACACTGATCACCAGTACGTATCATTTAACCACAAATGGGTCCATGTGTATTAATGTCGGCATACCAGCTGACAATAATCTCAAAATTATATTGGAAATTGAGAATGTGTACATAATGACGTATGATGATGGAACTAATTCAAACAGAGTGGGAGAAGCTGTGCGGAAAACTGACATATATCGAGAAGCGGTTGATGGAAAGTGCAACACATTCCATCTGAGGCTTCCCATCTGCAACAGTAGCAATGTTAGTCCAAGAATACTCCTTGTGCTTGATTAACACACTGGACTCTCATTCAGGACGACGATAGTTCAAATCCATGTCTGACTACCCATATTCAGGTTTTCTACGATTTCCCTCAATCGCTTCAGGCGAATTCCAGTATGGTTCCCTTGAAAGGGCATGGCCTATTTACTTTCCCATCCTTGACACATTCCGAGCTTGTGCTCCGTCTTTAATGTCCTCAGTGTCGACGAGACGTTAAATCCAGTCTTCCTTTATTGTGCTTGGTGTTGGTATTTTAAAATCAACAGCTCAATATTCATCACAGGATGTATTTCTAAAGCAACATTGAGCCGTGAACACACACAAGGTCTGCAGGAAGTGGTATGTGGTGCAGTGGAGAAAGAGTAGATCTGTGATATTCTTTTGCTTGAGATAGTGGGAGCATTAAGATGGAGATGTGCTGTTCGCGATCTCTGTCACTCAATCATTCCAAGATCAACGAAAGTTCAGTGTAACATGGTATACCTACTCTGACTGGTTTTGCGTGCAATAAATGTGGAATTCAAAGCATACAAAATTAATTATTTGCGAAATACTGTCGCATAGTTTCCAATCGTCAGTCGATGCTTTTTAAGTACAATGATGCTGTGCATGGTGTATCCTCCCACCACTAACAAATGTTCCATTAACACTAGTCTTCCGCGCCATATACCTGCATATAGACTTCATCCTAATTTCGAAATGTAATCGTCTTACGATGAAAATACAGCCCATACAGCGAAGCAATGGAATCAGATGTCTGTAGCATAGACACCAAACGTTTGTCAGGGGTATTTAAATACAGTGATGCTGTATAGGGTACTCCCTCCCATAATAACAAATGTTCCATTGAAACTACAGTACAGCACCGTATACGCCCCATACTGACTTTTGAAGTGTACTTCCATGTCGCTAGCATTTAGACAGGATGAGCCTCGAACAGTCCATTTTCATACATAAATCTGAGCTTAAAAACCAGGTTCTTTTAGCAGAGAGTTCTTATTATCACATTCCTACAGAAGTGGGAAGAGTCTGCAATACAGTCACTGCCGGGTAGGTACAGTCGTGGACAAAACGAGCGAAAACTCTCGCTTTTTCGTTATGCTGATCCGCACAGCTTTAAAGTCTGCCACACAGCATAACAGGCAAGGCGACGAAGTGCTACCAACATACTATGCACAGGCGTGAAACTGAAAACCTATCCGAAATTTGTCAGACTGTTTTCAACCATGTGTAAGACTATATCAATGCTGATTAGTGTCTTAACCACAACACCTGAATATAAGATATAAATGAAAGAAGAAACGCTAATTAGTATGAACTGTACTAATAAAAATGAATTTCAGCTTATCGAGATAACATAACTGTTTTAGTAAGACAAAGTATCCCAGATCGTTACGAATTAGCAAAATATTATGCGCATTCGGCCGCGAAATGGTCTGTGTAAAGGTTCAGACCAGTCATACTGGATTACCGTTGCTGACCTACCATGAAAGTGTGCAAATTTAGCAATGCGTGAAGATTCAGTTAAAAATCATTCAGTGCCACACTTAAGTCAATTCAGTTATTGACAGAAGCGGAAAAAGTAGACAGTAACAAGTATGAAATTCTACAAGAGTTTCATAATGACATCCACGGGGCGCCGGTACAGAATAAAGGTAGCAATAAAACGTATTGGGGGTGCGAGAACTTCTTAAAATTCCTTTACTGATAGTCTATCTGCCTCCATCTAGATTAGAACCGAAAGCAAACCAGACCTCCCTTGCAGTAGCAAACACCTTTCACTACGCTAGCAGACAACCCAGGCAAACAGCCCTCTATTATTACCACAGAGATGAATAAACCGAAAAATTCGCAATGAAAATAGCAAAATTATCTTCAGTTTCTGTTGCAAAGAGCTTTCTGAACTCAAAAACATGAATGGTCTACCTTTATGTCACCGCTTATGTGGCAATCATTCGGTATGTTTATCGAAATAACAAAAAACTGTTATTAGCGAGTAAATTTAGTAGGATAATTCTGCACCACCCCAGGAAATAAACGACGACGTAGCTGCCAAACGTATTCTACAATGTTTCGAATTCTCCATTAGACGTGCCACAGCCAGAAAACGTTGATTAGCCGAAGTGTTCCTTAGGTAGCTAGCAGTGGGAATGCTCGCGCATCTAAAACGCGGTGGCATTTATAGTGGGATCTGAATTACCACGTGTATAGGCAAATGGTTTTTATTTGCATTCCTGTTAACGTGATTTTTTTTATTTAAAAAAAATCTTTATTGACAACATCTATAATATTTATACAAAATGAACCCACCACCTTAGTGATTAGTGGGTCATAATAATACTACAGTGTTATATATTCAGCAGCTATTTTTATTGTTATTACAATGGTACTATGTTTATTATTGTGAGCTACAGACAGGATACAATACAGGGTAATAGGCAGACTACAGTTATTGATCTACACTACTAGCTAATTGTTAGTTTTCTTACCTACCTGTTAATTCCTAACTGCCTGCAGCGTTACAGGAGTGTCAGCGTAGATATAAACCTAATACTTTAGGCCCTGCTCATCGAGCTAATCCCGATGAGCGTGCCCCTGACACTGGGCAGGCCAAGATTGTTTGTCGCTGCTGGTTCCTAACGTTATATCTATATCTAATGCTATAACTACTGTACTAACCTACATCAATTCCGGTGCTTTTGGTCTAGATTAGTGTACCCTGGTCCCCCTAGTCCTGCACGTGGCGGATTGCAACTAAAAGTCGACCTGTCCACGCACAGGCGGTATAGGATCAGGGTAATTGGACACGTTCAGTATTTGACTTTAGTCATGAAAGTCCCTCAAGTATGCTGTCAGTACTTTCCGTGATACCTCGTTTGCCAAACTATTTAGAGTTTCAAAAGTCTCTTCATGTCTTAATAGGTCGTATGTATTGTTATGTGGAAGTTGTTGTCTTAATGTCACTGCTACATCATCGAAAAGGGGGCGCTCGTAAACCACATGGTCGGGAGTGCCCTCCGAAGCACCACTGTCACACTCGGGTGTAACCTTTTTCCCAAACCGACACAAGTATGTCGGGTAGGGCCCATGACCAGTGAGAAAGTGTATTAGACCCCGTGTTGGCTCGAAATACTTCATCCCTAACCTTTCTTTTACATTTGGCAGGAACCCAAAGGTTCTTCTGCCAGTTTCATCCGTTTCCCAAGACTCCTGCCATAAGTCCTCACCCCTTCTACGTATTTCTCCCTTGTCCCTCACCAGAGCTCCCAGGATATTCTCTATTTTCATGTTATTCCCCTTCTTAACCCAATAACATGCTGCTTGCTCTCGTATTTTTATATCTAAAGGACAGATCCCAATTATTATTAATAGGGCACTTCCTGGGGATGTTCTGTACGCCCCTATAGATCTTAACAGCATGTTTCTCTGTACCCTTCTCACTGCCATGGCAAGCACCACCCTTGTGAGCCTGTGTGCCCAGACTCCCGATCCGTGACCCACTATTGAAGTTAGTATACTATTGTGATATAGCTTGATTAGGTGTGGTGCAAGGTGGAATCGTTTGTGCCCTATGGAAGTAAGGTTGTTAAGTACTTGTATTGCTTTTTGGGTTACGGACTCAATGTGCCTTCCAAAGTTCCACCTTTCATCGATGATGACACCCAAGTAGCGAGTCTCTTGTCGTCTTATAACTGGTGAGCCTCCGATTCTGACTGTAGGGTTCCTTACTAGCTGTCCCTTCAGCAATAAGTACGTTGATTTTGTTGGTGAGATCGTCATCTTAGTATTTGTACACCACAGTTGTAATTTGGTCATAGCTCTGTCTATTTTTGGCTCGATGACTTCGCGGCTCCGGCCGCCGACCAGCAGAAGGAGGTCATCTGCGTAGGCTATCACCTCTAGCACTTCTTCACTCTGCTGCAAACTATCTAAAAGTGGTTCCATATGGATGTCCCAGAACAGGGGACCTAAGACGGAACCCTGGGGACATCCCTTAGTTATAGTTTTTCCTACTCTGCCGCTAGGGGATGATAGCCAGACCTTCCGTCCTTCACAATAGCTCCTCAGGCAACCATATAGCGACCTTGGACACTCCTTCTCCCGCAAGCAGGAGAAGAGCGAAGGCCACCACAGGTTGTCAAAGGCGCCACTGATGTCAACCATGATGCCAACAACGTACTTCTACGGGGTAGAGCCGCAGACCTCAGCCGCCAGAGTGATCGCGTCGGTTGCCGATCGCCCCGGCCTGAAGCCGAACTGCCTGCCACTCATCCCGCACAGCACTCGGTGTGCAGTCAGTCTGCCAGCTAGCAATTTCTCGAGTAATTTCCCAAAGATGTCCAGTAGGCAGATCGGTCTATAGGACTTGACATCCGCTGGGTCCTTGTCGGGTCCCTTTTTGATGATCATAACATTTGCCTCTTTCCAAATTTTTGGGAATTTTTCCTGTCTTAGGCACTCATTGTATAGCTGGGTTAGTGGCGCCACCAGTTGGGGTGCCAGGAACTGCACCACCTCCGCCACAATGCCGTCTGGGCCGGGGGCTTTCCCTGTTTTTAATGATTTGATGTGGCCAGCCACCTCCTCTTCAGAGAAGGGGTAGACTGCCCTATCGTTTGCTATTCTGTCTGGATCTTCATTTCGTAGCTGGGACTGGCCTTCAGTGTCGCTAGTCTCATCGTCATCAGGCAGCAGGGACCAGAGAAGGACTTCGGCAGTCTCCTGCCAGGAATCCGTCATCGCATCCCCGTGCCTGACCGTTGATAGCATCATTGGGGATCGGATCTTTTCCCTAACTAATTTGTAGGGTACTCCCCATGGGTCCAGGGCCAACTGGTCCAGTACAAATCTTTCCCAACTTCGTATTCTAACTTCTTTTAGTTTTTTTTTGGAATTTCTCTTTTGCCTCCCGGTATTGCAGTAACCATCTTTGCTTTTCCCACCAGACGACACTGCGCTGGTAGTGCCTCCTCAGCCTTCTGGCAGACTGACGCATTTCCTCAAGTTCAGCGAACCATGGTGACGGGGAGGCCGCCATGGCCCTCCTCCTGGTTGGAACAACTGCCTTTACCGCTCTGGTAACTGTGCCCACCAGTTCTTCGGCCCGCTTGTCTATGTCCAGGTCCTGTTGTGCGTCACCTTTTGGCAATGGAGGAATGTCGCACTCTCTCGCTAGTCTCTCCCAGTCAGCTCTCTCAGCTCAGTTCAGATGCAACTACCACCCCATGGCCCAGTGGCTCCCTCTATTTCCTAGGCTAAACATAATAAGATTATGGTCACTTGTTGTAGCGTTCTCTTTAACTTCCCAGTTCTGGATGATGTTGGCAGTATTTGGTGTAACTAGCGTTACGTCTATGTTGGTGCCAAGGCCCCCTCCCGCCGCATAGGTGGGAGGGTTGCCAGGTCTATTTGCCACTACAAGTTGTAACGCCATGATCGTATCCTCCACTTTTTCGCCATTGTCATCTCTTGTGCCACTGTACCATAGGGGGGGGGGGGGATTTTGCATTTATGTCAGCTTTTATAACCAGTTTGCGTCCCCGCAACGCCGTGGCTACTCTTGTTAGCTGATCCAGATGTTGTTCTATATTGTCTCCATATTGGAAGTACATATTTATGAAGGTTATAATTCCCATGGGAGCCTGTATCTCCACGACGTTGCAGTGACTGGTGGAAAATTGTGCGAGTGCTGTTACTCGTAGAGACTGGTTCGTAATGACAATTGCCGCTTTGGGGGCATCTCCACTACTAGCTATTTGCCATGTAGCGGCTGCAAATGAAAGTTTCCCAGCTTGAGAGTACGGCTCCTGTAGGCAGAGTACGTCAAGCCTCCTCTCCTCCACCTCCCTTCGGAGCTCCTGCATCACAAGTCTGCTGTTATGCGTGTTTAGTTGTCCGACAGTTAGTTTAGTCATTATGGGAAGTAAGTATGTATTCTATCGTCAGGCCAAGTCTTACTCCAATCAAAGGCGATTCGACCGAGAGCTAGGACTGACTGGGTGTAGATGTCGTCTAAGTCAAATTTCTCCCCATGTCTTTCAAACACTTTCTTGAGTAAGTCTCGCAGGGCTGGAAGTCAGTGGGAAGGTTCACTGACTTTAGTTGTATTCTGTCTACAGCCTCCATTACCGAGAAGGTGACCTTTCTTCCATTCTCATGTCCTACCGGGACCACATGTCGTAAGGCAGTGGTCAGGATAGTCGGCTACTCCTATCTTGCCAATTGCATTGTATATTCAATGTTAGGATACACCCTAACCGGGTCTACAGGCGGTAACCTGACTACTGCGGTATCTGCCACAGTTGGATATGCACTGGTGTTAGTAACTATGCTTTCTTGGAGTGGCTGTCGTTCAGTATGTTTAGGTTCATGGGTAGGGGCCAGGGAGGCCGCCACCACCACAGGATGCTTCTGCCGCTGTAGATCTTTATTCGGCCTTACTCCCCGGTTTTGGAAAGGGGGAGCTGTGATCTTTTCCGAGAAATCAGTTTGTATACATCTGTCCACTATAGGGGGATCTGTTTGAATTTCTTTCTCTACTGTCGCAAACGTGATTTGGATCGAAAGCGTAGCTACGATTAATATGCTGATGTATCGACTGCAACTGGAACATTTCGAATAAAGAGTAGGGGAAATTATTATGCGGCCCTCATCTTCAGTACTTGTGGGAGCTATTTTCAAATGGTTCAAATGGCTCTGAGCACTATGGGACTTAACATCTGAGGTCATCAGTCCCCTAGAACTACTTAAACCTAACTAGCCTAAGGACATGACACACATCCATGCCGGAGGTAGGGTTCGAACCTGCGATCGTAGCAGTCGCGCAGTTCCGGACTGAAGCGCCTAGAACCACTCGGCCACCGCGGCCGGCCGAGCTATTTTCGTTGTTAGGATTACGTCACGTAAATTAGTAAAAATGGAACCCTACTAATCTCACTTTCTTGACCGTCTATCTGTCTACCCAACCCTTAAAACCCGTTTACTTCGAGTACGGGTGGACATAATAAACGGAAACGTATCGCGCTTCCTGCGGTATACGGTCCCTTCCTGGTGTAAAAAAGTGAGCTATGTCAACGCAATCATTTCCAATTTGTGTGGTTTGATCGAGGGTCTTTAGATTCTTTCATCGTACCACGTTTTAAGTGAGGTGGAATTTAATAGTGCAGCTGCTACAACAGCAGTTAGATTTATCACTTTTTTCTAGCTTGTAATTCACATGCGACGTCCCGACCACTTAGACGAAGCATGCTACTTCTGACCTCCATCCACCTCTGTACCACTACCCCTGAAGATCTAAGAACGGGACGGCTTGTTAAAATTTCTTCCAACATATGACCATTATCAAGGATCTTCCTATCGCATTCCTACAACAGTGGAAAGACTCTATGACACAGTCGCTGCCAGGAAGGTGGATTACCGATGAGGTGATGAATAGATGTTTATAATTGTCAGAAAACAAGCATAAGCTATAGGAAAAATAATTGTAAGAACTGGCAGCTACTGCGATATTCCAGATATCAGCTCCATCAGAACATGTTTTCTTTCTGTTTTTACACGGTATTCCTACTGCCATCACATCGTCATCTTCACGTAAGAGACATGGTTTCTCAGCCCTGACAGATATATACTTTAGAAATATACACTACTGGTCATTAAAATTGCTACACCACGAAGATGACGTGCTACAGACGCGAAATTTAACCGACAGGAAGAAGATGTTATGATATGCAAATGATTAGCTTTTCAGAGCATTCACACAAGGTTGGCGCCGGTGGCGACACCTACAACGTGCTGACGTGAGGAAAGTTTCCAACCGACTTCTCGTACACAAACAGCAGTTGACCGGCGTTGCCTTTGATAAAGGTCGGATTGTAGCCTATCGCGATTGCGATTTATCGTATCGTGACATTGCTGCTCATGTTGGTCGAGATCCAATGACTGTTAGCAGAATATGGAATCGGTGGGTTCAGGAGGGCAATACAGAACGCCGTGCTGGATCCCAACGGCCTCGTATCAGTAGCAGTCGAGATGACAGGCATCTTATCCGCATGGCTGTAACGGATCATGCAGCCACGTTTCGATCCCTGAGTCAACAGATGGGGACGTTTGCAAGACAACAACCATCTGCACGAACACTTCGACGACGTTTGCAGCAGCTTGGACCATCAGCTCAGAGACCATGGCTGCGGTTATCCATGACGCTGCATCACAGACAGGAGCGCCTGCGATGGTGTACTCAACGACGAACCTGGGTGCACGAATAGCAAAATGTAATTTTTTCGGGTGAATCCAGGTTCTGTTTACAGCATCGTGATGGTCGCATCCGTGTTTGGCGACATTGCGGGGAACGCACATTGGAAGCGTGTATTCGTCATTGCCATACTGGCGTATCACCCGGCGTGATGGTATGGGGTGCCATTGGTTACACGTCTCGGTCACCTCTTGTTCGCATTGACGGCACTTTGAACAGTGGACGTTACATTTCAGATGTGTTACGACCCGTGGCTGTACCCTTCATTCGATTCCTGCGAAACCCTACATTTCAGCAGGATAATGCACGACCGCATATTACAGGTCGTGTACGGGCCTTTCTGGATACAGAAAATGTTCGACTGCTGCCCTGGCCAGCACATTCTCCAGATCTCTCACCAATTGAAAACGTCTGGTCAATGGTGGCCGAGCAACTGGCTCGTCACAATACGCCAGTCACTACTCTTGATGAACTGTGGTATCGTGTTGAAGCTGCATGGGCTGCTGTACCTGTACACGCCATCCAAGCTCTGTTTGACTCAATGCCAAGGCGTATCAAGGCCGTTATTACGGCCAGAGGTGGTTGTTCTGGGTACTGATTTCTCAGGATGTGTGCACCCAAATTGCGTGAAAATGTAATCACATGTCAGCTGTAGTATAATATGTTTGTCCAATGAATACCCGTTTATCATCTGCATTTCTTCTTGGTGTAGGAATTTTAATGGCCAGCAGTGTGCCATGCAGATAGCTGGGTAAGAGTCGCCGGTGGTAGAACAGGAAGTAGACCCTTGAGGGAGAGTGGAGGTGTTTTCTCATTGACAGGTATCGAATATCAAAGGACGCTGACTTCTGGTCCGCGGTTGGTGGTATTTAGTATCATGATTTGTAATTACGACACTGGGCGGTTTTCGACCTCCACTGCATGCAGCTGCACGCTCGGCGCTCCTCCCGATGCCTGGTGGCGCCAAGACAGGCACACAGGGGGACGACCCAAAACAGTGTCTAATGTACCGCACTCCATTCCATTCCTTGGTACTGACAGTTATTACGTCATGGGAAGTGAGGGTGGGGAGGGGGTGCAGGTGTGAGCTCTATTCGCATCCTCGCCTCGTCAAAATCAGTCTGTCGCGCCAAATGGCTACGGAGTGTTAATATCCTCGCATTGTAACAGCAGTCAAAACCAGGCGCGGCTCGCAATTAAAGGCTCTGAAGCGTAGCCCCCCAAAGTATAAATAAATTTCGGAATAATGTATTGCAGAATTTAAGTTATCAGAAAGCATTTCGTATAATTTCCAAACGGATTTAAATAATGCCAGTCAACGTTTTTGAAACTGTTGATGTGTAATGTCACGTTATGCTTTTCGAACAGGTAGTAGCTAGTCTTAAGGCTGCTGCTTGAACTCCCGCTTAGCTTTATGTAGCAGAAGTTGGCGCCATGTTTTCCGCAGAATATAGCTCGTATGAGCTTCCCGAAGGCTCTGGTGTTCCAGCCTGAGGCTGTCATACCAAGCTGCGTATTGCTTACACGAAAAGGGAATTAACAGAGTTGCTGAAACTTCGCTATCGAATTCCTGTCTCTATATATCTGTAGTCTGCTTTGATATGTCTGTAATCGACGTTCAGTATTACTGTTTTGATAGAGCTGTAGACAGGGTTTTTGCTTCTGCCATTGGCTTTTCAATCAACCGCTGGAATAAGTTTGCAGATGTCTCGCTGAGTGCACTAGACAACGGTAGTGTAAGTATCACCACATAGCAAGAGTTTCACGAAAAATTTGAGTAAAGAGCGCGCGAAATATACCCCTTGCGCGAAGACTGTCCCATTACTTTAGTTTCCTTGCTTGCTGATTTCAGGTAACGTGCGTTATGAGCAAATTTCTTTTTGTGAGTGCGTTATGTATGAGTTTAGTGAGTTTTACTTTCTTACGAACAACAGCAACGTACTAGAAGTCCGAAAACAACACAATGAGAATTGCGTGTGCAATTTATCAGGAACAACATGCGGTTAGGAAGAAAGTGGAGGAACTTGGTGCGCCCAGATTCAATGTAAACATGCATCAAGAACAAAAACAGTGTAAATTCAGGCAAAGATAGACCTATACATGCAATTTTAACAGAGCAGTGTACAATACAGCTGAGTTGTTGTGTACGCTATATCACTTAAAATGCACACAAGTGTAAGCAAGACAAATACGATCTGTACATTACATTAATGTCGCAGACTTTCACAGTATGGAAACCATAAGTCGCACCTGGTGAAAACATACACTTACTTTCTTCTGGAAAATATAAAAATCATAAATATTTCGCTATATACATGTATTATACATGAATTTGCATGTAAATTTTCTGTTTTTCATTGCTGGCTTCAATTTTTCGTTACATTCGCCAGTTTTCTCGTAAATTTTAATTCTATCATGGAAAACGTTATTTGTTGTTATATTGTCATTAATAGATATAAACAATTAACGGTAAGCATAGTCATACTTCCCTGACTATGTTTATTTTGTAATACTGCCGTTGCTTTCATCATATCAATTACCCTTAGGGCTCAAATTCACTACTTTCCCACGCAGAATACACATCCCAGTCTTTGTTTCAAAACTGGTGATATGTATAACAATTCTGTCTCAGTTCTCTTTCAGATCTCTACGAGACCTATTCATAGACACTTCGCTTATAAAAATCGGCAAAAGTGTCGTCAATTTATTAATTTTTAAAGTTTATACTGTTCACAAACCATTTAATATAAAGTAAGTTAGAAACTATTCATCATACTGAGGGCGTATCTAAACCCTCATATGTCATCATTTTCTCCTTATATCTGGTACTGGCTTTCCAGTTTTTTAATAGGTTCACGTTTTTATTGTGATATCATATAATCAGCATTTTATTCTTCATTTGTGTGGCCATAGTGTCCATAGTTGCTTTATTATTCATGCGGGTATTTTTGATCCGTTGTTGCAACTACAAAAATGCGTGATTTTTCACCAGACACTTTTCCCTTTATTGAGGTAGAGCATCATCAGTGGTCTGTAATTAAGTTTAGTTGCATTTTGATTTGCTTTTTAGATCGAAAAACGCGCGGTCTGCATGGCTGTCAGATGCCGTTCCAGTGCGTGTTCATATGACACACGGCGAGGCTGTCACACGCCGACGGCGTCTCTCCCAAGTTCAAAGGACGCCTCGCAATGTCTGTGAGGAAACAAGTGCACGCCAAGGTGGGGCTGTGCTAAGGAAATGATGCAGTCCCGACTGTGTAGGTGTTTGAATACATGCCATTCGTTAGCATATTTACGCCGTATTACACGTTATCTCAACGTTCACAAAAAATAATACACTGCTCAGCTGGCATTCTAAAGATACGTTACCAATGAGGCTTACATATGCGTACAGTGCCAAATCAAATGTGGTAGTCCTATAATAACGTCGTGTTCTTTAATGTAGAGCAAAAATTGCCTGAGAGCATTGGAGTCCCTCGCTTAACATTTTGCGCACTATAGTATGACGTCATAAGCACCGAAGCTCCAAAGAAACTGGTATAGGCATGTGTATTCAAAGACAGGGATATGTAAACAGGTAGAATACGGCGCTGCGGTCGTAAACGCCTATATAAGACAGCAAGTGTCTGGTGCAATTGTAAGATCGGTTACTGTTGCTACAATGGCGGGTTATCAAGAATTAAGTGAGTTTGAACGTATTGTTATAGTCGGCGCACGACTGATGGGACACAGCATCTCCGAGATAGCTATGAAGTAGGCATTTTCCCGTACGACCATTTCACGAGTGTACCGTGAATATCAGGAATTCGGTAAAACATCAAATCTCCGACGTCGCTGCGACCGGAAAAAAGATGTTGCAAGAACGAGACCGACGACGACTGAAGAGACTCGCTCAACGTGACGTAAGTGCAATCCATCCGCAGATTGCTGCAGATTTTAATGCTGGACCATCAACAAGTGTCAGCGTGCGAACCATTCAACGAAACGTCATCGATATGGACTTTCGGAGCCGAAGACCCACTCGTGCACCCTTGATAACTGCACAACACAAAGTTTTACGCCTCGTCTGGGCCCGTCAACTCCGACATTGGACTGTTGATGACTGGAAACATCTTGCCTGGTCGGACGAGTCTCGTTTCAAATTGTATCGAGCTGATGGATGTGTACAGCTATGGAGACAACTTCATGAACCCATGGACCCTGCATGTCAGCAGGGGACTGTCCAAGCTGGTGGAGGCTCTGCAATGGTGTGGGGCGTGTGCAGTTGGAGTGATATGGGACCCCTGATACGTCTCAATATGACTCTGACAGATGACACGTACGTAAGCATCCTGTCTGGTCACCTGCATCCATTCATGTCCACTGTGGGCAATTCAAGCAGGACAATGCGCCACCCCACACGTCCAGAATTGCTACAAAGTGGGTCCAGGAACACTCTTCTAAGTTTAAACTCTTCCGCTGGCCCCCAAACTCCCCTTACATGAACATTATTGAGCATATCTAGGATGCTTTGCAACATGCTGTTCGGAAGAGATCTCCACCCCGCCGTACTCTTACGGATTTATGGAGAGCCCTGCAGGATTCATGGTATCAGTTCCCTCCAGCACTAGTTAAGACGTTAGTCGAGTCCATGTCACGTCGTGTTGCCGCACTTCTGCATGTCCGCGGGAGCCCTACACGATATTCGGCAGGTGTACCAGTTTCTTGACTACTTTCATAGTATCTTGTCTTCTAGACTGAAGAGTCTAGAACCGCTCGGCCACACCAGCCGGCCAGTGGCTGAAGCTTGTGTGTATCCGGTGGGAACCATTATTAGTCTGTCACAGCAGTTATGTGCCTTAGTTTTTTTCTGTAGGCTGGGAAGTACTCAGTAGTGGGCTCCGTCCGGGTATTTATGAGTTAATTCGATTTTAGTAAGAGTAAAACTGTTTTTCAATATACCCGTCTCCATAAGGAGGTCGGTAACTCACGCCTGCCCAGTGAGGCTCCGTTTGAGGTAGCCAGCACGGATCCTAGAATAGCACAAAATTTCACCAGTTAGTATTTGGCCGGCAACGAGAGAAGGTGTGATGGGTTACAATTCCTGAACACAGTACTTTGTGCTAACGTCTTGGATTCATTTTAAACCCGTCCCCAGTGGCTCGAGAGGTGAGGACGTGTAGGACTGTTGATGGCTGCCCAATTTGATGCTCTTCGAGAGTAATAGGCTACTTGTCGATATGTTCCCACCCTCCCCCTCCCTTAATCAAATGGTTCTGAGCACTATGCGACTTAACTTCTGAGGTCATCAGTCGCCTAGAACTTAGAACTAATTAAACTTAACTAACCCAAGGACATCACACACATCCATGCCCGAGGCAGTATTCGAACCTGCGACCGTAGCGGTCGCGCGGCTCCAGACTGTAGCGCCTAGAACCGCTCGGCTACTCCGGCCGGCCCTCCCTTAATCGTCATATAATACAAATATATCACCACTCACGCATTACACACACACACACACACACACACACACACACACACACACAACAGATATTCTATAGTTCTATAGACACAACTGTCACACATCACGTGGAAGGAATCCAATGTCTGCAGAGGAAGAAACCACTCCGATTAGGCGGCAGAACAATCCCTCAGTTACTTGTTCAGAATAAGTTGTTTGCTAGTACGAAACAGAATATGTATTAGTATTTTTTAACTTATTTGCTCTTTTTGCGTGCTGTTGAAGTATTTTTCTCCTGTTCACCACGTAAAAATTAATAAAATTACTCAGTCACAATGAACGGACCTTCCATACTCTTCTAGCATTCTGGCAGTTTCTGTATTGTAGATAACATAATCTGCATAAATCATATTAACCACCAAGCAAGATTTATTCAGAATTCACTATTACGAATTTTGACATTCTATTATCTTGTGTTCAAAACATAGCGGTGAATCTTAGGAGTCATTTCTAATTCTCTATACAACTGACCTCTCTGAAGGACTTAAAATCGAAAATTTATAAAAATATGTATGTACATGTATCAAAAACATCTCATGAAAACAGAAGACTGTCAACTCGATCCGCCGGTTTGAAATTCTCGCGGTTTATGAGGAACTAGATGTCGGAGACTCCTGTGAAATGGTGCGAAATATCTGCCTACAGATAAACCGCTATTTGCCCAACATTACGCCACTCTGTGCATTGTTGCAGCAATCACAGACACGGAGCTCCTATACGCAGTGCATGGATATGGCATGGGCGTGAAGCACTTGCTATGCGCTACTGATACCGACGCGGTGGCACGATAGGGCCCTGTTTTCGAAGGGCAAAGTTTATTATTGCCCATTTCTTCGAAAATAACTCGCAGTCACCCAGGCTTTTAGCGTGTCACAGATGCCTACGATTTTCATAATAATAACTGCATATTTATAAACGGTTTATGTAATAATTATGCCGGCCGGGTTGGCCGAGCGGTTCTAGGCGCTACAGTCTGGAACAGCGCGACCGCTACGGTTGCAGGTTCGAATCCTGCCTCGGGCATGGATGTGTGTTATGTCCTTAGGTTAGTTAGGTTTAAGTAGTTCTAAGTTCTAGGGGACTGATGACATCAGAAGTTAAGTCCCATAGTGCTCAGAGCCATTTGAACCATTTTTTTTTGTAATAATAATAAATTGTTTACCTGCAAAAAATACATACAGTATTTCCATATAAGTTTAATAATTTAGTTATATCAATGCGCAATAAATTGTCTTCGTTTCAAAGACAATGTATTTCAGATAATTACAGGGTTTGAAAATTATTTGTCTGAAAATTTTAGAAGGACATGTGTCGTGCAATTTATTTAAGAACTATAGTAATAATAAATTGTCATAATTTTGACAAAGTGGTAATTTAGACGGTATAAAATCGAAGTGTGCATTCACCATCATCGGTATTTGACTTAGCACTGTAATTGTCAACACACGTGTGCAGACTATGGCTACGCTGTTTCCTTGGGTTGTGCCCGCCTTTATTCGGGAATGGCATTTGTTATTTTTGGTCCCACATAAGTTCGGGAATGGTATTTCTGTTATTTTTGGTCGCTGGAGGGTCTTTTCGTTTCTGTCTCAGCTTCCTGTGGTTTACTGTTTCTATCTGTTGACAGCAGGCACGGTGGGCTCTTCTTCCCGACTGGAAAGTTCTGAAGCCTGTGGCGTCTAGCTAATTCAGGTGAACGAGCCGTCACGCAAGCAAATAAAAAGCACTCCTTCTTAAGCATTGTTTGTACTCCCTAGAATCCTTGCTATTTCCGAGGCATAATTTTCATCCTATTTTAGTCTCCAAAACTCAGCTGAAATATGTGGAAATTGTTTATGTAGGAGTATATAACTTTTAACTAAATTGTTCTTTAGAGGAGGGGGATGGAATAGTTCGTGACCGAGACGACCCCTCCCCCTCAGATCCACGCCTACGCAGTTGTTGAGACAACGTGTCAAAACATTCGGGCTGCAGAGGGAGAGGCTATAGGTCTGCACAAAATCTGGCCACAACCGTTCTCGATACGGCAGTCCGAGTTTAATAGGCACGTGGCGTCCTGTTACGTAAATAAGCGATTCAGAACAGTCTGTCGACCGGTTCCAATTTCACGAACCTGTGAGCCATTGGTTACGTCACCGTTCTGCTACCCCGCTTCTCCTGCGTCTATAACGTTCTCCAGCGCCTGTAATCAACACCGACTCAAAGGAAGGCCTAGGCGCTTGTTGGTGACGTCACGTCAGCTAGGCACGGCCAACGCCAGGTCTGTTGCAGGCAGAAACGCCTGGGCGTGCTTATCACTATAAATCTCTTATTTTTCGACAAAATGTTTGGTATTGTTTTGGATTCTGCAGTTTTATTTACATGAAAGATTTTCTTACTATCGTAAAGCTACAAATGAAGGTCGCAGTTCTGTATTACTGAATCTGTCGAAACAAACGTAGATCAATATGAGAAAATGCTTTGTCCCATTGCAAGCTTCGGAAATTTTACATTCAAGAAACTATAATTACTTGATCCATTTTGTTATCGAAACTTACCCCAACCCCCTTACAATGAACCCCTTTCTTTTATTTATTTATTTTCGTTTGACATCGTCACTGGAAATGTGAACTAATTTACATGTATTTTTAACTATATATGACGGTAGTATCTGTTCCTGAAAGAACAGTTACCGTAGATGACCGCGCAGCTTTGCTAGAAATGAAATGTTAATTAAATGGACACCCTAGCTGCAAGCAGGCGTTGATACACTTCATTGGGGACATGCTGAAAATGTGTGCCCCGACCGGGACTCGAACCCGGGATCTTCTGCTTACATGGCAGACGCTCTATCCATCTGAGCCACCGCGTGCACAGAGGATAGTGCGTCTGCAGGGACTTATCCCTTGCACGCTCCCCGTGAGATCCACATTCCCAACATGTCCACAACACTACATTCGTAGTGTTCTTTCAGGAACAGATACTACCGTCATATATAGTTAAAAACATGGGTTCCCGGCCTTTGACCTTCTTGTGCGAACGCACACGCTATGCCCGAACTCGTACGGGACTTGGTAGATTAATCTGCCACGAATAATGAGTATGATGGGCAAACATCTATTAGGCGCACTACGAATGTAGTGTTGTGAACATGTTGGGAATGTGGATCTCACGGGGAGCGTGCAAGGGATAAGTCCCTGCAGACACACTATGCTCCGTGCCCGCGGTGGCTCAGATGGATAGAACATCTGCCATGTAAGCAGGAGATACCGGGTTCGAGTCCCGGTTGGGGCACACATTTCCAACATGTCCCCAATGAAGTGTGTCAACGCCTGCTTGCAGCTAGGGTGTCCATTTAATTATCATATAATTTACATGTGTAAATGTCCAACTGTTGCCAGTCATTAGATTACAGTCGTTTTCAACGAAAGGAATTCTAAACAGGAAACAAAATAGCTTCATACATCGAAAATACCGCTGAGCTTAAACTTTTTTAAACATTCACATTAGAAAAGATAAATATTCCCCTCTTGCAACTGAAAGGAGAAACTTTATAAGATAAAAAAAATTTTATTTGATAAAACAAGTATCTCTCTTTTGCCTCTTCTTCTGTCCTCCACCCTCTCCCTCAACGTGTGCAATCGCAAGATATTTCATTAGCATTCAGTGCTCCTCACCCCGTAGTCAACCAAGATACCTAAAGAAGAGCACCAATATGTTCACAGTTTCTTGTAAAAGCAACCCAGTACAAACGTAACCTCCTCAGATTTACAAATAAGGTAAAGAAGCACGAATTCTGTTGCTGCTCGACCATGAAGTTGTTTTTGTATGTCAATCCTTAAAACAGGTGGAAATTTAAGTTCAGGAGTACACTATTTGTTAAGAAGTGTAATGAACTGCACTATTAATCGATTGCAGAAATCCCTCAGAACAATGTGTGTTGGTCAACTACCGCCAATAGTTTCACACTTTCCTGTGTCAGGGAGGGAGACACCACCATTATGAGTATGCCAGCAACAGACCTAGCGTTCGCCGTGCCTAGCTGACGTGACGTCACGAACAAGCGCCGAGGCCTTCCTTTAAGTCGGTGTTGCTGTAATTAGCTGCCCGATACTGGATGGGATCCACTCGTGCGAATGACTGTCTCTAAGTTCTGACAAGTACTGCACAAATCTTCTGAAAATGCCCGCATATCGTGGTCGTGCGGTAGCGTTCTCGCTTCCCACGCCCGGGTTCCCGGGTTCGATTCCCGGCGGGGTCAGGAATTTTCTCTGCCTCGTGATGGCTGGGTGTTGTGTGCTGTCCTTAGGTTAGTTAGGTTTAAGTAGTTCTAAGTTCTAGGGGACTGATGACCGTAGCTGTGAAGTCCCATAGTGCTCAGAGCCATTTTTTTCTTCTGGAAACAAAGGGCACTGCACTCTTCACAACTTAAAAAATCTTTACACGGGACCGCTTAATACTATGAGTCTATCACACACTGTCATCACCAGTCCATAGCTCGCCATCTTTGCTATTATTCTCACAGATGGAATATTACTGAATATTACTTGACTGACCAATCTAAGTCGTTTTAGTTCAACTAATAATGCTCATCTCCGGATCTCACGTAAACGTCAGCAACACAGCTTATTGTTAGTACTTGCAACACGTTTCGCTTGTAAAATATAACATATCCATGCCCATACTTCTTAACTACAATGTACATTCAATTTTTTTTCCGCTTCAAGTAGCTGCACACGGTTTGTGTAGTTACAGCTCCACAAGTTTGGATTCAACCGATCTCGTGAATGCCCTAAATACACTACTGGCCATTAAAATTGCTACACCACGAAGATGACGTGCTACAGACGCGAAATTTAACCGACAGGAAGAAGATGCTGTGATATGCAAATGATTAGCTTTTCAGAGCATTCACACAAGGTTGGCGCCGGTGGCGACACCTACAACGTGCTGACATGGGGAAAGTTTCCATCCGATTTCTCATACACAAACAGCAGTTGACCGGCGTCGCCTGGTGAAACGTTGTTGTGATGCCTCGTGTAAGGAGGAGAAATGCGCACCATCACGTTTCCGACTTTGATAAAGGTCGGATTGTAGCCTATCGCGATTTCGGTTTATCGTATCGCGACATTGCAGCTCGCGTTGGTCGAGATCCAATGACTGATAGCAGAATATGGAATCGGTGGGTTCTGGAGGGTAATACGGAACGCCGTGCTGGATCCCAACGGCCTCGTATCAGTAGCAGTCGAGATGACAGGCATCTTATCCGCATGGCTGTAACGGATCGTGCAGCCACGACTCGATCCCTGAGTCGACAGATGGGGACGTTTGCAAGACAACAACCATCTGCACGAACAGTTCTACGGCGTTTGCAGCAGCATGGACTATCAGCTCGGAGACCATGGCTGCGGTTACCCTTGACACTGCATCACAGACAGGAGCGCCTGCGATAGTGTACTCGACGACGAACCTGGGTGCACGAATGGCAAAACGTCATTTTTTCAGATGAATCCAGGTTCTGTTTACAGCATCATGATGGTCGCATCCGTGTTTTGCGACATCGCGGTGAACGCACACTGGAAGCGTGTTTTCGTCATCGCCATACTGGCGTATCACCCGGCGTGATGGTATGGGGTGCCACTGGTTACACGTCTCAGTCACCTCTTGTTCGCATTGACAGCACTTTGAACAGTGGACGTTACATTTCAGATGTGTTACGACCCGTGGCTGTACCCTTCATTCGATTCCTGCGAAACCCTACATTTCAGCAGGATAATGCACGACCGCATGTTGCAGGTCCTGTACGGGCCTTTCTGGATACAGAAAATGTTCGACTACTGCCCTGGTCAGCACATTCTCCAGATCTCTCACCAATTGAAAACGTCTGGTCAATGGTGGCCGAGCAACTGGCTCGTCACAATACGCCAGTCACTACTCTTGATGAACTGTGGTATCGTGTTGAATCTGCATGGGCAGCTGTACCTGTACACGCCATTCATGCTCTGTTTGAGTCAATGCCCAGGCGTATCAAGGCCGTTATTACGGCCAGAGGTGGTTGTTCTGGGTACTGATTTCTCAGGATCTATGCACCCAAATAGCGTGAAAATGTAATCACATGTCAGTTCTAGTATAATATATTTGTCCAATGAATACCCGTTTATCATCTGCATTTCTTCTTGGTGAAGCAATTTTAATGGCCAGTAGTTTATAAGTCGGCCACTCTCACTCGTTGCCCAATGGTCAGCGTGTTTGGTTGTTACGCAGAGGACCCGGATTCGATTCCTGCTACTAACAGAGATTTTCTCTTGGTGGGACAATTGGACCAGAGTGCACTCAGCCTCGTCATGTAAACTGAGGAGCTGTCTGAGCACTGTGGGACTTAACATCTATGGTCATCAGTCCGCCTAGAACTTAGAACTACCTATGCCTAACTAACCTAAGGACATCACGCAACAGCCAGTCATCACGAGGCAGAGAAAATCCCTGACCCCGCCGGGAATCTAACCCGGGAACCCGGGCGCGAGAAGCGAGAACGCTACCGCACGACCACGAGCTGCGGACAACTGAGGAGCAACTTGAGTAATAGGTAGCGGCTCCAACGTGAAGGCAGCAACAATAGCTGGGAGAGCGATATGCTGACATCATGCCCCCCCACCCCCACCCCCCCACCCCCACTCACACACACACATACCATATCCTCAAGTTGCATTTGGTCGAGGTTGACACTTTCGTCGGTCGGTCCCGATTGACCCACCAGAGTCAGAACGTGGAGCTTTGCTTGTTTTGTTTCGCTGCTCGTCCTCACTGCAGCAATAACACAGAGTGTTTCAAAAAGATACATCCGATTTCACAAGACTGTATCTTCTACATGAAAGAAGATAGAATCTTGGAATGAATTCTTACGCATAGAACTATAAAGAGCGATGACAGCCAACCTGCAAGCTTGTCTGTTTTACTGTATTCATTGCTGTTGTATGCGGCGTCGCATTTCAGCCAAAGCTATTAGAAATGGAGGGACATAGTCACTGCCTTTCACATAAATTAAAAAAAAATCATGCACGATGAGATTAGGCGATCTTGGAGGCCAGTGGAGATCCGTACGCCCCTTGCACCCAATCTATCGTTCAGGTCGTGTTCTTGATAAAAATCACACCGCATCAACTAAGTTGTACCTGCTGAAATGAGAGGACGAAAACGCTTTTTGTTGCTGAGTTATCGTCATTGAGTAATGAATGAGGGAGTGGCGAACGGCACTAGGGACATCCATATCCACTACTTAACAACTAGCGCCAAGCAAAACTTTAAATTTCTATGGGTAAGTTAAAATTCACACCAAGTTTCTCTCTTCAGTCATGTAGAAAATATAGTCTTATGAAAGCGGCTGAATCTTTCTGAACCAGTCTGTGCTATGAATAGTATAGCGTCCTTACGAACAGAATCTCACTGGGAAGGAATATGCTTCAAATCCCCGTCACTTGTCCAGGATTTCGATTTTCATCGTTTCTCTAAATTAAGCCGCGAGGGGTAGCCGTGCGGTCTATGGCGCCTCGAAACGGTTCGCGGCTCCCCCCGTCGGAGGTTCGAGTCCTCCCTGGGGCATGGTGTACGTGTTGTCCTTAACGTAAGTTAGTTTAATTAGTGTGTAAGCCTACGGACCTGTGACCTCAGCAATTTAGTCCCATGGAACCTTACCACAAATTTCCAAATTCCAAAATTAAGGCAGATATAGATTTGATTCTTTTGAGAAAGACAACGCCAATTTCCTTCCAGTCTGATTGTGATCTCATAGTCGACGGGACGTTAAGCCCTAGCTTTCTTCCTCCTTACGATACTGGTTACACGTGTAATACGACGCCGTAATGCAGTACGTCTGCTTCGACAGGTCTATCATCTCCTCTTCAGAGGTGAGAATACAAATTGTCCTCATGTTACCGAGTAGCTCTTTCTGCGCTTGCGACGAAGCAGTTTTCCACCAACAGATGTAATCACTAGATTTGATGGATGGCGTTTGTAGGGGGTTCCTCATACAGCCTTTCTGCCTCGAGGGTATTGCTAGGTAAGAGGGGTGGATATCTGCTATGCGAATCTGAATACATTATCGCCTTCCGGCCCGACACTGCGAATTCGCGGAAGAAATTATGTCTGTCGCTTATCACACGCATGTGCAGAGATGCTGTGGTGACAGCACTTTACCCGTTCTGGCGTTAGGTGAACCACAAACACATCTTCGATTATCTACATATTAGGGTCATTCAAAAAGAAATGAGGCGGACGCCGTTAAATGATAATCGCTGAAGGCATCGTAAAGTCATTGCCTACGGAAAAAGGTGTGGCGCCCGTAAGAGTGCTGACAAGGGAACCTCCCCATCGCACCCCCCTCAGATTTAGTTATAAATTGACACAGTGGATAGGCCTTGAAAAACTAAACACAGATCAATCGAGAAAACAGGAAGAAGTTGTGTGGAACTATGAAAAAATAAGCAAAATATACAAACTGAGTAGTCCATGTGCAAGATATGTAACATCAAGGACAACGTGTGCTGAGGAGCGCCGTGGTCCCGTGGTTAGAGTGAGAAACTGCGCAACGAGAGCTCCTTGGTTCGAGTCCTCCCTCGAGCGAAAATTATACTTTCTTCATTTTCGCAAAGTTACGATCTGTCCGTTCATTCATTGACGTCTCTGTTCACTGTAATAAGTTTAGTGTCTGTGTTTTGCGACCGCACCGCAAAACCGTGCGATTAGTAGACGCGCCTCTCCAATAGCAACCGAAAACATTTGATCGCAAAGTCATAGGTCAACCGATTCCTCCACAGGAAAACACGTCTGATATATTATTTACGACACTGGTGACGGCATGTGCGTCACATGACAGGAATATGTTGTCGACCCACCTAACTTGCACACTTGGCGAATCGATAAAAAGATTCTTCTACCTTGCCCGATTTAGGTTTTCTTGAGGATGTGATAATCACTCCCAAAAAAGTGATGAAAACAGAAGAGTTTGTCACATAAACTGCAACAAATGAATGCAACAGCTTCACAGTCGCACAGTTTTCCCCCTGCTCTGTCAAAACATATGTTTTGTACGTTTTCAAATGTTTCCGTGCGTACACCGTCAAATCCTGCATATGTATAAGCAAATCTGAACATGTCCTGGGATTTTGGAGAGCGAAGTTGATTATGTGTGAGTGCCTGAACTTTGATAATTACCTGAAAATAAAAAATTAAACTTTTCACTCGAGAGAAGATTTGAACCAAGGACCTCTCGTTCCGCAGCTGCTCACGCTAACCACGGGACCACGGCGCTCTTACGCTGATACTCTCCTTGGTGTTGCCTACCTTGCACATGGACTACTCAGTTTGTATATTTTGCTTATTTTTTTCATAGTTCCACACAACTTCTTCCTGTTTTCTCGATTGATCTGTGTTCAGTTTTTCAAGGCCTATCCCTGTGCCAACTTATAACTAAATCTGAGGGGGTGCGATGGGGAGGTTCCCTTGTGAGGCTCCGTACTCGCCACTGGAAGTTCAGAGCGAGCAGGTGCACGCGTTGAGCGTCCACTACACTCGGTCGTGCTCAAAACAGAGATATTCAGGCTTCAAAAGGACAGCTAAGGGGTGTAGATCGTTTCCTTACAGCGGAAGGGTGCGGTGAACGGAATTTCATTGAAAAATTACACGAGTGAACGAAGGGCACGGCATATCCGTCGCAAGGATCAAGACGTGGCACAAGAGATTTGAGGGAGGACAGATATCGTTGGCCGATGAGGCACGAACTGGAACGTCACACAGGGTTACCGGTACGGTTGTCCAGTTGGGGGATGCCCTGATTAGTGTTGACAGGCGAGTTACGGTGTCAGCGATTGCCCCAGAGGTCGGACTGAGCTTTGGAATTGTAAAGGAGATGCAGAGCGCTCTGCGCACTTGTGCCGTACTTTAATGAATTTCCGTTCCGCATACTCCTTCCGCTGTTCGCTTGAAGCTTTCATTTCTTTGTTTTCAGCACGACTGAGTGCAGCGGATGTTCGACACGTGCACGTGTTCACTCTGTCATCACGAAGTTGAGCGCTCATCTCCCTCTAGCGGTGAGTCTGAGGCCTTAGAACTCTTATAGGGGCCACCCTTCTTTCCGTGGGTAATGGCACTACGATCCCTTTAGTGTTTTTCATTTTACAGCCTCCGGATCTGTTTTCTTTTTCTTAATGAACCATATGTATACTTTTACCGCATTTCACTTGTCTCACAAACTTTTTTTTCCAAAGGCGAAAAGCTAACACATCTTTGATTGGCTGAATATTTATGTCCGAATCTCATTTGACTTGCCTTACAATCCAGATGTTCCCCATATCTAAATGATAAATGTAAAGCAATCATTTACAGTTTAAAATGATCACGCTTTTACTGGAGCACCTAGTGGCTATTAGTCCTCTTACCGTAGGAAATCAGTTGAAAATGTTAGACCTCAAGAACTCTCCGTGCCTCGAGAGAGTCTCTGTGACGTTCTGTACATAATATGCAATTGAATTGGCTCCACACTTAACGTTCTTTGTTACGTATCACATAATCAGAGAAATGATCCAACCAACAGGAGGAGAATACAGGCCCAGAATAATTATTTAAATAAAACCAATTTTTTAATATATCACGTTTTTAAATCTGTATTATTATTATAATATCTTCTTCTAGATCGTATAGTTTCCTAACCACATACAGATTGTCCTGAAAATTTATGACTGTGATTTTTAATAGCTATGAAAGTACTTGTAAGATTTCAAACGAAAAACGTGGGTCGCATGCAGTAGATAATAACAGAGAGATGAATTATTCATGCATCAATTATATATTGCAAGCAAACCACGTTTTGTGTTTTAAATCGTACAACTATTTCCATAGCTATTTTAAATTCACATTCATAAATTTGCGTGACTATATCGGTGGGGAGAGAAATCTGTTTGGGGCTACGAGAAAAATTATTTCACACTTTTTAGTCTGATTTAAAAATGTAGCACATTAAAAATTCTTTTTATTTAAATAATTAATTTCTGCTCTGTTAGTCTTATATGTGAGAAATTTTTCAATCGATTTCAAACGTGGTGAGATTACAAGAGAGACATGTGGTAAATTTTAGGTTTATTTCGGTTTTTCTTGACCTGACTCAACCAATATGTTGGTTCCTCACACGTATATCTTGTGAAAAGACCGCGAAGATAAAAATCACAGAGATTCGAGCTGACATGGAGGCTTACTAGCAGTTGTTCTTCCTGTGAATCTTCGCGACTAACAGGAGAAAGGGAAAATGGCAATGATACACAAGGCATTCTCCGCCACACATCCGACAAGAAAGCGAGTTAATGCTGCATTCTCATCCAGCTCTGAGCTATGCTGTAAGTATCAAATCTCTTGTAAGTAATAAAAAAGAATTCCCTCTGCCACACACCAGTCAAGTCAGCGAGTGAATATTGCATTGTTATCCAGATCTGAGCTATGTTTCAAATTTCAAGCCCCTAACTCATCAGGAAGTTATTTTAAAGTCAATTGCACAATTTGTCCCGAACAGACAGAGAAGCAAGAAAGAGACCTAATAAAAACGTAGTAAAAAGAAGGTAGCAGTGCTCGATGGCATATATGTCCAATGTAACTCACCTCCACGACTAGCAGCAGGCGGGGTGAGGTAGTGGTAAGTCACTGGGCTCGTATTCGGGAAGACAACACTTTAAGTGCCCATTCGGTCATCCAGATTTGGATTTTCTGTTTTCCCTAAACTGTTTGAGATAAATGCCGAAACTATTCCTCTGAAAAGGACATGACCAATTTTCTTTTATATCCTTCCCCGATTCTAGCATATGATCCGTCTCGTACAACCTCGTAGTCGATGGCACGTTAAATCCTAATCTTCCCTCCTTCCTTCTCTCACCAGTAGAAGTCTAAAGCATATTTTGATTTCCAACAGTATGACTTACACAGAACAAAATGAAAGTCTGAATGACAATCAGCATAGTATCAGGTGCTATACGAAACCCACCTTGTACTCCTCGGGTTGATATCCTGAAAGGCATGGGCAAAGCTATCCGAGTCTTTCAGTAATTCTTCATTTTGAAAAGCTTTAGATTCCATACAACTCCGACACCTGTCGAAGAAAACAGATGCGAACGGAACACATAGCTGGGTTTGCGATTGATTTGACGACTTCTTGACAGCAGAAATCAGAACGTTTAATCTAGAGGGATAGTCAGCCACAGACACCAAAATAATTTCAATTTTGCCTTACGAAAGTGTTAAATGACCACTGCTATTCATAATTACATATCGATGATCGGTGATTAGTGTCGCTGGCACCTCAGGCATTTTCTCAAATGTCGCAGTTATCTATAAGGAAGTGCTACCCGATAACAATTTAACTAATATCCACTGAAATCTACACAAGTATCATCATGATGCAAAGGTTGGCAACAGGCTGTTAGTGTACACAAATTTAAAACAGCGCACTTCATCAAAACGCAAATACATCTAAATTTTGGTCTATAAAATTTCGGGAAAAATGTCAAATGTCCATTAAGTTTCTGGCGAGGGCCGTGTCCGTGCGTGAGTGAAACACTCCAAGTTGCTGCGCAACCTTTTCTCGAACTTATGCACTTACTACGTCGATGGTGGTGACCTGAGCATCCTGCGTAATGCAGGTTCTTGTTTTCGACATCTCTCAGTATATTTACTCCTTAATGAAATTTGTCCTAAATAATATACCTCTTTTTCCAACAAACAGTTCAGTTCATACATACAATACCAGGAACAAAAATGATCTGCACAAGGACTTAAAAGCACTTTAGTTCAAAAAGGGGTCCACTACTCAGGAACATTCATCTTCAATAATTTGTCAGCAAACATAAAAAAATTAGTTACAAATAAAGATCAGTTTAAAAGGATCCTGAAAGACTTACTAGCGGCCAACTCCTTCTACTCCATTGACGAATTTTTTAATAGAAACAAATGATGTATTGTATATATTCATATTATTAGTATTGTTATTTCAGCTTAAAAAAAATATTGACATGTTCCACATCCACGAGGATCTCCTCAGCATGGATCTATGGAACGAAAAACTAATCAAATCTAATCTAATCTGATTCTTGCTCTTTTAACTAACAGAAAACAATCGACTACGTAGAGAATGGGATTTGCTAACGAAATGATGCCATGTGGTATCCTGCTAGAAAACCATAGAATCTATCGCTTATATCTTGCAACATATGTATTTCCACTGATTCCTGTGGTGTTGCAGCGCCTAAATGGATGCACCACAATTTTCATTTTGTTTTGGCCCTTGTAATGCGATGTTTTAGAATCGGAGACTTGCTGGTTTAAAGGAGGAAAGTGTGTTGTCAAAGATGATTTAGTGTAACACAAGTTTACTGGTTTATATGTGATTGTTGCAAGTATATTGTAGATAAGCCTCACTCACTCTTTAGGAGCACAGGACACATGCAACGATGCGACTACAGTCAGGGAATGGCGGTATGCACGTATACAGATGGCGGTAATATCGCGTATGCAAGCTATAAAAGGGCAGTGCATTCGCGGAGCTGTCATTTATACTCAGGTGACTCGTGTGAAAAGGTTTCCAACGTGATTGTGACCGTACGACGAGAATTAACAGACTTTGAATGCGGATTGGTAACTGGGGCTAGACGCATGGGACATTCTATTTCGGAAATTGTTAGGGAATTCAGTATTCTGAGATCCACAGTGTCACTATTGTACCGAGTATACCATATTTCAGGGCTCCACCCGTCGGAGGTTCGAGTCCTCCCTCGGGCATGGGTGTATATGTTGTCCTTAGCGTAAATTAGTTTAATGGGAGAAGGAAGGCAATTTTTATCCCTATTCAGCCGATGCTATTTTACCCTTTGAATAGGTACACTTTTCAAAAGAGCTATAAGTGAGAAAACAATGAAATTTTTACTGCATATATATAACATATATACCTCAATTTACAAGTAAAATGAACATAATACATGTAACGGTTTTGAATAAAAAAAACTAGTCTTTCACTAGTAAAATTTAACTTTTTTTGTACATTAATTATTATAAAACAGTTTCTGATTGTTTGGTGGTTCTCAATTTACTTGCAATAACTTATTACCATCTGCAGTACAAATTGACCATATTTCATGTTTACAACTCCATTTGTTTATCGAATAATGGTGCCTGAAAGCAAAAAAAAAGTAGTTTTGAGAAAAACCCATTTAAAGTTTAATATTGTAATTCTATTATAGTTATTGATGAGAATTACTTACCACTAAAATTTTCCTGCACCATACTGAGCATCATCAGAATCATAGTGATCTTCTTTTCTTCTCTTGGTCCCTCTTCCTTTCTGTGTGGCTTCTTTTGTGCATTTTAAATTAGCAATATCTGCTTTGCGGATTGTCTCTTTACCTATTTGCACCAAGGATTTTGTAGTATTTCCACTAGATTATATACCCAATAATTCCAAAACATCCAGTTTTCTAATTACACCATCATTGAAGCAGAAAATGGCCGTGCGGTTCTAGGCGCTTCAGTCTGGAACCGCTTGACCGCTACGGTCGCAGGTTCGAATCCTGCCTCGGGCATGGATGTGTGTGATGTCCTTAGGTTAGTTAGGTTTAAGTAATTCTAAGTTCTAGGGGACTGATGACCACAGATGTTAAATCACATAGTGCTCAGAGCCATTTGAATCATTTTTTTGAAGCATAAAATAGCATCATAAACACCAAATTTGAGGGTTGTAAGCTGAACAAATACAGTTTTCGGTAACCGGTTCCAAATGACAGAATTCACACATTCATTTAAATTTTGGGTTTTCCCATGAAGACATTTCTTCACCAAGGTATCTTTACAAAGGTCTCTAAATATGGGTTGTATTTCATTTCATTTAATTAAATGCTGTGCATTATCTCTGCAGGTGCAAAAAGGAGGGCGTGGCATTTAAATGCCAGGTTGGAGAGAGCGTCAGGAAAACCATCATATCTCACGAAAAACTTGTTGTATTTATATAAAACAAAAACTGTTTCACGCAGGAAAGACGAGGCATTTAAAACATGCTAAAAATCTAAAAATCAAATTTTTGAAGCTCACTTGCCTTCCGTCTCCCGTTAAGTGAGATTTAGTAGTGTGTAAGGCTAGGGACCGATGACCACAGCAGTTTGGTCCCATAGGAACTTACCTCCACCACCATCACATTTCAGGCGTTACCTTTCGCCACGGACAACACAGTGGCCGACGGCCTCTATTTAACCATCAAAAGCAGCGGCGTTTGTGTAGAGTTATCAGTACTAAAATTCGAGCAACACTGCGTGAAACAACCGCAGAAAACAATGTGTGACGTACGATGAACGTATCCATTAGGACAGCGTGGCGAAATTTAACGTTAATGCGCGATGGCAGCAGATGACTGCTGTGAATGTTTCTGCTAACTGCACGACATGTACTGCAGCGCCTCTCCTGAGCTCGTGACCATATCAGTTGGACCCTAGACGACTGGAAAACCGTGACCTGGTCAGATGAGTCTCGATTTCAGTTGTTAAGAGATGACGGCAGGGTTAGAGTGTGGTGCAGACCCCACGAAGCCATGGACCAAGTTGTCAACAACGCACTGTGCAAGCTGGTGGTGGCTCCATAACGGTGTGAGATGCGATTACATGGAATGAACTTGGTACTCAGGTCCAGCTGAATCGATGATTGACAAGAAATGGTTACGTTCGATTATCTGCAGACGATTTGCAGCCATTCATGTTATGAATACAGTGCGCCATATCACCAGAGCACAATTGTTCGCGATTGGTATGGGGAACATTCTGGTTCGTCCGAATGAATTGGCTACCCAGATTGCCCGACATGAATCCTGTCGAACATTTTTGGGACAGAATGGAGAGGTCAGTTCGTGAATGAAGTCCTGCACTGGAACACTTTCGCAGTTATGGACGGCTATACAGGGTGTTACAAAAAGATACGGCCAAACTTTCAGGAAACATTCCTCACACACAAAGAAAGAAAATATGTTATGTGGACATGTGTCCGGAAACGCTTACTTTCCATGTTAGAGCTCATTTTATTACTTCTCTTCAAATCACATTAATCTTGGAATGGAAACACACAGCAACAGAACGTGCCAGCGTGACTTCAAACACTTTGTTACAGGATATGTTCTAAATGTCCTCCGTTAGCGAGGATACATGCATTCACCCTCCGTTGCATGGAATCCCTGATGCGCTGATGCAGCCCTGGAGAATGGCGCATCGTATCACAGCCGTCCACAATACGAGCACGAAGAGTCTCTACATTGTGTACCGGGGTTGCGTAGACAAGAGCTTTCAAATTACCCCATAAATGAAAGTCAAGAGGGTTGAGGTAGGGAGAGCGTGGAGGCCATGGAATTGGTTCGCCTCTACCAATCCATCGGTCACCGAATCTGTTGTTGAGAAGCGTATGAACACTTCGACTGAAATGTGCAGGAGCACCATCGTGCATGAACCACATGTTGTGTCGTACTTGTGAAGGCACATGTTCTAGCAGCATAGGTAGAGTATCCCGTATGAAATCATGATAACGTGCTCCATTGATCGTAGGTGGAAGAACATGGGGCCCAATCAAGACATCACCAACAATGCCTGCCCAAATGTTCACAGAAAATCTGTGTTGATGACGTGATTGCACAATTGCTTGCGGATTCTCGTCAGCCCACACATGTTGATTGTGAAAATTTACAATTTGATCACGTTGGAATGAAGCCTCATCCGTAAAGAGAACATTTGCACAGCAGCAACTTCTCTGACGCTGACATTAGGATTATCATGAACTGCACGAAGAATTGTCTCGTCCATTGCAGGTGTCCTCGTCGTTCTAGGTCTTCCCCAGTCGCGAGTCATAGGCTGGAATGTTCCGTGCTCCCTAAGACGCCGATCAATTGCTTCGAACGTCTTCCTGTCGGGACACCTTCGTTCTGGAAATCTGTCTCGATACAAACGTACCGCGCCACGGCCATTGCCCCGTGCTAATCCATACATCAAATGGGCATCTGCCAACTCCGCATTTGTAAACATTGCACTGACTGCAAAACCACGTTCGTGATGAACACTAATCTGTTGATGCTAGTACTTTAGAGCAATGAGTCGCATGTCAACACAAGCACCGAAGTCAACATTACCTTCCTTCAATTGGGCCAACTGGCGGTGAATCGAGGAAGTACAGTACATACTGACGAGACTAAAATAAGCTCTAACATGGAAACTAAGCGTTTCCGGACACATGTCCACATAACATCTTTTCTTTATTTGTGTGTGAAGAATGTTTCCTGAAAGTTTGGCCGTACGTTTTTGTAACACCCTGTAGAGACAGCATGGCTCAGTATTTCTGAAGGGGACTTTTTGAGTTCATATGACGTCGAGTTACTGCACTACTCCGGGCAAAAGGAGATCCGACACGATATAAGGCCACTATCAAACCAACACATCCGCTATTACAGTACATTGCGTTTCTACCCACCAACTGATATAGAAAGCGCACGCGCCCAAACAAGGCTTGCACAACAATTTGTGAGATCACCGCGCACACGCCAGTAAAAAATAACGTAGAACTCAAGCAATTTTCTTCACTTTACACTATACTTAAGATGGTAAGAAGACTCTGACGAGTAATATCGCGACAGCAAGCTTTTAGACATCCGGCAGTTTTCTAGAAATTTTATGGAGCACTGAGTACGCCGGGAATGTTTCAAATTGCACATCTCTGAATTTAATCATCTCTCGCTATATTCAGTACGAATCGTGTATTATGTAACACTGCTTTTATTTGGTGAACGGTTCGGGTTATCGAAACCAGACTTCAGGCAAAAGATATTACGAAGATTGCCATGCAGTTTTATAATATGTGTAATACTCTCAATTTTTGTAAGAATCACAATATTTAAGCAAATATGGTTTCCTAATTGGCACGAGATACTTTTTAACGGATTTCCAAAGCTCTTGAAAATATGAGTTCACTGATATAACGCTCATTAATGTTTGCATTGAAACTTTTTGTGAAAAGTATGTTAGAAAGAAGCTAAAGCTGAAAGGCACGCAGATGTAGGGTTAGACACAAATGTTGGATCTGGAACTGTGTGCTAACTTCTAGAGTATCGCAACTGGTTTATGGAAAAAGGTTCCAAATGCGTGTACGTGATCATGTTTAAGTTAACAACCTCCGTGGAAACAAGTGATTACATCTACATCTACATCTACGTGATTACTATGCAATTCACATTTAAGTGCTTGTCAGAGGGTTCATCGAACCACTATCATACTATCTCTCTACCATTCCACTCCCGAACAGCGCGCGGGAAAAGCGAACACCTAAACCTTTCTGTTCGAGCTCTGATTTCTCTTATTTTATTTTGAAGATCATTCCTACTTATGTAGGTTGGGCTCAACAAAATATTTTCGTATTCGGAAGAGAAAGTTGGTGACTGAAATTTCGTAAATAGATCTCACCGCGACGAAAAACGTCTTTGCGTTAATGACTTCCATCCCAACTCGCGTATCATATCTGCCACACTCTCTCCCCTATTACGTGATAATACAAAGCGAGCTGCCCTTTTTTACACCCTTTCGATGTCCTCCGTCAATCCCACCTGGTAAGTATCCCACACCGCGCAGCAATATTCTAACAGAGGACGAACGAGTGTAGTGTAAGCTGTCTCTTTAGTGGACTTGTTGCATCTTCTAAGTGTCCTGCCAATGAAACGCAACCTTTGGCTCGCCTTCCCCACAATATTATCTATGTGGTCTTTCCAACTGAAGTTGTTCGTAATTTTAACACCCAGGTGCTTAGTTGAATTGACAGCCTTGAGAATTGTACTATTTATCGAGTAATCGAATTCCAACGGATTAGTCGAAAGGCTTCACACAACGGTGGAAGTAGACTGCGGTGAAGAAGACTGCTTAACAAGCTACGACCTCTTAACTGAAACTATTGCTCTCCTGTCTCTTTATGTCAAACAAAAGGAAGTTTGGAGTTCAACGTGTCATCGACTGTTAGGTCATTCGTGACGTGACACTAGCTTGTTTAAAAGAGGGTGGGAGAAGAAAGCGGGGATAGAACGTTTAAGTGAGCATTTGTTTCACAGCAGTTATTTTCCGAAACCACGGAGAACCTAAATCATAATGGCAAAACAGAGATTTTGAACCTCACTCTCCCAAAAGGCGAGACCAATACCTCACACGACACCGTAGCAGTAGCTGCATCGTTTTATATTGAAGAGTAACCCGAGCACGCCGGGAAATTGCAACACGAACATAAACAGTATCGCATTAAAATCATTTTAGCACTGCTTGCTAGTAACAACCACGTGCAGTAGTACGCTAGATGCTTCCAGTTCTCTGGATCCGAAGAAGTTGTTGTCCTTCGTGGAAGCTTGCGCAACGCACGAGAGGAAATACTTCTCGAAGGTCCTTGACTGTAACCGGATTGGCCAATGGAGTTAATAACACACAGATTTACAGTAAAGGACGGGCCGCACTGACAGCCAGAACAAACAGCTGCGGACAATTGGCTCGTCGAAGCAGTATTTTTCCATAAACGAAAGTTATGTACGAATTCAGCAGGAGTATATAATATGCCATTTCTTAAGTCTCTTTCTTCCGCGAACATTCAGTTCTGTATTTTTTCAACTGATATCGAAATGTTGTGATATCATTTGTTGCTTTTAACAGTTAATCGCAAAGTTTATACTATCTTTCTTCGCCATTTAAATCGCGAGAATCTGGAGGAGATCTGATTTGATTAAGCAGATTAATGTCTTCTACGAAGCCACTATGTTCTCTATTTGTTTGAAAATACACCGTTAAATACCTCATTGCTTCTTCCACAAAAGATCTCTGCTGTTACTTCAGTTAGTTATCTCAATATGGCGCAGGCAGCGGATATTCAACTCTCTCAGCCACAGGAGCATATATAAAAGGCGTCTATCGTTTTACTACTAAAGGGCACTACAGTCTACAGATACGCAGCTGATGTTTTTTCTAATTAGTTCAGCAATTTTTAGCTACTCCAGATGGCAGCTTGAACATCTTGTAAGTGCGCATGTGGAGCTGCCAAATTCGAAAACGTGTTTTCTAGTTGTTCAGAAAGTAGTCGAAGTTTCAGTGGTATATATGTTTGAGGCTGCTACTGTAACTTTCCTGTTCCATACGAAGGGCTTATTTCAATAGTGGTACATGTTCATTTTTGTTCATTTTGAGAGCGCGTGACCTTGATTCGGACTTAGAAATTTTCACCGTCCAATATTATTACTTATCCTGTGTTGCTGGAAAACTCACTTCCGCCAATGTTATTCTTATGGAGATTACACTCTTGATACGCAATAATTCCAGAAAATTAACTTCCGGTTTTTAATGAGCGCTGATAGGGACTTCCGCTTTCTGACGGTGCAATGGAACACGGGGCCTAGTATTACTAGGCCCGTGTTTGCTGGAAAATACTCCTCTTACTTATTATTAGGGTCCTAAAGTTAAATGAACGCTGAAAAATCTGCAGTTGAGATACCAGAAATATTCAAGTATATGGCTTCTTGCTAGAGATGAACCTTTCTTTCTGTTTGTTAGGATCATTAATTTCAGAAGCATTATAGACAGAAAAGTGGAGGTAATGGACTTGTACCACTATTGAAATAAGCTCCTCATATAACGTTGAGAAGATAAATGACGGCAAATTACAGTTTCGTCAAACCATTGATTTTCCTTGCTATTACCGCTTTCGACGATTGACACGTTTAGATGATTGATTTAGTTCTTACATAGGGAAACAGTTGTCCTTAGCTCAGTGATCAGCGCGTGTGACGGTCATTGCAGTAGGCCCGTGTTCGATTCCCGGCCGCGGCGGAGGTTTTTCTCCGCTCGGGGACTAGGTGTTCTGTTTTCATCATGACTGACATGCAAGTCACCCAATGTGGCGACAAGTGAAAAGACCTCTAACACAGCGGCCGGACTTCCCCAGGTGAGGACTTCCGGCTGTAGATACTATTGATTATTTCGTTTCATTAAGGAAGCTGTTGTATGTTATAATTCATTAGAATGCCGTTTTACATCGTCTTTTCTATTTATTGGACCATCACAGCAAGAATTCTTCTCCACAAGCAGCAAACATCACACGTACATCATGACGAAATCTTAAATTTGAACGGCTGTCTAAAGACGAACCTGTTGGCTCGAAACCGGTAATGGCGCTATTTGTTCTTAATAAATAGCGTTGTTAACAGTGGCTGCATGCTGTTTTTCCTTTCTTGTAAGAATGGACTCGTAGTATAAGAATTCTGTCTGGTGTTCTTTCTAGAGCATCCTGTAGAGACCCCTCCAGGAGACTTGGTATACGAACAACTGTTTCACAAGACGTGTCTTATTCCTCAACATCATATGTTGTTGCCGAAATTTCTCTTTTCTCAAAAAATAGTGCAAAGCATGGATCCAAGAATTCAACGACTTGACACTAGTCCACAAAGGAGACAGAAACATTCGTTCACATGTATTCAAAAACCTGCCAGACCACGTTAAATTTCTTATAAGGGGCTATCAAAAAGTTCCCGTTTCAGGACGTTGCTGCAGCGTGTATGCAGTGTAGGGCAACTCCGATGCGGGTATGCACTGCGGTGACAAAAGTCATGGGATGTCTCCTAATATGGTGTCAGATCTCCTTTTTTCCCGGCGTAGCGCATAAACTCGACGTGGTATGGGCTCAGCAAGTCGTTGGTAATCCCCTGCATAAATATTGAGCCATGCTGTCTCTACAGCCGTCCATGATTGCGAAAGTGTTGCCGGTGCAGAATTTTGTGCACCAACTGACCTCTCGATTATGTACCATAAACGTTCGATGGGTTGCCAAGTCATTCGCTCGAACTTTCCGGAGTGTTCTTCAAACCAGTCGCGAACAATTGCGGTCCAGTGACATGGTGCATTGCCATTCACAAAAATTCCGTCGTTGTTTGTGAATGTAAAGTACATGAATGGTTGAAAATGGTCTCCAAGCAGTAGCACACATTTCCATTCAATGATCGGTTCAGTTGGACCATATGACCCAGTCTATTCCATGTAAACACAGCCTACTCCATTGTGGAGCCACCACCATCTTTGCACAGTGCCTCGTTGACAACTTGGGTCCATAGTTACGTAGGGTCTGCGTAACACTCGAACCGTACCATCAGCTCTTACTAACTGAAATCGAGAGTCTTCTGATTAGACCACGGTTTTCCAGTTGTCTAGGGTCCAACCGATATGACCGTTGCAGTCGACGTCATTCTGTTAGTAAAGGCATTCGTGTCGGTCGTCTGGTGCCATAGCCCATTAACGCCAGATTTCGCCGCGCTGTCCTAACGGATACGTTCGTCGTACGTCTCGCATTGATTTCTGCGGTTATTTCAAGCAGTGTTGCTTGTCTGTTAGAAATGACTCTACGTAAACGGCGTTGCTCTCAGTCGTTAACTGAAGGTCGTCGGCCTCTGTGTTGCCCTTGGTGAGACGTAATACCTGAAATGTGTTATTCTCGGCACACTCTTGACACTGTGGATCTTGGAACACTGAATTCCCTAACGCTTTACAAAATGGAATGTCCCATGCTTATAGCTTCGACTACCATTCCGCATTCGGAATCTGCTAATTCCCGTTGTGCGGCCATAATCGCGCTGGAAACCTTTTCACATGAGTACAAATGACTGCTCCACTAATGCACTGCCCTTTTATAGCTTGTGTACGAGATACAACAGCCATCTGTATTTGTATATATCGCTATCCCATGACCTACGTCACCTCAGCCTACGATGAATTTTAAGGCTGAATTAAAGGACATTCTATTGGGTAACTTCATTTATTCCATTGAATAGTATCTTCACTTAAGCTCTCACAGGTAATACCTTATGATATTATAGTTAATAGTAGCTGTGTAACACAATAATATTTCATAATGTTGATTCATTTGAATTTATTGAACATAACTAAAGAGTGCATCTTCACTTGTTTCCACATGCCAGGGACAGTTTTCCACGGGATCCATGGCCATGGGTACGCCGGATGTAATGTAGGACTATTATCTACAGTCTTTGTTTGTAACATGTAGTGAAATGAGGGGGGGGGGGGGGAGGGGGTAGGGGCTCGGCTTAATCCAACCAGAATTCTCATATTCACGGATCACCGTATATCTCTGCAACTTTGATCATTTGTATAGCGTCATGCTATATTTTATGGTGTACATAGGGTTTAGATCACGTGTAACCATCTTGGATTTGGATTTTCATCAACGTTAGTGTGTGTTTTGGAAGAGTTTCGGAGATTTATGGTAATCCCGATAAAATATCTGCATCTACATCCATATTCCACAAGCCACCTTATGGTGTGTGGGGGAGGGTATTTCGTGCACTACTGTCCCCCCACCCCTCCCACTCCCCTTTCTTTTGCGGGAGCGAATGATTCGCAAGAAGAACGATTGTTTGTAAGTTTCCATGTGAGCTCGAATCTTTCTGTTTTACGTTCATTATTTTTTCCCGAGATATAGACAGGAGTACGCAATATAATGGTTGACACTTTCAGAGTAGTATGCTCTCGGAATTTTTAGAGTAAGCGTGACGTAGGACGCTTGTGTTGCTACGTTTACCATTGAAGGTGGCTGACCGTCACTGTGACACTATACCGCTTGCTAAATGAAGCTTTAACGAAACGCGCTCCTCTTCTTTGGATCTTTCCTATTTCCTCTATCAATCCTATCTGGAACAGATCCCAGACTGACGAGAAATTTGCAGACATACAGCGAAAGATGGTTTTGAAAGCTACATCCTTTGTCGGTGGACTACACTTTCCTGAGGATTCTTCGAACGAAAGACAGTGTCGCATCTACCTGGGATTAGTTTTATGGGGTCGTTACACTATAAATCGCTCAGTACGCATTCCCCTAGGTATTCTATGGATGTGACTGCTTCGAGAGATTGTTCTCCAGCCGTGTAATGATACAATAATGGATACTCCTAGATTTTTATGTGAAGTACGTTATATTCGTTAATGGTGGGGGTGAACTTGGAATCTCTGCAGCAAGTGTCGATCCTCTACAGGACTTCCTGCTATTCCTATTCGCTAAAATTTTCTAGCGTTGCCACTTCTGTATACAATAGCATCATCCAGGAAACTCCTCATCGAACCTACTTCCAATATTATCCACTAGGTCATTTACATATATTGTGAAAATTAACAGTCATTTAAAACTACTCTGAGGTACGCCTGAAGTTAATTTTTCGTCTGAAAATATCTCTCCGTTATGAACGACTAGCTATGTGCTGTATGCTTAGAATTCTTCAGTCCACTCATCACACAGCTGGTCTGATATTCGGTACGCTCGCGTTTTGTTCATGAGTTGAGAGTACCGATCTAGTGGTAGTCAAGGAACGCGGCGTCAACCTGGTCGTCTATGGGTACTATGGGTTTCGTGGGCGAATACAGAGAGCTGGGATTCACAAGAGTGTTGTTTGAGGTAACCATGTCGATTCCTACACCGTAGCTTTCTCGTCTCCAGAAAAATGACCTAACATGCGAGAATAAAACATGTTCCAACATTCTACAACATGCTGACGTCATCAACATAGGCCTATAGTTTTGAGCGTCTGTTCGACGAGCTTCTTCAAAACGAGAATGACCTGCGCTTTTTTCAAATTACTGGGAACGTTCGCTCCTCCAGCGACCAACGGTCCACTACTGTTAGGAGAGGAGCATTTATTTCACGTGCTATAAGCACAGTCGCATAGGTGTCCAATGGTCTTTCCTCGGCTGAACTCTTTCAGTTGATTTTCTGTCCCGTTTTCATTTACTTCCAAATCTGTCATTCTGACGTTCGTGCGACGATCTAAAGAAAGAACCTTAGTACGACCTTCCTCAGAGGAACAATTTTGAAAGAAAGCATTTAGTATTTCGGCCTTCTCTATGCCATCCTCCGTGTCGACGTCACTATTGTCACACAGTGAATGGATGTAGACGATCGATCAGTCCACTAATTTAAAAAGAGAGCAAAATTTCTTAGGATTTTCTGTCAAGTCGGTAGATAGAATTTTGCTTTCGTATTCGTTGAACGCTTCACGCATGGCTTTTCTTGCCTTAAATTCAGTTTCATTCAATTTTTTTTTTTTATCTGTGAGGCTGTGGTTAAATTTGGAGTGAAGCTCTCTCTGCTTTCGGAGAAGATTTCTAGCATGGCTGTCGAAGCACAACAGGTCTTTCCCATCCCTCATAACTGCTCGATACGTACCTGTGTATGGCATATTATACAATGCTCCTGAACTTTGTTCATTGATACTCATCGGTGTCCGTGCTGGAGATGAAATTTTCATGTAATTTTAAATCTGTTTCTTGTAACTCTTGCTAAGTAGAAATATCTTCCAACGTTTCCTTATATTCCATTCTACAGGCGTGTTAGCGGTGCTGTAATGGCCTTCTAATCACTCATTCCCTGATGTACACTGAGTCCGTTGGTGACCGGGAGACCTAATATGTTATTTTCGCGGGTTGATTCTACGATTGGCTGTTCGGGATTATTTTCAGATAAGTCATTTAGAACGATTTCACTCGATTCCCTATCCCTACTACACGCCTTGATTACTTTTATCTCCCAGTCTATAGTTGGTAAGTTGAAATCTCCACCTAGTACTATAACGTTACCAAGTTTCCCCTCACATGTTTCGCTCTACTGCTCCTGAGGCGGGCGGTCTACGAAACCGTCCGATGCCCGTGTTTAATCCACCTTAAACACTTATCTTCATCAAACTGTTTTTACTGGTATAAACACGTCACCACCATCGGCGTTCAACCTATCTTTGTCATATACATTCCGATCCGAATTGTTTTGCTATTAACATCTGGTTTCAGCGAGGTTTCTGACCGAGCGAGGTGGTGCAGTGGTTAGCACACTGGAGTCGCATTCGGGTGGACGACGGTTCAGACCCACATCCGGCCATCCTGATTTAGTTTTTCTGTGATTTCCCTAAATCGCTTCAGGCAAATGCTGGGATCGTTCCTTTGAAAGGGCACGGCCGACTTCCTTCTCTAATCCGATGACCTCGCTGTTTGGTCTCTTCCCCCAAACCAACCAACCCACCAACCTGGTCTCTGTCTCTAGTAATATGTGGACATTGTTACCTTTAATAGGTTCGTTCTGTGACCTTTCCATAGAAGTTCCTGCAGTTAATTAATATTACAGTAACTTGTTTCTCCTACGCTCGGCGATGAATAATAATACTCTTTCTAATTAATACCGATAGAATTCCTCTCTGTCTGAAACAAAACGTGTCTTATCGAGTCTGTGGAGGCATTTCTCTACAGTATCTTAATTACGTTTTATTTTGTAGTGACAGTGGGACATGTCGTGTGCTCTATGACTGGGTTCAGTCTGTGTGAACATCCTTAGATCCGTGGAAGCAGTAGCAAGAAACTGCAGAATCGTAAGTATCTATTTTTACCTAGTCAGCCGCAGTTGATGAAATTTTGTGAAATGAATTTTAAAATTGCAAATGTATTGTAGACTAAATTCAACTTGCCAGTGTCACTCATGACTGATGTTACGCCTGTATTATTACAACTAGTGCAAGATGATATAATGGCAGCGTGCTGGAGTTCTTGCTTCCGCCTTTGTGACTCATCCGCTGAAGACGACGAGTACCACAGGCGTCACAGATTGCTGACACATGTGCTCCAAGTCACTGATATGACTCAAGCGTTGTCTGCTTACTGGACTCCTAAGAACACGATCTTCCACAGAGAAAAGAAACGTACGCCTTGGTGTCACTTCATACGGATGCTTTTCATTCTTTTATGTTCACATGCAAAAGAATTGTATCATCTTATGGCTCGGCTAAGCTGGTGTCCAGCGAAAGCCAACTGACACAGTGATTAACACACTAAACTGGAGAAACATTCAAATCCTCATTTCTTTTTTAATGTCTCTTGAAGCGAAATCCAGGTTGGTTTCCCAAATTAGGTCACATACGATTTCCTTCTCCATTATTTCTCATTCCAGGCATGGACCGGCTTGCAATGACCTCGATTTCGGCTTAGACAGGACGTAGAATTGTAAATGCTCTATTTATTTCATTGTCTAGGGCACCACGTACCGCCGGCAGGCAGCGCGCCTCTCCTGAAAGCAGCTACAAGCTCTCCCAAACACGCTGATAATCTCTTCTTTCTACATCTGTACCTGTACTCCACGAATCATTCCTAGACGTAGGACGAGGATGCATTTTATTGTAGCATGTTTCTTCCTCTTACATTTACAGGAGGAATGTGTAGTGTATGTAGTGGCTAGTATTGACGTACGAGTATAAATGAACTGTGGAACTCCAGCGTCTTACATTATGAAACAGAGCGTATAATGTGTGCAGTAATTGGTGTTGTGAAATGAGCGAACATCGAAGCAGTATTATTTTACATTATGAAATAACTTATTTCGAAGAACGAATAAACAAATCAATGTTGAAAGTTCCTGACAGATTAAAACTGTGTGCCGGACTGACATTCGACATTCGGACCTTTGCCTTTCGAAAGCAAGCGCTCTGCCAACTGAGCTACCGCAGCACGACTCACGGCTAGTGCTCACAGCTTAACTTCCGCCAGTACCTCGGCTCCTACCTTCCAAACTTCGCAGAAGCTCTCCTGCGAACCTTGCAAGACTAGCACTTCTGGAAGAAAGGATATTGCAAGGTTCGCAGGAGAGCTTCTGTGAAGTTTGGCAGGTAGGAGACGAGGTACTGGCGGAAGTAAAGCTGCGAGGAATAGGCGTGAGTCGACCTTGTGTAGCTCAGATGGCAGAGCACTTGTCCGTGAAAGGTAAATATCCCAAGTTCGAGTGTCGGTCCGGTCGAGCGGTTATAGGCGCTTCAGTCTGGAACCACGCGACCGCTACGGTTGCAGGTTCGAATCCTGCCTCGGGCATGGATGTGTGTGATGTCCTTAGGTTAGTTAGATTTAAGTAGTTCTAAGTTCTAGGGGACTGATGACCTCAGATGTTAAGTCCCATAGTGCTCAGAGCCATTTGAACCATTTTTTCGAGTGTCGGTCCGGCACACAGTTTTAATCTACCAGGAAGTTTCATATCAGTGCACACTCCGCTGCAGAGTGAAAATTTCATTCTATATCAGTATTATACACTAGGCATAAACAGGGCGAAGTTGCTTTTAACATAATAACTAAAAAGTAAATCAAAAACGAAAACTTGAATGACACAATGGAACTTGACTCAGTAAATATTAGTAAAATGATTAATATGAGAAAGGGACGGATAATTCTATGCATATTTTATGTAGTAGCCAAAGTTGTCTGTTGTTTTAAATCAGAGCAGTGAAAATTTATATTATAATGAACAAACGAACAGCTTTCAATCTGAAGCAATTTATTCGGCCTGCTATCGATCTTAGATGTCCAAAAAGAGCGGAAATTCAACAGTAGTATATCACAGTGCCATCTACTTCATATCCCCAAGCGTTGTTATTCCCTGATAGTACGACGTGACTGAATGTAACTGTGACACATTGATCGTCTTGTCCACATTTCGCTCAACTTTTATTAGATAACTCTTTCAGACGACACAGGCTATTGATTCCAAGCAAAAAGATTTTTAAATCAACACCAATTAATTAAATCAGTCACATCAAATCATTAATTATTTCATTAACATTCACCAAAGGAAAATTTTGATTACAGAAATAACCTTTGCACACTCAATCCAAACAAATGACTTGAATCAATATGTTATCAGTCACTTTTAAATTTTGGGACAAAATGAGGTATTTATAGTTTTTAATGTCATACAAATCGTCTTCTTATTGAAAATGTCAGTTCAATGAAATAATTAAAAACAGTTATTTCGCAATCTCCAAGTGACACTATTTAAAATTTTAGAGTATCCCTTAATGCGTGAAACTTTAGAAACGAAAATTATTTAAACAATCTTTTGACTTTGCATTTTTCTTTTTTTTTCAGAAAAACCGCTCCAGATAGAAAGTTAGCTGGCGTTGAGTAGCAGTACGAAATGCACGTGTGTCTGTTATTGTTTAGCATAGTGACGTGTGTTTAGTTGTGTACAGATTAAATAGGTAAGATTCATTGTCTTGAATCGAATTTTTTTAGTTAATGAGTCACTACCCATTAACTTGAATCAATAATTCCAAAGCAATGAACCTATGGACCTGCAGTCCTAGACTATGAAAAGACAGAAAGAGAAATATACATATTTAAACTAATTCACACATAGATACTTTTGTAGTTGTGGCAGATTTATCTTGACATATGCTTAAAACCGCGTCATAATTGGTGCAGAGCCTCACAATATGAATTCAGAGTGTGCCCACTCTGCAGTGTCGTCTGGACAAGACACAGCCAGGGGAAAAGGACCACAGGCGCAAAGATGTGAGCTGGTGCCAGTGCATAAAGACTGGCTATTTGCGTGAGTTCCACCAGCGCCATGTACGGCGCTGGGGACGAAGATATCGACATTGCCTCGGGCAGTTGCCGGCCGAATACAATCCGCCAATAACCGGACGACAACGGATAGAAACCTACTCGGAAGACAGAAGAGCAGCTCTCGTCCACTTGGTTATAGATCATCATCCAGGGCTGACTTAGATAGGGAACGTCGTTTAGTGACTCTTCGAAATAAACAGACAGTTTCTGACACTCCACTCCTTTTCTCTATCGTGACACATCAGCAAAAAACACCCTGTCAGCGCGTTATCGTCTATTAAATAATTGGAGTTACGAGTGGACCCTTATTTTATGACAGAGAACAACGGTGTTTAGCTATACACAAATTGACATGTGGAATAATCGAGTCTACTGCTGGATGTTTGTGTCGCTCTGGCACAATATTTCGGCCACATAACTCGTTGCCTTCTTCAGGTGCTACCTGAGACTGCCGTGTTGGAGGATCTTGTCCAGTATTTATGCCCAGAGGGCGATGGGTGTTCTCTTTGCCGTCCGCGCCCGCCTGGCGCTGCTTGTAAGGTGTTGTCTCTTCCCCGGTGTTCCCTCGGACGTCCACACCCGACTTGGGCGCCATCTGTGGCAGCTCTCTGAGGCCTGTCCTGTGTCGGGCGTTCCGTTCGCGGACCGCGCCCACCAGGTGCTGCTCCTGAAGTTTTTCCCCCTCCCTGGTGCTCCCACGGACGTCCGCGCCCGGCTCGTCCACCATCTGTGGTCGTGGCAGTTGTCTGGGGCCGGCACCGCATGTGGCGTTCCGTTCGTGGTCCGCTCCCGCTTGGCGCTGCTTCGACGTGTTGGCACTTCCCTGGTGCTCCGATGGACGTCCGCGCCCGCCTAGTCCACCATCTGCAGTTGTGGCAGCTGTCTGAGGCCCGTCTCGCGTCGGGGGCTCTGTTTGCGGTCCGCGCCCGCCTGGCGCTGCTTGTAAGGTGTTGTTTCTTGCCATCTGTGGCAGCTCTCTGAGGCCTGTCCTTTGTTGGGCGCTCCATTCGCGGTCCGCGCCCGCCTGGCGCTGATCCTGCAGTGTTGGCACTTCCCTGGTGCTCCGACGGTCGTCCGTGCTCGGCTCGTCCATCATCTGCGGTCGTGGCGGCTGTCAGAGGCTCGTCCTGCGTCGGGAGTTGCATTCGCAGTCCACACCCGCCTGGCGCTACTCCTGCAGTGTTACTACTTCTTGAGGAGTTTGTTGGTTCATTTCGTTGAGCCCTGATAAGCTCCAGAGCTGGACTCCACGCCGAGCTGAGCTGGTAACCGCTGTCTCGGTTTATTAGGTTGTCTGTGACCTTGATCTCGATGGCCTCCTTTATGACACTGTCCCAAAATCTTGGTGTCTGTGTCACAATTTTGGTGTTGTTATAGTCAATTGAGTGGCCGAGCTCCAGACAGTGCTCCGCTATGGCAGATTTTGTTGCCTGTCCGAGTCTGATGTGCCTCTGGTGTTCTTTGCACCTGACGTCCAACGTCCTGGTTGTCTGGCCAATGTATGACTTTCCACACTGGCACAGGATGTTGTAAATGCCTGGTTTACGTAGCCCCAGGTCGTCCTCCACACTCCCTAGCATGGTCCCAATTTTGGAGGGTGGACAGAAGATACTCTTTATATCATATTTTGAAAGAATTCTGCTGATCTTTGCAGAAATAGGTCCAGCATATGGCAGGTATGCCACCTTCTTCGCCTCCTCTGGCTCCTCTTGTGTACCCTGTGGTTGACTGGTAGTACAAAGTGCCCTTTGGATGTCTGTGGAGGAGTATCCATTTCTGCTGAACACCAGCTGTAGATGTTCTATCTCTGTGGCCGGACTTTCTGTATCTGACAGAGCTCGAGCCCTGTGAACTAATGTTTTCAAGACTCCATTCTTCTGTGCCGGGTGGTGGCAGCTACTGGCTTGAAGGTATAAGTCAGTGTGGGTGGGCTTATGATACACACTGTGCCCCAGAGTGCCATCTGCCTTCCTCTTGACCAGGACATCCAGGAATGAGAGTTGTCCATCCTTCTCTAGCTCCATAGTAAATTTTATACTTGAGTGGCGTGAATTTAGATGTTCCAAAAAGTCATCTAGCTTCTCCCTACCGTGGGGCCATATGACAAAAGTGTCATCAAAATACCTAAGAAAGCACTTGGATTGGTAAGTGGCTGATGCAAGTGCCTCCTCTTCGTACCTTTCCATGAAAAGGTTGACTACCATTGGTGATAAAGGGCTGCCCATTGCCACTCCTTCCGTTTGCTCATAAAATTGACCCCCATAAAGAAAATATGTTGAGGTCAGTACGTGCTTGAACAGGTCGAGCAGGGCACCATCGAACTTCTCTTCAATGATATTGAGTGAATTGGTGAGTGGCACTCGTGTGAAGAGCGACACCACATCGAAACTGACCACGATGTCAGAGTCCACGATGTGTAGCTGCCTTAGCCGTTGTAGGAAGTCCTCCGAGTTCCGAATGTGGTGTGCACATTTGCCCACATATGGTGCCAATATCTTCTCCAGGTATTGTGCAGTGAGGTATGTCGCTGCGCCGATGTTCCTGACAATAGGTCGAAGAGAGACCCCCTCCCTATGGACCTTGGGGAGTCTATAGAGTCTGGGTGGTACAGGTGCTATGGAATAAAGCTTCTTGGTGACCTGTTCAGGTAGACCTGTCTCCTTCAGCAACTTCCGGGTCTTCTTGTCCACCTTGTCAGTGGGGTCACCATCTAGTGGCTTGTAAGCAGTGTATTCCAGAAGTTGTTGCACCTTCCTATCATACTCCAACTTGTTTAAGATGACCGTGGAGTACCCTTATCAGCTGGCAGAACTACAATGCTGTCATCCTCCCGTAGCTGCCTGAGTGCCACCCTCTCCTGGCTCGAGATGTTGGATTTGGGGGGCTTCATCCTGGTGAGCACCCTGCAGGTCTCCCTGAGGATCTCTTCAGACACGTTGGAAGGTAGCGTGTTGACGACTCGCTCAACTGAACTGATGAAGGCTGCAACAGGTACGCTTCTGGGAGTCACTGCAAAGTTGAGGCCCTTGCTGAGTGCTTTTGAGGTGGTCTCATTGAGCTGCTTGTCGCTCAGTTTGACCACTGTCCGTGTGTCCCCATCCTGTTGTACGTTCTTGTTAAGGCGCTCAAACTTGGCCTGTTGACATGCTGTTGATTTCCTCATGGTGCATTCCGCCAAGGATCAGGAGGCACCATCAACCTGGTCCCAGTCTTCACGGGTTAGGGTGGCCGCTATGGAAAGGTGGATATACAGCAAATCCCTGGACGTGACATCTAGGTGGTGGCGCATGTCACGCACTCTTTCTCTTACCAGCGCGAGGCTGGCTCGGTGTTTGATTCTGTTCGCCATTCTGGTGTTAACATGATGCTTGAACCTGGCGATGACAGGAACTATATCCCCCTCTCGGCATCTCAGAAGGAAACTGAGAGAACTCAGCATCCTCCCCTTCCTCTGTCGAAGCTTATCCAGCTTCTTGATATTAAGGTACATCTCCTCCCCATAGAGTCTTCTGATGTAACTCTTCAGGCTTTCCCGGCGAGATCTTGACATGTGGAGTAATCGGGTCTACTGCTGGATGTTTGTGTCGCTCTGGCACAATATATTGGCCACGTAACTCGTTGCCTTCTTCAGGTGCTACCTGAGACTGCTGTGATGGAGGATCTTGTCCGGTATTTATGCCCAGAGTGCGTTGGGTGTTCTCTTTGCCATCCACACCCACCTGGCGCTGCTTGTAAGGTGTTGTTTCTTCCCCGGTGATCCCTGGGACGTCTGCGCCCGACTTGGTCTCCATCTGTGGCAGCTCTCTGAGGCCTGTCCTTTGTTGGGCGCTCCATTCACGGTCCATGCCTGCCTGGCACTGATCCTGTGGTGTTGGTAACAACTTCTGGATGACACTGCTTACAAACCACTAGATGGTGACCGCACTGACAAGGTGGACAAGAAGACCCAGAAGTTGCTGAAGGAGACAGGTCTACCTGAACAGGTCACCAAGAAGCTTTATCCCAAAGCACCTGCACGACCCAGACTCTATGGACTCGTCAAGGTCCATAAGGAGGGGGTCCCTCTTCGACCTATTATCAGTAACATCGGCGCAGCAACATACCTCACTCCACAATACCTGTAGAAGATATTGGCACCATATGTGGACAAATGTGCACACCACATTCGGAACTCGGAGGACTTCCTACAATGGCTAAGGCAGCTACACATTGTGGACTCTGATATCATGGTCAGTTTCGATGTGGTGTCGCTCTTCACATGAGTGCCACTCACCGATTCACCCAATATCATTGGAGAGAAGTTCGATGGTGCCCTGCTCGACCTGTTCAAGCATGTACTGACCTCAACATATTTTCTTTATGGTGGTCAATTTTATGAGCAAACGGAAGGAGTGGCAATGGGCAGCCCTTTATCACCAATGGTAGCCAACCTTTTCATGGAAAGGTACGAAGAGGAGGCACTTGCATCAGCCACTTACCAACCGAAGTGCTTTCTTAGGTATGTTGATGACACTTTTGTCATTTGACCACATAGTAGGGAGAAGCTAGATGACTTTTTGGAACATCTACATTCACACCACCCAAGTATAAAATTTAGTATGGAGCTAGAACAGGATAGACAACTCTCATTCCTGGATATCCTGGTCAAGAGGAAGGCAGATGGAACTTTGGGGCACAGTGCGTATCATAAGCCCACCCACACTGACTTATACCTTCAAGCCAGTAGCTGCCACCACCCGGCACAGAAGAATGGAGTCTTGAAAACATTAGTTCACAGGGCTCGAGCTCTGTCAGATACAGAAAGTCCGGCCACAGAGATAGAACATCTACAGCTGGTGTTCAGCAGAAATGGATACTCCTCCACAGACATCCAAAGGGCACTTTGTACTACCAGTCAACCACAGGGTACACAAGAGGAGCCAGAGGAGGCGAAGAAGGTGGCATACCTGCCATATGCTGGACCTATTTCTGCAAAGATCAGCAGAATTCTTTCAAAATATGATATAAAGAGTATCTTCTGTCCACCCTCCAAAATTGAGACCATGCTAGGGAATGTGAAGGACGACCTAGGGCTATGTAAACCAGGCATTTACAACATCCTGTGCCAGTGTGGAAAGTCATACATTGGCCAGACAACCAGGACGTTGGACATCAGGTGCAAAGAACACCAGAGGCACATCAGACTCGGACAGGCAACAAAATCTGCCATAGCGGAGCACTGTCTGGAGCTCGGCCACTCAATTGACTATAACAACACCAAAATTGTGACACAGACACCAAGATTTTGGGACAGTGTCATAAAGGAGGCCATCGAGATCAAGGTCACAGACAATCTAATAAACCGAGACAGCGGTTACCAGCTCAGCTCGGCGTGGAGTCCAGCTCTGGAGCTTATCAGGGCTCAACGAAATGAACCAACAAACTCCTCAAGAAGTAGTAACACTGCAGGAGCAGCGCCAGGCGGGTGTGGACTGCGAATGCAACTCCCGACGCAGGACGAGCCTCTGACAGCCGCCACGACCGCAGATGATGGACGAGCCGAGCACGGACGACCGTCGGAGCACCAGGGAAGTGCCAACACCGCAGGATCAGCGCCAGGTGGGCGCGGACCGTGAATGAAGCGCCCAACAAAGGACAGGCCTCAGAGAGCTGCCACAGATGGACGCGCAGAGACGTCGTCAGGACACGCAGAGCCGCGGCTCGTTTCGCGCGAGAGATGTCGAAGCGAACGGAGTTACGTATTGCGAAGGGTGTGGCAGATCGCCGTCCGGCGGAGCTTGCTACGTCGGCGGCCCCATCTGGCCCCCCACTTATGACGGACCACGCAACGAATGAGGACATGATGGATATCGCTATGGATGCGCTTACAGTTCCGCTTCCGGAGTCGGAAGAAGACGAGCCGTCTGCCGTACCACCACCTAGTCGGCAATCCGGCAAAAGTAGAAGAGAAGACGATACGGCCCCTACCGGCGGGCGCAGCTCACCGGCTGAGAAGCGATCGAAACGAACGCCTGCTGACGATGCTGACGGATTCACTCGCCCGAAGCGACGCCATATAGCGCGACGACGGGTGCTGTCCACTCACGAGCCGGCATCCACTGCCAACACTTTTGCTGCCCTTGAGGACGCCCCAGAGGAACCACCGCGCCCTTCCACGGCGCCAAGGAGGGATGCGCCACTTCCGCCGATCGTTCTGAAATACGAAGGGACCTTCCGGCAGCTGCAACAGCTTCTCAATAGCTGGACGACGGCAGTCTACAATGGGAAGGTCGCCGGACGAGACATGTACAAGATTACGCTGCGCTCAGCGGACGACTACCGACGCGTGACGCAGGAGGCGTCTGAAAGGGCAATCCCTTTCTTCACTCACGCCACCACACCGGACCGCGTCCTGAAGATTGTCATCCGGCATCTGCCCTTCAACATGGAGCCGGATCACATTAAAGAAGAACTCGAAGAGCTCGACTTCAGTGTCAGAACTGTGGTCAAGATGAAGCAGCCCAAATCACGTGACTACATGCCCCTGTTTCTAGTCATCGCAACCGATACCATCGAGAACAGGAAGCTCTACCAGCTCACCCGACTCGCCAACGTCTCGGTGACCACAGAAGACTTGCGCGCCAAGAGAGGCCCTGTTCAGTGCTACCGGTGCCAGGGCATCAACCATGTCGCCCGGCATTGCTCCATGCCTGAAAAATGTGTGAAGTGCGCCGGTGCGCACCCAGCGAAGGACTGCCCCATCCCTCAGAAGCAGCAGCCAACGTGCGCTCTCTGTGGGGGCGCTCACGTTGCCAGCTACCGCGGCTGTGAAGCTTGGAGACGCGCCAGTGCTCGTCAGCGAGGCCAGCCAGTCGCCGCGAAACAGAAGAAGTCTGCCAAGGCTGACCCTACAATCTCCCACGCCACGGTTGTCGCCAGAGGACTGGCGCCCCGCCGACCCAACAGCGATGACGCCGACCATGCAGGCCCACAGGCACGTCGCCGCAATGAAGACTCCCACACCCGCGATGTTTCTGAAGACGCAGAGGCACGACATCCACCACTAAACTGCGCCACTCCACCTGTGCAGAATTCGTCGGACCCGGAATCAGGCCCCTCCTCTGCTGCCCTACCCGTGACGTCTGGTACGCGCTCCCAACGCCGCGGCGGCCGGAGCAAGACGGGGGGTCGCACAACCAACGCCCCAGAAGAAGCCACACATAATGGCGAAGAGGTGGCCACTTCCATCGGCGCCAGAGAAGATACGGCTCCTGCCGCCTCCGCCACGGACATCGCCAGTCTGATTACTCAACTCACCGCACTTGTGGCGAGCACAACAAAACTGCTTGATGTCCTCACGCAGCACCTGACCGCTGCACAGAAGATTGCCGCTCCGGCAGCCACCAGACGCTCCACCACTACTCATTATGGGAAGTGTTAGAGGACTCACGGTCGTCGCGTGGAACACCCTCTGTCTACGCACACAAGCTGGCGAATTTCGTCAATTTCTTCGTGATGAAGTCGTGGACATCTGTCTGCTCAGCGAAACCCGCCTTAAACCAGGCATTGCCGTCAAAGCGCCGAACTACTCCTGTTACCGTGCTGACAGGCCAACTGCCGGCGGAGGAATGGCCATCTACATATGGAATGGGATCCGTCACCACCAGATTCAACTGCCGCCGCTCGTGACTCTGGAGGCGATTGGAGTTGTCGCGCACACGTGAGCGGGAGCCATAACCTTCATTGCCATCTACAAACCACCGTCGCATCCATGGGTAGATGCGGACTTAGAATCTCTTCTCTCCATCGGAGGCAAGCTGTTCATCGCTGGAGACTATAACTCCAAGCACGTCGCTTGGCGTTCACGACTCACCAACAGAGACGGACGCCGCGTCCTCCGAATCGTGGATCGCAATGACGCCGTGGTAGTGGGTCCCTATGATCCCACCATCTTCCCCGCTAATGGACAACCGGACATCGTCGACTTCGCGGTCGTGAAAGGCATTCCGCACCGCATCCTCGCCTCGACACGGAATGTTCTCTCCTCTGACCATGTGCCAGTTGTTTTTGACGTCGACCTCGACCCACTGCAGTTACCCAGGCGTGGGGTGTCACTCTCTGGAGTCAACTGGGATCTCTTTCGCCACACTCTGACCGAGTCCCTAGCTGGGATGCCACCTGTAGACGACGCAGAAGCTGAAGATTCCCTCCTCCACTTCACGGACGCCGCCCTCGCTGCAGTCAATGAAGCGGCTCCGCCCAGACGCGAGCGCCAGGACCACTCTCGACAGCTGCCCCCCGATCTCCTTGCACAAATTGCCGAGAAGAACAGAGTGTACCGCGAATGGCAGCGTACACGGAACCCCACCACCAAACGGCAACTCAACCGTATGTGGCGCGAAATCGCGGTGGCTGTGGACAATCACCGCAACCGGGAGTGGGCTAGCCGTGTGGCGACTCTTCAGCTTGACGACGGGTCTGCCTGGAGGACCGCGAAACACTTCCTACGGCGAACGCAGCGTATGCCGCCTCTCCGAACTGCAACCGGAACTGTCTGTGAACCTAACGCGAAGGCTGATGCCCTCGCCGATGTTTTTGAAGAGAACTTCAAGCCTGTAGAGGATCCACTGGACGCAGAACATGAAGAGATGGTTGCTGACCGGCTCCCTCGCTATCTGGAAACGGAGGGCGATGATGACATCGAGGCCACAACTCCTGAAGAAGTCTCGGCGGCTCTGAAGGCCCTCAATCCAAAGAGAGCTGCAGGCCCTGACAACGTCTCCAGTGCCATGCTGAAACAACTCCCTGAGGACGCCTCTACTGACCTGGCTGCAATCTTCAACAAGATATTTCGCACCGGTCACTTTCCCCTGCAGTGGAAGCATGCTGAGATTGTGGCTATTCCTAAGATGGGAAAAGATCTCCGGCAGCCGAAGAGCTATCGCCCGATTAGTCTGCTGCCTGCCATCTCGACAGTTTTCGAGCGCATCTCCCTGAAGAGGCTACAGCAACACGTCACCACCGAAGCTCTACTACCGGATGCCCAGTTCGGCTTCCGTAAGGGCCACTCTACGGAGCACCAACTTCTCCGACTCGTGGAGGAAGCCTTCGATTCCCTGGAGAGGCGCGAATACTTCGGAGCAGTCTTCCTTGATGTCTCGCGCGCTTTTGACAGCGTCTGGCACGATGGGCTGCTCTTCAAACTTCTCGGAATGGGGGTCCCTGGATCCCACATCCGTCTGCTACGGTCCTTCCTCGATGGATGGACTTTTCACGTCCGTGCAGAAATTGGCCTGTCGACAGTCCGTCCCATCAGAGCAGGCGTGCCACAAGGGTCGGTCTTGGGGCCGATCCTGTACACGCTCTACACGGCTGATACGCCGACGGTCCCTCGTGTGCATCTAGCACTGTACGCCGACGACACTGCGCTCTACTCACGAAGTATGCGCGCGGACACACTTCGCCAGCGATTGCAGCACGCTGTCGACACCCTAGCCGATTGGGCCGTCAAGTGGAAACTGCAGTTCAATGGCACCAAGACGCAATTTTTCATTGCAACCCGTCGTGTCATCCCAGCCGCTCTGCCCCCACTCGTCGTTGGAGGCAGTCCTGTCAACTGGCGACCGACAGCGCAGTATCTTGGGGTCACCATAGATCGCCGCCTCACCTGGGGTCCACACGTGAAGGGCGTCGTAAACAAAGCAAGGGGTCGACTTCTCCAGCTCTACCCCCTGCTCAACCCGACGTCGACTCTTCCTCCGCGACTGGGCGTCACGTTGTACAGGGCGCTAGTCCGCCCTGTCTTCGATTACGCGGCTGTCGTCTGGGGGAATGCGGCAGACGACCACCTGAAGAAACTACAATCTCTGCAGAACAGGGCTCTCCGCCTCGCGCTGCACCTGCCGCGGGACTTCCCATCTGGACTACTGCACGACCCCGCAGAGGTCCGTAAAGTCAAGGACCATGTCCGTATGGTTGCCCGCCGCTTCTATGAACAGGCGCGGCAATCCGAGAACCGGTACATACGCTCTCTGGGGCAGAAGATACGGCGCAATGCCAACACACGCTGGCCCCAGCTCCTTACGGCATAGGCTGTAACTGAAGAAGACGACAGAGTGGAAACAACCAGAAGCCAATCACCTCTAGAAGACGCACCACCAGAATAAATAGGAGGCAAAACATGTATATGTTGTGAACTCCGCTTTACTCGAACACTGAAGTTTCTTCGCGAAGAAGCCACGCAGCTGCCACAGATGGAGACCAAGTCGGGCGCGGACGTCCGAGGGAGCACCGGGGAAGAAACAACACCTTACAAGCAGCGCCAGGCGGGCGCGGACTGCGAACAGAGTCCTCCACGCGAGATGGGCCTCAGACAGCTGCCACAACTTCAGATGGTGGACTAGGCGGGCGCGGACGTCCATCGGAGCACCTGGGAAGTGCCAACACATCGGGAGCAGCGCCAAGCGGGCGCGGGCCACGAACGGAACGCCACATGCGGGTCCGGCCCCAGACAACTGCCACGACCACAGATGGTGGACGAGCCGGGCGCGGACGTCCGTGGGAGCTCCAGGGAGGGGGAAAAACCTCAGGAGCAGCACCTGGTGGGCGCGGACCGCGAACGGAACGCCCGACACAGGACAGGCCTCAGAGAGCTGCCACAGATGGCGCCCAAGTCTGGTGTGGACGTCCGATGGAACACCGGGGAAGAGACAACACCTTACAAGCAGCGCAAGGCGGGCGCGGACGGCAAAGAGAACACCCAGCGCCCTCTGGGCATAAATACTGGACAAGATCCTCCAACACGGCGCGGCCTGAGCTAGCGAGGCGAGCGCATCGCTGCCGTTGCGCGCTACGCTTACTCGGCCATTGAGAGCTCGTGAACAGGTTTCTGTGCTGTGGGCGCCAAAAAGAGCAAATTGTCGTGCGTTGTTTTTACAACGCGTGCAGATTGTCGTGTTCCGCGCCTCGCAGCATGGGAAAGAAGGGTGCGCAGAGGAAACCTGCCGCTACGAAGGGTCCTTCGGTTGTGCAACTCACTGAGTCTGCAGACCATGCAAGGAACTCCCGAGAAGACGAGTCGCGGCTTGTCCCCCCTTTGTACGTCAAGTGCAAGGGCGGGTGGACAGCGCTGTTCGACACCATGACGAATTGCGCTCGGAACGAGGTGGTCTACGAGTCTGTCGATACAGACTCGCTGATCTGCGTTTGTGCTGCAAACGTGGCCGACCACAGGGCGATCAAGGTCGCAGTGGCCGACCACATCGTCGACGCGCCGCCCGCGCATGTGATGGCACCTTCCGTAGGAAGGTTGAAGACGACCAAGGCACTCCTCAGGGGGCTATCTTGGTGCTGTGATGAGGCAGCGGTCCGGGAAGGGCTGCTGCGCCCCGGGTTTGGTAATGCAACCGCAAGGTTGCACAACCGGACCAACAGGAAGAGGGTGCCGCTCTATGCCGTGACCGTGCAGACGGTCGACGGCGGGAGCAACATATTCGACTTGCAGAAGCTGCTGGGCTTCCCGGTGACGACAGAGGCTCTCCCGACCGCCATGGACCCCCAGCCCCAGTGCTTTAGGTGCCAGGGCGAGGGCCATGTTGCGAAGTATTGCCGCAACGCGGCGCGGTGCATCAAGTGCTCAGGGGAGCACGACAGCCGCGCCTGCGACCGCGGCAGCAACGTTCTGCCGACTTGTGTCCGGTCTGGTGGCCCGCACGTCGCCAGTTGGCACGGTTGTGCGGCTTTCTCAAGCCGCAACCGTGCCGGGGGCGGCGAGGCGGCCGCGGCCGCACCGACGCAGCGGCAGAAGCGAAGACGACGTCGGAAACGGCATAGGGCGCAGAACAGCCCGGCGCAGCAGAGGGACGGCGCAGCAGCAGCTCCACCTGCCAGGGGCAGGGACGACCGCTCGGAAACGGGCGGCCAGGACGCAGCCCGCGCTCCCGAGAAGATACGTGACCTCGAACTCGGCACCGCCGTGAAGGAGGCCACTGCAGCCCTCAAAGCCCTCACTGCGGCAGAGAGGGCTGCCTTCGCAGCCGCCGTGGCTGCAGAGACGGAGGAGGCCTTGAGGCAACTGCGTGCAGTCTTCGCCCAAGGCCCCAGCGCAGCAGTACCTGCGAACACTCCTGCGACCTCGCAGAAGGACGTTCGCGCGCCTGTCCCAGCGGTTGCCCCAGCAGCACCGCAGGTGAAAGATGCAAAGAAGAAAACCGCCGCCCCAGCTGAACCGGTGGCAACGCCGACTGCTGCGGGAGCGGGCCCCGCAAGGGATCGAGAAGCCAAAAGGGCAGCCTTCATCGCACAAGCGCGAGCGAACGGTAATACTTCCTCCGACGCTGAACTGACGCAGCTCTCCGAACAAGCGGAGCTCATGGAAGCTACATTACGGAAGGGCTGTTGCGTGCAGTAGAGGAGGACGCTGAACGGTAGCCGATCGCTGCCGTTCTGCACCAGCCTGATGAAGCTGCACCAAGTCACCGACGACAAGGCGCAGCAGAGGGCCTAACAGCAACGCATGAGTTGCCGCGCCGAACTCTTATGTTACAGGGAGGAAGCCACTGCGGCCGGCCCAGGAGACTACAAGCCAGCCCAGCCGCAGAACCCGGACTGACCCAGCTAACAAACACGCAGCACATAGGTAACGATGCACGATACCTCACGCTAACCTTGCCTCACCTTGCATGCTCTGTCGCAGCTAGCAAGCCGCTACTGCCCTTACTACCCGTCCTACTGTCGCAGAGTTTTTTTTCCCTTGGCGCTGGCCTTGGCACTTTTTTTTCTCTGCTCTTACAACCGCTACCCTTCGATCGTTTTCGACCACTTCTATCTCCTGATGGACCATGTTAATGAGTAGTCTTACCCAGACGCATGGATAACATCACAACCCGCATCCTGTGACGCCTGATTCAAAAACTAACATGTTTACGAAGGTGACAGTAGAACTTTTGGTTTGGTCACCACGTTGGTGTGGGCGTGGAGGGGCCCCATCCTTTATTCCAACACGGCAGTCTCAGGTAGCACCTGAAGAAGGCAAAGAGTTACGTGGCCGAAATATTGTGCCAGAGCGACACAAACATCCGGCAGTAGACCCGATTACTCCACATGTCAAGATCTCGCCCGGAAAGCCTGAAGAGTTACATCTGTACACAAATTGTTTTAATTCAAGACTATTGTCACAGAAGTACACGAATTTACATAGGTTGTAACTTGACAATGTTAAGACAGTTGTCAAGATAAAGCATTTCGTCCTGTTTAATCGAATAACTCTGAACATAACAATATCAAGTTTTAACCAGAAGGTTTTCTACAAAATTATTTGTACTACTACATAGTGAAGTTGGCCAATATTACGACAAATCATCCGATTCCGGTTCTAAGTTCGGTATTATTTAGGAGGACAGTCAAGTCTATGGAGGATGGTTAGTTTTTGTGACAAGCTGAGCGAAAGATTACTCAAGGTTGCTCGACTTCACAGTGGACGCAAGCTGGTGAACCAACAAGTTTACGCCTCTGCTAGCGGTATTTATCTTACAAGGAGACGGCACGACCGTGGGGTCTGAGATTTTTCCGATATTTTGTGTGGATAAATAGAACCCCTAACACCTCACATGGTTAAAATATTAGGGCGCACTACTTGGAAAATCCCGAGAAAAATCGATCCAAAGTTTCTTATGTGCCTTATAAGTATAAAATGTTAGACCATTGCTGAGCCGCCGTCTGGCCAACATGGTTAGCGCTCGGACGTTTACGCCAGAGGTCTCGGGTTCTATTTCTCCTCTGGCACTTTTTTTTTCTTCTGTTGCTTGCAAAATTGGAGCGCATTGTTACGGGAGAATAGTGAAATTAATTCCTGGGAAGACTCCATAAAAATTCATTCTATAATTCACCATCAGTTATCGTCACCAATATTCCGAGACATGATTCAGTATGCCTGGTTTGCCTCAAAATTATCAGAAAATCAAAACATTTTCGTAAATGTTAATGGGGCATATTTTTCAACAGATTTATTGCAAACGCCCTGTGATTGTAAAACATCCGCTTTTATACATTGTGCAAAATGTCGCAAAAATTATTGCTTTGTTTGTTTTTACAATAATTACCACTGCGGTTCTTGTTTATAATTATTATATGTATAAAAATTGAATGTTTCCCAATCGAATTTGTTATTCTGATTAAAAACCCAATGATTCTCCTTGTATACTTTACAATGAAAAATGGAAAATCCACCGCCATGAATTGTGTTGTTGGACAAAAAAAAATAATTTTTATTCAATAATGTAACTAATTTGTTAAAGATAATGCAGGTTAGGGAAACTTTCTGAATAATTGGTGGAATAACAAAAGAAAATGAAACAGAAGAAAAAAAAGTGCCAGAGGAGGAATAGAACCTCTGGCATATAAGAGTCCGAGCACCAAACATCTAGGCCAGACAGCGGCACGCCAATGGACTAACATTTTATACTCATAAGGCACCTAAGAAACTTTGGATCGATTTTTCTCGGGATTTTCAGGGTAGTGCGTCCTAATATTTTAACCACGTGGCGTGTTAGGGGTCCTCTTTCACCACACAAAATTTCGGACAAATCCCCGACCCCACGCTCGTGCCGTCTCCTTGTTAGCTGCGATGAGCTGTCAGCTGCATGTCTGCTCTCGTCCTCTGAAGGTCACAGAAAAGCTAATCAAAATCTTTGCTGATTTTATCAACAGAAACTGTCCTATGTTTCTTGTTAGGCGAGAAAATATACACTGACCCCTAGTCTTGAAATATGGCGATATGCACGTGCATGGGTGGAGCAGCGTGAATATTATAATGCCCTCTCAGTTCTCGCAAGAACAATTAACCACATGGCTGTTTCGTTTCTCCGGTGCTACAGCTAAAATCTAGCTGAATGTCAGCCATAGTGAATGCAGTGTTCATACAAAATTCCTCCTTTGCGTCATACAGAGCGTGATGCGCCCCGTTCTGCAATTGACGCTGGTTCAGAGGAGAGTCCCCGAAATTTTCGGTCTTGTGTCTCCCATAGCAAAACTGTCCCCCACCTGGGTCCTTTCATACTTCACGTCACGGCATTTTCCGACCAATAGGAGTGTTCCTCTCATCTTGTGGAAACTATGTCTGCCAATCACAAGGGGTCTACTATCAAACTGCATCGAAATTTCGACTCTCTACTCCTTCCTAGTTCATGTCTGCCAATCGGACGTTTTGTACCCGCTCCAGACGCCTAAAAGTTACACGTGCCATCATGAGCATACCACGCTCAGTTCACGTGATCGACTGCATCACTGGTCTGTTTGTATCCATCTGGAAATTCCCCAACGCAGTTTTCTAAAGATCCTCTCTGTAGCATGCTGCTGGCCCGCTACCTGCCCTCTTCGATGAGTCACCCAGCACGTTCGTTGTCCCTCGCCACAGGTCGCTTTAACAGCGTTCCATTGTACTCGGGCCGTGACGTCGCAACTCGCATCTGCTCCCAAACTAAAATGTTTCCTCCAGCAGCTTTTTACACCTCTTGCTCATTGACACGCAGGACTTGTGTTCGGTCTGTTAACACCGTTGACTGAGTGTCATCCCTGTGCATTGCATACTGTACATTTTAATAGGTAAATATGCTCGTTTTCGCCAAAGTATGTCAGGTGACATATTCACCTTCCTGTTACAATGTACAAAATCTCTCATGTACGGTGCGAAATGGACATTCATTTAATACGCCAACTTACAAGTTGTTGTAAACTGCATTTGCTATGTACTGTGAAGTTCACCTACGATCATTTGCACTTAGCCATAGAGGGCTTTTTTGTGTTATATTACACGCAGCATTGCACACTTAGTCATTCAACTAGTCACAAAAGATAAGTAAATCTTTTAACTCATTTGTGTGACTTTGTTACTAATTTGTTGGAGTGCTGCAGAGCCTTCGTTCTCCTATCCTGGTACCTGACCCTGGGCATAGCTGTGTAATGGTGACAGGGAGAAATTGTCTTAGCTGTGTACTGCAGCAGAAGCCGTTTCACCAACTCACAAACTTGGCCCACCGTAACAACTCGGCCTTCACAACAGTAGCTACGAGACCTCTACAAAACATTCAAAGCAAGCTTTCTAAGTTGTCAGTGAAACATTCATTCCTCCACTAAAGGGTGTGTGTACCCTGGCAATGCCTTCATATCAAATGACGAATTCTCCAAAGTAAGGTATCTGCAGACTCCATTCGATGAAGGTAGCAAGTATAACATCCAGAGAGCAGAAGGTTATCTACAACACATACAGGGTAGTAAGAAATAGTCTGAGAATCCTGAGTGTTGCAGGGTAGGTTGTGCTGAGAAAAAACTGTCCTAAAGAAATTCGGTACGTTGCGCCATTTACGAGTTTATTAACACTGAAGTCAGGCCATTGCCCACCAAATTCAAGCGGCACACCTGATAAAATTAGTGCCAGTTGTTCTCATAGGGTAGATGATAGCTCACGAGACTGCTCAGCCTTTAGCTCTGGTTCGATCCTTTCTACCTTTTTTGCATCACTCTCTTGTTCGGTTTTAGGAAACAAAACGAAGAACACGTTTGGTGACCCTTTCTCTGGCGGGCTGCACGAATCTGGGCGCACAACTTGGCTGATTTCAGTGCTAATTAACCAGGAAACGGCGCAAGGTGTCGAACTTTTTTCTTAACGATTATTTCTCGGCACAAACTACTGTAACGTTACGCGTATGTAGGCGACTTGTTCGGTCGTGTGGAGTTAGTATGAAGTAAGATGAAGTAGTTTGTGCGAATGTGTGCTAGCTGCTGGGCCCAGGGCCCAGAGAGCATGGCGGCTGGCCCAGCCGAAGCGAGCAGGTACAAAGGCGAGCAGCACGTCACCGAAAATAGATAAATCCCAGAGCAGGGAGTATGCGAGCGGCGGCTGCTCGCACAGCTGAGGTGCAGCATATGCACCAGAAATGGCGGAGTGCTAGGCAGTCTGACATATGGGTACTTAAAACTCTTAAAAATTCAATAATAAATCACACTTCCATAAAAAAGCAAATCTGAACATCTACTATCACAGAAAAATGATGCAATAATATTTTCAACATTTTTAAAACTACGAAAGTTTATATTTTACAGTGACAAATATTATCATTACGAACTTTAGAATTAACAACTTTTAAACACTTCATTGGGTTACGACATCTATACTACTGACCATTAAAATTGCTACACCACGAAGATGAAGTGCTACAGACGTGAAATTTAACCGGCAGGAAGAAGATGCTGTGATATGCAAATGATTAGCTTTTCAGAGAATTCACACAAGGCTGACGCCGGTGGTGACACCTATAACGTGCTGACATGAGGAAAGTTTCCAACTGATTTCTGATACATAAACAGCAGTTGACCGACGTTGCCTGGTGAAACATTGTTGTGATGCCTCGTGTAAGGAGGAGAAATGTGTACCATCACGTTTCCGACTTTGATAAAGGTCGGTTTGTAGCATATCGCGATTGCGGTTTATCGTATCGCGACATTGCTGCTCGCGTTGGTCGAGATCCAGTGACTGTCAGCAGAATATGGAATCGGTGGGTTCAGGAGGGTAATATGGAACGTCGTGCTGGATCTCAACGGCTTCGTATCACTAGCAGTCGAGATGAAAGGCATCTTATCCGCATGGCTGTAACGGATCGTGCAGCCACGTCTCGATCCCTGAGTCAACAGATGGGGACGTTTGCAAGACAACAATCATCTGCACGAACACTTCGACGACGTTTGCAGCAGCACGGACCATCAGCTCAGAGACCATGGCTGCGGTTACCCTTGACGCTGCATCACAGACAGGAGCGCCTGCGATGGTGTACTCAACGACGAACCTGGTTGTACGAATGGCAAAACGTCATTTTTTCGGACGAATCCAGGTTCTGTTTACAGCATTATGATGGTCGCATCCGTGTTTGGCGACATTGCAGTGAACGCACATAGGAAGCGTATATTCGTCATCGCCATACTGGCGTATCACCCGGCGTGATGGTATGGGGTGCCATTTGTTACACGTCTCGATCACCTCTTGTCCGCATTGACGGCACTTTGAACAGTGGATGTTACATTTCAGATGTGTTACGACCCGTGGCTCTACCTTCGATCCCGGCGAGACCCTACATTTCAGCAGGATAATGCGCGGCCGCATGTTGCAGTCCTGTACGGGCCTTTCTGGATACAGAAAATGTTCGACTACTGCCCTGGCCGGCACATTCTTCAAATCTCTCACCAATTGAAAGCGTCTGGACAATGGTGGCCGAGCAACTGGCTCGTCGCAATACGCCAGTCACTACTCTTGATGAACTGTGGTATTGTGTTGAAGCTGCATGCGCAGCTGTACCTGTACACGCCATCCAAGCTCTGTTTGACTCAATGCTCAGGCGTATCAAGGCCGTTATTACGGCCAGAGGTGGTTGTTCTGGGTACTGATTTCTCAGGATCTATGCACCCAAATAGCGTGAAAATGTAATCACATGTCAGTTCTAGTATAATATATTTGTCCAATGAATACCCGTTTATCATCTGCATTTCTTCTTGGTGTAGCAGTTTTAATGGCACGTAGTGTATAAAGGTGGCAGGGGTAAAACACAGGGAGTGAAAGGCTATTTACAATTTGTACAGCAACCAGGTGGCAGTTACAAGAGTCGAGGGACACGAAAGGAAAACAGTGGTTGAGAAGGGAGTGAAACATGGTTACAGCCTATCCCCGATGTTATTCAATCTGTATATTGAGCGAGCAGTAAAGGAAACAAATGAAAAATTTGTAGCAGGTATTAAAAGCAATGGAGAAGAAATAAAAATTTTGAGGTTTGCCGACGACATTGCTAATTCTGTTACAGACAGCAAAGAACCCGTAATAGCAGCTGAACGGAATGGACAGTGTCTTGAAAGGAGGATATAAGATGACCATCAACAAAAGCAAAACGAGGATAATGGAATGTAGTCGAATTAAATCAGGTGATGCTGAGTGAATTAGATTTAAAAATGAGACACTTAAAGTAGTAAATCAGTTTTGCTATTTGGGGAGTAAAATAACTGATGATGTTCGAAGTAGAGAGGATATAAAACGTAGACTGGAAATGACAAGGAAAGCGTTTCTGAAGAAGAGAAATTTGTTAACATCGAGTATAGACTTAAGTGTCAAAAAATCTTTTCTGAAGTATTTTTATGAAGTGTAGCCACGTATGGAAGTGAAACATGGACGATAAATAGTTTGGACAAGAAGAGAATAGAAGCTTTAGAAATGTGGTGCTACAGAAGAATGCTGAAGATTAGATGGGCGGGTCTTGTAACTAATGAAAAGGTACTGAATAGAATCGGGGAGTAGAGCAATTTGTGACACAACCTGACTAGAAGAAGGGATCGGTTGCTAGAACACGTTCTGAGGCATCAAGGGATCACCAATTTAGTACTGGAGGGAAGTATGGAGGGTAAAAATCGTAGAGGGAGACCAAGTGATGAATACAGTAATCAGATTCAGAGGCATGTATGTTACAGTAGTTATTCGGAGATGAAGAGGTCTGCACAGGATAGAGTAGCATGGAGGGCTGCATCAAACCAGTCTCTGGACTGAAGACCACAACAACAACTACTCGTCAATGTAATGCCGATCTTAGGCTAGCGAACACGAGGACTTTGAAACTGGAGAATGAAAGTTGTACTCAGTAGACTGCAAAGCCGGGAATGGTCCTCTAAATATAATATGCGCCCAACAAAGCGCAGTAACCACAGGTTTTACTGTAGATAGTGTTCCCGAGGTGAGCGTAATAACGGAATTAGCATCCAGAAGTATGGCTTGCAGTAACGCTGACGAAAGAACAAAACTTAGAGCATCCACTAGAGAAGTTATGTAGATGTGCAGAGCCGTCATGTTAAGATGGAGGATAGATGATTATGTGTGTGTGTGGAACAGACGTTTCAAATAGTGGACGACGAGTTAGACATCCCGTATGAAGGCCAACGGCCTTGCTGCAGTGGTAACACCGGTTCCCGTCAGATCATCGAAGTTAAGGACTGTCGGATTTGGCTAGCACTTCGATGCGCCACCATCAGGGTCTGACGAGTATTGTTGACAAGCGAGGTGCACTCAGCCATTTTGAGGTTAATTGAGGAGATACTTGAATGAGAAGTAGCGGCATCTGTCACGAAAACTGACAACTGCCGGGAGAGCGGTGTGCCCTCCGTATCCGCATCTGGTGACGCCTAAGGGCTGAGGATGACACGGCGGCTGGTCAGTAACATAGGGCCTGCAAGGCCTGTTTGAAAAGTATTTGTTTTGCTTTTATGAAGGAATTTTAGGCGAAGACTTCTGCGAGAGTCTTACGGTAGTCATAGAATACGCACTGAAGACGCTATGGGTCAAGGGCAGATCAGTACGGTTACAGACGTAATAGGAGCCGAACCGCCGAATCTTGTGGTCCGGGAGGGAACCACACAGAGACAAACGGATCCCGAGTACAAATGCGACAGCAGAGATATCAGCAGGGATTCAGGCAGGATCATATATAGAGCCGAGAGAAAAGAGAGACCTCCAAAGCGAGGAACCAGAAGAGATAAAAAGCGATAAGATGCTGCATCTAAGGGAAACAAGGAAGAGAGACGAGAAGCACATGGAAAGGAGGGAGAGCCTGAGTGACGTTATAAGAATAGGCCCAGGAGAAGAAAAGATTTTAAGTATTAAAATGCAGAACACATATCTGACCGACGGATTAGTTGAGAAGAAGCATTTTCAAATGGGCGTGTATTTGCCTGCAGCCTCGGTGACCGTGCAGAGAGGCACATGACTCACGAGTGTTTTGAATACCACGGAAGAAGAATTTATATTGGAATGTCGCAAAGTAAAGATAGAAACAGTGCCTGACAAGGCGAGGAACGCCACATACCTACTGTAGTTGCAGTTGACTGAGAGTCAAGGTCGCGAATTAGCAGATTATAGTAAATGGTGCGACTGGATCGCTTAAACAAAGAAGAAAAGACTTCGATTATTGAATCGTTTATTGTATATCACGATGTATTTCACCCACCCGGCGATAAATTAATGTACACTGACACCGTGAAGTGTGAAATTAATTTGGAACCAGAACAACAAGGGAAAGCAATAATTACTCAGCAATATCGACTACCAGAGGCTCAGAAGGAAGTCTTCTGTGAGGTGATGTTAAGAGAGGTTATCATTACGTCAAGCAACTGGATGGAATTTTCCGTTATGAATGATTCCGGAAAAGATTGATGCTTTCGGAAAATGAAAGTGAAGTATGGATGCCTATTATCGGAGACTGAATGACATTTGTTTTAGCACTGTGTTTCCGCTACCTGGTATTGATGAGATTTTAGATAGCTTAGGAAAAGCCAAGTTCTTCACCACTTTAGACTGTGCAAAAGGTTACCACCAGATACTGTTTAATGAGGGCTATTGGGAGAAAACAGCCTTCTTTACCCCAGAATGACATTACGAATACACAAGATTACCAATGTGGTTAACAGATATTGGATTCACTTTACAGAGACTGATGAACACAGTACTAACCGGAGTTTAGGGGCACATAATGTTTGTATTTATAGATGATGTGGTCGTAATCGGATCTACGTAGAAGAGCATAATGCTGGAGTTGGAGAAGCGTTTGAGAGTTTCCGACTGAACAGTTTAAAATTGCGGGTTGACAAGTAAAAGTTCCTACGTAAACAAATAACACACTTATGGCACATACTAGCGACAGAAGGATTAAAACGCGACCCACAGAAAGTGAGCGTGATAAAGGAGTATTCAAGACCCAGCACCACGAAGCTATTAACAGAGCTTTCTAGGATGCGTGTCATGTTATCGTCGTTTTATTAAGACCTTTAGTCAGATAGCGAAACCGTTACACGAGTCATTGATGAAAGGAGCAAACTAAGAGCGGTCGATTCAGCAGGAAGCAGCTTTCCAGGAAATAAAAGAGAAAATAATAAGCCCCCCGATCTTACAGTATCCTGATTTTACGAAACAGTTCATAATTACAACGGACTGTAACAAGCAGTCGATCCGTACCTTATTGAGCCAAGCAGAAGTGTGGCAGGATTTTCCAGCAGCCTTTGGATCCAGAAAGCTGAACCGAGACGAGAGGGGACAAAGTATGATCGAGCGAGAGCTCTAAGCCATAGTATGGGCAGTGAAGCACTACGGAAGAAGATTCATTGTATGTACTGATCACAGATCCTTGAAATGATTTGCCCATATAATCGATCCCTCGCCAAGATCTACATCTACATCTACATGGTTACTCTGCAATTCACACTTAAGTGCCTGGAAGAGGGTTCATCGAACCATTTTCGTACTACTACTCTACCATTCCACTCTCGAAAGGCGCGTGGGAAAAAGGAACACCTAAATCTTTCCGTTCGAGCTTTGATTTCCCTTATTTTATTATGATGATCATTTCTCCCTCCGTAGGTGGGTGTCGACAAAATATTTTCGGATTCGGAAAAGAAAGTTGGTGATTGAAATTTCGTAAATAGATCTCGCCGCAAAGAAAACCGCCTTTGTTTCAGTGATTGCCACCCCAACTTGCGTATAATATCAGTGACACTCTCACCCCTATTGCGTGATAACACGAAACAAAATATTATCTATGTGGTCTTTCCAATTTAAGTTGCTCGTAACTGTAATTCCTAGGTATTTAGTCGAATTGACAGCCCTTAGACTTGTGTGATTTTTCGTACACCCAAAATTTATCAAATTTCCTTTAGCATCCATGTGAATGACCTCGCACATTTCTTTGTTTACTGCCAATTGCCACTTTTCGCACCATACAGAAATCTCTCTAGATCATTTTGTAATTGGAATAGATCGTCTGAAGATTTTACTAGACGGTAAATTAGAGTGTCATCTGCAAACAATCTAAGGGTGCTGCTCAGATTATCACCTAAGTCATTTACGTAAATCAGGAACGGCAGAGGGCCTGTGACACTACCTTGCGCAACACCAGATATCACTTCTGTTCTACTCGGTGATTTACCGTCTATCACTACGAATTGTGACCTCTCTGAGAGGAAATCACGAATCCAGTCACACAACTGATACGATACTTCGTATGCAAGCAAGTTGATTAATAGTCTCTTGCGAGGAACGGTATCAAAGGAAATTCAGGATCAAATCAATCTTCTACATATCATCCTCAAACGAACAAAGCACTTGAAGGGAGGCATCGAACGCTAATAAAATATCTACGCCATTATATGAAAACGAAGCAGGAAAACTGTAATGAATGAACACATTTTGCCACTTTTATATACGGGGTGAGGCGAAATTCGCTCACTCGGGCTTCGCAGTGCGACTCCTCACGTGCCAGCGACAAGAAAAGCCTGTCACAAAATTTCGTCCGATGAGTGCATCTGGCAGAAAAAGGACGTTAAAGAATGGCAATCTGGCAACACTGCAACTAAATGTATGGTAACTACCTCTGCCATCTCGTAGTTCCTATGCTGTTCCTTTGGTGCAGCAGGTACAGTTTTGGGTTAGCACGCGGGAGGTCGAAGGTTCGATCCCGAGTTGAGGTATATGTTTTCTACTTAGCAAATGCAGTCCAGGTGGTACGGTATCTGGCATCTTAATCGTCAGGTTCTCTGGTAAACATTTACACTTACATACTACAATCTTAGAAATAAAAGATTGGTCAGCTTTGAAAGAAGCCCTTTCCACGTCGTGGACGTGAATTTATTCGTACCACTTCATCTACTAGATGCGAAACCTGTTTTCTTTGTACCCGCCTCCAATGGTCCCATAGACTAATACCAACTATTATTCTTACCTCTTTGAGGACCATTACATTTCGTTAGGGCCAGTAGGACTAGCAACATGCTTTGAAAATAATATCCAAACTCAGTTACTGTTTGCATGTGTTATCACCATGGTCCCATTAATTATGCCTTTCAACACTTGAGTCTGGTAACCACATGCTGTTCAGTACGTATGCCAATGCATTATTATTACCATTAATTATGCCTTTCAACACTGAGTCTGGTAACTGCATGTTGTTCGGTAAATATGCCAAAGCATTATTATTATTATTATTATTGTTATTATGGATGGGATTGTGGAAACATCATATCTATTACCGTTAGGGAAACAGTGTAATTGGAAACTGAACATTTCACAATTAACGGTGTCGGGATGAATCATCAAATGTTCAAATACATGTGAAATCTTATGGAACTTACCTGCTAAGGTCATCAATCCCTAAGCCTACACACTACTTAACCTTAAGTATCCTAAGGACAAACACACACACCCATGCCCGAAGGAGGACTCGAACCTCCGCCGGGACCAGCCGCGCAGTCCATGACTGTAGCGCCTTAGACCGCTCGGCTAATCGCGCGCGGCGATGAATCATCCAGAACAATATCTGTCAGAGGGGTAATGCATGTTAGGTGCAACAACGTGCAGGAATGACGACGCGTTTATACTGCATGCTCTGTCCACCAGACAGGGAATAGTTGCGAATGGAGTAACGCGCCTGTGACACACTCCAATGTACATGCGTACACGTATCGAATTTTCTCATTGTAAATTTCTAAACCAGTGTAGCAGACGTTTGGCATGCACAAACGATAAATATGTGGATATTTTTCTGTTCCTTGGTGCATCTAATAACCAGGTTGGTGTTCCAACTCGTGAATATGCTGCTAAATATCCTCGTCGACGCCATCCACATGAATATGTGTTTCGTCATATGGAGCTGCACCTTCGGGAGTCAGGTTTTCTTCATCCACAATCGCGTGACAGAGGTCTTCCACAGACTCGCTGTACTCCAGCTACTGATGAAGCTATTCTGGAGGTCATCTACATCTACATCTACATCCATACTCCGCAAGCCACCTGACAGTGTGGCGGAGGGTACCTTGTATACCTCTATCGGTTCTCCCTTCTATTCCAGTCTCGTATTGTTCGTGGAAAGAAAGATTGTAGGTATGCCTCTGACTGGGCTCTAATCTCTCTGAGTTTATCCTCATGGTCTCTTCGCGAGATATACGTAGGAGGGAGCAATATACTGCTTGACTCCTCGGTGAAGGTATGTTCTCGAAACTTCAACAAAATCCCGTACCAAGCTACTGAGCGTCTCTCTTGCAGAGTCTTCCACTGGAGTTTATCTATCATCTCCGTAACGCTTTTGCGACTACTAAATGATCCTGCAACGAAGCGCGCTGCTCTCCGTTGGATCTTCTCTATCTCTTCTATCAACTCTATCTGGTACGGATCCCACACCGGTGAGCAGTATTCTAGCAGTGGGCGAACAAGTGTACTGTAACCTACTTCCTTTGTTTTCGGACTGCATTTCCTTAGGATTCTTCCAATGAATCTCAGTCGGGCACCTGCTTTACCGACGATTAATTTTATACGGTCATTCCATTTTAAATCACTCCTAATGCCTACTTCCAAATAATTTATGGAAGTAACTGCTTCTAGTTGCTGACCTGCTATATTGTAGCTAAATGATAAAGGATCTTTCTTTCTATGTATTCACAGCACATTACACTTGTCTACATTGAGATTCAATTGCCATTCCCTGCACCATCCGTCAATTCGTTACAGATCCTTCTGCACTTCAGTACAGTTTTCCATTGTTACTGATGTGTCGACAGAAGTGCCAACACAGTGTGATTTGAGGGGACCGCAATGCACGCTATAAACACACGAAGGATGGCGTGAGGTCTGAAACAGGATACGTAATGAATGCTATAAAGAAAAGTACGTAGCTTTTGGAATACTTAACTTTAATCCATCCTTGTTGTATACATCGTTCTTGATGAGACATGCTTTATACGATAAGTATCAATTACTATGTAAGGCTAATGGCGCCTTGCTAGGTCGTAGCCATGGACTTAGCTGAAGGCTATTCTAACTATCTGCTCGGCAAAGGAGCGAGGCTTCGTCAGTGTAGTCGCTAGCAAAGTCGTCCGTACAACCGGGGCGAGTGCTATTCCGTTTTTCGAGACCTGCCTTGTGGTGGCGCTCCGTCTGCGATCACTGACAGTGGCGACACGCGGGTCCGACATGTAATAATGGACCGCGGCCGATTTAAAGCTACCACCTAGCAAGTGTGGTGTCTGGCGGTGACACCACATTTACAACCTCTCGATATATTACAGCATCATCCGCAAAAAGTCTCAGTGAACTTCCGATGTTATCCACCAAGAGCCTCAGCGAAGTAAACGTAGTGTAGCTAGTCAGCTGCGTGTCTCGCATCGCTAGGTCGTTAACGTGCTGCACTACCATGGGCTGCATCCTTATCATTATCCTTTTATGCAACACCTGCATTCTGCAGGTCGCCATCAGCGCATGCAGTTCTGTGAATGGTTCCAACAACAAGAGGAAGCCAACGATGACTTCGTGAACACTGTAAATATGGTCGGATGAAGCAGCATTCACTCGTGAGGGTGTCTTCAATATGCACAATGCCCGCCATTGGTGTGAGGTTAACCCGCACGTCAGCCACGACCGTCGCTGTCAAGTTTGCTTTGGTATCAACGTCTGGGCCGGAATATTGGGCGACAGGTGTTTGGGCCCCTACATGTTGCCTGACCGGTTGACTGCACGAAAGTATCATGCATTTCTCTCAAACTATCTGCCTGATGTGCCTGATCCATGGGGTTTTCGGAGGCCATATGCTAACTGCACCACAGTCGTATTTAGACAGCTAACGTCGTTCAACACTGAAGGATAATAGCTGCGGATTGATGCGTTTCGGCGCAGTACGTGGCTAACTGAGTCATGAGTTCCAGCAATATTGCGGAAATGGAAAGTGCTATTGATGTGCAGTTTTCACATAATGGATTGCTAGTCAGGGGCTCGCATTGTAGCCAAGGAGACTGGAATGCAAACTGTCTAAATATCGGCGCCAGAACATCAACTGCGTGCTGTGTAAAAAAAAGTTGTAATAGCGAATTGCAGCAATGAAATGGTCAGAGCAAAAAAGTGGTATCAAAAGAGTGCAACAGCGCAAAAAATTTCTATTAAAAGACTAAGTGACACGGAAATTTCTGTAAATATCCAGACTGAATCACCTAAAACTTGCACCGCAAATATTACGGAAACGGAAAGTGCTATTGATGTGCAGTTTTCTCATAATGGATTGGTAGTCAGGGGCTCGTATTGTAGCCAATCAACAGATTGTAATAATACTTACAAAGTGTATTTTTGCGCAAATATAAACTGTTTTGAATGTAACAACGGCTATTGATATTAACAAACCAAAAGTATAGTAAATTAGAATGTCAGTGGTGTTTGCTGTAGGAGTCTATTGCGAGTCGTTTACGAGATATCACATTTTGAAAAGTTCCCACACCGTCAGTTGTACAATACCTATCGTAGCACACACTAAAGAACAACATAAGTGCGTACACGAGGTATGTGGATTCGGACCAGTAACGATCCAACTGACCATCGCAGGTTGTGTTCAAAATGACCACCAGCAGCGGCAATATAAGCTTCTTCTCTGGTATGGAATGACTACTGCACTAGTGCTAGCATTTCAGGGAGATATCTGAGCAGGCTGCAGTAATATGTCGTTGCATATCATTGGGTGTAGTCAGCATGCCCTTGTAGACAGCATCTCTCAGCTTTCCCCATGGAAAAAACAAATATGTAGGCGACAAATCCGGGGTACACCTCCTCTGCATCCAATCCAACGATTTGGAAATAATTCGTGAAGACATGCTGTAGTACTTAGTGCACTATGGGCTGGATGCCCATCATATTGATACCACAGGCTTCTCCTAGTCTGTAGAGAAGAGTCTTCTAGCGTCTGTGGAAGATGATCTGTTAGGAGGCTGCGATATTTGTGTGTATTGTGTTCCGTCTATGAAAAACAGACCAATGAGTTGATGGTTCACTATCTCACACCACATGTTTTCACCCCATGGACGCTGAGTTCCCTCTGACGAAGCCAACAGGTGTTGTCAACAGACCAATAGTGCATGTTTCAGACATTTATCTGGCCATGATTGGTAAATGTGGCTTCATCACTAAACAAGATACATGATACACCTGGAGTATCCTGTCTTAATGCTCATGTACAGAAATTAACTCACTTCTCATAATCGTTTCCATGTAGCTATTGATGAAATATGGCTGGCCCAGACGTAGCGACCTATACAGGTCAGTCTAGGTACAAAGATGAGCCGTGTGCGGCCAGAAATGGCTAAATCCCGGAGCATGTGGATGGCGGTTGCTGACATCGCTATGGTGCAGAAGATGCATCAGAAATGGCGGAATGTAAGACAGTATGAAATATGATTACTTACAACTCTTAGAAATTCACAAACAATCCTGTTGGAGGAACATCCGCAACTGAGCATACCACAGGTTGAAAATACCGCTTCAGTTATAAAGTTCTTTTGTTATCACAATCGCTTATATTATAGGCTGACTAAGGAAAATGGATCCTCAAGTCTTACTTTTTATATCAAATGCAATCTCATAAATATCTCTCCAGTGCACTTACTTTGCCTAGGGTCAAGCTGTTTGGCTTTTTTTGAATTGCTGAATTTTGTTTTCCATTCTTATTACAGTATATTACTACTGTCTGCAACTTTGACACATGGGCTTTTAAGCTCATCTTGCAATTGTTCTAGTTCTTATTTCTCCCTTCAGGATTGTGTGGATGATATTTTTCTGGATGTGTAACGGTATGTTTCCACTCTCATAGATCCTACAAACCAACTTGAGTAGTCCTGTTCTGCGCTCATAGGTAGCACACCGCGCATCGTACAATTCCACCGCGGCGCTCGGGGGTACCAGCTTGAAAAAGTAGCGGTCCAGTAGCTACAGTTTGCGGCTGCTGTGTGGAGGAATGGTAAGCACATGAATTTTACGCAATAAAAGCTGTCATTCAGACTCAAATGTGACGAGCGATTGTCCAAAATTAACAAGACAGGATTTTCTTCGGTTGGCTGCATGTGTGTCTCAAAATCTTGTAGCGGTGTGACATATAGATCTGAGCTTATGTACCCAATGTCCATACACATCATAAGTGACCCACGAGATGTACCATTTCTCAAACGCTTCTTCATCCTTTTCAGTCGAAATGTTATTCCAGGAGGGATGTAACTCTCCCCATCTCCCATACAACATACAACCGTTACCAACTGATGTCTTTCTCCGGATGCAATTTTGCCACATGTTGCAATCACTTTCGGAACTTTGTTAGGAAAAGTTGTAATCCCCGACTGATCTATGATAAATATGTGATGAGATTCAAATTTATCTCTCTCTACTAGCGTCGAAAGATTATCAATGAAGTGTTCGTTCGTTGTTTGTTGAAGTCCATCATCCGTCCGAGGCTAGATTTCTGTGGGATCCAAAGCCTAAGGTCTTGTCTCTGCAAGAAACCATAAGCCCAGTCCTTTCCGGGCATCTTAATTTTTTTGTATAATTTTGTTTTTATATTATTCCTCTTAGAGTAGTCATGAATTAGTATTTGAAATCTTTCAGTGTCATACCATAAAAACATCTGTCCAGAGATCTGCAGTGTTCAGCGAGTTCCAGTCCCTGCTCATCACTAAAGTTCTTCCAGATCTTCCCATTTTCTTTATCCCAAAACCCTGAAAAAAGTAGGAGTAGGAGTATTAATTTTATCTTTCCATAGGCAACAGTACCTAAAAGTTAAAATAAAAAAATAAAGCTACACTTCAATGGGGATTCCTGAGGGCAGATTCACTTATTCCAAGCTCCCTCGCTACTTGTCGTTTACCCTTCCCATTTTTGAAGCCTTCTTTTGCTGCTTAAAGCATTTCTGGAGTGCAGGGCTTCCATTCGGTTTTCCTTTGGTAGATGCTAAAATGGAAAACAGACTCTTTGAAGACTACTATCGGTGTATAATATCCACTTGTTACGTTCATAAAAATTTCTAGTTTCATATCAATGAAAAAGTTGATAATTATAACCCAAGGGCTAAGATTTTGCACTGCGCAGCGTTACCCCATCTGCGACGAGCAAACTTGCCCCGCAGTACGATACTGCAGTTTTCTCCTGCACATGGAAACGCTTCGTAGGAATGTTAATGTGTTACCATATCACAAGACTGACAATACATAGTAGTACACAATGAAACAAAGTTAAAATGCATAAATCCACTATTGCTTGCGTTATAACTTATTTCCGCAACACAAAATTTTATATGAAAATACCGCAAAACAATTCTTACTGCATTGTGCAGTCCTTAACACAAGGACAACAACCAAACTACAGCAACAATTAATCAGCCACAGAGGCTAGTTGGTGCCCTGCAGAGTACCCAACTGCTGGATTATTAAAACTGCGATGGAAGAGTTGTGCAGTCTTACTCGCCACGCAGACTTCTTCACTACTCTAGCTATAATCCCGGAAAGATACACATCCGTGTCAAATTTATTTATTTGTCTATTACTTTGTTACATCGTTTTTATTATGCAAATTTTTGTGAGAATATTGTATCCTCACAATAACACAGCAACTGAATGCATCATGTGTACCTCATGTCTTGTCATGCTTGCCTAATTATTTGATTAATATTGATATTCTGCCTGATGTTACGTATGATATTCGGTTGTCTGGGCGAGAGACTGAGCGGTGAACGGCCGCTAGAAAACTTTAACTTTTGAAGGGACTTTCGCAAGGTCTAAATGTGCTCTACGGCAGAACTTTAACTTTCCTGGTTGCATCATGGAACTGAAATTAGACAGAATAGGAGTTCCTACTCGTTATCTCTCGTGTGTTGATAGATGAATCGTCAAGCTGAGTTCTGAACTATTTTGAACTGGTGAATATTTCGTGTATTGTGATCACTAAATGAGCTTTTTCTTTGCACATCTTGAATGATTATTTAGCTTGGGAATTGTGTTACCATTCTTGTTACTTACTTAACGTAAATTTATTGCATTTTAATAAGGTTATCTTTCTGTGTGTATTATAACTGATAATCGTTGGACTACATTCCGTTTATTTGAGATTTCTTTCTTTAGCAAACATTAACCAACATAATGCTCTGGTGTCGTTTACATCGATTTCATACGTTAGAATAAAGACCTTTTTACTAATTAGTCATTTATCTTTTATTTAATATTTCTGATTAGTTTATTAATTTGCAATTCGAGCCAGTTCACAGACTATTTGACTGCAGGATCTCAGCTACAGGTTATTATTTTCTGCGAGTTAGCTGCTGGGCATGAAAGCAGGCGTGCACGACTCGAGGCTACGATTTCATCGAGCCACCATCCATGTTTAACAGAGCCGTGCATTACTTAAGGTTCAAGTAACTTCAGGTAAAATCACATTAATATGCAGCACCCTTACAAGTTTTGAAGACTGTGTCTTTCCATCCTGCCGGCCGCGGTGGTCGAGCGGTTCTAGGCGCTTCAGTCCGGAACCGCGGGACTGCTACGGTCGCAAGTTCGAATCCTGCCTCGGGCATGGATGTGTGTGATGTCCTTAGGTTAGTTAGGTTTAAGTAGTTCTAAGTTCTAGGGGACTGATGACCTCAGATGTTAAGTCCCATAGTGCTCAGAGCCATTTTCTTTCCATCCTGTATGAAAACAATATTGCTGTTATAAGGGTCGAAGACATGAAAAGGAAACAGTAATTGAGAAGGTAGTAGGGACAGGATTGCAGGCTATTCCTCATGCTGTTCAGTGAGTACATAGGCTAAATATTAAAGAAAACAAGGGAAAATTTTGCAAAGGGGGCTGTAGATCAAGTAGAGGAAATTAATACATCAAAGTTTTCCACCATTGTAACTGTGCCAAAGACAGCACTTGGAATGGCATTTAACCGAAGTGGATAGTATCTTGGCAAGAGGTTATAGGTCGTAAATCGACAGAGGCATTGGACTCCATTCGAATTAAAGGAGATGATGTTAAGGGAATTAGATTAGGAAACGAGATACTGGAAGTACAATACGAGTTTTGTTATTTGGGGAGAAAAATAACAGAGGATGAACGATGTAAAGAGGATATAAAATTTAGTCTGGCAATTAAATAATAAAAAAAACAGAAATTGGTAACCATCTAGCGTCAATTTAAGTGTTACGAAAATATTTTCTGAAAGTATTTTGTTGAGAGTACCCTTATACAGACGCAAAACGTGGACAGTTCAAATAAGAAGAAAATAAAAGCTTTGGAAACGTGATGCTGCAGGCGAATGCTGAAAATAGAGTCGGTAGATCGAAAGACTAATGAAGAGATACTGAATAGAGATGGGGATAGAAGGAATTTAGGCCACAACTTAACTAAACGAAGTGATCGGTTGATAAGCCACTTTCTGAGGTATAGGTAATTCGATAAAGGAGAGAGGTATGTGTTTATGTATAGGTGTTGGGGTGTAAAAACTGTAGAAGAAAACTAAGTCTTGACTTGAGAAAGCAAGTTCGAGTAGTTGTGGGCTGCAGTAGTTATAGATGAATAGACTTGAACAGGATAGACTAGCATGGTGAATGCATCAAAACAGTTGTCAGAGGAAATTACACAACACCAACAGTCACGTGTGATTCGGTAATTTGTAGGGGTGTTTGTGATATTACTACGAATATATTTCAGCGTTACCAACGTTACTGTCATCACCATTATACATCCATAAACCAAACTCTCTGCGAGAAGTAATACACAACGCTGTTACCTCTGTAACTCAAGACATAAAAGTAATTTTGTGCCGGAACATCGCGAAGGAAACAAATGGATAACGAATTGAGCGCATGAGTTGCTAAGGAAGACACACGTTCAGTCGTGACTGCTGGCTTCTGTGTTTAATGCCAGGTCATCCCTTATCTGCTGATAATATGTCGAAGGGGAATACCCGTTTTCTGTTTCACGATTTATTTTCGCCAGTTACTTTATCGACGAGATAAAGTGTAACTCATTCCCTGTATGGCAGTGTCTGTCATGTGCATTATCATCTAGGAACTGCTAAGTTGTATGGCGATCAAGTACGTCTGAACTCGACGTCCTGCCCGTGGCTACGCTGCAGGCAAGCCCGACAACGCATCACGCACCAACCAAGAGTGCAACCCCGAAGCTTTTCGCTGAAAACGGGATGTTGCAATGTAGCGCACATCCATGCCTCGAGCTCACTACTTAACTTCATGTTATTCACCTAGTAAAAGATGTTTCCTGTAACAGTTTAACAGCTTGGCCGTGCGAGTCAATTCAGGTAGCGACACTGCTCGTTGCGTATCGGGTTCATGCTAATTTTACAGAATTGCTGCGCTACGTTTTGGACCATCAATGTGTTTTTAATTTGTAAATACTAACTTACGTTCCATTCCTTCTTTCCTGCTTCATGTTTCAATGTACTATTGTCAGAGAAATGAGTGTAATTCACAAATCTCAAGTAGGTCTCTGTTTAAGAAGCTGAGGAATTTTGTAATGACATTACAGTGCATCTACTCGCTAATGAAATATATAACAAATATAATTATTAAAGCGAAGAACATCCATACAGAGAGTACAATACAGAGCATCTAACTTACATAAAGCGAGCAAATCTTTAAGTACTATTCCAAAAATTGGTATTTGTAGATCACCGAAAAGAATTATGAAGAAGGAAAATGCTGTTCACGAATCTACGATTCAGGTTATAGTAGTTTTAACCCGATGAAGTGAATCGGAAAGCAGGAAAAAATGTACATGCAAAATTATTCAAGAATGTTTTCTAATTATACAGGCATCGTTTTCCATAATTAATCCAAGCACGCTTTTTGCAGCCGTGCCAGGGCCGACACCTAGCCATTCTCTGGCTGTTATTAAGCTTTGTAACATAAGGCAGATTTTTAACATTAAATATTAATTATTATTGTCGTTAATTACGTTTCAATAATTTTCGGTTCAATTGTTTTGTATTCCTATTATTTCGTTTGAAAGGCTCTGGATATGTAACGGTATTTTCTATAGTTATACATCACAGTCCGTAAATAAAAGAAATTTGAAATAGACAACGAGACCGATGATAATTCAGCTGGGTGGAAGGATCAGCTGCTAGTTTATTCAAACGTTTGGCTGGAATAATTTATGGCACTCATAGAAAGCCAAAATTCTTATGACTGTTCTGAAAACGAAAAAAAATGGCCAGTTCATCAGCAGATGAGAGATGGACCTACTAGAAAGCACTCTCTAACCGCACCTGAACAATGCATTTATTGGTTAATGAATTTCGTCGTAAACACTGTATCCTAATCTGAGAGGAACAGATATTTCCGAAGTTACAAAAAAATGGTACAAATGGCTCTGAGCACTATGAGACTTAATATCTGAGGTCATCAGTCCCCTAGAACTTAGAACTACTTAAACGTAACTAAGCTAAGGACATCACACACTTCCATGCCCGAGGCAGGATTCGAGCCTGCGACCGTAGCGGTCGCGCGGTTCCCGACTGAAGTGCCTGGAACCGCTCGGCCACAACGGCCGCCTCCGCAGTTACAGAACTAGAAGAAGAAACGACTTTCTTTACTCATTACTAAAGACGTCCATGGGACTTAAATATCCAGTTACCACAATTTTTGATCATTTCCCCAAGAACATAAAACGCCTGAGAGGTAGAAAATCAAATTTAAAATCGTATCTCAAATAATTTCTTCTGGACAACTCTTTCCAATCCACAGACAACTGTTTAATTAAACATTGGTAGCATGTTTTCGGTTTTCGCGTAGTCCAGTTGAATAACATATTTACTTTTTAGTTAGCCTGTGTTGCACTTGTAACATGACTAGTGACATTAATTAATATGTTCAGCTTTATTAAATTTAAATCAATATGCTATCTCGTAAGCTGTACATGGCCATCATGCAGCCGAATCAAAAAAAATTGACCGTATAGATATTCATTAAACTAACCTCATTACGATAGAAATAGTGCCAGTGACCTATGTAACGTGTAACTAATTAACCATCTACTTGTGGCTGCCTTTATAACTGAGTAGTGTACCAGTTCACGGTGCTAAGGTGTGCCACCTCTGAGAATAATTCAAAAGTCAGCATCACTCAAGGTGCCAGTATGGCGTACTTGGGCATTTCATTTCCTTTGATATTCGAAAATTACCAGGGTTGTAACTTTAATAGTGGCAACTATTTATTTACAGCTCGTGCAAAATAGAACCGTGTTTCAAGCGAATTCCGTGAGGTGCTTCCTTCAGTTTAGAAAATGAGTTGAACTTACGAGGGTTTAAGTCAGAGGAGTGCAGTAGGTGGTATAGCACTTAGCATCCCAATCACTCAAACAAATCAGTAACACAAACGCCATGCTAGCAATAGGCGTCCAAATTCCTGGCTTTGCGATTTATCCGTTTCTGTTGACGCTGCTGCTGGCTGTACCGGTTGCTGTGGTTTGCCCAGCTGCGGTACTTTGGCTGAGGCGGCCACGCTGCGTGTTGTGGTTCGCAGGAGCGCCAAAACCGTGTTACTAGAGGAAGCCGAAAGGCACGCGTTTTAGCTCACGCAGACTGGCGTGAGGTCTGGAACAGGACAATGAAATTAGACTTTAGAAAAAAAGGACGTAGCTGGTGGAATACTTAACTTTAATCCATTAATGGTGAACGTCGCTCTGGACGGTACATTATTCACAGTATCAATAGTAACTGGTAATGGCGACTTGCTAGGTCGTAGCAAATGACGTAGCTGAAGGCTATGCTAACTATCGTCTCGGCAAATGAGAGCGTATTTTGTCAGTGAACCATCGCTAGCACAGTCGGTTGTACAACTGGGGCGAGTGCTAGGAATAGACCTGCCGTGTTGCGGCGCTCGGTCTGCAATCACTGATAGTGGCGACACGGGGGTCCGACGTATACTAACGGACCGCGGCCGATTTAAAGGCTACCACCTAGCAAGTGTGGTGTCTGGCGGTGACACCACATTCCTCCCCCGCAAATCGGCGTACGGTTGTGGCATAAGGCTTCTGCCCGCCGTGGGGAGGACCCCATGTTGACGTATGCGACGAGGTTGGGAGCCTAACAACAGGCGAGGCTGTGCCACCCGCACCCTGCCATTCGGACCGCGAGGAGATAGGAAACGCCTGAAAACCTGCTCCAGGGTGCACACCAACATGCGGTGTATGCGCCTGCCGAGAGACAAGAGGGGCCGGAGGGTCGACCTCCATCGGGCCGGGGCACCCGACGGGCGAAGACGACATACGGTCCGGAGCGGGCAAGAGTTCCATGTCGGAGGACAACTGGTCACGGGAAGCGATCGGCGGCGCGTGACCCAGGGAGGCGCCCGGCGGTTGCAGCGACGTGTCCACTGCGGGCGTCGCCGGCGGGAGAACCGGCGGCGGCGGCGGCGGCGGCGCGTCACCATGGGGCAAAATGGAAGGCAGCGTCGGTACACCTGGGCCGAGGCGAGCCAGTAGATGGGTCCCCAGGGCGCTGACCGGACGGCACCGTCGTTGAAAGCAGACGGGGAGCGGCAAATCCCGTGCGACGACAGAGGCGCAGCTGATTGAGATGTCGACGCACCTCACCAGAGGCCCCCAAAACCAGATACATAGCGCGGCCGAGGCAGCGAAGAATGCGCCCTTCGAGCCAACGCCGTGAACCTCGATAGTGGCGATAGTAGACAACGTCGCCTGGGGCAAAAGCAGGTGTCTGCCGCTGCACAGGAACCTGATGCGGTGGATGTAGCAAACACATCAAGGTTCGATGAGGGCGACCGTGGAGCAACTCAGCTGGCGAGCGACCATCTCGGGGTTGAGAGCGATACGAGGACAAAAAGAGCAATAACGCGTCCTCCCGAGAATGCGGCTCTTTCAACTTCAACATCTGTGACTTGAAAGTCCCGACCAATCGTTCAGCGGCACCGTTTGACTGTGGCGAAAACGGCGCAGACGTCAGATGTTGAATACCATTGGCCTTGCAGAATGACTGAAATTCTGTGGACATGAATTGTGGGCCATTGTTGGAAACAATAGTCTGTGGAAGACCTTCAATGTAAAAGATAGCAGATAGCGCTTGGATGGTGGCAATGACGTCGTGGAAGACATCCGGACAACAAAAGGAAAATTACTGAATGAATCTACCACAACCAACCATCGAGCATTCCAGAATGGACCAGCAAAATCGATGTGTAAGCGTTGCCAAGGGGAAGTGGCTTTTGGCCATGCAAAGAATTTCTGCAGTGGTGCTGATTGTTGTTTGGCACACACCATGCAAGAAGAGCACATATTCGTAATCGCGCCATCAATTCCGAACCAAGTACAGTGCTGACGAGCAAGTTGTTTCGTTCTCACTATACCCCAATGTCCTTGGTGGAGAAGCTGTAAGACAGAGGACTGTAACGAACGTGGGACCACGACCCTGGACTGGTCATTATCAGAACGCAACAGCAAAACACCACGTCGTACAAAAAGTCTCTCCCTGTGAGCAAAAAATCGGCGAACCAACGGGTCCTCGATCCGTGACTTTGACAAGGGCCATTGCGTAGCAACAATACGCAGAACGGTAGCAAGGACAGGGTCGGTAGCTGTGGCTGTAGCTACACGACGAAAATCAATCGGAAACGATTCGACCACGTCATCGGTTTCCGAATCTATGAACATGCAAGCAAGTTCGGAGGAATCGAATGCTCTATCCTCAGCAACAGGCAAACGGGACAACGCATCGGCGTTTCCGTGCTTAGCAGTGGACCCATACAAGATATCGTAGCGGTACTGCGCTGTACGTGGAGGTCAAAGGTTTGTAGTCTGTGATGATGGTAAAGGGACGACCATACAAGAAATCATGAAACATTGTAACACCAAATACGAGAGCCAATGCTTCTTTCTCGATCTGTGAATAATTTCTTCGCGCAGACGAGAGCAATTTCGACGCAACGGCAATAGGGCGATCGTGGGATCCATCTTTGTGCGCAAGCACAGCACCGATCCCGAAATCCGATGCATCCACCATCAACAAAAGGGGCTTCCGAGGACCGAATGGCGTAAGGCAAGTATTGGAAAGCAACGCCGGTTTCAACTGGCGAAAGGCGCGTTCGCATTCCGTCGTCCAGACGAACGGAGCACCTTTACGGCGTAAGCGATGAAGCGGAGCTGAAATGGAAGAGGCATGGGGAATATATCGGTTGTAATAATTAATGTTACCCAGCACACTCTGTAGCTGCTTCAAATTCTGCGGCGAAGCGCGTCTTGTATGGCCCGGAGGTGCTCTGGACTAGGATGTATGCCTTGGGCACTGAGTACATGTCCCATATATGGTAAATCACGAGCAAAAAACACACATTTGTTCTTCCGCAAGCGAAGACCATTTTGTCGCAAGACCTGAAATAATGTTCTGAGATTGGCTAAATGTTCTTCTTCCGTCTTTCCGGAGACCACAATATCGTCCAGATAGTTTGCTGCTGTAGGGACCGACGCACAAACAGTTTGTAGATATTGCTGAAGCAATGCAGGGGCGGATGCACACCCGAATGGCAGTCGTTTGAATCGTTACAAACCAAGATGCGTGTTAACCACAAAAACGCGCTGGGATTCTTCGTCCACCGGTACTTTCAAGTACGCATCTGCTAGGTCCAACTTCGAAAAATATTTACCCGGGCACAGTTTGTCAAAAAGATCTTCCGGGCGGGGTAAAGGAAAAGTTGCAATCACTAGTTGTGGATTCACTGTTGCCTTGAAGTCCACACAAAGTCTCAATTGTCCCGAAGGTTTTGGCAAAATTACTAAGGGTGATGCCCAGAGAGAAGCCTGCACACGTTCAATTACACCTTGTGATTCCAAAGCGTGTAATGTTATTTTGCTACCTCATCACGCAATGCGTGGGGAACATTGCGCGCTCTGAAAAATTTCGGTTGCGCATTTACTTTCAGTTCCAAATGTGCTTTAAAGTTCTTCGCGCAACCGAGGCCCGGTGCAAAAATGCCTGCAAATTCTTCACATAGACGAGAAACACTGGCTGAAGGCACAGTCTGGTTCACTGATACGACCTGATTTACTACAGACAAGTTAAACAACTGAAATAAATCTAAACCAAACAAGTTCACTGCAGAAGAAGAACGAAGGACGTAAAATGACACAAGTTTTGTTTGTCGCTTGTATGTTGCAAGAAGGCTGCACTGTCCGAATACAGGGATCGCCTGTCCGGAATAACTAGTTAGCTTAACATTGGCGGCGCGCAACGGAGGTGTGCCCAGCTGTTTGTACGTGTCGTGATTGAGTAGTGAAACTGCAGCTCCGGTATCATGCTGGAACGGTATCACTTTACCGTTAATGTCCAAGTCCACAAAAAGTTTATTGTCCTGCTGACGACAAGAGCGACTGTCTCGTGCAATGTGAACTGACACTGGTACAGAATCACTTGCGACGTGACGGGATTTCCGTCGATGTCGACATACACTTTTTGTGGGACGAACACAGTCACTGTTAGAGAGAGTGGCACTGGGAGGAGGGGCGTGAACTACATGAATTTTCATGGGTGAAGTGTCGCTAGCCTGAGAATACTTGGTTCGATTCCGGCGCAAAGCAAAGGGCCTGGAATGGTTGTGAGTGTCCGATCTGAGCTTTTTCTGGCAAACACTTTGAACATGTCCTTTTTTATTACAGAAAAAGCAAATAGCCTGGCGTGACGGGCAATTCTCACGCGAATGTCTAGTAGCACACCGTGGGCATGATTTCACTGCATTTGTTAGCCGATGCGGGACACGTGGCTGAGAGCCATGTGGCTTTGGTGCGGCCGGGCGCGAGGACTGTTTACTGTTCAGTGCAGCTCGCCTGGCAGGCCAGTTAACGTGACTCACAGGTGGCGAAGTTGCAAATGATTCTTGAGCAAAGTCACGTGTGTCCTGTCGATCCAATATGTCCATCACTTGTTGAAGGGAGGGAGTGACTAGTTTAAAAATCTGTTCCCTTATACGAACATCAGAAACATTCTGTGCAATTGCATCACGCACCATAGTATCTGAATAAGGGAGTCCACATTCACATTCAAAAGCGCAAACCCTAGTAAGGCCTTGCAAGGTTGCAACCCACTCCCTATTAGTCTGACCTGCCGTACGTTTTGTACGAAAGAAGGTATACCGTTTGGCAACTACATTGACTGAGTCTTTGAAATATGCATCTAATGCAGACAAAATTTCTTCGTAGGACAGAGTTGCTACGTCGCGTCGGGGAAACAATTGGACTATCACACGGTACGTTTGGACGCCTAAGGTGGAAAGGAGAAAAGGCTGCCGCTCATTACCTTGAATTCTGTAGGCGGCGAGATGAATCCAAATTGGCGTGACCACTCCGTCCAGCTTTCCAGTGCCGCATCAAAAGGACGAAAAGGTGGTGCAACTGCGTGTTGTGGCTGCGGTAGCTGTGAAGCGGCGGCTGTCGCATCGTTTTGCAGTGCACATTGACCCTGGACGAGCTGTCCAAGGGCATCCAATAAGGCCTGTGTCTGCTGATTCTGCAAGCGATAAAATTCGGACAGTACATCTGGAGATTGTGGCGAAGCCATGATACATGTAAATCAATACGAACGCAAAATTCTCGTCGCCAATTTGTTGTGACTTGGCAAGACAGCCAAGCCACTATGATCGGTAGCCGAAAGGCACGTGTTTCAGCTCACGCAGGCTGGCGTGAGGTCTGGAACAGTTAAAGGAGTTGAGTCTAGTAAAAATAATACGTAGCCGCTGGAATACTTAACTTTAATCCATAATTGCTGAACATCGGTCTGATGGTACATGCATCACAAGATAAATAGCAAATGATAATGGCGCCTTGCTAGGTCGTAGCAAATGATGTAGCTGAAGGCTATGCTAACTATCGTCTCGGCAAATGAGAGCGTAATTTTTCAGTGAACCATTGCTAGCAACGTCGGCTGTACAACTGGGGCGAGTGCTAGGAAGTCTCTCTAGACCTGCCGTGTGGCGGCGGTCGGTCTGCAATCACTGATAGTGGCGACACGCGGGTCCGACGTATACTAACGGACCGCGGCCGATTTAAAGGCTACCACCTAGCAAGTGTGGTGTCTGGCGGTGACACCACAGAGAGGACAGTGAGGAGTAGCGAGGACGGTGAGGAGAAAGAATTGATTAGTTTACATTTGTAACATAGGCATTTTCAATAATATGTTGGTAAAAATAATGATATAGATGTTTCTATGTGACTGATTGAAGTGATGTTTTCTGTTTTTTTTCTTTCCCTGTGCAATTAGGGTTTAGGTTGGTTCAAATGTGAAGATAAAAGGTTTCTTTGTGAACGAGTGAAATGCTGTTTATGGTTTTTTTGTGTAAATTGAAAAGAGTCGCTCCTGAGAGAAGCAAGATCTGTGTTGAATTATTGCAAAGTCATGGGAATATCCGATCTGTGGGTATTATGGGCCTGGCAAACCCAGGTCCGCAGCTGTTAGTAGCCTTGTTTCCGATTTTCTGCTTTCAGTGCTACTATCTGTGTATTACTATTCTATATCTGTCAGTATAAATGAGGATCTCTTACTATAGTATGCGTGCTGTATGAATATTTTAAAATAGGAGAACTCTGAGAAAGGAATGAGTAAGTTTAGAATCTTGAAAACAGGATGCAATAATACGATTGTTTAACCATTGGCTTCCCAATATGCGATGATATGTTAATATTGATGATATATGTCTTCTATGTGCTTTATAGCTGAGTACATAAAGTTCTGTCTGTGGATTTCGTAAGTAGATTGATTCCCTTCAGGGTGAAAGAAGAATTTTGGTTTGTGTAATTAACGTGGCCCTGAAATATTATTGTGGTAGTCAAATGACGAGCAGTTTTCCAGCAAATGGAGAATGGAACAGAAATATGGATCCTTATTGTAGTCTTGATTGATGTTGAGCCAGAGCCTGAAAAATTATTCACCGTTAATACTTGTCCTAGAAAAGTGACGTTTATGTGTTTTGCTAACGCTGTGAGCATTAAAGCTTACTGTTTTCGCTGGTGCGGGATGCACTGCAGCCTATATGATTTGAACTTAAGAAATTTCCCTCTTGAAGGTAGAGGAAGATTAAATAATTTTGATTATGAGACCGAAGGAAAGCTTGGTTTAATGGAGTAAGGATGAAGTAAAACATTTGTCATTTAAACTACAGGAGGATTCGGATCTTTTGTGTCAGCTGTAAGTTCAATAGGATGTTAAGATGAAACTGTTTTACAGAATAGAGGAGACCACAATTTTTCCATTCATGAGAAATGAATCCAGAATAACCACCACAGGCGAAATAACTGATTTGGAAGCGAAAGGTAACTTAAAGAAGGAACGAAATTGGAGCAAAAAGGGTAAGAAAATGTAATATAACCCGTAGGACGAAAATATTTTTACCCTTCTCAAAGTCATCTGCGTGATTAATTCTTGTGATAACGTAATTTTAGATGAAATTGTCTTACTGTTTTACGTATAAACATATGAGTACGATAAACGTATAATTGCGAGTCTCTTATCAGGTGTGTCAACTGGTATAAATGTTTTGGCGTGCAAATAACCATTGTTCTTTTTACTATGTATGTTTAAGGAAAGTTTCTCCATACTTATCATGTGACAAGACATATGCCACGAGCGTCAAGAAGAGGACGAATTAGAACAATATTGTAGTGGTATAAACACTGTGTTGAAGTAGCATTGAAGTAGCTTGTTGGATTAACTAGTAGTGGATTGAAGTAGAATTTTGAGTAATACATGTTTATGGGTAGTTAGTTTGTCGGATAGACAACAGGTGTGCATGTGTGTGTGTGTAAATAACATGTGAACCCTATGCTGCCCTGACCTATACTTGCACAAGGCATAGTCCTATTCATTTTAGTGAATTAATAACTAGCATTTGATTTATTAAAACGCAAGTGAACCACATTAGTGATGTGGATTTAGTTATTATATTGTCAGTTAATTTAGTTTTTATTTTTATACTGTCAATTCATTTCACTTTTATTTTTTATATTTTCAAGTCATTTAACTTTTATTTTTATATTGTCGATTCATCTAACTTTTTTATTTTAAAAAAAATTAAGTCTCACTTTTGTTCTTAAAAATTGTGAAAGACAGTACTAATTGGTATCATGTATGACATTTTGTAATCACATAACTATGATGAACAATTCCTGTGATTGCAGTTGAGAACGTGAAAACGAACCGACTAAACTCTTACGAGACAGCGGGAGCAGCGTGGAGGGGGACTAGTTGTAAACAGGCGGGTTTCCCAGCAGGACACACAGTCAACCGGGCCACTTCGGGAGCGCGGTCGACAGCGAAAGAAGGGTAGGCGGCGGCAAACACTTGCCCTTGCACCCGGAGCTAATGGCCGGCCGCACCAGTGCGACCCTTCGTGGAGGCGATGACCTGAGATAGCCGAGCGATCCACCGCGCGGAAATCCATCTGCTGGCAACGCACCACATGCACGCGACCGTGACGAGACGGCGGCGGTGAAACGACAGAAGACAGGGGATAAAGGGGCGTGGAGCCTTTTGACAGGTACTGTCCAGAGAAACTTACAGACGTCAACGACGACTATCAACATTTCTTGGCGGAAGCCCATTGTCAAGCGACAGTAAATCATGGTTCGGTGTTCTCTGGTTGCTAAGAACGCCCCCCCCCCCCCTCTTATACTGTTCCTCGGAACAGTGGAACTACTGAGTGTGCCAGTGAACAGTTATTACGGGGTTCTTAGTCCAATGCATATACATGTGTTCTCTCAGAGAAACTTTGATCACGTATTTTTGCAGGGGTTCGATTTATTGGTGTTTTTCTTTTATTAGACTGACTCTTGTATTTTGCAGGTGTTTTTTTTTTTAGACGTTGACTACTGTACTTTCAGAGCTGTTTTATTTCTCAATGTTTGTTTTTGTGTGTTGTATTAGATTTGTGATATTTTGTTTCGTAAATTCATTCCTGTGGCATTGCTCCGTTTATCAGTCAGATAGCTACTCATGCTCCTTGGACTGTGATCGATTAGCCTTTGCATGGGGCATATTTATAGTGAGGAGCCCCTTAAGGGTAACAATCACATAATTAATTGTAGTTTGAGTATAATAACACAGTGATCATTGTTTGCTAATTAACTGGAATATAGTAGAGTGATGAAATTAGTGCCACAAAGTTATTTTAATTCTACAAATTATTAGTTTTATAAGATATAGAACTTTTTTGCGATAACCACTTTGTAAAACATGTTTTTTCTCTTATCTTTATTTTGCTTTTGCAGATTGTCCATTGTCATGTTCTGCTTTATAATAGTGATGTTATTTTCATGTTTTTTTAATTGCTGTGGCACCTTTGCTATTTTCATAAATTTCACTTGTTAATAAACAGTCATAAATTTTTCTATGATCAGTTGGCTCTTGCAATGAGCAAATACTGATGAACTCCATAAGGGTAACAACCAGACATTGTTTTCATATTAATGACACAGGAACCATTGTTTTTACTTGCTGACCGAATTAGGTCTACACTATCTTTTAAATAGGTGTCACAGATTGTTTTTTTCTCTTTGAAATTGGTAGATTCTAAAGATGTGTTGAAATTATTGTGTTTTAGCAAGCAGCTGGTGACCTTTTGCCTTTTCTTTACATTTTGGTTTAAGTTGGGTGTGACAAGCCTGCTTGAGAATGTCCTAGCATGGCCAGAAAATTCCCTGCACAGTCTTTTCCCAGGGCATTGGGGTTATGAAAGGTCTCTGTTGGATTCCTTTCATGTTAATTTCTTAAATCTGTTGTCATATACGGCATAAATTCCTCTTCTAAATTTACTGTGGTGTTTCTGACTATCTGGGAGGAGACTGAGCAGTGAAACGTGTTATTTTTACACACGAACAAGAACGATCTGTCACACTAGTACACCATAAAACCCAGTTTATATGTAATTCATGTTACACAGTCTCATACGGAACCTACATCCGCTTTCTTTTATATACTGTATATGATAAGATACTGTCATCCCCCTTCCCTTCTGTGTGAGAGGATGAATGAGCAAATATATTTCTAGTTGCATACTTGATGGTAGCAGACAAGCCTGTCTGCTAGAGAACAGTAGGAACAACGTCGGAACAGGTAGCTACGCTTTCTAAAAGCAGAGAGGTTTCTATTCTTAGTATGGTCCTGTCCATCCATTGTCATGTTGGTATAGGAAGCTGCCTCTCTGGTCACTTCCATTTGTATCTGTTAAGCACCCTCCGTAGGGACCCAGGGCAGTCTGTCCGCGGCGAGCGTCTGAAGTGGTAAGATCTGCAGCTAAGTGCGTGTCTGCTAAGTCCGTAGGACAATGGATTTCTTAAGTTCAGCCTAACTGAAAACTTAATCACCTTTATTTCAGGTTTAGCTCTAAAATACCTAATCTTATCTTAAATTGCAACGCAGTGTAATTCGAGTGAGAAGTTCAGAATATCTTCCAGTAGTTGCTTTGTCACTACATTGTGAGTAAAGTGGAACCACGTGTTGATCAGTAACTCTAACTAAGATCATCAATCTTAAATGCGAATGTGCGTGAGATTATAACGTCTCGTCTTGACAATATTTTTCAATATAGCAACTTTTCTTTATGTTCAACCCACGTGGGGTGTACTTTGTGAGACCAGTACCATGTGCTTATACAATTGTTTGACCCATCAGGTTAATAGTAAGACGATAGACCACGTGAAGCATGTTGTGTAAGCATCAAAGTAGCCCTCAGCTATTCTTTTGGGGAAGATTTCACAGAGAGTTAGTATGAATTTAGTATACCAGTGTGTGGTAATTTCATCACGGACAGGATTGCGGTATGAACGTAGCTTCTTTGTGTGAAAATTGAATCGGTTGGTTGTGGTTAATTTCCTCTTGCATATGTTTCAACGTTCTTCGTGTGTTATTTTATCAATGCGGTGTTGTATGCAGTCTCCCAATCTTGGCTCCCTATTTGATGTGTTCCATAAGATTACAAACTCACATTTACACAATCCTAAATAAGGCACCAGTTTAGTTATGAATCAAGTTTGATATGCCGAAATTTTAATGGAACAATGATCAATGTTAAAATAAATGTCCAAATATAAACTGATTTATTTCTTTTTATTTAAATTGTCTTTTATATATATATCACTGGTTATTGTAAGATGAGTACTAAAAGATTATAATTAATGTTAGTCTGGCTGGGAATTTGGTAAGCTAGACTGGATACCTGGTGAAACAGTTGCGCAGTAATGCAAGGGTAACTTCCTCAGATAGCTCACAGCTTTTAACCCCCTTTTTTGATCTTGAATATCAGCACCGCTTTCAGAACAAATTAATGCAACAACATTACAGTGTTTTCCTAAAGGCAGACCATATCCAAAAACATACGTATTGTTACAGCAAACACAGAAAGAAAGAGTTTCAACCCCAATATGATAATTTCGACGTCCTGCCATGCATTTCAAAGCAAGCTCTACAACAAATTCTGGAAAACTACAGCAAGGTTAAACCAAACTATTTAAAATAAAAAATTCAATAGAATTTGTCTTTCACATAATATAACACCTAACTATATACATCAAAACGTAAACAGTATGTCACCTGGAGCTCGTCATGCCACACACAAAGCTGAAATTGGGTGGCTGAAGCAAGAAATTAGAAACCTACATATAAAAAAGTAGGAACTCAATGTTGAACTATTCAAAATTCACCTGGAACTGGGAAATCACATTAAAATCTCTGAATTATTTGATGATATCGTGAATACAGTCAAACAAAACAGAGAAACACAAATAAAATCGAAATGAAATAAACAACAACAAAAACTAAACACTCTATTGAAACAAAACAAAGCTTTTGCACATAAAAATAGATATCAAGTGAACCACACATTGCACAAACGTCTGGAAACCTTACTGACATACAGCTAACCAACCAAGAAATAAATTTTCTAGAAAAAGGCCCAAAATACAATGTCAACACACACATCACAAACAAGACAGTAGAAAATCTTATCAGAGAAAGTGAGTAGATCATAAAACAACAAGAAAGAAACAATAACTCAATCTTCAATGCAGGTCTGACAAGATAATTAGCCGCAAATGAAATAAGACGCATAATAAAGAAAAACAAAAATAAAAAGAACAAAAACTGAAGAAGAAAAAAACCTCCATAAAAATAAAAGACAAACCTAAAGACAATTACGAGATCAGACAATGGCAGCACCATGATAATAATAAAACAAGATGAATACAAGGAAAACCCTTAAAATTTCTGGAAGACAACAACATAACAAAGTTAACCAGTGACACAACACAACGATACCAGAAAAACATACTAACACTCCTAAAAAATATCTCACACATATTCAAAAATCAGAAAGCGAAATGGTTGAAACAAAAGAACCCCCAAGCATCCACACTGAACAGCAATGCTCCACAAGGATGGCGTTCTGATACGTCCTGTAGTCAATTTCAGAAGTGCACCCACATACAACTTAGCCAGAGATACGCACACATACTTACAGAAACATTACATACACACAAATAACAGAAGCATACACAACATTGAAGATCTGATACAAAAAATCAAAGACATCAACATACCCACAACAACCACACTCACATAATTTGACATCACGTCCATGTACACAAATATCCCCACCACAGAAACCATTAACATCATCAAACAACAATTAGAAGAACAAGCCAAAATTCCCAAACCCCACGTAAAAGAAGTATCTAGCATTCTGAAACTAACCACAGAGCAAAGCTATTTCTCATTTGACAATCAGTTCTACTCAGAAGAAGACGGGCTTCCAATGGGGTCACCAGTCAGTGGACTCCTAACCTACCTTTTTCTCAATCACATTGAAAATAAAATATTCGAAATATTAATAAGACCCAAACAATAACTAATAATGCATTGGTACCATTATGTAGATGACATCATATGCCTTAGAGATGAAACACCAAGTCGCATCCAACAAATCCACAGTGATATAAACAAAGTACATCCAAAAATAAAATTCACCAAAGAAACAGAACATGGCAAAAGGTTAAACTTCCTTGACCTCACAATATACAGACACAACAACCAACACCAATTCTCTATATTCAGGAAAGCGACCACCACCAGCACAGCCATTCACAAAGACTCTCATCATCCGATTACACACAAACTAGTCAGCTTCCAATATATGCTACACAAACTGAACAAAACCCCACTCACTGAAAACAACTACAAGAATGAATTGCAGACAATCAGACAAATATCAGTAGAGAATGGATATGACAAAAACACTATAGATAAACTGAACCACAAAATTAAAGCAAAATTAAAAAGGGCACCCAGGACACAAAACAAAAGCCTCCTCATCAACTCACAAACATACAGGACCCACTCATGAGCACACATGAACAGGAAACACCCACAATGAGCAACAGCTGGTTCACTCTCACCTACAACAACAAAGCAGTCCACAGAATAGGTTCAAATGGTTCAAACGGCTCTGAGCACTATGCGACTTAACATTTGAGGTCATCAGTCGCCTAGAACGTAGAACTAATTAAACCTAAGTAACCTAAGGACACCACACACATCCATGCCCGAGGCAGGATTCGAACCTGCGAGCGTAGCGGTCGCTCACGTCCAGACTGCAGCGCCTAGAACCGCACTGCCACGCCAGACGGCCACAGAATAGCCAACATACTCAAAAAACAAGGGGTATAAATAGATTACACGACAGACAACTCAACAAAGAGAAAACTGAGGACAACCAGCACAAACGCGGACAAGCACAACGCATCTGGTAATTACCAACTAAAATACCAGGACTGCAAAGCAGTTTATATAGGGCAGACAAGCAGAAACTCTAATGCCAGATACACAGAACACAGAAGAGTATTAAAAAGTAACAGCTGTTATTCCACATTTGCTGAACACCTCATGGACAAAAACATAACCCAACAAACATCAATACAGATTTGAAAATTCTCAAATGCAGCAACAGCCAGCAACAAAAACTAATAATTCAAGAAAATTATCAGATACAAAAAGCCATAGTGGAAGGCAAACAAGTAATAAATGCATACACAGCTCTCTGCAATGGCACTCTGTTCTCTGCCCTCAAAGAATTATTAGACAAGACCAACCTATTGAGTTCTCAGCCCCCCCCCCCCCCCCACGCACGCATAAAAATCCTAAAACCTACTGTTACATTCACTCTCTTTCTCCCTTTTCACACACACACACAAACAAAATCCTAAAAAATATCATACCTCTGAAAGATTCAGAACAACCACCAGGAATACCTTCAACTGAACCACTGCCAGCCATCTTGTTTTTACACCTTCAACTGTTCCACTGCCTGCCATATTAGTTTTTACAGCTGGTAAGCAGTGAAACAATGACAGTGACACTGGCAAATCAATATATAGTGTTTGACAGTGATGAAGATGAATATAAAGAAAATGGAAGTGAAACATCATGTAAATAGACACACACACACACACACACACACACACACACACACACACACACACACATAGAATTAAATAATTTCAGGCATAGAAATAACAAGTTTTCAAATCGTAATTTTGGCTTAAGCAATTTATCTACTTTAAGGTGTAAGTGGTCACAGATGACAAACTGTGGAACAAAACGGCACTGTAGAAACTCAAATATCTGTAATTAAGATTTAAAAACTAATAGCTACATGTATACAAACAGCAAAGTACACTCGCTATCTTTAACAGTTGAAAAATAAAAGCCAACTGAAGATGCTGAAACTGCAGTGAAACATGTTTGGGTTAAAAAAACAAAATTGTGTTTTGCTAAAGGCGGACCCTAACCAAAAACATACGAAAAGGAAAACTGTAAACACAGAAAAAGGGAAGGGCAACTACCGGAGGTTAAATAATGAATTAGGAAGGGAGACAGAAAAAGCAAAGGAGAAATGGCTGACAGAAAAGTGTGACAAGATAGAGAATGTAGGGAAAGAAGGAAAACATGATTTGATGTACAAAGAAGAATTGGATTTTACATTCAGGGAAAAGAGAAGCAACAATGGACTAAAGGAAGGAGAGGCAGCAGATGGTAAATTGGTGAGTGAACCCCAAGAAATAATGGGAAGGTGGGAAGAATATATAGCAAGGCTATAAGTTGCAGACAGCTGACCAAGCGAAGAAGGGCTTGGGCAAAAGAAGGTAAAGTTGCAGATGATGACAAAGGAAATGCAATACTAACTAGTGAGACTGAAGCATCTATGAAGGAGATGATAAATGGAAATGCATTGGGAACTGATGAGGTTCCTGCGGAACTGTTAGAGTCATTGGAGGAAAAAGGATAAAGTGAGATCATTGAATTGTGTAATCAAATGTAAATGACGGGAAAATAGCCAAAGGACTTTACAGAAAGTATCTTAATACCTATAGAAAAGAAAAAAAAGAGCAAGAAGTGGGAGGAACATAGAACAGTGAGTCTGATATCGCATGTAGCCAAAGTCTTGCTGAGGAAATTCGACAGATGGAAAGCTAAAATGTGTAATAGGAGACGAACAATTTGGTTTTAGGTAACGGGTGGGAACCAGAGATGCCATTGGGCTACTTAGAGTGATAGAGGAGAGGTACATGGGGAAGTCTTTTGACTGTCAGATGGGACAAACTGATGGAAATGCTAAGGAAACATGTAGTTGACTGCTAATTAAAAATTTATATTTGAACCAGAGAGCAAGAGCAAGAACAGGAGGTTCGATGAGTGAAGAAATTGAACTGGGAAGAGGTGTAATACAAGGTTGTTGTTTATCACCAACACTGTTCAATATCTATCTGGAGGAAATTATTAATGAAAGTTTTAATGGAAGGAGAGGTGTTTGTATATGGGGTCAGAGAGTGGAATGTATAAGATTTGCAGACAATGTGGTTGTTATGGCAGAGAACACAAGAGAGATGGAACAAGTGTCACATGATCCACATGCAAAATTAGAAAAACATGGAATGAAGATTAACAATAAGAAAGTGAAAAATATGGTAATTGGAGGAAAGGGGAGAAAATGCCATACGAAAAGAGGGGGATGGTAAATAGAGCAAGCAAATAACTTCAATTACGTGGGAAGTGTAATATGGATGACATTTATTCCTCAACGGAAATTAGGAAATGAATTGCAATAGTAAAAGAAGGGTTCAAGAGGAAACAGAAATTACTTTGCAGACCACTAAACAAAGATCTGACTAAAAGACTGGTGAAATGTTTTATCTGCAGCATTGCACTTAATGGTGCGGAGACCTGGACATTGAGGAAGGAAGATGAAAAAAGACTGGAGGCTCTAGAGATGTGGATTTGGAAAAGACTTAACCCATGACAAGACCTGCCATAAGGCAGAATAACATACTGCTGCTACTACTACTACTACTATATAATGTTATGATCAAATTTACGACAATTTCTTTATCTTTCGTTCTTCTTTGAGCATCAGTTACAAAATTTTTCAGTACAATGCAACAGTTCATTATTAAGTTTAATTTTAATTGTTCTTGGTTTAGCTTTGCCACTAGATAGCAATTTGTAATTAGTACTGAAGTTATTCATTTATATAGATAAAACGTTTTATGAGAGTGATTATTTTTCACACAGTACTGAAATGGTGCTGCTGATATTTTTATGATTATATTTTATGTAACAACCTCAAAGCTTCATTTAATACCATTTCCCTACCTTGGCAGATTCTCATTCTCAGTTTATTCCCGTTCTTTTTTCTTTTCTTTTTCACACCATTCTGGATTTTGTACCCGCCTATGATAATAATCGTTCTAACTTTGCGTTTTTGTCTTGGTCTCTCGTCTTTTCACGATTATAAGGATATGCTAAAGGGACATTCAATGAAACTGACTTATCATAATTATGTATTTCATTCTGCTCTTCAATTCCAAGTTGATTCCTTGATGAACTAAGAACAGGAGTAAATGTATCACATATACTTACGCCTTTCTCGTTCAAAGGAACTGCAGTGCAGTTAATATGTTTTTCGAAGGGTAACAAAAACTAGAAATTCGAACATTGAAGTTAAAAAAAGAAAACTGGAACGTAGGGTGAAGACAATTGCTATAAAGGCCAAATATAAACCACAACAGGAAAAAGAGAGAACTATTACAGATGTGCAATCAAGAAACAGATACTGCTTTAAACACAGCGTATGGCGAAATCTAGCTATGACTGGGGAATAGAAAAATCTGACATGTGTCGGACTACTGTCTGAAGTCACTGGAATCAAGAAAGTGTTCAACATTAAAGTATACATGAATTATTTTTATAAACTTTCGTTCCTATTTGGATCTCCTTAAAACGAATGGTTATATTCCATGTAACTGTGACATCCTGGATTTTGTGCACCTGGCAACAGAAAACACATTTTCAGATTTTAAAACCAAGTGAATAGCAATATTTAATAGACACTCATTTGGAAAAACTGTAAACATTTTAGTTCTATACAGAAACTTCACATGAATGTGGAGCAGAGGAGTTACCAATGTACTCCCAGGAGGATGTGGAAGTTGGTTAGTTTCATGTTCCATGCATCATACTGCATGGTAAATCGTCATGATATGAAATGAGTCTTTGTACATCAACATCAAAAATTAATCTGGAAATATGGCTATGTTCTGAACATTTATAGGGTCCTATTTGTTTTAAATACAGATGTGAGGTAGTAATTCCTACCAACCACCTTCTTCTGTAGATTGTAAGATGTTGTCAAGGAGCAACATTTACAGTTTATTTTCAAAATTTACTTTATTATCTGTGAGACATTTTGTATCACTATAAGTCATAAATAAATGAGAGTTCAGGACCAAAGAGCATATTGTACTAAAAACTGCAGGAGATAAACCAAGATACTAATTTTGCAGTATCCCACCACCAAAAATTTTTATATAGACAGAAAATGAAATTCTGATTTTTTTATAAAATAAAAATCTAATTTCAATTTTTTATTTATAAATAAGATCTGTCAAACCTTGTCTATATATAACATAAATTTAAATTTAAATTAAAAAACTCAAAGGTACAGGTTGACCCTAACCGTTTTAATTTCGAAAACTTAATTATTTTTATAAATAAAGCGAAAACAACATGATCAGCATAGATGAGCTATTTCGAAACTTTGAAAATTATAGTAAAATGAAACATGGATTATGATTTAAAACTATGGTAAAGAAAATGATTATTCAAATGTAACTAGATAAGATATGATTGAATTTATAGATTATTTCAATAAGATAGAAATGAAGAATGAAATGAAGAACAGACAACTAAAATATAAAAATAGTATAGAACTTCTTTCAATTTGTAGAACAGAAAATTTAAAGAATTATTTCAAAATTAATAAACATAAATTAATCGATATTATTGTAAAACCTATTGACTATACTAATAACAAAGATAACTATCATGAATTGAATTAAAATCTCTAAAAGATTTACATGAAATTTGTAAAATGGAAAAAATAAATTATTATTCTAAACTCAGAAAAAGAGAATCAATAGTTCTTATCGAAAAATATCATGGTCAAATTAATAATGTTAACGATTTGAGTAAAAAATTTGTAAGTGGTCTTTGTAAAACTTGAAAAACAAAAATTAAAAAATTATTCTAATCTTAATAACAAGCAGTTAACCGACAATCGATCTTATAATATCAAAGCGGAAAATTAATAACCATAATGAAAATTATTTTCAAAAGCTTCTATGAGATAAATACCATGAAATTAATTTTAAAAATTATCAGACAAATTTAACAGCTGCTAGATGATATCAGTATTATTAAATCACCAAATAAGATTTATAGAAAGCTTCTTCTTTTAAATCAAGACTATTAATAATAATGATAATATTGTTGTACCACAAGAACTTTTTAATCAATTTAAAAAATATATAAATACCAAATTAAACAATATTTTAATACAAAGAAGAGCAATTAAAGTTAACATGATAGTTTTTTGTAATTTTATAAGACAAGATGAAATTCAAGAATTTTTTTTATAAGGAAAAATTATGGATTGTAAAAATTAAAGAGACATATTAAATCTTATTAAATATAAAGCGATGCCACTTCTATTTTATAAGACAAGATTTAGTGTTATAAGGAAAAATTATGAATTGTAATTAAAAAATAATAGAAACATATTAAATTTTATTAAATATGAATGGTCTAAGAAATAATAAACATTTATATAGTGATAAAAAGTTTTAATAATTATTGATGAAAATAATAAGCCATGGTTTGCAGCAAAAATGTTTGTGATGTATTGCAATATGGTAATTCGAGAGATACCTTGAAGGACAATGTGAAAAGTAAATATATTAATAAATATGAAGATTTAAAATGTAGCCAGCAGCTAAACTTACATTCAGAGACTAATTTTGTAAGTGAATCCTGATTATATTCGTTTATTATCATATCAAAAATAGAACATGCTAAAGATCCAAGATTGTGTTTCTGATGGTATTTTACCATCAATTCAAAAAAATGGAGAATATAAAATAAAGCTTAATGTAAAACAACCTTATAAAAAATCCATTAAATCTTTTAAAAGAACTGAATAAAATTAAAGATAATTAATAAAGACATCAAATGACCGATTTGGTAGAGGTATAGAAATTTTATGTGATGAAGTGTACCAAATTCAGTAAATGTATATCACTGCATGAAAGAAACTTTAAAAATTAATTGATATCAAAATTATTGTAATTCTTTGGATAATTATTCACAGGAACAATTGTATAGTGATATGATGAATCTTCACTACTTTTAAACCTTATCTATTCATCTACCTCACAGAAATACAACTTTTTAATAAAAAATAGATGGATTCCTATTCGGCCCCTTACCTAAAATCACCTTTAATACAAAAAGTATTAATGAACATGATTTATATTCTTTATCCATAACTGAACTAATAATAATGTTAATGAAGATTTTTTGTGCACATCTAATACATAAAAATCTTTAAAACCAGTTGGTTCCATTAATTCAGATTTAAAATTTTCAAATGATCCCGACATTAAATTATTTCTGTTAATGTTTATATCAATATATGAATGTACTTTAGCTTCTTTAATGACACAATAAGCATAATGAATATTATATTCAATACCAAATGGCCTTAAATTATCAATAACACTCTGTATTCATGTATCATGAGATGCTCTCCTGCAAACCTTGCAGAACTAGCACTCCTGAAAGAAAGGATATAGCAGAGACATGGCTTTGCCACAGCCTGCGGGATGTTTCCAGAATGAGATTTTCACTCTGCACCAGAGTGTGCGCTGATATGAGCTTCTGTAAAGTTTGGAAGGTAGGAGACGAGATACTGGTAGAAGTAAAGCTGTGAGTACTGGGCGTAAGTCGTGCTTCGGTATCTCGGATGGTAGAGCACTTGGCCGCGAAAGGCAAAGGTCCCGAGTTCGAGTCTCGGTCGGGCACACAGTTTTTATCTGCCAGGAAGTTTCATATCAGCGCACACTCCGCTGCAGAGTGAAAATCTCATTTTGGACCTTCAATTCTATTTCTTCCATTTTTAGTTAAACTATGGGGATTGCATGTTTCAGTAAAAATTTTGCACTTCAAACAGTGAAGGTGATTATCATTCTTCATTTATAAAGAACAGAAATTATTAATTTATTTTTAATTGCTTGATTCTATAGACTTCAGTACTTCTAGATCTTTAACTACTTTATGTCTAAATTATCACTTTTCGAACCTAATAACTTAAGTGTAGTTCCTAGTGAAACTACTTCATCTAAAACTTGATGGAGACTTGTTTTTGTATTAGTTATTTCTACATTACGATAATCTATGATACCATCAAAAATAATGTTTCTTTGCTTTAAATCTGTGAGAATCTTGCTGTATTCATTCTCTAAATAAAATTTGTTCACTGCACCTTTTGCATCTATTGGATCATTTACATTCGCAATTCTTCTATCTTTGAAACCGTTATAAGCTCTAGTTACTTCAAAAATGGCATATAATTCCTTCTGAAATTGTTTAGTTACATCAATCATTTTTGAGTCTACTGGTGATAGAATATTTTTGATTTTTGGTTCTAATGAATAAAAATCTTTTATTTCTTCGAAATAATTATTGTGATTAGCTTGCAACTTATTTCTAAAAGTGTCCATTTATTTAATTTTTTTATCATTAATTTTATAATTCACAGATAATAGTTTTAAAATAAATAGACAATAAGTTTACAAATTACTTCATTAAAGTTTTGTATTCTATCGACATTGCAGTATAGATTATTTTTTCCTAAATAGTTAAGTTGTTAATTATTAATATTTGGTCGATATGAATCAAAAATATATTTCAATTTTTTTGATGTATAATAAGAAATCCAAAAGTTTCAACATGGTTACAAGTATCAAAATTTACTACTCCACATTATAAATTTTTTGGTTCATTAGGTAATTCATCAGTCATAAAATCACCATAAAAATAATTAATGTTTAATTGTTTAACTAATTCTTGTATGTCAAAATTAGACAAAGGATTATTAATTTTTTAATTATTTCTTTGATTTTTCTTCTGCATCCCCTTCCTTTCTTTTCCACTACTAAATTTTATCATTTTTGTTCTAATTCTATTTAACCTTTTGTCTTATTCTTAACTGTATTAGCACTTGCTAGTGAGCCACCAGCATGTGGACCAAGAGTAGTTAAATAAGGTAAAGCTGCCAAAAGAAATGGAATAAATCTACCTTCATGTTGTATTAGTCCTTTCCCTTCTTCCTTTTTTGTTAGAGATTCGGCAATAGTTTTCACAACAGGAATAGCTACTTTTATAAGTAAATTTTTAACAGGTTTTTCTCTACATTTCTTTTTTGTGCATCAGTTAAAAATGATGCAGTACTATTTTATTGTTCATTATTGACTTTTAGATTAAGTGATTTTGGTTTAATTTTGCGACTACATTGCACACTATAATCAATTGTGAAGTTATTCATTTATACAAATTAAAAATTAATAAAATTTTATAATAGACCACAGTCTTCAATACTCACTCCTGATTTTGGTTTTCCGTACATTATTCCTCTAACTTGAGTTGAAGCCTTTATTCTCCAAGTTCAGCAACATAAGTGTGCAATCTTTGTTTTGCAAATAATTAAGACTTCTTATTAGCTTCATGTCTTTTTTCTAAATCTTATTTATCTATATCTTCGATATCATGTTCTTTACATGCTTCATCTAATTCCTTTATCTGCTCTAGCTACTCTTTCTTCTAAATCAGTTCACAGGATGCAAAATCGATATCCTAGAAGATGTGTTTCAAATGATAATTTATTAATTATAGAACTAACTAATCCTTTTCCATATTTTCACATTTTCAAAATGTATGTGGTCAATTATTAAAAAATGTAATTAAATAAGGAATTCTTGTAGGTACATTACTAATAATATTACTAAATTTATTAGTTAACATTTGAGTTATTCTTACTTTTTTATTATGAGAATTTTTACTTCCAGCTAATTCTCTTCCATGGATTACTGCTAATCTATCGATCAATTGATGAACATCGTCCATCTGAAAATATTGGATTGGCTTTTTCTCAAAATATTTTTTACTAGCCATGACCAACTTTTCCAAATGAATCATCAAGATTTCTTTCTGAAAAACAAGGAAAATATTCTTAAACAGTTGCTTTTATCAAATAATTACATTTATTTCTTTTACTTGATTCAATTTTATTTGGAATATTTTTATTATATACAGCATTTCAGTCATATAAATTTCTAGCATTAATGTATGTGCTCCTTCCGATTCTTTTCAATGATTTATGGTTCATCACTGTTGAATCCTACTGCTAATTAACCAACAAATTTAAATGTTTGAAAATGTCTTAATCCAAAAACATTATCTTTAATATAATTGATAGATTCTAACATTCTTTCAGCTATATTTATTTTTTTCTCTTTTTTCCTTTTAATGAGGTTCTTTATTTTTCATAATTATCTAACAAAATACTTATTTCTGGTTCACACAATGTATTACCTCTTTTATTACTATCACACTGTTTAATTGATGGAATATCGCTAAATTCTTCTAAATAATGATATTTTACAAGAAACCATTTTTTCAACTTTTCTGATTACTTCAACTGCCTTTAAATTTTCCTCCAGATTTCTTAAAGTCTTCTTTTAATTGTTCCTTTACTCTTCTATATCATCTGGCTTTTTTAACAACTTATAGATCATATTCAGCAAATACTCATTAAGGATAATAAATATTATAAACATTTTTGTTTTAGATTCATTGTTTATGACCAATGTTTCTATGTTCAATGCTTATGTTAAACGTTTTGTATGTTCATTGTTGTTTATGTTAAAAATTTTTAGGTTCAGCATTTAAAAATTATTTATTTTTTCTCTATATTTACAGTTAGCAGTGTTTCTTCTCATATCTATCGCAAGAAAACCAAATTAATCTTAATTCCAACATTTACTATTTATTTCTCTAAATTCACCAAACTATAAATATCCACCAACAAATTCATGATAAATTTGAATTAAATTTGTACCATCATATCTAAAAATATGTAATAAATTAAAATTCTCTGTAACTAATTGTTTTATTTTCTTGTATGTGTTAGATGTAAATAAAAACGACCTGTTCCTTTATCTCTACCTCTAACAAAATATTCTCTAACTCTGTCTTCATTTCCAAGACTGAAATCATCAAAAACTACAGCTGTATTACCCTTACTTTCAATTAACGGAATAATTTCGTTATTATTTTCAGTAAATTTAACAATTTTTTCATTAATTTTATCTTCAATTTTGATGTCTTTCTATAAATTTTGATATTCTTGTGGATCTAAACTCCTACAATAAATATAAAAATGATTTCTTTCTTCCAGAGTAACCAGCCTGGTGCAAGAATATCATTTCCAATCACCACCATTGTTTTTCCACAACCACTAGGTCTTATGATTGCACATTGATAAGAATTAGGTAAAAGTATACCGTGTTTATTTTTTAAGATCTATGGAGATCTTATATTTGGTTGCTATTCTCTCATTTATTTAGGTAATTTTTAATAATGTAAATGAGTAGATTATTTCAATTGAGTGATAAATCATCTGTTCTGAACAAGGTATTAACTGTTCCAATAAGCGAAATTTATAAAAGTGTTGCACTAAATGGTTTTATTGAATTTTGTACTCCAAATTTTACATAATAAAATAATAAACGTTACTGCGATGCAGAAATATCAGGTTTATCAAAAATAATAAAGAAAATACTTCCATAGTAACGACAGAAACTCCTGGTGGTGTATGTAGTTTCATTCAATCGAAAAACCCTAATATTCATATTGAAGCAGACGATTTTTTAAATAGTGTTGTTATTGAAAGTGATGTTAAATTATTTATAGATAGAGGTGATAGTACTGTGCAAGTGTTAGGATTTAATAATCAAGTAACTGAAGCTAATGGAAAAACTGTTACCAAAAGTGGTCCTAAAATTATTACATTTGAAATAACAAATATATATTTTAATCTAAGTGATGGAATGTTTGTAAATCATCATGATCATTTTCTTAGAGAAACTAATGTTATTGCTTCATTTAAACCTAATGCTGGATTTGGTGGCCCAGTAATTTAAGAACCAAATCAACCTATAAATATTCCAATTTTTAATACTATTCAGAATTTGGAAATAACTATAACTAAACAAAATCATAATTTGGTTGACTTTAATGGTACTTAAGTAACAGTTGTTTTAGAAATGATTTAATGAATTTTCCCTTAATAAAATGTGAATCAAATCGAGAGTTACCAATTTTACTCATATCCCGTTAATAAGGAAACTTAAATTTAGCTCTTCCTAACAAGAAAACCAAACTAATATTAAAATTGAGGATGGTTGGATTGATCCAAATTGCTCACAACTTTAATTGACATTTATTAAAATTAACAAAATTATTCACAAAGATGGAACTGATTTTTCAGCTTATGATGGTAAATGGAATGTTAAACTAAATAATGATTATGTATTAAAATTGTTTTACGTTATTGCAGTTAAAAAATGAAACAATATTTTGTCTGGAGTAGAACATCTATTTCTTTCTTCCTCAACACTTATTCGATTAACTTCATCCCTTTCAAATGAATTAAATATGGAAGCACATTTTCTTAACAGTGGCAAAATCAATACCAAACAAAATTAAGTACTTTATCCATTAGGATTATTTGGTCAATTTTAATGATTTTAAAGAACTTATGTGAGAAGGTGAGTTAAACATAATTTTTACTTCGAGTTCGAGAAAATTCAAGAAGATTCTTATCTCCATTGGATTACTGACAATGATAATAGTGAACTTCGAAAGGAAGGGTAAAATTGTTCTGAAAAGTATATAAATTCGTTTTCCTATTGTTAAATATGAACTAGAATATTCACTTGAACTAGAACAAGAAAGACTGAAAAACCCACAAATTTCATTTTCTTTTTTTGAACTACAAACAACTGAACTTGGTAGTTTACATGGAAACAGACATTTTGAAGCAGATATTACTATTTATTATAGTTCTGCCAAATTTTATATGCCTTATTTTATTTTCGTTGTTATCAAAACTAAAAAACAGTCAGTTAAATTATTCTTCTTTATTTCTTCATGTTAAATTTCAAAATATCTATATAAAAATGGAATAAATGAAGTTTTCCCTCAAGAATTACTAAATCTTGACCTAACAAATAATTCTTAAAATCTTATGATGCTTTTAGCGATTTTAAAAGAATAACTCAACTAAATAACGATATAAACGTAAATCCATTCAATTTTATTCAAAATTATTCTATCTACGTTACAAGTATGTCTAGAAGATTGAATGCTGTAACTACTAAAAAAAAACAATGAAATTATGAGCTTCCTTTAATGAAAATTTACATGACAATACAATTGCATATGTTATTAAGTATGGTAAAAAGTATCTAATTTATAACTCACAATGCAGGCGTTTAATGAAAATTTTTAATTGCAGAAATGAATCAAAAAATTAGAAAAAATTAAAGAAGTATTAACTTCATGTTCTCAGTTTCCTTTGAAATATTTTCATAAAATTAGAGAAGATAATAACTGAAAACTTCACATTTTCAAAAATTATAACTTTTCAAAAATTTAATTTTTTAATTTCTTAAATTTTTTCTATTTACTCAAAACAAAACGAACACGATGGTAACACTGAAAATCTATTAAGTGAACTTCATAATTATAGTGCAGATGTGTTGACTTAATTATTAGAGCTTAAAAACCATGAATCTTATGTCATTACAAAAACTGAAATTTTACCAACTAAATATGGTGAAAAATTTATATTTCTTTTAGATAATAAATTTAAAATTACTCTTCCAGAACATTATACTAAAATCTTTACAAACAACCATGATAAATTAGAGACAATTTTAGAATTTCATTTTATGTATTGAGGTAAAAAACAGTAAAGATCATCCTATTCATGTTATTGAATTCGAATGAATTTTAGATTTGTTATTTTAATTTGTAAATACTAAAATTTAATTGAATAATTTATTTTTTTGAGTAAATGAAAATTTGGTTTTGTGTTTATAGATAAATTTTTGGTGGGGGTACTGAGAAATTAGAATCTTGGTTTGTATCCTGGGATTTTTAATTCAGTATGCTCATTGGTGCCGAACTCTCATTTATATACTACTATTAGGAAAATAATGAAAAATTTTAGTTGCAGCAATATGCGTCATTTTTTACTCTAAAATCAACCTTAATGTGGAGTAATGTTAGTTATTTTTCCTTCTGATAGTGTAACTATTTGTATCATTATTCCTTCGAACTGCAGTGTATTATTTACAACTAACCTCATGAGGGAAGAAATATACAGTGAAGCAGTAGTCAACATGCCAAACTCTTTCTGTGGTCAGATTCAGCTGGTGAGCCCATCACAAAACAGACACTACAGGATAGAACAAATGAGAAAGATTATGTGGAAGGTAGTGGTTTTGCGAATGAATTGGTTGATATATTCAGTTCACCACAAATAGAGAAATAACCAATTGAGAAACATGGTGTAGGATCAAAACGTAAAGATATGGTAGAGCAAGACAGTGAAAAACCTTTGAGCGTGAATGATATGTTAATAATTTTATCTACATACATTAAAGCACAAGATAGCAGCATTTACAGTCAAATTAATTGTCTCATTAATCAACTCAGAACACAAGTTAGTGGTTTTGAGAATAACTGAAAACATGAGCAGGTGGTATTAGTAGCCTCCATAATCTAGTGAAAACAGAGAGTAAAGATTAGAGAACAGTTCGAAAAAGTAGACGAAGTGTAGGTGTTTTAAGTACTGCAATCAAAGATATGAAACTTCAAATAAATACCATTAATAATGATGTGACCAGTATGCAGGGCTCATCAATGATATCAACGAAAGGATCTATTTATAAATCATAAAGGTACGAGAAATGGTAGAAACTTCAGCAGTAACGAAGGTGGACGAAACGTTCTTCCATCTGAAAACCGAAATTGTTGGCGAATGTAGAAATGAAGTGTCACATTTGAGAAAGACAATGGTTGATTCTGAGAAATAAATTAGCAAACAGGTAAATATTTGCGAACAGAAGTGTAACCAAAATACTTCACAAGTTCAAGGTAAGAACTGTGACATTGAAAAGAAAATAAGAGACATGGCCAGTTGTGCCAATGCTAGGATATCTCGTAACGAAGTATTAGAGGGTGAAAAAGGGCTAGGTCCTGCCAAATGTCACACTGGCTGGCACCGATTAGATTTTCTGTAACATTGAGGAAGATTTTTCCTGAATATTTGACAGAATGGCAAAGATTAACGTAGTTATCTGCACAGCAGCAGTTGACATGGGGACTAAATGTAAACACTGATCAGATGACGTTTAAAGAATTCAAACAAAAGTTTACTGAGGAAACTGATCAGAACAAAGGCAAGATTGTTTATGACGTGAATTCATAATGTCCAGACTGTATAATAATAAAGGCAGAGGCTTGAAATTTGAAAACTGACACGCTTAAGAAGCAGACGATCTGAATCTGCGATAATTTGGGAGCTATGGAAAAAGCTGCCAGAGGAATGGAAGAGATAACTAGAATACAATCATAAAACCTTTTCTACGTTTCTAGAAAGAGTATAGGATGAATACCAGTGGCAAAGCAATCGTGATTATTGCTGGAATAATAACAAAAGGGTTAATCACAATGACAACAAACAAAATGACAGCGATAGGTATCGCATTAATGTGGTTCAACTAGGTAGGGGAAGAGGTCGAGGTGCTTCACCACTCATGGTACAGGATCTACACCGTGATATTACCACGAAGGCAACCACACGGTAAGCTGAAGACTGTGGATGCTGGTGGTCAAACTATGATGGTTAGATTTTCAAGTCCAAACATAAGAAACAATACCAGCATAGACATAATGAGTTTAGTACATGAGAGAGTGACTGTGAAACATCGCAAGACGCTGCAAGCGAAGCGACCGATTTGACGAATCACAGCAGGCAGGTGATTAAATGTGTACTAGAGTGTGGACAGAGTGCCCGTCAGCGACGGATACATCACACTGATCAGCTGTCCCTATGGAAGCTGTAGTTACGGCGGGAGGACAGAATGAGAGCGTCACAGCAGAACGTAATGAAACCCCTTAGGCAGATAACATATGGGCAAGAAAAAACGTGAACATGTTGGTAGGCGAGGAAGAAAGCGCCGATGACATTTTAAATTACGATAAAATGTGTAAAAATGATGCAGTGATCTGCACCAAGTGCTAAAGCAATGCTAGTGGGAGGATTTCAAAAGGAACTATTCGACCAAAAGGTTAGGTGATAGTGAGAGGAGAAAAAGTGATATTGAGAGTAGGACATGGTCTGATAGCAAGGAGGAAATTGAGGTATTTAGCACTGCGCTAAGTTTGGGAGCAGCAGCTAGTAAAGTGGTGGTAGACACTGGGGAAAAAGGCGCTGCACGAAGTACACGAGCTGCCAATAAGATTGAGATTAATACTAAGAAAAGAAATATGATTGCAGTGAGGAGAATCGAAGAAGATGAAATCCTCAGCGTTGCTACCGAAGCATTCATGACTAACATATCGCCAGCAGAACATACCTTTGTCAGCAGCCCATAAGAAGTAGATACAAATTATTGTTTACGAATTATTGAAGTTCACAATGACTACACAAAATACGAAGTAAAGGTACTCCCTATTAGGGCCGACAGAAATGACAGCTCAGACGAAGAACCTAATGTGACAAGAATAGGAACTACTAACGTTAGGAAAAAACTGTTACCCTGAGTTATTATGGTATGATGATAATTTTTTCCTTTTGGACTGGCCTTTTGCAAATTCACCCGCCGCTTTAATACCTTATTCACTGCCGATTGTTCCTCTTCTGCTTTTTCTACTGTTTGTTTATGTCCTTTTTCCATGTTACTACTAAGCTGTTAATTGTTTGTTCATGCGTTTCCAACTTTCCTCTAGTTTTTTAAATTACTCCTTTGAGGTCACCGTTGTCACTGATGACTGCAGTTCTTTAAAAGTTTCCTTCGTGAAATCCATGATCTGTTTGTTAATACATCCTGATCTACTCTTCTTATTGGTGTTTCTGTCACTGTACTATCACCTTCTGTTTAACCTTCATTTCCGTCTCTACTGTTTTTTCTCTTAATGGCGTGTTCTGACTTTTGGCGCCCTTTATCTGCCATATTCCCATGTTTCTCGCGCTATCAATTCCTGCTTTGTTTCCTACCATTATTTTCGTAGATTGCGTAATGGACTTCCCACTATTCCCACTGTATTATCCTCCTGAATTTCACTTTCAGTTAATGATTGATTTTAAATAGTTTCCGCCTCATAAAATCCACGTTTAGTTGGGCTACATATTTTAAATTTTTTATTCCCTTCTGAATTGATTTATCAGTTGGTTAAGCATAGTGTGGAGAAATGCGAGTTTGTGGGCTTTGCAATAATGTGACAGTGCGTCAATAATACAGTCCGTTCTGGTAGGCTACCAGCTGCAAGTAGCAAGTTTTTTCCACGTCAGTAGCGTGATCAAAATCTTGCACACAGTATCCTTCCACAAGATTGGCAAAAGTCACTCCCCCAATAGAGTGGCTTGCCACTAAAAATTACTGAGGTCACTGGTATGTCATCTGACGTCACAATCTGATTCCCAGTGAGAATGTTCTTCAAATCAACCATGAACAGTTGTGGCCTGGTGAGATGGCACATTCTCATCCACAAAAATTCCATCATGGAATGGCTGCAAACAGTCTGCGTGCAGCGGAACAAAACCATTTCCAGTCAATTATCGGTTCAGTTAGACGAGAAGACCCAGCCGACACCATTATGGGGCCACAACCAGCTTGCACAGTGCCTTGTTGACAACATAGGTCCATGGATTCATGGGACCTGCGCCACACTCGAATCCTACCATCATATCTTACCAACTGAGAGCGGGGCTCATCTGACGAGGTCACGGTTTTGCAGTAGCCTTAAATCCAACTGACAAAGTCTCGAGCCCAGGAGAGGCACTGCAGGCGATGTGGCTAGCAAAAATACTTATGTCTGTCGTCTGCAATCGTAGCCCTTTAACGCCACATTTCGCCGCACTAACCTGTCGGATACGTTCCTCGTACGTCCCATATTGATTTCTACAGTTATTTCACGCAGTGTTGCTTGTGTGTCAGCACTGACAACTCTACGAAAACGCCGCTTGTCTCTGTCGTTAAGTGAAGACTGTCAGCCATTGCATTGTCCGTGGTGAGAGGTAATGTCTGAAATTTGGTATTCTCGGTACACTCTATACCCTGCGGACCTAACGATTTCCGAAATGGAATGTCCCATGCGTATAGCTCCAGCTACCATTCCGCGTTCAAAGTCTGTTAATTCCTGTTATGGACCAAGCCTTTTTATATGGAGCGTCTGAGTACAAATGACAGCTCCGTTAATGGACTGCTCTTTTATACGTTGTGTAGATGACAGCAACACCTTCTGTATATGTGCATATTGGTATCCCATACAAATGTGACTGCAAGTGTTGAATATTTTCCCACTTCCTGAGGGTAAAAATCGAGATAGTTATGTGAAGAGGTAGCCACAAATCGTAGGGAATCAATAGAATTCCACATTGTTGAAAATCTTGTATCAACCCAACACATTCAGTTTTGATCCTTTTTACTAGAAACCTCATCTCTTATTTCTGTAATGAACTAAGACTATTTTTAAGTTGCATTGTATAAATAGTTCTGTTTACTATTCTTCTGTGAGAGATTGAGAGCTTAAAAAATTATATTACATAGAAAATATTCAGTGAACTGTATTTATTGTTCGACCTCCCTTAGACACAAAAGAAAGAAGGTTTTCAGTAAGCAATACAAAACCGAAAATCTGGGTGGGTTCTCAAAAGAGCAGCAATTTGTAAAGGCCGTGATAATTTTAACAGAAACGTTGAAGGAGTTAAGTAAATTTGCCCAAAGTGAGTAACTGTTATTTATTATGAATGAGAAAGTACATGACACTGGTGTAATATTCTGTTGTAGAATGAAGAATTATATCACCTACCAGAGATAAGCACGCATTCGGCGTCACCTGACAAAATGTTGCATACCTATAAATTCAGGGAATCTTGAGCTTTCGATGCAGTCGCTGATTTAACTCTTCAGATATCTCCCACAGATTGGGACAAAACGTTAAGTAAATAGCTTTATTGTAAGTAGTTAGGTTAATTGGATATATTAAAAGTGGCCCTGTTGATCTGACATAATTAAATCGTTACCCTCCAAAATAATTAACAAGGAATTCGTTATCTACCACATTTAACAATTATCACAATTAATTTAGTTTATTATGTTAAAGTGCATGATACATGTTTTGACAGGCAGTGACAATACTAAAAGAATCCGCTAGGAATCCTGGTCGTAGTGGGTGAAACGCTACAATCCTTAAGAAGCAATTATGCACAATGCTGAGGAATTCTACATGTTTGGATATGTAGCCAATAATCCTAACGGCATAACACTTGAACAAGAAGGTTATCAGCCAGATGAAAAGAGAGACAAATGGCTCAAAGGCTGTGGAGTTTGTAGGACTCACATCAAAGATATAAACATACCATGTAGATGCAGATGCCATCCAGAGACAGGCTAAGTGTGTGTATCAGAACATCTCACAGGTTCCCGTGTCTGAAGATTGCAAGGAGTATCTGCTCAGTGATGATGCGTCTGTTTGCATGGCGCAGCAAGTAATCTTTCGGTCATGAGGCCAAGAGGTGCATATTGCTCTGCAACTAAAAGTCTTTAGTGCCATGACAACAATTGCTTCATCTATCACATGATATTAGGACACTCCCTTTCTCACACTATTTGCTTGAGTGATTGTATTTGTATGTGGTATAGATACATGAGGCATCTGGCACAGTTTTACATGTGTGTGTGTGTGTGTGTGTGTGTGTGTGTGTGTGTGTGTGTGTGTGTGTGTGTGTGTATGTACATGTCTGCACAATATGTTGCTTGCTAATTGAATATCGTTGTGTGTACTATTTACACTATGTGTGTAGTGTCCTGCAGTCGGCAGGAAAGAACGAACTGTCAATTTGAACACACTTTAATATAATGAAAGAAAAACGCCTTCTTCGCAACACTAAGTGTTAAACGCAACAACTAACAGAAAAAAAAACCACAAGTCTTAAGGTGGCAAACTAGATAAGGAAACAAAACAATGGAAGAAAATACTGACGAAATTATACTCTACAAAATATAAAGTGCTACTACAATGCTAAGGCGAGTGAATACTATGTTAGGGCCGGCCTAAGTACTGGCTGGCGCTGTTCCTAGTTGTTGGTAAACACTGCTGGTCTGACGGTTTAGGCGTGCTTATAAAGCTACATCGGCAGAGTGCTACATGAGTCATAAGAGTTCCGATTGGTGAAGCACTGCCACATGTTGTCTGGCGAAGTAGTTCTGTGTTTTTTTGGAAAGTCTGTTACTGCTTCTGTCCGCTGGTGATGTTTCTCTACGCACTCCTGAAGGGGGGTCGGCAACCCATGTTGCATGTTGGTTGTGTGGGCCGTGTAAATAAGGGGCCCCTACGATATTTCTTCCCCTGGGAAAAAAATGCACAGCACCACAAACGCCAATAGCAGCAGGGGAGTCCTGGTCGACGTCCATGGGTTTGTGGAGAGCAGGGACGGGGGGCGGCGACGCAGCACGGGCAGCTGGCGGCGGAGACAGAGGCTGAGGTAGAAGTGGAGGTTCCATCATAGGGCGGCCGATGATAAGCAGTGGCAGCACCCCCTATGGAGGAAAGCCTGCGCGCCCGCTCAGTGACGTCACGCACAGCGTCTGGTGCCGGTGCTCGCAGTCCGTTTGGCCACAGCAATAGACTGTAAAGGGACGACGAAAATTCGTAAAGAAATCTGACATACCTCTCTCATGAATTACAAGATTTTCTTTCTTAAATCACCCAGTACTTTTTTCTGTAACTTATTTCTGCATATCTTTTAGCCCCGAAGTAAAAAGTGGCTGTAATAACTTTCACTATCTGGGGCATCAAAACTCCCAAATGAATGGATCCATTTCATTGTAGTTTATTTTAAAGTTGCTTTAATGAGGATTGTCATGACTTTTTTGATGACAGTCTGGTTAGCCGTTCCAAGTTCGTCAGCTATACAAACTAAAAGTGTTTGCCGCCAGTGTGCTCTCTTCCAATACCATTCCTAAACTGTAAGTGCTTTAGTATAAAGTGTAAAACTCGAAAAGGCCAACCTAAACGTCTGCAACGGTATATATTTATGTTTTATGGCTGACCACCTTTCACCATTCTTCCGTTTTGGAGTTCCTGTGTAAGAGGACTTTTAATGACAATTTTTTTTTATTGAAAGCCACCTGCGAAAGATTCTCGTATGCTCTCGCACACTTCAGTTATGTATTCAAATTATGTGAGGTCTCAAAATACAGATTACCAGGTTAGAATTTCCCTTCTCTAAACTGAATACCTTTGAAGAAAGAATATTTCTGTACTACGAAATATATACTTTTGAAAAAAAAACTGTTTGCATGAATTACACATAAATAAATTTCAACTATGAAGTAAGCTTTCATTTCACCTGTTGAGAAGTTTTATGAAGTGATGTGACCTGTGATGAAATAATTGTAAAGAATGAACACTTACCTACATTTAGCATCACATTTGGGCTGCACTGACCAGTGACTTAGATACTTCATCCTTCCATAAGTTGGGAGAAAGGGGTGGGGGTGGTGGTTCAGCTCTGTTTAGTTGCAATATATTAACAGATCATCATTCCATAATATATATACTGGTAAACAATTAGAAACGGATTAATTGTTTAGAAGTGGAACACAAGTTGCATCTACTGACCATGCTAATGTAAATGAATGCAAATGAAAGAAGAAAAATTCTGTGTATGAATGAATTTATTTATTTCTTTTATTCATCTTCCGTATACTCTCGTTGTCAATAACCACTAACACATGGAATGAGAAAAATTTTAGATTATAGTGGTGCACAATAGAAAATTATAGATGTACAGCATGAATACTATGTAGGTACAAAATAATTAAGACTTATAGACACTAAGTCCAAACATTCTTGAGACAGAAGTTTCATAATTTTAGGAACAATAATGATAACTTTTGAACAATATTAATTAATAAATTGCTATTTTATAATCTCCAGGATAGTAATGGAAGGTCTTTAAGTAATGGGGACACTAACACAATGCAAACAAAACACTGCACCATAAAGTTTTGTGTAGGAAGAATGCATATGAAAGCACTATAATAGAAAAATGGCAATGCATATAGACATTATATTAGTTCACCCTTTAAATTGCAAGTAATTACCATCTGTAAGTGTATTTTATGTACCAAAAATGTTTCAAGTGGTGCTGGAATATGATCAGTAATGCACAAGTTGGATCTGGACACATTAATTAGATCAGCTGTGTGAAAAGCAATTGTGATTGACTTAAGCTTTTTGAATATTCTTTTATAAACAAATATATTCAAAAAGCCAACAGGAGGGCGTACCTGACAGTCCACCTCAAATGTTTTCCTTCTCAGCGAAGATGAGCAAGCAAGAAGGCAGTTTATGGCACAGAGCATGCATCTATTTAAAGAGCTCAGTAATTAGTCAACCTGAGGATTAGAAGCACTCAATAGTGCTTGTAATAGAAGTGAGAGCTCTTCCACAATTGCATTATTATTAGATGAGGAGACCTACCAATGATCATACACAAATAAAACCATGAAAGTACTGCAAAGCCCTCCCTTCCAGCTTCTCCGTTTTTAATGGTAGTAAAATATATTCAAATACGATCTACAGATGAAAATATTGAGAGAACAACAGTTATAACAGCTGCAGAGAAAGTAGTAAACCCATAAGAAAAGAGAGGCAATTGTCACAGCATGCACATCTGCACTCATAACAATGACATTAGTAGAAGACAGAGGAACACCACAACCACTATGGGAAATCGAAGTTTGTCTACTTAAAGAATGCATAAAAATCAGACTAAGAACAGCCGACCAGTTGCAAAGGATAAAGTAATCTTTACCTAGGTTTCAATAGATATAAATCTATCTTCTTCAGAAGACGCCTGGGGACAATGAACATCGTAATATATATTAAGGTATGAAACATGAGTCAAGAATAAAGTTTAACATATATTAGGAAAATATTGTATTACAAGATGTGAGAAAGATTCTTGGTACTTACAGTATTATAACAACATGAAGTGATATGTCCTTATCGTTTAGGCAAACATCTGCATAGTTACATTAATCATATAAAATATAGCCCTGACAACAGGGTTTGTCAAACAAATAAAATAGGTACATAGAAGTTGCAGAGCGCCTAAGCGACTGAGTAAAATCGGCCAGCGTAGTAGCACAGCGGCCAGGGCAGGTGGCGCTCATGTCGCGAACTATGTGCCGATAGGCGTACTGAAGTAACATTTGAAACATCAATTTTAAATGCGTTCTTAAATAGAGTGATAATAAATAAATTGGCAAGCATTTGACACTCCCGTTATGACATTGTGGGAGGTATAGGAACAATAACGTAGATACATACATCAAAAAGACAGGTGGCGCTTCCGCCGTGAGTTACATGCAGTGGTCTATATAGCCAAAATATAAAGTTATATTACCATATTAGTGAAGCCCATAGAACGTATATAAGTCAAACCATCAAGAACAATCAGTAATGGCTTTTAAGAAAATTACGAGACCTGGTCTACAATCCAGTTACTACGTAATATAGAATAAGAGAAAATTACATGAGGGCCACTGTAGTGGCAGCCATATATCGTGAAAAGAACACATTACATAAACGATAGTAAACTGGAGGATTTGAAAGTGCATTATAGCTTCCTGAGGAAATAGACTACTGAGGTTACTAACATTAATGTTATATATTACACAGTACGGGTTTAAAGCCTTCGAAAAATTGTTTACAGGCAAGGTTCAACTGATCATTCAGAATATTGCCGTCTTTGAGCTCCAGATGTTTAAAAATAAATAGCTCTTCCCACAGATCTAGTCTCCGTCCTTTGACCTGTCTATGTAGGATAACCGTGTCTTCTAACTGTTTAGGCGTATGGCCGGTTAACAAGAGGTGTTCAGCAAAGGTAGAGTTGCGAATATTCGTTCCTTTTTTACCTAACAGATGTTCTTTATATCGTGTTTTCACAGCTCTGCCGGTTTGACCAATATAATAAGAGGGGCAGTTATTACAGGTTAGCTTGTAAATACCTGAATTAGAAAACCAATCGCTGGCAATCTCTACTGACTGTACAAGATTTCTTTTTAAACTGTTATCTGTAGAAAAGGAGACGTTACAGTTATATTTTTTATTCAGAAGACGTTTAATCCTATACGATAAGTTACCCAGGAAAGGGATGGAAATAAATTTTTTAGTTTCTGTGGTATCCGTGGGGAGAATATTTCTCAAAGTCGAACATTTTTGGGAGATTTTCTTATTGAGCAGGTAATCGATCATATTCTGGTTATACCCATTATTAACCGCAATCGCTTTGATGACATTCAATTCCTTTTTTTGATCCGCAGGTGATAAAAGGAGTGGTTACCATTCGGTGAATGGCGGAATGAAAAAATGCCAATTTATGAGCTTTTGGATGGGTTGAGTCAGCAGGAATGACATTATCAGAATATGTTTCCTTGCGGAAGATATTAAAATAAACCTCTGCTAGAATACCGGCGAGGGGGCTACCCATTGCTAGACCATCTGGTTGTACATACATTTTCCCGTTAAATGTGAAGTAATTGTATTTTAAAATGACCTTGAGTAAACCAATGAGTTCGGCAATCTGAGTTTCACTTAATTTTTTGTGTTTAAGAAGATTCTCTTTTACAAGGTCTATGGTTTCATCAACCGGAACATTTGTGTAAAGGCTGACGATGTCAAAGGACACCAGTCTAGTGTCAGGTGTACAACTTATAGATTGACAGTAAGGAATTAATTAACAATATTGAATCTAGCAGAGGTTTTCATTAACGCCCTAGAAACAACGTTCTTCAATTCAAGTTCAGAATTACGCCACAAAATCCGCTATTATGCACGGTATGTTGATGACATTTTCATTGCTTTTGATGGCACTGATCATGAGTTAGAGCATCTCTTTAACACTTTCAACGGTTTACATGAAAAAATTTCCTTCACATAAGAACTTCGAAATGATAAACGTGAACTTAATTTTCTCGATTTAACAATTTCTATAGAAGATAATTCCTTCCATTTTAATATCTTCCGCAAGGAAACATATTCTGATAATGTCATTCCTGCTGACTCAACCCATCCAAAAGCTCATAAATTGGCATTTTTTCATTCCGCCATTCACCGAATGGTAACCACTCCTTTATCACCTGCGGATCAAAAAAAGGAATTGAATGTCATCAAAGCGATTGCGGTTAATAATGGGTATAACCAGAATATGATCGATTACCTGCTCAATAAGAAAATCTCCCAAAAATGTTCGACTTTGAGAAATATTCTCCCCACGGATACCACAGAAACTAAAAAATTTATTTCCATCCCTTTCCTGGGTATTTTATCGTATAGGATTAAACGTCTTCTGAATAAAAAATATAACTGTAACGTCTCCTTTTCTACAGATAACAGTTTAAAAAGAAATCTTGTACAGTCAGTAGAGATTGCCAGCGATTGGTTTTCTAATTCAGGTATTTACAAGCTAACCTGTAATAACTGCCCCTCTTATTATATTGGTCAAACCGGCAGAGCTGTGAAAACACGATATAAAGAACATCTGTTAGGTAAAAAAGGAACGAATATTCGCAACTCTACCTTTGCTGAACACCTCTTGTTAACCGGCCATACGCCTAAACAGTTAGAAGACACGGTTATCCTACATAGACAGGTCAAAGGACGGAGACTAGATCTGTGGGAAGAGCTATTTATTTTTAAACATCTGGAGCTCAAAGACGGCAATATTCTGAATGATCAGTTGAACCTTGCCTGTAAACAATTTTTCGAAGGCTTTAAACCCGTACTGTGTAATATATAACATTAATGTTAGTAACCTCAGTAGTCTATTTCCTCAGGAAGCTATAATGCACTTTCAAATCCTCCAGTTTACTATCGTTTATATAATGTGTTCTTTTCACGATATATGGCTGCCACTACAGCAGCCCTCATGTAATTTTCTCTTATTCTATATTACGTAGTAACTGGATTGTAGACCAGGTCTCGTAATTTTCTTAAAAGCCATTACTGATTGTTCTTGATGGTTTGACTTATATACGTTCTATGGGCTTCACTAATATGGTAATATAACTTTATATTTTGGCTATATAGACCACTGCATGTAACTCACGGCGGAAGCGCCACCTGTCTTTTTGATGTATGTATCTACGTTATTGTTCCTATACCTCCCACAATGTCATAACGGGAGTGTCAAATGCTTGCCAATTTATTTATTATCACTCTATTTAAGAACGCATTTAAAATTGATGTTTCAAATGTTACTTCAGTACGCCTATCGGCACATAGTTCGCGACATGAGCGCCACCTGCCCTGGCCGCTGTGCTACTACGCTGGCCGATTTTACTCAGTCGCTTAGGCGCTCTGCAACTTCTATGTACCTATTTTATTTGTTTGACAAACCCTGTTGTCAGGGCTATATTTTATATGATTAATGTAACTATGCAGATGTTTGCCTAAACGATAAGGACATATCACTTCATGTTGTTATAATATTGTAAGTACCAAGAATCTTTCTCACATCTTGTAATACAATATTTTCCTAATATATGTTAAACTTTATTCTTGACTCATGTTTCATACCTTAATATATATTACGATGTTCATTGTCCCCAGGCGTCTTCTGAAGAAGATAGATTTATATCTATTGAAACCTAGGTAAAGATTACTTTATCCTTTGCAACTGGTCGGCTGTTCTTAGTCTGATTTACGTGGAACCATTGCTGTAGCGCAGCTATGTTTAAAGTACTAGAATGCATAAATACTATAGTAGCTTTTTCAACGGTAACAATTAAGGGATCGCTACAAATTGGCAGATTTCTTACATATATCACAAGCTAAAGTAATAACTTCAGTATACACAGAAAAGTGTTGCAGAGAATGTAGAAAACTATAGAGCAATTTTTCTCTTGTCTTACATTTCTAGAAGAAGAAAACAAATTAACCTTGTTTGCAAAACAGCCTGCTATAGCACTGTTTGTGTAAGTTGTTCTGAAAATAATAAAGGAAGGTGATCAAAATGGCATTGTCTTGGCTTTGTCAAAGGTATGTGGCATGTTGAGCCACATAGCTTTATTACACAAATTATAAATACTATGAATAAAGTGTGCAGCAAAGAAGTGGTTTAAGTCATACTTGGAAAACCAAGTGAAATGATTTTTAGGTTTCACATACTACAAAAAGATTACTATTGGTTCTCACTGCCTGCCACACCCCTCCCCTCCCACCTGTGTGTATCATTCACCACCCAAACTTCAACTGAGAAAGAATTAGTGTAAAATTCTTTAATATAAAGATTAATTTCTGTGATAAAAATTTCAGGTTAGGCTATCACCGTTGATAGCTGTAGGCAACTGTATATTAAAATATTTATATAAACTCTCAGCCATAAGTTGCAATTTGGTAAGTTGCTTGACTAGTTTCACATTAACCTAATTAGTTCAGCTTAAGAGGCGTTTGTTGTTGTGGCAATATTACTGATGATAGGTTTTGCATTAATGATTTAAAAAGAATGTAAGATAAAGATTTCAAAATTATGTCATAAGAGTTTGCAGTTTTCGCTGAGTGCTTTTTGAAATTTTTTTCCATTAACCTTTTTACAGTAGTTATTTAAAAATATGTTGACACCAGCCCAAACAACACTTTTCATTATTGCCTGGGATGAATGTCCATTGCAGCATAGCCCATCAAATAATAAAAAGTCATTTTCTTGAAGAGTAGCAAGTGCTACTGCACAGGCAATAGCACATTGATTCGTACAGGCAAGAAAATCTCTTTCATGTTCTTTGAGAAGTTTGCTGACGACAATGTAAGTGTAGACAATCATATTTAAAATAGTGTCTGATGGATATTTTAGTCCTCCATGGTCAATTCTTTGTATCAATTTAAATGTTCGTTTATTGGCAACTCCTTTTCAATCACAATTTAATTAAGGCAACTCTCACATATGCTTCTTAATCACTGCATGAGCACAGCAGCCTGCAATGAAAGTTAAAGACGTTGCAGTATCTTTCACTGAAAGAACATCGTCTACAGTTACACTGACTTCTATGTCTAATGTGTCTGTTTCTTCAAAATCAGAAAACATAAAAATTTTATGGTCCCTACTGTGATATTGCCACAGGAAGGAGAACATAACACTAAAGGCATTACACTTTGAATTCGAATCTTCTTTTCTGCTTCATAGACTTGCGTCACTTAAACATTGTATTTGGAACCTGCAAGCTGTCTATACTTTCCCAAACGCCGCTCAAGCACATCTGTTTGAAGCTCGGCTGTCAGTACACAGCTCATACTTAGCTCTTTAGTAGAACATCGAGCAATTTCTACAATGGCATATGTTGTATGCTGAATAGCAAAAAACGTTTCTTTTGTGAGAAACCCACTCGACAGACCCTTTGCTTTCCACACGTCAAGCCAGTCTAGAAAATCTGGCAAAAATTGCATAGAAACACTATCAGTTGTCAATGGATTCATATAAGGATTCTGTTTGTGTTTCCCTTAAACACTGATTTCACATTCATGACATCAAACCATTTTGTTATTATTCGAATGTATTCTGCTGTTGATGGTGCATGTCTCAAATCAAATTTATCACTAGCTACCTCAAGGCCCTCTGACACATGTCCATTGAATATCTGCAACACTAGTTTCATGCTCTGTTTTTCTAACGATGTAGGGCAAAGCGATTTGAGAGAAAATGTGTGACAATATTTTACTAAAGAACTGGAATCTATGTCATAAATCTGTTTCAGCGCTTTAAAAGAAGCTAAATAAACTTATTTTCTTCCACTTCTTTTCTAACTGGAAACTGAGGATAAAACATATCTTTACCATCATTTTTTTTGGTTCAACCACACATTTTTTATGCATTTAACAATGTGTATGGCATCAATTAAAAATAAAAGTAGGTGATTAGGATCAGCTGGATGTTTAAAAACTATATTAACAGCTTTATCCACAGAAAACATGGACATGGTTTTGCTATTGATGTTGTTGTTGTCAGTTACCACACAAAAAACCCTGCAGTCTATTAGTTCAGGGACATTTATTATGGACAGTAGCACATCATATAATGCATTAGATGAAATTGTTTTCACTGGTAAAATGTGAACAACATCCCTGTACACAGACTGGACACTCTGCAACATAAATACAAACGCTGAATTTGCAACATGTTCTGAGTTATATGACATGTTCAAAACGCTACCTCCTTTATATTCCAAATAAGAATTTAGATGAATTTCATCTACACTCAATCAACATCATCGCTATTCAAGTATTGATTTTTCTGTCTTGCATAGGACAGGAAATTACTTCCTCCAAGCCTTTCACGAGATGGATTCACATTAAATTTGCTGCAGATCCTACGGAGAGTGCTTGGATGAGGCATTTTCGTTAATGAACTGCTACATAAAAAATTTTAAGCATGAGACGAAATTGAAAATAGCAAACAACACACTATCATAAATGTAGAACTAAACCTATGATTAAGTTTCTTGACATTTATGAGACTAACTTGTTCATATATAAAGTCTACCATCTCCTTTTCATTCTCCTGTATACTGTCTTTCAGCACTCCTAGCCTGTCTTTCACTATCCCTACAATACTGTATATAGAAGTTTATGAGTGCCCCAATCTGTCTCAGAAAACTCCTGCAGTATACTGACAATTTCATGGATATTGGTTACAATTACAGGAAAAGATCTTTTTCCTAATGTCTTAAATTGTACGTCTTTCTTAAACAACGAAACATTTATATTATTATCTATAACGACAGAACGTATGATTAATGGTGCTGGTTTTCTTGTTATCTTCAAAAAACACACAAAATCACTGTGTTTTTCGAACACACTCCACTCATTGGGCAATTCCACTTCTTTCGTAAGCAACATCAACTCTTCTAAAGAACTGAAGCTGAAAGTGTTTTCATAGTCCTTCTGTGACGCTAAACTATATTGTAACGCTGCAGCTAACTGCTCATTTTCAAGCCTCTACTTTTTCTCCTCTGGCCCTTCACGTCTGCTTTCTTCCTTTGAAAGGTAGGAAGGACAGTTTGGGAGTAGTGATGGAACTGCATCTGGTCTCAAACGTAGTTTTCGAAGGGGGGGGGGGGGGGGGGAGCTCTTAATAACTGACCAGTCCTTTCATTCACAATTTGTGTTTCCCAAATAACGTCATCCTTGTGGAAGTGAACATGACATACCTGTAATTAAAAATGAATAAAAAATGAAAAAGGTGCCTACAAATGAATATGATGACAATTTTAACAGTGTGAAAACAATTTATGTATATAAAGTTAGTTTCTAGTTCTAAAATACAAATTGACTCCGAACTAAAATGCAGAGGAATACTCAAGTGATAAATGTGGCCATGGCACAGTAACTCTATAAAACAGTAACACTACAATATCAAAACACATGCAGTCACATGTCATGGCAACAAGCTCTTCAACAGATGGTGAAATGAAGAAAGTACTTGCCCCATCAATAATTACAAACATTGACTAATGTTTGTAGAATAATTCAATAACAGTGATATTTTTTTTTATAATTTAGCCTTGAAGCTCATATATTCCCTAGAGGGGTGGGATTTTTGTTCCATCTCTTGCTCTATTGCTCCCCTCCGCCCCCCCCCCCCCATAAACACACACACACACACACACACACACACACACACACACACACACACACTCGGATACAAGAAAGCATGACGACACCAAACTCACACAGGTGTGATCCATAGACGCAACTGTGAAACAGTAACAGAATAATTCAGAGTAATTCTCAGACTGTGTATCCTGCAGAACTATGAAATACTAACAAGGAAACCTCCCCATCGCATCCCCCTCAGATTCAGTTATAAGGTGGTACAGTGGATAGGCCTTGAAAAACTGAACACAGATCAATCAAGAAAGCAAGAAGAAGTTGTGTAGAACTATGAATAAAATAAGCAAAATATACAAACTTAGTAGTCAATGCGTAATATAAGCAACATCAAGGATGTTCTGAGCTCAGGACCGCCGTGGTCCCGCGGTTAGCGTGAGTAACTGCGGAACGAGAGGTCGTCGGTTCAAGTCTTCCCTCGAGTGAGAAGTTTAATTTTTTATTTTCAGACAACTATCAAAGTTCAGGCACTCACACATAACCAACTTAGCTCTCCAAAATTCCAGGGCATGTTCATATATGCTTGGACATATGCAGGATTTGACGGTCTACACACGGAAAAATTTGAAAGCGTTAAAAACATATGTTTTGACAGAGCACAAGGAAAACTGTGTGACTGTGAAACTGTTGCATTCATTTGTTGCAGTTTATGTGACAAACTCTTATGTTTTCATCACTTTTTTTGAGAGTGATTATCACATCCACAAGAAAACCGAAATCGGGCAAGGTAGAAGAATCTTTTTACCCAATCACCAAGTGTACAGCCGGCCGGAGTGGCCGTGCGGTTCTGGGCGCTGCAGTCTGGAGCCGAGCGACCGCTACGGTCGCAGGTTCGAATCCTGCCTCGGGCATGGATGTGTTTGATGTCCTTAGGTTAGTTAGGTTTAATTAGTTCTAAGTTCTAGGCGACTGATGACCTCAGAAGTTAAGTCGCATAGTGCTCAGAGCCATTTGAACCATTTTGAACCAAGTGTACAAGTTAGGTGCGTCGACAACACATTCCTGTCATGTGACGCACATGCCGTCACCAGTGTCGTATAGAATATATCAGACGTGTTTTCCTGTGGAGGAATCGGTTGATCTATGACCTTGCGATCAAATGTTTTCGGTTCCCATTTGAGAGGCACGTCCCCTCGTCTATTAATCGCACGGTTTTGCGTTGCGGTCCCAAAACACAGACACTAAACTTATTACAGTGAACAGAGAGGTCAATGAACAAACGGACAGATCATAACTTTGCGAAAATAAAGAAACTAAACTTTTCACTCGAGGGAAGACTTGAATCAAGAATCTCTCATTCCGTAGCTGCTCACACTAACCACGGGACCATAGCGCTCCTGAGCTCGCACTGTTCTAGATGTTGTCTATCTTGCGCACAGACTACTCAGTTCGTATATTTTGCTTATTTTTTAATAGTTCCACACAACTTCGTCCTGTTTTCTCGATTGATCTGTGTTCAGTTTTCAATGCCTATCCACTGTGCCAACTTAAAACTAAATCTGAGGGGGGTGCGATGGGGACGTTCCCTTGTAAGTGGTAGTGCTTTTTATGAGATAGACACCATTTTGCTTTTGTATTTCAGCTGCTATTCCCTAGTCGATATATCAGTTCATAACTTACATAAAAACTGACAATATAATGAACTAATACATTGCCAGTTATGTGCTACCTATTAGGCTGAACATGAGCACACAATGGCTTTCAAGTACTGGGTGATCAAAAAGTCAGTATAGATTTGAAAACTGAATGAATCACGGAATAATGTAGACAGAGAGGTAAAAATTGACACACATGCTTCGAATGACATGGGGTTTTACTAGAACCAAAAGAATACAAAAGTTTTGAAAAATGTCCGACAGATGGCGCTTCATCTGATCAGAATAGCAATAATTAGCATAACAAAGTAAGACAAAGCAAAGATGATGTTCTTTACACTAAATGCTCAATATGTCCACCATCATTCTGTAGTCGAGGAATAATGTTGTGAACAGCACTGTAAAGAATGTCTGGAGTTATGGCGAGGCATTGGCGTCGGATGTCGTCTATCAGCATCCCTACAGATGTCGGTCGATCACGATACATTGCGACTTCAGGTAACCCCAAAGCCAATAATCGCACGGACTGAGATCTGGGGACCTGTGATGCCAAGCATGACGGAAGTCAAGAGATCTTTTACGCGTCTAGCAATATGGGGTGGAGCGGCATCCTGCATAAACATCGTACATTCCAGCAGATGTTTGTCAGCCAGGCTGGGGATGATGCGATTCTGTAACATATCGGCGTACCTCTCACCCGTCACGGTAGCAGTTACAAAATCAGAATCACGCATTTCCTCGAAGAAAAAAGGCCCGATAACGGTAGATGTGGTAAATCCAACCCATACCGTGACTTTCTCGTCGTGCAATGGAGTTTTCACGACAGTTCTAGGAGTTTGGGTAGCCCAAATTCTGCAGTTGTGGGCGTTGACAGACCCTCAGAGCGTGAAATGAGCTTCGTCGGTCCACAACACATTACTCAACCAATCGTCATCTTCCACCATTTTTTGAAACGCCCACACCGCAAATGCCCTCCGCTTCACTAAATCGCCAGGTAACAGTTCATGATGCCGATGGATTTTGACGGATAGCATCGGAGGGTACGCCTAAGTGCCAACCAAAGAGGAGTGTATGGAATGCCGGTGAGACGTGTGACTGCACGGGCGCTGACTTCCCCGTGCATAGACGAACCCGCTACAGTCTCCATTTCTTCCTGAACTGTCTCAGCAACATTGCACCTTGTGCTCGGTCAGCCACTATGGGGTCTATCGTCTAAACAACCCGTGGCTTCGAACTTCGAAATCATTCTCGCCACATCTGCATTTGTCAACGGACCTTTACCCATTCTAATCCCCTTCCTATGGCGATAGGATCGTAACACTGAACTAGCACATTCCCCATTCTGATAATACAGCTTCACTAAAAGTGCCTTTTCAGGTAACGTCAACATGCTACGACTGCTGGCGCATCTGATTCTCTCTTTTTTTTCTTTATTGTGATTTCATTCCCCTGCCCCATATGGGTAGGAGAGGGCTGTCAGCGGCACAATCCGCCGCTCTTCAGCCGAGTGACATAACAACTTAAAATAAGAATAAAATGTTACATACATAAGGCGAGAAAGGGGAACTTAAAACAGAATAATGGGAGAAAATGGAGGTAAAAAATAGACTAACATGGAGACGTTCATGGAGGATAGTTAAAAGTCACCACAGGACGGGATAAAATCCAGTGGAGAGGGCGACATTGTACAGGGTAGCAAGGACAGACAGGAAGGATGGAGGGGATTCCTTGAGGTGATGGTAGGTGACGCCATCATGACCAGGGACAGTGTTGCGTTTGGAGCAGAGGACGAGTGTGATGTCTTGTGTGGTGATGGGAGTGTTGATGTCTGAACCGATCCAAGTGCTGGAAGTTAGGGGCGAGTGGGGGGACAGAGGTGTCAGTGCAGTCAAGGACAGTGGGGAAAAGGGAGTAATCAACATGGGGATAATCAGGAATGGAGAAGACCTCGGATAGGTGGGAAGCAAAATGGTTAGCCTTACTGAGGTTGTCAGGAAAGGGTCAATCGTCATGTAGGATGGGGTAATGCAGGGTGGTATGGCTACCAGTAAGGCGGTGGAAGGCTGACCAGTACTTGGAGGAGTTGACAGGGAGGGTGGAGTTGAGGTGTGTGCATGTCTGGCCCCAGTCCCGGCGTTTCTTTGCTGTAAGGAGGTTCCGGATATGTCGCTGTAATTGCCGGTGGCAGGTAAGAGTCTCCCGGTCATGAGTGCGGAGGAAGGAGCGGTAGAGCCTGCGGGATTTACGCAGAAGGACAGCCTGTGGAGGAAGTGTAGGGCGGTGAGGGTGGATGAGTTTGGTAGGGACATGAGCCTCCACAGCGTCAGTGATGGTCTTCTGAAGGAAGGAAGGGGCATGGGTGATGTCATCAGGGTGGTGAAAGGTGACAGGGTGGCTTTCGAACTGTAAGGCAATGGATTCCTGGTAGGCAGCCCAATTGGCATGGTGGTAGTCATGGACAGACTTTGGAGGGGCAGCTGGGCGGGTGGCTGCAGTGGCGGGACGGGTAGAGGAGATGGTGAGAAGGACAGGGAGATGGTCACTACCAACGGGATCGAGGGCATCAACGGCGACACGACCAAGGAGGTTGGGGGAAGCGAGGATAACATTGGGGGTGGAGTTACTTTCAGGATGGGTGTGCTGTGGAGGGTGGCAAGGAACTGATGCCACGGCCGAAGGGTGGCAGGGTCACGGCTGTGGAAGTTGAGGTCAGCGGCGATCATATAGGTGGAGAAGGTACGGTCAACATGGGTAATGAAGTCAAAGGGGAGAGGAGCTGTGGGGCGGATATAGATAATGGCACAGGTGATGATGAGGGAGGGAAAAAATAGGCTGAGGAGAAGGTGTTCAGTTGGGTCATTGAGGAGGGGTTGTGGCCGGACAGGGAGATGCCTGAGGTGGCCTATAGTGACCCCACCTTGCGCTAGGGGAAGGGGATTTTCAGTGTGGTGAAGGAGATAAGGGGAGGTGCAGATAACATGGTGGGGTTGGAGGAAGGTTTCATTAAGGACGAAGGAGTCAACCTGGTGCTGGGAGAGGGTATGCATGAAGAGGTATTTGTTTGCAGGGAGGGAGCGAATGTTGAGGTAGAGAAGACGATACTGTAGACGTGCCAGGAGGTGGGAGGTGGGAAGGGTGCAGAAAGGGGAGAGAGGGGCTTAAACGAGGGTGTCGATGCGGGTGAAGGTAAAGTGGGCTTGGTTGTGGGAGTAGGTGGTGTAGGCGTTTAAGTGGAAAACAGAACGGGCAGCAAGGGAAATCTGCTGAAGTGTGTGGGGGCGCTGGAAGGGGTGGATGTTCTGCAGGACGATGGTGAGCAACCGGATGACGTCTTCTGCTGTAGGGGGAGGGCGGAGGGAATTGTTAGGGTGGATGGGTGGGTCGATGGGGGGAATGGGGACAGTGAGTTCAGGGTTGGTGGGAGAGGGCTAGGCTTTACATTTGGAGGAATAGGTGGGGTGAGGTTCATTGCAGGTGTTGCAGGACGGGGGGAGGCGAGGTTGGGACACTGTTTAAGGAAGTGGGAGGCTTTACAATGGGGCCAGGTGGGTGGGTTCTTACAGATTTGGGTGAGGTGGTCGTTGTATAGAAGACAGCACTGGCAGCAATAGAATTGAGGAGGGGAACAGGACGGGTCAACAGGGTGGCGGCGGTTGAAAATCAGGGCTCCCTGCGTGAGGAGGTGGTCGATGGAGGAGGTGGACTCTGTAAATATACGCATGAGGAAAGTAGGGCCAGAGGAGTTGTAAATACGGCAGGCGGAGTGGACTTCCAGGGCGGGGTGGGTGTTCAGTTCCGCCAACACCTCAGCCTCCGTGACCACAGGGCTGAGTTTTGTGATGACAGTGGTGAGGGTCAGTGGATGACAAGGTGGTTGGGGCTGACAAGGAGAGGAGGATGTAAGGAATAGGGTGAGGGATGTGTGGGGCCCAAAGGTGATGCTGGGAAGGCACCGGAGGAGATCAGTATGGAAGGATGGAGAGGGAGACTTGATGAGAACAGAGTCCCTGCGAGGGATAAGTTGGTTGATGCGTGTACTGGGGATGTACTTCCGGATTTAAAGGGTGAGGTTGGGGACATCCAGGAATTTCGTATCAGGGTTGGCTAGGACAAAGGTATACAGGGAGGGGGCTGGAGAGGAGGGAGGTAGGGTGGTAACCATAGTGGGGTCAGCAGGAGGTGGGGTGGGCAGTGACTTTTTGGATGAGGGAGTAGAGGAGAGGTCGCATCTGGGCCATTAGGAAGATTTTTTGGCAGGTGTTGCCTGGGAGCAGGGATGAGGGACTGGATGGATGGGGAGTCGTGGGAGGCAGGGCCAACTTGTGAGGCAGTAGCACTGGATGAGAGGGTAGGGCGCTCTGTTGCGGCGACTATGGCGCGGTGGGCGGTGACTCGGGCGGGGGAAGCAGTGGTAGTTGCAGGGGGGAGGAAGGGAAATTCGTCTCGGTGGGCGACAGGAGCAGGAAGGAGGGTGGAAGCAGGGGCAGAGGCAGGTGGAGTACCAGGGGTAGGAGCAGGAGTGACATACAGGTGGGGATACAGTGATTGAGAGGAGATAGATGGGGAGGAGATTGTGAGTAGGGGAGGTGGATGAGATGGGATAACCCCAGAGGAAGCACTCCACGATGTTACAGTGGGGCAGGTGAAGGGGAGGTGAAGATGATGGTGGTAGTTGGGGCGTCCGTGATTACAGGCAGCAGCGAACACTGAGAGACGGCGGCAACGGCGGCGGCAGAAGAAGGGGCGAGCACCGAGAGACGGCGGCAGCGGCGGCGGCAGAAGAAGCGGCGAGAACCGAGAGACGGCGGCAGCAGTGGCGGGGGCAGAAGAAGCGGCGATCACCGAGAGACGGCGGCAGTGGCGGCGGCAGAAGAAGCGGCGAGCACCGCGAGACGGCGGCGGCGGCGGCGGCAGAACAAGCGGCGAGCACCGAGAGATGGCGGCAGCGGCGGCGGTGGCAGAAGAAGCGGTGAGCACCGAGATACGGCGGCAGCGGCAGCGGCGGGAGAAGAAGCGGTGAGCACCGAGAGGCGGCGGCAGCGGCGGCAGTGGCAGAAGAATGGGCGAGCACTGAGAGATGGCGCAAGAAGAAGCGGCGAGCACCGAGAGACGGTGGCAGCGGCGGCGGCGGCGGTGGCAGAATAAACGAAGATAACCGAGATACGGCAAAAGCGGCGGCGTCGGCAGAAGAAGCGGCGAGCACGGAAGGACGGCGGCAGCGGCGGCGGTGGCAGAAGAAGGGGAGAGCACCGAGAGACGGCGGCAGCGGCGGCGGTGGCAGAAGAAGCAGCGATCACTGAGAGACGGCGGTAGAAGAAGCGGCGACCACCAATAGATGGCGGCACAAGAAGTGGCGAGCACCGAGAGACTACGGCAGAAGAAGCGGCGAGCACCGAAAGATGGCGGCAGCGATGGTGGCGGCAGAAGAAGCGGCGAGCACCGAGAGACGGCGGCAGCGGCAGCAGCAGCAGATGAAGCGGCGAGCACCGAGAGACGGTGGCAGTGGCGGCGGCGGCAGAAGAAGCGGCAACCTCCGAGAGACGGCGGCAGCGGCGGCGGCAGCAGAAGAAGCGGAGAGCACCGAGAGACGGCGGCAGAAGAAGCGGTGAGCACTGAGAGACGGCGGCAGAAAAAGTGGCGAGCACAGAGAGACGGCGGCAGAAGAAGCGGGGAGCACAGAGAGACGGAGGCAGCAGCGGCGGTGGCAGAAGAAGCGTCGAGCACTGAGAGACGGTGGCAGTGGCGGCGGCAGAGAAACTGGCGGGCACCGAATGACGGCGGCAGCGGCGTCGGCGGCAGAAGAAGTGGCAAGCACCGTGAGACGGCGGCAGTGGCGGCGGTTGCAGTAGAAGCGGCGAGCACCGAGCGACGGCGGCAGCGGCGGCGGCGACTGAAGAAGTGGCGAACACCGAGACACAGCGGCAGCGGCGGCGGCAGAAGAAGCGGCGAGCACCGAGAGACGGCGGAAGCGGTGGCGGCAGCACAAGAATCGGCGAGCACCGAGAGACGGCGCAAGCGGCGGCGGCGGCAGAACAAAGGCGACCACCGAGAGACGGCGGCAGCAGCGGTGGCAGAAGAAGCGATGAGCACCGAGAGACGGTGGCAGCGGCGGTGGCAGAAGAAGCGGCGCACACCGAGAGACGGCAGCAGCGGCGGCGGCGGCAGAAGAAGCGGCGAGCACCGAGAGACTACGGCAGAAGAAGCGGCGAGCACCGAAAGACGGCGGCAGCAGTGGCAGCGGCAGAAGAAGCGGCGAGCACCGAGAGATGGCGGCAGCGGCAGCAGCAGCAGATGAAGCGGCGAGCACCGAGAGACGGCGATTACGGCGGTGTTTTTTTTTTTTTTTTTTTAAAAACATGTTTATTAACACATTACATTACAACTACGTGAAATACATCAGTAACCTACCACCTCAATGATTAGTGGGTCTATTTGTTATACTACTAGAATACAGCAAATTCTACATTTCACTATTGCAACTGGCTAACTTATGGACAAGGTTAATCTATTGGCTATTCTACTTATCTAATGTATTCTGCAGCGATTACAAGTGTGCCAGTTGGTGTTACAAACCTACTGTTTAAGGCCTGCTCACTGAGCTAAACCCATGTGAGCGTGCCCCTGGCACTGGGCTGGCCAAATCTGTGTTGTCGCTGCAGTCCCTACTTGTTAGTATTGTTAGTGTTCTAATCTACTTCTACTACTAATTTAATTGGTACTGTCTAAGTAGAGTGCAGTTGTTGTAGCCTGTGGGGTGATGCACTCGCTGGCCTGGTCCAGTAGCGCGGCGGATTCCAGTCAGGGCAGACTGGCCAGCTCCGCACCCGGCGGTATGGCGAGTACATCTCAGTCTATTCCGGGTTCAATTCATCTGTCTCGTGTTCTTAAGAATTCTCGCAATATCTTCTGTGATACCTCGTTTGCCAGTGTATTGAGAATACTGAAGGTATCGGCACGTCGCAGCAGGGCATAAGTGTCATAATCGGGTAATTGCGCTCGCAGGTCATGCGCCACATCATCGTATAATGGGCAGTCATAGATGATGTGCTCAGGTGTTCCGTCTAAAACGCCACAGTCGCACGCTGGTGTAGCCCTTTTCCCAAACCGACAAAGATATGTCGGGTATGGTCTATGTCCCATGAGAAAGTGCAATAGTCCCCTGCTAGGCTCGAAGTGGGTCACCCCAAGTCGCTCTTTGATGTTTGGCAGTAGCTGAAAGACCCTTCTGCCAGCTTCTTCATTCTCCCATGATGTTTGCCATAGCTCTTCCCCCCTTCTTTTAATGGCAGGTTTATCTCCTACCTGAACCCCCAAAATGTCCCTTGTCTTATCTATTTTCCCCTTAGTGACCCAGTACCATGCGGCCTGTTCCCTTATCTTTATGTCTAACGGGCATAAACCCATTAGCACCAATAGAGCCCCCCCCCAGGAGTTGTTCTGTAGGCACCTACAGACCGCATTATCTTATTTCTTTGCACCCTTCTCACGGCCATGGCAGCCATCACCCTCATGAGCCTGTGAGCCCAGACCCCACATGCATACCCTACTACTGATGACAGGATGCTGTTATGATATAATTTTATGAGAGCGGGTGGCAGGTGAAATCTTTTGTGACCGATATTGACGAGGTTATTCAGGGTTTCTATGGCGCGTAATGTAATGGTTTCGATATGAGATGTATAGCTCCATTTTTCATCAGTAATTACTCCTAGGTATCGCGCTTCGCGGCGCCAAAGAACTGGTGTTCCATCAATTCTTACGGTGGGATTCCTGACCAGACTGCCTTTTAGAAGAAGGTATGTTGATTTATTTGGTGCAATTTTCATTTTCGCTTGTTGACACCATTCAGCTAGTATATTGATTGCTCTTTCTACTTTAGGTTCGAGTTCTTCGTGGCTACGGCCGCCGACCAACAGGAGGAGGTCGTCAGCGTAGGCTATCACGTCTAGCACGTCCTCGCTGAGTTGTAGTTTTTCTAACAGCAGTTCTATATTTACGTCCCAAAAGAGTGGCCCAAGTACGGAGCCCTGGGGACACCCCTTCGTAATGGTTTTACTTATTTTGTCGCTAGGCGATGATAGCCAGACCTCCCTGTCCATACAATAGCTCCAGAGACAGCCATAGAGGAGCCCTGGGCACTCCTTCTCACGCAAGCGGGAGAAGAGCGAGGGCCACCACAGGTTGTCGAAGGCGCCACTGATGTCCACCATGATGCCGATCACGTATTTGTATGGGGCAGAGCCACAGACCTCAGCCGCCAGGGCGATTGCGTCAGACGCCGATCGCCCTGGCCGAAAGCCGAACTGCCTGTCGCTCATCCCACACAAAGTCCTGTGTGCGGTCAGTCTGTCAGCCAACAGCTTCTCTAACAGTTTCCTCATGATGTCTAGGAGACATATTGGTTTGTAGGACTTTGGCTCCATGGGATCTTTGTCCTTGCCCTTCTTGATGATAACCATGTTTGCTCTCTTCCAGATCTTTGGGAATTTGCCATTCCTAAGACATTCGTTGTATAAACCTGTGAGAGGTACTGTTAGCTGTGGGGCGAGGAACTGTACCACCTCCGCTACTATACCATCTGGCCCTGGTGCTTTCCCCTTTTTTAGTGATTTTATATGTGCAGCAATTTCTTCCTCAGAGAAAGGGTACACCCGGGTGTTATTGGTGTACTCCTGCTGATCTACCCTACGGATTTGCTGTTGGGTCTCTGTTTCTTCATTTTCCTCGTCATCTGGAAGTAGAGTCGTCAGGAGGACCTCGGCGGTCTCCCGCCAGGACTCTGTTGTTCTTCCAGCCTCTCTGAGAGTAGAGAGGACCGCTGGGGACCTTATCTTCTCCCTGACCAACTTGTAGGGAACTCCCCACGGGTCAGTTTCCAGTTGTCTTAATACGTAGTCCTCCCAGCTTTTCATTCTACCCTGTTTTAACTCTTCCTGAAAGGCTTCCTTTACTTCTCTGTATTGCTGCAACCAGTATTGTTTTTCCGGCCAGACGGCACTTCGCTGGTAGTACCTCCTCGCCCGTCGGACAGACTGGCGCAGACGTTCGAGGTCGGCAGTCCATGGCGATGGGGAGGCCGCTACGGCCCTTCTCATAGTCGGAACAGCGGCCTTTACCGCCCTAACCACTGATCCTACCAGTTCCTCGGCGTACCTATCCACGTCCGGGTCACCCTCAGGCAATGGAGGAATACTACACTCTCGAGCCAGGCGTTCCCAGTTAGTTTTCTTGAAGTTGTACTGTGTTTCCCACCCCAGATCCCAGCGACACTCTTCCTGACTAAGTTGAAAGATGATTAGATTGTGGTCGCTTGTGGTGACCTGATCTTTAACTATCCAGTTATGGATATTGCTACTGATGTTAGATGTGGCCAGGGTGACATCAATGTTGGTCCCTAATCCATCTCCACCTATATAGGTGGGGGGATTTCCTGGATTATTGGCCACGACCAGCTGTTGGGCCATGATAAATTCCTCAGCCTTTCCACCATTTGCATCTCTGGTGCCGCTGTACCATAGGGGGGATTTCGCATTCATATCTGCCGTGATGATTACTTTCTTGCCTTGTAACGCCGTGGTCGTTTCCGCGAGATGATTTAGGTGGTCCTCAAAGTTCCCTCCATACTGGAAATACATATTTACTATGAAAACCAAACCAAGGGGCGTCTGTAATTCCACGACGTTACAGTGGCTGTTCGATAGCTGCGTTATTGTTGTTGCTCTCAGCCCTTTATTTGTAATGATCATGACTGCTTGGGGTTCTTCCCCGGTGGAGATGACTTGCCAGGAGGCTTACATGAAGGGGATTTGCCCAGCTCGAGAATATGGTTCCTGCAGACAGATTACGTCCAGTCTCAGCTAATCCACTATCCTTCGTAGCTCCTGCATGACAAGGCGACTATTGTGAGTGTTAATTTGTCCGTAACAACCTTTAGTGACATTATGGAAAGTACACTCCTGGAAATGGAAAAAAGAACACATTGACACTGGTGTGTCAGACCCGCCATACTTGCTCCAGACACTGCGAGAGGGCTGTACAAGCAATGATCACACGCACGGCACAGCGGACACACCAGGAACCGCGGTGTTGGCCGTCGAATGGCGCTAGCTGCGCAGCATTTGTGCACCGCCGCCGTCAGTGTCAGCCAGTTTGCCGTGGCATACGGAGCTCCATCGCAGTCTTTAACACTGGTAGCATGCCGCGACAGCGTGGACGTGAACCGTATGTGCAGTTGACGGACTTTGTGCGAGGGCGTATAGTGGGCATGCGGGAGGCCGGGTGGACGTACCGCCGAATTGCTCAACACGTGGGGCGTGAGGTCTCCACAGTACATCGATGTTGTCGCCAGTGGTCGGCGGAAGGTGCACGTGCCCGTCGACCTGGGACCGGACCGCAGCGACGCACGGATGCACGCCAAGACCGTAGGGTCCTACGCAGTGCCGTAGGGGACCGCACCGCCACTTCCCAGCAAATTAGGGACACTGTTGCTCCTGGGGTATCGGCGAGGACCATTCGCAACCGTCTCCATGAAGCTGGGCTACGGTCCCGCACACCGTTAGGCCGTCTTCCGCTCACGCCCCAACATCGTGCAGCCCGCCTCCAGTGGTGTCGCGACAGGCGTGAATGGAGGGACGAATGGAGACGTGTCGTCTTCAGCGATGAGAGTCGCTTCTGCCTTGGTGCCAATGATGGTCGTATGCGTGTTAGGCACCGTGCAGGTGAGCGCCACAATCAGGACTGCATACGACCGAGGCACACAGGGCCAACACCCGGCATCATGGTGTGGGGAGCGATCTCCTACACTGGCCGTACACCACTGGTGATCGTCGAGGGGACACTGAATAGTGCACGGTACATCCAAACCGTCATCGAACCCATCGTTCTACCATTCCTAGACCGGCAAGGGAACTTGCTGTTCCAACAGGACAATGCACGTCCGCATGTATCCCGTGCCACCCAACGTGCTCTAGAAGGTGTAAGTCAACTACCCTGGCCAGCAAGATCTCCGGATCTGTCCCCCATTGAGCATGTTTGGGACTGGATGAAGCGTCGTCTCACGCGGTCTGCACGTCCAGCACGAATGCTGGTCCAACTGAGGCGCCAGGTGGAAATGGCATGGCAAGCCGTTCCACAGGACTACATCCAGCATCTCTACGATCGTCTCCATGGGATAATAGCAGCCTGCATTGCTGCGAAAGGTGGATATACACTGTACTAGTGCCGACATTGTGCATGCTCTGTTGCCTGTGTCTATGTGCCTGTGGTTCTGTCAGTGTGATCATGTGATGTATCTGACCCCAGGAATGTGTCAATAAAGTTTCCCCTTCCTGGGACAATGAATTCACGGTGTTCTTATTTCAATTTCCAGGAGTGTATGTATGGAAATTACATTCGGGCCATGGTTTGTTCCAGTTTGACGCTATTCGCCCATTGGCCAAGACAGACTGTGCATATATTTCGTTTAGCTCGAAACTTTCCCCTCTCCTTTCAAACACCTTTTTGAGCAAGTCACGCAGGGCTCCGAATTCGGTGGGGAGGTTCATTGACCTCAGTTGTATTCTGTCAACAGCCTCCATTGTTGAGAAGGTGACTCTTCTTCCATATTTTTGCCCTACACGTACGACGTGCCGAAGTGCTGTGGTGAGGATGGCCGGCTGCTCCAGGTGGGTGAGCTGCATAGCAAATTCTAGGTTTGGGTAGATTCTCCTAGGGTCTACTCCCATGGGTTTTGATGTTGTTGTGTCAAGTTGTGTAGTGCTTGTGACAGAGCTGTCTTGTAGGATTGCTTTGGTGGTATCGTTTTGTGTGGGGATTGTGGTGTTTGTGTCTTGAGATATTGGGTCCTGAGTTAACGTATGGGTGCTTGGTGTTGGTGTGAGTTGCATTGTTGTTGCCGATCGGGCGACAAAGTTTGCCGCTTCGGGGTTGAGTGTGGAGGTGACAACTTGAGGGTCATTGTTTACGGGTTCGGCCTGTGTGGTTATATCTTCTATGGGGGTTTTTTGTTCTTCTACTTCTTCCTCTGGTTCTGTTTGGTGCTTCTACTCTCAAGGTTATTTCTTGTTTCTTGATGTTCTGGACTCGATTTAAGAAATCTTTGAATTTGCGCGCTCTTTCGGCGTCTCTTTTTTGTTTGCTGGGGGATTTCCTTTTCTTAGCTATCCTAATTTGGTTTCCTGTGTCAGCCATAATCAGTTCTGGCTATTAGTCGCTGTTCTAACATCTTGTAGGTTGGGCATTTTCTGCCAGATGCCCCACAGGACTTTTTTCCTCTTCGTGTACATGGCACACAGATGCTTGTTTTGCTGCAATTTTTTCTGAGATGATCTTCAGAACCACACCTGGAGCAAGCCGGCATCCTGGTACAATATTTATGTATGTGGTCAATGTCTGCACAGTTGTGGCAACGAGGTACCACCAACAAATCTTTAACATTTATGGCATGAAAGCCAATGTATACCTTGCCCATTGCTGTTAATCTCTTCCAGAGAGCCCCTGAGACCTCCGCCACATGGTGGACTACATCTCGGTCCCTCGGTCCTGTCCTGAATCTTAATCTAAAATCTTTCATGAAAGTCTCCATGTGCATATCATCTAGATTCTGTTGGTACAGAGTATCACAGAGGTCCTCAATTACGGCGGTGGTTGCAGAAGAAGCGGCGATCACCGAGAGAAGGTGGCAGCGGCGGCGGCGGCACAAGATGAGGCGAGCACCGAGATACGGCCGCAGCGGTGGTGGTGGCAGAAGAAGGGGCGAGCACTGAGAGATGGTGGCAGTGGCGGCGGTGGCAGAAGAAGCGGTGAGCACCGAGAGACGGCGGCAGAAGAGGTGGCGAGCACCGAGAGACGGCGGCACAAGAAGCAGCGAGCACTGAGAGACGACGGCAGAAGAAGCGGCGAGCACCGAAAGACGGCGGCAGCGGTGGCGGCGGCAGAAGAAGCGCCGAGCACCGAGAGACGGCGGAAGCGGTGGCGGAGCACAAGAAGCGGCGAACACCGCGAGACGGCGGCAGTAGCGGCGGCGGCAGAAGAAAAGGCGACCACCGAGAGACGGCGAAAGCGGCGGCGGCAAAAGAAGCGGTGAGCACCGAGAAACGGCGGCAGAAGAATCGGCGAGCACTGAGAGACGGCGGCAGAAGAAGCGGCGCGCACCAAGAGACGGCGGCAGTGGCGGCGGCAGAAGAACCAGCGAGCAGCGAATGACGGCGGCAGCGGCGTCGGCGGCAGAAGAAGCGGCGATCACTGAGAGACGGCGGCAGCAGCGGCGGCGGCACAAGAAGCGGCGAGCACCAAGAGACGGCGGCAGCGGCGGCGGCGGCGGCGGCACAAGAAGCTGCGAGCACTGAGAGACGACGGCCACGGCGGCGGCGGCAGAAGAAGTGGACAGCACTGGGAGACGGCGGCAGTGGCGGCGGTTGCAGAAGAAACGGCGAGCACCGAGAGACGGCGGCAGCGGCTTTGGTGACAGAAGAAGCGGCGAACACCGAGAGACACCGGCAGCGGTGGCGGCAGTAGAAGCGGCGAGCATCGAGAAACGGCGGAAGTGGTGGCCACAGCACAAGTAGCGGCGAGCACCGAGAGACAGCTGCAGCGGCGGCGGCGGCGGCAGAAGAAAAGGCGACCACCGAGAGACGGCGTCAGCGGAGGTGGCAGAAGAAGCGGCAAGCACCGAGAGATGGCGACAGCTGCGGCGGCGGCAGAAGAAGCGGCGAGCACCGAGAGACGGCGGCAGCGGCAGCAGCAGCGGCAGCGGCGGCACAAGAAGCGGCGAGCATCGAGAGACGACAGCAGCGGCGGCGGCAGAAGAAGCGGCGAGCACCGAGAGGCGGCGGCAGCGGCAGAAGAAGCATCGAGCGCCGAATGACGGCGGCAGCGGCGTCGGTGGCAGAAGAAGCGGCGAACACCGAGAGACGGCGGCAGCGGCGGCGGCGGCACAAGAAGCGGCCAGCACCGAGAGACGGCGGCAGCGGCAGCGGCGGCGGCGGGAGAAGAAGCGACGAGCACCGATAGACGGTGGCAGCGGCGGTGGCAGAAGAAGCGGTGAGCACCGAGAGATGGAGGCAGCGGCGGCGGTGGCTGCGGCGGCAGATGAAGCGGCGATCACCGAGAGACGGCGGCAGCGGCGGCGGCGGCACAAGAAGTGGCGACTACCGAGAGATGGCGGCAGCGGCGGCGCCAGCACAAGAAGCGGCGAGCAACGAGAGACAACGGCAGCGGCGACGGTGGCAGAAGAAGCGGAGAGCACTGGGAGACGGCAGCAGCGGTGGCGGTGGCAGAAGAAGAGCACCGAGAAAAACAAAATCTTTATTGCAACATCTATGATATTTATCCAAAGGAACCCACCACCTTAATGATTGGTGGGTCATAACAATACTACAATGTTATATATTCGTCAGCTATTTTTATTGTTATTACAGTGGTACTATGTTTATTATTGCGAGCTACAGACAGGATGCAATACAGGGTAATAGGCAGACTACGGTTATTGATCTACACTACTAGCTAATTGTTAGTTTTCTTAGCTACTTTTTAATTCCTAACTGCCTGCAGCGTTACAGGAGTGTCTGCGTAGATATAAACCTACTACTTTAGGCCCTGCTCATCGAGCTAATCCCGATGAGCGTGCCCCTGACACTGGGCAGGCCAAGATTGTTTGTCGCTGCAGGTTCCTAACTTAATATCTATATCTAAAGCTACAACTACTGTACTAACCTACGTCAATTCCGGTGCTTTTGGTCTAGGTTAGTGTACCCCGGTCCCCCTAGTCCTGCACGTGGCGGAATGCAACTGAAAAGTCGACCTGTCCACGCACAGGCGGTATAGGATCAGGGTAATTGGACAAGTTCTGTCAGTACTTTCGGTGATACCTCGTTTGCCAAACTATTTAGAGTTTCAAAAGTCTCTTCGTGTCTTAATAGGTCATATGTATTGTTATGTGGAAGCTGTTGTCTTAGTATCATAGCTACATCATCGAAAAGGGGGCACTCGTAAACCACATGGTCGTGTGTGCACTCCAAAGCGCCACAGTCACACTCGGGTGTAACCTTTTTCCCAAACCGACACAAGTATGTCGGGTAGAGCCCATAACGAGTGAAAAAGTGTGTTAGACCCCTCGTTGGCTCGAAGTACTTCATCCCTAACCTTTCTTTTACATTTGGCAGGAACCCAAAGGTTCTTCTGCCAGTTTCTTCAGTTTCCCAAGACTGCTGCAATAAGACCTCATCCCTTCTGCATATTTCTCCCTTGTCCCTCACCAGTGATCCCAAGAAATACTCTATTTTCGTGTTGTTCCCCTTCTTAACCCAATACCATGCTGCTTGCTCCCGTATTTTTATATCTAAAGGACAGAGCCCCATTATTATTAGTAGTGCACTTCCTGGGGATGTTCTGTACGCCCCTATAGACCTTAATAGCATGTTTCTCTGTACTCTTCTCACTGCCATGGCAGACACCACCCTCGTGAGCCTATGTGCCCAGACTCCCGATCCGTAACCCACTATTGACGTTAATATACTATTGTGATACAGCTTGATTAGGTGTGGTGAAGGTGAAATCGTTTGTGGCCCATGAAAATAAGGTTGTTAAGTACTTGTAGTGCTTTTTGGGTTACGGACTCAATGTGCCTTCCAGAGTTCCACCTTTCATCGATGATGACGATCAAGTAGTGAGTCTCTTGTCGTCTTATAACTGGTTAGCCCCCGATTCTGACTGTAGGTTTCCTTACTAGCTGTCCCTTCAGCAATAAGTACATTGATTTTGTTGGTGAGATCATCATTTTAGTATTTGTACACCACAGTTGTAATTTGGTCATAGCTCTGTCTATTTTTGGCTCGATGTCTTCGCGGCTTCGGCCGCTGACCAGCAGAAGGAGGTCATCTGCGTAGGCTATCACCTCTAGCACTTCTTCACTCTGCTGCAAACTATCTAAAAGCGGTTCCATATGGATGTCCCAGAACAGGGGACCTAAGATGGAACCCTGGGGACATCCCTCAGTTATAGTTTTCCTACTCTGCCGCTAGGGGATGATAGCCAGACCTACCGCCCTTCACAATAGCTCCTCAGGCAACCATATAGCGACCCTGGACACTCCTTCTCCCGCAAGCAGGAGAAGAGCGAAGGACACCACAGGTTGTCAAAGGTGCCACTGATGTCAACCATGATGCCAACAACGTACTTGTATGGGATAGAGCCGCAGACCTCAGCCGCCAGAGCGATCACATCGGTTGCCGATCGCCCCGGCCTGAAGCCGAACTGCCTGCCACTCATTCCGCACAGCACTCGGTGTACAGTCAGTCTGTCAGCTAGCAATTTCTCAAGTAATTTCCCAAAGATGTCCAGTAGGCAGATCGGTCTATAGGACTTAACATCCACTGGGTCCTTGTTGGGTCCCTTTTTAATGATCACAACGTTTGCCTCTTTCCAGATATTCGGGAATTTTTCCTGTCTTAGGCACTCATTGTATAGCTGGGCTAGTGGCGCCACCAGTTGGGGTGCCAGGAACTGCACCACCTCCGCCACAATGCCGTCTGGGCCGGGGGCTTTCTCTGTTTTAGTGCTTTGATGTGGCCAGCCACGTCTTCAGTGAAGTTATAGACTGCCCTGTCATTAGCTATTCTGTCCGGATCTTCATTTCGTAGTTTGACTGGCCTTCCGTGTCGCTTGCCTCATCGTCATCAGGCAACAGGGATCGGAGAAGGACCTCGGCAGTCTACTGCCAGGACTCCGTCATCCCATCCCCGTGCCTGACCGTTGATAGCATCATTGGGGATCGGATCTTTTCCCTAACTAATTTGTAGGGTACTCCCCATGGGTCCAAGGCCAACTGGTCCAGCACAAATATTTCCCAACTGCGTATTCTGACTTCTTTTAGCTCTTTTTGAAATTTCTCTTTTGCCTCCCGGTATTGCTGTAACCATCTTTGCTTTTCCCACCAGACGACACTGCGCTGGTAGTGCCTCCTCAGCCTTCTGGCAGACTGACGCATTTCCTCAAGTTGAGCTGACCATGGTGACGGGGAGGCCGCCATGGCCCTCCTCCTGGTTGGAACAGCTGCCTTTACCACTCTGGTAACTGCGCCCACCAGTTCTTTGGCCCGCTTGTCTATGTCCAGGTCCTGTTGTGCGTCACCTTTTGGCAATGGAGGAATGTCGCACTCTCTCGCTAGTCTCTCCCAGTCAGCTCTCTCAGCTCAGTTCAGTTGCAACTCCCACCCCATGGCCCAGTGGCGCCCTCTATTTCCTAGGCTAAACATAATAAGATTATGGTCACTTGTTGTAGCGTTCTCTTTAACTTCCCAGTTCTGGATGATGTTGGCAGTATTTGGTGTAACTAGCATTACATCTATATTGGTGCCGAGGCCCCCTGCCGCCGCATAGGTGGGAGGGGTGCCAGGTCTATTTGCAACCACAAGTTGTAAAGCCATAATCATATCCTCCACTTTTTCGCCATTTTCATCTCTTGTGCCACTGTACCATAGCGGGAATTTTGCATTTATGTCGGCTGTTATGACCAGTTTGCGTCCCCGCAACGCCGTGGCTACTCTTGTTAGGTGATCCAGATGTTGTTCAATATTGTCTCCATATTGGAAATACATATTTATAAAGGTTATAATTGCCATGGGAGCCTGTATCTCCACGACGTTGCAGTGACTGGTGGAATATTGTGCTAGTGTTGTTTCACGTAGAGACTGGTTTGTAATGACAATTGCCACTTTGGGGGCATCCCCACTACTAGCTATTTGCCATGTAGCGGCTGCAAATGAAAGTTTCCCAGCTTGAGAGTACGGCTCCTGTAGGCAGAGTACGTCAAGCCTTCTCTCCTCCACCTCCCTTCGGAGCTCCTGCATCACAAGTCTACTGTTATGCGTGTTTAGTTGTCCAACAGTTAGTTTAGTCATTATGGGAAGTAAGTATGCATTCTATTGTCAGGCCAAGTCTTGCTCCAATCAAAGGCAGTTCGACTGTGAGCTAGGACTGATTGAATGTAGATAGTGTCAAGGTCAAATTTCTCCCCACGTCGCTCTAACACTTTCTTGAGTAAGTCTTGCAGGGCTCCAAAGTCTGTGGGAAGGTTCACTGACATTAATTGTATTCTATCTACAGCCTCCATTACCGAGAAGGTGACCTTTCTTCCATTCTAATGTCCTACCCAGACCACATGTTGTAAGGCAGTGGTCAGAATAGTCGGCTGCTCCTATCTTGAGAATTGCATTGTATATTCAATGTTAGGATACACCCTAACTGGTTCTACAGGCGGTAGCCTGATTACTGGGGTTTCTGCCACGGTTTGGTTTGCACTGGTGCTAGTGACTGTACTTTCTTGGAGTGACTGTCGTTCAGTATGTTTAGGGTCTCGGGTAGGGGCCAGGGAGGCCGCCACCACCGCAGGATGCTTCTGCCGTTGTAGATCTTTATTCGGCCTTTCTCCCCGGTTTGGGGAAGGGGGAGCTGTGTTATTTTCCGGGAAATCAGTTTGCATACATCTGTCCACCATAAAGGGATGTGTTTGAATTTCTTTCTCTACTGTCGTAATTTTTATGGTGCCCAAAAGCGACCTTAAAAATTCCCTAAATCTATTAGCCCTCACAGCATCCCTCCTCCTTTTACTTGGGGACTTGCGTTTAAGCATCCTGTTAACTGATCCCTGCTAAGCCGTAGTCAATTCTAGAAATGAGGCGTTGTTCTAGCATCCGGTAAGTGGGGCAGTTCCTTCCTGTGGCACCACAGGATTTTTTCCCGCGATTTTTACACGGAATGCAGACCCCTGTTGCTTTACATTTTTTACGGTTGTGTCCACTCTCGCCGCACCTGGAGCAAGCCGACCCCCTGGTGCAGTGCCTCAGAATGTGGTCCAGGTCGCCACAATTATGGTAACAAGGTACCACGATATAATCTCTGGTGGGGACTGCTGCAGCTCGCCCACTGACCTCGCCCCTAGGTCAAGGGCACTCCCAAGCTGCTGGGTTCAACACGCCGTTGCCAGCGCACTGGTCCCCCTCGGTGGCCCCGTCATCGACGATTTCACGCGACGCTCCTCGGCAAGTGCACCCCGCACTCCGGAGATGCGGATGCACCCTTCGTCCTTCGCCGGCTACTTGCCCGAGTTTCCACCTCTCGGCCAAGGACCCACTAATACTCAGGTGGCGGGTCGGTCCCCCAGTCGTTCGGCGGTCTGGACCCATATAACCTGGCCCAGGCGATGTCACCACCTCCTGGGTTTGGCAGAACATTCCCTGGTTACTCAGGGGCGCGGCGAAGCACCCTTGTCGCCTCGCGCCGCGATCCCACGCCGACAAACGAAGTCACCGGCATGCAGAGCACCTGTTTGTCTGTGCCCCGCGAACAGAAGGGACAGATGTTCGGTCCTTCAAATCAAATGGCTCTGAGCACTATGGGACTTAACATCTGCGGTCATCAGTCCCCTAGAACTTAGAACTACTTAAACCTAACTAACCTAAGGACAACACACGCATCCATGCCCTAGGCAGGATTCGAACCTGCGACTGTAGCAGTCGCACGGTTCTGGACTGAGCGCCTAGAACCGCTAGAACACCGCGGCCGGCATTCGGTCCCTTGACACAGCTCCCCCTGTGCCATGCACCCTTCGCTTTCATATCGGGTTGGGTCGCAGCTCTCCCTTTTGTCGCTAGGCAAAATTTCAAGCTTAACGTCTGGCACCACAGGAAGGCGGAAAGAGCCACTTGGGAAGAAGAGGCTATGAGAGACGCATCACTTCCCCTTGTGAGGACTGCCGCGGCACGCCCGACTAGAAGCGATACGCCCCAGTGCGAGATTCCGTGCCTTACGGCGCGCCGGCAACGGGCGGGGCAGCGCCGAACCCGCTGCCAAGCTTCCGACCTCACGCCAGGCGGCGGTTGCAGAACAAGCGGCGAGCACCGAGAGACGGCGGCAGCGGCGGCGGCGGTAGAAGAAGCGGCGAGTACCAAGAGACGGCGGCAGCAGAAGAAGCGGCGAGCACCGAGAGACGGCGGCATCAGTGGCGGCGGCAGAAGAAGCGGCGAGCACCGAGAGACGGCGGCAGCAGCGGCGGCAGAAGAAATGGCAAGCACCGAGAGACGGCGGAAGCGGCGGCGGCGGCACAAGAAGCGGCGAGCACCTAGAGACGGCGGGAGCGGCGGCGGCAGCAGAAGAAAAGGCGAGCACCGAGAGACGACGTTAGCGGCGACGGCAGAAGAAGCGGCAAGCACCTAGAGACGGCAGCAGCTGTGGGAGCGGCAGAAGAAGCGGCGAGCACCGAGAGTCGGTGGCAGCGGCGGCGACAGAAGAAGCGTCGAGCACCGAGAGACGGCAGCAGCGGCGGCGACAGAAGAAGCGGCGAGCACCGAGAGACGGCAGCAGCGGCGGCGGCAGAAGAAGCGGCGAGCGCCGAATGACGGCGGCAGCGGCGTCGGCGGCAGAAGAAGCGGCGAGCACCGAGAGATGGCGGCAGCGGCAGTGGCGGTTGTGGCAGAAGCAGCGAGCACCGAGAGACGGCGGCGGCGGAGGCGGCGGCAGAAGAAGCAGCGAGCACCGAGAGACGGCGGCAGAAGAACCGGCGAGCACCGAGAGATTGCGGCAGCGGAGGTGGGGGCAGAAAAGCAGCGAGCACCGAGAGACGGCGGCAGAAGAAGCGGCGATCACCGAGAAACGGCGGCAGCGGTGGCGGCGGCAGAAGAAGCGGCGAGCACCGAGAGACGGCGACCAGGTGGCGGCGGCAGAAGAAGCGGCGAGCACCGAGAGACGGCAACCAGGTGGCGGCGGCGGCGGCGGCAGTGGCGGCGGCGGCGGCAAGCACCGGAAGCCGGCGACCAGACGACGGCGGCGGCGGCAGGCAGCAGTGACGGCCTGCAGACGGGCAACAACACGACAGGCACAGTTGGGGCTCTTCCACGTCGAAGATACACCCTGAGAGTAGCCCAGGCAGTGCGAGTCCTCGATGAGGAAGTGAGGGAATCCAACCCTCGAATATGATTCTCTCTCTCTTTTTTTTTTTTTTTTTTTTTTTTTTACTTTATTGTTATTTTAAAACCTGTACAACTCAGGTAGGCTGGCAGCGGCACACTACGCCACTCTTCAGCCATAGCGTTTTACAAGAGTATAAAACATGGTGAATGACAAAGAACAAAGTGACGGGCAAAAGAGAGAGGTCACAGAGACATAAAAAACACGGAGTCGTTCACATGTGACGATAACAACACGAAAACACGTCGGCACGGCGCACAAAACACTGATGAGTCCGACGGCACAAGTGAACGTAGGAGTGGGACGGCGGACACCAAAAACACTATACGACGTCACACACACGAGACACAAAAGGCGACGATCTCCGGCGCGCGAATGTTCACTATACGTGTGCGAGTCCGGGGACCTGCCAAGAGAGGAGGAGGAGGAAGGGGAGTGGGAGAGCGAGAGGGGAGAGCAGAGATGCCACGGGCAGGCGAGATAGGGGGGAGGGAGGAAGGGGGACAGGAAGCCCGGGGGAAGAGGGGGAAGGGAGGGGACAGGGAGACGGAAAAAGAAGGGAAGAGAAGAGAAGGGAGGGAGGGTGCCGAAAGGAAAGGACACGGGAAGTGGGGGGTGGGGCAGGGTCAAAGTTGATAGGAGGGGTAGATGGAGGGGACGAGGACATCATCAGGGAGAGGGAGCTGGCGGAAGCCACCTTGGGAGAGGGTATGGAGGGTGGAGAGATGGAGACCGGGTGGGACGTGAGAATACAGGCGCGGCAGCGGGCGGGGGTGGGAGAGGATCGGGGAAATGAGCGGGTGAGGAGGATCAAGTTTACGTGAGGTGTACAGGATACGTATCCTTTCAAGGAAAAGGAGGAGGTGGGGGAAGGGGATGAGATCATACAGGATCCGCGTGGGGGAGGGGAGACGGATGCGATAGGCAAGGCGGAGAGCATGGCGTTCAAGGATTTGGAGGGATTTATAGAAGGTAGGGGGGGCGGAGAGCCAGGCTGGATGGGCGTAACAAAGGATAGGGCGGATGAGGGATTTATAGGTGTGGAGGATTGTGGAGGGGTCCAGACCCCACGTGCGGCCGGAAAGGAGCTTGAGGAGACGGAGTCGGGAACGTGCCTTGGCTTGGATTGTCTGGAGATGGGGAGTCCAGGAGAGGCGACGGTTGAGGGTGACGCCAAGGTACTTAAGGGTGGGAGTGAGGGCGATAGGACGGCCATAGACGGTGAGATAGAAATCAAGGAGGCGGAAGGAAGGGGTGGTTTTGCCTACAATGATCGCCTGGGTTTTGGAGGGATTGACCTTGAGCAACCACTGGTTGCACCAAGCGGTGAACCGGTCAAGATGGGATTGGAGAAGGCGTTGGGAGCGTTGCAGGGTGGGGGCAAGGGCGAGGAAGGCGGTGTCATCGGCAAACTGGAGGAGGTGGACGGGGGGCGACGGCGGCGGCATGTCCGCCGTGTACAAAAGGTACAGAAGGGGGGAGAGGACGGAGCCTTGGGGCACACCGGCGGAGGGGAAAAAGGTGTAGGAATCGGTGTTATGGATGGTGACATAGGAAGGACGGCGAGAGAGAAAGGAACCGATCAGACGGACGTAGTTAATGGGAAGGGCAAAGGTTTGGAGCTTAAAGAGGAGACCGGAATGCCAGACGCGGTCATAAGCGCGTTCGAGGTCAAGTGAGAGGAAGATGGCGGAGCGACGGGAATTAAGCTGTTCGGAAAGGAGATGAGTGAGGTGAAGGAGAAGATCGTCGGAAGAGAAGGATGGCCGAAAGCCACACTGGGTGACGGGAAGGAGGCGGTGCTGGCGGAGATGCTGGTGGATGCGGCGGGTGAGGATAGATTCTAGGACCTTGCTGAAGACCGAGGTAAGGCTGATGGGACGGTAGGAGGAGACGGCGGACGGCGGTTTGCCAGGTTTAAGGAACATGAGGATACGGGAGGTTTTCCACAGGTCGGGGTAGTAACCGGTGGACAGGACTACATTGTAGAGCCTGGCCAGGGTGGAGAGGAAAGAGACAGGAGCTTCACGAAGGTGACGGTAGGTGGCACGATCGTGACCAGGAGCGGTGTTGCGTTTTGTGCGGAGGGTAGCAATGAGATCCTGTGTAGTGATAGGGGCATTGAGTTCCGTGTGTGTAATGTTGTCCAAGTACTGGAAGCCAGGAGCGAGGGGAGGGGAAGAGGTGTCAGTTCGATCGCGGATATCCGGGAAGAGGGAGTAATCGAACTGGGGATCATCGGGGACGGAAAATACATTGGAGAGGTAGGAGGCAAAGTGATTGGCCTTACTAAGGGAGTCAGGGAAAGGGTGATCATCATGGAGAAGAGGATAATAGGGGGAGGGTTTAGTTCCGGTAAGGCGACGGAAGGCCGACCAGAACTTGGACGAGTTGATTGGTAGGGTTGCATTTAAACGGGTGCATGTCTGTCGCCAGTCCCGGCGTTTCTTAGCCGCGAGCAAATTACGAACGTGTCGCTGGAGTTGCTGGTGGCGTCGTAGTGTGTCCGGGTCACGCGTGCGGAGGAAGGCACGGTAGAGACGACGGGATTCACGGAGGAGGAGAACGGCCTGTGGGGGTAAGGTAGGACGGTGGGGGTGGATGGCGACAGTAGGAACGTGGGCCTCCACGGCCTCAGACAAGGTCCGCTGGAGAAAGGAGGCGGCATGGGTGACATCGTCAGGGTGGTGGTAGGTGAGAGGGTGGCTATCAACCTGGGTGGAAAGGGTATCCCGGTAGGCATTCCAGTCGGCTCGGGAATAGTCGTGGACATACTTAGGGGGAGGGTCAGCACGAGGGTCGGGGCGAGGGCGACGACCGTCTGAAACGGTGAGGAGGACAGGGAGATGGTCGCTACCAATAGGCTCCAGGACATCCACCGTTATGCGGCCAAGGAGGTTGGGGGAGGAGAGGATAACATCAGGAGTGGAGTTGGATTCAGGACGGGTATGCCGGGGGATGGGGACGAGGTTACCTTGAAGGGTGGAGAGGAACCGATGCCATCGCCGTAACTGGGCAGCGGAACGACTATGGATGTTGAGGTCAGCGGCGATCACGTAGGAGGAAAAGGTACGATCGACGTGGGAGAGGAAGTCGAAGGGAATAGGAGCGTTGGGGCGGACATAGATGGTGGCGCAGGTAACGGTAAGGCCGGGGAAGAAGAGACTAAGGATCAGGTGTTCGGTGGGGTCGGGAAGGAGAGGTTGGAGCCGAACGGGGATCTGGCGGTGGTGACCAATGGCAACTCCGCCACGCGCAATCGAGAGGGGATTATCGGAGCGGTGGAGGAGGTAGGGCGAAGTGTGGACTGTGTGGTGGGGTTGCAGGAAGGTTTCATTGAGGAGGAAGGCATCCACGCGGTGGGTGGCAAGGGTGTGCAGGAACAGGTTTTTGTTGGCGGGAAGAGAGCGGATGTTGTTGAAAAGGATACGTTGCTGTCGCGCCATGACTGGGATTTAAACGAGGGTGTCAAGACGGGAGAAGGTGAAATGGGCCTGGTTGTTGGAGTAGGTGGCGTACATCTTGAGTTGGAAGATGGAACGGGCAGCAAGGGAGATCTGCTGGAGGGTGTGAGGGCGCTGAAAGGGATGAACATTCTGGAGGACGATGGTGAGGAACCTGATGATGTCCTCAGCGGTGGGTGGGGGACGAAGGGAATTGCCAGGAGGGGTGGGGGCGTCCAGAGGACGGACAGGTACGGTGAGTTCAGGAGTGGTTGGAGGGGGTCGGGCTTTACACTTTTGGGAGTAGGTGGGATGAGGGAGATTGCAGGTATTACAGGAGGGAGGGGATTGGAGGTTAGGGCACTGCCGGAGGAAGTGCGCCTGCCGACAATGCGGGCAGGTGGGGGCCTCGCGGCACTCAGCTGTGGGGTGCGCATTATAGCGCAGACACCTCTGGCAGCGCAGGGATTGAGGAGGGGAACGGGAAGGGTCGACCTTATACCGCTGGTGGAAGAGGAGGGCACCCTCCTTCAGGAGACGGTCAATGGAGGGGGCGTCCTCAGAGAAAACCCGCATAAGGCGGGTGGGGCCGGCCGAGTTGAAAATGCGGCGGACCGCCTGCACCTCCAGCGTGGGATGGGCCTGGAGCTCCGCCAACACCTCCTCCTCCATGATCGACGGACTGAGCCGCGTGATCACGGCGGTGAGGGTCGGCGGGCGACGCGGGGGTTGGGGTTGGCGGGTAGGAGATGGAGAAGGAGCAGGGGTAAGGGAGGCGTTGGGACCAAAACGGGTGATGGGGAGACGGGAGAGGATGTCAGTATGGAGGGTTGGGCTGGGGGAGGAGATGAGAACAGAATCTCGGCGAGGAGTGAGGAGGGAGATGGGGGCACCAGGACAATGCTGGCGAAGGAAGAGGGTGAGGTTCCGGGCTTCAAGGAGAGAGGGATCAGGACGGGAGAGGAGGTAGCGGTAGGAGGAAGGGGGAGAGGAGGAGGATGAGGGGGCAGGGACAGGCGGGGAGACTTCCATGGCATCATGGGTGGGGGAAGGAGGACGAGGCGCAGCCTTTTTGGAAGCAGAGGAAGCAGGGGTGCCACCAGGGCGCTTGACGGCGGTGGAGGAGGTGTGGGGGATGGGAACAACGGGAATGTGGCGGGGAGGGGCAGGTCCCGGGGCCGGAGTCGGCGCCGGAGATGGTGACGGTGACGGTGAAGGCGAAGGCGACGACGACGATGACGATGACGGTGGCAGTGGCGGCGGTGATGGCGAAGGTGACGGGGAGAGCTGGGCGTGGGCAGTGGCCCGACGGGCCATCACCCGAGCTGGAGCTGCAGTGACAGGCTGGGGGAGTGGGGGGAAGGGATCAGAACGAGAGGAGCGGGAGGAAGAAGTGGGAGAGGGGGCGACAAAGATAGAGGGTGAAGGGAGAGTGAGGAGAGGTGGAATGGAAGGAGGGGGGTGGGACTGGGCACACCAAGTTATAGTGGTGGAGGCGGCGGAAGGGGAGGTATAGACAATGGCGGTGGTGGTAGTAGTGACAGTGGTGGTGGGGGTGGACATGACGGGAAAGAGAAACAAGAACGAACAGAACGAAGAGGAGAGGACAGAAACTGGGGACAGACAAAGACGAAGACGGATGAAGACGAAGACGGCCGTAGACCAGGGTCAGGACGGCGGCACCGGACGGCGGCGGCGGGCACCGGACGGCGGCGGCGGTGGCGGCGGCGGCGGCGGCGAGCCCCGGCAGGCGGCGGCGGCGGCGGCGACCAGGCGGGGGCGGCGAGCCCCGGCAGGCGGCGACGGCTGCGGCGGCTGCAAGGACCGGAAGGCGGCGACCAAGCGGCGGCGGCGGTGACGGCAAGCAGACGACACGGCAGGGATCTTCCACGTCGAAGGCGCACCCTGAGAGTAGCCCAGGCAGTGAAACTCTTCCATGAAGAAGAGAGGGAATCCAACCCTCGAATGCGAGGTTTCTCTCTCTCATTACAGCTCCTTTTATACACGATTGTCATGCGTAGTCACTGACGTTTTGCTGTCCAGCGCCATCTGTCGGACATTTTGTGGGTTATTAAGTTTTCAAATTTATACCGACTTTTTGATCACGCGGTACTTTAGCTGTGTATGTATGACAGCTGTGTAAGCCACTGGCATGTATCTGAATTCCCAGACCAGAAAATAAGAATTTGTAAAATACACAAGTATTTTTTTTATTTTTTACATGTTTTCACAGTTTCTCCCTTTGCATTTTGTGATAGCCTATTAATCCATTCATGTACTCTTTCATTTTTTCTGTCTATGGTTTTAAAGTTAAATATTTATTTGTTCATTTTAAAGACGAAAGCCTACTATATTCACTGATAATAAAATTCCTTGCATTGAATTCAAATTCCCACCAATAATTTATTAATAACTAGCGACTGAGACACTGTTTTTACTTCATTTTCAATTTATGGGTATACCACATTCCTTGTTTTTGAACAGACAACTTCTTAAAGACTTTTACAGCAGAAAGAAACAGAACTAAATACTAGAACCAGAATACATCGAAAGTTGCCTGTATCTTAAGTGCATGTACTTAATCATAAACCGACTTTTATTCCTAACAACAAACAGTAAAAACAGTAAGTATAAAGATATACTGAGATATTTAACTACTTAAGTATGACTGTGCTCGGCTATACTGGTTGAACTTCCAGAATACAGAATTCATATAACCTAAACCAGCTAAACTGTAGAACTGCCAGGGCAAGAAAACGAAACACTGTTTTCTTCGGCACTTATGCAGTTAAGATTTGATACATCAGTCAAAATGTCGCTGACCTTCCTTACTGCTTCAGTGCCTATTCTTTGTTAGCACACTTAACCTCTTTTATGAAATAACAAACCAAATACTCATTCTTGAACTTGAAGAAAGAGTAACGTTATCTCTGCGAATACTTGACAACCATTTCTTCCTCATTGCTTCATCCTCCGGAAATTTAAACACGGTTACTTTTGGTCCACCATCGTAATTTCCTCTACAATTCGGCACAGAGCAACGATACGGCATTTTGCAGGCAACGAAATTTTCACAGGCGAGAAAAGCAGATCACCAGTTTAGTGCAAAGAAACTAAACAACCAAATCACGTACGCTAATGCAGGAACACCATTCACTGTAATAGTAAACTGACGCGAAACACGCCGCACGACTATTTACAAGCACTGTTCATCTACATCTACATTGATACTCCGCAAGTCACCAAACGGTGTGTGGCGGAGGGCACTTTACGTGCCACTGTCATTACCTCCCTTTCCTGTTCCAGTCGCGTATGGTTCGCGGGAAGAACGACTGTCTGAAAGCCTCCGTGCGCGCTCTAATCTCTCTAATTTTACATTCGTGATCTCCTCGGGAGGTATAAGTAGGGGGAAGCAATATATTCGATACCTCATCCAGAAACGCACCCTCTCGAAACCTGGCGAGCAAGCTACACCGCGATGCAGAGCGCCTCTCTTGCAAAGTCTGCCACTTGAGTTTATTAAACATCTCCGTAACGCTATCACGGTTACCAAATAACCCTGTGACGAAACGCGCCGCTCTTCTTTGGATCTTCTCTATCTCCTCCGTCAGACCGATCTGGTACGGATCCCACACTGATGAGCAATACTCAAGTATAGGTCGAACGAGTGTTTTGTAAGCCACCTCCTTTGTTGATGGACTACATTTTCTAAGCACTCTCCCAATGAATCTCAACCTGGTACCCGCCTTACCAACAATTAATTTTATATGATCATTCCACTTCAAATCGTTCCGCACGCATACTCCCAGATATTTTACAGAAGTAACTGCTACCAGTGTTTGTTCCGCTATCATATAATCATACAATAAAGGATCCTTCTTTCTATGTATTCGCAATACATTACATTTGTCTATGTTAAGGGTCAGTTGCAACTCCCTGCACCAAGTGCCTATCCGCTGCAGATCTTCCTGCATTTCGCTACAATTTTCTAATGCTGCAACTTCTCTGTATACTACAGCATCATCCGCGAAAAGCCGCATGGAACTTCCGACACTATCTACTAGGTCATTTATATATATTGTGAAAAGCAATGGTCCCATAACACTCCCCTGTGGCACGCCAGAGGTTACTTTAATGTCTGTAGACGTCTCTCCATTGATAACAACATGCTGTGTTCTGTTCGCTAAAAACTCTTCAATCCAGCCACACAGCTGGTCTGATATTCCGTAGGCTCTTAGTTTGTTTATCAGGCGACAGTGCGGAACTGTATCGAACGCCTTCCGGAAGTCAAGAAAAATAGCATCTACCTGGGAGCCTGTATCTAATATTTTCTGGGTCTCATGAACAAATAAAGCGAGTTGGGTCTCACACGATCGCTGTTTCCGGAATCCATGTTGATTCCTACACAGTAGATTCTGGGTTTCCAGAAATAACATGATACGCGAGCAAAAAACATGTTCTAAAATTCTACAAGAGATCGACGTCAGAGATATAGGTCTATAGTTTTGCGCATCTGCTCGACGACCCTTCTTGAAGACTGGGACTACCTGTGCTCTTTTCCAATCATTTGGAACCCTCCGTTCCTCTAGAGACTTGCGGTACACGGCTGTTAGAAGGGGGGCAAGTTCTTTCGCGTACTCTGTGTAGAATCGAATTGGTATCCCATCAGGTCCAGTGGACTTTCCTCTATTGAGTGATTCCAGTTGCTTTTCTATTCCTTGTACACTTATTTCGATGTCAGCCATTTTTTCGTTTGTGCGAGGATTTAGAGAAGGAACTGCAGTGCGGTCTTCCTCTGTGAAACAGCTTTGGAAAAAGGTGTTTAGTATTTCAGCTTTACGCGTGTCATCCTCTGTTTCAATGCCATCATCATCCCGTAGTGTCTGGATATGCTGTTTCGAGCCACTTACTGATTTAACGTAAGACCAGAACTTCCTAGGATTTTCTGTCAAGTCGGTACATAGAATTTTACTTTCGAATTCAATGAACGCTTCACGCACAGCCCTCCTTACGCTAACTTTGACATCGTTTAGCTTCTGTTTGTCTGAGAGGTTTTGGCTGCGTTTAAACTTGGAGTGGAGCTCTCTTTGCTTTCGCAGTAGTTTCCTAACTTTGTTGTTGTACCACGGTGGGTTTTTCCCGTCCCTCACAGTTTTACTCGGCACGTACCTGTCTAAAACGCATTTTACGATTGCCTTGAACTTTTTCCATAAACACTCAACATTGTCAGTGTCGGAACAGAAATTTTCGTTTTGATCTGTTAGGTAGTCTGAAATCTGCCTTCTATTACTCTTGCTAAACAGATAAACCTTCCTCCCTCTTTTTATATTCCTATTAACTTCCATATTCAGGGATGCTGCAACGGCCTTATGATCACTGATTCCCTGTTCTGTACATACAGAGTCGAAAAGTTCGGGTCTGTTTGTTATCAGTAGGTCCAAGATGTTATCTCCACGAGTCGGTTCTCTGTTTAATTGCTCGAGGTAATTTTCGGATAGTGCACTCAGTATAATGTCACTCGATGCTCTGTCCCTACCACCCGTCCTAAACATCTGAGTGTCCCAGTCTATATCTGGTAAATTGAAATCTCCACCTAAGACTATAACATGCTGAGAAAATTTATGTGAAATGTATTCCAAATTTTCTCTCAGTTGTTCTGCCACTAATGCTGCTGAGTCGGGAGGTCGGTAAAAGGAGCCAATTATTAACCTAGTTCGGTTGTTTAGTGTAACCTCCACCCATAATAATTCACAGGAACTATCCACTTCTACTTCACTACAGGATAAACTACTACTAACAGCGACGAACACTCCACCACCGGTTGCATGCAATCTATCCTTTCTAAACACCGTCTGCACCTTTGTAAAAATTTTGGCAGAATTTATCTCTGGCTTAAGCCAGCTTTCTGTACCTATAACGATTTCAGTATCGGTGCTTTCTATCAGCGCTTGAAGTTCCGGTACTTTACTAACGCAGCTTCGACAGTTGACAATTACAATACAGATTGCTGCTTGGTCCCCGCATGTCCTGACTTTGCCCCGCACCCGTTGAGGCTGTTGCCCTTTCTGTACTTGCCCAAGGCCATCTAACCTAAAAAACCGCCCAGCCCACGCCACACAACCCCTGCTACCCGTGTAGCCGCTTGTTGCGTGTAGTGGACTCCTGACCTATCCAGCGGAACCCGAAACCCCACCACCCTATGGCGCAAGTCGAGGAATCTGCAGCCCACACGGTCGCAGAACCGTCTCAGCCTCTGATTCAGACCCTCCACTCGGCTCTGTACCAAAGGTCCGCCGTCAGTCCTGTCGACGATGCTGCAGATGGTGAGCTCTGCTTTCATCCCGCTAGCGAGACTGGCAGTCTTCACCAAATCAGATAGCCGCCGGAAGCCAGAGAGGATTTCCTCCGATCCATAGCGACACACATCATTGGTGCCGACATGAGCGACCACCTGCAGATGGGTGCACCCTGTACCCTTCATGGCATCCGGAAGGACCCTTTCCACATCTGGAATGACTCCCCCCGGTATGCACACGGAGTGCACATTGGTTTTCTTCCCCTCTCTTGCTGCCATTTCCCTAAGGGGCCCCATTACGCGCCTGACGTTGGAGCTCCCAACTACCAGTAAGCCCACCCTCTGCAACTGCCCAGATCTTGCAGACTTTCACTGTTCCGTGAAACCGTTGAAGAAGGGATTATATGTGCAGCCATCTTGTGACGTCACGCACTACTTCGACAGCCTTTCTTTTACAGGGAGTACTGGCAGTGGCAGCTCCCCCCAGGGCGTCATTGTCCACCACATGGGGCAAAGCTGGTTGAGGTGCCGGCGGACGGCGGAACCGTCGGCCCACTGGAGAGACGCCATCGCCCGGCCACACGGCTCAGTGATGATGGATGAGAGAAGGTCCGCGCCAGACCACATGCCCAACCCGAAAGGAGTGCGCCGGCGTGCGGGCGGGAGGGTGAGAATCCTCAGCAACTAGGATAGATAATGAAGAGTTGAATGGTCGACCATAAAGTATCTACGCTGGACTGTTACCGTCATGGGGGGCGGCGTGGTATGTAGCCGAAAAAACGAAGCACAGCCTGGTCGTGCAGGTGATGGCTCAGTAACTTATCGAGTTGGGTCTTGAATGTCTACACAAAACATTCTGCTCGGCCGTTTGACACAGGGTGAAATGGGGCGGTATGAATGAGGGAAATTGCATTGGCAATACAGAGTTGCTTAAACTCGGTTGATGTAAACTGTGGACCGTTATCCATAAAAATTGTTTTGGGGAGTCCATCGACAGCAAAGAGGCGCTGCAGAATTTTTACAGTCTCAGCAGAAGTGGTGTTCATCATGCAGTAGACATAAGGGTATCCCAACCTGGAGTCGATCGGTATGAGCCACTGGGAACCAAGAAACCGCCCTGAGAAATTCAAATAGAGACATTACCATGGAGAAGCTGCATCTAGCCACGAAAAATACTGGTTTGGGGGTGCTGCCAGATGTGTTTGGCACGTGGTGCAGGCTGACACGAAGGAGGCAATTATTTATCCAAACTACGCCAGTAAAGGTGTTGGCCGGCCAACTGTTTGGTGAGGGCGATGCCAGAATGGCCTGTGTGGAGGAGGTCGAGGACGTAGCAGCGCGATGTCTGTGGTATGACCACCGTGGGACATCACAATCACTATGCAAAAGGATGACGCCACTGCAGAAAAAGAGACTGTGCCGACGATCCCAAAAATGCTGGACCTCTGCATCATGGATGCTATGATAGCTGGTCGGTCAACCCACAGCGATTTGGCGGCAGAGAGCTTGCCGTGTCAGATACTCAGCGGTGGCTTGCCGAATCGCATTGGCATCCAATGGAAACACATCCAGAGCTGTGTCCATGTCTGGTTCCACATGGAAACAAACCAAGGAGCACACGTCAAATTCATGGTCCTCCCCAGCAGACAGAAGGGACAGAAAATCTGCGTGCCATTCAGAGGTGCGGTAGACAATATCAAGTCGAGCGCCACCAGGAAGAGCTCCCAGCGCTGGAGGCGGCGCGAAGTCTGGGTGGGCACTGCAGCACCTGGGTGAAACAAAGAAATCAAAGGTTTGTGTTCGGTCTGCAGCGTGAAATAAAGATCATACACGAAATCGTAGAATTTCGTCAGGGCAAAAACCAGCACCAAACCTTCCTTTTCAATTTGCCTATATTTAGTTTGAGCGTCGGTCAATTTATTAGATGCGAAAGCCACTGGCCTCTCAACGCTGTCGACCACTTGTGAGAGGACCACACCAAGGCCATAGTCCGAGGCATCAGCAGCGACGATGAGGGGCAAGGAAGGATCGTAAGCGGCCAGACAAGGACAGCAGGAGGGGGCTGACTTGAGACGTGTGAAAGCCTGCTCATACACCGTGTCCTAAACCCAACGCACACCCTTGCGCAACCGGTGGTGTGGGGATAAAACGCCGATAATAGTTGATTTTACCGAGGACAGACTGCAGTTGCTTCACGTTACTGGGAGGAGGCAGGTTTTGAATCACCTCGAGATACTCCTTAGACCCTTGTAGGCCGCGGGAATCAGTTGCGAACCCCTAGATAGCTGACCTCTCACACGGATAAGTCACTGTTTTCTTTCCAGTAACGCAGGTTAGCCTCGGAAAAAACCTGAAACAGCCTATCTAGCTTGTCCGCGTCGTACACCACAGACGAGCCACCGACGATGACATCGTCCAGATAATTGGCTATCGTGGGCACCTCGCTTGTGAGGGGTTCCAAATAATGTTGGAAAATGGAGGGGGTGCTGGAAATGTCAAACTGGAGGCTGTTGTACCGGAAAAGGTCACACAAGGTATTGATGACTAGGATCTGCTGCGATTCCTCATCAAACGGCAGCTGCAAATAAGCATTCCGTAAATCAATTTTGGCGAAAAATGGTCGAGCCCGCAAGACGTGTGAGTATGCCATCCACCGATTGGACAGGATAGGCATCTATGATGGACTGAGAATTTACCATGACCTTAAAATCGCCACAGATGCGTAAAGCACCGTTCGGCTTCTCGACTATCACGATAGGCGTTGCCCAGCGACTGTGCGTGACGGGACAAAGGATGCCTTCGTCTTGTAAGCGGCAAAGTTCTAAATGCAGCCTGTTTCGGAGAGCGAAGGGGACCAGGCGGGCCTTAAAAAAAACGAGGAACAGCAGAGGGAGAAGCTGAACATGCGCGGTGAAGCCCTTCACCGTTAGCGTGGAGGATGCGAACAACGTTTTGTATTTGCTGAGCAATGGGCCAAGGAGGGTATCCGATGAGGGAATGAGACACTGCCTGTACCTGCACTGATAAGCCCAGATGACCAAAAATGTCCATACCGAGAAGGCTAATAGTGCCATGGGATCCGACCACCAAAAACTGAGCGGCGAAGGAACGACTGTTGTAAGAGATTTGTGTGGAAAAAACGCCGTCCACTGATATAGTGTGATTACGTAAACTACTCAAGGCGGGAGTGTACGGGGATAAAGTCAGTGAGCCCAAACGTCGGTATGTGGCACCATCCACAATGGGAATGGATGATGCCGTGTCAGATCGGAAGACCACCGGAATATGCGCGACCTCCAAGGTAAGGAGAAAACGGGCACCCGACTGTGGAGTGATGGAGAATACTTGGCATCCAGGTCTTGAGGTGACGATTCGTGAGGAGCCTGTGCATCCGCAGGAAGCGTGGCATCTACTCGATGTTTCTGCGAAACCTGACACACCACTTCGATATGGATCGCTCGGCTGCAATTTTTTTTTTTAAAAAAAGAGATGAGGCCCCTCCACGTCCGCACCAACGTGGTGACCAAACCAAAAGTTCTACTGTCACCTCCGTAAACATGTTAGTTGTCTAGTATGTGGATCACAGGATGCTGGGCTGTGATGTTGTCCGTGCGTCTGGGTAAGGCTACGCATTAACACGGTCCATCAGGTGATAGATAGTGGACGAAACGCGAGTGAGGGTAGCGATTTGAAGAGCAGAGGAAAAAAAGTGCCATGGCTCGTGCCGTGGGAAAAAAACCTCTGCGACAGTGGGATGGGTAGTAAGAGCAGTAGTGGCTTACTAGCTGCGATAGTTCATGCAAGGTTGGATTTGTTAGTATAGGTATCATGCATCATTACCATGACAAGCGATGGCGATGTGTCCCAGTTGTTGCTGCTGCTGCATTCCTGGAACAATCAAGATCGTTATACAGTAGTGGAGATCGGCCACAGATCATCTCACTGTGTGGGGGATGTGTGGAGCTTGTTTGCATGCAGTGTACGGTACGGCTTCCCTGTGTGGTGCCAGTTATTCGACAGTGTACTCCAATCCAGCTGGATATCCAGTAATGGGTCTGATTTACAGGGGCTCGCCTGTGCCGTTATGTTTGCGTATGCTTGGCCATAGATGTTATGTCCTTCCAAGTATGTCTTTTGGTCTTTTATGTTTCCATCTATGGTTGTGGTCGTAGTTCCCCAGATTCAGAATAAACGGGTTCTGCGAATGTCGGGAGTTTCTGTATAGTCTTGTGGTGAGTTTGTGGATTACCTCCGTGAGAGTCTCAAGTCGGTATTCCCGGTGAAGGTCCGCGATGCGTGTGTATCGTGGAGCATTGCTTATGATTTTGAGTACTTTGTTTTGTATGAGCTGCAGACGGCGCAGACGTGTAGGCGCAGCGTATCCCCAGACAGGAGCTGCGTACGTCATCAGGGGTCGGATAAGTGTCATGTACATGGACCTCGACACCCTTCTGTTCAGTGTGCTACGCCTGTTGAGCATAGGATAGAGCTGTTTGAGCCTCGCGCTAGCTCGGTTGGTCATGTGTTGTATGTGGTCCCCCCAGAGTAATTTCCGGTCCAGCCAGACACCGAGGTATTTGACTTTCTCACGGAAACGTATTGGGCGTGCATGTAGAGTTATTGGTCTGCAGTGTCGGTGTTTGCGCAGTTGCTTCGGTCTTCTAGTGAACAGAACGGCTTCGCACTTGTCGACGTTTACTCTAACACGCCATTTCTCCAACCAAGGCTCGGCCACTCTGAGTGCAGTCTGTAGGCGTGACGTAATGTTTGATGGTTTCCAATCTTGCGCAAGGATGGCTGTGTCATCCGCGTAGATTGCCATCATTGTGTTGTGTGTGGTTGGGAGATCGTTTATGTAGAGGTTAAACAGCACGGGCCCTAGGATGCTTCCCTGGGGTACTCCCGCGTGTATACCGTGTTGTGTTGATTGTTTTCCCTGCACGTCGGTGTTGAAACTCCTGTCTGTGAGGTATGAGTGTATTAGACGCAGCAGCCCGTCAGGGAATCCCGCGTCGCTGAGTTTGTGGATGAGGCCGTTGTGCCATAGACGGTCGAAAGCCTTTTCGATGTCCAGGAACACTGCCCCTGTAGCTTTGTTTATGTTGAAGCGATGTGTTATATGTTCAACGACCCGTAGGAGTTGTTGTGTTGTGGAGTGGTGATTCCTGAAGCCGAATTGCTCCGGTCTCAGGATGTCATTTGTTATGCAGTGCCTAGTGATGCGTTTGAGAATCACCTTCTCAACAATCTTACTGAGCGAACTCAGAAGGCTGATGGGTCGGTAATTTTGTGGGAGGCTGTGGTCTTTCCCCGGCTTCCTGAACATCAGGACCTTGGCCGTCTTCCAAAAGGCGGGGAAGTGTTGGTGTTTTAGTATGGCATTCGTTATGTGTGTTAGGTACTCAGTTGCTTTAACCGTGAACTCCTGGAGGACACGGTTTTGAATGCCATCATGACCAGGGGCTTTCCTAGCAGCGGAATGCATTATAGCCCAGGAGACTTCGGCTGTGCTAGCATGTCGAATGTCGTCGCGCGATGGTTGGGCTAGAATGCGTGTAACCTCTTGGTCAGTAGCAAGTGTGAACACTGGATCTGATGGTACCAGGTTCGGTGCGAATGACGCTGCGAGTGTTAGAGCCATTAGTTCTGCTTTCTCTTCCGCTGAGTATGCAGGTCCGTCAGGTCCTTGAAGCGTTGGGGTGTATATTTTCTCCCTGGTGAAATGTCGGGCTAGCTGCCACACGCCAGGTCGTGCGGTGTCCAGCCCTTCGAGTTTTTGATTCCATTGTTGTGTTCTATGTGCTTGTATTTTATCGTGTATGATGCCCTGTAGTCTGTTAATGTGCCGTTTGAAGTACGGACGCCTGGTGCGCTGCCATTGTCTCCTGAGGCGATTCCTCATTGAGATTAGGCCCAGGATTTCCTGGGGCAGGGCCGCACTGCGTTGTTGTGAGGTGCGATCAGGTATGGTGCCTGCCATTGCGTCCCGGACGGCGTTAGTGAGGGTTTCCACTGCCTCGTCAATTTGTCCTGTTTCGTTAATTTCGTGTATAGGTGGGATGTGGCTATCAAGCGTTTGCTTGAACAATGTCCAATTCGCACGCCCGTAGTCCAACATCTTGCGTTGTTCTGTGTGCTGCAGTGTTTCCTCAATGTATAGTATTACAGGTTGGTGGTTTGAGGGCAGATCGTTTTCAACGGCAACGTTGAGTGTCGCTGTAATGCCCTCCATGAGGGCCATGTCTATCACGTCTGGCCTGTGTCCCCTCTGATAGGGAATGTGCGTCGGTTCAGCCGGCGCTAGTGTAATGTAGTTTCTACCTAGCGAATGTTCGTACAGTTTTTTGCCGTTGGGATTTCGTATGCGTGAATTCCATTCTGGGTGTTTTGCGTTCAGATCTCCAGCGACTATTACTCGCGGTGAAATGTTGAGTAATGTGCTGATATCGCGTGTTGAGATGCCTACGGGGCTGTTGTATACCGATATCAGCGTGGTGTAGGCTCCGTTGAACTTGACTCTGACGGCCGTAGCCTCAATTTTTTCCAGTTCAGGGAGCTCTATGTTTGTGTGCTCAATGTCTTTGTGTATGACGATTGCAGTTCCACCTGCCACGGCGTCGCCCGGTCGGTCGGTACGATAGACACAATAGCCAGGAAAGTTTAATTGCTTGTGCGGTTTAAGTTTAGTCTCGCTCAGTAGCGCGACAAGGATTCCCTTGCGCTCCATGAACGCGGCAAATTCTGCCCTTTTGTTGTGGATCGAGTCTGCATTCCAGAACAGGATCCGTGATAGTGTATGCGGGTCTGCGTTATGGGCCGGGTGTGGTGTATTATTCATGTAAGAGTGTGAAAGAGTGTTGTGATGGCAGTGTGTATGACAGCCCAGTATTGCCCGGGTTCGGCGCTCATGAGCTGGGTGATGAGTGTAGTGACGGCCATCAACACCTTGGTAAGGATTTGAACGGTCGTGTGTCGGGGGAATAGTGTTTCCAGTATTCCCCCAGGTGGTGTGCTGGTGTTGGGTGCGGCAGCCTGAGGTGCTGTTGTGGAGTTAGCGGCCGCTTGTGCGGGTATTGGTGTGTTGTTGGGAGCGGCATTTGTGCTTTGTGGCAGAGGTTGTGGCGCCTGTGTTACTTCTGTGGTGAGGGGGATGGTAGCGTGAGTTACAGTCTCGGTGTCTTGTTGACTGTTTTCCTGTGTGTTGCTGTTCCGTTGTTGCTGTGTGGCCTGTTGTGGTGATTTCGTGTTCCCCGCCCTGTGTTTGCGTGTGCGTCTATTCCTCCTCTGGGCTTGGGGTTCGGGGGGTTCTTGTGTGGGTGTGTTTTCCTGTATACGATGCGTTTCTTCGCAGCGCGTGATTTCCGGGAGTGGGGTCGTGTTGTTTGGGGGCATAGGTGTTGGTACCGATGCTTGCTGGGTATCAGGTGTTGCCTGTGGTTGTTGTGTGGCTGTTGCAGCAGTTGTTTCACGTGTGTGTGTAGGCCGCTGAGGTTCCGCAGCCTGTGCCGTCCCGCCAGGGCGTGCAACCGTGGCAAACGTTACGCCGTTCCTTACTGGGTTCGGCGCTGGCCTTGGACGTGGTATGTCGTACAGTACCCTACTTATGTCTTGCTTTCGCTTCAGCGCCTGTTTGTATGAGTTGCACTGTCTGAAGTTTGCCGCATGGGGCCCACCGCAGTTGGCACAGCGTCGCTGGTTTGGTTGTATTTGTGTGCATGTGTTGGATCTGTGATTGCCAGCGCATCCGCGGCAGCGAGTTGCCAGGCCGCAGCGGAGGGCCGAGTGGCCGAACCGCTGGCAGTTGTTGCATTGTTGGGGGACGTTGGGTGGTTGGCTGCAAGCCGTACATCTTGCTGGCCAGTGGGGGCACTCCGACCGTTGGTGAGTCCAGAAACAGTCTGGACAGCATAGAAGCTGGGTGAAAGGCTTCCTGTCACAGAGTGAACCAAGAGATCGACGTGGCTCCCGCTCGGCGCTAGGCAACTTGCGAGCAGCGAAAACAGTTGGATCAAGACGCAGAGGTTGTAGCCGGTGAGACTGTTCAAAAGCACGAATGACCGGCAGACAGGTTTCGAGGGACGTGTCCTGTAACTTCAAAATATCAGCCCAAAGACACTCGTCTGGGGCGTGAAACACCACCATGTCGCGAATCAACGAAGAGGCATAAGACTGCTTGCAGGCAACGTTGGCGCACCGGTATTTACAATCACGAGATAGACCCCTGCAGAGTCGTAATCCATTCCAGATAAGTCTAACCTGGGAACTTTCGACAAGAAAAGGAAGTCTGATGGGCTGACATGACGTGTATTTGTGCGTCAGAGTAATCAAAAAGGCAGCCGTTAATGTGAGTAAACTGTGTGGCTGATCCCGGTGGAGGTTCGAGTCCTCCCTCGGGCATGAGTATGTGTGTGTTTGTCTTTAGGATAATTTAGGTTAAGTAGTGTGTAAGCTTAGGGACTGATGACCTCAGCAGTTAAGTCCCATATTAAAAAGAAAAGAAAAACAATGTATGTAAATGAGAGATCTCGAGGGGACTGCTCAGGGTACAACTGCTGAATTAAACGATACACCTGTAGACGGACTGTTGATAAAAAAGAGCCCGACTTCGATTTTCGTCGTGGATCTCATGTGCCAGTAAATGTTCCAGCCGTTCGACATAATTTGACCATGGTTTGACAGACCTATCGAAAGCCGGAAACGTCAGTGGAGCCACGTGCAAAGTGTACAATTTACCTGCGATGGAATCAACTCCATGAACTACCTCTTGCAACGCTGGGGAGTGAGAGCGAATTTGTGAAAGCGTGAGCGTTGCCTGAATCTGCTGTAGACTTTCCACCAAGGACTGAAGAAGCTCCTCGGAGGAGGCCATTCCGTTCGAAAATGGAAGTTTTATCCTCGTCTCCAGTAACTGTAGTGTCCTGCGGTCAGCAGGAAAGAACTAACAGTCAATTTTAACACACTTTATTAAAGGAAAACGCCTTCTTGGCGTACACTAAGTGCTAAATGCAACAGCAAACAGAAAAAAACCCACAATACTTGCGGTGGCAAACCAGATAAGGAAACAAGACAGTGTAAGAAAATAGTGACGAAAATCTACTCTACAAAATACGACGCGCTCCTACAATGCTACGGCGAGTTAGTACAATGCTAGAGGCCGGCGTAAGTACTGGCCGGAGCTGTTCCTAGCGGTTGGTAAACGCTGCCAGTCTGACGGTTTTTTTTCTTTATTGTTATTTTAAAACCTGTACAACAGGCAGGCTGTCAGCAGCATTCTACGCTGCTCTTCAGCCATAGAATACACAATGAGAAAAAACAGTAAGAATACACGAAAGTTACAGACCGGTGGGCAATAAAACAGGAGACACACAAAGACAAACACGGAGCCGTTCACACTCGACGACAATCCACACTGCAAACTGTTGGCACGACACACAAACACTGAAGACGGCGATGGCACAGGTGAACGATGGAGTGCGACGGTGAACACTGAACACCAAACACGACAGCACACACGAGACACTGATGGCGATGATCTCCGGCGCGCGAAAGTCCACGTAGCGTGTGCGAGTCCGGGGACCTGCCAAGAGGGGAAGAAGGGTGAGGGGAGAACAAAGATGCCAATGGCTGAGGAGATGGGAGGAGGAGTAGAGGGACAGGGGAGGGGAAGCCCAGAGGAGGAGTGGGGAGAAATGGAGGAGGGAGGGAGGGTGCCCAAAGGAACAAACACAGGAAGAAAGAGGGAGGATCAATGTTGGTAGGAGGGGTATATGGAGGGGAGGAGGGCATCATCAGGGAGGGGGAGCTGGCGGAAGCCACCTTGGGAGAGAGTAAGGAGGGTGAAGAGATGGAGACCGCGTGGGACATGGAAATACAGGCGCGGCAGCCAGTCTGACGGTCTAGGCGTGCTTATAAAGCAAGGTCGGCAGAGTCCTACATGAGTCATGTGGTGTCACCACCAGACACCACACTTGCTAGGTGGTAACCTTTAAATCGGCCGCGGTCCATTAGTATACGCCGGACCCGCGTGTCGCCACTGTCAGTGATGGCAGACCGAGCGCCACCACATGGCAGGTCTAGAGAGACTTACTAGCACTCGCCCCAGTTGTACAGCCGACGTTCATAGCAATGGTTCGCTGACAAAGACGCTTTCATTTGCCGAGACGATAGTTAGCATAGCCTTCAGCTACATTTGCTACGACCTAGCAAGGCGCCGTATTCAATTGATAATTAATATTATGAAGCATGTACCGTAACGAGAGATGTTCTACAAATGTGGATTAAAGTTAAGTATTACAGCAACTGCGTCCATTTTCTAAGTTCCCATTTCCTTTTAACTGTTCCAGACCTCACGCCAATCTGCGTGAGCTTAACGCGTGCCTTTCGGCTTCCTCTCGTTGTGACTTGGCTGTCGTGCTAAGTCACATCGTATTTGGCGACGACGATTTAACGGTTGTATTGCTCTAATTTACTTGTCATGGCTTCGCCACAATCTCCAGATCTACTGTCCGAATTTTATCGCTTGCAGAATCAGCAGACGCAGGCCTTATTGGATGCCCTTGGACAGCTCGTCCAGGGTCAACGTGCAATGCAAAACGATGCGGCAGCCGCCGCTCCACCGCTACCGCAGCCACAACACGCAGTTGCACCACCTTTTCGTCATTTCGATGCGGCACTGGAAAGCTGGAAGGAGTGGTCACGTCAATTTGGATTCCATCTCGCCGCCTACAGAACTCAAGGTAACGAGCGGCAGCCTCACTTATTGGCGTGTGTAGGGGTGCAGACATACCGTGTGATAGTGAAATTATTTCCCCGCCGCGACGTAGCAACTCTGTCCTACGAAGAAATTTTGTCTGCATTAGATGCATATTTCAAGGAATCAGTCAATGTAGCTGCAAAACGGTATACGTTCTTTCGTACAAAACGTACGGCCGGTCAAACTAATCGGGAGTGGGTTGCAACTTTGCAAGGCCTTACTAGGGATTGTGCTTTTGAGTGTGAATGAGGACTCCCTTATTCAGATACTATGGTGCGTGATGCAATTGCACAGAACGTTTCTGATGTTCCTATACGGGAGCAAATTTTGAAACTAGTCAATCCCTCCCTTCGACAAGTGATAGACATATTGGATAGGCAAGACACACTTGACTTTGCTCAGGAATCATTTGAAACTTCGCCAGCTGTGTGTCACGTTAACCGGCCCGCCAGGCGAGCTGTACGGAACAGTAAACAGCCCTCGCGCTCGCCCGCGCAGCTGCCGCCAAGCTCTCAACCACGTGTCCCGCGGCAGCAAGCAAATGCAGTGCTACAATCACGTCCGCAGTGTGCAAGCAGACATTCGCGTGAGAATTGCCCGTCACGCCAAGCTATTTGCATTTTCTGTAATAAAAAAGGACATGTTCAGAGTGTTTGCCAGAAAAAGCTCAGATCGGACACTAAAAACCATTCCAGGCCCTTTGCTTCGCGCCGGAATCGACCCAAGAATACTCAGGCTCGCGAATTTTCGCCCTTGGAAATTCATGTAGTTAATTCCACTCCACCCACTGCCACTCTCTCTAAAAGTGACTGTGTGCATCCCACAAAATGTGTGCGTCGACCTCGACGGAAATCCCGTCAACTCGAGAGTGCTTCTGTTCCAGTGTCAGTTCAAATTGCACGAGACAGTCGCTCTTGTCGTCAGCAGGACAATAAACTTTTTGTAGACTTGGACATTCATGGCAACGTGATCCCATTCCAGCTCGATACCGGAGCTGCAGTTTCATTGATCAATAAAGACGCGTACAAACAACTGGGCACACCTCCGTTGCGTGCTGCAAATAGTTACTCCAGTCAGAATATCCCTGTGTTAGGACAGTGCAGCCTTCTTGCAACATACAAGGGACAAACAAAACTTGTGTCATTTTACGTACTTCGTTCTTCTTCTGCAGTGAACTTGTTTGGTTTAGATTTATTTCAGTTGTTTAACTTGTCTATAGTCAATCAGGTCCTATCAGTAAACAAGACTGTGCCTTCAGCCAGTGTTTCTAGTCTATGTGAGGAATTTGCAGACATTTTTGCACCGGGCCTAGGTTGCGCTAAGAACTATGCAGCACATTTGGAACTGAAAGTCAACGCGCAACCGAAATTTTTCCGAGCGCGCAATGTTCCTCACGCATTGCGTGATGAGGTCGCAAGAACATTAAACGATTTAGAATCACAAGGTGTGATTGAACGTGTGCAGGCTTCTCTCTGGGCCTCACCCTTAGTAATTTTGCCAAAACCTTCTGGAAAATTGAGACTTTGTGTGGACTTCAAGGCAACAGTGAATCCACAACTAGTGATTGCAACTTTTCCTTTACCCCGCCCGGAAGATCTTTTTGACAAACTGTGCCCGGGTAAATATTTTTCGAAGTTGGACCTAGCAGATGCGTACTTGCAAATACCAGTGGACGACGAATCCCAGCGCGTCTTGGCGGTTAACATGCATCTTGGTTTGTATCGATTCAAAAGACTACCATTCGGGTGTGCATCCGCCCCTGCATTGTTTCAGCAATATCTACAAACTGTTTGTGCGTCGGTCCCTACAGCAGCAAACTATCTGGACGATATTGTGATCTCCGGGAAGACGGAAGAAGAACATTTAGCCAATCTCAGAACATTATTTCAGGTCTTGCGACACAATGGTCTTCGCTTGAGGAAGGACAAAAGTGTGTTTTTTGCTCGTGATTTACCATATGTGGGACATATACTCAGTGCCCAAGGCATACATCCTAGTCCAGAGCACCTCCGGGCCATACAAGACGCGCTTCGCCACAGAATTTGAAGCAGCTACAGAGTGTGCTGGGTAACATTAATTATTACAACCGATATATTCCCCATGCCTCTTCCATTTCAGCTCCGCTTCATCGCTTACGCCGTAAAGGTGTTCCGTTCATCTGGACGACGGAATGCGAACGCGCCTTTCGCCAGTTGAAATCGGCGTTGCTTTCCAATACTTGCCTTACGCCATTCGATCCCCAGAAATCCCTTTTGTTGATGGTAGATGCATCGGATTTCGGGATCGGTGCTGTGCTTGCGCACAAAGATGGCTCGCATGATCACCCTATTGCCTTTGCGTCCAAATTGCTCTTGTCTGCGCAAAGAAATTATTCACAGATGGAGAAAGAAGCCTTGGCTCTCGTATTTGGTGTTACTAAGTTTCAAGATTTCTTGTACGGTCGTCACTTTACCATCATCACAGACCACAAACCTTTAACATCGCTTTTTCATCCGACCAAGCCTGTACCTCCACGTACAGCGCAGAAATTCATTCGCTGGTCTATTTTCCTCTCGCAGTACCGCTACGATATCTTGTATCGGTCCACTGCTAAGCACGGAAACGCCGATGCGTTGTCCCATTTGCCTGTTGCTGAGGTTCGAGCATTCGATTCTTCCGAACTTGCTTGCATGTTCATTGATGTGGAAACCGATGACGTGGTCGAATCGTTTCCGATTGATTTTCGTCGTGTAGCTACAGCCACAGCTGCTGACCCTGTCCTTGCTACCGTTTTGCGTTTTGTTGCTACGCAATGGCCCTTGTCGAAAACACGGATCGAGGATCCGTTGGTTCGCAGATTTTTTGCTCACAAGGAGAGTCTTTTTGTTCGACTTGGTGTTTTGCTGTTGCGTTCTGATAATGATCAGTCCAGGGTCGTGGTCCCACGTTCGTTACAGTCCTCTGTCTTACGGCTTCTCCACCAAGGACATTGGGGTATAGTGCGAACGAAACAACTTGCTCGTCAGCACTGTACTTGGTTCGGAATCGATGCTGCGATTACGCATATGTGCTCTTCTTGCATGGCGTGTGCCGAACAACAATCCGCACCACCGCGGAAATTCTTTGCATGGCCAAAAGCCACTTCCCGGTGGCAACGCTTACACATCGATTTTGCCGGTCCATTCTGGAATGCTCGGTGGTTGGTTGTGGTCGATTCTTTCAGTAATTTTCCTTTTGTTGTCCGGATGTCTTCCACGACGTCCTCTGCCACCATCCAAGCGTTATCTGCTATCTTTTGTATTGAAGGTCTTCCACAGACTATTGTTTCCGACAATGGCCCACAATTCATGTCCGCAGAATTTCAGTCATTCTGCAAGGCCAATGGTATTCAACATCTGACATCCGCGCCGTTTTCGCCTCAGTCTAACGGTGCCGCTGAACGATTGGTCTGGTCTTTCAAGTCACAGATGTTGAAGTTGAAAGAGTCGCGTTCTCGGGAGGACGCGTTGTTGCTCTTTTTGTCTTCGTATCGCTCGCCGGCTGAGTTGCTCCACGGTCGTCCTCATCGAACCTTGATGTCTTTGCTGCATCCGCCGCATCAGGTTACTGTGCAGCGGCAGCCACCCGCTTTTGCTCCAGGCGACGTAGTATACTATCGCAACTATCGAGGTTCACGGCGTTGGCTCGCAGGGCGCATTCTTCGCTGCCTCGGCCGCGCTATGCATCTGGTTTTGGGGGCCACTGGTGAGGTGCGTCGGCATCTCAATCAGCTGCGCCTTTGTCGTCGCACGGGTTCTGACGCTCCCCGTCTGCTTTCAGCGACGGAGCCGTCCGGTCAGCGCCCTGGGGACCCATCTACTGGCTCGCCTCATCCCCAGGTGTACCGACGCTGCCTTCCATTTTGCCACATGGGGACGCGCCGCCGCCGCCGCCGCCGCCGCCGCCGCCTGTTCTCCCGCCGGCGACGCCCGCAGTGGACGCTTCGCTGCAACCGCCAGGCGCCTCCCTGGGTCACGCGCTGCCGATCGCTTCCCGTAACCAGCTAACCTCCGACATGGAACTCTTGCCCGCTCCGGACCACATGTCGTCTACGCCCGTCGGGTATCCCGACGCGATGGAGGTCGACCCTTCGGCCCCTCCTGTCTCTCTACGGGCGCATACACCGCATGTTGACGTGCACCCTGGACTAGGTTTTCAGGCGTTTCCTAGCTCCCCTCGGACCGAATGGCCGGCTGCGGGTGGCACGGCCTCGCCTGTTGTTAGGCTCCCCACCTCGTCGCATACGTCAGCATGGGGTCCTCCCCATGGTGGGCGGAAGCCTTATAACACAACCGTACGCCGATTTGCGGGGGAGGAATGTGGTGTCACCACCAGGCACCACACTTGCTAGGTGGTAGCCTTTAAATCGTCCGCGGTCCATTAGTATACGCCGGACCCGCGTGTCGCCACTGTCAGTGATGGCAGACCGAGCGCCACCACACGGCAGGTCTAGAGAGACTTACTAGCACTCGCCCCAGTTGTACAGCCGACGTTCATAGCAATGGTTCACTGAGAAAGACGCTCTCATTTGCTGAGACGATAGTTAGCACAGCCTTCAGCTACATTTGCTACGACCTAGCAAAGCGCCGTATTCAATTGATAATTAATATTATGAAGCATGTACCGTAACGAGAGATGTTCTACAAATGTGGATTAAAGTTAAGTATTACAGCAACTGCGTCCATTTTCTAAGTTCTCATTTCCTTTTAACTGTTCCAGACCTCACGCCAATCTGCGTGAGCTTAACGCGTGCCTTTCAGCTTCCTCTCGTTGTGACTTGGCTGTCGTGCTATGTCACAACAAGTCATATGAGTTCTGAATAGTGGAACACTGTCATATGTTGCCTGGCGAAGTGCCCGCATCTCGTGGTCGTGCGGTAGCGTTCTCGCTTCCCACGCCCGGGTTCCTGGGTTCGATTCCCGGCGGGGTCAGGGATTTTCTCTGCCTCGTGATGGCTGGGTGTTGTGTGCTGTCCTTAGGCTAGTTAGGTTTAATTAGTTCTAAGTTCTAGGCGACTGATGACCTCAGCAGTTGAGTCGCATAGTGCTCAAAGCCATTTTTTGTCTGGCGAAGTAGTTCCGTGTTTATTTTGGAAGTCTGTTATTGTTTCTGTCCACTGGCGATATTTGTTTCCACGCTGTTGAAAGGGGGTCGGCAACCCGTCTTGCATGTTGGTTGTGCGGCCTCTCTAAATAAGGGGCTGCTACAACAATGTGTGCTTGTATATATGTGTGGTTCTTTACCTGCTGCTACTACTTCCTATATACTGTAAATACTGCATACAAAAAAAATCCAGAAAAGTTCCTCAGTTGCTGATATGTCTACATTGTATATAAAATCATTCCCCTCCTCCTGTCTTAGTATTAGTGTGATGTATATCTGCTAGTTTCATACGAGTATAGTGTTATGCATCACAGCCATCAGCTTCTGTTAGACTTCTAAATATAGGATATGAATCTATTTTCCTCCTCTCTTAACACAATGTATCTCAGCACATATGCAACAATCTCTTTTTTGAAGAAATAAAGTGTATTTGTGCTAATAATAAACCATAAGTTAATTTTTCTATATCAGTATTGCTATTTATAAAAGACTCTGATTTTTTCACCATTAATTTTGCAGTAGGGTGGAAGCAAATATGGACAATTTTTTTGTGTAACATGTTTTTTAATTTACAGATGCACACATACAAATACACAATCACTCAGTTTTACCACACTGTTGAAATAATTGTTTTCTATATGCCCCGAATCTGGCCTCAATCATATTTAGGCCTATAGGTGCAATTATATTCATGGGTATTCCTCTAGTAAATTCAGTCTTCATAGGTTCTATAGTTTCAGGCTCAACACTTAAACACTTTTTTGCAGGGGAACAGGGGAAATAAAGGCATCCATGCATTACTCCACTTGGTCTGCAGTTACTCTGTCATTGTGCAAGCACTCAAAAAATTCATAGTACACCCTACATACATAGGACACCAATGACACAATCTATATGTTTCCACTGATAATGCACAACAAATATCTTTAAGTTTAACTATACTTGATAGTTTTAGATTGTTCACATCCCATGAGGCTAATTCTAGTATTGCCTCACCATAGATGTCTACCACTTTACAACCAGACATGTGAATGTCAGTCAGAGCATGAGATGTGTCATACTCATCCATCACCTACATCTCTATGAGGCCCATCATGCTGCACGTATAGTCCCACTCATACCGTGAATATTGGCCTACATCATGAGGAAAAGGGGCATAGGGGCAGTGGCCTGGGGGCAGATGCAACAGGGATGGGGGAATAGGAGCGGAGGTGAGGGTGACCTTCACAAGACAATGACGCAAAAATGACCTTGAAGATAAGAAAGTGCTGATGCCAATAAGAAAGTGCTGATGGTGACGTCAGCAAAATTCCTATGGAGGAAAATATGCTGTCCCATGACTCATGGATGGTCTCATACCTTTCTCTTCGTGACACTGTTTCCTGATTTCCCAACATTTACTGAGCTCCTCATTTCACTTATGACATGTTATCTGTAATTACATTAATTAAAGGAAAACAAGAAGAAGTGATTCCCGGAAACAAGAGACAGAGACACAGATATACATAGAAAACACAAATCACGACCATGATACCATACTATTTACATAACCCTAAGTAATCCTAGCACAGAAATTATCTCAAACTTTGTCTCTAAAATATTTACAAGTCTGGCCCACTGTGGGCACTAAATCCTTCTCATCGCTTCTTAACTCAAAGTCTTCAATTAGCAGCTCTGCATCGTCTCTTTATATCAGCTTCGACACCCACTACTCTTTTCCTATTTTGTTCACTTTAAAACAGTAACACATTAATTTGTATATTCCTAAGCTGTATTTACAATTCTCAACATGCAACCTTAACGTTATATTTCGCTCTCTCTCATCCTATCAGTGTTCATATGCCGCTTATTAGTTGTTTCTCTTCGAAGTACACACATTCTTCCTACGTTTGTTGACCGACATTCGTTCCTGTGTTCTTTATATCTTCGCTCTAATGTGACAGCAGCTTGATTGCAACTCATGTGATAGTGCAAATTCTTTAATATCCGACGTAATCCTCCCAGCCAACGAGAAGTCTTGCTGGAGATGGGGTGGCATTTTCTTCACGTATTTGTTGATCTTCAGATGGTTTGTATGGGATGCTTGTTGAAAGTCATCATAGGTTTTATATTCGTTAGTGCATCTGCACTCGTTGCTTTTCCATGCAAAAGTCATACGTGAAGCGGATCTTATACTTGTCGGGTCATGATAAAGGCAACATATCTCTAAATTGACTGAGTCATTATTCTTTCTTGCTTTTTAAAATGGTCTATAAAAACACTTCTTAAATCGTATCCTATCGTGGGTTGCGCTATCTCCTGAATTGCATCATCTCTCGCTGCGTTTTCTCGTCCGATAATTTCAGAAACCTCTCCTGCTCGTGCAGTTACTGTATCGTCTTCCATGTCTATCTTTTTGCTATTCTTTTCTGGAAGGGCAGACAAATCAATCCTGTGAGCTCATTTTACAATTTGTTTCGTTCTGCAATGGCCCCTCGTATGTTATACTCTCTGGTGTCTCTGCTATTGGTAAAGATCTGAACTGCCTTTTTCCATTCGTCCTACTTTTACCATGCCTTTTTTATTCAGCACCTAATCCCGTCCTATTTTCATCTTTATGTCGTTCCATAACACACCAACCCACAGCTCACGGGAGTCTACATCCTGTTCAATTTCTTGCGTGAATTGTATTTCTACTCTATGGTGCCTTACATCAAGGTCTACTGTTTCAGTTATAGTTTCCAATTTACATGTTGTTTCCCATTCTTATAAAATTCATTCGTTATTTTGCTCTTCATTTCAGATCTTTTCTGCACTCCCTTCACATGTTATGAATTCTTCCTCGTGTTCACTTATTTTAACCAGTTGAACGGCCTATTTTCGTTAAACTTCCCAAGCGTCGTCAACCAACACGCATTTCGGTATGCTCTTTTCATAATCCGTATCAGTTCTGTTCAAAGTACCCCATCACAACCTTTTTTTTTTTTTAGTTCTCTCAGTCGCATCATTTAAAACTTGAGAAAAACCAATGTCTGAAAAATGCACTTCCGTTGCTCCTCCGTGTCACACGGTTCCGTTCTCAGTCATGAAAATCAACTAAATCAGCTAAGTTCCAAGATTCACTCAATATTCGACAGCGAATGAGACAATTACAACCTTCGTAAATTAGGTAAATGAAGAGTAGAGCTACAAAACCTTCGATCGTGATGCCCAAATTACCACTTAATATCGCAAAATACATTAAATATGCTAACAACGAAGTGATTTCCCCGATGCTTCCTAAATTGGTCGTTACTGTCGCTCTCATGTACTTGTCTGGTGATAATTATTCTTATCTCCAGTTGTACTTGTCTGGTGATTATTATTCTTATCTCCTGATTTACTGATCTAAGACTTGTTTTAAATTTACTGATTGCATTCACACACATGTTTCTTCAGCTAAATATGCCACTTATTACTTCCTTCTACGAGCTAACCATGGCCAGTCTGCACAGTCGAGTGATACATATTTATACCGTTTGGAAATAGAACATGCCGTAGGTACCGACTGGTTGCACGGTGCCCTATGTCGTATTAAATTCCACTATGCACACTGTTGTTGTAGTGGTCTTCAGTCCAGAGACTGGTTTGATGCAGCTCTCATTGCTACTCTATTGTGTGCAAGCTTCTTCATCTCCCAGTACCTACTGCAACCTACATCTTTCTGAATCTGCTTAGTGTATTCATATCTTGGTCTCCCTCTACGATTTTTACCCTCCACGCTGACCTCTTATGGTTCAAATGGCTCTGAGCACTATGGGACTCAACTGCTGAGGTCATTAGTCCCCTAGAACTTAGAACTAGTTAAACCTAACTAACCTAAGGACATCACAAACATCCATGCCCGAGGCAGGATTCGAACCTGCGACCGTAGCGGTCTTGCGGTTCCAGACTGCAGCGCCTTTAACCGCACGGCCACTTCGGCCGGCTGACCTCTTATGCTCTGTGCAAAATTCTACCAGGCGGCTTCCTCTTTCATTCCTTACCCCCCCCCCCCCCAATTCCATATTCACCTACTACGGTTCCTTCTCTTCCTACTATCGAATTCCAGTAACCCATGACTATTAAATTTTCGTCTCCCTTCACTATCTGAATAATTTCTTTTATCTCATCATACATTTCATCAATCTCTTCGTCATCTGCGGAGCTAGGAGGCATAGAAACTTGTACTACTAAGGTAGGCGTGTCACCCGGTTGGCCGTACGGTCTAACGCACGGCTTTCCAGGCGGCAAGGAGCGCCTGGTCCCCGGCACGAATCCGCCCGGCGGATTTATGTCGAGGTCCGGTGAACCGGCCAGTCTGTGGATGGTTTTTAGGCGGTTTTCCATCTTCCTCGGCGAATGCGGGCTGGTTCCCCTATTCCGCCTCGGTTACACTGTGTCAGCGACTGCTGCGCAAACAAGTTCTCCACGTACGCGGACACCACCATTACTCTACCACGCAAACATAGGGGCTACACTCGTCTGGTGTGAGACGTTCCCTGGGGAGGGTCCACCGGGGACCGAACCGCACAGTAACCCTGAGTTCGGTGTGGGGCGGCGGAGGGGTGAAGTGGACTGCGGTAGTCGTCGTGGGGTTGTGGACCACTGCGGCTGCGGCGGGGACGGAGCCTCCCCGTCCTTTCTAGGTCACCGGTTAACATACAATACAATACAATACAATACAATACAAGGTAGGCGGGGGCTTCGTGTCTATCTTGGCCACAATAATGCGTTCACGATGCTGTTTGTAGTAGCTTACCCGCAATCCTGTTTTTTTATTCGTTATTAAACCTACTCCTGCATTACCTCTATTTGATTTTGTATTTATAACCCTGTATTCACCTGACCAAAAGTCTTGTTCCTCCTGCCACCGAACTTCACTAATTCCCACTATATCTAACTTTAACCTATCCATTTCCCTTTTTAAATTTTCTAACCTACCTGCCCTATTAAGAAATCTGGCATTCCACACTCCGATCCGTAGAACGCCAGTTTTCTTTCTCCTGATAACGATGTCCTCCTGAGTAGTCCCCGCCGGAAGATCCGAATGGGGGACTATTTTATCTCCGGAATATTTTATCCAAGAGGACGCCATCATCATTTAACCATACAGTAAATCTGCATGCCCTCGGTAAAAATTCTGACTGTAGTTTCCCCCTGCTTTCAGCCGTTCGCGGTACAAGCACAGGAAGGCCGTTTTGGTTAGTGTTACAAGACCAGATCAGTCCATCGTCCAAACTGTTGCCTCTGCAACTACTGAAAAGGCTGCTGCCCCTCTTCAGGAACCACACGTTTGTCTGGCCTCTCAACAGATACCCGTCCGTTGTGGTTGCACCTACGGTACGGCTATCTGTATCGATGAGGCATGCAAGTCTCCCCACCAACGGCAAGGTCCATGGTTCAAATCATCTCCTGGCCCATGTGTATTTCCCCTGGACTCTTTCAAATCTATCTCTGTCTTCCTTGTTTCTAAAGATACTTTGAATACTGGATGTCTCGACATGACTACTAATTCACTGCTAAATTTCCTGTCTAACAAACAATATACACTCCTGGAAATGGAAAAAAGAACACATTGACACCGGTGTGTCAGACCCACCATACTTGCTCCGGACACTGCGAGAGGGCTGTACAAGCAATGATCACACGCACGGCACAGCGGACACACCAGGAACCGCGGTGTTGGCCGTCGAATGGCGCTAGCTGCGCAGCATTTGTGCACCGCCGCCGTCAGTGTCAGCCAGTTTGCCGTGGCATACGGAGCTCCATCGCAGTCTTTAACACTGGTAGCATGCCGCGACAGCGTGGACGTGAACCGTATGTGCAGTTGACGGACTCTGAGCGAGGGCGTATAGTGGGCATGCGGGAGGCCGGGTGGACGTACCGCCGAATTGCTCAACACGTGGGGCGTGAGGTCTCCACAGTACATCGATGTTGTCGCCAGTGGTCGGCGGAAGGTGCACGTGCCCGTCGACCTGGGACCGGACCGCAGCGACGCACGGATGCACGCCAAGACCGTAGGATCCTACGCAGTGCCGTAGGGGACCGCACCGCCACTTCCCAGCAAATTAGGGACACTGTTGCTCCTGGGGTATCGGCGAGGACCATTCGCAACCGTCTCCATGAAGCTGGGCTACGGTCCCGCACACCGTTAGGCCGTCTTCCGCTCACGCCCCAACATCGTGCAGCCCGTCTCCAGTGGTGTCGCGACAGGCGTGAATGGAGGGACGAATGGAGACGTGTCGTCTTCAGCGATGAGAGTCGCTTCTGCCTTGGTGCCAATGATGGTCGTCTGCGTGTTTGGCGCCGTGCAGGTGAGCGCCACAATCAGGACTGCATACGACCGGGGCAGACAGGGCCAACACCCGGCATCATGGTGTGGGGAGCGATCTCCTACACTGGCCGTACACCACTGGTGATCGTCGAGGGGACACTGAATAGTGCACGGTACATCCAAACCGTCATCGAACCCATCGTTCTACCATTCCTAGACCGGCAAGGGAACTTGCTGTTCCAACAGGACAATGCACGTCCGCATGTATCCCGTGCCACTCAACGTGCTCTAGAAGGTGTAAGTCAACTACCCTGGCCAGCAAGATCTCCGGATCTGTCCCCCATTGAGCATGTTTGGGACTGGATGAAGCGTCGTCTCACGCGGTCTGCACGTCCAGCACGAACGCTGGTCCAACTGAGGCGCCAGGTGGAAATGGCATGGCAAGCCGTTCCACAGGACTACATCCAGCATCTCTACGATCGTCTCCATGGGAGAATAGCAGCCTGCATTGCTGCGAGAGGTGGATATACACTGTACTAGTGCCGACATTGTGCATGCTCTGTTGCCTGTGTCTATGTGCCTGTGGTTCTGTCAGTGTGATCATGTGATGTATCTGACCCCAGGAATGTGTCAATAAAGTTTCCCCTTCCTGGGACAATGAATTCACGGTGTTCTTATTTCAATTTCCAGGAGTGTATATAAATATAAGACACAAAAGAGAAGTAGAAACCCCTCCAAAAGTTCAACGATTACTATTCAGCTCGACAGTGATGGAGACATACAAACATCACCTTACTGAAAGAAATACATAAATGGTTATGAGCCAGCACCTTAAAAACTGTGTTTTAATTTTGCGAATTTAATGATTTTTGAGATGTAAAACGCTGATCCTTCAAAATTTAAGTTAAAATTGCACATTTTCGTGGATCGAACATTAACATCAGAAATTCACAGAAAACTGAATTCTGGACAGAAATCGCCATATTATAAGGGCACATATGGTTAGGTTAACTAGAGTTATAAAAAGTGGCCCTGTCCATCTGACATAATTAAATTGTTGCCCTCCAAAATAATTAACAAGAATTTCGTTATCTATGAAATTGAATAAGAATCACAGTTAATTTAGTTTATTACATCATAGTGCGTGATAAATGTATTCACACACGTTCACAGTGCTAATCGAATACCTTGGCAAGCGCGGTTAGAGGACATAGAGTCTGATTCTAATAAACATGAAAACAAATTCACTAAGTCATACGGTGATTGCCGCAACGTTAATTTTAAATGGCGGATAGCGCTATAAAAAGGTATGTCTGTGCATCTATTGCCATAGTTGAAAGCATATTGATCGTAAAACAGCAAGCAAATCTTTAAAATGGAGCTTGAAATTACTGGAATTGAGTAAAAATAGCTTGAATTTCCCTACAGTTCACCTTGCTGGATCTCACCATGTTAACCAGCAGATGGAGGCTGAAGTGGCTGCAAAATCACTCATTTGTTTCATATGAACAACTTGCATCTGTAGCTAAGTCCAAGTGAGCGAGCAAATTTCTAAGTCTCCAGCTCATCTGCTAGAAGAGGCTCCTGGTAGCAGAGATGGTCGGCTTCTGGGGTGCAGCCGGTGTCTGATGGAAAAGAATACTGGCATAGAAGTGATTCTGTGCCATCTGCTTCCTAAAATGAACACTCGTGTACTAACATTTTTCATTCTTCACATTATTACGACTGGCTGAACCATGGATATTCCGAGTGCCGACCAGTGAAAAGGTGTCTTAAAAGAAACTGGTCCCCTCCTCTGACTATCATGCCGGATAATTAGCCAGTTACAAACTACCTAACACTTGGTGCTGAAAAACTGTGTCCTGTTCTGTCTCTGGCCAATGAGAGTGGAACTCCCTAGCACAGCTGAGTTTCAGTTTCTAACTCCTAAATTATTTATGTTACTCAATATTGACGGCTCTTCCATTGCATCAGACATTTGGTTTTCTAGTGCCTGAGCTTGGGGGCATCATCCCATGGGCCGGCCGGAGTGGCCGTGCGGTTCTAGGCGCTGCAGTCTGGAACCGAGCGACCGCTACGGTCGCAGGTTCGAATCCTGCCTCGGGCATGGATGTGTGTGATGTCGTTAGGTTAGTTAGGTTTAATTAGTTCTACGTTCTAGGCGACTGATGACCTCAGTAGTTAAGTCGCATCGTGCTCAGAGCCATTTGGACCATCATCCCATGATTTCACTTCACCGTTCCTCACTCCACTTTCAGTTCTCATATATGTATTTCGAAGAAACCCTGCTTTCTCCATTTCTGCTGACAAAAGCGTCCTTCCAGGTCTTTGCCAAAAAAGCATGTTACCTCTTTCGTTTAACTTCCCAAGCGTCGTCAACCACCAAGCATTTCGGTATGCTCTTTTCATAATCAGAATCAGTTTTGTTCAAAGTACCCCATCACAACATTTTTTTTAGTTCTCTCAGTCGCATCATTTTTAAAAAAAATGTTCAAATGTGTGTGAAATCTTATGGGACTTAACTGTTAAGGTCATCAGTCCCTAAGCTTACACACTACTTAACCTAAATTATCCTAAGGACAGACACACACACCCATGCCATGTGATCACAAACAGACGCTGGTGGCCTGGCACTACAGGCGATGGTATCTGCATTGTGACTTCCGGCGTCCGGCGCCCACAGCGGTTCTTCAAAGCTCCCCCCCCCCCCTTCCCACCCCCCTCTTCGGTTCAGCAAATCCCTTCTGCTAATTCTCCTGGGGACGTCCCTCTGCCAGCTAGTGTGACCAGCTGTGGGTCCAGTCGTTCACAATACTGTGCAAAATGCTTTCATATACAGGCCTCTTACTTAGGTGCAGCATGCAAATCTACGTTAGTTAAGCACTGGTACCAATACTGATAAATTTTGGGTATACGATAAATCGCACAAATCTAAGGACTGTCAATTCGACTAAATACCTAGGATGTACAATTACTAGCATCTTAAATTGGAAAGACCACATAGATAATACTGTAGAGAAAGCGAGACAAAGAGTGCGCTTTGTTAGCAGAACACTTAGAAGATGCGACAAACCCACTACCAAGAGATAGCCTACGCTACACTTGTCCTACCTCTGCTGGAATATTGGTGCGTGGTGTGGGATCCTTACCAGGTAGGATTGACGGAGGACATCGAAAAGGTGCAAAGAAGGGCAGCTCGTTTCGTGTTATCGCGCAATAGGGGTGAGAGTGTCACTGATATGATACGCGAGTGGGGGTGGCAGTCACTAAAACAAACGCGGTTTTCTTTGCGGCGAAATCTATTTACGAAATTTCAGTCACGAACTTTCTCTTCCGAATGCGAAAATATTTTGTTGACACCCACCTACGTAGGGAGACACGATCATCATAATAAAATGAGAGAAATCAGAGCTCGAGCGAGCAGAAAGATTTAGGTGTTCCTTTATCATGATAATAAAATGTTTGAACGTTAGAAAAGAGCGTAATTACTGGTGAGATATAATTCTATCGAACTCACAGCTCTTTACATAATTATCAGTCGACTGTTTCAGATGAAAATTTCTTTGTAATACTGTAATCTGAAGTTATACGTCATAGAAGCTGCCGTTATACAATATAACGGACAGTTTTTGCCACTACTTATAACTTCCTGAAATTATCAGTCCCTTTCCATATGGATCTTTTTATTTGTGTTTCCTTTATTAGGTTCCTTTGAGCGGGTATAACTTTAGTTTCTCTTTTAGAAATTATCCCTAGCCTTACTAACATGTTTTGGAAGTCACAATCACTTCTTATTCACAGTGACGTAATACATCTTGGTGGGGTAGCTTCGACGAACTATTCCTACAGTCTGTTACAGCACTGCTCAACTTAATTTTGACAGTTTTTTTTAGAAAAGCGTTTGAAGCAATGAAGGTATCTTAGTCGAAGCATGTGGTCAAAATACCTCGATTCTGATAACTAGTTCTATTGGAAAGACCATTTTTTTAGTCGCTGTTAATTGAGCGACACTTTGATAAAGACACATCAATAAGTCACGCAATATTTGCCTGGACAACACACGATATTTCAGTTTCCTAATCCTCTGATAAAACGTAATTGTCTTGCATACATCACAGTGACATTCACTTTAATTTGTATTTTAACATTTTTCTAGTGGTGGTTGTTTTCTATGTTTTTCACTTTTCCGCCCCTTTCAACCCGGTTCTGTCAATATACACCACTGGCCATTAAAATTGCTACACCAAGAAGAAAAAGATGATAAACGGGTATTCATTGGACAAATATATTATACTACAACTGACATGTGATTACATTTTTACGCAATTTGGGTGCATAGATCCTGAGAAATCAGTACCAGAGCAACCACGTCTGGCCGTAATAACGACCTTGATACGGCTGGGCATTGAGTGAAACAGAGCTTGGACGGCGTGTCCAGGTACAGCTGCCCATGCAGCTTCAACACGATACCACAGTTCATCGAGAGTAGTGACTGGCGTATTGTGACGAGCCAGTTGCTCGGCCACCATTGACCAGACGTTTTCAATTGGTGAGAGATCTGGAGAATGTGCTGGCCAGGGCAGCAGTCGAACATTTTCTGTATCCAAAAAGGCCCGTACAGGACCTGTAACATGCGGTCGTGCATTATCCTGCTGAAATGTAGGGTTTCGCAGGGATCGAATCAAGGGTAGTGCCACGGGTCGTAACACATCTGAAATGCAACGTCTACTGTTCAAAGTGCTGCCAATGCGAACAAGAGGTGACCGAGACGTGTAACCAATGGCAGCCCATACCATCACGCCGTGGGATACGCCAGTATGGCGATGACGAATACACGCTTCCAATGTGCGTTCACCTCAATGTCGCCAAACACGGATGCGACCATCATGACGCTGTAAACAGAACCTGTATTCATCCGAAAAAATGACGTTTTGCCATTCGTGCACCCAGGTTCGTCGTTGAGTACACCATCGCAGGCACTCTTGTCTGTGATGCAGCGTCCAGGGTAACCGCAGCCATGGTCTCCGAGCTGATAGTCCATGCTGCTGCAAACGTCGTCGAACTGTTCGTGCAGATGGTTGTTGTCTTGCAAACATCCCCATCTGTTGACTCAGGGATCGAGACGTGGCTGCACGAGCCGTTACAGCCATGCGTATAAAATGCCTATCATCTCGACTGCTAGTGATAAGGGGTCGTTGGGATCCAGCACGGCGTTTCGTATTACCCTCCTGAACCCACCGATTCCATATTCCGCTAACAGTCATTGGATCTCGACAACGCCAGCAGCAACGTCGCTATACGATAAACCGCAATCGCTATAAGCTACAATCCGACCTTTATCAAAGTCGGAAACGTGATGGTACGCATTTCTCCTCCTTACACGAGGCATCACAATAACGTTTCACCAGGCAACTCCGGTCAACTGCTGTTTGTGTATGAGAAATCGGTTGGAAACTTTCCTTGTGTCAGCACGTAGGTGTCGCCACGTACGCCAACCTTGTGTGAATGCTCTGAAAAGCTAACCATTTGCGTATCACAGCATCTTCGTCCTGTCGGTTAAACTTCGCGTCTGTAGCACGTCATCTTCGTGGTGTAGCAATTTTAATGGCCAGTAGTGTATTATAATCACGATATGAATGCAGAAAGAACCTGCAATTTGTGAGATACTCGCTATACGATTTGGATGCACTGAATTATCTGCATAATTAGCCATCCACGTAACTTATATTTACATCATACACAATTTTATTCATGAGGAACATTGTATTTCCAACATAGCGCTTGTTTGACGTCATGGGAATGACATCACAAGCCACTAGGGTAAAGGAAGAACCCTCGGCTGATCAGTAGTGGCAGTAGTGGCAGTTGTGCTGATCCTTAGCACGTTATCGAAAGGTGTAGCGAGCAGATGCTTTCTTTCCTACAAATATGCGTATTTTTCAAAATGGTACCGTATTGTTTTTGCCTAACATGCAGGTGACAAAAATGGTGCAGCGAGTTAGCTCGGTACATCACGTTAGTGTTGTTTTTATTTTGGACTCAGTATGCAGACTTTTTGTTTTACTTATAAAGTTAAGATCATGTCAAATTTCGACTATCTGATCGGAAGTATGTGGACCACTATTGCAGGACATTGTCCACTTCTCACCTTTATGACGGCTTGATCTCTGGTGGGGACACTTTCGCTGAGGTATCTCAATGTCTCTGGAAGAATGGCAGTTCATTCTTTCTCAAGGGCCCAAACCAGAGAAGGTAATGATGTTGGACACTGGAGTATGGAGTGAAGTCGGTGTTCTAACTCAACGCAAAGGTGTTCCGTTGGGTCCTGGTCAGGTCAGTCCATTTCAGGCATGTTACTGTTCACAAATCATTGCCTTACAGATGTTGCTCTACGCATTATCGTGCTGATACACTCACCGTTTCCGAACTGTTCCTGTGCTGTACGCAGTATGCATTGCAGTAAAATGTGTTTATATCCCTTAGCATTTAATGTGTTCTTAACCGCAATAAGGGGACTATACCCTAACTAGGAGAAATACCTCTTACCGTAACACCATCTCCACTTTACTTCACTGTTGGGACTATGCATGACGGCAGATAAGACTCCCTAGGAATTCGCCTTTCCATTCGATTTCCATAGGGTACAGCTTGACTTATCGCTCTAAATCACTTTTTTCCAGTCGTCCACTGCCTAATGACGTCGCTCTTTACACCATACTTTGGCTACAGAAATATGTTTGACATTGCGTCAGTCGTTGGGGGCGATCTGAAAGTTTGCCAAGATCGTTACTAATTCTTTTTTAGTACTATTATCAATTTCGACAGATCTACACTGCCATTATCGAATCTTTTAACAGTATTAGAGGTACATGCGTTTTACAACACTGGGAGTCACATAGTACTGTTGAGTTGAATTATCATAAAAACTGGTTGGGAACATCGTGATGTAACAAATAAAATACCACGCAATTAAGACATACAACATGCTGATGTTCCCTGCCATTAAAAATTGACTGGTAACATCAGCATGTAGCAAATAAAATACCGCACAGTTAAAATATACAACAAACTGATGTCAATTCAACGAAAGACCAGTCCAAGTTACAGATATTTTATTTTTCATTCGATGACTAGTTTCGGGCCGAAACCCATTTTCAAATCAACACAACAAAGTCAAAATGGCACTTCTGAAGATGTCAAAAACGTGTAATGTACATTTATACTGCATACAGATATCTATATGTACTGTAAATGTACACTGATCTTAATACCAATTTACGGTGGCTCAATCCAGTAGCTTATGACTAAATACTTCTAATCTAACTATAACATTTAAGCTTTGAACGAAACATACTTCTTTAAGTGTAATCTGTCCATTTCACCACTTTGCCACTGTGCAGTTTTCTTCTCGATTAATACACATCTTTAATTTTTATCAGTTTTTGATATGCAACATGAGCCGACACTATTAGCCGAATTTGAGTGTCTGATTGTGTTCTTGGCAACTTACTGACAAAAATATAAGTGATACGGTGAGCTGATTCAGACGAAGAGTTACTACGAGAATGAAAATTACATGTTAGTTCCACCTGGTGAAAGTCAGCGAGAAGGCGCAATGATTAAGATTCTGACCTCGCGTTCGGAAGGACTCGAAGCTCCAAGACCAGGGCGAACAACTGTACTTAGGTTTTCATGGTTTCTACAAAACTATAAAGGCAAATAGTGAAAGGGTTCCTTTGAAAACCAAATCGCTGATTTCATTTGTCAAACTTCCCCCGGACCGAGCTCGTAGTCTTCATCTACACTATCTAATCAGAGGTATCCGAACACGTATTATAGAAATGACCCTTCGCCTTTAGGACAGCTTGAACTCTGCTGCGGACACTTTCAATGTGGTATCTGTATATCTGCGGAGGAATGGCACACATTCTTCCTCAAGAGCTGAAACTAGAGAAGGTTGCGATGTTGGACGCTGGTCTCTGAAACGAAGTCAACGCTCTAATTCCCCCCAAAGGTGTTCCATTGGGTTCTTGTCGGAACTCTGGGATGGTCAGTCCATTTTAAGAATGTTATTGTCCACAAGCCACTGCCTCACAGATGCTGCTTTACGACAGTGTCCGTTACAATAAGGAGATCACACTCTAACCACATAACGTAAAGCCCACCACCTCTGTTCTTCGCTGTTGGCACTACACGTGATGGCAGGTAAAGTTGTGCAGGAATTGCCCAAACCGTTCCATCGGACTGCCACAAGGCATAGCGAGATTTTATGCGGTATTCTACAGCCATCCTCCGCAATGTTCGACGGGGGCCTTCTGGCAGTGAGATCTGCCTGACCTTGGTTGTTCCTTCACGTTTTCACTTCACAGTCTCATAGACATCAATCACCTTCGGCAGCCATAGAAGGACTGAAATGTCCCTGATCGATTTGTTTATTGAGGTGACATCCAGCGTCTGGTCCACGTCCTAAATCACTGATCGAGGGACATAGCGCAGTAGTAAGCATGCTGGACTCATCTTGGAAGGACGACGGTTTCAGACCATCCAGATTTACCATAGGTTTTTAGTGATTTCCTTAAATCGCTTAACGCAACTGTCTCGTTGGTTCCTAAGAAAAGCGTGCGACCGATTTCTTTTGTCACCCTCCCCTAATGTGAGATTCTGCTCCGCGACTAACCTTCCTTTCTTCTTTTGAAGCCACTAAACTCTCCCGACCAAAAAATTTGCCGTTGCTGCTTCTGCACTGACAGCAAAATACTCCAGCCCTCGTTTTTACTGACAGGTGCGCCTCCCGTGTTATCTAGTCGTCATTTCCGCATTACATACGGGTGCTGAAATACTTTCCATCGTATAGCATACTTCTAATCTAACTATAACATTTAAGCTTTGAACGAAACATACTTCTTTAAGTGTAATCTGTCCATTTCACCACTTTGCCACTGTGCAGTTTTCTTCCCGATTAATACACATCTTTAATTTTTATCAGTTTTTGATATGCAACATGAGTCGACACTGTTAACCGAATTTGAGTGTCTGATTGTGTTCTTGGCAACTTACTGACAAAAATATAAGTGATGGGGTGAGCTGATTCAAACGAAGAGTTACAACGAGAATGAAAATTTTCGTATGCGTTTGTCATTCTCTGCGCTGAGAACTCGTCTGGCGAAATATACTTGTATATAAGCTACCAGAGGAGGAAGCTGCAGAATTTGGGCAATGGGGTTAGTGGATCGTTTTTTGACCTTTTCTTAACTGCGGAGTTCGTACCGGTTAGAAACGAATTTTCCTTTATTTAACTGTGAACCTTGATAACTCACCAAGTGGCAACCGTCCGTAAGACCGGAGCCTGGATCTCTACCTGAAATTTTTCTCCCGCTTCCTCTCAGCACAGTCAGTTCTCACCACGAAACTCTGAAAGACAATTGCTCACATACACATTTTTAGCTTATTTTTTTCAGTTACTTGAATGAAAACTTATAAGGATGAATAACAACAACTGCACAAATACCATATATTTTTCTATAGCTGCTTTATGATGAACTTACAGCACGTATTCAAAAAGTCTACCATAACCTCTTAACATGTCTTCTTTTTAACATAATATTTACTAACTTGATGCTGCATTATCTCCACAGCATTAAATGCTGGAGAGCAGGCTTAGCGGAGATATTAAATCTTACTATGTAACTACAAAAACTGTCTACATCATTATGTAGAATTCAGTCAACCAGGAAAGTATGGTTAATTACATTGCCCCGTACACGCAATTTCATTCTTGCAAGGGAAGTACACCAGCTCGAACGGCCAAAGCCGATTAAAAATGTTTTTAAAATGCAGAGATATGGCTGTTTACATATTCCTAAAATTGCTATTTTTAGATTCATCAATCTCAACACTACAGAAGCAAAAGCTGCTGGAGAAATAATCATCTTTGACAGACCAGCAGATTCACGACAGTCATAAGTGACATGTTGTTGTTGTTGTGGTCTTCAGTCCTGAGACTGGTTTGATGCAGCTCTCCATGCTACTCTATCCTGTGCAAGCTGCTTCATCTCCCAGTAACTACTGCAACCTAAATCCTTCTGAATCTGCTTAGTGTATTCATCTCTTGGTCTCCCTCTACGATTTTTACCCTCCACGGTGCCCTCCAGTACTAAATTGGTGATCCCTTGGTGCCTCAGAACATGTCCTACCAACCGATCCCTTCTACTAGTCAAGTTGTGCCACAAATTTCTCTTCTCCCCAGTCCTATTCAATACCTCCTCATTAGTTATGTGATCTACCCATCTAATCTTCAGCATTCTTCTGTAGCACCACATTTCAAAAGCTTCTATTCTCTTCTTGTCCAAACTATTTATCGTCCATGTTTCACTTCCATACATGGCTACACTCCATACAAATACTTTCAGAAACGACTTCTGACACTTAAATCTATACTCGATGTTAACAAATTTCTCTTCTTCAGAAACGCTTTCCTTGCCATTGCCAGTCTACATTTTATATCCTCTCTACTTCGACCATCATTAGTTATTTTGCTCCCCAAATAGCAAAACTCCTTTACTACTTTAAGTGTCTCATTTCCTAATCTAATTCCCTCAGCATCACCCGACTTTATTCGACTACATTCCATTATCCTCGTTTTACTTTTGTTGATGTTCATCTTATATCCTCCTTTCAAGACACTGTCCATTCCGTTCAACTGCTCTTCCAAGTCCTTTGCTGTCTCTGACAGAATTACAATGTCATCGGCGAACCTCAATGTTTTTATTTCTTCTCCATGGATTTTAATACCTACTCCGAATTTTTCTTTTGTTTCCTTCACTGCTTGCTCAATATACAGATTGAATAACATCGGGGACAGGCTACAACCCTGTCTCACTCCCTTCCCAACCACTGCTTCCCCTTCATAAGTGACATAATAATTGAAAGAAATTGCTTAAAACAATATATTTTAATATGTTTAAAACTTACAGTCACATTTCCCAAAATGGAATTTTCGTTGTTGCACTGCGTTATTCTCTTAATTGTCATCGGAATGCAAATATTAAATTCCAGTGAAGTGATTAGAGCTCACTAGAATGGAACAGCACATGGCAAAAATCTGGATACTGTTATCACTGTGGTTTTTCATACTCGACTACTGCAGAGCAGACACACCCAGTATGAAGTAATATGTCCATATATTGCCCTTGTATAGTGTGAATACTGTTACATTACACTGTGTTTTAGTCGGTTTATTCACTCTCAACATTCGCACTCTGATGCTGATTAATAGAAAAACTTATGACAACACAGAAACTTGTATTTTGGGAAAAATGACTCAGTAAGTATTACAATACTGATTGGAGCAAATGCTAAGCCTTTTGTCAAATAATTTCCCACGAAACTGTTAGTCATAATTGCCTCTTATACGGTATTGTTTCTCTAGCAACGTGTGCTTCTCTAGATTTTAGATTAGTTAACTTTCATACCTCAACTGCTCACAAATCCAAAGTTTTACAGATAAATAACAATCTTGGTTCGAACAAATGTCACATATCCGTATTTTAAAATAGTTTTTATTCCGTTTTAATTGTTTGAGCTAGGTACTTCACTTTTTAGAGCAGGTCCATGAAATACATAAAATTCTCCATAATTTGCGTCTTCGTGCATATGAATGTTAAAACTTGTTTTAAAGACATTGCCAATTTTTCCTCCAGTCTTAAAATATTAGTGCAGAGATGAAACGCAGTAAATCCAATAATAGGGTTGATGCTGTTATATTTCTTCAATCATTTAAACTTTGTTTGTATTTCTTGCATGCCAGTGCTGATTTGAGCAGTCTGCTCACCTGGAAGCAATTGCAGTAATGTACACTATATTATTGACATACTCCCAAAGTATAACAGATCCAGCAACCTCAAGTACCTTTTACACCAAGGACCTTCTTGTCTCGATCGTCTACTGGTGGCGAATAAGTTTATTGCAGTGCCCCTGGTGATACACCTGTACTAGTGCATACTCGTCGCGAATGGTCATCTGAATTTACACGTTACGACCGCTAAATCTCGTGTCTGTAGATAGTTGTCTGCTATCGAGTTGGGCATCCATAATTAATGGAAGACAATTCACGCTCGACGTCAATGCAACGTCAGGGATCGTCACCATCACGTGGTAGTATCTTCACCCCACAGACAAAATTTCTGTTGTTGTTCACTGATATTTTCGAGTATTTTGGGACAGGGGATCCGTGGGCTCAGGTGCCTTGTTATAGAATAATCATGTAATTATGATTTATCCAGCTTGTTACCACAATTACATTTGTTTTTAAGAAAATACCTGTATATTAGAGAAGAAGGGTAGAACACTAAAAATTCAGAACCAGGAGTCATCTGGAAGTATCATGTGATTCAATTCCTTTTTCAGATTTTGCTCCAGTTTTACCACTACAGTGAAGTAGACAACTAGTTTATAGTAATTTATCAACTGGTTTTTAAACTGATCTAAATATAGCATGTGGCCTCTTATGCTCAATACACATTAGTTTTCCTTGATTCTTTCCTACAAAAAAAATTATATTACTAATAAACTAGCAATTTCCTCGTTGCAGCTTTGCCCATGTTACTCAGTGAAAGAAAACTATGCAAGGTGACGTTTTAGAGGGTCTTCTTGTATAGTATTAACTTTCTAGCCTTCTCCATCTTTTAAAAGCATAGGTCTGTACTTTAAACTACAAAATACATATTTTCTGCAATTGTTTTCACTTTCTTCATTAGGCTTTAATGATCAAACACTCGCGGCAGTCCCTTATCAGTTAGACGGCCCGCACAACAGGTGCGCTTCCGACCTCCCTTCAAGAGCTCATATTCAAACATCGCCAGTGAATGTAAACATCAACAAACTTTCCGTATAAACATGGCACTACTTCGCGAAAAGCCGTGTGACGGTGATCCACCAATTGGAACTAACGTGACTTAAGTGTACCACTCCGTAGAATCAGTGTTATAAGCAAGGCAGCAGAGTCAGACAGGCAGTGTGTACCTACAACTAGGACAGCTCCGCCCAATACCTATGCCAGCTCTAGCCCAGAAGACACTCGCCGTAGTCTTTCGCAGAAATTTGTATCTTGTTGGCTGTAACGCCACTTTGGAATTCTTTAGCGTTGTATTTTGGTTGTTATTATTTCTTTTCATTGTCTTGTAACTTTATTCTGGCTTTTTCCACCACAAGAATTATTGTTCTTCTTGAGTTTGGAAATCAGTGCAGGCCAATATGGCGTTTTATTTAAATACAGTGTGTCCAACCTTGATCGTTAGTTCTTTCCTGCCGACCGCAGTACACTATACAAACAAATGCAGCATTTAAAAATGTATAAGTCTTTTTTATTTTGACACGTGGTAATTGCAACCGACTTAAACTGGCACCCTCTAAGAGTTTTAATTGGCAATGAAATATATGGTCTGAGGCATGCACTATGCTCCAAAAAGTGGTATTATATTCTAATTTTTTCAACTTTTTTCAGTATTTAGTGCTGGTGATGCCCATGGTTTTGACATACCCTCTGCAGTCTTTCCCAACATAAAGCACTCCGTATTCAGGCCACGAGTGGCCTACCGGGACCATCCGACCGCCGTGTCATCCTCAAGGAGGATGCGGATAGGAGGGGCATGGGGTCAGCACACCGCTCTCCTGGCCGTTATGATAGTATTCTTGACCGAGGCCGCTACTATTCGGTCGAGTAGCTCCTCAATTGGCATCACCAGGCTGAGTGCACCCCGAAAAATGGCAACAGCACATCGCGGTTGGATGGTCACCACTGCGGCAAGGCCGTTGCCTTTCTCAACATAACAAAGCCTAAAAAGGGTTCTTGAACTTCCATGATGTTGTCTTCTATTATATATGGACATATATAATTAATCGACTCATTTCATCAGTTCTGCTTTCATCAGGAGTGCTGTCAAAAATTAATCGGCAATATTTAGCCTTTTTAATATATGCAATAATTTTTTTTCCTCAACATGTTCACACAAAATAAAAATAAAATCAGTTTGTGCCGCTTTTCACTCTAGCAGACTCTTCGAGTCCTAAACAATGCTCTTTCAATACTGGATCATCTTCCTCCACCAGTTGCGCCAATTCTAATAAACTGTCTCTGTTTTCTGATTACCGTCTTTACAATGACTGTGGAAAGCACGGTTTTGCTGGGCTAAAAATAGTGTAATATCTAAAAGGCGATGAAAAATATTTCTCCATTTCTTGGTGTCATCATTAATTTTTATGTGTAGTTTGAAACTGCACTTATAGTACACCTGTGTAGATGGAATAGATATAAAAAATGTTTCATGTGGAATAACTGCATATAGCAGACGCCTGCTTATCATTCTACAGCTTTTGAATGCTATGCAACGTTTTACAAAAAGTTCTATACATTCCGAACATATCCAAGAACAATGGCTACAGCCTGACAATATGAAAAATGGTACCCATCTATATATTTTGCATACATAATGAACCTATCACTCCGAACTCCCTCTATTTACTGAACATATTTTGGCCTTGTTTGGGATTGGATTAAAGACTGTCTTGTCCTGGGGTAGAGAGGCGGTTTCAAATCTCGAGATTCTCGTGATTTGGAGGTCCCCCACCACCAGAGACCTGGGGTGGGCCGCTCCTCTGCCCCCTTTTAGTCCATCACTGAATAGGGAGCTGTATGCCACAACTTCTCTTCTCCTTTCGAGCTGAATGCTCCACTGTTTATTTCTTCCACTATTAAGATTTGATGTAGCTATCCACAAATCGAGCCTACTAGACAAGTAAGCAATTTGGTTTTAGCTAGACTGATTTAAGAGCAACATGTAACGAGAATGTGCAACATAAGACTCTCAGACCTAAAGGAAGTGCTACACTTAATATAATTTTCACTTAATTTCATTATCTTCCTGTAAATCATTTACATGATGTAGGAATTGTCACAACTGTAATTAAAATGCAAAGTATATGTCACACAAACATAAGTGAATATCACTTAAATAGCTATTTTCAATGCATTTTTGGGGGTACAATATTTGTCATGAACAGGTACATAAATGTTAAGACAATAATTTTACGTACATTCGAAGTACTCATCTATGCCATAGAAACTTTTGCTTAAAAGGCAATTTTTATGTAAATTGAAGGGGGATCACTGCTATCAGCTGCAGCGGCACATTAAGCAGAATCAGCAGCGATGAGAGAAAATGTGTACCAGACTGGGATTTGAACCCGGGATCTCCTGCTCATTCAAATAAATAATATTTAATCTCAGTCTCAGATTTTACTTCATCTGCTATTTACTTCATGTACACTGGCAGAGCATTGTAATATTTTATTCCAAAATAACATACATGCATTTGGGTTTACATTATCCTTTCTCTTTCTACATGTAAATTTTTACAATTGTATTATAATTGTGGCAGTCCTCATTGGTACATAAGCTGTTCAGGTGTGTTCTTGTATGTAGTGTTATGACTTCTGCACCACTTGTTAGCAGCAGACACAGTGGCTGCGCCAAGGACTGAGGCGGCGTGGAGTTTTACAATTATTTATTGAACTTTCTTTACAATTTCTCCCCCTTCGTCGCTGCCCAGCCCTGCGGATCCCTCCGCCTGGCTGCTGCCGTGTAGATTGTCCGACAATGCGCGCAACGCGCGCCGCTGATCGCACTCGGGAGCCTCAGGCCACCAGTGCTCCGCTGAAGCCAGGATGCCCTGTGGTTGAGATGAACTCGGCTGCACAGGCGGCTGGGAAGCCGTCAGTCGCGATGTCCGCGAGGTCCCGTCATGGACGGACCACGCGCCGTGGGGCAGGTTGCCATGAAGTCTGAGCGTCAGTCCCCGGCGGCGCCTGTGACCAAGACCGCGCTGCGGCCGGTCCTGCTGGAAGTTCTCGCTGTAGTTAGTCAGCCATGGTGCCGACGGAACTCGGGCCGACCTCCAAAGCTGAAGTTGACATCTGGCGGCGAACGGATGACTCCTGCAGGCTGGAACAGACTTCCGGAATCGTCACCTACGAAGATTGAACATTCGGACACGGACCACGTCCGTCCTCAGATCCGAACTACTTGTATGTTCTTCCGTCTGTTGCTGCCTGCGCTCCACTATTCATATCTAACAGGAGGATGTTTTTTACCATCGATGGTAGCTTTTTGTTATTACTCCCGCAGTATATTGCAGTGTAACTTAGCGTGCTGGCCTCACTTCCCCTTACTAAGAACTATCCAGGCTTCGCTCGGCACTCGGTCTGTGTGTGTCCGTGCATCAGTCTGTTGGTACACTGCTGCTGTCAGCAAGGCTATCTGTGCCTGCCTACTTCGCAATGCCTCGGTCGCCGGCGTGCGTCTGTTTTGCCATTCTCCACTGCGTGAAGCAATGCTTACTACATGTGGCCGCAGCACTGCCTCCTCCTAAAAATTAAATTCGTCCCCGAATTTACCCTATACGTTAACTCTAGTTCTATCCTATATTCTAACTCTTCCCTATACACATCCAGGTTGCCCTGACTCATGACCTACTGGTAATCCATTCTACAGGAATCTCATGGAGCGGTCTTGCATTAACATGCTTAATCCTCTGTTTTAATAAGACATATACTACACCGATAAATACAATCAACACGGTAATAGTACTGGTTGAAATACCAATGGTAACTATGCTATGTTTCTGCCTGGTATCGTACTCCTCCACATGCCTTAATAATGGCTGCATTGAAATGTGACATTCCTCTGAATCTACTAGTGTATCTATCGTTTGCAATAGTGTAGCATCCAAGGTGTTGTTAATATATGTCAAATTTCCTCCTGGCCAGCACAACGTCAGATGAGTATCTGTAACCTTGGTTACTTCTGTGACTGTTGCTGGTAAGCTGAAACGACCCCCTACTATTTCACAATTTGTCCCGTTGATTAGCAAACCACTGCCCCATAATTCCATCTCCGTGGTTGCTGTCCAATTCCCATTGTCATAACACTTGGCTGATACCCTCTCCGTAGAGAATACTGAATACAACCAATGCCTCCCAACTTGCTGAAAATGTGGCGTAGGGTGCTTCACTATTATTCTCCGACACTCTGAAGCTTCTGCTGGATCTCACACGACCCTTTGCCCGTGAAAACAACCTGTGATGAACAAGTGGAAACTGACTCTGTTAGACATCTACTCAACTCTAAACTCGACATAGTAGCATGAGTATCCCCCTACTTAGAAAGTAATAAAACTTCCTGTGTCCTGAACGGCACGCCCTTCCCCATGTGCTCCCATCTGACCAGATAAGGTTGCACTGTGTAACAGTGATACTGTCTCCCCACACTAGTTACTGGAAATCTAATCTCTATATACATCTTAACTAGATTCGTTGTTACCTTAATCCTAGATATATGATAAAAAAGTGACACACTCGCATCAATTATCAGCACTACGTGCTCTACCCCCTCTGGAAACTCTCCCTCTGCCTGCTTCAGACTCCGTCTGAATTATTCTGGTGACATCAACGTCACACTCGCCGGCTCGTGCAATGCGTGATGTACTGTCTCTTGCAATTCATCCATCCTCGCTCGTGCATCACCAATGCTGTTAACCAGTTCCCGCAGCAATTCAGCCATTTCCAGCTTCCTTTCCACTATATCCAATCGCATTTTTACCTGTTACAGATCCGTATTCAATAATTTCTGTGTTTTTTTCTATATATGCTCGTAACCCTGCAGCCATCCCACGCACCATGCGTGTCACATTCAACAACTCTGTACCTAATCCCCGTATCTCTGTTGTGTGTATATTCACTAACTTCCCTATGCTTTCCCTGTCGCAAATAACTGTTAAAGAATTGTTCAAAGCCTCAATATCGTCTCTATCCGCTGTTCTAAAAATTGTTTTCAGCAGCTTCCCACCTGCATTCAACCAATCCCTCTTTACTCTCTTTCTCCTACCTGGAATCATGCTCACGACTTGGAGCAGTTGTTCCATTATTTCCTTACATGACCTATCCAAAGCCTAGTACTCTTCTTGCACGTCCCGTAATATTCCGTTCTTAGATGCAACCGTTTCCACACTCGATACCACCTCCTGTAGCTGCCGCATCTCGTTCCTCACCTGCAGGATGTTGAGTGCCAGCCGAAGCGTCCACTTGTGACTTGTGAGGACCACATCCGGTTGTTTCCCGAAAAACACCCCAATTCGCAACGGCATATCCTGTACCTGGCCAGCTTGTGTCAGCTGCCAGAGGACTACGCCCCATACTATCCACTTGTACCTCATCCTGCGTCACCTACAGAATGGAGAGAGAAAGAAAAAGCTCCCATCACTACCCCTTAATACCAATAAAATAACCCTAGTCCGTGCACAAAAATAATACACACATGATAATTACTGCTAACTACACATCCCTCGAACGCAACTTATACTTAGTACCCAGTTTAAGGTCTGCTTCTGGCGCTTCTTTTCGCTTTCTGCCAGAAGGAGAAGTTCATATACACGGATCTACTACCCCCTGGAACGGCTTAACTCTACTAACGTGAACCACCGTTGTATTGGTAGACAATTGTAATTTTACATTGACAGGTGATGTCATTTCCACAAAAATAATACACACATGATAATTACTGCTAACTGCACGTTCCTCGAACGCAACTTATACTTAATACCCGGTTTAAGGTCTGCTTCTGGCGCTTCTTTTCGCTTTCTGCCAGAAGGAGAAATTCATATACACGGATCTACTACCACCTGGAATGGCTTAACTCTACTAACGTGAACCACCGCTGTCTTGGTAGACAATTGTAATTTTATATTGACAGGTGATGTCATTTCCCTTGAACTTGTTTGTGAACTTCTTGGTTCTCCCTTTTGGAACATACGGATTAGCTAGCAGCACCCATTGACCTACTCTGTACTGTGGCAACTTCCTCGTTGTACCTCCCATCCGTTCTTGTCATTCCAACGCTTTCGTGTTAGCTCGTTTAACTCTCTGCCATACTTCCTTACTGGTTTTCGCAAATTGCCTTACATGCTCCCCCTCCGCTCCCAGCCTTGGACGAATCATGTCAAAAGGTGATGGCATCTTCTGCCCATACACCACTTCGTACAGCGACAATCGTGTCGACGTATGTACCTTACTATTATATGCACTGGTTACGAATTGCAAGTACACATCCCAGTCGGTGTGTTGACTATTTACATAGTGACTCAACATATTAGCGATCGTGCGATGCACTCTCTCAGTCCGTCCGTTTGCTTGCGGATGGAATGGACTAGTCCGTAGTTTCTTTACCTTCAGTAACTTACCCAGTTGCTTCATCAGATCAGACTTGAAATCAGTACCTTGATCCGAGATTAAGGCCTGAGGTATCCCGTACCTGAGTAACCAATTATTAACTAAAGCTTGTGCCACCATACTTGCTTTCTGATCTGGTAATGCGACCATGACTAAATACCTAGAAAAGTGGTCAATCACTGTTAACACATATTTATTCCCTGCTGCACTCCTATTTAATGGGCCTAATACATCAATTCCGATTTGTTGGAAAGATCTGTCTGCCTCTGGTAACCTTTGAAGCTGAATCTTTTGATGGCTCAAGTCCGCTCGCTGTGCGCATGGCACACAATTCCTGACGTACTCGTTCGTGTCTTGACGTCGTGTCCTCCGCCAAAACTTCTCCGCCATCCGCCTATACGTAGCTCTTCTCCCGCCATATTCTGAAACAAAATGGTCATGCACCTGTTGCAAAACTTCAGATCTTAACGCTGCTGGTACGACGACGCGCGGGCCGCATTTCGTCGACCTGCAAAGTAACCCGTCCCGTACTAGGAACTGCGGTTGCTTTCTCAACAATTGGCAATCACTATCCACGGCTTGTGCCCTTTTCCACTCATCTTCAGTCACCCCTGCTACTTGCAATACTGCCACTTTCCTGCTCAATGCGTCAGCACTGGCATGTTTCACACCTGGCTTGTGTATTACCTCATAATCGAACTCACTGAGTTTCAGCGCCGATCTCACTAGCCTACTCGCTGGGTCTTTCAGACTTAATAACCATTTCAGAGCTGAATGATCCGTCACAACCTTAAACCTTCTATCGTACAGATAACATCGAAAGTACGAAATCCCGTATATTACTGCTAACAATTCTTTCTCCGTCGTGGAGTAATTTTGTTCTGCCTTGCTAAGTTGACGAGACGCGAACGCAATCAGATGTTCTTTGCCATCAATATCTTGCCCAAGTACAACCCCAAGAGCGTGATTAGACGAGTCACATTGTAGTATTAACTCCTTCGAAAAGTCTGGAAACTACTAAACTGGATCTGGTGTCAGTATCCGTTTCAACTCCTGAAATGCTTTCTCGCACTCTGACGCCCACTGGAAGGTAACACCTTTTCTTAGCAACTTATTAAGTGGCCTCGCTATTTCTGCGAACCCCTGTACGAATTTTTGATAATAGCTCGCAAGACCAATATACGATTGCAGTTGTTTAACCGTTTGCGGAACCAGAAAATCTCGTACTGACTGATAACATGCACGAGATAATTTACTTGTGCTTGCGCAAAATGGCATTTGTCCAAACTTAATGGTAGCCGTGCTGCTTCTAATCTTTTAAATACCTCCTCTAAGCGTTCCACATGCTGCTCTATATCTCTTGAAAAAACTATAATGTCATCCAGGTACACCACGCATTTTTTCGGTTTCAACCCGCGAAGGACTCCATCCAACAACCTCTGAAATGTTCCCGGAGTGTTTTTTAGTCCAAACTGCATTCCTTTATACTCGAAGTGACCACAATGCGTCGTAAATGCTGTTTTTGGTCTGTCCTCCGGACATGCTTCAATCTGGTGACAACCGCTTCGCAAATCCATAGTGGAGAAACATTAACACTGCCCTAGTTTGTCTAACGTTTCTGTGATATTCGGAATCGGATATACATCCGCCACTGTCTGTTCATTCAAATGTCTGTAATCGCAACAAAAGCGAAATTTTTTCGACCCGTCCGGTGTCTTCTTCGGAACTAGGACCACGCTACTAGACCAAGGACTATTACTGTGCTGGATTATCCCATCTTCCAGTTGTTGCTCTATTAATTGCTCTGCTACTGGTTGTAATTGTTTCGGTAGTCTGTATGGCTTACGATACACAGGAGCGTGATTCCCTGTCGGAATACGATGCTGTGTTATCGGTGTAGCAGGTAACGTACCCTGTGTTTCAAACAATGCTTTATACTTTAGTAATAATGCTTCCATACCCGAACGATAATTTCCTCTCAAATGATTTTCCTTGTCACGAAGTGCAGACGTGCTGACGGTCTGCTTTACATCATAGTCTAGCCTCGAACTATCGATGTCCTCTTCATCCATCAACTCTACTGTGGCTATTACTAATCCCTATCCCTTCGGCAGATCAACATCATCCCGCCCGCAGTTATCTAAACTCACCAGAACCATAAACTGGCCATTTATGTCCGTTACTCGTGATACACTCCTACGAATAAAGCAATGCTTTTCGTCTAAAACCTCATTACTCGGTAGTGTCTCTACCAAGAATAACCACTGCTGTGGCACAGCGACATCCACCGGTACCCAGATCAACTTCCCTGTACCTTGCGAGGTGCCGGGGCTAGCAGTGTATTTAACACTAAATTCTAGAATCTACACATGTAAATGATGCTCTAAGCCCCCCCTATTCTAACTCCGACTTTTGCTGTTGCACAAGGATTAAAAAATATACGCGAACTGACTGTAATCAACCCTGCAAGTGGAGTAGAAAAGAGTTTGGCACCTGCAATAATTTAATTTGATAAATAAGTTAAATAAAGGAAGGTTTCATTAACGTAGTGAGAAATGATGGGTTGCTCTACCGATTAACAGAATGAAAGTTCTGTCCAAAATAACAATATGATTTATTAAGACTAAACACAAAATAATAAACAAAAACACATGAAACATTTATAATACATCAAATTGGCTCAAATTGGATACACAAACAAACGCTGTGAAGGTGAAGTTGTCCCTAAACTAGATTGTGAGGTTTATGATGAAGTGGTATGTGGAGCCAGTTCCTTGCCACTCAAATCTTAAGAGAGACACACAGCTAACCCAACATTAATTGCTGCTACTCAAGACAGAACAAAGTTAGAAAAAGATGAACAGGCGCACTCTGCTGAGCTCTGATTATCACCTAGGAAAATCCCTATCTGCCGGTGCTGCGGACATACATTACCAAACTGTCTTCTTAACTGCCAGAACACGATCTGGCGTACCGGAGGCGATGGCTGGTTGCTTCGACGTCCTCGACCGAAAGGCGAGAGCCGACTCCCTAGAGCACCCGTACAGGCCGAACACACAACATTCCCGCCCCCACGACAGTGGCCGTGGTTAAACGTTCCAATCAGCAACTCAAAAACCGGCGGAAAATTCCACTCCATTGCCGGAGCACTACCATTCCACCAATGGAGATTCTTGGCGCCAATTTCTGCGCTGATTTTGCTACGTCACGGAGCTATGCCCTGAGCCAGCCAATCACAGTTACTATTTTGCAGAAAGCGCGGGAATTTTCCCGCCACAACTGCCTGGGTACACAAGTCATTCCCGCGCCTCGCTGGTAGCCCGCCAGAAAGTGTTTTCGCTAAGATTCTGCAAAGTAACGGAACCTCTAGCCCAGCCGCTACTTCAGACCCCTCCGGGCGTGTCTTTTGACAATGTCGGCGTCTGCAAAGCATTCACTCGACTTCCTCACACCCGTCGGCTTAACCCTTTCCAGATCAGGAGAGCCCGCCTGTCACCGGACCACCCGGGTAACGAGAGACGCTGTGTGGGAAGTCTGCGTGTGAAGGAATAGCAACTTTTCACCGCATGCAATTAGAGACGAAAATCGTAAGATAGAAATATGAGAGGGGGCTCATGCCACCTCTCATAGCCCCTACGCCATTTTAGATTGTAATTGGTGAGCGATTGGCTCACTTAGGAGCAAGGTAGTGAGTCAATCGCCCAAGAACAATCTTACAAACTGACTCCACATGCCGCACTCATTAAAAAAAATCACTGCAACTGAAAAATGCAGCTCATAGAGGGAGGATTATTTATGGTGTAGCCAACTTCACCTTCTTAATATGGAATCACACATCCATACCCAGGGAGCCCCTTCCAAACACCGATTCACACAGACGTTCACGCTCTAAATATGGCCCGGGCATGTGAGCCAAATATGGAGCAGTTTATTCTTTACAATCAGAGTTGGAGTGCTCCGCAATTAAATGTCGAAGATGTTACAACAATTTGAATCATTAAACTAACATGAACTCACTCACACATGGTACTGTTTAAGTTAACAACCTCTTTTTGTGAGCTTTCAGAATCTAATTACAACCTCCAATTCATTCTGTCTCCCTGCACCAAGAATAACCTTTACAAAATGTTCCCTGAACTGATGGTCCATTCACAATGACAGTGATGGTATCTGCTTCAGTTTATGGGGACTTCAGGCACACTGTTTGAATACACACAACAATAAATACAAAATACAAAAAAAACATGGTGTGGAGAGCAATACAGTAATTTGTAATAAGAATTAAAGTGTAAAACACAAACACATACAAGGTATAACATACATTACAAAAACAACACTAGAGAAAAATTTAAGAAAGAAAAGAAAGAAAAAAAACGAGGTTCATGGGGCATCAAGTTGTGCGTGCTCATTGCACAATGTCCACAACTGTGCTGAGAATGAGGCACTAAATCACATTGTTAGAAATATTCGAAGCACTTCACAAATTCCACAGTACTGACATCACATAGGGCTAAACGTCGGGTGTTGTTGCTACGTTGTTGCAACGGCAATAGGGTGTTCTGGAGCATCTGCAGTAGTCTGTTGAGATTGGACCAAGACCCACGCATATGATGACGGCAGTACGGTAGGAAGACACAGTGATAGGCTCTCCTCACGTCAGTTAATTGTCTCTGAGGTCTACTTCTTGGGATACATCACTAGTCTAGGTCTCTTCTCTCGCTGGACAGTACTTTTACGTTTCCCAATATTGCAGTCCGACGAGGGATGATGGCATGTGGAGTGACTCCACAAGTGTGTGAGGTCATCTATACAGGATCGAACTAGGAGCGACGATTGCTACACCTGCTCTCTAAGAGAGAGGAGAAGTTAGAAATGAGACCATTCATTTGTTAGAGTGTGTGGCACGATACTGTTTTGTGTATGCAGATCGGCCAATGCTAGTGAGTTGTAAAAACCCAAACAGGTGAGTATATAGCGTCCCTTTCTGTCCTGAGGCACATGAGGCGCAGGTTCTGACACGATATGTGACCTTCTTCATGTACTCACGACAACGTGGTCTGCCGCAGGGAATCCCTCCAAACGGCTGCCGCATTCGGAGAGCTAGCAGGCTGTCGCGTGTGGGTCGCGTGTCAGTGTCAACGGCCAGCCTCACTTTCGCTTGTGGCCCGGCGAGGATTGTCTGCCGCCTAATCCCTCAGGTATACGGCCCGGTGACTGTCAGCTTGTAGGACCGGATGCTCTCGCGCCCTTCACGTCAGGTGGCGCGCTGACGCTCTCTTCTTGCAGGTAGCCGATGACCTCTTGCTTTTGCTCCGGCTGGCCTCTGCATTGCCATGATACCCGTCATCTGCACAATTCTTACAAGAATCTTATACCTAACTTTTCCCTATGACCTTCTATGTTATAATAAATTTACATAACGATACATTGATGGTCTGTCATTTCAGACACTCTAATTTTAATTTTATAGTTATTTATCTGTAGCTATCATAACAAAATCATGGAAATAATTTATCTTGATATTTGTGTAGAGACCGATCTCACTATTGTACATGGTGTGTGACGCTATATTGGATTAAGAAATAAATGTGCGGACCCGCACTAATATTACTATTAATTATATAGATCGACAGTAGACATGCTCAAGAATTAACTACCATTTGCCAACGATCTACATTCTATGTCTTTTAATTCAATTATGTTGTTATGCAGGTCTAAGTTTTACTGTGCTGTAAAGAACATGCAACTATGCTACTTTTGCTCGCCCGTCGTCCCTCCATCTCTGGTCTGTGGTTTGGTGACCTGAAAAATAGCATCTCAACAGGCGCGCGCCAAACACTTGTGGTAGAAAATCGCCACAATATTAAGGATCTAGTTATTGTAAAATCCTAAAGTTTAATTTATCCTAGTATATGGTACTCTCTCTATTATTATTATAATTTTTTTTTATTTTTTATTTTTTTTATACAACATTCTTACATAATCCCTGTTACGCTGAGATGTCTCGCTGCTCGCCGCTATTGACGACAGTGATGTGCGCGCCGTACGACATGGCCTCCGAGTTCTCACTACGCCTCACTGAAACTCCAGAGACTGGGTTAGCCATGGCTATACAAGACAATAAATTTATAGTTGCAACTTCTTTTTCTATGTTATGCAGTATTCGCGATCAAAGCACACCTTTCCAGAGGCAATGTAATATGACCAAGCCAGGACTGGTTCCTGTTGAGGATTCAGTCGCCCAACACACGCCAGCTACACAGTATGTCACGAATATCCAAGTATAAGTCCCTGGTTATTCATCTGTGACAGTCACGAGCAGCACGCTAAATCCCCAACCAGCACATTGGCATGGTAGGCTTTATGCCCGCATTTCTCTCGTCTAGGGCACCATTGGAGTCAAACGCTCACAGGTTCACCCCGACTTGCAAGACAACGATGCTGGCGCAGCTCTGCAAAAAACTATACTGCCCATATTCATCCTCGAAATCACGCAATATACCACAATCTTGCAGTGCACTAACGCGTGCCTACAAGCATTGGTATTAACGTCTCACGAACTGGTTGTGGCCGCTATGGAGCGTATCACGACTTCTCAGAACGCTTCTAAGAGCACGTTCTTGTATGCGCCCGTTTGTGCGACATCTCGTCACTCATCTTTATCCCTTAACATGGACACCAGATAGGAAAGGACAAAAACATTGCTCATGGAAAGGTAGTGCCTCTTATCGCAACGACAGAGGAGATCCCGAACATAGACAAAAAAGTTAACAGCAGTAAATTCTTATGCGAGAAAACGCAGAGTGTTAATACTTTAACAATCTTAATCTATTAATGCAACGATTATTGTTCCCCGAAGAAAGGTTCATATATTTGCCTATTCTACTATGTACACCACTTACACTACTACTGTAGCAAGGTTCATGTATTCGCCCATTCTACTATGTACACCACTTACACTACTACTATTCCACGAACTCCTTTATGTGAGAGATGTGGTGGAGTCCTATGGACTTTTTTCCTTTCAGCGTCTCCAATTCATAAGCATTGTGGTGAGCTGCTCTCCTTATACGGTACGGGCCGTTGTAAACAGAATAGAATTTTTGGCATTTGATTTTTTGTTTGTTCGAAAGTCGGAAAGACTTAACGAGCACCTTTTGTCCAATTTGGAAGTGTCGTAGACGAGCTCCCCTGTCGGCACGTCTCTTCCTGACCTCTGCTGCAGCCCGTATCCTCTTGAGAGCCAAATCCACTATGGCTTGGTGCTGCGTTCGCGCCCTTGGTGGGAAGTTTACGACCTCGGTTATCAAGTCCTTAGGAATCCGGTTTTTCAGTAATGTAATGGGTGCCAATTTTGTTATCCCATGGGGTGCCTCATTGATCGCCTCCTGGAAGTCTTTAAGGAAAACGTCCCATGTCGTGTGCTGTTTGTTACAGTACAACCGGCACAAGTTTCCGAGTTCCTTAATAACCCGTTCTGCAGCATTCGAGCTCGAATGGTGTGAAGATATAAAAATGGGATTAATTTTACATCCACGCAACGTCTCCTTCCATGTTTTTGACTTAAACTGTGGCCCATTATCAGAAATAATTTTACTCACATGACCAACCTGTGGTAGGAAATCCCGGATTAGGGCTCGTGATACAGTTCGTCCTGTCGCCCTCTTCAGTGGCGTAAAGGTAACGTATTTGGACGTTAGTTCAACAAACACTAATACGTACGTATATCCTCTTCTTGTTCTTGGCAAAGGTCCCATCAAATCTGTTGCTGCTAATTGTCTTAATTTGGTCGGTACGATTGGGTATAATGGTGCCTGCATGCTCACAGTGGTGTGCTTAGCCTTTTGGCAGTCTTTACACACCGACAGTACCCTCCGTATTCGACGCTCCATGTTTCGAAAGAAACACATGGTCCTTAGCTTGAGATTGCACTTGCGTGGTCCGAAGTGTCCATAGCTGAGGTGAGAATGCCATATAACCTTGTTTATTAGGTGTTCAGGGATGCATACCCCCCATTCAGTGTCATTGGCATAATTTCAGTGGAAAATTATGCCTTTCCGCAAGGGGTAGAACTGCCTGATGGTGGCGTGTCTTCTGTCTATCCATTTCTGTTTCAATAATACTAGGGCAGGGTCCTTGTCTTGCTCCTTCTTGATGTCCTGCATACTACAGATAATAAAATTTTCAAAGGCTACTTTCTGCATATAGAAAAGGCAGTAGTGATTTTCCTCCAGATCTTCTTCCATGTTGTGCTCAAATTCGATCGGTGACTGTGATAAGGCGTCTGCAATACTGTTCTGACTGCCGGGGATATCTTCTTCTTCAGTAGCTCTACAGCCCTTGGTGAGCCTTGGCTTCTTCAACAATCTTCCTCCACACTTCTCGGTTATTTGCTGCTCTTTTCCACCCCCGGACTCCCATATTGCTGATATCCATTATTACCTCATCGATCCATCTTCTTCTAGGTCTCCCTTTTCGCCTAACTGAATGGATCATACCTTTCATCATTTTCTTTGGAATTCTATCCTCTGCCATTCTCTCCAAGTGTCCTAGCCATCGTATTTGCTGTGATTTAACAAATTTTACTATGTCCCTGCCTTGTATTAACTCCTGTAATTCAGCATTGTAGCGTATTCTCCAGCCTTCTTCCTCCCTTATTGGCCCATAGATTTTGCGTAGTATTTTCCGCTCAATGCTTCTTAGAGCATTTTTATCGTGTTCTGTCAACGTCCATACCTGTGAGCCGTATGTGATAACTGGGCGGACTAGGGAATTATATATTAGCAATTTAGTTTTTCATGTAACAAGGCTACTTTTGAAAAGCTGCATATTTGCAAAGTAAGCTCTGTTTCTTGCTTGTATTCTTTCCCTTATAGCCTTTCCAACACTGTTATCATTTGTTATTAGGGCTCCCAAATAGTTAAAAGAGGACACTCCATTGAAGCATTTCCCATTGATGTTTAGGTTTTTAGGGGTTCTTCTGGCCTCAGATTGTGACATTACCATATATTTTGCTTTGTTTACATTTACTATGAGGCCAATTTTTAAGGCTTCTCTTTCCATTGCCCGGTATGTTTCTAGGAGTGTATTGGTATTTCTTCCTACTATAGCAATGTCATCAGCGTATGCACATATCTGGCTAGTTTTCATAAATATGGTGCCTCTTTTGTTGATTTTATTTACTGCACTATGCAGGGCAATGTTGAATAGGACAGTGGAGAGATTATCCCCTTGCTTCACACCTTTATTAAAGTCAAAGCTTTCACTTGTTCTGCTAAGGACCTTTACTTTTGCTCTTGTCTCTGTCATTGTCATTCTGATTAGTCTTATTAATTTAGCACATATACCAACTTCTTTCAGTACTCTGTATAGTTCTTACCAATTTATGCTGTCAAAGGCTTGTTTGAAATCGATGAATAAGAAATGCAGATCTATATCATATTCATAGAACTTTTCCATCATTTGCCTTATCACAAATATTTGATCAGTTGTTCCTCTGCCCAGTCGAAAGCCACACTGATGTTCCCCTAGTATGCCTTCTGCACACTTCCGTATCCTTTCGTTTAATATACTTGTGAAGATCTTATAAGCTGTACTTAGGAGTGTTACACCTCTATAGTTTTCACATGCTGTTCTGTCCCCTTTCTTATAAATGGGGACTATTATTCCAATTTTCCGATTATCTGACATAGTTTCTGTTTCCCATATATCTGATATTAATGTGTGCAGTTCCTTTATTACAGCCTCACCACCAGTTTTTATTAATTCAGCAATTATGCTGTCTTCCCCAGGGGCTCGATTGTTTTTTGACTTGTGCACAGCCTGGGAGACCTCTTGTAGTGTTGGTTTTCTTGCCTCATTGGTTTCATTGTCTACTTCCAGCTCCACTCTTCCCTCCTGTGCAGCTGTCTCTTCATCTTCTAGGCTGGTGCTTAGTGTATCTTTGAAATATTCTGCCCATCTTCCCACTATCTGTTCTTCCTCCCTTATCATTTTCCCATCTTTACTGGAACAGGCCATTGTTTTTGGTTGGAATCTATTCTTCATTTTGCCTATGGCATGATAGAACTTTCTTATTTCACTCTGTTCCTTTTGTTCTTCTAGTTCTTGAAATTTCATCTTATTCCACTCTCTTTTCTTTCTCTTGCACAGTCTGTTAGCTCTTCTCCTTAATTCTCTATATTGTTCCACATTATTTCTGGTTTCTCTCTGTAGCATTTTTGTTCTTGCCCTATTCTTTTCCTCTATTGCTGACCTGCAATCTTCATCAAACCACTCCTGGGTTCTTCTGTTCCTTCTTATGCCTATTATTTCCTCTGCAGCATCCTTAATGGCTTTTTCAAACCTGTTCCACCTTCCATTTACTCCTACTGTGGTCTCTTCATTGCTCAACTTTCTGCTTAGTGTTGCTTGGTATTTTTTTACTTCATCAGGGATGTTCAGTTTGTCTGTATTCCATTTCATCATCTTTCCCATTCTGTTGCCATTTGTTAGTGACAGTTTCTCTCTCAAGACTGATTTTATCAGAAAGTGGTCTGAATCACAGTTTCGTCCTCTGCAGCTCCGTACATCCGTAACTGACGTGGAGTGGCGTGCAATCACTAAAATATGATCAATCTGATTGACTACTCCATTGGCTGCAGACTTCCAAGTTCCCAGATGGATCCTTTTATGTGGAAAGCAGGTACTTTTAATAATCATATTATTCCTTGCTGCGAATTGGCATAATAAGTCTCCATTCTCATTGTTTTCTTCATGTAGTGAATATTTTCCAGAAACTCCATACAGATGTTCATTCCTCCCTATTTTTGGATTAAAATCTCCTATTACTAGCATCAGGTAATATTTAGGTACTGCACCGTATACTTTTTCCAAGTCTTCGTAGAACTGTTCTTTAATTATATCCTCTTTTTCCTCTGTTGGTGCATGTGCATTAACTATTGATATATTCCTAAATTTACCTTTTAGTCTGAGTCTGCACATCCTTTCATTTATGGGTTCAAATTCTAGAAGGCTTTTCCTAACTTCCCTAGTTATTATAAACCCTGTTCCAAGTTGGCCTGTTCTTTCTTCTGGTCCACTATATACCAATGAGTACTCAGGTTTATCTATCTGCCCATTCCCCTGCCATCTTATTTCCTGTAGCCCTACAATATCATATTTGAATTTTAAAATTTCATTGGCTATTTCTTAAATCTTTCCAGGCTGAAGCATTGTCCTCACATTCCATGATGCTACTGTTAGATCCTTTATCCGTTTCCTTTGCCGGGGTCGTGATACATGCTTTCCATCCAGTTTCCGAGGCTTCTGTTGAATTTCCGTAATATTCTTTTTTTTACAGTATGGGGTTATTAGCCCCATGCCCAACCCCCAACCTGGAGGACCAGGATTTGTATGAGGTTTACTCCTCTAGGGAAGCTGGCTTCACTACGCCTCTAGAGCCCTCCCTGCCCTATGTTGTGGGACACACTTTGTCTGGCTCCTCTGTCGGGACCAGTCCGGCTTGGGAGACCCTGCCAGTAGCTATGCTACCGCCGGCATAGCTCTCGACTTCACCGAAGCACGCAAACCCTCCCGCCCGGCACTGAAGGTGCCTACTATAAGGCGGTGTCCCCTGAGAGGGCTCCATGTTTCGAAAGAAACACATGGTCCTTAGTTTGAGATTGCACTTGCGTGGTCCGAAGTGTCCATAGCTGAGGTGAGTATGCCATATAACCTTGTTTATTAGGTGTTCAGGGATGCATACCCCCCATTCAGTGTCATTGGCATAATTTCAGTGAAAAATTATGCCTTTCCGCAAGAGGTAGAACTGCCTGATGGTGGCGTGTCTTCTGTCTATCCATTCCATTTCTGTTTCAATAACACTAGGGCAGGGTCCTTGTCTTGCTCCTTCTTGATGTCCTGCATACTACAGGTAATAAAATTTTCAAAGGCTACTTTCTGCATATAGAAAAGGCAGTAGTGATTTTCCTCCAGATCTTCTTCCATGTTGTGCTCAAATCCGATCGGTGACCGTGATAAGGCGTCTGCAATAATGTTCTGACTGCCGGGGATATATTCTATCGAAAAGTTGTACTCCTGCATATATGATGCCCACCTAATGAGCCGTCTGTGATTAAGCTTTGCAGTCATCAAGAACTAGAGTGCCTTGTGGTCTGTGTAGACCCTCGTCTTGCGACCAAACAGAAGGTATCTGAATTTTTCAAACGCCCACACAATAGCCAGCGCCTCTAACTCGGTTACTGAGTAATTCCTCTCACTCTTGGCTAGTGCTCTGCTACCAAACGCAATTGTCTTCCACACCCTGTTTCCTTCATGTACATAGTCTTGCAACACCATGACACCCAGACCTGAGTATGAACTGTACGTTACTATGCAAAGCTCTTCTGCTAAATTAGGGTGTGATAGGATGGGTGCTTGTAATAATGCGAATTTTAATGCTTTCCATTCGGATTCGGCCGCCTCATCCCATTCCCAAGGAATCTTCTTTCCTGTAAGTTGATGCAACCTAGGACTGCTCTGAGTTTTGACATGTATAAAGCGGTTGTAAAAATTTATGATCCCCAAGAACCCCCTTAACTGCTTCTTTGTCGTAGGAATGGGAAACTTTTCAATCGCTTCGATCTTTTCGGGATTTGGCGCAATGCCCTCACCCGTGATGATATGTCCTAGAAATTTGACAGAGGACGTCCCAAAATTCGATTTTTCGATATTGATAGTCACTCCGTATTCCTTGAATGTCGCAAGGAGTTCACCGAGGACCGCATTGTGCTCTCCCCAAGATTTCCCCGCGATCAGCAAATCGTCCACATAGCTGGTGACATGACGTTTCAAATTATCGCTTAGTATGCCGTCCAGCCCCCGAATGAATGCGGCAGACGAAATGTTCAAACCAAATGGGAGACGACGAAACCGGTAACATCTTCCAAATGCTAAAAAGGCTGTGTACTGTCTGCAATTTGGATGGAGCTCGATCTGCCAGAAACTCGATTTTAGATCAACTGATGAGAAGATTGATATTCCATGGAAGTTTTGTAAGAGTTCCTCTAATCGTTCCGGTCTGTCTGTTTCGGGTTCTATTATGGTATTAATTTGTCGCGAGTCCAAGACTAAACGAATACTACCATCTGCCTTCTCGACTACTCTTAACGGGTTATTATAGGCTGAAGCCGTAGGTTCTATTATTCCTTCACTCAGCATTCGCGTAATTTCAGCTGCTACTTTCTGTCGATATGCCAAGGGGATTGGATAGGGTGGCACACGAAACTGGTTGTGCGGACGTACACGAAATTCATATTGGAAGTTCTTTATTGATCCTGTCTTGGGAAGGAAGACCTCCATATGTTCTACTAGTAATTTATGAAGTTCTTTGCGGTGGTCGCACCTTATATTGTTTATTGCTTCCACTTTTTCTCCTATTTTCTCCTTTATTTCTCCCATTATTCCGACTTCATTCTCATCCGTGTCCTCTCCCCTACCCGCAACGTCGACCTGTTCTTCCTTTCTGTCTTTCAGACACGCATAGTTTATCCGTACACAGTTAGACGGTAGTTGAGCTGGGATCAGCTGGTCGTCGAACTTAATGTGGACGGGATTCCCTTTCCTCCAAACCACTTCACCTCGTCCTAGATCAACTATCGCTTCATGTTCATTTAGAAAGTCCGTTCCTATTATCATGTCTATCGCCAGATTTGGCACGATCCAGAAGTTAGACTCTATTTTGTGTCCTTGGCAGGAGAATTCCAGTCTTGTTTGTTGGGTGACCTCCGTACATTTACCCGCTAATGCCCCTTTTATTTTGGTTTTCTTAACCGATAGAACAGGCCAGTCCATCTCCTGAGAGCACCTCTTGTATGCTGCCTCAGATATTGCTGTTATGTAGCTTCCACTATCTATTATCGCATTCATACTCTTTTCAGTTATTGCTACTGTGATAAGAGGCTGCCGATCTTGTCGAGGAGTTGCTTTATGTTCCTCGAGCAGGATTTCTGATAAATCTTCGTAATGTATCATCCGTAGTTGGCCAGGTCCGAGATTACGTGCGAAATTCCGGCGGCCTGTGTTCGCACTAGTCTGGTGTCAATCCCTTGTTAAGCTCCCCCTCCTCTGACGTGCGTTAGGATTTGCGGGTCTAGTTTCAATCTCCTGGTTCCACTGTTGTCCTTGGTTTCGCTCTCTCCAATTACGGTCGCTTTGCCGTTCGTTATTCCTCCTATCCCAGATTCTTTGTCTATATTGACCCTGCTCCCTGACGTTCTCGTTTCCGTGTCTTTGGTTTCCATAACCTTGAATAGCGTAACCTTGACTTCCGTAACCCTGGTTTCCTAACTGACCAGTGCGATTATGCGATCTGTTGTCGTCTTCCCTTCCTGGCCCGTGGTATTTGTTACTTTGCCCCTTCTTCCTGTCCTTTGCGTCATGTTTATTAAAGACTACTTCGAGTTCGCGCAATAGACTCTTGAATGCTTCTATGTCAGATCCACACTTCCCGACAAGTGTCTGTTGGTACCTAACTGGCAGTTTGGAAAAGCAAAATTTAATGATTTCTCCGTTGCTATATGGACTATCTAAAAATTGATTCTTCTTGAGTAAATCATCAAGAAATTTGGTTGCGCTCCTATGCCCAGACACTTCCAGTTCAGGACAAAATATTATTTCCTCTTTAATCCTGTCTTGCGTTTCCTTTGACCAGTAGGTCCGCAGGAATGCACCAACAAATTCCTGATAAGTCCGACACGTCACTGCCACACCCCGCATCTTTTCCGCGGCTTGGCCTTCGATGTGTCCACACATGAATTCTAATGTTGCCTGGGTTGGCCATGATGCCGGTAATGAATTTGTAAACTGCATCACCCAGCTCTTCGGATGCATCGACCCTCCATTTTCTTTGAACTTCTGGAATTTTAGTATCGACAGGAAGTGATTGTGATCAAAATCCTGTCTGATCCTCGCACTGGTGTTGTCACTCGTTTCCGATACTTGCACGTCTGCTGAGTGTCCTGTTCTATCTTGCTGATAACTGTGATGTGCTACCTCTGTATCACAGTCCAAGTGGCACTCAGAATTCACTCTCCTAAGTGGGCTATAATTATTGGAGCTATTACTCGCTGTTTCTGCGTGTGCATTGTTAGTTCCGCACTCGGTCATTGGGCTAGAGCACGGCGGGCTTTTCCTCGGAGACACAATTCTGTGTATTCCATCATTGGTATCCGAACGCGCAGTGCTCGTGTGCCCGTTTTGCTCTAGTTTTGCTATCCGACTCTCTACGTCTTCCATTCGTTTCGTGGTGTTCGCAACCGCGATATTACCTTGAGTTTTTAAGAATGCTAGGGATTTTGAGTGGGATTGTGTTGTACGTTGCAAGCGCCCTGCGAGTTTAGAAGTTGCTTCCGCGACTTTCATGGCCCCTATTGCTGCCGTTTTGGCCAGGCCTGCTACTTTTTGTGCAGCCATTGACATTTGTTTTACTTCTCCACATTCTTTCTTTATTGTTAGTAATTCCCCTCGAATTTCTCCTATATGCGAAATTATTTCCTGAGTGTCCTACTTACGCTGTTCGTCAGCTTCTTCCTTCTCCTTCTTACGTTGTTTCTCCTCTTCTTCCTTCTCCCTCTTACGCTGTTCGTCAGCTTCTTCCTTCATTGATCGTAGGAAGCTCAGTATTGGGTTTACGTCATCTTTTTGATCCTCTTCAAAAGTGGGAGATGTAACTCTGGACACCTGGGCGCTAGAGCTCTGACGTAGCCGAGTTAGCCCCTGTCTGCTCTCGTTCGTTTGATTATAAACTTCTGCTACCGTCTCGACTTGTGTGCCTGTCTCTGTTTCATCCTCTACCTCACTATCATAATCATGGCCGCGACGTTGCTCTAAGATCGCGTCCAAATCACCGTCCTCATCAATAACCCTGTCGTCCTGTCCTACTAAAAATGTGCCCATCTCATCTCCTAACCTATCCCCGTCAGTAACGTGCCTCTTATCCATTATAGTATCCACTTTTGTTTTAGCTTTGCTCACTAATAGTCGTGCCTTACTTCTCGTGATCATTCACGAGAAACAAAATTTATCTAAAATACACAATAAAAATAATCTACTCCCTGTATTTTTACACATAGACATAAAATTTCAACAACGCCTCTCCAACGCTGTAATTATACGCACGATTTGTTGTGGTACAGAAACCGCACACAAACCCGACAAAGTGTGATGTGATACGGACACACCATGAAAGGAACACAAAAACAATGAACAAAAGAATATATACACTGAAAACAAAAACTGTAATCATGCGCCGCTACTTAAAACTAATCGCGGAACTACCAGGAAAAAACTTGGGTATTAATCAATAAAAAAATTAAGCAAAAACAATTCTGAGTGTCCCTACTACTAATGATACTTGCTTATCAGCGATTCACAGGAAAGATCCGAGGCTAAGGGTCGCCATTTTATTCGAGGTGCCGGGGCTAGCAGTGTATTTAACACTAAATTCTAGAATCTACACATGTAAATGATGCTCTAAGCCCCCCCTATTCTAACTCCGACTTTTGCTGTTGCACAAGGATTAAAAAATATACGCGAACTGACTATAATCAACCCTGCAAGTGGAGTAGAAAAGAGTTTGGCACCTGCAATAATTTAATTTGATAAATAAGTTAAATAAAGGAAGGTTTCATTAACGTAGTGAGAAATGATGGGTTGCTCTACCGATTAACGGAATGAAAGTTCTGTCCAAAATAACAATATGATTTATTAAGACTAAACACAAAATAATAAACAAAAACATATGAAACATTTATAATACATCAAATTGGCTCAAATTGGATACACAAACAAACGCTGTGAAGGTGAAGTTGTCCCTAAACTAGATTGTGAGGTTTATGACGAAGTGGTATGTGGAGCCAATTCCTTGCCACTCAAATCTTAAGAGAGACACACAGCTAACCCAACATTAATTGCTGCTACTCAAGACAGAACAAAGTTAGAAAAAGACGAACAGGCGCACTCTGCTGAGCTCTGATTATCACCTAGGAAAATCCCTATCTGCCGGTGCTGCGGACATACATTACCAAACTGTCTTCTTAACTGCCAGAACACGATCTGGCGTACCGGAGGCGATGGCTGGTTGCTTCGACGTCCTCGACCGAAAGGCGAGAGCCGACTCCCTAGAGCACCTGTACAGGCCGAACACACAACATTCCCACTCCCACGATAGTGGCCGTGGTTAAACGTTCCAATCAGCAACTCGAAAACCGGCGGAAAATTCCACTCCATTGCCGGAGCACTACCATTCCACCAATGGAGATTCTTGGCGCCAATTTCTGCGCTGATTTTGCTACGTCACGGAGCTATGCCCTGAGCCAGCCAATCACAGTTACTATTTTGCAGAAAGCGCGGGAATTTTCCCGCGACAACTGCCTGGGTACACAAGTCATTCCCACGCCTCGCTGGTAGCCTGCCAGAAAGTGTTTTCGCTAAGATTCTGCGAAGTAACGGAACCTCTAGCCCAGCCGCTACTGCAGACCCCTCCGGGCATGTCTTTTGACAATGTCGGCGTCTGCAAAGCATTCACTCGACTTCCTCACACCCGTCGGCTTAACCCTTTCCAGATCAGGAGAGCCCGCCTGTCACCGGACCACCCGGGTGACGAGAGACGCTGCGTGGGAAGTCCGCGTGTGAAGGAATAGCAACTTTTCACCGCATGCAATTAGAGACGAAAATCGTAAGATAGAAACCACGCGTTCTCTATCTTAAACTTGAGCTATGCTGTCCCTAGTGCATCTAATTTTTTATCACCTACTGCGCGCAATCTGTATCTCAGAGCTTCCAATCCTATCTTGCGCACGAGGTGCACACTGACAATTGATACATGGCTCCAGTACCAACTAAAACTCTTCACCACTTATCTTTTATCCAAACCATCAAACTACAATTCGCCTCTTCGTGCACTCTCTGAATACCTCTTTTTACTGGGAATGCCTCCCGACGACAGGAACACTCCCTTTTTCGTTTAACAGTTTTTTACCTGCTGTATCATTAACCCGTTTCTTGGCTCTACACTGCTGTGCCTAATGCCCAATTTTCTGACAATTGAAACACTGCGGTTCCCGACATTGTCCCTTAAAATATCCTTGCTACCCACAACAGTAACACTCTTTGGAAGACGAAAAAATTTTCTTGTCATTGCGACTGCTAGCGGCGCTATCCACTTCCTGCAAATGTGTAGCTACACGCAATGCTGCTGCTAAGTCACTTGGATTTTCCATCCATATCCGGAGGGAAAAATCCGGCGAGACCCCTCGCAAAAATGCGTCTAAGGCTCTATACTCTGCTTTTCTCAATAGAACTTCATTTGCACTCGCATCTTGTGTTAACTCATACGTGTGCGCATTTGTTCTCCTAATTCTGTCTGAAAATTCTTCTACCGTTTCACAAGTTTTTTGCATCATCCTCCCCAATTTTTCTCTAAAAAATCTGGCACTATTTTGTTTCCTAAGCTTTTGCAATAATCCATCAGCCAACTCTGTGAATGTAGTAGCATCCTTTAACCCTTCGTGGTATGCCTCATAAGTCTTTGCATCACCTACTAATTGTAACCTCGCCATTTGCAAACACATTTCATCCGACCAGCCACACAGTCTGGCCGTACTACGTACGTCACCAATGAAAACATTCACATCGTCTGATGTTTCACCCGAGAAGAAAGGTGTCAGATTAGCCGCTGAACAGTCTGCCACACCGGAAAAGACAGTACCCTTGCATTCTACACTATCGCTTCCAAAGCCTGATTGAGTATTTTGCAACATTTGTTGCTCCATCCTCTGCGTGTGCTGCTTTTGCAACTTATTTTCTTCAATCAGTTTCTTAACTTGCTCTGTCAATGCGACTACGGCGTTACTTGTCCCGGTTGCACGTGTCTCTGGCATTTCCCGTGTGGTATACCTCACCTCACAAAAATAAAATTTTATTACCCAGAAGCAAGTTAATTCTTAGCACGTCTAATGGCAAGCCATCTAGACTTACCACATTGCCCCATTACATGACCATAGAAGCCACACACATCACAAGTACTTGATACAAATTTACTGCAAGGAGCGCCGTGACCTGTTAATCCACACACTACACATTTAGATGATACTAAGTTAACGTGACTATCATTCCCACGAAACTGCGATAAGTCTACAGGGCTGCTAGGCCTTTTAAATGACACTCTCACATCCCTTAACGTTACCCTTGACATGTCTAGCTACACAGAAAACATAGAGAGAAGGCGGTTGCTGGACTCACCCTATTCTGTGTTTCTCGGTTGCTCCGCACAGTGCTAGTGAAAGCGGTGGCGTGGGTGCACCTGACATCACTTGTTACGGAATCTGTACCTCTTGTTAGCAGCAGACACAGTGGCTGCGCCAAAGACTGAGGCGGCGTGGAGTTTTACAATTATTTATTGAACTTTCTTTACAATTTATCCCTCGTCGTTGCTGCCCAGCCCTGCGGATCCCTCCTCCTGGCTGCTGCTGTGTAGATTCTCCGACAATGCGCACAACGCGTGCCGGTGATCGCACTTAGGAGCCTCAGGCCACCAGTGCTCTGCTGAAGCCAGGATGCCCTGTGGTTGAGATGTACTCGGCTGCACCGGCCGCTGGGAAGCCGTCAGTCGCGAAGTCCCCGAGGTCCCGTCATGGACGAACCACACGCCGTGGGGCCGAGTTGCCGTGAAGTCCGGGCGTCAGTCCCCGGCGGCGCCTGAGACCAAGACCGCGCTGCGGCCGGTCCTGCTGAAAGTTCTCGCTGTAGTTAGTCAGCCATAGTGCCGACTGAACTCGGGCCGACCTCCAGAGCTGAAGTTGACATTTGGCGGCGAAGGGATGACTCCTGCAGGCTGGAACAGACTTCCAGAATCGTCACCTACGAAGATTGAACATTCGGACACGGACCACGTCCGTCCTCAGATACGAACTTGCTACCTGCGCTCCACTATTTATATCCGACAGGAGGACGTTTTTTACACTCGGTGGTAGCTTTTTGTTATTACTCCCGCAGTTTATTGCAGTGTAACTTAGCGTGCTGGCCTCACTTCCCCTCACTCAGCACCCTCCAGGCTTCGCTCGGCGCTCGGTCTGTATGCGTCCTTGTGTCAGTCTGTTGGTACACTGCTGCTGTCAGCAAGGCTATCTGTGCCTGCCTACTTCGCAACGCCTTGGTCGCCGGCGTGTGTCTGTTTTGCCATTCTCCACTGCGTGAAGCAATGCTTACTACATGTGGCCGCAACAGTAGAATACTTTTCACATGTATTTGTGACAGTATTGTGAGTATTTTTAACTGTCTGAAGAGGGGCCTACAGTGCGTTCTTGTAGGATTGTGTGCTATAATTCGAATAGCTCTTTTCTGTAGTTTGAAGCTATCTATTAAACATGATTTAGTTTTACCCCAGAACACTATACCATAAGACACAAAAGACTGAAAGCAAAATACACTAATCTAGCTCACTGTATGCTGCATACCCTAGATATTATTCTCAATGTAAAACATGCCGAAATGAGCCTCTGTGATAAATACTTCACATGGTGTTTCCAGCTTAAGTTTTTATCAATGTGCATGACCAGAAACTTTGTGGATTGCACATTTTCTACCTCTGTGTCACTTAGTTTTAACTGGACATCATTTCCTTGGGTTGCTTTGCCATACTGTATGTAGTTTGTTTTACTTAAGTTATGTCCTAACTCGTTTGAATTAAACCACTGTTGTATATGTTTCATCGCTTTGTTAGTTGTGGTGGATAATGATTTTTATCGTCACTTATGATTATACTTGTGCCATCTATGAACAACATAATTTTGATAGCAATATTTGGATTCTTTATGTCATTTATATAAAGCAAGAACAATAAGGGACCAACAACAATGCCCTGCCAGACGCCTGTTATCACTTCTTTTGCATCTGAAATCCACTTGTTTTTCAGGATATTATAATCTGAGATGATTTCTACAACCTGAGTTCTGTCTTGAAGCTAAGATTCAAAACATTTGCAAACAACTCTTCTTACTCCTGTTGCCTCCACTTGTTTAACAAAATTTTCGATAAATCTAAGTTCATTCCCACTAAACATTTTTTATTGTCAAGATTCCTGACAATCTCTTTGGTAGAGGCATGGGGGGCTGATTGTGTGCTGTGGCCTGAATGGAAGCCATGTTGATTGCAGTTCAGAAGTTTGTATGCATATAAGTAATTTATGAGTTTGATTTTCATTAATGTCTCTAAAATTTTGGAAAACACTGGAGAAGGGAAATTGGTCTACAATTTTTTATCTTATATGGATCTCATTTTTTAAACAGAGGTCTAAACTTCGAGATTTCCAACCTCTGTTTGACAAATTGGCAATATGTACCAGGTGCTTTATTATTTGTTGGGCAACTTTTTAATTAGTAACACAGGCACTTCATACACACCTGCAGAAATTTTTGGTTTTAGACTCTTTTTCACTTTCAATACTTCATTTCCATTTGATCATACTACTGTCTAATTTTGAAGCTGTTAATTTCTCATGTTTGGTAAATTTTTGCTTAATGACACAGGTACACTTAAAAATAGTTGTTAATGCAATTTGCCAGAGTTTCATCTTTTAATTCAATATTTTCACTATTTTTGAGTACTATTTCCTGATCCATGAGGTTCTTACCTGTTTCCCTTTTCACTATTTCCAAAGTAGTTCTTGATTTATTGCCTGATTTTCTTATTAATCTAACATTACTTAGTAGTTTTGCTTTTGTAATTACCTTAAAATATATATAGTTTATTGCATGTTCTTTAAACTTGGGGTCAGTACAACTTTCCATTTTAAAGTTAACTATTTTCATTGTCCTGGAGGAATTTCTAATATCTGTCATAATCCAGGAATTAGTATGTAAATGCCTGTATGAGTTTGTTCTGACAAGTTTTGTGGTTGTGAGATTTTTAAGGATTAGTGCATTGTGACTGGATATTCCTTGGTCAATATCAATTACATCTGTATCTATAGTTCCTATATTTGTGAAGAAATTATCTATGAGACTTTCTGGAGAGTATGTTACTGTTGTAGGACTAGTTACAAGCAGATACAAGTTGAAGCTATGTAGAACATGCAGGAATTGATCTGTAGATGCCCTTTCAGTTAACAAGTTGACATTAAGGTCTCCACTTATAAGTTTTGATGTTTTTTTTTTTATCATGTAATATGTTGAGCTATGCCTTTAAGTTATTTCTAAAAATTTCAGGATCTGTGCACTTACATTACTATTAATTTACTCTTTTACTTATTCATCTATATTGTTGCAACATCAGAATGTTTTTCTTAACTCATAGATTCAGCTAGAGACAAATTTTTAACTTTTACTCGACGTTTTACATAAGTGCAAACACCTCATCTTGTTTCCTTCCTGCAATACCGACTAAATCATATGGAGAAATACTTATGTTTGCTAGTTCATAACTCTTGCACCAATGTTCTTGAACACAAATATAGTCTATACTAGTTTCACTGGCTGTGATCTCAAGTTTTAATATTTTATTTTTAATACACTGTATATTGAGGTCATTATTTTTAAATGATTAAAAATTGCTTGAGAGGGGTTCGTACTTATGCCATCCGATGTTACCAGCTGTTCATTGTTGAGGCTGGGTACCAAAAATCCTTAAGAATTACACGTTTCCTGCTCCTCATATTTCTTACCCAAGGAGCCCGGAGGTGCTGCCATTTTTTATGTTGCATCCATTATTGCACCTGAGTTTTTGGTGGGTGCTGGAACTTTTGCTGAAGCTGTAGTTTCACCAAAACCTTGAACTTTAGATGCCACTGGAGTTTCAAACGATGTTTGTGCTGCAGTTGAAGCTGATAACTGATGATTTTGATTTGGCTGCTGCTGTGGATGATGCCTGTGTGGCAGTTTGTACCGTGATCTCGGATCTGTTATTCTGATTGCTGGACTAGACACTGATGCTAGGCTTGCTGTTCAAGCTGCTGGAGAGAGTGATAAGTCTGCTGCTGATGGATATGGTTCAGGTGTTATTGATGATTTTGACACCACTGATGAGTTGTCTGTTGTGGCTGTTGTACTGGGAGACACTTGAGATGCAGGCACAGATTGTTTTACTTCATTTAATGTAGAAGATTCATCTATTGTTACCGATGATTGAAGGACATTGGGCCTTTCTGATTCTACTAATGCTGATATTGTAGTAAGTTCTTTATCACGCAGTGTGATAGTATGTTGCACTACTTTACAGTCTTTGATGGTATTCAACATTTCAGCACTGACAGCTTCCTTCCCTTTCATATTTCTGTGACCTCTGTGCAGTCACTATTTATCCTTACATATGTAGCATTAGGATAACCACTACATATCTTGGCAAAAAGTCTGTTGGCAGTAATAATCTCAGTATTCACGCGCGACTTTTCCATGATATCATGATGGCAGATAGATTAAAGAACACTCTGCCTCACAGAACCTTAATAGACTCTAGGAATTCCGGAAAATCCTGCAACCCCTTGGTAGCATTTGTGCAGTCATCAGGAATTATTGAGGAATACAGACAACGAAAAATTTAACTTCAGGCACTTTGCAGATTACTTCCTTTAAAAGTTTCATAGCACGTCTGGTTTCATTGTGGTATATGTCGTTGGCACCTCCAATTATCGCACATGCTCTACCACTCGTCAGAGGTTTTTTGCTGCTGTTTAAAACTTCACGTAATGGACCTCCTGGTTTGGTCATGCCTGTCACGTTGAATACTGTTTTATTAGTACTCATAATTTCAGCTATACTTCTTCCATAGGCCGTCTGCGAGAATAAAGGTTTCATATGTATTTACCAGCGTGTATTTTTTGCTTTGTTTACAAATAGGACTATTTGTTTTGCTTTGCAAACTCAATTTCGCGTTGATCAAGGAACTGTCCGTATGGATCTTGGTACATTTCAACTATTCTTCCTTTTCTGTGTTACTTTCAAGCACATCAAACGTATTACTTAATTCTATAGTAAGTTTTGCGGTTTTTGTTATAGGTCGTGCACTGTTTTTTTTAGTCTGACACTGGAGAACTCATGTTGACTAGATTTTGAAGAATTACTCACTCTTCTTTCCAAATTTTCAAACGTTTTTCGCATTTTATGAGAAAATCAAGCTCTCTCCTAAGTTCATTCTCTACATTCACTTGCAAACCTTAACTGTATATTTCAATGACACTGTCCCGAACGTTACATTGTGAAGGTAACTGTTGTTCATCAACTACAACTATGCTGATAAAAAACGAATCAGTCTATCCTCAAATACTCCTGAGGTATGTTGGATCAGCAGAGTCACAGAATTTTGATGCATATACGTATAAACTAGAGCACTGATCATTACAGGCTTTGCTACGGTACTTATCATGTGTTGGGGAGAAGCGGAAATACTGGAAATAATTCGACGGCAGATGGACGAAAGAACACTGTGCCTCACAGCACCTTAATATACTCTAGGAATTCCGGAAAATCCTGCAGCCCCTTGGCAGCATTTGTGCAGTTATCAGAAACTTTAAGACTAAATTCAGTGCCTGATTTCATTTTTGAGAAGTTGGTGCTTCAGTTGCAAACATGCACACAGTTACTTGAGAGTGCCTAATAAACATCCGGACTTAACTTCTTTTTACATAAAATTAAAGTATTATAGAAGTTAACGCTCCATAACAGCAGGTTAGCACTCCGATTACATAGCCTTTATTCCATATTTATTTTTCTTAGGTCGATAGTCTATCGATCTTTTGTTATTTTCCGCGTACTTACCAGAATTGGAATCAATTTTGGCAAGAAATTTGTATGTATGTGTGATATATTGAAAAAAAAGGCATGTGTCTTTATTTCAATATTTTTTAAAATTAATAGTTGAAATAATTTGTATCTGCAGGTTGGTACCAAGTGTTACTGAGTTGCTTGTACGTTTTTAGTGTTTAGTTTCAGGGTGCATCTATAATTTTCGCTATATTTCCTGTATTTTGTACGTGAACAACGCAGAATGTTGTGTAGATGTTCCAACACTGCTTCCGCAAAACAATAATCTTCGTGTTTCCGGGTTTAGTATATCGATGACGTATGATAACCCGTGATTCGAGGCATACGCCATTTTCTCTCTGAGAGGGAAAGTTGATGATTTGTGGAAGTGGTAGTTGTTAGCTGTCAAACCCAGGTCGAGTGGAACAATAGTTTCTTGCGGTGTGGTATTCTCTTGGCCTTTGCTGTCTGGGCTGTTATACTTGAAGTTTATATTTGTCACTGCTGTCTGTAGGTAAGTACTTTTGTTAAATCGTGTGCGAATGGATCTGACGTTCCACACGTAGGCGTAATACTTCGATCGTTGTCCATGCTGTATTACAACTGTCATTGGTATTTGTCAAAAAAAGACTCTTGCCCAAGGATTCCTGTTTACTCCCTGATTGAAAGCGTAAAATTTTTTTTGTAGTTAGAAACTGCTGTACCCGAAATTGTGTACCTATGTTGTTAACCGTAAAACAATTATACGGAGAAAAAAAATCTGTGCGTCACATCGCGATTATTTTTGCTAGCAGTTCTAAGGCGAGAATATGAGGTAAGTAAAGGAAATGATTATTCTTGCTGCTCACTTGCACATCTGCGTTAAAAGTTCAAGGTTATTTCTGCTCATTATTTCTGTAAACTTGATTACCAAAATTCTTTACTGAGAATTTTTGTACAGGCCTTTCACGGAAACATATGATTGCCTTTTTAAATGGCCTTTGTTATAAAAAGAACTAAAGTGCAGTGCTCCTTTGTTAAGCGAGCCGACTTACGTAGAGTGGTTTCGCAATATCTTGTTCCTTTTAAGAGTGACATAGCCTTTGTTTGAAGCGGTGCTCGTCGTAAGATGATTTAGAGCACAACAAATTTGTGAAAGATCCTACTTAACCTATCACACTATAGCAGCGCTTCCTCGGACCAGAGCAATGAGAGTTGGGAGTTCCTTACAACGGAAAGTTTGGAATTAATAGCATCTTGTATACAAAAAGTGACGTACTAATGTGTCAAAGCACGAAGTTGCGTCATAAAAGATAACCATTTTTGCTGTGAATCAAAGTGACAGTTACAATGTCTGTATACCTTTCGTAAATATGTTCACAACTAAACAGCAAATCAGCCTTGTCTTCCTGCAACATAGTGTTTATAGTTTTTTGGTAACGTATCACATTCAGATCATAAACTTTAGGTCCTGGTAGTGCATTTCATTTTTCCTTCATATCTCGTATCCTACTTCGGAGGGGAATGTTGACATAATCATATTTGGAACTGAATCTGGTTTTGAGTGACAAGTAAGGGTGATTTGGTCACCCATTCATATTGTACAGATGTTTTGTCATCTTTCCTTATATAGTTAACGTCTATTTTGTGAAATTAAAAACAAAAGAATTTTTGAATGAGGACTCCTCCTCAGCAGATCAGTTGTTAGATATGAAGTGGTAACTGAAGAGAAAGTTCTCTATAATTAAACCCTTTGTTAAACTGACACGTTCCCCATCATTACAAAATGTCCTTATCTATGGAACAAGTATTAATGGAATGTAGACTGATATTATACTTCAGATAAACTTTCTGAAGGTTCAACAAGTGGTAGGGCCAGAAGGCAGCCAGTTCTAGTTCTGCAATGTCATGCTTGCTGTGTTGCCTGTTCTGCAGGTGCATGTAGACCCTTGTAAAATGTGACTGGCAGAACTGTCAATCTGCTAGCTTTTAGTTGTAACACGATGTTTTTACATTGGAAACCGTACACATCCACATTTTGAGCACCAAAGGCTAGTAAAACTTTCTGTATATCAGTGAACTGCGAGAAGTTGGTAGAATTGCCTAGGCTCTAGATTGGAGATCACCTCCCTCTCTGATCATATATTTTCCTGCTATCTGTAAATTTTACTTTAGAGTGAGGTGACTTCCCACATTTTAGAACATAACCTTACATAATGACATTGTTTTGTATGCTGTTCTTTAAATATATCTTATCATATTGCAGGGAGTGGAAGAGTGATGATCCTAATAGCTGCTCATAAGTTCAAATCTTTGCTCTAATTCCCTATACTGCTTTGTAAACCATTATTTAAGTATATCTTTGTTATATTTCTTATCAACTAATTTCAGTTGCAATGCACTGTGGATGTCATTTTTGTGAATTAATTGATAATTACAAAAAGTGGACAGGTAATTTTGTTTGATTGACTTAATGTCCCATCTTATTGTAAAAATTTATTCTTTTATGATATCGATACAAAACTGTCTTGGAAAAAGGCTACTGTTTGACTACAAACTGTGGCTTTGTGTTGATAATTGCTTCTTATCTGCTCACTCAAAGGTTTTTTCAAAAGTGATAAAAGGTGTAGAATTTTAAACTCGTCTACCTTTCTGTGTGACCTTAATTAAAAGGCCTTATTCTAAATCTTATAGCTGTTAGTCTTATAAAATGTTTTCAGCTAACAATATCAACATTTACTTTATATGCTGCTGTCAGTAGGTTGTTCTCTAGGATTTTCAACTTACTGTGATCTGTTGTGAGCAGTGATATTAGCCTATATCAATACCTTTTGCAGTAACATTTGTGTGCAGCTGAATAAATGCAGTGTGAAGTATCTTCAGTCTTGGTGTTGATATTACACTGTGTGCACTTGTTGATATGTTAGTGAAGCTGTTTCTATACATTGAACACGATAGCAGTATTACAGCTCAGATGGTATATGCAGTCTCTCCATGTTGAAAAGTAACATGGAATGAAAAATGCAAGTGGTGTAATTCTTATGCATCTGTTAGTTTTCTGGACGTTGTGAGCTGAAAGTGTTTCTGCACTTCCAAAAATTAAGATGAGTTGTCTGTGGAAACTGTTTCAAATAAGAGTTTGTTCAGATACTAGAGCTGCTTCTCCATTTCAGGCCGGTAGCACCATGGCATCCAGGAAGAAGGTACTCCTGAAAGTCATAATCCTAGGAGATTCGGGTGTAGGAAAGACTTCATTGATGAACCAGTATGTCAATAAAAAATTTTCCAATCAGTATAAAGCAACAATAGGAGCAGATTTCCTGACAAAAGAAGTCCTAGTGGATGATCGAATAGTGACTATGCAGGTAAAGAATTGTTTCATATAATACTGCTAATGTAAATTTTATGACTTCAGTGTTGTGTGCTGTAATATTCTAATAGGTTACACCAAATGTAAAGCAAATAACCAAACATAACAGGTATTAGTATTTTTGCATTAATTTAAAAGTTAAGCATTTTAAATGAGAATTTTTAGAGGCTACAATGGAGTATGGTTCTTAATGCATAGTTGCTTATGTAATGCATGTGAGGCATCTATTGAAGTTTGCCTGCTGTTACATTTGTAGGATCATAAATTCTACTAACTTGCTCTTAATGAAAGAACTACTATATTAATGATACACCATGTTACATAATTTGAGGTATATGGTAGTTCATGAAGTGAACATCTAAGAATGAAATGTGGGAAGAAATGAAAATTAATCATGGCAGTCAAGGTAAAAGTTGAGCATAATTTGAGATAAGATTCAAAATACACATTATGCAGACATGATACTAAACTGTACTAAAGTATCCATTACTTGACATATTTACCTTACCTTATGTTAGAAATTATTTTCCTTAAGAAAAATACTTCAACTATGTGATAACTGTTACTAACAGGGCTAAGCTGATAGTAGACCCATACTATACGTAGTTACAAAAACAAAACTTGCAACAGAATTGTTACATTATGCCTAGGGCACAGGTAGGCCTTCTTTAGAGAACCATTTGTGACATGTGTAACCAGTGCTAAAATATCAGCATGGAAGTGTAGAGTGATACATATTCCAGTATTAAACTGGTTATCCAAGTGACAACCTCCGTCTTGCATTGGGGAGGGGGATGTTTCCTAGGTATAGAGCTTTGCAATTTGTTTAGATGTCACTTACATTTTGTCCAGGTTCTTGCTGTATATATGTCTATATAGTAAGGTAGTGCCAATTTACTTTGCCGTTGACTTCCAACTGCACTAGTTTGTAATGATATGAATGAGACTTTGTTCTTCTTTATTTGGAGCTAAAAGGGGACACATCAGTGTTATAGGAGAAAAGTGAGAGGTGATTAGGCAAATAAATGTTTTGGGAAATGAAGTAAAAGGCCAATAATGTTATTTGAGTGCAATGAGAGAACTGCATTTCAACATGTAATGCCCATATTACTGGAATGGATCTCTGACCCTTTCTTTCTTTCTTTCTTTCTTTCTTTCTTTCTTTCTTCCTTCCATCCATCTATCATTCTGCTTTTAGTGCTACCTCCATGAATGAATGTCATTTGTTGACATAAATCCTAAGATTGTTTGAAGGACCAGTCATTTACCATTCATATTCCTATCACCCAACTTAAGTAATTAAGTTAATCAGATGTGCAGCTTAACATGACTTCCCAACTGCTTTGCAACTTCTGCTGCCTACATAGAGTGCAAGTGTCTTAAGGGCTTGAGAAAAATGCTTGTGACTGCAATAGATAAAACCATGGACCCTGGGATTGTAGTCTGTAGTCTCAATTGTGCATTGTGAGAAAGTGTAATGGTGTCTTCATCACTGGGTTTGGTAAGATATGTGTAATATGTTTAAAGTATGATGGTAGTACCTCCATTGTCTGGTAGTGCAGCTGTAAATGAGCTGTCTGTAGGAAAGAGTTGATATTGGTAAATAAAGTTCTGATATTTCCTGGAACACACTTAAGATGTTACCCTTAGTAATTGCAGACTTTGTTCTGTGTCCTTTTCTTAGTAGACATCTAAACTCCCCACAGTGTGTTCCAGAAGTGAATCCTGGGTGGTGGGAGGGGGAGGGGGAGGCTGGTGTCTCACATAGTGTCTAAACATGTAAACATGATTCAGTCTCTCTCTCTCTCTCTCTCTCTCTCTCTCTCTCTCTCTCTCTTGTGTGTGTGTAAGTTAAATGTTTAAGATGAATTTTTAAGAATTGGGTTTGAATCCTAATGCAGGGATTTTCTGCATTGTAATGCATATGGTTATTGTGGATCCACAGTAAATGTTAGTTTGAGATGTAGTCACAGGAAGAACATTACAGGAATGATAATGTAAACAGTACTGACAAAATGAATGTCTACAGACTGCAGTGTAATGCATTTTGAATATATTCTTGTAAGAGATGCTCCTTAACTGTGGGACACACATTATGAAATCTGTTCATATGGAAAACTGAAATGTATTCCTGCCACAGTGTGGAGCCTGTTAATGCCTATTGACATTACATGCACTTGATCTTAGTATTTCTGTTGTAAAATATGAGCTCAAGTGGCAACAGGGTAACACATGGTTTTTTTCCAAACTTAAGGAATCTAACAGAGAAAGTTATAATATTGATATGTGAAAAGAGTAAAACACTGTAAGTGAGATGGTGAAGTTAGTATTAAGAATGTAAATTTAAACAAACTTACTCAGAAATCATGCAGTTCTGAGTAATCAATATTTTATTGGGGGGAGGGGGGAGGGCTTGTTTTCAGCAGTCATTTAGTGGATTTCTAAAAGCATGTTGTGGAAAAAAATGTGCAACTGTTCATATTTGGTGTACTTAAGAAGTAAGCATCATGTAGTTATTTGAGTGGTATATTGGAACTATGGTGCTTACAAAGGAAGCCTGTAAATAACACATCATTTATGCCATTGTGGACCATATTTATATGGAAAGTTTTGGGCATATTTGTAATACAGATTTAAGTAGTGTCATAGTTCATAAATATTTTAAAATGATGGTCCATTACTAGTGCAGTGACTATGCTTTATCGTATGAAGATATTTGAATTTGATAGAAGCATAACTGCTTGCAGTAGTTAGGTCTAGCTAAATACTGCCATCAACAATGGGTCTGTTGCAGATAAGAGAATTGTGGATCAAAGTGAAATGTTTGCATGGGTGGTAGTTGGTAATAACTACATTGTAACAGTTACTATTTTTACATTAAAAAGAAAAGCAAGTCGTGCAAAGATGATTAATGTAAATGCTGGACAAAAAATTCTGGATGTTACCATAAGTTTTTATGTGTAAGGATTACACATTTGGAACAGAATAGTCCTGGTTTTCAAAATTACAGGTAAAACTATGCTATCATATGCCACTGGCAGATTAAATTCTGCTTGCTTATGTATCTACATATGAACTCCACCAGCCACCATACAGTGTGATGGAAGTTACTTGTACAATTACTACTAATTTCCTTTCCTGTTCTGCTCACAAATAGAATGAGGGAAAAAAGACAATGTATATGCCTCTGTATGAACCCTGAATTATCTTTGTAGTTCTTATGTGAAATCTACATTTGGTGACAGTAGAACAGTTCTGTCAGCTTCAAATAACAGTTCTCTAAATTTTCTCAATAAAATGCCTTGAAAAGAACGCTACCTTACCTCCAGGGTTCTGATTTGAGTTCCCAAAACATGCCTGTAAATTGTGTGTTGATCAAACCTATTGGTAACAAATCTTTTCTTCTGAATTGCTTCAATGTCTTCCTGTAATCCAATTTCTTGGGTGTCTGTTGCTGCTCTTGCTATTCTTGATAGTCTCTCTGTGTTTATAGGATTTAATTTGAATTTTAGTTTAGATGTTAATGGTACTTTTCCCATGATAATGGTTTTACAGTAGTGGTAGTTAGGGGACATAGTGGTGTAATTAATTTTCCTGGTCCTCAGTTTTTCAGAATGAGAAGTTATTTTATCACACATACCATGTTGAAGTAGCCATCAAAGATTTTGGAAAGTCCTAGTATTTTTCTCCCTCTGCTTTTAGTTCGTACATTTGTAATGAATGTAAAATAAACTCTGGTAACAGAATGGGTCACCCTAGTGTTACATATCTGGCCACCTTCACTGATAAATTACTACACTTGGAGCTGGCAGCCATTCATTACATAAATTAGAAATTTTGCACAAGTCATCTTAGCATCCTCCTAAACTCACTAAATGACACCATTACGTACACTAGTGTCATCAGGAAACAGCCACAGATTGCTACTAACCCTGTCTGTCAGATCATTTATGCATACAGAGAATAACAGCTGTTCTATCACACTTACCTGGGGCACTCAAGACACAAACCTGGTCTCTGAACACTCACTGTCAAGGATAGTATCCTGCGTTTTATTAGTTAAGCCTTACAGCCAGTCACATATCTGGGAACCTATTCCATATGCTTATATGTTTTGTTAAATCTGCAGTGAGGTACAGTGTCAATGCTTTTCAGAAATCTAGGAATGTGGAATCAACCTATTGCCCTTCATGGTTTGCAGGATATCGTGTGAGAAAAGGGCAAGCTGAGTTTCGCGTGAGCGATGCTTTCTAAAACTGTGGTGATCTGTAGACAGGTTTTCCATCTCAAGGAAATATATAATATTCAAACTGAGATATTGGTCTGTAATTTTGTAGGTTCATTCATTTACCATTCATACACACAGTCACCTTTATTTTCCTGCCACTTTTGACATTTTGCTGGGTCAATGATTCATTATATAGTTCACGTGCATCATTTTCCTGCATTCATAAGTTTCCATCTTGAGGTTATTAGTATATGGAGAGAATTTCATTTCAAAGTGTAATTTCATTTTGCCACAAAAAATCGGTGCTATGGTTCAGTGATAAAGAATAGGACATATTGGTGTTCCTAGTATGTATTGTGATCCACTTTTTTGTGTTATGTGGGTTTGCCAATGGGTAAGTCCGCAATTAAAAATTTTTTCGAGGTAAGGAATCTGCATTTTAAAATTAGACAGATGTAGTCTGTGGAACTAAATATGCTGACAGCATTGAATTTTCAGTAGCAATGAATTCAAAGGTACAGTTGGTAACTTAAAAATTTAATCTAGGATTCAGAGAAATGGATTTTTTGGTGAACATGAACTTAAAATGGATAGCAGTTTTTGGTGGTTAGTAGGTGCATTACACATTACCACGTGTAGACTGGGGTGTAATTTAATATTGGTTGTAGCATATGCTTCCAGAAATGTGTCTGTGCCTGGAAGAAGTACTGGCCTACGGTTACAAGAATTGCTTGAATTTGTTAAATAGCTGAAATTTTCATGAAAAGTTAATGTCACATAGGGTAACTCCCCAGGAGTGAATGACAGGGATATATTGTTGTAAGTAACATAACTATTCATCATTTGATAGGAAATGTCTCAAATGGGCATAACACATAGTGACTCATCATTCACTGAATTGATTAAAATTATGTTAGCAGTAACACTGTAAATGTTGAGTTTTAGTTTTATGGGGAAAAAGCCTGGTGTGCTGAATGTAATGTACAGTCTGCTTACAAGCAAAAATAGATTTTTCATAGGATAGAGTTCAGTGTTTTCAGGGTTTTGTTCATTGCACAACTTTTAACATTTGCCTAAGTGACAAATGAGAAGGTGAAGGTGCTAAAAGTTGCAGATTGAGGTACTATTAAATAATGGGTGAGGATGGAAGTTTTTCTAATGTCGGCTTATTTTTATCAACAAAATATAAGTGAGTGTGTGTGTGTGTGTGTGTGTGTGTGTGTGTGTGTGTAGCAATACACAAATGTAGAGTACTTGGATGTTGTAACAATCTCATAATGCACCAAATTTTCACTTTTGTCTGCTACCCCAACTTTTTATTGAATGTGTGTTAAGGGGAGGGGGTGGGGAGGAGGGAGGGAGGCACTACAGGACATTTTAATTTCCACTGTCTACATTTGTTCAAATTCATAAAACCTTGCCAGCATGAACCAGGAAGGATTCAGCATCCACACTCACAGCAATGGAAGTGCAAAATATAGCTAACCATTTTTTCCATGAGAAATTTCATTGTTTTTTGCTTACTATTGGTTGCATTTTTTGGTATAGGTACACTTTTCTTCACAAGTAAGATTCTTTGATGGTAGAATTTTCCAAATCTATTAAAAACTGTGGTAAAAATTGAGATAATTGTGTGTAAAATTTGAGTTTTTCCTAAACATGCTGTTTAAATTTTAACAGCTCATTCAATTTTAGATAAATAATAGTCTAGTTTCATATGCCTATAAGTATGGTCTGTATGCTGTGCAAAATTAATAGATGGGTATCTCTTAATTGAAGAAAAATGTATCTATAGCAACAAATGCAGCCAATAGTAAGTGCAAAAATGATGAAATTTCACATGTGAAAAAAATTAGTTTATTTTCTTGAACTTCCACTGCTATGAGTGTGAATCCTGAATTCTTCCTGGTGATGCTGACAAAGTTCTATGAATTTATTTGTGAAAGTGTAGACACTGAAAATTAAAATGTCGTGTGGTGCCTCTCCTGCCCCAAGTCGGGCCGTTTGACGTCCTCTCTCCCCCCACCTCCCCTTAAGTATTAGTGAAACTGTCAGATCTCAACAGTGAAACAGTGCTCTGAATGAAATCCCAACTGTAGTAGCTCATAAATTTTCATCCCGGTATTGTAAGAGAGAATTATATGTGGTGGTTGGGGTGTAGTGGGGGGGGGGGGGGGGAGAGATGGGAGAGACGTAAGGGAGTTAAGCTGTTAGTTTTTTAGCTCAGAAACAATCTAACATGTATGTTACATTGACATTGTTGTAATTCATACTGTCAAGTTTCCTTTCCACATTCAAACCCACCCACATTCCACTCTCACATAGGTAGGGGGAGGAGTGTGCAGTGATGTGATACATATTTGCAGTGTCTGTCTGCCAACCATTAGCAGAATTAAACATTGCCATTAATACATTCACCAGAAATTTCCCAGTCTCCTGTCAGTTGTCCCACAACTGCCACACAAACCCTGCTTCCAAAAGAAAGAATTCTTTTAAAGGGATTAGTTATAGAAAATTGAAAAAATAAAATACTTTGTAAGAACAAGCACAGCAATGAGAAGTTGAAAACAACATTGAAAGTAACTGAAGAATTAATTGTTAAATGACAAGATCACCTTCGCAGCCTTAAGTAATAGTGGTAACACAAAAGATGACCTCAGTGACTCTTAACTGCATAACCATAAATTGTGGAGGAATTAGATGTTATTTTACAAGTGTGGTGTGACTGCTGCATGAGTGCTGGACTAAAAAACTAAAGATCTGTTTGTCACTCTTAGATTTGGTGATGCTTTGACGGTTTGATAAAGTAAAGCTGTGAATGTGCTTTAAACATAAATTGGCTTCTCAATGCTTTAAACATAAATTGGCTTCTCAACATCCCTTCATCCCACTGCTTAAATGTATTGCTCTGACTAGTCTTAGGAAGGGTAGGGTGTACAGCCTATTTTAGGATTGTTGCTAATTGAAGAAGTGAAGTGTTAAAAGCTGCTGTTCATTTTGGGTGGCTTAATGTAAGATGAAGAGTTATGAAATGAATATAGTGCCAGGTTGTAGGCACCAAACATACAGAATGCACACACTGAATACATTTTCAGTAAATTTGAAACACAATATTCTGCTAATAGCATGGAGGGCTTTTTTGTACTATTTACTCCCTCACTCACCTCTGTTTCTCTGCCCCAACAACTATTTAGTAGACCTGACCACCTCCTGTTAAGTTTTACTGTCATTAGATAATGCTGTGACTAAAGACTCTTTAAGATACAGTACTGGCTGGTTATAATGAATATGCAGCTGCTCAGAGGTCCAGCATGGACAGTAGTTATTGTATGGCAGTCTATCTTCGTAAATACTGTACGGAACCAGATATTCCAGAAAAATTAGTTGAAATCTTGGCCACCAGGTGCAAATCTGGTGCTGAGAGTGCAAGGAAGGTAAAGCCCTGTATAAAGGAAAGTATGGCCATCCTTTCCCCTGTGTTTGCCACTGTCCGCAGTTGAGGATTGGCCGAAACCCTGTCACATGAGATTAGAAGCCATTGTGGGCCCAAGCATTACATGTGAAGCATAGGAGGAGTTGCTTATCTTTGGAGTTTTAAGTAGAATAATACCACAGTGTTGTACTTTAGGCTGTTCATTTAGAGGTAAAAGGGAGGAAAACTGTACAGAATACTTTCCGAAGGGCAAGGTGTAACAAGGAGAATATTGGTCGTAGTGGGAAAAGTTGCACAAACACGACTTAACCATTCATTTTATTTTATTCATTTCTGGTGTTTGGTCTTTCTACTTTTTATATTTCTGTTACTTAATTTCTAATCCATTTGAACAGCAAAAAAGTCAGAAGAGCTAATAGGATGGTAATTTAATTTAATTACAAAATATAAATCTTAGAGATACAACTGCCAGTTTAGTGCACAAAATGAAAAATAGTGATACTGTAAAAAGTTATGAGTGGTAAAAAATTTGACCTGGTTGACTGCACAGTATGGTTTAAACTTATATTTGTGATGCTCACAATAATAAATTGTGCTTTTTTCCACACAATTTAACATACAAAAAAAAATTTGCACTGGGCAAGTACTGGACAGACAAGCTTTCACTCAGTAATCATTAACATTACCAGGATACTGCTGCTGCTGCTGCTGCTGTTGCTGCTGTTGCTGTTACACCTTGGCCCCTTTCCTACAGTATATTAACAGAAATACAGTTATTGTTTCCGACATCCTACTTTAGATTGTAGTCCTAGTTTTATTCAAACACAACTTTAAAAATATGGTATTCTGTTGTACTTTAGTAATCATTCTCCTCATGTCATAGAAAAATTTGCAGACAAAATTTTATGGTATAAATGTGACAAAAATGTAAAGTGTGCATAATCATATAGGCATGTTTATCAATTCTATTTACTAAGGTACCGCACATATATATTTGAATCTAGTGCTTTATTTTGTATAACAAGAGACATTGGGCAAATTTTTGTAGTACTGAGTCGATATACAGCTTTAAATTCGCGATGGATTTTTTTCTTGCAGTTGTGTACTAATATTCATTCCCTTTTGTCCTGATGACTAATACGCAGGATAAATTTAACACTAATTATGAAAACAGGTGTTAAACTCCATATTGCAACAAGTACTGCGAAATCTGCTTTTGCTGTTAATAAAGAATATCAGGGCAAAAACTGTTTCATGCTCACCACAGCAAATGCTTTGACTAGTTTAGCAACAAAAAAATCTCAACAAATTTAAGCTAAATATCAGACATCTTCCATTTGAAGCCACTGATCAGTTTTAGCAGTGTATTAGACAGCTGAGTGCACTTCTTTGATGTACACGGCTAAATATGCTACAGAACTCAATGTATCACCAGCAGCACAGTGGGCCCAAAATGGTGGCCACTGACAAGTTGGCCGTGCTTTCCCTATACAAAGCTTTAAAGAAAAGTGTACAGAAATGTTTCCATATGTTCCATATTAGAACACGTTGTGGGCAGGAATGGTCAAAATGGTGAGTAGGGCATAATGTTCCCAGAATGAAATTTTCACTCTGCAGCGGAGTGTGCACTGATATGAAACTTCCTGGCAGATTAAAACTGTGTGCCGGACTGAGACTCGAACTCTGGACCTTTGCCTTTTGCGGGCAAGTGCTCTACCAACTGAGCACCCAGGCACGACTCACGTCCCATCCTCACAGCTTTACTTCCACCAGTACCTCGTCTCCTACCTTCCAAACTTTACAGAAGCTCTCCTGCAAACCTTGCAGAACTAGCACTCCTGAAAGAAAGGATATTGTGGATACATGGCTTAGTTTTAATCTGCCAGGAAGTTTCAGGACATAATGTTGATTTTATTATTAACTGTCACTTACACAACTTGTTCAATAAGAGCTCCAGAGAAGTTGATGATAATCTGTGTGGTGACAGATTTGCACCTGTTTACAAAAATTGGAACTAAGTTTTCCACCATAAATTAGTTCTGCGTTACCACATTTGCAATACAATAATTACAACCCACACTGGACGTCTGTGAATAGCTACATTTTAATTATAACCCCCCAATAGTTGACAAGTAACAAAATCTTGTAGCCAATGACTGTCATGTTAAATTTGTTCAAACTTCATTTTTGCTTCTCATGTCGGGTTCTTTTTGGTGTGTTGCAGCTGGCTTAGCTGATCCTGTGTAGTCCTAGTTTAATTAAAAGCATACAGTAATTTAAACTTCGGATATAGTAACATTTATATGAATGTTAAGTTACACAAAAGTAAAAAGGCTTATGCTAAATAGTGAAACACAGTTATGAGTCTGTATGTCAGCTGTTGGGCACTTCGTCCAGGGAGGTACGAATGTCGGGGAAAATGTAAAGAATGAGTAAAAAGTTAAATGTCAAAGAAAATTTGTCATTGAATAAAAGGTAGCTTAACTTGCGGTACTAAAAGTAGAAGTAATTGCTCCATTTACATCAGTGACATTCATGCTGTGGTTACTGCTTAAATGTTCCTTTGAATATAGTAAATTCAGTCATTAAATAAATGTCCACAGATACTAACATCATTAATGAATATACTTAAATGATAAATCTTACAGTTCAACTGCAAGTGTACAGTACTGAAGTGAACTTTTGTGTAATAGATTTGGGACACAGCTGGACAAGAAAGGTTTCAGTCATTGGGTGTTGCCTTTTACCGTGGTGCTGACTGCTGTGTCTTGGTATTTGATGTATCGGCTCCGAATACATTCAAGTCTCTAGAAGGTTGGAGAGATGAATTCCTGATCCAAGCATCACCAAGAGACCCAGAAAATTTTCCATTTGTGGTGCTAGGAAACAAAGTGGATCTTGAGAACCGAGCGGTGAGTGGATAAGTTCCGTAATTTGTATAAGTAAGATTTTTGTTTTCTCATAAAATTATTCTTCAAGTAACAACTGTACATACAGTAGTTTGTGATTTCTTTTTGGTAAGAATCAAGTAGGAAGTAGTTCAGTTGAAGCGCTTTTGTATCCTCTCAGATGATTGAAAAAATGTTGATTCTATAAGGAACATGAGATCGCTGTTCGGAGAAAAGACAAGGACAAATTCTATAGTTTAATGATTGAGGGTATGTTTGATTACTATTTTGGAATGTGCGTAATGGACACAGCAGTGGTCTGATGAGATGGTAAAGCAGGAATTAGGTGGTAAAGGAAGATATCAAATTGTTAGTAGTAGTTGACAGGGTGAGGGTAGGCTGTAGGGTCAGAGTAATAAGATCCCTCAGGCAAATGAGGTCAGAGCCTTTGTTACTCAGTGGAAGGGGAATGTATGACCTGGAAAGAAAGCAGCAGCTGTTGAGCAGTGGGAGTGGAAAAAATAAACACACAACTGTTGATTGAAAGGAAGAAAAAGGTAATTTACAAAACAGTGAAAAAGGACAGTGTTTGGGACAGGTGTAGGGTAAGACTGGAAGATGCGATGGGGACAATTTCCATCTGCACAATTTGGAGAAGTTTGTGCTTCAGGAGGATCCATGGTTAGTGAACTGCTGTGCAGCTGTTCAAATAGTATTGGGAGGAAAAGTGATTGCCATTGCACAATACACCAATGGAAAATCTTGACTTTAAACATGGATATCATGCTGTGTGCTAAAATGTACCACATATGTGGAGGTGAATGTGAAGAATGGTGTAACAAACAAAATACCTGAAGTTGCTTCAAAAATAGAGAAATGTTTGGTCTTAATCAGTTGCGAGATGGTATTTAATCCGTATAACTTATATGGAGATCATATCTGTACTGAAGTTTTGTTTTGAAAGTTTGATGCATAAACACTTAAGGTTCAGTAGTGTGTACTCATTTGCAACTCTGATAATGGTCCACATTAGATTACTTCATAATGTTGGCTCAGTCAATTTTGTTTAGAACCTTAAATTTGCCAAATCATGATGCTGATCCTGTGATTGAGAAGCTAAAATTTCCAACAAATAAATGTAATATCTTCTCAAACCAAAGTTCCTTCTTGCAAAGCCTGCATTCTTCACAGCCACGCCATGTAGAGTGAAAAATACTCTATCCAGGGAAGCCAAACATGTTGACACACAAACCGATAGCTAGTAAAATCTCCACCTTTTTCATGTATAAATCCCTTCCCCTCCTCCCAACCATTTCATATTCCTATGACCTTCGTTAAACCATTTCTATCCACAAATACCATTAGCAGTGTATTTGATAGCATTTGTTGTCCTGATTTGAGCAATAACCTTGACACAGATGTAATTTTAATCCACAAATGCACTGCTTAATCTCCATATTGTCCCTGGTTGCAACCCCTGGTTCCATAAGAGATTACTTGACAGGTGTGAAATCTGCCCCATGCACCTACCCACCCCTTAAAACAACCCACACCTGTCCCATCTCAACTTTTAGCAGCTTCAAGCTTAGAGTGTACTTAATTTAGATTTTAGATCACTAATTTTTCTTTCCTTTCCTCCTTTCGTATGTCCTACCTGCACCCACCAGTTTCCTCTGTACAATACAGCCAATGTCTTTAAGACATGTCTTTACATGTATTCTTCTGTTGTGCATATGTTTTCTCACACCTCTACATAATTAGCCAGCGGAGCAAGATTTTATTAAGGCTCTGGACTTCGTTCATGAGGATGTGGTGTTGTATTCCCAATAGTCATCCAGATTTAAGTTCTTACTGTTTTTCCTGAATAAGTATGGTTTTTCCTTGGTGTGTTCTTGTAGGCAGACCTGTGAATGCTGTTCTTGTACTGTCAGCAGTTCACCGAACTATTATCTTCATTGCTTCTTATCTGCATCTATGCTGGTATGTAGAGTTTGCCCTTGTACTCATTATTTTTGTTGTATATGACCTTAAATAATTTGTTTTTTGGAGTAAATTGTTTTCAGTTTTGTCCTTCAAATAATTCGTGTGGAAGATACGCACATGATGGTGCACAAAACACACACTGAGAGATTGGACAAGTCATACATATCTTGCATAACTGCTTGGCTGCTCTTGTAAATGATTTAAAGACTGGTATTGTAGTTCAGAAGACATACCCTCAGGTTAGATATATTATTAAACTTGAGATATAACATACCTCACATGTTACTTCTAAGCTACAAACCAGTGGTTACATTATTGAAAAGAGCAGCTAAGTGATTATTGTTAAATATGTCTGCTTATGGCTGTGGCTGTCCCTCATACAACATAGTGTGTGTCATAATAGTGTGATGTGGCTGCTGATATGAGGTGATGTGCTCAGAAATTACAGATCATTTTCTGTAGGTATTGTTCATAAGTGTTGTTTTTTTGGTTCCTCCTCCCAATCACGCATACACAAAAACTATCGGATTATCATAGGTACATACTAAAACTAACTTCAGGAATATTAGTTTAACATTAAGGATTTCCAGTTTCTGTAAAAGGCAGAGGCATCATATTTTTGTTGCTGATTACACTGTTGTGTAATTTAGTGCTTTAGTTAAATAGTGAATTTTTAGATACAGGTACACATTCTTTAAACAGTTTAATTTCCTTCCTTGAAGCATGATCATTGACACAACATTTTTCAATTTCGCAATGTTGTTAAATTTTACAGAATTAACCCAGTTTTAACATGTAGACTGCCAAGAGGTAAAAATGGTAGATTTTTGGAAGAGACATCTGCAGTCCTCAGTTGTTCCTCCAGCATTCATTACTCTGTTCTGAGTGAGAGAGGGTCTGTGGGGATTCTGCACTGGACATGATTCTACACTGAGACTGTGCAAACACCCTGGGCTTTTGCAGTCTGAAAGGATGTGGAACATGTAGAACATTTTATTCAGTTTACTTTGTGTGTGTTACTGCTGTGTGTAAGCCATATTTAAGCCTGGGATCTACAGGCCTAAAAATTCTTATGTGGGGAGGGGGTTATATTTCACACACACATTTTCATATCGGATATAAATTTTTTTTTTGGTTTTTCGATGAAAGTTCAGGAAGGTGATTCCCTTTGTGGTGTCTGTCAGGTTCTGTCAAATCGGTCTACTAACTAACCTGTACCTTCAGTTACAACCTCTTGGAGTGCATGGTCATTCCTGCTGCACAGCAGGATACAGATCTCATTTGCAAAGAGGGGACTGATGACCATCGATGTTAAGTCCCATAGTGCTCAGAGCCATTTGCAAAGATCTCGCTTCCAGCGCCCGGGTTCCCGGGTTCGATTCCCGGCGGGGTCAGGGATTTTCTCTGCCTCGTGATGACTGGGTGTTGTGTGATGTCCTCAGGTTAGTCAGGTTTAAGTAGTTCTAAGTTCTAGGGGACTGATGACCATAGATGTTAAGTTCCATAGTGCTCAGAGCCATTTCATTTGCAAAGAGTGCTCAGATGTTAAATTCATGTAAAGAACGAACAAAACTGGTCCTGGTTGCAAGAACATTGTGGCTGCTCCAGTCTCTAAATAGCAATTTATGTTGGGCATACTGATTCTGATGTAGCACTGGGAATAATTACTGTGTAATGCATCACATTCCACCGTTTTCATTGGACTGTTTTTGTGATTAACATTGCTAGTCAGTAATGGTCTCATTGCATATTGAGGGTTGTTCAGGAAGTGTCCTGGTTTAATGCAGGAAGTGTTTGGTTTGGGAGGTTGGGGGGGGGGGGGGGTGGATGGAATTAGTCACTGATGTGCTTAAAGCTGTGATAGGATTGCTTGTCACTTACCTGCACTAGCTGTTCTAAATGAGTATTAAAAGTGAAAATACGGCCCAATGTGAAATACTTTCTGTAATAGTTTGTAGGGGCAAGTATCTGAAAGATGTTGACATTCATAATGAAATTCGTACTACATACAGGCCAGAAATGACTAGTTGCGGTGTTTCCTTAAGTGGAAGGTCAAGTTACTAGTTTTCATACCCAGCAGTCAGGTGTGGCATACCCATTTCCATCCCTGTGCATTGGGAATCGTGGTCATATTGTTTCATAAACAGTTTAACATATCAAAAAACTTTTTTTTTTGCAAATGAAAGCACTCGGGGGCATGTAGGTCATTTGATAAATACTCGAAACATTTTTGTTCAGAGATAAGGAAGTAGCTTGCCAGCAGAAGTGAGATGGTTGATGGAACATGACATGGAAACACTTATGAGGTGCGTTCAAGTTCTAAGGCCTCCTATTTTTTTTCTAATTAACTACTCACCCGAAATCGATGAAACTGGCGTTACTTCTCGACGTAATCGCCCTGCAGACGTACACATTTTTCACAACGCTGACGCCATGATTCCATGGCAGCGGCGAAGGCTTCTTTAGGAGTCTGTTTTGACCACTGGAAAATCGCTGAGGCAATAGCAGCACGGCTGGTGAATGTGCAGCCATGGAGTGTCTTTCATTGTTGGAAAAAGCCAAATCACTAGGAGCCAGGTCAGGTGAGTAGGGAGCATGAGGAATCACTTCAAAGTTATCACGAAGAAACTGTTGCGTAACGTTAGCTTGATGTGCGGGTGCGTTGTCTTGGTGAAACAGCACAGGCGCAGCCCTTCCCGGACGTTTTTGTTGCAGTGCAGGAAGGAATTTGTTCTTAAAAACATTTTCGTAGGATGCACCTGTTACCGTAGTGCCCTTGGAACGCAATGGGTAAGGATTACACCCTTGCTGTCCCAGAACATGGACACCATCATTTTTTCAGCACTGGCGGTTACCCGAAATTTGTTTGGTGGCGGTGAATCTGTGTGCTTCCATTGAGCTGACTGGCACTTTGTTTCTGGATTGAAAAATGGCATCCATGTCTCATCCATTGTCACAACCGACGAAAAGAGTCCCATTCATGCTGCCATTGCGCGTCAACATTGCTTGGCAACATGCCACACGGGCAGCCATGTGGTCGTCCGCCAGCATTCGTGGCACCCATTTGGATGACACTTTCCGCATTTTCAGGTCGTCATGCAGGATTGTGTGCACAGAACCCACAGAAATGCCACCTCTGGAGGCGATCCCCCAAAACAATTCTTTCCACTTTCTCGATCATGTCGTCAGACTGGCTTGTGCGAGCCCGAGGTTGTTTTGGTTTGTTGTCACACGATGTTCTGCCTTCATTAAACTGTCCACCCACGAACGCACTTTCGACACATCCATAACGCCATCACCACGTCTCCTTCAACTGTTGATTAATTTCAATTGGTTTCACACCACGCAGATTCAGAAAACGAATGATTGCACGCTGTTCAAGTAAGGAAAACGTCACCATTTTAAGTATTTAAAACAGTTCTCATTCTCGCCGCTGGTGGTAAAATTCCATCTGCCGTACGGTGCTGCCATCTCTGGGACGTATTGACAATGAACGCGGCCTCATTTTAAAAACAATGCGCATGTTTCTATCTCTTTCCAGTCCAGAGAGAAAAAAAATCGGAGGCCTTAGAACTTGAATGCACCTCGTAAATAGCTTCATTTGTGTGGCCATATTGTCCATAGTTGATTTAAGATTCCTGGGAATATTTGTTTTGTCGTTAAAACTAAAAAGAAAAAACATGTTTTTCTCACTAGTTGAGTTTCGCTTTATTGAAGTACACTCATCAGTTGGCTGTAATTAAAGATATTTATTATATAGTACATCGTATGACTGTGTGGTGTGGGACATGTTGAAAAGAACAGATACCACATATTCGTATAATTTGATTGGGCTAGCTGGACAGTGGATTCACCTTGTTCAGTGCAGATGTATGAATATGTCTGACCTCCTGTGGGAATCTCGGAGAGCAAACATTTAAGATATGGACAGGGACTGCAGATAGGTGGCCCTTGATGGCTATGTGAATCAGCTGTGAAGTGTGCTGAGGTAGTCCACACAGTTGTGGTAATGCTGTGTCCTGGATGGTGCAGTGCTTAATGCACCTGTCTAGTGAGGAAGAGATCCTGGGTTCGAATTGTGGTCCGGTTCACACCTTCACTCATCATTGCTGGTTCCATGTAATGTCTCAATGCAGTTGACAGCAGTGATCTTCTCCTTTCATATCCTATCTTTCCTTCTCCACAGTCTATTTACAGATAGAGATGTTTGTAGTTTGATTTGTTTTCTGAATTGAAGAAGTTAGTTAGCAAATTGTTAGTTGTTACTTTCGTAATTTGCTTTTTGCGTTATCAGGAAATGCCATCTGCTAGCACATCGTTGGTTTAGTTCTTCATTACGATGACTTTTGCAGTCTAATTTTTTGCTGCTTTGCAGAACTATATATTTTTAAGTTTCTTGTAGTTGTAGTGACATAACAGAAATACCCTCGGAAATGTCAATAGTGCTCAAGGAATACCCAAAAACTGCATTTACTCACATCCTCAGCACTTGAGGATCAGTGGAGCTTGAAGAGTTAACTTGTCCATAGCGGTCAAAGGGTTAATTATGAGACAACTTTCTGCAGATTTCCTGGCCTGTTTCTGCCATATTGTGACCAAGCATGTTTAGTGCTCGTGGTTCCAAAACTGCTTTTCAGTCAAATACTGAGAAAAGAAATTCAAAAAGGTTTTTGACTACTGGTATTGCATGTTTCGATTAGTTTTTAGCCACACTCTGCCTAGCATAATACAAGTGTTGTTGCATTATTTAAAGTAGATCACATTGGAAGTGATTTCAACACCATGCTCAAGAATGACTTGGTTTCCAATACTTCAAAGAAAACCATAAAGATACTGTCATAGGCTGTCTGCAATGTCAGGCAGCAGAATTTCATGCAAAGGTAATTATTCAATAAGAGACGATGAAAGCTTAATTCAGAACCGACTTTTGAGAGAAGTAATATCGACGTATAAATTCATGGTTTTCCAATAAATTGGCTTTAACTGTTCTTGTATTTTATTTATAGCATAACAGATGTTACATTCTCGATTGCCCTCATACGTCCCCCCTGCAGGCCCGGGGATTAGTATAGGTCCGAGGTATTCCTGCCTGTCGTAAGATGCGACTAAAAGGAGTCACACCTTTTGGCCTTTATGTGATGATCCCCTGTAGGGTTTGAGCTCCATTTTTCAAAATATTCCTGAAGAGCAAGCCAATTGGGAAAGGGTGCCTTACATGGTGCATCATCTGCCTCATGTGCATTATGTCCATCGTGCATTGAGATCTGTAGCCTACTTTCTTGTGGGATTGCAGTCCCACTCATTCTCCATCTTATGAGCAAGGACACCTTCCTGGGTGCATTTTCCTCCATCTACTACACAGTGTCATTTTCTGCACTGATGAGGACCATGGAATTCTTTGTACCTCATTTCCACCATGGTAGTCAGTCCATTGTGCTGGGGCAGTCATGTACCCTGTTGGTTGTAGCCCCCCCTGACTACAAAGGGATCACTCTGCTGATGCCTGTGCCTCGGCAATGGCCATCCTGCCAGGTGGCCTTTGCTGTGGCTGGATGGTGCCCTTGGGAGGGCCTCTGGTCAGAGTGGGTGGCATCAGGGCGGATGGCATGTGATGAAGTGTACCATGTCATCACTTGCTGGTGATCAAACACCAGCAGTCTCAAAGTGTTCAGTCTCAGTACAATGCAAGGAAGTATAATCCTAAATCGTTCCCCTCCTTGGCCATACCATGGGAGGAACGCCAGGCTAAGGATGGCAGAGAAACTTATTTGTCCTGGTACCTTGTATGTAGGAGAGCTGATGGGGACTCCTATGTCTTGATGAAGCCTCATTTTTTTTGTAGAGCATTTAGAGGACAAGTTTGGGGAGGTAAGAGGGCTTGTCTAAAACGCGGTCAGGGTCAGTCTTGATAAAAATGGCACACTCTGCCCAGTCATGGGCGTTACACGATTGTGCCAAACTGGAGATGTTTCCATTAGCATCATGCCTCATAAGAGCTTAAATATGGTCCAGGGTATTATATTCCACAGGGACCTTCTTTTGCAGTCTGACGAACTGTGCACCGACTTGTAGTGACACTCATTTCGTCAGGCTCATCCATCAGGGTCAGAGATAATCATGTTGCCACTGGTGCCGTCATCTTGGCCTTAGAGTGTGACACATTGGCCGATAAGGTCAAGGTGATGGTCTATCGCTGTGATGTCGAACCATATATCCCTCCCCAAATGTGGTGCTTTAAGTGCAAGTGCTGGAAGTTCGGCCATATGTCATCCGCTGTACTTCCAGCCCCTCATGTCGAGATTGTGGTCGTCCATCTCATCCCAATACTCCATGTGCCCTGCCTCCCATCTGTGTCAAGAGCATCATTCCCCTTGCTCACCAGACGGCAGGATTTTACAGCGAGAAACGAAAATCATGGAGTAAAGACCATGGACCGACTGACCTACACTGAACCCAAGAGTAAATTTGAGCGCCTACATCCTGTAGCTGTGACCTCATATGCCGCCGCTACCTGAACAGTTGGAGCCCCATCAGGTCTGCGAGTTCGTCAGCTCTCCTGCCCTCTTGATGCTGGAGGGTACCTACCTTGGGAGCACTGTCCCCCCAACCATCGAGGACACCATTCCCCACTTCTCAGCCGGAGAAGCGGAAGTGTTCTTGGGCTCCTATCACTAGGCAGGGGACCCTTGGATTAATGCCTTTCCAGGTTTCTGCTAGTGAGGAAGATTACACCCGCTAGTGGCTGAAGTGCCCAAATGCAGCTAGTCATAGGGCTTCAGGATCATTCAGTCCCAGATACTGAATCAGTGAAGCCCTCCCAGCTGAGAAACCAAAGGATCAGCGAGAGAAATCCAGAAAGAAGACCCCTCCCCCAAGACCAAGGGAATTGTGGTAGCACCCGCACCACTGCTGCCTAAAAGCTCTCGAGTCTGAGGATGAGGTGAAGATTCTGGCATCTGCTGAGGTCCTATATCTCACCAGACCCTTGAACACAATGGATGTAGCCTATTCAGGAAGTAACTCTGTGGCAGCAGGTGACCCTGAGGTGTGGACTACCTCTTTGAGTTTCATACCATCCCAGTCTCACAATCACCTCATCCTCCAGTGGAACTGCGGCGGTTTTTTCCACCACCTGGTTGAGCTATGGGAACTGTCAAGCTTTACACCTGCTGTCTGCGTTGCCATCCAGAACACCTGGTTCCTGGCAATGCGCACCCCTGCCCTTCATAGCTACAAGTTATATTACAGTAACTGTAGCAAATATAATGGTGTGAAGTGGAGTTTGCTTGTATATCCTGAACTGTGTCCCCTTCAGACTCCTCTTGGATCTCTGGATGTCAGGATACAGATGACACAGGAAATAACTGTCTGCAGCATATAACTCACTCCAGATGGTGTGGCACCCCTCAACGTATTGGCTGCACTGATTCAACAACTCGCTAAACCTTTGTACTTCTGGGAGATTACAATGCCCATACTACCTTGTGGGTAGTACCATGCATACTGGCTGTGGCAGAGTTGTTGAAAATTTACTGTCCCAAATCGACCTCTGCCTCTTAATACTGGGGCCGCCACACATTTCAGTTAGGCTCATGGTACTTACTCGGCCATTGATTTATGAATTTGCACCCAGGCCTTCCCCCATCTATCCACTAGAGCACATGGCGACCTGTGTGGTAGTGACCACTTCCCCATCTTCCTGTCACTCTTAGCATTGCGCCCACAGACGCCTACCCAGATGGGCTTTAAACAAGGCAGACTATGTAGCCTTTGCCTCTGCTGTCACCATTGAATGTCCCCCACGTGGTGCCATTGAGGTGGTGATTGAGCAGGTCACTACAACGATTTCTGTGGCGGAAAACACGATCCCTCGTTCTCTAGGGTGCCCCTAGCCAGACATTCCATTGGTGGTTGCTGGAAGTCACTGAGGCAATTAGTGTTGGTGAGCTCTCCAGTGACATAAGCTCCTAATAGCCTTTAAGTGGCTTTGTGCCTGCATTCTCCTGCTTATATAATGATGGAAACAGGGAGTATTGGGAGAGGTATGTATCGACTATTGGGTGCCATAGGTAACCTTCCGAAGTCTGGACGATGATCAGACGTCTTTTAGAGTACCAGACCCCAACAGGTGTCCCTGGTATTAACATCAGTGACGTGCTCTCTACCGACACAAATGTGATTGCCAATCACTTCGCCAAGCACTATGCCTGAGCCTCTGCGTCAGAACTTCCCCGCAGCCTTTTGCACCCTCAAACGGCAGATGGAAAGTCTTCTTCTTCACTACATACCACAGTGAACCAAATAATGCCCCATTTTGCCACTCTGTGAGTGGGAGCTCCTCAGTGCCCTTGCACACTGCCCTGACACAACTCCTGGGCCAGATGGGATCCACAGCCATATGATTAAACATCTCTTGTCTGACTACACGCGATCTCTCCTAGTTATCTTCTGCGATAGCATCTTTCCATTGCAATGGCGGGAGAGCACCATCATTCTGGTGCTAAAACTCGGTAAAAATCCACGTGATGTGGATATCAGCCCATCAGTCACAAATGTTCTCTGTAAGTTGCTGAAACGGATGGTGTCGGCAGTTGGGTTGGGTCCTGGAGTAATGTGGCCTACTAGCTCCAGGTCAGGGCGGCTTCTGCCGGGGTCGCCATAGTCTGCCATCCGAACAGCCTTTTTCCAGATGTCAGCACCTGGTTGCTGTCTTTTGTCTTAAGACATGACCTGGTATCGTACCCTTGCTACATTGAGTTGGGTCTCTGGAGGCCTCCTCCCAATTTTTATCCAAAACTTCCTCTCGCTCCGTACTTTCCGTGTCCCAGTTGGTGCCTCCCATAGTACACTCCGTATTCAGGAGAATGGCGTTCTGCAGGGTTCTGTATTGAGTGTCTATTTTTAGTGGCCATCAGTGGCCTAGCAGCAGCCGTAGGGCCGTCTGTCTCCCCTTATTTGTATGCGGATGAGTTACGCATTTCGTATTGCTCCTCCAGTACTGAAGTTGCTGTTAGGTGCCTACAAGGAGCCATCCAGACGGCATAGTCATGGGCTGTAGCCCATGGCCTTCAGTTTTCAGCCACAAAACAGTGTGTCGTGCACTTGTCAGCGTCATACCGTTCATCCCAAACCTGAACTTTATCTTAATGACGATCCACTCATTGTAGTGGAGACATATCGATTCTTAGGACTGGTTTTCGATGCCTGATTGACTTTGCTACCTCACCTTTGTCAGTATAAGTGGGAGTGCTGGCAGCACCTCAATGCTCTCTGCTGCCTGAGCAACACCAACTGTGGTGCAGATAGCTCTACGCTGCTGCATCTCTACAAAGCCCTTGTTCAATCCCACCTTGACTGTAGGACTCTGATTTATGGATCGGCGGCACTCTGTGTTTAATTTCCTCAACCCAGTGCACCTCTGTGGCGTTAGACTAGCAACGGGAGCTTTTAGAGTGAGTTTTGTGACCAGTATCCGGGTGGAGTCCCTCCATTGCGGATCCAATGTGCACAATTGCTCACCAGTTACAGTTGATCTCCTACATTGGTGTCCCAGGTCAGGGCTCACGATTGCAGTTAGTGTGCCATCCCGTCTCTCCAAACTGGAGTCGTTCCCTTTACCACTTCCACTTGAGGTGCATTCACGTACACCTCCATGGTGTACACATCGGCTGAAGCTTCATCTGGACCTTTTGCATGGTCCTAAGGACTTAGTTAACCCTGCCACTCTGTCACTTCCTCTCAATTGTTGACATGTTCAGGGGCTCTGAAGTAGTTTACACTGACAACTTGATGGCTGATGGTAATATTGGCTTTGCATATGTCCACAGAGACCATATTGAACAGCATTCCTTGCTCGCTGGCTGCAGTGTACCCACTGCAGAGCTTGTGACTGTATCTCATGCACTTCAGTACATCTGTTCCTGTTCTGGTGAGTCATTTCTTCTCTGTTAAGACTCCCTGAGCAGATTACAAGCTCTCGACCAGTGCTACCCTCGCCATCCTTTGGTAGTGAACATCCAGGAGTCCATCTCCACCCTGGAACAGTCCAGTTGTTCAGTGGTGTTTGTGTGGACCAAAGGACATGTCGGAATCCCAGGCAACGAACTTGCTGACAGGCTGGCCAAACAGGTTACGCAGAAACCGATTCTGAAGATGGGCATCGCTGGAACAGACCTGCGTTTCTTATGCCGCAAGGTTTTTTGGTTTTGGGAGCTGGAGTGGTATAACGATACGCACAACAAACTGTGTATCATTAAGGAGACTGCGAGTGTGTGGAAGTCTTCCCTGTGGACTTTTTGCAGGGAATCAGTTGTCCTCTGTTGACTCTGCATTGGCCATACATGGCTCAGACATGGTTACCTCCTCCGTCATGAGGACCCACCACAGTGTCGCTGTGGCTCCCAAGTGACAGTCTTCCACCTCTTCCTGGACTGGCCACTTTTACCTGCCCTGTGACGAACTTGTAACTTTCCTAGCAACCTACCTTTGGTGTTCGGTGACAATGTCTCCAATAGCAGCTTTAGTTCTGTGTTTTATTTGTGAGGTTGGGTTTTATCATTTGATCGGAGTTTCAGTGCATGAACTTTGTCCCTTTGCATCCTCCACCCGAGGGCTTTTAGGGAGGAGATTTTAATGTGTTGGTGTGGTTGGCTTCTCCTTTTTGATACTCATTGTCAGCCAGCCATGGTCATGTGCTTTCTTGTTTTTAAGCTCCTCTCCCTGTTTATTGCATCTCTGGTTTTCTTGTCCTGTTTTGTTCAGTGCAGTGTTTGTTGTCCTCTTGTCATTCTTCCAGTTTTTCCTTTCTCCTCTGTCTTCTTCTTTCCTTTGGGTAATTGTTTTATTGGGAAGAAGGGACCAATGACCTCGCAGTTTGGTCTCTTCCCCTCTCCCCCCGCCCCCTCTTTTTTCAAACAAACCAACCAACATACGCGAAGAGTAAAGATCTAAAAAAAAAATTGTTTTTGAGCTGGAAAAGATATGTAAAGAATCTAGTAAGAGCCATATGGCTTAATGAGCAAACTTCTAGCCAAAGAATATACATTGCATATTGAAATTATTGTGAGTACTGTGTTTTGCACACAGTGCCAATGCTGTTCCATCTGCCGGAAACTGGTATTTGTGTGATTTTCTGGTGTAAAATATCGCCAGGCGTACAGTGCTTAATTGACGTGATCTGGAAGTTTTATGGGAACAGGAGGTGCTTCTAAAAATGTAAATTATTTTAAAATTAGTGAAATAACTTTAAATTTTCACTCAGCATTAATTTATAAACAAAAGCAACTCTTGATGGCGTAGGGCTGACAACTAGTGGTCTTGGCTTCTGTAGACAAGTAAGAATTAATAATTTACTTTTATTACATAGTAGTTTTACGTTGGTAATCGAGCAGTTTCAGCTGTTACTTTGTTCCATTATCATGTGTAAAGTTTCCTGTCAGATTTAAAAAATTTTCTTTCCATAGGTTTCAGTGAAACGTGCCAGCCAGTGGTGTCAAAGTAAGAACAATATCCCATACTTTGAAACGTCAGCTAAAGAAGCCATCAATGTGGAGCAGGCATTCCAGACCATCGCAAAGAATGCATTGGCGCAGGAGAGTGAAGTTGAGCTCTATAGTGAATTCCCTGATCAGATAAAGCTTACCGGAGAACAAAAAGGAGCACGCCCTGATGCCTGTGCATGTTAAGATGGTAAATAGTAATTTCATATTCACTCACTCACTCACTCACACACACACACACACACACACACACACACACACACACACACACACACACACATCGCGGGTATGAAACTTGTTTCATTATTATTCCCTAGCTTGTTTCCTGGGTATGGTGTAAGTGTTCTTGTAGATCACTTGTTCCTGAATGCCTTCCCACTAGAATCCTCACTCCTCCCTGTCTAATTTCACTGTGCCTGTCCAGCAGATTGTGGGTCTTTTGTGTGGTCTTCTGCCTTGGACATTCAGTTAGGTTCATAGTTCTTAAGAATCTCATGTGCCACTTGAATTCTGCTTTAGTATATCTTCAGTGGGATATACATCTTTAAGCCACGAGTGAGAATTGGCACAAAGTATGTGTTGGACATGGTAAGTATTGATTTTGTGATACTTCGTGGTCTGAGTTTCTGACTATTATAAAAATACCCTCTGTGCCCTGTTGAGTATTTCCTATTAATGGTGTAATTGGCTGAAGTTGGTCTTCAGATATACTTGAAACAGGGAAACTGATTATAATGTTATCCCTTCCAAATAAGTGTTTTCAGCTTGTTCCTTCCGCGTGAATGATTATTTGTGAAGTCTTGTTGTTTACATTCAGTCCAAATTTTTTTAAACATACTGTTCCATTCTGTCAGCTTTTTATACACCAGTGTACGGTAAAAATATTAGTGACGAACCATATTTACATTTCATTGTTCAGTCTGTTCATGTGGTGGAGAGGCAATGGAGTGTTGGAGTTAGGCAATGTATGCATACATAATGCCAGAGATTAGTGCAGGCAGTCCTGTTTTTTACTATTTATTTTTAGGGCTGGCCAGGGTTTGTGGGCTCTAAGAAAGTTCAAGACCGTTTATATTTTAGACGCACATGTTTAAAGACGTGTTGTAAACATCCTCTCACGTCTGTGCCTCTCGTTTGACCTTGGAGCAAGTGCTGAAGTTACGGGGAGGTGTGACTGCTGGTTCTGCCTCAACTTTTCGCTTAGTTATTTGGCAGTGCCACAGGGGCAGTGTATGTTGTTTCCATGTGTGGTTTGATTATTTTATTAATGTCAACCTGCACCAGGAATACATATGTTGAAATTGTGTGGTAACAATAACAATGGACGTGGTTATTACAGACTGTGTACTAGAGTATTTGCTATTGGTCATAAAGAAAAGGGGATATTAAGACAGTGTGAAAACAGTTGGAAACTAAGTTATATTAATGCTACTGCCTTGCCAAACAATAGACTTTTAAAGCCAAAGAGAGGAGTAACAATGATCTGGAGTCTCCTGCAAGTTGCACTACATCTTCGTACCACTCTGCTCTTTATGCCTTGCCAAAGCAAAATTAGTTGTAAGAGGCTTCTGCCTATTCTGTGTGTGTGCATCATTGTGCTTTTTTCTACTACTCTGGTGCTAATCTTCACACAAGGAGAAAATAATGAGCAGTGTTTCAGCATACAGTTTTTCACTAATGTCACTCTATAACATGGCTGGTAAGTCAGTGATGTAATAGGTTACATAATTTATGTGATGTGACTGTGTAATGCGAGTGCTGCTAATAGATTGCAGATTTTTACATTGAAATTAATTGTGCATAAATAATTATGTATTAAAGTAATAATATTTCTTGCATAGTGTAAAATTAAATAAGTGTACTCCAGTTTGTGTGCTGATTATATGGTTTGTGGATTATTTGTGCATAAAAGCCATATATGTTGCACACATGGGGACTGACAGTGCAATTTGTTGGCTGCTAAGGGCAGCAGCAGAAACTTAGCTATACAGGCAGTGGGAGAAGATTGTCCCAAGCTGCACCTGAGGGCATGCAGATCTTGGCTGGTGACACTGCCACGACTACCTGCCCAGTAGACAGTCTTAAATACACTTGGAAAATACCTAGATTATTCATGTTCCTTGGTTACTCATGCATCTTCTCCCCACATTTCCTGAAATAGTTGGGAGTACATTGTGCTTTATTTCCAAATAGAATAACTTCTTATTTCAACAGCTCTTGAAAATTCTAGGAACGAGTATAGCACTCTAACACCTGCTTATCTTTGACACATTAGATGAATCTCTTGATGCAGGTGTGCACAAATGATGGAGATGAAGTGAAGGAGTGGGGCTGGGAGGGGGTGACAAAACAAAGTGGAGACTGGAGAAGGGGGTGTGGATGCGGGATGAAGTTATTTCTGGGGCAGGGAGGAGGCTGATGTGGGGCAGGGGGTTAAAGGCTGGAAGGATTATGGTAATGAGGGATGGTTTGTAAGGATAGCTGTCAGCTATGTATGTCAGAACAACTGGTGTTACTTACATTCTTGCAGGGCTTCCCGATATCATATTTACGTGTTAATTTTCACAAATCAACATTTTGCCAAAGCTAGCACGGAAACATGCTAAATGTGGGGGAGTAAGAAAATTATTGTGAGATTGTAATGTGTTGCTAAGCTTGAGATAATTCACTGTTTCCACCAGTTTCTTGTACTTTATAGTGTAACTATACATGGCTCTTAGGGATGAAATGATACTACACAAAATAGTGCAATGTAACATTTGTAAAAATAGAAAAAAGCATATTTCTGCCATCAGCTGTACAGCTTTTTCAGTTATCGAACAGCTGTAGACAGTCACCTATGAAAGACACTAATATATATGTGTGTTACCCAGCCACTGTGCTATTTCATATTGATTGGAGCACATGTCTGATGGCCTGGGAAAAAGTGGAAGTTAGTAGTGTGTGAAATATTGCAATGAATTTTGGTTGCCCAGTAAGTACACGGACATGAATTAGTGGAATTTGTCAGTAGGCACTCTTTCATTCTTTCCTGTTTGCTATATTTCATATCAAGCATCTCTTACAGTAAAGTAATTGGGTCCAATGTATATGTATGCATATGTGAAAACCAATATATATTTACAGTGGAATTTCATTGTTTTCTTCTTTAGCAGGAGCAATCACAGACCATCCGTAATTTCAAAAGATGAGAGGCAGTGGATGAAGGGCAGCGTCTTGTATTAATGTATGTGACACAAATAATTGTTACTGATGTAACTTTCAGAATTTGTTGTATCTGTTGTTTCCATTCATGTTAAATTGCCTCTTGTAGGCAGTGTATGTGTAGATCACTCTATTTAATCAGGTCTGTTCTTGCACGGACATTAAAAATCGATGTGTAAAATTCTACAGTCACTGTCAGTGGAAGTAAACTGTCAAAAAATCCTTCATATTCATTCTCTATTGTTAAATACATATTTATGTTCTGATGAGGATGGGTATGGAGAAATAAACTGTCAACTTGTGTATGTTAAATGTATCCCAGAGCTTAACAGTAGAAATTTCCTTTCTTGAAATTTATCAAGAGTTTTCTGTGAAATGGTCTATATTGTGGAATGAAAGGTAACAAGTCAGAAGTTTGCATGATGATGCATAAGATTGTGAAACATATATTACCCTTTAAGACATCTATAGCAAGTTATTTATAAAGCATAACATCTGACCACTTCCTGCTGTAGACATTGGAATTACGCTGTTATAGACTAGACATTTGTTATTGATATACTGGTACACTTCTGTACACCAGTAATACAGAGATGTTAGGTATTGACTTATTTAAAGCTTAGAAGTGTATTATCAACCAATGCCAAATCTCATATATATACATATAACTATATATTATTATGTTGGCTGTGTGTTTTGTATCTTATTGTTAAATTTAAGGGATTTGTCATTTTTAGGCAGCCGTGTAAAAAAACTGTATGGAAGACAGGGCATTGTGTGATGATTGTTTTAAGTGAAATTTATGTATTCTTAAGATTTACACAATTCTGCAAAAGCATCACAATTTACCTCTTGTACCTTAAAGTGTTAATGTTCATAATTATTGACTGAAAATCTTTTTAAATTTCATAAATTCATTTAAAATTGTGTAACCTTTTTATTGACTTTATTTTTGAAACTTGTTTGATAAATTGTAAATGTGAAGCTACTGCAGTATGACAATTATGTTGTGAACTTCTGAGTATAGGATTTAGAGATGAGTTTGTCAACTGTATTAATTCATTAATTATATAAAACTATTTTTGTAAAAAGTCATTGGCTTTAATATCTAAAATATTTGAAAGTTTGTCAAACCTGACCCCAGATTCCATCTGTCTGCTAAGTGAGAAAAACTGCAGTGTTATCAGGTACGGCCATAGTGTTTTTTACCATCACATGTACAGAAAAGAGCAAGTAATTTTATAGGCTGCCGCAAATTCTTAATGTGTTAAGAAATAAAGTTAATTTCATCCCAAGTCAACTTTTTTAGTAGTATCATGTTTATAGGTTTATTACAGTTCCTACAAAAGATGCTAGTATGTAAGCTGGGATGTATTACAGAGAAAACTGAGATTTGTTTTGGATTAAGTCGGAGATAAATTTTCTGAAAAATATCTGTAACAGGTTCGCTTAATTCTAAGATTTTATAGGAGCCTAACATGTCTGGATGGTTTACATCTCTGTTTGCAGAACCAGTTTTTGAAATGTTTTATGTCTAGAAGTCATATCTTCTCATAGAATAAGATGATGTAATTTTTTTGTAATTAGCAATAAATGTTTTGAGCCTTGCTGCGTTGTTAAAGCGCTTTCATTTCTTAAGCAGCTACAGTATGCAATGGTGAAAATTTCCCCTGTGTTTTTGTTACTTACTGTTAAACTGAGTGGTGGATTTGCTGTAGTAGTGAGTGCTGGGCTCACATTGTAATAGTTAAATTGAAAGGGAAAATTTTCTATTTGATGGGAGCTGGAACTTACACTGCGGTTAAGGTTTTCTACTCGATGTCTTGATCTTTGTGTCGAGATACTCATTTGCTAATGTACTGAGAAAGTGACATTTTACTTGCAAAAGTTGTTAAAATGCAGTTTGGTGGTCTCAATGTCACAAAGAAGTGCAACATTCCAGTCCCTCATTGTGATTGATTTAAAACAACTGTTTAAAGGCAACTGAGGAAAAAACGGTGGTTTGTTTTTTGAGATGTTGATAGTGCCAGGTATTACAATTATTCTGGTGTTCATGGGATTTTAAGTTACCTTGGTACGTTTATGTGAGAAACTGTAATTGTTTGCATTCCATAACTGGAGATGACTGTAACCAGCCAGAGCACACAGATATATTTGTGTTAAAAATCTCCGGCTAAATAAAACTGAATGCATTCAGATAAGTAGGCAGGCATAACATACTAGAAAACTGACACCTGAGGGGATGCTGCTGGATTGTGGGTATGCATATGAGTGTGCCAACTGAGGCATATTGAACATTTACAGAGTAGGTCATAACTTATTACTATAGCTATGTTGAACTATAAAGTGATGCGTGCAAGAACAAAATGAATTGAGCATCTTAAAAATTCTCAACTTTCTTATATAATTTTAGCAACCTGTTTCCATTTTAGAATTCCTGTGATATGTCGGAAAGTGAAGATGCTAAAATATGCACTTAGCTGTTCTTAAGTTCCCATAAGGTGTTAGTAGTACTTTCAGGTTTTTTCATGCTTCATTTTATGATTTGCATTTCTTATTAATATTAATACTGAATAAAGTATCACTCTACATTTTGACGGTATGCATTTGTATCTGTTTTCATGATTAACGTGTCAATTTCATAGTGTACTATTCACAATACAGTTTGTTTGGAGGGAGATGTTTAACAGCTTAAACCAGTCTATTCGACTGAAGACAACGCCCAGTTTGTAGCATATTTTCTTTGTGGCAAAGAATTGTCTTGGTAAATTTAGTTATGTGAATATGCAAATTTGAAGCCCGACATGAGAATTGGTCTAGCTAGACGATTTCCTGCTGCAGTGTGTGCATATTGTTGTTAAAAGGCATAAACTAGATGCTGAAGTAAGAAATGTTTTTACATTTCTTTGATAAAAATTGGTGACTCTGTTAGACTTGTGAAAATGACTGCAGTGTATTTAAGTCAGATTTGTTGTTCATTGTGTGTTTGCTCTCTGGTCACAGCAGGTTGTATAGATTTTACACCTGTGAGCTTTTATCTGACAAGGGACCATAAGGACTGCTCTTTTTCTGATTTTTTTTCTTTGTGTATGTTTAAAGGATTTCAGTCTGTACCCAGATATCAATTTCCTAAAGCAGTTGGGCACATGTTAAAAAAAAAAAACGAAAATTTGAAAAGTTGCCTCTGAAAAGAGAATCTTAGTGGCTGTTAGGTAGGTGCCTGTAGCTGAATGCTTGGTTTCAAACAGTCCTCCTTCCAAATCCACTTAAATCTTTTTTTACATTTATTTAAATTATGTACCACTTGTCAAGTGGAAATTACAAAGAAATATTTACTCATAATTTTGTAATGAAAATAAACCTACTTTCAATTAACGGTCATAAGAAATGAATTTAAATTTGATACGTGAAATGATGTAAAAGTGAAATTCATTGTGGAATATTACTAATGATAGGTCATTTCATATGCCTATCAGATTTTGTTTCACACGACACATTAATAATATATTTTCATTATGATTCAATGATTCTTTATTCTAATTTCCACTTGATAAATATAGAATTTAAACAAAAGTAAAAAGAAAATGTTAAAAAGGCATTCTAAATGTAGATCCTTAAATTGCCAGTCTCAGAAACAACCCATTCAGCTACAAAACAGCTCATAATTACTCATAGGTGTCAAATGTATAAAATATGCAGTCTAAGTGTGCACACATACAATGTGCAACAAATCTGCCTAACTTAGGTACTTTTGCAGTCAGTATCACATATTGTAAAGAATGACTAGATTTAAGAATGAATCGCTGAACGTCACATCTACTAGAAGTACCAGGTACTTCATGGCCCGACATCACAAACTGCAACCAGAAACCTCAGGATTTAAAACTGAACCTTGAAGGGGCGGGGGGGAGGGATCTGAATTAATGGTTATTACCATATTGTTTGTAACTATGGTCTAGAACTACTCGAACGACGCCATCAATTTCATGTGATTGTGTTGGGCCATGTAAGATAGATTCATTTTGTGTCAGTGTTCAACTGTTGATACAACAGAAAATTCTGGGTCTTCTTGCAGAAGTCCATTACTCCATTTCTCAAACGAATATTCCAGTTCCCAGTCAACTGGAAATTATGGCTGTTACAGTGAAGGCTTGTTTCCATGGAATTTATTATCAAAAAATTCAAAGTCCAAGTTGGAATATCAGTTGTGGAAAGGATACATTCGTATAATCTGTAAAAATGACACATTCAGTTGCAGTCGGGCACAATGATGACTGTTACACATTAAGCTTTTGGCAAAAGCCTTCATTAGAAGAGAGAAATGCATACACATGTGCATTCACACAACCAAGCACACTTCACTTGCATGAATGAGTGTGTTCATATTTTCTGGTGGATGTTTTAACTGAAGGCCTAATGTGTATCAGTCTTCTTCTTGTGCTTGTCTGAAACTGTGTGTCGTCTTTATGGTGAGTAGCCATCTATCCTTCCAATAATTTCTGTAAGTTTGTTCACAGAATAGAGTACTTCATGTAAGAGGTTAAAGTGTGCCTCAGTTGAAATGTCCTCTCCAAGCAGATTTTGATGATGTACTGGGGAAAAAAGTCTGAATAGTCATACTTGATGCCTGTTAAACATCACAGTTGATTAGTGATAAAATGAGATGGCTGTTATGACTTGGAACTCTTCTCGGCACATGTTAAGTGTGGATAATGACTGTAATGTAAACCAAGCAGCAATAAGATATCAAATATGGATCAGACTTTTAGAAGTGTTGCTGTAATGAAGTAATGGTGGGAAATGAGAGTACACGTGCTAAAGCTTTAGTACTTTCTGCAGGTAAAGCTGTGTATAGATTGCTTAAATGCAGTTGCTTCATCTAATGTTGCCAGATCAAAACTTTGAACGTGTAAAATGGTATTCAGTGTCAATATCAATGAAGTGGAGTGTGAAATACCAACAGTGAAATGCATGAAGTAATGTGGACTGTTTCATTCACACACTACCCATGTGTAAAATGCTCATTCAGGAAATTTAGCAGCTTGATAACTTTGTAATGCTGTTCTCATAAATCACGCCACTGGAAGATCACTTCTCATATTAGAATCATACAGCACACAAAAAACCCGAGGCTTACACAACTTGCCCATTGAGGGAGTAGGTTGATGCATATGGTTTGGCATGCTATTCCCTGTGTACAACCCAAGAGACAGGTCTGTAACAGTATGTAATGCATGAGGAATTACCCCACCACTTGATACATAGTAACATGAGACGATTTACACATTAGTATGTACATGCCTGTAGAGTAGCTGCAAGTGGCTGATTACTTATGCAAAAATCTGATTTGATGAACAGTGAAATTGACATGCAGACTGCTGAAATGGAGTTATTAAAAGACTTGGGGTGGGAGTCGCACATTACTTACCTATCACACATTGTTTGTATGTATTGATGGCGCCCAAGTTACAATGGTGTTTCACAAGTTTCCAATAAAATAAACTAGTGCTGAATGAAAAATCTGTTCCCCATACTATAGGGAAAAAAGCCTAATGTATACGTGTGAATGACATCTACTAATCATGTGTGAAGAGGGCTAAGTAGTAAGAAATGGAAGATTTATAGTAGACAAAATATCAGCAGACAGATTTGAGTGAAAAACACTAGTTTTTTAGAACCATCTAAACTGTCTTTGTTCCGTCACTTTTAATTTTAAAATAACTTTCTTCTATGTTATCTCAGTGTTTTGTTTGTCAGTATATAAACAGAAAATGTGATGGTTTCAGTAAGTTCAACTGATGTTTCTAGAGTGTTACTCAAGCATGTGTGATATGCCTATGTGCTCAACAGTGCAGCATTATTCACTGTCTGAGATTCATGAGAGTCTGTACATCTGTCCCAGGACTCTCAAGCAAGAGAGAGTCCTTACTTTAGCACTGTATGAGGTGTGTTCAAAAGGTAATGGGGATTTTGTATGTTTTATTACTCCGATTTGTATATTCACGTTGTGTTGGGGTCTCTACAGTGTTAGCCATATCAGATATTTAGTCTGTTGTCAGCTGTTGAGCTTACAAGTACTTTAGTAGTGTTGGTGATAAAAATGATCAGAGAATATAATACAAATTGTGCTTAGAGTTGCACTCTACCAGAACTACATTTCAATAATTTTGATACAGCACATAAATGACACAGTAAATGATAGGATTACTGGTAGCATTGGCAGGGAAAAAACATAAATGAACATGTGTGAGAGAGAAACTGGTAGCTGACAACTGCCCTTGTTTTTCTTATTAGTTTCATAAATAATGAGAATCGTCTATCATTCAGTGTTAGTCCATTCTGTATTTTATAGCCTTACAAATATAAATTGCATTTTGTAAGTAATAGTAATTAGTTGATTGCATAGCTTGTGCACTTTTATGTATACAAAACAATTCACTTCTCCTGGTTTCTAGGGAAATAAAATAAGACCCTGATCACATATGCAAACAAAGTGATCAAATAGAGATAACACCTGATTGCTATTCAACAGACCCAGTGTACAGATAATGTGGTTACAATATCAACTGACTAAAGCTACTGTAGTCTGTTTGTTTATGATAGTCTGTGCTAGCATACAGTAGTTTTACAACTCTAATTGTGCTCTAAGAACTTAATGAAGTGCAACAACATTTTTAGAAATATCAAATAATGATTTTGCCGACTCTGCTTTCAGTGAAACTACTATTTATGAGTGGTATAAGCTTTTTGAAGAAGGCTGTGAAGGTGATGAGCATCCTGGACAGTCCAGCATATCACTGAGGAAACTGTGGGAAAGCTAAAGAAATAATAACGAACAGCCACCAAATCACATTTGGGGGATGTTGCTGCTGATGTTTCGGGTACGGAATGTAACAGCAAAATTTGTCTCATAATTGTTGAATTTTGAACATAAACAATGGTGAATGCAAGTTGCTCAGGAGTCTCAAAATGTAGTCAACAACGATGCAGAACTTCTGAAAAATTATAACAGGTGATGAAATAGGGGTTTATGGATATGACATTGAAATTACGGCTCAGTCATGCCTGAGGAAACACATTGGATTAACAAGTATTTTTAAACACTGTTTGTTCCAAAAGTTAAACCTTAAACAACATTGTTCGATGAGTGTAGATTAAAAATACACACCTTAGACAGCTAAAAGCTATCTCGAAAATTGAGTTCTAGAAGTATTTTTGGGATTGGTGAAAGTACTGGCTTAAGTTTATAATACCCAACAGAGGCTTTCCATGTAAAACAGTTACAGCTTCGATTAGTAGATGGCTGAGACATTTGGTTTTATATTGGTGCAATTTTTCAAATTATTTTGCAGCATTGTAATCATAGAGTATGGATACTGTTTGTTGTCTTATATAATTCAGTATGTACACTACCTTCAGGTTGTTGCCTGTATTTTTGTTGTAACTGTCACTGCCAAAGACTGAGTTGAGAAGTGTGAAGAAGGATCTGAGAATCCAGTTTCATTTGGAGTGTTGGCATTATTTGCAAAGTAATAAAAAACTTTTTATTGCATTGTTGTTTTAGTTTTGGAAGAAAAATGATGTTTTCTCTTTTGTTGGGTTTAGTAACTACTTCAAGCAATCAAGTCTGTTACTCGGCACCTAAAAATGCAGATTTTCACTTTATATAACACTCAGTTGCATTTAGAGTTATTTCATGTTTCATCTTCCACCCAAATCCTTTCAGGCACTTTCTATTGCAGTCCAGATTCTGGTAAACTGTTCACTGTTATAAAACAACAGTGACATTCATGATTATAATATCAGAGAAAAGAAAGACTTACACTATCCCTTACTCAACCTATCGTTGGCACAGAAAGGGGGTAAAATATGTTGCTATAAAAATTTTCGACAAACTTCCAGATGAAATAAAATGTCTGCCAGACAGCAGTAATAGCTTCAAAAATAAATTGAAATCATATCTCCTTGACAACTCCTTCTATACCATAGACGAATTCTTGAATAGGAATAAATGAATCTATAAATATAGTATAGGCATTTTCTGCCATTTAAGGGAATGGGTAAATAATAGAAACATTCATCTTTAAAAATCTTGTTTCATATGAGCATTGCTTGTGCGCTTGACACGTTCCACATCATAACAGCTACTGTACCATGCGATTGATCAATGGAACACGCAACCAACTAACTGACTAGTGTTGTCTTACCATTGCTATTATTGGCTCTTGAGTCATCAAGAGTACAAAGTTGTTATGCTGCCTCTTCATTGATTTTGTCAGCAAACTCCTCAGTGTCAGAAAAGTAGATAGCTGAAAATCTCTTCTTTTGTCATTCATGCCATTTATAAAGCAAGCAAGGAGAAGAAATTCAGGAAATGCTGACTTGTTTACTCATTATGTGTTCTGAAAAATAGGTTCTGAAGTATATATTATCAATTTACAACATAATGTAATGTGAATTGTTGGCTTTAAATCTGACAATAGTCACAATGCACCTACAAAATGAGGTGTCTGCTGCACAGTTTCTCATCATGAGAAATAAAATATTTCACAAAAACACACACAACATACAAATGTTTCAAGTACATACAAATGGATGAAACAATGTGATAAGGGTGAGAAATGTCTCCCTTAACCTTGGCTCTTGCAAATCAAAACAGAATTCCAGAACTTGCAATTACACAATTTACATGTGACAATAAAGAGAAAAACTGAATTTTTAGGCACCAAATAACAGACTAATACAAAATACTTTGAAGGATTTGGTGGTGTCTCTGAGCAAAATGCTACTGATTTCTCCACCTGACTCCTGAAGACAAAAAAGTGATTTACTTTCTATCTACAAATCTACCCATGACCAAATAAACCTCTATGCAACACAAGAAAGAGAAAAATGCATTAGACGAAAGGTGTTAGAAACTTTCATGATTCGATATGAACTACTACAGAGGAAATAAAGCATTTATTGCTGCTCACATCTTTACGGAAATCCATCTTTTGCTTGAGTTGAGACCATGTTAGTTTTCAACCTTCTAGGTGTGACTGCTTTATTAGAGTTCTTGAGGGACAAGAATCAGTATGCTTGTAGTGAATTTGTGTTGTGAAAATATGAAGCCTGTTCCCAGACACAAAGTTTGCTATCATCATCTCTGCAAGCAAAGACCCAGCTCAGTATTTGTTTCAGTGAAGTGTACGATCTGCCAAGTGCTATGGCTGATGACACTACAATACACATCAAAGGCTGATCATCATTGAGCAGTCTATGTTTGTAAAGAAAGTAAAACATGGTTATAAAGTCTGGCACTTACATGACTGTAAGACAGGGTTTATTTTGCATTTGTAGATGTATGCAGAACAAATTACAGGTCAGGAAGACTCTGATTTCTTTCCCTTGGAATGAGAGTTGTGTTGAGCCTTAGATATACATGAGGTGAACCTGGTGTGGCGTAGAGCGCCATAAATATCAATATTTGTTCAGTGCGTAAGTGTGCTATCTTTGAGGAGAGGGCTTTGGGCAGGATGTTGGACGCTAACGGCAGTTAGCCTCCGGACTTGTATCTATGTAGAAGCTAAGTGTGAATAAATCTGTATCTGAGAGAATTCTAGTTGTTTACCTACAACTATTCCATATTCCCTCACTGGTGACCCCGTTTTTTGTGTAATACGCGTCCGAGTTACTGCCCGAAGGTTATTTACGCGCCTACCGCGTCAGGTTTCTCCGCGATCACGAGGGCCATTGTTCAGCTCCAGACAATGGCCTTTCAGCACTCACCACTGCCCGCATTTCAGCAACATCTCTCCAGCACTCCTGCCATCGTAGTGGACATGCCGCAAGAATCTTCGGAATCCTTCAGCCAGAACATGCAGTGGAATTCATCGAGTGCCACCAGTTTCTTCCAACCACCAATGGTCGTGGACTCTGGCTTTGTTAGCCTAGACCTTCCCACGTGTTCTCCACAGAGTGTTGGTCAGAACATTCCTACTCCTGTGTCGAACGCACAATTCAATACAGTTCGTGGCGTCGAGTGAGGTTTTGCTACTTTGGAAAATCCAGTAGTAAATTCAAACTCGAATTGGTTCCCGCCACGTGTGTATCCTTAAGCGCCGGCTAGTCGAAAGGTGTTCAATGCTCGCCAAAAAGCAAATATCACACCGAGTGTGCATCCTAGTGGACGTGTGTGGGATCCTTGTGTTGCTTCTAATCAAGTCAACAATTCTGTGCTGGACAGTAATTACTCCGACATCTACAACCAGCCCCACCACTCACGGCCGAGTGAATACTGTGTGCATAACGGACATTCACCGGCATACTTAAGTACTTGTGGCTTCTCTCTGAGCTACCACGTCAATGAGAATGCACATTTTGACTACGATCCTCACAGTGTTCGAGTATCCGTCGCTTCTCAGCCGCCTCCCCCCCCCCCCCCCCCCCCCGGCGTCAAGTGAATTTCGTGATTCCCGCATTACGGGATGCCAATAATTCGAACTCGCTATCTTCTGCATGCTCTACTTCCGTCCAAAGTAATAGGCGCACCTCCACAGTGACTGCAGTGCCGAATCTGCCGAAACTACCAGACTTCAAACCCGCTCACCCGGAGTTCTGGTTTAACCTGGTTGAGCAAACATTCAATGTCTGTGCTTTGGACGACGATGCACGCTTCGCCTGCCTCATGAACCATCTTCACAACCGCGTCGATTTAATTTATGATCTGGTCAAAGCACCCCCCCTAGCAGGGAAGTATGCTGTGGCGAAACATACGATACTGGAGCGCGTCTCTAAAACCAGGAGAGAAAATGTGCGACAGCTCATCTACAAAGAGCGTCTCGGCGACAGGTCTCCGTCCCAGTTGTGGCGGTGCATCCGTCTTCTCGTCGATGAGCAAGTTATGCCTGATGACACGCTCGCAGAAATCTGGACTGAAAAGCTGCCTTTGCCTGTCCAGACTGCAATCTCTGTGTATGAAGATAGGCCAGTAAATGAACGTTTACGCGCCGCCGACAGAGCATACTCCGCCAGGCAACGTGAGCTCCGTGTACTGCATTCTGGACGTGACCGCACTAAGACGCTTTCTGGTGCCACGCCCTTGTATGGTGCTGCTAATAACAAGTTTGTTAAACTAGCCGCCCTGCCTGCACCTTCAACTCCCCACAACGACAGTGCATCGGCCTCTATGGAAGACTCTGGGGCACATACTCCTTCACCTAGCAACTACCCACAGGAGCACAGGCCCACCCAACCTTACTGTTTCTTCCACGCGAGATTCGGGGAGCAAGCTCGCAAATGCCAGTCACTGTGTTCTTACCCAAACTCCAACCGTAGGTAGGCTACGGTGCCACCTCCTGCGATGTAAACAACGGGCACCATCCCACGTTGCACTCTGTTTCGGACAACAACAGTAAGTGTGGTCGAGTCAATGTTTGCGATTTACGATCAGGTGTATGTTTTCTGGTAGACACTGGCGCAGACGTCTCTTTGCTGCCAGTTCGCCTAGCAACCAATAAAGTGCAACCACACAAAACAGTACTTCGTGCAGTGAACTTGTCTACCCTACAGTGTTCGGGTTCCACTTTGTATACAGTGAAACTTTCGCCCAAGTGCAAGCTGTAGTGGACGTTTCTAGTGTCAACAATTGAAGAACCTATTCTCGTAATTCATTTCCTCAAGCACTATCAGTTGTCGCTAGATTTTGTGCAAAATACTGTGTTTTACCCCACCTTAACCAACATATTCCTTTCGCTCCACCAAGTGACAGTTCGGCTAACACCAAACGTGTGCTGTGCTAAGAAGTGTGTAAACCTATCCTTGGAGCTGCAATCTTGGACAAACAAGTGGCTAGTGGAGTGCGCCAAGTCTTCGAAGTTGCAGATGGAACGTACGGAAATGCTGCTGCATCTCCGCAACATACACCACGAGTTGGCCTCCACACAACACCTCGCGGCACTACAAGCAGACGACTTGTCGGCTACAGACAAGGTCAGTCTGTGCCAATCTGGTGTTCCCGTGCCGCGCACTTTAACGACAATGTTGTGAACTTTGTAAACTGTGTCAGCACCCCCTTTTGTAATGATAGTGTATGCCCGAGTGCTCATGCTCCTTGCATTCTGAATGGACAATTAACTTGCCAAGCTTGTGGCAATGAACTACGGCCATCTGCTGTTCGGCCACGCCCACTCGTGCCTACAGCGCTCGTGCGGCACGGCCCGCTACCAAGAACCAGTGTACCAACCTCGCCCATGTTAAAACGTGTGCGGCCTTTACGCAGCCTACGAGCGGTTGGCACACCTGTACTTCCGTGCCCTCAGCGCCACAGCTTTGCCCGTCCACCACTGCCTGCTCCGCTTCACGAACATCTGACTGTCGTGCCGCGCCACGTATTGCAGTGGTCACTAATGGCACAGTTCATCGGTTACATCTAACCAATGGGCCGCCCATATCGCAACGCCCACGCCGCCTCAAGCCGGAATTTATGAAAATTGCAAAAGAACAATTGGATGATTTATTACAAAAGGGAATAATTGAACCTTCTTCCGGTTGCTGGGCTAGTCCTATCCTGTTTGACCAAAAGAAAGATGGTACTTGTCGTATGGTCAGAGACTATAGGCATTTAAATGCCCGCACCATCACTGATAAATACCTGGTCGCACACATTGCGGACTTCAATCATGTGCTCGCAGGTGCAAAGTACTTCTCTGTTTTGGACTGTAAGCATGCATTTCATCAGATTCCTATGGCTCCAGAGGATATTGAAAAGACTGCCATAACCACTCCCTTTGGGCTGTTTCAATACAAATTTATGCCATTTGGGTTGAAAAACGCCCCCCAAACATGGCTGCATTTCATCAATCAAACATTATCCCATCTAGACTTTTGTTTCATATACATGGACAACATATTGGCTTTTGCTTCTACTTTGGATCAGAGTGAGGAGAGTGTTCAAGTCGTGACAGATATTTTAGCAGCCGCTGATATTGAACTGAACTATAAAAAGTCTCAATTGCACCAGTCATCTGTCACATTCCTAAGCTATGTTGTGTCATTGGACGGTTTGACACCACCGCAGGACAAGATCAAGCCTGTTCTCGAGATGCTACGCCCTCAGACCTATAAGGAATTACACAGGTTCATTGGAACAGTTAATTATTAACAAAAACATTTGCCAGCCACTTCTGCAGTGCAGGCTCCTCTCACAGATGCTCTCGCTGGCCCACAAACAATGCTATCGGCGCTGTACTGAGTCAGACATACAACGATGTTACGACCCCCCTGCAGTTTTTCTTAAAAAAGCTAAACAATGTGCAGAAGAAATACTCAGCATTCGAGAGAGAATTACTTGCAGTTTACGAGGCCATAAGACACTTCAGAACTGATGTTGAGGGACGAGATTTCTATGTGCTCACTGATCACAAGCCATTGGTTCCTGCCATAAAAAAATCCTGCGGCTGATCCGCCCCCACGACACTTTCGTCACATCGATTACATCTTGCAATTTACAAATGACATTCGCTACATCCGAGGAGCGGACAATGTGGTTGCTGATTTTCTCTCACGTGTTGGTGCTGTCACAACCTTAATTGACTTAACGGACCTACCTCGGTTGCAATCGGCAGACCCCGATACCATGCAGTTAATTTCGGACCACAGCTCCTCTCTCCAACCGGTACGCTCTACTTTCCCTGGCATATCTGACTTGGTGTGGTGTGATGAATCAACTGGTACGTTGCGGCCATTCATTCCTAAGCCCCTTCAACGCCAGGTCTTTGACAAACTACACACATCAGCAAGGTTTGTCTGGAGAGACATGTGCCGCGACTGTCAGTCTTGGGCAAGGCCATGAATGTTGTGTCAACAGAACAAAGTTTCCAGGCACACTTCCCCACCCCTTGGCTGTTTTGCCCAACTTTTTTTTTTTTTTTTTTTTTTTTTGGTTTTTAGGGCGCAAAACTGCTATGGTCATTAGCGTTTGCCCAACTGCCAGGCTGGTTTCACCATGTTCATGTCAGCCTCATAGGCCCTTTGCCCCCCTCTGAGGGTTTCCGTTACTTGTTTACAGCTATTGACAGGATGACTCGGTGGGCTGAGGCTGTGCCTATTCCGAACATTACCTCTGAGACAGTAAGTCGAGCATTCTTAGATTCGTGGATCTCTAGATTTGGCTCACCGGTTTACCTCACCACTGACCAGGGGCGACAATTCGAGTCTTTAGTTTTCTCTGACTTATGTAAAATGTGTGGTATTGTCAAAATTCATAGTTCTGCCTACCACTTCCAAAGCAATGGGCTTGTCGAGCAATGGCATTGCACCTTAAAGTCGCCCCTGCGTTGCCATGACTCACTATGGACAGAGGCACTGCCCTTGGTGCTTCTTGGCCTTCGTGCGACTTTCAAGGAAGACCTCAAGGGTTCCATAGCCGAGTTTGTTTATGGCAAACCTCTGGTTTTGCCTGGAGAATTAGTCACTCCCACCCCACTTCCACAGCCCTCTGAACTCCCTTCACTTCTCGAGCGGGTGCACTTGCACTGCAGCAAAATTCAGCTGCCACCTCCGGCTGCTCGTACACCTCCGCACGTGTACGTACCGCGCACGCTAGACTCTTGTGAGTACGTGTTTCTCAGAGATGACTCAGTCAAAGCCCCACTTCAGTCGCCCTACACAGGTCCTTACAAGGTCGTCAAACGCTCTGAGAATAACATGGGTCTCCTCATAAAAGACTCTGTAACCACGGTCTCACTCAACCGAGTGAAACCAGCTTTCATTGAGCCTCAGGTGAACCTCCCTGATTCTGCCCCTATTTCTCCCACTCCTGCTTCGAGCGGCCATCCATCTTCCCATACCATGCATTTGGGTATTGATTGTCCACAGCGTGCTTCTCTGCCGAGCACTGCTCCTTCTCCGCGTTCATCTAATTCGAGTGGCCAATCTTTTCGGGGCTTCACTCCTCACAGCCCTCACAGTCGAACTGCCAACCACTCGGATTCTACCATTGTGTTACCATCTTCGAGTGACAGCTTTTTGTCACGCCGTTCAATCCACGCTGGTTCCTCGGTGCCTTCAGTCACGCTCCCTCGTCTGTCAGCTGATCGCCCGAGGTTGTCTCCTGCGCAGTCCAGTGCACCTGCCACCTCCCTCTTAGCAGATGCTTCCCCCTGCCATGGCTTTCCCACACCTCCCTGCCTCCTTACCCTTGCTCATACAGGTGCCACCCAAGAATTCACAACACATGTACACCCTGATGACATACATAATTTATCTGTTGTCGTAGATGGCGATACGGTGTGTGTGGTACTCGCATGTGACAATGTTGAGGGAGGGAGTGCAGAATCCTGTGTGGTGCGCCACTTCAAATTGAGCAGAAGTGCTGCGTGTGGCAATTTATGTGCCTTTGTTAGGCCTTCTGGCAAGGTGATTCTCCGCCTGCCGGCTGATGAAGTGCTACACCTCCACTCCAGGACGGGACGTCGTCTTCATCCGCCGGCGTCGCTTGCTGACTTCGCCATCGACATACCGGGTTTCACCCCCCGGTCTCCTACCAGTCGACCGCTTCCGCCTGACGGAGAAGAACTGTATGTTACCTTCCTAACTTCTCACCCTCCCCATTCACATGGACGTACTCCATACTGTGCGGGAGGGGGGGGGGGGCTATGTGGCGTAGAGCGCCATAAATATTGATATTTGTTCAGTGCGTAAGTGTGCTATCTTTGAGGAGAGGGCTTTGGGCAGGATGTTGGACGCTAACGGCAGTTAGCCTCCGGACTTGTATCTGTGTAGAAGCTAAGTGTGAATAAATCTGTATATGAGAGAATTCTAGTTGTTTACCTACAACTATTCCATATTCCCTCACTGGTATGTCACCTATGTTCATTTCTTCATCTCATTGAGATTAATAATGTCAGGTTATGAGGGGGAAGGACCAATTACAAGAAGGGGAGTCTGTTTTCTGTGTGAAAGGATTCATGTCTGCCCCACGAGAATGCACAGAAAAGTAAGGTTAGCTTATTCCACCAAAATATTAGAGGACTGAGTAACAAGGTAGAAGAGCTTCTTGCCTGCTTGCAAAATTTAGAGGAAAAGATAGACATCTTGTGCCTGTCTGAGCACCACATAACCATAGGATTAGATAAGTTACATATAAAAGATTGTAGTCTAGCAGCTTAGTCATGAAGAACCAATATGGGAAAAGGAGGAGTTGTTGCATATATTAAGACAAAACACAAGTTCAAAAGAATTGACACAAGTAGATTCTGTAGTGATCAGCACATAGAAGTGTGTGCCTGTGAATTAATGCTGAAAAACAGTTTAACTTTAATTGTAACAGTATATACAGGGTGTTACAAAAAGGTACGGCCAAACTTTCAGGAAACATTCCGCACACACAAATAAAGAAAAGATGTTATGTGGACATGTGTCCGGAAACGCTTAATTTCCGTGTTAGAGCTCATTTTAGTTTCGTCAGTATGTACTGTACTTCCTCGATTCACCGCCAGTTGGCCCAATTGAAGGAAGGTAATGTTGACTTTGGTGCTTGTATTGACATGCGACTCATTGTTCTACAGTACTAGCATCAAGCACATCAGTAAGTAGCATCAACAGGTTAGTGTTCATCACGAACGTGGTTTTGCAGTCAGTGCAATGTTTACAAATGCGGAGTTGGCAGATGCCCATTTGATGTATCGATTAGCACGGGGCAATAGCCGTGGCGCGGTACGTTTGTATCGAGACAGATTTCCAGAACGAAGGTGTCCCGACGGGAAGACGTTCGAAGCAATTGATCGGAGTCTTAGGGAGCACAGAACATTCCAGCCTATGACTCGCGACTGGGGAAGACCTAGAACGACGAGGACACCTGCAATGGACGAGGCAATTCTTCGTGCAGTTGACGATAACCCTAATGTCAGCGTCAGAGAAGTTGCTGCTGTACAAGGTAACGTTGACCACGTCACTGTATGGAGTGTGCTACGGGAGAACCAGTTGTTTCTGCACCATGTACAGCATGTGCAGGCACTATCAGCAGCTGATTGGCCTCCACGGGTACACTTCTGCGAATGGTTCATCCAACAATGTGTCAATCCTCATTTCAGTGCAAATGTTCTCTTTACGGATGAGTCTCCATTCCAACGTGATCAAATTGTAAATTTTCACAACCAACATGTGTGGGCTGACGAGAATCCGCACGCAATTGTGCAATCATGTCATCAACACAGATTTTCTGTGAACGTTTGGGCAGGCATTGTTGGTGATGTCTTGATTGGGCCCCATATTCTTCCACCTACGCTCAGTGGAGCACGTTATCACAATTCATATTGGATACTCTACCTGTGCTGCTAGAACATATGCCTTTACAAGTACGACACAACATGTGGTTCTTGCACGATGGAGCTCCTGCACATTTCAGTGGAAGTGTTTGTACGCTGCCGGCTGGAGTGGCCGTGCGGTTCTAGGTGCTTCAGTTTTGAACTGCGTGACCGCTACGGTCGCAGGTTCGAATCCTGCCTTGGGCATGGATGTGTGTGATGTCCTTAGGTTAGTTAGGTTTAAGTAGTTCTAAGTTCTATGGGACTGATGACCTCCGCTGTTAAGTCCCATAGTGCTCAGAGTCATTTGAACCATTTGTTCGTACGCTTCTCAACAACAGATTCGGTGACCGATGGATTGGTAGAGGCGGACCAATTCCATGGCCTCCACGCTCTCCTGACCTCAACCCTCTTGACTTTCATTTATGGGGGCATTTGAAAGCTCTTGTCTACGCAACCCCAGTACCAAATGTAGAGACTCTTCGTGCTCGTATTGTGGACGGCTGTGATACAATACGCCATTCTCCAGGGCTGCATCAGTGCATCAGGGACTCCATGCGACGGAGGGTGGATGCATGTATCCTCGCTAACGGAGGACATTTTGAACATTTCCTGTAACAAACTGTTTGAAGTCACGCTGGTACGTTCTATTGCTGTGTGTTTCCATTCCATGATTAATGTGATTTGAAGAGAAGTAATAAAATGAGCTCTAACATGGAAAGTAAGCGTTTCCGGACACATGTCCACATAACATATTTTCTTTCTTTGTGTGTGAGGAATGTTTCCTGAAAGTTTGGCCATACCATTTTGTAACACCCTGTAGATCCCCAGTGGGAAATTTTGAATTATTTATGAGGAACCTGAATTCCTTACTGTTCTGTCTGTCAGACATCAGCAAGCTGTTAATGGTCTGTGGTGACCTCAATGTAGATATTCTAATGGATTCTGATAGGAACAATAATCTGAAAACCTCATTTGAATCCTACAATTTGCTCTCAGTAGTTAACTTTTCATCACTGGTGAATAAAGACAGTAGGTCCCTAATTGATAATGTTTTCTTTGATGAGGCAAAAAGCAAGGAAGTAACTGTTTACCCAGTAGCATATGCTCTCTGTGATCATGATGCACTGTTAGACAGGATAAATGACGTAGTGCCTTACAGTGTGGATAAACCTCAGTGGAAGTCAGTCTGAATCATTAGTAACTACAGGATAAAGGTTTTTAAGAGTAGTTTACAAGAAACAACCCAGGAAGAAAGTTATAAAGATCCAAATACCAATAAAAAAATTTAATCAATTCCATGACAAATTCATATCAGTATTTGAAAATAGCTTTCCACATAAGCTAATCAGAAGGGACATTAAACAACCATGTAAAAAACCATGGATCACTAAGAGGATTAAAGTATCTTGTGAAAGGAAAAGGGAAACATATCTTTCGGCAAGACCAAGTAGAGACCCTGGAGTAGTTGCGCACTACAAAAACTACTCAAAATTACTAAGAAATGTTATTAAAAATTCAAGAAACATGCATATAATGTCAGAAAACAGTACATCTGGCAACAGAGTTAAGGCAATATGGAATATCATGAAGCAAGAGACAGGACAACCAACCACAGAAGAAGATAACATTACTATTGAATTGAATGGAAGGGTTATAAATGACAAGTCGCAGGTAGCAAATGTATTTAATAATCATTTCTCAAACATAGTAGAAAGCATAGGGACCAACAGTTCAAGAGGAAGATCACAGCAATATGTAGAAGAAGTCACTCTCATAAAATTACATCATATGAATGTACCACCAACTTCGATTTCTGAAATTAAGAGGATCATGCATTCTCTCAAGAATAAAAGCTCTTCTGATTTTGATGGTCTTTCCAATAGAGTACTAAAGATTTGTTCCCATATAATAAGTCTGGTATTGTCTGAAATATGTAATGCATCACTAACTCAAGGCATTTTTCCAGAGGGACTAAAATATGTTATTGTTAAACTCCTCTTTAAGAAAGGTAATTAGAGAGATGTCTGTAACTACTGACCTATTTTACTGCTGATATCATTTTCCAAAATTTTTGAAAAGGTGATTATTCTAGAGTAGTATCTCACCTTGGCAACAATAACATCCTCAGCAAATCACAGTTTGGTTTCAGAAGGGTTGCTCTACTGCGAATGCCATTTACATGTTCACACCCCAGATTTTACAACCGTTAAATAACAAAATAGCACTGGTAGGTATTTTCTGCGGCCTATTCAAGGCATTTGATTGTGTGAATCATAGTATACTCCTAGATAAACTGAATTTTTATGGGATTAATAGTATAGCCAACCAATGGATTATGTCATATCTAACCAAAAGAATGCAGGAAGTTGCACTTAGTAGTAATTCAACCAACAGGATCCTGGGACATAATTCTGACTGGGGAGAAATCACATATGGGGTTCCCCGAAGTCTTAGGCCCATTAATGTTTCTCATACATGTAAATGATCTACCATCTAATGTACAACATGCAGAATTGGTTCTTTTTGCAGTTGACATCAATATTGTAATCACTCCCACTGTACGTACAGAAATGGAAGAAATGGTGAACAGAGTTCTCAAAAGTACCATTGACTGGTTTTCTGCAAATGTTCTCAGCCTGAATTTCACAAAGACACTTCACATTCAGTTCTGTATCTCTAGGGGTACTGCATCAGTTATAAGTGTAACACATGGTGATAAAATAATACGTAGAGTGGTAACTTCTAAATTCTTATGTGTCCATATTGATGAGAATTTAAATTGGAAGAAACACATTTTGGAACCCCTAAAAGAACTTAGTTCAGTCACATTTGCACTTAGAATTATAGCAGATTTTGGGGAGAGAGATATCAGTAAGTTGACGTAGTTTGCTTATTTGCATTCAGTAATGTCATATGGTATAACATTCGGGGGGTAACTCATCTTTAAGAAAGAAGATCTTCATTGCCCAAAATCATGCTGTAAGAATAATATGTGGCGCTCACCTACAATCATCTTGTGGACATCTGTTTAAGAAGTTGGGCATTCTGAGTACTGCTTCACAGTATATTTATCCCCTCATGAAGTTTGTTGTAAATAATCTGCTACAGTTCAAAAGGAACAATGAGGTACATAATTATAATGCTAGAAGAAAAAATGACATTCATTACTCTACACTAAGGTTGTCTTTAGCAAAGAATGGGGTGCACAATGCTGCAACAAAAATTTTTGACCACTTATGCAGTATATAAAATGTCTAACAGACAGCAATGTAAAATTTGAAAATAAATTGAAAAAGTTTCTCCTTCTATTCTATAAAAGAAATTCCATGTTTGTAATGTGTAAAAGGTTGTGGGTAGGACTTGCTGATTAAATCTGTATATCTTGTTTTCATTTCGGAGGGGGGGGGAAGAAGAGTACAAATAGATGTACAAATTAATTTTCAATATGAATGTAAAATGACTTGTTCCCCTAATGATGATTTATCATGCAAAATGATCCATGGAACATGAAAGTAACTAACTAACCACAGAATGATATGACGATAAGCCAGGGCCATCTAGTTGCTCATGACCTCAAAGATGCCAAAGTCTTCAGCAGGGAAAATAGACCACCAGCAGTATGATCTGTTCTGTGAAATGACAAAAATTAGTGCTTCAAAAACATCTATACATTAGTATATTTACTTTCTGGCAACCCTTGTATCTGTATGTTTCCACCGTAAACTATGACCAAACTATGCAATTGTTTAAGTTCTTGAAAAGCTGTTTTAAATCCATGAAACATTTTTAAGACAATTCATTAGTATTATGGGGAGCAAACAAGGAATTGGTGCACCGGTGGTCATGTTGGTGGAGTGAATGTGCAGGATGCTCAAACAGAGTACATGGAGAAAGAGGTAGTTGGTCTGTGAGCTGGTTGCAAGCTTTTTATTTACGTATAGAAATATTTCAACTGCTCTCTGAGTCAGAATTAATCTTTACTCTCCAGCAGAGTGTCTGCAGTTATGCAGAAGAACTTTTTTATCAGTAGCTTTAACTTTATGATTTATTATTTATTAAATAATAATCCTTTATGATTAATTAAATAAATTATTAAAACTAATAGATTTTTAAACTAAATAGTAGACTAATTGATTGTTAAACTAAACAGTATATTAATTATTTTAAAAACTAATTGTTTAAAAACTAATTAATTGTTAAACTAAATAGTAAACTAAATCTTTTAAAAACTAATTGTTTAATAACTAATTGTTAAACTAAATAATAAACTATTTCTGTTTTTGATTAATTATCTATTAAATAATAATCCAAATCCATCTATTAAGTAATTATCATGTTGTTAAAATAAATATTTTTAGAAATCTAGTGAATTTTTTTGTCTTTAAATAAAGGAGCAAAATGGAAACATACGTTGCTACTGAATTACAACTACAAAAATTAAAAGTTAAAGCACTTTTTGAGTTTTGTAGAATAAATAATTTACGAGGAGAATCAAATTCACAAAAACCAGATTTAATTCGATTTCTTATTAAAAATCATCCAATTGTTAATAGAAAACATTCAATTAGTTCTGGTAATAATACACCTGAAGTAAGTGAAAATGAAACAATTACTGTTAAAAATTATACACCTGCACGTAGTTCTAAGACTGCTACAGCTGTCGCTGAAGTAAGTGAAAATTATTAAAAATAATGTAACTGAAGTAAATGAAAATTATAAAAATATTTTTAAAATTTATTTACCAGAAGTAAATGAAAATCAAACAAATATTGTTAAAAGTAATAAATGTGAAGTTAGCATATACTTGTATTTAGAATGTTTTTCTAACTAAAGAAGATAACCATTAAAAAATTATTTCCGTTTTCTACAAATATATTTGAGATAGAAATATAATTAAATATTACTTAGTTGAAAAAGCATTTGAAAACAGATTACAAACTATAAATTTTTAAAATAGTATAAATATACTTGATCCTAATCATTTATAACTGTAGTAGAAAATTTTTTAAAAAATTGTTGAAGGCTATTTGATAGCACGTTATGGTTTAAAGATAAATTTTAATTTGTATTGTGAATATAAACTAAAAACAAATGAAATAGAGGAAAAAGGTCAAGAATTTGAACAACAAACACTAAACTATACTATTTCGACAGAAAAATATTTTACAAAAAAATTTAAACAAGGTAAAAGAATAATTTTAGAAAAAATATCTAATTTTGAAGCACAAGGATCAGGATGGACATAAAATAGAATTATTGGTTAGTAACTAGCAATTTATAAATATATTCCACTAAAAGGATCACCTTATTTTGATTTACCAGATAAAATTAAAAATAAAAAAGCTTGTATTAATGTTAAAAATAATGAAGAAAAAAATTTTTAAGGTCTATAAAAACAGCTCTGTTTCCTGTAGATAAAGATGCTGAAAGAATAACATATATTAAAATATTGGCCTCGATCTTGATAAAAAACTTGATAATATAGAATTTCCTGTATTAGTTTATCATATTTCAGAAATAGCAAATATAATTAAGGTAACTATTAATGTTTATTCATTTGATGATGATCAATTATATCAAGTGTATCAATTAAAATTACAAAATCTAAAAAGGAAAAACATATAAATCTACTTTATTCAAGAAAGATAATAATTCACATTGTTATATAAAAATTTATTTACACTTGTAGCAAGTCATATCAATATACATGAAAAGTAAAATTCATTTGTGATTTATGTTTGCTGCATTTTAATACAAAAGAAAAATTAGATAATCATACACCAAATTGTATAACTATAAAACTATTAAAAGTTGATGTGGAAGGAGAATGTGTATATTTTAAAAATTATGAATATATGAAAAAAGTTCCATTAGCTATTTGTGCTGATTATGAACGTTTACTTTTAAATATGGATAATTGTAAACCAAATTAAGGAAATTCATATAAAATGAAATATCAAAAACATGCACCACATGGGTGTTTATTTATATAAAATATATATATGGAAATTGTAAAGATCCTGTTGTTTATAGAGGACCAATTTTCCATACAAATTTATTGAATGTATAAAACAGGAAGTTGAAAAAATGGAAAAATTTATTCTGAAACTGAAGAAATGAAACCACTTACATTTGAAGAAAACTAAATACACATTAATTTTAAATTATGTTCATTGCGTAAATTTTCTTCTTCTTCTTCGTTTCACCCAACTTTGGGGTACGTCGAATCAATCACTTCTGTGTGTTCTGTGCCTTTCTTTTCGCCCAGTACTGCTTCATTCTTTCTGATCTTGCTTTTCTTTCCTCATCAGAGATGACAATCGTTCTTTTCTTTCTATTTTGGAGCTGGAATCCCTCTTTTCTGTCTTTGCTTATCATTTTTGTGGACCTGTCTGTGAGCATTTTTTCTGTGATGTGTAGTTCTCTTAAGTCTTTCTCTGTTTGATAATAAGTAAAAAAATAGAACTAATAAGAAACAAAGACATTAAATAAATATATTAATTTTGGTAAATATCGAAAAATTTTAAAATCAGATTTGTGGATTCATTTAGATTTATGGTTTCTTCACTTGAGTAACATTCATCAAATTAAAAGAAAAATCAATCAAAAATATTAAAAAGCATTGTTCAGTAATTTTTAACTTTCCATCCCAAGATTGTTATACAAAAAATAATAAAAAAATTTCATCATGATGATCATCTAACTGGAAACTGTATTGCCCTGTTATGCAATAACTGTAATTTAAAACTAAAACAACCTGCTTTTCTACTCTTTATTTACAAAATTTATCTCGTAATGATACTTATCTTTTTGTAAGAGGATGTGGTTTTGATAATAAAAAAATAGAACTAATAAGAAATAAAGACATTAAATAAATATATTAATTTTGGTAAATATCGAAACATTTTAAAATCAGATTTGTGGATTCATTTAGATTTATGGTTTCTTCACTTGAGAAACATTCATCAAATTAAAAGAAAAATCAATCACAAATATTAAAAAGCATTTTTCTCAAGAATTATTTAAATTAGTAATTAGAAAAAAATTGAAGAAACACAATTACCAACAAACAAAAAATTTTACAGTGAATTAAATGATTGTCATATAAGATTATGAAGATGAACATCCAAAATTAGTGTGGGAACAATTCAATATAAAAATCATGATTTGTATCATAAAAATGATGTACTATCATTAAGATATATTTTAGAAAATTTTAGAAAAACATGTATAAAACATATAATTTAGATCCATTTGGTATTATACAGCACCAGGTTAATCTTGGGATGGAAAGTTAAAAATTACTGAACAAAAACTTGTATTATTGTATGATTATGATATGCTTTTAATGGTTGAAAAAGGAATAAGAGGAAGGAATTTCACAATGTTGTAATATATATGTAAAAGCAAATAATAAATATTTAAAACATTTTAATAATCAAGAAATATCAAATTATATAATATATATCTAGATGCTAAACTCTTATATGGGTATGTTATAAACTAATATTTACCATACAGTCCATCTATATGGGATGAACCAAATAATTTTAATTGTAAAAAAATAAATGAAATTTCAAACAATTGTGAAATTGGTTATACATTTTAAGTAGATTTAAAATATCCAAAAAAATTAGATGCTTTGAATAAAGATTTGCCGTTGGCTCCTGAATCAAATGTTGTTCCAGGTACAAATGAAAGTAAATTAATAATCACTTTAGATAAAAAACATAAATATGTAGTACATCACAGAAATATGAAACAACAATTATATCTAGGAATACATCTAACAAAAATACATAAAGTTTAAAAATTTAAACAAAGTAATTGGTTAAAGAGGTATATAGATATAAACAAACACTTAAGAACTAAAGCTACAAACGATTCTGAAAAATATTTCTATGAACTAATGAATAATTCTGTATTTGGTAAAACAATGGAGAATATAAGAAACAGACAAGATATAAAATTTGTTTCAAATAGTAAAATATGTGATAAAGTTGTAGCTAAACCGAATATTAAATCTAGAACCATATTTAATGTTAATCTTGTTACTATTCATATATATAAAACTAAATTCGCATTTGATAAGCTTATTTATGTTGGATTAAATATACTTGATTTATCTAAAGAATTAATGTATGATTTTTACTATATACTTATGAAACCTAAATATGGAGAAAAAAATGATTATATAATCAACATACAGACAGAATCCAGAATGAGAATTTCACTCTGCAGCGGAGTGTGCGCTGATATGAAACTTCCTGGCAGATTAAAACTGTCTGTCCGACCGAGACTCGAACTCGGGACCTTTGCCTTTCGCGGGCAAGTGCTCTACCAACTGAGCTACCGAAGCACGACTCACGTCCGGTACCCACAGCTTCACTTCTGCCAGTGTCTCGTCTCCTACCTTCCAAACTTTACAGAAGCTCTTCTGCGAACCATGCAGAACTAGCACTCCTGAAAGAAAGGATATAGCAGAGACATGGCTTAGCCACAGCCTGGGGGATGTTTCCAGAATGAGATTTTCACTCTGCAGCGGAGTGTGCGCTGATATGAAACTTCCTGGCAGATTAAAACTGTGTGTCCGACCGAGACTCGAACTCGGGACCTTTGCCTTTCGCGGGCAAGTGCTCTACCAACTGAGCTACCGAAGCACGACTCACGTCCGTTCTGGAAACATCCCCCAGGCTGTGGCTAAGCCATGTCTCCGCAATATCCTTTCTTTCAGGAGTGCTAGTTCTGCATGGTTCGCAGAAGAGCTTCTGTAAAGTTTGGAAGGTAGGAGACGAGATACTGGCAGAAGTGAAGCTGTGGGTACCGGACGTGAGTCGTGCTTCGGTAGCTCAGTTGGTAGAGCACTTGCCCGCGAAAGGCAAAGGTCCCGAGTTCGAGTCTCGGTCGGACACACAGTTTTAATCTGCCAGGAAGTTTCATATCAGCGCACACTCCGCTGCAGAGTGAGAATCTCATTCTGGAAACATCCCCCAGGCTGTGGCTAAGCCATGTCTCCGCTATATCCTTTCTTTCAGGAGTGCTAGTTCTGCATGGTTCGCAGAAGAGCTTCTGTAAAGTTTGGAAGGTAGGAGACGAGATACTGGCAGAAGTGAAGCTGTGCGTACCGGACGTGAGTCGTGCTTCGGTAGCTCAGTTGGTAGAGCACTTGCCCGCGAAAGGCAAAGGTCCCGAGTTCGAGTCTCGGTCAGTCGTGCTCAGGCACTCGGCCAGTGCACATCGCGCGGTGACGGGCGGTAGTGCGGGCCAGTGTTTACGTCGCGAGCGCTGTTAACGTTTGTTTCTGTACCACTGTTGTAAGTAAGATGTCGACAATTAACAGAGCGAACAGCGTTCAGTGTGTTTTCGATCGTGCTGCCTTGCGACCGACGGCTTTCGAAATCCATGAGTGGATTTTTGAAGATCTGAAATTGCCGGAAGATATAGTCGACACGTTCCAGTTGGACTTTGTGCAGTACTCATTATTTATCAAATTTATTTCGAGTGACACTTATGAGAAATTCGTTGAGGAGCATGCTGGTGTGAGACCATTTCGTCATAATGATGGCAGTATTAGCAATGTCCAAATCGTGCCTTCGGGATACGGAGTGAGAACCGTCAGGGTATTTAATGTGTCACCTGAGTGCCCTAATGACCTGATAGCACGTTCTCTGTCACTGTACGGCGTTGTTTTGTCGGTTACCAATGAAAAATGGTCGAGTGCATATCGCTACCAAGTTAACAGCGGGGTGCGAAGTGTCCGCGTGGACTTAAAAAAGCATATACCTTCGTATGTTGCCATTGGCGGCTGTCGTGCACAGGTAACTTACATTGGACAACCCCCTACCTGTTCGATCTGCCATTCAACAGAACATCTGCGGATGAACTGTACACGCCGACGTCCATTTCAACTTCCACGGGAACGTCCTGCAGACGGTAGTGAAAAGTTTGTTCCGCTATTGAGTGAGGTAGTCGCGGGGACGGTACCACCACCTCGGCAGCCGGAACGTGTTAGCGAGGCGGAGATACCAGTTCAGGTGGAATGCAGTGCCCAAGACATTTGCGGTAGGACGGACGTCGATCCGGCACCGTCATCCTCACCGGGGCAGTTACCGCTGGATAACAACGATGCGCCAGCCACCTCTGAAACTAAGCCGTGTGAGATACAGGAGCGGGTGCAGATCAGTTTGCCTGAACCGCCCCTATCGGTAGAGACTGCAGCAGACACGAAGAAAGGCCGCCGAAGGAGAAGCAAAGGGAATAGTAGCAAAGAGGAAAAGTCGGATGATTTGAGACCCGTACACATGTCAGAAAGTGGCAGCGAGACTGAACCTCAATCTTCTTGCTCCGTGCGCTGCGAGGACACCGCGAGGCAAGAACGCATTCGTGAACAGACCAAACACCTGAAGGCACTACTGAGCGCTGAGAGGGAACAGAGCACCGTAACGGCTAAGAGGAAGAGCGAGCAGAGCAGCGAGCAGCTGCAGCAGCGCTCCCGCAGGAACTCGCTGACGTCCGTCGCAGCCCCGCGTGGTAGACTCAGCCGGCGGTGGCGGGCAGGGCGGCGCGCGCACCGCGAAGCACCCCGACAGCAATGAGCCGTGGTGGCAGCAGGACGAGGAGATGCAGCAGTAGCTGCTCTCACGCATGACCATCGCGCTGCGACATTTCCACTCTCTGAGTACTCCAGACGTTCTCAACGAGTTTGATTCAAAGACGACGAGAAGGACGATCCAACACAGAGCTCATTGTCCTCTGAACCATCATGTGCGATAGCCAAACCTACAACGTTACCACACTTAACGTCAATAGAATTCAAAGTGCAGTGAAACTCCGTTCGCTAACTGATTTCTTGTATGGTACCAGCGTTGACATTGCCCTCCTACAGGAGGTAGTCACAGTCTTAGAAGTGCCCGGTTACGTTCTCATTGATAACATCAACCTCCAGGATGCTGTAGGCACTGCCATACTTCTGCGTGACGGTATACCATTTACGGATGTGCAGCGGCTGCCTAGTGGTCGTGGCATTTCTCTTCGAGTGAATGGCGTGCAGATTGTTAACGTGTACGCTCCCTCAGGTAGCACTCATAAGAGAGATCGCTCAACATTTTATAAAAACGAGGTTCCCATTCTTCTTAGCGCTTATCGTGCACATCTCATCCTCGGTGGTGACTTCAATTGTGTGCTTAACGACAGAGACCAAACTCCTCACACGAACAGATGTATCGAACTTGAACATTTAATACATGGCATGCGTCTTCACGATACATGGCAACAACTGCACGGTGAACGGGTAGCGTACACCTTCGTAACTAGTCATTCTGCCAGTCGGTTGGATAGGATCTATGTGTCCGAGGCCCTCCAGCGGCACGCTGTGAACTGTGACATAGCTCCTGTCAACATCTCCGACCATTGTGCGTATCAGTGTTACCTTAACCTACACCGCCAGCAAATATACCGCGGGAAAGGCTACTGGAAATTGAATGTCAGCCTTCTGCAGGATGCCCAACTTGAAGAGGAGGTGAACATGACGTGGCAACAGCTCCAGCGGCAACGACGTCGTTACGATAGCGCTCTCCAGTGGTGGACTCAGTGTGCTAAGCCTAAATTACGCCTCACCCTCATGAGTTACGCCCGACAAAAAAGCTTTTGGCAGAAACAGACTATTGAGTTTTATTATCGCTGTTTGAGAGAACTGTACAGTCGCGCTAACAATCCTTCTGGCGATATCGACATAAAGATCAAACGATATAAAGCGAAAATCACGGCGATACAACGCCAACGAATGCAAGGCATCATCGTGCGAGCCCACCCAAAGGACGTTGCCGCCGAAGAACGGGTCTCTCTGTACCACATCCTGAGAACGACGAAACGGTGTAAAGCCATGTTGATTGAAGCCGTTGTTGATGACGCTGAGAATGCCATCACGAAGCAACGTGACATCATCTCGCACGTCTACGACTATTATAGTCAACTTTACAAGAAGCCAGCCGTTGATGAACACTCGTGCGACGATTTTCTTAGGACCTTGAGCTGTCGCTTGTCGCAACAGGATACTGCAAATCTGGAATCTCTTTTCACAGAGGACGAAATCCGACTGGCGGTCCACAGTGCAAAGAAAGGGAAGTCACCAGGACCCGACGGTCTCAGCGCTGAGTTTTACCAGCGTTACTGGAACCTCCTCGGTCCTACACTCCTCGAGATCGCGAATGAACTCTGGCACCTGGAAGTTATACCCAAGGCATTTACGGAAGGTATCATCCTGCCCTTACCGAAAAAAGGGAACAGCAGGAAGGTCGAAAACATGCGACCCATCACACTCCTGCATGCCGATTTCAAAATCATCACCAGATCGATTAAGCTAAGGATGCAAACCGTTATGTACAAGGTTTTGGGCAGTTACCAGTACAGTGCAGTGCAAGGCCGAAGTGCAATCTCAGCAGCCTGCGATTTGAGGGACATCATCTGTTCGTATGCTGAAACCAAAGGACAGGGCGCTCTAATCTTTCTAGATTTTGAGAAGGCTTATGACCGTGTACGTCATGACTTCCTCTTTAAAAGCATGAAGAAACTAGGTTTTGGACTTCATCTCATAGAATTAATTCGCAAACTTACTACAAACGCCTCTTCACGGATTCTCATTAATGGCCATTTTACAAAAGAAGTTTCCATTGAGCAATCCGTCCGCCAAGGATGTCCTCTGTCAATGATTTTGTACGCCATTGCAGTGGAGCCGCCCCTGAACAACTTGGCGCATAGCGGGATCGGACTTAGCGTCGAGTCTGTCACTATCCCATGCATTGCGTATGCTGACGATGTATGCGTAACTGTGTCATCATCGCAACAACTTCTGTCAGCGGAAACTCTTTTACAAAAATTCACGTTTCTTTCAGGAGCAATACTCAATAGAACTAAAACCACAGCTTTGCAGATCGGTGGCGGTATCGGAGACATATCCCATGTTACCTGGTGCAAGGTCAAGGATTCTCACACAACCCTCGGTGTTACTTTTGAGGCCAAACCAGACAAATTCCTGACGAAGAACTGGTCACACATGCTTAATAAATTACGTGCTGCTTTGATACTTCACTCCGACCGTGACTTGAACATACTACAGAAAGTTAAGACCATCGAGATCGCCATTACGAGCAAGATGACTTATTTGGCGCAAATTCTTCCAATCTCCGACCATCTAGCCAAGAGTATACAACAAGCGTTATGTTGGTTTCTTTTTAGGGGGCACATTTTCAAAGTTCAATTCGATACCTTAACCTTACCTTCGTTCAAAGGTGGCCTTAACCTCATTAAAGTACACAAAAAATGTGTCACCCTGCTCCTAAATCGCATCAGGAAGGAGTTCCGTACCCGGAGGACCAGTATCATCACAAACCTCATTCAGCGGTGGAAGCCTCATAGCCTTGACCCACCCGTTAATATCGCCGGCATTCCACTTTCTCACCGACATGTGCGAATGTACTACATGGAAATGAGCTACATTCGACACAACATCGTCGATAACGGAAGCCTGACGAACAGGAAGCTTTATGGCCTTCTCACGACAACAAACCACAGGAATCGTCTCGAAGAAAAACATCCACATACACATTGGAGTATAGTATGGCGGAATGTGCACAGCGACGTGTTACCGTCACGCGTCATAGCCGACTGGTATCTAACAGTCAACGATAAAGTAGCAACGAATGAAAAGCTACATAAAATTGGCCTTCATCCAACGCCCAACTGTGACGCATGCGGAAGGATCGATACGCTTCTTCATAGGTTCACGTGCGGACATGCAGAAGAAATTACTACATTTCTTCGTCAACGATTGTCGGTGATAGACCGTACGACGCCCTGTGGTGTAGATCTTTTAGAGATCATTCAGCCACAAAAACTGAGATATCCACGAGCAAAAAACAACGCTGCAACGTGGATCATGGGCCACACAGCATCGTTTATTATGCAGAATAGGCATGCTACTTTCCTCGACTATTATTCTTACATAGAAATTGAACACTTTAAAATGAGACAACACTGTGACTGCAGGAGGATATTTGGAAATATGCTGAACATCATAATTAACGGTTAAATGCTTCAAATACAATCTTTCGGATCGCAGAGGTTGCCAGTGACCTGTATGTATGACTCCCATTTGCTTCCTGGGACTTTAGCACTTGCCGCAATTTTACGATACTATTCAGATGGTCACCAATGCAGAAGGCATTTTTTCTTTCCCATTTTCGCTTTCACATTTCCCTTCTCTCGCAGAGCGAGCGGAGCAACCTTCCTTCAATTATGAAGTGATAGTCTTTTGTGCACCATAACAATTTCTGTTTACTACTTGGCCAAAAAAAAAAAAAAAAAAAAAAAAAAAAAAAAAAAAAAAAAAAAAAAAAAAAAACCTCAAGAAGACATTTCATTTCTTATATTGCGCTACGGCAGCCTAGCAATGATATACACTTTGTTCATTCTTTCTTATTACGAATTGGCGCAAATGTTAAAAAAAATTAAAAAAAAAAAACAAAACAAAAAAAAAAACCTCAAGAAGACTTTTTATTTCTTATATTGCGCTACGGCAGCCTAGCAATGATATACACTTTGTTCATTCTTTCTTATTACAAATTGGCGCAAATGCTAAAATAAATTAAAAAAAATAAAACAAAAAAAAAACCTCAAGAAGACTTTTCATTTCTTATATTGCGCTACGGCAGCCTAGCAATGATATACACTTTGTAAAAAAAAAAAAAAAAAAAAAAAATAAAAAATAAATAAATAAAAAAAAAAAGTTGGTAGAGCACTTGCCCGCGAAAGGCAAAGGTCCCGAGTTCGAGTCTCGGTCGGACACACAGTTTTAATCTGCCAGGAAGTTTCATATCAGCGCACACTCCGCTGCAGAGTGAAAATCTCATTCTGGAAACATCCCCCAGGTTGTGGCTAAGCCATGTCTCCGCTATATCCTTTCTTTCAGGAGTGCTAGTTCTGCATGGTTCGCAGAAGAGCTTCTGTAAAGTTTGGAAGGTAGGAGACGAGATACTGGCAGAAGTGAAGCTGTGGGTACCGGACGTGAGTCGTGCTTTGGTAGCTCAGTTGGTAGAGCACTTGCCCGCGAAAGGCAAAGGTCCCGAGTTCGAGTCTCGGTCGGACACACAGTTTTAATCTGCCAGGAAGTTTCAACATACAGACAGCTATAGCTATAATCTAGAACTGAATTTTTGTATGAAGATAAATATCAGTCATTGATTATTTTGATTCAAGTGATTATCCACAAGATATTATATATTGTTGTTGTTGTGGTCTTCAGTCCTGAGACTGGTTTGATGCATGCTACTCTATCCTGTGCAAGCTTCTCCATCTCCCAGTACCTACTGCAACCTACAGCCTTCTGAATCTGTTTAGTGTATTCATCTCTTGGTCTCCCTCTACGATTTTTACCCTCCACACTGCCCTCCAATACTAAATTGGTGATCCCCTGATGCCTCAGAACATGTCCTACCAACCAATCCCTTCTTCTAGTCAAGTTGTGCCACAAACTTCTCTTCTCCCCAGTCCTATTCAATACCTCCTCATTAGTGATATGATCTACCCATCTAATGTTCTGCATTCTTCTGTAGCACCACTTTTCGAAAGCTTCTATTCTCTTCTTGTCGAAACTAGTTATTGTCCATCTTTGACTTCCATACATGGCTACGCACCATACAAATACTTTCAGAAACGACTTCTTGACACTTAAATCAACACTGGATGTTAACAAATTTCTCTTCTTCAGAAACGCTATCCTTGCCGTTGCCAGTCTACATTTTATATCCTCTCTACTTCGACCATCATCAGTTATTTTGCTCCCCAAATAGCAAAACTCCTTTACTACTTTAAGCGTCTCATTTCCTAATCTAATTCCCTCAGCATGACCTGACTTAATTCGACTACATTCCATTATCCTCGTTTTGCTTTTGTTGATGTTCATCTTATATCCTCCTTTCAAGACACTGATCATTCCGTTCAACTGCTCTTCCAAGTCCTTTGCTGTCTCTGAAAGAACTACAATGTCATCGGCGAACCTCAAAGTTTTTACTTCTTTTCCATGAATTTTAATACCTACACCGAATTTTTCTTTTGTTTCCTTTACTGCTCGCTCAATATACAGATTGAATAACATCGGGGAGAGGCTACAACCCTGTCTCACTCCCTTCCCAATCACTGCTTCCCTTTCATGCCCCTCGACTCTTATAACTGCCATCTGGTTTCTGTACAAATTGTAAATAGCCTTTCGCTCCCTGTATTTTACCCCTGACACCTTCAGAATTTGAAAGAGAGTATTCCAGTCAACATTGTCAAAAGCTTTCTCTAAGTGTACAAATGCTAGAAACGTAGGTTTCCATCTGAGCTCTTGACATTCATGCAAGTGGTTCTTTTTTCTCAAAAGGTCTCTTTGATTTTCCTGTAGGCAGTATCTATCTTACCCCTAGTGAGATAAGAATCTACATCCTTACATTTGTCCTCTAGCCATCCCTGCTTAGCCATTTTGTACTTCATGTCGATCTCATTTTTGAGATGTTTGTATTCCTATTTGCCTGCATTTACTGCGTTTTTATATTTTCTCCTTTCATCAGTTAAATTCAATATTTCTTCTGTTACCCAAGGATTTCTACTAGCCTTCGTCTTTTTACCTACTAGATCCTCTGCTGCCTTCACCACTTCATCTCTCAAAGCTACCCATTCTTCTTCTACTGTATTTCTTTCCCCCATTCCTGTCAATTGTTCCCTTATGCTCTCCCTGAAACTCTGTACACCCTCTGGTTCTTTCAGTTTATCCAGGTCCCATCTCCTTAAATTCCCACCTTTTTGCAGTTTCTTCAGTTTTAATGTACATTTCATAACCAATAGATTGTGTTTAGAGCCCACATGTCTTACCATTATATAATCTATTGGAAGCCTGTCAGTATCTCCAGGCTTCTTCCATGTATACAACCTTATTCTATGAGTCTTGAACCAAGTGTTAGCTATGATTAAGTAGTGCTCTGTGCAAAATTCTATTAGGCAGCTTCCTTATTCATTTCTTCGCCCCAATCCATATTCACCTACAACGTTTCCTTCTCTCCCTTTTCCTACTAACGAATTCCAGTCACCAATTACTATTAAATTTTCGTCTCCCTTCACTATCTGAATAATTTCTTTTATTTCATCTTCAATTTCTTCGTAATCTGCAGAGCTAGCTGGCATATAAACTTGTACTACTGTAGTAGGCGTGGGCTTCATGTCTATCTTGGCCACAATAATGTGTTGACTATGCTGTTTGTAGTAGTTTACCCACACTCCTATTTTTTTATTCATTATGAAACCGACTCCTGCAGTACCCCTATTTGATTTTGTATTTGTAACCCTGTACTCACCTGACCAAAAGTCTTGTTCCTCCTGCCACCGAACTTCACTAATTCCAACTATATCTAACTTTAACCTATTCCTTTCCCTTTTTAAATTTTCTAACCTATGTGCTCTATTAAGGGATCTGACATTCCACGCTCTGATTCGTAGAACAACAGTTTTCTTTCTCCTGATAACGACATCCTCCTGAGTAGTCCCTGCCCAGAGATCCGAATGGGGGACTATTTTACCTCTGGAATATTTTACCCAAGAGGACGCCACCACCATTTGACCATACAGTAAAAATGTATGCCCTCGGGAAAAATTACGGCTGTAGTTTCCGGTTGCTTTCAGCTGTTCGCAGTACCAGCACAGCAAGGCCGTTTTGGTTAGAGTTCCAAGGCCAGATCAGTTAATCATCCAGACTGTTGCCCCTGCAACTACTGAAAAGGCTGCTGCCCCTCTTCAGGAGCCACATGTTTGTCTGGGCTCTCAACAGATACCCCTCTGTTGTGGTTGCATGTAAGGTACGACTATCTGTATCACTGAGGCACGCAAGCCTCCCCACCAATGGCAAGGTCCATGGTTCTTGAGGGAGGATATTACATATAATGTTCCACAAATAAAACAAAATAAGTGGATGGTAAAATGAAAGATGTTTGTAGTGGAAAAGTGGTTGAAGAACTATGTGGTGAAAGAGCAAAAATGTATGCTTATAAAGTTGGTACTAATATAGGAATTAAAAATGTGTTATTAAAAACAAAATAATTTTAGAAGATTATAAATATTGTTTGTTTAAGAATATAGAACAATATATAAAAATTAATTTAATTAAAAGTGAAAAACATGATATATATAGTTCAAGTAAACAAAAAGCACTAAGTCCTCATGATAGTAATAGATATGTATTGGAAAATAAAAGTAATACATTACTATAAGGTCATTATACGCTATTAAAAATGTAATAAAATTTTTATATATAAAATTAATAGAATTATTTCTATATAAAATTAATAAAATTTTTTTATATATAAAATTCTTCTATGTAAATGGAAACTTTTTACAAAAGTCAAAGAAAAGACAAAATTTTTTGTATACAAAATCTATAAGCATCGAATAAAATAAAGAGTGAAATAATTAAAATAAAAGATGATAGAATTACAATAAACAATTAAATTCAAGTAAAAGATTAATTAAATACGCACAAGATGTTCAAATTCAAAATTTGATGGAAATAGCTGATACTTATTTAAAAACTAATTGATTGTTAAAGTTAATACTATACTAATTCTTGTAAAATCTAATTGTTTAACAACTAATAGATTGTTAAACTATATAGTCAATTAGTTCTTTATAAATATACTTTATCTTTATTTATCCAACTGTTATGTGAATTATTAAAACCTAACCATTTAACATAAAATTTATTACCGTACTTCTTAAAGCTTTTTCATCTAAGTATAAATATTGATACTTAGTTTTCTTTAGTTATTGTTCATAAAAATTTCCTTTTATACCTTTTAATTTATATGTAATTGGATTAGAATAATTAACATTCTCAATTTCAAAGATTTCTATTAACCAATTAGCTGTATAACCTTCTTCAAAAAGATTTTTAAGTTTACTAATTCTAAATTTATCACCTTTTTTAAATTCAGCTATTTCATTAAGTATAATGTTACTTATTTTTAAATTTATATCACTAACTTCTATTGGTATCACTTTTATTGTAGAATGTTTTCTATTATTGTATTCATGAATTAGATTTTTACCTAAATTTAACCATGTATAATTTCCTTGTAAAGCAAATTTCTTCCACATTTTTTCTTTAAGTGTACTGTTGAGTTTTACAACAACAGATGCCTTTAATTCTGAAAAAGTTGAATGATGATTAATGTTGTATCTCTTCATTAAATCTTTAAATTCTTTGTTATAAAATTCCTTATCATTATCTGTTTGCAAATTATTTGGTTTTCATACTATTAAAATGTTTTGATAAGCATCTACAATGTTTTTAGCTTTTTTATCTTTAATAGGAACAATAAATGCATATTTTGAAAAAAAACCATTACTGTTATTAAATATTTATAACCTTTGTTTATTTACGAAATTCGTTTTGAATAACCAGGATTTCAATTAGATGAGCTTGCCATATATCATCTATATTAAAGGAAACAACATTTCTTCTTTAAAATTCTTTCTAATGCATTTATGCAGTTTATTAATTATATTTTCATGAATATTATTTTCATGAATATTATTTAAACCTCCACCATCTACAAAATTTTTTTGATGAATCTGCTTTTTTAGATTTGCAAATTGTAGAAATACATTCAAATCTTTGTTTTCCATTTTTAGATGTTATTCTGTGTGAATTTCGTGTTTCTGTAAATTTTTTTCACTCTGGACAATAAATATGATCCTGTTTAAGAACTAAATGTGAATTTATCTTTTTCATGTTTATATATATATATATATATATATATATATATATATATATATATAAATTCATAACTTTTGTAAACAGTTTAATCTAAAACTAACGCCGAGATGTTTCAGGAAACTTGCAAGAAAGAAAAAAAAACGTGGGTATCACTTAATCCAAATCAAGGTAAATATCATTTGGACTATGTGGCAATAACAACTCGCAACTACAAGGAAACCTTGTATGTCAGAGTGAAGAAGGGAGACTCAGACCATTATCTGACAGAAATAAAGACCATGTTCCAACTGAACAAAACTAAAGCAAAACCAAGAAGATTTCCAAGAGTAAACACTAAATTTCTCATGCAAAATCAGGACCAATTCTGTCATATACTAAACAGACGAAAAATGGATAATTGGGAAGAAATTAAAGAAACAATACTAGAGTCAGTTAAAGACATGGGACAGCCATAAAGAATACCAAAACACAGATGGTGGAATGAGCTGTGTGATGAATCGACTAAAGGCAGGGAAAAAATGGAACAGTAATAAGAAACACGAATATTGGGAAGAGTGTAAAGAAGAAAGGAAAAGACAGCAATAATCACCAGATCAGTGAAAAGAAAATATGACAAAGACAGATTAGGAGAAATGGATTCAGACTATAAAAGGAGCAACACTAAAGATTTCTATAATACTTTCAGAGAGGTTTTAACAGGATTCCAGTCACGTAGTTTACATTTTAAAGATAAAAATGGAAAAATGGTTTTAAGCAATTTTTAGCTGAATACTTCGAAAATCTATTAAATTGTGAGGAGCCTAATGACAGGTTATAATTTCAAAAACCACAACATGAAAATCCACCATCAGAGCCACCTACAGTAGAAGAAATAGAAAAGATTATCAAAGCATTGAAGAATAACAATGCACCAGGTGAGGATGGGATAGTAGCAGAAATGTGGAAACTGGGGGGCTGATCCGCATGGCAGAAAATTCGCAAAGTAATTAAAGACATTTGGACAAAAGGAATGATACCCAATGACTGAAAACAAGCATTGATCCACCCTCTCCATAAGAAAGGAGATAAAACAGACAGCAACAACTACAGAGGCATATCCTTGTGACCAGTGACATACAGAATACTTCCTAATGCACTTTTCAATACAATAGAGGACCAAACAAGAACCTAATGTAGGAGATTATCAAGCAGGATTTAGTAAAGGTAGATCATGTGCAGAACAGATTCTTAATTAAAAACAATTTTGAGAGTGAGAGTTATACAGAATAAAAATACAGTAGACTTCAAGAAGGCCTACAACTCAGTTGACAGATGATCACTATTCCAGATACTTAATGAATCAGGGATAGATAAAAACACCAGATGACTTGTTGAACAAATGCTAACCAGTACAACATTAACAATTAAGTTTCAAGGCGAAATTTCTGAACCATTCAAAATCAAAACAGGAGTTCAACAAACTTTGTTTTAGATAAAATAGTAAAAACATGGGAAAGCACATTAAAAAACAGAGGCACAAAGGTTATAAGCATGGGCCAAGGAAAGAACAAATTTGAAGTGAAATGTTTAGCCTTCGCAGATGATATGGCATTGATAACTGAAAACTGAACAGACGCAACAGTTATGCTTGATCTGTTACAAGAGATTGCTGAAAATACTGGGCTAAAAATATCCTATGACAAAACCGAGTACATAGAACACAAACATAATACAGAAAAGTTTATGAAAACAAAGTATGGAAAAATTAAAAGAGTTGATAGATTGAAATACCTGGGGAGTGGATCCAAGACAATGTACTGGATAACACAATAAATAAACAAAGAATAAAAAAGTTAGAATTTGCATATAAATTAACACAAAACTACTACAATAAGGAATCAACATTCATACAAGCGAAGATTACACATAATAATTCAGTTATTAGGACAAAAGCAACGTATGAATCAGAGTGCTTAACATTGAATAAGAAAGATGAATAAAAGAACTAGAAAAAAGAGAGAGAAAAATACTAAGAAAAATTCTAGGTCCTGAGAAAAACAAGGAAAATAGGTGGATTAAAAGCAGAAATGAAGACCTATACAAAAACACAGAAAAGATCACAGATACAATGAGGAAGAGATGGCTAAAATTTTATGGACATTTAAGAAGAATGGAAGAAACGCAGATTACAAAGAAAATTTTTAATTACCTTAGTAAGCTGAAAAAAACTGCAGGATGGATAGAAGCAGTAAAGAAAGACACCAACAAAATAGGTGTTACAGAAGAAATAATACGTGACAGGAATCACTTTAGGCTACTTATAGAAAACGCAAACTATGAAGAAGATGAGCCAAAACCTCGACCCAAGAGAGTGTGGACAGATGAGCAGACACGAGCAGTTGTCGAGAAAATGAAGAAGTACTGGGAAGACTTTTTGACATTATTTTGTTGTCTTTATTCCAATACCAAGTTTTTTCCATCTACAAATTGTTATTATTTTGTTTCTCTAATTCGTTATCATTTTTCTTTTTGTTTAATAAAGCATTTGCAATTGCTTTACATCCTCCAGGTAATGAATCATTTGTTGCTACATATGGCAATTCAGCTAATAATAATGGTAAACATCTACCTTCATATTGTGTTAATCCTTTACCATCTTTCTCTTTTGTTAAATATTCAATAATTTTTTAACAATAGGACTACTAACGTTATAAGTAAATTTCCATCAGTTTTCTTATCTTTCTTATGTTTTTGTGGTTCACTTAAAAATGGTTCAATTGCAATTAATTGTTCATTATTAACTTCAATTTCATTGATTTTGGTTTACTTTTGCCACTAGGTAGCAAAGTATAATCCATTGTAAAGTTAATCATTTGAACAGTTAAAAATTTATAAAGATTTTTTATATAGTTTAAAAATTTGTGTAGTTAAAAATGTATAAAGATTTTTGATATAGTTTAAAAGTTTATAAAGATTTTTATATAGTTTAAATATTTATAAAGATTTTTTATATAATTTTAAAATTTCTAAAGATTTTTATAATCGTCAACCGTTTTCAACAATATTAACATTAATTCCCATTCCCAGTTTTCTTTTTCCATACATTATTCCTCTAACTGCTGTAACTTTTCACCACATTAGCATCATTTGCGTATGTTCGTTCTCTTTGCAGCTAACTAAAGTTCTTTAACAGCTATATGTCTTTATTTAATCTTTATTATCTCTACAAGCAGTATCATGTTTTTTACAAGCTTCATCTAATGGATTTATACGTTTTCATCTTTAGTTGATTTTTCTTCTAATTTTGTACTTGGGCCAGAAAATGCATTTCAAATGGCAATTTGTTAGTTAAAGTTTTTACCAATTTTTTCCATATTTATCACTTTTCCAAAATGTATATGGAAGATTATTTAAAGTCTAATTAAATATGGAATTCCTTTAACATTATCAATTATAAAATCACTAGATTTATTTATTAACAATTGTGCAATACAAATTTTTTAACTATGATAATTTTTATTTCCAGCTAATCCTTCACCATGAATAACTGCTAATCTGTCAAACAATTGTCTAACACCATTTAACCACACATTTTCAATTGACTTATCTGCATATTTTTTAACTAAACCTTCACCAATTTTTTGAGGAAAACTAATGTCTGAATCATCTATAGTTCTTCTTATGTTTGGAAAATAATCTTCAACAATTGTTTTTGTTAAATCTTTATATGTATTACCTCTAACTGAGCTTCTTTTATTTGGATTATTATCAGAAGAGGTTTCTCCAGAATTTAATAATATATCTGCGTAATTTGATAAATCTACACCCTCAAACTTTTTATTTAAATCATCTGTAGTAATTTGGTTTTCAGTCAAAAGTCTCGTTAATCTATCTGTACATTGATATATTTTTAACCAAGTGTTAATTAACACCATTAAATTCTACAGGTAAATTACCAACATTTTTAAACATACCAACAGGTTTTAAACCAAATACTTTATCTTCAATATAATTTATATATTTTAACATTATTTCACTAATATTCACTTTTTAGTTTAATTTACCTATTTACTTTCTTTTTCTTCTTCGTATTTGTTAAATGTGTCTTTAATTTCAGTTTCCCTTAATGTATAATAATATTTTCCAGGAATAGCATCAGACCAATCTGTTAATTTGTTAATTGGTGATATATCTGGATATGGAATCATTTGTTTTTCAACATCTCTATTTTCTTCAATAGCTTTTAAAACATTATCATCTAAACCTTCAATACCATGTTTTACTTTTTCAGTAGCATCGGTTACAGGTTGAACTTCCTTTTTATATTACTCATATTCCGATCTTGGTTGTATTTTCCAAAGTTTAAATTGTTCTTCTAGTTCTGCTGCTTTCTGTTTTTTTTGTTTAGCTTGTTTATCAACTTTTTCATCATACTTTGTGTGGTGTGGGTACTGTAAGACCTCCGGTACCCACACCATCAGATTATTTGACTTGTCACTCTAACGAACTAAGCGAGTGTCAGCAATATGTCTCGTGGTCTTGTAGTGGTGTGTTTATCCTCTGCCGTTAGGTCAGACGATAGAAATGCCACTTGCATGCTTAGAGTAGCAGATTGACGGTGACCGACTTTAAACAGAACTTGATTAATTTTCACACATATTTATCAAAATAATAAATAACATAGACATTACGTAACTTGATTCTGGATGCTGTTTACAATTGACAATCTGAACTTCCTTTGGTCTTGGTACGTTAATCTTATTCTCACATATCTCTGATACTTGACAAAGTGTCTATACATGTATCTTCATGGCTATGTACAGGAATATGATAATCTTATTAGGTGCAGACTGAAAGTTGGCTATAGACTGGTACAGACTAATGCAGACTGGTACAGACTGGTGCAGACAAATGCAGACTGACTAATCGAAGGTCTGTACACTCATTGTAATACCTCGCGCATTCAAGTATCACTACGTGACTGTGATTCACGAGGAGAAAGGTTCTAGTTTAGCAGCAATCTCATTGGGTGCGTTACATATTAATACGTGGATTGCGGAAGCAGAATTTGGTCCGTCTCTACTGCAGCGCCATCTCGTAGTGCAGAGACGGACGAGCGCTGCACCTGCGCTGTTGTGCTTAGCGGGGCGCACTCTAGTGGGAAAGTTGTGTACGCGCTGACTATGCAGAAATATGTACACAACACTTTGCAAACGTTTATTAAAGAAAAAAAACATTAATTATGTTTCTGTTTATATTTAATTGTTATGTTTATGTTTTTATTTAATAGTTATCTTTATGTTTATTGTTAAAGTTAATGTTAATGTTTATATTGTTAAGAAATGTTGTATTTTATTTCTAAACTTACCTTTCTTTGGTTTTCTAGACATATCTATTGTTAAAAAGCCAAATTCATCATTCCAACATTTACTACACAATTCCTGAAAATAACTAAACTTTAAATCTCCACCAAGAAACTTATGATAAATATGATTTAAATTTGAATCATCTTGTCTAAAAAAAATTAAGATTAAAATTGTCTCAAACTAAGTATTTTGATATTTTTGAAATAGATTGAGCTAAATAAAAGCAATCTATACCTTTATGTCTACCACTAGTAAAGTAATTTCTAACAATATCTTGATTTTCTAGAATAAAATCATCAAATACAACAACTGAATTATCTTCACATTCGTCTAACAATTTGTTTATTCATTTTATCTGCAATTTTCTTACATTGTTTTATATATTTGGATATTTTGGTAGTTCTAAACTTTTTGAATAAACATTCAGATCTTTAATTTATTCCAATTTAACCATCCTGTAGCTAAATTATAGTTGTCAATCATTAATGTTGATTTTTACCAACCACTTGGTCCAATTATTGCACATCTTATACAATTTGGTAAAATTTCTCTATAATTGCTTTTAGCTCAATTTCTGGAACTCTTAATTTAGGTTCCCAATCTGATTTGTTCATTTATTAATAATTTTTTTCATTTATTAATATTTTTTCATTTATTAATAATTTTTTCATTATTAATAGGTTTTTCATTTATGAATATTTTTTGCAGTAGTAAATGAGTAGATTATTTCGACTTAGTGATAAATCTGCTATACTTAGAAAATGATTAACTGTTCTAATACGTGATAATTACACTAATGTTTCATTAGTTGGTTTTTATTCAACTTTTTAACACCAAATATAACAACAAAATATAATAAATTTTATTGTGTTGGAGAAACAATAGAAATTACTTTAGCTCAATGTAGTTTAAAAATAAAAAAAATTTATTCATTTTAAGATGAAATTTTAAACAGAATTGTTATTGAAAGTGATGTAAAATTCTATATGGATAAAGAAGATAGTGTTGGAAGCGTACTTGGTTTTAATAATCAAATTGATCAAGCTAATGAAAAAGCTGTAGCTAAAACGTTCATAAAATAATTCCTTTTGCGTTGATTAATATAAATTTTAATCTTGCTGATGGAATGTATACAAAACATAATGGCCATTTTCATAAAGAAACTAATATTTTTGCTTCATTTAAACATAATGCAGAATTTGGTGGACCAATAATTTATGAACCAAATTATCCTATAAATGTTCCTATTTTTAATACAGTTCAAGATTTAGAAGTTAGTATAACCAATGAATATAGTAATTTAATTGACTTTAATTGTGCTACTGTAACAGTTATTTTAAAAATATCGTAAATAATTTTTTCCTTAATGAATGAGTTATTGCTAAAATAATAATGAATAAAATTGAAAGTTATCAGTTTTCTTCATTTCCTGTTAATGAAAGAACTAAAAATAATTTAAATGTTCCTAACAAAGATACAGAAACTCAAACATTGGTAATGGTTGGCTTCATCCAAATCATGCACAAGTATACATGAATTTTAGTATTATTGGGAATTAGATTATCCAACTTATGGGGGAAAATCAAGTAAAAAATTAATTGATAATCGTGTAAATAAATTGTTAGACTCGATAACAAGAAAGATGAAATAATATATTATTTGGAATTGAACATCCTTTTATTTTATCAACAGTTTTACTACTTCTAACTTCATCTGTTTCTGATAAAGTAAGTTTAGAAAGACATATTCTTAATACAGGAAAAATAAATAGCAAAAAAAGTACTTTATCCTTTGTTAATGCTTGGTGGATTTTTTAAATATTATTAAGTAATTATATTTGAAGGAAACTTAACTGTAGATTTTACTCATAGTTAATTTTCTGGAGATACAGTTTTACATTGGTTTGATAAAAATAATTCTGGTGTTGAAATAGAAGATACACTTCTTAAAGAAGGAAAAATAGGTATAGAATCTATGGCAATTTGTGTCCCTGTTGTTCAATATGAACCACATTATGAACTTGAACAACATGAAAATATTTTTAAGAATCCTAAAATTCCTATTTCTTTTTATGTACTTCAAACAGAAGAAGTTGTTGGATTATCTGGAAAAAATAATTTTGAACTAGATATAACAAATTGCTAGAATTCTATAGAATTTAATTTGCCACATTTAGTTTTCGATGTATTTCAGACAAATCATAAAAACAATCAATTAGTTGATTCATCATTATTTATTTATGTTAAACTGCAGAATATATATTTAAAAATAGCAAAAATGAAGAAATGTGGAATATTAATCCACAAAATAATTTTCTAAAATCATATGATGCATTTCTTATTTTTAAAAGAATTACTTTTCTAAAATCAGATATTGGAATTAATCCATTTAGTTTTATAACTAATTATCCGATTTATGTAATGAATATGATGCATAGAAAAAAAGGTTATATCTACACAAAAAACAAATATGAAATTTTGTGCAACTTTTAATGATAAAATTCCAGAAAGTTAAGTGATTTAGACAGGAATATAATTTAGTTTAACGCTGACAACAAATTAAATACGTGCATTAGTGTATCGTTTAGTCTTGCCGTTAAAGGTTTGACTTTTATTTGCGTATTTTTTCAGAAAACACGAAAAGATCGTAACTTCGCGAAGTCGTGCTTAGGCTTAAATTTTGTAAACGTGTTTGTTTCTTGTTTCAAGGTAATTTAACTAGTTTCTCGGTAACAAATAAGTAAACTACCGTAAATAGCGTATAACTTCATTGTTTTAATACAGATTTCAGAAAAACAGCGTAACTTTATATCAGAAACTTGCCTATATACGTTTGTTTATAGGCCTATTCTCGTAACGTTTTTGGAGAATCAAAGTTAAAGTATCTCGTTTAATTGCCCTTTTTTCATTCCATCGAGTGAAATATATAATAAATAGCGTATACCTTCGTTGTTTTAATACAAATCTCAGAAAACCAGCGGAATTTTAAATCAGAAACTTGCTTATATACATTTGTGAATAGGCTTAATTCTTGTAACGTCTTTTTTGATTTTCGGTAATTTAATTGATTTATTCTAGCTAAAGTATTATTTTTGCCATGAGTGAGAAGTGCCTGACTTGCCGTAGAATTGTTAGTTCCGGGGTTTGGTGTGATGGATGCAGTAGTTTTTTTCACTGGGGGGACTGCAGTGGCGTGGGTGTTGGGAAAGTGGATCAGGCTCATCAGTGGTTATGTAGGATTTGCAGCAGAGATAGGAAGATAGTGGAACAGGAGGGGAAAATTGCTGCCCTTCAGGCTGAGCTAGATCAGGCTAGGGAAGATCTGGACAGGTTAAGGAGGGAGAAGGGCAAAGAGAGGTGGGAAGTGGCAACAGGTAGCAGAAGGAACAGGCCTAGAACTAAGTCTGACAGTTTTGTGGTGAATGTCAAAAATAAGTTTGACCTGTTGCTTCAGTTAGAAACTGATGAGCCTCAAGCAGAGGTAGGTGTAGACAGGACACAACAAACTTTCAATAGGAAATTGAAAAAGAATGTAGGAAAGTCATCGAAAAGGAAGAAAGTTTTGTTGTTAGGCAGTTCTCATGCCAGAGGTGTAGGCCAACTTCTGCAGGAGGAATTAGGACCAGAATACCAGGTCACAAATTTTTTCAAACCAAATGCTAGTCTGGATCAGGTGACAGAGGATTTAGGTTCACTCTGTAAAGGATTTACCAGGGAAGACACCGTGGTTATTGTGGGAGGGCCAGGGAACAGCATCGACAGAGATCCTGGGTACAGTATAGAGTGTGACCTGGTAAAGATTGCGTCGGCATCGAGACACACCAATGTTGAATTTGTATCTGTCCTGAGACGCCATGACCGGCCTCATCTGAACTCTTCTGTTGGGAGAGTTAATTTGGAGTTGGAACGGCTGCTTGTGTCAGGTGCGGGGGCTCATATTGGTGTGGTTCCTGTTGATTATCTCAGTAGGTGGGACTATACCAGGCACGGCCTACATCTCAACAGGAAAGGGAAGGGGAAACTGGCTTGGGTAATAGCAGGAAATTTAAGGGGGGGAGGCACTGCCATGAATGGTAAAATACCAGTGGTTACAGGTGTTGGAGCAGCACCTTTTTTAGGATAGGTAAGACAGAAAGATGTCAAGTTCTACGAGAGGTCAGGATTGAAACAAATCTTCAGTTTAGGAAAGAAATTCAACAGCACAATTCTAGCACATTGGATCACCAATCACAGCTATCAATTATAAATTTTCACCAATCACCAGAAATTTTATCTCCACCAAGTTGTATCTCAGTCCTAGGTAATTGCATTGATGAACTAAAGTCACCCAACCCAATTGACATAATCTGCCTCTCTGAACACCATGTGACCACTGGTATAGGAACTAGGCCTAAGCACAATGAGAAACTCAGACAGGAGAGTACTGCAAATGTTAGAATAAGGAAAGGTTCTCATAAAAGTATAATTAAAAATAATGTAAGTATATTTCATCAAAATATTGGGAGTTTAAAGAATAAAGTAGATGAGCTTCTGGTTTGTTTGGAAGATTTAGAAGCTGAGAATGAAATAGATATACTATGCCTGTCTGAGCATCACATTGTTACTGATATGGATAAGGTAAATGTAAGTGGTTATAAGCTCTCTGCACATGTAATGAGAGAAAATATGGAGAAAGGAGGAGTTGCCATATATGTCAAAAGTTATCATTGTGCAAAAAGTATAGAAACAAAAAAGTTTTGTGTAGAGAAACATATAGAAGCATGTGCCTGTGAGCTTAAATTAAATAAAGGCGCATTTATAATTGTAACTGTATATAGGTCCCCATCAGGAAATTTTCATCTATTTCTGAAAAATTTGGACTCTTTGTTGTGCTATCTGTCAGACAGGGGGAAGCAAATTATTATTTGTGGGGACTTCAATGTAGATTCTCTGAAAGAGGGTAATAGGAAAAATGACCTTGAAGTATTACTCAGTTCTTTCAATTTGACACCCGTTATTGATTTTCCTACTCGGGTGGTAAAGGATAGCAGCTCACTGATAGATAACTTCTTTATAGACCAAGATAAGTTTAACCAGATAAATGCTCAGCCTGTTGAGAATGGTCTTTCTGATCATGGTGCACAGCTAGTTACAATATATGACATAGCTCCATTCAGCAATACTAAACAGTCCTTCAAAGTAGTACGTTCAGTCAACAATTTAACAATTGCAAATTTCAGGGAAAGCCTACAGCAGTTAGACTGGGATGAGGTGCACCGTGAACCTGATGCCAATTTAAAATATAATTTATTTCATGACATTTTTGTAAATGCATTTGAAAACTGCTTCCCCAAGAAAATAGTTAAATATACTCGTAAGAAACCTTGTAACAAACCATGGCTTACTAAGGGTATAAAAATATCTTGTAACCGGAAAAGGGAAATGTATCTGACAGCAAGAAACAGTAGTGACCCAGAAACTATCAAAAATTATAAAAACTACTGTGTTATATTAAGAAAAGTTATTAAAAAATCCAGGAGTATGTGTATCATGTCTGAAATCAGCAACTCTGATAATAAAATTAAAACAATTTGGAATATTATTAAAAGAGAAACAGGTCAACCAAGAGCAGAGGAAGACAGTATTACCATCAAATTGAATGAAAACTTTACGAACAAAAAGTCAGAAGTTGAAAATATTTTTAATAATCATTTTCTAAATGTTGTGGATATAGTAGGATCCAGGTGTTCATTAGAAGATGCTAGGCTATTAATGGAAGAGGCCATACCTATGCAATTTGATACAATTGAAATCTCACCCACTTCTCCCTCTGAAATTAGGAAAATAATAAACTTGCTTAAAAGCAAAAACTCACATGGAATTGATGGCATTTCCAGCAAAATACTAAAAGCTTGTTCTCAACAGATAAGTAAGATTCTCAGCCACCTGTGTAATAGCTCTCTGGAACAGGGCATTTTCCCTGATAGACTGAAATATGCTATTGTTATACCTTTGCATAAAAAGGGGGATAGATCTGATGTCAACAATTACCGTCCAATCTCCCTTTTAACAGCTTTATCCAAAATTTTTGAGAAAGTAATGTATTCAAGAGTAGCTTCACATATCTGTAAAAATGAAGTACTAACAAAATGTCAGTTTGGTTTCCAGAAGGGTTTTTCAACAGAAAATGCCATATATGCTTTCACCAGTCAAATTTTGAATGATCTGAATAACCGAACACCACCCATTGGGATTTTTTGTGATCTCTCAAAGGCTTTTGATTGTGTAAATCATGAAATTCTGCTAGACAAGCTCAAGTATTGTGGCATGAGTGGGACAGTGCACAAATGGTTTAATTCGTACCTCACTGGAAGAGTGCAGAAAGTTGAAATAAGTAGTTCTCGTAACATGCAAAGATCAGCACATTCCTCAAACTGGGGAACTATCAAGAATGGGGTTCCACAAGGGTCAGTCTTGGGTCCTTTGTTGTTCTTATTATATATTAATGACTTGCCATTCTATATTCATGAAGAGGCAAAGTTAGTTCTCTTTGCTGATGATACAAGTATAGTAATCACACCTGAGAAACAAGAATTAACTGATGAAATTGTCAATACTGTCTTTCAGAAAATTACTAAGTGGTTCCTTGTAAACGGACTCTCACTGAATTTTGATAAGACACAGTACATACAGTTCCGTACAGTGAATGGTATGACGCCATTAATAAATATAGACCTTAATCAGAAGCATATAGCTAAGGTAGAATATTCCAAATTTTTAGGTATGTCCATTGATGAGAGATTAAATTGGAAGAAACACATTGATGATCTGCTGAAACGTTTGAGTTCAGCTACTTATGCAATAAGGGTCATTGCAAATTTTGGTGATAAACATCTTAGTAAATTAGCTTACTACGCCTATTTTCACTCATTGCTTTCATATGGCATCATATTTTGGGGTAATTCATCACTGAGGAATAAAGTATTTATTGCACAGAAGCGTGTAATCAGAATAATAGCTGGAGTCCACCCAAGATCATCCTGCAGACATTTATTTAAGGATCTAGGGATATTCACAGTAGCTTCTCAGTATATATACTCTCTTATGAAATTTGTTATTAACAACCAAACCCAATTCAAAAGTAATAACAGTGTGCATAACTACAATACTAGGAGAAAGGACGACCTTCACTATTCAAGATTAAATCTAACTTTGGCACAGAAAGGGGTGAATTATACTGGCACTAAAGTATTTGGTCACTTACCAAATAGTATCAAAAGTCTGACAGATAACCAGCAAGTATTTAAGAAGAAATTAAAAGAATTTCTGAATGACAACTCCTTCTACTCCATAGAGGAATTTTTAGATATAAATTAAGAAAAATAAGAAAAAAAACAAAAATATTAAAAAAAATAAAAAAAATAAAAATAAAAAATAAAGAAAAACAAAAAACACAAAAAATAAAGTTGTTATATTAACTTAAGTATGTTGTTAAATTAACCTAATTATGTCATGTATTGGAAAATTCGACTCGTTCCACATCATTACGAAATATCATATTCATGATCCATGGAACTAGAATTAATCTAATCTAATCTAATCTAATCTAATCTAATCTAATCTAATCTAATCTAATCCAGATGATACACTTCCTTATATAATAATGTATAGAAAGAAAAATCTCACTTACGATGCACAACATACATTGCTTATTGAAAATTATTAATTATTAATATTTGATTCTGTATAAATCAATGAAAAACTTAAAAAATTTATAAAAGTGTTAACTTCATGCTGATATACATTTCTGAAACATTTTAGGAACGATAGTAGACATAAAAATTGAAATTTTTAATTTAATTTACTTTTGTTCAAATGGCTCTAAGCACTATGGAACTTAACATCTAAAGTCATCAGTCCCCAACACTTAGAACTACTTAAGTCTAACTAACCTAAGGACATCACACACGTCCATATCCAAGGCAGGGTTCGAACCTGCAACCATAGCAACAGTGTGGTTCTGGACTGAGGCACTTAGAACCACTCGGCCACAGTGGCCGGCACACCATAATTACTCTACCACATCAACATTTGAGGTTACACTCTTCTAGTATGAGACAATTCCCGGGGAGGGGGGGTGTCCACTAGGGGCTGAACCACACAATAACCCTGGGTTCAGTGTGGGGTGTCGGTGGCATTGGTGAACTGCTGTGGCCTGTTGTGGAGTTGTGAACCATTGAGGGCTACAGCAGGACATATACCATACTGAAGTAAGTCAATGAATGAGCATAGTATATTATTTTCTTCAGCGTGTCATATTTTTCAAAGTATTATCGTAAATCTGACAGATGTTGATGTAAGGAATTTTATCACAGAGTCTTACATAATATCTGAAATATTCAGGTACTAAGAGACTGTATGAACATTAACGACTTTTTTCGTTGTCAGACACATTGTTCCAGCACATTACATTTATAAAATAAATGTTCATTTTCTTTCTGAAGTTATTTAATAATAGACATATTATTTCAATTGCATTTCAAAGGAGGCCACGTACGACAGCGTTAAGTTATAGGACAGGGAGAGAGCTGGAATATTTTAATCTAATTTGCGACCTTGACCCCTGATTCCTACTAAGATTACAACTTAATTAATTAATCTCTTACATGATACCACTATCTGTAAACTGTCCTCTCACTCCCTCCCTCTTTCCTCGTCCCTCCTCCCCTCACTTGATGTTTTGGGGAGGTCCAATAGCTTTTGAGTATAGGTGTCTTTCGGCCAATACAGCTCCTGCAGCAGTTCGTACTATTGACTGGCTGGACGGCACCAGTGCCAGACGTTGTATAGAGTCATCAGTAACAATGCCCACATTAATTCACAAAATTTCGAGAATGTCATTTCGTGCAGCAGCGAGCAGCCAGTAAGCATTTGTCAAATACATTGGCGATATTGTTGCTATTATAATTTTTATCACTGTTTCAAATTGATATTGTTGCTATTATAATTGTTTCTCAGCAGTGTTGTTTCCAGCAGCAGCAGCAACACGAAATTAGAGCATGGAGCATCGGTACTATAGCCGAGCCAGTAATGAGTTGCACTGCCGCCTGTTAACTTTTTGGGCCAGCACACAGTGGCGTAGGCAGATAGTTGAAAATATTACCGTGTGTAGGTCTTGATGTGTTCACAGTGGTGTGAGCGGACAAATGAAAGAAGAATTAATATTTCCCTACCTTTGATGATGCACCGCTGGCGTAGACAGCTAGTTTTAAAATGAATACTTAATATTTCCGTACCTGTCATGAGCAGCAATGCCGATACACACAGTGCTGTAGACAGAAAAATTATAATTGTGTGATAATAACACAATGCGAGTGCTGCATTATTATTATTGTTGCTATTATTAGTATCATTTGATGTTCTCCACTGTAATTGTGTGTCAGTTTCGTGTGAAGCTGCAGACCATTCAACAATACTGTGGCTGCAGCCACGGATTACTAGCAGTAATAGCTGTTACACTCTACTTAGAGGGTTACTCTGGAGCAGAACAGCTGAAGTGAGATAGGGTAAGACGCCGTGTCTACAGCAAATTACGTCACTCGAGTTCTATTATGTCATTCAAGGCACAAATTTTAGACTGTTTTCCATGGGCAAGTTAGCAGAGCAAAAACTGAAACGCCAAAGTCACATCACTTAAGTTCTATTACATAATTCGAGGCACCAGCACAGACCACACACAGTTAGATCCAACCTTTCGACAATATGAATACTACGAAATACTAGCGGTAATAGCTATTACACTCTACCTAAAAGGACACTTTGGAAGAGGGTGGTGTAGGGGGAGGATCAGACTGTGTGGCTATAACAAATTACGTGATTCGAGGCACCAGCAGATAAGTAAGTGCTCTCACAGTTTTGTTATCTATATTTTCCAGCGTCATCATCATCTAACCCAATCACAATGCGGGATTTATTTATCATTATTTAAACAACAAAAAATACCGTTAAACAAGAAGCACAACATAAAAAAACGGACTTGATACATTCTCCCTGGATTATACGTGACAGGAAAGCATTACCCTTCAGGTCGAATAAGCCACTTTGCCCAGCGCCGCGTGCTGAACAGCAGCCGTAGGCATGCACTATGTCTCGCATACAAGAGCACGGGGTAGGAGACTGATTTCATTTAAACAAAATATGTGTGTTTTGCAGTCACCAGCGATCAGTCGACGAGAAATGAGGCTTCTGGCCGTCTCGGGCAGAAGATCCCGTGCATAACCTAGGGCCACCCGCGTGTCCGGGGCCAGGCCACAAACAGCGTGGCAGTCCGCTCCCTCGCTAAGAAAATCAGCGAGCAGTGAGATCAGTATTACAAAGAGGTTCAAAATTCTCGAGAAGAATGAAGCATTAATAACGTATTACCGCCACCAGACGTCTGTCTTACTGATTTGGAAATGCAATTTGCATACAGTACAGCCAGACACGGGCCTGTTTACAGTGAGTTACGCTCACCAGCAGTTGCGACGTAAAATAGAGGCCACAGGGGCATAGAACTGCTGGAAAAAGTACAAGCAGCAGTCTACATGGCGCAAGTCAAATGCAGAAGGGGCCCACTGGCCAACCTAAGTGTTATGAGTACACGAGCGGCGCATTTAGCAAAACAGAGGCGCACAGCCACATATAAATAGGTGCCAGTTCACTAAGAAAGCATTCAAGTGTGGCAACTCTCCTGGATGGCAGAACGTGTCACACCACCGGCTACACACAGCAGCAGATGGGGCGCCAGCATTCCAATCCACGGCGAGTCGCTGGTTCGACCCTCTGTGGCTGACATGGGGTCTGTAGCCAGCCAGTAGTGGGCCACTCCACGGCTCGCTACCACGGGCAGTCGTCTCGGCTCCAACCATGCACTGGAGACATCCAGGGCGAGGGCAGCAGATTCAGCTGCTGGATTGCAGGCGCTCGTTGTCGTCGTGTTCTTAGCCAGACTGGCTAGGAAGCGCGCCACTGGTCGCCTTGCAGTGGGCGGCGCTAGGCGGCAGAGGCGAAGGCCGCTGAGTCGGCTGTCGGCGCATCCTGATGCCGATGCAACTCTGCGGCCACACAAGACCGACACACAGCAAGGCGTTGCACAGGTCGCTGAGGCAGCCATTCAGCGCCAAGCCGTTTCACAGACAGTGAAGTGGTGTTCTCAGCATTGTGGGACCCAGTGACACAGACCAAGGGGAACGCGGCACTGTAATTGGAAAGAATAAATCAGTTGGAAAGCTCGGACGAGTCTTAATACGGCGCCTTCTATCTCATCACGCTACATTTGGAGTTGCTGTTACATTTGGAGTTGCTGTTACATTTCGTGTCAGAAGATGCCACAACATTTGTTGTCGGAATAACGGTCGTCATCTGTACAGTACAACGTTCGAGCCCACCACCTGCATTACAGTCACAAGATGTGGTTAGTTTTGACCAGTTTTCTTTTGAGTGTCGGACATTTTCTTTCTTTTTGTGTTTTTGAGTACGGTTCATAGAAGGCCATTGTAGATGTTTTGCGTGGACATAATTTTTTGTTGTCAGAGTAAGTGTTAGTGTATTTGGGGCAGTAAGATTTATTATTTTGTTTTAGTGGTATTTAATTACTTTTGTCTTGGTTTGAGTATGATGTTACTGAGTGTGATGATACTGAAGTGTAGGAAGTTGGGTTATATTTGTACTTAATTGTTTTGTTTCGGGATTAATGGGGAACAAAAGCAACACAACGGCAGAGTCAGGTACGCGAGGTGTGTTGGAATCAGAAGCGGTACGGATTTTGTTGGAAAAGGTAGCACAATTGACAGCAGACAATATGCAGTTGAGGAGTGAATTAACATCTAGAAGTGAGTGGGAAACCGCATCGGATCAGTCGTCATTGCCTAGAACGCCGTGAGTTTGATTATTCCGTTTTCTGGCAAGGCATCTGAGGATGTGCGTTCGTTTGTGAAGGACTTGGAAACTTCAGATGTGATGAATGGTTGGTCTGATGAACAGTTGTTACATACAGCCAAGATTAGATTAACAAATGGCTCAAATGGCTCTGAGCACTATGGGACTTAACTTCTGAGGTCATCAGTCCCCTAGAACTTAGAACTACTTAAACCTAACTAACCTAAGGACATCACACACATCCATGCCCGAGGCAGGAATCGAACCTGCGACCATAGTGGTCGCGCGGATCCAGACTGTAGCGCCTAGAACCGCTTGGCCACTTCGGCCGGCTTAGATTAACAGGTGAAGCGAAGACATATGTAAGGTGTTCTGAGGCCTTAAGGAAGATGGGACAGTTTTAAGCAGTTGAAGGAGGGGCTTTTACAGAAGTACAAGAAACAGAATAGCGTTCTGTACTTGAGGGAGAGGTTGAGTACAATGACAAAGAGACGGGGGGAGACGGTAGAGAAATTTGGTGACAGAATAAGAGAAATTAACGACTAAACTTACGAGATGGGTCAGAGCGATGAAGCGAATGGTGTTCTGTTGCAGGAGGCCGAGCAAAGGGCATTTGATGTATTTGTAAGGGGGTTACCGGCGCATATATCGCGGAAAGTGCGTGAACGGACTCCAAAAGATTTGTATTCGGCCATTCAGCTGGCGATCCAATGTGAGGAAACAGACATGGCAACGGGGGTTCATGATAGACAAACAGTGTTTACAGATGGCAAAATGTTATGTGTCGTCGTACGGGACATGTGCAGAGGCAATGTATCCAGTCACCGAGGAACAGAGGAAGGAGTGGAAATCAGCAGCGTGGAGGATGGAGAAGTGGAGTTAGTAGAGGTGGACAATCGTTAAAGGGCAGAGGGAGCCCAAGACACACCTAAGGGAGCTCCTGGTTAATTTCAGTGCTGCAAATACGTATGCAGAGGTGGAATGTTCAGTGGTAAGATCCATAGGAACTATAAGGTTTAAGATTTTGTTGGACACAGGGGCGCAAGTGTCAGTAGCTACTAAGAGTTTAATGGCACGAAGGAAGATAGAGCCACCATGTTATAGGGTTCATGGAGTGGGGGATAAGGAGGTTACACCTTTGGGGTCAGTGACAGTTGACTTTCGCATAGAGAAAGTCCAATTTGATGGATGCATGGAGGTAGTACCATGGGTAAGCGAGGGGTACGACATGATTCTAGAAGTAGATTTCTTGCTTTAACATCATGCTAAAATTGACCTTGGACAACGAACTGTGGAACCTGGTGGAATGTTAGTTCAGCTAGGGGAAACTGTTGTCGATGTAGAGCTGTCACGAGGGGCGTTCAACGTAATGAACAAACCAATAGAAGTGCAAACATCAGCATTAAGGCTTAATTTGCATGAGTGTGTGTCTGGTGGCACTGGGAAGTTGCTTTGGGTAAGTGTGAAGTCGAATCTGTCTGTGGATACAGTATGTGCTATTGAACCATTGCAGGATAATGAAGTTTTGGGTCCATTGGGTTGTATTATGAAACGTAGTGTTGTACGCGCACAGGTGGTAAACGACGGGCGAGTAGTTCCCGTGAACGTGGATAATTTTGCGCTGTTGACGCGAATTTGAGAAAAGGAATTTTAGTAGCAAATTTGGATGTGCCAGATGACTAAGACTGGTGTTCGAGAGGTAGGCGAAGCGATCAACCACTAACTGCCGATAGAACTTCATTGCATGACAAAATTAAGCATTTGAAAGGAGGAGAAAAAGAGCATATGGAAGAATTATTGTGGGAATTTAAGGATTTGTTTTTTGTGCAAGGGCCGTTGCCAGCAACTCCATTACTTCAACATAGGATACTAACAGGGAATGAAGCATCTGTTTACCATAAACCATACAGAATACTGAAGTATTTGCAGCCGATTGTGGGGGATTTCATTGATCAGCAGCTTGAGGACGGTATTATAGAGTATGAGTAATAGCTGCTGGGGATCAGGCACTGTCATTGTGCTAAAAAATCTATGGATGGAACTAAGAAATACAGTTTGCTTTTGTTCTACAATATTACTTTTATTGTTAACCGGTCTTCGGCTTACAAGGCCATCTTCAGACATTTTTTCATTTATTATAATGTTGTTCTACCAAGAACCGATGGAAGATTCTGTTAATAAGAAATACAGGTTCTGTAGTGACTACCGATACCTCAGTAATAAGACAGTAACGGACGCATACCCCATTCCAAACATATCGGAGACTTTGGATCACTTAGGACAGTGCCAGTACTTTTCTACGATGGATTTGACAAGTGGTTATCATCAGTTAGAGGTGGCTCCGGATGATCGTCCAAAAACTGCTTTCTCTACTCCTGGAGGCCATTACCAGTACATCAGAATGCCATTCGGTTTGAAAAACGCTCCGGCAACGTTTCAGAGGTTGCTAGACAGTGTCTTGAGGGGTTTGAAATCACGACAGTGTCTTGTCTATTTGGACGACATTATAGTGTTTTCAAGCAGTGTGGAGCAACATATTCAGCGGCTAAGGGAAGTCTTTATGAAGTTAAAGAGCAGCTCGTTTGACGCTGAGCCTGGAGAATTGGCATTTTGCATTAGAAGAAGTAAAATATTTGGGTCGTATTATCAGTAAGGACGGAGTGCGAATAGATCCGTGGTTGGTACAGGCTGTAAGGGATTTTCGGGAACCGAAAACAGTAAAGGAAGTGCAGTCATTCATCTGAATTTGCAATTTCTGTCGAAAGTTTGTGAAGGGTTTTGCAAATTTAGCACAGCCGTTGACGCGATTGTTACAGAAGGGTGTGAAATTTGAGTGGACAGAAGTGTGTCAGAAAGCGTTTGACAAACTGAAAGAAGTGTCAACAACAAGTCTGATTCTTGTGTTTCCAAATTTTGAAAAGAAGTTTATACTAGCATCCGATGCATCGAATCAAGCATTAGGGTGTGTTCTTAGTAAGGAAATTGATGGGAAAGAACATCCTATGCATCCTATGCATCTAAGCAGTTGAATGCAGCAGAGAGGAATTACTCAACAACAGAGAGGGAGATGCTTAGCGTTATCTATGGAATCACATATTTGAAATGTTATTTATATGGGAGAAGATTTTGGGTGGTGACAGATCATGCTGCTTTGGAGTGGTTGTTGGGGTTGAAGGATCCATCCACTAGACTCACTAGATAGGCTGTGAGGCTTAGTGAATTCGACTACGAGGTGGTGCACAAGCCTGGGAATAAGCACAGTAATGTGGCTGCACTAAGTAGGAAGGTGGCAAAAGTAGAAGTCATAGGTTATGACCTAGCGACATGGCAAGAATTATAGGACGCAGACAACGATTCTAAATTGTATTAGCCACAGCCACAATTTAACATGTACGATGGTCTTCTGTGCACGGAATTTAGTTAGGGTCAAGGGTAGTAGTGACAGCGAAACTGAGAGATGAGGTTTTAAAGGAAGCACATGATCATGTGTTATCTGGTCATGGCGGGTGTAGAGCGACGAATAGGAGAGTGGCAGAGAGGTATTAGTGGAGAGGTAGGAAAGTAGATGTGGATCAGTATGTCAAGAATAGTATACCATGTGCGCAGAGAGCAGATTTGAGTCGGAAACAGGTATAGTTACAACGATTGCCGGAAGCGATTTGTCCATTCTCTGTGTTGGGGATTGATGTCTTAGAACCTTTCAGGCAAACACCATCTGGGAACAGATTCGTTCTCACAAAAGTAGACCATTTTTCGAGGTATGTGGAGATGGTGACTATGCCAAATCAGCAGGCAGCAATGGTCGCGCTAGCATTAGTAAGCAACTGGATTCTGAAGTTTGGTGTACTGGAGACAATAATTACTGGCCAAGGGACCACCTTCATGTCGGATTTAATGAAGGAACTGTGTAAATTGTTGAACGTAAAGAAGTTGAGGATGAGCGCATTGCATACACAGGCCAATGGAAGGACAGAACGGGTACACAGAACAATCAGGAAGATGCTGAGTTTTTCTGTGGATTCCTATCTCCGTCAGTGTGATGAGTATTTGAAGTGTATTGTATGTGCATATAATGCAAAAATCCATACAAATACCGGTTTGTCTCCATATGAGGTTGTGTTTGGACGGAAAATGCCACCACCATTTGATTTAGTTAAGCTACGGAAAGGAAGGACCGGTGAATCTGTACATCAATTCGTGAGAACAATTCTGGATGTTTGGAAACAGGTAGAAAAGGCGAATACGAAGGCTTTGGAAAGGCAGGAAGACGCAGTGAAGTGGAAAGGAAGTTTACACCAGTATAGAGTGGGGAAAAGGGTAACGCTGTCCAGCCCCTTTATGCAAAAAAGGAAAATGAAGAAGTTTCTCACGAGGCATCAAGGGCCATACCAAGTCGTTGAAACCATATCCCCAGTTAATGTTAAGCTTCAGCTGCCAACTAGAACAACGATAGTAACCATCAGGTGGTTATAGCCATTTAAGGGTTGCCCAAATGTGATTCCAGGCGTGTCACAGGAAGAAAGAGCAAGAAAGCGAGAGTGAAGAGAGGTGCTAAGAACAGAGAAAACCTGGAAGATAGAGTGCAGCATGAAGTACTGTATGCTTTGCGATCCAGAAAGTAGTAGAGTATTTGTAGTTCTTTTTTGTTTTCTTGTTATGTATCATTGAGTTTTTGTAGATTAATTAGGCATTGTATTTTCAGATGTTGTATGTGTTTTCGAGTATTGTGAGCCTGCTACGGACAGCAGTCTTTTTGAAGAGGGAGGAAGGGTCACCGAAAGAGGAGCATTGAGCAAGTTTGTAGAAGTAAAAACTGAGGAGGTATTGCTGATCTCGGCAGTTAGCAACCGGTACGCCGAGATGACAAGGGAGGAATTACAAAGCTGCCATAGAGGGAAGGTCCAGCCAGGATAGTAAGCACCAATCCGGACACGTGCACGGTGCAGTTAGTTTTAGGTAGGGGGAAATGTATACACTGTCCAAGAGACATTGTTGTTGTTGTTGTTGTCTTCAGTCCTGAGGCTGGTTTGATGCAGCTCTCCATGCTACTCTATCCTGTGCAAGCTTCTTCATCTCCCAGTACCTACTGCAACCTGCATCCTTCTGAATCTGCTTAGTGTCTTCATCTCTTGGTCTTCCTCTACGATTTTTACCCTCCACGCTGCCCTCCAATGCTAAATTTGGGATCCCTTGATGCCTCAAAACATGTCCTACCAACCGATCCCTTCCTCTAGTCAAGTTGTGCCACAAACTTCTCTTCTCCCCAATCCTATTGAATTCCTCCTCATTAGTTACGTGATCTACCCACCTTATCTTCAGCATTCTTCTGTAGCACCACTTTTCGAAAGCTTCTATTCTCTTCTTGTCCAAACTAGTTACCGTCCATGTTTCACTTCCATATATGGCTACACTCCATACAAATACTTTCAGAAACGACTTCCTTACAATTAAATCTATACTCGATGTTAACCAATTTCTCTTCTTCAGAAACGATTTCCTTGCCATTGCCAGTCTACATTTTATATCCTCTCTACTTCGACCATCATCAGTTATTTTACTCCCTAAATAGCAAAACTCCTTTACTACTTTAAGTGTCTCATTTCCTAATCTAATTCCCTCAGCATCACTCGATTTAATTTGACTACATTCCATTATCCTCGTTTTGCTTTTGTTGATGTTCATCTTATATCCTCCTTTCAAGACACTGTCCATTCCGTTCAACTGCTCTTCCAAGTCCTTTGCTGTCTCTGACAGAATTACAATGTCATCGGCGAACCTCAAAGTTTTTACTTCTTTTCCATGAATTTTAATACCTACACCGAATTTTTCTTTTGTTTCCTTTACTGCTTGCTCAATATACAGATTGAATAACATCGGGGAGAGGCTACAACCCTGTCTCACTCCTTTCCCAACCACTGCTTCCCTTTCATGCCCCTCGACTCTTATAACTGCCATCTGGTTTCTGTACAAATTGTAAATAGCCTTTCGCTCCCTGTATTTTACCCCTGGCACTTTAAGAATTTGAAAGAGAGTATTCCAGTTAACATTGTCAAAAGCTTTCTCTAAGTCTACAAATGCTAGAAACGTAGGTTTGCCTTTTCTTATTCTAGCTTCTAAGATAAGTCGTAAGGTTAGTAGTGCCTCACGTGTTCCAACATTTCTACGGAATCCAAACTGATCTTCCCTGAGGTCCGTTTCTACCAGTTTTTCCATTCGTCTGTAAAGAATTCGCGTTAGTATTTTGCAGCTGTGACTTAATAAACTGATAGTTCGGTAATTTTCACATCTGTCAACACCTGCTTTCTTTGGGATTGGAATTATTATATTCTTCTTGAAGTCTGAGGGTATTTCGCCTGTTTCATACATCTTGCTCACCAGATGGTAGAGTTTTGTCGTGACTGGCTCTCCCAAGGCCATCAGTAGTTCTAATGGAATGTTGTCTACTCCCGGGGCCTTGTTTCGACTCAGGTCTTTCAGTGCTCTGTCAAACTCTTCACGCAGTATCTTATCTCCCATTTCGTCGTCATCTACATCCTCTTCCATTTCCATAATATTGTCCTCAAGTACATCGCCCTTGTATAAACCCTCTATATATTCCTTCCACCTTTCTGCCTTCCCTTCTTTGCTTAGAACTGGGTTGCCATCTGAGCTCTTGATATTCATACAAGTGGTTGTCTTCTCTCCAAAGGTCTCTTTAATTTTCCTGTAGGCAGTATCTATCCTACCCCTAGTGAGACAAGCCTCTACATCCTTACATTTGTCCTCTAGCCATCCCTGCGTAGCCATTTTACACTTCCTGTCGATCTCATTTTTGATACGTTTGTATTCCTTTTTGCCTGCTTCATTTACTGCATTTTTATATTTTCTCCTTTAGTTTTAGGTAGGGGGAAATGAATACACTGTCCAAGAGACATCGTGGAGCCAAAATTGAGCTTGCAACAGGTCGGGATGCATTGGATCTTCTCCACCTACGAGAATTTGGTAGTAGTAGAAAGTTGTTTTGAGAGGGGAGTATTGGCAGAAGCGAAATGTATAGGGCTCGAGGGGAGCGGAATTTTAATCAGTGGAACTGCGTGTAACATAATAGGACCAACCTTCCATCTGACAGCATCAATTCCAGGAATCACACAATAGAATGTTATGCGGCCACAATTGTACTGGGCAGAAATCACTTTAGATTTTTTGCCAAGGCAGAATCTGACCTTGATAAATCAAACTCTGGAGCCACGTCTGTTGAGATCTGTAAACCAGTCCATTTTAGAGCAAGAGGGGCGCATATCAGCTGAACAGCTTGTGCAGCATGTCGCTCAATGCAGGGAAAGGCAATGGCAAATAACAATCATTTTGAGCACTTCTGTGCCAAGTGTCTTCGCAGCCTTAATTTTTTTTTATATGTTGTTTTCATTCTGATCAGGTGGAGAGCCAATTCCAAGAGGGAACAAACGGCAGTCCAAGTCCCAGTGGATTGGATACTGAGGGCATGAGACGAATAGGTAAGGGGTTGATCGAGCTGTGGTCGTCCAGTAAAGAATTTTTACGTTTGGTTTCATGTCATGTGTTTTAAGGGGCACCAGGCCACATTTATGTTTTCTAAAAGTAAGGAAATATGTCATAAGTTCCGACCTAAACAGGTTAAGGGTTAGTTAAAGGTCGACCCAGGACCGGGTCTTCCCCATAGGGGGAATAATGTAGCGGCACTACCGTTTGGGGTAGGAAAAGTCAGTTTCGGTGCAATATTTCTGAGCACAAGAGTTACAGCCAGGTGCGGGCCTGTTTACAGTGAGTTACGCTCACCAGCAGTTGCGAAGCAAAATAGAGGCCACAGGAGCATAGAACTGCTGGAAAAAGTACAAGCAGCAGTCTGCATGGCGCAAGTCAAATGTAGAAGGGGCCCAATGGCCAACCTAAGTGTTATGAGTACATGACACAGAGCAGCACATTTGACAAAACAGAGGCGCACAGCCACATATAAATAGGTGTCAGTTCACTAAGAAAGCATTCAAGTGTGGCAGCTCTACTGGACGGCAGGGCGTGTCACACCAGCGGCTACACACAGCAGCAGATGGGGCGCCAGCATTCCAATCCACGGTGAGTCGCTGGTTCGACCCTCTGTGGCTGACGTGGGATCTGTAGCCAGCCAGTAGTGGGCCACTCCACAGCTCGCTGCCATGAGTAGTCATCTTGGCTCCCAACATGCAGTGGAGACATCCAGGGCGAGGGCAGCAGATTCAGCTGCTCGATTGCAGGCACTCGTTGTCACTGTTTTCTTAGCCACGCTGGCAAGGGAGCATGCTGCGGGTCGCCTTGCAGTAGGCGGCGCTAGACGGCAGAGGCAAAGGCCACTGAGTTGGCTGTCGGCGCATCCTGATGCCGACGCAACTCTGTGGCCATACAAGACTGACACACAGTGAGGTGTTGCACAGGTTGCTGAGGTAGCCATTCCGCACCAAGCCATTTCACAGACAGTGAAGTGGCGTCCTCAGCATTGCGGAACCTGGTGTGCGACACTGTAGTTGGAAAGAGTAAATCACTTGGAAAGCTCAGACGCGTCTTAATATGGCGCCTTCTGCCTCATCCCGCTACATTTTGTGTTACTGTTACACTCGATGTCAGAAGCTGCCACTACAGGTGCTTTTTGTAAGCCAATAACGACCTATATAGCTAAGTGTACTACTGCAAGCGATTCTGAATCGAGAATATGCTTTACTGATTCAACAATACATCGCCGTGAATCTCTCGTATGATTGCTGCGCCAGATATATGATGGTGACGACATAATGGTATCACAGTCCATGTTGAATATAGTTTCTATCACTAGTATTTTGTGATAAATACAGAGTCTTTTCTTTCGTCACATCTGAGTATGACTATCGTTATTAACGTAATTTCTAATGATCCATAGAATTCGAAACACAAACAATGGACACTACAGTATTTGTTTTGTAAACATACCTGCACATTAATAATAATGAGTAACATCGCATATACATGTATGTTTTAATAGGGGAAAAGGCAAGACATTCCTGTTAACCAACCACAACATGATATTTACACATATAATTCCGACAATGTTATTAGTTTTCGATGATGCTATAAGATTCGTAAATGCAATCCTGCAAGAATGCTGATTGTGGATGAGATCAGCCAACGCTCCCAGGCAGAACAGAAAGACGTGTAACTTCCACAGTATTACGTTAATATTTGGCTAACAGCTTACAATCTAATAGATCCTTATTCCTGGGAACAGGATGGACTGTGTAAATGTATTAGAAACCACCAATCAGTATTGACAATGTACAGAACAGACGATGTGAGTTGGTAAGTCGTCAGAGTGCCAGCATATTAGTTCTTTAGAGTATAAAAGGAAGCTTGACAGCTACAACCCATCTGTATTCTGTGGTAGCCGAAAGTATCAAGATGAATTCCTCTAAAGTTATAAACACCCCTCAGCTATTAGGGAGGAGGAGAGGGAAGACAAGACTGACAGACGACCGCTTTGGTTTGTGGTTATACTGGAAAATCTTGTTACTAACACTGACAACATAAATTCCGCTAAAAATGGTCCACTCCTTAGCAAGAAGAATTTAAAAATGCTTACACACATTAAAGAACTGTTTTATGATTACATTATCCTTCCAGAATGAAATTTTCACTCTGCAACAGAGTGTGCGGTGATATGTGTGCGGTGATATGAAACTTCCTGGCAGATTAAAACTATGTCCACGAAAGGCAAAGGTCCCGAGTTCGAGTCTCGGTCCAGCATACAGTTTTAATCAGCCAGGAAGTTTCAACATTATGCTTGCTTGATAAAACTTTGATCAAGTGGAGTGTCAGGAGCATTTAGAGAGGGATTGTCAGTTAACTATCATTTACGTCACTGTGAGATATGGTGTCAAGGCAAAGCCACAATTTCCCCTACATGCGACTGACAAAGTGACAGCAAGAGGAATTTTGGGAATAACTGGCAAGGAAGCACTGGAAAATATTTTGGAGAAATATAGAAATCCTTTGGCTACATATATAAAGTGGAATTAGCTGACACTAAAATAGACATTCTACTGGAAGAGCTGTCTGGAGTGTTGCAGCAGCAGCTACTTATTGATGGATAATACCATTTGAATTGGGCATAACTCAAAATTTTGATGGACTTTTTTAACAAAATGCAGATGAGTGCTGCCTAATATCAGACCACGTTTTCTGCATGGAAGAGGCCTCCCAGGGAAACAGCACAGTGATTGTGGACAATGGTTAGACAGTTGCGAAACTTGGTTAAGCTCCAACTGTAGAGTAAAGGTGTATAGCAAATTTATATGTCAAATCATATGTCCACTGGTGAATAAAATTGTGGGTAGCAACCTGATACTTTTATAAGTGTTCGATTAAGAGAAACTTTTATCTCCTCTTTGGCTAAAAAGAACATGATGTTATTTAACTGGAGGCTACAATATACAGCTGCAGAATGGACTATGTGCTGTACCCTGTACAAGACTGTTTAAGTGTATGAAACTCTAGCAAACAGTATTTGCAATGTACTTTGAGCCAATTGCTTCCATGTGGTGTCAGTTAACGAATGCCTTACAGAAGTAGTAGGACAACCTTAGTTCTGATGCATTTTGTTAGTGCAGGGTGCATACATTCAGGGGCAAACCTGACTGATTTATGGCCCCCTCCCTTTAAGCTACATTTCTGCTAGGTAGCTTTTCATGTAACCCCTCCCCTTCCTCCTCCCTTTAAACTATTGTTCTGTTCATTGATTTATGACCCCTGTGGATAATCCATCTCTCTGAGAAACCCACCATCTCTCCCCTCCGTCCCCTTCACCTCCTCCACCCCTCTGGGAAATCCCCTCAAAAATATAAGTACACCTTTGATATCAAATTAATTGATTATTTAATTAAATAAATAAATTAATGAACCCCTCTCCCTCTGATAAATCCCCCCCACCCTCCTCCCCCCCCCCACCTGGAAATTGGCAGGAAAAAGACTCAGTCTATACTGGAGAGGAAGGATCTCCTGAAACAAAATTCAAATCTATGTCAATTAAATAGCAAACGATATATTGTTTATTTAGTGAGAAAAGCGCATCATTCTATGCTGTTTCGGAAGATGCAGGTCTTGTAAAAAATGTCGAAAAGAAGTAATTAAATAGATCGCTTTTTTCTGATTGTGCAAGGAATACCATCACAAAATCGAAGTAAGCATAACTCAGTGCACTTAATTACACTGTTACAAATCTTCCTATGATGTCTCCACACTGACCACAGGGCAGATGAGCCAGGAGCCACACCAGCTGCGACACTGTGTGCCCATACAATATTGACCTTTTCCGCAATTGGTAAACGGGCCATTTTAACATGGGTAATGTATCACGAAGCAAACACCGTCCGCACTGGCGGAATGTTACGTGATACCACGTACTTATACGTTTGTGACTATTACAGCGCCATCTGTCACAAAGCAAAAAAAGTGGTCCAACTAAAACATTCATATTTCTTTACGTACTACACGAATATGCAATAAAAATGTGGGTTCCTATTTTAAAAAAACGCTGTTGATATCTGTTTGACCTATGGCAGCGCCATCTAGTGGGCCAGCCATAGCGCCATCTGGTTTCCCCCTTCAAGCTAGACAAGTTTCGTTCTTTGTAGTTTTTTCACTTGACGCTTATTTCATGAGATATTTGACTCGGTCCCGATCAATGGACCAACCTGTATGTATAGATGTGTGTACACAGTACACATAAATATTTACATCGTCATGAGGCGCCAGGCCGATTTTAGACTGCAACGCAATGTACACCTCATATTCTCTTGATCAAATATCAGTATTACTAGTTTGCTCTGCCATATGCAGCGCCTGCAGTGCAGCACCACGAACACTGCTGTACAGGGAGTGCAAATAGTCTTAGAGAGGCTCTCAATGCCTTCCAACACACACCACTAGCCGGCCTCTGGGTGGCACCTTCCAATTGCAATGAAACCCTCAGAGTGTGTGTTGGGTTAAGTATCAGCAGAACACTACCCAGTGGGAGGATTACCGTTACTTAACGAGTCCAGATCTTATGCAAGTTGCCCTCTGTAGCTTTGGCTCAAAATTCGTGTGGTTCACGAAACAATAGGCCCGAGACTTAATACTGGGGTGTTAATGCTTCAACAAGGTGGTTTAATTAACCCACCAAATTATAAAGGCAATGGATAACGCATCTATAAAAGCCGCTACAGAAAGCACCTAAACAGAGCTTATTAAGGGGCATCTGATCTTTCAATATTTGTTGATTAGATCAAACATGTAATAGCTAATGGGATTCATTTGTCTCTCATCTCTTAGGGAAGATTAATTAATTTCTAATTTTCTGTACTGGGGCATTTGAGCTGTTTGAAATTTGACTATGGCTTTAAATTATTGATGACAGGTTTGAGGAAAACTATTGGCAGTTCTATACATGATTGGGATTTATTGTCTAATTGATACCAACACAACTGTTAACACATTAGTACTAAGCAAGAACCAAAGTCATACAACTGCAAGGGCATCAGCCCTATTTACTCCCAAAGAAGGTCTCTCTAACAAAATTAGCGTATGGCTATGACCACACAGTTGTGGGTAGGGGGGATGGAGTGCTGACCTGGATTCAGTGTAAGTACATATTCAACCATACAGTCCTGCCTAGACCCATGGTTTGCTCTGGTATTATTACTAAGTACTACAACTGAAACGCAGATCAAGTCCAGCTATCGAGAACTCAAGTATACTCGTCAGTACAAACAGGATGCACGATATGCTAACATGCGTTTCATAAGGATATAGCAAGTTGTCTGCTTATATTTGGTTTGGCTACTCGGATTCATTTATGTGTTAAGACTACACAGATACACTATCACATTCCAGGACCCAGCATTCCCCATTAAACGTAGCTGGCTTCATTGTAACCCGTAAATTGGAGCAAATAATTTTCAGACACATTTATTGTTCACATATAGATAAAATGGGGCACACACGCACATTTACTAAATTCCAAGCGGCTGGGAAATGATGCAATTATCAGGGCCATCAAAACTATACATAAAATCGGAGCTCTTTCAAATAAATAGTACCTTACTATGCATGTTTCACGGTAAACATCATTATAAAGCAAAAGGTAAAGTGGCGGGAGAACGCTTATCTAGTAAGTAAAGTTATGCGAATGTTAATGATAGCAGATTATCCATAAAAAATCGGAAATCTCTCTAATAAACGGTATCGTTCACTGAAGGTTGCGTGGCAGCCACCATTATTCTAAAGCAAAGTGGTTGAAGGAGCTCAATAACGTTTACCTCGTACCACGTGGCGGGGAGAGTTATGCAAGTCTTAATAGAAGCACAAATTATACCGAAAAACGGAAATTTCTCTAATAAACTGTATCGCGCACTGAACATTTCGTGGCAAGCTCCATTATTCTAAAGCAAAGTGATTAAAGAAACTCAAGAACATCTACCTATTACCACGTGGTGCCAAAATCACACGAGTATTAATGCCGGCAAAATCGGAGCTCATTACCAGGTAAACAGTACTGTACTCCGCAAGTTACAAAGTAAACTTCATTCTTTGCAAGGCAAAATGTTTAAAGAGGAGGACACACGCACATCTACCAACTAACATTGGTCCCAGCTCTTACACGTGGCTAAGCATTCACGAAATCTTGACACACCAGATTAACTCGACCGTTCGTTGCAGTCGTGCACTACTGTTTAATTATTCATTTGGGTCTCATATTGATAAATGTGGCCTGTTTTCTTATAAATGGCCGTTGATACCGTTTCGAGCCAAAATGAGCCCGCGCGCATTTCCTAACATCAAATTTAATTTTAGGCACGTATTTATAATCACAGAACTAATTTACTAGCGAAACTGTACTGAAGCTAATAGAACATCTAAGCGATAACCGGTCTATGCTTTAACGCCATGACCGTTACTCCAACTGGTCACATGGCGGGAAACTGTGTACACAAATAAAACATCGAAAAAATCATAAAAATCCCCCAAAACTTTACTATACAGAAGAGAGCACACAAAAAGGCACGATATGAAATAACTATCTTCTCACTTAGACCCAAAATACGACCGTAAGTTTAGGGCCCATGGTCCACGCTTGTGCAAAGCACAAACCCAAAGTTCTTACGGAAATTTAAAGCAAATAGTGAAAATAAATTCCCTTATGGGGGTTTGCCAGTAATGTTACACCTGCTTCCACCATCCTTTAATCAGGAGCGGTTTTGAAACATTCCAATACCTTACATCATACTACTGTAAAGTGCAGAACTAACCCAAAGTTCTTACAGAAATTTAAAGCAAATAGTGAAATAAATTCCCTTATGGGGGTTTGCTGGTAATGTTACACCTGCTTCCAACATCCTGACCTTAATCAGCAGCGGTTTTGAAACATTCGAATACCTTACATCATACTACTGCAAAGTGCAGAACTCCAACTTCTGCATCTGTACCGCACCGATGCCGAGGATCAAGTGCTCTTCCAACCGAATTCGCCTAACCGTTCCGCTTACTAGAGGTGGCAAAAAATAACGTAACTGATAGAAATAACCGGTTACTGAGAAGTAACGGTTACTGCGATAACCGTTCCTCTGATTCTGGCAGTTATTTCAATAACTGTTTAGTGTCAACAGTGCCTCGCGCCATCTGTTGACCGAAGATCGTACTGCGCATTTGGAGGCGTTCTATAGACCATGGGAATAACTGTGAGACTGCGCGCCATCTGTTGATAAGAACTGTGTACTATTTCGTGGGCCTTCGTTACTTTTAGCATAAACAATTAAATAAAGTTAATGTCCGAGCCGTGGCTGATAGGAGCTGCAGTACAGGCATTAACAAGTACGGTCGTTCCCTTAAGCCACCGCCTTACGTGTTAATTTAGCTTGGACGGGTAGTACAAGGAAAGTTACTAAGGAATTCGAGCGACTATGGAAATAACTGTCAGAGCCGGTATTCTCCTCTGGCAGTTATCGTTATTGGCTCGTAGTTCTAGTTCTCTGGTAGTTATCGGGCTACCACCACAGATAACCTGGAAGCTGGTAACGGAATAACTGTGTGCCTAGACGTTCCTGACTCGGTGACTCCAGTTAAAGGTCGTAGTTCCAGGTGATATTTCCAGAGAGGATAGTAACTGGAGCGAACAAATATTTTCGTACTGCTACGGAAATAGCCGCTGGCCATCACGAATGACAAATAACATGTCAGAAAGTATAACATAATACAGTGGAATATAATAATTATTATCCTCATCATTTGTCAGGAGATCGTCAAAATACGTGAATATATCACAGTAACTGCTAATATTTACAGAATTGGTACACTGACAGAATAAAACACAGTTACGTACTTTTAATAAATTTATCGTACACAGAATACCCGATCTTGACTGTTGCAACCAAGTGCTGTCAAAACTGAAATATAGCAGAATTTTTACCTAAGCTGGTCTATCAGTCTCTGTTGCGATATTCATCTACAGAGTAGAAGGAGGGGTCACTGGAAGCGTCTGATTCCACCCGTCTGCTTCGACGTAAAGGTGTTGTGGTGTGTGAATGTCATTACGGCACAGTGTTTATGAGTTGGTTTTTGTGTGTGTGTGTGTGGGGGGGGGGGGGGGGGGGCTGTCGATCTAGGTTGCAGTGCCGGCATTTGCTGGTGGTAATTAATTATTTATTTATTTATTTTTTTTCTAGCTGTGATGTTTTGTGTATTTACGAAGTATTGAATGTGATTTAATTTATGTAGGGATGATTGATTTGTGGACTTTTGGGATTGTGGTTTTATTTTTCGCAGTTGTAAGTGTTGGTTTTTTGGCATCAGTAGCTGTGGTGGACCTATATAGGTCACCGGATAATGACCGATTCCCATTTTCATAATTGTGTGTGTTGATGTTTTAGTATCGTCATCTGAGGTTGACCTATGTAGGTCAAGGGAAATGTCTGATTCCAATTTTCGTACTTTTAGTTGTGGGTATTGGTGTTTTGGTATGGTCACCTATAGTTGACCTATATTGTTCAAGGGAAGTGTCCGATTCCTGCAGATTTTTGTTGGTGTAGCAGAATGCTGTATTTTTTTTCTTTTTGTTCTTCATTTTGTGTTTTGGGATCATGGTGTGTTTTTTTTACTAGCTTGTCCTCACCCTAAAACCCCCAACTTCCCGCAGTTGTCCCATTGGTTTGATTGTATTTTTGGTGGGAAATGTTATTGTATTATTTATATGTATCTTTGTGTTTGTTGCCATGTGTATGTAGTGACGTCATAGACACACTTAAAATAGACATTTCCGGCATATTGATGATGGGTGGAATCAGACACTTATGTATCAAATAGTCATTCAAACACACTGTAAACCGTGCCTTATCTGAAACCAAGTTTTTAATGGTTGCTGACTTGCTGGCAGCTTATTGAAAATGCATGTTCCTGAATATTGGACCCCTTTTGGACCAAGGTAAGTAATTTTAGGTCTTTATGTAGATTGCTGTTCCCATTTCTAGTACTGATATTATGTATTAAGCTATTGGTTGGAAATACTTGTAACAAATTTCATTAAGGAATAAATATACTAGGAAGCAGTGGTTAGAATACAAAGTTCCTTGAACAGGTTCCTACATGATGTTCTTGAATTGATACCACAAACGATTTTTATTACACGCTTTTACATGCGAAAAACTTTTGCTACGTTTGATGAGTTACCACAGAATATGTTCCCTTATGAAATAATAGAATGAAAAAATGTGGTATGCCCTTCCCAACTGAATTTATTATCGAGTTGTAGTCCCAGAAATGTAACACTGTCAACCTTTTCGATCTGCATGTCTTCATATGTTATAAACATGCTGTCGCTGGAGAAATCGAGCAGTTTGCAAATCTGACATAAAACTTGGATTAGCGTACTCACACTTTCCCCAATAGGACTAGCTTTTACAGCACAGGAGTAAACGAATCTGTCACATTACGTATATTTTTTGTTGTATTACAAGGCTGTACACTTTATTCTATTATGTGAGCAGCACAAGAAATTAAGCTTCGAATTTAACCTACAGTACTCAGTTTACATATTACTTCATACTTAAAAACGCACGTTGTTAACATTTTACTTAAACAGTGCTTTGGCGAAGTTCCGCGTACTTTCTGTCGCAGCTGCGAAGATAATATTTCTAATAGCGACCGATAACCTACAAACATATAATCTGAAACACTAATAATCGTTCTAACATCAACTAAAATGTACCCGGAGTTAATAAGCTGAGGTTATGACACGATTCATACGACATTCCTGCTATTTCACACTACTCGCAGTTATACTGATAACTAAACTGATGGATTCCTACTATGTCGTTATTTAACTGTCGGAGTTATCGGTATTCGCTAGCGAAAAATAACTTGGCAGTTATTAATAACCGTTAACGATAACGGTTATCAAAGAATAACTGGAACTGTGATAACGGTTACTCCAGAATAACCGTTTGGCCCACCTCTACCGCTTACAAACGTGGAGGGGGTGGCGCGCCAGCCTGACAGAGCCAATTCGTGCGCCTACGTGTCATCTTTGCCCTGACCTGCAAACTTGGTCTCTGCTAAACTTGTTCACGCTTGGTGGTTGGTACTACCCTATCACAGAACGACCATTCATGAAGTGTCACAATCTCTGCATAAAGCTTTCTGCTAGTTCACACACTCCCTCATTTATACCGTCCAGGCCGCACAAAGGAAACGTAAATGGGAAACGTGGTACACAACAGAAAAAAATTCAATAAATAACACTGTTTAGTCCATTCTCTCCATTTGGACACCAGCTGAGGTATTACCTACAAGAGAAGAAATTCTTGCTAATAATTTCTGCATGCTAGAAATTTAATAAAACATTGGAATGGTACAACAAGTTCCGTTTCACAATGTGCGATACGCATACATTTTTGATTGCAAACCTACAAACTCCCCAACTGGCAATCCATTCGCCTCGTCTTTCATATGGCCAATAATCTTCTTTTCTGTGGAACAATACCATAAGAAGTGTCGACTGTGTATGAGGACATGTCAGATTCATTACCATGGTACCCCATTACTTCATACAGATTTCAGTTCTTCACCCAATGGATGAAGCTATCTGTATCTATATAAAGTATCTTTGGATCTGTGAAACGAATTTTCGCAAACTCATAATGAAAGTGGTAGATGTGGTGTTTGGATAAGTCTAGTATACACATCCCCACACAAATTGGCTTTGTAATCTCTACTGCAGTCTTCGCCATCTCCAAAGCAACGAAGTTGTCATTGAATATGCTGACCTACTTAAAATTTGGTGCGGCAGTGCGTTTTCTTTCGCCATAACACGCATCCAATTTGGTTCTAATCAAAATTTCACACCGTTCCCTCAAGTCCTTCATTGTTATGCTGAAAACTGGATTATTCATTAATTTATAAAAATCGTTCGCAGAAGCTCTCTGTCTCATATGCAAATCCATACACTGCTTCAACCAGGGGGACTGCTTGAGGGAGATAGTCCGATTGATTCTAACCAGCTCCATCCCCAAGCTGAGACACTGCTGGAGACTGCTATAATGAATAATATCTCTCCGCTTATTTCCCAGCGTTGTCATCAGTGTTGGGGTAGAGCCTCCTAACGGTACTAGTTGTTCTGGATGCAGAGGCAAACTGGCGTGCACAGCATGCAGACTAATAGGCTATGTGAATTCTGCCTCCACCACATACCACACATCAGTATCAGCCACCAAGCCCCCCTTGATTTTTCCACCAAATCCCTAGCATTCGTCTACAGACGCCCTTCGAAACTAACCAATTGGCTGAGATTGTTGCATGACACGCCCATATGAGTTATTTACATCCAGGTACATGATGTAACTCGAATCAAGGGATGCGATGAACCTGTCACCCATTCATTGGTAATTGGCCTTGGTGTGCCTATGGACTCATTGGCAAAGTCCCCCACTGACTCCTTGTTCAAACAAAAGAAGCATGTCGGGATCGGTGAATAGTTCGATACTGTCTTCGCTTTCTTGAGCATAACGTCCCAAAACAACCCAGGTGCTATGTAATAGAAGATGGAATCCAGAGAATGTGTGGTCATGCATGGACTCTGGATTTTCTCGAAAACGTCCGCAAGCAAGCACATGTCTGTGCCCATGTAAAGCTGTGTATACTCTCCTAAAGTGGAGATGTTGAATTCCCACCAGACATTCACAGCTTGCTTATACTCTATATGCGATAAGGTATTGCCTGTGAGGTTGCTGGAGAATACAGTTATGTCAGGTAGCCTGGTTTCGTTAGGTTTTCGCAAACTATCCAGATACTCCTATGGAAAAACGGCCTTTCTAGTCACAAGTGGAAAATTTTCATCTTCAGGAAATGAAGATCGAGTGATGTGCATATCCTCTGAAGGTAGAGTTTCACAAGTTTCTGGAGTGATGCTTGTGTAAAACGTAGTGAGTCAATGAGGTGAAGCATAATTGTTGGCGTCAATCGTTTGGAGAATTAAATATATTTATTGACGCTCTCAGGCAGGACACAAACCTGATTTTTCCCCAACTCGAAATCAGTCACGTGCTCAACAAGAAAGTGAGTGTCATACCATCTTAAATCATGGAAGAAAACGGGTATGTGCCATGGTAAATGGTATTCAAATTGAATGTGGTGTGGCCTGCACCATGGAACTTCCCTGTAAGCTGACAGTTGATCCTACGAGGAGTTCCCACTTTTCTTTCTAATGGCAGCCCACAAATATGACAGTCACCCACATTATTTTACAAATGCTCATTCTCCTTCGATATGGTCATGGGAACAATGTTGCTGTAAAGCTTATCAACCTGCCATGAAAGTTTTTCGAGTTCAGTGAGATTGGTGCAAAACACGCCTGATCCTTCTGATTTATGATATTAATGCATGCCTTCTTATCATCTATATCGTTAGGTACCTTTATATAGCTAGATCCTCCATTTAGTGGACCACAGACATGTGTATGGATGTCCAGGACTAGTTCAAAAAATGGCTCTGAGCACTATGGGACTCAACTGCTGAGGTCATTAGTCCCCTAGAACTTAGAACTAGTTAAACCTAACTAACCTAAGGACATCACATACATCCATGCCCGAGGCAGGATTCGAACCTGCGACCGTAGCGGTCTCGCGGTTCCAGACTGCAGCGCCAGAACCGCGCGGCCACTTCGGCCGGCCCAGGACTAGTATTTGGCTAAGTGCTTTAGCTGACCCCCTAACTTCCATCTCGGAAAACTGGGCCAGTGTAACTCTCATGGTGGATTCACGAAACCACTTGGTGACTGATGCGCTCCGCATTATCATGACATCACCCCCTCCACAAAGATAATGAAGATTTGTCTCTTCAACGCCAGAGGCAACTTTGGCAAGGAGGGTGCGACAGTTCAATACACAGCACTGCACCACATTTAATGGCATAAGGATTATTGACAACCTTGAGGATGTCCATTTCCACGTTAAGAGGACATGATATAAAAATCAAACAGGGTTGTGGTACTGTCCTGCCAGATTCTCAATTCTAGTGAACATGATTCACTCCTCAAAGATGTCCACAATCACCGAGTATTCTAACTGCAGAATGGTACCATTGATCTGATGTCCTTGACTAAAAGGATGAGAGAGGGAATTGCCGCTAGCCACAGGATTGTTGCTATAATTAATTCTATAACTGCAACCAGTTGACGGCGATGACGAAGCAGAATGGAGCTGAGGGATATGTGCCGCACCTTGCGAGATCGGCGAGAACGAGATGGTGGAGGAGGAACAGCAGGAGACGCTGCTGTACTGGGCGAGTGCGAGTAGCCTGGCAGCAGCAGCTGCTAATGCTGCAGCCCATGCCCACTTGCCAGAGAGATGGTGGCCCCTAGATGCCAGAGTTGTGCAGGGGTGGCAGCGGGAGCAGTAGTGATGTTGGCAGCAGTGGCGGTGGCTTCCTGCACTGCGACTAGCGGCGCCCTTGCCTGCGATACATGCCTCACCGGGCCCTGCTTTGGCGAAGCAGGCTTCGCCGCCCCCAGTACCTGCGCCAAAACGTATTGCAGGAATTGTTCCTCTGGTGCAGCCACTATAGAAGAGAGAGAGAGAATAACTAAAATTAAGTACAACTTCCAGATATCACCAGCTGCTGTTGTTCAAAGCACAGAAAGAATACAGATTATTATTATTTGTAAGCAGAATGACTACATGTATATAAATTACCTATTTCGCTGTGGCTCCTTGGCATCTCTCTCAGGTCATCCAACACATCTTTAAGGCAGCGAAGGTTTGTTTCCATCTCGTCCACCCACTGTGGCATTTTGTTCTCATCTGAATTGGGGAAGAGCCATCTATCCCTCTCAATGATATCACCTAAAAACACAGACAAATTTTTTAATAATAAAAACATATACATACGCAAAAAAACTATGAGAAAAAAAAATATTTTTTAGAATACGCACTTACAGGAGATCTGCAATGGCTCCTGCTTATCCTCGACACACACCCCTGCCTGTTCCTCTTCTCTTGTCAGGAAATTGTCTACAACAACAATGACAAAGAATATTCACCATATTACATATATGGTGAAATTTTTATCAAACAGCAACATATTATATATACACAGTACTATGAAGAAGAAGAGTACATGTACTACTTACATTGCTGATGCTGTGCTGTTATTGGCTTTCAGCAGCCTGCTCACCAATTATATATTGAAAATATGCTGAAACAATAAGACAGTATGTTTTCAACACTGCTAAATTCTTGGTGAAAAGTTACAGTTATCGAATTTGATTTTCTAAATCATGTACAACATTAAAGACTCACTGACTGACCACTAAATAACAGCATGATACTACTTATGTGAAGGAGAATATATATACTACTTATGACATTGTTGCTGCCATTGCAACCTATCTGCCTCCAGCTTGTTCACAATTTGGCGGATTTATGAATGAACAATTAGATGAAATGTATCTAATATAGCTATTATGAAATTATTAGTGGAAGAAGAAGTTACAGTTGCTGATTTGAATATTAACTTACCAGGTAATTCCTATTGCATTGGACGTTTACCGCCGCTGGCACTGCTGCTGCTATTGCCTGATGCCGCTGCAGAATGCTTCATGTTGGTGCAGAGAAGACGATGACAAAGGAAACAAGACTACTAACACACGAGAGGGGAATCAAACCGAGCCTATGCAACTGCAAACAAGAACAGAATGAGGCCGTGGGTGGAGGGGGTAGGGTTTATATGGACTCAAGGTCTGCCCACTAATTTGGTGGGAAACAATCAGAAATCAGCATTCGGGGATACCTTGGTCGGCAGGTTTGGAAGGGTTGGTTCACACATGCACAAACACAATGTAGGCAGTTGAGGTGGCAAAGGATGCCACTGCAAACAAAGAGGACCATGGCTATGGGGTGATCTGGCTACTAGATGGTCACAAAAAAATGAATACAGTATTCTGAGACACCACGATCTGCTGGTTTGGACTGGTTGGTTGGAATTCCCCCAAGTGTAGTATGTAAAAGGAAGTAGCCATTCGAGGTGTGCTAATACTGTAAGACAGCTGGTGGTCTTTCACAGAGCAGTGCAGCAGCCGACAGTAGTCACAGGCCCGAGCAGGTGTAGAGCAGCCTCTCGGCTAATTTGGACACCGCCGTGTGGTGCAGCCCAACAAAGTGACTGGTGCATGGGCATGCAAAGACACATTGTCCCAGCTGCCCTAGGTCCTGTCACATCTACCCTGCAGTTGGTGCAAAGATGTGATTAGAAGATTTTTAACAGTGTAATTACGAGTTATATTGATGTCGATTTCGTGACGGTATTCCTTGCATGATCGGAAAAAATATTTATTTAGTTACTTCTTTTCGATATATTTTACAAGACCTGCATCTTCCAAAACAGCAGACAATAATGAGCTTTTCCCACCAAATAAAAGAAAGATCCAAGCCTTGTGAACTGAATTTTATAAATAAACAGTATAACAATTGCTATGTAATTTACATTGATCTGAATTTGGTATTGTAAGCACACACTGAATCTTTTTCCCACCAATTTCCAGATGGAGGAGGAGAGGGGGGCTTCAGGATTTAGCAGAGGGGGGGGGGGGATAGGAAATTTATAGATTTAATTAATCAGTCAATTAATTTTGATACCAAAGGTGTATCTTCGAAGGGATTTCCCAAAGGGATGAGAGATGGAGAGGTGGGGGAGGGGGTTTCTCAAAAGGACTGACTATCTCCAGGGGGTCGTAAATCAGGTTAAGGAGAAGGGGAGGGGTTACATGAAAAACCTCTTAGCTGAACAATAAGATAAGTGAAGGGGGTCATAAATCAGTCAAGTTTGCCCCTAAGTGTTTGCTTGCCTTCAAATTATGCAACCTGCTATTAACAAAATGCGCAAAAATGATGGTTGCACTACTACTAACATTTGCCGTATGGCGCTCAGTAACGTTCTGGAGGGAAAATAAGAATACCTGAAAACTGACAGGTGTACAAAATAAACCGTCCAGACTCTCTTAAGATGGAGGAAAGCTTATAAATTCTGTTCTGTCTGCATTCACTTTAATTATTTACATGTAAACTACGTGGAGATTCTTAACACTGACTCCAACAAAGACAATATAAGTATTACACAGAAGCACTATATGAAAGCTGGAGAAACACATATTTCTCAATTCAGGACATTGCTCTCTACAATAGGTCTGCATCTGACGTTTAAGCTCGCTGGAATTGCTCGGTGCATGTAGTTTCACGTTAAGTCCGTCAGATGTCAATACGACCGCTTTGGACTGAGAGGGCAACCGCACTCGACTTCCACGACTCTCGTTCGACCGTCGCACTCCCGAATTGCCAGGCCATCTGCTATAGTTACCCAAGTAGGATTATGGCGCCTGAACTTGGGATGAAGGAGGTAGTGAAAGCGAAATTTGATTCGAAATAACATGTCCTGAGTGCGAAAGACAGTGGTTGAAACAATGTTTGGAACAGATTTTCATTGGTGACTTACGGGGATGTTAGCTACATGTACTTTACGGAGCAAGTGCTCTGCTCTCCTGTCTTACAGATCCGCTACCACACATCTGAAGGCACATATCTGCAGAACACGACAAAGTTTATGTTCTGAAGCAATAGCAGTTTCAGTGAAAGCTACAGTAATTGAGAAGGTGTGTAGAAATGTGTGCCAGATGCCACTGTCCATTTGCATTAACATTACGTGTAGGATTTCTTTCTTTGTGTCAGGAGGTTGTAAATGTCGGTTTAGAACTGGGACATTTAGACGTTTCCAACATTTTGCCTCATCTTGTGATAGTAGCACGAAACAGTGAAATAAAAGCCGATGAAATTCGAGCCAGTATGACGTCCAGCAAAATCGGGGCCATAGTCGTGAATGCATGATGTACAGTGGGTATATGGACCGATACATATCGGAAAGTGTGTTACCTGTCTATTTCTGAGCACTTTGCTTAGCAAGATTAGGCACTGCAAAATACGGTATTGGTGACAACTCATTTTTCTCAGAAGAAAAAAAAATATGCCGAATTTATTAAGAACTACATTGAGGAAACATTATTCGGATTGTTAGGGGTAAATCCTTAGAATTTTAATAAGATTTGCCACTGATCAAGGCACCAATATATGAAAGGTACTGGAATCCCTTCAGCATTATGCATGCATTACACGTGTTTTGATAAATGGGCTTGGAGTGGTTTATCCAACGACTTGTGCTGCTAAAGATAGAGCCCGTTTCACGAAGAAAACTGGTGACGTGAATTCGATGTAGACATGCTTGAAGCAAGAAACGGAGCGTAAGTGGAACGCTTTGTTTAGAATGCTACACTATGTAGTAAGGCAGTGCTACAAAATCATGGAACTGCCTCCGGAGATAGGCGTCTCTGAAAAACTTACTGGTTACGCCAAAAACACTGCGAAAAAATTCGTGACATTTTAGAGCCATTCAAACATGCAATACGAATGCTGGAAGGTGACATTTTTCCAACAATTCAGTTTGTTTTATTATGGATGGATAAATTGAAAAGCCATTGTAATATAGGGCCCAGAGATACAGAGGTACACACGTTTAGATTACTGCAGCACACCGCCTGTCCAGCAAATGGAAACTGCGCTCGTTTGCAAAACGCTGGTTTTAGTGTCAACGGTATTTTGGCAGCACAGTACAACGGTGGTATAATCAGCTATTAACTGTCGATACTACGAGTACTGAAACATCGCTGCCTCAGTCTCGCAAATGAGAGTCGAAATTCCGACGCTGCACAGGATAGTAACAGTTCTGAGGTCACCCTTCCGATTTTAGGGAACGATATCTGCTTCTGATAGAGATGAGACGTTAAATATCGTGCGTCAAATGTGTGATCATATATCAGTTACTGATAAGCTAGAACCAAATTAAAGCGTGGACGTAATAGCCAAAAATATTTATTTATTTTTGTTGAGAGAATGTCAGCCACACACAGCAGCCAAAAAATGAAGTCTCTTTTTTCGGAATGACTAGATTGTGGGCCACGTCTCACTCAGTTCAACCAGAATGGGTAGTCGTGAAGACGAAGATCCGCTTGAGGGGTGAAAGCGTAACCGTAGTCTCTTTCCCACACCAAATTTAACAAGAACAATGTTTTGTAGCCCAGCCTCAAATGTGAATAGCAAAAGAAACAACTTCACTGCGATTTGGGACGTTATTTCGAATGGACGAAGCAAAATTGATCCGGAACGAGTCGATTCATTGTAATTACACCAAAAGGGAATAATTTGGAGACAATTTCGTTCTTGTTAGATTTCTAATTTGTTAGGTTGTCAAGTACACATACATACAGTTGAATCGATAAAGCAGATGGTGTTACAAAAAACAGCAATGTGATTTTTCATTATGAGACCGACGAATGTTGGTAGTTGCATAGTTTTCCAGTGAAACTCCAAATCGTTTCCAAATTTTCGTTACTACATAAAGCTATTTCCTCTTATGGATCATAATGGTGTCGCTATTAGACACTACCGCCGTGGAATATACGTCTACAGCATAACTAAAGTGATAGGTCCGTCAGCTGGTGGGAGTATGTAAGAAGTGACACCAGGTGGCAGACACACAGAGCTGCTACTACAGTGAAGGGCCAACGAAGTTGGTACACATGCCTAAAATCGTGTATGGCCCCCGAGAGCACCCAAAAGTGCCGCAGCACGACGTGGCATGGAATCGACTAATGTCTGAGGTAGTGCTGGAGGGAACTGACACCACGAATCCTGCAGGCCTGTCCATAAATATGTAAGAGCACGAGGGCGTAGAGATCTCTTTTGCACAGCACGTTGCAAGGCATCCCAGGTATGCCCAATAACGTTCATGTCTGGGGTGTTTGGTGGACAGTGGAAGTGTTTAACCTCAGGAGAGTGTTCCTGGAGCCACTGTGTAGCACTTCTGGACGTGTGGGGTGTCGCATTGTCCTGCTGGAATTGCCCAAGTCCGTCGGAATGCACAATGGACATGAACGGATGTAGGTGATCAGACATGATTATTACGTACGATGTGTGTTATGACCTTAGGTTAGTTAGGTTTAAGTAGTTCTAAGTTCTAGGGGACTGATGACCTCAGATGTGCTCAGAGCCATTTGAACCATTTTTGAAAAGGGGGACATAAGAAACACAGCAAATGAAGATGATGGGGTTTAAAATATACACTAATACGGGGAAATGCACAGAGGGGACAATTAAAAAGTCGACATGAAGTTAAAAGAACACAGCTGGCAATTCGTAGCGCACTTAAAATCGCAGGATTCAAACACAAGTTAAAAGTCGGCCACAAAATCACATAGAGCGAGACACTTAAAAAACAAAACCACTGGAAATGACGGAACATTCACAAAGAATAAAAACCGCTGGTAGGGACCTGCCGAGGGACTGGAGGTCGGAGAAGAGGGAAAAAGAGGGGAGGGGGACGGGGGAAACACTGTGCCAGACACTTGTTGTATTATATAGGCGTTGCCGACCGCAGCGCCGTATTCTGCCTGTTTACGTATCTCTGTATTAGAGTACGCATGCCTATACCAGTTTCTTTGGCGCTTCAGTGTATGACGGTCGCTACAGCAGCGTGACGAGCGCGTCAGACTGGGTGGCCTCTTCCCCGTACATCCGACGGCGCATCGTTCGACCACGGTCTGCCCGCTTCGAGTGTTCGTACTCGGGCAAGTCATGTCCGCGCGCTGTGGGCTCGAGCGAGTTTGAGCGAGCGAAACGCCCCATTTGCAGACCTCCATCTACAGTACCACCAAATGTAGACAACGCCGAATTAGGACTGGTAACCCCAAACAATGTTATTCCTCGAGTTAATGTGTTACATGTGCAAAAGCTGGAGTATATGTCTAGAATAAATGCCGTGAAATGAAATGATCGTATGGCATTGTTGGCCAGGAGGTCCTATTCGGGTTCGGCCGCCAAGTACAAGTCTTATTTCAGTCGGCGCTACATTGGGCGACATGCACCTGATGATGAGGACAACACAACACCCAGTCCACGAGCGGAGAAAATCCCCAACCCACCCAGGAATCGAACCCGGGCCCAGTGCATGGGAGGCAAACAAGTTACCACCCAGCTAAGCAGGCGGACAATAAATGCCGTAAAGGATGAATATAAGCTGCAACAGGAAAAAGCGGCAGTTATTACAGATGTGCAGGCGCGGTTTACATAGCGCTTCAAATACAGCGTACGTAGATATTATTTATTTATTTAATAGTATGGCTAGGGCCCCCTCGGGCAGGCCGTTCGCTGGGTGCCGGTCTTTCAATTTGACGCCACTTCGGCGACCTGCAGTCGATGAGGATGATAGGATGATGATGGGACAGCACAACACCAAGTCTCTGGCCGGAGAAAATTCCCCGACTCAGCCGGGAATCGAACCCGGGTCCAGAGGATTGACAATCCGTCACGCTGACCATCCAGCTGCCGGGGGCGGACATATCTGACTACGATTAGGGAGTACAGAATATATGAAACTGCAATAGGAGCAATGGAGACTGGTCACGTATTGGAGTACCGGCCGAAATCAGTGGAATCGAGAGCGTGTACTACATTAAAGGATACACGAAATATCTGTTTATAAAGCTCCACACCTTTTGGAGCAGCTTTTAAATGGATGGTTACGTTGTTTCCTAAAAATTTTACGGCCTCGATGACGTGCACTTAGCAACAGAACCACGTTCTCAGAGTTTAAAACTGATGGCGTGGATAACGTGTCTATGACTCAGGGTCATGTCCCACCGTGACTGTGCACGGTGTCTCAACACTATCGGTTGAAGACTGAGCGTTAAATTAAGGTTTAATGCCTGACAGTTATTATCATAACCTTAGTCTGCCTGGCCACTTGCTACGTCGAATTCCTCCAGAGTTTATATTCACCCTGATATAAGGAACAGATGTACTTACATGATATAAATCGGGTCTCTAACATTAATAAAGAACTTTGCAGAACTTTGTTTTTCTTAGTAGCAAGATTGCCCAGTAATAACCAGAAACGAAAGCAGTCGGCCATTGGTCTTGTCTTCTTTCTCCTCCTACCTAGTAGCTGAGGGATGTTTAGCGCTTTGGGGGAATCCAACTTGATACTTCCCACCACTGCAGAAGACAGATTGGTTGTGTGAAGTCTCCTTTTATACACTAAGGAACTAATATGTCGGCACTCTGTTGAGTTACAAACTCACAGTATCTCTTCCGAACATTTTGAATACTGCTTAGAGGCGTATCTTAAATTTCCACAGTCCTTTCTGTTCTCAGGAAGAGAGTTCTGCTAGGTTGTAAGCTGGCAAGCAGCCATTCGCTTAATATTGTGGGAGTTACATGTCTTCCTATTCACGTACTTCTGTTCTTGCCTACAATCAGCGTCTATGCAGGATTGTACGAGGTGCATTCAAGTTCTAAGGCCTCCGATTTTTTTTCTCCGGACTGGAAAGAGATAGAGACATGCGCATTGTTTTAAAATGAGGCCACGTTCATTGTTAATACGTCCCAGAGATGGCAGCACCATATGGCAGATGGAATTTTACCGCCAGTGGCGAAAATGAGAACTGTTTTAAATACTTAAAATGGCGACGTTTTCCTCACTTGAACAGTGTGCACTCATTCGTTTTCTGAATTTGCGTGGTGTGAAACCAATTGAAATTCATCGACAGTTGAAGGAGACATGTAGTGATGGAGTTATGAATGTGTCGAAAGTGCGTTCGTGGGTGCGACAGTTTAATGAAGGCAGAACATCGTGTGACAACAAACCGAAACAACCTCGGGCTCACACAATCCGGTCTGACGACATGATCGAGAAAGTGGAGAGAATTGTTTTGGGGGATCGCCGAATGACTGTTGAACAGATCGCCTCCAGAGTTGGCATTTCTGTGGGTTCTGTGCACACAATCCTGCATGACGACCTGAAAATGCGAAAAGTGTCATCCAGGTGGGTGCCACGAATGCTGACAGACGACCACATGGCTGCCCGTGTGGCATGTTGCCAAACAATGTTGACGCGCAACGACAGCATGAATGGGACTTTCTTTTCGTCGGTTGTGAGAATGGCTGAGACGTGGATGCCATTTTTCAATCCAGAAACAAAGCGCCAGTCAGCTCAATGGAAGCACACAGATTCACCGCCACCAAAAAAATTTCGGGTAACCGCCAGTGCTGAAAAAATGATGGTGTCCATGTTGTGGGACAGCGAGGGCGTAATCCTTAGCCATTGCGTTCCAAAGGGCACTACGGTAACAGGTGCATCCTACGAAAATGTTTTGAAAAACAAATTCCTTCCTGCACTGCAACAAAAACGTCCGGGAAGGGCTGCGCCTGTGCTGTTTCACCAAGACAACGCACCCGCACATGGAGCTAACGTTACGCAACAGTTTCTTCGTGATAACAACTTTGAAGTGATTCCTCATGCTCCCTACTCACCTGACCTGGCTCCTAGTGACTTTTGTCTTCTTCCAACAATGAAAGACACTCTCTGTGGCCGCACATTCACCAGCCGTGCTGCTATTGCCTCAGCGATTTTCCAGTGGTCAAAACAGGCTCCTAAAGAAGCCTTCGCCGCTGCCATGGAATCATGGCGTCAGCGTTGTGAAAATTGTGTACGTCTGCAAGCCGATTACGTCGAGAAGTAACGCCAGTTTCATCGATTTCGGGTGAGTAGTTAATTAGAAAAAAAATCGGAGGCCTTAGAACTTGAATGCACCTCGTATTTACTAGTCTTATACCATCGCTGCAAACTAATAATATTGTCGGTTTTATTTGCGTAAGTATCGTGTTGTGGTGGGTTAATAGTAATGTTTTGGCTTTCTGCCGTTGAAACCATACATATATATGCCATGTTTGTCACTATTATTAATGCGCGGATAAGATTTCATAGCAAGTATTGTAGTGACGGCGTGTGTCTCGGAATGCTACGAATGATACGAAATTACGTTAATAACGATGGTCATGCATATGAGGGAAAAAAGAAGATGTATTTATCACGAAACACTATTGAGAGAAAATACATTCAACGTGGACTGTGGTTCCATCAAGTATTTGGCATAGCGAAGATACGAGAAGACCTAATGTAGATTTGTGAAGCATATTATGGATACAGTTTCGCTTGCAGGAATGCACTTCGTTATGTAGGACAGAAGTGGCTTACAGAAAACACTTATTAGACAGATCCTTTTTAAAAGTCTTCATACGACAGCCTGAGATGTTCCGGATTACTGAAGGAGAGGTACTTTATTCGTCATTGAATCACAGGATGGTCAACAAGAAGCCTCTGTGGCCTGTGATTATAACTGAGAAACGGATGTGTTACAATGATACGCAAATTTTCAAATCAGTAAGACTGATGCCTAGCGGCAGTAATATGTTATTAATGCTTCATTTTGCTCTAGAGTTAGGGCCTCTTTGCGATACTGAGTCCACTGCTCGCTTCTTTCCTTAGCGTGGGAAGCGGGCTGCCCTGCTTGCTTGCGGACCGGCCCCGGCACGCGAGTGATCCGCGTGTGCCAGGGATCTTCGCCCGAGCCAGCAAGCAGCCTCAGTTATCTCTCTCCTTGCAGGCAGCTGGTGAGGGCAAGACGCACGTATGTTGTTTAAATAAAATGAGTCTCATGTCCAATACTATGACATGGGAACCATAGTGGTGTGCCTACAGCTATGGAGGGGCAGACGACCTGTCGCGTAACGTTGATTCTGTGATGTATGATCTGAGGAGAACATAGTAAGTGCGTATTGTTCTGCGAGACTGTGCTCCTTGTTTCCAGGTGGAGACTGCAGCAGCAAAAATCTTTTCTTAGCCTAACCTGTTGACAGAGTCGCCTCAGAAGTATTTTGTTTTTAAATGAAGCGTCAGTGCTATGGCTGGGGAGATACGTAGTGGTTCACAGAACCAGGTATGATGCGACAGTCAGAACTACGCAGGTAGAAATAGAATGAGGTCCGACGGGTGATGTGTTTCTGTGACGAATAATGCAGGGAAAACATGGGTAGTGTGTATTATCTTGCCATGCTGTGCTTCGAGTATATCGGTGTTGTTTGTATTAGAGTAATGATAAATACACACCTGGAAATTGAAATAAGAACACCGTGAATTCATTGTCCCAGGAAGGGGAAACTTTATTGACACATTCCTGGGGTCAGATACATCACATGATCACACTGACAGAACCACAGGCACATAGACACAGGCAACAGAGCATGCACAATGTCGGCACTAGTACAGTGTATATCCACCTCTCGCAGCAATGCAGGCTGCTATTCTCCCATGGAGACGATCGTAGAGATGCTGGATGTAGTCCTGTGGAACGGCTTGCCATGCCATTTCCACCTGGCGCCTCAGTTGGACCAGCGTTCGTGCTGGACGTGCAGACCGCGTGAGACGACGCTTCATCCAGTCCCAAACATGCTCAATGGGGGACAGATCCGGAGATCTTGCTGGCCAGGGTAGTTGACTTACACCTTCTAGAGCACGTTTGGTGGCACGGGATACATGCGGACGTGCATTGTCCTGTTGGAACAGCAAGTTCCCTTGCCGGTCTAGGAATGGTAGAACGATGGGTTCGATGACGGTTTGGATGTACCGTGCACTATTCAGTGTCCCCTCGACGATCACCAGTGGTGTACGGCCAGTGTAGGAGATCGCTCCCCACACCATGATGCCGGGTGTTGGCCCTGTGTGCCTCGGTTGTATGCAGTCCTGATTGTGGCGCTCACCTGCACGGCGCCAAACACGCATACGACCATCATTGGCACCAAGGCAGAAGCGACTCTCATCGCTGAAGACGACACGTCTCCATTCGTCCCTCCATTCACGCCTGTCGCGACACCACTGGAGGCGGGCTGCACGATGTTGGGGCGTGAGCGGAAGACGGCCTAACGGTGTGCGGGACCGTAGCCCAGCTTCATGGAGACGGTTGCGAATGGTCCTCGCCGATACCCCAGGAGCAACAGTGTCCCTAATTTGCTGGGAAGTGGCGGTGCGGTCCCCTACGGCACTGCGTAGGATCCTACGGTCTTGGCGTGCATCCGTGCGTCGCTGCGGTCCGGTCCCAGGTCGACGGGCACGTGCACCTTCCGCCGACCACTGGCGACAACATCGATGTACTGTGGAGACCTCACGCCCCACGTGTTGAGTAGCCCGCATCTCGTGGTCGTGCGGTAGCGTTCTCGCTTCCCACGCCCGGGTTCCCGGGTTCGATTCCCGGCGGGGTCAGGGATTTTCTCTGCCTCGTGATGGCTGGGTGTTGTGTGCTGTCCTTAGGTTAGTTAGGTTTAAGTAGTTCTAAGTTCTAGGGGACTTATGACCACAGCAGTTGAGTCCCATAGTGCTCAGAGCCATTTGAACCATTTGAACCACGTGTTGAGCAATTCGGCGGTACGTCCACCCGGCCTCCCGCATGCCCACTATACGCCCTCGCTCAAAGTCCGTCAACTGCACATACGGTTCACGTCCACGCTGTCGCGGCATGCTACCAGTGTTAAAGACTGCGATGGAGCTCCGTATGCCACGGCAAACTGGCTGACACTGACGGCGGCGGTGCACAAATGCTGCGCAGCTAGCGCCATTCGACGGCCAACACCGCGGTTCCTGGTGTGTCCGCTGTGCCGTGCGTGTGATCATTGCTTGTACAGCCCTCTCGCAGTGTCCGGAGCAAGTATGGTGGGTCTGACACACCGGTGTCAATGTGTTCTTTTTTCCATTTCCAGGAGTGTAAATCTTGCACTGTGATTTACTGAGAGAATCATGACGTTGTAAAATATGGGTAAAGATTGTGAGAGTATTTACTTATCTGCTGGTGCCTCGAATCACGTGGTAGAATTCAAGTGACGCAATATCTTATAGCCGCACCGTCCTGCTCCAGAGTGTCCTTTTAGGTAGAGTGTGAAAGCCATTACCGCTAGTTACTCATGGCTAGTGCCACTGTATTATCGAGCAGTTGGATCTGCATGGGTGTGGTCTCTGCTGGTACCTCAACTAATCTAATAGACCTCAAGTGACGTTACTTTGGGGTGGCAGTCTCTGTTCAGCTAGCTTGCCGATGGAAAATATGGATAAAAATTGTGGAATTTGCTTACATATCTACCTACACCTTGAATGGCGTATTAGTTCTTGAGGGACCAAATTTGTTATAGCCAAACACAGTCTGATCCCCCCCACCCCCACCCCCACATGCCGCCATGCTCCAGACTGTCCTTTTAGCTGGAGCGTAACAGCAATTAATGCTTGTAATTCGTGCCTGTTACCATAATATTGTCGAATGGTCTGCAGCTTCACTCGAAACTGACACACAACTGCAGTGGAGAACACCAAATAATAGTAACAATAATGCAGCATTCGCATTGCGTTATTATCCCACACGCTTATGATTTTTTGTCGACCTACAGCACTGTGTGTATTGGCGTTGCCGCTCATGACAGGTACAGAAATATTAATTAATTAATTTACAACTAGATGTCCACACCACTGGTGCATCATCAAAGGTAGGGAAGTACTATTTTTTTTTCAACTACTTGCCCACACCACAGGTACCACATCACAACCGACAGACGATAATACACTACTGGCCATTAAAATTGCTACACCAAGAAGAAATGCAGATGATGAACGGGTATTCATTGGACAAATATATTATACTAGAACTGACATGTGATTACATTTTCACGCAATTTGGGTGCATAGATCCTGAGAAATCAGTATCCAGAACAACCATCTCTGGCCGTAATAACCGCCTTGATACGCCTGGGCATTGAGTCAAACAGAGCTTGGATGGCGTGTACAGGTACAGCTGCCCATGCAGCTTCAACACTATACCACAGTTCATCTAGAGTAGTGACTGGCGTATTCTGACGAACCAGTTGCTCGGCCACCATTGACCAAACGTTTTCAATTGGTGAGAGATCTGGAGAATGTGCTGGCCAGGGCAGCAGTCGAACATTTTCTGTATCCAGAAAGGCCCGTACAGGACCTGCAACATGCGGTCGTGCATTATCCTGCTGAAACGTAGGGTTTCGCAGGGATCGAATGAAGGGTAGAGCCACGGGTCGTAACAAATGTGAAATGCAACGTCCACTGTTCAAAGCGCCGTCAATGCGAACAAGAAGTGACCGAGACGTGTAACCAATGGCACTGCATGCCATACGCCGGGTGATACGCCAGTATGGCGATGGCGAATACACGCTTCCAATGTGCGTTCACCGCGATGTCGCCAAACACGGATGCAACCAGCATGATGCTGTAAACAGAACCTGGATTCATCCGAAAAAATGACGTTTTGCCATTCGTGTACCCAGATTCGTCGTTGAGTACACCATCGCAGGCGCTCCTGTCTGTGATGCAGCGTCAAGGGTAACCGCAGCCATGGTCTCCGAGCTGATAGTCCGTGCTGCTGCAAACGTCGTCGAACTGTTCGTGCAGATAGTTGTTGTCTTGCAAACGTCCCCATCTGTTGACTCAGGGATCGAGACGTGGCTGCACGATCCGTTACAGCCATGCGGATAAGATGGCTGTCATCTAGACTGCCAGTGATACGAGGCCATTGGGATCCAGCACGGCGTTCCGTATTGCCCTCCTAAACCCACTGATTCCATATTCTGCTAACAGTCATTGGATCTCGACCAACGCGATACGACAAACCGCAATCGCGATAGGCTACAATCCGACCTTTATCAAAGTCGGAAACGTGATGGTACGCATTTCTCCTCCTTACACGAGGCATCACAACAACGTTTCACCAGGCAGCACCGGTCAACTGCTGTTTGTGTATGAGAAATCGGCTGGAAACTTTCTTCATGTCAGCACGTTGTAGGTGTCGCCACCAGCGCCAACCTTGTGTGAATGCTCTGAAAAGCTAATCATTTGCATATCACAGCATCTTCTTTTAATGGCCAGTAGTGTATTTTCAACTACCTGCTTACCACTGCGTGCTGGCAAGAAAGTTAACTGCAGGCAATGTAACTCGTAACTGGCTCGACTATATTGCCGATGCTCCATGCTCTAACGTCGTGCTGCTGCTGCTGCTGGAAGCAACACTGCTGAGAAACAATTATAACAGCAATAATATCAATCTGAAACAATAATAAACAATTATAATAGCAACAATATCACCAATAAATTTCACAAATAATACTTAATTGCTGCTTGCTGTTGCTCAAACTGACTATTTTTGGAATTTTACGAATTTATGTGGCTATTGCTACTGATGGTGCTATACGACGACCGGCGCTGGTGCCGTCCAACAAGTCAGCAGTATGAACTGCTACCCCACCAGGATTCTGGGCTCAGGAGCGTCATTGGTCGAAAGACAGAGATACTCAAACGCTATTGGACCTCTCCGAAACACAAAGCGGAAAGGGAAGAGGGAGAGAGGGGGCAAAGAGGGAAGAAGTAAGAGGAGAGCAGACAGAGAGCGCTATTACATAACAGACAAATTAGAGACCAATTAATCAAGGTTTAATCTTATCGGGGGTCAGGGGTCATGATCGTAATTTAGATAAAAATGTCCCAGCTCTCTACCTTTCATGTTACTACTATTTTCACGCCATTACCATGGGATTTTCGCTGTAGAAGGGTCCTTTGAATCGTTTTTAGTCCTGTATTTGGCGATTAATATAGAATGGAGCGTATTTTGTTTGCTGCTTAAGGTGATATTTAGATTTTGTACAATTTTTTGGCTCCACAGTTCTGATTTTTATTTTAGTATTTGTTCTGTGTGCTTAGTCGCATCAATGTAAATTTGTATTTCTTCTGGAATATGCATTAATTGTCCTTTTGGAGGCGTTACTCACAATTATGAGATTTCTATTTATATTTACTGTGGACTGTTTATTGTCTCTGAGATACGTGCCAAAAGCAGAAAGGTTATTTTCGCTTTAGTTTATGTGTACTCATTATCTTGTTTTAAACTGATTCAAACAACGAAAAGTGCCTTCTCTTCAGTATCTGAGAGCTTCAAAACGCAATATAGTGAAAACCTTTACACATAGGTTTTACTTTCTGTTTTCTGGTATAGACTTTAGTGAATGTGAATACGAAAATAAATTTAAAATGAACTATGGTTAACATTCCGCTGAATTCTTGAAGAAACAGCAACCAGTCGCGAAATATTTTTCTTCTTGGAAAAATCTATGTGCGTATGTTAGCTTATAAGACTCAGCTGCGTTAACCTCAGATGACAACCTATATAGTTGATTTTACGGGGAAAACTTTCAGATAATCGCAAATGTTGTGATGCTCATGGAAACTGGCACATGTAAATGGAAGCTCTTATTAAATAATTTTATTCCTGAAGTAGGAAGAATAAGCCGTATGAGCATGCAAGTCTTATCTGCTAATTTTCGCTAATGTCCTGCAGAATGTATTTTTTCGGTAACATCTCGAGAAACAGAAAATAATTAAAGAAAGTCGTTGAGCAGCGCGGAGTGACCGCACTGTTTGAGGCGCCATGTAACGAATTGCGCGACCCCTTCCGTGGGAGGTTCGAGTCCTCCCTCGGGCATGGGTATGTGTGTTGTTCTTAGCTTAAGTTAGTTTAAGTAGTGTGTAAGTATAGGGACCGATGACCTGAGCAGTTTGGTCCCTTAAGAAATAACATACATTTGAACACTTTTGAAAGTCGTCAAGAATCAAATCTAGGCCAGGGATAGATAGGTACTCTCAGATATAGAAGACTTGGAGATATCTGCATTAGCGAAGAGAAGTCAAGTATGCCCAAGTCCGATGGGAAGGGGGGCAATTAGGGCAGCTACATTCCTCAAAAAGTAATCATCATCTTGTAACACAATTGTCCTTGATGCATACATAATTTTCTGTTTAAAAATATCTTTACAAAAATCGACCGTAAGTGTTATGGCTTATAAAATTCAAACCAGGATTAGTGACTATGACTGTTCAAGTAGTCAGGATTATAGGAACTACAGGCAAAAGAAGTAAACTTAATGTAACACAAGTGTTATTGAAATTAAAAAAAAACATCAAACATTTACACATGATTCCTTAGTGCTTTCACAATCAAGCACCGAAATAATTCATGGTATTGATTGGTTACATAAACAGAAAGTAATCATTAATTGTTCCAACAAAATTATCAGCCGAAAGAAGGAACTATGAATGTAGATTTTGAAGAAGTAGAAGAGAGCCTATGGCAGGAATTTACCTCTATGGTGTTAGATATAGGTGTAGATAATGACGGATTATCTGAAGTATTTGAAGGTTACCACATCAGAAGCATTGAAAGCTTGGGTGGAACGCTTAAAGAATGAAATACCCTATTTAGAATCAGTTCAGAGAGATGAACTGTTACAAATTCTTGAACAAAACTATAGAGTCTTTTCAGGTAAACCTGGAAGGGTAAAGAATTTTGAATACCACATGGAAATACTACCACATGAACCTTTTTTTCTTTGTCCATATTCGGTACTGTTGGCGAAAAAACAAGCTGTTCATGAAGAAACTGACAAAATAATTGAATGGAGAATCATAGAATGTAGTATCAGTGAATACTGTAATCACCTGATTATTGTAAGCAAGAAGGATGGAGGAGTGAGAATAGTCATTGACGCCAGAACAAAACTGTGAAAAGAGAAGTAGATTGGACAGAATCATTGGATGAAGTGGTTTTCAGAAATTACTGCAACCAGTCGCCTTTTATGTAGATGTATTTTATTTAACCATGACCGGTTTCGAGCTGCCTAGCAACTCATCATCAGATGGTATATACATTTAGTGCTTTTTTGTACCCATTGTGTGGGTGGTTGAGTATCTGTGGAGATAAATCTTTCTGCAGGTATATATATATCTCTTTTAGGACGTATTTTTGAAACCATTGTGTCTTGTTTTTCACAATTTCACAAGTTAAAACTTTCACTAGATGTATATTACTTTTATGAGGCACTGTTGGAAACATATATCTTGTTTTTCGTAAACATGTGTTCAGCGATGTTTACGAAAAACAAGATATATGTTTCCAACAGTGCCTCATAAAAGTAATATACATCTAGTGAAAGTTTTAACTTGTGAAATTGTGAAAAACAAGACACAATGGTTTCAAAAATACGTCCTAAAAGAGATATATATATACCTGCAGAAAGATTTATCTCCACAGATACTCAACCACCCACACAATGGGTACGAAAAAGCACTAAATGTATATACCATCTGATGATGAGTTGCTAGGCAGCTCGAAACCGGTCATGGTTAAATAAAATACATCTACATAAAAGGCGATTGGTTGCAGTAATTTCTGAAAACCTTTTCACACCACAGTCGCAGTGTTCCACATCCACAATGGATAAAAGTCTCATTGGATGAAGTGTTGCAATGATTCTATAATGTCAGATATTTGACCATTCTGAATCTGACAGCCAGGTCCTGGCGAATCGCCCTTGATGCTCAATCTAGAAAATATACCGCTTTTCTCATTGCTGGAAAGTGTTATCATTACAAAGTAGTACTGCTCGGTTTAAATATGTCAGTTACAATGTTTGTATGTGCATTAAATTGAGTTTTAGGAAGAACTTTAAGTACAAAACTCACAATTTACATAGACGATCCATTAACCACTATGCAGCAATGGGAAGAACATTGCGAATTCTTAGATCAAGTGTTTATTGCTCTACAAAAAGGGGAATGACTTTGAAATTTAAAAAGTGTGGATTAGTGAGGAAAGAAATGAAATTCTTAGGCCATATCATTACGACACCTGGAACACAAAAGGTCTCTGAGAAACTTAAAGCCACTGGAAAGTGTCCTACTCCGAAAAATAAGAAACATTTAAAAAGCTGTCCTTGGATTATGTGGATTTCATAGAAAATTCGTAAAAGGGCAAGCGTTCAACAGTCTATCTTTAAACCATTTACTGAGAAAAAACAGTGTATTTATTTCAACTACTGGATATCAACAGGATTTTAAAGAAATAAAGCGAGAATTGTTAACAAACAACATTCTTCATCATCCAGATTTCCTTTTGCGTTTCCTATGAGCAGTGATAGCATTAATTATGGAGCAGTGGTTGAAATTTTGGAAGATATATAAAAGCTAGGAGTAATAATCCACAAAGAATTAACGAAGTATGAATGAAATTGTATGATTTCTACGTTACCCATAACTGGGGGACTGAAAAAAATTCTCAGTTATTTATGGGGTCACTAGGTAATAATACATACATTTCTTAAAGCAGTTACCATATTCAAGGATTCTGGACTATTATGCCAAAGGTTATACCATTGGGCTTTATATCTCCAACAGTTTGATTACGAAATACATTAGATAAGGGGCACAGAGAACCACGTTGCAGATGCACTTTCTAAGCCCCCAGAAGACAAAAATCAACTTATGCAGGAACATAATGAAGAAGGAACTTTTATCATGTTTTATTTAAAAGATGTACCAGATAGCAACAGTATGGATAACATTTGTAGTAACGTAAGAATGTTTCAGAATGAAGATGATGTCTGGAAATTTATTACAGTTAAATTTGATGGTTCAGACTGTTCTGAAATACCCAAGTAGGCCTACTGCCGCGCGGAGTGGCCCCGCGGTTAGAGGCGCCATTTGTCTGATTGTGCGGCCCCTCCCTCTGATATGGGTGTGTGTATGTTGTTCTTAGTACAAGGGCTATCCACAAAGTGCATTACGTTTTGGAATTAAAAATAAATAATGTATTGGAATTTTTTTTTATTATATACAGATGAAAGCCACACTTAAATACTACTTTTCTACATAGTTGCCATTTAAATTAAGGCACTTATCGTAGCTATGGACAAGCTTGGAAATTCCTTCGTCGTAAAATTCGGCCGCCTGCGCCTTCAACCACGTGGTTACCTCTTCTTGAAGCTGTGCGTCGTCATCAAAACGCTGCATAGCCAACCACTTCTTCATTGCTGGGAATAAGTGGAAGTCGCTCGGTGCCAGGTCGGGACTGTACGGCGGATGAGGAAACAACTCCCACTTAAAAGATTCGAGAACTTCACGAGTGGCATTTACCGTGTGGGCCCGGGCGTTGTCGTGAATCAGCAAGATTTTTGAGCCCAACTTTCCCATGAGCTTGTTTTGTATTGCTCTTCTGAGGTTGTGCAGAGTTTGGCAATACCTTTGAGAGTTTATTGTAGTGCCTCTTTCCAGGAAATCCACAAAAATCACACCTTTTCTGCCCCAAAAGACAGTCGCCATCACCTTCCTTGCCGACATTGTCTGCATGCATTTCTTGGGTTTTTGGGGGGAATTTGTGTGCCCCCACTGCATTGACTGCAATTTTGTCTCGCATTTCGCATGCTTAACCCATGTTTCGTCACCAGTAATGATGCGATCGAGTAATGAGTCGCCATCTTTCTCGTAAGCGTCCAAAAACGTTAATGCTGCAGCCATTCGCTGATTTCTGTGAATCTCTGTCAAGATTTTTGGTATCCATCTTGCACAAAACTTGTGGTAACCAAGCTTTTCGGTAATGATTTCGTGCAACAAACTTCGTGAAATTTGTGGAAAACTCATAGAGAGTTCCGTTATTGTGAAATTACGGTTTTCACGGACCGCAGCATCGACGTTTTCGACAAGTTCGGCAGTCACTATGCTGGGTCTTCCACTTCGCTCTTCGTCGTGAACGTTAGTTGGTCCATTTTTAAATTTTATGACCCATTGACGCACTCCTCCTTCAGTGATTGTGTTGTCCCCATACACTTCACAAAGCTGTCGGTAGCTTTGTATCGGTGTACAGTTTTTTGCAGTCAGAAACCTTATTACAGCACGCACTTCACACTTCGCGGCATTTTCAATTAACGCTGACATTTCAAACTGTCACAGTAACTCAGCGGAGTACAGCACAAACCTCTCACTAGCAAGGCAGGATGCCGACTGAGCGGCGGAATGCCATGACACCAAGATGGCCGCGCTAGCCCCGCCCCTAACGGACACAAACAAAAATGTAACGTACTTTGCGGATAGCCCTCGTATAAGTTAGTTTAAGTACTGTGTAAGTCTAGGGACTGATGACCTCAGCAGTTTGGTCCATTAGGTATTCACACACGTATGAACATTTCGAACACAAGTATTATAAAGTTAAAAGGTGTGCTGTACAGGAGGATGGAATGGTAGTGAGGAATGGCTAGTTTGCTAACCTTCTCAGTTTGAAGGAGAACTTACAGATTATTTTCATCTAGCCTGCGGACATTGTGGACTAAAAAAGTGTAATGAGAAAGTAGCAACTGTTGTCAGGACGTGTAATAACGCTCTGAAAAAAGTGTCTGAACAGCTGAAATCTTGTGGTAATTGCCAAAGAACTAAGGTAACTAACAACACTAACAGAGGCACTATGCAGGGTTTAAGACCAAATGATAACTTTGAGTTAGTATCAGTAGACTTATTGATCTCATCCCAAAGTTTTGGGTAATTTGACTTACATATAAGTAATTCTGGGGCGTGATTCTTGAAATTTTCCCGGAGTACTGAATATTCTATGAGGTTTCCGGACTGCACCAGGATCATGTTGACTTTTTGCCACAATATTTCGTCTGGTAACCGTTCAGTCATCTTCAGTTGTCCGCCTCTGGTGACTGCTAGTTCACGGTGTCGGCTTTATAGCAAACCATATGCGTATTGGCAGCCGTCACAGGAGCATCCTCTATCGAAGTCCACGCCCTCTGCAAATACTGTTCCATCTGTGGCGCGCAGCCACATGCGTAAAGGTGCGCCACAGTTGGGACAGTATTTGCAGAGGGCTCCGACATCGATAAAAGACGCTCTTGTGACGGCCGCCGATGCGCATGCGTCTTCACTTCAGTTGTTGCTATAAAGAAGACACCGTGAACTAGCAGTTTCCAATGGCGGACACCTGAAGATGGCTGAACGGTTGCCAGCCGAAATATTGTGGCAAGAAGTCAACATGATCCGGCGGCAATCCCATATAATTTTGGAGGTATTTTCAAAAATTATAGAATTGTATTCCATCATTAAAGTTAGAATAAAACAGTGTTTAATAAAATGTTAGAATACTTTAATGAAATATGAACACCAAAAACAGTGCTATCGGACAATGGAGCTCAGTTTATTGTTAAACTATGGTCAGAGGGCATAGAGAAATATGAGGTAAAATTAACTCACATATCAGCTTACCACCAATCTAGTGATCCTGTGGTACACTACGTCAGAGAATTGGGAAGGTTATGTAGAGTTAGCTGTCATACAAATCGTATTTTCCTAAGACATATATTTAGACAGGGTCCTATCCAAGGAAAAATGACTCCTAGTTTCCTAAAATTGTAAAGAACTGTAACTTTGCAAACTTAATCTAGTAAACTATTTTGAAATTTTTTTTATATAATCAGTAAATGTTGTTTGTGGAACATGAAATTTAAAGTTTTCTGAAAGTTACAATTTTGCTGAACTCAAAGTGTTAGTTATGAAATGAAAGGAAAGATCTGCTTAACAAAACAACAGTGCGAAAGAAAATTATTTATCTAAAGATAAGATATATTGCTATTTTGATAAATAACTGCAATTCTGATCATATAAAGCAAAGTGGTATGATGAAATTATTGGAAATTGAAAGTGGAACGCACTTCCTTGACTCATGTGCAGAAACGAGTGCAGTATTGTGCTGCATCCATTTTCAATAAGCTACCACAAGACCTCAAAAATCTTAGCAGTAGCCCAAACAATTTTAAGTCTAAACTGAAGAGTTTCCTCGAGGCTCACTTCTATTCTGTCGAGGAGCTCGTGGAAGAGGTGAAAAATTAAGCAAATTCCAGTGTTACATTGTTGATTTTCTTTATTTAAATTTACGACTTGTTGCCTGAATATGTTTCTTATATTTCATTTTATCTGTTTCTACTACCGTGTCATAATTTCATGTATTGATTCGTTCCATGACCATGGAAACTTCTCCTTAATTTGGTCCCACGGAACAATAAATAAATAAATAAATAAAAGTGGTTACAGTAAAAGATACTATACTGTTGTATAAAAGATTTAGCTGCTTAATTTAAGCGCTGCAGTCAAAATAGAAGTTAATCAGTTCAATTTGTCTTATTTTTTGAATAGTGTTTAGTGAAGATTTCATAAGAGTTGAAAATTTTTACAACTCTCAGACAAAGTGCAGTTTAAGGGCCACTAATTGGTCACTTTCTGAGATGGTTCATAGTGAAAGAACGATAATTTCAAAGTATGTGTTTTAATACTCTGTTTGTATCATAGCACTGCAATTTTGCTTAACTAACTCAGAATAATAACTGCTTCTTGAAACCTCAGTTATAGTGACCGCTCATGGCCGATTTTTCTTTGCCTGCAGTTGAATAATACTATCAACACAAGGAATAGAGAGTGTTAATGTATCTGGGTGATGTAGTGTAATTCCTCTGGAGCTGACGAAGTAAGAATGAAAGTTTGTTGTTGTGCTGTACGAGAGAAACTGGTTCTGCTGTCTAAGTATAGTAAAGTATATACAAAATAGCAAATTACAATTACTCTTCAGAATAACCCAATGAAGGTAACTTCGTGCTGATAAGGCCTGGGACAAAAAGGTTACTGGTTCGATCCCTGATTACCTGTTTTATTTATCCATTCTGGAATCCCTTCAGAATAAGAAATAATAGTCTGCTGATTGTATCCATTAGACATACACTACATGGTCAAATAAACTTTTAAAATTCCTGTAAAGGGCGTAACGTTACCTTGGGAAATGTTAGATTTAGAATCTACTTTGGGAATAACTTATATAGAATTTTTTAGAAAAAGTAGTGATTCGATCATTCCAACAGGAGGCCACGTTTAGAAGGAGTTTGCACGTTGAGTAGTGTTACACCTGTCTCTGGATGACAGGACGTTTTAATGTTAAACGTGGTTATTTTCTGCGACAGTACTAATAATATTGTGAAAGAGTAAAATGTTATAATCTTCACAAACCATAGTCGCATCGTGCCTAGCCACTAAGGCAGTCGTATCACGTAGCAATTTAGTTTCATTTGGAGGAAAAGTCGATCATGTAATGGGTACGACTAGTAATCTGTGCGCGCATAACCACTGGTCGTGTAACCTCAAATTATTTTCCCATTGAATGGGAAAACAATTTGATTTGTGGCCCTCTCCGACTCCCTCAGATCTGGGTACGCTCTTACGAGTTAGGTTCTATGCTCACTTACGCTCACTTAACTAATTGTCATAAATAAATTAAAACTACGGATCCAAGAAAGCCGCAATTGCAAGACGAAAACAAGGAGGAAATCACAAATTGGAATAACGAAGAGCTATTGGAAAATGAGGAAATAAATGGAGACCAGTTGGATAGTGATGCCTTAGTTGCTCCACAGATGTTCAGAAGCAAGATAGTAATAACACTGTTAACAATAATAAGACCTTTTGCAAAAAGACTAATTACAAGCAGCGGTACAATGATGGAGCGTGAATGCTACACTGTAACTTCTGCCAATACCATCCATCAGGGGTATATTACCGGTGAAACCACAACCCAGAAAAAGTTGTCGACATCGAACACACCAAATTACTGTGACATTTCTGACTGCAGACAGATCGAATACCGGAAAATAATACATCTACATCTCCTCTGTACTCTGCAAGCCACTTCGCGGTGTCTGGCTTAGGGTACTGTGTGACCAACTGTCACTTTCCCTCATTCCTGTTCCAGTTGCGAACATTTGGCCGGAAGAAAGACTGCCGGTAAGACTCGGTGTGGACCCGAATCTCTTTAATTTTATCTTCATTATTTTATATATCATACATCATACACCACAATAGTGTAGAACAAAGTGTCTGGATTATTGACACTGCCATCCCAGGTAACAACTGAACTGACGAGAAACAACGTGAAGAACTTGCCAGCTAAGAGGACTTGAAAATGGCACTGCAGCGGCTCGGGCGTGAACCACTGAAAGTGGTTCTAGTGCTTCTCGGCGTTCTTGGTGCAGCGCCAAAACATACCAGTGAGCATTTAAAAACCGCTGGCACTGATAAAACATCCTTCTAGCAACTACAAAAAGCTACTGGTATCTGCACGAATTATTCCCGGCTGGGTTGGAGATTTTCTCCGCTCAGGGACTGGGTGTTGTGTTGTCCTAATCATCATCATTTCATCCCCATCGACGCGCAAATCGAAAGACTTGCACCCGGCGAACGGTCTACCCGACGAGAGGTCCTAGTCACATGACATTTACATTTTTATCCGCCCATACGTCACGCAGTCCTAGCACAGTGATCTCATTTGCTGTGTTTACTCTTATAATATTAAAAATAAACATACGCGTTGAATAATATGTGTGACAAGCCTATAGAGCAAGAATTAAAGCCTGAAAAGACTGAAATTCCCATAAAACCTCACAAAAGTAATATGAATTCACTGCAGTTTATAAACAGACTACAAGCACCATTCGATCTATAAAAGCAGAAATAGAACATGAGTTTAAAAAAATAACACGCGGAATTTCTATAGACTTTTTAGAGAAGAAATGTCAACATGTCAGACACCCAGCCTTTGTTTTAGAAGACCAATTGGGACTCGGGAAAAAAATGATAAAGAGAACTGTAAACTACTTTAAAACTCTTTAAAATTGTGAATCTCTTACAGTCGAATTCACACTTGAAAAACCTAAACCAAATACAGAATCAGGACCCTCGTCGATAGGAGAAGCTGACAAAACAATAAATGAAATTTAAAATAATAAAGCACCAGGGGAAAATGGGATGTAGCAGCACTGTGGAAAATCGGTAGTGTGATAAAAGCTTCATGTTGAAAATTTAAAAATTTGAGAATGGCACTGCGCCCAGGGCCGGTGTCGCTTGTGCCTTAAATGGGCACTACACAAGAAAGGGGATAATACTGATATAGATAACTACAGAGGAATGCCGTTGATGCCAGTTGTTTAGAAATTCTTCCAAATGTCACACTTAAAAAGCTCGAAGCACAAACGGGCCCTTGAATTGGCGAATATCAAGCAGGTTTTAGGTAAGGTAGATCCTGTGCGGAACAAATTCTCAATCTAATGACGGTCTTACAAATCCGTAGGGCTGGTGAATGGTGATCATTATGTAGACGTCAAATAAAAGAATGTGATTCAATAGACAGATGTGCACTGTTTAATATACTGCAAGAGTTTAAAGTGGATAGAAAGACAAGATAGTTGACTAGAGACACATAAATTACTGCCGGCTCAAAAGTTAAATTCCAAGGCGAAGCGACAGAACCTGTTCGTATAAAAACAGGGGTCCGACAGGAAGACTGACTATCCCCCTTAATATTCAGTCTTGTATTGAGAAAAGTAATTAGGACCCGACAGAAAGAAATAAAAGGAGTAACCTTTGGCAGACTACGAGAAGCTCAAATTCATTTACGGTATTTAGCATATGTAGGCGATCTTGTGAGCTTTTAAAACAACAAAAAGGCGATTAATTCTACTGAAAAACTACATGAAATAACAGTTAAATATATATTGAAAATTTCTTATGAAAAAAAGCTAATGCATGGAAGGTTCTCCTCGATACCTGAATGAACAACCCGTGTTTAGACAGATTAGCAAAGTATCTAAAATATCTCAAGTATCCAAATTTAAATACCTAGGAGAAATCACCCAACCCTCTGGATTAAATCGTGAAGCAAACAACGACAGAATCTTCAAGCTATATAAAGCTCATAGAATTACGTTAAAAAGGTACTATAAGAAATCAATACATCGTAATCTAACATTAAAACATTTCATCACAGTGGTCAAAGCTGTAGCGCTACATCTGTGAAATAATGTAATCATTGGAGATAGGTCATTAACTAAAGATATAGAAAAAGGAGACAGGAAAAAATAGCAAAATTATTGGTCCGGTACGTGTTTAGGTAATCTGGATGAGACGAAGTCTAACGAGTTGTATCAAAATTTGGAGAAACTCTCGGACAATTTCATGGAAAGAAGACTGAAATTTTATGGCCACAATCACATTCTCAGAATGAATGATAATACTCCGACCAGAAGGATTCTCTACCTTGTTCTTTCAATGAAGGTAAAAATAATTGGATGCTTGAAATTAAAAATGATCTTCAGGAAACAGGCCATACAAACAAAATTCTACAGGACAGAGCTACACTCATAACTTTAACTGAGCGGCATCAGTTCAATGCTAAACCAAGTGTTACATCTAAGGGAATATTGACAGAAGAAAGTAAGGGGAATCACAGTGCCAAGATGAAGAGATTTTGGGTAAACTACGTCAGTGAAATAAGTTCAAATGCGCTCGATAGCGGGTCATAACGATTAAAAAAAGCAATAACAACAACAACAAATAATAATAATGATAACAGAAGAAGAAAATGCGCTAAACTTTCATTATACACTAGTGTAGGTAAAAAGAGTCCAAAAAGTTGTGTTAGCATTGTTTTTTCATTCCCTACAAATGATGTAAATTTTACATCAGCAAGTAATTCTTGTTTTACTCGACACGCTGTTAACGAGCCTACTGAATCAAACAGTCAAACAGGTATTAGAAAAGAAAAGTTAAAAGTAGCAATTTTTTTTACTACTGTTTCAAGAATGTTGGGTAAATTACGTAACTTTCGATTTAAAAGCTGTGGATGTTGGACAAAACTGCGAGTACTGCCTCTGAGAGACACCGACACGGAGAAGGAGACAGCTCCACGTGTGGCGGCTCACATGTCAAAGGGGTGCCAGTCTTTGGTCTCCGGCAGGTAGACTTCATAGTCTGTTGCAGGGAAAGGTCCATCCATCGTCGCCTGCCCGAATTTAGCTGCAGTGCTTTTAGTGATGGATAGTAAATATAAACTGTTCTAGTGTTAGCCTGTGCCACGCTCGCTCCGTCTTCTACTGTCGTTCCATATCTACTACGGGAATTTATACACTGCTGGCCATTCATCACGAAGGCAGCATGGAACAAACGTCAAATGGGCATGAATTGTACCACATTATTTCAGAACAACTGCAAGAAGTAGGTAGGAGTAACGCGATTTACACTGAAGAGCCAAAGAAACTGTTACACCAGCCTAATACCGTGTAGGTCCCCCGAGAGCACTCAGAAGTACCGCAACTCGATGTGAAAGGACTCGACTAATGTCTGACGTAGTGCTGGAGGGAACTGACGCCATAAATCCTGCAGGGCTGTCCCTAAACCTGTAAGAGTACGACGGGGTGGAGATATCTTCTGAACAGCATTTTGCAAGACATCCCACACATGCTCAATAATGTTCTTGTCTGTGGAATTTGCTGGCCAGCGGAAGTGTTTAAACTCAGAAGAGTGTTCCTGGAGCCACTCTGCACCAATTCTGGATATGTGGAGTGTCGCATTATCCTGCCGGAATTGCACAAGTCCGTCGGAACGCACAATGGACATGAATGGATGCAGGTGATCATAGGCTTACGTACATATCACCTGTCAGAGTCGTATCTAGACGTATCAGGAGCCCTGTATCACTCCAACTGCACACGCCCCACACCATTATAGAGCCTCCACCATCTTGAACAGTCCCTGCTGACACACAGGGTTCGTGGTTTCATTAAGTTGTCTCCATACTCGTACACGTCCGTCCGCTCGATACAATTTGAAACGAGACCCGTCTGACCAGGCAACATGTTTCCAGTCATAAACAGTCCAATGTCGGTGCTGATGGGCCCAGACGAGGCGTAAAGCTTTGTTTCATGCAGTCATCAAGGGTACAAGAGTGGGCATTCGGCTCCGAATGCCCATATCGGTGACGTTTCATTGAATGGTTCACACACTGACACTTTTTGGTGGACCAGCAGCAGTTGTCGGAGGGGTTGCACTTCTGTCACGTTGAACGATTCTCTTCACTCGTCGTTGATCTTTTTCCGGCGTCAGCGATATCAGGGATTTGCTGTTTTAGCGGATTCCCGATATTCACGGTATACTCGTGAAATGGTCGTACGGGAAAATCCCGACTTAATTGCTACCTCGGAGATGTATCCCATCGCTAGTGCGCCGACTATAACACCAAGTTCAAACTCACTTAAATCTTGATAACTTGTCATTGTGGCAGCAGTAACCGATCGAACAACTACGCCAGACACTTGTTGTCTTATGTAGGCGTTGCCGACCGCTCCGCCGTATTCTGCCTGTTTACACATCTCTGTATTTGAATACGCATGCCTATACCAGTGGGTATAGTGGGTTTCTCATTAAGAAGTTGGATTTGAGGGTTGATGCTTTGTGATAAGGTAATGTTATACGCCGTGTAAGGAAATACGTCTACCAGCACTCCATACATTAGATAGCAGCAGGGTCCTTGTCTATGGATGGATAATACGATTTATAGTTCCACAATAATGCTGCTGTCGTTGATCGTGATCTCACATCTGTTGTACAGATATGGAATTGTTGGGTTCAGGAGGGCTATACTCGGCGCCATGCAGGGTCTCAGCGGTGCATGTGACCAGCGCCTGACAGACATATTGTTCACTGGGCTGTGCAGGATCGTTTAACCACGGCACGTGCCTTGGGTCAGGACACGAGCTGGTTTTCAGCAAGTCGAGCATAACAGTGTGACGTCGTCTGAAGCAACACGGTGTGTCATTGTGGTCACCGTTGCTGCGACTTCCAGCAGATAGCGGAATGAAGAAAGTGTTGCTGCCGACAGCATTGGACATAAGGGTGGCACCACGTTGTCTTTTTAATCACGAGTCCTGGTTCTCCACATGGTGTCAAGAAAGAAATAACCTTGCCAGGAGGTTTCGAGGGAAACGAAAGTCGCCAGATGGCATTCACGATCATGTGGGAGCACAATCTGGCTTAACGGCAGGAAGGTACATAAGACGATCACCTCTGGTTCATAGCCGATAATTTATAATTTGGAGAGTGGGCATTATGTTCGCGACGTGTTAAGGTCGTCAGGTGAGCCCTATCTAGGAGGTCTTAGTCACGTTATTTTTGAAAAAGGTAACACGAACTGCACAGTGCCTGCATTGTCATGACCTACGGTGATACGTAGACAGACTGTAGTCCCAGCGAGCACATTCTACATCTCTGTGACACCAGTAAAACGGCTGGCCGTGGGTTGCAAAAGACTGTCACCCCAGCTTCATGAGCTCTGTCATAGAGCTAAAGCAGCACGGAATTGCATTCCCGTATCTGTCACCCAAGCTCAGTTCGAATCGGTGCCAAGCCCGGTTAGAAGCATTGTTGCTGACAGAGGTTCCAGCTGGGTGCGGGGGCGATTCTAGAAGTCGGTCAAGGGGGGGCTAATGGGGGGGGGGGAAGGGGGTTTAGGGGAATGGAATATCTTTCAATAAAAGGAGAGTTTGGGTCCTCTACCGACAAATTGATAAAATTTAGTGTTGCTTAAAGTAGTCTTTGGTAACTGTTTTGGAGTTCAGGGTAAAAAAATGTGTTTTAATAAATAATAAGACGCCTATTTTAAATTAAATGATATTTATTGGTTTAGAAGGCAAGCTATTTTACACTCTTATTCTTTTGTTAAAATGTGTTTAAAACACATTGTAACCTATACTGCTAGATAATTATTTAAAAAATGATTGAATCTGTTGGAGTAATATATTCGCTGATTTCTGAAGTCGTTTTATCCAGTGTAATATGATTAGTGTGATACTCCATTGAGGGAGGGGGTGGGGCTATAGCCCCCCCCCCCCCCCCTTTTCCACTGCCCTGGGTATACCTAATTTCGTACGCTGTATACCCAAAATGGACCATATTTTTATCATACTTTCTTGCTGCTATACTGAATAGGAACAAAGAGTAAAATTTCGTTATTTGCTGTCCTTTCTGAGAATACAGTATACCATAATTAATACTGACATAGGTGAAAGTATATGATAACAGGCGGGAAATGTTTCCAGTATACCGTGTAACATGTCCGAGCCATTTACGAGATAATTAAGAATATCGTATTACGAGTTCCTCTCTAATTTCGAAGTCATATTGTCCTCGTTAGCACAAATATGTTTCGAACGTAACGTTTTCCATTTTTCCATTGACAGTCGAGATGACAGGCATCTTATCCGCATGGCTGTAACGGATCGTGCAGCCACGTCTCGATCCCTGAGTCTGCAAGACAACAACCATCTGCACGAACAGTTCGACGACGTTTGCAGCAGCATGGACGATCAGCTCGGAGACCATGGCTGCTGTTACCCTTGACGCTGCGATGGTGTACTCAACGACGAACCTGGGTGAACGAATGGCAAAACGTCATTTTTTCGGGTGAATCCAGGTTCTGTTTACAGCAATATGCTGGTCGCATCCGTGTTTGGCGACATCGCGGTGAACGCACATTGGAAGCGTGTATTAGTCATCGCCATACTGGCGTATTACCAGGCGTGATGGTATGGGGTGCCATTGGTTACACGTCTCGGTCACCTCTTGTTCGCATTGACGGCACTTTGAACAGTGGACGTTACATTTCAGATGTGTTACGACCCGTGGCTCTACCTTTCATTCGATCCCTGCGAAAACCTACATTTCAGCAGCATAATGCACGACTGCACGTTGCAGGTCCTGTACGGGACTTTCTGGATACAGAAAATGTTCGACTGCTGCCCTGGCCAGCACATTCTCCAGATCTCTCACCAATTGAAAACGTCTGGTCAATGGTGGCCGAGCAACTGGCTCGTCACAATACGCCAGTCACTACTCTTGATGATCTGTGGTATCGTGTTGAAGCTGCATGGGCAGCTGTACCTGTACACGCCATCCAAGCTCTGTTTGACACAATGCCCAGGCGTATCAAGGCCGTTATGACGGCCAGAGGTGGTTGTTCTGGGTACTGATTTCTCAGGATCTATGTACTGAAACTGCGTGAAAATGTAATCACATATCAGTTCTAGTATAATATATTTGTCCAATGAATACCCGTTTATCATCTGCATTTCTTCTTGGTGTAGCAATTTTAATGGCCAGTAGTGTAGAGATAAAATAGTGCGCATTCGAATACCCAGATGGGGACTACTTGGGAGAACGCTGTCACCAGGGAAAACAAAAATGGCATTCTACGGCCAAGGCTTGGAATGTTAGATCCTTTAATCATGTAAGTAGGTTACAGACAAGTGAATCAGCTTAAGCTAAATACAGTGAGAATTAGTGAAGTGAGGTGGCAGGATGAACAGGACTTTTAGTCAGGCGGATTCAGGGTTATAAATACAGAATCAAGTAGGTGTAATGAAAGAGTAGTTCTAAAATGGCTAAAAAATATAGGAACGCTGTTAGCTACTATGAACAGCATAGTAAACGTATTACAACAGCCAAGGCACACATGAAGCCATCAGATGCTTTAGTATCTCGAGTTTAAATACCAACTTGTTGTTCCGGCGTAACATCGAGCACTAGCAGGTCGGCATGCAACGTAACCGCAAGAAGGCTGTGAGACGACGGCAGCCAATAATACGCTGACTAGGACCACAACACGACAGTAGCGGCCTCTATCCGAAGAGAATATAAGCGCAGCTCCAGCGAGCCTCGGCCGCAGTAGAAGACCCACACTAGAAGATGCACTAGAATTGTGGAACTAGAAGACGAGCCGTCATCCTAACTGTTTAGCTGAGACTTGTACCCTGTATAAATTGCTTGCGTGGAAATTGTATATCGAAGGACACTGGTTATTTGCATGTCGCCAATTGCTTCAAAGTTAAGTATTTTTTGCTTGCATGTTGTCTAGCTATCCGAGAAAACAGCTTCCTAGGCACCCTATATTACACGAGTGGGCAGGATCCCACACTTGTAACTTAACTACGCTGTCACCTCGGAAGGTGGTAGTCACTCCGCCTCTCATATATACTTCTGGTGGTTTTGCCTTATTAAGTTCGGCAGAATATCTTTTCTCTGCCTGAATTTGCTAGTGTCTTTCATGCTCATATTTTCCGTGCCAGGGACGCAGATCACCTTAATTACTAAAGACAGGCAGAAAAACATGAACCTATTACGAACCGTCCCAAAAATGGATGCTCTTTCATTTTGAATGAATGTGAGCGTCTCAACAAATGTATGCAGCAAGGCAAATTCAGGTGCAGGCTCTTGGTTTAGCTGTACAGTAGGAGCCTGGGAAGGCTGTTGAACGTTACCTTTGAAGCCAGCTCCGGTGGCGTTACGTCGGCGCTACAGAGTCGCTAGATGCTGTTCAGCCTCCCTAGGCGTGGTGCCGTTTCGTATCCGAGAGTTGGGAGACCGTCTTCAGAATTTGAGTCGTTGAACAGACTGGAAAATTTTAGGACGAGAGAAGCGGATGTGTTTTTTTTTTTGGTTTTTTTTTTTGGGGAAGGAGACCAGACAGCGTGGTCATCGGTCTCATCGGATTAGGGAAGGATGGGGAAGGAAGTCGGCCGTGCCCTTTCAGAGGAGCCATCCCGGCATTTGCCTGGAGCGATTTAGGGAAATCACGGAAAACCTAAATCAGGATGGCCGGACGCGGGATTGAACCGTCGTCCTCCCGAATGCGAGTCCAGTGTCTAACCACTGCGCCACCCCGCTCGGTGGAAGCGGATGTGTCTCCTCCTGCCTGCTGACTGGAGTAAACGCCTGCTCTTTCTCAGAGAAGCAATCCGGGGACTGGTCAATATGTCGTCAACAAATTTTGTCGCTATCAGTATGCCGAGGTGAGGAAATTCGAGTTTTAGGCATAATTCACTGGAATGTGAACAAGAGCAGCCGCAGCAAGCAATCGCTGCTCCGTGATCAAGTAAGTAATGATTTTTGAATGGGAAGTAGATAAATTTTGAGTTAGTTTTCTCCCTAACATTGTAGTGTGGAATTCCCGCGACTGACGATTTCGGAATCGCTTGTACGTAAATTGAGATGGAGCTGAATTTGTTGTTTGATTGGTTAAGAAGCACTTCATGTAACGTATGCCCAGTTGATTACCACGGTTCTTTTCGGCGTGAGTCACGAGCTGGCTTTGACGGTTCAATTAGTAGTGGACAGTCGTGAATTTTGCTTTAGATTCTTTGTGCATGAGTAACTGCACGTCCATGTTGTGCTTCCTTATCCCACTCGTCCTTCTGCAAACAAATGATCCGTTAGTTAGTACTATTTGCTTGTATTGAAGCGTAAGTTTAGTATTTTTATGTGCGTTCCATTTAAATGTAATCTCAGGAGTATGCTCCGTGTGTGAAATAATTGTTAATGACGCAGCCATTTAGTTCATAAAACTCTTCCTCACTGTGCACACCAGCCTATGCTCCCATGACCTGTAATGTTTAGCGTCCTGTGCCTACCATATGAGAGAAAATTACTTAATGTGTTCGGAAAGTGTCATCCCCGATCTGTCGTTCTGGAGTTCAATAATTAGAATTCTGTTGTACCGTTTTCTCTTTAGGATGTAATGTAAGGCAGCATGGTGGGATTGGGCACACAGCCACTCCTCAAGGTCACATCCTAATTCCTATGACCACTTTCGCATTTAATCCATTGCCCTTCACTGCCGTAACAACCGTTATGCATAATAAACGTTAACATGGTCCTTAGTAGGCTATAATGTTACAGTCTACTACGGATCATGTTTACGTTTATTGAGCATCTGGAGGCTGTAGACCCCCACAAATACAAAATTTTAAGTGTTATGCAATCTAATAGCACAAGTGTGCGAAGAGTACTCAAGAGCATATGACGTCACAAACTATTTCACAAGAACACTTATCGCTGGAGCCAGATGGAAGAGAGTTTGACCCCTGGCATGTGCAAATATTTTAATTCTCATGTAATTTAATCCAAATTTCACAACAACCCTTAGTGTAAGCAGTTTTGCGAAGTGCTCTAAGCTTCATAGCCCACAGGCCTTAGGTTCGAGGGCCCAAGCCCTAATCTTTGCCCCCTACCTTCCAGGCACCCTGTCCCCCAAATTTCTACTCCTAAGGCCGTAGGTTCAAGCAGCCTACAGCCAGGTCCCCTGCCTTCCAGGCCTTAGGTTCAACTAAAGACTTTCTATGCATTACAGCCCCAAAGTCTTCAGTTCAAATCCCTGCATATGTAAATAACTTACTTTGCATTTATTTTCACGACAGATCTTAATTTCTAGTCTTAGGCACGTAATTTCTCATTACTAATTTTGTATGAGGTGTATGCACTTGTGCTAAGTGCTATAAGCTTCAGTGCCTGCGTGCGTGTAACAACGTGTATTTCGTTAAAGCCACGACTTCGAGGTTCTGAGAGCATCGATACATTACAACAGTGAGACTTTCTGATACATGCGCTGAGATTTTCCGAACCTCTTCAAAACACCTATGAAATCTAACCCTACCACACACTGTCTTTTCCAATGGACCGATACATGCAACACGATATGCATACTCCCTTTTATTCAATTTATGAATAACCATACAGTGTTATACAAGCTGCATTTTCTTAATAGTACGTGAAGCCATGATATTTTGCATGAAACGCGATATCATGCAGAAATTCACAATGTGAATTTCAGTTGCTATCTGTTAGTAACACTCCCAGTTTTCAGTGTCCTGTCGAAACTATCACGGGTGATGACACAGTGGGAATACTCGTTGCTGTCTTTTAGTGACACATTCTCAGGTTTCAACGTTTTATAGAAAACTGTTCACTACATTCCGCCTATTTGGTGGGAGTGAAACTAGTAGCTCTCATTAATGGTCGTCGCGTTTACCTGCATGATTAAATTAAGGGTTGACGGTTCGAACACCAATTTAGAAACTGTTTTTACACAGCACTGGCAGAACGTCTTGTGTGTCTTAAGGCCAGAGAAAATGTTTGACACTGAGCTCACCAAATGTTGCTTTATAAAATAATTACAACACGTCTATCACTATGACAAACAACAAACATCGTCAGTAGAACATTATACGTTAAACCGTTAACATGGAGAGAGCTGCCCGTCAGAGTCATAAGTGGTATATACAATCTACCATCATATTTATATGACTGTAAAACATTGATTTTATAAGTAACATTGTTATTATTACACGTAATGTTGTGGATATACGTTGACAACGGGTGCAGATCGTCACGTTGAACCAGCTCTACTCGACCCACTAGATATTGTTTAAACAGTAATGATTCGGAACGTCCACTCTACACTACTACACATAATGCAGGCAACACTGATATGAAACAAGAGATTACAATGTTATCTTGAAATTATAGTTTTAAGCCTGTGATTGTGTTCGTAAACCTGTAATACTTTAAAAGTAAAGTGGCATTAAATTAACAGTAATTAACATTACGTTGAAGTTGGAAAAGTTACAGAAATTTCACCACAATATCTGAAATGTTTACTCAGAATATGGGAGTTCTTACACTCAATTGGGAAAATCATACAGTGTGCAGCGGCGACTTCCCACACTGTATAAAACTGGTTCACAATAATTAAGTATTCACGTGGAGAGAAATACTTTTCAAAATCTGATGTACTGTAGTCGTGCTGTTCAAAAAGCTATGAACCTGGGAGCTATCTGGCAGCCATGTGTAAGTAATACATACGAAAAGTTATTGTCAAACATCACAGAACTTGCCCACTGTGATTTTCAAGCCAATGGCGATTCTATATCTAAACAATATGTTAAATGTTGTGCATTCGTATGGGACGCCATACATACAAGACACTAGAACTGAATCGAGATCTTATTTAGAGCAGTATATCTGTTCTACTATATGTAGAAGACTTCGAAAGTAATAAAACAACCTATGCTGCAAAATGTCGACGTGGACAAACCATCCATTCCACAAAGAACTTACTGTAACTGACTAGTCATTTGATAGTACTATGAAAAACAATTTGAACAGAACTGGTCCCTTCTTACCTGATAACATAATTATGTTCAATTAATATAGTCCCTTCAGCCTGTGGAAAAACAAATCCTCTTATGACATTATTAACCAATATAGAATGGTTCAATTTTGAATACATATATAGATTCTACAAAGCACTTTTCCAGTCTAAATATCGTATATTAAAAGAAATAGCGATGGAAACTGAAAGAATAACATTTAAATAACGTAATGGTAACATATCAGTACCACCATCTGATGAAGGAAAAAACCAAACTCAGTGTTCATATTTGGCCACGTTCCATGTGAGAAGTAGAATCAGACAAAAAATAATTTTTCTTTGGGAGACATAAAAATAAGGATGTATTTTATATTTTGCAGGCATATTCGAAAATACCTAAACAATTGATTCATGACAATACAAATCTTATTTTCGCTTTCAAACGGGATAAGATAAATACTGTATGAAGTACATTTACATAGGTCACGTCAGTACAGATATGACATACTCATGTATCACATTACTGACAGCTACTGCACCCATCAACAGTATTAAACGTTTTAACAATATCTGGTTTAATAAAACAGAGAATTTATATCATGTTCACAAGGTATAAAAGAACAGTGCATTGGCAGCACTATCATTTGTACTCAGGTGAGTCATGTGCAAAGGTTTCCGACGTAATTATGGCCATACACAGAGAATTAGTAACAGGTATTGAATACGGTATGGTAGTTGGAGCTAGTCATGTGGGACATTCCATTTCGCAAAATCGTTAGAGAATTCAATATTCCGAGATCTATAGTGTGTGAGGTAACGGGCGAGTTGTGGCGCGCTAGAAGTTTCAAAGTTCGGAGTTGGTGTGGCCGCGCTGGAGCCTCTGGCAGGGCCGCGAGCCGGCAGCAACCACGTGGTTTCAAACGTTAGCTGAACATGGGGGGTAGCCCCAGCTCGTGGTCCAGCCGCGTGGCTGGGAATTCCATGGTGACGTTGCGTCGATGAAGGAGACACGCTGGGAGTGCCAAAGATGGCAGACTTTGTGAAACCTTAATGGCAGACATTTCACAGTTCGTATAGAAATTAATAGTAGCCAGATGAATCATGATACCTCAAAAAGAAACATGTACATTACTATTATTTGCACGACTATTCTGACGGTGCAATCATATTTTCAATGCCTTTATTAGTTTAAAGTTTAGTATCTGACGGTAAATTATGCAAGTAACACCCAGCAACGAATTTCCAAAATGTAAACAGTTCATCCGATTTAGTCGATCGACATGTTTTTAGAAAGCTATTAGTGTAAACCTAAATTGGTATGAATTACAGGCATGCAACTAGAGTAATACATGAGTTATTGGAGGTCAAGGTGGCTGATTACTATCGGTCGCGTCAGGCCAGAAGTACTCCACAGTTACACGAAAAAACGGTAGCACCATGATTGTAAATATATTTGTTCATCTATGGCATTGTTTATATCCGACATATGCTATTCATGAAGAAATTGATCAATTATTTACTGTGTTTTAGAAAGCACAGAGACGTTATGCTACTGGCCTACTTTTACTTGCTATTCCTTTGATATATGTCTATTTAATTAGTTTATGTATTTAATAATGTGTGTTAGAGCTTGTTTATGGTCCAGCCGTAGGAATATTTATTTAATTTCAAGTTATTTAAATGTAAATTCAGCATTTCGAAAGTGTTTCATTACGTTTGTGAATATGCATTGGCTTGGAGACAGGGTGGGAGCGCTCTAGCCAGTCACAGTGATCGTTTCCAAAAAGGACGCGTGGAGAGACATATGGAGGTGGGGAGGGGCATCGTTTCCTGAGAGGACACAGGAGAAGGGTACGGGTCGCACAGGACACGGAGAGAGGGCTGGACCCGACGGCGCGACGGACGCATGTTCGCGGCAGAGACTTCGAGAGTGTGGAGCGGTTTTCGCGTGGTCGTGAGAGATAGAAATACTTCGGAGTGCCGGCTTGTGAACTTGTGAGATTTCTGTGGTTTTTGCAGTGAAGACATAGTAGGCGTTTGGAAGTTAATATCTCGTGATCTATGTTGTCATTCATAACTAATTACGTGCAGTGGGAACCTATTGTTTCCCTGTTATTCAAGTTATATTTTATTTAATTGCTGGACCATCGGCGCCAATAAGTGTTTTGCAGAAATATACCGCATTCTCAAAAGTACTTCTACTATCGTACTCATCATTTAAAGTCGTTAAGATAGTACCTGCAGACTTTATTTAATTGCACTCTTTCATTTATAAAGTTCTACGTTACATTCGCATGTGTATACTCGTATGTTATACTGTAGACTCAGCAGTATTTGGCTTGTAATGTGGCAACTACGTATCCCAGCCTCTAGACAACGAAACCAGCCAAAGCTGTTAATATTTCAACTTTGAATCTGAGTTTACGTACTTGACGGCCATCACATCATTTCATTTTTCTTTTTGAAAGCTCGCAAGTGTCAAGAGGGTGCTGAGAATACCAAATTTCAAGCTTTGCCTCTCACCACAGACAAAGCAGTGGCTGGCGGCCTTCACTTAAAGACCGGGAGCAGCGGTTGACACTGCTAGCAGACTAGCAACACTGCGTGAAATAACCGCTGAAATGAGTGTGCGACATACGACGAACGTATCCGTTAGGACAGTGCATCGAAATATGGCGTTAATTTGGTATGGCAGCAGACGGCCGACGTGAGTGCCTTTGCAAACAGCACGACAGCGCCTACAGCGCCTCTCCTGGGCTCGTGACCATATCCGTTGGACCCTAAGCGACTGGAAAACTGTGATCTGGTCATATGAGTCCAGATGTTAGTTGGTAAGAACTAATGGTAGGGCTCGAGCGTGACGGGACTTCATGACATCATGGACCCACGTTGTCACCAAGGCACTGTGCAAGCTAGTGCTGGCACCATAATGGTGTGGGTTGTGTTTACATGGAATGGAATGGGTTCTTTGGTCCAACTGAACCTATCATTGACTGGAAATGATTATATTCGGCTACTTGGAGACCATTTTCAGGCATTCATAGACTTCATGTTCCCAGACACCACCTCACAATTGTTCGCAGTTGATCTGAAGTACATTCTGGACAATTCGAGAGAGTCATTTGGCCACCCCGATCGCCCTACATGGAACCCATCGAACATTTATGGACATAATCGAGAGGTCAGTTTGTGCACAAAATCCTGCACAGGCAACAATTTTTCGATTTTTGATGGCTATGGAGACAGTAGGGGTGAATATTTCTGCAGAGAACTTCCAACGACTTTTTAGACTCCATGGCACGTCAAGTTGCTGCACTACACCAGACAAAACGAGGACCGACACGATACTGGGAGATATTCCATGACTTTTGTCACCTTAGTGTGCACTGATCAGCCAGAATATTATGACCACCGACCTACTACCGATATAAACCCACCCAGGCGACAACAGCGTCATTCATATCAGACTTAGTACGGAAGACTGCAGTGAGGACAATACACTTTCGTAGCACTACGCAGCTAAACTGTACTGCGTGTCAGTGCAGTATCAGAGTGTATTAACAGTAAAGCCTATTTCTAATTATCAAGAGCATTTCTTGCATTGTATATAACTCAGAACCACAGGAGGGCCCTATATCTCTTCAACGTTACATATATCTCAATTATGACATGTACATATTGTAAATAAACTTATTAGTGCGTTACATTTTTGTAAATGTGTGATTGTGCTTATTGACCACCTCAACTACTGTCACATCACCTACAGTCTTTGCAAGCTCATCAGCAACTAACAACTTGCGTAAAAATAAATGATATGAATGACATTTACTGACAGACGACTTTCAACTTTATTGCCTTGCCCTTTCATACATTATATAGGTTGCAGCAAGAGTTATGTCAACCAGCAAGATGCGTAAAGACAATTGAGATATAATGTAATTCTCATAGCTCACAGTCTCTCGGGCCACAATGGCCAGTTGCTAACAATTATCAGAGTACGTGATACAGATAAAAATATTTGTGATACAACAAGGGTTATAAGTGAAATACGAATTGACAAATTAAGGAAGAGTTTTTGACATTGAGACAAGAAAGATTTGGACAGTAGCACAACATATACTGCAACATAGTCATAAGCTACTGTGAAATTTGTTTGTTTTGACCAGACTAAATGCACCTACACCCTGGGTTTCAATGGAGTCATAATATCACGAAAAACTAAAAGCAGGCTTGACATGAAGGGACAGGGACGATGACAGGGTTAAATCACCGTACAAATTGTACTCTAAAGTTCTATATAAAGTTATCAGAGCATCCAAAGGCGTGGTGTTAAAAAAATGATAAGAACTATTCAGACTGTAGTACAAAATGAGACATGTATAACGAATGAAAAAATTAAGAAATTTCTTTAAAAGTAAATAATGAACGGATCAAAGATAGCCACAAAATTGCAGGAACTTTTAATAACTTTTTGTCATTAACGGATAATTTAGAACTGGAAATTTATTTAGCAGTTTCCTTAAGAAAAGAGTTCCAAAAGACGTTTGGTACAATTCAACTTCATCCCACATTTCCAAAAGAAGTTTTCAGTTAAAAATAAATGTAAAAGTGGTTGTAATGAAATAATGAAATGTTGTTTTGTTGAATTTATTAGTATGTTACTTGAGTTATTTATGTAATGAATGTTTTCACATTGGTACTACACCAGAGAGACTTAAACCGAGCTCATTACTACTAATATTCAACCCTTTCAGGCCCTCTGGCTATAGCTGTATACATTAAATTTTAATGTGTCTTAGCTGGAACAGAAGCACTTTTTATCAATGAAAACGTGAGGTACACATTTTTGAATGTTCAAACTTATCATCATGCTCAAGAGTTGATAACCGTTGAGCATCACTATGAAAGTATCAGCAAGCCAATGTAGCAGTGCACAACAGCTAATGACCACCAGAATATATGTATGTGGTTGGTTCGCTATATTCCACGGTATAATCGAATATTGTTATAATTATTTTGCATAATAATTATTGAATGATCCTTTTACTATTTATTACAATAGAGAATACTTCATACTAGTTATCTTAATCCACAAAATGAAGCCAAGTATACAAAGCATATTCGAAAACTGGTACATATTATTGTATAAATGTTGCATCCAAAATCATTAAAAAATCACCTAAGAGCATCATCACATAAGGAAAAATGTTTCTTCGTGCAGAAAAAATTCATGTCTGAAAGAGTTCAAAAACTGAAAATATAATTTACAAACACTTAGGAAAACATAATTTGTAGCAAGGAGTTTGGATTCCAAAACCGGCTGTCAAATGAAGAGGCTATATTTTCTTTTGGCTGATGATATATTTTGTGATATAGCGGAGTCCTTTAAGTATGTGAAGCATGATATGGTAATGTCAAAGTTAAATTATTATGAAATTGCATAAACAACAGATTCACGGTTCTTATCTCACATGAACGACACAAAGTAGTATCAGTTCCCTATCAACCACACTGTAATAGGTACTCAGAATTTGAAGCCGCCAGATATGTTGTTCCACCGTGTTTGATTTTGGATCACAGTGATTTCTCACACACATGAGTTATCTTCCACTATCAATTTCAGAAGAAGGAAAGTTTACCCTTTCTGCAAATGATACAAGTATGGGAATAAAAAGTGGTACCAGTCCCCTTACTGAAAAGGTGGCTGGTATCCGAAAACATTAACAGATAGTTCATGGCAAATGGATTATCGTTGAAATTTGAGAAGAATCAATATATAGTCCATTAATTTTCATAGAATTACACAAGCTATAAGAAAAGGTTTCTCAAACGATGATATATAAGAAGTAGAAAATCTTACGTTTTTAGGACTAAATCCATCACAACCCTAACTGGAAAACTCGCTACCTAGAATTAATTCAGCGCTATACTTCAGTGATGTTTGCAATACGCACATATACTGCTACAGGTGATTTAAAAATGAAGAAACTTGCTTATTTTGCATATTTCCATTCACTGATTAGTTATGGAGTCATGTTTGGGGGAGCTCAGCTTACTAAGACAGTAGTCTTCAGTGATGTTAAGTTATTTTACAGTATTGCAGTTAAACTGAATAAAATGTACATATCTGATTTCTTTCCTCGTCTCTGACACACTCTCCACGTGATCCATGGAGTAGGACTAATGTAATGTAATACTCTGAACTTTGAACAACCTTGCAAAAAAGAAAGAGGTAATGAACTATAGATGGTGCTTTAGTTTACCATATGCAAATAATTTAGTGAAACCTGGAAATTTCGAATTGAGCATGTTAATACCGGATCATGTTAATATCGAAAAATTGGGACTGTCCGCTTGTTGCCACATGAATGAAAGCAATACAGTGGTCAAGAAATGAGACACACTTGTAACTGTAAGTACACTGAATTTTATTTTAAAAATTGAATGTGAAGTGGTCTGAATCTAAAATCAACATCGGTAAACAAATATAATGTAACATTACAGGTCATTTACTGATGATACTTTGTTAATGAAGGCAGAACGCGTCTGTTTTATTAAATAAATTAAGTTGAAGCATGTAAAAAACGTTTTAACTCATACAAATTACATATCTGCTGCTGAAAATCACCATTACAAGAAACGTCTTGCTGAAGCGAATATTTGAAAGATTTTTATGTTTATTGTCTTAAGAGGATGACGAAATTAATACCATCAAGCGATTTGCTAAATTACGTTCATAGTATTCCATTTTCAGCCTGAGTCAAGAATCTACATAATTAAATTATTATTTTTTTAAAGAGTGTATTTCTGTTAATATTAGAACAGCTTGACACGTCTGTTGATATAATCGATTCCTTTCATCGCTAGTTTACGAAAGTTTAAGTGATACGTACAACAGAGTCATATAAATTGATAAATATTAACCAGGGACACAGCTACACGAAATGAAGGTGTACCCCTAAATCATTATCAAATGTCCGACGGGGCAGGTAATTACGTCTTCGCACTATAGCACAGATTTCCAAACTAACCTGGGCGATGGTTTTATGGAAATAATTTTGTATCTTGTTGTTGGGTTTTATTAACCTCTACTCATATGAATGTCTAACTGTATGTGCTATAGAATCCCCTCATCATGTTTGTAGAGTAGACACACTACTTATTGTTGGTTCACCTTAACAAAATGGGCATCAAAGGACAGATAACTGTGAATAATTTCTCTTGTTTCAAGTAAACAGTCATATCGAAGTTTTTAAATGACGTTCTGTTGTCGCCTTTGACTGTACTGTTTATTTACAATTGCAGTATCTTACTTGGGTCATTCTGCTGTTGTAATGAAGTGCACACACAGATGTCAAAAATTAAAAGCCATTACGTGAATTTAATGATTCGGCAGTGTCTTCCACAGTTCGCTATATACAGCATCGCTTTTGACAATTGCAGTTTCCATCCACTGTGTGAGTGTGGAGAGAATAACAGCCTATATACCTCTTTGCAGGGTGTTATCGGATTAGTTTTACTTTCCTGGCGTCGGAGGACAAGGAGTTTTCGTAGATCATGTTCTGGATGGAAGGTCTAGATATCATCTAAGCAGGTATAACTTTATCCAACGTCAGCGAGTTATCATTTTTTGGGCGATTTCCGATGGACACATATATTTGCTATTATATACTCGAAGGAAGAAGACTTGGAACCAATTCGATTCATAGCATGTTCTCCCTGCAGACACTGGTAGCGCATGTCATCGAATACTGATCGCAGAAGGCTTAAGTGCTTTGTACTAATGTTTGCCGCTGGTTCTTCAGTTTCAATGAGATTTGAAGCGATAGAATTGTTGTACAGACTAACTCAAGCATTACTTCTCCAATTTCCCCCTAAAGGATTTCGGGTGTATTCCATAGACTCCCATTTCGTTCCCTATATAACTTTTTTACTCTTCGTAATAGGCTATACCAACCTGTTACGATCTTAGACTGTGCCTCTGTACTCCTCCGATGTCTGCTGTTCGTATAATAGAATAGGCCTCACTATGGTACAAATGGAGTCCGAAACCGTCAGGATCAAATTAATATAAGCGGTAGAGTATTCTAAATTGGGAATTTTCCTGTTGGGGACCAATTTTCGGAAATGAATACGTCAGGCGATTTGTAACTTGACTGACCAACACGTTTGAGGTACGTGCTTGTAAACTGTTAAAGTTTTGAAAGGTGTCAGTCATTCAACCCCTCATATGATTTTGGTGGTTTCGCTTTATCAAGATCGGCAAAGTACCTTTCCTCTGTCTGGATTTCTTAGTATATTTCATGCTCATATTCTCCGTGCCAAGGTGGAGGATCACGTTGGGAACCAGAGTTTGTGCGTCTTTATTCTCCCCTTAATTAGAAGAGACAGTCAGTACAGCGTGTACCTGTTACCCCTGTTCCAAACATCGATGCCCGTTCATTTTGAATGAATGTGGTCTTGGAAACATATGCATGTAACTAAGCAAATTAAGTTAGAGGCCCTTTGTTTAGCTTTGCAGTATCAGCCTGGGAATGCAGTGAACGTTATTTTCGAAGTCAGTTCCGGTGACGTCAAGTCGGCGCAACACTATTTCTCGAGAGGCGGGCGCGCGTCCTTGGGCGTGGGCCGCGTGGTTGGCCGTTTCGCATCTGCTTAGTGGGACGCCGTCTTCAGAAATTCAGCTGTTGAATGAAATTGAAAATTTTAGGCCGAGAGAAGTGGGTGTTCTTTTCCTGTCTTCTGTTTGGGGGAAATGTCTGCTCTTTCTAAAAGAAGCAGTCTGGGCATTAACCAGAATGCCCCCACCATACTATGTCGCTCTCTGTATGCAGAGGCGAGGAAGTTCAAAAGAATTTACCAGGACGTGGTCGAGAACAGCAGCAGCAAGCAGGCGCTACTCCGTGATCAAATAAGTTGCGATTTTTGGATGGGAATTCGATCGATTTAGAGTTTGGTTACCGAGCGAGGTAAGGCGGTGGTTGGCACACTGGAATCGCATTCAGGAGGATGACGGTTCAACCCGCGTCTGGCCATTCAGATTTCTCTGCAATTTTCCTAAATCGCTTCAGGCAAATGTCGGGATGATTCCTTTGAAAGGGCACGGCCGATTTCCTTCTCAATCCTTCCTTCACCGGAGCTTCTGCTCCGTCTCTAATGATCTCTTGCCAACGGGACGTTAAACACTAATGTTCTCCTCCTTCTCCTCGAGTTTATTTTTCTTTATTGTGGCTCTAGGATATATTCCACTCAGCCAGCTTCCAGTACATGATATGTTGCAATTTAAATGTGTTACAATTTAAACCCAATCATGTTCATCACACATACGCCGACATACACAGAAGACTCACATAGAATATTTACATTGGTTTACACAGGAAAATTAAATCATGATGCGTTTAGCTGCCAAAAACTGATATGTGTACTGTATACAATGATACATCATGATATATGAATCTCCATCGTTAGGAGCAGTGCGCAGTTCACGCGTTAGATTTCATAATCGGTTTTACGTAAATTGAGGTGGAATCGAATTCGGTGTTTGATCAGTTATGAAGCAGAATGAGATTTTCTCTCTGCAGCGGAGTGTGCGCTGATATGAAACTTCCTGGGAGATTAAAACTGTGTGCCGGACCGAGACTCGAACTCGGGACCTCTGCCTTTCACGGGCAAGTGCTCTACCAACTTTTTTAAATTATTATTATGATTTTTTTACCAGGAACAGGGTAAATGAACAAAAGATCTTAATTGGTACAAACTTAAATACAACAGAAATGCCATCCTTCCGGCGAAAATAACTCAAGACATTATACTCGTACAAGGCGAGCAATTTTTTTTTTATGAACAAGGCGTAGGAAAAAAAAAAGAATAATAATACTGATGTAAGCCAAGAGGTGGGAAGCAATATACAGTGGAGTGAGGGAAAAACCAGTGTGTTCTGGTATAGTGCATAAAAGAAAGGAGGCGCGTATCCATGCGCCTACTCCACTGTGGGTTACAATATAGAAAGTAGCGCGGGGAGTCTCAGATGTCAGCAGGGGCGGGGGGGGGGGGGGGGGGGGGAGTGCTGTCGGCATGTGGCACCATCCAACTGAGCGGGGGTGACGTAAAGATCGCATGTAGGTAATTGGCGAAGAAGGCGCGGTAGCGTGGTCGGTGTTAGACTTCACTGTGGGCGGTTTGTAAGTACTGCCAGAGATCAAGGCGTGATTTGTCGCCACCGTTGTACATGTAGGTGATAGTCCATCCCTTGACCCATACAATCGCATGATTTTTTAGTGGCGGGGAAATGAGTATTCTCAGGATGGATAAAAGTCCAGGTGTCAACCGAGTCCGGCGGAACGCGGAGGTAACAGGCAACGAACTGTCGGGCTAGTTTCCAGACGTCACTGGTGGCAGCACAAGTCAGTTGATGGACATCGTCATCCACGAGGTGGCAAATAGAACAAAGTGGAGAGTCCGTTAGTCCGATGGCGTGAAGACGATGATTTGTGGCGAATTTTTCATTTGCGACTTGGTACCATGTTGCCCGGACGTTGGAGGGAAGAAAAGGCTGGTGGATATGACGCCAAACCGTGGGTCACCGCTTGGACGGATGTCTCAGTTCAACATTGTTGCTGGATATGGAACAAAGCAGTGGGGTGTAAAAATCTTTAGGTCGAGGAGAACGCGTGGTCGGTAAGTGTGTGTGAGCATAACTGAAGTCGACGATGAAACCAGAAATGTGCGTCAGATGATGCTTGAGGTGTCCGACTGGTACTGGTGGTGTTATGGTCGCGGGTACAAGAGTTTCCAGCAAGCTGCGCCTAAGGGAGGTGCCCCCGTGCCACTGCTTGTGCATGGTGGTCATGTACAAGGACGCCGCTCGGAGTCGCACATTGACAAGGCCGCGGATTTAGCCACATTCATGTTACTGCCCGCTGCAGTGCCGTACGTTGATATCAAATCAAGTACCGTGTGTGTTTCACTCCGTGAGCGGATCAAGAGGAGGAGGTCGTCCGCATACGCACAACATCGAAAACTGTGCTGTCGCAAAGTGAGACCAGAAAGGTGGCTCGTCAGACTCCCGATGAGTGGCTCCAGGCTTATGGCATAGAGCAGGGTCGAAAGTGGGCAGCCTTGCCGTACGGAACGCCGGATCGCCACTGGTCCCGCCACACGGCCGTTAACCTGAATCAGCGATTCGGCGGTGCCGTACAGGCGCCGGATAACGTCGATAAAGGCTGGTGGAAAACCCATGCGGTTCATCACTGAGAACAGAAAAAGATGCCGCACATTGTCGAATGCGCTGTCAAAATCAATGGCTATCACTGCGGCGCGGAGTCTGCACGCTGCTGCCAGTGCAATTAAATCGCAACACTCTCCTGTGGCCGTTTGTATATTAACTGAGCCGCCCGGAGTTGTCTGTTCCGGGGATAGAATGCTAGGCAGGACCTTGCGGCATCGCGTTGCCAGTAGGCGTGTACAAATTTTATAGTCTGCGTTAAGCAGAGTCAGGTGACGGTAATGTGCTGTCGTCACACGTGGTGTCGGTTTGTGGATGGGTATAATAATTCCCGTGACGAAGGACGGCGGTACGGCGTTCCCCATCGACAGCAGTTCATGAAACATCGTTGTCCACCGTGACGCCATTAGTGTGAGGAAAGCGCGATAAAATTCTATCGGCAATCCGTCGACACCAGGTGACTTATTCAGAGCGCCTTTTTTGATTGCATCGTGGACTTTGTCACGCGTAATTGGCTCCATCACTGAGCTACCCAAGCACGACTCACACCGCAACCTCACAACTTTCGAGTCTCGGTCCGGCACACAGTTTTAATCTGCCAGAAAGTTTCAGTTATGAAGCAGTTCATGCGAACGTTTGCCCAATTGATTACCATCTTTCTTTTTGCTATGAGTCACGAGCCGGCTTTTATGTTTCAGTTAGTAGTGGAAAGCGGTGCATTTTGCTTTCGAATCTTTGTGTGTGAGTAATTGCGCGTACATGTTGCGCTCCCCTATCCCACTCGTCCTTTTACTGGAAGATGATCGGTACGTTCGTATTATTCGCCTGTATGTGTGTTCCACGTAAATATAGTCTCGGGAGTACGTTTCATTTGTGAAATAAATGTTAATAATGCAGCTGCTTAGTTCATTACAATTCGTTCCATAGTGCACCGCGGCACATTTATCCATGCACTGGAATCGTTAGCGTCTTGTACCCTGTCTGTGAAAATTACTTAATAAATTTAGCAAAGTGTAGGCCCTGATCGGTTGTTACGGAGCTCGCTAATTAAAATTCCGTTGTGCAGTTTTCTCTTTAGGGTAGCGCGTATCGCTAATAATCGATTAAAATCCATAGAACTCCAGACGACTTGGCACTCAAATCTGAATAAATAAATTCAATCAAATGGCTCTGAGCACTATGGGACTCAACATCTTAGGTCATAAGTCCCCTAGAACTTAGAACTACTTAAACCTAACTAACCTAAGGACATCACACACACCCATGCCCGAGGCAGGATTCGAACCTGCGACCGCAGCAAATAAATTCAATCATTTTGTTTGTGCACAGGCAGTGCTCAGCTTGGCTACGTCTTTCTTATAAGGCGAAGTGACTAACACTAGCCGGCCGGTGTGGCCGTGCGGTTAAAGGCGCTTCAGTCTGGAACCGCGTGACCGCTACGGTCGCAGGTTCGAATCCTGCCTCGGGCATGGATGTGTGTGATGTCCTTAGGTTAGTTAGGTTTAATTAGTTCTAAGTTCTAGGCGACTGATGACCTCAGAAGTTAAGTCGCATAGTGCTCAGAGCCATTTGAACCATTTTTTTTTTTACTCACACTTCTGAGTGATTCACTTTTCTCAGAAGTGTGGATCACTTTTAGTTTCTGCAAAGATTCTGTGCGTGATGGGTGTAAATCTGGAAGAAACATTCTATTATTGATTTAACAAGGGAATATCCAATCCTGCCCTGATATTTTTCCTACTGGAAGAATGCACTCAAACAAACACAATGTCTAAATTTTACCTGCCAAGGGACATTGCAAGAATTGTAAGAAAAATTTTGAAAATTTCCAAATTCGTAGCTCGTCAGGCAGGTGGAGAAATGTACATCCCTACCAGAGCTTCAGTAGACAGTGCATGCAAAACACGGAAGGCCAATAGCCTTGGTTGTCTACACGGCGGTAGGCGGACCCCTGACACAACATGTTCGTAATTTGTAAGGTGAATTTGGGTTTTCTTTGATAGTTTCTCTGAAACAATTGTTCACAGTCGCTATTTGCTCGAATATACAACGCATTTAATATCCATAATAATAAGCAGTTGCCTTCGCGGTATCGCTAAGTGTTGACAATAGACATAAAACTGAATTAATTTTCTTCGTGGTTCAAATGGCTCTGAGCAGTATGGGACTCAACTGCTGAGGTCATTAGTCCCCTAGAACTTAGAACTAGTTAAACCTAACTAACCTAAGGACATCACAAACATCCATGCCCGAGGCAGGATTCGAACCTGCGACCGTAGCGGTCTTGCGGTTCCAGACTGCAGCGCCTTTAACCGCACGGCCACTTCGGCCGGCCAATTTTCTTCGTGTTTTCTTCGTATGTGCTCGCTAATAGCATCTGTCTCCTTGCAGGTTCCAGAGTTTCCCAGTAATGTAGAATGTCCACTTTGGACTTAGCGCTACGTCCTCTTGTCACGGCTGCGCCTGTTTATTAAAACCTTCTGGCTGTAGGCAGGAAGGGTGCCGGGCCATGTGCCCGAGCGGTTCTAGGCGCTTCAGTCCGGAACCGCGCTGCTGCTACGGTCGCAGGTTCGAATCCTACCTCAGGTATGGATGTGTGTGATGTCCTTAGGTTAGTTATGTTTAAGAAGTTCTAGGTCTAGGGGACTGATGACTTCAGATGTTAAGTCCCATAGTGCTCAGAGCCATTTGAACCATTTTTTGCAGGAAAGGCTCCACAAACAGCCGTTTTAAGCGTTTCTCCGTGCGGCAAAAACAAGTAAATTTAACATTAAAAAATTAACCGTGCATTTCTTTCGATGTATTCGTTCTGTGCGAAAAATTTCGGGGTAAGTTTCGACATGTCGGACTGGACCATTCTCTTGTAAGTCTATCCAAAATGGCTACTCTTATCCATTTAAGTTCGTAGTCAGAATCGCTTCGGACCAGAAATCACAGGTGACACATTAGTAGAAATTCCCAGCAGGGAAACATGTTCGTCCTTAGCACAAATTTTAGACGGAAAATAAGTACAAGATGGAGTGATCAGGAACGCATAGAATTAGAAGTTAAACTGATTCCAAATAATCAAACTACAAGGAAACCCTATATACTGTCAAGGTCCCAAATTACTTTCGAATTGCAAATGACCATAGACTTGTAAGATGCTAAATATACGTACATAAAAAGCTAGGAAGATACATGTTCCTCAGGCAAGTTGCCAGGAATGTAGATTATGAGAACATATTTAGGAGTAATGAGTTACAGTTGTTGCTGTTGTCGTCTTCTGTTCGAAGATTGATTTGGTGCAGCACTACATGCTAGTCTATTCTGTTCAAGCCTCTTCGTCTCTGTATAACGATAGCAACCTACATTTCAAGCCTTCGTCTCCCTCTACAAACTTTACCCTCCACATTTCCATCTATTACAAAACTGACATTTCGTTGTCGCCTCAGGTTGTGTCCAATCAAACAATTTCGTCTTTTAGTCTGATTGTACGATAAATTTATGTTTTCCCACATCCGATGCAATACCTCATCATTACTTATTCCATCTACTCATCTAATATTTAACATTCATCTACAACATCAAATTTCAGAAGCTTCTATTCTCCTCTGGTCGGTACTGCTTATCGTCCACGTTTCACTTCCATACAAGGCTACACTACAGATAAATACTTTCTGTAAATACTTCCTAAAACTTAAATTTATACTAGATGTTGGTTAACAAATTTACCTTTTTTCGGAAATAATTTTCTTGTTATTGTCAGTCTGCTTTTTTATAACCCGTCACCTTCGGCGCTCAGCAGTTCTTTTGTTGCCTAAACAGAAAAAATCATCGACTATTTTTAGTGTCGCATTGTAAGCTTTTTCGTCAACATCACCTGATATAATTCGTCGGCATTCCATTACCCTTGTTTTACTTTTGTTAATGTTCAGTTTACAATCTCTCTTCAGGGGCTATCCATCCCCTTCAACTACTCTTCCAAATCTTTTGTTGACTCTGGGAGAATTATAATGGCATCGAATAATCTAAAAATTTTTATTTCTTATCCCTGAACTACAATTCTCTTTCCAAATTTCTCCTTAGATTTCTTCACAGCTTTCTAAACATACAGATTGAATCATCATCATCATCTCAGAATCATCATGTGGGGTCGGCGTTGCTTTGCTGGATCCTTCTCTTCCATAAATGCCTATCCAGTGCTTCTTCTCTGAGCCACCCTTTCTGCCGTAGGTCCCATGCTACCATGTCCTTCCATCTCAGTCTCGGTCTTCCTCTTCTCCTTGGTCCTTCGATGAATAATGTTGGGGAAACACTACAACCCTCTCTCACTCAATAGTCAACTGCGTCTTCCCGTTCACGTCCTTCGACTCTTATAGCTGTAGTGTGCTTTCTGTACAAGTTGTATAAAATATTTCGCTCCCCGTATTTTACCTCTGCTGCCATCCAACTGCGAAGATTGTAGTCCAGTCAACACCTAAAAGCTTTTTCTACGTCTCCATATACGGTGGAAGTCGATCTTGAGGATTATACAATATTTTATGGAGCCTGTTAACGAGGACATATACACTGAAGTGCCAAAGAAACTGGTACAGTAATACGTATTCAAATATAGAGATATGTAAACAGACAGAATATGGCGCTGCGGTCGGCAACGCCTATATAAGACAACAAGTGGCTGACGCAGTTGTTAGCTCGGTTACTGCTGCTACAATGGTAGGTTATCAAGATTTCAGTAACTTTGAGTATGATGTTATAGTTGGCGCACGAGCGATGGTACACAGCATCTCTGAGGTAGCGGTGAAGTGGGGATTTTCTCGTACGGCCATTTCACGAGTGTACCGTGAATATCAGGAATCCGGTTAAAACTTAACATCTCCGGCATGGCTGCAGCCGGAAAAAGATACTGCAAGAACGAGTGAAGAGGATCGTTAAAAGTGACAGAAGTGCAACCATTCCACAAACTGGTGCAGATTTCAATGTAGGGCCATTAACAAGTGTCAGCGTGCGAACCATTCAACGAAACATGATCGATATGGGCTTTCGGAGCCGAAGGTGACTGCACGACACAAAGCTTTACGCCTCGCCTGAGCCCGTGTGTGATATTCCTGGCTGTGGCCGCCATTTTTTATTTTGCTAGAAGCTTGCCTTGGTGCAGCTTGATACACGCGAAGTAGCATATGGTACAAAAGTGGAGTGAGGTACAAGCAACAGGTGGTACAGTACATAACAGTCCCGTGGGAGAGTCCGCCAATTGTACTGAACTTGCTTCTGATTCGTCAGCACATTCGGGTGTTAGGCGCCAAAACACCTAACATCTCTTATTACTTATCCCAATTTTGAGTATGACATTCCCTCATGGTTACCATATGAGTCTATCGCTTTTGTTTATTAAATTTCACTAGTTTTGAGAAACACAAGGGCAACGATATTGCAATAGAAGTGCTTCGGACCCGACCTGGGAGACGAAGTACTTCGGCTGCGCTAGTCACACTGTTTGGGGCGTTCTAGCGGGACGGACGCGTAACTCTGCTTTGGTCGTTCAGGAGGAATGTACATGTCGTACACTATATCGGAAGTTGTCAGAATAGTCACCTTACAATTAATAAAAGACAGTGTAAAATGTGTGATTTAAAACATAACAAAACAGGATAGAGTAATGAGAAGTGTCGCCTACCGTCATGGTCAGTACTACAGACCTTTCCCGCTGTAGATACGGAGACTAACCTGGGCAAGTGGCATCCCATAAAAAGCACAATAAGAGGTTCAAGCTGACAGCATAGCAGCCTCCGTCGAAGAAAATCCCACGACCGACGAGCTGTCTTCTGCGCTGGGGACACAACTTTAGAAGACGACAGGTTGGTGGAAAGAACTGTTAGAGCCTCTTATTCAGTCTTTCCAGATCTCTCCAGCTTCCAGATCTGACTTCCAAAGATCACGCATAGTTTATACATGGAATCCCTGGTGGGGAACGTCTATTTAAAGAAGAGGCTACTATCCGTTAACGAGAACTGTGGACTGGGTAAGACGTGAAAATCATAGTGAGAACAGTGGACTGTAATGATTGTCATAAAACGCCAGAATCAATTTTGTATGAACAGTGATAAAGATAAAAGAACGACACTGTGTGATTATATCCTGTTTGAACTTTTGTAAGTTTCTTTGGAATGTTAGGCAGCAAAATCTATAAATGCCGCTAATTAATCAGCGTCGCGTAGTTGACAGTGAAAACGCGAAAACGCAAATCGAAGTGTAAAGTTATAAGTGTGTGCGCCGTCCAGATTAAATTTTATTTCACCGCTACGAGAAACAACGCTTCAGGGAGTAGTTAGCAGAGCAGCGTACAGCAGGTGAGGCGAATGACTTTGAAGCAACACCTGTCGCCTCCATCAGCTGGAGTCCAACGTCAGAGATACGAGTCTGTGGTCGACTACGGCAGCTGAAAACACCCAACACGCCAAAACTAATGCGGTGAACAGCAACATCGCGCAGGAGAAGAAGGTAACGTGTACGCTAATCACTTTACTGCTAGCGAGAAGAAGCTAGTATTGACAACCACAGGGATTTGTAAGAATATTGTTAAATTGTTTCGTAATAATTTCTTTAATAACGAAATGTAGCCGGCCGGAGTGGCCGAGCGGTTCTAGGCGCTACAGTCTGGAACTGCGCGACCGCTACAATCGCAGGTTCGAATCCTGCCTCGGGCATGGATGTGTGTGATGTCCTTAGGTTAGTTAGGTTTAAGTAGTTCTAAGTTCTAGGGGACTGACGACCTGAGAGTTTGGGTCCCATAATGCTCAGAGCCATCTCATCAATAACGAAATGTCAGGGAAAGCGGAACGCCGTACAGTCTTAGAACTAGAGAGGCAGTGCAGCCTCAGGGTAATGAAACTGAAGAGGCAAGCCAATTACAGGGCACACCAGATGAAATTAGTAATATAAGTAAAGAGGAAAGTGTAGAAAATCAAATGGGTGATAGCTATTTACCAGAGTCATCCGATGTAGAAACTGAAGTTTTCCAAGAAAACATAATTTCAAAGAGTAGCAGTAGTGAAGCTGGAGAGGTGGATTCTGATGTAGATGACATGAATGTTAATGATAAGTTAAATAAGGTGAATGGTGATGTCAGAAGTACTGACTCCCACACCACCATTGCTAATCAATCAACAAATAGAACAAGTAGACTCAACCTTGGAACTGCATCAGTTGATACATTGCCTGCACAAGATAATAATAAAAGTATGGTTGAAACATTAATGGAGTTAGTGTCTGGGCTAGAAGAAAAGATAGAACACGAAAAAAAAGAATTAAAAATAAGGCTAGAAGAAAAGATAGAACAGGGGAAAAAATAATTAAAAATAGGGCTAGAAGAAAAGATAGAACAGGGCTATAAAAAATAAAAAAGGATTCAAATGAATTAAAGAAAGGGCAAAAACCACATGTGGTAAAGTAGAAGCAACAAACGAGGAGATAGCAAAAATTAATCGTAAGTTCAAACATTTAAAGACCAGGGCTGATTCTCATGAAGCTAGGACAGGGGCTTGTGAGGAAAGCATGGAACATGAGAGTAAAGAATGGGATCAAAAATTAGATAAATGTAAGCAAGAGGTTAATCATACGATTGATGATGTAGTAGCGAAAATAAATGATCTCATGCAAGCTCAAGATACTTGTGTATTGTCAGTTAGGGATGAGGTCAATAAATTAAGTAATGATCAGTGTAAAATAAACAAAACTTGCATAGATACCCATGATACGCAAAACAAACAGGTCGTAGATTTAAAGGGCGAAAATGCAGCTCTTAGCCGTAAAGTATCACGAATAGAACCTGTTTGTAATGGTAATACAAATACGATTCAGGGTCGTTTGAGAGAAATAGAAAACGTAAGGGTGTTGTTCATATTAATGAAGTGGTCAGTAATGCCAATGTTTGCCGACCGGGGCGGCCGAGCGGTTGTAAGCGCTACAGTCTGGAACCGCGCGACCGCTACGGTCGCAGGTTCGAATCCTCCTCGGGCATGGATGTGTGTGCTGTCCTTAGGTTAGGTTTAAGTAGTTCTAAGTTCTAGGGCACTGATGACCTTAGAAGTTAACTCCCATAGTGCTCAGAGCCATTTGAACCATTTGAACCAATTCCAATGTTTACAAATTTCATAACTTTTCTATTGAAGGTAGAATACATCCTGCCGCTTTCATTCGTCCGTTTGAGGGCATCATATCTGACAACATGACAGAACAGCAAGAAATCAAATTTGTAGCCAGTCGTTTTGAAGGGGACACAATATCATCGAGCTGTATGCCCTCGGGAAAAATTACGGCTGTAGTTTCCCTTGCCTTCAGCCGTTCGCAGTGTCAGCACGGCAACCAAAAGGGTTGATGTTAGAAGGCGAGATCAGTCAATCATCCAGATTGTTCCCCCGTGGAGCTATTGAAAAGGCTGCTGCGCTTCTTCAGGAACCACGGGTTAATCTGCCCTCTCCACAGATACCCTTCCGCTGTGGTTGCACTTACCGAACGGCTAACTGTATCGTTGAAGGCCGGAAACCATCACACCTCTGCAAGGTCCAAGGTTCATGTCGGGGTGGTCTAAATCTATTGTTCAAAATAAGAAAATTTCGTAGTTTCGTTGTTTCCCTGTGTGCTGCTGTATGCAGAGAGCACGAGAGGCATATCGTATTTAATACTTAACACTTACATTCCTTGAAAACTCATACACTAACTGCCCCACAGGTTGACTAAATAAAGCATGGCACCTAATACTACAGAATGGTACCCCAAGCAGCGCTAAATAGTGTGGCTCAAGCGCTCTAGGTATTCTATTAGTTTGGATATAGCTACCTGATACATATGTAACGTGGCTGAGGCACAAGTGATATCACTATTCGTGTAAGCAAAGCCACGCCAATGCGTTTTGTGAAGTGTACAACGTTAAATATTTACATTTTAAAAAGTGGCTCATATCTGAACTAGGCTGATATTTTGTTAATTTCTGACAAGATAATATTACCGCACTTTTTTTAGTATGTCCTGATAGACAACAGTGACATCTTCGACAGGACGAAATTAGATCTACTATACGAAAACCTTCACAGCCTAAGATTTAGAAAGCTGTGGTGTTCCTAATGCTGGATATGGCACAGAATTGTGCAAATTAATGTCACTGTCCTTGATCTTTCGTTGCTATTAATTATAGCATTCTTTATTTACAGGGTAGCAATGTCGATATAATGTCAAGCATGTTTGAAGGACACTGCAGTAGACTACACAGACACTGAATAACGATCGAGCGAGGTGGCGCAGGATGGACACGCATTCGGGAGGACGACGGTTCAATCTCGCGTCCGGCCATCCTGATTTACGTTTTCCGTGATTTCCGTAAATCGCTTCAGGCAAATGCCGGGATGGTTCCTTTGAAAGGGCACGGCCGACTTCCTTCCCCGTCCTTCCCTAATCCGATGAGACCGATGACCTCGCTATTTGGTCTCTTCCCCCAAAACAACCCCAACCCAACACTGAATAATGCATACATTGCCTACCTATATTGCATGCCGCGACAAGACAAAAGACGAGAATAACAATTTCTTTTCTGTGCGGGAGTCACAGCAATACGTGTGATCATGGAACAAACACACTGTGACATATGGAAGTTTGGGTGAGTCTGGAAAGTGTGAATGGGTGGCCAAAGTGGTTAAGGCGACTGGTCGTATGATGCGGGAAATCCGATTCGAGTCTTGGTGGGGAACAAATTTTCATCTGTCACTCATTATTTGTACACACGGTGTATAGTCGTATTCGCAGATTGCGAATATATTTCGCTCATCCTTTATTTGCAAGCTTCATCGATCCACGTCCCCGACTTACCTTGGCTGTGTATCACATGATAACTGCACTTGTTTACGCTCCCGTAAAACTGGCATTTACCCAAGTACTTCTCGCTGTAGACTGGTAGCGATTACGCAGCGAAATTATATACGTTCAATGCCCTCGGAAAAAAAAAGAAAATGAATCGCGAATTGCACTCCATGACCAGCAGTATTTTGCTATATGGATATGGCATATACGAGGGGGAGACGAGAAACTAATAATAATTATTTAATGAGACTTTTGTATCTCACAGCACATTTAGTAAATTGCATCACATTGTAAATTGTGTCCATCAGCATAAGGAACTAGTTTCCTGCTCTTCAACAGAGAGATCGCGGAATCGAATTCCGAATGAATCATGGAAATTTTTCATTCTGTCTTGAAGCCAGCCTTCACTTCTGAATGATATGACGATTCGTCAGGAGCGACACCTGGTTGGGATTCCACGATGAGCTGTACGTCCTCTTTCCCCAGTACGATTACTAGACTAGGTTAGTTCAAATGGCTCTGGGCACTATGCGACTTAACTTCTGAGGTCATCAGTCACCTAGAACTTAGAACTAATTAAACCTAACTAACCTAAGGATATCACACACATGCATGCCCGAGGCAGGATTCGAACCTGCGACCGTAGCGTAGCGTAGCTCCAGACTGCAGCGCCTTCAACCGCACGACTAGCTTAAGGACGCACCAGTTGCCCAAATACTAAAATGTAGACTTTCACGGCCGGAAATATCATGTCCATTACAATTATCCGGGCTGTTATGCCGTGGTCGGTTGATGAATTTTGTCTCAATTCCCAACGTCGATGTGGTATCGCTGTTTACCATGGTTCCACTTAATGATGTATTGGAACAGCTGGATCGAATTTTTCCTGCCGATATTTCAGAACTGTGTAAGTGTTGTTCGACGACCACATACTTCAAGTGGAATGAACAGTTTTATGAGCAAACGGATGGCGTGGCTATGGGAAGCCCTCTAAGTCCCGTAATTGCAAACTTCTTTATGCAGAAATTCGAAGAACAGGCCTTAGGTACTGCCAGCAAAAAACCAAATGTGTGGTTCCGATACGTGGATGACACGTTTGTGCTGTGGAGACATGGTAGGGAGGAACTAAGCCGGTTCCACGAACAACTAAACAGCATAAACTCGAGAATTCAGTTTACAATGGAGGAGGAGATAGACGGCAAATTACATTTCCTCGATGTGCTTGTTTTTAGAAACGAAAATGGTAGTTTGGGCCACTCAGTATACCGCAAACCCACGCACACGGACCGTTATTTGCACCGGGATTCGAACCACCACCCGCAACAGAAGCGGGGTGTTATCAAGACGTTAGCGGACAGAGCTAGAAATATTTGTGAACTTGAGTTGCTCGACGCTGAGATGGAACATCTCCACAATCACTAGTGAAGAACGGATATTCGTCCGCCGAAATAAAACGTGCGTTGAGGCAGCCACGCAGTAATCATACTGACGTACAGGCTACTGCAAAATCTAAGGTTTTCCTGCCGTTTGTTAAAAATGTAACGGAAAGAATAGGGAGGACCTTGACGAAGCGGAATATTACCGTAATTTACAAGCCCACCAGGAAGATACAGGAATACCTTAAGCCTGCCAAGGACGCTCGCAAACCTTTGGAAAAAGCTGGAGTGTATAGGATCCCACGCAGCTGTGGTGATGTTTATGTGGGTACAACTAAAAGAACTGTTTCTAAACGTTTGGAAGAGCACAAGGGAAATTGTAGAAGAGGAGAAACGGAACGATCAGCTGTTGCGGAGCATGCTTTCCAGCCAGGGAACCACAATATTCGTTTCGAGGAGACGCAAGTACTAGCGGCCACAAGCGGATACTACGAGAGGCTCTACAGGGAGGCAATCGAAATCGCTAAACACCCAAATAATTTCAACCGAAAGGAGGAGGGCGTCAAATTAAACGGTATATGGATGCCGGTGTTAAAGAAGATGTGTACCACCCGTCCACTACTGGGTGATGGCAACGACGATCGACGGCGACGGACAGCGGCCAATTGCACTGACGTTTTCAAAACACGTGACGTCACACCGCGGCGCGGGAACGCGCGGACACGGAATTTAGCGGCAGTCAGTAGCGAGCCAGTGGGTGTGTTGGACCTTTCATCGACCTACGGACCCCCTTGAAGATGTCTCCCGCAGTCGGAAACGAAACGTTGGGAATTGAGACAAAATTCATCAACCGACCACGGCATAACAGCCCGGATAATTGTAATGGACAGTTGCCCAAATGGCGCCCAGTTGATAGACTTTCGCTAAATTGTTGAGATCCACGAAATTATTATACCCACAGATGGGAATAGTTTTTCAAGTTACGCTGTCTCATGTCTCAAGTGATTGTTGTTGATTTTCTTATCTTTTGGATACTGTCAACTCCAGCAAGTAGACGATTAATGTTTCCCAGTTACGTGCACTGTGGGCTAGTAGAGTACAGCCAAAGTTATTTTTGTGAAGTTACAAGAAAGGCAGTCATCATGATTAATGTACGCCAGGTATCTAAACAACGTTTCCTCGCATTTTTAGTTTTGCTTCTGTACAAAAAGGTGTTTGGCGTGATCAAGATAAATGAGACACACTGCATAGAAAAGAGTCTACGTGGATTCCACTATTTTTGTTCTGAATGGGGGGCTCCATATGGTTCCCAAGTTGTGCAGCGACCGTAAACCATAAAATTACCAAATGAGCAGCAACCAGTCGCAAGATCATGTTTTCTTTAATTACTTTCGCAAATCGATTTCAACTGATTAACAGCCATCATCGGTGCTTTCAACATGTATGTTCCCTGAGTAATAACACTGTCTTAAACAGACGTCAAACATCAAACATTGACGTGTGTTTAAGACAGTGTTATTACTCAGGGAACATACATGTCGAAAGCACCGATGATGGCTGTTAATCAGTTGAAATCGATTTGCGAAAGTAAATAAAGAAAACATGATCTTGCGACTGGTTGCTGCTCATTTGGTAATTATTTTTGTTGTTGCGATGACGAAGCGGAAGCCTCATCATGTGGGCTCGTTTCCGTTGTTTATTTCCGTAAAAGGCTTTACATTGCTCTGCCATATCGGAAACGGACAAATCTTCTAACACGGGAAACAGCGTTTACGAGAACAAGCACATCGATGTGACAAATGCTTTCGCACGGGTAACAGTTGGCCGTCTGATTAACACAGTGTGTGGTAGAGATACTTAGCGGTGAACCCGGCACATCGGCTCACAGGTAAGGAATCCTCGCTACATTTTTCAAAATTTGGCCAAAAACACACGAAGATTAAAACTGCAATATGATCGATCATCGATAAATTCACACCAGTAGTCAACATATACAGGGTGGTCCATTGATAGTTACCGGGCCAAATATCTCACGAAATAAGCGTCAAACGAAAAAACTACAAAGAACGAAACTCGTCTAGCTCGAAGGGGGAAACCAGATGGCGCTATGGTTGGCCTGCTAGATGGCGCTGCCATAGGGCAAACGGATATCAACGGCGTTTTTTTAAAATAGGAACCCCCATTTTTTATTAAGTATTCGTGTAGTACGTAAAGAAATATGAATGTTTTAGCTGGACCACTTTTTTCGCTTTGTGATAGATGGCTCTGTAATAGTCACAAACGTGTACGTACGTGGTATCACGTAACATTCCGCCAGTGCGGACGGTATTTGCTTCGTGATACATTACCCGTGTTAAAATGGACCGTTTACCAATTGCGGAAAAGGTCGATATCGTGTTGATGTATAGCTATAGTGATCAAAATGCCCAACGGGCGTGTGCTATGTATGCTGCTCGGTATCATGGACGACATCATCCAAGTGTCCGAACCGTTCGCCGGATAGTTACGTTATTTAAGGAAACAGGAAGTTTTCAGCCACATGTGAAACGTCAACCACAACCTGCAACTAATGATGACGCCCAAGTAGCTGTTTTAGCTGCTGTCGCGGCTAACCCGCACATCAGTAGCAGACAAATTGCGCGAGAATCGGGAATCTCAGAAACGTTGGTGTTGAGAATGCTACACCAACATCGATTATACCCGTACCATATTTCTATGCACCAGGAATTGCATGGCGACGACTTTGAACGTCGTGTACAGTTCTGCCATTGGGCGCAAGGGAAATTATGGGACGATACAAATTTTTTGCACGCGTTTTCTTTAGCGACGAAGCGTCATTCACAAACAGCGGTAACGTAAACCGGCATAATATGCACTACTGGGCAACGGAAAATCCACGATGGCTGAGACAAGTGGAACATCAGCGACCTTGGCGGGTTAATGTATGGTGCGGCATTATGAGAGGAAGGATAACTGGCCCCCATTTTATTGATGGCAGTCTAAACGGTGCAATGTATGCTGATTTCCTACGTAATGTTCTACCGATGTTACTACAAGATGTTTCACTGCATGACAGAATGGCGATGTACAATCAATGTGATGGATGTCCGGCACATAGCTCGCGTGCTGTTGAAGCGGTATTGAATAGCATATTTCATGACAGGTGGATTGGTCGTCGAAGCACCATACCATGGCCCGCACGTTCACCGGATGTGACGTCCCCGGATTTCTTTCTGTGGGAATGATGAAGGATATTTGCTATCGTGATCCACCGACAACGCCTGATAACGTGTGTCGGCGCATTGTCAATGCATGTGCGAACATTACGGAAGGCGAACTACTCGCCGTTGAGAGGAATGTCGTTACACGTATTGCCAAATGCATTGAGGTTGACGGACATTATTTTGAGCATTTATTGCATTAATGTGGTTTTTACAGGTAATCACGCTGTAACAGCATGCGTTCTCAGAAATGATAACTTCACAAAGGTACATGTATCACATTGGAACAACCGAAATAAAATGTTCAAACGTACCTACGTTCTGTATTTTAATTTAAAAAACCTACCTGTTACCAACTGTTCGTCTAAAATTGTGAGCCATATGTTTGTGACTATTACAACCCCATCTATCACAAAGCGAAAAATGTGGTCCAACTGAAACATTCATATTTCTTTACGTACTACACGAATATGTAATAAAAATGGGGGTTCCTATTTAAAATAACGTAGTTGATATCCGTTTGGCCTATGGCAGCGCCATCTAGCGGGCCAACCATAGCGCCATCTGGTTACCCCCTTCAATCCAGTCAAGTATCGTTCTTTGTAGTTTTTTCGTTTGACGCTTATTTCGTGAGATATTTGGCCCGGTCACTATCAATGGACCACCCTGTATTGCCAACGCAGCGTCACTGGCGGCGCCAATCCGGATGAGGCTTGAGACGGAAGGGAAGGCCCGAAATTCTGTCTTCGGTTGCACTGAAATACAGTTAGAAGTCCACGGATTCGTTGTGTCATCGTTCGGCCGAGCTTACGTCAGACCTGTATATTTAGAGTCTTTAGTTGTATCTAACGGACAGTGTTTGTAGTAACTGCATTTAGAACATTTAGAGCACGAGATCTGTACACTTGTCATACTATGTAGCTAAATGTCTTCAGATGCTTATTTGTTTGCTCGGGAAATCGTCTGTTATATTTGTATCAGTAATTCCACGTGTGTTCTCGTCAGTCTCAGCAGCGGAGAGCTATGAAACACAGGTGTATTTTGGCATTAAATAAAGAGTTATGTTATTTGACTGAATGTGCTAATTCAATAGACTGTTCTCTTTGTCCACCTGCATGTACAGAAGGAGAACACAAAAAAAGTATGATTAGAAAATAACTTTCTGTGTGGAACTTGACGCGAATTCGGCAAGAAAAAAATGGTACAGCCACAGCTGTACTGGCCAGACAAACCTCCCTTTTTTTTTTTTTTTTTTTTTTGTTGATCTTTGTGTAGCAGCTCTGAGCAATATGGGACTTAACATCTGAAGGCATCAGTCCCCTAGAACTTAGAACTATTTAAACCTAACTAACGTACGGACATCACACACATCCATTCCCGAGGCAGGATTCGAACCTGCGACCGTAGCAGGCGCGCGGTTCCAGATTGAAACGCCTACAACCGCTGGGCCACAAAGGCCGGCAAATTCGGCAAGAGCAGAAGAGTGATCTTCAAATCTATGACCGGCAGTTGACAATCAGGTTTTCCGTGGTTCACTTCGAGTAAATACTGGGATGGGTTCATTCAGAGTGATATGGTAATTTCCATTCCTCATACTCCTACTGACATCTGAAAGACAAATTCTAGCATTCCCTCATCTTATGAACGGAAATATGCCAAAGTTGAAGAAGCTGAAAAAAATATGTTGATGCCTGCTCAGAGATGTTCGCGCGATTAGTGTACAGTGAGCAAAGAAATATTTGCCTTTTGCGCTTGTTAGAAAGCGAGTGCTCACAGGTATACGGACGTACTATTTTAGGTGTCGTGATGTTTATTTCTTGCGTGAAATAACGAAACTGCGTATGACATGTAGTGCAACAAATAAATCAATTTCGTAATTATTGGTCAATGTCTTACACTGTGTTTGGGAGTTAACGTTAAAGTGTAGTCCCCCGTAAAAGGGTGGGTAAAGCAGTCGAGTGCATACCACCTCCAGTACATACCTGGTACAGGACTGCGCTGGTCAAACAGACCTTCTTGTCCGCCACAGCTTTACTGGTCTTTACTAACGTATTTGGGCACTAACAAGATAAGTGGAGATGATTGCTTCTTTCGGTTTTTAATAGTACCAAACGACTATTTACTGGGCTAATAAGAAATGAATATGTTCAAATTCTTAACGGCAATCTTCTGAAATTAGAACTTTACGAATCTCAAGCTTTGATAAGACGTATTTCACATTATTACAAGTTACCGAAAAGTTTCTGCAATTACATACAAATAACTCAAAGTAGAAAATTGGTACCAATTCTAGGCTGCCTAATCGCTTGCCTACATCAGCTTAACGTTACAATCTTTGGGATGGCAGATGCGAGTGATATAAGGAAGTTGAACGAAACCACAGAGACCACAAAGAGGTTAGCGTCGGCAAATATTGATATTGTGGAGCGGCATTCTACGCAGATCACGAACTTGTAGACCTGCACGTTAAACAACACACACCTGTTCTGGAAGCTGACAGAGGAAGTTGTGAATAGCAGTCTGACCAGGATTTTGAAGCAGTACAACCTCGAATGCATGTACTTGGTGCAAGACTGGCGTTGACGAGACTATTGCAGTCATTCGGGGACAGTATCTTGGATTCAGGGTGAAGTTAACGGGCTCACGGGAAGCCATTCATCATGTGCTACATGAACAGTTAGGCCCTGTCTTGCTGTCAAGTGAGCAGTGTTTAAGAGGACTGATGAAGGTACAAGGAGAATTACCGCCAGAATTGCAGCTGGTGGTGGAGCCAAGCAGCCATAAATTGCCGTTCTACTATCATGGTGCTATAGTAGGTGTAACAATGGACTGTACATATCGGTGAATGTGGCAGCAGCGGGCAATCACGCGATGTTCTGGTGGTGTTAGCAGAAGTAAAACAGAGGGATATCTCTGCTAAAAGGACATGAACAAACTGGAACCATATTTTCAAAAAGCAAGTTTACATTGGATGTACTCATGTACACTGGAGTAGTCGCCGTTGCTAGCTGATATGAGCAGTGAAAACTCATGGGGGCGAGACGTTTAGAATTACGAGTTAGAGGACTGTTGATCAACATCACTACACGCCATAGTTTGGGAACTACATTTCCCAGCTACTATGACGGGAGTTACCCTTTTTTTTTTTTTTTTTTTTTTGGTCGTGTTTGATCATTGTGTTTGGTCGTTGCGGACGTCACATGACATCCGGTCAAGTTCGTTTATTGAGCCTTTCACTCAGTTTTTTTTATTATAGATGTCAACCAGCTCTCTGACCGAACACGCTGAGCTACCGTGCCGTCACCTCTACACATGTTGTCCAAGCCAAACTTTACCTTCTTTAACAACACCTGGAAACCTCGCTTGGACCATTTGCTAAGCACCACGATAATTAAACAGGAGAGGCAGACCACTGCAGAGCGATTGTTGCAACATTTGGAACAGTAGCAGATTGGTTGAAGTCAGATAACTGTAAGAATGACCATGACCTAGAATAACACCAATTCCTAGCACCGAAGTGACTCTAATTTTGCTCTGCCTAGCTCTCATGCACTTAAAACAGTGAGCCATTTGGAAGGCAAGGCCAACCTAGGGCTAATCAAGTTACCATAAACCGGATACACATAGCGAGAGATGAAATATGGGTTTACAGAGTCAGAAATTAACACAATAATTTGTGTAGTACTTGAGAATAGCCAATTTCATGTAGGATACTTTTTTGTGAATTAAGGGTAGAAGTAACTCAAATAGAGATCCAGGACAGGGCAAGACTCGAGGGACAGCTCTTCTCTGTGGCGGAGGGCAGTGTAGCGCCACAACCTGGTCTTTGGTCAAAACATTTTTATGGTTTAACAAAGATAAGGAGAAGTAGCACATAAGCGCCATAGAGCATTGTGTTAACAGCTGCAGGTCCGTAGCCATCATGTGGCAACATGTGGGTCACAGTAACAGACACGCTAGAGGGTTGCGCATTGAGAACTGTCGGACTCAGTGCCAAAAGGCACTGCGCAACAATAGCCGTGTGGCAAAGGAAGGAGTGTCACTGGACAAGTGTGAGTCTTGTTGTGGCAACATGACTAGGTGCCGGATTTTAGTGAAACAAATGGGCACCAGAGGCATATAAATTAGTCTGTATCTGAAGGCCGGGATCACTCATCATTGCCAGGAGCCAGCAGTACAATCATGACACCAAAATAACACCAGACAGTAAGCGAATCGGCTCCGCCAACTGAAGCCGTGGGTTTGAGACTGCGATGCACCTGCCATCCGCATAATTCCTTCACAGGACACTCTTGTCGATCTGCCATCTGCGCCAGCTGACTCCGATGCTAAGTTCCTGGTGGGACTGGGCACCACCCAGTTGACTTCTGTCCAAGGGCAGCAGATTATACTCGAGGTGCAGTAGTCTCCTCATACTGACACCATGACCAAACGTGCAGCCGAGGGGATGTCTACTGAGCGGGACGATCACTGCACAACACACATCGCTGACGCCAATGTCCATGGCCTACAGATGCTGCTGGCGTCAGCAGCACAAGACACCAGGTCAGCAGCACAGCCAGACAGAAGCCGCCAGGAGCCACTCCTACAACAGCTCCAGCCAGGATCAACAAGGAGAGGTATGCCTGTCCACATAAGCCGTGTATCAAGATGAAAATAGCTCTTCGTAATTTTTAACAGAGTTTCCTCAGTCCCCATGGCCTGCTGTCACCACACACTGCCCCCCATGCCTGGCGCACTACAGTCAGTATCATCATATCTGCAAACCAGCACTTGCACTTACATACACTACTGGCCATTAAAATTGCTACACCACGAAGATGACGTGCTAGAGACGCGAAATTTAACCGACAGGAAGAAGATGCTGTGATATGCAAATGGTCAGCTTCTCAGAGCATTCACACAAGGTTGGCGCCGGTGGCGACACCTACAACGTGCTGACACGAGGAAAGTTTCGAACCGATTTCTCATACACAAACAGCAGTTGACCGGCGTTGCCTAGTGAAACGTTGTTATGATGCCTCGTGTAAGGATGAGAAATGTGTGCCATCACGTTTCCGACTTTGATAAAGGTCGGATTGTAGCCTATCGCGATTGCGGTTTACCTTATCGCGACATTGCTGCTCGCGTTGGTCGAGATCCAATGACTGTTAGCAGAATATGGAATCGGTGGGCTCAGGAGGGTAATACGGAACACCGTGCTGGATCCCAACGGCCTCATCTCACTAGCAGTCGAGATGACAGGCATCTTATCCGCATGGCTGTAACGGATCGTGCAGCCACGTCTCGATCCCTGAGTCAACAGATGGGGACGTTTGCAAGACAACAACCATCTGCACGAACAGTTCGACGACGTTTGCAGCAGCATGGACTATCAGCTCGGAGACCATGGCTGCTGTTACCCTTGAAGCTGCATGACAGACAGGAGCACCTGCGATGGTGTACTGAACAACGAACCTGGGTGCACGAATGGCAAAACGTCATTTTTTGGGATGAATCCAGGTTCTGTTTGCAGCATCTTGATGGTCGCACCCGTGTTTGGCGACATCATGATGAACGCACATTGGAAGCGTGTATTCGTCATCGCCATACTGGCGTATCACCTGGTGTGATGGTATGGGGTGCCATTGGTTACATGTCTCGGTCACCTCTTGTTCGCATTGACGGCACTTTGAACAGTGGACGTTACATTTCAGATGTGTTACGAGCCATGGATCTACCCTTCATTCGATCCCTGCAAAACCCTACATTTCAGCAGGGTAATTGCGTTGTGCGTACTGTAAGACCTTCGGTACACACACCATCAGGTTATCTGACCTGTCGCTCTAGCGAAGTAGGCGAGTGTCAGCAACATGTCTCGTGGTCTTATAGTGGCGTGTTTATCTTCTGCCGTTAGGTCAGACAATAGAAATGCCACTTGCACGCTTAGAGTAGCAGATTGACGGTGACCAACATTAAACAGAACTTGATTAATTTTCACATACATTTATTAAAACAATAACAAGCATAAAATAACTTAACTTGGTTCTGGGTGCTATTTACAATTGACAATCTGAAGTTCCTTTGGTCTTGGTACGTTAATCTTATTCTCACATATCTCTAATACTTGACAAAATGTCTATACATTCCTCTTCATGGCTATGTACAGGAATATGATAATCTTATTAGGCGCAGACTGAAACTTGACTACAGACTAATGCAGACTAATGCAAACAAATGCAGACTGATTCCAGACTGACTAATCGGAGGTCTGTACACTCATTATAATAGCTCAAGCGTTCAGGTATCACTGTGCGAGTGTGATCCGTGAGGAGAAAAGGTTCTATGTTAGCAACAATCTCATTGGCTGCGTTACATATTAATACGCGGATCGGCGGAAGCAGAATTTGGTCCGTCTCTAAGACAGCGCCATCTCGTAGTGCGGAGACGGACGAGCGCTGCGCCTGTGCTGTTGTGCTTAGCGGGGCGCGCTCTAGTGGGAAAGTTGTGTATGTGCTGACTACGCGGAACTATGTATACAACAATAATACACGACTGCATGTTGCAGGTCCTGTACGGGCCTTTCTGGATACAGAAAATGTTCGGCTGCTGCCCTAGCCAGCACATTCTCCAGATCTCTCACCAATTGAAAACGTCTGGTAAGTGATTTGTGAAATGTATAGGTTAATGTTAGTCAGGGCCATTCTTTTGTAGGGATTTTTGAAAGTCAGATTGCGTTGCGCTAAAAATATTGTGTCACTTTAGTGAATGTTTGAGTACGTTCAGTTTTGCTCAGCTGTTTGAAAAGCAAATAATGTAAGAGGTTTATCAGCATAGTAATTAATTAATTTTTCTAAGGGGACGTTTCATATGGCGACCCTGTCAGGATACCTCACTGGAATCTTCTGATTTTTTTCTTGTAGTTTGTCGTGTGAAATATTGTGACAATAATGGCGTGTGAAAAACATAATACTAGGCTCCAAAGTAAATTGAGAAATGACAGTGAAGATGAAAGCAGTGTGTTAGCACCACCGTGTAATGAATTAACTAATGTTCAAAGTAGTAATTTGGTAATTGTGCATAGGGAAATGGAGTGGGCTGCAAATAATGGTGTAGGCAGTGAAACAATTAGTGAACAGGGAAACATTATCGATCGATCGGTCGGCAGCAGCTTGCCTTAGGAATCTGAAATGACAGGACACAATATTGCAAATACTGTAGATTCAGGTTTTGCGTCCTCGTCGTTTTCTCAAATAAGTCAAGACACATTTTCTGCTTTTCAAAATGCGAATATTGCCGATTCAAATGCATTGGTGAATAGCACTGAGGAACATGTTTCAGACACCAGTGCATTGTTATTACAATTAATGCAACAAATGGGACAAAAGCTTCAAAAGTTAGACACAATGGAACAAAATCTTCAAAAGTTAGACACAATGGAACAAAATCTTCAAAATTTAGACACAATGGAACAACACCAGAGACAAACACAGCAACGGTTAGACACAATGGAACAAAATCTTCGGAAGGTAGACACCACGCTTGAACAAACACGTGAAAATTTAACTGCTAAGTTACATAACATTGAATCGAAATGTCAAAAAGTCTGTAATGACGTAAAAACACAAATTTGTGAGCATTTTCAACCTATTTTTTCGTGGCATGAAAATGCATTACAGAATCACGAAGCAGCCATAAAAGAACTGCAAACCATTGTTCATGAAAATCATGAGACCTTGTGGGCTAAAATTAACTCAGTTGCATCTACCGATTCTGTTACGCTACTTTCAAAAACTCAGGAAAACTTAAAGAACACAGTAGATACGATTTCAACACAAATGGACACTCTGAAACTTGGTTCAGAAAATCACACTGAGGAAATAAGTACACTATTGGAGAAAGTAGCCGAATTTTCGGATCAGTTCACTAACTTATCTGCAAAGGTAGATGATGATCTGAATGACACAAGACCTGTAGCCATCACTGACACAGAAGAGTATGAAAAAATTAAGAAATTCAAACAAAATCAGAATCAAATTAATACGCAATACAAAAGAGAAATCCGGGAAGTACAATATCAGTTGGCACAAGTAATACAAAAATTTCATACTTCAGAGGATGCTCGCCCTCCAACACGGGAAGAGGAACTTAGAAATATGGAAAAGCCACAAAATAATAACACAGGGCATTTCGGAAATTATGAAAGAAATTGGCAAGGTGCACCGAATTTTGAGATGGAACCGCCGACACGACGTAACAATGACCGATATGCTACTCGCCGACACGATGATTTTGACTATAAGCTGTTCATTACTACATGTAAATTCAAACCATTTATGAATTCTAGCAACGACATTCATCCACAAGCGTGGCTGAATCAATTCTCTCATTGTTTTCCTCCCAACTGGTCATTAGAGCACAGATTAGAATTTATGTGTGGCTACTTAGAGAATGAACCAGCTGAAAGAATGCGATCGGTCATTCACGATTGTCACAGTGAAGGAGAATTTTATCATGCCTTCCTCTCAGCATATTGGTCTCAAGCTACACAAGACCAAGTAAAACATAGCATCATAGTGATGAAACATTTCGAACAATCTGAATTTTCCAGTCTTGTGAAATATTTTGCAGACATGTTGCACAAGAATCAGTACCTGTCAAACCCATACAGCCCCTCAGAACTCATCCGCATTTGCTTAATCAAACTACCTGAACATTTACGACATATTATTTTGGCAGGACGTTGCAAAGACGACATTGAAGCTTTTCAGGGACTCTTACAAGAATTAGAAATTGGCACTGACAATCGCGAAACGCGAAAACAGGAACACAACAATTACAGGTCACATCCGTAGCAATTTCGCAATGAAAGAAATAATAACTGGACACGACAAGGCTATTCTCACAATACAAATTGTGACCAAAACAGACACCACTCATATGACAACCGTTGGCAGAGTATTAGTTACAGAAAAAGATATCACTTCCGTAATGATGAATATGACAGTTATAACCATAGAAACAGACAATATGGAAACCAAAACAATTATTATCAAGGGAGACAGAATAACTTCAGACGCAACAGTTCAGTGCGCAGCTACGATTCTGGGAGAAATTCTCCACCACATGACCGACAAACAAGAAACTAGGTAAACTACTGACAAAACGACAGACCTGAATTCCATCAGAACTGGCGGGATTCAAACAGAGCAGGGCACTCCCGACAAGGTGAATTTGTAGAAGTTAGGTCTCCTAATCCTAATAACGACGTGCGCCAACAAAGAGACAGACAATGACTCACACCGAAGGCAGCCACGTGCGCCGGCTGGCTCAGAGAAAAATAAAATAGACGCTAACCCTGCGTCATCCTTACCGATGTACACCGCATGATAATTGCATTCAAGTTCAAACTGTGAGTACTATGAAGAGTGAAGGATTGCACCACATTTCACATGTAAAACCGTTTATTGAAAGATAATCTGCTTTTTAACTTTGTCTTTGCCATAAAACTTTTCACTTCACAAATCTAGTATGCATTGTCAGACTTAGAAACTGTTACCATGCAACAATGTTTGAAGTTAAATATCCAATCAAGAACCAAGAGAACTTATTTAAACAGAAATTACGAATGCATTGTTATAGTGAACAGACATCACAGTGTTATTGTGTGTGTACATTCTTGCTTGTTAGTTGCACGATTATGTAACGACTATAAGGCTTACATACTTAGAACATATACTGGTGCTGCTAATGAGATTTTAATGCAACATTTTGGTTTACTTGAAAATACATTCTGGATTTAAAGTACTTTCTGTGAGATACCAGATGACACAGTGGTTAGTTTATGTGACAGCTACACGATTTTATCACGACGCTACTAATGAGTGACAATTTACAATGTTGCTTTTGCGGTGTTTCTGTTTCATATCTGCACAGTTTTTCTGTATTATTCTGGAAAGTAAAACATGTTTTAGTAGTAACTTTTGTGATATAGCTACAATGAGACTGCCTTTTCCGTAGCACAACAATACGTTACAGCACAGTACTTTCTTCATCACGACAATAAGCGTAATAACTAAGATATCTACACGCAAAGCATTTCACTTTTGTTTATCATGAGGTAAGTACATTGGCTTCTGCAGAACTTAGCTTTCGGAGGACAATAACTACGACACTTCCACACAGCAAGACGCACATTTAGCGCTACAGGACACGCATTTGAGTGATTAATTTTGTACTTGAACCATTTATTTTTCAAGATTTTTGAATTACCAAGAAAGTTTTCTGTGATACATTTCATACCATTGCTGTAATCTGTAACACCTGAGGGTATAATTATATTAATCCTCAGGGGGGTACACGCCTACTTTGTGTATCATGTGTTTGGCAAGCACAAGGAGCCCTAGCTAATATGGTATTTGCTTATACAACTTTACACATCGGTACCATATTCCTCTAACACATAAATTACACAGCTATCTGATCATTTAACTGAGAGATAAACATTTTTTTTACTACATCAGTGACACATGTTTACACAATTACACAGTTGGGTAACTTCACACTTATGAAATTGTATTTTGTCTGTACTTTGTGAACTGTTCATATTTTTTCGGAACCATTGTGATGAGAGCTTTGAATGTCGTATTCGGTATGGGATCATGATTTTAAAGTACGTTTGAGGTAGATGACACTCTTGAAATGAGCAGAGAATTTTTTTTAGGTTTTGACATTATTGCAGAAAGCTACGTCGTTTTTGAGATTTGACTGAGGTGTTATGATGTTATTTTTACGACGACAATGTGTATTATGCTGTTGAGGTATGTTTATGATCAACAAGATGATGCTACCATATATGAGGAATTTGATTATGCTACGTATTTATTATCATGAAATATTGAAGAAGTGTCGATGAATACATATATGAATAATGAGTAGTGGTTAGGGACTCTGATTTGTGGAAAAGGATGTTGGAATCCAAGAATCGTAATTTAAGAGTTATGAAATGTGTGTAAATGCGTGAATGTATCACAATGCCAGCGAAAATTTTTTTGGACACTGTTATATTCACAGGATTTTGTTTCTACACATTTGCAACGCAAATTCTCGACCTGTGAAATTTTTATATGAGACTGTCACTGTAATACAAACTGGTGTCGTAAATATCTCGGTAAGAAAGTTAAGTGACCACCTTCACGTAATGCATCGTGGGCACCCAGCTGCGCGACAGTCGCCTGGGAAATTAGTGTGTGCCTTTCAGAGGCACAGGTGGAAAAAAAAGGGGCGATTATCCTCGCTATTGACATTCCTTTGTAGAAAGCATCACAAATACGACACGCTCAAACTTGAAAACATATGATTACACTGTGGAGCTCTTAATTTATGATATTTACTGAAATGCCTAATGAAATGATGAGAAATATGTTTATGTCTATACACATGATTATGACTATTGTCTTTCTAGTTGAGAGATTTTTTTACTACCTTATGAAATGCCATATGGCTAATGAATGATGTTTCATGCCTTCCTTTTTACATATTTGCTCATTTTCTTTAATATCTAGTTTCTAGCTGCACTGCAGCATTGGTTATTATAAAATTTAGTAGATGTACTAATATCACTGTTTTCTTTCTACAGACCCAGTAAAGAATACGTTTATGATGGACTTTCTTAGAGAAGAGAGCACAAATAGACATTTCTCTTTGCAGGAATTGCATAAATAATTTTTTTAATGACTTGGTAACTTTCTTGCAGAGTAAGTTCTTGTGATGCATCACTCTAGTGTTAAGATGTGACATAGGTATTAAAATGGCCATTTTTACTGTAATATTCTTTCTGATTGAGCTTTGTCATGTTTAGATATAAGTTATTGCATTTGCTGCTGCCGTTTGCCAGGCATAGTGCTACTAAATGTCACTTTGTATTACTCTGTTAAGCCAGTTTTACTACTGATTTACTTTTCTTGTTGCTGCACATTGGCTCATATTAGTTGTAATGTTGCATTTGCTTGGTAATTTAGATTTACTGTAGCTTGCTTTGACAATTTCCATTTTTTTCGTTGCTGTTTGTATTAATTGTTTTGTGCTGCTGCATTGCCTTGTCCCTTAGTTTAGCATCTGAGCTCAGTAGATTTAAGTTAGCTTAAGATGGGGTAGGCTATATAAGAGAACTAGTTGTGATGAATTGGAAGAAATGCATTGAGAAGCTATAATGAAATGGTTTGGCCAAAAAAGTATTTTGAAAGAGGATATGAACAAAAAAAGTAGGGTTTAGTGACAACAGGTTTAGGTAGGATTTTCTTGGAAATAAATGATGAGGTAAGATAATGGAAAATAAATAATGAGGTAAGAAATATGTGAACATATAAATACAGAAAGCATGCTTGGATAGGATTTTTTTGGTGGAAACAAATGTTGAAATAAGACGAAAGATCTATGGAATGAAGTTTTGGGTTGGACTGCAGTATCAAATTTTACACTGAAAACAAACCCTGTCCTTTCCTCCTGTGGTATTCTGCTATGTGTTTGTGTACTCTTGTGTATTTGTGTTCTTCCTGTCTTTATGTGTTTAGCTAATATGATTTATGTTGTAGAATTTTTCTGTTACTAAGCTACATTCACTATGACGAGGAATACTGTTATACTCAAATATAATTTGCATTTATAATATGTCGTTTTCTTTGTAAAGATGTTTACACATTATTAATTCTCTTCTGTTTCAATTCTCATGTGTGAAATTAATGTTTCGAAAACTATTCTCATTATTTTATTTATTTACTTATGTCATAATTCTTGTAACACTGATGTATATGTTTATTTCTATTCTTTTGTAAAGTCTGTGTTACTGCAAATGTTATCTGTACTGTTACGTTTTTAATGATGTATTTTGTACCATTATTATTGTATTCTCATGTTATAATATTGTAATTGACACCAGTTCATCAAATTAAGTAAATTGTAAGCATTCATTTCACTGCACACATTTCTGTTGGTCATAGTATATGCACAATATGTGAAAAAAAGAGGATTGTTAGTGTTTTGACGTGTGTTGATAATTCAGCAAGGGACTGGTTAATAGCTTTGCTGGTTCTAAGGACAAATCAAAAACTTTGTGAGTGCACAAGTGGTGGTTTATGGACTTGCTATATTCTCCGCAAGACTCTTCGATGGTGATTGTGCACCTGCACAGTCGCAACAGATGGCTGTTGGCTGTCTCTTCAAGGTCTACAGTGGGTCTGCCCCTTTAATGACCCACCAATACCATTATTTCTACAAGGACTGCAGTGGGTCTGCACCTCTGGTGGCCCACCAATACCATACTCTCTACCAGGACTACAGTGGGTCTGCTCTGTGATGACCTACCTACCAATATTCTTCAAAACTTCGACTGACTCTGCAGTGGGTTTGCTCTGTTGTGGCCCATTACCTGTCTGCATGTCAAGAGTCAGCACTGTCTTTCTGTTGGAAAGACAACACTAATTCTTCAAGATTGCATGGAAATCCACTACTTCCGTGTGCATTCTCTTTTACTGCTCAGACTTTGAGAAAAAAAAAAACACTGTAATTTTACTGTGATGAACGATCAGGACTGTCTTTATAGACTGTGAGAAAATTTTAGCTTTTGACGAACATCGTGTCAATAAGTGTGTGCCTTTGATTTCTTTGTTATTGTAATTATGAAAATTTTTTTCAAATCTGTATTGGCCACTGCCCAAAATAATTTGTAAAATTTTTTGTGGGGAGCATGGGGGCTACGTAAGTAGGCTGTTTAGGTTCTTATATTGGTAACGCCACGTAGCGATCTGAAAATCACTGGCTGTGCTGTGTGCAGTCTGTGGCTGGTTTGCATTGTTGTTGGGCATTGTAGTGTTGGGTAGCTGGATGTGAACAGCGCGTAGCGTTGCGCAGTTGGAGGTGAGCCGCCAGCAGTGGTGGATGTGGGGAGAGAAATGGCGGAGTTTTGAAATTTGTAAGACTGGCTGTCATGAACTGCTATATATATTATGACTTTTGATGACTATTAAGGTAAACACATTGTTTGTTCTCTATAAAAATCTTTCATTTGCTAACTATGCCTATCAGTAGTTAGTGCCTTCCGTAGTTTGAATCTTTTTTTTAGCTGGCAGTAGTGGCGCTCGCTATATTGCAGTAGTTCGAGTAACCAAGATTTTTGTGAGGTAAGTGATTTGTGAAACGTGTAGGTTAATGTTAGTCAGGGCCATTCTTTTGTAGGGATTTTTGAAAGTGAGACTGCGTTGCGCTAAAAATATTGTGTGTCACTTTAGTGAATGTTTGAGTACGTTCAGTTTTGCTCAGCTGTTTGAAAAGCAAATAATGTAAGAGGTTTATCAGCATAGTAATTAATTACTTTTTCTAAGGGGACGTTTCAGATGGTGGCCGAGCAACTGGTTCGTCACAATATGCCAGTGACTACTCTTGATGAACTGCAGTATCGTGTTGAAGCCTCATGGGCAGCTGTACCTGTACATGCCATTCAAGCTCTGTTTGACTCAATGCCCATGCGTATCGAGGCCGTTATTACGGCCAGAGGTGGTTGTTCTGGGTACTGATTTCTCAGGATCTATGCATCCAAATTGCGTGAAAATGTAATCAGATGGCAGTTATAGTATAATATATTTGTCCAATGAATACCTATTTATCATCTGCATTTCTTCTTGGTGTAGCAATTTTAACGGCCAGTAGTGTAATTATATTTTGTCTTGACAATATTGTTACAAATGCACATAAAGAAAATTTTGAACTGGGGCTACTGAATGTTGACTATTTGACAGGTCGCAAAGGAGTATGGGGAAATCTAGCAATTAATGAACCAAAGGGAGATCGTGAACCAACTCAATGTGTCAAGTTATAAAATGATAAAAGTATAAATAGCTTCAGGGAGAAGCTTAAGATACAAAACTGGATTGATGTAATATGTGCTTCGCGCTATGTTGAGCAGGGTTGTAGCAGTTTTATTAGTACTCTGTTAAAATTTTTCAACACTTTCTGTCCAATGGACACCAAACGAAACAAAACTATATCAAGCAAACAAGCAAGCACACATGGACAAACAACTATACATAAGTGGTTCACACCATGTTTAAAGATGCTAAGATTAATGGTTTTGAACTGCCATGAGAATGTAAAAAGTGGTAGTGTTGACAGGCGTCGTGTAAAAGTTTCGAATGATGTTAATGTCAGCCCAAATGAATTCAACTTCTTTTTTTTTTCAATGCTGGAAACCCTAATTCCTCACCTTCTTCCAACAAGAGGTTGAAACCTGAAGTGAAACCTAATTCACAATCTGCTTTTACAAACCAGTCTTTTTTAAAATTTGTTGGTGCTGTGCCACTGTGCCAACATGAAATTGTAACAAAGAGCAAGTATGTGATGTAACTAAATCAGAAGAAAAATTAAGTAGCTCCAAATCAGAAGATATTTATGACCTTTCAAATTCTGTGATAAAAAAAGAGTAGACTTCGTATAACTCCTACACTACACACACATAAAGTGGATGTTTGTTAGTGGTATTTTTCAGAATGTCTAAAATAATCAGTTGTCATCCCATTACACAAAAACGGTGATAAATCCTGCACTAAAAATTATCGTCCAGTATCTCTGGTACCTATTTTCTCAAAAATAATTGAGTATTGTACACAAAAACAAATCTGCAAACATTTGTCAGAAAACAGTGCAGAATGCATCAAACAGAATCATCCAACTAAAAAAAACTCATAATTGTTATATTATTTGAAATATGTGCGTGAACAATGTACTGGTGGAAATAGAAAACTCTCGAGTTTTACGTGGTTCCCGCTAGGTAGTAGCAGTGAGTGCCCGCTTCAGTTCTAGTAAAGATGGTGTCGGGACACCAGAAAGCGTTTGGTGTTATACATTTTGCGCTGTGCGGGCCAGTAATAACTGTTCAGCATGACTTTCGTACTGTCTATGGTGTAGATCCTCCTACAGCACAGAGCATTAAACGATGACATGAAAAATTCCGAAAAAAGGCGCTGTTTGTGTAAAGGCAAATCGCTGGGCAGTCCCCGAGTGTCTGACACAGACAGCAAACGCATCCGCCATAGTTTCACAAGGTCGTCCGCAAAAATCCATTCGCCCATTCGCCGTGCAGCTCGACAGCTCAACATGCTCCCGATGTCCGTCTGTCGTATATTGCATCAACTTTTACACATGAAACCTTACAAAATCCAGCTACTGCAAGCTCTTCGTGAAGGTGACAAACAACAATGTATAGAGTTCTGCAATTTCGTTGCCGGCCGGTGTGGCCGTGCGGTTCTAAGCGCGTCAGTTTGGAACCGCGTGACCGCTACGGTCGCAGGTTCGAATCCTGCCTCGGACATGGATGTGTGTGATGTCCTTAGGTTAGTTAGGTTTAAGTAGTTCTAAGTTCTAGGGGACTGATGACCTCAGTAGTTAAGTCCCATAGTGCTCAGAGCCATTTGAACCATTTTTTTGCAATTTCGTTCTTGGCAAGATGGAGGATGACAGTTTTCTTCCACGTTTAGGGTTTAGTGACGAGGCAGCATTCCATTTAATAGGAAAGGTGAATCGCTATAATGTGAGAATATGGGGTACGGAGGAACCACATAAAGTTGTACAACATGAGAGGGACTCTCCAAAATTCAATATGTTTTGTGCAATTTCATGGCAAAAGGGGTGTGGTCCATTTTTCTTTGCCAAGAACACTGCTACAAGAAGCACATATCTCGATATGCTTGAGAGCTTTCTTTTCTCACAGTTGGAGACTGATTCGAACGACTTCATTTACAAACATGATGGGGCACTGCCACACTGGCATCTGCAGAAGTTTTAAATCAAAGGATGACTGAACGATCGATCGATCGCACTGGACCAAATGATTCAGCCTTACATTACTGGCCTTTGTGAGGTAACGGGCGAGTCGTGGCGCCCTGAAAATATTTTAAGTTCAGAGTTGGCGGCCACCGCTCTGGCCGCTCGGCAAGGCGCGGCTCGTTAGCAAGCGCGTGATGCCGCACGACGGCCGGACCCCGTGGTCCATCGAGCACGTGGCTGGGAATTCCTCGGTGACGCTGTGCGCCGGGAGGGCCAAAGATGGCGGACTTCGTGAAACTTTAATGGCAGAAATTTTACAGTTCATATAGAAATTAACAGTAGCCAGATGAATCATGATACCACAAGAAGAAACATGTACGTTACTATCATTTGCACGACGATTATGATGGTGTAATCAGATTTTCAATACGTTTATTAGTTTAAAGTTTAGTATCTGACAGTAAATTATACAAGTAACACCCAGCAACGAATTCCCAAAATATAAACGCTTCATCCCATTTCTTCGATCGACGTGTCTTTAGAAAACTGTTAGTGTAAACCTGAAATGGTATAAATTACAGGCATGTAACTTGAATAGTACATGAGTTATTGGAGGTCAAAGTGACCGATTACTATCGATCGCGTCCGGTCGTAAGTACTCCACAGTTACACGAAAAAACGGTAACAGCATGCTTATAAATACACTCCTGGAAATTGAAATAAGAACACCGTGAATTCATTGTCCCAGGAAGGGGAAACTTTATTGACACATTCCTGGGGTCAGATACATCACATGATCACACTGACAGAACCACAGGCACATAGACACAGGCAACAGAGCAAGCACAATGTCGGCACTAGTACAGTGTATATCCACCTTTCGCAGCAATGCAGGCTGCTATTCTCCCATGGAGACGATCGTAGAGATGCTGGATGTAGTCCTGTGGAACGGCTTGCCATGCCATTTCCACCTGGCGCCTCAGTTGGACCAGCGTTCGTGCTGGACGTGCAGACCTCGTGAGACGACGCTTCATCCAGTCCCAAACATGCTCAATGGGGGACAGATCCGGAGATCTTGCTGGCCAGGGTAGTTGACTTACTCCTTCTAGAGCACGTTGGGTGGCACGGGATACATGCGGACGTGCTTTGTCCTGTTGGAACAGCAAGTTCCCTTGCCGGTCTAGGAATGGTAGAACGATGGGTTCGATGACGGTTTGGATGTACCGTGCACTATTCAGTGTCCCCTCGACGATCACCAGTGGTGTACGGCCAGTGTAGGAGATCGCTCCCCACACCATGATGCCGGGTGTTGGCCCTGTGTGCCTCGGTCGTATGCAGTCCTGATTGTGGCGCTCACCTGCACGGCGCCAAACACGCATACGACCATAATTGGCACCAAGGCAGAAGCGACTCTCATCGCTGAAGACGACACGTCTCCATTCGTCCCTCCATTCACGCCTGTCGCGACACCACTGGAGGCGGGCTGCACGATGTTGGGGCGCGAGCGGAAGACGGCCTATCGGTGTGCGGGACCGTAGCCCAGCTTCATGGAGACGGTTGCGAATGGTCCTCGCCGATGCCCCAGGAGCAACAGTGTCCCTAATTTGCTGGGAAGTGGCGGTGCGGTCCCCTACGGCACTGCGTAGGATCCTATGGTCTTGGCGTGCATCCATGCGTCGCTGCGGTCCGGTCCCAGGTCGACGGGCACGTGCACCTTCCGCCGACCACTGGCGACAAGATCGATGTACTGTGGAGACCTCACGCCCCACGTGTTGAGCAATTCGGCGGTACGTCCACCCGGCCTCCCGCATGCCCACTATACGCCCTCGCTCAAAGTCCGTCAACTGCACATACGGTTCACGTCCACGCTGTCGCGGCATGCTACCAGTGTTAAAAACTGCGATGGAGCTCCGTATGCCACGGCAAACTGGCTGACACTGACGGCGGCGGTGCACAAATGCTGCGCAGCTAGCGCCATTCGACGGCCAACACCGCGGTTCCTGGTGTGTCCGCTGTGCCGTGCGTGTGATCATTGCTTGTACAGCCCTCTCGCAGTGTCCGGAGCAAGTATGGTGGGTCTGACACACCGGTGTCAATGTGTTCTTTTTTCCATTTCCAGGAGTGTATATTTATTCATCTACGTCTTTGTTTATATCCGATATATACTATTCATGAAGAAATTGGTTAAATATTTATTGTGTTTTAGAAAGCACGGAGACATTAGGCTACTGGCCTACCTTTTGTTACTATTCCTTTGATATATGTTTATTTAATTTGTTTAGGTATTTAATAATGTGTGTTAAAGCGTGTTTATAGTCCAACTGTAGGAATATTTACTTAATTTCAAGTTATTTAAATGTAAATCTAGTATTTCGAATGTGTTTCATTATGTTTGTGTGGGTGCGTTGGTTTGAAGAGATGGCGCGAGCGCTCTAGCCAATCACAGCGCTCGTGAATGGGAAGACAGGATGGAAGCGAGTTCGGGGGACAGGACACGCCAAGTGCTGGACGCAATGGTGCGACGGGCAGAGTCGCCGGAAAGAGACTTGGAGAGTGTGGAGCGGTTTGCGCGTGGTCACGGCAGATAGAAATACTTTGGAGTGCCGACTTGTGCACTTGTGAGATTTCCGTGGCTTCTACAGTGAAGACATAGTGTGCGTTTAGAAGCGAATATCTCGCGAGCTGTGTTGTTGTTCATAACTAATTACTTGCTGTAGGAATCTATTGTTTCCCTGTTATTCAACTTATATTTTATTTAATTGCTGGACCATCGACACCAATAAGTGTTTTGCAGAAATATACAGCATTCTCAAAGGTACTTCTACTATCGTACTCATCATTTGAAGTCGTTAAGATTTCATTTAATTTCAAACTTTAATTTATAAATTTATATGTTACATTCATAATTCGCAATTGCCGAGTGATAGAAACCTTCGACCATTCGATTCATGTGTGTATTCTTATCGTATACTGTAGACTCAGCAGTATTTGGCCTGTAATGCGACAACTACGTATCCCAGCCCCTAGACAACGAAACCAGCCAAACCTTTTAATATTTCAACACTGAGTCTGAGGGTACGTAGTTTCGTATTTGAAAGCCTGCACCTTCAAGTTTACCAGACCTGACTAAATGTGATTTTTTTCTTGTGGGGGGCTTAGAAAAGACTCTCTTTATGTGCCTCCATTATCAACAACAATGAAAGAACTGAGACATCGCATAAGAGCAGCTGTGGAACCTGTAACTCGGGACATACTCGCTGCAGCGTAGGAACAATTTGAATACCGCATTGACATATACCGTGCGTCTCATGGGGGGCATGTTGAACACCTATGAAAAGATACGAAAAAAAATTTTTTTGAGTTTCCCATTCATCAAAAAACAAAATTCACTTTATATGTTTATTAGTTTCAGAAATATAGACGTGCCAAATCGGATGATTCTTTTTGATGCACCCTGTATATTGAGTAACTCTCAGTATGGTCTTATGTCCCAGTTATCAATAGTTAAAGCTGTCAAAAATGTTGCATATATTCTTAAACACTCTTTCGAATCCACATTAACTGCTGAAGCCACACTAGTGGACTTGAGCAAGGCATTTGATTCTGAAAACTGCAGAATATTACTGGAGAACCTACGGTGTTGTGGCATTAGGGAGCTGGAACTCTGTCCGCAGCTCGTGGTCGTGCGCTAGCGTTCTCGCTTCCCACGCCCGGGTTCCCGGGTTCGATTCCCGGCGGGTTCAGAGATTTTCTCTGCCTCATGATGACTGGGTGTTGTGTGTTGTCTTTAGGTTAGTTGGGTTTAAGTATTTCTAGGTTCTAGGGAACTGATGACCATAGATGTTAAGTTCCATAGTGCTCAGAGCAATTTGAACCATTTTTGAACCTGGAACTCTCCCTCATTAAATCCTATCTCAGTAACAGGAAACAAATTGGAAGCTAGAATGGTCAAAAGTCACAGTTTCTGAATGTTACTAGAGGTATTCCCCAAGGATCAGTGCTTGGATCACAACCATTTACAGTATTTATAAATGGCCTGCCCAGAAACATGCCACACAATATGCACTTTATGCAGTGCTGGGACAGACATAAATAAACTGAAGGAGCGAGGTAAAGATTTCCTCAGATTATCCATTAAGTGGTTTGAAGCCAATGTCTTAGCTATTAACTATGAAAACACTAAATATTTCTCTCAGCTTATCCAATTTTGATGTTGAGTCAACTTCTACCAAACTCCATGGCATATACCTAGATACAAAATCAACTTGAGAGAATCACATATACTATATGTCTTGAAAGGTTTCATGAGTTATCTATCTACTGAAACAATTATACACACCTGTTCCTGAAAAACTACTGATTAACGCGTATTGTGCCTTCTTTCATTGCCATCTGAGCTATGGCTTTATTCTATGGAGTATTTCTCTATGGGCCAGGAAGATTTTTTATTTGACAGAAGAAAGCCACTAGGAACGTCTCTGGGATAAATAAAGTAATATATAATTTAGGTCTTATTTCAAAGAATTACAGATAATGACAGTCCCATTTATTTTTATATAGAGCTCTTTTTTTATATAAAAGAAAACCCGAATAGTTATAAACCTAGGAAGTCCTTCACAATCGTAATACTCGTCAAGAATTAACGATATACATACCTACAACTAGACTTAAAAGAACACAAGGCAGTTACGAATACATAGGATTAAAGTTCTTCAGCACATGACCTGTGCAGTCATATGCTGCCTTTGTTAATATATTCAAAAATAAGACCCAAAAATGGCTGAAAGAGAAAAATTTTTACACCCTTAAAGGACTTTAAAACTCTTCAAAAGTAGACTTCATTTACTAAATATGAGTAACTCATAATACTGTTTATTTTCACCTTCTTGCGGCACTTTTTGTCCCCCCCCCCCGCCCCCCTTGTATCTTGTATATAATGAATATGCAAGTAACTAAGTAATGTTCATCTTACATTTTACTAATAAGCACAATGGAAATTTTTATATATGATCTCTATTCTTTTATTACGTGAAACTTAGTGACCGAACAATGTTAGTTCCATATTTAACCATTTAATATCTGCAGAATTTTTTATGTATCACCTGTGTTGCTTTATCGTGTATGTTCTTTTATTATGTGTACTTTAATTACACTGGTGTCCAAATTAGAAGCAACAAATGGAAATCTTGCAATGTTGCGTTTATTTTGCCAAAAAACAGTATAAGCAGGTGACAGTAAAGCAGAAACGATGTAATGAATACAGGACGCAAACAGCTGCAACATACATGTCGGTAGACAAAAATGTTCTCCGTTTTTTCCAACATACCGGGTTTTGGACACACATTCCGAGGAGGAGGAGGATATTGGTGTTTAACGTCCCGTCGACAACGAGGTCATTAGAGACGGAGCACAAGCTCGGATTAGGGAAGGATGGGGAAGGAAGTCGGCCGTGCCCTTTCAAAGGAACCATCCCGGCATTTGCCTGGAGTGATCTAGGGAAATCACGGAAAACCTAAATCAGGATGGCCGGACGCGGGACTGAACCGTCGTCCTCCCGAATGCGAGTCCAGTGTCCTACCACTGCGCCACCTCGCTCGGTTACACAAATTCCGACTACTGGTTAATGTGCTCAGTATAGGGTGTGACCACCTCTGGCAGCAATACAGGCCTGAAAACGACGGGGCATGCTGTGAACGATATCATCAGTCTCATTTGAGGCAGTTACGCACATTCTTCCTGCATAGTTGCTCGCAGTCTTGGAGAGTGGTTGGCGGATGCTGTCATGATGCAAGCCGTTTCCTTAGTGCATCCCGTACATGCTCTATGGGATTCAAATCAGGAGAGCAAGCAGACCACACAATGCGTGCAATATCTTCCGTTTCCAAGAAAACATTAACATTGTGTGAGGTCGAACATTTCCGTCATCAATACAACGTCTGGGCCCACTGCACCTCGCAATAACCGCAAATGAGGTCCCAAGATTTCGCCACGATACTTGACAGCAGTTAAATCTTGCCGATTCGCCCGTACAATTCCATGAGGAGGAGTTCGTGTGGTAAACATAATCCCTATCTGCACAATTAGGGATCCTCCTCGATTTCGGTCTCTTTCCACAATGTTTGGGTCCCGAAATCGTGTTCCAAGTTCCCTCCAGATACGAATCCATCCAGAAGCACTCTCCAGACTAAATCGGAACTCATTTGCGAAAACAATATTGGCCCACTGTTCGACCATCCAAGTGGCATGTTGATGACTCTACTGTAGGCGTTCCCTTCAACGCGTCAGACATACAGCAGGTCTCCGACTATAAAGGCCATTCTGCCGAAGCCTTCTGCACACTGTTTGACCGAGTGAGGTGGCGCAGTGGTTAGCACACTGGCCTCGCATTCGGGAGGACGACGGTTCAATCCCGCGTCCGGCCGTCTTGATTTATGTTTTCCGTGATTTCCCTAAATCGCTCCAGGCAAATTCCGGGATGGTCCCTTTGAAAGGGCACGGCCGACTTCCTTCCCCGTCCTTCCCTAATCCGTTGAGACCGATGACCTCGCTCTTTTTTCTCTTCCCCCAAACAACCCAACCCAACCAACCCACACTGTTTGCCTTGATACAACACGTTCAGTGGATGCTGTGAGCTCACCTGCCAGTTGCCGTGCAGTACTAAGGAGGTACTGTCTTGCCCTTACAACCAAATGTCGGTCCTCTCTTCTGAAGTCACACGTGGTGGGCCCTGCCCTGGTCTTCGAGATACAATTTCTGTCTCTATAAACTGTCACCACATCCGAGAAACAACATGACGATTCACACAAAGCCATCAGGCCACACCAGTTTGCGACTGTCCTGCTTCCTTTCTTTCTATGGCCCTCCACCGCAGAGAGTATGGTAGGCATCTTCTCTGTGCCATATTGCACTGTCTGTGACTGTGTACACAGCGCTTGTGGACGTGGGGCTACCAGGCAAACACTACCTCGTTTCATAGGTACCCTGACGTCATCGTTGACATGGTTATCCGTTGACTGGAATGCCATCTTCCGCGCAGAACACGACAGTACAGATATCTGATTGACAGTTTGTATGATTATATCATGGATTAGACACGGGACAGAGAAATAGCGGTTTGTTGCTTTAATTTTGGACACCAGTGTATGTATAGTACCGCAGCGTATGTAAGTATGTTTCTTAACATGTTAATCATGCGTTATAAAATCTCTTGTACATTGCTCGTGACGATATCGATTGCATGTAATTGCTTAAAGATGGATGAATAAATAAATACATATCATGGTACCACACATAGTTCAGGAGATGTGACATCATAGACACCGAGATGTGTGAAAAACTGTTGCATCATGCATGACGTTTAAATTTATTACTTCTTTGCTACAAGCTCTATTCGCAACATATTTCGCTGGCAGTATCTACATACACCGCTGAATGTACCTACACAAATACATCATTGCACATCACATTGTTCGAAATATATAACGTCATAATCACTGAGATACATGAAAAAATGCCGCATCATGCATGAAGTTTTAATACATTTATTCTTTCCTACTAAGACACTCATACAGCCAAGTCAACTTAAGGAAATCCCTGATACCCGGCAGTGCTTTTGACAGCTTCCAGCTGTGAAGCGCAAACGGCTATAGGCGAGAACAAAAGCCGTCTATAGATCTATGAAGAGGAGCTGCCATAGATACATTTACAGAATCGTGTTGCAGACACGCAAAGCAGCTCACCTAGCGTAGAGAAACTGGAGGAGGAGAAGGAGGATATTAGTGTTTAACGTCCCGTCGACAACGAGGTCATTAGAGACGGAGCGCAAGCTCGTGTTAGGGAAGGATGGGGAAGGAAATCGGCCGTGCCCTTTCAAAGGAACCATCCAGGCATTTGCCTGAAGCGATTTAGGGAAATCACGGAAAACCTAAATCAGGATGGCCGGAGACGGGATTGAACCGTCGTCCTCCCGAATGCGAGTCCAGTGTGCTAACCACTGCGGTAGAGAAACTGTCTGGGGTCATCTCACACTGAGTCTACTGCAGGAGTTAAGTAAACATTACAAACAATCCGTATTTTGCACACTATGTTTCTTAATTTGGATACTGTACTTACACAATGATAAGCCAAATAATTATGATCACTGCCCAATGCGACGTTGGATGCGACCTGGTGGCGTCGCAGGCACGTGACGAGGTAACAAAAGCATGTAATCTGAGCAGACATGGACCACCCTAGCGAAGATACGGCCTACAAATGGGGAAATCTATTGCGATAAGTGACTTTGACAAAGGGTAGATTATCTCGAAAACGGTGAAGCTGGTCGAATGATCACGCGCCACTGTCCTGATCATCTGTGGAAAGAGGTAGTAGAACAATGAAACTATCACTACCCTCTAAATGGGGAAATCTATTGCGATAAGTGACTTTGACAAAGGGTAGATTATTATTATTAGGCAGATCCTGTGAGCGAATATCTCGAAAACGGTGAAGCTGGTCGAATGATCACGCGCCACTGTCCTGATCATCCGTGGAAAGAGGTAGTAGAACAATGAAACTATCACTACCCTCTAAATGGTTGGGCGTCTATGACTCTTTATAGAACGTGGGGTTCGGTGGCTGGCCTGCTCTGTAGGATGTGGCATCTCTGCAGAAAGAGAACAACGCTGGTGCACACACAAGTGTTTCGGAGCACAACGTTCATTCTACATTGCTGAACATGGAAGTCCGCAGCAGACCACTCCTACGTATTCACATGGTGATAATGATGTTTGTTCATCAGAGCCCGTGCAAATTACCAATCTGTATACAGTACAGTATAGCCACTTTCACGAATGATAATGAAATGATGAGGACAACACAAACACCCAGTCTCCAGACAGAGAAAATCCTCAACCCGGCCAGGAATCGAACTTGGGACCCCGTGATCCTACGCTAGTCACTATACCACGAGCTGCGGACTGTGTATACATGATGAACCAACGACAACATTAATTACGATTGCAGTGGACGCGGGACCATCGGGATTCGGCCGTCGATCAATGGAAACGTATCGGCTCTTCGGGTGACTCACACACTACACTAGGTCGATGATCGTCTCCACAAACGCTGTCATCGGGGTGAACGGTGGTTCGAAACGTGCAGCACAACACGGACACAGGTTGGTGGGAGCAGTATTCTGCTACGAGACACACTCTCCTGCGTTTGGATGACACCTGTGGTAGTAATCGAGGCATACTTACAGCTGCGAAGCACCTGTACACCTTCATGCTTGATGTCTTCCCCGACAGCGATGTCATCTTTCAGCAGTATAATTGTCTTTGTCTCGGAGGCAGAACCGTGCTACAGTGGTCTGAAGAGCGTTATAGTGAACTGAACTGACGTTGATATATCGGCGACCAAATTCGCCTGATGTAAATCCTATGGAACCATTCTGGGTCGCTATCGGGCGCCATCAATGCGTACACCTATCAGCGGCCCATTATTTACCTGAATTACATGACCTGTGCATAGACATCTAACGCCACTTTCCTCCACAAACCTACCAAGAAACTGTCGGATCGTTGACACGCAGATTCAGTGATGTATTTCGTTCCAAAGACGGACAAACAAGCTATTAAGCAGGTGTTTTGGCTCATCAGTGTACATTCCTACATTATGCATTTTTCTTTGTGCGACTTTTTAATAATTTCGTAGGTGTTGTCATAAATACACGGAAATGAAATTTTTTCGATATTACACAGGAAATGCAGTTTCGGTTGTAATAGAAGATTGGCAAAATGAATACATGGGCAATGCCTGGTTGGTCAGCTTGTAAATAAATAAAACTAAACCATTCAGACTTTATCGCAAATGCCAAAGGGTTCACTTTGCCACACAGTATCTAACGAGTTCAACTGCTAATTGTGAGAACACCTGTGCACGCTTGTTAATGAAATGGTTTTCTGCTGACGAATGGATGGTTAGAAACACACCAGTGCGACAACTTTTCAAGGTCGATATTTGGCCTATATATTTTTATCGATTAACATACTGTGCGCATTGTCCCAGATTTCTACGATGTTGCATGAAACGTCATGAAGAACTTTTCGTGGTGGTCTATGAGTTGACTGGAACCCGTAGCAAATGATAATTTCATCTTCACAAGAACATGTGCCTAGGAGAACAGTTGACTGAAATTTTTTTATCTTATGTGTAATCAACACGCGTAAGTCTTTTTAAGAAACAACGCCTGCAACAGAATACGTAGTGAGGTAACTGAATGTAACATTTATAACTTGCTTTATTGTCATCCAAAGCACATTACGTGTTATATCAGGCAACTAATGACGCACAAAAGCACTGATCAGTGTTCGTGACCAAGGAAAGTTGCCATTTGTTGTTTTGCAGACGGTATTACAGTTCGCTGGCCTCCTGATTTTAGCTGATGGGAAATCAGTGTAGAATGCTCCGCCCTCATTGGCCGCCGGGGTATGGTTTGTGCTCCAAAATCGAGAACTTCAATATCGTTTATTAATTAAAATAGGTGTGGAAAGAAATTTTGTAAAAGGGTAAAAAGTCTCTCATCAATATACTCATTACGATGTACCTAATACAATGATCTAAGTATAACTTCAATATGATAAAACAACAAATTAACAACCGTACCACTTCGTTTGTTATCGGGTTTGACGAATGTGATGCGCTGGCGGTGTGTTAGACGGGGTGTGCTCGCCCTGCAAGCAGTAAGTCGGTCGTGGGGAGGGTGCCTTTCCCACAGCAGAGAGGTTGCGTGTGGGAGCGAAATTATTGGGAAAGTTATTTACTGTTTATTGTGTGTGGAAGGTGTTCTTTTAAGCATTTGTTGATTACCCGGCAAGAAGATTATAGATCGTTGATCGTTGTGAGCATGCGGCTTTGTAATAAAGGATTTGTTATTTTCACCACCGCCAATATCATGAATAAAGTAACTGGTATCCCTTGAGAAATTGCGACTAAGTCACTTTATAGTCTATCTGACCCCCATAGCAACGCCGGCCGAAGTGGCCGTGCGGTTAAAGGCGCTGCAGTCTGGAACCGCAAGACCGCTACGGTCGCAGGTTCGAATCCTGCCTCGGGCATGGATGTTTGTGATGTCCTTAGGTTAGTTAGGTTTAACTAGTTCTAAGTTCTAGGGGACTAATGACCTCAGCAGTTGAGTCCCATAGTGCTCAGAGCCATTTTGAACCCCATAGCAACAATACATTGAGACAACAGCACGTGGTCGAAAACCTACACCTCGCCTGACGCTGCGCTGGGACAAAAGGTACTTGCAGTGAAGACATCATGTCAGTACAGCTTACAGAAAAGTGCAGTTCTTCCTGATGCGTTAAGATCTGGATGCGATTCTCAGACGGACTGCAGTCTCAGTAAAAATGAGTCCAGTACCAGTGCTAACATTTGCTGGGGGAAATTTGTTCTTCTTGTGACTTAACCGTCGTACACAGAACATCATATTGTGAGACGTTACTCGAAACACGCCTAGCTACCAGAAAGACGAATCAATAAATAGTAACTGCGAAATCTACCGCAGGATCCATCCCAATAACCGAAGAATTATGTTAAAATGTTACTGCTTCCACTGTCGCTAAGATTAGTTGGCTCAAATGGCTCTGAGCACTATGGGACTCAACTGCCGTGGTCATCAGTCCCCTAGAACTTAGAACTACTTAAACCTAACTAACCTAAGGACATCACACACATCCATGCCCGAGGCAGGATTCGAACCTGCGACTGCAGCAGTCGCACGGTTCCGGACTGCGCGCCTAGAACCGCGAGACCACCGCGAGACCACCGCGGCCGGCTCTAAAATTAGTGTCAAGTTACATATTACTAACTTAGGAACCAAAGTAGGCAATGGAAAAACGAACTCAAAAATTGTTAATAATCTCCTATAAAAAGGAGAAGATCTTGGCTTAACTTGTCATCAAAGATAAGGTCATTAGTCACGGTGTACAGAGTCGGGTTGGAAAAGAAGGAAGGGAGATTAGGGTTTAACGTCCCATCGACATCGAGGTCAATAAGGATGGAGAACAAGTTCGGAATGTTTCAAGAATGAGAATGTAAATCCTCCGTGCCCTTTCAAAGGAACCATCCTGGCATCTGCCTCGAGCGATTTAGGGACATCATGGAAACCCTGACTCAGGATGGAAAGACGCGCATTTGAGCTGGTGGTATTTTTAAACGAAGCAATCTGTCATATATCTTAAACGACAATGGTACCTCAGATATGTATCGCCGGTTGAGGATTTGAACCGTCTTCCTTGGGATGGAAGTCGATTGCCTTACCAGTGTGTCGTATCTCTCAGTATCAGCACTAATTACCAAATGAGTCATTACCAAATTACCAAATGAGACCAGATGCAGCTTTTTCCTAGCACTTAATTTAGCTTTTCACTTGCTTTTGCGTGGACGTAAACAGAAGCTATTTTTTGACTGTGTTTAGTTTTTAAATATTTATACGGTTTTATCTTTGCCACAACTAGGTTCGCATGTAGCTACGTGGTAGCTATGGCTAGGAATGGTGTGGTCTGTCGGATCCCGATGGCCAAGTTGCCTACTGTCGCTGAACGGCTGGATGCCGTGTCGGCAACTGTCGACCGGCACCGTATGTTCACTGCGTGTATCGTCAGCGGTGGAGTAACGAGGTGACCTCCTGATGTGAACACTCTACGGAGCTCGCCAGTTTCTCCAATTGTCGTCACGGTCCACAGAGAACCTTACTCTGGGACTGAGACCTCAGGCATTGCCTCTCTCTCATGATAAGGTAGTAAAAGCAGGACTTAACTCTCTTACTACAGCAGTGGTCTCTGCTGTTTCGAGGTCTGGGCACCCACAGAGGAGAAAGAAGTGGCCGTTAGTTACACACAAATACAAACTCAGGCGAGTGATGGGTCCATTTCCGGAAAGGGCATTACGGGAGGAAAACGAAGCGAAAGTTGCAGTCGATACTTATCCCATAAGTAATCGCCCGCCATATGGAACAGGCCACCCCGGAAGCGGCAGAGATCACCGTCAGAAGTCAGATACAGATTGTCGCTCACATCGGAACCGACGACATGTCACGGAGGATCTGAGAGAAGGCGCTGTCGATCTCAGCACGACTGTCGATTTGACTCATTGTTATGAGGATTAATCAGGGTCCTCTGGTGTGGGTCGAGTGGAAATCCTAAACCAGAGATTTCGTCGATTCTGTAATAAGCTCAGCTGTAGATTCGTCTGCCTGCCCTACACACTGAGTGTCTGGCATTTCGAGAACGACGAGGAGGAGATTTTCATGGTGAAACTTTTTCCATACAGCCTAAATGTGGACCTCCGTCGACGGCCGCGGTGGCCGACCAATTCTAGGCGCTTCAGTCCTGAACCATGCGACTGCTACGGTCGCAGGTTCGAATCCTGCCTCGGGCATGGATGTGTCCGATGTCCTTAGGTTAGTTAGGTTTAAGTAGTTCCGAGTTCTAGGGGACTGATGACCTCCGATGTTAAGTCCCATAGTGCTCAGAGCCATTTGACCTCCGTCAAGTCTACATGTACATCTACATCTACATCCATACTCCGCAAGTCACCTGACGGTGTGTGGCGGAGGGTACCTTGAGTACCTCTATCGGTTCGCCCTTCTATTCCAGTCTCGTATTGTTCGTGGAAAGAAGGATTGTCGGTATGCCTCTGTGTGGGCTCTAATCTCTCTGATTTTATCCTCATGGTCTCTTCGCGAGATATGCGTAGGAGGGAGCAATATCCTGCTTGACTCCTCGGTGAAGGCATGTTCTCGAAACTTCAACAAAAGCCCGTACCGAGCTACTGAGCGTCTCCCCTGCAGAGTCTTCCTCTGGAGTTTATCTATCATCTCCGTAACGCTTTCGCTATTAGTAAATGATCCTGTAACGAAGCGCGCTGCTCTCCGTTGGATCTTCTCTATCTTTTCTATCAACCCTATCTGGTACGGATCACACACTGCTGAGCAGTATTGAAGCAGTGGGCGAACAAACGTAGTGTAACCTACTTCCTTTGTTTTCGGATTGCATTTCCTTAGGATTCTTCCAATGAATCTCAGTCTGGCATCTGCTTTACCGACGATCAACTTTATATGATCATTCCATTTTAAATCACTCCTAATGCATACTCCCAGATAATTTGTGGAATTAACTGCTTCGAGTTGCTGACCTGCTATATTGTAGCTAAATGATAATGGATCTTTCTTTCTATGTATTTGCAGCGCATTACACTTGCTACATTGAGATTCAATTGCCATTCCCTGCACCATGCGTCAATTCGCTGCAGATCCTCCTGCATTTCAGTATAATTTTCCATTGTTACAACCTCTCGATATACCACAGCATCATCCGCAAAAAGCCTCAGTGACTTCCCATGTGATCCGCAAGGTCATTTATGTATATTGTGAAAAGCAACGGTCCTACGACACTCCCCTGCGGCACACCTGAAATCACTCTTACTTCGGAAGACTTCTCTCCATTGAGAATGACATGCTGCGTTCTGTTATCTTGGAACTCTTCAATCCAATCACACAATTGGTCTGATAGTCAGTATGCTCTTACTTTGTTCATTAAACGACTGAGGGGAACTGTATCGAACGCCTTGCGGAAGTCAAGAAACACGGCATCTACCTGGGAACCCGTGTCTATGGCCCTCTGAGTCTCGTGGACGAATTGCGCGAGCTGGGTTTCACACGATCGTCTTTTTCGAAACCCATGCTGATTCCTACAGAGTAGATTTCTAGTCTCCAGAAAAGTCATTATACTCGAATATAATAAGTGTTCCAAAATTCTACAACTGATCGACGTTAGAGATATAGGTCTATAGTTCTGCACATCTGTTCGACGTCCATTCTTGAAAACGGGGATGACCTGTGCCTTTTTCCATCCGACGTTGCCAAAAATGAGTTGCTTTGAAGAGTGAATACGAATAATACCGTCATTCAAATAACTTAGTGGTTTGCTGCCGGGTGACGTCGTCGAACACCGCCGATATTTCGACAGGAGCACACCCTGCCATTCTCAAGGCACAAATGCAAGGAAGAAAAAATATGCAAGCAAATTTAATACCTCGGTTCACAGAGGAGAAACAAGGAAGACACCGCACACAGAACAAGTGTCAACACAACCAAAGATAACCAACATCAGAATATCGATAGTTACTATTAATCAACAGGTGAGGTAGCACTAGTTCTGTCCCTCTGTTTTTTGATGAGAGACAGAGCCGGATTCCAAGCAGCATTTAAACAAAATCCACCATCTCTGTTAATAAGGTTGCTTGATAGTCTGATTTCAACAGCTTCCTTGATAACACTATCCGAATAGCTGGACGTGCAAGCCAGAATCTCCGTGTTGTTGTGTTCCATAGGATGACCGGTGTCGAGGCAATGTTCTGCAATAGCGGATTTGCGCGGCTGTTGTAAGCATGTGTGACGCTTATGTTCAATGCACCGGTCTTCCACAGTCCTGATTGTCTGACCAATATATGACATGCCACAACTGCAAGGAATACGATAGACCCCAGCCTTACGCAAACCAAGATCATCTTTTACGGACGCCAACAAGGCTTAACCTTAGAAGGTGGTCGAAAAAGACATTTCACATCATATTTCCGCAAAATACGGCCAATCCTGTTGGAAATGCTTCCTGCGTAAGGCAAAAAGGCCGTAGACTCAGGTGCCACTTCGTTGCTATCGTCACTCACCCGTTGCACAGAAGGCTGATGGGGCAACGCACGTCTGATATGCCTCTCACTATAACCATTCTGACGAAAGGTGACTTCAAGACGTGCTAGCTCAGCTGCCAAACTTTCAGGGTCTCAGATAACGTGGGCCCTGTGAACCAAGGTGCGAAGTACTACTTGACGCTGAGCTGGATGGTGACAACTATCAGCTCGCAGATACAAGTCAGTGTGGGTGGGCTTCCTATAAACAGAATGTCCCAACGTACAATCAGTCTTCCTTTTGACCAACACATCAAGGAAGGGAAGGCATCCATTCTTTTCCACCTCCATAGTGAACTGAATATTTGGGTGGATTGAATTCAGATGTTCCAAAAACCGGTTTAAATTCTCACTACCATGAAGCCACACAACAAAAGTATCGTCTACATATCTGAAAAACACGCAGGTTTCAAGGTCGCTGACTCCAATGCACGTTCCTCGAAGTCCTCCATAAACAAATTGGCCACAATAGGTGACAGCGGGCTTCCCATTGCAGCTCCATCTGTCTGTTCGTAGTACTAACCATTGAATAAAAAGTAAGTGGAAGTCACACATGTCGAAACAAATTTGCTAACTCGACACCAAACTTAACCTCAATTAGCTGCAACGAAACAGAGAGAGGAACGCGAGTGAAAAGAGAAACCACATCAAAACTGACTAAAATATCAGAGTCATTCAAACGCAATCCCTGCAATCGACGTAAGAAATCTGCAGAGTTCTTAATGTGGTGTTCACACCTACCTGCTAGTGGGCTCAACAAACTAGCAAGATGTTTAGCTACACGATATGTCGGAGCACCAATATTAGAAACAATAGGCCTCAACGGGACAGCCTCTTTATGGACCTTAGGGAGGCCATATAATCTAGGCGGTACGACACAGTAAGAATTAAGACTTTTGATAGTCTCCTGTGACAAAGAACTTTTCTTCAGGAGGTTATTTGTCTTTCTCTCAACACTCTTAGTAGAGTCAGCACCGATTTTGCGATACGCCGAATCAGAAAGTAGACACTGCATCTTTTGAATGTAATCGTGCTTGTTCCACAAAACGGTGGCGTTACCCTTGTCCGCAGGTAAAATAACAATATCAGGATCCATTCTAAGTGAACGTAAAGCAGCCGCCTCAGCCGCTGTAATGTTACACTTGGGTGGACCGGCCCCAGTCAACACACGACAAGCTTCCCTCCTAACCTCTTCCGCAGCCTCGGAACAGCCTGTTCGATAGAACTAATAAAATCAACGACTGGCAAACTCTTAGGCGTCGGTGCGAAGTTCAAACCATTCCCCAGCACAGACAAAGCTGCGTCGTCAAACGTTTTCTCGGTGAGATTGATCACAGAACGTCGAGAATTAGAATTAGACACTGAGCCAAGGAAACGTTCAAACTTCGCCGAATGACGAGCAGTTACAGATTGAACTTGCCAGACTGCGACCAAGAGGCACCGTCCACCCAATCCTAAGAAAATTCAGAAACATTAGACGCCATCATTAAATGAAACTGAAATAATTCCTTAGAAACATAATCTAATTGACGGCGAGTATAGTGGGTCCTTTCACGAACAAGAGCTAAACCAGCACGTTGCTTGATGCGATTGGCGGCGGGAGAATTAATATGATGCACAACCTTAGCAAACGTTGGAACCACACTATGATGTTGGTTATCTTTGGTTGTGTTCATAGAGTAAATATGTCTGGAGTGAGCATTGCGTTCTGCGCATGTTGTCAACATTAAACCAGGACTGTCACGTGTTTTCGGGACTTCGCTGTGCCTGTGTGCTTTCCGCAGCGTTTGAAGTTTATGATATCAAGAGTTTTTGTTGTGTTTTCACCGTTTGTTGATAGTGTAAAAACGATCGTGAATTACTGTTGTTGCTACGGATGCAAAGAAAAATATGTGAAAGGAAAGCTGTTTCACAGAGGAAGACCGCACTGCAGTTCCTTCTCTAAATCCTCGCACAAACGAAAAAATGGCTGACATCGAAATAAGTGTCCAAGGAATAGAAAAGCAACTGGAATCACTCAATAGAGGAAAGTCCACTGGACCTGACGGGATACCAATTCGATTCTACACAGAGTACGCGAAAGAACTTGCCCCCCTTCTAACAGCCGTGTACCGCAAGTCTCTAGAGGAACGGAGAGTTCCAAATGATTGGAAAAGAGCACAGGTAGTCCCAGTCTTCAAGAAGGGTCGTCGAGCAGATGCGCAAAACTATAGACCTATATCTATGACGTCGATCTGTTGTAGAATTTTAGAACATGTTTTTTGCTCGAGTATCATGTCGTTTTTGGAAACCCAGAATCTACTATGTAGGAATCAACATGGATTCCGGAAACAGCGATCGTGTGAAACCCAACTCGCTTTATTTGTTCATGAGACCCAGAAAATATTAGATACAGGCTCCCAGGTAGATGCTATTTTTCTTGACTTCCGGAAGGCGTTCGATACAGTTCCGCACTGTCGCCTGATAAACAAAGTAAGAGCCTACGGAATATCAGACCAGCTGTGTGGCTGGATTGAAGAGTTTTTAGCAAACACAACACAGCATGTTGTTATCAATGGAGAGACGTCTACAGACGTTAAAGTAACCTCTGGCGTGCCACAGGGGAGTGTTATGGGACCATTGCTTTTCACAATATATATAAATGACCTAGTTGATAGTGTCGGAAGTTCCATGCGGCTTTTCGCGGATGATGCTGTAGTATACAGAGAAGTTGCAGCATTAGAAAATTGTAGCGAAATGCAGGAAGATCTGCAGCGGATAGGCACTTGGTGCAGGGAGTGGCAACTGTCCCTTAACCTAGACAAATGTAATGTATTGCGAATACATAGAAAGAAGGATCCTTTATTGTATGATTATATGGTAGCGGAACAAACACTGGTAGCAGTTACTTCTGTAAAATATCTGGGAGTATGCGTGCGGAACGATTTGAAGTGGAATGATCATATAAAATTAATTGTTGGTAAGGCGGGTACCAGGTTGAGATTCATTGGGAGAGTGCTTAGAAAACCTAGTCCATCAACAAAGGAGGTGGCTTACAAAACACTCGTTCGGCCTATACTTGAGTGTTGCTCATCAGTGTGGGATCCGTACCAGATCGGTTTGACGGAGGAGATAGAGAAGATCCAAAGAGGAGCGGCGTGTTTCGTCACAGGGTTATTTGGTAACCGTGATAGCGTTACGGAGATGTTTAATAAACTCAAGTGGCAGACTGTGCAACAGAGGCGCTCTGCATCGCGGTGTAGATTGCTCGACAGGTTTCGAGAGGGTGCGTTTCTGGATGAGGTATCGAATATATTGCTTCCCCCTACTTATACCTCCCGAGGAGATCACGAATGTAAAATTAGAGAGATTAGAGCGCGCACGGAGGCTTTCAGACAGTCGTTCTTCCCGCGAACCATACGCGACTGGAACAGAAAAGGGAGGTAATGACAGTGGCACGTAAAGTGCCCTCCGCCTCACACCGTTGGGTGGCTTGCGGAGTATAAATGTAGATGTAGATAGTAACTTTTCATGGGTACATACCATATAGCTCTAATTATAGTTATCATATTAGTAAGAGACACTGTATATGTTTAAAAATTTCGAGACGCATTATAATTAAGGCTTGATTCTGTAGACCTATTTTTCTACGATTTTATGACTATATAATAGATATTACGGCTCGTACAAAAGCTTACAAGCAATCGCTTCCTCACGTAAATTTGCAAGTGGAACAGGAGAGGGAATGGTTAGTTGTTTCAGCAAATACTATCCTCCATGCATTTATGAATCTGTATATTGAGCAAGCAGTAAAGGAAACAAAAGAAAAATTCGGAGTAGGTATTAAAATTCATGGAGAAGAAGTAAAAACTTTGAGGTTCGCCGATGACATTGTAATTCTGTCAGAGACAGCAAAGGACTTGGAAGAGCAGTTGAACGGAATGGACAGTGTCTTGAAAGGAGGATATAAGATGAACATCAACAAAAGCAAAACGAGGATAATGGAATGTAGTCAAATTAAATCGGGTGATGCTGAGGGGATTAGATTAGGAAATGAGACACTTAAAGTAGTAAAGGAGTTTTGCTATTTAGGGAGTAAAATAACTGATGATGGTCGAAGTAGAGAGGATATAAAATGTAGACTGGCAATGGCAAGGAAATCGTTTCTGAAGAAGAGAAATTTGTTAACATCGAGTATAGATTTAAGTGTCAGGAAGTCTTTTCTGAAAGTATTTGTATGGAGTGTAGCCATGTATGGAAGTGAAACATGGACGATAACCAGTTTGGACAAGAAGAGAGTAGAAGCTTTCGAAATGTGGTGCTACAGAAGAATGCTGAAGATAAGGTGGGTAGATCACGTAACTAATGAGGAGGTATTGAATAGGATTGGGGAGAAGAGAAAGTTGTGGCACAACTTGACTAGAAGAAGGGATCGGTTGGTAGGACATGTTTTGAGGCATCAAGGGATCACAAATTTAGCATTGGAGGGCAGCGTGGAGGGTAAAAATCGTAGAGGGAGACCAAGAGATGAATACACTAAGCAGATTCAGAAGGATGTAGGTTGCAGTAGGTACTGGGAGATGAAGAAGCTTGCACAGGATAGAGTAGCATGGAGAGCTGCATCAAACCAGTCTCAGGACTGAAGACCACAACAACAACACAACAATGCATTTATGAGTGACTTGTCGATTGTGTATATAGATTACTCAGTCTACTATTTTTTTAATAAGCTGGAAGCAAGTACGTAAAATGCGTTAAATAAATACTTCAAAGTGTCACCAATAAGAAAAATTGTGCTTTAGATCGTAAAAACGAGAAAATAAATGCACAGAAATAGCAGAAAACAGGACGAATTAGCAGAGATATAATCGCTAATATGTGGCAAATTCGGTGTTTTGCGGACACTTGCAAAAGTACTGGCGTACTGTCAAGTCGTTTTGTTAGACTTTCACTGCAAAAATGTACGTCAGGCTCTGTAATACTATAAAGTACCGTATCACACCGGAAATTACCAAAAATCGAGTGCATCTGAGCTGTGACACCTATTGCAAAGAAGCAGAATGCAATATCACTTGCCCTTAAAAGTTACGTAGCTGGTTTATTCCCGTAATCAAATGGATACTGTTAAAATGTCTGTGCAACATATATAAATAATGCATGACACGTACGAAAAGAATCCGTCTGTATTAGGGATGTAGTGACATTCTAAATATACAGGCCTCTATACGGACAAACACGCGCCGTCCCGAGATCACGTGACCAGGCCGGCAATGTAAGTTGACAACACGAAATCTGTTCTGCGCATGTGATTGCTCACTCCAGAGATATTAAAAAAAAAAGTGGTTCAAATGGCTCTGAGCACTATGGGACTTAACTTCTGAGATCATCAGTCCCCTAGAACTTAGAACTATTTAAACCTAACTAACCTAAGGACATCACACACGTCCATGCCCGAGGCAGGATTCGAACCTGCGACCGTAGCGGTCGCGCGGTTCCAGACTGTAGCGCCTAGAACCGCTCGGCCACTCCGGCCGGCAGAGATATTTACTCTATGGTTGCGTTGACACTTGTTCTGTGTGTGGTGCCTTCCTTGTTTCTCCTCTGTGAACCGAGCTATTAAATTTGCTTGTACATTTTTTCTTCCTTGCATTTGTGCCTTGAGAATGGCAGGGTGTGCTCCTGTCGAAATATCGGCGGTGTTCGACGACGTCACCCGGCAGCAAACCCGTAAGTTATTTGAACATTCGATTCGCCGGGAAAAGTTAAGGTCTCACAATACCGTCATTGCACGGTCGCAGCTCGATTTTTTCCTCGGTGAAAACAAAGATTCCGCGAGTACCCGCCGTAGATATAGACGTACAGGGACACTATCTCGGCAGACCGGTGCTGACGGGAGCGGGCCAGGCCCGATCGGGCAGTTTCTGCAAAAGCGCTGCAGAGGCAGAGGAAGCGGGACACTGGAGGAGTGGTGGCGCATTTCTCACATTTTTCGGAGCGGCGGTAGACAATGGGCGCGACGCGCCGTACACCTGCCGTAGCGTGACCTCGGGTATATTTGTGTTCATTTGTGTGGCGCGGCGCTGGCAGGGGTCCGCGGCAATGCGCAGCCGCGCCCAGTGCAGACATGGGCGCCAGAGGCAGTCGCCAGTGGCGGCAGCCCGCGCGCGCCAGCACAGGTCTCGCGCCCCAGCGCCAGCTACTCTGCCCGTCTGCACGCGCGCCGCCGACCGCCGGCACCTGGTGAGTACCCACCCTCTGCCTACTTCTCCTATCTTTACCTTCACTCTTTTATTACTAAAAATATATGCGCGATTCGTGTCGCTTCTGCCAAGTCCTATAGGATTCAGTCGCCAAAATCGGATATACCACTCTTCGAGTCAGTGACAAGAGTGTATCGTGTTTTAAGACGAACTTCTTCGCTTAGGTGACGACGTCGAATATATCTGGAGTTCAGAGTCGTGTTTTGTGTTAATGAAGGCAATAGAGTGAAAGAAGCTGCACAAACCGTCCATCGGCGTGGGCCCTTCGAGCAACGTGGAGTGTGGTGTCGAGCTTATTGGCCTCACCTGAAGGACGAATCGTAAAAAGTGTTGCATTTTTCACCCCCTGAGCCTCTAATTCGACCCACCACGGGCGTGGTAATCGAGGATTGGTTACCTGTTGTCTGATCATCGAAGTATACACAGTGAAATGTTGGTGCGTGAATGAATACTTTCTTTAATGTGTTCGATGAAGCGTCAGTTTACTGCAGAAATAAAAATTACGTGTCTGTGTCTTATACTGAATAATCTGCCTTATGTGGTTTTATTGTACTGACACTATAACGAAACTGAGATTTTGTATAACATTCAGAATGTTACTTGAGTGAAGACACTAACTGTTGGAATTGAAGCTCTTGGGAATGAGAATTATCTCTCGAAATACATCATGCTCGACACGATAAATTTATCATTAAGATTTGACTGATAACAGTAGCATTTATCGTCAGTTGAAAATAATACAGATGCACTCTTTACTGCGAACATACCATGACTGACGAAGAAGAATTCAATTTATTTCCGCAAAATGCGTTTCCCAAGGTTTCACTTTATTTGCTTACATATAAAAATGAATCTCTGTGAACACCTTCCAGACCCGCAGCTGCAGTTAGTTTCAGAAACCAATAATGACTGTACACTTGCTCAGAAACGGTTAAAAACAAGTGGAATGGACGTACCCAGACCATAGACCAGGAGACTAATACCAAATACGAATAACCAGACCCCACGTGCATGTGTGTGTGTGTGTGTGTGTGTGTGTGTGTGTGTGTGTGTGTGTAATTTAGAAAAGCTAAAAATCTGATGTACCAGCGGTATCAGAGAGGAAGATGATCATATATTGTATTTTAATATGCTAAAGCACTAATTGTCTATCAAAATGGTGATGGAAAAGGGAACTATACAAATACCAAAAATTAAGCGATTTTTACGTGTGGCAGATCGTTGGTTAATAATCGATAACCTTTTCTAACAGACAGAACAGTACAGTGAGATCAGTTGATATCGCCATGAGTAAAACGGTTCATTCAGTGTCGATTAGGCAAATTTTTGTCGATGTGGATAACGTTCTGAAGTGTTTTCCTGACTTATACTTTTCTCGTTTCAGGGAAATTTCTACACGTAAAAACACTTTTATGGGAACATTTTAATGAATACATACTGCTACATTTCATATTTTACTACAAAATAATTCGACGTACGTAATTTCACTTACACAAAACTGGATCAAATGGGTGCTTCATTGGCTGACGATAATTTCTTAAGAGCCCGGCCATTGCATTCTCGATCCACATTTATGTTCATGTATTTGCACATAAAAATTCACTTGTGCAATTTACTTTTGTTTGCATCTGTGAAAATAGTAGAGTGACATATTAAGTTTTTGGAACTAGAAACACGTTGCTAATATAAGGGACATGATTACTGTGTCACTTTCATCAACTGTAAATGAAATAATCTTTAAGCTAAATTACATGCGTAATATTGATTCAACTGTTTATCTTCTGTTTCGTAATTCTTATTTATCGAGCGGGTGTGTAAACGACATAATAACACAATTAGCTTACTGAACAACATAAAATCCCATAATTACCACAGTACGTATATGATAGGGAAAGGTATAAGTATTTTGTATATCGTCTGGTTTCATGTGTAAATTGATACGAAGCAGATCTCAATATGGGCAGCGAATGGATGATTTCTTAATAACCTACCAACAACATATTTCAGCTTCTGTTTATTTTATATTCCATCCACTTAATAGTAATAACTGCGATAAGTGAGAATATTTTAAAGCTAAATGTAAATATGTGCGTCTGTGTAGGAATTTGCTTCTAATGTTCTGTTAGTTATAGTTTTGTCCGCACTGGTCTTGTATTATATACTACTTGACCCGAGACGTGTTTGTCCTAAATTTAAATCATTATTGAGCGTTAGTAAATGATACAATGATTATGTGACAGTAATTTAACAGCCGTTCAACCTTAATAAACTTCAACCAAACGATATCTTACACTAATAAATGAGAATATAGTTTTACTTGGAGTAAATGAATTTTGAAGAACAGTTTAAGGAGAAAGTGGGGGAATGGTTCTTTTGAATGATAATAATACTTGATATTAAGTTTGGCCATTGTAATAAGTGTCAGTACCATTAGACGCTCCAAATATAGATTATGATTAAAAATTCTCGCTCTTAAAAGACAGATTACGGATCTTCAAAATATTTAATGTCAAAAGTAAAATTCAGTCTGAGGTTTATTTTGTGTACTGACAGTTACAAATCAAAGGATATCCGAACCACCTGAAACCATTTACGGCACTATTGCATACAGAGCATCTGAAATTACTGTTGTTACTGTATGTTCTACTTTATTTACTGGTACTGAGTAATAAATCAACCCCACAGAATCATTAGTTTTGTCATCTGGTGATTAAAAGTTGTCAAATGGCTGATTAATGAATTACTAATTTTTGTAGCAGTTAATTTTAATAGAAAATATTGCTGAGAAACTGACAACAGTCGGTGTAACTGAGTGCCCCTCCTCCCACATTTTGTTTTACGGGTCCTTCCTCACATTATTTGCTGGCACCCAAAGCTTTTACACTATTCTCGGACGACGTGCAATGTGATCTTCTTGCAACTCCAAATACTAATCAACTCGCAAAACTCTGCTACTTCATAGTCACAGCAATACAACAGCCATTGCCGTTATGGGTGTAGACTAGACGCAGACTACTGCTTCTTCCTCACTAAATAGTAAAATTACTCTGTCAACTCATCGGCAAGTAAATGGATGCCATGAAGACCGGGACATTAGTTGCAACCTCCGCTACTAATCACTCACAGTGGCAAGCTATTGTTAATACGTATTATTGCACGCTTGGTGGAACAACTGTGTTACAGAATTGAATGCAAACAATCTCTCGACAGCAATACTTTCCAGGCTTCGCCGAACCTATGATCCGTCTCTGTTCAAATGGAAGAAAAAGAAGGAAGGCTAGCGTTTAAATTACCACTGACGTCAAGGTCTTTGGAAACGTAGAACTAGCTCATTTGAATAGTGTAGGCACAGTATGAAATACTTCGAAACGAATAAAAAACAACCCTACATTGAGCCTTTGAGCTTAACGAAAATACTGAAACTGGCGAGGTAAGGAGTAGAATTCAGAATGCCAGTTACTTTAAACTCAGGAAGCTATGAAGCTGTGAAGACATTGATAAACTGGAAGCCTTCTTTCTGCGTATTTTACAGCAGATGTGTCCAGCCTTTTAGCTGACCAGGGCCACATTGGAAGAAGAGTATTTTTGGGCCGCACATAATATACTTAACCCAAACAACAAAATGTTCAAATGTGTGTGAATTCCTAAGGGACCAAACTGCTGAGGTCATCGGTCCCTAGTCTTACACACTACTTAAACTAACTTAAGCTAAGAACAACACACACACACACACACACACCCATGCCCGAAGGAGGACTCGAACCTCCGGCGGGAGAGGCCCTAACAACAACCGCTGACCAAAAATAAAAAGAGAAAGAGAGAGATGGTGTAGATCAAGTAGCGTGTGTCGTGTCGCGGGAATTTCAAATTGGAAGTAATCAATATATCATAACTTTAATAAACGGAACTTTATTAATTTTTTACCGATTGTGTGATCTCTAGGGCCGCACTGATACTTCCATTGGGTCCCATGCAACCGATGGGCCTCGGGTTTGACACCCCTGTTTTACAGTGTAATCCCCCTCTATGGCCTTTTATTGTCGAAAATGTACAGCAAACAAAGCTTTACCATATACGTCTAATTTTCAAATGCACCAAGTAATTTTATGATCCACTCAAACGGCATTCTTTAAATATTCGAATACGAGAGTAAATATTCTTTGATACATAGATATATGTAGAGAGCTGTAACCAGGCAACTTGGAAATATCTTTCTGTATTTCCGTTTACTAGTTTCCGAGCACGTTCAGTTTCATCTTCAGGCTATGCATGTAAATCTTACGTATTCACGTTTGTAGCGTGGTACTGGGTGCTAGAGGTTGAATATGCAACGCAGCATCACGCTCAAAAGTTATATATATGACTTTAGCATTCATCATGTGAAGATGAACCTGAAAACTAGTTAATGATAATAAAGAAATGTTACATAGGTGACTGGTGGCAGCTATCTGGATCTATATTTTATTTATGTATAGCCACTGGGTTCCGCAGGATAACATTAGCTTAATAAATGCTCTTTACTCTGCTTTAATGCTTCCTCATTACTTACCACATTTCGAAAGCTTCTAATCTCTTTTTGTCTAAACTGTTTATCGTCCATGTTCCACTTCCATACTTGGCTACACTCCACACAAATACTTTCAGAAAAGACTTCCGAATACTTAAATCTACATTTGATGTTAACAAATTTCTCTTCTTCAGAAACTCTTTTCTTGCCATTGCGTGTGTACATTTTATATCCTGTTTCCTTCGGACATCATCAGTTACTGCGCTGCCTAAATAACAAAACTGATCTACTACTTTAATTGTCTCGTTTCCTAATCTGACTCTCTCAGCATCAGCTGATTTAATTGGACCACATTCAATTATTCTTGTTTTGTTGTTGTTCATCTTATATCCTCCTTTCAAAACATTATCCATTCCGTTTAACCGCTCTTCCAAGCTCTTTTCTGTCTCTGACCGTTGTTACAATGTCATCGACAAGCCTCAAAGTTTTTATTTCTTCTCCCTGATCTTAAATTCCTTCTCTAAAATTTTCTTTAGTTTCCTTTACTGCTATTTCCTTGTACAGATTGAATAACATTGGGGATAGGGTACAACCCTGCCTCACTCCCTTCTCAACCACTGCTTCCCTTTCAGGTCCCTTAACACTTATAACTACCGTCTGGTTTCTGTACAAAGTGTAAATAGCCTTTCGCCCCTGTATACAGGAATTGGCATTTATTGTGATTCTCGAATTTATTGTCTTTGTAACAGGTAACCAAACAACAATTCAGAGAACTACGATCTACGATGTGAATTTTTTTTTCTTCCGAATCCATGGTGGTTTCACTCGGTAAATGATACGTTGCTGTCATAGTCTTCAGTTCTAAGACTGGTTTGATGCTGCTCTCCATCCTGGCTTGCCTGTACAGATCTCTTTATTCCCATACATCCACTACAACCTATATCCACTCGAACTTGCTCACAGTAGACAAAAACTTTTCTCCCTTTTCGATTTTTAATACCTACACCTCCTTTCATTGCCGCATTAGATATCCCTTGTTGCCGTAGGATGTGTCTCATCAACCTGTCCTGTCTGTTAGTGAAGTTGTATCGCTAATTTCTTTCCTCCCCGGTTTTTTTAGTACTAATTCATTAGTTATCCGAACTACTCGTCTACTCCTCAGTATTGTACTATTTCGAAAGCTTCTGTTCGCATCTTATCTATACTGTTTATTTTCCAAGTTTCATTTATTTTATCAACAAAAGTCCAGAAACTGTTTGTATTTGCTTCTCAATGCTTTCTGCCGTTATCTTAAAATTTACAACAGCGTATTTACTCAGAAATTAGCTGTTGGTGCGTGGCGGAGGCTGCTTCTGCTACCATTGTGATTTGACCCTTTTCTTATTTCACCAGTGAATGATGCGCCGGAAGAACGACTGACAGTAAGACTCTATATGATGTCAAATTTTTATGATTATTCTTTCATGGTAATTTCTAGACATACACGTGGAATGAAGTAATTCGTACCGTGACGCTTCTCGGAACATCATATCTCTGAATTTTAACTGTAAACCTTCCCCGTCACGCACAATGCCTGTTCTGTAGCCGTTACCATTGGAGTTTGAATAACGTAATCATGATGCCGTTGTGCTTGCTAAAAGAAACCCATCACGAAATGCATCGATTTTTTTCGCATCTTCCCTATCTCCTCTGTTACCCTTCAACGGTAATTTTTCCAGATTGATGAGCAGTACTGAAGAAACGGTTGAACGAGGAATTGCAAGCTACTTTCCCCGTGGGTGAATTGAATTTCCTTGGGATTCTTCCAGTGACGGTGCATTTGCATTATGCACAACATATAACCTGTAAACGGGACATTCCAAAAATAGAGATATTTTCAGACATAAAATTACACAACTTAATTACATGCTAAATAAAGACACAGACATAGAATACAATATGGTACTGATCACAATAATTTTAACAACTATTTTGATGGGAAATCTGTCAACAGTCTTCATATAACATTTGAACATAATCATTTCAGCTAACGGCTGTCAATAAATTTTAATTGGTTGCGGTTTCAGTTTCGACAAGTTATCATTGTCACAAACTGTTAATTATAAATGATGTGTATGGCTGAATCCATGTAGATATTTTACATTATCAGTGTTTATTACAGCACCTCTTATGTATACTTGATAATAACAGTTAGTAGAAATTGTAATTACAGCAAACAAAATTTTATGACAGCCATAAGGGAAAATCTCACCGATTACACTTTAAAAATTTTTGGTAGAGTTCATATTTTTAGACACATTAAACAGTTTTGGAAACATTTGCATATATTTTTAAATTAGACAACTGTCCTAGCATTTTTCAGTAGCTACATGTCAAATACCACATTATCATTTTTATTAATTTTTTAATTACACATAATTTACATTATGTAATTATCAATGACTTGTAAGTTAAGGAGAAACAAGAAAACAAGACTTGGTTTCGTAAAATATGCTGATTTTTAAAAATCTTTCTCTATTCGCTGCACACACTGAACCAAACCACAAGATACAAAACTGTATCCTAAGTAAAATATACGTCATTAGTTTGATTTAAAAATCAGTATACGATTATTTAACTGGTGAAGTGTGAAATAAATATCTATTTTTACGAAGTGGACTACAATACTTTTACCATGTACCTTTCATTCATTGATGCAACGAATGTAAATGTTGCAGAGATTCTTTAGGCATAAATACATCGATTTCAACAAAAGTCGAAGTGTAGGAGTTTTTATTGCAAAGCATCTTACCAATTTTTCTGGGTTACTTTTAGCAGTCAATAAATACATAGATAATTTATGGTCATGAAAGTAGGAAATGTGGCATAATAACTCAAATGGTTCAAGTGGCTCTGAGCACTATGGGACTTAACATCTATGGTCATCAGTCCCCTAGAACTTAGAACTACTTAAACCTAACTAACCTAATGACATCACACAACACCCAGTCATCACGAGGCAGAGAAAATCCCTGACCCCGCGGGGAATCGAACCCGGGAACCCGGGCGCGGGAAGCGAGAACGCTACCGCACGACCACGAGCTGCGGACGGCATAATAACTAAATACTGAAATCTCAACAGCTACTTAAAAGCCTTTCATAGCTATTTTTATGCAAATTCAGTTAAAATTCTTGCTTTTATCATGAAACAATTCTCTCAGCAGATGATTTAACCAAATACCAGTGTGCATACACAGCTGATAGCACCTTCCCTACAAGGGCTCGTCTTATTGGTCTTTGGACTATGTTTTTCAGAGTATTTTCTGATTCAAATATGTCGTCTGTATTCTCATCCTCGCTGTGGTACGTCAGAATTTTCAATCGACATACGAGTTAAGGCTTATACTCTCATGAAGTAAAATATAGCATAATAATAATAATAGGCAATATTCTTTTCCAAACTTGTAATGATAAGTTACAAGGTGAAAAACGCCTTGGCAGACATTTGAATAATGTCTGATTGAACTGATAAATGTTTAGATCACAGTAAAGCCAGTTTTCAGATTTAGATTCTCTGAAACTTGTTTTTTTAAAAAAATGCCATTATACCAGTGCATACTTCATTCATCACTACCATTATCACAACCAGTTATCTTTTCTATCGACTAATAAGTCATTTTATCAAATGTGTAAAATGCCTCATATACTAATTTAAATTTGGTACGCCACAGGGTCTGGAATACATATGAGCAGAGAAATGCAATAAAAATAAGTAATTTCTTTCCGAGCCACGACTGTCATTAAACAATTTTGTCGTATACCGGCGTTCTATAGATGCTGTAGTCCAGATATACAACCCACAAAAACATGTAGATTACCTTTGTGAAGCAAAAGCACTGAAAATAATTTTATAGTGAATGCTACAATTCAAATTTTGATTCGAAAGTACGAGGGCGTGCTGACAAGGAATATCACCGAATTGCAGCGTGTAACATACCGAATTTAAATCCTTCGGAGAATGAAAGCTGTGAACGATGATGATAGTATCGACATCAGTAACGTGCGTCTTTGGTTGATCATGCTGGTAATGAAGTTAAAGTGTGTGGCAGAGCTCGGAGTGGACGACCGCGACCGGCAACCGACAGGACCCATCGAAATGGGGTTGATAAACTCAACCGAGAAAATCATAGGACAATATAGACACAGCTCTCAGGTAAGTTTGGAGTATCACGAGAGCGTATATAGGCCATTACTGCAGAACCGCGGTACTGAAAACTGTGTGTACAGTAAGTGCCCCAAAACTCAGAGAAGAGTGGACATCTGCCAACAATTACTTTTGCGTTTTGAACGTAAGGGTTACTGATTCATTAACAACAATCTGACAGATTGTGAAAGCTGGGTTCATCATTTTGAATTCGAAAACAAGAGAACATGAATGCAGTTCGACCACAAAACATCACCGACGCCAAAAAAGTTCAAGAAGGTGCCATCAGCAGGCAAAGTCACGCACGCAGCGTTCTGTGATGTTCAAGGTGTGGCGCATTTGCGATTGACGCCTAAAGACACCACCATAAACTCTGCAAGGTACTGCGCGCCCTCAGAAAACTGAAAGCACGAATTCGAAGGGTTCGTTCACACATGGAGCACCCTCTCATCAGCACGACAATGCCAGATGACACGCAAGCGCTGCATCTACAACAGTCCGACGCCTTGGGTTCACTGCTATCGATCAAACTCCATACAGTCCCGACTTGCCTCCATCCGATTTTCATCTGTTTCCAAAACTTAAAGAACAACTTTGAGCACTTCACGTTGACAGTGATGAAGCGATGCAAGCAGATATGAGGTTGTGGCTGCGTCAACAAAGCCAAACTTTCTACAGTGACGGATCAACACTGTGGTATCGCGTTGGGAGAAATGTGTTCGTCACCAAGGGGACTGTGTTGAGAAATAAATATGTATACATGAAGAATAAAAATGTAAAATATTAATAAAGTTTGTTTTATTTAAAATAGCAACGGCCTTGCCGCAGTGGATACACCGGTTCCCGATAGATCACCGAAGTTAAGCGCTGTCGGGCGTGGTCGGCACTTGGATGGATGACCATCCAGGCCACCATGTGCTGTTGCCATTTTTCGGGGTGCACTCAGTCTCGTGATGCCAATTGAGGAGCTACTCGACAGAATAGTAGCGGCTTCGGCCAAGAATACCATCATAAAGATTGGGAGAGCGGTGTGCTGACCCCACGCCCCTCCTATCCGCATCCTCCACGAAGGATGACATGGCGGTCGAATGGTCCCGGTAGGCCACTCGTGGCCTGAAGACGTAGTGCTTTGTTTAAAATGCTTCCCCAAAAATATCACTGCGTTGTGAACCACTTTAATGCAATAGAAGGGGGTTCGAAAAAAAAATGTATCAAATCAGTAGTTAGCGAAAATAACTGGAGCGAATAGTCTCAGTATAACATTCCCTGAGTTCTGTAACAAGGTTGTAAAAGGTACCATTCCTACTATAGAAATAATACACAAAACAGTCTTTCTTTCGTTAGGATGCTGGTATTTTTCATCGTTCGTACCCATTTTTCTGTATAACGGTGCTTAAATATCCAACTTCTACGCTTATCACAAATGGTTCAAATGGCTCTGAGCACTATGGGACTCAACTGCTGAGGTCATTAGTCCCCTAGAACTTAGAACTAGTTAAACTTAACTAACCTAAGGACATCACAAACATCCATGCCCGAGGCAGGATTCGAACCTGCGACCGTAGCGGTCTGGCGGTTCCAGACTGCAGCGCCTTTAACCGCACGGCCACTTCGGCCGGCCGCTTATCACAGTTTATTTACCAGTTAAAATTGTTTAGCTTACGGACAACGCCATGTAACATGGTCCAACGTTACTTAGCATTATTACGGGAAACAAACTTTAGCTGCGTCTGTACAGTTTAATGAGTCGCCTGTATTTCAATAAATTTTACTTCTAACCAAAGGCTGACTTACATTATGAGCTTTCATTCAGTGTTCCCTTCCCGTTCCTGAGGGTAACAGTTTTTGTATTTGTGGTCTTGGAATGTTCTTATTACCTTATCTGGCTTGCGAAAGGCCGATGCTCAGTCCCTGCTCCTGCCTTACAGCAATGGCACACCCTTCAAAACTTACACTCGAAGCTGCCCTATTGTTTTAAATTTTCTTTGCGTTTGCAGCACTATGATAATCTGTCTTATGGGTGGGTAAACTTGATTCTTTGGTATCTAAATTCATTTTTTCCAGAAGTTGTTTTGTCTGTAGAAGGTGTTGCTACTTACTCTGTTTGGTCCTATTGTAGTTGTTTGCCTACTATTCTTTCTTTTTTGTGTGCAGGGGGCTTACGTCACTTGCTGTTTGATATATGGTATCACTGCTTGTGTAGGGTCTTCATTTTTGAACTATTGTTAATATTCTACGTTCTGTTCTACAAAAACAATGGTGTCGTTCTGCAAGCTCTTATCTCGCATCACAGAATTTAAAACTCTAGTATAAATCGTATTAGTCCCTTTTATATAAACATCGATATGCCGTTTGATTGTTGAGCTTTGTAGTGATCAGTTTTAGTAACTTATTCGACTACAAAATCAGTGCACCCACTGGAATAGGTACAGCCAGTCCATAGTAAGTAGTAAGAATCGCGCACTTACTTTATCGTTAAATTTCTTACACAGAAATAGTTCATGGTGAAGATCTCCGTTTGTCTGAAAGAGCATGACATATGGCTCCTTCATCATCTCAGTCGTCCAGGACATTGTGGGCGGATGAGAGCATCGACAGACTACAATATGAAAAGAAGTGGTTTGTCGTATTGAAAGCCCTAGATTTATTTTCCTAAACCCGCGCTAAGCGCTACATCAGAAACACAGTGACATCTACTGTGAATTCAATGTCAACAGTCACAGATGTATCCTGCCTCAAGCTGTTTGTTACGCTAACTGAACATTTTTTGTACGTTTTAGCGCGGGAGTCAGAGTGTTGATAGAAATGGCGCTTCTGTTTATAAAATTGAAATTTAACGGTTCAAGGTAATATATCTAAGACAGTTTGCTTTGCCTAATTCTCTAAAATTTGTCTTTAGTTTACTGTCTACCTGCTACATAAAGAAATGCGGCAAACAGTTTTTCCCAGTTGTATTAGAAACCTCAAAGACATGATACTAGGACCACAAGGTTGTAATGGAACCATATTTGCATTCTTATCTATTTCAATACTAGGAAGAAAGTTAAATGTAATTGTAAACCAAGGCATTTGATCTGATGCCCGTGTTTCGTCCACATAATCATAGAACATTGATGCCCAACTTTGTACTGTGTGCCGTTGGAGAACAGGAGTTGGCAAGAGGAAGAAAGGGGGGAGGGGGGGGGGGGGGAAACTGGGCACAAAAAAATGGTTCAAATGGCTCTGAGCACTATGGGACTTAACATCTGTGGTCATCAGTCCCCTAGAACTTGGAACTACTTAAACCTAACTAACCTAAGGACATCACACACATCCATGCCCGAGGCAGGATTCGAACCTGCGACCGCAGCGGTTCCAGACTGAAGCGCCTAGAACCGCACGGCCACACCGGCCGGCCAAACTGGGCACATGCCCCCTCCCCTGGAATTTGGAGTATCGAGTTTTTATTCATTGCAGAATTCTCATATACCACGGATAACCATCAACTCTCTGGGACATAATAAGTTTTATGTGTCACCTATAAAAGTTAGCTCATGTGACATGACACATATCAAATCTGACCAGCTCATTTATATAAAAAATCGAAATTTTTGAGTCTTGCCCCACCCTCCTTCCACCTTCTTGGAGTGACTTTTGTGAACACACATACACTGGGTGACGTTAGTTACTTTATCAGACATACGTGGTGTTACAGAACGATGGCGACAAACTTTGAGGGGTTGTAGAGAGTGTCTTGAGGAACAAATTGAGAACAGGAATCGTAAGTCCGGAAATGTCATCCAACGACGCTGCAAAGCGTCCACGTAATAGGAGCCAGCGCTTGGCCATTCGGCAGCAAACATGATCTTGCACTTTACAGACCGTAGGTAGAAAATCTCGCAATGTATCTGACAGCATCTGGTTTTAGATGGCCCTGGACGTTTCCATGCCTGTCACAGCAACACAGTAAACCCCGCTAACAGCAGTGACAGCAGACGGAAAAAACAAACAAACATGGTAGAAACACAGCACTCATTCGTAGTTTGTCTCGTGCTGTTGTACCGCATCATGGAGAACTTCACTTGGTCCGAGCAGCACAATATGCATGTCGTTCATGATGAGGCGAAAGTAAATAGGCACACAGCTTTGCGTGTCTGCCGGCAAAGACATCAAAATAGGCATGAGCTACGCCGATCTATGTTTGTGCCTACTCATCAGTATCTTGGTGAAACTGCTGGTTTCAGACGTCAAAACGGTGGAGGTTGCATGCGAAGCAAATGCACACTACGAATTGTAGAGTATGTATTAGAGAGATTTGACGCGGACCCATCTACAAGCTGTAGCCCTACGGCACACACATCAAAGCAACCACATAGCGGTTTGGATGGTGATACATGAGGACGGAAGGCTTCCATTACATTTTCAGAAGGCACATGCGGTGACGGCCAAATATATTTCTTCGTGTGAGGAGTTCAGCCAGTGGTATTTGCAGCTATACACGACGCAGCCGTATTGTCTTGTTCACGGGTGAGGCCTTTAACCGTGACGTTATGTTCAACGCTCACATTTGTCATTCTGGGGCGGAAGAGACTCACCACACCACCCGCGAATGATGTCTTCAACAAAAGTAACCATAGATGTATGAGCTGGCATGGTACACAATTACTTGATTGGCCCCCACATTCCTCATCCCTGATCGACAGGTAATAGCTATGCAACGTTCGTTCGAGAAATGCTGCTGATATTACTGGTGAGGTAACACTTGCAGTCGGTCTACTTACGTGGTTCCAGCAAGATGGAGCACCCACACACTTCAATCGAGCTGCCACAAACCAGATTGGACAGATATTTGGAGATCGATGGACTGGTCAAGATGGCCCTGTCACTTGGCCTCCTGACCTCAACCCACTGGATTTTTTCTTGTGGGTTCGTCTGAAAAATGTGGTGTACGAAACCCTTGTGGAGTCTGCAGAAGACTTAGTTGCAAGGATGCATGCAGCTTGTAAAGATGTTCGCACCGTTCCTGGTAGCTATGTGCGAGCGGATCAGCCATTGGTAGCCAGATGTCAGGCGTGCTGCGATGCTACATGTAGGCATTTTGAACGGCTTCTCTAATTTTATTTGATTTCTTAATAGTAGAATAAATAGTAATGTTCACTCCTCTGTATCTTATTGCTACTTCCTTCACAGTTCGAAAAACGGTATTTTACGGGGCTATTTTAGTTCAAAAAATATAAAGAGTGATGTAAATCCTTAGGGTTTCTTTATTCACATAAGCAACGTAGACGTTATAAAAAAATTTCGGCTCATAGCTACCGTTCAAAGTGATGATCGCCAGTATGATCCATGCTTTACAAAGGCGCATAGGAAGTTGCCACACTCGCGCGAAGAAACAATTAGGGAAATCATGTTCTTCGTAAAACTGGTTTTGGAAAGAATGGAATTCAGCACAAAAACGACCAGGATATGCTTTTTTCTTTCTTCAGAAGTAATTCAGGCCGAGGCTAACGGTTCATATGCAAATTTCACTAATGAACAAACCAGCCCACTATCTTTACAAGCAGCGGTTGGATTTATGCAATACAAAATTGACAGCGGGGCTGCACCTATAGATGATCCCTGGGAAAAAGAATTTTATGGTAAGTATGGTCCCTGATGACTTACATCAGAACATTCCCAGCTGTAAACAAATGATCTTCATGGAACTTGGCGGGTATGTAGAGAGATCAACATAATGCAGTACTTATTATTTGGTTTTTGCCAAATTTCACTTTTAAGTGGTAAAACACACTCCGTAAGGGAATTTGGCATATAAGGTTCAGAGGGAATATCTTTGCAACCATGACATATAAATTATGTGCTTCATGTAAAGGTTGAGGCGTAACTAACGTTCTCGAAAACTGTACGATCAACTTTTGTAATAATTTGAAATTCTGAAAACTATCCCACCACCATTTATTAATTCTGGACCGTTTGTTACTACATAAATTAAAGAAGCTTTCACGCCACATTCATCCGTGTAGGTTGAAGCTAGTTTCGGAAACGTCATTTTTGGAAAATATAATCTACACAGCTTGCTGTCGGAATATTTTTAAAATATTAAATTAAATTATCGAAATGTCCGTTCTTTTATTTTTTTTTTCATGTTGACCAACTAGGATCACGTAACGACTTCAATTTTTCCAGTACTCTATCTTCTCCATATGTTGTCTTTTCCTTTGTTCTGTCCATGTTGTTACCGATTTCTTATTTCTTCTGCATTGAAGGCCTTCTAAATTTTATATTTTGTTCTTGACAAGATTTCTGTCTGCTATTTCCGATTCTTTGATTTTCTTTCTTTCTATATCTTTCATTTTTGGAAAATATAATCTACACAGCTTGCTGTCGGAATATTTTTAAAATATTAAATTAAATTATCTAAATTTCTTGAGTGCTCAGCTACGATCTACTCTCTTCTGCAAGAAGGAAGTCAGTACCAAGACTAAGTTATCTGTGCACTGTTCAATCTTTCGACCAACTTTGTTGTATGGGAGCGAAAGCTGGGTGGGTTCAGGGTACCTTATCAATAAGGTTGAGGTTACGGATATGAAAGTAACTAGGATGATTGCAGGTACTAGTAGATGGGAACAATGGCAGGAGGGTGTCCACAATGAGGAAATCAAATAAAAACTGGGAGTGAACTCTATAGATGTAGCAGTCAGGGCGAACAGGCTTAGATGGTGGGGTCATGTTACGCGCATGGGAGAAGCAAGGTTACCCAAGAGACTCATGGGTTCAGCAGTAGAGTGTAGGAGGAGTCGGGGCAGACCAAGGAGAAGGTACCTGGATTCGGTTAAGAGCGATTTTGAAGTAATAGGCTTAACATCAGAAGAGGCACCAATGTTAGCACGGAATAGGGGATCATGGAGGAATTTTATAAAGGGGACTATGCTCCAGACTGAACGCTGAAAGGCATAATCAGTCTTAAATGATGATGTTGATGATGATGATGATGATGATGATGATGACTATATCTTTCCTTATTTCTGTAATCCATGCTGTTGTCCATTCCTTCTACCAGAAATGCAGGACTGTTTCTTTCTTGAGCCTGTTCTCATTCACAAGGTGGAGGTGTCCAAAAATGATTAATTTTCTTTTCCCCATTACTTCTGATATTTTGTGTCCATTTTTGTAGATCTCCTCAGTACTTGTCACTTACCACCGATCTGCAGTTTGTATTGCACCCGTTATGTTTCCAACCATCCGTCTTTTAAGTAGCTCTATTCCGTCCAGCTTATAGTTCATTGTTAGGCATTCACATGCATATAAACATTCTGGTCGTACCACTGTGGTATAGTGTTTTAGTTTGGTTTTTCCGCCTAAGCATTTCTTGTTGTAAATATTCTTTGTCAAACCATGTGTTCTCTCCATTTTGTTAACTCTTAAATGTACTACAAATTTTGCTAGTCCATGCTGTTGTATAGATTCCCCAAGATATTTGAATTTACGTACTCTCTCTATTTTACCTATTTGTGTTTCTATCAATTTTGGTCCATTTTTTATGTTTGTCATGAATTTTGTTTTTTTTTATTCAGCTGAAATTTTGAGACCAGTTCTATTTGATATTTCTTCCAGAAGATTTATTTGAATAACTTTGTTTGTCAGATTTTCTGAAAGTATTGCAAAAGCGAGGCCTTGATTCCATTTGTTTTCCTCCCTAGAATTATTGGTTCAATTTGTGATTCTTAAATTCCAATTTACAGATCCTTACAATTTTTTTCTAGAACGGAATGAAACAGTATAGGTGATAAACCATCCTCTTGTGTAACACCAGCTTTTATTTGAAATTTCCGAGAGAGTTCTCTCATAAATTCAATTTTAGATATTGTGTTTGTTAGAGTTTTACTGTAACACAAAATTATATAATGATTTTATCTATTGTCTTTCTGTGTACCGAACCAAATGTTTTCTTGAAATCAATAAATGAATGTGTTATATGTTTGTTCGTGAAGCCTACCTGATATTCTCCCAATTCGTTGTCTAAAGTTGCTATCACTCTATCCAGGAGAATTTTTGATAATGTCTTGTATGTCACTGCGAGAAGGGACACTGCTCTGTAATTGTTGACATTTACTTTGCCTCCCTTTTTGTGTAGTGGGTGTATTAACGCTATTTTTCTCTCTTCTACAATCTTTTCAGTTTTCCATATTTCTTCAGAAAGCAGTTGTAGATCATTTACAATCTTTGGTTAGAACTATTTCTATAAATCTGTTGCATTGGGGTCTTCACCATTAGTTTGTTGTTTTTGAGTGATTTGGTGACGTCATGAATTTCTTGTTTTGTTGATGGGAAGTCTTCCCTCAGACTTTGATATTCCTGGAAATTCCAATCTAACTGTAGAAACTGTTCAGTTGAAGAGCCTGTCAAAAAATGTTGCCAGTATGTCACTGTTTTCTTTACTATTGAATCGTATTTTTCCATTTTCATCTTTGAAACAAATAGCTGCTGCTTGGTACGATTTAAGTACGTGTTTAAAAGTCTGGTAAAGATTTATATACTATTTTTGGTAAAATTTTCTTTTATATCTATGCGCTGAGTTTTTTTTCATATGTTCTTTTGATTTTTCAGATTTTTAACGTTTCTTTTCTTTGTTTTCGGAATTCTTCTAAACGTTGTTCTTTTTTTAACATCTCCATTTTCGACATTTCTGAACTTTATTCTAGTGCTTCTTCACATTTTTCATTCCACTATGTCTTCCTTTTATTATTGGCCAGGCCTAAAGTTTTTCCTACAGCTTTAGTAATGTGTACCTGGAGTTCATGATATTCACCTTGTTTTGTTGTCTAAATTTCTTTTCTAAATTTTTCTATATTTTCTATTGTAATATTAGCTGTAGTGGAGTTTTATCTGTTTACTTTCTTCGTTGTAGTTTTTTTTCACATGGGAGAAACAGTACTTCAGTCTCAGAGAGATAATGATCTCAATCAAATTCCCAATTTCTGATTACTTTGAAGTTCATAACTTCCATGATATGTCTTTTAGAGATGGCTATGTGATCCAGTTGAAATTCTCCTAGGTTTGGGTTTGGAGATATCCAAGTTTTGGCTTTTCTTGGCACTTTTCGAATGTATATGGACATCAGTTTTAATTAGAACATTATACGCATATTGATAAGTCTTTCACAATTACTGTTTGTTCTGAAGTGTATTGGATATTCGCCTATAACATTCCTAAATTTCCTTTCCTTCTCAGCCTGCATGTTGAAGTCACCGGGAAGTATTTTAAAGCTGTGTTTTGGTATGTTTGATATTTCGAACTCTAAAAGTTCCCAAAACTGATTTACCTTCTGCAGATTTCTTCTTTTATCATCATTTATAGGTGCATGACAGTTTATAAGCGTATATCTTTTATTCTTTTTAATTTTATCCATGTTTCGCAGCTTCAGACGTGATTGTATTCAGTACACTGGAAGTGTGAATTAACAAACGCCTTCAATCACAACATTTCGTGTTTTATTAAGTACACGATGCATTTCGAACGCTGTGGGTCCATAATCAGGTGTAATTTGTCTTAATACATGCTTCATTCTTTCTCTTGATAAGGTGAAATGCATATTCTTGTCATGAAAAGGTTTGGTGCTAAGTTGTGAATCTCGTAAGTCAAACGCGGAAAATAAGTGCAAAATATTGGAAGAGATGAACAGTGTAAACTTACCAGATAATCCAAGAAAAGCGTTTTTAACGTTTGAGCAGCAGCATACATTCTTTTCTCCATCGTTTCTGTACGTATCACTTCATTCAAGAGCCACATTTGCATACACATGTTTGTAAACACTGCACAGATGTTTTTGTACATGGCGTGATCAAAGATGAATTTATTCGTAATGCTAAAGATATAATAATGAAACAAATGACATATACAGGAAACAACTTTACAATAGGTCTTTAAAATTAATGAAATAACTGTGTCTTGTGAAATCTGTTTGTTCATTTAACATAGATTCTGGTTTTCTGATTTTGTGGAGGTATATCTCTAGTTGTTGTAGCAGATTTAGGGTCTTACCATTGGCTTAATTATGTAATACCATCAAATTGTTTTCTAGATTGTTGATGACGTGTTTCGTTTCCAGCATATGTTGTAAAATGACTGATTTTTCGAAGTGGTAGAGCCTGAAAGCAATTAAGTGTTCTTAAAAACGGGTTTTGAAGTTTTCATGACAGGGATACGCATTTCACCTCATTCAAGAGAAAAAATAAAGCATGTTTTAAGCCGAATTACACCTAATGATGGACCCACAGGGTTCGAAATGCACGAAATGCACGAAAAGTGTTGACTGAAGACGTTTGTTAATTCATACTACCAGTTTTTATTCTTGTTCTTTATTGTTAACGTACACAGTCTTTCTTCTTCCGACGAAAATTCTGTTATACTATCTGCAGTTCTTTTGTTTACACAAAATGCTGTTCCAAACATTGGTGTGCTTTCCATTATTATTACTGCTGGTTTCCCTTTGCAAATTCTGTAAAGTTGTGTGCCAACTACATTCTCATCTAAGAATCTCGTTTTCTGCGCTGTTAAGATTTGTATATTGTCCTTCTGTAGAAATAATTTCAATTCCTCGTGTTTCCGGATTTTCAGAAGAGAATTTACATTTGATATTCCATAGCAGTGCTTCTTTTTGAACTTCAGCTCAGAAGGATTTTCAGTCCAGCTCTTCACCGCAAATGCTGACTCCCCAGAACCCTAGGTGTCAATGCATTATAAGATGTGATGGTGGATTCCTCATCAGAGTTGCTATCAGGGATGGTGCATCCATTGTGCGAACTTTTGGTTTTGCGATCTGAAGTTGTAAACTGTATGCAGTAGGAAATATAGGGCCATCCTTGAATTCCCAAAATAAGATCGGGTTGTTAGTCTGGTATATTACTGGTTCAGCCGCCAAGAACATGTGGAACAGACGCTGTTGGTGTATCGCCGCTAACATGTGGAACCGTCGTGCCCTGTGTCCACTTTAGCCTTGGACAAGAGGCTGCCTCTGTCGCCAGCTCCGTCGTACCGAAGTTTATCCTGACTTGTAACAGGCAAACTTGGAACCTTTAGGACCCAGACTGGCGGAGTTTTATGATCGTTTTATATTTTAAATTTCTTTTTAACGTTTTAAATTCATATTTTTGTTATTTTTGTTTTTGCTTTTTAGTGTACTGTTTCACATACGTGTATTTAATTAATCGAAAAGAATACGTAACTGATTATTATTTACATCTACATCAGTACTCCGCGAGCCACTTTCGCTCTGTGGTGGAGTGTTCTGGTGCCACTAGCTGATCCCTCCTTCCCTCTTCCATTCATGAATGGCGCGTCGTAAGAATGATTGTCGGTAAGCCTCTGTATAATCTCCAATTTTTCGAATTTTTTCATCGTGATCGTTTCGCGAGATGTATGTGGGATGAAGTAATATGTTGTCCGACTCTGCAATAAACCTCTCCGTGATGCACAACGCCTTTCTTGCAGCGTCTACCACCGGAGATCGTTGAGGGTCTCTGTAACTTTCTCAGCCGGCCAGTGTGGCCGTGCGGTTCTAGGCGCTACAGTCTGGAACCGCGTGACCGCTACGGTCGCAGGTTCGAATCCTGCCTCGGGCGTGGATGTGTGTGATGTCCTTAGGTTAGTTAGGTTTAAGTAGTTCTAAGTTCTAGGGACTAATGACCACAGATGTTAAGTCCCATAGTGCTCAGAGCCATTTGAACCATTAACTTTCTCATGTCGACTAAACGATTTCGTGACGAAACGCGCCACAATTCGTCTATCAGTCCTAACTGGGAAGGGTACCAGATTGATTAACAATACTCGATAATAGGTCGAAAAAGCGCCCTGTAAACCACTTCTTTCGTGGATGAGTTACATTTCCTCAAGATACTTCTTTTGAATCACAGTCTGGCTTCTGCTTCACCCACTATTTGTTTTATGTGGTCATTTCACTTAAGGTCGCTTAGGTTAATTTCTCCTAGATACTTTACAGTTCCTAGCGGCTCCAGCAATTTGTCATCAGTAGTGTAGTTGTACAGTAGTGGATTTCTTTTCCGATGTAGGCGCAATACTTTAGATTTATTTACGTTCAGAGTCAACTGCCGGAGGCTGCACCATTCAACATTCTTCTGTAGGTCATTCTGCAAATCGATACTGTCTCCTGGCCTTACTACTTCCTTATAGGCAATCGCATCATCAGTCTTAAAGAGCCTCCGACGCTTTCTACTAGGTCATTTGTATAGACCATAAACAGTAAGGGTCCTATCACACTTCCTTGCGTTACTCCGGAAATTACCTTTCGATTTTGTTCCGTTAAGAGCAAAGTCTTGTATTCTATCTGCAAGGAAGTCCTGAATACTTTCGCAAATCTGGTCCTACACTGGGTAAGCTCGAACCGAAACCAGCTATATTACATATGGATGGGTGTAGCGTGAAAGTTTTTTTCATTTATGTAGTAAGTTCTCTTTTTCAGAATTAATTAATGGTGGTGCAGTATGTTGCAAAATTTCAGATTATTACAAAAGCTGGTTATGTAGTTTTTAAGAACGTTAATTACGTTTCAGCTTTTACATCAAACATATATTTTATATATCACGGATTCGGAGATGTTCCCTCTAATCCTAATAAGCCAAATTACCTTTCGGAGTTCGTTTCACTCCTTGAAAGTGAAACTGGGCAAAAACAAAATAATACGTATTGCATTATTTTGACCCCTTTACACATCTGCCAGGTTTCATCAAGATCGTTTATTTACACTAGGGAATGTTCCCTTCTAATTGACGTAGATCAATTATCCAAGCGACACGAACGGGAACGGCCACGTAATATCTGCTCCAGGGAAGCCAAATGGTCGATATGTTTTATTGAGGAAATTCTGCGAAGGCTTAGAACATATATAAAGAACGCCACAAGCAGAACGCTTGTACGACCCATTCCTCAATACTACTCAAGTATCTGCGATACCCAGTAACCATTTCACTACCATTTGGATATATGAGTCCCGCGATAGATTAACAGCGGGAATTTGCTGCACGTTATTGCTGTGTGTCATGTGTCAAATATCTTTGTGCACAAACTGTTTCACGCCGCATCACAATGAGAGGATCGATGTGACTGTTACACCAGATATTCGAATTTGCTTTTAACAATAAACAGTTTGTCATTTGGAAAAATCTAGTGAAATGTCAATTATTTGTAATAATAATTCGATCCAAGTTCTTTTATGAAAATATGCAGAGTGAACATTAAAAAACAGACAAGCTGCAGGGTCATATTCCTAGCTGGAAATGGAGGAAAAAAGTCCTATTAACATGTGTCCGTAAATGCATCACTGCCACGGTAGATGGCGCTGACGAATGAAAGTTCCTAGACTACGTGCCGTGTGTTGCTCTTGTGTTGCAAGTTGTATGATGACGCGCACCAGTGATTATTTCACAACGCCTCGACGGAGGGACGTATCTGGACTTCCTGGGGAATATTCTACCTGGGCTGTTTGAGAATGTGAATCTGGTAGTACGACAGGTTATGTCGTTTCTTCATGACGGAGCACCATCCCACATCCACAATACAGTTCGTCAGCAGCTCAACGACGTTTTCCCCGCACGTTGGATGGGGTGCGGAGGACCTGTAGCTTGGCCTGCAAGATCACCGGACTTATACCTCGTGGATTTTTACTTCTGCGGGCGTCTAAAAGAGTTGTGTATGCTGAACAGCTTCCTGATGTGCAGATCGTTCAATAGCGTGATCACGGCTCCTGTCCCGCTCTCCGGAGAGAGGCCAGAACGTGCGAAAGAATGCGGCAATCCTTGATGCGACGTGTGGACGCGTGCATTGCATGCCACGGAGGCCACTTTGATTTTCTGTTGTGGCGTGGATGCGATGTAGCTCTGTACTGTGTCGTTACATGCATAGCCGGCCGGGGTGGCCGAGCGGTTCTAGGCGCTACAGTCTGGAACCGCGCGACCACTACGGTCGCAGGTTCGAATCCTGCCTCGGGCATGGACGTGTGTGATGTCCTTAGGTTACTTAGGTTTAAGTAGTTCTAAGTTCTAGGGGATCGATGACCTCAGCAGTTAAGTCCCATGGTGCTCAGAGCCATTTGAGCCATTTGAACCTGACTTCCAAACCGTCCGTAAAAGGACGTAGCACCTCTTTTATTTTCTTAGGTCAGAAAATACGTCTTATACCTCGCCTTTCCAAAACTCCGCTGTCCTGGTGTTAGATATGGGCTGGATATAGCGTCGCAGAAAGGGAGGAATACGGTCGGTGGCGCATCACACGATTTTGCAACATTTTGACGTTTTCTTTACTTGGTGAACGCTCAACTTCTTATCACGTGAGCCATACCCGTTCTTTCAGAACACATATTTCAGATGATTAACTTCAGAATTCAAGTGCTCCTCGTCAGAAACAGTTTTTGCTCCGTGTACCAATGAATTTAAAACTGCCCTCTTTTGAACTGGGTGATGAAAACTGCGAGCGCTAAGATATAAATGATTGTGCATCGGCTTGCGTTACACTGAGCGACAGAGGCGTCCATTCTACTTTCGTTGTACCATATCATGTAAAACTGGCAGCCTTCCTTCTTTCCCAGTCTCTACAGTGAACTGGATTGTGCATGCTGTTCATATGTTCAAGGAAATGCTCAACACCTACTACGTCGTTTGACCAGAATATAAACGTGTCGTCCACATAGCGATAAAATGAAGATGGACGAAAGGGAGTCAAATTTATGGCACGCTCCTCAAAATGTCCCATTAAAAAGTTGGCTGCTGGTGAGGACAACGGAGAACCCATAGCCATTTCCGTCCTTCAGTTCATAAAATTTATCACTATACAAAAAGTAGGTGCTCATCATAATATGTCAGAACTTTATCGTTTCCGGAGGAAAATGTTCTACCAACAGTTTCAATGTGTCCTCGACGGGAACTTTTGTAAATAGTGAAACCATATCCACGCTGACTAAAATATCGTTTGGGACAACTCTAATCTGTTTAATTTTCTCAGTGTGCACCTGTGAGATTTTGATGTGATGCTCGCAGTGGCCAACATCGGAGTCATTAACTTAGTTAAATATTTGGTTAGCCTGTAAATAGGAAAACCAATAGTGCAAACAATTGGGCTCAATGGAATACTTTCAGTAATCCGTACAGCCCGAGATGTATAGGAGCGCGGGCCTAAGATTTTTCACGACATCCTCTGGCAGACCAGAATTCTTCAGCAGTTTCACTTTTTTTCTGCTGTAGAACAAAGTTGGTTCCCGATGTAGGCATTTGTACGTGCCGTCCTCCAACAAAGATGCCACTCTGCTGTGATATTCAGTTGGTTGGATGGTTGATTCGGAGGAAGGGACCAAACAGCGAGGTCATCGGTCCCATCGGATAGCAAAGAATGGAGAAGAATGTCGGCCGGGCCGTTTCAAAGGAACCATCCCGTCATTTGCTTGAAGTGATTTAAGGAAATCACGGAAGACCTAAATCAGGATGGCTGGACGCGGATTTGAACCATTAACTTCCCGAATGCGAGTCGAGTGTGCTAACCATTGCGCCACCTAGCTCGGTGTGACATTCAGTATTCAGTAGTATTAAGAACAACCGTGGCATTTCCCTTGTCAGCCGGAAGTACCACAAGATCTTCATCTTTCCGCAATAGAAGGTTCTCTGGCCTAATTATCATTCTGTCTGTCTGCTCCGTTGTCGGCAAACATATTTTTTCCCCTTCCGGGTGATTGAGGCATATCACCAAACGTTGAGCAGTCTGAAAAATTTCCATATTTTCTAACCTACTTCTAGACTGTCTAGATAATCACAATCAGTTACATCGTTCTTGTGCTGTTTGGGGTTTCTGTCTGTGTCTTGTGGCACATCCCGACTTTTGCCTTCCTCTGTTGTTAGCTTACAGTGGGAATTTTGAGTGGATGAAGTATTTGTAACTGCGTTATGAGGTACATTATTTGTATTTTGCATTACGCTTCCGCTATCTATGTTATTGGAATACTGTTTGTCTAGAACGGGTTATATGGCAACTGAGTGTTGTCTTTGTAGCTATTTCCTTGTGTATCTGCGCTGTACGTGTACCACCATATATGAACCGTATAGGCATTATGTATAATTTGCATTTGCTATAGTCATATTTTGAATGTAATTTTAATTATGTGTTTTGACCTAGTGAACTGTTTACAGGTATTTATCTTTTTTTGCTTCTTGTACTGGTGTATCGATATGTCTATCAGTTCTTTGTTTCTCGGTGTCGTGAGATCCATACGTATGGGTATCACTGAAGTGCTCTAGGGCATCTTTTCGTGTATGCTTTTTGATTGTTTTATTACATTCCCGCTACATTGCTGGAAAACCTCCACTTACAGCTCCTCCACTCGTAGCAGATGTTCGGTCTGGAAGAACACCCACTGGAACATATCGTGTTTTAATTGCCTTGCTGCGTGGTAGTCAATGGTTCCCTGCCCGCAGCTCGTGGTCGTGCGGTAGCGTTCTCGCTTCCCACGCCTGGGTTCCCGGGTTCGATTCCCGGCGGGGTCAGGGATTTTCTCTGCCTCGTGATGGCTGGGTGTTGTGTGATGTCCTTAGGTTAGTTAGGTTTAAGTAGTTCTAAGTTCTAGGGGACTGATGACCATAGATGTTAAGTCCCATAGTGCACAGAGCCAGTCAATGGTTCCCTGCATACACATGTCGTCTGCGTGATCGGTGATGTTAATTATGTTAAAATATCTTGGCTGTACTATGGCACATGTTTTCAGCGATGAAATGTCGTTCGTTTCTAGGTCTCTTAATTGTTCTATAACGTGTTGCCGCCAGGCGACCGCACCCCGTCAACTTCTCGTTTTAGTTGATGGAGACATATGTTTGCGCCTGCATGTAGTGTTTCTTTGCATATCTATGCCTGTGTTTAAGCAGTGGGTTAATGTCTGACCGCTGTAGCTGTAATCTGTGTTAGTGAACGTTGTCGGAATGTCATACTCGGTGGACTCTGTTTGCTTTTCATATAACTGCTTGTAGGTAGGGCAATCGGATCACTCTGCCTTATCATATATCCTGTTTCTATAATCCTCTCGACATTCTGACTTCTTGTGGCCTGGCTTCGCACATTTTCCATAGACTGGTTCTTTATCGAATCGTTTCAGCGGGTAACCTAGGCTCCAGCAATTGAAGCATCGCTGAACAGCCACAAAATCTTTGATGTATAGGAACTCCAACTGAATATAGACTCTTCCCTTTGCAGCAGCAGAAGACGAACCCTTGGTCTGACTTCCAAGAAATTATTAACTGTTCGTTTACCTTCTGGCTCTATTCTGAACCGTGTATTAACTTTCTCGTAGAGCTCTTCCTTAAAGATGTTTTCGCTTAAGTTGATTCCATGTACTTCCTCCAGGAAGTCCTGATCAATTAGAGTAGTGGCGACCTGATCCACTGTAAGGAGAGACCGCGCGACTGCTACGGTCGCAGGTTCGAATCCTGCCTCGGGCATGGATGTGTGTGATGTCCTTAGGTTAGTTAGGTTTAAGTAGTTCTAAGTTCTAGGGGACTGATGACCACTGATGTTAAGTCCCATAGTGCTCAGAGCCATTTGAACCATTTTGCAAGGAGAGATCGGTATTTTCTCGGCTCTTCAGATCTAATATCTTTTAGTGGGTCTGTCTCTACTATGATTTTCCTTTTATTTGCTTGTGTTTCCGTTTCTATAACGACTGTGTTTATTGTGGATCTGATTGCTTTTATTTTTATTTTGTCGTGATTGTTTCATCGAATGTTTCACGAATGGCCTTGGCGCCTCGATTGTTCTCCGATTTGAACAAAGAGAACAGTCGCTTCTTTCCATTTGGTCTGCTGTATGCTCTCCTCTGTTGTGTTCTTTGGTTTTGAAGCTGTGTCAGTGGCAACAACTGTCGCAGAAGAGAGTGGAGTTGACTTACTTTCTGTTCTTAATCTTTGATTTTCTGCTTTGAGACCTGTTATTTCTGATTCCAGACGCTGTATTCGTTCCAGCCCATCTGATGCATTGATGTTAGCTAATTTTGTATGTAGGGGCTGAACGCTGATTTTCTTTACTTAACTCCTCATTCTGACATTCTAATTTTGCTTGAGTGATGATGAGCGCCAAAATTTTGTTTTTCACTGTTTCTGGTGTATATGTTTGGTTGTCTTATGCATCAGTTCGTTCTGTAGTTCAGTCAGAATACCGTCGACCACGGCGAGCTTTCCTGCAGTCGACGCATTTGAATGTGTTGCCGACGATGCCATTTCGGCAGAGGTACTTTGGTTTATAGCACCTGTTTTTCTGCCGCTCGGTGTGCTGTCACCCGTTTTCCTTCTAAAGTAACCGCGATTACTGGCTTTGGTGATCCACTGCCGCCAGCAGGGACCAAGTACATTTCTCCAGTCTCCACGGTCTTACGTGGATACGAAGACAGTGCAAAGGGACCCAACGCGCGTGACCCAAGTTCTTCACAGTGTGACATGTTGAGAGCCAATATCAGTTCTTCGTACAACCATATTTAAATTTGATGAAGGTGGGACACAGATGGTATAATTTTTGTTAAAAATAAACTCCTCCACCTGTACTTAAGATTTTATATTTGTTTTGCCATCTTCAGGCCCTATATAACAGCACCATACATAAAACAAACAATGTGAGACATCAGTAGTCTATAAGCTTGTGTACAAAATAAATATATTATAAACATATTATGTATAGGAAGAATTCTTTGAAAGTAGTTACATTTCGTTCAACCGTTCAAATGGTTCAAATGGCCCTGAGCACTATGGGACTCAACTTCTGAGGTCATTAGTCCCCTAGAACTTAGAACTAGTTAAACCTAACTAACCTAAGGACATCACACACATCCATGCCCGAGGCAGGATTCGAACCTGCGACCGTAGCGGTCTCGCGGTTCCGACTGCAGCGCCTAGAAGCGCACGGCCACTTCGGCCGGCCGTTCAACCGTTGTAGATCAATGCCAGATATTATAATAAAAATGGGGGTATATGTAAGTCTAGGTGACATGCCATGACTCTTAGAGATAACAATATACGCATAAAACAGTACTAAAATTGTGCTAAAAACGAACAATAATAACCTAAAACTCTTCTTTGTGTGTACAGTTTAACTAACAGGAAGGAAAAAATGCATTGCCAATCAGACATATATAAGGTTTGATTCCATTGTTTATAAATAGTGAATGGTGGGAAAGGTGGAAAGGGTTTATGTTTGCATAACACTGTATCGTCATCACTATAAAGTAACAAAGTGAGACAGGTTACTGAAACAGCAACATTTATAACGATACGAAAACACAAGTGAGGAGGAACTGGAAGAATGGTACGGAAGCCAGTTAATACATTAAAAGGTAGTCAGTGGTGTAAAATAAATGCATATGAGTCAATAAATTGCCTCATATGCGTTTATTTTACACCATTGACTACCTTTTAATATATGTCAATGAATTATAAACAATGGAATAATACCTTATATATGTCTGATTGCCAACGCATATTTTCCTACCTGTTAGTTAAACTGTACACACAAAGAAGAGTTTTAGGATAGTATTGTTCGTTTTTAACACAATTTTAGTACTGTTTTATGCCTATGTTATTATCTCTAACAGTAATGGCATGTCACCTAAACTTATATATACCCTCATTTTTATTCTAATGTCTGGTATTGATCTATAACGGAAATAACAGTGTATATTTAACATCACTTGTACTTGTTTGACCCATAAAAATTGTTAACGTCAAGGTAAATTGCATCTTAGTGAAAATGAACGAAATGTAACTACTTTTAAAGAATTCTTCCTATACATAATATGTTTATATTATATTTATTTTGTACACTAGCTTACAGACTACTGATATCTCACATTGTTTTTTTTATGTGTGGTGTTGTTATATAGGGCCTGAAGATGGCGTTGACGCAACGTCGAAACTAGTAGCAAAATAAATATAAAATCTTAAGTACAGTTGGAGGAGTTTAATTTTTAACAAAAAGAAATATCAGCTCTGTTTTTTTAAAAAACAGTCAGTTCCTAGTCTATTAGGCTGTAGCGCAAAAACAGAACACGCAGGGCTCAAATAAGTCACAAGCCGGTTGCATGCCGTTTCGCGGCCGTGTTGCTATTTTACTTGTTGCTATTCAGATACAGAGGCCGTCGTTGCTGACGCGTCTGCTGTTTCTGCAGTCGCCGACGTCACACGCCGCCGAAGCCGATGCCCCTGTGGCCGGTTGTGTCAGCTGCTACCAGCGCTGCCGCTGCCGCTGCTGCAGCTGCTGATGTAATCTGCGCTGACGTTTCGCAAACCGACGCGTGCGCCACGACCTGGGCCGCGGAGAAACGACTGTTACTCACAGCCGAATTCACGGAAAGTAATTGCAATGTACAGCAGTTTGCAGATGGACGAATTTATTCCTCTAATTTTCCTTCGTCTACAGGACTAATGTATGCTGACCATCTGGAATGATCACAGCCCAGTGGTTACGGACAGCGTGAACAAGGGGTTACTCTTCTGGCCGGGTAGCTCTCTGAATTACAGACTGCTCCCAACGCCAGGGAAAGTTCACCTCCATCAATGAAATCGGCTTTTCGGCAGCGACAAAACGTGCACTTTCTTCTCGAGTGGAAGAATCCAGATGCCTGCAAACGCTTCCCTTATCCTGCGCTAGGTATACAAGGCATGACGAACGCACGTCTGTCGCCGTAGACCCATAATGTCGAATTTCAAAGAAGTCGCGCTAAGGAAGAAGGCGTTACTGTACAACAATAACTATTTATGCGGTTTAGTGGTTCAAATGGTTCAAATGGCTCTGAGCACTATGGGACTCAACATCTTAGGTCATAAGTCCCCTAGAACTTAGAACTACTTAAACCTAACTAACCTAAGGACATCACACACACCCATGCCCGAGGCAGGATTCGAACCTGCGACCGTAGCATCCCCGCGGTTCCGGACTGCAGCGCCAGAACCGCTAGACCACCGCGGCCGGCTACAGAATATCACTGCAGTATCGTTGTGCGTTTATTGTTTCGTTGAAAAACCCAGGCAGGCGAACAGTCATACGGCACGCGCAGCTAACAATCATACGGCACTGTGGAGAGACTTTTTGAACACCCCGTAGTTTTCTAGACTGCATAGTAAGGAAGCGCATACTCCGGTACAGTCACTTACAACATATGCCAGACACAAGTTGGCCAAAACGAATATGACAATCGACTCCACATTAAAGAAAAAAGAGTAGCAGACCTTCGACATGTTGGAAAGATGACGTCACAGGACCAATGGCGGCTATAGGCCTTAATGAAAAAGACTGGAACGATCCCAAAGGATTTATATACAGGGTGGTCCATTGATCGTGACCGGGCCAAATATCTCACGAAACAAGCGTCAAACGAAAAAACTACAAAGAACGAAACTTGTATAGCTTGAAAGGAGAAACCAGATGGTGCTATGGTTGGCCCGCTAGATGGCGCTGCCATAGGTCAGACGGATATCAACTGCGTTTTCTTAAATAGGAACCCCCATTTTTTATTACATATTCGTGTAGTACGTAAAGAAATATGAATGTTTTAGTTGGACCACTTTTTTCGCTTTGTGATAGATGGCTCTGTAATAGTCACAAACATATGGCTCAAATTTTAGAGGAACAGTTGGTAACAGGTAGGTTTTTTAAATTAAAATACAGAACGTAGGTACGTTTGAACATTTTATTTCGGTTGTTCCAATGTGATACATTTACCTTTGGGAACTTATCATTTCTGAGAACGCATGCTGTTACAGCGTGATTACCTGTAAATGCCCCATTGAGGCAATAAATGCTCAAAATGATGTCCGTCAACCTCAATGCATTTGACAATACGTGTAGAGACATTCCTCTCAACAGCGAGTAATTCGTCTTCCGTAATGTTCGCACATGCGTTGACAATGCGCTGACGCACGTTGTCACGCGTTGTCGGTGGATCACGACAGCAAATATCCTTCAACTTTCCCCACAGAAAGAAATCCGGGGACGTCAGATCCGGTGAACCTGCGGGCCATGGTATGGTGCTTCGACAACCAATCCACCTGTCATGAAATATGCTATTCAATAACGCTTCAACTGCAAGCTAGCTATTTGCCGGACATCCATCATGTTGGAAGTACATCGCCATTCTGTCATGCAGTGAAACATCTCGTAGTAGCATCGGTAGAACATTACGTAGGAAATCAGCATACATTGCACCACTTAGATTGCCATCGATAAAATGGGGGACAATTATCCTTCCTCCTATAATGCCGCACCAGACATTAATCCGCCAAGGTCGCTGATGTTCCACTTGTCGCGGCCATCGTGGATTTTCCGTTGCCCAATAGTGCATATTATGCCGGTTTACCTTACCGCTGTTGCTGAATGACGCTTCGTCGCTAAATACAGCGCGTGCAAAAAATCTGTCATCGTCCCATAATTTCTCTTGTGCCCAGTGGCAGAACTGTACACAACGTTCATAATCTCGACATGCAACAATTCCTGTTGCATAGAAATATGGTACGGGTGCAATCGATGTTGATGTAGCATTCTCAACACCGACGTTTTAGAGATTCCCGATTCTCGCGCAATTTGTCTGCTACTGATGTGCGGATTAGCCGCGACAGCAGCTAAAACACCTACTTGGGCATCATCATTTGTTGCAGGTCGTGGATGAAGTTTCACACGTGGCTGAACACTTCCTGTTTCCTTAAATAACGTAACTATCCGGCGATCTGTCCGGACACTTGGATGATGTCGTCCAGGATACCGAGCAGCATACATAGCACACGCCCGTTGGGCATTTTGATCACAATAGCTGCACATAAACACGATATCGACCTTTTCCGCAATTGGTAAACGGTCCATTTTAACACGGGTAATGTATCACGAAGCAAATACCGTCCGCACTGGAGGAATGTTGCGTGATGGTTCAAATGGCTCTGAGCACTATGGGACTCAACTGCTGAGGTCATTAGTCCCCTAGAACTTAGAACTAGTTAAACCCAACTAACCTAAGGACATCACAAACATCCATGCCCGAGGCAGGATTCGAACCTGCGACCGTAGCGGTCTTGCGGTTCCAGACTGCAGCGCCTTTAACCGCACGGCCACTTCGGCCGGCTGTTGCGTGATACCACGAACTTACACGTTTGCGACTATTACAACGCCATCTATCACAAAGCGAAAAAAGTGGTCCAACTAAAACATTCATATTTCTTTACGTACTACATGAATATGTAATAAAAATGTGGGTTCCTATTTTTAAAAAAACGCAGTTGATATCCGTTTGCCCTATGGCAGCGCCATCTAGCGAGCCAACCATAGCGCCATCTGGTTTCCCCCTTCAAGCTAGACGACTTTCGTTCTTTTTAGTTTCTTCGTTTGATGGTTATTTCGTGAGAGATTTGCCCGGTCACTATCAATGGACCACCTTGTATATCAACAAGTTTTCTACTGGTGCCGCCGCCTCTAGTATTTCAATTTCCGTCGTTTGGGGTCGTTCCAGTCTTCTTCATTAAGGCCTATAGGCGCCACAGGTACTGCGATGTCATCTTTCCAACACCTCGAAGAAAACACACACACACACACACACACACACACACACACACACACACACACACACACGCAGGCACACGCGGGCGCGCTCGTGCCTGTGTGTGTGTGTGTGTGTGTGTGTGTATCACATTTTGTATCGGTTTGTAAATTAAAATGTGTTCAAAATTATGAAATTATCCTACATCCTCGAAGGCCCTTTCACTTTTAATCGAGCAAATAGGCGCAGTGACTAAGGCACTCTGGACTGGCGCTCAGGAGAGCGGTGGTTCAGATCCCCGCCTGGCATCTGTGATTTCGGCAAGTCGTTCAAGGAAAATGATGCTCCCACTTCGATTCATTCGAAAAGGACGTGGCCGAATTCCTTCCCCATCGCTGTCCAATCCGATCTTGTGATCCGTCTCTAACGGTCTAGTTGTCAATGTGACATTCAAGCGTGAGCTTCCGTCCTCATTCTCTTTACTTAGAATCTGGGAATTTCACTTGCTGCACGCCGGACATCGCATCCTCGAGCTTGATAAGCGCCTCAGGTCGGCGAGGAAAAGACTCCAGAGGTTTCTTCAAGTACGCCATATCTAGTAGAAGCCAGTCATTAATGATTAGATCCGGTAGAGAAAACAGATTGCGAGTATGTTGACTGCTTCATTACGCTTTCTGTTCAAATAGTCCCAGAAATTTTCTATTTTGTTAACATAAGATGCACTCGAGGGGCAATAGAGAGCCAGAGAGTTCGTTAAACCAGGAGGGTTTGCGTGCAGCCCTGTGAAAACTACGTATCCATCTTGGAAGATTTGAGTGACCACAGCAGAAGAAAGTTCAATACTTGGATACCGAGAATGTTGAAATAAACCTGTAGGAATAGACCCGATTCATGGTAAGAAAAACGCGCCGAAACATCACAGAAATACCTCATGCCTCGCATTGTGTGAATATTACGGCTCGTTAGACCAGACTACGCGCGTCTAGCTAATGTCCAGTTTCTGCCTTATTTGGGGCACCTCTCTCCGAGTGTTCATTCCATGCAGTTCCCTTCACGATGTCACGATGTTCACTCGCAAACTGGTTGAGATGGACCTGCATTCTCTCACAGCAGCAATTCCTGTTAATAAATTTCTGTGCCTCTGCTAATTATTACATTCACAGTCAGCTAACTAATGTGGTAAATACACTCCTGGAAATGGAAAAAAGAACACATTGACACCGGTGTGTCAGACCCACCATACTTGCTCCGGACACTGCGAGAGGGCTGTACAAGCAATGATCACACGCACGGCACAGCGGACACACCAGGAACCGCGGTGTTGGCCGTCGAATGGCGCTAGCTGCGCAGCATTTGTGCACCGCCGCCGTCAGTGTCAGCCAGTTTGCCGTGGCATACGGAGCTCCATCGCAGTCTTTAACACTGGTAGCATGCCGCGACAGCGTGGACGTGAACCGTATGTGCAGTTGACGGACTTTGAGCGAGGGCGTATAGTGGGCATGCGGGAGGCCGGGTGGACGGACCGCCGAATTGCTCAACACGTGGGGCGTGAGGTCTCCACAGTACATCGATGTTGTCGCCAGTGGTCGGCGGAAGGTGCACGTGCCCGTCGACCTGGGACCGGACCGCAGCGACGCACGGATGCACGCCAAGACCGTAGGATCCTACGCAGTGCCGTAGGGGACCGCACCGCCACTTCCCAGCAAATTAGGGACACTGTTGCTCCTGGGGTATCGGCGAGGACCATTCGCAACCGTCTCCATGAAGCTGGGCTACGGTCCCGCACACCGTTAGGCCGTCTTCCGCTCACGCCCCAACATCGTGCAGCCCGCCTCCAGTGGTGTCGCGACAGGCGTGAATAGAGGGACGAATGGAGACGTGTCGTCTTCAGCGATGAGAGTCGCTTCTGCCTTGGTGCCAATGATGGTCGTATGCGTGTTTGGCGCCGTGCAGGTGAGCGCCACAATCAGGACTGCATACGACCGAGGCACGCAGGGCCAACACCCGACATCATGGTGTGGGGAGCGATCTCCTACACTGGCCGTACACCACTGGTGATCGTCGAGGGGACACTGAATAGTGCACGGTACATCCAAACCGTCATCGAACCCATCGTTCTACCATTCCTAGACCGGCAAGGGAACTTGCTGTTCCAACAGGACAATGCACGTCCGCATGTATCCCGTGCCACCCAACGTGCTCTAGAAGGTGTAAGTCAACTACCCTGGCCAGCAAGATCTCCGGATCTGTCCCCCATTGAGCATGTTTGGGACTGGATGAAGCGTCGTCTCGCACGGTCTGCACGTCCAGCACGAACGCTGGTCCAACTGAGGCGCCAGGTGGAAATGGCATGGCAAGCCGTTCCACAGGACTACATCCAGCATCTCTACGATCGTCTCCATGGGAGAATAGCAGCCTGCATTGCTGCGAAAGGTGGATATACACTGTACTAGTGCCGACATTGTGCATGGTCTGTTGCCTGTGTCTATGTGCCTGTGGTTCTGTCAGTGTGATCATGTGATGTATCTGACCCCAGGAATGTGTCAATAAAGTTTCCCCTTCCTGGGACAATGAATTCACGGTGTTCTTATTTCAATTTCCAGGAGTGTATTTCCAACGCTAAAGAAAAACCGAAAATTTACGTATCGAATTGTTCACTCGGTATTACTTTTTCCACGATTATAACAGCTGGTAGCTTCGGCCATTGTTATTGTAATAGTTTGTTACGAATGTATATAATATTAAGACTATCGTCTGACAAGGGCCCTTTGCTTCTTCTACAAGTCTCTACGGGGGTTTAGGAACATTGCACGAGGCTTCTGCTGCAGCAGGCATCACCTGACGCGCGAGCTGTGAGCCGTAGTTTCGCATTGTAAAGTGACCATAAAAATGTGTGTGACTGTGTAGGACGCGGTGCGCTAGGGAGCTACCACCGAACGCTGGACTTGGATCGCGGCAACTTGACAGGCGATATCCCAGGACCGTCTCCAACGGCTCTTTGATTCGATGCCACGACGTATGCGAGTTGTTGTCGCGATTACTCCCGTGCCATTGATGAGCCTCGATTGGTAAGCATTTTTTATAAATACCTTGTTTTCCAAAAGCATAGAGAAAACCTTTTAGTATCTCCAACTATATTTAATAGTTTCTTTTGTTGAGGAGAAACATCAAAGTAACTCACGCTATGGAGTTCCACGGTCCATCTGAAGATGGAGTTTATTTTCGGAAATGCGTCATGACGAATGAAAGCAACACAGCAGCAATTTGTTAAGATGTTTTTCTTTACGTTTACGAGACAGCTTCCGTTACTAGTTATCTCCTTGTGATGGCGTATCAATACGCAACTTCTTTTTCTAATTTTAAGTGTGTCTTTATGCTGTGACGAGTTCTATCAAAATCGATCGCCTCCCAGGCAGCTGTCGCGCTGTTTACTGCAGGCGTTTTCTTATACTCCACCAGAAGGCTAAAATGGCACAGTCACACGGGAAAACGGGTAGAAATGTTTTGAACTGTGGAAGAAACCAATGTAGACGTATTTTGGACTCCTATGGGTCCTATTTAAAAGCAGTCCACCAGTAATGTAATGTGTAATGTGTGTGAAATCTTATGGGACGTAATTGCTCAGGTCACCAGTCCCTAAGCTTACACACTACTTAACCTAAATTATCCTAAGGATATACACACACACCCATGCCCGAGGGAGGACTCGAACCTCCGCCAGGACCAACCGCACACTCCATGACTGCCGCGCCCCAGACCGCTCGGCTAATCCCGCGCGGCCCACCAGTAATAAAGCATCATTTGCTAAGTACACAAAATTTCAGCATCCGTCTCGCATATTTTGTAACAAGCGAGGTAGTGCAGTGGCTAAGACAATGGAGACAAATCCGGGAGAATGGCGGTTCAAATACCGACTTGTGTTTACCGCAATTTCCGTAAATCTCTTAAGACGAATGCTGGGATGAGCACAGCCGATTCCTTCTGCTTCCTTTCCTAACCCGAGTTTCTGCTGCGTCTATATTGACGGAACAAAAAACCCTAATTGTCTTTATTTTCCAAATTTTGCTTCAGATCTCTTTCACTATGTTGCTACGGTCGCAGGTTCGAAACCTGCCTCGGTCGTGGATATGTGTGATGTCCTTAGGTTAGTTAGGTTTAATTAGTTCTAAGTTCTAGGGGACTGATGACCACAGATGTTAAGTCCCATAGTGCTCAGAGCCATTTGAACTACACTCCTGGAAATTGAAATAAGAACACCGTGAATTCATTGTCCCAGGAAGGGGAAACTTTATTGACACATTCCTGGGGTCAGATACATCACATGATCACACTGACAGAACCACAGGCACATAGACACAGGCAACAGAGCATGCACAGTGTCGGCACTAGTACAGTGTATATCCACCTTTCGCAGCAATGCAGGCTGCTATTCTCCCATGGAGACGATCGTAGAGATGCTGGATGTAGTCCTGTGGAACGGCTTGCCATGCCATTTCCACCTGGCGCCTCAGTTGGACCAGCGGTCGTGCTGGACGTGCAGACCGCGTGAGACGACGCTTCATCCAGTCCCAAACATGCTCAATGGGGGACAGATCCGGAGATCTTGCTGGCCAGGGTAGTTGACTTACACCTTCTAGAGCACGTTGGGTGGCACGGGATACATGCGGACGTGCATTGTCCTGCTGGAACAGCAAGTTCCCTTGCCGGTCTAGGAATGGTAGAACGATGGGTTCGATGACGGTTTGGATGTACCGTGCACTATTCAGTGTCCCCTCGACGATCACCAGTGGTGTACGGCCAGTGTAGGAGATCGCTCCCCACACCATGATGCCGGGTGTTGGCCCTGTGTGCCTCGGTCGTATGCAGTCCTGATTGTGGCGCTCACCTGCACGGCGCCAAACACGCATACGACCATCATTGGCACCAAGGCAGAAGCGACTCTCATCGCTGAAGACGACACGTCTCCATTCGTCCCTCCATTCACGCCTGTCGCGACACCACTGGAGGCGGGCTGCACGATGTTGGGGCGTGAGCGGAAGACGGCCTAACGGTGTGCGGGACCGTAGCCCAGCTTCATGGAGACGGTTGTGAATGGTCCTCGCCGATACCCCAGGAGCAACAGTGTCCCTAATTTGCTGGGAAGTGGCGGTGCGGTCCCCTACGGCACTGCGTAGGATCCTACGGTCTTGGCGTGCATCCGTGCGTCGCTGCGGTCCGGTCCCAGGTCGACGGGCACGTGCACCTTCCGCCGACCACTGGCGACAACATCGATGTACTGTGGAGACCTCACGCCCCACGTGTTGAGCAATTCGGCGGTACGTCCACCCGGCCTTCTGCATGCCCACTATACGCCCTCGCTCAAAGTCCGTCAACTGCACATACGGTTCACGTCCACGCTGTCGCGGCATGCTACCAGTGTTAAAGACTGCGATGGAGCTCCGTATGCCACGGCAAACTGGCTGACACTGACGGCGGCGGTGCACAAATGCTGCGCAGCTAGCGCCATTCGACGGCCAACACCGCGGTTCCTAGTGTGTCCGCTGTGCCGTGCGTGTGATCATTGCTTGTACAGCCCTCTCGCAGTGTCCGGAGCAAGTATGGTGGGTCTGACACACCGGTGTCAATGTGTTCATTTTTCCATTTCCAGGAGTGTATATTGCTGGAGGGCCAAAGACGCTGTAGCTACATTTTACCACTGCCACTCGGACGATCAATTTCGATGAAATTTTTCACACATTAAGGACACAATTAGGGGATGAAAAACATTAGCGTATTTATACGCCATGGTAAATAGTTCCTCAGCAGTACCTATAAGACGTCTCCTTTCTTTAGCGTCGACATAGTGTACGAGATGTTACAAAGCTATGATTGTTTGGACTTTCAGTCAGTCTGTTTGGGAGTACGGGTGGGCACAAAATATTCTCTTTTTTTCACATTTAACTGCAAACCAGTTTCTCTGAGGCTTCGATTAGGTGTTGTTTGAAAGCTGTAAGTTCTCTTTTATGCCTCTTAAAACAGCTATTTCTTCAGTTAAGTCGATACTGAAATTTTATTTTATTATTTTCTCAAATTTTGTACCGTTTTCTATATGTTTAATACGTCGCATCACGTTTCCTGTTATTGGGGTGAAGGCAACTGGACACAGAGAGAGACTCTGTTTGACGCCAGAAAAGGTGCTGAGGTCATTTGTATATAGCTTACGTAAATTCTCTGGTATAGGGAATTCTCTCGGATACATGTGAATGGGCCTAATACAACGTGGCATAGCTGCCATAAATATCAGCCCAAATGTTTGCGTCATATCAACAATTGAATAAAAGAAGAGTGTGAACAGGACGTTCCATGACCCGTTTACTTTTTCTTTACGTATTGACACCTTTGTTCGTTATAGTAGGCAGTAAATTGTCACAGTGTCCATTTCCTTCTACGTTGCGGGACACAGGTTGGTCTGTTAAAAATGGACAAAAAAAATTGTTCAAATGGTTCTGAGCACTATGGGACTTAACTGCTGAGGTCATCAGTCCCCTAGAACTTAGAACTACTTAAACATAACTAACCTAAGGACATCACACACAACCATGCCCGAGGCAGGATTCGAAGCTGCGACCGTAGCAGTCGCGCGGTTCCGGACTGATGCACCTAGAACCGCTCTGTCACAGCGGCCGGCTCCGCTCTTGTGGATGAACGGTAGTCGATTATGACTTGCAAGTGGAAGACTCACGACAGAGTCACATACGTGGAATACATTTTTCCTCGGTGGGAGGATTGGAACAGGGGACACGTAGTCATACGAGGACAACTGAAAAGCTGCTTGAATGAGAATTAGCGGCATTGGTTTGGGAAACTCGCCATTAAGGGTTGGGAAAGTGGAATACTAAGCCCCTATCCGTTCAAACTGTTGTCAAATGGCGCCGTTCGTATCACGTGTAACCAATGGACAGATAGTTTTGACGTACTTTGTATTATTTCACAGCAACGTATGGATTATACTTGCACAATGAAACGATAATATTTTATGCCCAGGTAACATAACAAAAAGGTGGAGATCAGTGGCTAAAACGGGTAATCTAACACTATACTTCAAAAGATTTGGGGTTCAGTTCTCAGTAGGACCTAGCACCTTTTTCTGTCCAATCTCGCTTCTTTCACCTCTGACAATGACTTGTACATACGAAATTATGGTTAGAAGTCAACGTTCAACTGTAGGTATCTTTATAACTGGCTGAGGAAATAAGTTAAAAGGTGGAAGGCAACAATGTACCAGCCCAATAGGACGAGGATTGGCGAAGCGTTATATTATTTCAACAAGCCTTCTGGTTAAGGACAACTTTATTATTATATCAATGTAACCTGTTTATGTCGTTTACTAATAAGCGTGCTAGCTAGAGACACAAGGAAATCAGTCAGACGCGGATCGTTTCAAAGACAACTTATCTGATAGGCCACAACGCAAATGTGGTATTTGAGTGGTTCATCACATTTGTCAAGGCAAATATCGATTGATGACCTCAGATGTTAAGTCCCATAGTGCTTGGAGCCATTTGAACCACAAAATGGCTCTGACCGCTATGGGACTTAACATCTGAGGTCATAAGTCCCCTAGAACTTAGAACTACTTAAACCTAACCTACCTGAAGACATCACACACATCCGTGCCCGAGGCAGGATTCGAACCTGCGACCGTAGCGGTCGCACGGTTCCAGACGGAAGCGGCTTGAACCGCTCGCCCACAGCGGCCGGCATTTGAACCACAAGAGGGGACTCTAAATAAGGGCACATCAGTAAAAATGGAAACAATGTTTACAACATTAAAAGTTAGGGGAGAATCTGTATTTTCTGGATTACGTGTTGCAAAAGTGGGCTTCATGATTGCAGACTGTAAAATTTTATTACAATGTAGTGTTTGCCACCTTTACTGAGGTTTTCTGCGAGAAGGTAGCACTAGGGTGCAAGGGGAAAATTATGTTTCCACAAATGAAACGGATGCGGAATGTCGTGCTGTCACGTTTTTCAGTCACTCGCGCTTGAAAAGATTCTGAAGGGGCAGAAAGTACAGCGTAGGTACGAGGTATTCTGATCAGCCACATTGACGGACATGAAATCATATCACCTTTGAGTTTTTTTGGTATCACATCCTCAGTACATGTTCGTGTCGCCTTAGATAGGAAAAGAATTTACATGATTAATCTGTAGTTTTTGCACGTTCGGTGGCCCAAATTTTAAATTATTATAGTCGAATGCCGTGATGATTTCTTTTAAAAGGCTATTGTTTAATATGACTCAAATTCTTTTTTTAGCAGCTCTAGTTCTTCGATTATATGGAATTCGACGTCAACGTGATGTTTAAATCTAGAGTTTCGTCCCTTTTTCCCCTCGCATATAGAAGCTCAGAAAAAGGAAGACTCCCAATCCACTTCTTGTACAAGGAAATGCTACTCAGGTGAAAACATAAATATATTTTTTCGGACCAACGCCATATTAAGCCACAGATATATTCAGCATTTTCTAGTAAATGACTGTGAAAGATATTCCAAGAGCGTTTAAGTGCTTTCAAAATACGCAGCCCTATAAATACACATTTCAAAACACCATTTCAGTACAACGAAATAAATCTTGGTTTTTGTGGAGAATGGTGGTTCACAGGCATTCGTTCTTCCGCCTCACCAACTTCTAGAGAAAGGAAAAGCAAAATAGCAGCTACAGAGCAAAATACAGCTGCAGACGTAGATTTTTTAGGGCTGTAGCAGGACATTGTCTCGTGACAGACGTAAAACGACGGAGTCCATATGTGATAATGTGAATATATATCATGTTAAGGAGTATTTCATTCAGTGGGCCTTCTGGGCAGAAAATCGCTAATATCAGCATGAGCGTTCTTGGAATTCTGACATCGTCAGTCCGCAGCTCGTGGTCGTGCGGTAGCGTTCTCGCTTCCCGCGCCCGGGTTCCCGGGTTCGATTCCCGGCGGGGTCAGGGATTTTCTCTGCCTCGTGATGACTGGGTGTTGTGTGCTGTCCCTAGGTTAGTTAGGTTTTAAGTAGTTCTAAGTTCTACTGGACTGATGACCATAGATGTTAAGTCCCATAGTGCTCAGAGCCATTTGAACCATTTTTGACATCGTCACTACCTGACAGTCGCACTGAGGTTCATAGCATCATCATGTCGATGCCCTGTGAAAGTCAAACTAATTTCGCGCACCGCACAACCCACACCCCTCACCTACTGCCCCCACATCCCCACAACCTGTGTGTCATGGGAGTGCTCTAATTAACTTGCACACATACTAACAGTTTACGACGAGCTGTTGTTCTCAGTATAAACAGGTCAATGACGCTATGCGACGTCATCATACTCACAGGCAATTGCGCTGGGCTTTTGACGTTTCAGCCAGTGGTGTGCAAGTTCAGCCCCACACCCCTCGAACAAATTTTTATTTGTATTAATCTTTTGCATAAGTGCCATCATTTGCTGTCTGTACTTTTTCCATTATGGAATGCGGCCAGCAGCAGCCAGCAGTCGGAGAGAAGAAGTCTGACAGGAAGTATTTATGAAATACTGCACGTGAACTTTCACAGATGCACTGACCTGTTGTGATAAATTTTTAAAAAATGGTTCAAATGGCTCTGAGCACTATGGGACTTAACAGCTTTGGTCATCAGTCCCCTAGAACTTAGAACTACTTAAACCTAACTAACCTAAGGACATCACACACATCCATGCCCGAGGCAGGATTCGAACCTGCGACCGTAGCGGTCGCGCAGTTCCGGACTGAGCGCCTAGAACCGCAAGACCACCGCGGCCGGCGTGATAAATTAAAAACGTTATGATATAATATGTATGCTTTATATATTTCATGTGTTTATACTTAGGTTTTGTTGTTATAGTTACAGCCTCCAGATCTATTACTGGCTGAATTGTCAGACAGGGATACAGATGTGTTCTGCGCGATACTATTGCCTCAGCAGCAGCAACCACTGACCACAAGATGTCTTCCCAAACAGCTGGATCTGTTGTCATTGTGTTGGCAAGTGGGACAGCTGCAGCAGCAGCCATTCGCAGCCCAAAGACCCCATAACCCAAAGCTGACAGAACTGCCAGACCAGACCACTGACGTGTTCCATGACGTGGTATTGCCTGAGCCACTGCAGTAGCCTTTTACTTCAAGACATGACAGTTTATTTAGACTGCCAAGCAATCAGAATGAATATAGCATGTCAACGAGCGGTTATTACAGAAACTTGTAATGTTGTCGCTTAATTTGAGGTGTAAGCGGTGCTGATATTCAAGATAGTAAAAGCGGGTTGAAAGCTGTGAGCTGTCTGGGGAAGTTAACCTTGCATTACTGCGCAACTGTTTCACCAGTTATCCAGTCCAGCTTACCAAATTCCCAACCAGACTAACATTAATTATAATCTTTTAATAGTCATACAACAACCTTTGATATATACACTCCTGGAAATTGAAATAAGAACACCGTGAATTCATTGTCCCAGGAAGGGGAAACTTTATTGACACATTCCTGGGGTCAGATACATCACATGATCACACTGACAGAACCACAGGCACATAGACACAGGCAACAGAGCATGCACAGTGTCGGCACTAGTACAGTGTATATCCACCTTTCGCAGCAATGCAGGCTGCTATTCTCCCATGGAGACGATCGTAGAGATGCTGGGTGTAGTCCTGTGGAACGGCTTGCCATGCCATTTCCACCTGGCGCCTCAGTTGGACCAGCGTTCGTGCTGGACGTGCAGACCGCGTGAGACGACGCTTCATCCAGTCCCAAACATGCTCAATGGGGGACAGATCCGGAGATCTTGCTGGTCAGGGTAGTTGACTTACACCTTCTAGAGCACGTTGGGTGGCACGGGATACATGCGGACGTGCATTGTCCTGTTGGAACAGCAAGTTCCCTTGCCGGTCTAGGAATGGTAGAACGATGGGTTCGATGACGGTTTGGATGTACCGTGCACTATTCAGTGTCCCCTCGACGATCACCAGTGGTGTACGGCCAGTGTAGGAGATCGCTCCCCACACCATGATGCCGGGTGTTGGCCCTGTGTGCCTCGGTCGTATGCAGTCCTGATTGTGGCGCTCACCTGCACGGCGCCAAACACGCATACGACCATCATTGGCACCAAGGCAGAAGCGACTCTCATCGCTGAAGAAGACACGTCTCCATTCGTCCCTCCATTCACGCCTGTCGCGACACCACTGGAGGCGGGCTGCACGATGTTGGGGCGTGAGCGGAAGACGGCCTAACGGTGTGCGGGACCGTAGCCCAGCTTCATGGAGACGGTTGCGAATGGTCCTCGCCGATACCCCAGGAGCAACAGTGTCCCTAATTTGCTGGGAAATGGCGGTGCGGTCCCCTACGGCACTGCGTAGGATCATACGGTCTTGGCGTGCATCCGTGCGTCGCTGCGGTCCGGTCCCAGGTCGACGGGCACGTGCACCTTCCGCCGACCACTGGCGACAACATCGATGTACTGTGGAGACCTCACGCCCCACGTGTTGAGCAATTCGGCGGTCCGTCCACCCGGCCTCCCGCATGCCCACTATACGCCCTCGCTCAAAGTCCGTCAACTGCACATACGGTTCACGTCCACGCTGTCGCGGCATGCTACCAGTGTTAAAGACTGCGATGGAGCTCCGTATGCCACGGCAAACTGGCTGACACTGACGGCGGCGGTGCACAAATGCTGCGCAGCTAGCGCCATTCGACGGCCAACACCGCGGTTCCTGGTGTGTCCGCTGTGCCGTGCGTGTGATCGTTGCTTGTACAGCCCTCTCGCAGTGTCCGGAGCAAGTATGGTGGGTCTGACACACCGGTGTCAATGTGTTCATTTTTCCATTTCCAGGAGTGTATATATAAATTTAAATAAAAAGAAATAAATCAGTTTATATTTGGACATTTATTTTAACATTTAAATTTTCAGCAAATGAAACTAGATTCATAGCTGGTGCCATGTTTAGGATTGTGAAAATGTGAGTTTCTAATCTTACGGAACACATAAAATATGGAGCCAAGATTGGGATACTGCATACAACACTGCTTTCATAAAATAACACACGAAGAACGTTGAAACATATGCAAGAGGAAATTAACCACAACCAACCGATTCAGTTTTCACCCAAAGAAGTTACGTTCGTAGCACAATCCTGTCCGTCATGTAATTACCACACACTGGTGTACTAAATTCATACTAACTCTCTGTGAAATCTTCCCGAAAAGAATAGCTGAGGGCTACTTTGATGATTACACCACATGCTACACGTGGTCAACTTGGTTTACACAAAGCGTGTAACTCCACAATAATTTTGATAATTAAAATAAATTAGATCTAAAAGCAATTTACAAAAGAAAAACCTCGAACTGGTTACTATCGTCTTACCTAACCTGATGGGTCAAACAATTGTATAAGCACGTGGTACTGGTCTCACAAAGTGCAACCCACGTGGGTTGAACATAAAGAAAAGTTGCAATATTGAAAAATATTGTCAAGACGAGACTTTATAATCTCACGCACATTCGCATTGAAGATTGATGATGCTAGTTAGAGTTACTGATCAACACGTGGTTCCACTTTACTCACAAAGTAGTGACAAAGCAACTACCGGAATATACTCTGAACTTCACACTCGAATTACACTGCGTTGCAATTTAAGATAACATTAGATATTTTAGAGCTAAACCTGAAATAAAGGTGATTAAATTTTCAGTTAGGCTGAACTTAAGAAATCCATTGTCCTACGGACTTAGCAGACACGCGCTTAGCCGGAGATCTTACCACTTCAGACGCTCGCCGTGGACAGACTGACGTGGTCCCTTCCTGAGGGTGGCTCACAAATACAAACGGAAGTGGCCAGAGAGGCAGCTTCCTATACCAACATGACAAGGGACGGACAGGGCCATACTAAGAATAGAAACCTCTCTGCTTTTAGAAAGCGTAGCTACCTGTTCCGACGTTGGTCCTACTGTTCTCTAGCAGACAGGCTTGTCTGCTACCCTCAAGCATGCAACTAGAAATACATTTGCTCATTCATCCTCTCACACAGAAGGGAAGGGGGATGACAGTATCTCATCATATACAATATATAAAAAAAGCGGATGTAGGTTCCGTATGAGACTGTGTGACATGAATTACACATAAACTGTGTTTTAAAGTGTAGTAGTGTGACAGATCGTTCTTGTTTATGTGTAAAAGTAACATGTTTCACTGCTCAGTCTCCTCCCAGATAGTCAGAAACACCACAGTAAATTTAGAAGAGGAATTTATGCTGTAAATGACAACAGATTTAAGAAATTAACATGAAAGCAATCCAACAGAGACTTTTCAAACTGTCAGTTTTAAATGGATGATGAATAAATATGTCCTACAAAACTTCATTTATTTTCAGCCCAGTCAACCAATAATACCACACACACTATTGGCAGAGGAGTCTTGAGGCAGTCAGCTGAATCGCATTTATACATTTGTAGTTGTTTGTTGTTGTGGTCTTCAGTCCGGAGACTGGTCTGATGCAACTCTACATGCTACTCTATTCTGTGCAAGCTTCTTCGTCTCCCAGTACCTACTGCAACCTACATCCTTCTGAATCTGCTTAGTGTATTCATTTCTTGGTCTCCCTCTACAATTTTTACCCTCCACGCTGCCCTCCAGTACTAAATTGGTGATCCTTTGATCCCTCAGAACATGTCCTACCAACCGGTCCCTTCTTCTAGTCAAGTTGTGTCACAAATTTCTCTTCTCCCCAATCCTATTCAATATCTCCTCATTAGTTACGTGATCTAGCCATCTAATCTTCAGCATTCTTCTGTAGCATCACATTTCAAAAGCTTCTATAATCTTCTTGTCCAAACTATTTATCGTCCACGTTTCACTTCCATACATGGCTACACTCCATACAAATACTTTCAGAAATAGCTTCCTGACGCTGAAATCTATACTCGATGTTAACAAATTTCTCTTCTTCAGAAACGCTTTCCTTGTCATTGTCAGTCTACATTTTATATCCTCTCTACTTCGACCATGATCAATTATGTTGCTCCCAGAATAGCAAAACTCATTTACTACTTTACTAATCTAATTCCCTCAGCATCACCCGATTTAACTCGACTACATTCCATTATCCGCGTTTTGCTTGTGTTGATGTTCATCTTATACCCTCCTATCAAGACATTGTCCATTCCATTCAGTTGCTCTTCCAGGTCCTTTGCTGTCTCTGACAAAATTAAAATGTCATCGGCGAACCTCAAATATTTTTTTTCTTCTCCATGGTTTTTAATTCCTACTCCAAATTCATACTACAAATTGGTAGTATTGGTTGTACAACCGGTAGATTAGTAGGACACCAAGTTTCGAAATTGGTAAAAAACTGAGCGTAAAATTAGCAATTTGATACGATGCCCAATCCAGAAATTGGTAAAGTGGCTGTATAATTGGCAAACTGGTGTGACACTAAAGCTGGAAATGGGTAAACTGACACTACATTCTCTTTATTGATGTTGTCTATTCATTGTAAGAAAATTACATTACGTGTTCGATAGGGTATGTGCATTCTGTACAAGACTGTCAGCTTTGAATGGAACGTTTGTTAATGGCTGGAGCGAGTTGGTAAACGCTATTCATTGCGGAATTTCCATGTAGAACTCAAAGTTCGTCTACGTGGAAATAAATTCGTCAGCTACTTTATTAGGGCCAAATAGCTGCTATAGAGTCAAGACTGGGTAGATTGATGATACTGACAAATGTGTTTATTATTTGCAATTACTATGGATGGCAAAAGGACTACCTTCCGAGCGGTTTTGTTTGCTTATTTTAAGAATAAATCTAGTAACAGGAATGCAAAGAATAGCCATAAATTTCTGGATAGTTGAACGTCTTGCTGGCAAAGGTATGGATACCTAAAGATATCCATGTGTCAAGCAGACTTGACGAATTATGTGTTAAATTCGTCACATGACCGTTACATCGTTTTTCGATCTGTTAGCTTAGTGATCTAGTGCTACAACAGGCAACATTATATTTGCAAATCTGTTATAGTTCCATCACGCTACACTTATGTCAATATGTAGTCGCAAAATACCCACAATTACCCTTCGTATCCAGTTCAAACTACAATTATCTATCACCTGCATAACACATTTCGGATTTTCGTAGTGTGTTACGTGTCAAATGTGCGATTTATTCATCAGCCTCGGACATATACCACGTTGAATTGGTAGATGGGGGTATAATTACCAGGAGAATATATTATGGAAGTCCATTTCACTGTGGAGATAGTACACCAGTCCAGTGTTTACATATATCTAAATAACTATCAGATTTAAACACCAGCTAATCCTGCACACTTGTCACAAATTCTTTATGTTTTATGTGGACTGTGATGCGGAGCCATCACAACAGCATACTGTGAACTACTACTCTGCTGTTCACATTAGGTGGTTGAGCTGGCACTATGAATGCAACATCTCTGTACACGGAGCTGCGACTTCTGACTTTGATTTAAAGGAGCAACGCTCACAGTCTATTGTTTACACAGACATACAGTTGGAAGAGGTCCGCTGTTTATTGACTACTGGCTACGTGTAGGGTGGCACGGGAAATGCATTCTAGCCAAGCCGCCAGGCTGTGTAACCAAAAACGACACCTGTGCGGTGTTCACATATGTTCTGCGAGTGCATTGTGTTTCAGGAGGCAGTGCATCAAAGGCTTCCCGATTCGAGTAATACATTTAGTTCTCGTATAAATGTCCCAATATTTATAGTTTATGTGATTTGCATATCACTAAATTGGAACGAGGGGGCACTCTGTCAAGAACCGTGCCAGCCATGTATTGTCAAAGTTAGTGACATCTCTGTGTTCATATAGCGCGACTGGTGAGTTAAGACACACGGGGGGACGTAGCGTCTCGCTAAATGCACTCAGTAAAGAGCTGACCAACTGGATGACATCTTGGCACTGTATAGTTTCTCTATAATTTATAGGTATGTGTCGAGATGTGGTGGTGACAAACACATGGATGCAGGTTGTACATTGTTCCACAATCTTGAGGGAAAAAAATGAATTATAAGATGACGTTTTTCCTACCCGTCGTGATAGACACTTACAGTTGGTAGCTCAGCTGACAGTTTTGGTGGGCGAGATGATCATGATGTCAACAAAGTGTGTTATTTGCAGCCGGCCGGGGTGGCCAAGCGGTTAAAGGCGCCACAGTCTGGAACCGCATGACCGCTACGGTCGCAGGTTCGAATCCTGCCTCGGGCATGGATGTGTGTGATGTCCTTAGGTTAGTTAGGTTTAAGTAGTTCTAAGTTCTAGGGGACTGATGACGTTAGAAGTTAAGTCCCATAGTGCTCAGAGCCATTTGAACCATTTTTTTTTTTTTTGTTATGTGCATTCGCTGGTTGAGTCATGTGGCTGGGGAAATGTTGCTGCACATCCATGGAACTTTTTTTGCTTTAAGTGTCGCCTTAATGTGCAAAGATGTAAAAGATAGGCAGTGGTCATGCTTCGTAGTACTTACGGAAAATGCATCGACTGTTTGGTGGGTAGTAAAAGTTTGTCTTTCTTTCTAGAGCATATTACAGTGGAGACGGTTTCCCTAATCTTGTCAAAGGTAGCCACACTATTACTCAAAAGGATCTGTGTTATCTTAACGTTAGACAGCTAATTCTACCAATTGTTCTTACGCTTGCATTTTGGTCTATTCCACCACTTTTTATAGATGGTCACTCTTGACAAGAGCGACATGTGGACATGCTAACACTATGTTCAGGGCACATGCAATGCAGTAGTACAAATCTTATTTGTGTGTGTGGGGTAAATACTGTAATCAAACCTTAGCCTACAGAATAGATCAACCATATGCTGTCAGACTTGATACAACAGTGTCTCGATTTTATCGTGAAATAATTATAACCATAGGTAGGCAAATAGTAGTTATTGTTTGACACAATGGTTGTTTTTTCTTCATACCTTCTACATAATATTGCAAGACTGCTTTGTGCTAAAAAAATTTATCTGCTACTGCTTTAATATAGCACTTGTGTAGTAGCATAGGGACTCATTTACACATGGCACATGACAGAATGTTCGTCCTGGCTACCTAGGGCATGCAAAAGTACTTACTTAATTCTTTTGGCAATCATGTCTCATTAGAAATGCATTTGTAGATATATTACACTGAACAAATACTCTAACATACGTGACTGCTGATGCTTATTCACAGTACCAAAATATTTAATGCAAATGAGTTGCATAGTCTCTACATTTGTCGAGTTCTTACAGAAAACGTCCCACATTTTGATGATAGATACAAAAGACATTAATTATACTAATACTGGCTACCATTTTTAGGTTCAGTCCCACGCAATTCACCTACAGGATTGATTTTCTTTGTGGAATTCAAACATACACACACACTCGCATCATAATGGCAAAGTATCATATGCTAATATTTACAGACATTCTTGCAGAATATGCTATAATATCACATGCACTGCAATGTCAAAGTAGCTCATCTCGTCATTCTTTTTAACTCCAGCTCTCATTGCAGTCCATATGGATTGTAGGGGTACTGAGCAGAGATGCCTTAATGTTATCAGGATGATGTTGGTATTCTGTAAATCATCTTTTGGCACTAATAAAACATGGTTAGCCAGTTATTATTTATTCATTCAGATTTACAGTTCTGTCTCTCCTCATCACTCAGCTGATGCATCATGCCAGGGACATGGAGAAATTCCGCTGACTCTTACTGTCGGCTCAGTGCTTCTGATTGCAAGATCGTTGCTCCAGCAATTCAGCTGAAATCTGGCATGCCGCCATCTGGTAGGCGAATCAGTGGTGTGAGAGTATGAGCTCACACTGGATTAGAGTGTCCTCGATCCTGCTCCAGATGATGGTGACCTGCGATGTTCCATCGGAATGTACTGCACTGTCAGAAGCCATGTAACTGGATGATCCTGGCCCCATCAGACAGGTAGGCTGTCGGTACCTGGAAATGCTTGCAAGTTCGATCAGGAGTAGCGCTAGCAAGTGGTCCTCTTATTCAGCAGTGATGATGATGTTAGTGCAACAAGCACCACAGTGTGTACTGATGACACAATACTCTGAGTTTCATCACCAGCAATGTAGTAAATGACCAATGAGAAGTGCCAACAGTGGCAGGTCATGGTAAGTTGGATGCTGTCATTTCAGGAACAGCAAGCAGCGTGCTCACGGAAAGTGCTGGAACATCTGATACATAGATATTGCTACACTGTAATAATCACTGAATAAAGTGTTTCAGTAAAAATGCCATCGATCCCAATGACAAACTGAATTCAGAACTGGAGAACTGGTATGTTTATAGGTACTGCTCGCTGGCAGGCTACGATGTGAGACGCTGTTTGTTATGACCGAGCGTGGCCTGGTTCTTTATTAATTGCCAGCGGTCCTTGTTCTGCGGTGTGGTGGGAGCGTGAGGTGTGTTGGGGGGATTGGCCTTTACAGGGCTGTGACGTGATAATGTCATAACCTTGGTGTGATTGTTCAGAGGTGATGATGTCAGAATTCCAGGAGTGCTGATGCTGAAAAAATGGTTCAAATGGCTCTGAGCACTATGGGACTTAACTTCTGAGGTCATCAGTCCCCTAGAACTTAGCACTACTTAAACCTAACCAACCTAAGGACATCACACACATCCATGTCCGAGGAAGGATTCGAACCTGCGACCGTAGCGGTCGTGTGGTTCCAGACTGTAGCGTCTAGAACCGCTCGGCCACACCGGCCGGCGCTAATGCTGATGTCAGCGATTTTCTGCCCAGATTGACTACTGCCCTCCTACCAATCTTATTTGTTAATGTAACTGTGAAATCAGTTTAAGATGCATTGCAAATGTGATATTCAAATATTAGTTAATTAATTATTTTTGTATTCTTAGAATGCAAAGTTCCCCAAGTAATAGCCAGAGTGAGACCTATCTGCTCCCTTTTAAAAAGCCGTGGCCTAATTTTTGATAAATTTTAAGCAGAAACACTTGTACATAGTGACCTGCTCGTATAGAATAATGTGCAGTGCATAAGGTTTTGAGAAAAAGAGGTGAGCTAGACACTGATCACAACTACACGGCACATTAACGACCATGGGTTTGTATATGGGTCAGCCTTACTGCATCTTTAGGCATTTGTCCACACTTCTTTAGGTAAATGCTCGGATGGTCCTGTTGAAAAGCAAGCAAGCTCTGAGAGGAGACTGAAGATTTGATTTTCCCTGATCAGTCGGCCAAGGTCGAGACAACAGAGCCAAACATATGTCTTGACCCACTAACAAAGAGATTGCACCACATACTTAATAAAATTAAATACTTAAATATTGTTTCAAAACTTGGTCAAATTATGCAAGATTGTGAAGAGGTTAAATATTGTGAGTCTCACAATGTTCACTAATTAGTTACTTCAAAAGTCCAACTTTTGTAAACTTTTAAGAGGTTTGTAATATTAAAGTTACAAATTTCTACTTGGAATTAGATGCAGCTTAATATAAGAACAGATGGTAGAAGTTTCCATGAAGCTACCTCTTTCACTTTTCAAATTTTTCCACTTTTTTAGAAATTATATGTATTAATATGAAAGTTACAGAGTTCTACTTCTTGAATTAGAATCAATTTATCATAAAAACACACAGTGGAAATTTTCATAAGGCTGTCTCATCTACTTTCTGAATTATTAATAAGAAACCAATTTTAACTAGAATTTGTTAACCTTTGTTGTTAAGCTACAAAGCCAAGATGACAACTTTATATTTATTGCATGTAACGATGAAACTGTACCAAGTTTCAGGTTAATATCACAATTTTAAAAAGGCACAGAATTAAAACAGAGACACTTCAGGGGCCACCATCTACCCTCGGTTCCATTTGAAAAATTCTGAAGTCCAAAATTTAAGAGTTACTGGGGTAAGGATTTTACAGAACATGAATAAAGTACAGATTTACTTAGTGATAATTTGAGATCGTTGTTAATCTTCAACTAACAACTATATAAATAATTCTGTAGTCATAAAGGGTGCTAACTGGGCGCTATATTTAGACACTGATCACAACTACACGGCATATTAACGACCATGGGTTTGTATATGGGTCAGCCTTACTGCGTCTTTAGGCATTTATTCACACTTCTTTAGGTAAATGCTATAATCGAGAAATACCAAGTATGTCTGGTTTTGCAATTAAGAACCGACGAAGCTCATTCTACATTTCATTTATGATGTAAATGAAAACCTTTGTATTCTAAGAGTTGATATTTATGTTCGAAATTTACTTTAGTGTTGCAGATTTGATTGTACAGTACGATACAGTTAGCCGTCTCAATTTCTGGCTAGAAACTACGTTAAGTGTGATCCAGGAACAGCGAAGTGGATGTAATCGTTTCCCGTCCCTACTGTAATGCTTGATTTCTGCCTCTCACCATTGGTATGCTTGATTTAGGTGAGTACCCATGCCTCTCACCTTTGAGGTGCTTGATTTCAGTTAGTATCTATGGCAAGTGCGCCTGTCACTATGACTTTGTGGAGATTTTATCTTATTACAATGATTGTGGTTTGCGGCCCGCAGGCAGCTCCGTAGCGGCGCGCACGTGAGTTACGACCTTAGAAATCAGTCCCCTTGATGGTGGAATTCAAGGGCAGCCACCGAAGTAAAGCATTCCGATGGTTTGCTGACCCATCAAAATCAACGCAGTAGAGTACAAGAAACTACGTTGTCATACAAGTAGCTCGTTTGCCAGTAATGTCAGTGTCTAGCCATATTATTTGTATTGTACAATCGCAGTTGTGACACTCAAGTAACACAGACGTTTGCATTTACATCACAAATAAAACGTTGAATCAAATGCGTCGGCTCTTAATTTCAAAAACGGGCATACTTGGTATTTGTTTATTGAAGCCCCATATACAACGAATGAAAAACAATAGTATGAGTAAACCATACGTATTTTTTTTTTTTTTTTTTTTTTGGCGTAGAATCCGAATATGTAATGAAAATGGGAGGTCCCATTTGAAAATACAAAGTTGACCCCGCCCACGAAGGAGGGGTTGTTCGGAAATGGCCAATTCTAGTACAGACAGATGGCCCCTTTACTAATATTAACTTTTCATCGCCGGCCGGAGTGGCCGAGCGGTTCTAGGCGCTACAGTCTGGAACCGCGCTACCGCTACGGTCGCAGGTTCGAATCCTGCCTCGGGCATGGATGTGTGTGATGTCCTTAGGTTAGTTAGGTTTAAGTAGTTCTAAGTTCTAGGGGACTGATGACCTCAGCAGTTAAGTCCCATAGTGCTCAGAGCCATTTGAACCATTTTTGAACTTTTCATCTAGAACATTTTTTTTGTACGATGCGTCGTTATCAAGATTTAGTTGTCGCAAGTTAAAAAGGGCACCCTGTACAAAGAACGAGGTTCCTGCATCTGACAGGTTATTCGATCAATGTCAGTCACACAGAAAGGTGATACGCTCAGATTTTGTCCTCGAAAGTGGCCGCTTTAGCCTCGGATGGCTCTAATAATGACAGACGTTAGTGTATTCCGGTCGAATGATACATCTTTTATACAGGGTGTTCGGAAATTCCCATTACAAAATTCTAGGACTTATAAAAGGGTGTGAGTGCAAAACATTACGAACGATGACCTCGCTGTTTGGGCCCTTCCCTCAAATAAACCAACCAACATAATATTTTGATTAGGAACCCACGTCCGGCAAAATACCGTTTCCGTTGTACGAGGGTTTCAATTCAGATGTTTAACTCATCCACTTCGGCGTGAGGTATTGAATCAGGAGTAACGCAGTAAAATTATTAGGTAAAATTTCGGAAGGAAACATAACGAAACATCCATTGATAAGTATATTTGTTTGTATTAAAACTTTAAACATTATGTGTTTACGTTATTCCAAAACAAATCAGAACCCAGCATACTGCACATAAGGATTAGTAATGATGCATTACAACAGCGGAACGATGTGGTGACCACCAACGTTGTTACAAACATTGGATCTATGTAGCACGTTCTGGTAGACACTCTCCATCCCATCTGGTGTATGGTTCAAATGGCTCTGGGCACTATGGGACTTAACTTCTGAGATCATCAGTCCTCTAGAACTTAGAACTACTTAAACCTAACTAACCTAAGGACATCACACACATCCATGCCCGAGGCAGGATTCGAAGCTGCGACCGTAGCAGTCGTGCGGTTCCAGACTGTAGCGCCTAGAACCGCTCTGCCAGCCCGGCCGGCCCACCTTGTGTATCTTCAGTTTCTAGTGCAGTGGGCAGAACTCGTGCTATCAGGTCTTTCTCTGTCTCTACAGGATTATCGTAAATTTAACTTCGCATACTACCCCACGAGACGTAGTTCATGGGAGTTAAATCTGGCGATTGTGGCTGCCACGGGGTAAGACCATCTCGGTCTATGCATCTTTCACCACATCGTATGTTGGCATGTCTTCGAACCTCCCGGGAGAAATGAGGTGTTGCACTGTCATTCTGAAACCACATTTTCTGACGGACGTTCACTTGCACCGCTTCCAAGAACGGATATAGTAAGTTTCGCAGGAAGATCAAGTATACCAAAACCAGCTGGTTGGAGTGGAAGGACGTATGGCCCAATCGCATAGCTATCCAGAATACCTGCCCACACCTTAATACCAACCAGGTGCTGAAATCCCTTAAGATGCGTGGCACGAGGGTTTTCGTCTGCTCAGACACGGCTGTTTCGCGAATTCAGAACACAATCTCTAGTAAACTCATATTCATCTGTGAATAGAGCTCAACTAAGAAACTGGGCTGTGCCGGTGCAGTGCCGCAGGAACCACGTGCAGTAGACATCGTGTTGTGGATTCATAGCGTGTACCCTTTGCAAGTGGTTCGGATGTAATTGTTGTTCACGCACAAGGTTCAGGACGATAATTTGACTAATACCTATTGCATGTACAGCTGTGCGAGTACTCGTTGATGGGTTCTCTTCAACGCGATGCAGTACATCTTCAAATTCGGGCGTGCGGCGTTGCCGTGGAGTACATACCCCTGCCTCTTCACGGTGAAGGCGTCTGTTGCTCGTGGTCGCTGCGTATTTTGGGCAAAAAGTTTGTGCGATTGCGTGCTACGTTGCGGAAAACGCTCGTGATAGAGGCGACTAGCAGCCCTTCGCTTGCCTCGAGCTTCAACATACAGAAGGAGCGTGTCTGCGTATTCCAAAAACGTGTACCGAACCATGTTTACTGTATCGAAGATCCACAGGCATAGAATAGGTCCCACAGCAAGGCAGACGTTAAGTGGCATCAGGCCACCGTCTGACGAAGCACACGTCATTCTGTCTACCCTATTGCGTACCAGGACGAGCAATAATGGACCGGCCGGGGTGGCCGAGCGGTCCTAGGCGCTACAGCCTGGAACCGCACGACCGCTACGGTCGCAGGTTCGAATCCTACTTCGGGCATGGATGTGTGTGATGTCCTTAGGTTAGTTAGGTTTAAGTAGTTCTAAGTTCTAGGGGACTGATGACCTTAGAAGTTAAGTCCCATAGTGCTCAGAGCCATTTGAGCAATAATGAGACTTTTATTCTTCCCTCAGCGGACGTGGATGCGTTACACATCAGAATTGAAAACGTCGTAGAAAGGAAACGGTATGTTTCCGGACATGGGTTCCTATTCAAAATATTATGTAATCACTCCCATAAAGAAGTCCTAGAAATTTGTAACGAGAGTTCCCCAATACGCTATATCTTGCAAAAGTGTGTAAGAGTGAAATTACATGGATTAAGAATTTATCTGGATAGCCCGTGTTTCGATCTCGGTGTTTCCTTTTGTGTGCCGTCCGCTGTATTATCAAAAACCGCGTCGCAAGTGTCTGAGATTCTTGTCCATTTTCATGACGAGCAATTAACTTTAAGTGATTTGGAGCAGAAATCGTCTCAGAACTGTGTCAAGTGCTGGGTACATTAAGGCAAGCTTTAATGCTTTTCAGAACTGATATTTGTGTGTATGAAATTTAGACACAATATACTGATCGGTTAAATAACAGTATACTTTTACTTCTCGTTTTGTTCCTGACTCCTCTGCATTATCCTTAGAAAGTTATAATATATAATTTCAGTTTCGGCAAGCTGAGTAGTGAATTTGTAGACTGAAAACTATGAACAGAACATCTCCATTGCTTTCTAGCTGTTCGCATAAATAATTCTGAGCCTGTAAAAGGCTGTGGTATCCAATACTCGCACAAGACTACCGAAGATTTCAACTTGTGAACTAAGAAACCACACAGAATAAAGTTTTACCCGCCGCCCCGTAGTCCCCAAATTCCGCCTTCCACAATGTGATGAACAAACAGCTGAAATTCGATATGACACAGAACAAAATATACATAATCCACAGATAACCTCCTCCCACTCAGCTTACCTTGACAACTGTGGCTTCCGGAAGACCTCCAGCCACAGAGTTCAATAGTAAAATAAAATCTGGCAAATCCTAAAAAAGCGAGTCGACGACATATGGAAGTCTGGGGTACCCGCGAGTGGTGCACAACCGGCCAAAGCAGTTAAGGCGATCACTGGCGAAAGCGGGAAATCCGAGTTCGAGTCCAAGTCCGCCACAGATTTTCACTGTTGTCATTCCCTCGTACAGCTGATGCTTGTAACTGCGAATACATTTCATGTACATCACTATTATTACTTAATTACTTCGTTACTCCCCCACCTAGAGACTATGATATACCACGGCCATTATGAAAATTATATAACTAACATTTGTTGCAATTCTTCTTCGTTTGCTACGTCAGTTATGTTTATCATTATAAGAATAAATATTATCTGTTGTTTCCTACTGAGCTTTTATTATTTTTTTACCAAAAACTTTCCGTGTAGACACATTAGGCATTTTCAGTGGTCTGCAAAGAAATAATATAGGTAATTTTTTATCTGTAAATATTTCATTGTGATATATGTGATGCTTCCTGGCAGCACATTTATGTTATCTTTATATTTACACTACTCGCAATTAAAGGATTGTGATTTAGCATTTAGTTTTATGTCTGCTCTGCTTTACGTGTGTCCATTAGTTCTTATGTAAGCACTAGATGAAACACAATATAAGTTTCTTGTAGACTGCATATCACAATTTTGCATTTCCTACTCATATCCGTGCTGGTACATTCTTCTTGGCGTTGCACTTGACCATGCTAGTTGGTTAACTGAGTGGTTATTTCCTTTCACACACACACACGTGTGAACCAGATCACCCGCACGCACGCGCTCGCGAACCACTGTTTAGGTAGTATTTTGTCGTACTCTGTTTGCTGTTTTATTTATTTACTATGCTGAGTTGTGAACTTGTGAGAGTATTGTCCTTCTGCTAGCACCTTTTTGGTCATTGACCACATTTTCATTTTCCTCTGTATCTTTCTGCATTAAATACTCTTTCTGTTGAGTGAGCATTTCCTTTCTTTCGCTATTATGACATCAGACTGACATGTCTATTTACATCCCAGTGTGATGGTGGTTTTCTTGTCTTACACGTTCTACATATACTGAAGCGCCAAATAAAATGGAAATGTCGTGTGGCTAGGGCCTCCCGTCGGGTAGACCGTTCGCCTGGTGCAGGTCTTTCGATTTGACGCCACTTCGGCGACCTGCGTGTCGATGGGGATGAAATGATGATGATTAGGACAACACAACACCCAGTCCCTGAGCGGTGAAAATTTCCGACCCAGCCGGGAATCGAACCCGGGCCCTTAGGACGCTGACCACTCAGCTACCGGGGCGGACAGCGCCAAATAAACTGGTATAGGAATGCTTATTCAATTTCAGAGATGTGTAAATAGGCAGAATACGGCGCTGCAGTCGGCAACACCTATATAAGATAACAAGTGTCTGTCGCAGTTGTTAGATCAGTTACTGTTGCTACAATGGTAGGTTATCAACAGTTAAGTGAGTCTGAACGATTGTGTTATAGTCGACCCACGAGCGACAGGTCACAGTATTTCCGAGGCAGCGATGAAGTGGGGATTTTCCCGTGCTATTATTTCATGTGAATATCAGGAATCCGGTAAAACATCAAACCTATGACATCGCTGGGGCTGTAAAAAGATCCTGCAAGAACGGGACCAACGACGACTGAAGAGAAATATTCAACGTTACAGAAGTGCAAGCCTACCGAAAATTCCTGGAGATTTCAATGCTGGGCCATCAACAAGTGTCAGAGTGCGAACCACTCAGTGAAACATCATGGATATGGGCTTTCGGGACCTAAGGTCAACTCGTGTACCCTAGATGACTGACGACAAAAAACTTTACGCTTGGCCTGGCCCTGTCAACACCGTCATTGGACTGTTGGTGACTGGAAACATGTTGCCTGGTTGGACGAGTCTCATTTTATATTGTATCAAGCGGATGGACGTGTAAGGGGGTGGAGACAACCTCATGAATCCGGACCCTGCATGTCAGCAGGGGAATGTTCTAACTGGTGGAGGCTCTGTAATGGTGTGGGGCGTATGCAGTTGGAGTGATATGGGACCCTGATACGTCTAGATACGACTCTGACAGGTGACCTGTACCTAAGAATCCTACCTGAGCACCTGCATCCATTCATGTCCGTTGTGCGTTCTGACGGACTTCTGATATTCCATCAGGACAATGTAACCCCCCACACTTCCAGAATTGCTACAGAGTGGTTCCAGGGACACATTTCTGAGTTTAAACAGTTCCTATGACCACCAAACTCCGCAGACAGAAACATTATTGAGCATATCTGGGATGCCTTGGAACGTGCTGTTCAGAAGAGTTCTCCAACCCCTCGTACTCTCATGGATTTATGTCCTCAGTAGGATTCATGGTGTCAGTTTCCCCCAGCACTACGTCAGACATTACTCGAGTCCATGCCACGTCGTGTTGCGGCACTTCCGCGTGCTGGCGGGGTCCCTACACGATATTAGGCAGGTGTACCAGTTTTTTTGGCTCTTCAGCGTATATGAAGTGGATAAATTAAATCTTAAATGCTCTTTTGTTTTCTTTGAATCCGGTGTTAAAATTTATAGCAGACAATCCACTATATTTGGATATGGTGCTACTACACCTTAATTCACGGATTACTGATCTATTTTACTTAACTTTCTATTCTCTCATTTTTAATAATACAACTTAAAAGAAACTAAAAACACCGACAGAAGAGAAATGTAAGTACAGTTATTATTACTATGAATTATTACGAGACCGTGCTGAAAAGTATTACCTCCGAATTATTATGTGAAAACACTTGAAGTTTTTTTAAATAAAATAAACGTTATTAATATTCTACATCTTTATTCTTGATGTCTGCGTATTTGCCTCTCGCCGTATAAACCTTGACGACGAACACATTTCACCCAACGAGAGACCAGTTTGTTGGTACTGTTAACTGTATAATGTTTGACTATGTCTATGGAGCCGCTTCATAACTATCAAAGTGAAACCCTCGAAGCTGCTCTTTAAGTTTTGGAAACATGTGGAAACCTGACGGGGCCAAGTCGGTACTGTATGGAAGATGATCGACGTCGGTGAACCCCCTTGTCGGATTGTTGCAAATGTCACAGCGCTCGTGTGTGATCTGGCATTTGCGCACTGAAGAAGAGGGTGCTCCATGTGTGGACGAACTCTTCGATTTCTGAACTCGATTACAGCACGCTGTTTCTCACACACCGACATAGTTACGTTTCACCCCGCCATGTTACACGCTACAATTCGGAGCACTCTAGTGGCAGAGGCTGCAAACATGTAGATGTCAGGAATAAATCTGTAGAACGTTAGTAACATTAGTTTTATTTAGAGAGCTTTAAGAGTTTTTACACAAAATTTCGGAGGCATTACTTTCCAGCACGCCATCGTATTGTTGGTAACTGTTACCTATGGCTGCACTCACGTGCCAGTAGCTTTGTTACGCTGAGTGATGGTGAGTAAGTAAGCTAGTAATTTATTAGTATATGGGTATATAGTGATGTAGATATGCATGTGTGTATTCTCTCCCCCGAGGCCTTTTACATTCCCTCACGCGTCTGCCCCCCCCCCCCCCCCCTGCCCCACGGTTATGTCCTCTCCCTCCGTCGGCTCCTTCCCCCCACTTCGTTTTTTCGCTCCTTCCCCCTTCTTTTTTTCCCCTCATCTGTCCAGGTATCCCCCCCCCCCCCCATCAGCCCTTGGCTGTGGTGTGTCATCTTCGTGCCAACTTTTTAGTGCAGTGTTTTAAGTGAGTGGTAAGTTCTAAAGAATGCTCAGATTACCGAACAATCGCACTTATCTCACATGCATGCTTACAAAGTCATGTTGAAAATCTTACAAAATAGACTTCGCCAATATCTAGATCGAGAGCTACCAGAAGAACAAGCTGGATTTAGGAAAGGAAGAGGAACTAGAGATCAAATTGCTAACATTCGGTGGATTATGGAAAAAGCAGGAGAATTCCAGAGACATGTGTACCTCTGCTTTATTGACTACGCCAAAGCTTTTGTCTGCGTCGATCACAACAAATTATGGAACGTACTGAAAAACATGGGTGTACCAGATCACCTCATTCATCTGATACGGAGTTTATACCTCAACCAAGAAGCCACGGTGAAAACTATGTATGGAACAACGAAATTGATAAAGATTCAGAAAGGAGTCCGGCAAGGCTGCATACTGTCACCGTATTCATTCAATATGTATGCAGAACATGTTATGAGGAATGTGAGGCTAGCCGGCCCGGGTGGCCGAGCGGTTCTAGGCGCTACAGTCTGGAGCCGCGCGATCGCTACGGTCGCATTTTCGAATCCTGCCTCGGGCATGGATGTGTGTGACGTCCTTAGGTTAGTAAGGTTTAAGTAGTTATAAGTTCTAGGGGACTGATGACCTTAGAAGTTAAGTCCCATAGTGCTCAGAGCCATTTTGAATGCGAGGCTAGATGAAGGAGAAACAGGAATTAAAATAGCTGGAATAAATGTAAACAACCTCAGGTACGTGGATGATACGACCCTGTTGGCAGAAAGTGAAGAAGAATTGAGAACACTCCTGCTGAAGGTGAAAGGCGAAAGTGAAAAGGCCGGTCTTAGGCTGAATGTAAAGAAAACGAAAATTATGGCAACTACACCTACCAATTCGTGGGATATAGCAGGAGAAACCATGGAGGTAGTGACCACATTCAGTTATCTCGGTTCCCAGATCTCTGCTGATAGCGACTGCAGCCATGGAATCCGGAGACGCCTGTTGTTCGGTAGACAGGCGATGTCAAACCTTGACAAAGTTATAAAGTCCAGAGATATAACACTAGCAACAAAGATCCGTATTGTGAGGGCTATGGTCTTTCCAGTTGTGATTTATGGATGTGAGACCTGGACCATTTAGAAAGGCTTAATGGCGAAGAATTGACTCCTTCGAATTGTGGTGTTGGAGGAAACTTCTTAGAGTTCCATGGACTGCAAAGAGAACCAACAGACCAATATTGGAGCAAATAAAACCAGATTTCTCCCTGGAAGGTCTAATGTTAAAACAAAAGCTGACCTACTTTGGATACACAACGCGAAGGCATGCCTCGCTGGAAAAAACATTAATGCTGGGGAAGATTGAAGGAACTAGAAGAAGAAGACGTCAGAGGATGTGATGGATCGATGGCATTACAGAAGCAATGTGTTCCAACCTGGAAGGTCTACGGGAGAAAGTGCAAGACAGGAAAAAGTGGCGTGATTTGGTTCATGGGGTCACGAAGAGTCGGAACCGACAAAACGAATAGAGAGAGAGAGAGAGAGAGAGTGAAGTGTTGTGCGTCTTTTCGAAGTGTTGCGAACAGAAATCATACTGTCGCTGGGGGTGATTTTTATATCTCTTGCGAACAGAAACCAGACTGTCGTCGTGTTTTTTTTAATTGTCTGTCTACTATTTTCCCTGTCTGCTACCTGTGTATTTTATTAGCATCGCCATCGCTTTGTTTTCTGTTTTAGCTTCCACAATTTTCCTCCGTTTTACAATTTAAGTCACCGTTTTTATCGCCTGCTTTTATTGTTTATTATCTTCTTCTTCTGCTTTAAAAATCTGTAGGCTGAAGAGCGGCGTACTAAGCTGCTGCCAGCCCGCCCCTTTCGGGGGAGTCGAAACTCTATAAAAGAAAAAATATATATATGTGTGTATGTACAAATACGTGTAGTGTCGTGATATGGACACATAACGAATTTGCTTCTATTACATTTCCGTTAGTTGAATCTTAGTTAAATCTATTAAAAACTACAAAAGATGATTTCTTGTAAATTATTTATTGCACGATCTTAATACAGATCTATAAACAACGGTTTTGGTCTCGCCTTCGCGCCAAGTGTCACTGCCTAGTAGTGCGTGTAGAGGGGCGCGGGCAGGAGTGCGCATCTGTGCATTGTGCTACTGAGTAGCTATACGTTATTCAGCGTCTACCTCATACAACTAATTTAATAATTTTTGAACATGGTTCATGTTCACAGATGTAAAAAAAAAGATGTTCCATTCCCCACTCCACCGTCTTTGGAGCCGATTTTTTTAAATATATTTTGTTGAGTAGCGTATGTTCTTCTTCACGATTCAAGCTATCTCCATACCAAATTTTACTAAAATCGCATCAGCGGTTTAGCTGGGAAAACGTATCAGACAAAGTTACTTTATAATACATTGCCGTAAAAAAATTAGTAAACCCTTTTAGATGTTTCCAATTCATTCAAGATTTATTGTTGCCACAGTGCATACAGAGTACATGAAATGATTACATTTACAAATCAACACCACAAGGGGGTTCTAAGGAACCAGGTATCGACCCATGCTGAAACACCCATCTTAGTATGTGGTGTAGGCTCCATAGGCGGCAATGCAGGCGCTGACTTTCGCATCCAGTCGATCGTACAAATGACGAATATTGTCCTGGGGCACGGTGTGCCACGTCTGCTCGACATGGCCACGTAGTTGTTGGCTGATGAATCGCACGAGTCACTTTTCGTCTCATCATATCCCTCACGTACTCCATTGGAGACAAGTCCGGAGATTGTACCGGGCAGGGAGATTACCACACGTCTTGGAGAGCACGTTGAGTTACACAGGCAGTGTGTGGGCAAGAAACATATCACCTTCCTGTTTCAAGATCGGCAAAAGAACGGGCCTAACAACCACAGAAAATGTACAGACACCTCTGATAGATTCAGAACAACCGCCAGGATCACCTTCAACTGCTCTACCATCAGCCATCTTGTTTTTACACCTTCAACTGTTTCACTGTTCGCCATGTTTGTTTTTACAGCTGGTAAGCAGTGAAACAGTGACAGTGTCAGTGACAGCTCAATATATATTGTTTGACAGTGATGAAGATGAGGAAAAAGAAAACGTAAGTGAAACATAATGTAGACACACACACACACACACACACACACACACACACACACATAGAATTAATTAATTTTAGGCATAGAAACAACAATTTTCAAATCGTAATTTTGGCTTAAACAATTTATCTGCTTTAAGGTGTAAGTGGTTGCAGATGACAGTCTGGAACAAAACAGTCACTGTAGAAACACGATACATCAGAAAAACCACACCATGTGGGAAAAAGGTATGAATTCATAATTTTATGTGTTTTTTCAAATATCTGTAATTACGATTTAAAAACTAATAGTGTCATGTATACAAACAGTAAAGGACATTCTGTATCTTTAACAGCCATAAAATAAAAGCCCATTGAAGATGCTGCAACTGCAGTGAAACATGTTTTGGGTTAGAAAACAAAATTGTGTTTTGATAAAGGCGGACCCTATCCAAAAACATATATGGGTCTAACAACATTCTGCAGGGACCGAGCGCTGATTAGTGTCCCCTCCAGAAACACCGAAGGTGAGCGAGAGTTGTAGCTTATCGCAATCGCGACCATAAGGCCTGGGTGGGACCAGTGTGTCTTGGACGAATACAATCTGCGAGACAGCACTCACCAGGTCTGCATCGTATGAGTAAACGACCGGCATTTGCGTGCAGGCAAAATCTGCTTTCTTTGCTGAAGACCACGGTGCGGCATTCCGTCTTTCAAGTGATCCTCTGATGGCGCCAGTCGCCCCGTGCACGTCGATGCCATGTCGTGAGTGGAAGAGTGTGCGTGCCAGTAGTCCCACAGCTGATAACTGGTTACAACAGTTCGTGTTGACTCATTTATGTTCACAAGCCCTCTTATGTGTGCTGTGGCAGATTTACGATCTGCCACTGCTCCCTTACAATACGATGATCCTTCCGGGTGTCTGTCTTTCGTGGACGTTGGGAACCTCGTTTGCGGGTGTGAGAGTGTTCACGTGACCACTGATACTATAATATCGCTGAGCAAATGACGCAGCGCGTCCAACTTGTGTGGAAATTCTTTGAAAAGGACCATCCTGCCACTCAGAAGGCCACATTTGTCTCCTTTCAAATTCGCTCAGTTGGCTGCAGGTAGCACGAGTGCGTCTCCGTTGCGTAGTTGCCTGTTTGCTTCACACGTTTGCACCACACTGAGCCTTCTGGCTGCGGTCGCTCCTTATTAATGCGTAGACACAGATGGCGCCCTGGTAGCTAGGCAACTACACTATCTTTTGGTGGTCGATGTTGTAACCATTATCAGTACATTTACTATCTCCTAGGAGGCATATCCTGTCGTCGGATCTAAATCCAAGAAGTTTTTCCAGGCGTACTATTTTTTTCTGTAGTGTGTTAGTATGGTTTACACACAATAAATGATGTAGGTTGGCTATTTTAAAGATAAATTACTGCACAGCTGACACTCACAAAGCCGCTTTATATTACATAATTATTACCAAGATTTCAAAAGAAAGCGGCGTAGAGAAGTAAGAAAGAGAGTTAAGAAAAATAAAATAAGAATGGAACAGGGCGACAGGAACCAGAGAAGGCAAGAAACCACCTAATTACAATATTTATTAAGTACAAGCAATAAAAATCGCCCGTAATGATGAAAATAATAATTAATATGAAATTAATTTTCTAGGCGCTCCATATTTAACGAGTAGACAGGATACAACAATAATAATAAAATTTCTTCAAATTACCACTTATTACTATGTGTACCTCTTTGTTAGAGTCTTGCAGTATTTCCCAACTTGCTTACATGCTTTAGAACAGAAAATCATTTTTTGGTCCTCCGCACGAGTTAGTTTCCAAATGTCGAACATTATGCTTTATACTGTTCATTCTGAGGTAAAGTAGTACCCAGTTTGTATTTATTAAAGACAGGAACATATTGAAAAGTTATAAGTATTGCAGCTTGCATCTCTTCCCCTATCGTACGTGTCGACTTCATTCAAACAGACAGAAATGGCTAACATAGTTACTGGCAACAGTGGAGATCAACATATTGCGATCAAATACTAGCACAGTGTAAATGTTTCGGCGGAAATAGAGAGCTCGTCTGCACGTTCTTAAATTGTTGAATCAATCTCTTATAAACAAACGAGTGTCTGGCTGCTGACGGCACCTTGATTCGTACTCGGTCCGTGGAGATATTGTGTTGTAATAACGTTGTTCTGGCAGAATATTAGTGGAAATAATACTGGTTATAGTTGATGTACAAAGCTCCGATGCCCAGACATGAGTGTAAAACAGATGACTAACGCTACCAACTGATTAAAATGATCCTGTGTTTAAAAGGTAATCGCCTGAGGTAATAAAAGTGTTTAATACTCTGCCACATTTCGTTACACACGTTGCATATGCTGACAAAGTACCTTTCATTCGCATTGCTGTGAGGGTTCTCTTCCTGCAATATATCGTAGACGGTTTCCTAATGAACTTCGTGAGGATGTTACAGATATCAGTACCTTAATTTTTCTGAACGACCTTCTTTCCATCATCGTCATATTTCAAAGTCCACAGACTCTGAACACTACATGCCGAGATTAATACTTTTTTTGGACCTGTTCAGTGTAGTGCGCCTCTCTTCGAGTCACCCAGCAGCGTTAGATCATTTCCGAGTTCATCCTGGCAACGCAGTCTCAAAGGATGAATTTTCCATGAATTACACTCCAGGAGGAAATATTTTCTTATATCCAAGTTACATGACTAGTTCGCTGTATCCGCTTACATTTCACAATCACTTTCGCAACCTGATGTGCACCCAGAATATCGTAAACTTCTCTTCGTCCGGTTACTCTGTTCGTCTCCATCCTTAACAGTTCTGCATGAGCTCCTCAGCATTCTTCTTTTGACGATACCTAACATTCTTTCTAACCACTTCGCTTGCCTGTTCACCTTTCCGGACGTTAGAAAACAGTTGGGCAAATAATGCTGTTTTATGTTCTATTTTTGTTTTGATTACACGGCCTTGGATCAGGGAATTTTCCGAAACTGAAGAAGCATTTTTCTACTGCTTATATTTTTGCATTTAAATCAAGTTCTAATTCATTCCATGTGGTGGAGTAGGCGCCTAGGTAGCCATATTTCTCCATTGATTTCAATCTTAATCCGCCTATAGGCTGTGGAGTCTCGTCTTGCTTCACCGTTGAAACGAAGTATTGTTCCTGGAGTAACTTTTCGCAAAACGTTTTACTTGTAGCGTACATAATAAAACACCATTTTTCGAATCACACATTTTTTCGCTATCCAGTTTTTGTAAAATGATTTCGTGGTAACTATTGGTTACTTATTTTTTTTATTATTTCAAACTGTATGTCTCACATCACAGCCTGATGATGAAGTGGTTATTTTTTCGTTATTCGTAATATTTATTCCGATGCTTCGAGGTTGAGGGACTCACTGCCCATTGTTTGAAGAATTTGCAGTTAATTAAGAGTGCGAATTGCGACTGTGTCCCTCAAACATCTATAGAAGAATTTCGAAATCTTCCGTACTCATCCACAGGAAATTTTTGAATCCCATTCAAAAAGATCGTGTCCATATTTTTATGATCTTTAATCCTAAATCGCTTTCTCGTCAGTGTAGATTCGTTTACCAGTATTCTGCATAATTTAAAAGCGTACAAAGAAATAATATCTGAATGTGTTGAGCGCGTGCGCACTGAGCACCTATTGTCGGAATATGAAACGAATATTCATGACGTGAAGAGCTGTGGCTCCTAGGTGTTCAAATGGTTCAAATGGCTCTGAGCACTATGGGGCTTAACTTCTGAGGTCATCAGTCCCCTCGAACTTAGAACTACTTAAACCTAACTAACCTAAGGACATCGCACACATCCATGCCCGAGACAGGATTCGAACCTGCAACCTTAGCGGTCGCGCGGTTCCAGACTGTAGCGCCTAGAACCACTCGGCCACTCCGGCCGGCGGTCCTAGGTGTTTTGTCATTCATTCCTAGATTGAAATGGCATAATTTTCACAGAGATGGTTGACTACTTGTTCATAGCTGCGCCAATTTACAACGAAATGTTGATAAATTGTACATACAAACTTCCCTCGTAATTCAGTCTACCTATTAATAAAAACCGTATCAAATCCCTACAGTAGTTTTTAAGACTAGCTGGAATATAAAAAAAGAAGCGAGGAGAGTACTTCAGGAGTTCTAGATAAGGTCTCATGTACAAATGTCAACATAAATTTGAGTGGAGACATAAACACAAACATCATAAATGATACTAGTAGCATCGTCATAAATGAGTTTCAGAGTTGACATGTCGCTATTTGTCAATAGTGCAACAACGGTTACTACAGTGACTGCAGCAATAATTGATCACGTAGCCATAAAAATTGACAGGGATAAGAGCGATGCAGTCATAAAGGATCTTGGGATATCGGACAATCTCTGCCAAATAACAACAGTAAAATCGGGTATGGAAAAGTTCATTAAAGTGCAGTCTTACAAAAGGCATTGATCAGACATCAAAATACAAGGTTTTTCAAAACAACTAGCAAACAAAAGCTGGGATGAAGTGTATTGATAAACCAATGCAAATGGGAAATTCTCTAAATTTTCAACATTATTTAAATTAAACTTTGGAAAGGCATTTTCACATGCGTAGCAATGTATCAGAAAACCAAATAATCGATAACAGCAGGTACTAAGAAGTGCACTCAAATTCTTAAATACCTCAGTTTCATGAAAATTAGTCATAATGATCCAGAGTTCTTAAATTTCTACCATAGGTACAAAAAGGTTTATACTAAGGTACTGACAGCCGCAAAAAGTCATTCGATAACAAAAAGATAATAGCAAAGCAGTCTGGAAATGAATAAAAAAGGTAACCGGGAGAGATAAAGAAAGGCATAATAATAAACAGATAATGGAGGGAGATAAAGTAATAAATGATCCACACAACCTATCAAACCATTTAAGTGAGCGTTTTTCATGTATTGCAGAGAAGTTCCTGCAAAAATTGCACAAAATAAATATAACACCTATAAATAATTATGCACTAAGTAAAATGTTATTGTCATCAACTATAGAACATGAAATCAGTAAAATTATACAAAAACTAAAAAAACAAAAATTCAGTAGGATTTGGTGAAGTACCAGTGTGTGTGCTGGAATAACGCATAGAAAATATACCAATTCTCTTAACAAACATAATAAACAGATCTTTCACATCAGGGAAATTTCCGACTGTTTAAAACAGGCAAATTACTAAAGAATGGTAATGTAGAAGACATTGAAAATTACCGCCCCGTATCCCTTCTGTCACCATTATAAAAAATAATGACATCCGTTATGAAAAACAAATGAATAAATTGCTTGAATAAATACAATCTTCTGAGTGAAGATTTCTGAAATGGCAGAAATACAGGGTCAGCAATAGTAGAATTCACAAAAGTGGCACTTGATGCTCTTGATAAAGATGAATGTGGGACAGGCATATTTTTAGATCTTTCTAAGGCTTTTGATACTGCTGACCGCAAGATTCTCCTAAAAATGCCAAAAGCAGTAGGAATAAGAGCGGTAGCTTACGCCTGGTTCCGATCATAAGCAGCGGATACTGTACAAAAGAGTAAAGAAAACACATACTTCAAATAAGTCTAAAGTTTTAGCAAAATACTAATCACAGCCAAAATACGTTAATATACTGGTTCTGCGGGGTAGCGTTTTAGGACCAATACCGTTCCCGACACGCATCAATAACATTCCCAGTAATGTTAATTGTGGGCGAAAATTCTCTTTACTGATCACATCAATATTATAGTCACCACGAAAACAAGAGGACATCTTGTAGAGAAAGCACATAAGACCCTCAAGGAAGTTTACAATTCGTCGATAAACGATAAAATTACACCGAAAGTAAGGGAAACGAATGTCACGAATTTCAGTTTGAAGGGGCAAAATGACATTGTTAAATTAAATGTAAATGGTGCAGCTAAATACTATGTAACAAATGCAAAATTTCAGGAATGAATGTTGATTCTCAGTTGAAGTGGTGTGAACACACAAAAATACCTGCAAACAGAATATCAGCAGCATGTTGTGCGCTTAGTGCCCTGTCATCAGTATGTAACAGCCGTTGTCTTTTAGGGACGTGCTATTCAGACGTACACTCAGTTCTTAGCTATGGCATTCTTCCCTAAAGAGCAAATGCATAAAATACGAACACAGCTTTTATACTTCAGAAAAGGGCTATTAGATCAATAACCAGAAACAGTAGTCGAGCTCATTGTTAGGGTCGGCTTAAAACACTGTTATTTTAACTGCACCATGTGAATACCTTTCACAATTAGTTGCACACATAAAAAGTACATTGATAATTACTGTAAAATCAACTCTGTCCATGACCATGGAACAAAGTCTACACTGAACTTTCATTTACCAAGAAAGAATAAACATAAAAATCAAAACAGTATTTTCTACCGAGAAACAAGACCATACAATAAATTACCAAAGGATATTAAAGAAATTGCTACAACAAACTTACTTAGAAGACAGTTAAGAAGTGCCTGAAAAGTCAAACATTATACACATTGAAGGATAGCTTAGATAGCATAGCGTAGCGGTTTGTTAAAAAATTTACCACAAATAATAATAACGATAATAAAGCATCTAACATTCTACATAACACTTTCACATTCCATCAATGGAAAAATGTACTCCCAAAACTATGTAATTTATAATATTAACACCTTACCCTCTTTCTGAATTTAGCTTCTCACTCGTTGTAGAGGAATGCTGACTCAGTTTTTCAGGTTAGCAAATGGGAAGCTGCAGGGCGTAAAATGGTTCTGACACCAGTTGATAGTCTGTGTGGGGTTATCAAACAGCGTGTACGTAGTCTGGGTATTGTCAGCAATGGGAGTGAGAAATGAATGTAGTGTAATATTAGACTTTATCTTTACTAAACAACTTATTTGGAAAATAGTATTGTACACTAGGGGAAAACCGAATGAGGTAGCACTGTTTTAAACAGAATGGCCTACCATTCTGGAGGGTAGAGCCTCCAGTCTCCATCCAGCCATACTGATTTAGGTTTTATGCGCTTTCCCTAAATTATTACTGGCAAATGTCGGGATGGTTCGTACAATAAGATCACAACAGAATACCCGTAATCCTGGAAATATGTAAATTAATCTATTTTTGTTGTTCTTAAATTTTAATAGCGAGGCGTGTCCAATACCCTTGTAAAAGAGTTCTGTGGACGAATAAAATTACTATCACTACTTCAATGTATATATGTAGAGAAGACTTGTAGCATATCATGTACTGAAGACTGGATCATATCCAAAGGCCACAAAGAAAATAAAATGAAAAAAAGAAAAAAAACACCCTTGATGTATTGATGTAGCTGTGTAACCTGTGATGGCACTCCTGTTGTAAAGCTTAGAATGCACACATTCATTGTTGAGATTCATTGCTGCAATTTTTCGTCGCTGTCCCTTTATGGCAGAATGTTTTGTCCACCACGCAAAGGTTAGTGTTCACATCTATGTGTGACTCAAAGAAAGCAGAAAGCTGAAAGTCGAGTCATCTGCTACGCGACTGAAAAAATTTCTGTATATAATCGAAGTAAAGCTGTATCAAATGCTGAAGTAGATTTTCGGAATACGTTTTACTTTATGCATGTAAAATGGAAAACCACGGTTTTGGATTCACATGTTTTTTCGCTATCTAGTAATTCAGGAACGATTACAGTTAACTGGATGTCACTTCGAGGTCTTGGAAGTCCCTAATCAGTTATATAACAGGGGTAAAGGAGAACTACAGCGTAACGTGAAATCTGGGTCACATTTCGTTTCCAGTAAATCTCCACATAACTGAGACGAGAATGCTAGGTTAAAAACGCAGAGTGAAGTAAAGTGATCCGATCCATTCGGTTTGCACACACACACACACACACACACACACACACTAGACCACCACACCAGATACAATTTTGTTCACATCTGCTGCTCTCTCGAGCTGTGACAGCTGTTCCCTAGGTGGCAATGGTATCGTTTACACATTAGCGATGAACTTTAATTCATCATAATTCAGACCAATTCTAAGAAATATTTATGAATTATGAACACAAACCTTCCTTGTGAATCAGTGTATCTGTTAGTCAAAACCGTATAAAAATCCCTACAGCAGTTCCTGAGATTAGTCTATATTTACAAACAGAAGCGTACAGGCGACTTCAATTTATATGAACAAAGACAAAGACAAGGTATTTGCCTCCGTTCTCTCCCCTTACTCTGTTTTATGTTCCCCTTTTTTATCGCCTTATGTATGTAACATTTTCTTCTTGTTTTAGTTGTCATGTCACTCGGCTGAAGAGCGGCGGATTGTGCCGCTGACAGCCCTCCCCTGCCCATATGGGGCAGGGGAATGAAATCACAATAAAGAAAAAAAGGCAAGGTCTTTATATCTTAAAAATAGTAGAATTATAGAGATAATTTTCAGGTATGTACATATTGTACTACCAACTGAAGCAGCAAATGACTTGAGAAAAGGGCCAGAGTGGGAAAAGGAGAGAGACGAAATTGGGGAAGTGTTAGAACACAAGTCATGAAGAGAGAGGGGACAAAGAAATCAAAGGGACAGAAAGCTAATTGAGAAAGTACCGCGAATGGAACACATGAACGTATTTTCACTACTTGACTGGGAGCTATGATGATAGATATCGATTTTTAAGAAAAAATCATAAGAATGGGGGAAGGAAGTGCTTCATCTTGTCAACAGGGAATTGAACTGTGCGTAGAGTGTATGATAGCTTATTCAGAGGTAGACAACAGCAATGGGAGAATGTTTTGTGTGATGGGTGGGTACAACTGGGTCACAAGATAAGTGGGGTCTTGTATTGCGATTACGATAAGATGATATTTGCTTCGTCTGTGACGCGATGTACTGACTGCATGCACACTGGGAAGGCGACGAATAGACATAGTGTCTGGTAGTCACGTAATTCATTTGGTCAGAACCATCGTAACTGGAAGTATGAGAAACTGAAATGGTCAAAAAGCCTGATGTTGCAGAAATAATGTACACAAGCACTCATAAGTAGTTATAATATACACTCCTAGAAATGGAAAAAAGAACACATTGACACCGGTGTGTCAGACCCACCATACTTGCTCCGGACACTGCGAGAGGGCTGTACAAGCAATGATCACACGCACGGCACAGCGGACACACCAGGAACCGCGGTGTTGGCCGTCGAATGGCGCTAGCTGCGCAGCATTTGTGCACCGCCGCCGTCAGTGTCAGCCAGTTTTCCATGGCATACGGAGCTCCATCGCAGTCTTTAACACTGGTAGCATGCCGCGACAGCGTGGACGTGAACCGTATGTGCAGTTGACGGACTTTGAGCGAGGGCGTATAGTGGGCATGCGGGAGGCCGGGTGAACGTACCGCCGAATTGCTCAACACGTGGGGCGTGAGGTCTCCACAGTACATCGATGTTGTCGCCAGTGGTCGGCGAAAGGTGCACGTGCCCGTCGACCTGGGACCGGACCGCAGCGACGCACGGATGCACGCCAAGACCGTAGGATCCTACGCAGTGCCGTAGGGGACCGCACCGCCACTTCCCAGCAAATTAGGGACACTGTTGCTCCTGGGGTATCGGCGAGGACCATTCGCAACCGTCTCCATGAAGCTGGGCTACGGTCCCGCACACCGTTAGGCTGTCTTCCGCTCACGCCCCAACATCGTGCAGCCCGCCTCCAGTGGTGTCGCGACAGGCGTGAATGGAGGGACGAATGGAGACGTGCCGTCTTCAGCGATGAGAGTCGCTTCTGCCTTGGTGCCAATGATGGTCGTATGCGTGTTTGGCGCCGTGCAGGTGAGCGCCACAATCAGGACTGCATACGACCGAGGCACACAGGGCCAACACCCGGCATCATGGTGTGGGGAGCGATCTCCTACACTGGCCGTACACCACTGGTGATCGTCGAGGGGACACTGAATAGTGCACGGTACATCCAAACCGTCATCGAACCCATCGTTCTACCATTCCTAGACCGGCAAGGGAACTTGCTGTTCCAACAGGACAATGCACGTCCGCATGTATCCCGTGCCACCCAACGTGCTCTAGAAGGTGTAAGTCAACTACCCTGGCCAGCAAGATCTCCGGATCTGTCCCCCATTGAGCGTGTTTGGGACTGGATGAAGCGTCGTCTCACGCGGTCTGCACGTCCAGCACGAACGCTGGTCCAACTGAGGCGCCAGGCGGAAATGGCATGGCAAGCCGTTCCACAGGACTACATCCAGCATCTATACGATCGTCTCCATGGGAGAATAGCAGCCTGCATTGCAGCGAAAGGTGGATATACACTGTACTAGTGCCGACATTGTGCATGCTCTGTTGCCTGTGTCTATGTGCCTGTGGTTCTGTCAGTGTGATCATGTGATGTATCTGACCCCAGGAATGTGTCAATAAAGTTTCCCCTTCCTGGGACAATGAATTCACGGTGTTCTTATTTCAATTTCCAGGAGTGTATAAAGCCGCGGTGCGGACGGTTAAGGGAACGCCTGATCAAATCGGCTCTCCCGACTAGCCGCTGGACTAGTAACGCACCACATTATGTTACCGAATAAATCATAGCTTCTTTTGCTGATGGCCGATGAAGCTCTCAATTTAAATGTGCATTCAGCACACAGGTAAGTAATCATAATAAATGTCTGACGTGGCTAAGTAAAATATTTTGGGCGAGAGAATTAATTTAATTACACTATACGCAGTAGACGAGCTCTGAACCTGCCCTTTGGAGATACGCTATCGCTATAGTTTTGTAGTTATTCAATCGAAATTTTTCACATCTTTATGATTATAGCGGATCTCCATTCTACTTAAATATAAACATTCTAGCCTTATTAATTAGCCTACTTAATCTATCTTTCTTCCTTAATTTTTAAGACAAAAACCAGAAAATCATGAATTTCAACAAAAATCTTAATTTGTGAGATCCAGAAGACTGTTTCTATTAAATAATTATGAAAAAGGAATCTAATTATAAATTTTTAAGTCTCTAGCTCTTTTCTGTTGCGCCAATGATTTTTACAGAAAAACGTCCAAATTTCGAAAATGGTTAAAGTTATTGAACTGATATTCAACACATATTAATTTAGTATTACTCCTGACATGCTAGAACCGTTTTAGGTTATTTACTTGATTTTTAAAGTATTGCGCAACATTTATGGCGTCAGAGCTAGTTACAGCGGACTGGCTGGCACACAATGGAAAGACTGATGTGAATTTACTACGGCGTGAGTAGGCTGCTTCCCTACAATTGGATTGAACTTATTCCAGTTATTTAGTCTGTGTATTGAACTGTTGTTTTGTAAATGGGTTAACAAAATTTGAAAGGAAATATTGAATTCAAACAACGAACAGTTCTTGTTACAACCTTCAGAACTTGTAAGAGTTTCACGTTGGCCACTAAGATCTGCCAACGTTAGTGCAAAGGATTTATGTCTGTGGGCATAGATGAAAAGTAAAGTCTACGGAGAAAACATTTAATACAAGAGATGGATTATATGTGTATGTTATGGAAAGTGCTTTTTTCGCAAAAGTTGAATAACAACAGAAGGCGATGGAGATATTTTCAGTATTAAATGTTTTAAGTATGGTTATATTTTGGGAAATAAAATAACAGGCCACTGAATGAAACACAGAAAATGCTAAAAGGTGTACGATCAGTGAAGGAAAATTGAATTAACAGTGAGTCGCGAAACTTTCCCGCCAGTTTTTCTCGGCGAGCACGGAAATAAGTGTGGCTAGCATTATCAAACGGTAACTGTTTCAACAAAATGGTGGTCTACTTATAATTGTTTTGTGTGGTTTCATTTATCCATAAAATTCACACAGGTGTAAATCTGCAGCTATGAAGAATTAGACACACTGATAAGAGCGTGTCATTTATTACTACCGTCATCTGAAATACTGAGCACTGTTTCTAGAACAACCTATACAATTATACTTAGTGTGTCATCGTGTTTCAGCTGTTTGTGTAAGGTATTTCCTGAGGCAGATATTAGGGATCAGCCCAGCATTTGCCTCAACGAGGGTGGGAAAACCGCCTAAAAATCGTACGCAGGCCAGTGCGCCATCCACGGCCGTTAATCGACAGCGCCGATTCGATCGGAGTCTGGTTCACTTGCCTAGCTCGCGAGTCGAGGTGCGGCCCGCTACGCGACACAAGCAGGTCTTTGGTGATCAATATCAGTATCCGATAAAGCGGTGTGTGTTACATATGTGTTGATATCCAATGTCTCTGAATTTATACATGAGGTAGACAACACTATCTCGGAAGTAATCTTTCCCGCTTCATCTTCTAGGGCTTCATAGGTATACTAAAACCAGTTTCGCGATGAAATGGAGATTTCAGTACGGTAAAGGAGACGTGACGTAGTGATTAAGGTACCGTACTAGCACCGTGTAGAGAGATTTAGGTTTCTCGTGTTTTTCCTAAGTTCTTTAAGGCAAATGCTGGGCTGGTAAGTTTCAAAAGAAAACGACTGATTTCGTTTCACATACTTGTCCTATACGTGATTGTCCTTCGTCACTAATGACCTCATCGTCGACGGGACGTTAACCTCAAATGTTGCTCTTTTGGTTATCTACGCAAATAGCTTTTTAGCAGTACGCTGCGCGATGATAACACTCTGAAACACTCATTTATGAGCAATGGAAGCGGAAGCGAGTGTATTAGTACCGCAGCTACTTCTGGTGGCGCGTAAATATGGCCTGTATCGCTGTACCGGTACCGCAGACGGCATGTTTTTCTGGGCTCTTTTGTTAGAACGACGCTTGGAACATTGCCCGTTATTCGCGACGGCACTTGGATGCGACAGAGGTTATTCTCGAATGGCTAACGCTTTGAAGGCACAACCTTTCTAAACACCTTACCTTTCGTAACTAGCTACATGATTTGCTGTAGCTATAGCAGAGTTTTCGGTTTGTAAATACGATCTTGCCTTCGGTTTCTATCTATTGATGGGTATTTTTCTCTTAGTACCATAGCAGTAACACTGGAAAAGGTATGCCACTCAAGGTATTTTTACTTTTACTTTTTATTTTTACTTTTACTCTTCTTCAGGTGCAAGCAGCCACATATACTATAATTTGTGGGAAAGTAATTAAAACTTTGATAAAGGACTACAGAAAACAGCATAAAATATCCACTGTATGAGTAATCTTATGTTTGACACTTTTTAAATCTTTGCAGCTATCTGCAGTGTATATACTACCGGAAAAAAGTAGTACACCTGGAAATACGACGACAGTTTTGATCCCATGCCACATGGGAGTTAGCAGATATACTGATAATGGTTTCAACAGATAGCGTAGTGGCATGCTACCAGAGCGCCATCTGTGTCTACCCTTTAATAGGGAACACTCACAGCTAGAAGGCTCAATGTGGCGCAAACGTGTGAAGCAAGCAGGCACCAATGCTACGGAGACCCATTCGTGCTTCCTACAAACAGATGAGTGAGTGTAGACAAATTTCCGCTACCAGTCACAATGAAAGATTATTTATTCGTCACACGACCGGTTTCGGGCTTGTGCCCATCCTCAGGTGTTTATACATTCATGAATATGTTTATATTGCTGGTGATCACTGTAAAAACATAAAGAAAATTATTTGCTGTTGACTTAACAGATACAAGTGGAACAATTGTAAGTGACAAGGCAGCATTTGTCGAAAATACACTCCTGGAAATTGAAATAAGAACACCGTGAATTCATTGTCCCAGGAAGGGGAAACTTTATTGACACATTCCTGGGGTCAGATACATCACATGATCACACTGACAGAACCACAGGCACATAGACACAGGCAGCGGAGCATGCACAATGTCGGCACTAGTACAGTGTATATCCACCTTTCGCAGCAATGCAGGCTGCTATTCTCCCATGGAGACGATCGTAGAGATGCTGGATGTAGTCCTGTGGAACGGCTTGCCATGCCATTTCCACCTGGCGCCTCAGTTGGACCAGCGTTCGTGCTGGACGTGCAGACCGCGTGAGACGACGCTTCATCCAGTCCCAAACATGCTCAATGGGGGACAGATCCGGAGATCTTGCTGGCCAGGGTAGTTGACTTACACCTTCTAGAGCACGTTGGGTGGCACGGGATACATGCGGACGTGCATTGTCCTGTTGGAACAGCAAGTTCCCTTGCCGGTCTAGGAATGGTAGAACGATGGGTTCGATGACGGTTTGGATGTACCGTGCACTATTCAGTGTCCCCTCGACGATCACCAGTGGTGTACGGCCAGTATAGGAGATCGCTCCCCACACCATGATGCCGGGTGTTGGCCCTGTGTGCCTCGGTCGTATGCAGTCCTGATTGTGGCGCTCACCTGCACGGCGCCAAACACGTATACGACCATCATTGGCACCAAGGCGGAAGCGACTCTCATCGCTGAAGACTACACGTCTCCATTCGTCCCTCCATTCACGCCTGTCACGACACCACTGGAGGCGGGCTGCACGATGTTGGGGCGTGAGCGGAAGACGGCCTAACGGTGTGCGGGACTGTAGCTCAGCTTCATGGAGACGGTTGCGAATGGTCGTCGCCGATACCCCAGGAGCAACAGTGTCCCTAATTTGCTGGGAAGTGGCGGTGCGGTCCCCTACGGCACTGCGTAGGATCCTACGGTCTTAGCGTGCATCCGTGCGTCGCTGCGGTCCGGTCCCAGGTCGACGGGCACGTGCACCTTCCGCCGACCACTGGCGACAACATCGATGTACTGTGGAGACCTTACGCCCCACGTGTTGAGCAATTCGGCGGTACGTCCACCCGGCCTCCCGCATGCCCACTATACGCCCTCGCTCAAAGTCCGTCAACTGCACATACGGTTCACGTCCACGCTGTCGCGGCATGCTACCAGTGTTAAAGACTGCGATGGAGCTCCGTATGCCACGGCAAACTGGCTGACACTGACGGCGGCGGTGCACAAATGCTGCGCAGCTAGCGCCATTCGACGGCCAACACCGCGGTTCCTGGTGTGTCCGCTGTGCCGTGCGTGTGATCATTGCTCTCGCAGTGTCCGGAGCAAGTATGGTGGGTCTGACACACCGGTGTCAATGTGTTCTTTTTTCCATTTCCAGGAGTGTATATCTGTATTTACATAAAGATTTCGTGAACGGTTACATATATAGAAATGCGGTTTTCTGCAAATGTTAGAGCGTCAAGGGCACGTATGTTTTTGTGCGGTTAATGTTTTTATCGCTGTTATTAACGGAGACATTGAAGCAAATACGTTATCCTAAATGGAGCCGTGTACTTTTTATAACTACATTCGATAGCTGTTGAGACGACAATTACTGTGGCGTAGCGTTTTTTAATGTAGACGTTGAAAAGTGTCGTAAAAAATTTGAGAAATGTCCTAGATTTTGAGAGCACGGTGGCTGTAATCAGCCTTTTTTTAATTTTTATTTTTATTTCATTTTGTTCGGTATTGTTCGTTGTATTTGTTCGTGGCGGACGTCCGATGACACCCGTTCAGGTTGTTCGTTGATCTGTTCACTCAGTTTATTACAGAGGGTAGCTAAACCCTCTGACCAAACACGCTGAGCTACCGTGCCGGCTCCTTAGCGGTGCAAAAACCGCCAAGCAGAGCCATCGTGCTACGCAGTGTCGGAATGTCAACACATTTGCTTGTTTACTTGTCTACACTGCAGGCCGCTCTTCTGTGCTTCAACATTATTTACGTGCAGACATGTACACTAATGAGGAGAAGTTGGGTATACTACTTTTATATGATGAATGTAAAAGGAAATGCCGTGAAAACAGTACTGCGTTACAGGACTATCTATACGGATCGCTAATGTCCGACGCGATAGGCAATTGCAAGAATTATGAAGACGCTAGTGAGAAGAGGGTGCTTGAACGTCAGAAAGAGGACAAGAAAGAAGACTGCAACTGACGGAGAACACGGAGAAGCTGTTCTAGCTACGACGATAATGAATCCTCCCAGTGGTAAGAGACATATTGCCGAGGAATGTGGAATCAGCCACACGAGTGTAGTTCGCATCCTGCATCGACAGAATTTTCATCCCTATCATCTGTCACTACATCAGGCACCCGGCGACCGTGATTTCGAATGTCATACAGAAATTTGTTGGTTTTCCCTTCAGCAACTGAGAGACGACCGTAAGTTTTTCCAGCGTGTGCTCTTTACCGATGAAGAAACATTTACTAACCACTCTAATGTAAATTTACACCGCATGCACTACTGGGCAGACGAAAATCCACACTGGCTTCGTTAGATGCAACATCAACGGCCGTCTAGCGTAAAAGTATGGTGCGGCGTCATAGGTAGTTGAACATATCAAAAAAAGTGTTGCATCACCTCGGCTCCGAGAATCCGGAAGCTGTAAAAAGAATTGGAAGAGAGATCAACATAAACATGATTTCCGCCCTTTTTATTGCTCATGAAAACCTAATATTGCATATTGTACCACCATACAGCGAGACCTTCAGATGTGGTGATCCAGATTAGCGTACACAGCGATACCCAGTAGCACGTCTTCTTGCATTGATGCATCCCTGTATTCGTCGTGGCATACTATCCACAAGTTCATCAAGGCACTGTTGGTCCAGAATGTCCTCCTCAACGTCGATTCGGCGTAGATCCCTCAGAGTGGTTGGTGGGTCACGTCATCCATAAATAGCCCTTTTCAATCTATCCCTGTCATGTTCGATGGGTTCATGTCTGGAGAACATGCTGGCCACTCTAGTCGATGTCGTTATCCTGAAGGAAGTCATTCACAAGATGTGCACGGTGAGGGCGCGAATTGTCGTTCATGAAGACGAATGCCTCGCCAATATGCTGCCGATATGGTTGCACTATCGGTTGGAGGATGGCATTCACGTATCGTAGGGCCGTTACTTCGCCTTCCAAGACCACCAGCGGGGTACGTCGGCCCCACAAAAGCCACCCCAAAACATCAGGGAACCTCCACCTTGCTGCACTCGCTGGACAGTGTGTCTAAGGCGTTCAACCTGACCAGGTTGCATCCAAACAAGTCTCCGACGATTGTCTGGTTGAATGCATATGCGACACTTATCGGTGAAGAGAACGTGATGCCAATCCTGCGCGGTCCATTCGGCATGTTGTTGGGCCCATCTGTACCGCGCTGCATGCTGTCGTGGACGTCGGGAGTGAAGTTGCGCATCATGCAGCCTATTGCGCACAGTTTGAGTAGTAACACGACTTTCTGTGGCTGCAGAAAAGCATTATTCAACATGGTGGCGTTGCTGTCAGGGTGCCTCCGAGCCATAATCCGTAGGTAGCGGTCATCCACTGCAATATTAGCCCTCGGGCGGTCTGAGCGAGGCATGTCATCAACAGTTCCTGTTTCTCTGTATCTCCTCCATGTCCGAACAACGTTGCTTTTGTTCACTCCGAGACGCTTGGATACTTCCCTTGTTCAGGGCCCTACCTGGCACAAAATATATGTGGACACGACGGAACCGCTGTACTGACCGTCTAGGCATGGTTGAACTACAGACAACACGAGTCGTGTACCTCTTTCCTGGTGGAATGACTTGAACTGATCGGCTGTCGGACCCTCTCCGTCTAATAGGCGCTGCTCATGCATGGTTGTTTACATCTTTGGGCGGGTTTAGTGACATCTCTGGACAGGCAAAGGGACTGTGTCTGTGATACAATATCCACAGTCAACATCTGTCTTCAGGAGTTCTGGGAACCGGGGTGATGCAAAACTTTTCTTGTTGTGTGTGCATTGTGGGACCTTACTTCATCTCAAGAGCTCTAAATGGACATTCGTAGGCACACTTTTCGACAAATCATCTGCTGGTTTTTCTAGAAGAGGTACCCGGATTTGACTCCTCTTGATTTATTTCTTTGGGGATCTTCCAAAGATGCAGTTTGTGAGGAAGCACCAAATACGCCAGACGATATGTGTCGTCGAATGGCCAGCGCATGCTCTACCATATCGTCCAGTGTAATTACATCTGTTCATCGTTCTTTCAAACGGCGATTTCAAATGTGCATTTCAGTCCATAGTCAACAGTTTGAACACATGCTTAAATAGAGTGTAAAGTTATTTTTTTGGGAGAAAAAATGTTTGTGATGTGGTTTGGGTGGTTATCAAATCTTTGTTAGTAAATTGTTTATTTCATATACGTGTGTACGAAACGGCATTCCAATGTCAATCAAGTCGACAGCGTGTATTTCACGCTGGAAACACTGTCGTTACGCGCTTAAGTTCAGCATGAGACGACTCTCGTTAAGAATATTTATTTTGCGGTGTGCAGGTGGTATCAAAGTATTTTTAATAAAATGTTCAGTTCAAGGAATGTATTCCATATGATGTAATTTATAGCAGTGTAGGTAGGGACAGTTGACCAACAGCACGTATTTTACCTCTACGAAGAAAACAGCCACTTACAGAAACGATAGATCAGATCTTCTTTCTAATGTTTAGATATTTAATACAGTTGCTTTTTGTAAGACCTCTTTATTTTTGAAGAATGAACAGTTGACTTCTCTGTTTCAGCTCACGTAAATATAGGAAGATACACAAATGTGAAATAGCTTTCCTAAGCCGTTTGTGATACGCTAGATTTTAGCCTATGTCGTGTTTCCATATACAACATTCGCAGTTGAACCTGCATCTAGGTCGAAAGTTGGTTCAAGGGGAAATAAAGCTTTATTCTCGTAGCGCAGTCCTACCTTAAGGTATACAACTATCCAGCGTGGTCTTAGACGCCTGCTTAGCCCTGTTCTCGCCCCTAATGCTCATTCCGGCCACTATGCCCGCAAATTTTAGGACATTTCTCGAATATTTTTACGACAGGTTTCAATGTCAACGTTAATAAACGCTATAGCACTGTAACTGTTTTCTCAAGACTTATCGAATGCAGTTATAAAAATTATACGGTTCCATTTAAGAAAACGTACTTGCTTCGATATCTTCGTCAATAACAGCGATAAAAACATTAAACACACAAAAACATACGTGCCCCTCGACGCTCTAACATTTGCCGAAAACCGCATTTCTGTATGTGTAACTGTTCACGAAATAAAAGGGGTGTTACGTCTTACGTGACTTACCCATACGTGCAGATGTTTTTATTGGTGACTGAGGATGGTGTACTGAACAATATTACATCAGTATTTACTTCATTTGGAGACTAATAATTATTTCGATTAGGAGCAGTATGTTTTTAGTATGGCTAGTGCTTCCAGGTACATATGGCAAGAGCAAGCACACTGGACTCGCATTCGGGAGGACGACGGTTCAATCCCGCGTCCGGCCATCCTGATTTAGGTTTTCCGTGATTCCCCTAGATCGCTCCTGACAAATGCTGGGATGGTTCCTTTGAAAGGGCACGGCCGACTTCCTTCCCCATCCTTCCCAAATCCGATGAGATCGATGACCAAGCTGTTTGGTCTGTTTCCACAAACAACCCCACCCAAGAGCAAGCCATTAACGCTTATATTCTCACAGGCAGCAGTTCAGGTGTTGAAGTGTAGATGAGTGGACACAAAATATATATACAGTATATACAGGGTGTAATATATTCTTTCTGGACTACCCTTGGTCGTCCATAATGTAAATAATGTTTTGGCAGAACCAAATAAAGAAGAAAGATATGAATGCAAAACTTTATTTACAAAGTTACAATACCTTACTTTATCTTTCAATGAAGTCCCCATAGCTGACAAGATATTTACTGTAAAGTGAAGCAATTTTTCTGTTTGCATGTTGTACTCCTCTATGGCCAAAAATCTGAGCCACGACGTCACTGATTGTTTGAGGCCTTCATCCTTTGCTGTTTTCCACCCAAAACTTCCTTCCGGTTCGGGAATAAGTGAAAATCACTTGGTGGCATGTCAGGGCTGTAAGTAGGATGTCTAAAAATTCCCCACTTAAGACGCTGAAGTTCTTGTTGTGTTCGTGCTGATGGAAGTGGCCTCGCATTGTCATGAATCAAAAAAACCCTTGCCAACAACATTCCTCGTATCTTACTCGTAAGAGACGTGGCTTGCCATGAAGAGCAACAAAACAGGACGTAGAATATCGTCGACGTACTGCTGTGCTGTAAGGGAACTGTGCGCATGGCAACCAAAGGGGTCCCGCTGTGAAGTGATTCGGTACCCCAGATCGTCACTCCTGGTTTTCGGGCCATAAGGCGGGCGACTGTCATGTTGGTATCCCATTACTGTCCGAGGCGTCTCCAGACACCTCACCATTGGTCATAGACGCTCAGTTCCAAGTGGAACTCATCACTGAAGACAATTCTGCTTCAGCCAGTTAGATTCCAGACCGAAGATATGTCTGCAGACGACCCAGTCATCGGTGGGACACCAGCCCGACTGTGGCCCTTCAAACATTCCTTCAACCAGAGGTGACGGTCTGCGGTGCTATTTATTTTTATAGCAGGGCCCCGTCGGTTGACATCCACGGCACCCTTACAGCACCCCAGCGGTATGTCGACGATATTCTATGCCCCGTTTTCTTGCCCTTCTAGGGTCCGTTCAAAGCCATTCGACGAAATTTAGAAGTGATCTGAAGCAGCAAAGAGTACTTATGCTTTCACAGCCTTCCTGCTTTCCACCCTCCTGTGGCATGATCGTGTGGGAGTGCAACATGTGTGTGCATAAAACGGCAAAGGGCCCGTCAAGACCTGCACACTTGTCCACATCGTCTGTGCTACCCAGGCACCTATGTTGAGCAAAAATGGTTCAAATGGCTCTGAGCACTATGGGACTTAAAATCTGAGGTCATCAGGCCCCTAGAACTTAGAACTACTTAATCCTAACTAACCTAAGGACATCACACACATCCATGCCCGAGGCAGGATTCGAACCTGAGACCGCAGCGGTCGCACGGTTCCGGACTGAAGCGCCTAGAACCGCTCGACCCCCGTGAACGGCTGTGTTGAGCACATAACACATATACTGGGTGATCAAAAAGTCAGTTTAAATTTGAAAACTTAATAAACCGCTGAATAATGTAGATAGAGAGGTAAAAATTGACACACATCCTTGGAATGATATGGGGTTTTATTAGAAAAAAAAAAACAAATTTCACAAAATGTCCGACAGATGGCGCTGGACAGCAAAACTACTACCGTGACGGGTGAGAGGTACGCCGATATGTTACAGAATCGCATCATCCCCAGCAAATGGCTAAAAAATGGTTCAAATGGCTCTGAGCACTATGGGACTTAACATCTATGGTCATCAGTCCCCTAGAACTTAGAACTACTTAAACCTAACTAACCTAAGGACAGCACACAACACCCAGCCATCACGAGGCAGAGAAAATCCCTGACCCCGCCGGGAATCGAACCCGGGAACCCGGGCGTGGGAAGCGAGAACGCTACCGCACGGCCACGAGATGCGGGCATCATCCCCAGCCTGGCTGATAAACACCTACTGGAACGTGCGATGTTTATGCAGGATGGCGCTCCACACCATATTGCTAGACGCGTGAAAGACCTCTTGCGCGCGTCGTTTGGTGATGATCGTGTGCTCAGCCGCCACTTTCGTCATGCTTGCCCTCCCAGGTCCCCAGACCTCAGTCCGTGCGATTATTGGCTTTGGGGTTACCTGAAGTCGCAAGTGTATCGTGATCGACCGACATCTCTAGGGATGCTGAAAGACAACATCCAACGCCAATGCCTCACCATAACTCCGGACATGCCTTACAGTGCTGTTCACAACATTATTCCTCGACTACAGCTATTGTTGAGGAGTGATGGTGGACATATTGAGCATTTCCTGTAATGAACATCATCTTAGCATAACAAAGTAAGACAAAGCAAATTATTGCTATTCTGATCAGATGAAGCGCCATTTGTCGGACATTTTTTGAACTTTTGTATTTTTTTGGTTCTAATAAAACCCCATGTCATTCCAAGCATGTGTGTCAATTTGTACTTCCCTATCTACATTATTCCGTGATTTATTCAGTTTTCAAATTTATACTGACTTTTTGATCACCTGGTACTTAACAGAAACTTCTACACCTATTCAGCCTGGTGGTTACTCTAGCGCCTGAAGGGGGGGCAAACCCACGTAAGGCGTGTGAAAGGGTTGCCTAACCCTCAGGCATTAGAGCAGCCACCAGACTGATTTCATGTCGAAATTTCTTAAGGTACGTTTCTTACGAGCTCATCAAAGGTGCGTGTGTGACACCGCATATACTGTGGAGATGCGGGAGTCTGCCAAGGACCCTTTGCCGTTTTATTCACGCACTTGTTGCACTACCGCGTGATCACAATATAGGAGGGTGGGAACAGTAGGGCTGGAAAAGCATGAGTGCCCTTTGCCGCACCGAATCACGATCAGATTTCGTCGAAAGGGTTTCAACGGTCCATAGTGGTTCCTACCTCTACATGAGAGCCAAAATTTCGCTCGCGTTACACTTAAAAGTGGTGCGACTGCGTCTAATAGAGATGCAGCACCACAATGCCCTTAGAATAGGTTTGGAACGTCCGAGTGTCTCAGCAGTGTCACAGGTGGACAAGAACATCTTCCTGTTGCTCATCGCACTGGGAAGTGTTTTCAGCAGCTAAATGTGTGGGCATCAACGGCCCAGTGAAAGGGGTGGTTTCATGGACGCTATTTATGCCACCTCCTGAGGCTTTCTCGTGTCGGCTCTGAGCGGCAGTGTGGCTGATATGTTTTCCTTCGTCACCCATAAGAAAATCGCATGATTTCAATGCTCAGTGTCACGGTCCTGACCTCCATTGCAGAGATCTCAAAAGAAGGGGTGAAAAGTGGCTAAGAGGGGCTGTGACGACCTTCGCATCGTGTGAAACGTTCACCGTGTTGTTGTACAGAATTTTGGTGAAATTCTGTGCCAGTGTGAGAGCATGAGCCCACCTTACAGCACACATGAACTTCTGAGCTGGGGACTACTTTTCGCACGTGTCCACACCTTCTGTTTGTAGCATTGCCTAGAGCGATATGCACAGCTGTATAATACCGAGAGCTTACGACACATGAATAGTCAGCTAATATATGGATTCCTCCTACTGACATCACGCGGAAAGACCATGGGGATAAAATTGGAGAGATTCTTGCGCACACAGAGGTTTACTAACAATCGTTCTTCCTAAGAAATATTCGCGCCTGACGTAAAAAAAAGTGGGGAAATGATAGTGGTGTGGCTCTGAGCACTATGCGACTTAACTTCTGAGGTCATCAGTCGCCTAGAACTTAGAACTAATTAAAACTAACTAACACATCCATGCCCGAGGCAGGATTCGAACCTGCGATGGTAGCGATCGCTCGGCTCCAGACTGCAGCGCCTAGAACCGCACGGCCACTCCGGCCGGCGCTGTAGTGATGTATATAGTGCTCTGTATCACACACCTTAATGTAGCTTGTGAAGTATATATGTAGATGAAATAATGTGTTAATCACAGTTTATGAAATGTCTTTGTTGATGTTCGCGTTTCGTAATCAGTGCCATGTTGTGGTTTCATCTGTTTTGTTATGTGTCAGCAGTAGTGCCAAACAAATCCTACGTAAAAAAAATTATTTTCACGTATTTAATAGCGAAAAGAATATTATTTACTCATTCTGTTAACGGCGTCAGGTGGTACTACAGAACCTAATCGCTTCTGGAGAATAATTTTTTTTAGTTTCCAGTTCCTATAAGACATAATAACAAAAATTGCTACGACAGCTTCTTAAAAGAAGGGCCCCGTAAATTATTCCCCCGGTATTTATATCTGATTTTCAAGTTGCAATCGGTAGCTAATTGGCCTTTACGTTTGTTAATTCAGGTCCCCGTCACAGTGGTAGCAACCGGCGCTAGCGCCAACGCCGGCGCAGTCACGTCTGTGATGCGCGAGCTTGCCCTATGGTTACAAGCTGAAGAGACTTTCCGCGTTAGCAGGCGTCTTCTGCCTGTCACCAGTCTAATGGAGAATTGGCAACATTGCAGCATACATTTGACAGCAATGTGTCCTTCGAATTACACTCCTGGAAATGGAAAAAAGAACACATTGACACCGGTGTGTCAGACCCACCATACTTGCTCCGGACACTGCGAGAGGGCTGTACAAGCAATGATCACATGCACGGCACAGCGGACACACCAGGAACCGCGGTGTTGGCCGTCGAATGGCGCTAGCTGCGCAGCATTTGTGCACCGCCGCCGTCAGTGTCAGCCAGTTTGCCGTGGCATACGGAGCTCCATCGCAGTCTTTAACACTGGTAGCATGCCGCGACAGCGTGGACGTGAACCGTATGTGCAGTTGACGGACTTTGAGCGAGGGCGTATAGTGGGCATGCGGGAGGCCGGGTGGACGTACCGCCGAATTGCTCAACATGTGGGGCGTGAGGTCTCCACAGTACATCGATGTTGTCGCCAGTGGTCGGCGGAAGGTGCACGTGCCCGTCGACCTGGGACCGGACCGCAGCGACGCACGGATGCACGCCAAGACCGTAGGATCCTACGCAGTGCCGTAGGGGACCGCACCGCCACTTCCCAGCAAATTAGGGACACTGTTGCTCCTTGGGTATCGGCGAGGACCATTCGCAACCGTCTCCATGAAGCTGGGCTACGGTCCCGCACACCGTTAGGCCGTCTTCCGCTCACGCCCCAACATCGTGCAGCCCGCCTCCAGTGGTGTCGCGACAGGCGTGAATGGAGGGACGAATGGAGACGTGTCGTCTTCAGCGATGAGAGTCGCTTCTGCCTTGGTGCCAATGATGGTCGTATGCGTGTTTGGCGCCGTGCAGGTGAGCGCCACAATCAGGACTGCATACGACCGAGGCACACAGGGCCAACACCCGGCATCATGGTGTGGGGAGCGATCTCCTACACTGGCCGTACACCACTGGTGATCGTCGAGGGGACACTGAATAGTGCACGGCACATCCAAACCGTCATCGAACCCATCGTTCTACCATTCCTAGACCGGCAAGGGAACTTGCTGTTCCAACAGGACAATGCACGTCCGCATGTATCCCGTGCCACCCAACGTGCTCTAGAAGGTGTAAGTCAGCTACCCTGGCCAGCAAGATCTCCGGATCTGTCCCCCATTGAGCATGTTTGGGACTGGATGAAGCGTCGTCTCACGTGGTCTGCACGTCCAGCACGAACGCTGGTCCAACTGAGGCGCCAGGTGGAAATGGCATGGCAAGCCGTTCCACAGGACTACATCCAGCATCTCTACGATCGTCTCCATGGGAGAATAGCAGCCTGCATTGCTGCGAAAGGTGGATATACACTGTACTAGTGCCGACATTGTGCACGCTCTCTTGCCTGTGTCTATGTGCCTTTGGTTCTGTCAGTGTGATCATGTGATGTATCTGACCCCAGGAATGTGTCAATAAAGTTTCCCCTTCCTGGGACAATGAATTCACGGTGTTCTTATTTCAATTTCCAGGAGTGTACTTCCTGGATTGGTGCTGAAGTTTCCTTCTAAATTCACTCACTAATATCTTATCATTCTCATTAAAAATCCTGAGTTATTCTCGCTTAGAGGATGATATAGAAAGTATCAAATGAATAATTTTGATTCCAGGAAACTCGTTTCAACAGAAACTGCAGTTGGTTTCGCGATTTACGGCGCTGTTTAGCTGACGAATCTACGATTGAGGCGACAACGAGGGACGGCCTGTTGCAGATGGCTGCTAACGTAAGGGTAAAGGGTTTGGACACGAAATTGCGCACTGCGCTTGCTGTCAGTTCAAATACTGGTGGTGACAATACGTTTTCCTCCTCTGTAAAATAGAATCTCGAAGGCAGATCAACAATCAGTAAAGTCATCGAATGAAAACCTCTCCGCCATCATATCATTACCTCTATTCTCTAGTCCGTGGATGCATAGACACAACATTTACAGAATTGCACACATGTTAATCCCTTTTTTCCTGCTTCTGTCAATAATATTGACTGAAGTGTGGCACTGAATGTTTTTAACTTTCTCTTGCTAATTCGTAATGATTTGGGGTATTTTGCCTTAAGAAGGCAGACTTTTTTGTACTTTTATCGTGATAAGTTGTAATCAATTTTTATTACTATATTGCATACTGCGTATGGTCTTTTCGGTAGTTTATTAAACACGACACACAAAATTGAGGGAGATATTAATCAGCAGCAATGTAACTCCCATATGATTCACAACAGTCTGACCAAGTCCTCTGTAAAGTATACACTTCACATTTAACGGCAGACATCAACATCCCTGCGTTTTGAACAGTGATTTACCTCTAGATTTCGCATTTTACGAGCATCGTTGCTAAGCGCAAATAAATAAAGAAAAGCAACACGATTTCTGCTCTCAAATAAAGGTCTCAGCAATTAATTTAATTTTAATGTGATTAACGAAGAATTGGAGATTTGCTATATTAAATAGAAAAGTATTTCCTATATATGGAAGGAACTACGTAATTACTATATTTGGGCAGATGGTTCTAAAAATGATCAAAGAGCATATACCTTTCCTTCAATCACATGTGTAGTAGCAGCATAATGAAGATAATAATAGCAGTCATGACAGTAATCATTGAATTATCTGGTAACCTCACACGCTGCAGTTGTATTTCTCGAACTAAAACATTAGTTGTCACAGAAAGAATTACATATTGGCATCAAATCGGAGCTACGAAGACTAGAAAGGTCCTTATATCACGCAGTCATGAGATTAGAATAATACCCGCATTAGAAACTAGCAGGTAATTAACCAGTTAATCGAGAGCTGGATTTTTTCACAACTTCTAGGCGCATCGTCGGACACAACACAATCAGGACGTTGCCAAGTGTAAATTGCAGTGGTCTGCTGGGTTGATCGCAGTTCGATAATTGCGGGGTATAGGTTCGATTCTCACTAATGGTGCCCATTTTTAACATTCACGAAGAGATCTAATTCCCCTATGGTAACGACAAGTCCAGAACGTTAGGTCGCATAGTGGTTCAGAATCCGCATTAAACACAATATCCCTTCACTACCAACAACGTCAGAGCCTGTTTAAATGGCGCCACAACAAAGGCGGCAGCCGCCGAAGGCGCAAACTCTGTAGCCAGTAAACTAGCCCTAAAAAGTTTATTTTATTTATTTTAGGAATGTTTATTTCGTTCACAGTGTTCGCATTTAATTTGAACTTGAGACGTTGAAATTTTTGGTCCTCGACTGCAATTTGAAATCGAATCTCTAGGAATGGAGCGTATCTGGGTTGTAATCCTGGTCCAGCACAAACATATTCATAATTTCATTTTACACGCTAGCGTGTGCACACTGACCTACTACCGAAAAATAATTTGTATATTTAATGTCTGTTCATGAATAGTCAACAATAACGATAGGTACCGTTATTTCTGGTGAAACATGCGAGCATCTCACTACTGGTGAGCAAGCAGTTGATACTTAACGTCTATTTATGGATGGGAAACAACGACAGTAAGTGCCGGGTTTGATTCCCGGGCAAGCAAAACAAATTGTAACCTCATCTCATATTGATACAGCTCGCTGTTGGTAAATAAATTCGATTTCTAACATCTGATTTTACTTAGTTAACAATCCGATGACCTGCTGGGGTAGAAAATCCCGTCACAACGTTTTAAATCATAGCATTCCAATTTTCAGCACATGCATACCTGGTTACTTGTGAAGGAGAGTATATTAAACGTCTTTCGTGGTTAGTTAACAGGGAATTAATTTCGTCAATTCGTTTCAGGTTCAGATGTGTTAACTAATACTGGTGATGTGGCCGAGCGGTTTTCGCCGCTTCAGTCTGGAAACGGGCGACCGCTACGGTCGCAGGTTCGAATAATGCCTCGGGCATCGATGTGTGTGATGTCCTTAGGTTAGTTAGGTTTAAGTAGTTCTAAGTTCTAGGGGATTGATGACCTCAGATGTTAAGTCCCGTAGTGCTCAGAGCCATTTGAAAACCTTTATAATTCACGTCTCTTTACGGCTAGTCACCATTGATGATCGTTGCCTTGATCAAGTCCCGGGCAGGAGCGAAAGTGAATTTTAGTTAGTAGTCGCTATGTCTGCTAGGTTTCTGTCCAGATCCAGAACAAAAAATTTCGTCATGTCATTTATAGTTCAAACATGTGGGCAAAAAATTAAAAAAAATGGTTCAAATGGCTCTGAGCACTATGGGACTTAACTTCTGAGGTCATCAGTCCCCTAGAACTTAGAACTACTTAAACCTAACTAACCTAAGGACATCACACACATCCTTGGCCGAGGCAGGATTCGGACCTGCGGCCGTAGCGATCGCGCGGTTCCAGACTGTAGCGCCTAGAACCGCTCGGCCACCCTGGCCGGCGGCAAATAATTCTTCATGAATAAGTAGTACAGTGACGTTACTGATTATACTCCATTAATATTGCGGTTTCTAAAGAGCGTTTACCGCTGTTTATGGCGTTTTCTTTAACTAGTTCCTTTAACGACCAGTTTATGCAAAAACCAATCGTCACTGGGGCATTTAGCAGGTGCGGGAAAACCTTATACAGAGGAAAAATACTTCGAACTGTCATAGACCTTTATTAGTGCAGACATTGTCTCAGAATATCTTGTTCATGCAAACATTTACTTTGTTTGAGGATTGCTACATAGTTTATGTGCCATAGTTAGTTGTTTCAGATTGTAATGAGATGCTAACACTTTTGGAAATCATTGTAACCTGCACAAGCGTTAGGGACTAACTCATCACTAATTACGTGTTTTTCTAGTGTTTGCAGTATCATGGTGTGATGTTACATCGCACTGATTGCCTTGAAGAACAGTGTTGTCTAGTGGTCTCTCATGGTATCCATTTTGTATAGTCGAACGTCTGTACCGCAAAGCGATTAGAGGACCCGCTAGACAGCTACGTTATGTTTGTTGCATACAAATCCGTCGGATCACAATTCAGGTCGTTCGGATATTTTTGCGCACGATAGTACATGCTCAGTCAAAGTGGCAACAGTCTCACCCCCTATAGCTGAACGTGTGTCTAGCATTTTGCGTTATTTCCCGCTGCCGGTGACAAGGACAACAAAAAATAGGTAAACTGGAAATCTGACACATAAACAGTAATTACACGCTAACATTTTTGCCGTATCATCACCCAGCGGGACTCAGAATATTTCTGTGCCAAATACTCATATCGTATGTTGGTACTACACGTGAATGACACAACCTTGGTGCAAGGCAGCTCATGCCCTGACAGGTTACAAAACTTACACCGAACTGGTGTTAAGTAAATTTCGCTAACACTCGTATTCCATCTAGAAAATGACAAATCCACAGGCTCTTGTGGTTTTAAAAATGACACTTTAATGGTGCTACTGATGTCTCTGCAATTTTCCATGGCCCAGAACAGGTATTCATATATACTGAAAAGGTCTTGAGCAAAGAAAAAGGACGGAGCGAGATGGCGCAGTGGATAGCACACTGAATTCGTATTCAGGAGGTCGACGTTAAAAAACCCGCGTCCGGCCATCCTGATTTAGGTTTCCCGTGATTTCCCTAAATCGTTCCAAGCAAATGCTTGGATGGTTCCTTTGAAAGAGCACAGCTGACTTCCTTCCCCAGCCTTCCCTAATCCGATGGGACTGATGACCTCGCTGTTTGGTCTCCTCCCCCAAATCAACAAATGAAGAAAAAAATCAGTCACCATGAAACACTGTGCTGCTACTGGCAGAAGATGGTCGACGCCGTAGAGGTAGCTTCACTACCACCGAAATCGAAGTGACCACCAATTCTGACTCCAGTGTTGCGACCTGGAGAACTGGGGTCACGTTGTGACCAGGAGGCTGAGAGCTGAATGTGGGTGAGTGGTGCCCCCCAGAGGAGCCAGTGACTCATCGATATCTGCAATAACATATATTTATCGTGTAAAGTGTGCACAGTTGTACGAGTATATGTCTTCAGCGCAGTCGGTGGACTGGCGTGAAGTGCCTGAAGAAGTGTTCATGCCTTACGAGTGGGTCATGTTGTCGCCCCGCCGGTCATACCCAAAGCCACGTGCTGTGGTAGTGGGGGCGAAGGGACGGACAAGGAGGTGTCGCCTGCCAAGCGTTTCACGATACGGTGTAACCCCCTCGTCAGTGCTCTCGAAGGCAACCCATCACGCTCTCAAGTGGAAATTACCAACTGTGGTTAAGGCTGTTAGTTGTTGTGAAGAGTAGACCCCGGTCATCCACCTCGGATAGACGGAGACTGCAGCAGATGCTCGCGAGTCGGCCAAGAGTCTGCACGAACTCACCCCGCTTGGTCAGTGAAGAGATGGCAGCATGCAGATCATCCACGACGACCTGTAGTGGATGAAGGCTGGCCACACACTAGTCTCTTCATCTGTGATGACCCAGTACACAGCAACAGCAGACCGTGGCTTTGGTGTGAAACTGGCTGCATACCAGTATTGAAGTCAGCAAGCAGATCAACATCGATCAGCGTGTCATGATTCCACTGAAACTCAATAGACTGTCATTCTCTCTGGCTCTAGCGACACTGACAGAATAGCAGCACTATTGTATATGCCTTTGAGCCACGAAAGCCTTGTTACTTGAAGAGTTGAGCCCATGCCTATGACTTGGTGACTCTAGGTGTAAAAGCGCATTTGCCCTCGTTTATCGGTCCCGTCAGCACTCTGCCTCGCTGTGGTAATTCAGTGACTATTCCGAGTCGCCGAGCTCGGATCTTTCCGCAGAATTTTGGTTTTTCACTGGTGCTTGGGCGTTGAAGTTAGATAGTATTACCTCACAGTGCGTTGTCATGTAGTACGGCAACGTTTGCATTTCTGCCTGTCACAGTCTGAGGTTGTGTGGCAATGCTTGACTCTTGCCCTGACGTCTGTTACACTGGCGGCAAGCCTTCGTGACATACCGATTGGCACACTGGCACGGGGATAACTTTCTCTGTTCTCAGCTTGCCTGTCAGGACTTTAAAATATTTAAACATTTACAATAAAACTATTCTGCTGCACAACAGTATAGTTAAATATAGATTAGTATTCTGCTATTATTAAGATCATATAGTGGAGAAATTTCAAGTTGTGTTGTGATTTCATATTTTTCACACTTCATTTACACAATTTAAACTGCTAGCAGCAGTTGTTCCTTAAGCATTTCAGTGTTACATCAAATCACTAAATTCTCATGCTGATCAGCTTGATACTTGATACCCCATTCTTACATTTCCCACATTTAGTTTGGCGGTGAAAATTCGGAAAAAATCCAGTGTGTATTCTCTAGGGAGTCGCAAGGGAGTCCACAGAGCTACCTCAGAATAGGATACCATGAGATATCATAAGATGAAAACTAAGAAAATTAAAAAAGAACTCTAATTTCAGTGTCAATGGTGGTGGAGAAAATTGTGAGAGTGAAAACAGCAATATCTAGTTCCTGAGTTTCTGTGTGAAACTTACCAGAAAGAGTTTCAACCCGTCTTCTGTCATATAAATTGAAAATGTTCAACTTCACTGACTGAACCACTTGCGATACTAAAGTGTCGCTTTTACAAGCCCTCTGCATTAAAGACTATACACTGATGAACCAAAACGTTATGACCAGCTGCTGAATATCTGAAATAACAATGAAATGAATACCCCTAGTTACATACAGGCGTTGATATAAGTCAACGGGGGACAGTTGAAAATGTGTGCCCCAACCGGGACTCGAAACCGGGATCTCCTATTTACATGGCAGACGCTCTATCCATCTGAGCCACTTTCCCTAATGTCATTTTTTTCCTATGAGGAGTATTTAAACCGTTAGAGGAAGATTTCTCTGGCGGCAAATTAATTAAACCAACAAACACTTTTCCATTTTTTTATGACCAAGAGACAACACATTAACACGACCCAATTTCAATTACAGTAGATTTTCTAAAATGCCTCATTGACACGTAAACAAAGGTTACACCGTCGGATCACGTTCTGTCTGACACGGGCAAAAACCCCAGAAGTATCCTGAATTGTTCCTGCTGCTGCTACTATCCAGGCAACCAGATCCTCTTCTGATGCAACAGGGGCTGCGTAAACAAGGTTGCGCATCTCTCCCCACACAAAAAAAGTCCAGAGGGGACATATCTGGGGATCGAGCAGGCCATGGTACAGGACCACCTCTGCCAATCCACGTTTCTGGGAACCGTCGGTCCAGGAATCGACGCACACGACGACTGGAATGTGCCGGCGTCCCGTCATGTTGGAACCACATGCCTTGTCTTGTAGGGAGCGGGACGTCTTCCAGCAATTTTGGCAATGCTCTGGCGAGAAAATTGTAATAGTACCTGCCATTTAATGGCCTAGGTAGCAGATACGGCCCAATTAAACAGTCCCCAACAACACCGACCCACACATTAACGAAGAACCGCACTTGATGAGCCCTAGTAACTGTGGCATGTGGGTTACCCTCGCCCCAAACATGCGAATTGTGCATGTTGAAGACTCCATCACGCCCGAACGTTGCTTCATCGGTAAACAACACAGAGGATGGAAATGTAGGATGCATTTCACACTGTTCCAGGTACCACTGCGAAAACTGTGCTCTGGATGGATAATCAACTGGTTCCAGGTCGTGGGCACGCTGTAAGTGAAATGGACGTAACAACTGCTCTCGAAGGACTGTTCTTACATTCGTCCGATTCGTCCCCATGTTACGTACAATTGCACGAGTGCTGATTGAAGGATCCCGCTCCACATGCTGCAAGACAGCTTCCTCAAATTGCAGCGTTCTTACCGTGTGACGGCGTCCCTGTCCAGGTAATCTGCTAAATGACCCGGTCTCACGCAGACATTGGTACACAGCAGCAAAGGTCGTATGATGCAGGATACGGCGATTAGGATATTGTTGTTGATAAACCCGCTGTGCAGCTCGTCCGTTGTGGTGCGCTACGTAGTACGCACCAACCATGTCAGTGTTCTCACTCCAGGTGTATCGCTCCATTAGTGAACAGAGACAATGCACTACTACACTGGTGGACAGCATTTGCCTACAACTGAAGAGCGTAATACGCCCTCCAACAACTGAAGATCGTAATACGGCCTCTAACAACTGAAGAGTGTAATACGGCCTCCACCGGTTTAAATAATTCTCATAGGAAAAAATGACATTAGGGAAAAATATTTGTTTTGATGTCCCCTACAACCTCCCAGAGTTTGTCGGTTTAAATACTTTTCACCTTGTATGTATATGCTTAATATCTGGTTTGTCCGTCTTTGGAACCAAATACGTCAGTTATTCTGCGTATCAGGAGTCCGATAGTTTCTTAGTAGGTTTATGGATGTATGTGGCAGCAGATGTCCACGCACAGATCATGTACTTCGCGTAAATAACCGGACGCTGATTTCCTTACATGGTGATGGTAGCCGATTGTGAACGAGATGGGTTCCATGGGACTTATATCAGGCGAATTCGGTTGCGGACACATCAACGTGAGTTCACTACAATACTCCTAAAACCAGTGTAGAACGGTTCTGTCTCCGAGACACGGACAATTACACTAATTATACTGCTAAAAGATGATATCGCGATTGGGAAGAAAATGGTTCAAATGGCTCTGAGCACTATGGGACTTAACATCTACGGTCATCAGTCCCCGAGAACTTAGAACTACTTAAACCTAACTAACCTAAGGACATCACACACATCCATGCCCGAGGCAGGATTCGAACCTGCGACCGTAGCAGTCGCGCGGCTCCGGACTGAGCGCCTAGAACCGCTAGACCACCGCGGCCGGCATTGGGGAAGACATCAAGCATGAAGGGATGCAGGTGGTTCGCAGCTGTCAGCGTGTCTTCGTTCACTACCACAGGTCCCATGCAAGGGCAGGAGAATGTCTCCCATAGGATAACACTACTCCTACCAGCCTGCGTCCGTTGTACGCTGCACGTTTCGAGCCGCCGTTCATCTCGATGACGGCGTTTGTGGAGACGACCAGCGACATAGAGTAGAAAAAATGTGATTCACCCAAAGAGCCGACGCGTTTCCATTGATAGACTGTCGAAACTCAATGGACTCGTGCTCATTGCAATCGTAACTGACGATGTCGATGTCGCACATGTGCGTGCACCAGCATTGTGCTCTTTAGGCAGGGATGCCACAGGTCACCATCTATCCTACTTTACAGGGTAGATAAGCCTCCGAACTCACCGTTCTGTGAAGTTTCATGGACGTCCAACCATTTGGCTACTAGTGGTACTTTCACTGTCCTTCTACCTCTTTCCGTAGACGCTCACGAGAATAGCACGTGAACTTTCGACTAGCTTCATCGTTTCCGAGATACTCGTTCACAATCTCTGCGTAATAATAATCTGCCCTTTGTCAAAATCGTTTATCTCAATGGATTTCTCCAGTTGCAGCCCATGTCTTCGCTAGGGTGATCCTCCGTACGTGTCTGCTCCACTTAAATTCTGTTACATCGAGTAATATATCTGTTCTCCTCAACTTCTCATTTAGTAGTGCAAGTGCTTCCAAAAGCAAAAGAATGAATTGCACTATTTGTTGGCAATCATGTGAGTCGAACAACAAACAACACACATGGAGATGTGTTACCTGACGCTTTAAAGACCCAGAAAAATTTTAATTTAAACTAGTGACTGTTGATCGGAAATCGTTATCAACTATTTTATGTACCTCTGACACATTGCTACCAATTCTTTTTTCTCTTACTGAGTGTCATAAGACGAGTCCTTCTTTCTTCTCTCAACAGTCTTTCATGTCAGACCATGTAGTTGTAATTTTTTTCTGGATGCTTCCTGTTTTCTCAGCATAATGCGTCATTGCAACCTGTCTTATGAAATCCTTTAGTACTACAGGAAAATTCTCGTACTGGGCCATGAGTGTCCTTAATATCTTGATACAGCTCCAGTTTCATTTTAATTCGTGGAGGTATGTATCGTCTATGCAACTAAATGAAGGCAGTTTGTTTGTTGCCACATGCGTTTCGCCTCATTTATTTGTGAAACATCATCAGTGGCCTAAAAGACATGTTTCTTTTTATACGTACAATAAACTTATTACGTAATAGATATAATATGCTGATATATTACATTTTGTCGTGTTTTTCTCTTGCTTTTTAGGTTAGAAGCAACTTTTGTAGCACAAGTTCAGTATTGTGAATGCATCGTTCGGTGTTACTTACGATTTCCAGCGCTGTTAACACATGTATGTGTTCCTGGAGATGTATTTGTTGGTCTTCATACTCCAGCTGGCCGGTTTCGTTTAGCTGCGTAGACGGTACATACATCCACGAATTTAGAGCAACTAAGGGAAAGACGGAAAACAGATAAAAATGACGTTCATTTTATTATTTGTGTACATAATTTGAAGTCACTTGCTCACCTCTATCTTTATATGCTTTCTAATCTCAGCAACTTCTGTAGGGATTTTGTTCGGGTTTTGACTAATAGATACAATGATTGATGAGCAAGGTTTGTGTGTGTAATTTATAAATATTTGGTGGAAACTGTCTGAATAATGAAGAATTAAAGTTCCTCGCCACTGTGAAAACGATGCCATTGCCACCTAGCAAATAGCTATCATTACTCGAGAGAGCAGCACTAACTCGGGAGAGCAGCAAGTGTGAACGTAACTGTATCTGGTGTAGTGTCTTGTGATGCCGGCACTGTAGCTCAGCGCGTTCGGTCAAAGGGCTGGCTGCCCTCTGTAATAAAAAAACTCGGTGAAGTATTCAACGATGAACTCCAAGGAATGTCATGTGACGTCTGTCCAGACCAAATGCCGAGAGCAATGACTAAAAAAATAAAAAGGAAAAAGAGTGGTGAACGGTGTGGCTGCAAACCAGAAGATTGTGCTCTGGCTAGGTCACTTTCTCTCACTCTGACTTTTAACCTAGCATTCACCTGTCAATGATGTGGGGATTCGTCAGAAACGAAATGTGGCTCGGATTTCACGTTACATTGTAGCTCCACTTTCGTGGTTGGATAACTGGTTAGCGACATGTAAGTCGCCCAAATGACATCCAGTCAACTGCAACCGTTTCGAAGCAACATGTGAATCCAAAACATGTAGTTTTCCATTTTTCATTCACAAAGTAAATGTTTTCCGAAAATCTACTTGAGCATGGGGTGTAGTTTCACTTCATTTACGGTCGTAAGAAGGAAGTTTTGCAGCTGCGCAGCAGAGGACTCAGCTTTCAGCTTTCTGCTCTCAGTGAGTGGCGCATAGATACGAACACGATCCTTTGCGTGGCGGGGCAAAATATTCTGCCACAAAGGGTTCGCGACACAAAACTGTGGCAGTGAGTCTCAACACTGTATCTGTGCGTGCTAAGCTTTACAATAGGAGAACCATCACGATCTACACAGCTACATCAACGGCAATTTTTTTTCTTTTTAGTTTTATTTTCCTTGAGGCCTTTGCACATGGGCCACTCAGCTAGCTCCCAGTACATTATTCGCTACAAATATTCTCTACATATATACACTGAAGTCCGCTGCTCGGTTCTTTTTGTAGGAGGGCGTGCTGAAAAGTAATGCCTCCGATTTTTTTGTGTGAAACTCTTAATTTTTTTAAATAAAATAAACTTATTAAGATTCTACATCTTTATTTTTCCAGTACATACTTATTTCTCAACGTAGTCACCCTGGCGAAGAACAAATTTCTGCCAACGAGAGACCAGTTTGTTGATACCGTCGCTGTAGAATGTTTGACTTCATTGAAGGTGACACTGCCTCACCTCTGCTTGCACCGCTTCATCACTATCAAAGTGAAGTCCTGATAGGTGTTCTTTAAGTTTTGAAAAGTGGATGAGGCCAAGTGTATGGAGCATGAATGATGACAGTGAACCCAAGGCGTCGGATTGTTGCAGATGTCTCAATGTTCGTATGTGGTCTGGCATTGTCATGCTGAAGGAGAAGGTTTTCCATGTGTGGATAAACTCTCCGAATTCGTACTTTTAGTTTTCTGAGCACTTTCTCACCCACCGCCATGTTACACGCTACAATTCAGAGCCCTCCTATGGCACAAGGATACAAGTTGCGTCACCAAAACGGATTTTTTTTCTTTATTGTGATTTAATTCCCCTGCCCCATATGGGCAGGGGAGGGCTGTCAGCGGCACAATCCGCCGCTCTTCAGCTGAGTGACGTGACAGCTAATACAAGAAGAATATTATACATATATTCTTTGATAAAAAGGGGGACATAAAAACAGAGTAAGGGGAGATAATGGAGGTAAAAATACACTGACATGGAGACGTTCTTGGGGGGACAATTAAAAAAGTAAAGTTAAAAAACACAGTTGGCGATTCGTAGAGCACAAAAAAGACACACACAGGTTAAAAGATGGCTACAGTATTAAAAACACTCCACAACAAGACACTTTAAACACACTTGGAGAGATGAAGCACACACGACGAAGAATAAAACTGCCAGGGGGGACCTGCCAAAGGAGAGGCCTGGGAGGATGGAAAAGGAGGGGAGAGCAAGGTGCAGCAGGAGAGGGGGTGGGATGAAAAGAGTAGGGGCATCAGAGGGTGCACCAAGAGGTAGAAGACAGGTGGGGTGGGAGATGAAGAGGGAAGACAAGGCAGGAGGGAGTGCAGAGACACTGAAGGGGAGCACAGGAGAGGGAGGGGGCGTAGGAGGGGAAAGCCACTCAGGAGAAGGGAAGGGGATGAGAGGGAGCCCTGAGAAGGAGGCATGAGGAAGGTGGGGTTAGAGTTGGTAGGAAGGGTAGACATCAGGGCGAAGCTCATCATCCAGGAGGGGTAGATGCTGGAAGTTGCATTGGGAAAGGAGGTGGGGGGTGTGGAGATGGAGAGAGGGTGGGACACAATGGCAAAGGTGCAGCAATGGGCTAGGGGTGGAGAAGAAGGGAGACACCAGGAGGTGAGGGGGATCGAGGCGGCAGACAATATACAGGGTCCGGATGTGTTCAAGGAAAAGGAGAAGGTGGGGGAAGGGGATGAGGTCGTAGAGGATGTGTGTGAGGGATGGAAGGTGGATGCAGAAGGCGAGGCAGAGTGCATGGTGTTCGAGGATTTGGAGGGCTTTATAGAACCTGGGAGGGGCGGAAATCCAAGCAACACTAGCATAACAAAGGATGGGGCAGTCAAGGATTTGTAGGAGTGAAGGATGGTGGAAGGATGCAGACCTCATGTCTGGCCGGACAGGAGTTTCAGGAGGCAGAGTCTGCTGTGTGCTTTGTGTTGGATGGTAAGGAGATGGGGGGGTCCACATGAGGTGGCAGTCGAGGGTGAGGATAGGAGTGAGGTGGATAGGACGGTCGTAAATGGTGAAGTAGAAATCGAAACGGAAGCGTCGACCAAATATCCATGAAATGTAATACCTCACAGATACTGAGGACAGAATAAAAATTTGGGAAGCATTGCTTTTCAGCACGCTCTCATATTCCCAGTTAGTCTCAGGAACTATTGCAGTGATATCGATGTGTTTTTATTAATATGTAAACTGATTTGTGGGTAATGTTTGTGTATATAAGATGTAAAGATTTCATGGCAAATTTGCTGAACTATGAAAAGGTAGTGAACCGCCGTACTGGAAACGATGCCACTGCCATCTAGCGATGAATGGCAGAACTCCTTGGACGCACAGCTCTGCGTGGAACGACTCTTCCTGTCATGTACCAACAATACGTGCTGACGCCAGTGTACAAGAACCATAACGTTTTCATATATTATTTCTTTGTACACTTTTAAATTATACAGAAGACTGGTAAACGAATCTCCTCTGACGCGAAAGAGGTATAGTGCTTTTAAAGTTCTTAAAGTCACGAGAACGATCTTCTTGAATAGGAATACAGAAGATTTCGAAATTCATCTACAAGTGGTTGACAGAGGAATTTCGAAATATGATGTCAATTTCAGATTGCCAATTTCTGCGTCCTTGAGCTCATCAATCTCAATTCGCAATCTTAATTCTGTGCAAATTCTTCAAATAGTGGGCAGCGAGCTTCTAAACTTTGAAGCATCGTAATAAATATGACAAATAACGAAAAGATAACCACATCATCATCAGGCTGTGATGTGAGACTTACAGTTTGAACGAATCAAAAATTTGTAACCAACAGTTTGTTTGAAACCGTTTAATAACAGCTGCATACGGGAAAAACACACGAATCCAAAAATGAGGTCTTCTATTTTTTATACTGCAAGTAAAAAGTTTTCCGATAACTGTTTCAGCAACTTTGCTTCGTTTACATACTGAACGTTCTTTTAGCACTACAACAGGCGACTCAACTTTCAGTTTTCTTATTTCTTTGAATCAAACATAGTTATAGGGACGATTGTCTGCGTGGCATGGCGGAGAGGTCTGCCATAGAGAATCTACGACAAAAAATTGCGGCACTGAGCATCAGAAATGCATCCAGTGTGTACTAAATTCACGAGAGGAGTGCTGTAACACGAGCTGAACAGGTAGATCATGCGTTATTTTTCTCATTTTTTTCCTCTATTTGTGTCATTTCAGCCAGCATGCGATGCATATTGAGTCACTCACACACACCCACGATTTGCATACAATATCTGCTTTGGTTGTAAACATGTTACTTACATTACGTGTCCTTAGGTTAGTTATGTTTAAGTAGTTCTAAGTTCTAGGGGACTGATGACCTCAGAAGTTGAGTCCCATAGTGCTCAGAGCCATTTTTGAACTTACATTACGATGTGCTCCCATCATTGCCATGAGATGTCACTAAAAACACCATTTCAGTATGGAACACATTCAAATCTCCAGATACTTTCCTGGCGTGCGCTGCTTACATCGCGTAAGTTACACGAAAGTGACGATATTCAATTACTTAAGACTGTTCTTTAGATTTTATTCATAACTCTACCCAGCGGACCGCAAACAAAAATATTTACGGTGTCAATATTTGCACTGGGTGTGCTGCACATATCTAACCTTTTTGTTAATGCCAATGGGATACGACTGCCTTAGTTTTATGCAATATTTGTGTTTGCACGAGGGGAAGTCAAAAGGTAAAGGGATTTTTGCAATTTCTCGCCGTAGGGCTTGGTAACACATCTACTATCCAGGGCTGAAGTATAATCGTCTGCAACAATTCTATATACTCTTAGTCCTGCATTATTCGTTGTACTGTAGCAGACTGTGAAACATGGCAGCTCCATTGTCGATCTGCACCGAGGAAAAAATGAGGGCAGTGATTAGCTGTTCGTTTGCGGAAGATGTTAAGCCTGCGGAAATAATTCGTCGAATGTAAGCGCAATATGGTGACAGTTGTTTATCGCGAAGGCCAATCTACGAATGGACATAGCGCATCAAACAGGGAAGAACTTCTCTTTGTGACGAGGAAAGATCGGGTAGGCCATCGACATCAACAACTGAAGACAATCTGGAAGTCGTTGAGGGTTCAAATGGTTCAAATGGCTCTGAGCACTATGGGACTCAACTGCTGTGGTCATCAGTCCCCTAGAACTTAGAACTACTTAAACCTAACTAACCTAAGGACATCACACACATCCATGCCCGACGCAGGATTCGAACCTGCGACCGTAGCAGTCGCACGGTTCCGGACTGCGCGCCTAGAACCGCGAGACCACCGCGGCCGGCCTCGTTGAGGGTATGGTGATTGAAAACAGACGAATAATAGTGGACGAAATAGCCAATACTTTATATATCAGTAGTGGTTCAGCGTATTCTGTCTTACACGACATGCTAAATTTTCGGAAAGTGTGTCCAGGGTCGGACCGAAAGAACTGTCTGCTCAGCATAAGGAGGAAAGGATGGACAGCTCTCATAAACATTTAGCCTGTTATCATCGCAAGGGAGATGGGTTTTTAAAGCAAACTGTTGCCGGGCGGGGTAGCCGCGCGGTCTCGACACCTTGCCACGGTTCGTGCGGCTCCCCCATCGGAGATTCGAGTCCTCCCTCCGGCATGGGTGTGAGTGTTGTCCTTGACGTAAGTTAAAGTGAGATTACGTAGTGTGTAAGCCTAGGGACCGGTGACCTAAGCAGTTGGTCCCATAGGAACTTACCACCACAGCAAATCGTTACCGTAGACGAAACGTGGATGAATTATCATGAACCGGAAAGTAAGACTGCTAGCATGGTTTGGAAACACCCATCATAACCTGAGCTAAGAAATTTAAAAGTCAACCATCATCTTGTAAGATTATGGTAACGCTATTCTGGGACATGGAACGTGTTCACCGCAAGAATCGAAAGCGTGATCTGTGAGAACTATTGTGATGTGTTGCGAACTAAATTGAAACTTGCAACCAGATCCAAGCGTCGCGAAAAACTGTCACCCTGCAGCAAGGTAACTATCGGCCACATTCTGCCACACGGACTGCCGAAACAAGAAAGAAGTTGGGACTCGAATTGCTGGAACACCCGCCATGCAGTCCAGACTTCGCTCCAAGCAATTTTCATATGTTTGGACCATTGAAGGAAGCGCTCAGGGGAAGAAGATTTGCAACCGACGCAGAAGTCGTTGATGCGGAGCGAAATTGGTTACAGGTGCAACCAAAAAACTTTTTTTCCGACGGAATCAAAAAACTTGTGAAACATTGGACAATCTGCATTGAAGAGCATGGAAGTTATGTAGAAAAATGATGTATGTTTCAGTTTTGTATCGTTAGAATAAATATTCCTTTCCCCAAAAGGCCTTTTCCTTTTTGGCTTCCCCTCGTATATCATGGTCCGATCTAATACTATGCAGTTGCCCCTCAACTGTAGAATAGAGCTACATATTAGTCTACGAAGATTTAATCATTGAATGTACTACCATATACATGCTCTCATGTGGGAAAACCCTCTGTGTCAGATTCTAGGACTCGTTTTGATTGAATGATATTATTTTTCTGGGAGACTCGAGTAGTTGCGCCAAGCCATAATAAAAGTGGGTCTAGGATTTTTGAATTCGTGACGATGATGAACATTTCAAAGAAAAACTGAAGCAAAGACGAAGTAATGGGTACGTGTGGCTGGAAGAATCGCTCTAAGCTGTCAGCTGGAAGGTTTGTGTTCTACATCTAAATCTACATGATTACTCTGCAATTCACATTTAAGTGCTTGGCAGAGGGTTCATCGAACCACAATCATACTATCTCTCTACCATTCCACTCCCGAACAGTGCGCGGGAGAAACGAACACCTAAACCTTTCTGTTCGAGCTCTGGTTCCTCTTATTTTATTTTGATGATCATTCCTACCTATGTAGGTTGGGCTCAACAAAATATTTTCGCATTCGGAAGAGAAAGTTGGTGACTGAAATTTCGTAAACACACCTCGCCGCGACAAAAAACGTCTTTACTTTAATTAGTTCCATCCCAACTCGCGTATCATATCTGCCACACTCTCTCCCCTATTACGTGATAATACAAAACGAGCTGCCCTTTTTTGCACCCTTTCGATGTCCTCCGTCAATCCCACCTGGTAAGGATCCCACACCGCGCAGCAATATTCTAACAGAGGACGAACAAGTGTAGTGTAAGCTGTCTCTTTAGTGGACTTGTTGCATCTTCTAAGTGTCCTGCCAATGAAACGCAACCTTTGGCTCGCCTTCCCCACAATATTATCTATGTGGTCTTTCTAACTGAAGTTGTTCGTAATTTTAACACGCAGGTACTTAGTTGAATTGACAGCCTTGAGAATTGTACTATTTATCGAGTAATCGAATTCCAACGGATTTCTTTTGGAACTCATGTGGATCACCTCGTACTTTTCGTTATTTAGCGTCAACTGCCACCTGCCACACCATACAGCAATCATTTCTAAATCGCTTTGAAACTGATACTGGTCTTCGGATGACCTTAGTAGACGGTAAATTATAGCATCATCTGCGAACAACTTAAGAGAACTGCTCAGACTGTCACCCAGGTCATTTATATAGATGAGGCACAGCAGAGGTCCCAGGACGCTTCCCTGGGGAACACCTGAAAGCACTACAGTTTTACTCGATGATTTGCCGTCTATTACTACGAACTGCGACCTTCCTGACAGGAAATCACGAATCCAGTCGCCCAACTGAGACGATACCCCATAGGCCCGCAGCTTGATTAGAAGTCGCTTGTGAGGAACGGTGTCAAAAGCTTTCCGGAAATCTAGAAATACGGAATCAACTTGAAATCCCCTGTCGATAGCGCCCATTACTTCGTGCGAATAAAGAGCTAGCTGCGTTGCACAAGAACGATGTTTTCTGAAACCATGCTGATTACGTATCAATAGATCGTTCCCTTCGAGGTGATTCATAATGTTTGAATACAGTATATGCTCCAAAACCCGACTGCAAACCGACGTCAATGATATAGGTCTGTAGTTCGATGGATTACTCCTACTACCCTTCTTAAACACTGGTGCGACCTGCGCAATTTTCCAATCTGTAGGTACAGATCTATCGGTGAGCGAGCGGTTGTATATGATTGCTAAGTAGGGAGCTATTGTATCAGCGTAATCTGAAAGGAACCTAATCGGTATACAATCTGGACCTGAAGACTTGCCCGTATCAAGCGATTTGAGTTGCTTCGCAACCTCTAAGGTATCTGCTTCTAAGAAACTCATGCTAGCAGCTGTTCAAGTTTCAAATTCTGGAATATTCCATTCGTCTTCCCTGGTGAAGGAATTTCGGAAAACTGCGTTCAATAATTCCGCTTTAGCGACACAGTCGTCGGTAACAGTACCATCGGCACTGCGCAGCGAAGGTTCAAATGGCTCTGAGCACTATGGGACTTAACATCCGAGGTCATCAGTCCCCTAGAACTTAGAACTACTTAAACCTAACTAACCTAAGGACATCACACACATCCATGCCCGAGGCAGGATTCGAACCTGCGACCGTAGCGGTCGCGCGGTTCCAGACTGAAGCGCCTAGAACCGCTCGGCCACACGGCCGGCGCGCAGCGAAGGTATTGACTGCGTCTTGCCGCTTGTGTACTTTACGTACGACCAGAATTTCTTCGGATTTTCTACCAAATTTCGAGACAATGTTTCGTTGTGGAACCTATTAAAGGCATCTCGCATTGAAGTCCGTGCCAAATTTCGCGCGTCTGTAAATTTTAGCCAATCTTCGGGATTTCGCGTTCTTCTGAACTTCGCATGCTTTTTCTGTTGCCTCTGCAACAGCGTTCGGACCTGTTTTGTGTACCATGGGGGATCAGTTCCATCTCATACCAATTTATGAGGTATGAATCTCTCAATTGCTCTTGCTACTATATCTCTGAATTTGAGCCACATCTCGTCTACATTTACATAGTCAGTTCGGAAGGAATGGAGATTGTCTCTTAGGAAGGCTTCTAGTGACACTTTATCCGCTTTTTTAAATAAAATTATTTTGCGTTTGTTTCTGGTGGATTTGGAAGAAACGGTATTGAGCCTAGTTACAACGAACTTGTGATCACTAATCCCTGTATCAGTCATGATGCTCTCTATTAGCTCTGGATTGTTTGTGGCTAAGAGGTCAAGTGTGTTTTCGCAACCATTTACAATTCGCGTGGGTTCGTGGACTAACTGCTCGAAATAATTTTCGGAGAAAGCATTTAGGACAACCTCGGAAGATGTTTTCTGCCTACCACCGGTTTTGAACAAGGATTTTTGCCAACATATCGAGGGAAGGTTGAAGTCCCCACCAACTATAACCGTATGAGTGGGGTATTTATTTGTTACAAGACTCAAATTTTCTCTGAACTGTTCAGCAACTATATCATCGGAGTCGGGGGGTCGGTAGAAGGAGCCAATTATTAACTTAGTTCGGCTGTTAAGTAAAACCTCCACCCATTCCAATTCGCACGGAGTATCTACTTCGACTTCACTACAAGATAAACCACTACTCACAGACACGAACACTCCACCACCAATTCTGCCTAATCTATCTTTCCTGAACACCGTCTGAGACGTAGTAAAAATTTCTACAGAACTTATTTCAGGCTTTAGCCAGCTTTGTGTACCTATAACGATTTCAGCTCCCGTGCTTTCTATTAGCGCTTGAAGCTCACGGACTTTCCCAGCACAACTACAACAATTTACAACTACAATTCCGACTGTTCCTTGATCCAAGCACGTCCTGTATTTGCCATGCAGCCTTTGGGATTGCAGCACACCCCGTACTTTCCCGAGGCCTTCTAACCTAAAAAAACCGTCCAGTCCACGCCACACAGCCCTCGCTACCCGTGTTGTTTCCCGGATGAATCGTGGCGATCAGCGGAGTGGCTCTTACGACTGACTTCAGCTCCATCTGCACCAACCTCTGCCAGAACAAATGCTCCGTCTCTAATGACATCGCAGTCGACGGGACGCTGATGCTTAGCTACAAAAAGTAGTGTGTTTCCAGAGTGAGGAATTCTAATGAAATCCCCACACCTGAAAACCTACGTTGTGTTGCCAACACTGGTCACACCTTCGAACATCTAAACACGTCAGGGAGGTACGGAACATTTACCCTGCTCTTCTTAAACCCAGAGAACTGTTAAAAGTTTTCAGTCTTCTTAAGACAATAAATACTCTGTCACCTTTTGCTACTGAAATGCGTTTCACCTATTACATCACAATGAGAACGACGAGAACATTTCGTTGGAATTTTCGTCCGTGGTACTGATTTCCTGCTCGTTTCTTATTCGCACATGTTTCATCATTGAGCAACTTTTCAACTTTCATGCGTCGATGTTTGTTGTGTAGCTAAATACGCGTCTCGTATTTCAACCTTTGTTATTTCCAATCAATAAGACAGATTTAGTGTTCATGTTTTTGTTGTTCCTTTTTTCTTGTTTTTGTTTGCGGAATGTGATTTCTATTCCTGCTGTAATGTGCGTTTTGCGCACATCATCCTACTTGGGCATCCACCGACATGGAACCTATAGATTCCCTGAGAAATCGTGAAAGATATCGTAAACACCGTTTCAACGTGTGCAGAGCAGCAGGAAAATAGCTTTCTGAGATACATACCGATCGATCTTTCACCGTTGCACCTAAGCATGCAATGCTCACGGTGTGAACGATTTGCGACTACCCAGTCCGATCTTCTCGGCCGTTACTCAGCTCAAGATAAACCATTGCACACTTCTACCGATCATCACACGCAAGCTGCATTGTCCTGCGGACTGCTGTCGGCCGTTGCCTCACATAATGCGAATCGTTGCATGTCCAACGCGGACTTCTTGAGCTCACCATGCTGACAATCACATTTGTACATGGGAAAGCCTAGTAGTACTCATCGGTCCAATGAAGTGTCGAAAGGGGTATCCAATTATTCAATGAAATTAATGTTTTGGACTTTTGAATTTGCTGCTGTATGTCCATGAAACAGGCACTTACGCCGGGTTGACACCATATCATACCAGTCAGGATGTTAGATGACACTGTTACAACGAACACGAAGGTCATGCTACGTATTTTTCAAGCGTTCTTCAAAATTCTGCGCTGTGCACCTAAGGAAAGGAATACTCAGATAACAGACTGTGGGAATAAGAATTTTGGGAGTACTCCCAGAAGAAGTAGAGAAAACCGTTCGGTACATGGAAAGAGGGAAATCTTCTGGGAACGCTAGTCTGAAAGTGGAAACAATAAAGCTGTGTAGAAGTGGTGAAAGCAAAACTTGCCTTGTTATCACAGTATATTTGTGTGAAAGTCCGATACTGAATTGTTGTAACAAGAAAGCGACCAGGGAACATGAGAACTATATGCCCATTAATCTTCTATCAGGTCCATATCATTTTGATAAGAAATATATACAAAAAGCTTCTAGCTTCCATTCTGTATAATTTTTACTTCGGTATGCTGCAGCTTGTCGCGTCTACTTTGTGAAATATTTGAACAAAGTAGCTTGTCATCAGTATCGCGCACTTCCTGAGGTACTGAAGCGCCACGGAGACTTCTCTTCCTTTTATTTGTTCTGATTACCCTCTCCCTCAACCCTTTCACGTCCCAGGCTTATGTATTTCCTACTACGTCAACTCCCAAACGCTACTCGCCGACAGGAGGCGCACTGTACTCTTACGAAATCGGGAGTGATGGACAGTGATATCACGCCCATACACGAGAACTCTTTTAAGCCCCACAATGTTAACATGGAACCCCCACCTACTAACCATTCAACAGAAAACCCACAATACACTAAACTTACTAAAACTACTAACTGGCAAACATGGGTACTGTACCCTTCCACGATCCTCCACACCTATAAAGCCGTGATCCGACCCATGCTCCGTTATACCGGTGTGGCGTTGACTTCCGCTCCTCCCTCATTTTAATCACTCCCTACAGGTCCTCGAACGCCATGCACTCTGCCTAGCCTTTCGGATCCGCTTACCTTCCCCCACCTACATCCTGTGCCAACTTATAAATTTCCCCAGCCTACTCTTCCATCTTGAACACTTCCGAATATCCTTCCTTACCTGTAAACACGACACTACCGCTCGCTGGTTTCCCTCCTACTCAATGCACCTGACACTCTGCCGTGCCTCTACCGCCACATTCCCCCAACATTACACCTACACACCCTCCAAATCCTCTCCCAAAGGAACATTAATCGCCTTTCCTTACCTGAGCATGAAATCCGCCCTGATATATATCCGTCCTATCAGATCTGGGAGATCCCTACAACCCATCCCTTGACATGGCTCCTTTCCCTCCGGTCCTCTCCACCCACTTCCTACGTCTTGGTTCGGAACCGTATCCCTCCTCCAAACAAATCTCCTCCTTCGCACTACCTCTAAATGCTACGTTTCCCTGCTACCCTTCTTCCTGGGCGTTTACATCCACTCATCTCTTCACTCATCTATGTATCTATTCTAATCAGTCAACACATCGGTCTTTCCGTTTTTCTTTATGCCACTGTCTATCTGTTTTTATATTCGTGTGCGACATTCATTTACCATTCATGTGGTCTTTATTTTAATTAATCACCAAATCAACCTTTTATTTAAGAAATTTGGAAATCTGTGACAAATTCCTATGTGACCAACCTGCTGAGGCCATGGGTCTCTAGGTTTACAAACTACTTAATCTAACTTAAATTAACTTACGCTAAGGAAAACATACACATCCATCCCCGAGGTCGAACCTCCGACGGGAAAACAACCTTTTATGTTTTAACTTATGCGACTGACGATCTGTCTTCTTATTGTACAAAATGTTTATCTTGTCAAACACTACGTCCAGCTTTTATGTTTCTTTTTTTTAAAAAACTACGCTAATGTGGCTGAAGAACGGCAACAAAATGGAAATGAGTGTTTGGCGTCATTGGTCGGGAGGCCCCTTACGAGGCAGGCCCGGCCTCTTGGTGCAGATCTTATTACATTCGACGCCACATTGGGCGACCTGCGCGCCGGTCAAGAACGGCAAATTGTATCCGCGACAACCCTCCCCTGCCTATACTGGACAGGGTGAGGGGGGGGATGGAATAACAATAAAGAAAAGAAAGAAAAAAATTAATCTGTGAACCGATGAACCTCAGGGACAAAGTTCAGGCAGTTGGACTAACCATTTCCTTCTACCTCCCTTCACACTCTTCAGCAAAGAGCTGCTTGCCGTCAGGGCTTTTTAACGTTTGTGTCCACAACCCACACAGAAGGATCGCAGAATGCCTGAACCACCACCTCCCGGCTGAGAACCCGCGCCCCTCTGCCCGTCTTTACCATGGGATACAGGAAGCTGTCACTCGCATCCACATTAGCGCAGAGACAAGCCTGCAGATGCGGGCAGGAACGAAGTCTTACAGTAAGAATCCTTGACACGATGTTTGACGTCTCATATCTTGCGAAAATTTTCTTGAAACATTCCAAGAACTCATTCCGTACCAAAATATACGTTATTCTGCAGTGCTCTTCACAATTACTCGTTGTGAAACGTGAAATTAAAAACAGCTCCCGAAGATGTTTATGAGCAGTTATTGAGCGATGAGAGACAATGATGAACATAATAGTTTAGCATTCCAAAGAGCACGGTGTTCAAATCCCCGTCCGGTTATCGATATTTAAGTTTGCTATGGTTTTCCTGAATCTTAAAAGGCGATTGCTGGGAAAGTTCATTTTAACAGTCCACAGCTGATTTCCTGCCTCGTACTTGTCTTGTCCTAACTTATAGACAATTTGTAAAGACATAGTCGTCGACTTGACTGTTAAATCCTAATCTTCCTTCTAGATAATCAGTCATTTTTTCTACATACCATTCCAACAGGAAACGTTAAAATATGTTATAACGAAAAATATCCACTGTTACATACTTTACGGGGAGCTGGAGAATATAGATGTCGGTGATTTACGACTGTACCAGTAGTTTCTGACAGATCCCTTGCAACAACAGTACTCGCCTGAAACGACTCTGATGTAACATCTCGTTTTGTATTCTGGGGATGATACAGTATTTACCTCATTATTGACCGTTTTTTAAATAAAACTACACTAATAAACTTGCCTCTGATGATTTAATCAAATAAACAAATAATTGCTAGGTTCAACACAGCTGCATTCAGTGTTAAATAACGTCTCCCAACTACAATTGTTTGAGTTGAACTAACGTAGTGTTTAGTCCGTAAATTCATGCAATAATTCGTAGGTTGGTAACAAGCTACTATGTGGTTAAGTGAATTGAAACATGTCAAGCCCCAAATATAGTGGTTGGAGAAATCATTATAAAAATTAAATAAATAAAGTAGCTGGAAAGCGCAGGTGGCACTCACAACTAAACTTAACTAATGTTTAACTCCACACTAAATAAAATACGAGTTAATAGGAGTCCAATCGACGTTGAATGCATTAAGTCTAAGTGTCGATTAGTATCAGAAAATATTCAAAGTCCCACACTGGCAAAGTGCAAAGTGCAAGTCATTCAGAGACCAAATCGACTTCACACACAGATGACTAGATCTGCTGAACAGCCAGAAGAAATAAAAAAAGAGGCCTGACCTCAGCTGAATAACGCAAAGTTCCCAGTGATTTCATACGAAATCTCGACGACGCGAAGAATTTCTATCACAGCAAAAAAAAAAAAAAAAAAAAAAAAAAAAAAAAAAAAAAAAAAAAAAAAAAAAAAAAAAAAAACGTACTGCTGGATCATCGCGCAGATCAGCACGGGTCCAACCCAAAGAGGAAGATGGACGCCGCCCTGTGGATGCCTCAGCTCGCCCCTGCCCGGAAACTTCCTGCATCCACGTCACTCCATGAGTTCGTGTTACATCCTCATGTTACGCCACAAGCCACCGTATGATGCATGGCGGCGGGTAACTTGTACCACTACTAGTCTTTTCCTTTCCTGTTCCACCCGCCGAGGGGAAAACGACTGTCTATACTCGTAGGCCTCCGTACAATCCCTAATTTCTCTTATCTTCATAGTACTTACGCGAAATGTACGTTGGTGGCAGTAGAATCGTTCTGTAGTGAGCTTCAAATGCCACTTCTTCAATTTTCTCAATATTGTTCCGCAAAAGCAACGTCGTCTTTGCTTCAGAAATTCCCATTTGAGTTCATGAACCATCTCTGTAGGATTCACGAATTGATCGAATCTATAGGTAACATATCTAACAGAACATTTTTGAATTACTTCGATACCTTAATTTAATCCGACCTGGCGGGAATGCCAAACACTCGAGTAGTACGCAAGAAGAGACCACACCAGCCTGATTTACAACTTGTTACATATACATGATATCAAAAATCTGAACTCGCCATTAGCTGCACGCTAAGATTCTGAACAAAACTGATACTTCACACTTAATTTCACGTTCAGTAGTTAGCGAGTAATTTAATCTTCAACAAATGCGAAGATTTGTTTCAGTCATGAAAATCAGTGCATAATCTCTGTGCCATGAATTATTACAATAGAAATGAACATGCCACCACTTTTTTTTAGGAATTTTCATGTTCTTTCCATTATCGTACTCAGACTTAATGTAGCTTTAATATTTTTTAAGTTACGAGTGAAACTAGACAAATTAGCGAAGAATCGGTTGAAAAACACAATCACGAACACGCACTGAAGCGCCAAAGAGACTGGAATGGCCATGCGTATTCAAATACAGAGATATGTAAACAGGCAGAATACGGTGCTGTGATCGGCAACGCCTATGAAAGGCAACAAGTGCCTGGCGCAGTTTTCAGATCGGTTACTGCTTCTACAATGGTAGGTTATCAAGATTTAAGTGAGTTTGAACGTGATGTTACAGACGGCGCACGAGCGATGGGAGATACCATCTCCAAGGGGGCGATGAAGTGGGGATTTTTCCGTACGACCGTTTCACGAGTGTACCGTGAATACCAGGAATCCGGTAAAACATCAAATCTCCGACATCGCTGCCACCGGAAAAAGATCCTGCAAGAACGGGATCAACGACGACTGAAGAGAATTGTTTAACGTGACAGAAGTGCAACCCTTCCGCAAATTGCTGCAGATCTCAATGCTGGGCCATCAACAAGTGCCCGCGTGCGAACCATTCAACGAAGCATCATCGATATGGGCTTTTCGAGCCGAAGGCCCACTCGTGTACCCTTGATGACTGCACGACACAAAGCTTTACGCCTCACCTGGGCCCGTCAACACCGACACTGGACTGTTGATGATTGGAAACGTGTTGCCTGGTCGAATGAGTATCGTTTCAAATTGTATCGAGCAGGTAGAAATGGCTTGAACTCTTCTGTACAATACATATTACAAAAGTTATTAATCATTTACTTAATTTAGTTAGATAAATCTTCTCTGTCCTGTATCTTCCCACACAAGTTCATTGCAAACCATATCTGCATACTAACAGAATAGTATTCACCTGCTCTTTTATTTCTTTGTTCTCCTTTGTATTTACAATAGCTTGCGCTGCACATGTGCAGATGTGAAGCATATAAATAATGCCTTTGTGCGCATGGACGGCGGACCCGACGCCATGTCCGTTTCGTTTGAACACATGTCTAGGCCGGCCGTTGGTGCTGACCACCAACACACCCACCGCAGCTGGGCATACTCGGCCTCTGCGTAGGGAGCACATGAGCACATGCAAACCGAATGCCGCTCTTGACCAACACCAATCACTCATACTCAAATAGAGTAGTTGTGTCATAGATTTCTTCTCTTCTTTGATAACATTTCTCGATATAAATTTGTACATAGTCTCGGTACGTACGATTGGTCTTATGTTCCAGGATAATACTCCACCATTGTTTATCATTAATTTACTATTTTACTTCTAGATTCTTCAGGAGAAAAATAAGAAAATTTATCTTATACACTTTGGATGACAAACAACGTGACTGATGATCTTAATCTGTAACCAGTCGCTTTATCAAGTTATTAAAATTTTTGAGTGTCACATTACTCAGCTCACGAGCCACTATTGACTCATCATCAAACGATATTTCTCGGAACTTTACATTGTTTACCATGTGCAGCTAGACGCTGCTGTAAACATACGGAGTTAAGTAAATTATACGAAATTATGGGCAAAAATAAAAGTTGTAAGGTAGCAGATTTTGCACCTTACATGACGCTAAATCAGTACTAATACACCGAATAATAATTGATAATTGGCCCACCGGTAGGAGAGAATCGACACAGAAAAGGAAGTTGTGTGTGTCATGTCAGACTAAAGAGATGGGCTCAGAGGCTGGAACACGGCCGGAACCCCTAAGGAAGGTGTTTATATCATGTCAAACCAACGGGATGGCCGTGGCCGGACCCCTTTGTCGGCTGGCACTTTAGACCACTAAAGACGTTCGGAGAGGATGGGCCATCACAACAAGAAGCGAGAAGGAGCTGCGAAAGAGAGAAAGACGATTTCGCGCCACAGTGGAAAATTTGCGGCAGACTGTGACGGGATTGGCGCAGAGCGCGTAGAGATACGTGTTAAAAGTTTGGCGGCAACAGTAACCGCGGGAGAATTCTGTGTCGTGGTTGGGTACAAACGCGCACGGATACATGGAAGTCTGTGTCGTGATTGGCTACCAACGCGCTCGGATCCATGCGGCGAAGAACGGCCAGGTTTGCAAAAACTCTGAAGGTGGACTCTGGGGACGGCTGTGGAGGAGAGCAGTCGCGGTGTCTGGCTGCCCTGCTTAGAGAGCGTGGAGAGAAGTAGGTTGGAGAACTTACCGGCATTGAGTCGAGTGGTTACTCTCCAAGTCTGAATAGTTTAGAGCATACGATTCCACACACGTAGCATTATCTGTTCCTCTGAGGAGAGAAACAGATTTGTACTAACTTGTGGTGTTCATATGCAATCTGAAGTGTACCTTTGCTGCCGCGCACTTGAGTCGACCAACTACTCTTGGCATATGTGCAAGTAGCTTGAGTATTGACTAGTGATGGACTCCGCAATTGAACACTTACGTACAGGAGTTTACGGGCGCAAACCACGTCCACTTTGGAGAATAAAGCCAAGCTCGCTCACGGGAAAGATGGCATCACGACGTTGGCTAGGCCGACCGTCGTAATCATCACGGAGAATGACGGTGATCTTAGCAATCATCAGCCAAAGTAGGGCACTGCAATTCTAAATGAGTTCGTATTCCGCTAGCTCTTTGACTGGTGCTCTCTGAGTCTGTGTCCGTTCAGGCAGAACTGCAATAGAGTCACTTGCGGGTTCAGTGTTGACTTAAGTAGTTAGGAAAAGAGGATACATTGTGCCAATGATAGGCCATTTAGGTTAGCGAGTGTATTGTATTGTCATGTTATGCTAGAAATATTGTTCATCCTGTTCTAAATAAATCTTAAATTGGAAAATATGCTAATCACCGCATTATTGATTTCGTAGCTAGCAATAACCATATTTTTGTTTAATAATTAGAGTGTCATGATAATTTCGATGCAAATGATACAGGGGGCATAACCGCGCGTTTAAACAGAGCCAACGTAAGTCAGATAGCAACTCAAGGTCGACTAAGACTAACAATAGATATTTTTCGATATATCGATAATTATACAATAAACCCCCCGTACGTTGCCAAGTTATTTACACATAATGTAATCCACGCACTCTAAAAGATCCCTTGTTTGTCATCTTGCAAACGTGGTACTTAGATGGACATAGTTTAACATAAAGCGAATAAAAATTTACCTCAAGTGCGAAGAGTAACAAGACATGAAATACGACAGTGTACCACACCATGATCTTTGTCAAATCAGTTTCGTCTGTTGAAAGACAATACACGTAGCTACACCACTATCAGTTCGTGTATTACAGACATTTCAAGTTATCCAAATACGATTCTAATGTTCCATTCTCTTAAAAAATATATAAAATAAGCTTTACTTACCGCATTATGGCGGCTAGCGAAGTTTTCATTAAAAAGCTTTACAGTATACTTGGTTTCTCAAACCTTTGTGGTCAAAATTAACCGGACTGGAGAAGAGGTCAACCGTGTGTATTCAAGTAAGAAGCCAATGATCTCAAATTAATATTTCAAGCAGTGAGGGCTCTTCAAAGATCAACGTTTCTAAGTTACGCGTTTGTAAATTGCGTGTGCTTCATAACAAACAATTAATACCGCGTCGACACTTCTGTCATGTGCCCGCGGTGGAGCTTATCAGTATCTATAGGTTGCGTATGCTTTTAGAAAACTTAGCATTACTCGCTACAGGAAGCTGTAGACGTGAGCTTCGTAGATAGCGAAGCAGAACAAACGTGTATAGAGAAATTGTGCGACATGCATCACCCTAACAGAAATCAATGTATCGCTATCGGCCGAAAATTACGAGAAAACGTCTCGATCGAGCCACACAGAGTTAAATAAAGATCTGAAACAAGAATTGTTGGCACAGAACAGCTTGGGGAGACGGTGGTGGGTCGTGCAGAAGAAGCTTCGTCAACAGTCAGCCGCCAACTCGCCTGCGAAATGAAAACATCGAATGATACAACGCAGAGAGACTAGGTAGAGCGAGGTTATATCTCTACTATGAAGAACGCTTGCAAACAAGGGGTCAGACGATTTTGAACAAGAGAGTCAGTTCTATTCAGTTACTATTTTGTAATTCTCACTCTGAGGCTCTTGGACGTTATTTTGAAAGGTTGCTATGGAGCTAAGTTTGTTGCTGCAAGGTATAACTTGTTCATATTAATAAAAATCACACACTTATTACTAGTCATCAATTTCATATGTCATTGTGTGCTGTAGAATCCTTTGCTACTGCAAAATGTTGATCCTAAAGTTTTCGGACATCCTGTATATAAAAAAAGCTTTGATATGAGTTTATCAGTCAGAACTCTTAAATTTACTGTACTGATAACTGCAAAAATTATCTTTTACGTGCTGCACTCTAGCTAAGTACACAGGACAAGAAAATCATCGCCCCCAGGAGACAAGAAGCTAATCACACTCTGTAGCATTGGAAATGCACACAATTCGTTGGGGAAGATAGTCTTCAAGTTTCTTCAGATGTGGAATATTCAGAGGGATATTATTAAATTCTGTAAAACTACAAAATTACGGAGATTTAGAATGCTGCGTTTCACCCGCTATTCCAAATAATCGCAGACATTTTGCGTAGGATAAAGATTGGAGGCAGGCCGCTGTGGCCGAGCGATTCTAGGCGCTTTACTCCGGAGCCGCGCTGCTGCTACGGTCACAGGTTCGAATCCTGCCTCGGGCATAGATTAGTTAGGTTTAAGTAATCCTAAGTCTAGAGGATTGATGACCTCAGATGTTATGTCCCATAGTGCTTAGAGCCAATTGAACCTTTTTTTTATGTAAAGATTAGGGTGATTTAGCGAGCCAGTCGAGGTGTGGGCGTTCGTCAAACCAGTATCGTATGTGTGTATTCTTTTAAACGTGGCTATTGTCATGTTGGAAGACGGCAATGTCCGTTATATACACTACTTGGTTCAAATGGTTCAAATGGCTCTTAGAACTACTTCAACCTAACTAACCTAAGGACATCACACACATCCATGCCCGAGGCAGGATTCGAACCTGCAACCATAGCAGTCACGCGGTTCCAGACTGAAGCGCCTAGAACCGCACGGCCACACCGGCCCGCTATACACTACTGGCCATTAAAATTGCTACACCAAGAAGAAATACAGATGATAAACGAGTATTCGTTGGACAAATATATTATACTACAACTGACATGTGATCACATTTTCATGCAATTTGGATGCATAGATCCTGAGAAATCAGTACCAGAACAACCACCTCTGGCCGTAATAACGGCGTTGATACGCATGGGCATTGAGTCTAACAGAGCTTTAAAGGCGTGTACAGGTACAGCTGCCCATGCACCTTCAACACGATACCACAGTTCATCAAGAGTAGTGACTGGCGTATTGTGACGAGCCAGTTGCTCGGCCACCATTGAACAGACGTTTTCAATTGGTGAGATCATCTGGAGATTGTGCAGGCCAGGGCAGCAGTCCAACATTTTCTGTATCCAGAAAGGCCCGTACAGGACCTGCAACATGCGGTCGTGCATTATTCTGCTAAAATGTAGGGTTTCGCAGGAATCGAATGAAGGGTAGAGGCACGGGTCGTAACACATCTGAAATGTTCAAAGGGCCTTCAACGCGAACAAGATGTGACCGAACGTGTAACCAATGGCACCCCATACCATCACGCCAGGCGATACGCCAGTATGGCGATGACGGGTACACGCTTTCAATGTGCGTTCACCGCGATGTCGCCAAACACGGATGTGACCATCACGATGCTGTAAACAGAATCTGGATTCATCTGAAAAAATGACGTTTTGCCATTCGTGCACCCAGGTTCGTCGTTGAGTACACCATCGTAGGCGCTCTTGTCTGTGATGCAGCGTCAAGGGTAACCGCAGCAACGATCTCCGACCTGATAGTCCATGCTGCTGCAACCGCCGTCGAACTGTTCGTGCAGATGGTTGTTGTCTTGCAAACGTCCCCATCTGTTGACTCAGGGATCGAGACGTGGCTGCACGATCCGATATAGCCATGCGGATAAAATGCCGTTGGGATCCAGCACGGTGTTCCGTATTACCCTCCTGAACCCACCGATTCCATATTCTGCTAACAGTCATTGGATCTCGACCAACGCGAGCAGCAATGTCACGATACGATAAACCGCAGTCGCTATAGGCTACAATCTGACCTTTATCAAAGTCGGAAACGTGATGGTACGCATTTCTCCTCCTTACACGAGGCATCACAACAACGTTTCACCAGGCAACGCCGGTCAACTGCTGTTTATGAGAAATCGTTTGGAAACTTTCCTCGTGTCAGCACGTTGTAGGTGTCGCCACGGGCGCCAACCTTGTGAGAATGCTCTGAAAAGCTATCATTTGCATATCACAGCATCTTCTTCCTGTCGGCTAAATTTCGCATCTGTAGCACGTCATCTTCGTGGTGTAGCAATTTTAATGGCCAGTAGTGTACTCATCTTGACGACAACTTTTGGTCACCGAGGATGCCGATATTAACATGTTAGTTAATATTGACGGTAACTTGAATATGTAGGCCCAAGTCATGGTACGAAAAACACCCCGAAAACATCAGGACCACACACTGCGGGTAAAACGGCCATTGGCACGTCAGTGCACTTGAAGCATTACGTTATTTGAAAAGAGTCATAATCACGATTCATCGGAGCACACTACACGTTTACAGTCAAGTGCTGTTCAGCCCCCTCGATGATGTGCAGCGATATATGGTCCTGTGAGCAACGGCGTTTCGCAGGTACACGTCTACGAATTTTCGTTCGATGCAGTTCCTTTCGCAATGTTTCTCGAAAGCTGGTTGAGATGGTGATCGAAAGTAAAAAATGACATTAGCTGCTAGTGGGCATTGAAATATATCAGTGAGAAAAGTTGAAAATTTCTGTTCTTCGCGAAAGATCTCCCCATCACCTCGGCCATCCAGACACGGCTCACGGCCGACTCAAATTTTCAACTTATTCACGCACTACTAACATACTGCCTCTGTCCATTATCCTCAATACTTACAGCGATTCGCTGATTCCCGTAACAGTTAGGGCGTGTTTGTACATCAGCGCTAAAGGGATCATCGGGCCGTCTCGCCCTAGTTATACAGGGTGGTCCATGCGATGTTTCGGATGAGATTATCTCGAAAACTATACACCGGGTAAAAATAGTGGGTAAGACAAGTTCGTAAGCTCAAAGGGGGACATCAAATGATACTACACGTGACCCCCAGCCCCCGCCCCTTTGGGTGGGGTGGGGGGCAACTTTTAAATCTTAAATGCATACCCCCATTTTTTATTGCAGCTTCGGATTCTCCATAAAAAGTAATCAAGTTTTGTCTGAAACATGTTTTTAAACTATTGACAGATGGCGCTGAAATCGAGAAAAATTATTGGGAAAACTCCGATTTATTTAGAATGATCCGAGAAGGACGATTCAAACCGATACAAAATGTGCACCAATTCTTTCATTACGCCAATTTTTTTCACAAAACGTATCCTACCCGCCACAGTTTTTGATGGAGGGAGGCGGAATGGTATTAAAATCTCGTTAGGGAACTCTTCACAATCGCATTACTCACCCGACTGTGGCGCTACGGTGGCCAAACTGAGAACTGTGGCTCAGTATAAAGGTCATTGCAATGCGATCAGACGTTACTTCACTTTCAGATTGTGAACCTTAAACATCAACTGACGGAAGAAAATTATTCTTTAGCAAAACATGGCTCACTATCGTCCTACGGAGATTGTTGATATGATGTTAACTTTAGGTGAATGCCAATTACGCTGCAGCTGCGCAAGTGTATGCGGATCGTTTGCCGAACAGACAACATCTAAGTGAAAACATTAATCGAAATTGCACTCAACGAGCTCGAAATGGATACATGCATCGTCCACATCGTCATCGCGAATGACGCTCGTACCCTTACCGTTCTCACCTGTGTTCAACTGGATCCCGAAACTAGTAGTCGAGCGATTCAGAGACAAACTGAAATACCGAAATCAACTGTTTTGAGGATTTTGAAGGCACATAAATATCATTTGAGTTATATCACACTGAAACAGGCATTAACGCCAAAAGATAAGCAAATACGCATGCATTTTTGCCAATGATCCTTGGCAATGATAAGAGGTGACAATGAGTAGAGAGATACGTTATGCTCACCAATGAAGCCACGTTAAAAAACAATGGCGAATTAAATCGTTATGACTGTCATTATTGGTCCCCTGTCAATCCACACTGGCACAGACCCGTTGACAATCAAGGCGCCGGCTGGAGTGGCCGTGCGGTTCTAGGCACTACAGTCTGGGACCGAGCGGCCGCTACGGTCGCAGGTTCGAATCCTGCCGCGGGCATGGATGTGTGTGATGTCCTTAGGTTAGTTAGGTTTAATTAGTTCTAAGTTCTAGGCGATTGATGACCTCAGATGTTAAGGCACATAGTGCTCAGAGACATTTGAACCATTTGAACAATCAACACAAATGGTCGTTAATCGTCTGGTGTGGAATTTTAAACGGTTATTTAATAGGACCGTATTTTTTGACGGAAATGTTACTGGGGAATCTTATTTAAAACTTCTCCGCGATGATTTGTTGGAGATAATGGAAGATGTTGATTTAGAAACTAGGCAACGAATGTGGTTCCAACAGGACGGAGCAGCTCCCCATTACGTTAAAAAGGTGAGGAACGTTTTAAATTTACGGTCCCATGGTTGGTGGATAGGACGCGGCGGACCAATTCAGTGGCCTCCACGTTCACCAGATCTAACATCTCCTGATTTTTTTCTTGTGAGGTTATTTAAAAAAAATATTGTTTATGAAAGACAGCCCACAACCAGAAACGGCATGGAGGAACGCATTAGAAGAGCGTGTGCAGCCATACCATGGGATGTGCTGCTCAAAACTGTGGACAACTTTTGCAGACGATGGACTTTATGCATTGAAGCAAATGGGGATAATTTTAAACAATTTCTTCGTGGCTAATTTCATTAATTAAGCACCCCAAATTGTGAGAGGCAAGGCGACTCACACTAATGAAGCGCCCCAACATATGAGAGGCAAGGGAACTCACACTAAGGAAGCACCCCATGGGAACATCATTCTACTACGCCCATGTCGTTGTTCCTGGGAAACGCTAAAAGTAGGATAGAGTACATTTCGTACAAAAATAGCTTAATTTGGCGTAACGAAAGAATTGGTGCACATTTTTATCGATTTGATGCGTCTTTCTCGGATAATTCTAAATAGGCTTAAATCAGAGCTCTTCCCCAATTTTACTTTTTTCTCGATTTCAGCGCAATCTGTCAACGGTTTAAAAAATGTTTCAGGCAAAACTTGATTACTTTTTTATGGAGAATCGGAATCTGCAATTAAAAATGAGTGTTTCCATTTAAGATTTAAAAGTTGCCCTCCGACCCACCCAAGAGGGCGGGGCTGGAGGTTACGTGTAGTATCATTTGATGTCCCCCTTTGAGCTTACGAACTTGTCTTACCCACTATTTTTACCCGATGTATAGTTTTCGAGATAATCTCATCCGAAACTTCAGATTTACCACCCTGTATATGAATGTGGTCTATGTCCTTTCAGAAATGTTCGACAGAACAGACGCCACATGTATGTATGTATATGGATATGGTGTCTGTTCGGACATGTCCGAAAGAACAGACTCAGACTCCATATCCATATACATATATAGTTCTGGCAATACCGGCCATGACCTTCTTCTTCTGTGCGGATGCACAAATATTCCCTGAACTCTTACCCGACTTGGAAAGCATGTCTTCCACGAGTAATGAGTGTGTTGGGGTGGGACACTACAGACGTAGTGTGTGGATATAGAAGGTGAGAATGTGAGTCTCGCGGGAGGCGTGCGCGAGATAGTCCCTGCAGTCGCACTATCCTCTGTGCCCTCGGTGGTTCAGATGGATGGAGCGTCAGCCATGTAAGCAGGAAATCCCGCGTTCGAGTCCCGGTCGGGGCACACATTTTCACCTGTCCCCATTGATATATATCATCGCCCGTGAGCAGCTGACGGTATTAATATAATTCTAATTCCACATGTATGTGATTGAGATAGATCTACATTGACAGACAGCATTAATTCCTTCGAACATGAAAGCGACAAGGCGTGACACTCGGATCCAGTCTTTCTCTGTTCTTACGGTTAGATGACGGCGTCCGCAATATAATTCCTTGTTGCCATGTTGAACACTCCACCTTGATACAGCAACACGCTGTAGTAATGGACACGACCAAACACGATAACTCTTTTCTGCCATTGCAGGCCGCTGTGGCCGAGCGGTTCTTGGCGCTTCAGTCTGGAACCACGCGAGCGCTACCGTTGCAGGTTCGAATCCTGCCTCGGGCATGGATGTGTGTGATGTCCTTAGGTTAGTTAGGTTTAAGTATTTCTAAGTTCTAGGGGATTGATGACCTCAGATGTTAGGTCCCATAGTGATCAGAGCCATTTGAACCATTTTTTCTGCCATCCTGTCACGTCTCCACGTCGTACCATGTTACTGCGCTTACGGTATACAACCAACTGGCAGATCTACATCACTTCAGTGTCGTGACTTACGGCAGCGGTCGAGGATGAGTGTTCCACACCAACTATAGCGCTCTACAACGACCACTCTATTCAAGAGGGTGACTAATATTTTGTATGGTGAAATAATTTTCAAGCAAGCTGCGTTTCGCTTTTAATTTAATAAAATTTTTTCAGAGAGAATTAGTTACCTTTGTTTTACATTTTTGACTGTTCGTTTCTTTTTTCTTATGAGAATCGCACTTCCACTGACTCGCCCAGATAGTCATTCGTTTTAAAGCGCCGCTTCCGGCTTGGGGTGGTGCGCTGGCTCCCGCTCGAATCCCCCAGGCCGATTAACACCGACGGTGGGTGTGCCGGCCAGCCTCGGTGTGCTTAGGCGGTTTTCGACACCTCAGCAGATGAATATCGGTCTTTTACCAAAGTGCCGCCTGAATTACACGAATCGCAAACATTTAGAAAATTTTCAGAAACGGAGACAGTTGGGATACACATATCTCTTACTTGGGGGGGGGGGGGGGGGGGAGATAAGAGGGTAGCGACAGGAATGGCATCCAGTCACCTCTTAAATTAACTGTGGCAATCCGTTAATAAAAACGTAGACTCTGAGCCGATGCGGGACAAATATATTAGGAAAAGAAGAAGAATCGCACTTACACTGCACTTTCAAAAGAAATAGAAGATGATCAGTGTATAACGATCTGTTGACAACAAGACCATTGTGGCAGAGGACGAGAACTGATTGGGATTGCATGGGGTACAAAATATGTTGTGGTCCTTCCAAGGGAATTATCTAGTTATTCTCCACAAGTGCTGTAGTGAAAGTAAGTAAAACCTAAATACAGAAGTCCGGGCGAAATCTGAACATTGCTCCTCCCAAATGATAGTCCAGTTCCTCAACCAACGTGTCAGAACTTCCCATCATTTTCCACACACGAACTTCATTTACCATTATCCCAGACTTTTTTATGTATGGCATATGTGAAACCGTCTAATAATAGGTTAACTATTCATTAATCAATTTCTAACGAACGCTTACAAAAGGGCTATTTTTTTAACCTCCGATCGGTCGCGAATCACTGGTGAAGCTCGGCACAGATGTTTTGAACAGTGTCTCTAGTATGCGTGTCTATAGCTTTTCAGTTATGATTGCACAGAGACCGCGTAGAGATACCTAGAAAATAGTGTTTCCCCTGAAGGGTGGAATCCTGGTGACGGATTTCGCCTGATTTCATACAGCCTACATAACGTGAATGCCACGTGTTCTCTTCTCGGCCGAATACTGCAGGTGCAACCAAGAGCTCCTACACCTTTTTCGATGGGAAGTGTTTCATCACCACCATACAGCTTGGAGTTGGCTCCCTCTGATTTTCATCTCTTCGCTGACATGAACCGTTAGCTATGAGGACAGCATTTCTGCACAAATAACAAAATGCAGCCTGCCGGAGTGGCCGAGCGGTTCTAGGCGCTACAGTCTGGAACCGCGCAACCGCTACGGTCGCAGGTTCGAATCCTGCCTCGGGCATGGATGTGTGTGATGTCCTTAGGTTAGTTAGGTTTAAGCAGTTCTAAGTTCTAGGGGACTGATGACCACAGCAGTTATGTCCTATAGTGCTCAGAGCCATTTGAACCATTTTGAACAAACTGCAGACCAGCGTAGGGAATTGGTGGAAGTAACAGGCGGCCACCTTCTACGACGAGGGTGTTGGCCTGTCGATACCATGCCATGACAAATGTTCATCACGGAGTGGCGACTTTGTAGGGAAATAGCTCGAAGGTGTAGCTAAATGTCGCAAATAAAACATTTTTTATTTTTACTGCAGTTTCCATTTCGTGACCGATCGGAGATTGAAAATAAAAATAGTCCTCGTAATTTTGCATTTTGGGTCTCACATCCTGCAACACATTTCAGAATCATGGCAAAGACCATTACCGTTGCCTGAAATCGTAGCCTATGAGCAATCCTCATCGCCACATGCTTGGGTCGATGTATGTCATTTCGATCCCTTTAAAGGAATTTTGGTATAGCTACAGAAAATTTCTACGTTAAGCGATGTTATTTAAAATGCAGCGATTTTTTGTTTCGAGTGAGACTGGATTTTCTCGAACACTGATAGTTACCAAGAGGTGTCACGCTCTGACCTAAATAGAATTCTTGCCTTGGATGTCTACGCAGAGGTCTTTCTGCTACCTCCAGGTTGCTGGCGTCACTGACGGACTTCCTCCGTGCTGAAATGAAACGGCTGCCACTCGAAGATGTCTTGCACGGTGGCAGCTCAAGACGAAGCAGCTGCTACGACACGACTAACTTTTGGCAGATGTGGCACTGGACAAGCCGTGAAAATCTGCGTCACTGGCGTACATATTTCATTGTTCCAAGAGTCTCACCTACGTCATCTCTAAATTTTGACATGTAATTTTATTTTGGGATAGCCAAACTGATGCTTTATTTTAAATTAGCTACTGCAAAAAAAATTTGTGACGAGGTAACAATTACATAACCTCATTTCTATTCTTAGCGGCAGTATCCTGACAGAGAAGGTGTACAACGAAAGAAAGAAAGATTTTATTGTTTTTTGGTGTGAAGAAAAAGAAGAAGAAGTCCAGTGAGATGGTGTGGTACAGAGATAAGAACGAGGAACACCTGCTTTTACATTAACTGATTAAAACCAGAGCTCCCAATGTACTTCAAAAACACTTTAATCGTAAGTAAATTAAATTTAAATGAAATGGAAAGCGTAGTAAACAGAAAGAAAGAAAACAACGATATTTTGCCCAGACTCAAGCGAAATGAAATTGATGCAGTTCGACTTCTAAAGGCAGACAAACGGCGAATAATGTTAAATACCCAGAAGGAAATGGGAAGAATAGTCAAAAAGAGACAGTCAGGCAACTGTTCCAGAAGTGTTAAAATAAAGAAGCAGACGACATTGGTCAAGAAAGCACGTAAACCCAGAGCATGAATAACCATGCGAGGTGGTGTAGTAGTTATCACACTGAATTCACATTTCGGAGGAAAACTGTTCAAATCCCCGCCTGCCATCCAAGTTTAGGTTTTTCGTGATTTCCCTAACTCGCTCCAGACGAATGCTGGGATTGTTCACCTGAAAAGGGCACGGCTGAATTACTTCCCCATCCTTCCGTAATCTGAGCTCAAGCTCTGGCTGTAGTGATCACGCTGTCGACGGGACTTTAAACTCTAGTCATCCTTCCTTCCTAGAAGATGTTTAAGATAGAGATAAATGGAATTCAGCGAGAAAGCGACAGTAAAGGACCGTGAAGGCCCAAAGGGAATACGTTTTCAAACAGACGAGAAATGCTGGTATAAGAAACTAAAGTAAGACACTTCTATGACTAGCATGGAACTGTAAACCAGGACGAGAATTAGGACGGAGAAGGAAGGCGAAGTTAATATGGAAAGCGATGGAAAGGGTGATGAAGAGAATCAAATGAAAGTCAAAGCCCATTTCAGATACTGGGGAGCGTAGGACTGAGGTCAACACCAAGGAAATTTGCAAACTACACACAGTTTCGTATCGTGAAAGAAATGTAGAAAAAGTAAAGGCCTTGAGAAGTGAAACAACTAATATGGTTGTTCGTCAATAACATAATAAACGCTCCACGCAGACCAATTGCTTCAATTCACAGAGGAGAGTAGAAGAGAAAGAGTGAAAAGAAGGTTGCCTGCAGGAATACCAAGTATAGAAGCAGTGAAAAGATAAGCAAAGTGCACCTAGGCGTCGATTACAACGAATGGAAAAGTAAAACCCCTTCCGGGTAACGACAAGGGAGTAACCACTGAGATTTTGGCATAACAGAACACCATTTTCAATTAGGCAATCCTTAAGAAAAGTGCATACGCCGTTTTAAACAATATTTACCGTGAGACGTTGTATTGGAAATTACTGTAACAAGGTGAACGACTTCGTAAGAGGAAACGGGAAAAACGAGCAGTCAAATTAATATGCCTGAGGAATATATAACGATTGAAAATTAAATAGAGTAGCAGCTTTTGACACGCTCATAAGTCTCACGTTCATAACGTGCTAGGGAGATTTTATGTAAGTTTACGTATGTTTAAACTTGTTGCCTCTGAGTGAAAACATCTCTATCTGAAGCTATATATTTTTTATTAATTTCTGTATTGTTTGGCAACGAATACGTTCCAACGTCGATTCTTCTTCTTCCTTCCCTCTTGTCTGCATATACAATACTATTTAGTTTTACCTTCTTCCCATTTAGTAGTTCACACTATTTCGTCTGTACTACACAAATTTTTTTGTGTGTGGGAAACCGAAACATAGTATTTTATTATTTGGAATTTCTCGTCGTTATTTCAAAACTTTTAATACCGTTTCTTTCTCGATCGCTTTTTTCCATGATCAAAGCTGCTATCGATTCTTTTCCAAAAATACTGGAATAGATTCGTTGACCTGCCATCATACTTTCTACAGATGTCTTCCATGACCCTGTATACTTTTTATTTTGCATCCATAATATTTCATATTTATCCGTGGTTGTTGCTGTTGTTGTTGTTGTTGTTGTCGCCTTCGTCGTCTTCAGTCCGGAGACGAGTTCGATGCAACTCTTGATGCTAGTCTCTCCTATGAAAGCCTAATCATGTCTGCACAACTACTGTAACATGCTTACTGTACTGAACTTGGCTCTCACTTAACAATTAATATCCCCTCTTCTCGCTTGCCTTCGTTATAAATTGACAATCTTTTGATGCATCAAGGTGTCCCCTATTAATCTATCGCTCACTTGAACAAAGTCACGCCATAAATCTCTTTCTCCCCAATTCGATCCAGTACCTCCTCATTAGTTATTCGACTCACCCGTTTCATAACGTTATATTCTCTTCTTAAACTGTTGTCCATAGAATGTTACACTCCAGATAAATACCTTCAGAAAAAACTTCCTAACTCTTAAACTTACTATCGATGTTAAAAAATTTGTCTTTTTCACACACGTTTTTCTCGCTGTTGCCGATCTCCCTTTCATCCGTTCTCTAATCCAGCCACTGTTACTCATTTTTCCGTCCAAAGCAAAAGTCATCTACTACTTTTAGGGTCTCATTTCCGAATACAATTCCCTTAGTATCACTGTTTCGGCGGGATTCCATTAGTCTTATTTTACTCTTACAACCTTTTTTCAACACACTGTCTGTTCCGATCAACTGATTTTTCATGTCCTTTGTCGTCCAGCATAGATGTTACTACATAAACTAGACACATATCTTCATACCAAACTGCTAATTATTTCTTGTTTTGTCGCTCTTTCTTTTCCATTTTTTTTAAATGATGGCCTCACAGCTATTAAAAAATCGTTGTTTCTCTATTTTACCTATTCCTATGGTTATGTATTTTGGAGCACCTTTGATATTTGGGTCAGTTAGTTATCCCAGTAGAAATTTTAGATCTAGTCCTTTTTGCCATTCTCTCAAACAGTTTTGTTTATCTGCTTCAGACAGTACAACAAAGTGATGTATAACAGCTAGATAGAGAACATTGATTTCATTCGACTCCTCCCTCTGCTGCTGTCTGGTTAGACGGCGCGGCGTCACTTCCCTGGCAGGCGGCCAGCCTGTTTCCCTCCTTTTTTACAGTCCCACCAGTTTCTCCGCCCTTGATTGTCTGACAGCAGTCTTTACTGAGTTTCAGAAGCACGCGCTTCTCCTGTTTGCGTGCACGCAACGTGGATGTTGAGCAACGTATTGCCCCCATGGTGTGTTCTACAGGCGTAGCAAGACAAAGGTCGACATCACGTACATAATCATAAACCTCATATAAAATTTGAAATATTTCTGGCACAACTTCAGGCTGGAGTGTGGTGCGTCAGCATCTGCACCCCGCAAGCCATTTTGCGAAATGTGGCGGGAAGTCTCCACACGTCCACTGATTTTCTTGTCATCGTCATTTCGAGAGATGCATGTAGGAACGGAAGGGGGGGGGGAAGGGGGGAGGGTAATCTACGGTTCCGTTCTGTGGACGGCGGTCACAGATAGTTCTTTCCCCTCACCCCCCCCCCCCCCCCCCCCACGCCTCCTACCCGTCCTCTCGGCCGCCGTCGCCCCTCAACCCACACCACCAATATAACTTGCCGCCAAGTTCACTTGTAACGTGCCAGGTATGCCTACGATTTTAATTATAGTAAAAATGATAGTAAATGATAGTAAAACTGGACTACATCAATACTTAATACTAGTACTAATAATACTATTACGAACACTAATAATAATAATAATAACAATATAAGACAATAAGTGTTGGGCGCAGTTGTTACATCGGTTAATGCTGCTACAATGACAGATTATCAAGATTTAAGTGAGTTTTAATGTGGTGTTGTAGCCGGCTCCCGACTGGTGGGACACTGCATCTCCGAGATAGCGATGAAGCGGAGATTTTCCCGTACAACCATTTCACGAGTGTACCGTGAATATCAGAAATCTGGAAAAACATCAATTGTCCGACAACGCTGCGGCCGGAGAAAGATCTTGCAAGAACGGGACTAACGACGACTGGCGAGGATCGTTCAACGTCACAGAAGTGCAACCCTTCCTTAAATTGCTGCAAATGTCAATGCTGGGCCATCAACAAATGTCAGCATGCGAACCATTCAACGAAACGTCACCGATATGGGCTTTTGGAGCCGAAGGCCCGCTCGTGTACCCTTGATGACTGCGCGACACAAAGCTTTGCCGGCCGCTGTGGCCGAGCGGTTCTAGGCGCTTCAGTCCAGAACCGCGCTGCTGCTACGGTCACAGGTTCGAATCCTGCCTCGGGCATGGGTGTGTGTGATGTCCTTAGGTTAGTTAGGTTTAAGTAGTTCTAAGTCTAGGGGACTGATGGCCTCAGATGTTAAGTCCCATAGTGCTCAGAGCCACTTGACACAAAGCTTTACGCCTCGCCTGGGCCCGTCAACACGGACACTGGACTGTTGATGACTGGAAACGTGTTGTCTGGTCGGAAGAGTCTCGTTTCAAATTGTATCGAGCGGGTATCGAGACAACGTCATGAATGCATGGACTCTGCCTGACAGCAGGGGACTGTTCAAGGTGGTAGAGGTTCTGTAATGGTGTGGGGCGTGTGCGGTTCGAGTGATATGCGACCTCTGATACGTCTAGATACGACTCTGACAGGTGACACGTACGTAAGTATCCTGTCTGACCACCTGCATCCATTCATGTCCATTGTTCATTCCGACGGACTTGGGCAATTCCAGCAGGACAATGCGACAACCCACACAGAATTACTACAGAGTGGCTCCAGGAACAATATTCTGAGTTTAAACAATTCCGCTGGCCACCAAACTCCCCAGACATGAACATTACTGAGCATATCTGGAATGCCTTTGCAACGTGCTGTTCAGAAGAAATCTCCGCCCGTCGTACTCTTACGCACTTATGGACAGCCTTACAGGATTCACTGTGTCAGTTCCCTCCAGCACTTTTTCAGACATTAGTCGAGTCCATGCCACGTCGTGTTGTGGCACTTCTGCGTGCTCGCGGGAGCCCAACACGATGTTAGCCAGGAGTACATGTTTCTTTGGGTCTTCAGTGTAATAATAACTGGTTTATACCATAAGCTAGTACACCATCCGTCCAACAAGTTCCGAGACTGATTTTATTCCTGGCGACATCAGAGAAATAATTACGACGGGAGCTTGAACTATCTACTGTAAACCACAGGTGTGCATTGCGTCTGTCAGTTGTGAACAGGCAGTTTTATGAAGTGAACCTGTGACCGTATCGCGTCAACGTTGTTGAGCCACAAATCTTACTGGAACAATGTCTTTAAGTCTAGTGTTCAAGACATTCTCATGAGTGTTTTGAAGTAGAGAAAAGTGTGTCTCACACTTCTTGACTGCAGGTCAAAAACCACGACTCGTGGAAGTCTGCCGCGGCTTCACTGAACCTCAAAACGTGGGCAATTATTTTCAGCAATGGCCGACGAGACTTGATGTTCAACATCTCCAAGAAAGACTTCTTTGATAGTTTCACATGGTTGTGTAAATATTATGTGCGTTGTTCGTACATGTGGAGACTATGAAGGACTGCTGAAACGTTAAAATCACTATCTTAACATTTCCCTATTTTTATTAACCTAGTCTCGAAACTTTTTGGACTGACGCGGTACATCGCTTTAGCAAACAAACTCGAACTGTGATAGTGTAATAGTTTTCACAACATAAAATTCAGTCACCGTTATTAGTTTTTTGCTCACCACTGTGATTGTAAACAGGACAAATACTATGCGAGCGTGTAAATGGGTGGGGGGGGGGGGGGGGGGGGAGGGGGGGGAGGGAGGTTGGAATAATGTTTCTTTCAGTTTTCCCTCCTATTTTTTTTTTAAGTTTAAGATGTTCCTTTTCTGTCTTGCCTTACTCGACTTCTTGTGGTTTACTGTTTCTAGCTGTGCTCTAACGAACGCTTTCAGACTGATTTTTGACGGCAAGTATGGTTAGGCTATGAATGGCTCCTTCTTCCTGATTGAGATCTTCTCTGCAGCCGGTGAGGCCGAAAGCGCAGCCACTTGGGTAGCCCTCATGTCAGTATTCCCTGTGAAACGTACGTTGTCATTTCTAGAATTCCTTGCAATTTTTAAGATTTCGAGTTTCGTCTTACTTTTTTCTCCGAAAGTTTGCAGAGGAGTTTTGAAAACTACTCTTCTTCGGCGGTCTGGCGCAGTTCAGTCTGACGAGAAGTTCCATTTCTGTTATCTTCGGTTTTGTTACTTTTAAGTTTAAATACGTCTAGTTCCATCGTAATGTAACTATTTTTCTGTTACAGCCTTTCACAGCCGTAAAATAATCTTGTTTCAGCTGCCTGGATGTTACTTTCTTGCAATTTGTGAATGACTTCCGTAGAGTAATATGGGGACGGCCATTACTTTATGTAACTTCATTCGTGTTATTTTTAAGTCTCGTTCTTGAAGTACCTGTTCCATATTTTGCTACTTCCTTGTTTAAATCTTTGTCATACTCGGATGTGATAGCACATCTCACACTTGATCTTTTCTATTAACATATTCCATACTGCTCACCAATATTTTTTCCTTATCGGGTCCCGTCCTACAAAAGCCTTTTTTCTTTATTTTAGTTTTCGTTATGGATATAGCAGTATTTCAGTCTTTGGGTATTGTGGTTGGAAGGTAAAATCCTCTTTGACGGTCATTCTCCGTTAAAATTGTGTCATCTGCACATAAAACACAGTCCAGTGCCATCCTCTCTGTTTTAATACCAGTTTCAAATTTGGCTTGCCATTCACGCAGTAATTCCTAGCCCCCTGACGGTGACGAAAGTGATCGCAGCTCTCTTTTAATATCTAACGTGAGTATTGTGTTTTCTTATATACTTCTTAAGGAGTTTATTACGCCCCAAAGTTTTTCTCTGTTAACGTTATCGAAAGCTGTTTCCATATCAACAAATGCTAAATAAGTAAAATATGACGGTGTATCTATACATATTATAAGAACGGATATATCTATACGTGTATATGTGTATGTTCGTTCCATACTCCTCCTAAGCCGCTGAATCTATTTCAAGAAAACTTGAAACCGGCCGCTGTGGCCGAGCGGTTCTTGGCGCTTCAGTCCGGAACCACGCTGCTGCTACGGTCACAGGTTCGAATCCTGCCTCGGGCATGGATGTGTGTTATGTCCTTAGGTTAGTTTGGTTTAAGTAATTCTACGTCTAGGGGACTGATGACCTCAGATGTTAAGTCCCATAGTGCATAGAGCCATTTGAACCAAGAAAACTTGGTACGCATATCATTTTCTGTCTGGATATCATCGCTGTTGGTGTAAGAACCTTCTACCTGTGTCTAAGGGATGGCGGTGGGGGTGGAAAACATTGTAGCGCACGACGCGTGAATAGCAGTACTTTATTCATCTAGTATTTTAGGATAAGAGCACTTAGTGATTCGTATAAAATTTTGCACATAATTTCAAACCTTAGCGAAAATTTTTCACGCTGACAGCCCCCACAAAATGATGAAAAGAATTTCGCTGTTAATGCAGTGAAACTGCCTCGTGAAGCATGGCGTTTTAATTTGTTACTCCTTTACTACTAACTGTATTCGCGACACGCTTTTCATTCACATACATCGCTGAATGTACCTACAAAAATGTATTGTTGTACGAAACATATATCAGGAGATATGACGTCAGACACTGAGTTGCGCGAAAAACTGCGGCATCATATAAGATGTTCTCATTTATTACTTTGTTGCTAATAACTCTATTCACAGCAAATTTCGCAGACAGTGGCCACATTTACCACTGGATGTACTTCCAAAATTGTATCGTTTTACAGCACGTAGTTCAAGAGATACATCATAAACATTAAACTGTGTGAAAATGAAAGTGGAGGGCGAGATTTGCTAGAGATACAGGCGAAATAAATGTACAGTTGCGTGCGAAATATGTTAAATATATGTCAAATGTATTTGAGATGTATGTACGCGGGCAAGACCACAAGTGAAAAATTCACCCTAAACCCCCGGAACGACTTCAGCGAAATTTGGTACACACATTAGTTACGAACTGGAAAGAAATGCTATGGGAATAAGAATCACCAGCGTTCTACTGGGGTTAGAGTGATAACGTGGAGAGAAAGGGAGAGAAGGAGATGGGCAGAGAGTGAGAGGGAAGGACATGGACACAGATAGGATGTAGGTGGAGCAAGGAGATGGGCAGAGAGAGGGGAGAGGAAGAGAATGACAGAGAAAGGAAGGAGGACAAGATGAACAAAGACAGGGCAAGGAACAGATACGCAGAGAGAGGGAGGAGGAGGTGAACAGAGAGAGAGAGAGAGAGAGACGGAGAGAGAGAGGGAAGAGGAGGAGATGGACAGAGAGAGGGGAGCGAAGGAGATATATAGAGGGAAATGAAAGATTAGGAGATGAACAGGATGGGGGGGGGGGGAGGAGTAGATGAACAGAGAGAGGGGGAGGAGGAAGTATACAGAAAGGAGGTGAAGGTTGAGATGGACAGAGGGACGGGGAAAGAGGAGGTGGTATGAGTACCAACTTTGGTTGAAATCGGTTTTGTGGTTTAGGAGGAGTTGTGGAATACATACATACATACTTACATAGATACTGTATATACGTACATCCATTTTTGTAATATGTGTGGGCAGACAACACACGTTACTGACACTTAAAGATATATCGATTACCTACTGCTACACCATACGGTACCTTACAAATGCGACCTCTCAGTAAGCTATTGGCATTAGGGGTCGATAGGATGTCTGCTAAATTGTTTAGCTGCCACAGATAATATACACTACTGGACATTAAAATTGCTACACCACGAAGATGACGTGCTACAGACTCGACATTTAACCGACAGGAAGAAGATGCGCCGGCTGCGGTGGTCTCGCGGTTCTAGGCGCGCAGTCCGGAACCGTGCGACTGCTGCGGTCGCAGGTTCGACTCCTGCCTCGGGCATGGATGTGTGTGCTGTCCTTAGGGTAGTTAGGTTTAAGTAGTTCTAAGTTCTAGGGGACTGATGACCATAGGAGTTGAGTCCCATAGTGCTCAGAGCCATTTTTTGAAGAAGATGCTGTGATATACAAATGATAGCTTTTCAGAGCATTCACACAAGGTTGGCGCTGGTGGCGACACCTATAACGTGCTGACATGAGGAAAGTTTCCAACCGATTTCTCATACACAAACAGCAGTTGACCGGCGTTGCCTGGTGAAACGTTGTTGTGATGCCTCGTGTAAGGAGGAGAAATGCGTACCATCATGTTTCCAACTTTGATAAAGGTCGGATTGTAGCCTATCGCTATTGCCGTTTACCGTATCGCGACATTGCTGCTCGCGTTGGTCGAGATCCAATGACTGTTAGCAGAATATGGAATCGGTGGGTTTACGAGGGTAATACGGAACGCTGTGCTGGAGCCCAACGGCCTCGTATCACTAGCAGTCAAGATGACAGGCATCTTATCCGCGTGGCTGTAACGGATCGTGCAGCCACGTCTCGATCCCTGAGTCAACAACCTTCTGCACGAACAGTTCGACGACGTTTCAGGCAGCATGTACTATCAGCTCGGAGACCATGGCTGCGGTTACCCTTGACGCTGCATCACAGACAGGAGCGCCTGCGATGCTGTACTCAACGACGAACCTGGGAGCTCGAATGGCAAAACGTCTTTTTCTTCGGATGAATCCAGGTCCTGTTTACAGCATCATGATGGCCGCAACCGTGTTTGACGACATTTCGGTGAACGTGCATTGGAAGCGTGTATTCGTCATCGTCATACTGGCGTATCACCCGGCGTGATGGTATGGGGTGCCATTGGTTACACGTCTCGGTCATCTGTTGTTCTCATTGACGGCACTTTGAACAGTGGACGTTACGTTTCAGATGTGTTACGACGCGTGGCTCTACCCTTCATTCGATCCCTGCGAAACCCTATATGTCAGCATGATAATGCACGACCGCATGTTGCAGGTCCTGTACGGGCCTTTCTGGATACAAAAAATGTTTGACTGCTGCCCTGGCCATCACATTCTCCAGATCTCTCACCAATCGAAAACGTGTGGTCAATGGTGGCCGACCAATTGGCTCGTCACAATACGCCAGTCACTACTCTTGATGAACTGTGGTATCGTGTTGAAGGTGCATGGGCAGCTGTACCTGTACACGCCTTTAAAGCTCTGTTAGACTCAATGCCCATGCGTATCAACGCCGTTATTACGGCCAGAGGTGGTTGATCTGGTACTGATTTCTCAGGATCTATGCACCAAAATTGCGTGAAAATGTAATCAAATGGCAGTTCTAGTTTAATATAGTTGTCCAAGTAATACCCGTTTATCATCTGCATTTCTTCTTGGTGTAGCAATTTTAATGGCCAGTAGTGTACTGTACAGTTCTTCACCTGTGTTCCTATGATCGTTTAATTCAAAAATGGTTCAAATGGCTCTGAGCACTATGGGACTCAACTGCTGAGGTCATTAGTCCCCTAGAACTTAGAACTAGTTAAACCTAACTAACCTAAGGACATCACAAACATCCATGCCCGAGGCAGGATTCGAACCTGCGACCGTAGCGGTCTTGCGGTTCCAAACTGCAGCGCCTTTAACCGCACGGCCACTTCGGCCGGCATCGTTTAATTCATTGGTTGCTTTACTCCTGTCGTTGCATCATCAAAGATAATGCTCTGCATGTTAATAAACTCACCATGCAGCGGTAATAACTGTTATCCGACGTTTTATACCACCATGCATCGTCTCTCTTCAGACCTCTGATTATGGCCATGGGAGCTGATAACCAGTTAACATATGAAACAAATACAATTGCTCATTCATCGTGTCTGAAAATTTCATTAGATGAGACTAGAGATCAAATCACCTGCGGTACGGTTACACAGCAATAATCCGTTTGAGTCTGATACTCATATTCAATTAAACACGTCCAAAAAAGTTGAGATGGAACTGACATTATCTAACAGTGCCTTTATGAGTAATAAGAGAATATAAACCAACAAAAATAATGTTGTGACTTGGCAAGACAGCCAAGTCACAATGAGAGGAAGCCGAAAGGCACGCGTTAAGCTCACGCAGATTGGCGTGAGGTCTGGAACAGTTAAAGGAATTAAAAGTAGCAAATAAAGTACGTAGTTGATGTAATACTTAACTTTAATCCACAATTGTAGAACATCTCTCTTGACGGTACATATTATACCCACAATATAAAATAATATCAAATGCTATGGCGCCTTGCTAGGTCGTAGCAAATGACGTAGCTGAAGGCTATGCTAACTATCGTCTCGGCAAATGAGAGCGTAGTTGTCAGTGATCCATCTCTGGCTAAGTCGGCTGTACAACTGGGGCGAGTGCTAGTACGTCTCTCTAGACCTGCCGTGTGGCGGCGCTCGGTCTGCAAACACTGACAGTGGCGGCACGCGGGTCCGACGTATACTAATGGACCGCGGCCGATTTAAAAGCTACCACCTAGCATGTGTGGTGTCTGGCGGTGACACCACAAATAATATGAAGATACGTCTCAAAAAGGAGGGTTATAATCAGCGTGTATTATTAAATTTCTGTGATCAACAGTCCAATTTTGGTGTTGACGGGCCTAGGCGAGGCGTAAGGCTTTGTCTCGTGCAATCATCTAGGGTACACGAGTCGGCCTTCGCCTCCGAAAGCCCATATCGATAATGTTTCGTTGAATGGTTCGTACGCTGACACTTGTTGATAGCCCAGCATTGAATTCTGCAGCAATTTTCGGAAGGGTTGCACTTGCGTCACGTTGAACGGTTCTCTTCAGTTGTCGTTGGTCCCGTTCTTACAGGATCTTTTTCCGACCTCTGCGATGTCGTAGATTTGATGTTTTACCTGATTCCTGATATTCACGGTCCACTCGTGAAATGGTTGTACGAGAAAATCCCCAATTCATCGCTACCTCGGAGATGCTGTGACCCATCGCTCGTACGCCGTCTTTTACACCATTTACAGACTCACTTAAATCTTGATAACCTACCATTGTAGTCGAAGTAACGGGTCTAACAACTGCGCCAGACACTTGTTGTCTTAAGATAGGCGTTGCCGAGCGCAGTGCCGTATTCTGCCTGTTTATTTATCTCTGTATTTGAATGCGCATGCCTATACCAATTTCTTTGGCGCTTCAGTGTAAATTACGGCCTTCTGTGGTGTCAACGTTTCTTTCGTCGAAGTAAATAAATTTTCGGACACCTCGTTTCTTTCATTCCCGAGGATCCCAGATGGCGAGCTGCCAAGTGGCGGACGGCGAGATGCTCATCAGATGCGGCGCCTTCCGGAAAAACACAGGGAAGCGCCGCAGCCGCCACCACCTCAGCCAGCAACTCGGACACCGAGAACAGAGAGCCCATTTCAACGCCGGACTCAACAACCGAGCCGAAGAAACTTCACCTGTTTCTGATATACAGAGGCCTACAAAAGTATTCAGACACCGGTCACATGCGTATCTCACGGTCAGTTGTGACAGATGCATACACGGTATGTGTATCTGCGTATGTGTCATAATGCAGGGAATATTTCGAAAGACGTCGACTATGCGACGGCGCCTCCTGCCGGAGGTTCGAGTCCTCCGTCGGGTATGGGTGTGTGTGTTGTTCTTACCGTAAGTTAGTTTACGTAGTGTGTAAGTCTAGGGACCGATGACCTAAGCGGTTTGGTCCCTTAGGAATTCACACACATTTGAACATTTCGACTATGCGAATGTGACCATGCCCTCTACCAGGAACGATTATTTCTGCCTTATCATCACAGGGGTATGTTTCACGCGGGACAAAAGTGTCAGACACCGCCCCGTTAGACAAGGTAACCGCAGTCTGAAGGCACAACTCGGCGGCAGCAAGCAGTCAGTGTACGCAATACAACTGTCTTGTACTACAGGAAAGCACAGATCTCATCAAAACAGACCAACGTAGCGCCATGCCCCGTAAAGGTAGGGAAACGACAGTGTAAGAGCGAAGGTTTACTGTGCTGCTGCATAGTGAGGGAAAATCGTACTCACAAATAGGCAAGGTCGTCAACCGACGCCGAAAAACTATATTTAGTATCGTCCAGACATGGAAAGAAGAAAAAACTCAGTTCAATCGTCCACAACAGGGGCGTCCTCAGAAACTCACTAACAGAGACAAGAGGAAGAGAGTTCGAATGGTGAAAAACGACCTGCGGACAACGAACCCTGCTATAGCGGCAAAGCCCGCATCTCGTGGTCGTGCGGTAGCGTTCTCGCTTCCCACGCCCGGGTTCCCGGGTTCGATTCCCGGCGGGGTCAGGGATTTTCTCTGCCTCGTGATGGCTGGGTGTTGCGTGCTGTCCTTAGGTTAGTTAGGTTTAAGTAGTTCTAAGTTCTAGGGGACTTATGACCACAGCAGTTGAGTCCCATAGTGCTCAGAGCCATTTGAACCATTTTTTATAGCGGCAAAAGTGGCGGAAGGCGTTGGTACCGAAGTTAGAGGTAGGACATTGGGCAGATGCCTGAACAGTGCTGGCTGGGTACAATGCCCGAGTGCCAAGGCGCAAACCGTTCGTCAGTAAGTGTAACGCAAAAAAGCGGATGGTTCCATCAGAAGAATTTGTTGGCAAGGATGCGACCTTTTGCGACAAGATTCTGTGTAGTGATGAATGCAAATTTATTTTGAGCCACGTGGATGGTCGCAGTTTAGTGTGGCGTCAAAGAAAAACAGAATGGGAGCCGAAAAACATGCAAATAGCCATCAAACATGGAGGGGCAGTGTGATGGTGCGGTGATGCATGTCTTCCAAAGATGTTGGCGAGCTTGTCTTTATTGAAGGCACTATGGACAAATTTGTCTATCTCGATATACTCAAACAAAACCTGACGAAAACTGCTCCGAAGTTGGATCTTGGAGGTGACTTCTCTTACCAACAAGACAATGATCCTAAGCATACGGCGGAAACCGTCAAACAGTGGATCCTATACAAAACGCATTATCGCCTCATTACCCCACAGCAGTCTGCGGACCCCAATCTCTTCGAACACATCTGGAATGAAAACGAGACTACACAAACGACATGTAAGCAGTTTGACACATTTGCGTGCATTAATAGAAGAATAATGGGTGAATATCGGTTCGGATGTAAGGAAAAAATCGTTTACTCCATGCCATAAAGACTGAGGGCTGTCATACAGAGAAAGGGACACATTGCCAAGTACTGACTGCTGAATACTTTAACGCATTGTATATTTGGATTTTTTTTTACATAAGGCGTGTTTTGTTACTTGTTGTTCTGCGCATGTTCGGACTGATATATGTATTACACATTTGTTGCTGTTGTTGTTGTGGTCTTCAGTCCTGAGACTGGTTTGATGCAGCTCTCCATGCTACTCTATCCTGTGCAAGCCTCTTCATCTCCCAGTACCTACTGCAACCTACATCCTTCTGAATCTGCTTAGTGTATTCATCTCTTGGTCTCCCTCTACGATTTTTACCCTCCACGCTGCCCTCCAATACTAAATTGGTGATCCCTTGATGCCTCAGAACACATTTGTAAGTAATAAAATATATATGTTTTGAGTTAAAAACGCATTTAAGGTTTACTTCTCTAATTACTCCCAGTGTCTGAATACTTTTGTTCGCCTCAGGATATACCTACAATGTGTGGTCCATTGTTTACTCTAACTAATCCATTTACCGATTGTGCAAAGCAGTAAATACACTGCGAAGCCATTTTTCATCGTAGATCACTGGCCTAACGAAGAGTACAGACCGACTGGAGAAAAGCGCAGACCATTCTCGTTTTTACGGGTTGTTGTCGGGCACACTTAATTCACTTATGAAATTTGTTAGTAACAATCCGAACGAATTCAAAAGTAATAGCAGTGTACATGGCTGCAACACTAGGAGAAAGGATAATCTTCAACACTCAAGGTTAAATCTAACTTTGGCTCAGAAGGGGGTAAATTACGCTGCCACAAAAGTCTTTGGTCACTTACCTAATAGCATCAAAAGTCTGACAGATAGCCATATAGCATTTAAAAGAAAATTAAAAGAATTTCTTAATAGCAACTCCTTCTACTCATTAGATGAATTTTTGGATATAGTAAGAGGGTAATTTCCCAACCCCACAAAAGAAATTCAAAATATTGAGTGTCATGTAATATTTTGTCTAATGTAATATCTTGTATAGACACCTTTTATTAACCTGACACGTTCCACATCATTACGAAGTGTCGTATTCATTATCTATGGAACAAGTACTAATCTAATGGTTCAAATGGCTCTGAGCACTATGCGACGTAACTTCTGAGGTCATCAGTCGCCTAGAACTTAGAACTAATTAAACCTAACTAACCTAAGGACATCACACACATCCATGCCCGAGGCAGGATTCGAACCTGCGACCGTAGCGGTCGCTCGGTTCCAGACTGTAGCGCGTAGAACCGCACGGTCACTCCGGCCGGCACTAATCTAATCTAATCACATGTGCATAGTTGCGGGTATATACTGCTCACGTCTATCCATAGAAAAATTATAGGACATGTATTACACTCACGCATACGACACTTTTTGTGGACGCCAAATTTTCTCTACAAAAATCGATAATGATTCCTCAAACCAAGATCTTGCGAAACACAGCTCGCTCTGTACAACTATGAGATCCAAGACTCCGTCGATAAAGGTGCCTAGGTTGATACCGTGTATCTAGACTTCTGGAAGGCTTTCGATGTAGTTCCCACTACCGTTTAGTACACAAAATACGAGCTTACCCAGTATCGAACCAAATTTACGATTAAATTCGAGACTTCCTTGCACGTAGAGCACACAAAACCATTTCTAATGTAACAAAAACAACAGATTTTAAGGTAACTTCGGAAAAACTATAAGGAAGCGTTACAGCACCGTTATAGATTGAAATTTATATTACTGATCCAGTGGATAAAGTTTTCAAGCTGCATGAGGCTATTAGCGGACGATGCTGTTGTCAATAGTAAAGTTCAAATTGAGAATGCTGTAGTGAAGTGCAGGACGACCTCCATAGGCTCGACGATTTTTCCAGCGACTGACAGTTGACCACGAACGTAAATAAATGTAGCGTATTGTGCATAAATAGTTCGCCCAATTTTTTAGTATTGTTCATCAGCCTGGGACCATTACCAAGTAGGATTAATAGAAGAGCTAGAGAAGTGCCAACGAAGAGCTGGACGATTCTCTATGGGATCGTTTATTCGGCGCAGATGCTCAACAAACTCCAGTGGAAGACGCTACATGAGAGACATTGTGCAGCGCAGAGTGTTTTACTGTTGAAATTTAAACAAGGTACATTCGAAAAAGAGTGCGGTAGCATATTCTAAGGGAAAAAAAAGGAATCACCACGAAGGAATTATCCGTATGAGACGGGAATTGGTAGATACGATGTACAGAAAGAGACAAAGAAATCTTGTAATTAAACGTTTCTTCTTATTATCTACGATAATGATCGAAGCAGACGAAATGAGTTTTTTAAATTCGTGCCGCAACCACGACTCGAAGCCGTGTCTTCTTGCTTGCTAGACAGAAATGCTAACCATTACACCACCGCAGTACAATTGTCAACAGTGCTGCAAGAACTATCTAAGCTGAGTACCCTCCCCAACACAAACTTCAATTCATTTTTCCCTTACAAATTGTCACTACTGCCAGGGCGCTCCGATATTGGCAAGTACCCCAGCATTGGACGTCTGCTTCGATCATTATCGTAGATAATAAAAAGAGACTTAAATGCCTCAGGGAAACATTTAATTATAAGATATATAAGATCACCAATGGTACAAGGACGTCCCATTACGTCCAATACTGGGGTGCTTGCCAATATCGGAGAACCGTGGCAGTAGTGACAATATGTAAGGGAAAAATGAATTGAAGTTTGTGTTGGGGAAGGGTACTCAGCTTAGGCAGTTCGTGGAGCAATATAGACCGTCGTATTGCGGTGGTGTAATGGTTAGCATTTGGAAGACAAGTAGTAGACATTCTCGGTGTGTGCATGCGAACATTATCTTACTGAAACGTAAGCCCAATATTGCTTGCCATGAAGGACAATAAAACGGGGTGTAGCTGTAGATAATCGTCGGCTACCGCCGTTCTGTTAGGTTGCCACGGATGACACCCAAAAGGGTCCGTCCTTCTACGAAAAGAAATGACATGATAGACCATAACTCCTGGTAGTCGGTCCGTATGGCGGACGAGAGTCAGAAACCTCTTCGGTCTGGAATCTCACTGACTACAATATATTTGCATTCGGTGATGAGTTCCGCTTCGAACTGAGCCCCGATGACCAGCGAAATGGTGATGGAACCCTCTTGGGTAAAAATTTCGCAGGTAAAATAGTTCTAAATTCATCTCTCTGGGCGGGAGAACTCAAGAGGACGTCATCATCAGGAAAAACAAAATTGGCATTCCACAGGTCGGGGCGCAGAGTATTAGAGCGTTAATCGTGTAGGTAGATTAGAAAATTAAAAAATGCAAGTGGGTAAGTTGAAGTTATATACAGGGTGTCCCAGCTATCTTGTCCACCCAAAATATCTCTGGAACAATAACAGCTATTGGAAAACGACTTTCACCGGTATCAATGTAGGACTGGGGCCCATGAATGTACATATTTGGAAACATTCTAAAACGAAAGCATATGTGTTTTTTAACACAAACTTTTTTTTAAAATGGACCTCCTATTTTTTTCTTCAGCAATCCATAGCATGACAAAGCACATACACAATGGCGTTGATTGCATCGCAATATTCCCATTACATCCCGAGATATTAAGACGCGAAGTTGACGCTTGAAACACCCGACATGCGCTGCTAGCGCACGTCCTGAGGCTCAGGCGTGAACCCCATGCTGCCCGTAATCGCGATGTGATTGACATGCGTAATAACACTTCCATACTTATCAAGGGGTCCGAAACGAATAATACGGCCTGCTACCATCCTGCATTAACGTCGTACATTCCAGCAGGTATTTATCCCATAGGCTAGGGGTGATGCGGTTCTGTAACATATCTGTGTACCGCAACGTTAGTCACAAAGTTAACTTCGCTTATCGTTAATCCGTTACTAAAAAGGTAATGCCGTTCAACTTTAAAACTTTACTTTACTGTAGAACTAGCGCAAGCGACAGTTAATCATTCACTCGTAATAGTAAAATTCATGTTGATGGTTTTAGTGAAACGAGCAAGTGGACTAAAAGTTTTACCGTTGTTTAGGTAAAAATGTTTTGATTTGGGAAGTTCAGATAGGACATAGAAGATGAATGTAAACATGTTTAACCAATTAATTTTATTATCACATAATTATCAATGTTATGTTTATCTAATGCGTTGAATGACAAATTTTTGCAAACAAATGTTTCTTAACATCACTGGGTAAAATGGCCCTTTGTAGAAACTTCCACTGTGATACCAGCACTACATACTAAACACAGCGTTCACATCTCTTGCTCAAAGTGATGTCCATTGGCTTGCATACATAGGGTCACTCTGCGGATGAAGGATGCCCTACTTCGTGCTACTGTTTCCTCTTTGATGGCTGTACAAGCATCAATAATGCGTTGCTTCATGTCCTCTGGTGTTGTTGGTTCATGTTGGTAAACAGCATCCTTCACTGCTCCCCAAGGAAAATAATCCAGCGCTGTAAGGTCCGGAGATCGGGCAGACCACCTAACTGGGCCACCTCGTCCAATCCACCTACCAGGGAACTTACGGTTCAGAAGTCACCGTGCTCGTAAGGCGTTATGTGCAGGGCATCCGTCATGCTGATACCACATGACCATTCTCCGGTTCAGAGGTACGGTGTCCAAGAGAACAGGAAGATTGTGTCGTATGAATCTGGAGTATTGTCTGCCATTTTGGATGCCATTTATAAAGAAAGGTCCGATAATGGTATCTTCAATAATCCCACATCAAACATTAACTTTCCACGGACGTTGATGCTCTACCTAACGGAGCCATTTTGGATTCTCTGCGGACCAATAATGCATATTCCTCATATTGACAATTCCTTTGTTGGAGAATGATGCCTCGTCAGTAAAGAGAACAAAAAAAATTTGGATTAGTCAGAAGTTTTTGCTGAGCCCACCGACAAAATGTTACCCTATTGCGGAAGTCATTTCCATGAAGATCCTGGTGTAAATGAACATGGTAAGGATGAAATTTATGACGTTTAAGAATACGCTGTGCACTTGATTTCGACACACCAACTTCACGTTCAGTTTGACGTGTGCTGATTTGAGGATTCACAGCTATGGTAGCGAGCACAGCAACTTCAGCACGTTCATCTGTGCGTGTTCTAGGACGATGTCGAGGTCTTGGATTTAAGATTCCCGTTTCACGTAGACGAGATGTGAGACGACCAAACATCCGGCGCGAAGGCGATGGCTTGTCAGGGAATTGTCTTCTGTACAGTCGTTCTGCCTGAACAGCATTTCGTCCACCTACAACAGGGTACAGTACAGGTATGTAGAGTAGGGTAGAAAACAGGCATATTAACTTAATAATCATAATGTTCGCTAACAGTACTATCAACAAACAAGCAATCTCATAACGTATTTCCCGTCAACGTACATTCTCCATAGATCAGCAGCATTTCTACCATATCTTCATGTGTGTACATTATACTGTACAGTATAAGTTCTACAACACAACGTTTATTCACAATGTGTACTACCTCCGTGCCGTCACTAGATTACTCTGATGCACGACTACACTGGCAAGCGGTGTACTGCACGCCAAAGCAACAACAAATGGGATGCTCGGAGGGTGGTGGAGTACAGGAGTTTGCATGGGTCGCAAATCATAAACAAGGCGAAGTGGTAACTGTGGCAGTAGTGGGAACTACGTTGGACACTTGACTAGGTATAGCCAGACCCTGCGCGACATGGAAAATTGGGTCATATAACGCATTAGATAAACCTTATTTTGGGTGTGCAGGATAAATATGACAACCTGACGGGTGTACACCGATCGGTACTGGTTCATATTGTGTACGTAGATACGTAAAACGTGCAAGAGGGAAACCATTATGTGCTTATGAGAGTTGATGGCAGCAGACCGTATTATTCGTTTCGGACCTCTTGATAAGTATGGAGGTGAGATTACACATGTCAATCACATCGCGATTACGGGCAGCATGGGGTTCACGCCTGAGCCTCAGGACGTGCGCTAGCAGCGCATGTCGGGTGTTTCAAGCGTCAACTTCGCGTCTCAATATCTCGGGATGTAATGGGAATATTGCGATGCAATCAACGCCACTGTGTATGTGCTTTGTCGTGCTATGGATTGCTGAAGAAAAAATATAGGAGGTCCATTAAAAAAAAACATAAGTTTGTGTTAAAAAACACATATGCTTTCGTTTTAGAATATTTCCAAATATGTACATTCATGGGCCCCAGCCCTACATTGATACCGGTGAAAGTCGCTTTCCAATAGCTGTTATTGTTCCAGAGGTATTTTTGGTGGACAAGATAGCTGGGACACCCTGTATAGTGAGTGTTAGTGTAGTTCGGTGGCAGGAAGAACAGGTTCAAATGGCTCTAAGTACTATGGGACTTAACGTCTGAGACATCAGTCCCCTAGACTTAGAACTACTTAAACCTAACTAACCTAAGGACATCACACACATCCATGCCCGAGGCAGGATTCGAACCTGCGACTGTAGCAGCAGCGGGCAGCGCGGTTCCGGACTGAAGCGCCTAGAACCGCTCGGCCATAACGACCGGCGGAAGAACAGGGCTTCTGGAAGTAAGTACCGGGTTATAAACACAAAACCGATTAACGGTAATGCAGGAGTAAGTCTAATAATGAATAAGAAAATAGAAATGCCAATAGGCCACTATAAACAGCAAAGTGCATGCATTATCATAGCCAAGATAGACACGAAGCCAACACTCGCCACACTATTAAAGGCCCTTATGCCATCTACCAACACAGATAATGAAGAGATTTAAAGAATGTATTATGAGATAAAAGAAATTATTCATATAGTTAAGAGAGAGGAATATTTGATTGGGATTGGGGGGGGGGGGGGGCGGGACTGGAATACGATAAGGAAGAGAAGTAAAAATGGTTGGAGAATATGGACTGGGGGAAATAGTGAAAGAAGAACCACCCTCGAAGAATTTTGCAGAGAGCATAATTTCATCATCGCTAACACTTAATTTAAGAATCGTCAAGTTTGCTGTATATGCGGACGGCAACTGGAGACCCTGGAAGCTTACATATTTGTTGTATTATGGTTAGACAGATATTTCGGAAACAGGTTTTAAATTTATCAGGGGCAGATGTTTACCCTGATCACAATTTATTTTTTATGAACTATAGATTAAAACTTAAGAAACTGGAAAAACGTAAGAAATTAAGTAGAAGGGCCTGAATAAATTGAAAGAACCAGAGATTGTTAACAGTTACGTAAGGACTATGAGGTAACGATTGACTGAAATAGGAGAGTGGAATAAAGTAGAAGATGGATGAGTAGCCTTGAGAGATGAAACAGTCAAACCAGGTGAGGATCAAACAGGTAAAAATCCAAGGCGTAGTAGAAATGTTTGCGTATCACAGGAGATACTGAATTTAACTGATGAAAGAAGAAGTATGAAAATGCACCAAAGGATACAGGTGAAAGGCATTACAAACTTCTAAAAATTAAATGAGGAAAAAATGCAAATTGCCTAAGCGGAAATGGCTAGAGGACCAGTGCAAGTTTATAGAAGCTCGTATGACTGGGGAAAAGATAGGTACCGCCTGCAGGGAAATTAAAGAGGTCTTTGAAGAAAAGATACGCGGCTGAGTGAATATTAAGTGCTTAGATGGAAAACCAGTACTAAGCAAAGAAGGGAAAGCTGAAAGCTGGAAGGAATATATAGAGAATTTATTCGGAGGGAATGAACTTCAAGGCTGCATTATATAAAGGGAAGGTGAAGTGGATGGAGATGAGATGGTAGATACGATACTGCGAGAAGAATTTGAGAGAACATTGAAAGATCTTTGCCGAAACAAGGCCCATGGAGTAGATGACTTGCCGTCAGAATTGCTGATATACTTGGGAGAGTCAGCCATAACTAAAGGATTCCACCTGGTGTATAATATGTATGAGATAGGTCAAATATCTTCAGACTTCGAAGAGTATGTAATACTTCCAGTTCCAAAGAAAGCAGGTGCTGACAGGCGTGAATATTGTGGCACTATTAGTTTCATTAGTCATGGTTGAAAAATAGTAGCACGAATTATTTACAGAAGAATGGAAAAAAATGGTAAAAACCTACCTCAGGGGAGATCAGTTTGGATTCCGGAGAAGTGTAGGATCACGCGAAGCAAATTTGGAAATTTGTGGTAAGTTCCTATGGGACCAAACTGCTGAGGTCATCGGTCCCTAGGGTTACACACTACTTAATCTATCTTTAACTTACGTTATGGAGAACACACACGTCTATGTCTGAGGGAGGACTCGAACCTACGACGGGGGCAGCCGCGTGAACCGTTACAAGGCGCCCGAGACTGCGCGGCTACGCCGCGCGACCGCGCGAAGCAACACTGACTTTACGACTTACCTTAGAAGATAGATTAAGGAAAAGCAAACCTACGTTTACAAATTTGTAGATTTAGAGAAAACTTTTGAAAATTTTGGCTACGTTGACCAGAAAGCACTCTTTGCAATTCTGAAGGTACGAAGCATAAAATACAGGGTCCTAAGCGTTATTTAGAACTTATACAGACCTCAGGCAGCAGTTATGAGAGTCGAAGTGCATGAAAGGAATGCAGTGGTTGAGAAGGCAGTGAGATAAGATTGTAGTCTATTCCAGATGGTATTCAATCTGCACGTTGAGCAAGCAGTAAAGGAAACCAAATAAATATTTGGGGAAGGAGTTAAAGTCCAGGAAGAAGAAATAAACTTTGACGTTTGCCGATGATACAGTAATTTTGCCAGAGACCGCGAAGGAGTTGGAAGAGCAGCTGATCGGAATAGACAGTGTTTTGGGAGGATATAAAATGAATATCAACAAAACCAAAGCAATGGTGACAGAACTTAGGTGGATTACATCAGGCGATACTGAGGGAATTAGATTAGGGAATGACACACTAAAAGTAACAGAAGAGTTTTGCTACGTGGGCAGTAAAGTAGCTGACTAAGGCCGTAGTAAAGGGAATATAAAATCTAGATTGGCAATGGCAAGAAATGCGTTTCTGTAGGAGAAAAATTTATTAACATACAATATAAATTTAAAAAGTATTAAACTTATTCTTTGATTGCTAATTATTCGATATCAGATCTATTAGGAATAGGTGTACTACGTATCATTGACACATGAAAATACACTCCTGGAAATGGAAAAAAGAACACATTGACAACGGTGTGTCAGACCCACCATACTTGCTCCGGACACTGCGAGAGGGCTGTACAAGCAATGATCACACGCACGGCACAGCGGACACACCAGGAACCGCGGTGTTGGCCGTCGAATGGCGCTAGCTGCGCAGCATTTGTGCACCGCCGCCGTCAGTGTCAGCCAGTTTGCAGTGGCATACGGAGCTCCATCGCAGTCTTTAACACTGGTAGCATGCCGCGACAGCGTGGACGTGAACCGTATGTGCAGTTGACGGACTTTGAGCGAGGGCGTATAGTGGGCATGCGGGAGGCCGGGTGGACGTACCGCCGAATTGCTCAACACGTGGGGCGTGAGGTCTCCACAGTACATCGATGTTGTCGCCAGTGGTCGGCGGAAGGTGCACGTGCCCGTCGACCTGGGACCGGACCGCAGCGACGCACGGATGCACGCCAAGACCGTAGGATCCTACGCAGTGCCGTAGGGGACCGCACCGCCACTTCCCAGCAAATTAGGGACACTGTTGCTCCTGGGGTATCGGCGAGGACCATTCGCAACCGTCTCCATGAAGCTGGGCTACGGTCCCGCACACCGTTAGGCCGTCTTCCGCTCGCGCCCCAACATCGTGCAGCCCGCCTCCAGTGGTGTCGCGACAGGCGCGAATGGAGGGACGAATGGAGACGTGTCGTCTTCAGCGATGAGAGTCGCTTCTGCCTTGGTGCCAATGATGGTCGTATGCGTGTTTGGCGCCGTGCAGGTGAGCGCCACAATCAGGACTGCATACGACCGAGGCACACAGGGCCAACACCCGGCATCATGGTGTGGGGAGCGATCTCCTACACTGGCCGTACACCACTGGTGATCGTCGAGGGGACACTGAATAGTGCACGGTACATCCAAACCGTCATCGAACCCATCGTTCTACCATTCCTAGACCGGCAAGGGAAGTTGCTGTTCCAACAGGACAATGCACGTCCGCATGTATCCCGTGCCACCCAACGTGCTCTAGAAGGTGTAAGTCAACTACCCTGGCCAGCAAGATCTCCGGATCTGTCCCCCATTGAGCATGTTTGGGACTGGATGAAGCGTCGTCTCACGCGGTCTGCACGTCCAGCACGAACGCTGGTCCAACTGAGGCGCCAGGTGGAAATGGCATGGCAAGCCGTTCCACAGGACTACATCCAGCATCTCTACGATCGTCTCCATGGGAGAATAGCAGCCTGCATTGCTGCGAAAGGTGGATATTCACTGTACTAGTGCCGACATTGTGCATGCTCTGTTGCCTGTGTCTATGTGCCTGTGGTTCTGTCAGTGTGATCATGTGATGTATCTGACCCCAGGAATGTGTCAATAAAGTTTCCCCTTTCTGGGACAATGAATTCACGGTGTTCTTATTTCAATTTCCAGGAGTGTATGTGCCGTATAGGGACTCGCACCCGGATTTCCCGCGTATCAAAAAAAAAATGGTTCAAATGGCTCTGAGCACTATGGGACTTAACATCTATGACCATCAGTCCCCTAGAACTTAAAACTACTTAACCCTAACTAACCTAAGGACAGCACACAACACCCAGTCATCACGAGGCAGAGAAAATCCCTGACCCCGCCGGGAATCGAACCCGGGAACCCGGGCGCGGGAAGCGAGAACGCTACCACACGACCACGAGCTGCGGAAATTCCAGCGTCTCGCGAGCCCTCGCCTTAACCATTTCGGCTATCCATGTACACTCTCCGAGCCGCCAGGTGCCACGCTGTCTACATCCCCTTATGCTCGCAACATAACTTATAACTCCGTAGTAGGGAGAATGAAACTAAATGTTCAACATTATTATTGTCGTTTTGCCCGTCTAAGATTTTAATGCTTATTTCACAGTATTTGTTATCTCAGACATGCATCAACGTCTGAAGGAACAGACATTGTAAAATAACTATAAATTTAAAAGTTACGAAGTCTTTTCTGAAGGTATTAGTCTGGAGTGTAGCCTTGCTTGGAAGTGTAAAATGGGCAATAAGCAGTTCAGACAAGATGAGAACAGAAGCTTTTGAATGTGATGCTACAGAAGAATGCTGAAGATTAGATGGGAAGATCACATAACTAATGAGGAAGCAGATAATAGAAATTGGGGCGAGGGTATATATTCCGAAATATCAAGCGATCATCAGTATTGGAAGGAAGTGTGTGTGAGGGGGGGGGGGGGTAAAAATTGTAGAGAGAGACCAAGGGATGAATACAGTACGGAGACTCATATGGATGTAGATTGCAGCAGCTATTCAGATATGGAGAGGCTTGCACAGATAGAGTGCAGAGCTGGCTCAAACCAGTTTTAGGATTGAAGACAGCAAAAACAGCAGTAGCTGAGAATATGTCGAAGGTGTATTTATAGAGCTTGGGTAAGTGTATTGGACGCGTGTATAGTGTAGTGCTATGTTCGCGTTGTGTAATGATGATGAGAGAAGGGAGGAAGTGAAAACTGCTTCCGCCACGTAGCGTCTTACTCTCGTTCAGCGCCGAGGAGGAAGCAGAGCTTAATTTGCCGTCACGGAGAGAGCTGGAATTTAATACAGGACATTGGCTCAATGACTGATAGACAGGAACCTTACGCCATCACCTCCATTCGACTTTGCTGGCCAGATACTGTCAGCGAAAATTCCACCTACCGTCGGGCTTAAAAACCGGTTTATCTCAGAGTCGAGCGCCACCGCACAGTCCTGCTTTAACAACCTATGGCTTAGCTTCCACGCCAGCACCTTAGCTATGGAGGCGGGTAATGAGAATGCTCATAGCTTTGTACTGCAGTGCCTGGTGTAGAACTGGTACCAGGCGGTCATGTGACACTCCAGTCATAGCAGAGAAGTGGTGTTCACCTGTCAGTCGGTTGTACGGGTCCATAGCAGTAAGATGGGTCGAAGTAGAGACGTGACAGAATGGCAGGAATGAGCTCTCGTATTTGGACCACATTGTGAATGAAGTTGCCTGAGTAGTTGGTTTAACAACGCGCACTATCCACTATACTCATGAAGTAATAAGTGCTATCGACAGGGGAAGTCAAATTGATTCCACATTTTTAGATTTCCAGAAGGCTTTCGACACCGTTCCTCACAAGCGTCTTCTAACCAAACTGCGTGCCTACGGAGTATCGCCTCACTTGTGCGACTGGATTCGTGATTTCCTTTCAGAAAGGTCACAGTTCATAGTAACAGACGGAAAGTCATCGAGTAAAACAGAAGTAATATCCGGCGTTCCCCAAGGAAGTGTTATAGGCCCTCTATTGTTCCTGAAGAACATGGAAGAACCCTGGAGATACTAAAAGGTATCAGATAGATTATATAATGGTAAGACAGAGATTTAGGAACCAGGTTTTAAATTGTAAGACATTTCCAGGGGCAGATGTGGACTCTGACCACAATCTATTGGTTATGACCTGTAGATTAAAACTGAAGAAACTGCAAAAAGGTGGGAATTTAAGGAGATGGGACCTGGATAAACTAAAAGAACCAGAGGTTGTACAGAGATTCAGGGAGAGCATAAGGGAGCAATTGACGGGAATGGGGGAAATAAATACAGTAGAAGAAGAATGAGTAGCTTTGAGGGATGAAGTAGCGAAGGCAGCAGAGGAGCAAGTAGGTAAAAAGACGAGGGCTAGTAGAAATCCTTGGGTAACAGAAGAAATATTGAATTTAATTGATGAAAGGAGAAAATATAAAAATGCAGTAAATGAAGCAGGCAAAAAGGAATACAAACGTCTCAAAAATGAGATCGACAGGAAGTGCAAAATGGCTAAGCAGGGATGGCTAGAGGACAAATGTAAGGATGTAGAGGCCTATCTCACTAGGGGTAAGATAGATACTGCCTACAGGAAAATTAAAGAGACCTTTGGAGATAAGAGAACGACTTGTATGAATATCAAGAGCTCAGATGGAAACCCAGTTCTAAGCAAAGAAGGGAAAGCAGAAAGGTGGAAGGAGTATATAGAGTGTCTATACAAGGGCGATGTACTTGAGGACAATATAATGGAAATGGAAGAGGATGTAGATGAAGATGAAATGGGAGATATGATACTGCGTGAAGAGTTTGACAGAGCACTGAAAGACCTGAGTCGAAACAAGGCCCCCGGAGTAGACAACATTCCATTGGAACTACTGATGGCCTTGGGAGAGCCAGTCCTGACAAAACTCTACCATCTGGTGAGCAAGATGTATGAAACAGGCGAAATACCCTCAGACTTCAAGAAGAATATAATAATTCCAATCCCAAAGAAAGCAGGTGTTGACAGATGTGAAAATTACCGAACTATCAGTTTAATAAGTCACAGCTGCAAAATACTAACACGAATTCTTTACAGACGAATGGAAAAACTAGTAGAAGCCAACCTCGGGAAAGATCAGTTTGCATTCCGTAGAAACACTGGAACACGTGAGGCAGTACTGACCTTACGACTTATCTTAGAAGAAAGATTAAGGAAAGGCAAACCTACGTTTCTAGCATTTGTAGACTTAGAGAAAGCTTTTGACAATGCTGACTGGAATACTCTCTTTCAAATTCTAAAGATGGCAGGGGTAAAATACAGGGAGCGAAAGGCTATTTACAATTTGACAGAAACCAGATGGCAGTTATAAGAGTCGAGGGACATGAAAGGGAAGCAGTGGTTGGGAAGGGAGTAAGACAGGGTTGTAGCCTCTCCCCGATGTTGTTCAATCTGTATATTGAGCAAGCAGTAAAGGAAATAAAAGAAAAGTTCGGAGTAGGTATTAAAATTCATGGAGAAGAAATAAAAACTTTGAGGTTCGCCGATGACGTTGTAATTCTGTCAGAGACAGCAAAGGACTTGGAAGAGCAGTTGAATGGAATGGACAGTGTCTTGAAAGGAGGATATAAGATGAACATCAACAAAAGCAAAACGAGGATAATGGAATGTAGTCGAATTAAGTCGGGTGATGCTGAGGGAATTAGATTAGGAAATGAGACACTTAAAGTAGTAAAGGAGTTTTGTTATTTAGGGAGCAAAATAACTGATGATGGTCGAAGTTGAGAGGATATAAAATGTTGACTGGCAATGGCAAGGAAAGCGTTTCTGAAGAAGAGCAATTTGTTAACATCGAGTATAGATTTAAGTGTCAGGAAGTCATTTCTGAAAGTACTTGTATGGAGTGTAGCCATGTATGGAAGTGAAACATGGACGATAAATAGTTTGGACAAGAAGAGAATAGAAGCTTTCGAAATGTGGTGCTACAGAAGAATGCTGAAGATTAGATGGGTAGATCACATAACTAATGAGGAAGTATTGAATAGGATTGGGGAGAAGAGAAGTTTGTGGCACAACTTGACCAGAAGGAGGGATCGGTTGGTAGGACATGTTCTGAGGCATCAAGGGATCACCAATTTAGTATTGGAGGGCAGCGTGGAGGGTAAAAATCGTAGAGGGAGACCAAGAGATGAATACACTAAGCAGATTCAGAAGGATGTAGGTTGCAGTAGGTACTGGGAGATGAAAAAGCTTGCACAGGATAGAGTAGCATGGAGAGCTGCATCAAACCAGTCTCAGGACTGAAGACCACAACAACAACAACAACAACATTGTTCCTGATCTATGTTAACGACATACGAGACAATCTGAGTAGCCGTCTTAGGTTGTTTGCAGATGATGCTGTCATTTACCGTCTTGTAAAGTCATCAGATGATCGAAACGGCTTGCAAAATTATTTAGATAAGATATCTGTATGGTGCGAAAAGTGGCAATTGACCCTGAATAAGGGTCACATGAGTACTAAAAGAAATCAGCTAAATTTCGATTACGCGATAAGTCACACAAATCTGAAGGCTGTAAATTCAACTAAATACTTAGGGATTACAATTACAAATAATCTAAATTGGAAAAAAAATGGCTCTGAGCACTATGGGACTCAACTGCTGTGGTCATAAGTCCCCTAGAACTTAGAACTACTTAAACCTAACTAACCTAAGGACATCACACAACACCCAGCCATCACGAGGCAGAGAAAATCCCTGACCCCGCCGGGAATCGAACCCGGGAACCCGGGCGTGGGAAGCGAGAACGCTACCCCACGACCACGAGATGCGGGCAATCTAAATTGGAAAGAGCACATAGATAATATTGTGGGTAGAGCAAACGAAAGACTGCGATTCATTGGCAGAACACTTAGCTGGTGCAACAGGTCTACTAAAGGGACTGCTTACACCACGCTTGTCCGCCCTATTCTGGAGTATTACTGTGCGGTGTGGGATCCGCATCAGGTGGGACTGACGGATGACATCGAAAAAGTACTAAGAAGGGCAGCTCGTTTTGTATTATCGCGAAATAGGGGAGATAGTGTCACAGACATGATACGTAAATTGGAGTGGCAATCATTAAAACAAAGCCGTTTTTCGTTGCGACGGTATCTTCTGATGAAATTTCAATCACCAGTTTTCTCCTCCGATTGCGAAAACATTCTGTTGCCACCCACCTACATATGGAGAAATGATCATCACGATAAAATAAGAGAAATCAGGGCTCGCACAGAAAAATTTATGTGCTCGTTTTTCCAGCGTGCCATTCGAGAGTGGAACGGTAGAGAGACAGCTTGAAGGTAGTTCATTGAATCCTCTGCCAGGTAGTTTATTGTGAATAGCAGAGTAATCACGTAGATGTAGATGTAGATGGGTCTACAAGAAATGATGTACCACTCGGCCCATGTCACAAGGTGTACGTTTAATGATCGTAAGATGGGGACTGGAGACAAATGTCACGCTTTGTCAATGACAGTCGGTTTCCAGCCCGTCACGAATTTGCTGTTGTCAGTGGATTCTGGCCCATCTGAGCCAGTTTCGGATAGAAATGCAATGAACACCTGGGATATGGATCTCGCAAAAGACCATTACTCACAGAGGCACATAAAACTGCACGCTGGGCCTCAGACTAGCGAGTAATACTCAAGAATCTTTCTGATCAGAAGTTTTAACCAACTCTCTTCTTGTAGGAATTAAATTCCCTTAGAATTTCTCCATTGATGTGTCTTGCGGCTGCCACCCCCACAACTAGCTATGTGTAATCTTTCCGCCTTGAATCACTGTGCATGAATACATTAGATACTTTATGCTTTTGATCGAAGGATTACTAAAAAAAAAACTATCGTATCAGTTCAGTAGCAGTGTGTCAAACACCAATATCAAATCATTAGTACTATATTAATGAAAATTCTTATTAGAACACACAACGGTAACTTCAATTTCATGGATAACACTAGTAAGAACATGTCCTAGCTGAGACTACGTCAAATACACAACATAGTCACTTTCCAGAAGAAAACACAGAGCAGAGCTAAATCAGTTACCGACGCCACCGATGGGTCGTGGCTGTGGTAGCTGTTGTAGCTGTGGACCCCAGACTCTTGATGGAGACTGTAGATTGCCATTTGCGACGAGGTTGCTGCCAACAGGCAGGTAAGAGTTAAATACCTGCGCGTATTGATAACGGAAATAGGTACAACTGGCTGTAGCTGCCATGTGATACGACTTGTCCGCTCGTCGGCTTCTCGGGTAGTGATGTCGTTCCTCTGCCCGACTGGTGTTCGTAACAGAGACGTGCAAAGTAGTACAGCCGCCGCTAGCGGTCTCTGTTGAAGGCCGCAGAGATACTCCCAACTCTGGTTTCGCCGCGATGTAGACCGAGCCCACACTCCACCACTGACAGGACGATGGACTACCTGGCAATGTCGGTGTAGGGACACATCATCTCCCCTCCCCCCTTTTCCCCAAGGGAGGGAGGCAAAGCGTCTGCTTCTTCTTCGATTGCTACTGTGGGTTTTGATCAAAGGTCACCTCCATCCTGGTCTCCGCGCCATCGCTGCTGGGCTCTGAATCCGTCGGTTCTGGTACTGCCAGGGCATCGGCACTTGTAGGCTGCTACGGTTCTGCGGCTGCCCTTCCCCTTCTTGGGCTAAAGTTCTGTCTTCTCTTGAAAGTGAAGCAGAGCTATAATTTCCGTAAGGAGAAAAAGTAACTCACAGCTGGAGCTGATCCACATGTTTGCGTCAAGTGTCCCTTTCTGCCATCAGTATGACATACATCATGTCGCCCTCGAAAGAGACCACCGGTCCACGACACCATTCATTCTTTCCATTCCGTAACTTGGAATAGGAGATACTGGCATCAACTTCAGGATGACTTCCTTTGCTTCCAAACCCACTGGCAATTGTGCTTCCTCCAAGACAAGATGCAGTGAGGGACAGGAGAGTCCTCATCTACTGTGTGTGTGCAGCATCAGGAGATACGTTCTTAGCCGGCCGAAGTGGCCGTGCGGTTAAAGGCGCCGCAGTCTAGAACCGCAGGACCGCTACGGTCGCAGGTTCGAATCCTGCCTCGGGCATGGATGTTTGTGATGTCCTTAGGTTTAACTAGTTCTAAGTTCTAGGGGACTAATGACCTCAGAAGTTGAGTCCCATAGTGCTCAGAGCCATTTTAGATACGTTCTTATGGGTAGGGATTTGCTGTGCTGCAGAGGTGCTGAATCCCATGACCCAATTGGAGAGACTCAGATTCTTAAGCAGTAGTCTGGGTGTCTTTACATGTAACCATAGCTTTTGGGAGGCTTTCCACTGCTAAGACCTATTTCAGGGTGCAGATCCAGCCTGGTGACGTAATGATGACTCGTGCGAACGTCCACAAAAATAAGCCAGTTTGCGTCCAGAAGTGGTTTGGTGTAACCTAGATGGAGTCGACTCGAAGGTTCCATTGTCATAGGCAAAGGAAAGGAAGACATGAGTGGTGTGGCGTGATACCTGGCATATGGCTCTGTTTACATTCCACAGTCTTATCTGTGGCATGGCAGCACTGTCTGCAATCTGATTTTTTTAAAATCAAGCAATCACAATACAACGACCTTTGATTTGGATCGGTTAATCACTGTAATTCGTCAGAGTGCCTTGAAATTTTGTCACTTATGGAGAACTAATAAATTACTAAGGCGCAGTGGTGATAATAGTTGTAGAAGAACTTGCATAAACTTGAAATGTCACGTCTGAGTCCTCCATCAACAAAAGTCCCTTTAGTACTTTCAGAAATAGTGCTATAAACACTATTTTCGAAGTCATCATACATATGTTCAGTATCACCCATGAAACTAGATTACTTAACAGTGTGACGTTGCTTCTGCAGACAAACCTCTGAGTTGTGCCCCTTTTTTCGACAATGTTAACACTTCAAGTTTTTGTAGTAACACTATCATGAATCATGAGTAACGAAGCACTGAGCACAAGATTTAGGCCGCGCGGGATTAGCCGAGCGGTCTGGGGCGCTGCAGTCACGGACTGTGCGGCTGGTCCCGGCGGAGGTTCGAGTCCTCCCTCGGGCATGTGTGTGTTTGTCCTTAGGATAATTTAGGTTAGGTAGTGTGTACGCTTAGGGACGGATGACCTTAACAGTTAAGTCCTATAAGATTTCACCCACACACACATACACAAGATTTAGCTTTAAGGGTGGGGTGGAACTACCCCCGGCAGTTTGGCCGGTTTTGTCACTGTGTCCACCCTTACGACTGAAAGATTTGTCGCCACTATGAAATTTCGTCTCGAAAATTTTGGTTCCTCCGTGAATGAGAGCCCGCTCTGTGTGTTTGTTAAGACGCCTGAATAGAAGAGAAATATTGTTCCAGGGTGAGTTTATTTGAGAAGATAACTTAAATCCGCAGTCCTCCGTCTGGTGCATGTTCGACAAGCATCTCCCTGACCGCTGTGTCGGCATGGGAAACATTACAGTCCTCAGATTCACATTTGAATTTACAATCGCTAGTGGTGTGTCGCCGCCACTAGGCTCTTACTTTCAGAATATTCAGTCACTCTATCCTCCATTTCTGTATAACGTAACACACATTGGTTTTTATCTAGAAACACCTGTTGCACAAGCACGTAGATATGATCAACAGCTTTGAATAATAAGAAAGCACGTTTGGTAACGTCAGCTGTTGCCCTGTGTTCCGTGAAGCGTTGCTACAGTCTGGAGATTTAGCTGGACGAAGTTTCGTTCAGCACGTCGAGTGGGTGGAACGTCGGCGGCGACCGCCTGACTTGCTCTTGGCATTGGTCCCATTCATAAGAGGTATAAGATTTTTATTGTGAGGTCAATTTTCTCGCTATGTGAAATTAGCTTAACGCGGATTAATGTTCTCAGCCAGACTCCCTAGACAAACTCAACGATACAGAATACTAATGAAAAGTTTCAATAGTAAGTGGCACATAAAGTACCTGAGTTCGTATTATAATGGTATCAATGCCCACTACGACCACTGACTTCGTCAAATACAAAACTCTTGTTCAGTATACCATAGAATAATACACCGCATCGCGTACCATCAAAGAATTAAAATACTTGGTCGGCACAGTCCTTCGACGATTGCGATTTTGAGGAGGTTTTAAATTCCATGTCGACTGCCTATAATGTATGTCGACTTCTATTAACGATGGTAACTGCTCTTGTTGGGTCAAAATTTCTGTTCGAATGCGAGTGCTGTGTAGGTGTAAATTCCTCTTCAGTTGCACCACTGTTCAATAGTGCGGTGTCTGAAACACCACTACCAAATGATTAGTACAATGTTAATGTTCACTCTTTTATTACAGCAACAAAAAAACCATAAATTAAAGTTTAGATACAACACTCGAAAGAATATATTTTGGCTAAAGCTAACAAGGATGCGTCACCAACTAATCCTCGTATTTTAAGGAGATAGTTGCCCACTTGCTACATACAATAATGGCCATTCAAATTGCCACACCACGAATATGACGTGCTACAGATGTGAAATTTAACCGACAGGAAGAAGATGCTGTGATATGCAAATGATTAGCTTTTCAGAGCATTCACACAACGTTGGCGCCGGTGACGACACCTACAACGTGCTGACATGAGGGAAGTTTCCAACCGATTTCTCATACACAAACAGCAGTTGACCGGCGTTGCCTGGTGAAACGTTATTGTGATGCCTCGTGTAAGGAGGAGAAATGCGTACCATCACGTTTACGACTTTGATAAAGAGGATTGTAGCCTATCGCGATTGCGGTTTATCGTATCGCGACATTGCTGCACGCGTTGGTCGAGATCCAATGACTGTTAGCAGAATATGGAATCGGTGGGTTCAGGAGGGTAATACGGAACGCCGTGCTGGATCCCAAAGGCCTCGTATCACTAGCAGTCGAGATGACAGGCATATTATCCGCATGGCTGTAACGGATCGTGCAGCCACGTCTCGATCTCTGAGTCAACAGATCGGGCCGTTTGCAAGACAACAACCATCTGCACGAACAGTTCGACAACGTTTGCAGCAGCATGGACTATCAGCTCGGAGACCATGCCTGCGGTTACCCTTGACGCTACATCACAGACAGGAGCGCCTGCGATGCTGTACTCAACGACGAACCTGAGTGCACGAATGCAAAACGTCATTGTTTCGGATGAATCCAGTTTCTGTTTACAGCACCATGATGGTCGCATCCGTGTTTGGCGACATCGCGGTGAACGCACATTGGAAGCGGGTATTCGTAATCGCCATACTGGCGTATCACCAGGCGTGATGATATGGGGCGCCAGTGGTTACATGTCTCGGTCACCTTTTGTTCGCAATGACGGCACTTTGAACAGTGGACGTTACACTTCAGATGTGTTACGACCCATGCCTCTACCCTTCATTTGATCCCTGCGAAACCCTACATTTCAGCAGGATAATGCACGACCGCATGTTGCAGGTCCTGTACGGGTCTTTCTGGATACAGAAAATGTTCGACTGGTGCCCTGGCCAGCACATTCTCCAGATCTCTCACCAATTGAGAACGTCTGGTCAATGGTGGCCGAGCAACTGACTCGTCACAATACGCCAGTCACTACTCTTGATGAACTGTGGTATCGTGTTGAAGCTGCATGGGCAGCTGTACCTGTACAGGCCATTCAAGCTCTGTTTGACTTATCAAGGCCGTTATTACGGCCAGAGGTGGTTGTTCTGGGTACTGATTTCTCAGGATCTATACACCCAAACTGCGTGAAAATGTAATCACATGTCAGTTGTAGTATAATATATATGTCCAATGAATACCCGTTTATCATCTGCATTTCTTCTTGGTGTGGCAACTTTAATGGCCAGTAGTGTATTATCAAAATGTTTCAAATGGCTCTGAGCACTTTGGGACTTAACTTCTAAGGTCATCAGTCCCCTAGAACTTAGAACTACTTAAACCTAACTAACTTAAGGACATCACACACATCCATGCCCGAGGCAGAATCCGAACCTGTGACCGTAGCGGTCACTCGGTTCCAGACTGTAGCGCCTAGAACCGCTCGGCCACTCCAGCCGTCAGTGTATTATCCCCAGTAATTGATCCTGCACGATAATGTGGGCCATAATTCTGATGTCACGAAGTTAAGACGTTCTGAACGTACAGCATTCAAACTTGCCACACGTCGGTTGTTTGTGACTCGCTTTGCCCCAGTGCAGCCGTTTAGTGCCGGAGACCCAAGTAGCGTACAGGGGATGACAACCCTCGCCATGGCTCGCGCTCATTGCTGCCACCATGCATTGCTGCTCGCTCACTATTGAAGGACTACGTTATTCTTCGTGTTTTACTGTCCATGTTACTACACACTGACTAAACAAACATCGCACTTGACTAATTTGGAGGAAATCAGCTGTATCCTTTTCAAATGATCCACCCCAGCACTGACCTTAACGAGTACTCAAACGGTAATCTGCATGGTCGATCGGTGGTTTCAAACCCGCTGCTCTCGATCATGTATCGAATGTGTTAACTGCTCTGTCCTTTCCTTGCTGGTGAACTATTTGGAGCGCTGTTCTTATATTCGGCATAGCTGTATCGCCCGTTGTTGTGCACACCAGCCAAGTAAAAGGTAAATCAATCGATAATCCCGTAACCATAAAGAGCTGTCAAATGAAAATGAGACCAATAAAAGAAGTAAGTAAACTGTTTGTTATTTCAAAAGTAATCGCCAAAAGTGTTAATTCATTTATCCCACTGTGAGATAAGACGGTCAGTTTTGGATAAAATAATTCTTGGTACTGGTCTGCGTCGTTGTAAACTACTAAAGCAACTAAACTGCCGATGTTTAGGCCGATAATACAATTACTCCATTAAAGTGACCTACGATCTCATACAAGCCGTTCACAGACGCGATGCTACCATTTTAACACTTTCGTCTCTCCAGTGTCGTCCTGATGAAAAAAGAAACAGTTTAATTTTTCAAACTGTATACTCATGTCTTTCATCAGATGTCTGGAAACTATAGCAACTGTGGGACGGAACTCAGGAGTTTCTCTGGGCTCACTCCTTGGTCCGTTGCTTTTCTCCCTTTCTTTACTACATTCTTGTTACTAGCAGTTAAATGTTGATGACCCATTGCTGTATTACAGATAGTCGATTTTTCTCCTGCCTTTATGAAATCCAAAGACAAAATACATATTTTCAGGTGAAATAAAACAAAATCTACAGGTTCATTCTTACAATAAAGTAAAAATAGACACCATCTACAGCTAACTACGCTATTTATTACGAAAAGAAATTGCGTCTTTACTGGTCTCTAACCGCTAAGATCCCTCTGACGGCTTGTCGCATTTAAAACTACTTAATGTTGTACATTTGGTGTTCGCTACTTACGGCGAAACTTCATTGAGGTGATTCTGCCGTACAGAAAAAGAACGATGCTAAAAAAACTGACAATTTTATCTGTAAAAAAAACCTAGCAGTGAATTGTAATAACACATTGCTTACAGTGGCTGGTATCCATTTTTACTCTATTCTAAGAATCAGCCTGTATTTTCACACAACCACGCTCTCACCATGTTAATTTTCGACAAAATGGCATAAAACAAAAGTTACTTCGGTGATAAAGACGTGTCACATTGTTACTAGTTCAACACAGCACAAATCATGAAAACCCTAGACGACTCGAACTAGACATGAGCTCTTGCGTACAACGAGTATAATATCCAGTTGTTTGATCGTATTTGTCCTTCTTTTGCCCTGTTACAATGTACGTGATCGGATACATTTCAGCCTTACATCTGTAGAAAAAACTGCCAGGAGACCTGCGTGTGATCCAAAAGCACGTTTCTTTTAAGAGGAACTCAAACTTATCGTGTTATTACAGGCATAGCTTCCCTGCCGGTATACTGCCTCTATCCTCTTCTTGTCCAACAACGAACCAGGCATTCTTTACCATCGTCAACACTCTACCAGCTTGCTTCATCACTAACCACTTGTCTCCTTCCTTTTTTTCCGTCGCCATTATTTTCCTGTTTCACATTTTTCTAATGACTCTTTTCCAGACCAAATAACTTGTGCTTCATTTTCACTCTACTTTTTTCCCTGCCATTCCTGTTGTCTTTGCGTGTCATTATTCCCATCTAGCAGCAAATTTATGTTGTGAGAAATGTAATTATGAAAATTTTAATGGGGTTGAGGTTACTGCAATACTTACTTTCGTTATCACTGTTGCTCTCGCTGTTGTTGTTCTTGTCATGTGTAGCTCATTTCCTATGCACAGCGTAGTGTTATCTGTGAAAGGAACAAAATGGGTTCTTAGATGCAATAGAGTTGAAAAGTAGAGTCAAATAATTTATGCTAAATTCGACGAGCTTCTATAACAGGATTGTAAATCGTTATGTGGTACCATATAACGAGAATATATTGTCAAAGTGAGTCTAATGAAATATCAACATTCTGGCTTGCTATTGATATGATAGCCCACATTTAAGTTAATCATGTGATAGAATGTTCAAGTGCAGATCTATGCTTTCAGGCAGAACTCTTTGCGTGTAAGTGAACCGCATCTGGAGCAGTCGAGAGAAATCTTACCTCGGCGTTCGCTTTCCAGTCAAAATTATCTGGTAATCACCGCGAAGGAACTGCGGAATCATGCGAATCTTTTCCTGAAATTGAACTTCAGTTACAACCCTATGTGACTGAATCCACGATCCCAGGCAAAGTGAGAAAGTTGTGTTCCACAACATGTTTTTCTTCAAGTAGTGCCCGTTTTTGTGCGGTCACCAATTTCAGTCCCAGTACATCGTGGCTTTGGAACGAAATGCATGCCTGTGTATCTTATTGTACAACGATGTTAGAGGCTGTTTTAAGCTCCGGCTGCATTTTTACGTATGGAAACACTGATATTACATCTGCATCTACAGCCACCTGAAGGTATGTGTCGGTGGGTACTTCTGGTACCACTAACTGATCCCCCCCCCCCCCTTATCTCTTCCATTCGCGAATGGCGCGTGGGAAGAAGGACTGTCGGTAAGCCCCTGTGTTAGCTCTAATTTCTCGAATTTTCTCATTGTGGTCACTATGAAAGATGTAAGTGGGAGGAAGTAGAATGTTGTCCTACTCTTCCCGAAAAGGACTCTCTGAAAGTTCAACAGCAAACCTCTCCGTGATGCACAAAGCCTCTCTCGTAGAGTCTACCACTGGAGTTGGTTGAACATCTCTGTAACGCTGTCAGGTGGACTAAACGAACCCGTGACAAAAAGCGTTGTTCGTCGTTGGACCTTGTCTATCTCTTTTGTCACTCCTACCGAGAGAGGTAGCGTAGTGGTTAGCACACTGGACTCGCATTTGGGAGGACGACGGTTCAAACACGCGTCCGGCCATCCAGATTTAGGTTCTCCGTGATTTCCCTAAATCGTTGCAGGCAAATGCCGGGAGGATTCCTTTGAAAGGGCACGGCCGATTTCCTTCCACATCCTTCCCTAACCCCGGCTTGTGCTCCATCTCTAATACCTCGAGATCGACGGGACGTTAAACCCAATCTTCCTTCCTTCCTTTCTGTCAGTCCCACCTAGTATGTTACCCACATTACTGAACAGTACTCAAGATTCGGTAGAGCAAGCAACTTCTAAGCCACTTCCTTAGTGGATGAACTACATTTTCTTAAGAGTTTTCATGTGAATCTGAGTCTCGCATATTATTTTCCTACTATTTGTTTTGTGTGATCATTCCACTTAACATCGCTGTTGATGGATACTCCTAGATATTTTACGGTAGTTACTTATAGACAGCAGCGTCGTCTTTAAACAATTGTAAAGAGCTTCCAACGCCTTCTAATAGATCATTTGTAAACAGTAACGGTACTATCATACTTCCTTGAGGTGCTACAAGAATTACCTTTACTTCTGTAGAATTTTATTCCATTAAGAGCGACGTGTTGAGTTCTACCTGCAAGGAAGTCTTGAATTTAGTAGCAAGTTTGGTCCGATGCTCGATAAACTGGAATTTTTTTCACTAATCGACAGTGTAGAACAGTGTCAAATGCCTATATGAAGTCTAGAAACAAGGCATCAACCTGAGCGTCGATGTCTTCAGCGCTATGGATTCCATGAAGGAACAGAGCGAGCTGAGTTTCGCAAGATCTCTGATTGAGGAATCCGTGTTGATTTTTACAGAGAATATTTTCGTTCTCCAACAGTATCATAATTTATGAGCCTAAAACATGTTCCACAGTTCTACATTTCATTATTCTACATTATAGTGTGACAGACCAAATATTTCCGCATTCAAGGCTGTACAATGCTCACTCACTTAATACTTGTCGCATGAGTGGCCGCGCGGTTAGGGACGCCACGTCACGGATCGCGTGGCTCCTCCCGCCGGAGGTTCGAGTCCTCTCTCGGCCATGCGTGTGTGTGTGTGTGTGTGTGTGTGTGTGTGTGTGTGTGTTGTTCTTAGCGGAAGTTAGTTTACGTTAGTGTGTAAGGGACCGATGACCTCAGCGGTTTAGTCCCTTAGGAATTCACACACATTTGAAAATTTTTTTACTTAATACTTGCAACTGTGGAAGCACTCTGCCTCAACATTTTCACAGATTTAGTTATATCACTCCTTTCATAATATATTCGCTGCTCTTAATTACCATCTTTGCCTTTCTGCACTGGTGCAACTAGTTTATTCAGACCTGCATTTGATTATAGGGACCAGATCGCGTATGTACGGTTATTTACGAAAAAAAACGAACAGTTGTCGCAGTCATTAATTAAAAGTGCATAACTACAAGATCTGCTGAGGAAGAAGTGAGTTAAAAAACTATTTTTGAATAATCTGTATGTATTCACAATAACTGTGCTGACAAAAACTAAAATTTTATCAGTTGAATGATGCCAGGAAGCAAAATAATGTAAAGAGCCAATTTGGGAATTTAAATTACTCACTCCACTTTTACTACTAAGTACAGGACAGGACAAACGTTCAGTGGATAGACGTTTAATTCAGAAGACGATCTTCTCACATTGTTTCTAGCTTTAAACTAGGCGCGTTTCTTTGTGGCTATTACGGTAATCACATGATGTATTTCAATAAAATTATAGGAATAATGTATCAAATTTGCCATTTAGAGTTTCGAAACAAGACATCCCCGAAACGAGACCATCTTTGTAGTGCGGTACCTGCTGTCTAACTTTGCATTCGAGACATACCAAATGTATAGGCAGATAATATCAAACAGAAGCTAAATTTTGTAATTTGAAAGAACAATTCTTCTTCGGAAAAGATTTTAACAGTTGTAACCCATCAGATATTAGGGTATTTTATGAGACATATTTGGAATGTTACAGAAATTTAGTTTAGCGTTGCTAAAGTTATTTCCCCATCTTTGGTACATGACATAATGAGCAGCAGTATACAAACATTGCTAATACGGGATGGAAGTGGCTTACCAATGCCTTATTATACGATTTGCTAATCGTGTACTGAATTTGAATGTAATGGGTTTATAATAATGGTTATTGCCCAGTGACCAACAAATACCTTATTAGAGAAGAGGACCCACCAGCATGCGGTTTTTCGCAAGGTAGACTCGAACCCATGAGTATGCATATCAGACCTTATCTCGCTCAATAAGAATGCTATATTATCTTTGAATGCCCATTGCCATGCCTCTGGAAACACGGTCGTACAGAAGGCTTAATCTCTTGATTTTCATGATCCCTGCGCTAGGTACATACTGGAAACGGTATCACTGTTCCACAATCTAGCTCGAATAACAATTATCTAAACGTAAATTCTTTTGGATTGTTAGGCTGCGTCATATTTATTCTGTACAATAGACTTTTCGACACGTATACTGTGGTCGCCTTCAGAATCTTGTGGTGTCCACGGTTGACTGAACATTGTCACAAACCACTGTCGTGTTCTCTTATAAAGGTGAGCTTCTTCCCACGCTTATGCTGCAGAAGTCGCATTATTGGCTAAAATGTTCTGGCCATCGTCATTGGATAGTAATTGAAGTATTCGCGTGCTAATGCTGAATAAATGAGGTTACTGTCTGAAAATCTTGTAGCTACCATTGGCGGTCCATCATCATTCGATAGAAAGGGATTTCTTCCCCCACACTTGTGCTGGAGAACAGTTATTGGTTAAAATTCCTCCTGGCGCTATTGGTGGGCCACCGTCATTGAATAGAAGTGAGATGGGGACAGCAAGAGAGGGGGATTGTTTATCAGAAGTATCATTGTCCGCAGACGATCTATGTATGTTAGCACAATACGGCCGCGTATGTTCACTTCCTTGATGGCGGGGAGCCTCGAAGTCGGTAGCCGGTAGCCGTCCTTTCTACTGCGGTTACCTGCGTTCTTACAAGGGAATGGTCACATAGGAAAGGCGCACTGCAAGTATTCTTTTTTTTAAGTTAAAGCTGCTCACTTTTGCCACACGAAGAACCGCTTATAGTGCCAGTTTGTACAGCCTTCCTGCCTAGCACGCTATCGGCAAATTAGCAGACGCAGCCGTCACAGAGAACGTAGCGGAGTGTAGCGCTAAGTCCAAAGTGCACACACGCGAGTTTTAAGCACTTAAACCATACCGAACATATCCCAAGTCATTAATTTTTTTGAATAACTTGCAGTTCATACCAACAGCTAAACTTTAGAAGATGTAATTTTTGTATACGTGACTAGCAGAGGAAAGAAAATCAATGTAGTGTATGATGTTACATTACAAACGACTTCCATCAATCGGGGCTTTAATTTGTTAGCATTAAGTATTTTATAACAGTTCCTCTAGTACATTTCTTACGATAAGTTTTGCACAATGTGTATTTTACTAAGAATGAAACAGTTCCTCATTTATCCCCTGTAATCGTCACAAAATGCGAAGTGTCTATTGGATGACGAAAACAAATATGTCGTCCTCATAAAGACAGAGGTGATGTTATGTCCAGGCAAAGAGTCCAACAAAAGCAATGAACTATTTTCTGCGTATGGTAAGAGGACGTTTCGGATGTAACACTGACAGTTGTTCTCTCCCCTTTTTCCAGAATTTGCTATGAAGATTACAAGATTTTTGCAAGTAAACCTTACTTTCTTTTAATTTTTTGTGCTGGTTTTCATTGGTGTTCTGAAGACAGATATACAGCTGCGAAAACAGTAATCCACTGGTACTTATTCCGGCACTGTTGTATATTAATGCATAACAGCATTCATCAACTGCACAAGCTACTCTGTCGTATTTTCGTTCGAATTGATAAAGTGCGGATTGCATGCAGTTCTTGCACGGCACCTGACTGATTGGCTTCATACACTATGTTTTGGGGGAAAACGATAAGCTTCGTATTCACGCCAGCTGCGGACTTCTCTGTAGTATTTCCTATTAATGACGTTTCCTCTACACATTTACTTGATGCAAACTTGGTAACGTTGCGACTTCCTTTTCCGTATAATTCCCTGAATCTGTTTGACAAGGTCTAACAAACCTGGAAACCAATAACTTTCATCTCACCTGTACTTTTGAGCACCCGATATCGCGCATCTCCCTCAGTAATGTTGCACTGACTGCCACGAGCAACTCTAACTCTTTCAAATAGTTTTTCTTTCACATTTCCGCGAGTTTCATTCTGGCACATACTTCGTGTAAATCTGTCCTCCATTTATTTAATTCGTGTTGAGATTTTACGAAGTGAAACCGGCTTTGCACATTGCTTAAATTTAAATGTTTTCTTTCCCTTTTCATTTAACCAAAAAATTTGCAGCTTTTCCTTTGTCACTGAAAGCTATTGCTACACACGTTTCCTTTGGGCTTGAAAGGTAATCAGTTTTTGCTCTGGACTTCAATTAACTCATAAATCAGCGTTCGAATCACAATTCATGGACTCGTCCGAGTTATTTATCGTCTCTTCTAATGTTTCTATGATTTGTAACGAAATGTCGACACCATTCGAATGAACGTCCAAGAAATTAACTAATAAATAACACATATGTAGGTCTGCAGGAGGAGTAGGTGATTTCGATTACACACCACTATCTTCATACTTCATATTTTCAAGGTTTCAAAAAATGGTCAAATGGCTCTGAGCACTATGGGACTTAACTTCTAAGGTCATCAGTCACATAGAACATAGAACTTAAACCTAACTAACCTAAGAACATCACACACATCCATACCCGAGACAGGATTCAAACCTGCGACCGTAGCAGTTGCGCAGTTCCAGACTGTAGCGCCTAGAACCGCTCGGCCACACGGCCGGCCAAGGTTTAAAATATTAACTGGAGTCCACATTACTGTGAATCTCTGGAAGGTGTGCGAAGGCAAAAAAATGGCTCTGAGCACTATGGGACTTAACATCTATGGTCATCAGTCCCCTAGAACTACTTAAACCTAACTAACCTAAGGACATCACACAACACCCAGCCATCACGAGGCAGAGAAAATCCCTGACCCCGCCGGGAATCGAACCCGGGACCCCATGCTCGGGAAGGTGTGTGCGAAGGCAGATGCAATTAGCAACCACTACTTATTATTATGAATACTAAGTGAGTTGCGAATTCGAGTGACTAGTAACTGCAAACAATTGTGTCAGAGAAACTATCAACGGAAACTGAAATTCATTTTAACAAATTACAGTCACAAAGTGCTGTGTTATGTGTTTACCGATATGCCGTCAACCAAGGATATATGCTGGTCTTGTTCCGTATGCTCTGTCTGCTACAGCTTTGGCAGGAATGTACATTTCTCCAGCCACCTCGCAAGCAACGAATATGGCAGTTTTCAAAATTTTTTAAAAATAGTTGCAATGTGTATTAGAAGCTAAAATTTTGAAACTGTATTTCTTTCGCTGTTTTCTTCCTGTATAAAAAAATTTCATGGATTCTCCCGATTGAAATTTCAATAGCGTCTCGGAATTTCCTTCTATAAATGTGAGTTTCCTTAGACAGCGAATGTATATTTTTGAAATCAATGTCAAGGCAAAGTTCTCGTCATATTTCAATACCGCAGATTCCACACATTGTTTTACCCGCATGTGACGTTCGTGTTCCCTAATACATTCTTTGACAATCCTTCCCGTTTCTCCAACACTGCCGTAGACAAAAGTCGTCTCATGGATGCTCGCACTGTCGAGGTAATCAGGTGCACCCTTTGAACGTCGAAAAAAGGCTTTTATTTTGTTTTTGCTGAAGAAGGATGCCTGAATACCATTTTCCCGTTGAACCCTTCTTATGCAGTCATTGACCTCAGAAAGAAAGGGTAGCTAAACAGAGTGAGAAGGTGGTTCCTCGTCATTCCTATTAACATAAATAATGTTTCACTTAAAAGCCCTGTCTATGGACAACCTGTCATGGACATTGGCCTTCACTGCATTCTTTAATAAATCCAACTCCGATTCCAAGTTGTTGTCATCGCTGATACAGTGTTCAGCACTGCTTGCTCCTGGTCTGGGTAGTGGTGCGAAGTGGCATCTAAATACCTCTTTGTTTGAGTACGCCTTCTATACTCTCTGTTTCCTAGAGTGTTGTCAGATCTTCTGTATACCGACACATCTAGGAGCGAGTGAACGACATCACTCTCGACCTCCAAGGTAAAGCTGATTTTGGACTGAATCCTGCTAAAGAAATAGAGGGCCCCATGAAACTCTTCTTCGCTGCGTGGCCATATAACAAATGCCTCTTCCACATAGCGGATCCAACAGGAATGCTTTATAGGTGCATTACCTTATCCAAAAACAAAAAAATGGTTCAAATGGCTCTGAGCACTATGGGACTTAACATCTCTGCTCATCAGTCCCCTAGAACTTAGAACTACTTAAAGCTAACTAACCTAATGACAACATAAACATCCATGCCCGAGGCAGGATTCGAACCTGCGGCCGCAGCGGTCACGCGGTTCCAGACTGAAGCGCCTAGAGCCGCACGGCCACACCGGCCGGCCATTACCTTATCCTTGTAGCTCAAAATATTCCATGTGACTTGAACAAATTTTGACTCCGATCGAGCTATTTTAAATATAGAAGAGAATTTTACGAACAGTCTGACGGTGTTTCTATGGACCCTTCCTTGTCGACAATAACAGCTGACATTTTTATGGCACTTTTTAAGCAACAGGCATTTTTGCACTGACTGACCCGACCGCATGTTATGCGTGAGCAAATGCAATAAATTGGTCGCCTTGTTTCATTAGTCTGCTCTTCTGGTTTTTCAAAATATGTTACATCATATTTTCTTCTACTCTCGTTCTGTGTATTACAGTTTAAATACACTTGAAGATGAGATTACAATATTGCGAAACCGGTCGTGGATTGAACAAATAATTATTACAACTGAAGCAGATGTCAATCTTTTTATCATGTCTCTCAGTTGCGGATGTCCTACAAACCAAACTTCGTCACACTTAAGTGCTTGACAGAGAGTGCAAAGAACACCTTTCAGACTATTTCTCAATCGTTCCACGTCTGTATCTTTTCGTACAAGCTACGATTTCTCTTATTTCATTTCGATGCAGATGGGAGTCAACAGAAGATTTTCGCGTTCGGAGTAGAAAGTCGGTGATTGAAATTTCGTGAAAATATCTTGCCGCATCAAAAAATGTCTTTTTCATGAATGCCTCCCATCTGACTCCTCACATTCGTGACAATGTCTCACTTATTTCGTGTTAACAGAAGATGAGCTGGCCTTCATCGACCTTTTTCGATGGTCTCCGTTAATCCTGTCTGCTAATAATCCCATGCCGCGCAGCTGTACTCCAGAACAAGACAGACATGCGTAGTGTAGTCCCCTTGGTACATTTGTTGTATCTTTTATGACCTGTGTGTTCTAACAATAATACGCAATCTTGGTTCGCTTTCCTTCCAACATTTTCTGTGTGATGATTCGAACTGGAATTGTTCGTATTTATAATCTATAGAAATTAAGTTGAAGCAAGAGCTTTTAATTTTGTGTGATTTATAGTGTAATCGCAATTTCATAGATTTCTTTTTTTACTTATGTGGAAGTCCTTATAATTTATGCTGGTTGGGGTTAGTTACCATTTTCGCAACCCTCAGAAAACTTGTGTAAATCAGTTTGCAGTTCCTTTTGATATTCTGATGATTACTTGACCGCAAACGGCGGCATTATCTGCAAAAAATCTAAGAGGACTGCTCAGATAATCACCTAAATATTTTAGGTACAGATTAACAACGACAGAGGGTCTAGGCAGACAATTTCATTAGAAGCCGCTTGTGAGCAATGGTGTCAAAAACCTTCTGGAAACCCAGAAATATGGAGTCAACGTAAGACCACCCGTCGATAGTACTCATTATTTTGTGTGGATAAAGAGCCAGTTGTGTTTCACAACAACGATTTCTTTTTTAATCTGTGCCGGGTATGTCAGTAGATCATTTTTTCGAGGTATTTGATACTGTTAGAACAAAGTACATATTCCAATGCGAATCGATGTCAGTAATACGGATCTTCAATACTTCTATTGAGACAAGAGTTAAGAGTATTATCCACGCCGGCCAGTGTGGCCGAGCGGTTCTAGGCGCTTCAGTCTGGAACCGCGCGACCGCTATGGTCGCAGGTTCGAATCCTGCCTCGGGCATGGATGTGTGTGATGTCCTTAGGTTGGTTAGGTTTGAGTAGTTCTAAGCTCTAGGGGACTGATGACCTCAGAAGTTAAGTCCCATAGTGCTCAGAGCCATTTGCTATAAGGGGAAAACGTTACATGAAAGGATTTTGGGCATTTCCAGATGTTTTTTCGTATTTGTCACCTTGCAAGAGAATGAAGAAAAAAAGCTTTAGTGATATCCTACCTACAGCCTTCTTCTCTCGGCCGCATCGGCTCTGAACTTGGCTTCAATATTAGCTGTTTAATGGTTCGTCATCAACGACGATGTCGTAGATTGGGCTCTGTAGCAGCTTTAACGGTACATTAGGACAAAGAGTGACGTCGATTCGTGGCAAAATCATAACGTCCAACACTTTACAACTGATGATTGTATAGAGTACATGTATGTGTCTTATCAGGTGACGTCTTCCACTGTTGGGCAGTGTGTGGGCTGTGGGCTGGTCACTCCTCGGCTTTTGTTTCGTTTTAACGGTCGCAGATCGGCAGCAGGACATTACAAGGAGTGGGGGGGGGGGGTTCTCGACCGTTCCTGCTAGTGCTAAAGCCACTGGTCAGTGATTCCCCCCATTTATCTGTTTGCAAAGAACGTTTTACGGCAGTTTCTGTTAGCCAGTGACCGCACATTGAGGTATCTACTATTCTTACCTGTGGCTAGCCGTTTCATATATGCGGACAGTACCTCTGAGCTACCTGGAAGCTTACAGAGTTGCAGGAATTGGGAAGAAGTGGTGACTATTCAACTGTTATCAGATATGTGCAGCACTGTCTTCCAGCAGTGATTGTGCGTGTGTTGTTCGAAATTTGAATTTCGTTGATGGTGGGTTAACTGCAGTTGATCTTAGGAGAATACTCTTGGCAATTGACGGTGCGGGACCTCTGCAGCCCTCTAAGATCGCAGTTTATCTTGTAGCGTAAGCAGTGATTGTGCGTGTGTTGTTCGAAATTTGAATTTCGTTGATGGTGGGTTAACTGCAGTTGATCTTAGGAGAATACTCTTGGCAATTGACGGTGCGGGACCTCTGCAGCCCTCTAAGATCGCAGTTTATCTTGTAGCGTAAGAGGTGCTGTGATCTCTGTGGGTCTATGACTTTGTATGTAGGAATGGCTTATTTTTGCTGCACTGTGACCATCGCTGGCTCTCATTTTGGTGGCGGGGACGTTTGTGTACACTCCATATCTATTTACGAGTCTTATAGTGACATTGCACACTAATATTACCTGGAAACTCCGGCAGATATCTCGCCCATCGTCAACGTGCTCGCAGGATTATATTTTGCCACTACGTTTTCCCTGATATGTCTAATATGGTTCACGTTTAACAAACAGAAGTGGAAGGAACCTGTGACCACTGGAGGTACTTTATTTTGCTTATTTTATGTTTACCGTTAGATACATGTTTAATGTTTTGTCAAAAGAAATTCAAAACCATGTTCTGAAATAGTGTTTTGTTTCTCCAGTAGATAGTGCCACACGTTCCTCCAAAAAATCGTAACACAACACACACACACAAATGTCATATTAACAAATGTAAATCCACCAGAAGATGGAGGTTTAAACCTTTGAAACGCGTCGTAGAGATAAACAGTGACTGGTAACAGTAAACTTGATGTTTCATTTCATGTCAATAACAGTCACGGTAAAGCCTAACCTAAAATGTTCGCATTTAAAGTTAAACAGAAATGAAGTGACTTGACTTAATGTATTTTGTCACGTAGCCTGATCCTCTCCCTATCCTCCCAGGGGCAGAGTGAATACCTCCCAGTTATAAAAGTGAGTGGGAGGAGGGGCTGCTTCATCCACACTTTATCGCCTGATATCAGGAGTCAGAATGTGAGTCAAGGTAAGTAACCAGTGTGTGGGGATAGATTGTATTGGCCCGCTAAGAATGCGTATGGATTCGTTAAGTTGTATGTCTAACTTTTTCACATGCGGACTAGTAAGCCAGATAGATGCACAACACTCCGCTGTTGAGTGTACCAATACGAGTGCTGATACTCGAAGAGTGTCTGCTGACGATCCCCAACTAGTGCCATAGAGTTTATTTAAGATATTATTTCTGCTTCTGAGCTTAGCAGATGTTCGAATCAAGTGCTCCTGCCGTATGGGGTCCCAAGGTATTGTGAAAAAGTTTGTCCCCCTCAAAATAGGCATCGAGGACTCTATGTGCCTATCTATGAAAACGTGCAACGTCTATTTTATTTGAGTTTGGTCATAACCTCCATTTATGGAAGTACATACTGAAGATCTAGTAGTCTGATGTCTCTCTCAAAACTGAAAAACTGAGAAAGCTTTTGACTTTGTTTCATCCGCTAAACTCTTACGTTATGAGTTCTGTACACAAACATGGTAACTAAATTCATCTGCAGCCGAGTTGAAGGAACTTTTCTAGCATTTACCTTAAGGAATTTACAGTAAACGCAGAAAACCTAAATCAAGATACCAGGAGAGAGCTGCGAGAAATCGAGGGAGAATTAATAATACACGGGACAAAAAACGAAGCGAGCAATCAATCATGTGCGAAACGGGCAACGGGACCCGAGGCGAGAACACGTGCGCGGCGGTTATTAATATCTAAAAGCCCAGAGCACCGGTCGCGAATACTCGCGCGCTCTGAATGACAACCACAGAGTCTTCAGAAATCGCCAGCTAAATATACTTGCGCGGCGAGGAATTTCGTCGCGAACGCTGACGTGTCGACTGCTCAACTTTTACTCTGGCCAAGAGCAATTGCCTCTGAAACTTAACACTTCTCAGTCGCAAATTAGAAAAGCGGAAGACAACATTTAGATAGACTACCGGTGAAAACGCTCAATATGTACTTCGTCGGCTATTATTTAAATCGGATGTTTGTTAGTGCAAACCATCCTCAGCTGTATCGAGAAAAATACATATCACAGATGCACGTCACTTATCTGCGATTAAAAGCCTGACACATTGCAGCAATAAAATTGGAGGGAAAATTAGAAAAATTTTTCTGAAAAATTCCTCTTATTCCATAGGATTTATGAGCAGAATGTTACAGAATTTAAGTGTGCCGCATATTACTTGGAATGTGTTTAGTTTCACCTACACTGCTGGATATTAAAATTGCAACACCAGCGAGGATAGCAAATAACGAAATTTTACTTACGTTATGTATACAGTATAGTAAGAAGAACTTGTGATTAAATTATTGAAGATGATTTGGTGATACACAGGGTGAGACATCCTGCCACCATAACCCAGCAGGGCACTGCGTTGAACTGAGTTTGGATGGCAAAGATTGGCAGTCATCCCACACTGCTTCAGCTCAACTCCACACTTCAGCAATTGTACTGGCTAGCGAGTGATGCGTGTCAATCGCTCTTTGTAAATCAAAAGGAAGGGCGGAAGGAAGATTAGTGATTAACGTCCCGTAGACAACGAAGTCATTAGAGTCGAACGCAAGATCTAATTAACGAAGGTCAGGAAAGGAAATCGGTCGTGCCCTTTTCAAGGAAACCATCCCGGTATTTGCCTTAGGCGACTTAGATAAATCACAAATAAAGCTAAATCTGGGTAACCGTACGGTGATTTGAGCCGTAAAAGATAAGTCACGATACTGAGGGCAACATGTGGTCTTGCGTTATCGTGTTGAAGAGGGTTGAGACCCCGAAGATAACGCACAGCCAGCGCCCGTAAATTACTGACAGTGAAAGCCAGTGGTGACCAAGTATGCACCAATAATACCATAACGCCACGTGCTGTGCCCGTATGGCGATGATGAATACAACCTGACGACTTTTATTCTTCTCTGAACCTCCACATAAAGATATGTCAGTCGTAACATAGAAAGAGATGGGAATTACGCGAGTCAGAACGGGTTACGTGGCATAAAGTCCTAGAACGGGAATATAAAGTATATGTTAGTCCTCGATGCGCGAGTATCCAGTATTTATTCATACAGTATTTCTGATTGAGAACATTTAGTGACTTGCAACAACCTTTACACGTAATTTGAAATCTTTACGAAACTTTTTGTCGCTGACAATCCCCATTATATGATGGAAGGAAAAAAGTTTATTGGTTAGCACATTTTCGCTGTACGTGCAGTAAAATTGCCGCTTCAGGTATTACTTCTTTACTACTAACGGTATTTTGCAGATAGTATTCACATATACCACTGAATGTGTCTGCAAAATTATATCACTGTACGTCATATTGTTCAGGAGATATGACGTCATAAGCACTGAAATGAGTGAAAACCTGGTGCATTATGCATGACGTTTAAATTAATTACTTCTTCGCTAATACTTCTTTTCGCAACACATTTCGCAGACAGCGTCCATATATGCCGCTGAATGTACAGGTTCCATAATTAAAGTTCCAGTTTCATAACGGTGTAGTAAAGGAACTAATGCTCAGGATGAAGTTAAATTTGAACAGCATATTACTGACGCAGGGGGAAACGTCATGAAAAGAAAAGAAAAACCAATATATGGCGGTGTAAGCGTCTTAAAGTACACGGGGTCGGCTACAAATGAAAATGAATCGCAATACGACGGTTATGGCTCGAGTTGCATATTACACATCCATACTGTTCAATGCGCATGACTGCACATGTTCGGCAGTCAACATTTTTAGCACTGTTAATTAGGTAAGTCCATCGAAAACGACAAGGTCGTACCACAGGGATGGGGAAAATCGGTTTTTAACTGTTCTGAGACCAGAAACTGTGTAACAAGCAAACTGACATCGGTTTTTAAATGTCCTAGGCCAAAAACCGCAAAAAAAAGAAAAATGACGATTTCCAACTATCGTGAGACTGGCGCAAGACATTCTCTTTATGCCCTTTTTTCATGTCCACCCTTGTGATTGGTGGTCTACGGGATTTCGGCCGTTCTCTTACGTAATAAAATGAAACGCCTCCCAGCATCAGTTAAGTCCTGGAGATAGTGTATTGAGTCACCGAAACTTGTCGCAGTATAATAAAATAACATCTAAACGACGGCTGTGGATGTTTCATTTTATTACGGGTTCAATGTGCTGTCCACAGTTTTCTGCCACAAGTTGAAATCGAGAAACAGTATGTTCCACAACAGATCTGAGTGTCTTCGGAACCACGTTCATAAATGCGTTGCGCAGTGCGTGCCTTCAGTTCAGCTCTGTTCGCAATTGGAGCACACATATTTTTCAGATAACTCCACAGCCAGAAGTCACACGGAATAAGATCAGGTGATCTTGACGGCCTGGCTGTAGAGAAATGACGGCTGATAATTCATTGTACTTCAATAGAACCTGTCTTTTCCAATTTTGTAATCATTTTCTCCACACCCTTAGGAACCTTTGGACCCTTGAGTCTCCGGAACATCTGCAGGGCTGCTGGTGGACCGTCACTGTTCTTGTAAAAGAGCTTTACCAGCAGCACGCGATCCTTCAAGGAGACAGTCATGTTTGGCGCCTCGGCTGCAAGCTAAGGAAAAGCCGTGCGCCGCGGAACATGCTCCTCAAATTTGACGTCATTCTGAGCAATGGTTCTCTTTCTACAGCGTTTAGAAACTGGAACTTTTATTATGGACACCCTGTATACAGAAAGACTGCCATGTCGGATCTCGTCATCCACAGCACATTTAACCATCCCTCAGCACATCTAACCATCCCTCAGCACATAAAATGACCGCTTTTAGACCTCTTGTCTATACGATGCATCAGTTTCCCATGTCAAAGAAGGTTTTTATCAAATAATACAGCCTGATCCAATACACAGCGCACAGCAACGGATATGACTAAATTTGTAAATAATATTTGCAATAGTATTTAAAAAACTAAGGCCACATAGTCATAGCCGTCGTACAACTACATTGACTAATAGTGAACACGTTATTGCGGATGATGTGTCACAGAATTCCGTATTTGGGCAATATTTCCGATTAGATTAGTGACACATTAAAAGAAAAAAAACATAAAACCAGCTTACTTCATTCCTAATAATGTCGTAGATAAGTATAAGCGCGAGGAGAATGTCACAAACCCTGAATATTCAACTACTGAAAATATTGCATAAGGTGCGATAACTGGCCCGTGAAATACGTTGGTCAGACCGGTAGGAATTTTGTGATCAGGTTTCGTGTGCGCTAAAATTTGACGAACTCGAAATCAGCACTAAATATACACCTTTGTTAAAATGCGCACCAATTACGAGTCTATTAAAACAATTGAAAATTTTTCCATCGCCAGAATAAAGGTCATAGTTAAGTGTTGGAACCGCCACCTGCTGTATACAGTCAACAGTCAAACGGAGCTAAGACACCGCAATGTACTTGCTAATTTTATGTATTGTCTTCTTTGCTTTTTGGCCTTTTTAACTTATCATATTTCACTTATCATATTTCGTATGTTTTATTTTTTCAATACGTCATCATGAATGTGAGGGCGAGTCTCAACAATGTTAGGCAGTTTTTATTATTGACTGTTACATTTTGCCACGCCGCCTGTTTCCGGATCTGCTTCGCCCTTCCCTGTCAACTTGAGACTGGTCCGTGCGCTCAATACTCATCTGGCATCCGCCCGTGACGGTTATCTCCGTGACAGACTACGTCGCGTACATACGGTAACACCCAGGATTTTTTATCCTTCTATTTATTTTGTTCTCCTTGCCACTCTTTTTATTCTCTGCTCGTCTTATTTTCATTATGTGGCATGTAAAAATGGTTCAAATGGCTCTGAGCACTATGGGACTTAACATCTGTGGTCATCAGTCCCCTAGAACTTAGAACTACTTAAACCTAACTAACCTAAGGACATCACACACACCCATGCCCGAAGCAGGATTCGAACCTGCGACCGTAGCAGTCGCGCGGTTCCGGACTGAGCGCCTAGAACCGCTAGACCACCGCGGCCGGCTATGTGGCATGTATTTCACTACAGTTTATACGATTAAGTACTTTTACAGTACCGTCCGTTTCATGGCCCCACACGATAATAAGGTTATTTTCCTCATGGTGGGCATGATACAACCATCTTTTACGAGTTTTATCCATTCTTTGGTACGGTTGACATACTTTTACCTAATTACGCTCCACGTTTACAGTCTCCTTCGTTCTGCCACTTGTATTCTGACTACCGGTCCTTTTAAAGACGTTTTCATACAACTTGACTGAAAGTGATGGGGGCGTCCAATAATCTCTACGTTTCGCTGTAAATGATTCGACTGTATTGTGGTGTGTACCGTGACGTGGCGTGTAGAATGTCTGTCTGCATGAATCGTGTTATTGTATTGGTGTGTTGTAAAGACATGCATACGCTGTGAAATGTTCCGTACGAATCTGATAAAGTTTGTTTGTATACAGGAAATCTTCGGATTTGGGCCAAGTTTAATGTTGTTTGCGTAATATATTATGTGAAACTTTCATAATATACACTGAAAGCAAACTGCGAGGATGTTGAATGTATTAACATACAGGTAGCTAGTTTTACCTCTGATACTGCCTGTAAACTGAAGCAGCATGCATGTAAGTAATAGCAGTTCTCGTTGGTGGTAAGATTCTATTAATTGTTCATCCTGGCCGCTGTGACCGAGCGGTTCTGGGCACTTCAGTCCGGAACCGCGCTGCTGCTACGGTCGCAGTTTCGAATCCTGCCTCGGGCATGGATGTGTGTGATGTCCTTAGGTTATTTAAGTTTAAGTATTTCAAAGCCTAGGGGACTGATGACCTCAGATGTTAAGTCCCATAATGCTTAGAGACATTTGAACAATTTTTCTTGAATTGTTCTTCTGCTTTATCAGAAAATACATCTCACCTACACGCACAAACTACACCACACGGCATTAAACTGTCTTCGGTGGGTAGAGCAGTAAGTTCCGGCTAGTAAGCTCTCAGAGCTATCTTTTTATTAAATACCAAATATAGTTCTCTAATAAAATATCCAGCTATCATAGGTTAAGTCCTAGCATGAAAATCTTTATGTACCATCTCGCAATATTTGAAACTTCTCTCGATAAACATTGCTTTCTTTAAGTATTGATAAAACATCGTCTTTGCCACAGATTCTATCAGCACACACAATCACGATGTTTTCATGCAAAATTCCTTGAAATTAAGCAAAATACTTATCCACTTTGAATAAGTATTATTAGCATTATTTTATAAAAAACAAGTCTGAGTTGAAATTTATTAATCAGTTCAGAAATATAGTGAAATAACGTTATCGCTCTTAAGATGGCCGACAACAATATGAATAGCATCTGTGCTTCTCGCGCGTTATTTAAAATATTCACAGACACTTCTTAAAGCGTAGGCTGGTGGTTTTAGTAAATACTACAATAAGAGAGTACAAAATTAGGTAAAATTTCATCTATTGTTTGAAATTACCAAATTACTCTTACAGCAATCACGTCTGGCCTCCAGCACGCTCAAGATACATCATAAATCGAGAAAGAAGAAGAAGTAAGAACAAAAAAAATCATTAGAGCATTTGATTCTTGAGTTTCTCCCGGCGTATTTGATAATCAAAATATCCACGGGTATGCTGCCGGTCTATAGTGTCCAACGGGCACAATATTTCGGCGATCAAACATGTCGCCATCATCAGGTGAACTGACGGACTGAGCTCCTGTGAACGTGCCGGCACGGAGATCCGTACGCTATGGCTGCTCAGAGGGAACTGGGTTCGGTCGCATGGATCTGCACGGAGATACTTTTCCTCCGATGTGTGATGGAGTTCGCAGCAGTTATTGCTTTGCCTCCCATGCATGCTGATGTTGCGTCTTCACATGTGGGATGTCTTCTTGGGTGTCTCCTCAGCACAGTTCGGCAGAGCCAGCTACATAGCTAGCAGGTGTGGCCAGCGGGTGGTGACGCTGCGTTGCAATTTGTGGCCCAGCGTCCGGATTTGGGCGTTGTGCGACCGACCAGCACTGTCGTAAAAGGTGCGGGCGGTCGTCTGGAAGAGGTCACGGAGTAGAGGTACTTCCGCTACGTCGTGAAGATGAGCAGTGGGAAAATCGTAAGGCAGGTGTAAGGCCAGCCGAAGGATGCGATTCTGCAGAGTCTCCAGCTTCTTCAGGTTCGTGTCGGCGGCGTTCCCCCAGACGACGGCGGCGTATTGGAGTACAGGACGGAGCAGCGCCTTGTACAGGATGATGCCCAGCCGCGGTGGTAGTTGGGAACCAGGGTTCAGCAAAGGGTACAGGGTGCGGAGCCTGTTCCGCACTTTGGCCTTCACGTCGCGAATGTGTGGAGCCCACGTGAGTCGGCGGTCAATGGTGACGCCGAGGTAATGCGCCGTTGGGCGCCACGGGACAGGGCTTCCACCGACAGCGAGCGGCTGCAAACCTGCAGGAACGAGTCGCCTGGTGACGATCAGGAACTGAGTCTTGGCACCATTGAATAGGAGACGCCACTTGACTGCCCAGGCTGCCAGGGTGTCAACGGCGAGCTGCAGACGGCGGCGCATGACAGCGGCATTGAGGCTCCGAGTGTAGAGAGCCGTGTCATCCGCGTACAGGGCGAGCTGCACACGGTCGATCTTCGGCGCATCAGACGTGTACAGCGAGTACAGGAGTGGCCCCAAGACCGAGCCCTGCGGCACCCCGGCGTTGATGCGGCGGACGGAGGACAAGCCCTGCGCGGCCCTCACATGGAAGGTTCTATCAGCAAGATAGGAAGCGATGAGACGCACGTGCGACGTCGGGACCCCAAGTTCAAAAAGCTTGAACAAGAGGCCGCGGTGCTACACGCTGTCGAAAGCACGCGACACGTCCAGGAACACCGCGCCGAAGAACTCGCGCTGCTCGAGGGCGACGAACGCATCTTCCACTAACCGAAGGAGTTGATGAACGGCTGAGTGGCCCCTGCGAAATCCGAACTGCTCTTCGGGCAGGAGGCCTTCCTCGTCGACGTGGCGCTGCAGCCGCCTGATGTACACCCTCTCAAAGACCTTAGAGACGGCCGGCAGGAGACTAATAGGTCTGTAGTTCACGGGCTGCCGCAGATCCTTCCCCATCTTCGGAATCGCCACGATTTCCGCATGCTTCCAGGACTGAGGAAAGCTGCAGGACCGGAGGATGACATTAAAGACGTCAGCAAGATGAGTGACAGCCACGGGCGGCAACTTCCGGAGCAGGGCGTTGGAAACTTCGTCTGGGCCGGCAGCTTTCCTGGGGTGCAGGGCACGCAGGATGGTCGACACCTCCTCCGCCGTTGTCTCTTCAATGACGTCATCGTCGTCACGCGCCTCCAGGTAGCGTGGGAGCCGGTCAGCAACCAGGTCGTCGGTGACAGCGTCAGTCGGGTCTTCGAGAGGCGTAAACGCCGCCTCAAAGACGTCAGCAAGAGCATCAGCCTTCGCAGCTGGTTCGCAGACAGCCTGACCTTGGACCAGCAGCGGGGGGATACGTTGCGTGCGGCGTAGGAAACGCTTCGTCATCTGCCAGGCTGTGCCATCTTCAAGACAAAGGGCGGCGACCTTGTTATTCCAGTCGCGATTGCGATGATCGTCAATGGCGGCCCGGATGTCCCGACGCATCCTGTTGAGGAGGCGCTTGGTGTTGGCATTTCGCGTCCTCTGCCACTCCCGGTAGACCCGGTTCTTCTCAGTGATGGCCGCAAGGATGTCCGGCGGCAGCTGTCGGGAGTAGTCAGGCGGGGGGCGTGGTCGGGGCGGCGTCGCTATGGTGGCAGCGTCGATCGTGGTTGCCGCGAAGTGCAAAAGTGCTTCGTCCGCTCCAACTTCCGCAGGGGGCGGTGCGGCGGCTAGTGAGTGCGTCACGGCTTCTTGAAACCTGTCCCAGTCGATGCCAGCAAGTGAGATACCGCGCCGGGGCTGCTGGAGGGCGTCTAGGTCGATGTCAAAAACCACAGGGACATGATCCGACGACAGTGCAGTCCGCGTCGTGGCGGTGATCTGATGAGGGATGCCCTTGACGACTGCGATGTCAATTATATCTGGGAGGCCACGAGCAGGGAAAATGGTCGGGTCGTACGGCCCCACCACAAGCGCATGGTGACGTTCCGCTATCCGGAGCAGGCAGCGGCCAGCGGCGTTGGTGATCCTGGAGTTCCAGGAGACATGTTTGCTATTGAAGTCCCCGGCGACGAACACTGGCCCCCTCAAGGAAAGCAGAGCATCGATGTCATCAGGGTCCAGGGGACGAGACGGCGGCCGATAGGCCGCGACGAACGTGATGGCGCCCGCCGAGGTGTGAACAACGACACCAGTGGCCTCCAGCGTCGCCAGTGGTGGAAGTTGTATCACATGGTGACGTATGCCATTGCGGACGTAGACGGCTGTCCCCCCACCCGCCGTCAGTCGATCGGTGCGATAGCTTGAGTAGTTGGCCGCCCTGACGTCTACCCCAGGCTTCAGGTGTGTTTCATTGATAAGGCAGACGTCGACGGCTTCATCTCGGAGAAATTGGCGAAGTTCGCCAGCTTGGGTGCGGACGCCGTTGGCATTCCACGCGACGACCGTGAGCCCTCTAACGCTGCCCATGGTGCGGCTGTTGAGTGTTGGCAGCGGTTGGGGCCGGAGAGGCCATCGGCACTGCAGCGGTGAGTTGCTGAGACAGGACGTCAATCAACTTCGTAGCACTGGTCACCAGGGCTGTGAGCTGCGCGACGAGGGTGGCCAGGTCAGCGGTGGAGACAGCCGGCGCGGCCCCGGCGCAGGAAAGGGGGGGCGTGGCTGCTTCGCTGTGAGAGTCCACCTGGGGCTGCTCGACGGACGGTGCTGAGCGTTGGGTACCCACTGGGCGGTGACCCCCGCGCCGGCGGTTGGTGGGGCGCGGTCCGGCCGACGGCCCGGGAGAGGCAGTACCCGGTACCGCCACTGGCTGCGGTGGTGGAGGCGCAGGAGCCTCCGGAGTCTGTACGGCCTCGGATGCGGCGGGAGCAGGAACCGACGTAGCCGGGGCGGCGGAGGACGTCCCTGACGTTGCCGCCGCGAAAGAGACGCCTGGCCGTCTCGTTGCGAGCTTCTTCTGATGTGGCGCTGGTGTTTGGCCACGCTGGCGAGCAATGGCACGCTTCCATACCTCACACCCACGATAACTGGCCACATGAGCACCGCCACAGAGTGCACATGTAGGCTTCTCGGAGGGCGGACGGGGGCACGCACTTCCTGCATGGGCGCCGGCGCATTTAACGCATCTGTCCGGCATAGAACAGTGGCGCGCGACGTGGTTGATTCCCTGGCAGCGAAAGCACTGCACAGGGCCTCTCCGGGAACGAAGATCTTCGGTCTGGACCGGAACGTCGGCGACCCGCGTCAATTGGTAGAGTTTGCGGTTCTCCACGGTGTCAGAGCAGACGACCAGGAAGAGCGGCATATCTTCGCGTGATTTTGGCGACTTCATCTTCACAACTGCCCGTATGTAGAAGCCCAGGTCTGCGAGTTCTCGATGCAGGTGATCGGCTTCCATGTTGAACGGAAGGTCGCGAAATACGATCTTCAGGACCTTGTCAGGTGCGGAGGCGTGGGTATAGAAAGGGATACCACGCTCAGACGCCTCCTGGGTGACCCGGCGATAGTCATCAGCAGTGCGGAGTGTGACCCTGTATAGGTCTCGCCCCGCAGGCTTCACAGTGTACACGGCCGTTGTCCAGCTGCGCAACAGCTTCTGCAGTTCTCCATAGGGCGGCCGAAACTGAAGAACCACCGGCGGAAGATGGGAGTCTGTCTTCGGCGCAGGATTGCTCGGCGGCGGGTCCGGCGCGTCCTCAAGCGCATCGAAGGAGTTGGCGACGACAGTTGGTGGCGTCGTCGATGACAGCATGCGTCTTGCAGTGCGCCGGGCCGGGACGAAACCGTCAGCGTCAGGGGCGAAGTGTTGCTTGGCCCTCTTCTCAATCGGCGAGCTGCGAGCAGCAGCCGTCGCAGCTGGTGCCCTCCTCTTCTGTTTCCCGCTGCGTCCGCGTGGCCGAGGGGCGGCAGTGCTCTCATCGTCAGAATCGGGCAGCGGAGCAGACAGCGCAGTCTTCAACGTTTCCGTAGCAGTGTCCGTCAAATCCATAGCCGTAGCAGTGGTCGTCATAGGTGGGGGGCCAGATGGGGCCGTCGACAGCGCAAGCGCGGCCGAACGGCGATCTGCCACACCCTTCGCGTCGCTAGCAGGCGCAGGTACGTCCTTCTCGCGGCTGCACATCTCAGCGACTCACGTGTTCTGCCGTGGGGTTCGGTCGCGGCGGCAGCCGATTTAAATACCCTCCGCCCGCGGCGCGCTCCCTCCGCCGTCCGCGCTCAGCGCCACGGTCGCGCGGTGGAACAGATTGCGACGGCGTCTGAGATGACGTCGGTGTGATGGCTCAGTCCGCCGTGGTCGTCACAACTATACGCCTGCTCGATTTACTCTTGATTAACCCGATCGCTGGTTCCCAAGCCTTGCTAAGATTATAGCCACAGTCACGGTTTATGAGGTCGTCATTGGTGCGAATTTCGATGGCCTCTCTAACAACGCTGTCCCAGTATCTCGACGTCTGTACCAGAATCCTCGTGCGGTCATACTCCATGGCGTGATTTTCCGACAAACAATGTTCAGCGACCGCCGACTTGCTCGGATACATCAGTCGAGTGTGCCTCTGGTGTTCACGGCATCGATCCTCGACGGTACGCATCGTCTGACCAATATACGACTTGCCACATTGACACGGAATCTGGTACACGCCGGCCTTCCTCAAACCGAGGTCATCTTTGGCGCTCCCCACCAGTGCACGAGTTTTATTTGGAGGACAAAACACAGTTCCGACCCAGTGTTTCTTCAGAATGCGGGCGATTTTTCCCGAGAGTGCGCCTGTGTATGGAATAAATGCAGTGCCTACCTCCTCCCTCGTGACTTCATCCATCTCAACAGGTTGTGCCGGCACGTTCACAGGAGCTCAGTCCGTCAGTTCACCTGATGATGGCGACATGTTTGATCGCCGAAATATTGTGCCCGTTGGACACTATAGACCGGCAGCATACCCGTGGATATTTTGATAATCAAATACGCCGGGAGAAACTCAAGAATCACATCATACACCTTTACGGGGAGGAGATGTATCGCAGCATGAAGAAATTTGAAAAGTTGCGCCACCGTAGATGTCGTTTGCTAAGTACTCTTGCCTTTCTAAAGAGATGTCGTTCCGAGAATGTTGTTCCAAATTTCGCTAAGGTTATGCATCACATCGATTCTGCAGCAGCTAAGAGAATCAAGAAACGAGCCAGCCACGCATTGGTACGTGAGAGAGTGCAATTCACCCGCCGGAGCCTTGAGTTTATCTCACAGGAATTACTCAAACTACATTTGCAACTGGCTAGTAAGTTCACTTCTTGTTCCTGGGATTGGATTGATGGTGTCACCTGGGTGTCAGCTGATTCCGCCCATAAGAAGGCTACGGGACGTCAAACAGCTAAGTTCTCACGCCTCCTTGACAAACCATCCCTGCAGGTTCCGTGCAAGACTGTCATCAATTTGAGTGGCATGGTGTTGAGTGATGATGCGGTCTCGGTTTTGCAGAAAGGTCTCAACTTCGCTCCCACCCCCAAGTTCACTCCGGTCGCAGAAATTGTTAGTGCTGTTGAACAGGTTGCAGCTCGACTTCCGCCAGAATCAGCCGAGGAAATACGTCGTGAAACTTGTCGTGCGTTGACGAAATCCAAGCCGATGAAGTCAAATATCAGCAGTAAAGAGAGGGCGGCCATTCGTGATCTGAGGAAGCGCTCTGAAATTGTTGTCTTACCGGCTGACAAAGGCAATGCTACAGTTGTTGTCTCCCATAAGGACTACACTGATAAGATGCAGAGCCTGCTAAATGACGATTCCTACCGGAAGATCAGCGTTGACCCTACAAAGAAGGTGGAGAACAAGACGAGGGCGCTTCTCAAGGACGCAGATTTACCGGAGGGTGACGCTAAGAAATTGTTACCCCAAGGTCCGGTACCACCTAGACTATATGGACTCCCGAAGGTTCACAAAGAGGGGGTACCATTACGCCCCATTGTCAGCAACATCAGGGCACCTACATATTTGTTGGCCAAATACCTGACGGGAATATTAAGTCCTTATGTGGGTAAATGCCCTCATCACATCCGTAATTCCGTGGATTTTGTTAAATGCCTTGATAGCTTCAGGTTGGATGAGTCAGATATCATGGTGAGTTTTGACGTCGTTTCCTTGTTTACGAGGGTACCCCTGCGAGAGTCACTAGAATTGATTAGTCAGAAGTTTGACGAGAAGACCACTGAACTTTTTAGGCATGTCTTGACTTCCACGTATTTTCTTTTTAATGGAGAATACTACGAACAAACGGAGGGAGTCGCCATGGGTAGCCCACTCTCACCGGTGGTAGCGAATTTGTACATGGAGAACTTCGAGGAGGAAGCCCTGTCGTCATCCGTATGGAAACCTACTTGCTTTTTCCGTTACGTTGACGACACGTTCGTCATCTGGCCACATGGTATGGATAAACTCCTTGACTTCCTTACACATCTAAACTCCATACACCCCAACATCAAATTCACTATAGAGACTGAAACGGAGGGTAAATTACCTTTCCTTGACGTCTTGGTCAAGAGAAGGGCTGACGGCACCCTAGGTCATGGGGTGTATCGGAAGGGTACGCACACTGATCTGTATTTGCATGCAGACAGCTGCCACCACCCTTCACAGAGGAATGGGGTACTTAAAACTCTAGTACATAGGGCGCGCACTATCTCTGACGCAGAGTGTCTACCCCAGGAATTGGAACATCTGAGAACTGTATTTCGAAAAAACGGGTACTCAGAGTGGCAGATTCAACGTGCTCTCCGCCCAACCACTGCAGCACAACCTGTTGAGATGGATGAAGTCACGAGGGAGGAGGTAGGCACTGCATTTATTCCATACACAGGCGCACTCTCGGGAAAAATCGCCCGCATTCTGAAGAAACACTGGGTCGGAACTGTGTTTTGTCCTCCAAATAAAACTCGTGCACTGGTGGGGAGCGCCAAAGATGACCTCGGTTTGAGGAAGGCCGGCGTGTACCAGATTCCGTGTCAATGTGGCAAGTCGTATATTGGTCAGACGATGCGTACCGTCGAGGATCGATGCCGTGAACACCAGAGGCACACTCGACTGATGTATCCGAGCAAGTCGGCGGTCGCTGAACATTGTTTGTCGGAAAATCACGCCATGGAGTATGACCGCACGAGGATTCTGGTACAGACGTCGAGATACTGGGACAGCGTTGTTAGAGAGGCCATCGAAATTCGCACCAATGACGACCTCATAAACCGTGACTGTGGCTATAATCTTAGCAAGGCTTGGGAACCAGCGATCGGGTTAATCAAGAGTAAATCGAGCAGGCGTATAGTTGTGACGACCACGGCGGACTGAGCCATCACACCGACGTCATCTCAGACGCCGTCGCAATCTGTTCCACCGCGCGACCGTGGCGCTGGGCGCGGACGGCGGAGGGAGCGCGCCGCGGGCGGAGGGTATTTAAATCGGCCGCCGCCGCGACCGAACCCAGTTCCCTCTTAGCAGCCATAGCGTACGGATCTCCGTGCCTGCACGTTCACAGGAGCTCAGTCCGTCAGTTCACCTGATGATGGCGACATGTTTGATCGCCGAAATATTGTGCCCGTTGGACACTATAGACCGGCAGCATACCCGTGGATATTTTGATTATTAGAGCATTTGTTCTAAGACCATAGATATTAGTTTCCCATATAACAGTTCTTTGTAGGTCATGACACATTTAATTAATGTTTTTGTAAAAAAAGTTCGTCATTATCAGTTTTTGACACTTTATAACTCGTAACGAAGTTTTTTCGTGGTAAATAAAGTTCATTTTCACGAAAGTTTATCGCACAAGTTCTGCTCCACGAGGCAAGCAGTACAGTATTCTGCTTGTTGGGAGCCCGATTCCCTTTAGGGTTGTTATCCATTTCGTGGTGTATTTACTGTCTAAATATCACTTAAGTTGCATATTGATTTCACTGCACCTCCTGCCAAAAATTTTAATTTGTCCTACAATTTGTTTTTTCTAATCAGATGTGCCCTATGATGCAACTTTAGGTTGCGAAACCTCTTGCCCTAATTCAGGATATTCAACAGCTGCTGCAGTTCTGTTTAAAAAGAACGCATTCTTACACACGTGGTTGCCCGCGATACAAAATATATTCAAAAGAAGGTAGATTATGATTTAGCGCCCCATCAACGGCAAGTTCATTAGAGACGGAATTGCGAAAAGAATTACCTGATACTGTTACCAATAGAAGTTCCCAGATATGCTACCATCAATAACATAACTATCTGTTAATAATCTGGCTAATTCAAGTTGGATATAAGGTCGGAAATAGTTCGAAGAAGCTCTAAGAGACGCGTGTGAAAGCCACAGTTGTCCTCTGCAGCGCCAGTGGTCAGTTCGCATAAAGAGCTGTCTGTATTCTCTCACATTCGTACTGCAACGAATACAGGACCAGGAATTATTATAAATGGTACGAAAGTTCTTTCCTATGCTTAACCGCACTTTACTGATGCATTTCTGTACAAGGTATTTGCTAAACGCTTCACCTCTTCTGTATTCTATTCGTCTGGACGGAAAACCAGCATCCAATGAGCCAGAGGGCAGATTGTTTGTAGAACGCACCAGAAAACTGTCCCAGCACTGTGTATGTCCGTGAAGAGGTCAATAAATCGTCCGTGTTAATCTAGTGTGGAGAGCGGACAATTTACTTTTAGTCACGGAACATTTGCAGCTCTGCTGTTACAGTAAACTATCTGGATCGTATTACAACCGTACTGCCATAACTGCAGTGATTTCATTACCTGTGGCGAGCATCACAACTGAACATAGAGAAGGTTGACAGATCTAGTAACGCTTGGCAAGTTGTTGTGAATACAGTTCTCACTGCTGAATTTATGTACTCTGAAGATACTTCCTCTCCTATAGTGCCATCTCGAAAGGAAAAGTTTCGTTCTGTGGCAGAAGAGAAAATCTACAGGCAAAATGAGTGTTGTTGGCTTACGTAATCGCAGCTATTTTCGCCTAGTAGCGATATAGACTATAATGACAACTGCTAATGTCATGCTGACTGCTGAGCTTTTTGCAGAAGCCAGAAAATCACATTTGCTTTCCAGTCGTTTACACAGGTCCAATATCCCACTGAAAACTGAAACGGATACACAGTTTTACTTAACGAATACAGTGCAGTTGATTATTACCTTAAGAAGGGTTGTCATTGAGTAAGGCAAGTGGAAAGTGTGTCTTACGTCATACTGCATTTTCTTACGATCATCCATGTATATGTATCAACATTAATATTAACACTTAATTTGACTTGTCTTTTATGTTGTTCATTTATCAACTCGTTAATAACTGCACTCTATTGATACACTGCTGGACAAGGTATTTGCTAATCGCTTCACCCCTTCTGCATTGTATTCGTCTGGATGGAAAACCAGCGCCCAATGAGCCAGAGGGCGGTTAATAATGCAGGAGAAGGTTTAGACTGTCAGTATAGAAATTGCCCTTCGACGCATTTCCCATCATGTGCGCGTGCTGATGCGTCCGTTGCAGCGTACACGCGCCGAATTGGAAAATGAATGGTCAGTGCAGAAATGGTGTTCATGCACATGTATTTTCAAGTAGCGATAGCGTAAGAGCCGAAACACGCCTATAGGGAATGTCAATAAATTTGTGATTTTGACGAAAAGTTTTAAGCTCTTACGAAACCATAGTTTTAACCTTCAACAAATTCTTACCGGCTATGGAACCCAGTTCTAAGCAAAGAAGGGAAAGCAGAAAGGTGGAAGGAGTATATAGAGGGTCTATACAAGGGCGATGTACTTGAGGACAATATTATGGAAATGGAAGAGGATGTAGATGAAGATGAAATGGGAGATATGATACTGCGTGAAGAGTTTGACAGAGCACTGAAAGACCTGAGTCGAAACAAGGCCCCCGGAGTAGACAATATTCCATTGGAACTACTGACGGCCGTGGGAGAGCCAGTCCTGACAAAACTCTACCATCTGGTGAGCAAGATGTATGAGACAGGCGAAGTACCCTCAGACTTCAAGAAGAATATAATAATTCCAATCCCAAAGAAAGCAGGTGTTGACAGATGTGAAAATTACCGAACTATCAGTTTAATAAGTCACAGCTGCAAAATACTAACGCGAATTCTTTACAGACGAATGGAAAAACTAGTAGAAGCCAACCTCGGGGAAGATCAGTTTGCATTCCGTAGAAACACTGGAACACGTGAGGCAATACTGACCTTACGACTTATCTTAGAAGAAAGATTAAGGAAAGGCAAACCTACGTTTCTAGCATTTGTAGACTTAGAGAAAGCTTTTGACAATGTTGACTGGAATACTCTCTTTCAAATTCTAAAGGTGGCAGGGGTAAAATACAGGGAGCGAAAGGCTATTTACAATTTGTACAGAAACCAAATGGCAGTTATAAAAGTCGAGGGGTATGAAAGGGAAGCAGTGGTTGGGAAGGGAGTAAGACAGGGTTGTAGCCTCTCCCCGATGTTGTTCAATCTGTATATTGAGCAAGCAGTAAAGGAAACAAAAGAAAAATTCGGAGTAGGTATTAAAATTCATGGAGAAGAAATAAAAACTTTGAGGTTCGCCGATGACATTGTAATTCTGTCAGAGACAGCAAAGGACTTGGAACAGCAGTTGAATGGAATGTACAGTGTCTTGAAAGGAGGATATAAGATGAACATCAACAAAAGCAAAACAAGGATAATGGAATGTAGTCGAATTAAGTCGGGTGATGCTGAGGGAATTAGATTAGGAAATGAGGCACTTAAAGTAGTAAAGGAGTTTTGCTATTTGGGGAGCAAAATAACTGATGATGGTCGAAGTAGAGAGGATATAAAATGTAGGCTGGCAATGGCAAGGAAAGCGTTTCTGAAGAAGAGAAATTTGTTAACATCCAGTATTGATTTAAGTGTCAGGAAGTCATTTCTGAAAGTATTCGTATGGAGTGTAGCCATGTATGGAAGTGAAACATGGGCGATAAATAGTTTGGACAAGAAGAGAATAGAAGCTTTCGAAATGTGGTGCTACAGAAGAATGCTGAAGATTAGATGGGTAGATCACATAACTAATGAGGAAGTAATGAATAGGATTGGGGAGAAGAGAAGTTTGTGGCACAACTTGACCAGAAGAAGGGATCGGTTGGTAGGACATGTTCTGAGGCATCAAGGGATCACCAATTTAGTATTGGAGGGCAGCGTGGAGGGTAAAAATCGTAGAGGGAGACCAAGAGATGAATACACTAAGCAGATTCAGAAGGATGTAGGTTGCAGTAGGTACTGGGAGATGAAAAAGCTTGCACAGGATAGAGTAGCATGGAGAGCTGCATCAAACCAGTCTCAGGACTGAAGACCACAACAACAACAACAACAATGGAACCTAGAGTAAAGAAAATCATTACTCGAATCATCTTTACAGAATGACAGCTTGGAAATGAAGCAAAATGGGGTCCATATTCGTACAGACTGTGGGGTAGGTTTGGTGTCTCTTGTCAGCCAATCGCATGGGTTCCATATTTTCAGAAGTACATACAATAAAGTTTAAGGCCGTTTATACTTAGGAGTTTAGAGTATCTCAAGTCCTTAAGGTACTTAACGGTAATCGTATACGTGAAAATTGGTGTTTATTTAAATATGAGAGGACGTTATAGTAGCAATAGGGAAATAGCCAAGCGAGCTACGGTTTTAGTACCGATCACGAAAAATGAAAGGTTTTTTATTTAATTGCCTCGGTCGCGAGGTCCTTCAAACAACATTACCGTTTTCGGCTACACAATACCTATCTTCAGAATCCACAATCGAAGTAAGAAGCTTTAAATATGTTATGTAAAGCATGTGATTGCTCTGAAGATGGTTATTTTAAATCAAATTTTGCTCAAATAAAAAGTTTTTTACAATGCTTCAAGTGAGTAAATGCAGATAGAAAGACAGTAAATAATTTAGAAGATATGATTTGAGATTTATACGATAAGTCAGTCCATTAACTGTGTGCCGATGGCGCTGCCAGACGACTGAATCAGGATTGGATGGATAGCGAACACAACAGTTTACCACTTTGCAGCTTCCATATGTTTTGTGGAACACTTGTTAAGCGCGGTAAGTTTACGTTGGGCAGCATTTGTTAACTGCCCAGCGTTCCAATCAGACTACATATGCCGTTCAGTTACATATCGGTCAAGGTTTCCATAGTTTCAAATGACTGTACAAACCCATGCTCCCTTCACTTCATAGGTGTTCTTCGTGCCTGTTAGTTGTACAGCCAGCGCTTCTTGTAAAACTACATTCGATCACACAAAAGAATATAGAAACTACAGTCCCGCAGATCCAGTCAAAGATCAGGAATCTCAAAAACTGTCAAGAGCCACTAAATTGGTGCGAAATTTGAATAATCTAATCTTCCATCGTCATGTTATGACCGGCTGTTGTCTGAGACAGCCGGCCGATGTGGCCGAGCGGTTCGCCGGCATGGTAGCTCAGCGTGCTCGGTCAGAGAGCCGGTTGGCCTCTGTAATAAAAAAACTGAGTTGAAGGATCAACAAACGAACTTGAACGGATGTCATGTGGCGTCCGCAACGACCAAACACAACGATCAACAACAACAACAACAACAAAAAAGCGGTTCTAGGCGCTACAGTCTGGAACCGCGTGACCGCTACGGTCGCAGGTTCGAATCCTGCCTGGGGCATGGATGTGTGTGATATCTTTAGGTTAGTTAGGTTTAAGTAGTTCTAAGTTCTAGGGGACTGATGATCTCAGATGTTAAGTCCCAGAGTGCTCAGAGCCATTTTGTCTGAGACAGCTCATCTTTAAATGGCTGCAGTGTATTTGTGAGCAGGAGAAAGCGTCACTAATATTTTTTGTACTAGTTAATCTCACGGTGACCTACAGTAAGAACAATTGTAGTAAAAATTATAAACAAAACACTCTTGCGCAAGTACTCTAGAGTAAATGTGTGACTGATGTCCTTAGACTGAAATTGACTGAGGTCTTGCGAATCCTGAGGTAAATACGTAGCGTTATAGCGACAGTATGTGATGCTGAATTCCATTTCATTGTATTTTCGGCTCACAGCAGCCCAATCACACATTTTTTCGATTAAAATATTATATCTTGTTTAGGCGCTGGTCAACAGCATGTAAGAATTTTACAAAATGTCTCTGATCATGATTTTTATTCTCCTACCCGTTTCGGTCTTAAACCATCTTCAACGGCAGAAAAATTATCCCATATTTATCACATGCCATACATGCTTTGACATACGATACTACCGAAAACCGTAAGTGCCAATAAAAATGAAAAATCGTTGCAAGATCACAATACGATGGCCCACTGACAAAAGGCCATCGTATTTTAATCTTGCTACGATTTTCCATTTTTATTCGCAGTTATGGTTTTCAGTAGTAACGTATGTCACAATATGTATGACATGTGATAAATCTGCGACAATTTTTCTGCCGTTGAAGACGGTTTAAGATCGAAACCTGTAACAGGATAAATGTCATTATCACAGACAGCATGGTGCTATGCATTTTGTAAACTATTATGTTAAGCGAAGCACAACATGCAGATCAAGAAATGAACATTACAATGACACCAAGTATGTGGGTCCGAATATGAACCGCAGCAGGTGCTAAGAGACGCTACAGAGCAAACCTGCACCCTGTATTTGTGAGTTGTCACATACAAGTAGCCAAATAGTAAATCCATATTATTAACAAGGCTACATACAACAAAAACGAGAATTAGAAAATAATATATGCGTACTCTATTTTTGTTATGAAAATTGTTTCTCATTGTAGGGCGGAATCACGCTGTGTTTCGTATCGAAGGCACGACACCCAGATCCGCTAGCAGGTAACCTGTCAAGGCTTCCAAGAGCTACAAAAATTTTATTTCAGTATTCCGCGTAGTTGTTGAACTAATTTAAAAATTAAAAATATCGTCGTAACCTACTCCTTTAGAGGTAGACTCTTATGTTAAAAGTTTAACACTATAAGACAAGTATTACGGTTAAAAACTGTGTTTGTCTCGAGGCAACGTAAGTGGAGGTTCGCAAATGCCCGGATTTTATTCGTCCAGAATCTGAGAATGAGGGCAGTTAGTGACTTCCAAAGAACTTTACACACCGTAAAACATTTTCTAAACTTTTTATCCCTTAGACCCTCTTCCTTCTCACAAAATGGTTAAAGGAAAAAAGTTTATCGCTTACTATGTCTCCGCTGCTCGTGCAGTGGAACTTCAGCACGACACATGACGTTTTAAGTGAATTACTTCTTTAACACTAATGGTACTCGCAACACAGTTTTCAGACAGTATTCACATATACCACTGAATGTACCTGAATAATCATATCATTTTACGACTCTTAGTTTAGAAGATATGAAGTCATAAAAATTTTGATGCGTGAAAAACATACGGTTGCTTGAAATTGGGTCCAGTAAAACTTGGAAATCACGCGTGACGTTTTAATTTATTACTTCTTTACTACTAGTTCTACTGGTAACATATTTTACAGACGGTATCTACATGTATCTTTAAATGTACCTGCAAAATTATATGGCTGTATGACATATAGTTCAGGAGACATGACGCAGTAAACATTGAGCTGTGTGATAAACTAGCTTATGTCTGAAATGCAGCGCGTGTTACCGAGTTTATATTCATCCAGTGTTTCATAATGAGACCACGCAGCGACTACTAACAAACTTTAAGCATAATTTCAAACCTTTCCTAAACTTCCTCTCGCTTACACGCTTTAAGCAAATAATTGACGCATTAAATCATATATAATTAGACGTTTCAAGCTGTTTTATACGCGGGAGTTCGATTCTTTAAAGAATCGGGGGTTTACTGGTTGGTTAGAAATGATTTATCTTTTTCATAAATGTGTGGCAGCCACCTGAAGATAACAGTTTATTGAAGAATGGTAATGGCGATGGACAATTAAATGATCTGAATACGTAATATATGGTTGGTAGTTTTTATTTCAGTGTTTTTATCTTACCACACAGCCACGCTCACTTTCAACATGTCACCTGTTGCCAAAATAGCTTTAATCAAATACATTCATACCACAGACGTCATAATCAAACACTTTTGTAGCAACAACAGTAACTGATAACCCAAGAACTGAGAGAATTCGTAGAAGTGTAAAAACTTTCTGCGTTCAACTGACCGCGACCGTGTATTTCATTTCTTCCTTCGCCTCAGCACGAATCTTGTTTTCGGCGTCAACAAGGGGCTGTTTTTGTTCCCAAGGAAAACAGATCCCACGACTCGAAACCACATGAGAGCCTGTACCGGTCACACTTTACGAGGTCGATCGAATTTAGACGTGAAAATGGTGGGTATTTTTAACTCTTCTAGACAATGGCTGGCCTCTCTACCTTTCGCTGCGAACGAAAGAGAACTGATTTACGTTTGCTTTTAATGAGATATGAAATACACACGAACAAAATACGAGAAGACATGGCCATTTTGCTGATATATTTAAACATAAACCGCAAACAGTTGCCCACATTTCTAAGATAAGAAATAAAAAAAATTGACGCAACTGGCACAGAGGAAATATTTGTTAAGTAATAAGGCTGTACAACCGCCACGGTCTCTACCGATGTGCTCTGAGGATTATCTGTAATAAATGCGCTCTTGCTGTTCCCGGATTCTCCCACAAAACTCATTTCGAAATACCTTTATCTATGGTTAGTGCTGATTTCTCTTCAGAGTTCAAATATATTATTGAAGCTGATGTCGAGCAGATCTTGTATTATTATTATTGCACACAAAGTATTTTGTTACAATTGGTTTCACACTCACTCGAGTGTAAACCAAGTGTAGGTAAATATTGTGTGTGCGCAGCTACGTACTGTGTGTGTGTGTGTGTGTGTGTGTGTGTGTGTGTGTGCTTGAAAAATGTACATAATTAGAATGAATTTGTTAAGGACACCACGAGACAGAACAATCACCACGACCATACAGTCTAGTTGCACATGGTCAAGGGGATGTTCCTGTAGTACCTCCATCTCATCATGATCCCGCAGTGGCTCGAAAACTAGTTAACGGTACTCTAAATTGTATAAATTTTTTTAAAAAAACCGGCTGGTTGCATATTATGCATAAATTGCTACTTCTTTTAGTGTCTCATTTTCTAATCTAGGTCCGCAGCTCGTGGTCCTGCGGTAGCGTTCTCGCTTCCCGAGCACGGGGTCCCGGGTTCGATTCCCGGCGGGGTCAGGGATTTTCTCTGCCTCGTGATGACTGGGTGTTGTGTGATGTCCTTAGGTTAGTTAGGTTTCAGTAGTTCTAAGTTCTAGGGGACTGATGACCATAGATGTTAAGTCCCATAGTGCTCAGAGCCATTTCTAATCTAGTGCCCTCAGCATCGTCTGACTTGATTCGACGGTATTCCATTACCCTTGTTTTGCTTTTGTTATGTTCATCTATACCTGCATCCACATAGATACACCGCAAGCCACCGTACGGTGCGTGGCGAAGGGTACCCTGTGCCTGTTCCTGTTCCTCTCTCAACATTATTCCAGTATATTATAAATTCCATACAACTGTTCATCTAAATCCTTTGCCGTGTATGGCACAAACACAATGTCATCGACAAATCTCAAAGTTTTAATTTCTTCTCCTTCAACGTTAATTCTCTTTCCAAATTTCTCCTTGGTTTTGGTTACTCCTGCTCATTGTACATATTAAATAACATCAGGGAGAGGCTACGACTCTGCCTCACTCTGCTCTCAACTACTGCTTCCCTTCCATATCCTTTAACGCTTATAACTGCCGTCTTGTTTCTCTACAAATTTAGATAACGTTCCACTCCCTGCTACATTCAGAATTTCGAAGAGTGTACTCCAATCAACTTGTCAGAAGTTTTCTCTAAATCTAAACTTAAAACAAATATAGGTTTGCCTTTCTTCATTCCATCTTCTAAGATGAGTCGTAGATTCAGTATGGCCTGGCGTGTTCCAGAACTCAATCTTATCTTCCCCGAGGTCCGCTCATACGAGTTTTCCATTCTTCTTTAAGTAGTTCGTGTCAGTATTTTGCGACCACGACTTTTTTACCTGATGGTACTGTAATGTTCACCCCTGTCAGCACATGCCTTCTTTTGGATCGTAGTTCTAGTGTCGTAGGTGAACAGGATGGAATAGACAACACTGTTGGATGACGTTATACACGACCAGGTCATTGTCAGATTGGAAGATGGCAACAATCTGTATGCAGTGGGCCAGAAGTAGAACGTAATCGACAGTTTTTTTTTTTTTTTTACAATTGTTCAGAATATTCAAGAAGCGAGGAAACACCCAATGGCACTACAGAAAAAGTCGACCTCGTGCAATAACTCATCGTCTGTACCGTTACCTTGTTTTAAGCACACCGAGATGGCCAAAAGTCACAGTATCTGCGTTAGTTAGAGACGTCAAAAAAGACTCGAGGCTATATATCTTCCGTCAGACTGCGCGCTTACAGACTGCGCGTCCCCATTATCTGAGATGATGCATTAGAGTAGTTTTAGAGCACTTTCTGCTGAGTGAATGGGTGATTATTAAAGTTTTAATGTAGCAAAAGTTAATCTCTACTCTATTACGTGAATCTTATTTGGTGATACCTTAACTGCGTGCCGGCCGCGGTGGTCTCACGGTTAAGGCGCTCAGTCCGGAACCGCGCAACTGCTACGGTCGCAGGTTCGAATCCTGCCTCGGGCATGGATGTGTGTGATGTCTTTAGGTTAGTTAGGTTTAAGTAGTTCTAAGTTCTAGGGGACTGATGACCACAGATGTTAAGTCCCATAGTGCTCAGAGCCATTTTAACTGCGTACCTGGTACGCGTTGGGTCTAGTAAGGCTCCAGTTACCGCTACCACACACACGGAAAAAGATCTGGCATCTCACGTAAACTTTTTCACGGATTCGGCGGCTCACTTCACATTACAGCAAAACAAAATGCAGGACTCGTGAGAACATATCAGAGCAGGTATGGCATTCTCTCAGAGGCAATTAAAATTGTTTTATATTTGATTTACATTTGTACACTAAAGCTACACGACAGAACAGAAACAACATTTTAGTTTAAAAAAAATTGTAACTCGTTGCTGAAGCCTTCTGAAAAATAAATAAATAAACTATGATCATACCTCCGCAGCAAGAGTAACGTTTGCGTTTCTAAGTAAATATTCCTTTGACGATAAGAACCGCAAACGAAGAAATCCACTGACATAAACGACAGTTATAAAGAGTAGATGGTAATGGCCCGGTGCCTGGGACATCTCGAAAACGGCAGACTTGGTCGTCTGCTCGTGTTCCGCTGTCGACAGCATTTATGGAGGGTGTAGGCGACAGGACGTTGGAATGGAAGTCCACGCCTCATCACAGAACGTGGAGATCGGAGGCTTTCCCGCTCTGTAAAGCAGGGCAGGCGGCGAACTGACTTCAAGCACAACGCTGGTGCAGCCGCAAGTCTTTCGGAGAATATAGTCGGAGCAGTCCGCTTTCCCTCCCATCAGGCAGAAGCTAATGCTGGGCAAGGATCAGTTTGAAAATCGGCCAAAGCATATTCTAAGGCAAGATCCCGGAGTTCTCCTAGCGAGTTGTGGGGAAACATTAAGATATAAATCTGAATAGCCGGAAGGAAATCAATTCTGCTACTCTGGAATGGAAGGCCAGTACGTTTTAAATACACTGGTGTGCTAAATTTACGAACGAAAGTAACTTTCGAATGAGATATCATTACCAAGTAACACACCTCGATGAAACTTGTACCGTATATGGAAACACCTACTACAGTATAGCACAGTATACTACAGCACAGTAGAGAAGGGAACTGAAAGAAATACGTAGTGGGACGAACAGATATGACATTTTTATTCAAAGACAATAATTCCACTGAAGTTACCGCGATTTACGATGGTTCCGTGAACATTACAAACAGTGGGACACAGTTCTTAATTGGGTGTGTTTTCATCACAGACGGCAACGCATGCTCTGCAACTTGTTTCCACGCTGGTCACAAGGAGTTCTTGTGGTAGGGCGTTCCATTCCTCCATCAATGCGGTTGACAATTGCTGGATTGTAGTTGGTGCTTCTTGACGGGCTACAATGTACCTAGCAAAAATATAGAGGAGGGAAAGTATCCACGCCGGCCGAAGTGGCCGTGCGGTTCTAGGCGCTGCAATTTGGAACCGCGAGACCGCTACGGTCGCAGGTTCGAATCCTGCCTCGGGCATGGATATGTGTGATGTCCTTAGGTTAGTTAGGTTTAACTAGTTCTAAGTTCTAGGGGACTAATGACCTCAGAAGTTGAGTCCCATAGTGCTCAGAGCCATTTGAACCATTTAAAAGTATCCACCTTGGTACAACAAACATATTAGGAAGTTGCTGAGAAAGCAGAGAATTTTGCACAGTCGCTTTAAACGTTGTCACTGCCTCGCTGACAAACATAAAATATGCGAAATGAAATCAGCTGTCAGCAGGACAATGAGAAATTCTTTTAACGAAATTGAAAACAATATTTTATCTGCAGATTCTAAAATAACCCCAAAAAATTTCGGTCGTACGTAAAATCTATGAACGCTACAAATAATTCAAATGGTTAAAATGGCTCTGAGCACTATGGGACTCAACTGCTGAGGTCATTAGTCCCCTAGAACTTAGAACTAGTTAAACCTAACTAACCTAAGGACATCACAAACATCCATGCCCGAGGCAGGATTCGAACCTGCGACCGTAGCGGTCTCGCGGTTCCGGACTGCAGCGCCTTTAACCGCACGGCCACTTCGGCCGGCTACAAATAATTCAATACCTTCTCTTGCTGACGGTACGGGTAATGTAACTGATTATGGTAAACAGAAGGCCAAAATTCTGAACCTAGCTTTCAAAAACTCGTTTACGGTAGAGGACTGCAGCACCATTTCCCCTTTCAATTATCGAACAAACACAAGTATGGCTGACATAGTGTTTAGTATATCTGGGATTGTAAAACAGTTAAGATCCTTAGACGTCAGCAAGGCATCTGGCCCAGACGGTATCCCCGTAAGATTTTATGTTGACTATGCTACAAATATAGCACCATTCTTATCCGTCATCTATCAGAAATCATTGGAACGGCGGGAAGTTCCACGGGACTGGAAGAAGGCGCAGGTCATAGCAATCTATAAAAAGGATAGAAAATCGGATGCACATAATTACCGGCCAATTTCACTGACAACGATTTGTTGTAGAATCATGGAACATATTTTGTGTTCAGACATAGTGACCTTTCCAGACTCTGAGAAGCTAACCTGCAGAAACCAGCACAGCTTTAGGAAACAGCGGTCATGCGAGACACAGCTGGCCCTCTTTGTGCATGATATACAACAGGCTCTAAATACCGACTCCCAGGTTGATGCCATATTTCTCGACTTTCGAAAGGCGTTCGACTCAGTTCCGCACTGTCGCTTGCTCCAAAAAGTGCGCGCTTACGGTCTATCCGATGACATATGCGGTTGGATAGAAAGTTTTCTAATAGAACAGAACAGTCGTTCTGAACGGAGTTACTTCAACAGAAAGCGTAACTTCAGGTGTGCCCCAGGGCAGCGTAATAGCTTCGCTGCTTTTTACGATTTACATAAACGATCTAGTTGATGGTATTTGGCTGGTTCAAATGGCTCTGAGCACTATGGGACTTAACATCTATGGTCATCAGTCCCCTAGAACTTAGAACTACTTAAACCTAACTAACCTAAGGACATCACACAACATCCAGTCATCACGAGGCAGAGAAAATCCCTGACCCCGCCGGGAATCTAACCCGGGAACCCGGGCGCGAGAAGCGAGAACGCTACCGCACGACCACGAGCTGCGTACAGGTTGATGGTATTGACAGCGGCATTAGACTGTTTGCCGATGATGCTGTAGCCTACAGGAAAGTAGTATCACACAAATCAATGAGAATTTTCAGAAAATAAATGCGTGGTGTAATGACTGGCCGTTATCTCTCAATATTAGTAAGTGTAACCAACTGCGTATAACAAGGCGAAAATCCCCATTAATATACGAGTACAAAATAAATGCCCAGTCTTTGGAACCGTTAACATCCGTCAAGTATCTGGGTGTGACTATTCGAAATGATCTCAAATGGAATGATCAGATTACACAAGTAACGGGTAAGGCGAACTCTAGATTGCGGTTTATTGGTAGAATCCTGAAGCGATGCAGTCCTTCAACAAAGGAAATAGCTTACAATACGTTAGTTCGTCCAGTCTTAGAATATTGTTCGTCTGTATGGGACCCTTACTGGTTGGGTCTGATTTAAGAGATTGAGAAGGTCCAAAGAAGAGCGGCAAGATTCGTGACTGGTACATTTAGCCATCGCGAGAGCGTTACAAATCTCATAGAAAGTTTGAAGTGGGACACACTTGCAGATAAACGACGCGCTAAACGGAAGGGGCTGCTCGCTAAATTCCGAAATCTGATCTTCACCGAGGATGTAGAGAAAATATTATTACCACCAACTTTCAAATCGCGTAATGATCAAGATAAGGGAAATTAGAGCTCGCACTGAGACGTTCAGACAGTCGTTTTTCCCCCGTGCGATCCACGAATGGAATAACGGTTGGGGGGTGAAATATAACTTTTGCGCGAATTGTGCCCTCCGCTACACACCGCTTGGTATCTAACGGAGTACGTATGTAGATATGTAGAATACGTCTCCCCAGAGCATGCGACACGTGCTCCATGAGATTTAAGTCGGGTTAATAGGCTGACCATTCCATTCGCCGATATCGCCTCGTTTCAAGCGTTCCTCCACCGGCAGTGTTTGATACGGTTGCCCACTGAAAGAAAGGTCAGAGTCGAATGCGAACCTGAAGAGATGCACAGGCGAAGAGATTAAAGTGTCACTATAACGTCGATTCAGTGATTTGGAGGGGGGGGGGGGATGATTATTACGCTCATGCAGCATTAACATTATTCCTCATCGCACTGTAACACCTGAACCACGAAAATGATTACGTTCGACAATGTTGGACGTACCCCCATATGACGAGCGGTCGAAACACATAATGAACACAGGAACATTATCGAACATTATGGTTTTGGTGGCCCAGGTGTTATGGTGTTGGGAGGCATAGCGTTGCCTTGCTATACTGACCGCACCACTTCCATTCGTCTCATTGTGTACTTCTTTCAGTTATCTTTTGTACCGCAATGTAGCAGTACTTTCTATGTATGTTCCAAGTTTCTTTGAGCTATATTACCTGGCAGTGAGACATCATTTGAAAGTTGCTTTTGTCCTTCACTTTTGCAGAACAGTGTCCAGGGTGACCTACAAGTCCGTTAACATTTGAAAATGTACTAATTCACGAAATAGTATAGGTAGATAGGTGAAAACTGACGCACGTGCCCAAAATGGCATGGGGTTTCTGTGGAACCAAAAACGAACACGAAAACTGGCCAACAGACGACGCTGGACAGCAACAAATCAGGGACATAGCATGAGAATCGTGTACAAAAATGAGCTTAGTAAGAGAGGGAGTCAGATCGTCCCTAACCTGGCTGACAAATACCTGCTGGGAGGTCTTTGTCAGCATGGAGGATGGCACTTCACCCAATATTACTACAATGTGGAAGATACGTTGCGCACATCGTTTGTTGAGGATCGCGTGCTGAGTAGCGACGTCCGTCCTGCTTAGCCTCCCAGGTCCCCAGACCTCAATCCGTTTGATTATTGGTTGTGGGGTTACCTGAAGTCGCAGTCTACCGCGATCGTCCTACTTCATTACGGATGCCAAAAGACAACATCAGACGGCAGTTTTTCGCCATGCCTAGATATGCTGTGCAGTGCTGTTCACAACACTGTCCCTCGACTACAGGTGTAGGTGACAAATAACGGTGGACATATTGAGCATTTATATGATATTGCAATGCCTGTGTTATTCTGCATGCGCAAAGGAACTTTGCATCGTAACAGAATAACACAGGCACTGCAATATCGTATTTATCTGCCGATACCAGGCAAGCGACTTTCAAGTATAACGTCTGACCTTTACGGGAATATACGTAATGGATGTACGAGTACAGGTCGTAGACGCAAGGTTAACGACTTATGGAAATCTGGGTCTAGCCGTGAGTCGTGCACGGATCGCCAAATGGTGAGGGGACAACTCGCGATAAGATGGAAATACGAGTTCCAGTCCCGGTCCGGCACAGATTTTCACTGTCGTCATTCCGTTCTACAGCTGACGGTAGTCCTTATTCGCAATTGTGAATTCATTTGAAGTGCGTCTTCTTTTCTGTTAACGCTATTTTTGAATTTTGAATTTCTCTGGGCTTTCTGCACATTGAAGCAAAATGTCACGACCCGCGTGTTGCGCCGTTTCATTTAAACACTTCAGCTTACTGAGCTTCTCGTTGTCTGAAAATTAGCTTCGTTTTTATAACCGCTGAGGATGCCTCCAGTATTAGGAGTCGAAACGTTAGGCGCAGATACATTCCGTAAACAACGGCCTAATGCCCATCTTACCAAAATAGCCTGAATTGTACGATCCACCGCACCCCTCCACTCTGTCCTACGAGTCCAGAACACACACACGAGCTGATATCGTCCGAGCATGATGGCTAAGCTACAAAGCTTTCTGATAGACCCCTACTTGAAAGCTGACGGTGCGGAGAATCAAACGTGCAATAGAAAACGAATTCACTGAATAGGAAATGGTGAGAAAACTGTATCACAGTGTATTGAATGTTGCTCCTACAATTACATGTAAGTTCTAAGCTACCCAGTGAGCTAAATAGTAAGCTTAGTATTGACAGCATGGTGCTACTCACTACAAACAGTCGTTGGTGAAGCCTTTATCTATCCTATTTTTGTTCACAAAGCTAGTTCAGCTCGCTGGACGGATTTACGACCCAGCGAAAGAAAAACCAAAGCAGAGCTCACGTGCGTGATATCACCCTGCTATACTAGGACACTTTCGGGTGCTTACAACATTGCCCATTCTCAGTGGAGTACAAGTAACCCCAACGAGGGTACAACGTGTGACTCTCGCGTATTGACGTGATTAGAAACACAGGAGAGTTTATTGCTGTGACATATAGCGAAAGAATTCACACAATTAATTTTTTCTTGAAATATACACACATCAAAAAAAGTTTTGCATCACCTCGGCTCCGAGAGTTCCGGAAACTGTACAGAAAATTGGAATAGAGATCAAGATAAACACCCTTTCCGCCCTTTTTATTGCTCGTCAGAACCACACATTGCATGTTGTACCACCATACAACGAGACCTTCAGAGGTGGTGGTCCAGACTGCTGTACACACCAGTACCTCTAATACCCAGTAGAACGTCCTCTTGCATTGATGCATGCCTCTATTCGTCGTGGCGTACTAACCACAAGTTCATCAAGGCACTGTTGGTTCAGATTGTCCCACTCCCCAACGGCGATGCGGCATGAATCCCTCAGAGTGGTTGGTGGGTCACGACGCGATAAACAGCCCTTTTCAATCTACCCCAGACATTTTAGATAGGGTTCATGTCTGGACAACATGCTGGCCACTCTAGTCGAGCAATGTCGTTATCCTGAAGGACGTCATTCACAAGAATTGCACGTTGGGGGACGCGAATTGTTGTCCATGAAGACGAATGCCTCGCCAATGTGCTGCCGATATGGATGCACTATCGGTCGGAGGATGGCATTCTGGCATTCACGTATCGTACAGCCGTTACTGCGCCCACCATGACCACCAGCGGCGTACGTCGACCCCACATAATGCCACCTCGAAACAGCAGGGTACCTCCACTCGCTGGACAGTGTGTCCAAGGCGTTCAGCACGACCGGGTTGCCTCCAAACACGTCCCCGGCGATTGTCTGGTTCAAGGCATATGCGACACTCATCGGTGAAGAGAACGTGATGGCATTCCTGAGCGGTCCGTTCGGCATATTGTTGGTCACATCTGCACCGCGCTGCATGGTGTCGTGGTTGCAATGATGGACCTCGCCATGGACGTCGGGAGTGAATTTGCGCATCATGCAGCCTATTACGCACAGTTTTAGTGGTAACACGACGTCCTGTGACTGCACGAAAAGCAATATTCAACATGGTAGCGTTGGTGTCAGGGTTCCTCCGAGCCATAATCCGTAGGTAGCGGTTATCCACTGCAGTAGTAGCTCTTGGGCAGCCTGAGCGAGGCATGTCATCAACAGTTCCTGTCTCTCTGTATTTCCTTCATGTCCGAACAACGTCTCTTCGGTTCACTCCGAGACGCTTGGACACTGACCTTGTTGAGAGCCTTTCCTGGCACAAAGTAATAATGCGGGTGCCATCTAGACATGGCTGGGCTACAGACAACACGAGCCGTGTATCTCCTTCCTGGTGGAATGACTGGAACTGATCGGCTGTCGGACCCCGTCCGTCTAATAGGCGCTGCTCATGCATGGTTGTTTACATCTTTGGGCGGGTTTAGTGACATCTCTGAAGATTCAAGGGGACTGTGCCTGTGATGTCATATCCACAGTCAACGTCTGTCTTCAGGAGTTCTGGGAACCGGGGTGATGCAAAACTTTTTTTGATGTGTGTATGAATCTCAACGTAACCTATGATAATGACGGTAGCTGAAGAAATGATTAGAAATTTATTCCACAGCCCGGGCTTGAACCAAAGACTCCTCGCTTACTAGACAAGGGTGCTAGTCATTATACCACAGCAACAGTACAGTTTAAGTAACACAACAAGTTGAGGACGTGAATTGAAGTTTGTGTGTGCGGGGGGGGGGGGGGGGGGGGAAGGGGGAGGGGATTGGACAAGAGTAGTCTGTACAGGTGAGTTATCTAAACTGCTAAGGTGGTATGATGGCCAGCATGCCTGAGTGGGAAGCAAGGAGATGCAGTTTCAGCTCCTGGCTGTCGCAGAAATTTTAACTCATTTCTTCAACTTCCATCATTATCGCATGTAGCAGAAGCTTTTACAAGTATCATACTACTCAATATGAGATTGTAAGCCACCCTTGATACGAATACTTTTTGTTTATTTATTTTCCCAAACTAGCTCCAGCAAAATGCCACCACCATCGGTGGTTTGTTTATTCTTTTTACTTTAAAATAATTTCTGTTTGTTGCCTTTTTTTCGCATACGACATGTCCTGTTAGTTGGTCGGCTTTTAGTTTATCGCCAGCCGGTGTGGCAGGGTGGTTCTAGGCGCTTCAGTCTGGAACCGCGCGACCGCAACGGTCGCAGGTTCGAATCCTGCCTCGGGCATGGATGTGTGTGATGTCCTTAGGTTAGTTAGGTTTAAGTAGTTCTAAGTTCTAGGGAACTGATGACCTCAGAAGTTATGTCCCGCCGGCCAGAGTCGCCGAGTGGTTCTAGGCGCTTCAGTCTGGAACCGCACGACTGCTACGGTCGTAGGTTGGAATCCTGGCTCGGGCATGGATGTGTGTGATGTCCTTAGGTTGGTTAGGTTTAAGTAGTTCTAAGTTCTAGGGGACTGATGACCTCAGATGTTAAGTCCCATAGTACTCAGAGCCATTTGAACCATTTTTGTTAAGTCCCATAGCGCTCAGAGCCATTTGAACCATTTTAATTTATCTGAAAACGCAGAGAAAGCATAATTTTTCAGTTTCGTAATAGTTCAGATGTTACTTCGTCTTACTGTTGCACAACAGGTCGAATATGGTCAATGTTGTTAAGGAATAGTAATACTTCTTTCTGTCTATTTATGCACACTACATAGTTCTTATTAGCGTTGAGGGTACTTGTCAATCTTCACACCAAACGGCCACCCTATGCAGGTCATCCTGCATGTCGCTTCCGTTTTCTAGAGTTGAATCGTTGCTATATAGAACGGCACCATTGCATCGGCTCTAACAGTCGCTTGTTGTATTCTCAAATTTAGATCTGACGATTAAAAGCGACATGTTTTTTCCTGTCGATTAAAAAGTGCTAAATATAATCAAAAATCTGCCCCAATGCTCCGTAAACTCGTGCTTTATTCACCAAGTCACAATTCGAAATTGTATCGAGCGCCTCCGCGAAGTCGGGGAATATGGCATTAACAACGGTGACTTTATCTACTGCGTGTTGGATCTAATGATGAACAGAGAGAGCTTAGTCCCAGAAGACTTCGTTTACGGAATCCGTATGGCGAGTTTTTTTCCCCAAACTGGACGTAACAGTTGCCAAAAAACTTTTTGCATGATTTTGCAACTTATTAGTGTCAGTGATATAAGCTTACAATTATGTAAAACCGTCCGACGCCTTTTTTTGAATCGGCAATGACTTGGGCCTTTATCCCGTAGTGCTATATCTACAACTAGCTGACCCGGCGAACTCTGTTCCGCCTTAAAGCCAATAAATAATCAGATTTTGGATGTTAACTTCAATTTTTTATTAGGAAATACAAATAAAAAAGTTAAGTATTTTAATGATTCTTTATGTTTTTTGGTGCATAGCTTCCACTCTTCAAGTAAGTACCTTGTGATACACGACATTTTCTGTTTTATTATCAGGCGCAAGAACAAACAACGCAGATGGTCTTCCGACCCGTGAACATGCCACATATAATTGACCATGTGAAAAACATGGATATTCCAGATTTAAACCACAAACTTTCAAGGATTCGCCTTGTGATTTCTTAATGGTCATGGCGAATGCAAAACGGATCGGAAATTGGTCTTTTGAACTTAAACGGCATATCGGTTGGGATCATCGGGATCCTCGGAATAAGAACTTCCTCACCTTCGAATTCTCCTTTGAGTATCGTCGCGTAAATAACATTGTTCATCAGTTTACTTACCACCAAATGCGTACCGTTGCACAGTTTTGGTTGGTTTATGTTTCGAAGAATGAGTACTACGGAGCCAACTTTTAGGCGTAAATTGTGCGGAGGTAAGCCAGGCACATCCAAGGTGTTTAAAAATTCAGTTGGATAGTTGGTGGCTTCATCTTCATTTGTTACACAATCAATAGATTTGAATGAATGCATTTTACCAATGATCTCATTCTGAAATATGTAGTTTAGGTCATCTACATCTTTATTCTTAGCCGCCAAAATAGCTCGCTCACTCAACCATTCATTACTTTTGTAGTTAGTAGTGATGTTTGGGAATACTTTGTTGATACGTTTGTCTTTCGATGAGGCAAATTTTACAAAAAATTATCTGCATGTTGATCTCTGTTGTTCGCTCGACGATTTCGCATTGGTAACCGAACCGTTTCACGGGCTGTCTCACTTTGCTCTTGTGATTGAGAAACATGAAGTCGAGCCATACTAACGCGGCGCTCTTCACGGGCAATTTGTTGGTCTTCTTCAGTCCTTTCATTAGCAGTGTTTTTTTTGTATCCTTCTTGCATTACGGCTTTGTCGAGATATATTCGATCGTCTTGGTCGCTACATTGTTAATGATGATTCAAAGAAAATACAAATTATTTCTTTAAATTTTTAATTAATGATATAGACTGATACTTAACCATAGACATTTAGCTGTCATTTGCGTTTTGTTATTCCATTTCAGATGCGTTTTTGTTATACCACGTTTTATAGTGACGTTTAGCTGACATTTGCGTTTTGTTATTCCATGCCAGATGCGATTTTGTTATGCCACGTTTTATAGCGGTCGAAGGGGATAAAAAGTATCCTATGTCCGTCTCCTGGTTCTAAGCTACCTCTCCACAGACTTTGAACCAAATCGGTGCAGCCGTTCTTGAGTCATAAATAGTGTAACTAACACGACTTTCTTTTATATATATATAGATTACTTACAGATTTTGACAAAAAACTTTGACAGCTCCGAAACTAAAGAACTTTTAGGGAAAATAACGCATTTTTCAAGTATTCGTCAATTTTTCATTATTTTTAAGATGTATTCTGCTATTCGGGGCGGAGACAAATCCAACAAATCAAAAACCATGAAAATTTTTATTCGTCAATTTTTCATTATTTTTAAGATGTATTCTGCTATTCGGGGCGGAGACAAATCCAACAAATCAAAAACCATGAAAATTGGTCCAGCAGATCTCGAGTTATAAGTGTTGTAACAAACCCGACTTTGTTTTATATATATAGATTACATCCGTAATCTACAATGCACTGTGAATTGCGAGACAGCGGGTAATTCCCATTATACCACTAACCACAGTATGTAGCGCGGGAAGAATGACTGCCCGAACGCCTCTGGCGCGCTGTAAGTAATCTAACCCTGTCTTCGCGATTCTACGGCTGCAGTAGTGGGAGTTGCAGTATATTCCTACATTCCTTACTCAATGCTGGTTCTTGAAACTTTTTAAGAAGACTTTCGTCCGATACTTAGCGTCTGTGTTGAGTCAGCTGGCACATGATACTCTGTAGCGTCTACCACGGGTGAAACGAACTTGTCACCACACGTGGTGATCTTCTTTGTATAGTTCAATATTCTTGAGCAATATTCGAGTATGGGTCGCCAGGGTGTTTTGTGAGAAGTCTCCTTTGTAGACAGCTTGCATTTTCGCAGCATCTTACCAATACTGGCCGGCTGTTGGTGGCCGAGCGGTTCTGGCGCTACAGTCTGGAACCGCGCGACCGCTACGGTCGCAGGTTCGAATCCTGCCTCGGGCATGGATGTGTGTGTTGTCCTTAGGTTAGTTAGGTTTAAGTAGTTCTAAGTTCTAGGGGACTTATGACCTCAGCAGTTGAGTCCCATAGTGCTCAGAGCCATTTGAACCATTTTTTGAACCAATAATGGGTGTCGGCCACCTGCTTTACCTACAAATGAGCCTTCGTGATCGTTACGTTTCGTATCTCCATAAACCGTTACTGCCACGTATTTGTATGAGTCCACCGACAGCAGTTGCTACTCAGTGATTTTATAGTGGGAGAACAGTGCATTTTTTTCGTTTTGTGAAGTGCACAGTTTTACATTTAGGAACAATTAAAGCAAGTTGAAAATCTTCGCACGACTCTGAAATCTTATGAAGATGTAAACATAAACTTGTACTGCATTTTTCTGGTGGTACTTAGTTACAGATAAAAAAAAGTTTGATGTTACTGCTAATATTGTTTGTCAGGTCTTAACATACAACAAGAACAAAATCAAATGGCTCCGAGCACTATGGGACTTAACATCTGAGGTCATCAGTCCCCTAGACTTAGAACTACTTAAACCTAACTAACCTGACATCACACATCCATGCCAAAGGCAGGATTCGAACCTGCGACACTTCCCTGGGGCGCACCTGAAGTGTCTATCTATCGATGATACTGCATCCGAGATAACACGCTGAGTTCGGCCTACAGAAATTTTTGAAATTTTGTGGTAAGTTCCTATGGGACCAAACTGCTAAGGTCATCGGTCCCTAGGCTTACACACTACGTAATCTAACTTAAACTAACTTGCGCTAACGACACCCCACACACCCATGCCCGAGGGAGGACTCGAACGTCCGACGGGGGTATCCGCGCGAGCCGTTGCAAGGTGCCTAAGACGGCACGGCTACCCCGCGCGGTTCTCCCTACGGAGAAACCCTTAACACAGACCCAAATTTGGCTTCATGTCGGTAGGAGGCGACTCTGAGTGGGCGTGGTGCTGTGCAGGTGAGATGACGGTGAGCTACCAGTATGAGGTGGCGTCGTCGACGAGCGGCGGATTCACGCGCCTGCTCTTCATGTGGCGCGGCAGCCTCTACAAGCTCATCTACCGCGAGCTGCTGCTCTTCGTCGTCTCCTTCGGACTGCTGAGTGCGCTCTATCGGAACGCCTTCACCAAGGACCAGAGAACGTGAGTACGCACTTCTCCCTTCTTTCTTAATTCTTTACATCTAACAATAGCTTTGGGCCACCACTATACAGAGTGCCCAATACATTTGGGTTCAAAATTATACAGATGTTTTTGTTGTTGTTGTGGTAGTGGTGGTCTTCAGTTCGAAGACTGGTTTGACAAAGCTCTCTTCGCCTCCTCGCAAGCCTATCGGACGACAGTTTTGTTTTTCTCGATTATCGCATTCTCCCGAGTAGCCCCCGCCAGGGGGCTATTTGTTCTCCAGAATATTTTCTCCGAGAGGTTGCCATCGACATTAAACCGTATAGTATAGCTTCAAGTCCTAGGGGGATATAACAGTTGCAGTTTCCCGTCGTTTTCATTCGTTCGCAAAACCGACGCAGTAACGAAACGTTGGTTAAGACCAGTCAATCATCCAGACTGTTGCCCCTGCAACTACTGAAAGGATTGCTGCCCCTTTTCAGGAACCACATGTTTATCTGGCCATTTCACAGATACAGTTTCGTTGTGGTTGCGCCTACTATTCGGCTCTCTGTATCTTCGAGCCACGAAAGCCAGCGCACCTCGGCGAGGTCCACGGTTTATAGAGAGATACAGATGTACGAGGGTGAGTCAAATGAAAACCTTAAATATTTTTTAAAATATTATTTATTGTGAAGAAATAGTACAAAGCTGTATCACTTTTCAACATAATCTCCCCCACCGTCAATGCAAGTCCTCCAGCGCTTACAAAGTGCATAAATTCCTTTAGAAAAAATTCTTTTGGTAGTCCGCACAACCACTCATGCACCGCGTGGCGTACCTCTTCATCAGAACGGAACTTCGTTCCTCCCATTGCGTCTTTGAGTGGTCCAAACATATGGAAATCACTTGGGGCAAGGTCTGGTGAGTATGGTGGATGCGGAAGACACTCAGAATGGAAGTGAACCCAGGTTTAGTCCCCAGTAACGATTCTTGCAAGGAAGCCATCACCTTCTCGTTCAAAGCGCCGAAGAAGTTCTTCACAAGCATCAACACGTGGTTCTCTCATTTCAGGAGTCAGCTGCCGTGGCACCCATCTTGCAGACACTTCGTGAAACTGGAGCACATCATGCACAATGTGGGTGCTGACCCATGACTAATCTGTAAACATGCTGCAATGTCATTCAGTGTCACTCGGCGTTTTTTTGTTTTGTTTTTTGGCTTCAACTGCTGCAATGTTCTGTGGAGTCACAACTCGTTGTGCCTGGCCTGGACGAGGAGCATCTTCCACTGAAGTCACACCATTTGCGAACTTCCTACTCCATTCGTAGGCGTCCTGATGTGACAAACATGCATCACCGTACTGTACCTTCTTTCGTCGATGAATTTCAATAGGTTTCACACCTTCACTACGAAAAAACCGAATAACAAAAGGCTGTTCTTCCTTGGTGCAAGTCGCAAGTGGGGCAGCCATCTTTATACTGATACTGCGACAGTATGCGTGCATCTACACTAGGCTGCCACCTACAGGCGTTTTTGCACGCTGTTTGTAGCACGCTTGCCAACTTACAGGATAACGGCGCGAAATTTTGATTTGTTATTACAAATTTAAGGTTTTTATTTGACTCACCCTCGTAGTTGATATGAAACAGAGTGCTTCGAGGTAACGAACCAATGGTGAGAAATGAGCATCCAGTTATTTTTTATTCACATAAAAACCTAACAACTTACTGAAAGTTAGCTCGCAGCATTGTTGATCGTGACATGGGATGTAGCGAAGGCTGTGCTGCAACAGTAAACGAATAAACCTAAATGTTAAGGTTTAGGTTTACTAACACTCTTTATTCCGTATTCACTGGGTTGACAAACGGTGAACAAGAAGTACAGAATAACATAGTCCAAAAACAGTCCGGGCCAGAGGCGGTAGTTGTCTTCTCGGCCACAGGATCCTGACAGGTTAGGCGGCGATCACCTAGAGGGTGTGGCGTTTGTCTTGTGGCGACCATTCGCAGCTCGCAGCGCCATCAGCGGTAAGGGCGGAAAGTCTGGACCGATTTCGGACAGTTGTGATAGCTCCATCTCGCCGTCCGAGACGGTAACGTCATTGAAAGTACGTGTATCATGCACATAAATGTGAAACAAAGAGCTACGAGTTACAGAACAAAAGGCAGTTGCAGCGATCAAAATGCAGTCCACAAAATCGCAGTATTAATGAAGAGACATATATACACTACTGGCCATTAAAATTGCTACACCAAGAAGAAATGCAGATGATAAACAGGTATTCATTGGATAAATACATCATACTAGAACTGACATGTGATTACATTTTAATGCAATTTGGGTGCATAGATCCTGAAAAATCAGTACCCAGAACAACCACCTCTGGCCATAATAACGGCCTTGATATGCCTGGGCATTGAGTCGAACAGAGCTTGGATAGCGTGTACAGGTACAGCTGCCCATGCAGCTTCAACACAATACCACAGTTCATCAAGAGTAGTGACTGGCGTATTGTGACGAGCCAGTTGCTCGGCCACCATTGACCAGACGTTTTCAGTTGGCGAGAGATCTGGAGAATGTGCTGGCCAGGGCAGCAGTCGAACATTTTATGTATCCAGAAAGGCTCGTACAGGACCTGCAACATGCGGTCGTGCATTATCCTGCTGAAATTTAGGATTTCGCAGGGATCGAATGAAGGGTACAGCCACGGGTCGTAACACATCCGAAATGTAACATCCACTGTTCAAAGTGCCGTCAATGCAAACAAGAGGTGACCGAGACGTGTAACCAATGGCACCCCCATACCATCACGCCGAGTGATACGCCAGTATGGTGATGACGAATACACGCTTCCAGTGTGCATTCACCGCGATGTCCTCTAACACGGATGCGACCATCATGGTGCTGTAAACAGAACCTGGATTCATCCCAAAAAATGACGTTTTGCCATTCGTGCACCCAGGTTCGTCGTTGAGTACACCATCACAGGCGCTCCTGTCTGTGATGCAGTGTCAAGGGTAACCGCAGTCACGGTCTCCGAGCTGATAGTCCATGCTGCTACAAATGACGTCGAACTGTTCGTGCAGATGGTTGTTGTCTTGCAAACGTCTCCATCTGTTGACTCAGGGATCGAGATGTGGCTGCACGATCCGTTACAGCCATGCGGATAAGATGCCTGTCATCTCGACTGCTAGTGATACGAGGCCGTTGGAATCCAGCACGGCGTTCCGTATTACCCTTCTGAACCCACCGATTCCATATTCTGCTAACAGTCATTGGATCTCGACCAACGCGAGCAGCAATGTCGCGATACGATAAACCGCAATCGCGATAGGCCACAATCCGACCTATATCTACATCTACATCTACATCTACATTTATACTCCGCAAGGCACCCGACGGTGTGTGGCGGAGGGCACTTTACGTGCCACTGTCATTACCTCCCTTTCCTGTTCCAGTCGCGTATGGTTCGCGGGAAGAACGACTGTCTGAAAGCCTCCGTGCGCACTCTAATCTCTCTAATTTTACATTCGTGATCTCCTCGGGAGGTATAAGTAGGGGGAAGCAATATATTCGATACCTCATCCAGAAACGCACCCTCTCGAAACCTGGCGAGCAAGCTACACCGCGATGCAGAGCGCCTCTCTTGCAGAGTCTGCCACTTCTCAATGGTCGGAAACGTGATGGTACGCATTTCGCCTCCTTACACGAGGCGTCACAACAACGTTTCACCAGGCAACGCCGGGTAACTGCTGTTTGTGTATGAGAAATCTGTTAGAAACTTTCCTCATATCAGCACGTTGTGCGTGTCGCCACTGGTGCCAACCTTGTGTGAATCCTCTGAAAAGCTAATCATTTGCATATCACAGCATCTTCTTCCTGTCGGTTATATTTCGCGTCTGTATCACGTCATCTTCATGGTGTAGCAATTTTAATGGCCAGTAGTGTATTACGCCAACTGAAGGTGGGTGACAACCCGAAACGCGTCTTGACATGAATAAATTTATATAAAAAGCGTATAACCGGTGTTTTTGTTAAAGTCGTTTAATCCACTGCCGCGAATTTCAGCCACCATTATCGCGGATAAGTTCAAATGTGTGTGAAATCTTATGGGACTTAACTGCTAAGGTCATCAGTCCCTAAGCTTACACACTACTTAACCTAAATTATCCTAAGGACAAACACACCCATGCCCGATGGAGGATCAGCCGCACAGTCCATGACTGCAGCGGCACAGACCGCTCGGCTAATCCCGCGCGGCTCGTGGATAAGCTTCGTTAGTCTTTCAAAGCAATATGTTCCGAAAATTTACAGTTTGTGGAATATCGAGGTTAATCAGGGAGAGGAACGGATTGCCATTGTGAATTGACTTCAGCATTGGAAGTCACTCTCTTTCCTCTACTGTAATTCCATAGTTGTAGCATTTGATCCAACCAGTGGCAAGTTACGCGATCTTACTTAGTTTCTGTGCTAGTTTACTCGTTGGAGTTTTTGATGGTTCAAGCTCAGAGTAAAAAGGATGTGTCACGTAAGATCCATTGAGAAATTAAGAGGAAATTGGAAAGACGTGAAGAGTGGAGATCCGCTGCGAACTTAGCTGCTGCCAACCAATCCTCGGACTGATGACTACAGAAGAAGTTGGACATGAATTGGGAATCCTATACTGGGATGCGGAATGATGTGGTCGAGCTGGAAGCCGGTCTGTTATGATTAACGGATTTTAAGTTGTTTCGTTGGGGTGCAGTACTTACGGATAACAGAAAAAAATGAAATGAAATGAGTGTATGTCATCATTGGCTGGGAGGCCCCATCCGGGGAAGTTCGGCCGGCGAGTGCAAGTCTGATTTCAGTCGACGCCACATTGGGCGACTTACGCGCCGGTGACGAGGATGAAATGATGATGAGGACAACACAACACCCAGTCCCCCAACGGAGAAAAGTCTCCAACCCGACCGGGAATCGAACCCGGGCCCGCTTGTATGGGAGGAGAGCACGTGACCACCCAGCTAAACCGGCGGACGTAATAGAAAATGTGTGGGTTGAAATCTCGTGTTGGAACGTCTTCGACTTCGCTCGAATCAATCGTAGCTCGCTTTCCTCGGGGAGAGTGCCGAATCGGGTTTACCGCAGAATGAATCTGGACACCAGGCCACGTGACAGGAAATCAGCATGTGCAAGCACCTCTTTCCTCTACTGCGGTGGCTGCGGCTGCTCCTTCAACAGAATACGGGCGTGCACGTGGGGTATGACTTACGTTAGTGGAAGCTACGTGGGACATGGAGCAACCTATGAAATTTGGATGAATACTCCTGTACTGTCAGTATCTTTATCGCGTAGATATTACTACTTACTTTCTATATAAAGTGATTCACTTAAAAATAGTTGAACAAATCAGCAAATATAATATTCTCAGTCAGTAATAATTTGGATTTTAGAAGAATCTTTCGACCATCCACAAATTTTTGTGATCTGTCGAAGACATTTGACTCTACACATTACAGCATCCTATTAGAGAAATTTAAATTCTGTGGTTTTCAACGAACAATAACTGGTTAATTTCACACATAACTGACAGACAGCAGAGAGTCATATCAAACACTCCAGGTGGTTTGCATGAGGACACTACTTCTGACGGGAAACAAGTAAATACTGATGATCGACGAAGTTCAATACTGAGTTTGCTCCTATTTCTGCGGCCGATCAAACAGAAATAGTGCTACTCGCTGATGATACGAGAAGCGTAATCAGCCTCTGTAAGCATGTTAAAGTGTAGGCTTCCTTACTTCCTTCCCATTCATAAATATCACATCCAGTAGTATTTTGACACAGTTCCACATTTAACATGTTTCTGTGTAATCAATACTTTGACTATCAAGGTATTAGATGGTGTAAATCCGTAACCCTCACGTAGTCCACCATTTAAAATCCTAGGCATACTAACAACAGTCTCACAATACATCTATTAAGTCGTGAATTTTGTGGCTATCAATCACTCAAATTCATAAATTTAGTTCTCGGAACAATAATTATCTTCATTATACACAACTTAAATTTTCTGTTCCACAGAAATGGCCAACGTATGCAGCCATGTGAGTTGGTTGCGGTTACTAAATTTAATTTTAGATTGAGATTAATGCATAATCCGGTCATTTCAATGGACAGCATGTAGCCAAAATTTCACTACAGTTATGTAATATATCTGTGAACCTGTTGACTTGTTTCACTCTATAGAAAGATATCATCGACAAGACCGACGGTATCTGCAAATGAACCACACTAAACTGTACCTTAAGAAATGGATTACGTCATACGAAATATGGAAGTGCCAAACAAGGGCGACGTCAACAACTGTCTAATGACTGGGTTCTCAGGTTATCCTCGGTTCTAACCAGCGTCTGGCGGATGGAGGGGGGGGGGGGGAGGAGTTTGTTTGAAGACAGATAGAAGAGATTATCGAGGGCTCTTTCATTTCTGTGACGGACTCGGCCACATATTTCTTACTTGTGCACATCAGTTCCAAGCAATTTTTTCCTACTAATCAACCAAAAACATTGCGCGATCGAAGGCATAAAGTTAAAACATTCTACATATTTCAACATCGTTGGTTGCTCGTGATAACACCTGAGCTACAAACCTAACCATCCACCTAATTATGGAGAAAAAAATGCACCGACACACGTTGCAAATAAAAAATTTAAGTCAGTGACTGGTTACGTCGCTTTTTTATGTTTGCAATAGACAGTGACAGAAACAACCGACCAAACACTTGTATGTGCAAATGTTCTTTCAGTCTCTTAATTCACCATTTTGGCCAACTGACTCTCTTGTATTTATGAATCGCTTCAGAAAAGTTTTTATCACAAGAAATATACGTCACATAGTTGAGATGAAAGTAAACTATTGGCCATTAAAATTCCTACACCAAAAAGAAATGCAGATGATAAACGGGTATTCATTGGACAGATATATTATACTAGAACTGACATGTGATTACATTTTCACGCAATTTGGGAGCATAGATCCTGAGAAATCAGTACCCAGTACGCCTGGGCATTGAGTCAAACAGAGCTTGGATGGCGTGTACAGTTGCAGCTGACGATGCAGCTTCAACACGATACCACAGTTCATCAAGAGTAGTGACTGGCATATTGTGACGATCCAGTTGCTCGGTCAGCATTGACCAGATTTTCAATCGGTGAGAGATCTGGAGAATGTGCTGGCCAGGGCAGCAGTCGAACATTTTCTGTATCCAGAAAGGCCCGTACAGGACCTGAAACATGATGAAATGTAGGGTTTCGCAGGGATCGAATGAATGATAGAGCCACGGGTCGTAACACATCTGAAATGTAACGTCCACTGTTCAAAGTGCCGTCAATGCGAACAAGAGGTGGCAGAGACGTGTAACCAATAGCACCCCATACCATCTCGCCAGGTGATACGCCAGTATGGCGATGACGAATACACGCTTCCAATGTGCGTTCACCGCAATGTCGCCAAACACGGATGCGACCATCATGATACTGTAAACAGAACCTGGATTCATCCGAAAAAATGACGTTTTGCCATTCGTGCACCCAGGTTCGTCGTTGAGTACACCATCGCAGGCGCTTCTATCTGTGATGGAGCGTCAAGGGTAACCGCAGCCATGGTCTCCGAGCTGAGTCCATGCTGCCGAGCCGCGCGGTATTAACCGAGCGGTCTCGGACGCTGCAGTCATGGACTATGCTACTGGTCCCAGCGGAGGTTCAAGTCCTCCCTCGGGCATGGGTGTGTGTGTTTGTCCTTAGGATAATTTAGGTTAAGGGAGTGTGTAAGCTTATGGACTGATGACCTTAGCCGTTAAGTCCCATAAGATTTCACACACATTTGAACATTTTTGAACATGCTGCTGCAAACGTCGTCGAACTGTTCGTGCAGATGGTTGTTGTCTTGCAAACGTCCCCATCTGTTGACTCAGGGATCGAGACGTGGCTGCACGATCCGTTACAGCCATGCGGATAAGATGCCTGTCATCTCGACTGCTAGTGATACGAGGCCGTTGGGATCCAGCACGGCGTTCCGTATTACCCTCCTGAACCCACCGATTCCATATTCTGCTAACAGTCATTGGATCTCGACCAAGGCGAGGAGCAATTTCGCGATACGATTAACCACAATCGTGATAGGCTACAATCCGACCTTTATCAAAGTCGGAAACTTGATGGTATGCATTTCTTCTCCTTACACGAGGCATCACAACAACGTTTCCCAGGCAACGCCGGTCAACTGCTGTTTGTGTATGAGAAATCGGTTGGAAACTTTCCTCATGGCAGCACGTTGTAGGCGTCGCCAGCGGCGCCAACCTTTTGTGAATGCTCTGAAAAGCTAATCATTTGTATATCACAGCATCTTCTCCCTGTCGGTTAAATTTCACATCTGTAGCACGTCATCTTCGTGGTGTAGCAATTTTAATGGCCAGTAGTGTATGTAGTTCGGAGGTATTACATTCAAGGTGCCGGTAGCCACGTTTTCTTCTTTGTCTTCTTGGCCCACTCTTCAAAACGACGAGATTCAGGAATCTATTTTCTGTCTGTCTTGTAGCTGTTAGTGAAGCGAACTGAAGAAAAGTTTACATTGCCGATCTTTGTATACGAACAAGGCTAAGTACGAGCACACTAATCAGAATTCATCCTCTCATCCTCTAATGACCTCGTGATCGACGAGAGGTTAAGCGCTAATCTCTCCTGCTCAACAGCGGCAGCTACTCTCTATGTTAATACCAATCACACAGCTCATTCACGAAACTAACTTGATTTGTGAAACGATCTATCGCCCCTAGACCAAAATTTTACTACACTTTTATGTTCATCTCGGTGAGAACTATAAGCAAAAATTCGTGTTTCAAACAGACCGCTGGTGATAAACGAGTACAATTTTGCGGACATGTTACAGTGATAGACATCTTCATTTGCTTATTTGCTTTTTTCCGTATTTCGAGAGGTCAGCTCCCAGTCGCGGACTGACCTCATAAGGGCTTTTATTTAAAAGCGGAAGCTATTTAATTCCAAATTTAATGACAGCTAGTACAAGAAAACCTTAAAAAAATCATACCGCGTTAATTATACCAGTACGATATATTGTCAAGTTACTCATGGCAACATTCAATAATATGGATAGGAAAGCGCGAAGTAGTATGAAATCAGACAGGGAGGCAGCATCCCAGACAGAGTCTGGATTAAATAAATAAATAAGAAATGGAACACATGGTGATGGAGTGGTAAATAGGGTGTTAACTTCATAATATTAGGTCTCCACATTTATGAGAATTTAAACTGTAAGAAGCACATTCTGGAACTCCTAAAACAACTAAGATCTGCAACGTTTCCACTTAGAATCATTGCAAATCTTGGGGAGAGACAAATCAGTAAGTTGACATATTTTGCATATTTTCATTCATTACCTTCATATGGAATAATGTTCTAGGGTAACTCATATTTAAGAAAGAAAGTCTTCATTGCTCAAAAATGTGCTGTCAGAATAATCATCCACGATCATCTTGTAGCCATCTGTTTAATGAGTAGAGCATTCTGACCACTGCTTCACAGTATATTTATTCTATAATGAAGTTTGTTGCAAATAATCCACTGCACTTCAAAAGAATCAGTAATGTATATAATTATAATACCATAAGACAAATCACATTCATTACTTCACATTAAGGTTGTCTTTGGCACAAAAGGGGTGCACAATTCTGCGACTAAAATTTCTGATGACTTACCCTAGGCTATAAAATGTCTCACAGACAGCAAAGGGGACTGATGACCACCGAAGTTAAGCCCCATAGTGCTCAGAGCCAGCCAGACAGCAAATTAAAAATTGAAAAGACACTGAAAAAGTTTTTCCTTGACAGCTCTTTCTTTTCAGCAGAAGAATGTCTATTGTTGTAACGTGTAAAAGGTGGTAGGTAGGAATTACTAACTCACATCTGTATGTTTAAAAAAATTAATGAATAAATAAACTAAATAAAAAAATAAAAAATAAAGAAATTTGCAAATATTCAGCATGTAACTATATTTATAAATTAATTTACAATGAGAATGTAAAATGGCTTTTTCCATATCATTAAGTTTTATTGTGGAGGATGATCCATAGAACATGAGGCTAACTAACTATCCAACTGATGAAGGTCATTAACGATACTTATTTATTTATTTGTAATATGTCTCTTAATTAAAAACCATAGTTACTTTAGGAACAATACAATTGCAAGACAAATTTTAAGGCAGTTAGCGCGACCATTAATCTCATTAAGAGCCTGTTAACACCACGACGAATTCCTGTACGCTTTAGTCTATTTCTGTGTTTATTTTTAGCGTACATTGGCGCAGAGTGCGGTTTTTAACAGATGTCACTTGTGGAAAGTGATGTCGTTTTCTTCCCTGCCATCTTCGCTAAATCAGTATGATCATCAAGTAAAGAGGACCAAAAATTCAGAATATTTCGTTCCTTGAAAATTTTACGTAACTACATCTGTAGAAAATTTTCTAAAACTGTCCGCTTAAACGGAATTAAATTATTGCATTTGACTAACATCGACAGAAAATGAATCTCTTATAAAATTTTTATCTGAGATGGGTTTTGGGGAATATTCAAAGAAACTTTGTCGTAAATCGTGGAAATGTCGAGCTTGATGTCTAACAATGTGAGATGATACTAAAGTCGTTTTGTATATGCAAGCAACAATGTGGAGATTAATGAATGAATTTTAGTTTCCGTTTGAGAAACATCGTTCTCGTAGTTGTAATGTCTTTATCATAACTAACATTTCGTTTCTCAATTCTATCATAACAGTTAATCCTCTAACTCCAATGCAGTCTGAGGTCAGCCTCTGTGCCACCACGCCGCCGACCGAAGTGGCGCATTGGGAGAACGACGGTTCATACCCCTGTCCGGTCTTCCAGATTTAGGTTTTTCGTGATTTTCCTAAATCACTTAAGGCAAATGCAGTGATGGTTCCTACGAAGAGGCCACAACCGATTTCCTTCCATATCCTTCCGTAATGTGAGCTTTTGTTCCATCTCTAATGACCTCATTTTCGACGGATAGTTAAACTATAATCTTCCTTTCTTCCTCTTTTCTTCTTCGGCATCCCCAGTACCTTTTTCGTTTCACTTCTCGAGAATAGGGTAGGGATTATGTTCGATGTGGCTTGTTGGCAAAACTGGTGACACAAACCAAACGTCTGAACGTTCGAGAAAGACATTCAAGATACATATTTCTCATAACGTATTGCAAGCTACAATGATCGCCAGTTGACATGGTCACAAATCAAAAACTTATCGAAACTCAGCTTAAAAGTGATAATATCTTTCTTATGTGTATCTGCATTAACGGGAAACCTCACTAAAATCTTACGGATCTCAGAGATACATGGAGTAGAGGTTGAGGACCACTCACCTCTGGTAATTACTCCAAGCAGACTTCTGTCTTCAAATTTTTCTTCACAATGGAATATAAGTATCAGGAATGTTTCCGTCAATCAATAGCCGTACCGCTGCGAATAATAGTGGCATTGTAATCATGAATTGAAGTGTAAAGCAGCTTACAGAACTAAAACTCAGTCAGGCTCTTATCATCAACGGAGTCCATGTCGAACTCTGTTCCGAATTTGGTAAAGAAATTCCTTCCCACGAGACGATAAATGGAAGAGTACAGGTCACACCGACCCATGACGAAAAGGAACTGCAGCTGATCCACAGAACTACCCTCCTGCAATGCCCACATCTATTCGTAGCAAAATCGTAGAACATACCATGACGTCAAAACTTTATAAGCTACCTGGAATAAAATAACTTTCTCCATGAAAATTGGTATTGGTCGCAAAAACGTCGGTCACGAGGCACTGAACACGAGTTCTCTTCACACGATATATCCTCAATGCCGAAACGATGTCGATTCTATTGTGTCTCACTGTTTAGAAGCACAAAACGCGTGGGTGTTTTCAGCTCGTTACTAAACGCAAATAAATAGGAGGTGAAGGAGTCCAGGTTGCAATAATATACGGTACGGCACACTGTTGGAGAGAAGGATTATTATTCAAGAAACACATAGTACTATTAAATTACTTATCTTCAGTAGTTTGTAGGACTGCAGCTGCGGCTATGAACTGACAAGCACGTAACATGGAATACCATGAACTAATACAACATATTCTCAGGGACTAAGCCTGATGGGCCCTCCTCAGAGAATCAATGCAAACATTACAGAACTGGCTGAGGGCCGATTATGAAAGTGCGTCTGCCTAGGTTGAAACCTAGCTAAGAAGTGAACGAGGCACACTCCAGTTCCGTCGAGCTGCACAGCCCGCTAGAGTGCGCTGTGCTCGGCAGACGACGGGCTGCCAACCTTGTATTGGCGCGGCGTTGTAGTAGTATCTATGGCAATGATATTACAGATTCGGGGTCTCTAGATTTTCGGTGCCACATGGATGCCTTCTAAAAAAAAGTACTGTAATATGAGATATTTAACCAGGTTTACGACTGAGTCGAAATTGCCTGGAAGGTTGGGCGCAGCACGTTATCCTGGATGGAGAGTCGTTTAAAGACACACATGTTACTGATTTGGTGAGTATCACCAGTTGCAGTCTCAGGTATTTCGCACTTCATGCAGTTACCTCTCAGTAAATTTTGCCCATTAAAGTTTGCAGTAGTATCCAGCAATATCTAGACAAAATGTCAGTTTGGTGCAAATTTCATCCTCCTCCAAAGGAAGCAAAGCTACGCGTTCTGGCCCTGATCATCCACTCGTGACCGACCGACCATCGTGTCGTCCTCTGCCAATGGCGTTATCGGTTGCGTGGGGTGTGTTGTCAGCACACCTCTTCCGGCCATTGTCGGCTTTTTTGACCCTGGAGCCGCTACTTTCCCTCAGTTGCCCTCACAGGGCTAAGTGCACCCTATTCCAGTAGTCCTACCAGGAAAAACTCCCTGGCAGTACCGGGACTCAAACCTGGGTCCTCCACGTACCAACCAGAGACACTACGTAGGCAGACGAGCTAGCTTTTCATGTAAGTTATCTTATCATTTGACCCCAGGATTAAACAGTCTCAATCAGTCAGTCAAGTGATACAAATAGGCCAACTTTGGAGTAACGGCGTGTAGATATATAGGGTGAGCAAAATAAGACTGGTCCGGGAGATATATCGTGCAACTTAAGATAAGCAGAGCAGCTTACTTCACCTGTCCCACTCGTGAATGATTTAAGCTGAGTTGCCTGTCTTAAAGTGCACGCCGGCCGGTGTGACCGAGCGGTTCTAGGTGCTTCAGTCCGGAACCGCGCGACTGCTGCGGTTGCAGGTTCGAATCATGCCTTGAGCATGGATGTGTGTGATGTCCTTAGGTTAGTTAGGTTTAAGTAGTTCTAAGTTCTAGGGGACTGATGACTCAGATGTTGAGCCCCATAGTGCTCAGAGCCATTTGAACCATTTTTTTCAAAGCTCACAAAATATTTATCAAATGTTCAAATGGCTCTGAGCACTATGGGACTTAACATCTGAGGTCATCAGTCCCCTAGAACTACCTAAACCTAACTAACCTAAGGACATCACACACATCCATGCCCTAGGCAGGATTCGAACCTGCGGTCGCGCGGTTTCATACTGAAGCGCCTAGAACCGCTCGGCCACAACGGCCGGCAAATATTTGCCAGGCGAGTCATTTTGCCCACCCTGTATGAAGTACTACCACCACTCACTTGTAGATAAAGTAAATACGAATAGGGGGCTACGATTCATCCCTGGGATACTGGAAAGCTGTGGTCTGTCTGCAAAAGAGGTTGCACAAAAAACGCTTTCACAGCCCAATTGAATGCTGTGCTAGTGTATCGGACCTATGTCAGGTCAGCTGTCGGAGAACACCGAGTGTATACAATTAGGGACGATGCTAAGGGAAACATGCTTATATGATAAACGAGACTGTGTAACAAAATTGTTGAACAATCTTAACTAGCAGATATGCAGAGATAAACACTGTACATGTTGAGAGAGCAGCGCGGAGTGGCCCCGCTGTTAGAGGCGCCATGTCACGAAATGCGCGGCCCCTCCCGCCGGAGGTTCGAGACCTCCATCGGGCGTGTGTGTGTGTGTGTGTGTGTGTGTGTGTGTGTGTGTGTGTGTGTGTGTGTGTGTTGTCCTTAGCGTAAGTTTAAGGTAGTTTAAGTAGTGTGTAAGGCTAGGGACCGATGACCTCAGCAGTTTGATCCCTTAGGAATTCACACACACTTTCTTCCGAGAACTTCCTTCCAAAATTTTGTAACCAACTTTCATGCAGAAACTACGAATATTCAAATGTTCAAATGTGTGTGAAATCTTATGGGACTTAACTGCTAAGGTCATCAGTCCCTAAGCTGAACTACGAATATTCTGCAGCCTCCTACGTACCAGTCTATAGAGACAGCGCAGACGACATTGCTATGGCATACAGTACAGTTATTTTTGTACCTGTAAATAGGTGAATAGGACGAGAAGTTTCCGTATTATATGGTACCTTCTACTACTCACTCGACTGTAATTCAAAGAGTATAGAAGGAAATGCAATCTGTCACGACTCGACAACACCGGGCCAGATATAAATTGCGTCTCGCTGTGGAAATAATAAGCAGAGTGAAGCGACTTCTTAGGTTGTACCATTGCTTCCTGGGGCAGACCACACTTCGTCTTGTACTGTGCTACTTAAACAGCAGCTGATGCGTTGTGGTCCTAGACGGAGCAGTAGGGTACGACCGAGCGCCGTGTCATCCTCTGTCAGTGGCGTCGTTGTATACGTTATGGAGAGGTATGTGATCAGCACACCCCCCTCCCGGTCGTTGTCGGGTTTCTTGACCATGGAACGCTACTACTCGATCAAGTAGGTCCACAATAGGCCTCTCACCGAGGAAAAATCCCTGCCAGTACCAGCAGTCGAATCCGGATCCTCCACGAGGAAATTAGCCGCACTGACCATTCAGCCACGGAGGCGGCCAATTTCCGGTAAAGCGGAATAATAATTATTTCGACCGGATTAGCTAGTCTACCCACAGCGACAGCTTCCAGGAATAAATTGTACGCGTATTTCAAAAGCGAGCCTTTTCTGTCTTCTCTCAGTATGTCACAGCCTCGCAAGTAGGTTCCGTGCAATTAGGTTAATACAGTAGTCGAAATTCTCGAAGAATGCTGCGAAGAATGTGCCTAATCTGTATTTCGCTGTTGAATATTCGCTTCACGGAATTTTCTTGTACGCTTATTGCATTTCGGTTGAGAGCTGGGTTCTGTTACCCACGACACGCTTTGGCACCTCTTGTGGTTCTCGTTCATTTCTCTTTATACTGGCGGCAAGCCAGCCTTGTCACAGCGCGCTCACGGTGCTGCCATCTCAGCTCCCCACCTCAATCCACTTAGTGTATTGTCACACTCGTTCTGTGTACCTGCCCTGCTTTAGAGCTCACTGTGTGATACATCTGGACAAAATACTGGAGAATACGCTCTACGGTCTAACAACTACAGAGCCCTGGGATGCAATGTTTGTCTTCAGTTTTCAGAACGACGCCAAACCGAGGACTAAAACTAAATGCAAAGAACTCCGAATTAACTTCAGTGTCCCACCAAAAATTAATTAGTCCAGAAATCCACGATCGTCCACTGCTCTTCTGGACGGTATCCCAACGCTGTGTAAGAAAACGGTGAAGAACTGGGCTGTAGCTCTGGACGAGCATATCAGTTGGGCAGAAAATATGTATACAGTATGTGAAAAGTAAATTCATTCTGCTGAATCTCCACAACTGCACGAGTACTGAAAACTCTAAATGGTTAGATCTAACAACGAATGCTTGTGTTGGTTATAACTGCAACATCTTTCTATTTCAATGTGTCAGTGATTCATATCCGCAGTTTGGACGGATGCGGTCGTGCAAGTTAGGTGAGTAGTATACTCTATGTCTAATTCAACGGCTCTTAAATATGTTTTCCCATTTGTAAAATAAAACGCCTTCTCCATTGCTGCTGCCTGCCCGTGGAACAAGCTATCCCACACTGCACGTGCAGTACAGTATTGTTTTAAGGTAAAGCTAATCTACACTCTGTGACCAAAGATATACGGTCACTCGTATGTCTTGCGGAGCTTACTGCAAATGTCGCGAGATGCAGACACGTCAGGCGGGGAACAGTAAGTTGTCAGCAGAGAAACAGTAGCACCACAAGGGGTTGGTAATGAGAGTTCAGTGATTTGGAGAGTGTACCAGTCATTGCACGGCATCTGAGTAATAGATTTGTTAGGGACATTTCAACCCTTCAAAAGCTGACCGAGTCGAATGATGATAATGTGACTGTGAAGTGGAAACACAGAGGATGAACCACAGCTAACCCGAGACCAGACCGAGAGTGGTAGCGCAGTGGTTAGAGTGCTGGACTCGCTGTCGAGAGGACGACGATTCAAACCCGCATCCGACCATCCTGATTCAGGTTTTCCCTGATTTCCCAAAATCGCTCAAGGCAAATGCCGGGATGGTTGCTTCGAAACAACACGGCCGCTTTCCTTCTCCATCCCTCCCTAATTCGTACTTGTGTTCCATCTCTAATGTCACAAACTGCGACAGGGTCGCAAAAAGAACAGTGACCCGAATATAGAATAACTTTCCTTTACTTCACGTCTATGGTCACAATTTTTTTTTTTTTTTTTTTTTTTTGTGGTCATACTACCGGTTTCGGTCTATAATGATCATCTTCAGATCTGTTTTATAAAAACATGTCCTAATATGCTACAGATCTGAAGATGGTCATTATAGACCGAAACCGGTAGTCTGATGGCAGAGAAATTTGTGACCATAGATGTGAAGGAAAGGAAATTTATTCCATCTCTAAAAATCTCGTTATCGACGGGCCGTTAAACTCTAATCTCCTCCTCCTCCTTCTCCTTTTCCTCCTCCAAGATCAGGCAGACCTCATATACTGACGGACATGAACGTTCGAGTATTGCGGAGGATGGTTGTAAAAAATCGCATGAAATCAGCGGGAGGAATGACTCGTGCGTTCCAAAGTGCTTCCACCAATCCAGCTAACACATTTTCTTCAAAATGGCTCTGAGCACTATGGGACTCAACTGCTGTGGTCATAAGTCCCCTAGAACTTAGAACTACTTAAACCTAACTAACCTAAGGACAGCACTCAACACCCAGCCATCACGAGGCAGAGAAAATCCCTGACCCCGCCGGGAATCGAACCCGGGAACCCGGGCGTGGGAAGCGAGAACGCTACCGCACGACCACGAGATGCGGGCTAACACATTTTCTTTATTGTTATTTTAAATCTTTACAGAAGGTAGGCCGGCAGCGGCCTATCCACACCACTCTTCGGCCACAGAAGAAAACATACAAGAATCATGAAGACATAAAAACAGCCGCTCGGGATTAGCTGAGCGGTCTCGGGCGCTGCAGTCATGGACTGTGCGGCTGGTCCCGGAGGAGGTTCGAGTCCTCCCTCGGGCATGGGTGTGTGTGTTTGTCCTTACGATAATTTAGGTTAAGTAGTGTGTAAGCTTAGGGACTGATGACATTAGCAGTTAAGTCCCATAAGATTTAACACACATTTGAACATTTTTGAACATAAAACAGATGCACAAGTAGGATAAAAACAGGAGACAGACAAATGAAAGAGAAATGAAGGCACTGGTCGCACAGCGAAGTTCAGCTCAGTGCACAATCGTAGACAGACAGTTGAACACTTGAACGTAGGAGCACTGACGAAGAAACACTGTTGCACTAAGACAAAGAGAAACACTAACACAATGATAGCGATCTTTGGTGCACTATAAACACACTGTTGCACGAAAAAAAGGGGAGGGGGCTGCCACAGGGAAATACAGGTGGGTAGGGGGAGGGGGGGAAAGATGCCTGGTGGAGAGAAGATGGGAGGGAGAGGGGAGAGGGTATGGGGGGGGGGGTGTGGAAGTCCGCGGATAGGGGAGGAGAGGGAGAGAGGAGGGAGGAAGTGAGGAAGGAGAGAAGAGAAATAGGGTGCCCTGGAGAAAAAACACAGGAGGCGGAAGGGGAGGATTAAATCTGGTAGGAGGGGTAGACAGAGGGGACGAGGGCATCTTCCGGAAGGGGAAGTTGGCGGAAGCCAGCTTGGGCAAGGGTATGGAGTGTGGTAAGATGGAGAGTGGGTGGGATGCAGGTGCACAGGCGCGGCAGCGGATGGGGGTGGGAATGGATGGGAGAGACAAGAGGGTGAGGGGGATCAAGTTTACAGGAGGTTTAAAGGATTTGTATCTGTTCAAGGAAGAGGAGGAGGTGTGGGAAAGGGATTAAGTTGTAGAGGATCCATGTGGGAGATGGGAGGCAGATGCGATAGGCAAGGCAGAGCACATGGCGTTCGAGGATTTGAAGAGACTTGTAGAAGGTAGGAAGGGTGGAGATCCAGGCGGGATGGGCATAACAGAGAATGGGGCAGATGAAGGAATTATAGGTGTGGAGGATTGTGGAGGGGTCCAGACCCCAAGTGTGGCCAGTAAGGAGCTTGAGGAGGTGGAGTCGGGAGCGTGCCTTGGCTTGGATCGTCCGGAGATGGGGGGTCCAGGTCAGGCGATGGTCAAGGGGAACACAAGAACTGTGTGAGGGGAGTTACAAGGAATGGGGTACGGCAGTCGAGCAGCGCCTCATAAGCCAAACACTTTTCTGTAGTCAAAGCTGAGTGACTTGAGGTGGTGTAAAGGGCGAAAAGGGCGACTCCACTGGACAGAGCACAGGGCATGACTGAAAACGAGTGAACTGGAGTGACGGATCAGCCTCTACCTTGTGGCAGTCCGATGGAATGGTTTGGATTTGACGACTGCCTGGAGAACGTGGCCTGCCATCGCGTGTAGCGACGACAGCAGAGAACAGGGGAAGTATGTCGACTTCGCTCAAACCACAACACATGTTATCACTACATTCTCTGGCTGCGGCTCTCGAGGGAGAATGGGCTGCAATCTCTACACAGACATTAGCACACATTTAAAATGTCCCCAGGAGAGATCAAGCCGTCATAAAATCGGAGGGTGTACATAACCCACGTTAATATCCACTAAAAGGTTCCCAGATGCTTCTACTTAGAAGTGTACTTCTTGTTGTTATCTCATAATTTTTGATGAAATTTTCTCGGGCTTCCAGCCGCGCCCAGTGGGGTAAAACCCACTACCTTTCGGCCATTGTCAAGTGGTGACGTCGAATGATTGCTGCTGCCGCCCAGTGACGTCACTGGTGCTCTCTTCAGCGCCATATATCGCAATGTTTTCATTGCACGCTTGCCGTGCCCGCTTCAACTTTCCGATGGCCGAGTTCCAAGCTGTGCCGCCATCTCTGCTGAGGGTGCTGTCAGAAATTTTTAACTCGATTGCTTCTTTTATAACACTTTCCCAAAAACTAGTAGTCCGCGTAATAACAGATGTCTCGGCAAATGCAATACGGTGACCGTTTTCTAAAGCACGTTCCGCTGCAGCTCATTTCTCAGGATAACGTAGGCGAATGCATCTCTCGTGTTCCATACGATGCTGTTCAATAGTAAGTACAGTCTGTCTGATGTAGAACTGTCCAGACCCACACGGTATTTTATATAGGCCTACTCCTGGCGTGCTGAGTCCAGCATCGCCTTTCACAAGCCTCACTGGCTGTCGAATTTTAGCCGGTGTCATGTGGCGCAATAACAGGAAAGATCAGCCGGCTTCTAAAGAACCATAAAATCGATACGCTTTTTAGGGCACAGGCTAAGATTCGACAGGTAATGAGGCACGTGAAAGACAATGTTGGACTCAGAACACCAGGAGTACGCCTATATAAAATACCGTGTGGGTGTGGACAGCTCTACATCAGACAGACTGCCGGCCGGAGTGGTCGAGCGGTTCTAGGGGCTACAGCCTGGAACCGTGCGACCGTCACGGTCGCAGGTTCGAATCCTGCCTCGGGCATGGATGTGTGTGATGTCCTTCGGTTAGTTAGGTTTAAGTAGTTCTAAGTTCTAGGGGACTGATGACCACAGCAGTTAAGTCCCACAGTGCTCAGAGCCAATTGAACCATTTTTTCAGACAGACTGTACGTACGATTGAACAGCACCGTGTGGAACACGAGAGATGTTTCCGCCTACGGTATCCTGAGAAATCAGCGGTGGCGGAACGTGCTTTAGAAAACTGACACTGAATTGTATTTGCCGAGGCGTCTGCTACTACATTGACTCCCAGTTTTAGGAACAGTGTTACAAAAGCGATCGAGACCCTCAATAAATACGGCGGCCTGCAGCTAAGCACAGCTTGGAACCCGGCGATCTGAGAGCTGAAGCGGGCACGGCAAGCGCGCAATCAAAACATTACCATATATGACGCTGGAGCGAGCACCAGTGACGTCACTGAAGACAGCGCGGCTATATAAGGGCGGCAGCATCAATCATTCGAGTCACCACTTGACAATGGCCGAAAGGTCATGGGTTTTAAACCACTGGACGTGGCTGGAAGCCCAAGAACATTTTATCAGTATATATCGTCGCGAAACGATATAGTCGTATATTCATAATTTTTCCCTAATAAACCGATGTAAATTGTCACTAGTCCCTGTAAAATGCTCAAATTTTGTCGCAGTTTGGATTAGTTCTCTTGTCGTTTGTCAGTCAATCTTCACCTGGCTTCATAACTTGCATTTCTATCACGTTGCCGCGCGGGATTAGCCGCAAACATGGACTGTGCGGCTGGTCCCGGCGGATGTTCGAGTCCTCCCTCGGGCATGGGTGTGTGTGTTTGTCCTTAGGATAATTTAGGCTAAGTAGTGTGTAAGCTTAGGGACTGATGACCTTAGCAGTTAAGTCCCATACGATTTCACACATATTTGAACACATAATTCTATCACGTTTCTCTCGCTGTTCCACCTCTTCCCACACGTCCGCCGACGTGATCCTACAATTTATTACTGCGAGTACTCGCCTGCAACTTACCTTTATATTTTTTATGGCTTACACATCCGAACATAAACTGTGGTATTTTCCAATGTAACTGTTACTTCACTATTTATGCGACAATAATTTCCACGTGTTGAATTCCATATTCAAAGTAAGACCTCTTATAACTCATGGTTCGTAATGGATGTAATGCAAATTCTCTAGAATATCGGGTGAGATGGAAGAGAGGACTTAATGGCACTAATATTTCCACGATAAATAAATAAATAAACGTGGAATCCAAGATGCAGACCTCAAGAGCGTCGATTTCAGTCACCATTGGCTCATCTTACGTAGACCTAACTGGTAACGCCTTTGGGTGCCGTAGCACATGATTTATCAAACATATAAAACTGCAATAGTATGCAAAAAGACATTGCAGTGCTGAAGTCCAAGTGGCTATTGAGTTCAATGGAATTATTCGAGATGTATTTACAGCTGTTTAATGTTCCTGCATGAATTCACAACTGCAAGCGCTTTTCCCGCTTTTAATGCGCCCCCTAGTAGTCGGAAACCGGAAAGTCGTTCAGACGCTCCGTTGAAGCCTGTGGGACCACCTTGATCTCCCCAAAACGTGCTTCCAGGATCCATATAAGCTTCGAGAAACTTATCTCCGTTGATGATTTTTTTTCGGTTTAACACAACATTAGATGACACTACTTTAATCGAAGATTCGCTTGTTGACTCTCGACGTGACAACTAAACGCACGTTTACCACGAGCGAGATCTAGTCTCCATAAAAGTTCAGCGGCAACTGAGCTGGATCTCCAGAACACCACCACCCACCACTAATCACGCTCATAGAGACTGCTATTGACCTGAGAATGAGTTCCCGTACTTAAGGGCGGAAGTCCGACACTGGCCTACTGGCCTGAGTTTAGCAAGAGTACAAACTTATTTCGCCGCAGTACTAGGAGGGTAGGAGACTGAGTGGACCTGGACGGACTGGAACAAAAGGAAGTGTCTGTTCCCAGTCGATACTGAACCTGGGAGTACTAGTAGTTTGTCCAGTAGATAAGTTCCAGTACTTACTGGACGCAAAATTTATGTCCTTATAACCTGCATTTCAGTTTTATAACACTCACTATGACTATCTCAACTCGTGTCATTCTTTTCTCTTAAACTTTTATTTGTCGTCCTGTTGGTTGACGTTAATCCAACGTGCTTATTTATATTGCCGACCCAGCAACTCTCGAATGATTTTGCGCATTTTACGGCCGTGCGTTAGGATCGGCAGTACGCTCTCTCTCTCTTTCGAGTACACTAGAAATTTCCTTATGACTACAGAATTTGATTATCAATTGAAAAGACATTTTTATACTCCAAATTTACTTATTTCTCCGTCTGCAAGGAGCTTTATTTAACATGTGTACATGATGTCATCAATTATTTTCGTACGTAAATACTAATCAGAATGATGATAAATCATTTTCGTTTCCAGCAAATTATCCACTGTTCTTTCATGCTCACCGCTTCCTTAGCGGACGTCACCAATGCCATGCCTTGTGTGATGGTGCGGCCTCACTAGCTCATTTGCAGCTAATCTGTGTAAGCCAGCTTAACGAGTGGCGGATGGCGCTTAAAGTAGCAATTTCTTTTCCCCCTTTTCTCTTCTACTCACAAATGGTCCGCCAGAAGAACGACTGTAAGCACCCCTCCCCCCCTCCCCCCACTCCCCAGATGAGTAATAATTTCACTGATTTCACCATCATGCTAATTTCGAGAGGTGTTTGCGAGGGGAAGTAGTATGTTGCTGTCTCTTCTTGCACGTTGTGATCTCGGGAGCTTAACGGTAAAATTTTCTACAATGAATAACCCCATTCGTGTTGGGCCTACCGGGCGAGGTGGCGCAGTGGTTAGCACACTGGACTCGCATTCGGGGGGACGACGGTTCATACCTGCGTCTGGTCATCCTGATATAGGTTTTCCGTGATTTCCCTAAATCGCTTCCGGCAAATGCCGGAATGGTTCCTTCGGAAGGGCACCGCCGACTTCATCCCCCTTCCTTCCCTAAACTGATGGGACCGATGACCTCGCTGTTTGGTCCCCTCCCCCAAACCAACAATCTTGTTGCGTTTGCCATTGGAGTGTAACTGGAGTCGTGGAGCACAGAGGACGCCTGTACCCGTACCAGTCTGTGTGTCATACACACTAATTTAGTTTAGTTTCTGTTTGGCACGTACTTCCTAGAGAAAGTGAATTTTACCTGTTTATTTTACTGCGTAGACTAGCGTTTACTAACTTGCTCTTAAGTTCTTTTTGCGTAAATTTTAGTTCATCTCTGTGTGAGACGATCGCCGTAGTGTATTTATTTCCTGCAGCAACCTTTGTATTAGCGGAGTTTCTAGTAAAAAGTAACTGTTGATACAAATATTTTCAGTCGAAAAATTTATTTTTGATTTGAGAGCTAGCGGATCTTGCAGTCTTAGGGTGTAGTGACAGCTCTCCACAACGGATTTTAGTGTCTGTTTATTCTTCTCGTTTATACTTGTCGTACATTCCAACCTCAGTAACGCCAAAGTCGGGTAATTCTCTCTTTTGCGGGAGCCTGTTTGTGCTTCCGCGGTTACTCCTCACTGCTTGAGATATTACTCAGTTGTTTTTTTTTTTGTTTTTTTTTTTTTTTTTTTTACACACACACACACACAGTACGATATAGGTATCGACTGTGCTTTTTGTGAACGGGCACAAGGACAATTAGCTGCTGTCCGTAAATAGCTGGAGCCTACAATGTCTTCTGTCTACTGCTCAAAGCTGCGGCGACATCAGGACTCCAGTGTCGAGACCTGCAACACCGTCGATGTCGTTGCGATGCCCTGGTGACCAGGTTGTCGCTCCATCTTCTGATACGCAACGTCTGGCCGGTTTTACGTCACTCGAGAGTAAGTGGAGGGCAGTGGTGGGTCACTGGGCAGCAGGCGAAAGAGGTAACAGGCCGCACGGCTGGCTCCTTACGCCATGGCAATGGGTACGAGCAGCTACTTCGTGTTGACAATACTTCTGAGCTAGCACGGGATGCCTCTCCTGTAGGAGTTTCCTGCTCAGGCCAGACGAGTGCAAGGGATGGGTATGCTAGTGATTCGGAGCTCCAACGCTACGCGGCTAATGGAGCCTCTCAGGGAAATAACATGCGGGGTGAGCAACAATGTCAGAGTGCACTCAATGTTTTTCGGCGGGGTTCAAATGTTTCAAATGGCTCTGAGCACTATGGGACTTAACTTCTAAGGTCATCAGTCCCCTAGAACTTAGAACTACTTAAACCTAACTAACCTAAGGACATCACACACATCCATGCCCGAGGCAGGATTCGAACCTGCGACCGTAGCGGTCACGCGGTTCCAGACAGTAGCGCCTAGAACCGCACGGCCACCCCGGCCGGCTGTTGGCGGGGTCCGGTGCGAGACGTGGTAGAGGCAGCTCTGCTGGCGGCTATCGAGAACAAACCCGGCAACAAATAGTGGCACATGTCGACAAGAATGATGCTTGCCACTTGGGTTCTGACGTCATCCTCAGTTACTTTCTGTGGATAACAACTACAGTCGCTTAGCAGTGGAAAGGCATCAGGACTAGATGAGATACCTGTAAGATTAGACGAAAGAACTTGTTCCCCTTCTAGCAGAAATATATCGTAGGTTGCTGGAACAACGAAGGGTACACAGCGATTGGGAAAAAAAGCACAGGTCATTCCCGTTTTCAGGAGGTTCATAGGACAGATGGACATAATTATAGGTCTGTATCGCTGACGTCCATCTGTTGTAGAATTACAGGTCATTTTTTATGCTCATATATTATGAAGTTTTTGAAGAATGAAAATCTCCTCTATAAAAATCAACATGGATTCCACAAACGTCACTCTAAACGGAATCAAATCGACAGATGGAAAGGTAATTTCCAGAGTACCATAAGGAAGTATGATAGGACGGTTACTGTTTACAATGTATATAAATGATCTAGTAGCAAGCGTCGGATGGTCTCTAAGGCTGTGCGCAGATGATGCGCTTGTCCATAAGAATACAGCAACACCAGAAGACACTATCAATTTGCAGAATGACCTGCAGAGGACTGATGGAATGGCGCATTCCCTGACATGACACTGAACGTAAATAAAAGTAACATATTGCGAAAACTCCATCGATTGGTTGTTCTGTCGGTTCTAGGCAGAATATTTTACACTTAATGAATGAAGACAGATACGACACAGGTGCTATACTCTACAGTATTTATTATTTATTTCACAGGCCAGTTTTCGGCTATTAAGCCACCACAAGGCACAAAATACTGAAAATCTTTTCCGGAAACCAGTAGTCCACACTTGTAGGAGCATTTTGGTCCCTTTATTTGGAAATTTTTGGTAAGATCTTATGGGACTAAATTGCTGAGGTCATCGGTCCCTAAGCTTACACACTACTTAATCTAACTTAACCTAACTTACGCTAAGGACAACACTCACATTCATGCCCGAGGGAGGACTCGAACCTCCGAAGGTGGGGAACCGCGCGAACCGTGAGATAAACCCCTAGACCGCGCGGCTACCCCGAGCGCCCTGTCTCTTTATTAAAATTATGGGGAAGAGTATTTCTCTCGGACAGTTGAAATGCTGCGCATCGCAGATCCTTGATTGCTGCGTCGAAAAATCATATCTTCAACAACAGCAGCGGATCATGATCTTCCTTTCCTTATTTCGAGGTAAAAATGACTGAAACCCTCCAACTGCGCTCTTGTTGTTAATAGCCCGTAGATTTTTCTCCATAATTCTCCTCTTCAAGGTATTCCTTAGAATTCGATAAATGGTTGCAGCAATTTCGAAAGTCATACCCTCCGTCACTACCTGTATTGCTCTGTCCATATCACATGGATCCCATTCGCTTATAAATGTACACCGCTAAACGGAAAAAAATTAATATTCATTATATACTCGAGAAGCCACTTAGGGTGTATGGTGGAGGGTACCACGTACTGCTACTAGTCATTTCCTACCCTGTTCCACTCGCAAATAGAGCAAGGCAGAAACGTCTGTCTAAAAGCCTCCGTACGAACCCTAATTTATCGTCCCTTATCTTCGTTGTCGTTACCCGAAATATATGTTGATGGCAGTAGAATCTTTCTGCAATCGGCCTCAAATTCAGGTTCGCTAAATTTCCGCAATAGTTCCTCGCGGAAAGAGCGTCATCTTCCTTCTAGGTATTCCCATACGAATTCACGAAGTACCTCTGTAGTACTTGAACGCTGATCGAACCTACCTATGACAAATCTAGCACCACGCCCCTGAATTGTTTCAATGCCTGGTTGGGATCCAAAACACTCGAACAGTACTCAAGAATGGGTCGCGCTAGTGACATATACGCCACCTCCTTTATAGATGAACAGCAGTTCCCCAAAATTATCCCAATAAAACGAAGTAGACAATTCGCTTTCCCTATAACCAATCTGATGTGCTCATTCCATTTCATATCGCTTTGCAAAGTCATGCCTGGATATTTAATCTAGATGACTGTGTTAGGTGGCACCCTGTTAATTCTGTATTCGAACGTTAAAGGATTGTTTTTCCTACATATACAATTTTCTGCATTTAGAGTTAGTTGCCACTAATCACACCAACTATAAATTCTGTCTAAGTCATCTTATATACTCCTACAGTCACTCAACGATGACATCTTCCCGTACACCACAGCATCATCAGCAAACAGCTGAAAATTGTTGCTCACTCTGTCCGTCAGATCATTTATGTATATACAGAATAAGAGCGGTCCTATCACACTTCCCTGGGGAACTTCTGACCATAACCTTGTCTCTGATGAAAACTAGTCATCGAGGACAACGTACTGCGTTCTGTTACTTAAAATGTCTTCAAACCACTCATACCGTACATTTATCAACAGTATGGGGTGAGGGATCGTGTCAAACGCTTTCTGGAAATCCTGGGATATGGAATTTAATGACAAGCCGAGTTTCGCACGAGCTACGCTTTCTAAGTCCGTGCTGACTTGTGGACAGAAGCTCTTCTAACTCGAGGACATACGTTATATTAGAATTCCGATTGCGTCCAAGAATTCTGCAGCAAACCGATGTTAAGGATACTGGACGATAATTTAGCTGATCCGTTCTTTTATCTTTCTTATATACAAGAGTCACCTGCGCTATTTTCAATTCTCTTGGGACCTTGCGCAGAGCGAGAGATTCGCAACAAATGCAAGCTAAGTAAGGAGCCGATGCCGTAGAGAAGTCTGTAAAACCGACTTGGGATTCCATCTGGACCTGGTGACTTATTTGTTTTCAAATCTTTCAGTTACCTCTGTACGCCACCGATGCCTGTTTCTGTGTCCTCCATGAGGGAGGCTGTACGACAGCAAAACGACGGTATGGCCAGCGTGAATGATTTCTTCAACATGAAATTTAAAACTTCAGCGTTCCTGTTGATGTCTTCTATTAGCAGCCCAGAGTGATCGACTAGTGACTGGATAGAAGTCTTTGATTTATTTAGTGATTTTGCGAATGATCAGAATTTTCTCGAGTTCTTAGCAAGATCTTTCGCTAAGGTATGACGGTGGAAGTTGCATGCTTCGCGCATTGATGTTCTTACGGACGCACGAATTTCTACCAACTTTTGCCTGTCAACAATTGTGCATTCGCTTTTGAACCGAGAGTGTGAAAATGTCAGTTTCCAGGGCATTTTCGGAATCTGATTATTAAATCATGGTGGGTTTTTTCAATCCTTAATACACTTTTTGGCACATGCGTCTCCAGAGTGCAATTTACAATCAATTTATACTTTGCCCGTAATTCCTCTACGTCCGTCATAATGGAGCCCTCCTAGGTTTCTTGTCGTATTTATTAACTTGAACAACCATCGTCGCTATGATCACATCATGATGACTAGTTCCTGTCTCTATATTGACACTATCGATAAGGTCAGGCCTGTTTGTACCTACAAGGTCTTAAATATTTCCATTGCTTGTGGGTTGTCTAACTAGTTGTTCAAGGTAGTTTTCGGAAAACATATACAGAAGTACTTCGCAAGACTGTCTCTCCATACCACCTGCAATGAATCCAGCGACGCCCCAGTCTATACTCGGTACAGTAAAGTCACCAAAAACTAATACTGAATTATATGTGTACTTTTGCGCTACTGAGCGTAGATTTCTCTTGAATGGTTCCTCAACTCTTACCGCGGATTCATATGGCCAATAAAAATATTCAATATATTACTTCAGTAGCAGACTTGTGTACAGATAACTTCACAGTCAGACCCAATTTCGACCTCGATAGATAAAATGTTTTGTTCGATAGCAATTAACACCTTCCCTCACCCTCCCCCCCCCCCCCCCCCCTCCCCCTTCCTGTGCGTCTAGTCTGTCTTTTCGATATACGTTCTAAGCCTCGCTATATACACACATCAAAAAAAGTTTTGCATCATAACGGTTCCCAGAACTCCTGAAAATAGATGTTGACTGTGAATATTGTATCACAGACACAATCTCTTTGACTGTTCAGAGACGTCACTAAACCCACCCGAAGATGTAAACAACCATGCTTGAGCAGCGCATATTAGACGAAGGTGGTCCGACAGCCGATCACTTCCAGTCATTCCACCAGGAAGAAGGTACACGGCTCGTGTTGTCTGTAGTTCAACAATGCTTAGATTGTCGACAGTGCAGCTCTATTGCGCCCACATTGTTACTTTGTGCCAGGGAGGACTCTCAACACAGAAAATGTCCAGGCGTCTGGGAGTGAGCCAAAGCGATGTTGTTTGCACATGGCGGAGAAAATGCCTCGCTCAGGCCGCCCAAGGGCTACTACTGCAGTTGATGACCGCTACCTACGGATTATGGCTCGGAGGAACCCTGACAGCAACGCCACCATCTTGAATAATGCTTTTCGTGCAGCCGCAGGACATCGTGTTAAGACTCAAACTGTGCGCAGTAGGCTACATGATGCGCAAATTCACTCCCGACGTCCATGGCAAGGTCCATCTTTGCAACCACAACGTCATGCAGCGCAGTACAGATGGGCATAAGAACATGCCGAATGGACCGCTCAGGATTGGCATCACGTTCTCTTCATATGACTTCAACCAGACAATCGTCGGAGACGTGTTTGGAGGCAACCCGGTCAAGCTGAACGCCTTAAACACACTGTCCAGCGAGTGGAGGTTCCCTGCTGTTTTGAGGTGGCATTATGTGGGGTCGACGTACGCCGCTGGTGGTCATGGAAGGCGCAGTAACGGCTGTACGATACGTGAATGCCATTCTCCGACCGATAGTGCATCCATATCGGCAGCACATTGGCGAGGCATTCGTCTTCATGGACAATTCACGCCTCCATCGTGCACATCTTGTGAATTACTTGCTTCAGCATAACGACATCACTCGACTAGAGTGGCCAGCATGTTCTCCATACATGAACCCTATCTAACATGCCTGGGATAGATTGAAAAGGGCTGTTTATGGACGACGTGACCCACCAACCACTCACGCGGGTCCAGATTGTAGCGCCTAGAACCGCTAGGCAACTCCGGCCGGCGGCCGCTGTGGGCGAGCGGTTCTAGGCTCTTCAGTCCGGAACCTCGCTGCTGCTACGGTAGCAGGTTCGAATCCTGCCTCGGGCATGGATATGTGTGATGCCCTTAGGTTGGTTAGGTTTAAGTAGTTCTAAGTCTAGGGGACCGCTGACCTCAGAAGTTAAGTCCCATAGTGCTCAGAGCTATTTGAACCATTTTTTGCGTAAAATGCGTTTAAAGTTTGACAAGTATTTATCATATAAAAAAGGGACAAAGCTTGAAACTCACGGGATATCACGATGCCTGGTCCTTAATAACTACTGCCCCAGCTAGTGGATGGCCGCTTTGTGCTACTTTGACCTGAAAAGCCCTCATTTTCGTCCTCAGAGCACTTTTCATCGCTGAACGCATCGCGTTGGCGTCTCTGTCTTGAAATAATCGGCGCATTTCATCGTCGATTTTGATCTGAAGGCATCTGCTACATGCTTAATGCGGTATGGCCTACATCGAATAGACATACGGCCAAATTTGAAGCAATGTTGAGAATTTCATTTCAGCCGGATGCTATTTTTGGAGCGTATCTCCAAATGACACTATTGAAACTTTCATTCACGTTTTGAGTAAAACCACCCTAAAAACGGTCCAGCAAATCAGGTTTACTCTAATCTGTATAAAGAGGTGTGATGGCATCGATAAAGACTTGCGGTAACCGGTTCTCTAACGCCGAGGCATGCAGTAAGCACGCTCAGCTTCAACTCTCACAGAACTGTTAGTTTTTGGATTTCCCGCATGATATTTTGGGGACCAGTTCTTCAATTGATGTACATTATAATATGGTAACAAAAAAATATTTCAGTTTTTTTTCGACTGTCACCCTGCCATTTCCCCTTAATACATCGATATCGCAGAGAGCAGCAGGACTAATCCTCTTGTTTTGATAAAACATTATTACGAGTAACGTCCTGCTCACTTTGTCCAGACCTGTCTGCAACTGTAATGCACACTGACGCTAGAGGCAGAGACTGGATGTCTGGCCACGCCCATTCACTCTGTCAGTGGACAGGTGTTCGTTCTTTCAGCGGGGTCCAAGCAAGCACTCCAATGTTAAGGGAAATTGCGTTCAGGGATGGAAAGAATCCCAATGTCCACGGCCTTATCCTATACAGGGTGTTACAAAAAGGTACGCCAAACTTTCAGGAAACATTCCTCACACACAAATAAAGAAAAGATCTTATGTGGACATGTGTCGCTCATGAGAAAGAGACACTGGTCTTACGCAATAAATGTCAGCTGTATGTTAACGCCACCTGCTTAACAGGTCGCAGCATCCTATTCATAAGGTGACCCATGTCCAAGTTCTTGGATAGTCAGTTGATAGAAAACATTCAGATTCTCTTGCGCAGATGAGTAAGACATAACAGGTACTGTATCGTAAACAATGCGCTGAAATTAACGATGAGCTACGTCATCAAATAATAAAGTACACTCCTGGAAATTGAAATAAGAACACCGTGAATTCATTGTCCCAGGAAGGGGAAACTTTATTGACACATTCCTGGGGTCAGATACATCACATGATCACACTGACAGAACCACAGGCACATAGACACAGGCAACAGAGCATGCACAATGTCGGCACTAGTACAGTGTATATCCACCTTTCGCAGCAATGCAGGCTGCTATTCTCCCATGGAGACGATCGTAGAGATGCTGGATGTAGTCCTGTGGAACGGCTTGCCATGCCATTTCCACCTGGCGCCTCAGTTGGACCAGCGTTCGTGCTGGACGTGCAGACCGCGTGAGACGACGCTTCATCCAGTCCCAAACATGCTCAATGGGGGACAGATCCGGAGATCTTGCTGGTCAGGGTAGTTGACTTACACCTTCTAGAGCACGTTGGGTGGCACGGGATACATGCGGACGTGCATTGTCCTGTTGGAACAGCAAGTTCCCTTGCCGGTCTAGGAATGGTAGAACGATGGGTTCGATGACGGTTTGGATGTACCGTGCACTATTCAGTGTCCCCTCGACGATCACCAGTGGTGTACGGCCAGTGTAGGAGATCGCTCCCCACACCATGATGCCGGGTGTTGGCCCTGTGTGCCTCGGTCGTATGCAGTCCTGATTGTGGCGCTCACCTGCACGGCGCCAAACACGCATACGACCATCACTGGCACCAAGGCAGAAGCGACTCTCATCGCTGAAGACGACACGTCTCCATTCGTCCCTCCATTCACACCTGTCGCGACACCACTGGAGGCGGGCTGAAAGATGTTGGGGCGTGAGCGGAAGACGGCCTAACGGTGTGCGGGACCGTAGCCCAGCTTCATGGAGACGGTTGCGAATGGTCCTCGCCGATACCCCAGGAGCAACAGTGTCCCTAATTTGCTGGGAAGTGGCGGTGCGGTCCCCTACGGCACTGCGTAGGATCCTACGGTCTTGGCGTGCATCCGTGCGTCGCTGCGGTCCGGTCCCAGGTCGACGGGCACGTGCACCTTCCGCCGACCACTGGCGACAACATCGATGTACTGTGGAGACCTCACGCCCCACGTGTTGAGCAATTCGGCGGTACGTCCATCCGGCCTCCCGCATGCCCACTATACGCCCTCGCTCAAAGCCCGTCAACTGCACATACGGTTCACGTCCACGCTGTCGCGGCATGCTACCAGTGTTAAAGACTGCGATGGAGCTCCGTATGCCACGGCAAACTGGCTGACACTGACGGCGGCGGTGCACAAATGCTGCGCAGCTAGCGCCATTCGACGGCCAATACCGCGGTTCCTGGTGTGTCCGCTGTGCCGTGCGTGTGATCATTGCTTGTACAGCCCTCTCGCAGTGTCCGGAGCAAGTATGGTGGGTCTGACACACCGGTGTCAATGTGTTCTTTTTTCCATTTCCAGGAGTGTATATTAAAGTTATACCCACATTACCCTAATATGCCGCCATATGACCATACGACATGTACATTAACCAGTAACACAGTCCACTAAAAATTAAAATAAAAAGTATATAAAACATTAAAATACTGAAATGACAGTACATATGCCATGTAAATTTACCACTAACTTGGTCCACTAAAAATAAAAAGGTCATAAAAATTTAAAATATTGAGCCAACAGTACATGTCCTGCCGGAGTAATTTTCTGTAATCTGCCATTATGTGACCAATTCGAGTCGTGTGCGTAAAATCACAGGAGACATGGAACGTTTGTTCAAAATATTCATTCATGCATTTAGGACACCTTAAAACATTGACACACTGCATGTATTCTAAGAAGCAACACTAGCATTGCATTATGCGATCGCATCTTTCCTTGTACAAGGAACGAAACTAAAATGTAAATGTCAGGTGACTAGGGCCTCCCGTCGGGTAGACCGTTCGCCGGCTGCAAGTCTTTTGATTTGACGCCACTTCGGCGACATGCGCAACGATGGGGACCTTTGCCTTTCGCGGGCAAGTGCTCTGCCATCTGAGCTACCCAAGCACGACTCAACGGCCCGTCCTCACAGCTTTACTTCTGCCAGTACCTCGTCTCCAACCTTCCAAACTTAACAGAAGCTCTCCTGCGAACCTTGCAGAACCAGCACTCCTGAAAGAAAGGATATTGCGGAGACATGGCTTAGCCACAGCCTGGAGTATGTTTCCAGAATGAGATTTTCACTCTGTAGCGGAGTGTGCGCTGATATGAAACTTCCTGGCAGATTAAAACTGTTTCTCATTCTGGAAACATCCCCCAGGCTATGTCTAAGCCATGTCTCCACAATATCCTTTCTTTCAGGAGTGCTAGTTCTGCAAGGTTCGCAGGAGAGCTTCTGTTAAGTTTGGAAGGTAGGAGACGAGATACTAGCAGAAGTAAAGCTGTGAGGACGGGCCGTGAGTCGTGCTTGGGTAGCTCAAATGGCAGAGCACTTGCCCACGAAAGGCAAAGGTCCCGAGTTTGAGTTTCGGTCCGGCTCACAGTTTTAATGTGCCTGGAAGTTTCAGGCTGCATATTTTTAATTTCACCGCTCTCTAAACAATGAGCTCTCAAATGATCATTTTCATCGCCCCTTCCTTTCCCCTCCAAGTTTATTGTACTCATTATAATTTCAGACCAACCCTCAATTTTATTATCACCATCAAACATTTCATTATACGCTTCATTCGCCCAGGTTTAGTCTTTCCTCCCTTCAAGACTCTTGCTACTTTATATTTCTCCCGTGTCTACCAGTGAATCAGTAAAGACGTCAATATTTTCCCATACTATTTCCAATCATTTACAGCATTGTCAATTTTCTTCCATTCCATATCATTCAGTACTAACTACATCTCCTAAACAAATACTTTTCCCATTATCCACCTCTACATTCTCCCGATCCACTTCCAAATCACAGTAGGCTTTCAATCCCTCAAAATCTTTCGTATCATCATATTCGCAAGCATCAAATATTCTGTTTCGCCCGTCTGAAGTAACGACATCAGTAGCTGGAACGTTCACAAAATTAACCACACATGTTAAAACTTCGTGTCCCTTAAACAAAACCTTACCTATCTCCGCCGATTCACAACAAACTTTATCACAATTAACTCCATTAACATCCGCCGATAACCCACACTCTTCATTGCTTAATACATCCACTATATCCGTAGATTTATTATACACTCCTGGAAATGGAAAAAAGAACACATTGACACCGGTGTGTCAGATCCACCATACTTGCTCCGGACACTGCGAGAGGGCTGTACAAGCAATGATCACACGCACGGCACAGCGGACACACCAGGAACCGCGGTGTTGGCCGTCGAATGGCGCTAGCTGCGCAGCATTTGTGCACCGCCGCCGTCAGTGTCAGCCAGTTTGCCGTGGCATACGGAGCTCCATCGCAGTCTTTAACACTGGTAGCATGCCGCGACAGCGTGGACGTGAACCGTATGTGCAGTTGACGGACTTTGAGCGAGGGCGTATAGTGGGCATGCGGGAGGCCGGATGGACGTACCGCCGAATTGCTCAACACGTGGGGCGTGAGGTCTCCACAGTACATCGATGTTGTCGCCAGTGGTCGGCGGAAGGTGCACGTGCCCGTCGACCTGGGACCGGACCGCAGCGACGCACGGATGCACGCCAAGACCGTAGGATCCTACGCAGTGCCGTAGGGGACCGCACCGCCACTTCCCAGCAAATTAGGGACACTGTTGCTCCTGGGGTATCGGCGAGGACCATTCGCAACCGTCTCCATGAAGCTGGGCTACGGTCCCGCACACCGTTAGGCCGTCTTCCGCTCACGCCCCAAAATCGTGCAGCCCGCCTCCAGTGGTGTCGCGACAGGCGTGAATGGAGGGACGAATGGAGACGTGTCGTCTTCAGCGATGAGAGTCGCTTCTGCCTTGGTGCCAATGATGGTCGTACGCGTGTTTGGCGCCGTGCAGGTGAGCGCCACAATCAGGACTGCATACGACCGAGGCACACAGGGCCAACACCCGGCATCATGGTGTGGGGAGCGATCTCCTACACTGGCCGTACACCACTGGCGATCGTCGAGGGGACACTGAATAGTGCACAGTACATCCAAACCGTCATCGAACCCATCGTTCTACCATTCCTAGACCGGCAAGGGAACTTGCTGTTCCAACAGGACAATGCACGTCCGCATGTATCCCGTGCCACCCAACGTGCTCTAGAAGGTGTAAGTCAACCACCCTGGCCAGCAAGATCTCCGGATCTGTCCCCCATTGAGCATGTTTGGGACTGGATGAAGCGTCGTCTCACGCGGTCTGCACGTCCAGCATGAACGCTGGTCCAACTGAGGCGCCTGGTGGAAATGGCATGGCAAGCCGTTCCACAGGACTACATCCAGCATCTCTACGATCGTCTCCATGGGAGAATAGCAGCCTGCATTGCTGCGAAAGGTGGACATACACTGTACTAGTGCCGACATTGTGCATGCTCTGTTGCCTGTGTCTATGTGCCTGTGGTTCTGTCAGTGTGATCATGTGATGTATCTGACCCCAGGAATGTGTCAATAAAGTTTCCCCTTGCTGGGACAATGAATTCACGGTGTTCTTATTTCAATTTCCAGGAGTGTAGAAATCACCACCAATAACTCCGTCAACCTCTGCCGATACACCATATAAATTCCCGTTACTGCATCGCTCCATGTTAGAATCCACAAAACACTCGAGTTCCGCCAACTCGGATAGCAGTGTGTCTCCGTCACATTTTCTCTACTCTCAGATTTATCCATCACTTTGGATTCTGATCTACCATCTAACACATTACTTTCACATTCATCCTTCCACATCCACTCTTCATTCACGCTTTCAGCAAGAGCCATCGGTTCACTCCATCAACACCGAGTGAAGTCGCGCAGTGGTTAGCACACTGGACTCGCATTCGGGAGGACGACGGTTTAAGCCCGCGTCCGGCCATCCTGATTTAGGTTTCCCATGATTTCCCTAAATCGCTTCAGGCAAATACCGGGATGGTTCCTTTGAAAGGACACGGCCGATTTTCTTCCTCATCCTTCCCTACTCCGATGGGATCAATGACCTCACTGTTTTATGTCTCTCCCCTCTCCACCCCCCCCCCCCCCCAGATCAACCAACCAATCACTCCACCAACAGAAATAAATACACAAATTCATCCTCCGAGAGATCCAAACCAGTATCTTCAACGTTCGCAGCTTCAGCACATAAAACATCACCCTTTAACAATAAATCACTAACTTCAGCCGATACAGTTCATTACCAGCTGACGAGACTATTGCCGCGCCGCTTTCACAAATACCTTCACATACTTCCGACGATACATCACAGAATTTATTCTTTCTGACAAGACTACAGCTTCGCCACCTTCACAGATTGATTCATCTACCTCCTGACATACAAAATTATGTACATTACTTTCACCCACATTACTATAATTGTTGCTACGGACTAGTGTCTCATCAGAATTCGTCATACGTTCCACCTCCACCAAATTCAGATCCACCTCAGCCTCTCTTCAGATAACAGAATTCTGCTCCAAACGTACATTCATCCCATCATTTCCTTATCTTTCACAAAATAAATTTCTTAGCCACATATCACTATCAAACTTCTTTATACGTTTAGCAATACTCCTTGCGCCCTCTTTATGGTTGCACTGTTTAGAATTATTCCCCAGTTTATTTTAATTTCTTATAACATCCATCTCCAACATTTGAAGTTTATTTACCGAATTTTGGAAACCTACAGATTTTTTAAAATAACATATTCTTTTCAGCGCCGGTTTATTTCGCCATCTCCGGACTTGAGATGCGGGGATCACTAATTTCCCGACCTCGTATTCTGGCGATGCTTTTCGTGAGGACCCTGCGCCTCAAATCTACGTTCCCTGTCTTTATTTCCGTTGCGTGAATTCCCATTTGAAAGTTATTATTATGGTGATAATTACTTCTTTTATGATCATTATGATTCCCATTCTGGGACCCATTTCCCTAATCTACTGTTCTCATCATGTGCCTTGAATTTTAACGCCTATTCAAGTCTCTGTCTAAAAACTCGCCAATGAACTTGTCGGGCTGTGGACAAGATCCCGTTGTAAAAATTCCGATAGTCCTCTCTTGAGCGTCGTAATTTCCGTCAACACTCCCAGCATCAATTTAGCCAGTTCACGTACTCAGAAATCGTGCTTCAACCCACTCCCGAGTCTGAAACTTGAACCGCTTAGGAACTCATTCTGAAGTCGCGATTGTTTCATTTGCTCCAGAATTTGTTCAAGAAACAACTCTCAGACATATGAAGATGGTATCTGTTCCCGAAAGAACAGATACCATTGATGACCGTGCAGCTTCTCTACAACAAAATGATAATGAAATCGAAACCCTTAGCTGCTGACAGGTGTTGATATACATCAATGGGGACAGCTGAAAATGTGTGTCCCAACCGGTTCTTTCGGAAACAGATACCATCTTCATATAGTTAAATGCTACCCGACCATTGACCTTCTTCTGTGCGAATGCGCACGCGTTTCCCGAACTCTTACGGGACACGTCAGCTTAGTCTGGCGCGAGTAATGAGTGAATGGGCAAATATCTATTAGGAACATTACGAATGTACGTTGTGGACAGTTGGGAAAGTAGGTCTCACGGGAAGCGTGCAAGGGATAAGTCCCTGCAGCCGCACTATCCTCTGTGCCGTCGGTGGCTCAGCTGGATATAGCGTTTGCCATGTAAACAGCAGATCCCGCGTTCGAGTCCCGGTCGGACACACATTTTCAGCTGTTTCCACTGATGTATATCAACAACACCTGTCGGCAGCTAAGGGTTTCGATTTCATTACCATTTCATTGTAGAGAAGCTGCACGGTCATCAATTGTGTCTGTTCTTTCGGCAACAGATACCATCTTCATATAGTTAAAGGCTACACTGCCATTGACCTTCTTCTGTGCGAATGCGCACGCGTTTCCCGAACTCTTACGGGACACGTCAGCTTAGTCTGGCGCGAGTAGTGAGTGAATGGGCAAATATCTATTAGGAACACTACGAATGTAGATTGTGGACAGTTGGGAATGTGGGTCTCACGGGAAGCGTGCAAGGGAAAAGTCCCTACAGTCGCACTATCCCCTATGCCATCGGTGGATCAGATGGATCGAACGTCTGCCATGTAAGCAGGAGATCCCGGGTTCGAGTCCCAGTCGGGACACACATTTTCAGCTGTGCACATTGATGTATATCAACAACACCTGTCGGCAGCTAAGGGTTTCGATTTCATTATCATTTAACTGTCAGACACTTCATAGGTAGTAAATACAGCACTCATTAAATTTGCCCATAGCTGTGCATTACACTCAAGATCTCTTTTAACGAACTTAATTTTTGCCTCTACCGACATTCCTCTCACAAAACCGTGCTTACATGTGGCAATAAAATCAACTAGATGGTTTTTTCCATCATTTGCAAAACACTTTGTCGTTCCTGAATTAACGCACGGGACACCTATCACAGTAGTAGCCTGATTTGCTGCTAAAGAATTTAATTCTGCCCGTACATCTTTAATCTGCTGTTCACGCTGGACAGGTTCTTTATTTAACCCCAATTCAAAATGTTCTCTATTTTCAAGCACCTCCATTTTACATTCTACTACTCTATCTAATAAATTGTTAACCGATTTAGTGGTCACTTCCTCAAGAGTACTTTGCTTCAGCATACGATTTTTAACATGACCTTTCAGCTCATCCTGTATCTTTTCCAGCTTGTCGCCTAAATCTTTTTCTACTGTATCGACTCTGTTGTTAACCAGGCCAACCTCCCACGTCTGGCCTTGTAACTTAAAACTCTGAATCAACCATCCCTTTGTGGGGCGGCGGGTGGAATAATTGTTAATATAAAATGTTTAATGTTTTGTTTTTCCCGGCCAATATGCACCATATGTGGGGCGGCGGGTGGAATTAATGTTGTTATTTAAATGTAGAGTGTAATGTAGAAAAGATGAATTTCCCGGCCGATTAACACCATATGTGGTACGGAGGGTGGAATTATTGTTATAAAAATGTTCCTATTATTTATTTATTGCTGTGGTTTGCCGTTCTCAACACTGGTTCTCTAACTACAATATTGTCAACCAGAAAGTGATTAGCAAAACGTGAATCCTGTAATTAGAATTCCTAGTGCCCACTTCATCTGAGAAATACATTTATAGCTACAGCTTATAGCTCTGAGGAATTAGGAGATTGTCTGGGATTCATAATCAAAAACGATTCTCTCTAAAATGTTCACTATATTCTGAAAGTCACAGAGCAAAAAGAATCCACACAATCCAACTACCAGAGCAGTTCAGAGTCTAATGCGCTGATGCAACTATAACTGTTCAAATTAAATGTTTAAGTGAATGCTCGCCATAATTTGATGAAAATGCTCATCAAACGCCACGCTAAATAATGGTAGAATGTCTGTCCCGCTGTGGCACGTGAAAATACGACATACGCAAACTGAAGATAGATCATTAAAGTCATCCCAGAATTAACACTTCACTCGAAAACGATTTCATGGTTATGCGTATCCCGAGTAACTTATTACGGCATCCGAGGCTGTTTATAGCAATGATACCGACGCGACGCGACTCCCGGCACAGGTGGTGTGCTATTCAGCGTCTGGAGCGAACTGGGGCCTTTTTCTCTCGCGCAGCGTTCTTATATACAGGGTTATTACAAATGATTGAAGCGATTTCACAGCTCTACAATAACTTTATTATTTGAGATATTTTCCCAATGCTTTGCGCATACATACAAAAACTCAAAAAGTTTTTTTAGGCATTCACAAATGTTCGATATGTGCCCCTTTAGTGATTCGGCAGACATAAAGCTGATAATCAAGTTCCTCCCACACTCGGCGCAGCATGTCCCCATCAATGAGTTCGAAAGCATCGTTGATGCGAGCTCGCAGTTCTGGCATGTTTCTTGGTAGAGGAGGTTTAAACACTGAATCTTTCACATAACCCCACAGAAAGAAATCGCATGGGGTTAAGTCGGGAGAGCGTGGAGGCCATGACATGAATTGCTGATCGTGATCTCCACCACGACCGATCCATCGGTTTTCCAATCTCCTGTTTAAGAAATGCCGAACATCATGATGGAAGTGCGGTGGAGCACCATCCTGTTGAAAGATGAAGCCAGCGCTGTCGGTCTCCAGTTGTGGCATGAGACAATTTTCCAGCATGTCCAGATACACGTGTCGTGTAACGTTTTTTTCGCAGAAGAAAAAGGGGCCGTAAACTTTAAACCGTGAGATTGCACAAAACACGTTAACTTTTGGTGAACTGCGAATTTGCTGAACGAATGTGTGAGGATTCTCTACCGCCCAGATTCGCACATTGTGTCTGTTCACTTCACCATTAAGAAAAAATGTTGCTTCATCACTGAAAACAAGTTTCGCACTGAACGCATCCTCTTCCATGAGCTGTTGCAAGCGCGCCGAAAATTCAAAGCGTTTGACTTTGTCATCGGGTGTCAGGGCTTGTAGCAATTGTAAAAGGTAAGGCTTCTACTTTAGCCTTTTCCGTAAGATTTTCCAAACCGTCGGCTGTGGTACGTTTAGCTCCCTGCTTGCTTTATTCGTCGACTTCCGCGGGCTACGCGTGAAACTTGCCCGCACGCGTTCAACCGTTTCTTCGCTCACTGCAGGCCGCCCCTTTGTTTTCCCCTTACAGAGGCATCCAGAAGCTTTAAACTGCGCATACCATCGCAGAATGGAGTTAGCAGTTGGTGGATCTTTGTTGAACTTCGTCCTGAAGTGTCGTTGCACTGTTATGACTGACTGATGTGAGTGCATTTCAAGCACGACATACGCTTTCTCGGCTCCTGTCGCCATTTTGTCTCACTGCGCTCTCGAGCGCTCTGGCGGCAGAAACCAGAAGTACGGCTTCAGCCGAACAAAACTTTATGAGTTTTTCTACGTATCTGTAGTGTGTCGTGACCATATGTCAATGAATGGAGCTACAGTGAATTTATGAAATCGCTTCAATCATTTGTAATAGCCCTGTATAAAGCCGCGGTGCGGACGGCTAAGGGAACGCCTGATCAATTCCGTTCTCCCGACTAGCCGCTAGGCTAGTAATGCACCACTTTAAGTTATTGAATAAATCATCGCTTCCTTTGCTGATGGTCTATGAAGCTCTCAATTTAAATGTGCAATCAGCACACAGGTAAGTAATCATAATAAAAGTCTGACGTGGCTAAGTCAAATATTTTGGGCGAGAGAATTAATTCAATTACACTACACGCAGTAGACAAGCTCTGAACTTGCCCTTTGGAGATACGCTATCACTATAATTTTATAGTTATTCAGTTGAAACTTCTCACATCTTTATGATTATAGCGGATCTCCCTTCTACTTAAACTTAAGCATCCTAGACTTATTTACTCGCTACTTAAACTATCTTGCTTCCTTAATTTTTTTGGACAAAAACCAGAAAATCATGAATTTCAACTAAAATTTTAATTTGTGAGATCCAGAATACTGTTTCTACTAAATTATTATGCAAAAGGAATATAAATACAAATTTTTAAGTTTGTAGCTCTTTTCTGTCGCGCCAATGATTTTTACAGAAAAATGTCCAAATTTCGAAAATGGTTAAAGTTATTGAACTTACATTCAACACATATTGATTTAATATTACTCCTGACATGCTAGAAACGTTTCAGGTTATTTACTTGATTTTTAAAGTATTGCGCAACATTTATGACGTCAGAGCTAGTTATAGCGGACTAGGCTAGCACACAATGGGAAGACTGATGTGAATTTTATACGGCGTGAGTAGGATCCTTCCCTACACCTTCTATATGAGATCTAATTTTGTCCACCTCAGACTTTCCACCTTCTGCTACCCTTGTCTCTACACTCTCAGGTTTTGTAGCCACTGAACTTAGCTCTGTAACCAGCGCCCCCATACTCAACTGCATTTCCAGCAAAATTTTCATTAATTGTGTGGATGTAGCGTCTGAAAGCTTGCTTCCCCTCTGTGATTTTACACTATCTGCCCCACTAATGTCGTCCCTATCAACATCACCACGTGCACGTTTTGGACTAATTGGCCCACTAAAATTGTCTGAACTACACATGCTAGGTGATTGCTGAATCGCTGGGAGCTCACTCACTGACGGTAGCCCTGCGGGTTCACACGTATTAACGCTATCGGCACAAGTACTTAACTCGTCGGTCATGCTGGTTCCTTCTGCTGTGCTGCTGGTGCCGAACGTGTAGATGCTGCCAATGCCGATGCTAACGCTGATGGACGAAGTCGCCGCAGTTGGCCCGCGCTACCCATTCCCGTCATCAATCCCCGCTGCTGCTAGCCACTGCAGACTCGAACTCAATACGCGTCTGCATAGCCTTCTTCTTCTTTCTTGAAGTTCCGCAACTAACTTCCCCACAGTTAACTTTTACAACCAATTCTCATGCAGTTAACTGCTGCAAAATCTTATGCTCAGAGCCCCCACTCGAACTACCTATCTTGTAATAGGTTTGGGACCTGGATCCACAGAATATGGTAAAGTATTAGAACGACAGTTGCAATTCTAAATGGATTAAATTCATATCCCCGACGAGCAAACCCCAATTATGACAGCACCTAAAGGTTGCTGCTTGAGTAGTTGCTCTTTTAAACAGCATCCTTTACTAGCAAACCAATTGTGTCTTTACCTGCAGTTACTCGTACTTTAGGTACCTGGACTATTCACGGCTCTGTTTAAAAAGAATAGCTCCATGTAGTCATAGGCTTGAGCTTCGCACGTCTGCTTTCATGCCCTGTAGCTAATTAGCTGTCAATAGTAACCTGCAGCTGTGATCCTGCAGTCAAATAGTCTATGCATTGACTAGAACTATGCGCTAATAAAATACTCGGAAATGGAGGACACAAATTAAATTAATAATATAATTATAAAAGTCCTATTCTAACATCTGTAACTGATGTAAACGACGAAGAATTATGTTGAATACTGCTTAGTCAAGGCAGGGCATCTTAAACGGGAAGTGGTCCTACGATATTTAATTAAAATACAGACATGAAACTTCCTGGCAGATTAAAATTGTGTGCCGGACCGAGACTCGAACTCGGGACCTTTGCCTTTCGCGGGCAAGTGCTCTACCATCTGAGCTGTGCTCTACCATCTGAGCTACGCAAGCACGACTCACGCCCCGTAGAGCACTTGCCCGCGAAAGGCAAAAGTCCCGAGTTCCAGTCTCGGTCCGGCACACAGTTTTAATCTGCCAGAAAGTTTCACATCAGCGCACACACCGCTGCAGAATGAAAATCTCATTCTAAAATACAGACAGATAATACAGTTATCAAGTGCAGCAAAGTAACATTGAAAGCATTTCGAGAATGGTGGCAAAAATACCCAAGCTAAATAGTCATGAAATATACACAAAAACTAAGTTCATTTCGTAATCACAGTACACGAAATATTCACCAGCTCAAAACAGTTCAGAGTTCAATATGATAATTTACAAATTAACACACGCGATACAAAGATGAATAACTATTACTCTATCTTCAGATCCATGATATAAGTAGAAAAAGTTAAGAGTCCTACTAAAGAGCACATTAAGACCTCTCGAAATATAAAGTCCCTTCAAAAGTTAGAGTATTGTAGCAGCCATTCACTGCGCAGAATCAAGCACCTATACATCTGAATCACACACGTTAGTATAGGTAGGTCTGCCTTCTTCTAGCACTCGACATAAGGTGTCTTCCCTCGAAAAATCCGTCTCCACTTGACTCTCGTAGTGTTCTGCTACTGACTGCTTTCCCATTGCCTGGAAGCCGTCCTTACCAAACGTTCATTGTTTTAAGTACTGCAGGCATGATTTGACTCAACGTGACCACTTTCTGGATTAAACTAATACGTTAAAACAATATTTAAGTAACAAATTGTTATAAACATTTCCTCAAACTCAGACCATTCACAATAAATATAAAGAAAGGTTTGTTTATCAATAAATAATCCAGTATCCTCGCACAACTGTGTTCATGATAAATAACAACAGACTGTCGCTAAATATTGTTTAAACAATTATTTAGGCTTGCTTATCAGAAGCGTCTTTTGGCACTCTTTACAATGTTGTTGTCAGCTAGCAGATGCGACTGACCACTTCATATAACCATGATTTCGTATTATCAACTGTAAGTAAAATTTCAGTAAAGTTTACTGGCAAAATAGTAAACATTTCTGGCTCTGGCTCTGAGCACTGTGGGACTTAACATCTATGGTCATCAGTCCCCTAGTAAACATTTCATCAAATAAGTACGTAAGTATGACAACATATGAGGCATTCATGATGCGTTCATTTTCTGTGTAATTGTGGAGAATATGATGTTCTGACAGTCGTTTGTGTAATGAAAAGATATAAAAACGTAATAAAACAAGAAATAAAATAGATACAGATATGTAGCATTCAGAGATGGTAGCTATGTTACAATGCTATCACCTGAAATACCGTATGTTGAAATAGCGTGAAGCATTTAAAAGTTCTTAATGCAGTGGTTCATTTGAACGATGTATATTTGTAGTGAAATTTTTACTTCTGTAGTATTAACGATACTGAAACATTACTGATTCATTGTATGCGCCTCATTTTTCTGAGGCTGTAGATGTATTCTGATATGCTTTAATACTTAACTGTAAATTATTACAGATTCTCAAAGAGCTGCTTCAGTTTGTCTGATGCTCCGCTTCTTTTGGTACATCTCCTACACAAACGCCATGCTAGCAATAGGCGTCCAAATTCCTGGCTTTGTGATTTATCCATTTCTGGTGACGCTGCTGCTGGCTGTACCGGTTGCTGTGGTTTGCCCAGCTGCGGCACTTTGGCTGAGGCGGCCACGCTGCGTGTTGTGGTTGGCAGGAGAGCCAACACCGTGTTACTAGAGGAAGCTGAAAGGCACGCGTTTTAGCTCACGCAGGCTGGCGTGAGGTCTGGAACAGGATAAGGAAATTAGACTTTAGAAAAAACGGACGTAGCTGGTGGAATACTTAACTTTTATCCATTAATGGTGAACGTCGCTCTGGACGGTACATTATTCACAGTATCAATAGTAACCGGTAATGGCGCCTTGCTAGGTCGTAGCAAATGACGTAGCTGAAGGATATGCTAACTATCGTCTCGGCAAATGAGAGCGTATTTTGTCAGTGAACCATCGCTAGCAAAGTCGGTTGTACAACTGGGGCGAGTGCTAGGAAGTCTCTCTAGGCCTGCCGTGTGGCGCACTGATAGTGGCGACACGCGGGTCCGACGTATACTAACGGACCGCGACCGATTTAAAGGCTACCACCTAGCAAGTGTGGTGTCTGGCGGTGACACCACATTGCGCCCTGAGCCGCAGGCCCCCACACCCAAGTTCACCTTACCTTCTACCAATTCGAGATGGCCAAATCGCTCGCCCACATCCGCGTAACGTTAAAACATTATTAATTTTTTGGTGCTGCGGTTTTTGTTTCCAAGAGTGCACTTCGTAATTTTTACTGTACGACCTACGTGGTTGTACCAGTGGTCAGCAATAACCAAACGAACCTAGCAAATGCATCTAAACAAACAAGGATGAACTTATTTGCCGCCTTGGAGCTGGTCAACGTTCCTCTGAAATCAATATACATTCTTTGTAAGCGCCTATTCTCGGTTTTCGTCGCAAGATACCCTGTCTTTGGCCGGCCGAAGTAGCCGTGCGGTTAAAGGCGCTGCAGTCTGGAACCGCAAGACCGCTACGGTCGCAGGTTCGAATCCTGCCTCGGGCATGGATGTTTGTGATGTCCTTAGGTTAGTTAGGTTTAACTAGTTCTAAGTTCTAGGGGACTAATGACCTCAGCAGTTGAGTCCCATAGTGCTCAGAGCCATTTGAACCATTTGAACCCTGTCTTTCTGTTCGTATGAGGTGTTCTGACAACGCAACCCTCGCAACTAGCTACTTTACATCTACATAGATACTCCGAAAGCTGCAGTACGGTGCGTGGCGGAGGGCGCACTGTGCCACTACTTGTCATTTCCTTTCCTGTTCCAGTGTAAGGGAAAAACGAGTGTATTTATGTCTCGGTATGAACTCTATTATTTAATATCTTATCTTCGCGGTCCTTACGCGCAGTGTATGTTGGCTGCAGGAGAATCGTTCGGCAATCAGCTTCAGATGCAGGTTCTCTAAAGATTCTCAATAATGTTTCTCGAAAAGATCGTCGCCTTCCCTCCATGGATTGCCATTTGAGTTCCTAAGACATCTCCGTAACACTTACATGTTGTTCGAACCTGCCTCTGAGCTGCTTCTGCGTCTTCCTTCAATCCGACCTGGCACGGATCCCAAACACTCGAGCAGCAATCAAGAATAGGTCACACCAGCGTCCCATATACGTCTGCTTTATAGGTGAACCACTCTTTCCTAAAATGTAAGCCTCAGACCAACTTAGCTGTTTTACATACGACCAGAATTTTGTAGGATTCCCTGCGAGAATTTTTGCTACTGTGTCACGGTGGTACTTGTACGCTTCGCCCATAGATCTTCTCACAGAGGCACGAATCTCTACTGACCTTCGCTTGCCGTCATTTATGCGTTCCCTTTTGAATAGAGTGCAACAGCCTCTGTCTCCTCAGCATCCGCCGGATTTAGTTATTAAACCATGGTGGGTCTTTTCCATCCTTTATCCACTTACTAGGCACATAACTCTCCAGACCATGATTTACAATCTACTTAAACTTTGCCCATAATTCGTCTACATCCATCTGACTGGAACTAAGCGATGATAATTCACAGTCTAAGTGTAATGTTAATAACAGTTTATCTGCTCTATCTAGCAGAAGCCTTCTTGACTGATTTATTAACTTTCGTAATCATAGTCTCTATAATGACATCGTGAACGCTAATCCCCGTTCCTACACTGACATTGTCGATAAGGTCTGGCTTATCTGTAGCTACAAGTTCCCAACTATTTCCATTGCGTGTGTACTACCGAGCTAGCTGCTCAACATAATTTTCAGAAAACATGTTCAAAAATATTTTGCATGTCTGTCTGTCTGTACACCCCACAATGAATCCATGGACACCCCAGTCTATACTCAGCAGCTTAAAGTCGGCTCCAACCAGTATTGCATGATCTGGATATTTACGCGCTATTGACCGTAGTTCTTCGAATTACTCTAGAACTGTCACAGCAGAATCGGGTGGGTAGTAAAAACATTCAACGATTAACTTTGTTTCAGCTACACTGTTATACGCGAGTAGATGACTTCACTGGTACACTCAACTTCGACCTCACAGAGACAATTTATTTGTCAACTGCAATGAACAGCCGGTCGCTGTGGCCGAGCGGTTCTAGGCGCTTCAGTTCGGAACCGCGCGACTGCTACGGTCGCAGGTTCGAATCCTGCCTCGGGCATGGATGTGTGTGATGTCCTTAGGTTAGTTAGGTTTAAGTAGTTATAAGTCTAGGGGACTGGTGACCTCAGATGTTAAGTCCCACAGTGCTTAGAGCCATTTGAACCATTTGCAATAAACACTCCCTCTCCTATGACCTCTAACCTGCCGCCACATCTCGGATGAGGCCCCCTAGCGGACATACCGAGGGCACACTGGCTTTCTTTCCAGCACTGAACCCTGTCTGCCTAAGAGGCTCCATAACGCGCCTAACATTGAAGCTGCCAATAACTAGTAAATCCCTCCTTCCGTGTGCCTTCTAAGATCCTGCTGAAGGAGCGGCCACCTGTCCACTCACAGGGTGAATGGGCGAGGCCCGGCGACCTGTCTCCACATTGGCCCTCCGCCTCGAGCGACGAGAACGCGTTTCCCCATCCACTCACCACTGCGTCGGGTGGACTAGGAGGTCCCTCGGAAGCAGAGCCCGTGGGCAAAACAAGTGACACCAGAGGTGTTCCGTGCAACGCGCCAGATTCTCCGCCACAGCTACACCCCGAGGCAGCAGCCTGAAGGTGACTGACCGTAGCCAAAAGCGCATTCAACTGTTCGCTAGCTGCGGCCAGCTCCTCCTGCGTCTGCACACAGCATGCACGCATCCTATCCATCATAGCAGGACTAACTGAAGACGGGAACTATAAAAGCAGACGATCCTCAATATGCAACTTGCTACCCTCCTGACGTGTCACCAATGGACGCTGAAGCGTTAATGAGCTTTGTAGCTGGCTGCCCAGTGAGCAACTATTGCGCTACAGACTGAATGAATTTACACTTACAAACCTTTTAAACAGAGAAGCGTGCACGAAATTTAGTAAATATACTACGTTTAAAACACAGGAAAAGGTAAACACTTAACTTGCCGCTCTGTAGACGTGTATCAGTTGAGAGCTGGAGCCTTACTCTGTTTCGTATCTCTGTCAGTACCTGGCCATATAAACTGTTTTCTAATTTTTTCTATAGTTTTAAAATCTCCTAGATGACCCACAACCAGAGACTCATGGAAGTACTTTGCGGGCTTTCAAAAAATTTAAAGGTGGCCCTCAACTACGTACCCTCAGACTCAGAGTTGAAATATTAAAAATTTTGGCTGGTTTCGTTGTCTAGGGGCTGGGATATGTAGTTGCCCCTTTACAAGCCAAATACTGCTGAGTCTGCAGTATACAATATGAATATACACATGAATTGAATGGTCGAAAGTTCCTATCACTTGGCAATTGCGAATTTTGAATTTAACATAGAAATTTATAAATGAAAGATTGCAATTAAATAAAATCTGCAAGTACTATTTTAACGACTTTAAATGATGAGTACGATAGCAGAAGAACCTTTAAGAATGCCATTTATTACTGTCAAATACTTATTGGTGGCGATGGACCAGCAATTAAATAAAATGTAAGTTGAATAACAGGGAAACAATAGATTCCTAGTTCACGTAATTAGTTTTGATTAACAACATAGCTCGCGAGATGTTCACTTCTAAACGCATACTACGTCATCACTGCAGAAGCCATGGAAATCTCACAAGTGCACAAGTCGGCGCTCCCGCGACCACGCGCAAACTGCTCACCACTCTCCCAAGTATTTCGCCTTCCCGTCCAGCACTCCCCGTGTCCTGCCGGCCGGCCGTCGCTCCGTCCTCCCTTCCATCCAGTCTCTCCATTGACTTCGGTAGTCGCGTACTGTTGTAACGAGCGCTGTGATTGGCTAGAATGCTCTCGCCATGCCTCCAAGTCAATGCGCACTCACAAATTTATTGAAACACATAAAAAATACTGAATTCACATTTACATAACTTGAAATTAATATATAAACAGATTAAATAAACATATATCAAAGGAACAGAAACAAAAGTAGGCCAGTAGCCTAATGCCTCTGTGCTTTCTAAAACACAGTAAATATTTAACTAATTTCTTCATGAATAGTATATATCGGGTATAAACAAAGACATACACGAATAAATATATTTATAAGCATGCTGCTACCGTTTTTTGTGTAACTGTGGAGTACTTATGCCCTGACGCGATCAATAATAATTGGCCACTTTGACCTCTAATAACTTATGTACTATTCAAGTTACATGCCTGTAATTCATTCCAATTTAGATTTACACTAATAGTTTTCCAAAGACACGTCGATAGACAAAATCGGATGAACTGTTTAGATTTTAGAAAATTCGTTGCTGAGTGTTACTAGCATAATTTAGTCAGATACTAAGCTTTAAACTAATAAAGACATTGAAAATCTGATTACACCATCAGAATCGTCGTGCAAATAATGGTAATGTACATGTTTCTTTTTAAGGTATCATGATTCCTCTGGCTATTATTAATTTCTACATGAACGGTGAAATGTTTGCCATTATGGTTTCACGAAGTCAGCCATCTTTGGCACTCACGGCATACAGATCTCCTTCACCGACACAAAGCCCATTCCTCGACACAGCGTCAACATGGAATTCCCAGCCACGCGGTTGGCCTGGACCACACGCTGGGGCTACCCCTCTTGCTCTGGCTAACGTTCGGCACCACGCGGATGGTGACGAGCCCCAGCTTGCCGAGCGGCCCCTGCGGTCACGCCAGCTCCGAACTTAGAAAATTTTCAGGGCGCCACAACTCGCCAGTTACCTTATAACTTGAATAACAATGGGATCAACTCTCTGTGTACGATGACCTTCAGTTCCCCTCTACTCCGTGTCTCAAAGCAAACTATCTCTTACAGGATACTTTCCCTTGATGGGCTTTTGTAACGGTAACACCAACCACTTTAAACGACAATAGATGCTAACGTTATACCTCGGCGAGGAATTTTTGAAAAGTTGTGACTGTGAGATGACCTAATGGAAACAGAACGATCAAACTGGGATTCGTTTCCGAAACACTCCAGCAGAGCATAACTAACAGTAAACAAGTGGGTGAGGGAACAGACGTTCTCCCAGTACAAAAGCAAGTTGTAACATTAAATATTATTATCGGTTGCCAACCTAATTAGGCATTTTTGTGGCAAGCAATATAATACAGCAGACGACAGTGCTAAGGCTAACCTAACCCTACTTGACACACACACACACTAAACTCTTTCCTTATATATGTTCACAATACAACACAGTAACCTAATCTTGCAGATAAATGTGCTACTAACTAGTACGTCAGACAAACAAATGGCCAATGAGATAGTAAGCAGTAACACATACCCCTCCACAACATGTACCTTAAATGAACTAGAACCAATTACCAACACACGTGAAAGTAGTAGTAATACTAAACAGGAAAGAACGTGAAATGATTCTGATTTAAATCGGGGAGTCTGTTAATGATCATACTCTGTAACATCAATGCTTAGTATAGTGTCTCTATGCTTGTGCATTAAACAACTTGCATTAGAATAGCTAACGGAGTAAATATTTCTGCTCTAAGTTCGGTTTGAAGCACTTAAACAGAATGCAAATCTAACTACACTGGCTTTGAAGGAGCCTTTGCTTCGCTTCATTATTAATAATGTAAAGCACAACAAACTATAACAAATGTGTTTTGATAAGCAGTCTTTTAACCTACTCAAAATATAGTTGGCTGTGCAAATGCCAGCACAACATTAAATTCAAGATCAAACACTTTCTCATGAAATAAACACTGATAAAACTTCGTAATCCTGACAAAAATTCATAAATGCAACAATTAAAGATTAACTTTACTCTTGTCAGGCAGTTTTTCAAGTAAGGCAAATTGTTTAAGAAAATAACTGCAGATTGATTTAAAATTGCTCTGGAAAAGGAGTATTCACAAACTATAAAACTGAACTTTTAACACTATAACTCCACACATTAGAAAGAAATCACAACTATTTTTACAGCTGCCGAATAAGTCTTTCCATAACAAATTTGGACACTCGGAATTAAATTCACTAGTATAGGATTCCTGTCCAGGTTTATGATTTGGGATAATCACTGGCATAAGATAAAGTTTTTAGCAACACCACGATTATTATTAAAATCAACCAAATTTCACAAATACCTGGTCCATTTACAGAGTGCTAAATATAAACAGTTTACTGGAAAGCTGGTGGCAGTGGTGGCGCAATTTCCAGTGGCTGGTAATATGGCGGCGATGCAGTCATGGCAGTACTATTGGCCTCCCCCCGTTACCGATCTTCTTGGCGTCGGAATTATGTTTTTATTGGGTCAAAACCATGCCACGATAATAGTATCACCAAATGCAGTATCCGAGGGCTATAAGTACTGTTTTTAAGCTCTTCTGGCCTCAGAACTCCAAGAATATGAGCCACAATGATCCGCCGCTGCTAGCGAGCTGTTAACCACAACAGTGATCAGCACAGAGTCCTCTCCCGTCACAAACGACGAGTTGCCACTTTCGAGCCAGCCACATCTTTTCCTCTCCGCCAGGCTACTTCCGTAGCTGCGGGGCTTCCCCACATCTTTTACGTTCAACCCTACGTTCCCTAACTATGGACCAAGTCATTTACTGTACATTATACGTATAACAATCATTCCAGTAGTTATTTAAATCCACAAGCATTATTTAAACAACGTCGTTCAAAAGTTCACATAACTCAAAGAATTTCCATGCTAGCTACAACAGTCTACACAAGCAACACTACAAATTGAAATAGAAATATCGATAGAGATACAAAATAGATCGAAAATAGGTGTTACACCTTCCTTTAATCTCCGTAATCTGCCTGTCTCATCTTGGAATTCAGCTATGTCTCGGGATAGGTGTGGTACCTGAGTAAGTGTAGAATTTACTAGATAAGTCGAATCGTTTTCTTCCCTTTGACGGTCATTGCTCTCCTCATCATCGCCGAACATCCGACTCAGCTCATCAGCGACCACATTTTCAGTTCCCTTAAAATTAATCACGACGACTATGAAGGCTAAAATTCATGTAGCCGTCTGGCAAATACGTCCTGTTTTCCTTGGTCGAGCTAGCACCCGACTGAGGGCCACATTGTCAGTCTCCATGGTGAAATGCCAGTGTTCGAGATAAAATTTAAATTGTTCAGTTCTAAACAAGACTGCTAGCGCCTCTATAGTTGAATCCCTGACATTTGCAGTGGGCTGGGCGCAGCAGCTTCACGCGGCTGACTCAACCAGTAACATAACGCAATTTCGTAAACGTCTCTATGACAACACCTCAGTATTGTCACGGCTCTGTAGACGGCTACTGTTTCTGTCTGCAGCCGTTATTGCCTCGCAGTTGACTGCTGGCAACAGTACTGCGAGCTGTCAGGGACATTCTTACGTCGTCTCGACTATAGTTCGTAAATGGAAGATCTCGTTTCAAACAGATTTAACGCACGTGAGTCACATGCAATACCTCAAATTCCGGCTTCTTGGTCTTGTAATAAAACCATTCTTATTCCTAGGACCAAGGCGTCCATTTCTAATATGAAGTCGGCATTAAAATCCGGTAAGGTATCACTGGAGCTGATCGTAAGGCTTCCTTCAGAGCCAAAAAGGAGACTTCCTCGAAAGGACCCAGACAAACTATCTCAATAAATCACCTACGCCAATAAACCTAGCCATTTATTAACATTGAGTGGCTGAGGGAACTGCTTAATCACTTGCATCTGCTCTGGATCGATCCACATTCACTCACCCTACACCACATGCCCTAAAAATATCATAGAGGAGCAGACAACCACCAACTTCCATCGGTTAACGGTGAGCCCCGCCCATCTTAAAAGTTTGCCCTCAGATGTTGGATATGCTCGTAAGTGGAACTAGTGTATATCACCAGACTATCACGATAATAATACACATATTTAAATTTGATGTCAGAGAAGTCAGTGCACATAGGACAGCAGCTGCCGTTGCTCATCCAAAAGGCACACAATTGAATTTGAATAGGTTCCAATCCGTGCTGAATGTGGTGACTGGCCTCAAATCTTACTTATATACCTGATTCAAATTTAAGGTTGTAAGCACTTTCACTTCCTTTGAAAGGGTACAGTACCGCCCAACATTGAAAATAGGTACAACATACTTCATTATTTTTGTCAGAACAACACATTTTTTTTGTAAAATTAACTCAATTTCAATTAATACAGTGAAGCCGGATACCAGTGTGGGAAAGAATGACAATTTATTTATTTAATTGATCACATGTGCACTCCCACAAAATAAATCCCTACATCCAGTTTGGTGAGATCTGTGAAATGAATGAATGTATGGTCGTCTGCTAACCGCAGATAGTGAATGTGAATATATGATCATCTTTGAGTCGATCCTTTGGCCACCTTTGGTGGGACCAAAGAGATGAAATTTACCAGAGCTTTGAGCGCCTGAAATGTGGCTGACCAATACGATAGCAAGGTGCTTCCCCCACCTCGACAGAGATGGGAGAGGACCTAGAGAACGGCCATGTCTCGGCACTCTGCCGCTGGATCTTGTGCTGTTAAGACCTGTTTTAGTTGTGCTCCGTAATGACGAAAGAGTGGAGACATGGTATGCATGTGGAATATTTAAGAGTAGTTTGAAATAATAATTTCTCTATTTCAGGAACTTTTGTGGGGAGAATTAAATGTCAGGCAGGTAATATTAAAGGGATTGTAGTAATCTTCGGAAGTGACCAACGGTCACAATGAAACCACATGTAGCAATAAGTTGAAATACTTCCGTGTGCTTAAGTTAAGCTGAATTACTAGCGTGTGTACAATAAGTTGAAATATTTAAGAAATAGCGTGTGTACCATAAGTTGAAATATTTAAGAAATGGCGTGTGCAGGACTTGAAATTAGAGACGAGTACTTCCACGTGGTGAGTACTGTGTGAGTCTCAATCTGTGTATGAGACAAAGGATAAAGAGAAGTACTCGTCCATCAGTTGAGGACTCGTGTGTGTGATGTTCTTAATATTACTTTGCATGATATGATTCCGTGTGACGCTAGATTTAAACTCTGAGAGAGAATCAAGGTGAGTCGGCCGTCTATCCAGCAACGCCACTTGACTTGCATTGCACAGGAAGACGTGCATATATCTCCAGAGTTCACAGTAGGAAAGTAGAATTACGAAGTGGGGCAGTGTCGTGTGGAACTGGGATAAATATTAATTGAAGTGGGAAAGCTGAAAGAGATAATGTTGTGACCATTCTCTGTGTAGTATTTCATGTTGTAGTGTGGTGTATGTCATGTAATTTGGGTATGTGTGGTTTGCATAGGAGAGTAGCGAGATAGTTTCAAAAGATTAGTGGGTTATGCTTGCTCCTTCGGTACCGCTCGGTCTGGAGGAAAGTTTCGTGGTGATGATTGTGGGAGTCGAAGTGTGAGATATAATAAAAGATCCACCATCCTATCCAGAAAGTGCACAGTAGCGTTAAAATAATTACGAGACCATAATATAGAGATTCACCATTGTAAAGCCATGCCCACTGGGCGGAATTTCTCATGTGTTATTGTTGTAGGTTGTAGAATTTGTGTGTTTAGGTTAGAGAATTTATCGGAATAAATAAGATAGTGGAAAGAAAAAGATTGGTGGATTTTTCCTTCGAATTGTATGTTGCCATAATGTCCCGAATTTATAATGTGTGCGCCATTCATATCCAGTGCGGTGGCCACGTGTTGACAAAAGCCGTTAAATAAAAGACAAAAAGAAAATGTGGTATTGCCAGTGCCTAGTGTACAGTCAGAGTTCTGTAAATTACTGATAGTCAGATGCGTATTTCCGTTGCGTATTAATCATATAGGAGGATAACTTGTAACTTAAATTGTGAGTACGAGAGTTCATGTTACTCGATAAATTAAGAATGAATCCACTCGCTTGGCAGACCACTCATTTTGCAGGCCTGACTGCTTGATGCCACAGTATGAGCAAGGCATGTGGGTGCCTCTCACCTTAAATCACCTAAAGCAGGAGTACAAGTCCAGTAATGGCACCGATCTCAGTGTCACTTTCTTATTGAAATCATGATAATCTACTATCAGACGATACACTTCATTAGGCTTGGGTACCACCAATATGGGAGTAGCATCAGGTGATTTTGGTGGTCAGATAACGCTTTTATCCAGCATCGTTTCTACCTGGTCTTTCAGTATTTTCGTCCTAGGTGATAGGTGATAACCTGTATGGCGCCTTCTTAACAGGGATCTCATTAGGTAACTCAACACGATATTCAACCAAACTGGACAGCCCCAGAACCTTCTTCAAGACATCAGGAAACTCCATGCATACGCTTTTGGTTTTCTCCCTAAGGAAACCATCTAGGTGAGCCAGCTGTGTCTCCAACGCATCTGAGTTTCCTGCACTACTTTTTCCTCTGTAATATTTGTCATCGGTTACTGCCACAGCTCCTAACAGACCATGCTTACGAAACTTGAACTGCTCCCGAGGTCTAAATTTAAAGTAAAACTGTTGTTCTGACCTAGTGCACCATTACCAGCTTGGCAAAAAAATCAGCCCGTAAGATACATTCCATATCAAAATTTTCAAATACCCTCACCTTAATCTTCTAGGCATGCTTATCAGTCGCAACCTTAATTTATAAAACTCTCTTTACACGCAGATTCCATATATACGCGGTAACATATTTCTCTATATCCATTCCCAACTTCCTCCATTTACATCTGTCCGATGGTCCACCAAATATTGATAGCAAACGCCGAAATTGTGCAACTGCAGCCACTTGTTACCACAGTCACCATCAGCAGCACTTATCAGGGTGATAAGTAAACAAGCAGAGACAAATGTACATAAACTAATTCCGCAATTAGTGACAACCACCTCTTCAAGATACCTCTTAGCACAACACATTCGAGCATCCATTTAGTCTCTGAGTCAAAGGTTACATAATACACAGACTGCAAGACCTTGAACACAAGGATGAGCAATATAATACCGACGCAGCATAGGTTAATGTTCTACCAAGAAGATGAGCCCATAATATTGGCGAATGACAGTACCTTTTGCAAACTTTCCATTAATCTAGCGGCTGCATGGCGCCCCTTTCCACACAACCCCAGGTTCGTTCCGTCGCGTGGGGTAGCCACGTGGTCTTAGGCGGCTTGCCACGGTTAGCACGGCTACCCCCGTCGGAGGTACGAGTCCTCCCTCGGGCATGGGTGTGTGTATTGTCCTTAGCGTAAGTTAGCTTAAGTTAAATTACTTAGTGTGTGAGCCTAGGGACCGATGACCTCAGCAGTTTGGTCCCATAGGAACGTACCACAAATTTCTGTTCCGTCTCCGTGCATCCGTCCTCCCTCCTCAAAATCACGTATCTTCCTCCATTCAAAGTCTCCCTGTTCCAAAGATAATCCCTTTTCTCCTCAGAAGAGTTCCCCATACATAGGCAGGGCAGTCTAGTCAGTCCAGATCGGCAAGTGCCAACCGAAATCATCGTGCTACATCCTGTTGAAAGACATCATGGCCTCTATAACAGAATGTCGAACTGTTAACATCTTTGAATCTGATCACTAACATCTCTGCATTTTATGTGCAGTTTTGAGTCTTGCGCTTTGTCACTGATGTACAGTGTGAGTGGTCGACAGCTGGACAACAGCGATAGCCCCTGTTTCACAAGGAAGATCGCTGCAAGTTTCGCAACCGAAATATTAGTTAAGAAACGAAACTGAATTTACGACCACAGTTGTTATGTGAATAAACCTTAGTAAAGGTAAATAAGGCTTTAGTGGTAGACGTAATGTTTTAACTCATACAAGCTGAGGAGCACTACTTACAGAAGACAGAATTTTAGTAACAAAACCATTTTTAAAAAACAGAAGTAGCGGTTTTTTCTACAATTTTATTAATGCCAAGACGGGTTGAAGGTGTTCACGTATTTTTAATTTGCGCATTACGGTTGTATATTGGTTGTTATTGTGTTTATGTCGACAGAATTTAAATACTGCATCTGCCGTGTGGGATATAAGAATTTAGTTAGCTACCACGTTTCTGTAAGTCATATGTTTACGTTTAATTTGCTGTTAGGTGCACGCTGATTCTTTATCCTGTAGCTCTTTGTTTCGGCTTTCCGCACATACCCTGCACACTTTTATATACACTGGTATACTGTTCCAGCTCAGCTTCACTATGTTATTGACTCACGCATTTTTTAATGTCGGAAATTATAACTAATCACCAGATTTTCTTATATCTTCGGAAACTGCTTCTGAAGGCAGTTACTTTCTTAGATTTAAGTAAATACACGATTTAGAAAAACGTCGTAGCTAAGGAAATTTTTACATATCACACCGCAGCAGGAGCAATCAAAATGTAGTCTACATAAACACAATAACGGTGAATGTACAAAAACACAATAACGTTGCATGTATAACAGTATTGTCCCAACTATAGATATGGGAAATTGGCATAAATTAAGTTACAGTGGCTGTTGCCGAATTTTTTCTAATGATCAGTCGCGGATTTCTAATTTTTGCTCCCCTGGGCACACCGCCCCTCCAAAAATATATTTTACATAATAACTTTACAGCTTTAAATCACAATGAATGTGCTCTAAGCAGCTAATCAAAAATCACATTATAACGAAAAAATTTTAAAACTAATATGAAGAAATTAAAAAATCTTACCAGTCAGGAAAGTTTACATCTGGCTTTGATGGCAGCAGCAAACTCGGTAATTTCAGCTTCATAATTGAGACGGTTATGTTAGGAGGTCCAGCTTCGATGTGAAGAATGGATTAGGCGTTCAGTCTCTCGCCAGACAAGGCAGAACGTAGGTATGATTTCATCCTTTTAAGAGCCGAGAGCTCTGCTGAATAATTTGTAAGTGCTTTACACAGAAACATTCTAACAACAATGGATTGTAGCCGCTCCTTTCGCAGAAATTTACTCACTGCAACTGATACATCACTGATCTCACAAGATTTCAAAAGTACCGCGAAATGTACACATCCAGTTGGGAAGGAAGATTGTAAATTAGTTTCTTATGACGCTTGGAGTTCTGCTGCGCGTTCAGAAATAATATCTGGTGAACTACCCTTAAGTTTACTGAAAACTATGAAGGAGTCGAACAGTGTTTTATAACTGTATTTCCTCCTCAGTAATTCAGCGAACAAGTTGTCGAGTACTGGAAAAAATGTTTCGATTATAAATTTCTGCCTATCAGTCAGAACTGCAGTGTCCGCTTCTTCATCAACATGAAGTTTGCATTTCCCTGATATTTTATAGGTGTAATCTGTAATGAGACACCTTCCTCTAACATTACCTTTTTATATAGAAGTAGCCGATACCAGGATTAATCACGACTCTGATATAGGTGAACATCTCGGCTGTTTCACTGGAAGAATTTCATTTGATTCTGTGCACGATGTATTATATTTCAGGATCAAATGTATGAAAAGTACTAAAGTTTTTACAATCGATACAGTTTAAATTATTCTTCTTGTAGAAATATTTGAAATTACGAAATATCAGGCATACTTAAAATTCATATTATTAGCTGCACAATCTAACGTAAATTATTAAATTTATTTCTGGTCTCATTTATAAAATAACGATATAACTAGAAGATTCTTCTTTTGTCAAGAAAGTTTGTAAGTTCTTTTGTTTTGTAAACTCTTTGGAATATTGTGAGCATCGCAGAATGTTAGGCGTAGTGGGCAGGCCTCTGATGGAGCCAGACGTGTTTTTGATTGTGTCATTAATAAAGTAATTAGTGGTGTGATAAAAGTGGAAACTGAAAAGACGGGGTGGTTTGGAAAAATGTGACAAAGAAAAAAATTCAAGAATAATACAGGCAAATGGTCATAGTTATTTAGTCATCAAGAACCGACAACGTTATAAATGAAAATTTCAGCCGCACCACGCAATAACTGCAGGCAACAACAAAAGAAAATTAGGATAAGTAAAAAGTTTTTCTTTTGTGTATCTTACGCCTCGCGTAGCTTTGAAACTTATGCAGAGGCAGAGAAATTTAATGGTGATGTGTGGGAGGGTACGATTACAAATCGTAGTCCGCATCAGTCATACTCTCTATGGATTTATTTTCATAACTGTCGAACACGGCATGAATTGAGCTATAAACTCTACAAGTGATTTATATAATTGATGCACTATTTTAGTATCAATATCTACGCTTTGCAATTTTACGTTTTCACTATTAAATCTTTGAACCATATCCTTACAAACTTTCATCATGAATAGTGTTTTAGTCTACTGAGGTAATTCAGTAAAGCTGAAGCTTCATTTCGCACAAGTGATTTCTCACAGGTATTATTTTTAACGTGTGTGAGGACTTTCATAACGCTCTCCCAATTTTCTTTCGGTCCTACACACGCTTCCTCTCTAGCTGAATAATGTATTTTTGATAAACTTTCAACTGTTTTGCTTCCTGGTTTCACGAACTAAAGAAGTTGACCCTAGAGTTGTATAGAACGAGAGAAAAAATTATAAACATTTTGCAAAATGGCTCTGAGCACTATGAGACTTAACATCTATGGTCATCAGTCCCCTAGAACTTAGAACTACTTAAACCTAACTAACCTAAGGACAGCACACAACACCCAGTCATCACGAGGCAGAGAAAATCCCTGACCCCGCCGGGAATCGAACCCGGGAACCCGGGCGTGGGAAGCGAGAAAGCTACCGCACGACCACGGGCTGCGGACAAAAAAATGAATATGCTTCCTGGACTAAATTCAAAGAATGTGCTGCACTACGCAAATAATGCACTTTCGGATTTCGTGCTTCAATATGTGCGTACAAATCAGAGTAGGCTTCTGACAAGTTTCTGGCGTTATCTTATGACTGGCCTCCACAGTCAGGAATATCGATGGAATTTGTAGACAGGACTGTCAGTATGGCCTCAGCTAGGTTTTCAGACTTGTGTTCCGAGACTGGTAAAAACAGAAGGAAACGTTCAACAGGCTCACCATTCTCGTTCATATATCTTAATACGAAAGATAATTTATCAATATGGGAGTTATCCTTAGTAGAATCTACTATCAGAGAGAAATATTAGGTCTGTTTGATATCACTTATGACAATACTTTTTATTCGTTCAGAGCGCAGCTCTTAATAGAAATTGTTGAAAATAGATAACTTGTCTGTTCAAGCCTTCGATTTCCATATCGTTAAATGTGCTCTGCGAGAAAAAGATCGAACTCGGCTATAACTTCAAGAGACATCATAAATTTTTATGTAATTGATGTCCACGTATGGGAAGCCCACGACTTGTTAGCTTCTTCACTACTGCAAACACCTTTTCAACAGATTGCACCAGTATTTTTCTTCTGTATCAGCATATGACTTGAAATGGGTTTCTACCGTTCCAGTGATTTTTTCCTTGTAAAAAGTAATAATTCCAAATTTTTGTGTTCAAGTGAATTTTCATGATAAGATAAAATTTTAGAAACATTTCTCCAATCTGAAATACCAATAGCAGCAAACAAATTTAAATGAGCGTATGGCATAGTTGGCCGGGAGGCCCCGATTCGGGGAAGTTCGGCCGCCAAGTGCAAGTCTTATTTAATTCGACGCCACATGGGGCGACTTGCGCGCCGGTGATGAGGATGAAATGATGATGAAGACAACAAAAAACGCACTCCCCGAGCGGAGCAAACCTCCAACCCCGCCGGAAATCGAACCCGGCCCCGCTTACACGTGAGGCGAGCACATTACTACCCAGCTAAGCAGACGGACACCTCCGAACAATTTACATGGTACACAAACAATAGCACCGGTGCTACAGCAGTGTGCTACGTAATTAAGCAAAGTTGATTCACCATTGAAATAAATTTTTGTTCAGATATCACGTTTACTGCTTTTTGACCTTCGTGGATTAGAAACACCACCTTTACAATTCCGATTAATGCCACGGTATAAAATAATATTGATTGTTGATTCTTTAACACACCATTCCGCAGGATCAGCACTAACGAGCTTATTTCTTTCAAGGACATAGCCAAAGGGGTGGTCCTGGGGGTCGGGACTCCCATCACCTATGAAATTACAAACGACCTATTTTCTGTCTAGTGAAACTGAAAGAAATTTGGATTTTTCAGTCATACGACGAAAAGGGGATCGCGCTGCCTGTAGTACTTCCGATAATTTAAATCTATCAGTGGCCTTGTTGACTACAGCTCTCGCTCCCATATAGTTTAGCCAAGAGCAACTACTGCACATTGTTGGCCATACTTGAGCTCTGTTGTTGTTTTGTAAATCAGTTCAGTTCGTACTTACACACAGTTGAGTTTAATGTAAGTGCTGCCGTTTATTGCCTTTGTTCTGTGTGCTGTTGCAATAGTTTGCAATAGTTCCTAATTATAGGTAAGATGGTAACAAGAAAGAAGAGAAAAACCAGTTTTGACTTTTCCTCTAGCATTATGGTAAGTTAAAAATATGTATGTGCCACTATAATAGCCGGGCGGTGTGGCCGTGCGGTTCTGGGAGTTTCAGTCTGCAACCGCGTGACCGCTACGGTCGCAGGTTCGAATCCTGCCTCGGGCATGGATGTGTGTGATGTCCTTAAGTTAGTTAGGTTTAAGTAGTTCTAAGTTCTAGGGGACTGATGACCTCAGAAGTTAAGTCCCATAGTGCTCAGAGCCATTTTTTGCTACTATAATAGCCTAATTACCTATCTATAGCAATTCCATGTTAGCACTGGGTCCTTATTTGGAGGCTGGTACAACTCTGGGGGAGCAATATTTCAGTATTTCGCTTGGATTTGCCTTCATCGCCCAAAAATCGCATTGATCAACAAAAATATCGCCCAAACGGTGATAGTTGCAATTATTTTAAAAAATTTGCTCGAAATTCTATCATTACTAGCCCAAATGGCAAAATATCACACAATCTGGTCACACAGGTGGTTCTCAGTTATGAAAATCAGTTCCGATACGGTATTATTGGGAAGGGTTTATGGAGAGTGGATGGGATATATGGTGACAACACATTCTATAGTTTGTTCTTTTCTAAAAGATGTATTCAAGAGTTGCTCGAATTCGTCAGAGCCGAGTGCGTCCAGAATCCCCGCCCTCGCTCCCCCTCCCCTTTACCCTTTAATCCATAAACCATTTACGCTCCCGTAACATTATTATAATTGGTGCGTCGTGCATCCCGTAAACTCGAAAGGGTTCCAATGACAGTGTGGAAAGTCCTGTGACAGAAGTTGTCCATGAAACCATTCAAACTGGAGCTAGCGCAGAAGCTCAATGACGACTACAAAGACACGCGTTTTGAGTTTTGTTCTCAGTTGCAACAATTGAATCAGAATGGGGATGGCATTGTTGATCGCTTAATTTTTAGCGACGAAGCCACTTTTCACATTAATGGGAAAGTGAACAGACATAATTATCGAATCTCGGGTACAAAGCATCCATACGAATACATTGAATTTGAGTACGATTCCCCAAAGGTAAATGTTTTTTTGTGCCTTGGCACGTAGAAAATTGTACGAGCCATTCTTCTTCGCCGAGAGCACTGTCACTGGATATTCCTACTTGGACATGTTGCAGCAATGTCTGATGCCTCCAATGCAATTGGACTCTCCGTTCATCTTTCAGCAGGATGTGGCTCCACCCCATTTTCATCGTGAAGTTCGTGGGTACCTGAACACGGAGCTGCCACATCGATGGATCAGCCGTGCTACAGAAGGGGATAGCTATTTAATGAAATGGCCCCCCAGATCACCAGCTCTCACTCCGTGTGATTTTTTTCTGTTGTGACACATTCAAGATCTGGTGTATGTACGGCCTCTACCACGTGATGTAGCAGATCTCCGGGAGAGGATACGGGAAGTGACTGCCACAGTCGACGATACGATACCGGGACGGGTATGGCATGAATTCGATTACCGTATTGATGTCTGCCGGGTCACTCATGGTTCGCATATTTAATGTTTATAAAAAAACTTTCAGAGTTTCTCTTCAAAATGCAATATGTATTACATCTGTACAATGTTTAGTTATTGTGCAATAAATAATTGAAAGTGTTCCTAGACTTTATGTTCACCCTGTTTTATACGGACAGGATATGGCGGCACTCGACCGCGACCGTAATGAAACGAGAATCATAACTGTCTCAGGGGAGAGGAGTGGTGCAGGGGAATAAGCCCCGCCTCTCACTCTCAGGGCTACCATTCTACGTCCGCGAAAGCAGAACTGACATAATAGTCACAGGGGTTGCTGATTCCTTTTGTTGTGGTGAGAGTCACATCCGTATCCCTTTATGTACTGGGATTAGTCTATTCACTGATTTCAAAATAAGAAAAAGAAAACAAGCAATCTAAAACTCAAAGCAAGTTGAAGTACACAAATCGTTTGGCAGAGGCTACAGCGTAGCTGTTTGCTGCGGTTGGCAGTGGTAGTTCAGGCCCCACCTCTACCGGTATCTTACATAACAAACTCTCCACCTAAAACTGCTATGTGTCCGCATAATGCTTCCAGATCTTCTGCGGTTATCTTCAAACTGTGATGTTTTTAAGTTGTAGAAACAATTACATAAAAAATAATGTTTTCATTATTTTTGTAGCAGTACTTTTTTGAGTTGGGGAATAGATATTCATTTCTCAGGCAGACAGTATTTACTTTTAATGTTGGTTTGCGTAAGATTTCGACAATATTCTTAGTTCAGCGATGTTTACATTTGAAAACACGTAGCAATCGTCATTTTGGACGATGTATTTGTGCATGAAGATAGTTCCCTTGTGGAAAGGCGATATACCGTCTTTTCAAGTTTTGCAGCAAGAAAAATGTTCTACTGTGGAATGTCTTACTCCTAAGATCATTGGAACACTGAATCAATAGTCACAACTCTAACTTAATTGTAAATAAACGTCGTATAAGTGATAACGTATGTTGTAAATCACTGATGAGTTTATTAGCATCAAAGACTGTATAACCGTATTGTCATGGATAAACACAAACTCGTTTGTGACGTTGCATACATTACAATTCTAGTTGAAATAAATTTTAAGATTCCAAAACTGTAGCTCATACTATTGGTGTATACAGTCTTGTTTTATAAATAAAATTTGGTTGCTATGGTTTCAAGTTGACTGTTGCAATAATAATTTAAAAAGAAAATCTTGAGAACTTAATAAAATTGAAGAATTTTAATGAAGTGAAAGATACATCATTTGGGACTGAATCAAGGAACATGGGATGCTTCGACATGCTGAAGGAATTTTGACTTGATTTCAAGTAAGTTGGAAATTTAAATACAAGATTGTAGTGGGAGAAAGATAGCTATTATCGAAAGAGGTTGAACCCTTTAACATTGTATGTTATTCAGCCCAATGGTAAGATTCTTCTCATCTGCAATAGTGAACCTTATATTAGAAGACTGAGCTGTTTTTTGTTAACAAAAAGGCAGTACTCTACTCCTAGAGTTCTAATTCGTTTGGCAATAAAGTGAAGTTAATATATGCGTTATAACCTTGTAATGTTGTTGCTTTAATTTGTTATGAAAACGGTGCTGATAGACAATAAAAGCGGGTTAAAAGCTGTGAGCTATCTGAGGAAGTTAACCTTGCATTACTGCGCAACTGTCTCACCAGGTATCCAGTCTAGCTAACCAAATTCCCAACCAGACTAACATTAATTATAATCTTTTAATAGTCATACGACAACCGGTGATATATATATAAAAAAGAGAATTTAAATAAAAACAAATAAATCAGTTTATATTTGGAAATTTATTTTAACATTGATCATTGAAATTTCAGGATATTAAACTTGATTCATAACTAAAGTGGTGCGTTATTTAGGATTGTGAAAATGTGAGATTGTAATTTTACGGAACACATCAAATATGGAGCCAAGATTGGGAGACCGCATACAACGCTGCATTCATAAAATAACACACAAAGAACGTTGAAACATATGCAAGAGGAAATTAACCACAACCAACCGATTCAATATTCACCCAAAGAAGTTACGTTCGTAGCACAATCCTGTCCGTCATGTAATTACCACACACTGGTATACTAAATTCATACTAACTCTCTGTGAAATCTTCCCGAATAGAATAGCTGAGAGCTACTTTGATGATTACACCACATGCTTCACGTGGTCAACTTGGTTTACACAAAGAGTGTAACTCCACAATAATTTTGATAATTAAAATAAATTAGATCGAAAAGCAATTTACAAAAGAAAAGCCTCGAACTGGTTTTTATCGTCTTACTATTAACCTGATGGGTCAAACAACTGTATAAGCACGTGGTACTGGTCTCACAAAGTACACCCCACGTTGGTTGAACATATAGAAAAGTTGCTATATTGAAAAATATTATCAAGACGAGACGTTATAATCTCACGCACATTCGCATTTAAGATTGATGATCTTAGTTAGAGTTACTGATCAACACGTGGTTCCACTTTACTCACAAAGTAGTGACAAAGCAACTACCGGAATATATTCTGAACTTCACACTCGAATTACACTGCGTTGCAATTTAAGATAACATTAGATATTTTAGAGCTAAACCTGAAATAAAGGTGATTAAATTTTCAGTTAGGCTGAACTTAAGGAATCCATTGTCCTATGGACTTAGCAGACACGCGCTTAGCCGGAGATCTTACCACTTCTGATGCTCGCCGCGGACAGACTGACCTGGGCCGCTACCGAGCGTGCTTAACCGATACAAACGGAAGTGACCAGAGAGGCAGCTTCCTATACCAACATGACAAGGGACGGACAGGACCATACTAAGAATAAAAACCTCTCTGCTTTTAGAAAGCGTAGCTACCTGTTCCGACGTTGATCCTACTGTTCTCTAGCAGACAGGTTTGTCTGCTACCATCAAGCATGCAACTAGAAATACATTTGCTCATTCATCCTCTCACACAGAAGGGAAGGGGGATGACAGTATGTTATCATATACAGTATATAAAAGAAAGCGGATGTACGTTCCGTATGAGACTGTGTGACATGAATTACATATAAACTGTGTTTTAAAGTGTAGTAGTGTGACAGATCGTTCTTGCTCATGTGTAAAAATAACACGTTTCACTGCTCAGTCTCCTCCCAGATAGTCAGAAACACCACAGTGAATTTAGAAGAGGAATTTATGCCGTAAATGACAACAGATTTAAGAAATTAACATGAAAGGAATCCAACAGGACCTTTCAACCTATTTTACTTGTTTCATTTTATTTTTATTTTGTGTGAAGCAATCCCAGAAGCAAATTATGTTCATGAAATTAAGTTGTAAATAAATTTGTTTACAGAATAAATATAACCATGAGTATTTTTAAGGTCCTCTTTAACAAATGGCATCCCTCCCCTTGACAAAATCGTGACTAGGTCCTAGTTTCTTTTCGAAATATCTGATTCGACACTTAGGTTTTTGTGAGACTCGAATTTATTAACAATTCGTTTTTCTTCAGTTTTAACTATGGTTTGTTCGATTTACTTCTTTCGCTACAGCTGTAGTGGTAAAGCTATCATCGGTACTAACTGAACTCGAAATCGAACCAGCAAAATTCTTTGTGAGAAAATTGTCTTCTCTGCCAAGCATTTTGGGAACATTAGCTTTTCGTTCTCACTTCTCCTTCGCTAGTTTCCGAAATATTACCGCACTTAATTTTGCGTGTTTATTTTTGTTACTCTTATTGATGTTAAAGTGACTTACGAAACACCAATACTAACGCGCCAGCATCTCGTGGTCGTGCGGTAGCGTTCTCGCTTCCCACGCCCGGGTTCCCGGGTTCGATTCCCGGCGGGGTCAGGGATTTTCTCTGCCTCGTGATGGCTGGGTGTTGTGTGCTGTCCTTAGGTTAGTTAGGTTTAAGTAGTTCTAAGTCCTAGGGGACTGATGACCATAGATGTTAAGTCCCATAGTGCTCAGAGCCATTTGAACCATTCATACTAACACAAACACAAATAAGTTTGTAAATAAAAAGTATCCAGTTCAAAATCGTGCCAAAGGCACACGAGCACAAAAAGCTTTTTACTTTGAACGTGACAGTCCACCAACACAAAAGAAAATAAGTTTGTAAATAAAAAGTATCCAGTATGAAATCGTACCAAATGGCACATGAGCACAAAGCTTTTTACTTTAAACACGACAGTGATCAATCGACTAGCCTGGATTATTTGACAGAACTGTGTTACGAATAAAATCGTTAAATGTTAAAATAAATACAGTCCAAAAATATGCTGCCCTCTAAAGCTGCCGCCCCTAGACTCTTGCCTAGCGGGGCTAAATGTAAATCCGCCTCTGCAAGTGATTGAATCTACAGCCACGGATATTCGACGATCGAAATTGCGTAGATTATTGTCTAAAATAGTTTGTTGACTCTTTCGCATCTGTAGGGTGAAAAAGTTTCTGTTATTTACTCTGGTCGTTATTACAATTGTAATCGAATAAGTGAGGTGGTAATAAGGTTAAAAGAAAACGACAACTTCTCAGAGTGTTGGAGAGGTTTGCTAGAGGCCAACATTTTCCTGCGTAGAGGACGACGATGTCTATGACGACGACGGCTGCATTCCGTGGCTTTGTCGTAGGTGTGCGTACGCAGGCGTGAGTGTACGAGTATAGAGAAGAGGCTGTGGCGACAGACGGCGGCCCCTATTTATACACGCCAGACAGCCACAGCACGGCGACCGTGTCCGAGGGCGAAGGCTGTTGGCCCTGGCCGCGCGCTCGTCAAACCGCTTCTTTGTGCCTTCTCACTCGACCATTGCGGACACTCTCCCTGCTTCACATACATTTCCAGGCTCAACGCCTGGCGGACACGGAGTAGAAAAGCTAAGGTCGAAAGACTGGCTTGTTGGATACCTGGACGATTCTGTACCGCTTATGCTATGGAATGTGCAGTCCTTTAACATCAGTCTTCGGAAGCCACTCGATCCAGTTCCGCAGTGTATTTTAGTGAACAAAATACGAAATTAATAAGTGTTGGAGCGGACTTCTGACAACATTCAGGACTTCCTGTCAGACTGAACTGACCACATTGTTCTCAACTGTACGAAATCGACAGATGTAAAAGTAACTTCGGATTTACACCGTGAGCTGCTATGAAGTCCCTATTGCTTACACTGTTTACACTAATGGCCATTAAAATTGCTACACCACGAAGATGACGTGCTACAGACGAGAAATTTTACCAATAGGAAGAAGATGCTGTGATATGCAAGTGATTAGCTTTTCAGAGCATTCACACAAAGTTGGCGTCGGTGGCGACACCTACAACGTGCTGACATGAGGAAAGTTTCCAACCGATTTCTCATACACAAACAGCAGTTGACCGGCGTTGCCTGGTGAAACTTTGTTGTGATGCCTCGTGTAAGGAGGGGAAATGCGTAACATCAAAAGGTCGCATTGTAGCCTATCGCGATTGCGGTTTATCGTACCGCGACATTGCTGCTCGCTTTGGTCGAGATCAAATGACTGTTAGCAGAATATGGAATCGGTGGGCTCAAGAGGGTAATACGGAACGCCGTGCCGGATCCCAACGGCCTCGTATCACTAGCAGTCGAGATGACAGGCATCTTATCCGCATGACTGTAACGGATCGTGCAGCCACGTCTCGATCTCTGAGTCAACAGATGGGGACGTTTGCAAGACAACAACCATCTGCACGAACAGTTCGACGACGTTTGCAGCAGCATGGACTATCAGTTCGGAGACCATGGCTGCGGTTACCCTTGACGCTGCATCACAGGCAGGAGCGCCTGTGATGGTGTATTCAACGACGAAACTGGATGCACGAATGACAAAACGTCATTTTTTCGGATGAATCCAGGTTCTGTTTACAGCATCATGATGGTCGCATCCGTGTTTGGCGACATCGTGGTGAACGCACATTGGGAGCGTGCATTCGTCATCGTCTCGGTCACCTCTTGTTCGCATTGACGTCACTTTGAACAGTGGACGTTACATTTCAGATGTGTTACGACCCGCGGCTCTACCCTTCATTCGATGCCTGCGAAACCCTACATTTCATCAGGATAATGCACGACTGCATATTGCAGGTCCGGTACGGGCCTTCCTGGATACAGAAAATGTTCGACTGCTGCCCTAGTCAGCACATTCTCCAGATCTCTCACCAATTGAAAACGTCTGATCAATGGTGGCCGAGCAACTGGTTCGTCACAATACGCCAGTCACTACTCTTGATGAACTGTGGTATTGTGTTGAAGCTGCATGGGCAGCTGTATCTGTACACGCCATCCAAGCTGTGTTTGACTCAATGCCCAGGCGTATCAAGGCCGTTATTATGGCCAGAGATGGTTGTTCTGGGTACTGAAAATGTAATCACATGTCAGTTCTAGTATAATATATTTGTCCAACGAATACCCGTTTATCATCTGCATTTCTTCTTGGTGTAGCATTTTTAATGGCCAGTAGTGTATAAGTGATCTAGTGTAGGGATCGGCAGACGGTCGATCACGAGCTGATTTTTTGGGAGATCGCGGTAACGCTCCGTGTGGCAAGCCTGGACTGTTCCAGTGACGTGTGTGCTCACACCACGCTCACGACAACAGCTGCTTGTTTATCCCGCGCAACTGCGTTTCTCAGTCAAGGATATTACGTTGTCATCCACATAGTTGACTGCATATGCGTGAGGCCGTGCACATTACGTTTTCCGTGCTTACATCACATATTTGCTAACTTTCAATGTTGTGACTTACGCATTGATGCAAAGTTAGAATTGTTCTAATGAAGGCGTGTTCGACTGAAAACCAAAGAACTTATCATTTTCATTCAGAATGGGAAACCGGTTACTTCTTTAGCAGGTAAAGGACAAATGCGTGTGTTTACTGTGGTACACAAGCGTATGAGTTGCTAAGAAATGGAACTACAAACCGTCCATGCAGGAATTGAAAAGGATTACCCATTCGATTCTGCTATATGGATATAAAATGTAAGGAAGCTAAAACCCAGTATGTTCTGCTACTTCATAGAGACGTTCGTTAGTTTCGTAGAAGCAGAGTTTTACAACATTTTAAATATCTGCTTCCTGCTTTTGTAGAATTTTTTGAAGGAACGAGGCTAATACTACCGAAGATCCGATTTGGCTGCAGGATTTTGGTTTCCCCGCAGACACCACCGAAAAGTTAAATATCGTTAATGTGCAACTTCAAGATAAAGATAAAAATGATGGCGGACCAACTTCAAATATTCAATTTGAGAACACACACACACGAGGGAGAAAGAGAGGGACAGAGAGAGAGACAGTGGCTCACCGCCCCCCTTCCTCCATCCTCACCCCAAATCCCCCACTCCACTGTCCCAGGATCCCACAGTCAGCTCTAATATATGTGACCAAGAGCAGTACAAGCATGTGCAGTTTTTTACGTTATAGGTTATGTCTAAAGAAACATTTACTTCAAGAATATGTGCCTTCAGCACATATAGAACAACAAGTGTCTGTATTAACTAGACACAAAACTGAATGTATATAAAAAATACAAACATTTAATTTTAAGTAGAAATAGATAGATCTAAACAAACTGCCAAGGAATCATTGAAAAATCTCACATCAGAGTATGTATAATTAAATAATTTTATATGTATTATAGACCACTGAAGATGCGTAGCATGAATAGGGAAACATGTCTGGTACTCAAGAATAAATTTCAGTTTCAAACATAATTGAAGTTACTATGATTTTGTAGAGTATTTGTGTGAGAGCAGTGTAAATATGAAGCAATTACAGCAGTGTAGCCGGCCGCGGTGGCCGTGCGGTTCTGGGCGCTTCAGTCTGCAACCGCGTGACCGCTACGGTCGCAGGTTCGAATCCTGCCTCGGGCATGAATGTGTGTGATGTCCTTAGGTTAGTTAGGTTTAAGTAGTTCTAAGTTCTAGGGGACTGATGACCTAAGATGTTAAGTCCCATAGTGCTCAGAGCCATTTGAACCATTTGAACAGCAGTGTATAAATACATGTACTCCCCCAGAGCGAAAGTGTATAAATGTGGACTCCATACAAATTAAGTCCATTGAAGCTGAATCCATGCATCATGTGTACATTGGAGTATCTGTTGGAGTCAATACTATACAAGCTGAATTCAGGCATTTAGAAAGTAACTGTTTGGAAAATATTGCTCTACACAACGAGTGTAAAATTAATATATGCAAATAAAGAAACTACAAAAATTTGTTCTTATTGTCCCACCCCATCCGAATCGTATCAATTAGATGAGAGAGTCAGTGTTTACTCACAAACCTCCAGCATCGCCGTTGTTGCCAGGGTCCCATTAAGCAGCCCTCGCGTCGACTGAAAAGTACCCAGACCTACCGCCACAGTGGTGCCACCGTGGGCCCCGTGTCCTCCAGCTGATAGCTAACCCCTGACAAACCCTCAGCCCTGCACCTCCATCCGCCAGCCCACACGACAAATAATTCCCGCAAAGGCTGGGCTGTCACACAGTAATGGCCATCGCCACCAAGTGCCACACAGCAGCTGCGCGCACTTCGCAGCAGGCACAGCATCTGTCCCAGTGACTAGACAGATGCGTCTCAGCACTCACCTCGAACTTCGTGGCTGGCAGTAATCAATATTCAACTATTAACCCTTAACTCACGAGATGTGATATCTCAGACCACGCGAAAATTTTCGAACTCACTCTTCAAGGTCAGTTGTGGCGGAATGTTTCTGTAGCCGCCTAGCCTCCTTCAACTGCCAACTCTACAATGTTTCAGTGTCGGCTACGTTATTACTTTTTTTGTTTGCTGTTGACACATGTTACTGACAGACTTTAGGGTTTCCTAGACCGCATCTCGAGAATTAAGTGCCGAGCGAGGTGACGCAGTGGTTAGCACACTGGACTCGCATTCGCGAGGACGAGTGTTCAAACCCGCGTCCGGCCATCCAGATTTAGGTTTTCCGTGATTTCCCCAAGTCGCTTCAGGCAAATGTCAGGATGGTTCCTTTGAAAGGACACGCCGATTTCCTTCCTCATCCTTCCCTAATCCGAGTTTGGGCTCCATCTCTTATGACCTCGTTGTCGACGGGACGTTAAACGCTAATCTCCTCCTCCTCGAGAACTACGTACCTGCCTTCTTGCCGCGCGGGTAGCCGTGAGGTCTAGGATGACTTGCTACGGATCGCGCGGCTCCACCCGTCGGAGGTTCTAGACCTCACTCGCGCATGGGTGTGTGTGTTGTCCTTAGCGTAAGTTAGTTTAAGTTCAGTTTAGAAGTACGTAAGCCTAAGTACTTGCACCCGTGGTTTAGGGGTTCCTCGTCCTCTGTAATAAAAAACTGAGTAAAAGAAATCAACGATCAAACCAAACCAAACGCAACGACCAATACCGAACCAAAAAAAAATCAGAAAGTCTTCGGTCCCGGGTTCGAATCCCGCCGCTGCTTAAATTTTGATTAATAATCAGCATTGGTAGCCGAAGACTACCGGCATAAGAAGTCTCCCTCAGTCCAACGGCCTTGTCAAAGAGGGGGAGGAGCGGACAGAGGTTCAGGGCACTCTCTTGTCCTAGGGTTGGGAAACTGCCCGTAAGGGCTGAAGAATTAGCAATGATCAACGGCATGAGGATGCAGAAGGCAATGGAAAACCACTGCATTACAGACATATAACGTGTATCCACAGGACATGTGGCTTGTAATTGAAAAATGTCATGATTATCTCTCCATTGGGAAAAGATTCCGGAATAGTCCCTCATTCGGATCTCTGGGAGGGGACTGCCAAGGGGGAGGTTACCATGAGAAAAAGATTGAATAATCAACGAAGGGATAAAGTTCTACGAGCCGGGAAGTGGAATGTCAGAAGCATGAACATGGTAGAGAAACTAGAAAATCTGAAAAGGGAAATGGAAAGGCTCAATCTAGATACAGTAGGGGTCATGAAGTGAAGTGGAAAGAAGACAAGGATTTCTGGCCAGATGAGTATAGGGTAATATAAACAGCAGCAGAAAATGGTATTACGGGAGTAGGATTCCTTATGAATAGGAAGGTAGGGCAGAGAGTGTGTTATTCTGAACAGTTCAGTGATAGGGTTGTTCTTATCAGAATCGACAGCAAACCGACAACGATAGTTCAAGTATACAAGCCGACATTGCAAGCTGAAGATGAAGAGATAGAGAAAATGTGTGAGGATATTGAAAGGGTAATAAAGTCTGTAAAGGGGGATGAAAATCTAATAGTCATGGGGGACTGAAATGTAGTTGTAGGGGAAGGAGTAGAAGGTTACAGGAGAATATGGGCTTGGGACAAGGAATGAGAGAGGAGAAATACTAATTGAGTTATGTAGCAAGTTTTAGCTAGCAATATCGAATACTCAGTTTAAGAAATCACAAGAGGAGGAGGTATACTTGCAAAAGACCGGGTGATATGGGAAGATTTCAGATAGATTTCATCATGGTCAGACAGATATTCCGAAATCAGATGCTGGATTGTAAGGTGTACCCAGCAGCAAATATAGACTCAGATCACAATATAGTAGTGATGAAGAGTAGGCTGAAGTTTAAGACATTAGTCAGGAAGAATCAATACGCAAAGAAGTGGGATATGGAAGTACTAAGGAATGACGAGATACGGTCCAAGTTCTCTAAGGCTATATATACACCAATAAGGAATAGCTCAGTAGGCAGTACAGTTGACGAGGTATGGACATCTCTAAAAAGGGTCATGACAGAAGTTGGGAAGGAAAACATAGGTACAAAGAAGGTAACTGCGAAGAAACCATGGGTAACAGAAGAAATACTTCAATTGATCGATGAAAGGAGGAAGTGCAAAAATGTTCGGGGAAACTCAGGAATACAGAAATACACGTCGCTGAGGAATGAAATAAATAGGAAGTGCAGGAAAGCTAAGACGAAGTGGCTGTAGGAAAAATGTGAAGACATCGGAAAAGAAATGATTGTCGGAAGGACAGACTCAGCATACAGGAAATTCAAAACAACCTTCGGTGACATTAAAAGCAAGGGTGATAACATTAAGAATGCAACGGGAATTCCACTGCGGAGGAGAGAGTGGATAGGTGGAAAGAATACATTGAAAGCCTCTATGAGGGGAAGATTTGACTAATGTGATAGAAGAAGAAACAGGAGTCGATTTAGAAGAGATAGGGGATCCAGTATTAGAATCAGAATTTAAAAGAGCTTTGGAGGACTTAAGATCGAATAAGATAGAGGGGATAGATAACATTCTACCAGAAATTCTAAAATAATTGGGGGAAGTGACAACAAAACGACTATTCACGTTGGTGTGTAGAATGTATGAGTCTGGCGACATACCATCTGACTTTCGAGAAAGCATCATCCACACAGTTCTGAAACAGGAGTCGATTTAGAAGAGATAGGGGATCCAGTATTAGAATCAGAATTTAAAAGAGCTTTGGAGGACTTAAGATCGAATAAGATAGAGGGGATAGATAACATTCTACCAGAAATTCTAAAATAATTGGGGGAAGTGACAACAAAACGACTATTCACGTTGGTGTGTAGAATGTATGAGTCTGGCGACATACCATCTGACTTTCGAGAAAGCATCATCCACACAGTTCTGAAGTCGGCAAGAGCTGACAAGTGCGAGAATTATCGCACAATCAGCTTAATAGCTCATGCATCCAAGTTGCTTACAAGAATAATATACAGAAGAATGGAAAAGAAAATTGAGGATGCGCTAGATGACGATCAGTTTGGCTTTAAAAAGGTAAAGGCATGAGAGAGACAATTCTGACATTGCGGTTAATAATGGAAGCAAGACTTAAGAAAAATCAAGACACGTTCATAGGATTTGTCGACCTGGAAAAAGCGTTCGACAATGTAAGATGGTGCAAGATGTTCGAAATTCTGAAAAAAGTAGGGGTAAGCTACAGGGAGAGACGGTTCATATACAATATGTACAACAACGAAGAGGGAATAATAAGAGTGGACGACCAAGAACGAAGCGCTCGTATTAAAAAGGGTGTAAGACAAGGATGTAGCCTTTCGCCCCTACTGTTCAATCTGTACATCAAGGAAGCAATGATGGAAATAAAAGAAAGGTTCAGGAGTGGAATTAAAATACAAATTAAAAGGATATCATTGATACGATTCGCTGATGACATTGCTATCTTGAGTTCAAATGGTTCAAATGGCACTGAACACTATGGGACTTAATATCTGACGTCATCAGTCCCCTAGAACTTACAACTACTTAAACCTGACTAACCTAAGGACATCAAACACATCCATGCCCGAGGCAGGATTCGAACCTGCGACCGTAGCGGTCGCGCGGTTCCAGACTGAAGCGCATAGAACCGCTCGGCCACAGCGGCCGGCCTATCTTGAGTGAAAGTGAAGAAGAATTACATGATCTTCTGAACGGAGTGAACTGCCTAATGACTACAGAGTATGGACTGAGAGTAAATCAGAGAAAGAGGAAGGTAATGAGAAGTAGCAGAAATGAGAACAGCGAGAAACTTAACATCAGGATTGATTATCACAAAATAAATGAATTCTGCTACCTAGGCAGCAAAATAATCAATGACGGACGGAGCAAGGAGGACATCAAAAGCAGAATAGCACTGACAAAATCCACATTCCTGGCCAAGAGAAGTCTATTAGTATGAAACATAGGTCTTGATGTGAGGAAGAAATTTCTGAGAACGTACGTTTGGAGCACAGCATTCTATGGATGTGAAACATGGACTGTTGGAAAACCAGAACAGAAGAGAATCGAAGTATTTGAGATGTGGTGCTACAGACGAATGTTGAAAATTAGGTGGACTGATAAAGTAAGGAATGAGGAGGTTCTGCGCAGAATCGGAGAGGAAAGGGAAACACTGATAAGGAGAAGGGACAGGAAGAATGGACATCTGTTAAGACATGAGGGAATGACTTCCATGGTGCTAGAGGAAGCTGTATAAGGCTAAAACTGTAGAGGAAGACAGAGATTGAAATAAATTCAGCAAATTATTGAGGATGTAGGTTGCAAGTGCTACTCTGAAATGAAGAGGTTAGCATAGGAGAGGAATTCATGGCAGGCTGCATCAAACCAGTCAGAAGACTGATGACGAAGAGAACAAAAAAAAGCCTAGGTACCGATGACCTCAGCTGTTTGGTCCCATAGGAACTTACCACCACCACCTGGTTTCTTCACTACAGTACTGTATAATACAGAAGTGTCCACAGGAAAGTAACAGTTTTAACTTATCCGAGTTTGATGAAATTGTTACCCGGTGGATGGAAGAAAGTGTCAGTGATATAGATAAAGAAATAGAAGAAAAGACGACGATTTTCAATAGCCAGTGATTACAGCTCCACTATCGAACAAGAACATCATTCTGAGGAAGAATTTCAGGACACTTGTGATAGGAGTTGTCTGTTTCTCCAATAAAATACTTAAAGTATTACTTAAAATCAAGTGTGCCCTGAGTGGTGATAAGAAAAATGTACATCCCAGTACTGAATGGCAGTTTTACAAACTTTCTTTCTGTATCCATCGAGTGGAACAATTATGTGCAAATTTAAACCCTGGAATTTAGTTTTATGTGGAAATATACTTGCTAATGAAATAGAGAGCTGAATCTTACATTCGTAAAATTATGGGAACTGTCCATTTACGTGTAAAATGTAGAAAACCAAACAAAAGTATGTGATTTCAAAATCATACGTAAGATCGTTAGATCCTCACTCACAGGCGAGTTATTTGCCCTGACGTACCTAGGCATGCACTGGCAAAGTCTCTGCGAATCCTGCATTAAAAAAAAAAAAGCAGCTATTCAACACTGGTCAACAGATTAGTGTTATATTTGTCTAAATAATCCGCAACTAGCAGCATGAAATAAATTTTATTTACTTAACCGGTTTCAGGCACTTAGTAAACTCCTTGAGAAGTTTATGACTATGGCATTATTTGCGAGTGTCAACAATATTATTTCGATAAATACAACTATATTTGCTGAAGGTGGATAAAATATTAAGCTCAATGTTGATACATGTCTGCTTTAACATTGTGTCCCAAGTAAGCCCTGGCACAGTGTAGTAGGAGGTATCATCCAGAGTTTCTGTGCTCAGGCATATGCTCCATAACTCATCAAAAACGTCTGTCTCCATGTACAATTTAGCATACTGGTCTAAATGAGAGATGCTGAACACCTGACGAACAATCGAGACGAGCCTATACTCCACATCCATTATGGCACTACCTGCGAGTTTCCTGATAAATGTGATTATATCAAGCAATGTGTTTTCGTGTAGTTTCTCCATCGAATCCAGGTATTTGTAAGGAAAGATCCCATTGTTCATGATCCCCCAGGAAATGCCACAAAACATTCCCACACCATGAGGCTCCCTCGTTGGCCTGGACCCCCCCCCCCCCCTCCCCCAACGATTGTTAGAAGCCCGTACGTTCCAACGGCCATCTGTGTGATGGAACATAAGGCGTGATTCATTTGGAAAGGCCACCGGTCACCATTTAGTAGAAGTCTAGTTACGGTATTGGCTTGCAGATTCCGGCCTTTTTCGCCAATGAACAACAGTCAGCATGGACACATGAACCAGGAACCTGCTGCGGAGGCCCATAATCAGAGATGTTCGCTGAATGGTCACTGATGACACATTGTAGGTAGCCCCTTGATTCATCTGAGTGGTCAGTTGCTCAACAGTTGCATGTCTGTTCACCCATACACATCTCTGCAGCCATCGTTCACCTCTGTTATCTATGGCTCAACGTGCACCACACCCGCCGGCCGGAGAGGCCGAGCGGTTCTAGGCGCTATAGTCTGGAACCGCGCGACCGCTACGGTCGCAGGTCCGAATCCTGCCTGGGGCATGGATGTGTGTGATGTCCTTAGGTTAGTTAGGTTTAAGTAGTTCTACGTTCTAGGGAATTGATGACCTCAGAAGCTAAGTCCCATAGTGCTCAGAACCATTTAAACCATTTCTTTGCACCACAGCTCCCTCCCCCCCCCCCCCACCCCCCAACCCGACAGTTTTGGAAAGCTCCAGTTTGCCATGCCTGCTACATCTGCATGTTCATATGTACAGGGTGTTTCAAAAATGACCGGTATATTTGAAACGGCAATAAAAACTAAACGAGCAGCGATAGAAATACACCTTTTGTTGCAATATGCTTGGGACAACAGTACATTTTCAGGCGGACAAACTTTCGAAATTACAGTAGTTACAATTTTCAACAACAGATGGCGCTGCAAGTGATGTGAAAGATATAGAAGACAACGCAGTCTGTGGGTGCGCCATTCTGTACGTCGTCTTTCTGCTGTAAGCGTTTGCTGTTCACAACGTGCAAGTGTGCTGTAGACAACATGGTTTATTCCTTAGAACAAAGGATTTTTCTGGTGTTGGAATTCCACCGCCTAGAACACAGTGTTGTTGCAACAAGACGAAGTTTTCAACGGAGGTTTAATGTAACCAAAGGACCGAAAAGCGATACAATAAAGGATCTGTTTGAAAAATTTCAACGGACTGGGAACGTGACGGATGAACGTGCTGGAAAGGTAGGGCGACCGCGTACGGCAACCACAGAGGGCAACGCGCAGCTAGTGCAGCAGTTGATCCAACAGCGGCCTCGGGTTTCCGTTCGCCGTGTTGCAGCTGCGGTCCAAATGACGCCAACGTCCACGTATCGTCTCATGCGCCAGAGTTTACACCTCTATCCATACAAAATTCAAACGCAGCAACCCCTCAGCGCCGCTACCATTGCTGCACGAGAGACATTCGCTAACGATATAGTGCACAGGATTGATGACGGCGATATGCATGTGGGCAGCATTTGGTTTACTGACGAAGCTTATGTTTACCTGGACGGCTTCGTCAATAAACAGAACTGGCGCATATGGGGAACCGAAAAGCCCCATGTTGCAGTCCCATCGTCCCTGCATCCTCAAAAAGTACTGGTCTGGGCCGCCATTTCTTCCAAAGGAATCATTGGCCCATTTTTCAGATCCGAAACGATTACTGCATCACGCTATCTGGACATTCTTCGTGAATTTGTGGCGGTACAAACTGCCTTAGACGACACTGCGAACACCTCATGGTTTATGCAAGATGGTGCCCGGCCACATCGCACGGCCGACGTCTTTAATTTCCTGAATGAATATTTCGATGATCGTGTGATTGCTTTGGGCTATCCGAAACATACAGGAGGCGGCGTGGATTGGCCTCCCTATTCGCCAGACATGAACCCCTGTGACTTCTTTCTGTGGGGACACTTGAAAGACCAGGTGTACCGCCAGAATCCAGAAACAATTGAACAGCTGAAGCAGTACATCTCATCTGCATGTGAAGCCATTCCGCCAGACACGTTGTCAAAGGTTTCGGGTAATTTCATTCAGAGACTACGCCATATTATTGCTACGCATGGTGGATATGTGGAAAATATCGTACTATAGAGTTTCCCAGACCGCAGCGCCATCTGTTGTTGAAAATTGTAACTACTGTAATTTCGAAAGTTTGTCTGCCTGAAAATGTACTGTTGTCCCAAGCATATTGCAACAAACGGTGTATTTCTATCGCTGCTCGTTTAGTTTTTATTGCCATTTCAAATATACCGGTCATTTTTGAAACACCCTGTACGTACTCCACAAGTCACTATATGGTATGGCATATAGGTATATACTTCAACCATGGCAGCACAAGAACAGTTTATAAACTTAATCGTTACGGAAATGCTTCCACCAATGGCATGCCGCGCGGGATTAGCCGAGCAGTATGGGGCGCTGCAGTCATGGACTGTGCGGCTGATGTCGGCGGGGGTTCGAGTCCTCCCTCGGGCATGGATGTGTGTGTTTGTCCTTAAGTTAATTTAGGGTAAGTAGTGTGTAAGCTTAGGGACTGATGACCTTAGCAGTTAAGTCCCATAATATTTCACCCACATTTGAACATTTGAACCAATGGCATGAATACCAATAAACATGCTCTTTTAGTCATCAGATAAATCGCTCCATTTCCACATTACAACAACGACTGCAGTGTTTTCTGCATTCCTTGACATGCTTTAGATGGCTCTGAGCACTATGGGACTTGACATCTGAGGTCATCGGTCCCCTAGAACTTACAACTACTTAAACCTAACTAACCTAAGGACACACATCCATGCCCGAGGCAGCATTCGAACCTGCGACCGTAGTGATCGCGCGGTTTCAGACAGAAGCGCCTAGAACTGCTCGGCCACACTGGCCGGCGACATGCTTTATATATCACCCTGCTGCTAGTGCTGCCACCTGCCATCTATGAGTGGTTATTGCATGCTGATGTCTATCATAGGCAGTGGTCACATTAATGTGACTGGACGGTGTAGTAAGCACTCAAATTTAGCGTTTGGGACACGATCAGCTATTTTGGAAAAGTGGATAGGTCTGACTTCTTTATACTTTACTTTTTTCTTCACAGTGTGCTCTTCATCATCATGTCCTGGCTTTCTTTTTTTTTTTCGTCTCCAGGCCACAAATTCGTATCTCATTTCTTGAATGGCAAAACCATTACGTGTAAGCCACTATGATGTTGGTGGTGGACTGCTTCCATCCTTATTTGTGGCCATAAATCTTCCCTTCAACTACAGGAAACTGTTGCTTGGAAGTATCAACTCATCTTAATGCTGAATGAGATTTCTTTCTCGTTGTTATTATTAAAGTCCCTCAAAACAAAATGTTTGAGGTAGAAATATTCCTGAGAAATGATTCGATCGTCATACTGACTGCGTGCTGAAAAGTAATTCCTCCGAATTTTTTTATGTGAAGACCCTCAAAGCTTTATAAATAATTCAAATATTATTAATATTCTACATTTTTTCCATCGTGTCTACACGTTTGCAGCCCTCTGCCACTGGAGGACTCCGACGTGTAGTGTGTAACGTGGTGGTGTGTAATGTAACTATGTCGGTGTATGAGAAACAGCATGCTGTAATTGAGAAAACTGAGAGCATGAATTCGAAGAGTTCGTCCAAATATGCACTGCGACATCTGCAACAGTTTGCTGCCTTGATTTCACTGTCATTGATCATATTCTATACGTTAAAGAACACCTTCAAAGACTTCACTTTGATAGTGATGAAATGGTGCAAGCAGAGGTGAGGTTGTGGCACTGCCAACAAAGTCTACAGTGACTGTATCAACAAACAAGTCTCTCGTTGGAAGAAATGTGTTCATCACCAGGGTGACTATGTTGATTAATAAATATGTAGCCATGAAGAATAAAGATGTAGTAGAATGTTAATAACGGTTGTTTTGTTTAAAAAGCTTTACAAGCTTTTTCATAAAAATTCGGAGGCATGGCTTTATAGCACATCCTAGTATATCTAACGCCAATCATTGCGAGGCTTCAATCAAATGGCTCTGAGCACTATGCGACTTAAATTCTGAGGTCATGAGTCGCCTAGAACTTAGAACTAATTAAATCTAAGGACATCACACACATCCATACCCGAGGCAGGATTCGAACCTGCGACGTAGCGGTCGCTCGGTTCCAGACTGTAGCGCCTAGAACCACACGGCCACTCCGGCCGGCAGGGCTTCAATCCTATTGATTTAAGAAACTCGCAAATCTCATGCTTATCGCATTTTTCTTCCATTGCGAAGTTGCCTTCTGACTGCTGTGTGCACTGTGTTTATACTTTATGCCCATGTTGCTGCTTTGGGTGAAGGGACATTATAATCTCAACACTATGAAAATCGACTAGATTCTCGTTCTGATCTATAATATTCAGTTAGAGATGGTCTAATGGCTGAACAGTCATTGGAAGGTAATTGGATTGCTAGGCACTTAAACAATTTTGTAACTTGGCCCACTGTAGGGAAAAAATCCACAGTTTATACACTGATCAGCCAGGACATAATTACCACCAACCTACTGTCGATATAAATCCATCCAGGAGATAGCAGCGTTACTCGACGAGGAATGGCTGCTACTCACACACACACACATTGTACATGTAGTATCACTGCGTGTGATGTCCACCTGTAGAATGGGAAAGGCACGCGATCTGTCTGAGTTTGACAGAGGGACGATTGTGGTGGCTAGAAGGCTCAGCACGAACAATTTGGAAGCTACACGACTGTCGGGTGTTCGAAGAGTTCTGTGGTGAGTTACTTCAACATATGGTGAAACCACATCCAGTTGTCATGGGGTTGGGCGGCCGCCTCTTTTTACAGATGTCGAACGTCATAGGCTGTGCAGGCTAGTAAAACACGGTAGGGGGCGATCTGTGGCAGAACTAACTTCAGACTTTAATGCTGGGCAGAGTACAAGTGTGTGTGAACACACAATGGACCGAACACTCCTAACGATGGGCCTCCGCAGCCGACGACCCATGCCTGAGGCAATGTTAACACCACAACATCGGCAACTACGACTGAAATGGGCACATAACCATCGGCTCTGGACGTTGGCGCAGCTGCAGAGCGTTGCATGGTCTGATGAATTCCGATACCTTCTTCATCATGCCAATGGGAGGATACGAATCCGTCGTCTTCCACGAGAACAACTCCTTGACACCTGTACTGTGGGTCAGAGACAATCTGGTGGTGACTCAGTTATACTCTGGGGAACATTCACGTGGGCATCCATGGCTCCAATGGAGCTCGTTCAAAGCAGGGGTATGGTACATTGGTTGCAGACTATATACACACCATCACGATGATCATGTTTCCAGATGTCAGCGGTATTGTTAACAAGATAATGCGCCATGTTACATGGTCAGGAGTGTGATGGGGTGGTTGGAGGAAAACAGTGGCGAGTTCCAGTAGATGTCCTGGCCCCTAAACTCGCCAGATCTGCACCCGATCAAACACATCAGAGCCCATCGCTCCCTCCCCGAAATTTACAGTAATTAGGTGACTTGTGTGTGTTGGTGTGGTGCCAGCTCCCTCCAGCGACCTACTTAGGCTTCATTGCTTCTATGTCACTATACGTCGGCACTGTTATCCGTGCCAGAGTTAGACATACTGGCTATTAGGTAGGTGGCCATCATATTCTGGCTGATCAGTGTGAAGTAATCTATCGTTAAGGTATGAATTATTCGTAGTGATGTTACACTCAAGATGGATCGTAATGACAAGTAGAATATCCCTTGTTAATTAAACTCACAGATTTTATCAGCATTATTATTCAACACTTGACTCCTCAAGAAAATTAGTAGTGATCGTACTGAAACTTCATAGATAAAATATGTTGTTTTATTTGTGCCTTAGATGTATTAAAGTTTGCACATAACTCATAGCCTTGGAAAATATGTTTTAGATACACATTCAAATCGTCGATTTCATATGAATCAGGAGGTATTTCCACAACTTTAACCTTTCCTATAGATGGAAAGCTGATATTATATATGCTGTTATATTTTTCCAGATCGATCAATGCAACACTGTACTTCACCTTGCGTAGATCTATAATGGGAAAGTAGTCCACTCTTAATGTCAACAGATTTTCTATTAAAGTAAGAGTATATGACATCGCATCTAAACCTGAAATGATGAAGTGATTTGGATGCTGCTTGTTTTTATGCAAGCCACAGGAGAAACATTAGACAGAAGTGACCACAGAGATATCAATCGAAGTCTTGGTAGCGTCTTGTAGAACGACTGGTTCTTGTCGATAAAGTGTTGGTGCAATTATTCAAGTGATCGTAAATCACCATACAAGTCAAAATAGTAGACGGTATTTCGCTTTATTTAATATATGCAAATCAGTGAGTGTCGTATGCTCATGCATCATCAGAATTGACAAGAATACATTCTCTGGATTTACACATCCTTTTTGGCAATGTATTCTGCATAAACACTCCACGAGTTTTCTGACGAATTTAAGCAGATCTGTATTTGTAAGCAGTCTGCCCAGTAATACTGCTATAACCTTCTTTTTTATGAACAGCCCAAGCCCTTTCTTGCACAGTTTTGAATATAGTCCTTTACCATTTGTGATGACCTCCATTGTCCTATTGTGCCTTTTAATCACCTATAGTTGCTCCTCTGTATTTTGTGTGTTCTTCACTGTTCGAGCTAGGCGGCGGATCCTCCAGCCAAAGAACCAACTGTTGATAGTCCTGCAAGTGCTAGAATTAGAAATGGGATGATTCCTCCTAAAATTTTAGGTGTTGGTAGAACCCTAGACGTTTTAACTCGACTTTTCCCTCTTCCTACTTCTTTCTGTTTCAGGTCTCTTTTAGCTGCCGCCAATGATGTCTGGATTCAGATTTTTTAAACACACTGCAGATTTTTTCTGTACTGTATGATGAGCTGTGTTCATAATTTGCTTAAAATTAATTCCAGCACAAAATCTGATTTTGGTTACGTTGATTTATCAACTACAAATAGTCCAATACAGTTTTCTAAGCCTATGAACTTTCTCCATCGTATTTGTTTGGCTTTATCAGCTAATGTTCGCTCTGCAATGTGACGATCTTTATTTGTAGTCTAAGCAACATCATGCTACTTACAGGCATTGTCCAGTATATTAATTCCCTTATCGTTATGAGCTAGATGCTTCCTCAGCTTCAGTCTAGGCCTACAGTTGTTGTATCCAAGAATATGCAGTTCTAATGGTAGCTTATAAAAAATAACACCATCACCGCTGATATACTTGCTAGCACTCAAGTCAACCTATTGTATATGTATATGGGTTAGGTTTTATGTGTCCTGCTTTTGTACCAAATCATGGTCATTCACCCGGCTGTTCTTCCTTGATGGAAAGCCTAGCAACTTAACTGAAGCTTTGTTCCTTCAGTGTCTTATAACACATTCTATGAGAAATATGTCTGGTTTAGAGCTTTCCTGTGAATCCTATGTGCAAAACCTTCCGGGAATTTCTTCACCTTTGACGTCCCTTAATATGTAAGTTCTCAGGTTTCTGAATTGCACTTTGTAAGCTGTGAATATCTCCATCCTACTGAGGTAGGAGTTCTCAAATGCATTTTTTCTTTCTAAATATGCTCCAAACCACCTGCATTGAATTTCCCCTTGCACAGACCCACCAATTTAATACGACTGTACGCAGTATTTGAAAGTTCATTATCAGGTGCAACAACAGGTCTTACCTTAACCGTATGATGCCTAGTTAGATACTGCTCAGTTATCTGTGGGAGAATATCTAGCCACTTGTATGACAAACAGAGATTAAATTTCATCCACATACGGTTTTTTATCATCTTGTTCAAATGTACCACTATATTCGCTTTACAGTAGGAGAATATCAGCTGTGGTTTATTCCAAAACGTTCCATTACTGAATTAAAAAGTCTATTGGAAAATTCGCCTCTGTAATCAGTTTGAAGATTATCATGACATCGATTTGTCCTTGTCTGCAGCAATTGTTCAAACACCTGTGCAACTGCCACTCCTTTCTTTGCCTTAAAGGGCAGAGCCTAGTCATATTTAAAATACATATCTATGAACATTAAAATATATCTGACATCTTTATTTGAATGTGAATATTGTTTCATAACTTCGAAACTGGCCTGCCATAGGTAATCTAAACCTTGTATTATGATGTGTCTGTGAGGGGACGTTTTGCACACAGTTTTGTGGAACTCATGAATGACTGTCTCCATAATTACTCAATGATATGTCTTTCCCAAAGCTCTGAAGTGCCTGATATGGTTTCATTTGTGTGGGCTGTATTCCATGCTGTGGCCGATTCTGTGAGTAGTGATAGTCATTCTATGGTGTCATTCAGCTAATTGTAGTATATATACTCCAGAGGTAAAGTGTTCAATATTTTATGCTGAATGTCACTGCCTTCACCCAAACTATGTGCAGCAGCTATTGCAGCTCCAATAATACACTTCTGGTATCACTTCTTGAGCCTTTCATTTGTCTGCTCTTGGTTTTGTGTTGCCCATGTGCATTAGTCATGTAATATGTAATATTTCACCATGCGCTTTTATCTCTTTTGGTGAATAATTGCCTCTGTTCGAAGTTTTTAAGTATTTTGAATTCAAAAAACCAGATGTTCTCTCAAATCCTTATATTGCGTACTCAGTTAAATGTACAGAGTGCTTACTCAGCGTATAGGGTTTATTTTTACAGACCCCGTATGTTCTGTCTCGCTCACTGTCACTGTGACGGATAATCAAATCGGTAATAACAGCGCATCCTTCTTCTCCTTTCTGCTCTTCTTCTTCTTCTTCTTTTTCTCGTTATGTTCTTCTGCCTCTACATCTACATGTGCATCTACATAAATATCCTGCAATCTACCGTACGGGCCGACCGCGGTGGCCGAGCGGTTCTAGGCGCTTCATATCGCTTTGCAGCATTACGCCCAAATATTAAAATGACTGTGTCAAGTAGGGCACTAGTAATAGGGTATGTGAATGTTACAAGTTTTATCATACGACTTATCCGCATTAACTTACATTTTTCCACGTTTAGGGCTAGCTGCCATTCATCACACCAACTGCAATTTTTGTCTAAGTCGTCTTATATCTTCCTCTATCTGTATTCTGTGAGAGCCTTTTAAGGCCGGCCGGAGTGGCCGTGCGCTTCTAGGCGCTGCAGCCTGGAACTGAGCGACCGCTACGGTCGCAGGTCCGAATCCTGCCTCGGGCATGGATGTGTGTGATGTCCTTAGGTTGGTTAGGTTTAATTAGTTCTAAGTTCTAGGCGACTGATGACCTTAGAAACTAAGTCGCATAGTGCTCAGAGCCATTTGAACCATTTGAACCTTTTAAAACTTTGCTGGTTTAAACTTCTTGATAGAGACGGTTCCACCCCAGCTGTCCTCATTCTAGCAATCGTAATTTCCACAGAATAACCTTTCACATTTTGATAATTTTACGTTTTCTCAACATGCTGTCGTATACTAAACTATTTTTGGGGTAGCATGCATATATATATATATATATCAGAGACTATTTCTGGTGATGAGATGCAAATTCCATACGTATTGTGTGGGTAAAGCTGACCATATTCACTAGTCTTGTGGTGACTTCTTTAATTTTTGTCATTCAATATCTCACCTTTTCTAGTTACTATCTTGATAAGATTTTCCAGTCCCTTTAATTCTGTGTTAAGTGGCTCGATTTTTCTACCAATGTATAGATGTGCGTTTGGTCTCTATCTCATTTACATTTATATTAATGAAATTATAAAATTGTATTTTGACGTCAGATGGAAAAAAATCGCAATTTACAGTCCAAATTTGTAGTAAAATTGTTTTTATTAGCTATAAATAACAATTACGATTCACAATTTATAGTTCTTCATGAACAAAACTCGCAAATGAACACTTCAGTCTCACACCCACTGCACAACATATAAGCCTATTCCTGAAACATGGCACATTAAACCCAAAGCTCTCCAGATTTTGACTTTCTAAATGCCTCACCACAAAACATACAGTCTGGATCATCATTTTCAGGAACTTCTTTCCCAACAGATTCCATCAGGTTTGAACTACACAAGATAGTTCTATTTTCTCTTCCTTGCTAGAACTTTCGTCCGCATTTATTTTTGTTGTTGGAAACAGTCTTCGATTCCCAGTGTCAACAGTATTCTCTCTTGTAGGTCTGTTTGACTCTTTGCTGGTTCCTGGTTCATCTTGGTGACCTCCGTTAGGAGATACCTGTATGGATGGCTGTTTCTTCTGCAGAGTCAGTTCAATTTGTTTGTTGTCCTTGGAATACTTTAATGAGTTTTTATAGGCCGAATTGGTTAGGACAGTAGCCGAAAGCACTTTCCGACCTCTGCCTGATGTCTTCTTTTTTGAACTTGGGACTAGAAACATGTGTTTTGGCATGAAATAGCCTACAGATGATGGGCTTGCCGTCTGCTCTTCCTTCCACCCCCCGCTGCCTTCCTTCAAAGCGCCTCTGGTATCAATTCCAGAAGTTTGTAGGTCATCATCTTCATCATCACTAAGTGCTTTGCCAGAGTAAGCAACCTGTTCTGCTTCATGTTCAGCTGCAGTGAAATCAGCTTCTTTGAAAACACCGCTGTTTAGTGGATAAATGCCGGTACATTTGTATCCATGACTACTATTGCACTACTTTGGACTTCTCCGCAATATCATGTGTGTCCATACCACCTGTTCTTAGTGCCTGCCTAATCTCTTCGCTGTAGTATGTCTTTAGGGGGCCCATGAAAGTTCTATCGAGAGGCTGTAGTCTGTGTGTAGTATGAGGTGGCAAGCAGAGAATGGTCACATGATTATCTTTTGCTTTTATTGTGACGTCTATATTCCAGGTGTGAGAACAATGTCCAATATGAGCAAGACTGGGGTTCAGCTGTAGGTTTCGTATGTTTAATGAAGTGGGTAAACCATTCGGTGAATAGTTAGGGCTGTACCCAGTCTCAAGGATGACATTTTCCAATTCTTCCAGGAGGTGATACTTTCATCAATCTGTCTGTCCAATTGGTCCGTGGAAAAATCATCATCCGAAGTTTCCACCTGCAATCATGCAGGCTGTGATCATCACTAGACTTTCCTTCTGCAGCAGTGAGGGTTCCTATCTGTTTTCTTCCCTTCATACCAATTAGATGTGGAATTTTTGTTTTGCACTAGACTAAGACGAGACTCGTCAACATGGAAGATCCGGTTCGAAGGATAACTATGTTTCGTGTATTCAGTTTTGAGAAGATCAAAAAATTTCGTGACACTCTCTCGGTAAAAACCGGCGGCTAGAGCAAGTAATGTCCCTTCAAGCTTTCGTACTGAAAGCTGATCCTTGTGTCTGTTCATGAAGTGATCGAACCATGCCCTTCCAGCCATAAAGTCAGTGAACAGATTTATGATTCCATTTCTTACTGCCAACTGCTAAGCCATTCGCCTCACATCATTACGAGTGAGTCCATAAGGCTTCTTTTCCATCAATAGGCAATACTAAACAAGGTCCCTTTCAATTTCTTGGGGAAGGACAGTTTTTCTACCTAATTTTTCATATGTCACAGTATATAAATCTCTACCGTTTCTAGCCACCTTTCTAAAGAGTATGGCGTTTGCTATATTGAAACAGCTTATTGCTTAATTTATAGTTTTAGTTTTATCCCTGACAAGCTATTATTGCTTGAATCATGTCTTCAGGGCACCATTTCTGTCGCATTCCCCTTTTTTCGGGCCATAAGCTCAGTCTTGGCAGGGTGACACCTACAAAACAAAAGAGTGGTTGTAATATGGAACAGCGTGTTTCGTATTTACACCAACGCCATTTTCGAAACTAACCAGTGAAACTAGACTTTCAATAAACAATTTCAAGTAAATAAAATTATCATTTGTAGGTTAAATTCTATTACTGAGTCATAAAGTAAAAACAGTATGCTAACTTGTAAATAGAGGTAGCACAAAATATATTTGAATCTAGCCTTGCAAATACTTCTGGAGATTGGAAAAGAACTCACGGCTATAAACAATGAGAACTGATCTCTGCTGCCTCTAGCGGAGGAAACAGAACATTACGATTGTGATAACAGAAACTGTCGCCAGATGGCATTATTAGTCTCAAAATACTACGGTGTTTCATATTACAATCCTGTTTCACATTACCACCACTTCCCCTATATTACATGGGCCTTTTGGTAAGTGGTAATAGTACGTTATACTTTCTGTGGGGGCCATGCCCCTAACTGTGTTAGAGGCAGCCATGAAATTGCTTAAAAAATGGAGGTACTTGAATTAATTTGTTACCATAACGTCAGACAGCCAACGGCCTTGCCGCAGTGGTAACACCGGTTCCCGTCAAATCACCGAAGTCAAGCGTTGTCGGGCAGGGCTAGCACTTGGCTGGGTGACCATCCGGTCTGCCAAGCGCTGTTGGCAAGCAGGGTGCATCAGCCCCTGTGAGGCAAACTGAGGAGCTACTTGATTGAGAAGTAGCGGATCCAGTCTCGGAAACTGACATCCGGCTGAGAGAGCGGTGTGCTTACCACAAGCCCAAAGAGGATTAATATAATAATACCATCGAATGTAATAATAGGATCACCCAACATCTTTACACTCACTTATCCCCGAACCCCTCCACAGAACATTGAAACGAAAAGTCAAATCAGCTGTCATCAAAGCTTTCAGCCACTCGCTAACAGCTAGTACATTCATTTTCAACACCATGCAATTCAAATCACCAACCCTCCGCACCCCCCCCCCCCCCCCACACACACACGCACACTCAAAAATACATATACACACACTTCAGTTCAATCTCTCTCTCATAAACACACACGATATAAACATCATGAATAGAAGTTGGTTTTGAACATTTACTCGTACTTCGTTAGGTTGGCAACAAGTAGGTAAACACACCAAAGAGGAGGAAACACGTAATAAGGTTGCACTATTTACGTTGTTAAAAGCGCAGTGTCCGAAGAAATAGTTATATCGAGTGGCAAAAGGACAATAGTACACCACAGAAAAGAAGGAGAAACATGGTGAGCAGTGTGAAAAAGTTCGGAACTCAAAACTGTGCTTATATGTCGGTAATAAAGTGGCAATGGGACCTTCAGACCAGGCGAGAGGAAACGCAGATCACAGCAAATCATCCCACTCATGTTGCCTTAAAACAAGAAAAAAGCGAAACGCGCCTGGGAAAAATAAATTAAACGGCAGCAGGAAAAGGCGGTTTTAGTTACAAAACAAGTATTTCTTTGCTTTCTGAGGAGGATCTCCACGCAAACAAATTTTTTAATGCATAGAGAGTATACAAGCTCCCTTAATAAACATAATAAACGAATCCCTCACATCAAGGAAATTTCCAGAGTACTTAATAAAGGCAAAAGTTATACCTCTAATTCTCAAAATTAACGGAATCAATTACAAAAAACAAATTATGAGTTACTTGACTAAAGACAACGTCTTAAGTGAATAACAATTTAAAGTCTCCTTATGTTTGCTGCCGGATCTTAAAGTCAATTTGATTCAATCTTTCGGCGATCCAGCTGTCCGCTATCTTCAGGAGAAAGCTGCTGCTGCTGAATCCCCCCGAAAATTGATGCCAAGGGAGCAATTCGTCGTCCTGCATGCAAGGAGTTGCCATCCACCATACCATCGCAGTGGTGTTCGTAGGACACTGGTACTTAGAGTATATGCCATTTATGACGTGGACCGTTTAACCGAGAAACTTGCAAATTTGATGGCTATGTTTAAGAAATGTAGATACTCTGAGAAGCAGGTTCGTCGGGCTAAACAGTTTGGACCATCCACAGAGGTGCATAGAGAGGAGCATAGATCTGTGGCCTTTATTCCTTATGCAGAGGGTATATCGTTGAAGGCTGGAAGAATTTTTAGAAGTTTTTACATTAGAAGTGTATTCCGTCCACCTTGCAAGATTAGGGCACTATTCGACTTTATGAAACATGATTTGGGGCTTAGAAAGCCTGGGATATATAAAATTCCTTGCCAGTGTGGGAAGGCTTACATCGGCCGTACGATTCGCACAGTTGAAGGCAGGTGCGTGGAACATCGCCGTCATACGAGGCTCAAACAGGCGGAGAAATCGGCGGTAGCAGAATGTAGCTCAAACGAGGGACACGGGATGAAATTTGACGAGACTGTGATAGTTACCAATACTGACGATTTTTGGAACAGTGTTTATAATGAGGCAATTGAAATTAGGTTGGTAGACAATTTGGTTAAGAGAGATAATGGTTTTCCTATTAGCGGGACATGGAATCCTGTACTATCCCGCATCAAAACAGAACGTTCTTCGGTGTAGCCAGTCTGAGTGTTCGAAAATTGTTTTTGAGTGCGATATGTCGTTGCTGGATGCAGCGCGAACAGTCTCATGGAGCTTGTGACGTTATCCTTTGTGTCATTAGCATATGTTGTATACAGTAATGGTCCCAAAACATTCCCTTGGGACAAGCCAGAAACTAATTATCCGTCTAAATGCTTCGTTTTATGAAAGGTGACATGCTGAGTTGTTTTTGCAAGAAACTCTTCAATCCATTCACAAAGCGAGTCTGTACACGCATTAGGCGACAGTGCGAAATTGTATCGAATGCCATCCTGAAATCGAAGAATACGTCATCAGCTTTGGCGCCGGTATCCGGTTTCGGTGACTGTCAGAATGAAATGGGTTTTACGTGGTTTTCCGGAATCCATTTTCATTCCTACAACGGAGATTTTTGATATCCAGATAGGTGATAATACGCGAACATCAAAAGGTAGGCCATTAAGTACTAATCTCGCTGTACGTGGTGTGGTTGAATGATATTGTATCCCCAAAACCACAGTTGTCTCGTTAAGCCCATGCCACGATACGTTGCCGCCGTCGTCATGCCTACTAGGATAATTGTTTTTGATTCAATGGCTTATGAAAGTAATGTGGCTAATGTTGACACCAAAAATTAAGTGGAAGTCGGATCGCCGCTGCTGGGTAGTTTTTAAAGAGGCTTGCAAAATCCTCTCATGCAGTTTAGGAGTGCTTTAACCTATAGATCAAACCATAAAACACGCTCTGTTCCTGTAGTCTACGATGAACAATGGTGCCTGTGTGCATTCAGTACGCAACGAAAATGACAGCATGAGTTTGATGCCTCACACTTCACCACGTTCAGCATTTTAATGAGGTTTTTGTAAATATAAGTCCGTTGCTTGTAAAATGGTTCAAATAGCTCTGAGCACTATGGGACTTTACTTCTGAGGTCATCAGTCCCCTAGGACTTAGAACTACTTAAACCTAACTAACCTGCGGACATCACAAACATCCATGCCCGAGGCAGGATTCGAACCTGCGACCATAGCGGTCACGCGGTTCCAGACTGAAGCGCCTAGAACCTCTCGGCCACTCCGGCCGGCCGTTGCTTGTAACTTCCACGCGTACCTTCATTTTATACGCCGTAGCTGATGATTGCAAGAGTCTAATTGCAGACTCATAAGCAGATTATAATGGGAAAAAATGGAAATGAGAATTTGGCGCCATTGGCTGGGAACCCCTTGTGGGGCAGGTCCGGCTACCTTGATGCGGGTGTTATTATATTCGACGCCACATTGGGAGACCTACGCGCCGGATGGGGATGAAATGATGATGAAGACAGAACAACACCCAGTCCCTTAGCGGAGAAAATCCCTGACCCAGCCGGGGCCCGCAAGACGGCAATCCGTCACGCTGACCACTCGGCTATCGGGGCGGACAGCAGATTATAATGACACCAGTTATTTTTTTTATAAAAGACGACGTTCTTCAAAATTGAATCGCCAGTCTAGTGACTGCGGTATCTATATCTGTACGGACATAATTACTGCATGTGTATGTTTGTAAATTTCAGAGGGAACATACATATCGCAAAAAGTCACGGTAATATTTATATTATGTTATCTGTTAGTGCTACACCTAATATCAGCCATATTTTCGGTGTGAAAGTAGTGAATTTTTATGTATGTCTAGGAACTCTGATCAATGACATATTAAATAGTGAAAAAAACATGAAACGATGAATCATCACTACCCCAGCCGCAATGCTTAGACTCATTTAAACCTGGCAGAACCGGGCAAAATCCAAAACATTGAAGATGCGCTTGGCGGAATCATTGGTGTTCCTTTGATTCTCGTACGGCTGCAAGACTTGTACCATGAAAGTCAATGGCAAAAGCCAAACTGATGCCTTTGAGATGTGGCGTTGGAGGAAGATGTTACGTGCACCAGGGACAGAAAGAAGGACCGGCGCTTCCATTATACAAGAACTTAGTATCACGAGAGGTTCCCGTGTAAGTCAAAGCTACTTCCAGTTCCTAGGGCACATTTTCAACAGAGAAAACATAATTTAGAAAAGATCATCTTGGAGGGCAAGATCAAAGGCAGAAGACAATGAGGAAGAGCAGCAAGTAGATGACTGAGTCAAGTGAAGCCGGTAAACGGCCTACCTCTTCGCGTTATATTTAGAGTAGCTGAAGAGCCCTGTGGTTGGAGCGTCTTGTCAAAATTTCAGTTATTGAAGACATGTAAGAAGAAATGAGGTCACAACACTAAGCATTCAGTACACTGAATGATTATGATGATAGACTTTATGATGCCCTGAACACACACCAATGGACACAGACGAAATAAATTTTAAAATTGCTTTTCCACACCATGACATTAGAATGTTACTGAGAACGTGACAGACATTTAAACAGCACTAAGTAAGAAAGTTAGTTTAGAAATTTTCCCATTTTTTCCGGCTACAATGTCATTGCAAATGACTGCTACACTAAGTGACGAATACAAACGCGATGCTGATGTGTATATACGCGGTTGCCGAAATAAAACTTCCCCTGGAATTACATGACGTAGGTTCTTACTTGCACCACGCAGCGTCTGGCCTTGTGTTTAATATTTATGGCGTCATATCTCCTGAACTATGTGTTGTACAATGACAAAATTTTGTAGGTACATTCAGCGGTATATGTGGATACAGTGTACGAAATTTACTGTTAAGAGGGTCAGTAGCAAAGAAGCAATAAATTTAAACGTCATGCATGATGCGGCAGTTTTTCACACATCTCATTAATTATAACATCATATCTCCAGCACTACGTATCGTCCAATGATATAATGTTGCACTTACATTCGGTGGTACTTATGCATACGTTCTGTAAAATGTGTTGCGGATACAGTTATTAGTAAAGAAGTGATAAATTATAACGTCATTTAGGATACAATCAACAGTCGAGATGGCACTAATATTTATGAACAGGTTTCGGGTTTTGTTAAATTATCTTCAGACTTTTTGGCCCCGTATGGGTGGTGCTGGCGGGTGGTCGCTTTTCTCGTGACATGTACGATTGTGGTAAATCAAGGAGCCGTCAGCACCAGCCATACGGGGCTAAAAATAATGAAGATGGCTTAAACATAAGCCGAAACCGGTAAATAAACAAATATTATTGCTATCTCGAGTGTTGATTGTAGCCTAAATATTGCACCAGATCGCTGCACTCCATTAGCAAGGTTGTCTAAATTTATATTATAACATCATGCCTCATCCAGTACTTTTACTGCATGAAGAGCGGAAATGTGGTAGACGATAAACATTTTTCCTTTCATCATTCTGTAGGGTTGGCAGCAAGAAAAATTTCGTAAAGGTTTGAAATTTTGTATAAAATCTGTTGCAAGTCACTAAGTACTCTCATTCTCAGATACTGGATGAATAAATTTTAATCTTTGTTGATCCATTATGGACTGTGGGACAACGGCTGGCATGTATTTCTTGATGCAATAATTTACCAACAGCCGTATGTATTGTAGAAATTTATTTTATGAACTTCTTATGTGCTACCAGTTTCGGCATAACATTAATGTCATCTTCAGGCCCCACACGTCATAGTCGTAAAATCGCTATCACGTAAGGAGCCATGTAACTGGATCCGTGAATCAATTCGTTATGCAACAGCTCTTTGTGGCCAGGCGACCAAGAGCTGTTGCATTGAGATTGGATTAACGGACCCAGTTATATGGCTCCTTCCGTGTATAGCGATTTTACAACTATGACTTGTGGGGCCTGAAGATGACATTAATGTAATGCCGAAACTGGTAGCACATAAGAAGTTCATAAAATAAATTTCTACAATACATACGGCTGTTGGTAAATTATTGCATCATGGAATAAATTTTAGGCTTTCACGCTTCATGGTCTACGCTTGTCTTTAACTTCCACTCCACCCTTTTGGTACGTAGGTGGTTCCACCCTCACAGCGATTGTTGCCTGACAATAAGGTATATGTGTACCAAATTCGATTGAAATCTGTCCAGTGGTTTAGGAGGAGATGTCGACCATACAAACACAACACACACACACACACACACACACACACACACACACACACTCACACTCACACAAACAAACAAACAAACATACGTACATCCATCTCATGTATATATAAGGGTCACACTATTGATCGAACTACAGATGTGTTTGGACTCCAACGATTGTGCCAAATAAATTAGACCAGGTACAAGAACACTTGTTTACTATAATTCACTACTACCTTAACATCAAACTCTAGTTGAACATTTGAGATGTACAGACTGAGAACCGAGTTCCATAACTGGTAGTCACTTCCAGTAGTAGACACATGCCCAGAGACCAAGTCCGTAGGCATGTCGCTGCGCTATGGGCTGTGGTGGTTCCAGTCCTTTCAGACTGTGAGGGGTGTTCCAGTATGGCAGTTGCCAACTCCAGACGATCTTTTCCGAGGGACTGAGTTGAAGCCAGCTGACTGTTCACTGTAGACTGAGATCGCTGAAGACTGAGGACTGAAGACTGATTACTGAGGACTGCCCATCAAAGACTGTCTTGCAGACTGAGGCCGCGCTTTATATCGCCGCACGGACTGCTATGCCTAATACCTGTGACCGGCTGCCACTGCTGGAGATCACACGCTCCTTGCCCGTTGGCCCTCCAAGCGGAATAATGTCTTCATTGCGTGTGACTGACGTAGCAAAGCAGTCCAGATGAACATCCACCGGAACTCACGCTGCTTCTGATCTCGCTACCTCAAACGCCGCTATGATGGAAGGGAGGCCTACCCTGCAAGGGTAGAAGTGTACGCTACAACATCACCCCCTCCCCCTCTTTCTTCAGCCGCTATCGTTGTTCGTAGTCTGTCTCCTCGCTGATACTGCTGGGCTTTGCAGATCAGGTGATGACAGGGCGTCGGGGTTGGTAGGCTGTTGCGGCGTTGAAGCTCCCCCTTCTCCCTCCGGGGAAGATGCATCGCTGGCACCTGTAACTGATAGAGAACTATAATTTCTGGAAGAAAGAATCATCTCCACAAGTGGTCGGACTCCATTGACGTGTATCCAGCGTGTGTCTCTGTCTGCTGTCAGTACGAGGTACACTGTATTGCCCAGACAACAAGCCACTGTCCCTGGAAACCATTCCCTTTTTCCTTTCAGATCCACTGCACACGACATTTAGCACCGACTGCGAGTTGCTCTTTTCTGTTTCCGAATCCGATGTTTGTGTGGAGCGCTTTTATAAGAAGAGGGAAAAGTTAGTAAAATGCCCTCCAATGTGTAAACATTCACGAGCTTTTTCATTCGCTACTTGAATATCTGAATTAAATGTTCAGCGACCCCATTCGATTCACGATGAAACGGCCCACTGCATAGGGGCTGGATTCCACAGGCCGTGCATGAAGACTCAAACTCTCGACTCGCAAACTGGGTTTCATTGCCCGTCACGAAATCGAGGGAAAGACACTCCACAGCGGAAAAATGTTTCAGTGGCCGGACCGTTTGAGACGTCCCTGTCCTGTTGATCCTCACGATGTAAGTGTAGCCTGTGTGGATATCCACAAGAATGAGCCAGTTTTTCTCGATGTGAGATCTGGTGTATTGGAGGTGGAGCCAACGAGTAAGAGTACGGCAGTGCATAGTTCACACTGACGTCTGTGACCTGGATGTGGCTGCCGAATCTTAAACCGAGAAACGCAGCGCTAGGAAAAAGTCCAATCACATGAGTTTGGCAGCGGAGCCGACACTATTTTATTTTTATAATTGACGTCTAAAATACAACTGCCTTTGAATTTAATTCTGCGATCATTATAACTCGTTACTGTCCCTTGAAATATGAACAATTGTGTGGCGTCAATTAATGCGTATGTAGCATTGTTCATGAAAGTTTTAGAGGAATCAGGGTCAAGTTGAAATTGATTTACGAGTCCATTGAGTTCAACAGTCGCTAGTACTGCTTCATCACCTTCAAAAAGAATCCTGTACATATTATTTTCAAAATTATCAACGCTAGAATCAAACCAATTCGTCATATTTTCGGCACCGCCGTTGGAAGTAGAGTGCTTGACGTGCGCCGTTGATTCTCTACAGGAACTTCTGCCTTGTGGCCTTGTTTGCGACAGAATAAGCACTTCATACGCGTGTAAAAGGATGACTGCCTATCGTGAGTCACGAGGTACTGATCACAAGATTTGACTTTTGAAGATTGTTCAACGAAATTTGAGTTGCCTCCATTCCGGGGTGCGGTACTACTCCTAGATAGTTCTGGACAGCAAGTTTATCGCTTTCCATAGACTGAACCACTCTGCCTTATTACTGCAAACTTATGATCATTGTTTTACACATTTTGACTATGCTTAAGTTGTTCTTCATATGTGAAGATTTGCATGACATGTGATGTTGTGATAGTATTCTTTCTTACCTAGAGGGTGTTCAGTGGCAGGGAAAGGTCGTAATAAGAAGTATGACATGACAACATTGTGTCAAGCATTTTTCCAAGTATATTATTATATACTGCTAACTGTCACCTGAAGCCAATGCGCAAATCTTTCCTCAGTTAGCGCAAGAGCCAAAAACGGAAACTAAGTAAATTTTAGGCATGACGTGTGCGATATATACAACAGGGAGGAAACGTTTGTGTGATCGGCAACATTGATAAAGAATCTGTATTTTCGAAACACATGCAGAGAAGTAAACGCTAATCTAACGTGTCCTAATGATTTAAATTCGATCCTTCCACGAAACTGGTGCATGATACATTTGAATTTTAACGAAGTTAATAGACTCTCAGATGTACCAAGGGTTTATGTTGGTCTTCTGCTAGCAGTAAAGAACCTGTCACATGCACATTTCTCGAAACGAAGCAAACCAGACTGCCATTCAATAATGCTGATTCAAGAGCTTCACAACCATCACAGTTGATTCACACATACATATGTGGTCTCATAGAAACTACATCACTGGCGAGTATGAAATTTTTCATTACTTTCATAGATGATCATTCCAGAAATGTGCATGTGTATTTTCTAAAAGGCAAACTCAGTGTACTGGTAGCTTCCAAGGCTTACAAAAAATAGTACAAAATGAACTGGAGAATAAAATAATAACAATACTCTCAGATAACGTTAAGGAGTACTATAACAAAGATTTCGAAAAATTCTTGAACAAAAATGGCATTAAGCATCAGACGATTACTCCTTACTCTCCTCAGCAGAATGGGCTTGCCGAGAGCATAAACAGAACATTGGTAGAAAGACCAAAGTGAGTGTCTTGTGATTCTGGTGTACCTAAACAGTTCTGGGCAGAGGCAAAATGACAACTCCTTACGTTACCAATAAATCACCTGCCGAAAAGATTCATCGAAGCACGTCTTTGGAAGTAAGGTCAGACAGTATATCTGATTAATCACATACGCGCATTTTCTGGTCAGAAGTTATGACTTTAATTCGTAAGGAAAAACACGAAACTGAGAATCCAAGTCCAGAAAGCTCGTATTTGTTTGGCTATTGTGAGTCTAACATTGGATATCGTCTGGTTGATATTGATATATACATCATTAAGAGTAGAATGGTGGTAATTTTACAGAATGCTGTAAACTGTGATAATATATGGTAACGCTGTTAACCTGAGAGAAGCATTGTACCGTCTGAAAAAAGTAAACAGAAGAAATCAGAAGAGAACATAGAACAAACGCAAACAGTAATTCTACACGATGGCACTTTCACGATGAGTATGACCAATGATGTTGAATGTCATTCAGATAAAAATGATGGTGATGTTGCCTGCATGGGAGAAGGTTGTACTTCGATACAAGATTACAGCTTAGGTCCAAGAAAAGACATTATTCGGTACAGAGAGAAATCATAAGACGACCGTGGTTTACTTTGTCCAGTTCCACGTCTGAATGATACTCATAATGTAGAAGAAGCTGTATCATCTGCTTACGGTGATCAGCGGAAGAAAACGATGGATGAAGAACATTACTCCTTGATAAAAAATGAAACATGGTCATTGGTACATGTTGCTGTTGTGGTCTGCAGTCCTGAGACTGGTTTGATGCAGATCTCCATGCTACTCTATCCTGTGCAAGCTTCTTCATCTCCCAGTACCTACTGCAACCTACATCCTGCTGAATCTGCTTGGTGTATTCATCTCTTGGTCTCCCTCTACGATTTTTACCCTCCACGCTGCCTTCCAATACTAAACTGGTGATCCCTTGATGCCTCAGAACATGTCCTACCCACCGATCCCTTCTTCCAGTCAAGTTGTGCCACAAACTGCTCTTCTCCCCAATCCCATTCAATACCTCCTTATTAGTTATGTCATCCACCCATCTAATCTTCAGCATTCTTCTGTGGCACCACATTTCGAAAGCTTCTATTTTCTTCTTGTCTAAACTATTTATCGTCCATGTTTCACTTCCATACATGGCTACACTCCATACAAATACTTTCAGGAACGACTTCCTGACACTCAAATCTGTACTCGATGTTAACAAATTTCTCTTCTTCAGAAACGCTTTCCTTGCCATTGCCAGTCTACATTTTATATCCTCTCTACTTCGACCATCATCAGTTATTTTGCTCCCCAAATAGCAAAACTCCTTTACTACTTTAAGTGTCTCATTTCCTTATCTAATTCCCTCAGCATCACCCGACTTAATTCGACTACATTCCATTATCCTCGTTTACCTTTTGTTGATGTTCATCTTATATCCTCCTTTCAAGACACTGTCCATTCCGTTCAACTGCTCTTCCAGATCCTTTGCTGTGTCTGACAGAATTACAATGTCATCGGCGAACCTCAAAGTTTTTATTTCTTCTCCATGGATTTTAATTCCTACTCCGAATCTTTCTTTTGTTTCCATTACTGCTTGCTCAATATACAGATTGAATAACATCGGGGAGAGGCTACAACCCTGTCTCAGTCCCTTCCCAACCTCTGCTTCCCTTTCATGCCCCTGGACTCTTATAACTGCCATCTGGTTCCTGTACAAATTGTAAATAGCCTTTCGCTCCCTGTATTTTACCCCTGACACCTTCAGAATTTGAAAGAGAGTATTCCAGTCAACATTGTCAAAAGCTTTCTCTAAGTCTACAAATGCTAGAAACATAGGTTTGCCTTTCCTTAATCTAGCGTCTAAAATAAGTCGTAGGGTCAATATTGCCTCACGTATCTTCCCCAAGAAAAGGGTTTTACCTTGTAGGTCGGTATTAAAAACGAAGACAAATGAGACGGGAGAAATAATTTGGTAGAAGGCAACATTAATGGTTAAAGGATGAGTTCAGAGAAAAGGTGTTAATTATGATAATGTCTACTCACAGTTGTAAGATACACTTCGGTTCGCTATCTATTTCCTTTGGCTACAGAAGCACAACCTAGACGTTGATCAGGTGGATGCAGTAAGTGCATTTCTGTAAAGGGACACTGATACGAGAATTTGTACGTCACTACCACAGTTGCACTCAGAAGGTTGGTATCCGGGGCGTCGTCGCTGGCCGTCCGGGCTGAGTTCGAAGCGGAACTTATTAGTTATGTCAAATCTACTCCAGTCAATGAGATTCCAGGCTGGATACGTGTCTGGAGACGCCCCGGATTGAGGTGGGATACCTTCCTGACTGTCGCCCGTCATACAGGAATGATAGTCTGGGGTGGCATTTCTTTTCATAGCGGGACCCCTTTGGTTGTCATCCGCGGTACTCTTACAGCACAGCGGTACGTCAACGATATTATACGACCTGTTTTTTTCCCTTGATGGCAGGCCATCCTAGGCTTATATTTCAGCAAGATAACGCCTGCCTGTACACGGCGAGAGTTTCTACTGCTTGTCTTCGAGCTTGCTAAACCCTACATTTGACAGCAAGGTCGCTGGATCTCTCCCCAACTGAAAACGTTTGGAGCATCATGGGCAGGGCTCCCCAACCACCTCGGGATTTTGACGATGTAACGCACCAATTGGACAGAGTTTGGCACGATATCTCTCAAGTCAATGCCAAGCCGAATAACTTCTTGCATAAGGACCAGAGATGGATGCACACGTTTCTGACTTGGCAAGTTTGCGAAGCTCTTTCTCTTGAATAAATCATTCCGTTTTTCTGAAATTGTTATCATTCGTTTGTCTGTGCGTGTACATCTACTGCTTTCCGCGTCCCATCGGATAATTCATTCGTGGTGTGTTAGCTTTCCTTTTTTTCTCCTTAGAGTGTACAAGAAAAATTTTGCATTAAAGATATTGGTGAAGTGAAGCGATGTGTTGGCACGAAAATAAGCAGGAAACGTGAAACAGGCCTATATCACTAACGTCGATTTGTAGTAGGGTTTTGGAACATATACTGTATTCGAACATTATGAAGTACCTCGAAGAAAACGATTTATTGACATATAGTCAGCACGGTTTCAGCAAATATCGTCCTTGTGAAACACAACTAGCTCGTTATACTCATAAAGTAATAAATGCTATCGACTGGGGATGTCAAACTGATTCCACATTTTTAGATTTCCAGAAGGCTTTCGACTCGTCCCTCACAAGCGTCTTCTAACCAAACTGCGTGCTTACGGAGTAACGCCTCAGTTGTGCGACTGGATTCGTCATTTCCTGTCAGATAGGTCACAGTTCGTAGTAATAGACCGAAAGTCATCGAGTAAAACAGAAACAATATCCGGCGTTCCCCAAGGAAGTGTTATAGACCCTCTATATTTCCTGAGCTATATTAATGACATAGGAGACAATTTGAGTAGCCGTCTTAGATTGTTTGCAGATGATACTGTCATTTACCGTTTTGTAAAGTCATCAGATGTTCAAAACAACTTGCAAAATAATTTAGATAAGATATCTGTATGGTGCGATAAAAGGCATTTGACCCTGAATAAGGAAAAGTGTGAAGGTATTCACGTGAGTACTAAAAGAAATGAGCTAAATTTCGATTACACGATAAGTCACACAGATCTGAAAGCTGTAAATTCAACTAAATACTTAGAGATTACAATTACAAATAACCTAAATTGGAACGATCACGTAGATAATATTGTGGGTAGAGCAAACCAAAGCCTGCGATTCATTGGCAAAACACTTAGAAGGTGCAACAGCTCTACTAAAGAGACTGCTTACACCACGCTTGTCCACCCTATTCTGGAGTATTGCTGTGAGGTGTGGGATCCACGTCAGGTGGGACTGACGGATAACACCGAAAAAGTACAGAGAAGGGCAGCTCGTTTTGCATTTTCGCGAAATAGGGGAGATAGTGTCACAGACATGATACGTGAATTGGAGTGGCAATCATTTAAACAAAGGCGTTTTTCGTTGCGACGGGATTTTTTCATGAAATTTCGATCACCAGTTTTCTCCTCCGATTGCGAAAACATTCTGTTGGCACCCCCCCCCCCCTACATAGGGAGAAATGATCATCACGATAAAATAAGAGAAATCAGGACTCACACAGCAAAATTTAAGTGCTCATTTTTCCCGCGTGCCGTTCGAGAGTGGAACGGTAGAGACACAGCTTGAACGTGGTTCATTGAACTCTCTGCCAGGCACTTTATTGTGAATAGCAGAGTAATGATATAGATGTAGATGTAGATGTAGATTCAGCTCAATCAGAAGTAGTACACCAGTCATGTATTGGATATTTTTCGAATGTCAGACTGCATTGAAGCGGATGCAAACGATAAAAATTCTACTGACAGAAGAGACAATATACTGTATAGATAAGCGATAGGATGTCTGCTATATCTTGCACAGGTTACAAGAACGGATATTTCATATTCTGTGAACAGAATAAGTTAATTCTGCTTAGACCCACAGAACCGATACTGCCTCGGTGTGAAACGAGTTCTCAGATGCCTTCAGGGGACCAAGGATCCACAGAAATTGCGATGCCGATGCAGACTGGTATAAAGATCGGCAGTGGCGCCCCTAGGTACAATGTAATATATGCACCCCTCCAAAAATATGTTTTAAATCACAATGAATGTGCTCAAAACAGCCTATCAAAAATCACATTATAAGCTGAAATTTTTAAAACTAATATGAGAAAATAAATAATAACTAACCAGTCAGCAAAGTTTGCGTCTGGCTTTGGTGGCAGCAAATTCGCTAATCAATCTTCATAGCTGAGACGGTCGTCAGTTAGGAGGTCAGCTGCGATGTGAAGAATGGACGAGGCGTTCAATCTCTCCTCAGACAAGGCAGAACGTAGGTATCATTTCACCCTTTTAAGAGCCGAAAACGAGAGTTATCCTGAACAATTTGTAAGTGCTGCACACAGAAACATTCCAAGAACAATGGCAACATTCGGAAACTTGGACTGTAATCGCTTCTTTCGTTGAAATTTAATCGTTTCGGCTGGCAGATTATTAATCTCAGAAGACTTCAAAAATGCCATGAAAAGTTCACATTCGCTTGGGGAAGAAGTTTCATATGACGCTTGGAGGTCTGCTGTGCGTTCTGAAATAACTTACTTTGTTACATAGTTTAATTCTTAATTTCTTTGCGTGTTTTTGGTTCTTGCATTGTTTAATTCATAAATTTCGGGCGTATTATAGTATTTGAGAGTGTAGCATCGTGTTTTAGTACCTGAATAGTGTAATTTCGCTTAGTCTCCTTCCGCCGCCGAGCAGTGTCAGCAGTGCGCAAGTAGCAGCATTACTGCATTTACTAGGCAATCTTGTATTTTAATAACCGTTTAAATTTTGTCGATTTGTTTGCGCTCTCTGTAGATTAGTTCAGACGTTCTTTGCAAAACAGTTTTTAGCATGGATAGGGACTGCAACTGCTGTGTTCGGATGCAGGCTGAGTTGGCATCCCTTCGCTCCCAGCTTCAGGCAGTGTTGGCTTCGGTCACACAGCTTGAGGCTGTTGCCAATGGGCATCACTGTGGGGGTCCGGATGGGGGTTTGTCGGGGACGGCCAGCTCGTCCCACGCATCCCCTGATCGGACTACGACTGTGGTTGCCCGGGATACTGCCCGCATTGAGGCTGATCCCTCACCTGTGGTAGAGTGGGAGGTCGTTTCAAGGTGTGGCAGGGGGCGAAAGACATTCCGGAGGGCTGAACGGAAAGCCTCTCCAGTTTGTCTGACGAACCGGTTTCAGGCTCTGTCTCAGGCTGATACTGATCTTCGGCCTGACATGGCTGCTTGTCCTGTTCCAGAGGTTGCCCCTCAGTCTGCAAGATCCGGGCAGTCGCAGAGGGTGGGCTTACTGGTAGTTGGGAGCTCCAACGTCAGGCGCGTAATAGGGCCCCTTAGGGAAATGGCAGCAAGAGAGGGGAAGAAAACCAATGTGCACTCCGTGTGCATACCGGCGGAGTCATTCCAGATGTGGAAAGGGTCCTTCCGGATGCCATGAAGGGTACAGGGTGCACCCATCTGCAGGTGGTAGCTCATGTCGGCACCAATGATGTGTGTCGCTATGGATCGGAGGAAATCCTCTCTGGCTCCCGGCGGCTATCTGATTTGGTGAAGACTGCCAGTCTCGCTAGCGGGATGAAAGCAGAGCTCACCATCTGCAGCATCGTCGACAGGACTGACTGCGGACCTTTGGTACAGAGCCGAGTGGAGGGTCTGAATCAGAGGCTGAGACGGTTCTGCGACCGTGTGGGCTGCAGATTCCTCGACTTGCGCCATAGGGTGGTGGGGTTTCGGGTTCCGCTGGATAGGTCAGGAGTCCACTACACGCAACAAGCGGCTACACGGGTAGCAGGGGTTGTGTGGCGTGGGCTGGGCGGTTTTTTAGGTTAGATGGCCTTGGGCAAGTACAGAAAGGGCAACAGCCTTAACGGGTGCGGGGCAAAGTCAGGACATGCGGGGACCAAGCAGCAATCGGTATTGTAATTGTCAACTGTCGAAGCTGCGTTGGTAAAGTACCGGAACTTCAAGCGCTGATAGAAAGCACCGAAGCTGAAATCGTTATAGGTACAGAAAGCTGACTTAAGCCAGAGATAAATTCTGCCGAAATTTTTACAAAGGTACAGACGGTGTTTAGAAAGGATAGATTGCATGCAACCGGTGGTGGAGTGTTCGTCGCTGTTAGTAGTAGTTTATCCTGTAGTGAAGTAGAAGTGGATAGTTCCTGTGAATTATTATGGGTGGAGGTTACACTAAACAACCGAACTAGGTTAATAATTGGCTCCTTTTACCGACCTCCCGACTCAGCAGCATTAGTGGCAGAACAACTGAGAGAAAATTTGGAATACATTTCACATCAATTTTCTCAGCATGTTATAGTCTTAGGTGGAGATTTCAATTTACCAGATATAGACTGGGACACTCAGATGTTTAGGACGGGTGGTAGGGGCAGAGCATCGAGTGACATTATACTGAGTGCACTATCCGAAAATTACCTCGAGCAATTAAACAGAGAACCGACTCGTGGAGATAACATCTTGGACCTACTGATAACAAACAGACCCGAACTTTTCGACTCTGTATGTACAGAACAGGGAATCAGTGATCATAAGGCCGTTGCAGCATCCCTGAATATGGAAGTTAATAGGAATATAAAAAAAGGGAGGAAGGTTTATCTGTTTAGCAAGAGTAATAGGAGGCAGATTTCAGACTACCTAACAGATCAAAACGAAAATTTCTGTTCCGACACTGACAATGTTGAGTGTTTATGGAAAAAGTTCAAGGCAATCGTAAAATGCGTTTTAGACAGGTACGTGCCGAGTAAAACTGTGAGGGACGGGAAAAACCCACCGTGGTACAACAACAAAGTTAGGAAACTACTGCGAAAGTAAAGAGAGCTCCACTCCAAGTTTAAACGCAGCCAAAACCTCTCAGACAAACAGAAGCTAAACGATGTCAAAGTTAGCGTAAGGAGGGCTATGCGTGAAGCGTTCATTGAATTCGAAAGTAAAATTCTATGTACCGACTTGACAGAAAATCCTAGGAAGTTCTGGTCTTACGTTAAATCAGTAAGTGGCTCGAAACAGCATATCCAGACACTACGGGATGATGATGGCATTGAAACAGAGGATGACACGAGTAAAGCTGAAGTACTAAACACCTTTTTCCAAAGCTGTTTCACAGAGGAAGACCGCACTGCAGTTCCTTCTCTAAATCCTCGCACAAACGAAAAAATGGCTGACATCGAAATAAGTGTCCAAGGAATAGAAAAGCAACTGGAATCACTCAATAGAGGAAAGTCCACTGGACCTGACGGGATACCAATTCGATTCTACACAGAGTACGCGTAAGAACTTGCCCCCCTTCTAACAGCCGTGTACCGCAAGTCTCTAGAGGAACGGAGGGTTCCAAATGATTGGAAAAGAGCACAGATAGTCCCAGTCTTCAAGAAGGGTCGTCGAGCAGATGCGCAAAACTATAGACCTATATCTCTTACGTCGATCTCTTGTAGAATTTTAGAACATGTTTTTTGCTCGCGTATCATGTCATTTCTGGAAACCCAGAATCTACTATGTAGGAATCAACATGGATTCCGGAAACAGCGATCGTGTGAGACCCAACTCGCCTTATTTGTTCATGAGACCCAGAAAATATTAGATACAGGCTCCCAGGTAGATGCTATTTTTCTTGACTTCCGGAAGGCGTTCGATGCAGTTCCGCACTGTCGCCTGATAAACAAAGTAAGAGCCTACGGAATATCAGACCAGCTGTGTGGCTGGATTGAAGAGTTTTTAGCAAACAGAACACAGCATGTTGTTATCAATGGAGAGACGTCTACAGACGTTAAAGTAACCTCTGGCGTGCCACAGGGGAGTGTTATGGGACCATTGCTTTTCACAATATATATAAATGACTTAGTAGATAGTGTCGGAAGTTCCATGCGGCTTTTCGCGGATGATGCTGTAGTATACAGAGAAGTTGCTGCATTAGAAAATTGTAGCGAAATACAGGAAGATCTGCAGCGGATAGGCACTTGGTGCAGGGAGTGGCAACTGACCCTTAACATAGACAAATGTAATGTATTGCGAATACATAGAAAGAAGGATCCTTTATTGTATGATTATATGATAGCGGAACAAACACTGGTAGCAGTTACTTCTGTAAAATATCTGGGAGTATGCGTACGGAACGATTTGAAGTGGAATGATCATATAAAATTAATTGTTGGTAAGGCGGGTACCAGGTTGAGATTCATTGGGAGAGTGCTTAGAAAATGTAGTCCATCAACAAAGGAGGTGGCTTACAAAACACTCGTTCGACCTATACTTGAGTATTGCTCATCAGTGTGGGATCCGTACCAGGTCGGGTTGACGGAGGAGATAGAGAAGATCCAAAGAAGAGCGGCGCGTTTCGTCACTGGGTTATTTGGTAACCGTGACAGCGTTACGGAGATGTTTAATAAACTCAAGTGGCAGACTCTGCAAGAGAGGCGCTCTGCATCGCGGTGTAGCTTGCTCGCCAGGTTTCGAGAGGGTGCGTTTCTGGATGAGGTATCGAATATATTGCTTCCCCCTACTTATACCTCCCGAGGAGATCACGAATGTAAAATTAGAGAGATTAGAGCGCGCACGGAGGCTTTCAGACAGTCGTTCTTCCCGCGAACCATACGCGACTGGAACAGGAAAGGGAGGTAATGACAGTGGCACGTAAAGTGCCCTCCGCCACACACCGTTGGGTGGCTTGCGGAGTATCAATGTAGATGTAGATGTAGAACTTATGGTGAACTACTCTTAAGTTTACTGAAACCTATGAAGGAGTCTAACAGTGTTTTATAACTGTCATTCCTCCTCACTAATCCAGCATATAAGTTGTCGAGTACTGGAAAAAATGCTTCGATTCTAAATTTCTCCCAACCACTCAGAACTTCTTCAGTGTCCCATTTTCATCAACATGAAGTTTTCATTCCTTGAACTTTTACAGATACATTCGTAGTCCGTATCAGTCATACCTTCTATGGATTTATTTTCATAGCAGTCAACATGCCACGAATAGAGTTAATAAAACCTAAAAGTGATTCATGTAGTTCATGCATTATGTCGGCTTCAGAAGTCGTTTAACAACTGAAAATGTTATATTCTCTGTTATCTGTGAAGTACTGGATCGGCTAAACAAAAGGTTTCCAACGCTTGGCACATTTTTTGATTTAACTAAGGAATTTGATTGTGTTGATCACAAAATATTGCTCTAGAAGTTGGACCATTACGGAATACGGGGAGTAGCTCACAATTGGTTCACCTCTTGCACTACCAACAGACAGCAAAAGGCCATTATTCACAATGACGATAACGGCTGTGATGAGGGGTCTGAGTGGAGTACTGTCAAGTGGGAGGTGCCCCAGGGATCAGTGTTTGGGCCACTCCTGTTCCTTATTTATGTAAATGATATGCCCTCTAGTATTACTGGGTAACTTTAAAATATTTCTGTTTGCTGATGACACTAGCTTGATAGTAAAGGATGTTGTGTGCAACATTGGTTCGGTTTCAAATAGTGCAGTACATGACCTAAGTTCATGGCTTGTAGAAAATAAACTAACGCTAAATCACAGTAAGACCTAGTTTTTACAGTTTCTAACACACAATTCAACAAAACCTGACGTTTTAATTTCACAGAACGGGCATATGATTAGTGAAACTGAACAGTTCAAATTTCTGGGTGTTCAGATAGATAGTAAACTGTCGTGGAAAGCCCACGTTCAGGATCTTGTTCAAAGACTTAATACAGCCATTATTACTATTGGAACGGCATCTGAAGTGAGTGATCGTTCCACACGAAAATTAGTCTACTTTGCTTATTTTCATTCGCTTATGTCGTATGGTATTATATTTTGGGGTAACTCTTCCCATTCTAAAAGGATATTTTTGGCTTAGAAGCGGGCGGTTCGGGTAATAAGTGGTGTAAGTTCACGAACATTTTGTCGACCCCTGTTCGCGAGTCTGGGTATTTTGACATTGGTCTCTCAATATATACACTCCTGGAAATTGAAATAAGAACACCGTGAATTCATTGTCCCAGGAAGGGGAAACTTTATTGACACATCCCTGGGGTCAGATACATCACATGATCACACTGACAGAACCACAGGCACATAGACACAGGCAACAGAGCATGCACAATGTCGGCACTAGTACAGTGTATATCCACCTTTCGCAGCAATGCAGGCTGCTATTCTCCCATGGAGACGATCGTAGAGATGCTGGATGTAGTCCTGTGGAACGGCTTGCCATGCCATTTCCACCTGGCGCCTCAGTTGGACCAGCGTTCGTGATGGACGTGCAGACCGCGTGAGACGACGCTTCATCCAGTCCCAAACATGCTCAATGGGGGACAGATCCGGAGATCTTGCTGGCCAGGGTAGTTGACTTACACCTTCTAGAGCACGTTGGGTGGCACGGGATACATGCGGACGTGCATTGTCCTGTTGGAACAGCAAGTTCCCTTGCCGGTCTAGGAATGGTAGAACGATGGGTTCGATGACGGTTTGGATGTACCGTGCACTATTCAGTGTCCCCTCGACGATCACCAGTGGTGTACGGCCAGTGTAGGAGATCGCTCCCCACACCATGATGCCGGGTGTCGGCCCTGTGTGCCTCGGTCGTATGCAGTCCTGATTGTGGCGCTCACCTGCACAGCGCCAAACACGCATACGACCATCATTGGCACCAAGGCAGAAGCGACTCTCATCGCTGAAGACGACACGTCTCCATTCGTCCCTCCATTCACGCCTGTCGCGACACCACTGGAGGCGGGCTGCACGATGTTGGGGCGTGAGCGGAAGACGGCCTAACGGAGTGCGGGACCGTAGCCCAGCTTCATGGAGACGGTTGCGAATGGTCCTCGCCGATACCCCAGGAGCAACAGTGTCCCTAATTTGTTGGGAAGTGGCGGTGCGGTCCCCTACGGCACTGCGTAGGATCCTACGGTCTTGGCGTGCATCCGTGCGTCGCTGCGGTCCGGTCCCAGGTCGACGGGCACGTGCACCTTCCGCCGACCACTGGCGGCAACATCGATGTACTGTGGAGACCTCACTCCCCACGTGTTGAGCAATTCGGCGGTACGTCCACCCGGCCTCCCGCATGCCCACTATACGCCCTCGCTCAAAGTCCGTCAACTGCACATACGGTTCACGTCCACGCTGTCGCGGCATGCTACCAGTGTTAAAGACTGCGATGGAGCTCCGTATGCCACGGCAAACTGGCTGACACTGACGGCGGCAGTGCACAAATGCTGCGCAGCTAGCGCCATTCGACGGCCAACACCGCGGTTCTTGGTGTGTCCGCTGTGCCGTGCGTGTGATCATTGCTTGTACACCCCTCTCGCAGTGTCCGGAGCAAGTATGGTGGGTCTGACACACCGGTGTCAATGTGTTCCTTTTTCCATTTCCAGGAGTGTATATTCCTTACTGTCATTTCTTGTTAACAATATCAGCATATTCCCAAGAATAAGCAGCTTTTTCTCGGTTAATACTCGGCAGAAATGAAACCTGCATTTGGATCGGACTTCCTAAACTCTTGTGCAAAAAGGTGTGCAGTATACTGCTACATCCATTTTCAATAAGCTACCACTCGAATTCAAAAATCATAGCAGTAATCCACGCGCTTTCAAATCGAAACTGAAGAGCTTCCTCATGGGTCAGTCCTTCTATTCTGTCGAGGAGTTCGTTGAAAAATTAAGCTGATTCTTATTGTATTGTTAATTGCGTTTACTTAAACTTATTGACAGACTTTTGTCGGGTTCATAAACATTTATTTTTATCTGTTATTACTTTTATGTTGTAATTTAATGTACTGACACGTTTCATGACCCTGAAGATTTGCTCCTCAATTTGGTCCTACGGAACTTGACGTGTAAATAAAAAATAAATACAATACTGGTCATTAAAATTGCTACACCAGGAAGAAATGCAGATGATAAACGGGTATTCATTGGACAAATATATTATTCTAGAACTGACATGTGATTACATTTTCACGCAATTTTGGTGCATAGATCCTGAGAAATCAGTACCCAGAACAACCACCTCAGGCCGTAATAACGGCCTTCATACGCTTGGGCATTGAGTCAAACAGAGCGTGGATGGAATGTACAGGTACAGCTGCCTATGCAGCTTCAACACGATACCACAGTTCATCAAGAGTAGTGACTGGCGTATTGTGACGAGCCAGTTGCTTGGCCACCATTGACCAGATGTTTTCAATTGGTGAGAGATCTGGAGAATGTGCTGGCCAGGGCAGCAGTCGAACATTTTCTGTATCCAGAAAGGCCCGTACAGGACTTGCAATATGCGATCGTACATTATCCTGCTGAAATGTAGGGTTTCGCAGGGATCGAATGAAGAGCAGAGCCACGGGAAGTAACACATCCGAAATGTAACGTCCACTGTTCAAAGTATCATCAATGCGAACAAGAGGTGACAGAGACGTGTAACCAATGGCATCCCATACCATCAGGCCGGGTGATACACCAGTATGGCGATGACGAATACACGCTTCCAATGTGCGTTCACCGCGATGTCGTCAAACACGGATGCGACCATCACAATGCTGTAAACAGAACCTGAATTCATCCGAAACAATGACGTTTTGCCATTCGTGCACCCAGGTTCGTCGTTGAGTACACCATCGCAGGCGCTCCTGTCTGTGATGCAGCGTCAAGGGTAACCGCAGCCATGATCTCCGACCTGATTGTCCATGCTGCTGCAAACGTAGTCGAACTGCTCGTGCAGATGGTTGTTGCCTTGCAAACATCCCCACGTTTTGACTCAGGGATCGAGAAGTGGCTGCACGATCCGTTAAAGCCATGTGGATAAGATGCCTGTCATCTCGACTGCTAGTGATACGAGGCGGTTGGGATCCAGCACGGCATTCCGTATTACCCTCCTGAACCCACCGATCCCATATTTCGCTCACGGTCATTGGATCTCGACCAACGCGAGCAGCAATGTCGCGATACGATAAACCACAATCGCGATAGGCAACAATCCGACCTTTATCAAAGTCGCAAACGTGATGGTACGCTTTTCTCCTCCTTACACGAGGCATCACAACAACGTTTCACCAGGCACCCCGGTCAGCTGCTGTTTGTGTATGAGAAATCGGTTGGAAACTTTCCTCATGTTAGCACGTTGTAGGTGTCGCCACCGGCGCCAAGCATGTGTGAATGCTCTGAAAAGCTAATCATTTGCATATCACAGCATCTTATTCCTGTCGCTTAAATTTCGGGTCTGTATTACGTCATCTTCAAAAAAAAAAAAAAAAAGTTTCAAATGGCACTATGGGACTTAACATCTGAGGTCATCAGTCCCCTAGAACTTAGAACTACTTAAACCTGACTAAACTTAGGACATCACACACATCCATGCCCGAGGCAGGATTCGAACCTGCGACCTAGCGGTCGCGCGGTTCCAGACTGAAGCGCCTAGAACCGCTCGGCCACACTGGCCGGTACGTCATCTTCGTGGTGTATCAATTTTAATGGCCAGTAGTGTAAATATTTACACTTTTCAATTGCACGTTTTCACTATTAAATCTCTGGAGCATTTCCTTCCAAACTGTCATCATGACTCCTGTTTCTAGTCTACTGAGTTGATTCAGTAAAGCTGAAGCCTCATATTACGCAGGTGGTTTCTCAGAGGTATTAATGGTAACATGTGTGAGGATACTGAAAACTCTCTCCGAGTTTTCATTTAGACTTACACACGCTTCCTCTCTTGCTGACCAACGTGTTTTTAATAAACTTTTAACTGTTTTGCTTCCTGGTATCATGAAATGAAGTTGATCCTAGCGTTGTGCAGAACCAGAGAAAAAAATCATAAATGCTTTGCGCTAAATTGAAAAATGAACATGCTTCCTGACAACAGCTTGCAGCGCTAGTGCCGAGTAAATTTAACGAATGTGCCGCACAAGGCATGTAATGCGTTATCTGATTTCGTGCTTCAATATATGCGCGCAAACCAGTGTACGCTTCTGACAAGTTGCTTGCGTTATCATATGACTGGCCTCCATAGTCAGTAATATCAATGGAATTTCTAGACAGGACTTCCAGTACGACCTCAGCTAGATTTTCAGAATTGTGTTCCGGGTTTCGTAAAAACAGAGGGAAACGTTCGACAGACTCACCTTTCTCGTTCACGTATCTTGATACTAAAGATAATTGATCAATATGTGAAATGTCTGCATTAGAATCTACTATTAAAGAGAAATATTTGACCTGTTTCGCTCAGGAAGCAGCTCTATTATTTCGGGTCCCCGCCCCGTATTCCCATATCGTTCAGTGTGCTCTGCGAGAAAAGGATTGCACTCGGCTATACGTTCAAGAGACATCGTGAATTGACCGTTACGTAATGACTGAGATTTTTCAACGTGTCCATGTGTGGGAAGTCGACGAGTTGTTAGCTTCTTCACGACTGCAAACACCCTTTCAACAGACTGTGCCAGTACGTTTCTTTTGTCTCAATATTTGACTCGAAATGGTTTTCTACCGTCCCAAACGATTTTTTTTTCTTTTGTAAAAACTGATAGCTCAAAAATTTTGTGTTGAAATTTCATGATAAGATAAGATATTAGAAATATTTCTCCAATCTGAAATACCAATAGGACCAATCGCAGTCTTAGCTCCGAGCAATTTACATGGTACACAAAAAATAGCACCGCTGCTACAGCAGTATACTAAGTAATCACGCAAAGTTTATTCACCATTTAAAAGAGTACGATAAAATAAATTTTTGTTCTAATATCTGGTTTTACTGCCTATTGACCTTCGCGATTTACAACAATCGCCTTTACAAATATGATTAATGCCAAGCTGTAAAAGAATGTCGATTGTTGATTCACTAATATCTCATTCCGCAGGATCATCGTTAACAGGGTTATTTCTTTTCGTAATACGAGGGCTATCCACAAAGTACATTACGTTTTCGTTTGTGTCCATTAGGGGCGGGGCTAGCGCGGCCATCTTGGTGTTGTCATGGCATTCCGCCGCTCAGTCGGCATCCTGCCGTGCTAGTGAGAGGTATTTTGTGAAAAATTTGTCTAGTCTGCCAAGCGTTTTTAGAACATTGTTTTCTCGTTCTCGCTTTTGCTTCCTTCGAAATGCCGCCCCACTTAATTTTTCACGTTTATTTTTGTCACTCTTATTCATGTTAAAGACACAACAATACAAAAGAAAATAAGTTTGTAATCAAACAGTATCCAATCGTACCACACGGCACATTAGCACAAAACTTTTTATGTTAAACACGACAACTGATCAATTGGGTACTTTGGATTACTTTACCGAATTGTGAGGTTAAATAAAACCGTTAAACGTTAAAACAATTACAGTGCAAAAAATGCCGCCCTCTTAAGCTGCCGCCACGACGCCCGTGCCTTGTGGGCCTGTACGTGAATCCGCTTTGTAGATAGGAACTCCCGTACAGGGTATGTTTCTCTGTTCCAGGAAGGCAGTATGTGCAAATAGAGTACTGTAGTGCTGTCTACGACAGAAACAGACTACATGGCGACGGCATCGGTAGTTCAGGAAGTTCTGTGACTTCGACAGCTACAACTGAACGCGATCAAGGAGCAAATAATGCTCTTGTCACACACTGAGAAACACGAAGCGCAACAAAGCTGGCATGTGCAAACTGCTACCATCCAATGACAAAACGCCGCGCGGCGTAGCCTCGCGGTCTAGGGAGCCTTGCCACGGTTCGCGTGGCTTCCCCCGTCGGAGGTTCGAGTCCTCCCTCGGGCATGGGTGTGTGTTTTGTCCTTAGTGTAAGTTAGTTTAAGTTAGATTAAGTAGTGTGTAAGCCCAGGGACCGATGACCTCAGCAGTTCGGTCCCATAGGAACTTACCACCATCACCAATGACAAAACATACAGATACCCGTCTGCACTTCCTCGGGGAAAATCTTACAAGTAGAGGAATCGAGTTCGTGTTTCTTAAAAGGTGTAACATGGTGGCTGACTGTTTGACTAGGGAAACAACGTACGAAAAATATTTGAATTATGCTAACAAAATGGGTTTGCATTCCGGTGGGGGGTGTTAGACATTAGAATTCAAAATGCAGTCTTATGAAGTTAAAGAGCATATATAAACATTCATTGACTGCGAGATTTCGTTCTGTGTTATGCATGTACTTTGGAGTTAATAAAACATTTGCGTTTGACGATTAAAGAAGGGTTCCCTTTTATTGAAAATAACCGCAAAAATTTTCTTTCAGCCCAGAAAATTGTAACAGAAATGCTGAAAAAGCTTAATTGTCAAACACTCAAAGAGAGACGCGCTGTTTCTCGCGCGAACTAACTCCATGCATACCAAGAAACGCTTTTCAGAACGAAATCTATGAAAATTATTCCACTCCCCGCTTATTAAGTAGAATTCCCAATATCATCACTTCAGCCAGTTTCTTCAACTTCTGAAAGTAGCCACCTTCCATTAGGTCGTTGTTTCCGGTTTACAAGACCGGCGTTTTTTTTTTTTAACTATTAAAACTAATGTTTATATTCTCTGTCTTTACTTCTTTATTGATTTATTTTGCTGGTGTTTATGTTTTTTCTTCTAAACGTAAGCATTTATTAATGGTTCTTTTGAGATTAGAATATCTTGTTCTTTCTTTATTTATATTAGTTATTGTTTTTCTTATTGAGTTTGATTACGATTATTTTTTTCCTTTTATTTTTTTGGTTTTTTCTGTTTGGGAAGGTGCTTTAGGTCTTTCTATTTTAGTTTCAATAATTCGTTCTCATGGGAATGATTTTTTTAATTCTTTTGGTTTATCTTTATGTTAAAGTATTTATTTATAACTATTTTTTTGATCCCTCTTTGTTTGGTTAATAATTGTTGATGGTTGGTTCATTCTTTAATATTTCTGTCTAGTTTTGTTTTTCTGATTTGTGTTTATTCATACGCAGATTTGAATATGTTCCTTACATTCTTATATATACATGTCTCTGCCTCCAGTCTGCGTCCTGTATCATTCGTCTCTGCTAGTAGGGGCTACTGAGAGCCTTATTGAGGTGACCCTGCGTCTCCTGTAAAACTACATTTCTGCATTTTTCTTACCTATATTAAACTATTTTTATAATTCAGAAATAATACACTGACAGGTGAAAATCACAACAACAAGGAGTTGTGCGAAATAAATGGAAGTTGGTAGACATGTTTCTACATCTGAAAGGTTATGCCTATTCAAGTTGCACGCCAGCCGCGTAAGAGCGGAGCTAATAGCGCCACTATGAGGACGCAAATTAGGGTTGCTTTAAATAGGCGCTGTAACGGTCGTGAGCGTTAGTTACTTTTGAGATTGGGAGTGATGGGCTGAAGTGTAGTCAAGAATGTCTTTCAGGCCACAAAGACGTCACTATCATCACCTCACTGAGTTTGAATAAGGTCGTGTAATAGGGCCACGAGAAGCTGCAGTTCCTTCTGCGATATAGCAAAAATACTTGGCAGGAATGTAGCAACTCTACACGACTGCTGGCAGCGGAGGTCACGAGAATGCGCCATCGCAATAAGACCGGGCTCTGGACGGCCCCGTGGCACTACCGAGAGGGAAGACCATCGTCATCGATGTATGGCTCTGGCGCATCGTACTGCATCTGCAGCAGCAATTCAAGTGGCAGTTGACATCACAGTGACACAACTAACCGTTACAAATCGGCTAGTTCAAGGACACCTCCAAGCCAGACTAACTCCAAACCACCACCATTTGCGACTTCAGTGGTGTCACGTGAGAGCTAATTGAAGGGCAGAGAGGAGGTCTGTTGTGTTTTTTGACGAAAGCTGGTTCTGCCTCGGTGCCAGTGATGGCCGTGTGTTGATTAGAAGGATGTTAGTCGAGGGCCTGCAACCAACTTGTCTGTGTGTTAGACACAGTGAGCCTATACCTGCAGGGACCGATGACCGTAGTAGTCTGGTCCCTTTAATCCCCCAAACCAATCAACCTATACCTGGAGTTATGGTATGGCGTGCAATTTCGTATGACAGTAAGAGCCCTCTCTTGGTTATCCCAAGCACCTTGACTGCAAATTTGCACATTAGCCTGGCGATTCAACATTTTGTTCTGTCACTCATGAACAGCAATCCAGGGGGTGTTTTCCAACAGGATAACGCTCGCCCATATACCGCTGTTGTAACCCAACATGCTCTACAGAGTGTCGACAAGTTGCCTTGGCCTGCTCGATCACCATATTTGTCTCCAATGTAACACATATGGGACATCACCGGGCAACAACTGCACCGTCATCCACAAACAGCATTAACCGTCCTTGTACTGACGGACCAAGTGCAACAGGCATGGAACTCTGTCCCACAAACTGAAATCCAGCAGCTTTACAATGCAGTGCATGCATCTTTGCATGCTTCCATTCAACATTCTGGTGTTACACCAGTTATTCATATACCATAGCTTCACATTTCCAGTGGCATATCTCACACATTAATCTATGATCTAGCAATGTTAAGAACTTAAACATGTTAGCTAGACAAATGTGTTCCAGAAATTTCATTTCTCTACGTTAATTACTTTTGGTATTGCGATTTTTTCCGTCACTGTACTTAACTGAAATGTATTGATATGAAATATTACACAAGAAATTAAATATATTGTTGTAGTAAATAAATCACTGGTAGTATAAACTTTCTAAAAAAATTAAAGTAAAACTATATTGTACTGTTTATAGAGCTACTCTACATTGGTCTTAGTATGATGTATAATTAAGAACCGATATAAGAATCCTACTAGGTGACGTCAGCGCACAAATTGGCAAAAATAAAGTAATACCAAAAAACCATTATCAACTTACCAGCTATTAAATTCATCACTCGGAACGGGCCGGATTCATTGCGTTCTGTCAACAAATAAATCTGAAAATCGCGTCGACCTTCCTGAGGAAATATTGTTGAAAGCGAAAGACCTGTTGGTGACCCATACATTTGCTAGATGGGTATGATATCAATCACTTTGCTATCACATACTTTTCTCAGAAAGAAGTTCACTATGTACAAAATCGCGGAGGTGCAAAACGTCAACCCGGAGCACTATCTTGACCCAAAAGAGCAATCTGCAAGAGCAGAAAATTGACACAAAAAGGATCCAAAAAACTAATATAACAGAGGAATGGAAGAAAGAAATGACAGTCACCTAAGAAGAGCACCAAACCAAGGTTATACAGAAAGGCAAAAAGCTAACCGGCAGAAGTAGAACACTAAAGAGTCCTCGTGGGACTAAATATGTGAAGACGCTTTGGAAGAACGGAAGAGAGCCTTCCAGTAATAAAACAGTAAAAAATTATCCCAGACTAAACAACACTTTTTCGAGATCGGAAAGCAGGTGTCAACATTAATCAGACACACAAAGAGGAGCACACATGGTAGAACAATATTAAATTATTAAAAATAACTTTAGGGAACACAACACGTTTGACTTTTACAGCATGTTCAGTGGGAAAATCCGTGGATACACACAACAGAATTTATGTTTGAGAATGCAGCACGGTAAACTCTGTCTGAAAAATTGTAACAACTTGTAGGGCCAATTCTAGAACATTTTTGCACACAAGCGCCTTATCATTTGGCGTCCTCTACCATCCCCTCGTGCTCTTCACCACGTTTTCCCTTATACACTTTTCACGAGTTTCAGTTTTCGCCACTAATTGTGATCCGCATCTGCATACAAATCTCGCACTTTGGCGGGCCTGGAGCCCGTCACACTTTGGCGCCCTAAGTGCTCGCCACTGACTACGGTACGTCCCGGTTAGAAATGTACATATCAGGTAAATTGTAGGTGGAGGGGGGAGAAAGAAAAGGTAGGGGGAGGAATTAATGACATCAGATGCATCGGGACTTCGTGCGGATGCAGTGGCGACGAGTGATAATGTGTGCCAGCCTGGGACTCAGACCGGGGATCTCCTGCTTACTACACAGTTGTGTTAACTACTGGGAAACCCGGAAACAGTGTTTATCGCAAATATGCGGACTGACTCGGTATGCCCCCTGCCCAAACCCTACTCCAACCTAGCGCCACCTTTCCACAGTCCGTCCTCAACGCTCACAATTTTTTGTTTCCTGCTGGAGGTCGAACGTAAACGTGTATCTGAACTGAAGGTTGTAGATTCACTGTCTATCCTTCTTATTTGGTAGTCGTATTAACCACTGTGCCACCCGAGCACAGTGTTCGTCGTAAATGCACTGATTAAATAGGCATGCTCCCTGTGTGAAGCACACCCTCACCCAGTGCATTCGTATAACGTATCACAGCTGCAGATCATAGGTGGTGTCTGTTTTTTCGGACATGACTGAGAGAACAGACACCACACATTCGTATAATCGATTTGCCTCCATGGGCAATGAATCGACAACTTTCAGTGCGAGTACGCATTTCTAGGTGGGACTGCGGTTCGGCCAGGGAACATGCCGAGATAGTCCGCGCCTTTACGATAAACACTGTCCGGGTCGCACAGCGGTTAACGAAACTGCGTAGTAAGAAGGAGATCCCGAGCTACAGTCTCAGTCTGGCACACAGTTTCACTCATCGCTACTGATTCCGCCTGAAGACCTGATGCAGCTAACACCATTAGTTCGTTCTGTTTCCTTTCCTTTCTCCCTCCTCCACCTTCCATTTGCATAATATGTATCACAGTTGTGGATCCCACGTTGTGTCTGTCCTTTCGGACATATCGAAAGAACAGACGCCATGCATTCACATAAAAGAAACCTTACAGTTCTAGCGGCCCTGATGCCTCTGATGCGCCATTTAGCTTGTCGTTCGAAGCTGTTCCTTGTGTTGCTAGGGCCCTGAATCGGCCCTATAGCCGTGCGGGGTTGCCGCGCGGTCTCGGGCGCCTTGTCACGGTCCACGCGGCTTTCCCCGTCGGAGGTTCGAGTCCTCCCTCGGGCATGGGTGTGTGTGTTGTCCTTAGCGTAACTTAATTTAAGTTAGATTAAGTAGTGGATAAGCAGTTTGGTCCCATAAGACCTTACCTCAAATTTCCAAAATTTGAGGCCCTATATTTCAATACTTCTCTAAGCTGCATCACTATCGAACGGCATGGACTAGACCCAAATTAACCGAATACTTAAGAACACGACGTCCAAATATCTGACCCTTTTGAAATTAAAACAAGTGCTCGTGGACTGTTACCATTCACCTTCAATCTCATCTTAGATAAAGTCCTCATGGAATGGGAAAAAGAATTAAAAAATCAAATTCTCTGGAAACCTACTCTGCTTCGAACAGAGATGGCATTAATATCTGTCGCTTAGTCTTCGCATCCGATTCAGCGATACCAGCGGGCAGTGAAATCAGAGTAGTGAGATAGAAGTCTTGAAAGAATGCGCTGAAATGGCTGGCATACAAATTCCTTTTCTTTAATAAAGACAGCTGAGTTCATTTGCACTAAATACAACATTCAGAAATCAAACGCGAAGTACGGTAAATCAAAATCGTCAGACAATGTCGGTGAGATCACAGAAAAAACGACGGTATTAAAGGAAGCACTGTGAGTTCAATTACAAAAACTCACGTGAGCGTACGGGAGAATGAATGACATCTGCAAACTAAAGTGGACATAAACACGCAAAGAGATCTGGCATTACAACACGGAGACCAGTTCTGAATCTCTATACGTGGGCTAAACTTTAATCATCAACAGAAAAGGCGATCCATATAGCATTCTGAAAGAAGAACGAAGAATTATACGGAAAATTCTTGGCGTAGGAAAAAAGGAGGACCGATAGAGATTGAAATCCTGTAAAGCAACTGAGAAATTGTCAAACCTGGCAACAGATAGTAGAAAACGAGGTTTTAAATTTTGTGGACGTGCTCAAGGACTCCCAACAATAACTCTTACACACAAGATTATGGCAAACATCGAAATATTAAAATTTATACCATAGCTCAAAGAAGTTAAAACGGCCTTCAAGAAAGCCCAGGCTGAAGCAGTGGAAGAAGTAGACTGGAATCTATTAAGCTAGTGGACTGAAAAAAAAACTACGGAGATAATAAGCATTGCGTGAACAAATAGGATCCACGTACAAATAATACACTCAAGAGCCGAAGAAATTGGTATGCCTGTCTAATACCGTGTAGGGCCTCCGCGAGAACGCAGAAGTGCTACAACACGACGTGGCATGGACTCCACTAATGTCTGAAGTATTGCTGGACGGAATTGACACCTCGAATCCTGCAGGGCTGTCCACAATTCCGTAAGAGTACGGGGGTGCAGAGCTCTTCTGAACAGCTTGTTGCAAGTCATCCCAGACATGCTCAATTATGTTCATGTCTGGAGAGTTTGGTGGCTAGCGGAAGTCGATCTGTGGAGAGTCGCATTGTCCTGCTGGAATTGCCCAAGTCCGTCGGAATGCACACTGGACATGAACAGATGCAGGTGATCAAACAAGATGCTTGCGTATGTGTCACCTGTTAGATTCGTATCTAAACGTATCAGAGGTCCCACACCACTCCAACTGCACACACCCCACACCATTACAGAGCCTCCTCCAGCTTGAACAGTCCCCTGCTGACATGCAGGGTCCATGGATTCATAAGACCGTGTCCATACCCTTACACGTCCATCCGCTCGATAAAATCTGAAACGAGATTCGTCCGTCTAGGCAACATATTTCCAGTCATCAGCAGTCTAATGTCAGTGTTGACGGGCCCAGGAGAGGCGTAAAGCTTTGTGTCGTGCAGTCATCAACGGTACATGAGTGGGCCTTCGGCTCCGAAAGCCCATATCAATGATATTTTGTTGAATGGTTCACGCGCTGGAACTTTATGATGGCCCAGCATTGAAATCTGCAGCAGTATGCCGAAGGGTTGCACTTCCGTCATTTTGAATGATTCTCTTCAGTCGCCGTTGATCTCGTTCTTGCAGGATCCTTTTCCGCTTGTAGTGATGTCCGAGATTTGATGTTTTACCGGATTCCTTATATTCACGGTACAATCGTGAAATGGTCGTACGAGAAAATCCCACTTTATCGCTACCTCGGAGATGCTGTGTCCCATCGCTTGTGCGCCGACTATCACTACGTTCAAACTCACTTACATCTTAATAACCTGCGCCAGAAACTTGTCTTACATAGGCGTTGGCGACCGCAGCGCCGTATTCTGCCTGTTTACATATTTTAATACGCATGCCTATACCAGTTTCTTTGGCGCTTCAGTGTAGTAATAATAATATAATAACAAAGAACAGATTTTATTTGACTTTTATAAATTATCAATAGGACATACATTACTAATTAGTAGTAGATGGAAAGGGACCTGATTAAGAGTTGAGACAAATTCCTTTCAAGAACTGTTACAATTTTACTTTACATTTCTTTGCCTTCTGCGCAGAAAACTCATGAAGTCACTGAAGTCAAGTTTTACAGCTGTGTTGTATCCTGTTGGCAAGATGTCAGAGTTTCCAGTCTGCTTTCACCCAAAATACTGCAGCTCCTTACAAAGATATTTCGACTTTTGGAATAAGCGACTTTTAACCCATACTTTGTAAAACTATCAAACTATCCCAATGGGAATACGTTTCAATGCCCTTAATCTACTCCTTCACGTAAAACTTCAAATCAGCTATTACTTTAACTAGCTGCGCTGTGTCAATGGCTCCGCTATAACTGGCATCAAAATCAGCTGCTTGTTTTTGAAGGTAAGACACAGAGCTTTCATTTAAAGCGATTCCTGACAGGAAATTTAAAGTCAGATGAGATATTTTCATATTTGCGAGTGTGATTCCCATTGCACTTATTATTCTGTTAAACACTCTAAAGTGCATTAGCTCAAACAGTTTCTCTCCAGTCTGCATTCGGTAAAAATCGGACACCTGCGGCCAAATAGCATATTTGCTTATCATCAGCTCGCCAACATTTGATCTTTTCTTTAGAAACGCTTTTCTTTCCATTGCCAGTCTACATTTTATATCCTGTCTACTTCAGCCATCATCAGCTATTTTGCTGGCCAAATAACGAAACTTGTCTACTACTTAAGTGTCTCTTTTTCCTAATCTAAATCCCTCAGCATCACCTGATATAATTTGACCACATTCCATTATCTATGTTTAGCTTTTGTTGTTATTCATCTCGTATCCTTCTTTCAAGACACTGGCCAATCCGTTCAACTGCTCTTCCAAGTCCTTTGCTGTCTCTGACAGAATTAAAATTCCATCGGCAAACTTCGAAGTTTTTATTTCTACTCCCTGATTTTTAATTCCTGACACAGTGTTTTTGTTTCCTTTACCGCTTGCTTAGTGAACAGACCGAATAACATCGGGGATGGGCTATGCCCTGTCTCACTGCCTTGTCAACCACTGCTTCGCTTTTATGCCCCTCGACTCTTGTAACTGCCGTCTGGTTTGTGTACAAATTTTGCATAGACTTTCGCTCTCTGTATTTGAGGTAACACCTTCACAATTTCAAAGAAAGTACTCCAGTCAACATTGTCAAAAGCTTCCTCTAAGTCTACAAATGCTATGAACGTAGTTTTGCCTTTCCTCAACCTATCTCCTAATATAAATGGAAGGGTCAGTACTGCCTATATTTCGCCAAAATCCAAACTGAGCATCCCCTAGGTTGGTTTTTACCATTTTCTCCCATTCTTCTATAAGGAATTTGTTTTAGAATTTTGCAACCATGACTTATTAAACTGATAGTTCGATAAGATTCACACCAGTCAGCACCTGCTTTCTTCTGGAAGCGTGTTTCACTAGATATGTGTTAACTGCAACAAAATAGAGAGTAACGGGATATTGTGCGACTCTGATCAGTATGGCTGATGATCATTCCTCCTGTCTTGCCTCACATCGAAATGCCTACGAAGAAATGAACTTTTAAGTTATTTCGCTTATAGGGCAGCGAGAAAATAATCAAAATTGTCATTACTTCTGCTACAGACCGAGCGAGGTGGCGCAGTGGTAGCACACTGGACTCGTATTCGGGAGGAGGACGACGGTTCAATCCCTCGTCCGGCCATCCTGATTTAGGTTTTCCGTGATTTCCCTAAATCGCTCCAGGCAAATGCTGGGATGGTTCCTTTGAAAGGGCACGGCCGACTTCCTTCCCTAATCCGATGAGACCGATGACCTCGCTGTTTGGTCTCTTCCCCCAAACAATCCAAAAATCTGTTACGTCGCTATGAAAAGAGACTTAAGCTGTCTGCGTGTTTTACCTTCGCCGTTTACAAGAGCCTGGAAACTATTTTTAGTCAGCCAGAAACGATGGTGAACATACTGACCATAATTTTCAGTCCACAAGTCCACCTTACTCTTTGTACTTACTGAAAGAAAATGTTCCTACCTGTTATTTTCTCAGTGATATCAGGGAATATGACTATAAATAAAAGTTTTGAGTTTGAACTGATTGATACATTCAGTAGAAGCTCACACGCACAAAATATAATAATATCCCTAATAATAATAACAATAATATCCCTATCGGAAACAGCATTATTAACAGTTCAGAGGTGGCCTCTATGGTAAGTTGCAAAAAATTGGTCTATCACCCTGACTTTTAATCACCAAATTTAATTCCTCGCCTTAAAAGAGGCAAATAGTTTCGACACTTGCCACGCGGTTTTGTTAACATTGTGGGCGGCATAGAAACAGTTACTTCCGTGAAATGTATGCCATCCAGGACGGTGTACAGTCCTCGCGAGTTCCCCTCCTACTTTAACCGAATCGTCTTTGGCAGCTGGCCGGCTCAGACGTCATCTGAGGCACAGCGCACGCAGCCGTTTGATTGACGCGGACAGACTGATGTGCTGGTGCGAAGTGTCGCTTCTCACTGCCTCTGGTCGTATTTATACATGGGCCCAGCGGACCGCCAAACGGGACTTCTGCTATCAACCGCCCTAGACAAAGGTAGCAGTATCTAAACGGCCCCTTTCTGGGACACGTATTAATTAAGATCTCTGCCGTTTAACAATTTACAATTTTCTTAGTTTTATATCAATAGAGTTAAGTTTAGTTTAGTATCTGAGAAAGTTTTAACTCGATTGCATTAAGGATTGCCAGATATAATTTTTAGAACGCAACCGACAGTGGAACATGATCTCACTCTCTTTAAGGTTGTCTCTTTAAGGCTTGTAATAATTATCATTTACGATTCAGTCTTGAAACTTGGTACAGCTGTATTATTGCCTGAATGTAATCGAGTGCTGTAATTAGAACTTTCTATTATAAATACAGATGATACTTAATCTATCGTGAATAAGGACATTTTCGTTCCAGATTTGGTTTTTAGTAAATAATTCGAAAACTAATAGAGATAGGTTATTGGTGTCACATTGTTAATATTTTTATCTCAAACTGAGGCTACATGGTAATCTTAATCTTTCTGAGTCTAATATTTAGCGCCTTCAATTTTTCATAAATATGCTGATGTTGGCCAAATACTGCTCTGATCAACTTGAGACTTGTAATTTTTAATTGTGATATACTTTTGCCTGTTGTGACCAACTTTTAGCGTTATTATTCAGTGCCACTTTTTCTTAAGCTCATATATTTTGCCCAACACATTCATTTGATCATTCTGACGAAGTTTGGAAACGTTATTTTAATTTTTAATTTCATTCTAACATCATGGTGCAATCCTTTATACAGGGTGGTCGGAAACGTCATCCAACGAGACTACAGAGCGTTAAAGTTATAGGTGCGGGCGTCTGTAAATGTACGTATACACGGGATGATTCCGTGATGATGTTACAGACTTCCTGGGACGATGGAGGTCGATAAATGTATTAATTTGAAGTAAGGATCCCTGTACCGGAAACGAATTCGAACGTGCTGGACATTTGTTGGATCCTCACGGCCGGCCACAACAGTAGTGCCCATCCACTGCAGCCTCAAGCTGTGTAACTGAAGCCATCGCAACCTGGAACTGAAAGCGAAGTGCCACCAACTCGGCTGGCATCCGCACACAACAATCACAGTCCCTGTCCATACTAAAGACCGTGGAAAACTAAATTATCCAGATAAACGGACTATCGGTATGTGCTGCAGAACTCCACTGTAGACACTGACGGAAACGCAGATTAATATGCAGAGATTCAAATACTTAACAATCAAAGAACTCAGGTGAAACAAAATAATTACCCCCTGATTAGGTACTTGTAATATGTCAGAAGATGGGTTTACTTTCCGACACAAACGAAAACGCGAGAATTGTGGCTATTAGATATTAAATTAACACACAGTAACTAAAGAAACTAAACTACTGAAGCACACAGATGACATTATAAAATTAGCCCCTTGTTAGGAACTCGTATAAGTCACAAAATCGCTTATTTCCTGTTGCAGCGTATGTCTCGGCCGGCTGCTGCAGCCTTTCCATGTTAAGTTCCACATCTCCCTTTAAATTAAACATGTCGGACTCTTGCCACACACTCACCGCATGACCATGCTCCACAGCTGATATGGCACTGTCTGAAAGTTTGCTGGGGAATGCTTTTATATAAGGCAGTGTAGTTTTGTTGATTTCCTTCCACGAATCCAGATGTTCGTTTGGGAAAATCCCTTTCTTCGTTGCGAGCTGAAACTTAGCATCATCTTAAGAAAATTCAACTGAAGTGATACGTAGCCCGCCCGGTTGACCGTGCGGTCTAACGCACGGCTTTCCGGGCGGGAAGGGGCGCCTGGTCCCCGGCACGAATCCGCCCGGCGGATTTGTGTTGAGGTCCGGTGAACCGGCCAGTCTGCGAATGGTTTTTAGGCGGTTTTCCATCTGCTTCGGCGAATGCGGGCTGTCTGCCCTTATTCCGCCTCAGTTACAATATGTCGGCGATTGCTGCGCAAACAAGTTCTCCACGTACGCGTACACCACCATTAACTCTACCACGCAAACATAGGAGTTACACTCATCTGGTGTGAGACGTTCCCTGGGGGTCCACCGGGGGCCGAACCGCACGATAACCCTAGGTTCGGTGTGGGGCGGCGAAGGGGTGAAGTGGATTGTGATAGTCGTCGTGGGCTTGTGGACCACTGCGACTGTGGCGGGGACGGAGCCTCTCCGTCGTTTCTAGGTCCCCGGTTAACATACAATACAATACAATAAGTGATACGTAAGTCCCTCTGATGTATCGTTTCATCAATTTTCTGTAGTTGTGCCTGGATGAATCTCAGAGAATCGTGTCATACCCGATTAAAATGTGAATTAAAACTGGCCTGTGTTCCAGAAGTTGGTAGTTTCAATTGCATGCATTTTGTGCAGCACTGTGGAATTTGCCAATTAGATGGCAATGATCCTTATGGGGTATTTCTGCTTCAGCGGCTGGTCACGAATATAACAATCAACTGCATTCTTGTATAGTAATTTATCCTCCTGGATTTCAGTCATAGGAACGATGTTATCATAAATAGAGTGAACCTTCCTTGCAAGTTTTTCAGGGTCAGAGAGCAACCAATTCTCAGGTTTCTCCCCAATGTACAAATCGAAAAGATTAAAACTTGAATCGTACGAGCATGCAGCTTGATAAGTGGTTGAAAAAAAATATGCGCCGTTCTACGAGGGACGGGAGGCCTACTACAAGGTGATTCAAGTTCTAAGGCCTCCGATTTTTTTTCTAATTAACTACTCACCCGAAATCGATGAAACTGGCGTTACTTCTCGACGTAATCGCCCTGCAGACGTACACATTTTTCACAACGCTGACGCCATGATTCCATGGCAGCGGCGAAGGCTTCTTTAGGAGTCTGTTTTGATCACTGGAAACTCGCTGAGACAATAGCAGCACGGCTGGTGAATGTGCGGCCACGGAGAGTGTCTTTCATTGTTGGAAAAAGCCAAACGTCACTAGGAGCCAGGTCAGGTGAGTAGGGAGCATGAGGAATCACTTCAAAGTTGTTATCACGAAGAAACTGTTGCGTAACGTTAGCTCGACGTGCGGGTGCGTTGTCTTAGTGAAACAGCACACACGCAGCCCTTCCCAGACGTTTTTGTTGCAGTGCAGGAAGGAATTTGTTCTTCAAAACATTTTCGTAGGATGCACCTGTTACCGTAGTGCCCTTTGGAACGCAATGGGTAAGGATTACGCCCTCGCTGTCCCAGAACATGGACACCATAATTTTTTCAGCACTGGCGGTTACCCGAAATTTTTTTGGTGGCGGTGAATCTGTTTGCTTCCATTGAGCTGACTGGCGCTTTGTTTCTGGATTGAAAAATGGCATCCACGTCTCATCCATTGTCACAATCGACGAAAAGAAAGTCCCATTCATGCTGTCGTTGCACGTCAACATTGCTTGGCAACATGCCACACGGGCAGCCATGTGGTCGTCCGTCAGCATTCGTGGCACCCACCTGGATGACACTTTTCGCATTTTCAGGTCGTCATGCAGGATTGTGTGCACAAAACCCACAGAAATGCCAACTCTGGAGGCGATCTGTTCAACAGTCATTCGGAGATCCCCCAAAACAATTCTCTCCACTTTCTCGATCATGTCGCCAGACCGGCTTGTGCGAACCCGAGGTTGTTTCGGTTTGTTGTCACATGATGTTCTGCCTTCATTAAACTGTCGCACCCATGAACGCACTTTCGGCACATCCATAACTCCATCACCACATGTCTCCTTCAACTGTCGATGAATTTCAATTTGTTTCACACCACACAAATTCAGAAAACGAATGATTGCACGCTGTTCAAGTAAGGAAAACGTCGCCATTTTAAGTATTCAAAACAGTTCTCATTCTCGCCGCTGGCGGTAAAATTCCATCTGCCGTACGGTGCTTCCAACTCTGGGACGTATTGACAATGAACGCGGCCTCATTTTAAAACAATGCGCATGTTTCTGTCTCTTTCCAGTCCGGAGAAAAAAAATCGGAGGCCTTAGAACTTGAATGCACCTTGTACAGGAGCGAGAAGGCATTCAGAGTCGGCGTATACACCAAAGGGTACCCGCTCCTTGAGGAGGAAATTCTTAAACCTCAAGATTTTATCCTCCTCAGTAGGCATTTCAACTTTATCGGATCCTTGGTAGAGCAATCTGTCTGATACTCTGTTAAAGCTCGCACTTTGAAGGTTGAGACAGAATCGTCAAAGATATGAAGCGCCTTCAAAACTTCGAGCTCAGGATGAGAGTTGAGCTCAGACTCCACCTCCTCCATTATAGTCTCAGGGTCGACCACTCTGATCACAGTGGTGAGGGTGGTGGGGACGGTGAGGAGGTTGTGGTTGCTTGAACTGGGTGTAATGTGTGCATAGGGACTGAAAGCGACACAGAGGATCTTCTGGAGGAGTTTGACATAGAATTCTTTACCAGGTGATTTAATGAGGATAGAGTCTCTTCGAGAGATGATCTGATTGATGGGTATGGAGGGGATATATTTTCCGATTTCGAGAAGGAGGGTTTTGGATTTAAGGAAGTTAGAGTCAGGATGGTAGAGGAGGGAGGTACGCTGTTCTGTAGATGTAGTGGCAGACGAAATGGTCAGGCAGTCCATGAAGTCTGAGCTTTCCGTTTGTTTAGGAGTCGGGGGTGAGAGCAGCAGAAGTGCTGATGCATTTGACAGTCTTCTGTCTGGGTGCAGGTAATGATGATGATGTCTGATTTGTGGGGCGCTCAACTGGGCGATTATTAGCACCCGTACAAAGTCCCAAATTTTTTCACAGTCCAGTTTTTTACACACTCTTATCTAGCCATTGTCACGAATGATGATGCTTAAATGATGAGGACAACCCAGCCAGGAATCGAACCCGGGTCCCTGTGATCCAGAAGCTGCAACGCTAGCCACTAGGCCACAGGCTGCAGACTGGGTGTAGATAAGGAGGGTGTGGTCGGCACAACAGGGGGTTGCTTGGAAGGAGGTTTGGATGAACACGGTACCACAGTCCAAGAACCTGTTGTGGAAACATCTGGCTGAGTCGACGGTGATCGTGTCGGTGGATCAACGTGCGTTGGTGGCAGTTCCGGTGTTGCTGCTGTACTGGATGATGCTGGTGCTTGTGCTAGTCTGAAGAGGGTGCTACAGAGGATGGCGTGCCTGGAGAGGAGGGGACTGGGAAAGGGGACAGGCCTGATGGCAGGTGGAACTGCTCCAAGTGATGGCAGTAGGGGATTGGGAGGGACAGGTGTAAAAAGTGGTAGTAGTTGGAGAAGGCATGGTGGCAATGAAGTTACTAGTTGATGGACAGGTCACAAAGTCGGTGGCGGCGACAGTAGCGATGGCGACGATAGCGTAGGCAGCAGCCGCAGCAGCAGCGGCTGTGGTTGGCTCAAATGGCTCTGAGCACTATGGGACTTAACATCTGAGGTCATCAGTCCCCTAGAACTTAGAACTACTTAAACCTAACTAACCTAAGGACATCACACACATCCATGCCCGAGGCAGGATTCGAACCTGCGACCGTAGCGGTCGCGCGGTTCCAGACTGAAGCGCCTAGACCAGCTCGGCCACACCGGCCGGCGGCTGTGGTTGAATAGCGACGAGACAAGCAGCGAGATGAAGGTGGCGACAGTGACGATGAGCAGGCACACACACAGAACAAGTCTCGAAGGCAGAATCAGCTGACAATAAACCAGCACACACAAGGATGAGGTCTCAAAGGCACAATAAACCACACAGAAAAACAAACGCAAAGCATAGGATAAGATAGGGTTGGACAAAATAGGGTAGAAGACTTACCCCTACCATTCTATACTATATAAAGCGTAGCAACAAGCAAATTATTTGTAGGATTAACACTAGCCAATTGATACTAGTAGTAGGACGAGGCTCTAAATTCCAGCGCCTATGTATAGGACTCCAGTAGTAACATCATTGGAGAATGAAACACTTTTATACAGGCTGACACAGAATAACGGGAATGTTTGAAATTAGTAGTGGCAGCCATGGGCAGGTGGCAGCACTGCGAGTTCGTGACAGCTAGTAAACAGTCTGCCATTTCAGTAATCATGGATCAGTGGAATGGAGAACAGTGTGCGCTAGCCATAAAAATGTTTTATAAAAACAATGAGAGTTTGGTAGCGGTGCAGAGGAAGTTTAGACGTTTTTATAATTTGCCGTTCCGTCGAAACACGGGATACAATGTTGTATTAATAACTTTGAAGAGACTGGATCTGCCCTCAAGAAGAAACCAACAGGACGACCAAGAAGTGTGCGTTCTCCAGCGAACATTTATGTTGTACGCGACTCTGTCTTACAGAGCCCTCGGCGTTCAATTCGTAAGTAAGCAGCAGAGGTTGTGATGTCCTGGGAGAGTGTTTGCAGAATTCAAAATCTTGATTTAAAATTTCATCCGTACAAACTACAGATAGTGCAAAAATTGAAGGAAAACGATTACCGGTTACGATTAGGATTCTGTCAACAAATGATAACAAAAATAAACAATGACGATGAATTTATAAACAAGTTGTGGATGTCAGATGAGGCACATTTTCATCTCACAGGTTATGTGAATAAAGAGAACTACCATTACTGGGCAAACACAAATCCTAATGACGTTCATGAGCGCCCTTTACACGCTAGTAAAGTGATAGTATGGTGTGGTGTTTCATCACATGGGGTTATAGGACCGTATTTCTTCGCAAATGAACAGGGACACATAATTACTGTCAATGCTGATCGTTACGTGGAGATGTTACGAACTTTCGTTACACCCGCATTGAACAACAAAAGTTCAAGAAGCGTGGTTTCAACAGGTCGGAGCGACATCACACACTGCACTCCAATCAATGGCATATGTGAGAGAATTGTTTGGCAACCGTGTGATCTCACGATTCGGTAACATTCCCTGGCCCCCTAGGTCGCCAGATTTATCCATTAGTGATTTTTTCTTGTGCGGCTACCTCAAAGTAAAGCCTACTCGACTGGACCAAGAACACCGGATGAGTTAAAACAGAGAATTCGGGATGCAATTCACAGTATCCAAGCTGAGATGTTGCAGTGATCAATGAGAAATCTCAACAGCAGATTTCACGAATGCATTCGCGCAGGAGGACGCCATCTAAAGGACGTAATTTTTAAAAAATGATAAATGCCACCAACGTTTCGTAAATGGCAAAGTCCTAAGGTTTCAATTACCATGAATGCAATTTCTTTCCTTCATCACTTCTAGTCTTATTGGATTGTGGAAATGTTTGCCATTTTCTGTGTCACCTAGTACCCATCTACGAGTCGCCAGTGGCATCCTAGCCAATAGAAACATGGGAAATGCACCATACGATATTTTTTACAAATGTAGTGCTCATTATCTTACTTGAACACGGCATCTCAAGACGAAAAAACTGACCAATCACTTCCAGTCTAGTTCAGCGCCATCTATCTTAGTGTACCTGAAGAGCCGACCAGCGAGAACTTTTCTTTGTAACTGCTGCTCGTGACAGGTTTAAGCTGCTGCTTCCGATCCGCCGACCTTCCGTGATAATTCCTGTCTCTGGCCTTGGCACAATGTTAGACAAACAGGCACTACTTGGACATACAGTTGTAACTGTAATTATTCCCTCAAAATAGACTCCCCAGTTTAAGAAATCCACTTTACTCAATCCGAAACGGAGCTATTATTTTTTCAATACACCTGAATCTCTTACATGAAATGTAGATTACTCCCTTTTATAAGAGCTATTTTCGAAGACAAAAGAATTCTGACCACTCACGTGTTTTCAAATAGCTAAAGTATCGTTACGTGTTGTGAAAATCCTGTAAAACGTTAAAGCTTAGGCTATATTTCCTCTAAGTATCCTCTCATCATGAAGAAAATACAGTTCTTATCAGCTTAATATCTGCCACGTTATTCATCACAGTTCTGGAATATTAAACTCATTTTTAGCTCATTACTGAGTGCTGAAAGCATGCTCCACCTCTGCCACAGGATGACTGCTCACTTTAGAATTCTTTTAAAGTAACCAAATGACTCCTCATGTACGACGTCTCTTAAGGTAGTACCACAGAGGAGTTGCAAATATCAGGTTTATACTACGTATCACTTTGTAAATGTGGTAATACAGGCGATTTTATTAGGATGACGTCCCTCCCTGTGTAGGTGGGAGATTGAAATTCAATTATAAGATATCGCTGCAAAGATGAAACGCCTGATTACAACTCCAACTCGCTAATTTTATCTGTGTTAGTCTCTACCTCGCTTCCACCCGCCCGGCGGAGTTTCACTGATATCAAATTGATTGAATAATTGATTACATTGATCATGAGACTTTGCATGATGAGCAATTTTTTTCCTGCAGTCGGATGGCACTCGCCAAGTAACCATTACAGACGCTGCCGTGACGTCTCTGAAGTTTTCCACAGGCTAGGGAATCACTTCAACTGATACCAAAATGGCTGGTAACCGTCGTATAATAACTGAAGATATGCAACACTAAGTGAGTTCAGTCTCTCGGTTAGCTTGTCATGCTGGTGGAAGTAAGTCACTTAGCTTTCTGGTGTACTGCTGACATTTGTCCGTCAGTGCGGGCGGTAGGATGTTTCACTCCCTTCTCTATGCCCGTGACACCTCTGCCCGCATCCCTACTGCCTCCACTGAGTCGTATGTGAACAACTGCCATCGCCACCACAGCGTCGCGAACCTCCGCCTACTTGGCAGGGCTGTACCACTCCCAGCCGACAAGCCACGGCTCGCCACGCCGGACAGCTGTTAGTGATTCCAGTCTCGCAAAAATTGTCTTATCCTTGTCAGAAAGACTGGGCGCTTAGTGTCGCTGAGGTAAATACGAAGATATTGAATAATATGCTTCCCCTCATCCCTCCAGCAATCCGAAACATTCTGAGATGTGTTTTCGACACGTCCCGGAAAGGCTAACCCGGTGAGAAATAGGAAAATAGGAGAATTCCTATCTGCTGACTGCCCAATATCTAACGTGTATGAATCTGCAGTACTAGGTTTCTGTTGGAATACAGCTTTGTAGAAGTGTTCCTACTGGCTCCCGCCAAACTAGTCGGCGGATGCTTCTAGAAAAAAATGGCTCTGAGCACTATGGGACTTAACAGCCATGGTCATCAGTCCCCTAGAACTTAGAACTACTAAAACCTAACTAACCTAAGGACATCACACAACACCCAGTCATCACGAGGCAGGATGCTTCTAGAACTCAAATGGGAATCCCTAGGGGTAATGCTATGTTCTTTTTGAGGAACTTTACTGAGAACCGACACTTGAAGCTGAATGCAGAAGGATTCTACTGCTGCAAATATGCATTTCGCGTACGGACCATGAATATAAGCTACGAGAAATTTGCGCTCGTATGGGGGCATATAGATAGACTTTTTCTCCATCGCTCTATCTGTGAGTGGAATAGGGAAGGAAATGACCAGTAATGGTACAGAGGACACTCCGCCATGCACAGTATGCTGACTTGTGATGTGTGCGTATAGATGTAGAAGTAAATTAAGATGTCAGTCCATTTATTTATAGTCACACAAAATTCACGGAAGAGGTATGTGAAGTCAGCAGAGTAAATGATAGGATCATGTATGTTAAGATGATGTTTGGCGAAGAAATGGTAACAGTGCTGATAGCCTATGCACCCTAAGCGGGATGTTCGGAGGACGAGAAGGAAAAATTTTGGAGAGATTTGGATGGAGTAATGGTCGGAATACAAGAGAATGAAAGAGTGATAGTCGGAGGGGATCTAAATGGTCATGTTGGCGGAAGGGAAGGTGGGGAAGAGAGGTGGCATGGAGGATGGGGCTATGGTGAGAGAAATGAGGAAGGAAAAAAGATAGTGGAGTTTGCAGTGGCTTTTGATCTAGTGATTACGAATACCTACTTCCAAAGAAAAAGAGAAAAACTAACAACATACAGGAGTGGCGAAAATAAAAGCCAAATTGGTTACATATTATGTAGAAGTAAAAATAGTGGGGAGGTGCGAAATACTAAGGTCATATACGGTGAAGGAATAGCAACACAACATAAGTTGATTGTAGCGGATTGGAAGATGAAAGTATGTAAAAGACAGAGGCACATAAATCAATGTGAAAGGAAAATTAAGTGGTGGAGACTAAAGGATAAAAATTTGAGAGAGGAGTTTAGTGAAAAAGTACTGGGAAAGGTAAAATTGGCAGAGACGGTGCAGGAGTGGTGGAAAATAAATAGTGCTGTTATAAGGAAGACCGTGGAGGAAGAGTTTGGGTTAAGATCTGGGAGAGGGGTGCCAAAAGATAAGGAAGCATGGTGGTGGAATGAAGAGGTGCAGAAGGTTGTGAAGGAAAAGAAAGACGCTAAGCGGAAGAGGGATATGTCCGGAAGTGCTGAGGATGGGCAAGCATACAAAAGTGCAAAGAAGGAGGCAAAACGAGCCGTGGCTAAAGCTATAGCTGAATCTGTAAGGGAGGCATACGAGCAACTACAGAAAAATCAGGATATGAGACAACTGATACGAATAGGCAAATCAAGAGATAAAGCTTCTAAGGATCTAACAGCAATAAAACAAATGAAAGATGAAACAGGAACAATTCTGCATGACCATGGAAAAATAATCCAAAGGTGGTGGAATTATTTTGAGAAATTTCTGAGTGAAGAAAATGTAAGAGTGAAAACTGAGGAAGGAGAGCAAATGAAGGATTAACGATTGATATAAGTGGAGATGAAGTCAAATGGGCAGTTGAAAAGATGAAAAATGGGAAGGGAGTTGGCCCAGACCAGACCCTCATTGTGGTATGGAAGTGTCTCGGTAAAAAGGGAATTGAGCTCTTTTGGGATTTAATGAAGAAGATTTGGCGACAGGAGGAGATGCCAGATGAGTGCAGAACTAGTGTACTGATCCCAATATTTAAGGGGAAAGGTGATGTGCAGGACTGCAGTAACTATAGAGGTATTAAACTGATTGCACACACAATGAAAATTTGGGAAAGAGTTAAAGAAACAAGATTATGCAAGGAGACTGTGGTGTGTGAAGAACAGTTTGGGTTCATGCCTGGAAGAGGAATGACTGATGCAATACATGCTTTAAGGCGGATAGGTGAGAGACATGGAGAGCTACAAGCCAATCTACATATGGCTTTCATTGATTTGGAGAAAGCATATGACAGAGTCCCAAGGGACGAAATATGGAGAAGCATGAGAGAGCAGTGTGTGCCAGAGAAGTATGTGAGGTTAGTGAAGGAAATGTACAGAGGAGCAATGACACAGGTGAGAAGTAGTGTGGGCATGACAAAGGAGTTTCCAGTAAAATTAGGGTTACATCAAGGGTCTGCGCTTAGTCCCTACCTCTTTGACCTGATTATGGATGTGCTGGTGAAAGATGAGAAGAAGGAAATGCCGTGGAATATGATGTTTGCGGATGATGTGGTTCTTTGTGAGCAGATCATCGACAGACTTGAGGAGAAGCTGGAGGATTGGAGGAAGGCACTAGAAGAAAGAGGGATGAAAATTAGCAGGACAAAGATACAAGAGAGAAGACTAAGATGGTACAGACACTTACAGAGAAAAGGGGAAGAGTATATCGGAAACAGAGTTGAAGATATAAAGATTGAAGGAGCGAGAAGGAGAGGAAGACTGAAGATGAGGTGGAAGGATAAGGTATCTGGGGACCTAAGGGAGAAAGGATGGAAGAAGGAAGAGGCAATGGATAGAGTGCTATGGAGGAGAAGGATCCAGAAGAGCAGCGCCGACCCTACGTGACGTGGGACAAGGCGACGATAAAGAAGAAGAAGGAGAAGAAGAAGAAAACAAAATTCACGGACGAATGCTTCCTCTTATTTATCACGAAGACAAAAGACAGAACTTGTGCTGTTGATCTGGTGACGTTCAGTTGTACTGTACCACTGCTACAATAGCCACCATCGTTCAGTTATAGCATACCAGTGCTCCAGCAACTGTGGGAGTTGCCACAACTCACAGAGCCAAATGAAAGTTCCCCATCGAGAGCACTACTGTTCACAAGCACATATATCTTTACTGCATGTGGATCTAAACAAATAAATGTAGGTCTATCACCAGACGATGACTTCTCTGTGGTTACGGTAGTTGAACATTGGTAGCAGAGTTCAATACTCATGGTACAAGTGTTAATATTTATGTAATGTGATGCATTATATAAATAATAAGATGATGGATGAGTATGATACATCCCAGCCCGCCCGGTTGGCCGTGCGGTCTAACACATGGCTTTCCAGGCGGGAAGGAGCACCTGGTCCCCGGCACGAAACCATCCACTGACCAGTCTGTGGATGGTTTTTAGGCAGTTTTCCATCTGCCTCGGCGAATGCGGGATGGTTCCCCTTATTCTGCCTCAGTTACACTATGTCGGTGATTGCTGCGCAAACAAGTTCTCCACGTATGCGTACACCACCATTACTCTACCATGCAAACATAGGGGCTACACTCGTCTGGTGTGAGACGTTCCCTGGAGGGGGGGGGGGGGGGGGGGCACCAGGGGCCGAACTGCACAATAACCCTGGGTTTGGTGTGGGGCGGCGGAGGGGTGAAGTGGTCTGCAGTAGTCATCATGGGGTTGTGAGCTACTGCGGCTGCGGCGGGGATGGAGCCTCTCCATCGTTTCTAGATCCCCGGTTAACATACAATACAATATAATACAATGATACATCCCATAAACCAACTGATGTTCATATGTTAGGTTGTAGATAAAGTTTCAATAGTTGATATGCACACCAAGGCCATGTTAGAATTAAGGGACACAAGCATATACTTAAAATATTCAAGTGTTGTGAAATTAGATGATATGTATTGTGCAATATCGATTGCTACAGAGAGATTGTGCCATTGGCAGTCATATGTAAGAGTTACTTGCTATGAGTTTGTAGACTACTTGAGCAAAAATATTGTTACCCTGTGCCAAACGGAGAGGTGTATCAATGTCTGTACATCCCCTGGTCAATGTGTGTAACTGTAGACCCTGCAAAGACTGTTGTGAGTGAGCTCACAGAGGGAATTCCTACGTGGGTGATTTAGTGTATTGGCCTGATCACCATACAAGCCGAGTTCATGGCCTATAGATGTCAGCTCTTTTCCGAATTTTGTGCTGCTGCTATGAAATGTACCTAAATTCCAACAATGATTAAACTAAAGTGGTTTTTCCTGCAAAATTGTTTCAGTCACAACCCTTGTCCTATCAGACTACCTACTAAAAATAATATGTAGCTTCTTACCAGGAGTCAGAGTGCTCAGCCAATCACACTGCAGCATCACTGGATTTTTGTATCACTGCTACCCATCACTTCATTACTAGTGTGTGTGTGATGCCATAGTGTATGTGTTATAAACAGACACATTGGTAGAAATAATGCGTCATAGCAAAATTCTATAAGCGCTACTGCCGGCCGCGGTGGTCTAGCGGTTCTAGGTGCTCAGTCTGGAACCGTGCGGCTGCTACGGTCGCAGGTTCGAATCCTGCCTCGGGCATGGATGTGTGTGATGTCCTTAGGTTAGTTAGGTTTAAGTAGTTCTAAGTTCTAGGGGACTGATGACCACAGATGTTAAGTCCCATAGTGCTCAGAGCCATTTTTATAAGCGCTACCATTTCCTAATCAATAATATTGTAAGTATAAGAAATACCACACTGTCATAGACAAACCCTTGCTAAGTCGCCATGACATCACTAGACTGTGTGACATCATAGTAAAATTCTAATGCTTCCAATCAAATATGTTGTGTCTGTGGCACAGCACTACAAAATGCACATCTAGGGACCATGACACTGTTGTTTCTAAATATGTTTCTTGGGAGTTATTAAATGTTTTGCATCTTGGTGAATTGTGTGTATCCATTTCCTCTGTGAGGTTATCCTGGGGGGAAAACCTTGCAGAAATACTGCACCTCGATATGTAAACAGTTGCGCGACCATTGGACCAGGGGGTATTACAAGAAGCTCAATATCATATTTGTGGAATTAATGATATAGCAAAATTCTGATTCTTCCAACCAAAGATACAGCACAGCACTACAAAAAAATACACATGTAGAGAGATGAGCAGTATATTAAATAACCATTCAAGTAGCCTGCAAGGTAGTCTCCGTCGAAGTCTGATGTATATAGCACAGCCATGTACACTGAGCCAGAAATGGTCAAGAAAGTTGTATAGTTATAGGCATAACCATCTTTGAACTGGTGGCTGACACAAAAGGTGCTCAATCTTTCAGGGAAGAGACATCCCACCACAGCTAACTGGTCTCCCTGACGACTATTCAGATAAATGTTGCTAACTGTTTAAGTGCCAAGCACTTCCCTCACCCCTCCTCTCCCTCTGGACCAATGAGAAACAAATTTCCTCTACTCCCCTACCATCACGCTTTTGAAATTTGCTTGGACGACCCTATTTTCAAGCGGGCTGCACTCTCAGATGGAATGAAGAGACATAATTATAAATAAATCCTGCAGTACTATTAGCATATGAGATATTACTATAAGTCTCGTATATTAACTAGAGAAAAATCCAAGTATGGCCATCGCTATTAACATAATTTCGACTGACCAACTGAACTCCAAAGACACACACCAGACAGCATCTAAAAAAGTATTGCTACCAAAACTCACCTGTTCATTAATAATGAGTGACTATATATATATATATATATATATATATATATATATATATATATATATATATATGTGTGTGTGTGTGTGTGTGTGTGTGTGTACGGTTTTAAGCCAAGGCATTAACACTAACTTACCAGAATATGATATCTATACAAATAAACTCTGTAATATTAATAGTTTATGGTGATGCTATAAGACTCATAAATAGATGTGGAAAAAAATCCAAAATATACACTTATGCCGTCACCGCACACAAACGAGACTGAGAAAAGACAACAGTTCTGCAAAAATAGTACCATGCATAATGTATACGAAATAATACCATGCATGCTTTACACAAAGCCATGGACTCACAGAGGCCATAACACCTCCCTTCCTATACTATAAAATGCAAGCTTAGAGTGCTGCAAAGCTCGCACATCTTCTGCCAATAAACCATTACTCCAAAGACTCAGTTGCAATTAACCCATCATCATGTGGATTCAAACTGCGAGCAAGACACAAACGATGACTGCTGGAAAAGAAATGGGATACACATACCTAATACTGGTACAATATTTATGATAAAATACTACACATCTCTTTCAGCACTGCCACAGGAATGTACTACGTGGGCTGACATCAACACTGCAAGCCTGCAGCCAGCCCTGGGAATAATGACCAGACCTCAGCTGTTCAACAACTCTCTTGCTAGTCCAAGGGAACACCCAACTCATTGGCTCCAAGTAACTGTGGGAAGTCATCCTATGAATCTGAGAATCTGCGTTGCATGTGCGCGTCGATAGAATGAATGGTCAAGAAATTCCTCCCCTAGCCCACTGTCTGTGACTGCAACACTTAGAATAGGAACACCACATAGTGACCTTTAAATGAAGCAGTAGCCGAGCAGCATTCACACCCTAGCGACATGTCTCTAATCACAGGAAGCTCTTTGATAAAGCTACCAGCATGTCACTGGCTGAAGCACCCAGTGGACACTGTATCACTAAAAACGTGCTAAAATTGTTTTTATTACACGTCTGTGAACAGTTGGATATACCCATACAGTCTTATTAACAAAAAATCATTATTAAATAGTAAAACACATACCAGAGTACAGTTCAGAGCCTGATGCTTCTAAGACGAGGAGGTAGAGGCCTGGAATATCATTGTCTGGAGTAGAATTGTCTTCAGTCGTGAGCCCCACTTTGGACTGAGTCCCGAAGACCAGCAAAGATGTGTCTGGAGACGTCCCAGACAGTGGTGGGATACCAACCTGACTATCATCCGCTATATGACCCGACAGCCAGGAGTAATAGTCTGTGGTGTCATTTCATTTCATGGCAGGACCTCTTTGATTGTCATCCACGGCACCCTTACAGTACATCAGTATGTCGACGATATTGTACGCTTCTTTTTCTTGAAGCCATCCTGGGCTTATATTTCAGCAATATATTGCCCATCCACACACACTGCGAGAGTTTCTTCTGCTTGTCTTCATGCTTGTCAAACCCTAACTTGGCCGGCAATGTCGCCGGATCGTTTCCCAATTGAGAATGTTTGGAGCATTAGCAACAGGGCCGTCCAACCATCTACAGTAAAATTTAACAACCAAAACCAAAGAATTAGTGGTTGAGAATGTATTTGAGTTAGTAACACTATCATTCAACTTAATTCCCACTGTAACGTTCCCAACTAGGGTAGCCAATTGCTCAAAAACAGCCATTGATAATATATTTATAGAAAAGTCCAATGGACAATACTATATTACAAAACCAATAGTCAATGGCCTCTCAGACCATGACATGCAGTTCCTTCTGTTAAATGTTAATACTGAACAGAATATAAAATCTGTTAAATCTGAACTCAAGATGGTAATCAATAAGCCAAAAAATTGATTATTTTAGGACACTCCTCAGCGACATTCACCGAAGTAATGTTTACAGTCCTCATGGCATGAATGAAAAATATAATACCTTTGCTAATAAAGTGAACACTGGTTCCCCCAAAACTAACCAAGGTTAGAGCAAAGTCTACTAAGAAGCAATGGATTACTCAGGGAATAGAGGTATCTTGTAAAACAAAAAGAAAACTGTATCTATCAATCTGAAACAGTTCTGATGTTGATGTTATAGCAGATTACAAGAAATACTGCAAAATATTAAAGATTGTAATATGGGCATTACAGCAAATATATTACAAGGAAAAGATAGTCATACTAGATAACAAAATAGACAATATGGGATATAGTGAAGGAGGAGACCGGTAGAACCAGACATGAAGATGGGCAAATTGCATTAAGAGTAAATGATAAATTGGTGACAGATGTGTATAGTGTTGCAGAACTTTTCAACAAACATTTATAACTGTTACTGAAAATATGGGGTTGTCAGGTTCTGTAGATGTTGCCATGGGATACCTCAGACCAGACATTTCAAGTAACTTCCATAATATGAATTTGACCCTCACTACCCCGGTAGAGCTAATGTCCATCATAAAATCTTTAAAATAAAAAACACCAAGTGGGTATGATGACATATTAACAAAGTTAATTAAAGAATGTGACTCTGAGTTGAGTAACATATTAAACTATCTGCATAACCAGTCATTTATCAGTGGAATATTTCCTGAGTGGTTGAAATATGCTGAGGTTAAGCCACTGTTTAAGAAGGGAGATAAATAAATAGCATCACTTTTGCCAGCATTCTCAAAAATTTTGGAAAGGGTAATGTACAATCAGCTGTATAACCATCTTATCACAAATAACATACTGTCAATGTCGCAGTTCAGATTTCTAAAGGGTTCTGATGTTGAGCAGGCTATCTACACTTACAGTGAAAATGTACTTATTCATCAGACAAAAAATTGTAGGCAACTGGGATATTTTGTGATCTGTCAGAGGCATTTGACTGTGTAAATCACAATATCCTTTTAACTAAATTAGAATATTGTAGTGTAACAGGAAATGCTGCAAAATGGCTCATTCATATATCTCTGGCAGGAAACAAAGGGTGTTATAAGGAAAGAGACATGCATAAAACTATCGGCATGATCCAACTGGGAACTAATTACATGTAGGGTCCCACAAGGTTCCATCTTAGGGCCCTTACTTTTTCTTGTGTACATCAATGACCTTTCATCAGTAACATTACCAGATGCCAAGTTTGTTTTCTTTGACAGTGATACAAATATTGCAATATATAGCAAAACAAGTGTAGTTTTAGAAAGATCATCTGTTGTTTTTGTTGTTGTGGTCTTCAGTCCTGAGACTGGTTTGATGCAGCTCTCCATGCTACTCTATCCTGTGCAAGCTTCTTCATCTCCCAGTACTTACTGCAACCTACATCCTTCTGAATCTGCTTAGTGTATTCATCTCTTGGTCTCCCTCTACGATTTTTACCCTCCACGCTGCCCTCCAATGCTAAATTTGTGATCCCTTGATGCCTCAAAACATGTCCTACCAACCGATCCCTTCTCCTAGTCAAGTTGTGCCCCAAATTTCTCTTCACCCCAATTCTATTCAATACCTCCTCATTAGTTATGTGATCTACCCATCTAATCTTCAGCATTCTTCTGTAGCACCACATTTCGAAAGCTTCTATTCTCTTCTTGTCCAAACTATTTATCGTCCATGTTTCACTTCCATACATGGCTACACTCCATACAAATACTTTCAGGAACGACTTCCTGACACTCAAATCTATACTCGATGTTAACAAATTTCTCTTCTTCAGAAACGATTTCCTTGCCATTGCCAGTCTACATTTTGTATCCTCTCTACTTCGACCATCATCAGTTATTTTACTCCCTAAATAGCAAAACACCTTTACTACTTTAAGTGTCTCATTTCCTAATCTAATTCCCTCAGGATCACCCGATTTAATTTCACTACATTCCATCATCCTCGTTTTGCTTTTGTTGATGTTCATCTTATATCCTCCTTTCAAGACACTATCCATTCCGTCAACTGCTATTCCAAGTCCTTTGCTGTCTCTGACAGAATTGCAGTGTCATCGGCGAACCTCAAAGTTTTTACTTCTTCTCCATGAATTTTAATACCTACTCCGAATTTTTCTTTTGTTTCCTTTACTGCTTGCTCAATATACAGATTGAATAACATCGGGGAGAGGCTACAACCCTGTCTTACTCCTTTCCCAACCCCTGCTTCCCTTTCATGCCCCTCGACTCTTATAACTGCCATCTGGTTTCTGTACAAATTGTAAATAGCCTTTCGCTCCCTGTATTTTACCCCTGCCACCTTCAGAATTTGAAAGAGAGTATTCCAGTTAACATTGTCAAAGGCTTTCTCTAAGTCTACAAATGCTAGAAATGTAGGTTTGCCTTTTCTTAATCTTTCTTCTAAGGTAAGTCGTAAGGCTAGTATTGCCTCACGTATTCCAACATTTCTACGGAATCCAAACTGATCTTCCCCGAGGTCCGCTTCTACCAGTTTTTCCATTCGTCTGTAAAGAATTCGTGTTAGTATTTTGCAGCTGTGACTTATTAAACTGATAGTTCGGTAATTTTCACATCTGTCAACACCTGCTTTCTTTGGGATTGGAATTATTATATTCTTCTTGAAGTCTGAGGGTATTTCGCCTGTTTCATACATCTTGCTCACCAGATGGTAGAGTTTTGTCAGGACTGGCTCTCCCAAGGCCATCAGTAGTTCCAATGGAATGTTGTCTACTCCGGGGGCCTTGTTTCGACTCAGGTCTTTCAGTGCTCTGTCAAACTCTTCACGCAGTATCATATCTCCCACTTCATCTTCATCTACATCCTCTTCCATTTCCATTATATTGTCCTCAAGAACATCGCCCTTGTAGAGACCCTCTATATACTCCTTCCACCTTTCTGCCTTCTCTTCTTTGCTTAGAACTGGGTTGCCATCTGAGCTCTTGATATTCATACAAGTGGTTCTCTTCTCTCCATAGGTCTCTTTAATTTTCCTGTAGGCAGTATCTATCTTACCCCTAGTGAGACAAGCCTCTACATCCTTACATTTGTCCTCTAGCCATCCCTGCTTAGCCATTTTGCACTTCCTGTCGACCTCATTTTTGAGACGTTTGTATTCCTTTTTGCCTGCTTCATTTACTGCATTTTTATATTTTCTCCTTTCATCAATTAAATTCAATATTTCTTCTGTTACCCAAGGATTTCTATTAGCCCTCGTCTTTTTACCTACTTGATCGTCTGCTGCCTTCACTACTTCATCCCTCAGAGCTACCCATTCTTCTTCTACTGTATTTCCTTCCCCCATTCCTGTCAATTGTTCCCTTATGCTCTCCCTGAAACTCTCTGCTACCTCTGGTTCTTTCAGCTTATCCAGGTCCCATCTCCTTAAGTTCACACCTCTGTGCAGTTTCTTCAGTTTCAATCTGCAGTTCATAACCAATAGATTGTGGTCAGAATCCACATCTGCCCCTGGAAATGTCTTACAATTTAAAACCTGGTTCCTAAATCTCTGTCTTACCATTATATAATCTATCTGATACCTTTTAGTATCTCCAGGATTCTTCCAGGTATACAACCTTCTTTTATGATTCTTGAACCAAGTGTTAGCTATAATTAAGTTATGCTCTGTGCAAAATTCTACAAGGCGGCTTCCTCTTTCATTTCTTCCCCCCAATACATATTCACCTACTATGTTTCCTTCTCTCCCTTTTCCTACTGACGAATTCCAGTCACCCATGACTATTAAATTTTCGTCTCCCTTCACTACCTGAATAATTTCTTTTATCTCGTCATACATTTCATCTATTTCTTCATCAACTGCAAAGCTAGTTGGCATATAAACTTGTACTACTGTAGTAGGCATGGGCTTTGTGTCTATCTTGGCCACAATAATGCGTTCACTGTGCTGTTTGTAGTAGCTAACCCGCACTCCTATTTTTTTAATTCATTATTAAACCTACTCCTGCGTTACCCCTATTTGATTTTGTATTTATAACCCTGTAATCACCTGACCAAAAGTCTTGTTCCTCTTGCCACCGAACTTCACTAATTCCCACTATATCTAACTTTAACCTATCCACTTCCCTTTTTAAATTTTCTAACCTACCTGCCCGATTAAGGGATCTGACATTCCATGCTCCGATCCGTAGAACGCCAGTTTTCTTTCTCCTGATAACGACGTCCTCTTGAGTAGTCCCCACCCGGAGATCCGAATGGGGGACTATTTTACCTCCGGAATATTTTACCCAAGAGGACGCCATCATCATTTAATTGTACAGTAAAGCTGCATGTCCTCGGGAAAAATTACGGCTTTAGTTTCCCCTTGCTTTCAGCCCTTCGCAGTACCAGCACAGCGAGGCCGTTTTGGTTAATGTTACAAGGCCAGATCAGTCAATCATCCAGACTGTTGCCCTTGCAACTACTGAAAAGGCTGCTGCCCCTCTTCAGGAACCACATGTTTGTCTGGCCTCTCAACAGATACCCCTCCGTTGTGGTTGCACCTACGGTACGGCCATCTGTATCGCTGAGGCACGCAAGCCTCCCCACCAACGGCAAGGTCCATGGTTCATGGGGGGGATCATCTAATAAAATATTTGTGGACATTAATCACTGGTTCCTAGCCAATTCTTTGTCATTAAACTTTGAAAAAAACGCACTAAATGCAACTCGTAACGTGTAAGGGGTGTCCCACAAGCATATGCCTGACATACGGTGACAAGCAGATAGAAGAAGTGGACAGTGTTAAATTCTTGGAATTACAGCTTAATAATAAATGCAACTGGGAGGAGAACACCACAGAACTGCTGAAATGTCTGAACAAATCTCTATTTGCGATGCAAACTCTATCAGACATAGGGGATATGATAATGTTTACTTTCACTCCATAATGTCATATGGGATTATTTTCTGGGGTAATTCATCAAGGCAAGCTTAAGTTTTCTGGGCCCAAAAATGCGCAATTAGAGTTATATGTGGTGTAAACTCAAGAACATCCTGCAGAGGCCTGTTTAGGGAACTAGGGACACTAACTACTGCTTCCCAATATACTTATTCCTTAATGAAAATTGTCATTAAAAATATATCACTTTTTCAAACTACCAGCTCAGTTCAGGGAATCAATACTAGAAATAAGAATAATCTTCACAAGGATTTAAGTCACTTACTCTTGTACAAAAAGGTGTGCATTGTCCAGGAACACACATTTTCAATAGCTTGCCAGCAGCTATAGAAAGCTTAACAATCAATGAAATTCAGTTTAGGAGAAGCCTAAAGGATTTATTGGTGGCCAACTCCTTCTACTCCATTGATGAATTTCTCAGTAGAACCAACTGATTTGTGTGTGCGTGTGTGTGTGTGTGTATGTGTGTGTGTGTGTGTGTGTGTGTGTGTGTGTGTGTGTGTTTTGTGTTTTCATTGTAAATAGGTATTGTAGTAGTTCTATTACATGTTTATTACCTTATAAAAAAACTTTTTTTTTTTAGATTTTAAATTCAGTGCATTAATGCGATCTTAGTAAATGAGTGGTGTAAAATAATCCTTTCATATAGTGTTCATTAAAAAATAGAAGAAAAAGAAGAAGAAGAATACGGTCATTCCACTTGAGACCTGTGGAAGGTACATTAGCTTATTTGATTTAGTTGTAAATGTTTTTCATGTATTATTGTTTTTCTGACATGTTCTACATCCTGGAGGACCTCCTCACTACGGATCAATTGAAATGAAAGTAAATCTAATCTAATCTAATCTAAAGATTATAGTACTGTAAGGTCTGCAGTGGCAGATAATACAGTCTTGTGAGCCCAGACATATCAACACGAACTATCGCGAACTAGTAATTAGCAGTGGGACTATGGGCAAGAGCATCTCTAGTCCATCTTCCACTCATGCCACATCATTGATCCGCATGGCTTGACTGGAGTCATCAGAGTATCACTTGGAAGATGGAATGGCACACCGCAGTCTTCAGCGATGAAAGTAGCTTCTTTCTGTATGCAAGTGATGATTGTCTGTGCATACGATGTAGGTGTGGTGAACACTGTCCCATAGAGTGAATTCATCCAAGAAGCACTGGCACCACCCCAGGCCTTAGGTTCTGAAATGTGAGAAGCTACAACTCTCATTCACCTTGTAACAAATAAATACCCCACTCATACGGTTATAGTTGGTGGGGACTTCAATCTTCCCTCGATATGTTGGCAAAAATACTTGTTCAAAACCGGTGGTAGGCAGAAAACATCTTCCGAGATTGTCCTAAATGCTTTCTCTGAAAATTATTTCGAGCAGTTAGTCCACGAACCCACGCGAATTGTAAATGGTTGCGAAAACACACCTGACCTCTTAGCCACAAACAATCCAGAGCTAATAGAGAGCATCATGACTGATACAGGGATTAGTGATCACAAGGTCGTTGTATCTAGGCTCAATACCGTTTCTTCCAAATCCACCAGAAACAAACGCAAAATAATTTTATTTAAAAAAGCGGATAAAGTGTCACTAGAAGCCTTCCTAAGAGACAATCTCCATTCCTTCCAAACTGACTATGCAAATGTAGACGAGATGTGGCTCAAATTCAAAGATTAGTAGCAACAGCAATTGAGAGAGTCATACCTCATAAATTGGTAAGAGGTGGAACTGATCCCCCATGGTATACAAAACAGGTCCGAACGCTGTTGCAGAGGCAACGGAAAAAGCATGCGAAGTTCGGAAGAACGCGAAATCCCGAAGTTTGGCTAAAATTTACAGACGCGCGAAATTTGGCACGGACTTCAATGTGAGATGCCTTTAATAGGTTCCACAACGAAACACTGTCTCGAAATTTGGTAGAAAATCCGAAGAAATTCTGGTCGTATGTAAAGTACACAAGCGGCAAGATGCAGTCAATACCTTCGCTGCGCAGTGCCGATGGTACTGTTACCGACGACTGTGCCGCTAAAGCGGAGTTATTGAACGCAGTTTTCCGAAATTCCTTCACGAGGGAAGACGAATGGAATATTCCAGAATTTGAAACACGCACAGCTCCTAGCATGAGTTTCTTAGAAGTAGATACCTTAGGGGTTGCGAAGCAACTCAAATCGCTTGATACGGGCGAGTCTTCAGGTCCAGATTGTATACCGATTATGAATCACCTCGAAGGGAACGATCTATTGATACGTAATCAGCATGGTTTCAGAAAACATCGTTCTTGTGCAACGCAGCTAACTCTTTATTCGCACGAAGTAATGGCCGCTATCGACAGGAGATCTCAAGTTGATTCCGTATTTCTAGATTTCCGGAAAGCTTTTGACACCGTTCCTCACAAGCGACTTCTAATCAAGCTGGGGGCCTACGGGGTATCGTCTCAGTTGTGCGACTGGATTCATGATTTCCTGTCAGGAAGGTCGCAGTTCGTAGTAATAGACGGCAAATCATCGAGTAAAACTGACGTGATAACAGGTGTTCACCAGGGCAGCGTCCTGGGACCTCTGCTGTTCCTGATCTATATAAATGACCTGGGTGACAATCTGAGCAGTTCTCTAAGGTTGTTCGCAGATGATGCTGTAATTTACCGTCTAGTAAGGTCATCTGAAGACCAGTATCAGTTGCAAAGCGATTTAGAAAAGATTGCTGTATGGTGTGGCAGGTGGCAGCTGACGCTAAACAACGAAAAGTGTGAGGTGATCCACATGAGTTGCAAAAGAAATCCGTTGGAATTCTATTACTCGATAAATGGTACATTTCTCAAGGCTGTCAGTTCAACTAAGTACCTGGGTGTAAAACTACGAACAACTTCAGTTGGAAAGACCACATAGATAATATTGTGGGGAAGGCAAACCAAAGGTAGCATTTCATTGGCAGGACACTTAGAAGATGCAAGTCCACTAAAGAGACAGCTTACACTACACTCGTTCGTCCTCTGTTAGAATATTGCTGCGCGGTGTGGGATCCTTAGCAGGTGGGATTGACGGAGGACATCGAAAGGTTTCAAAAAAGGGCAGTTCTTTTTGTATTATCACGTAATATGGGAGAGAGTGTGGCAGATATGATACGCGAGTTGGGATGGAAGTCATTAAAGCAAAGACGTTTTTCGTCGTGGCGAGATGTATTTACGAAATTTCAGCCACCAACTTTCTCTTCCGAATGCGAAAATATTTTGTTGAGCGCAACCTAAATAGGTAGGAATGATCATCAAAATAAAATAAGAGAAATCAAAGCTCGAACTGAAAGGTTTAAGTGTTCATTTTTCCCGCGCGCTGTTCGGGAGTGGAATGGTAGAGAGATAGTATGATTGTGGTTCGATGGACCCTGTGCCAAGCACTTAAATGTGAATTGCAGAGTAATCATGTAGATGTAGATGCTTCTGGGGGGAGGGGGGGGGGTGCTAACCAGTGCTCAGTACACGCAGAATGTTGTTAGACCCATTCTTTTCCCATTCTTACAACAGAAAGGTGATGCTTTGTACTGGCGCACTGCCCATGAGACTCATCCTGCTCTGCAAGACATACAGCAACTTCTGTGGTCAGCACACACTGTGGAATTGTCTCCAATCAAGTAAATGTAGCATATGATAGGCTTGTGCAACTCATCAACCAATAACTTTTACAGATCTACATGAACAGGTCGAACATGTGTGGCATTCAGTATAGTCAGTGCCTGCACTGCTGCCTGTGGAGGCTGCACCATATATGAATATGGATGTTTCAGCATGGATTGACACATGGTTCCTCAGAACCACTTGTGCTATTGATCTATAAATGTAATCATTTCATGTACACCACATAAATCTTGAGTGACTTAGAAACCTCTAAAAGGGTATACCATTTTTTTCTGCAGTTGTATACAAATGACCTAGTAGAAAACAATGGAAGCTCCTTGAGAATTTTAACAGATAATGTGGCTGTGTATAAGAAAGTAGAAACGTCAGATGACGGTATCAGCTTACAGAACGACCTATAGAGGTTTCATGAATGGTGCAGTCTCTTGCCGTTGACCCCGAATATAAATAAATGTAACATATTGTGCTTACTCAGGAAGAGAAATCCACTACTGTATAACTACACAATTGATGACAAATTGCTGGAAACAGTATTTACCATAAAATATATGGAAGTAACTATCCAGATCACCCTTATGTGGAATGACCACGTAAAACAAATAGTAGGAAAAGCAGATGCCACATTGAGATTCATAGGAAGAAATGTAACTCATCCATGAAGAAAGTGGCTTATAGGGCACTTGTTCAACCAGTTCTTGAAAACTGTCCATTTGTCTGGGATTCTTACCAGGTAGGACTGATAGAAGAGGGAGAGAAGATCCAGCACCAAGCAGATTAATTTAAGCTGTGTGAGAGCATTAAAGAGATACTCAACAAACTCCAGTGCCAGATATCACAAGAGAGGTGTTGTACATCACTGAGAGGTTTCCTATCAAAATTTCGAGTGAGCCCTTTCTGAGAACAGTCAGACAACATGTTATTGCCTCCCACACATATCTCACAAAATGACCAGAAGTACAAAATTGAAGAAATTAGAGCTAATACAGTGACTTACGAATGATCATTCTTTCCATGTATCATTTGTAAGTGGGAGAGGAAAAGGGGAATCAGTTATTGGCACCAGATGTACCCTCCATCACACATCATTAAGTGGCTTCTGGAGTGTGACATTGATGATGATATAATAAAGACAATCACGCATCTACAAAATGATGACACATTAATAAGTTTATTTACAATATGTACACAATGTAACTATGATATACTTAACTTTGAAATATAATAGATCCTTTACTGGTGTTGGGTTATACGCAACAAAAGTAAAGTTCTTGATTGTAACAAATAGTCTTGAATGCTGATACAGTCCAGTAAGTCACTGACCTGTTGTAATGCTTAGTGGTGCCGTGCAATTTCGATGTAATTTCTCACTGCAGTCTTCGATACCACTGTAATCCTGATATAAGTCTTTGGATTCACTGAAGCGGGGCAGAGCTCTGAGAGTGGCTGCTTAAAAAGACATGCTGGACACTCAGTCACAGGCAGTGAGGTGATGTGATATAGCATCCTCTGGTGGCACATATGAGTGGCACACCCCATCAGAGACAGTGATTGATGGAAAGGTGAGGTTGCCACCAGTGCACTGGAGGGAAACTTAAATTTGTCATCACAAAAAAATGGTTCAAATGGCTCTGAGCACTATGGGACTTAACATCTATGGTCATCAGTCCCCTAGAACTTAGAACTACTTAAACCTAACTAACCTAAGGACAGCACACAACACCCAGCCATCACGAGGCAGAGAAAATCCCTGACCCCGCCGGGAATCGAACCTGGGAACCCGGGCGTGGGAAGCGAGAATGCTACCGCACGACCACGAGATGTGGGCTGTCATCACATGTGTAGTTGTGTGAGACTTGCAAGGTGCCAGCTGTGTTTTACAGAAACACTGTGGTTACCGCATTCCTCCCTCACCATCATCCCCCCATCCCACCCCATCGCAAAATGTTGCACCATCATCACATATTAATGGTGTAGACAATGATGAAGGGAAGATCTGTGCTGTGGTGCTGTTGATGATATTAGTTGTGGCATGATGGAAGGTGGCACCAACCAACCTGCATCTAGTCATTAGTCTTGTGAACCACCAGGAACATCTGATGAAAAGCAGAAGGTATGATGCCCATCCAATACCACACATGGATGCAGCATTGCCTCTGCTGAGGACAAAGAAGGCCGTACAGCTGATGGAGGGTCAATGACAATGACCACCATCACTGAGAATTGTGATGAGTGCAGCAGCAGTGCCTGTAGAGGTGGCAGTAATGGCATAGGTGGGCAGGGGTTGATTTCTGTGGCAGAATCATTGGAAGACTCATGCACTCACACGTCATGCCCTGACAAGGACTGCTCAGGGGCAACAGATTGGGTTGCAGACAGCATGTCTGAAAAATGAAAATCTGCTGCAGGATCACTATGATCATGGAAATGCAGTTGGTTTTAGTGCAGTTTATAGGTGCCCAAAGCACCATGAATTATATAAGAAGCACAGGTAGATGTCTGAGTGATGACCCCATATTCTCAGTTGTGAGGCTTGTTATAGACACAATACAAAACTTTATTCTCTGTGGGGAACTTTGTTATGAAGTTAGCATTGGAAACAGAGAGGTGAGGGTGAAAGAGAGGCAGCAGAGCATGTTGGCAAAGATCACATAAGAGTTCTAATAGTGAAGGATCATGAGCAGGCATAGTGCAGTAGAGGCTTGGAAAAAATAACAATCCATACTCCCTCGAGTGGAAAGCATGAAGTGTGGACATCAGAGCCTGAAAGTGCAATATAAATGTTCAGATTATCCTGTGACTGAGAAGAGAAAACTGTTGAAATTCCAATGAAGAAAATTGTAGATCATTGTCCAAAACAATTTTTTGTGGCAAACCTTCTCAGCAAAAGGCAGGAGCAAGTGCTTAGCACACATGGGTTTAACTTCTATCTGTCTCACTAATGGATGTCTGGTGTGTTGGTAGCAGAAATTGCCCATAAAGACAGTCAGGCATCTACAAAAAGATAATGTATTAACAAGTTCATTTACAATATTTATTATTTAATATTTGAAATATACATAACTTTGAAGTACTTTCGGCACTTTACTGGTGCTAAGTTATACACAGTGAGAGTAAGGTTCCTGATAGTAACAAATATTCTTGAATGCTGATATAATCTGTTAAGTCAGTGACATGCAGTAATGTTTAGTAGCATTATGCTATCTTGATTAATTTCTCTCTGTAATCTCCCACACTAATGTTGATACGCATCTATAGACTCACTTAGTAAGGGATGGAGCTTTGAGTGTGACTGCTTAAAAAGACACACAGCCAGTCAGAGTTGCAGGCGGTAAGGTCATGTCAATTTAGCACTCTTTGGTGGTATGTATGCACAGTGGTGGCTGCTGTGGAAGAGCACAAGTGCATGTGAACACCCTAACCTTGGACACCTTGCATATTTGTTGGTTATTTTTCTTTGAATTCTGTTAAATTTAACATAGATGATGCAGTCTGAAAGATACTTAAATCTACCACACTACTGCCCCTCTAGATTCTGTGAAACGTGGCACAGGGTCATCAGCACACCTTCAGTTGTGCTTTTGTGCATGCGCAACTCGCCTGGTGTAATTGCCTTATGGGTGAAATACATATGGATTTAACAAACAATGCACATGGTTCAAGATGTGCACAGCTGGCCCTTGCAACTCAACGAGAAGTTTATGTCAGTGTCACCAGATGGTAGCACACTGGGGCTGACTTTCATCCCTGTTTGGTCAGCATAAATCATGATACATGGTAGCACACATCTCACAAGGGAAACTCCCCATTGCACCCTCTCAGATTTGATGGTAAGAGGACCCAGTGGACAGCCTGTCAAATACTGAATGTAGACCAAGCATGAAAACAGGACAAATGTGTAATAGACTGTGAAAAAAGGCAAATAGATACAGTGAATAAGCCAAGAACAATAAGTGCAATATAGAGCAGTCAGAACAGCAGTGACATAGTAGTTAAGTGGTTAGGGTGTTCCACTGCTATGTGGGCAAGCTGTATTCAAACCTCATTTGTCAATTTTTTTTCTTTTTTCACTGTTCACTTCATTCAAATTTGTCTCCATGTCATGGTGTAACGTCCATTTGCAATGGTGAGGTGTAAGGTAGGGACCTATAATGACAATTGATTCTGCACAACTACTCTATTAGCAGCTGAAAGGAAGTGACTTTTGAATGTTAACCGCAGACATTTGATAAGTAGGTGACAAGTCAGCCGGATCCTCCATTGCAAAACATGTCTGGTGTGTCATGCATGTCACTAGTGACAGTATGTGTGTCATATGATAAGAATCTCTTATCGATAAACCTAATTTGTATGGCTGCTAACTCAGTCAGATAGGCATCTTTGCCAAATATAGGTGTTCATATGAATGTGATAACCCCCAACAAAATGATGAAAACATAAGTTTGTCATGTAAGCTGCAACAAATGAATGCAACAATTTCACAGTCACACAGTTTCTCTGTGCTCTGTCAAAACATATGTTTTTAGCGTTTTTGAAGTTGTATTCCATTTTAGAAGTCTTGACTCTTGAATTCCTTTGTTGTAACATAGTTCACATCTGTGTATTTATTGTTTTCATTTCTGTGAGACATCTGTCTGGTATCTCACCTGCTCTTACTATTCATCACATTTACTTGTGACGGTAATGTATTCTTACCACATGACTCATATACTATAACCTACGTATACTGGGACAGCTGCCAAGAGAACAAACATTTCGATGACCAGACAGACAGTTCATACTGTTGTGAAAAAAAAGAAAGGAAAAAGAAACAACAACACAAAATGGCATAAGGGAGTTTTGAATATGTGTCACCCATTGAGCTATCAAACACCATGTCCTCTCACCCACACACCATTGCTGCACGAGGCTGCTCTTTATTACACTTCTTGTTCTTGGACTGTTCACTGTTTCTATTTTTATTTTTATCGCAGTTTAGTACACCTTATTCCTGTTTTCAGCCTTGATCTGTGTTCAGTTTTTGACAGGCTATCCACTGTGCCATGTTTACACTAAACCTGATGGGGTGGCAATAGGGAGTTCCCCTTATAGATATGCTAATTCTCTCACTACATACTATAGTCAAATTAGACCAGATATCAGTGTATGTTAAAGCTGAACTGACAGTAAACCTATATTGTGGGTTCCTGAATGAGTTATAGTATATTAAGTTGTGAATTTTATCATACAGTAATCCATCTGAAGCGCTGAGAATCATAATAACCTAAAGCACATCACCATCAATTATGAGATTGTAGCATTTATTCATGCTTCTAAAATCTGTTGATCTTTTTGTTGTCTATGCTTTAGGCCCACATTGTATATATGCATATTCTTGAAAAGTTGTGTCACTGGTTTCTCTGATATTTTTGCTGAAATATGAGATCAACAGCAATGTACTTTAGGGCCTTATGGATCTCAGCACTTCATTTGTATTCTAGTCAAGTGACTATGTTGGTAGACATTACTACTTGAGTTTAATCATTTCCATAAACAACACTTTGTGTTTGGAGTTGGTAGTTTACTGTGTAGGAACCAGCTGTTGTGTACTGTGTAAACATGAACTATATTGAATTTGTTTTAAATACTAACAGAAGAGTAAAGATGTGAGGATGGGTCACAAGTCATGCTTGGGTAGCTCAGTCGGTAGAGCATTTGCCTGTAAAAGGCAAAGGTCCCGAGTTCAAGTCTCGGTCCAGCACATAGCTTTAACCTGCTAGGAAGTCCACACTCTGCTGCAGAGTGAAAATCTCATTCTGGGAACAGAAAAGTAAATTACCAGGAAATGTTAGCCATAAAGGAACTAGGGCCTCCGAGAACAGATCCTTTGGTTGAGAAAGTGACAAAATCAAATACGCATGACTACAAGCAAACATTTAACAAGGAAGTGTACAGTTACCACAAGTTGTTGTGTGGGTGCAGCATAAGAATATCTGATTTTCAACCCAAAAGCAGATTTGTGAACTAATACATCTGTTAGGAATCTTGTACATTTGTCTGACGAAATGGGAAAGCACAAAAACTGAATGAATGAATTTAGAATAATGACTGAAGTTCTTTTTGGTAAGAATTTTTCAAACAAATGGCATATGTGGCTCTATGTTTGTAATTTCATGGCATAGAGTATCATCTTTCAGATATACTGTGCTTAAATTTGTCACAGCACCATCATGCTTCCATTTTCAAGAATAGAGCAAAAACAATAACATGAATGAATTAATTAGTATCCCTCTGTCCTATTGTTAATTTTTAAAATTTATGCAGCCATTAGGTAGCATTTTCAATCACATTTCAAATGTAGGAATTTATCTCTCTTGGCTCAGCTATATTTTGAGCGTTATTTAACTGACAGAGGTAATGACATATCTGCCACACTGTCCTAGCATTATTTTTAGCAGAATACCTCCTGCAAAACTGTCACTTTGATTATGCAGTAAGTCTAACTTGAACAGTGGGTACTGCTTCTACCTTGACATCCATGTTCATTCAGTTTGTCACTGGTTGATTGTGCAAATTGTCCAGAGGCTAGTCCAGCAGGTATTTATAAGTGATGGGTAATGAGTACATATTAAATGTGAATTAATTTTCACACATTTTAAATTAGGATGTACCTGATATTTCTTTTAACAAATTTTATTATAATATCAGGTAAATGTGAGTAATATATGTGTTTTGTTTCTATGTGTTACAGAGTATTTGAGAAGATGGTTATTTACTGTGACACATTCATAAATCTGATTCCACTGTCATTTGTACTGGGCTTCTACGTCGCATATGTGGCTGGGAGATGGTGGCAGCAGTATATGGCAATACCATGGCCCGACAAGTACGATAAAGTCGTATTTGGTGTATGGGTGTAACTGCTAACAAAAATTGATTCCCACACCAAATATAATAATTTACTAAAAGGTACCCATTTGACAAAATCATGAAAAATGACACTAGTTTTTCTTTTAATCAATTTAATCAATTAAAGCTGCATGTGATAGTAACTTGATTTTATTAACAGTGTAACCTAATCTCACACAACAATATTAAAAATTATTGGTATTGGAAAGTGATTGTTACTTGAATTTAGGTTGCCATATCCTCAAGTGAATGTATACAGATATTTTGACAGAATCAGAGAGAAAGAGACTCAAGTAAATGTGTAGTTTTATATTTTGTTTTGATGTAAGTATAATCCAGATGCATGTTATGTGAAGCATCCTGTTTCATTAACACGTTAACCAAATGATATGGCCATTTTATAAACTCCCACTTAGGCATAAAATTAATTTATTCATGCAATTTTAGTGCCAGTTACTTTTTCTGCTATATATGTTTTATTATTCTAAGGAAGTAAGTTTTACTACTACTTATCTTGTATGAGGGCATTCTGAAAAGAAATGCCTCCAAATTTTTATATGAAAACTCTTAAAGCTTTTTAAATAAAACAAGCATTATTAACATTCTACATCTTTGTTATTCATGTCTGCATATTTGCAGCCCTCTGCCACTAGAGTACTCTGAGTTGCAGGCTTTAATATTGTGGTGTGTAACATAACTGTCGATGAATGAGATGCAGCATGCTGTAATCGAGCTCCAAATTTCAAGAGTTCATCCACACATGCAGCACCCTCTCCTTCAGCATGATAATTTCAGATCACACATGAGCCTTGTGACATCTGCAGCAATCTGATGCCTTGGATTCACTGTCATCAATCATTCTCCATACAGGTACAACTTGACCCCATCAAATTCTCATCTGTTTTCCAAACTTAAAGAACACCTTTGGAGACATCACTTTGATACTGATGTCACACAAGCTGAGGTGAGATTGTGGCTCCATCAACACAGTCAATTATTCTACAGTGACAGCATCAACAAACTGGTTAATGATTGGGAGAAATGTGTTTGTGGCCAGGATGGGTATGTTGGGAATAAATATGTAGGCACAAGAAAAATAAAGATGTAGAATGTTATTAAACATTTGTTTTATTTTAGAAGGTATAAGCTGTTTTCAATAAAAAATTCAGAGACATTACATTTCAGCATGTCCTCATATATGGCATCTGCATCTAGGGGCTTGCTTCCATTGAAAGTCCTGATAATAAAAATATAGGTTGTTTATTTTTTTTTTAATGATGAGACTGAAGTATAATGCTGTCTTTTTAGATTCAACACTCTTTATTTGTATGTTCACTCATCACAAACTTCATATATGACATTGCACCATAATGGTTTTAATGCAAGTCAGAAATATTTTCATACACACTGTTGTAACTTCAAGTTGAACAAATATATTTCAAGGAAGATGCAATACATAGTCACAGATCAAGTAAACAGAGTAATACATGTGTACACTTTAACAAGTCAAATCATAACTGAGTCCAAGTCTAGCAGCTGCTGGCTGGCTGGCCGCTTAGGTGGCGCTGCTGCTGCATGGCTGGCAGACAGCGCCGCATGTAGAATTCGTGCGTAACTGCACGGCAGCACTTTGAAAGATCGGTGAGTCACAACACTTTTCCCCCCTTTGAATTTTTTGCACAGGACTTGATTGAGGTGGCCTGTAGATTGCTAACATCCATAGGTGTTGTTTGACTGGCTGTAAAGTCTCAAGGAGGAGGCTTCCCATACGGATGGAAGTGTCCCCGATGATAACGGGTCGAGATGACAGGAGACATGGGGGTCGAATCTGATGCGGCCCCATGCACCAATCTGCCCACTGCGGCAAGTCCGGTTGTTATAACAGAAGACATGGGCGATGTGTCCGCGTCCGTAGGAGAAGGAGGCGAGTAGAGTTGCTCCGACAGATGATGGTCATCTGGTTCCTGCATGGGCATGTCTCCTGGTGGCGTCAGTTCTTGTGCTGGCACTGAGATGATGGCGAGAGGACTGCGTTGTGAGTAATGAGAGAATCCAAGATCCCAAGCATCAGGTAGAGCCGAAGGTGGTGTGGCAGCATCCGGAACAGGCGTTGCCAGCACACGCGGCCGAAGCTAGTCCGAATGATGCACTGCAATACCCGTGTCCGTCTGGATTTGATACAGGCATTGGCCACGGTGTCGTAAGATGTGGCCAGGACTCCATTTTGACCACCTGCCATATCCCCGTACCCATACAAGGTCATCGACAGTGAACCGGCCAAGCGAAGGCACCCGCGGCCGTGAGGTGGAAGGCCGCAGAAAATGAAGTAGTGTGCGGGGCTGTCGGCCATGTAAGAGCTCAGCCGGGCTGTGGTCGCCCATGGGGATTATATGGTAAGAACCCAGAAAGTGGAGAAGTGCATCATCAGCAGAAGAAGTCAGGACTTTCCTCATCTGAGCCTCAAATGTGCGGACTAGTCGTTCAGCCTCATCGTTTCACTGTGGATGGAACAAAGGGGCCGTGACATGCATGACGCCGTGACGGGCACAAAAATCTGCAAAATCGGAAGAGGCAAATTGCGGACCATTATCAGTAACAAGAGTAGAGGGAAGGCCTTCCAAAGAGAAAATGCGAGCTACTGCATTGGTGGTTGCCATGGTGGTAGGCAACATGCAACGGACAATGAAAGGAAAGTTACAGTAGGCGTCAATAACGAGAAGCCAATAAGTATGTAAAAAAGGTCCCGCAAAGTCAGCATGAATACGCTCCCAGGGCTTCTCAGGTGAAGGCCACAGTGACAAAGATGACTTCAGGGCAGCAGCCTGTGATGCACAAGGGCCACAGGTAGCGACCATGTGTGCAATTTCAGAGTCGATGCCGGGCCAGTACACATACAGCGCCCAGAGATTTTGTGCGAGAGACACCCCAGTGCCCTTGGTGAAGGAGGTGCAAGACCGAAGCACGCAAAGATGCAGGTACCACAACACGTGGCGAAGCATTGTCGGTGGAAAGGAAGATAACACCATCCCTAGCTGTGAGGTGGTAACGCAAAGCGTAGTAGTTCCGCAATTGATCAGAAGTCTTAGCAGATGGACGATCTGGCCAACCCTTCTGAATACAGCATCAAACCGGGAGAGGGTAGGGTCAGGACCCGTAGCAGCCGCCAGCCGGTCCCCAAAACCCGCTGCTTGGCAACATCCAGGTGGAAACACAAAAGTTTGTCCATATCGAATGACAGATCAGAACCCATGGGAAGGCGAGACAGTGCATCACCATTCACATGTTGAGCCGTCGGCCGGAAATGAATCTCATAATTGAAACAAGACAAGTAAAGAGCCCAATGCTGGACGCGGTGTGCAGCCTTGTCGGGAAGTGACGTTGGTGGATGAAACAAGGAAAAAAGTGGTTTGTGCTCTGTAGCAACATGAAATTTGGATCCATAGAGAAAAACGCCAAACTTATGAAGAGCATAAATAATGGCCAAAGCTTCTTTTTCAATTTGAGAATACTTTTGTTGGGCATCTGTGAACGTTTTGGAGGCATAATCAATGGGTTGTTCAGAACCGTCAGAAAAACAGTACGCAAGGACTGCACCGACCTCATATTGAGAGGCGTCCATGGCAAGAACAAGATGTTGGCCAGGTCGATAAGTAGCCAGGCATGGGGCCTGTTTCAGCATAGTCTTCAATTTCTGGAAAGCCGCATCGCATGATGCGGACCAGTGAAAAGGCACGTTTTTATGCAACAGGTGATGCAATGGCTGAGCCACCAAAGCAGCAGACGGTCATAACTTGTGATAGTATGCTATTTTCCCCAAGAAGGCCTGCAGTTCCTTAACAGATGTAGGGCAAGGAAGGGCATCGATCGCAGTGACAGTTTGCTGAAGTGGACGAATACCATCCTGAGAGAGTTGAAACCCCAAGTACGTGATAGATGCCTGAAAAAATTTTGATTTCTGAAGATTACACTTAAGCCCGGCAGTCTGTAAGACATGAAAAAGTGTGCAGAGATTTTGAAGATATTCGTCAGTGGTGGAGCCAGTGGCAACAATGTCGTCCTCATAATTTATACACCCAGGGACAGTGAGCAATAATTGTTCCAAGAATCAGTGAAAGAGAGCAGGGGCGCTGTCAACCCCAAATGGCAATCGTTGGTATTGATAGAGGCCGTAAGGCGTGTTAAGGACCAGAAACTGCTGGGAAGCAGCGTCGAGAGGAAGTTGATGATAAGCTTCTGACAGGTCAAGTTTAGAAAAATACTGGCTTCCAGCAACTTTAGTGAATAATTCTTCAGGTCGAGGCATAGGGTTAGTGTCGATAAGGCATTGAGCATTTACAGTGGCTTTTAAATTGCCACAGAGACGAATATCACCATTTGGCTTAGCAACAACAACGACAGGAGAGGACCACTCACTGGAAGTGACAGGAAGAAAGACCCCTGAAGCAGTTGAGATGATCCAGCTCCCATTTGACCTGATCACAAAGGGCCACAGGAATGGGCCGAGCCCGAAAAAACTTAGGCGGAGCAGTGGGTTTGAGCATGATATGAGCTTCAAAGTCGGTTGCACGGCCTAACCCAGGAGAAAAAATGGGACAAAAATGTCATCACCAAGGAATCCAATTGAGCATAAGGAATAGCATCAGAGACGATATTGACAGAGTCACCTATGGAGAACCCAAAAACACGAAAGGCATCGAAACCAAAAAGATTCTCCACGATACTATGGTCGACCATAAATATGGGAATAGTGCAAACGACAGATTTGTAAGATACCTCAGCATCAAATTGTCCCAAGAGAGAAATCTTCTGTTTATTGTAAGTCCGTAATTGCCGAGTGACAGGTGACAGGATTGGAGAACCCAACTGAAGATACGTCTGGGAATTGATGATAGTGGTAGCAGAAGCAGTATCCACCTGCATGCGAACATCTCGACCAAGTATTTGGACAGTGATGAATAACTTCCCTGAAAGGGAAGAAGTACAATTGACAGACAACACAGAATCAGAATCAGCGTCATGTTCATGAACATCATGTATGCGGTCAGATTTGCAAACGGATGACACATGACCCTCTTTTTTTGCATTTGTGACACATGGCCCAACGCTGTGGACAATCTTTCTCGTGAATATTTCATAAAACACCGCAGACATGAAGGAAGTTGCTGTGGGTTTTGCTGCAGTTTCTTAGAGGTTTGTTTACGGTTAGGCCGAGGCTGCACGTAGGAGCCACACGCCACACGCTTCGTCAACATCGCACAGAGGTTGTATTTCCCCGACGTCACCCCATGCCTCTCGAGCGGCGCGAGAAATTTCAAAAGACTGAGCGATGGATAGGACTTCATCTAGAGTTGGATTTACCAACTGAAGGACACGTTGCATAACTTCTTTGTCGGGTGCCGATCGGATAATAGCATCCCGTACCATGGAATCGGCATAGGATTCTTTGTGAACTTCAGTAACAAATTGACACTTTCTACTGAGGCCGTGAAGTTCAGCAGCCCAAGTGCAATAGGATTGATTCGGTTGTTTTTGACAATGATAAAAGGCAGCACGAGAGACTACCACATGCATTCGCTTTTAAAAATAGACGGACAGAAGTGAGCACATTTCAGCAAAGGACAAAGATGCAGGATCTTTCAAAGGAGCCAATTGTGACAACAACCGATACATTTGAGGTGAAATCCACGAAAGGAACAGAGACTTACATGTTTGTTCGTCTGCGACATGAAATACCAAGAAGTGCTGTCGAAGACGTTTTTCGTAGTCAGACCAGTCTTCCGCCGTCTCGTCGTAAGGAGGAAAAGTAGGTAGAGACAGCGATGAGAGACGCCCCGCATTTGATGCCGTGACGAAATCACGAATCACATTTGTGAGAAGCGTTTGCTGTTCTATGAGACCTTACAATAGTTGCTCTAAAGTAGCCATGGAAACTAGTGGGTCAACGGTGGAAAAGAAAAATCACTATCTCGTTGACAATTGTTATAACTTCAAATTGAACAAATATATTTCAAGGAAGATGCAATACATAGTCACAGATCAAGTAAACAGAGTAAGACGTGTGTACACTTTAACAGTCAAATCATAACTGAGTTCAAGTCTAGCGGCCGCTGGCTGGCTGGCTGGCCTCTTAGGTGGCGCTGCTGCTGCATGGCTGGCAGACAGCGCCGCATGTAGAGGACGCGCTTTGAAAGATCGGCGATTCACAACACACACTTTCGTATGATATTGAAACAAAGACTAAATGCACAGTATATCAGCAGTCTAAAAACTTACAAGAAGTGACAGTACCAAAGTGACTGAACTGAAGTGATGTCTTTTGTGTGAAGTTCATGATACATATAAAACAGTACTCCTTCCAGAATATTTAAAAGGTTCAGGAACAGATTTAAATAAAATTATGTTTTTTATGAATGCAAAATTCTTATGAATGCAGTAGAATCAAAAGATATTTATATAATTATGAAATACGTTTGCCACATTGAATTGCAAATGACACATCTCAGTGACAATTTTTTCTTTGGGGAAAGAATGGAAACTGATGATTACACAAACCCTAAAAGTACAAATCATGTGAAACCTTATAATTCAAGTTTTAATTTAGAATTAACAAACAGATTCCAGCCTCTGACGATGTTGAAAGACGACTGGAAACAAAAGGTGGAGAAAAATAGTATAAATAGAAACACATCACCAGACGCTAAAAAGCTGTATTCGTGCAACTTAACTGTAAACAAGAGAGACTGCAATCAAACTTCAGTGAAAAACAACAACATACAGACCAAATCAAGTTCACCTGTAAAAGAAATCAATATACAGGGTTATTACAAATGATTGAAGCGATTTCACAGCTCTACAATAACTTTATTATTTGAGATATTTTCACAATGCTTTGCACACACATACAAAAACTCAAAAAGATTTTTTAGGCATTCACAAATGTTCGATATGTGCCCCTTTAGTGATTCGGCAGACATCAAGCCGATAATCAAGTTCCTCCCACACTCGGCGCAGCATGTCCCCATCAATGAGTTCGAAAGCATTGTTGATGCGAGCTCACAGTTCTGGCACGTTTCTTGGTAGAGGAGGTTTAAACACTGAATCTTTCACATAGCCCCACAGAAAGAAATCGCATGGGGTTAAGTCGGGAGAGCGTGGAGGCCATGACATGAATTGCTGATCATGATCTCCACCACGACCGATTCATCGGTTTTCCAATCTCCTGTTTAAGAAATGCTGAACATCATGATGTAAGTGCGGTGCAGCACCATCCTGTTGAAAGATGAAGTCGGCGCTGTCAGTCTCCAGTTGTGGCATGAGCCAATTTTCCAGCATGTCCAGATACATGTGTCCTGTAACGTTTTTTTCGCAGAAGAAAAATGGGCCATAAACTTTAAACCGTGAGATTGCACAAAACACGTTAACTTTTGGCGAATTGCGAATTTGCTGCAAGAATGCGTGAGGACTCTCTACCACCCAGATTTGCACATTGTGTCTGTTCACTTCACCATTAAGAAAAAATGTTGCTTCATCACTGAAAACAAGTTTCGCACTGAACGCATCCTCTTCCATGAGCTGTTGCAACCGCGCCGAAAATTCAAAGCGTTTGACTTTGTCATCAGGTGTCAGGGCTTGTAGCAATTGTAAACGGTAAGGCTTCTGCTTTAGCCTTTTCCGTAAGATTTTCCAAACCATCGGCTGTGGTACGTTTAGCTCCCTGCTTGCTTTATTTGTCGACTTCCGCGGGCTACGCGTGAAAGTTGCCCGCACGCGTTCAACCGTTTCTTTGCTCACTGCAGGCCGACCCGTTGATTTCCCCTTACAGAGGCATCCAGAAGCTTTAAACTGCGCATACCATCGCCGAATGGAGTTAGCAGTTGGTGGATCTTTGTTGAACTTCGTCCTGAAGTGCCGTTGCACTGTTATGACTGACTGATGTGAGTGCATTTCAAGCACGACATACGCTTTCTCGGCTGATGTCGCCATTTTGTCTCACTGCGCTCTCGAGCGCTCTGGTGGCAGAAACCTGAAGTGCAGCTTCAGCTGAACAAAACTTTATCAGTTTTTCTACGTATCTGTAGTGTGTTGTGACCATATGTCAATGAATGGAGCTACAGTTAATTTATGAAATCGCTTGAATCATTTGTAATAGCCCTGTACATTCAACAAGACTATGTTAGAGGGTAAAAATGTGACTACAAATACTGATAAAAACGAAATATTTGCATATTCTGATCAGCATGGACGAGGCATGACAAAAATTTTATATAATGAACATGAACTGCAAGCCTGTGCATACGTGAAATCGAGAGCACCAATGTGGGAAACAGCAAAAAACATATGGGAAGAAAAACAGTGACACATAATCATAGCAGGAGGGAATTTTGTCCATAAAAATGACCTGAGTAGAGTGACATATAGCCTAGTATCATTACTAAAACTCAGGGGAAAGATGCATGTGATGGTTGTAAGAATTCCACAAAGGTATGATTTAATCCCTACATCATGCCTAAACACAGAAATACAGAAAGCAAATCAATTGTTCACTGAAATAAGAAAAACATATGATGTGTTTTATATAAATGTTGATTATTTAGAGAGGGACTGTTACAGTAAGCTTGGTCAGCACATGAATGGCAAAGGCAAGAGAATCATCTGCCAAAAGATTTGTAAAATAATGCCCACACGAGAAAATGAAGAGGAAATAGACACTGAAGCACCGACAACAGCAAGCACCTCTGCAGACATGGAAATGTCCACTCCAACTTCTGTGCCAAATCAAACCTCAACAAAACCAACACCAACAGCAGTAGCAATTGAAAATCCACCACTAACTGACAGTTTACCAGCATCACCTACAAGAGTAAAAGTCACACCTACAACAGCAGTAAAAACACCAACATCAACTATCACCACCACAGCAACAGGAGGAACTCCAGTAATTCCAGTGAGAAGAAATGTAAGGCGACAACGTCATCTGAAAGATTTTTTTATTCCCAAAAGGCCTCAAGACCAAATTAGGGTAAATAGTGCAGTTATCAACAACACCTCCAGTAGCAGTCCTTGCAGCAACAACAGAAACCACATCAGCTTCAACAACACAAGAAGAATGACCAAAGTGGTGATTACTGTGGTGTCACCGCCAGACACCACACTTGCTAGGTGGTAGCCTTTAAATCGGCCGCGGTCCGTTAGTATAAGTCGGACCCGCGTGTCGCCACTATCAGTGATTGCAGACCGATCGCCGCCACACGGCAGGTCTAGAGAGACTTCCTAGCACTCGCCCCATTTGTACAACCGACTTTGCTAGCGATGGTTCACTGACAAAATACGCTCTCATTTGCCGAGATGATAGTTTAGCATAGCCTTCAGCTACGTCATTTGCTATGAACTAGCAAGGCGACATTATCAGTTACTATTGATATTGTGAATCATGTACCGTCCAGACCGACGTTCATCATTAATGGATTAAAGTTAAGTATTCCACCAGCTACGTCCTTTTTTCTAAATTCTATTTCCTTGTCCTGTTCCAGACCTCACGCCAGCCTGCGTGAGCTAAAACGCGTGCCTTTTGGCCTCCTCTAGTAACACGGTGTTGGCTCTCCTGCCAACCAAAACAATTACTATCCACTTCGCTACACGTGAAATGAATCATTCTGGTACTACTATAGACCAAATAATAATTAGCTCCAAAACAAAATATAAAGCAGTTTTAATTAAAGCTGGACTGCAGACCATCATGCACAGGCTATAAGCTTTTGTGTAAACACTAATTCCTATCCTATAGTTATATGAGGAAGACTACACACATGGGCAGAACTTTCAATAATGCTGCAGTACAAACATTCCAGAATTACCTCCAACAAGAATCATGGCAGCTAGTGTGTAGTACAGAAAATATTTCTGATAAATTATAGACATTCATGAATATATTCAAATATTATTTTGATCTTGCCTTTCCATTGAAAGCCAAAACAACCAAATCTGTAAATGCAACAAGTGGATTCCTAGGAAATCTTGTGCTAGAAAACAGTACCTACACTACACTGCAAGAAGTTACAACACAACTACGGAATTTGATAGTTACTTAAAAAAATATAAACCTACCTTAAATAATGTAATAAAGGAGAGAAAGACATGAGACAATGACAAATACATAGAAAATGCTTCAAACAGAACCAAAGCAATCTGGCAATTTGTGGAGAAAGAAACCCAATCTGACAAAAATAGAGTTGATAATGTTGTACTAAAGACTGGCTTGGAAAACATTAACAACCTGTAGGGAGTAGCTAATATGTTTAATAACTATTTTATAAAAGTAACAGAGAAACTATTGAAACAGACCTCCAATAGAAAACAGTATTCACAAACAGGGAAAAAAGTCTCAAGCAAATCATTGTTCTTGTACCCAACAAATGTAGAAGAAGTACAGGTTACAATAAAAACTCTCAAAATGAAACACTCTGCAGGAGTAGATGATATACCTGATTTCATTATTAACCTGATTACTGAGCCCTTAACTCACATATGTAACCTATCTTTTGCTACAGGAACTTATCCTTCATGTTTGAAACTGCCAAGAGTAAAGCCATTGTACAAGAAAGGAAACAAAGATGATGTTTCCAACTACAGACCACTGGCACTTTTTTCTGTTTGCTAAAAATTATTAGAAACTCTCTTCAATAAGAGACTAACAGACTTCTTAGAGGATAATGGAATACTGTCAGAATCTCAACATGGATTTAGAGCAAACTGCTCAAATGAATCAGCAGTTCACTCCTTTCTATTTGAGGTGCTGTTAGCTTTAGACAGCAAATAACTTACCATGGGCATATTTTTAAATTTGTCAAAGGCATCTGACGCCATAAATCATGACAAATTGCTGCACAAGAAAGAAAATATTGGCATAAGAAGAACAGCTAACAACTGGCTCAGCTCTTATCTTAAGAACAGGGAACAATATGTGGAAACAGATCAGGAAAGGAATAATGTCATTAGGAAATATAGTTACAAGCTACTGACTGTTAAATATGATGTGCCACGAGGATCAGTAATGGGTCCTGTTCTGTTCTTACTCTATGTAAATGACCTAAATATAAGCAATGACCGCAGTAAAATATTTCAATTTGCTGATGATACAAACATTCTGATTACAGGAAACTCATGAGAAAGCCTTGTAAAAAAACATAAGAGAAGCCACTGACAGGCTAACATCTTACTTTGATAACAATGACTTAATAATAAACACTGGAAAAACTGTAGCTATTGATATACACATAGCACAAACAAAAAATCTTATGTCACCCAATCTAGAGCTATATGGGCAGACAATTACCAAAACACCCTGTACCAAATTTCTTGGACTTCACCTACAAGACAACATGAAATGGAAAGCATATATTGAGCAAATGAACAAAAAAATTAACTGTTTCTTGTTTTGTGTTGTGTACATTAAAAAATTGTACCAGCTACAACACTCTTTAGTGTGTATATTATGCAGCCATACAATCTCACCTCTGGTATGGGGTTATGTTCTGAGAAAATTCTACAAATGCCACTGTAGCCAATTGTTTCAAAAAAGATGATCCTGCCTCTTCCTTGTATATATGTACTTGAAAATATAATGTATTTAAAACAAAACTTACAAACAAAAAGACGACTCATCACTCAAAATCACACAGTACACAGCTGTGATACAAAACACTGGATTTACATGTTCAAAGTGCCAATACAAAGTTATTTTGAAACAGTCTTATCCATCCTAATATCAAACTGTACAGCACCTTACCAGATACTATTATACACATGCAAAACATTGGTCACTTCAAATCTAAATTGAAGTCGTACTTGGTTCATCACTGTTTTTACACAGTAAATGAGTATCTATAAAAGTAAGTTTTTCTGTGTTAACCCAATGTAGTCTCATATAGAAGATCATTTGTATATTATCTTTCTGTGTATAGCATAACAACACTTATGTAAGTATTCGTCATTAACTGATTTAGTGATTTGTGTTATTATGTGCAAAGGTATAATTATATATAAAATTGTTAATATTAACGTACAGTCCAAATGTCTCTTGCACCTTTTGCAGCTGTAGATGAAAATGAATCAATAAATAAATTAAATAATTTTCAAAATGGGCGCTGTCACAACATTCACATGAGTTAAATTTGTAAAATAATCACACATAAATGACATTCCTTATCAATGTATAGGATAAGCATTGATGTTCCATACTAATTGCTTTGATTTCTTAGTAAAAAGACCTATTATGTAAAAACAGAGAAGGAGAAGAAGAAAGCAAAGAAAGAAAAATTGGAAACACACCTCACATGCCATTCAGATGCTTCCTTAAAAATGAGCTTCTGCTGCCATTGGTGCTCAGAATGTTTGTCTTGTGTCTCAAAAACTGTCACTGTTTACGTAGCAGCTACAGTATTCATGTGTCCATAATTCTGACCTATCACTGCAATATTGAGATTGTAGTAACATTTACTTTAGTACAGATTACTCATTCACTAGATGTATTAGTGTTTGTTTTGAGATTACTATTAAACATTTCACATTTCTTTAAGTATTATTTCAGAAAATACAAAAATATTATAAAGTTGGTATGTATTCATAATATTGTTTATGTTTTGTTGCAGTAAGCTTAGAGAATCCCATTTAATTGTTCTTTTCTTCTTTCCACTAATTTAAGTAGAGTTTGTCCATCCATTCCACTCTTCCATGAGAAGTGCCATCCACTTTGAACCAGTATTATATACATATAGTTCAGAAGCTAATGAAACAAAATGAATCATTAACTAAAAAGAGTATCATTCCACTGGAAGTAGTGGACTCAGTAATGGAGCTGGCACTGTTCCCAAAATGTCTCAAAAAGAGTAAAATATTGCTAATTTATAAAGACAGTGACAAGGGGGTTCCTGGACCTATAACATTTACACACACATTATCAAAAATTGTAGAAACTGCTATTAAAAAAACAGTTATAAAATTCATAGGGAAACAAAATACTCTGGATGAAGCACAGTATGGATTTAAGAAAGGGAATTCCACAAATATAGCAGTGTAAAGTTTCATGACACACATAATCTGAACTCTGGAGGAACAGAAGAAAGTCTGTAGCGTACTTGTTGATCTCTCAAAATCCATCAATAGTATATGCCATACGGCTCCGTTCGATAAACAGCGTATATATGGTATCAGTGCGAATGCAACCAGTCTAATAAAATAATTTGTAGAAAACAGAGAAAAAAGGGTAGAATTAAGATACAGTGTAAATAATATAGTGGAAACCTGTTGCTCTGATTTTGAAGTGGTAAAGTATGGGGTAGCACAAGGCTCAATACTTAGTCTACCAACATTTATATTGTAAGTGAATGACACTGTAGCAGCAGTAAAAGAAATGATACATTTATCATTGTAAGTAGTAACTCACTAAATGATTTAGAAACAAGAACATGGATATAGAAGAAGCAAATGAATATTTAACTGAAAACAATCTATATATAAAGGAATAGATAAAAACTTACATTAAAATTTTTGCAAAGAGAACAGTAAATGAAGGGCAACTAAATATAAGACTTAGGGACGCTCTGAAGCAGACGTTCCTGGGACTGAAAATAGACACATTTTTGACTTGGTAAAATTGTATGGAAAATTTGCTCAAATATAAGCAGCAATGTATTTTCGATGAAGAAAATGTCCCACACAGTGGATGTTGATACATTGTTTAAGATGTAATTTTTGCACTTTCTCATCCACATTTATCATGCTGTATAATAATGTGGGGTAGGGCAACAAATCTTCATATGAACAAGCTGATGAAACTGTCAAAAAATATTCTTTATATTGAAAGACTATCACAAAAAGAGTCCTGTAAAATAGAATTCAATGAATATAAAATTTTGACAGTACCCTCTGTGTACATATTTGAAACTAGCATGTATCTCATATTAAACTGTACACCAATACTAAACAGAGAACCACACAATTATAGCACAAGAGTCAAAGATGACTACAACATCAACAGCTTGTGAGTACAAGTGGCTGATAAAGACTACTAAAGTAGGTTGCTTATTACATATCAGACTACCAAGCAAGTTTAAAAAATATTATACACTACCAGTTTTGAAAAGAAAACTAAGAGAGTACTTAGAAATAGTCTTAAGGAATATTTTGAGTCAAGTTAAACATAATTTGAAAGCATTTGCACTGATAATGCAATATCCTGAGAATCAGTGAAAAGTAAACTTGAAACTGTGATGATGTGCAAATCCATTTTCACAGGCGCCATCGGTCTGCCATGACAGAGGGGCTAGCAACAAGCAAATGACACATCAACTAATGCACAGAGAAACGCAGACCATGTCTAGCATCAAGCAGTATTATATTTTACCCTTATCTCTTTGCAAAACATTAGGGCATGAGGTTTTTCCCAAAAAGCCATGTGGCAGCAGGCATCCTTCTCTGTGGCACTTCCTGCAGAGATTCCTAGCAATGCACATGATGGGCACACTCTCCCAAGTTTTGTTAGTGACAGTAAAATAAGTTCATTTGTGTGATATCAGACATTTAGTGGCTTGCTGTGTGATCATTTTAGGTTCAAGTCAGAAGACAATGAGTGGGTAAGTCAGCTTGATAATGTATAGCAGCGTAATGGCACCCAGCATTTGCCCATGGAGACTGGCAGTAGATAAACGAAAGGCTCTAAGTGATTTCATGTGAGCAGAAAAAATGTTCAAAAAGAACTAAGAATTATGTGCAAGGGCCGGCCGTGGTGGCCATGCAGTTCTAGGTGCTGCAGTCCGGAACCGCGTGACTGCTACAGTCACAGGTTCGAATCCTACCTCGGGAATGGATGTGTGTGATGTCCTTAGGTTAGTTAGGTTTAAGTAGTTCTACGTTCTAGGGGACTGATGATCTAAGATGTTAAGTCCCATAGTACTCAGAGCCATTTGAACCATTTGATTATGTGCAAGGAGCATCTGATAATCAGAGTCCACTAAACAGAACTAGTGGTGCAAATTTCATTTTAAATCTTGCATCAGTTGGTAAAGAGGTGACATGGTAACAAACAGGTGCACCTGCTGTATTAAGTAGGTCCTTAAATGTGTGCACAGGGCAATGACAATATTACAGATTTATGGACTAGGAATTATTAATAACTGAGCAATTTGATGGATGCTATCCACTGAACAATAATTTTCTGTGAATAGCTTTTAGTAATTTGTGTGTTAAGGTCAATTACCTACATTGATCCTGAAAACAAAGAGATCAGTTGCTATAGACATTGCAAGAAACCATTTCCTGATGTGTGTAGTCCAGATCATTAGTAACAGTTTTCATTTTACCATGAGATTTTGCTGCTCCATGTCAGTGTCTGCTCAGAAATTATGAGATTTTTAAGTTATGTATGATTATTACCCATACAATGCCAAACATTTTTGTATTCAAAATTTCACTTGAATGATTATTGTCAGCATCAAACTGACCACTGTAACTTGTCAATGAGATTCTTTCTTTGAATTGAGTAAATGTGTTTTGTGATATGTAGTAAGTTGCTGCACATGACGTATGCCCTGGAGCATTCTATCAGTTTTTTTCTATGTATTCATGTATTGTATAAGTATAGTGTAAAGCAATCTATGTGCTCAAATGGTAATTTACCCTGTAGCTGTAATTGTAAATGTATACTGACATATCCAGAACCACTCAAAACAGCAATCAAGGGATAAGTGAATGAATAAATAAATAAAAGATTGTGGGTTGGAGTTTCACTGTGGTTACTGTAGTGAGGAATGGAATGGGGAAACTGGTGAGGTACTGCCATGCAAGAGTAGATTCTGCAAAAAAAGACAAGGATTTTTCCTCTTCAGGCTCCATTACAACACATGAGACCTGGTCTAGATATGTTGAAAAGGGGAAAAGATTGTGGGAACTGGGAATAGGTAACAAGCAATGAGCAAAAGGGAAATACCTCTTGAACTTTGTAATCTATATTTCAGCTTATAGTGTTGAATAAATTGGACTTGTTACATGAAGGAGGGAGAGGGGGAGAGCCTCATCCAGCTGTAGGTCACAGTAAGGCGCAGCAGATATCTAGCAAAGAAACTAAGTTCAGGTCATTATCAGGAGAGAATAGGAAGGTAGGTAATAGCCATTGCAGGGCTGAAGGCTAGATGGACAAATTAAGAACAGAGTACCAGGTCACAAGTTCTGTGAAACAAACTGCTAGTCTGAGCCAGGTGGCATAGGATATATGGATGGAATTTGCGCAAAAGTTTTGACAAAGAGGATTAGGTTATTACAGTAGGTGGAACTGGGAATAAACTGACTATGAACAGAAATTACATCATTAGGGGTGATGTGGATTAAATGGGAATAGCACTACAGACACAAATATGAGTTTTATGGAGGTCCTGCAGCACCATGACCAGCCATGGATTAATACTGCTGCGAGCCATTCAAGCAGTGAGTTGAGCAAGCTGCTCATACATGATCATCTTGTGGACATCTGTCTAAGGAGTTGGGCATTTTGATTTCTGCTTCACAGTATATGTTTTCCTTCATGAAGTTTTCTGTAAATAATCCACTGTAGTTCAAATGGACCAATGATGTATATAATTACAATACCGGAGGAGGAAATGGCATTCGTTACATCACATTAATGTTGCCTTTTTTCATTGGATTGTGTTTTATTCATCTCGTGACGTATATTTGCAATCCATTTGGTTTGCGTACAGGAGACATGTCACAAATTTATAATACAATTACAATGATTTTTACATTAATAAATAATAGCACTACAATAAATAATAACACCATAAGGATATACATATTGTATCCAGCTCAAATTTCCAGTTTGCCCTTCATGAATTCATCCACTGAATAATAACACTTCAGTGTCAGTACCTCATATAGCATCCTTTTAAGTGAACCTGAATTCATCTGCATCAACTTCTTCTCTTTTAATTCATTACAAATTTTCATTCCTATGTATTGAGGTCCCTCGGCATACAGTCTGAGGCAGTGGGTGGGGAGCATATAATTTTCTTTGTTTCTAGTATCATGTGAATGGGCAAAATGGTTTACTTCAAATTATTCATCTCTAGTGTACAAAAATATAATAATTTCACATATGTATAAGGTTGGCAGAGTTAATATTTTAAGTTTTCTAAATAATGGTCGACATGGTTCTTTATGATTTGCAGTGCACATATTTTGAATGATTTTTTTCTGTATTTTGAATATCCGAACTATGTTTGTTGAGTTACCACAAAAAAAAAAAAAAAAAAAAAAAAAAAAAAACAATACCATATCTAATAATGGATTCGAAGTAGCTTGTATATGCTACTTTTTGTGTGGCCATGTCAGTTGCAGTTGATAATATTTACATTGCAAATGCAAAGATGCTCAGTTTGTTTGCCGGGTATTGAATGTGTGCCTACCAGCTCAAGTTTTTATCTACATTTAAACCTAAGAATTTAACTGAATCAACTTCTTCTATAACTTGGTTGTTGTGTACACTCTCAATCTGCTGACATTTTGACTGTTTGGTTTTGAACTGCATCATGTGAGTCTTAGATAGTTTAGAACAAAAAGGGATGCACAATGCTGCAACCAAAATTTTTGATCTCTTACCCACTGATTTAAAATTTCTGTCAGGGAGCAAAGTGAAATTTGAAAGTAAACTGAAAACGTTTCTCCTCGACAATTTCTTCTGCTATGAAGAAGAATTTGTCTTACTGTAGTATGTAAAAGGTGGTGGGTATGATTTTTTTTAATAAGGCTGCTTATTGACCATTTACAGATGCATTCACATAATAGAAAACATGTTTATGTAAACAAAACAAGTAAGCATGTAATACTTTTACACAAAATAACCTACAAGTTTCTAAATAAAAATTCTTGTATGGAATAGGAAGATAGTTGCCCAGAAGGGGCTTTTCCAGTTTACTTTCAAATTAAGCTTATCCATGTAAACACAAGCATCCCAAAAATGACAAAAGTTACCGCAAATAAAAGAATCCTAAAAGAGGGTAACATCCTTGCCCTAAGAAATAAATTAGCTATAGAGGACTGGGATCTGGTTTACCAGACTGAAGGATCTGAAAACAAATGGGCCAAATTCTATGATACTATGCTAAGACACTTTGACAGATGCTGCCCTGTTAAAAAAATACAAAGAGTGTCACCCATAACCAAAGTGCAAAAACCAACAGACTGATACTTCCAGCAAATATGATAAAACTCAGGCAAAACATCCAGGACCTGGATGTGTTACACAAGTCAACAAACCTGCAGGTTTTTAAGACCAAGCACAATGAAGCCAAGAAAATCTTTAAGAAAGAGCTTTCAAACCTAAGAAAACAGATATACAGCAGTGAAGTAGCTCAGTCAGACAATATAGCCAAGACCTCATGGAGAATTCTAAATCAATTTCACAAAGCCACACCGAAGCCAGAAACTGAAATTGTAAATATAAGACATGAAGGAAACACAATTAAAGATCCTAATAAAGTCGGCAATGTTTTCAATAAATACTTTATATCTGCAGCTGTTAGTCCAGTTAATAACACAATTGTGAGTAGTGAGGTAAAGCTCTGCCCCTTTGAAGAGCCACCTTTTGAATTCAAACAAGTAAGTGAAAAAGAAATAGGCAGGATAATAAATAACCTAAAGAATAAGTACTCATCTGGATGGGATGGTTTGAGTAGTATCGTGATTAAAAAATGTAATAAGGAATTAGTTAAAATAATCACCCACCTGGTAAACTGCAGTATTAGAGAACATACATTTCCAAATGTATTGAAATGGAGCACAGTTAAACCAGTGCATAAAAAAGGATCCAAGGAAGAGGCTTCAAATTTCAGGCCCATATCATTAATACCTATCTTCAGCAAAGTATTTGAAGTTGTGCTCCTGACACAACTTAGTGACTATTTCTTGAAAAATAAGTTCCTAACAGACACACAACATGGATTCCGAAAGGATCATAGTACTATCACAGCAATTACGGAATTTCTTCACAAAACGTATGGTGCCCTTGATCAAGGAATGCAAACAGCTGGCATATTTCTAGACCTCACTAAAGCCTTTGACTCGGTAAACCATGAGTTACTTTTAAGTAAACTTGAGTCATACAGCCGGCCGCGGTGGCCGTGCGGTTAGGGCGCTTCAGTCCAGAACCGCGTGACTGCTACGGTCGCAGGTTCGAATCCTGCCTCGGGCATGGATGTGGGTGATGTCCTTAGGTTAGTTAGGTTTAAGTAGTTCTAAGTTCTAGGGGACTGATGACCTCAGATGTTAAGTCCCATAGTGCTCAGAGCCATTTGAACCATTTTTGAGTCATACAATGTAAATGCTGCATCCATGCAATTGCTGGCTACATATTTATTTAACCACAAGCAGTGTACAAAGCTGACTTCCAAAATCAATAATCAGATCATTAATTTCCAGTCCAAATATGAGACAGTCACACAAGGTGTACCCCAGGGCTCAATTTTGGGCCCTTTCCTTTTCCTAGTGTACATAAATGATACAGGGCAACCTTTCAACTCCCAATTGGTAACCTATGCAGACGATACCTCACTGTTATTTCTTGGTAAACAAAATGATGAGTTAACGTTGGTAGCAACTGAGGGCCTACGTCAAATAACTACTTATTTCCAAGATCAAGGTTTGAAAGTTAATATCAGTAAATCTCAGTTATTGCCATTTAAACTTACAAACTCACACCAAACCTCTATCAGTGACATAGGTGGAATTGAAGTAGTGGACACAGAAGGCTGCAGATTTCTAGGTATTCACCTAGATGAAAATCTAAGATGGGTAAACCATATCAAATTTTTATGCAATAAAATCAGCAGTTCGTTACATCTAATCAGCCAGTTATCAAAAGTAGTCCCACATCAGACATTAAAAACAATTTACTATGGAACCATTTTTGCACAGATTAATTACGGGATAGAGATATGGGGTTGTGCTGCCGACATACATATGAACAGAATATTAACCCTACAGAAAAGAGCAATCAGAATTATCCATGGATTAGGGTATAGAGATTCATGCAGGGAAATCTTTGTTCATCATAAATACCTCACTGTATCTTTACAAATTAATTATATTTTTTGTGACACATCAAAACAAAGCAACAAAGTGCTCTGATACGCATGCCTATAATACAAGAAATAAAGACTGCTACTACAGACAAAGAACGAAATTAAAAACAACGGACCATAGTCCATGCATTAGTGGTCAAATATGGTACAACAGATTACCGAGCTCTATAAGGTGCCACAAAGGGAACTTATTCAAAGTGAAACTGAAATATTTCTTGATTGACAAGTGTTTATATTGTTTAAGTGACTATTAATATTAAACTAAGATTATATATATATATATATATATATATATATATATATATATATATATATATATATATATATATATATGATGTAACACCCAATATTGTGCCTTACTAGGTACAATGGTACATTTGTATCATGTATATGTAATCACATATGTATATATGACTGTACTTAACTTGTAAAAAAATGCTATGGCGTTTGCAAAAGACACCAGTTGGTATCTCCATGCAAAAAAAAAAAAAATACAATAAATAAACAATAAATAAATCTGCCAGATATTAATACCAGCGAGTAACTGACCACAGATTTTGATAACAGCATTATTTGCTCTGTTTTGAGCTAAAGTCAGTTTTAATGAAGATTAAAGAAGATCATTTTTTCTTTTCGTATTGTAATTATGAATGTCGTTATTCATGATGAATCTAAGCGATTACTTGTAACAAATTTCATGAGAGAAAATATGTACTGGTATTCTGTGGTTCTAGCAGCCAAACTTCTTAACCAGTCAGCTACTAGATGACTGAGAATGAGTACACTTTTGTGCTATGAAGACTTAGTTTAGGATAGTGTGATACTTTAGTTGTTCTGCTTTCTTTTATGTACATGTGTGCACTGAAAATATAGGACAAGTTAATTGATATAAGGGGTAGAAGTTTTCTCATAAATTTATGAATACATGTTTACACAAAGTCAAACACTTCACAAATGTTGTACAGTATATTATTTACTATGCCTAATAACAGTGTATTTTGTTAATGAGTAGGGAATACTTGATGTTACCACTTTAGAACTAACATACCAATATCACAAGGGAAAAATGTACTTTTGGTAACAAGAAATATTTAAAAATATTTAAAATATCAGTATCAATAACAAATTCATCTATGCTGTCATGGCATTCGACCAGAAAATACATTTTAAGAGTTGTTTTACAGCATGTGATATTTTGTATTGATTTAATGCTGTTAGGCAGTTTGATGTAGAGCTTTATCCCTTCTTTCAATGGTACATTTTGCTTGATTTTTGTCTGGTGTTTCTGCAGATGTTTGCAATTTTGTTCTTTCAAAGTGCATCTGGATCATTCCAAACCAACACTGGTCATCACATATTTCATGTGATGCCCAGTGTTGACAGAAAGTGCCAGTTTGTTTCCCATTATAAATAAAATGATTTCTAAAGCTGAATTACACATGCCCATTTGATAGATCACTCCAAACTTAGTCTAGTGCAATATTTATTTTGTCATCGTCTATAACAGGTGTAGTAAAACATGAAGGTAACAAGTACTCAAGCAGCATCTTAGCACAGCTGTGACCTGCACTGACTGCTATGATCATGCAGCAGCACTGCTATCTCGCTGCTGGAGGATTTGCACTTTGTATTTTATTGTCCCTGTTAATACATTTAGATTTCATTGACACTGGGCATCAAATGCAATATGTGATGAACTGAATTTGCTTACAGTGCAAAAACAAAATTACAAACATGTGCTGAAACACCAGAGGAAATGCACCTGACAGTTCTTAGAAGAGTCACCCTGCATAAGCAAGGCAGTGTAAGGTACTGCAGTTTTTTAAATAGTGCCTTATATTCATTTCTAAAAGGTTGCCCCGCAAGGGGTCTCCCGGGCAATGACGCCAAACACTCATTTCCATTTCCATTTCTAAAAGGTGTATTTTCAGTGGCTCTAATAACCATTTTCGTGTGATATAAGGCATCTTCTATTTGCAGAACAGTTTTCCTGAAAAATCATACTCGATCTTAATAGTGATACCAACTGTTCACAGCACACAATTTTGCATAACCTAAAGGGTTCTTCATCCCATTATAATTTTGATGCTATAATATGTGATACTCAATATATTGTTTACATACCATAGTCAATGCATTCATCCCATTTTAAATTATCTTGTACCCACAACTTAAGAATTTACTACCATACACAGTTTCTAATTTCTTTCTAGATAGAGTTATTTGCGGAGTTTGTTGGTATTTTCTTCATGAGGCATGTAAATGCACTACAACTATTTATTCTGAATTTATTATCTGGCTGTTTTTGGAGAACCACTCTGCAGTCTGTGATACACAAACCTCTATTACATCTGTGGCTCATCTGCAATCTTCTGTCTAATTAGTAGATTTGTATCAACTGTAAATTTATTATATTTTTGCAATGGACTGGATGATTCTTAATCACTTATGAAAAGTAATAACAGGGCTGAACCCTGGGGTAAATCATATTTCCTTCTTCTGCATTGTCTTCTATTAGTTTCCTATTTGAAGCAAAGACTTTAATCATTTTTGTGCTATTCCATGTATACCTAGAAGTTCCAAGTTTTTAGTGATATCTCATAGATCATAACATAAATTTTCATTTATGAAACCAAAGATATCACCGTCTGTTGGCTTACATTTCTCATAAACATACTGAAAACTAGAAAACCATTATTTTTCTTTTGTAGAATTTGTTTTTTAAATTTTAGAGAACACAGAGAACAGCAATACCAGTCTAAAGTTCTGAAGATGTCTTATCTCCTTTCTTGAACAGGGGTCTCACTTTCACCACCTTCAGTTTTTCAAGTAATATTATGAAAGAAAAGAAAGTATTTCAGGTGTCAACAGTGGGTTTCACTATTTTTGCTGCACACCTCATTACAATACAATCAGGGGCGTTATTAATCACAAATAAGAACTTTGGTTTTAGCTTACTGGCAACCATTAACACCTTTTTCACTTTCTCAAGTGCAAAAATGGTAGTTTTGTTTATTCCGTTTCCTACTTGTTTCCCTCTATCATGCTGTCTTACAAGATTTCCATTTATTTCTGTAAATAGGCACTAATTTAATTACATAAACAGACGGTGGAGGGGGAGGAAGAACAGGAGAGGGAAGATACTGATGACATCAGCTGCATTATGACTTTATGCGGAATAAGTGGTGATGAGTGAAAATGTGTGCTGAACTGGTACTCCCACCTGGGTACTCCTGCTTAATAGGCAGTTCCATTAAACACTGCAACATCCATACACAGTGTTTATCGCAATTGCATTGACAATATTGACACACTCTCTGGCTGAAACACACTCCCACCTAGCACCACCCATCTGCAGTCCCTGCCCATGTCCTCCACACTTGATAATTTTAGATTCCCATCGGAAGTCGAACAGTATTGTGCATCCACACTGACGGTTGTGGATTCATTGTCCATTGAGGTGAATCAGTTATATGAAAGTGTGGTGCCTGTTCTCTAGGACATGTCCAAAAGAACAGCACCACACAATCATATAACTGATTTGCCTTGATAGACAATAAATCCACAACCTTCAGGCTTGCTTTAAAATTTATGCTATTAAGATTTTTATTAATTTTTGAAGTTTATCTGCACTGGAAGGAAACAATATAATGTCATGTAGAAAAAGAAGGTGGTTTACATGTATTACTTCTTCATTTAAGAAGTTTAAGGACTTGAAAATCTATTCCAGAAAGGTAGAGAATAGAGTTGGTGACATGGAATCACCTTCCTTAACTCCTCTTTCAGTTTTGAATTCATCACTGTGCTGATAAAATGTAATTATTCCATCAAAGAATTTTGTTCATGACTTGCAAATGGTTTATTTTTCTTTGTAGACTTTAAAAGGCAGCTTGTTGCTTTGATTAAATTCCATTTTTCCATGTGAATCGTGATAATTTCAGTAAATATTCTTAATAATTTAGGAGTGAAGGAGATATACTGAGGCTAAAGTACACACACACACACACACACACACACACACACACACACACACACACACACACACACACACACACACACACACATGCCTACCTACCACCCGTGGCTGTTGCTTCCTTCTCAGCTAATAGCAACCCACCTGAATACCTCCTCATGCTTCCTGCCTCTTTCCCTGCCTACCCACCCCACTTGACACAACCCTCTCCCCAATTCATCTGTCAAACTGCAACCCTGGCACTGTGAGTGCAGCTGGCTCACTGTAGGTACTTGTGTGTGTGTGTGTGTGTGTGTGTGTGTGTGTGTGTTGTATCTAGCTCATCAAAAGATTTCCTCTGAAAGCTTTCAAAGAGTTCCCAGATAGCACAGTAAGCCGGTTTCAAACTTGTTTCCAGATGTAAAGTTCAAGTATATAAGCTTGATCAAAGCTGTAATATTCAGGCCTGTTAGTTGGATTCAAGCTTGAAACAAACTTCAAAGTTGGCAGAGTTCAAGCTATATTTCAAGCTTGACTTATCAAGTTTGGCTCCAGCTGTATCTACACACGTGGAATACAGCCTGGTATTTACAGCTTGTTTTAAGCCACATAATTATTAATCTGAATTTATTGAACCTAATTAATTAAATAAATACCAGAATGGAAATGGTGTGAAAAAAATTATCAAGACATGTATGTTTAATTTTTTTTATTTTCAAAGTGTTTAAAATTGTTTTATTTTAAAATTTAATTAATCTGAAGCCCCTCCGGCCCCAGCACACAGACCAGAGCAGGATCAAATATCGCTGACTTCTGCCGGTATAATGATCCTGTAAAAGGTAAAAGAAAATGTTAGCCATACCTAAACATAAAAAATGTAAAAAGTTTAAACTGATCAACCTAAATATAATTTATGCCACAGATTAGCAAAATAACTTCAAACTCACTGATGCAGTAAAAATCATTAACTAGTATAAACGTCATTGAGTAAGCAGCTGCTTCTGGTGACTTCATTCCAAAGAGTTTTTGAAGTAATTTGAAATAACTTTTTGTTTGAAGTTTTTAAAGTAAAGATGATATTTGGGTAATTTTGCGATGACTTCATGAAGAAGCCACACATCACTATTTCTAACAGTTTCAGGGCCATTTAAACTGAATTATAAAGAAACAATTACTTGAAATCATATACACCTCATACTGTAAGCTCATAAGGAAACTACGGCTTAGAAAAATGTAGACATTTTATTCTATCCACAATTATTTTTTGGTGAGTAAAACTGAATCAGAATGAAATAAAAGATGAAATCGAAATGAATTTAAGAAATTACCAGTTCAGTGGAACTGAAATGTAAAAGAACAAAAAATGTTCTCCTTGTCATATTTTAATATTGCCTTTTTTTAGATTTCAGCCACATTACAAATAACAATAAAATTAAAAAGTACCTGTAGGCCTTGCAGTATTATTTCACCTAGGGAACAACAAAATTAAGAGCAGATGAAGAGCAGTCAAAGCTACATAAATAAAAAAGACTGACGCCTATGTAGTGACTGGTTCTTGAGCACTTTTTCCCGTTCACCATGTCATTACTATTTGTATTCGCAAAGACACTTTTCACACTTCACGATTATTCATTCATGGCGTGACACACGTGAGTACTTACCAGTAAACAAATGTAATAGGGTGATATATATAAAAAGGCGAGATTTTAAAAAGGTAAAATAACATTAAGTTTTAATTTATTGGTGCTGAACAACTTGTAATATGTATTCTTAGCTGGTAATCCATTTCACTTTCATCCAGGCTCAATTTTTCTACATAAAAGAATATGATATTTCTTTATGTTACGTAATAATATTTAACATTTGTAATATTAACATACCACTAGAGAAAAATGCACCAACGTACCTGTAATACACTATATATCTTCTTCAGACCCAGTGTAGCAGTAAGGCAGGGGACGCCACACACTTTCCAAACTATTTTCCAGTATAAAACAAACTTCACAACAGACAACAATCATTAACGTGTGTCACAAAAGTAAAATGGCCGTAAACCTAGCAGAGTCAGTGCAAGGCTTATAAACACTTGTGGTGCTTCCCGTGGACATCTATGGAAGCTATGCTGCGCGCGCATCTGCTGTACAGCCTTCCAGGGAAATTACAGTTTATTTCAAGCTTGGGAAAATTATTTTAATTCAAGCTAAATTTTTACAGCTTGATGTAAACTGAGTAACAGGTTGATTTTTCAATCTTGAATTTTCAACTGAACCTAAACTCAATATCCACCTTGAAATAAGCTGTGTAACAGGATGACTTTTCAATCTTGAATTTTCAACTGAACCTAAACTCAATATCCACCTTGAAATAAGCTTGAGTGCTAGCTGGGTTTCCATTCTCTCCTGTGTGTGCCTCTCAACAATCTCTGATTCCACTATTTAGTGAGTTGTCTCCTATATTTTTAAATTATTCACAGAACTTTCTTTACTAAATTTACTCTGAGCTTACAAAAATCATGGGATATCTCTTAATATTTTTTCACAGTGCAGTGCAGCAACTTGATGTGGCATGGACACAATAAGTTGTTGGAAGTCCCCTGTAAAAATATTGATCCAGGCTCCCTCTATAGCCTTCCATAATTGTGAAAGCATTGCTGGTGCACAATTTTGTCTGCAGACTGAACTTCTGATTATCTCCCATAAATGTTTGATGGGATTCATGTTGGGTGATCTGGGTGGCCAAATTATTCGCTCAAATTTTCCAGAATGTTCTTCAAAACAATTGTAAACTATTGTGGTCCAGTGGCATGCTGCTTTATCGCCAATAAAATTTTTGCCATTGTTTGAGAACATGAAGTCCACAAATGGCTGCAAATGGTCTCCAAGTAGTTGAACATAACCATTTCTAGCCAATGATTAGACCAGCTGGACCACAAGACCCAGCCCATTCCATGTAAACACAGCCCACACAGTTACGGAGCCACCACCAGCTTCCACAGAGCTTTGTTTACAATTTGGGTCCATGGCTTCACAGTGTGTGTGCCACATTCAAACCCTACCACCAGCTCTTACCAACTGAAATCAGGACTCATACAACCAGGCCTCAGTTTCCCAGTCATCTATGGTCCAACCAGTATGGTCACAAACACAGGAGAGGTGCTGTAGGAGATTTGTGCTGTTAACAAAGGCACTTGTGTCGCTCATCTCCTACCATAGCTGAGTAATGGCAGATTTTGCCACACTATCTAAATGGGTATGTTCTGTTCATCATACATCCCACATTTATTTCTGTAGATTTTGTGTTGCTTGTCTGAAAGCACTGACAACTCTGTAAAAATGCTGCTGCTCTTGGTCATTAAGTGAAGGCCATCAGCCACTATGTTATCCGTGGTGAGAAGTAATTTCTGAAATGTGGTATTCCTGGCACGCACTTGATGCTGCGGACCTCAAAATATTGAATTTCCTAATGAATTCTGAAATGGAATGTCCCAGGTATTTATTGCCAGCTACCATTCTGTGTTCAGAGTCTATTAATTCCCATAGTGTAGCCACAATCATGTCGGAAACCTTTTCACATGAATCACATGAATTCAAATGACATCTCTTCCAATCCACTGACCTTTTACACCACGTGTATGTAATACTACCACCATCTGTATAAGTGCATATTGCTATCCCATGACTTTTGTGACCTCAATGTTTATCACTCTGTGAATCTTTTGAACATTACTGACAGGAGGCTGATAAGTCTATAGGTTTCTTTTTATGTTAGTCTGTCTCATTTCTTGTGAGGTTCAATATTAAACACTGCTCCAGAATCTGTTAATTACCTTAATCCATAATCATTCCATCAACAATTTAAGTTTCCTTTGTATGCACATTACAATGCTGGGCCATCAGGTGTCACCATGTGAACCATTCAATGAAACATCATCAATATGGGCTTTTGGAGCTGAAGGTCCACTCATGTACCTTTGAAGATTTGCACAACACAAAGCTTTACACCTTGCCTGGACTTGTCAACACCAACATTGAACTGGTTGGACGAGTCTCGTTTCAAATTGTAATGAATGGATGGATGTGTACAGGTATGGAGATAACCTCATGAATCCATGGACCCTGCATATCAGCTGGGGTCTTTTCAAGCTGATGAAGGCTATGTAATGGTGTGGGGCACATGCAGTTGGGGTGATATGGGTTTCCTGATACATCTGGATGTGACTCTGACAGGTGACACATACGTCAGAATCCTCTCTGATCACCTGCATCCATTCAAGTCCATTGTGCATTCGGATGGACCTGGGCAATTCCAGCATGACAATTTGACACACCACATGTAGAGAATTGCTACAGAGTGGCTCCAGGAACACTCTTCTGAGTTTAAACACTTCTGCTGGCCACCAAATTTCCTAGACATGAACATTATTGAGCATATCTGATTCGCCTTGCAACGTGCTGGTCACAAGAGATCTCCTTCCTCTCACACTCTTATGGGATTATGGACAGCCCTGCAGGATTCATTGCATCAATTCCCTGCAGCACTTCTTCAGACATTAGCCAAGTCCATGCCGCATAATGTTGCAGCACTTCTGTGTACTCATGGGGGCCCTACATGATATTAGACAGGTGTACCACTTTCTTTGGCTCTTCAGTGTAATTTCATATCATTTCATATTCATTGATTTCATCCCCAGTGTTCCATTCATTTCATCTCAGTGCATTTTATTTATTTCTAATACTGATTATTATTTTACATCTATTCTCAGAATTCTCCACCATTTTTATGTGGTGAAGTCTCTTTGAAACAAATAACACCTTCCCATCCATCATTTTGTAAGTCAGATGAAACTGGAGGTTGCTGAATCCCATGATTGTGTATAGTGGAATTGAGGTGCTTTAAAATCAGAGCAGAATTTCTGATTCCTTTAGTCATCAAATTGCTTTAATGAGTTACTTCAATGGAATGTGCAACTGAAGTAGATGAGACTTCTCTTCAAATATTTATTTATTAATGACATAAAACTGAGTGCCAAATTTCTTATTGATGTGTGTTACTGTGTTCTTATTCACATGTTCCTATGATTTTCAGTTCAGTAAATGTCAGTTTTATTTTGCTCTTCTGCAGAGTCTTGTAATTCCACAATTCAGTCAAAATAGCCTAGTAACAAAAATGGTTTAACAGCTACATCATAGATTCCCTCCCTCTATCCTGTTAGTATCTGATCAATAATTATTTCTGGATGCTTTGTTACTCTTGAAACATAGGTAATTGATGGTGATATGCCATAAACATGCACAGTGATCTAATTTGACATTAGTGAAGATCTTCACAAATAAAGATATTTAATTTAGGCACAGATATATTGTTCATGGTATAATGTCTCTGTACCTTTCCAGTTTACATCCAAGACATGAACTCCTGGCTCAGAAAACCAATAACAACATCCCAACTCCCCAAATCTGATACATTTATCTAAAACTGTTTATGCTGTTTGGCATTATTTACAGCTATTTTAGCACACAAATAAACTAATTGAAAAGAGACTGCTATAATGTGATAAGTTTTGGTACTTATCTGCATTAATGAAAACTCAAAATTCTCCTGTAGGCCCAGTCATGTTAATTTTTGGTCATTATTCATGAAATTAAGACACTGTTTGCCAAAACTCCATTTATTATTTCTTCATATGATAACATTTTCAGAAAGCACCAAACAAAATACTTAATTTTCACTATACAACATAGGACTAAATATTTCTTCCTCACCATAGTAGCTTGTAACAAAAGAGGTCAGCGAGAGTACACAGTGTTTAAAACAACTGACATTCATGTTGCACATTTGAAATTTCAATAAAAATTGCAACAGGTGTGATGAAGGAAACGTATGTTTGACACTTATGAGACAGTTGAGGTAGTATTGGTGTGCCTTCTGGACTTGAATAGCCTCCTCCCTTTTGGACATGGAAGTTCAGTGAAAACAATCCTCTAGAACTACAGACAATTTTCAAAACAAAAATAATTTGTAGTGAATGTATACTCAATAAAGAACCAAAGAAACTGGTATACCTGCCTAATATTGTGTAGGGCCACCACAAACACACAGAAGTGTCACAACACAATGTCGCATGGTCTCAACTAATGTCTGAAGTAGTGCTGGAGGGAACTGACACAATGAAAACTGCAGGACTGTCCATAAATCCAGAAGAGTATGAGGGGGTGGAGATTTCTTCTGAACAGTATGTTGCAAGGAATCTCTGAAATGCTTGATAATGTTCATGTCTGGGGAGTTTGGTGGCCAGTGGAAGTGTTCAGAGTTAGAAGAATGTTCCTGGAGCCACTCTGTAGCAATTCTGAATGTGGGGGGCATTGCATTGTTCTGCTGGAATTGCGCAAGTCTGTTGAAATGCACAAGGGACACGAATGGATGCAGGTGATCAGAGAGGAAGCTTACATATGTGTCATCTATCACAGTTGTATCTATATCTATCAGGGGTCCCATAATGCTCCAACTGTACATGCTCCACACCAGTACAGAGCCTCCACCAGCTTGAACAGACCTCTGCTGACATGCAGGGTCCATGGATCCATGAGGTTGTCTCCATATCCATACATGTCCATCCACTCAATACAATTTGAAATGAGACTTGTCCTACCAGACAACATGTTTCCAATCGTCAACAGTCCAATGTCAGTGTAGATGAGTCGAGGCAAGGTGTAAATCTTTGTGTCATGCAGTCATTAAGAGTACACGAGTGAGCCTTTGGCTCTGAATGCCCATTTGGCAATGTTTTGTTGAATAGTTCACATGCTGACACTTGTTGATGGCCAAGAATTGAAATGTGCAGGAAACTGTTGAAGGGTTGCAATTCAGTATTGTTGAACGATTCTCTTCAGTCATCATTGGTCCCGTTCTTGCAGGATCTCTCTTTCACCACAGTGATGTCAGAGATTTGATGTTTTACTGGATTTTTTGATATTCACAGTATATTTGTGAAATAGTCATATGGGAAAAGTCCCATTTCATTACTACATTGGAGATGCTGCGTCCCATAACTCGTGCGCCGACTATAACACCAAGTTCAAACTCACTTACATCTTGATAACCTGCCATTGCAGCAGCAGTAACTGACCTATCACGTGTGTCAGACACATATTGTTGTATATAGGTATTGCCGACCGCAGTGCCTTATTCTACCTGTTTGAATACGCGTGCCTATACCAGTTTCTTTGGTACTTCAGTGTATATTTGTGAGTAACATTTTAAATGTAGCCAAAAATGCAGTTTTGCTTTCTGAAATTAAGTTTTGATTGAAGATGGAACCTTCCAGAATCTCTAATTTTGTTTTCATTCTTACTTTCAAGTAGATTTCTTTACATATATTAATTTTATTGAAGTTTCCTGCTGAACTGTAATCAACAAAGTGAATATGAGGTAAATCATAATAAATTCTCTCTAGTTATCTTTCAAATAAGGTATTGTTTGTTTTGAATGATTTCAAATTTTTCAGACTGTATTTCTTACAAAGTCTAAAAGAAAACCAAAGCTACTAGACACAGGTAGAATCTATTTATTCCTGTTTTTTTTTCTTTTTTTCTTTTTTTTTTTTGTATTCAAAGAATGACAAATAGGATGACACCTTTCATTACGAAATATTATGTATACATTTGTTGAAAAAACCACTACTGAAAAGTTTACCTCCTGAAACGTTTACTCTTGAATTAAAAGTAGTGTGGTTTCTGCAGTAGTCTAGATTCCAATGATTCTTCAGTATCAATGTATCATGAATTACAAGTCTGAAACTATATAAAATATTAGGAAATGAGTATGATATTGGTCTCTTCATTTTGTCAATTTGGCCTATTTCCTGGTACCTCACAATAATCTGGATTAGTTTCAAAAGATGATTTCAGCAGCAAGAGACTTGTATATACACAACACAAACAATGCTCTGAGAGTATATTGCTGTTTCATGTCTAGTACTGGTAGCTCAAAATATTTTTTCTTTATTCAATGAATTAAATGATTCTTAACTTTAAATATGTACCTTTCTTTCAGTAAACGTACGAGACTCACATTTAAAGGATGTTCTGCTATATTAACATGCTAGTTCATATTAATTTAAAGCTATATATTCAATCAGTTCCCTTGCACCAGTATTCACTGAGTCAGATGCACCAATTGTCTGTATATCCAAATTCAGCTTATGGTTACTGGCTCTCTATTTGTCATACTCTAATATGTTTGAGGGCTGTTGAGCTAATGCTTTACGTCTTGGTAACTTCATTATCTTTGGATCTTTTACTAAAAAATCCTTCTGGTTATAATGGAGCTGTGTTTTTCACCTGGTTACTACACTACAGATTGTTACTTCCAGTACAGCATTCTCCTCCTCTTTTTCTGGTATTACTGTTGTCACTGCTGATTATGAGGATGTTTATATTACTACTAACATTGAGGATGTTGATACTGCTTCTCCTGCAGAAACTAGTGACTCATCCACTAGTGATGGAGATACTGCTGCTCCTGCTAACTACGCTGCTGCCCATTAAAACTGCCACACCAGGCAGGATAGTAAACAACCAAATTTTATTTGTTATACATTTAAATATAGGAAAAAGATTACATGATTAAATCTGTTATTGACTCAGAGACATACAGAGTGTGAGATTTAGTACAATAAGTCACCTCTGACATCAACAATGGCCCTGACCCAGTTGAACATCGAATCTGACTGAGCCTTATTGATAAATGTTTTTATGTCATTCCTTGCTGCTTCAGCTCCATGGTAGAGTTCATCAATCATAGTGGCTGGTGAGTGGTCATAAGTCAGTCTGTCAACAACCTGTGACCTGGTGTTTTCACTGAGTAAAATATGTGGAGAATGTACTGGGCAGAAAAAAGTTGCACACACTTTCTATCGAAATAAGTCAGTATGGCACAAGCTACATGCAGTTTGCATTATCATGCTGGAAGACAATGCCACAGAAACCTTGAAGATAGGACACAGCCACTGCTCTTAACACCAAAAATGCAATTGCTATTGAAACCAGAGGTGACTGACTCACGTACTTGACACCACCCGTAGCACTACTCAAGATGCTGCAGCTGTACAGTGATAATGAATGTTTTCTGCTAGCATTTGTTCACCCCTGAGCCTCTGCACACAGAAAAAGGCACTGTAATGCTGTATGTACAACTGAGAGTCATTTTAAATGATGACATTCTACTGTTCCTTTATCCAGTGTTGTCATGTCTCTGCACTGCTGTATATAGGGAAGCCACAACAGTGGACACAGTGCTGCAGTTGTACAGCACTTCAAATGTTGTACCACTCTACATGTGGATACTTGTAAAGCTACAAAGAAGTCCATTTTCTGACTCAAATATCTGATGTGGGTGTTTTCATCTTACATGGCTGAGCAAACAATATCTCTCCTTTTAGACACTTGTCACATGTGGCCATTCAGATCCCACATTGTGTTGAGTATGGCCTTCTGAACCCATGGATCCCACATTTGCATGAAAATCATAGGGTCCAAATCAACAGTTGCTGGTAGATGTCACTCCTCCTTATACTAGCCATAACATGATCTTCTTACAGATCTTACAATTTGCAAATTTAATTTCTGAATGAGAAACCTACTGCATAATGTTTCACTTTGTATTTCACCTACTTTTGCAGGTGCACTGAAATGCAATCATTTGCATATCCAAACATCTTATACATTTTGTCCCAATTTGACATGTGTTCTGTGACACCTGCACAGTGTTGCAATTTTAATGGTTAACAATATACTTTCATTAATGTTGTTTCTAACTAATCTACTAGGAAAGATTTTGGTTCAAATACCAGCAGCTGACTATTTTCATAGTTTTGAGGTTCTCCTGGCAATAACCAAATTTAGCTGAACACTTCATTGTTAACGAACTATTTTGCACGCAAGCATTTTGTTTTATAAAGCCTGTAGATTACAATTCTTGCTGATATTGCAAGTTCCTGTAACTACTCTCTCATAGCTATGGAAACAAATTACAATACCATTCTTATTAAAGGCTGGAATTTCTTTACTTTTAATTTTGTTACCATGACTACAAATTATGCATAATTTTTCTCATGTGTAAATATTGTTTGTGTTCCCAGAATGAATTTTCCACTCTGCAGTGGTGTGTGCATTTTTGTGAAACTTCCTGACAGATTAAAACTCTGTGCTGGACCGGTCATCAAACCTAAACCCTTACCCATGAAGGCCAAGGGAAAAGGTGGTGTACCACTTTTACAGGACGTGCCAAGTGGATGTCAGGATTCATGGCAAAATCATGACCAGGTAAATGACATCCCATAAATTATGGGCAAGAATCTGGTGTAGTGGGTCATTGGGCGTACAGTTACATCAACCCAAAGGAAAGTCCACAGCTGAAGAATAAGACTGATGGCTCTTGTGGGATGGGATGGCGAGATTTCTACAGAATCAAGACTGATATCAGCACCAGCAACAGCTAGCCACACAATAACCTGTAAAGGATGGTGGTGTTGGCAAAAGCAAAACATAATGAGGACATATGGAATCTGCCAGTGTCACTTGTCCACTTTAGCCAACTAATTGTTCAAAAATGTGCACATATGTAACTCATTGAAAACCAGTATGCCTAAAATATGAGATATAAAAAAATTTATTCTCCTGATGTTACATTTATTGGCTTCTTCAACTCATAATCAAACTGTCACCTCTCACTCTAATCTAGAACTTAGTACTTTTTACAGAACAGTAGGTCACCACAACCAGATTTTGTACTCATATCTGTTGGCCTTGCTAAGTCATGACTAAATCATCATCTTCTGAACTAACCTAGACCTCAAACTAAGCTACAGATCTGTCTGTCACAACAACATACATTCAAAGAATAATATTCCTGCATGCTGTACTTTTTATGTAATTTTGTAGTGGTTGCATTAGCTGGTTGGGAATACTTGAGCCATTAGTTTGATTCCCTGTCTTGCAATTATTTACAAATTAACAGTTCTGATTTATTGAAGGTTCTAATACTTACTTGTTTATCAAATACAGCAACTTACCAGAACATACTAAAACATTTGATCGACTACCCTGTTTTGAAGCCAGAAGGAAGTATGAGTGAATCCACATTCTGAACATGGAAACTAGTTTTGAAACCACTTTATCTAATCTATCAGATGATACAGTACCATTCGTCTTAGCTGTATAATAAACTCAGACTACTCATCCCATGGAGAAACAACCAACAACCAACCTCCATATTGATGTGGCCAGAGAAATCCTGACTTCCTCTTCCATAACCAGAGGGGGGCAAATAACCAAGGTGTCCTCCCAAAACAAAACAGATCTGCAGCCTAATATCAGCCAGTGGCTGAAAAAGCCCCAGGCATCAGGTTACAGAACAGCATTGTTACCATGAATTTAAAACTGAAAAAATCCAAGAACCAAAATCTCATAGGGATAAAAAGAAAAAAGAAATGGAAAAAGTAACATAAACCAAAATTTGATCTGACAGAAGTAACTAATCCACTCCCTTCCTCTCCGTATGCAGATGAACCTATGAACACTATCTGTTTCATAGTATCCAGATGCCTAGTAGTGAACATTAAGATGGGGTGTGCCAGCCAGTTTGGTTTTCTGGTGCCTTGACTTCTTCTGGGGCCACTGCCAGTGAGATGTCCAAATGTCTGCAAAGGAACGGCAGCCCTTCCTTCATCAAGAGCTGAAACCAGAGAAGGTAGTAATGTTGGACACAGTGGTCTTGGGCAAAGTCAACATTGCAACTCATGCCAAAGCTGTTTCATTGGGTTCATGTCAAGATTCATGGTAGGCCATTCATTTCAGAAGCATTATTGTCCACAAACAATTGCCTCACGCATGTTGCTTTACGACAGGGTGCATTGACTTTGCTGATACGAGCTATCACCATCTCGAAACTGGTGCTCTTGTGTAGACAATAAACAATGCTTTATAATGTATTCATATCCTTCCACATTTAGCGTTTTCTTAAGTGCAATAAGGGGACTACACCCTAACCATGAAACACACTCCCATACTGTAACACAACTTCCTCTGTACTCACTGTTGGCACTAAGCATGATGGCAGTTAACATTCTCTGAGAATTTGCCAAACCCAAACTCTTCCATTAGATTGCCAAATGACATAATGTAATTCATCACTCCAAATAACTCATTTATAGTCATCCACAGTTCAGTGTTGTTGAGTTTTACATTACATTAATTATCGCTTATCATTGACTACAGAAATGTGTGGTGTATGAGGAGTTTCTCAACCATTTTAATCCATTATTTGTAAGTCACTACACATGGCTATTGTGCTAGTTGGTCTACCTTTAACACTTTGGCATTAAAGAGTGATTCCTTTCAGTAGGTTTATGCAATTTTTTATGGTTGCCTTCCACAATGTTTGATGGTTCCTGTGTGTCAGTACATGACATCTGACTAGTCTTAGTTTAGCTTTGGTTGTTCTTTTGCTTTTCTACTTCACAATCATATCACCAACAGTTGGCTTATTTAGCTTAAGAAGTGCTGAAATGTCCCAGATGGATTTATTACTCAGGTGACTAGTCCATGTTCAAAGTCACTGAGCTCTCATGATCAACCCATTCTGCTGTTTCTGCTTCTCTACTAACCCCACAATATTTCCAGCCTCTTTATATACAGTTGGGTCCACCTCTTGTGACATGTGATGGTCAGTTCCACATTTACAAAGGAGTATCCATGTACTTTCAACCAAATAGCATATTGTCTCACAGGAGATGCAGGAATAACCAGCAAATTAATAATACCCTCTCACACTTTTGCTGCCTTTGAAATCCCATTTTTCAAAAGTACTTCAATAGAACTATAATTATTATTATCACAACCTAGGAGAGCTCTGTCCACTGAAGGTCATTTACCCCACTGTGTGTGTTCAGTATAAGTGTTGAAGTTGTCCAGATGTGCAAGAAGTTACTGTGGCTTTCGCAAAAACTGAGGAAGTAGCAAGAGAGCATCTGAATAAATGCTGCTTCACACCACACTAGAAGCAGTAGCCATCTATGTCCAACTGTTTGTCAGAATAACAACACATAACACTGACCTCCTCCTGACAGAGAATCACTTACCAAGAGACAGCAGATCTTATGGAACAACTATCCTCATCTTTTAGATTATGTATTGGGTGATTTTAACCCTCAAAGTCTCTTGTGAGCAGCATCACTAAGATGAACAAGAGGTCAATCATTACAAAGACAGCTCTCTGAATTTGATCTCTGCTTGCTAAACACAGGAGCTATAATAAATTTTAGTGCAGCAGAATGGGTTGATCATGAAAGCTCAGTGGTTTTGAACATGGACTAGTTACCTGAGTAATAAATCCATCTGGGACATTTCAGCACTTCTAAAGCTGAATAAGCCAACTGTTGGTGATATGATTGTGAAGTGGAAAAGCAAAAGAACAAATGCAGCTAAACCAAGACCAGTCAGACCTAATGTACTGACAGACAGGAATTGTCAAGCATTGTGAAGGGCTCCTGTAACTGAATGGAACATTCGTGGGGAGGTCTGTGATAGCAACTACTTCCCTATTGTACTATTCCTCCCGAGTTGAGCAATAAAAAATTTGTGCTATGCTGGACTCTTAGGTAAGCTGAATGGTAAGCTAACACCTCCAAAGTGCACTTCAGTGTGCACCAGGAGAACATAATTGATGGGTTGGTACAATATGCTACTGCTGTGATCATACACACTGCAGACACCACAATCCCCTTCTTTTTGGCTCCTCTCTAGTGGAAATGTGTAACATGGTGGCTTCAAGAGATGAGAGAAATGATTAGAAAATGTATAGGAGCACTCAAATGTCATAAACACCACTCATTAATGAATGACTTAACTTTGTTCAAATGTTTCTAAAGAAAAGTAATATTTTTAATAAAGAAAGGAATATTAGGAACAATATGTGTTTTCTGTGAAGATACACACCCCATCCTCTCAAGTACTGGCTCATTTACACTGTATTTGTGCCCACTGTATGCCTGCGAGAAACTCTGGTATCTCTGCCAGTGCAGACACTGACACTGACCCCCAGAATTTTCTGAACTTCAACATCACACTTTTGCAGCAATGTATGGTTCCAACAATCGCTCCCTTCTCTTGAAAATTTCTAATGTGTGGTAGAATGCGACACTTCATCGTTCTGCTCTTAACACCTATAAACTTATGATTTCCATTTTAGTGAAAGGAATGCTCAACAGCACTTTAGCTTTATGTTCTCATACTCCCTCAAGAACTGGCCATGGTGGCAGTGCGGTTCTAGGTGCTGCAGTCTGGAACTGAGCGACCGCTACGCTCGCAGGTTCGAATCCTGCCTCGGGCATGGATGTGTGTGATGTCCTTAGGTTAGTTAGGTTTAAGTAGTTCTACGTTCTAGGGGACTGATGGCCTCAGATGATAAGTCCCAGAGTGGTCAGAGCCATTTGAACCATTTTTGAACTCCCTCAAGACCCAACAAAATAAAAGATCAAATGCTAGGACACCTCATCAGTGATTGTGTTGGCTATACATATATGTACACTGGTGGACATGAGCATCACTCTCCAGTGTGTGTGTGTGTGTGTGTGTGTGTGTGTGTGTGTGTGTGTGTGTGTGTGTGTGTGTGTGTGTGTGAATGTGCACTGTATTCACTGCAGTACCAACAGCCATATCCAAAGCTATACAGCACATCAGAAACCAGACTTTCTCATATGCAGTGATTCCTTGAGTGGACTACAGACAATAGAACAATACTACTCACAAAACTGCCTTGCTCCCCAACAAATTGTGACAAATTAAAAAGGGACTATTAAGGAGAATCAAGCTTCACTCTGAGCCTCTTGAAAACAGTTCATCTATATATTTTACTTACGTATCAGCCATACTAGACTTGAACATGAAATCGTCTTCCGACAAGAGGACCCTCATATTGTATGTGTGGAGCACCCCTAACAATGTCTCATATCCTCATAGAGTGCATCACTCTGGATTATCTGCAATGTGAGCTTAAGCTAAATATATCATTATCTCATTTTTAGCTAGCTATAATAAAACTGTCAACAGTGTTTTACGTTTCTGAAGAGAAAGTGTACAATACAACAAAATTTAGTGTGAACTCATCTGCAATATTAGAGGGGGCAGGCGTAGATGGAATGAGTTTCACTGCAGTTCTGGCCCTGGGAGACCTGGAGCTATGCTCAACCATCAGACCAATGCATATGATGATTTTTACCCCCTTTTTTGCTGGCCAGGATCCAATGAAATGAGTAATTGGATTCAGTTGTCTTGCTGTACACAACAGATGTGATGACAAGATGTGCCTTGCCAAGATCTACTTTTACTTGGATGGTACAATAATTGACAGAACAATAATGAAAAGCTAAAGGGCTGTGACAGTCATGGGCAGAAATTGACAAACATTTGGTGTCAACCAGCAGCAGATCCTTGTAGCCAAAGAAATTTGAAGAACAGAGCCTCATGTCAGAGGGAGATGACACTTTTGTATATATTAAGCGTTTTGGCACTATCTCATGTAGTGAACTTGGATATGATGAAACCCAACAAAGTGTCAAACTTAACGAATGGAGTGGGACAGCATGTCTATCAAGTTATTCTTTTGAAGGATGGAACCACAGTAGAAGACTCCATCGCCAACTCAAGAAGATATTAACTGATCTCTACAAGGGAGATCAACAATGAGAAATGCAGTCAGAAACTCTGGGCATATGTGGCTACAATCAGACAGCACCTGATATTCTTGAGGACACAGATACATTTGACTCCTTCACCGGTTCAATCCGTAAGCAGAAAAAGAGACATTTGGAAAATGGAGGACAATAAACTAGTATGTTTCCATTATAGACACCCTGGGTATGTTGTATGCTAGTCTAAAGAAAGGAAGATGGCTGCAGGCAGCCTGAAGAACAAAGCCTATCAGTAGAACCAACATGCTGTAGGCACTCTACATTGCTATGCAGAGGTTCCAGTCACTTGCCCATATTGAAATAAGTAAAATTAATGAGCAACAGTCTATGGAGGTGGAACCACAACAAATGAAAATTCAAGAATTACTGTCACTAAGATGTCAGGAAATGACATTGACATCATCCTTGATGACCAGTCTGTCCAAGCATCATTTTCTGTTGTATCAATTCTTATCATCAACAGCTGAAGAATATTATGATCTGACACTGAGAGGCCATTGTGCTGAATATTGCAAATATAAAATGCATTCAGCTAAGGGAAACTGTGTTACAAAAACAACTATCAGTTACATAAAAGAGCTATTCAAATTTATTGTTTTATCAATGCAGCCATAATGTTATCCTTACATGGAACTTTTCACAGGAATCACAAGCAGTCATAGGCCGTGGAAAATTTTTGATCCAAATTGGCACAGCTACTTCAGCAAATTCACATGATGATGAAACTTCCTGACAGATTAAAACTGTGCGCCAGACCAAGACTCGAACTCGGGACCTTTGCCTTTCGCAGGCAAGTGCTCTGACACCATGTTCAATCACATCCCAGAAATGTACAGTGGCGTTCAGATCTGGTGAGTTCAGGACCAGCACATCAATTGGAACTCCCCACTGTGTTCCTTGAACCACTCCATCATGCTGCTGGCCTTGTGGAATGGCGCATTATCTTGTTGAGAAATGCCACTGCTGTTGGGAAACGTGATTGTCAAGAAGGGGTGTACGTGATCCGCAACCAGTGTATGATATTCCTTGTCCATCATAGTGCTTTGCACAAGCTCCACTGGACCCTTGGATGCCCATGTGACTGTTTTCCAGAGCATAATGGAGCTGCTGCCAGCTTGTCTCCATCCTGCAGTACTGGTGTCAAAGAGCTGTTCCCCTGGAAGACAATAGACTTGTTCCTTCCACTGGCATGATGAAGAAGCCATCATGATTTATCAGATCATGCAATGTTCTGCCACTGGACCAAAGTCTAGGATTGATGGTCACATGCCCATTTCAGTAGTAGTTGCTGATGTCATGGTTTAACATTGCCACATGTGTGGGTTGTAGGCTGTGGAGGCCCATCATTAGGAGTGTTTAGTGCACCATGTTTTCAGATGCATTTGTACTTTGCACAGCATTAAATTCTGAAGTTAGTTCTGTCACAGTTTGCTGCCTGTCCTGTTTTACCAGTCTGCCCAGCCTACGACAGCCAACATCTGTAATGAGGGGTGGCCCCCAAAACCCATGACTTCTGAATGTGATTTCACCTTGGTTTCATCACTTCTTGAAGACACTTATGGAAACACTTCTTGAACACCTGACAAGTCATGCAGTTCCCAAAAGCTCATGCCAAGCCTCCAAGTCATTGCAATCTGCCCTTGGTCAAACTCAAATGGGTCATGCGCCTTTCCTATTCTACAAACAGAATGCACACTCACTGATACTACGTGCACCATATGTGTGTCTGACTAGCAGTCATTCCTCACCAGGTGATGCTACTATCATCTGGACAGGCTTATATCAATAGTGGGTCAGTGGTCATGATGTTCTGGCTGGTCAGTGCATTGTACCCATCTTTAAAATAGATATCCTGACATAAAATTAATAAAATCTAATTCTAAAATAATTGTAAGTTTAGCAGTGACATTCATTTTTTCCCTGAAATTCATCAATCTTGTAAAAAGACTTTTTTATTAGGTACACTTTGAGAATTTGGGTAATTGTTTATGAAGATATTTAATATTTGATGGGACTGCATTAAACAGCTTAATGCTGAAGTAATAAATTTATACTGAACCAGATTAAGACTTTTTAGTTCAATATGCAAACTGTTTTTGGTTCTTGTGTTATATTTGTGACATTTAGTGTTGTCTTTGTACAGAGAAAAGTTATTACAGACAATAATCAGCAAGGAAGAAATGTATTGTGATGCAGTGGTATGGATCCCCATCCTTTGAATCAGATACCTGCAAGAATACCTATGGTGGACACCACTCATTATTCTAATGGCTTCTTTTGCACAGTGAATTTATTTATTTTCGAGAGGTTGGTTCCTCCAGAATGTAAAGCATATGACATTAATGAATGAAAGAAGTCAAAGTAGGAATTATTGGTATCTGCTTCAACCACTAAAGTGATAACCTGCAGTGCAAAAGTGGTAATCTATGTCTTTTAAAAAGCTGAAGAATGTGGATTGACCAATTATATTTACTGTCTACATAAGCAACCACGAATTTTTTATCCTCAACTTCCTGTGTCGGTTGACCTCTACACTTTAAGTTAATTCCTTCAAGGATTTTTGTGGTGTATTGGATTTCATGTTATGGGTTTTATCTGCATTGAATGAGGTACCATTTGAAGAAAACCAGTTTAACATTTCAGTGAAAACTTTGTTCACAATTTGTTCAAGACTATTTTCTGACAGTTCATCAGTGAAGAGAGTGGTATCATCAGCAAAAAGGGTAAATTTACTCTTTGTATCAGAACCAAGTGGGAAGTCATTAATGAAAATAAGAAATAGCACTTGACCTAAATTAGAGTCTTGTGGCACACACTGCAACTTCATGTGCCCCACTCAAGTGAAGCATGTTCTCCAGATAGGTCATTCTACATTACAGTCTGCTTTTGATTCTTTAGATATGACAGAAGCCACAAATTAACACCACCTACTAAAGCATAATACTCTGGCTTTTTCAAAAGGCTTCCAAGTGATCACAAAACAATGCCTATTGGTGACATTTTTCTGTTGATGGCTAACAAAACTTGGTTTTTAAAAAAGAATATTGCTTGTTCTGTAGAAAGATCAGACTGAAACCCAAACTGATTTTTGTTGAGGATATTGTGGAAGTTTAGATGACTGAAAATCATTCTGTTCATGATTTTTTCAAAAATTTTTTTAAAATATAGTTAAAAGGAAGAAGGGTTAATAATTGTGTCATTACTTTTGTCACCTTTTTTAAACAGTGGTACCACCACAACCAGTCTAGGAGAGATAATTCCCTCTTGCAAAGATGAACTGAATATGTTACTTGACACTGGACTTATAATATTTCAATATTTTACTAGAAATATTGTCTACCCAGACAGGTTTTTATTTTTATTTTTAATTGACTTAATTAATCTTTCAATCTCATTTACTGAAACATGAGATAGAGATATCTGTGGTGTTCTGTTTGCCAGTACCTGTCTGTAGAAGAGCCATCGCTTCATCCACAGAAACTTTACGGCCAGCTTTCTCTGATACTGTCAAAAATGTTTGTTTAATATTTCTGCAACTGCTTTAGGTTTCTTTACAGCACTGTCACCTCATTCAATTCCTATGTGTTTTGTGTTCCCCATTTTTCTGCCAGTTTCCCTCTTTATCACATTCCAAATGGTTTTTATTTTGTTTTGTGGTATCTCAATTTCAGATTTTATGTGCATACTCTTAGATTTATGTATTACCTTTTTTTAGGGTGTTACAGTAAGGTTTACAGTGCTCCTATATCTTTGGGTCATTGCAAGTACTGAGAGCACAATATATGATCCTCTTTGTTTTGCAAGATATTTTTATTCCTGCAGTGAGCCATGTTTTCTTGCCAGTCCCTACATGTCAGCAATGATCATAGCCATTAAATGTGGACAAGGAGAGCTCTGAGTTACCATTTGTCATGAACAGCCATAATTCGTCACTATATTAAGTGTAAAGGGACTGCCAAATCTGTCTATCAAGGCGAACTCAGATCCATCAATGGAAAATTAAACTATGCTAACAATAACAACAGCGTACTAGAGAAATCTACTACCCAGCTTGACTGAGAAAGGAAATTGACCATCCATCATCAATTTTTGGATGCATTCAAGTCTGGAATGGAGCTATGGACCTGATGGCTGGATGTGAAACATGGTACCAACAATGGGGACCATCATCCATTAGTCATTGCTCATACAGAATGTCACAAACAGAAGGATGTATAGAAAGTAGAGAAGATGCTCTGAGTCATTGGTCCTCACTGTCTTCCTTGTGAGAAAGAATAATGGCACATGGCCTTTCTGCACTGATTACCAATCGATGAACAGAATCACCAAAAAGGGTGTATACTGGGGTGACACTTCTTTGTGAAGTTTGGTTTTTACTACAAAAAAATGAATTGTGTGAAATTTAGCCTCAATAGTGAAAGGGGGAAAGTGTCCGTGGCTCCTAATTTGAACAAAAACTGCATAAAAATCTTTTTTTCTGAAGAACATTATGCATAAGTATCTGATTAACCAATGACTTTATGACTTTTAACTTAATTATTAATACTGCTGTATCAATATAATTAATACAATCTATAAAGCTACTGTATGCACCATCTGAGAGGAAAGTATGATGAGAAAATGATATTTTCTTCTAAACAAGTTTATTCTGTAATAGGGTCTCTTTTATAAACATATGGCGATAGCCTGTTTAATTTAATTCCCTGTAGGTTGGTCTTCTGTCAGAGTATCTTGAACAAAATCAAGGATTTGATACACAATGACTTGATTAAAGTGTTCTTTGACCATTCACTCCACAATTCCAGTTTTGAATTTAACAATGATCCATGCCAAGCCATTTGAATTGTTTTTAAAGTTGGTATAGTCAGACTCATCATTTCATCTTTTCATCCAGAAACCTCCTGAGAGCGATTTTGTATATCTGACACCTACAAGTCAAACACAAGGGTTATTTTTTGAATGGTTTTCAGTTAAAACATACTGGTCTAAAATAGCCTGAATTTAATGCTATTGTGTTAGAAACCAATGTTTTAGCATAGAGGTAAAAAGCATTCAGCATGAGTATCATGAGATGTCTGTTGCCTGCTCTTTTCCATGTAGCTTAGGTAACCAAAATATATGTAAAACTATCAGCTCTGAATGTGTAATAGATCCTTCTGACATTATAATTTCAAATAGATTTGTGTGTAAATTTATAAATACTTAACTTACTGAACTACTGAATTCCATATTCACTTTGGACTTGTCTCTTCACAGGTACCTTCACTCACTGAGACACTCTCATTCTCAGATAACTGGTAATTAATTCCATTCATGAACTTTGGCCCTTCTTTCAACCATTGGTGGATCATAAACATATTACTTTCTACAATATATGTTGTTGTTGTTGCTGCTGCTGCTGCTGTGACCTTCAGTCTGACACCAAGTTCTCTCATACCAAAAATTTGCCCTCTTTCAAACTCTCTGGTTTGACACTGCAGTTTGTGTATGCATCTGCTAGGCATCCTGCATATCTGCTCAAGTCACACTGAAGCATTACTTTCCATTTATAGTGACAACAATAGCTGCAGGCACATTTTACCAGTAGGTGGTGTCATGCCACGATTTCGATGTTGACCTAGGATCAGTGGGCCTGCGTGGTTCAAATGCTAAACATTTCTGCAGAACATTCTCATGTACGTGTCCTGTGAATATGAACTTCCTATCTCTAGTCATTTGAGATGTTTTTTTTTTCAATAACAGTCACATCCAGCATGTCAATAGATTCTATATTTATAAACACTAATTCTCTATCAGTACTCAGTTTACAAAACTTACTCAGTGGCCTTTTGAACCATGAGAGACTTTGATTTAAGCTTAAACAAATGGGTGTAAATAAACCTATGTTATCAACTATCACTTACAGAAGAGATATTAAGGTTACCAACAGCTTAATGTTAATTAACCACCTGCTAAAGCATGAGACCTGAGAAAATGGGAAAATGTTTATATTGAGGATGAAACTGAAATGAAAACAAAAATATTCATTGATAAACAGTGACATTATTTTAAAATTGCCTTTCCCCTCTTGAAAAAATCCAGGAAAGCCATTCCCAAATGATGGGTCACCAAGGGAATAATTACTTCCTGTGTAACCAAGAAAAAAACTATGCATAGTAAGTAAGACAGACAGTGTTCCAAACTTCCAAAGATACTTGAAAAAGTATAAAAGATTCTTCTAGAAGGCCACAGCCAATTCAAAACAGATCTCAAAACACCAGATTTTTTCATAGGAACCAAAGCCAGATGGGACTCACCTGAATATCTCCAGCTGAATGGAATAAAAATCTCTGATGCAAAACAGATTAGTGAACATTTTAACTTTCATTTTTCAAAGATTACTGATAATCTAATGTCAGAAATCATTATGCCAGCAGTACCACACAAATCTATTTGATTTTGATTTGATTTGATTTATTTCATGTTCCATAGGTCCAACTGTGTTGGATACACAAGGACGTGGAATGACTCAGTTTTTTACAAATACAACCTGATAATCTTATAGCATATACAGAAATTTGAGTACATAATTATATAAAAATTTATACAGTAAATTCTTTGACCAGCAATACAGAAAAAGAAAATACATATTTTCTTAGAATCATTAAAACACTACAGAAAACAGATACAGAGCACACACAGATACAGAGTTCAGGTTAAATAACATTCTTAATGGCATTATGTCAACTTGTATTATATAATATTAAAATATTACAATTTATTTAGTTAAAAATTCATCTAGACTGTAAAAAGCTTTTTCTAGCAGAAATATTTTTAGTGCTTTCATAAACTTACTCTTGTTATGAATCTCTGTCTTTATTTCGGGAGGAAGAGCATTAAAGAGTTTTGCTCCAGTGTAGTGGACACCCTTTTGTGCCAAGCTCAAATTTCTGAGCTCGCTGTGTATGTCATTCTTCCTCCGTGTGTTATGCTCATGATAATTACTGTTTGGTTGAAATATCTCTATATTTTTACAAACAAAACACAAGAGATAAAATATATTGGCATATAGTTGTGTATATTTTAAGTTTACGAAAACTATTTCTACATGAGTCTCTTGGGCGCAATCCACTTATAATTCTTAAAGCTCACTTCTGTGCAATAAACACTTTACTTGACAATGACTGGTTGCCACAAAAAATAATTCCGTACTCAATGAGAGAATGAAAATAGCCATAGTATGCCACTTTTGCAGTGTTAGGTTCAACACATGTAGTGACAACCCGTAAAGCATAGGTAGCAGAGCTAAGCCTCTTACAGAGATCAATAATATGTGAAGACCAGCTCATTTTCTTGTCAATGTGCACTCCAAGAAATTTAGTTGTTTCCATTCTTACTATTGGTTGATTACCACATGTCATACTTATCTCTCTCTCTTTTTCTGTTTTTGTACAGAATTGAATAAAGCTGGTCTTATTGGAAATTTAATGAGAGACCATTCACCTTGAGCCAATTAACCACATCTGAGAGTATGTGATTAATGAGTTCCTCAAGATTGTTGTCTGTTCTACTGCTCATAAAAATTGTGGTATCATCAGCAAATAATGTAAATTTACATGGCAGGCTTGTACATGATGGCAGATCATTTATAAGAATCAGGAATAATAGTGGCCCAAGAATTGAGCCCTGAGGCACTCCACATGTAATGGAACTCCATTCAGAATTTGAGGAAGTGTCACATACTCCACCCGAGCTATTCAAGACAACTTTTTGTTTTCTGTCTTGGAGGTACGACTGTAGCCAATTGCCTGCAACACCACTTATTCCTACTAATTTTGCTTTTTGCAAGAGAGTCTGGTGATGAACACAGTCAAATGCTTTGGATAACTCACAGAAGACACCAAATGCTAGCATTTTTTCATTAAGGGTTTCTAGGACTTCATTTGCAAGTGCATAGACTGCGTCTTCTGTTGAACGGACCTATTGAAAGCCAAATCAGCTCTTCCTGAGAACTCCATTCTTCATTAGATGATCAGTAATTCTTACATGTATTAGCTTTTCTAGAATTTTCGAGAAAGCTGTCAGCAAAGAGATAGGTCGATAGTTAGTTAGTTCAGCTTTACCGCCCTTTTTGTACAGGGGGTTCACAATGGCATACTTAAGTCTACTGGAAACAACACCTTTCTGAAGGGAAGCATTGAAAATATGACAGAGAATGTCCCTTATCCACACACAAGAATATTTCAATAAATTACTAGATATATTATCAACCCCTGCAGAGTTTGTACTTTTTAGAGACATGATGATGTTTTTAATTTCTTCTACATTGACGCGATTAAGGTGCATTTCTGAAATTGTGTTTGAATACACTGCTTGACATAGAGTTACAGGTTCATCAACATTGGGCTTGCAACCAATCTGTTGAGTTACTGATAGGAAGTGTTTATTAAAGATCTCATCCACTGTTTTGGGGTTATCTACTAGGGTAACTTCATATCTGATTTTATTTACATCTTCTTTGCTTGTTGTGTCTCTTCTCATTTCTGTTTTTACAATGCTCCAAATTGTTTTTATTTTGTTATTGGAATTATCTATTTACTTCTCATAATAAAGGGATTTTGATTTCTTTATTAGTTTCTTCAAAATTTTACAGTATAATCTACAGTGTTCCAATTTTTCTACATCTTTACAGAATGTCATTGCAGCATGTTCCCATTATCAGACAGGACAATTTTTATGACACCAGTAACTGAGAAAGAGGTGCTGATAACCACAAGAGCCATAAAATCATCAGATTCATGTGGATTTAAAGAATATATATGTAGAGACTATTGCACTGCAATATAATATGATCAATAGTTTAACAAGCAGAGGACATTTCCCAGAAGTATTAAAGACCTCAAAGGTAATTCAAATCTTCAACAAGGGGGTCAGTCATGATATAAACAATTATCATCCTATTTCCATTGTCCCAACTATATCCTAGATATATAAGAAAGTCATATGCTGTAGAATCATAGTACTTTTATAAAAAATGGAATAATTGACCAAACACTTATTTGAATGTAGTGAAAACAGGACTGTTAATAATGCACTGAGCAACTTCTTGAAGTCTTCAACCAAAAGAAATTGTCTTCTGGACTCTTCATTTTCTGAAATAAGGCTTTCAGAATAAACATTGACAAAAAAAACTAATAGAACTGCAAACTTTTGTTAACTCAGGATGGAATCAGAAATTTTGATTGACTTAGGAACCCTATATTCGTGGTTTGTTATACCTTTGAATAATTATTCAGTCAACTCATCTAATCTTCAGCATTCTTCTGTTGAAACATGACTCAAAGGTTTGTGTTCTCTTATCTGAACTTATTATCATCCACATTTTTCTTCAATACAAGGCCCTAAGACAGGCAGATACCTTCAGAAAAGACTTTCTAACACTTAAATTTGTATTTGGCTTTAACAAATTCCTCTTTTGCAGAAATTCTTTTTTTGCAATTGTTAGTCTGCATTTCATATCCTCGCTAGTTCAGCCATTGCCATTTCCTTTGCTGCTCAAATAGCAAAACTCATCTATTACTTTTAGTGTCTCATTGTCTCATCATAGCTTGATTTAATCTGACCACATTTCATGGCACTTGATGAGTAATCTATTTTCAAGACACTATCAATTCTGTTCTGTTCTGTTACAATTTCAGAAAAATTGGATGATTTATCCAAGAGAAAGAGTTTCACAAGCTGAGCGAGTCAGTAATGCATTGGTCCATCATGGAAGCTGTTATTTTGCTTGGCATTGGTTGACAGGGTTGTTAGATGTGCTCTTTAGTGATATTGTTCCAAATTCTGTTCAATTGGCATCTTAAATCATGGTCAACATACTGCTACAGATGACAACCAAAGAGGTCTTGCTCTGAAAAAAAAGCATCTCAGACAATCACTCCTTGTTGCCAGGCCATATGGTAGGTGTCAGCCAGACTGGTAGCCTACCGCTATATGTGGCATCCACAGACATGTCTTCAGCCCAGAATCTCACTGGTTGGAGTGAAATTTTCTTCAGTGATGAGTCCCACTTTGAACTGAGCCCTGATGTCCTGCAAAGATGTGTCTACAGATGCCCTGAACAGCTGTGGGATACCAACCTGACTGTCATCCACCATGTGGCCTGACAGCCAGGAGTGCTGTTTTGTTACCCCATGTGACAAGCCATCCTAAGACTATGTTTCATCAAGATAATGGACGGCCACACATGGAAAGAGTTCTGACTGCTTGTCTTCATGCTTGCTAATCCCTAGCTTGGCCAGCATGGTTGGCAGATCTCGCCCCAATTGAGAATTTTGGAGCATTATGGGCATGACCCTCTAACCAGTTCAGGATTTTGACAATCTAGCCCACTAGCTCAACTGAATTTGGCACAATATCCATCAGAATGACATCCAACAACTTGTTGATCAATGCCAAGGTGAATAACTGCTTGCTTCAGGGCCAGAGATGGACCAATGCTTCATTAACTTGCTCAGTTTGTAAAGCTCTTTCTCTTGAAAAAATAAAAATAAATTTTTTTGAAAATTGTTTGCTTGTACACATACATCATGACTACCGATTTCTGTCCTATTTGGACAATTGCTTCAGGGTGCATTTTTTTTTGTCTTGTAGTGATTTATGAATGTCACTAGTGTTTTCAAATTGTGGTATTAGTTGATAACAAATTTCACATGGGAGTAAACTCATTACAAGTCTGTTGTCAATATGCCCAGCTGTTTAAAAAGATATTTACAAAAGGTTATAGGATGGATGCCTCATATTATCCTTAGTATACTCGCTTTCTTCCTCCATGGTCTTTGACAAGTTACCTCTGAATGTGATGTCATAAGACATTAGTGGATAAAATATGAAAAGTAAGTCAACATGTTGGTCATTTTCATCTCCAAAATCTGATATTATCCCTAACACAAAAGCTACAAAGCTTAGACATTTAAGAAGATCTGTAACATGTGGCTTCCAGTCCAGAATTTTGTCAGTATAAACACATAAGAATGTAGAATATTCTGTTTCATTTATTGATTCACCCTTGTGCATTATTTCTAATGGTGCAGACAGACACTGTACAGTACTGATCTGCACATGTCATGTTTTAGTTAAGTTCAGTGACAGTTCATTTTTAAGATAATTTTATTTCCATTTTCTAGTGTTGAAGTTGCTCTGTTAGAATTGTATATAATATTTATACCATCAACAAATAGAACTATTTCTGCTTTTTGACTTGATGATGGAACATTGTTTGTATATAACAAGAAAAATGAACAAAAATGTGGTCTACCATTTCTTTGTTTTAAGTGAATAATAGTAGTAAAAAGAGATTGGACATCAACTCCAGATTAGTAATCTGGTGTATTCTAGACATGACATAGACAACACAATCATTTATTGAGAAATCCAAAATTCAGTTAGTATGATAGTTTTGCATCAGCCTTGCATCCAGTACCAGACACCATACCGCATCTTTCTCTTACTGAAAGCAAAAGAAACCATTTGCAAGCATCATTTTGGTTTTTCAGAACAATTTTTATCCATTTATGGGACATTCCTGTAAAACCTTCCAAAACTCTTGTTGCATACCTCATTATGTAGTTTTGTGAAATTCACAGGTGGACATAATTTGAGGATGTGTACTTTCAGAAAAGTAGCAGTTTGCATCAATTTCTTGGAAGTTTCAGACTGACACTCATACTGATTTCATTATAGAGAGGGAAGGTGTCTTAAATGTCCTGGCAATGAAAGACTGGCAGCTTTACTGGACTCAAAACATTTACCATTACAAATGTATGTGAATATGTGAATGCATGGTAGTCAGATTGTGCCAAATTAACTGGATATAACAAACAGTTCATAATTCAAATCTCTCACATGTCCCATTTTCATAGAAGTGTCTATTGGTCTGAAGAATAAGATTTAGCATTTTATTTTGCAATCCAGGCCTCTTCTAATGTAGTTTTTCCATTTGGTCCATAAAATCATCATAGTACTCATCAGCTATTGTTTTACCCTTTGCAGGAAAGTCGGTCCGTAGAATATATTTTTTATTCCAGAAAACACCATTGTTAATCTTTCTAATATATAAAATAAATTAAACATTTTTTGATGCTAGAACAACAGTACCATTTACTGCTCTGATTGCTGTTTTATTTTTTATGTGATGCAATGAACGCATGGTAACAAATAAGTCCACAAAATCAGTTGATGTCTTCTCAAAATGCTCTTAATTGTACTGAGAAATACACTTTCATATTTGCCGTACATATACATTCAAAAAATTCAGCACCTACCCTAAACAAAACATTCTCATAGTTAATTCTTCATATGAAATATGCCATGCTCTATATTTTGATATGCCCATGGTATCAGTTATTTCACACACTTTATGTGTTGATTGCACAGTACTTCCTTGGTGTTTCCATGAAGGTGAAACTTCATATAAATCAATATCATCTGTGTGGCAGAACAGGAAATTTTCACCTTGCCCTCATACATATCCACAAAACACAATGCAAAATGTATTTTATTCTATTTAGTTTTAGATCAGGATCCTTCAAGCTTTATAGACTGAATGCTACCTCAAGTATGCTTTCACCATCTATTAATACCAACAAAATCATGTCAATCTGCACATTTATGCCCTAATTGCTGGCTCCAATACTACCCAAGTTCCACCAATATCTCAATCAACAACATAGTAAAATACAATTTACTATGGAGATTGAAAAGAATGGGGTGCTGTCATTCCTCAAATTGGATGTTTATGGAAAGCCTGATGGTAAACTTGGCCACAGAGTATACAGAAGAACCACCAGCACAAGCAGGTACCTCCAGACCTCCTCCCATCATCATCCTATGCAGAAGAAGTCCGCCCTTCACACTTAAACCAGGAGGTTTCACAGGATCACACAAATGATAATACCAATAAAGAATACCTAACACCCCTCCTCATATTTCAAATATCCTATCAAATTATAGAAACAGTTTCCTCCACTACTATACAAGATCTAAAGTCGCTCTCATTCAGCAGTCAGCTCAAAACAAAGCCCTGAGGAAGCCCACTTGCAATAGTGACTGAAATGTCGGACAGTTTTTTATATATTGACAATGTGGTCAACAGCCCAGAAGAATTTTCATGACCAATTATTCCAATCAGTCATTCCTCATAGCCCAGCTTTCACATATTACTCAAGAGACCTATATTATTCAATGTGCATGCTTTCTCTACTTAGTTATTTACATGTTCCATTGATCATTTGGTATGATAGATTGCAATGTTGTGAAATTAGCCTTTTATATTCACATCACAAATTAATTTGTATGTATGGGTACATTCTGAATACCGCGGTGGTCTAGTGGTTCTAAGTGCGCAGTCCGGAACCGGGGCACTGATACGGTCGCAGGTTCGAATCCTGCCTGGGGCATGGATGTGTGTGATGTCCTTAGGTTAGTTAGGTTTAAGTAGTTCTAAGTTCTAGGGGACTGATGACCACAGAAGTTAAGTCCCATAGTGCTCAGAGCCATTTGAACCATTTTACATTCTGAATATTTCTAAGTTTTTTGTATTTTTTGGTATTAAAAAAGAAAAAAAAGATATACATATGTGGTTTAGTAATTCCTACCCACCACCTTTTTCACGTCACAGTAATATAAATTCTCCTGTGGAACAGAAGGGATTGTCAAGGAGAAATTTTCTATGTTGGTTTTTGAATTTTATTTTCCCGTCTGTCACATATTTTATATCACTGGGCAAGTGATCAAAAAAATTTTTGCAGCGTTGTGCACCCCTTTTTGTGCTAAAGACAACCTTATTGTTGTGATTCTTGAGTTTCTCCCGGCGCATTTGATAATCAAAATATCCACGGGTGTACTGCCGGTCTACAGTGTCCAACGGGCACAATATTTCGGCGATCATACATGTCGCCATCATTAGGTGAACTGACGGACTGAGCTCCTGTGAACGAACCAGCACGGAGATCCGTACTCTATGGCTGCTCAGAGGGAACTGGGTTCGGTCACGGCGTCGGCCGATTTAAATACCCTCCGCCCGCGGCACGCTCCTTCCACAGTGAAATTGTGACGACCACAGCGGACAGAGCCATCACACCGACGTCATCTCAGATGCCATCGCAATCTGTTCCACAGCGCAACAGTGGCGCGGACGGAGGAAGGAGCATGCCGCGGGCGGAGGGTATTTAAATCGGCCGCCGCCATGACCAAACCCAGTTCCCTCTGAAAAGCCAAAGCGTATGGATCTCCATGCCGGTACGTTCACAGGAGCTCAGTCCGTCAGTTCACCTGATGATGGCGACATGTATGATTGCCGAAATATTGAGCCCGTTGGACACTGTAGACCGGCAGTACACCTGTGGATATTTTGATTAACCTTATTGTTGATTAATGAATGTCATTTTTCCTTTTGGTTTTGCAGTTATGTACATCATTGTTCCTTTCAAACTGCAGTGGATTATTTACAACAAATTGTATGAGGGAATAAATATACTGCAAAGCAGTAGTCGGAATGCCCAACTCTTTAAATATACAAACAAACTGAATTGAATTGAATATATCTATAAGATGATCATACGGGAGCACCAGCACCAGCACTTTTTTACCATTTGCAGAAAACCATTCAATGATACTCTCAAGAATTGTATTTATCGTTTCTTCTGTTTCTGTACATATTCTTGGATTGATTATAATACTAGTGTCATCTGCAGAAAGAACTTATTCTGCTTGCTGTATATTAAACAGAATACTGTGTGCATATATGAGGAGCAGTAGTGGACCTAAGACTGAACCTTGGGGAGCCTTATATGTGATTCCTCCCAAGTCAGAATTATGTCCCTGGACTATACTGCTTGAATTACTAAGTACAACGTTTTGCATTCTTTTGGTTGGATATGACATTATCCGTTAGTTGGCTGTACCATGAGTCTCACAAGACATCCATTTATCTAGGAGAACACTGTGATTTACACTGTCAAATTCTTTAGAGAGGCCGCAGAAAATACCAGCCAGTGCTATTTTATTATTTAATGTTCGTAAAATTTGTTGAGTGAATGTACAAATGGCATGCTTAGTAGAGCGACTCTCCTGAAACCCAAACTGTGCTTTGCTGAGGATGTTGTTGTTGCTCAGGTGACATACTATTCTACAATAAATCACCTTCTCAAAATTTTGCAAACAGATCTCAGGAGTGAATATTTATTGACATCTCTCTCATCACCTTTCTTGTAGGGGGTGTAAGAATTGTATATTTCAGTCTGTCTGGAAAAGTGCCATGAATTAGTAATGTGTTACATGTTTTGGATAAGACTGGGCTTATTACAAGGGAAAAAACTTTAGTACTCTATAGGGAACACCATCAAAACCACATGAGCTTTTATTTTTGAGAGAATGTATAATTGTCTTAATTTCAGAAGTAGAATTTGGTGATGCATTCATTTGACTCAATTTGATGAGAAAACATTTTCAACATACTGCTGTGCTTTTGTTCTTGCTCTGTTTGTCCCTATGCTTTCTATTACATTTAATAAATAATTATTGACAAGTCCTATATCATTTTGATGATGTACTACAAGGACGTTAATAAATTGAATTGAATTGAATTGAATTAAATGCGTGTGCTACTTGTGTAATGTACTAAAACATTTATTCTATCTCACACTTAATTATTTTTCTCCTGGTGCCTTATATTTATTACAAACAACTGATTTCAAATCTATTAAGTTTGGCAAATTTGTAATCTAAAAACTCATGAGGGAGAACCATCTGTAGGTATTCAGTCATCAAATGCTATATTTAATATGGTTTGCACACCTTCTACTTCTCTATGAAATGAATTGTCATATCTGACTTTCAAGTAGTTTGCATGACTTAATGTATCTAACAGGTTGGCATTATGTGTGTTACTAGCCGCATGTAGTGCACCAGCTTTCTGATTGTTTTGTTTTTAGCTTGTGATTTGTGGTTTAATTTTGTACATGATTCTGGTATACAAATTTGCTCTACAGTTCTCTGGTAACTATGGATTTCCTGTTTTCTTACAGCTAATTCCAAATGAGTTTCCAGAAGAAATCTACAAAGGAGTTTGAAATGAAGTTTTTATTAATACATATTGCCAAAGGTCTTTTCCATGTTACCTAATGGCATAATAATTCTTTCTAACCAAGATCTATGTGACATTTTTATCTGTCACAGTTTGAATGGAAAATTAAGACCACTAACTGATTTTATGGAGTTCTGGAATTTTGTTTCTCAGGTTTTATCTGCTTTGGATACTCCATTTCTTGTGTTTCTCATGTGCTGTTTAATATATTTAACAACAACAAGACACTGTCTGATCATATAATCACTACATGCGTTTTCTCAATTTAAAATCATCAGCAGATTTTACAAGGATTTCCCTCATTGTATGATAGTTTATTGGAAATATTTTACTTTATGTAAGTAGCACATGTGTGTTAAACACTTTATCTGAACAGAATAAGTCAGTTGTCTGTCATAAACACAGGGGCCTTCTCACTGTAGATAGATTCAGTGCTTCAAGAACACCACTATACCTAATATTATTCACATAGTTTTATGATATTTTACTGATTTTTTACACTTTAGAGTCACTGTCTGGAGCGCATATATCTCCTGAGTTAATGATACTTTATTTGTTCAGAAAAGGAGCTGAACCAACCAGAAAAAGAGATGAAAGAGACCTGATAGCCTGAAGAACATCAAGTAGGCTTGTTTATTCCAATTTTTTTCAGACTATATTACACAAAGAAAAATTATTTCATTTAGTGAAAGCAGAAAAATATATTTCTGAAGTTATTTATTTCTTGACATTGATAAAAAATTAGTTTTTGATTCAAAAACATATTTTTTTTTCAAAATTTTCTAAATCTGTCTACTTCTGCACTGAGAATAAATTGTAGTATACAGTTGTGATGAAAAAAGTTCACTAAAATAACTTCACCTAGTAATTTTGACTCCTTTGTATATCATAAGCAGACATTTGCAAATTTGTATAATTACAGTGCGTAGGACTGGAAAGTGTTAAATTAAGTGCATCATTAAGTAGAAGTTATGTTCATTCCAAGTGAACTCTTTTTGTCCTAGAGTTCAATATGATTTTTACTCTCTTACAGGGGGCTACATAACATCACCAAATGACCTGTAGTAAGTTGTAGTACTCACATCATAGCTGACTGATTTACATTAACATAAATCATCTTTTTAAGTGTTTTATACTGGTGAATGCTTTAATTATTGGTTTCCCTAAAAATGAATTTTGTTTTAAAATGTGTCTCCTTAATGTTTCCTTAATGTTCTCTTTGTCACTTATTACTGGAAGTATTTGGTTCCTTCAGTGTGCTGCAAAGGAAAAATGACAGTTGCCTGGCAATACTCATCAATAATTTTACTATATGAAGCAACCTGCACAATCTTTTGATGCATTGGCTCACTCTGTTAATAACAGGATATAAATGAGCATACAAAGGGTGTGTTTTAAATGAAAAATTAAGTTTTAAGACATTTTCCGCTGTATTCAGTGATTCAATGTACTATACCATGTTTTCTGGGGCACAGAACAGACCACTCACCAGTCAGGTTGTAATGGCAGGTGTCATTTTGTAGAAGAACGATCTTCAAGAACAATGATTAGAAAGAATAAAGGGAAGACATCATGCTTTTCTAAGGGCCAGAGCCAGAGAGAATGTCCATCTGTCATCTCATGCTCCAGGCATGTCTGGCAATCAACACATAATTTTCCTCATATGCTCCACATTGGTCACTCAGATGTAGCATTAGGAGGCTTATCAGAAAGTGTATTTTGTAAGATGTTCTGCTGATGTAATGCTTCTACTTGGCCATGTGAGTACTGAGACTGATAATTTAAGTATGAAAAAATTTTTAAATTAGCAACACAAATTTCTGATAGTTTATTTATTATGCATACCAGAACACAATTGGCCCTTGGTTAGCAGGAAGTAATGAGTGCTACTGACACAAGATATCAAGTTGATTCCATATTTATAGGTTTCCAAAATGGTGTTGTTATCATTACTCATGAGCACCTTCTAATGAAATTGCCTGCCTATAGGATATCATCTCAGTTGTGTGACTGGATTTATGATTTCCTGTCAGAAAGGACACAGTATGTAGTAAATGATGGGAAGTTGTGAAGTGAAACAGAAATGATATCTAGCATGCCCCCAAGGAAGTGTTGTATCCTCTCTGCCATTTCTAATCTATGTATACAATTTGGGAGACAATGTGAATAGCCCCCTTGGATTGTTTGCAGATGATGCTGTCATTTACTATCTATTAAAGCCATCAGATCATCAGTACAGATTAAAAAATGATTTAGACAAGTTATTTGCATGGTGCAAAATGTGGCAGTTGACCCTGAACGATAAAAGGCATCTACTGAAAAGAATCCATTAAATTTCAGTTTCAGTTTCAATAACACAAATTTAAAGACTGCTGATTCAAGCAAATACCTAGGAATTACAAATACAAACAACATAAGTTGGAAGCATCACATAGAAATTGTTGTGGGAAGGCAAACCAAAAACTGTGTTTTATTGGCAGTAAATCTACTAAAGAGGCTGCCTACACTATTCTTGTCCATCCTCTCATAGAATACAGGCCTACTGATGCACAGTATGGGATCCTTACCAGATCGGATTGATGGAGGACGTTGAGAAAGTTCTTAGATGGACAGCTCACTTTGTATCATGGCAAAACAGATGAGAGAGAGCCCCATAAATGATAAATGAGTTGGGATGGTAATCATTAAAACAAAGGAGATTTTCATTGTAGCAAAATCTTTTCGCAAAATCTGAGTCATCATCTTTCTCCGCCAAATTCGAAAATATTTTGTTGACTCCCATTTCCCATGTACTATTTGAGTATGGAAAAGTTGACAAATAGTGTGAAAGAGCTTCTGTGAACCCTCTGCCAAGCACTCAGATGTGAACTTCAGAGTTGTGAAGTAGATTATGGGTGTGGTTCAAGTTAAACCATGAGAGGGGATGAATGAAATCATTTCCTATATCCTCATTTATGTAAAAAAAAATCCTGCAACTCCTCCTAGCAGGAATACAGGAAACAATGAAGAGGAAGGGAGCTGAATCACAGTTGTGTGTGTTGCTTTGTTGATAGAGGTCAATAATACACAATTCCATGGTGCACTGAACCCCCATGGGATTTAAATTGAAGTCATCGAGCTGGCACATGCTGATAAGCTGCTGGCAGTACCTCACAACAGTGCAATGGCAGCCAGGATGACTAGCAAGGAGAGGGTTATACTCCTCATGTAAAAATTTTAGGCTACCACCTGCAGGGGGTGGGGGTGGGGGGGTGTAGGTGTGGTACTGGGTCCTTAACCTCGGGCGTGTGTGTGTGGCCCATGTGCTGCATATAGCATGCTAACTTGATGGGCTTGTGCAGATAACATTGACTGTGGTTTAAAGAAGGGAAGTAAAAATAGAAATTGGTATGAGAGGATCTAGGATCTGAAAGGACATGATTACCTGATCATTTCATAGTGGTTTCTCTATAAATCACAGGCCTTGATTATAACTGAAACCAGGAATTCATAAGGGACAGACAGATATTAGAGAATGGAATTCAGGGGTTATAGGTTGGAGCAATATCACCTGTCAAGTTTAGGGGAGACAAAAAGGCCCACTTCTAACAGCAGAGCTGAGGAACTTTTACTGGAAGAACTAGAAATGAAGGGAAACACAATGCTTCAATATGCAACTGTGAGAAAGATTATAGATTCAGTCCTGGTCAAGGCAGAAGGAAAGGAAACTGGAATAGTGTCAGTGGTGTGGCAATATGGTGAGAACAAATAAAAGTGGACAAAACTAATTGGATGGTGGCATGGGGGCTGATCACAGCTGCTCACCATTGCTAAAATGTAGAATGGCAGAATGAGCAGATACGTATATGGTCTTTTTATTATTGAAAGAACTGTGCTATTGAATGTATTGTTCTCCATTAATTCTGGACTTGCTGGAGGGTTATTTTTAGAAAACAAAACTCAGTCTCTTCACTATAATCCATATAGGTGTTTAGAATGCAATGCATCTGGAGGGGGACCGTTTTACATCAAGGCATTGGGTGATACTGTGTTCAGCTCATGGAGGGGCAACAGTAATCATGGTTGGTAGCAGTATCTCTTGGTCTATAACTATTGCATCAAAATTTTTAGTGATAAAACCAAATGTGTAAAAACAAAAAAGGTTCTGCTACCATCTCTGCTATCATCTCAGGGATGAGTAGAGATAACATAGGATGAGAAGTGATCAGCTGTCAATAACATACACTCATTTTCCTGCTGTATTTGTGTAAACTGTCCTAGGATGCCCAAAGCTGCTGTTTCAAAGAGTACAGCGATCTGAGATAGTGTCCACAGTGAAATTCAGAGTGTAGTCTGTTGTGCTCACTGTGCAACAAATGCAAGTGTGAATGTAATATTCCATACTGCACTACTGACTCTTCCACCAGTATCTTGTTGTTACTCTGGATCTGTTGTCCACTTTCCATTCATAGAAGTTCACACATTTTCATCATATTGTGTGATAATACAGCACTGGAACACTTTCAGTATTACTAGCTGGTTTCCTTGCTGCATTTTGCATTATAAAATACCATTTTCGAATCAAAATCCTTAAGAGAGGCAAATTGTTGGCATTCTTCATCTTGTTCCTGTGCCTCCAATAGTTCAGCAATAACTACCTCATCTGCTTCTAATACACGACATTTTCAGCTCACAATCAGTGCATTGGCACTTTGGTGCAATTTTATGGAATTGTGGCAGACCTCATAATCATATTCACTCAACCTCAAGGCTCATTGCATTATTTGACCACTCAGATATTTTAAATTTAGTAGCCACTATAAGTCAGCATAATCAGTGACTACTGTGACACTTCCACTGTAAAGGTAGCACTTGAAGTAATTCGCACCAAATAACTGAGCCAACAGCTCTTTCTCAGTTGTAATGTAATTAATTTCTGCTTTGTTCAGCTGATGGTATGCATAAGCATTTGGATTCTCTACACCATCTTGCTCCTGACTTAAGACACAAGTAATGGCATAGTCACTAACATCAAGTATAAATCATTTTTCGAAGTCCAGGTAAATTAATAGGGGGGGGGGGGGGGTTTATCAGGACATCGTTAATTTGTTTCATTATTGCTTCACATTGTGTGACCCAACTGAAATGTAATCCTGTTTTTTTAATAATTTAGTTAATGGATTAAGCTACTACAAACAGCATAGTGAACACATTATTGTGGCCAAGATAGATACGAAGCAATACAAGTACAAGTTTATATGCCAACTAGCTCTGCAGATGACGAAGAAATTGAAGAAATGTATGACGAGATAAAAGAAATTATTCAGGTAGTGAAGGGAGATGAAAATTTAATAGTCATGGGTGACTGGAATTCAAGTGTAGGAAAAGGGAGAGAAGGAAACGTAGTAGGTGGATATGGATTGGGGCTAAGAAATGAAAGAGGAAGTTGCCTGGTAGAATTTTGCACAGAGCACAACTTAATAATAGCTAACACTTGGTTTAAGAATCATGAAAGAAGGTTGTATACATGGAAGAACCCTGGAGATACTAAAAGGTATCAGATAGATTATATAATGGTAAGACAGAGATTTATGAACCAGGTTTTAAATTGTAAGACATTTCCAGGGGCAGCTGTGGACTCTGACCACAATCTATTGGTTATGACCTGTAGATTAAAACTGAAGAAACTGCAAAAAGGTGGGAATTTAAGGAGATGGGACCTGGATAAACTGAAAGAACCAGAGGTTGTACAGAGTTTCAGGGAGAGCATAAGGGAACAATTGACAGGAATGGGGGAAAGAAATACAGTAGAAGAAGAATGGGTAGCTTTGAGGGATGAAGTAGTGAAGGCAGCAGAGGATCAAGTAGGTAAAAAGACGAGGGCTAGTAGAAATCCTTGGGTAACAGAAGAAATATTGAATTTAATTGATGAAAGGAGAAAATATAAAAATGCAGTAAATGAAGCAGGCAAAAAGGAATACAAACGTCTGAAAAATGAGATCGACAGGAAGAGCAAAATGGCTAAGCAAGGATGGCTAGAGGGCAAATGTAAGGATGCAGAGGCTTATCTCACTAGGGGTCAGATAGATACTGCCTACAGGAAAATTATAGAGACCTTTGGAGAAAGGAGAACCACTTGTATGAACATCAAGAGCTCAGATGGAAACCCAGTTCTAAGCAAAGAAGGGAAAGCAGAAAGATGGAAGGAGTATATAGAGGGTCTATAGAAGGGTGATGTACTTGAGGACAATATTATGGAAATGGAAGAGGATGTAGATGAAGATGAAAATCCCAAAGAAAGCAGGTGTTGACAGATGTGAAAATTACCGAACAATCAGTTTAATAAGCCACAGCTGCAAAATACGAACACAAATTCTTCATAGGCGAATGGAAAAGCTAGTAGAAGCTGACCTCGGGGAAGATCAGTTTGGCTTCCATAGAAATACTGGAACACATGAGGCAATACTGACCGTACGACTTATCTTAGAAGAAAGATTAAGGAAAGGCAAACCTACGTTCCTAGCATTTATAGACTTAGAGAAAGCTTTTGACAATGTTGACTGGAATACTCTCTTTCAAATTCTAAAGGTGGCAAGGGTAAAATACAGGGAGCGAAAGGCTATTTACAATTTGTACAGAAACCAGATGGCAGTTATAAGAGTCGAGGGACATGAAAGGGAAGCAGTGGTTGGGACGGGAGTAAAACAGGGTTGTAGCCTCTCCCTGATGTTATTCAATTTGTATACTGAGCAAGCAGTGAAGGAAACAAAAGAAAAATTTGGAGTAGGTATTAAAATCCATGGAGAAGAAATAAAAACTTTGAGGTTCGCCGATGACATTGTGATTCTGTCAGAGACAGCAAAGGACTTGGAAGAGCAGTTGAATGGAATGGACAGTGTCTTGAGAGGAGTATATAAGATGAACATCAACAAAAGCAAAACGAGGATAATGGAATGTAGCTGAATTAAGTCAGGTGATGCTGAGGGAATTAGATTAGGAAATGAGACACTTAAAGTAGTAAAGGTGTTTTGCTATTTGGGGAGCAAAATAACTGATGATGGTCGAAGTAGAGAGTATATAAAATGTAGACTGGCAATGGCAAGGAAAGCGTTTCTGAAAAAGAGAAATTTGTTAACATCGAGTATAGATTTAAGTGCCAGGAAGTCATTTCTGAAAGTATTTGTATGGAGTGTAGCCATGTATGGAAGTGAAACATGGATGATAAATAGTTTGGACAAGAAGAGAATAGAAGCTTTCTAAATGTGGTGCTACAGAAGAATGCTGAAGATTAGATGGGTAGATCATATAACTAATGAGCAAGTATTGAATAGGATTGGGGAGAAGAGAAGTTTGTGGCATTTGACCAGAAGAAGGGATCGGCTGGTAGTACATGTTCTGAGGCATCAAGGGATCACCAATTTAGTATTGGAGGGCAGCGTGGAGGGTAAAAATCATAGAGGGAGACCAAGAGATGAATACACTAAGCAGATTCAGAAGGATGTAGGCTGCAGTAGGTACTGGGAGATGAAGAAGCTTGCACAGGATAGAGTTGCATGGAGAGCTGCATCAAACCAGTCTCAGGACTGAGGACCACAACAACACAACAACAACAGTTAATGGATTTGTGATAGTGGTTTAACCCTGCACATATCTATGGTAATAACTGGGAGGACTAGAAATAGTTGTAGTTCTTTCACATTTTTTAGTGCTGGAAAACTGTTAACTTCTTCAAAGAGATGTGCATGTAGTTGTATACCTGTTGGACCAAGTATTGTACCTAAGATTCCACAAATGAACACTGTTCCAGTTTTAAGTTTAAGTTGGCACCTTGTAAATATAATGATATGATTCTTAACCATTGGTCATGTTCTCTGAGTGTCCATGAAAAGACAATATCATCAACACATACTAAGCATGTGTTGGGCTTCAACTTTTGAGCCATGCAGTAATGAATCGTCAAACTGATGAAACGTAGTGGGGGTCATTTTTTAAACCAAAAGGCATCCTGAGTAACTCATATAGTCTATAAGATATAACAGATGCCATCATCAGCCTGTCCTGAGGCATTATTGGAATTGGTGATAACCTTACTTCACATCTAGGGTGGTGAAACATTTGCAATTTACCTGTCAGATGAGTGTTTCATCGATGTAAGGGAGCAGGTTGTATTGGATGTTGGTTACGCTGTTTGGCAACCACATGTCTACACATAGTTTTCTCATAATTAATGTTTCCTTTTAATTGTGATAATGATAATTGAGACCCAGAGGCTTGAGGAATGCTGAATTACTCCATATATAGTAGTTGTTGAGAGCTTTTGTCTACAACCACCTGCAAATGGTAGGGAATGTGCTAAGGTTTCTGAACTATCAGCTACACATTTGTTGTTAGGATTTTGTCTATGTTGAATAAATGCTGTATTTCCTCAGACAGCCACACAATTCTTTCAACTGGTTTCTAAGGGGTGACATGATTGCATGCATTTCTCAAATTGAGAACATTCTCTGATATCATAGTTTCATATTTGTGGTCTAAAAAAGCTCAGTATGTACTGCTGCTATATCTTGTACACTGGCCAGTACTGTTCTACGTATGACTATAAAGTCCAATGTTGTGAAGCTATCTAATCAAACTGGTGTGCATATTTCTCCATTTATGTTTTTGTCTTTATAAAGGTTTCTTATGATTAACACTGGAGGCAATCCAAAACTTCATTTTGGATGACCAGTTCAACTAGAAAGATAATTTCTGTAATTTCTTGGATTGCAGTTGTTACCCAGAAAACTGTCCCCATTACACCACAGAGAGTTTCAGGGGCACTGACCTTCAACACAACTTGGTGTAGTGTAGAATTATAGAATAGCCTTTTTTTCCATGAGTTTCTAGTGGTGTTGCCGCAAAATTGATACACTGTATCACCGTATTGGACAATTTGAAATGGAAAGTTAATGACTCAATAAAAATAGTGCAGGAAATCATTACCAGGACATCAGATTCCTGTTATAACTTGACTTGTCCAATGTCTTATGCATAAGCTGCTATGTAGACAACAGGACCAATAAAATACAATCTACAATCCCTTTTTCTAAGCACCTTTATATCAAAATCATATTTCTGTGTATCAGTCTTCAGATCAATACTGCATGTTCCCCAGGGATTCATAGTTTCTGCCCCCAGTTCTATGATGTGAGTGAGAGGCAGCTTCAGTGCCTGCTTATATCAGTCGGTAGAAGTAGAAACTCACCTAAGCTCCTGTATCCATTAAAATATTAACTGACCTTTTAATGTTGCCTCTCACAATCACATTTTCCATATCCATTAACCTACAAAATGTACTGGGTTGACAGACTTTAATGGGGAGTTGGCATAGTGACAACACTGGCTCTCATCCCATTTCCCATTCCAGATCTTCCATTACTTATGTTTCTCCTGAATCCTGCATGCACTGGGTATGGCCTATTTTTATACCACGCACATTCGACACTGAAGTGACTGATCTCATGACATTAAGTGCAACAAAGGGCATGACACTTATTGGCAATATGACCCAAGCACTTGCAAGGTGTGCAATTTTTTTCTTACATGAACATGTGGTAAAAATCATTGTCATGAGAAAAATTGAGACTTAATTATTAGTCTTGTTTCTCAGCAGTGCAAGAAACACAGCATCTTTTAGAGATGAAGGTGAAGCCATCTTTATCTTTCTTCCAATCTGTGACTTTATCCCCCTGAGAAATAAGTCTTTAGGTCTTGTCTCTACATTCTTATTGTCAGAGTATAGGTCAGATTACCCCTTTGCCAACACATCAAAACTGCTGGCATTTTGCAGATACTTAACTGATTCTACTTAGTTTCTTACATCTCCTTCAACTTTAGACATGCAATGTTTAACTTAAATCTCTCTGGTCATAGACACATTTGATTGAGATCACAAACATTCTGCAAAAATGTGACAACATTCTCAAATGCCTTCCACAAAAAGGAAGGGATGAAAGTACCTGCAACAAAACTGTTAACTGTACTGGGTTGTGATGCGTGAAGAGGTCCATCAGCATGGCTCATAGAATCAACAAGTGTTACCTGAACATTTGAGTTTATTTTTGAGCAAATGACAGCTCTTTTTTTATCTGTTTGTTTAATAACAGATTTTAAAGGGTAAGAGCCATTATCTGCTCTTGAAAAGCTTTGCATGAATCACTACCACTTGCCTCCATGCTACACTCCACCTGGAAACTTGTAGAGGGTATTTTATCTGTTCAAGATCAATACAAAATTTACTTATAATGAATCAAAAGCATTACAGATGAACAAAGAATATTCGCCCAGATTGAGCACCTGAAAATAGGGGTTACCTCTTTTGGGACAGAAAAGGTGTGATTTTTGTGGGTTTCGTGGAAAGAGGCACTAAAATAAACTCTCAAAGGTATTGCCAAACTCTGCACAACCTCAGAAGAGCAATACAAAGCAAGCGCAGGGAAAAGTTGGGCTCAAAGATCTTGCTGATTCACGACAACACCCGGGCCCACACGGCAAATGCCACTCGTGAAGTTCTCGAATCTTTTAAGTGGGAGTTGTTTCCGTATCCGACGTACAGTCCCGACCTGGCACCGAGCGACTTCCACTTATTCCCAGCAATGAAGAAGTGGTTGGCTATGCAGCATTTTGATGATGACCCACAGCTTCAAGAAGAGGTAACCACGTGGTTGAAGGTGCAGGGGGCCAAATTTTACGACAAAGGAATTTCCAACCTCGTCCATCGCTATGATAAGTGCCTTAATTTAAATGGCAACTATGTATAAAAGTAGTATTTAAGTGTGACTTTCATCTGTATATAATAAAAAAAAATTCCAATACTTTATTTATTTTTAATTCCAAAACTTAATGTACTTTGTGGATAGCTCTCGTATTAACAGCCGAACTAAGTTAATAATTGGCTCCTTCTACCGACCCCCCAACTCCGATGATTTAGTTGCCGAACAGTTCAGAGAAAATTTGAGTCTCATATCAAATAAATATCCCACTCATATGGTTATAGTTGGTCGGGACTTCAACTTTCCCTCGATATGTTGGCAAAAATCATTTGTTCAAAACCGGTGGTAGGCAGAAAACATCTTCCGAGGTTGTCCTAAATGCTTTCTCTGAAAATTATTTCGAGCAGTTAGTCCACGAACCCATGCAAATAGTAAATGGTTGCGAAAACACACTTGACCTCTTAGCCACAAACAATCCAGAGCTAATACTGCATGTATCATGACTGATACAGGGATTAGTGATCACAAGGTCATTGTAGCTAGGCTCAATACCGTTTCTTCCAAATCCACCAGAAACAAACGCAAAATAATTTTATGTAAAAAAAGTGGATAAAGTGTCACTAGAAGCCTTCCTAAGAGAAAATCTCCATTCCTTCCGAACTGAGTATGCAAATGTAGATGAGATGTGGCTCAAATTAAAGAAATAGTAGCAACAGCAATTGAGTCATACCCCATAAATTGGTAAGAGATGGAACTGATCCCCCATGGTACACAAAACAGGTCCGAACGCTGTTGCAGAGGTAACGGAAAAAGCATGCAAAGTTCAGAAGAACGCGAAATCCCGAAGATTGGCTAAAATTTACAGATGCGCGAAATTTGGCACAGACTTCAATGCGAGATGCCTTTAATAGGTTCCACAACAAAACATTGTCTCGAAATTTGGTAGAAAATCTGAAGAAATTCTGGTCGTATGTAAAGTACACAAGCGGCAAGACGCAGTCAATACCTTCGCTGCGCAGTGCCGATTGTACTGTTACCGACGACTGTGCCGCTAAAGCGGAGTTATTGAACACAGTTTTCCGAAATTCCTTCACGAGGGAAGACGAATGGAATATTCCAGAATTTGAAACACGCACAGCTCCTAGCATGAGTTTCTTAGAAGGAGATACGTTAGGGGTTGCGAAGCAACTCAAATCGCTTGATACGGGCAAGTCTTCAGGTCCAGATTGTATACCGATTAGGTTCCTTTCATATTACGCTGATACAATAGCTCCCTACTTAGCAATTATATACAACCGCTAGCTCACCGATAGATCTGTACCTACAGATTGGAAAATTGTGCAGGTCACACCAGTGTTTAAGAAGGGTAGTAGGAGTAATCCATTGAACTACAGACCTATATCATTGACGTCAGTTTGCAGTAGGGTTTTGGAGCGTATACTTTATTCAAACATTATGAATCACCTCGAAGGGAACGATCTATTGATATGTAATCAGCACGGTTTCAGAAAACATCATTGTTGTGCAACGCAGCTAGCTCTTTATTCGCACAAAGTAATGGCCGCTATCGACAGGGGATCTCAAGTTGATTCCATATTTCTAGATTTCCAGAAAGCTTTTGACACTGTTCCTCACAAGCGACTTCTAATCAAGCTTCGGGCCTATGGGGTATCGTCTCAGTTGTGCGTGTGGATTCGTGATGTCCTGTCAGGAAGGTCGCAGTTCATAGTAATAGACGGCAAATCATCGAGTAAAACTGAAGGGATATCAGGTTTTCCCCAGGGAAGCATCCTGGGACCTCTGCTGTTCCTGATCTATATAAATGACCTGGGTGACAATCTGAGCAGTTCTCTTAGGTTGTTCACAGATGATGCTGTAATTTACCGTCTAGTAAGGTCATCCGAAGACCAGTATCAGTTGCAAAGCGATTTAGAAAAGATTGCTGTATGGTGTAGCACGTGGCAGTTGACACTAAATAACGAAAAGTGGGAGGTCATCCACATGAGATCCAAAAGAAATCCATTGAAATTCCATTACTTGATAAATAGTACAATTCTCAAGGCTGTCAATTCAACTAGGTACCTGGGTGTTAAAATTACGAACAACTTCAGTTGAAAAGACCACGTAGATAATATTGTGGGGAAGGCAAGCCAAAGGTTGCATTTCATTGGCAGGATGCTTAGAAAATGCAACAAGTCCACTAAAGAGACAGCTTCCACTACACTCATTCGTCCTCTGTTAGAATATTGCTGCGCAGTGTGGGTTTCCTTACCAGGTGGGATTGACAGAGGACATCGAAAGGGTGCATAAAAGGGCAGCTCATTTTGTATTATCACATAATAGGGGAGAGAGTGTGGCAGATATGATACGCGAGTTGGGATGGAAGTCATTAAAGCAAATACGTTTTTCGTCGTGGCAAGATCTATTTACGAAATTTCAGTCACCAACTTTCTCTTCCAAATGCGAAAATATTTTGTTGAGCCCAACCTACATAGCTAGGAATGATCATAAAAATAAAATAAGAGAAATCAGAGCTCGAACAGAAAGGTTTAGGTGTTCGTTTTTCCCATGCGCTGTTCGGGAGTGAAATGGTAGAGAGATAGTATGATTGTGGTTCGATGAACCCTCTGCCAAGCACTTAAATGTGAGTTGCAGAGTAATCATGTAGATGTAGATGTAGAACAAACAGAGGTTCTTCACAGCAGCCAGTGGATATCATGATGGTAGGCTGCAAAAAGTCAAGATGGCATGCAGTGTTGAGGTGAGGCAGGCTGCTTCAGTGGTATAGAGGATGAGCTGTATGAACCAGAATCTGCCAGCAGGCCCATTGTCATCAGCAACCAAGCACACTAGAATCTGCTGATGTAAGCAGTAATGGCTTGGGAAAATGGTGCTTGCATGGCATGGCTTGGCTGCCAGCTTGACTCAACTAGGTTTGGTGTCTGGTACCTGGCACATATTGCCACAATAATTACTGCCTCCCTTACAGACTGAAAGGTTGTGGGTCACAATTCTAACACCCATTTGTACTGGGGTAGAGTGGTAATTTCAAGATTTTGTGGAGTGCAGGTATCCAGAGGGAGTGGTTCAAGTGTAAATTAAGTTTTAAAACATTTTCCATTGTATTCAGTGGTTTGGTGTAGAATCTGGCACACCCTGGAGTCACAGAACAGACCACCAGCCAGTTAGGATGGTCATGGCAGGTCTCATTTGGTCACAGAACAAAGTCCAACAACATTCAAGTGAGAGAAGAGGGGAAAGATATCATGCCTCACTGAGAGCCAGAGTCAGAGAGAGAATCCAACTGTCATCCAACACTCCAGCATGTCCCACAATCAACATACGATTTTCTTCCATACTCCCCATTGGTCATTCAGACACTGCATGTGGCAACTTGTTATTCAACATATTTTGTGGGTACAAACACCCTTTCCTGATGTGATGCCTCTAATTAGCATGTAAGCCACAAGAGTCAGTACATGAGTAGTGAGAGCAAAAACATTAGTTGGAAAAAAAATTTAAATTAACTATCAAAATTGCTGATACCCCCTGTAATAATGAAGGACATGCACAAATAATGTAACAGTGTTGATGTAACTCTTGGTAAATTCACTGAACTAACAAATCAGGAACATTGGTTATTGTGAGAAACATAGCAATAAAAACTAATTACAAACATTGAAATTAAATGTTACTGTTGATGATGGTACAGCCATATTATTAAAAACTGTGTCCTAGAAGGTAAGAATGTATGTTGTAGATGCAGTCATTGGAGCTACAGAAAATACAGATGAATTTAATTTTGTAAAATTACATAGAGTAAACATGTAACTCATGTTTTACTAACTGACAAGCATGTCACTGCTAAAGGAGTGCATAAAATGCCACTGATGATGGGTTATAAGCTGGGAAACCAGGTTAGGCAAATAAAAATTCGTAATGCAGCTCACAGTGTATAGAATATATCTTTTAATATATATCTGAAAGTTGTGGAGCCCCATGAAGTCAAGATTTTTAAACCAGGTTTTGTTTCAGACTCAAAAAAAGTGAGTGTCATTAAAAACCTATGACTTAATAAGCTTCTTATCTTGTTTAAAGCAGTCCTATATATGTTTGAAGGAAAAATTGTGTGCTTAGTCAGTTGCTCATCCAGTCTATGACATACACTATAAATTTATTAATTGTAATATTATAGATTAATATCAATAGCTGAGCTACTGCACTTTTGTACACAGTAAAGTACTGTTGTATGGTTACTGTATAACATAATTTGATATTTTCTGTCATTAAAATCACTTCATTAGAATGAAATTATTATTTTATTTCTCTAGGGTGACTAAATATGTTCACAATGTGATTACTTCTTTTCAGGATTATGCATTCCATTGCTCTCTATGTTAATGGAAATGATGAACAAGGTCGAATGGTAAGGAGAACCTTGATGAGGTATTTAAATCTCACTTTGATTCTGGTACTGCGATCAATAAGCTCTGCAGTGAAAAGAAGGTTTCCTACTCTTGAACATGTGGTAGAATCAGGTAAATTTATATCCTAAATACACAGCTTAAAGACATATTTCATGAGAGTTTTGTTAAATTTTAATGACCATCTACTTCTGAACATATACAACTTAATGATTACCTACTTTGTGAGGTAGAATTGCAGCCCACTGCTTAGCTTTAGGAGGCAAAATGCTTAATACTGTCAGCAGAGTCTTATAAAAGTAGAAGTGACAGCACTATCCTAGACCTTACTACAAGTGAGCCCCTGTTATTAAGAGGTCGGGGTACCTGCCGTTCCTTTTTAACCATCCCTCTCTCCGACTCAAGGAAGGAACTAATAGTTTCAAATTTTTGCTTTTATTAGACATTTCCTCTCATGAAGGGAAGTAATGGCCAGTATGTCTCATAACTTACTACTATTCTGGATGGAGTCTACCATTGATATGATTACCTACTTTCTATCTTACAGATATTGTAGTATTCTGTTACAGGTCACACAAAAGTTTAATAGAAAGCATTCTTTATTTATTTATATTTTTTGTGTTAGACTATCAAGATAATGATTTTTGCAAATGTCATACATAGTATGAGTAGATTAATGTAGATAACACTTACATACAGTGGTACATACATTCATCTCAATATCCTACTTATATTACATGTTACAATGGAGGGCAAGTAACTTAAAATTCACTGAGTGAAAATAAACGTTTATTTACTAAGAAGGCTTTTAAATCCATGTGGAACAGCTGTGGCTCACAAGTTTTCAAAGCATGTGGCAGCTTGTTGAACTATATCCGCCCATTAATACACTCCTGGAAATGGAAAAAAGAACACATTGACACCGGTGTGTCAGACCCACCATACTTGCTCCGGACACTGCGAGACGGCTGTACAAGCAATGATCACACGCACGGCACAGCGGACACACCAGGAACCGCGGTGTTGGCCGTCGAATGGCGCTAGCTGCGCAGCATTTGTGCACCGCCGCCGTCAGTGTCAGCCAGTTTGCCGTGGCATACGGAGCTCCATCGCAGTCTTTAACACTGGTAGCATGCCGCGACAGCGTGGACGTGAACCGTATGTGCAGTTGACGGACTTTGAGCGAGGGCGTATAGTGGGCATGTGGGAGGCCGGGTGGACGTACCGCCTAATTGCTCAACACGTGGGGCGTGCGGTCTCCACAGTACATCGATGTTGTCGCCAGTGGTCGGCGGAAGGTGCACGTGCCCGTCGACCTGGGACCGGACCGCAGCGACGCACGGATGCACGCCAAGACCGTAGGATCCTACGCAGTGCCGTAGGGGACCGCACCGCCACTTCCCAGCAAATTAGGGACACTGTTGCTCCTGGGGTATCGGCGAGGACCATTCGCAACTGTCTCCATGAAGCTGGGCTACGGTCCTGCACACCGTTAGGCCATCTTCCGCTCACCCCCCAACATCGTGCAGCCCGCCTCCAGTGGTGTCGCGACAGGCGTGAATGGAGGGACGAATGGAGACGTGTCGTCTTCAGCGATGAGAGTCGCTTCTGCCTTGGTGCCAATGATGGTCGTATGCGTGTTTGGCGCCGTTCAGGTGAGCGCCACAATCAGGACTGCATACGACCGAGGCACACAGGGCCAACACCCGGCATCATGGTGTGGGGAGCGATCTCCTACACTGGCCATACACCACTGGTGATCGTCGAGGGGACACTGAATAGTGCACGGTACATCCAAACCGTCATCGAACCCATCGTTCTACCATTCCTAGACCGGCAAGGGAACTTGCTGTTCCAACAGGACAATGCACGTCCGCATGTATCCCGTGCCACCCAACGTGCTCTAGAAGGTGTAAGTCAACTACCCTGGCCAGCAAGATCTCCGGATCTGTCCCCCATTGAGCATGTTTGGGACTGGATGAAGCGTCGTCTCACGCGGTCTGCACGTCCAGCACGAACGCTGGTCCAACTGAGGCGCCAGGTGGAAATGGCATGGCAAGCCGTTCCACAGGACTACATCCAGCATCTCTACGATCGTCTCCATGGGAGAATAGCAGCCTGCATTGCTGCGAAAGGTGGATATACACTGTACTAGTGCCGACATTGTGCATGCTCTGTTGCCTGTGTCTATGTGCCTGTGGTTCTGTCAGTGTGATCATGTGATGTATCTGACCCCAGGAATGTGTCAATAAAGTTTCCCCTTCCTGGGACAATGAATTCACGGTGTTCTTATTTCAATTTCCAGGAGTGTATAAGGACTATTGTCAATAATTTTTAGTTTTGCCCTCTGCTTGAAATAGTTACCCTTACTTCTAGTGTTATAATTAAGTGTATCACTGCACTTATTTACTTTGTTTTTACTATTCAGAAATATTATAATAAGTTTATAAAAATACAAGAAATATACTGTTAAATATTTATGTTGGACAAAGATTTCATGACACGATGCTGCGGCTTTAGTCCATGCATTAACCTAATGGCCCTTTTTTGCAATACTAATGTTTTATTTATGTGCAAGTCTATAACACAACCTGACAGTTCAGTACTATAATTAAGAAATGGATAAACTGTTCCTTAGTAAACAAATTTTAGTGTTTGACTTGGGAATATTTTTGAGAGCTGATTTATCAGATACAAGTTACTGCTGATTTTTTCATGTGCAGAAGTAATGTGGTTTACTCAACAGAGATTTTTGTCCACTTGCACACCAATAAATTAAATGTTATCTGTTTCTGCTGATGTAATACCACAAATATTGTTTATTTTAGCCTCATGAAAACCAGTTGTTTTAAATGTTAGTAGCAGGGATTTACTGATGTTAATGTTTAGACCCTGATGTAGAAAACATGTGGTTACTTCCATCCCATCCTTATTTGCAGCTGGGTGTAATATCTCAAAGTCTTTATCATAAAATAAGAGGGCAGTGTCATCAACACAGGCTACTAGATGTGAGTTGAAGGGTTGTGTCATCTCACTGCTATAAACCAAGAAGAGAAAGGGACCAGGGATTGATCCCTACAGTACCCACAGGATTACTGTATCTCTAGAAGACTGGAAATCTATTATCTTATTATCTATTTTACATGAAAGTTCAGTACACTGTTTGTGATTTGTCAAATAAGTAGTAAGTAATTATATAGATGAGTTCTTGATGTTTTAAGCCTTCAATTTCTTGATGAGCAACCCATGGTTGATTGAGTTGAAGGCTTTGGAAAGATCTATGAATTTGCCTGATGACTTCATATCTTGGTCTATAACAGTGTACACTTTATGGAGAAATTCAGCAACTGCAGTAGTTGTACACTGATTTTTCTGAAAGTTGTACTGTGTTCCTATTAACAATTTGTTCTTTGTAAAATAAACAGAGGGCTGAGAAAGCAACACCATATCAAAAACCTTACAAAAGGTAGGGATAAATTATATTTGGCAGTAGTTTGAAACCTTTTTTGTATTCCCCTTCTTATGCACTGGTTTAACAATGCTCATTTTTAGACTTCTAGGATAAATGCTTTCTTTAATACTATTGGAGTATTGAAGAGTCCTCTGTACATTAAAACTTGTGATTTAACTCTGTATATTATGGGACAGTAAAAATTCTGATTCTTCTGATTCTGATTCTATAGTTTATGAGGTACGTTAGTGATTTCACTATTTCTTTTATGCATTTTTTAGCTACTGCACTCAACTTACCATCCCATCAAGCTTAGTATTTGTTCTTTAATGTGAAGAGTGTCTTGCTTATTTCATTTTCTTTAACCTTATCAAATTTAAAACTCACTGCTTGAGGGGTGTGATTTGGTATCTCTTGGTACATTTCTAAAGTATATGTTGGGTTTCCTGTTGGTGATATTAAATATTTATTAAAGAAGTTACATAATGATTTTGGTTCTTTTATAATATTACCATCCTGTATAATGAATGAGGATTTGTTGTCCTGTTCTGATAGTCAGCCCTAGGTGAGACATTCCACTTTCTCATGAAAGACAATACACTTACAGCTTTCAGAAGTCTGGATCGTCTTTACCATTAAAAAGGAAAATTATTATCTTGTTAATTGATGGGAATGAAATACACTGCATGTCATGTTTCCATAATAGTCTACCAACCTTCTCAAATAAGGTAGATAAGTGGTTTTTGGCTTCTCTTTCTCTGTTTCAATCCCAGCCTTTTTCTCAAATGTTCTTAATTTTGACGGCAACACCCACTCTGTTTGATACTGAAATGGCTGGAGTGTAAATGTACCAGGATCTCTTCAAGATTTTCTACTCCATGTTGCTTTACCACACATGTATGGTCCACATAGAAACACATTGATTGTGCCATAACAGAATTTAGTGACTTTACTTCAAAGTGTTCCATTTATATGTTTTGCAATGATAGGAAATAATGACTACCCATCACCACATCATCAGCTTGTTCATAATATTTTCCATCAAATAGAAAATAAGCTGATGTCAGAATGTGCCCAAAGAGTACTGCAACACTTTTTCATTATTAATTCCAAGTAGTCAGAAAGTGGACCACTTGTAAAGAGGGAGACTACATCAAAACTGATCATAGCATCCATATCTTGGAGCCACAAGTGGCTGAGAAATGTACAAAGTTAGCAGAGTGGTGAATGCTGAAATGCTTAACTCTGCTTTAAAATGTTCCTTTACAAAGGAAAACCCATGATTGCCCCAATTTTATCCTCATACCACTGAAAATATGAGTGAAAAACTATTAGTGTCAGTGGTGTTGAGAAACAGCTGGAATAATTAAAACTGAACAAAGCTCCAAGGCCAGATGGAATCCCTATCAGATTCTGTACTGAATTTTCAGCTGAGTTAGCCCCTCTTCTAATTATAATCTTATCATAGATCCCTCAAACAAAAAACCATGCTTAGTTCTTGAAAAAAAGTGCAGCTCACACACATCTGCAAGAAGGGTAGAAGAAATGATCCACAAAACTACTTTCTAGTATCCCTGACATTGATTTGTTGTAGAATCTTAGAACTTGTTTTGAGCTCAAACACAGTGAGGTATCTGCAACAGAATGGCCTCCTCCATGCCAACCAACATGGATTTCAGAAACATCAATCATGTAAAACCCAACCATCATTTTTCTCACATGGCACACTGAAAGCTCAGATTACGGCAGTCAAGTACATGCAGTATTTCTTAATTTCTGAGAAACATTTGATTCAGTATGACACCTATGCTTATTGTCAAAAGTACAATCATATGGGGTATCAAGCAGGGGTACTGACTTACAAAAAATATTGTGGGGGGGGGGGGGGGCATACTGGGGCTCTTGCCCTGGGAAATTTTCTGAATTTTAGATGAAAAATGGTGATTTTTAAAGTTTTTAAAGCATTTTAGAGTCATATGATCAACATTAGAACCCCAAAAACTGGACTCTAGATAATTCAACAAGCCTGACACATTTTTGGCTTTGAGAAAAGAAACAAAACATAAACATGCACAGTATTTTCGTAAAAATCTAATTTAATTTACAGTAATAATCATGCTTATAGACAATTACAGAGCAATGAATGTATAGCTCTGAAGAGACTGAAATCATATTTAAATAAATCCTAAACTATCATTAAAAGAATAAAACATCAAATATTGCTGTCGCACAGTAATAGCACTTTGATTAAAAAGTGAAATTACTAATTTAAGCTTACTTTGAATAAGGCTCAGGGTACATTACATAAAAACAATATCTCAAAGTTAATACCTTAATACAGTTAATAAATTTAATACAATATGCCTTTGTCAAAAAGTATGTAAATAGCGGGTTTTAAATGGGACTTCCACCCTAAAAATATTTAAGTATGTGAAATTAACTAATACAGTACTATATTAATATAGTAATAAATAGTACTAATATTTCAAAACTGAAAATTTAACATTATGTATGTATTTAATTCTGTATTTAATAAAGATTGTTAATATTGCTCTAAATGCCATTATTAGGGCTTGAGTGTCTTAAGAAAGATACGTACAAATGTCAACCATTCGAGTGGATTACTGAATATGAAGTTGTTGATGACTGGTCAGATATCCAATTCATCCAAAACATCTCGGTGGGCATGAAGAACAGCCAAGTTGTTCAATTACTTCCATCCCATTGTTGATCAGAGATATGACTTCAGACATCTGAGTGTTCTACATGATCATTCTGCTGTTGCTGTTGTGATTGGACCTATTTGGAGAAGCTGATTGCACTTCACTACTTCACATAACATTTCTCCAACTGCAGGCTCTTGTGTAATGTACTTTCTTATATCATGCATGTTTTTTAAGACCAGTTGTTTTTTAATAGCGATATCGGGTAACATATTCTAGTGTAAGTGCAGTCTCTCAATCTCTAGGTCTTTTTGGAAAAACTCAGTTGATTTTTCCAAATTTGTTTCACCTCTGTTTATTAAATTCAAGCACTCTTGTTCAACTACAATGACCTGTGTGAGTGCAGTTGAAGCAAATTGCTCAGTAATGCAAGATTGCACCATTTCACAAACTTCAATGTAAATAGCTTTGTATTATTCCTTTGGGGGTTTGAAAGTGTGTGGTGAGCTGGCTTCGTTGTTTTCATACTTCTTTGGTATACTTCAATCCCAAGGATCCCAAAAGTGTTCAAAAATATCACGCTTTCCATTCAATATACATATCAAGCCCTCATATATTTTTTCCAGATCAGCAATTCTTAGATGAGGGCATTGAATTTTTTCATTGACATCCTCTACTGCATTCACTGTGTGGCAATAAAGACATAAAAAGAAATAAGCCTTGAATTGTAACATTGCCTCAAGGTAGCCTGCACATTTGTAACCTGCCTCTGTTTTGTCCTCTGCAGAAAATATTTCAAAAACTCTAGAAGTTCTTCAAAGTTTTTCAATATTCTCAATATACAAGAAGCTCACATAGTCCATCGAGTCAGGCAAAGGAGTTGTAGACCAGCTTGGTCATTGGCGTTCTCACAGCGTATGCGTCTTTGTTGGATTCCCTTATGGTGTTTGTTAAGTCCTTGGCTAAAGCCGTAATATCCCTCATAGACATAAGATGGTGGAGACTGTCTACAACTGCCAAGTCTAAACTATGAGCAGTGCCGTGCAGATAACTTGATTTTGGTTGTATATCCAAAACTAACTTTTTTAGTCCTTTGTGCTTACCTCTCATATTCGAGGCATAATCATAGCACTGTGCTCTTAAGGTATCCATTATCTTTTAAAATACTAAACAGAGTTTGTGATTCAGTGTTGGGGATCTCGTAGAAGACAATAAAGTTTTTGTTGATGATTAAGGAATCATTGACAGCACAAATACAAAATGACACTTGTTCATGAATCGAAGAATCACTTGTTTCATCAACCAAAATAGAAAAATGTTCAGTCTTCTTGATTGAAGCCAATACCATTCTCAACACAAACTTTCCTAGTAGATCAATGATCCCATTTTGAATATCATGGGATGTCCACTTATACCCCGAACACCCTAACGAATCTTTAAACTCAGGTATGTCATTCTTTCAGAGTTCCAACAGTTGAAAAAAATTTGAGTTTACATCTTCATGCTCTCTAATTGCTAGTCCTTGTCAGCATAGAAATTGCACAGTAGTAAATATTGTGTCAAGAGCTAAACAGCCTTTCTTCATATCACTATCTAACTGTTCATTCAATTGGGAGGCCACACTTCGGTTAGTGATAGAATTTAATTTCAGAACACCTTCTTTATGCGTGATCATATTTTCATGAAGACAGAATTTTTCCAAAGCCTTTTTCCAGTCAGAAAACCCTACAGAAGTAAATGCATCTTCTTTTTTTGAAGAAAATTGTAATTGATTTTAGCATCTGCCTCTTTGCAGGTTTTGCAAAAAACTTTTTTGGTAGATGCTTCATATTCTAGCCATGTATATTTGACCAACCAAGACTTCTGAAATGATCTTCCCTTATTGGATTATCCAGGTTTCAGCTGTGAACAGTTCTTGCCTGAAGATGAGGAATCAATTGATAACGCTATAGTTACTGGGGTTGACTTACAATATCAGCAACTTACAATCACCCATTTTTGGTAACATATTTATCCATTGTAAACTTAATTCACAATACACTAAGATACTGAAGTAAATGAATAAAATAAAGTCATATAAAATAGTCCACTAGACACTAAAGTCAGAACACAAAACACATCTGCAGCATGCACTGAACAAAACTATCCACACAGAATGAATGTGTCAGCGGGGTGGGCTTTATATAGCCGTGGCATCATAATGTCTCATTTCCTAATCTAATTCCCTCAACATCACGTGATTTAATTCAACTACATTCCATTATCCTCGTTTTGCTTTTGTTGATGTTCATCTTATTTCCTACTTCCAAGACAGTGTCCTTTCTGTTCAACTGCTCTTCCAAGTCCTTTGCTGTCTCTGCCAGAATTACAATGTCATTGGCAAACCTCAAGGTTTTTATTTCTTCTCCATGGATTTTAACTCCTACTCCAAATTTTTCTTTTGTTTCCTTTTCTGCTTGCTCAATATACAGATTTAATAACATCGGAGATAGGCTCCAACCCTGTCGCACACCCTTCTCAACCACTGCTTCCCTTTCCTGCCCCTCAACTCATAACTACCATCTGGTTTCTATACAAATTGTAAACAGTCTTCTGCTCCCTGTATTTGACCCCTGCCACCTTCAGAATTTGAAAGAGAGTATTCCAATCAACATTGTCAAAAGCTTTCTCTGACTCTACAAATGCTAGAAATGTAAGTTTGCCTTTCCTTAATCTATCTTCTAAGATAAGTTGTAGAATCAGTATTGCCTCACATGTTCCAACATTTCTACAAAATCCAAACTGATCTTCCCCGATGGGAGCTTCTAAAAGTACTTACATTCATCTGTGAAGACTGAAGACAATATTTCATTGTCTTATTATCTATGGGTGATTGTATCAAATTGTTTAAAATGCGTGTTCTTGTTGTATTCCAAGATTATGAAATTTGTGTTGTCTTGGTAGTCTGGCATATCTACATCTGATTTTTCTGCATTTAAAAATAAAAAATTGAACATCATAACCTGGTCTTGCTATAATATCACTTTCAAATCTAATTTTCAGAATTCATGTGTTATCACAAATTAATCACAAGATATGTGAACATGGTTTTACAAAAGCCATTTTCATGCATGTGTAGAGCAACAATACTGCTTTAAATTCTGTTAATTTAATGTTTTGTTTATGTAAGTTTTCCCATCTTCTATATTGAAGACATCATTTCTTCAGTAAACATTTAAAGTTTTTGCTTAATAATGAATGACTGTGATTTTTTTCCCTGCTTGCTATTGTCGTCTTACATTTAGTGCAGTAATTGGTGATACTATATTTAATTTCCAAGCTTTTTATTGTATGTGGTACGTTTTGTGTTCTTGCAGCCACCCACATGACATTTTTACAGACCTTTACAGTGTCCTTGGAGTGTATCTGAACATTTAGCAACAAACCAGTTCATTAGTGTGCAACTCCTCCAGTATTTTGATGCAGTCAGTATTGATTCAGCTATCAAAAAGAAAGAAATGTCCACTTTATGTATCAATGGAGCTATCTCTGTTCACTCTCACTATTATAGATTCTCCTTGCTTGGTCATTTAGATATGTTCCATGACAAATTTTATGCTGTAGTGAGCATTTAAGAACTTCATTGTTTCTTTGATTATTAACTATAATTTCACTGAATTAGTAATTACTGTAATTATAAATATTCACTATTCCTTCCTTTCTCAGTAGGTCTTGCCCTCATTTTCTCTGTTTCATTTTTAAATTTACTATGTTATATTTCTGTTTCACCCAAAATCAAACTTTCATAATCTATATAACTTGACAAGGATTTCAGCTCCCGTACATTCACAGTACTCCATCTGATCCACTAAACAGGCAGTTCCTAGCAATTTGTTAGCTACACATTCCCAGACCTTGCTGTCCTTAGTTATCTGATTATCTTATGTAGATAACTAATTACTGCTACTGTATTCTCTAAAATAAATGAAATTTTTTCATCATCTGCATCTTGCTTATCAACATTATTGTCATCTCACACCTAAAGCTATAATGTTTTTGCAGGTTTCATGACACCTGTTGAGCTGGAAATGTATCAGTCAGTTCCAAGTGTTGAGTTTAATACATATTGGATACCATGTACCTGGTTTATCAGCCTGTTGAAGGAAACAAGGAGAACTGGCAGGATAAATGATGCTCAGGGTCTTAAAATAATAATGGAGGTAACTGATAGGTATTTTAACATCCCATTAAATAAATTGTTTACATATTTTAAGTAATTCTCTTCTTATCACAGGATACTAAAATGCTCTAATAGTATTATTATTAGATAATCAAACTCTCTCACAACTATCATTGTTTCAGGAGTTCAATGATTTCCGCTCTAAATGTGGGCTTCTATGGAGTTATGATTGGGTCAGCATACCACTTGTTTACACACAAGTAAGATAATATTTAAGAATCTTTATTTGATTATTTTATTCATAGCTGTTAGTTTTTCAGCAGCTGTAGCATATATCTGAATGTGTTCACAAAATGTAACTTTCACATAAGTTTCTTTTTTAACTATGATTAATCTTTTCATCTTTTTGTTCAGATTTAAAAATGGCAATATCTATCTTTCTCAGTGAAGAAAATACTGTCTTTAAAATCTTTGTTCTCTTATTGCTGAGTCTCAATAAGCATTGTCCAATACAACAAGTATTTATAGAAAAACATAGTAACAAAACTCAAAATCCATTATTATGTTTCTGATATTCACCTACAGGAGACCAAAATTAGTGGACATGATATCATGAGGAGTGGGATCAAGTCTGTCTAACAATAGATTGGTATGTAAAATAAGAGAAAGGTAACCATTCACCTACAGCAGGCCCATGTGCAGAGCAAATAACACATCACATCTCTTTTTCTACCTGAAGTAAGCACATTCACACACACACACACACACACACACACACACACACACACACACACACACACACACACACACACAATCGCACACAAGACTGATTATGGATACTAAATTGTTGAAAGCAGTTCCCTGAGCTGATAGGGGTGGGGAAGACAGATGAATGTAAGTAGGGGTAGCAGGAGAGAGGTCTTTGGACAGACTCCAAGACCACACAACAAGATGAGAAGAGTAGAGAGGATGTACCAGAAAAAGTTGCAGGAAATGAGAGGGAGGGCAAGGGGTAGAAGAAAGCAGTACCTGATCCTGATTTGGATGGAGATGGAGTTATGTGGACATAGCCCATGGCAATTGTGAGAGTCAAGAGAGACAATTCCCATCTGCATAGTGCAGATAAACTTGTGCTGGAAGTGAGTATCCACATGGCCTGCATACTGAAGCAACTGTTGAAGACATTTGTGTTGGGATATACAACATGTTTGACAACTGGCTGGTCAAGTTTGTGGTTTGCCACAATTTGGCAGTAGGGAACAGACAGTTGGTTAAGTGTCATGCTCGCACTGAATGCAGTAATTGCAGCACAGCTGATATATGACATGGTTGCTTTTTCATGTGGCCCTACCCTTTATTAGGTAGATAACATCCATGACTGGACTGCAGTTGGAGGAGGTGTGCTGGGTGTATGGGACAGGTGTTGCTCCTTGGCCAACCACAATAGAAAGACTCGGGGGTTGCAGGATTGGAACAGGGGTAGATAAGGATATTCTGTAGATTGGGTGAGTGGCAGAACGTACTTTGAGGAATGTGGGGAGTGTTCTGCTGCCCAACAAACCTACCTTTCATCTTGTTATGCAGCCACGGATCCATATCTCAAAAGACCTGCCTCTTCCCTGCTACCGCTCCTTGCATCTTCCCTCCCTCCTCCTCACCTCCATCAGCTCAGGCAACTGCTTTCAAGAACTGAGTATCAACCTTTTCCTTATTTTATGCACCATTCCATTATTATACAGCCAGAAGTTGAAAATAATGCTTCAGTTGTAAATTTCTTTTATTATCACAACCAGTTTCGGGATCTCATAAGCCTATCCTCAGATGTTGCACTGGAAATATCAAGAAGTGGTAGATAATTTTTACATGTCGCAACACATATAAAAAACAAAAAATTTCATAAAAAAGTTTAAAAAAACTTTTCAAAAACATTTCAAAACCGCCGGTCGGGCTAGGTGCTGTGAAACCTATGTCAATGTAAAAGTGACACCAGACAGTACTACGGATCGCTGCCTGGGTAGGGAAATATACAAATAACAGCAGGACACTTACACTGTGTTGTGGCCCTCTAGCACTGCCCTGGACATGTACTAGATGCAGTGTGCTCCCTATGAGTACAGAACAGGGAGAATTGGAACTGAACGAGGAAGCAAATTGGAAAATCAGAGTGGCAAAAGTACTGCCATCTACTGACAGAGAGAAGAATGCAGGGCCACTAGCACAGCCATTCAAAATTTGAATTAGTGGTTTACATTTAAAATGAAGAAAAAATATGTGACATAAGTTAAAACTGCATTGGCATAGTAAAGGAGCTTATGGAACAGGTCGTTACAGTGATGTGGTAAAAACTGAATGAAAGCTGTGGTATAAGATTATTATATAAACTGTAAAGCATAATGAAACTTTTCTTTTACATGAGTGAAAAACAAGTTCAAACAAGTTTGGAATTTAGGGGGGATATATAGTGGCATCATGGAACAACCCACCACAGTCATCAGTTAAAAAAAACCATACGCATGTGCCACTCCAATTTACAAGCTCTCATTACTGATCAACAGGAAAAGTAGTGAAACCTTACAGTCTAAGCTGTCAGAAAGTAATAGGCCAATTGACAGCTAGCAGCAATAGCACTAAAAGGACACATTAAAAGTGAGGTCAGTTTAAAACCTGCTAGCCACCAGTCGACAACAAATCGAGGCTTACATGAGATAAGACCCGAGAGGCATTTTACATAATGAAAGACAGGTAAATTTTTTAATTAGTGAGGGCACAGATAATGCCACAGTACTATAATGTGCCATAGTCATAGATAAAACGAAAAACATGCAAACTTTCATTAAGAGGGGTCAATTTTACAGCTATGTAAAATGAACTAGGTGGACCTTGTGGACCTCACTATAGGAAACATGCATTGAGGCTGGACGCTGCTTCAAACTAGAAAAGTTATTCAGCAGGACTGCATTCTTAAGTGCAGTTTGCTCATTCAAAGTGCCAGACGGATCATGGAAAATGCTGCAGATGATTTCTATTTCTTATAAAATGTTAAAAACAGGGCCCTTACATTGAATATGTAGACTGTTGCAATTTGTGTTTATATTTGAAATGGAGTAGTTATAATCCTTCAGGTGGTTGGTGAGAGCAGATTTGAAACTTTTCGTTTTTGAAGCAGCTCCTCATGTATTTTTTATGTTTTTGTTTTTTTTTGTTTTTTATTTCTTTTTTTTCTTCGTTTTAAGTGCAAACCACTAATTCAAATTGTGAACAGCTGGGCTAATGGCCCCTCGTTCTTCTCTCCATCAATAGATGGCAGCACTTTTACCACTCTGTTTCACCAATTTGCTTCCTCATTTGCTTCTGCTACTCTCTGTTCTGCACTCATAAGTAGCACACCACACCTAGTACATGACAAACGTGGCACTCTGGGGTCACAACACATTGTAAGTGTCCTGGTGTTATTTATATATTTCCCTACCCACATAGTCATCTGTGGTACTGTCTGGTGTCACTTTTGCATTCACATAGCTTCCACAGTACCTAGCCCGACCAGCGGTTTTGAAATGTTTTTAAAAGATTCTTAAAACTTTTTTATGAATTTTTTTGTTTTTTTTATGTGTTGTGATGTGCAAAAATTATCTTTCTATTTCCAGTATGACACCTGAGGATGGGCTTATGAGAGACTGAAACTGGTCGTGATAATAAAAGAAATTTACAACTGAAGTGGTATTTTCGACCTCTGGTATAATGCTCAGTTGTGGATGATCCTCCAACAGGATTGTTTGCATTATTATACAGATTTGAGTCTTTGCTCTTCATTATGTCATGTCCACTGATTTCTGTCTCTTGTAGGAGAGTATCAAAAATGTAAAAATCGATTCTCCATACAGATCATGCACCACTTTCTCCATCCTCCTCTTCCTCTCCCCTCCCAAAGTGAACATTATCTCTCTCTCTCTCTCTCTCTCTCTCTCTCTCTCTCTCTTCCCCTCTCACTCCCCCTCCCACCCCTCTCCTCTTCCCCCTTTTCTGCCCCTCTTCCTTCTCTCTTCTCTTCCTTTCCCTAGGTCTTTGTGTTTTTCAAATTATTTATGATTCTGGTATTTCTTCTTCAGTTCTTGGAAACAGGTATATAGAATTTCATAGTGAATTTTTTTCTATTAAAGTATTCATAGCCTTTGTTATTGGATTTGACATATCCATTGTCAGATTTCTGCATACATTTATGAAGTAGTCATTAAATCCTTCAGCTATAATTTCTGGGTTTCTCTGTAGTGAATTTTCCCATCTGATTTCCTTGGAGCTATTATTTTTATACATTGTCTTTCCTATATCTGTATTTATGATCATTCACACTGTGTTTTCCTTGCTGTCTCAGTTTTTTATATCCTGCTTAACATCCATTTTCCTGACATATTTTTTACTTTGGTGTAGATTTTTTTTATATTCCTTGTAGTGCCATTTTAAATGTGAGCAATTAGTTTTATATTTAATGATTCTGTGCAGTACTTTAAGCCTTTTGCTTGAAATCCTGGTTTCCCTTGTAATCTATTTGTTTTGTCTTACTTTACTTGTTACACATGTATTTTTGATATGGAAGCCTCCGTAATACCTTCACAATATTTGGTTATGAAGAAGCCAAACTGTATGCATTTCCTGTGTCACTTTGAATTTCAGCCCAGCTTTCTTTATCCAGATTGTGACTGAAGGTACTTATGTTACTGTAATGCACTTCTTGGCATTTAATATAGAGATTCTTGGGCTTCAAACTTTGTTCTACTGAGGTTACTTGTCTCTTGTCATCAGATAGATAGTTTTCAGTGACTGTTGCTTTATAGTTCTCTGCCTGTCTGTTGGTGACAATATAATCTATAATAGAAGCACTGTTTGTAGTAATTCTACACTGAAGAGTCAAAGAAACTGGTACACGTGCCTAACATCATGTAGGGGCCCCCCTGAGCACACAGAAATGCCACAGTACAATGTGGCATGGACTCGGCTGATATCTGAATTAGTGCTGGAGGGAATTGACACAATCCTGCAGGGCTGTCCATAAATGCATAAGAGTACGAGCAGTTCAGATCTTTGGAGCAGCATGTTGCAAGGCATTCCAGATATGTTCAATAATGTTCATGTCTGGGGAGTTTGGTGGCCAGCAGAAGTGTTCAAAATCAGAAGAATGTTTCTGGAGCCACTCTGTAGCAGTTCTGAATGTGTGGTGAATTGCATTGTTCTGCTGGAATTGCCCAAGTCTGTCCGAATGCACAATGGACAAGAGTGGATGCATGTGATCAGACAGGATGCTTACATATGTGTCACCTATCACAGTCATATCTATACATATCAGGGATCCCATATTGCTCCAACTGCACACACCCCACACCATTACAGAGCCTCCACAAGCTTGAGCAGTCCCCTGCTGACATGCAGGGTCCATGGAATCATGACATTGTCTCCATACCTGTACATGTCCATCTGCTCTATACAATTTGAAATGAGAATCATCTGACCAGGCAACATGTTTCCTGTCATCAACAGTCCAATGTCTGTGTTAATGGTGTAATAGGATGACAGGAGCGGCTGACGATGAGGTATCGAATATATTGCTTCCCCCTACTTATACCTCCCGAGGAGATCACGAATGTAAAATTAGATAGATCAGAGCACGCACGGAGGCTTTCAGACAGTCATTCTTCCCGCGAACCATACGCGACTGGAACAGGAAAGGGAGGTAATGACAGTGGCACGTAAAGTGCCCTCCGCCACACACCGTTGGGTGGCTTGCGGAGTATCAATGTAGACGTAGATGTAGACGTGGTCTGGGTTGTAGGGCATGGCTGGGTACTTCTACATCTACATTTATACTCTGTAAGCCACCCAACGGTGTGTGGCGGAGGGCACTTTACGTGCCACTGTCATTACCTCCCTTTTCTGTTCCAGTCGCGTATGGTTCGCGGGAAGAACGACTGTCTGAAAGCCTCCGTGCGTGCTCGAATCTCTCTAATTTTACATTCGTGATCTCCTCGGGAGGTATAAGTAGGGGGAAGCAATATATTCGATACCTCATCCAGAAACGCACCCTCTCGAAACCTGGCGAGCAAGCTACACCGTGATGCAGAGCGCCTCTCTTGCAGAGTCTGCCACTTGAGTTTGCTAAACATCTCCGTAACGCTATCACGGTAACCAAATAACCATGTGACAAAATGCGCCGCTCTTCTTTGGATCTTCTCTAACTCCCCCATCAACCCGATCTGGTACGGATCCCACACTGATGAGCAATACCCAAGTATAGGTCGAACGAGTGTTTTGTAAGCCACCTCCTTTGTTGATGGACCACATTTTCTAAGGACTCTCCCAATGAATCTCAACCTGGCACCCGCCTTACCAATAATTAATTTTATATGATCATTCCACTTCAAATCGTTCCGTACGCATACTCACAGATATTTTACAGAGGTAACTGCTACCAGTGTTCGTTCCGCTATCATATAATAAAGCATCCTTCTTTCTATGTATTCGCAATACATTACATTTCTCTCTGTTAAGGGTCAGTTGCCACTCCCTGCACCAAGTGCCTATGCGCTGCAGATCTTCCTGCATTTCGCTGCAATTTTCTAATGCTGCAACTTCTCTGTATACTACAGCATCATCCGCAAAAAGCCGCATGGAACTTCCGACACTATCTACTAGGTCATTTATATATATTGTGAAAAGCAATGGTCCCATAACACTTCCCTGTGGCACGCCAGAGGTTACTTTATCGTATGTAGACGTCTCTCCATTGATAACAACATGCTGTGTTCTGTTTGCTAAAAACTCTTCAATCGAGCCACACAGCTGGTCTGATATTCCGTAGGCTCTTACTTTGTTTATGAGGCGACAGTGTGGAACTGTATCGAACGCCCTCCGGAAGTCAAGGAACATGGCATGTATCTAATATTTTCTGGGTCTCATGAACAAATAAAGCGAGTTGGGTCTCACACGATCGCTGTTTCCGGAATCCATGTTGATTCCTACAGAGTAGATTCTGGGTTTCCAAAAACAACATGATACGCGAGCAAAATACATGTTCTAAAATTCTACAACAGATTGACGTCAGAGATATAGGTCTATAGTTTTGCGCATCTGCTCGACAACCCTTCTTGGAGACTGGGACTACCTGTGCTCTTTTCCAATCATTTGGAACCTTCCCTTCCTCTAGAGACTTGCGGCACACAGCTGTTAGAAGGGGGGCAAGTTCTTACGTGTACTCTGTGTAGAATCGAATTGGTATCCCGTCAGGTCCAGTGGACTTTCCTCTGTTGAGTGATTCCAGTTGCTTTTCTATTCCTTGGACACTTATTTCGATGTCAGCCATTTTTTCGTTTTTGCGAGGATTTAGAGAAGGAACTGCAGTGTGGTCTTCCTCTGTGAAACAGCTTTGGAAAAAGGTGTTTAGTATTTCAGCTTTACGCTCTGTTTCAATGCCATCATCATCCCGGAGTGTCTGGATATGCTGTTTCTAGCCACTTACTGATTTAACATAAGACCAGAACTTCCTAGGATTTTCTGTCAAGTCGGTACATAGAATTTTACTTTTGAATTCACTGAACGCTTCACACATAGCCCTCCTCATGCTAACTTCAACATCGTTTAGCTTCTGTTTGTCTGAAAGGTTTTGGCTGCATTTAAACTTGGAGTGAAGCTCTCTTTGCTTTCGCAGTAGTTTCCTAACTTTGTTGTTGAACCACGGTGGGTTTTTCCCATCCCTCACGGTTTTACTCAGCACGTACCTGACTAAACGCATTTTATGATTGCCTTGAACTTTTTCCATAAACACTAAACATTGTCAGTGTCGGAACAGAAATTTTCGTTTTGATCCGTTAGGTAGTCTGAAATCTGCCTTCTATTACTCTTGCTAAACAGATAAACCTTCCTCCCTTTTTTTATATTCCTATTAACTTCCATATTCAGGGATGCTGCAACGGCTTTATGATCACTGATTCCCCGTTCTGCACTTACAGAGTCGAAAAGTTCAGGTCTGTTTGTTATCAGTAGGTCCAAGATGTTATCTCCACGAGTCTGTTCTCTGTTTAATTGTTCGAGGTAATTTTCGGATAGTGCACTCAGTATAATGTCACTCGATGCTCTGTCCCTACCACCCATCCTAAACATCTGAGTGTCCCAGACTATATCTGGTAAATTGAAATCTCCACCTAAGACTACAACATGCTGAGAAAATTTATGTGAAATGTATTCCAAATTTTCTCTCAGTTGTTCTGCCACTAATGCTGCTGAGTCAGGAGGTTGGTAAAAGGAGCCAATTATTAACCTAGCTCAGTTGTTGAGTGTCACCTCCACCCATAATAATTCACAAGAACTATCCACTTCTACTTCACTACGGGATAAACTATTACTAACAGCGACAAACACGCCACCACCAGTTGCATGCAGTCTATCCTTTCTAAACACCGTCTGTGCCTTTGTAAAAATTTCGGCAGAATTTATCTCTGGCTTCAGCCAGCTTTCTGTACCTATAACGATTTCAGCTTTGGCGCTTTCTATCAGCGCTTCAAGTTCCGGTACTTTACCAATGCAGCTTCGACAGTTTACAATTATAATACCGATTGCTGCTTGGTCCCTGCATGTCTTGACTTTGCCCCGCACCCGTTGAGGCTGATGCCCTTTCTGTACTTGCCCAAGGCCATCTAACCTACAAAACCGCCCAGTCCATGCCACACAACCCCTGCTACCTGTGTAGCCACTTGCTGCGTGTAGTGGACTCCTGACCTATCCAGCGGAACCCGAAACCCCACCACCCTATGGCGCAAGTCGAGGAATCTGCAGCCCACACGGTCGCCGAACCGTCTCAGCCTCTGATTCAGACCCTCCACTCGGCTCTGTACCAAAGGTCCGCAGTCAGTCCTGTCAACGATGCTGCAGAGGGTGAGCTCTGCTTTCATCCCGCTAGTGAGACTGGTAGTCTTCACCAAATCAGATAGCCGCCGGAAGCCAGAGAGGATTTCCTCCGATCCATAGCGACACACATCATTGGTGCCGACATGAGCGACCACCTGCAGATGGGTGCACCCTGTACCCTTCATGGCATCCGGAAGGACCCTTTCCACATCTGGAATGACTTCCCCCGGTATGCACACGGAGTGCACATTGGTTTTCTTCCCCTCTCTTGCTGCCATATCCCTAAGGGACCCCATTATGCGCCTGACGTTGGAGCTCCCAACTACCAGTAAGCCCACCCTCTGCGACCGCCCGGATCTTGCAGACTGAGGGGCAACCTCTGGAACAGGTGGCTGTTTTTACCAATCTTCCTCTTTATTGTCGGTTCTGTCAATACATTTTCCGGTAGCTCAGCCCCACCACTCGTGTTGTGGTGGAGACATGCTGATGCACACAGCCCGGGGAACGTGACGCCGTGCTCGGTCAGTGGCTGCGCAGTCGGTAGGATGTTAGCAGCACGAGGCCCCGCCCAGCTCACACCCTGCAGACGCGACGGCTCGTGATGACGCCGGGAGTCACCAGTGCAGCAGTGAGCAACGCCCTCCACCAGCCAGTCCTCGGGGACAGCGACACTGATGACGATGATGTGACAGCGACCAAACACCTAATCAGTTGAACCAAATGCCAACGCCCACATCTGATGCCGTTAAATAGTGCAGGCCACTGCTGAATCCACCGGATACACGGTAACGTGTTTATTAGAAGGTTCTCGGTGAGTTGGCTAATGCCTGCATAATAATGCTGCATTCCGGCTGTTGATGGCAGGCTGCACATGTACACACATACCAACGCTCGTTCCAAAACTGTGTCACCTGCATAACATGCTGGCCAGCCTTTGTCCGCCGTCTGCCGTGAGGCTGGCACATCGCACACTGAAACACACTAAATCACAATTTTGCACCATATTTACTAAAAATAACCCCTGGTCCTCTACAATGGGCAAAGGTGAGGCATAAATCTTTGTGTTGTGCAGTGATCAAGGATACACGATTGGGCTTTTGGCTCCAAAAACTCATATCAGTGATGTTTTGTTGAATAGTTTGCACGCTGATATTTGTTGATGGCCCAGCATTGAAATCTACAGCAATTTGCAGAAGGGTTGCACTTCTGTCACACTGAATGATTCTCTTCAGTCGTCATTGGCCCTGTTCTTGCGGGATCTTTTTAAAGATTTGATGTTTTACCAAATTCCTGATATTTACAACACATCTGTGAAATGGTCATGTGGAAAAATCCCCACTTCATCGCTACGTCAGAGGTGCTGTGTCCCATTGCCTGTGCACTGACTGTAACACCAAGTTCAAATTCACTTTAATCTTGATAACCTGTCATTGTAGCAACAGTAACTGATCTACAGCTGCACCAGACACTTGTTGTCTTACATTGGCATTGACGACTGCAGCGCCATATTCTGCCTGTTTACATATCTATGTATTTCAATATACATGCCTGTACCAGTTTCTTTGGTGCTTCAGTGTAGTATAGTCATAGACTGTGTTATGTAAATTGTATTAGGTCAGAAGTGAGTATAGATCCTCTTCCAGTTTACATATCTTACTATAATCAATGTTAAAGTCACCAAATTGTACAATTTTGCTTTGTCCTTTGCAATTGCTAGCCTATTTTAACACAGTATCCAGTTTTCTTAAAAAGGACTTGGGACTTCTGTCAGGTGAATGGTAAACATTGATTATGATATATTTTGTATTTTCAATTACAATTTCATGTGTTGGACACTCATAACTTTTTTCAGCACTGAATTTTATGAGATCAACCCTAGTCTTTATCAAGTTTGTAAGCCATTTTTTTCACATGTATACAGCTGCCACCATTTCTATGATCTGACCTACAAAAGTGTGATGCTAGGTTGTCCAGAGTTGTTTCTTGTTCATGAAGCCAGTGTTCAGTAAATGACACCACTAATGTGGTAACACCATCACTGAACCATACTACTACATTTACAAGCTTACATCTTAGGGACTGAATATTCTGATGCATGATTGGTAGATCCTTTATACTGGTTTTCACATTACCAATTACCCACTTTAGGTTTTGCCTAAAAAAGGGTTTTCTTGGCTTCTTGCATGGCACCTCTTGAGATATGCCTCTTTTCTTAATGTTTCCTCTCTTTTCATCAAGATTGCATTGTTCAGATTTATTAGTTGCAGTGTTTTGATTCTTTTCATGGAGTTAGGATTTGTGATCTTTCTGTGTTGACTGAGCTTTGTCATATATTTCATTATTTGCACAGACCTGGAAAAAATCTTCTTACCTAGCTTGCTGATATGCAACCCATCTAGGTTAAAATGGAACCTCATTTGTCTCTCAGTTTCAATATTAAGAGCTATTCTACACATGTTGAAATTGGAGTTATCCACAGAGGAGACAAGAATTACTATATATGTACAGTGTCCAGTCACATTCATGTGACCACATGTCAGAAACCTGAATTACCATCTTTTGCTGTGTGGACCACAGTGAGGCATGCAGGAAGGGAGACAGTGAGGATTTTGAAGGTACTGGAAAGAATGTGGAGCCAGGATTGCTCTGGCGCCATGGCCAGCAGTGCTAGGTTTTTCAGTAGAGGATCCACGGCCCGAACATCCTGATTGAGGTGGTCCCACAGATTCTCAATGTGGCTTAAATCCAGGGAGCCTGGTGGCCAGGGGAGTACAGTAAACTCATCCTAGTGCTCCTTGAACCATGGATGTACACTGCAAGCTGTGTGACATGTTGCATTGTCCTTTCTATAGATGCCAACATGCCAAAGAAAAACAAAGTGCCTGTAGGGGTGGACACGGTGCACAAGCATACGCACATACTTGTGTTGATCCATTGTGCCTGCCACAATGATGAGATAAGGGAATATCAGCAAAAAATGTCCTAGACCATAAATGTATGAAGGGTGTTTGCTTTCAGATGTTTCACACCATACACACCAATGGCCATCTGTCCAATGGAGCATAATATGTGACTCATCTGAAAAGGCCACCTGTTGCCACTTAGTGGACGCCCAGTTATGATATTGACATGTCATTTTTAGCCTTTGTCATTGATGAACAGCAGTTAGAATGGGCGCAAGAACTAGGCACCTGCTGTGAGGCCAATATGCAACAACATTCACTGAGCAGTAATCGAGGTGACACTATTGGCAGGCCCTTGGTCTAGCTGGACAGTTAGTTGCTCTACAGTTGCATGTCTGTTCTCCCATACATATCTCCATAGCTGTTGTTCACACATCATCTATAACCTGTGGTACACCACAGTTGCCTCAGTGCCAGTTTTGGATAGCACCTTTCTGCCACGCATGGTATACTTTAACAATAGTGGCACATGAACAGTTTACAGACTTAGCCATTTCAGAAATACTTCCACCCATGGCCTGAAAGCCAAACACCATGCCTTTTTTATGTCAGATAAATCATTCTATTTCTGCATTACAACAAGGAGTGCACTGTTTTCCATGATTCCCTGACACACCACATATCCCCTCCACTGCAAGTGCTGCCACCTGCTGTCTGTGAGTGGTTATTGCACACTGACATCCAACATAGGTGTTTGTCACATTAATGTTACTGGACCATGTATGTATTACAGTCAGGAATGGTGTAAGAACAAGTGGATGATCCCAGCTTGCTCTGTTACATAATGTCAATGTAATTTGATACGCATACACACCATTGGTGGATATGCGAATATTCAGATTCGCAGTTCTCTGTGACCAGAAGAATGACCACCACAGTACATTAGTGTTGTTCATGTTTAGTGCTGTTGTCAGGTCTTGTAGGGTATATAAGGGTAATATGCAAGACAGAGATTACTGCTAATACATCATACATGAGTTAGTATGAACAAAAAGCTAAGTGCGTTGTATGTGATAGAGGCGGGACGGGGACAGCAAAAAATAGAAAAAAAAATTGTTCAAATGGCTCTGAACACTATAGGACTTAATTGCTGTGGTCATCAGTCCCCTAGAACTTAGAACTACTTAAACCTAACTAACCTAAGGACATCACACACATCCATGCCCGAGGCAGGATTCGAACCTGCGACCGTAGCAGTCGCGCGGTTCCAGACTGTAGCACCTAGAACCGCTTGGCCAGCATGGCTGGCCAAAAAATAGACAGGTCAGAAAATGAAGATGTAGAATCCTAAATGGGAGTGAAGCAAGGAATTGTTATCATGAAAAAAATGCTGAGACTGAAGATATCAATGTAAATTAAGACCAGGTGCGTGGCAAGAACCAAGGACATGTTCTAGTGCCAATTCTCACCTGTGGAGTCCTGAGAAACTGGTGTCATGGGAAAGAATCCCCCCTTACTTCCACACCATATTTTTCAAACCACAAACACCCTCCACAGAAGTAGTAGAGACAGGTTCTACAACCAGCTCACAAAACTCATTTCACTCAGGAATTTCTGCCTTTTTATAGTTAACCTCACCCATATTACTGGAGTACGTACCCCCTGGTATATCCCCACCTACAAAAACACTAGATCCAGGTTCTATTGCCTCCACATCATTATCTCCATCCACAAAGGCACTATGCCTCTATACTATCAACATTGACTTCCACTGAAACTTATTCAGTTGCACCCAAATCAATATTATTTCTGTTACCAATCACACACTCATTTTCAACATCACATTCATCTTCTCATTTTGTACAGCTGGTCCTGATTCATTAAAAACAGATGTCAGACCAATACAATTTTTTTCAACACTCACAACACTGTCAACTTCTTCATAAAATAAACCCTCAATGTTACTTTCTCCCTTCTGACTCCTTGATTCTCTACCAATTTTTTTCCTATTTGCATTCCTCTTGTCATGCTGCATAGACCAACCTTCAAACAAACTTTAATTACCCAAAAACTGCATCCTTTCCACAAATTCTTTCTTCCCTTGTCTCTTTACTTATATTACTGTTATTATTACTCCTGAAAAACCTCTGCTGTTTTGCCTATATTTATATTCCTGTCTGTTGGTCCTATTTCTTGTATTATTTCCTGTTCCAAACTGGACCTTATTTGAAACGACTATTAGTTTTCTGAAATCTGTCCCTGTTGGCTCTAATATTCTGTACCCCCCTCCTAGTTCCATTTTTTTGCACTGGTCTTGGTTCATTTCTGTGATTATTCCCCATGAACCCCTTTGGTTCCCATTTTCACCATTCAGCCTCCCCTCGTTCTCTCCTCAGTTCTCATCCAGGTTACTATCTCTACTTTGATCCTATTACACTACTGGCCATTAAAATTGCTACACCAAGAAGAAATGCAGATGATAAATGGGTATTCATTGGACCAATACATTATACTAGAACTGACATGTGATTACATTTTCACACAATTTGGGTGCATAGATCCTGAGAAATCAGTACCCAGAATAACCACCTCTGGCCATAATAATGGCCTCGATATGCCTGGGCATTGAGTCATACAGAGCTTGGATGGTGTGTACAGGTATAGCTGCCCATGTAGCTTCAACACGATACCACAGTTCATCAAGAGTAGTGACTGGCATATTGTGATGAGCCAGTTGTTCGGCCACTATTGACCACACGTTTTCAGTTGGTGAGAGACCTGGAGAATGTGCTGGCCAGGGCAGCAGTCAAACGTTTTCTGTATCCAGAAAGTCCCGTACAGGACCTGGAACATGTAGTCGTGCATTATCCTGCTGAAATGTAGGGTTTTACAGGGATCAAATGAAGGGTAGAGCCACGGGTCGTAACACATCTGAAATGTAATGTCCACTGTTCAAAGTGCCGTCAATGCGAACAAGAGGTGACCGAGACGTGTAACCAATGGCTCCCCATACCATCACACTGGGTGATACACCAGTATGGTGATGACAAATACATGCTTCCAATGTGCGTTCACCGTGATGTCACCAAACACAGATGCAACCATCATGATGCTGTAAACAGAACCTGGATTCACCCAAAAAAATGACGTTTTGCCATTTGTGCCACTTGCAGGTTTGTCACTGAGTACACCATCGCAGGCGCTCCTATCTGTGATGCAGCATCAAGGGTAACCACAGCCGTGGTCTCTGAGCTGATAGTCCATGCTGCTACAAACGTCATCGAACTGTTCGTGCAGATGGTTGTTGTCTTGCAAACGTCCCCATCTGTTGACTCAGGGATCGAGATGTGGCTGCTCGATCCATTACAGCCATTCAGATAAAATGCCTGTAATCTTGACTGCTAGTGATACGAGGCCATTGGGATCCAGGACGGCGTTCCGTATTACCCTCCTGAACCCACCAATTCCATATTCTGCTAACAGTCATTGGATCTTGACCGACGCGAGCAGCAATGTTGTGATACGATAAACTGCAATCGTGATAGGCTACAATCCAACCTTTATCAAAGTTGTAAACATGATGGTACGCATTTCTCCCCCTTACATGAGGCATCACAACAACGTTTCACCAGGCAATGCCGGTCAACTGCTGTTTGTGTATGAGAAATCTGTTGGAAACTTTCCTCATGTCAGCATGTTGTAGGTGTCACCACAGGCACCAACCTTGTGTGAATGCTCTGAAAAGCTAATAATTTGCATATCACAGCATCTTCTTCCTGTCAGTTAAATTTTGCGTCTGTAGCACCTCATCTTCATGGTGTAGCAATGTTAATGGTCAGTAATGTAGTTACCACCCCAATCCCTATTATTCCTATCCTCATTATGATTCCTCTGATTGCTTCCTCAGTTATTCCCCCAATAATTTGGATTGTAGCACATTATCTGACCCATTCTTTCAATGAAATCTAAAATTTTTTTAATGGCATCAGTAGCACAATTTATCAACTCCCACTGCAGTCTTTCTGGCAACCTCCTTCATAAAGTGGCAATTTCAGTAAGTACCTCTCTTGAGGATTGGCAAGAGAGCCAACCCGGGTTTGGGAGGAAGCCGAAAGATACGCATTTTAGCTCACGCAGACTGGCGTGAGGTCTGGAACAGGACAAGGAAATTAGACTGTCGCAAAAAAGGACGTAGTTGTGGAATACTTAACTTTAATCCATAAATTGTGAACGTCGCTCTTGACGGTACATGTTTTACAGCATCAATAGTAACTGGTAATGGCGCCTTACTAGGTCGTAGCAAATGACGTAGCTGAAGGCTGTGCTAACTATCGTCTCGGCAAATGAGAGTGTATTTTGTCAGCGAACCATCACTAGCAAAGTCGGCTGTACAACTGGGGCGAGTGCTAGTAAGTCTCTCTAGACCTGCCGTGTGGCGGCGCTCGGTCTGCAATCACTGATAGTGGCGACACGAGGGTCCGACGTATACTAACGGACCGCGGCCGATTTTAAGGCTACCACCTAGCAAATGTGGTGTCTGGAGGTGACACCACATTCCTCCCCCGCAAGTCGGCGGACGGTTGTGGCATAAGGCTTCCGCCCGCCGTGGGGAGGACCCCATGTTGACGTATGCGACGAGGTGGGGAGCCTAAAAACAGGCGAGGCTGTGCCACCCGCACCCTGCCATTCGGACCGAGGGGAGCTAGGAAACGCCTGAAAACCTGCTCCAGGGTGCACGCCAACATGCGGTGTATGCGCCCCTAGAGAAACAGGAGGGGCCGAAGGGCCGACCTTCATCGGGCCGGGGCACCCGACGGGCGAAGAAGACATATGGTCCGGAGCGGGCAAGAGTTCCATGGCGGAGGACAACTGGTCATGGGATGCGATCGGTGGCGCGTGACCCAGGGAGGCGCCCGGCGGTTGCAGCGACGCGTCCACTGCAGGCGTCGCCGGCGGGAGAACAGGCGGCGGCGGCGGCGGCGCGTCCCCATGGGGCAAAATGCAAGGCAGCGTCGGTAACACCTGGGGCTGAGGCGAGCCAGTAGATGGGTCCCCAGGGCGCTGACCAGACGGCACTGTCGCTGAAAGCAGACGGGGAGCGGCAGATCCCGTGCGACGACAGAGGCGCAGCTGATTGAGATGCCGACTCACCAGAGGCCCCCAAAACCAGATACATAGCGCTGCCGAGGCAGCGAAGAATGCGCCCTTCGAGCCAACGCCATGAACCTCGATAGTTGCGGTAGTAGACAACGTCGCCTGGGGCAAAAGCAGGTGTCTGCCACTGCACAGGAACCTGATGCGGCGGATGTAGCAAAGACATCAAGGTGCGATGAGGGCGGCCGTGGAGCAACTCAGCCGGTGAGCGACCATCTCGGGGCTGAGAGCGATACGATGACAAAAAGAGCAATAACGCGTCCTCCCGAGAATGCGACTTTTTCAACTTCAACATCTGTGACTTGAAAGTCCTGACCAATCGTTCAGCGGCACCGTTTGACTGTGGCGAAAACGGCGCGGACGTCAGATGTTGAATACCATTGGCCTTGCAGAATGGCTAAAATTCTGCGGACATGAATTGTGGGCCATTGTCGGAAACAATAGTCTGTGGAAGACCTTCAATGCAAAAGATAGCAGATAACGCTTGGATGGTGGCAGATGACGTCGTGGAAGACATCCGGACAACAAAAGGAAAATTACTGAATGAATCTACCACAACCAACCATCGAGCATTCCAGAATGGACCAGCAAAATCGATGTGTAAGCGTTGCCAAGGGGAAGTGGCTTTTGGCCATGCAAAGAATTTCCGCGGTGGTGCTGATTGTTGTTCGGCACACACCATGCAAGAAGAGCACATATTCGTAATCGCGGCATCGATTCCGAACCAAGTACAGTGCTGACGAGCAAGTTGTTTCGTTCTCACTATACCCCAATGTCCTTGGTGGAGAAGCTGTAAGACAGAGGACTGTAACGAACGTGGGACCACGACCCTGGACTGATCATTATCAGAACGCAACAGCAAAACACCACGTCGTACATAAAGTCTCTCCTTGTGAGCAAAAAATCGGCGAACCAACGGATCCCCGATCTGTGACTTTGACAAGGGCCATTGCGTAGCAACAAAATGCAGAACGGTAGCAAGGACAGGGTCGGCAGCTGTGGCTGTAGCTACACGACGAAAATCAATCGGAAACGATTCAACCACGTCATCGGTTTCCGAATCAATGAACATGCAAGCAAGTTCGGAGGAATCGAATGCTCTATCCTCAGCAACAGGCAAACGGGACAACGCATCGGCGTTTCCGTGCTTAGCAGTGGACCGATACAAGATATCGTAGCGGTACTGCGAGAGGAAAATAGACTAGCGAATGAATTTCTGCACTGTATGTGGAGGTGCAGGCTTGGTCGGATGAAAAAGTGATGTCAAAGGTTTGTGGTCTGTGATGATGGTAAAGTGACGACCATACAAGAAATCATTAAACTTTGTAACGCCAAATACAAGAGCCAATGCTTCTTTCTCGATCTGAGAATAATTTCTTTGCGCAGACGAAAGCAATTTGGACGCAAAGGCAATAGGGCGATCGTGCAAACCATCTTTGTGCGCAAGCACAGCACCGATCCCGAAATCCGATGCATCCACCATCAACAAAAGGGGCTTCCGGGGATCGAATGGCGTAAGGCAAGTATTGGAAATCAACGCCGATTTCAACTGGCGAAAGGCGCGTTCGCATTCCGTCGTCCAGACAAACGGAACACCATTACGGCGTAAGCGATCAAGCGGAGCTGAAATAGAAGAGGCGTTTGGGATATAACGGTTATAATAATTAATTTTTCCCAGCACACTCTGTAGCTGCTTCAAATTCTGCGGCGAAGGCAAGTCTTGTATGGCACGGAGGTGCTCTGGACTGGGATGTATGCCTTGGGCATTGAGTACATGTCCCAGATAGGGTAAGTCACGAGCAAAAAACACACATTTGTCCTTCCACAAGCGAAGACCATTTTGTCGCAAGACCTGAAATAATGTTCTGAGATTGGCTAAATGTTCTTCTTCCGACTGTCCGGAGATCACAATATCGTCCAGATAGTTTGCTGCAGTAGGGACCGACGCACAAACAGTTTGTAGATATTGCTGAAACAATGCAGGGGCGGATGCACACCCGAACGGCAGTCGTTTGAATCGATAGAAACCAAGATGCTTGTTAACCACCAAAACGCGCGGGGATTCTTCGTCCACCGGTATTTGCAAGTACGCATCTGCGAGGTCCAACTTCAAAAAATATTTACCCAGGCACAGTTTGTCAAAAAGATCTTCCGGGTGGGGTAAAGGAAAAGTTGCAGTCACTAGTTGTGGATTCACTGTTGCCTTGAAGTCCACACAAAGTCTCAATTTTCCGGTAGGTTTTTGCAAAATTACTAAGGGTGATGCCCAGAGAGAAGCCTGCACACGTTCAATTACACCTTGTGATTCCAAAACGTGTAACGTTTTTGCAACCTCATCACGCAATGCGTGGGGAACATTGCGCGCTCTGAAAAATTTCGGTTGTGCGTTTACTTTCAGTTCCTAATGTGCTTTATAGTTCGTAGCGCAACCGAGGCACGGTGCAAAACTGTCTGCAAATTCTTCACATAGACGAGAAACACTATCTGAAGGCACAGTCTGGTTCACTGATAGGACCTGATTTACTATAGACAAGTTAAACAACTGAAATAAATCGAAACCAAACAAGTTCACTGCAGCAGAAGAACGAAGGACGTAAAATGACACAAGTTTTGTATGTTGCAAGAAGGCTGCTCTGTCCTAACACAGGGATATGCTGACCAGAATAGCTAGTAAGCCTAACATTTGCGGCACACAACGGAGGTGTGCCCAGCTGTTTGTACGTCTCTTGATTGATCAGTGAAACTGCAGCTCCGGTATCGAGCTGGAATGGTATCACTGTGCCATTAATGTCCAAGTCCACAAAAAGTTTATTGTCCTGCTGATGAAAAGAGCGACTGTCTCGTGCAACGTGAACTGACACTGGTACAAAATCACTTGCGACTTGACTAGAGTTCCAGCGATGTCGACACACACTGTTTGTGGGACGAACACAGTCACTGTTAGAGAGAGTGGCACTGAGCGGAGTGGCATGAACTATATGAATTTCCATGGGCGAAGTGTCGTGGGCCTGAGTATCCTTGTTTCCATTCCGATTCCGGCGTGAAGCAAAGGGCCTGGAATGGTTTTGAGCTTCCGATCTGAGCTTTTTCTGGCAAACACTTTGAATATGTCCTTTTTTATTACAGAAAAAGCAAAGAGCTTGGCATGACGGGCAATTCTCATGCGAATGTCTAGTAGCACACCGTGGGCATGATTTTAGCACTGCATTTGCTTGCCGGCATGGTACACGTGGCTGAGAGCCAGGCAGCTTTGGCGCGGCCGGGCGCGAGGACTGTTTACTGTTCCGTACAGCTCGCCTGGCGGGCCGGTTAACCTGACACACGGGTGGCGAAGTTTCAAATGATTCCTGAGCAAAGTCAAGTGAGTCCTGCAGATCCAATATGTCCATCACTTGTTGAAGGGAGGTATTGACTAGTTTCAAAATCTGTTCCCTTATACAAACATCAGAAACATTCTGTGCAATTGCATCACGTACCATAGTATCTGAATAACGGAGTCCACAGTGACACTCAGAAGCACAATCCCTAGTAAGGCCTTGCAAAGTTGCAACCCACTCTCGATTAGTCTGACGGGCCGTACGTTTTGTATGAAAGAAGGTATACCGTTTGGCAACTACATTGACTGATTCTTTGAAATATACATCTAATGCAGATAAAATTTCGTCGTAGGACAGAGTTGCGATGTCGCGTTGGGGAAGTAATTTGACTATCACATGGTACGTTTGCACCCCAATGGAGGAAAGAGGAAAGGAGAAAAAGCTGCCGCTCATTACCTTGAATTCTGTAGGCGGCGAGATGGAATCCAAACTGGCGTGACCACTCCGTCCAGCTTTCCAGTGCAGCATCAAAAGGACGAAAAGGTGGTGCAACTGCGTTTTGTGGCTGCTTTAGCGGTGGAGCGGCGGCTGCCGCATCGTTTTGCATTGCACGTTGACCCTGGACGAGCTGTCCAAGGGCATCCAGTAAGGCCTGCGTCTGCTGATTCTGTAAGCGATAAAATACGAACAGTACATCTGGAGATTGTGGCGAAGCCAGTACACAAGTAAATCAGGGCAGTATAGTTACGAATGTGGCGTGGCCTCGTCGCCAAATGTTGTGGATTGGCAAGAGAGCCAACCCGGGTTTGAGAGGAAGCTGAAAGGCACGCGTTTTAGCTCACGCAGGCTGGCGTGAGGTCTGGAACAGGAGAAGGAAATTAGACTGTCGCAAAAAAGGATGTAGCAGTGGAATACTTAACTTTAATCCATAAATGGTGAACATCGCTCTTGATGGTACATGTTTTACAGCATCAATAGTAACTGGTAATGGCGCCTTGCTAGGTCGTAGCAAATGACGTAGCTGAAGGCTGTGCTAACTATCGTCTCGGCAAATGAGAGCGTATTTTGTCAGTGAACCATCGCTAGCAAGGTCGGCTGTACAACTGGGGCGAGTGCTAGGAAGTCTCTCTAGACCTGCCGTGTGGCAGCGCTCAGTCTGCAATCACTGATAGTGGCGACACGCGGGTCCGACGTATACTAACGGACCGCGGCCAATTTAAAGGCTACCACCTAGCAAGTGTGGTGTCTGGCGGTGACACCACAACCTCCATTGGGCCATTCATAAAATCATTCTGCAACCTACTGTGCTTAGCTAGGCTCCAATATCTTTTTGAAAACAATTTTTCAAATACATCATTTGAAGTAAACTGCTTCGAACTTTGACTTGCCTATGTATGGACAGAGTCTTCTAGCAATCCCTTCACAAAGTTAACGTTACATTCGTCAGATATACTAGGAATGAACAGTCTTCTCAAACTGTAAGAAAATTCACAGCATGGTACCTACTCTCACCTAAAAACATTTTACCACTAGGTTCCTCAATTACAGACCACACAAAATTGCTAGAAACACTGCATAATTTTAGGGTACTTAACCAATTATTAAACTGTTAAATTACAACATTATTCACAGCAGACTGCTGTTCCATCCCTTTTCTTAGATTACCTGCTGTGCTTTTCAATTCACCTATCAACAAAGTTTTAATTTTATCATCACTGGCTCTGATCTTTTAATCTTTTTCTTCATCTGATAGAGCCTGCCTCATCTCCTCATTCCTGACAATTAATTCCCTGTGCCAATCTCATCCGTCAGTCCTGTCTCAACAGTGTCAGTTCTTGTAAGGTGATTCTGCTTCACAGTCCCAAATTTTGCAGTTCACTCTTCCAATAGACCCAATTTTATTATTTAAGTTCCCCACAGAGCTTCCTAAGCCTGTGTTTGAGTCTATTAATTTGTATTTAATCCAGAAGGCTTCAACAGTTCATCTGCTCTAATATTCTCCTTGGTTCACATCACAAAACAGCCATGTCCTACGCTCATATGAAACCTATTACAAACTAATGTTATACTCAAATTTATTATCACAGAGCACTGCTCAGTCTTCCACTCTACACGTATGGCTCATTCCATACAAGGACCATGACAAACTGAAAATTGTTCACTTCTAGCTCCATACTAATACCATAAGAGACAAACTGCTACTGACTAAATGTTCTGGCTCGATAGGCTGCCGTTCTTCAAATGTTGTGGTGTGTGCACTTAACTGGCATCCCCTCCAAGCCAAAATTCTTTGCCATATCAGAGGTCCATAGATGTCAATCTTAACCAGGATGTGATTGTATATAATGTTTTAAAATATTAATTTCTTTGGCATATTTCTATACATTTCTATTGCTACAGGTGTAAGTAAAAACTAAACACAATTAAAATACAACTTTACAACCATTACATGACTTGAAAATTACATTAAACATTTTGTGCAAAAACTTTCATAAAGAAAAAACAAGGAAAAAATAAATACAAGCAGGTATATGTATATGTATGTTTAGGGTTGATGCATTACATGTTTAGTTGCAAAGACAAGTCATCCCTGTAACTAGAACTCACAGCAGTTAGAACTGCAAAAGGCAGCTGATTAAACCATACATGTCATTTTATTTATTTATTTATCCATCCATAGACAATAAGGATTGTATGGATGTTGTCAACATAAGTATATACAATAGGTACACAAATTTATAATTATCACAATCACAATTCATGAATATTGTAACCTAAAGATACATTGTTAAAGCACATAATAACACAGTTGATAATTTTTACATATAACTATATATTTACATCATTCCAAGTAATCCTTTACAGTAAAAAAAAACTTTTCCAAGAGATATTTTTTTAGCAATTTCCTGTCATTATCTATTTCACTTATGTCTTTGATCTATTGTGAAAAAATGTTGTACAATTTAATTCCATTATATAACATGCTATTTTGAGTTTTTGATTTCTTTTTCCTGTAGAGGTGTAGGTGTTATCTGTGTCTGGTTGCATGTGCATGTATGGAACTGTTTATAGGGAATTGGTCAATGTGTTTTTTTATGTATATTACTGTCTTCAAAATGTATTCACATGGAACTGTCAATATACCCAAAGATTTGAATAACTCTGTGCAGTGGGATCTATTGCTACTTTTCATTCTGATTCTTACAGCCCTTTTTTGCGACTTATATATTGTTTGTCTGTTCTGCTCTGTTGATCCCCAGAAGGATATGCCATAACTAATTATAGGGTGGACATACAAAAAATATGCAGTCATAGTGCTGCATCCAAAACTTCAGTTTCTGTATTTTGTGTTTGAAGGTAACACTATCAAGAATAACCTCACTATGTAACACTTGTTGATTACGCATGTATCTCAATTTCTGAACATGGTGAAGCATTTGGTCTTTCAGTTGCTCATATTTACACAAAGCACGTGTGTCATGAGTAATGTCAATCTCATTATCCAAAGCACAATGTTGTCACATACATCATAGGCAATAAATGAAACTTCCAGTATTTTAAACCACAAGTCTGGCTTTTGCAGCATATATGGCAGAATTATGATTTTGCTATCTGGTGTGGAAGACTCATTGTAGCTAACCAGCAGAATATTTGAGGTCTGTAGGTGTCTGTTGATCTTGATGAACAGCACTGTCTTGAAGAACAGGATTAGTAGTCTCACTGTCTGAATCATTCAGTAAGTATTCCAGTGAGACTGCATCTGTTGGAACTGGTGTTGTAATTTCACACTTGACATGCTTCTCATCGTCCATAGCTTTCAGTGTGCCACCATTTGTGAGAAAAGTAATCCACAGTAGAAACAGTATGTATCTGCTAATAGTAAAATATCACAATTTATTATTGCTCATTTTCAAATGCATAAAACGAGACAATACCGAGAATCAACTGCATAGAAGTGACACAAAAGGTGAGAAGACAGAAAAAAATACAAAATATATTATATACTTCGCTCTTTCAGTGATTTTTCCTTACTTATCGATTAATTCTGTCACAACAGTCATATAAAATTTGTTTCTTGACCAAATTCTTTAAAGAAATATTTGACATACTTCTAACTGCAAACCTTGTTCCCTACTACCTCACAGTATTTTACTCAGGCAGCTGTATAAATTGATAATATAACTGTGTATTTTTGTCTGGGTGTAAATATTTACTTTCCTGAGTGACCTGTTGTGAGTACTTAATCAAATGGTTGTTATATTATTAGCTCTTTATGGAAAGACACTTAAATTGTTTGTGCATGCTTTACTGTTTACAAAAGCCTGAAAACAGTTTTTTTTTTTTGTGGTCAAGAAGTGATGGAGAACTTACTGTCCATAATTTCCAGCCTGCAAGTCCATGTTACCCTTTGCCCTCACTCAAATAAAATGTTCTTACTTGCTATTTACTCAGTAGGATCAGGAACTATGACTGTAAATAAAAGTTCAGGGTTTTAACTGATATATTCTGTAAAAGTTCACATCCACAACATATAATAGTATCCTTAATAATAATAATAATAATAATAATAATAATAATATCTTTATCTGAAACAATACTATTAATGGCTCAGAGGCGATCTCTATTGGAAGTTCCAAATAAAATAGTCCATCACCCTGACTTCTAATCACCAGAAGTTAACTGCTCACCTTAAAATTGGAAACTGGTTTTGTCAACATGATGGGTAGCACACTAACAGTTACTTCCATGAAGTCTAATTGGTCCAGGATGGTATGTGGCCTTGCAAGATCACTTCCTACTTTTACCGAAAATGCATTCAAGTCTGCCCAGCTCTGATGTCATCTGAGGCACTGTTCACACAGGCATTTAACTGACACAAACAGATTGATATCTTGGTGTACGGTGTCTCTTCCCACTTTCTGGTTAGGTGGTCCTGTGGTGGTACCATTTATTTACTTTAAACTTTGGGGGTCAGGATTCTATGTTGTAGTGTTCGGCAATCCGCCATCCTTGGTGGGATACTGTGCATTGTGAGAAGGCTTTGTTTTGTTGCACCTTTCTTAAGTGGTCTTCTTTTTGCAGTGGCTGTCGTCATAACTAGGTTGTCTCCAATGCTGGGCATTTAACTCGGTGGTGGTAGTGCTGGTTTAGTTTTGTTTCTATAGGTGAGACATATCTGAGTAGTCTGGCTGCTGCTCCGGAACTTTCCTGACAATTTTTGTACTCTAACAAAATGTTTATTGCCTAATCGAATGTGTGATATATCCAGTGTCATTGTGGTGCATTTATTTTGTCCTAGTTTCAGTTGTGGGTTTTTGCTTTAGACTGAGGAATAATGGGTAAAATTGTCCTAAGTTTTCATGTCTATTATTGTGATGGTTCTTCAGTAATGGAGGGAGAGACTTTCTGTTCATGATGAGTTTTAGGTTTTTGGGTGCCTACTTCTGTTAGATGCTGGCAGCTGTCTCTTACATTATCTATGTTGTGGAACATTTTTGTTGTTAGTATCCTGATTGTAATCAAGTATGTCCATTTCCAATTGACCACTTTGTTCTGCACCACCTGTAGTTCATATCTTCTTGTATGGTATGCAGCTGCCTATCATGAACATTCATAGGTCATGGTGGGCAGCACAGCTGTTTTGTAGAGGATTTTCTTCATTTTTATTTTCATATTTTTGCTACTGAATAGTGGATAGATGACCTCGTCTAGGTTTAGGGCCTTCATTGTCTTTTCACTGATGTGGTGCCTCTCTGGTTGTATTTATACAGGGGCACAGTGGACTGCCAAATGGAATATATGCTATCAACCACCCTAAGTTCAGGTAGCAGTATCTAAATGGCACCTTTCTTGATTATGTATTAATTAATAGATCTATAAATTAACAATTTACAATCTTCTTAATTTTTTATAAAGACAGAGTTGAGTTGCTTTAGTTCGTGAAAAATTTTTAACTCAACTGCTTTTAAACTTTCAGGATAGAATTTTTAGAATGGGGCAGACAGTAGAACTTGACCTCTAAATTGCCACATTAAGATTCCTTGTAGTCATTGTTATATACAGTACAGTCTTGAAACTTGGTGCAGCTGTATTATTGCATGAATGTAATCAAGTACTGAAATTAAAACTTTCTATTAGAAATACATAGGTTACTTAATCTACCATGAATAAATGTAGTTTCATTCCAAATTTGGTTTTTTGGTAGATAACATGAAAACTGATAGAGGTAGCTTATTGGTGTCACATATTTAATGTTATTACATGAACGTGAGGCTACACACAAATTTTCAGCTATATGAGTCTAATATTTAGTAGCTTCAATTTTTCATAAAAATTCCAATAAAATATTGCTCTGATCCAGTTGAGACTTGTAACATTTAATTGTGACATTCTTTTGCATATACTGATCAGTTTTTAGCTTTTTAGTTCTATTATTCAGCACCACTTTTTTTACCTAAGACTATATATTTTGCCTAACATATTCATTTGATCATTCTGAGACTTTACAATGTTAGCATTAATATACTTAAGCATACACTGAGAAATTTTGGAAAAGTTATATTAATTTTTAATGTCACTCTTAGACTATGGTGCAATCCTTTGCATATTAAGCACGGGCACATTATGATGGCACAATGCTGGTAGAAGTGAACTGTGTTAAGCCTCAACACACTTGCTCACCTCTGTTCCTCTTACAATAATACAGCACTTGTTGTGCCTAACTGTTTCCAAAATTATCAATACTGACTCATTCATCATTTTCTTCAGATACCCTCACAAAAGGGAATCTTCATGGATGTGGAATGTGTCAAGGTGTACATTAATAAAATGAAGCAAGAGTCAAACTAATTATGTGCACAGTAGTAACAATTAACTATCACTGAGGTACTATGTACCATTAGGCCTTACACAAGCTGAAATTAAAACAGTAAATGGGGCAGGAAAAATCAGTACTTTAAAAAAACTGCTGCCTTTTAAATTGGATTAAATAGATAATGGTTTATAATCTACTATTAACTTTATATTTATTTTACTACACCATTAGTTGTCTACATGCTATTAGAACAGAGGCCTATGTATGATCAACATTTTTACTTGTCATTTTATTAACAAGAATCTTAAATCATTGAATACAAGTAATTTGGAGGAGGACCAGCTAAGAATGTGTTTTTAATTTTGATTGCATCTGAATATATCTGTAATTTCCTGCTTTGTATCTGCTTACTGTTATAGTTCCATGTACCAATTTATAGAACTCTGTAGTGTATACTAGATAAAGATTCAAAGCTTACATGAAAAATATTTTTATAATGTGTATGGTAAATGTGTAAGCTGCAGTTCATCTGAAACTGATCTTTATTATTAGCCTCAATAAAATGCAACATTTATCATTTCTATATATATATCATTTCAATAGTTCTTGCATAATTGTATGCAAATAGCAGTTGTCTTTGGGCAAAGCAGACTTTGAATGAAGTGGAGTAACGGCCTTTCTTTGATTTTATGAACTATCATTAATGAATTCATTTTTTTCATGTGTGTTTAATCTCTAAGTTAATATTTTATATTTCCCAAGAAAATGAAATTTAATTAATTGCTGTTCCTTCCAGCTCTGACATGACATGTTTGTAGAACATAAAATGCATGATGTGGACAAGGCATTAAAGAATCCTATTAATTGTTATTTTATTATTTATGTGTCAGGTTGTCACTATTGCCACATATTCATTTTTCCTTGCGGCCTTGGTTGGGAGGCAATATGTTGGTGATGCAAAGAAGCCCTTACAAATGGAAATTGACATTTATATTCCAGTGTTCACCATACTACAGTTTTTCTTCTTCATGGGTCTGTTAAAGGTGATGTATGATACTTCAGATTTAGAATTTTGTTATGTTACTGTAAAGTTTTATTTAAAAGAACATTCATAAATTTTTCACAATTGGAAAAAACTGAAACACTGGAATTTAAAAAAATAAATTATCTTCAGCATGAGCTAATGATGCAGTCTGTAGGTTTTACCAGTACAGAGATAAGAAAAATTACAAGTGTGCTGAACTACATTAGCTTTTATTATTATTATTATTATTATTATTACAGAAATGCATGTTAATTGTGGATGTTCATTATCTCATTGGTGACTATCACATATGTGGTCAAAATGAAATGTGTATTACATCTCCATTTGGACCTTGAGAATACATTTGCCTGCTCATCATAAAATCCGATCTTCATGAACAATGATATATAAAATTTTGATTTCCTGCTTTCTTCTCATGCTAAACTTATTAAATAAATCATTACCACAGACTGCTTTTGCAGCTGATTGCTGCACATTTTGCAATCTCTGGATTTCTCTGCAATTTTGGCTCTCTACTGCTCTCTTGGGTACTGTAAAAATTATTCCCTGATGTTTCAACGCATGTCCTATCACCTTGTCCCTTTGTATATTTTCTGCATAACCCAGCCTCTAACAATTTAATGGAGAACCACATCATTTCTTACCTTGTCACAGCAATTAATTTTTAGCATCATTCTGTAACATTTTGTGCGTTCTGTAACATACTTCAGTTCTCTTATCTTCCCACCTTCCTACAGTCTGTGATGCTGTTATATGCCATTCTGTTCTCAAGATATACATTTTCAGAAATTTCTTTCTCAAATTAAGATCCTTGTTTGATACTAGTGAACTTATTTTGGCAAAAGCACTTTCTTGTCCTGAGCTAGTTTGTGTACTTGTCCTCCTTGCTTCATCTGCCATGCATTATTTGGCTTCTAATGTAGCTTAATCATTTCACTTCATTTATTACGTGGTCTGAAGTTATGTTAAGCTCATCCTCAGTTTCATTTCTGTTTTGGGAAAGAGGGTGTTGATGCAGGATGTGAATGAAGTTAGGGACCCTCAGCAGGTTTGATGTTGGTGTTGTGCTGGGACCCAGCAGAGATTGTGACCAGAAGGATTAAATGAATGAAGGATGTGATACAAGAACAACTCTTGTCTACATAGTTCAGAAGAGCTAGTGTTGTGGGGAAGTAAACAAATGGTACAGATATTGAAGTAGCCATTGAAATATACCACGTTCTACTCAGCAACATGTTCTGCTGCTGGATGGTCAAGTTTCTTCTTGACCACAGTTTGGCAGTGGCTATTCATTTGTGTGGACAGCTGGGTGGTGGTTATACCTATGTAAAATGTTGTGCAGAAATTTCAGCAGAGGTGATTGTGATTTTTGCCTGTTTTATTTCTTCATTGATTGTCCTCAATATTGACATACCACATTGCTACACTGGCTGAAAAATTGAAAAATGTGGGGGGGGGGGGGGGGGGGGGGAGATCAACACTGACTACTTTAAATGATGTAGCCGACAGGTGCACATTAGTGTTTAACAGTTCTTTACTTTCACTGTTCACACCCCCCCCCTTCCCCAATAATACACAGCCATATGGCCAGTGCACTATTGTTTAACTCATTAATAGTTAGCAGGCAGACATCGACATATTGCTACAATACTTTTCTGTTGACTATCTATGAGCAGGAACAACCTAACCACACAGTTCACAATCTTTCAAATAAATTTAACAGAGGCTGCCATTATTTTATCACACTTATTTCATGGTTAAGTTGATGCACTGTTGTTGTTCTAACCAGCACAGGTTCCTTGTCTGAAAATCGTCCATGGACTGACTGTCTCAAGACCAAAAATCGGCCCCTTATATATCAGCACAATAATAGGCACTGAGACTACACATTGTGTGATGTTTAATTTACAAAAATTACAATTAACACTTAACTCATTAAATTAAAGGAATACATCAAAAAATTCCTTCTTTTTAACAGTTTCTTCTACTGCAAGGGTTAGGCTGAATTATTTGTTTACATGATGAAATTAACAGATATCATTATGCAAACAATACTGTTGACAAAACTGTTAATTACTTTTGAATTAACTAAGGATGGCTTTGCTAACATGTTTTCAAATAGAGCCAAATAAATCCTTTAAGAATACTATTAGTTGTTCCTCCAAATTACTACAGAATTTATATTTCTTTATAAGTCAACGACAGAATTTAACTTATGAAACAATTACTGATTTCACCCTATAACAAAAGATACTAACTAGGACAAGTTAAAATAAATTAGAAAATCAATTACATACATAAAACTAATTGCAAAATTAGATCTGGTGTTATATTCTTTAAAACTGAGAACCAACCTTTCTCTTTGATGGAAATTAAGATTATACACTATGGCTCCGATTAGGCATGGACAGGAACAGGAATACAAGCACTTCATTATTTCCACAGTCCATATACTCGGCAGACGAATATATTTCAAACAAGTAGTAAGTCAACTGCACATTAGGCATCCATTGGTGTTTATGTGAAATGCTGGTCATGGCCCAACAAAATGGCTGAAAATATGTGTTTGTCAAATGTGTACTTTTACTCAGATGGTGCAGCCCAGCAGTGGTTCAAAAACAGTGAAGAGAAACTCAAAACCTGGAAAAAATTTGAGGACATATTAAACAAAACATTTGGTGACAACAAATATCACATGTGTTTAGCAGAGGAAGCACTGAAGAACAGCACTCATTGTCATGGTGAAATGATGCACTTGTACAAAGAGGATGTTTTGGTCCTTTGCGACATAGTAAATCTGAATATGACAGAAGCTGACAAAAGTCTCACATCTGATAAAAGGACACACAGACCACTTGTACCAAGCTCTTCTGGTAAAGAATGACACAACAACAAAAAGTTTGTCAAGCAATTCCAGCACATTGAGGACACATGATAGAAAAAGAATCAGATTAAAGAAGTACAATTGAATTCTAAATGTGGTCCCTTTGGAAGTTGTAGAACTGTCATGACCTCACTTCTCACTTTCTCCAGATAGCAAGAGAAGAGATACATCAGTGTATGGCAGCCAGAAATGTCAGACCAAATATGCAAGAGATAGCAATAATGAACATTGACCCCATACATCAGGAGAAGAAGAAGTTCCTCGATCTTTGCCATCTGGACCACATGCCTTTTATGCATATGAAGGGTAGCTTATTGCAACAGTCTTTTACTGTGTGTGAGATGTCTTGCCACACTGCCACAGAATCTTGTACACTGCCAGCCATTAAAATTCCAATATCAGAAAGAATAGCAAATAATGAAGTTTTACTTATTGTGCCTATACAGCATAGTAGGAAGAATACAGGATCAAATATGTAGTCAATTTGAGGGTATATGGAGGGTAAAATTTTCTACACAGAATAACTACCTGGGTAGCAATGATGGCGTTAACCTGACTGGTCACAGAGTGAACCGGACCTTGGATGACATATATGTATACATCATTTCATACTGATTCAGCTCTATGCAAGACCCCATAACTATATTGGCTGGTGGCACACAAGTGTCTCGGCAGCCCATGAGCAGACGTTTTCAGTGAGGGAGTGATCTGGATAACATCCTGGTTGGGGCAACAAACACCCATTGTGTTGGAGTTAGGTCAGAACAGCATAGGCACATCAGGTTAACTTGTTGAAACATAATGTCATGGAGACCTCAAAGACGTGGCACAGCTGTCAGTTGTCAGCTGTCAGCCTTAACACATAAGAAGTGTAGTATCTGATGTCCAGTTTACTGGCTACATGCACCAAATGTGACCGCATCACTATAAAACTAGGTCTGTTTGATGGTGACAGCTGCAGTACAGCAACGTGTGTTCTCCTTGGAGCCTCCACATGTGGATACATCAGGCAAGATTGTATACTTGGAACTGGAACTCACCTTCTGAAAAGGTGACACGGTAGCATTTCCTACATCCAGTGTGGTCTGTGGGTGCGCCACTGTCAATGGGCCTCACTCTGTCACTGCTTTGAGGGAAACGGCTGTGACAGTCAATGTACTGACAGTCTGTGGGATTCCAGATGTCAGCGTATGGACTGCCCATGTGGATACTTGTTTTGAGGCAAATGAAACCATTTCCTAACTTGAGGCACAATTAGGCTGTACACAATCTCACACTTTTGACTACACAATATCTCCATCCTCTTGGGCATTTTTCATCTGATATCTGACGTGGCAATGAGTCCCAAGGTGGGTCTCCCAAATCTGTCAATTACATATTCACATAACAGTCATGAGATCCTGACAGACGGGAACAGCAGTATTGTGGAACAATAAACTGTACTACTAATAGTCCACAGTCTTACCACTGTCAAATTCTCAGATGTGTGGGGAGACCTTTCTCCATCTCGTACAAGACATAACATGATCATTGACATTCGAATATGATTTCTGAATGAGAAATCCACAGTGTAATCTTTCTTTATATACAGAATGTAGCTGGGGTTACACCTACCTACTTTGCACAATTACCCTGGAATGCCAATTATTTGCATTTCCAAGCATACAGTATACATTGTGTTAATTTGACATTTGTTATATATCGTCTTCAGGGTGTCATAAATTTAATGTCTGGCAGTGCTTGTTTCATTCTCAAAGCCAAGATTTCCTATGAGAGATTCCAGGAAAATCCTCAGTTTTTGTAGGTGGAAAAAGACAGATAATGTTGTGTATGTTGAGTATTCTTCCTATTCATCAAGAATGACAGCCGGCTATGGTGACAATAAAGGATTCCCCCATTTCTTTATAACTTTTCCAGAACCAGACTAGACTTGGCCAAAATACAAGATGAAATTGTTTCTCTGTGTACCAGTTCTATTGGAAAATCAACCACAGATGCTAAAAACAACATGTGTTATCTGAAATAAGTGTACATTGTACCAACATGCCATGAAAGCTAGTTATAACTCTAAGCTTCAAAATATAGATATTTTGAGCTGGTTTACAATACACAATATGTTCCAGCAGCTTTCCTTCCTACCAAAATGTCCATGATGGGTAATGTGCCATGTTTTTCTGCCTGCACCATAAAATGAATTTTTGAATGGAGTGAATTTAGATGCTCATGAAACAAGTAATGTTTCTATATCATAAGGACACAGTACAATTGTATTAACCATGCACTGCCAGAAGGAGGGTTTTAAGACTTCTGACTGTAGTGCTTTCACTTCAGATGCTAATATGTAAAAATGAATATTTATTTGTTCATGTTCTATGCATTACTACACCATTCATCTGACTGAGATGAAACTTTGGTTAGTTGTTGCACACATGCCTGCAAAAGTTTCCGAGAAGGTAAAACCACATACCAACTGTAGGGATGGGGATGGAAAGGGGTAACATAGAAACTTAACTCAGGAACATCTGGAACAGTTTCAATCAAATTTTGTGTATGCATGGCTATTTGTATAAAATTTTTTTGCTCATAATATCCTTTTGTTGAGGGGGTGAGAAGACATGACATGTAAAAATATTCGATAATGACCAATATTAGTGTCAAGTCCATAGTTTTTGGGGTCACTAGAATTATTGGTGGCAATTACACAGACATTTCACCCCTAGAGTTGGGGGTAGGAGTGGGGTGCAAATACAGTGACACATTGACATATCTCTATAAGGCCTGAAGGAATTTCTACCAAAAATTGGCACATATATCACTAGCTATCTGGAAATATTTACTGTGACAGCATGACCACCCTAGCACCCCTATAGCTGAGGTTTTGTGGCGAAAAGGGATGGCATGAAAGCATAACTCAGGAACATATGAAGCAATTTCAACCAGATTTGGCATATACATGACTCATTATTTGCATAAAAATAATGTGATAATAAGATACCCTTACTAATATTAGGATTTGGGTGTGGATGAGACATGTAGAAACGTCCAAAAAAATTGTTGTTATTTCATTTTGGCAGTTAATTGTCTGGAATACTATAAAATTACTAAACACAGCCTGTCTCTTATTTGAACTGCTTAGTGCATAGACCACACCTTGAGAATGAGCATTGCAGCAATCCAATAATGTTGCCAGCATGTTTCAGAAGCAACAGTCATGCCACATGGCTCAATACCATAGACAAATTTAACATCCTCCCTAAAGTAGCACAGTGTAAAACAGTGGAGCAGAGAATCAGAACATTGCCAGTGAAAGTCACTTTCTCGAAACAACAATCAGTTACTGGTAGACTCACAAATTTCCTCAGGATTTAAATTACACCACAGGACAAAATTTGCTAGAGATATGGATGAAATATGTGTATAAACATGTGTGAAATATGTTAAATATACATGAAATACATGCAACATATGCGCATCAGATGAAGCTTCAGGCAAATTGCATCAAGTGTGTGGATTAAATCTGGAAAATATATGCCTTTCCACATAGTCAGTCAGTCAGTTAGTTAGTTAGTTGATTTCATGTTCCACAGATCAATTGTGTGGAATGAGTCATTTTATATTCACATTACAAATTGATTTTTAAATATGGCTACATGCTGAACATTTATAAGATTTTTAAAAAAATTAAATATTCAGAAGCAAGTTAGTATTTTGTACCCACCACCTTTCACACATTGCAATAATAGAAATTCTTCTAGAGAATATAAGAAGTACTCATGGAGAAACTTTTTCAGTTTTTTTAGCAATTTTTCCTTTTGATATTGCATTTATGTATGTCATTGTTCCTTTTGAACATGTGGGAATAAATATGCTGTGAAGCAGTGGTCAGAATGCCCAATTCATTAAACATACGTCTCCAAGATGATCATGGGTGAACACCACATATTATTCTTACAGCACATTTTTGAGTAATGATGACTCTTTCTTAAAGATGAGTTACCCCAGAACATTATTCAATATGACATTATTGAACGAAAATATGTAAAATATGTCAACTTTCTGATTTGTCTCTCCCCAAGATTTGCAGTGATTCTAAGGACTAATGTGTTTGAACTAAGTTGTTTCAAGAGTTCCAAAATGTGTTTTTACAGTTTAAATTCTCATCAATATGGACACCAAAAAATTTGAAGTTTCTACCCTATTTATTATTTTCTCACCATGTGTTACACTTGCAATTGGTGTAGTACCTAGATTTTCAGAACTGATACGTTGTGTCTTTTTAAAATTAAGGGTGAGGCAGTTTGCCAAAAACAAATCTTTGATACTCTTAAGAATATTGTTTCCCATTTCTTCTGTTGCTGTATGTTTGCTTGGATTGATTAGAATACTAGTGTAACGTACAGGAAGAACTAATTCTGATTATATTGTATTAGATGGATGATTGTTTACATACGTGAGAAACCAGAGTGGACCTAAGATTGAGCCTTGGAAAACCACATTGTGAAGTTTCCCCAGTCAGTATAATGTCCCCAGACTACAATAACTGAATTACTAAGTAAAACTTCCTGCAAAATTTTGGTTAGATATTACATTATCCATTGGTTGACTGTACCATCAACCCCACAGAAAATTCCAACAAGCACTGGTTTATTATTTAATGCTTGTAAAATTTGGTAACTGAACATGCAAATGACATTCTGAGTAGAGCAACTCTTCTGAAACCCAAACTATCATTTGCTGAGAATATTACTGTTACTATATTGAAATACTGTTGTAGAATACACCACCTTCTCAAATATTTTAGAAAATAATATCAGCAGTGAAACAGGTCAGTAGTTATTGGTATATCTCCTATCACCTTTCTTAAGTAGGGGTTTGTTTGACAATGGCATGTTTCAGTTTCTCTGGAAAAATGCCTTGAGTTAGTGACACATTATGTATTTCAAATAAGGCAGGCCTTATTATATGGGAACAAATCTTTATTACTTTATTGGAAACACCATCAAAACCAGATGAGCTTTTATTTTTGAGAGAATATATGACTTTCTTAATTTCAAAAGGAGAAGTTGGTGATACACTCACATGACTGAATTTTATGAGAGTTACTTTTTCAACATACTGTTATGATTTTTCTCTTCATATGTTTGTCCGTATACTTTCCACCATATTTAAGAAGTAATCATTGAATAGATTGTTTATAGGCCTTCCATTCATTTCAACAGTGATGGTATCCTCTTCTGTGGCTCACTGTCATGTCTCTCATTTCACTATATTCTATATAGCCCTAAGTTTGTTGTCAGAGTTACTGATTTCTGACATTGTGTGCATGTTCTTTGATTTTTAATAACTTTTCTCCATAATTTTGAGTAGCTTCTATAGTGTGTGGTTTCTGTAGGATCTTTATTTGTTCTGGCCAACAAATACATATTTCCCTTTGCTTTTCACAAGATACTTTAATCCCTCTAATGACCCATTGGTTTTTTACATGGCTGTTTAATGTCCTTTCTGATTAGCTTATGCAGAAAGCTGTTTGCAAATAGTGATATGAATTTATTGTGGAGTAGGTTAAATTTTATTCCAGCATTTGGCTCTTTATAAATTTCATCCCAGATCATCTCCTGTAAATTATCCTTAAAAACATCTGTCTTGTGGTCATTAATTATTCTAATTGATTTCCACTGAGGAGTATCCATACTGTAAGGCCCTATGTTATCTATCCTAACTAGCTGTGCATCACAATCAGAGAACTCATTTGTTACTGGGTGAACAGTTATTTTCTTGCTTTGAGCTTCACCAAAAAAAACATTACCAGTTAGGTTCCTATTGTTTTTATCCAGCCATGTTGGAAAGATAATTACTGAAATCAAATTGTGGGATCCAAACAGGATTTCCTGTTCATTTTCCCTATCAGAATGCTTTTAAAAAATCTACACTGAAGTCACCACAGACTATTAACTGCTTGCTGATGTGTAACAGATAGTATAGTAAGGAATCCAGATTCCTAATAAACAGCTGAAAATTTCCCTGTGCTGATCTTTATCAGTTACAATTAAAAGTGAACCATTTTCCAGTATTACTACACAAGCACACATTGCTGTGTGCAGATCACTACAAAATATACTTATTTGAATATTTTTTTCCTTGAGATATGTAACAACTCCTCCATTTCCCATCTTACACTGACAAAAAACTGAAACACCAAGAAGGAGTTGTGTGACATAAATGAAAGTTGGTAGGTGTGTTTCTACGTCTGAAAGATGTTGTCTGTTCAAATTTTGCACCAGTCGCATAAGAGTTACCTTTGAGACTGGATATGGTGAGTCAATGGTAGACAATAGCGTCTTTAAGATAACAAAGATATCATTATCAGCACCTCACTGAGTTTGAATAAGTCTGTAAAATATGGCTACAAGAAGCTGGATGTTCCTTCTGTGATATTCCAGAGAGACTTAACAGAAATGTAGCCACTGTGCATGGATGCTGGCAGTGGTGGTCATGAAAATGTACGGTCACAAAAAGACCAGGCTCTGGATGACCACACACACTACCAAGAGAGAAGACCATCATGTTTGGTATATGGCTCTGGCACATCATACTTCTTCTGCAGCAGCAATTTGAGCAGCAGTTGGTACCACAGTGACACAAAGAACTGTTATAAAGTGGTTACTTCAAGGCCATGTGTTCCACTGACACTAAGCCACTGCCATTTATGACTTCAGTGATGTCAAGTAAGAGCTCATTGGAGGGCAGGGGGGAGGTCTGTTGGGTTTTGCAATGAACGCTGGTTCTGCCTTGGTGCCAGTGATGGCTGTGTGTTGGTTATAAGGAGCCCAGTTGAGACCCTGCAACCAATCTGTTTGTGTGCTAGGCATACTGGACCTAAACCTTGAGTTATGGTCTGGAGTGTAATTTTGTATCACAGCAGGAGCACTTTTATGGTTACCCCACACATCCTGTCTGCAAATTTACACATCAGTCTGGTGATTCAACCTGTTGTGCTGCCATCCGTGAACAGCATTCCAGGGGGTGTTTTCCAACAGGATCTCGCTTTCCCACATACCGCTGTCATAACCCAATGTGCTCTACAGAGTGTTGACTTTTTGCTTTGGCCTGCTCAATCCCCAGATCTGTCTCCAATCGAGTACATATTGGATATCATCAAATGATGACTGCCCCTATATTGACCAATCAAGTGCAACAGTCATGGAACTCCATTCCACAAACTGACATCCAGCACCTCTACACCAAAATGCGTACAACATTCTGGCAGTTACACTGATTATTAATATACCAGTATTTCACATTTGCATTAGTTTCACGCTTATGTTAACCACAATTCCTCAATTTTAATCACTTAAATACATTACATAGGCAAATGTATTCTCAAAATTTGATTACACTACATCAATTATTTTTTGGTGTTGCAGTTTTTTTCTGTCAGTCTAGTTCTGCATGAGTAAGATGCTAGAGAGTAATCTTTTATATGAACCTAATCTAACCCTGTATGAATCCTCACAGATGGGTCAGCCACACATTTATTTGTTTTTTTCAGAAAACAGAAAAACCAAAAATATTGTATATCCCAAAGCACTTGCAAAAACTTTTTTAAATTTAATTTCAAGCACAATAGTCATTGTCTTTCATATATTTTTTACACTGTAATTGTCTCTGCTTTGTATATGTGTATATACTTAGAAAGAGAAAGAGGCATTGCAATGCAAGCTGGGCACAGCTAATTATATGTTAAAATAGTTGGATGTTACAGCAGACAGAGGGCTTCCAAAGGTGACAATGTCTGCTTGCACTGTTCTGTTCAGAAATTTTACCATGAGCGTAAACCCTGTGTGTCATCATGGAGTACCTTCTTACAGTATTCATAACTTTAGGTAATCCAAGTACAGTGCTCTAAGATGCTACCAGTCATCCTTGCACCACTTCAAATCTACCTATCTATCTATCTATCTATCTATCTTTTTCACCACTTAATTCTCCAAAATTTTCTTATACACAATAATAATTGTCATTATATATGATTAGCTATCAACTTTTGTAAATTGACCAATTCTAGGTTGCAGAGCAGCTGATAAATCCCTTTGGTGATGATGATGAAGATTTTGAATTAAATTGGCTTATTGATCGACACACAAAGGTACTGTGCATCTTATTTCTCTCTAGTACCAAAACTACGCATTTCTAATTATAAAGTGTCTTGGTATTTGTCTTTCATTTGGCACTGTCATAACTGTGTTGGTTACTAATTTTTGTTTTTATGAGATGCAATATCTGTGCAGAACCTTGATAAAACAAATGATAGTGTCTACAATTTTTCTTTTTTACTCATGGAAGCATCTATCAATAAATGGCATCTGATAAAAAAGTCATGAAATACCATGTATTTATCAAATGCTATCTGAATATTGTCACACTTCATCTACACCTATACTCTACAAACCACTCTTAAATGCATGGCGGTGGGTACTTACTACTGAGACATTTAGCATGCCACTTCCCATTCCATTAGCATATGGAGCTTGAGAAGAATGATTGCCTTAAGACCTTAGTGCTCTCTGCTATTAGTCTAATTTTGTCTTCAAGATTCCTATGGAAGGGCTACAAAGGTGTTTGTTGTATATTCCTAGCTCCCTCACCTGAGCTGTTTTTTGAAAGTTTGTAAGTTGGCTTTCACAGAATTGTTCACATCTCTCTTAAAGTGTACACCAGTTTAGATTTTACAGCATCTCCATAACACTCTCCCGTGAGCCTAACAAACCTGTGACCACAATGTGCTGCCCTTCTTCATATACTTTCAATACACTGTTTTAGTCCTGTATGATATAGGTCCCACACACTTAAGCAATATTCTAGCAACATTGGCATTGCAAGTAATCTCCTTTGTAGATAGACTGCATTTCCTCAGTGTCCTACCAATGAACCACAGTCTGCCATCTGCTTTAGCTATGTGATCATTCCATTCAGTGTACCTACGGACTGTTACTCCCATCTATTGTGTGAGTTAACTGATTCCAATTGTGACTTGTTGATATTGTAGTCATATACAACTATGTTTCTTCCCGTTGCAAAGTACATCATTTTAGTTTTATTTTCCTCATATTCCACTATCATATAACATGCTAAAGGCTTACATCAACAACTGTTCCAATAATTCCAGGTATGATTTTGCCTGGAAACTAGTATGTGACAGCATCCACTTGTCAGTTCTTGCCTGTTAATACAACTTTCTTGTAGATACTATTATCGCCCACTTCTTGTACTGAATTTTTAACTGGTCACAACATGTGTAAATAAAACAAACAAGTATTAACAATACCAGAACACTATTGATATGCCTAACTTTGGTCATATGATAAAACTTATTAAATGTTAAACTCTATACACATGCTGTTCCTTTGTGGACTAAAAGCTTCCTGATCTTATTAAATCTGGCCTCTTGTTATTTTTTGCCATTATTTATTCTATGGTAGGTTTTCTGTTATTGTAACATTATAAATGATTCTTACTACTTCATATTTCATTTCATTTATGTTTAAATACTAATCTTCCTTTTCTCACTTTTTTAAAAAGACCTTTACGTACCTCTATTTATGGAGCTGTAGTAAATACAAATAATATACCCAGTTTCCAGTACTCTTTTCATTTGCCCTTTTACACAGATCAGCCAACAAATTATGACCACTGCCCACTGTGACAATGGATGCCATCTGGTGGTATAACAGGCATATTAAGCTGTAGCAAAAGTATGTAAGTGGAGCAGACATGGACAGGGGTTACCCTAGCTAAGATATGGGCTACAAATGGGGAAATCCATTGAGATATGTGACTTTGACAAGGGGCAGATTATTATTATGCAAACCCTGTGAATGAGTATCTCAAAAACAGTGAAGCTGGTAGAGCGTTTAAGTGCTACATTGTGAATATCTACAGAAAGAGGTAGAAGGACAGTGAAACTACCACTAGGTACTAAATGGTTGGATGTTCACAGCTCTTCACAGAACATGCAGTTCAGAGGCTTGTCTGCTCTGTAAAGTAGGATAGATGATGATCTGTGGCATCTCTGCTCAAAGAGCACAATGCTGGATTTTCAGAGCACGTAGTTATTGTAGATTGTTGAATATGGAGCTCCACAGCAGACCAACCCGAATTGTTCACATGTTGACCCAACAACATCATCAATTATGATTGCAATGGACATGGGACAATTGAAATTTGACCATCAATCAGTGGAAATGTGTCAGCCCTTTCGGTGACTCACATTTTTGCTATACTAGGTCAATGGTCATCTCCACAAATGCCGTCATCAAGATGAACAGCAGCTTGAAACATGCAGCTCATGACAGACACAGGCTGGTGAGAGCAGTATTATGCTATGGGAGACATTCTCCTGCACTTTCATGGCACCTGTGGTAGTAACTGAAGACATACTGACAGCTGTGAACCACCTAAATACCTTCATGCTTGATGCCTTCCCAGATGTTGTTTTCCGTGCCTTCGAGCCATAACTTTGCTGCAGTGGTTTGAGGAGCATTATAGTGAGCTCACATTGATGTCTTGGTGACCAAATTTGCCTGATGTAAATCCTACAGACCCTATCAGTGTTGTTATCGGGCACCATCACCACATACATGCATCAGTTGTTCATTATTTATGTGAATTGCATGATCTGTGCATAGCCATCTAATGTCACATACCTCCAAAAACCTAACAACAAATTGTTGGATCCCTGATATGCAGAATCAGTGATGTATTTCATTCCGAAGATACATAAACAAACCAAGTGAGGTTGTGCAGTGGTTAGCACACTGGACTCGCATTTAGGAGCATGATGGTTCAGATCCACATCTGGCCATTCTGATTTAGGTTTTCCATGATTTCCCTAAATTGCTTCAGGCAAATGCCAGGATGGTTCCTTTGAAAGTACATGGCTGACTTCCTTCCCCCTCCTTCCCTAATCCAATGGAACTGATGGCCTCCGTGTTTGGTCCCCTTCCTCAAATCAACCATCCAACCAACAGGCAAACAAGCCATTACACAGGTGGGCTTAATGTTTCTGCTCACTAGTGTATATACTGCTTTTTTTATTGCTAGACTAGTTCACACTTTTTTGTTGGACTTGAGATTTTTTAAAAATTTTTCTACTTTTTCATCAAGCAATGAAAAATAAACGAAAACACTGGAGTCAGTGGTAAAAGCACGTTCCTATTCATCTCTGTAAAGTTCATCAAACTAACAAAATTTGGTGATTTTGTCAGCTATTGTTCACACATGAATGAATATATCAGAAGACAATCCCAAATTCTGTATATCTTCGCATTTCTGTGTTTCTTGTGGATGCTATATTTAAGAAATGATTGTTGAACCCAGTGCTTTATTAAATGAAGTGTCAAAAATGGAAAAAAAACTTCAGAGACAACCAGCCTAAGCTCAATGTGTTAGTGAGCCAATAGCAAGTTCATATGATACACTAAAATGAGTCACACATAGTTGTGATACCACTAAAATAATGTTTTGAAAGCTAATTCATTTTAATGTACTGAATGCGTATGTTTTACGTTGTTACACTGTCCCAGCCATTAGCAACATAATTTGTAATGTAAACAAAAGAAGCATGCAGACACTTGATGAATGTTCAAGTTGCAGGCATGAGATACTTCAAAAGTAGATTTTATTAGAAACATAGACTAAACTTTAAGTTAGACACATCATATAAGGTAACATTTTCATTTCATCTGCTTCTATTCAATGACAATTTAAAGTCATAGGCGTATGATATTCACTATGAGGCAAAAATATAAAGCTCAAGTGATGAGGTATAGTGCAAGGGTTATATGTTAGTGCAGGCTTTCTTGGTGAATTTCATATATGAAGTCTTCATGGGTTGTCAGCCAAGTAGCATCGTCATCTCGTGGCAACGTTTCGATGGAATGCGTCTCCATCATCTTCAGGTGAACATGATGGAGATGCATTCCATCGAAACATTGCTACAATATGATGACACTACTAGCTGACAACCTGTGAACACTTCATGTATAGTACAAGAGCTTTTTTTAAATTTTCACATCTTGGTGCACAAACTAAAGCAAATATGAATATCAGAAACGGTTCATTTACAGAAACCTCATATATATAAACAAAGATGATGTGATTTACCAAACGAAAGCACTGGCAGGTCGATAGACACAGTTTGTGTGTCTATCAACCTGCCAGCGCTTTTGTTTGGTAAGTCACATCATCTTTGTTTTTAGATATATTTTTCCCACGTGGAATGTTTCCCTCTATTATATCCATATCTCATATATATATACACACACACACACACTCCTGGAAATGGAAAAAAGAACACATTGACACTGGTGTGTCAGACCCACCATACTTGCTCCGGACACTGCGAGAGGGCTGTACAAGCAATGATCACACGCACGGCACAGCGGACACACCAGGAACCGCGGTGTTGGCCGTCGAATGGCGTTAGCTGCGCAGCATTTGTGCATCGCCGCCGTCAGTGTCAGCCAGTTTGCCGTGGCATACAGAGCTCCATCACAGTCTTTAACACTGGTAGCATGCCGCGACAGCATGGACGTGAACCGTATGTGCAGTTGACGGACTTTGAGCGAGGGCGTATAGTGGGCATGCGGGAGGCCGGGTGGACGTACCGCCGAATTGCTCAACACGTGGGGCGTGAGGTCTCCACAGTACATCGATGTTGTCGCCAGTGGTCGGCGGAAGGTGCACGTGCCCGTCGACCTGGGACCGGACCGCAGCGACGCACGGATGCACGCCAAGACCGTAGGATCCTACGCAGTGCCGTAGGGGACCGCACCACCACTTCCCAGCAAATTAGGGACACTGTTGCTCCTGGGGTATCGGCGAGGACCATTCGCAACCGTCTCCATGAAGCTGGGCTACGGTCCCGCACACCATTAGGCAGTCTTCCGCTCACGCCCCAACATCGTGCAGCCCGCCTCCAGTGGTGTCACGACAGGCGTGAATGGAGGGACGATTGGAGACATGTCGTCTTCAGCGATGAGAGTCGCTTCTGCCTTGGTGCCAATGATGGTCGTATGCGTGTTAGGCGCCGTGCAGGTGAGCGCCACAATCAGGACTGCATACGACCGAGGCACACAGGGCCAACACCCGGCATCATGGTGTGGGGAGCGATCTCCTACACTGGCCGTACACCACTGGTGATCGTCGAGGGGACACTGAATAGTGCACGGTACATCCAAACCGTCATCGAACCCATCGTTCTACTATTCCTAGACCGGCAAGGGAACTTGCTGTTCCAACAGGACAATGCACGTCCACATGTATCCCGTGCCACCCAACGTGCTCTAGAAGGTGTAAGTCAACTACCCTGGCCAGCAAGATCTCCGGATCTGTCCCCCATTGAGCATGTTTGGGACTGGATGAAGCGTCGTCTCACGCGGTCTGCACGTCCAGCACGAACGCTGGTCCAACTGAGGCGCCAGGTGGAAATGGCATGGCAAGCCGTTCCACAGAACTACATCCAGCATCTCTACGATCATCTCCATGGGAGAATAGCAGCCTGCATTGCTGCGAAGGGTGGATATACACTGTACTAGTGCCGACATTGTGCATGCTCTGTTGCCTGTGTCTATGTGCCTGTGGTTCTGTCAGTGTGATCATGTGATGTATCTGACCCCAGGAATGTGTCAATAAAGTTTCCCCTTCCTGGGACAATGAATTCACGGTGTTCTTATTTCAATTTCCAGGAGTGTATATATATATATATATATATATATATATATATATATATATATATATATATATATATATATATATATATATCTGTGTGTGTGTGTGTGTGTGTGTGTGTGTGTGTGTGTGTACATAAACTCAGTAATTTCTTCAACCATTCAGATCAGAGTTAGGGAGATCAAAGGCAGAGGACTGCTAGGAGAAACACAGAGAAAACAGTATGGGGGAAATCATGAAACAGACCATCTGCTGATTAGGAAGTTGGTGTGAGAGTGATGAGTAGAGTGGGACCAGAAGAGGGATATGGACAAACAGGGGATGAAAATCAGCAGAGATTCTGGCAAAGGAGATTGTGTTAACAAATGATATGTTTCAGGAACAGTTCTCGAATGTACAATTGAAATAATGTGGTGTTGAGGTAAGGTAAACATCCAAGTAGCACAAGTTGTGAAGCCACTGAATTTCACCAAATTATGCTGAGCAGCATGCTCTGCAATTGGGTAGCAGGTTGATCCTGAGTAGAGTTTTACTTCATCCTGTTATACAGTTTTCACAGTGTTTTTCCTAATGGTCTTCTTGCAGTGCTCTTAACTTCCTGTGTAGGTGCCAGTTACTTTGCTGCAGCCACTTAAATGTTTCATACACTTATGTTATTTCCCACCCTATTCCCTCTCTCTTTTTGTGTGTGTGTGTGTGTGTGTGTGTGTGTGTGTGTGTGTGTGTGTGTGTGTGTGTGTGTGTGTGTATGTGTGTGTGTGTGTCCCACAACCTTTCCGCTCCTATGTCCACACCGCACTATACCCCCTACCTCAGCCAAGAATGTTAGTTGTTCCACCCATTGAATAATTTATGACACATACAACAACTTGTCTTGCTCCTCTCCCAAATTTAGCAATTTGGTATCTCCAGACTTCAGAAATATTTTCAGGAAATATTTCTCAATTTTTTGACTGGTTGTAGAGATTATTTACATTTGGCCTTATTAAGAGACCAGAAGAGTTCAGAATTTTGTTTGAGTAATGTTTTTGACCAGAACTAGTATGAAAACAATCTTGTGATTATGCAGATAAACTGATGGCGCTTAACCACACCTGAGTAAATCTATATCTGAGTAAATCTATCTACCTATTATTCTCTATACTTCAGGCAAAATGCTTTTTTTTTTCTTTTTACTTTTGGAAAGAGGTAACTGAAGAGAGATCTCTGGCTTGCAGAATAGGCATTCATATCAAATACCAACTAAATATTTTCTCCAGTTTTACTTGAATTGCACTGCTATGTCCAAGGTTAAAATATCATTCAGTTCCAATATGCTATCCTCTTTAGCATAAAATCTCATTGTCCAGACTGAAGGAAGTTATAGGTGTTTTGTCCTAAAATTATTGCCTGAATTTAGGAGGGATTCATCTTGAGGAGTCACTGGGTGCACCAGAGAGCGTGCTGGTTCAGGTGTAACTAGAGAGGCAAATGAGATTGCTGAAGGCTGTACGTGAAGGTTAGCTGCTACTCAACACATATAGGAGATGCTGAGTTACAGATAGGCACAACAAAAGGACTCTCACAATTGAAGCTTTTGGCCATTAAGGGCTTCGTCAGCAATGGACACACATACACACACACTCACACAAATGCAACTCACACACACAACTGCACTCTCAGGCAACTGACACCACACTGTGAGCAGCAGCACCAGTACATAATTGGAGTGGCAGATGGGTAGGCGTGAGGAGGGGGGGGGGGGGTGGGCAGGCATGGGGAGGGATTGTATGGTGGGGTTGGTGGATAGTGAAGTGCTACAGGTTAGACAGAGTGCTGGGAAGAGGTGGGGAGGGAAGGGGGGAGGGGAAGTAGCGGAAAAGGAGAGAATTAAAAAGACTGGGTGTGGTGGTGGAATGGCGGCTGTGTAGTGCTGGAATTGGAACGGGGAAGGGGCTGGATGGGGGAGGACAGTGACTAACATAGGTTGAGGCCAGGAGGGCTACACCAATGTAGGATATATTGCAGGGTAAGTTCCCCTTGTTTCTTGGCCACAGTCTGTCGATGGCCATTCCTGCAGACAGACAGCTTGTTGGTTGTCATGCCTACACAGAATGCAGCACAGTGTTTGCAGCTTAGCATGTGTATCACATGACTGATTTCACAGGTAGCCCTGCCTTTGGTGTGCTAGGTGATGTTAGTGACCAAACTGGAGTAGGTGGTGGTGGGAGGATGTATGGGACAGGTCTTGCATCTAGGACTATTACAGGGGCATGAGCAAGGAGGTGAGGGATTGGGAGTAGGGGCTGTGTAAGGATGGACAAGTATATTGTGTAAGTTCAGTTGACGGTAGAATACCATTGTGGGGGGTAAGATAGTGGGCAGGATATTTCTCATTGCAGAGCACAATGAGAGCTAATTGGCACCCTGGTGGATAATGTAATTCAGTTGATCTTTGCAGTACCTTCTCTCCATCCACAAAATTCTCCTGCTATGCAATCCCAAATTCCTGGAACCCATAACACACATTGAAACCTTTGCCCAGCAGGAACATGCACAGCATCAACTCAGAAAGCTCTCCACCCTGCCCACTTCCTATTCCCACCTTGGAGTACCACTGCCCACTACCTCTTCAACAACCTCCAAACCTCCCCCTCATCCCCATCCCTTCATAGCTGACAAACCCTGTCTCACAGATCTACTACATTTACCCCACCCTCCAAAACTCCCTCTCACCACCACACAGAATCCAGAACCTAAATGACCCTACAATACAGTCATGATCCTTTCTGCCAGAAGCCTTATCCCCACAGAAACATCAGTCCTTTCCAAAGGCCTCACCTTTTTTCCCACTCCCAAATTTAATCATGCAGGACTTATTAAAGTCCTTATCTCATTCTCCTGGTCCTGACAGTGGAAACACTTTTTCGCCATCAACCCTGCCTTTCAGACTCAACCAAAGACCAATTTTACAACTTGCCTACCTCATTTCACTCCTCCATCCAACTATGATCCACCCCCACTGCCATCAAAACCACCCACTGTTTACTTTCCGGAATTTCTTAACCTCGAACGTTGCCTCACCATCATTCCCCACGCCCCTCAACATACAAAGTAACCTTACATCCGCAGAAAGAACTGCAGTCTGCCATCTAAAAACTGATCCTTACCTTGTAATCCTACCTGCAGACAAAGACTCCACCACTGCTGTTTTAAACTGCTAGGATTACCTGGCAGAAAGACTCCACCAGCTGTCAGATACTTCCACCTACAAACCTTGACACAGTGACCCCATTCCAGTAATCCAGCAGGATCTCCAGTCACTACTCAAATCCTTAGTCCCATCCCAGAACCTCTCCCTGGAGTCCATCTCTCTATTCACCTCCTACCTTCTACATGCTTCCTAAAGTCCATAAATCTAACCACCCAGGATGCCCCATTGTGGCCAGTTACTGTGCCCGCACTGAGAGAATCTATGCTCTCACAGACCAACACCTTCAACCTATTACCCAGAAACTATCCTCCTATATAAAAGATAGCAACCATTTCCTCCACTGTCTCTCCACAGTTCCTGTCCTTTTACCACATGATGCCCTGCTCGTCATTATTGACGCCAACTCCCTGTACACTAACATTCCTAATACCCATGGCCTTACCACTATTGAACACTACCTTTCCCAATGCCCAATGGATTCCAAACCAACAACCTCCTTCCTATTCACCATGACCAACTATATCTGCACCCACCATTACTTCTGCTTTCAAGGCACTATCTACAAACAAATCCAGGGTACTGCTATGGGCACCCGCATGGCACCATTCTATGCCAACCTATTCATGGGCCATCTAGAAGAATGCTTCCTAAAAATGCAGAATTGTATACTCCTCACTTGGTTCAGATTCATTAATGACATCTTTGCTATCTGTATTGAAGGTGAGGACACCCTATCCATATTCCTCCAGAACCTCAACAACTTCTCCCCCATCTGCTTCACTTGGTCCTACTCAATCCAACAAGCCACCTTCCTAGATGTTGATCTCCACCTCAAAGATGGTTACATCAGTACCCTCATCCATATCAAACCTATTAACCACTAGCAATACCTCCACTTTGACAGCTGCCACCCATTCCATACCAAGAAATCCCTTCTGTACAGCCTAGCCACCCACGGTCATCGCATCTGCAGTGATGAGCAGTCCCTCTCAAAATATACTGAGTGTCTCACTGAAGCCTTTGCTGACCATAATTATCCTCCAAACCTTATACAAAAACAAATCTCCCATACCTTATCTTTCTGGTCTTCCACCACCTCCAAAAGTCCCGCCGTCCAGCCGCAGCCACAGACGATTATTCCCCTCATAACTCAGTACCACCCAGGACCGGAGCAATCGAATTACATTCTCAGCTAGGGTTTCAATTACCTGAAATGAGAAATGTCCTGACCACCATCCTACTCACTCCTCCCACAGCTGTATTCCATTGTCCACTGAACCTACACAATATACTTGTCCATCATTACACAACCCCTGCTCCCAATCCCTTACCTCAGGACTCAGTCCCCTGTAATAGGCCTAGATGAAAGACATGTCCCACACATCCTCCCACCATCACCTACTCCAGTGCGGTCACTAACATCACCTATCCCTTCAAAGGCAGGGCTGCCTGTGAAACCAGTCATGCGATCTACAAGCTAAGCTGCAACTGCTGTGCTGCATTCTGTGCAGGCATGACAACCAATAAGCTGTTTGTTAGCATGAATGGCTACTGTCAAACTGTGGTCAAGAGAAAAGTGGACCACATTGTCGCTGAACATGCTACCAAACATGCTACCCTTCATTTCAGCGACTGCTGCACAGCCTGTGCCATACAGATCCATCCTACCAACACCAGCCTTTCTGACTTGCGCTTGTGGCTCCCAACCTCTCCCCTGCACTCTGTCTACCCTGCAGCACTTCACTGCCCACCACCCCCACCATACTATCCCTCCCCCTCCCTGCCCCAGCCTCTTCCTTACCCCACCTGGTCCCCACTTCCATCATGCACTGGTGCTGTTGCTCACAGTGTGGTTTCAGTTGCCTGAGACTGCAGTTGTGTGTGTATATTGCATTTTCATGAGTTACATGCAAATGTGTGTGTGTGTGTGTGTGTGTGTGTGTGTGTGTGTGTGTGTGTATTGTTGACGAAGGCCTTAATGGGAGAAAGCTTTAACTGTGAGAGTATTTTGTTGTGCCTTATCTGCGACTTAGCATATCTGTTACAAGGTGAGTAGCAACTTTCGTTCTTATAATATTGTTACATTTATTCCTGGATTTTCCATTTGTTATGTCTTGTGTAGATGAGTCCACACCATTTAGAATTCTTGACTGATTGACTTTATTTATATGAACATACCATGGTTGGTCTTCGATGTATTTGCTGAGCCAGCTATGGGAGGTTCCCCTTTCCCTGAAAGAATCCAATTTTTGCCGAAAGTGTGTTGAGATTTACCATGTCGAAACCTTTAGTGAGTTCAATAAAGAAACCTATAGCTGGGCATTTCTTGTCAACGAGGTGTAGAGTAATGTCAAGAAATTCATATATTGCATCAGCTGTGGTTTTATTTTCTTGTAAACCATAATGAACAGAAGAAATAATTTTATTTTTTCTAAGAATGCAATTGCCTTTGCTTACCTGTAGCTCCTCTTATCTTTACACATACGACAGGCATTTCCACAAAATTCTTACAATACTTAATCTTGCTTCTAAATTTTTCAGATATAGCACAAATCACTCTACCTGTATCAGTCAAACAGTCCCCTCCCCACTGATTAATCTTATTCTTAATGTAAGGACATACAAAATCTAAATCATCATCTCTGTTATTATACACTTCATGTAAAAGATCATTTTCAATTTCAGCATTGCATTACTTTGGTTACACGTGTTTTCAGGTAAAAATTGAATAGATTGAATGCATTCCATAGCACAACTAATATTATTTATTATAGAAGGAACACAAAATATATTACTGTCAAAACTATATTTTATACTTAGATCATCTTTCACTTCATTCCACCAATATGGATACAAATTTTGACTAACTTCTGCTAACTTACTCCAGAATGCACATTTATCTACATTATCATCAATTTGGTTCCAAATAAATTTCAAAAAGTTTTCAGCTTTATTCCCTAGGCTTACAGATTACTCACCTTTACTGTTTGGATCATTACTCTGCATGACATTAAATGAAAAAACTGCTTTGATATTCTATGACTCTCACTTACATCATTACGTATATCACTTACCTTACCTGTATTCACAAATAACTCTGTAACTTCATTACTATCAAACTCCACAAATACCTGATACTCATCATCATTAGCACCATCATCATTATCATAATCTTCCAAAATTACTTCATCAGTAACATCATTAACAACACAAGCCTCATCACCATCAAAGTCACATAGCTCACCCACAATCATTTGCAATAAGCCACCAGTCTCAGACTTACCAACCTGTCATTTCAAAGCTCTCATTCAAATCTACATCAAAAATACCACCTAATTCAGATCCAATACAGTTATCACCTGTTTTCCACACATCAATAACACTGTTTTCTGACCAAGAGAAGAAATCATTAGTACACATTACATCAAAATTTTCATTACACTCACATTCTGGTTTGTGGTTAGTTTCTACATCATTATAATTAAACATAATATTCCAAAACTTTTGATCAAAACATAATTGGGAAATCTGATGTTCCTTCTGATCAACTTCAGGTACCTGTGCTACATTATTAATACTGTCATTATTGTCTAAACGCAAGTGTATATTGGGGTCCTGTACTTGTTGTGTTTCCTCACCCCAAAATTGTGGACCTTCATTGAGGCGGCCACTGTTTCCTGAATGGCCACCTCTATGATTATTTCTTTTATTAAATTGCCCATGGTTATTACCATTATTGCTATTCTGCTGATGTTCAAAATTTCTGTCTCTATTGTTATTCTGACCCTAATAAAAATTACCATTATCTCTGTTTCGGTAGTTGTTACCACTGTGATTTCTATAATATTGATTGTTATGGTACATGTTTCTTTCTACTGCTCTGTCTAGCCTGGCAACATATCGTAAAAGTTATTCAAGGCATTTGTCAGGTCCGTCTACTAAATCGCACTGCAATCTCTCTGGTAATCTCCTTTTGAGTACATCAATCAGAATCGTTTCATCAAATGGTTTGTCAAGATGAGTTAATTTCTTAAGCTGATTCTTACAGAACTCTTTCAGAGTACTGTCCCTATCCCTATAATTTGGCCCATTCAAAAATTCACTTTTAATTCTCCCTTATTCAGCTTCTGACCAAAATGTATTAAAAAAACTTTTTTCAAAACTTTGATATGTGTTCCACTGACTTAAATATAGATTTACCCAAGACAGAGCTTCGCCTTCAATACATCTTTTAACAAATTTAATCTTTTAGTCAGCACTCATGCCTGACACAAAACTATCTCTACAGTGGTGTAGAAAAACCACTCGATGTAAATTGTCTGAAGGAAAACTTTTCATTGGAATGTTGAAACATACAATACCATTGTTTGAATAATGAATTTTGTGAATACAGTTTTCTTGCACTATTGAAATTTTTTGATCTAGAACTTTTGAATTAAATAGCATTCAACATTTAAAATTTTTTGATCTAATCTACTAAAGTTTTGTTCCATTTTTTTCCTCTACAGCCTTCTGTTGAACTTTGGCATAGTTAACATGCTTCTCCTGTTGTGAAGATTGTGCAACTAACTCATTTTCCAAAGCAATAAATTTATTTACTAAGACATCAACTTTTTCATTAACACTTTTTAATCCATCTGACAACCCATTTTTTAGCTCCGAAACCTGATTACTAGGTTGGTCTATTTGGTATTGTACCCTGTCCATTTTATCATTGTTTTCAGTTTGTATTCCCATTAAGTGATCATTGACTGCACTAAATTTGCTATTGTTGTCTGTTTTTATTTCTATTCAGTGTTTCCAAAATCAACTGCATAATATCTAGACTGGCAATGGCAAGGAAAGCGTTTCCGAAGAAGAGAAATTTGTTAACATTGAGTACAGATTTAAGTGTCAGGAAGTCTTTTCTGAAAGTTTTTGTATGGATGTGAAATGTGGACAGTAAATAGTTTAGACAAAAAGAGAATAGAAGCTTTCAAAATGTTGTACTGCAGAAGAATGCTGAAGATTAGATGAGTAGATCACATAACTGATGAGGAGGTATTGAATAGAATTGGGGAGAAGAGAAATTTGTGGCACAACTTGACTAGAAGAAGGGATCGCTTGGTAGGTCATATTCTAAAGGCATCAAGGGATCACCAATTTAGTATTGGAGGGCAGTGCAGAGAGTAAATATTGTAGAGGGAGACCAAGAGGTGAATACACTAAACTGATTCAGTACGATGTAAGTTGCAGTAGGTACTGGGAGATGAAGAAGCTTGCACAGGATAGAGTAGCATGGAGAGCTGCATCAAACCAGTCTCTGGACTGAAGACCACAACAACAACAATATCTTTGCATATTGACTGTTTCTTTGCTTTCTACACTTTCACTTGATGCTAACATGACTCAGCTGGGTCCTACAGCTTTCACATCTACACCACTACCCTCATCTCTATACATTTTCCTAGCTATCACACAAGTTAAAAATACTAATAATAATAGTAATAATAATAATTCACTGATAGTTTGTATATATCTTTTCTGATATCCTTCATCATAGCTGTAATGTCCCCTTTCAAATCATCCAGTCCATCATTGTTGATATTATCTGGTCACTGTTGATCTGACTTTTTCCATCAGTTCTAGGGTCTTCTTTCATCAAATGATTGAAGTTCATTTACATAAAAATTGCAAATATAGAAATAACTGACCTTTCTTCTTCTGAAACAGACAAAACTTCATTATCAGTCAACAAATCATGGCTCACACTTTAACACTTCTACTTAATTATTATATACTCTTCGGTAAGGTAATCCTCAAAACTTCGAAGACAGATGAATTGGCTTATCAAAAGTGCATGACATCTGATGTTATCTAGAATCATAAGTAGAAGGTTAAAACGAAATTTTTCTCCACATTGTTCATTGTGAAAATGCCTCCCTTGCTGGACTTGAATCTTCCGCCGATTGAGATGTTATCGCCTACAAGACCTGGCATTGTGATATCGACCCGAAGACGCAAAGTAGACCTAGTTATGTGTATAGTAATATGCCATTTACTTTGTATACACACTCATGTAGAAAAGTTAGTAATGATAAACTTGGAGGGAATGGAACAGCCCAAGCAGTTATATTAAATGGACCTATATTCTTGGAGGGAATGGAACAGCCCAAGCAGTTATATTAAATGGACCTATATTCTTCCGTAGCTGCAAGGTTAATTTCATGCTGGATGTCGCTACTGGAAATTCTGGTAGTGGTTGGTTTACCCTATTATTATTATTATTATTTGGCTGTTTAATTTATAAATAGAGTGGTGTTTGCTTGGAATGTCACATCTGTGTGGGATTGTACAGAATATTAATTTCACCTGAACTGTGTTTTGTATTACTTCATTAATAGGTTTACAAAATAGGTGTGATTTCCCTTCATTGTAGCTGTTGTTTGTTCCAGAAATCACCACTACACTGTCATTCTTTCTGTGATATTTGGTCTTTTAATTAACATATACTGTAATTTTGAAATAATGTGTACATGGTTTTAGAAATGAAGTTATAGTCTAATTATTTTGTAGAATGTTATTCAGAAGCCTTATGCACTTCCTACCAGTACCATGGCTGTCACTTACAAGGGAACCTCCCCATCGCACCCCCCTCAGATTTAGTTATAAGTTGGCACAGTGGATAGGCCTTGAAAAACTGAACTCAGATCAATCGAGAAAACAGGAAGAAGTTGTGTGGAACTAAGAAAAAATAAGCAAAATATACAAACTGAGTAGTCCATGCACAAGATAGGCAACATCAAGGATAATCTAAGCATAGGAGCGCCGTGGTCCCATGGTTAGCGTGAGCAGCTGTGGACCGAGAGGTCCTTGGTTCATATCTTCCCTAGAGTGAAAAGTTTACTTTCTTTATTTTCGCAAAGTTATGATCTGTCCGTTCATTCATTGACGTTTCTGTTCACTGTAATAAGTTTAGTGTCTGTGTTTTGTGACCGCACTGCAAAACCGTGCGATTAGTAGACAAAAGGACGTGCCTCTTCCATGGGAACTGAAAACATTTGATCGCAATGTCATAGGTCAACCGATTCCTCCACAGGAAAACACGTCTGATATATTCTATATGACACAGGTGACGGCACGTGCTTCACATGACAGGAATATGTTGTCGACCCACCTAACTTGTACACTTGGCGAATGGGTAAAAAGATTCTTCTACCTTGCCCGATTTAGGTTTTCTTGTGGATGTGATAATCACTCCCAAAAAAGTGACGAAAACATAAGAGTTTGTGACATAAACTGTAAATAAAAAATCAAAGCTTTTACTCGAAGGAGGACTTGAACCAAGGACCTCTCGTTCCGCATCTGCTCACGCTAACCACAGGACCACGGTGCTCCTGAGCTCACATTCTCCTTGATGTTGCATATGTTGCGCATGGACTACTCAGTTTGTATATTTTGCTTATTTTTTCATCGTTCCACATAACTTCTTCCTGTTTTCTCGATTGATCTGTATTCAGTTTATCAAGGCCTATCCACTGTGCCAACTTATAATTAAATCTGAGGAGGGTGCGATGGGGAGGTTCCCTTGTTAGTAAAATTATGTCCTTTTTTGCGTAGAAGCTTTTTTCATATTGTCTAAGAAAATTCACGCATTTGAGTTTCAGTACGCCTTCATAGATTGAATGCTGTCTGAAAATCAAATTTCATCGTTTCTTCCAAGCAGATGTTCTGTCTGTTTCAGACTGGCATACTTTCCATGGAACTCCTCATTTTCTAATATGGTGTTGTTTTGTATTTTACAGGACCCTGGCAGTGCCTATAATAGTTCATATGACAAAAATATTCTTCCAAAACTTTCAAGTCACTACTCAGCCTGGTAATTAAAGATTTCAGATATAATATTTCTTCCTTTATTCAATTTATATTCTCATTTTCAGTTTCATTCCCCCAAAAGCAGTCTTTTATGTATCCTGTTGTAATGACCTCAATCCTGACCATATTTTCTCATGTGACATGTAGTATGGATTAGATTTGAAGTGTAATGCTAAAATTGTTTTCTCGTCCCGCTATTACTGCACTTCACATATCTTGACTGTGGTGCATCTGCATGCATCTTCATTTTCATGAATATGTTTGTCCACACTTTTCATTTGTGATGTAAATATTAGAAGCTGAAGAAATTTCACAAGCTGTTTACAGTAATTAAAAAACAAAAAAACAAATTTTTTATGTTCTTCCTTTTGCAGCTGGCTGCACCATTTCATTACACAAAAGATGCAAACTCCATTGCCATTGAAACTGCGCTGGTAGTAATGAAAACACTTTTACATTTCTTAAACTGAATGTTCACTTTTTTCTCTCACAAATTACTTATTTTCAAGCTAGTTAAAGAGGAAGGCATCACTAGGTAGCCATCTTGTCTGACCATATAAATCTGCACTTCTTACTTAAAGTCCAGAGGTCAACTACCCATGCTTGATAGGACTGTCCTGGTTTCTTTTGTCTCTGATGAAACTCCATATGGAAAGGCACAATGTGGATTTACTTTAGATAACAAATGCTGAGGAACCCACAAATTGCAGAAAATAACAATGCTGCTCGATCCTGTGAACAGCAAAGTGCCAAAGAATATGAAAAGTTGCAGCCTCAGTTCAAGACAAGAAGAAAGAATTTTGTAAAGATGGGTCCTCTATGTGAAATGCTGTGAAGCCCTACTGCAGACATCACACACATGAGTCCCAATCTTCTTTAACCTCTTGGAATGGTTTAAATGCCAGCGGAGTGGGTGGGCATGCAGAGGACAGTAGCTGACGGACTGTGGTATCTTGTGATGCTGTAACCAACTGACGAAGCAAGTGTAACTGGTACTGTCATTGTTCAAACTGCCATTGTCATTGTTCAAACTTCTGTTGTTGGTGTTCAAATTGCTGTTGCTGCTGAGTAAGCTGCTGCTACTGTTGTTGCAACAACTGAACCAGTGCCAAATCCATTGTACTCACAGAACATGTGCAAACTGATACAACCGCATTGTCAAAAACTGTAGTGTCTACAGTTCTTTATTGTGACTACCAAATACACAAGAAGTATAAAGGCAGTGATAGAGAACCAGAGTTACACAGCCACATGGGAACATTAACAGAAGAATATCAGCCCAGGATGAGCCCAATAACATGCAATGTTCATCACACAAAATCACAGAACAGAAGAGAGAGTAAGGCCACACTGGAGGGATGCTGCTGGGACCACTCAGTTGGCAGTGGCATTAACAGCAAGTAATGTATGTGGAATTAATGCCAGTAAGTGAATGGAGTCTTTTCCAATACTTGAAGTTAGTGGTGTTAGTAGTGTAATGTCTGAAGTACGTGTAGCATAAGTCCTGTGATTATGCGCATTTAGTAAGTCTCTGAAATATCTCTTTATTCTCTAGTACTGTGTGAGTGTATCCTCATTATGAGTTTGCAGAAAAAGAAAAGTATGAATGACTGGATTCATGCAGGAGTAGTAATTCTAGCAAGGGGAGGATGCAACAGTTAGGATAATTAGCCTTGGTAGGGTTGTGTCTGGAGCTGTTTGTGCCTCACATGTGCATGGTGTGCTCAACTGCTTTTGAGACTCATGCTTGTTTATCACTGAGCTGGGGTTGACTTTTGTAGCACTTTAATAGCAGCATTACTAGTGGTCTCTCACCAGATTTTGTCATTTGCTGCTATTTCAATGCATTGTTCACAGTTTACCTGTCGTTCCAATATTGTCACTATCAATGGCTTCTCACCACATTTTTTTTCTTTCTTGTACATTCAACAGCTTGTGTTTCAAATAAATATTATTCTTAAGAATGAAATGGCATTTCTGCACTTCAAAATGATCTGCTAACAAGTTATCAGTGGTAAATAACTTTGTTAAGTATTGCATTATGAGAAATCATGAAAATATTACACCTCAAATGGTTTCATTTACTTATTTGCATGTATCATAATCATAATATATATGTTCAAAAATCTTATGGTAAATCAACATTAGTGATATGGGTAAGTAATTCAACAAATTACTCATATTTCCTTTCTTGAGTACTGGTGTGACCTGTGCAAATTTCCAGTCTTAACATATGGATCTTCTGTTGAGTGAATGGACATAAGTGATTGCTAAGTATGGAGCTATTGTACCAGCACACTCTGAAAGGAATCTGACTGGTACTCACTCTGGACAGAAGGCCTTGCCTTTATTAATTGATTTAAGTTGCTTCACCACAATGAGGATATCTACTTCTAGGTTTACTTATGTTGGCAGCTGAACTTCCTTAGAATTCTAGAACATTTACTTTGTCTTATTTGGTGAAGGTGCTATCATCAGTAATATTGTCATCAGTATTGTGCAGTGAGTGTATTGATCATATCTGTACTTTACACACAACTAGGATCTCTCTGGATTTTCTGTCAGATTTCAGGACAGAGTTTCATTGTGGAAGTGATTAAAAACATCTTATATTGAAGTCCACACTATGTTTTAGCTTTAGCAAAAAATCACCAACCTTGGAGGTTTTGTATTCTTTTAAATTTGGCATGCATTTTTCGTTCCTTCTGCAACAGTGATCTGACATGTTTTGTGTACAATGGGGGATCAGTACCATCTCTCATTAATTTATCTGATATGTATCTCTCAAATGCCTTTGACACTATTTCTTTGAATTTAAGCCACATCTGGTCTATTATACTATTACACATTCAGAAGTTCTTCTACACTCCTGGAAATTGAAATAAGAACACAATGAATTCATTGTCCCAGGAAGGGGAAACTTTATTGACACATTCCTGGGGTCAGATACATCACATGATCACACTGACAGAACCACAGGCACATAGACACAGGCAACAGAGCATGCACAATGTCGGCACTAGTACAGTGTATATCCACCCTTCGCAGCAATGCAGGCTGCTATTCTCCCATGGAGACGATCGTAGAGATGCTGGATGTAGTCCTGTGGAACGGCTTGCCATGCCATTTCCACCTGGCGCCTCAGTTGGACCAGCGTTCGTGCTGGACGTGCAGACCGCGTTAGACGACGCTTCATCCAGTCCCAAACATGCTCAATGGGGGACAGATCTGGAGATCTTGCTGGCCAGGGTAGTTGACTTACACCTTCTAGAGCACGTTGGGTGGCACGGGATACATGCAGACGTGCATTGTCCTGTTGGAACAGCAAGTTCCCTTGCCGGTCTTGGAATGGTAGAACGATGGGTTCGATGACGGTTTGGATGTACCGTGCACTATTCAGTGTCCCCTCGACGATCACCAGTGGTGTACGGCCAGTGTAGGAGATCGCTCCCCACACCATGATGCCGGGTGTTGGCCCTGTGTGCCTCGGTCGTATGCAGTCCTGATTGTGGCGCTCACCTGCACGGCGCCAAACACGCATACGACCATCATTGGCACCAAGGCAGAAGCGACTCTCATCGCTGAAGACGACACGTCTCCATTCATCCCTCCATTCACGCCTGTCGCGACACCACTGGAGGCGGGCTGCACGATGTTGGGGCGTGAGCGGAAGACGGCCTAACGGTGTGCGGGACCGTAGCCCAGCTTCATGGAGACGGTTGCGAATGGTCCTCGCCGATACCCCAGGAGCAACAGTGTCCCTAATTTGCTGGGAAGTGGCGGTGCGGTCCCCTACGGCACTGCGTAGGATCCTACGGTCTTGGCGTGCATCCGTGCATCGCTGCGGTCCGGTCCCAGGTTGACGGGCACGTGCACCTTCCGCCGACCACTGGCGACAACATCGATGTACTGTGGAGACCTCACGCCCCACGTGTTGAGCAATTCGGCGGTACGTCCACCCGGCCACCCGCATGCCCACTATACGCCCTCACTCAAAGTCCGTCAACTGCACATACGGTTCACGTCCACGCTGTCGCGGCATGCTACCAGTGTTAAAGACTGCGATGGAGCTCCGTATGCCACGGCAAACTGGCTGACACTGACGGCGGCGGTGCACAAATGCTGTGCAGCTAGCGCCATTCGACGGCCAACACCACGGTTCCTGGTGTGTCCGCTGTGCCGTGCGTGTGATCATTGCTTGTACAGCCCTCTCGCAGTGTCCGGAGCAAGTATGGTGGGTCTGACACACCGGTGTCAATGTGTTCTTTTTTCCATTTCCAGGAGTGTATGAAGTAGGAGTTTTCAAGCGAATATGATATCAGTTTTTGCTTGGAGTTAGTTTTTTTGTCACTGGGTACTGTATCACTGATTTAAGGCTGAGTACCTCACTCCTTTCTGTGCCACACTATGTGTTATTGAAGGATAGAGTAAGCCCAGATCAGACAAGTATATAATGTGGTGTGCAGTGTAACTCATTTTTCCTTATATTTATGAATTTTACTATTGTTTCCAAACTGTGATTTATTTTTGGCAACAAATACCCTAAGGGAATGAATGCACTGTGAGACAGTTGGCAGTACAGCCAACTGCTCAAAGAGCAGTCTGCAAGAGTTTGTAGACTGGACCCCCTATATTATCCTTATTAAATACTTCTCTGCAACAAACACTTTCTTTCTTGATGATAGTTTATCACAGAATATGACGCCATAACATATTAGTGAACAAAAATACGAAAAGTAAGTCAAATTTTTGACAGTTTCCTCTCCCAAATCTGATATTGTCTAATGCAAAAGACACAGAGCTTTGATTTTGAGTAATTCTGCAACATACTGTGTCCAGTTCATGTTCTTATCCTTACAGAAACCTATTAAGTTATAATTTTCTATTTTATTTATTGATTTACCCTCATGCATTACTTCAGATAGTGTTGTCATGTCTCCTGCAGGACAGAATTTCACATGGAGTATTGTGCATTATTTACACATTTAAGTACTGAAGCTTCTCCATTAGGCTTGGTTATAATGCTTCCATCATGAGCAAAGAGAACAACTTCTGCTTCCTGTAGATAGCCTATAATGGCAGTTCAGTCATACACAGAAGAGCAGACCCAATATTGATCCCTGTTGCACACCTGTCGCACGCCAGTCGGAAGAAGTATCTATGCAATAAGAAAAATATTCCAGCCTGGCCCTTGCTGGAATCTTGAAAACAAGAGGTAGTAAATAATGTCTAGTTCATGGTGAGTGGTGCAACAATGCAGCACCCAAAGCATGGCTGCCTCATCTTTCATATCAGTATCAGTGGGTTAACAAAAGTCAGTTAGGACTCAAAAAAGAGATTTCAACTAAATATACTATATTTACAATTGTTAACCAGCTCCTAGAATCTGCAGAGTTATGTGCTTTGCCTTTCCCTATTTCTGATTTTTGTAAATTACTTTCCATTGATTACAACCCAAAAAACATATTACTCTAATTTGGAAAACATTTACTGTGGCTGTGGTACCAGGACAAACAAGTTCATGTTTTATTCTACTTGCTGACAATATTATCATTATAATAATGAAGATAGCCAACTTCAGTTTAGAGACCACCACAGCAATGACAAAACAACAACCAGTTCTTATTACTGCTACTTTTAGATAGATTCTAGACTGGTTCACTGTCAACAAGACACAGTTTATTCAGTGACACTCAATACCAAAAATGCAGGAATATTTGAATATAAATCTTGGAGATAAAAGAAATTTTGAGAGTAAAACCTTCAAAATTCATAGGATTGCACATTAATGATAACCTAAATTGGTCAGTTCACTTTCTTGACCTGTCTAGAGGATTAACTTTGGCAAAGTTTGCTGTCCGCATTTGTATCCATTTGTGACATTTTAAAACTATTTCTTTAGACATATGCCACAAGGAAACCATGACCACAAGAAGAACTGGCAGAATAGCCCTCACTTGCATAGCAAAGTTAAGGTATTTGAGATGCCAGTGTTGATCATTTGTTAGTACCTAAATATAACCTTGTAGGGGGATAATTCATATAATAATAATAATTATTATTATTATTATTCAATATTGAATAATAAGATACCACTCCTAGAAATAAAGCAGTTTCATGACATTATGCAGATTATTTTATTTTATTTTATTTATTTATTTCATTCGTGTTCTGTAGACACATTAGCAATAAATCGCTTGGGTGTAGAATGAGTCATTTACATGGATTTGAGACATTTGTTTATAGTAATAGGTTTTACAAAGAATAATATATTACACAGAAAAAAATGTTTACAGGAATTGTTTTTTGTAAAAAGTCACAAATTACATTGAACAGACTTACAATAGATCAAAATCAATTCACATATTCTCATACATAAATTCGTCCAGTGAGAAAATGGTTTTACTGAGAAGATATTGTTTAAGTTGATCTTTAAAAGTAGGTTGATCAGTAACTGACATTTTTATTGCCTGAGGGAGAGCATTAAATATTTTTATGCAAGAGTAGTGTACTCCTTTTTGTACCATACTTAGATTCTTTTGTTCAAGATGTAGATCATTTTTTACTTTAGTGTCGTAGTTATAATACATGCTGTTCATTTGAAAAAGGGAGTGGTTTTTACACAAGAAACACATGAGAGAGAAAATGTACTGAGATACTGTTGTGAGTTTCCTGCAGGAATGTCTGTAATTGACACCACACAGAATCCTAATGACTCTTTTCTGGGCTATGAGGATTTTGTTTGCTTTTTGCTGGTTTCCCCAGAATATAATTCCATAGGCCATCAGGGCATGAAAATAACCAAAATAGGCAGCTTCAAAGTATTAAAGTCACTGAAGGAAGCAATTGCATGAATAGCGTAAATTGCTGAGCTTAGTTTTTTATATAGGTAAGAAATGTGTAAGGACCAGTTTAGATTGCTATTAACAAGTAGATCCAGGAACTTTGTTGACTCCATTCTTGCTAAATACCCATCATTGTATTTAACATTAATCTCACCTTCAATATTTTGGCTTATATGGAATTGAATCAATTGAGTTTTTACAAAATTTAGTGATAGTCCATTAGAGGTAAACCAGTTAAAGGTCTCCTGAAAAATTGCATTTACAGTGATCTCAAGATTAGTATTTGTTGAATTGTCTACCAGAATCATCGTGTCATCGGCAAATAAAGTAAATTTTACCTTAGCCCTTGTACACATTGGAAGGTCAAGTATGAAAATAAGGAAAAGTAGAGGACCCAGAATAGAGCCCTGTGGGACTCCACAGTTTATTGTGCCCCAAAAAGAGGACACTAATTCCCCATTAATGTCGTTTACCATGACTTTCTGTTTCCGATCCTTTAAATTGGAGGCAAGCCACATCCCTGCTTCTCCAGTTAAGCCATAAAATTCTGCCTTTCTCAGAAAAATCTCATGGTCCACTCAACCAAACGCCTTAGAAAGGTCACCAAAAATTCCAGTTGGAGACATTTTATTATTGATTGATTCAAGAATTGCATTGGTGAAAGAATATATTGCATCTTCTGTTGAGATGTTTTTCTGGAAACGAATTGACTTTTATTGAGAATATTGTATTTACTAATATGTTCAAGAATCCTTCTGTGTACAAGTTTCTTGAGAATCTTGGAGAAACAAGTTAAGAGTGAAATAGGACAATAATTGGTTACTTACCATCAATACCAGTTGAGTTTTTGTTTTTCATGGTCCTTATTATCTTCTTCATTTCTTCAACAGTGACAGGAGACATGCTAATCTGGGGTGTTGCACTAAATCCACTTTAATAATTATATACCTATCATTGTAAGCACACTTAATTTTGGAAACAGATTCTGACATAATTATCTGTGTTTGCACCCCAAATAATTCTGACAGCTTTTTCTGAAGTGTTAGTAATGTGGTTAGGGTATTCTGTGTTATTGAACTCCATACTTCTACTGCATAGTTGAGATATCTTCACAGTATTTGTTAATCATGATGATAACAATTTTTTTAGACAGCGTGAAGGCTAAGGAACCTATATTCATGTGCCATTTGAGGTTGTCCTGGATAATGATTCCTTTTTTTACAACATCATTTCCTATGGATAATTTCATACTAAATTCTACCTGTTTCCTGGTGTTAAATTCCATTACTGGAGGCTTTGATGCGCTAACATTTTGACAGCATTCATTGAAATATTTGTCCGTTTCATGGTAATACTAGTGTGTGGCACCTCCAGACTGTCATTAGCTTTGTTTTTGCACACAGTTGTTGTATCACATGCGAAAAATTTTTTTTCTTGAAATTTAGAAAAACAGTACTTTCTGTCATTAACATAAATTAAGGCAAGAAGGGATCCCAACATGGTACCTTGAGGCACTCTGTGTTTGATATCACTAACTTTGGATTTGAATTACCAACTGTTTGTTTTCAGCAACACAAATTGTTTCCTGTTGCTGATATATGACGTCACTATTGTTGTCCCTATTTATAAAAAAGGGGAAAAAACAAACCTGAAAGTTATCGCCCAATATATCTCATACCTAGAGTATCAAAGGTAATAGAATGTTATATTAAATTACAACTTTGCAACTCTTTTGATGATCATAATCTTATCTCCTCATCACTCTTTAGATTTAGGCCAGGTTTGTCTACAGTAAATGTAGTAGAACCTCTTGTAACAGACATTCTTAATGGCTTTGAAAACAATTCCTATGCGTGTGTCTTACTACTAGATCTGAGTAAAGCATTTGATACTGTGTCAGATGAAATACTCATAAATAAGCTGGAGTGCTATGGTATCAAGGATAATGAACTGACACTGATTGGATCATATTTGACTAACAGAACTCAAGTTGTCATGGTAAGTAACTGTCAATCAAATGACCTGCCAGTAGTTAGAGGTGTGCCACAAGGCTCAATGCTAGGGCCATTCCTTTTCTTAATATACATGAATAACTTCCCTACTTTCTTGCGTGACAAGCCAATAATGTAAGCCGATGACACTACCCTGATTACTGTGGGCCACAAATTGGAGGAGGTGAAACAAAAAACAAAAGCTAGTTTTGAAAAGGCTGTGATATGGCTCCACAGCAACATGCTAATCCTAAAGAATAGCGAAACAGAGACTATGTTTTTCTACCTGCACAAGCTTAACGAAAAATTAAATGAATATGACTCTGTAAGTCTTCTTGGGATCCACCTGGACCCTACACTGACTTGGAACTGCCATACCGAACAGTTATGTACCAAACTATCAAGAGTAGTCTTCTTGTTAAAGAAATTTAAAAAAATTGGTTAGCAAACAACAACTTTTAACTTCTTACTTTGCCTTCTTTCAGTGTCAACTCCAGTATGCAATAAAACTATGGGGAAACTCTCATGGTGCTCAGACAGTGTTCATGTGGCAGAAGAAACCCATAAGAGCAATTACAGGCATTACAAACCAAGAATCATGTAGAAAGCATTTTAAAGACCTCAGCATCTTGACTGTACCTTCCCTTCACATTAAAACATGTCTTCTCTACAAAAAATCAAATACAAACACTATCTTGCAGAACAGATGTCCATTTGCATGAATCTAGATACAGAAATAACATAGATGTAGATTTTACAAGATGGTGTAAGGTCCAAAAAAATCAAGGAACACCCCAGTAACAGACCTCTTATTCTCTATGGCAGTTATTATTTCATGCATTAACAGTTTTGCAGATACTGAAGTTGTCTTTTTTCAATTTATGTTCTGATTATCAGATGTTAGATTGTGTTGACTCAGAAATGTCATCAGTCTGGTGTAAATAAATTTCTCAATTACCTTAGAAGATGCGGTACTGGTAAGATTGAAATGGTTTGATAATTTTTTATTTTTTATTTATTCCCTTGTGCCATTTTTAGATTGTTTTAGAAACTACCTACTACATCTACACTCTTACTTAACAAGCCACCTTATGGTGTGTGCTGGAGGGTACTTTGTATACTACTTCACTTCCCCTTTTACTGTTCCAGTCACAAATGGTTCAGGGGGAGAACAATGCCAGTAAGCCTCTGTGTGCACTCAGATTTCTCTGATTTTATTTTCATGCGATTTTTGTGAAATATATACATGGGCAAGAAATATGTTGTTGGCTCTTCTATGAATATGCACCCTTGGAATTTTAGTAGTAGACTATACCATGATGCAGAATGCCCCCTTGCAGTATCTGTCATTGGAGTTGACTGAGCATCTCCATGATAATTTCATGCTTACCAAATGATCCTATAATTTAGGGTGCTGCTCTTCTTTGAATTGTCTCTATGGCCTCTATCAGTTCCAGCTGGTGCAGATCCCAGACTGATGAGCAATGTTCAAGTACTAATCCAACAAGTGTTTTATTAGCTACTTCCTTAGCTAATGAATTACATATCACTTGCAGATATTTTATGGAAGTAACTGCTTCCATTACCATTCTGCAGTTGTGTAATCATACAGTAAAGGGTCTTTCTGTCATTCTGTTCAACAATATGTTACATTTATTTATGTTGAGAGATAACTGCCGCTCTGTGGACCAAGAGATGATCCTTGGCAGGTCTTCTTGTATTTCAGTACAATTTTGTATTGTGACTTCTCCGTATACTACAGCATCATCCACAAGAAGCCTCGTGGAACTTCCTATGTTATCTACTAGGCCATTTATATATACTGTGTGTGTGTCTATGTATGTTGTGATAAGTAATCATCTATAACACTCCCTTTGAACATACCTGATGCTATTTTTATATCTAAAGACTTCGTTCAGAGTGACAGACTGTGTTCTGTTTTATAGAAACTCTTCAATCGAGTCATATAGTTGGTCTGATGTTCCATATATACATATTTCATTCACTATGCAGCAGTATTGAACTACATTAAACATCTGCCAAAAGCTAAGGAATGCAGCATCTACCTGGGTGCCTGTATCTACTGTCTTCTGGCTCCTATGGATGAACAGAATGAGCTGAGTTGCAGATTATCGTTGTTTTTTGATCCTATATTGATTCATACAGATGAAATTTTTGGCCTCCAGAAACATCATAATACACAAGCATATAATACGTTATAAATTCTACAACAATCCTATGCCAGAGTAAAGACGTATAGTTTTTTGCATTTGTTTAACTGCGCTTCTTGAAAATCGGAGTAACTTGCACTATTTTCCAATCACAGGAACACTTCTGATTGGAAAAAAATACGCCTGATGCAATTACATCATTTACTATTGTGACCATGGCATCAGCCAGGTTGTCTATGCACCTTTTTAATTTTCTGATAGACAACCCATCATAGCCTGCTGATTTTGAATCTTTTTGTGATATTAATAAGCAACAGAAAATCCAGGACTTTGTTAGTGGCCTTATTATGTATTTTATCTACTTCTGTTAGCTGGAGCCAAGTCCACACTGTGGTTAACTGGAATGCCCTTATATCCGTACTGGGGATTACTGTAGTGCTCATTGATAGGTTTTCTCTCACAACAGAATTACTCGTTAAAAACATTTGCAATTTGATATTGGAATTTGATGATACTTCATTTATAGTTGATGGTAAGATCACTGATTGATTTGTCCTTACAATCCCTAAAGCTTCTTATAACTTTCCTAGCAGCTATGCCACTGCTGATAAAGTTTCTTACCATCATGGCTACATATTTACTTCTAGTTTCTAACTGTAGATCTTTTTAATAATTATAATAGTTCTTCAATTGTAGCTTCAGTCTAACATTATTGCCATCCTTTAGAATTGCACATTGGATGTTTTCACTTAATGATTTATCCTATTACTTTTTTGTATTTTTGGCAGTCATTTACTGGAAAGGTCATTTCTGGGCATAAGGCTTTGAAGCAATAATAAAAGTCTGATGCAAATTCACAGAAAGTAATGCAGCTATTTTCATACCATTGTAATCTTTTCAGCATACTGTTGAGATCTTCACATTTTTATCATGAGTGGTTCTTCTTGTGACTTTTTTTTCGTTTTGCTGTTGACATGGTGATTCTCAGCTTCTGTCAGTACCTGAGCAGCATTGTGTTCAGAAATGCCAAGATTGAGAATTGATGTGTTGACGTAAAGTGAGACATGTTATTAATAATGTTGTCAATGCATGGTTTGCTGTTATTGTCCTCACTAGTGAGCTCATGTGTCAGGAATCCATTAACGTCAGTTTTTTCAAGTTGGAGTCAGTAGACAGCCTGTCAATGTTTGTATCTCCTGCCACTTGTATAGATGTGTTTACTGTCTAGATCAACAAGCAGGTCATTAATAATTTCAAAGAAAATATCTATGCTACCAAAGAAGTCTGTATAGACTTTTAATAATTACTTTAAGTTCCCCTTCTCCCACTTGTATTTAACTGCTGCTGTTTCTGTTATACCCCCTATGCAGAAAGTACTTACATCTATTATATTATAGTTACTACCTCTTGCATCAAAGATTGATAGCCCATCACCATCTTTCTCTCTTCTGCTCAAAACAGAATAAAAGATCATGGAGAGTGGGTAACATATACTGATTAGTTCATTTTTATACCAGTGTTCACTTACAACTAAAATATTAGGGTTATCAATCCATGCAGTGGTATTCAAGTAATTCTGATTATTGTTAATGCTTTGAAAGTTGTGCTGGATTCATTTTAATCTAAGTTTTGATTGCTGAACACTGGTTGGAGGTATCACTCCAGTAGACTGTCCAGCGTACCCTTCAAGTCTCCCATTTTGATGATTATTACACTCATTTTGGCTGCTCATCAGATCATCTTACCAATTCCACTGTGAATAAATGTCATGAAACCTTTAGATATAAATGTGATACAACTTGCACAATGACTCTCTCATGTATAACTATTTTGTATTACTCCCTTTTTGCATAAAACTATATTTTAATCCTCTTTTTCATTGTCATCAACATAAATTTATTCATGGTGGTGGAAGGCAGGGATTCCAAAAATATTATTTAGTTATGTAAATGAGTTGACTAATTTGGAGGCATTGCGTGCCCCAAGAACTAAATTTCACGTGGGATGTAAATTTATTATATCCATAATGAATGAAAGCTATTTTTGCTAGATATATATGTACAAAGATTACACTGACACTGAAAAGCAAACATGATTTCATTAGTGCAAAGTAAGTACATATTTTTATGTTATTAAAATGATTGTGGATTATCCTAATCATCTGAAATTATATCTTCATATGACTGACTTAAGAAAACATCCAACAAAATGTTCAAGTTAGAAAACAAATCTAGACAATTTTAAGAAAACATATTTTTATTCATGTACTAAGAAGACGAGATTGACATTGAAATTAAAGATCTGAAACAGAACAACTGAGAAAATCCTGATGTATAAAAAAAAAAAAATCGGTTAAAAAGTATCTACAACTAATACTTCACAAAAGTGGGAAGCAGGAAATAAAATGCAAAAAATAGACTTTTTCAACGTTTCTGGTGTCTGTAATGCTCTATTTTATACAAAAAATATGTATATATTTGTTTGATATGCATTTTTTTGCATTTTTTGCATTTTTATAACTATTTCTACATGAATTATTTGTTAATGTGTAGCCTTGAGCTGCACATGAAAAAATCTGAACTGTCTGCAACAGTGTTCGGTAAGACTCAGAATACCAATAGAATACAGTTCAATATTTAGGAAAAGTTCAATGTCTAAAGCATTGTGACTAACAATTTTTGACTATGGTTTTTTATGTTTAAATTTCATTATGACGGTTGTAGGTATAAAATAGGACAAGTAAATTGTGAGTATATTTGTTCTCTTTAGCGTAATAAGGATGAGAAATTGCCTTATACTTTTAGTAATTCATTGTATTCTAGTCTAAAAATATCCTTGTCTTTCCTTATTATACACAAATGAAGGAGATGACTCACCAAAAAGCAGAAGTGCTGCGTCGCCAATAGGCGCACAAACAGATGGTACAGAGCCTGGCTAGCTTTTGGAATGCGCTTCCTTTTTCAAGCTTGTAGCAAAAACATGCACACAAACGCAAACACACACACACACACACACACACACACACACTCACATGCACACATCTGTCTCCCTACATTGTGCTTAGTTAACTGCCAGCTCGTTCCTGGCCCATGGTGAGTGCACTAGGGTGACGTGGAGGTGTGGGATGGGGTGGGGTGAGGGATGGAGACCACTGGGAAGCAGGGACGAGGTGGAAGTGATGAATCTAGAGGCCTATGGGAGAGTGGGGAGTCCTCTATGGATGCAGGTAGAGGGGGGCAGTTGGCAGATTGCTGGGCACATGATTTCATAGACTAGGGCATTAGATAAAAGCACAGGTAGTTATACAGCTCAGAAAAGCAGGTGGTGGAGATGCTCCAGATGGCACGGATTGTGAATCAGCAATTGAAATCTCACATGTTGTGCTCTGCTGCATGATGGAAACAATTTGGTGGTGGGCATTCATTCTAGTTGACAGTGGGTTGGTTGTCATACCAATGTAAAACACTGAGCAGTGATATAACATGTGATCAATGTCTACAACCAACTGTCCAAAACCTAGCTTCCCACATTAAAGATAACGACCACTAACTGCCCCGGCTCTCCACCATCCCCACCACCTCATCACTGCTGATGTGGCCTTCCTATACACCAATATCCCTCATGCCCGTTGCCTTCAGTGATTGAACACAACCTCTCCCAATGCCTTGCACATCCCAGACCCACCACTTCATTCCTCATACACCTAACGAACTACATCCTATCCCATAACTACTTCACATTCAAAGTGAAGGTATACAAATTCATGGCACAGCTATGTGACCCCCATGGCATCCTCCCATGTCAACGTCTTCATGGGCCACCTAGAGTGAACATTCATATCTTCCCAAAACCCCAAATCCCTGGTTTGATTCATGTTTATCAATGGCATCTTTATAATTTTGACCCAGGGTCAGGACACCTTATCCTCATTCCTCCACAACCTCAACACCTTCTGTCCCATCCACTTCACTTGGTCCTTCTCTACCCACCATGCAACCTTTCCAGACATTGGTTTCCTCCTCTCAGATGGCTCCATCCACATCTCGGTCCACCTCAAACCCACCAATCATCAACATTACCTGCACTTTGACAGCTACCACCCTTTTCACAACAAATAATCTCCCCCATACATCCTGGCCAACCATGGGAGATGCATCTTCAGTGATGAGAACTCCATCACCCAATATGCTGCAGCTTCACAAAGGCCTTTGCAGACAGGCAATATCCTCCAGACATAATTCAGAAACAGATATCCCATGCCATATCCTCTCACGCACACTCACACACATGTATGCCCGTGCACGCACGCACACACACACACACACACACACACACACACACACACACACACACACACACACACACACACACACACATACATGCACACAAACACAATCTTCACATTCATCCCCATCCCAAGAACCAAACACAAAGAAGTGCCTTCCTCTTGTCACCCAGTATCACCCCAGGCAACACGTCCTTCATCAGGGCTTTGATTACCTATCACCGTGTCCCCAGAATGGGGGATATCCTGCCCAAGATATATCCAACCCCTCCCTAAGTGGTGTTCTGCTGTCCACCCAACCTCCACAGCATCCTAGTCCATTCCTATTCCATGAACCCCCACCCCTCCTCAAATTCCCTGCCACAGGTATTGTACCCCTGAGGAAGCCCCAGATGCAAGACCTGCCCAATCCACCCAAACGCCACCACCACAACCTACTCCAGTCGCATCACAGACTTATCCTGCCTCATCAGATGCTGGGCCACCTCTGAAAGCAGCCATGTTATATACCAGCTCTGCTGCAACCACTGCACTGTGTTGTACATTGGTATGACAACCAGCCAGGTGTTAACTACAATGAATCTTCACTGCCAAACTGTTTCCAAAAACAAGTGGACCAGCCAGTGGCACAACATGCAGCAGAGCACAACATTCGAGATTTCAATTGCTGCTTCACAACATATTTCATCTGGACCCTGCCCACCACCACCAGCTTTTCTGAGCTGTGTAACTAGCTGTGTGCTTTTATCTCATACCTTAGTCTATGAAATCATGTGCCCAGCTGTCTGCCACCTGCTCCCTCTAACTGCATCCCTAGCTAGCTCACAGTGGACACCCCACTCTCCCACAAGCCACTAGATGTTCCTCCTCACCCCCCTTCCCCCTCCCTCTCAACAGTCACCATCCCTTACCCACCCCACATCCCCACCTCACCCCAGTACACTCACTGTGGGCCAGTAAAGATCTAGCGGTTGACTGACCACACTGTAGGGATACAGGTTTGTGCATATGAGTGAATGTGTTTGTGGTGTGCATTTTTTTTTCCTACAAGCTTGAAAAAGGAAGTGCATTCCAAAAGCTACCTAAGCTCTGTATCTTTCGTTTGTGTATCTACTGATGATGTGGCACTTCTGCCTTTTGATGAGACATCTCCTTTGTTCTTGAATAATTCATAATTCTCAACGAGAACTTCCTGTACATTATTTTGTTTTTTCTTAATGAAGTTAAATGCAATTTCTGCTATTTGAGATGTATTGTTAATTCATATTATACAAATAAGTGTGATGTAATAACTATCCTCTATTATCAAGAAAGATAATGAAGCATTTTTTCTATAGTAAGAGCTACAGGAATTCTATACATTGCAAGCAGTTAGTAATATTTTACCAATAAAAAGTTCTTGGGTTTCCAGGTGAAGGAGTTCATAAGAATGGCATGACATTTGAGTGGGTGTCAGTCCCATCAACTTCTGGTACAGTGATGAAGTAACATGTTTGTCCTTTTCAATAAGCCATGCTGTGGGCTGGCCTCCCCTCTGGTAGTGCCGCAGGGGAGATGGATGTGTGGAAGGACCACATTCAAGTCCTGGCATAGTTAGTCAAGCTTCAGGTCACATGCTATCTGGATGTCTCTCAGCTATGAGTGCTTGAAGCATGTTGTGACCAATACCATGTTGTAACCAGAAGTCCATTAGTAGTCCCCATATCTGGCTGAGGCCACAATTAGTCTCAATTTTGATGATTTCCTCTATTATACTGTCCCAAAATCCTCTGATCTTGCACAGCACTGTACCCAGATCATAATCAACCTACAATTATCTTCCAAACTGTCCCCCACCACCTTCAAATTTGCTTGCTGCATGAAGCATATATACGTGATGTGCTTTGAGAAATGCTGTAGAGTACAGTGTTGTGTCTACCTGATATACTGCAGCCATCATTTACACTGAATAGTGTTCTATGTTGTGCACAGTCCCACTTGCTCCTTCACCAAGCCAACTCAATCTCCAATCTCTTGCAGTGCTTAGAAAATCTTTTTAATGTTATATTTCTTCAAAATAATTCCAGTCTTGACTGTCAGAAGTCCTACACATAGCAGAAACACCAGTTTCCTTCTGTGTTCCTGTATTATTTCAACCCTGCATGCTGTTTACATTGCCTTCATAATCTGTGTATCATTGTAGTCATTCCTTCATAACATCTCCCTCAAGTGTTACAGTTTGCTGGAAATTTGTAATCTGTGTATCATTGTAGTCATTTTTTCATAACACCTCCCTCAAGTGTTACAATTTTCTGGAATTTTTTTGTGGACATTTATGCCCTATCCCTTTGAATAATAGTTCTCAAGGCCACGCCATATTGGATTGGGTGGCAGTAACTAGATGTGTGTTAATACAGATCTTTTTGTACTGTCGTGGGTGTCCAGACAGGTGCAGTCATCTTTGTAACACAATATTTTGATGGAATACCTTGGTGTCTTCTTCAAGTGATATCTGTAGAATGAGCATCTTCACTGCATACTGCCACCTTAAAATAGTGATTGTTCTCCACTCCCTAACCCACTACTCATTTCACACTGCATGAGGTGGATGGGTGGAAGGATGTGATAGCTGAAAGCTGGTCAAGAACCTCAGTCCCTCAGTGCTTTTGTAGCCCTGTTGCACATGAAAGTGGCACTCAAGCAACCCTGTGATTTTAGTTGGCTGAGTGCTGGGTCCCTTGGTAGGCTTTCTTCATCCAATACTGCATGGGCCCCATGTACCAGTCTACACAGCAAACCCTCTGGCAGTAAAGTATGATGGCAGCTGGCAGCGTGGAGCTACAAATCAGTGTAGGTGATTTTCCTGTACACACTGTGTCCCACAGCACTGTCCATTTTGTGCTTAACTATGATGGCCAGAGAGAAAAAAGGGGAGTTCGACATTCTCTTCCACCTGCATGGTGAATTTAATACTGAGGTGCAAAGAGGTCAGGTGTTTGAGAAACTCTTGCAGTTTTTCACTCCCGTGTGGCCACACCAAAAATGAGTCATCAACATATCTGAATAGTTTCTATGCAGCTATTTTCAGAGCTTACTATTTGGAATCTTCCATAAAAAAAAGCTTGTCAGAATTGGTGACAGAGGGCTCCCCAAGGTGGTGCCATCCATTTGTTCATCATAGTCACCATTGAAGAGAAAGATTAGTTTTTCTTGGGTTGAATCTGCTTGAGTAACTTGAGGGAATCAGCAAGTCATGCTCTGGTGATGAGGGAGACCACATAAAAGCTCACCACAAGGTCCTGGCCATAAAGGCATAGTTCTTGTAACTGTTGAATGAAATTTACTGAGGAGTTCCTGATGTGGTGCAGACATTTACTGACATAGGGGCTTAACACTGCCATTAGATGTGTTTTCCAACTGGTCTGTAGGTGCATCTATGTTGCTCATAATTGGATGTAGAGGAACTTCTTGTTCAGCCTTGATGGTGCTGTAGCTCGTGGTCAAAGCTTCCTGACAATTACCTCCAGAAGGGACTGCTGTAGAAGCTCAATGTTCTTCACCTATAATCTGTTGGTTGGGTCCCCCTTCACCTTTCTGTATGCTGGATTATCCAGTAGGCTCTCCATTTTGTGGTTGTACTCTGACAGGAGAATTAGTACAGTGGCATTTCCTTCACCTGCTGATAGAATAACTATTTCAGGATCATTCCCTAGTTCTTTCCTCTTTCATGATATTCATAACCAGTGGAATGGTTCTAGTGAATGCATATGTTTCCTGACATCTCACTGTGGAGGGTGGAAATTACTTGTTATATAGCAGTGATGAAATAAGTAACTAGTATAGTGGCCAGTGTTGGTGCGAAGTTGAGTCCCTTTTCCGGAGCTGATTTTGCTATGTTATCAATCTATTTCCATATGAGGTTTATTGTGGTCCATTTCTGCTCTTGTTGGGGCTGTTACTCTCCTTTGGTCAGGCATTCAAACTTGAAGGCTTGTTTGGAAGCAGCACTGCATCAAAATCTGCCCGCCTGAGCCCCAAAGACAGCATCAATGCACTCCAAAGAATTATGCAACAGTAGAAAAGCCATCTCTAAGTGGAGTGTGAATAATTCCTTAGATGTTAGGTCCAGTTACCTACATATATATCAGATCTTTCCCCATACTACTGCCAGACAAGCTGTTCTTGTGATCCAATGAGCAGCACACAGTTTTTATTTGATAGGTGATCCTCACAAATGTTGGTATTGTCCTATAGGACAGCAACTCATTAGGAGAGTGAGAGAGCTGAGAAGACACTTCTCTGCTAAATCTCCTCTCCATAGTAGAATCTGATGTGTGATCTTAAGCTTTATGAGCAGATCAACTATTTTGTGCTGTTCTCAGTTGTCAGGCCGGGTGCAACTGTCTTTATAGTGTGATATTTTGACATCATACCTTGCTGTCTTCTTCAGGTGATGCCTGTAGAATGAGGGTCTTTGCTACATCCTGCCTCCTTTATATGGTAATTGCTCCCCACCCCTTCCCCCAATAGCCAATAGCCGCTCACACACTGCATTGGGTAGAGTGGTGGGAGGATGGAATTGCTGAAATCTGGGTCTGAATCCTGATCCCCCATTATTTTTGTAGCCCCCACTGGGTGCAGAAGTGATTTTAGTTGGCTGAGCACTAGGTACCAATCTTTGCTTAGGCTGCAGCCACTGTCGCTATTTATCAGCCCATCTGCCACTTGTATTTCGATAGCCCCCTTTAGAACACAGTCCCAAAATGACAAGGTTTGTCTTAACACTTCCTTTCTTCATACTTCATGAAGTCCCCTTAAACCATGCAACGTTTTGCAACCACATATTCTGATGCAAGAAACACAGAAGACACAACGAATTTAAGCAACTAACAAAATCTGTGGTTGCAAAACAATGCATGGCTACTGTGAACTCAATTAAGTATTGAAGAAATGTGGGTTTTAAGATTGACCTCATCATTTTGTGATTTTGTTCTGAAGAAGGTTGTTGAAATATGAGTGGTTGATGTGCCGATCAACAGAGACAGTGGCTACACCACAACTAAAGCTTAGGACACTGCACTTGGCCAACTAAAATGACAGCATCAGCTGAGAGCCACTTGCGCATTCACTGACAGACTGTGCTTCACACTCAGATTTGGGTGATCCACTCCCGCCCACCACCCCACCTGATGCAGTATGTGACTGGGTAGTGGGGGAAGGGCTGTGGAGCAATCCCAGTATAAAGGTGGCTGCAGGTAGTGATGACACTCATTCTACACATATGACATGGAGAACACAGCAAGGTAGGAAGTCAAAATATTGTATTATGAAGACAACTGCACCCAGCTGGATGGCCAAGAACAGTACAATTCATTCACTGGGAATCCTTAATAGCACACATCTGATTCCTCTATGTTGGATAAGTTGGATAAGTTTTGCGACACAAAAGGGTATCTACTCAGCTCTCTCACCTTCTCAGTGAGATACCATGACTGTAGTACAATACCAACACTCATGAGGATTGCCCATCATGTAAAATCCATGGCTATTGACCAGATCACAAGATGATCTAGTTTGGTAATAGTAATGGAAAGGACCCAGAACAAACATCAGTGACTGGACAAAACATCTAACAAGTCCTCATAGTCCACTTAGAGATAGATTCTCTACTCTTACCTGATTCTTTGTGGGGCACTGACTAAAGAAATGCCACTATACTACTTCCCCTGTCAGTGTACAACCACAAAATGTACAACCCACTTGAGGATCCAACATACAGAAAACTGAAGGGAGACATGACCAACAGAGGGAAATCATCAAAAGCTTCAACAATGAGACGTAGCACCATGAAATATCAACAGCATAGCAAAGATTCACAAACAAGATATTCCTCTATGTCCAATTGTGAGCAACATGGGCACACCTATGTCCCAGCTAGAAATACAAAAAAATCAAAATGGCAGTATTAAGCCCCTATGTCAATAAATTTCAGCACCAGAACTACGCCTTTGTTCCCTCAAGTTGATCAGGGAGAAATTCAACCTGACAGTGACTAATCTCTTCAAATTTGTCCTGACAACATTCTTTCTCTTGAATAGTGACTATTACGAACAAATGGATTGTGTTGCCAGCAGCTGTATTGAAACCTACGCCCTCTTTCAGATATATTGATCACACATTTGTGGGGTGGCCACGTGGAAGTGAAAAACTTCAGGCGGTTCTTCAACATCTGAGTTCTCTGCACCTCAGAATTAAATTTATCTTAGAGATGGGAGAGAATGTTGAACTCCTCTTTTTGGACATCTTAGTCAAGCACAAAACAGACAGCACTTTGGGACACAGTTGTTTATTTTTACACTTACTAACACTCTTTATTCCATATTTACTGGATAGACAAACAGTTAACCAGATGTACAGAATCAAACAGTCTAAGAGCATTCCAGGTCTGAGCTGGTAATTGTTATTACAAGGCAGCCAGCATAATATGCAGATCACACAGAGCACCAAAGAGAACTGCTGTTCCTCGGCAGAGCCCCCACTTATATCAGGCTCATCCACAGGATCCCACTATGTAATACAATGATTGCCTGGCATTAATCTCATAGTGGCCACTTGCAGCACCATCGGTGGTGCGGGCTGCAAGTATGGATCGATTTTGGACAGTTGTGGTAACTCCATCTTGCTGTCTGAAATGGTTATTTCAACAGTGTTTAAAGGGAAAACCATCTACATTGGTTTGTATCCCCACACTGCCAGCTGCTATCATCCTTCAAAGCATGAGGGTGTGCTACATACACTAGTACACAGGGCCCATGCAGTATTCAATGAATAAAGCCTATGAAGGAAACTCAACCACATTAAAGATGTGTTGAAATGAAATGCACGTAGCACAAGACTTCAGGCAGAAGTTATGTGACCAGCAAATAAAACACAATGAGGAGGATAAGACAATTGCATATCTGCCATACGATGGTGAATTATTGAACAAACTTGGTAGAATTGACATAATGTCAAATGCATTTTCCATCCACCTCCAGAAAATGTGCCAATTAGGTACAGTGAAATATGACATGGGGCTCTGTAATTTGGGTGTTTACCATATTCTATGTAAATGCGGCAAGGCATTCTTTGACCAGTCTGTGCAGACAGCTGAAGAAAGATGCAAGGAACACAGAAAACACAGTGAAATTAAGTATCCAACAAAATCTGCACCTGTAGAACATAACATGGCTACAGGGAACTCAACGAAATATATAGAAACATAAGTGTTAAGACAGTTCTAATCATTTTATGACTGTGTTCTGAAGGTGGCTGTCAAAATATGAGTGGCTGATGGGCTAATCAATCTAGACAGTGGCCACAGAACTTGCAACCAGTGCTCAGCCAACTAAAATCACACCCAAGAACAGTACAATCTGTGGCCCAGAAGGAGATCCTAAGATCACACAAATACAGATCTGCTTATGTCAGATTCCTCTATTCAGAGTCACTTAATGAACCATCTAGCTTCTTTCATAGACAATATCAAGGAATGGAGGAAACCAATCTTTCCATACTTCTATGACAAATTTTATATCCTCACAATTCAAGTTTGTGTGTCCAAGAAATTTATCAGGGGCTTCCTTACAATGTGGCTACACTGTGATGATGTCATATATTCATCTATAAAAACAGTTAGGTTTGAGATCTGCAGTAGCAATAGAAATTTTCTGAAAATTGTGCATAAACATATATTGACTATTTTTGGTTCTATGGGGGACCTGAAGCCACAGTATCCACTCGCTTGTAAGAAATTCCATTGCAGTGATCTTACGTGGTCGTCAGAGTGCATTGAAAATGTCTAACCATTTGTGGCTCAAACTGTTGCTCCAGGAATTCCAGAAGGTCTCTAAGAGTCATTTAGCTGAATAGTGACATTAGATTATAACTCTCCAGCAGAGGTGGCCTTAGTCATGTTGGACATGTTTCAACAATTTTGTTATCTCATATAAGTTCTCCACATGATGGACACAGTGTTTACTAAGGACTTCAGTAATTCTGCCAAATATTTAGCCATTCTATATGATGGTGTTTACCATTGTGCATAGGGCACTTCTTCCTTATGTAATTTTGGAAGCCCCTATAAGCGAGGAGGTGCTGGCACTTTCGGTTGTAGTTGTTTCATCATTTCTGGTGACAAGTCTGAGCTCCTCATAAGAGCAGTACTCTTCTTTATTACAGCTAATTTCACAACCTTGATGACTTCCTTGCATGCTGGATCTAGCAGCAGCATGGATATTTTCTGATGGTATTCAAAGGCATACAATAAGCCCATGCTCACTGCCAGCTAGAGGCATTCAGATGGGATGGAGCCAAACTGACCACACTGGGACTCAAGTGCAGTTTCATCCCTACTTCCACCCACACTGTGGCATAAAAGTGGGGTGGACCATCCCACCACCTCACCTGTATAAAAATGACCAAGTCACTGTTTCAATACCTCACCAGAGCATGATGGGAGTGACACGCATCAAAATGTCACATTACTTCAGTGATCTTAACCAGATGAAAAGTCAAGAGTTTTATATTAGTTCAAGTCACCAACAAGGACAGTGAAATTATATCAAGTAAAATTTTATTAACAGTTAATAACACTACTTGATCATTTGGCTATCCAACTAACAAGGGAACCTCCCCATGGCACCCCCCTCAGATTTAGTTATAATTTGGCACAGTGGATAGGCCTTGAAAAACTGAACACAGATCAGTCGAGAAACCAGGAAGAAGTTGTGTGGAACTATGAAAAAATAAGCAAAATATACAAACTGAGTAGTTCATAGGCAACATAAAGGTTGATGAGGGCACAGGAGCACCTTGGTGCCGTGGATAGCGTGAGCAGCTGTGGAGCGAGAGGTCCTGGGTTCAAGTCTACCCTCGATTGAAAAGTTTACTTTCTTCATTTTTGCAAAATTATGATCTGTCCGTTCGTTCATTGACATCTCTGTTCACTGTAATAAGTTTAGTGTCTGTGTTTCGCGACCGCACCAAAAAACCGTGCGATTAGTAGATGAAAGGACATGCCTCTCCAATGGGAACCGAAAACATTTGATCCAGGAAAACATGTCTAATATATTCTATATGAAACTGGTGACAGCATGTGCGACACATGACAGGAATATGTTGTCGACCCACCTAACTTGCACACTTGGCGAATGGGAAAAAGATTCTTCTACCTTGCCCGATTTACGTTTTCTTGTGGATGTGATAATCACTCCCAAAAAAGTGATGAAAACATAAGAGTGTGCCACATAAACTGCAACAAATGAATGCAGCAGTTTCACAGTTGCACAGTTTTCTCTGTGCTCTGTCAAAACATATGTTTTTAACATTTTCAAATTTTTCTGTGTGTAGACTGTCAAATCCTGCATATGTCCAAGCAAATCTGAACATGTCCTGGAATTTTTGAGAGTGAAATTGATTATGTGTGAGTGCCTGAACTCTGACAATTGTATGAAAATAAAAATTTAAACTTTTTTTCTGGAGGGAAGACTTGAACCAAGGACTTCTCACTCCGCAGCTGCTCACGCTAACCACGGGACCACGGCACTCCTGTGCCCTCATCAACCTTGATGTTGCCTATGTTGCCCATGAACTACTCAGTTTGTATATTTTGCTTATTTTTTCATAGTTCCACACAACTCCTTCCTGTTTTCTCGACTGATCTGTGTTCAGTTTTTCAAGGCCTATCCACTGTGCCAAATTATAACTAAATCATTATGTTATTTCTCTATCATATACTGCAGACACAAGACAATAAGTGTAGTGACTTTCCTGTCAAAATATTTATGCATCCATGGACAGTTATTCGATAGAACTACATTAAATTCATGGCACTGGAAGTTGCTGGATACCATCTTCAAATGGAAAGATCAGTTCTGTGTCAGTTCAGTCACTGAATGTACATTCCACAGTTAGCACTTCCAGTTTCAAAATATGGTTACAAAAACAGAATGCTTGGAAATTACTAGGTGTTACTTCTAGAAATAAATGTTTTAGAGACAGCACAACATTTTTTTTCCTTTGCAAAAATCTAATTATGAATTTGAAATGAAGCTTTCAGTACTGACCGTATGTTTAGTCTTCAGTGTGTGTACAAACTTAAAAATATGAATGCATATTTTAAACACATACTGAAGGAAGCAATTCATTCATTGTATTATTGTAAATGAGAATCTTCTTTTTGCAGTGTCTGTGTTCAGCTCTACACATTGTCCACAGGTTTCATATCTTGGAGTGGACACATTAATGGCTAAATCTCCACCACTAGTGAAAGATATGTATTTTGATCAGGTGGACTTGATACTGCCTTACACCGAGGCTTCTGTAGCATACAAGAAAAAGACATATCGTGGATCTGTTCACAACATGCAGTAAGTAAAATAGCAGTAATGGCATAGATAATACTGTTAAAATTTTAGAATGAAATGTGTCAAGGATGTAACATTTTCATACTTAAGTTGAAATTATCTTTTAGCATTTATTAGTTATGTAATAGTAAATCAATACATTACCATAAATTAACACTTTGCTACTCACTCAGTTTGTAATATTCATACTTTTTTCAGCTTAACTCCTGTTGTTTATGATATTTGTTGAGTAATGTTTCAAATACATGGTATGGTAGTTTTCAATGTAGTCATTTGTCATTTAGTGATTAAAAGTACTGTATGCTTATTATTTGACAGTTACAAGTTTCAGACTGTATCAGTGATACCACTTCTACTTTAACTGCTAATGAAGAGCTGTGCAAACAGCAAAGCAATGATTACAACATCTGAAGCAAGTTTTGGAAATATGTAACACAAACCCCTTTCCTCAGAGACTACGTAAATTTTGGAATTGGAGTAATGAAAAATAGATTGTTTCCTAACCAATTATGGCTTAATTCCAATAACAATTAAGTTCATTTACTTAACAGGCTGTAAACACAGTTGGGCAACTCGACTTTCTTCTCTCAAAGGCCCACCACTGTATTCAAAAATCAAGAACACTCATTTTAATTAATAACTGTGCCAAGTATAAGTTAAACAACAAATTAAATTTTTATTATACAACAACAGTAGTACTTTAATTCACCCAAAACTTAATGAATAATCTTAATATGAAATTACTGATGAAATAAATGTTTCATATCTTATGCGAAAGTCTGTTAATGTAATTGTATACATTGTATACATAAAATGACAATTTTAAGAGATATATATAAAACCTGAGCAATGCATGAGAAGCCTCTTGATAAGATATTGAGCAACACCATAGATTGATTCAACCAAATAAAGATTTAATTTCTTCCCCCCCTAAGTTGCCCAAGGTGAATGCTAGGATAATACCATTGAAAACAACATGATCAACAAAGCCATCCTTGTCAAATCTCATCTTGTGTGCCCATATGGACCTCTCCACCAATGGGATGTTAAATCCAAATCATCTTTTTTCCATCCCATATTGAATATAGTAATGCTTTATGAAAACATCATCTATATAATTTTTTATGCCCATTGAAAATATTTGGAAAACAAGAATGCTACAATGTTAATTTACAGATTGTCTAAACTGGATTTGCTGTTGCCTTCTGTGACTAATTTACATCTCTGGTTGTGGAAGGAAAAAGGGGAAAAAAGGGAGGGGGATAATGATGAGGCCACCCAGCTTAGATTGAGATCATCCTGAAGGTGCTTCATAGCTATCAGGCCTTCAGATCCACACTGTTTCTTCGATATTCTGATGTTTTACACTACCAAGAATAAGCCAGTGCAATATACTCTGAGTGTCTTTTAGACTGATTTACTCCCTAAGTTAATATGGTATGGAAAGTTCTGGTAAAACATAAATAATTTAGAAAAGATGGGCATAGGAAGGAGCTATGAATGCCCATGACAGTGTTGCAGATTTGTTTGTATATCTCCCTCTCAAAAGAGATGTAGTTATACGTGAGGATGAAATTGGTTCAATGTATGAGGAATTCAATTCAATTCAATTCAATTTATTAGTGTCCTTGTAGTACATCATCAAAATGACATAGCACTTGTCAATAAACATTACAATTTAAAATACACATACATGAAAATTTATAATCGAATTTACTTGTCACTTAGACATTACAATTTTAATAGAACTATAAGACCATTAACATAAAAATATACAAGTAGGATAACAACATACAAAAAAAAAGCTAGTGATTCTCACATCAAAGATTACATTAACACTGTTTCACAATTTCATAGAAACAGCAAGTATTTAAATGTGAGCAATTACACATGTTTATCATGTCAGGGAAATATTAACTGCACTTTTATTGTCAATAATTCATAAACTGTTCAATACTGTAAAAACTATTGCTCATTTATTAGTTATTTATTTATTTATTTCTTGTTCCGTAGATCCAGTTAGTGAGTCAATCACAAGGATATGGAACGTGTCAAATTGTACAGGTTTCAATTTAAACTTACAATAAATACAAGGGCAATTCAATGGCAAATTGTACATATTTTAAGTAAGACATACTATAAATACAGTAACAGATACAATGTCAGCTAGATAACATAACAACCATTTAACAGGAAAAGGAGTTTCAAATAAAGGTTAAAGATAAGAGCACAAAGTTAAATCAGATATTAGGCCTACAAGGGTAAATACATGTACAGCCAATCTGTTGTTACAAAAAGTGTGCTAATGCCCAAATGCACAATAGAATCAATTGAACTACTTCTAGACACAATAAGTTTAGTGATGGTATACATTTTCTTTCAGATATTCATCCACAGTATAATAAGATTTCTCTGTCAGGTAATCTTTGAGAACTTGTTTAAATTTTGGCAGTTCTGTATGAACACATTTGATATGTAGTGGTAGAGCATTGAACACCTTAATGCTGGAGTAGTAAACTCCTTTTTGTACCAGAGTGAGACGTTTCACTTCGAAACGTAGATTGTCTTTGTTTCTGGTGTTATAACCATGGAATTTACTGTTGTCTTGGTAGATGGAATAATTTTTGCACACAAAGGTCAGCAAGGAAAAAATATACTGTGAGGCAGTTGTTAGGATACCAATCTTCCGAAACAAGTGCCTGCAAGAGTGTCTTTGATGGACCCCACACATTATTCTGATTGCTTTTTTTTGGATGGTGAAAACTTTTTTTGCAAGTGGTTGGTTCCCCCAGAATATGATAGCATATGACATCAATGAGTGGAAGTAGCCAAAGTAGGCAACCTTAATAGTGTCAACTACAGCCACTGAAGAAATTACCCGTAATGCAAATGTTGCCGGGCTAAGTTTTTTACATAGATGAAGAATGTGAACTGACCAATTACATTTACTGTCTATGTAAGCACCCAGGAATTTTGTATCTTCAACTTTCTGTATTGGTTGATCTCTACATTTTATGTTAATTTCATTGGGATTACTTTGTGATGTATGGAACCTCATATAATGAGTTTTATCTGCATTGAGTGAGAGACCATTTGAGGAGAACCAATTTAAGATGTCCTTAAAAACAGTATTTGTAGTTTGTTCAAGATCATTATCAATCAAATCGTCAATTAGAATTGTGGTATGATCGGCAAACAGGATAAATTTGCTGTTTGTCTCAGAACAAAGAGGAAGATCATTAATAAAGATGAGAAAAAGCAGTGGGCCCAAAACAGAGCCTTGAGGCACACCACATGTTATCGTGCCCCATTCAGACGAGGCAGGTTCTCCAGAAGAGCCATTTAGCATTACAGTCTGCTTCCGATCCTGTAGATATGATTGTAGTCACAAGCCAACAGTACCACCTAAACCATAGTATTCTGCCTTTTTCCAAAGAATTTGGTGTTTTACACAGTCAAAGGCTTTCGTAAGATCACAAAAAATACCCACTGGAGACATTTTTTTGTTAATGGCTTCCAAAACTTGGTTGCTGAAAGAGAATATTGCCTGTTCAGTACAAAGACCGGCACGAAAACCAAACTGATTTTTGCTTAAGATACTGTGGAAGTTGAGATGGTCTACAATCCTCCTGTGCATGAGTTTTTCTAGAATTTTCGAGAAGGTAGTTAATAGGGATATTGGGTGATAGTTTGTAACAATGCTTCTATCACCTTTTTTAAAGAGAGGAATCACTACAGCCAACTTAAGTCTGTCAGGGACAATCCCATCTTGTAGGAATGCATTGTATATGTTGCATAAGACGGGACTAACAAATTTATAACAGTGTTTCAGTATTTTACTAGAAATATTGTCCACACCAGCAGAATTTTTATTTTTTAATGATCTAATTACTCTTATGACTTCGCTTACAGTAACTGGAGGTAAGGATAACTGTGGGATTCTGTTGCTAATAGCTTTCTGTAGGAGGGACAATGATTCTTCCATAGAACCATTACAGCCTGTCTTCTCTGTTGCTCTCAAAAAGTGGTTATTAAATATTTCTGCAACCAACTCAGGTTTCTTTATGATACTGTCCCCTGTTTTAATCTCTACCTGAGACATGTTCCCTGTTGTCTTGCCAGTTTCCCTCTTTATTACATTCCATATAGTTTTAATTTTATTTTCTGAGCTTTCAATTTCTGATTTTATGCACATACTTTTAGATTTATTTATAACCTTCTTGAGAATGCTACAGTAAAGTTTGTAGTGTTGTCATTTCTTTGAATCATTACAAGTCCTGAGAGAACTGTATAACATCCTCTTTGTTCTACAAGATGTTATTATCCCCGTAGTGATCCAAGACTTCTTGGCATTGCCTATATGACTATTTCTAACTACTTTTTTGGGAAAGATGGACTCAAATACAGACATGAATTCATTTAAAAATGAATTGTACTTTTTGTTTACATCTGTTTCCCTATAAAGTGGGCTCCAATCTATCTCTTTTAGGCTATCATTGAATTTTTTAAGGCCCTGTTCATTTATTATCCTAAAAGATTTCCAAGAATGCTCGGAACTGTTGCACACACTGATGTAATTGAGCCTAAGAAATTGACCACCATGATCAGAAAGGCCAAGGATTGGATGCACAGTGATCTCATTGCATTTAGACTTATCTATAAATATATTATCTATCAGACTTTTACTGTTAACAGTAACCCTAGTTGGGAAATCTACTATTGCCATCAGATTATAAGACTCCATTAAATGTACTAAATCAGCTTTACTATTGCTCTCATTTAGGAAATCAACATTAAAGTCACCAGTAATTATCAAGTCCTTGGACTTTGAGTACAGTATGGATAATAAAGAATCTAAGTGCTTAAGAAATACATTCAAATTCCCTGAGGGAGATCTATACAGTGCTAACACTACAGCCGTGAAGTCATTTACAGTAATCTCAACACCACATACTTCAATTTGTTGCTCTATACAATGGCTCTTTAAATCTAATGCATTGTAAGATATGTTGTTTTTTAAATAAATTACCACTCCACCTTTTTCCATGATGGTTCTAGAGTAATGCACTGCCTGACAGTAACCACTTAGCTGTAACCTTTCAATATCTTTCACATGATGTTCACTAAAACATAATACATCGGTATCTTTTATTGCTTGTGGTTCCTCTAACAGAACAGTAATGTCATTTACTTTATTACCAAGTCCTCCCACATTTTGGTGAAAAATCGTCATTTCTTTGGAATTAGAGACAGATGTAAACTTTTGCCTAAAAAATTATCTGTAGCTACAGACACAGTATGTTCATTACTAACAATTTCCTGAAACATTTGAGTTTGAAGCCAAGTCTGACTTGATGGCTGGAGCCATTTAAGTGCCATTGGTTCCAACTTTGGGGTACATTTGTGGACTTCTTCCAATATTTTTGTTTTTAAAAGGGTACCTAATGCTTTTTTTCCTGATCTGTTCAGGTGCATACCATGTCTTGTAAATAATTCTCGTCCAAAACTGCTTATATCTTCAACACAAGTATTTTTAAAACGTTTACACAACTTTGCTAACTTAGAGTTCGTTTGTGAGATAGCCTCATTTACACAGGACTGTGGAATTAAGTCATGTCTCTCTGGAATGTTCACAACAAATACCTTATGCTGATGAAGCGCCGATATTTTCTTCCTGAGCGACTGTATGACATCATTCCCTTCGTTGCAGGCAACGTTGTTTGAGCCACCTATTAAGATCACACACTCATTTTCTACTTTTTCAGGATCACACCCCACTTTGCATCTTTCTTAATTCTCTTTTAAATATGCGCAGTTTTGGTATTATTTTTAGTTCTTTGGGGAGAGCACCGTAGAGGATTTTGGGTTGGTATAGTACACTTTTGTGATACATAGCTGTTTTATGAATTCCTCTGTGGAAATCATTCCTATTCCCCGTTTTGTAGTTGTAAAATTCTCTGTTTAATGTAGAAAATTCCTCGTGTTCTTTTAAGAAACATATGCTTTCATATATGTATAAGGATAGTAGTGTCATGATTTTTAACTCTTTGAAAACATGCCTACAAGAGTCTCTATATCCTATACCTTTTATTATTCTGACTGCCTTCTTTTGTAGTCTAAATGAATGTTTTGTTAGACTGTTGTTCCCCCAAAACTGTACACCATATCTTAATAAACTGTGCATGAATGAGAAATAAACACATAACACTGTTTTAATATTACATGAGCTTTTAAGCATTCTAAGTATATAACATGTTTGACTTAATTTTTTGTTCAATGATATTACATGCTTTTCCCATCTTAAGTGTTCATCAAACCATACTCCCAAGAATTTAGTGTATGATGCTTGTTCAATCTTACACTTACCCAGTTCTACTGTAAGGTTAGCTTTTATTTTATTTGTAATATGTCTGAAGTTGATCCACGTTTTTCTTCTTTTTTTTCTTTTTTTTTTTTTTTTTTGGCATTCACAATGAGTCTGTTTTCATTAAACCATTCACAATGAGTCTGTTTTCATTAAACCATCTGTCTGGTTCATCTGTTGCTAATGTGACTTTTTCCTGTAAGTCAGCTTCACTATTTGCTTTAACAAGCAAACTTGTATTGTCAGCAAACAGTACTGCTTCTACTTCAGATAGTTGACTTGGTAGGTCATTGATAAATATTAAAAACAGTAATTGCCCTAATACAGATCCCTGGGGTACTACGTACAAAACTCTCTCGAATCTTGATGAATATGTCCTATCTGCATGGCTTATCTCCACCCTCTGATACCTGTCTGACAGATATGATTCAAACCATTTGTAGGCAACTCCACGCATCCCATAAGCATATAACTTCCTAAGCAGTAACTTATGGTCGATGACATCAAAGGCCTTTGATAAGTCTAAAAACAATCCACAATTTAATTCCTTTCTATTTATGGAATTTAGAACAAGTTGCAAAAAATTGAAGATAGCTGTTTCAGTTGATTTATCTTTACGGAAACCATTTTGTGCATTAACCAATATTCTATTCGTAATAAGAAATTTGTATAGTCTATGATACATTATCCTTTCTATTATTTTTGAGAAACCTGATGGCATTGATAAAGGCCTAAAGTTACTAACATCATGTTTATCACCATTCTTGTAAAGTGGCTTTATAGTTGACATTTTATTTTTGATGGAAACACCCCTGTCTTAAAAGATTCATTTATAATTTCAGTGAGATGTGAGGCTATTTTTCTTCCACTTTGCTTAATGACTTTCTCAGGAATCTCATCACACCCACATGACTTTTATTTTTAACTTATTTATAGCATTTAGTACCTCTGATTCAGTTACTGGATAAAGGAACATTGTCATGTTATTCATGGGGATTTTTACCTTGCTATTGGAATTGCATTTAGTTTTAATTAAATTTATGGCTATATTTCTGAAATGTTTGTTAAGTATGTTGGCAATCTGAAGTCGGTCCTTAACAGTTTTACCCCCACTTTTAATGATAAAGCTGTTATCTTTTCTTTTGTGTCCACCAATATTTTTATTTATTATCTCCCAAGTTGACTTCATTTTGTTGTTACCTTTCTCAATATATGAATCATTATCAAGCTTCTTAGCTGCAATTATTACTTTCTTGTACAGGCTTCTATAACATTTCACATGTGGTTTCAGTGCTACATTCTTCCTGGCTGATTTATTTAACTTTCTGAGAGTGTCTGATGACTTTCTAATCCCCTGTGTAACCCATGTTTTGGTTTTATGTTTAGTTTTGACTCTTTTTATAGGAAAGGCAACATCGAAGCAGTGTTTGTAGCTTTCAAGGAATGAGTCAAACTTTGTGTTGACATCACCTCTTGATTCACTACCCCAGTTGTTATTTTCCAGAATGTAATTAAAAATTCTTATGCTGTCATCATTTATAAATCTCCTTTCTCTGTAATTGTTATTGATAACAGGGTCCTTGTAAGGTGTGACATTGAAACTCAATTTTATACCCTTGTGATCCGAGAAACCATGGTCAATTACTTTAGTGTTATATTCACACTTGTCCTTGTTTATAAATACTTGATCTATTATAATTTCAGACATATTTCCACATCTGGTAACTTCATTTACAGTTGCCATCATATTATGACACAAAAACAGATTGCACAGTTGCTGTTGTTTACTACAATCATTCTTAAAGTTAACATTAAAATCACCAAGAATAATTACATTATGTTTAAGTTCATTCAGTATCCCTCAAGGGTTAAGTTCTTTTGATTCTACCCCTGTCCTAACATAAATACATGTCCCACCCCCTTTATGGCTGATTCTACAAAATTTGCTAATCATTTCAAAATTTGGAATAATTATGCTAGACGCTTGCATTTCTTTTACCCAGTGCTCACTTATGCATAGTATGTTAATGTCTTTTAGATAGTCAGTTAATAGAACTTCTATTTCAGCTAATTTACTTTCTAGTCCCTGCACATTTTGGTATACAACTGTTAAAGTTTCATGTAGTGGATTTGCTGCACTATTTACCTTTGTACTTTCTTGTTGCTGACACTGTAAAGATTCTGCCTTTTCTTCTTCGAATTGCGAAGATCCCATAAAAAATAGTCACTATGCACAGCAGCTCTTCTTATCTTGAGGCTCTTCCTTTGAGATGTCTGCAGAGCAGCTGATGAGTTTAGAATGGTTCTTGGCTGTTGGTGTGGTTGCAGTCCTAGTTACAGGTGAGCATGAGGCATTAAGTGTGTCGAATGTGCTGACAACTTGATCCTTGGAGGTTTCAGGTGCACATGAGTTTACACTAGGTTCGTAGGCTTTCTCATCTGAAGAAATTGTTTCCTCTTCAACTCTGCTAGATGTTCCTGACACATCTGCTGGTACCCCATATTCTACCACTCCTTTAGATACTGGTACTGGTATGTTAGGTATCTCACTCATCTTAGATGTTTCCTTGCAAATTTCCATTTGCTCAGTTACTGCTATGGTGAGGATACCAGTCAGTTTGTGTTGATCATTGAGATTATTTATTGTTTTCATAATTTGAGCACAGACATACAGTTGTCCTGCTCTATTTAGGAGATCTCCACTGTTTATGAAATGTTGTTTTCTGAAATCTAGCTGGACAAATGTTGAATTTGGGTAGCACTTTGTTATTTTGGGACTCAGTCTGTTAGTTTTTTTTATTTCTTTGTTAACACAAGATTTCTTTAAAAAATCATATGGAATGCTGGTTACCATCACATGTGCATTTTTGAGCTTTTCGAGCGTCTCTCTTAGTGCTCGTCTTGCTGATAATACATCATTGCAGCAGACGTCTACTCCGCCCCCTAGGATTAGAACACAATCATTTTTCTTTATCTTGATACTCAGATTTTCACAGTTATTGATGATCTTTTTCAGTGGAGCATCAGGTTTTATTACGCGAGTAACACTGCATCCTGAGTTATATAGGGTTTCTGCCAGTCTTTTTCCGAAACTGTCGGCAAGTATATATACAGTAAAAGCATTATTTGTTGTGCTCAAGTCTTCCGAAGTTTTGCAGTCTATTATATGATCTTCTTTCTTTTCACAGTCTCTATGTATTATATTATTAACAGATGAGGTTGCAGTTTGGAGCCAGAAGGACATTATGAAAGTTAGTGTTCAATAGCAGCAATTTCATGGACATCAGGGATATTGGTTTATTAGAAGGTCATATCAACAGTTACAAGTAGGGATCCTGAATATAATGGGGTGGAATGATCAACTGTTGATGAAGAAAGTGGTTTGTATCTTTAACATGAGCAGTTAGGCAATGAGCAGGTGGTTGGAGGTGTTCTTCAACAAGAGTGGAGATTCTTTCAGTGGGAACACTGTAAACATCTACACTGGGGTTTCCAGAAGTGATGGTTTTATGGATTTTTGGAAGTATGCTAAAGGTGGCTATATGGGGAGTCATGGGGGGTGAGGATGGAGATGGATTTGGGGAAATATTCTGGGAGCCAGATGTGAATCAAATCCTCCCTTACGTAACTGATGACTGGGAAGTGTATCTGGCTGTGAACTAACATGAAATATATTTGCCAAGATTTGATCGGAGTAGAGTCCATCAATGGTGGGGTGAATGATAATGAAAAGAAGAAGAAGAAGGCATATGTATCACAAACACAGTGGTAATTATCTTTCATCAGAAAAATTTATTTTCTTTACCAATATAAACAGGACATTATAAAATTATATGAGCAGAGGTTGACATTGTATATGAGTATACATATCTAAGATAGTATTCCAGTGTGTAATCCTTCATCTACAGATGCTGTTTCCAATATTTGAGCATGCAAAGTGTCAATGTAGTACCTGGTACACTCCAAACAGTACTGTACTGTCCAATACATGATCTGATTCATTATAATAGTATCTGACATGCGGTCCAGAATGTTATAAAGCAACTGTACTTGGGCTCATTCACTGCCTATTTTTTACACGTGGCTCATCTGCTGAGGGGGTTGGTAGTGAATGGTTGCATTTGCACCCCTAATACTGAGTCATATATTGGCTAGCCTTTGAACAGTAGTGAACTGAATACACAATTGTCTATACCACAACCTTGTGAAAATGAGGTACACCATACAGGTTCAGATTGAAACTTATATATTTAAAAAAGAAACACTTCTAACTTTGTGGCCATGCATTTTTAAGTTCACAAATAAATCCAGGTCTGGATAAATAATAATTAGTGCAGTTTGAACACATGGTTTATTGCCTCTCACCTACACACTTTCACTTTGTTCCTTCATAGATTATTCGTATACACTGGTGTCCATGCTCACACCCTCAGCACTTTGCTGCTCCAAACTTACCACAACAATGGACAATGGACAAAAGACCTAATTCTCTCACTCAAATCCCCAGTCCTGAGTCAGGTCACAAGACACAACATTAATCAAAATAATTCCTAAACATGGCCACAATTTGTTTACAATTTTGTAAGATTTAAATACTTAAACCTAAATACATTATATAATTTTGCAAACATTTATCACCACATAATTTTATAATTCGTTGCAATTAAAAAAACAAAACACTATGCAACAGAACTATGAACACAAAACAAGTACTTTCATGTCCATTTTGCATTACACTAGTTTCACTCTGCATTTAATACATAATTTTATTCTTAAGCACAGAAAATTAAAATCAGTACTAATTTATGACATGCTATCAGATTACATAATTAGGAATAACTCCATTTTTGGCACAGCTTCACCCCTTTCCCTTCATTTAATGATGTCTTTGCTCGAAATATGAGACATACAGATACCTGTCTGGCACTACAAAGATCGAAATTGAATGGTGTCTTCATAATAAAATAATGACTTACTTTGCAGATGTTCTAAACATCTTTATAACTTAATTCTACTATGAAATGTTTTGATTGAAGTATACCAGCGCAACATATAATTTCTGCTGTGTGGTTTAAATTTAAATTACGAACTACTTGGAAGTTCTCATTTTCACATAACTTCTATTTCAATGATCCAAGGACTCATTAGAAGCACAACCTACATTATTTACTTAAGTGGAAAGTCATGTACAGTAATTATATGCAATTATGTAACCAAGTAATTTAAACCATCTGATACTGCTGAATGCTGCCTTCTCTTTATCAGGGAAAGATGAGTCTATAAATATATTGACTTTTCTTTTTGCTTTTCACATCCCATCCATTTTTTTCCATAGCTGATATTTTCATTGCCAGCAAAGCTGCTGTATGGCCATATTACTGTACAATAAGAGGAAATTAACTTGTTCATGAAACTAGGCACAGTGATGGTCTAGTTCAAAATAATTAGCACTGTCACCTTGTGCAAACAATACTAAACTAGTATTAATATTTAAAAACTGAAAATTTAATGTTATGTAAGTATTCAATTCTCTATTTTATAAAGGTTTTTAATATTGCTCTAAATGCGATTATTAGGGCTAGTGTCTTTAGAAAGGTGCAATTGTTGACCGTCTGACTGGATAACTGAATATGAAGTCGTTGATGACTGGTCAGATATCCAATTCATCCAAAACATCTTGGTGGGCATGAAGAACAGCCAAGTTGTTCAATTGCTTCTGTCCCATTGTTGATCAGAGATACGACTTCAGATGTCTAAGGTCACTAATTGACCATTCTGCTGTTGCTGTCATGATTGGAACTACGTGGAGAAGCTTAATGCACTTCACTACTTCACATAACATTTCTCCAACTGCAGGCTCTTGTGTAATGCACTTTCTTACATCACACTAATTTTTTAAGACCAGTTGTTTTTTATTAGCAATATCGGGTAACATATTTAAGTGTAAGTGCAGTCCCTCAATGTCTAGGTCATTTTTGAAAAACTCAGTTGATTTTTCCAAATTTGTTTCACCTCTGTTTACTAAAAGCAAGCACTCTTGTTCAACTGCAATGACCTGTGTGAGTCCAGTTGAAGCTAACCGCTCAGTAATGCAAGATTGCACCATTTCACAAACTTCAATGTGAATATCTTTGTAATATTCCTTAGGGGTTTTGAAAGTGTGTGGTGAGCTGGTTTCATTGTTTTCATACTTCCTTGGTATACTTCAATTCTGAGAAAGTGAAGGATCACCAACTTGTGAAAGTTTTTCTTTTAAACACAATTCCCAAAAGTGTTCAAAACTATCATGCCTTCCATTCAATATGCAAATCAAGCCCTCATACGAGTATTTCTTCCAGGTCAGCAACACTTAGATGAGGGCATTGAGTTTTTTCATTGACATTCGCTACTGGGTTCATTGCATGGCAATAAAGACATAAAAAAAACAAGTCTTGAATTGTAACATTGACTCAAGGTAGCCTGCACTTTTGTAACCTGCCTCTGTTTTGTCCTCTGCAGAAAATGTTTCAAAAAACTCAAGCAGTTCTTCAAAGTTTTTCAATATTCTCAATATACTAGAAGCTCACATAGTCCATCAAATCAGGCAAAGGGGTCATAGATCAGCTTGGTCGTTGGCGCTCTCACAGCATATGCTTCTGAAAAGTCCCATCCTTTTGTTGGATTCCCTTACAGTGTTTATTACATCCTTGGCTAAAGCCATAATATCCCTCATAGATGTAAGATGGCGAAGACTGTCTACAACTGCCAAGTCTTAACTGTTAGCAGTGCAGTGCACATGATGTCCTTTTGGTTGTATATCCAAAACAAACTTTTTTAGTCCTTTGAACTTACCTCTCATATTTGAGGCACCATCATAGCACTGTCCTCTTAAGTTATCCATTGACAAATCAAGATGAGCAAAAACTTCTTTGAAAATACTAAACAGAGTTTGTGATTCAGTGTTGGGGATCTTGTAGAAGCCAATAAAGTCTTTGTTGATGATAAAGGAATCATCGACAGGACGAATACAAAATGACACTTGTTCGTGAATCAAAGAATCTCTTGTATCATCAACCATAATAGAAAAATGTTCAGTCTTCTTGATTGAAGCCAATACCTTTCTCAACACAGACTTTCCTAGTAGATAAATGATACTGTTTTGAATATCATGGGACATCCACTTATACCCCGAATGCCCTTACCAATCTTTAAACTCAAATATGTCATTCTTTTGGAGTTCCAACAGTTGAAAAAAAATTGAGGTTACATCTTTGTGCCCTCTAATTGCTAGTCCTTTTGGGCATAGAAATTGCAAGGTAGTAAAAATTGTATCGAGCTAAACGGCCTTTCTTCATATCACTATCTAATTGTTCATTCAATTGGGAGGCCACACTTCAGTTAGTGATAGAATTTAGTTTCAGAATACTTTCTTTATGCATAAATGTATTTTGATGAAGATACAATTTTTCCAAAGCCTTTTTCCATTTAGAAAGTTGTAATAGATTTCTAGCATCTGCCTCTTTGCAGGTTTTGCAAAAAACTTTTTCGGCAGAGGCTTCATATTCTAGCCATGTATATTTGATCAACCAAGACTTCTGAAATGATCTTCCCCTACCGGATTGTCCAGGTTTCGGCTGTGAATGGTTCTCATCTGAAGACAACGAAGCAATTGATGACACAATAATTGTTGGAGGTTGACTTGCAGTATCATCAAATTCCAAGCACACCTTTTTGGTAATAAATTTATCCATTGCAAACTCAATTCACAATACATTAAGAGACTAAAGTAAACAAATAAAATATAGTCATATAAAATAGTCCACTAGACACTAAAGTCAGAACACTAAACATGTCTGCAGCATGCACTGAACGAATCTATCCACACTGAATGACTGCAGCAGCAGGGTGGGCTTTATATTAGCCGCAGCATCGTAATGTCTGAAAGTGTCAAGACAATGTGAGGTGGAAGGCTCCAGGCACTTCTGCCCCAGTCCTTTTGATGTCACTGTGGCTGCAGCGCTGGCCCGCTGGCACCAAACTTTACCCAAAGGCTCGCACACTGGGACAAATTCTAAGTGTGCCCACAGCACAGTAACGCTATCATGATTCGCACCACTCATTTTCAGTTAACCTACTTACTACCATAATAAGTATTTGTTTTAACTCATTACATAATGTATTTTAAAAGGTGACTATCATTAAACAAGGAAAATAAAAAATTCCAACATAATTTTGTGATGATTTTACAAAGGATAATACAACCAATAATTTTCTTAAATTACTGGGTCACTCCACCCTCCCCCCATCCCCCCCCCCCCCAAACAAATTTTTGAGAGGGGCTCGAGCCCCATCAAGCCCCATGGAGTTGGTGCCTGTGGTAAGAGTAATATGTTACATTTATTTATGCTCAGGGTCTGCACCATTTATCAAACCTTTGCAGGTCATTCTGCAAATCATTACTGTTGTCTGGTGTTGCTACTTTTTGTATAGGCAACTGCATTATCTGTAAACAGTCTTAAGGGCTTTCTGAGACTTTCTACTAGATCATTTATATTCATATGCCCTTGCTATAAAAAATACCCTCATTAAGGACTTACTCAGAATTAAATTTATATTTAATGATAACATATTTGGCTTTTTGAAGAATGCTTTTCTTACTACTGCCAGTCTACATTTCAGATCATCTTTACTTTATTCATCATCAATTATTCTGCCACCCAAATAGCAAAACCCATCTAATAATTTTATCATCTGATTTCCTAATCCAGTTATGCTCAGTGACACCTGTGTTAATTTGACTACACTTTATTTTACCCTTATTTCATACATTTATTTATGTTAATGTTATAACCTTTATTCCATTAAAGTGATCTGAGGTTTTTACTGAGTGTGACAGAATGAAAATGTCATCAGCAAACATAATGTCTTATTTCATCTCCCTTCAGTTTCCTTCCCAGATTGCTTCCTTATTTCTTTCACTGCTTGATCAATGGACAGACTGAATAGTATACTGGGCTATACTCCCTTCTCAATTACAATTTGTCAATAGCGTAGTAGTAATACACAGTGTGGGCTCTATACAAATTGTTGACAACCATTCCATCCTCGTATTTTATTCCTGATGTTCTGCATATTCCGAAAAGTGTATTCCAGTCACGATTACAAGAACCTTTTTTTCTAAATCTACACTGATGGCTGTTAACATTTTAACACATTTACAATGGCTGCAACAAATTAAACTGCTGTAAAGAGTACTAGATTCTCAGATATGTAAATTGTTAGCATTTCAGTTCAACACACAAAGTAGATAGCAGTATCATCGTCTACATCATAAGTAGAAATGAAATTGTGTACTGGGATTCTCATTCAGAAATTGTATTAGAATGTTGTTTGTGGGTGCAAAGACTGTGTAATGCTTTGAGAATTGTATCTGGCACATCAAAATTCAACATTGGCAGGACTGGGACCTATTGAGACTATGGTTTATTGTACCACAATACTGCTGGTTTCATTAGGCGGGATCCCATGACTGGCTTTCCTGAACTGATTGATTCCATGTTTGCACGACATACTAGGTTCCATACAGTATCTCAATGACTCCAAATAAGTAACACCTGATAAGATGTGAACACTGTTCAGTCAGCCCTGCATGATCACGCAGCCGGATCACATACCTGGAGTTAGGTAATGGGCTCATTTGTAACTGAGAATAGTATCGACACAGATAGTGAAATGACATCTGGAGCATCACCAACTATCATCACACCAGCCACTGTCGCAGCCTTTCTTAATGTGGCAGTGCAGGCTGTGGAGCATACACAAGGAAATGAGCGAAATATTAATAATAGACAAAGTTGCAAAAATGGGTGGAGTGATACACTTCCACAATCCTCAAAAGAATGTGAAACACATTTGGAACAAACTGAAGACTTTAAAACAGGGAATAAATATAAATGGACAAAAGTGACATACATACAGTGAAAGAGTACAGAAACAGCACAGTAGTGAAATGAATCCTCCCAAAGAAGAGTTCCTCATTACTGGTTATAGTATGCTGAAAAACATCAAAGTGTCAGACATAAAAATTGATGTTCATCCAGGAATCAAGTTTCAGCAAATGAAGAAATATCTGAATAACTTATCAAGCTCAGAAGAAACTTCAAGAGACAAATCCAGCCAGATCTATAAAGCTGTTTTCCTACATGTGGGGACGAATTCTCTTTGAAGCAGCAGTGAGGAAGAAATTGTCATTGAGACAAGAAACATGATCTGAATGTCAAGACACCTCTACAAATCTTATAGGATTGTAATAAGCAGCAAAATATACAGAAGGTCAGTGAGCAAAATGTACATAGCAAGAATAAATTCTTGTAGCAAAGAGCATTGCAAGGTTAGGAGCTGTATTTATAGATCCCAATAATTTCTTGAGTAATAAGTGTGTGGGGAAAGATGACTTACATCTTAACACTTAGCAAAATGCTTGCTGATACTTGTCATATCATAAGAAACAAGGGTAACTAAAAGGTGCTGATGGGGATGTTAAAGAACCTAAACGACTTCCAACCAATAGTAAACTTAAAATTATAAATAGAATTGAGTGTGCACATATCATGCACTCTAATGTAAATAGATTAAATGCTTACTACTCTGGTGACAAAAGATCTAAAATAGACAAGCTTGAAATTTTTTGTCTGAGTTTAAAAATGTTCAAGTAATTTGTTTAAATGAACACTGGCTTAGAGAAGGTACAATAAAAATCTTAAGTAGAATTGGAAACTTTAAGGTAGCTACCACCTTTTGTAGGAAAAGTAAGTTATGTGGAGGTTCATGCATATTTATTCATTCACATTTAGATTACCATGTAAGAAGTGACTTTAACTGTATAAATGAAGAGTGTATTTTTGAAGATTGCTGTGTCGAATTAAGGAACCTAAATGTTGTTATAATCTCAATTTACAGAATCCCAGAGACAGTCACAACTGAGCATTTCCAATGTAAATTTCAGTTTTTGCTACAACACATAAGTAAAGAAAACTGTAATTGCTGCTGATTTCAATATCAATGTGTTGAGTGAAAATGGTGATGCATCAAAATTCACTGACTTAATAAAAAATAGTTTCAAATTGAATTTTTCAGAATGGATGAGGGAAAATGTTCAGTCAGCAACATGTACTGACAATATTTTAATGAATTATGTTTTTGACGATGTACATAAATTTTTTTTAGATTAAAAGATTTCTGATCATTCAACGCCATTCACTGAGTTGGCGAGATCAAGTAATGGAGTTCTGTGTAAAAATGTCTATGTAAAATTAAACTTAAATCAGGAAAACATGATCTCATTTCAGGACAGGGTGATTGAGACAGAATGGCACTTCGACAAAAGTACTTCAAAAACTGCAAATTTTGAAGCAGTCTTAAATAGTTTTTTAAATGATTTCAATCAAATGTTTCCACCTAAAACTTGTTTTAATAAAGCAACAAAAAAATTGAAATGGATCACCAAAGGTATAAAAATCTCCAGCGCTAAGAAAAAGCAGCTACAAATGAACTATGATATAATAAAAATACCGACTTTGTTGAATATGTTAGACGATACAAAATTACATTTAAGAAAGTTGTCAAGGCAGCAAAGGAAATGGCAAATAATAGTTTAATTTTAAGACATGAGAATAAATAAAAGACAGTGTGGTCAGTTGTGAAATCTGAATTAGGTATTAAAGCATCTAGCCATGAAATCTATAAAATCAAGATTGAAGATAAGGCTATTGTGAATCCAGCTCAAATTTCAGAATACTTCAATTAATCCTTCATTAATGTACCAAAACAGATGTCAGTGTTGCAGATTATGACAACAAAGTACATCCCTTTGGACTTGGTCAAATGTCAAAATGTTTCACAAAATTTAAAGCGGTGTCAGCGACAGAGGTAGAAAACATTATATCAACATTGAAAAACAAAAATTCTTCATGTTTAGATGGGATACCCACAAAAGATCAAAAATAAAATAATAGGACACCACCTATCTTTAATAATAAACCAGTCTTTTAAACATGTAGGTTTCCCAGAGGTGCTAAAGTATGCAGAAGTAAAGCCACTGTTCAAAAAAGGGCCAACAGAGGATATGCGAAATTATCATCCAATATCTCTTCTCCCAGTCCTCTCAAAAGTATTCAAAAAAGCTGCTGCCATCCAGATTCAAAATTTTATTGAAAGATATAAGAGTATTTTTGTGATCTCACAAATGCTTTTGACTCAGTAAATCATGCACTTCTTATCCACAAACTTGCCAAGTACAGAATTAGGGGTACTGCTTTACAGTGGCTTACTTTATATCTATGCAATAGGAAACAAAGAGTGCTTGTCGCTATAAATGCAGCAAATTACTTTTCCAAATGAAAGGCAGTAATACAATGTGTCCCTCAAGGTTCTATTCTAGGACCTATTTTGTTTCTATTCTACATTAATGACCTATAAATCAATATAAATGCCCCATCAGTCTTATTTGCCGTTGACATGACTGTATTATTTGAAGAACAGGAGCCAGAAACTATTCCTATTACCATCATCAATGCAATAGATCATTTAGAAACTTGGCTTCATATCAGTGGATTAACCCTAAACACCCCAAAAACCCATGTGGTCCAGTTCAGAACAAAACAGCCAACATCCCAGGAAATTAAAATAAATCACAGAAATCAAAATCTAGAAGAAGTGCATTCTGTGAAACTTTTAGGATTCAATCTAGACAAGAATTTAAATTGAAATACACATGTTGAATATCTATTAAACAAACTATGTAGCTTTGCATTTGCAATGCAAATATTAGCTAATGCCATTGATATGGACACAAGGACAATTGCATACCATAGCAACTTCCAGTCAGTTATAAGATATGGTATCATTTTTGGGAAAATTCGAGCAAGTTAATATGCATACTGAAATTACAGAAAAGAATTATTAGAAAGATGTGTACTGTACATCCAAGAAAATAATGTCACCCATTATTTAAAAATCTGAAATTATTAACAGTGCCCTCCCTACATATGTATATTATAATTTTTTTACACAACAATTTAGAATTATGCTAGGAGGACTGCTTTGATCACACTTAAAATACAGTAAATAAAGGAAGGTTTATGCTGCCTGCTCATGATTTAAAATTATATGCTCAAACTTTCCAGTATATGGGACTGAAAATTTACGACAGAACATTCTGAGTACGAACCTACATGCATGCTCATATCTTAAGGGTAATTGCAGAATGTGGTGCCACACAACATGGCACTAATAGCATAGGCACATAGGGAACATGCACGACATAGATCTGTAAGTCCACAGTATTGGTGATAAGCTGAGAAAACCATCCCAAAACGCATGTGCTACAAAATGCCCCTGTTTCCTGTGCACGTACCCTGACGTCAATATGGCATACGGTGACCATGCACATGTACACAGGCCACACAACTGGTTGGCATACTCTGGATCAGGTGGTCGAGCAGCTGCTGGGGTATAGCCTCCCATTCTTGCACAAGTACCTGTCGGAGCTCCTAAAGTGTCGCAGGGGTTTGAAGATGTGCAGCAATACGTCAACCAAGTGCATCCCAGACGTGCTCGATGGGGTTTAGCTCCGGAGAACAGGCAGGCTACTCCATTCACCTGATATATCCTGTTTCAAGGTACTGCTCCATGATGGCAGCTTGGTGGGGCCGTGCGTTATCATCCATCAGGAGGAAGTTGGGACCAACTGCACCCCTGAAAAGGGGGACATACTGGCGCAAAATGACGTCCCAATACACCTGACCTGTTACAGTTCCTCTGTCAAAGACATGCAGGGGTGTATGTGCACCAATCATAATCCCACCCCACACCATCAAACCACGACCTGCAAACAGGTTCCTTTCAATGACATTAAGGGGTTGGTATCTGGTTCCTGGTTCACGCCAAGTGAAAACCCGGCGAGAATCACTGTTCAAACTATACCTGGACTCGTCCATGAACATAACCTGGGACCACTGTTCCAATGACCATGTACTGTGTTCTTGACCCCAGGCTTTACAGCCTCTCCTGTGACCAGAGGTCATTGGACAGTGGAATGCAACTTGCAGGTCTCCAGATGAATAATCCATGTCTGTTCAGTCATCTGTAGACTCTGAGTCTGGAGACAACTGTTCCAGTGGATGCAGTAAGGTCCCAAGCAAGGCTACCTGCAGTACTCCGTAGCCATCTGTGGGCACTGATGGTGAGATATCAGTCGTCTTGTGGTGTTGTACACTGTGGACATACCATAATGTAGCACCTGGACATGTTTCCTGTCTGCTGGAATTGTTGCCATAATCTTGAGATCACACTTTGTGGCACACGGAGGGCCTGTGCTACAACCTGCTGTGTTTGACCAGCCTCCAGTCACCCTAGTATTCTACTCATCATAACGTAATCAATATGTGTTCTTTGAGCCATTTTCAACACACAGTCACCATTAGCACATCTGAAAACGTCTGCACACTTACTCACTGTACCGTAATCTGACATGCACCAACACACCTCTGCGTATGTGGACTGCTGCCAGCAACACTGTGCGATGACCACAGGTCAGATGCACTGCATTGTCATACCCCAAGGCGATTTAAACCTACAAACCACCCACAAGAGCGTTGTTTCGCCATGTATCAGCATTATCCTTAATTTATGAGCATGAGTGTCTATTCACTGAAAAGAAAGCTGCACAATACACTACTTCAGTGATACTACTACACAGTTGAAGAATACATGAACGATGAACTGAATATTTGAGCAGCATGTAGTTTATTAATTGTCTTATTATGTAAATATTTGAAGTTATCTTTTCATTAAACATTAATGTTCAAATCATCTTATTAACCATAGTTTTATATCAGTGAAATTGTATAAACCATATTTTTACATGTCTCCTGTATTCTAATCAAATGATTAGCTTAGTTATGTTGTTGTTCTTGTGGTCTTCAGTCCTGAGACTGGTTTGATGCAGCTCTCCATGCTACTCTATCCTGTGCAAGTTTCTTCATCTCCCAGTACCTTTGCTCTGTGGGTATGCAGATTAGCTTGATGCTGAATCTGTCACCCCAGATCTTACAAAATGATACATTAGCCTCATGGCACTAATACGCAACTTGAAAAATGAGCCTCCACACACCTTAGAAAACATTATTTGATAAGATACAAAGGAATTATAGACATTGGCTGCAAGTAGGCATTGACTGAAATCAATGGGGAAAATTGAAAATTTGTGCTGTACCAGGATTCGCACCTGGGTCTTATGCTTACTAGGCATATGCTCTGATGACTAAGTGCTCTTGACACGGTGGTCACTGCAACTCCATGGACTACCCTAGCATGCCTCCTGTCATACCCAAATTCTCAACTTATACATAAACTACTAATGTAGTGCACCTTGCTCATTATACTCGTTACTCATGGCAGTTTGTCAGTTCCTATAAGTGTTCCAGTTTGGTGTGCATCTGCACTGAAGAGATCATTGGCCTTGAATATATTAACAGTTTAGACAAGAAGATACTAGAAGATTTTGAAATGTGGTGCACCAGTTTAGTATTGGGGGAGCATGTACAGTGAAAATCATAGAGGGAAACCAAGAGGTAAATACACTAAGCAGATTCAGAAGGATGAAGGTTGCAGTAATTACTTGGAGATGAAGAGGTTTGCACAGGATAGAGTAGCATGGTGACCTACAACAAACCAGTCTTTGAACTGAAGACCATAACACTTGCGGGAACCATACCTAAGAATGCACAGTTAAGGAATAACCGTAAATATCTGGGTTATTATCAATAGGAAAACAAAATCATTTTAGGTTTATATTTATTAACACAAAATTTACATACTCAGAAAACTACAGCAGCAAAGAGGTAATACTTTTATTAAAATTTTCAAAAATACAAAAAACAGGAAATGCACATTCTTTCGTTCACCTGCACTTAAGAGTATGCAAAACGTACTCAAAGAGTACCCATTTAGCAAAAGTTCACAAATGAATGCAATAGCACCCTCAAATGAAGAAAACTCTTTGTGCCACCATCTTCCACACTTAATGAACTGGATCCAGTCTTCTGGAAATGCCAAAATCTATGTTCTCACCTCACAGCTTTTAGTCTTTTCCTTAAGGCAGAACCTTTGACCAAGAGCAGTGGCAACCTTTCTTTGTTTTCTCCATTTTCAATTCATTGTATAGCCTCGCTGAGAAGGCCTTCAGTTTATTTGGGCTTTGTGTCCAATTTTTGAACTTAATTTGAAGTCATTCAGAAACAAAACCTATCCATCAGACTCAACAGTACACTCAAGAGGTACAAATCTGCAGTTGTGCCCTAAAGAGAAACTGAATGAGGTGGAACAGTCATTAGCACACTGCACTCGGATTCAAGAGGAGGATGGTTCAAACCCACGTCCGGCCATCCTGATTTAGGATTTCCATGAGTTCCTAGATCACTTCAAGCAAATGCGAGGATGGCTCCTTTGAAAGGGCATGACCCACTTCCTTCTCTATCCTCCCCTAATCTGATGGGTATGATGAACTCTCTGTTTGTTCCCCCTCCCCCAAATCAGCCAACCATTCAATCCTAGTGAGAATGCATGCACTCTTTGGGAACATTATATGTGCGAACTTTTGTACAGAAACAATGATTCCAAGAGAAGTCAACAAATTGTTGCACACACATTTGCAAAACATCTGGATGCTGTATGGTAGATTGCAAGCCAGCCTTTCAAAATGCAATCAAGAACTAAAGATTATTGCTTGTGTATTCCGTGTATAACTTATGCAACAGAGTACCAGAACTACATCAAGAAATCTGAAAAGTGATTCTTACCTGTTTCTCTTCAGAAACACCAGATTTCTTCACACAACTTCTGTGAGGTGTTTCTGATACCACTCTGAACGCAACTATGTCATTGGTCAGCTGATCAGCTTAGTCAACTGTCAGGAACACAAGCTGCACTCTCTTTGGGATTTCACACTTGAAGGTACATTTACTCTCTCTCTCTCTCTCTCTCTCTCTCTCTCTCTCTCTCTCTCTGTGCGTGTGTGTGTGTGTGTGTGTGTGTGTGTGTGTGTGTGTGTGTGTGTGTGTGTGTGCGTGTGTGTGTTTTTCGACATGTCCAAGGGAACAGACACTTCATACATTCAATAAGTTCTGAACGCATCAGGGGTCCTGCCTATTGCTTATGGTTGAAGGACCTGTGCATAGATGGATAATTTACTTTAATGCTTGCTGAATGGCAGAATTTGAATTGGTAAAATAATGTTTGTACAAACAGTGTGTGAAATTACTTGGGACACATAAACATTGGGGTTATAAAACAATTTGAGAACGAATTTAAATAATTATAATAGAAATACGAAAATGAATGGCTTTTAGGGTCACTATAATTGAGGTGATGCCCAGACATATGAAGGACATCAATTAAATTTTCAACCATGATTGCAAAACTATGTAACTACACAAAGAAAGGAGTGTGAACCCAAAAGAGAACACAACAGATCAGTGAATAAAGAAAGAATCAGAAAGAAACTTCATCAGGCAGGAGAGCTCCAATGAATTAACTCAATAATGAAACAAAAAAGAAAAGATCCATTTGAAGCAAGAACTAGATTGCAGAAAAACTTTCATACCAGTGCATGAAGCACATAGATTAAGATAGGAAGATTGAAAGCAGAAACCAGGAATGACGTCCTCTTTTCTGATTTCTGAAGTAGAGAGTGCACATTACAAATGCAGTCTTACTGTGACTGCCATCAAGGAGGCTCTAGGTAAGTCTTTGTGTACTGAATTGTTGCTGGGCTGAGCCAATGTGAAGTGACTGCAAATTGTGGATCTCATCATCCTCCTGATTACTGGAAGCAGATGTGAGTAAGTCCCAAAGTGAAACTTCAAAGACCTGGTAGGATATTGAAGTCAAGAAAAACACATATGAGCATAGAGGCCAGAGAAAAATCACCTAGTAGAAGCTCAAACTAGAATACAAATGCCAATCTCCATTTTCATAGCTTTCCTTAAGACTAAGAATGGCACCTAGCATAGTCTTTTCTATCCATCCCAGAAAGAGCATAAGTGCTCTTCCAATGAGTGTTCTATAATTCTGTGCACTAGCTCTCACTATAAAATTAAAGATGTAGCCATTAATGAGATACGTATATGTGAGAAAAGGAACAGAGTGTTGCATCATTCCTCCATCCAGACTTGTTTGTCAGATATTCTGGAAATTTTGTTAGGCTTCACACAGCACTCCCATGGCTAGGGCAAAATTTGGAAATTTGCAGTGACTATATATTTTGTTAGAGAAATTTGTCTGAAGACCACACACAGAAGGATAATGGCAAGCGGAGAGCTGAGGACTCCACCCAAAGTTTACTAACAAGCAAAGTTCTCACCCCTTTACACTAATGGTTTCCTGTTCTACTCTACAGGACACCAGTCTTCCATTCTCTCACTTTTTGTCTGCAGAAGCTGAACCAAGAGGATAATACCTCAAAGGCTCACTGAAAAGCCCATTTGGTCAGCTGGTGTGAGACCTGCAGTCTGAGTGACTGGAAGCTCTTCCAAGGAATGCAAAAGTTTCACCTGTTTTCACCCAAGCAGAAAAGAATTGCATGGGTTGGGGCCAGATTCATTTAAGGGAGAAGCTACTACAGAAATGAAATGTTAGATTAGGTACATAGGGGTAGGTTACCTACATTGTTACATGCAATCCCCTGACTGCTCATGTAATCTGGCACATACAGGTGAAAAGTCCACAAATAAAAACCAAATCATAAAATACATGAAGCAAGAGAACCTCATATGCAAATTCAGTAAACAAATTGAGTAAACATGAGGAGAAAGACCCAAAATAGGTTGCCATCTCACATTGAATTTGGCTTCAAGAAAGCCAAGAGTACAATACATGCTATAAACAAATTTGTTGAGAAAATTTGCTTATGTTTTACAAGTTAAAAAATTCACAAGCATTTTCTGTGACCTTACAGAGGTTTTGACTGTGTAAGTCATGCCCTTCTATTCCATAAATTGGAAAGATACAAAATTAACAGCAGTGCTTAAAAATAGATCAAATAATATTTAACAGAGTGAAAGCAAAGGATAGTAATAACATCAGGAACAGAAAATTGTTTGTCAGATTTCACAGGGAATCCCACTAAGGTGCTTGATTGCGTTGATCATGAAATATTGCTCCAGAAGTTGGACCATTACAGAATACAGTGAGTAGCTCACAATTAGTTCACCCCTTACTTTAGCAACAGACAGCAAAAGATCATTATTCACAATGTTGAGAATGGCTGTGATGTGGGGTCTGAGTGGGGTACAGTCAAGTGAGGGGCGCCCCAGGGATCAGTGTAATATTACCAGTAATTCTAAAATATTTCTGTTTGCTGATGATACTAGCTTGGTAGTAAAGGATGTTGTGTACCACACTGGTTCAGTTTCAAATAGTACAGTTCATGACATAAGTTCATATCTTGTAGAAAACAAACACTAAATCACAGTAAGATTCAGTTTTTGCAGTTTGTAACACACAATTGAACAAAACCTGACATTTTAATTTCACAGAATGAGTGTATGATTAGTGAAACTGTACAGTTCAAATTTCTAGGTTGTTCAGATAGATGGTATACTGTCGTGGAAAGCCTACATTCAAGATCTTGTTCAAAGTCTTTATGGTGCCATTTTTACCATATGAACAGTATCTGAAATAAGTGATCGTTCAACGTAAAAATTAGTCTACTTTGCTTATTTTCATTCAATTATGTTGTATGGTATTATATTTTGGAGTAACTCATCCCATTCTAAAAGGATATATTTGGCTCAGAAATGGACATTTCAGGCAATAAATGGTGTAAGTTTGCAAACCTTTTGTCAATCCCTGTTCACTAGTCTGGGTATTTTGACATTGGGCCCTCAATATATATACTGTTTACTGTTGTTTCTTGCTAACAATTTCAGCTTATTCCCAAAAATTAGCAGCTTTCACTCAATTACTACTCAGCAGAATCCCAACCTGCATTTTGGAGGACTTCCTTAACTCTTGTACAGAAAGTTGTGCAGTATACTGTTGCATCCATTTTTAATAAGCTATGACAAGAATTCAAAAATCTTAGCAGTAATCCATGTGCTTTCAAATTGAAACTGAAGAGTTTCCTCATGGGTCACTCCTATTCTGTTGAGAAGTTCCTTGAAAAACCAAGCTGGTTCTTATGTTATATTGTTGATTGCGTTTACTTAAAGTAATGGCTTGACGTTTTTTGGGGCCATAAACATTTTATTTTTCATCAGTTATTACTTTTACGTCGTAACTTCATGTATTGACATGTTCCATGACCTTGGAGATTTGCTCCTCAATTTGGTCCTATGGAACTAGACGTGTAAATAAATAAACAGACATTAATATCTGCATATCCAAATGTGAGCCACTGACAGCTTCAGTAATGAATAATAACTGCCATTTTTTCATTCTAGTTCTCTAACTGTTGACCTCATTATTCTTCTCAAATTGTGATGGATTATTTATGATAAATTTCACTTGTGAAAATACATATTATGAATGAGAGGTTCAAATTACTAGAGCCTTGAAAATGTGCCTACAAGAAGATTGTGTGTGAACACCCTACAATATTGTCACCACAAACTTTTGTGCAACCAATAAATTCTTTTTGAGTAATACAATCAATACATTACTTCTGAGAGATACATTACACCATAAAATTATAAGACATTAATGAGTGGAAATATGCAAGATGTGTTGATTTATGTTTCCTAAACTAGCAGTTACATAAAGAGCAAAAGTTGCCGAACTTACTTGTTTGAGCAGCCCAATAATATGTTTCCTCCAGTTCAGGTATTCACTTAAATGTGCTTCCAAATTTTTGAACATTGCTCCTTATCAACTGACTCCTGTTCATGTGGAATATTAATTTGTAGTGTCATTGTGTTTGTTGTATAGAATTGGATATATTGTGACCTTTTTTTCAAAATTAATCTAGTATAGATTTTGAGAGAACGACTTACTAATTGTTTGAAAAACATTGTTAACAAATTCTGGTGTTACTTTCTCTCCAGTATAATTAATTATAATGCTTTTGTCATCTGAAAATTAATAACTCAGCTTTAAATAAAAGTTAACACAAAACTAAGCCTTTAGTGATTCCCTACATGTATTCTTCCCAGCCACTAAAATATTCTCTGCTCCCAGCATTGTTTGAATTGTTCAGCATATTGTTGCAGATTATTTTAGTTGAATATAAATCAAATCAGTTTTCTGTAAAACTATCAACCCCATAAAACTTGAGGTTTTCTGAGAGAGTGTCTTGGTCCAGATCACAAAAATACCACCTGGTGACATTTGTTGTTTAAGGCTTGTAATATTTGGTGAGTAAATGTGTGTAATGCCTTCCTCAACTGATAAGCAGCTCTCCTTAAATTTGAGCTGTAACACATTAAGTCAACAGTTTATATTCATGTGTGCTCTATGTTCAAGTATCAGTACAGGTGGCTTACTTCCTTGAAAGTTTTGTAAAAAAGATATCAGAAATGAAAATGAGTGATAATTATTTAGATCTTTTGTATTGCCTTTCTTATAAAGAGGCTTAACATGGAAACATTTCAATGTCTCTGGAGAAATTCCCTCTGCAAGTGATTCATGCCATATATTACTAAAGACCTGATTTATTAATTAAGAACAACTCTTCATAATTCTGGTTGAAATAACATCAACACCATAATTATCATAACTTTTTTTGAGAACTTTTATCATTCTAATATTTTGAGTGCAGGATGTTGGTGATACTTCTAATTTCTTAAAGTTTTGTGGAATAAATTTTCAAAGTGTATTCCTTTGCTTCTTCAAATGAATTACTTGGTCCTGCCATTAAGGCTAAACATAGAAAGTGATTAGTAAAATACTTGAAACTTCTGAATCATTAGTCACAAAATTGTCATTCAGTGTAATTGTGATAGTCTCTTGTGCACTGGCCAGTGGCGCTATCACACATCTCACATTGCTTTAATTATTTTATCATTATTGTTCAGTCCTTCATATGTGCATATTTGTGACTCTTTTAGTAACTTTCCTTAGAATAAAAAAGAGTTTTTTGTGAATTTCACATATTACATGATCTTTATTTGTTTTAGTTTTATGTACATTCCTATTTTTCCTTTTACATTATATTTTAATTCCTTTTTGTTATTCATGGTTTTCTTTCAGTACATGTTCTGGAAAAGTTACTGTCAAATATTGACATAAATTCATTATGAATTATATTGTATTTCACATGAACATCTTTTTTCATGCATACCTCATCCCATTTCATTAATTTTAACTTATTCTTGAAATAAGGTATCTCAGACTCAACAAGAAGTCTCACTGTTTTGTATGAACACTGTTAATTTGTTTAGTTGTGCATAATGATTAGACAGTAGATTAACAATAAGTAAATATTATTTTTTTCAGTCTGAGTGCTGTCTTTGAAAATGCTACCAGTCAGGATCCTGCTGTCTTGTTACACACAAATTGGAAATTTCAATTTTGAAATAATATTTCAACAACCAAATAATGTTTCTTCACTATCTTTCTGTTAATATCTTCTGAGAAAGATGTGTTGAAAACATATAAGCTATTAATTGTTCACATAGACTAAGCATACTGTCTTAGAAAAAAAATTGTTTTATATTTCAGCCTCAGATCACACAAATGGTATCATTACCAAGTTATCATTTGACAAGCTGCACAGAGTCATGCTTCAGGAGAGAGCCATTAAAATAATTGCTGCAATAAGTGAATGTCAAACTTCTACAAATTGCTTCATAAATTATAATTTATTAAATGTGATCACTGTGTTTGACAACTATATTTATAATGGATAGTATAGAGGATCACAAAGTTAATAAAGATGTTCATGCAAATATTCATAATTACAGTACATGGAACAGGGGTATATAAATGGCTTAGGAGGCAATAATGCTGTTGTTTACCATCTTATAAAGTCATAATAAAGTCAAAACAAATTGAAAAATGATTTAGACAAGATAACTGCATCGTGTAAAAACTGCCAGTTGGCCCTAAAGTACTAAAAATTGTGAGGATCTCATGTAAGTAGGTACTAAAAATTCCACCAAATTTCTGCTACACAAGGCATAACACAAATTTAAAGGGTTTATAGTCAACTAAATACTTAATCATTACAATTAGGAACAACTTAAACTGGAAACAACACATAGAAAATGTTGTGATGGATGCAAACGAAAGACTGTGTTTTATTAGAAGAATATTTGCAAGATTCAACAGGTCTGTTAAAGAGATTGCCTACGCTATACTTGTCCATCATTATCTGCTGTATGATATGGGATCTTTGTGAGACAAGATTGGGAGATGACATTGGAAAATTGAAATTTCAATCATTGCCTTTCTGCTCTAAATACCAAAATGGTTTTTTATTTCCAACTGCATAGGGAGGAATGACTGTCACAATAAAATAAATGAAATCAGAGCCATGTGGAAATATTTAGCTTTTCATTTTTCCCACATCCTATTTGAGGATAGAACATTCAAGAAATCATTTGAAAGTTGTTCCATGATTCCTGTGCCAGGTATTTAAGTGTGAATTGCAGAGTGATCATGTAGATGTAGATGTAAAATATAGTCTGTGATTTACTAAACTTTTTGTTTATGTGTGTTTCTCTGTTTAAGACAATCCTTTGCAAGGTTTGATCATCCTGGTTATTTATAGCTAATTTTGTATATCATTATCCTCTTTGATCGGGTGTTACCATTAACTATGGTCATTGTCATGACACTAGGTGCTGTTGCCCTAAAGAACTTTACACGTTAGCTGTCTTTGTAGGCCTACACTGGGATATAGAAGCCACATTCCAACAATCTGTATTCATTGAACATCAGAGAGGTTGCCTTATTCGCTGCTCCTACTTCTCATAAGTAGTGTGAGCAAATGAAACATAAAATACATTTCATAATTACAATATTTTGATGTTTAAATAAGGTAAATATTATGTCATAACTACTCATAAGTTTCCACTTCACATCATTTCAGTTAGATCATTGTAATTCTAACTTGTAAATATGAATCACGTCATATTCTAGCAATTCATTTCTGACTAGATTAATGGAACTCCTTTCAGAAATGAAAAATAACATTTTTGAACAGTGCCTCTAGAAATGAACAACTGTTTTTGTTTCCTTACATCCGTTTATGATAAGGAAAAATAATTGCTCTTTAAATTTTGATTGACGTGTACTTTAACAAAATGGATCTGACAACTGGAACAAACAATGGCTAAGCAGAATAAGTCTGCTATGTCCAAGCCAAAACCGAGCGAGGTGGCGCAGTGGTTAGCACACTGGACTCGCATTCGGGAGGACGACGGTTCAATCCCGTCTCCGGCCATCCTGATTTAGGTTTTCCGTGATTTCCCTAAATCACTTCAGGCAAGTGCTGGGATGGTTCCTTTGAAAGGGCACGGTCGATTTCCTTCCCCATCCTTCCCTTACCCGAGTTTGCGCTCCGTCTCTAATGATCTCGTTGTCGACGGGACGTTAAACACTAATCTCCTCCTCCTCCTCCAAGCCAAAGTCATGCCATTCTGTAGCACTTAATCCATTTCTTTCCATATAATATCTTCAGTACATATCCTCATAACTGCACAGGAAGTATGTTACCATTTTATTTAATCTAATGAAATCCATCTTCATCTGAAAATTTATTAACATGATAGCCTATTCTGCAACACTACATAATTATTCTTTTGAATACCATATTTTAAGTCTCATTTTATAAATTATTGTGATAATTTTGGCAATTAATATACCCTGCTAATTTTCTTGTGATGCTATGTTCAAAGGGTGCCAGAGGAGAAACATATGATGTTCCTACCTGAAATAATTGAAGAAGATGAAGATCGTGCATCTATAACAAGAGCCTCTCTTCAAAATCTGCACACATCATCCAGTGCGAGTGGATTAAATACACCAACCACATCACCAGCAGCAGGTATCTGGCGGTAAGATTTCCGCAGCCTTTCCCATCCTGTTTTCCCCACTCTCCTTCCATAATCCAGCTGCATGGATATTACTTTTTTATAAATCATTAGAAAATCTGTTATATATTGTGGATTGCTAGTGTGAATCTTATTTGTAACCATTATAAAATTGAGTCTGTAAGTTAATCATTTTATTATTATTATTATTATTATAGCTATTACTTCTCAGAAATTCTTTATAGTAGTGGTGAATGTATATTAAGGAAAGTTCTGGTAGAATGTAGCTAAATAATTTAGGAGCAAGGGGAACACTCACCAAACTCATCGACAGGTACACAAAATGAGAATTCATGGCAAATGTCATCTTTTACAGATAGGTAAGCTGCAACAACACTGAGATTTCTAAGATCCGACCACTGCTTCTGAAACATACAATTCTTACACTGTCTGTTTAATCTCCAAATGGCCTTTTCCAATATCCTTCACAATTTCAGGAAAGAAAAAGTATCAGGATGGCCATTCCAAGACATGAAGGTCTGAAAGTCATATCAAAATAAAACCCTACAGCTTCAATGGAAACAACACATTATTTTCCTACATAAATAAATCTCACCAATCTGTTTCTTTGACCAGCAATTCCTCCAGATGATTAATAGCTTGTCAGTCTAATATACTGTTTCCAATGAATAATAATTCACATTTGTGCTAGATTACTTAACTTTGAAGAGGCACAACAGTTGGTTTGCTAATACTAAAACAAAAATACTGTCATGAAAATCACACATATCTGCTCTGAAAAGACAATATTTTACCACAAAAGTCTAAACTGGTAATAACATTTCATATCCTGACTCTACCAGACATAACTTCTCCCCACACTAGGTTCCATATGAATATTTGAGGTAGACATATGGCTGCACAACAATTCCTCACTCTTGAGCATTTTTCTATAACTGAGTCCCCTTTACAGTTAATAACCATTCTCTGTTTGTTCCTGTTGCCTTACAGAACTAATCCTAACCTAATGACATATTTATCTAACTTTCTACATAATTTCCATAGCTGTTCAAACATTTGTCACACTGCTCAATAAGTTTTTGAATTGTGACATCAGAGAAATCTGCCACCTGTGAAGAAACCCAGTTTGTGGCTGCAGTCTTCACTCCTTTGTCATTTTGAACTGTTGAACAGCAAGGAACCCCTTTAAGTATCAAAACAAGTGACAATTTCTGGTGCAAGATTTGGCCTGTAAGGTGGATGATCCAATTACTCCCCTCCAAACTATGTGATTTGACCTTATGTTTGAGCAGCAACATGTGGTCCTGCATTGTCATGGAGCAGCATCACAGTGCATGACAGCAGGCAACGTTGCTTGTAGGCAACACTGCTACAGTATGGCACACCAGATATTCTTGTACTCAAGAATCAAATTGCAAAACTATCTCACATTCAGAGGGTGACTTAGTTTACTTAAACATTATAAATTTCAACAGCTCAGCACACAGGAAGATGATAGCTGCAGATAGTGTGTAGCAAACACACAATGCACTGTGGTGAATATGCATCATTGTCATTCTCATTCACAACTGGACCTTACGTAAAAAATATTCCTCATAGAATTCTTTCCTAAATAATCCTCTCATCAGTTCTGTTTAATTACTCAGATAATGTATCTTACACCATACATTAGATGGTTTTGTACAATGCAATATACAAATGGATGGTAATAATCATCCATGTTGCAGTAGTGAAGTTTGGAAGGGGAAGCAAAGTTTGGAACTTACTACAAATTCAAAGAGAATTTCAGTACAGATTTAACAAAGCAAAAGAACTGGTAAGAAATAAAATCTGAAAAAAGCACTAATAAGCATGAAACAGTTATGAAGAAGTATTCAGTGAATTCCATGCAAAATCTTTTTTTGCTAAAACAGTATTTTTTTAGTTCCTAAGATTACCCCCCCCCCCCCCCCCCCCCTCCCATGAACCATAGACCTTGCTGTTGGTGGGGAGGCTTGCGTGCCTCAGCAATATAGATAGCCGTACCGTAGGTGCAATAGGTGCAACCACAACGGAGGGGTATCTGTTGAGAGGCCAGACAAACGTGTGGTTCCTGAAGAGAGGCAGCAGCCTTTTCAGTAGTTGCAGGGGCAACAGTCTGGATGACTGACTGATCTGGCCTTGTAACACTAACCAAAACGGCCTTGCTGTGCTGGTACTGCGAACGGCTGAAAGCCAGGGGAAACTACAGCTGTAATTTTTCCCAAGGGCATGCAGCTTACTGTATGGTTAAATGATGATGGCGTCCTCTTGGGTAAAATATTCCGGAGGTAAAATAGTCTTCCATTTGGATCTCCGGGCGGGGACTACTCAAGAGGACGTCGTTACCAGGAGAAAGAAAACTGGCGTTCTACGGATTGGAGTGTGGAATGTCAGATCCCTTAATCAGGCAGGTAAGTTAGAAAATTTAAAAAGGGAAATGGATAGGTTAAAGTTAGATATAGTGGGAGTTAGCGAAGTTTGGTGGCAGGAGGAACAAGACTTTTGGTCAGGTGAATACAGGGTTATAAATACAAAACCAAATAGGGGTAATGCAGGAGTAGGTTTAATAATGAATAAAAAAGTAAGAGTGCGGGTAAGCTACCACAAACAGCATAGTGAATGCATTATAGTGGCCAAGATAGACATGAAGCCCACACCAACTACAGTGGTACAAGTTTATATGCCAACTAGCTCTGCAGATGACGAAGAAATTGAAGAAATGTATGATGACATAAAAGAAATTATTCAGATAGTGAAGGGAGACGAAAATTTAATAGTCATGGGTGACTGGAATTTGACAGTAGGAAAAGAAAGAGAAGAAAACGTAGTAGGTGAATATGGATTGGGGGTAAGAAATGAAAGAGGAAGCCACCTGGTACAATTTTGTACAGAGCATAACTTAATCGTAGCTAAAACTTGGTTCAAGAATCATGAAAGAAGGTTGTATACATGGAAGAAGCCTGAAGATACTGACAGGTTTCTGATAGATTATATAATGGTAAGACAGAGATTTAGGAACCAGGTTTTAAATTGTAAGACACTTCCAGAGGCAGATGTGGACTCTGACCACAATTTATTGGTTATGAACTGTAGATTAAAACTGAAGAAACTGCAAAAAGGTGGGAATTTAAGGAGATTGGACCTGGATAAACTGACTAAACCAGAAGTTGTACAGAGTTTCAGGGAGAGCATAATGGATCAACTGACACGAATGGGGGAAAGAAATACAGTAGAAGAATAATGGGTAGCTTTGAGGGATGAAACACTGAAGGCAGCAGAGGATAAAGTAGGTAAAAAGACGAGGGCTGCTAGAAATCCTTGGGTAACAGAAGAAATATTGAACTTAATTGATGAAAGGAGAAAATATAAAAATGCAGTAAATGAAGCAGGCAAAAAGGAATACAAACGTCTCAAAAATGAGATCGACAAGAAGTGCAAAATGGCTAAGCAGGCATGGCTAGAGGACAAATGTAAGGATGTAGAGGCTTATCTAACTAGGGCTAAGATAGATACTGCCTACAGGAAAATTAAAGAGACCTTTGGAGAAAGGAGAACCACTTGTATGAATAACAAGAGCTCAGATGGAAATCCAGTTCTAAGCAAAGAAGGGAAAGCAGAAAGGTGGAAGGAGTATATAGAACAGTTGAATGGAATGGACAGTGTCTTGGAAGGAGGATATAAGATGAACATCAACAAAAGCAAAATGAGGATAATGGAATGTAGTAGAGTTAACCCGGGTGATGCTGAGGGAATTAGATTAGGGTGTTTTGCTATTTGAGGAGCAAAATAACTGATGATGGTCGAAGTAGAGAGGATATAAAATGTAGACTGGCAATGGCGAGGAAAGCATTTCTAAAGAAGAGAAATTTGTTAACATCGAGTATACATTTAAGTGTCAGGAAGTCATTTCTGAAAGTATTTGTGTGGAGTGTAGCCATGTATGGAAGTGAAACGTGGATGATAAATAGTTTAGACAAGAAGAGAATAGAAGCTTTCAAAATGTCGTGCTACAGAAGAATGCTGAAGATTAGATGGGTAGATCACATAACTAATGAGGAGGTATTGAATAGAATTGGGGAGAATTCTATTCTAGCAAAAGATTTGTTTGAACACCACAGTGATTTATTAGGCATGGTCCTATTAAAAATGGTATGCATTTGGCTTCATTGTATGGCTTTGACTTCCTCTGACCTTTGAACTGACTTTCCTAATCAGTTATGAGGGGACATACAGTTTAATGTGGTTATGAACCACAGTGCAACTCAGCATTTTTTACATTAATAATCATTGCCAGAGATGAGAGAAGATGGACATAATGGTTAAAAATCTTATTACCAATGCATGGTTGAACCAAAGTCCTGTGAATACACAGTCTGACACTTTACTGCTGAGCCACTGAGATACACTACATAATTCTTTTTTATGTAAAATTTTGATCATCAGAATCATTATTTATAATTAAGCTACTCAATATTTTCTTTATTAACTGAAACCTAAGTTTTATATTGTTAACATTTCACCATCACTGACACTTTTACGGCCAAACCATCGAAGTCAGTTTGATCTAAAACCAAATTTGTCAGTTGCTGCTACTTATCTCCCCTCACTCAAAACTTTACGGCAAGAAATGAAGCAAGGAAGGCCCTCAACAACTGCAGCTGCCATTGATTAATACTATTTAGTATAACATCAGCATTGCTCTGTACAGTGCAACATAGTGCAAAAAACATTTTTCAAAACTGTGCCAAGACAAAAACAATACTAAGAACATATAGAACGTAAATAGTGGTACAGTTTTCCAGCACTGTTGAAGAAAGATGTCAGACAGCGGTATTTCTACATTATTGCAGAAATACTAAACAATAAATGATAAATAGCCATCAGTTTATCAGACAATTATATAACTCCTTGACTAATATATGACAAAGAATCAAATCAAGTATAAAAACAATACCTGTGTACTTTGAATGATGATGCAATAGTAATTAATAGGTGATAATAGTTAATGATGATAGGTACTTAACAGATGTACTAATTTGGTACTCATTTCTTATTTGTCCTTTTTGACGTATCCCTATTCTTTATTATATTCAATATTATTTGTATTGGATACAAATCATAGACCTTGGATTTATATATGAAAACAGGGACCAGGTACAGATGCTACTAAGCATCACAGATACTTGTAGGAAGCTATCTAATGTACTGAATGCACATTTATGTCTTGACATTTAAAATTTGCCTGATCTGAACCTGATGGAACACATCTGGTATGTTATGGTGTAGCCACAGTTGCAGAGCAGAAGCAATGTGCCTGAGCTGTGCCAGTATGTCTGATAAATACTAATTTAGCTTAGTTTGTGTTTCTCATGTATTACCACGAGGAAGTGAATTCTATGCATTTTTTTTAACTGTGTAGACTAGTGATTACTAACATAGTCTAAGTTTTTTCTTTTGCATAAATTTTAGTATGTAGCTGTGTGAGATGACCACATCTTGAAGTGCCACATCACATGACTCTGTTTAAATCTCATGACCACTGGATACAGTATTTGTACACTCAGTATAGCTGCAGTTGTGGGGCAGAGACAATGTGCCTGAGCTGTACCAGTTTGTCTGATAAACAATAATTTAGTTTACTTTGTGTTTGTGATTTATTTCCACAAAGAAGTTGATTGTGTGCATTCTACTGTGTAGTATAGAGTTTACTAACTTACTCTAAACATTTTCTTTTGCATAAATAAAGAGCACATCTGTGTGAGGTGACTGCAGCCTAAAGAGCCACATTATCACTCCAGACTTAAATCTCATGTTAGTACACAGCCTATAGCTTAAACTTGTGCTTTCGAATCAGCATAGTTACTTCCTGCAGTAGCTTTTGTGTAAGCAGAGTTTCTATTAGAAAGTAACTGTTGATCCATCTACTTCCAGTAGGTAGTTTTATTTCTGTGTTAAGAACCAACAGATGTTGTGATCTTATGGTGTAGTTTATTTATTCACCTCGTTTAGATTTTGCATATGTTCCAACCTAAGTAGCGCCACTGTTGGGTAAATTTTCTCTCTTGTTGGTGGCTATTTGTACTTCCTGAGTTACTCCTCACTGCTTTTTTTGTATTTTTGAAACCTCATTCAGTTTTATTTTACCTTGTATGATATAGTTAAGGACTGTTCTTGTTGTGAGTGGATACAGGGAGAATTTGCTGCTGTCCATAACCAGCTAGAGGCTGGCTGCTGCTCAAAGCTGCAGGGCATCAGTGATGAGACATGCAACAGCCTTGGTGCTATTGGAATCCCTTGATGACCTGGTTGTCTCTGTCTCTTCTGATACACAAAATTTGAACACTTCATCTTCACTTGAGAGTGGTTGATGGACAGTGGTGGGTTCACATGTCACTAGGTGGAAAGAAAAAGAAGGAATGGACTGACAGCTGGCTCCTTACACCTTAGTAATAGGTACAAGATGCTACATGTTGATATTACTTCTGTGCCAGCATCAGATGCCTCTCCCATTGGGCCATCAGTGATTTTTGTGCCTAGTCTAGACAAGGGCAGAAGGTGGGTAAGCTAGTCATTGGGAGCTCCAACATTAGGTGGGTAATGGAGCTCCACAGAGAAATAGCGCACAGGGTGCAGTAGACTGCCAGTGTGCACTTGGTATGTTTAGCCATGGCATCTCACCTGTGACATGGCAGAAGCTCTGCCAGTGGCTATCAAGTGCACAAGCTTCAATTAATGGCACATGTCAGCACCAACAATGACTGCAGCTTGGGTTCTGAGGCTATTCTCAATTTAGTTTGGTAGATGGCTGATGTGGTCAAGGCAACTAGCAACACATGTGGGGTGCAGGCTAAGTTGACTATTTGTAGCATCATACCCAGGGTTTATCATGGTCATTTACTCTGGAGCAAAGAGGAAGATCTAAACCAGAGGCTCAGACAACTCTGCGATGGCATCAGATGTGAATTTTGTGACCTCTACTATTGGGTGCAGAATTACACAGTTCCCCTCAGTAAGTCAGACATGCACTACAGGCAAGAACTAGGTACTAGTATAACACACCAAAAATCTCCCCTTGGGATCAGAGATGAATTGCTTGCCAAAATTGAAGTTACATCAGCCACAGCGTTATCACAGAATTTTCATCCTCACAGATTGGATATATATATGATTAATATAGTATTAGTAAACTGCTGGAGCATCCAAGGAAAGATTCCAGAATTAGTATCACTTCTTGAAATTTATAATGCCCAGATAGTATTAGGAACAGAAAGTTAGTTGAAACTTGTAGTGAATAGTCACAAAATTGTGAATAGCAAGTTCAGACTGGTATCTCTGTCATGAATTAGTCACCATTGGTGGCAGCATATTTATCATAGGAAAGAATCCAATAATATCTAATGAGGTTATCATGGATTCCAAGTGTGAATTAATCTGAGTGAAGATAAGCATCAAAGGTGAGTCAAAAATGATAATTGGACTGCTAAGTCAGGAGCTGTAGTGGTAGAGTGCTTCACAAAGAAGTTGCAGAATATTGTTAGTAATTTTCCTAATCATGCCTTTGTCATAAGGGGTGACTTCAGCTTGCCAGGTATAGTTTGGGAGAGTCATACTATCAAAACTAGTGCCAGAAGCAGGGATTCATCTGAAATTATTCTTAATGTCTTGCCCAAAAATTACTGTGAGCATATAATTGAAGAAACAACTTATGAAAGTAAAATTTTAGACCTCCTAGCAAGTTATTGAATCAGTTAATTAAGAGGAAGGTATCAGTGATCATATGGCTGCGACAGCAAGTATGACTATGGCTTTTATAAGGATAGTTGGGAGAGGTAGGAAAATAATTTTGCTTAGCAAGAGTGGCAGGATACAAACAACAGAGTATCTGAGTAGCCAACATCAAATATTTGGTGCTGAGGGTGAAGATGTGGAGTCCAAATGGAAACAATTCACAAGCAATGTTCAATATGTCTTAGGTAAGTATGTTCCGAGCAAGATCTTAAAGGGTAAAAAAGAACTTCCATGGCTTAATAGCTGTGTTATAAAACTGCTATGTAAACTAAGAGAGCTTCATTACAGAATAAAGATAAGTCAAAACCTAGCTGACAAGCAAAAACTGAGAAAATGAGCATAAGAAGAGCAAAGAGAGAAGCATTCAATGAATTTTAAAATAAAACTTTGTCCATCAATCTGAATGAAAACTCTAAGAGGTTTTGGTCTTACATAAAATCAGAAAACAGTTTGAAATCCTCTGTTCTTTCACTCAGTGACCAACTGGCACCAAAACAGAAGATAACAGAGAGAAGACTGAAATACTGAATTCAGTCTCCTGAAATTGTTTCAGTGTGGGAGATCATAACATGGTCTCTCATTTCAATCATTGTATGAATATCACAATGGTGGATACTGTGATATCATGGAATAGAAAAGCATCTAAAATCATTTAGTAGTGAAAAGGCATCTGGACCCAATGAGGTACCCTTAAGATTCTACAAATATTATGCGAAAGAACTTACTCCCCTTCTAGCAGAAGTTTATTGTAGATCATTGGAGCAACAAATGGTATCTAGTGAGTGCAAAAAGATGCAGGTCATTCCCATTTTCAAGAAGGGTCATAGGACAGATGCTCATAATTACAGACCTATATTGTTGTCATTCAGTTGGTTAATTATGGAACATGTTTTATGCCAAGAATTATGACGTTTTTGGAGACCAAAAATCTCTTCTATAAAAATAAACATGGATTCTGCATACAGAGATTTTGCAAAACTCAGCTAACTCTGTATCTCCATGAGATCCATAGACTTGCAGACAATAATGCTCAGGTTGACGCTACGTTCCCCGACTTTGGGAAGGCATTTGACAACGTCCTGCACTGCCATTTAGTGGAAAAAAAATGAGCTTACCAAGTATCAGACAAGGACTGTGTCTGGATTCAAGACTTCCTTGCAAATGTAACTCAACACATTGCTCTTAATGGAACAAAATCAACCAAAGTAAAGGTAACTTCAGTTACACCCCAAGAAGTGTGATAGGACTGTTGTGTGTTTACCGTGTGTGTAAATGGTGTAGCAGAAAGCATCAGAAGCTGTTCAATACTGTTCACAGATAATGTCGTTGTCTGAAGAAAGTAGCAATGCCAGAAGACAGTTACCTCGCAGAATGACATGCAGAGGATTGTTGAATGGTGCAAGCTCTGGCAGTTGACCATAAATAAAAATAAATGTAACATATTACACATAAAAAGGAAAAGAAATCCACTACTGTACAACTATACTATTGATGACAAATTTCTGGAAACAATATCTACCATAAAATGTTTAGGAGTAACTACCCAGAGTGACCTTAAGTGCAATGACCATATAAAACAAATAGTAGGAAAAACACATGCCAGACTGAGATTCATAGGAATAATCTTAAGGGAGTATATCTCATCCAGGGAGGAAGTGGCTTAAAAGGCACTTGTTTGACAGATTTTTGAATATTGTTTATCAATCTGGGATGCTTACAAGATATGACTGATAGAAGAGATAGATAAAATCCAATGAAGAGCACCATGTTTCATCACAGGATTATTTGTATGTGTGAGAGTGTTACAGAAGTGCTCAACATACTCCAGTGGCAGACATTACAAGAGAGGTTTTGTAAATCACACAGAGGTTTATTATTAAAATTTCAAGAGAGCACCTTCCAGGAAGTGTCAGATGACATAGTATTTCCTCCCACAAACATCTCACAAAATAAACATGATTGTACAAAAATTGAGACATTAGAGCTCTAACAGAGGCTTTACTGACAGTCATTCTTCCTACATGCTGTTTGTGAGTGGAACAGGGAAGGGGGAGTAGCTACTGGTACCAGAAGTACCCTCCAACACACACTGTTAGGTGGCTTGTGGAGTATGGTGTAGATGTAGATGTTTTTTGGTGTCAGCTCTGTGTCCACAAACATGTGGCCCAAATATAGTAGATAAATTGTGTACCATGCATGGACATTTGGTTCTACATACCTCTAGAAACTTATCAAGGACTTTTTGAATCCATGTCATGCAGAATTACTGCTGTATTACATCCCAAAGATGGACCAACATGCTATTAGCTAGGAAACAATAATCTTTTGCCTCACAGCATATTTTAGTAGCCTTGATTGCAGTACAACCCAGTAGTAACTAAGTAACTGGTTTCAGTTGACCTTCACATCTAGGAAACAAAAATAAAAATAGTGTTTCAGTTTGATAACAATAAGTACAAACTTGAAAAAGTTTTTAAAATATTAAATTTTAAGAAATATTGAAACATTAAATACAATAAAACAATGTACCATATCGTCACAGTAATTGGTGTCTGAGACATCAAACAGTGTTAACCATCAGAAAATTGTTACTATGAGTAGCTTGTTAAAACATTCAGAATGCAACCACACCATTTCTGATGGTGTACAGAACCAGAAGAAGAATGATTGCAGCATGTACATCCCACCACCATCATGTTTTGCCAGTTATGGTCAATAGGCTGTACATAAAGACATACATCAACAAATTTATAAACCCAACAGGAAGAAGTATCATTGTAACACTTATGAAGTTATAGAGTCAACAAAATTTACAGAAAAATCATAATCCCAATATAAATATAAAAATTACACAAACTTCGATTTTCAGATGATAGTTACATAAAAGGTATAAAAGGCACTTGCATTACACACGGTAATATCAAGAAATAAAGTTGCTACACTTTAAATGAATGAAAACAAATAAATGCTTTCTTTCCTGATGGGCTGCACCTATTATGGCTTCATGGATCAACTTACCTCCACACCAGGGCACACTGTTGCCACTATTGACTTTTTATTTACCCTATTTTATGTATTTGACAAGCCAACATGACACGTTTGTTTTATAAATGGAGTGTGCTCTTGTTATGGTTGTGCAATTTGTGCACAGTAATATTATTTGCAGAAGGTCTGAAGATGACAGCTATACTTTGTCAAAACTAGTCATTGATAAAATAAAAATATTTCAGCATGTGAACTTAGCTGCAAAAATTCTTATTAATGATCAAAGATCAGATTGCACCTAGCAACATGTGCAACATATACTAAAACTGATATCAGTTACCAGAAGTCAACCACTGTACTCTGGCACCAGCTTCTTGCATGCAAAGTCAATGTTACAGTTTGAGTGCAGCAGCTCATGATGAATGTGGCAACTCTTTGTTGACAGTCTTACATGTAGAACACACCCACAACTTGGATTTTTCTATCTACTGGCATGTTAATAAGATTAAAAACACAAAGATTCTACTACAAAGTATATCATCAAATATGCCTGAGTTGTAGCAATTTACATCAGCCATAGGGAATATGATAGAAGCTTTCTAGCCACACACAATGCATCATGACCCCAGAAATTACTTTCTCACACTGAGAGTAACATATGTTTTCATGTGAATCAGCCAGCTCTTCAAACTACATGCATGCTCTGAACAGTGAGCAAATATTACATACATTGCTGTGAAACATTGGAGACTCTAGGTTGGAATATCAACAAGGATAGATTGCTACTCACTGCAAAGATGACCCATTGAGTTGCAGACAGGAACAACAAAAAGACTGGTACACATAATAGCTTTCCAAATCAAACTGTGGTTCACTGAACAACTTTAAAAAATTAATAAGTGGCCAAAACACATTCGTTACAGAGTGCTATCTTGGTACACATTGCTTTAAATGTGTTTGATTTTAATGGCTTTGTAAACATGTCACCAAGTTGATTTTCAGAACACACATATTCTACATTGATATCTCCATATTGATACAGTTCATGCACAAAGTAATACCATACTTGTATGTGCTTAGAACGTTTGTGGAACTCTGTGTTTTTCACTAATTTAATGGTACTTCCATTGTCAATGTTTCTTTTCCCACTGATCTCCAACAGTAGTCTGCTGAGCCATACTAACTCCTTGGCTCCTTCACTTGCAGCAATGAATTTCACTTCAGTGGTGGATAGTGCAACTGATTTCTGCAGTTGAGATGTCCACGATACAGCCGTATCACCAATCATTGAAACAAAACCATTTGTTGATCGTCTTGTTTTAGTGTTGCCAGCAAAGTCAGCATCAGCACAGGCACAAAGTTTACCGCAATATGAAGTACAGAAGAGACCTAAGTCTGAAGAACCACAAAGACATCCGAAAATACATTTTACAGCGTTCCAATCAGAAGAATTGGGTTTAGCCATAGATCAAGAAACTTTTGAAACAGCATAAGCACGATCTGGATGAATCAAGCATGCCATGTACATTAATGATCCCACAGCTGAACAATAAGGAACGTTGTTGTCAAGAACATTGCCATATTCAGTGTCTAATTGTTCATTATCACATGGAGTTTTTAATGGTTTTGAATCAGCCATGTTAAAATGATGTAGAATTTCTGTGCATTGCTCACTGTGAAATAAACAAGCCAGAGTCTCATTGCTCTATTTGCATACCTAAAAATGAGTCTAAGGATCCCACTGTTATTTTGGATTCAGACTTTAACATGTCTAAAAATGAATTCACTGCACTTTCAGTTGTTCCTATGATAAGTCCATCATCGGCATAAATAGCAATCAGCAATTTTTTCTGTTTTGCTTTGTCAAATGTAAATGCAAATATCTCCTGTTGAACTAATAAAGCCATTTTTTGTGATCAATGAATGAAACTTATTATTCCAGCAACGATGTGATTAAGTCCACACAATGATTTCTTGAGTCGACAAACACAACCTGACCCATCATCAAAACCTTCTGGTTGAGCCAAGTATATTTCTGTATCCTAGTCACCATATACAAATGCAGTTCTAACGTCAAACTGAGCAAGTTTCAAATTTTCTTCAGCTGCAATCGCTATTACAGCACAAATAGCATCATAATGAGCAACTAGACTAAACGTTTCATCATGATCCAGTCTGGCAATTGAAACGTACTGTGCACAACCAAGCAAGCATGGTATCGATCAATTGATCCATCAGGTGTATATTTAATAAGAATCACCCATCGATCATTGACAACACGTTTTCCTTTACGCAGTTCTACCAAGTCCCAAGTATAATTTTCTTCAAATGATTTCATTTCTTCTTTCATTGCATTAAACCATTCACGGGAATTACTACCTTCCATAGTTTCATTGAAGTTTGTTGGTACAAGCTCTTCATAGATTGCTTTTGTGAGGCAAACTAATGCATTTGCTTCTTGAGAGTGATGAGGGTGGTATCCTAAGTCGTAGTCACCAAATTTTCCTGGGGGGACGTATTTCACGAACTGGATGTTGATTTGGTAACTCATTCAAATATTCTTGGTCACTAGTTTCAATCTGATCAACAGTAGATTCACTTTTCTCTTCTGTTTCTTCAGGTACGGAATTAAATTCCAATTCAATCAAATTTCCAGTCATACATAGCTTTTCTGGTTGAAAATCAACATTGCTTGATTTCATCAAACGATCTTTTGATGGAATCCACACTTAGTAACCATCTTTGTCATTCACGCAGCCAATGAAATGATCAGGTATAGCCTTTTCATCAAACATAGAATGAAATTTCTTTGGCAAATGAACATAGCATTTTGATCCAAAACTTTGTATATACACTCCTGGAAATTGAAATAAAAACACCGTGAATTCATTGTCCCAGGAAGGGGAAACTTTATTGACACATTCCTGGGGCCAGATACATCACATGATCACACTGACAGAACCACAGGCACATAGACACAGGCAACAGAGCATGCACAATGTCGGCACTAGTACAGTGTATATCCACCTTTCGCAGCAATGCAGGCTGCTATTCTCCCATGGAGACGATCGTAGAGATGCTGAATGTAGTCCTGTGGAACGGCTTGCCATGCCATTTCCACCTGGCGCCTCAGTTGGACCAGCGTTCGTGCTGGACTTGCAGACCGCGTGAGACGACGCTTCATCCAGTCCCAAACATGCTCAATGGGGGACAGATCCGGAGATCTTGCTGGCCAGGGTAGTTGACTTACACCTTCTAGAGCACGTTGGGTGGCACGGGATACATCCGGACGTGCATTGTCCTGTTGGAACAGCAAGTTCCCTTGCCGGTCTAGGAATGGTAGAACGATGGGTTCGATGATGGTTTGGATGTACCGTGCACTATTCAGTGTCCCCTCGACGATCACCAGCGGTGTACGGCCAGTGTAGGAGATCGCTCCCCACACCATGATGCCGGGTGTTGGCCCTGCGTGCCTCGGTCGTATGCAGTCCTGATTGTGGCGCTCACCTGCACGGCACCAAACACACATACGACCATCATTGGCACCAAGGCAGAAGCGACTCTCATCGCTGAAGACGACACGTCTCCATTCGTCCCTCCATTCACGCCTGTCGCGACACCACTGGAGGCGGGCTGCACGATGTTGGGGCGTGAGCGGAAGACAGCCTAATGGTGTGCGGGACCGTAGCCCAGCTTCATGGAGACGGTTGTGAATGGTCCTCGCCGATACCCCAGGAGCAACAGTGTCCCTAATTTGCTGGGAAGTGGCGGTGCGGTCCCCTACGGCACTGCGTAGGATCCTACGGTCTTGGCGTGAATCCGTGCGTCGCTGCGGTCCGGTCCCAGGTCGACGGGCACGTGCACCTTCCGCCGACCACTGGCGACAACATCGATGTACTGTGGAGACCTCACGCCCCATGTGTTGAGCAATTCGGCGGTACGTCCACCCGGCCTCCCGCATGCCCACTATACGCCCTCGCTCAAAGTCCGTCAACTGCACATACGGTTCACGTCCACGCTGTCGCAGCATGCTACCAGTGTTAAAGACTGCGATGGAGCTCCGTATGCCACGGCAAACTGGCTGACACTGACGGTGGCGGTGCACAAATGCTGCGCAGCTAGCGCCATTCGACGGCCAACACCGCGGTTCCTGATGTGTCCGCTGTGCCGTGCGTGTGATCATTGCTTGTACAGCCCTCTCGCAGTGTCCAGAGCAAGTATGGTGGGTCTGACACACCGGTGTCAATGTGTTCTTTTTTCCATTTCCAGGAGTGTAGTTCAAACTGTTAAAAAACTTTGCCTGTCCACAATTAGAAAGGTGTTTTACCATCAGTACTTGACTTTCCAGTACGACTGAGTAGCAAAGCGGCTGTCACTTACATAAGCCCAAAATGGTTTAGGTAACTTGCTAGAAGTTAACATTGAGAGGGTTAATTCAACTATATGTTGATTTGCTTGTTCAGCAACACCATTTTGCTCAGGAGTGTCTGGACACGTAAGACGAAACTCAGCACCATGGTCTTGTAGGACAGCAGCTACCACGTTACAATTAAACTCTCCTCCACCGTAAGTCTGAAATACTTTTACCTTATGACCAATAGCATCATACTCCTTCAAAAATATTTTCAAATTGTTAGTCACTTCAGATTTACTTCCCATGAAATATATCTAAACAAAACAAGAAAAATCATCTTTGAAAATCACGTAGTAATGAAAACCATTTATAGAGTCAATAGACATGGGTCCATTAATGTCTGCGTTGATCAACTCACTGACAGTTTGTGGACAATCTCTGCGATGGCTAAATGATTTTCAGTGGGATTTCCCAAGAACACATCCATCACAAAATGATGTCCTATCATGGCACTCACTGATATACTGAAATGAGAGAGCACATCTTGTACCTGATGTTTATCTTGATGACCGAGTCTCTCATGGTGATGAATTCTTCTCGGACCAGCATCAAGACCTGGTGGCTATCCAATCTGTCTGCAGACGCCACTGCCTTCAGATCAGAGTGTTCCTGACGTATTTTGTCAATTGTGGGATTCCATGCTGCACTGAACTGCAAGCTGCTATCCCTGTTTACTAAATTGTTGTGCAGACGTATCCCCAGTGCCTCTTTGAAGATTGAGTCCCAGAAACCGTTGGCACTGCACAGCTTCTTTGTTTTTTCGAACTCGAAGGTGTGTCCCTCAATAATGCTATCTTCTGCTACTGCAAACTTGTTTGTCTGTCCTAGTCGTATGTTCCTGAAGTGTTCAGTACAGTGCTGGGAGATATATCATTGTGTCTGCCCAGGATATTCTGTCCCACATTCGCACTCAGTACTGTAAATGCCCTGTGTCTGCAATCCCAGTTGGTCTTTGGTTGAGCCAAGTATATCTTTGACTTTTTTCGGTGCATGAAAGATAGTCATTATTTCATGTTAATTTATTATTCTTGCACTCTTGGCTGTTGGCGGTCCAGAAAACGGCAGAAACGCCACACGTTTTGCTTTGTCTTCTTCTGATTTCTCCTCCCACCTCTTGTCTGCATGCAAGGCATGTCTTATTTGTGTCTCGGTGTAGCCATTCTTACAGAAGGATTCCCGCAGATGTGCTAACTCATGCGGCAAACTCTTGCTGTTACAGATCAACCTGCCTATTTGCACTAAGGTGTTCAGTACTGAGTTACATTGTGCTGGATGGTGGCAGCTCCAAGCATTGAGATATAAGTCCGTGTGTGTCTTCTTCCTGTAGACCGAGTGTCCCAAAGTATCGTCCAGATTTTTCTTGGTTGAAAGATCCAAGAAAGGATAGCAGCCATTCTCTTATACCTAAAGTATGCCATTGAGATGGCATAGGAACTCCTGTAGTTTTTCCTTACGATGGGGCCACACTACAACAGTGTCGTCTAGGTATTGGTAGAACACCTTTGGTTTATGGTTGGTGGTGTTCAGTCCCACGTCTTCAAAGTGCTCCTTGTACAAGTTGGCAATACCTGTGGCCAGGGGGGAACGCATGGCAACACCATTTGTTTGTTCATAGAAAGCCACGCAGGATTAGCCGAGCGGTCTAAGTTGCTGCAGTCATGGACTGTGTGACTGGTCCCGGCAGAGGTTCGAGCCCTCCCTCGGGCATGGGTGTATGTGTTTGTCCTTAGGATAATTTAGGTTAAGTAGTGTGTAAGCTTAGGGACTAGAGGTGGGCAAACTCATTCATCCTTGGTAACTAGTTCACTGCTGATCATACTTTTTTGGGAACCATTCATTTTTACTCGTTCACTGTTCTTTTATGCTCGGTATATGGTTCTTATGAAAAACTGAAAACTAGTAGTGTGGGTGACTGAAGGATGGAGGGCACCAGGAGGGGGCACTTGCCCCCCCCCCCCTGGAATACAGAGTTTTTATGCATTACAGAATTCTCACACACTTTTAGAAGAAATTTCAGTGATTCCGTAGAACCTCTCATTTAGCCAACTGCAGCCTTGTGTGGCTGATTGCAGGGAAATAATATAGGGTGGCGCACGGAAAACCGGCATCGAGTACAGACTACTCGCCAATTATGGATAATGTGTTGCCCGTTACAAACAGATACAACAAACAGACAAACATGTAATAATTAGACAGTGAAGAAATAACAAGCTAATGCAAGCAACAATTGCGGAACAATCGATGCTGATGTGTAGAGAGCTGGGGAAGAGAACATGAAAATCCCATGTGATACACATGAGCTATAGCTCATGTAGTCTTGTAAACCTGTTGGTGGCTGTTTCCCAACTTTATAGACCACAAGCGTCTTGTATAAAATTCTTCATTTCAACTTCCACTACATAGCTATGCTACGTTGTAAGCAATAATCGTTTACACCCTATATGTACTTCACATTGTCTCTGAGTTCGTAGGTGAAGTAGACTTTATGGAATGTAAAATAAAATGTGGTTTTCTCATACTTGCATCACACACTTAGTAAAAATTAGGTTTTTATGTTGCATTATTAAAGTTAATGCAGCAATAATAATAATAATAATAAAGTTCGCAGTAATAAAGTTTTTGGTTTGAAAGCTTCTTCTGAACAAATGTTTTTGAGATAATAAGTAAATACAATTTCATGACAATCTGTGTCTTTTCAAATAAAGAGGCACCACTTTTCCTACTGAGCCAAAATGACCCACAACCCTTTTTTCTTTTCTTTTTTTTTTTTGCAAAGAAACTAAACTACCAGGTAATGCAAATAGGAAACAACCAAACTTAAAAATAATTAGAGCCTTCCTAAATGTAATGTTTTGTATATGAAAGATACACGAAAATCGTTTTATATGAATTTTATTACACTAAAAATTAAGAAAATTATTGAAAGTTAGCTGCTAAATCAAGTTGATGAAACCAAAAAATATACGAATAACGAAAAAAACTTGCCTTGTTATTAGTATGTCTTCTGCTGTTCATCGATATAATGAAGTGAGCTGATATGCCCTTTTGTTACCTGAAAAGACATACCTATTACATACAACATAATTTATATGTAATTTATGTAACTATAAAATACTTTTTGATTTCTAGTCGTGGGCGCTAAATAGCCAGAACCAAGTGCATGAACAGTTTGGTACACATCCGAAATAGGCAAGCGCAGTGAACGAAATGAACAACTGGATACTGAACTAACTAGGAGGAGTCGGCAGTGGAACTGAGACAAGTGGTCATGTGAAGAATGACGAGTGCAGCCAAGGGAGACCGAGACTGAGACGAGCATGCGATCAAGGCTGGAACGAGAACTGCCGAAGTGACCGCTGCGACCGCAGTGAACTAGTGAACTATGTACCGATCATTCTTCATTCCCGGGAACTATAAGTAGACCGCTGCAACCAAAGTGAACTATGAATCGATCGTTCCTTGGAATATGTTCCTTGGTCCTTTCGTTCATCTTGGTGAACCGTTCCATTGCACCTGTTTGTTCGCAAACTACCCATCTCTATTAGGTACTGATGACCTTAGCAGTTAAGTCCCATAAGATTTCACACACGTTTGAACATTTTGTTCATAGAATTTCCCACCACATTTGAAGTACGTTGTGGTTAACACAAAACAAAAGAGTCTGAGTGTATCCTCATTGAAGTGATCTTCAAGTTGGGCTAAGGAATCATCCAGTGGCACCCAGGTGAAAAGAGAAGTGACATCAAAGCTGACTGGTAGATCCTTCTCATCCAGGCATAAGCCTTGGAGTACCTTAACAAATTTGGTTGAGTTCTTGACATGGTAAGGGCAGTGACCCATGAGTGGTTTTAACAGCTGTGCTAGGTGCTTCACTACACTATACATCAGAGAATTTATGGTGTTCGATATAGGATGTAGTGGGACATTCTCCTTATGGATCTTCAGGAGGCCATACGGTCACAGTGGAGCCGGTGCCTTCGGGTAAAGCTTCCTGATGGTGTTTCTGTTAAGTCCTGAGCTATTGAGAAGATCGATGGTCTTACGTGTAACAGAAGCAGTTGTGTCTTTCCCCACTTCTTTGTATGCTGGATCTTGTAGTAAGGTGTTGATCTTCTGCCATTAATCTTCTGACTTCAGTAGGACTGTTGCATTCCCTTTGTATGATGCTAAGACCACTATACCCCTGTCATCGCGAAGGTTCAACAGTGCCTTGCGCTCTTCTGCCGTAATGTTGTTCTTTGGCATTCTTGCTTGCTGGTCTCCCTCCTCACTTCCTCAGCTGCTCTCAGTGGGAGTCCAATTATGGCTTGCTCGACGCTGCAGATGATGTCATGTTTTGGGAACGTTCTTGGAGTCGGAGCATAGTTCAGGCCTTTTGACAGCATGGAGATTGTTGGCTCACCCAATGTCAGGTTGATGACGGTCTTAAGAGTGATTTCAGGTGTGCCGCAGGGGAGTAGGACCGTTGCTATTCACAATATACGTAAATGACCTTGTGGATATAATCGGAAGTTCACTGAGGCTTTTTACAGATGATGCTGTAGTATAATGAGAGGTTGCAACAATGGAAAATTGTACTGAAATTCAGGAGGATCTGCAATAAATTGGTGCATGGTGCAGGAAATGGCAATTTTTAAGTTGTTTCACTAAAGCAGAGCATTCTACAGTACCTCATTTTGATCACTGCAAGGACACAATTTCGACAAATGTAGAGATAAATGACTATGGAATCAAAAAACAACTTATGTTGCTGAATACATGGAGGACCACTGAATCTGATTCATTTTCCAATTTATATATACCTCAAATGTGGGCTCTATGTGAATATTTCCAGTGGAGAGTACTGGGCGGATGATAAAATTTTGCATATGAAAAATTTTACGTATGAAAAATAGTAGCCCTATATTATAATATCATTACACATATCCTGGATGAAGTTCTGGAGAATTGATTATCTTATACCACATCTAGGTGTGATTTCAGTGAATGAAATATGAAAATTATAAGACAACACCGTTAATGAGCTGACTGAAATGTAATATTCATCTAAACACAAATAAATGCATTAGACGTTTTGAATTTACCTATGTTATTGATATTCTTTCCTATTGTGTGTATTTTTCTGTCATAATCCTTTTAGACTATTTTCATAACACTTGCTTATTTTTAATTCCCTTAACATGTTCAGTAATGTATTGGAGTCCCTCCTTCTAGCTTTACTTGAAGCTCTTACTCATAGTTTGAGGGATCATTGTTTTAGTAATAGTTGCATCATCATACACTACCAGATCATAAGTATCCAGACACCTGTGAGTGGATATTAGTTTTGGGTCTGTTCACCCTTTGCCTTTTTGATAGCTTGAACTCTGACGGAAACACTTTCAGTGAGATGTCTAAATGTCTCTGGAGGAATGTCATCCCATTCTTCCTCAAGAGGCTAAGAGAAAATAATGTTGGATGCTGGGATCCGACGTGAAGTAATGTTCTAACTCAGCTCAAAGATGTTCCACTGAGCACATGTTAGCTCTTTGGGAATGGTCATGAATGAAACAGAGCATTCAGCACTGAAAGCACATTTATTATGAATGTCAATGTGGAGCCAGAAGAGAACTGATCTACTGACTGGGGATGCTACAATTTATACAAGCATCCAATATTCCACAATGCTGCTCTTTATACTAACATCAGATATTCCAGATTATATGAACATTACAAACATACAATATTTTGAGAGCCTCCCAGAAATGATAAATGCTAAATAACCAGTAATTTCTAGTGTTCGGTCTCAAATTGGCAGCCTACAGCATACCAGCCAGTCATGCTAACCACTACATCACAATGCATAAACCACAGCTCGTAGGAGTACATTTTAGAGTGAAATGGGTATGAATTGTTGCTAGGATATATTAAATTATATGTTAAATTATCTCAACATTGTCTACTATAAAGTACAGCTGTCATCTACCAAAAGATTTGTATGAACACCACAGTGATTTATTAGGCATGGTCCTATTAAAAATGGTATGCATTTGGCTTCATTGTATGGCTTTGACTTCCTCTGACCTTTGAACTGACTTTCCTAATCAGTTATGAGGGGACATACAGTTTAATGTGGTTACGAACCACAGTGCAACTCAGCATTTTTTACATTAATAATCATTGCCAGAGATGAGAGAAGATGGACATAATGGTTAAAAATCTTATTACCAATGCATGGTTGAACCAAAGTCCTGTGAATACACAGTCTGACACTTTACTGCTGAGCCACTGAGATACACTACATAATTCTTTTTTATGTAAAATTTTGATCATCAGAATCATTATTTATAATTAAGCTACTCAATATTTTCTTTATTAACTGAAACCTAAGTTTTATATTGTTAACATTTCACCATCACTGACACTTTTACAGCCAAACCATCGAAGTCAGTTTGATCTAAAACCAAATTTGTCAGTTGCTGCTACTTATCTCCCCTCACTCAAAACTTTACGGCAAGAAATGAAGCAAGGAAGGCCCTCAACAACTGCAGCTGCCATTGATTAATACTATTTAGTATAACATCAGCATTGCTCTGTACAGTGCAACATAGTGCAAAAAACATTTTTCAAAACTGTGCCAAGACAAAAACAATACTAAGAACATATAGAACGTAAATAGTGGTACAGTTTTCCAGCACTGTTGAAGAAAGATGTCAGACAGTGGTATTTCTACATTATTGCAGAAATACTAAACAATAAATGATAAATAGCCATCAGTTTATCAGACAATTATATAACTCCTTGACTAATATATGACAAAGAATCAAATCAAGTATAAAAACAATACCTGTGTACTTTGAATGATGATGCAATAGTAATTAATAGGTGATAATAGTTAATGATGATAGGTACTTAACAGATGTACTAATTTGGTACTCATTTCTTATTTGTCCTTTTTGACGTATCCCTATTCTTTATTATATTCAATATTATTTGTATTGGATACAAATCATAGACCTTGGATTTATATATGAAAACAGGGACCAGGTACAGATGCTACTAAGCATCACAGATACTTGTAGGAAGCTATCTAATGTACTGAATGCACATTTATGTCTTGACATTTAAAATTTGCCTGATCTGAACCTGATGGAACACATCTGGTATGTTATGGTGTAGCCACAGTTGCAGAGCAGAAGCAATGTGCCTGAGCTGTGCCAGTATGTCTGATAAATACTAATTTAGCTTAGTTTGTGTTTCTCATGTATTACCACGAGGAAGTGAATTCTATGCATTTTTTTTAACTGTGTAGACTAGTGATTACTAACATAGTCTAAGTTTTTTCTTTTGCATAAATTTTAGTATGTAGCTGTGTGAGATGACCACATCTTGAAGTGCCACATCACATGACTCTGTTTAAATCTCATGACCACTGGATACAGTATTTGTACACTCAGTATAGCTGCAGTTGTGGGGCAGAGACAATGTGCCTGAGCTGTACCAGTTTGTCTGATAAACAATAATTTAGTTTACTTTGTGTTTGTGATTTATTTCCACAAAGAAGTTGATTGTGTGCATTCTACTGTGTAGTATAGAGTTTACTAACTTACTCTAAACATTTTCTTTTGCATAAATAAAGAGCACATCTGTGTGAGGTGACTGCAGCCTAAAGAGCCACATTATCACTCCAGACTTAAATCTCATGTTAGTACACAGCCTATAGCTTAAACCTGTGCTTTCGAATCAGCATAGTTACTTCCTGCAGTAGCTTTTGTGTAAGCAGAGTTTCTATTAGAAAGTAACTGTTGATCCATCTACTTCCAGTAGGTAGTTTTATTTCTGTGTTAAGAACCAACAGATGTTGTGATCTTATGGTGTAGTTTATTTATTCACCTCGTTTAGATTTTGCATATGTTCCAACCTAAGTAGCGCCACTGTTGGGTAAATTTTCTCTCTTGTTGGTGGCTATTTGTACTTCCTGAGTTACTCCTCACTGCTTTTTTTGTATTTTTGAAACCCTATTCAGTTTTATTTTACCTTGTATGATATAGTTAAGGACTGTTCTTGTTGTGAGTGGATACAGGGAGAATTTGCTGCTGTCCATAACCAGCTAGAGGCTGGCTGCTGCTCAAAGCTGCAGGGCATCAGTGATGAGACATGCAACAGCCTTGGTGCTATTGGAATCCCTTGATGACCTGGTTGTCTCTGTCTCTTCTGATACACAAAATTTGAACACTTCATCTTCACTTGAGAGTGGTTGATGGACAGTGGTGGGTTCACATGTCACTAGGTGGAAAGAAAAAGAAGGAATGGACTGACAGCTGGCTCCTTACACCTTAGTAATAGGTACAAGATGCTACATGTTGATATTACTTCTGTGCCAGCATCAGATGCCTCTCCCATTGGGCCATCAGTGATTTTTGTGCCTAGTCTAGACAAGGGCAGAAGGTGGGTAAGCTAGTCATTGGGAGCTCCAACATTAGGTGGGTAATGGAGCTCCACAGAGAAATAGCGCACAGGGTGCAGTAGACTGCCAGTGTGCACTTGGTATGTTTAGCCATGGCATCTCACCTGTGACATGGCAGAAGCTCTGCCAGTGGCTATCAAGTGCACAAGCTTCAATTAATGGCACATGTCAGCACCAACAATGACTGCAGCTTGGGTTCTGAGGCTATTCTCAATTTAGTTTGGTAGATGGCTGATGTGGTCAAGGCAACTAGCAACACATGTGGGGTGCAGGCTAAGTTGACTATTTGTAGCATCATACCCAGGGTTTATCATGGTCATTTACTCTGGAGCAAAGAGGAAGATCTAAACCAGAGGCTCAGACAACTCTGCGATGGCATCAGATGTGAATTTTGTGACCTCTACTATTGGGTGCAGAATTACACAGTTCCCCTCAGTAAGTCAGACATGCACTACAGGCAAGAACTAGGTACTAGTATAACACACCAAAAATCTCCCCTTGGGATCAGAGATGAATTGCTTGCCAAAATTGAAGTTACATCAGCCACAGCGTTATCACAGAATTTTCATCCTCACAGATTGGATATATATATGATTAATATAGTATTAGTAAACTGCTGGAGCATCCAAGGAAAGATTCCAGAATTAGTATCACTTCTTGAAATTTATAATGCCCAGATAGTATTAGGAACAGAAAGTTAGTTGAAACTTGTAGTGAATAGTCACAAAATTGTGAATAGCAAGTTCAGACTGGTATCTCTGTCATGAATTAGTCACCAATGGTGGCAGCATATTTATCATAGGAAAGAATCCAATAATATCTAATGAGGTTATCATGGATTCCAAGTGTGAATTAATCTGAGTGAAGATAAGCATCAAAGGTGAGTCAAAAATGATAATTGGACTGCTAAGTCAGGAGCTGTAGTGGTAGAGTGCTTCACAAAGAAGTTGCAGAATATTGTTAGTAATTTTCCTAATCATGCCTTTGTCATAAGGGGTGACTTCAGCTTGCCAGGTATAGTTTGGGAGAGTCATACTATCAAAACTAGTGCCAGAAGCAGGGATTCATCTGAAATTATTCTTAATGTCTTGCCCAAAAATTACTGTGAGCATATAATTGAAGAAACAACTTATGAAAGTAAAATTTTAGACCTCCTAGCAAGTTATTGAATCAGTTAATTAAGAGGAAGGTATCAGTGATCATATGGCTGCGACAGCAAGTATGACTATGGCTTTTATAAGGATAGTTGGGAGAGGTAGGAAAATAATTTTGCTTAGCAAGAGTGGCAGGATACAAACAACAGAGTATCTGAGTAGCCAACATCAAATATTTGGTGCTGAGGGTGAAGATGTGGAGTCCAAATGGAAACAATTCACAAGCAATGTTCAATATGTCTTAGGTAAGTATGTTCCGAGCAAGATCTTAAAGGGTAAAAAAGAACTTCCATGGCTTAATAGCTGTGTTATAAAACTGCTATGTAAACTAAGAGAGCTTCATTACAGAATAAAGATAAGTCAAAACCTAGCTGACAAGCAAAAACTGAGAAAATGAGCATAAGAAGAGCAAAGAGAGAAGCATTCAATGAATTTTAAAATAAAACTTTGTCCATCAATCTGAATGAAAACTCTAAGAGGTTTTGGTCTTACATAAAATCAGAAAACAGTTTGAAATCCTCTGTTCTTTCACTCAGTGACCAACTGGCACCAAAACAGAAGATAACAGAGAGAAGACTGAAATACTGAATTCAGTCTCCTGAAATTGTTTCAGTGTGGGAGATCATAACATGGTCTCTCATTTCAATCATTGTATGAATATCACAATGGTGGATACTGTGATATCATGGAATAGAAAAGCATCTAAAATCATTTAGTAGTGAAAAGGCATCTGGACCCAATGAGGTACCCTTAAGATTCTACAAATATTATGCGAAAGAACTTACTCCCCTTCTAGCAGAAGTTTATTGTAGATCATTGGAGCAACAAATGGTATCTAGTGAGTGCAAAAAGATGCAGGTCATTCCCATTTTCAAGAAGGGTCATAGGACAGATGCTCATAATTACAGACCTATATTGTTGTCATTCAGTTGGTTAATTATGGAACATGTTTTATGCCAAGAATTATGACGTTTTTGGAGACCAAAAATCTCTTCTATAAAAATAAACATGGATTCTGCATACAGAGATTTTGCAAAACTCAGCTAACTCTGTATCTCCATGAGATCCATAGACTTGCAGACAATAATGCTCAGGTTGACGCTACGTTCCCCGACTTTGGGAAGGCATTTGACAACGTCCTGCACTGCCATTTAGTGGAAAAAAAATGAGCTTACCAAGTATCAGACAAGGACTGTGTCTGGATTCAAGACTTCCTTGCAAATGTAACTCAACACATTGCTCTTAATGGAACAAAATCAACCAAAGTAAAGGTAACTTCAGTTACACCCCAAGAAGTGTGATAGGACTGTTGTGTGTTTACCGTGTGTGTAAATGGTCTAGCAGAAAGCATCAGAAGCTGTTCAATACTGTTCACAGATAATGTGTTTGTCTAAAGAAAGTAGCAATGCCAGAAGACAGTTACCTCGCAGAATGACATACAGAGGATTGTTGAATGGAGCAAGCTCTGGCAGTTGACCATAAATAAAAATAAATGTGACATATTACACATAAAATGGAAAAGAAATCCACTACTGTACAACTATACTATTGATGACAAATTTCTGGAAACAGTATCTACCATAAAATGTTTAGGAGTAACTATCCAGAGTGACCTTAAGTGCAATGACCATATAAAACAAATAGTAGGAAAAACACATGCCAGACTGAGATTCATAGGAATAATCTTAAGGGAGTATATCTCATCCAGGGAGGAAGTGGCTTAAAAGGCACTTGTTTGACAGATTTTTGAGTATTGTTTATCAATCTGGGATACTTACAAGATATGGCTGATAGAAGAGATAGATAAAATCCAATGAAGAGCACCATGTTTCATCACAGGATTATTTGTATGTGTGAGAGTGTTACAGAAGTGCTCAACATACTCCAGTGGCAGACATTACAAGAGAGGTTTTGTAAATCACACAGAGGTTTATTATTAAAATTTCAAGAGAGCACCTTCCAGGAAGTGTCAGATGACATAGTATTTCCTCTCACAAACATCTCACAATATAAACATGATTGTACAAAAATTGAGACATTAGAGCTCTAACAGAGGCTTTACTGACAGTCATTCTTCCTACATGCTGTTTGTGAGTGGAACAGGGAAGGGGGAGTAGCTACTGGTACCAGAAGTACCCTCCAACACACACTGTTAGGTGGCTTGTGGAGTATGGTGTAGATGTAGATGTTTTTTGGTGTCAGCTCTGTGTCCACAAACATGTGGCCCAAATATAGTAGATAAATTGTGTACCATGCATGGACATTTGGTTCTACATACCTCTAGAAACTTATCAAGGACTTTTTGAATCCATGTCATGCAGAATTACTGCTGTATTACATCCCAAAGATGGACCAACATGCTATTAGCTAGGAAACAATAATCTTTTGCCTCACAGCATATTTTAGTAGCCTTGATTGCAGTACAACCCAGTAGTAACTAAGTAACTGGTTTCAGTTGACCTTCACATCTAGGAAACAAAAATAAAAATAGTGTTTCAGTTTGATAACAATAAGTACAAACTTGAAAAAGTTTTTAAAATATTAAATTTTAAGAAATATTGAAACATTAAATACAATAAAACAATGTACCATATCTTCACAGTAATTGGTGTCTGAGACATCAAACAGTGTTAACCATCAGAAAATTGTTACTATGAGTAGCTTGTTAAAACATTCAGAATGCAACCACACCATTTCTGATGGTGTACAGAACCAGAAGAAGAATGATTGCAGCATGTACATCCCACCACCATCATGTTTTGCCAGTTATGGTCAATAGGCTGTACATAAAGACATACATCAACAAATTTATAAACCCAACAGGAAGAAGTATCATTGTAACACTTATGAAGTTATAGAGTCAACAAAATTGTACAGAAAAATCATAATCCCAATATAAATATAAAAATTACACAAACTTCGATTTTCAGATGATAGTTACATAAAAGGTATAAAAGGCACTTGCATTACACACGGTAATATCAAGAAATAAAGTTGCTACACTTTAAATGAATGAAAACAAATAAATGCTTTCTTTCCTGATGGGCTGCACCTATTATGGCTTCATGGATCAACTTGCCTCCACACCAGGGCACACTGTTGCCACTATTGACTTTTTATTTACCCTATTTTATGTATTTGACAAGCCAACATGACACCTTTGTTTTATAAATGGAGTGTGCTCTTGTTATGGTTGTGCAATTTGTGCACAGTAATATTATTTGCAGAAGGTCTGAAGATGACAGCTATACTTTGTCAAAACTAGTCATTGATAAAATAAAAATATTTCAGCATGTGAACTAAGCTGCAAAAATTCTTATTAATGATCAAAGATCAGATTGCACCTAGCAACATGTGCAACATATACTAAAACTGATATCAGTTACCAGAAGTCAACCACTGTACTCTGGCACCAGCTTCTTGCATGCAAAGTCAATGTTACAGTTTGAGTGCAGCAGCTCATGATGAATGTGGCAACTCTTTGTTGACAGTCTTACATGTAGAACACACCCACAACTTGGATTTTTCTATCTACTGGCATATTAATAAGATTAAAAACACAAAGATTCTACTACAAAGTATATCATCAAATATGCCTGAGTTGTAGCAATTTACATCAGCCATAGGGAATATGATAGAAGCTTTCTAGCCACACACAATGCATCATGACCCCAGAAATTACTTTCTCACACTGAGAGTAACATATGTTTTCATGTGAATCAGCCAGCTCTTCAAACTACATGCATGCTCTGAACAGTGAGCAAATATTACATACATTGCTGTGAAACATTGGAGACTCTAGGTTGGAATATCAACAAGGATAGATTGCTACTCACTGCAAAGATGACCCATTGAGTTGCAGACAGGAACAACAAAAAGACTGGTACACATAATAGCTTTCCAAATCAAACTGTGGTTCACTGAACAACTTTAAAAAATTAATAAGTGGCCAAAACACATTCGTTACAGAGTGCTATCTTGGTACACATTGCTTTAAATGTGTTTGATTTTAATGGCTTTGTAAACATGTCACCAAGTTGATTTTCAGAACACACATATTCTACATTGATATCTCCATATTGATACAGTTCATGCACAAAGTAATACCATACTTGTATGTGCTTAGAACGTTTGTGGAACTCTGTGTTTTTCACTAATTTAATGGTACTTCCATTGTCAATGTTTCTTTTCCCACTGATCTCCAACAGTAGTCTGCTGAGCCATACTAACTCCTTGGCTCCTTCACTTGCAGCAATGAATTTCACTTCAGTGGTGGATAGTGCAACTGATTTCTGCAGTTGAGATGTCCACGATACAGCCGTATCACCAATCATTGAAACAAAACCATTTGTTGATCGTCTTGTTTTAGTGTTGCCAGCAAAGTCAGCATCAGCACAGGCACAAAGTTTACCGCAATATGAAGTACAGAAGAGACCTAAGTCTGAAGAACCACAAAGACATCCGAAAATACATTTTACAGCGTTCCAATCAGAAGAATTGGGTTTAGCCATAGATCAAGAAACTTTTGAAACAGCATAAGCACGATCTGGATGAATCAAGCATGCCATGTACATTAATGATCCCACAGCTGAACAATAAGGAACGTTGTTGTCAAGAACATTGCCATATTCAGTGTCTAATTGTTCATTATCACATGGAGTTTTTAATGGTTTTGAATCAGCCATGTTAAAATGATGTAGAATTTCTGTGCATTGCTCACTGTGAAATAAACAAGCCAGAGTCTCATTGCTCTATTTGCATACCTAAAAATGAGTCTAAGGATCCCACTGTTATTTTGGATTCAGACTTTAACATGTCTAAAAATGAATTCACTGCACTTTCAGTTGTTCCTATGATAAGTCCATCATCGGCATAAATAGCAATCAGCAATTTTTTCTGTTTTGCTTTGTCAAATGTAAATGCAAATATCTCCTGTTGAACTAATAAAGCCATTTTTTGTGATCAATGAATGAAACTTATTATTCCAGCAACGATGTGATTAAGTCCACACAATGATTTCTTGAGTCGACAAACACAACCTGACCCATCATCAAAACCTTCTGGTTGAGCCAAGTATATTTCTGTATCCTAGTCACCATATACAAATGCAGTTCTAACGTCAAACTGAGCAAGTTTCAAATTTTCTTCAGCTGCAATCGCTATTACAGCACGAATAGCATCATAATGAGCAACTAGACTAAACGTTTCATCATGATCCAGTCTGGCAATTGAAACGTACTGTGCACAACCAAGCAAGCATGGTATCGATCAATTGATCCATCAGGTGTATATTTAATAAGAATCACCCATCGATCATTGACAACACGTTTTCCTTTACGCAGTTCTACCAAGTCCCAAGTATAATTTTCTTCAAATGATTTCATTTCTTCTTTCATTGCATTAAACCATTCACGGGAATTACTACCTTCCATAGTTTCATTGAAGTTTGTTGGTACAAGCTCTTCATAGATTGCTTTTGTGAGGCAAACTAATGCATTTGCTTCTTGAGAGTGATGAGGGTGGTATCCTAAGTCGTAGTCACCAAATTTTCCTGGGGGGACGTATTTCACGAACTGGATGTTGATTTGGTAACTCATTCAAATATTCTTGGTCACTAGTTTCAATCTGATCAACAGTAGATTCACTTTTCTCTTCTGTTTCTTCAGGTACGGAATTAAATTCCAATTCAATCAAATTTCCAGTCATACATAGCTTTTCTGGTTGAAAATCAACATTGCTTGATTTCATCAAACGATCTTTTGATGGAATCCACACTTAGTAACCATCTTTGTCATTCACGCAGCCAATGAAATGATCAGGTATAGCCTTTTCATCAAACATAGAACGAAATTTCTTTGGCAAATGAACATAGCATTTTGATCCAAAACTTTGTATATACACTCCTGGAAATTGAAATACAAACACCGTGAATTCATTGTCCCAGGAAGGGGAAACTTTATTGACACATTCCTGGGGCCAGATACATCACATGATCACACTGACAGAACCACAGGCACATAGACACAGGCAACAGAGCATGCACAATGTCGGCACTAGTACAGTGTATATCCACCTTTCGCAGCAATGCAGGCTGCTATTCTCCCATGGAGACGATCGTAGAGATGCTGAATGTAGTCCTGTGGAACGGCTTGCCATGCCATTTCCACCTGGCGCCTCAGTTGGACCAGCGTTCGTGCTGGACTTGCAGACCGCGTGAGACGACGCTTCATCCAGTCCCAAACACGCTCAATGGGGGACAGATCCGGAGATCTTGCTGGCCAGGGTAGTTGACTTACACCTTCTAGAGCACATTGGGTGGCACGGGATACATCCGGACGTGCATTGTCCTGTTGGAACAGCAAGTTCCCTTGCCGGTCTAGGAATGGTAGAACGATGGGTTCGATGATGGTTTGGATGTACCGTGCACTATTCAGTGTCCCCTCAACGATCACCAGCGGTTTACGGCCAGTGTAGGAGATCGCTCCCCACACCATGATGCCGGGTGTTGGCCCTGCGTGCCTCGGTCGTATGCAGTCCTGATTGTGGCGCTCAGCTGCACGGCGCCAAACACACATACGACCATCATTGGCACCAAGGCAGAAGCGACTCTCATCGCTGAAGACGACACGTCTCCATTCGTCCCTCCATTCACGCCTGTCGCGACACCACTGGAGGCGGGCTGCACGATGTTGGGGCGTGAGCGGAAGACAGCCTAATGGTGTGCGGGACCGTAGCCCAGCTTCATGGAGACGGTTGCGAATGGTCCTCGCCGATACCCCAGGAGCAACAGTGTCCCTAATTTGCTGGGAAGTGGCGGTGCGGTCCCCTACGGCACTGCGTAGGATCCTACGGTCTTGGCGTGAATCCGTGCGTCGCTGCGATCCGGTTCCAGGTCGACGGGCACGTGCACCTTCCGCCGACCACTGGCGACAACATCGATGTACTGTGGAGACCTCACGCCCCATGTGTTGAGCAATTCGGCGGTACGTCCACCCGGCCTCCCGCATGCCCACTATACGCCCTCGCTCAAAGTCCGTCAACTGCACATACGGTTCACGTCCACGCTGTCGCAGCATGCTACCAGTGTTAAAGACTGCGATGGAGCTCCGTATGCCACGGCAAACTGGCTGACACTGACGGTGGCGGTGCACAAATGCTGCGCAGCTAGCGCCATTCGACGGCCAACACCGCGGTTCCTGATGTGTCCGCTGTGCCGTGCGTGTGATCATTGCTTGTACAGCCCTCTCGCAGTGTCCGGAGCAAGTATGGTGGGTCTGACACACCGGTGTCAATGTGTTCTTTTTTCCATTTCCAGGAGTGTAGTTCAAACTGTTAAAAAACTTTGCCTGTCCACAATTAGAAAGGTGTTTTACCATCAGTACTTGACTTTCCAGTACGACTGAGTAGAAAAGCGGCTGTCACTTACATGAGCCCAAAATGATTTAGGTAACTTGCTAGACGTTAACATTGAGAGGGTTAATTCAACTATATGTTGATTTGCTTGTTCAGCAACACCATTTTGCTCAGGACTGTCTGGACACGTAAGACGAAACTCAGCACCACGGTCTTGTAGGACAGCAACTACCACGTTACAATTAAACTCTCCTCCACCGTAAGTCTGAAATACTTTTACCTTATGACCAATAGCATCATACTCCTTCAAAAATATTTTCAAATTGTTAGTCACTTCAGATTTATTTCCCATGAAATATATCTAAACAAAACAAGAAAAATCATCTTTGAAAATCACGTAGTAATGAAAACCATTTATAGAGTCAATAGACATGGGTCCATTAATGTCTGCATTGACCAACTCACCGACAGTTTGTGGACAATCTCTGCGATGGCTAAATGATTTTCGGTGGGATTTCCCAAGAACACATCCATCACAAAATGATGTCCTATCGGCCGGCCGAAGTGGCCGTGCGGTTAAAGGCGCTGCAGTCTGGAACCGCAAGACCGCTATGGTCGCAGGTTCGAATCCTGCCTCGGGCATGGATGTTTGTGATGTCCTATGAGGTTAGTTAGGTTTAACTAGTTCTAAGTTCTAGGGGACTAATGACCTCAGCAGTTGAGTCCCATAGTGCTCAGAGCCATTTGAACCATTTTTTGATGTCCTATCATGGGACTTAACTGATATACTGAAATGAGAGAGCACATCTTGTACCTGATGTTTATCTTGATGACCGAGTCTCTCATGGTGATGAATTCTTCTCGGACCAGCATCAAGACCTGGTGGCTATCCAATCTGTCTGCAGACGCCACTGCCTTCAGATCGGAGTGTTCCTGACGTATTTTGTCAATTGTGGGATTCCATGCTGCACCGAACTGCAAACTGCTATCCCTGTTTACTAAATTGTTGTGCAGACATATCCCCAGTGCCTCTTTGAAGATTGAGTCCCAGAAACCATTGGCACTGCACAGCTTCTTTGTTTTTTCGAATTCAAAGGTGTGTCCCTCGATAATGCTGTCTTCTGCTACTGCGAACTTGTTTGTCTGTCCTAGTCGTACATTCCTGAAGTGTTCAGTACAGTGCCGGGAGATATATCATTGTGTCTGCCCAGTATATTCTGTCCCACATTCGCACTCAGTACTGTAAATGCCCTGTGCCTACAACCCCAAGTATATCTTTGACTTTTTTCGGTGCATGAAATATGGTTGTTATTTCATGCTAATTTAATATTCTTGCACTCTTGGCTGTTTGTGGTCCATAAAACGGCAGAAATGCCACATGTTTTGCTTTGTCTTCTTCTGGTTTCTCCTCCCACCTCTTGTCTGCATGCAAGGCATGTCTTATTTGTGTCTCGGTGTAGCCATTCTTACAGAAGGATTCCCGCAGATGTGCTAACTCATGCGGCAAACTCTTGCTGTCACAGATCAACCTGCCTATTTGCACTAAGGTGTTCAGTATTGAGTTACATTGTGCTGGATGGTGGCAGCTCCAAGCATTGAGATATAAGTCCATGTGTGTCTTCTTCCTGTAGACCGAGTGTCCCAATGTATCATCCAGATTTTTCGTGGTTGAAAGATCCAAGAAAGGAAAGCAGCCATTCTCTTATACGTAATGTATGCCATTGAGATGGCGTAGGGACTCCTGTAGTTTTTCCTTGCAATGGGGCCACACTACAACAGTGTCGTCTAGGTATTGGTAGAACACCTTTGGTTTATGGTGGGTGATGTTCAGTCCCACGTCTTCAAAGTGCTCCTTGTACAAGTTGGCAATACCTGTGGCCAGGGGGGAACCCATGGCAACACCATTTGTTTGTTCATAGAAAGCCGCGCAGGATTAGCCGAGCGGTCTAAGGTGCTGCAGTCATGGACTGTGTGACTGGTCCCGGCAGAGGTTCGAGCCCTCCCTCGGGCATGGGTGTATGTGTTTGTCCTTAGGATAATTTAGGTTAAGTAGTGTGTAAGCTTAGGGACTAGAGGTGGGCAAACTCATTCATCCTTGGTAACTAGTTCACTGCTGATCATACTTTTTTGGGAACCATTCATTTTTACTCGTTCACTGTTCTTTTATGCTCGGTATATGGTTCTTATGAAAAACTGAAAACTAGTAGTGTGGGTGACTGAAGGATGGAGGGCACCAGGAGGGGGCACTTGCCCCCCCCCCCCCCCCTGGAATACAGAGTTTTTATGCATTACAGAATTCTCACACACTTTTAGAAGAAATTTCAGTGATTCCGTAGAACCTCTCATTTAGCCAACTGTAGCCTTGTGTGGCTGATTGCAGGGAAATAATATAGGGTGGCGCACGGAAAACCGGCATCGAGTACAGACTACTCGCCAATTATGGATAATGTGTTGCCCGTTACAAACAGATACAACAAACAGACAAACATGTAATAATTAGACAGTGAAGAAATAACAAGCTAATGCAAGCAACAATTGCGGAACAATCGATGCTGATGTGTAGAGAGCTGGGGAAGAGAACATGAAAATCCCATGTGATACACATGAGCTATAGCTCATGTAGTCTTGTAAACCTGTTGGTGGCTGTTTCCCAACTTTATAGACCACAAGCGTCTTGTATAAAATTCTTCATTTCAACTTCCACTACATAGCTATGCTACGTTGTAAACAATAATCGTTTACACCCTATATGTACTTCACATTGTCTCTGAGTTCGTAGGTGAAGTAGACTTTATGGAATGTAAAATAAAATGTGGTTTTCTCATACTTGCATCACACACTTAGTAAAAATTAGGTTTTTATGTTGCATTATTAAAGTTAATGCAGCAATAATAATAATAATAATAAAGTTCACAGTAATAAAGTTTTTGGTTTGAAAGCTTCTTCTGAACAAATGTTTTTGAGATAATAAGTAAATACAATTTTATGACAATCTATGTCTTTTCAAATAAAGGGGCACCGCTTTTCCTACTGAGCCAAAATGACCCACAACCCTTTTTTCTTTTCTTTTTTTTTTTTCAAAGAGACTAAACTAGCAGGTAATGCAAATGGGAAACAACCAAACTTAAAAATAATTAGAGCCTTCCTAAATGTAATGTTTTGTATATGAAAGATACACGAAAATCGTTTTATATGAATTTTATTACACTAAAAATTAAGAAAATTATTGAAAGTTAGCTGCTATATCAAGTTGATGAAACCAAATAATATACGAATAACGAAAAAAACTTGCCATGTTATTAGTATGTCTTCTGCTGTTCATCGATATAATGAAGTGAGCTGATATGCCCTTTTGTTACCTGAAAAGACATACCTATTACATACAACATAATTTATATGTAATTTATGTAACTATAAAATACTTTTTGATTACTGGTCATGGGCGCTAAATAGCCAGAACCAAGTGCATGAACAGTTTGGTACACATCTGAAATAGGCAAGCGCAGTGAACGAAATGAACAACTGGATACTGAACTAACTAGGAGGAGTCAGCAGTGGAACTGAGACAAGTGGTCATGTGAAGAATGACGAGTGCAGCCAAGGGAGACCGAGACTGAGACGAGCATGCAATCAAGGCTGGAACGAGAACTGCCGAAGTGACCGCTGCGACCGCAGTGAACTAGTGAACTATGTACCGATCGTTCTTCATTCCCGGGAACTATAAGTAGACCGCTGCAACCAAAGTGAACTATGAATCGATCGTTCCTTGGAATATGTTCCTTGGTCCTTTTGTTCATCTTGGTGAACCGTTCCATTGCACCTGTTTGTTCGCGAACTACCCATCTCTATTAGGGACTGATGACCTTAGCAGTTAAGTCCCATAAGATTTCACACACGTTTGAACATTTTGTTCATAGAATTCCCCACCAAATTTGAAGTACATTGTGGTTAACACAAAACAAAAGAGTCTGAGTGTGTCCTCATTGAAGTGATCTTCAAGTAGGGCTAAGGAATCATCCAGTGGCACCCAGGTGAAAAGAGAAGTGACATCAAAGCTGACTGGTAGATCCTTCTCATCCAGGCATAACCCTTGGAGTACCTTAACAAATTTGGTTGAGTTCTTGACATGGTAAGGGCAGTGACCCATGAGTGGTTTTAACAGCTGTGCTAGGTGCTTCACTACACTATACATCAGAGAATTTATGGTGTTCGATATAGGATGTAGTGGGACATTCTCCTTATGGATCTTCAGGAGGCCATTCGGTCACAGTGGAGCCGGTGCCTTCGGGTAAAGCTTCCTAATGGTGTTTCTGTTAAGTCCTGAGCTATTGAGAAGATCGATGGTCTTACGTGTAACAGAAGCAGTTGCGTCTTTCCCCACTTCTTTGTATGCTGGATCTTGTAGTAAGGTGTTGATCTTCTGCCATTAATCTTCTGACTTCAGTAGGACTGTTGCATTCCCTTTGTATGATGCTAAGACCACTATACCCCTGTCATCGCGAAGGTTCAACAGTGCCTTGCGCTCTTCTGCCGTAATGTTGTTCTTTGGCATTCTTGCTTGCTGGTCTCCCTCCTCACTTCCTCGGCTGCTCTCAGTGGGAGTCCAATTATGGCTTGCTCGACGCTGCAGATGATGTCATGTTTTGGGAACGTTCTTGGAGTCGGAGCATAGTTCAGGCCTTTTGACAGCATGGAGATTGTTGGTTCACCAAATGTCAGGTTGATGATGGTCTTAAGAGTGATTTCAGGTGTGCCGCAGGGTAGTAGGACCGTTGCTATTCGCAATATATGTAAATGACCTTGTGGATATAATTGGAAGTTCACTGAGGCTTTTTACAGATGATGCTGTAGTATAATGTGAGGTTGTAACAATGGAAAATTGTACTGAAATTCAGGAGGATCTGCAATAAATTGGCGCATGGTGCAGGGAATGGCAATTGAATCTCAATGTAGACAAGTGTAATGTGCTGTGAATACATAGAAAGAAAGATCCTTTATCATTTAGCTACAATATAGCAGGTCAGCAACTGGAAGCAGTTAATTCCATAAATTATCTGGGTGTAGGCATTAGGAGTGATTTAAAATGGAATGATCATATAAAGTTGATCGTCAGTGAAAGCAGATGCCAGACTGAGATTCATTGGAAGAATCCTAAGGAAATGCAATCCAAAAACAAAGGAAGTAGGTTACAGTACACTTGTTTGCCCACTGCTTGAATATTGCTCACCAGTGTGGGATGCGGACCAGATAGGGTTGATAGAAGAGATAGAGAAGATCCAACGGAGAGCAGCATGCTTCATTACAGCATCATTTAGTAATCGCGAAAGTGTTGTGGAAATGATAGATAAACTTCAGTGGAAGACTCTGCAGGAGAGACGCTCTATAGCTCAGTACTGGCTTTTGTTGAAGTTTCGAGAACTTATCTTCACTGAGGAGTGAAGCAGTATATTGCTCCCTTCTACGTATATCTTGCAAAGAGACCATGAGGATAAAATCAGAGAGATTAGAGCCCACACAGAGGCATACTGACAATCTTTCTTTCCACGAACAATACAAGACTGGAATAGAAGGGAGAACCGATAGAGGTACTCAAAGAACCCTCCGCCACACACCATCAGGTGGCTTGTAGATTATGGATGAAGATTTAGATGTAGAATATTGCTGGCTTTCTCCTCCTGTTGACATCTGCCCGGAAGTCTGAGGAGCTTCTGGCACTGTTTGTTAGTGGCTTTCTTCTTTTGGAGCTCACTGCTGGCATACCAGTTCCTGTCCAGCCATTTCCAGGTGTGTGATGGGAGAGTGGAAGCTAGGTACAGGTGGTGAGTGAGCAAAGTCTTGGCATTCTTGTCGAGTTCCATTCTGGTAACATGTATGTGTTCCTGTACTAAGGCTGAACCAGCCCGTCATAATATGCATTTTGTCCTCACCGTGTTGACAGGATGCCACAAGTTTGTAAACTGCAGCATCACTTCCTCATCCCAACACCCCAGCAAGAAGGCTAGTCTGCTGAGCAGCTTTCTCTTCTTGATTTGTAGATTCTGCAGCATCTTGTAGTTACCCTGGACATCCTCCTCGTAGAGGTGTGATATTTGCGACTGCAGTCTTTCTTGGTGTATTCCACTGATGAATTCTTCTTGAGTAATCAGTCGAGTGCTGGTGTTGTCTTGTTGCAACATTTCAATGAGTTTTGTACCTATCACCTTCTGGCGAAGTGTCAGGATGCAGTGTTCTGCATATCTATATAGCTGCTTGGCTGCCGTCCGCTACTGTAGGCTGGCCAATCATGTTCCTCTGGAAGGGGCTACCGTGTCAGTAGTTGGGAGGGGGGCGGGGGGGGGGGGGGGGAGTGGTGGACCAGTGTCGAGACTCGGTGGCTATCCAATCTGTCTGCGGATGCTGCTGCCTTAAGATCGGAGCGTTCCTGATGTATTTTTCAATTGTGGGTTTCGACATTGCACTGAGCTTCAAACTGCTATCCTTGTTTACTAAATTGTTGTGCAGACATATCACCACTGCCTCTTTGAAGATCAAGTCCCAGAAACCATTGGCGCTGTGCAGCTTTTTCGTTTTTTCGAATTCGTCTGTGTGTCCCTCAATAATGCTATGTTCTGCTACCACGGACTTGTTTGACTGTTCTAGTCATACGTTCTTGATGTGTTCAGTACAGCACTGGGAGATACATTGTTGTGTCTGCTCAATATATTCCATCCCACATTCGCACTCAATGCTGTAAGTGCCCGGCGTCAGCAACCCCAGTTGGTCTTTGGTTGAGCCAAGTATATCTTTGACTTTTTTCTGTGCGTGAAAGGTGGTCGTTATTTCGTGCTTCTTTAATATTCTTGCTATCTTGGCTGTTGGTGGTCCAGCAAGTGTCAGAAACCCCACACATTTGCCTTGTCTTCTTCAGGTTTTTCCTCTCCTCTCATGCCAACACTGTAGTTGTTCTTCTGAAGTTGCTAAATTAATCATTACTTGTGATTCTGGGAGGACAAACACACAGGTTCATAATGTATACTGAGCTAAATAGTCTTCCTGTTGCGACTATTTCACTATGTTGCCAAATGACAACACCTTTATTATCATAAGTCACATTATATCCACGTTGTGTAGCTTGACGGACAGAGAAAAGTTAGTGTCTGACATCAGGTACATACCAGTCCTTTTCAAGCAAAGCAGGTGTCCACCTTTTGTTTATCAATATTTCAATATCAATACTGCCAGTCCCATGTACAAAAATAACTTCTTTGCCAGCTGTCTGCACACACATGTTGGAGTTGGAAACATTTCAAATGTAGCGAAATGCCATTTATTTGGTGAAATATGATGTGTCGTGCCAGAGTCCGAAATCCAAGAATCTGGACTATCAAAATTAACATGAGACAACAAGCTAGTGGCTAGAAATTTATTTGGTTTGTTGCTCACTTTTAGACTGGAACTCGAATTATTATTGTTGTTAGCTGTCATTTTTGCTTCTTTTGCAGCCATGTGCTTTTGGCAGTTTGCGGTAATAAGTCCAGCTTTCTTCCAATGCAGACACATATGACTTTCTTTCTTCTTTGACTTACTCCCCTCTGTTGCAAATTTCTTCTGTTTTCGATTTTGTGTAGAAAGCAGCAGCTGCCTGTGTAGCTCGCGAATTCTCAATTGAACGCAAATTCTCCATTGGAAGCTGTGTCATTTGCTCAGCTTTAGGAACATGATACTAGGTTGACCTGTAAAACTGATATTTTGGTCCTAATGTTTTGAAAATATGATGGTGGAGCAGCAAAAGGTGCAAAGTTGCATTTGGATTAATTTTGTTCAGGTCACTGCACAATTCATGGAAAATGTTTGCAAGTAGCGATGTGTTTTTTGTTATAGATGTGAAATCATCTTTTGTCATTTCAAAGAAACAATCGTACAATGTATATAGTCGCTGCAATGAAGGTTGTTCATATACTGACATATGGGATCCCAAATTTCTTTTACATCAGTCTTCTTTCTTACATGAATAGCAGGTTCCTCATCAAGTGCCATTCCAATGATACAAGCTGCCCAAGCATTGTCCCGTAGCCTGAGCTGATGTGCGTTGGATGGTTCTTCTCCTTCCAATAATGATGGACATATGTGTACCATCTATAATCAAATAAAGAGAACCTTCCTTTAAACAAAGTTGAATCTGCCAATTCCATGTTTCCCACTGATCTTCACTTGACAGTTTGCAAATGTTTGTACGACTAATATCATCACTCAACTGAAGCACTGTGTCTGTCATTCCAAAAGTTTTGCAGTCTCACGAAATCCTAGCAAACAGAAAAATAGTCTCATGAACAAATACTATAATTCTCAGAGCCTGAAGTGTTCAAACATGGGACCATAACTTGTTGTGGATGAACTTAGGATATAATTTTATAGCAAGAACACAACACTTTTAGTAATACTGATCTTCATTTAATATCTCAAAGATGGCTACTAGCAACATGAAAACTTCAAACAAAAACATGAAAAACAAAAGAAACTCTTAGGAGCAAAGAAATTCACAACACAGAACCAGGCACCACCATAACAGAGGAGAGGAAACACAGTTATGATTTGTTAAGGTTATTTGTTATAAATTCACGGGTGAGTGAAAATAAACACTTCATGGCTTGTCATATGTAGTCTGTGCCCATAACCTGTTAAGATTATTTTTTTCTTCTCTATCTTTTATATGTTGGTGTTCAAGTATGTAATGAAACTGTTAGTTAGTCAGAAATAAATAATCTTAACATGATTTATTTCCTTGAACAAGATTCACACGAGCAAGCACACCTCATGAACACTTGACCAGTACCACTGACAGCTCCAACTGGTCAGAGCTGCGTGTGGTAGCAGCCAAGCATTCATGAGGTGTACTTGCTTGTGTGAATCTATGTGTGTTTTCTTTACTGTGCTGAAGAAGACTTTGGCTGGAACCTATAATGTGTAACAGTGTCTCATTGTTCCTGTCTGCAACTCAGCGGTTCATTTTTACAGACAGCTTAAACACTGTATTTATGACTTTTCTTGAAAAATAACTTCCTGACATGTTCATATGTTTTTTTGTAGAAAAAAAACTGAATAATGTCAACTACTGTTTCGTTTTTAAATTGTGGAGTAAACAACACCTGACTGTTCCTGGAAAATATTATCTGAATGAATAAGTGAATGAATATGACATATATGAAAAAAATTATTGACTGAAACTGTGAATAGCTAAGTATGTGTGAGCATGTAAATCACATTGTCGAGCCTTGATGTGAGTAACATACATGGGGGACAATGATAGCTGTAAAGCAGCCAGTATTGGGAGTTTTGAGAAGTAAAACTTACTTCAGTCCATCAGTTGATCAAGGATGGAGTTAAACTGTGTATATTTGCATTTTGTTGATGTATTATTTTGTAATTTCATGTAAAGTGATATCTGAATGCGGAGTGATCCAAAGAGGGAGAGTACCATATTAAGTGACCGAAATATGAAGGTGATTGACTTCTTTCTGTAAAATGAGGGAAAGCACCACTGACCTATAGTGAATCTATACATGGAGCACAGAAAAATATACCAGAAAACAGCATTCACACTAGCTTTTGAGCACTAGCTGTTTTTCCAGCAGTAATACATGCTTTTACACATACAGCCACACAGACAGCCAATGCACACTCCCATGGCCAAGGCAAGACTAATTATTGGCACTTGATTATTGAAAGTTGTTGCCTGAGTTGATGGTGGTGGGTAGGGGCCAGTGAAGGATGCAGGTCTTTGGACAAATGACTTTGGTGCCCCACAACAAAATGAAAAAAGTACAGAGGGTCCAACAAGAGATGTTGGGCAGGAGTGAAAGAGGATAGAGAGGTGAAGATGAAGAGAGAGAATGAGAGGGAACAGAGAAGAGAGAGAGACCAAAAAATCGGTGGAGGTGAGGGGGAGAGAGAGAGAGAGAGTGAGAGAGAGAGAGAGAGAGAGAGAGAGAGAGAGAGAGAGAGAGAGAGAGAGAGAGTGGGGGGAGAGGGGGAGAGAGGGAGGGAGGGATGGAAGGAGGGAGAGGAAGAAGAATGACCCCCGCATGGGGAAGGGGTGGAAGAGGAAAAGTGGTGGGAGAAGTTAGTGCATGATCTGGTTGGAGAAGGGGTAGTATGGACAGAAGAGAGAAGGGGTGGCAAGGTGAGGCAACAAGAACACGTTGAAGGCAGGTTTAGGGCAGGGGGATGGCAAGAGTGCAGGATGTATTGGAGAGACAATTCGTATCCATGTAATTCAGAGAAACATGTGTTGAACTACGCAAATGGGATTTGTCTCTCCAACACATCCTGCACTCTTGCAATCCCCTGGCCTAACCTTCACTAACATGTTCCCTCTGCCTCACCTGGCTTTGTCCTTCTATCTCCCATTCATACCACTACTTCTCCAACAAGATCATGCACTGCCCTCCCCCACAATTCTTTCTCTCCCCTCCCCATGTGGGCATTCTCTCTTTTCCACTCTTCCCTCTCCATCACCTCTCACCCCTATCCCTCTTTTCAACCCATCTCCTTTCTCTGTCCCCTCCCTTTCTCCCTCTTCATCTTCACCTTTCTATCCTCTTTCACTCCTCCTCCCCTGAGTGCCCCAGTCTTCGTACATCTCTTGTTTCATCCTCCATACTTTTTTGCCTTGATGTCCTACCATTAAGTCATCTGTCCAAAGACCTACATCTTTTTGACCACCACCTCCTTGAACCCTTCCCTGTGACCTCCCCAACTCCATCATCACAGGCAACTGCTTTTAATAATTGAGTATCAATGACTAGTCTTGTCTTGGCCAGTGTGCATTTGATGTCTGTGTGGCTGTCTGTGTCAATATGTGAACTATTGATGGAAAAAGAGCTAGTGGTTCAAAACTAGTGTGAATGCTGTTTTCTGTTATGTGTTACTGGACTCCATCCATTGATCAGCTCTATGTGAGTGGTTGCCTTTCCATTATTTTATATATTGCTAGATCCAGGGATTTCCATTATTGTTATTGTTGACTACTTTGTTATGCATCCCATTAGATAAATGATATTTTGCACAGTGTGGTACTGGGAGAGGAATTTTAGGCATGAGTCAGGAGTCTGTGGTCAGCTCTTGTGATGAGATGTCTTATAGCCCAGAGTTCTATGGATTTTCATTAGAATGGAGTAATAGTGATTTGGCAGAGAATTTGATTTTTTGGTAAACGTACATGATCATTCATGCATGATGCCAATGAAAATTTTGAATTTTTTGAGAGATTTGTGCATTTCTTATTCAAGGTATACACTGACAAGCAAAACATTATGACCACTGCCCACTTCAATGTTTGATGCCGCCTGGTGGCACTTTGGGCACGTGACGTGGTAACAAAAGTATGTAAGTAGAGCAGACACAGACAGGGACCGCACTAGCAAAGATATGGACTGCAATTGGGGAAATCCACTGAGATAAGCAACTTTGACAAAGGGCAGAATATTATTATACAGAGCCTATGAATGAGTATATTGGAAACCATGGAGCTGGTTGAATTTTCATCTGCTATTGTCATGAGAATCTACAGAAACTGGTAGAAGGACAGTGAAACTGCCATGAGGCACTAAGTGGTTGGACATCCATTACTGTTAACAAAGATGGGCTTTGGAGGCTTTCTGCACTGTAAAGTAGGATAGATGGTGAACTGTGGCATCTCTGTTGAAAGTGCACAATGTTGGTGCACGTGCAATAGTTTTGGAGCACACCATTCATCATACATTGTTTAACATGGAGATCCACAGCAGACCACCCCAATGTGTTCACATGCTGACCCAACAGCACCATCAGTTATGACTGCAGTTGGCATGAACCATCGGGATTTGACCATAGATCACTGGAAACATGTCAGCTCTTCGGGTGAATTTTTGCTACACTCGGGTAATTGTCATCTCCACAAATGCCATCATTGAGGTAAACAGTGGCTTGAAACTTTCAGTGCACTACAGTCAAAGGCTGATGAGAGCAATATTATGCTATGGGAGAGATTATGCTATGGGAGAGATTCTCCTCCACCTGCATGGGACCTGTGGTAGTAATTGAACACACACTGGTAGCTGCAAACCATCTACACCCCTTCATGCTTGATGCCTTCCCCGATGATGTCATCTTTCAGCAGTATAATTGTTCTTGTCTCAGAGTCAGAACCATGCTACATTGGTTTGGGGAACATTATAGTGAATTCATGGTGATATCTTGATGACCAAATTCCTATGGAATCCATCTGGATTGCTATCAGACCCCATCAACACGTATGCACAGAATCAGTGATGTATTTTGTTCCAAAGATGGACAAACAACCTATTAAGCAGGTGGTCCGAATATTATGGCTCACCATTGTAATTCCGTATGGTGCAATGTGCAGTTATAACCAGGAATTTTTGAAATCCGAAGGTGATCTGTAAAATATTTGAGTGAGCATTTGATACTGTTGAATACCATATGTCTTTGACAAACCATTTACTAACTGATGAACAGTTGTTTCCATACCAGGTCTGAGTTAAAAACCTTAAACTGGCTGATAGAGAGAGGGAGAGTATTGTAAGTGAGAAAGGCTCATTGAAAACAATGTTTATTTTCAAGACACAAAGGAATTACATGCACTAGCTGCCAGTAGACACTGATTTAAACCAATGAGGAAATCTGAAATCTTATGCCAGATCAGGATTCAAATCCGGTTCTCCGATCATCATAGCTGCACAGATTACTCTCGCAAACCTCCTATGAGACCCAAATTCTCATCTTATCCACATACTACTGATTTAGTGCCCCTTGCACATTATACTCATTACTTGCAGCAGTTTGCCAATTCCCATAAGAGTTCGAGAATGTTGTGCATCTGCACTGAAGTGATCGTTGGCTGTCAGACAACATTTTGATCCTGCAGCTATTATTAATCAAGACACAAAGGAATTAATTATATTAGCTACCAGTGGTCACTGCTTTAAATCAATGGGGAAAGTTGAAAATTTGTGCTGGAACATATTTGAACCTGCTTGTCATGTTTATTAGGCAGACATTCTGACTACTGCACCATCCAGTCACAGTGACCATTGCAAGTGCACGGACTACTCTAGCATGCCTCCTGTCAGACCCATATTCTCAGCTTATGTACACACAGCTTATGTAGTGTCCCTTGCCCATTATCCTCATTACTTTCCACATTTTTCCAATTCCCATAAGAGTTTGAGCATTGTGTGCATCTAACTGAAGTGATCATTGGCCGTCCTCACCTAATTATGTATGTGGTGTCTGTTCTTCTGGACATGTCCAAAAGAACAGACACCACATATATAATTAAGGTGAGGATGGCCAATGATCACTTCAGTACAGATGCACACCACACACAGAGGCATACCACACTCAAATTCTTATGGAAATAGACAAAATGCCATGAGTAATGAGGATCATGGGAAAATGGCACTACATCAGTAGTGTGTGGTAAGTTGTGAATTTGGCTCTCACAGGAGGCATTCTAATTTAGGCCATGCAGTTGATGGCCACTGTGTCTGGATGATGTAATGGTCAGCACATCTGCCTAGTAAACAGGAGACCTGGGTCCAAACCCCAGTCCAGTACAAAATTTCAAATTTCCCCATTGATTTAAATCAATGCCCACTAGCAAATAATGCCATTAATTCCTTTGTGTGTCTTGATTCATCCTGCCTCTAGGATCAAAGGGGTGTGTGTTCTTTCAGACATGTCCAAAAGGACGAACACCACATATATGTGTGTTTGTTTTCATTCTTTCATTTCTGGAACTGTATATTAGAACAGACTTTGAAGCAAATGTGTGTGTATAAAAAAAAAAAAAAAAAAAAAAAAAAAAAAAAAAAAACGTTTTAATGCAAGGATTTTTCTTCATTTGGTAGTTACAGCCAGATTTGATAAAGTTAATTCACTTTAACAGTATAGTATAGTTAACTATATCTATACACCCTGTTGACCTGTGTAGGGCAGCTAAATTTTGCACCTTTTAGTAGCTGAAGAATATTATATGTCAATTCAGAGCAGTCCATATTTTCTAAAGAACTCACCAGGGTGAGTACTCTCTATGTTGGTAGGATAGCAGAACATACTTGCACTTGCAATATTAAAACAATAGTTCTGACTGAACCTGTGTTGTGCAATATTAAAACAATAGTTCTGACTGAGCCTGTGTGCCTCTTTCAGGATAGATAGGGAGACACTTCCTTTTTGTAAAAATTTCAGTCTTCTCCAGTGATTTTAAATACTTTAAATAATGGAAGCATTGTGTTTTTAATGTTATTAATGTAGCAATGGGTAGGAAAATCCAATTTTTGGATGTGTTCTAGATGGAAAACTGCCAATGCAGAGTTGCTGTCTTCCCCGTTTGCTGCACTCATGTTATGACATCAGCTTTGCTAAGCATTCTTGAAGGATGTTGTTGAGCAGGTATGGTGGTTGACCTCTGGAAACTGATACCAATTCCCATATTATATGAAGCACTGCCATTATTTGTTTTCATTTATTTAAGATATAATTATCATATTTCTTGGTATTACCCTGTGATATGCTCTTGCCTTTTATATATTGTAGGTGGTTGCCATCTGAGCTGAAACTCATGCCTGTCCCAATATAGTCCTGACACAGCTTTTAAGTATTTTATGTACAATTTTTTAATTAGGTCCATTACTTTTAAAGTGTTTTCATGATGATAGTTCTTTCTGTTTGGTTCTTAAATTTATAAATGTATATCCTTGTGCACAACCTGTTGACTGTAGCTGGCAAATCATGATGGTGGTGGGCAAACACATGCAGCAATCAGTCATATTCCATTTCTGTACACTACCAGACATGCTCTGGTAATATTTTGAAAATTTAGCAAGTTACTCATAGCATGCAGCTTTACTGTATGGTTAAATGATGATGGCGTCCTCTTGGGTAAAATATTCCGGAGGTAAAATAGTCCCCCATTTGGATCTCCGGGTGGGGACTACTCAAGGGAACATCGTTATCAGGAGAAAGAAAACAGGCTTTCTACGGATCGGAGCGTGGAATGTCAGATCCCTTAATCGGGCAGGTAGGTTAGAAAATTTAAAAAGGGAAATGGATAGGTTGAAGTTAGATATAGTGGGAATTAGTGAAGTTCAGTGGCAGGAGGAACAAGACTTTTGATCAGGTGAATACAGGGTTATAAATACAAAATCAAATAGGGGTAATGCAGGAGTAGGTTTAATAATGAATTAAAAAATAAGAGTGCGGGTAAGCTACTACAAACAGCATAGTGAACGCATTATTGTGGCCAAGATAGATATGAAGCCCACACTTACTACAGTAGTACAAGTTTATATGCCAACTAGCTCTGCAGATGATGAAGAAATTGAAGAAATGTATGATGAGATAAAAGAAATTATTCAGATAGTGAAGGGAGACGAAAATTTAATAGTCATGGGTGGCTGGAATTCGGTAATAGGAAAAGGGAGAGAAGGAAACGTAGTAGGTGAACATGGACTGGGGGGAAGAAATGAAAGAGGAAGCCACCTGGTAGAATTTCGCACAGAGCACAACTTAATCATAGCTAACACTTGGTTCAAGAATCATAAAAGAAGGTTGTATACATGGAAGAAACCTGGAGATACTGACAGGTTTCAGATACATTATATAATGGTAAGACAGAGATTTAGGAACCAGGTTTTAAATTGTAAGACATTTCCAGGGGCAGATGTGGACTCTGACCATAATCTATTGGTTATGAACTGTAGATTAAAACTGAAGAAACTGAAAAAAGGTGGGAGTTTAAGGAGATTGGACCTGGATAAACTGACTAAACCAGAAGTTGTACAGAGTTTCATGGAAAGCATAAGGGATCAACTGACATGAATGGGGGAAAGAAATACAGTAGAAGAATAATGGGTAGCTTTGAGGGATGAAACACTGAAGGCAGCAGAGGATAAAGTAGGTAAAAAGACGAGGGCTGCTAGAAATCCTTGGGTAACAGAAGAAATATTGAACTTAATTGATGAAAGGAGAAAATATAAAAATGCAGTAAATGAAGCAGGCAAAAAGGAATACAAACGTCTGAAAAATGAGATCGACAGGAAGTGCAAAATGGCTAAGCAGGGATGGCTAGAGGACAAATGTAAGGATGTAGAGACTTATCTCATGAGGGGTAAGATAGATACTGCCTACAGGAAAATTAAAGAGACCTTTGGAGAAAGGAGAACCACTTGCATGAATATCAAGAGCTCAGATGGAAACCCAGTTCTAAGCAAAGAAGGGAAAGTAGAAAGGTGGAAGGAGTATATAGAGGGTCTATACAAGGGCAATGTACTTGAGGACAATGTTATGGAAATGGAAGAGGATGTAGATGAAGATGAAGGGGGAGATATGATATTGCGTGAAGAGTTTGACAAAGCACTGAAAAACCTAAGTTGAAACAAGGCCCTGGGAGTAGACAACATTCCATTAGAACTACTGACAGCCTTGGGAGAGCCAGTCCTGACAAAACTCTACCATCTGGTAAGCAAGATTTATGAGACAGGCGAAATACCCTCAGACTTCAAGAGGAATATAGTAATTCCAATCCCAAAGAAAGCAGGTGTTGACAGATGCAAAAATTACCGAACTATCAGTTTAATAAGTCACGGCTGCAAAATACTAACGCGAATTCTTTACAGACGAATGGAAAAACTAGTAGAAGCCAACCTCGGGGAAGATCAGTTTGGATTCCGTAGAAATATTGGAACACGTGAGGCAATACTGACCCTATGACTTATCTTAGAAGAGAGATTAAGAAAAGGCAAACCTATGTTTCTAGCATTTGTAGACTTAGAGAAAGCTTTTGACAATGTTGACTGGAATACTCTCTTTCAAATTCTGAAGGTGGTAGGGGTAAAATACAGGGAGTGAAAGGCTATTTACAATTTGTACAGAAACCAGGTGGCAGTTATAAGAGTCAAGGGACATGAAAGGGAAGCAGTGGTTGGGAAGGGGGTGAGACAGGGTTGTAGCCTCTCTCCAATGTTATTCAATCTGTATATTGAGCAAGCAGTGAAGGAAACAAAAGAAACGTTCGGAGTAGGTACTAAAATCCATGGAGAAGAAATAAAAACTTTGAGGTTCGTCGATGACATTGTAATTCTGTCAGAGACAGCAAAGGACTTGGAAGAGCAGCTGAACGGAATGGATAGTGTCCTGAAAGGAGGATATAAGATGAACATCAACAAAAGCAAAACGAGGATAATGGAATGTAGTCGAATTAAGTCGGGTGGTGCTGAGGAAATTAGATTAGGAAAGGAGACACTTAAAGTAGTAAAGGAGTTTTGCTATTTGGGGGAGCAAAATAACTGATGATGGTCGAAGTAGAGAGGGTATAAAATGTAGACTGGCAATGGCAAGGAAAGCATTTCTGAAGAAGAGAAATTTGTTAACATCGCGTATAGAGTTAAGTGTCAGGAAGTCGTTTCTGAAAGTATTTGTATGGAGTGTAGCCATGTATGGAAGTGAAACATGGACGATAAATAGTTTGGACAAGAAGAGAATAGAAGCTTTTGAAATGTTGTGCTACAGAAGGATGCTGAAGATTAGATGGGTAGATCACATAACTAATGAGGAGGTATTGAATAGGATTGGGGAGAAGAGAAGTTTGTGGCACAACTTGACTAGAAGAAGGGATCGCTTGGTAGGACATGTTCTGAGGCATCAAGGGGTCACCAGTTTAGTTTTGGAGGGCAGCGTGGAGGGTAAAAATCGTAGAGGGAGACCAAGAGATGAATACACTAAGCAGATTCAGAAAGATGTAGGTTGCAGAAGTTACTGGGAGATGAAGAAGCTTGCACAGGATACAGTAGCATGGAGAGCTGCATCAAACCAGTCTCAGGACTGAAGACCACAACAACAACAACAACAACTCATAGTATTAATTTTGTACTGGCTAACACTGTTTGGCATCTAAGGTACCAATTACAGTGAAAGTATGGTATGTTATTTTATTTTATTTAATATTACAATGTTTCTGAAAATATAATGTTTTAAAAATCTTTTGGAGGTTTTTCTTTATCGTTACCACATTGAGAGGCTGTTTCCTGTTTGTTTCCTAGAACTGAAGATGGTTGTTGGTCAGCCAAACCTGGTTATCTAGTTTCTATTGCACTTTATTTTGATGTAGACTATTAAAATTTATAATAAATATTTCTTTGTTTTCAGAAGCCTGTTTTAAATTTCATCATATTCTCACACCATATACAATGTTGATATGATGTTTCATAATTCAAGTATCTAAAAATACTTGTATCTCACATATAGCTGATATAGTTTGATTAACAAGGACAAAGATACTGAAGATTTTTTATTATTGTAAATGTCTGTGCCATATTAACAATAGTATGATAAGGATAGTGGCTACTCACCATATAGCAGAGATTCTGAGTCGCAGTTAGGTACAACAAAAGAAAGATAGGCACAACAAAAAGGAAGACTGTCAGAAAGTGAGCTTTCACACAAAGGGGCCTTTGTCAGAATCAGATAACATACACACACTTACACAAAATGCAACTCACACACACACGACCACAGTCTCTGGCCATTGGGGTCAGACTTAGAGACTGCATGAGCATGTGCATGTGTATGTTCTCCATTTCTGACAAAGGCCTTGTTGACTGAAAGCTCACTTTCTGACAGTCTTTCTTTTGGTTGTGCCTACCTGTGACTCAGCATCTCCATTACATGGGGGAGTAGCAACTACCCTTTTCATAATATTGTTACATTCCATCCTGGTTTTCCCAGTGTTTGATTTTGTCTGTGATGTATTAATGTTGTAGAATCTTCTTGCTAATGATATTCTTATGAAGTTCAAGAATATATCTTCATACATCACAAAGGATATAGGTAAGCTATTAGCCTTCAACAGTTTAGCCTTCAACAGTAAGACTCATGTGTCAAAATTTTATCATTTCCTTAAAGCTTTCAGGACCTTGGTACACTAACATCTGTAAAAACTGCAACACCTAGAAAGACTGACCTAAATCCACCCAACCTTGGAGAATGCGTATAACAGTCTAGCAGAAAGATTAAGAGCACAGAGATATGCCATAAGTCACACAATATCATCTATCATAAACAAAGTCAGTTTTATACCAAACTCAGGTGGTGAAGCACTGTCAAATGAAGTGGAAACATGAAAGAAAATATCAGTATTTCTTGTCAGCATCTCAGCAGGATAGATTGATTTTGCTCTAGTAAATGTCATGAAATTTTGGATTGTACAGGACCTGCTCCTATGACAGTGAAGCTTGTGTGGAACCAATGGATAGAAGAGGGTCATAGCTAACAAAGACTGGTACTTGGCAATGCAATTTTATCATAGCATGAGATGACCGCTATCTTCTTCAGTTGACAGCAGCAGAACATACAGATTAATCCATGGTATCGGCTAGATACACTCCAGCACTTGTGGTTCTTCTTCAAAAGAAACATTGTTCATTGTAGGCTGTACAATTTTTCATTTATTTGCTGCTATTGGCCAATTTTGACAGTGAAGTCATTATCAAACACATACATAGTATGTCTGTGCAATGTGCCTAAGGAAGTTAATGTAAATTAATCTGTCAGTACAGATGTGGAACCACACACCAACATTGACACGATCTATATTGAATATGAACAGATAGACTGTAAAATATGTGAAAGAACCAAGTACACTACTGCTTAGGGATGAATTTGACATCCATTCATTGGGGAAAAAAAAATAATAAAAAAAAAAAATCACATATTAACCTTAGCTTACACACCTATTACATTCATAAGCAGTCAACATATACACTCATTACATCCGTAAGCAGTCTGCTTATGGATGTAATGAGTGTATAAGATAGGATTTACCTATGTTAAAATGTGGTTCTTCAGTGAATGGGTGTCAAGTTCATCTCTAAACTGTATTGTATGTTGTTCTTCGACATGCTGAACAATCTTTTCATTCCTGTTTGATACAGACCATGCTAATGTTAATGTGTGGTTCCACATGTGGACTGATAGATTAAATTACATGGCACATAGCCTGTGTATATGTTTGATAATGACTTCACGGTCAAAATTGGCCAATAGCAGAAAAATTTTACAGCCTACAGTGGACAATGTTGTCTTGCAAAAACTGTATCAAGGTTGTGGACCTGCCTACAAGCAGGACTGTCAACTTGTGGTTCTATCTGTATTGAGGTTCCATTGCTGTCTGCTACAGGGTAGAGAACTAGTAAATGTGCCATTACATTTGCTTTGCTTCTCCAGAAGTTACAAATCTTTCAAACTGCAGTGGGCATGTGTACATCGTCACTGGTGGGTTGAATGGCAAAATGCAGATGTTACAGGATGCAATCTGTCCTACAGTCTGACTTCATGTGTGTGAGGCGCTGCTATGGTGACCACACTCTGACAGCTTGAACTGCTGAATGACAATGCATAAATTCCAAATATGATGGTTGGGACATCACTGTATAAAACGTGAGATGTAGACACTCCTACATACGGCACATTACAAAATGATATCAACAAACTTCATGGGGTTGTAAAGCGTATCTTGAGGGACAAATTGAGGATAGGAAGCCATGTCTGGAAACTTCATCCAGTGCTGATAAAGAGCATGAAAGTTATAGGTTCTGGCACCTGCCACTAGGACACATTTGGCCGAAAACATGATGTTGTACACTGAGAGACAGCAGATGAAACATCTTGCAATAGATCTGACAACATTCTGAACATTAGATGGCATTGAACATGTCCACACCTGTCACAATAACACTGTAGAGACTCCCTGACAGCAGTGGCAGCAGAGAGGAAAGACAAATATAGGTGGTAGAAACACAGTGCTCATTCCTAGTTTGCCTCATGCAGTTGTGCTGCATCATAGAGAACTTCACTAGGTCTGCGCAGTGTGATATGCATTTTGTATATGGTGAGGCAAGAGGAAGTGGGCACATATCTTTATGTGTCTTTGGGCAAAGAAATCAAAATCTGCATCAGCCACAACACTCTAGTTTTGCAGTTATTCATCAGCATCTGGATGAAGTAGGTGGTTTCAAAGGAGTTTAAACACTTACTCTCTGACACATAGGCGATAGCTAAGCAGTTTTCATTGGAGAAGTGCTGTTGGAATAACTGGAGATGTCACATGCACTCCATTGACATTAGGCTTACCACTTTCTTCACAAAGAAAGGAAGATTTTTCATGAAAATATTTTTTAATGACTCACGCACTCATATTTTTATTAAGTACCATTTTTTATTTAAAAAATCACTCACATTTACATCTTGAACCCTATTGCTTCATAACATTGTGGTATTTTGTATCTGATTTAATTTTATCTAGGAATTTACTTTCATTCTGTAGTAGATCAAACAAGTCTTTGTGAGACATATCAAAATTTATTCAAATTTGAAGCTCTGATTTTATGAGTTCTTGTGAACAACTGTCCACTTGTTCTTCATCATCCAAAACACTCATTGCACAAATGTACTTAAACCTAGTACGCTAAGATAATGCATATGAGCTGAGTGATATTTATCACTTTGTGTTGAAGCACTAGTGAGAGGAATTTCACCCACTTATATGCAACATCACCATCCTTAGTGATACAGTCAGTAATGTTATCTTTCACCTCACAAAATTCTTCATATAGCTGATCCAGGTTGACTTTAACTTGTAGAATGAGTATTTCCATTGCAAGTTCAAAGTCACAATTTTGTATTTCTCCATTCAAAGAAAGAGGTTTCAACTTTGCATACTTATTATTAGCTGAGAGGTCATAATAGGTTTCAAGATATTGCAACAATGTGTCATAGAAACAATCAGGTTCATGCAAAATCTTATTAAGAGATGTGGAGGAAATCCTTCTCATTTATTTCTTGGTTTTACTCTCATAGAATTTATCACTCTTTTTTTTGTGTGATCTTCTTATAGATCATGCACAGGGAGTTATGTGATTCAATAACACTTAGCTCCCTTTTTTTCAGGCATTTTGATACTGATTGCATTTGATCTTGTATATTTGACTCAGAATGCAAATATATCTCAGGAAAAATTCCTTCCTCTGTGTCATTAGCTAAAAATACTAATGCAAAATGTTTTGACAGGCATCAATACTGTTTATAGCTGGCCAATACTCAATCAATCTCTTAATTACAGGAGTTAAGGAGAGCCATCTTGTTGGCACATGCCTTACTCTCTCAGACCACTCAAAATCCATAAATTCAAAAATGATTTCAGTTGCTCACACCTTTTAGCTGACACAGAGACATGTGCAAAGTGGGAACATCTTTTTGTTGCCTCAATTGGAAGCATTTGTTTCTACTGAGAAATAGTTACTACTTTCAGGAGATTTTAAAATATTAACAAAATCTTCATCCATTTCCAGGTCTTCCATGGCATGCTTCATTACATTATGAGCAATGTGGTTTGAACAACTATCTTTCTGCAGGTTGGGATTCTTAGAAAGTATCAATTGATATACAGATTGTTTGCTGCAAGAACCTACATCAGCATTAGCGGCACTACATGATGTTAAATTGTTGATATTTAATGAATGGTTCCCAAACTAACAACAATTAACTTTGCCACTGTGTTTGAAGGTTCATCAGGCTATTCACTCAATATCAACAGTTTGTTCTGTGTGCTTACAAATGATTCAAAGTAGCTTGTACAAATTGGGGATATTTTTTTGTTGCCTCAATTGGAAGCATTTGTTGCTACTGAGAAATAGTTACTACTTTCAGGAGATTTTAGAATATTAACAAAATCAGGTGCTAATATGTTTTTCACTAACATTTCTGCCTTTGTATTCCCACAGGAAAGTTTTACAGCTGTTTCTGAATCTGCAGATATACATGACATAAATTTATTGCTGCAATTCAAACTCCCATAAGTCATGTTTGACTGTGTGATAAAAAAGTTCTAATTCACAGGCTGTGACAACTTTGGCTTCATATTTCTTACTGTTCACAAAATATTTAGACACCTTCTTGGTTTTACTACTTGTTTTCTCCTCTAACTGGTGTCCTTTGTACTGGGCATGTTGCTTGAGATCAGACTGCCCATCATGCAAAATGCTGAATTCTTTCATGCACAATGTACAAAAAGCATGTTTATTGGAAGTTAAACCAGGTATAACCCATGTGAAAGTATCTTCCTGTTTCTGTAAGTAGACTTCCCTGTACTGCTGTTACTTGTAGCATTTCTTTTTCACTGGTGAACTCATTACAATTCTTGAAGAAAAATATGTTAAAAAAGCTAGGGTATATAGTGTATGATTCAACAAATTATCACTGCAGTGAAGTTTCCAAACATGCATACAACATCAGAATTGGAAATTAAGTATGTCAACAACACTCTCAATTGTGCAATCAAGCAACCTTCAGAAGTACCAAGCTAAACACAGACTACCCAAAAATCTGTATCTGAATGATAATAATTACATATATAATCAAATTAATGTGAATTTTTGTTATATGTGTATTAAGTGTAAGAATTGTGTTGGGTTCTATGATAGGCTAGTGTCAAATATTAAAAAACTGAAAAAATCATAAGAATGCACGCAGTCTAGCAACATACGTGGTTCCAGCATGATAGAGCATCCACACACTTCAGTCTAGCTGCTCAGATCAGACATACATTTGAAGACTGCTGGATTGGTCGAGGTGGCCCTATAACTTGGCCACCATGGTCACCTGACCTCAACCTGCTGAATGCTTTCTCATGATGTCATCTGAAAAATGTGGTGTATGAAACCTCAGTGGATCCAGTGGAAAACGTAATTGCAAGGATACATGCAACATGTGAAGATGTTCACACCATACCCAGTGTATTTGAGTAAGGCCATCAGGCATTGGTATGCAGATGTCAGACATGCAGCAAAGCTGGAGGCAGACATTTTGAACACATTTTCTAATTCCATTTCATTTCTTGTAACAACAGAGTAAATAGTTATGCCCCCTCCTTGCAATATGTTTTCTGTTGTCTGCCACAGTGAATACTCTTGTGTTTCGTACTCTTTTCTTTGCATTCACATTTCCTTTCTTTAAAATTAAATAAAAGCACTGACTTCTTTAAAACCGTGCCATTATTTATTGAAAGCAACTGATTGCAGCAAACCCCAGCAGAGTAGATAGTGATAGCTGCTGCATAGGCAAAAGCTAGCCCCTGTTATTTTTGCACCATTTGTTTCTTTCTCTTTCATCCTGTATATACCAGTAAACGTTGGAAATTTTAAAGGATTCCAGGAGAAAAATAAACTGTGGGTGGAAACCTGTGTCTGAAACCATCATCCACCAAGAAATTAGAGCATTGCATTCATAGGAGACAAGGCTTGTCTACATAGCAGCTAGCTCTATCTTCTGCACTGGTTACTGTGGCAACCAGTTGTGATCACTGAATAACATACAACACTGGTCTATAGTGAGATGTTCCACCTGTTGCCCTAAATTTTCTTCTCATGACACTTTCTACAAGCCCTCAAAATTTGTCAGTATCATTTTGTAACACTCTGTAAAGAGGATAATGTGAATAGCAAGTAGTCTCTGCATTAGGTAAATGTTAGAGCCTATGGTACAGTCCCTCCTTGAGGCAACTCCCAGTACCATATTTCAGTAGACACATGTGCCAAGGAACGTGGAAGCATTTTACGAGGAATAATTGCTGAATCTCTGTCTTTAATCTGTATGTTTTCCTTGTTGTCACCTATCGAATACACCTGTGATACAGATGGTTGCTAGCTTGGTCAACAAGAACCTCCAGCAAATACTGTTAATGCCTTGTGGCTATGCATACAAGCCATGTGGCGGGGACATTCAGGTTTCCTTTGACTCCCTGCCACAATATTTACAGTCCCTGATTGTAGCAAATGGGAGCTGCTGATCATACTGAATAATCAGAGTCAGAGTTCATGTACAGTTCTGTAAAACTAATCATTTATCTTTAAGTTGTGATTATCCCATATGTTAGTGAAATATGGAGTATAGAAATCTACAGTTTTTATCTTCAGTAATTTTAGTCACTGACATAATTGCATCAAACTTATTATTATAGATAAACAGAATAATTTAGCAGTTGTGGAAACAATCCTTTAATTCCATGCAAGCACCCTATTTACCAAATACCTGCTTGATTATATCATCATTTGTGTGTTATTGCTTTTAAAATGAGGCATGTTTGCTTTTATAGTGATACAGCTAACAATTTTACATAATGTAAATATTATATACTTTAAAGAATAAGTTCATGTCAACATAATATATGCTTTCAAATCTAATTGTGCAGGTAACTATCTTTTTTGGTTTATGCAGAACATGACAAGAGGTGCTTAGCAGTTTCTTTCGTTAAACTAGATTTAAATATTCATTATTATTTCAGGTTGCCTGGCCAGACTTCGAAAGGGAATCTTAAATTGCCTGAAAATGTTGTTGAACATGAGGGTGACAACTCACCTGGTAAACATTTGGAGACTGATATCTCAGCACTCAAAAACGTCACAAACAGTTCATCAAAAGGAGCTGCACAGACAGTGAGGTAATAATTTGCTTCACCAATGCAGTCAAATAATTCTCTTAATAATGTAGTAATAAGTAACACTGTACTGTTTCGACAATGAATGTGAACACTTAATAATACTACTGAGTGTTTAGCTTTGATATATGCTTCTGAAGCAATAGTTGTGAAGATGAAACACAAATATGATTGCTTCTCATCAATTGTGGATATATTAGTTAAATTTTACAGTGCACTTTTTAAGGAAAAATATTTTGAAAATATGTTTATCATCTTTCATATATATTGTAATACTAAGCATGTCATCAAATAGCATGCTTTGCTATGAGCTGAAGAAAGGTTCTGTAGCGGGCACCGAAAGTGATGTTTGAGTATCTTAGTGTCCTTTTGAAACTGAGAGCAAATTTTATGAAATAATAACTGTAGTAGTCAGGTAAATGTCAGAAGAACTGACTGATAATTTATAATGTATTTTCTAATTTTTGGAGATCCCAGTGTCTTTATTTATGCTTGTCAATTGTGAGAAATGTTTGAATCCTATTTACTTGAAAACAAATCCAAAAGAGAGCGTTAGCTTTTGTAGAGAAATGCAACATTTTATTCACAGCCCAGTGTAGTGTCTGTTTATACAGAAAATGTAATATTCGAATTTCTTCACAAAGTAATCCAAAAACTTGATAGTACAAGCCTTGACCTATCCAAGGTCTTTGATATTATAGACCATAACCTACTGCTGCAGAAATGTGATAGTGACAGCATCAGGAGTGCTCCTAATGACTTCCTGAGATCATATCTTACTATCCACAAAGAAATAGTAGAAATACAGTTTCATGGAAATAATAAATTAACCAGTTGCTATTTGGATTACAGAGAGGGTAAGTATGGTGTTCCAAAAAGATTAGCACTGGGGAACAGTCTATTTTTAATTTATGTAAGTGATCTAACATTTTACAAACTCTGTACAAGACTATTTGATTCAGAGGTAACACAATCACCTTAATCATTGGTACACTGGCAGAAATGTTTCAGAAAACACTATCAGAAACACTTCGTAGTATTGTAAACTTGCTCACCCCTAAGAAGCTAATAAATATAAATAAAACAGTAACATTGTATCTCCAAAACATCAAGAGAATAGTGAAGAGGACGTAAACATTCAGTTGTGAGGCACAGACATTAAAAGTATATCCAGTACAAAATTTCTGTGGATCTTGTTCCAAGACAACCTAAGATGGCATAGAGCGTATTTAAAGGATTAAGTGCAATGTGCTATTAATTAATTTATTTATTTGTACACATAAATTTCGTTTCCAGTACATATATTATACAAAAGACATTGAGCAGAAAACCTTTTTTGCTGTTTATTTTACAACCATTGAATGTATGTCATTTAGGTTTTTATGTCAAATTGAATCTACAGGGTGGCACATGAAATGTGTTACCATTTTGTTTTTGAATATAAACTTTATTGTCAATACAATCCGAATGGAACATATACTACAATGAAGAGCCATCCATGGAGATTTGTTCTCACTCAGCACATGCTCAATATATGTCCATCATTTCATTTCCTAACTTCCTTTAAATGAACACTGAAGTTAGTGATTACCCTACGGCACATGTCTTCCATAATTTCACTGCAAGCTTGAAGAATAAGTCTTCTGAGCTCCATTAAATCACGTGGACGTTTCGGGAAATTTTTTTCCTTTAGGTACCCTCAAAGAAAAAAGTCACATGGATTGAGGTCTGGACTATTCGGGGGCCAATTTTGTCTGTCATTGAAGTGACCTGGAAACCTGAGTGAAATGATCCGCATGTCAAAATGCTCATGTAAAAACTCCAACACAGTGTTTGCAGTATGTGGCCTTGCTCCATCTTGCATGAACCACTGCATGTTGAAGGGCAAGGCAGTAGCAAGAAGCTGTGGAATGAAGCTATTGCAAAACATGCTCAAATAACGCTCACTGTTCACAGTTTCTTCAAAGAAAAAGTGTCCAATAAGTACGTGACTGGAAATTGCTGCCCACGCTGTAATCCTCGGAGCATAATGTTGTTGTTCATGAAGCACTTGTGGGTTTTCAGCGGCCCAAAAGCGCACATTTTGTTTGTTAACCACACTGTCTAAATGAAAATGCACCTCGTCTGAAAACCAAATGTTGTTGAGAGTTTCTTCCCTATCCTCTGCCCACTGAGCAAACAGTAGTCTCTGCTGCTTGTGTTCTTCAGTGAGCTTCTGTGCACAGGTCATCTTGTATGGGTACATACGGAGGTAACTTATAAGAATGCGTTGAACAGAGCATCTGGATATTCCCAGTTGCACTGCTGCCTTTCTACACCATTTCCTGGGACTTCTCTGTACAGCAACTCGTACCGCTTCAATGTTCTCTGACAAACAAACAGGCTTAGGCCGAGGTCGCTTCGCTTCCAATACTGTTCCTTCCTGTACAAATTTATCATACAACCTGTGGATGGTCTTCTTGCAAGGGACCCATCGTGTGTTAAACTGTTGTCGAAAAGGCCTCTGGGTCACAACAAGGCTTTTCGCTTCATGAAAAAGTAACACAATTGCCGATCGTTGCTGTGTTGTCAGTCTTCCATTGTCAGCCATTGCTGCTTACTAGTCTCCTAGCAGCAGCATCATGAATTACACATCATTTCATAACTCATTTGTTTTTCCAAGCTCTGCTGGTACTACTGTAGAGATCCCAGCGGTATATCTAATGTGCGTCGTAAATTGTGAAAGAAACAATTGGTAACACATTTTGAGCACCACCCTGTATACAGTTAATAATTACAAATTTGATTAAATATTGTACATTTACAGCTTATTTCATCAGTTAAAAGTATGAATTACATTTTTTTCTTGCACAACATACTGTGAGACTGAATAGCAGCAGTTTTACAATAGCTATGCTGAAACTACCTGGCAGTTTAAAACTGTGTGCCGGACCAAGGCTCGAACTGGGGACCATTGTCTTTCATGTGCAAGTGCTCTACCAACTGAGCTACCTGAGCACAATTGATGTCCTGTCCTCACAGCTTTACATCTGCCAGTACCTCGTCTCCTAACTTCCAAACATTACAGAAGCTCTCCTGCAGTTGCAGGAGAAAACTTATATTAAAGTGACACATTGCACATCATTACGAAATGTTGTATTCATGATTTGTGGAACAAGGGTTAACCTATGTGTATGTATGTATGTATGTGTTAAATACTTTGTCACCCAGGACACAGCATTATTGCAACTGTGCAGACTACCTCATGGCTGACCCAGATTCCCACCGAGTGACACCTATCTGCAGTCCCTGTCCATTTTACTCCTGTTCACTACTCTGAGATTCCCACAGGAGGTCAGATATATTTGTGCATCCACACTGACGAAGGTGGATCTATTGCCCAGATGCATGTATCAATTATAGGACTGCATGGCATCTGTTTGGACATGTCCAAAAGAACAGACACCATGCAGAATCCACAGTTGTGAAACATTATGTGTAAATTGAAGTGGATCACAGCTGACAACTGCAGTGGGACATTTTGCAGAATCAGCATTGGTGAGTGAAAATGTGTACTGGACTGGGATTTGAACCAGAGACCTCCTGCTTACTAGACAGGTGCATTAACATCTGGCCATCCGGACACAGCGTTATTGCAACTGCATGGACTATCGCAACATCCCTCAAAGCTAATCCACATTCCCATCAAATGCCACCTATTCATAGTTCCTGTCCATTCTTCTCTTGTTCACTACTCTGAGATTCCCATGGGAGATCAGACGTATTTCTGCATCTGCACTGAAGAAGTTTGATCCATTACCCAACTAGGCGTATCAATTATGGGAATGTGTGGCGACTGTTCTTTTGAACTTGCGATAACACTGTGTCCCAGATGGCACAGTCATTAACACACCTGCTTCATAAGCAGGATATCCCTGGTCAAATCCCTGTCTGGTACCCATTTTCACTCATCACTGCTGATTCCGTGTAATGTCCTGCTGCAGCTGATAGCAGTGATCCTCTTCAATTTACATATAATTCATCATCCTGCCTAAAACTCTTTAGGATCCAAAAAAGATAGTGAGAATCATAACAGTAATCAAAAATATCAAACCCTGCACAGGGCTCTTTAAAAGGATGAGAATTCTTCCTCTTCTGTGAGAAAGATATGTTATCATAACACAAGATCAAAAACAAAATCTCACATGCACCAAGTAAAAGTGTGTCTTTGCCAAAAAAAAGCATTACATGATGCCAAAATTATCTACAGTGAACTGGCAAAAGAAATCAAGATAATGATGGACCTAATAAAATTCAAAGCAGCCTTGAAAGGATATTAACTTAAGCACCACTTTTGTAATCTGAATGAATTCCTCCAGAACCCTTGAATCAACTGATAGGAAAAACCCCAGCACAAAGAAATAATTAATGTAGTGTAATGTGTTTTCTGGAAAACACTTGTCTAGGTAACATATTTAAGTGATTAACATTGCAAGTTCACAAGTTAATGTAAGCACGAGAAAAGTAATTGCAAATCTGAAATGCTGGTACATCATTAGCCAGTGCAACCACCAGAATGTTGAATGCAAGCATGCAAATGTGCTTGTATTGTGTCATATAGGTGCCAGATATCAATTTGTGGGATGGAGTTCCATACATGTTACACTTGGTCAGTCAGTACAAGGACAGTAAATGCTGGTCCTGCATGATGCTGGAGATTTCATCCAGTGATATCTCATATGTGTTTTATTGGGGACAGATTTGGTGATCAAGCAGGCCAAGGCAACATGTCAGCACTCTATAGAGCATACTGAGTTGCAACAGTGGCATGTGGGTGAGCGTTATCCTGTTGGGAAAACCCTCTGGAATGTTGTTCATGAATGGCAGCATAACATGTCAGATTACCAGACTGCCATATAAATTTGCAGTCAGCATGTGTGGAATAACCATGAGAGTGCTCCTGCCGTCATACAAAACTGTATCCCAGACCATAACTCCAGGTGTAAGTCCAGTGTGTCTAGGTCACAGTCAGGTTGGTTGGAGGCACTCAGCTAGCCTCCTTCTAACCAATACATGGCCATCACTGACACTGAGGCAGAATGGGCTTTAATTAGAAAATACAACAGGTCTCCACTCCACCCTCCCATGAACTCTCGCTTGACAATGCTGAAGTCACAAACGGCAGTGGTTTGGTGTCAGTGGAATGCATGCTACAAGGTGCCTGGCTCAGAGCTGACCTCGAAGTAACCAATCTGGAACAGTTCATTGTATCACTGTGTTGCCAACTGGTGCTCAAATTGCTGCTGCAGATGCAGTATAATGCACAACAGCAATATGATGAATGTGACAATCTTCCCTCTCAGTAGCACCATATGGCCAGCCAGAGTCAGTCTTCTTACGGGGGTTTGTGGAGGTCTTTCTGCATCATGATCAGCCCTGGGTAAACACTGCTGTAATGCATTTTAACACTGAGCTGAACAGGATGCTCCATACGTTTTGTTCCAGTTAATGCTATTGGTAGGTGGGGACACACTACACATGGCCTGCACCTAAATAGGAAGGGGAAAAATAAGTTAGCTTCTCTATTAGCAGAAACTGTAAGAAAGGTCACAGTCAGTCACACAAGGGGTGATCCCAGTGGTTAATGAGTCCAGGCAGACAGGTTTTTAGGATAAATCCAAAGTCCAGACAGACAACAATCAAGATAAATAGAATAAAAGAAATTTTGTGTACAGTAAATAGGGACAAAGCTAAGGGCAGTGTCAACTTATTTCATCAAAATATCAGGGGAATAAAAAGTAAAGTAGATGAGATATTAGTGCATTTAGACGATCTCAAAAATAAAAATGAGATTGATATACTTTGTCTGTCTGAACACCATGTAACTGTGTGGATGGATAGTGTCAGTATAAATAGGTATAATTTAACATCTTATACTTGTAGATCTAGGATGGATATAAGAGGAGTTGCCATTTTCATAAAACAAGGGTATAAATACAAAACTGTAGAAGTAAGCAAATTTTGTGTTGATCGGCACTTTGAGGTTTGTGCATGTGATCTTTAGATAGACAATGTAGTATTGATATTAGCAACAGTGTACAGGTCTCCATTAGGAGACTTGGAGCTATTCATAAAAAAGTTTGACTCCCTATTATGCTTTCTGTCAGACAAAAAGAAAAAGTTATTAATCTGTGGTGATTTCAGTGTAAACTTTCTAAGAAATTCTGATAGGAAAAGTGAACTACAAGTGCTATTAACAACATATAACATAGAATCAGTGGTCAATTTCCCCACATGAATAGCTCAAGACAGTAGCATTGTAATAGATAATGTATTTGTACAGAAAGAGGATGTAAAACAAACCCATGCTTTCCCTGTGGTAAATGGATTGTCAGGCCATGAAGCACAACTGATTAACTTACAACACCTAACAGGGTGTACAGTTCAGAAACCATTAAGTAAAAGTGTGAGGTTGCTCAACCCGGTATCTATAGAGCACTTCAGAGGAAGTTTAAGAAATGTTAATTGAGGAGATGTACCAGGTGATCAAAAAGTCAGTATAAATTTGAAAACTGAATAAATCACAGAATGATGTAGATAGCTACATATTGACACACATGCTTGGAATGACATGGGGTTATATGAGGGGGGGAGGGGGGGGGGGGAAGAGTTCACAAAATGGCTGACAGATGGCGCTTCATATGATCAGAATAGCAATAATTAGCATAACAAAGTAAGACAAAGCAAAGGTGATGTTCTTTACATGAAATGCTCAATATGTCCACCACCATTCCTCAACAATAGCTGTAGTCGAGGAATAATGTTGTGAACAGTTCTGTAAAGCATGTCCGGAGTTATGGTGAGGCATTGGCATTGGATGTTGTCTTTCAGCATCCCTAGAGATGTCGGTCAATCACGATACACTTGCAACTTCAGGTAACCCCAAAGCCAGTAATCGAACAGACTGAGGTCTGGGGACCTGGGAGGCCAAGCATGATGAAAGTGGCAGCTGAGCACACGATCATCACCAAACCATGTGCACAAGAGATCTTTCACGCATCTAGCAATAAGGGGTGGAGCTCCATCCTGCATAAACATTGTACATTCCAGCAGGTGTTTATCAGTCAGGCTGGGGATGATGCGATTCTGTAACATATCGGCATACCTCTCACCCATCACGGTAGCAGCTACAAAACCAGAATCACGCATTTCCTCTAAGAAAAAAGGCCCAATAATGGTAGATGTGGTAAATCCAACCCATACCATGACTTTCTCGTCACGCAGTGGAGTTTCCACGACAGTTCTAGGATTTTCAGTAGCCCAAATTCTGCAGTTGTGGGCATTGACAGACCCTCGGAGCATGAAATGAGCTTCGTCGGTCCACAACACGTTACTCAACCAATCGTCATCTTCCGCCATCTTTTGAAACGCCCACACCGCAAATGCCCTCCACTTCACAAAATCACCAGGTGACAGTTCACGATGCTGATGGATTTTGTACGGATAGCATTGGAGGGTACGCCTAAGTGCCAACCAAACAGTAGTGTATGGAATGCCGGTGCGACGTGCGACTGCATGAGCACTGACTTCCCCGTGCATAGACGAACCCACTACAGTCTCCATTTCTTCCTGAACTGTCTCAGCAGCATTACGCCTTGTGCTCGGTCGGCCACTACGGGGTCTATCATCTAAACAACCCGTGGCTTCGAACTTCGAAATCATTCTCGCCACGGTCAACGGACCTTTACCCATTTGAATCCCATTCCTATGGTGATAGGATTGTAACGCTGAACTAGCACATTCCCCATTCTGATAATACAGCTTCACTAAAAGCGCCTTTTCAGGTAACGTCATCATGCTGCAACTGCTGGTGCATCTGATTCTCTCTCTCATTACACCTCCTTTTATACACGATTGTCATGCATAGTCACTGACGTTTTGCTGTCCAGCACCATCTGTCAGACGTTTTGTGAACTTTGTTTTTTTAATTTTATTTTTTTCTTCTAATAAAACCCCATATACTTCCAAGCATGTGTGTCAATTTTTACCTCTCTAGCTACATCATTCTGTGGTTTATTAAGTTTTCAAATTTATACTGACTTTTTGAACACCCAGTATATAATGAGCCAAATGCTAATGATAAATGCAACATATTTCTTGATAAATTTATATCCCTTTTTGAACATTGTTTCTCAAAGAAAATTACTAAATGTAACACCACACACTTTTCAAAGAAACCTTGGATTACTACAGGTATTAATGTGCCTTCAGAAAGAAAAAGAAAACTGTATGAGACAGCAAGAACTAGTAAAGATCCAGAAGTAGTTTTACACTATAAAAATTATTGTAACACACTGAGAAAATTTGTAAGGAAATCAAGAAATATGTATATTAGAGAAGAAATTAACAACTCCAGCAATAAAATAAAATCAATATGGAATGTTGTTTGAAGGGAGACAGGAAAAATAACCATTGGGGTAGGTAGTATTACTACTAAAGAGAATGACACCATCCTAACCAGCAGTACACAAGTGGCTAATGTATTTAACAACCATTTCTTAAGTGTAGGAGAAAAAATTGGTGAGAATAAATAGTTCAAAAGAAAAAGCCAGGCAGTACATGGAAGAGCTAGTTTTGAAAAATTTTAGTCAAATTACAACTTCTTGTGAAATAAGTAAAATTATTAAATCTTTGAAAAATAAATGTTCTAGTGGAGTAGATGACATCTCTAATAAGATATTAAAACAATGTGGAGCAATTACAGCTGATGTTCTGAATCACATATGTAATGCATCACTAACTCAAGGTATTTTTCCTCTCTCTACAAAAAGGGGGACACTACAGATGTCAATAATTATTGGCCAGTATCCTTGCTTACAGCATTCTCAAAAATCTTCAAGAAAATAATGTACTCAAGAGTGGTTATCCATCTCAACAGTAATGGGATACTTAGTAAATCACAGTTCGAATTTCAAAAATGCTGTTCCACTGAGGCAGCAATATACAATTTCACTGCCTACATAATAGAGTCTTTAAATAGTAAAATGTCACCAATAGGAATTTTCTGTGACTTCTCCAAAGCATTTGATTGTGTGAACCATGACATTATGTTACAGAAATTACAATTCTATGGTATAAATGGAACAGCATATCAGTGGTTTAAGTCTTACCTACAGAACAGCAAACAAAACGTTTCTTTATATAGGTCAAGTGATTTAAACAAGTTTGCCATTTCATCTAACTGGGGTGAAATTGTATTTTCTGTCAGCCTATGCAACCACTCACAAATGTCAGTGTTGCTGCAGGTGAGAGCAGATGCATTAAGCTGTTTATACGAATGTGTCTGTATATATTTAAAAACAAAGATGATGTGACTTACCATACGAAAGCGCTGGCAGGTTGATAGAAACACAAACAAACACATACATACACACAAAATTCTAGCTTTCGCAACCAATGGTTGCTTCATCAAGAAAGAGGGAAGGAGAGGGAAAGACGAAAGCATGTGGGTTTTAAGGGAGAGGGTAAGGAGTCATTCCAATCCTGGGAGCGGAAAGACTTACCTTAGGGGGAAAAAAGGACAGCCTAGGTCTTCGTGGCAAACGAATCTGCTCCAGTCCGGAATCCCTAAACCATTACACCAACAACCTGGGGGCACTCGCACACACACACATATCCATCCACACATACACAGACACAATCAGACATTTGTAAAGGCAAAGAGTTTGGGCAGAGATGTCAGTCGAGACGGAAGTACAGAGGCAAAGACATTGTTGAAAGACAGGTGAGGTATGAGCAGCGGCAACTTGAAATTAGTGGAGGTCGAGGCCTGGCAGATAACGAGAAGAGAGGATATACTGAAGGGCAAGTTCCCATCTCCTGAGTTCTGACAGGTTGGTGTTAGTGGGAAGTATCCAGATAACCCGGACGGTGTAACACTGTGCCAAGATGTGCTGGCCGTGCACCAAGGCATGTTTAGCCACAGGGTGATCCTCATTACCAACAAACACTGTCTGCCTGTGTCCATTCATGCGAATGGACAGTTTGTTGCTGGTCATTCCCACATAGAAAGCTTCACAGTGTAGGCAGGTCAGTTGGTAAATCACATGGGTGCTTTCACATGTGGCTCTGCCTTTGATTGTGTACACCTTCTGGGTACAGGACTGGAGTAGGTGGTGGTGGGAGGGTGCATTGGACAGGTTTTACACTGGGGGCGGTTACAAGGGTAGGAGCCAGAGGGTAAGGAAGGTGGTTTGGGGATTCCATAGGGATGAACTAAGAGGTCTTCGTGGCAAACGAATATGCTCCAGTCCGGAATCCCTAAACCATTACACCAATGGCCAGCTTCACACGTCCGTCCACATCAAACCCACCAACAAGCAACAGTATCTCCATTACGACAGCTGCCACCCATTCCACATCAAACGGTCCCTTCCCTACAGCCTAGGTCTTCGTGGCAAACGAATCTGCTCCAGTCCGGAATCCCTAAACCATTACACCAACAACCTGAAAACAGATTTCACATCCCGCAACTACCCTCCCGACCTGGTACAGAAGCAAATAACCAGAGCCACTTCCTTGTCCCCTCAAACCCAGAACCTCCCACAGAAAAACCACAAAAGTGCCCAAATTGTGACAGGATACTTTCTGGGACTGGATCAGACACTGAATGTGGCTCTCCAGCAGGGATACTACTTCCTCAAATCCTGCCCTGAAATGAGATCCATCCTTCATGAAATCCTCCCCACTCCACCAAGGGTGTCTTTCCGGCATCCACCTAACCTTCGTAACCTCTTAGTTCATCCCTATGGAATCCCCAAACCACCTTCCTTACCCTCTGGCTCCTACCCTTGTAACCGCCCCCAGTGTAAAACCTGTCCAATGCACCCTCCCACCACCACCTACTCCAGTCCTGTAACCCGGAAGGTGTACACGATCAAAGGCAGAGCCACGTGTGAAAGCACCCACGTAATTTACCAACTGACCTGCCTACACTGTGAAGCTTTCTATGTGGGAATGACCAGCAACAAACTGTCCATTCGCATGAATGGACACAGGCAGACAGTGTTTGTTGGTAATGAGGATCACCCTGTGGCTAAACATGCCTTGGTGCACGGCCAGCACATCTTGGCACAGTGTTACACCGTCCGGGTTATCTGGATACTTCCCACTAACACCAACCTGTCAGAACTCCGGAGATGGGAACTTGCCCTTCAGTATATCCTCTCTTCTCATTATCCGCCAGGCCTCAACCTCCGCTAATTTCAAGTTGCCGCCGCTCATACCTCACCTGTCTTTCAACAACATCTTTGCCTCTGTACTTCCGCCTCGACTGACATCTCTGCCCAAACTCTTTGCCTTTACAAATGTCTGCTTGTGTCTGTGTATGTGCGGATGGATATGTGTGTGTGTGCGAGTGTATACCTGTCCTTTTTTCCCCCTAAGGTAAGTCTTTTTGCTCCCGGGATTGGAATAACTCCTTACCCTCTCCCTTAAAACCCACATCCTTTCGTCTTTCCCTCTCCTTCCCTCTTTCCTGATGAAGCAACCATTGGTTGCAAAAGCTAGAATTTTGTGTGTATGTATGTGTTTGTTTGTGTTTCTATCGACCTGCCAGCACTTTCGTATGGTAAGTCACATCATCTATGTTTTTAAATATATTTTTCCCGCGTGGAATGTTTCCCTCTATTTATATATATATATATATATTTTTTTTTTTTTTTTTTACACACACACACACACACACACACACACTCACCTGTAATGGAGAAATGTGTGGAACATAGGTGCATGTAACAGGACAGAAAATTTTGCTTCCTTTACAGTTATCATTCTTCTCCCTATATATATATATATATATATATATATATATATATATATATATATATATATATATATATATATATATAGGATAAAGAATGATGACTGTAAAGGAAGCAAAATTTTCTGTCCTGTTACATGCACCTATGTTCCACACATTTCTCCAATACAGGTGAGTGCAGGTGAGTGGTTGCCTAACCCGATTGTTGTTTAATATTTTCATTCTGAAATTCCCATTACCATAACAATTTGTACATATAATATTACACATAACTTTTCACTGCACCAACTTGCCTAGGAAGATTTGTATATTTGTATTCATGTATTACCTATGTCACCAAATAAATGGTGCTGGTTTATTAATTTTTTTTTCAATATGCAGCATAATTGAAGTAACTATCATATTTAATTATATGCAAGTAATAATGAATACAAATCAACAACATGACTGAAAATAAAACTGAACACTTGACAAGCATTTTCCAGTTTTTAAAGAGATACAGATAAAATTTATGGATTACAATCAGTTTGTAAAACATGGAGACTGTGAAAATAAAGTACTGTTTCTGCTGTGAAGTTTACAAAAGTGGGATGAAGTGGAAAAAACATGAATACAGCATAAAAAAGGGTGTCCAAAAATGCGACAAAATTGCGAAAAGTGAATTTTTAACCAGGTTGTTTGTGATTTTGACCTCCACTATCAGCAATGGGAAAAACAGTGGACTTCAGAAGGGCCACCACTGTTTTTTGAGTATTACTGTGGAAACTAGCAGTTCAGCTGCAGCAGTCAAAAGCAACCAGCAGCTGCTAAGGTATCAGCATGCCAGTTGCAACAAGAGGTACGTTTACATATCATGGGGTGGAGTAGGCCAGACACTGCAATATTGCAATGCAGTGGTAAGACAGAGCTCTTGCAGGATGAGCCAAGCCATTTCCACACTACCAGGCCATATGTTTGTTTTTTCTGAATGCAAATGGATACAGCTCATTAGCACAACTAGTGCACAGTGAACAAGTATAAATAACCATTCATTTTAGCAAAGGTCTCAGCAATTTAGCAGTGCCTGTGGGGTCAAGAGGACTGTGCAAAGTGACTGAGCAATATAAGACAGTGTACGGCTGCCGTGACCTCTGGCCTGCACCACCACACCATCTGCTAGTGCCGAGTCCATCTTCTCGAACTTGATACTTCTCCACCAATTGAATGCTCCCTGTCCCACTCTCACAGTGGCCAGACTCCTGCTCTGGAGGGCAGGAGAATATGATCAGAGTGGTGCAGCCACCCACATTTTCATTCAGGTGCAGGAGCCTAGGCACCAGTGCCACCACTCACAGGTAAAATTCCACCACCATGGCTGGCATCCCCTGTGAGCAACCTGACAGTCCTCAGAGCTGCTGGCATTGGGGTGCACACCACTACATAAGCTACTGGAGTCAGCATTACTGGGCACCAACATCACCACCCAGTGGCTGTCAGCTCACTGCAATTGTGCTCCATCCTCACCATGTGCTGTTAGGGAGTGTGTCCACCACTTCCACTGAAATGCTATAAGTGTAGTCACGTGAGTGTTAATAAAATGTTTTGCCTCTGACACCTATCATCTAAGGTGCCAACAGCCTACTCCCTCGCTGTGACCCACCATCATGAACCAATCTGCCACACGAGTTTCCCTACACTGCAGGATCCACTTCACTTGGTGTCAGAAGTAGGATTGACAATGCCTACAACTGCTATTTGTGGTTGAGTATGTGTTACTACAAGCAAAGGTTGTGACTCATTGTCTAGGAGTATACAGGGTGTCCCAGAAGGAATAGTCAACATTCAGGGATATAACAGGGATGATTATTTTGAGCAAATAACCTATAACCTTCATATAGACATATGCCTTATTCCAAATGATTTACAATATAGAACACATTTAATGTACAGTCATGGACAAAATGAGCAAGACCCCATGCCTTTTCGTTATGCTGATCCACACAGCTTTAAAGTCTGCTACACAGCATAACAGGCAAGGTGACGAAGTGCTACCAACATACTATGCACAAACGTGAAATTTAAAAACTATCCGAACTTTGTCAGACTGTTTTCAGTCATGTCTAAGACTATATTAATGCTGATTAGTGTGTTAAACATAATACGTAATTATAAGATATAAATGAAAGAATAAATGCTAATTAGTATGAACTGTACTAATAAAAATGAATTTCAGCTTATCTAGATAACAGAACTGTTTTAGTAAGACAAAGTACCCCAAATCATTACGAATTAGCAAAAAATTATGTGCTTTCAGCCACGAAACGGTCTGTGTCAACGTTCAGACCAGTGATACTGGATTACCGTTGCTGACCTACCATGAAAGTGTGCAAAATTAGCAATGTGTGAAAATTCAAAACTAAATTCAGTTAAAAATCATTCAGTGCCACACTGAAGTTAATTCCATTATTGACAGAAGTGGAAATGTAGGCAGTGACAAGTATTTGATTCTACAAGAGTTTCATATTGACATCCACAGGGCGCCAGTACAGAATAAAGGTAGCAAAAAACGTATTTGGGGTGCGAGAATTTCTTAAAATTGCTTTATTTATAGTCTATCTGCCTCCGTCGAGATTAGAACTGAAAACAAACCAGACCTCCCTTGCAGTAGCAAACACCTAACAGACAACCCAGGCAAATAGCCCTCTATTATTACCCCAGACATGAATAAGCTGGCAATTTTGCAAGGAAATTTGCAAAATGATCTGCAGTTTCTGTCGCATAGAGCTTTCTGGACATAAAACCTTGAATTTTCTACCTTTATGTCACCGCTTATGTGACAATCATTTGGGATGCTTATCGAAATACAAAATACTGTTATTAGCAAGTCAATTTAGTAGGATAATTATGCACCACCCCAGGAAATAAACGGCGACTTAGCTGCAAAATGTATTCTATAATGTTTCGAATTCTCCATTAGACTCGCGACACCCAGGAAATGTTCATTAGCCGAAGTGTTCCTTAAGCTATGGGAATGCTCGCACTTCTAAAATGTGGTGGCATTAATACTAGGATCTGAATTACCACATGTATAGGCAAATGGATTTTATTTGCTTTCCTGTAAACATGATTTGGATCGAAAGGGTAGCTACGATTAATATGCTGATGTATTGACTGCAACATTTCGAATAAAGAGTAGTGGGAATTATTATTTATGCGGCCTTTATCTTCAGTAACTGTCATAGCTATTTTCATTGTTAGGATTTAGTCACCTAAATCAGAAAAATGGAACCTTACTAGTCTCACTTTCTTGACTGTCTGTCTGTCTACCCAACCCTTAAAACCCATTTACCTCGAGTACAGGTAGACATAATAAGCGGATATGTATGGCACTTCCTGCAATATACGGTCCCTTGATGCTGTAAAAAAGTGAGCTTCTATGTGAATTCAATTTAAAGATATGGCTGTTTATGTAAAGAAAATTTACTCAACGGTAATCCAGTATGACTGGTCTGAACGTTGACACAGACCGTTTCGCGGCTGAATGCGCATAATATTTTGCTAATTCATAATGATCTGGGGTACTTTGTCTTACTAAAACAGTTATGTTATCTCAATGAGCTGAAATTCATTTTTATTAGTACTGTTCATACTAATTAGCATTTCTTCTTTCATTTATATCTCATAATTACGTATTGTGTTTAACACACTAATCAGCATTAATATAGTCTTAGATATGATTGAAAATAGTCTGACAAAGTTTGGATAATTTCTCAATTTCACTCCTGTGCATAGTATGTTGGTAGCACTTCATCACCTTGCCTGTTATGCTGTGTAGCAGACTTTAAAGCTGTGCGGATCAGCATAACGAAAAGGCGAGGGGTCTCGCTCGTTTTGTCCACGACTGTACATTGTTATATATTTTCCATGTTATTCTATACATTGCCAGATTTTCACTCATATACATGTAAAACAGTTAATAAACATTACAACATTTCTTTTATGAAGTATCAACTGAAAAATATGTATTTTAAAACATTCACCTGTAAGCATTATTGTACATGTCACATTACATCTGTTATACAGTTCACAATAATTTTTTAACATCCCACTGTTAGCTTCAATGTAGTTGTGCCCTCTTGGGAGAACATATTGTGTTTCTTGTCTGAGTGCCTCTGCATGTTCCTTAATGAGGGCAGCAGCATCCATGATGTGTCCAAGCAGTTTGTCTCACATATTCATCTTTCATTTGTACACTACAGACCAAAATCTAATGGAGTAAGAACTGGTGATCTTGGTGGTCTGATACTTGTGCTATATTGACCAATGCAGCAATTAGGTTAGGTGTGGTTGAGATGTTCATCAGATGTCTGGTAAAATTTGTAGGGGCTCCATCTTGCGAGAAGTACATTGCAGTCCACATGGCCAAATGAATGTCCTCAAGGTGTTCAACATACAAATTTTCAAAAAAATTCTTGTAATTCTGTCCTGTTATTGTCTCTTCTAAAATGACAGGCCTTATCAACATGTCACCAACCATGTCTCACCAGTCAAAAAATGAACGTGGAAATTGGTTTCCACTGTGGCAATTGGATTTTGTTATTATGTGTGTTGTTGATTCTGTTCTGTGTAAATATGGCTTCATCAGTGAGTATTATTAATGGAAGCAAATGATGACTGTCATTTAACCAGTGACAAAATTAAAGTCATGTCTCATTTTTGCCAATGTAAAAATTGTGGACATGGTGTATGTGAAATGGATATAAATTTTCTGCACATAATGTTTGCCATACACAAGTTCATGGGACATTGATAGAATAAAATGTCAAAGAGTTTGGGTGGGTAAACACGTATGTGTATTCCATTAGCCCAAAAACAAAAGTACATCAAATGCATTCTATCACGGAAAACCATACAAAATAGGGCATATGTCCAAAGTTTTTTGCTTCAGTTGAGCATTCCTGACATACCTCTGTATGGTGAACATTCCTCCTGGGAAACCCTGTATAAGATGTTAACCATGTACAGCAATTCAGAAGGTGAAGCTTGTGCAATTGATTAAGGGTAGACATGTCATGGTCAGTACCAGCAGGGTTGGGGTGTTCAGTGCCTCAGGGGGACTACCACAGGGGATGTATTGAAATTTGTAAGAGATGAAGTAAATAAGAGCTATGAGTGGACAATGTAAAATTTTCTAAGAAACAGGAAGCACTTCAGGCTATGGAGAAGGAAACAGCTTTTCACAATTCTCCTGAGTATGAGGAAAATTTGTGGAGGAGATTTGAAGAAAGGAAGAAGGAGATAAGGAAAGAAAAAATTAAAAAGGGAGGAGGCAGACCAGAGGGCAAAAAAGAGAGTCAAAAGGGATAGAAACAAGACAGTGTCTAGTTTACATGCTCCCACAACATGTCCAACTATCACCAGTGTAGTTAAGCCTGTCAACCCTGTAAGGAATAGTCCAGAATTTAATAACTGGTGGGACAATCTCATGAATGGGAAGATAAAGATAATGAATGAAGAAGGAAATGACATTGTGCTGAGTTAGCTCAGTGCACAAGGCACTAAGATTGTTGGCTGTAAGGAGAATAATGTAGTAGTATCATTTCCAATATCATGTGGAATTGTGGAGTCTGAAGCAACTATAGAGCCATATGAAGTGAGTGTATCAAAGTGAATAGATTGTGGATAGCAACATGGGTGATTCATGTGCATAGTACCTACCCCACTGGGTGAAAATGTGTGTTGTTTAGAGGCCATGGAGCCTGGGCAGATATACAGGGAGATACACATGACACCAATTTTTGTGTTGTCCTGAGTGAGACTGCAGATGATGATGTCATTATAGGTACTATAGGAATTCACAGGAAGCTGTTGACATTGATAATTGTGGTATAAATGTTTTGGAAGAAATAGTACAGACACATTTCCTCAAAAGCAGAGTGAATGTAGAAAGAGAGAAGTTAATGACCAGACTGACAGGGTGGTATCTTTTGAAGAGTGTTTGCCTGAGGTTCAGAATGTTACAGTAGTATGAGCACTAGGTCACAGCCTTGTAGAGGAAGCTGCCAACATGTGCTGTGACATGTTTACAATGCAGCTGCAGTCTGATGTGTGGAATGATCATAAAGTAGGTGAAGGATAGAGGCAAATCTGAAAGTAAGTGTTCTGCCCAAACATCATGCCAAAATTAGCCTCAGGCAATGCATGATGGAACCTGAAGGAACAAAATTCAAGTTAGAGGAAACTGTCACCAGTGAAGTACAGTCACAAGGTTCATCCATCTTAAGGGAAAAGCCAATTACACTATGAACAAAACTGCTAAGGCTTAATTTGTATGATATAGTGCGACTAGGGACCAGGAAGTTGCTTTGGGGGAGTGGGGGTACCAGGAAAATGAGCATTTAGAGAGGAATTCAGTTCGTGTTTAGCACTACAGTGGTGGAGTTAATTGGGACCACCTGTCAATGTATTGCGAGTGGTAGTACCATATGTGGTTCATGTGTTATGATAGATTTGGGAATATGTTTTCTGGAAAAGCAGAAGGAGAACTGCTGCCATAGGAACAAAGTTCTGAATGGTGTTTCAAAATAACAGGTTGAAAAATTGCTGGTTAGACCAAAGAGATGCTGAGCACAAGAGTGTCGTCATAACTGCCATCTGCTTCACATCTCCTCTGCAGCAAGCTATGTAAATTTAAGTATTAACTGTGTTTTTCTTACTTGTCACTTCTTTTTCCATGTGTTTTAGCTTTTAGGAAGCTTTAATTTTTGAGTGCTACTAATAGTGTTCCATAGATTTCGTGTTTGTTTTGAATACAGTCAGAGAGAGTCCCTTTAGTCAGCTGTAGTGCCAGTATTGCCAGTGTCATTGTAACTGCCGTCTGCTTCACGTCTCCTGTGCAGCAAGCTACGTAAATTTAAGTATTAACTTTGTTTTTCTTACTTGTCACTTCGTTTTCCACATGTTTTTGCTTTTAGGAAGCTTTAATTTTTCGAGTACTAGTAATAGTGTCTAGTATCCACAGTTTAGTCAGCTATCAGCTGCCTTTAGTGAATTACCAATCTAGTTAAAAGTTGATTACTTAACTCTCTACAGTAAATTGTTGATTTCTTAGGATGGATAGGATGTGTGACTGTGGTGTACAGATGCAGGAGGAGCTGACCACTGTTCACGAACAACTGAACGTGCTGATGGCCATGGTCAGCCATCTTCAGGCTGCTGCCTCAGAGTGTAGCGGCAGTGGGGAGTCTGGTGCATCACATGTACACCCCAGATGTCACATGATTCACCCACAGTCCCTGCTGTCGAGACATCTTTGCAGGTACTGAGGTACTGGGTGTGGTTGGGCCACCCTATCCCCAAGGGGAGTGATGGGTTCAGCGGCATTCCCGTTGCATGAGGCAGAGGGTCAATGTGGAGGCTGGCCATGTGACATCACTCGCTCTGCCTGTGATTGGACATGTGGCCACTCCTTCAGCAAGATCCGAGCAGGCACACATGGGGAGGGGTTTATTAGTGATTGGGAGCTCTAATGTTAAGTGGGTGATGCAGCCCCTTAGGGAAATAGTGGAAAAGTCAGGGAAAAAGGCCAGGGAATGACAATATTAATGTGCTAATAGTAAACTGCAGGAGCATCTGTAGAAAGGTCTCAGAACTGTTCTCATTAATAAATGGTCACAATGCCCACATAGTACTAGGGACGGAAAGTTGGCTGAAACCAGATGGAAACAGTAATGAAATTCTAAACTCAGATTGGAATGTGTATCGCAGAGACAGGTAGGACAGTGAAGGGGGAGACGTGTTAATAGTGTTAAAAAGTGCAATAGTATCAAAGGAAATTGGTGGAGATCCGAAATGTGAAATAATTTGGGTGAAGTTCACGGTTAAAGCAGGCTCAAACATGGTAACTGGATGTCTCTATAGGCCCCCTGGCTCAGCAGCTGTTGTGGCAGAACACCTGAAGGAAAATTTGGAAAATAATTTGAGTAGATTTCCTGACCATGTTATAGTTTTGGATGGAGATTTTAATTTACCAGATATAGATTGGGAGACTCAAACGTTTATAATGGGTGTCAGGGACAAAGAATCCAGTGAAATTTTTTAAAGTGCATTATCTGAAAACTACCTTGAGCAGTTAAACAGAGAACTGACTCATGGCGATAACATATTAGACCTTCTGGTGACAAACAGACCCAAACTATTTGAAACAGTTAACACAGAACAGGGAATCAGAGCTCATAAAGCAGTTACAGCATCAGAAATTTCAGCCATAAATAGAAATAGTAAAAAAAGGTAGGAAGATTTTTCTGTTTAGCAAAAGTGACAAAAAGCAGATTTCAGAGTACCTGATGGCTCAACACAAAAGTTTTATCTCAAGTACAGATAATGTTGAGAAGCAGTGGACAAAATTCAAAACCATCGTACAATATGCATTGTATGAGTATGTGCCAGGCAAGGTTGTAAGAGATGAAAGAGAGCCACCATGGTACAACAACCAAGTTAGAAAACTGCTATGGAAGCAAACATAAACATAGCCAAAGCCTTGCAGACAGACAAAAACTACACGAAGCGAAATGTAGTGTGAGGAGGGCTATGCGAGAGGCATTCAGTGAATTCGAAAGTAAAGTTCTATGTACTGATTTGGCAGAAAATCCTAAGAAATTTTGGTCTTATGTCAAAGCGGTAGGTGGATCAAAACAAAATGTCCAGACACTCTGTAACCAAAATGGTACTGAAACAGAGGATGACAGACTAAAGGCCGAAATACTAAATGTCTTTTTCCAAAACTGTTTCACAGAGGAAGACTGCACTGTAGTTCCTTCTCTAGATTGTTGCACAGATGACAAAATGGTAGATATCGAAATAGATGACAGAGGGATAGAAAAACAATTAAAATCACTCAAAAGAGGAAAGGCCGGTAGACCTGATGGGATACCAGTTTGATTTTACACAGAGTACGTGAAGGAACTTGCCCCCCTTCTTTCAGTGGTGTACCATAGGTCTCTAGAAGAACGTAGCATTCCAAAAGATTGGAAAAGGGCACAGGTCATCCCTGTTTTCAAGAAGGGACGTCAAACAGATGTGCAGAACTATAGACCTATATCTCTAAAGTCGATCAGTTGTAGAATTTTGGAACACGTATTATGTTCGAGTATAATGACTTTTCTGGAGACTAGAAATCTGCTCTGTAGGATTCAACATGGGTTTCGAAAAAGACGATCGTGTGAAACCCAGCTCACGTAATTCGGCCACGAGATTCAGAGGGCCATAGATATGGGTTCCCAAGTAGATGCCGTGTTTCTTGACTTCTGCAAGGCATTTGATACAGTTCCCCACAGTCGTTTAATGAACAAAGTGAGAGCATATGGACTATCAGACCAATTGTGAGATTGGATTGAAGAGTTCCTAGAAAACTTAAAGCAGCATGTCATTCTCAATGGAGAGAAATCTTCTGAAGTAAGAGTAATTTCAGGTGTGCTGCAGGGGAGTGTTGTAGGACCATTGCTATTCACTATATATATAAATGACCTTTTCGATAACATTGGAAGTTCACTGAGGCTTTTTGCAGATGATGCTGTAGTATATCGAGAGTTTGTAACAATGGAAAATTGTACTGAAATGCAGGAGGATTTGCAGCGAATTGACGCATGGTGCAGGGAATGGCAATTGAATCTCAGTGTAGACAAGTGTAATGTGCTGCAAATATATAGAAAGAAAGATCCTTTATCATTTAGCTACAAGATAACAGGTCAGCTACTGGAAGCAGTTAATTCCATAAATTATCTGGGAGTAGGCATTAGGAGTGATTAAAAATGGAATGACCATACAAAATTAATCGCCGGTAAAGCAGATGCCAGACTGAGATTCATTGGAAGAATCCTAAGGAAATGCAGTCTGAAAACAAAGGAAGTAGGTTGCAGTACACTTGCTCGCCCACTGCTTGAATATTGCTCACAGGTGTGAGATCCGTACCAGATAGGGTTGATAGAAGAGATAGAGAAGATCCAATGAAGAGCAGCATGCTTTGTTACAGGATCATTTAGTAACCATGAAAGCATTACAGAGATGATAGATAAACTCCAGTGGAAGACTCTGCAGGAGAGACGCTCAGTAGTACGGTACGGGCTTTTGTTGAAGTTTCGAGAAAATACCGTCACTGAGGAGTCAAGCAGTATATTGCTCCCTCCTACGTATATCTTGCAAAGAGACCATGAGGATAAAATCAGAGAGATTAGAGCCCACACAGAGGCATACCAACAATCTTTCTTTCCACGAACAATACGAGACTGGATTAGAAGGGAGAACTGATAGAGGTACTCAAGGTACCCTCCGCCACACACCGTCAGGTGGCTTGCAGAGTATGGATGTAGATGTAGATGTAGATGTAGATGTAGATTAGTGAAGTCAGATCATGCACTGTTAAAGGTGATTTTTTCAAGGATAATTTATTAACACAGGAAGAAATTTCAGGTCCTTTTGCAGTTTGTAAGTGCAAAGTAAAGAATAATTGTTGTGTATGTAAGTGTGAGTAATGATAAAAATTATATTTCCTACTATATAAGATGTGTAAAACACTGAAGAGAGAGGAATGAGGCCCTTGAGAGATGTGACTACTCTATAAGATGTGTAAAACACTGAAGAGAGAGGAATGAGGCCCTTGAGAGATGCGAGATATGTTAAGGGACTCACGGAGAGATTCCATGGAGACATGTCTAGCTGTAGTGAGTTGTATTGCAAAAATTTCATGTGTGTCTGTTGTGTGTCTGTTGATGTGTGAGTGCAAAATTTAACTTACTATTTGGAAGGGAAGAATCAGGTGAACATCAGAACCAGAGAGCTAAAAACTGTAATTCACAGTCTCTGAACCTTGTGGTTCAAGCTGCCTAGCTAGGGTAGAGACCCAGGGGCCAAGTCATCCAGAGGTGGGGGTAATGTAGCATCACCACTATTTTTTGGATGCTACTGTGGGTACTAACATTTCAGACACAGCTACTGAAGGCAGCTGATGGGTGCTGAAGTGTTGGCATACTGGTTGCAGCAATGAGGCTGTTTATATGTCACAAACATAACTAGGCCAAGTACCACAAGGTTGGAATGCAGCAATAAGACAGAGCTCTTGCAGGATGAGCCAAGACAATCCACATCACAAGACCACAGATGTGTAGTCCCACAAGCAGCTGAAAACAGCACGTTGGAGCATCAGGTGGGCCATGAGCCATTATGAATAACAACTAATTTTAGCAGAGTGATCAGCAGCCCAGCAAAAACTTTTGGGATTAACGGACTATGCTAGGTGACTGAGTAATACGGGACAGCACACAGCTGCCACAAGCTTGGGCCTCCACCACCATGCCACTTGCTTCTGTAAGGTCCTCCTTCTTGGACTTGGTAGTTCTCCACTAATGAGCTTCCTCCTGGCCCACTTCCACAGTGGCCATACTCCTGCCTTGTAGGGCAGCAGAATGACACCGACTGGTACAGCTGCATACCTTTCCATGCTGATGCAAGCACCTAAATGCCATGCACTGTCACTCACAGAGGTAAGATCCACCCCCGGAGGCTGGTATTTCCTGCAAGTAACCCAGCAGTCTTCAGCACTTCTGGCTCCATCCATGAGTGGCTGTGTCACACTAATTGGGCACACACTGCTGCATAAGTTACTAGAGTCAGCATTCCTGGGTGCCAACATCGCAGTACAGTGTGCGTCAGTTAATTGCTACTGCATGCTGTCCTCACCACATGTTGTGGAGGCGTATAGTCACTGACACCACACTATGAGTGCAGTCACATGGGTGCTAGTAAAATGATTTGACTTTTGACGCTATTTGTCTAAGCTGTGGATGTCCTTCTCCTTTGCCATGACCCACCACCACAACCAAACCCCGCTCAGAATTTCCCTTACTCCTATGGGTGCAATTCAATGCAAATAGGCAAAAACACCTGTGACAACAAAAGATACTTTATGAATGAAATCAAAATGCATCTGGTGAAAACTGCTCTTTAATTGCAGTGAGGGTTGGGGTTGTTTGGGGAAGGAGACCAGACAGTGAGGTCATCAGTCTGATTGGTTTAGGCAAGGAAGGGGAAGGGGGTTGGCCATGCCCTTTCAAAGGAACGATCCTGGCATTTGACTGGAGTGATTTAGGGAAATCACGGAAAACCTAAATCAGGATGGCTGGATGCAGGATTGAACCGTCATCCTCCCAAATGCGAGTCCAGTGTCTAACCACTGTGCCACCTTGCTTGGTAATTGCAGTGAAATTCAGATGGACAAACTGACAATAATAATTGAATATACTTACAAGTTACTACACTTTTTCATCCTACCAAACTGTCTGCATCAACATTCTAGAATTTGGCACATATGTAAAAGTTGAACAAAAAGCCAAGAGTATAGAAAAAAATGAGTTTTCACAGTCATCAGAAAATAGAAGCATGTTGCTGTGAATTTATATTGCAGAATATTTCTGATAAATTTAATAGCCTGTAGGACCCAATGAAGCAGCTCTCAGCAATTTATGATAAATTTAGATTTATTGTTAACCTGGCTGTAACACAGGAAGTGTCAATTGAGTTTTAAATGTAGATTTCTTAAAAGATTCTGACTAAAAAGAAGATAGAAATGTTATTTAATTGTTAAATCTGATTTTAGTAGTGAATTTTCTAACTCTTTTACTGTAAGATAGCAGGGTGCTGAGTGATATTTTTTTCATGGGTATTATTTAGTCCAAAAAAGTTTTTCCCCATTATTAATGGACTATCAGACCATCCTGGATAACTAAAATAAACTAAAAATATATTTGAGATTTAATTAAAGTGCAGCTACTCATGGAAGTCCAGCATGGGCTGTAATTATTTTATGGCAGTGAAACTTGATAGATATGTTAATGTGTTGATACAGAACTAATTTACGCTGGAAAAAAAATTAATTCCAGTTGTTGCCACGAGGTGCAAATTTGGCATTGTATACTGTTTGTATGATGGTATGACATCCACAGTGTCAATTAATAAGCCATAAAGTGAGTGAACAGTATGGTTATCAAGAAGAAGGACCATCTGCTGCTAGTGACACTACAGGATGCAGTGAATACACAGAACTGCCAATTTCGGGCACTGTTAAAATGTATGTTGTGCACAAAGACCCTTGTACTCACTGTATGTGACTGTGTGGAGTGGATTCACAAGCACCTTTATTCCCAGTTCATTCTTCTGTGAAGAGAATCCACCCAGAGGGTCTGTCAGGTGTACCATACACATGTCTGCATGTTATTAAGACCTCACTGTACAGCCTGTGATTCCTGCTCTGGAAGAGAGCAACTGTGTGTAAAGCACTGTTTTAATGCAAAGTGGTGTAACACTCATTTTGCTGGCCCAGTGAAAGATCTGCTTTAAATAACCTTCTGCAAACATATTGCTTCAGAAGTAAGATCACCTGCAAGGTCACCTTATATGAACCCATGTGTCTTTTGACTCTGGAGATATCTAAAAGAATGTGTTCACCAGGGGCATGTTGTGTCTCTACCTTATCTGAACGCCAGTGTACAGGAACACATTGCTCAGATTTCACCAGAACTACTGCAAGCAACTGTTGATAATGATGTTTTATGGATGCAGTGCCTTGTCAATGCCTCTAGTGCTCATATTGAATAAATTGCATAAGCAATGGTTAATAATAAAATCAACATTATGTCTTTTCACTTGGACCTTTTCTGACTGCATCCCATTCCTAATCCATTACATGTGGAAATATTTCTATATGTCTTGTGCATTTACAGTGCTGGATTTGCACCTGTTGGTCAAAATTGGAACCAATTTCTTTCTAGCATAAATCAGTTTCTCATTAATGCATTAGAATATCTACAAGTTTTGCTGCCATATGGTAATTACAAACCATGCTGGACCTCAATGTGTAGCTTCACTTCGATTATAGCCACCTGGTAGCACTGTATAGTTTTGAGAATTTAATCATGTGAAACTCAATGTATTTAGAACACATTTGCAATAATATTTGAGAGTCAATTGTCTCAAAAATTGTCCATAATTTCCATTAAAATAAATAATATTATGAAAAAGGGAGTTGCTACTCACCATATAGTGAAGGTGCTGAGTCATAGATAAGCACAACAAAAAGACTGTCACAGATAAAGCTTTCAGCCCGTAAGGCCATCAAAAATAGACAACAGACACACACACACACACACACACACACACACACACACATATCATCCATTAAAATAAATAAATTATGGACAAGTAAAGAGATTAAAACATTTTATGAAAGGAAGAAGGAATGTATCGCTAGCACAGGGAATTTTTCTAGACACATTAAAATATCCAGTTGTTAAAGTTCTATATGAGAAAGATGAGAAGAAAAATCTAAATAATTTCTTTTTTTTCTAAAGTATTGGAAAATATAATGTACTCATGGTTACAACTAAAGTAGCAATAATTTACTTTGTACCTCACAATTTTCCTTCCAGGACAGAGATTGCCAACTATATGTTTACTCATAAATATTACAAGCCTTAAATAAAGAGATATCACTAGCTGATATTTTCTGTAATCTCTCCAAACCATCTAATACTACAGATCATAACACTCTTTAAAAAAAGCCTCAGTTTTATGGAATTAGTCATATCAGTAAATACTAATCTGTAAATAAAGTGTATTGCATGATGCCTCTGTGCACAACCAACCATTTACAAAATTGTTGTAGGATTACTGAGTCAGCTGGGTGCAGATGTTACATGGTCTGCACAACAAATGGGTAAAAGCTCTCAGAATGTAATATGCACCACACTTGCATTTGTGGAATATCGAGCTGACAGCTAATGCACCATGTAATGCTGGTGGGAGTCCATTGTACCACTGCAATAATGTCTTCCCTTTCCTGAATTGACTGGATGGTAATGTCTTGGAAACCATGGGAAATACAATGGCACCATGGGATTTGTCAAACAGGGAAATGTGCCTGGCATTCTGTCACAGCCAAATGAGCACTGCCACTACAACACCCATACACAAGTACAATGTCTGCGTACTCTGCATGGGTCAACATATGTGGCATGTTGTTGTTCACGGACACAGTGGACTTGCTCAATTAAATAACACTCAAGCACCACATGCACACAGAGTCACAACTTTTCAAAGGTCCCACCGATGACTGCACGCTGGGTACATTTGTAGCTGTTGCTCAGTGCAATACCATAGTGCTACTGTATGTTGGAAAACCCCCATACCTTTTGTAGCATGGATCAGTCACCTGTCCAATCATTACTCTGTCCACCACAGTGCCTACACTGCATTTTGATAAGTAATATTCACACTTGACTTCATATTCATTCATGGATATAAATAGTCTTCAACCTACTCCAGTTCTGTAATGATCGAAAATTGGACACATGTTTGTAGCAATTTTTTGATTGATTTTCACATGTAGAATCACCTCACAAATTATGTAAATGTTGCCCATTTAACATACATCAAGGAGAGTTAACCTACAGAATAATTAATCCAGTTAGACAGGCAGTAATAGAAGAAATTATTATCAAAGAATTAATAAATTTTTCTCTCCAAATGGAATCTCTATTAATTTCAGGAAAGCACTGTATGTTCATTTCTGTATAACATATCAAATATTATCAACAACTTCTATAGCCCAAGGGAAGTGTGGTAGCACCACTGTTATTTTGTTTATACATTAATGTTCTGGCCAACAGGGTAAGCAGCAACCTGTGACTGTTTGCTGATTATGCTGTGGTTTTTCAGAAGATGTCATCATTGGTGACTCTAGGAGTATAAAAGAAGACTTACACAAAATTTCTAGTTTGTGTGATAATTGGCAGCCAGTTCTAAATGTAAAAAAAATGTAAGTTAATGCTGATGAGTAGGAAAAATAAAACAGTAATGTTTCAATACAATGTTACTACTGCTTGACACAGTCTCGTCAATTAAATATTTCAGTGTGATATTGAAAAGCGATATGAAATGGAACGAGCATGTAAGAAACTTCCTGGCAGATTAAAACTGTGTGCCAGACCGAGAGGAGATGAGGTACTGGCAGAAGTAATGTTGTGAGGACGGGTCATGAGCCGTGCTTGGGTAGCTCAGATGGTAGAGCACTTGCCTGCGAAAGACACAGATTCTGAGTAAGAGTCTGGGTCCAGCACACAGTTTCAATCTGCCAGGAAGTTTCAAATCAGCACACACTCCGCTGCAGAGTGAAAATTTCATTCTGGAAGCATGTAAAGGTTGTAGTAGTGTTGTGACAGTGCCACAACATTTAACAGTGCCGCCACAACAGTACGCGCAAATGGCGATAGAGGCGCTCCACAACTCGGCTGAGCGCGGGAGTGCCACCTAGCTACGAACGGCGCCAGCCGCATGTCACAACATGGCAGTCGAATAAGAGATACTGAGTTGTTATCATGTAACCAGTTATTGTTTCTAAGTGAGTGTGTTTGAATATCCAAACAATTATTGGTGATTAAAGGTTATAACACTTTTTGGCGACGAGGATGGCATATTTTCACTGCGTTGTGGATTTGTGTGTTCGTGACGGGGCAGACATGGAACAGCTTATGCAAGCGCTCATTGAACAACAAACACAGCTGACGGCTGCTATTCAGGCACAACAAACACAGGTGACGGCTGCTATTCAGGCGTTGTCGATGTCGCTTACTCATCATCTGTCTTCCTCTTCTCCGCCTCCATTCCCTCCTTACGACGAGGCCGCTGAAGACTGGGAGGATTATGAGAAGTGTTTGCGGCAACACTTCTTGGCCTTTGGCGCTCCTATGTGTAAGTCGTTATTTCTATCTTGGATTTCCCCATGGATCTCTCAGCTGCTATCTCAGTTAGCCCCTCTGCGGGAACCTGCCTCTCTGTCCTTCCAAGAAATGTGTGACTTATTGTCTAACTACTACCGAAAAAACACCCATGTCATTGCCACCTGTGTGGCGTTCTATCGGTGTCGTAAACAGTGCCATCAATCTTACCGGGCTTGGGCGGCGGGACTACACGGTCTGAGTAGGAAATGTCAGTTCGTCGTTGACACTCATCATGAGTCTTATGCTGATTCAATGGTTAGGGATGCTATTCTATGGCTTGCTCCTGATAAAGAAGTTCGGCAATGTGCCCTACTACTGCCAAACCCATCGTTGTCGGAAGTTCTAATCATCGCTCAATCCTTTGAAGTGTCTCACGCTGCTGGCGCGCAAATAGACGAGTGGTGTGATGTAGGCGCTGTACAGTCAACTTTTGACACGGACAATTTGCCTGTTTCACAGGAGAACGAAGATGTGGCGGCAGTTCACTCACGTAAACAACATCACGTTGGGCCACAACGCTAGCAGCGAAAACAGCAACCACAGAAGCAGGTTCGTTCCGCACTTCCTTCTTGTCCACGTTTTTTCGTACAGCATGACAGGGCCACGTGTCCAAAACGTTGGACCACATGTAATTCATGTAGGAAAAAAGGCCACATTGCTTTTGCGTGTCAGTCCCCTAACGTTCCTGTCAACGAGGACGAGGCATCGGACATGGATGTTAACTGTGTGCTTTCTCAAACAAATAAGTTGTTTGTTACTGTTCGTGTTCTGGATAAAGACATTCGCATGCAAGTGGACACTGGCTCTGCAGTAACTCTCATTAATTCTCACACGTATTTGGAGTTGGGCTCCCCTCCCTTGTCTCCAGTTACACGAAATCTGAGAACTTATAATAAACAGAAATTTCCTATCATTGGCCAGTTTGATGCTTCCACTGCCTACAAGTCTGTTGTTAGGCCCCTCACGTTTTATGTGGTGGATCATGCGGGCACTGAAAACCTGTTCGGTTATGATGCTTTCCAGTTGTTCGGGTTCTCCATTGATGATGATGTGCACCTCATATCTGAGGATATTCCGTATCAACAGCTGGATGGATTGTGTTCTGAATTTTCGTCCGTGTTCTCTGCTGGTCTGGGTCATGCCAAGGATTTTAAAGCCCACATTACTCTTAAACCTACAGCTCACCCAAAGTTTTTCTGGGCACACCCTATTCTGGTGGCGTTGCATGCACCTGTCAAGGTTGTGATAGACAGGTTAACAGCTTCAGGGATTCTCCTTCCTGTTAGCTCCAGCGAATGGGCATGGCCAATCGTGGTGGTTTCTAAACCAAATGAGAGTCTGCGATTGCATGGTGATTTTAAAGCCACCGTCAATGCTCAGAGCCTCATTGACACTTATCCTCTTCCCCGTCCTGAGGAGTTATTTACCAAGCTCGATGGGGGCCAGTTCTTTTCCAAACTTGAATTATCGGAGGCGTAACATCAGTTGCCGTTGGATGCTTCTTCCAAGGAATTTCTCGTCACCAACATCCTTGTGGGTTGTATCAGTACCAGCGGTTACCATTTGGCATCGCTAGCGCGCTGGCCATTTTTCAGCGGTTTTTGGAACAGCTCACGGCTTCCGTTCCTGGCTGCATAAACTATCTGGATGACATTGTTGTCACGGGGGCCTCCACTGAGGAGCACCTTCACAATTTGCGTTCACTGTTTCAGGTTTTGCATTCGGCTGGGTTGAGGTTCAATCTGGACAAGTCACAGTTCTTCCAACCCTCCATTGTGTATCTTGGTTTCCACTTGTCCCCTGAGGGTATACGTCCTATACATCAGCACGTTGCGGCCATTAACGCTCTACCCCGGCCATCTACGGTCAAAGAACTTCAGGCATTTCTAGGCAAGATTGCTTATTATCACAAATTCATTCCATCCGCGGCAGCGGTAGCTCATCCTCTGCATCAGCTGTTATGCAAATACGTCCCTTTCTGTTGGTCCAACGAGTGTGAGCAGGCTTTTGTCCACCTGAAGGCTCATTTGCAGTCGGTGCCTTGTCTTGCCACATTCCATCCGGGTCAGCACTTGGTTCTGGTGACTGACGCGTCACAGTATGGCCTAGGGGCTGTTCTCACCCATCGGTATGAGGATGGGTCGGAACGACCCATTGACTATGCTTCCAAGACCCTCAATGATGCGCAACAGCATTACTCTCAAATTAAAAAGGGGGCGCTCGCTATCATTTATGCTCTAAAAAAGTTCAGCGTTTTTTTGTATGGTTCTAAGTTTCACCTCATCACCGCCCACAAGCCGCTGGTCTCTCTGTTCAGCCCATCGGCATCGCTTCCGGATAAGGCAGCTCACCGCCTGCAACGTTGGGCCTTATACTTGTCTCATTTTCACTATGAGATTCACTATCGCCCGATGGCCCAGCATCCCAATGCTGACGCATTGTCGCGATTGCCGATGGGCCCCGACCCGGTTTTCGATCGTGATGAACTACTCTGTTTCCACATTGATGAGGAAGAACATCATGCGGTCAAGGGTTTTACACTTACAGGTTCACAGGTCACGTTGGCTACTGTGCGGGACCCGGTCCTGCGTCAGGTGATTGGTTTTGTTCAATGGGGTTGGCCGGACAGGACCAAGGGCCAAGCATTGGATCCCCTTCACAACTACCATGCCTTGCGCCTTTGTCTGTTTGTGATGGTGTTGTTCTTTTGGCCATGGATGGTGCATCTCCACGGGTCATGGTGCCAGCCCCTCTTCACAAAGATGTTCTCAAACTGTTGCATGAAGGCCATTGGGGTATTTCTCGGACTAAGTCCCTGGCCCGCAGGCATGTTTATTGGCCCGTTATTGATTCGGACATTGCCCACATGGTTGCTGTGTGTGGTCAGTGTGCTCAACAACTGGCTGCACCTCGTACAATGCCCTCTCCGTGGCCTGATCCGGCACAGCCATGGGAACGGGTGCACGCTGACTTTGCCGGCCCCTTCCTTAGTACTTATTGGCTACTGTTGATTGACGCATTCTCAAAGTTTCCGTTTGTTGTTCGATGTCCGTCGCCGACCACTGCGGCGACGACGCTGGCTTTGTCCAAAATCTTTGCGCTAGAAGGTCTTCCATCCACGATCATCATGGACAATGGCCCTCAGTTCTCTTCGCAGGCCTTCCATGATTTTTGTACTGGACGAGGGATTCATCATGTTACAGCACCGCCCTTCCATCCACAATCGAATGGGGAGGTCGAGCACCTTGTCTGCACTTTAAAAAGCCAGATGAAAAAATTCCTTAGTGATTTTTCCACAGATGATGCTCTGCTGCAATTTCTGAGTTCTTATAGCTTCACGCCTCTGGGTGATCGCAGCCCTGCTGAACTCTTGCATGGCCTCCAACCGCGCACTCTACTACACCTGCTTCACCCTGTCAGGCCTTGTGCTGTGTCCCCTAGTGTGGGAAAATACTCGGTGGGCGCCGACGTGTGGACACGAGGGTATGGATCTCGCCCTAAATGGATTCCAGGGGTGGTCAAGGCTTTTCGCGGCTACGGGCTTTGTGAAATACGTACGGACGGCGGCATGGTTGTTTGCCATTACAACCAGATGCGCCCACGAGTGGTGGCCATGCTGGTGCCACAGCCCCTTCCTTTGCCTCCACCAGCCCGTGAAGCCAGTCCTGTTGCTGCTGACGATCTACCGTATGTGTTGATGCAGCCGACGTCGCTACCGCTTCCGAGTATGCCGGAACCGGCCCCAGTCGCGACGCCGCCTTCTCCGGGACCCATCTCGCTGGAGCACACCCCCAGGTCCACGACACCTATGGATGCTGCTCCGAAGCTTTCACCCACCATCTCATCCAGGAGGCACGTTCCACGCATGAGCTTCCGTCCTGGACATATTCGACCATACTCTCGTGTCTCTCCGCGGGATCTTCTCGGGGCCTCACGAGAGGCCATGGATGTCTCCGCACTGTCCATGTCTCCAAGGAAGTGAGTGTTTTTTTCAAGGGGGGAAAAGTGTTGTGACAGTGCCATGACATTTAACAGTGCCGCCACGACAGTATGCGCAAACGGCGATAGAGGCGCTCCGCAGCTCGGCTGAGCGCGGGAGCGCCACCTAGCTACGAACGGCGCCGGCCACATGTCATGGCATGGCAGTCGAGTAAGAGATACTGAGTTGTTATCATGTAACCAGCTATTGTTTCTAAGTGAGTATGTTTGAATATCCATGCAATTATTGGTGATTAAAGGTTATAACAAGTAGAGATGATGATTTGTAATAATGGCTCATAGGGAGAATTTTAGGAAAATGTGATTCATCTGTAAAGGAGACCACATATAGGACTCTATTTTGAGCCATTTTTGAGTACTGTTCAAGTGTTTGGGACCTGCACCAGGTCAGATCAGTGGAAGACATCAAATCAATTCAGAGGCATGCTGCTTGATTTGTCACCAGTTCATTTGAATAACATGCTAGTGTTATAGAGATTCTTTGGAAAGTCAAATGGGAATCCCTGGAAGGAAAGTGACATTCTTTTTGATAAATGCTATTGAGAACATTTAAATAATCTGCATTTGAACTGACTGCAGAATGACTCTACTGCTGCCGTTGTACCATTTGCATAGGGACCACAAAGATAAGATAAGAGAAATTAAAGCTTGTACGGAGACTTATAAGAGTTTTTTTTCTTTGATCTATTTGTGATTGTAACTGGAAAGGAATTACTAGTAGCATTACAGTGTACTCTCTGCCATGCACCATACAGTGGCTTGCAGAGTATATAGGTAGATGTAGATATGAACAGGAATTAATGAATAAGGTAAAAGGCTCTGAATGTTTGAGTAGGAGAAGGTGGAGTACAGTGTTAATTGGTGCACAGTGTAACACTTGCATTTGTGTGTAAGTTATCATGTTAGAAGCCTTGTGGTGAACCTATTTATGACTGTCATTTGTTGGCATTTCAACCAGTTTACATTGGATGCAAGTACATTGCAAGGCATCCCAGATATGCTCAATAATCTTCATGTCTGGGGAGTTTGGTGGCCAGCAGAAGTGTTTAAGCTCAGAAGAGTGTTCCTGGAGCCACTCTATAGTAATTCTGAATGTGTGGGCTGTCGCACTGTCCTGTTGGAATTGCCCAAGTCCATCAGAATGCACAATGGACATGAATGGATGCAGGTGATCAGACAGGATGCTTACTTACATGTCACATGTCACCTGTCAGAGTCATATCTAGACATATCAGGGGTCCATATCACTCCAACTGTACGTGCCCCACACCATTACAGAGCCTCCACCAGCTTGAAGAGTCCCCTGCTGACATGCAGGGTCCATGGATTCGTGGGGTTGTCTCCATACCCGTACATGTCCATCCGCTTGATATAATTTGAAACAAGACTTGTCTGACTAGGCAATATGTTTCCAATCATCCACAGTCCAATGTCAATGTTTATTGGCCTAGGCAAGGCATAAAGCTTTGTGTCATGCAGTCATCAAGGGTACACATGTGGTCCTTTGGCTCTGAAACCCCATATTGATGATGTTTCTTTGAATGGTTTGCACACTGACACTTATTGACGGCCCAGCATTGAAATCTGCAGCAATTTTCAGAAGGATTGCACTTCTGTCACATTGAATGATTCTCTTTGGTTGTCATTTGTCCCATTCTTGCAGGGTCTTTTACTGGCCGCAGTGATGTTGGAGATTTGATGTTTTACCAGATTCCTGACATTCACAGTACACTCGTGAAATGGTCATACGGGAAAATCTACCTCAGAGATGCTGTGTCCCATCACTCGTGTACTGACTATAACATCACATTCAAACTAACTTAAATCGTGATAACCTGCCATTGTAGCAGCAGTAACTGATCTAACAACTGTGCCAGACACCTGTCTTAAATAGGTGTTGCCGACTGCAGAGCCATATTCTTCCTCTTCACATATCTCTGTATTTGAATACACATGCCTATACCAGTTTCTTTGGCACTCCAATGTATTGAAATTATTCTTATCAAATTGAACATATCCATACCCACTGGTATAATACATTTCTTATAATATTATTGGCTCGATTGCATTATAATGTGAAGAAGGTATATAGTAGCAAAATATGTTTACTTTATTGTAAAATTTGTGTTTCACTTGTAACACGGGTAGTTACAAATATTAATATGTTAATTTTTGTTAAATTTGAGCTACTATACTATTCAAAATTCCTTGTGTGCCTAAAAGAAAACCATGCACACAAGGAAGTCATGAATCTGTAACCCACAGACCAATTTCTTCCATGTATTTTTGATAGACATTGTGGAAATAAACTATGGAACATAAAACTAACTAATAAAAATGACACATATATGTCACTGTAAATCTTCTTTCTGATCTTAATTCTTGTGCAGGTTCATATACTGACTTGAAAGTCATCAATCAATGCATGCAAGTAGATGCAGAATTTCTTGTTCCATAAAGCAGCTGAGCTGGTAACACACCAACACTTATTGGTGAAAGTATGATCATTTGGGTATCAAACGAAATTTGTGACTGTATTGAGTATCTTTTCATAGGGAGGATGCTTTATTTGTTTATTTAGTACTTCTAATCCTACATGTATAAAAATATACAAGGATATTGGACATGGTTAACTCTTTACAAAATAAAATACAATTTGTATTGCGTCCCTAAGTACTAGATACTTGAGTAGTTTAGCAAAGAATCACGTATACAACAAACATTAGAAACAACATGCGAAGTAGAATATTCATAATGCATATTTATTTCTGTTGTTTGGTTTCTAGGTACTCTGTCAGACTGTAAAAGTAATGATCAATTAAATATGCCTTTAGTTCAGCCTTAAAGCTACTGAGTTTACTTACTGGTTTAATATGGTTAGGCAGATTATTCTAAATTTTTATCCCAATATGTAGAGTGCCTTTTTGATTAAATGATGTTCTCACCTGTTTCGCATGAAGATCAGATTTTTGTCTTGTATTGTATGCATATACATCTTAATTTTTAATAAGATATCTGAGTGTCTATCAATATATTGTTTTATGAAACCTGGTAAAAATGCAAGGAAGAATTGATGTCTTTTTCAATATGGGTCTGCATGATTTCCTATTGTTTACCCTTCAATAATTCTTAATATTCTCTTTTGCACCCTGAAAAGTTTAATGTTTGTTGTTGCATTGCCCCAGAATATTATGCCATATTTAATTACAGAATGCACATAGGAATAGTATACATTTAACAGGCTGGCTTTGCTGCAGCAACATTTTAAGATCCTTATCATGTAGTAGGTTTTGCTTAGTTTTCTTTGCAGATTTTCAGTATGAACCTCCCATTATGTGTTGTTCTGGAGCCAGAGTCCCAGAAATTTTGTGCTGTCAACACCTCCAAGAACTCTGTCTCTTAGTTCTATTTGTATGTTTGGGTGGTGCCTTCCTTTTAGATTGTAGAAGTTCAGTGCTGTCTTTTCTTTGTTTATAATTAGCTTTTTATAGCCGAACCACTGTTCTACGCTGTTCATTGTTTGGATAGGAGAGTTCTTCTTCTGTTTTCCCACTAATAAGGAAGCTTATATCATCTGCAAATTGGAGGAGAAACAGAATGGGTCGTAATACCAATCCTTGAGGGATGCCATATTTCACTTTTTCATATCCTGAATAGTAGTAGCTGATTTTGTTATGGACAGTATATTGCACTTCAACCACTTGTTTGTGGCCACATGACTCATTGGATATACCTCTAATTCCTAATTGGTCAAGGGGGGAATCATTAGCAGGCAACTTTAGTGGTACCCAAGGATGTATTTGGACTCCTTTTGTCATTTTGTACGTTAATTAACTCACATATAGTATTAATAGCGGCCTCCCACTGCCAGTCCCCTGCCACAGGGGACCAAGATTCAAGACCTGCCCAACCCACCCACCCAGCACCATCTACTCCATTCCTGTCACAGGCTTATCCTACATCATCAGAGGCCAGGCCACCTTTGAAAGCAGCCATGTTATATACCATCTCTGCCTGCAACCACTGCACAGCATTTTACATTGATTTGACAACCAACCAGCTATCAACTAGAATGAATGGCCACTGCCATACTGTTGCCAAAATGAAGGTGGACCACCCAGTGATACAACATGCAGCAGATCACAACACATGAGATTTCGATGGCTCCTTTACAACCTGTGCCATCTGGATCCTCAACACATCCACCCACCACCAGCTTTTCTGAGCTGCGCAGATCAGAGGTATCATTACAGCACATCCTTCACTCCACCCCCCCCCCACCCCCCCATCCCCCCAATGTGTGTGTGTGTGTGTGTGTGTGTGTGTGTGTGTGTGTGTGTGTGTGTACAAGCTTGATAAAGGAATTTCATTTCAATAGCTAGCAAAGCTCAGTACCTTATGACTGCGTACCTATCAACAATGCAGCACTTCTGTGAGTCATCTCCTTTGTTCCTAAATAATTCATATTAGTAACCTCAGATGTTTTGCAGATGATGCACTTACCTACACCAAGTAACATCTGAAGAAAGCAGCATCAATGGTCAATCATGTCTTCATAAGATTTCAAAGTGGTGCAAAGACTGTCAAATTGTTTTGAATATTTATAAATTTAAAAATGTGTACTTCACTATATGGAATAATATATTATCACCTATAAGATTATTAAGCCACAATTTGACTCAGTTGACACATATAAATACCTGGGTGTTACAATTTGTAGGGATATGAAACACAATGATCACATGGAGTCAATCATAGGAAAGGTAGGTGACAGAGTTTGGTTCACGGGGCAGAGTACTAGGAACATGTAGTCAGCATACAAAGAAGACTGCTTAAAAATCGCTTGCACATACCAGCTTAGAAACTGTTCAAGTATGTGGGACCCATATGAAACAGGATTATGAGGGTATACTGAACATGTACAAAGAAGGTGGTTAAAAGTTTGTTTAGCTCACAGAAGCTCATCATGGAAATGTTAAAAAATTTGAATTAGCTGACCCTTGAAGGTATACTCCAGTTATCACATGAAAGTCTGCTTACAAAGTTTCAAGACCCAATATTAAATGAAAAATCTATCGATATTCTTCAGCCCTCTATGTGTCTCTCTTGTAGGGATCATCTGGGTTACTTGTTCTACTTTTAGGCATGTTATTGTTTGGTGGTGGTAGCTCCTGATGCAGCTTTTTAAAAAATATTCTTTTGTTCATGGATGTGTTAGGGTTTTAAATTCTTTAAACACATTCCTACATGATTCTGTTTGTCTAATTCATTTCAGGACTTATACACTTTTCTGCTGGCATTTAAAGGAAAGGTAACAACTCACTGTATAACTGAGATGTAGTGTCATTGAAAGGCACATAAACAAGAATGAGAATGTTTCCAGCTTTGAGATGAATTGTTTGGGGTAAGTTGGGGGAGAAATGTAGTGGGGAGCAGGAGGGAGTGTTTTTGAATGTATGATTAATGTCTTTGAGGATGATGTTGCAGGAACACACAATATGAATGTAGAACCAGTGAACTCATTGTGGCTACAGACTGTAAAAGCAATCATATCATACACGAGCTTCGTTTTAATGTGCATAAGCATTTTACGTAAGGATGACAGCAACCAGCTGTCCACACCAGTGAAATGCCATTGCCTAATTGTTGCCAAGAATATACTTCACCAACAAGGGCAAAACATGCTCAATTTCAATGACTGCTTCAAAACTTTGCCGTTTCAATCCTTCAACACCAGTTTCTTTGACTTCCATAGATGTGAAGTGTTATAGCAACATATTGTTTGATCCCATAATCCTCCTGGCCACAGTCTCCACCAGCCCCTGCTCCACACCTACCTCACGCAAACTCACATCTGAATAATGTGCTGGAAAATCGATTCATAGTGATTTGTTTTAAGGATGTTAATATTGGTAACAGCTTTGATACATTTAGATCCTTTCACAATGTTCAGAGCTTTGCGCTTGTTTCATGTTACTGTATTCCTATAGTGAAAAGGCTTAGCTCTGATGATGACATGTTTAGCCTACATGTTGCAAGATTTTGAAAGTCTAACATGTGCTGATGCAAAATATTTTGGAGTTCCACTTGATGATGACCGGAAGCCCAAAATTGCAATAGTGAAGTGAAATAAATAGTCTTCTGCAGTCAACAGTGAAGATGATGTCTTTAACAGAAAAGGCCAAAAATTTTTTGTAACATTTTTAACAAATGTTTTATGTCCCCAGCTAGCACTATAATTCTAGATGCAGATCCGCACACCTCTCTCCTGTTTTATGGTGACAACGAGAAGCGTACAACATATTTTTCAACACATGGAATATCTGAAGTGTCTAAATAGTTTACTAATGAAGGCATAAAAGTAAATACCACAAAATCAAAGTTACTGGAGTTCAAATCAGGCAACTCATACCATAGGTATGTAGGAGATATTTGTGTTGTACAGAAACAACGAAGACTGTAAATGTTCTGGTCTGCACCTGAATGACACTCTTCAGTGGGAAAACCATGTTAACTATGTAAGCAGAAAAATAAGCAGCACATTGTATATGATTTTCTAACTGTCCAAAGTTGTATGTAATAAAACAGTATACTATAGAAAAATTTTCTCATATTTAAGTTATGGGATAGAGATACAGGAGTGTGTCAGTAATGTGCACTCAAACAGAGTACTAGTGCCACAACAGGGAGCTGTTAGGCTGCAACATGGTCTGGGATACAGGGAAACCTGTCTCGATGGCCTTATCAAAAATGAATATCTCACTATGCTTTTTTTAAGCCATCAGGGTGGCACACCTAAATGCTGTGATGTACATAACCACAACCCAAGAAATAATAAAAGTAACAGACGTAGTTCATATATCAGTGACTCAATGTGATACAAAAAGTTGCCACAATCAATAAAAGTATTTACTAGGAATTCATTTAAAACAAAATTAAAAACTTTTATTAGAAATAAATGTATGTATTCACTGGAAAAAATCTAAGGTATATACATTATGTATTAACATTTGTAGTTAAATATCTATTAAACCTTTGTACATAGGTATGGTATGTACTACACCTTTGTAACAACATGACATTTGCAAAAGACGCCATTTGATGACCACACATAAAAATAAATATAAATAAAAAATTAAATATAAAATGTCTGCATGACATGATATGTACCTCACAAACAGGATCAGTGTTCTAGTATAAGTCACGAATACATTCTGCAAGCACCCTCTTTTCACTTCTAACTCTCGTATCTCAATATCCTGCCAGTTAAAACCTGTCAGTTGTTTTCAACAACTAGACTTATGTGTTCATTGCATTTCATATCTCTAAACTGTATCATTCTTAGGTAGTTGCGTGACATAGCAGAGATTAGTTGTGATCCATCAGCCATATAGTTCAATGGTACTGCATTTTGAACTTTCTAAAGTGTGCAAGTTTACAGTAATCTCCATTAAGATGTAGTTGTTACTCTCATATTTGGTCAAGTTATACCTGTATATTGATACAATTTTTTTATTGAACTTTCTCATTGTGTGTGTGTGTATTGTGTATTGAAACCGGGAACCTAGAAACAATGGAGAGGCTTTGTCCAACCACCCCACCACTGCCCCCCTCCCCCCTCTTCCCTTCCCACGGGAATGTCTCATACCACTCGAGTGTAACCCCAAATGTTTCTGTGGTAGAGTAATGACAGCGTACACATATGTGGAGACAGTGTTTGTGCAGCATTCACCGACACAGGTAACTGAGGTGGAATAAGGAGAACCCGCCCACATTCACCGAGGCAGCTGGAAAACTGCCTTAAAAACCATCCACAGGCTGGCCAGCACACCAGACCTCAACACAAATCCCCCAGGGGGATTTGTGCCAGGGACCAGCATGCTTTCCTGCTCAGGAAGCAGTGTGTTAGACCGCACAGCTAGCCAGAACTTTCTCATTACTTTCTGAGTCATTAACATGGGCAATAATATTACTTCTGTGTTTGTAGATAATTCTTCATCTGGGATAATGTGTAGCAGTATCTTAACTTATTCTGTGATACGTTACACTGATGACACATTTTAGCTCTGTATCAACAACATAATTATTTCTTCATTTCTATTATATAGTCCAGAAAAAACATAACATTTCCTGTGTAAGTTGCTAAGGAATCTCTGTTTGCAGAAACAAAATCTTTATTCTGATAAAGCTCAAATTCCATTGAGAGGAACATGGCAACCACATCTCTAAAGAGATATTTCAGTTATAATACCTCATGTGAAAATTAAGAGATGTAGTGAGCAGTGATTGCTTGTGAGTGGCAGATTTTAGACTTCTGTACTCACAAAATTTACTATGGCTTGCTTTTATGTGGGCATTCTTATCACATCATTAAAATTTAAAAATGTGCTGCACATGAGTTTTCTAAGATCACATGGAGTACAGTTGCTTATCTGCCAGTGAACAATGAACTAGTGACAGTGAGAGGCTCTGTGTTTTCTAGTAGTTTGTGTTCATATTATTTTACAAGTTTTTTAGCACAAATCCTTGTATAAAATACAGCAGGGCTCATTTGTTATTATTGTTTTCATTCTTTGTAGCTTGCAGTTTCTGTATTGTTGCTCAGCATTGACTGCGGCACCACAGTCATGTGGTTTTGTGTATAGTAACATAAGCATCTATACTCCCATCTGCTTGTCTGCCAGTGTGTAGTGAACTAGTGTCAATGAGTAGCTCAGTGTTTTCTAGTCGCTTGCCTTTTTTTTTTCTTTTTTTTATGTGCTTGGTAGTGTCCAGCCTTGTCTAAATGACAACATGGGTATCATTATGAGTACATCTGGGAAGTGGTTGTCTATAACATTCCATGTACATAAATAAGCTGATGGATGCAGAGAGCTGTAATCTGGACTGTTTTCTGATGACTTTGCAGTATATGGGAAATTATTGTCACTGACTGACAGCAGGAGGTACAGGATGATTTAGATAGAATTTATATTTGGTGTGATGAATACCTGCTTGCACTAAATGTAGAAAAATGTAAATTAATGTGAGTGGGAAAAACAACTCTATAATGTTCAAAGACAGTATTAGTGGTGTGCTGCTTGACACAGTTGCATTGATTAAACATCTCAGCATAATGTTGCAATGCAATATGAAATGGAATGAGCATGCAAGGAAATGCAAATGATCAGCTTCAGTTTACTGGGAGATTTTAAGAATGTTTAGTGGATGTATACAGGAGACCTTGTATAGAACACTGGTGCAACCCATTACCCATTCTTGAGTACTGCTTGAGGTTTTGAGACCATCACCAGGTCAGATTAAAGGAAGACATGTGCTGCTAGATTTGTCACCAGTAGGTTTAATCAACCCTTGGGTATTATGGAAATGCCTCATGGACTCAAATGGCTATTCCTGGAGGGAGACGATGATGTTTTTGTGAAACACTGTTGACAGAATTTAGAAAACAGACATTTATTACTGAGTGCAGAGTTATTCTACTGTCACCAATATTCATTTCAAGTGAACACCATGAAGACAAGATAAGAGAAATTAGAGTTTGTGCAGATGCATTCAGACAGTAATTTCTCCTTCAGCAAAATACTCAACTATAAACAAAATTTGGACTTTGAATCCTCTTTATTGATGTCACTTACATTAAAGGAAACTGTCACTTTTTTAATTATTTTGTACGTACATTCAGCGTGTTAATTATTCAGTGGCTTAAAGAGGTATTACATACCTCTTAAGATGTTCCCACTGTCCTCCATAAAATTATATAGGTATTCTAACTCCACTGTAACTTTTTTATCACTAAAAGGAATGCCATAAACTGATCTGCAACTTTGTCTTTTCCAGAGGTAGCAGCAGTTTTAGTCCGTTGGGCATCACCAAACACCACCAAACTTCAAGCAGTGGCCAATCTGCCAAGCCAATACACAGTTCATCTGCAGCACTGCTGTCTTGGCCAAGTTCATCAACTCTGGGACACTCTGACATCAGTCTTCACTATCAGGAACCATCAGAGGAATGTAGCACATGCATGGCGAGTGCTGCAAATGTTGTAACAACTGACAACATCAATAAGTACACTGCAACTGAATCTCAAAGGTTATGGTCACAGGCATCAGAGTCTTCATTAGAACATTGCTCTACTACCAAGAAAAACTTTCACTCTTCCATCCCTTCTAATTTTGAAGGAATAGGTGACATAATTTTCAGCAAAAAGTTGGCTCCAAGTCACCTCCCAAAAATCAAAAGCTGTCCAAGATTAATTCCAGTAAGAAGACAAAGTTCTTCAGAAGGTTCAAAAAAGAAAGGTGTTCGTTGGAAACCTATGCTAGATAAAGATGGATCAAAAACAGGATCTAATCCCAGAAGAAGAACTGTGGATACAGTTCCTAACATCTCTGAAATATATAGTTACTCGAGCAGTTGTCAAGATAGTGAATCAAAGATGGATTCCAGCTTTGATTTGGTCTGCAAACATTGCAAACATTGTACATTTTGCCAAAGGAAACTTATTCATTCATCAAATGAGCTAAGAGGATTTAATTTACTTCAAGGCAGTGGGGATAATTATTTCAGAAAAATGACAAAAAGTACACCAAATCTATTAGTGACAACCAAATGTATTGCAAGCCAAGATGATCAAGGGTTTCAGTTACTGCCAAATGAAATAAAAGAGATAGGGCAATCTTCTATTAGAAACTCTGTCACTAAATGTATGGGTGTTCCAAGTATTATCAAAACAACTCATGACATTTCAGAATGTAAAAATATAGACACTACCGCTAATCAGAATCATGTATTTTGTTCAGGTTTCCTTCGGAGAATTTCAGATTTTGAAGGAAAGTATAGAAATGGAAAATCATTTCTAGTGAACAGAAAGTGTTACAGTTTGCCAGATGTTACATTGTATTCAAGAAATAGTGAATTATTTTCAGATATCAGAGAGAATGATAAAATAAAATCTTCTGTCGAAACTGGAACTACTTCAGCTCCAGAAAGTCAAAGTTGTCATTTTTTGTTTTCATCTTTGTTGCAACTCCACAGTAATGAGATAAAATGCCCCACAGTAGGACATAATAATAGTGAATCTTGCCTCCATAAAAGTGTGTCTGAATCTGATTGTGATATCAGGCCAGCTGCTAAAGACTGTAGTGTCAGTAGAAGAGATAGTGCAGCTTCTTCATTTGTAGTTTCTGAAGATTCAGAATCCTGGAGATCAGCTGACTGGTCAGTTCTATTAAAAGATTTCAAATCTAGTCAGAGTTCTCTACCACAATATACGAGCAGCTTCTTGGGAAGAGAAGCAACAAACATTTCCTTGGAAGAAGTGGTTATTGATAAGTCACATGAGGAGATTCCAGGAGATACATAACAATGATTAAATAATGTTAAAATATTTTTTTACTTATGTACACTTTGTACATGGCTTTTTACTTCAAGACTCTCAGACATCCATTCAATGTTTACAGCAGTCATTGTAAGTTACATCCTGTAGTTTTGGGAGTTCTACTACTTGTACATTCTACTTGTCCAAACTGTTTGGGCAGGACAAGCAAAAGAGATCAAGACTGATAACATGTTGAAGAAATTGTACGTTGGATAATCTTTCTGTGCTAATTTCCTCTGTGAACATTTTTGTGCTTTGTGATAGTAAATGTAATTTAAATATTTACCTGGCACACAAACATGATATTTTATAGCATATTACTTCCAGAATCTCTTAAGTTTGATTGGGTACACAACAATAAAATTTTACTAATTAGACATATAACACCATCTCAGAGAATGTATTCTTACATTGTTGTAACTGGTATTTTTATGGTACATTGCCAATGAGCTAATGCAAATTAACACCATATCTATTGCAAACTGTAACAGGTAGGCAATAGAAATTGAAGTAGACTACAAAATGAAATTCCTCAATTTGTGGAAAAAGGACTTCTCTTTCCAGTGTGTGTGTGTGTGTGTGTGTGTGTGTGTATATATATATATATATATATATATATATATATATATATATATATATATATATATATATATATATATATGTGTGTGTGTGTGTGTGTGTGTGGTCTAGGAATGTTCCAGTTGCATACCATGCAGAATTGTGAATTGGTATTTACAATCAGTTGCAAATAAAAGTATTTTCAGTAGTATGGATTTACTGTTATGTGATTTCCTTCACAATAATTTTCATGTATTGAAAGAAACATTACAGAACACTTTTATCACAAGGAAATGAAGTTTGCATTTATGTGTCTACTTTACTCTCCAGAAAGTATGTTCACCCTATCAAAATGAAAATGCTACCAGTTTATCTCTTGTATACCTCTCTCTCTTTTTTAAAGTTAATCAAGATACAAAAAAAGTATGGCATCATTTAATGCCATTCCTTCTAATTTTTAAAATAACTGTTTGTTATTCGACAGTATTTGAACTATGTGTGATTGTTAAGCTATTTTAAGAGTGATTATCTGATTTATGCATGTTACAAAAAATACTATTACACAATTGCTATGTCTGAAAGATTTCCAGGTATGCACACACTGATCAACTAGAACATTATGACTGTCTACCAAACAGCCAGTATGTCCATCTTTGCCATGGATAACAACAGCAACACATCATGGCATCAAAGCAGTGAGGCCTTGGTAGGTCACTGGAGGGATTGGCACCACATCTGCACATACAAGTCACCTAATTCCCATAAATTTCAGGGAAGAGGGCCATGAATTCTGATGCTACGTTCAATCATATCCCAGATGTGTTCGAACAGGTTCAGATCTGGCAAGCTGAGATGCTAGCACATCAATTGGAACTCACCACTGTTTTCACCTTACCACTCCATCAGATTCATGGCCTTGTGATATGTTGCATTATCTTGTTGAAAAATGCTCCTACTGTTGGGAAACGTGATGGTCATGAATGAGTGTACCTGGTCTACAACCAGTATGCGATACTCCTTGGCCATCATGGTGCCTTGCAGAAGCTCCACTGGACCCATGGATACCCATGTCAATGTTCTCCAGAGCATAATGGAGCCGCCATAGCTTTTCTCATCCTGCACTACAAGTGTCAAGGTGCCGTTCCCTTGGAAGGTGACAGATTCACACCCTCCCATTGGCATGATGAAGAAGGTACTGGGATTCATCAGACCATGCAAGACTCTGCCACTGCACCAACATCCAGTGCCAACAGTCATGTGCCCACTTCAGTCATAGTTCCTAATTTTATAGTGTTAACATTGCCACATGCATGGGTTGTCGGCTGCGGAGGCTCATCGTTAGGAGTGTGCAGTGCACTGTGCATTCAGACACACTTTTACTCTGCCCAGCATTAAAATGTGATGTTTGTTCCACCACAATTTGTCACCTGTCTTGTTTTACCAGTCTGCCCAACCTACAATGTCCAACATCTGTAATGAGGGGTGACCACACAACCCTATGACATTTGGACAAGGTTTCACCTTAGTATCGTGACATGTTAAAGACATTCACCACAATGCTCTTCGAAGACCTGACAAGTCATGCAGTTTCTGAAATGCTTGTGCTGAGACTCCGGGCCATGACACTCTGCCCTCAGTAAAACTCAGATAGATCACGCATCTTTCGTATCCACACATGGACAGCACGCTCACTGATACTACTTGCACCATGCATGTGTCTAATTAGCAGTCATTCCTTGCCAGGTGATGCTGCTGTCACCTGGATAGGTTTATATTGATAGTAGGTCAGCGGTCATAATGTTCTGGCTGATCAGTATATATCTCTACAATAATCATCATTATTCCTAATGTGGCAATGACAGAATTCCACAGCATGGAAAAGAAAAATAATCAAATTCAGGAAATTTGTAGGTGATTTTCAGCTGTTAATGACTTAAATTGATTTACCATAACTAAAATATAAATCTGCAGATATAGCCACACAACAGGCTTCTACATGAGAGTAATATACTTTTTGTTGCATATAGTGTGTGAAAAATAAATAGTGATCTGGGGGGAAAAAATGTAAATCAGCTGTAGACATCAGAAAAAGAAAAATATTTTGAACGTTAAATGTTGAGTATATTTTATCTTATAGACATTTACATTTTTTTCAATTTCAATAATTTTGAGTAGTTCACAGCCTGCCTAATGTTTATGAGGCATTTCATATACTGCATACAATATTCCAAATTTAAAGGCTAAGTGTAATGAGGGACAGATTTACATCTATGTTCATACAATATTTGGCTGTTTAACCAAGTTAGTATCTACCTAGCAGCTGAAGAATTTTAGCTATTGAACTTATTGTTAAAGCACGCTGTTTTAGTAAGAAAATAAAGTAAAAGCATCATCTGGTGAACTTGGAAAACATAAATCTGTCAGAAATCAATAAGTTATCTTTGAATGGTTTTAATGAGCATTTTGGCAGAGTAAATGATGTCTGCAAGAACAAAATTATCACAGCCTACTGGGAATTGAATAAGTGTTTGATTAAGTCAACACACAAACATTCTGTTATTCAATATTCCACACTGTTATGACCTGCCACATGGATAAACACAGAAATTAATGCAGCAAATGCTCAGTTAGAGAAAATATGTAAGCATTTCAGTAAAATTAGTGTGACAGATGTAAACTGTACTGGTCACAAATTTTACATTTAAATGGTGTTAACAATCTTTTTAGGATGAAGATGCTAAACACATTGTAAAATAGCAACAGCATAGATTTAATTCACACAGGTTTAAGTGACAACTTACAAATGACAGACATAATTAAATACAATAACCACGTCACAAGGAACTTATTCCCATTGAAAATAAAAAGCCGAGAGCCTTGTTTTAGGTAACTACCTGTGGCACTACTAGAAATAAACCGACGGCCATGCATCAAAAATATCCAACAATAAAGGACAGGCCAATAGCTCCATGTTTTGCAAAACATTGGCTTCAGGAACAGAAAGTCTCTCTTAGTAATTTATGGAACTATATACTAGCATCATACTTTTGTGGGTCAGTTTACAGATATGGTGATAACTATATATATCTCTGCAAAAATGGTTAACAAGTATGGTAAAGAATTGAGTTGATCTAGTAAAATTAAGTACTGATGAATACTTTAAATTTGGATCCACAGATACAGTAATAAACAGTACATGATTTATAAACATCAATATTTATCAATTACCTGATATTAGTAGAGTATAATTACTGAGAGAGTGAGGTGAGCAGATATGGTGGTAAACAAAAAATAATAATTCTGTGTAGCTGTTTTAATATTAACTGCCATATGAAATCAAAACTGAAAGATGAAGGTCAATCACTACTAATTTTCCACAACTTACTTAATACAGTCAATGCCCACATTATAGGCACTGTTAATTGTGCTTTATCTATAGATTATATTATACAAATGTACATAACAGAGTAAAAGTAGATGAAAATAATCTGTCTGATCTCAAAGAACAAAAATATCCATAAAGCAAAACCAGGGAACCTCACTATTAAGTATCAACAACTGAATGAGAATAATATAAGTAACTTTAAATAAAATCTTTTAACATTATATTGAATAAAAAGACTCAGTAAACTTAAATAGACTACTTAAGTTTCAAATAGTACTACTGGGAATACAAAAAAAGAAGAAAAAAAATAGAGAGAGAGAATCTACGGGAAAGTAATAAAATGAACAAAGAAACTGGCTATTGAAAATGCCATTAGCAAATCAGGAAACAAGATTAAAACATTGAGTCAGACCACAAATTCAGAAACAGGACAGGTAAATAGTAAAAACAATAATCCCAAAGAAATCATATGGAAACATGTTCTACAAAGTATTTCAGAAGCAGTAGCATATTCATTTAATAATTACTGCATAAATGTTTATAAAAATCTTACAAGTACCTTCTCACCTCTTGCAACTAATGCTATGTAAATCGTAAGCTATAAAGTTATAAATTATAAATTCTATCTACATCTACATCCACATCATACGCTACAATCCACTAATGGTGTGTGGTAGAGGATACTTCTGGCACCACTAACTGATCCCCCCTTCCCTGTTCCATTCACAAATGGCACATGGGAAGAATGATTGTCAGTAAGTCCACGTATTAACTCTAATTTCTCACATTTTCTCATCATCGGCATTTTATGAGATGTAGAGGAAACAAATTTACTTAATAGTTATTTTTTAAATATTGTAGAAAGCACAGGAACAAAGAATTCAAGAGAAAAATCATAGCAATATGTTGAAAAAGTAAACTAAAGCTCCTCCTGAACAGGCTATGAAGGCCCAATGGTACCAACCGGCCACTGTGTCATCCTCAGCCCATAGTCATCACTGGATGTGCATATGGAGGGGAATGTAGTTAGTGTTATACAGCTAGAGAAGGCCGAAATGCACGCTATAAGCTCACGCAGGAAGGCGTGAGGTCTGAAACAGGATACATAATGAATGCTATAAAGAAAAGTACGTAGCTTCTGGAATACTTAACTTTAATCCATCATTTGTATACATCGTTCTTGATGAGACATGCTTCATACGATAACTATCAATTGCTATGGCGCCTTGCTAGGTCGTAGCCATTGACTTAGCTGAAGGCTATTCTAACTATCTTCCCTGCAAATAAACGAGGCTTCGTCAGTGTTGCATCGCTAGCTAAGTCATCCGTACAACTGGGGCGAGTGCTAGTAAGTCTCTCTAGACCTGCCGTGTGGCGGCGCTCGGTCTGCAATTACTGACAGTGGCGACATGCGGGTCCATCATATACTACCGGACTGCGGCCGATTTAAAAGCTACCACCTAGCAAGTGAGGTGTCTGGCGGTGACACCACAGTTAGTATACCGCTCTCCCAGCCATATGTCCGTTTCTGAGACTGAAGTTAAAGTTCAGAAAAATTCCAGTAGGTCATGTTAGGAGTTAGGTAGTTTTGTTTACATTATCATGTTTCTCAAGGATATAGTCCATCACAGAAGCATATTAAAACATTATTTTAATTATATATAAACATATTTTTGTATACTGAAAGTTCACCATGTTTTCACGCTGCACTTGGATCTCTTGTGCACCTGCACTTGAACCCCTTGCCTTCTGACTGTAGGTCAATAATGAAATTATTTTGAAAGTAGAAAATCACTTATTTTTATTTTTAAGAATTAAAAATTGGTATTACAAAAAAATAAAGTTCAGTCAAGAAACATACAATCTAAAAGGCAGAACAAAATAATAATTTTCATTTTCATTCATCCTCTTCATTTCCATGAACATTGTCCAGACCTTCATCTTCTTCATCTCTATCACTTTGTTCTGCCTTTTCATCACACTGATTTGCTGCTTAGGCTTGAGGCTGAGTAGCTACATTTTTTAACTCCAAATGAAAGGGATGATTGATGGGTGGTACACACTGGAGCAGCTCAATCAGGTCTTTTACTTTTTGTGATTTTAATGTAGGCTTTGTTGTTGTTGGTTGTGGAGTTGGGAGCTTTGCAGGTAGTCTTCCAGTGGCGTTTTGTTTCAGGCTATGTTGACTGTATGGCTCTAGGTATCCTGCTGAATACTTGTAGTGTAGTGTAGCATGCCTGGAGTACTCTTCTTAAATTTAAGAAATTGCATTATTCTGGTGTCTTTTACCTTTTCGGGGAAAAAATTGTTCAGGGCATCAATATCAACAAAGTTACATTTTAGTTACAATAAACTTCCGTTTGCTGATACTACTAGGTTCACCCAGTCATCCAGAACGTACAGGTCTCTGTTGTTTTCTTTTCTTTTTATTTTTATTTTTGATCTCTATGTGCCCAAAGTCTCGGTCACATTCATTGTACAAGTGGCCTTGTACAAAGCAATGCTGAGTGACTGTCTCAATGATTGTGTTTCTTACTACATACAACCAAAATTTATAGATCAAGTGGCTCTTGTTCTAACCTCTACAATTGTCAGCAAATATCTCAGTGTGTTTGATGTAGCTAGGTAGGGTCTTAATGTGTTGTAGAAGGAAACTCAATATTTCCTGACACCCCCTGTTGGCTCGACGCTCATGCCACATGTACATGTTTCCAGCACTGTCTTTGAGATTATGGACATTTAAGTTATATGGTCACAGTTGTCACATATAATACGCTTTGGAGTTTTTAACTGCAGCCATTGGCATCATTCTTCGAAGGTCAAAACAGATTGATGCTGTATCTTTTGCCTTGTTTTTGGTGCTATTTCCTTTTAATTCTTTTATAGCTTCAGCCTTTCTTAAGTGCAATTCTTTTTGTTTCGTTGCCAACTTTTTTTCTTCTTCTGTGCCATGCAACATTTTTATTTGGAACCTATCACAAGTGACACAGATATCTGTCTGAGGCCTGTGAAAACCCAAATTAAACTTTGTGTTGAAAATTTTCCATAGAAGCTTTCTTTCTCAGGCATGATTCCTCTTTCCTCATGTGACTCTTTGTACAGCTTGTACATAATTGTTAGGTTCAAGTCTGAATTAAGGAATATTTTGTTGACAGTTGTTACTTAGAGAAGCTACTAATGTGTTCTTCAATAACTGCCACTCTTTCTGCTGAAATTTTGTTTGCAGGTTCAATTTTACCTCTTTTGTCTCGCAGAGCCACACCTGATGGGTTTTCTTTCTTTTTTAGAATAATATTTCTTACTTTTTTGTTTGATACATCAAGGGTTCTCAAAAAAATCTCTGCAAACTCTGTTGCCATTACGGTTGTATGTGATGAAATAGCATATAGTTGTAGGTAAACAACAAGAACTCTCTCAGATACAGATTTATTAGCACTTCGCTTCTACACAGATACCAGTCTGGAGGCTAACTGCCGTTAGCGGCCAACATCTTCCCCAAAGTCCTCTCCTCAAAGATAGCACACTTATACACTGAACAAATATCGGTATTTATGGTTCTCTACACCACATAGCCCCCCCCCCTCCCCCCCCCCCCCCCCATAGTATGGAGTACCTCCCTGTGAATGGGAGGGTGAGAAGTTAGGAAGGTAACATACAGTTCTTCCACATCAGGCGGAAGCGGTCGACTGGTAGGAGACCAGGGGGTGAAACCCAGTACGTCGACGGCGAAGTCAGCAAGCGACGCCGGTGGCTGAAGACGACGTCCCGTCCTGGAGTGAAGGTGTAGCACTTCGTCAGCAGGCAGGCGGAGAATCACCTTGCCAGAAGGCCTAACAAAGGCACATAAATTGCCATATGCAGCACTTGTGCTCAATTCAAAGCGGTTCACTGCACGAGTTTCTGCACTTCCTTCCTCAACATCATCACACGTGAGTACCACACACACCGTATCACCATCTACGACAACAGATAATTTATGTATGTCATCAGGGTGTACATGTGTTGTGAATTCTTGGGTGGCACCTGTACGAGCAATGGTAGGGAGGCAGGGAGGTGTGGGAAAGCCATGGCAGGGGGAAGCATCTGCGAAGGGGGGGGTGGCAGGACCACTGGACTGCGCAGGCGACAACCTCGGGCGATCAGCTGACGGATGAGGGAGCATGACTGAAGGCGACGAGGAGCCAGCATGGATTGAACGGCGTGACAAAGAGCTGTCGCATGAAGATGGTAACACAATGGTAGAATCCGAGTGGTTGGCAGTTCGATTGCAAGGGCTATGAGGAATGAAACCTCGAAAAGATTGGCCACTCGAATTAGATGAACGCGGAGAAGGACCCGTGCTCGGCAGAGAAGCAAGTTGTGGAGAATCAATACCCAAATGTATGGTATGAGAAGATGGATGGCCGCTCGAAGCAGGAGTGGGAGAAATAGGGGCAGAATCAGGGAGGCTTACCTGAGGCTCAATGAAAGCTGGTTTCACTCGGTTGAGGGAGATCGTGGTTACAGAGTCTTTTATGAGAAGATCCATGTTATTCTTGGAGCGTTTGACGACCTTGTAAGGACCTGTGTAGGGCGACTGAAGTGGGGCTTTGATTGAGTCATCTCTGAGAAACACGTACTCACAAGAGTCTAGCGTGTGCGGTACGTACATGTGCGGAGGTGTATTAGTAGCCGGAGGTGGCGGCTGAATTTTGCTGCAGTGCAAGAGCACTCGCTCAAGAAGTGAAAGGAGTTCAGAGGGCCATGGAAGTGGGGTGGGAGTGACTAATTCTCCAGGCAAAACCCGATGTTGGCCATACGCAAACTCGGCTACGGAACATTTGAGGTCTTCCTTGAAAGTCGCAGGAAGGCCAAGAAGCATGAAGGGCAGTGCTTCTGTCCATAGTGAGTCATGGCAATGCAAGGCAGACTTTAAGGTGTGATGCCATTGCTCAACAAGCCCACTGCTTTGTGGGTGGTATGCGGAAGTATGAATTTTGACAATACCACACATTTTACATAAGTCGGAGAAAACTGAAGACTCGAATTGTCGTCCCTGGTCAGTGGTGAGGTAAACAGGTGAGTCAAATCTAGAGATCCACGAATCTAAGAATGCTCGACTTACTGTCTCAGAGGTAATGTTCAGAATAGGCACAGCCTCAGCCCACTGAGTCATCCTGTCAGTAGCTGTAAACAAGTAACGGAAACCCTCGGAGGGGGGCAAAGGGCCTACGAGGTCCACATGAACATGGTGAAACCAGCCTGGCGGTTGGGCAAAACAGCCAAAAGGTGGGGAAGTGTGCCTCGAAACTTTGTTCTGTTGACACAACACACATGCCCTGGCCCAAGACTGACAGTCGCGGCGCATGTCTCTCCAGATAAACCGTTCAGATACCAGATGGTTGGAAGCTTTGACACCGGGGTGTGCTAATGTGTGTAATTTGTCAAAGACCTGGCATGGAAGGGGGTTAGGAATGAATGGCCGCAATGTACCAGTCGATTCATCACACCAAACTAAGTCAGATATGCCAGGGAAAGTAGAGCGTACCGGTTGGAGAGAGGAGCTGTGGTCCGGAATTAACTGCATGGTATGGGGGTCTGCCGATTGCAACCGAGGTAGGTCTGTTAAGTCAATTAAGGTTGTGACAGCACCAACACACGAGAGAAAATCAGCACCCACATTGTCCACTCCTAGGATGTAGCGAGTATCATTTGTAAATTGCAAGATGTAATCAATGTGATGAAAGCATCGTGGGGGTGGATCAGCCGCAGGATTTTTTATGGCAGGAACCAACAGCTTGTGATCAGTGAGCACATAGAAATCTTGTCCCTCAACAGCAGTTCTGAAGTGTCTTATGGCCTCGTAAACTGCAAGTAATTCTCTGTCGAATGCTGAGTACTTCTTCTGCACGTTGTTTAGCTTTTTTGAGAAAAACTGCAGGGGGTCATAACATCATTGTATGTCTGACTCAGTACTTCGCCGACAGCATTATCACTAGCGTCAGTAGTGATAAACATTTTGGTGTCTGTGCATGGGTGAGCAATAGTGGCAGCGAAGGCCAACAGCTGTTTGAGTTCGTTAAATGCCTTGTCCATGTCTGGTGTCCATGGGACCTGGCGGGTGTCAGAAGTTTGTGGGCCAGCTAGAGCATCTGTGAGAGGAGCCTGCACCGCAGAAGCGGCTGGCGAATGTTTACGGTAATAATTAACTGTTCTGATGAACCTGCGTAATTCCCTATAGGTCTGGGGGTGTGGCATCTCAAGAACAGGCTTGATCTTGTCCTGCGGTGGTGTTAGAACATCCGATGACACAACATAACTTAGGAATGTGATGGATGACTGGTGCAATTGAGTCTTTTTATTGTTCAGTTCAATACCAGCGGCTGCTAAAATATCTGTCATGACTTGAACACTCTCCTCACTCTGATCCAAAGTAGAAGCAAAAACCAATATGTTGTCCATGTATATGAAACAAAAGTCTAGATGGGATAATGTTTGATTGATGAAACGCAGCCACGTTTGGGGGGCGTTTTTCAACCCAAATGGCATAAATTTGTATTGAAACAGCTCAAAGGGAGTGGTTACGGCAGTCTTTTCAATATCCTCTGGAGCCATAGGAATCTGATGAAATGAGTGCTTACAGTCCAAAACAGAGAAGTACTATGCACCTGCGAGCACATGATTGAAGTCCGCAATGTGTGCGACCAGGTATTTATCAATGATGGTGCGGGCATTTAAATGTCTATAGTCTCTGACCATACGCCAAGTACCATCTTTCTTTTGGTCAAACAGGGTAGGACTAGCCCAGCAACCAGAAGAAGGTTCAATTATTCCCTTTTGTAATATATAATCTAATTGTTCTTTTGCAATTTTCATAAATTCTGACTTGAGGCAGCATGGGCGTTGCCATATGGGCGGCCCATTGGTTAAACGCAACCATTGAACTGTGCCATTAGTGACTACTTCAATACGTGGCATGGCATCATAGTCAGATGTCCGTGAAGCGGAGCAGGCAGTGGCAGATGGGCAAAGCTGTGGTGCTGAGGGCACGGAAGTACGTGTGTGCCAACCTCTCGTACACTTCGAAAGGTAACACGCATGTTAACATGGGCGAGGTTGGTATACTGATTCTTGGTAGCGGGCCGTGCCGCTACGAGCGCTGTAGCCAAGAGTGGGCGTGGCCAAACAGCAGATGGCCGTAGTTCATTGCCACGAGCTTGGGAAGTTAATTGTCCTTTCGGAACGCGAGGAACATGAGCACTTGGGCACACACTGTCATTGCAAGACGGGGTGCTGACACAGTTTACAGAGTTCACAACATTGTCATTAACGTGTGTGGGCATGGAAACACCAGATTGGCATGGACTGACCTTGTCTGTAGCCAACGAGTCGTCTGCTTGTAGTGTTACGAGGCGTTGTTGTGTGGAGGCCAACTCATGGTGTATGTTGCGGAGATGCAGCAGCATTTCCATACGTTCCATCTGCAACTTCAAAGACTTGGCACACTCCACTAGCCACTTGTTTGTCCAAGATTGCAGCTCTAAGGATAGGTTTAAACACTTCTTAGCACAGCACACATGTTTGGTGTTAGCCGAACTGTCACTCGGCGGAGCGAAAGGAATATGTTTGTTTAGTGGGGTGTAAAACACAGTATTTTGCAAAAAATCTAGTGACAACTGATAGTGCTTGAGGAAATCAATTCCGAGAATAGGTTCTTCAATTGTTGACACTAAAAACGTCCACTCCAGCTTGCACTAGGGCGAAAGTTTCACTGTATACAGAGTAGAACCCGAACACTGTAGGGTAGACAAGTTCACAGCACGAAGTACTGTTTTGTGTGGTTGCACTTCATCGGTTGCTAAGCAAACCAGCAGCAAAGAGACGTCTGCGCCAGTGTCTACCAGAAAACGTACACCTGATTGTAAATCGTGAACATAGACTCGACCACACTTACTGCTGTTGTCTGAAATGGAATGCAACGTTGGATGGTACCCATTGTTTACATCGCAGGATGTGGCACTGCAGCCTACCTGTGGTTGGAGTTTGGGTAAGAACACGGTGACTGGCATTTGCGAGCTTGCTCCCCGAATCTTGTGTGGAAGAAACAGTAAGGTTGGGCAGGCCTGTGCTCCTGTTGGTAGTTGCTAGGTGATGGAGTATGTGCCCAGAGTCTTCCACAGGGGCCGATGCACTGTCGTTGCGGGGAGTTGAAGGTGCAGGCAGGGCGGCTAGTTCAACAAACTTGTTATTAGCAGCACCAGACAAGGGTGTGGTGTCAGAAAGCTTCTTAGTGCAGTAACGTCCAGAATGCAGTGCACGCAGCTCACGTTGCCTGGGGGAGTATGTTCTGTCGGTGGCATATAAAAATTCATTTACTGGCCTATCTTCATACGCAGAGATTGCAGTCTGGACAGGCAAAGGCAGCTTTTCTGTCCAGATTTCTGTGAGTGTGTCATCAGGCATAACTTGCTCATCGACGAGAAGAAGGATGCACCGCCACAGCTGGAAGAGAGACCTGTCGCCGAGATGCTCTTCGTAGATGAGCTGTCGCACCTTTTCTTTCCTGGTGTTCGAGACGCACTCCAGTATGGGCTGTTTCGCCACAGCATACTTCCCTCCTAGGGGGGGGGGGGGGGGGTGCTTTGACTAGATCATAAATTAAATCGAAGTGGTGTGAAGATGGTTCATGAGGCAGGCAAAGCGTGCGGCGTTGTCCAAAGCACAGACATTGAATGTTTGCTAAACCAGGTTAAACCAGAACTCCGGGTGAGTGGGTTTGAAGTCTGGTAGATTCGGCACTGCAGTCACTGCAGAGGTGCACCTATTTCTTCGGACGGAAGTAGAGCATGCAGAAGATAGCGAGTCTGAATTATTGGCGTCCTGTAATGCGGGTATCGCGAAATTCACTTGACGCAGGGGGGCGGCTGAGAAGCGACGGACGCTCGAACAGTGTGAGGATCGTAGTCAAAATGTTCATTCTCATTGATGTGGTAGCTCAGAGAGAAGCCACAAGTACTTAAGTACACCGGTGAATGTCCGTTATGCACACTGTATTCACTCGACCGTGAGTGGTGGGGCTGGTTGTAGATGTCTGGGTAGTTACTGTCCAGCACAGAATTGTTGACTTGATTAGAAGCAACACAAGGATCCCACACATGTCCACTAGGATGCACACGCGTTGTGATATTTGCTGTTTGACGAGCATTGAGCACCTGCTGACTAGCCGGCGCGGAAGGCTACACACGTGGCGGGAACTGATTTGAGTTTGAATTTACTACTGGATTTTCCAAAGTAGCAAAACTTCGCTTGATGCCATGAACTGTATTGAATTGTGTGTTCAACACAGAAGTAGGAATGTTCTGAACAACACTCTGTGGAGAACACGTGGAAAAGTCTAGGCTGGCAAAGCCAGAGTCCGCGACCGTTGGCGGTTGGAAGAAACTGGCGGCACTCGATGAATTCCACTGCATGTTCGGGCTGAAGGATTCCGAAGAGTCTTGCGGCATGTCCACTACGATGGCAGGAGTGCTGGAGAGATGTTGCTGAAATTCGGGCGACGGTGAGTGCTGAAAGGCCATTGTCTGAAGCTGAACAACGGCCCTCGCGATCGCGAAGAAACCCGACATGGTAGGCATGTAAATAACCTTCGGGTGGTAACTCGGATGCATATTACACAAAAAAACAGGGTCACCAGTGAGGGAATAGGATATAGTTGTAGGTAAACAACTAGAATTCTCTCAGATACAGATTTATTAGCACTTTGCTTCTACACAGATACCAGTCCGGAGGCTAACTGCCTTTAGTGGCCAACACCCTCCCTAAAGCCCTCTCCTCAAAGATAGCACACTTATACACTGAACAAATATTGATATTTATGGTGCTCTACACCTCATATGTAAATAGCATGTCTTTTCTACTTACAGCTAATTCTTTTCATCCTTCTATAGGCTTCAATTCTACAGCATTGTGTATGTAGTCCATTTGTAGTTCCCAATCGGCTAGGTTCCAATATGCTTCAAATATGACTTTGCTTTTTTCTTGTGGAATATTTTCATTGTACTTAAAATGACACTTATAGTTGTACTCACAGAACTCCTTAGATGCACGATATTTCGATTTGTGGTCACGATAAGACTTGTCGGAGTTTCATAACTTCTTAATTTTTTCTCACTTCCAGAGTCATGCTCTCCAAACTCATTTTTTTCCAGGCTGCATTGGTGGTGCTATTGCATTGTCCGGTAAATCCTTGATAATTCCCCCAGCCTCTTCATCTTCTGGTAGTCCAACTAAAAAGGAAAATAGAAGGATAGAAAAGTGAGTTACATTTAGAGTAAGCAGTCTGGTTTAAGTTAGGCAGGGAGTTACATTAGGTTAGAATAGGAATATGAATAAAGCAAAACATGCTGGTAAAGTAAAACATGTTTTTGTTGTGAATTTTTCATACCAAAGGCCTATAAAGCAATATTAACCTCTCAGTATCGGGGTACCACTTTCATCGCTTTCACTTGTAGTTTCATCATCACTTCTGGTAACAAAATTGGGATCTGCATCCTGTCATGTCCATCTCCAAACAAAGCAGCATCTAAGAAATTCAAACTATATTAACAGAAGAGTTTTTTAAATATTTTTTAGTCAGCAAAAAAAACAAATATCTAGAAAGGTTACTAACCTGACTCAGATGAATCTTCACATTTGTCACTCATATTGCAATGAACTTTTAACTTTTGATGTTTTAAACAATTCTCTTTCAGTTTAAAAAACAATGAACTGGTTCAAAACAATGAAAAATCATAGTTTTAATGTAAACACCAAAATGCACTTTAAAAACAACTGTTAAATTTCAATAACACTCATAAATTTGACTAAAAACGTGTGAGACTAATGCGCATTACCTATCAACAACAAAACAATTTGCTCCTTTATCTTGGTGGTGCAGGGATCCAAATGACAACTTGGACCCCTAGCACTCCAAATGACTAACTACTATCCTGAGTTGATTTAGGGGAACCATGCTAGGTAGCAGCACCTGTCAAGATATGAGCTTGGATCTCTTTTCCAGTCAACAGATATGATTTTTTACTATCCATTTCTGCACTTAACTCCATTCTGACAAAAATGTCATTTGGGCCCCTTGGCTTCTAGGCACCACATATGTAAATGATATACAATACAATATACAACAAGCAGAAGCAGTTCTTCTTGCAGATGACACATATATTGTAATCAGTCTGAGCATACAAACAGAAACAGGAGAAATGGTCAACATAGTTCTTAAAAGTATCATTGACTGGTTTTCTGTAAATGGTCTCACCCTCAATTTTAAAACAAGACAACATATTCAGTTCTGCATGGCTGGGGGTACTATACCACTGATAGGTGTAGCATATGATATGGAAATAATAAATAGGGTGGAAACTTCAAAATTCTTTGGTGTCTGTATAGATGAGAATTTAAATTGGAATAAGCATGTTTTGGAATTCCTAAAATAACTTAGTTCTGTCACATTTGCACTTAGAATCATTGCAGATCTTGAGGAAAGACAAATCAGTAAGCTGATGTATTTTGCCTGTTTTGATTCAATAGTGTCATACGGAATAATGTTCTAGTATAAATCATCTTTAAGAAAAGTCTTCCTTGTGCAAAAACATGTTGTAAGGAGTATATGTGGTGGTCACCCATGATTGTCTTGCAGACAGCTGCTTTTTGGAGTTGGGCGTTCTGACTACTGCTTCACAGTATATTTATTGATTCATATCATTTGTTGTAAATAATTCACCACAGTTCGAAAGGAACAATGATGTACATAATTACAATGTCAGAGGGAAAAATGACGTTGATTACTCCACATTGATGTTGTCTTCAGCACAAAATGGTGTGCACAGTGCTGCAACAAAAGTGTTTGAACATTTAACCAGTGATGTAAAATGTATGACAGATGGTTAAGTAAAATTTGAAAACAAATTGAGATAGTTTCTCCTTGACAACTCCTCCTATTCTGTAAAAGAATTTCCAGTATTGTGATGCATAAAAGGTGGTAGGTAAGACTTACTAACTCAAAACATCTGTACATCTTTCTCTATTTGGAAAAAAAGCTTAGCAATGTACAGGATGTAACCATATATGCAAATCGATTTGCAATATGAATGTAAAGTGACTCATTCTACATCACTGTGATTCATCATGCAAAACGACTCATGGAACATGAAACTAACTAACTGGCTTTGTGAGAGGAAGTAGTATGTTGTCCAAATCTTCCTGGAAAGTGCTTGTTCATAATTTCAATAGCAAACCTCTCTTGCACTGGCCAAACCATCCAGTGACAAAATGTGCCATCCTTTGTTGGACCTTGTGTATCTCTTCTATCATTCCTATCTGATAAGGATTCTAGACAATGAACAATACAAATGAACTGTTCAAACAAATGCCTTCCTTCATGAATGAGTTACATCTCCTTAAGATTCTTCCTTTGACTCTCTGTTTGGCATCTACTTTTCCTTCTATTTGTTTTATGTGGTCATTTCACTTAATGTTCATCTGGATAGTTACTCCTGAATACTTTCCCACAATTTGTCATCAATAGCAAGATGGTGCAGTAGTGGACTTTTCCATATGTATGCACAATATGTTACATTTATTTACATTCAGCGTCAACTTCCAAAGTCTGTACCATTCATCAATCCTTTGTAGGTCATTCTGCAAACTGATACTTTCTTCTGGTATTGTTACTTTCTTATAGAAAACTGCATCATCTACAAAAGGTCTTAAAGAGGTTCTGATGCTTTCTACTACATCATTTATACACATTGTAAACAGTAACTGTCCTAACACACTTCTTTGTCATATTATACTCCTTTTCTTTCCTTTTTAGTAATTAATGGATCTGAGTGAGTATGATGAACATTATGCTCATAACTAATTATCCAATAAAATAAAAAAGTAATTTAGATGGTGTTTGTCTTTCTATATCTTGCAATAAATTGTTCAAAAGAGAAAAGATGCTCACTAATAAATTCCACTTATATATTTCTAAATAATGAGGCAGAAGTAAATAGCATAATAAATAGGTTGCAAAATACTAAAATCTGAGACATGTGTGGTATTTATCATACATTAAATAAACTGGCATCTACCTTTATTGCTAAGCCATTGATCAACAAGACTAACAAATCCATGACAGAAGGAATGTTTCCTGCTAATCTAAAAATTGCAGGGATATTGTTACTATTCAAAACGCTAATCAAAATGAATCTGAAAACCACAGACCAATGAGAATTTTATCAGTGATAGTGAAAGTCTTTGAATATATAGTGTACACAAAACAAATACAGTTTTTTACAGCTCACAGCATAACATCTAGAAGTCAACATGGATTAAAAAAAATAAATCCACAAGAACTTGTTGGTATGTACTAAAAGCACTTAACTGGGAAGAGACAACAATTTGGGCATTCTGTGACCTGTAAACAGCTTTTGATTTAATAATTTGTGAGATTTTTATGGAAAAGCTACAGTTAAGTGGTTCTAGAAGTCATGCATACCAACTGATTAAATCTTATTTCAGAGACAGGTTGTGACGAAGCAAAAGGGGATCATGTTACATCCCCTCTTGTTTTGCTATCTGCCTCCTTAAATTCATTTTTTCATTTTTGACTAATTATCATTAACATATGTAAGTATAATCTACATTTTCATAAAAGAGAAAGGTTGGCATTCAGTTTTAAAGAATATAAAACCAGATCTAATTTTGTGCTTAGTTCTGTGTATGTCATCAATTTCCTAATTTATTTTGACTATTCCTATTTAATACCTTTTGTTATAGGGTGAAAGCAGTAATTGTTTTGTAGCTTAAATTCTATTGTTGACTTATAAACAAATATAAATTCTGTCATAATGATAAACATTTGGAAAAAGAATAACTACAATTCTTAAAGTATTTATTTGGCTGTATTCGGAAACATTTCAGCAAAGGCAGCTCTTAATTAATTCCATACTAATTACCAGTTTTGTCAAAAGTTTCATTTGTATAACAATGATAAACATTTGGAAAAGAATAACTACAATTCTTAAAGTATTTATTTGGCTCTATTCAAAAACATTTTAGCAAAGCCAGCTCTTAATTAATTCCATAGTAATTACCAGTTTTGTCAAAAGTTTCATTTGTATAACTATGATAAATATTTGGAAAAGAATAACTATGATTCTTAAAGTATTTATTTGGCTCTATTCAAAAACATTTTAGCAAAGCCAGCTCTTAATTCATTCCAAAGTAATTACCAGTTTTGTCAAAAGTATTGTTTGTATAAGTATATATCTGTTCATTTCATTATTTAAACAATGAATTCGGCTTAACCCTCATGGTAGAAGAAATTGTTAAAAAGAATCAATTTTGTTATGTATTCATTTAATTTACTGAGTATCGTTTTAATTATAATTTATGTAAATTGAACATTATAGAATGTGTAGTTTCAGTACCTATTGTTGTGATGATATATAAAGGCCCAATTTTTGGTCCCGAGACAGTCAGTCCATGGCCGAGTTTCAGACGAGGAACCTATATTGGTTAGATCAATAACAATGCATCAACTTAAAGTGCAATACATATAGGCCATAAAACAATTACAGTGTCTGTTCAATACATACCATATTATTCTGCAAGAACTGAGAACTGGGTGGTTAGGTTTTTGCTGCTCATAGACATTCAACAGCAAACTACTGTAGCAGTATGCTTGAGCCGTGTGTTGGCTCTCAACATATATCGCGCTGTTAAGATTGTTCCGAGTCCTTCCATTCCATCATTAATTGATTCTTTCATATTTATCGTTATGCTGGGTATGATTCTGTTGAGATTCCCCTCTGGCGGTGTGTCTGGTCTTATCGATCTTCAAGCTGTTGCTTCCTGTTAGTCTTATGTAAGATAATAAGATCTTTGGGGGGGATGGCCGGTTGGTTGCCTAGCAGTGACGAGTCGGTCGGTCGGTTTTTAAAATCGGGAATTAGAGAATATCGTACGATAAGACCATGGCATGGCGTGGCGGTGGAGAGTTGGCTGTTGTTCCAAGAAGCCGCGTGGTCTATCCTGACGGCGCAAGACGTGTGCGATGAGTTAACGGGACAAGGCTGTAAGCACTTGCTGTGAACACCCAGGGGCCATGGCTGTGGTTCTGAGTGACTACTTGGTGGGAGCAGCAACGGGTGTCTTTAAATTGTCCATCCGGAGGTGGGAATGATGGACTAGTAATTCGCCTAACCTGAGGAGTCTTATTTCACCACCATGGGTGCAGAGAAGACGAGGGCTCTGGTGACAGAGCGCGTGGCTGCGTGACTGTGCCCAGTTGGGTACACTGGCGATGTGGACATGGTCGGGTGTGAGGAACCTTTGCATCGGAGTTCACCTGCTGCTTCTCTGATAAACTGCAAGTTAAGTTGGTTAGAGGTTTAGATGTTAATTGAAGAATTTTGGTTTGTGAAACCAGCATCTTTTCTGCCTTGTGGCCTCCTGCATTTGGGTTTCCTGTCCCTGTTGCTGGTGTATTTATAGACAGTGATCTTTTTCGCTTCTTATTAGTACTGCTCAGTAGGAAGTGTATTTTTGGGCAGGTATTATTGTTTTAGATTATATTTTCTGCCTTGTGGCCTCCTGCGTTTGGATTTCCTGTCCCTGTTGATGGTGCAATTATAGATAGTGATCTTTTGACTTCTGTCTGGGAGGAAGTGTATTTTTGGGCAGGGATTATGGTTCCTGATTTGATTCCTCCTCCTCCCCTGGCCTCACGTGAGGTCAATGTGATTGCTGAATGTGAGGCGTTGTGGGCCCGTTAGTCCGCTTCTAGCCTGAGCATCCTTTGGGAGACAATTGTGGCTGCCCTTACACCTGTTCGGTTAATTATTTCTATCCTAGGACATTTTTGTGGCAGGACATGGTATTAAAGTTGTTAGTTATTGTAAAATGTTAAATGGTTGTATTTTACTCTGATTGTTTTTGGCCACTGTTTAAAAAGGTTAAGTTTGCCTTTCATTGGTGGGTTTTCTAAAATTAAGTGGCTTTAAAATTGTTAGTTATTGTAAAAGGTGAATGACTGTATCTTTACTCTGATTGTTTTAATCTACTTGGCATCCTTTGAAAATGCTAGTTCTGCCTCCCTGTTAGCGAGCCCTTGTAATTTAATATCTTGTTGTGCCAAAATTTAAAAGAAGTGGCTCCCTACATGTTCGGTAGCGAAATTGTATGCAAATTGGTGTTTTTGTTTCATTACTTGGAAAGTTTTAATTTTGTTATTAAATGCTTTATCAAAGTCTGTTTTAAGTAAAATGGCTTGGCTATTAACGGTAAAGTAAAGTTTTTAATTTCATTACTTGGAAAATTTTGATTTGTTATCAAATGTTTCATCAAAGCCGGTTTTAAGTAAATGGCTTGGCTGTTAACTGTAAAGTAAATTGTTTTGAAAAGGCACTCATGCCTGCTACCTTTTTTTGGATCTTTTCCTGGTCAAGTGGTAAAGAAATGACTTTTAATGGTTGAAGTAATCAATAAAGAAATTGTAAATTGCAACTCGACAGTAACCAACTAATTTTGGACCCATTTCCCAACTGGGGGTTTTCCTTGATTAATCGTAACACCCGTCTCAGTGCTATCATATGTCTGCAAACTATTAATGATTCTTATAAAAATTTGCCAATAGTTAACTGGCCATATAACTGTTTTATATTGGGGGATTGTAAACAGTGAAACTAAATGACTGTGAAATGCAAATGTGCACCTGTTGGCTACATCATTTAAAGTAGTCAGTGCTGAACTTCTACCCTCCATTCTTCTGCCAGTATAGCAATGCAGTACGTCGACACCGAGGACAATCAAGGAGGAAATAAAGTAGGCGAACATCACAGGGCACTAGAAAGTAGGAGTATCAGATGAAATACCTCCCAGACATGAAGAAGATGCAATACAACATACACAAGGAAGTGTTCTGGAGTTGCTACTTTTCTTACCTTACTGAGGATTTCACAAGAAATCCATCCTATTTGCAGATATAAATATGTTAATCAAGGAGAAGAATCTGAATGAAGCTGAAAATTCTCCAAGCCAACTACATACATGGTTTAGCAATAAAAAACTGAATCTAAATTACAAAAAAATATATTGAGTTTTAGTGTAACCAAAATAAACACAGTATGTTATAGTTAGAAATCAATAATAGAACTTAACCCTCAAGCAGGCATGACTGTGTATAAAGTTTGCCAACCACAAATAATATTGTCTTGGATTGTTTAACTTGTTCTACAAAGGCAAGTCCATACCTATTCCTTCATTATTGTTTCAGCCAACACTCTGTTATGTTGTGTTGTCATATGTCCAAGTGAGCAGCAGTAATATAAAATAAACAAGCCAGGAGAGAAAAAATTTACAATGAAATTATACACAAAAAAGGATAAAAGTAAACAAGCTATTAGCCGGCATTCTAATTAAATAGTCACAAAATTGGTCCTAAATAAGGAAACATTAAATGCTTTTCAGACAGCAGTATCTGCACTAAACTGACAGACTGGATTGCAGCAAATGGCAGTGACTGATGCATTTAAACAGTTTCTCCAGATCATCAAAGCCATATTTCACTACAACTATCCACAGGAGACCAAAAAATGCCCTGTGAGCACGTCACAACACAACCACAGTGTGAAAGAAAAAAAATATAATGCACTGATGAACTGAAAAAAATAAAATGTATGCTACTGCTATTACATGATGACTACAAAACAGAAACAAATCCCCCCAGTGCAAAGAAAATGTTTTACAACAGATATTTACAATCAACAACAAATTATAGAAAGATTGTGGAAGAAGCCAAAAAGAAAAGTAATGATAGGTTCATTGAAGGAGCATCATATTCAATCACATACATAAAAAATATTCAACCAGTAGGATGAAGGCCATATGGAATATTGTAACGAAGTAAACTGCAGCAGAACAGACAGATTTCCATAATATTAACTGCCTAACAGAGAATTCAGCTGTGATAACTGAACCTGAAAAATTGCATATAAATTTAATCCCTACTTTACACAGATAGATGAAAGTCTTATAAATCAGAATTTACAGTGCACTCCCAGAAATCAGTCCAGATGTCCTATAAATAATAAATCTATTTTTCTATACCCCACCAATGAAAAGGAAATGCCTGCTATAATCAAAGAACTGAAACCCAAATTCTCTGTTAGACTGAAAATATCCCTGACTACATTCTTGAAGAAATGTGCTCCAATCATAGCCAGGCCATTTGTTGACGTCTGTAACTGTTCTTTATTCAGAAGGGGTCTTCCCAGAAAAATGAAGACAGCAAAAGTAAAACCTCTTTTTAAGAAAGGAATAAAAACAGAAGTATCAAACTACAGGACTGTTTCACAAATATCTGTTTTTTCCAAAATAATTGAAAAAATCTGTTACATAAGACTAATCAGTTTCATAGAAAAAAATAATTACTTCTCAAACAAATAACATGGATTCTGAAAATCTAAATCTACTGGGTCTGTTATTTTTGCATTCCTAAGTGAAGTCTTAAATGCAATAGACAGCAAAGAGCATATCTCAGCCATATTTATAGACGTCTCTAAAACATTCGATGTCATCAGTCACAACGTCTTGCTTGAGGAACTTGAATCTGTAGGTATTAGGGGCCCAGCCTACTCATCTATTTATTTATTTATTTATTTATTTATCCATCCATAGACATTGTAAAATGGGTGGATGTTGTCCGTTTGTGTACATTCAAATATTTATACAGTTTTTATATGTAGTTAAACATTGTGAGATATAAGTTATTTACAATATTTTTTGCTCCTTCTCAAAACATTACATATAGTTAAACATTGTGAAACAAAAGTTATTTACAATCATTTTTACTAAGGAATTCGCATATTGTGTAAAAACAGTGTTCCTGCAAATACAATTTAAGATTTTTCCTAAAGCAGTACATGTTATCTGTTTCTTCATTTTCTGTGGCAGTTTATTATACAGTTTTACACCTTCATACAAGAAACTATGGATAGATAAAATCATAGCTCCAAAATAGACAGCAAGTAGTTGAGCTTCCTATTCAAGAAGGGATCAAGATAAAGTTCTACTGCTCAGAAAAACAACAGAGCATTAAGTACGGTGTACCACAAGGTTCCATTCTAGGACCAATACTGTTTCTACTCTTTGTAAATGACTTGGAACTGAACAGTCCACGCCATAATTACATAAAATTCGCAAATGCCACAAATGTGATAATAAAAGGAAGGGCCAGAGAAGAATTATTGCATGAGATTAAAAAGGGCACCATCCACATTACAGACTGGTTTTCTGGAAGCAATTTAGTAATAAACATAGTAAAACAGTTACAATGCGCTTACACACAGTGCAAAATAAATGTCCACTAACACCAGACATAGAGTGGTTTACCAGAACCCTTGAAGATGTAAGCTCTACAAAATTTCTTACAAATACATTGAATATCATTTGTTACACTCTCAAAATTCTTTCTGGTTGCACATCAAAAGAGACACTAAAATATGTATACTTCACCCAGCAGAATCTTTACTGTGTTATGGTATAATATTTTGGGGAAATGCATTTGCCAGCAAAAGTTGTTTTATATGCCAAAAGAGAATTGTAAGAGCCGTAGAAAATGCTGTCTCAAGAAGCTCATGCAAGACCTTATTTAAGAAACTTCACATCCTTCCACTACCACGTACATATATCTTACAAGTAATAGTATTTGTTAGGAAAATCTTAGAAAATAGCAACAGTCTTCTATCAACTAACCAGAGTCTCCATCTGTATAACACAAGGAGAAAGCAGGACATACACATTCAACACACATACACAACACTAAAAATAGATTAATATCTTGAAACATAAAGATTTGTTGCCAAACATTAAAAACAGAATGAATGAAATGTTAATCAAAAGTTTTACTTAAAAAAAACCTGATTGAATTACTTGTGTTAAGTATTATGTATGAAAGATGAATTTTCAGCTGTGATATTATTAATCCTAAATAAATGTAAATATTCTTGTATAATTTAAACATGTGTATTGTAAATCACAATGACTTGCCCAGTATCATATTGTATAACTTGATAATAAATGAAGTGAAATGAACACAGGAGGAAAACCAGCTCTCCCTTAAGCTTGTGTGATTCAAATGACTTCAGTAGTTGTTTCATTAGCATTGTGGAAAACACTATAAGTACAATCCCAGACCTCAAAATAGACCCTGCAGCTACTGTAATAAATGACAAAAGATGCACCATGATGAACTGGAGGGAATTACAAAAAAATGAAATAATAAAGACTTCAAAATCTTATAAACCTTCTGTTGTGTTATCTACCAATGCCCTCAAGAAAATTATCTATGAAACTGCTAAACCAGTAACTATGGTAATTAATACGTGTTTCACTCCTAGCATATTTCCAGTCTTTCTGAATCTTGCATGGACAGCAGAATCTTGTAAAAATGTGGCCCAGACATGGTAGTAGGCTTCGGACCAATCTCAATCATTCCAGTCTTCTCTAAGTGAAAGAGCAAATATAAAATTACATTGAAATTGATGAAATCTTCACAGATGCACAGCGTGGTTTCTGGAAAGGCAAATCCACAGCAGCAGCACTAGATCTATTTACTAGGATAAGGCAGAGTTTTGAGGAAAAAGAATCTGTAGTACTGACAATTTGTGACCTCAGTAAGGTCCTCATAGGGTACTCCTAAATACCCACAATAAGTACAGATTGGAGTCACAGTTCTGGTAACCCTCAAATCTTACCGGTATGGTGAAAACAGAAGGCAGATTGAATTAGTTGAAGGAGCACTATCATGTCAATGGAAGTTGGAATATGGCATGCCTCAGGGATTGGTAATGGGCCCCTCCTGTTCATATTGTATGCAAATGATTTAAGCTCTCACACACAGTACTTGCAATCCACAATGACACAACTCTGTATGTAAAAGGTATTGATGCCAGATAGGCTCAAAAAGATGTAGATGGTTTGTTTTGCTACAAAGGAAGAACATACTCAATACATGAGGAGTTGGAGGCACTGTTCTGGCAACCCTCAAGTCTTATTTTGAAAACAGTAGGCAGATAGTGTCAGTTCAGGCAACACTATCACGTCAATGGAAGTAGGCAGACTGTGTCAGTTCAAGCAGCACTATCATGTCAATGGAAGTTGGAATATGGCATGTCTCAGGGACCAGTAATGGGCCCCCTCCTATTCCTAGTGTAAATGATTTAAGCTCTCATGAACAGTTCTTGCAATTCACAGATGATACAACATTGCACCCAAAAGCAAAGCTCAAGAAGAGGTAGATGCTCTGTTTGATGCTACAGAGGAATGGTTTGTTATAAACAAAATGAAAATAAGTGAAGAAAAAAATCAAATATTGGTATGTAGCCTCAGTGGCAAAGGATACCTAAAAAGTGCAGGAACTGTAAAGCCTCTCTCCATGACAAGTGACAGTTTTCCAACAGTAGCTATTGCAGTGTTCAACCATTAAATACTAAAATGCAGACCTTGGACTCAGTTAAATTTCAAGGAAAGATTTCACAAAATCTACACCAAAAACCACTGTACAGTTTAAATAGCTCTTTGACAATGAAACAGCAAATTGGGCTACCTAAACAATGCACTGCCATATGAAACTGATAGCCAACAGTAAGACACAGCACACGGTCACATACCCTGTTTCCTGTTACATTTAAACCAGAGAAGTAGAACCATCCACCATATTGTATTTAAATACAGCTGTCTTATTCCATGACATGCCACCTTTTAGTAGTGTTTTGTTCTGACAGGCAATGAATGTTCGGAACAAAGTTCCGAGCTCTTTAGCTTTAATGTTTTAGTTATATGTTCACCTGAAGATATGGCTTTTAGTACCAAAAAACTGGTAGTGATAAAATAATGTAGTGCTAAATACATGTGAAACAGTTTATTAATATCTAAGAAGATTGCTCATGTCTGTCTTGCCCTAGCTACAAGGTTGTCTGCACTTGTTAAAAAGTTCTTGCTCTATATGTCCAGTGTTATGCTATACTTATGCAAATTTGTTCTGTATTATTATGCATACTTATGCTAATTTTTCCCTATATCATAATGCTTGTGTAATCTTAATCTTGTAACACTGATACAGTCTGTCCAGTATTGATTGGAGAATGATTTAGCTATGGTAACAAATGGTAATAAAAAAAGAAAATTCCTCACATTCAGAGCTAGCAGGAGAATCCCGCACTGACGCAGAGGTCAATGAGATAATTAGTAATCAAATAAGAATTTTGTTGGGATCCAATGCAACAGTGCTCTTTAAGCTCCCAGTGGGTCATTAATGTGGGATAACAATTGAACCTGGCAACAGATTGATACAAAAATTTATTTTATTATTGTTTAATTAAACAGTGATTTAGCACATTGTTTTATTACACTAAGATTGAACTGTGATTTTTTTCCACACTTGGTAACATTTAGCCAGCTATTCTCTACATGTGAACGAAAGAAGCTGCACACCCACTCATGTTATGAAAATCGGTGGCCCACTCAAGGGTTAAGCAACCAACAAGTGTTCACTTTACATGCAACCTGTAAAGGAATTATATAAAAAAAATGTTTTATGAATGTATAGACACTAGTTCAACTACCAGAGATTAATGCGTAAAGCATTTGCTGAGCAAACGAAGCTTTATGCTCTTTGTTTATTACTTTTAGAATAAGTTACCTTTCGCTGTTATCTTGTCCTAGTGTTAAGACGTATTGTGCCATTTCTTACTGATAATATTGGGTTAAATAATGAAAGTGATTTTGAAGCAGAGCGAATTCGTCTTTTGTGATACCATGGGTCCCAGCTCCTTAAATTCTGTAAAATTATTACTATTATTTTAATTTTATGCAGACACTTTATATGGAGACAACGATCTTCATGGCGACACTGCTCAACAATAGAGGTACGTGAATGTGTTCATCTTTTTCCTTTCGTAGCCGCTACCATCAATTTCAAAATATTTACCATGACATTCAGAACATGCAGTCTTTCTTTTCATTTAATTTTGAAGTCCGCACATTTACATTCTAAGATGAATAAATGCATTTACCTGTAATTCTTTTTATCCAGGCCACGGGGGATGATTGCACTCAAAATGTATGGAAACGGACTATCTGAATTAAAACATGTAGTGTAATTAAAGTAGCCTGCATTGTAATACATGAGGAAATAATTATAATATGAAATCCAGAATTGTACAGTACTATAAGAAAATTACATAAGGATATATAACTAATGTAAGATACCTCAAAAATGTCTGTAAATACTAATTTTATGTGTATAAATTGTAGGTATATTGTATTGTATATGATTTTGATGATGAAATCCACACAATGTAAATTGTTACATGGATTAATAAAGAAATCAATCAATCAATCAATATTTATTATGCGACATCCACATAACTTTTATTTCAAAATTTCAACGACTGACTGAACAAAGATTTTTCTAACAATAACAACAGCAAAACATAGACCTAATAACATAAGAAGACGTGTTACAAACCCTGACACTGAATACCATGATACACTTTTAAGAATGCCAAAATGTTATCATAATAATATTGTTTTTCTGATGTATGAGAATTTATACCTATAGACCGTATATAACAATTTCATTAAATTTATAATCTTATGGTTGACCCAAGTTATTAATTGAGTCAAGTGCCGGGAGCTAAATCAGGGATGACTAAGGTTAAAATGAGGCATCTTTGTGAATGTTCTGAGGTTCCTTGGTTCCTTGTGAGTTTGTTGATGTCCCATGATTTGGGCTCTGAAGAATGCTGTTTTAGATTGCTAATAAAGTGCTGTATTATCAACTAGTTTATGTTTCAGGGTGGATGTGATAAAGTCCCCAAAATGATGATTTCATTTTTGAACAGTGCTTAACTTTTCGGCATCTTCAGAGTAACACTATGGAATCCATCACACACACTGCCATGAAGACGGAAGTCTCCTCCATGCCTACAGTCAGCAACATTGTTTCTCCACTAGCTGCTGTTTCTGCCACCTCTGCCTTTGGCAACATCAACAGGATTTTCAACATAAAGTTGCCTCCCTTTTACCTTACAAGAGCACAGTTGTGATTTAATCAAGTTGGGGCCTTCTTTAGGTTACATTGTCTTGTGTTGGACTCGAGAAATTTACTTTAATCATTTCTCAATTGGACTTAAATGTGTTTGAACAGTTAGATGAAATTTTGCACCAGCAGTCTTATATAGTGTTAAAAGAGGCTGTCCTCCAGTGGTTTGTGTTAACACCAGAATCGTGCCTCTAGAAAATCATTGACAGTGAGACGTATTCACGTGAAACCCCATCTCAGAGCCTTTGGTCACTACACATGCTGATGGGTATCAAACTTCTGGCAGACACATCTTTAAAAATATTTTGGATGAAAAGTCTCCCAAAACATGTGAAAGTAGTTCTGTCACCTTTTACAGGTCTATGTGTAGCCATAAAGGAGGTTATGGATGGAGGCTCCTAGTCAAGCATTAATGTTGTGGGGTGCATTGAGTCATGCATGAAGCAGCTCACAGCAACAGAGCCATCTATTGAGCACTTAGCCAATGAGGTTGCACAACTGAAGTGGAGACTGACCAGACAGGAGGAGAATGCTGCTAATTGGTAACAAAATAGTACTGGTATCACAAACGTTTTGGGACAGTGAAAAAAGCAGTGCGCAAGGCCCTACACTCACTCAAACATAATCAGTGAGTGTCAGTAGGCACACATACTCATCAGAATCATTCACAGCAATTAAGAGTACAAACTGAATGCAATGGTGACTGATGCCACTGGTTCTGCAAGACTTTTTGCCACAGACAAGAAGACTAACTGATTATTCTTAATTGACACAGGACCTGAAAATAGTGTAATTCCACGATCAGAGAGCATATACCAAAGGAATATCAAGGTGCCTGTCTTCATAGTGGTGAACAATTCACCTTTCAAAAGGCTAGTAAGGAAACTTCGGCTTTGGAATTTGAGGACAGTTTCTATTCAATATCAATGTTTGCTGTGGCTGATGTGACTGGACCAACAACAGGGGCCAATTTTTAAGGCATTTTTCTGTTGCACCCAACCTAGTTAGTAAGTGTATCATTAAAGGGCCTATTACTCCACATCACTGCCATGTTGGGATGCTGTTTTGATAAACACTTTAATCTGCTAAACCAACTAAATAGTAACACAAGTGGTACATGCTAAAGACAATGTTAGAAATTTCAGAAGAGCCAGAATGGAGCTAGAAAGCAACTATATCCATATTAATAATATATAGCTTTGATCCTAATACTGCGTACCTGACTGACTGATTCTTTATTCATCCTGTAGCTCACTAATGTACATAATTGTGTGGTTGATATGGGATAAGTCATTCATAGAACAACAGAAGTTAACATACATTGCTATCCACAGAATAAACAAACATTACAGAATAACAGAATCCAATAACTGAGAGTGAGAACATACTGACTCATCTGGATTTAAAATACACATACCCTTAATAGTTACATACAGGCCAGCAGGTGATTAAAGCATTAGAACTTCATTTACAGAAATTTCATAACAGGCTAGTAGCAATGATGTAATAGTTCTTTCAATTTGACTTTCATTTCTGTTCTTGATTTGACTGATTTGAGGTTTGCTGAAGACATTTACATAGTTCGATTCCCATGCATTTTACGCTATTGTCATTTAATTTTTTATTGTGTGGGTTGATCTGTAAGTTGCTTTTGTTTCCGGTGTCATAGAGGCTATTGATTGAGGTTATTGTGCTGAGACTCCACATGTCAACATAACTATGTGTAGGCTTGCTTGGAGCAGGATTTTTAACTGTTTGGAGAGTGGCATACAATATTCATATTTCTTTCAAATGACATTATTCTCATTGCCTGCTTCTCATAATTTAAGAATGGGATGTGATGCGGGTCTTTTTACCCATAAAATCACACTATAATTCATAAGAAACTGAAATATCATGTGCTCCACCAGCTTCTTTGTGTAAGTTCTGATTGTATCTGTTACTGATCACAGTAAAAAACTGATTTTGCTAAGCTTTTCTGAAATATGTCTGTATGCAATTTCCAGCTTAATGTTTCACTGATCTGGTGGAGTGACATTTTATCATGTGTGGAAGATCTTGTTGATTGTTTTATGTGTATTTATCAGTGAACTTTCTGCCTGGACTATTTGTTGCAGTGCATGGTCAGCACTTCTTATTAATACATTTGTGTCATCTGCATACAAAAATTAACCAGTTTTTGGCATGTTTTCTGGATGGTCATTGCTGCGCGGGATTAGCTAAGCGGTCTAAGGCGCTGCAGTCATGGACTGTGCGGCTGGTCCCAGTGGAGGTTCGAGTCCGCCCTCGGGCATGGGTGTGTGTGTTTGTCCTTAGGATAATTTAAGTAGTGTGTAAGCTTAGGGACTGATGACCTTAGCAGTTAAGTCCCATAAGATTTCACACACATTTGAACATTTTTTTGGAAGGTCATTAAAGAACTATGTAAAGAGGCCCAGGCCAAACACAGAGCACAGGAGGACACCATATTACCTTTATTATTATTACTTTATTACCAATTCTATGTCGTTCACCAGCCACAGCTGGACAGACAGTGTCAAGATACAACATTATCAAAATACATGAATACAACTCTCCGATGATGTTTGTGCTGATAGTATTTGACCTGTAAGATGTGGCTCATTTAGAGTTACTGATTTCGACAAGATGACTGCTACAACTCACTTCAACAAATTGTGAGCAATACTTCAAAATGCATATTGTTCAAGTTTGTTAAGAAGCAATGTATAATTTATCATGATGAATACTATTGATTGATCGAGAAATATGCCTACTTTTGGTTGGTTGTGATCTAATAAAGAAGTGAAAGGGGTATTACACCACAAAATAATAAATGGGGAAGAAACTTCAAAATTTTTAGAAGTCCATATTAATGAGAATTTAAACCAGAGAAGCAAAAACAACTTAGTTAAGTCACATTTACTATTAGAATCATTACAAATCTTAGGGAGAGATAGATCAGTAAGTTGATATTTGGAATAATTTTCCGGGTAACTAATCTTTGAGACAGGAAGTCTTTATTGCTCAAAAACATGCTGTAAAAATAATATGTGGAGCTCACCCACAATCACCTTGTACACCTCTGTTTAAGGAGTTGGGCATTCTGACTATTGATCCACAGTGTATTTATTCCCTCATGAAGTTTATTGTAAATAATCCACTACAGCTGAAAATGAAAAATCATGTACATAATTACAATACCAGATAATTAATTTATTGTGAAGGTATTTGTATTTTCTGTAATAAGAGGTAAATATTTCACTGTTCTCTACCATCATGTCACTGAATTTGTGTAGTAATCTTTCATAAAGAAATTTTAGTTCTCTTTGAGATCCAGGCACATTACTTTATCTGAGTGATGGATTTTGCTTCTTTTGGAAAGCGACCAGCAAATTAATGTTGCAAAATCTGTATGAAGTTGTTAAACTTTTCCTTTACTATTGAGAAACTAAGCACACTTTCCCATTCACCCTTTGTGTGTCACAAGGAAAATTATTCACATTGTGGTGCAGTAGATCTTACATCTTATAATCACTTTATCTCTTTAAAGCAAGTTATGTGGCATACTAACTGTGGTATTGAGAGCACTGTGATATAAGATATTTCTATTCTTTCCACTTTGCACTTACGACCGGTTGCTACCTGAATGAAGGAATAAAGAAAATCAAAAACATTTTTTAACCAGTAATGAAGTGTAATAGAGCATATAAGGTCAAGGATGAGGTATAATTGGGTATGCTGCATATCTGCAACAACTGACATTTGAGAAACTGAGCACACAATACTTTATTTAGCAAAATGTTTATATTTAAGATCTTGATGATACATTGATATGATATACGCGATTAAAAATTAAATATATATGGTAGCACACATTTTCAATAATTACGTATAATACAATATATCATGATGAGAACCACCACTTCAGCTGTATGAAAATATTTGTTTATAATCCAGCTAGTTTCATGGCAATAGAACCACATTTTCAAGGATACATCTGTGTATAAACTACAGCAAAATGTAGTTGAAGTCTACATGAGAATTAATAATAAAATTATGGAGTCATGTTTATTTTATAAATTAGTTCAAGTGACTATCAGGAGACGACCCAACATTCTCTATCCAATTGTAATAAAAATGTTTATCAATCCAAGAAGTCGGTAGTTAAGTTAAAATGTGGCGGAATTCAGGGAATGTCATTCTGATAATGGAAGTCTGGAATAAAGAAAATGTAGTTAACCGATGGACGTAAAAGGACAAAGCAAACAATATGTGAAGGTGATGAAAACCTATATTAATCTGGTAGGGCAAAATAAATCTCAAAAACAGATCCTGTGTAATTGTATGACAGGTAACAAAGGTCAAGTCCAGATAAAATGCTACTTGCAAAATAGACCATTGTCAAGATAAAAGAAGGACTGGGCAAAGTGAAAATTAAAATACTCTATAGACATCCCAATGGCATAATATTTTCATGATGACTCGAACTGAGCTGAACTAAGTTTGACGCCAATGAAAAAAATGGGTGTGTGGCGCCAATGAGGCCGACACCAGTATCAATCTGAGTATCATCTTTGAACTAGGCTAAACATTATCTTTGTACAGTTCCCCCATCCAGTTCTTTGTAATCCTTGCTTGTGTAAAGAGGTGAATAAATGAACTACTGTAAAATGGGAGTGTTGTTTGGTGTAACCAACTCGAACTTCCTCCTCACTGGTGACCCCGAGTTGTAAGGTCTTCCGTTTTCGCCGTTTTACTGTGTCCGCGGCCTCCGCGTCGGTTATTTTCGCGTGTATTACATCAGCACAACATTCGAACAATGACTTTGGCCCAACGCCTAATGCCGGATTTTGTGATTGACATGCATCATGTTGCGAGCAATGTACACCTGCCAGGACTGCAACACGATGCCTCTCACTCAACGATTATGCCGATTTCCCACACTGTGCTTCTGGATAGCCCACACCTCCGCAGCCTCCCTGCAACACAGGTGGCCCTGGGTCTGATCAAACGTCAAGCTTTCTGTGGACTAAAACTTTGAACTTTTTCTCACCTGTCGCCCACGCGCCAGCTCCAGTCGAGCTTCTGCTACCATTCTCGACACATTATGGTGTCTCACCCGCGTCGGCCTTCTGCGTCGCTACGGATCGCACTCAATCACAACGTGTCACCTTCATGCTACCACCTGAACGTCTGTCATTGCCACATCCCCTGGAGGCACACTCTCCTGAAATACTACAGCAACAACAGCTCGATTCAGGCAGTGCCATGAAGAACTCAACTCAGCCTGTTCTTCTGAACATTCTACAATGCTTACCGACCCTGTCGCCGTTTAATTCCGACAGAGCAATAACCTGGTTCAAAATTGTGGATGAAGTGTTCGACCATTACAAACTCGATGAGTCAACCAGGTTTCTGTGCCTCATCACCCACCTGCACGACCAGGAGGTCTTGATTGCTGACCTGGTCGATGCCCAGAACTCATCTACCCGGTACACTCTACCAAAGAGACAGTTCTACGTCGGCTTGCACGCTCAACTGAGGCAGCAGTACGGCAAGTGCTCCACGTTGAGCAACTAGGCAACGACAAACCTTCCCAGCTCTGGAGATGGCTACGTGCCCTCGTCAGCGTCGATCTATTCTCTGACTCACCTCTCCTCGCCATCTGGTCAGATAAACTATCTCCTCACATCCGCTTTGCTCTGGCTCAAAGGCCTCCTGAACCTGTCGAGCAAAGAATGACGATTGCTGACAAGCTACAAGATGCATCACTGCTCCATTTCGCCAGCCACCGCCTACCTGACAAGTCTCGCGTTCAGACTCAACGCCCTGCAGCCGAACGCGGCCGGGGCCGTAGTGTGCCGACTGTTCTGCTCACCCCGGGAAGCAGTAAACAAGCAACTGGGACGTCACTGGCTCTTCCCGCGGTCACCCCCCCTCCTGCAACTGAACCTGCTGTGGGCACCGAACCTCGGCCACCGCTACTGACAACACAAACGGAGCACTCGCGCCAAGCGTTTCGCCCGCGACCGTGCTGCCACAGGCCGCGCCCTCGGACAATGGACTCATTAACGTTTCACGAGCTCTACCGAGCTCACCCGACCACGGTGCCACTGCTTCGGGACGGCGGCCATCTTGTCACATTGACTCCTGGGACACTTCGCCGCCTCGGCTGCCGTTGGATCCGCTGAGTGGCTCCAAACACCACGACCACGACTCGCCTGCCCCACCTGTCACACATTGTAAACATACCACTTCCCGTGCCGCCAGCAACATTTCCGTCGTCACCAACAGCACGGTTCACAAGCGTCACCTCACACCAGGCCCCCGATCTCCAGTAAACCACGTCGACTTTGACCCGGGCACCTCTCCGACCTTAAAAAGCAGATTTCTGAACTTCTAAGCTCCAACATCATTGAACCCTCTGCCAGTAGCTGGTCTACGCTCATTCATACGACACCCAAGAAAGACGGTCCTGGTGCATGGGCGGAGACTACTGTTCACTAAATGCACAAACAATTATGGACACCTACCCCATAGCCAACATTGCCGACTTTACCAGTTCCCTCGCAGGTGTGACCACGTTCTCTGTCATTGATTGCAAACGGGCCTACCACCAGATCCCCATGGCTCCTGAAGACATCGAGAAGACAGCAATCACCACCCCAATCGAGTTATTTCAGTTTCAATTGATGCCCTTCGTTCTGAAAAACGCAATCCAGACCTGGCAACACTTCATCAACGAAGTGCTATTCGAGCTAAAATTCTGCTTTGCATATCTTGATGACATGCTTGTGTTCAGCTCCTCCATCAAGGACAACATTCGACATGTGCAAACTGTTATGAACACTCTCGTGGCATCAGGCATCGAGACCAACCAGGACAAATTCCAACTACATCAACCCGCCATCAGTTTTCTTGGTTTTTGGGTCTCTGCCGACGGCATTTCACCGCCCCCTGAAAAAGTACAAACAATACTAAACCTACCCAGACCTTCGTCATTCAAAGAGCTCCGGCGCATGGTCTCTCTCAGAATGCAAATGAAAGCTTCAACAGCTGTATATGGGAGAGAATACCCAAAACTGTATTTGTTGGGCTGACAGAGCTGAAGATTGGTGTAATGGATGCAGTAATAACATTAAATGATGGTGCAATTTCAAGGATCAATGTCATGAAGAAATTGAACATCCGGACGGGAAGAAATATGGCTTCAACTCTATCTGCTATTGATAAGTGGCAGCTAACTGAAGCAGAGACAGCTGACGAAGCTGCTACCAAGGAGTCACGAATAAAGAAAAGAATGAAGAGAAAGAGTAAGGAGGATAAGGAAACAGGAGAACAACTGGAGTGTGCAGCTGGAATGAGCGTAGTGGTTAGTTAATAAATCTATATATCTGGAACGAGCATAGTGGTAAGTTAATAAATCTATATATCTTCTTTCGCGATTTACCAAAAACTTGAATTTTCGTCATTCAGGTACACTTTTCTCCTAAATGACTGAAGTTAACTAACAAAAATTGGTACAGATATTTAGAATGACCTCCTCTGCCTCCCTTGCCAACTATTTCCTGAAAAATTTATAACATGATAATGATGATGTCGGTGATATTTGAGCTACATTTTTAAATATTTTTGTTGTAGTAAAATAAATTACTTCTCTTTTTCACAGATGAGCATCAGGGAAGGAAACTGTAGGCAGAAAACACTTATGTGAATGTTGTCTGTACTCTGACTCTTTTTGCAAGCTGTGCAGTCAGTGGTTCCAAAGAAAATGGTAGCGCAGTGAAATAGCGTTCCGTTTTTTATACTATTATAAATATTGTTGTCAGTAGCGAAATATAATAAATATCTCAATGATTTTTTGGGAAATGCTTTGACTAATGACCCATATTGCATGTAATGATTTTGAGCTATCTCTCATTTATAGATCAGTTGCACTATGAGGGTGAAGATAATGCTAAAAATGCAGCCTGTTCAGGGGCATGTCCCCTTAATTTATTTGGTATCAGTCTCTTATCTGCTGCCGATACTGCCGGCCGCTGTGGCCGAGCGGTTCTAGGTGCTTCAGTCCAGAACAGTGTGGCTGCTACGGCTGCGGGTTCGAATCCTGCCTCGGGCATGGATGTGTGTGATGTCCTTAGGTTACTTAGGTTTAAGTAGATCTAAGTCTAGGGGTCTGATGACCTCAGATGTTAAGTCCCATAGTGCTTAGAGCCATTTGAACCACTTTTTGCTGCTGATACTATTTCTTTGAATTCAAGGCACATCTGGTTTACACTTACATTGTTAATTTGGAAAGAGTGGAGATTGTCTCTCAGGAAGGCGTCAAGTGAATTTTTATCTGCTTTTTTGAATAGGTACATTTTTCGTTTATTTATGGAGGATTTGGGGTTTACAATATTCAATCTCGCTACGATAACTTTGCGTTCACTAATCCCTGTATCCGTTTTGATACTCGTTATTAGCTCAGGATTATTTGTTGTTAAGAGGTCAAGTGTTGTTTTCACAATCATTTACTATTCGCGTGAGCTCATGAACTAACTGCTCGAAATAATTTTCATAGAATACATTTAACATAATTTAGGATGATGTTTTATGTGTACCTCAGGATTTAAATATGTCTTTTCGCCAACATATCGAGGGTAAATTATAGTCACCATTAACTATAATTGTATGAGTCGGGTACATGTTTGAAATTAAACTCAAGCCTTCTTTGAACATTTCAGAAATTGTATCATCTGAACTGGGAGGTCGGTGAAAACATCCAATTTTTATTTTATTCATGTTGCCAAGAATGACTTTTGCCCATACTAAGTCTCAGGAACTATCTGCTTCAATTTTACGACAAGATAAACTACTTCTAACAGCAACAAACACACCACCACCAACTGTGTTTAGCCCATCCTTTCGGAACATTGTCAGATCAAATTTTTTGCAAATTTTCGTCTGAGCTTATCTCCGGCTTTAGCCAGCTTTCAGTGCCTAAAACGATTTCAGCAGTAGTGCTTTCTATTAGCTCTTGGAGCTCTGGTAAAAAAAAAAAAAAAAAAAAAAAAAAAAAAGCCCAGTCCACGCCACTACATCACTACATCTACATACATACTCCGCAAGCTACTGTACTGCATGTGGACAACAGTGGAATCATCCTGTAGTCAGTTTCAAATCATTATTCTCTAAATTTTCTCAATAGTGTTCCTAGGAAAAAGTGTCGCCTTCCCTCCAGGGATTCCCATTTGAGTTCCTGAAGCATCTCCATAAAACTAGCATGTTGTCCAAACCTACTTGCTACATATTCAGCAGCCCACTTGAGGATTGCTTCAGTGTCTTCCTTTAATCCGACCTGTAGCGGATCCCAAATACTTGAGCAATCCTCAAGAACAAGTCGCACTAGCATGCCCAGCATAGTGCAGCAACACGACGTGATGTGGACTCAACAAGTCTTTGGGAGTTCTCTGCAGAAATATTGAGCCATGCTGCCTCTATAGCCGTCCATAATTGTAAAGGTGTTACCTGTGCAAGATTTTGTGCACGAACTGGCCTCTCAGTTATGTCACATAAATGTTTGATGGGACTCATGGCAGGCAATCTGTGTGACCAAACCATTTATGGGAACTGTCCAGAACGTTCTTCAAACCAATTGCAAACAATAATGGCCTGGTAACATGGCACATTGTTATCCATGAAAACTTCATCCTTGTTTGGGAACATGCAGTCCATGAATGACTGCAAATGGTCTCCAGGTAGCCGAATATAACCATTTCCGGTCAATGATCAGCTCAGCTGGACCAGAGGACCCAGTCCATTCCATGAAAACACAGCCCACCCCATTATGAAGCCACCACCAGCTTGCACAATGCCTTGTTGATAACCAGGGTCTATGGCTTCGTGGGGTTTGCAGCACACTCAAACCCTGCTATCAGGTCTTTTCAATTGATATTGGGGCCTATCTGACCAGGCCACGGTTTTTCAGTCGTATAGGGTCCAACCAATATGATCATGAGCCCAGAAGAGGAGCCACAGGCAATGTCCAGCTGTTTCAAAGGCACTAGCAGCGATCACTAGCTACCACAGGAAATGAACGCCAAATTTTGCTGCACTGTTCTAACGGATACATTCGTTGTATGTACCATACTGATTTCTGCTGTTATTTCACAAAATGTTGTTTGTCTGTTGGCACTGACAACTCTACACAAACGCCACAGCTCTCGCTCATAACGTAAAGGCCGTCGATCACTGCATTGTCCATGGTGAGAGATAATGATTGAAATTTTGTATCCTTGGCACACTCTTGACATTGTGGGTATCGGAATGTTCACTTCCTTAAAGTTTTCCGAAGTGGAATGTCCCATGCGTCCAGCTCCATCTGCCTTTCCATGTTCAAAGCCTGTTAATTCAAGTAGTGCGGCCATAATCACATCGGAAACCATTTCCATGGATCACCTAAGTACAAATGACTGCTCCTCTAATTCACTGGTCTTTTATACCTTATGTACGCGGTACTATGACCATCTGTAGAAGTGCATGTCTCTATCCCTTGTCTACTGTCATTTCTGTATGAATCATGTGAGAAAAGGGCAAGCTGAGTTTTCATCCAAGTGGTGCTTTCCAAACCCTCTTGATTATTAGACATAAACTTTTCGGTCTCTGGGAAATTTATTATATTCAGACTCATAATATATGGTAGCAAACTGATGTAAGGGTTACTGGTCTGTAATTTTGGTGATCTGTTCATTTACCCTTTTTGTATACAAGAGTCCCCTATGATTTTTTCCAACAGCTAGGGACCTTGCACTGGGCGAGAGATTTGCAATAAATGTAAGCTAACTAAGGGGTCAATCCCATAGAGTACTCGCAAAACCGAATCGGGATTCCATCCGAATCTGCTGATTTATTTGCTTTCAACTGTTTCAGTTGTTTCTCTATGCCAGAGATGCTTATTACTATGTCGTCCACACGGGACTCTGTGCGGTGGTCAGGTTTTGTATGAATCTCCAACGTGAACGATTTCTTAAAGCCGAAATTTAAATCTTTGGCTTTAATTTTGCTACCCTCTACTATCACACCAGACTGGTCAACGAGTGACTGGATGTAAGTCTTAAACCTGCTTAGCGATTTTATATAGGACCAAAGTATTCTCGGGTTCTCAGCCAGATATTTTGCTAAGGTATGACAGTGGTAGTCGTTGTATGCTTCACACATAGATCTTTTCACAGACAAACGAATCTCTACTAACCTTTGCCTGTCGTCATGTGTGTGTTCCCTTTGCAGGGAGAATGTAGCAACCTTTGCTTCCTCAGCATTTTTCAGTTTTCGTTGTTAGACCATGGTGGGTCTTTTCTGTCCACTTACTAGGCGTACACGTATCCAGAGCACGATTTACAGTCTTTTTACACTTTGTCAGTAATTCCTCTGTCTCCATCATACAGGAACTAAATAATGTTAGTTCATTATCTAATTGAGACGCTAACAACTGCTTTTCTTCTCTTTCTAGCAGAAACAGTCTCCAAGGTTTCTGGGATGATTTATTAACTTTCGTAACTATAGTTGCTATGATTACATCATGCCCACCAATACCCATCCCTACACTGACGCCGTCAATAGGGTCCAGGCTGTTCATAGCTGCAAAGTCTAAGATATTTCCATTGCATGTGGGCTACTGAAGGAGCTGCTTAAGACAGTTTTCGAAAAACGTGTTCAAAAGTACTTTACAAGACCGTCAGTACCCTCCACAATTAATCCATAGACATCCCAGTCCATACTTAATAGGTTAAACTCAACTCCAACTAGTATTGCATGTTCTGAATATTTACGCACTACTGACCATAGACTTTATTTGAATGACTAGAACCGTCACAGCACTATCGGGTGGCTGGTAAAAACATTCAACAAATAACTTGGTTTCATCTAAACCTGTTATACGTGACGAGGTAACTTTACTGTCACATTCAATTTCGACCTCAATAGAGACTTTTTTTGTCAACTGCAATAAATACTGCCCCTCCTGTGGTGTTTAATCTGTTTTTCCAATACACATCCCATGACTCGTTAAATATCACGAAGCTTTTGGTTTCAGCTAGCCCTCAGTCCCAAGAATAATTTGAGTGTGAGAACTTTCCTAGAGGGCAGTAAATTTGGGAACTTCGTTATCAATATTTTGACATTTTACTGATAGAATTTTGGCAGTTGAAGTATCCTTGCTCTGAACGCATGTCAAATGATGAGTGTTAATCAGAGTACCTCAAAATATCGCCTAGACTAGAAAAAAGAAATGTATCCTCCACAAGTACTCTGCTACCTGAGTAGCTGCTTCCTTTCTGTAATGCACCCCTGACCTATTAAGGAAAGTCCTATAATTCCCCACTCGATAACGAAGGTCTGGACATCTGCAGCCAAGAGCATCACAGATTCAATGAAGAATTTGGTTGAGACTCTCCACTCCATTCGAAATCAAAGATCCCCAACAACTCTCAGAACAATGTTGCGAATTGCAAACTCAGTTAGCCCCCTACACACGAGGTCAGCAGCCTTCACCTCCTCTGCTATCCACCTGTATGAACTCTGAGGATAGACTCAGAACCCATGTGACCTTGGTGCCGACGTGAGGCACAACTTGCAGATGAGTGCACCCTGCATGCTCAATAACTGCCTCCACATCTCGGATGAGGCCCCTTCCCCACTCTCCCCCCCCCCCCCCCCCCCTCCCATGGCAAACCAGACACACCAAGTGCACATTAGCTTTCATTCCAGCCTTGAATGTTATCTTACTAAGGGGCTCCGCAATGCACCAAATGTTGGAGCTCCTGTCCATATTTACCTGCTCAGGCCCTGCTGAAGGAATAGCCATCTGTTCACTCACAAGGCAAATAGTCAAGGCCAGACAGACAGCATCCGAATTAGCTCTCTGTCTTGAATGATGCGAACACGTTACCATCCACCACTCATCCTCCTGTGAGGACGGATGCACTACACAAGGTACACTTGGTGGTGCCTCGGCAGCAGAGACTGTGGGCAAAACAAGTGACACCTGAAATGCCACATGTAACGTTCCAGATTCTTCACCACTGATACACTTCGAGGCAGCAGCCTGAAGACGACTGACCGCAGCCAAAAACACATTCAGCTGTTCACACACTGTCGCCAGCTACTCCTGCATCTGCAGACAGTATGCACACATCCTACCCATCTCAGCAAGACTAACTGAGGAAGTAGACTTTAAAAGCAGACATAAACCTAGTTATGCAACTTGCTACTGTCCTGACATGTCACCTAGGGACACAAATACCTTAATGAGCTGTGTAGCTATCTGCTCAGAAGAAGTGAAAACTGTGTTGCAGACTTCTTAAATTTACACTTACAGCTAAAAACACGGGATGAAAGTCCGCAGCTCGTGGTCGTGAAGTAGTGTTCTCGCTTCCCGCACCCGAGTTCCCGGGGTCAGGGATTTCCTCTGCCTCGTGATGACTGGGTGTTGTGTGGTGTCCTTAGGTTAGTTATGTTTAAGTAGTTCTAAGTTCTAGGGGACTGATGACCATAGATGTTAAGTCCCATATTGCTCAGAGCCATTTGAATCATTTTTGAACGGGATGAAACCTCTTAAACAGAAAAACAAGCATTCAAATTAGGACATAAAGTACTAAGAAAACATAGTGAAAGCTAAATATATAAATTTCCGTTGTGGAGATGTAAATAGGTGACAGCTGAGAGCCTGACTGGCTTACTCCCAAAAATGAGGCAGAAAAGCCACACTGTGTCTTCAAGAAAGGAACCTGAGTTAAGGCAGTATAACTGCAAAATAGATGAACAGTTCGCAAAATCGAGGCATTATTTAGAGGCAGAAGCTGCAGAATTATGGGCAGAAGTAGACTGGGTGAGGTGGGACAGTCACCACCACTTGAAAATAGTAGAGATTGTCAGCCACTTTGACCATGAAAAGGAGTCACTCACTCACGTTTAATGGGAATTAATAATTACATGAAAACTCGTGATAAAGGATACCAGTAGATGAACATGAAGTTTCAGCAATGCCACAAGAAAACAGCCCTGAGACACAAATCTCACCAACATGTTCACTTGAAATGATCTCAAAAAAATGGTTCAAATGGCTCTGAGCACTATGGGACTCAACTTCTGAGGTCATCATCCCCTAGAACTTAGAACTACTTAAACCTAACTAACCTAAGGACATCAGACACATCCATGCCCGAGGCAGGATTCGTACCTGCGACCGTAGCGGTCGCGCGGTTCCACACTGTGGCGCCTAGAACCGCTCGGCCACTCCGGCTGGCGAAATGATCTCAATGCAGGGGATCAGTATAACATTGCCCAGGCTAGACCAGAATCAGATTATTCCCCCAAAGGCGTACCTAAGAAGCTTAGATACATATCTATGTGGAAATGTGGGAAAGGGTTGGTCAAATGTAATGTGATGATACTAGACCTGTAGCAGGCTGCCTGCTATCATGTTACCGTCAGTGAAAGTCGCATATATGAAGATTCCTGTATGAAATATGCACCTGGGTAGATTTTGGATCCCTGCGCACAGGCAACTGCAAACACTAATATTTACTGAGGGCAGTATGCAGCACAATTATGACAGCTCATGATTTGTCACATGTTATGTTGTGCTCGATGATAACATGGTGGACAAGGAGTGATGAAGTTTTCTGCGTTCACACTTACCAGGCCATGTGCACCATTCATTCATCGGGGCACAGTTGAAGGAGCAATTTGTTGAGATTTCGAGATTGTTTGACATGGTACAAGAAGAATTGGGTGAGACTATAAAATCAACTGATGAGCATATGCCGCAAAAGATGAGGCCACAAGTGTTTCCTTTGAGCACTGATGGGCCACAATGGCAAAATGTGAGGTGCATATTGTGAATGGAGTCGACTTCATGAATGAAGTGAAAGATCGAGTTTGAACATTACAAAACTTGGTGCACTGCAGAAACAAAACAAGTACACCAACACAGGCTTTGCCCAAGGTGGAGGTATACAATATACATAAAAGGTGTGACCAGGGACAATGTGGTTTCCCAGAGAGTGCTTCATCCAGCAGGGAGAATCACATATGTAGCGTTTGATACTGGAGATCACAACCACAGGGTTATATTGACCAGTACTGTGATAACCCCATGATGCCTCATACAGCAGAGAACTGGTGTCCCCTCATAAAAGTATCTGCGGAAGGGATACAGACCAGGAAGTGCCTGGACAGTGGTTTAGAAGTAATGGCCATGCCAATGACCTTATACAAGAAACTGGTGGAGAGTGGCAGGAAATTAGTGAAGATGCCAAATAAAGTGATCTTGCTGATTCCAGTCAACAGCAATCGGGGCTGTCTTAAGCCATGCAGGAGACCCTGGGCACACAGAGTATGAGGCCACTGCGCACACAAGGTATAGGGACCTAAAAAAATAATTAAAACCTCAGAATGGTGTACATTTGTTTAGCGACTTTTTTGGTACGCATTATAAAAGTCAACTACAAGTGATTAATTCTGCAAACATGAGCTACAATCAAATTCATGGTTTCTCTAAAGATTTCTGAAATGCAAAATCTTCAGTTATTCCTGAACACCCAGTTTTTGTGAAATGTCACTTTGTATGCACATGACTGACACACACAGTATGGGAGACTGCAACAAAAAATAGTTAATTTTGATGAACACATCAGAATGTACATTTGTTTATCGACTTTACTGGTTATTACAGTTCACATTATGCAAATCAAATGCAAGTGATTATTGTTTTGCGAATTGGGCTTACATAGGAGTTAATGGTTTCTTTTGAGATTTCTGAAGTGTAAAATCTTCTGTTGTGTCCTCAAAGTCCAACTGTTTCTATGCACATGACTGACAAACTAGTAAGTATTTCCTGTAACATAGCTGTTCATAATTCTTTTTTTATTCTCTTTAATTGTGAAAATGAATGCTCTCCATTGATTTGGTTACTATCAGACAAAGAAATTTTCTTCTATTTTATCCGCCTTTATTAGAGACTGTAAGACTGAAATACTCAATTCCGTAGATTCATTTAGAATATTTTTCGAATACTGCCTTAAATGAAAACATTCTGTCATGGGCTCATTAGCGTTAATGTCTTCGTGATAAAATTCTGCAAATTCTTTGCAGCTTTTTCTCAACTGGTCAGAATTGATTAGTTTTAACTGAACACCCTTTGTGTTGATTATAGACAGAAAAGTTTTTTTGGCCATTCTTCAAAGAAAGTGATATGCACGCTGCGAATTCTTTTCCTTTGGGAATTATCTTTATAGTCAGCAAATAGATTTTTCTCTTTGGCTGCCGATTCGTACTGATAGACTCTACTGCATCCACTACTAATAAAATCAAAAATACATGCAAAAAGTTTTGTTGCAATGTCTGTTGTTATGGTACTATTCTGTAAAATCAGGGCCGACCGGAAACTAGGCAGCCGGGCGGCGCTTTGGCACTCTGGCCGCCCCCTCTCGTCTCAGTGCACATTTTCCCCACCATCCAGCTGTGCTCTTTGTACGGAAACTGCAAACATACCGCTTAAGGGACACTCATAAGTTCAATAATATTGTCAAACTGTCAATATTTTGGCTGTATTAGGGCGCGTGTTGACGTATAGTCAAGACCAGAAACATTGACGAACAGTATTGATGGACATCACTTAACATTTCCGGGCTGAGATGCCGTGGTCCGTGCATAAGACTCTCCCCTGACGTTTCGCCTTCGACTGCGGAAGGCATCCTCCGAGGACAATCGGCAAACTGCAACGAGAGCACTAGTGAGCGCTGTATATATAGGCCATTCAGAGGGCGCTGCTGTCAATCACGTGACGTCAGCTGTGCTATGATCTCTGATATTGCCAACTTTCTCAATTGAAACTAATCGATTGGCACGCTGTTGCTGCAATGTTGACATCCATATCTTATCCAGCTTAATGCCTTCATCTTTTTTACTAAAATTAATGCAGTGTTTGGCAATCTCAATGGCCTCTCTGTACATCCACGCGTATACGGCGCTCACTAGTGCTCTCGTTGCAGTTCGCTGATTGTCCTTGGAGGATGCCTTCCGCAGTCGAAGGCGAAACGTCTGGCGAGAGTCTTATGCACCGACCACGCCACCTCAGCTCGGAAATGTTAAGTGATGACAACACCTGCCATGAAAACCTTCATTCTATGATCAAACGCCTCTACGGGGAGGATATGTCAGCAGCGGTTCGACGCTTCGAGAGCATACGTAAGAAGAAGGCGCAACAACTGTGTTCGCTCACTTTCCTGTTACGCTGCAGGGACACATCAAATGTTCCGAAATTTCTGCAAGTGAAGAGGACGTTCCGCTCAGCACACGCTCATCGAATTTACAGCCGTATGGAATCAGCAATGTTACGAGAGGCGATTCACCAGACGCGGTGAACGCTGGCGGAAACCAATAGTAAGCTATTTCAACTTCATATTCTCATTATTAATACCATGCAGTGTGACGATTGGAATAAGGTTGATAACCTTACATTTAGAACTATGGAAGTAAGTGCAGAAATATTGGTGGTTAGACAAAAGAGGAAGTTCGATAGCTTACTAAAGATCACGTCAAGAGGCACAAGAGAGGATAATTCTCGGACAGTTATAAACCTGTCAGACAAAGTCTTGACTGTAGATGAAGTTTCAGTACTTGCTAAGGGTGGAAATTTTGCAGTGACGCCCCGAAGGGTTCCAACAAAAGATATTGTGGCTAATGTTGAGGCAGGTATCTGTCAGCTGTCGCAGCAGTCCGCTGATATTATAAGAATGGAAACAGCTAGAATCTTGCGCACTTGTAAGCCACCTAATAGTAATCTATCACGGGCACAAAGGAAGACACTGAGGGACATCAACGCAGATGAGAACATTATCGTGCTTTCGGTAGATAAAGGCAACGCTACTGTCGTATTGAAGAGTAAAGATTATTATGAAAAAATCATGGACGTTTTGTATCCCAACAATTACAAACAACTTCAGAAGGATCTGACATCGAGGATTTTAAAAATGACCAATCAATTGGTGAAAGCGTCCTTCCGCTCTTCAGTCGACAAGAAGCAGCTCTTTAAATCAGAAGCTTAATCGCCCAGATTCTATGGTTTACCCAAGGTACGTAAACCGCTGGTACCTTTGAGACCTATAGTCAGCGCAATAGGGTCTCCCACCCATGAATTAGCTGGACACCTTGCCTCTCTGTTGAAATCTCATGTTGGTGGAACTGACAGTCATGTTAAAAATTCATATTACTTCATCAATATTATTAGGGAAATCAGTGTGGGTCTAATGATATCCTGGTCAGTTTTGATGTGGTGGTGCTGTTTACCATGATCCCAGTGAATGAAGCAATCACATGTTTAGCGGACATTTTTCCTAGTGATATTTTGGCGTTATTCACACATTGCCTTACAACAACTTATTTTCAATATAATAATGTTTTTTTTATGAACAGATTGACAGGGTGGCTATGGGAAGTCCTCTTAGTCCAGCGGTGGCTAACTTGTTCATGGAGAACTTTGAACAATGTGCGCAGTAAACAGCTAGAAAAAGACCTGTCAGATGGTATCGTTATGAAGACGATACATTTGTTATATGGACCCATGGGGAAGAGGAACTGGATGTCTTCCTGTTACATCTGAATAGTATTAATCCAAGAATTCAATTCACTATGAAAAAGGAAATCGATGGTCACCTGAACTTCTTAGATGTAACTGTAATCAAAAGGGAGGATGGTTCATTGTGTCATAAGGTTTTCACACTGATAGTTACCTGCAGAAAGATTCTAACCACCACCCAAGACATAAAAGAGGGGCGATTAAAACATTAATAGACAGGGTGCACAAAATATGTGAACCAGCTCACTTAGATGAAGAGATTGAACACCTTAGAGCGACCTTCAAGAAGAATGGGTATTCCAACAGAGAGATAGATTGTGCACTATGCCCTAGACTGACAACCAGGACAGATGAGGATTGACACCAACCCAAGGGGAAAGAGTTCTTACCATTCATCAGTAAGGTCACTGATCGTATTGGAAAAATTTTAAGCAAGTACGATGTGGAAACTGTTTTCGGACCAACGACGAAAATAAAAGTATGTTTAAAATCCACAAAAGATAAGCGACATCCTCTACCTACACCAGGTGTCTAGAAAATTCCGTGCAGTTGTGGAAAGGTCTATATAGGCACAACAAAAAGAAGCGTCAACACATGTCTGGGTGAACATAAAAGGAACTGCCGCCTCGGACATATTGATAAATCGGCTGTAGAGGAACATGTGTTTCAGGGAGGTGATCATGAAATAAAGCTTAGTGAGACGACCGTCATAGCAAAGACGCCGCGTTATTATGTGCAGATGTACAGATAGGCCATTGAGATTGCCAAACACTGCAATAATTTTAATATAAAAGATGAAGGCATTAAGCTGGATAAGATATGGATGTCAACACTGGAGCAACAGTGTGACAATCGATTAGTTTCAATTGAGAAAGTTGGCAATATCAGAGATCATAGCACAGCCGAGATCACGTGATTGACAGCAGCGCCCTCTGGATGGCCTATATATACGGCGCTCATCAACGTCGCCGTTGAAAACGATCTGCCCTCAAACCACCAACCTGTAATACTATACATTGAGGAAACACTGCAGCACACGGAACAACGCAAGACGTTGGACTACGGGTGTGCGAATTGGACATTGTTCAAGCAAACGCTTGATAGCCACATCCCACCTATACACAAAATTAACGAAACAGCACAAATTGACGAGGCAGTAGAAACCCACACCAACGCCGTCCAGGACGCAATGGCAGGCACCATACCTGATCGCACCTCACAACAACGCAGTGCGGCCTTGCCCCAGGAAATCCTGGGCCTAATCTCAATGAGGAATCGCCTCAGGAGACAATGGCAGTGCACCAGGTGCCCGTACTTCAAACGGCACATTAACAGACTATAGGGCATCACACACGATAAAATACAAACACACAGAACAGAACAGTGGAACCAAAAACTCGAAGGGCTCGACACCACATGACCTGGCGTGTGGCAACTAGCCCGACACTTCACCAGGGAGAAAATATACACCCCAACACTTCAAGGGCCTGACGGACCTGCATACTCAGCGGAAGAGAAAGCAGAACTAATGGCCCAAACACTCGCAGTGTCATTCACACCGAACCTGGTACCATCAGATCCAGCGTTCACACTTGCTACTGACCAAGAGGTTACACTCATTCTAGCCCAACCATCGCGCGACGACATTCGACATGCTAGCACAGCCGAAGTCTCCTGGGCTATAATGCATTCCGCTGCTAGGAAAGCCCCTGGTCATGATGGCATTCAAAACCGTGTCCTCCAGGAGTTCACGGATAAAGCAACTGAGTACCTAACACACATAACGAATGCCATACTAAAACACCAACACTTGCCCGCCTTTTGGAAGACGGCCAAGGTCCTGATGTTCAGGAAGCCGGGGAAAGACCACAGCCTCCCACAAAATTACCGACCCATCAGCCTTCTGAGCTCGCTCAGTAAGGTTGTTGAGAAGGTGATTCTCAAACGCATCACTAGGCACTGCATAACAAATGACATCCTGAGACCGGAGCAATTCGGCTTCAGGAATCACCACTCCACAACACAACAACTCCTACGGGTCGTTGAACATATAACACATGGCTTCAACATAAACAAAGCTACAGGGGCAGTGTTCCTGGACATCGAAAAGGCTTTCGACCGTCTATGGCACAACGGCCTCATCCGCAAACTCAGCGACGCGGGATTCCCCGACGGGCTGCTGCGTCTAATACACTCATACCTCACAGACAGGAGCTTCAACACTGACGTACAGGGAAAACAATCAACACGACACGGTATACACGCGGGAGTACCCCAGGGAAGCATCCTAGGGTCCCTACTGTTTAACCTCTACATAAACGATCTCCCAACCACACACAACACAATGATGGCAATCTACGCGGATGACACCGCCATCCTTGCGCAAGATTGGTAACCATCAAACATTACGTCACGCCTACAGACTGCACTCAGAGTGGCCGAGCCTTGGTTGGAGAAATGGCGTGTTAGAGTGAACATCGACAAGTGCGAAGCCGTTCTGTTCACTAGAAGACCAAAGCAACTGCGCAAACACCGATACTGCAGACCAATAAATCTACATGCACGTCCAATACGTTTCCGCGAGAAAGTCAAATACCTCGGTGTCTGGCTGGACCGGAAATTACTCTGGGGGGACCACATACAACACATGACCAACTGAGCTAGCGCGAGGCTCAAACAGCTCTATCCTATGCTCAACAGGCGTAGCACACTGAACAGAAGGGTGTCGAGGTCCATGTACATGACACTTATCCGACCCCTGATGACGTACGCAGCTCCTGTCTGGGGATACGCTGCACCTACATGCCTGCGCCGTCTGCAGCTCATACAAAACAAAGTACTCAAAATCATAAGCAATGCTCCACGATACACACGCATCGCGGACCTTCACCGGGAATACCGACTTGAGACTCTCACGGAGGTAATCCACAAACTCACCACAAGACTATACAGAAACTCCAGACATTCGCAGAACCCGTTTATTCTGAATCTGGGGAACTACGACCACAACCATAGATGGAAACATAAAAGACCAAAAGACATACTTGCAAGGACATAACATCTATGGCCAAGCATACGCAAACATAACGGCACAGGCGAACCCCTGTTAATCAGACGCATTTACTGGATATCCAGCTGAAATACACTGCCGAATAACTGGCACCACACAGGGAAGCCGTACCGTACACTGCATGCAAACAAGCTCCACACATCCCCCACACAGTGACATGATCTATGGCCGATCTCCCACTACTGTATGACGATCTTGATTGTTCCAGGAATGTAGCAGCTGCAGCAACTGGGACACATCGCCATCGCTTGTCACGGTAATGATGCATGATACCTATACTAACAAATCCAACCTTGCATGAGCTATCGCAGCTAGTAAGCCACTACTGCTCTTACTACCCATCCCACTGTCGCAGAGGTTTTCTTCCCACGGCACGAGCCATGGCACTTTTTTCCCTCTGCTCTTCAAATCGCTACCCTCACTCTCATTTCGTCCACTATCTATCACCTGATGGACCGTGTTAATGCGTAGCCTTACCCAGACGCACGGACAACATCACAGCCCAGCTTCCTGTGATCCACCTACTAGATAACTAACATGTTTACGGAGGTGACAGTAGAACTTTTGGTTTGGTCACCACGTTGGTGCGGGCGTGGAGGGGCCCCATCTCTATTTTTTTTGCTCTCATTGCAGTTCGCCGATTGTCCTCGGGGGATGCCTTCCGCAGTCGAAGGCGAAACGTCAGGGGAGAGTCTTATGTACGGACCACGGCACCTCAGCCTAGAAATGTTAAGTTAAGACAACACCTGCCGTGTAAGCCTTCATTCTATGATCAGTATTGATGGACCTCAGAATATTGTCAGTATTGTCAATACATACAGTATGAGGTCAAGTATTGACAGTTTGACAATGTTCTCCATTAGATGTTGACAGAGCTTCAGGAACCAGACATGCGGCATTAATCAGTATTGTTTATTTTTCGATATGCCGTTGTGTATACCGCACCTCGCGAGACCGTCTGGTTGTAGATGATCATGTTGACAGAGCTAGATTTATTAGTCAGAATTTATGGCATTGACTTGTTTAACATTGCATGCTTTCTTCCATTCCATGGACAGACATTAGTAGCACTGTAAATTGGATACACAGTAGTACATCTTATGACACAGGAACAGTATAGACACAGTTTGTATGAAATGACAAGACGATGTTAATTCATCTTTCAGAAACAAATTATTATTTATTAATACAAATAATACGAAAACTGGAGAAAACATGGCTGCACAATTGTAAATAATCCTTTGCCTAATTATCCTGTATGTAATGGTGTCTCAGATACATCTGCCACTTTCACAAACACAACTAAAAGTAGTACATAAGTCTGTTGCTACTTCTGTGAGCATTACTGTGTGCCTCACTGTAGACTGCTACACTCTTCCAAAGCTGTACTATGTAGTTTGGGTTCACACATGCACTAAAGCACCAAAGAAACTGGTATAGGGATGCATATTCAAAAACAGAGATATATAAACAGGCAGAATACGATGCTGCAATCGGCAACGTCTATGTAAGACAACAAGTGTCTGGCACAGATACTAAGTTAGGTTACTGCTGCTACAATGGCAGGTTATCAAGATTTAAGTGAGTTTGAATGTGATGTTATCATGTTATAGTCGGGGCACGAGCGATGGGCCGCAGCACCAGACCTGTTAAAACGTGTGTGTGCGAAAAGTTAAAGAATGAACGCACAATAGCAAGAAAGAAACTTAAGTATTCGAAAACAATTATACATGTACTAACAAACGAACTACAGAAGCGAAAATCATCCAAGAAAGAAATGTGTAAAAACAACAGATTTGAGGCATCCTACATAGAACATGATTCACAACACTGCGTGCATACCACAACACAGAATGAAGTTCAAAAAGGAAAGCAATCTAAAAACATTTTAAACTTAGCTTCAAATAAATATGTTATTGAAGGGAAGGTGAAACCAGGTGCCCCCACTAGTGTAATATTTAAAAAATGCAATGGCCTGCATAAACTGACAAATGAAGATTTTGCAGTTATTTAGGCAGGGGCTAATGGCGTAGCAAAGAACGAGACCAACTTGGCAATTCGTTCACTACATAAAGCCTTGTCAGCATTACAAAATACAAATACAAAGGTGATTGTAGTTGGTGTACTACACAGGCATGACCTGCCTGAATGGTCTTGTGTAAACCAAGAAATTCAATGCGCAAACAGAAAACTAAAAAAAAAATTAGTGAAAGGCTTATTTTGTTAATACTCCTAGTAACAAGGAGCTATATACAGCACATGGGCAGCACCTAAATGCAACTGGTAAAGAACTAATTGCCACAAGGATTTATGAATCAGTGGAAACAAACAGGGAAGTGTACAAAACAGCAATAGAACTTAAATGGAAGGATACTGCAGTCTCAGATAAAGAATCAGTGAGAATTGTTACTGACACAACTCCAGCACAAATAACAGCAGAATCCTTAAAAGTGAATTCTGTCTGTGTGGAGAGGACAATTACCCAAGAAATAAATTCACCCAAGAGATCAGTGCAAAAGTTAGAAGAAGCAGCAAATGATGTGGCAGGAAAGAAGACACCCTATAATAAGACAGAAGTACTTGCAAAAAGAAGAATACCAACTCAAGCTCAAGGAGTGAGTATACCAACAGATGGAATATGGAAGTCAACCTGAAGAAAGAAACCACAACCAAGGGATCAGGATTTTTGGTGGGATCAGCAGTGGTTTCACAGAAGAAAGCAGTTAACAAAGTGAGTAATCAAGTGGATGAACAGGTATGTGACAATCATAACACAGATTAAAGACATTAACTGAATCTGCAACTTCAAGTATAGACTCAAATTGCTCTCAGAGGAATACAGACAAACTACTTACTTTTCTACAAGTTAACATCCAATGTATTAGAAGTAAGATTTTAGAATTAGAACATTTATGTAACACTGAGCATGTAGATGTTATATGTGTATCTGAGCACTGGTTAACCCAGGAACAAGTAAATATGTTTTTTCCCCAAGGGTATGTTGTGGGAGACATGATATGTAGAAAACAGAGAAAGAATGGTGGTGCTGGAATTTTTGTCAAAGAAGGAATAAAGTTTTCCAGAATTGATGTATCTATGTACTCCACTGAACTAGATGGGGAGTTTAGTTCTGTAAAACCAATGAATGAAAATATAGTGTTAGTTAGTCTATATAGGTTGCCAGATGGTGATTTAAATTTGTTTATTCAAAAATGTGAATTAATAGATTAAAAGATATTGAAGAGTAAAACAAGAATTGCTATATGTGGTGATTTCAACATAGAAATAGTAAACACACAGAGGCCAGTTGCTAGGACATTTTTGAATATGCTGAGGTCATTAGACCTCTATTGTACAAATAACTGTGCCACATGTAAGAATGCCTGCATAGACCATATTGTTGTGAATTTCCATAGGGAAGATTTTACAGTCAGACTTGCAGGAAGTGGACTTGCAGATCATGAGCCAATACTCCTTACACTCTGTAAGAGGCAGCCAGTTAAAACGGAAGAACCTAAAGTAGTAATGGTACAAGGACAAAAGGAACAATACGTAAGTATATTTGTTGACAGATTAGGAAGTGCAGATTGGGATTTTACATATAATTGTCAATCTGGAAAAGGAAGCTGAAAATACCTTTGATAGCTTCTTTAAAAAGTACCCAGATTTATGGCATTCTTGTTCAACAGTAAAAAAAAAAATAGATATCCAAGTGAAATGAAAAAGAAAAGGCTAAACTGGTTTACAGAAGAGCTAGCAGAAATTAGAGGAAACATGCATATGCTGTACCAGATACATAAGCAAGCCATTAACCAAGGAGCAGAACAGTACGTGAACATTCATAGGTCATATCTGAAATGCAAAAAGTACTGCAAAGCTAAATTTCTTCTGGCAAAAAAGCAAGCAGTGGAAAACTATATAGAAAAGGCTCCCAATAAATGCAAGGCAGCATGGTAAATAATAAAACAAAAGAATACACCAAAATGTACAGAATCAGCTCTGCTTGAACATGAGGAATTAAATCAATACTTTTTAAACTCAGTTAAAGAAATAAGTAACAGTATTAAAGCAACAAATTCATCTGCAATGGACCTCGTTGGAACACCACTGCCTGTTAACCTGGTATTTCAATGGAGAGCAGTCACACCTGCTGATGTTATAAAATCTGTATCCAAATCTTCAGGTTCTAAAAGTATGGACTGTTATTGGTTATCAAATAACATAATTAAAAAGACAATACACTCAATCGCCAAACCATTAGCTTTTATTTTTAATAAATGTGTAGAATTTGGAGTTTTTCCAGATGTACTTAAGGTATCAAAAGTTGTCCCAGTTTTTAAAAAAGGGGACAAACATCTTACCCAAAGCTACATACCAGTCTCCAGTGTTCCAATATTCTCAAAGATATTTGAGGCGCTGATACACACACAAGTAAGTAGCTTCTTTGAAAAACAAAATATCCTATATAGCAATCAGTTTGGTTTTTGCAAAGGGAAAAACACAACAGGGGTCATCTTGGAAATCATTGACCAAACCTTAACACCTTTTGAAAACAATAATATAGTGTCACTGGTATTATGTGACCTAAGCAAAGCCCTCGATTGCATTCCTGTTGATGTACTACTAGGGGAAACTAGAAATTTATGGAGTGAGAGGGAGCACTTTAGCTATGATAAATTCTTATTTAAGTAACCGAAAACAAATCGTTTCTGTAAGAAATGAAAAATTCTTGTGTAATGGAAATTAGCACAGGTGTACCACAAGGGTCTATCCTTTGATCCTTCTTCTTCATTGTAGCTATCAATGATTTATCTAAAAACATAGCCCACCCCGTTGTGTGTTATGCTGACGATACAACACTACTTACCACACATTAGAACATTTCAGATCTGAATAAACTAACAAAAGAAACACTTGATAAGGCCCTGGACTGGTTTGCAGCCAATAAGCTCCTGTGCAATCGTGATAAAGCCCAACAACTTTTAATGGGAACATCAAATGAAGTAGGCAATAAGTCGATAAAACTCTTCTGTATTCACATTGACTCTAAACTCTATTGGGAGGAACATGTCAATCACTTATGTGAAAAAATAGCTCAGGTGGCATACCTTATCTTGAAACTAAGGGAGGTAGTGAGCTTAGAGTACCATAGGGTGACATACTTTGGGTTATTCCAGTCACATATTTCAAATGGTCTGGTTATATGGGGGCACTCCCCTCACATCAAGAACGTCTTGAAATTACAAAAAAAAAAAAAAAAAAGTCTTATGCATAATATGTAAAAGAGGTCATTGGGAGCACTGTCGTCCTCTTTTTTTCAGACTCAGAATACTCACAATTATAAATTTATACTTCTATGTGTCTGTACTCTATATTAAAAATAATATTTCAGAATTCGTTGCCAGAGGGGAAATACATTAACACAACACCAGGACTAAGGGTAATTTAGGCATACCACGCCACAGATTAGCAAGAACAGGAAATTCCCACAAAGTTAACCCACTCAAAATGTTCAACTAACTACCAATTCATGTTCAGTCTATTGATAATTTTTTTTTTTAATTAAGTGGTACAGCTGGCTGTCAGATGATACATTCTATGACATTAAAGAATTCTTTGAGATGCCTGAGGAGGATATTAGCATTTAAAAGTTGTCTGTAGTTAAACATATTATTGTGTGTTGTGTGTAATTACATAGTGTATACAATAAACAATACAATAGTATATTATATTAGATTATAGTACAGCTTATTGCATTAACTTTTAGAAGCTATCCTGGTGAAATTTGATACACTGCCATGCTTGAAATGTATTCTATAATGTACTGACACTTGTTAATTTTATTATTCTGTATGTACTAGTACATCCTGTATGACGAAACCAATGTCATTGTAAAAGATCTATGGTGAATAAAATTCTTGATTCTTGATCTCCGAAGGTAGTGATGAAGTGGGGATTTTCCCGTACAACCATTTCACAATTGTACTGAGAATGTCAGGAATCTGGTGAAACATCAAATCTCTGACATTGCTGCAGCCAGAAAAAGATCCTGCAAGAATGGTACCAATGGACTGAAGAGAATCATTCAACGTGACAGAACTGCAACCATTCTGCAGATTGCTGCAGATTTCAGTGCTGAGCCATCAACAAGTGTCAGCGTGCAAACCATCCAATGAAACATCATTGATATGGGCTTTCAGAGCTGAAGGCCCACTCACATACCCTTGATGATGGCACAACACAAAGCTTTAAGCCTCACCTGGGCCCATCAACACCAGCATTGGACTGTTGAAGACTGGAAGCATGTTGCCTGGTCGGACGAGTCTCATTTCAAATTGTATCGAGCGGATGGATGTGTATGGGTATGGAGACAACCTCATGAATCCATGGACTTTAAATGTCAGCAGGGAACCGTTCAAGTTTGTGGAGGCTCTGTAATGGGGTGGAGCATGTGCAGTTGGAGTGATATGTGACTCCTGATAAGTTTAAATACGACTCTGACAGGTAACATGTATGTAAGCATCCTGTCTGATCACCTGCATCCATTCATATCCATTGTGCATTCCGACCGACTTGGGCAATTCTAGCAGGACAATGCGATACCCCACATGTCCAGAATTGCTACAGAGTGGCTCCAGGAACACTCTTCTTAGTTTAAACACTTCCACTAGTCACAAAACATTATTGAGCATATCTGGGATGCCATGCGACATGTTGTTTAGAAGAGAGCTCCACCCCTTGTACTCTTACGGATTTATGGAGAGCCCTTCGGGATTCATGGTGTCAATTTCCTCCAGCTCTACTTCAGACATTAGTCGAGTCTATGCCACGTCAATTTGCGGCACTTCAGCATGCTCGCATGGGCCCTACACGATGTTAGGAAGGTGTACCAGTTTCTTTGACTCTTCAGTGTATTACTTGCCGTAATCACAAGCAGTTGATCACAAAAAAGCAAAGCTTACAACATGTGTTGTCCATGTTGCATAATAGTGTGGAAACCACACCGTTAATTGAGAATGAACCCAACATTATCTTTCGACGAAACACAGCCTTTCTGAGTCGTTACTAGTAGCAATAACAATCATGTTGCCCGAGGTACATCGGTACTTGCTCACTAAATTTCACCTACTAGCAACATTGTTCTCATCACTGTTCTCATTACTGTGTCCATACTGTAAGTGTCGTCTTTGCGCTAAAATATGTGCGACAACGACAAATGTACTTTGAATGACTGGGTTCCCCTTATGATGTTGCTTAAAGCCAATCTTCCCAAAAACACTTTTCCACATAGTTAATTTCATAACAGTATAGATAGTCTTTCACAATATTCAGACGTTAATACAATTATTTGCTCATACTATATTTACATAAAAAAAATTTACTGGCTTCAAGTTCGGCCGCCGGTTGACACCATGCTGCAGTTGCTACCCCTGAACTGGTAATTCGTCTGTCTTTCTGCCACTATATGGCAATTGCTTACTACAGTGTAATTAATAGCTCATCCCGGTAGAGGTCAGGAGCTTGCATACACCTCTACATCTACATCTACATATATACTCCGCTAGCCACCAAGCGGTGTGTGGCGGAGGGCACAATTCGCGCCAGTCCCCATCGACGTGCCCGGAAGTTTATTTGGCACTTTCGGCTCGTTTTGCATATCGTTTCTTCACATCTGCGAAGTACATGGTGCCTATGGGTCGCGAGAAAGGTTTACTTTGTTTCGGACACATGTCCATTGTTTTCGTGTGGTCAGGTGATCAGGGAATGTGCTTGCGTATACACTCCAGGATCAATGTTCGAGTGGAACTACTGTACAATCACCAGCACCATAATCGCCAGGTAGGCCTAATGGATAGGGCAATCAGATTTCGTTTTTTCATTTGCTCATTTACTTATTTGTGCAGAATAAATACACATATAGCAAAAACATGCACTTCATTTCTTCCCATCATTGTAGCCTGAGCATAGTGCATGGGTGTGACATAAAGCCAGCCCAGTTCACGACTGACATGCAATAGGCGATACCTACATGTTCCTACTTCACTGGTGACCTCGACATTATTGGACTGTAACATGTGGTGATAAACATTCATTGATGTGTGATATGGGATTGCAAGTGGACAAATCATCAAATTTTTGGTATGAGCAGTTTTGTCTTGTTTCTTGTGTATGCCTCACTTGCGAACTTTTTAGTGTTCTCTCTTGCTGTGTTTTATTATTTTTGGGTTTTCCCCTTGCTGTGAGAACTTTGGTCTAAAGCAAGATATCGACCTTAGCAGAGCTCCAAAAGACATTAGAAGTGCTGCTAGTGTACAATCAGAGGCCGGAGAGAGAGGTGCAGGTCTGCCCCACACGCACAAACCTTCCCACCCAGAGAAAGTTCAAGAAACCTTACATGCGCAGAGTGCTGCCATACTGATACATACTACTATAGCAGGAGCAGTGAGAAAAGCATGGGTTGGGTGCTGATTGAGCTACCTCCCTTTTGATTCTATGACCCATTCAAGCAGTTCAGGAAATCTGAAAAGTTTTCCTTAGCAATAACATCAACTGTGACCTTGCCAAATTCATACATATTGTTTGTCATCTCGATCAGAAGTACGCTGCCAAAGTGAGGGACATAGTCACCACCTCACCATTGAAGTCATTGCACAAGTTACTGGAGGAGGAATTAATCCAGGGCATTTAATCATCACAGGAACAATGGGTCTATCAGTTGCTGTGCCAACAGGATTGCAGTGACAGGTGTCCATCTCAGCTCCTGCACCATCTGTGGAACGTGGCACAGTCCGACACAGTCCCAGACTCACTGCTGTGCATAATCTGGGTGCACACCCTTCCAGTCCAAGGACAAGCTGTTATTACAGTATAGACAGAAATGCAACTGGATACCACTGTGAAGTGGGCTGATTGAGTGCATGACATGCTGGTGACGATGCCCAATACTGCAGCTGTGACAGCCTGCAAAGCCCCAGCCCCAGCAGCCTTCACTCCTTGGCAGTACACGCCTTCTGCATCTCCCACTGAGGACGCTGATATACATCACCTAGTCCACAATCTGGCCACCCAGGGGGCAGCACTCAGCACCAGCTCAATTCGTTGGACACACATTGACAGGTAGTAGGAGGCACCTTAGTAGAAGCTGATCCAGCTACAGGCGACCGGGCTTGCATGACCAGCAATGCAACGCCAGCCATTCTAACAGTTCCCTACCACTGTCAGAACAGCAGCCGACTGCATTTTACTGGTATCACGCTTGCAACTGGGCCTAGATGCACCACACTGTGGTGCTGTTTCAAAGCACATCTTCGTGGAAGAATGGGCTGGCAGTGTCAAATACCTTGTTGACATTGGTTCTGATGTCTCACTATCCCCATGAGCAAGGCTGATGTCCCAGGCTGATGTCTTACGGATGTGAACAATTCTACCGTAAAACATACGGCACATATCACCAAAATCTGGACCTCAAACTACGCTGCACGTTCCTGCGGACCTTCACTGTGGCTGAAGTCAATGAGCTAATTTTGAATGTGGGTTTCCTCAGCCACTAAAAGCTGCTAGCCGATATTGCAAATTCCCAACAGATCAATTTGACAAAAACTTTGAAGATAGCAGGACAGTGAAGGCAGATCACTTACTTCAGGATTAAACCCATGAATTGGTTTCTTCTTCTTCCTCTTTGTGATCATCATTGTCCTCTTCATATATAAGATAGTCTTCACAGCCATCAAGAGCACTGCTTTTGTCACACTTCTTGAAAGATTTAACAATAATGTCCTTTCTCACTCTAGAGCCCAACTGTTTTATCCACTGACACACCTGTTTGATTGTAGGTCGTTTTAAACCTCCCTTCAGCATGAATTTATGTTGGGTTTCATCCATCATCCATTTGTGCCATCCCTCTCTCATATACACATTAAATGGTTTATTTATCGAGATATCAAGAGGTGTTGCACTTGTGAAGTAAGTCCTCCCAGAATAACAGCAAGTTCTGTATTCCCCTATCTCAGTTTCTCTTTCACAGAATTTTTCTAATGACTGCTAAACTGATCTAGCACAAGAATAGAACCGTTCTTCAACAAAGCACCTTTCCTTCTCTCCCACTCTCTGTTATTCCATAATTTCATACCAGCCTCAACTCGCCAACCCTTGTCATGCATATGAATAACACCTGGAGCTATTTCAGAAGGTTTTGTCATTGTTTTGCACTTGAAAATGATCATTGGATTAAATTTAATAAAGTCAGCACAACATGAAAGGACAACAGTGTAATGCATTTTTTCATGACCACTTGTTTTTATAGTTACAGTTTTAGCACCTTTCATGGTAAAAGTTCTGTTACTCGGCACAGCAAATGTCAGAGGAGTTTCGTCCGTATTCGCTATTTGGTTAGTTTCACACTTATTTTCTTTCCATGTTGAATAATAATGCAATCGAAAGATACTATTTTCTCTTTATAGTCTTCTGGCTGTTCTGAGAAATTTTAATTTTAGTTCACACTTCGTAGACCTATTGCACCAACCAGTTCCATCCTTACAGTCTGTTAAGTTACACTGTAGTGCTAGCTTATGAGTATGTATTTGAATCATTTTTGTATTAATCCCAATGCCATTTTGACAGTGCCTTTGAAGCTATTTTGCATTCTGTTTTCCATTTGCACATTTAGTGTTGCGCATTTTTTTCCAGTTCTTGTTTACTAACCCACTAATGCGAATGGTTTTTTTCCGTTGGTGGAAAGCCAAAATGTCGCTTAGTTGCACTGTTTCCATGTTCTTCTGCATGTGCCATTACCTTCAATTTATAGCCAGCATCATAGAATACGCGTTACTTTTTTCTATTACGAAACTGGCTACTAACAAAAATATTGTGCTCTTACTGATACTGCAAATCACTTTCAATGCAAGTTCACTGGTACCATAGACCGCAATGATGCACCATAGGCTAGACAGTGTCTGGGTCTGTGATGGCGTGGTGGGAGGCAATCATGTTAGCAAGCTTGTTAATCCATGTTCGTCGCATCGGTGCACTACTGCTGCCAGTTGAATCCAATGTTGCCTCCGGCATCGAATATACTGCCGTTTTTAGGACTGGCAGGAATTTTAAATCAAACAATGAACATTTTTATGTTAATTTTGAGTATAAGATGCACCTGAATTTTGGAGACAATTTTTGTAAGAAGAAAGTGCGTCTTATAATCCATAAAATATGTACTATATCGACTGCTTGTCACACACTTGCGCTATTACCTTTCCTCCTGTGAATTTTGAGGATGTAGCCCAGGGTCAGAAAAGTGACGAACAATTGGACAGCCTCTGCCACGACACTTCTGGTGGCCTACTACTCGACATAATGCCCATTCCCGGTCCTGTTTGCAAGATTTTGTGTGGCATTTCAATGGGCACACACAGATCATCGCTTCCAGAGAAATTCTTGCACAGTGCTTATGACTACATACACAGAATGTCACATTGTGTCGCTCATGGCTACTCGTTTCATCTGGCCAGGATTGATGTCATATGGACATCGTGGGTCCGCTTCCCCTACCTTATGTCAAGTATTGCTTGTTGATGATGGTAGAACACTTCACTTTCAGGTCAGAGGCAATGCCCATACTGAACATCACCACCAAGAGGATCGCCACTGCCTCATTGACACCTGGGTGGTGTGCTTTAACTGCTCCAGCCACATCACAACAGAACACAGCTGCCAGTTTGAGTGTGTGCTCTTCACACATATCACCTAACTGTGTGGCATGCAGTTGCACAGAACTACTAGCTAGAACCCAGCGTTTAATGGCATGGTTGAGCAGCTCCACCAAACACTGAAATCCTCCCAAACTTGCCACAACAACGCCTGGAAGGAAGCATTCAGCTTCCAGATAACACCAAAAGAAGAGATCAGTATCTTGCCTGCTAATCTGTTCTATGGACAACCATTCACCATCCCTCGCAGTTTCATGGAGGAAGTACATCTACATTTTTATACTCCGCAAGCCACCCAACGGTGTGTGGTGGAGGGCACTTTACATGCCACTGTCATTACCTCCCTTTCCTGTTCCAGTCGCGTACGGTTCATGGGAAAAACAACTGCCGGAAAGGCTCCGTGCGCGCTCGAATATCTCTAATTTTACATTCGTGATCTCCTCGGGAGGTATAAGTAGGGGGAAGCAATATATTCGATACCTCATCCAGAAATGCACCTTCTTGAAACCTGAACAGCAAGCTACACCGAGATGCAGAGTGTCTCTCTTGCAGAGTCTGCCACTTGAGTTTGCTAAACATCTCTGTAACGCTATCACGCTTACCAAATAACCCTGTGACGAAACGCGCCACTCTTCTTTGGATCTTCTGTACCTCCTCCGTCAACCCGACCTGCTATGGGTCCCACAATGATGAGCAATACTCAATTATAGGTTGAACGAGTGTTTTGTAAGCCACCTCCTTTGTTAATGGACTACATTTCCTAAGGACTCTCCCAATGAATCTCAACCTGGCACCTGCCTTACCAACAATTAATTTTATATGATCATTCCACTTCAAATCGTTCTGTACGCATACTCCCAGATATTTTACAGAAGTAACTGCTACTATCATATAATCATACAATAAAGGATCCTTCTTTCTGTGTATTCGCAATACATTACATTTGTCTATGTTAAGGGTCAGTTGCCACTCCCTGCACCAAGTGCCTATCCGCTGCAGATCTTCCTGCATTTCGCTGCAATTTTTTAATGCTGCAACTTCTCTGTATAGAGCATCATCCGCGAAAAGCCACATGCAACTTCCGACACTATCTACTAGGTCATTTATATATATTGTGAAAAGCAATGGTCCCATAACACTCCCCTGTGGCACGCTAGAGGTTACTTTAACATCTGTAGACGTCTCTCCATTGAGAACAACATTCTGTGTTCTGTTTGCTAAAATCTCTTCAATCCAGCCACACAGCTGGTCTGATATTCCGTAGGCTCTTATTTTGTTTATCAGGCGACAATGCGGAACTGTATCGAACACCTTCCGGAAGTCAAGAAAAATGGCATCTACCTGGTAGCCTGTATCTAATATTTTCTGGGTCTCATTAACAAATAAAGCGAGTTGGGTCTCACACGATCGCTGTTTCCGGAATCCATGTTGATTCCTACAGAGTAGATTCTGGGTTTCCAGATATGACATGATACGTGAGCAAAAAACATGTTCTAAAATTCTGCAACAGATCGATGTCAGAGATATAGGCCTATAGTTTTGCGCATCTGCTCGACGACCCTTCTTGAAAACTGGAACTATCTGTGCTCTTTTCCAATCATTTGGAACCTTCCGTTCCTCTAGACACTTGCGGTACACGGCTGTTAGAAGGGGGGCAAGTTCTTTCGCGTACTCTGTGTAGAATTGAATTGGTATCCCGTCAGGTCCAGTGGACTTTCCTCTGTTGAGTGATTTCAGTTCTTTTCTATTTCTTGGACACTTATTTCGATGTCAGCTATTTTTCCGTTCGTACGAGAATTTAGAGAAAGAACTGGAGTGCGGTCTTCCTCTGTGAAACAGCTTTGGAAAAAGGTGTTTAGTATTTCAGCTTTATGCATGTCATCCTCTGTTTCAATGCCATTATCATCCCAGAGTGTCTGGATATGCTGTTTCGATCCACTTACTGATTTAACGTAGGGCGAGAACTTCCTAGCATTTTCTGTCAAGTCGGTACATAGAATTTTACTTTCGAATTCACTGAACGCTTCACGCATAGCCCTCCTTACGCTAACTTTGACATAGTTTAGCTTCTGTTTGTCTGAGAGGTTGTGGCTGCGTTTAAATTTGCACTGAAGCTCTCTTTGCTTTCGCAGTAATTTCCTAACTTTGTTGTTGAACCACGGTGGGTTTTTCCTGTCCATCACAGTTTTACAGTTTTACTCGGCATGTACATGTCTAAAACGGATTTTACGATTGCCCTGAACTTTTTCCATAAATACTCAACATTGTCAGGGTCAGAACAGAAATTTTCTTTTTGATCTGTTAGGTAGTCTGAAATCTGCCACCTATTACTCTTGCTAAACAGATAAACCTTCCTTGTTTTTTTATATTTCTATTTGCTTCCATATTCAGAGATGCTGCAACTGCCTTATGATAGATCACTGATTCCCTGTTCTGCGCTTACAGAGTCGAAAAGTTCAGGTCTGTTTGTTATCAGTAGGTCCAAGATGTTATCTCCACGAGTCGGTTCTCTGTTCAATTGCTCGAGGTAATTTTCGGATAGTGCACTCAGTATAATGTCACTCGATCCTCTGTCCCTACCACCCATCCTAAACATCTGAGTGTCCCAGTCTATATCTGGTAAATTGAAATCTCCACCTAAGACTATACCATGCTGAAGAAATTGATGTGAAATGTATTCCAGATTTTCTCTCAGTTGTTCTGCCACTAATGCTGCTGAGTCGGGAGGTCGGTAAAAGGAGCCAATTATTAACCCAGCTCGTTTGTTGAGTATAACCACCACCCATAATAATTCACAGGAACTATCCACTTCTATTTCACTGCAGGATAAACTACTACAACCTAAAAAAAAAACTACCCAGTCCATGGTACACAACCCCAGCTACCCGTGTAGCCGCGTACTGTGTGTAGTGGACTCCTGACCTATCCAGTGGAACCCAAAACCCCAGCACCCTATGGCGCAAGTCGAGGAATCTGCAGCCCACACGGTCGCAGTACTGTCTCAGCCTCTGATTCAGACCCTCCACTCGGCTCTGTACCAAAGGTCCACAGTCAGTCCTGTCAACGATGCTGCAGATGGTGAGCTCTGCTTTCATCCCGCTAGTGAGACTGGCAGTCTTCACCAAATCAGATAGCCGCCGGAAGCCAGAGAGGATTTCGTCCAATCCATAGCGACACATATCATTGGTGCCGACATGAGCGACCACCTGCAGATGGGTGCACCCTGTACCCTTCATGGCAACTGGAAGGAGCCTATCCACGTTTGGAATGACTCCCCCCGGTATGCACACGGAGTGCACATTGGTTTTCTTCCCCTCCCTTGCAGCGCCTGACGTTGGAGCTCCCAACTACCAGTAAGCCCACCCTCTGCGATCGCCCGGATCTTGCAGACTGAGGGAAACCTCTGGAACAGGACAAGCAGCCATGTCCGGCCGAAGATCAGTATCAGCCGGAGACAGAGCCTGGAACCGGCTTGTCAGACAAACTGGAGAGGCCTTCCGTTCAGCCCTCCAGAATGTCTTTCGCCCCGTGCCACACCTTGAGACGACCTCCCACTCTACCACGGGTGAGGGGTCAACCTCAATGTGGGCAGTATCCTGGGCAGCCACAGCCGTAGTCCGATCAGGGGATGCGTGGGACGAGCTGGCCATCCCCAACATACCCCCGTCCGGACCCCCACAGTGATGCCCATTGGCAACAGCCTCAAGCTGTGTGGCCGAAGCCAACACTGCCTGAAGATGGGAGCAAAGGGATGCCAACTCAGACCACATCCAAACACAGCAGTCGCAGTCAGTCCCTATCCATGCTAAATACTGTTGTGCTAAGAACGTCTGAACTAATCTTCAGAGAGCCCAAACAATTCGACACAAAATTTAAATGGTTATTAAAATACGAGACTGCCTAAGTAAATGCAGTAATGCTGCTACTTGTGCATTGCTGACACACTGCTCAGCGCCAGAAGGCTAACTGTACTGTCGGTAACATACAAGGACTATTTGAAAAGCCGGCCGGAGTGGCCGTGCGGTTCTAGGCACTACAGTCTGGAACCGCGTGACCGCTACGGTCACAGGTTCGAATCCTGCCTTGGGCATGGATGTGTGTGATGTCCTTAGGTTAGTTAGGTTTAAGTAGTTCTAAGTTCTAGGGGACTGATGACCTCAGAAGTTAAGTTCCATAGTGCTCAGAGCCATTTGAACCATTTTTTGAACTATATGAAAGAAATAAACAAATGACAGACGATTACGTAACTTTACACGTCACAGATATTAAAATGCAAATATGCCCCTGATAATTACTAAACTACACAATGATTTGACGGATTTAACTAAACAATTGCGCTAAGAACACTCAAACAAATTTTCAGCTTTACTACTACACTTATATGAACGCTAAATAAGCCACTTGCTGCTACTTGCGCAATGCTGAAACACTGCTCGGTGGCTGAAGGCTAACTGCCTCATGATGCCTCAGCCCCACCACTGGCAGAACATCTGCACACAAGTGGGCAGAATCCGAACACATGCACCAACATGGCATGGCACAGGAAAAATGTTCATACAGCACTGTATGTGTGTCATATAACATACCGACATGGTACAGCCACCACTTTGGCCACTCTATTTCGGGCCACACTATGTCATCAGCTGTGGAGAGAGAACACTTGACACTGAGTACAACAGCAAGCTGACCAAGGTGCCATTCAACTGAATCAAGCTGGCTTATGTCTTAAGTGCTCTAGTCCCCATCCATTTCTTCAAACCAGCAGAATACCTGTCAACAGATGACACTTCCTCCACCTCCAGTCAGACAGAGTGCACACCCACGGCCACCAGTGATGCCGCATCCCACAAACTGTCCTTGCAGCACCACATGCATCTCAGCCCCATCCCATCTCATCCAGCCAGCTGGCACAGCCATGCAGACTATGCCCAGCACAGGCACCTGGGCGAACCCCACCACAGCCACCAGCAGACTACCTCACATGTGCTGGCCACTGCGTCGTCCTCAGACACCCGTGTTCCTTCATAACACTGTCCTGCTGCATGATACAGCCCACCCATGTCCCAGCCACTGAATGGATTACAATGTAGCACCTGCTGTGGAGATCCTGTCTCCAGCAGGCCATTTCACCAGCAAATTGTCTCCAATTGAGCTACAGACACCAACTACTGTATAACCAGCTGCTTCTCCATAGCAGCTCCTGGACTAGGATTTGTGTCCAGGAGCCTCCACCACATCGGATGTCGAGGCCGGATCAACTTCTCTGTCACTTTTTGTGTTCGCTTTCCCATCAAGCTCTGGACATTGACCTCAGTGCAGCCAGGCTTGTCCATCACAGTTCCAAAATCCGCATTCATGTTGCAATGGCACCATGCTCCCGCAAGTATAGACACTTTGAGTAGTCTCTCTGCATTTGCTGTGTCAAAGCATCAAGGCTGGATTGAATCCTGCACTGTGTTTCTGTGACTGTGTGTCAGTGAACTCTAAACAGTGCAACTCATGAATGCTGGAACATCTATGTTATTCTGTGTCATTTCGAACAAGCCACCTCATGAATGCATTATCGCATTATTTTGTTTTAACTATCAGTGCATCAGTGTCCTTCAAGAGGACATCATTTCACGTGACTCTCACCGTTAAGGCCAGCCACATGTTATAAGGGAAGAGTTCACCGCCAGTGCTGCCTGCTGCTGCTCAAATTAGTCAGCTGCATGGGGATACATCCACTGTGAACCTGCCCAGCCCCGCATGCTGACGTCATGTGCCATTGTCCAATCCCCACTGACCAGAGCACCACCATCACACTAAGTCAATATGAAGCACTTAAAACCCAAAAATCTGTCACACAAGCCAGCCAAAGGCTAGAAGCCTGTGCTTTCTTGCAGCTCCTGAGCTCTGCTCACCAAGGAGGGATCTGTGTGTTAGCGATACTGCAGAATGACTGTTACTGTCAGCAGAAAACATGTGACACCCAGCATCCACTGACGAGTAGATTTACTGTTATGCCAAAATTCTGGCAATGTTGTGGCACGCATGGGAGCAAGGACTACAGTACCATGCAGGCATGTATTCTGGAGTCTGATTATCCAAGCTACGGACCAGCTCAACGTGAGTTCCCCACCACTGCACACGAAAATTTATTTGGTGATCTCCATTTATTTTCATTTTGTCATGAAATATGTGACAGCCTATGGATTCTGAAGAAAGTTACCTTTGTTCCAGGCATGCATCCATTGTTCTCCTGCATTCACACGGTTAGACAATATGCCCATCACTGAGAAGTGTATACCCACAAGGATCATTGTTTGAGTGGAACTATTATGCAGACACCATTATCATGACCACCAGTTAACGGACAGGGTCATTAGATTTCATTTTTGTCATTTACTCACTTCTGCAGAATAAATACACTTATGGCAAGCATGTATTTTATCAGTTCCCATCACCATAATGTCACCTAGCCTCTTTCCTGAGCAAAGCACATGGGTGTGGCAGTGAAGCCAGCTCACTGCACAACTGACATGTAAGGTTCGATATCGACATTCCCTCTTCAAAACAATAAACTTTGAATTTTTGTAGGACTGAGATTCATTTCTGGTTCACTGTATCATATCTTCTATTATTCTAGTAACTTGATTGTTGGATATAGTCGCTGCTTATATCACCATTATGTGACAAAACAATATTACCACTTTTTTCATTATTTCTTTTTTCCTTCCTGATGAGTTCTCGCATAGCATTTACTTTATTTGTTGCATTACAGATATAATTATTACTGTACATTCTTTTAACTCATTTAATAACTTTTCTTAATGTATTTTTCTTAGTATCTCGGTGTACCTGTTGGAAGAGTTCTTTCCTTACATGTTTCATGCAGTATCCTTTTTTACTGGCATGTGATATAATTGCTTTGATAATCCAGTTATTTGCATTCCTCATATTGATGATACTGTGCTTAAAGATAAGGCAGATTCAAAACATATTACTATAGTATCTAAAAATAAACTGAACTTATTTACAGTCTGATACAAATGAGACTAATGTTAGTTACTCAATAATTCATTAAAGTGATTTATGTTAGCCTCACTGAACAATATTCACCTCATTTTTCATATTTTATGACTTTGTTTCTTTACTATCCATTCTGAGTATTATGGGCTTGTCTCCACTGGACTGTGGGTACTGAGACAGTATAGTCATCCTTTTTAATCATTATTTGGTCTAAGACTTTAGATGAGTTTGTGTGACTAGTTGGGACATCTACTGTTGTTTCCTGATTATATGCTTTTACTAAGTATAATAATGTGTGCTTTTATCTATTTTCAATGAGGATGTCAATGTTCATATCACCACAAATTATTATATCACAATTCATTGCACTTACTTTTTGTCTTCGTAGAATGCTTCAGAGTTTCTCAATCAGAAATGGTACACAGTTGCAATTTAAGTTCATTTGAACTGCTGCAATCTCAAAGTCCTTAGCAACATAATGAGGTGTTAGTTATGCTACTGACTTCTGTGTTATTTCATTAATGAATAAATACACTCTCCAGTCACATTACTGTGACCACCTGCCATAAGCCTGAATAACCACCTTTCACAGCACAGACCGCTGCCAGATGTGCAAGAGGAGTGTCAGAGAGGTTCTGGAAGGTACCAACAGGAATGTGGAGCCACATGGACTCCAGGGCCATGGCCAGCTTTCTCGCTTTTCAATGCATGGCATGAACAGCATTATCAAGGTGATCTCACAGATTTGCAGTCGAGTTTAGATACAGGGAGTTTGATGGCTGGCAGAGTATGGTAAACTCATACTCGTATTCATCAAACCACACATGTACACTGCAAGCTGTGCGACATGTTGCATTGTCCTGATGATAGATGACATCGTGCCGAGGAATAATAAACAGGGGTGGACATAATCTGTAAGGATAGATGCGTACATGTGTTGAAACATTATGTCTTCCTGAGTAATGAGTTCATCGAGGGAATGCCACAAAAGCATTCAGATCATAATGCTTCCTCTTCCATCCTTGAGCCTTCCGATTGTTGAAGGTGTTTGCTTTCAGACATTTGATGCCATACATACCTCCAGACATCTGTCCAATGGAGCATAAAGTGCGATTCACCCTAAAAGACCATGTGTTTCCACTCAGTGGATGTCCAGTTGTGGTAATGGAGTGCAAATTCCAGCTTGCATCGATGGCGAATAATAATCAGTATGGTGCATCAGCCAGGCACCTGCAGTGGGCAGCCATATGCAGCAATTTTCACTTAATGGTCACTGAGGAGACATGGCTGGTAGCCCTTTGGTTCATCTGGGCGGTCAGTTGCTCAAAAGTTGCACATCTATTCACCCCTGCATATCTCCACAGCCGTTGTTCATACCTGTCATCTATGGTATATGGTGCATCACAGTTCTCTTGGTGCACGTTTCGGATAGTGCCATTTTGTCATGCATTGTATATTTTAACCATGGCTGCAAGTGAACAGTTTACAGAGTTAACCACTTCAGAAATGCTTCCACCCTTGTCCCAAAAGTCAGTTACCTGACCTTTAGGAAGTCATATAAATTGCTCCATTTTCGCATTATGACAACAGCTGCATTGTTTTCCATGTCCCCTAACATACTTTATATACCCTTTACTGCTAGTGCTGTCTGTGAATGGTTACTGCACATTGATGTTGAACATAGGCAGTTGTCACATTAATGTGACTGGACCGTGTATATTAGGAAGCAGTAGTTAGTATTCCAAGTTCTGTGAATGGGTCTCTGCACAATGCTCTTGCATTCACACCACAAATAATTCGTGTTACATAGTTTTGGAAATGGAAAATTTTAGATTGGCTCGATGGAATTACCCTAAAAAATTGTCGCATATGACATTATGGAATTAAAGTAAGTGAAGTAAAGTAGCTTTTTATTTTTCAATCTTCTATGTCTGACAGCATCTCCACTACAAATAATGATTTATTTAAGAGCTTCAGCAGTGCTATAATGTGCTCTTCCCAATCGAATTTATTATTAAGTTGCAAACCTAACAATTTAACACTGTCAATATCTTCTCTCTGCTTGTCATCAGATTCTGAAGATATACTGTTTGAGGGGGAGGAAGGGGGGCTCTTACAAGTCTGGAATTGTATATAGTGTTTTTTCAAAGTTATGTGACAATGAATTGGTTAAGAACCATTTATTAATGGCCATGGAGATTTTACTAGTTGATTTTTCTGAAACTATATTTTGTTTGTTATTTATTGCAATGTTTGTATCATCAATGAACAAAAGAAACTTGACATTTAGTAATGTTAATGAAAAATCATCAATATACATAAGAAAAAATAACTATATTTTGTTTGTTATTTATTGCAATGTTTGTATCATCAATGAACAAAAGAAACTTGACATTTAGTAACGTTAATGAAAAATCATCAATATACATAAGAAAAAATAAGGGCCATACAATGGAACCTTGTGGCGCACTACATGTAATTAATTTAAAGCTGGATGATGATTGATAGCATGACTCTTTCCTACTGACATCCTTTGTATCGTGTCAGAATACAATATGAATCGTTTTACAGCATTTCCTGTTACACCATTATATTCTAATCTACTTAAAACGTGAACTCTGTTCACAGACTCTGGAGGGAGCATCAGTACCAAACAAATGCAGTCTTATCCTGTGCAAATGGTATCATAAGATAAAGTATGAAGAAGTGTGGGCTCGGCACGCTATTCTTCCAGCCATTGTCAGTTTTTGTGATATGGACCTGCTGCTACTCGGTCAAGTAGCTCACCAATTGGCATCATGAGGCTGAGTGCACTTCATCCCAGTCCTCCCACCAAGGAAAAATCCCTGGCAGTATCAGCAATTGAAGCCAGGGCAAGCATAAATGAGTACTACTTTGTGACTAGTGGCACTGCACTGTCAAAATCATGTTTTTGCTTCCCCTCATCGAACACTTTCTTCGAATTAGCTCAGAGGTCAGCACTCTTGAACAGAGTTATTAGTGCACTACAAAAATTCGCTTGAAACTTGGTAATCTATGGGACATGGCTGCTACTCAGATGTGTACGAATTGTCAACCTGGTGGGGTTTTTTGTTGCACATTGCAAACTTTTCACCATGTAGCTCACTTCATAAACTGCTGAAGGCAACTGTGTAAGTTTTCACAGACTGTAATTCATTGTGAACTTACTCCTAAATCAGCTGATGTTCACATTTATCAAACATTCCGAAATGTTTCCATAAACTCAATATTTTGTGGGGTGGATCAAGCCAGGTGGCACAGTGGATTCACATTTGGGAGGTTGACAGTTCAATTCTATGTCTGGCTATCCAGATTCAGGTTTTCTGTGATTCTTCTAAACTGCTGCAGGCAAATGTTGAGATGGTTCCTTTAAAAGGGCGGGGCTGATTTCCTTTCTCATCCTTGACCATTCCAAGCTTACACTCCATCGATAATGATCTTGCTAATGGGACATTAAATCCTAATCTTTCTTCCTTCATTTTGTAGTGACAACGTCACATACTGACACCATTTAAAGGGACACCTGTTTTCTTTTCTGAATTCTGGCTATTATAGCTACCAACGTACAAGATTGGGTACTTGCTGATACAGATATTATGTATATCACCACCACCACGAGAATCCTGCGAATGCCGTGAAGTTCAAACAAATCACTCTTTGAGAAACAGGCAACAGGTTTGTCGAATTTTTCAAATCATAGGACTACTTGTGTACCAATCGTGTATATAATAGTCCCTTTCTCTCCATTTCACTGGTATGGCACCCATGCAAACACTGTATGGCTGAAACTTAATGGGAGAGTGTCAAAGACAGTAGGTGGGCAGGAAGTGTTCAGTGATACAGAAGAAACATGTCCTACAGCCTCTGCAATTCTTGTATCCCATACAGCAGTGTTTTTCCACCTGTGGGTTGCGACCCCCTGGCGGTCACAAAGCCTTGCTCAGGGGTCGTGGTCGCAGGAGAAAGCAGTCACAGCATGGCTGGTAAGGTATGTTTCATGATGATCATCTGCTATGGTATAAATGTCATGCAGAAGTGACAAGGTGTTTTGAAACCACCTTACAAATTTGCTCACGTTCAGATCTGGTACATTTATCATACTTTTATTATGGTTCTGGGGATCGCCAGAATATTTTTACTTGGAAAGGGGTCACATATTCAAAAAGGTTGATAAACACTGCCATACAGACTCCTCATAAGTGTGTTTGACCTGAGGTTTGTTGCTAAGGCATAATTGGACAACTGTTGTATGTGTGCACCATGTTTTTGGGACAATTTTGCTGAATGTGACTGGGCAGAATAATTTTTAAATCAGCCTAAGAGTGAATTGTCTCAACCCTACTGCCAGAAACAAACTATTCCAGAGCTGCGACAGATAAAGAAGTAATGACTATGTTGTTTGACCATCTCATGAAAATAGCAGAGAGCATTCATACATACAGTATATGGCATTACAATGAAACAAGTCTTGTGGATGACCCAGAGAAAAAAAAGATAGTGACTTAAAGAGAGACAAAATAACTGGAGCAAATACACACTGCAACAAAGGCCTCTACATCTATTATGATTCAATAATCTGACACATCTGTATGCAAATTACAAGGCATGAAAGCTCTTGTCTATATGGACTCAGGGTGGGCCAGAAGGCACAAAATATACTCCCTCAAAATCCAGATGGTTCAATCACTAGTATTTTGAAGACGGGTTCATTTCACTTTGCTTCTCACTGTTGAAGAAACAAGGGGGGACAAAATTCTGATAGGGGTTCATTTAAGCTCAACATTAGATTGAATGGCTTTGCGTTTACAAAGTAATTAAATTTCAGGGACAATAAATAAAAAGCATGAGGTTTGCCAATGACATTGTAACTCTCTCTCAATCAGCAAAGGACTTAGAAATGCAGTTGAATGGAATGACTAATGTGTTGAATAGACATTACAAAATTAACATCAGAATTAGGGTCAACAGACTTATCAGATTAAAATTGGGAAATTAGACACTAATGGTAGTAGGCATGTTTTGCTATTTGAGCAGCGAAGTAACTGACGATGGCCAAAATACGAAGGATATAAAATGCACATTGGCAATAGTAAGAAAAGCATTTCTGAAAATGAGGAGGTTTTTAACATCAAATATAAATTTAAGGTATTTGTTTGGAATGTAACCTTACAGAAGTGAAACATGGACAATTAACAGTCCAAACAAGAAGAGAAAGGAAGCTCTTAGGATGCTACAGATGAATGCTGACGATTGATTGGGTAAATTGATTAAATATTGAGGAGGTGCTGAATCAAATTGGGAAAAATGAAATTTGTGTCACAAATGGACTAAAAGAGGCCATTGTTTGATAGGACACATCCTGGGGCATAAAGGCATTGCCAGCCTACTAATGGAGGGAAGTGTGGAGGAGAAAAATCGTTGGGGAGACTGAGACATGAATAAAGCAAGCAGGTTCATATGGGTGTATGTTGCAGTAGTTATGAAGAGATAACAAGGTTTGTACAGGACAGACAAGCATGGAGAGCTTCATCAAACCAGTCTTCCGACTGGATACAAAAACAACATCCCAATGCCACACATCTGCTCCAACCCCTGGATGTAGCATTTTTCCACTCCGTCAAATGTTATTGCTAAAGTTTTGTGACACTGAAAAGAAACTAAGCGACAGTCGCTGCTTATCAATACCAAAGGATGACCACTGATTCTTTAAGAAATTGATGGAGAGCATGGAAAACAAGGAGAGAAATCCACAGTCAGGCTTCCTCAAGATTGGGGCATATCCACTGAACATGATACAAGTGCTCAAATGACTGCCTGCCTCTGTTTTGGAAAAAAAGTGTCTGTAATCTGAGTGGTGGTGTTTTCTTGAGGAGTTTGAGGAAGTATGACATGATGCCACTTGAAGACAGATGGTGCCAAAATGCTAAAAAATATTGCACCTCAACTGGCCCACTAAATCACCTGATCTTAATTAGACGGAAAATATCTGGGACTATTTATAATAGTGGATGAAACAAAGCAATCAACACCCTGCAGTTTTGTAACACTATGGGATCCAACGAGTGGTTGCAGTTTGATATATGGGGTGCGGCAATAAAGTAATGAGATTGATGTGGGGGCAAAAAAAAAAAAAAAAAATGTTGCTTACCGTTTTAGTCAAGTTTAGTGTTATCTCCTTCAAAGTAATTCCCTTCTCATTGCACACACTTTTTCCAGCACTTCTGCCATTGATGGTAACATTTCTGGAACTCATCTTCTGTAATATCCTCAAAGACCATCGTCACAGCTTTTTAGACATCATATGTTGTTTGAAAATGATGTCCCTTGACCACTGTTTTGACTCTTGACGTCACATGGAGCGATATCTGGTGAAATTTGTTTTGAGGTTAAAAATTGCTGTACTGGCAGAGCAGTATGGGATGGCGCATTATTGTGATGCAGAATCCAATAATCAGCAATGTTGGCACAGACACGAAGAACTCTTTTACGAAGTCTTTCTAAAATTTCTTTGTAGTAATATTGGTTAACTGTTTGTCCAGGAGGCACCCACACTTTATGAACAATTCCCTTAAAATCAAAGCAGCACACAAGCATGCATTTCACTTTTGACTTGACATGCGAGCTTTTTTTGGTCTGGGTGATCCCTTTGAGCACCATTGCCAACTTTGGTGTTTTGTCTCTGGATCGTACTGAAAAAAAACTTTCATCACCAGTGATAGCACGGCTCAACGATTCTGGATTGATCTAACAGATCAGCTGCCACATTTTTCCGTGTTTCTCGCTGTTGTGGTGTGAGATTTTTGGGGACCATTTTTGCACAAATCTTTCTCATACCAAGATCTTCAGTTATTATTAGAAGAACCATTTCTCAATTGATGTTCAGTTCTTCTGCAATCATCTTCATGGATAATCTTTGATCAGATCATACGAGTTCACGCACCCTGGCCAAGTTGACATCCATCTGTGAGGTTGATGGTTGTCGACTACGGTCTTCATCTTCAACATTTGTTCTGCCTTCACTAAACATTTTATGCCAATGAAAACCTTGAGCTCTTGACATCACCTTCTCTCCAAAAGCCTTCTGGAGCTTACCGTAAGTTGTCATCGTGTTTTCACCCAATTTAACGCAAAAAGAAATGGCATACTGTTGCACAATATTATGCGGTTCCATTTCCGTGACGAGTGACACAAGCACGTGTTAACGTATTACAGCACAACTCACAACTGAGCGGTTGCATAGATGTGCCGCTTGGACTAGAAGCAGCTTAGAGACCAAGGTCAAAGATATTGGGCCTACAAGCCTGCAGGGTTGCCATATTTTGCAAAGAAAATCAGTTTCATTACTCTATTGTCGCACCTCGTAGCATACCTGGAGAAATTTTCTTGCTCGCCAAATTGAGACCATTATCAAACCTAGTGTGGTGTTACATGATATTAGCATGACATATCTTGGAGGTAACTAATTTTTTATTCAGTGTTCTTACATTTCAAACTGCATTGATAAGTACAGTATGATTAATGAAATAATGAAATGAGTTAATACTGATCAATATGATACATATGACTTATGACTGAAAGAGGAAAATTAATCGAAATTTAGGAAGAAATTGGAAGAATTTTCATTAGACAGAACTGAGCAGGTATGCACAATGAGTCCGAGAGGTTATTAACACAGAATATTTTAAGTGTGTCATAAAATTTTATTATATCAAACTTTTAGCAGTAACAGTGTTATATTTCAGAATAGCAGCATTCTGAAATGACATTTCAGCTGGTAAATATTATACACATAAATCTGACTTGTGGAATAATTACAGCATTATAAGACTTTTGGCCACAAAATAGAAAGAAAAAACAAAGCTAGTTATGTGATAATATAGTTTTACTGGAAGGCAGCATAACTTGTATTCCATACCGATAGCAGTGAAAGGTGTAAAATGATATAGTTAAATATTATATAGTGCCAACTTAAACAGTGTAGACCACACTCTAATCCATAATTATTTCTGATGCATTTTTGGAATGTTATAGAAATTAAAATTTTGCTGTCTCCATTTCTCAATACGTTGGAGACTTGTTACTGAGTATGCACTATATGTCCTGCTAACTGAAAAGTGCATGCATTAACAAAATTCAAAAAAAAAATTTAAAAAATTTTTTTAAAAAAATTTGTTGTCAGCAGTTTCTTCATAAACCAAACAGCTATCACACATACAAAAGCATGTGCTACTGTCTATTATCATCTACACATGTAGCCATACAACTGAGAAAATTATCCAGAATATTACATATATATATATATACATATATACCAATACAACTGTGCTGTGAAACGATTATTCAGTCTAGGAAGTTCATAATAAGCTTATAAACACAGCTGTCCATATATGTACACATTTCACTCGGGATGCCATTTTCTTATTTTCATTCATAATGTTCCATCTCTTGACAAAAATAAAAAATTATTCCACATGGTATACGAATTGACAAGACATAAAACCTTCTCAACACTAACGAAGAACTGACAAAAGAGGCATGGAAGACTGTAGTTGGCAACAGGAGGAACTACACACAAAAATAAAAACCTAATCTCTTTTTTTTCTAAATTCTACTCTCTAAATTCAATATACATTTTCATTAACTGCTGCCAGGCAAGTTTCTTGGTTGAGTACAAATGCCTAAATATTCTCATCCTCTAAAATTCAAGTGTCAATTCCTAGCTAACAGAATTTAGCAATGGTTAGTAATGTTTTATTTATTTATTATACTCTGTATTCAAACCCTTGTGAGTAACTTCTTATTGATCAGTTTACACAATCTATAGGACAAAATATAGCTTTATTAACTTTTGTGACTATGACAAAATTAGAACACATTAAAAGTTTGCACACAATTTTTAGATTTTTTCTCAAAATGCCTCATTACTGGTGTGACACTAAGTGTGTTAGAAATAATAAAGATGGAAGTTTACAGCTAGCACAGTACTACTAGTGTCAAGGACATCAACTCACGGTAACTCTCCGATGACAAAATCATTTCTGTGTTTAAGCTGCTTCTCAGCTGCTATGGATATTACTCATTTAACAATTACATACTTTACCAAATTGCCACAAAATGGTCCAATAGTGCAGAAAATATGCTTTCTTGAACTAAACTACCACAAAATTAAAAGCAAGGTTGGTTTACTCATGGATATGACTATGCAAAGAAGGCTAAAAAGAGTACAACTGTAAAATATTTAACATGGGTATTGTGATGTAAGAAAATTAAATTTGTTAGTCTATAAAGAAATTATTAGTTTTTCTTTAACTACATGGTACAGTTTTGATGCAGTGGGTTACTATCAGACCACATTGTTGAATATAAAATATATTGCATAGATTTTTTTTTAATAAGGCACTGGTGTCAATTTCTGTACCCTCATTAAGGCACAATTAAAAAAAAACATTCATATGTCTCACAATGCAAATGCCCTTCACAATATGACCACTATTCTATGTTTCTTTTACTAATACAATGACTGCAACAGATGAAACACTAGCATTGCCACAATAATCACATGCATATTATACTGCAAAATAATATATATATATATATAATGTTAAATATGGAAGTTTTACAATTGAATGAAAGTTTATGAACACTCAAATGTTTCTTCAGGCACAAAAACAAATTGATGTTTTCTAAATTAATCACTGAATACTTTTATAAATATCTCACAACAGTATCACACATAGACTTTAAGTAAATGGTAAGTGTACACTCATGCTAGTAAGTGTCCATTCATAACATTTAAACATTTCATATTCTGCTTACACCCCATTCAAGTCCAACATTGCTTGATATCTTGTCTACACCACTGAGTCAATGGCGAACATTTCAATATGAACAATTGAATGATATGTCCGCAAACTGGTTCGCACTTTTTTCCCCAATATATTAGTAACATAGAAATGAACACAACAAGGGGCAAAATGAGCAGACATTTCAATTTTACCATCTGTTAATGCATATAACAACATTTCTTTGAATAAAATTACAATACATATATATTCACATAAAAATATTTTCATGTTAATTCTTAACATAAACATGGAAAACAACGCAGTATAAAAACTAGTGCGCAAATCTTAAGATAAAATGAAGAATAATATATCATAACAAAAATATAGTTTTTTTAGTATTCAGCATGATCAAAATAAGAATTTCACTTCTAAGTAATATGCATAAAAATCATTTTGTAAAATACTTCTGAGAATGTTCTGCAAGAACCTTCAAGTTACTGTTAGTGACATTGACATCTTCCTGTCTGTCAAAATTAGATGATCACATTTAAATAATTTACCCTCTGACTCTTTTCTGTGGGAAACTTAGCTAATTTTATCCCATCACTATACTGTGTCTATAGTAAAGATATTCCCTTACTAATGTCTTCCTTGCATTATGAGGCAAGTGTTGACAGACTTTGATTCTTTACAGAATGATGAAACATTTAACAAGGAAGATAAAGTACAAGATTGATTATTTTTTAACCTCTGTATTCACTTAGACAGAAGCTGATTCAACCTAGGAGCCACCTATAAGGAACAAGTGAGGAAAAGTTCTTCCCCTTCCCAATTTGAGCTTGACTATAGGACCTATCAGTTCTGAAATATATTTTTCACCAGCAGAGTTACAAAACTCTTAATTATGAACCATTGAAATGGCATAAAACCCTTAAGATACTTATCTCATTACAAATGAAGAATTTCAAATGTTCTGCACTTTTTCCCCCCAACCCAATCTGCTGAGAATCCATTACGTCTATCATATTTCAGTCAAATAGTTGAACGTATCAGGTTCACAAACATTTACAACATACATAATATCTGCAATGGATGATTTATGTCTCCGCTAAGAATTTAGGCCATATATATAATGAAAAGAAATATTAATGGTCTCTCAATAAATACTACATAAAGGAAAATTAATCTTTTGAATCAACGCTGCAGTTATTGCATTCCCACACTTTCCTACATTGTCACCGCATCAGCAATGGACCACATACAAACATTCTGTAGGGTTAGTATTAGTGAAGCAAGAAGGCAGTGTTCATGAGGGAATGTAAACAGTTATCTTGATGGGTCCATCACGTCCAAGTCAGATTATAATGCATGCTAATTACCAGTCTAAAAAAAAGAACAAAAAACACACAGACAAATTAACCACTCAATTCTCACAAATATGAAAGCCACACAATTAGCTGTACAGAAAATAATTACATCACAGGGATCAGGACACAAGTAGAAAAGAAAATCCTCATTTACTTGAGTTTAAACACTAATTTTCAGTACATTATATACAACTGTATTGAAAATGGACACTCAGCTTTAGACCAACAGACCTCTTTTTCTTACATACATTCTCGAAGCCACACAGTAACATTCAGAGTATGAAAAATAATTGGCACAAAACATTTTCTGATATGGCGTAGCGCGCGCGCGCACACACACACACACACACACACACACACACACACAGATTTTCGGCGTAATGATAGTGCCCAAGAGTAAAGCATATGTACAAACTACACTGAAAAAAAATCTTGTACGATACAAATACACAAATTGTGAAACATAAACCATAAAATAATTTGAATGCTGCCTGCAGTAGCTGCAATGTTCATTACTTGCATTTACTCCCTCACCTCTCCACTTAAAAAGAAATTAAGGTAGGTAAGAAAAGCTCTGGCTGGGGAGAAGGGGGGGGGAGGGGGGGGGGAAGAGGGGGATGGGGGGGGGGGGGGGAGAGAGAGAGAGAGAGAGAGAGAGAGAGAGAGAGAGAGAGAGAGATCAAAAAGTGAGAGAGAGAGAGAGAGAGAGAGAGAGATCAAAAAGTAAGAAAAACAATTTAAACAAATACAAATATTGTAAATGGCAATAATTTCATGTCTCTCTTGTGCACATAATGGGTCATAAATATAAAACGGGTATAACATGTTTCACCTTTTGTCACCAACTTTCAAGACATAGGCACTTTATGCTAGCACACAGCATAATAGTGACTGCAATAATTGATCAGTGCAAAAAATAAGAAAGAAAATAGTATATGTTCGAACTGAAGAAGACTTTACCATCTGATTAAGACTAATTCTAATTACGTGTAACAAATTCACAGATTTTCTCAGACCGTGCCTGTTATCACTCTATTTGTGACCACTGAAATATGTTCCTACCATACATAAAGAAACGTTTTTCAGAGTATAACATTTATTGTATAGAGGATACACAGATTATACACAAATCATCAAATAAAAGCTGCACATGCAGCACAGTTTTCTTTTTGTTTAGTTTTGATGACACGGTCTGCAAAACTTTTGGCATATAAAGAACATAATAAAATGAAATTGGCAACAGCATAGCTAACATAATTGACTGGCAACATTCTGGAAGTGGCAGCTTCCTATCCTGTATGTACACTTCTGCGGTCAGAGGTGATGAAAATAATTGCTCTGAGTAAATTTGACAGTAGAGTCTGAATAACAGAGACCAGGAGATATACTATTTCACACTGTAAAGTGATGAGCACTTCCGTAATTGCAGGGTTCATGATTTTGGCTTCAAAGCAGCTTTGTGTTATTATTAATTTTGTAATTTCTTACAGTCATTTCCATTTGATATGGTAAAACTAAGTATTCATCATTAATCATACAAATATCATTTAAATTTTTAGTTTCCTTCACATAGCATTTTCTGTAGTACTGTTAGACTTTTACAGATATCTGGAGCACAATAATACAACATTAGGTAATTTATCTGTCACCAATATTAATGTTATTGAGTTATTACCTAAAACCAGCTTCAGCTGAAAATTAGTTATTTTCCAAATTACAATCACAGGAATTGTAGCTTTTCTTCATCTTTTTAAGTGTGTAAATTCATGATGTAAGCAAATAAAACGCTTATTTGCAATGAACATAACTACAAAGTTCCTCAGTAATAAAGATTTCCAAGCAGCGGCACTTTGCATAAAGTGACATCAATTTGCAGTTTATTATCAGCATTACTATTGCATTATTATATTTATAATTATTCAATCGTGGTGACTGTATACTTTACTGATAAACTTACACATGTCTCCTGTCATTCTTCCATCTCAGATTAACAAACTCTGTGTAACATATGATTTAAAATCTGCAATCTGAGCATTCAACATAAACCAGCTCATAAACATGTAGCAGAAGAATTGTTTCAAACAATTATGACAGAGCAGTCAGTGGTGTCTTGTCTGTGCTCACTTGTTCTACATCAACACAAAATAAAAAGTATGCATCTACCTTAAATTTAAAAGAAGTGCACTGAAATATACAATACACATTCAGTTTATTAGCAACTGATATAACCTAGAATTTAGCTCCATCAAACATTAAGAATGTGAAGACAACTTGTGCGCAACTTTGCACTTAAAAAATGCCACATCAGCAGTTCACTGAAATGGAAGAATATAAAGAGAAACAACACATTTTTAACTTCAGTTTTAAAGCATATAACATACAAAAGATGCGTGATTTGTGTGCGAACAGCCATGAAAACTCTGATGAAATTACTGCTTGTGTTACAAGATTGAGCATTTTTTTTTATTCTTCTTGTAGTTAGCCTTAAGAGGAGGCCTTTCTGAAAGCTGGAACTTGCGCACTATTCGTACCAGCTCGTGAAAAGCTTGGTCAACATTTGTGCGCAGTTTAGCACTGCATTCTATGTACGGAATTTTCAGCTGACTTGCCAGAGCATGAGCGTCAGCAACACTAACCTGAAACAAAATTAAAAACAATTTATTTTCCGATTTTTTCTTTATTTTGTTCTGGGGAGTGGGGAGGGGGGGGGGGGGGGGGGGGAAGGCAGTGTATGACATCTCTACATTTATATCTACATCGATACTCTGCAAATCAGTACCTGGCAGAGGGTTCATCAAACCACCTTCACAATAATTCACTTTTATTCCATCTTGAACAATGTGCAGGAAAAACAAACACTGATATCTTTCCACGCGAGCTCTGATTTCCCTTATTTTATTATGATGATTGTTTCTCCATATGTATGCTGGCATCAATAAAATATTTTCACATTCAGAGAAGGAAGTTGGTGGTTGAAATTTCTTGAGAAGATCCCGCCTCAATGAGAAATGCCTTCATTTTAATTATGGCTAGCTCAAATCCCTGATGTCTGTGAAACACTCTCTTCTTTTTCTTGACAATATACAACATGCTGCTCTTCTTTGAACTTTCTCGATGTATTCCTGCAATCGTATTCAGTAAGGATCCTACACTGTGCGGCAGTACTACAAAAGAGGCCAGACAAGCGTAGTGTAGACAGTGTCTTTAGCAGATCTGTTGCATTTTCTAAGTGTTTTGCCAATAAAATACAGTCTAATTTCCTTTCCCACACAACATTTTCTGTGTGTTCTTTCCAATTTTAGTTGTTCAAAATTGTAATTCATAGGTATTTATTTGAATTTATGGCCTTTAGATTTGATTGACTTATTGTGTAAATGAAGTTTAATGGATTCCTTTTAGCACTTGTGGATGACGTCACACTTTTCATTATTTAGTGTCAGTTGCCAATTTTCACACTGTGCACATATCTTTTCTAAATCTTTTTGCAATTTGTTTTGATCTTCTGATGACTTTACTAGACAATGAAAGACAGCATCATCTGCAAAAGATCTACGATGGCTGCTCGAATTGTACCCTAAACTGTGTGTATAGATAGGGAACAGCAGAGGGCCAATAACACTACCTCAGGGAATGCCAAAAAACACTTCTATTTTACTGTAAGTCTTTCCATCCATTACTATGAACTGTGACTTCTCTGACAGGAAATCATGAATCCAGGTGCATAACAGAGAGAATATTCCATAAGCACACAATCTGATTGCAAGTCACTTGTGAGGTATGGCATTAAAAGCCTTCTGGAAATCTAGAAATACAGAATCCATTTGAAATCCCTTGTCAATAACACTCAATAATTTGTGCGAGTGAAGGGCTAGCTGTGTTTCACAAGAGAAACATTTTCTAAATCTGTGTTGAATGTATGTCAGTAGCCCATTATCTTCGAGGTAATTCATAATGCTCGAACACAATATGTGTTACAACATTCTGCTGCATATCAACATTAATGATACGGGCCTGTAATTTAGTGGATTGCTTCTACTGGCTTTCTTGAATATTGGTGTGACCTGTGCAACTTTCCAGTCTTCGAATATGAATCTTTTGCCAGGTGAACGGTTGTATCAGTATACTCTGAAAGGAACCTAAGTGGTATACAGTCTGGACCAGAAGACTTGCTTTTATTAAGCGAGTTAACTTGCTTCACTACTCCAAGGGTATCTACTTCTAAGTTACTCATGTTGGTACCTGTTCTTGATTCGAGTTCTGGAATATTTGTCTTCTCTGATGAAGGAACTTCGGAAGGTTATGTTTAGTAACTCTACTTTAGCAGCACTTTCATTGATAGTATTTCCAATGTTATCGTGCAGAGAAGGCACTGACTGTGTCTTGCCGCTATAAAACTTTATATGCAACTATGATTTTATTTTTGGAGGATTTTGAAGTTATACTATTTAGTCTTGCTAAGACAACCCTGTGTTTACTAACCCCTATCAAATGACTTAAGGCAAATTATTTCCTTTTCTTATGTTCACCCAAATATGTCTTTCACTGCTGCAGTACAACCAGAGATTTTTAACTATTAGCGACAAATATCCCTTAAAGTTATTTTATCATTATAGGATGTTTCATTTAAACATTTTTCTAATTATTCTTCACACTCATTACAATTTTAGGAGATGATGGGTGTTTTCCTGATTTGTACATCTCCCAAGTATACATACAACTCATTGTTTGCAAATAAGCTCACACTTTATGAGGATATTTCAAAATATTCTCTTGGATACTTTCGCTATCTAAATCATAGCTATCCCTCATTTTTGGTTATAGGTTGTTGGAGTGTTATTATTACTATTAATCTTTACTCTTATGTTTGGCAAACCCTGAGAATACATTGTGATGTAAATTTCTCTGAAAACTTTCCCCCCTCCATATTTTTGCTATTTTAAAGTTTAATGCATACTAAAAAAAGTATAATAGCTGAAGCATACTGACTTCAGACACAAAGGAATTACAGACACTGGCTGCATGTGGGCATTGATTTAAATTAATGGGGAATGTCGAATATTTGTGCTGGACCAGGATTCGAATCCTGATGTCCTGCTCACTAGATGGATGCTCTGAGCACCAAGCCAACCAGACTCACTGGTCATTGCAACTGCACAGCCTACCCTAGCACGCCTCCCATCAGATCTGCATAATGCAGCGAGTAATGAGGATAATGGGCAAGGGGCACTAAATTAGTAGTGTGCGCATAAGTTGAGAATTTGGATCTGATGGAAGGCTTGCTAGGGTAGTCTATGAAGTTGTTGTGACATCTTTGTTCGGATGGCTTAGTGGCCAGAGCACCTGCCTAATAAGCAGGAGACACAGATTTGAATCCTGATCCAGCGCAAATTTTCTACTTTCCCCATGCCTGCTTGCTGTCTATATCTGTAATTCCTTTGTGTCTTAATTCATCATGGCTGCTGGATCACAATGATGTGTGTTCTTTCAGACATGTAAAAAAGAACAGACACCACATATAAACATACTGACTTCAATGTCAGCATGTAGAGAATTCATCCACACCACAGGAGACATTGGTTTCACAGATGTTGACACACAGAGCTACAAATATTTCTGACGATCACATGGATTCTGATAATGGATATGTGCAAAATGTTTTCCAAAGTAATGCCTTTCCTTGCAGTGTAGATTCCAGTAACTATTTCTGTAGGCAAGACAATAAATGCAACATTACATTTATGTGGTCAGCATCAAATTATGCACACCAGGGAGCAACACAGAAGAAACCGCTGTATGAATATTTTTGTTTTAGGTACTAAGGCTGACTGTGCTGAAGCTGATCTCAGACACACAATACAGCCTTGAAAAGACCTTCGTTTAAACTACCTCTAAAACAGCAAAAAGTGACCAAAAAACCTTTTAACTTTTACTTTCCACCAAAATTTGTGACTTTTCCTCATTTCTTACAGCTTAAATAACAATGTACTGCAATTAGCTGAATTTTCATGATTTTGTAGCGTATACCTAGGACAGTGGAACAAGTCTTGTGCAACTACTACTTAGAATATTACTGTTCTGATCATTACAAAAGTATTTACGCCATATTTTGCTACCTCATAAAATATATAGATTTCCATGCTGCCCATTATAAGGTAACTTTTCAGTCTTATTTCATGTGTTGAAGTTGTTACTTACTCCACCAGTTACACAGTACCCTTTTTTTCCCTATAAAGGGCATTTTGAATTATGTCACATAAATGCACTTTTCTAATGAAATTATTTTGCTCATTACAAGGCAACTGATGATACATTGAGGAGGAGTCTCATCCCAATTCTTTTTGCAACAGTCTCAGCAGTCAACTGCTACAACAGTGAAGATGGCAGATAGAGATGGAACAGAACAAGAGGTCGGTGATGCACCATCAACTGGAAGGAGTGCTGCTTTGAATGCCGTGAAGGAGAGAACAGGTCCTACTGCATATGCCTGCCACCAAGTGGATGACTATCATCAGTGCCTTCCCACATCATTTGATGAATCAATGTTGCATATCATAGAAATACGGATTAAGATGCTCCAAATGAAAAAACACCAGCACTTGGACTTTATCACTGGAAGAATTGGAGGCAATGATTAGTATCATGTTCGCTAGATATGCTTTTTGTGCTACAAGCATTTCCGGGGATGACCTTTGGTGGCATTCTTGGGGGCCTAATTTTATCAGGGATAAAATGACAAGAGAGGAATTCTGTTAACTTACCACATTCCTCCACTTTGATGAGCAGTCATTGTCAGCTCAACATATCCCTGCTGACAAGTTCTGAAATATGGAACAAGTTTTGTACAAACTGCCTCCACTTTTACTGCCCTGGTGAAAATATTACAACTGATGACCAGTTACTTCCAATCAAAGCAAGGTGCAGGTTTACAGAGTTTATGTCAGATAAAAACTTGATAACTATAGACCCAAGTTCTGGATAACTGCAGGTGTGACATTCAAGTACAATTGCAATGCATTCCGGTGTCTTGGCAAGGAGGAAGGCCATCTAGAAAAACACCTGTTGGGAGAGTATGTCATTTATTCACCTTGTGGAACCATTTCCAAACCAAGCATGGAACATAACAATAACCAACTTCTTCGGTTTACCAGAAACTTCACCAGGAGTAAATGTCATTAATGGGAACAATGAACAAAATTCACCAATGAATCCCCAACTGCATGAAGAAGGACAATTCTGACTTACATTCTGTTAAAGACTGACAAACCAGATTGAATCCTGACAGTGCACCAAGGGAACGAGAATAAGAATGTTGGTAAACTACATCCTGAAGTAGTTGTGAGTGAAGACAAAATGAGAAACTGTTACCTTATATAACATACTAAAGCATGGTGTAGATGTCACTGATCAAATTATTTGTGAACTAGCTGAGTATCTAGCATTGCCTCTGTATGTATTTATTCCAATCTTCTATTAGTTCATCTCCTCCACCCCCTTTCTCTTTTGCCTCCTCCACCTTCCCCTTTATCTGTCCATCTCCTCCTCCCCTTTATCTACCCCTCACCACGTATGCACATTTCACATATTTTTCACCTATATTTAACAATTTCATGCATATTTGTACACATACTTCACCTGTATCGCTAGCTACTTTCGCCCACCAGTTTCATTTTCATGGAGCTCAATGTTTATAATGTAGTGTATCGTGAACTATTAGTCATACAATGATATAATTTTGCAGGTAGTCAGTGAAATGTGTTGCAAATAAAGTTAGTAGTAAATCAGAAACAAATTAAAAGGTCATGCCTGATGGGGCAGCTTTACTGCATCAACAGGAAAACTTTTTTCCTTCTATAATTTTGTTGGGGATATCAGTGAGAAAAGTCTCATAAACGTTTGAAATTGTGTGTTAAGTTGGTTGCAAGTCAATAAATGCTCTCAGGTGTTGGATGGATGTAGTCTAGTTATTTACGAGGGTGAGAAAAATGGGAAATTCATCATTACATCCAACATCTTTATTTCTTAATATTTTTACACCAAATTTTGATCACCATCAAAGTATTCTCCATTGGCCATTCAAACAAACCTTCCATTGTTCGAAACAGTTTTTAAATTCACTTATTGAGATGTTTGTTATGCCTTCCAGCGATTTTTGTTTCACCTCCTCCACAGACGCAAAACATTTTCCTTTCATGTCCATTTTGAGTCCGGGAAACAAAAAGAAATCACAGGGAGCTAGATATGGTGAGTAGTAAGGGGGGCGGGGGGTGGACAATTGGTATCATGCCATTTTTGGTCAAAAACTGCTTTACGGAGAGGGCGGTATGGGCCGGCGTGTTGACATGATGGAAGAATCACTCGCCTGAGCGCCAAAGATCTGCCCTTTTTTTCTGGATACTCTCCCTCAATCTTTTCGAAACCTCCAAGTGGAACTCCTGGTTGACAGTTTGACCTGGTGGAATGAACTTCACATGCACAGCACTTCTGCAATCAAAGAAACAAATAAGCATTGTCTTGATGTTTGACTTCACTTGGTGAGCTTTTCTGGGACGAGGAGAGCCACTTGTCTTCCACTTGCTTGATTCCTGCTTTTTTTCAGAGTCGTATCCATAGCACCATGATTCATCACTAGTAATCAACTAAAAAAAAAATTCAGGATCCTCTTTGAGCTGATTTTGGAGTTCAAAACATGTCTGAAGTCGACACTCCCTTTGTTCATCTGTGAGAAGGCGAGGGGCAAATTTCGCTGCAACCCTTCTCATGTGCAAATCTTACTATAAAATCCTCTGAATTGAACTCCATGATATTCCAGACATCTCACAGAGTTGATCAATGGTTTGGCGATGGTCTTCACAACCTAGGGCATTGATTTTGTTTACGTTTAAATCGTTTCTTGACATTGAAGGGCGTGCTGAACAGGGTTGGTCTTCAATTCACATTTCTCTATTTTTTAAAATGTGAAAACCACTCATATACTGGTTTTACTTGGGACAGCATCCCCATAAGCAGTCTTTAGCATTACAATAGTTTCTGTGGCCCATTTCCCCGAAAGGAAACAAAATTTCACAACCACACGTTGCTCTCGACAACCTGCCATCATATTTTCATCGAAATGAAAAAAGTTGTTTTACTAAAAGAACTCTCACAAGTGAACTGACAGACTCAGTGACAGAACTTTGCACACTGACTCACGTAGCATGATCGTAACGGACACATGGTTGGACAATGAGTTCCCCCACTCTCCCTCCCCACCGCAGCCCAATTCGTTATTTTTGGGTCACCACCTCTCTTATCCATCATGGGTACACTTCTTTTTCACCCTCACACTTTCAATATGTAGGAGCTTCTCACCACCACAGCGCTCCTTTCCAGTGATGTGTCTACCAAATTTGGTTGATATCAATCCAGTGGTTTAGGAGGAGATGTGGAACCTTACATACATCCAATTTTTTAATATGTATGGATAATCAACTAATGTGGTTTGCAGGAGATGGCTGATGCACGTCTTTTACAATACCCTAGCCATGGCAGCAAAAAAATGTGTGGATCAGCTACAGTCAAATAACCAAAAATAATGTGAAGAGGAACGTACTCATTCCTCACCTGCTAAATGAATTCACAAATCTGGAATAAGAAAGAGTGAGACAGGAGAAAGAAAGTCAATATAATGAAGAAACAGATAGATGTAGGACTGGATCAAGAAAGTGAATCAAGTGTGGAAGTGGAATGTGCAAGTGAAACAGGACCAATGCTACCCCTGAGAAGGGAAAAAGAGCGGTCTGAGGTAACAGTACAAAAAGTATCAATTATTGCTCAAAGTGTGATTTCAGTACTTAAAATAAAAAAGCAAAATAAAGAAAGAAATGTTAGGTACTTTAGAAGCAGGTCATATTTCTGCATAGACATGCAATGTTTTGTGTCCAAAACAGAAATCCAAAAGTTAGAGCTTCAAAGTAGAGCTCTAAAATGTGTACATGACATACAAATAAATGCAGAAAATATAATTCTTACTTTAACTGTGTACTGGATTTTTAATACGTATCTCATTGGGGTCAAATGACACTTTCCCACTATCCTAGTGGGAATTATGATGAAAAAAGAAGTATTGTTTTTATGATGAAAAACCCCCATGTATACTGCTTAAAATATGGTGATACAAAGAGTTACAGCCATGTTGAACATGGATGTCTTATTAAACAATGAGAAATTTAATTTTATATTTCTGGTTATTCAATACAGTTTGTCTTCACTGCAAATAGCAGCCTATATAATAATAATAATAATAATAATAATAATAAACAATAATAGTAGTAGTAGTAGTAGTAGTAGTATATCTGTAGACATCTTTCATTACAAGGAATTGGACATGTCTTGGTGTTACAATTTATTAGCAACAAAATCAAAGTAATTCACTTATACAGACATTTACACACTTACAGGTCTCGAATGAAATGTATGGGAGCGACAAGGCTGTGGCCTTACAGTAGGAACCATCCTAATATTTGCCTGAAATAATTTAGGGAAACCATGGAAAACCTAAATCAGGATGGATGGATGGTTGGAAGGATGGATGGATGAAGATGGAGCCTCCATCCTCCTGAAAATGAAGCCTCTGTTTACAACAGTGCTACCTCATTCAGTTTACCCCTGATGTACAACACTGTTTTACAAGTAAGTTATTTAATGATGGAAAAGGCTAATGCTACACTGTTCGGTCATTTCTCTCTCCCAGTCACTGCACAAACTACACATGCATTGTTTCATAACTTTACATACACTATCAGTGGATGTCGGGACTGTTTTGTGCACCACAAGTTCCTATGTGCTAGCCTGAAAACTGAGTCAGTATTCCCCAATAAGCATGGAGATGCTGAGCTCAGCAAGAGGACAAGGTGTTAGTATTATACACTGCACAGCTTTGAGAGTGAGTTTTTCCAGATAAGGAATAATGTTAGATGGCTTGTTGTTGTTGTTGTTGTTTTAGCAATTTCTTTAATCTCCTTTGGCAATTTATTGAACAGTTTTATTCCTTGGTAGAAAATGCTATTTTGAGTTTTATGTTTATTATTCTTGATAAAAGTAAGTTCAGTCTAGATCCCCTTCCACAGTCATGGACAGAAATGTTAGAGCAATAATTACCACTTATTTTTGATGTGTACTTCTGGTCAGTAAACATATTCAAACAGTGCAGTTAAAATCCCAGTGTTTTGAAGAGAGCTTTAGAATGAGCGCAACTACCTTTTACTTTTGGTACTATTCTTATGGTTCTTTTCTGCAGTTTAAAAATTGCATTCATATTTCGTGCATTTGATATCCAGGAAAGAATGTCATAGTTAAAGATTGAGTGTACATAGGAATAGTATGTAACTCAAAGACACTGGCTGCTACACACTGATGACTGGACTCCAGAGGCATAACACACTGGTGATACTCTGTTTGCAGGTATCTTTTTGTGTTCACACCAATTCAACTGAGAATCAATATTAGTTTCCAGAAATTCTGTATTTGTTACACTATTTACAGAGGTGCCATCAACATTTAACTGGACAGTGTCATTTTTCCTCTTCAAACTGAAATTTGTGCAATTTGTTTTCTTTATGTTCAATGTCACTTTATTGGTTATTGGCCAATTGTAAACTTACTTGTGGGTTTCATTTGCATTTTCTGCAAGGAGTTCTCTTGTTTTCTCAGTGACTATAACACTGGTGTCATCAGCAAAGAGAATTTCTTCTCCATAGCTAACACTAATGGGAAAGTCATTGATGTGTATCACGTACAGTATTGGTACTAAAACGCTACCCTGAGGAACTCTTATTTGAATGTATTTTGGCTCTGATAAGTGAGTTACTAAAACTTGAGACTTCTTGGAAGTATGTGTTATCTTTTTTTCTTTTGTACCCTATCTGCTATCTATGATCGGAACCAGTCATTAGCTACCCCACTTATACCCAACGCTTCTAGCTTATTTAGTAGACCCTTATGGCCAACAGTATCAAAAGCCATAGGAAGATCTAAAAATATGACTGACACACTCATGTTTGTCAAAAGCATCAACTACCTCTTTTTTCAATTCCACTACAGCTGATTCCACACTTCTACCATTTCGGAAACCAAACCGTGATTCACTTAAACGGTTGGATTTATTCAAGTAACTGATTCTATTATTTTTGAGAATGGTAACAGCAGGAAAATGGGCCTGTAGTTTTCTATGTCTTCTGCATCACCTTTCTTTATCAAATGTACAACTCTTGCCTGTTTAATACTTCAGAAATTTCCCTGATGTTAATGATTTGTTATGTTTTTTAGGGATCTTGTATACATGCTATGCATTGTTTCAGTACACACATTGGTGCTTCATCTAGGCCTAATGACTTTATTTTTTAGTTTCTGTACAGTTTTACTGGCTTAATGCTCTGTAGTTGGTAGCAACAACATGGTACTTCATGCATAACTAGCTTAACACTCACTGCTTCGCTCGTAAACACTAAATGCTCTGCACAGATTTTTTTGTTTTTCTTTCCTCAAATTTTTATTTTGTTCACAAACTGCTAAACCTTCTAAATTTTTCATGCTAGTTAAGTCCATTTCCAACTGTACTCCTGACCAGAAAGCGATTGTGGTAGCTAGAGTCCAAGATTTTCTTTAATCGTGCCTCTTGCATTCTTGTGGTGATATTTCCATAGACATTTTCATCCCCTAACATATATTTTTTAAGTCTAACTGAGAAATGAAATGTCAGTTTTCATAGATTTAGTTTCAAATTTTTTTTACTATAATGAAATACTTTCTTAAAAATTTTCATCCCCCATTTCACCCTCTTTGGGGTTGAATTTCCAAAAAACACTGACATGCATTTCTTTCAATTTTTAACAGAGAAACCAAATACAAATTATCAGAGATTTAACTTCAAAAATGCTTGCATAATATTTCCTTAAAAACTTCCAGCACCTACTTCACCCACATAGGGGTGGAATCTCCAAAAACAGTGAACCACATTTTTTTAATATTTTTTTTCTAACTGAGTAGTCAAACACCAGTTTTCATAGATGCAGCTTTCAAAATACTTTAGTAGTTCTTTAATGATGATCTACTCTTAATAAATCTTTCACCCATTCTTTCGTCCCCATAGGGGTTAAATTTCCAAAAATTCGAAACACATTTATTTATTTCTGAACGAGAAACCAAATACCAATTTTCATAGATCTAGCTCCCTTAACAGAGACATATTTTCAAACAATCGTTTGTCCCCTATTTCATCCACTTAAGGTCGGAACTATGAAAAACCCCTTCTTAAACAAAGTCTACAGTACTTGGTCAACACCCTCTCCAAATTTCAAATTTCTACCCTTAGTGGTTTGGGCTGCATGAAGATGAGTTCAAAAATGTTCAAATGTGTGTGAAATCTTATGGGCCTTAACTGCTAAAGTCATCAGTCCCTAAGCTTACACACTACTTAACCTAAATTATCCTAAGGACAAACACACACAACCATGCCCAAGGGAGGACTCGAACCTCCGCCGGGACCAGCCGCACAGTCCATGACTGCAGCGCCCTAGACCGCTTGGCTAATCCCACGCGGCTGCATGAAGATGAGTGAGTAAGTGAGTGAGTAAGTATGCAAATCAGTCAGTCAGTCAGTCAGGACATTGCCTTTTATATATACAATTATTTATTCATATAGTTTGCTGAGTGGTTTGGAGCATTTATCACTTTATCCCTCTCTTTTACCAGTATGTTATTATGTCTTTGTTTGTCATTAAATGACTTTTTTGCAGCAATCAGCACCTTCCTATAAATATTTTTGTAACTATGATAGAAATTTTAAGACTTCTGGCTCATTAAGGCACTTTTTCATGGAACTTTGTTACTTAAGGATTTGGGAGGACTTCTTAATACCTGCTGTTATTCATTTGCTTTAGTGAGACATTGGTACCAATGTGGGTACATTTGGAAATGTCTTTTCAAAGCCCAATTTAAATAATGTTGAGAATTTAGATATTTTCACATTTACATTGGTTTTTCCATGCACTTCATCCCAGCTTCCATTTGCTAGTTCCTTTGAAAAATCTTGACACATTGCTTAATATATCAGAGATTCTCTCTCATACAATGGATCGTGCACCATTTTGAGGAAGAATATTTCTGTTTTAGCCTTTGAGCAGGTGCGCCGTTTATCATAATATGAGTGGGCATGCGGAATACATTGTACGTATGTAAGGAATAGCTGTCTTTATGTTACCGAGGTAGGTGTGCATTAGCAAAATCACAGTTTAATTCAACAATGACATAATAAACTTACATTTTATGAGCTAAAGCTTTAACTAAACAATAATAAAATAAACTTTCTGTATACCACTCTGTTACCACCTGAAAGTGTTACCTCATAGTGATGACCCACTCAAAGCATCAAACAGCACAGTTGCATCAGATCCCAGCCAACCACTTATTTAATGTCTAATTATCTCATAGACGAGTGCCTCATTAGGGGATTGTGCTGCCAACTTGTAATCTGGGTAATTTTCTTGCATGGACTGTAAATTATTTGTCACATAGCTCACGGTTTATTTTATATTACACCTGCTGACTTGAACATATGACAACACAGCTTACTACGGTATTAGCTGAAGCAGTAATGAAGGAATAGGTATGGGCTCCAATTTTAAAACAACAAGGGTTGGCACACTTTTTACTTAGGCACACTTGCTCAGGGGTTAAAATCAAATGTTGTATCTCAGGATAAAGAGCTTTGGCAAGAATTTTGGGACACACTATATGTAAAGAGATTGTATAGGATGAGAGACATTGTGTACCATAGTCTCCCACAGTAAAGATTTTAATAAAAATACCTATGCATTACGTTAGTCAAAATGCACAATACAAACATGTTATTGAGCTTAACTTTTTGATTGCAGTGGACTACCATAAAAGTACAAGTAATACAAGCCCCAAGTATGATTGCCTGCTGCAGCATTTCACTACCTTAGGATCTGTGGTGTGGCTGACTACTGTAAATGTTCTGACACATATGCTAGATGATCATTTACATCTAGTGGAATACAGGTTCCATTTGATTGCAGTGCTACTATGGATTCTCACTAAACTTTATTGTTTGCTTTAAATCCAACAGATGGAGTCTCAGCATACAGTATGCGACTTCATTGTTAATTGTTTAATTGTGATGGGCCTGCAACAGACTTTCTAGTTTTTTTTTTGTAACTCCTAAAGTGCAATTCAGGTTTAGGTTGTGAGTTAGATTTAAGCGTTTTCAACAGGCCAACAGCCCACTTTATAGTTTCTTGTAAATTTAACAGATGGTGTTTCATAGCATATCCTGTTCGTTGTTGTTGTTGTTGCTGCTGCTGCTGCTGCTGCTGTTACAGATGGCAGTATTAATGTAAATAAATACTCTCCCAGTACCTTGTTCAAAGCCTGGAACAACAAAAAGACTAAGAAATGATGAACCAATCAGAAAGTATTTCTCAATGGCAGCACATTTTTTGACAAGTATTTGGATGTACCATCTGAGTATATAACAGATGGTTTTAGGATTAATTACATCTTCTACAATGAACTATCCATTGTTATGAAGACAAACACCTATGTTACAAAATTTTTGAGGCTTTTGTGGCCCCTTATTTACAAATGGCCTGTTGACTTTTGTCTGAAGATCTTCAGTCAACATTTTTTAATGGTTTTTCTTCTCTTTCACCAGCACAAATGGCTGGCATTGTCAAAGGTTTACCCTATGTTGCTGGTGGCAGATTGGACTTGAGTGCACAGTTGGAAATTATACATACCTGTTGCACCAATGTTTGAGGGCTTTTCCCTGGTCATTACTACCATGGGTCAGTCCTTGTTCACTGCAACAGTTGTTTGCTGCACCATGAGAATCTAGGAACCACATAGTGTGAGGCTTTCTTCTTTCTAGTTAAAACTACTGTTAGGTTTGTGAAAGACTGACACATATATGAAGGACTCAGGACATTTATTTGAGAATGTTGAAGAAACTAAAACTTTGACCAAACAACTTTGATATTGTTTATTTGTTTACCAAAGTGCCACTCTGTGCCGTTCTGGAATATATTGATTTTATTTTTCCGCAGGACATCACTGAGGTTTTTCATAAATGACTTACCATGAGCTGTGAACAGCCGGAAGGTGTCACTATATGTAGTCCCCCTTAGTTCAGTGGCTGTCAATTTTTTCATAGAGCACTTCAAAAAACAGGCACTGGACGTGGCTCCATAGCAACTTTAAATTTACAATGGAGGGACAAATAGCTTCCCTTTATAGGTTTGCTGGTTATGAGGGATGGTTAGAACTTGGGCCACAGCATGTATCCAAAACCAATAAACATGGACTAATACTTGCACAAACAGTCAAATACAGGACGCCCAGGTTAAATGTTCAATAATGTAAAATGTAATAATTTGAGAAGCAATTGAGATATTTATTGATAATATGTTTCTACAAGTATGGTAACTCAATTTTTTTGTCGCACCTAATACACATCAATAAGTACATCATTAGCGGCACTGTGCAAATACAGCATAAAGATTACTTTCAAGTCGACCTAGAAGATCACAAATTGTCTGGCTGGCAAAGGATAAAACGGACCCATTTACAATGTGTGGAATACACCACATATTGCGTTCAGCTGAAAAAGTCTATGTCGGAATGACCGAACAATCCATCAATAACAGTATCACCAAACATATGCAGTACTGCAGCTTGTGGCAAATGAGAAACTTGCCATGGCAGAGTATGTGCTGTCACATATCAACCAGTGAATGAAATTCACCAGTTAATGGTCTCTTGCTATGGAGAAGCCACTGGCATTCATTCATAAACATGGCAATAGTTTTAAAAAGAATGAAGAAAGCCTCAAGGCAGGTGGATCCTGGATTTCTGTTCTGCAGCAAATGACTATTGCAGATAAGAAGGGCAGAACCACGGAGGTGTAGACCATAACTATTTTTTGGCACAGCTGAGTACATGCCACTGCTGTACCTAACACCAGAGGCCATAGAAGTGGGTCAGACCAGCACCAGCCAGATGTAGTTATAATGGGAGCTACCTGCGGATATGGCAAGTATTGACTCCAAGGTGTTGGGTTGATTACTACACATTGCAACAAAGTGGAGGCACCAGAGGCACAATAGTACTGATGCAGCAGAAAGGCAGAGCCACTGTGGCTGGTATGACGTAGTTCCTTCATGGCCCAGCCACAGTTCATTGTGGCTTATGTGACAAACAGATGCTGCAGCAAAATGACGACAGGCTGAGTCCTGACAAATACTCGTCATTTTTAGTTGAAGGTATCACAGTCTGCCAACCAACAGGCTGGAGGGGGGACTTACAACTGTTTACAGGTCTGTGCAGACCGGTAAGTGAGCACCTCTGGACTCTGTCACTGCTAGCTGCAGCCCTGCTGCTTGCACCGAGCTCAATGCTGTGAACTTGGTGCCCACCAACTGGCTGGTCACCTGGAGGCCTACTTCCTCTGCGGCCAGCCTCCTACCCAGGGGGTCGATCTTACAAGCCCAGGGCCGTGTAGCCACACGGCTGCCACTGTTTGCACAGGCAAACTCCTCACTGAATGCTTCTACTCGTATGGAAGGACACCGGTACTCCTGTGATCCCTCCCATTCACAGCGTGACCACAGTGCAATTTGGCAAGAACTGTCCAGTGCAGCTGTGAAGCCCATAATCTGCAGTGCAGGCAAACTGCTTACCGTCCACTGCAGTAGTTGGTCACCTTGTGAGGTCGCTGCCGTCATCACTCTACTGGCTGTCGATGACGCTCCACTCTGTGCCACTCACGGTGATGACTACTGACTTCTTGACATAAATGACTCAGTTCCACCAGCCACAACAGTTGTCATGCACTCCTGACAATTACAAGCAGTGTCAGACGTGCAACTGATGTCTGCAGCAGGTTCTCGAAGCACATCTACAGCTGCCACAATGTGCCGCATCAAAACCCATTTTATGGTGGATGCAGCAGACATGTATGTGGAGTGAGCAGGAATGAAGTTAGTTCTGGGCAATCTGATAGTATGGTTGACAATCTGAACTGCATAGGCTAGGCAGTTGTTTATGAGTTGCTTATGTTCCAGAAGTGATTTTATGGTACGGAGTGCAAGTTCTTCTGGGTGGAAGCAGTGCGACAGACACATGTAATGGTGTGAACGCTAAACGTGCTTGTCCTCATGTGGAGCTTTAAGAGCCTCTGTAGAGCTATGTTAAGCATTGGGGGTATTTTATGGGTTTATGCAGGGCAGTGCAAGTTGTGGATTCTTCCCATTGGATGCCGCCTTGTTAGACTACAATAATTACCAATTACATGGAATTATTTCAAGTCTATCTTTCTGACTTTGCTCTCAGAATGGTAAGCAATTAGTGGGGCATGATACCTTGTTTGAGGGTAATGGTAATGAAACTGTGTTGTGTATGTGGGTAAACCAATCATCTGATTTGTCTCTAAATTACTTATGTTTCTGGGAATGCTCTGCACTTAACTAGGAAACGATCTTCTTGATGTATACACTGAGATGACAAAAGTCGTGGGATACCAATATGCACACATTCAGATTTTGATAGCATTGCGTACACGATGTATAATAGGGCAGTGCATTGATGGAGCTTTCATTTGTACTCAGGTGATTCGTGTGAAAAGGTTTCCAATGTGATTATGGGCACACAATAGGAATTAACAGACTCTGAACGTGGAATGGTAGTTGGAGCTAGATGCACGGGACACTCCATTTCAGAAATTGATAGGAAATTCAACATTCTGAGATCCACAGTATCGAGAGCGTGCTGTGAATATCAAATTTCAGTCATTATCTCTCACCACAGACAACACACCAGCTGATGACCTTCACTTGATGACTGAGAATAATGGCGTTTGTATACAGTTGTCGGTGCTAACAGACAAGCAACACTGCACAAGATAACTGCAGGAATCAATGTGAGAACAAAGGTATCTGTTAGGGCAGTGTGGAAAATTAGGCATTAATGATCTATGGCAGCAGATGACTGATGCGATTGCTTTTGCTAACAGCATGTCATTACCTGCAGCACCTCTCCTGTGCTCGTGAACATTTCGTTTGGAACCTAGACAAATGGAAGACTGTGACATGGGCAGACGAGTCCCAGTTTCGGTTGGTAAGGACTGATGGTAAGGTTAGAATGGGATGCAAACCCCACAAAGCCATGGACCCAGGTTGTCAACAAGGCACTGTGCAAACTGGTAGTCTGCCTGCTTAGCTGAGTGGCAACATGCTTGTCTCCTGTGCAAGCAGGCCAGGATTCGATTCCCTACCGGATTGGAGATTTTCTCCGCTCGTGGACTGGGTGCTGTGTTGTCTTCATCACCATTTCATCCTCATCACAGGTGCGCAAGTCGCCCAATGCGGCATCGAATGAAACAAGACTTGCACTTGGTGGCTGAACTTCCCCGAATGGGGCCTCCTGGTCAACAATGCCATATGCTCATTTCCATTTTTTGTGCAAACTGGTGGTGGCTCCAAAATGGCATGGGCTGTCTTTACATGAAATGGACTGTGTCCTATGGTCCAACTGAACTGATCACTGACAGGAAATAGTATGTTTGGTTACTTTGAGAGCATTTGCAGCCATTCATGGATTTTGTGTCCGGAACAATGATGGAATTTTTATGTATGACAATGCACCATGGCACTGAGCCACAACTGTTCATGATTAGTTTGAAAAATATTCTGGGCAATTCTAATGAATGATTTGCCCACCCAGATCGTCTCACATGAATGCCACTGAACACTTATGAAATAATCGAGAAGTCAGTTCATGAACAAAATGCTACACTGGCAACACTTTTGCAATTATGGATGGCTATGAAGGCAACATGGCTCAATATTTCTGCAGGGGAGTTCCAACAACTAGTTGAGTCCATGCTACGTCAAGCTGCTGCATTATGCAAAAGGAGGTTTCGAAGACTTTTGTCACCTCTCAGTGTATAAGGGACATGGCCGTGGACCCAACTTCTTGTTGGTGTGGATAACTGAAAGCAAAGCTTCCGGAGCAAATTAGAGTAATTTCAGTAAGAGGGAACCACTATGAATTTGCTGCTGATGTAGTTAACCCTTTTATGCATTGTACTCTAACTATTGCTTTTTTTACACCTTTTGGAGGGTTTGAGTTTTAATTTAATGGTGATTTATATAGACTGGTCAGCATAAATAATATTTTGACTATACTGCTTACATATGGCAGACTTACCTTGTTTCATTTTTCTAGAAGAAGGGGGGGAAGGGGAGGGGGGAAGGGGGGGGGGGAACACACACACACACACAATTTCTGGTAAATTGCTGATTATAAGGATCTCATTTTTTAATGCAAAAGGGTAAATTTCAGCAGAGCTCTGTGTCTGTTTAAAATTAATTCTGCTAAATTTGTGATAAGATGATGTCTTGTTAATGTAACAGATTCTGGAAGTTGTCAGGTTTGTAAGGTACAGTTCTGCAGGGGTTATATATTTCAAAAGAATAAATGGTAGTAACCTTAGCTGTACGTCTGTCCTTTTCTCTAGATCAGTCACTGCCAACAGGGCCTGGTCTCAGTTGCACCACAACAGGAAGCTATTGGTAATGTTAATAGTGTTACTCATGACCTTCACTGATGCACGGTAGAACTTAGTAACATTGTTTCAGTGAGGGGAAACTGTCACCAGAGATAAACAGCTGCAAGAATTGTCTGACATGAAGGACAAACCAACTAAACAACAGGCAAAATCACTATGATTTATTCGTGTGAGGTAGCACCACAACCAGCAAGGAAACCTAGCATCTCAAGGAGGACTCAGTGTGTGACTAGCTTTACTGGGAGGAAAATAGGTGCAATTATCTTTCAACAGATTGTGTGTAATAGTACCAAATGTGGTTTATTTGTGACGATAGTCTTAGGGGTGTGGTGGTTTGGAAAACACAAGGGAAGCTTTTATATATTTAATAAAGTTTCAGGATATGTACCAAAGCAGCAAGTAAAGAAGCTAGTGGACAGGTGGGAAGAAGTGCTGAACATTAGAGATCAACTGAATAGAACCATTAGCTGTGAAAAGGCAATTCATTAAAGAAATTTGTTAAGAGGGAAAGAGTTTTCCACTGTTATTTTTTTATCTGTTATGTGATGGGTCAATTGAGGAATGCATATGGGTAAGCAAGATGGGAAGTTCGGTGAACTTACAGCTACATGAGATGGACTGGATTATCCGTAGCCAATAAGGAATAGTTAAGTAAAATTTAGTATAGACACTGCCCGATAAGCCTAAGGAATTCATGAGTGAATCTATTTATTGTTAAGTAGTCATTAGGGGTGAGTTGAGAATAAAGAGTCTGGTAATATAAGTTTGCTAGTTTGTAAATGGTAATTTCATGCAGTAAAGGTCAATGTAAAAAGGAGAGAAGACAGTTCGCTTATCATGCGAGTATATGTAAGAAGGAGTGAAGCCAGGGGGCTAATCATGCAAGTGCTGTTTAGGTTAAGTATGCGGACAATGAACCTTGTCGTTTTAGATGACTGACGTCAGGAAAAAGCTGAATGTACTGTACATAACTATCAATTTGTAGGATGTATGTAAGTCTTCACAGGATTATCATAAGCTAAGATCCAGAGGCCAGATCTATAGTGCCACAACTATTTTTTGGCATAGCTGAGCAAATGCTGCTGTTGCAGCTAGTGTAAGGGGTCATGGAAGTGGGTCTGATCAGAGCCAGACAGACGCAGTTACAACAGCAGTTACAGGCTGCTATGGCAAGTACCGACTCCAATGCTTTGGGTTGATTACTACATGCTGCAATGAAGGAGCCACAAGAGGCATAATACCATTAATGCAAGAGAATGACAGAGCCACCGCAGCCTGAGTGACTTGTTTGTTTCATGTCTGAGCAATGGTTTGTCATGGATTACACGACAGAAACTGATGCTGTAGCAAAAGGAGGATGGGCCAATTCTGTATAAATACTCATCATTTTTAGTAAAAGGTATCACAGTCTGCCAGCTAACAGTCCAGAGGGGGGACCTACAACAGTCTATGAGCCTACACAGATAAGGAAGTCACCACCTCTGGATCCTACTGCTGCTAGCTGCAGCCCTGCTGCTTGTGCCAAGTTCAATTCTGTGGACTTAGTGCCCTCCAACTGGCAGGCCGCCTAGGGGGCTTACTTCAGCTGCTCCTGGTCTTACTTCAGCTGCTCCTGGTCTCCTACCCTGGGGATTGGCCAACAGAGTCCAGGCCCAGACCAGGCAGACACTCAGCTGCCACTGTCTCCTCGTGCCTACCTCAGCTTGCATGGACAGACACCAACGCTGCTGTGAGCCATCCCATTCACACTGCAACCACAATATGATTCAGACTGCCTCATCCAGTGTAGTTGGGTAATCTTTAGTCTGCATTGCAGGCAAACTGCTTGCCACCTACTACTGCAGTCAGCATCCTCATGGTGTCACTGCCATTATCACTCCACTGGCTGCGTGTCGTTGCTGACAGTCGCACCACTTCACAGGCTGCCTACAGTTTATGTTCTCGGGATGCCGACTTTCCTGAGCATCAGATACTGCTGTAGTTTACTGAGTAATAAATGAATACAATAACACTGATGTTTTCCTGTCGATGCATCAGCCAACTATCAAGCATCCACCGCCTATGCACTCCATTGCTATCCCGCCAAGGGTGGTATATTACCAGCTTTCTTACACTAACAACTCTGCTCCATCATCCATTGTAGTGGCTATCCACGTCTGGCCATTACAGCGGTAATGACTAGGCAAAAGCATGATATACATATATAATCTCCAGCTGTGAGCATGACTCCAGTCTGTCACCTACAATGCAGGGTGTACTTTTGACAATGCCAGCCATTCTTCGTGGCAAAATGTCAGTATAATCATTTACCAAATACAGGCTCAAGATTCTAAGTCAAAAGCCAACAGGAAATAGTTGAACACCTATTTTGATATTTGGTGTATCATTGGGTATCACATAGGATGTTGACTGCTTTGAATTGTAGATGCTGTCAAGATTTCCTTAAGGCAAGTTCTACATACCAGAGGTAATTTTCATTCGTTTCATTTCTGCACGCACATTCCAATGCTGCAATACATTTTTACATATTGTACAAAATTCCAAAAGATTTTTTCCTCTTCAAAACAATTACCTTTCTACCTGCAATGGCCACTCACTTAACACCACATCCAATAATCATATCTGTAAATTTAGCAGTCAACAACACACATTACTTGCGTGCAGTAGGAAATACAACTGGGAACTGAACTATATTAGGGCAATTGTGAATAGTATTTCATAAGGGTGCATTCACAGCCTGTCATGGCATGTCTGGTGGAAACTTCCTGCATTGTATGATGGATTCACCACTGACTTTTGCTAAAATGAAAGAAACATCAGAATTCCTACAAAATGGTTTATAAAGTCATTATATGTTGGAATTAAGGTGGATCTACAGCTTGTGTAATAAAGCTTGAACTTGTAACTTTCCTCATCCTCTTGCCAGTTTCCTTATTGTTGTGTTATATGCACACTGTACTATGTGTTACAATGCAAATCCATAAGTTATCTACATCTACATGACTAATTCACAATTCACACTTAAGTGCTTGGCACAGGGTTCATCAAATCACTTTATCACTTTCAGACTATTTCTCTACCATTCAACTACCAAAAAGGTATATTCAGGCAGATAATATGACATATTTATGGTTCGATTGAAGTAACTTTGTGATGGACATTTAGTGAGTGGAAAAAAAAGGAGCTATCTGCACAGCCACTCTCAGACATTTTTTTGAGCACCACATGCCCACTATACTATAGAAACATGCAGAGCTTTATCAAATGTGGCTGGCTGCATGTTGGAAACTCTGCCCCTACCACTGCAATGTATCAGCCAAAAAGTTATTTTACTCAAGCTCAAACATATTTATAACATACAGAAACTCTCATTACAGCCATTTGATAACTCACAAAATGCATATGCAGTGCAAATAATGATCTTTCCTTTATGTGAAACTGTATCATCTGGCCTATAATGATTAGTTTATTTTACTTTAGCTAAAGATTTACATACAATTCACTTCAATCTACATTGAAAATTGCTTCTACTGTCTGTCAGACATTTAATTTTTGGAGGCAGATTATGAAACAGCTGTACCTAACTCTCTTTTATGTCAAATTAGATTCATTTAATGATAGTGAAGATTATTTTTCCTTTCATATTTTATTTATGAATTTACTTATTATTCTCAAATTCAAACATATTTTTGACAACAAATGTCATCTGTGTTTAATATGAGGGGAATTCAATAAATAATGCAACATATTCTTTTTTTCTGAAAGCAGGTTGGTTTTATTAAGGATTGCAATGCACCATATTATTCTTCACTGTTCTCGCTACAAAACCTTATTTTTCAACATAATCTCCGTTCAATATGACAGTCTTAAGCCACTTTACTGGGAGGGCCTCTATGCCCGCATGGTACCACTCTACTGGTCAACAATGGAGCCTATGTCTTGCTACATCAATAACCTTCCATTCATCCATGTACTGCTTCCCACAGACTGCATCCTTCATTGGGCCAAACAAATTGAAATCTGAAGGTGCAAGATCCAGGCTGTAGGGTGGATGTAGAAGGATGGTCCAATAAGTTTTGTAAGCTCTTGTCAGGTGCGCACACTTGCGTGGGGTATTGCATTGGAGAAGTTCATTAGAAATTTTGTGGCAATGAACATGCTGACGCTGTTTCTTCAATTTCCTGAGGGTAGCACAATACACTTCAGAGTTGGTCGTTGCATCATGAGGGAAAACACGAAACAGAATAACCCCTTCAGAGTACTAGAAGACTGTCACCATGACTTTACCGGCCGACAGTCCCACTTCGAGCTTTTTCTGAGAAAGAGAGGTGTGTGGCACCACTCCATGGATTGCCATTTTGTTTCCGGTTTGAAGTTATGAACACGTTTCGCTGCCTGTGACGATGTTAGACAAAAAATCATTGTGATCAGCCTCACAATGTGCAAGCAATTCCACACACATGGCCCTTTGTTGCTCTTTACAGTCTCCTGTTAGGTAGCAAGGAACCGAGTGAGCGCACACCTTGGAGTACTCCAACTGGTGGATAATTGTGTCAGCACTGTCAACTGAGATGTCCAGTTGTGCAGCGAGGTGTTTGTGATCCATCAAACATCTTGAATGAGAGTGTCTGCACATTCCAACATTGTGGGAGTCACAGTTGCACGAAGCCGGCTGGCATGTGGGAGATCAGACAGATTTGTGTGATCTAGTTGCGATGATGGCAACAGACACCCCTATGAATATCTGCGATGTTTTGGTTTTCTGCCAAAATAAATTCAATGACAGCTCTCTGCTTGGAACGCACCTCTGCTAGACACCAATTTGAAGGCTATATGTAGTGCCATCACCTCTTGGAACTTCACAAAGCTTTAGGGGCCAAAGAAAGAATATTTCCAATATCCCACAACAAATTGCGCAATTTTTCAACAGAAATTGGCTGAAAACAAAAGTGTTGCATTACTTGTTGAACACCCCTTGTATTTCAAAATGCTGAAACACATCGCTGTACAACCATTGTGTGTGAACATACACATAACTAATTACTTTGTTTTGCACAATGGATATGATTTTTCTAAGTGAGAAGTTATTTCAAAACACGACTCTACATGACATCGGCAACTGAAAAAAGTATGACGAATATATTGACATACTGATTCCTATGTCACTAAAGTTGGCAATTAGTTTTACGGTAAAAATTGCCAAACCTACATGTTTATCAGGGCTAATATAGGATTTTCAATTTGAAATTTTCATTAAATAAGCACTCCCAAAAATTTATAACTTTCTACGTTGTCATTTCTAACTGGTAAGTTATATCAAATATATCAGCACAACACTGCCAAACCTCAAGAAGACTGCTTTGTGGAAATATCAAATAGAAGACAGTGGTGTTGGAAATAGAGTCTTGTACACAGGCACTGCTTTGGAATACATGTGTATGTGTTATACCACATATTAATCACATTTTACTGACAAAGTATGGATAAAGCAAAATTGATAATATTGTCCAGTTTTAGGCTATGCCAGTTTTGACAAAATTACTGATACATTGTGATGTATTTCAATTGAGACACTAGTATAGCACAAACTGTGTTGAGAAAGTTATGGTACTGATCCACCACCACTACCACTACCATTAGCAGCAGCAGCAGCAGCAGCAGCAGCATGTTTTCTACACACAGTCATTTTAAGGTAGTAGAAAGAGTAGGTGGAGATACACCTACAACAAGGATTACAACACATGCTACCAGTGTTCAATGCAAATTTGTTCAACTTTTTACCTGCAATACTTAATCTTCTGCTAATGTGTTGTGTTAAAGTCATGAACACTGTTTATGCCAGGATGTACAAAATAATGATGATGATGATGATGATGATGGTGGTGGTGGTGGTGGTGGTGGTGGTGATGATGGTGATAGTGATAGTGATGAAGAAGAATAATTAAATTTTCTACATATTCTATTACTGGTTTAGGTAATCACACTCAATACTTAGGTTATACTAACCCAAAACACACACACCTTGTTTTCAGATATGAAATATGTTGGTGAGTTTTATTTATGATATGTCATCAGGTCTACACTTTTGCTAACGTTCATCAAATTTTTCTATTACATTTTTTTTTCTCTGGATTAATGGAAACCAGTTTTTCATCCATATACTCCTTTGACCTTTTGACCTATGAACACTTTCTTAATTTTTGTGGCACTTAAGGGAAGACTTATTCTGGTTCATCTCCAAGCGGTGGAAAAAATTTTTCAACAGCAATAGTTAGCCAGCATGCAGAGTAGGTAGTAGAATAAAGTATGACCACCACATTTTGCACCAGTGTCCTAAGGTAGATAAACAATCTCTCCACAGCATTTTATGGAATGATAATGTGCATTATTGTTGAGGATGATGTGTTCATTGGATAGAGATGTTGAATATGGCAAGTGATTGCATACCATAGAAATAAAAAATGGGGAACACAAAATTTTAAAATATATTAAGAAATGCAACTGACTTTTAAAATGGAATGAAACCTCAAGAAACAATTTTCTTAAATAAATGTATCTTACCACACGCTGATGCTCTAGGTCAGCCTTGTTTCCCACCATCAGCATTGGAAATTCTTCTCTGTCCTTCACTCTCAATATCTGTTTGTGGAATTTATATATCTCATCAAAACTTGCTTTATCTGTCACAGCAAATACAAGAAGGAAACCTTCACCAGATCTCATGTATTGTTCCCTCATGGCACTAAATTCTTCTTGGCCAGCTGTATCAAGGACTGTAGGAAACAGAATAATAGGTAAGTTCAAGCTCAGCAAAATTTATACAGATCATGCACAAAACATGCTTCATAGTAAAATATGAAAGAGGTGTGAAAAATCTAGTCTAATGACACACTGATTTCCACTGAACAGATGATATATACATCACAGCATGGAAGTAATGTATATGATCTGCTAAACCCTCTACACCATAAAACTAAGTTAGCTGGTCAGTCAAAGTGGTATTGTAGCTCTTAAAATAGAAACCGATTTTCTAAATGAAGATCTTTGGCTAAACGAAGCACAAAAATATGTGTAATATGCCATATCACAAACATTATCCTCCTTTTTCTCCACTGATGTTCCACATGTGGCAGTATTTGCTAATGTACAGGGCTATTACAAATGATTGAAACGATTTCATAAATTCACTGTAGCTCCACTCATTGACATATGGTCACGACACACTACAGATATGTAGAAAAACTCAAAGTTTTGTTCGGCTGAAGCCGCACTTCAGGATTCTGCCGCCAGAGCGCTCGAGAGCACAGTGAGACAAAATGGCGACAGGAGCCGAGAAAGCGTATGTCGTGCTTGAAATGCACTCACATCAGTCAGTCATAACAGTGCAACGACACTTCAGGACGAAGTTCAACAAAGATCCACCAACTGCCAACTCCATTCGGCGATGGTATGCGCAGTTTAAAGCTTCTGGATGCCTCTGTAAGGGGAAATCAACGGGTCGGCCTGCAGTGAGCGAAGAAACAGTTGAACGCGCGCGGGCAAGTTTCACGCGTAGCCCGCGGAAGTCGACGAATAAAGCAAGCAGGGAGCTAAACGTACCACAGCCGACGGTTTGGAAAATCTTACGGAAAAGGCTAAAGCAGAAGCCTCACCGTTTACAATTGCTACAAGCCCTGACACCCGATGACAAAGTCAAACGCTTTGAATTTTCGGCGCGGTTGCAACAGCTCATGGAAGAGGATGTGTTCAGTGCGAAACTTGTTTTCAGTGATGAAGCAACATTTTTTCTTAATGGTGAAGTGAACAGACACAATTTGCGAATCTGGGCGGTAGAGAATCCTCACGCATTCGTGCAGCAAACTCGCAATTCATCAAAAGTTAACGCGTTTTGTGCAATCTCACGGTTTAAAGTTGACGGCCCCTTTTTCTTCTGCGAAAAAAAAAAACGTTACAGGACACGTTTATCTGGACATGCTGGAAAATTGGCTGGAGACCGACAGCGCCGACTTCATCTTTCAACAGGATGGTGCTCCACCGCACTTCCATCATGATGTTCGGCATTTCTTAAACAGGAGATTGGAAAAACGATGGATCGGTCGTGGTGGAGATCATGACCAGCAATTCATGTCATGGCCTCCACGCTCTCCCGACTTAACCCCATGCGATTTCTTTCTGTGGGGTTATGTGAAAGATTCAGTGTTTAAACCTCCTCTACCAAGAAACGTGCCAGAACTGCGAGCTCGCATCAACGATGGTTTCGAACTCATTGATGGGGACATGCTGCGCCGAGTGTGGGAGGGACTTGATTATCGGCTTGATGTCTGCCGAATCACTAAAGCGGCACATATTGAACATTTGTGAATGCTTAAAAAAAAACTTTTTGAGTTTTTGTATGTGTGTGCAAAGCATTGTGAGAATATCTCAAATAATAAAGTTATTGTAGAGCTGTGAAATCGCTTCAATCATTTGTAATAACCCTGTAGTAAAATAAATTTATTGAGTAACAGCTCTTGTTGGTATATACAAAAATGTCTTCGTGAGGCTACTGAGTACAACTTAACCCTTAATTCACGAGGTGTGACCACACCTCAGACTGCATTAGACTTTTCTAACTTGCTCTCTAAGATCAATATTGGTAGAATGCTTTTATACAACCCCCTCCCCCCCCCCCCCCCCTCCCACCATCCATAAATTGATTCTGACAGTCTGTGACTTCCAGCTGGTGGTCAGTGTTTACGCCAAAGACAGTACATTCCTGACTGACTCTGTGAAAATCATTATGCATTGACAGAAATCTACAGTGTCATTTCTGTTACTTAAAATAGGCAACTTTATCTGAAGATAGCAGACAATATAAACAGTGTGTTAGTTCTGCGAATATAAATGTAAATTGAGTAAAAAATGTATGATCTGTGAAAAAATCAGTACTGTATTTATTGTGATCAAGTACATTGTATATAAGAATATCACTCAAGCATTGGAAAAAGGGGTCTAAAAATAGTGAACTACCAGTGTATATAATGAACTTAGTGCAATAGCCAACTCCAGGAAGGGTCTTTCAAAACCATTTGAGTGTAGAAAGTTAAATGAGGAACCCATAAGAACAAACAATAAAATTAAGAATGCAAAATCATCAATAAGTGAACTCACTAATGAACTAAACAAACAGGAACTGCTAAAACACAATATTCTGCATGATCCGAACAATCGTAAGAGGACTAGGAACATGAAATGGAATGTTGCAAGCAATTGTGTTAACACTGGTGTTATGAAGTGAAGACTATTGTGGCGACTCCTTCCATTCACCTCCACCTGTAGCAGCAGACAACGGGCTGTGCTGAATGAAAATCAGCAATTAGTGAAAAGCCTGCTAGCCGAGGTACCACCGCCCGCCCCGCTCCCCCAGCACCATCGCTGGTCACTTCTGCCAGAGGTAGAGCTTAGACTGCCATGCTTTCTGGATGCCACATGTGCCGAACTGCTGCTCAACCAGTTGCTTATTCTGCTTAGACGAGGCAACACCTCTCGGCCATGTTCTCGGCTGCTCATCTCGTGCAATGCCAAATGACTCGCGTCATCGTCTGCCACACTTCGCCAGAATGTGTGTGGACAGCAGCATTTTGCACCTGCGTCTGGTGTTGTGGTTCTGTTAACGAGAGGATTACTACTCCATCTTCCACATCACCTTCTTTCGCAGGGCTTCCCTCGACAGCAGCTGTACCGAGCCTGATGCTGGACACCTGGTTCATTCCCACTGTAGCAGTAGTACCTTACCACTGTGTGGTGTGTGGTGTAAATAATCTAGTGAGGTGCAATGTGCACCAGGAGTACCAGGCGGGTTTGTTGGCCTTCCATCCCAGGCTGCTTTGGCACCCCTTTACTGCAAAGTGCACCACTGGAGTGAGTTTCCCCGTGCCACCAGTCAATGCTGGACAAACTACTGTAAACCATTCATTGTCCTCCCTGTTCAAAGACTCCATCATGCACGAGGGCCCCTCCCCCCCTCCCCTCACCTTGATTAAGAGGCAGTAACTTATTAAACTTTATTGTAGTTGTTAGCTTTTAGGAATAATATCTCCGAACCAGCTCGTGTGGCTCTTCCAGCACGTTTCATTATTTATTGTTGTCTTTATTACTTAGCACTCCTCTAAAGGCATGCATGCCCCTTAGGATCATAGGAAGTAATGTAAATTGTTCCTTCACTGGTGACCATCTGTAAACCAAAGTGCTGAGTCTCATTACTGAAAACCACTGGTTTTTATTTTTTATTCTTCTGATTAGTACATCCCACATGGTCACGAAATCCGTGCGTTTGGTAAGCCGGATGCTCTCACATTCGCACCCCTCCCCCCTCACACCTCTCACCACCTCCATTCACCTCCCACACCCCTCCACGCATGCCTTTCCCCTGAGCACACCACCACTCCCCCCCCCCCCCCCCCCCCCACACACACACGTGCACCCTCCACATGCACCACCGCTCCCCTCCTGCATCCCTCCACACACGCCATTCCTCCTCATGCACTACCATACCCCTCCACACACACTTTGCCTCTGCGCGTACCACCGCTCCCCCTACACACGACCTCCTCCGTGCACGCCATCACGCACTTCCGTGCCCGGACAAGTTACAGTTTTACTACACAGCATACTAGGCCCTCCTTCCCACAGCAACATATGGTGGAGAGTGTATTGCTTGGTCTACATTGTGCATGTCCCACTTAACTACTACTCCGCAATATTGCTTGCCAGCACCGTCCTGATATAAGGTGACTCTTACACAGAAGATTACAGCAACCAGCCACTTTCTATAATGCTATTTATTTACTTAGACAGCACCGTTACCAGTTTCGAACCGATAGGTTCACATTTTACGAGGGCAGTTCAATAAGTAATGCAACACATTTTTTTTTTTTTAAACAAGGGTTGTTTTATTCAGCATTGAAATACACCAGGTTATTCCCCAGTCTTTTAGCTACACAACACTATTTTTCAATGTAATCTCCATTCAATGCTACGGCCTTACGCCACCTTGAAATGAGGGCCTGTATGCCTGCACGGTACCATTCCACTGGTCGATGTCAGAGCCAACGTCGTACGGCATCAATAACTTCTTCATCATCCGCGTAGTGCCTCCCACGGATTGCGCCCTTCATTGGGCCAAACATATGGAAATCCGACGGTGCGAGATCGGGGCTGTAGGGCGCATGAGGAAGAACAGTCCACTGAAGTTTTGTGAGCTGCTCTTGGGTGCGACTTGTGTGAGGTCTTGCGTTGTCATGAAGAAGGAGAAGTTCGTTCAGATTTTTGTGCCTACGAACACGCTGAAGTCATTTCTTCAATTTCTGAAGAGTAGCACAATACACTTCAGAGTTGATCGTTTGACCATGGGGAAGGACATCGAACAGAATAGGTCTATAGTTCTGGCTTTAAACTTTTTCTTGGTAGGGGAGTGGGTGTGGCGCCACTACATTGATTGCCGTTTTGTATCAGGTTCGAAGTGATGAACCCATGTTTCATCGCCTGTAACAATCTTTGACAAGAAATTGTCACCCTCAGCCACATGACGAGCAAGCAATTCCGCACAGATGGTTCTCCTTTGCTCTTTATGGTGTTCGGTTGGACAACGAGGGACGCAGCGGGAACAAACCTTTGAATATCCCAACTGGTGAACAATTGTGACAGCACTACCAACAGAGATGTCAAGTTGAGCACTGAGTTGTTTGATGGTGATCCGTCGATCATCTCGAACGAGTGTGTTCGCACGCTCCGCCATTGCAGGAGTCACAGCTGTGCACGACCGGCCCGCACGCGGGAGATCAGACAGTCTTGCTTGACCTTGCGGGGATGATGACACACGCTTTGCCCAACGACTCACCGTGCTTTTGTCCACTGCCAGATCGCCGTAGACATTCTGCAAGCGCCTATGAATATCTGAGATGCCCTGGTTTTCCGCCAAAAGAAACTCGATCACTGCCCGTTGTTTGCAACACACATCCGTTACAGATGCCATTTTAACAGCTCCGTACAGCGCTGCCACCTGTCGGAAGTCAATGAAACTATACGAGACGAAGTGGGAATGTTTGAAAATATTCCACAAGAAATTTCCGGTTTTTTCAACCAAAAATGGCCGAGAAAAAAAATGTGTTGCATTACTTATTGAACTGCCCTCGTACATTACATTTTGTGTTTTGTTTCCCCACCTGATGAAACTTCCTTGGGGTGGTGATGCTCTACAACCAAACAAAATGTGAGACGTCTTTTTAATTGTAATTGTGTCTATTATGATTTTAAGTTATGTAAACAAATTATTATTATCAAATGGAAGATGTTTTGGTTACATACAATGAAGAATCCGCACCATTACATTCCAGTGCAGGTTGCTTACATCTTGCGCACATGGTGTAATTCACCCTTCACACACTAAGAAGTTTTATCACATAGAGGCATGCATAAAAAGATGGCAATATTACAACCATAACAATGCCAAAGACTTCCACTCTCAGAGATATTTCATTATGTACATGTATGTGACAGTAGATATTTACTTGCTATTTACATTGAAGGAGAACTGATTAAAATCAAGATAAACAAATAAAGCAGTCAGTTATAAAGTGTTACTGCAGTGTCTTGTTATTATTATATTGGCTTTGAAGGCTAAGGCATTAGTTTCCCTGGAATTTAATTTAGCAGCATCACATGCAAGTTTAGTAGATGCAATAAGGCATTCCAAGTTATTGGCGTTAAGTCTGGGCTCTATGTTATGCTTTAGACCTTTGTTTATGAAAGCAAGTTCATTATTTGTAAAATTGATATTAGTTGAGTTAATAGTTCTTTCATGAATCTGATGTTGGCTGCCATGTGAAGTTTTGGAGGGGAGGTTACCTTTCTTCAGTTTCAAAGTACCTAGTTTTTTCATTCTTTTTCAGTGACGTTCTCTATGTATTGCAAGATGTAGGAGAATTGAAAGCTGGAGAGGCAATTTCCAAGCTGCAAGTGTAGACTGTACAGCTGCTTGTTGAGAAGTTTTTTCTTTTTATACAGCATTTTGATCTCTGTACTGAGCGACATGATTTCACATTTTGCTTTAATTATTTTGGTGCTACTGGTTTTTGAGTTAATCTTTACTTTCATGTAGTTTGGTGTTACCTCATATCATCTTTGTATGCATACCTCCATGTGATACACATTCCCTCTCCTATGCCATTCATGCCCAAAGGGCTCTCTGGCCAGCAGCCCCGTTACCCCTACCACCCCAATACCTACGAGCTGTCAGAACTTCACACACAACTCAGCACTTCAGAACCGCTGGACTCGGCTGGGCACCCAGCACAGGCCAACTCTGCAGAATCCCCCCCCCCCCCCCCCCTTTCCACAATCAAACGGCTGCTAATTTGCCCTCCATCAACCCACAAGACCCATGTGTGTGGTTTGTGCTCTATGGTGCAAGGTGCTCTATTACGAGCAATGAAATGAAATTCAGTATGGTTGTCGGTCACCTTGACCTGACCACTGCTGCCCAAGTCTGTGATGTTACTTCACACTGACACCCCCTCCCCCCTCCAGCAGCTATACCAAACTAAAAGAATGCATCACATCCAGCTTCGTGCTTTTGGAGCTGCAACGGGCACATCCCTGTTGCTGGATGACATCTGAGCTCTCACTGAACTGCATATCCACCCCGAAGTTCTGCTCCTAAATTGCTGGTTGGAGAACCTTCCTGCCCCCATACGGGCTGCAATGGCCTTGCACGCCCATTTATCGTTACGTGACACAAATGTCTTGGCCGAAACCCTGAACTCCTTCCTCACTGTGGCTTCAGTGTGGAACACTGGTCATCACCCAGTGGCTCCAGCTGGCTATTCACTCACACCTCCCACCCCACCTCCAGACCCCCATGTACATGACGTCACTTGTGCCACCTACCACTAACGACCCTCTGCCCAGCACGCAGACCCCCGACCTCTATCAGATCCTAATGTACCTGATCTTCAAAATGGTAGCACTCACTACCGGCATCACCCACCTACACCTCACACATCTGCCACCAGGTGATGACCACTAGGCGCAGCTTGTTGGTACCACTAGAGGTTTGGCAAGAACACCACCAACTGAAGACCTCTGTGCTCCTAGTCCCCAAACCACGGCAGCCACTGGCAGTAGGTGCAACCTGAATGACACTAGTTCCCCTGTCCACTGCCTCATCAACACCAGCTCTGATTTATCCATATTTACCCACAAACTACCCTTAAATCACGACCCCATCCTCTCCCCTGGTCATCACTGCCAACAACAACTCTGTTATCCCTACCTAAGGTGTGCATACCAACTTGCTCGATTTAGGCCTTCAGTAGGAACTCCCGCAGACCTTCACAGTCACAGATGTTACTGACCTCATTTTGGGTGCTGACTTCCTCCGTCATTACTGTCTACTGGCTGACATAGCGAAGCACCATTTAGTCAATAGCACCTCAGGTAGGTCTGTCTGATGCAGCTCCTGTCTCATCACATGTTTTGCAGTGCAACAGCTCACGATTTTTGGACCATATGCTCCACTCCTTTCAGAATCCCCAACCCCCTCCTCATCTAGCCACTAAGTGCCCACCAGAATGTTCAGCATGACACTCTACCCTCTGCCATAACCGCCCCCCCCCCCCATTCTCTAATGCGCTCACTCCCTTCCCCTCCCAAGTGTGAAATCACACAACAGGATTTCGAAGAGCTTCTCGCCGCTGGTGTACTTCACCCTTCAAAAAGCCCCTGGGCTTCAGTTCTTCACCTTGTTCACAAGAAAGACATTTGCTGATGCCCTTGAGGTGATTACTGTGAACTCAATGCTTGCACCTTCCCTGACCACTATCCTCTCCCACTCCCCTGCACCTTTAACGACATCATCTCAGGAGCTACTATCTTCAGTAAAATAAACTGCACTAAAGCCTACACACAAATCCCAGTTGCCCCAGAGGACATTGAGAAAACTGACATAGTCATGCCTTTCAGCCTGTTTGAGAGTGCATTCATGACAGTCAGCCTCTGCAATGCTGCCCAAACATGGCAGCAATTTTTTGAAACCATCCTCCAGGGTGCACCAGGGTGTTTCGTCTGCCTACATGAAATACTCATCTACTCCAGGAACCCTACTGAACACCACAAACACCTACACAACATTTTTTCTGTCTACCGAAAACTGGAGTGATCCTCAACATAGCAGAATGCATTTTCGGGATGGGTGAGGTTGAATTCCTGGGACACTTAGTCTCTGCTGGCAGCTCCTGCCCCCTCTCAAAGACAGTACAGGCAGTAGCGGACTTTCCATACCTTACTACCTACAAAGGCCTCTGTCGTTTCATCGCCACAGTCAACTTTTTCCATTGCCATCTTAACGATGCCGCTTCCACCCGAGAGCCCCTTACTACAGCACTCCGTGGTGATAAAATCAAAAGCAACGAACTGGTGCCTTGGACCCAAGTATGATCATGAGCTTTGAAAAAATAAAACGGGACCTCACCAATGAGGCCCTTATGACCAACACCACCCTTGTGCCATCCTTGCAATAGTGGACGCAAGAGAGACGACTATCAGGGCCATCAACAACCATGCGCAGACAATGCTTGGCAACTGCTTGCCTTCTTTTCATCTGAGCTCTCTGATGTACAACGCTGCTGTGGTGCATATGACAGTGAGCTGCTCGCTGCCCACTATTTCTGATCTTCAGTTAATGTGTAACACCAATATCGATTGTAAGTAGGTTATACTATGTAACTATGTGTATGTGACTATGAAGTGGTTGTTCTTTACTAATTAAGGTCATTGATTTGCGAAAGGAAATTTGAAGTTTGTTATGTATGTATTGTAAAAGCTAAAGGATGCTTAAAATTAATGAAATTTTATAATATACGTCTGTTCACAAAGAAAAATCTATATATTGGAGGCTGGCTCATGCTTAGGGAATTTGTAAAGTAAAGGATTAAAGCTGTAGGGAACCCCCTCCGCTATGAAAGTGGGTTTGTGCGTAGTGCAAGGTGGTTTTGGTGGTTGATCTGGGCGGCTACTTGGCGGGAACGCTATGCAGCCAGTGGCTAGCAGTTGTATGGTAAACATTGAGGTGCCAAGTAAGGCATTTGGGAGCCATTTCATATGGAAATTTGTCTTGCATGTGGTTTCGGCTGTTGCATGGTGCTCTTTGTATTATGTAATGGCTCTAAAATAAGAAAAATCCACCACCAAGAAGAAATTGTAAAGAGCATTCAACATCACGACTGTGAGACCAGTTAGCTGCCACGGTGCTTGCCACCACTATTGTGCCACTGTTCTGCCAACTTCAGGAACACAGATACGTATTATAGCATGGACTAGTATATTTGTGTGCGAGTTTTTCAATAATAATTCAAGTGCTTTAAACCTGCGCCTGAACCTTAAAGTTATCCTAATCATAAACTGATGCAGAATCCCATCCTAAATGTGCAGAAACGGTGTATCCTGTTTCTAACTAAATAGTGATTTGGTTTCGTATTAAATGTGCAAAAGTTCAGTGCCAAAGGGTGTAAAGGTTTCTATCTAAAATACCTGCTTCTCAGGTGATGAGAAAGGCACATAAATTGAACTTATACGAAACGTAATTTTGCGTCAATTGTTACCATGAACTATTTTCTCAGGTTAATTGAGTTTTGTGTTTGAGTAATTTGTTTTAAATAAGAAAAATATAAACTATTCCAAGTGGGGTTAGGAATCAATATTAGTGAACTGCACTTTGGTTATGAAATGATCACAGAGTTTGCCTAGAGAGACAGTAATATAGTTTATCGGTCCCCACCATACTCTTCTCTTATAAGAAAGATAATTGGGATTTTCGTTGCTAATTAAAGAAATCTGTGACATTGCTAAAAATGAGAGTATAAAAAAGTGTTTATATAGTATTATTCAATTTCATTTGTGGTATGTATATGTCAGTTAAATCAGAACTATTTTTGTGCCCAATTTGAGTCCAGTGTGTCCTGTAGTAACATCTCAGTGTTGAGTTGATTAATGATTGCAATAGTAACTATTATTATTATGAGTGAAGCACCATTTATCTTCCTATTATTACTGATTTGTGTACATGGTAACTACTGCTAACCATAACATAGTTAGCCCTGTAGTTGTGCGTATCCAGTGCATTATAAAAGGTGCATTAATGAAAGTCACTTTAGTAAATCGCATTCAATTTCCTTGAAAATAATGTTTCAATTTAATATGCCTAATTAGGCTGGTGACCATTTGTTGTTTCATTTACGTGAACTTCACTACTTTCATTATCCCCATAGTAAAACCTGATAAGTTTTTCTGTTAATTGCCATATATACGAAATTATTGTTCGATCTCCTCTATCCGTTAGGTAAACAAACGGTCAAAACAAAAACTAAAAATCCTCCCAGAGGGTAACACTAGTTTGTGTATACTTGGTGCAAACTTGCAAAAGAGGCACTATAGAGGGACATGGCTTTATGATCTTTACAAACCACCACACCTTTGTCTCTGGTTTCTGCAGGAAAGCCATTGACCAGATCCCATCCAGACAGGTTAGGCTACACGAGTATGTTGCACAATTCATTACCAATGTCTGACCTTTTGAAGGCATGAATAACATTGTGGCAGATTGCCTTAGCCACTCCTGCACCATCACCCAACCCTAAGCCTACCAAGCCCTGGCCTTCGCTCAAGATGGTGACCCAGACATAGCCCACGCCTTTCAGAATACTGACTCTGGCCTGAACCTCCAGCTAAGGTCCATACCTGGCTGTTACCATAAGATCTGGTAAGATGTCCTTGTGGATCCTTCACAACCTGATGGTTCCAATGATTGCCCCCACCCCTTTCTCCCTCCTGCCTTCCAAAAACTGGCACTTGGCCACATCAATGGTCTCACAGTCAGGCATCCACACTTCTGCCACCCTCATGAAACAATGCTTTGCATGGCTGGGTATTCAAGTGGGCCCATTCCTGTGTTCCATGACAGCACGTCAAGGTCTGACGGCAAGTTCACTAGCCTGCAGCTGCCTCCCCCCCCCCCCCCCCCCCCCACACAACACCGGTTCATGCACATACACCTCAACATTGACGACCCACTACCCTCCTCCAGTGGATTTTGATATCTGCTGATAATTACGGACAGATTTGCACACTGGCAGAAGGCCACTGCTTTCCCCGACATTTCGACAGAAACTGTGGCTGCAGCCTTTGTTCAGAACTGGGTGTCCCGCTTTGGATGCCCCAACACCCCTACTACAGGTCACGGCCGCTGATTCACCTCAGCCCTCTTCTGATCTCTGACAGCCATCTGTGGCTCCAGTTTCCACCACACCACCAGTTACCACCCAGCAGCTAACAGCATGGAGGAGCAGTTTCACTGCACACTTAAAGCCATCCTCGGTGGTTCATTAAACCCTCTGCCTGGCACTTTATTGTGAATAGCAGAGTAATCACATAGATGTAGATATGTTATTCTTCTGAATGGTCTGCTGCCCTACCCCTGGTACTTCTAGGCCTGCGGATTGCACATAAAATCAAGCTGGGAACTTTTGCCATCGCACTGGTATATGGACAGCCACTCATTTTTTGGAAGCAGCCCCACTTCCTTCCAACAACACCATCCCAGGATTCATGCAGCAACTCTAAGGCTTCACGGTCCAGCTGCAACCAACATCTCCACAATGTTATGCTGAGCACTGCACAGTCATCCACTGAGACCTCACAGCACCCACACACATAATGTTTCAGGTGGATGGATACCAGCCACCACTCCACCCTCAGTATTCGGTCCTGCACTTGTTGTTGCAACTTGGGGACAAGATGTTCTCCATTTGTCTGAATGGGGCCAGAAAAAACATCCAATAGACAGGCTCAAGACAGCTGATGTCCTAGAGCCTCCTCCAGCCAACGAATACAGCACCATCGAGATGGAGTTGCTCCTGCCTATCACCGGCCCTAATCACAGCACCACCAATGCTGCCTCTGATGTGATGCAGGCCAACACCATCCCCTATGCTGTTCCCGCTGTGCCACCAGCCGACACCACCCCCAACTCTGTGTCCGACACACTGCCAGCCAACACTGCCTCTGGCCTACCACCAACGGACTACACAACTGACACACCTCAATGTCGCTACCACATTGCACTTTATGCAGCCTCCAGCTGATGTTGACCTTGCTGTCACTGTTGCCCTGGCCCCACAGGTGCCTGCCGCTCCCGACAGTGTTGTCACCAGTGCCACTAACATCCGCACCACTGGAGCAGCACTGATATTTCACACACTCCCAACGCTGTGCTCAAGAGCTGCTCATGCGCCTCCTCTCACCAGAAACCATAACATGACCATGAGCACAGCAATAATAACCTATGCATGTCCCCGAGCATGCAATCTCAGACAGCTCCGAACACCCCTCCACACAGTTGGCACCAGTGTTTTCCTCTCAGATGGGAGGAACTGTGTGGCAACTCCTTCCATTTACCTCCACCTGTAGCAGCAGATGATGGACTGCGCTGACTGAAAATCAATTATCAGTGAATCGCCTGCTGGTCAAAGTATGGCCACATCCCCCCAGCACCCTCACGCGTCACTTCCGCGAGAAGTAGGGCAACACTTCCATGCTTTTCAGATGCCACATACGCTGAACCGTCACTCAACTAGTCTCTTCTTTTGCTTCAACAAGGCAACACCTCCTGACCGCACTCTTAGCAGCTTGTCTCATCATCTGCCGCACTTCTCTGAAGTATGCATGGAGAGCAGGATTTTCCACCTGGGTTCAGTGTCAGTGTTTTGTTGCAGTTCAGTTAACAAGAGGTGTGCTATGTATCTTCCGCACTGCGTTCCCAAGCCATGTTACCTTGCACCACTTCCCTTGATGGTATGTGTACCAAGTCTGCTAAAGGTGTACAAACTTTGAAGTAAATCCGTGATCCCAACATCGTGGCCTCTCCTTGTTAGTTGATAATGTTCCAGCTCCTTCATTAATGCCATCAAAGTTAACAGAAAAGGATACCTTTCCCATAACAGCAACAGATTATGACAGCAGGATACAAATTATCACAAGAAGTTTCATCAGCAGAAAATGAAGCAGCATTCACACCACCACCACCACCACCACCACCACCACCACCACCGTCGTCGTCGTCGTCAACGTCAACAGCAGTCTTAGACTTTGACCCAGAAGAAAAAACAGCTCCACCACCACATCTCAAGGATCTTTCACTGGCAAGCAGCATCACATAAATAGTAAGGGAAATGGTGCAGCAAAGTGTTAACTGTTTTCTATCAAAATGTAAAGGTTTAGGCAGCAAGTTAGCTGAAGTAGAAGTCCTTCTGAATGACTATTTAAAAGAAACTGTAGTTTTATGTATAAATGAGTACTGCCTAAATGAGCTGCAAAATGTACTACTGTCATTCATAAGTTTGAAATGATCTGAAGTTCTGTAGAATTAACAGTGAAGGAGGTGGTACATGCATATATTAGGCTGGTGCGTAAGTTCCAACGTTCTTTTTTTCCCATGTTGGTATTCTGGTTGCTATGGGTATATTTATCAGTCGTCATTTTACAGTTCAGTGTTGCTATTTGAGTATACATACTGTCATTTGAAGATAGTGAGTGGAGCTGTGACCGCCAGAAAATGAAGTGTCAAGTGGAGGAATCAGAACATTTTTGACATATTCTTCTGTTCGAGTTCAATACAGCGGTGACAGCAGCGAATGCAGCCAGAAACATTTGAACCATGTATGGGGATAATTACAGTGGACAAAGCATAGCAAGAAAATGGTTTTCTCATTTTAAGGAAGATTGTTTTCACATTAGTGACTTTCCACATTCAGCAAAACCTTTGTCGTGTGATGCAGATCTTTCAAATTCACAATGAGCCACATCAGTCTACAGGAGAACTGGCAAATGTGATCATTCCACCAATATGCGGCAACTGCATGCTCTATGCCAAAAAACACAAAAATCAGCAGCTGGCAATTTGCACAGATCTGCTTGCTCATCGTCAATTGGCTCGTGAACAATGCCTACTAATCCTATCCTGTATCATTACTGGTGACAAGAAATGGTGTCTTTATCCTAACATAAGGGAAAAAAGGAATGGTTGAGGCCAAAAAAAGGCAGCAACTCCCCATAAAGAGACCCGATGTGCATCCACAAAAAAGATAACGATATGCACCTGGTGGAATGGCGATGGCGTGGTGTACTATGAATTGCTTCCCTGAGGTGCAACCATCACTTTTTTTGTGAACAGACACATCTAGCAGACGAATCCAAGAACAACCACCGGAAGAATGTGTGAAGCGATGCCTAGCTGCATTCTTCTAGACTGGCAAAAAACACTACACAAGGGATGCATTGGCAAGTCATTCCATGCATACACCTTATTCATCTGATCTTGTACCCTCAGGTTTTCACCTTTTCTGCTCTCTATTGAAAAACCTTCAAGGAACTTCCTTTCTGGATGAAAATGCACTTTCAACATGGCTTGAAAAGTTCTTCGCCTTAAAACTACACGATTTCTACAGTTACAAAATAGAGAAGTAATCCCAGTGTTGGCAGACTGTTGTAAATAGTGAAGGAGAATATATTACTGATGACTACAGTCTCTGTTATGTGTATCTGTTACATTTTCTAAACTTCTGGAAAAACTCTATGATCTTATGCACCAACCCAGTATGCTAGTACAAGACTAAATGCAAAGAAAATTAAATACAATAATGTAAAATGCATAGAAAATGACTTTGGTTACCATGTACGTGAAAAACTCAAATTGATGATTGTGGGTGTATACAGATAACCAACAGGAAATTTTACTTTTTTCCTGCAAGATCTTGAAATACTGCTAAATGAACTCAAACATGAACTACAAAGTACAACTGTTCTTGAAGATTTTAATGTTAATTTTAAAAATAACTGTACTAAACAACAACAACAACAACTGATCAATCTGTTCTTATTTTATAATATGACAGAAAAAGTATTCAAAGAAACTAGATAAGCGAATGGATCTGAAATAATAACTGATCGAGTATTTGCCAATAAGAACAAGTGTGAGCATATCACTGAAGTAATAGGTACTAGTTTCTTGGATCATAAGGCTGTCATATCAACCTTAAATAATACAGGGTGTATCAAAAAGAATCATCCGATTTTTAAAAAATCATAACTACTACGTTTATAGTGACAAGCAAAACCTGAATCATCAGCATTCAAAATAGATCAGTTTATTTCCTTCATCATAGTGACCCAAAGCGCTCATTTGCAAAATAAATTATTACAACTGTTGTTATGCATATGGTTTCATGTTACACGTAAGAATATTTTATTAGCCAGCATATAATTGTAAATCTTTAATGTCTTACTATCTATGTAAGAACATATATGTGAAATCTTTTATCATTTTATAATGATGAGATACAAAGATGTTAAATAAATAAATATTGTTTATTTACTTCAGTCATTTCTGCAGTAGGTGGCATATAACATATGATCATGGCATGAACTGTAAACAATTTCATTGTGGACCAATGCAATATAGTGAGATATTACTTGTCAATTTAAAAATTAAAGCCACATGCAATGGAACACAGACAACAGGTTGCTGCAATGTAGCCTGTTGCCGTGATACATTTCCTCAAATTTGTAAGTCAATTTATTGTTAGCACACAGTGGAAAATCAAATGTGACTTTCTGCATGCTCGAAAACATTCTGTTTACAACTGTCATTACTTTGAAATCATTTATGGAAAACAGATTTTCTAAAAGCAAATTGAATGTGGTCTATTATTGTAATTTTTATGAAAACCAAGTTTGAACTCATTTCGTAGAAATTTAGAATGCAGTACATGAATGATATTTTACATTTGAAAACCTTATGTTCCTAAGTTGTTGTGAGCAAAGTTTAATGTTTATCGTGCCTTTTATCAACAAGTTATGAAAAGACAAAGTTAAAACTTTATTCGCAGTACAATTTTTCCAGATACTTTGCCTAAATTTATGACCATTGTTAGCCCAAGTTGGAAATTAAACCCTTTGTTCTGGGTAGGCTGTAAACACATTTAAATGAGACTGGTTTGGAAGCTTTATATAAAATGGTATTCGTAAAAGAAGTGTTGAATATATCCTATTTTCACATTTTCACAAAAAATCATTATCTTTTCAACAAATCTGTAGATCATTGGAAAATAGTAGATGAATGAACTTCTGTATTCCCTATCATTGTGCTATCAAGCTAAAGTTTCATGTTCAACACACCTTTACTCTATGAGAGACAAGAATCCAAAGTTCACATTTTTTCATGTCACGATTTTCGTGGCCAACTCTGATTCAAATTATCTAGCATTGTTAGCCTGCATTGGATAATAAAACACACTTGTTTTGTGGTTTAAACCATGAACTTTCTAATGAGCTCAGTTTGGAAAGTTTTATACAAACATAGTTTTTTCCAAAATCAGGTCGAAAATATAGCATTTTTGATCTTTTTAAAAATCTTCAACTTTGCACTTAATTTATTCAATATTGGAAAGCAGAACACAAATGAAACTTTGTATCTGATAACCTTGTGTTGATAGGTTACTAAATGTGAAGTTTCTCGTTTGTCATGCCTTTAGTCCTTGTGATATAAAAAGCCAAGCTTTGAAATTTTTTTGGGCGATTTTGCCTAAAATTTTCTGGCTGAATACAGATTATAAAATTCTTTTCATTGTTATTCTTAAGATAACACACAAACTTGTACAAGATGGCCACATCTAGTATCTTTCAACAATATATTGCCCGAGATAGAACAGCTCAAAGTCACCAGAAATTCACTATCACCCAGTGGAAAGTCATGTATGGAGTCAAACAAATGACTGTATCTCAGCTGTTATTTCTTCAACGAACGTTAAACTTTACCAAAGTTCATTGGGGACATGTGTGAATGTTCACATAAAATTTTATTGAAATCCATGGTGGTCGAGCAGGAAAATGTTCTGAAATTAGGCGATCTGACATGGAATTACGCCATGCACAATTCCTAAAAGCAAATAATACAAAATGGACATTAACAACTTTGTTTAAAAGACAAATAAAAACCAAAAATTAATTGAAATCTTAATTAGGCTCCACAGATTCCAGGAAAGTGAATTTGAGGGATGTATTCATTGGAACAATTCATGGGGTAAACTCAGGACATCAATACTACAAAGCAGAAGCCATTATAGTAACTACAACACACCTACACCAATAACGCAACATTTTTAGAAGATAGTAGCTCATCATACAAAAGACTCAGATAATCTGACTCTTCTGCACGGAAACATTTTGTAGGTATTTCACAGAAACATTTCATTTCATAAGTGTAACACACTGAAAACAGCAGTTGGCTTAAGTGCTGGAATAGCTGACAAATGCTCCTTAAGTAGTGAACAAGTAGTACAAATGATCTGGACAGCAATGTGTCAACACATGCACCATCCATGGGCCTGAATGCATTACAAGAAGGGACATAATTATAAAACACGCATTAAGACATCAGGGAATAATTTCCATTTTATTAGACGAAGGTTTAGAGGGTAACAACTAAAAATAGAGATTTGAATATGTCCAACAAATAATTGAGCACATAAGGTGCAAGTCTTACTCTGAAATGAAGAGGTTGGCACAGGAGAGGAATCTGTGAAAGACCACATCATCTAAACAGTCAAGAGTACTGATGACTCAGTGTATATACATATACTGACCTCAACAACAAAGGTTGTACGAACAAATGATACAACATATATGTTTTGGGACAAATGACAGTTTATAGTTACAAAACAATGAAATCACATGTGAAAAAATGAATGAAAAGCTTATGTGCACGAATCAGCATGGTTTTAGAAAGCATCACTTGTGTGAAACTCAGCTATGGACTATGGATTAAAATGAATGAAAAGCTTATGTGCACGAATCAGCATGGTTTTAGAAAGCATCACTTGTGTGAAACTCAGCTATGGACTATGGATTAAGGGCAACAGGCAGATTCCATATTTCTAGATTCCCGGAAAGCATTTGACATGGTACCCTGCTGCAAGCTATTAACAAAGGTGTGAGCATATGGGATTAGTTCACAGATATGTGAGTGGCTCAAAGACTTCTTAAATAATAGAACCCAGTATGTTGTCCTTGACGGTGAGTGTTCATCAGAGACAAGGATATTGTTAGGAGTGCCCCAGGGATGTTTGATAGAACTGATGTTGTTCTCCATACACATAAATGATTTGGCTGATGGGGTGGGCAGCAATATGCAGTTGTTTAACAATGATGCTGTGGTGTACAGTAAGATGTCTAAGTTGAGTGATTGTAGGAAGATAAAAGACAATTTCGACAAACTTTCCAGTTGGTGTGATGAATGGCAGCTAGCCCCAAATGTGGAAAAATGTAAGTTAATGTGGATGAGTAGGAAGGTAAAAATCTGTAATTTTTGGATACAGTATTACTTGTGTCCTGCTTGACACAGTCAAGTCGTTTAAATATCTGGGCATAATGTTGTGAAGTGATATAAGGTGGAAAAAGCACATGAGAACTGTAGTAGAGAAGGCAAATGGACAACTTCGTTTATTGGGAGAATTTTAGGAAAGGGTGGTTCACCTGCAAAGGAGACTGCATATAGAATGCTGGTGCAATATATTCTTGAGTACTGCTCGAGTCTTTGGGACCTGTACCAGGTCATATTGAAGACATCAAAGCAATTTGGAGGCAGGCTCCATAATACTTAAGTGTTATGGAGATGCTTCGGGAACTCAAAAGAAAATCCCTGGAGAGAAGGCGACATTCCTTTCAAGGAACACTATTGAAAAAAATTAGAGAACTGGCATTTGAAGCTGACTGCCGAAAGATTCTGCCTCTGCCAACATACATTGCGCAAAAGGACCACAAAGATAAGGTACAAGAAATTAGGGCTCATACGGAGGCATATAGGCAGTCATTTTTCTCTTGTTCTATTTGTAAGTGAAACAAGAAAGGAAATGACAAGTAGTGGTACTGGGTACCTTCCGCCATGCACCGTACGGTGGCTTGTGGAGTATCGATGTAGATGTAGACAGGTTACTCTTCAAAACTTAAAAAACTAAAAGCAACTATAAGCCATTTTCAGTTTATTTGAGTACTATGGAAAGTTCATCACACATGAATCCTTGTTTAGATAATTTATTAAAGAAAAATGTTATGCAGAATTTAACATCTCAATACAAAGAAACTTTTCAAAATTTAAGGAGGGTATTAGTAAGCAGTGTATTGTTATACCGTCCATATTTCTCTTTACCATTTTTATGAGCACTGACTCAAGTTCTTGTGGTTTAGGGGTTGGAATTTTTCAATTAGCAGAAATAGGGATGGAACACAGAATGGTAGAATTTGCCAGCTGGACTTTACATACTCATGAGACAAACTACTACATTTCTGAATTGGAAGATTTAGCAGTAGTTTTTGGATTACAAAAATTTTATGGATATCTGCTGGGTCACAAGACAACGGTTTAGATTAAAGTATCCTAGACTGACCATGTGAGCATTTACAGCAATTTGACCTAGAAATTAGATACATCAAAGGATAGGAGAACAATATACATGATTCACTCTCTAGAATACTCTTACGAAAAAGCGATCATGATGGTCATTAGGTACATGGGTGCCAGATAAGATTATTTTATTTACAGTGGGAAAAGGATGAAAAACTGATTAGGAATATTTGTAAATACATGAAAGTGGAAAAAATGAAAATCCAAATTAGATTTGTTAAACATTACTACGATTCAGATGGGGTCAAGATAGAAAAATATTACACAATATGCGTGGGTCTATTGTTCAGGAGGACGTCTTTGGATAAACATGAGTGGAAATTGATTGATTGATCAAGCGGATACATTAACTGATTACCTACATGAGATTTGTGGTCATGGTACCCGAAAAATATAGCCAAAATGTAGGAGACTGTAATATTCAACAATATGTGGAGAAGAGGAAAGAAAAGGTTAGTTGGATGTAATAAGTGACAAAGAGTGAAGACCCCAACTACCCCATCAAAGGATTTAATGCTTTCAGTACTTCATAATGTTCCACAAGAATTAATTGCTGTTGATTTACTGGGACCGCTGCCAACATCCACCGGATGGTGTAAACATATTAGTGTAATTATGGATACTTTTTCAATACACAAGAAACTTTATTCTATACAGAAGGCAACACTAAAAATACTGTAAAAACTGGAAGCTGATTATTTTTTTGCAATGTGGGGGGTCACACTTTTGTATGAATCAGTTGCACAACGATTGGGATTCATGGTATCCAGTTTTATGGCACTATACGATAAGCTCGTTGATACAAAAAAGGTGTATGAAGCTGAAGATAGCAAAATGAATTGCTGAAACTGGTTGTGTTCGAAATAAAATAAAATAACCTAAAGTATACAGCTGTTGGTAAAGTTTATTGAAAAATAAAAAGAAAAAAAACTTGAATAATTGTTTGTTTGAGACTTTCTTCAACGTTTTTAGAAATTCTGATGGAATGTTATCTATCCCTTCTGCCTTATTTAATCTCAAGTCTTGTGAAGCTCTTATAAATTCTCTTCTTCTATATCATCAGTCAGTCCTCCTGACAATAATTTCTTTTTCGATTTCTTCACATTTTTTCCTGCAGGCATTTTGTCTTGGCTTCTCTGGACTTCCTATTTATTTCATTCCCGAGTCATTTATATTGCTGTAGTCCAGTCCTTCCCTAAGCATTTTTTATTTCCTTCTTTTGTCAATCAATACTGACATATTTCCTCAGTTACTCAAGGCTTCTTTGCAGTTACTTTCCTAGTTCCTATATATTTCCATCACCTGTGATCTGCTCTTTTTAGATATGTCCACTCCTCTTCAACTGAACTTCCTAATGTGGTACTCCTTGTCACAGTACCCACATCTTTAGCAAAATTCAAATGTATCTCACCGTTCCTCAGTACTTTGGTACCCCACTCCCTTCCACACTGATTCTTCCATACAATTATCTTAAACTGGAATCTACTTTTCATCATTACTAAATACATATCTGCTCCTGGCTATGCCTTATAATCCTGTATCTGATTTCAGAATATACGTCTGATGTAATCCAACTGGAAACTTCCTGTATCTTGTAATAAATCTATCATTTCAGAACTTTCGCAAATCAACTGAAATGTTCAATTTTGTATAAATTTTGGCCACACTTCGGTTAATTTTCTTACATTAATTATATATTTCTTATCTGTTGATATTTCTGAACATTTCTGGACATCAAGAACATATATTTATGTCTAAATATTTTTATTATTTATATCAACATATTTCATAGTAACACTCTTGTACCATGAAAACTAATAGTTACAATTTGAAAAGTATAAAATCTGAAACTAAGTCTACAGTAGATACACATTACTGTATTTTTCAATGTTATCTTCAAACAAAATATATGTCTCCATCTAGAAGGCATCTGAAGCTCGGTTTGTAACATATATAATGACTTGTAAATTATAGATCGCAGCGATCAGTCTTCCTTTTTAAATTTTATTGTGCAGATCTAGATTTCAGCTAGAAGCTAGCCATTCTCAATGCACTATTATTTTCATTCAGTGCATGTTATTCCCTGTTGGTCGGGCTTCATCCACAGTTCATTGAATACTACTCATTCAATGAACTGTGGATGAAGCCCAACCAACAGGGAATTACACACACTGAGCAAAAATAATAGTGCATTGAGAATGGCTAGCTTCTAGCTGAAATCTAGATCTGCACAATAAAATTTAAAAAGGATGACCGATTGCTGCAATCTACAATTTACAAGTCAATATAACAGTCACTGCGTGCAACATCTTACTGAATGGAAGATAACCTGACATATACAATGTATTTTGGTGCCAAATGCATCAAATAGTTTCTAAACCAAACTCCACACAGACCATGAAGGCCCAACGGCACCGAGCGGCTGCCGGTCAGCAAACTGCTCTCCCAGCCATATGTCAGTTTACAAGAGTGGAGCTGCTACTTTTCAATCAAGTAGCTTCTCAGTTTGCCTCACAAGGGCAGAGTGCACCCCGCTTGCCAACAGCACTAGGCAGACCGGATGATCACCTATACAAGTGCTAACCCAGTCCAACAGCACTTAACTTTGGTGTGTGATGGGAACCGGTGTTACCACTGCACCAAGGCCATTGGCATCAAATAGCTTCAGGAAACTGTAGTCAAACTATAATGTGTTTGCTTGAGAAACTGTTTATGTAAATGGTGACAGAAGCGATGTTTCAAATAAATATGAATAAACTTGGATGGAAAACAGTAAATATAATGTTTCAGTTTTACTCATCACCAATAATCCTCGAAAAATCTTTTTATAGGTTACAACAATGTGAAGAAGCCCTGATGCAGAGATCACCATTGTAAGACAAGTAAAACTTTTCTTCAAATATGATGCTTATTCCCTTATAAACTACTTTATATACATGAATATGAAGATGGTATCCATTCTTTTGGGCATGTCTGAAAGAATAGATACCATTGGTGATCTTGCAGCTCTTGAAGAATGAAATTACAATGAAATCCAGACCATTAGCTTATTACAGGCATTGACAAATATCAACGGGGACAGTTGCAAATGTGTGCCCAGACTGGGACTCAAACCTGGGATTTCCTCCTTACATGACAGATGCTCTATCCAACTGAGCCGTCGAGGACACAGAGGAGAGTGCGACTGCAGGGACTTATCTCTGGATGCTCTCCGTGAGAACCACATTTCCAACTCACTGTCCACACACTACAATTGTAGTGCCCCTGCCCATTATACTCATTACTCGCGGCAGTCAATCTACCGATTCCCATCCGAGTTTGAGCAATGTGAGTGCATCTGCACTGAAGACCATTGGCCAGTAAGTCTTATCTCTATGCAGATGGTATCTGTTCTTTTGGACATGTCCAAAACAACAGATATCTACACTCCTGGAAATGGAAAAAAGAACACACTGACACCGGTGTGTCAGACCCACCATACTTGCTCCGGACACTGCGAGAGGGCTGTACAAGCAATGATCACACGCACGGCACAGCGGACACACCAGGAACCGCGGTGTTGGCCGTCGAATGGCGCTAGCTGCGCAGCATTTGTGCACCGCCGCAGTCAGTGTCAGCCAGTTTGCCGTGGCATACGGAGCTCCATCGGAGTCTTTAACACTGGTAGCATGCCGCGACAGCGTGGACGTGAACCGTATGTGCAGTTGACGGACTTTGAGCGAGGGCGTATAGTGGGCATGCGGGAGGCCGGGTGGACGTACCGCCGAATTGCTCAACACGTGGGGCGTGAGGTCTCCACAGTACATCGATGTTGTCGCCAGTGGTCGGCGGAAGGTGCACGTGCCCGTCGACCTGGGACCGGACCGCAGCGATGCACGGATGCACGCCAAGACCGTAGGATCCTACGCAGTGCCGTAGGGGACCGCACCGCCACTTCCCAGCAAATTAGGGACACTGTTGCTCCTGGGGTATCGGCGAGGACCATTCGCAACCGTCTCCATGAAGCTGGTCTACGGTCCCGCACACCGTTAGGCCGTCTTCCGCTCACGCCCCAACATCGTGCAGCCCGCCTCCAGTGGTGTCGCGACAGGCGTGAATGGAGGGACGAATGGAGACGTGTCGTCTTCAGCGATGAGAGTCGCTTCTGCCTTGGTGCCAATGATGGTCGTATGCGTGTTTGGCACCGTGCAGGTGAGCGCCACAATCAGGACTGCATACGACCGAGGCACACAGGGCCAACACCCGGCATCATGGTGTGGGGAGCGATCTCCTACACTGGCCGTACACCACTGGTGATCGTCGAGGGAACACTGAATAGTGCACGGTACATCCAAACCATCATCGAACCCATCGTTCTACCATTCCTAGACCGGCAAGGGAACTTGCTGTTCCAACAGGACAATGCACGTCTACATGTATCCCGTGCCACCCAACGTGCTCTAGAAGGTGTAAGTCAACTACCCCGGCCAGCAAGATCTCCGGATCTGTCCCCCATTGAGCATGTTTGGGACTGGATGAAGCGTCGTATCACGTGGTCTGCACGTCCAGCACGAACGCTGGTCCAACTGAGGCGCCAGGTGGAAATGGCATGGCAAGCTGTTCCACAGGACTACATCCAGCATCTCTACGATCGTCTCCATGGGAGAATAGCAGCCTGCATTGCTGCGAAAGGTGGATATACACTGTACTAGTGCCGACATTGTGCATGCTCTGTTGCCTGTGTCTATGTGCCTGTGGTTCTGTCGGTGTGATCATATGATGTATCTGACCCCAGGAATGTGTCAATAAAGTTTCCCCTTCCTGGGACAATGAATTCACGGTGTTCTTATTTCAATTTCCAGGAGTGTATATGAAGATGGTATCTTCAAGTAGATAAGGCTTACCTGCCAATGATCTTCTTCAGTGGGGTAACTCAAACCATATGTGTCAAATATTCAGAAAACCATCATTAGAAATACGTACAATGTAGGATGAAAAAAATCATGTTGGCCATTTCTTAAAAATCTAAGTATATGAAGTGTTCCCTCACTATACATCTATGATCTGATTATCTTTGTATATAGTAATCCTGATTTACTTGTAATAAATAATTTCCAACATGATTACAACACCAGAAATAAAAATAAATTTTATACTGCCCACCCACCATTTAAAACTTTATGCTCAAACACCACAGTATATGAGAATAAAAATTTATAATAAAGTGAAAGGAAGAGAACTGCTCAGTATAAATTTAGTATTACTGAAAAAATTCTTATATGAGAAACAAGTGTGCAGAAATGTTACTATTCAGTATAATAATTCATGAATGACACCTGAAAATTTGAGAGAGAGAGAGAGGAAGCAAATACACTCCTGGAAGTGGAAAAAAGAACACATTGACACCGGTGTGTCAGACCCACCATACTTGCTCCGGACACTGCGAGAGGGCTGTACAAGCAATGATCACACGCACGGCACAGCGGACACACCAGGAACCGCGGTGTTGGCCGTCGAATGGCGCTAGCTGCGCAGCATTTGTGCACCGCCGCCGTCAGTGTCAGCCAGTTTGCCGTGGCATACGGAGCTCCATCGCAGTCTTTAACACTGGTAGCATGCCGCGACAGCGTGGACGTGAACCGTATGTGCAGTTGACGGACTTTGAGCGAGGGCGTATAGTGGGCATGCGGGAGGCCGGGTGGACGTACCGCCGAATTGCTCAACACGTGGGGCGTGAGGTCTCCACAGTACATCGATGTTGTTGCCAGTGGTCGGCGGAAGTTGCACGTGCCCGTCGACCTGGGACCGGACCGCAGCGACGCACGGATGCACGCCAAGACCGTAGGATCCTACGCAGTGCCGTAGGGGACCGCACCGCCACTTCCCAGCAAATTAGGGGCACTGTTGCTCCTGGGGTATCGGCGAGGACCATTCGCAACCGTCTCCATGAAGCTGGGCTACGGTCCCGCACACCGTTAGGCCGTCTTCCGCTCACGCCCCAACATCGTGCAGCCCGCCTCCAGTGGTGTCGCGACAGGCGTGAATGGAGGGACGAATGGAGACGTGTCGTCTTCAGCGATGAGAGTCGCTTCTGCCTTGGTGCCAATGATGGTCGTATGCGTGTTTGGCGCCGTGCAGGTGAGCGCCACAATCAGGACTGCATACGACCGAGGCACACAGGGCCAACACCCGGCATCATGGTGTGGGGAGCGATCTCCTACACTGGCCGTACACCACTGGTGATGGTCGAGGGGACACTGAATAGTGCACGGTACATCCAAACCGTCATCGAACCCATCGTTCTACCATTCCTAGACCGGCAAGGGAACTTGCTGTTCCAACAGGACAATGCACGTCCGCATGTATCCCGTGCCACCCAACGTGCTCTAGAAGGTGTAAGTCAACTACCCTGGCCAGCAAGATCTCCGGATCTGTCCCCCATTGAGCATGTTTGGGACAGGATGAAGCGTCGTCTCACGCGGTCTGCACGTCCAGCACGAACGCTGGTCCAACTGAGGCGCCAGGTGGAAATGGCATGGCAAGCCGTTCCACAGGACTACATCCAGCATCTCTACGATCGTCTCCATGGGAGAATAGCAGCCTGCATTGCTGCTTAAGGTGGATATACACAGTACTAGTGCCGACATTGTGCATGCTCTGTTGCCTGTGTCTATGTGCCTGTGGTTCTGTCAGTGTGATCATGTGATGTATCTGACCCCAGGAATGTGTCAATAAAGTTTCCCCTTCCTGGGACAATGAATTCACGGTGTTCTTATTTCAATTTCCAGGAGTGTACTTAGGACTTTTTAAAACTTTGTTACTTTTTAACAAAACTTATTAGTTACATAGTAATTCCATATCCAGTGTAGTATATTATACACTGAAGTACTGAAGAAACTTGTATAGGCATGGGTATTCAAATACAGAGATATGTAAACAGGTAGAAAATGGTGCTGTGGTCAGAAACGCCTACATAAGACTACACAAGTGTCTGGCATAGTTGTTAGATCAGGTATTGCTGCTACAATGGCAGGTTATTAAGAGTTAAGTAAGTTTTGTCATGGTGTTATAGTTGGCACATGAGCGATGGGACACAGCATCTCCTAGGTAGCGATGAAGTGGCAATTTTCCCGCATCACCATTTCACAAGTGTACTGTGAATATCAGGAATCCAGTAAAACATCAAATCTCTGACATCACTGTGGCTGGAAAAGGATCCTACAAGAACGGGGCCAGCAACGACTGAAGAGAATCTATCAACGCGACAGAAGAGCAACATTTTTGGAAATTGCTGCGGATTTCAATGCTGTGCCATCAACAAGTGTCAGCATGCGAACCATTCATCGAAACATCACTGATATGGGCTTTCGGAGTCGAAGGCCTACTCGTGCACCCTTGATGATGGCACGACACAAAGCTTTACACCTCACCTGAGCCTTTCAACACTGACATTGGACTGCTGGTCACTGGAAATATGTTGCCTGGTCAGATGAGGCTCATGTCAAATTGCATCACGCGGATGGACGTGTACAGGTATGGAGACAACCTCATGAGTCCATGGACCCTGCATATTGGCAGAGGACTGTTCCAGCTGGTGGAGGCTGTGCAATGGTGTGGGGCACGTGCAGTTGGAGTGATATGGGACCCCTGATACCTCTACATACGACTGACAGTTGACACGTATGTAACAATCCTGTCTGTTCACTTGCATCCATTCCTGTCCATTGTGCATTCCGATGGACTTGGGCAATTCCAGCAGGACAATGTGACACCCCACACATCCAGAATTGCTACATAGTGGCTCCAGGAACACTTTTCTGAGTTTAAACACTTCTGCTGGCCACCAAACTCCCCAGACATGAACATTATTGAGCACTTCTGGGATGCCTTGCAACATCCAGTTCAGAAGAGATCTCCACCCTCTTGTAGTCTTATGGATTTATGAAAAGGCCTGCAAGACTCATGGTGTCAATTCCCTCCAGCAGTACTTCAGACATTAGTCGAGACCAAGCCACGTCATGTTGCAGCACTTCTGTATGCTCAAAGGAGCCCTACACGATATTAGGCAGGTGTACCAGTTTCTGTGGCTCTTCACTGTATTAATGATATTATAAGAAAAATTGTAAACCTATTTTGGTGTTTTGACTAGTCTCATGTACATTAAAAAAATTGCTTGAAATTGTATGTGATGAGACAATAAACTTCTATTCTAATATAACTGCATTAAAATAGCTGTAAAATCATTTGTTTATAATAATACAAAACCAAGGTTACTTCTCTTTCATAATATGCCAGTGTTCATAACAAAGTGTCATCATTTTGTCGTTTCAGCTGCAGTAAATATTGTTTAAGATGAAACAAGTAATAATACTGCCTACAGTAATGGTAATCAGAAATAAATATTTGTCATGAGAAAGCCTTTCGGACAGGATATTAACAAAACACGTATTTTTAAATTTGAGTAATATTCCCAAATAGCAAACTGAACTGTAACAAAAGAACTATACTTGTTACATAATAAAAACTGGAGTTTTGTTAAGTAATATTGGTTTGCTGTTGTGGAGTGTAATTTAGTAGAGTTCTTTTTTGTAAAAGAGGACAAAGCAGGGATTTTTCAAGGTTAATGATTATATGATGAAGTGGTAATGAAATGATGAAATGTAATGGAATAACTGAAGTAATAATGAGAAATATAAGAGATAAAGTAGGGAGGATATAAAATGTAGACCGGCAATGGCAAGAAAAGCCTTTCTGAAGAAGAGAAATTTGTTAATATTGAGTACAGATTCAAGTGACAGGAAGACCTTGCTTAAAGTATTTGGAAGGAGTGTAGCCATGTATAGAAGTGAGACATGGACGATAAACAGTTTAGACAAGAAGAGATGACAATGATTAGGCGAAAACGCAACCACGAGACCACGAGCTGTGGACGACAAGAAGAGAATAAAAGCTTCTGAAATGTGGTGCGACAGAAGACTGCTTAAGATTAGATGGGTAGATCACATAACTAATGAGGAAGTACTGAATATAATTGGGGAGAAGAGAAATCTGGGGTAAAACCTGACTAAAAGAAGGGTTCAGTTGGTATGACGTATTCGGAGGCATCAAGGGATCACCAATATCAAGGGATCACCAATTTAGTACAGGAGGGAAGCATGAGGAGTAAAAATCTTAGAGGGAGACCAAGAGAGGAATACAATAAGCAGATTCAGAGGGGTATAGGTTGCAGTAATTACTCTGAGATGAAGAGGCTTGCACAGGATAGAGTAGCACGGAGAGCTGCACCAAAGTAGTCTTTAGAGTGAAGACCATAACAACATAAGAATTATTGTGTGAAAGTGGCAAAGGGACCCTGTCTTTTTATTAGTCTGTTTTGTGAATGCACTCCTTAAGTTAACACGATTTATAAAGAAAGCATTTAATGAAAACTCAGGCATAAGCAAATAATAAAACCTGAAGGTAAACATTGTTTCATTGTGATAAAACATCTATGCAAGTTTAGGCAACATGCGAGTAGCACATGCAATTCATGGTACTTTAAAGATGAAACTGAATGAAATAATATTGTTCTGACTGACTGTTAACCATACACTGCTGCAATTCTTTTATTTTCCATGATACTAAAATTTTGCTATTTATATTTTTGGTACTAATGGTTTTGAGTAATAATGCACTAAAAGAAATATGCTGTTAATTAACCAGTGTCAATAAATGAACTGAAAAGGTGGCATTCTGACAGAAAAAAAAACCCTAGTAAAATCGTAATTTCAGGGACTTTACTCAAAGTCTGGTAAACCCAGTAATTTTAATTTTATATCAAATAACGTCTATGTTTGAAGAACAGCTTCCACCCACTTTTAAATTCATTTACCCACAATTTTCCAAACACTCCTGAATATATTTGGAATCTGTATTTCATACATTACAAAATTTGAACAATTTTGTTCCAGGATAACAAAAAAGTGACATTTCTTTGCTAATATAGGGTATTTTATACATTTTTTACATATCTGAGGGTTGAAACTGAGGACACTGATAGAGATGCCTGGGATACGGATCCACAACAAAGTGTGTGTTAAATATTTTCAGGAAACTGTACGTTATATAAAAATGTTCAGCAAGGATGTAAGATGAAGGAAACTATTACAAAGTGAATCATTTTGTTTAAAAAATTGTAATATGTGAATCTGCCTATCAAATTGTACAGTATTTCTATAGCTTTTATATGATAATGGTGACCAGAGGAGGTTATTATAGCATATGTGTTTGTTGGGGGGACGGAGTGGGATGGGGGTGATTAAAGATAGCAAGCTGCAACCTTCTATCTGCTCTTATCATACCTCTTCTAATAATCAACTTTTTGTTCTTTTCCCATTTTGCAATTTTTATACATTTTCTAAGTAACACATATTTGGTATGTGCTCAAATATTTCAAAACCTAACCAATTTTTTTCTCATTAATGTTGATGCTTCAGGACATTCTTTTCACTATACTGATTCCAATTACGCAATTAATTTTCTTGGAAAGTCTGTTAATTAAAGGATATGAACAGCTGAATTTTTTATTACAGTTTGACTTCACAATTTTTGTGAGAGATAGTGGCATAATTCATTGTAAATACTGGCATGCCAACACACTGATTACTTATCTCAATTTTTGTGAAACTAATTAACTTCCTAAACAATTAACATTGAAGTTCAAGAGTAACTACATTTTCCATTGCAGATTTTGCCTCTGTGCTTGTTAGATTTCAACATTTTCAATAATGCTATTGTTGGGCTAATTATTAAGCACAAATGACATACTTCACTGATCGATTAAGCCATTAATTAAGATTTTTGCATAATTTACTGTAATTTTTAATGTGGCATTTGTACTCATAATGATTTCATAAGCTTTTCCAACTTCCTAGACCACTGCGCTTTTAATAAATAAAATTATTGTTAATATTTATAGTCCAACCTGGGCAGCAAAATCTAATGTAGCCAGTATTCAAATTGTTGTTTAGTTTGTAAAACCAAAATATGTTTAGACACCAATCTTTATAAGGTCAAACACCATCCTAAAACAGTCAGTCCTGGTCAAGCAAGTACACGAGCAACACCTATATTGAATGAGTCTGAAATCTGCTACCACTGGCACAACACCTATGCCAGATTTTGAGAAACCACAACTAGTCTGAGTAGCGTTTAAAGTTGATTCTTCTACAATGTTGATAATTTATTGTATTGATTCATGTAACTATTCAGTATTTGCAAAGTTCATGTTTAACATTTCTATGAAAGCTAGCATGCAATGTATATGTGAATAGCATGTGGGTGAATTATGTGATTGTGCTGAGTTTTTTGAACTGACAATTGTGTTTTACTTTGCACTGGTAGTGAGTTATGTACTTGATGTTCAATCATCTTGGTGACTGTCTCAAAACTTCAATGTGTGCACTGTTTATACAATTTACAAGCATTGTAACTTCGGACAGTGATTGTATCTGCCACTGCGGTACTGTGTAATAGGAGAGAACGGGTGTCTACCAGCACAGAAATATCACATGTGCAACCAGATCTAATCATTACAGTGTTCTTTGGTTGTAGCAAATGTGGAAAAAGCTATGTGATTTGGAAATCTGTATAGTGCATATCATTTACTCAATTCCTAGATATTAGTTTACAGCTATTCTACAAGACTTTGATCATCAAGACTCCAAGGGCTCAATAGGTAATACAGGCACACCCCATTGCATGCTCCTGGTAAAGAACATTGGGCACCAAGCAGTCTTTAGTAATAGAGAAATTACTACACCTATACAAAACTTTGAGGAGCTACATTAACTTAAAAAGCACTTTATGATGCATGTTATCAAATACCACATCTACATACAATAGTTAAATTTGCATCTAATACTACGATTAATGTGCTAGCTCAGTGAAAGGTAAACATTACGTTTGAAACAGTGTTTTCTTACCTGATCTACACCCATATCTTGTCACGAAAGAAGGAAAATGAAAACACATAAACAAATATACTTACTGTCAAGTTTCGCTGGTTGGTCATCAATAACACACTGTTTTGTGTACGAGTCTTCAATTGTTGGGTCATAATCTGTGACAAAGTAACTCTGTAAAGAAAGTGAAAATGTGTGTCAATAATGCAGAGCCTCTAAAGTGCCAATTCATTATGTCAGAGAAACATACAATAACGATACAATTTAATTTTATACATTCTGTTTCTTTAACCAATACCTTATGACACAGATATTATCATTAACAATATTCTGATTTAGTGCTAGAAGGTTTAATTGGTTTGTCTAAAATGGGCAGCCAAGAATTTGGCTCGCGAGCTGTGTCCTGGCACAAGTGTCATAGTGCTTAGTCCTGCTGCACATTTCCCCACTGCCACGGCACATTGTCTGAGTGTGAGGAAGGGAAAACTGCGAACATGCTGCATTTAAATGCCAACGAAAATGTATTGCATATGAATGGGTTTTATATTTCACATTTACGAACAACATAGATCACAAAAAATTAAATAATAATGAGAACATGTTTTATTCTTGGTGCACTGAAGACAATTTTTTTATCTGGTAGAAACTGTCAGCATACAGACACAAACAATTTCATTTTTGCACTCAGGTTGCCACGTAATCGTGACTGACCTAGTTTCGTAAAGGGAAAAAAAAAAACTTTTCACACACATACATGTTGATCAAAATATTCTAGATCTTTTGTGCCCTCGTTATGGAGAGTTGGTAACTCTACCTGAGAAAAAGTGCCCTCGTTATGGAGAGTTGGTAACTCTACCTGAGAAAAACAATGTAGGCATCCTGGACAGTTTTAATGTAAACGGATTTGTCTTTAAAATGGAAATTACACTGTAGATCAATCAGTCACATCTGCCCATAGACAGGGGCACTTTCAAATGAACTGCCAAACGAACCCTAAAACAGATGTAAGACTGGCAGTGTCTTGAAAATGTTTAGAAATCTATCCTCGTAATTCTTTCAACGTCACAAAAAATTCTTCAAAACTCGCATTTTCTATAACACTAGTGAGCTTAGCAAACTGGACTGTGTGTCAGAATTTGTCCCTTCTAAACTGTGATTTTCTTTTTGAATGTATCCCCATCAAACCAGAAATAAGTTGTTTCTCACATTCCAATGTCCTACTGTGGCCAGAGAACAGTCAAGTCCACTTAAAATGCGAAGCCTGCAGCCCATTCCGGACGCTCTAAGTTTCATTCCGCAGTCCTTTTTCCTTAATAAATTCAACAGCAGCTTGTCAGTCAAATAAACAAATAAATAAATATGTTCTAGGCATGCCCATCGACTTAACATATGTATTTTGACATAATATATAATCTGCATACTCTACGTTCAATTCCATCAAAAACTTTGCAACTGACTGTGGATTAATGTATGCAACTTCAGATATTTTACTATTTGTACTACCAATCTCTTTACCGGCTCCACACCTGCAAATTTAGCATGAAGTGCTTCATGATGTAAAGAACCATAAACCCTGTCTGTTGATTTTTGTAATTTTTTGCTCTTGCATCATCAACTATATCTTTAAATTCTTTCCGTGTGGTATTGTAATGATGTTTCATGGCAAATTTGCAGTACCCACTGAATACATGACTGCATAATAGATACAGAGAATTCTCATCCTCTCTTCTGCCTTTCTCATTTAGTTTTAAAGGCTGGTGGTGATATATCACAAGCCTGCATTTTTTTATGCTAACAGCCACTGGACCTGTGGACATCCTTCATATCACAAACAATGAATGAAGAGTAAACTGTGCTGACACCATGAGTCTGCTGAACTACAGATAATTGTGCCATCGTGCCATCCAAAAAAATGCCACACCGCCATACTAAATCAAATGTCTTACCATACCAGGTCCCTCAATGAAGCACCAAGCAAAGCCAAGGGAGGCAGAGTCGCGGCCTGCACAACCAGCTCATATGTGGTTTGTCATGCTGTGACTAAAACAATGTAAAAGAGGTTATTTCTAGCCCTTTTTTAATTAGCTGTCTGCTAAGACTGAAAAACACATAAAAGAATCAATTTCAATGATGATCGGCAAGCTATCATCTCACATATTAGAAAAGCCAAAATGGGTGAGGAACCAGACAGGTTTTTAACTAATGTTGAGGCAATTAGAGGTGGCAGGTACTATGTTGAATGAAAAGTTAATATAGTTACCTCTCCTTACATTCTCCTCTCCGAATGACATATACTGACTGGAGAGAATTACTGACAGCTCATATCAAGTATGGGTACAAAGTACTGCATGTTAGGATGTTGATGTGAAATTTATTTGCCAAATGAATGACAGCAAACAGCTAATGAAACGTGTAAGTCCTCGCTGATTCTTGCTGAGTGGAGAGCAGACTTTGCACGTTTGTTCTAGCCATAGCAACATTGTCAACAAATAAAATTGATCTCATGCATTATAATTCCTTCAGAATGCAGGAATATTATAGGTTCCATTGATTTTTGGAGTAAGGATATGAGCTTGAAGGAAATGCATGCAGAAGTTAAGAAATTAGGGGCACAAGACAGAATTTAAAAAAGTTGTTTAAACATTACTTAAAAACTTAGTCCAGCAAATTTTTTGCATTATCTTTGACCTTCTACTGTACAAATTAAACAGTTTCAATCATTGTTGTAAAATGACTGTCATTTTCATTATCTTTCACATACTATGAGAGTACGTAGTTCTACCAACTGCTTACTATATTTACTATGTTTAATTGATCAGCTGTAGATTCTTTGTGAGACACTGTATATTGTATTAACCAAACAAAACACTTTTGTAATTTTGTTTTGCAAACACTAAAATTATATTTCGGTATGTAAGTGTGTTTCTTAGTATGTAATTGATCCCACAGATGAGAAACAAGCAGAAATAGCACGTCAACTTTTTATCTTGGCTTAAACTGTAAAAGTTAACTCTGTTGAAAATTTTGACAAAATTATATACCGATTTACAGAATTCATTAGGACAACTTTTACAATGACTAAACATACACTGCCATTGATCTATGTAGAGGAATTGAATTTTCTGTTATGTGAATGAAGGCACCAACGTGGTGGTTCTATGTAGGGGTTACAGTATTTTCTAAAAGGGATGAATATGATATGGATCAGTAGGCATTGAATGTTTGACAGGTGTCGTAGTTCGATCAGTTTTAGTATGAAATAACTTGTTTCTAACTATCAGTAAGTGTTATTGTGCACGCATTTGCATTATATATAAGTGGCAGTGTCGTTCTTATATATTGCTCTGTGTAAAACTAAAGTATGGCATCAATTAAATGTAAACATGATGACGTCTAGGGGAAAAACAAAGTGCTTGAATATGTAGATAATGGCAAGCCCCTTCAAAACATTGCAAGTGAGGTGGGGGTTGACATAACAATTGTTAAAGACTGGAGAAAAAATAGAAAAACTTGAGTAAAAAATGATGACTGATGATGTGAAAAGACTGAAAATGTGCAGGACTTCGAACAAGTCTAAAAGTGAAATTAGGCATTGATTTTATGTAAAAAATTAGATGGGAACAATAAAAACAGTTTACAGCGAGTGAAGGCTGATGACATTGGTAGAAAAAAAAAAACTACACGGCACTCAAAATGCAACTACTTTTGGCAAGAAGCCATCTGCTGATGAAATAGCTATAAATGAATTTGTTCAGGAATTTGAACACTTCGTTAAAGAACTTAAGCCGATCCATGATCAAGTGCATAACATTGGCAAATGTGGTTTAAACTACAAAATACTCCCCACAAGAAATCTTGCTGCACAAAATTAATCTGTAACAGGTACAAAACTTACGAAAGATAGAATACATATTGCTCTCTGTAGCAATGCTATTGGCAGTCACAGGATGCCACTATTTGTGTTCGGAGAGGCAAAAGAACCAAGGGCATTCAAAACCTTAATATGACAACACTGCCTGTATATTATTGTAACAAAAAGTCAACATGGATTAAACTCAGCCGCTTTAAGGAACTGTTTTATGAAGAACATTTGTTACTATGTGGTTTCTCATGTTTTAAATGGTCAAGTGCAAATCAGTTACGTGTCACTGCAATACTGTAATAAGGTATGTACTGTTGGTAAACTTTCACTCACAGGAACAATATCTTACTGTATGATACACATGTATTTTACAGAACAGGTACTACTTTACATTACACTTTTGTGTACGATTTTTTAGCATGTCAACATTTTCTTTTTGTTTTGTTAGTGTTTTAATGTGGAACAATATGTCAGACAGTATTCCCAGTTGAAAATTAAGGTTTTACTGTAATGCATTTGATCCCATGGGGGACAGATTAGCGAGGTTCTGCTGTACGTTTAAGTGTGGAAGCATGAGTGTGGGTCATGGTTAGATACTCCATATGAGAGAGTGATAAGTAGGCATTCCCTAATGTAGATTATGCAAGAAAAGATGAAGGCTAAAAGGGTGGAACATAGCCTTGGCAATAGGAGAGGAACTGAAAAGTAATAATTTAGAAGTGAATCATGAGTCTGACAGGGAAATCGGACCAAGAGAGCAAACAATAATGTTAAGAGTAGTTGACAAAATAATGTAAGATTATGAATGGGAAATGCTTATCCTGAAACAGGAAATAGTACATGGGGTGTACGTACCAAAATCTTTAGTAAGAGTTCGAAAAAGCAAGTACAGAACAAGTTCAATGAATACGTCAGAGGACAAAGTTCAGTTGAAGAACATTAGGTTACTAACAAAAGAATTGGAGTGACTAGTAAAAGTACATGAAGCAAAAGGCAGCAAGGAAGCCATGGCAAAGACAGACGGTTGTGGTAGTGCTTTATGGAAGTAAGTAAGAGTTGGCCACTTAAATCCACAAGGAAAGAGTGCACTAGTGGAGATTTTCACTAAGTATGGAGATATATTCCATCTACTAGGTGACAAATTGTCATTTACATCTGCAGTATACCATCAAATTCTGATTGCACTGGAAAATACAGTGAAGGTAGAGTGTGCCAGACCATGCTGAATTTCAGAGATATAGAATGAAGATTTAGAAGATCAAATTGAGCAAATGCTGAAAGATGACATAATTGCTGAACGCCAGGGTGCCTGGAGTGCATCATTACTGTCACTTCTGAAGAAGATAGATGCCGGTGACAAACAGAAGTGGAGAGTTTTAGTGGACTACAGGCAATTAAACGACATTACTGTAGTCAATGCATTTCTGCTACCAAATATCTGCAATATCTTTAACTACCGAGGGCAAGCAAAGTACTTCTCAATGCTTGACCTAGCTGGCAGACACCATCAAATATTGATGAATAGGAAGGATAGAGAAAAACTACATTCAGTTTGTATCATTAGCATTATAAGAGAATGTCCATGGGACTGAAAGGAGCCCCAGGATGTTTTCAGTAACTGATTAACAAAGTTTTGGGACGCCTGCATGGAGTAAAATATTTTTTCTATCTAGATGATATAGTGTGCTATAGAAGAAACCTGCTGCAGCATAACAAGAAGCTCCATGAAATCTATGATTGGTTATGAGAGCATAATTTAAAGCTACAACTGGACAAATGTGAATTCCTAAGGAAAGAAGTGATGATATTAGGTCATTGTATTACAGACAATGGATTTCATCCCCCCCCCTCCCCCCCTCATCCTCCTCCTCCCCCAATAGGATGACTACCATGCTGCATTTTGGGGTTTTTGGTGTACTGCCTTATTAAAGGCAGTGATGCAAATATGAAAGGCATGAAGGTGGAGCATATACCACATTAGGTGACCTTCCCTGCACGATGCGGATTACTGGAGAATTTTGAAAACTGGCGGCAGGTCAAACCCAATAATGGGGACCATGTATTTATTCAATGCAAAATGGTAGAAAATGCCAGAAGTGGAAACTCAAGTCCCAACTCAAAAACCAGGTCCAAGCAGGGTCTGCACCAAGGAAACCACCTAATGGAGAGGCAGAGGGGGAAAGGGTCAGTGGCAGTGTAAGCTTGCAGCACAGAAAGGAAGTAATGCTGCAAAGGCTGGGGCCAAGTACATACAGAAGAGTTGTGAGCCCTCTGGGGGGACAGGACAAGATGACAGAGAATTTGAAAACCATCTAAGTTGGATGCTGTACAGAGGTTAGCAGGCCAATCACAGATGGGTGTAAATGCACTGTAAATGAATTGTAGGGAGGGAGACCATAACTGCAGGAAAACAAAAGAGAAGAAGAGAAAGTACGAAATGAAAGGCAAAGAAAAGAAGTAACAAAAGAAGAGAGAACAACAACATCTGAACAAATATTAAACTGGGGCCAGGAAGGTGGCAAGAACCAAGCACATGTTCTAGAACAAATCCCCAGCTGTCAAGTTCTGAGGAACTGACACCAGGAGGGGAAACTGTCACAGGCACTAGGGCCGTAACTACTGTGTTGCAGAGTGTGACCTAGAATGGGGCTGAGTGTGTTGCATGTAAGACACCTATATTCATCTATTCATCCTTATTGACAATTTGGTGGTTGTCATGCCAATGCAAAATGATGTGGAAAAGGTCTATTCAGTAATGGGGCTGTTGCAGGCAGGGGTAAAATACTGCATATGACAGTTGTTATAATGGGGTAGTAACGGGGAAAGAACCATAATCTAGGATGTTTCACACAGTTTTTTTTTTTTTTAAGCAGAGGAATAATGGAGGACTTTTCCAAGTGGTGTGGGGAGAGTATCTGGCAGGGTGCACATCAGTTCATGGTATGTTTTTAGAAAAATCACAGTCTTCTTGAAGAAGGTGATGAATACATTCATACCAGGATTACATATATGTAGGTGCACTCTTTATTTGTTTTAGAGAAGAATTAGAAGCATCAAAATTGGATAAAGTTTTTATTTATTTGTTGATTAGGCAGTTGGGATAATTGCAGTCAGGCAAGGAGGTGCAACTGGCAGTGTATTCTCCAGGAAGCCCGCATCCCAGCAGACATGTTTACCTTGTATGCTGCAGCTATATGGTGCAGAATATTTCACATAGAAAGAATTACTACTGTTATGATGGACACACTGTTATTTGTTAGTTGGTATGATGTGGAGATGGTCTTCAGTGAATCTGTGATCAACGTGAAGGAAAGTGACATGAAATTTAGCCAAGATCCTTGTGAAACATCATTGTGAAATGAGTCTACACTGCACTTGCATACATCTAGTTTTGTTACAATGAGTGATGGTGTGTAACTAAGCTAGTAATATTTATAAATATCTGGTTATATAGTGCTGTAGATATGTATGTTTGTAAGCATACATGTATGTACTGCCAGTATTTTTCTATTACTCTGCCATGTGTTGAAACTTAGTTAAAAAAATGCATTTATACTATTAGTATGGATGTATCAAAATTACACATGCTGAACATCCACGGTTTTCACCCATCCAGACCAAACAAAATTGCCATCCCAGGGATGAAATGTCCTGGTTACCATGGCCACAACCCGGATGTATTAGTTTCATCTTACACAGATCATAATGACGTGGAGGAGTCATTTTATAATCAGATCACAAACTTTTTGTAAATATGGCTACATCCTCACCATTTACAAGTGATACTTTATTCCTTTGAAAGGTTAAATAAGTGTGCCACAAGGGGCAGAACATGTATATGCGGTTTGTTGGTACAGAGGTAGGTGCCATCAATGGTAATTACAGCACAGATCACAACAGAAAGGATTAAACATTGAAGTCAGCAGTCACTTTTTTCCCCTTTAGTAACAGAATAGGATGGACTGCCTAGTTGATATTTGTAACATCATCTGAGGCGAAGAGAAAGGTATCTCCCTCCTGAGATCTAGTGATCAGCCCTGTAGTGACACGTCAACCTCCACATCTGTCCAGCAGTTCACCATTCACTGTAGAATAGTGCCTGAATGAGTCAGAAAAGGAGAAAAAGAAAATGACACAATGGTATTAAGTTTTAAATGAATGGATGTAAACCACTCTCTCGAGAAAATGTAAAACCAGATTCTCTGCTTGGAAGTTGCTGCCCTAACTGTAGAGACAAGGAGTTGTCAAGCTTCTGTGTCCCCTGCAAAGCAGCAAAGTAGGGGCACCCAACTAATTACTGACCACCGCAATAGGGGCATCACGACAACAATGGGGTGGGTAATTGTCAGTCACCTGGATAAGGTGGCTATGTAGCCACTAAAGAATAGTAGATTGCCTTTGAACAGGACAAAGGGAAGATCTTCAAGTAGTCATGGACTTCAGTGACCACAGTGAAACTATCCTTTTTACAAACATTCAAAAGTTGAAGATGTAATGCTAATGCAAGTCAGATCCTGGTATCCTCACCTCCAAGGTTTCCATCTTTTCATTTGCTACCTTGCAGAGTTAATGTAATTTACAATCAGCACAAGAAACGTATAACGGTTAAAAAAATTTTAAACAATGCCAAAAACCCAACTATATTTACTTATAAAATTTTTATTAAAATACAAAATGTTACACAGTTACAGCCATAATATTTGTTGAATGCAACTATTTAGTCACAAGAATTTATTTTACTGGTATTGCGTTTTAACTTTTCTGTAAAATGAAAACTCTCACGCCCGGAATTATCACAATCAATAAAATACTCTGGGCTATCATGCCAGGGTCAAAGGGATTTCACTTTAAAACCCGACTTTTCGTCCCCATCTGCAGAGAACACTTTCAAGGAGGATCATAGCTTTGTTGAACATCTAGTTCACACCCTCGCTCGCTACTGACAATAGCAAAATTCCCCTTCTGCGCAGTGGTGACACATCACATTTTGAATATGTGAGTGCAATTGGGCATTGTTGACTGCCGTCGGCCGCTGTTACTACCATCCCATGGTGGAAGAACATCGCACATCTTCTTCAGCACTGGAATCCAAATTTCATTCAATTTCACGCCCTCCTTCTTTCTACTAAAATTCCTGGGGTGTCTTAAAATCTCTATGGGCTCTCCGTATAGCTTTTCATGGTATCCACTTGCGGCTGCCAGTACGTGAGTCCTATCAAAATGAATGTGGTGGTCCCCTGGCAGTAAAGCATGTCCTGCAAACAGCTGATCTGTTGATCTCCCCTCTCCTGCAATTGCCCTTGAGCTTTTCAAGTTGTTTTTTGACAGTTCTTTTTGTAGTACCCACGTGCTCCTTCCCACAACTTTTCTTGCAATACAAGAAACACAGTTAAATAACATTTACACTTCAAAAAATTTTTTATGTAGAATCGTAATGACTGTAAAGTACAATTTAGCTTAAATATAGAAATTTCTAAATCTTCACTAATTTCTTGGCTCTGCTCTCTCCTAAATTATTTCTCAGTTTTGACCGAACAAGCTGTACATGGAAAAGATTCTCTCAATGGAGGCAGTGCTGGTAGGGTAAGAAATGAGGCACTAAAAAGTAGTTATGAGAGTGGTTACTGTTTAGAATAAATTAATCATAGGAATTTAAAATGAACTATTTAATCATCAATATGAAAAAAATCCCAAAAACCCAATTTTGCCCACTGAGCTGGTTTTTCTTAAGAGCATGGGTTTTTCTCAACTCTCCCAGATGGTCTCCAAGATAGTTTCCCAATCAGTCTATGTGGCTTGGGATCCGGAGGAACACAACTTAGCTCCCAGTACTGTGAAGGCAAGAAACAGATCATGCATAATCAAATCAATGGATTCCAATGATAGCATTGGTTTATGGCCTGTGGCTGGTTACAGTGTCACTACAGATAAGGAAATTCTAGGGTGGAAATACAATGGACAGCTTGGTAAATGGGCACTAATTCTACTATAAAAACTCTAAGATGGCAGTAAATGTTGTTCATGGACCGCAGGAAAGTATGAAAGCACACGACTGATGTGCTTTTCAGCCACTGAACCGTCAGGGTAACAAATGGCTGTGGAAACAGGAAATTTGCCAGGAGCTGCGAGAAGAATCTATCATTTCCTTTGTTCAAATGGAAAGGTCCAGTCAGATCTTTGGACAAGGTAGGGAGGATGGGGTGAGAGATAGTCACAAAGATAACCTGACGATAAGGGTCAATGGAGGGAGGTGGAGGTCAGAGTGAAGTGACTCTGGACAAACTGCTGCTGGAACACCAGACCTGGATCTTCCTTGTAAGTGGTGAATCCTTCTTTCAGGGAAAAGACTACGGTAAATAAGTGGAAATGTCGTGTGACTAGGGCACCCCGTTGGGTAAACTGTTCGCCGGGTGCAAGTCTTTCAATTTGACGCCACTTCGGCGAGTTGTGCATTGATGGGGATGAATTGATGATGATTGGGACAACACAACACCCAGTCCCTGATCAAAGAAAATCTCTGACTCAGCCGGGAATCAAACCCGAGCCCTTAGGATTGACATTCTGTCACCCTGATCACTCAGCTACCAGGGGCAGACGAGAACACAGCCAAAGCCTTACAGACAAACAAAAATTACACGAAGCGAAATGTAGTGTGAGGAGGGCCATGCGAGAGGCGTTCAATGAATTTGAAAGTAAAGTTCTATGTACTGACTTGGCAGAAAATCCTAAGAAATGTTGGTCTTATGTCAAAGCAGTAGGTGGATCAAAACAAAATGTCGACACTCTGTGACCAAAATGGTACTGAAACAGAGGATGACAGACTTAAGGCCGAAATACTAAATGTCTTTTTCCAAAGCTGTTTCACAGAGGAAGACTGCACTGTAGTTCCTTCTCTAGATTGTCGCACAGAAGACAAAATGGTAGATATCGAAATAGACGACAGAGGGATAGAGAAACAATTAAAATCGCTCAAAAGAGGAAAGGCTGCTGGACCCGATGGGATACCAGTTTGATTTTACACAGAGTACCCGAAGGAACTTGCCCCCCTTCTTGCAGCAGTGTACTGTAGGTCTCTAGAAGAGCGAAGCGTTCCAAAGGATTGGAAAAGGGCACAGGTCATCCCCGTTTTCAAGAAAGGACATCGAACAGATGTGCAGAACTATAGACCTATATCTCCAATGTCGATCAGTTGTAGAATTTTGGAACACGTATTATGTTGAGAGTATAATGACTTTTCTGGAGACTAGAAATCTACCCTATAGGAATCAGTATGGGTTTCGAAAAAGACGGTCGTGTGAAACCCAGCTCGCGCTATTCGTCTACGAGACTCAGAGGGCCATAGACACGGGTTCCCAGGTAGATGCCGTGTTTCTTGACTTCCACAAGGCATTCAATACAGTTCCCCACAGTCGTTTAATGAACAAAGTAAGAGCATATGGACTATCAGACCAATTGTGTGATTGGATTGAAGAGTTCCTAGATAACAGAACGCAGCATGTCATTCTCAATGGAGAGAAGTCTTCGGAAGTAAGAATGATTTCAGGTGTGCCGCAGGGGAGTGTCGTAGGACCGTTGCTATTCACAATATACATAAATGACCTTGTGGATGACAGCGGAAGTTCACTGAGGCTTTTTGCAGATGATGCTGTGGTATATCGAGAGGTTGTAACAATGGAAAATTGTACTGAAATGCAGGAGGATCTGCAGCGAATTGACGCATAGTGCAGGGAATGGCAATTGAATCTCAATGTAGACAAGTGTAATGTGCTGCGAATACATAGAAAGATAGATCACTTATCATTTAGCTAGCAGGTCAGCAACTGGAAGCAGTTAATTCCATAAATTATCTGGGAGTACGCATTACGAGTGATTTAAAATCGAATGATCATATAAAGTTGATTGTTGGTCAAGCAGATGCCAGACTGAGATTCATTGGAAGAATCCTAAGGAAATGCAATCCGAAAACAAAGGAAGTAGGTTACAGTACACTTGTTCGCCCACTGCTTGAATACTCCTCAGCAGTGTGGGACCCGTACCAGATAGGGTTGGTAGAAGAGATACAGAAGATCCAACGGAGAGCAGCGCACCTCGTTACAGGATCATTTAGTAATCGCGAAAGCATTACGGAGATGATAGATAAACTTCAGTGGAAGACTCTGCAGGAGAGACGCTCAGTAGTTCGGTACGGGCTTTTGTTGAAGTTTCGAGAACATACCTTCACCGAAGAGTCAAGCAGTATATTGCTCCCTCCTACATATATCTCGCGAAGAGACCATGGGGATAAAATCAGAGAGATAAGAGCCCACACAGAAGCATACCGACAATCCTTCTTTCCGCAAACAATACGAGACTGGAATAGAAGGGAGAACCGATAGAGGTACTCAAGGTACCCTCCACCACACACCGTCAGGTGGCTTGCGAAGTATGGATGTAGATGTAGACTATGGTTACATGGGTATTCAGGGTTGCTCCAAAAATGTGTTGTATAATTTAGTAGTAACTAGTGATGTCCAGTACACAGAGGTTGAATCCTGGCTTCTACCAGGAGGCTGATCCACAGAGCTCGTCTGAAAGGCACTAGTCACGAGTTGGAGGCTGCAGTGGTGAACCAGGTCCAGTAGTTGTAATGCTGAAGTGGCTACTGATGCACAAGCCAGACACCAATAATCCAGTTGTGAAAGGAGTCATGCTTTGTACAGATGGTGGGCTGGACTGCATCCCAGACTATGCTGAGCTTCAACTGACACTTCTTTTTAAGCTGGTGAATATGTGGTAGCCATGTCAACCTAGCATCATATAAATGTCCCAAAAAAGGATATTACTTTGCCACACTGAGAAGTTCATTATGAAGGTAAAGTTCTGGATGTGGATGAGCATACATTGGCATAAGTGTGTGACACATCATCACAGTAGAAAACCAGAAGTCATGGGTGAGAGTCAAAGCTTGTGCTTTTCTGTTGGCACCCGACAGCTGGTGTTCAGCAACATTCATGGCTGAAGAACTGTAGTGATGGCAAAAGTTGTCCACGTGCAGTGAGGTGACAACAATTATGAGAGAGTGACAGGCACATATACAGATGGCAGGAGTGTCACATACATAAAGTACAAATGGGCAGCGCATTGGTGGAGTTTTCATTTGTACTCAGGTGACTCATGTGAAAAGGCTTCCAACACGATTAGGGCTGCATGACGGGAATTAACAGACTTTGAACGTGGAATGGCAATTGGAGCTAGGTGCATGGGACATTTCATTTCAGAAATCAATAGGGAATTCAATATTCTAAGATCCATATTGTCAAGAGTTTGCCACGAATACCAAATTTCATGCATTACTTCTCACCACGGACAACGCAGTGACTGACAGCCATCACTTAATGACTAAGAGGAGCAGTGTTTGCATAGAATTGTCAAGTGCTATCAGAAGAGAACTCTGCAAGAAGTAACCACAGAAATCAAGGTGCAATCTATGACAAAAGTATCCATTAGGACAATATGGTAAAATTTGACGTTAATGGGCTATGGCAGCACATGACCATCACAAGTGCCTTTGCTAACAGCATAGCATCTGCTGCACCTCTTCAGGGCTCGCGACCATGTTGGTTGAACCCCAGATGACTGGGAAACTGTGGCTTGGTCAGATGACTCCAAATTTCAGTTGGTAAGAGCCGATGGTAGGGTTCAAGTGTGGTGCAGACCGCTTGAAGCCATGGACCTAGGCTGCCAACAAGGCACTGTGAAAACTGTTGGTAGCTCCATAATGGTGTGGGCTGTGTCTACACGGAATGTACTGCCCCTCTGGTGCAACTGAACCGATTACCGACTTGAAATCGTTATGTTCGGCTACCAGTAGACCATTTGCAGCCATTCATGGATGGAATTTTTATGGATGACAAGGCACAACATCACTGGGACACAATTGTTCATGATCAGTTTAAAGAATATTCTGGACAATTCGAGTGAATGATTTGGTCCTCCAGATTGCCTGACATGAATGCCAGTAGACATTTACGAGACATAATCGAGACATCTGTTCGTGTACAAAGTCCTGCATCAGCGACACTTTCACAATTATGGGCGACTATAGAGGCAGCAGTGCTCTGCAGGAGACTTCCACAGACTTGTTGAGTCCGTGCCATGTCAAGTTGCTGTACTATGTCACGCAAAAGGAGGTCCGGCACAATATTAGGAGGCAACCCATTACTTACGTCATTTCAGTGTATAGGGATGGTGAGTTCATAGGTCCATGCAGACTTTGTGAGCCCACTGACTGCTATCATAAAAAGCGTCACATTTACCATGGACCCCTGTGGGATTCCAATTTTATGCATATGAAAGGTGCTGTATGATGTCCAAATTTTGACATAAAACAATCAGTTAGGTAGCTAATTCTGCATAAATGCTGGGAGGAGCCTCTAAAATCCAATTTGTATAGTGTGGTAAGGATTTGGAAATGCAATGAGGGATCACACACCTTGCTTAAGTCAAAGGACAAAGCAGGGAGATGGTGTTGATGGGAAAGTACTGTCGAAGCTCCAGCTGTATTAAGTGATCAGTTATGGATTTGCCCTCTCTGATTTCACATTGACTGTTGGATGAAAGGCCACTTGTCTCAAGAGTCCAACATAGCCACTGGTTCACCATTCATTCAAGCAGCTTGCACAGAAAATTTGAGAGGCTGGTGGACCTAATAGCTGTCCATTTCATACTGTGTTTTTGTTTCAAAATTTGTGCTTTCCCTCCACTGGTTTGGAACCACTTCCTCACACCAGAAGACTGAAAGTATGTGTTGGTGCTAATCCATGGTCAGATGTTGCAGTATTTGATTGGGGATTCTATTGGGTCCTGGCACAATGTCAAGGACAAGGACTGGAGTGTTAATTCCCATTCACAAAATGCATAGAATGCTTTGATGATTAGCACTTTAGAGCAAGTTCTTTTATATAATCTATAGTCTGGGAGATGAGTCCTTGGTACTGACAGCTCAGTAGTGTCGTTCTGTTGCCTAGCAACTGCAGGTAGCCATGTGACAAACTGCAAAACTGATGTGCACTTGTCTGAAACGTACCAGTGTCTCAGATGCAACTGGTGACTAGTTCAGTTTGTAATTTATTTTGTTTTTGTTGTTTTTAGTGTTTATTTGCTGCTATTTCATTTTAACAATGTCCTGTGCAATGTGTAGCATCAGCCCAACTTGTGAGTGCAACAAAGAAAGAAAAGTGTGTTACACAGCCAGGCCCACAAATCTGTGCATTTGGCGGGAGACTACTTTGAGAAAGAAAAGGAAAAACGTGGTCCCTTATTTCCTGTTGCTCCAGTTGTTAAGAGGACTGCAACATCATTCAAAATAAGCAAGAGCACTGCCGTAATGACAGGGAAAGAAGAGTACAATATAGGTTATGGTGGGATTGACACAACAATGCTGCACATGCAAGGAAAGAAGGGGGTAGGGAAAGAAGCAAGTGAGAGCTTTGGATGATTTCGAGAAAGACACTATTTGCCATCATATATAAAGCTATTATAAGAGAAGAAAACAGCTCACTCTGTCTTTATTACTTGTGTCACTACAGGAAGATGATCTTTTTGAAGGAAGTAAACTTTCATTGCATGTGGTGCTGAAAGACATGGGTTTCAGCTATTCAGTGTTTAACGGACACAAAATATTTATGGAAAGCATGCATGTAGTTGCATGGTGGTGCAGATTTCTGTGCAAGATCATTGGTGTGAGATTCAAAAATATAATGTGAACAGACGAAACTTGGATTAATGCCAGCTATTCATTACACAGAGGCTGGAGTGACGGAACCCCCAAGGGAACCACGACAGTGTCTGTTGGAAAAGGAGGGCAAATCATTATTTCGCACGCAAGTTCACTGTATGGTTGGGTGTTACACTGCTTGTTGATGTTTCATTGAAAAAAAGACAGGTGATTACCACAAAGAGATGAACTATGGGGAAAAAAATGGTATTCAGTGGCTGAAATGACGAAAAGTGGATTTCAGAGTAGAAGGAGGCTGAATTGTTTGAAATTGTGGCACAAAAGAAACGACAATTTTCAACACACATAATTGACAAGATTGCTAAAAGGCATAGGAATTAAATCATTTAGCTCTCTCTCTCTCTCTCTCTCTCTCTCTCTCTCTCTCTCTCTCTCTCTCTCTCTCTCTCTCTGTGTGTGTGTGTGTGTGTGTGTGTGTGTGTGTGTGTGTGTGTGAAAACAAACTGACGCGGAAAAAGATTCTAAAATTGTTGCATACAGTGAGAAGGAAAGCCATAAAATTGACACTCAATCACTCACTCCTGCCTCACTCACGTTGAGGCACATAATCGCACTACCTCACACCTGAAGGCAAATGAGAAAGGGTGAAAGATGCCGCACCTGGGGTTAAAACAGATGTAAAATCATAGAAGAGCTAAAAAAAGAAACAAACAAACAAAAAAACACACACACACACACACACACACACACACACACACACACACATACACACAGAAAGGGTAAAACCAGTCTTCGCAGCCCACTCCTCCAGCCTCTTGCAACTGACGATTTGCTGCTGCGACACTGCAGAAGGAACAGAAAACTGCAAAGTCGTCCCCAGAAAAGGAGCACTGTATGGGACTCCTTACTGTAGACGTGATACTGTTTATGGCTATGATAACTTAAAAACACTGCCCTGAGAAACATCATCCTCCTGCTCAAACCAATCCAACAGCATCTCACCAACACGGGACCTAAACAACCGGATGTGAGGTGATCAGCTGTTCGGCGGCATTTAAACCATTGAAGAGCTGCATGCCTGTCCCGGATTGCAGTATGCCAGTCATTACTCACCAAGGTATGTTGCCTCCTAAGATGACCTGAAGACTTTGGGATGGATAAGTCATTGGCATGACGGATCACTCGTGTGATGTGATCCACCACTCTATATCTACATGGATACTCTACAAATTACACTTAAGTGCCTATCAGAGGGTTCATCAAACCACCTTAACAATAATTCCCTATTATTTCATGCAGAAACAGCATGTGAAAAAAAAAGAGTAACTACACTTTTCTGTGCAAGCTGTGATTTCTCTTATTTCATTAAGATGAGTATTTCTCCCTATGTAGGCATTCTACAGTGAAACCTGGTGACTGACATTTTGTGAGAAGGTTATTCTGCCACAACGGAAAAAAACTTTCATTTTAACTATGTCCACCCCATATTTTGTAACACGTCACTGACACTCTATCCCTTTTTTCTCAATACAAAAGTGTTGCTTTTCTAGGTGTAATCAATTAATCCTACATGGTAAGGATCCCACACCATACAGCTATACTCCAAAAGAGGATGGACAAGTGTACTGCATATGAAACTTATTGGTAGATTAAAACTGAGTGCCAGACCGAGACTCGAACTCTGTGGGCGATCTCTTTAGGAGAACTGGTGCATCTTCTAAGTGTTCTGCCAATAAAACGTAGTCTTTGGTTCACCTTCCCGACTACATTTTCTGTGTGTTCTTTCCAGTTTAAGTTGTTTACAATTGTAATTGTGGTGTCACCGCCAGACACCACACTTGCTAGGTGGTAGCCTTTAAATCGGCCGCGGTCCGGTAGTATACGTCGGACCCGCATGTCGCCACTATCAGTGATTGCAGACCGAGCGCTGCCACACGGCAGGTCTAGAGAGACTTCCTAGCACTCGCCCCAGTTGTACAGCCGACTTTGCTAACGATGGTTCACTGACAAAATACGCTCTCATTTGCCGAGACGATAGTTAGCATAGCCTTCAGCTACGTCATTTGCTACGACCTAAGAAGGCGCCATTATCATTTGCTATTTATCTTGTTATGCATGTACCGTCAGACCGATGTTCACCAATTATGGATTAAAGTTAAGTATTCCAGAAGCTACGTACCTTTTTTGCTAGTCTCTATTCCTTTAACTGTTCCAGACCTCACGCCGGCCTGCGTGAGCTTAAACGCGTGCCTTTCGGCTTCCTCTCTTAGTGGCTTGGCTGTCTTGCCAAGTCACAACAGTTGAATTTATGGTCTTTAGATTTGATTGATTTATTGTGTACATGAAGTTTAATGAATTTCTTTTAGCACTTGGGTGGATGACCACACGCTTTTCATTATTTAGGGACAATTGCCAATTTTCACACTGTACACGTATCTTTTCTAAATCTTTTTGCAATTTGATTTGGTCTTCTGATGCCTTTACTAGATGACAGAAGAGAGCATCACCTGCAAACAACCTAAGGTGGCTGCTCAGATTGTCTCCTAAATCATTTCTATAGATAAGGAACAGCAGAGGGCCTATAATACTACCTTGGGAAATGCCAGAAATCACTTCCACTTTACTCAATGACTTTCTATCAATTACTATGAAATGTGACCTCTCTATGAATAAAGGCGCATAACAGACAATATTCCACAAGCACGAAATCTGACTATGAATCGGCCCTGAAGTACAGTGTAAAAAGCCTTCTGTAAAACTAGAAATACAGAATCAATTTGAAATCCCTTGTCAATAGCACACAACACTTCGTGTGAGTAAAGAGCTAGCTGTGTTTCGCAAGAACGATGTTTTCCAAGTGTATGTTGACTGAGTGTCAATAGACCATTCTCCTTGAGGTAATTCATAATGTCCAAACACAATGTATGTTCCAAAATCCTGCTGCATATCGACATCAATGATATGGGCCTGTAATTTAGTGGATTACTCCTATTGCTCTTCTTAAATAATTGTGCAACCTGTGCAACTTTCCATTCTTTGGGTACGGATCTTTCATCAAGCGAGTGGTTATATATGATTGTTAAGTATGGAGCTATTGCATCGGCGTACTCTGAAAGGAACCTAATTGGTATTCAGTGTGGACAGAAGACTTGCTTTTATTAAGTGATTTAAGCTGCTTCACTACTCTGAGGATATTAACTTCTAAGTTACCCACATTGGCAGCTGATCTTGATTAGATCTCTGGAATATTTCCTTCATTTTCTTTGGTGAACAAATTTCAGAAGGCTGTGTTTAGTAACTCTGCTTTAGTAGCACTGTCATTGATAGGATTTCTATTGCTATTACACAGAGAAGGCATTGATCGTGACTCCCTTTGGATTTTCTGCCAGATTTCAATACAAAGTTTCTTTGTGGAAACTATTAAAAGCATCTCACATTCAAGTTCATGCTAAGTTTCGAGCTTCTGCAGAAGATCAACAATCTTGGGGATTTTGCATTAATTTGAATTAGGCATGTTTTTTCGTTATTTCAACAACAGTGTTCAGACATGTTTTGTGTACTGTGGTAGATCAGCTCCATCGCTTATTAATTTATTTGGTATAAATCTTGCAATTGCTGTGAATACTATTTCTTTAAATTCAAGCCACATCTGGTCTACACTTACATTGTTAATTTGGAAAGAGTGGAGATTGTCTCTCAGGAAGGCATCAAGCGAATTTTTATCTGCTTTTTTCCAACAGATATATTTTTTGTTTATTTTTGGAGAATTTCAAGTTACAGTATAAAGTCTAGCTATGACAACCCTGTGTTCACTAATCCCGGTATCCATTTTTACGCTCATTATTGGCTCAGGCTTATTTGTTACTAAGGAGTCAAGTGTGTTTTCACAACCGTTTCCTATTCGAGTGGTCCATTAACTAACTGCTCGAAATAAGGCTGTGTGCCAGGAGTTTCAGTTACTCTACACGAGTCTTGAATCCATTTATTGTTCCACTGTAGTATGGGAGCTATTTATCACAGGGATTGAACTTTCACCGTCATTCCACCAGGGTGGGGAGCCGCAACAGGTGGAGGTTCAGCCTTAGTGCAAGATGGTAGCTCCAGACAGATTTCACAATCCATTAACTCTGAAGCAGAAGCAGTATAACCATCAAGTCAAATGGCATCAGCATGATCCAACGGTCTACCACCTGTTGTCGCCTGCAGTGGAAGCTTTCCAGTTGCTTTTTTGGTCTGGGAGGGCTGTGTAGGAGCTACTGCAGCAGCAGTGGAGACAGCGTCATATTTCTTACCAGACTCTGCATTTGGAGGTACCACGAGCTCCACAATGGTGGTGACTGTTGGTTGCTCTGATGTTCTTGGGAGGGCTATGGGCTCTGGAACAACTGCAGTTTGACAAATGCACTGACAATGCAGGTGTTAGTGCTAACAGTAGCATCCCCTGTTTGTGTAGAAGTGCTGGCTTTTGAAATAGGCTTTTTAACGGCAGAAGCAAAAAGTGTAGTGAATGTAGGAGGCTGCATGTCCTTATAAATCTTCTGAGCTTCAGCATATGGAATCCATTTTGATGTTTTAATTTTCTGTATCTTCCTTTCTTCAAGGAAGACACTGCAGTCCCTACCTAGAGATGGGGTGATCCCCAGAGCAATTTACACACTTCAGAGGAGAGGAGCAACCAACTCCGTCATGTGTGACCTTGCCACATCTGCCACAAGTAGTAAAACAGTGTGCCCAAAGCACTGGCATTTGTAAACGACGCAGGGGGTTGGGGACATAAGGCCGTATGCTTAGACGAAGGAAACCTGCCTCAAAATGCTCTGGGAGATTCATGCTATTGAAGGTATATATCATGGAGTCAGATTTTATGAGATCCCCATCCAACCTTTTCAATATATTTTTCATATCAATGATCCTTTCTTGAGCCCACTCATCTTTCGTTCCTCCTTGGGAATGTCTACCAGATCTCTACATGACAACACCTTTGCTGTAATTCAAGGTGTTGTGGAGTTCCATTACCATGGCACATTTGCAAGCCAGTCAGCTTTTCTGAGGTTTGTTGCTTGTTTGGAACTAGTAGTTTCAACCAAACTGTGTTTCATTACACAATCACTTGACTGATTTCAGTGTACCTGTGATGCCCTCTAAACCTTTTTGAAATTAAAAGGAGACACTTTCTCAAAGCTGTCCTCATTATGTTTCACAATCAAAAACACATTCTGACCAGCAGCATGGATTTTATCACTAATGAATGAAGAACTTTGTGTAAGTTCCGAGTGTGGAGGACTGGCTATACAAACCCTCTTGTTGGATTGGGTGTTAGTACCTACCATTCCGCAGGGAGTAAGAAGAGGGAATTCTGAGGGTTCCATGTCAGTCCCACGAGCAGCTAGGGAAATAGAAGTCTACACGGACCACAAGCAGCTAGGGAAATAGAAGTCTACATGGACCAAGCCCCGTGTGCCTAAGTAAACCTGATACAACTGAGGTGCGGCAGGTTCCCCAGAGGTTGCCCAATAATGAATGCTCCACATCAACAGCTGGGCATCTCATTGGTGCATAACACACCTTAAGATTGAGGTTTTATTTCTTTATTTTTATTTTTTTTATAGAGGATTTACCATTCTTGCAAACAAGGCAGTTAAGCCAAGATCCCTGTTCCCAGTAACACAGTGTTCCACCATTGTGCCACATGGTAGTCGCTGAAGCGTGCCCAGAGCAGCACTTACCAGTCCCCCAGCTCAGGAACCTCAGGGTTCCCAAGCCTGTACCCAGCAAATGAATGATGAGCCCCTGAGGGCCATTCGGCTTCTTCCATACCATTGTCACCTCAGTGCCATTGAAGGGGCATGGGCGCAAATAAAAAATTACTCTGCTGAAAACAAGAAAAAAAATTCACTGTCTCTTAAGTTGAAAATCTCCTTGTAGTAACTGTTAGTCCAGTTATGAGTGACACCTAAACAAAAATTGTGAACAGCACTGTGTCATCAGAGAGCCAGCCGAAAATGAAATAGTTGTGGAAGGCTGGATCAAAAATTTAATTATACATCAGGGAAGGAGCAGTGATAGTTCAAGCAGTGCTGAAGGTGAATATTCTAAATCAGTTCCTGACAATAATTTGAGTGGTGTTTTCCCATTAGCCAAAGTAACACACACTCAGGAATGTAAGATGGAGCTACTGGTATCATTGTCTTGTGAGTATGGTACCTTCTTCATATTATAACTGTTAATGTACTGATAAATTATTCTGTTACTCATTTTAGAACTAACTAATAATGCTCATATTTAACAATGGGAAAAAAAACTGCTGAAGTTTAGTGATCTGCAAAAATAGTTTTTATTTCTATTATGAAGTTTGACAAGTAACTTTACAATATTTCAGCATACTAGATACTAAATAGCTCTATTCCATTTTTAAGTTTATATTACAAGTAGCAACTGTAAATAAGCAAATATGACCTGTACATTGCTGACTCTTGTTTTTGCTGCTACAGAACACGTGTAGTATCGACCAGGTGCAAAGTGCCATAAGCCATCTACATCTATAATCTGCAAACCACAGTGAAGTGCATGGCAGAGGGCACTTCCCACTGTACCAGCCATCAGGGTTTCTTCCTGATCCATTCATTTACGGAGTGTGGGAAGAATGGCTGTCCGAATGCCTCCATGTGTGCAGCAACTATTCCTATCCTATCCCCATAATCCCTATGTGAGCTTTACACAGGGGGTTGTTGTATATCCCTAGAGTAATCATTTAAAGCCAGTTCTTGGAACTTTGTTAACAGACTTTCTAGGGGTAGTTTATGTCTGTCTTCAAAAGTATGACAGTTCAGTTCTGTCAGCATCTCTCCCATAGATTAAACAAACCCGTGACAATTTGTGCTGCCCTTCTCTCTATGCATTCAATATCCCCTGTTAGTCCTATCTGTACAGGTCCCACACACTTGAGCAATATACTAGAACTGGTTGCACAAATGATTTGTAAGCAACCTCTTTTGTAGACTGATTGCACTTCCGCAGAATTCTACCAATAAATCAAAGTCTACCACCTGCTTTATCCACGACTGAACCTATGTGATCATTCCATTCCATATCCCTATGGAGTGTTACACCCAGATATCTGTGTGAGTTGGCTGACTCCAACACTGACTCATTGATATTATAGTCATAGGATATCACATTTTTTGTTTTGTGAAGTGCAAAATTTTATATTTCTAGACATTTAGAGCAAGTTGCCAATATCTGAACCACATTGAAATCTTATAAAGATCTGACTGAATATTTATGCAGCTTCTCTCAGATAGAACTTCAACATAGATAACTGCATCATCTGCAAAAAGCCTGATTTTACTATTAATAATGTCTGCAAGGTCATTAATATACAATATGAACAGCAAGGGTCCCAACACATTTCCTTGGCACACACTCGATGTTATTTCCACATCTGACAATGACTCTCCATCCAAGATAACACGCTGTGTCGTCCCTACCAAAAAGTCCTCAAATCCTGTCAGAAATTTCACTTGATAGCCTGTATGATCGTACTTTTGACAATAAGCGTGTGTGCAGTACTGAGTCAAATGTTTTTTTGGAAAACAAGAAAAACAGCATCTTCCTGGTTGCTTTGATCCAAAGCTTTCCATATGTTGTGAGAAAAGTGCAAGTTGGGTTTCAGTGATTGAGGTTTGCAACATCTATGCCAGTTGGCATTGAGGAGGTCATTCTGTTCAAGATACCTCATTATGTTTGAGCTCAGAATATGTTCTAAGATTCTACAACAAATCAATGTCAAGGCTATTGGACGGTAGTTTTGTGGATTATCATATTTGTGCCATGTTTGCCAATATTACCATTTGCCAACCTGAACTATCAATACCAGCCATTTAGCTCACGGACTGTATACAGTGTGAACCTGAAATTCAGCACCAAAATTTTCAAGGCTATTCAGGATGCTTTCTGAGTATTTTTGAGGCATCAGAGATCTCCAGTGACCTGTTACAGAGTAATAATGTAATTAATGGTTTATTCTGTTTTTTACCCCAATTACACTTGTGTTTGTGAAAATATCTTCACAATAGTGTAAAAGCTCGTAATATGAAATCAATCAAACATGTAACAGAATAATGCAACAATTCTCAACAATACGTGTAAACTTTTCTTACTGTGTAGCATTGTTATGCCACTATTCCATTGCATTCAGTGAATTCATACACTAGGTACCATATGAACCAACTCAGTTTTCATCTGTAAACCTATCTGTGGTATGGTGTGCCACTTGACTTGCAACCAACACTGCCAGAAAAACAAATTCAAGACAGAACCCAGCAGTACTTAATGCAAGCTGGAGGGTGAAGAATGATGTGGGTGCTACTTTTGTCAACAGAAAGTACCATGAGAGAATTGAACAAGCTTGTTTCCAAACAAGACACAGAGTGAGTATCATCGACATACAACACAGATATAAAAATAAATATGGTAAGAAATCAATTTAATTACAATACTCTTTAAACAACAACCTGTGATTTAACTTCCTTGGACTAGTGTACAACTCTATTCAATAAAAACTTTGCACATAGATGTCTCAGGGTCAAGCTATACACTGTCTCCTTTATGCCCTAAGGTGGTAGTGACCAGTCAATCCACTACACTGGTGATCCGCAGTCAGTTGGTTGAGGGCAGACATATAATGTGAGTAAAAGATTATTAAACATAAAGTAACAGGGAAGTGGCAGTCATAATGTATGCTGCACTTCCTATTTATATTTTACATAACTCTTTTATTTAGCAAGACATAGCTTCCTATTGAATGATGGTCTTCATGAAATAAAATATGAGTTCATCTAGTAAGAATGTCCCACTTGCAACTTAACTAGCAGCACACGACTGACTGCAATCTCCACTTAATATGCTCAAATTACTAATTGTGTTTATGCACCAGCTCTTCTAACCCCATGCTCAGATGCATAAGCCAAAGTCCACGTATGACGAAATACAGTCTGATGCTCTGACAGCCAAAGTCACAGTCACAAGTCTCTATTCAGAATCTGTCACCTAGCTGCACTCCCAGTCGCAAAGAGCACAAGTCTCCAGTGGTCATAACTGAAAATCCATTCCCATGTCATAAAAACCAAATCAGGCCTCTCTGTCCAATGGCCATGACAGCAGTTCTTGCATTTTCCAGCAGTTCCCAATAGCAGATCTTCCACCACCAAGTCCACAAACATTACTAAAATTTAGCCAATGGGATTTCAAGTAGCTCCCAACAATATAACACACTTCTTACAACACTTCATGTGCAACTGAAATGAAAATGAACTGGAAATGTAAATGGAACTGGTCCACCATTCCTATATTAATAATTCTACAATTAATTTACATAAGTTACAAGAAATATTATTTGATACTGGGTCTACTGACACTATTCCCTTAGACATGGATGTATGATTAAGATACAAAAGGGTGTGCATTTATTCCATTTTCAATTAAACATCACCAACAAGTTTAATACGTTAAATTAATGTGATATACTACTGCTTTATTTATAAATGTATGTGTGGAGTACTCTTATATAACATACATCATGTAGACACTTGTCATCATAGCATATCGTGTAGAGTCTAGTTATACTTGTGTATGTACATGGCATTACATTTCTTGGACCCAGATATAATCCTTACAATTACTGCGCCAATATTCCTTGTCTCATGCTACGTTATTAGAAAGTTTGTTCTGTTCACAGTCTTGGCATTGCCAAACAACACTTAGCTTTAGACATCTGCAGCTTTTAGCATCCCTCACAGCTTTTACCTGTTGGTGCTTACTGCTTAGGGTCAGATGCTGACTCTTGCTAATCCCTCTTTTTGTCCATAGGCCTTCATCATGCCTACCTCAATGGCACCCATTACCATTTGCCCAATGTCCGTTTGTATACACACAGCACAATGAACAGTTTTTTTATAGTAATTCTATGTTGGAGGCATTTCCCAAAAGGGAACCATCTCTGGGACTCTTCAACAGCTTAAGGTAATGGTTACACTCCTTCCCCCCCCCCCCCCCTCTGGCCTTTTAACAACACTTTTTATGGACCATCTGTTATTGATCAAGCTTCTGGGCATCTCCACAGCAGTGGAACCTTACCTGGTTTCTCCAGGTTTAAAATATAACACTCAACAGCAGCCTCAGGCTTCCTCTTCAGCCTTGTCACATTACACAATAGAGACCACAGGTCCCATATACCAAAATACTCAGAAAATATCCATGGAACACCTCCAAAATTTTATCGGTGTAGTTTGATTTTATCCTGGTATATACCATACACCAATACTGGTATACGATGTGTGATCAGAAAGTAGCGGGAATATTTGTTTTTCTTAAAGATGTTTGTTTGTTCTTCAACAGCAACTTTGTCCCACTCAAAGTAAACTCCCTCAGATATCATATGCTGGTGCCAGCGCTTCTTCCAATCTTGGAAGCACTTCTGAAACTCACTTTTTTTTATGGTGTTAAGGTCCTTCAGCGATTCTGTTTTTATCTCATCAAGTGGCAAAATGACATCCTTTCATGGTTCCCTTCAGTCCCGGGAATAGAAAGAAGTCGCAGTGGCCATGTCCAGCGAATAAGGTGCCTGGGACAACATAATGGTTTTTTTTTATCTTCTTCTTTTTTTTGCCAAAATATCACAAACAAGCATTGAAATGTGAGCAGGAGTATTATCGTGATGCAGTTTCCATGAGTGGTTTTGAGACAATTTCTGGTCAGTTTCTTCGTAATGCTTCATGCAAACGATGCATAACTTCCAGGTGGAATTCCTAACTGACTGTAGTACCATAAGGCAGGAACTCGTGGTGCACTATGCCACTGTTACCGCAAAAAAAAAAAAAGAAGACAGTGAGAAGGACCATCACGTCATTGAACTCGTCAAATATTTTTCGGTCTTGGCTCTTCAGGCAGTTTTCATTCGGACGATTGGGCCTCAGTTTCATCGTCATACTCGTATACCGCGAGGCTGGGCCTCAGTTTCAACGTCATACTCGTATACCGCGAGGCCAACGAGAAAGACAGACCATGGCGCGTACGTTACGAAGGTAGGCCTGAGCCAGCACCAAGCTCGCTCGCTCAACTCTGCAGACAAACTACATTTTTACACTTGTTAACTCATAGCTAGGTGTTTACGTATGAACGAGAATAGTATCTTCTATTGTAATCTGCTATTATGGAGTCTTACTGTTAATAGTCCTACAGTGATCGAAGTCCATAGGCCTACTTAATATTTGTTATGGGTATACTGGGGTACAATAAATTTAAAATTGTACCAAAATGATTATCAGCTGCATAAGGCACCACTTCTAGCATGAAATGAGGACTGTTAAGTAGAAGAGACTAAATGCCATAAACAAGCCGTTTTACCATTTACATCCAGCGCTGATCTTAAATTAACTTTCGTTGTAGTACTATTAATGAATAAGACTGTGACGTATGCACCGCGGCCTCCCTTTCTCGTGGGTCTCACTATACCGTTATCGTCTGGGCTATGTAAACACGACATCATTTTTGGTCAAAATTCAACCATTTCGGAACAAACTGTGCTGCTACAAGTTCCATACCCAACACATCTGACAAAACTGCTTGGCATAAGCCAAAGAATTAGCGACTTCATCACCTCTCTGATGGCGATTTTCCAGAACCATTTCCTTTACTTCTCCCACACTGTCGTCAGTAATTGATGTGCTAGGGCAACCATCGTCTTCAATGTCTTCGACACCCTCTATGAAACATTTACACCACTCTTAAATACTTGTCTTACAGTAGATTCGCCAAAGCCACAGTCAAATACCAAAGGATGCATCAAGCAATAATACCAAAATAAATCACACTGAAGAGCCAACGGAATTTGTATAGGCATCAGTATTTAAATACAGAGATATGCAAACAGACAGGATATGGTGCTGTGATCAGCAACGCTTAAAAAACACAAGTGACTGGCACAGTTGTTAGATCGGTTACTGCTGCTACAATGGCAAATTATCAACAATGAAGTGAGTTTGAACATGGTGCTATAGTTGGCGCATAAGCAAAGGGACACATCTCCGAGGTAGTGATGAAGTGGGCATTTTCCCGTACAACCATTTCACGAGTGTACCGTGAATATCAGGAATCTGGTATAACATCAAATCTCCGACATTGCTGCAGCCGGTAAAAGATCCTGCAAGAATGGGCCCAACAACGACTGAAGAGAATTGTTTAATATGACACAAGGGAAACCCTTGCGCAAATTGCTGCAGATTTCATCCTGGGATATCAACAAGTTTCAGCATGTAAACCATTCAACAAAACATCATCGATAAGGACTTTCGGAGCCGAAGGCCCACTCATGACTGCACGACACAAAGATTTACATCTTGCCTGGTCCAGTCAAGTACAGTTGAGAAATAACTGGGGACTTTTACGTGAATCGGAAAAATAGTGCAAACAATGAGCAAACTACTACTTGTTGTCAGTGAAAACAGGTGAAAAATTCCGTTAGAGAGAATGGATAAAATTGACTGTTGAAGGAAGTAAGTTATAAAAGTACGAAAATTAAAACTGGAAGGCAGAGAGTTTTTTATACAAATAAAACTTGGATGGACAGTGACATTACTTCCAGAAAATGTTGGCAGCCTCTTCATGTTGAAGACATAATCATCAATGTTAGTGGAAGCCACAGAATATTGGATCTAATTCTGGGTTCTTATCAAGCACCCAGTAAATTATTAAAGTGATCGCACAAAAAATTTTCTAGATAAATGTGAGCAAATGTGGTGCAGTCAAATGAATTATTTTAACATTATTTGCATAAAAATCACCAACAAGTTAAAAAGTTCGGAACAAATTTCATTAGTTTGTTTGTAAGTAGAACTTTATGCAACCACATAAAACCTTTGACATTTATGAAAAACAGGCTATGATTTTGAACTTCAAGTTTGCAGAAATTGTGAGACAGGATACTACGGAGTGCCTGTAATATATGTTTCAAAAATTGAGTTGTGACTCTTACACTGATTCTCAAGTTCTATATAAAAAAAAGTCTGGAACATAGTGAGGCTATGGATCCACTGTGCTTTCTATGAAAATAAGTAGTCGCTGTTCTGTGGTGATAAATGCTGTAAAATACAATGAAAGAACTTTTTTCTCTACTGCCTTCAGGCAAGGGCATGACCTGCTTCTAATACTATGTTTCCTCATCAACTGAACTGTATGAAACAGTGCTGCATTTTTCAACCATTTGGTATATTATGCTATCAGTGCAGACTCAACATCTGGAATGGCTATCAACCTCTAACTGCCGGCCGCTGTGGCCAAGCAGTTCTAGGAGCTCCAGTCTGGAACCACGCTGCTGCTACGGTCGCAGGTTCAAATCCTGCCTCGGGCATGGATGTGTGTGATGTCCTTAGGTTAGTTAGGTTTAAGTAGTTCTAAGTCTAGGGGACTGATGACCTCAGGTGTTAAGTCCCATAGTGCTCAGAGCCATTTGAACCATTTTTTGAAACCCCCAACCTGACCTTGGTCTTATCAAACACTGTTGTACACTGAACAACACATCTGATTGCTCATATACCACACCTGGTTACAGTGTGGCATTGGAACCCTCACCCATCTCCCCAGAAAATCTTAAGTTTGGTGAGAGATTGATCTGTAATGCACCTTGAGGTCTAGTTTAGCTTGAAAGATGACAATGTGGACATGAGTTTTTAAAGCCAACGAATGAGAAAACCAAATAAAGGTTGTGGTAACAAATTAACTGGTAGTGCAGCCTAATGTTTATGTTCACCCGATACTGAAAACTTTAACAGGGGTCCAATATAAAACTTTTAAGCCAAAACTCACCCCCTCCAAACAATGCATATTGGACCATACAAAATTACAACCAATGTCTCATTAGAATGTTGTCATATCTAATTGCTTCTGTATAAAAGTAAAACTGAGGACATACTATGTCCATGTCTTTGGACACCAGTCACCAGACTGCATATATTGGGTAACTGAGCCTGCAACAGTAATGCTAGGTTCAGCAGTCAACCAGGACTTTTGCATAATAACGGATACAGCACACAAAAAAAAACTATGCAGTTCTTATGATATCGAATGTTGCACTTCTTTGGCTGATGAGACTGAATTCCCAAATGTTAGTTTTCACAATATTCTGCTCTTGGGGCTTGTCAACGCTTTCTTCACTTCGGCAGTGAAAAGAATGTAAGTCTGTCTGTAGCCCTACATAATGAACACCAACATATTTGTCTTGCATTTTATCAAATTTAAAACCTAAAGCCAGTCAACATTAACATAAATGGATGTACTAAAATGCAGGAAACAATGTGAAGGCTTGGAACCCTTAATCATGGTACTTGTCATTTTAGAAACAATAGATTTACATGAACTTGCTCCCATGTTTCTAAACAATAATGTGCTCTTGTAAAATAACCATTAGGTTCAGTGCCGATAATACTGTACAAAAATACGTGAAAGAGTGAAAATATTCAGCCCATGACCTTATATTTTACCTTTCATTGTAGGAATTAATCGCATAAGGTACAAGAACAGTTTTTCTATAGTTTCAAGAATCATAGCAGCAATATGTATACTCATTGCTTGTACATATCTGAAAGTCCAAATAATTAGGATAAAAGCAGTTTTGAAACTATATTTGAAACATATCATCCTTTGTTCTCTTCGCCCTGCTAATGCTTAATCAGGTCACATTATCAGTGGGTAACAATGGTATTCTCGCCTTTTACTCGCTAATGTTCATAACAGAAAGTGAGAAAAATTGTTTGTCAAATAAAATGACGCAATGAGGCATCTAATATGAGAGGTAGGCCGCAGATTGAATTGTAGCTTAATGCTACTTAATTGAGACATCTACGAACGCTCTAGACCACACCTTCCTGCCGCACGCCTACAGAATCCATTCCTCGTCTTTAAAAGGACAGTGGCTTGATTCAACAGATGCCGCGTATGACGTAACGCCTGACGTCATAGCTAAAACGAATATCTCCCAAACCTTGCAACAACGTTTGGCCTGTCATCCCGTACTGTTGTTCTCGACGCCTTAGGAAAAAAAAAGTTAATCTAGCACTCATCTCAATAGTTCACCCATAGATTTTCACTTGTACTACAAACTGCAATAACAGCACTAGGAATAAGGGTTGTTCCTCGGGAGAAACTTTCCAACTTGTCGATAAGGGGTATTGCCTTGCCGAGTGCTGATGAGAAAGTTTATTAACGAAAGTTTACTGAATAACGTCGAATATTATACGATTGTAAGCAAAACTTACACTATATGGTCTCCCCAACAATACTGCTTTCCGCTGTTTATATATAATCAGCTCGCGTGATGAACATTTTTACAATAACCGGCAGGGTTCCTTTTATGTGAAGAGATTAATAAGCGTATATACCAAAATCAATAATTCGTCTTTTGGCAACAAAATAGGTTAAAACAATGTCCCGGCATGATTCTTACAACAATGTTAGCTAATACAACAGCTAGGATGTGACCAGTGAAAAAGAAGACTTTAAATAGTGAAGTTATTGTTGCTTGGTTTGTAGATATAGAAAGCATGATTGAACACCACTGTCCAGCGAACGCTTCCGATAACAATCACACCTTTTCCGTCCATAAACAGTGGAATTCTAATATGAAACCTTTTAAAATTTATCATCACATGCTTAACGCGCCAAACCCGTACTCAGCAATACGTCAATGTGCCAACAAACATTGTTGCAACGTACGTTCATCATAGACCTTATGTCAACAAAGAGATGGTACAATCTGAACGCGTCCATGGGATCTTATTAAATACACGCTTTTGTTGAAACTAGTAAGGTAAACAAATATAGGCATTTAGTTAAAATTTTAAAGCTCACTACGAACAAGTATTTGTAAACAGTTATTTTTGTGGCACTATCTACGTTTATGTCCCTGGAAGTTTAGTAAACAATTTTCAAGAGCACTTCCTGACATAACTTCTTGAAGTATGTGGGTGGAGACTCTGAGAATCAGTTAATGAACTACACATCACAGTTTGTCAATAGTGTTAGAGATGTAAATTTTACATACCTGAATGAATTGTATAGTTATCGCGGATTTCCCAACTCCACCACCCCCTACGACAACGAGCTTGTATGTCTGTGCGTAACTTTGTCGCTCCGTCTGCTTCGACATTTCGAAGTTTTAACACTCGCTTCTCTGAGAGCTGTACCAGCGCTGTATTTTAGCTACCTCTTTCACAGCATGACGTAGTAGTTTACATATCCATCACACGCGCACAACACATTATTACTACAATTTTAGGCAGAATTCTTCAAACCCTCGATGAAAAAAAACTCTCTGTGTATCATCAAAGCTTCACGGGTCGTCGACAGGGAGTGCGCGCGTCGAATGTTCTTACATAAATTGACCAATAGATGGTGGGCGCGAGGCTATTATTCCATTCGAAATTCTTTCTTGTGGCTCGAAAACACGGTCGATACAAGTCTCGATGTACGTCTAATATCTATGGGATAAGCAAGTCGCTCAGAGATGAGTATCTGTGCAAGCGGCTATGGTATATAATATTATACGAAAGTCTGAACACCCGTCGTGAGCTGTGACAGCTAGTCTTGGCTGCAATTAAATTCGGTTATCACAGGCAAAGCGCTGCTAGTGGTGAGTGAAGTCAGACTATTTTCTTTTTTAAAAAAGTAATGTTTATTGCGTATATATGTTTCATTGATGTTAATCATTCCCTAAAGTATTACCTGTTTTAAATTGCCTCGATTTGTAGCATATTGAATACACCTGAAATTACGCGGTGGGTTCCATAGAGTGGATATACTACTTGAAGGTAGGAAAAAAAACTCGCGCAACGTGACATGGTAACCTTTTTCATTTCTCTCCTTTAAGCCGGGTTGCAACTTTTAGTGTTTTTCAGCAGCTTCGTAGAGAGCCGACTATATTTCCTCTATTAGTCTGTCTTGCAGGGATCTTCAACCTTGCTTGTTAGGAGTGCGCTGTTTCCAACACAGGCCGGTAACAGAATCTGACTGACTACTGTATCCGCACGTAGCTACTTTGAAAATACTGAATTCAATAGTTAATATCTTTCCGAAATATGAATCGTATATTACTCTTAGATTCCGAACATTTGAATGTGTTCCCTAATTTTCAGTTAAGATTGTGACAAAAATCGCGCCAGCCGTCTTAGTGAATTGCGTCTTTGTTATAATAGTTTCACTGACAATTACATACCACCTTACCTCATTCAAATATTTGCACATGATTTTCACCAGCTTATTTTTCCCGCCGTGTACAACTTTTTCTAAACTCGTGTAAATGATACTGATATGCTTAGCCTGAATAGAAAATTACATTGACTTCAGTTTTATATCTTTGAAACGCAAGTGTAGTAAAACCTACTAGGTTTTTACCTAAACCACCCCATGAAAGTGCGTCTGTGATTCCTTAAATGAGTCTCTTCCTGACTGATTTATTAGTCCTTGTTCAATCTGAGTACTTCCTCGGTTCTTTGTACGCTGTGAGTTATTAGGGTTTAATACGAGGTAAAGATATAGTGTTTCATCCTCACCTTTATCTGAATTGGACCTTTTCCAAGAACTCCTCAGAAATCGTATTGATTTCAGAATAACAGTTAACAAACTTCACAGTTCTGTGTGTCTGTCTTTTCTGTTATTTGTATTCAATATTTCCTATTCAGAGTGCACTGAAATGTATCATAGTATAAATACTGGAAAGAGGTAATGTTGTAGGCCATAGTTTCAAGAAAGGGAAGGAAAAATTTGACATTGACTAGTGAGATTTTATTAGCATGATTTTTTTTCACCTTGTGAAACTGTTTAATATGGAAATATTTAGTATATACCTTAAGTTGTGTATGAGGCTTGATGGTAGAATTGTATTTGCAGGGGGTTATGTTAGAACGAACAAGTGCTTTATGATACAGTTTCTATATTAGGTAATTTTGTATCAAGGTATGCAGAAATTTTGTGACCATTATGTTCTTTCCTTTCTCCATATTTGGTGTGTTAACATTTTACAAGTTAAAGCAGTGGAGGAAAATCTGTCTGTTACTTATGTTGTAGGTGTATCCAGAGGGGTGACAAGATGGCAGACACAGAAGTAACAAGATTTCCGTAAGTTACGAATTGAATATCTTTCTCTAGTGTTCATGGGGGGGGGGGGAGAGTGTGTGTGTGTGTGTGTGTGTGTGTGTGTGTGTGTGTGTGTGTGTGTGTGTGTGCGCGCACACACACACACACACACACACACACACACACACACACACACACACACACACACACATTGTGACCTAGATGAATGAATTCCTTTTTTAACATCTCAAAGTTATTGGTCGCACATTGAAAAACACTTAATTTTTGAACTGCAGTTCTCCACAAAGGAGTGATTTCTCAGCCTTAATATTTTGTGTATTAAACTATATAGTATAGTTACTTTCCATAGAGTATTATTGGTGAGAAGCTTACGCTTAATAAAAGAAGAAATACAGTGTTTTAAAGGAGAGATTTTTTTTTCATTTTTTTTGGCATAAAAAACTTTTTTCCCCTTCGGAAAAAAAAAATGATTTCGGTCAGAATTCCCCCCCCCCCCCCCCCCCCTTGCGATATCTAAGCTAATGTAATAAACTACATCAATTATATAATTTAAACATACCTATCATTACTTATTTCTTTTACTAAAAATTAGCCATTGTTTTGTTCTCATCGTATTTGTTTTTACTGAGTAATTGATTGAAAATCTGAGAAACTTTTTCACTCCAGTTGGGCATTAGGTTAAAAATTTGCTCAGTCCTAGTTCTGAGGTCTAGGGGAGCCACCTTCTTCAGTACATTTTTAACTGGCATCCAAACTTCACTCTTCTCAACTTTTTTGAGTGATGTCTGTGGTCCTGGTTGGTGGTAAAATCTAACATAAACACCTTCATTTTGACAACCAGTATTATCACCTTAGGCAATGAACCACTGATTATCTTAAACACCAGCCAGTATATCTTTATATTGAAGTTTAGTGGTACAAGCTTTCCACAGTGAAGAAGTTCACTATCAGGGGATATTTACGTGATCTTAAAGTTGAGTCAGTTGTGTGACTGTGGTATAAAACAACCAAAAAAAGATAAAGTGCCTTTAATCTTCTGGCAAGTGTTGAATCTTGTCTCCAAGACATTGGTGTAGAGCACTTGTTATTCCTCACAGTTTACAAATACGTAGGTAATTTCTTTTACCTGCTCTTCACAGAATTTAAACAATTTCTTGAATTGTCAAGATGTGGTTCTCACAGGTCTGCTGGAGATGCTATAGTGACAGCTCACTTTGTGCCCCTCTGGTGTCATCACATTAGGAATAGTTTTCAGAAAAGTCTGCTAGAAGTAAGCATTCATCAACTGCCAAGGTTTGCTTTTTGCCTTTAATAAATATACTGTGAGCTTTATCACTTAAATGATGCATTTTAGGTTTTCAAGGTTAGCTACCAACACACACCAAAAAAAAAATTTCATGATTATCACCAGTTTTATTCTGTCGTTTCACCCATTGTTTATATTTTATATTGTATTTCAAATCATCTGCTTCAGATTCTTGAAACATGTCAAGTGAAGCTCATTTGCCTGGACAGTTGTGACATTTTCTCATGATTGTAAAATTGTAACTGTCAATATTGCATACTGGAACTTCCAACATGTCTTTATAGTCAGCTCTAAGATTGGCCCCATCCATCAACAATTTAACATTCTGGTGATACAAACAAATGGAAATGTTATGGGTGCCAGATGCCTCTACAACAATACACCATTTCGGTCTCATCTCTCAAAAATTTCAACATTTTTTTTGTCTCTGTACCTTGTTACTGTATTCTTTCACACTAACACAACCGTTTTTGCAAAAAGTATTAAATGGCTATTGTTGTCTTACTCATAAAACCTTATAAACTGTGCCCCCCCCCCCCCCTTTTGGGTCCGGGGTTAGAATCGGCCCGAGGTATTCCTGCCTGTCTTAAGAGGCGACTAAAACAAGTCTCTAACTTTTCAGCCCTACGAGTGCTATTGCTTGACCTGCCACTTTCAAAATTCTACAGAAGTGCGGGCCGTATGGGAAAGGACGCCTTACTGCTGCACGAGTGCCCTTAGATCTCTTGTCATGGCTTTGCATCTCCACCTGCAATTCAACTATTTGGGTGAGGACACTTTCCAGGGTATGTCATCTTCTTCTGTTGTCTCCTGTCCTCTTTCTTCCCCATGCCAGTATTGGATTGTACCCAATATCCAGTGCGGTAGCCAGTCCATTGTTGTGGGGCCATCATGTACCCATTTGGTGGTAGCCCCCTGACAACACAGGGATCGCACTGCTGATGCCTGAGCTGTAAACTCCCCACGTATGCCGATGAGTAGGTGCCTATCTATTTGGGGCATCAGGACTCCTGGCAACGGCCATCATGCCTGTTGGCCTCTGCTGTGGCTGGGTGGCACCCATGGGGCGATGTGGAGAGGCCCTGATTGGAGTGGGTCAGTCTTTAAGAAGGGCAAGGTAGAATTCAGTGCTGACAGGTATGACCCTAAATCGTTTCCCTCCCTCGCTACACCATGGGAGGAACATAGAGCTACAGAATGTAGAGCCATATTCGCCTCGGTTTTTAGTCTGTAGCAGAACCGATGGGGACTCTCTTCTCCTGACAGAGCCTCAGTTTTTTGTTGAATGCCTCGAGGATAAGTTTGGAGAAGTGGCAGTGCTGTCCAAAATGTAAAACGGCACAGTCTTGATTCAGACAGCATCCCCATCCCAAACCCGAGCATTACTCGCCTGTGGCAAGCTGGGTGATATTCCTGTTTCCGTCACTCCACATAAAAGCCTCGACATGGTCCAGGGGATTATTTTCCATTGTGACCTCTTCCTGCAATCTGACGATGAGCTCTGTGCCAATTTAGAATGGTGGGGTGTTCATTTCATCTGGTGCATTTACAGGGGACCCTAAGACAACAGGGTTGCTACCGGTGCCTTCATCTTGGCCTTTAAGGGTGATTCATTGCCTGAAAAGGTGAAGATGATGGTTTACCGCTGTGACTTTAAATCGTACGTCCCTTCCCCTATGCAGTGCTTTAAATGAAGTTCAGGCACATGTCTTCCCGCTGCACTTCCAGCACCACATGTCAAGACTGTGGAAGTCCACTGCACCCAGATACTCCATGTGTGCCACTTCCAACTTGCATCAGCTGTGGAGAGCACCGCTTCCCCTGCTCGCCAGACTGCCCAGTACTCCAAAAGGAGCAGAAAATCATGGACTTAAAGACCCTAGACTGGTTGACTTACACAGAGGCTAAACATAAATTCAAAAGATTACACCCCATTCGGTTGATGTCTACATATGCTGCACTTACATTACCATCACCGTCCCAAGTGCCAGTGGTTCTCCACTCTGTGCCATGAACAGTGGGCCGTCAGAGACACCAGAATACATCCGCTCCCCTTGGTGGTAGGGGGCAAATCTTCCTCCATTGGTCCCAAAGCACCTACTTTGGGAGCAAGTGCCCCCCCCTCTCCCCCCCCTCCCCCCCCCCCCCCTGCTGGAGAAGCAACAGCCTCCTCTGGCTCCTCTCCTGCGGAAGGGGTTCCTTGGGGTCCTGTCTCCCAAGGGACTAATGCCACGGCGGACACTAGCCAGTGGCTCAAGGAGCCAAAAGCTGCTGGATGAAGAGCTTCAGTCTTCCTCCATGCATGAAGCTGCTTTGGAGAAATCTTCCCAGCAAGCCCCGAAAGAAAAGCGAGAGAGCAAGCAAACTAAGTAGTAGTCTGCTAAGAAACAGGACCCTCTGGTGGTCCCAACACCACCACTCCCTATCAATTCTGCATCTGAAGATGCAGTGGAGATCTTAGCGTCCCCTGCAGACATGGATCTCGCTAATGCCTTGTCCACCATAGAAATGGCTACAAATACTCAGTCTGAGGCAGCAGGTGACCCTGAGGCATAACCTGCCTCCTTGTGCACTTCATGCCTTCCCAGCCTCACAATAAAGTCATCTTCCAGTGGAATTGCAGCGGTTTCTTCCACCACCTAGCTCGGCTACGGCAACCATTAAGCTTTACACCTGCTTTCTGCATTGCCCTCCAGGAAACCTGGTTCCCGGCGATGCAGACCCCTTTCCTCTGTGGCTATAAGGGGTATTACAGGAACTGTAGCAACTATAATAGTGTCAGATGGTGTTTGCTTCTATGTAATGAACTCGGTACGCAGTGAACCTGTGCCCCTTCAAACCCCTCTTGAAGCTGTGGCTGTCAGGATTTGGAAGACGCAGGAAATAACTGTCTGCAATGTATGTCTTCCTCCAGATGGTGCAGTACCACTGAATGCATTGGCTCCACTGATTGATCAACTCCCTAACCCCTTCCCACTTTTGGGAGATTTTAACGTTCATAAACTCTTGTGGGGTGGCACAGTTCTTACTGGCCGAGGCAAAGAAGTTGAAAATTCACTGTCACAACTTGACCTGTGCCTCTTAAATATTGGGGCCGCCAGACATTTCGGTGTGGCACATTGCACACATTCAGCCATTGATCTCTCGGCTTGCAGTCCTGGCCTTCTCCCATCTATCCACTGGACAGCACATGATGACTTGTGTGGTAGTGACCACTTCCCCATCTTCCTGTCACTGCCCTGGCATCTGGCCCATGGATGCCTGCCTAGAAGGGCTTTAAACAAGGCAGACTGGGAAACTTTCGCCTTTACTGTCACCATGGAATCTCCCCCACATGGTAACATCGATGTGCTAGTTGAGCAGGTAACTACAACGATCGTTACTGCGGAGGAAAACATGATCCCTCATTCTTTAGGATGCCCCCGTGAAAGAGCTCTGTATTGAGTGTGTGTCTATTTTCAGTAGCTGTTAATGGTCTAGCAGCAGCTGTAGGGCCGTCCGTCTCACCCTCTCTGTATGCAGATGCCTTCTGCATTTCGTACTGCTCCACCATTAATGATGTTCCCAGAATGAGATTTTTCACTCTGCTGCGGAGTGTGTGCTGATATGAAACTTCCTGGCAGATTAAAACTGTGTGCCAGACAGAGACTCGAACTCAGGGAAACGTTCCCCAGGCTCTGCTTAAGGCCGGTATTACACTATCAAATTTCTTTGTCAAAGATTTGATCAAAGATGTGATCCAATATATTTGACAAAGATCTTTGACATAGTGCTAGAAGGGGTATTACACTGTCATCAAATTTTTCGTCAAAGTTCAAGATGGCTGACAACAACTTGTTATTTAACCGCAGCAGTTTTACGTACTCCAATTGCATTGTGTGCACATACGGAAAAGAAGTCGGGGGGGGGGGGGGGGGGGAAATGGAACCATACATACGAGGTTGACAGCCTTAAAAGTCCTGGGATTACAACTTGATAATAAATTCAGTTGGGAGGAGCACACCACAGAACTGCAGAAAGGCCTTAACAAATCTGTATTTCCAATTCGAGTGTTAGCAGACACAGGCAACATAAAAATGAAAAAGCTTGCATACTTTCATTCCATAATGTCATATGGGATAATATTTTGGGGGTAAATCTTGAAGTCAAACAAAAGTTTTCAAGGTCCAAAAGCGTGTAATACGTATTATTTGTGGAGTAAATTCACGGACGTCCTGCAGAAACCTCTTCAAAGAACTGGGTATACTAACTACTGCCTCTCAGTATATTTACTTCTTAATGAAATTTGTCGTAAATAATATATCTCTTTTTCCAACAAACAACTCAGTTCATACATACAATACCAGGAACAAAAATGATCTGCACAAGGACTTAAAAGCACTTACTTTAGTTCAAAAAGGGGTCCACTACTCAGGAACGCTCATCTTCAATAATTTGCCAGCAAACATAAAAAATTTAGTTAGAGATAAAGATCAGTTTAAAAGGAGCCTGAAAGACTTACTACTGGCCAACTCCTTCTACTCCATTGGCGAAATTTTTAATAGAAACAAATGATGTATTGTATTTATTCATACTATTAGTATTGTTATTTCAGCTTAAAAAAATCAACATGTTCCACATCCACGAGGATCTCCTCAGCACGGATCTATGGAACGAGAAACTAATCTAATCTGGGTGAAGCCGTGGGTTTTACGACGACACGATGAAAGCATTCAACAAAACTTGTTACGTGAGCTTACAGTGGAAGACGTCAAGTCGTACATCAATTACTTAAGAATGGATGAGCATACATTTCTGTATGTGCTCAATGAAGTGTATCCTCATATCACAAAGCACAATATTCACTTAAGAACTGCTACATCTTCAGAAGACAGGCTCACTATAACACTCAGATTCCTTGCTACAGGAGAGGGTTATGTTAGGTTGGGTTAGGTTAGGTCAGGTTAGGTCTCCAATCTTCTTAATCTATTTTTGTATTCAGGGTGCCTCACGTTGTAAAGCGCCTCATCAGCTTCAGACATCTCTATTAATTTTGTAGTTGTCGGCACACACCAATGGTATTTACCGGCAATGGTTATAAAAACACTACAGACGACAGAACGCTACAGCGATGCTATTGCTCCATGTGGTAACATGTCACATTGCAGTGAACAGAAGACAAGTGGTTTCTTTGATCAAATATACAGCGAGGCCCTAGATTTGATCAAATATTGGACGACATTTCACAAAGTCTCTATTACACTATCAAATATCTTTGACAAAGAAAATTGATAGTGTAATACCGGCCTAAGCCATGTCTCCGTAATATCCTTTCTTCCAGGAGTGCTAGTTCTGCAAGGTTGACAGAACTGAAGCTACGCGGACGGGTAGCTCAGTGGTAGAGCACTTGTCCGCGAAAGGCAAAGGTCGCGAGTTCTAATCTCAGTCCAGCACACAGTTCTAATCTGCCAGGAAGTTTCATTACTGGTGTTGTTGACCGGCGCCTACAGGAAGCTATCCACAAGGCGCAGTCGTCGGCCTTAGCCCACGACTTTCAGATTACGGCTGCAAAGTCGTGTGTTATGCACCTCTTTTGGCATTGTACCGTTCATCCGGAACTGAAACTTTACCTTCCTGATGATCCCCTCACTGTAGTGGAGATGTATCGATTTTTAGGACTGGTTTTCGACACCCGATTGACTTGGCTTCCTCACCTTCGTCAGCTTAAGCGGAAGTGCTGGCAGCACCTCATGCCCCTCCGCTGCCTGAGCAACACCAACAGGGGTGCAGATCGCTCTACGCTGCTGCTGCTGCTGCTGCTGCTGCTGCAGCTGCTGCTGCTGCTGCTGCTGCTGCTGCTGCTGCTGCTGTACAGAACTCTTGTTCAATCCTGCCTAGACAATGGGAGTGTGGTTTATGGTTTAGTGGCACCCTCAGCATTGCGTTTATTAGAACCCCCCACCCCCGCGGCGGTTCATCTCCCGCATCGGCAGCACAGGTCAGGGCTTACAATTGCAGTCCACGTCCGATCCCTTCTATCTGAACTGGAGTCCTTGGCTTTATCACCTATACTCGTGGTCCTATCGCGTACACCTCCATGGTGTACACCTAGGCAGCGGCTTTGCCTTGACCTTTCACATGGCCTAAAGGACAGTTCACCCCACAGCTCTCCGCTGTCACTTCATCTCGATTCTTCACATTTACCGATGCTATGAAGTAATTTACACTGATGGCTGATGGTCACATCGGCTTCGCATATGTCCATAGAGGACATATTGAACAGCATTCCTTGCCCGATGGCTGCAGTGCTTTCACCGCAGAGCTGGTGGCTATATCTCGTGCTCTTGAGCACATCCGTTCATGCCCTTGGGAGTCGTTTCTTCTGTGTACCGACTCCTTGAGCAGCCTACAAGCTATCAACCAGTGCTACCCTCGTCATCCTTTAGTAGTGACCTTCCAGAAGTCAATCTATGCCCTGGAACGATACGGTTGTTCAGTGGTGTTTGTGTGGACTCCAGGACGCATCGTAATCCCAATCAACAAACTTGCTGACAGGCTGGCCAAACAGGCTACACGGAAACTGCTTACAAAGATCGGCATTCCAGTAACTTACCCGCGTTCGTTTTTACTTCACCAGGTTTTTCGGCTTTGGGAGATGGAATGGCATAGGCTCAGTACACACAACAAACTGTGTGCCATTAAGGAGACTATGAATGTGTGGCAGTCCTCCAGGCTCCGCATGTGCCACGCTTGGGCGACCCACAGCTACCTCCTGTGCCGTGAAGACCCACCTCAGTGTTGATGCGGCTCCCGGTTGACCAGTGGCCCATATTCTGGTGCACTGTCCCACTTTGACTGCCCTGCAATGATATCTTCGGTTACCGGACTCGTTGCTGATAATTTTATCTGACAACGCCTCATCAGCTAATTTAGTTTTGCATTTTATTCATGAGGGTGGGTTTTATGATTTGATCTAAATTTTAGCACATGTCCTTTGTCCCTCTGTGTCCTCCACCCTAAGCTTTTCGAGTGGACGTTTTAATGTGTTGCAATGTGGCTGGCTTCTCCTTTTTATTCTCATGGTCAACCAGCCATGGTAATCTGTTTTGTTGTTTTAATCTCTGTACCTGTTCCTGTGGTTTTCTTCTCCCCTTTCGTCCATTTGAGTGTTTGTTGCCTTTCCATTGTTCTTTTGGTTTTTCCTTTCTCTCTGTTTTGTGTTGTTAGTCTTGCTTGTTTTATTCGGAGCAAGGGACCAATGATCTAGCCGTTTGGTCCCTTCCCCCAGGATCTTTTATACCAACCAACCTTAGAACCTTTTCTACTGTGCTTTCACCTATCAAATTGGATGAATTTTTCTTTTGTAATACAGGTAAAATTTTCTGTTCTTTTACTAAATGCCTTGTCGGTTCAACCAAAGGTTCTTAATGTTAAATTCGTCTCTTAACTTTTGCTCAATTAAAAGAATTTGCAGTAAACTGATGATCGTAATTTTATCCTCATTGTTTGAAAACTGGCATTTACTTTTAAGATTTTATGTGAAATGATAATGTGCGGTTGGTGAATTTTTGAACTCCCATCTGGTGTAATACAATCTTGCTTCTGAAATGAAACTCCTAAATTCTTTTTGATTGTACTTGCATTTTCCTCAACCTTTGCATTCAGGGTAAAAGGTCTTTGTTGTTTGCTTAACTTTCTAATTTTACTAGCAGGTGATACACCAAATATTATGCTAGCTGAATCTTTTTAAAGTTTCTAATAAGCCACAATCTTCTTCATCTGAACTGTCACTATCCCTTTCTTTGTTAATTACAAATATCTTAGACTAACATGTTGAACGCAAAGATTTTCCTGGTATTATATTGATAAAAGGTCTTTAATTGTTAGAATAATGATCAACCACTATTTCTCTTGGACCTTTTGTTATGGGCTTCTTAAATTTCTTAAAAAGGTCCAAGCAAGACTGGCCAAAAAAGTGATGAAATTTCTTTTAAGTCTTTAATTTCACAGTGCTTGTTTGCGCCAACTCTTTAGTAAAACACCATCACCTCCTCCACCTTCCATAGACACCTTTGACATTCTATATTAACATGAACACCAATAGAACACAAAGACCCCATTTTTCAACTGCGCACTTCGCGTTAACTAAGGGTGAGTGGACGGATGTTGATGGAAAGGGGTGGGGGGGGGGGGGGTGTCAGGGGGTCGGCCACATTGGCTGACAGGCTTGTCTGTGAGCCTGAAGAGTCTTGCAGATGCTGTCTGCTAGCCTGCTGAGACTTTCAGCAGAGGTTTGTCTTGAAAATAATGATTAGTTGCTTTAATCTGACATAATTAAATGATACACTCCTGGAAATTGAAATAAGAACACTGTGAATTCATTGTCCCAGGAAGGGGAAACTTTATTGACACATTCCTGGGGTCAGATACATCACATGATCACACTGACAGAACCACAGGCACATAGACACAGGCAACAGAGCATGCACAATGTCGGCACTAGTACAGTGTATATCCACCTTTCGCAGCAATGCAGGCTGCTATTCTCCCATGGAGACGATCGTAGAGATGCTGGATGTAGTCCTGTGGAACGGCTTGCCATGCCATTTCCACCTGGCGCCTCAGTTGGACCAGCGTTCGTGCTGGACGTGCAGACCGCGTGAGACGACGCTTCATCCAGTCCCAAACATGCTCAATGGGGGACAGATCCGGAGATCTTGCTGGCCAGGGTAGTTGACTTACACCTTCTAGAGCACGTTGGGTGGCACGGGATACATGCGGACATGCATTGTCCTGTTGGAACAGCACGTTCCTTTGCGGTCAAGGAATGGTAGAACGATGGGTTCGATGACGGTTTGGATGTACCGTGCACTATTCAGTTTCCCCTCGACGATCACCAGTGGTGTACGGCCAGTGTAGGAGATCGCTCCCCACACCATGATGCCGGGTGTTGGCCCTGTGTGCCTCGGTCGTATGCAGTCCTGATTGTGGCGCTCACCTGCACGGCGCCAAACACGCATACGACCATCATTGGCACCAAGGCAGAAGCGACTCTCATCGCTGAAGACGACACGTCTCCATTCGTCCCTCCATTCACGCCTGTCGCGACACCACTGGAGGCGGGCTGCACGATGTTGGGGCGTGAGCGGAAGACGGCCTAACGGTGTGGGGGACCGTAGCCCAGCTTCATGGAGACGGTTGCGAATGGTCCTCGCCGATACCCCAGGAGCAACAGTGTCCCTAATTTGCTGGGAATTGGCGGTGCGGTCCCCTACGGCACTGCGTAGGATCCTACGGTCTTGGCGTGCATCCGTGCATCGCTGCGGTCCGGTCCCAGGTCGACGGGCACGTGCACCTTCCGCCGACCACTGGCGACAACATCGATGTACTGTGGAGACCTCACGCCCCACGTGTTGAGCAATTCGGCGGTACGTCCACCCGGCCTCCCGCATGCCCACTATACGCCCTCGCTCAAAGTCCGTCAACTGCACATACGGTTCACGTCCACACTGTCGCGGCATGCTACCAGTGTTAAAGACTGCGATGGAGCTCCGTATGCCACGGCAAACTGGCTGACACTGACGGCAGCGGTGCACAAATGCTGCGCAGCTAGCGCCATTCGACGGCCAACACCGCGGTTCCTGGTGTGTCCACTGTGCCGTGCGTGTGATCATTGCTTGTACAGCCCTCTCGCAGTGTCCGGAGCAAGTATGGTGGGTCTGACACACTGGTGTCAATGTGTTCTTTTTTCCATTTCCAGGAGTGTATAATTAATATACTTTACTCAATTTGCCTGGATATCTTGGATGTTAAACATATTTTCAACTTGTGTATCTAATTTTGTTCCATAACTTCTAATAGAATCTCAGAGCTGAAATTTATACTAAAATTTGATATTGTAAAGATCTATCTCGTGTGTCATTTTCAGATTTTTATCTGGTCCCCCAACAAACATATTGCAGACCAAAATTTAAAAAAATTAAAAAATTCTGTTCTTAAAAAAATGTATATTTTTAATTGTGCATCTCACCATTGTTAGTCCATTAAAAGTAGCTATACTATATGGCGTAATAGCACAAAAAATATTAAGGCTGCTATTAAAATGTATTAAGGGGAAACTTCACTTAGGTGCTAATAGTTTTAAACTTGAAAGCCAGTGTGTGCTGAACTAAATATTCTTCATATGAAACGCCTAGGGCAAGCCATTACTGAACAATTAAAGAAAGATGTAGATGAAGGGGGGGGGGGGGGGGGTATATACACTTTCTTTTTGACAATGGTTTGGCAGTGGCCATACATCCTGGTGGATAGCTGGTTGGTAGTTATACCAACATAAAAAGCTGTGTAGGTGTTTGCAGCCATATGATTGCTGTGGCAAGGGGTTGTGAGTGGGAGTGGCATAAGGATGGACTAGGCTGATGTGCAGATCAGGTGGGTGATGGAACACCACTTTATGATTGGGGGGGGGGGGGGGGGGGGAGGGGGGGGGAAGGATCTCCATCATTTCAGGGCAGAATGAGAGATGAAAGCCTTTATGGAGGGCTGGCCTTCCACATCAAAGGTACTAACCACTTGTTTCACTTACTTACCACCATCCAACCCCCACCCCCCTCCTCCTCCCCCCTTTACTTCCTCAAGCCCTACTCACGACTGTTGATGCCACCTCCCTATACACAAACATCCCTCATGCGTATGGTCTTGCTGTTATCGAGCACTACCTCTCCTGACAGCCTTCAGCTTCCAAACCCAACACCTCATTCCGTATACACTATACCAGCTACATCCTGACTCCCAATCACTTTCACTTTGAAGGAAAGGTTTACAGACAAATTTGTAGCAAATTTTATGGGCAACTGTGTCGTGCCATCCTATGCCAACTTGTTTATGGGCCATCTAGAGGAAACTGTCTTAGCCTACAAAAACTCCCAACCCCTGTTCAGGTTCATTGATGACACCTTCATGATCTTGATTCAGGGCTTCACAACCTAGCAACCTCTACACCCCCCCCCCCCTCACCCCCCCCACCCCCACCCCCAGTCCTCCTCTACCCAGTGCGCCACCGTCCTGGAGGCTGACCACCCTGTTTGACAGCTCCATCCCACGCTTCTGTCCACATTAAATCCACTAACCACCAGCAGTTCATACAGTTTTACAGCTGCCAACCATTCCACACACAAAAAAAATTCCATCCCAAACGGCCTAGCCATCCATGAACAATGTATCTGCAGTGACAAGAACTCCGTTGCCCAGCATGTTGAAAGCTTCACAAAGGCAATACCCAACAAACCTAGTCCAAAGATAGATTTCCTGTGCCATGGCCTCCCACACATCCAATCCTCACACCACCCCAAGAATCAGCCACAGAGGAGCAACCACCTCCACTCCCCCCCCCCCCCCCCCCCCCCAAAAAAAAAAAAACCCCACCCACCCAATATTGCCCTGGTCTGGAATAACTGAACCATAACCTTTGCCAGAGCTTTGATTCTCTCATCGTGCCGTGAAATGAGGGCCATTCTACAGAAGATCATTCCAACATCTCATAGAAATGGCATTCGGTCGCCCACACAATGTACACATCATCGTAATCCATCCCTATGCTGCTCTCGATCGCATTCCCTTGCTGCCACAGGGATCATATCCTTCAGGGAGACAAAGATGTAAGATCCGCAAAAATTAACCCAATGGGCACCTCCTATAGTACTCCTGTCACAAGCTTATACTACCCCCATCGGAGGCTGGGCCACCTGGGAAAGCAGCCATGTCACAAATCAAGTCTGATGCGAACACTGCATGGCCTTCTATGTTGGTATGGCTACCAAACCTCTGTCCAGTAGAGTAAATGGGCACTGCCAAACCATTGTCAAGAAGAAAGTTGACCACACAGTGGCACATGTTCAGTTTCAATGGCTGCTTCACAACCCAAGCCATTTTGCTCCTTCCCTCCATCCCTAGTTTCTCTGATCTACACTGATGGCAATTACACTTAAAACACATCCTCCACTCCCGTAATTGTACTGGCCCCAATCTCGGGTAACCCAGTTGTCGCCGCACCCTCCACCCGACAGGTTCTCCTTCCTCTATCCTGTCAACCCCTCCTAACACACATCATCTTTAACCTGTTCCATTTCCCACCGGCTGCTACAATCATGCTGGGCCGTATACCTGCCAACACCCTCCCACACATTCCTAGTTGGCAAACCAGCTGCTTCCCTTAGTTGGTAGCCACCCATACCTAGTCTCTTGCCCCACTTCCCTCTCCCAACCCCACCCCGGCTTCTGCAAAACAGAATTGGCACTGTTAGTCTAGTCAGCACCATATAGGAGCGTTGAGGCATGGGCATACACGTTTGGTTCTTTCCTTTTGTGTTTGTGTTTTACTCTAGGTCATTGAAGGATAACTAATTAAGATAGCAAGTTTCCTTTCTTTTTTTGAGGCATCAACAACTAAATGCTTCTGCTTTTAGGCATGTGGTCTCTTCAAATCCAAAAGTATATATAAAATTGGGTTTCAGTATAGAAGAACATGTCTTGAATGATATGGCTGGGGTCGGAACAGAGAATTTATTGAATTCTGGCCTATCTGGCACTTTTTTTTTTTTAAATCTGGCTTCATCTTCTGCCACATTAGGCCAGAAAGTATAGTCTGTGTATTTGATATTTAATGTGTAATTTTGTAATAAAGTTAAACCTGCTAGCATGCCCCAAGAGCCCTTTCCACATACTTCTCTCTACTACTGACCTTTCATATCGCACTCCCTTCCCTACACGCTATACACTTTCGTAAATGCATATGTTCCAATGCATTATGTCTATTCAGCTCTCATAATACCTCAGTGTTGTTGGTTTGGACTGAAAATAATTGTTTTCAGATCATAAAATGTTGTTGGAACATATAGTCATCAGTATTGTGCTGTGTTGAGCTTAGTTTGAGAACACACATTCTCATCATGGCATAGTCTTGAATTTGGTGCTACTACATTTTATGTTCTGATACCATGATTGAAACTGTAAAATTATGTGGACATTTTTGTCTGTGAATGTACATAGTAGTCTCTATTATAACACTTATACTTGGCACACCCAAATCCTGGTTGCCAATTCTAAGTAACTACTCCACTGAACTCTTCCAGAAGCAACCTTCTGCACTACCTCTTTCTAACCAGTAGCTAAGGTCCTAATTACAATCAATGTAAAATATATTAGCCCGTCTGATCACGCAAGCACGGCGATTTTAACATGCTGGTGTTAGAGGTTGTATTGAGAGAACCTCCTGTGAGGCAAAAGTCACATATTAAATTAACTGCCACTGACAACTTGTTTTCAGGGGTTGCTGTGAGTTGTTGATTGTAATAGTGGGTAGGCCAGCCATTTCAGCGCTGGACAGCAAAAACCAGTGAAATGCCGTACCATCCAGTATATCATGGTTATTTTAGGTCAAAGGTGCTACCACTTTGTTAGACTACTTCTGCTCACCACACTTTACAGCAGGGCACAGAGATCAATGTGGATGTTGGAATACAGGAAGAAACATGGAGGACTGAGGATGTTTCCTTCATGTACTGTGGTCACTTTAGTCACACTTTTCGACCAGTATCGCATTTATATGTAAGTCAGTCACTGTCCTATTACCTTCCACTTTCAACAACAGATGCGCCGAAATACCGTTAACGATACAGTATTCACGAGGGAACTGTCCAATCCATCATATTCAAACACACTCACTCACTCACTTAAGAGCCAACGAAACTGATACACCTGCCTAATATTGTGTAGGGCCCCCGGCGACCCAGCAGAAGTGCCACAACACGACGTGGCGCGGAGTCAGACTAATGTCTGAAGGAGCGCTGGAGGGAATTGACACAAAGAATCCTGCAGGGCTGTCCATAAATCCGTAAGAGTGCGAGGGGGTGGAGATCTCTTCTGAATAGCACGTTGCGAGGCTTCCCAGATACGCACAATAATGTTCCTGCTTGGGGAGTTTGGTGGCCTGCGGAAGTGTTTAAACTCAGAAGAGTGTTCCTGGAGCAATTCTTGACTTTGGAGTGTCGCATTGCCCTGCTGGAATTGCCCAATTCCATCGGAACGCACAGTGTACATTAATGGATGCAGGTAATCAGACAGGATGCTTACGTACGTGTCACCTGTCAGTCAAAAACAGTCAGATGTCTGTGTTGACGGGCCCAAGCGAGGCGTAAAGCTTTGCGTCGTGGAGTCACCAGTGGGCCTTCGGTTCCGGAAGCCCATGTCGATGACGTTTCGTTGAATGGTTCGAACGCTGACACTTGTTGATGGCCCTGCATTGAAATCTCAAGTAATTTGCGGCACTTCTGTCAAGTCTGAACGATTTTTTTCGGTTGTCGTTGGTCCCGTTCTTTTAGGATCTTTTTCCGGCCTCTGACATGTCGGAGATTTGATTTCCTGATACTCCCGGTACACTCATGAAATGGCCGTACAGGAGAATCCCCACTTCATCGCTACCTCTGAGATGAGATGCTGTGTCGTATCACTCGTACGCCGACTGTAACACCACGTTCAAACTCACTTCAGTCTTGATAATCTACCATTGTAGCAGCACTAACCGATCCAACAACTGCGCCAGACATTTGTCTTACATAGGCGTTGCCGACCGCAGGGCCGTATTCTGCCTGTTTACATATCTATGTTTGAATACGCATGCATATAACAGTTTCTTTGGTGCTTCTATATATTTATTTATTTTAATGTTGAAATTTGTCAAATTCATAGCTTATTTGGCGGCGAGAGAAATGTAGCTACAGCGGACGAAACGTGCGCAACAAGGCGGACACACATCCTTAGTTGAAGACACATCATTAAATCAGATAACACGGCGCGACGGGATCGTAATTTGTAAAGCGAACTCCAGTTTCCGTTGATAGTTTGTGTCAAAACTCTTCAGTTACTATTCGCTCGAATTTGCAAGTCATGTAATACCCACAATAAATAGTAGTTTCTTTTGTGGTATCGGTAAGTGTTAACAATGGAGATAAAACTGAATCTTGTGATTTGTTCGTATATGCTTGTTAATAGTATCTGGGTTTGTGCAAGTTACAGATTTTTTTCACAGTGATGAATGTGGTATACAATCGAAATCGTCTACTTTTCCAGAAGACCTATATATGTGTTATTTACGAGTTACTTTCTTTGACATTCATTCAAATGATGTCGATATTTCTTAAAAACTACCGCAACATAGAACAAACAGGAAGTAACTGACGATTGCGTGAATTGTGGTTTGATCGATGACTGTTGTACTAATTAAAGTCCAGAACAAATGCGGTAACCTCCAAACACGAAGAAAACTTGTACCGTTAATAGCTTTCAGTGAGAAAGAATAGGCTATGAACTTTCAGATAAACTTAGGAGGGAGAAAACGCTGATACATAAGCAGTGTACAAAGCTGGTTTCGTTTCGTAAAATCTGAAGATGAATTGTATAAATGGAAAAAAGATTTACGCGTAGTTCGAAATACGCGCCGAAATGAAACTCACAGAAATGTGGAAGGAAAAATTATCGGAAAGATTCAGGACTGCTCATGAGTCAGTTACCGAGTTACATCTAGGAGAATGGGCACTTTGAATTGCAAGTGAGACGAATGTTATTGATTTCCAGGCTTTTTCTACCTGGTTTAACACATTCAGGAAACAATACGGAAAAGAAAGTCGGAAAGTTACGAAGTTTTCCGCAAGTAAATGTGTAAAGGAGATGTCATTAATAGGTAACACTATAAAGAAATTCGCGTGTGACGTGTAGACGAAGCTTCTTGTTACCCCTGTAATATACTGTGCACATAGGCAGTCAGGTTTCATGCAAGAAGTTCGTGCAAACCGTACTTAATCATTCCGAGCTTGGTAGTCGATGAATGCTGTGACACATTGGCATGCAGCAATTTCAGTGATAAGTACAAAATGGTTCAAATGGCTCTGAGCACTATGGGACTTAACTACTGAGGTCATCAGTCCCCTAGAACTTAGAACTACTTAAACCTAACTAACCTAAGGACATCACACACATCCATGCCCGAGGCAGGATTCGAACCTGCGACCGTAGCGGTCACGCGGTTCCAAACTGACGCGCTTAGAACCGCACGGCCACATCGGCCGGCTGATAAGTACAAGTGGCTTAAAATGTTCCAGCAGTTGTATATCTATCTTTAAGAAACTCGAGACAAATTAGGACCAAAAAATTGAAAAACGACTGTTTAGTTGCAAAAATCTTGTAACCGATGAAGCAAAATCTGGAAAAATGGGAAAGAATAAGTATCAGTATTACATCTGGTATGCCTTCTTACCGGTTTTAGATTTTCAATTCGTTGCTTTTATTGGACACTTGGGCTGGACATAATACTTCTGTCTTTAGGAAGACGACAAAAGGAAAGTTAATATAATTGGATTCCTCCCGGAATTCAGCCTCTCGGTAAAGAAAAGTTTCCACAGTGTGTGGCCTTATTTAGAAAATTATATTGTCCAATAATTAACGACAGTATTGTTAAACGTCAGTCATTTGTGCATTGTCAGTTTGCACCATTTGCAGAACGATAATGTCCTTTACTTATTCCATCCCAGTTCTGTCTAAATAAAACTAATAATGGCTGTGAAGTGCCCGAATGCATTAATTTTTCTTTTATCAAATGTGCCTGATGTAAGGAAAATAGTTGTTTTCGCCACCCAACACAAACTTCACATTTTTGTTAAGTCTATAAGGAATTAACAAGTACTGCTTCATTGTTAGTAAAATACACGTTATTTAAAAATTATCACGATAAATGTGCTACAGGAATTGTTATAAAAATATTTCATATGTACAAATTAAAATCCAGATTGATAGGAATCGTCCGTAAAGTAACTTCCAACATTGCCTTGATTTTGTTTCTTCTACTAGTCACTTGTGTTACATTTGCAACAGTTTAGCTGTCTACATGAACTGCAAGGGCTTTTTAAAAAAATTAATGGTCAGAGACATTTTTCGTGTGGCTCAGTTCCTTAAAATTTGCGTGTTTGCACTGTGGACATGGCGCTACCTTCTGTTGTCACGACCACGACTGCTTGTTTGCCCACTCGCGCGCTACGCAGGAAGGGCTGTACAAACCGCTGCTATAGGTGGCTTTTTGTGCGACAAAAATTGAATAATATTTTTAAAAATACTTGCAGTCCATCTTAGCAGCTGAAATTGTGGCAGTGCAGTTTTTCGGTGAATTCTTCCAACATGAAAAACTTCACGGTAGATTTCAACATGTATGATACGACAGCTTCCTTGTCAGCTGTGCTGGTTACTACAGGTTCTGCGCCGTGTCCCGTACTCTGAAACTCATAACTGAGTATGGCTTTGCGCCCAACTTAAGTCGAGCCTTAAGAATTTTGCTAACGCAGTCGCTGACAGTGGCAGGTGGAGAAAGAAATTTTTCGAAGCTTAAACTGATAAAGAGCGTGATGTCAACCATGGGCCGGGCACGACTGTGGGGGCTGGCATCGGCATCGACTGAACATGAACTTGCTGAATGTTTGGATTTCAACGAAGTCATACAGGAGCTCGCAAAATAAAAGTTTGAAATTTTAGTACGGGAAGGCAAAATCCCTGGATCCGGTCCTGGGAATGTTAACAGACTGAACAGGTAAAAGAGTTGCATTGTCCCATTCATAACTGGGCACAAAGTACACTCCACTGAACTGCACTGAGAGTGCAGTTTTCCCTCTACCTTCGTTGCACAGTCGGCTGCTGTTAGTGGCAAATTCCTGTGGTCAGGAGGACTGAGTTGCGAAAACCTGTTTTTTGTAGTGAAATACTAAGCCGAATCTCCTTGTGTATAAACTTAATGTGTATAAGCATACAATAGTTGTATGTGGGTTGCATCTAATTCTCCATGAGGCATTGTGTATGGTCCACCAGAATACTTGAACGTCGACAACCCTCTTAACAGGTACTCTTTACCAGTAGTATGGCAAATTTAGTTGCACACATCATTAAGCCATACAGTGCTTTTAGAAGGCTGTTGCAGCTATTTTCTCAGGATCTCCATATATCCTAGTATCTACTTTGTCATTCACATGGTACAAAGGACTTACCGTCTGCGAGCGAACCGCGCTCACAAACATAGAAAAGATGTTGCGTTGGGAGCAGGATATTTTAAGTTTCATTGGATACAGCTAACCTCAACTTAATAAGTCTGTAGCAGTTCAGTTAAAATTTATGCTACGAACTGACAGCGTCATGTTAGCGAAGTGGAATTTCCGAACAAATGTAATTAGATAATAGTCCTTGAGCGACACTCATGGAGACTGAAATATCTGAGATTGCTATTCGTTATCTCTGGCGCGGGGCACTTACAGTATGTTGCCGTGTCCGAAGTCGACCGCATTTCAGCAGACAGGTCGTCAGTCGGAGACAGCCCTCCGAATTGATTTGTGTAAACTGATAACCAGCTGCGAAATATCTATAGAGTGCTCTCGGCAATTGAAGGAAACACAATTTCAGTGAGCAATGCCGTGAAAATTTGGAGAGATTTATTGGCTGCCAGTCTGTTCCTCCACCCCCCCATCCTCTGCGTGCCTTATGATGGTGACTAACAGAATAATTCCACGACTTCCATGAGTGTTGGAATTCTGTGAACTGGGAGTGATGACGCGACTGCTTGGCCTTTCCGGAAATAATCTATTACGACTGAAAGCCTCACATACCTAACTAGACGAGTCATCGGTCAAACTTTCATTTCCAGCCAGTTGCATCCGAGAAACATTAAGTAAGTGTGCTGGACTTGAGTCTATATTGCTGACTGATAACTCTGTCGCGACGCTTTATGCACTAAGGCTTACCGGGAGAAGAGGTTCTACTACTAGGCTAGTAGTGTGACAGTAGTGAGCATTTCACACCAGTCGAAGCCAATGGGTGGTTAGTTGGTTGGTTCCACAGTTCGATCCTACTTTCTCGCTCTCGCGTTGCGACATAAATTCCAAGAAAATTTGCACCAAGTGAGGTGGTGGTGGTGGTGGTGGTGGTGGTGGTGGTGGTGGTGGTGCGATAGTTCAGTGGTGTTATAACGGACCTACACTTTCAGATAACTGAAATAATTGATGACATATGTTCCTAATTTCCCTGTTGTGTGGGGTGAAAAAGCGTCGGTCCCGAAGAACCAAACTAAATTTAAAAAAAGTAGAATCAGTTATAACCGAATTGTTATTGCGCGACTACTTCTACGCAATAACGAACAAAAGAATTTTGACAGATGATAAAAACTGTAGTTACTGAAATTTCACACAATGAAGTTAAATAATTTTTAGGTTGAAATGGTATTAGAAAACGATGGCCAGCTCACGGTGTGAACGAACAATATTGTATAGTTGTTAATCAATTTGGAATAGTGTTTACGTTATAAGTAATGCGAGACAATCCGTGGGGCAAATGGGGGGAGGGGGGGGGGGCGGCGGCACAATAACGCTGATTCGAGCTTAGATTCAAAATCACAGTTAGCAACATGAAATAAATCTAATCGTGAAATCAGTAAAACAAATTTTGCTAAGTATATGAACTTGACTGCTCAGTGTTGGGCACACGGTTTGCGCAATAAATAGCTTCGTGCAGCCTACCGTAATGCCTATTGTTACAATTTCTACTATTGTAATTGCCCTTAAATACCTCCTGTTAAGAAAAATGTGTTATTAGCGCATAACTTTCATTAAATTACTACTAACACGCTTCCGTATTTTGGAAATGAGAGCAGAAATTGTTGATACACAATGAAATTAAACATCCTGATCTATAATAATCTTTAAAAACTCAAATTACTTTTTCGTACTCACTGAATATTAATACTATTTTTAGTGAAGATTTCGGTGAGCAACGAAGTCCATTATCTTTAACTATCGGTCACAATTATTTTTTAAGTTTTGGTAACTTTCACTTTTTTACACAGATTATCAAAATTAAATTAGCCCAGCAATTTGGTTCTTTACATCAACAGCGACACTCGGTTTTAATTAATAATGACAGGATAGGACCCTACTTGGTCCTTCTTTTGGTTTAAGCAGTTATAACACGGCGTTAACGTTAAGTTCATAATTATTCGCAAGATGGAAAAACTACGCTGCCTAGCCTTGATAAACTTCTAAATATTAAAGTTGGTGTGGTCATGCTTGCTGAGTGGCTGCTGGTGCTGCGTAAGGTAATAATCTCTGACAATTCATAGCAACTATGGGACTTAACTTCTAAGGTCATCAGTGCCCTAGAACTTAGAACTACTTAAACCTAACTAACCTAAGTACATCACACACATCCATGCCCGAGGCAGGATTCGAACCTGCGATGTTAGCGGTCGCGCGGTTCCAGACTGTAGCGCCTAGAACCGCTCGGCCACCCCGTCCGGCTCATAGCAACAGGCTCTTCTTATCTGTACAGTTTTGTTTTTCTTCTGTCAAGAAAAAATGCATACCTCAGTAACTGGTGAGCCATTGGCCGCTGGAATTGTATCATGTGCCTCCGCGATGTTTTCAGATCGCAAGAAGTGACAGAGGGTAGTGAATAAGGAAACGAGGAATACTATAAAATCATGTGATTAAGAAGCAAGGCAGGAAAGTAAAGCAAGGCTATCTTCTCGCTGCCTAGTATGCTGGCGTATCTGTACGATCTGTTACTTACTTGTGTGAAATCTTATGGGACTTGACTGCTAAGCTTACACACTACTTAACCTAAATTATCCTAAGGACACACACACACACACACACACACACACACACACACACACACACACACACACACACACACACACACACATGCCCGAGGGAGGACGCGAACCTCAACTGGGACCAGCCGCACAGTCCATGACTGCAGCGCCGAAGACCGCTCGGCTAGTCCCGCGCGGCGATCTGTTACAAAAATTTAGAAAGGAATAATCTACACAGGTGTGATCCCGTTGTGCTCCTGGTAAAAAGCGTCCAAGATCTGAAGTATTAGAAGTCTCACTGTGATTACTTGGATATGGATGTAATAATGTAATAAGACACACTGTACTACATGCATGTGAACATCATATTTCCACTGCAAGCTAGAAACAGTCGAAAAGCAGTCACAAATAACAATGTTTTAATTGGTTCACCGTGATGAGAAAAAGCATTTTGTTGCATGCACATTAGCAGCATTAATAAACTAACTATGCAACAGGCTACACAAATGAAGAAAATGGTCGGTATTATTATGAAAGTAGGAATATCCTAAAAGAGTGTCATGATTGGATATATTTAATTTGTTGAAATTTACTGCTTACAAAGGTAGATCTAGATCTACTTTCATGACAATGTTTTTTCTACCTCCAGCTCACAAGGCATACATGGCTACCTTGTGCATTCCTGTCGCGCGCGTTATCCTCCGCTGCTGACAATACACTAACCATTGTGTTGTGCGACAGATAATTTGTTTATTTTTCTCGATAACAATTATTTTATTCGCGATCACACACAGTAGGTGAGTGACCAGTATCTGGCATGTGCCTATCATTCCTCCTGAAGGAACGCTCGTCATCATTTTAATACTGCTCAGATCAAGCGAAGGAATAAAATCCTTTGGTAAGTTTCCATTCCAGTCGCTCAGTGTTAAAAATACTATGGGTTACGAGGATTTCACCAAAATTCCAACAGAATTGGCAATCTATTTTTGTGAGTTGTTAACCCTTTCTCATTCGAAGAAGCATCACCGTTTGTGAGTAACGACCACATTTCTCTTGGTGACTGGTTTAATTGTACTTCCTTTGTCACAGTGTAATTTGCCAAATTCATCTCACAGCAGCTATTGCGACAGAATTCCGAAACGGAATGCCTCATTGAACAAGTAATTGGCAATCACAGAGCTCAATAGCTTACGAAAAACCTCATAGCGTCGGTTTGCAGTAACATAAAAGAAGAAATTTCATGTGTATTTTCATATTAGGAAGCTCTTGTTTCGCTAGCTGTCGATAACTCTTAAATTAGTCACTGGAGTGAAAGAAATAAAAAGGGAAGTATAAGTACTGATATATCGCCATAGATAAAGTTCCGTGTGTTTCAAATTGGCAAAACACTCTCCCCCTTGTGTGCTATCATTCGCCAAACTTTCCTTTCGATGTCTCGAGCGGTTTAGGAGATTGAGATTGGAAGTGAGCTCGCTACATAGGATCCATTTTTCTCGAGATCGTAGGCAGATAGACCTCGTCCCAAGTCTAAACAAAAATTCAACATGTCGGCTAAATTTCATACTGCGTCCTAGAAAACCAACTTTTGCATTGCCTGTACCACTCATAAAATATGGACAAATTGGTGGTGTGTACTATTAGTCAGGTTCAACGTCGGCACTCCTTTCACTCTGTGTAATGTAAATGTTGACCTAACAATGATCTATTTCTCTAGCAGTAAAATGATAACACAAATTTACATGTTTTGTAACTGGTTCACGAATTACACGGACAGGGGGACCGCGCCTACTCATCAGATTTCGTCCAAATTTTTGGTATATGCAGGGCTTGGCCAGAGAGCGACAGGAGTGGGAGCTCCAGAGGGCCCAACGTTTAGGGGGAAAAATTTTTTTTGAATCGGGTCGGTAGAGGCATCCGCCATTTGTGTAATTTTCATGCAGCGGTTGGCGCGGCGGAAGGACTGCAGAACGGTAATCCTAGTCCCTACGCGGGAACTTACTTTTATTTCCAATTTTTTGTGTTAGTCCTCGCTCAACTTCTTATTCCCCCCGGTCGTTGACTTCTTCGGACCAAATAAACTCATTGTATCACACAAGTGTATACTATATTAGTTACCAGGTCCAAAAAAATAGAAAAGCGGGACTCATTATATTTAGCCAGACATTCCGCCTTAAAAGACGGACTACATTTTAAATAGACACAGTTATTTGGATGTTTCTAATCGTTTAATAATAATCAGTTAGTCTTTTTTTTTTTTTTTTTGCAAGTTCGATCTTGAACGTCCTTAAGCTAAAGTCAGTAACAACCTGTTTCGGCAATTATGACGCTAAGTGCCCAGTCTTCTTTCTACGATAATCGTACGTTATAATCAATATTTCTCATTGAAACCCACTTTCACAGGAACGTTAATTTTCTGGGAAATCAATCGTGCAATTCTTTACAGGATAATTTAAAGTTATTCGACGACGACGACCACAACACGATTTTTGTGATCGTGTCTCGGTTTGTAATTTATTGCGTTCCGTTGTCCACTGAGCATTATGGCCTGGACTTGTAAAGCAATATATTGCCAATGACAGTATTACCGATTAAGTCTTGTGATGTGATTTGAAATATGTCCACTTTTCATATGAAAAAAACTTTTTAAAGGCAGTTTTCTTTCTTTTTCCTGCATGAATTTCATATAATTTTGCCTCGCATCAAAGAATTTACTGTCGTCAAACTTTATTTATTTCTTGATAAAAATCCATAGCGTCAGCTGGTTGTTTCCAAGTTGGAACATTAACTAATGTCGTATATTCAAAGTGCTAAATTCACATGCCAACGATTTTAAGCAGTCTTTAGCAATTACGTAAAGATTACTCGTGTTTGCTCTAAATTATTCCGTCTGATTTGGCTCGAGCGATGGGGACATTCTATTTAACTTTGCCTCGCATGACTATGACATTTTGTTATCCTCGTTCGGCGTGAAAAACGCGCAGGACACAAACATAAAAATAGCTTCAGTTTGTATATTTATATAGCCTAATTGTGTAATATATATATACTGACCGGCACGAAAAGCGCAACACTCAAGAAATGATGTTATCATTGTGTAATTATCTATTTAATCAAAGTGAAACACTTCAACCAATTTTTTGAGACAGGGCATGTTATTGGCATTGCTTTCCGAGCAAACAATGAAGTGTTTATTGTTTATTGCCCTAGTGTAATTGTTGTTTACTGCGCAACCTGGAAAACATCACTAAATGTGAGCACATAGTGTTTTCCTGCTCGTGTAGCGCTTATTGTTGTACCCTGAATTGTTCTCATTTCAATCACACGTGTTTTTAGGATATTTCTGTGGTTGTCGTAGGTAGTTTTCTGGTGTAAACATGCCGTTTAGGCCTGAACAGGCTGTGAAAGCTATGGAAGATGGCCGCAGCATGCATTACGTTACAGAAGTGTTGAGGACTACACGTTCCACGATTTCCAGAACCGTCCGTAGGTACTAGAGGTCCATGAAAAGCAACATCAGAGAAAGAGCCGCTTCGTAAAACTTAAAAGTTCCCCGCAACCGTCACACCACCGCTATTGAAGCACGGAATCGACTCCACGAGGTTCGAGGGATAAGTGTTAGTGAGAGAACCGTTCGAAGAAAACTGGAAGAAGCCAATCTTCAGTCCAGATGACCTGCTGCAGGTCCGGAAATCACCTGACAGCATTGCACAGATAGACTACGTTTCGCAAGGGAACATCTGGGCTGGACACCGTAACAGAATCAAGTGTAATTCACCGATGAGTCGCGATTCAGCGTCTGATCACCTGACGGAAGAGAGAGCGTCTGGTGAAGACTAGGGGCAAGATATTCACCTTGCACATTCTCATCCAGGACGCAGTTTCAGGGTGATTGCGTGATAGTGTGGACAGGAATCAATACAGCTGCAAGGACGGATTTGGTGTTTGTGGAGCATGGGAGCCTTTCCGCACATCGGTATGTGCGGCATGTGGAGCATGCTGTGCCTTTCGCTCCATTTACTGGTGATAATTTTACACAACTGCACGCCCACATATTCTTGGGTGAAACAGGGATTCATGCTATGGGTTGCTTGCTCTAAGCCCTGATTTGAATCCTATTCTGTACATTTGGGACAGGCTGGGGAGAAGAGCCCATCCGCACTATCCAGAGACCCTACAGGACCTACGGAACACCCTCCTAGAAGAAAGGAATATGCTTCATCAACAGGACATTACCGCGTTAACCAGGAGCATGTCTGGAACATTGAATGCCGTCATTATTGCAAAAGGTGACAATACGCGCTTTGGAAGATGCGAACAGAGGTCTCTGAGATCGTCTCAGAGGTCTGTGAAGTAAAGTGTGAAGTGTATAACATCAAAACAGACGTGCCTCACATTTATGAACTTACTCAAAATTTACGTGAAGTGTGCATCTCTGGCTAAATTTGTTTGTAATAGTCTTTCTTTTTTCATTTTGGACTGTTAGCTGGGACCGTACCAAAATATGTCATAAGATAGTGGATAAGTGTCATAAATTTGTTTTTATAGAAAACATTTCTTCTCTCTCGCTTACGTCATCAGTTTGGAAAGGATCTTACAATCAGACATGCCGAAAACAACCCTGAATTTCTTTTTGCGCTGCCAAAATTTCAGCTGGTAAAAAGCACTGCAGTTATTTTTAAAAATATGAAGTTATTTATTTTTGCCGCACAAAAAGCCACTTATAAAAGCTGTTTTACAGCCCTTCCTGACAGTGCGCGATTGGGCGAATAAACAGACGTACCGCCAAGTCCAGAATGGACACACGCGAATTTATAGCACCTAAGCGACACCAATAATGTCGCAGATTTTTTTAAAAAAACTTTCAGTTCATATCGACAGCTAAACTGTTGTAGATATAATTGTAACATAAGGGACTAGTACAAGAAACAAAAATCAAGGCAATGTTTTAAAGTTACATTGCGGTCAACTGCTATCAATCGGTACTTTAATTTCTAGACATGAAATATTTTATAATAGTTCCTGTAGCACATTTATCGTGACTATTTTTGAATGTGTACTTTACTGATAATGAAACAGTTCCTTGTTTATTCGTTCTGGTCGTAACGAAAATGCGAAGTGTGTATTGCATGACGAAAAAAACCATTTTCCTTACATCAGGCACACTTGATAAAAGAAACATTAAGGCATTCGGGCACTTCCCTGCAATCATTAGTTTTGTTGGGTTGGAGGAAGAAATGGTGGTCGTCGCCGTTCATCATATAGTTCTGTGTACCAGACATACTTTATCAAATTCGTGAAACACGGTGATGCAAACTGACAATGAACAAATGGCTGACTGTTAACAATACTTTAGAAAATTATATTGTGTAATAATTTTCTAAATAATGCCATACACTGTGGAAACATTTCATTATTGAGAGATTGTGTCTCGCTCTTCGTTCAGCATGGAATCCGAATTATACTAAGTCTTTTTGTGGTCCTTCTAAAGACAGAGATGTTATGTCCAGGCCAAGAGTCCAACAAAAGCAATGAATTTATTTCTACAATCGGTAAGAAGACGTTTTGGTTGCAATATTGAAAATTATTCTCTTTCATTTTGCAGATTTTGCTACAGTGATTAAGATTTTTGACCTGGTTGCCTTTATGCACAACATTTTATGGGCTAATAGGAAACTTTGCCTTCACATCAGATAGGAACTTCCTCTATAATATTATAATCTAGTAATGATACATCTACACGTTTACTTGAAGTAAACGTATTTTGCGACTTCCTTCCTCGTGTAATTTCCTGATTATGTGTAACCGGAGGGCACAGTCTCATAGATCACCCTCTGTAACAGTGCATTGACTCTCATGAGCAGTTCTAAATATTTGTAATAGTTTCTCTTCAACACTTTTGCGAGTTTAATTTTGGCGCATATTTCGTATTTCCTGTAAATCTTTCTTATACAGTTCATGTTCAGATTTTGTGAAACACAAATGGCTTTGCACACTGCTTATCTTCAGTCTATCCATCTCTGCTTAGTTTCACCAAAAAGTTTACGGCCTTTTCTTTGTCACTAAGGCTATTACTGCATATGTTTTCTTTGGACTTGGAAGGTACTGTATTTTTTGTTCCAATCGTTGTTCGAACCATAGTTAACACAATCGTCAGTTACTTCCTGTTTGTTCTATGTTTCAATAGTTTCTAACGAAATGTCGACATCATTTGAATGAATGTGTAAGAAAATGACTAATAAATAACACACATGTAGGTCTTCAGGAGAAAAAAGTGATTTCGATTGCATTCCGTATTCTTCATATTATCTTGGCAAGGTTTAAAACGTTATTGAATTCCACGTCACTAAAAAAACTGCAACCTGCACGTCAACAGATCCTATTGGTAAGCACGTACGAAGAAAAGTTAGCCATAGATCTGAAACTAAGTCTTAGTGATACTGCAAAGAGACTGCTAATTATTAAGGATATTAAGTGAGTTGCGAGTTCTTGTAAATAGTAACTTGAACAATTGTGGCAGAGTAAACTATCAACGAAAATTGAAATTTGCTTCACAAATTACTATCGCGTCGTGCCGTGCTGTGTGTTTATCGATGTACCTACAACAAAGGATATGCGCCTGCCGTGTTGAGCATGCGCTGTCTTCAACCACTGTAGGGGTGTACATTTCTCCAGCCGCCTGGCGTTGTAAGGATTTAGCAATTGCCAGCATTTTTTAAAAGTACTTGCAGTGTGTCTTAGCAGCTACATTTGTGACAGTCTTTCTATCGGTGTACTCTTCGTGTATAAAAAGCTTAAGGGCAAGTTTGGACATGTCGGATTGAACTGTTCCCTTCTTAGTTGTGCGTTCTCTGCTTCATCACTAGAAAGCCTAACAAAAAATGACCATATCGGACTTGTATATACATCACTGGACATGGCCGTTAGAAACTGGACGCCAGGCAACACAAACACCGATGAAATTTCCACTGCTTTCTCGTGTATTTGATCTCCAATTTGAACGTGTTCATCAGTTATTACCGCGACGCTTTCTGATGTGATCAGGTCGTTTTCGGCCAAACTGTGTAAGCTAGAGTACAGCGTCGTTTTTCAACCGTTACTTCGGCCCTTCGCTGTGGGTGCTATTACAGTCTGGCCCCTGTTCTTATTCTACAGGTATTACAGGTTCATCAATATTTTTCGCTTGTATTATCACATTTCGGTCGACCCGATATTTATCACAATATTATCACTGGGTTCTTCCAATAATCTCGAAAAAAATTCACGTTAGTTGGCCGAGAACTAAGAGGCGAATGAGCCCCGTAGCAGTAGCCTCTAACGGCCGATGGGTCGATTTAACCTGCACCGGGAACCCATTCTTCGCGTACAGGTGCCAGAGGCTGCCCGAAGGTCAAAATGAAACAAAGTACTGTACGCTTTAATTACAGTCCCTTCTTGCAAAGTTGTTTGCAGAGTCCTCGTGGACGCTGTTAAGTGTAATACTTCCTTGGAAATTTTTTGCAATCCCAAATTTCACTTTGGCTATCCTTTTCGTGCCTTTTATGAAAATATTAATAAAGTAAATATGCCGAGCGTTGTTTGTTTATTGGCTGTGCAATTAACGTAAAAGTTGAAAATTAAAGGAAGGTAAAGACTTTCCGCATAGGTGCTCGACTCGAAGACCTCAAGATTACCGTTCTGTACTCTTCCCGCTACTCCAACCGCTGCCTGGAAACTACGCTAAGATAAATTTCTCGGTCCACGCACTAGCCGGGCCAAAAATGCTATTGCTTCCAAACACTTGACTGTCTGGAGCTCCTACGTGTGCCGCTTTCATCTCTGGCCGAGCCCTGCGTGTAGCTTAAATTTGGACGAAATCGGCGATGACGAGTAGGCCCGCTCGCCTTGTGAGTGGCCGAAAGTGATGATAGTGCTGGATAATGTAGTCGCCAGCTTCCGGCGGCGATCTCACTCGTAATAGATTGTCGATCGCCCAGTGTGGCGATGTCAAACATGCCTGTGGGAACAGTGTCTGCGACATTGAATATTCTTCCTGGACCTTGTTGACTTGAGGAAGCTCATTTCTTGTGTAATCTCACGCCCATGCGTCTTACCCTGATTACCATCCCAATTTGCGTTGGTTACGTCCAGACGCGTCGCGACATTCACCACACACCTGACCGCTCGAATATCGTGTGCCCACTCGTGGCATACACTGCACCTAACCATAACACTCGGCACGTCTGCAAAGGTATGGGAGGGGAGGGGAGTAACCCTTCCCTTGCATATGGCCACTCTGTTTATAAAAAAATTACATTGTACGGTCACGGACGAAATCGTCCGGCATAGCAACATCCGATCATAGGTGAACTCCTTATTACGCCAACTGTTCCTGGGCAGCCGTTCAGGTTAGCACCACCAGATTAACTGCTACAGTTTTTAAAGCGAAATCGAAAGAAAAAGGTTAACCTGTTCAGCAGGCGTAGAGTAAACTGTCTCCATTGTTGTATCGTGGAACTAACCAAACGAGAAGGCAATGATGTTCTTGCTATTAGGTCGACATTATTTTTCGTGACTCGTTTTCGGAGCTCTAGCCTACAAACACGGACAGGACTGTCGCAACTATTATGATGCCCGTTCGCCCTATGCCATTGCCCCCCTCCCCCCCCCCCCCCCCCCCCGCCCACCTTCCTCAACTTCTCACTATCCATTCGTCTTAGTATATAATAGAATATGCACATACAAAGTGCGATGAAGCTGAGTCCTCACGATGCTTTTTTTTCTGTTCGACTTGGCGTATGTATTTGTCACTGACAACAACATTTAAGAGGTATGCGCACGTAAAAGTGCAGAATTTTCCATCCTTAGTACAAATTTTTAGTGCTGCTTGGCCGGAGACAGCCACACGTTACCAGACACGTGTACTAAGATATCATGTATTTCATTGAGTTTCACTGACCGTGATGTCTACTGTAAATAAAAAAGTTGTTTCATAAACGACTAAAAGCTTGTTGTAGTGACAACACAGGAGGTCACGGAACATGAGGATAGCATTGCAACTGGATTCAGGACTTCAGTCCATCGAAATCAACAGGGCAAAATTGTCAGAAAAGTAATTTACGGTATATCACAAGGAGCTGCTAAGGACCGTTTCTGTTACACAATGTGTATAAATAATACGGTGGATAATGTAGAATGCACTGCGAGACTGCCCCCCCCCCCCCCTCCTGTCGCTGACGTAAGAACAGTCTCACCTTCGTTTCTTCGCTCCCTTTCTCCTCTCGTTCCTTCGCTTCGGCCTTTGAGGTTCCTCTTTTTTTTCTTCTTCCTCCCTGTGGTCCTTCGCCATGGTAAATCTGTTTTATTATTCAGAAAGGTGTTGATGCAGTTGCCGGCCCTGTAAAATCCTGCTCTCGTTCACGGAATGGCATTTTGCTTATAGAGAATACTTCTGATTCTAAAGTAAAACCACTGCTTGCTGCTTCACTTCTCTACGGCTACCCTGTTCGTGTCAAGGTCCTTCCCGTGGTGTAATTTACACAAGGCTGCTCGATGGTCTAACCGAGGTCGAAATCCAATCTTATCTCTCTGATGAGGGTGTCATTGCCGTCCATCTTGTGATAAAAAAAGATAGATCACTCCTTAGTGCCCACCCACACTCTTTTTCTCACCTTTGAGGGAGTGGTAATTCCGTTCAAGATCAAAGCAGGCAATGAAATTATCAGTCCGGCCGTACGTTCTTAGCCCGATGCGATGGTACGAGTGTCATAGTTTCAACCACACTAGAACGTCTTGTCGGCACCCGACCAAATGTGTAACCTGTAGTGGGATGCGCACGAGGGCGATTGTCCGCCTCCTTCTCCCCACTGTATCAACTGCAATGGTGGCCATGCCGCCTCCTCTCGGAATTGTCCCGTGTATCTTGATGAGCAGGCTGTCCAGGAGATCTGAGTAAAGGAAGAAGCACCATACCCACTCGCTCGCAAGTTACTTGCTAGTCACAAACCTTGCTGTCTGCCGTCTGACACCTATAGTTCTGTTCTTGTTACCCCTTGCTCCATGGAGGACATGGCCGCGCAGACGTGCGACCTCCAATTCAGTTCTGAGTTTGTGAAATGGCCCAATGTCAAGGTAGAATTCTCTCCCCCCCCCCCCAGTCAAGTTGTGCAACAAGCCGTCAAACTCTCGCCTGAAGGGGCGAAGCCACCAACTACACAACCGGTAGCCCGGAAAGGACAGAAGGAGTACTCCCGTGAAGACTTCCTCTGTGCCTCCAGCCAAGCAACACCAGAGTCTTCCCCTAACGGGAAAGGCTCGAAGAAGGCCACCAAAGGCAAATGGTCTTCTACTTCGCCAACTCGAAAATCCTCTTCGACGGTGTCGCCACGTGATACCGTTTCCGGCCGGACTCCTTGTCGCCGGTGCGCACCACAAACTGTTTTTCAGGGTTGGACTCGACAGACCGTCTGCACAAGCAAGCTGCTGTTCCTATGGACCCCATGGAGCAGGATCCTCCTCCTCCTGTGCCCTGTAGCAACGACTCCTCACAGGCTGTCACTTGAAAGCACCTGAGGTGACATCCTTACATCTCTTCCTTATCATGATTCTCCTCTGATGGAACGTTCGCGGCCTTTGAGCCCACAAAGAGGATTTACAGCTGCTTTTAGCATCGCAGCGTCCCCTTGTACTCAGCCTTCAGGAAGCGAAATTGCGGCCTCACGACAGCTTTGAGCTTTCACATTTCTTACCGATCCGTTTTGACCTTCCCGCTGACTTCAGCATTCCATCTCATGGGGGTGTTACGCTGCTCATACGGGATGACATTTATAGTCAACCTATCTCCCTGACTACCCATCTTCAAGCTGCTGCAGCTCGCCTTTTCCTTCCCCACCAGCTTTTTGGGCAACTGCCTCCCCGATGTTCGCTACTCGTTGACTTTAATGGTCATCATCCCGTTTGGGGTTCTCCCAGGACATGTCAGAGAGGTGCCCTCTTGGCTGATCTTCTTTACCAACTTCACCTCTTCTGCCTTCACGCTGGAGCACCCACTTTCCTTTCAGACTCCTTGCGTACCTATTCCCATTTGGACCTCTCCTTGTGCACTGCCCAGCTTGTCCATCGTCTTGAGTGGTCCGTTATTTCTGACACCTACTCGAGTGACCATTTCCCATGTGCTATCCATTTGCGTCCTACCCCATTCGCGTGCATGCCCAAATGGCAGCTTTGCTCCTCCCAGGCGACCTTCTAAGAACAAGGTTTCCCCAGTTTTGATGACCAGGTGGAATATCTCACAAACGTTATCCTTACTGCTGCAGAACGTTCCATTCCTCGCACTTCGTCTTTACCACGTCGTGTCCCAGTCCCTTGGTGGATTGAGGCATGCCGCGATGCAATTCGTGCACGGGGACGTGCTCTCCGCGTTTTTTAACTGCCATCCTACGATGGCAAACTGCGTTCATTATAAACAGATGCGTGCAAAGTGTCGTCGCGTTCTTCGGGATAGCAAAAGAGCTAGCTGGATGTAATTCACTAGTTCTTTTTAACAGTTCTACCCCTTCTTCTGTCGTGTGGGCCAACCTCCGACTGCTCTCTGGGACCAAGATCCATTCCCCAATTTTCAGCCTTACACTAGCAGACAATGTCACCGTGGACCCTTTCGCTATCTCCAACACTTGGGCCGCCATTTTGCGGCAATTTCGAGCTCTTCCCACTATCACCCTCCCATCCTCCATCGGAAACGAGCGGAGGCGGCTTGGGCGATACCCTTCTCTTCTCAGAATCTTAAGTGCTACAATGCCGCCGTTACTACGAGGGAGCTAGATCATGCTCTCGGTTCATCCCGATCCTCCGCCCCAGGGCCAGACGCCATCCACATTCAGATGTTGCACCACCTCTCTCTTGCGGGCAAGCACCTTCTGCTTAACACCTACAGCCGCATCTGGGCAGAAGGCACATTTCCCGGACGCTGGTGTGAAGCCACTGTCATACACATACCTAAACCCGGTAAGGACATAAACCTTCCATCTAGCTACCGCCCAATCTCTATTACCAGGTGCATTTGCAAGATGATGGAAAGTATGATTGATGCCCAGCTGATACGGTAGCTCGAATCTCGCAATTTACTGACGATTGCACTGTGTGGATTTCGAGCGCGGCGTTCTGCTGTTGACCATCTCGTTACTTTGTGCACCCATGTCATGAATTGTTTTCTGTGGAAATCCCAGACTGTGGCCATATTTTTCGAATTGGAGACTGCCTATGACACCTACTGAAGAAGTGGTATTCTCCGTACTCTTAACACGTGGGGTTTCCGTGGGCGCCTGCCCTGTTTCCTTCAGTCATATTTAAAAATACAGTTTTCAAGGTATGTGTGGGTTCAGCCTTGTCGGACACGTTTATTCAGGAAGACGTTGTGCCTCAAGGTTCTGTCCTGAGCGTCGCCCTCTTTGTTATCGCCACTAACCCTATAATGGCCTCCCGCTGGGCATCTCCAGCTCCCTTTTTGTTGACGATTTTGCCATCTATTGCAGTTCTCCACGGACCTGTCTCATTGAACGACGTCTTCAGCGCTGTCTCGATCGTCTTTACTAGTGGAGATTTGATAGTGGCTTTTGTTTTTCCACTGACAGAATTGTTTGTATGAATTTTTGGCGGCGCGGTTGGTTTCTCCTACAAACTTTACGTCTTGGGCCTGTGATTCTTCTGTTCGTTGAAACTACAAAATTCCTGGGGCTTATGCTCGATAGGAAACTCTCTTGGTCCTCCCGTGTGTCTTGGCTGGCAGCTCGATTTACGTGGTTCCTCGATGTCGTACGTGTCCTCAATGGTACTTCCTGGGGTGCCAATCGAACCACCCTCCTCAGTTTTTACCGATCCCTTGTTCGTTCGAAACTCGACTATGGTTGCTTTGTGTATGTGTCTGCACGTCCATCCCTCTTAACGCCATCTCAACACTATCCACCATCGTGGCATCCGTTTGGCCACGGGTGCCTTTTACACTAGCGCTGTTGAGTGTCTGTATGGTAAAGCTGCCGAACTACCACTGTCCTATCGCTGCGACTTTCTCCTCAGCAGGTATGCAGGCCGTTTGTCTGCCATGCGTGGCCACCCGTCCTATGCCTCCTCCTTCGATGATTCCTTTGATCGCCAGTATGGGGCGCGTCCCACTTCTGTTACCTCCTGGAGTCCGTTTTCGGCACTTGCTACGGCGGCTTAACTTCACAGTATCTACACCTATCCCGGTGGGTGTGAACCCTTCGCTACCTTGGCTTCATAAAGCGGCACATGTTAACCTTGGCCTTCATTCGCTTCCTAAGGACACTACTCCAGCCTCGGTCCTTCACCTTCAGTTTCACGACCTTCGCATGGAACTTCGCGATAGTACATTTGTACACACTGATGACTCTGACTGACCGTGGGGTCGGGTGTGCCTTTGTCATTGGCATCCGTGTCTTTCGAGATCGGCTTCTGGCATACTGCTCAGTATTTCCAGCCGAGCTACATCTGGCTACACAGACTTTTCAGTTGTGTCCTCTGTTCACTTACTCAGCGCCCTTCAAAGTCTATGTGAGCTGTACACCGCCCATCCCTTAGTGCAGCGGGCCCAAGAATACTACGACTTGCTCACTCTTGGTGGAGCCAGTGTGACGTTTCTGTGGGTTGCTGGTCATGTCTGTCTGCCAGGAAAAGAGGCTGCTGACGCTGCTGCCAAAGCTGCAGACCTCGTACCTCAGCCCACGAGTGCCTGTATTCCCTCCGATGGTCTGTGTCACTGTCTGTCAGCGGTGGTGACCCTTTGGCATTGCCAATGATCCTCCCTTCATGGGATAAGCTCCGACTAATTAAGCCTGCCGCCAGCAGGAGGTAATTTTAAGTAGGTTGTGTAGTGGGCACTGCCTTTTCAGCCATCGTCTTTTGTAACTGATCCTACACCACCACTTTGTACACACTGCGCCCGAGTTTTAAGTGTCCACCACTTCCTGATGGAATGCCCATTTTTTAGCCATTTACATTCCCGCTTGGGTTTGCCGTCTGTTGTCGGCCGTTTCAGCAAACGACACGCGGGCTGTTGACCGCGTTTTCCTTTCATTCGCCGAAGAAATATGGCGAAGGTCATTTAGTTTTGGACCACCATTTCTGTGTAGTGCCTTTTTTAGCCCTTTTTCCATGTGCCTGTTTCTAGCTGTCTTCCATTACGTCAATTGGAACTGCGCATAGTCGTTTTTTAACTCCTGTCTTCGTGTTCTATAGTTTTGACTTGGGCGCGTATGACTTCAGTATTATCTGCGCCCGAAAACAAAACAAAAACAAAACCGTGACACTGCTCGCGGATGATGATGATGATGTGTGTATGAAAGTCGCAAAATAGGACAATTGAAGCGTAATGTTTAATTCTGTGACCGTTGCACAAAGTAAATGTTTAGTGGAGCACTCGCCTCCTTGCAGAGCGGAGCCAGCAGTAGCAGCATCATCATATCGGATCATCATATCGGTTGTACTCAGTTTGTATATGTCGTTTAGTTTTGCGTTATTCTAATTTACTTCTGAGTAGAAGTAAACGCTATCAGATTGTTGAGCTGTTTTTAGTAGTGCGATTTATTTTTGTCGAGTTTGCGTAAATTTCGATTTTTTTGCGTCGAATGAGTTAAATTTCCTGGTTTAGGGTTACATTACCTTTGGTGCAGGCAGTAACTTATTAGACAGACGGGGACTGCGCCTAATGTTTACGGATGCAGCGGGAATTGGTCACAGCCGTAAACAGCTGGAAGCTGTGTTGGCCACGTTAGACAGGTGTTAGTCTGCTGCCCTGGGCTGTAGTGGCGTTAAGGCATTTTAGACAGTGTTCTGCCACCTCTGGATCCGCTGTGTCTTCAGATTCGCACGTCCCGGCCCGTCGACACTCACGTGACGCTGTTGGACGTACAGTGGCGAGGTCGCGAAACTGTGAGCGGAAGGCAAAAGTGGGTACCGGCCGCATAGCTGTCTCCATACGCCCCCCCAAAAAAAGGTAGAGGTATTGCCTGCTGCTGTTAGCACGCTTGAACAAGCGCGGAACGCCTCGCCTATGGGGACTGTGGCCGATCGCCCTGAGAGGTCCGGACAAGTGCTTATCACTGGGAGCTCCAGTGTTAAATGGGTTATGGAGCTTCTCAGGAAAATAGCGGCCAGCTCGGAAAAGGCCAGAATCATCTCTGCTTGCTGCGAGGGTCTCGCGCGAGATGAGGAGCTGGCAGCGACTGAGCTCACTGGGTGCCCCTGGCTGCAAATCGTGGCTCGTGCAGGCACGATTGACGCCTGCCGCTTGGGTTCAGAGGCCATCCTCTGTTCCTACAGGTGGTTGTATCATTTGCTGAAAACAGCTAGCCTTGCTTTCGGGATGGAAGCAGAGCTAGTTTGCGCGGCATCGTTCCCGGAACAGATCGTGGACCTTTCGTTTGCAGCGGAGTGGAAAGTCTAAATCATTGGCTCAGGTGGTATCGGTCAGGCGTGCCCTACATGCAGGAAGCAACTGCCAGGGTAGCAGAGTACGTGTGGTGTGCACATATTAGTTTTTCGTGCTAGAGAAAATTCCTTCGCAGACTCACAGAAAACGTTCAGAGTGGAGACAGAATAGCATTGCCCGTAGCAGATCGGGGAAAGCAAATGTTAATGTGGTATTAGTTAAACTACTGGAGCGTCTATGGAAAGGTCCCAGAACTAATCTCTCTTACAAGCAGTAACAGTGCTCACATTATGAGAGGGACAGAAAGGTGGCTGAAACCAGAAGTAAATAGCAATGAAATTCTACATTCCGAGTGGAATGTATATCGTAAAGATAGATTGAATACTCGTGATGGAGGCGTGTTTGTAGTCATAAGAATACGATAATATGTAGTAAGATTAGTACAATATCCGAATGCGAAATAATCTGAGCGAAGACAAGTGTTAAAAGTGGCTCAAACATGGGCACCGGATGCTTCTGTAGGCCCTCTGCCTCAGCAACAGTAGCTGCGGAACCGTTGAGGGGGAACTTCGAGAATGTTTCGCTCGCATATCTTAGTCATGTTATATTTAAAGGTGGAGATTTTAACCTACCAGCTACAGACTAAGAAAGTCAAGTGATTAGGACGGGTGGTAGGGACAGAGAATTATATGAAATTGTTCTAAGTGCCTTATCCGAAAATAACTTGAGTTAATCAGAGAACCGACTCGTAAAGATAACATGATTAGAACTGGTAATTACAGACACAAACTTTCCGACAGGGCGTTGCTCACAAGGCCGTAACAACCTAACTGAATACGGCTGTAAATATGAATACAAAGAAAGAAAGAAAGATCTTCAAAATATCCACGGGTGTACTGCCGGTCTACAGTGTCCAACGGGCACAATATTTCGGAGATCATACATGTCGCCATCATCAGATGAACTGCTTAGCAAGAGCGACAGGAAGAAAATTTCACATTACCTGTAAAAATTTCATCTCCAGCACGAATAACGTTGATTATCAATCGATAAATTTCAAGAGCATTGTAGAATAAGCTTGAAACTGCTCTGTGCCGAAAAAAGTTAAGGGCTGTTTGACCCGCCGTGGCTAGGCAGCCATGTTAGATAATTGCTACGAAACCAAAGAGAGCTTCACTGCAAATTTCAACTTAGCGAAGTTCTCACAAACAAACAAAAGTTAGACGAAGCCAACATTAGTATAAGAATAGAAAAAAAATGGTTCAAATGGCTCTGAGCACTATGGGACTTAACATCTGAGGTCATCAGTCCCCTAGACTTAGAACTACTGAAACCTAACTAACTTAAGGACATCACACACATCCATGCCCGAGGCAGGATTCGAACCTGCGACCGTAGCGGTCGCGCGGTTCCAGACTGTAGCGCCTAGAACCGCTCGGCCAATCCGGCCGGCCCAATGGAACAGTTCGGTGAAATACCGGGGGCGGTTAATCAGTTGGAGTTGTAGAACGTTGAATATGAGAATTTAATAGCTGTCAGAGTGGTTGAAGTTTTGGTGTTCAGCTGATTTGAGTTTCGTATGTATTGTGGAGACGTTCGTGGACAAGAGTGTAGAAAGGGACTGGGTGGTATGATTATTATTTATCATCATCTGTTGGTGTGTTACTCCATTACTTATCTATTAGTGTAAACAGTGAATGGTTTGGCACGCGTTCTTGATCATTCAACATGGTTTTCTTTTCTGCTGTTGTTTTCTGTATATGGTAACTTTCTTGCAGGGTTAAGAGGTGGTTTTTATTGTTCATCCCAATTATTTTTATGTCCTCTTCTCTAGTGATTGGTTTGGGGTTGTGTTCTGCAAATGTGGAATGGTTTGTCCCATACTTCCAGGCTCTCGTGTGTTCTTTGTATCTAACATCAAATATTACTGAGCGAGGTTAGCACATTGGACTCACATTCTATTGTTAAGTGAAATGGAACGCAAACACCGTCGCTTGGCGAATTCTAAAGCCACATACAAAATTCTTATTCCTAAAATAAGGCTAGACAGCACGGGGCTGATACAGCAAAAATTTCTAACATCGCGCCGCAGGTCTCGCTTTCTTAACCCAATTATCTCAGGAACAGATACTCCTGCCTTACTGTGGAGTCAGAACGGTAAAAATAGGACAGCACGCGCAGCCTGTGGAGAGACCAAAACAGCAACGCGAAGAGATGGAAATCAACAAATAACACAATTTCTTAAAACTCATAACCTGTCAGGACGAAGGATTGAGCTAAACGAACATGGAACCTACTTTTATTGAAAGTTGCTTGCTCATTTTGAAATGCAGAGATAACAAGATTTGAAACTTGTGCAGCAGAACACATTTACATGACTGTCTTAGCACTCTAGAAGCCAGTCCACAGGATCATAGCAGCGAGCTCCTTTGCGGCTAGTTCGGACTTCTCCGTCACGACCTCAAGGTGATAAGACACCCGTCAGTTTGTCTCGGACCACAGTCCTTTATTTCTGTAACAAATGCAGCGAAGATCATTTCGTGCAGTTAATATGTAGAGAAGCAAACTGGGCTTGACAGAACAGATAATACCAGACGGATCGTTTGTTAAAGTGGACGCAGAATTGGAGTACCTAACCACCAATGATTCTGTCAAGCACTCGCTGAAAAAGATAGCGTGCAATCGAGGTAAGACCTTGTGCCTTAAGTGAAAGACGTAATCCTCCACAAACTGTATCTCTGTAATGGAGGAAATCTCCAGACACGCTATAAAGGAGGGTTAATCATCGCTTGCAGTGCAGTTAAAAAGTTACTGCGCTAAGACCGTAAACGTATCTTGGATGTCGCGTCCGCACCGTAGATTTTTCATTAAAACATCGGCATAAAGTTATAACAAATGTTGCGTGTCAGTACGTAATATAATTCAGTCTCTTCAAGACAGTGGTTGCATATAGTACCATAATGGCTACAGAATAGAGAAAACACAAGTTTGGACTACCGCTGGCGGCGCGGGGTTAGCCGAGCGGTCTCAGGCGCTGCAGTCATGGACAGTGCGGCTAGTCCTGGCGGAGGTTCGAGTCCTCCCTCGGGCATGGGTATGTGTGTTTGTCCTTAGAATAATTTAGGTTAAGTAGTGTGTAAGCGTAGGGACTCATGACCTTAGCAGTTAAGTCCCATAAGATTTCACACGCATTTGAACAATTTTTACTATCGGTGGCCGCTGTATGTGCGATGGGCCAGCTGCATAGGTCACTCTCTGCCGATTTTTCATTTCCTTTTCGACGCAGCCGTAGCTCTTACATTCGCTCAGCAGTGGACGTTTTAGGCTTTCTCGTTTCCTTTCAACGCAGGCGTTCATCTGACTTGCGTTTTCTATAATTCTGAGCATATTTACGACTCCTATTAGAGAGCTTTCATTATTTTGCAATTTTCCATTTAATACAGATTTTCGTGTTCACGTCTATTCCGGCGAATGTGTGTGTCTCACTTTGGGTCCTAGTAGTGGTGCAAAAGCTCGTCGCAATGACACACGAAGCAACATACTAGTAACTAAATGCATTTCCACGCTACAGCAATTAATAACTATATAAAGCACAGTCGCATACGCCTACACTGGTATGATGACGTCACATGCAGACAAATACAGTGCGACAAACACGTACAGGCTTGATCTGTCCGTTGTGAGCTTCAACCGTTTTTGAAGCATTAGTAGTCTCGTAGTTACGAGCGATTAAAACCTGACTGTATTTTGTTGTTTTCTGACACCGGAAAGTTAGACATGAACGTCTTTACGCAAAAAAAAAATAAAAAACCGCACAAGTACATTGGAGCCTCCACACTGTGGAAACACTTTAGTTCACGCTAAACATAGTGTGGCATAGGCCGTAGCAAAGTCGCTACCAGCTGCTCCGGCGCTGAAAGGGCAGAATGGTTTTGGCAACAATTTCTTTTTATACGGGCTGTAATTACGACATAGGCTACTGCGACTACTCCTTAAACTCTCGTAAACGACAGAACAACTCAGTGCGGAAAGATGTCGTCGGTTTAATATCGATGATGACGAAGTGAGGTGGCGCAGTGTTTAGCTCACTGGACTCGCATTAGGGAGGACGACCGTTCAAACCCGCGTCCGGCCATCCAGATTTAGGTTTTTCGTCATTTCCATAAATCTCTGGTTCCTTTGAAAGGGCAAGGCTGATTTCCTTCCCCAACCTTGACACAATCAGAGCTTGTGCTACACCTGTAATGACCTCAATGTCGACGGGGCGTCAAACCCAATCTTCCTTCCTTCCTTCCTTCGGTTGTTAACGACCCAGTGGTGGAACGCGGCGCTCTTCGTTGGATCGTCTTCTCTCTGGTTCCTCTTTAGTGATTTATCGCCAATAGTGTTGTCGAACAAAGATGGATGTCTTCGCATGATTATGTTCAGTAAGTTACATTTTTTTTTTTTTTCATAGTCGGCTGCTACGCATTTTAAATGCAGTCCTCTTGTTTTTAGTCACAATCCTCAATGATCGTCTATCACGATCAGTCAACACAAACTTTTCTCTGCGTTGTGAATTAGCGGACATTATTCCGCCTCCTCTGTATGCGGTACACACTGTGGTAAGTCATGAGATAGCCATATGCACACACACAGATGGCGGTAGTGTCGCGTGCATAAGGTATAAAAGGCCAGTGCATTGGTGGAGTTTGCATTTGTACCCGGGTGATTCATGTGAAACTGTTTCCGACGTGGTTATGGCCGCATGACTGGAATTAAGACTTTGAACGCGGAATGGTAGTTGGAGCTAGACGCATGGGACGTATTTCGGAAATCGCTATGGAATCCAGTATTCTGCGATCCACAGTGTCAAGAGGGTGCCGAGAATATCACATTTCAGTCTTTACCTCTCACCATGGACAACGTAGTGCCCAAAGGCACTCACTTCACGACTGACAGCTGCGGCGTTAGGGTAGATTTAGTTCTATCAGACAAACAACACTGTCTGAAATAACCTCAGAAATCAATGTACGACGAACGTATCCGTTAGAACAGTATAGGGAAATTTGTCTTTAATGGGCTAAGGCAGCCAACGATCGACGCGAGTGCCCTTGCTAACAATACGACATCGCCTGCAGCGCCTCCCATGTCGGTTGTACCATAGAGGACTGGAAAACCGTGGCGTGGTCAGATGAGTCCAGATTTCAGTTGGTAAGAGCTGATAGTAGGGTTAAAGTGTGGCGCAGACCCCATGAAGTAGAGTACCTAGGTTGTCAACAAGGCACTGTGTAAGGTTTGTGTTCGGCTACTTGGTGACCATTTGGAGCCATTCATGGACTTCATGTTCCCAAACATTTCACCAAGGTACAATTGTTCGCGGGTGGTTTGAAGACCATTCTAGTCAGTCTGAGCGAATGGTTTGGCCACCCAGATCGCCCGACATGAACCTCATCTAAAATGTATAGGACATAGTCGAAAGGTGTGTTCGTGCACCGGCAACACTTCCACAATTATGGATGGCAAAGAGGCAGCATGACTGCAGGGGACTTCCAACGACTCGAGTCCATACCGCGTCGAGTTGCTCCACTACGCCGGGCAGAGAGAGATCCGAAACGATACCTAGAGATATCCTACGACTTTTGTCACCTCAGTGCAAATCTTCGATACGATGCCTCTTGAAACGTCACACTTCGGCTCCCTTGTTTATGGAAGCACCGACAATTTGCCCACACTCGAATCCCTTTCGCGCCGACATAATGCACCAAGCATGTATTTCTCTCGATGTTCGCATATGTTTTGCAACTCCCGTACATACATAGGATGGATCATCTTAAACGTACACTCCTTATATTTCGTGATCAAGGTTTTCGGCAAATGATTTTTTGTGTGGCTAATACTTTTAACACTTCTATAAACCTAGATATTGAAGCAAACTTTTTTAATTGTGTGACGTAGTTTAACAGCATTCGACAGCTGTTGAATGAGACAAGTACGGCCTTCTAACGCTTATTTACTGATGTTGAAACTTGTCAGAGGAATGTGGTAAAATTGACGTTTAAGGCAGCCGGAATCTGCTATTGTGGAGTAAACGCCGCCAAATGGGGCTCTGAACACTTCAAGCCTTTAGACTGATAACGTATTTCCACGGACGTTAAGTTAAACATTTGGAACACTTTTCCTATGCCCCTTCTGATACTTTGAAAGTCATCATGCAGTGCCATTTACAACAATCGTCCCTGTGTGTAAGCCGTACAAAGTAGATTCGACATTTTTTTTTTTTTTCCTTAGCGTAGGTCGATGTTATTGCTGCATACAGCTATCGAGCCGGACACGAGAGCCCCCACTTGAGATTCTGGCCGCCGTGCCTTTCAGCTTGACCTCATTTGAACATTGTTTTTACGAAAAGTTTCAACGCAAACATTGATATCACTGTACTCGTAGTTTTAAGAGCTTGCGAGTGTCGTCTAAGTATCTCGTCCCTTCTAAAAATCATACTTACTTCCATATGTGGATTGATAATAGTTAAGAATATTACCCGTACAACAGAAGTACGTGGCTACTGCCTGCTGTAATGTACCGAAAACACAATTTCGATTTCCATTTGAATTCCCTGAGCATGTCTGTTACTTTTGGTATGGACGATAACGACTTGCTACGATCTTAGCAGCGTGTCTCTGAATTCATTGAAAATATACTATCACGCCTACTTCATAATGATTCCAAACGGTGTAGTTGGTCACCCTAGCGTCGTGTATGCAGCTTCCTTTACAAACGCATCGCACTTAAAATATTCGCTTTCCATACTACTGATTTTCGCCTCCATGGCCCACTTCCCACCGCTTCTTAATATTACCTTTAAATAGAAGGGCGTGATGAAAAGAAATACCTCCGAATTTCTTACGTGAAAACTCTTAAAGCTTTCTAAACAAAAACCTTCTACATCTTTATTCACCTTGTGTACATATTCGCAACCCTCTGCTGCTAGAGCGGTCCGAATTGTAGCGTATAAAATGATGTGAAACTTAACTATTTCGGTGCGTGAGAAACAGCGTGCTGTAATAGTAATTGGAAGAATTTGTCCACAAATCTAGGACCCTCTTCTCCAGTATGACAGTGCCAGACCACACACGAGCGCTGCGATATCTGCAACCATCCGACGCCATGGGTCCATTGTCATCGACCATTCTTCATCGGTTTCCAAAACTTAACCATCACATTCGAGTACTTGGCTTTAATAGAGATGCAACCAGAAGTAAGGTGTGGCTCTGTCAGATAAGTCAACCATGCGGTGTGAGAGTATCGACAAACTTATTTTTCGTTGGGGAAGTGTGTTCGTTGCATTGCCAAGCTATATTAAGAAATAAATATATAGAAATGAAAGATGTAGAATGTTAGAAACGTTAGTCTTATTTAAAAAGCCTTAAGAAGGTTCACATAAAGTTAGGAGGCATTACTTTTCAGCACGCCCTTGTATTTATTTAAACGACGTAACGAGTTTAGGACAAATCTTGTAATCGGATGCTATTGCTTCTTCCTGTTTGTTATGTACTAGGTGCATTCAAGTTCTAAGGCCTCAGATTTTTTTTTTTTTTTTTCCCCCCCTCAAGACTGGAAAGAGATAGAAAAATACGCATTGTTTTAAAATGAGGCCGCGTTCATTGTCAATACGTCCCAGAGATGGCAGCACCGTACGGCAGATGGAATTTTACCACCAGCAGCGAGAATGAGAACTGTTTTAAATACTTAAAATGGCGACGTTTTCCTTACTTGAACAGCGTGCAATCATTCGTTTTCTGAATTTGCGTAGTGTGAAACCAATTGAAATTCATAGACAGTTGAAGGAGACATGTGGTGATGGAGTTATGGATGTGTCGAAAGTGCATTCGTGGGTGCGACAGTTTAATGAAGGCAGAACATCGTGTCACAACAAACCGAAACAGCTTCGGGCTCGCACAAGTCGGTCTGACAACATGATCGAGAAAGTGGAGAGAATTGTTTTGAGGGATCGCCGAATGACTGTTGAACAGATCGCCTCCAGAGTTGGCATTTCTGTGCACACAATCCTGCATGACGACCTGAAAATGCGAAAAGTGTCATCCAGGTGGTTGCCACGAATGCTGACAGACGACCACATGGCTCCCCGTGTGGCATGTTGCCAAGCAATGTTGACGCGCAACAACAGCATGAATAGGACTTTCTTTTCGTCGGTTGTGACAATGGATGAGACATGGATGCCATTTTTCAATCCAGAAACAAAGCGCCAGTCAGCTCAATGGAAGCACACAGATTCACCACCACCAAAAAAATTTCGGGTAACTGCCAGTGCTGAAAAAATGATGGTGTCCATGTTCTGGGACAGCGAGGGCGTAGTCTTTACCCATTGCATTCCAAAGGGCACTACGGTAACAGGTGCATCCTACGAAAATGTTTTGAAGAACAAATTCCTTCCTGCACTGCAACAAAAACGTCTGGGAAGGGCTGCGCGTGTGCTGTTTCATCAAGACAACGCACCCGCACATCGAGCTAACGTTACGCAACAGTTTCTTCGTGATAACAACTTTGAAGTGATTCCTCATGCTCCCTACTCACCTGACCTGGCTCCTAGTGACTTTTGGCTTTTTCCAACAATGAAAGACACTCTCCGTGGCCGCACATTCACCAGCCGTGCTGCTATTGCCTCAGCGATTTTCCAGTGGTCAAAACAGACTCCTAAAGAAGCCTTCGCCTCTGCCATGGAATCATGGCGTCAGCATTGTGAAAAATATGTACGTCTGCAGGGCGATTACGTCGAGAAGTAACGCCAGTTTCATCGATTTCAGGTGAGTAGTTAATTAGAAAAAAATTGGAGGCCTTAGAACTTGAATGCACCTCGTACAATGTCGTGTATTTGTAAACCATTCCAATTTGCCTTCTCTAAGTAAGTCCTAAGGTTGTTCTGAACACCACAGTGTCATGGTCCTGTTGAATGTGATATGCCAGTGCGTTCTTCCGGCCTTCGAGCTGACTTAATTTATCAGCTGTAGGATATATGCAAATTAATGTAGACTCTCAACCCATGGTGCAGCTTAGCGTCTGTTGACGTACCCGACTCACTACCAGCGTCGAAAGAACGATAAGTGACTAAGGGGGCAATGAGCTGCAGAGTCACCATTTTCTGTATAGACCTATATTATTGGGAGTGAAATGTAATGATTGTGTATTCCGCATCCTTCATTGGTGCAAAAAGCTTTGGGACTAATTCTCTCATTGGAGTAATGCTGCACCTTTGTACGGGTTAATTACACTACAGCGCTTGTATTTGTTATGAGCGCTAAACTTGGTTTTACGTTTTTCTGTAGTAGTAGTAGTAGTAGTAGTAGTAGTAGAGCTTGTCAATTTTTTTCCGTTAAGTTGGCTGTTGCTTTAGAGCAGTTTAATTGGCTTCTTGTAGCTGCATTAATTGCGTTATTAGATTACGTTATTTTTGCCTACTGCTACGGTCGCAGGTTCGAATCCTGCCTCGGGCATGGATGTGTGTGATGTCCTTAGGTTAGTTAGGTTTAAGTACTTCTAAGTTCTAGGGGACTGATGACCACAGCTGTTAAGTCCCATAGTGCTCAGAGCCATTTGAGGCATATTTTGCCTAATAGTTGATATTCATTTCGCGAGAAGACATAATTTATGGTTTAGGGGTCCTGGTGAATGATTTGTCTGCTATGCACTGGCATTCGAGCCTCGTTGAGTGGCTACGAAGGACTGTTGCGCCTTCGATAGCCGCTTAACTGACTGAAATATTCACCCGATAGAGATAGTGAGTCACGTTAAAGATCCGAAGGCCACTTAGGTGATATCTGGCCTGAAGGATACATCAGTACTAGCTGTTCCCCTCTTCTGTTTGTCATCGAAGCCCAGTCGCCCAATATAGGCGACCGCGAACAAAATATTTTTACATTCTGAGGAGAAAGTTTGCGATAAAAGTTTCACGAGGAGATCCTGCCGCAACGAGAAACGGCTTGTTTTAATTTGTGTATCGTATCCGTGGCACTCTCTCCCCTATTTTGCGATAATACAAAACGAGCTGCCCCTCTTTGAACCTTTTAGATGTCCTTAGTCAATCCTGCTTGATGCGAATCCTGTATTCAACACCGCACAGCAATACTCCAGTCTCTTTGGTAGACCTGTTGCATTTTCGAAGTATCTAAGTCTGCCGATAACTCGCTGTCTTTGGTTTGATTCCTCCACAACATTATCTGTGTGATCGCCCAAATTTAATTTATCTGTAACTGTGATCCCTAAGTATTTAGTGAGATTTATCCTATAACTGTAATTTAGGAGATCCCTTTCAGTACTCGTGTGGATGATTTCGCACTTTTCATTATCTACAGTCAACTGCCATTTTTCGTACCATACATAAATCTTGTCTGTCATTTTGCAGCTGGTTTGATCATCCGCTGACTCGACAAGACGGCAAATGACAGCATCATCTGCAAACAAGCTAAAAGAGCTGATTAGTCAGTCTCCTAAATTGTTTATGTAAAGCAGAAATAACAGAGGGTCTATAAAACTTCCTTCGGAAACGCCAGATATTACTTCCGTTTTATTAGATTATTTTTTTTTTTTTTTTTTTTTTTTTTTTTTCGTCTGTTACTTCTAACTGTGACCTTTGACTGCCTAAATCACGAATCAAGTCGCACAACTGAGACGATATCCCATAGGCATGCCATTTGATAAAAATTCGCTTGTGAGGAACGGTGTCAAGAGCCTTCGGGAAATCTAAAAATATGAAACAAATTTGACAGTCCCCAGTCGATAGTAGTCGTTACTTATTAAGAATAAAGCGGTAAATGTGTTTCACAAGAACGATATTTTCTGAATTTGCGTTGGCTGTTCAATAAACCTTTTCCTGATAGGTAATTCATAACTTTGAACACAGTACATGTTCCGAAATCCACCTGCAAATATACATCATTTCTTGGTTACCTGTGTAACTTCTGCAACTTTTCCGTTTTTGGATACGGATCTTTATAACGAGCGAGCGGTTGTACACTATTAAGTATGGAGTTATTGTATCAGCATACTCTGAAAGGAACCTGATTATTATACAATCTGTATCGGAGGCCTTGCCTTTATTAAGTGATTTAAGTTGCTTCGCTATACAGAGATCTTCAGAGTTTCTCATCATAGCAGTTGTTCTTGATTCGTAGTCTGGAATATATACTTCGTCTTTTGGGAAAGAATTTCGGGAAACTGCGTTCAGTAACTCTGCTTTAGTGGCACTGTCGTCAGTAACATCATTGTTGTTTACGCACAATGAAGGTATTGATTGCGTCTTGCCGCTGTCCCGCTTCACATGCGACCAGAATATCTTCGGGTTTTCTGCCAGATTTCGAAACAGTTTCGTTGTGGAAGCTATTAAAAGCATCTCGCATTGAAGTTCGCGATAAATTTCGAGCTTCTGTAAAACTTCGCCAATCTTAGGCATTTTGCGTTCTTTTAATTAGGTATGCTTTCTTTCGTTGCTTTTGCAACATTCTTCTGACATGTTACGTGTACCATGGTGGATCAGTATCCTCTCTTACTTATTTGGTATGTATCTTTCAGTTGCCATCGATACTATTTCTTTGACTGAAAACCACAGTTGGTCCATGCTTACATAGTCGGATTGGAAGGAGTGGAGACTGTCTCGTAGGAAGTTATCAAGCAGAAATTTTATGTCTTTTCAGTTAGTAGTATTTTGCATTTGTTTGGTTTGGCTGTTATGGTATTCAGTATTGCTACAACCACCTGGTGGTCGCAGTCCCCGTGTCCGTCATGATGCTCCGTATTTGCTCAGAATTACTTGTTGCTAAGAGATAATAATCCTTTGAGAAACTTTTCATTCGTACCACCGACTTTAAACATGTATTCCCCCAAAATATTGAGGGTAGATTGAAGTTACCACCAACTAGAATTGCATGAGTAGGGTACCTCTTTAAAATGAGAATAAAGTTTTCTTTGAACAGATCAGAAACTGTATCATCTGAGTCGGAGGGTAAGTAAAGGGAACCAATTATCTTTTTTTTTTTTCCGATTGTCAAGTATAACCTCTTTCCCTTACTACCTCAAAGGAATTGTCTACTGCAATTTCACTACAAGGTATACTACTTCTGACCAACTTTGTTTAATCTATCCTTTGTAAAGATGGTTAGATCATCTGCAAAAAAATTCAGTTGAACATATTTTCGAATTTACCCAGATTTCCGTACCTATAACGATTTGAGATTCAGTGCTCTTTGTTAGTGCTTGGAGTTCTGGTTCTTTCCCAAGACAGCTATGACAGTTTACAACTACAATATTCATAGTTGCTAGCTCTGTCTTCGTCCTCTAACGTAAAAAAAAAACCGCCTAGTACCCTCCTCACAGCTCTTACTATCCTTGATCATCTGAGTGATGCTTCCGTGCTCTCTAAATGAATCTGTAACAGAACGCGCCTCTCTTCTCTGGATCTACTGTTTCCTCTCAGTCCTATCTGGTACTGATCCCATACTGATGAGCAAGTATTGGCCGAACGAGTGTTTTCTAAGTTAATTCCTCTGCTGATGGACTATATCCACATCATACTCCACCTAACGGGAGGGGGGCGGGGCGGGGGGGGGGGGGGAGGCTGAGCTCTGACGCCACGTTCAATAACACCCCATATGTGTTAGATCTGGCGAGTTGGTGGGGGCCAGCACATAAACTAGATATCGCCACTGTGTTCCTCCAACCACTGCAACACATTCCTGGCCTTGTGACATGGCGCATTATCTTGTTGAAAAGTGCCACTACCGTCGGGAAACACTATCGTCTTGAAGGGGTATACGTAGACTGCAACCAGTGTAAGACACTCTTTGGCCGTCGTGGTGCCTTGCACGAGCTCCTCTGGAGCCATGGATGCCCACATGAATGTTCCCCAGAGCATAATGGAACCGCCGCCAGCTTGTCTCCATCCCACAGTATAGGTATCAAGGAGCTGTTCCCCTGTAAGACGACGGATTTGTGCCCTCACATTGGCATGATGAAGAAGGTATCGGGATTCATCAGACCAGTGCAATGCTCTGCCAGTGCACCAGCCTTCAGTGCTGATGGACATGTGCCCATTTCAGTCGTGGTTGCCAATGTTGTGGTGTTGTGAAGTGTCGGAACATCGATGATGTCGATGACCTTCTGAATGGCTTTCAGCTCAGTAGTGGTTTTGGGGTTATTGCTATACACCTGGTCTTCAATATAGCCCCACAAAAAGAAGTCGCATTTATTCAGATCCGGAGAATATGGCAACCAATAGAGGCCCATGCCAGTGGCCTCTGGGTATCCCAGAGCCAGAATGCGGTCTCCAGAGTGCTCCTCCAGGACATTAAACGCTCCTACTTCGATGGGATCGAGCTCCGTCTTGTATGAACAAATCTTGTCGAAATCAGGGTCACTTTGAATAATAGTGACGAAATCATCTTTCAAAACCTTCACTTTGCGTTCGGTAGTCTCCGTGCCATCAAGGAATGTCGCACCGTGGCTGGACATTGCACACCACACAGTCACCTGTTGAGGGTGAAGAGACTTATCAGTCCCGAAATGTGGTTTCTCAGTCCCCCAAATGCGCCAGTTTTGCTTATTGACGAACCCGTCAAAGTGAAAGTGAGCTCCATCGCTAAACTAAACGACAATGCGCATACTAATTCTCATCATGCTCCGCAACCAACAGTGCAGTTTGAACGTCCTAATTCAAACCGTTCAGAAGTTATGACTATTATATTTCATATAATTCAATAATTGCCATCCTGTAGATGCGCACGGGAATTTCCGTCAATAAAGTAATATGGAACAGGTGCACCTCTAATTCTGGGCGTTTTTGCTGTATTACTACGACCACTAATCAAGATTTGAAGCTCTGTATACCCAGCATTACACGTCTTCGCATAAAGACTCCACTACAATCGCCAAATTATATTTTTTCCATGAATTTCCTGTAACTGTACGAGCTATCACTTTATATGTGTACTAATATGCTACGAGAATCATTCTGCAGCTAGATGGTCTCATCTGTGAGGAGCACATACCTCTATTCGTTCAAGGCTCTATCTTTGTTGTTTCCCCAATAAACGTACCCAGACCTGCACTGGTGAGAGCGAGACACGTAGACACACTCCACGTCAGGCAATGATAATTGCATTGAAGCTCCGCGTATGGGGTTATTGCTCCTGAGGCAGCTGCAAGCTCTGCATACATAACTGAATTTCATCGTGCGTTTCAGGCCAGATATCAGTCTTGTTGTGGAGTGGTTGCTCTGGGTCGAACATTTAGTTATCTACGACTTTTGCCGGCCGAAGTGGCCGTGCGGTTAAAGGCGCTGCAGTCTGGAACCGCAAGGCCGCTACGGTCGCAGGTTCGAATCCTGCCTCGGGCATGGATGTTTGTGATGTCCTTGGGTTAGTTAGGTTTAACTAGTTCTAAGTTCTAGGGGACTAATGACCTCAGCAGTTGAGTCCCATAGTGCTCAGAGCCATTTGAACCATCTACGACTTTTGCAGATTAGAAATGGGGAAACACTGAAAGTACGAAATGTCAAAATGCGAGAAAACAGGAAAGACCCATAAGGCCCACATTACCGGCTTCCTATCTTTCAGAGGGTCTCGGTGCTTGATGAGGGAGTCTTGATTAGGTTCAGGGCTTACAGGACAATCACAATACCTTGCTTATCTGCAGAGAGTGAGGAGCTGCTGCTAATAGCGGAGGCAGCATACACAGCGCAGGGCCCCTACAGCACACGCGCCGTCATCTGCTCTCGGTATATTGATTGTGACAGCCTTGTGCAGCAGACGCCCACAAGCCTCAAGTTTGATCGGATTCGGAGCGACACCGCGCCCAACCGAAGTGCAACTAACTGACATAAAAGTCGTTCCAAATCGCTGAAACAAGTTGACTCCATCGTAAACAAAAAAGTGGCCAAGTTAATTGTATAGTTTATCGTACAGAAAGTCTTGCAATCGACACTGCGTTTGGAAGATAAAAATTTGTAGTTGCTTAATCAAATACTGTGAGAGTAGGGAGGGAGATGTCCGTGCTAAATGTCGTCTACGGATTGCTTCTTAGCACTACTATAGAACACAATGTCCACCAGCATTGTTTTCTGGTTGTCTTACAATATTGTAACTGCTATTGATCCTCAACGGCAGTGGGAGCTTTCATGTAGACAGTAGATACATATTCGGGCTTACGGTGAGACTATCACTTGCATGAATAAGTGACGTCCTACTGACCCAATGTCCACACCCGTAGTTTTTAGGTGCCGTTGTATATCATTTAAGGTACCACCTATTACGAGGTTCTCGAAGACTCTTCGTTAAATATGTAGATAGTGCTATCCTGAGAGAGCTAGTATGCGACATTCCTTCATCGCTATACTAAATCGATATCTCGACACAATAATGCCTGGGACGTTGGGCTCCTCTTAAAAAATATCTCGTCTGGTATTGAGATAGAAAGCCAGTCCATACGATATGTCGTAGGTGGAACAGCAAAGACTGCTCTGATAAGCACACGTGCGGTCCCAGAAACCAGCTGTGGATTCCATTTGAAGTAGCCTAACTTCAGAAAACAATGTTTATAAGCGTGGCTTCCATGGAAAATACAGTACACGACTGACACGCACTGTACATGACTATTTCTAAATTCTGTGTATAATGACTAAAGTTGAAGGAACTAGATCCTTACCTAAATTAGGTCAATACTTTGACACCTTTCGAACGTAAAACAAAGAGTAATTATTTTAATAATGAAATGATACTATAAATTTAATCCAGTATAGACGGCTACTTCACTTACCAAAGTGTACAAATTGAATTGGGCTATAGATGCATACTATTTTTATTCACTAATGCGGTAATTATTAACACACATTTGCATAATATAGCCCGTGCTACATCACACAAAATTATGCGAACAAGGCATTCGAAAGCTCGACTGTTTTATGAGAGATAACTTGGCTTGAAAACCGAGAAGTTTTATTCAGGCATGCCGCTGTGAAAGACATAGAGGACTAATAATTGCTGTTAAGAGTTAATAGTCAGTTGACACAGAAAACACGCAGCTTAGCTGTGTTAATGAGAGTATCCTTGATGGGACCATTTCAGCCTCTGAAATGCCATCAGGTACTGTTAGTCAAAACATGACAAGATTTCACTGCGACCACTTGCAAGATTCTCCCCCCCCCCCCCCCCCACACACACACACTCTCACACTTCCCCCCTCTCTATCTCTCTCTTTTCCCCCTCTCTATCTCTCTCTTTTCCCCCTCTCTATCTCTCTCTTTTCCCCCTCTCTATCTCTCTCTTTTCCCCCTCTCTATCTCTCTCTTTTCCCCCTCTCTATCTCTCTCTTTTCCCCCTCTCTATCTCTCTCTTTTCCCCCTCTCTATCTCTCTCTTTTCCCCCCCCCTCTCTATCTCTCTCTTTTCCCCCCCCCCTCTCTATCTCTCTCTTTTCCCCCCCCCCCTCTCTATCTCTCTCTTTTCCCCCCCCCCTCTCTCTCTCTCTCTTTTCCCCCCCCCCCCTCTCTATCTCTCTCTTTCCCCCCCCCCCTCTCTATCTCTCTCTTTCCCCCCCCCCTCTCTATCTCTCTCTTTCCCCCCCCCCTCTCTATCTCTCTCTTTCCCCCCCCCCCTCTCTATCTCTCTCTTTTCCCCCCCCCCTCTCTATCTCTCTCTTTTCCCCCCCCCTCTCTATCTCTCTCTTTTCCCCCCCCCTCTCTATCTCTCTCTTTTCCCCCCCCCCTCTCTATCTCTCTCTTTTCCCCCCCCCCTCTCTATCTCTCTCTTTTCCCCCCCCCTCTCTATATCTCTCTTTTCCCCCCCCCCTCTCTATCTCTCTCTTTCCCCCCTCTCTATCTCTCTCTTTCCCCCCCTCTCTATCTCTCTCTTTCCCCCCCTCTCTATCTCTCTCTTTCCCCCCCTCTCTATCTCTCTCTTTCCCCCCCTCTCTATCTCTCTCTTTCCCCCCCTCTCTATCTCTCTCTTTCCCCCCCTCTCTATCTCTCTCTTTCCCCCCCTCTCTATCTCTCTCTTTCCCCCCCTCTCTATCTCTCTCTTTCCCCCCCTCTCTATCTCTCTCTCTCTCTCTCTCTTTCCCCCCCTCTGCGTTCAGCATTTCAGTGTGAAGCTGCCCTGGAGTGTAAGAATTCTTCATAGAGAACTTCATATGCACCCCTGCAAGGTGATGGTTACCCAGGAATTGAGTAAAAGAGATTTTGAAACTCGCAGAGCTGCGTGTGAGAAAATTCTTAAAAACATTTCACCTGGCGCTTTGTTTATTTCTTCGGATGAGGCTAATTTTCACTCATCAGGAATTGTAAACAATCAGAATTTCCGCTACTTGGCTGCAGAAAACCCTCGTGAAACTCATCAGTGGCCATTGCACAGCCTTCCTGTGACAATTTTGTGTGCAGTTGCTGAATGTTTTGTGTGGGGACCGTATTTTTTCGAAGAAGGTGGTTACACGGTAACGGTTATTTGAAACCGTTACTGTCCCATGCTAGAGATCTTCCTCCAACCTAGGCTAAACCGGTGTATTGCAGATCATGAAGATCAAGAAGCGTGGTTCCGTGAAGATGGAGAAACATCCCACATCTGTCTTCTATGGAAATGTTGCGCGAGTTGGTTCGTGGTCATCTTGTCTCTTTACGAGGAAACATCGCGTGGCCCTCAAGATCGCCTGATTTATCGTCTTGTGATATATATTACTCCTGGAAATTGAAATAAGAACACCGTGAATTCATTGTCCCAGGAAGGGGAAACTTTATTGACACATTCCTGGGGTCAGATACATCACATGATCACACTGACAGAACCACAGGCACATAGACACAGGCAACAGAGCATGCACAATGTCGGCACTAGTACAGTGTATATCCACCTTTCGCAGCAATGCAGGCTGCTATTCTCCCATGGAGACGATCGTAGAGATGCTGGATGTAGTCCTGTGGAACGGCTTGCCATGCCATTTCCACCTGGCGCCTCAGTTGGACCAGCGTTCGTGCTGGACGTGCAGACCGCATGAGACGACGCTTCATCCAGTCCCAAACATGCTCAATGGGGGACAGATCCGGAGATCTTGCTGGCCAGGGTAGTTGACTTACACCTTCTAGAGCACGTTGGGTGGCACGGGATACATGCGGACGTGCATTGTCCTGTTGGAACAGCAAGTTCCCTTGCCGGTCTAGGAATGGTAGAACGATGGGTTCGATGACGGTTTGGATGTACCGTGCACTATTCAGTGTCCCCTCGACGATCACCAGTGGTGTACGGCCAGTGTAGGAGATCGCTCCCCACACCATGATGCCGGGTGTTGGCCCTGTGTGCCTCGGTCGTATGCAGTCCTGATTGTGGCGCTCACTTGCACGGCGCCAAACACGCATACGACCATCATTGGCACCAAGGCAGAAGCGACTTTCATTGCTTAAGACGACACGTCTCCATTCGTCCCTCCATTCACGCCTGTCGCGACACCAATGGAGGCGGGCTGCACGATGTTGGGGCGTGAGCGGAAGACGGCCTAACGGTGTGCGGGACCGTAGCCCAGCTTCATGGAGACGGTTGCGAATGGTCCTCGCCGATACCCCAGGAGCAACAGTGTCCCTAATTTGCTGGGAAGTGGCGGTGCGGTCCCCTACGGCACTGCGTAGGATCCTACGGTCTTGGCGTGCATCCGTGCGTCGCTGCGGTCCGGTCCCAGGTCGACGGGCACGTGCACCTTCCGCCGACCACTGGCGACAACATCGATGTACTGTGGAGACCTCACGCCCCACGTGTTGAGCAATTCGGCGGTACGTCCACCCGGCCTCCCGCATGCCCACTATACGCCCTCGCTCAAAGTCCGTCAACTGCACATACGGTTCACGTCCACGCTGTCGCGGCATGCTACCAGTGTTAAAGACTGCGATGGAGCTCCGTATGCCACGGCAAACTGGCTGACACTGACGGCAGCGGTGCACAAATGCTGCGCAGCTAGCGCCATTCGACGGCCAACACCGCGGTTCCTGGTGTGTCCGCTGTGCCGTGCGTGTGATCATTGCTTGTACAGCCCTCTCGCAGTGTCCGGAGCAATTATGGTGGGTCTGACACACCGGTGTCAATGTGTTCTTTTTTCAATTTCTAGGAGTATATATATATATATATATATATATATATATATATATATATATATATATATATATATATAATCTTGAGGACACTTAAACACCCTAGTGTACAAACAACACTGCAAGCAGTTAAAGAGGCCATTACCCAAGAAGTGGCAGCCATTCCAGGAGAAATGATACGAAGATGTATGGAGAACATTCTGGACAGACTTCGTCAGTGTGTCAACAATGGGGGACGTCATTTAGCAGATTTAATTTTTAAAACCAAATAATCCATAATGGCAAAGTGAAAATTTCTTCAAAGTAATTTTTCTCAATTACCTTTAGTTTTTCCATGACAACCTATTGAAATGAGGGAGGTTTTATTGGCGGACCCTGTACTATCGATGACAGTGCTGCTAAACACATCTTTCCAAAATTCCTTCACAAAACAAGACGAAATACATATTCCAGAATTCGAATCATTAACAGCTGCCAACATGGGTAACTGACAAGTAGATATTCTTGTAGTAGTGAAGCAACTTACGTATTTATGTTGGCCGTACAAGCTGCCCTAGTTAATTTCTAGGTAATACATAAACAGTATGTTCCTGATAAAAACATTGACTTAATGTTAGACATACGTGAATATCCCGCAGTTACTTCCGCTTCCAGTGTAGGAAAATTTTAATATACTACAAGCAGTTGTCTTTACTCGAATTATCTTACATTCTCGCAAGCACTTTTGTTTCTGCACAAGCTTAGTTTTGTATAACCCACTAACAATTTAAACTGGAAATAATTCTTACATAACGTCTCAAAATGTTCTCTGTATGTCTTGTTGTGCATGCCCTTTCTCTTAGGAAAGAAAATTGATTTCCGTTTCTCTGTTGGACACATTCACGAACTCCTGCAAAGCAAGTAATATTGTGCTGTAGAGTTCAACAGATTAGAAGGGAGGGGGGCGATCGTGTGTATTGTTTTCTAGATTGTAAACCGCCACTCCGTACTGTTTGTTGATTTATATTGCATTATTATTTGCTACAGTCTGGCTAGCTAGCTGGTTGGAAAGTTAGTATATGCGCCGATAGCAGAAGTTCTGAGGATGAGTCTACGAAGCTTTCCCTATCTATTCTGCCACACTGTTCTTTCTCTTTAAGTCATTCCCTTCCAAAGTATTCTAATAATAATGAAGAGGTTGCAATATGTGAACACTTTTGTACGACATTGTGAATTTATGTAGCCGGCCGGAGTGGCCGAGCGGTTAAAGGCGCTACAGTCTGGAACCGCACGACCGCTACAGTCGCAGGTTCGAATCCTGCCTAGGGCATGGATGTGAGTTATGTCCTTAGGTTAGTTAGGTTTAAGTAGTTTTAAGTTCTAGGGGACTTATGACCACAGCAGTTGAGTCCCATAGTGCTCAGAGCCATTTGAACCATTTTTTTAAATTTATTTCACTTTAAATTCAAGAATCACGCCCTGCTTGTTCTAATGGCACTCACACTACAATCAGTCACTCATCTATCACGAGCTTATGAGTTTACTATTGCCGATTCCTTATCATACGATCACCTTTTCGTTGTATAACAAATCCCCCGATACGAAATTAATCCTGATCTTCGAAATAACTATTTTAACCACTATCTCTTTCTCTCACGCTCTTACGCGTCCTACTCGAATGACGGCCCTGGCGCTACTCTCTCGAGGCGCCAGTCTCTCTCTTCTAGAACAAAGGGGTATCCGCGACTGCGATGCCGCTGCACTGTGCCTAAGAAGCGTAAGGGTAGATTCGATCCGTCAAGTACAGGACCGATATCTGTACCCCTACAGCGTACATCAGCTTGTACGAGCAACTGCTTCCCGTTCGTCTTGAGCTCTCGGTCAACTGAAGTACAATTTTTTTCTACGTAGTCTATCGAGAAAAATAGAACAAAACTGTTATGGATCGAGAAGTGTGCTTGCCCACATGTCATTGCTTGGGCTGCTGGCAGAGGGAACGGTTATTTTGGCGCCGTGATGAGAACACCGCTGATGGCGACATCGAGCACCGTTTACTGGCTGCTGCACTCCGTGCTCAGCGTACAGCGTCACCATGTCACCCTACATTTCTACTGCACGTTCTTTCAGTGACACCGCTTGCGGCGTGCACATCACCAACAAACATGGAGTCATGGGAAATCATTGCGCAAATTGCCCACCAAGAAAGCATACTTGCAATGACTAAAAAGTATGTAGACTCGTCCCTGTGACATGCACACGAGTTACTCTTCGTGCGCTGCGACATATTGATGCAGATTTCATCGTGTAATGAAATTTTTAATCTTTATCGACTCCCTCTCGCGTAACATAATAGTGTGAAATTCAAGAAAATATTAAGTCATGCTGAACAATACTTTGAACCTTTGATTTCCGTTTTAGGAACTGGTCTGGACAATAACATTTTTGTCCGTAATGTTACTACAGAAAAAAGAAATTCCTTTCGAAAGTAAGTTCTCATTCTTCTGTTGTTACTTGTCTCAAAGATCGATAACGCAATGCTTATTCGTGTAGAAAAGAATCCTTCGGTACGTGGTAGTTGTTTACTAAAGCGTTGCATTAAACGATCGTTCTCGTCGCTACGGGTTGACTGACGCTTACATGGGACGTTAGTATGAGAAAATATTGACGCTGGTAGGAAGAAAGGCAGGAGAACCTAAAATTTAACAATATGAAAGTATAGTCTTTGAGTAGGAGCCAGATCGAAACTCTGTGGACGCTTATATATAATGGAACAGGTAAGTAGTAAATACACCTACTGCTAAAGACTAATAATATATTTAGAAATGTAAATTGTGCAGCAATATGAAAACAGCAAACTATTGAAAGCTATATCTCTGTATCAGTATGCTATGCTATGCAGAAAGATGATGATCATGATGATTACGATTACATATGTCTGGGAGACATCAGATATAAACAATTAAGGTGATAAATTGTGGCGAAGATGGAGGGAAAATGGTAAAAGCGGGAGAAAAGGTACTTAAAAAGGAGAGAGCGAAATGAATTACAGAACATCTGCAGAGAAGAAAATTTCAAAAGAATTGGAAAATTTTAATTCTGCTCTTAAAACGCAAGAAATAAGACATAACTGGCAATTGATTTATTAACCTCCTCTCTTTAATCTGCAAACTATGCATTAAAAGTTATCGTTATACGCTTAGGAAAACACACGCCCCTCATCTTATTCTGGCAAATGAACAAGCTGACTTTCGAAGTGGACAGAGCGCAATTAACCATTTACAGATAGTAAACGAAGTTATAGAACGGATCAGTAAGAATTACCACTTTGTCTGGGCATTATGCAGTTTGAGAAAGTTTCAGACATAGTTTAAGCAGAATTTGTACAAACAATCCTTGTGAAACAAGGCATTGATTCAATCAACGATAGTAAACAGAGTGCTGCAGCTTCTTTCACATTTTGTCAGGGTAGTGGGGACATTCAGAATTAAGGACTCGGGCAAGGAAATTCCATACCACAAGAAAAAAAATCTGCAGCATCCGTAGAGAAAGCTTTGACCTTTAAGCTAGGAAAACGAAAAAATGAATTAATGTTGCTCGAACATACCAGAACGATATTAACAATGAAAGAAATTAATATAGCAAGTTTCAAAATAGGCTTTAAAATCAGTTACAGTTGGATTGAAATAACGGCTGAAAAATACCGCGAAAAGAAAATAATGCAATTAACAGTTAAGTCATAGAACCAGTTAAGAATTTGTGTATTCATTGCAGGTGAAAACAGTGTATGCACGTCAAATAGTTGCAAAAATAAAAATCGGCTCCAAACTTATGATAAATTACATATTATTTAGACCTAAATTTCGGCTTTATTTCAAACTGCAAGCGTGCATTATCAGTTTTGGCGTATGATATGACAGTGAGATATGGGCTTCTAATGTGAAAGCCAGTGAAAAAAAAGTTGAAACATTACTAGAAGAGACAAGAAAATAAACGACTGAATCATAGAACAGAGTAAGTAAAAGATGAAATTGTGGCTGCAATGAAAATGACGTAGGCAGTACTTGTAGCTAGGCAAACAGATTGTAGGTGTACCAAGAAAGTTTTTCCTCTGGATGCTTAGAAATAAGAAACGACAGATGTCGATCTAATGAAAGATGGATAGATGGTACATGTAAAGGGCACGAGCGACAGAGTATGCGTATTTCAGAAACCTGTAGTGCAAGGAATGATGAAGAGGTGGTCTTTGTGCATTAAGTCAAATAGTTGCTATTGCTGTAGATAATGATTAAACCAAGAAGATTCTTTGCTTAAAGGACGTGCAGGATAGACAGTTAAAATGTGCCATAACTGCAGAGCTCATTTTCTGAACAGGGAGTTAAGTATTGCGTTCATTGTCCTGGTGCCATAATGCGAACTACTGTTAGTAGCGGTGTACGTGTAAGCGCACACACCACGTCAGAAACCCATCTTCGTAAAACCTGGCGCACCTTTCTTTTCATATGCTTGTGCACTTCGGACAGCTTGTTACATGTATTGATAATAGTTACAGCGAGTAAGACAGTGACAACGTGCGTTGTTATTTTCCATTCAGTACAAAGGTTTTATGCTCCATCAACTGAGTTGTTGTCCTTTACTTGACTTTAGTCCTTAGTTACACACACTCGTCCGAGGCTGACACTTTCTTACATGTTTGATGGAAAATGAATAGTCCTGGCTTCTTATAAAATCGGAAAACCTATGCTCTCACTCCATAGGCCGAAGAGACCCATCTGCATAAAGTAGTATTCTCCGTGGATTTGCAGTCTTGGGTACGCATTTGATTGCCCCCCCCCCCCCCCCTCTCAAACGCTCGCTCCTGTGACGATCGATGAAACACGCAGCGTATTTTATTATGAGTTTGCAGTCCTGTCCCTTCACCTGCGTGATACAAAATACTGGTCCCCTGTGCATGACGTTGCTCTTAACCTTCCTTCAATGAGTTTTCTGGATGCTTGAACCTAATTGTTAGTCTCTGCACGCCGTAAGAATGAACAATCACCTGGAAACTTCTGTTTGAATTTGTACTACTCCCCCCCCCCCCCCCCCCCCCCCCCCTCCTGCTCTCCATCTGTTAATCACAGGCTATTGTATTTCGTCCGACGAATGTTTCGATGCGATTAGATCAAACTGCCTGTCCCGTATGACGTCCATCTCTCACACAGCAGCATCTGCCATCCTATGTTCGCAAGTGCAGTTGCCTTCTATCTGTAGATGATTCAAGCAGATAGGTTATTTTGCTTGTGATTATTTTGTGCAGTATTACTGTGGCAACTGCATTCTTACGTTTAGTTTATCCCTTTCTACGTTGTTTCTGTTTTGCCGTTTTTTCGTAATTTATAAAATCTCGTAATATACTGACATGACAATATAAATGGTGGGGAGGGAGTAACAGAGTGCAAAAGGCTCACTTAAGACAAAGGCATGTAAACTCGGGAAACATTAGATGGTAATGGCCGGATAGATCATACTGGAATCGTGAATACTCGTACATTAAGCATTTCTCAGGCTACAGTGTCTCCCGTGTCCTGTAAAGATTGTAAGACGCAACCTTCACTGCGTACAGCGCGTGATCGTTAGCAGCGCGTATCACAATTTATAACATGATCTTCGCCGCGGTTTTGAAAGTACGGCACTAATTAACTTCCGCTAGATGTGATAACGGAAGACTTACTTGCTGTTACCCATACAAACGGAAGAAGACCTCTCACGGGCTCTTAGAAGTTGCCTAGTGTTAATGTAAGACAACAAACACAAATGTATTCAAACAAGCCACTGTTTGGTGTTGGAATTTTTCGACGTGGGAACAGTTTGATGTGGTGCTAACCACGATCGGGAAGAACCCAGTTCGGATAAACGCTATGCAGGCTAGTGTTGATTACGTGAATGAGAGACGAATTTTCCCTGTCATTAGCAAAGGTTGACGGGAAACTGTTTATCCCCTTCGGTGAGGTGTGCGTATCGTCATAACGATTCTATACAATTCTAAACGGCTAGGGTGGTATCCCATTCATCTGGATGTAAACCCAATGGATTACGTCCGGGAACGTTGGGGAGACGCTTGTCGGTAACAATGTACAGGTATGAGTGATTTTTCAGCAGTCATTGAAATGTCCTGGTTTAGCATTTCCCCAGGAGTCTCCTGACTACACAGAACAAAAATATTATGACCACGTGCCTAATAGCAGGTTACCTTTGGAATGCAGTACAGCAGCGAATTTGCGTAGTACGGATTCGATAAGTCCTTGGCAGGTTTTCGGAAGTATGTGGCACCAGATGCCTACACAGATGTCATACAACTATCTTAAATTACCGGACAGTGGTTTGTAGGCGCGGAGCTGCCACCATATTGCATCCAGGGTATTCCATCGGGTAAGCATCAGGCAAATTTGGTGGCAAAGACTTGATCCTGAGTTCAATATCGTGCTCCTGAAACCACTGTAGAGCAGTGCTGGCGTAGCGACACGGACAGTTATCCTGCTGGTAAATGCCAGCGCCGTCGGGGAAGACATCAGGCATGCTGGTGGTCCATAATGCTCACGTAGTACACAGCTGTCAGGGTGCCCTTGATTACTACTGCAGGTCCGTCCATGGTGCGGTGCATGTTTCGAGTAGCCGTTCGCCCGGGCACGTCAATCACGTAGCGTAGTAAGAAACGTAATTCATCCCACCAGGCGACATGTTTAAGTTGATCCACGGTCCAGTCTCGATTATCTCGTGCGTTTCTACTGCAGTCGTAATTGGCGGTGTCGTTGGGTCAACATGGGGAGCACCTAGGGGTCGTCTGCTACGGATCCCTATGTTAAACATGCTGCGTATTGCTCCAAAACACTTGTGCCTGCACCAGCAGGGTAACCACTACATTGGGAGCTTTAGCTCTTTTATCAGTTCATTGTAATAGCTTGTTGATCAACAGCCAACAGTTCAGTGAGAGATTAATGCAACAATAAACTATATTAATAAAAATTATTGGTAGTTGGGTACGTGATTTTTTGTAGTGGCTCCTACATTCTGTCTAGTAGATAGGAGTTCTGATTGAAGTTGTGTGCTTTGAGACTAACAGAGAGAGCCTATGGTTTACAAGGCTAAGCAGCTCTGTCAAGTGTCTTAACCGTTGTGCCCCCCCCCCCCCCCCCCTCCGCCGCCCGCCCCACAAGATGACAAGATTTCACTGCGACTACTTGCACGATTCTTCTTACACACACACACACACACACACACACACACACAAATTTTTCTCTGTAATACAATGAATGGCGGTTCGCAGGTATTTATGAGAACTGACATTAAAGGAAGATTGCAACACTGTCTGTAACTTTCAGAATGGAAGGAAAAGGCTCAGTAGCCTAAAAACTTTTGCACAGTCATACTTGAGATCAAGTAACGCTTCTCTTAATGTTTTACTCTACTTGCTTCGTCATTTTGTTAACAAAAATGTCATCAGCTTAATGAAGCGAGGTACAAAACCCAGAAGAACTAAGCTCCAAGAAAGATTACGTAGTCTACAGCTTGCTTAGTTGCATAACTGAAGCTGACAATGTAGTGTGTCTTTCGTATGAGACGCCATAATACTAAAGATCTCTAAGACCTTCAGGATCACCGAAGCAAGATTATCGCTGGCAGGTACACTGAAATTATCACTGGCAACTGCTAGATATTTACGGTTTACAATCGCGGATAATTGCTTTTTTCCGTAAGTGTCAAAAATTACCAAACAACTTAAAACAAGGCAGCTGGGTGATAGCTTCGACAACCGCAATATTTCGACAGGTGAACAGTCATTTTCTAGGCACAAATGCAATGAGAGATAGTATTGTGCAAGGAAAATTTAAACCCTCTGTAGACGGGGCTGTGCCAACAGAGATCCATAATACGACATATGCAGAAACACACCATAAATTAGTGCCACCACACAACCAAAGATGACAAACATCAGAAGTTAAAGAAAGATAAGTTACCAACGGATGAGCGAGTAGCATTTTTCTCTCTCTCTCTCTCTCTCTCTCTCTCTCTCTCTCTCTCTCTCTCTCTCTCTCTGTTGTTTGATCGGGGAGAGATGATTATTACACGCATAATTTAAGCAAAAATCTCGGTCTCTAATTATAAGGTCAGTAATTTAATCGCAATACCTTCTTTAATAACACTATTGCAGTACCTGGAAGTGCACGCCAGAATCTGTGTTGTTTTACTGGGTATTTGAAAATTAATATCGGTGTTACAAGGCTTTGTAGCATTTATTACATTCAACCTAGAAATTATTCATAAAATGAAAGAGCAACTCAGTTCTTCTTAAGTGTTCAATGAGAGCACCATTCGTCTCGCAGAGGCGATGGGAGAGTTCTTCCCAAACCTTGATCGGTGCGTCTGGAGTAATTATTACAACAGCTGCACTCATGATCGTTAGTGAATCCCCAACGGTAAAACGTGGGTAACATCGGATCGGGTGAACGTGGAGGCCGTGTGAAACAAGCTCAGTCATCCGGCAGTCGGATGCAACGTCGTTTAACCAGTTGCGTACTCAGTTATGCGAGTGAGGCGGCGCGCCATCTTGCTGCGTGGTTCAACTTCTACCGATCGAGGGAAGAGCCATAGCTGTAGCACGTCAAGATAAGAAACGTCAGTTAACAGTTGCTTCACTGAAAAAGAAAGGCCCATGAAGTTTCTTCTGGGATATGGCACAAAAATGTTCAATTTACAAGAGTGTCGTTTAAACTGTACAATCTTGTGGGGATTTGCTGACATCCAGATGCAGACGAGTGTGAGTGTCTTCCCGTACTCTTCCCTCTGCGAAGACAGTGTCTTAAAGCTGATGACACCATCTACGGGTGTTATCGTCACTTGGAGGGTTACAGTGGAACTTAATACGGAACACACGTTGCACTGTAACAACTGATTCAGTCGTTGCAAACTGTAAAACACTATAAGCTTCATTTTCACTAGTCGCCCTTTTTGCTACTAGCACTTCCTAACGGAAGGCAAAGAAATCAGTGTGTACGCATGCGCACAGTTAAACAAAACCGTTTGAGTTGATCTTTCATTTGATGTATTACTTAAAATTATGAGTTGAATGTAATAGACGCTACAAAGCCAAAAAAACTATATTAATTTTGAAACGCATGGTATTTCACATTGGGACTTGTTACAAGGCAGTTCAGTGACATCAGGAAGAAGAAAGGAAGGAAGATTGGGTTTAACGTTCCGTCGACATAGGCGTTATTAGAGACAGTGCACAAGCTTGGATTGTGTCGAGGATGGGGAAGGAAATTGTCCGTGCCCTTTCAGATAAACCATCTCGGCATTCACGTGGAGCGAGTGAGGGAGATAACGGAAAACCTAAATCTGAATGACCGGACGCTTGTTTGAACCGTCATCCTCCCGAATGCAAGTCCAGTGTGCGAACCACTGCGCCACCTTGATCGGTTGCAATATCAGATTCGCTCAGCTGTTACAGCGTGTTTGACACCTTTGCTGTATACCGTCGTTCTCCACGGTCCTGGCGCCATTTCAGAGCGGTTCTAAAAATGTATCTAAATTTGTCTGCCTTTTGTATTGCAGTACCTGGTGTTTGGACAGACTGCCAAGCCTATGCTATTCGAAATCTGCATGCTACTGTTGAACGAAGCAGGAACTTAGCTGCGGGTACAGTGCGGCGTGCAGAAATAGCACTGGGTCTGTTAGGACTATTCTCTTTTTGGCAACACTGTCGCTATTATGGCTTGCGTGACCTTCCTTCAGCAATCAGTCAGGTCACGCTTTCATCAAATGTGTGGTGACAAATTTTCTTAAAGTAAGAAAAGGCGCCTTCCCATTGCGTTCGGGTCCTAAGAGCCTGTCTTGACGGAACTCTACCAGATAGATGTATTGCGTGTAGAGATTCTTCAAGAGGCTGCTTCAAAGAGAAGGTTTATATGACAAAATCGTCAACAATTCAAGAGAGGGGGGAGCGATAATTAAGAGAATATCATCAAATTCCTAATGAAATGTTTCATACCAAACAGAAATGTTGTCAGTGAAGAAAAGTCAAAGAAATACATGTAGAGGTGAACGTATGGTAGCACAGATGAGAACGAACTACGGAGACGTGAATGTGACAATGGTAGTGCTGTTCAATTGTGGGGTGGGGGGGGGGGGGGAGGAGGAGGGGCTGCAATCGACTGACATGTTCAGGTGAGACAAGGACTATCCCACAAAACTGAAAAGTAATTAGAGGTACCGGGTGGTTATAATTAAAGTACAGTTACTCATAGAGGTCCAGTGTGGGCTGTAACTATCGTATGGCAGCGAAACTTCTTAGTTATTGTAATGATTTAATGCAGAACAGATTTACGTTGGAAAAAACTTGTTTTGGCCACCAGTTGCAAATCTGGCGGTGTGAAGGGGACATAGGCAGAAAAAGTCAAACTATTGAGAAAGGCATAATGTGTAATATATTAGTAACCGCTGGTTACTCAGATATGAGAACTGAAAACGTCGACGAGATGTTGCATCCGTGAAACAACCTGAACAACAACAGCAGCAGTTCCGGTTAAAGCTGAACAATGTGTTCCTGTGTACTGGCCTTCAGATCAGGCAGAGACCGAACGTGTCCTTGGTAAACGTTTTCTTTTAGGTATCCCCAGAGCCAAAAGTCACATGGATTCAGATCAGGTACTCTTGCAGGTCATGCATCTGGAAAACTCCCGGGTCCGTGGAAAGTTGCATTAAGTAGATCTTTCACTGGGGAAGTGACAGTGTTGACTCATCTTAAACGAAAACAGTAGTTTCCACACAGTTTCGCTCCTCGAAAGAGGAATCACATTTTGTGCAAGGTGGTCTCAGTAACGTGCAGAGGTCACTGTACACTTGACAGGCCCTTTTGGTGTAATTTCTTCAGAGTACTGACAGAGAGTAAAAGTGCTTGCGAATCCGCTCCAGTCACTTACGGCTCGTGCAATGACTCTTCGTGCACAAACGCGGTTTAAAAATGCCCAAAATTCGGCAGTTCTGTGTATTCACTGCACCACGCAGTGTAAAACCTGCCTCGTCACTCATAATGTTGCCCGGCCGCATGTCACCAGCTTCTATCCGAGCCAGAAACCGAAGAACAAATCCAGAACGTTGTTGCAGATCATGATGTTACAGTTACTGCGCCGTCTAGATCTTGTACGGAAACCAGTGTAAAACAAACCGCAAAACGTACCGTACTGTTGACCATGGGATGGACAATTCTCGTGTAATGAGTACTAGCACTACCCGGGTCACGTGGTGTACGGTCAGTTACAGAAACGGCAACCGCGTAGATAACCCCCACCGGGATAGGACACCTTCCTCTTCAAAGTGCCACACCAGCGCACCCATGTTTTCAAAATTCACTGTCATCTTCTGTAAATGACTAATGATATCGGCCCTTTTCTCAGATCTTTCAGTCGGTGATACTAACAATGTAATTGATGCCGTTCACATAAAATTTCACTAATAGCGCATGGTCTCTCTTCTGGCTAACGATACTGTTCACTCACGTTATGACTTGTCAAATGACTACAACAGCTCCTCCTTAACGCGTTTGCATATCTGTCAAGTTTCGCGGCCATACAGTAATTACAGCCCAAAGCTGATCTCAGAGATTAGCTGCACTTCAATTATACCAGTAGCCGCACGGTACGAAGAGCAATACCTTAGATTACGTAGCTGAAGATGCTAGGTGAGGCAGGTGAAGAAAATTCGTCACAAAACCAACCTTGTATAAAAGTTTTAGAGGAATAGACAAAATAAAGATTCATACATACCTTGTGTCCTTTTGTGTCCATAATTATGCATTGTCTGGGTTTCTGAACGTTGTAAACTGGGCTTAACAAAATCTGGATGTAAATTGACACGTTTGTATGTTGGTATCCACTGCAAAAAAATTACACACTTCAGTCCTGCACGTATTTCCACGTGCCGATATTTTCTCATTAAAACACAGTGCTCAAAATGACGTTTTTATTGCCACATTACAGGTAGGTAGCGTTCAGTTTTAAAAAAACCTAAATTCTACTTGAGTCAGGCATTTATTCTATTCAACAGAAAGTTTCGGGGATCTTGCCACAATCGTTAAGTGCATCGTCAAAAAAGAGAACAGATTTGCATTAATGATACACAGATGCAGTATTGAAGAAAGGGTATGCAGCATGATAGTGTGCGTATTACACGTAAAATACATGCTGCACGCTGCCACAACGCACCAAACTGTCTGTCATTGCATATTTGTTTCAGTAACGAGTTAGGCTGCATTCACATTTGCACTGACAACCGTAGTCAGACGGCCGTTGCCAGTAGCCCGAAAACATCGGCCGATAGCTTGGTCACAGTGCGTCCGATCTCCGTCGTCAGCTATCGCTGTGGGCGAGGAGGTTAGGTTAAGTTAGGTCAGATTAGAATATATTATGTGTATGAAGCTGGTTAGATTTTAACCTCCTAGGGTGGGATGTATAGAACGACGCTCTAGTTGCACGTAAATGAATAGATCTGTCTCTTAAAGAACGTGGCGTGTGTTGAACACTGTGTCCTCAGTTATCGGAATAATCAGATTAGTTTTACGAATATATGAGATGAAGGGAGAAACGTTCTGCTACATACTCGAACTGATTCGTGGTTCTAGGCGCGCAGTCCGGAACCGCGCGACTGCTACGGTCGCAGGTTCGAATCCTGCCTCGGGCATGGATATGAGTGATGTCCTTAGGTTAGTTAGGTTTAAGTAGTTCTAAGTTCTAGGGGACTGATGACGACAGCTGTTAAGTCCCATAGTGCTCAGAGCCATTTGATTCGTGGTAACCTTGAAAAACAAGATTACAAGCGCTTGGTTTTGCCGTATATATTTGAAGTTATGCAGACATATGTTACTTAACCTTAAGTGGCTATCATTCTGCATGCGTTTGAAAGACAAGCGTAAAGTTTAGACCAAGATAATCTGAACACTTAAAGCACCGGCCGACGCCTCAGATCCGTAGATGCGTCTGGGAGCGGCAGTCTTTACTTATGATGCCGTCGAGAGGTATCAGCTTCTCCACGAAACCTCATTCTGCGGACGACACCATCAACTACAATCTACCCTCGATATGTTGGCAAATACGTTTTCGGAGCCGGTGGTAGCTATAGAACGCTGTCCAAAAGTGTGCTAGATGCTTTCTCCCTGAACTGTTTTGAACAGTGAGTTCAGTAGTCAAATGGTTCAAATGGCTCTGAGCACTATGCGACTTAACTTCTGAGGTCATCAGTCGCCTAGAACTTAGAACTAATTAAACCTATCTAAGCTAAGGACATCACACACATCCATGCCCGAGGCAGGATTCGAACCTGCGACCGTAGCGGTCGCTCGGTTCCAGACTGTAGCGCCTAGAACCGCACGGAGACTCCGGCCGGCCAGTTCAGTAGTCCACTCGAAATCTAAAGATAACGAAAACAAGGTGTATACGCCCTGAGAAATCTGGGAAAAACCCGGAATTGTTTAGAATTCCGGGATTTATCCAAAATTTTTGTAATCTTGATCTGTACGAGCTGATACTCTGAGAAAGAATTTTATTTTAGCCCCTACTGCAGAATACGAAAATATTTCGAACGGTGGTTTGAGAAGCGTTAAAACAGAAATTCCTTTTACGCTAGATGACTTATGTTACGTGTAAGAATGTGCGATGAATTTCTTAAATCACGGAGGAGCATTTGACTCTCATGCAAAGCTTAACACTCTGAGGACCATCCTGTTGGAAAAATTTCGGGCCCAGAAGACCAGACATTTATGCCATTATTTAAAATTTTACTGACACATTTGTCTTTGTTATATCTGAACGGGTAATACACGATAAAAAAGGCCAAGCTTAAAGGTTACTGTTCCATTGTTATTTTAGTTCTTCCATAGATCACAAATTATGTAATAATGATGGCAAAATTATAACTTTTCTTTTAAAAAAAGTGTGGTGAGTTCTTGAGAATTTCACACGTAATTGGCTTTTCTATGTAAAAGTGCTCGACGTAACATTTATTCGGCCAGATAACCCAGGAAATGTTCGGTGCACAGCACTGACATTTGTGAACCTGCTTGTCAGAAATATTCAACTACTCCAGTTTAAGCTGTCGTCTTAGGGTCGTGCCTAACCACGCCCTCGGAAGAAAAGCAAAAATTTTTTGTCAACCAGTATGCCATGTGAAAGGTTAACTTTCCTTGTAGTTGTACTGCATTTATGTTAATGTTCGCGCTACCTAACAATGATGTTGCTACTGGCTGATCGCACACTTTTACTTCTATTCTGAGTAGAGGATGCTGGGAGCGGAACCTTGCGATCGGCTCATAGCGCATTGGCTGCTGAGACATGCCCCACCTCCTGTTCCCAAAGAAGCAAGCTTATTGGGTATAAAAGAAACCAACATGTGGCGCAGGCGTGTCCAGCCTTTTAGCTTACCTGGGCCACACTGGGAGAAGAGTATTTTTGGGCCGCACATAATGTATTAAACACTAAGAATACCCGCTGAACATAAAGTGGAGGGGGTGAACCAATGAGAGAATAGCATCGTGTGCCGGGAGTTTCAAATTGAAAGTAAACGGTTTATCATAACTTACCGTAAATGGAATTTTATGGAATATTTTACCGGTGGTGTAATAGATACTTCTTGGGTCGCACTAGTACTTGCTTTGGGATGCATGTAGTCCGCAGGCCGCGGGTTGGACACTCCTGATGTAATGGATTAATGCGCCGCAGAAGTGACATGTAAGTTTGCCGAGTCGCTAGGAGGACCAGATACAGTCTCTTCGCTCATTTTTTAAGTACCATTAACAATCACTGTACACTAAAACGCACACGGATCAACATAATATTCACAGCGCCTGTTTACTGTTATGGCGCGCAATACTGTTACGTAGGTAAGGCTGGCAACGAGCGTAAACATTGCGGAGCGGCAGCCGACTTCATCGGTCAGAGGGGACCAAGTAAAAGTGTGCGACCTAGTACATAAACTGTTCTAAGCTCTGAATGTCTGCTGTCATTGGCTGGCGGGAACACATCGCGATCTTGATTTCAATAATTCGGAAGGTACCATACTGTCTTTGGTGGAATTCGTATAAATACGTCCGTAATACGAAAATATGCAGTGCACAGGTCGCCGTGCATCAAAGATCTTTCGAAAACGCGTTTTTGTTTCGTAAAATGCCGAGAAGTTCTATACTGATGTATAAAATCTTTAAATGATAAAGGACTGATAAATTTTACAGATTCGAGGTGAAATTATATTGTCACATAAAACGGAAAACTATACTTTCACCCGGGATACAGTGTATCTCCATGCGGAGTACAGAGTATTTTCTCCGAGGAAAAAATGAATTTTTAAGCGGAAAATCTGGGAATTTTTTTTTCATTGTCCATTCATACACCCTGGAAAACATGCTTGACACCTTAGCAACGAATAATCCCTGAGCAAATAGGAATCATCATGAAACTTCCTGGCAGACTAAAATAGTATGCTGGACCGAGACTCGAACTCGGGACCTTTGCCTTTCGCGGGCAAGTGCTCCACTGACTGAGCTGCCCAAGCAAGACTCATTACCCGTCCTCACAGCTTTAATTCCACCAGTACCTCGTCTCCTGCCTTTCAAGGTCCCGAGTTAGTCTCGGTCCGGCACACACTTCTAGTCTGACAGGAAGTTTCTTACCAACGCACACTCCGCTGCAAAGTGAAAATTTCATTGAGGGACCATCATGATTGATGCAGGGTTTACTGAGCCCACGTTCGTTTTAGCGAGACTGAATATCGTAACATCCATATCCACCAAAAGAATAAACACAAAATACATCTATTTAAGAAGTGTAGAATAACTCGCTTAATGCATACCTAAGAGATAATCCTCATTTCTTCCGAACTAATAATGTAAGCCTATACCAGATGTGGCTTTAATTCGAAGAAATAGTATAGACAGCAATGCAGTGATTTGTACCAAATTAACAAGAGACGAAACTGACACCCCTCGTCCCATGGTACGCACAACATGTCAGAACACTGTTGCAGCAGCAGATTAAAAAGCATGCCAAATTTAAAATAACGCAAAACCCCCAAGATTAGAGACGATTTACAGATGCTCGAAATTCAGCGCGAACTTCAATTTTAGATGCTTTTAATGTTTTCCATAACGCAAGCCTGTCCCGAAATCCGGCAGAAAACAGACATTCTGGTGGCACGTAATGTATACCAGTGACAAGGAGCAATCACTACCTTCAATGCGCGGCAGCGTTGGGGATTTTATCAGTGACAGTGCCACTAAATTGGAGTTATTAAACACGATTTCCCGGAGTTCTCTCACTAAAGACGAGGAAGTACACTGTTGGTTAAAAATTTTCGATTACTTAACGCAATTTTTTGTTTGTGGTTAAAACAGGGATTTCGTTGTGAATATTCTGTTCTGTCCCCATTCTGATAATAAAAAAGTAAAGGCTAAGCGCCTCTGTTGTGTATTTGACTGGTTGTTCGCCTAGAAGGGCACTGATGAGTATCCACAACAACACAGGCATGCCTTTACCTAAACAGTTCCATTTGAATAGGCATCAATCCTTTAGCTGTCTGTGTGGCAATCAGTTCGCATTAGTTTCCAGTACATCGTGTGCATGTAGCAATGTTTTTGTATCCACGATCAGGTTTATACCGTGTTATCCCTTAATGGGACGGAAGCATGAAATTGGAATTGAAAACCGTGTTGGAATTTTAGTTCTACACCAAGAATGCTATTCCACAAGACAGTAGCCATGAAAGATGGCGTAGCCCAACCTACAGCGGTGGGTACACCAACGTAAAACCTGGAGTGTGCAGCAATGGTTCAAGGTGTTATTCACAGACGAAAATAAATTTGAAGAATTTGGGGCCATTATCGAATGTCTGTCGAGTTAATGGAGAAAACGTAGTGTCACTGTGCGACACCAACGATGAAGCATATTGGAGGGTCAGTCATGGTGTCGGGATGTTTTGTGGGTGATGAAGTAGATGAAGGATCCCACAGGATATTGATGAACACTGCACTTCCACCTGACATGAGCCCAATTAGTCGTGGGTCGGTTCTGCACCAAGACAATGATCCCAAACACGCTTCTTAATATTGTGCAGAGGGTTTGTCAACAGAAAAGATAAAATGTGGGGACTGAAAAATCTGATTTAGCTAAGTCATTCACTTGATATAAATCCCAATGAACTCTTGCGTGATGAACTTTACAGGGAGGTCATAAAACCTAGGTCATCTAATGTCGAAGGTCTGTGGAATAGTTTAACAACACCTTGGGTTGCAAAAACACTACAAAATCGTATCTTCAGAATAAGAGTTCGTGCAGCTGTGTCGAGGGCAAACGATGGATACGTCGAAGAGGCTAAAATCTAAACCATATTATATTTTATATATGAGAGAGAATACATATTTTGTTAGCATGTTTAGTTTGTACTATGTATTTGTACAGTGAAACGAAATATATAGCTTCATTCATGAGTAATCGAAAACTTTCGACCGGTAGTGTAAATATTACAGAATTAGAATCAAGCAAACCTGCCAACATGAGTAACCCAGAAGTAGGTATCGTCGGAGTAGCGAAGCAGCTTAAATCACTTAATAAATACGAAGCTTACAGATTAGATTGTATACTAGTTAGATTCCTTTCAGAGTATGCTCATACAATAGCTCGATACTAAGCAGTCAGATCGAACCGCTCGCAAGTTGAAACATCCGTACGAAAATATTGCGATATTGAACAGGTCACACAAATACTCAATAACAAATATAGAAGTAATCCGCTAATTACACGCGCGCACCACTAACGTCGATTTACTGTTGGATTTTGGAGCATATGCTTTGTTCAGACGCTGTGGATTACCTCGAAGAAAAAAATACTAGACAAATAGTCAGCACGGATTCAGAAAATATCTACATACATACTCCTCACGCCACTGCACGGTGCGTGGCGGATGGTACCCTGTAATACTCTCAAAGCGAGGGAAAAAGACTGTCTGAGTCTCCGTATGAGCCTTAATTTCTCATATCTTCGTGGTCCTTTAAATGTATGTGGGCGGCAGCAGAATCGTTCGGCAGTCAGCTTCAAATGCTGGGTCTCTAAATTTTCTCAATAGTGTTCTTCGAAAATATCTTTGCCTTCCCTCTGGGTATTCCCATTAGAGTTCACGAAGCATGTCCATAACACTTGCATGTTATTCGAACTTACCGGTAACCATTCTAGCAGCCCGCCTCTGAATTGCTTCGATGTCTTCCTTTAATTCGATCTGGTACAGCAGTACTCAAAAATCTGTCGCACTAGCTGTCTATATGGTGTCTTCTTTACAGATGAACCACACCTTCCCAGAATTTCCCCAGTAAACCGAAGTCGACCATTCGCCTTTTTACCACATTCCTCAAAGTCTAGTTCCATTTCGTATCACTTCGCAACGTTACGCTCAAATATTTAAACGATGTGCCTGTGTCAAGCCGGACACTAATAATGCTGTATCCGAACATTACGGGTATGTTTTTCCTAGTCATCAGCATTAACTCACTTTCCTGCATTTAAAGCTAGCTGCCATTCATCACACCAACTAGAAATTTTGTCTAATATATCTTGTATCTTGCTACAGTCACTCAATTTCGACACCTTCCCGTAGACTACAGCATCACCACCAAACAACCGCAGATTGCTTTCTGCCCACCCTGTTAACCAGATCATCTGTGTATACAGAAAATAATAGCGGTCCTATCACACTGCCATGCTTTTCAGAAGTCGAGAAATACGGGATCTACCTGTTGCCCTTCGTCCATAGTTCGCGGTTTATCATGTTAGGAAAGGGCAATCTGAGTGTCGCACGAGCAATACTCTCTAAAACCATGTTTATTCGTGGACATAAGCTTCTCGGTCTCAAGAAAATTAATATTCGAACAGAGAAAATGTTCCAGGATTCTGCATCAAACTGATGTTCGGGATATTGATCTGTAATTTTGCGAGTCCGTTTGTTTCCCCTCTTACATACAGGAGTCGCTTTCACTTCTTTTTACAGTCGCATTGGGTTTTGCGCTGGACGAGAGATCCGCAATAAATGCAAGCTAGGTAAGGAGCCAGAAACCGAATTTGGGGTTCTATTCGGACCTGGCGACTAATTTGCTTTCAACTCTATCAGTTGCTTCTCTACGCCAGGGATGCTTATTACTATGTGGTTCATACGGAAGTCTGTTCGATGGTCAAACGACGGTGTGTTTGTAAGATTCTCCTGCGTTCCGATTTCTTGAACGTGAAATTTAAAACTTCGGCTTCCGGTTTGCGGTCTTGGACTGCCACAACAGACTGGTGCGCACACACACACACACACACACACACACACACACACACACACACACACACACTTGAATCTTTACTGACCTTTGCCTGTCGTCATTTGCGCCTTCTGAGTGCAACAACCTCTTATTCCCCCAGCATTTTCCGTCGATGTGCAACACAGTTAGCTTTTTATTTCCACGAATTAATGAGTGCTTCGACAGGGGATCTCAGATTGATTACATATTTCTAGATTTCCAAAACGCCTTTGCTACAGTTCCTCACAAGCAGCTTCGAATCAAATTGCCTGCGTGGAGTGTTTTCTCAGTTGTACGACTGGATTCATGACATGCTTTCAAAAAGGTCACAGTTCGCAGTAATTGTCTGAGAAAGTCGTCAAGTAAAACGGAAGTGATGTCTGACGTTCCCCCAGAAAGTGTTACAGGCACTCTATTATTTCTAAGCTACATAAATGATTTAGGAAACACTCTGATGAGCCATCTTAGGTTTTTGCAGATGATGCTGTCTTTCACCGTCTAGTAAAGTCATCAGAAGATCAAAATCAGTTGCAAAATGATCAGGGTAAGATATGTGCGTTGTGCGAAAAGTGGCAATTGGTCCTAAATAATGAAAATTGTGCGGTCATCCACATGAGTACTAAAACGAATCTGTTAAATTTCTGCTACGCGATAAATTACACGAATCTAAAGGCCGTCAATTCATCTAAGTACCTAGGAATTACAATTAGGAACAACATCAATTGGAACGATCACATAACTGTTGTGGGAAAGGCAAACCAAAGTCCTCGTCTTATTAGCAGAACACTTAAAAGATGCAATAAGTTTGCTAAACAGACTGCCTACACTACGCTTGCCCTTCTTGAGCTAGGGTAATGCTGTCTTATGGAATTTTTACCAGCTAGGATTGATGGAGGACTTCGAAGAAGTTCAAAGAAGGGCCGCTCTTTATATACTGTCACGGAATAGGGGAGAGTTTCACGGATATGATATGCGAGTTGGGGTGACAGTCATTGAAGAAAGGCATTTTTAGGTGCGGTGAGATCTTTTTGACGAAAGATCACTCTCCAACATTCTCCTCCGAATGCGGAAACATTTTGTTGACGCGCACCTACACGGAGATAAATAATAATCCTAATAAAAGAGGAGAAATCAGAGCTTGAACGAAGAAATTTAAGTGTTCGTTCACCCGCACGCTATTACAGATGAAATAATCGACAAATACTGTGGTGTGAAGGTGGTTCAGAGAACCCTCTGGCAGACACTTAAGTGTGAACTACAGAACAGTCATGTCGATGAAGAGGCTACTGCTAGGCATTTTCCTTTGGTGAGAGAAATGCGACGGGGTTCACTCAGCCTGAGAAGCAACGGCTCCCAGGTGTGTGAAGCTGAACACCCCACCCCTACCCGCCCATGCCCTCCATGCAGTTTCCCAGCGACACGATATGGGAGAGAATGACACAGTGGTCGCTATGTTGCTGGCGACAAATGACGCCATTAATAGTTGTTACCAAAAAAATTCCATTTTGTGAAACTTTGAAAAAAATCTAGAATCATTCAAATACTGTTCTCCACTACATTGTCAAAATGAAACTGACGTTAAACCTTTTAAGTGTTGGCTTTCGCCATGTCACTGAAGTTTCAAAACTGGGAAGGCAAATATGATGGGCTTACGTAATAGCTTCGTGAGTTGCCAGTTTGCTGTGCAAAGTATAGATTGGCCCCAGCAAACATAAACCTGCTGTTACGCTTATTCTGCACGCACAAGTTTGCGTGTTATTCTGGTGAGTTAGCGGTAGGAGACTGTGCTCGTAAACATCTTCCTGTGTAAACGGTGGGTGCCAGTCGCCTACGTGCTTGTGGAATCTGTGTAACCCACATCTTTTCCATTTAATACGGTTTGAGACCAAGATGGAACGTCTACCCTTGCTACTGATTTACTACTGCCTTTAGACAATTGCTGTTTTGGCACAGCATGGGCACATTAGCTAGTAGCTTCGAGAGAAGTTGTTTGCACTTATCTGTCTTTGTGAGACGTGTTAAGTGCGGTCTCCATTCATTATCGTAGGTCGCTGGAAGAACGAATCGTGTCTTTGTGGCTGGAAAATGGCGTAGCTTCATCCAATGTGCAGGACGGGGAGCAGAGGAAATATACGGAACTAGATATCTACCTCAGTGACTTCAATCTTTCGTTGAACTATGGAACACGTTTTCTGGTAAAAGGAAGGTCGGAAGGTTAGAGTTTAACGTCCCGTCGACATCAAGGTCGTTAGAGACGGAGCACATATTCCGAATATTTCAAAGTTGCGGAAGGAAATCTGCCCCGTCCTTTCGCAGGAACCACCCTGGCGTTTGCCTGGAACGATTTAGGGAAATTATGGAACACCTAGATATCCTCACTCGGTATATTTTGTGGAAAGCGAACAACTGTGGGAGTAATATGGTTTCCGCGAGCACCTATCTTTTGAAACATAGTATCTCTGTTTGTTTGTGAATCATGTTCACAGCATGTTCCTTGACTTCATAAGAGCGTCATTACAGCCCTGCACTGTTTCTATTTGACAATATTTGGCCATTCGGAGTGCCTGATCAGATACGTGTTTGGATTTAAGACTTCTTCGCAAACAGAATTCAGCACGTTGTTGTTACAGGGTGTTTCAAAAATGACCGGTATATTGGAAACGGCAATAAAAACTAAACGAGCAGCGATAGAAATACACCGTTTGTTGCAATATGCTTGGGATAACAGTACATTTTCAGGCAGACAAACTTTCGAAATTACAGTAGTTACAATTTTCAACAACAGATGGCGCTGCAGTCTGGGAAACCCTATAGTACGTTATTTTCTACATATCCACCATGCGTAGCAATAATATGGCGTAGTCTCTGAATGAAATTACCCGAAACCTTTGACAACGTGTCTGGCGGAATGGCTTCACATGCAGATGAGATGTACTTCTTCAGCTGTTCAATTGTTTCTGGATTCTGGCGGTACACCTGGTCTTTGAAGTGTCCCCACAGAAAGAAGTCACAGGGGTTCATGTCTGGCGAATAGGGAGGCCAATCCACGCCGCCTCCTGTATGTTTCGGATAGCCCAAAGCAATCACACGATCATCGAAATATTCATTCAGGAAATTAAAGACGTCGGCCGTGCGATGTGGCCGGGCACCATCTTGCATAAACCACGAGGTGTTCGCAGTGTCGTCTAAGGCAGTTTGTACCGCCACAAATTCACGAAGAATGTCCAGATAGCGTGATGCAGTAATCGTTTCGGATCTGAAAAATGGGCCAATGATTCCTTTGGAAGAAATGGCGGCCCAGACCAGTACTTTTTGAGGATGCAGGGGCGATGGGACTGCAACATGGGGCTTTTCGGTTCCCCATATGCGCCAGTTCTGTTTATTGACGAAGCCGTCCAGGTAAAAATAAGATTCGTCAGTAAACCAAATGCTGCCCACATGCATATCGCCGTCATCAATCCTGTGCACTATATCGTTAGCGAATGTCTCTCGTGCAGCAATGGTAGCGGCGCTGAGGGGTTGCCGCGTTTGAATTTTGTATGGATAGAGGTGTAAACTCTGGCGCATGAGACGATACGTGGACGTTGGCGTCATTTGGACCGCAGCTGCAACACGGCGAACGGAAACCTGAGGCCGCTGTTGGATCACCTGCTGCACTAGCTGCGCGTTGCCCTCTGTGGTTGCCGTACGCGGTCGCCCTACCTTTCCAGCACGTTCATCCGTCACGTTCCCAGTCCGTTGAAATTTTTCAAACAGATCCTTTATTGTATCGCTTTTCGGTCCTTTGGTTACATTAAACCTCCGTTGAAAACTTCGTCTTGTTGCAACAACACTGTGTTCTAGGCGGTGGAATTCCAACACCAGAAAAATCCTCTGTTCTAAGGAATAAACCATGTTGTCTACAGCACACTTGCACGTTGTGAACAGCACACGCTTACAGCAGAAAGACGACGTACAGAATGGCGCACCCACAGACTGCGTTGTCTTCTATATCTTTCACATCACTTGCACCGCCATCTCTTGTTGAAAATTGTAACTACTGTAATTTCGAAAGTTTGTCCGCCTGAAAATGTACTGTTGTCCCAAGCATATTGCAACAAACGGTGTATTTCTGTCGCTGCTCGTTTAGTTTTTATTGCCGTTTCAAATATACCGGTCATTTTTGAAACACCCTGTATGATGCGTCGTCAGAGGGGGAAGGAGTGTCTGGCGTATGGCAGTGTGGTGTGTCGGGCCTTTACTGTTAGAGATATACGAGGGTCACACCAAAAGAAATGCACACTATTTTTGTAAAAATATAGCTATAGGGAGAGACAGGTCATGTACAACAGCTGAGAGGGAATAATAAGAGTGAACGACCAAGGACGAAGTGCTCGTATTAAAAAGGGTGTAAGACAAGGATGTATTCTTTCGCCCCTACTGTTCAATTTGTACACCGAGGAAGCAATGAGGGAAATAAAATAAAGGTTCAGAAGTGGAATTAAAATTCAAGGTGAAAGGATATCAATGGTACGATTCGCTGATGACATTGCTATCCTGAGTGAAAACGAAGAAGAATTAAATGATCTGCTGAACGGAATGAACAGTCCAATGAGTACAGAGTATGGATTGAGAGTAAATCGAAGAAAGACGAAGGTAATGAGAAATGGTAGAAATGAGAAAAGCGAGAAACTTATCAGGATCGCTGGTCACAAAGTAGATGAAGTTCAGGAATTCTGCTACCTGGGTAGTAAACTAACGAGTGACGGACGGAGCAAGGACATCAAAAGCAGACTAGCAATGGCAAAAAGGGGCATTCCTGGCCAAGAGAAGTCTACTAATATCAAATATCGACCTTAATTTGAGGAAGAAATTTCTGAGAATGTACGTCTGGCGTACAGCATTGTATCGTAGTGAAACATGGACTGTGGGAAAACTGGAACAGAAGAGAATCGAGGCATTTGAGATATGGTGCCACAGACGAATGTTGAAAATTAAGTGAACTGAGAGGGTAAGAAATGAGATTCTGTGGTGAATCGGAAAGGAATATGTGGAAAACACTGATAAGGGGAAGGGACAGGATGATAAGACATCTGTTAAGACATGGGTACAACAGGGAGCTGATGCCTTCGAAATGACAACTTTACTTACATATTGATTTGATGTTTTATGTGAACTGCGAACCACGGTGCGATTTGGCATGTTACACTTAAAAAAGAATTACTGGAGGTGAAAGAAGCTGCAAGCGACACAATAAAATTCAAAGACTGAATCCCGGACCGTTCGATTTTTTTACGTAATCATTTAGGACCAGAATTCTACGGCAAACCGGGCCGTACTACTGTCGTGGGAATAGCAGTCGTCTGCCCCTGTTCTATCCACGTAGAATGCGTCGTTGCAGGGGAGATCATCTGTAAAAAAAAAACCTATTGTGGAGTTATCTGTGATGGATATTAACTATAAACTGATTTTCTTCGATATTAAGAAAATAAAAACGCAGACGTGTGAACACGAATAAATATAACATGAAAAATCAGTGGAGGGGAAGGATCCGTGTTTAAACTTACACAATGTTTGCAATGAAAAAGACTGCTGTCCAGAAACGACAGAGTCGAAAGGTATAAGCGAAAGTCTATTAAAGTTCCGCCTTTGCCTCCTACAGCATTCCAACTAAGGGCACGAACTTCCGAACCCCGATCAGGATGTACAGAATTCACGCTGAACTCCCCCAATCCGTTCAAATAATTTCTCCTCTTCCTGGACTAGTAATGGCGCGCATAACTAAGTATTCGAGACCGAAAAGCCAAAGTCTGGGGTACAGTAATAATGGATTCCGTTTATCATTGCATCAGTATTACATTGAAAATATGCGCACAGTGGCGCAAATATCGACGGTATGTAGTTTGTATCTTCTTGGCCATCAAACCTGTTAGTCATTTACGGTAATTGCTGTTAACAGTAATGCCCACTTAACTCTTCGATATTGAGCTTGCATTCAGTACTATTCAATTCTGTCTGTGGTCCGTGTTAGTTGTGCGTTAAGAGTGATACACAGCGGTACGTATAGGTTTACTGATCAATAAGTGGCCCATGTGCACCTCGTATATGGGTTCACTAAATGAAATGAGAGGGACACGAAGTAGTTATGCTTAGCTTTCACCACAGCGACGGCAACCACAACACAGTACTTTCGCATTTGTGCAGGGTTGTTGCGTTACTTTGAGTTTTGCGGTGCACGTTTTGGTGACTGCATTTGAGCTCTTCCGTATTTTCAAGGTCTTTACACAGAAGCGGAGGTAATCTGTGTAACAAACCGAATATATCATACTAAGATCATTGCGCTGCAACGAACCAGTGGAGATGAGTGCCTTTTACCAAAATAATCAGAAAATATCCGTCTACAACCGCCAAAGTTCGGTTTCACTCTGTAGAAACAGTTATTTTTTTTCCTTCGCTCCATATGTGAACAAAATATTACGTAGAATCCTTAGCGCTGGTGCGAATTACTAGAGAATGGCGTAAGGATGTAGACGCAGAATGGTCTGCACTTTAAGATATTTGTCCGTGAGAGGAATCCTCTGAGGATGAGCGCTCTGTTTGTAATTGTAGAAAGGAATAATCGCATTTTGCATCTGTATTGGGATGTGCATAAGCATTAAGGATGTAAACTCCACACATCTGCGGGCGCTAATTTCAAACTGCATTTCTAAGACCAGCGCAGGTTATTCGAAGATGGTCTGTGTCTAGATGCGCACATTACGCCATGATGTCACCCTTCCGGTGTCTGCAGCTGGGGCTGGCTAAAGTTGCGTTGAGGGGGCTCTGTTACGGTATCAGTAGTTTTATTCATCCGTGGCTCGCTTTTAAAAGGATGCCAGTATTCGACATGTTGCGATATTACAGTTTAAGTACGAAAAAAATCATATACAGTCGTTTACGTACTTACATGTCTAGTTTCACAAGGATGTAACAAGTAGTCTGCCCTGGTCTTTAGTGTAGGGACCAACCCATCGCATTCTGGAGGACGACGGTTCAGTCCCGCGTCCGGCCATCCTGATTTAGGTTTTCCGTGATTTCCCTAAATCGCTCCAGGCAAATGCCTGGATGGTTCCTTTGAAAGGGCACGGGCGACCTCCTTCCCCGTCCATCCCTAAACAGATGACCTCGCAGTTTGGTCTCTTCACCCAAAACAACCCAACCAATCATTTGCTTGAAGTAATATTCGGAAACGACGGAAAACGTAAATCAGGATCGCCGGATGGGAATTAGAGCCTCCGTCGTCCCGAACCCAAGGCCAGTCCGTTTAAAACGGCTCAACCACATTCGGTTTGACCCTACTTTATAGTACTGTTGTGTGTATACATTATTTCAAAGAAGTTAGTTCATAATATTGAAAGCTAGCCACAGCCCCCCCCCCCCCTCTCTCTCTCTCTCTCTCTCTCTCTCTCTCTTGTGTGTTTCCAGTTCTTCTTTTCATCTAAGGTAATACCTTGAGACACGTCGGTTCACACAAAAACGATGTTTTTAGTCCAAAATTCGGCAGTTGGTGTCATGTGTGATCTTAATTCAAGAAGCACACCTTGGGCTCATATGAGTTGGAAATTCTTACACTGACATTGATTTAGTAGTTACTTAATTGACAACGGCATTTGTTTGTATGTTTACTGTCGTGTACTGCCGCTACATGTTCTACTACAGTTGAGCTCAACTGCTGTAAAAGTATGGAAATTTCGCCAATAGTTAGCGCTTAGGTGGTAGTTTACTTCTGTGCCAGTTCAGATACAACCCTGTTATCGGTATTTCACCGAACTGTTCCATTGGGCCGACCAGATTGGCCGAGCGGTTCTAGGCGCTACAGTCTGGAACCGCGCGACTGCTACGGTCGCAGGTTCGAATCCTGCCTCGGGCATGGATGTGTGTGATGTCCTTAGGTTAGTTAGGTTTAGGTAGTTCTAAGTTCTAGGGGACTGATGACCTTAGAAGTTAAGTCGCATAGTGCTCGGAGCCATGTTGGTTTTTTTTTTCCATTGGCTTTATGGCCAAATGATTTCGTTTATACGCGCCATGTAACTTGGCAATCTTCACAGGGATATCTGTAGTGGGGAGGTATCGGTAGAAGTCTTTAGGAAAAGTCCCGCGGTCTAGGGCGCCTTGCCACGGTTCGTCGTCGTCGTCCCCCTCCCCGCCCCCGCCCCCTCCCCGTCGTCGGAGGCCCGAGTCCTCCCTCGGGCATGGGTGAGTGTGTTGTCCTTAGCGTAAATTAGTTTTAGTTAGGTTAAGTAGTGTGTAAGCCTAGGAACCGATGACCTTTTGCAGTTTGGTCCCATAGGAATTTACCACAAATTTGATAGCGCCTTAGTTCCTCTGGGCGGTCAGCTGCTATTTGCCCGTACAAATCTCCGCAGCCGTTGGCCACCCCTGTCATTTATGGCCGTGGTGCACCACAGTTGCACGTTACCTGTTTTGCATAGCGTCATTTTTCCTTGCACGGTTTACTTTAACCAAAGCGGCAAGAGAACAATTTACATACTTAGCCGTTTCGGAAATTCTTATAACCTTGGCCCGAAAACCAATGATCAAGCCCTTTTGGGCGTCAGATAAATCGCTCCGTTTTCGCATTACGACAATGACTATACTATCCTCCAGCCCCGCCCTCTCACCCAAAACGCTGTATATACCCTTCACTGCTAGTGCTGCCACCTGTCATCTGTGAGTGTTGATTGCACATCGACGTCGTACATCAATGGCGCTCACATTGTTGTGATTGGACCGCTTACATTGTAGTCTGTCACATTGTAGTGTGCGTACTGTGAGACCTTCGGTACACACACCATCAGATTATTTGACTTGTCGCTCTAACGAAGTAGGCGAGTGTCAGCAGTATGTCTCGTGGTCTTATTGCGGCGTGTTTATCTTCTGCCGTTAGGTCAGACGATAGAAATGCCACTTGCACGCTTAGAGTAGGAGATTGACGGTGACCAACTTTAAACAGATCTTAATTAATTTTCACACACATTTATTAAAATAATAAAAATCATAGACATTACGTAACTTGGTACTGGATGCTGTTTACAATTGACAATCTGAAGTTAGTTTGGTCTTGGTGCGTTAATATTATTCTCACATATCTCCGATACTTGACAAAGTGTCTATACATTTCTCTTCATGGCTATGACAGGAATATGGTAATCTTATTAGGCGCAGACTGAAACTTAACTACAGACTAATGCAGACTGACTAATCGGAGGTCTGTACACTCGTTATAATACCCCGAGCGTTCAGGTATCACTGCGCGAGTGTGATCAGCGAAGAGAAAAGGTTCTACGTTAGCAGCAATCTCATTGACTGCGTTACATATTAATACGCGGATCGGCGGAAGCACAATTTGGCGCCATCTCGTAGTGCGGAGACGGACGATCGCTGCGCCTGCGCTGTTGTGCTTAGCGGGGCGCGCTCTATTGGGAAAGTTGTGTACGCGCTGACTACGCGGAACTATGTACGCAACACACACCAAAAAAATCACAACAATGATATTATTAATGGTAAACTGTACCCCCTTGACATCCAACTAAAAGCTACGCACTTCATGATCATGCAGTGAAAATGTCAGATAAAACGTTGGGTTCAGGCAGCTATTGTGCCGCAGAGGCATTAACGGCCAGTTACGGGCATAAACATCTTTCGTTAACTCACAGAGCAGACAAAAGCATGTGATCGTGGGAGACCCTCATTGAAGATGGTTGTGACGAAAAATAAGAGGCGACAACAACTGCACAAGTCACTGAAAATGTGAAAGTCGCCCTCGCGAAACCTGTTGGCACCAAAAAGTCACGAAAGGAGCTCCATACGCAGGTAATTGCAAGGAGAGCTGGAATTCCAAAACCACTAGTCAGCAATTCAAATACCTGTAACAGGAAAATGTTGTGTAGAAGCCATAAAATGTGGATTATGGATCAATGGAAAATCAATGAAAAAATTTGGTCAGATGAGTCTCATTTCGGACTGTTTCCAACTTGTGCCAGAGTTTACGTCCCAAGACTAAAACATGGTGAGGATTCGGTGATGCACGAGTAGTCATATTGTGGTATTCCATATGGCCCATGGTTATTCTGCAAGGCCACATTACTGCCAAGGGTTATGAGACCACTTTGGCTGACCAGGTCCACCCCATGGTACAATGTTTATTCCCCAATTGTGATGTTGTATTCCAAGGCTACATGGCCCCCATTCACACAGCTTGCATCATCTAGGAATGGTTTTGTGAGCGTGAGGCTGAATTGTTTCATCTCCCAGGGCGACCACAGTCACCAGATCTCAGTGTTATTTAGCCTCTGTGGTCAACTCTGGAGAGAAGGGTGCGTGATCACTATCCACCTTGATCATCGTTACCTGAATTTGCCATTATTTTCCATAAGGAATGGTACATGTAAGATTACCTTGAAAACCATATGGGACCTGTGTTTATCCATTCCGAGTCGTCAGGAAGCCGTTTCGAATGCTAACGGTTTTCCTATCCCGTATTGGTGTGGTAATGTATTGGCTTTTGGTGTTGCATAATTTAGTCCACCTCTGTGTATTACTAAGAGACTAGCCAGTACTCTGGTATCAGTTGCAGGTTCGCTATGTAAAGGCTTAAAAGGACGGGGCAGGGGGAACTGCATTTTCAATGTTTCGTGTAATTATTGACCAAATCTAAAAATTTTAAATGCTGTCATGTACTCATTAAGAGGTATAGTCTTTCGTTAAAAGTTTAACATGGTAAGACAAGTATTAAAGTTACAAACTGTGTGTTTATCGTGAGGCAGCATAACTAATGGCTAGCAAATGCCCTAACTTGACTCATCCAGTGTATGAGAATTACAATATTTAGTGTCATCCAATACACTTTAAACATAATTTCAAACATTTATGGAACCTTTTTTTGTTGGCAGTCTCCCACAAGATGATGAAAGGGGAAAAGTTTCAGTTACTACATTTTTCACTGTTAATGCATTAAAAATTGTCAAGACATGACACATCAATTTATTACTACTTTGGTACTAACTCTATTCACATTACACTGTACAAACAGCATCAGTATATATCAGTGGATGTACCTGCAACACATAGTTCAGGAGGAAGGACGTCATAAACATTGAGATGCATGAAAAACTTGCTTTCACTTAAATGTCAAACCTTTTTAAAAAATTTTCTTGCTTAAATGCATAATTTAAAATATGGAACTCATTTGTAACGTAATCACATTTGTAATTTTGTATTTGTGGTTCACTCATCTCATAACATACACTTTATGGATCATCTGAACGTACTGAACAAGAGACATGCCAATTTTTGCCTTTTGATATACATAGTTGTATAAAACTGTTTTTATCAGAACATATTTATGTTGAACACACTAATATTGTCAAATTGTTTTTCTTGTGATGTACCAGTACTTCATGTCCAAATTTTCCAGAGAGCTATTTTATGCATGCAGTATTACACACAACACTATATTAAATAGTTGCCTGGTTCAAGTGATCATCTCATCATTCATAAATTCCTCGGTTGAGTAGTAGCATTTTTCCACCAGGTGATCATGTAGTTTTCACTTCAGTGACCCTATCTCCATGCTCAGTACATCTATATTCCTTTGAGTATATTGTAGACTTTCATTCCCATGTACAGCACGTAAAATTCTATTAACAGACACTGTTGGTAGAGTTTTCAGTGATATTTTGGTTACATGAAACTCTTCCTGTTTGTCGGATAAGACTTGAGCCACTGCAGAGCATTTTGTCTAATGCCGTATCTGTCTGGTGTATGAAGCAGCATGGAGTGATTCCTTGACTTGAATGGTTTCGTAAGGTTCCAGGAGATACCTGCCACTTCGTTGCTTTTTGTCCAGTAATGAGCTGGTGGGTTTTTTAAGAGTAACATCGTGTTTCAAGATAAAATTTTTTTATCTGGACTGCAGCCCCTTTTTTGGGGGGGGGGGGGGGGATTTTATTAAATATTAGCAGGGGGTCAGTATTCTGAGCCAGGCCAAACAGATATGCACTGTTTTGATAAGTAATCACATCTACATTAGATTTTGTTACATTTGTGAGAAATTTATTAAAGCACTGAGATATTTCAGCAGGGCTCAAAATAGTGTTGTTGTTTTAATTGTTGAAATTTCCTTGTGGTTTACTGTTGTACCTAATTCAGATTTAATAACAGACTATGCTGCCATAGACTTATTCTTATATCCTAAACTGAACTTATCATTTGACATTCTTTTGGCAGTTTTAACAACACTTTTAAATACAACTTTAAAAACCCTGACTTAACTCTGTGGGACTTTACATTCTGTTTCACCTCTTTATGTAGCTGTCATTTTATCACACTACATGTTTTAAGCCTAGTGTAATCCAGTTTCTTATTTTTGATGTTTCAGTGCCAGATCATAGGTGGGAATGATTCATTGAATGCCTCATGAAAACTTCTTAGAAATTTATTGAAGTACTTGACACACTATTATCTGTGGGGCATTTTACTGTAGATATCTTGTCACACAACAGGTTAAAGTTATTTTTACAAAAGTTTATCATAAAACCTTTCCTAACATTGGGTTTATTTATTCTTGGCAGCTGAATAAACAACGCAGAATCGTCAGAAATTCTGAAGTCCAAACAGAAGTTGTTTTCTCTGGCAAATCGTATAATTTGTTAAGATATTGTCTGTGAAAGTACCTGAATGGTCATTTTCTCTTTTAAGTGAGACACTGAATTTTGGACTAGAAAGTTTTCATTATTGTACCTCCTGCAATTCTGTAAGTTTGTATGATTGTTGTGTTCATCTGTTTTAGTTAAATACACTGGCTTTCAAAAAAGTTGTTTGAAGCTCTTTTATACATGGGAGTATGATTCTTCAAAGAATTGGAGTTTACTGGTTTAACACTAAGTGAGAATTTTCTCTTTTTCTACCTGTCCCTTACACACACACACACACATATATATATATATATATATATATATATATATATATATATATATATATATATATATATATATATATATATATATATATATATATATATATATATATAGTGTGTCATCATTTTTATCTGTATTTGTCACATTCATTTGTCGCCTGAAGATGGCCTAAAGACTGAAACCTGTGTTGTGACCAAATGAATATAATTTTGCGGAACATTGGGAACTGTTTCATTGTTATTATCATCTTCTTTCCTTTCTCAGACCTTAGGTGTGGTTAAAAATGGAAAGTGACGCGGACCTTGATCAAGCGTCACTTCCTTTTAACTGTAAGGTATATATTACATTGTATTTAGGAACTTTCGGGTTATTGAACACGTATCAATAATTACGGATTTCTGTAATTGTATATATACGTTTGGATGTAGCTGTATTGCGTTGATGTACTGGTGGATATTGGTATGACTCCTGTAGTTGATAGTATAATCGGTATAATGTCAACTTTATCCTGATGCCACATGTCCTTGACTTCCTCAGCCAGTTGGATGTATTTTTCAGTTTTTTCTCCTGTTTTCTTCTGTATATTTGTTGTATTGGGTATGGATATTTCTTTCTGTATATTTGTTGTATTGGGTATGGATATTTCGATTAGTTGTGTTAATTTATTCTTTTTATTGGTGAGTATGATGTCAGGTTCGTTATGTGGTGTTGTTTTATCTGTTATAATGGTTCTGTTCCAGTATAATTTGTATTCATCATTCTCCAGTACATTTTGTGGTGCATACTTGTATGTGGGAACGTGTTGTTTTTATTATTTTATGTTGTATGGCAAGTTGTTGATGTATTATTTTTTGCTACATTGTCAGGTCTTCCTGGGTATTCTGTATTTGCTAGTATTGTACATCGGCTTGTGATGTGATCTACTGTTTCTATTTGTTGTTTGCAAAGTCTGCATTTATCTGTTGTGGTATTGGGATCTTTAATAATATGCTTGCTGTAATATCTGGTGTTTGTTTGATCCTGTACTGCAATCATGAATCCTTCCATCGCACTGTATATATTGCCTTTTCTTAGCGATGTGTTGGAGGCGTCTTGATCGATGTGTGGCTGTGTTAGATGATACGGGTGCTTGCCATGTAGTGTTTTCTTTTTCCAATTTACTTTCTTCGAATCTGTTGCTGTTATGTGATCTAAAGGGTTGTAGAAGTGGTTATGAAATTGCAGTGGTGTAGCCGATGTATTTATATGAGTGATTGCTTTGTGTATTTTGCTAGTTTCTGCTCGTTCTATAAAGAATTTTCTTAAATTGTGTACCTGTCCATAATGTAGGTTTTTTATGTCGATAAATCCCCTTCCTCCTTCCTTTCTGCTTAATATGAATCTTTCTGTTGCTGAATGTATGTGATGTATTCTGTATTTGTGGCATTGTGATCGTGTACGTGTATTGAGTGCTTCTAGGTCTGTGTTACTCCATTTCACTACTCCAAATGAGTAGGTCAATATTGGTATAGCATAAGTATTTATAGCTTTTGTCTCGTTTCTTGCTGTCAATTCTGTTTTCAGTATTTTTGTTAGACTTTGTCTATATTTTTCATTTGGTTCTTCTTTAATATTTGTATTATCTATTCCTATTTTTTGTCTGTATCCTAGATATTTATAGGCATCTGTTTTTTCCATCGCTTTTATGGAGTCACTGTGGTTATCCAATATGTAATCTTCTTGTGTAGTGTGTTTTCCCTTGACTATGCTATTTTTCTTACATTTGTCTGTTCCTAAAGCCATATTTATATAATTGCTGAATACTTCTGTTATCTTTAGTAATTGGTTGAGTTGTTGATTGGTTGCTGCCAGTAGTTTTAGATCATCCATGTATAGCAAATTTGTGATTTTGTGTGGGTATGTACCAGTAATATTATATCCATAATTTGTATTATTTAGCATGTTGGATAGTGGGTTCAGAGCAAGACAGAACCAGAAAGGATTTAATGAGTCTCCTTGGTATGTTCCTCGCTTAATCTGTATTGGCTGTGATGTGATATTATTTGAATTTGTTTGGATATTAAGTGTGGTTTTCCAATTTTTCATTACTATGTTTAGGAACTGCATCAATTTAGGATCTACTTTGTATATTTCCAATATTTGTAGTAACCATGAGTGGGGTACACTATAAAAAGCTTTTTGGTAATCAATGTATGCGTAGTGTAGCGACCTTTGTTTAGTTTTAGCTTGATATGTCACCTCTGCATCTATTATCAGTTGCTCTTTACATCCTCGTGCTCCTTTGCAACAGGCTTTTTGTTCTTCATTTATAATTTTGTTCTGTGTTGTATGTGTCATTAATTTCTGTTTAATGACTGAAGTTAATATTTTGTATATTGTTGGTAGGCATGTTATGGGGCGATATTTAGCTGGGTTCGCTGTGTCTGCTTGATCTTTAGGTTTCAGAAATATTATTCCGTGTGTAAGTGTATCAGGGAATGTGTATGGGTCTGCAATGTAACTGTTAAATAATTTAGTTAGATGTGTATGTGTTGAGGTGAACTTCTTTAACCAGAAATTTGCTATTTTATCATTTCCAGGGGCTTATTATTTTGTTGGGAAACCTTGTTGGAACTATTGTATTCCATAGTAGGCCTATGTGTTGATTTTATTTTCTCATTTGTAAATGCTCTGGCAATAGTTGTATGTGCTGATACTTTACTAAATGTAGGCAAATACCTGAAACTGGTTTTCATGCCCAATGCAAACTTTTATCAGAAGTGTAGATTAAGTAGTATAAGAAGGCTCTCTGCTGAAAAGCCTTTACATGATTATCCCACCAGATTGAGCTGCTGTTCTCAGTGAAATGAGGACTTGACATCTCAAAAACTCATTAATGTTTTCTGCATCATAAGCATTAAGAAACAGTTTCAGTTGACCCATTAGGAAGACCAATTGAAAAGTAATTTGTATTAACTTATATTGTGAATGATTAAAATGTAAAAAAATAAAATTACTGTGTTGGAGTGGAATGAGTTTGCCAAAGTCATCAATCTGCAATCGTGAAAGTAACTTACTGACTGCTGTAGGGCAGATATGTTAAAAGGGCCAGTGTGATCATTCTATATGGTAAATGGATGTGGCATAGTCTCTATAGTAAAGTGTGAGTTGAAGTTAAGATGTCATTTTATATAGGTTGAAATAACCTGACCCTGTACTATTTTTCACAAAGCCGCTGTAGAATTACCACCTGATGTGGAGACTGGCAAATAGTCAAATAGGTGTGCTAGTGCTAAAGTACCCAGAGATGTGCGTGCTACTTGTGCATACATCTGTTGCTGATGACCCTAATGGTCTAATGGGATGTCATCTACCAGCATTGACCACAACCGAATTTTCTCTATTGCAGTATTGGAGAATCCTAGCTTTATACACTCCTGGAAACTGAAATAAGAACACCGTGAATTCATTGTCCCAGGAAGGGGAAACTTTGACACATTCCTGGGGTCAGATACATCACATGATCACACTGACAGAACCACAGGCACATAGACACAGGCAACAGAGCATGCACAATGTCGGCACTAGTACAGTGTATATCCACCTTTCGCACCAATGCAGGCTGCTATTCTCCCATGGAGACGATCGTAGAGATGCTGGATGTAGTCCTGTGGAACGGCTTGCCATGCCATTTCCACCTGGCGCCTCAGTTGGACCAGCGTTCGTGCTGGACGCGCAGACCGCGTGAGACGACGCTTCATCCAGTCCCAAACATGCTCAATGGGGGACAGATCCGGAGATCTTGCTGGCCAGGGTAGTTGACTTACACCTTCTAGAGCACGTTGGGTGGCACGGGATACATCCGGACGTGCATTGTCCTGTTGGAACAGCAAGTTCCCTTGCCAGTCTAGGAATGGTAGAACGATGGGTTCGATGACGGTTTGGATGTACCGTGCACTGTTCAGTGTCCCCTCGACGATCACCAGTGGTGTACGGCCAGTGTAGGAGATCGCTCCCCACACCATGATGCCGGGTGTTGGGCCTGTGTGCCTCGGTCGTATGCAGTCCTGATTGTGGCGCTCACCTGCACGGCGCCAAACACGCATACGACCATCATTGGCACCAAGGCAGAAGCGACTCTCATCGCTGAAGACGACACGTCTCCATTCGTCCCTCCATTCACGCCTGTCGCGACACCACTGGAGGCGGGCTGCACGATGTTGGGGCGTGAGCAGAAGACGGCCTTAAGGGTGTGCGGGACCGTAGCCCAGCTTCATGGAGACGGTTGCGAATGGTCCTCGCCGATACCCCAGGAGCAACAGTGTCCCTAATTTGCTGGGAAGTGGCGGCGCGGTCCCCTACGGCACTGCGTAGGATCCTACGGTCTTGGCGTGCATCCGTGCGTCGCTGCGGTCCGGTCCCAGGTCGACGGGCACGTGCACCTTCCGCCGACCACTGGCGACAACATCGATGTACTGTGGAGACCTCACGCCCCACGTGTTGAGCAATTCGGCGGTACGTCCACCCGGCCTCCCGCATGCCCACTATACGCCCTCGCCCAAAGTCCGTCAACTGCACATACGGTTCACGTCCACGCTGTCGCGGTATGCTACCAGTGTTAAAGACTGCGATGGAGCTCCGTATGCCATGGCAAACTGGCTGACACTGACGGCGGCGGTGCACAAATGCTGCGCAGCTAGCGCCATTCGACGGCCAACACCGCGGTTCCTGGTGTGTCCGCTGTGCCGTGCGTGTGATCATTGCTTTTACAGCCCTCTCGCAGTGTCCGGAGCAAGTATGGTGGGTCTGACACACCGGTGTCAATGTGTTCTTTTTTCCATTTCCAGGAGTGTAGATCCATGTATACGGGGGAGTAAAAGTATTTAATACAACCCTCAAAGAAATTGAGCAGTGGCAATTAAATTTGGTGGTTGGGTTAGTCTGTCTCTGGATATTCACTCTTCTGTGTAGTACATTTATGCCAGTGATCCACAGCTTGGTAGACCTAGACTGTAGAAGTCTACCTTCCAGCTATTCAGAAAAAGTTTCACTTCGAAAATCATTCTGGAAAGGCCTTAAACTCAATAGTTTCTTCATCAGAAGAAAGAAGACATCACTAGTTGTGAATAAGCAGTATATGTGACTATATTCTGCTGTGTAGAATGAACTGAACTGGGACATTGTCACAGAAGACAAACACCCCTGTGGACAGCTTGCCACTATGCTTCATCCTGACACCCTCCAGTAACCTAATGAGATTTCAGAAGTATGCTCCTGTGGTGATATGCTGTTTATGTGCATAATCGGTTAGCACCACACCGTGACAGTCCTAAGAAAACTCATATCACTTTTCCCAATGACTTTTGGGCCTCCACCTTATTTTAATTTTAAAAATACTGAATCCACATTTCCACTGCTTGCTGTGCTGCTTTACATCCAGCACTTGTCCGTAGTGATTAATTAGATAAAGAAGTCATCTTGACAGACTCGAAACATGTGCAACATTTCTGCTGCTTCCTCAGGTGGGTGATTGTGGCTCATTGATTTCAATGTGTATCAGGACCACAGACATGTATCTGCAAACAAACAAACAAAATTTTAATTGAATTACTGTGTTTTATTTTAGATGGCAACTAAAAACTTTGACTCCCCTTGAACACTTGCACCCATCACTTAACTTTTCCTGTATTTCACTACATCCATGTGCATAGAAAGACGAAAAGAGGACCAACAAAGCACTTCATTATACTAATCACCATATCAAGACTGCAGCATTTGTAGTAATATTTCATCCCTATTACTCTAAGCATCCCAAGATTTTACCGTATTGTAATTTTTGTTCTTGTTCATAATCCCACAGTTCACTTCATGTTACAGAGACAGTATTATAAAAAAATGTTTTCATGTGTAGTCCACTATTCATCAGTTGTACCAGGAAATTTTTCTTTATGCTTTAGTCTTTTGAATTAACAGACAATTGATTTTTGGGTGTAGTAGTTGTTACCCTTCTGAAATTATAAATTGTCTTCATAGGAAGAACAGCTGATAAATTTTGACCTTCATGAAGGCAGAAATTTCCAAACTATGGCCGAATTTAATTCTGTAGCTCACATCAAACCTGATTATTGATTTTATGCATTTCTTTAGAGGAATGCCGAGTAGGTATCAATATAATTTGTGAAAACTATGATAGTCACGGGTACAGCTTGTGTGATTTTGGTTGTAACAATTTCAGGCATTTTTTTTATATAGGGTAACACAGTTTCCCCCAATGTGTTACAATGAACAAAATTTGGGTTATTTTGTATTACGCAATTTGGTTATCAATGCTGTGGTAATGGTTTTATATGACCTGTTATCAGATTATGTGGTGCAAGAACAAAATGCTGAATTCCAAAATCAGACAATGTTTGTTCAGATTTTGGCATAAAAACTATTATGTATTTTGTAGATTCCTCTAAATAATTTCTGGCAAATTACATGTAATTACACAGAGGGTGAAATTGTTCCTATTGACAGCTTTTCTTATTGTTTTCAGGTTGGTGCCAAAAATTGTAAATGGAGGAATTGCTGGAATAATTGGAGTTTCGTGTGTTTTTCCTCTTGATCTTGTCAAGACACGTCTGCAGAACCAGCAAATAGGTCCCAATGGAGAACGTCTATATAGTTCAATGTATGTAACTCTTACTATCTAATTACATTAAAAATGAGAAATTGATGAAATATTCACTGCATGCTGTAATTTACTGAACAATAATCACAGAAGTACAAATGTCTGTGCATGTTATATTCACCAACAGCTTCTCTTGCACAGTTATTTATAGTAATATGTACTACAGAGTGACATTGAATTTAGACAGTTTGTTTCATGTCAGGCCCGTATATGTGAATTCAGTAATGTGTGAAAACTAAACATGGTTAATAACAACTGTGTGTGTGCATGTCACATTTCATTGACATTGTTTTGACAGGTTGGATTGTTTCAAAAAGACGTACAAAGCAGAAGGTTACTTTGGCATGTACAGAGGTGAGTAGGAGTCAGTCATCAGTCACTGTGCTGTTATGTGGTTCTGCTTTTTTGCTTCTAGCTTAGAAACTTTAGGAAGCTCGTATGTTTCTCTGTCTCCATGTTTGTGTTTCTGTAGAAGTGTCCTTGTCCTCGTCATTGTGGGCTGATTGCTATAACAAATAGTAGTAAAGTGTCTGCAGGTGGTGGTTTCATGACTGTAACGATATTTGATGAAGTAGTTCTTAATTTTTAGGTACATATCAGACCCTTATTTTCATGTGTTCCAGTAATTAAACATTCTGGAGTCAGTTAACAGACTTTGACAGATTTTCAGCAGTCCTCTGAACGAAGAACCAGTAATCAAAACACACTTTGTATGGAATGTTATTAGTGACGAGTAAAACCTAGATTAATATATTTTTTTTTTTTTTTTTTTTTTTTTTTTTTTTAATCAGTTTCCATACACTTCCAATGAAAACTGATGTTTATATACAGCAGTCATACTCTTCTACATACGGATGTGACAAAATTTTAATTGAGGTTCCCTATTGTTTGCTGCTACAGCTCAGTGGGTATCATGAATTTCATCTTGTATTTATTTTTTACGGTAGCTGCTGTAATTTGCCAAGTTGGGTAGAATTTTGAAATTACCCAAAATCAAATAGTTCCGTCCTCACAAATGTAATTCTGCAACCCACTCAACCTACATAGTCGGTTCACAATCTTTACTTTTTAAATTGTGTCCTGGTCCCTAACTAAAGTACTTTCCTGAATGTCTTGTACTACACAGATCTCATGGGTGTTTATTCTAATTAATGCAGCATGATGTTTGATGTTTGTAGTTGGTATATTTCCAAGTTTACAGCACTACAGAGCGTTTTATTTAATTGCTTAAGGTAGAATTGCTTATTGGAGTCCTTTTTAAATTTTAGAAAACTCTTGTTTAGTTGCCTATAATTTGCAGCAGCAGCAGCAGTAGTAGTAGTTGCTGTTGTAGCTCTATTGGTTGTGAAATTAGTGCCAGTTTTATTTGTTTTTGAATAGCTTGCAACACATTCCCCCTTCCTTTTTGTACTATCCTTGCAATTGCTGTAAACAATCATCATCATCATCAAGATTGTGTTGATTTCATTTTACTCCCTTCATAAGGAATTTAGCTGGGGTTGCCACTTGTTTCGTGAGACCGATATCAGTTTCCTCAAATTACTAGAGTATTTTGAAGATACACTACTGTACAATTGAAGAGAGACTACTCTACAGATGGAAAGCTTTATCACAAACCATAGTTTGTTCAAAATTACTTTAGTATTGACAGTTTGGCAGGATCACATGGAGGTGCGGATCTGTGTTACCACATCCTGCATGGAACACTTGATGATCTATCAATCATTCACCTCCCCCAGACTTGCATACTATTCAATCCAGATATGGAACTGGGATCATTGTGTTCTGGAAGAGCTACTCTGTGTTTTCATTTTAGTTTTATTTATGGTAACAAATTATTCAGACCAAAGGCTTATGAAAATGAATTTCCTAATGCCTTTATTGAATTTTCAATATGCAGGAAACTTTCTATTATTAAAGTTATGTGAACACAATATGTCAACAAAATCTTAAGACTACATCATATTTTCATGTGCTTCAAACCAGAATTTAGCACAGTTTTCTAACACAAGATAGTTTCAGTTAAATGTGATGCACAATGTTCCCTTTGTGTGTCAAATACTATGCAGGTGCTCGTAAATTTCCTTAGGAGAAACAGATCATTAGGTTTATAATTAACCTGTTGTTAAGTTTTCTGATCAGCCTAGTTGTTTGTAACCTAACAATAAATAAGATTTTTGTGTGTTTATCATGGTGAGAAAACTTAGCTTAAATAGGTCAAGCAGTAGGAGGAGAAAGGACAAAAGCAATAAAAAAAGGATATTCATTGTTGCAGTAGTTATATAGCAAATAGTGATATAGACTGAATCCCTGACAAGGGAAATTCCCCATTGCACCCCCTCAGTCTTAGTGGTAAGATGGTCCAGTGGATAGCCTGTCAAAAACTGGATGCAGATAAAGCATGAAAACAGGAAAAAAGGTGTACTGAACTGTGAAAAATCAAGCAAAATAGAAATGGTGAACAGTCAAAGCTCAAGATGTGCAACATCAAGTGACTGGCAAGAACCATGATGTCGTGGCTATGTGGTCATGGTGTCAGACTGCAAAGTGGGAGATTCATGTTCGAACCTCTTCGTGCCCCGTTTCCCCCTCTCCCCTCCCTCCCCCACAAATTTATGAACTGCCTGTGTGGCCATTGACATGTCTGTTCTCCTTCTGTAGTCTTGGCAGTTGTCATATATAGAAGAGGTGCCTCGTACACAGCAAGGAAAACAATAAATGGGTGTGAACTATGTTACAGTGAAGGAATTGGTCAAAATTTCCGAAATGGAATGCAAGAGGCATAATGTGTGGTACTTGCATAGAATAAATGTGAGGTCCATACATCTGGAGGTCCCTTTGTTACACGTCACTGTTGCAAACGGACATTACTCTTTGATACAGAGACAAGTTTGAATACAGTGAACAGACATGTCAGTGAGCATATGGACTGTTCATAATTTTGTGTGTGTGTGTGTGTGTGTGTGTGTGTGTGTGTGTGTGTGTGTTGGGGGGGGGGGGGGGGGTCAGAGGGAAATTTGAACCTGGATCTGCCCCCTCACAGTTAAACACCATGACCATGACACCACGGACACCATGGTCATTCAGATTAGCTATATGCTGCACATATTGATATTCAGCCATTCACTGTTTCTATTTTGGCTCTTTTTTTCCACAGTTCAGTACACCTCTTCCTGTATTTCATGCTTGATCTGTGTTCAGTTTTTGATGGGCTATCCAATAGGCCACCTTACCACTAAATCTGAAGGGGTACTATGGGGAGTTTCCCATTTGGACTTAGTTGATAATAATGACCTTATTATTAAAATGTCAAAATAGGCCAAAAGAATGTTGTCAAATTTCCCCTGTCATAACTATTGACAGACTTGTTTCTTACATTGTCCAGGCCACACAGCAGCAAGCAGTCTGAATCTGAAGCACGCAGACTAGTGTGTGGGTGAAGGTTTGGCAACTGCAGGCATTTGCTGAGGCTACTGACCCCATAGGATTAGCAAAAAAATGTGCTGTGCCTCCTGAATGGGCCTCACGGGTCCACTTAAGTCATAGCTGTCAGTCATAAAGTAATTTTGAACAGACGGTACAGGGAGGAAGAAAAGGCGCTACATTTGGAGGTTGACATGAGAGTCATCACCCAGATTGTAAACAAAAGTTTATCTGGCAAAATCAGATTGGGCACACTTTGAAAACACGTATGAGAATGAGGAGTTGGCAATACTGTCACATCATGCAGCACGTGAGAACATACAGAGGAATGTGTATAACCTTACACTACTTTACAAGTTCATGTAGCTCACTGAGTAGACTGCTGGAGCATGAAGCTCACATCCACCTTGGAGCTATGGTTTGAATCTTTCTGTTCCCTAGCTCTTGTCATGTATAGGCAGAACGTCATTTTGTCATGTGACAGGCTACTGTCACATGACAGTGGGGTCCATTAAACTGCATGCATTTGTCTACCAACTGTGCAGTGCATAAACATGACCGGTCCTGTCAAACTGATGTAGAGCATCCACCTGATGGAGTACACCAAACGATGAATACGTCGGATATGCTTTTGATGCTGTGTGGATCTAATAACAAAGCAGCAGCTGCTGCTGCTGCTGCTCTTATGTAAGCTACATGATACCCTCAAAGCCGCCGTCCCAGTAAGAATGTTTTTTATCACCCAGAACAATGCATTCGAGAAACCAGTAATCTTCGTACACAAGTAATGGGTAGACATCATCCAAGGGCAACATGTACTCCAAAAACAGAGGATGTGGTTCTTGAACCATTGACCTCAGCAAAGTGCCTGTGATATTGCAAGGCAGCTCCAGAGATTGCAAAGACTGGCCATTGAAGTATTGCAAGATGAGGAATTGCATCTCTATCATTACCTGTCAACTCAAACCAGTGGCCTGAAGACCAAATTCAATGAGTACAATTTTTTGACTTACTTTTGCACCAAGTGGAAGATAGCAAACATTTTGTAAATTATGTGATATGGACTAACAAATCTAGCTTCACTCAGGAAGGTATTTTCAACCTTCACAACAACCATTATTGGTCAGTACACAACCCACATCCTCCGTGAAGGTAGCTTTCAGGAACACCATTGCATAAACCTACAGGCTGGAATTATGAGAGGAGTACTTTTGATTCCTTGCCAATTGCCAGACAAGTTGAATGCACCCCTGTGTCGTACATTGCTTTGCAATATGATGCCTGGTGTATTAGAAAATGTTCTACTTGGTGTTCAGCAACAGCTATGGTTTCAGCATGATGGTTCATTGCCACACTTTGAAATGAATGTGCGTAACTATTTAAATGAAGTATTTCCAGGGAAATGGATTGCTTGTGGAGGTCCAATGTTTTAGCCTCCATATTCTCTGGACTTTAATACCACAAATTTTTATTTGTGGGGACATTTAAAGGAAAAAGTTTATAGTACTCCACCTTCGGATGTACATGATCCAACGGCTTGCATGCATGCCACTTCGGCAGTGGTGGATACACATGTTGTGTAGGGTCCAGCAAAGGACAATCCAGCAAGTGTTTGCAAATGCAAGGTGTTTGCTTTGAACATATTCTCTGAAGTGAATGTTGCTCATACATGTATGTAGTGGCTCTGTGAAGGTAAGCCTGGACGTCAAAGATACTGAATGGAATTATTGTGCTTACTGTAATGTGCAATATAGTGTAGCCTACATATTGGTTTTGTACCTATTGGATACAGACAATGGAACTGTATACACTATTATTTTCTATTGGTGTTTTTTGTGTCACAGGCGAAACAGTGTTTGTTTACATCTGTAAGAAGTTCATATTATGTCTTAATGTTTAAATAAAGATAACAGTAACAAAGAAATACATAAGATACCATATTGTGGAGGTGTAACTTGGATGCAGTTTGATGCTTCAATTTCAAGTTGGCACGAACATAAGCAAGTACTCATATCCTTTCCCCATGATATTGCCTCATCGTCAGAGCTCCAGCAAAGTGCATAGTTCATGCTACCTGTTTGTGGCCACACTGCTTGCAGTTACAGCTTTGTCAGAACCTTGAGATTTTTTTTAAATCCATTTCTATTAAACTGGTTAGCAGGACTAGATTTTGCTGGATTCACTTTTCTCTTGGGTTGGGATGAAGAATCATTTCCCGACTGCCAAGTGTGGCATTTTTTTTCTTTGCCCTGTAGAAATGACAGGAAGATTCTTTTTGTATGTTTCAATGTTTGTTCTTGTCATCTGAAATCCTCTTTCACGGCACTGTTTTGACTAATATAGGTCAGCAGTGGGGCAGTCCTGACAACAATTAAAACTAAAAAGTAAGTCAAGGAGTTAAGTAAAAGCTTAATTGATGAAGTACTTGCAAAACCTGAGGTAATTCCATGGAGTTGTTAACTTCTTATTTTGCCGTTGCAGCATCTACATTCATGTAAACAACCCAAAGTTCCTCACTAAATCACATGTATCCTGAGTAACAAACACAAATAACTCGGTAAGCAGGTGACTGTAATCTGGGAAAAAATATTTATTGACCATAAATTCGCCCACTGTGATGCATCAGTGAGCAGACAAGCCATCAGTCTTCTGAAGCGTATCCCTCCATGCTGGAGCAGAAACGTTGTGCAATGTGTGTTTCCTGAACAAATTCTCATTTTTTGAGTGCGAGGAGAAAGCTGTCAGCAGTTGGTCTTTACATACCTCGTCTGTCAGTGAAGGCCCCCCCCCCCCCTTTCCCATCCTCTTTTTAGAAGTGACCAACAGCTTAATTACAAAATGTATCATCTGAAAATAAATTGTTCCAGTTAATTGTTAATAATGTCATGTCACAGTTGTAAATTCAATGTTACAGTCGAGTACAAATACTCTTATTTCAAGCAACTCGCACTACTTTTATGATAAAAGCAAATTACACTTGGTGTTGTATTAAATGTTTCTGTTTATTGCAGAGAAAATGACTGTTTTAAGAATACTATAGCCAGTAGTGGAGGAATCAAATCAGTATACGGCAAAAACTTTTGTTCATACAGTTCTTCACAAAAAGTTAAGAAATTTGATTTGAACTGCAGTGATTTATTGGGTGTAGTTCTGTTTGGAGGCCCACAAACTGACACATCCAGTCAGTTAAAGAGAGACCAACAATTCAATTTCTGATGCAGTGTGGAATTTGTCATATAGTGCCACAGGTGAAAGTTGGGCGAAATGTCAGGGAGACTGCTGTGCCTGATGGGGATGAAACACTGAGGATTTGTGATTTGACAGTTATCCACACAACCATGTAGGCTAGTTTACTCAAAAGATAGTTTGCAGCCAATTTATGAAACCTATTTTATTATGCACATTTGTATGCCCCATAGGAGTCTCACAAACTGCTGTAATTATACAAAAAGCATATAATGTGGGTAACACTGGAAACTGGTCTCACTTGCTGTCCAAAATGAGGTAAAGTATTGTTCCCTGGTCCTTGAGAAGCTCCATACACCATAATGGTAAAGATATCATGTCAGAGCAACAAATAAAAATTACTGCCAGTTGTGAATGACTGGGAAATCATCTCTGAGCTGTGAACCTGAAACACACTTACTTCCTCTGATGTCCCATGGAAAGAGACTGTGGAATAAATGAAAATGGCTGCATGCAATGCTTTATTGAGGGAATAAGATACATTTGGCCCACAATGATGTGTGTTTCAGCAGCAATTGTTATTGTTGGTAGTAGTGATGGCCATCATCATCATCATCATTGTTGTTTTTTACACTTAGCAATAACAACTGTTACATGATTTTGTTCAGTTAGTCATTTCAGTAGGGGCACCAGAATGACCTTACACTTTAGACAACTGATCGGATAACATTTTCGCACTGAGTGTGGAGTGCTTCTGTATGCTTTAAATTTGGTACACACACAAATTCACCCATTCCAGCAGCTAATGCTGTTTTCTGGTAGGCTATATAAGAAGTTTGATGAATCATGATGTCTGATTTAGTCTTTGTTTATCAAATATATGGTTCAATTACTTTTTAATGCATAGCTCACCCATTACTGAAAATTGGTTGGTACTTCACGTAGTAGTTCATGTTTTTACAAATCAAAATTTGCCCAAGCTTCTCTCCACAAAACAGCATTTCCAATTTGGTATGCTTTGATGTAGCTCAATGCATACAAATGCTGTCGCTGAACACAAACAATGCTGAATGCTTCCTTGCACTGTGCCGCTGCATGTTTAACAGTTATTACAGGCTACATCAGAACCAAATGGCATGTTTGTAAATAGTTCACATGAAAGGCAAGCTTTCTCTCTCTATTTCTGTGCCAGAATGCATACTCATGTTTGGTGCTTCCTTCTTTTCCTATGATTTTGCATTTAAAAGACTTGATATCAGTTTTTTTTTTTTACATAATGTTACTCTTGAATGTGCATTCACATGGCAGTGCATTCACATGGCAATGGTCTTGAAATAGGTACTTAGCATGATGTATTTTCAATATTTCATAGTAGTTTAACATCTCGGTGAAGCAGAAGACACATAAGACCATGTCATGTCCATAGCTGTCATTGACATCTGCGTGGATCTTGACCATTTACAGACCTCTCCAACATGTGTTGCATTTTGTCAAGGGATTTCATAATGAGCATGTATCATAGCCATGTCATTTCGTAAACTCCCCAGAGAGTATGTTTAAAATCTTGTTGGGATATTATTTCCACCTACTAAAAGGTGTATTCTGTTAATGTAACATCCCATGGCTAGGAATGCTGTGGACTTGTTGAATTGCGCATATGATACTTGTGCAGCCTTTCATTGTAACCACCATCAACTGATATGTGTGAGAGAATTGTGGGGCCCAGTACAAGTGAAGGAAAAACTGCCTGACATGTTCATAGAACTGTCTGCAGGCTACCCAGTGCCTTTTCACCTATTGGGATTCTTAGGTTTAAATGGTCTTCATAATATGTACAACCATTGCTTGATTTGTTAAAAAAAAAATCCGCTACAGAGACATTGCATGAGGGTGTTTTTCAACACTATTTCAGTGCCTTTCTGTTGATGTGAATACATTTGTACTGGTAAAAAAAATGAATTTTTATCAAAGCTCACATCAAAATCTGCAGTTCTGATTGTTTCTTCTTCTTTTTTTATTTTAGTTGGCAGTATCTGGTACTAATAGAAATATTTCCTGAAGCCAGCAACGTCCTGCATCCTGCAGTATGGTTTTAACAGACATAGTGATGGGTCTCCTTCTACATTCCATATATCTCTGTTTTCTTTAAATGTGGTTCTATTCTGTTTTATGGGCGTCTTTTAGCTTTTGCATTAAATTATGATGCTGCACAAGTCGGTAATGCTTTTCAGCTCCTTTGGGAATTGCTTGAATGTCCCAAGTGCTCACCTTTTCGCTACCCATTGTGATTCTGGTGCATACAAGACATAGAGTGAAAAATGTTGACTGCCCATAGAACATTGTATCTTCTTGATGTTGAATTCGAGTGTGACGGTAAAGTTGTGTGGTCATGTATAAAAGGACTAGGTGAAATAAAGTTAAGTGTTGGATATTTTTACTGGCCACCTGATTCTGCTGTGATGTTTTAGTCGTAGGCAGAACGTCTCAGTCAGTAGTGTCGAAGTATGCAGATTGTGCAGTATTAGTTGGAAGCAATTTTAACCTACTGAGTATACACTTGTACCTCTATGGATTCATTGCAGGGAGTATAGACTGATAGTCTTACAAAGTTCTTTTGAACGCGGTTTTCTGAAAACTGTCGTGAGCAGCTGGTTTGACAGCCCACATGCAGTGGAAATATTTTAGACCTTGCAGCTACAAACATGCGTGACCTGATCAGCAGTAGCAGTATAGAGACAGGGATTAGTGATCGTAATGTCATCATAGTGACTTTGATAACTTAAGTTAAAAAATCAGTCAAGAAGGCTAGGAGAGTATCTCTGATCGAAAGAGCAGATAGTTTTTAGCTTCCCACTTACACAGTGAATTGACATAATTTAGTTCCTGTACAGTGGATGTAGAGGAATTATGGTCCAAGTTCAAGCAGACTGTGAATCATACTACTGAGAAGTATGTGCTGAGTAAGTGCAATAAGAATGGAAAAGACTCATCATTGTTTACAGCAAAATTTGAAAAATGCTGAGGAAGCAAAGGCTGTTGCACTCTCAGTTCAAAAGAGAATGTGGAAATGATGACAGGCAAAATAGCAATTTGTGCGTCTGTAAACATATCAATGCATGAAGCTTAAAACTACCACCATTATATCTTAGCAATAGATCTTCCTGAGAGCCTGAGAAAATTCTGGTCCTATGTAAAATCACTGAGTCTAAGGCTTTTACTCAGTCACTGGTTGACCAGTCTGGGCCTGTAACATTGTCGTGGGAACACCAGATAGTGCTTCCATTTTACTCGATGACTTTCTGTCAGTTACTGCGAATTGTGACCTTTCTGACGGGAAGTATCAAATCCAGTGGCACAACTGAGACAATACTCCATAAACACACAGTTTGATTAGAGGCTACTTGGGAGGAACAGTATAAAAGGCCTTTTGGAAATCTGGGAATGGATAATTAATTGATGTGAGATCCCCTGTCAGTAGCACCCATTACTTCACGAGAATAAAGAGCTGTTGGGTTTCAAAAGAATTATATTTTCTGAAACTGCGCTATTTGTCATTAAAGGGTTTACTTTGTTAATTATGTCAATGTTCAAACACAGTATATGTTCCAGGGCACTCCTGCAAATTGACATCACTAATTTGGTCTGTAATTCATTGGATTACTCAAATATCCTTTCTTCACTGTTAGTGTGGCACGTACAGCTTTCCAGTTTTTGGATATGGATCTTTCGTCAAGCAAGCAGTTGTATATGGTTATTAAGTATGGGGCTATTGTATCAACACACTCTGAAAGAAATCTAATTGGTATAGAATGTGGACTGGAGGACTTGCCTTCATTAAGTAATTTAACATGCTTCGCTACTCAGATGATATGTTTCTAAGCTACTCATGTTGGCAGCAGTTCTGAACTACAATTCTGGAATATTTACTTCATCTTATTTGGTGAAGGAATGTCAGAAAAACATGTTCAGTAACTCCATTTTAGTGGCACTGTCATCGGTAACATTATGTTCACTGTCGTGTAATGAAGGTATTGATTGTGTCTTGCCGTTGATGTACTTCACATATGAGCAGAATTTCTTTGGATTTTCTGCCAGATTACAAGACAGTTTTTTTGTGGAAACTATTACAAAGCATCACTCACTGAAGTTCATATTAAATTTTGATCTTCTATAAAACTGCCAGTCTTGGGGATTTCACGTTCTTTTAAGTCTGATATTTTTTCGTTGCTTCTGCAACAGTGTTCTGACCTGGTTATTGTACCATGGGGGATCAGTTCCGCATCTTATTAATTTATTTGGTTCAGATATTGCAGTTGCTGTTCATACTATTTCTGTGAATTTAAGCCACTTCTGGTTTACACTTACGTAGTTAGTTTGGAAGAAATGGAGACTGTCTCTTAGGAAGGTAAGTGAGTTTTTATCTACACTTTTGAGGGGGGGGGGGGGGTGCTGTGCTATGGTATTAAGTCTCACTACGATGAACTTGTGTTCACTAATCCATGTATCCATCATAATGCTCCCTATTTGCTCGGGATTACTTGTTGGTAGGGTGTTGACTAGGTTCTCGCAACCATTTACACTTCACATGAGCTCCTGAAGTAATTGTTCAAAACAATTTTTGGAAAAAGCATTTAGTATCGTGCACTAGCCACAATTGTCTTCACTGTATACAAACAGGTAGCTGAGATGTCTTCATATCTGAATTCACGGAAATAGTGCATACTGTTGTGTGAGATACTTTCCCTCCGATTGTCACATAATGTGTATCTTTTTAAGTAAAACCTGTCTTGTCCTGTGTAATTTCTTACACAGTGATATTTCCAGAACATAATATTCAGGTACTGTTGGTGTGAGTTCATTACATTTTACAATTAGTTGAATGAAGATGTGTAATATTAAAAGGAATTAATAAATTTATTTAGCTGTTGGTGATTCTGCGACAGTTGTATATTATTTTGTCTTGCTTTCCATGTGTATATGTGGTGTTTACTTATCAATTTATTAATATTTCATGTTATTAAAAACTTTTGGTGAAAACTTCATTTAATAAAGTAAACTCATTTTTGTCATTCTTTGTATAAAATTTCTCAACCTTACATTGTTGGCTTCAAAAGAGAACACCACAGTATGGCTGATATTTTTTTAATCAATGTTTTGGGCTGAAACAAGTTGAATTGTACTTGAGGCTGTAACACATTGCAGGAATAAATAACATAGTTTAAAACATAAATTTCAAAATACAATTTTACTCCCTGTGAAGCAGTGATTCTATAAAAATTTTCTAAGTGGAAACATGTACAAGGTGACAATTATTGAACTATATGGAAAGAAACGTAAATTAGCTACAAACTAAAGATATTCAGATTTAGGTTATGATATGTTCAATATGCTTGCCATCATTGGCAGTGTGATGCAGATGAATAGTGAAATTCTGCGTAACCCGCAGAAGTGTCGGAACATTGATGCTATTGGTGACCTCCTGAATGGCTGTTTTCAGCTCAGCAATGGTTTTGAGGTTATTGCTGAACACCTTTCCTTTAATATAATCAAACACTCTCCTGCTTCGATGGGGTCGAGCCATCTTGCATGAACCACATCTTGTCAAAATCAGGGTCACTTTGAATAATGGGGATGAAATCATCTTCCAAAACCTTCACGTACCATTTGGTACATTCAAGAAGTATCTCACTGATTATTCCATGACTGGACATTGCTCACGACACAGTCACCCGTTGAGGGTGAAGAAACTCCTTGATTGCATAATGAGGATTCCCAGTGCCCTAAATGTGGCAATTTTGCTTACTGACAAATCCATCCATATGAAAGTGGGCTTTGTCACTAAACCAAACCATATTCACATACTAATTCCTTCATGCCCTGCAGCCAACCATGCAGTTTGAATCTCCTAATGCAAGCCGTTCATAAGTTACGACGATTTTATTTCATATAGTTCAATAATTGTTGCCATGTAATTTGTGACTAGAACTGAAAATATACTTCTTATACTGCTCTCTAAGTCTGTTTAGAAATCTTAAGACTTTATTATGCTGAAATAAGTAAATAAATATTTGATTTATCAACAGTATTAGAATTCATTCTTTCTTGTGCAGTTTCAGATATATTACGATATGATCCCCCTACGAGGATTTTATCTTCTTCACCATCATGCGTAGCACCTGTAGAGTAGTTTGTATATGTGATTCTTCTATAAGCATGGCCAGAGTGATTCTTGCATGTTCTGTTACTGCTGCATGAGGATCTACATGTTTCAGTGGTGTTTAGTATTGCTTACCACAGTTCCTGATGTGCCTCTTCATGTAAGATGCAATACTTTCCATTTCTGTTAACTAAGTCAATAATTCCCATGCCTCAGTTTACTTCATCTTTTTTGGGTTTGTTTGGTTTTTTCAAATCCTTTTGCCACAAAATTGTTTAGTTTGCCCTGTGTGTATGAAGGTTGTAGTTTGGAATGGCCACTTTAAATAATAAATGAGCTTCTGAATCACAACAATAAAACATTTTTGCATGTATGATTCGATGCATGATTTTTGTAAGGCTGTGACTACAAAACATTAAGTTTGTTTACAACTAACTTATCTGCTATCAGTGAAGATTTTAGTTTATTAGTATTGTAGATGACGCATTGTGGGAATTGATTTCTGTTTCCAAATGTGATTTTTCTCTGTGTACTATGTCATTTTTTCATAATGTTTTCATGTGAAGTTTTGCATTTTTATGTTCTCTTGTTAAGTTTTCTTATGGTCCATTTGTGCAGAATCTTGCACATATTAAACAGGACACACAATGTAATGTGCACAGTATGCATCGATAATAAGAAACTTAGCTAAACAAACTGTGTGTGTGTGTGTGTGTGTGTGTGTGTGTGTGTGTGTGTGTGTGAGAGAGAGAGAGAGAGAGAGAGAGAGAGAGAGAGAGAGAGAGAGAGAGAGAGAGAGAGAGAGAGAGAGAGATAGAGAGAGAGAGAGAGAGAGAGAGAGACTGCACATATGGACCACAAGGAAACTTAAATGCAACAGAAAAATTAAGTACCTTACGCATCAAAACCATCATAAAAATTGCGTAGTACGCAGACAATAATGCACCTGAAAATGGGAATCATTTCCTGAAATGTGTTGTTCAAAATAGAAACAAAAGAAATAGTATCTGGTAACAGAAAAGTTACTTACATATAAGCCCATTATAGCATGTAGTTACCTTTTTCACTTAAGAAATATTCTTAAGTTTTGTCCTTATACAATTACAATTGTAAACATGTTGGAATGAAATTTTTGTTATATTTCAGCAGTGTATGTAGTCTGAAAGAAACTTCTGTAACAGGCTCAAAAAAACTGTGTGAGATATACTAGAATTCAGACCATAATCTCTGCAGAGATACCAATTTTCTAGCACTCTGTCAAATAGTTTTAACATGTTAGAAGGCTTTGTAATTAGTTAGAAATAAAAAGACCAAAACTGTTAGTTTTCATTTTCATGTACAGTGTAGGCAGCTGTTTTTTAATACACAGCAGAATCGTTTGGTATTTCTTGTTTATAAGAGAAACCAGTACATACCAAAAACAGTTAGGAAATGGATATTTGGTCTCTGTGTCTGTGTTAATATATTGAATTAATACAGAATTGAATACGGATTTCTGATGTAGCACAAGTGTTATTTGCTACAAAACAGGCTAGAAAGAAACCCCCAGATGGGGAACATTACTTAGTCGAATAGAATTGTGATTAAAAGTGAGGTGTGTAATATTTTAAACTTGTATTTGTTCTTTATTGTTATTATTTACACTTATTCAAAAGTAAAGCATTTCTAGATTCAATAACTGCCAGTAGAAAAGATAGCCAAGAGAAAGAAATGCATAACAAAATGGAGTTATAAGTATGGTTTTCCACAAATATTTTTGAGACTTCAGGTGCTGTGGTTACCACCTGGATTTTCAACTACTCACCAGATTGTTTTCAGAGCACATGTTCTCAAAGACCATCTGATCACATTGATTAGCACATTCCGTCCATAGCTTGTATCTAATCTAACTCCAACAACAATAATTGCTAGTCTAATTTTTGTATTAATATGTTTAATTGTGCATTGACAGTTTTATCATATTTATAATGTTAGATGTTTTGTTGTTGTTGTTGTTGTATTTGAAGATTCTTTTAAAACATTTTCATTTAGTGGGTAAAGGAAATTTTAAAGATATTATGTTATTTTTAAATATTTGTTTATCTATTGACACGGTTCTTTGTCCAGTACAGTTTATAAGATATTTGAGAGTTCTGCAATGACCCTTGGAAAAAAATGTTACTGTTTCTGTTAAATTTGATTGCACTAATCTCTATATAGTTTTAATCAAATATTGCTGCTCAGTATGAAGATCCAGTTTGCTGCATGTAGTCTGTTGTTGCTGCTGTTGTTGTTTAGTGCATCTTGGTAGAATTTGCACGCGACCCCCTTCCTTTTTTTTTTTTTTTTTTTTTCCCCGCACAGGCTACCTAGCAGTTACTGACTAAATAAGAGGCATCTCTACCAGTACAGCTCGAGTTTACTTTGTGTGTGTGTGTGTGTGTGTGTGTGTGTGTGTGTGTGTGTGTGTGTGTGTGTGTTTTGATAGTTTGCAAGTATCTAGGTTTGCAGCCGTGTTGTCATTTTCTTTTCACAATATTTAGGCAACTTCTGTAATTGTCCTCCTGAGACATTCGCTGTTTGGACTCCCAACCACACAGTTAAAAAATGCTCGCGCATGCGGCCACTCTCTCTCTCTCTCTCTCTCTCTCTCTCTCTCTCACTCACACTCTCTGCCGGTTGCAAGTTTTCAATCTCCTGTCACAATTACAGATTTGTGGGTAAAACAGTGATTTTGTTTTCAATATACTATCATATCCCCATCTTGACAATAAAACAAGTAGAAACAGGTAAAGACTAAGCATCTCTGTTGTATATTTCACTGGTTATTCTCCTAGAGGGGCATTGATGAGTATCCACAACAACACTGACTTCACCTAAGACGGTTCTATCTGAATAGACCTCATTCCTTCTGCTGTCTGCATAGTGATGAGTTTGCAATAGTTTACGGTACATTGTGCGCATGTAGTAGTGTGTTCATATACCAGATCTGGTTCATAATCGTATTACCTCCTAATGGTCCAGAACCAGGAGAACAGAACTGAAAAAATGCCGTAATTGCAGCTCTGCATCACAGATGCTATTCTGTCAGACAGTAGCAACGAAAGTTGGCTCAGACCATTCTGCATCGGTGTATGTGTTTCATTGTATCGAGTAAACTGGTGCCAATGGAAATGTTTCGTAATCTTGAAAACCCTAAGTAACATTACACTGGGAAGATCATTTCATATGTGTACAAAGTAAACATCAGGGGACTTGTATTGTGCCTGAAATTCCCAAGGAAGTAAACTGTATGTGAGCAGCTCCACACTCTGTCTCCATAGTGCAGAGCTGTCTCCATGAAAAAGGTTTAAAGTTTGTATAATAGCCAAAAAAAACCTTTATTACATCAACAAAACAACATGACACAATTGCAGTGGGCACAGCATCATAAAAACTAGAGTGCAGCAATGGTCCAAGGTGTTGTCACAGACGAATTTTTAAGTTTGAAGTACTTGGAAGCCACCATTGAAGATTTGTTCGTTGACTTAGTGGAGGACATATGAAAAGTAATTGTGTGACACCAATGGTGAACCAAGGTGAGGGGTCGATCATAGTATGGGGATGTTCTGTGTGTGATAAAGTAGGTGACCTAGGGGGAATTAATGGAACAGTAAGAAAGGAAGGGTATCCCAGGATACTGATCAGCAATGCAGTTCCATGTAGCAAGAGACTTACTACTATTGGATTTGTTCTGGAGGAGGACTGTGACCCCAGACTTGGTTCTAAATTATGCAGAGAGCACATAAATAGAAAAGAGAAATGTGGGGAAACTGAATAATATGATTTAGCCAAGTCAGTCACCTGACTAAAATCCCATTGAGTTCTTATGGGAAAACTGATGTCATCTAATGTTGAAAATCTGTGGAATAAGTATTGTTGGAGTGTAATATCTGCAAAAAGTTCACAAAATCTTATCTCCAGAATTCCGAGAGTTGTGCACCTGTTCTGAGGGCAAGGGGTAGATACTTTGAAGAGGTAAAATCTAAGTCATGTTATATTATACTTAATGACAGAGAGACAATATTTATTTTATCGGTCTGTTTAGCTTATACAATGTTTTTGTACATAGAACAAAAGGATAAAGCTGTTTTTCACAGGTGATTGAAAACTTTTGACTGGTGGTGTATTGTGCTGCCTTCCATTCTGGCAATTTTTATATATATGCCACTGTCAAAGAAAAACTGAAAGAAAGAAGTTGTAATTAAGGAAATGTCATGAGTGCCTATTACCTTTCTTTCTTATATATAAACTAAGTGCAGGATCCCATTATTTACTTGAACCAGTGAGTCTGTCCTTGTTAAGTAAGCCGCTCCAGTCTTCTCATCTGCATCATGATGCTGGTATCTCCATATTTCATTTCATGCTCATTGTCAGATGATTTAATTTCTGCTTAAGTTAGGTATACTCTTGCATTATTTACACCTGTGTTCTGCAACCATTATACTCATGTCCAACGTATGACATGCCACATTCAAAAGTCCAAGATCACCTTTCACACAATACAGTAGACTTTTTAAATTCATAGAAGGGATGAATATACATTGGAAGCCATGAAATATTCGCTGTACATTCAGAGAAATGGAGTCGGCTGCTTCTTCATTGATGTTTCTCTCTGTGGGTGGTGTTGGCTCATGTACGAATATGCAGTCTTTTTGGAAACTTCATTCAGGTGTCTCCATTCATCAGTGGTGCTTTCTTTTTGTGGTACCATATGTGCTCTGTGAACCTTTGTTTGAAGCACAGAACTTTTTTTGGAGTGGTTGATCATGGCTTGTGACATGAGGATAGTGATTGGCATAGGTGAGCTCCTGTAAACAAACTAGAAAGTATCCATGTTCTTTCTGTTAAACAAAATATGAAGATTGTTTTATTCTTTGACAAAACTGGGAAACAACCACTAGGGCAGGGCAATTTGTACCTTTCACAGTTTCATTGTAATCCAAACAGCAAGCTGTATCTGATGAATACAAGAAGGGAGGTTGATATTTTGTGTAAAGAAACTGACAACTCAGTTGAAAATGCAAAAACTTGTAGGCAAATTACTGTTAAATTTTTTTGTCATATATTTATATACCAGCATACGTCCTCTTTATTATTTAATATGAAGATATTTTATGGATTCAAAAGTTGTGTGTCTTACTAGCATTACTGTTTGTTTTAAATTTACTCATAGAAGTTTGGTAGATCTACTGTGTTCCAGTGGAGTGGAATTATTTCTGCATCTAAAGTTGGAGTTTATCCTGTAACTAACAGTAAATTAAGTATAGTTATGAAAGGGGCAAGCCCTGCATCTCTAGTAACACCATGCTTTTACTGGAATAGTAAGAAATAGTAAAATAATCTTAAAATATCCAACTTTCTAATGAGAGTATCAGATAGGCAACATACCCAGATGTTAATGTTTTGATATTTCTTTTATGCCATTATGAGCTTTCAGTACTAGTAGTTCTAAAACTTCGCAACAAGATCCACTTCTTTCCCTTTCTCTGTTTATGATTATGACAGTGAATATTGCTGTTGTATTAATTTGTGATAACAACATCAAGCATACTTTCTTACTACCAATAATGTAATTACAGTAACAACTTCTGTAAATGTGTTGCCATGTTGTCCCATTCATTACATGATTATTTATTGTAATCCCACGGAATGTAGTCCATCACTAATATTTATTGTCCACTTTCAATCATTAACACACCACAAAAGTAGATATAATAATGCATGTGTAGCAGCTGTACCCTTGGGGAACATGGTGGACTTGGTGTTAAAAACCATCAGTGTCTCTTGCTACTGTAGACATTTTATAGTAACACTGTGAAACCTAGCAAGCATAGATGTAACATCAGACTGCCCTGCTTGGTGTTGGTAGCAAAAGTTCAGTATTGCTCAGCACATAGTGATGCAGTATCCAGTGGAACAAACAGTGGTTTCAAGTGGAGTTCACATTGTGAATGACTGGCTCAAAAAAAGAATGCAAAACACAGCAATGTTGTCATATGCATATGAGATTAGTCCATAGTGATAACTGAAAGATAGAAACAGTACAAAAGTCAATTCTCAAACACTGTATCAAATGGTACAGTCCACAAGCTTAATATCCATGCAGGTGTCCTTTTCAGACTACAGTGAAACCCCTGTTTCACATTTTCGTGGTGTCCAGTCTTAAAAACTGTAAAACTGAGGAAAATGCACAATCGAGGAAAATGATAAAACACCAAAATACGAGCAAAAATGTATGTAATTTGCATATATGATTAAAACTCACAGTCCTCGCCAATGGCATAAAATCTGTATAAGTAAAGAAAATTAAATGTACAATACAGCGTATATACAATAATTTGTGGCAGGGGGTTTCATCAGTTCTTAAAAAATCAGATGTGTAAGAGCAAATAAAAACTCCTCAAAAAATTGAAATTAGTATCTGGGTACAAGATAATCAAGCTATTTTCCGACAAGCTAAGACCAAAAATTACACATCAAAACATGCCTTTTTGAGGCATCTTTCCTTTGTGTTCACCCAGAAAAAAGCAAAAATTGATGAACATGATGGGTTAACCAAATTAAACCAAAAACTGAAGTACAGTTAAAGGCAACAGAATCCAACACGTGAGGGTGGGTATTTTCCTTCTGTAGCCAATGGCAGGTTAATTGGGTCGTATAAACTTCAACCCCATATACACTAAGCTTGAAACATATTTTCCACTACGTGATCTGGACACCATTTGGAAACATCTCCAGAAACACCTATTCGTAGCAATGTTGGTACAGTTCAAAGGAAACAATGTTTCAGATCAGCTACTGATGTCACCACTGCATGGCGCAAGTGTATATATGTCGCATTGTGTTGTATGTTGTTTAGGTTTTTTTTTGTTAAGTTTTTCCAGAAGCAGACAGTCGAGTTGTTACCGTTGTACCAGGCTGATTGCTGCTTCTGGAAGATATGAAGCAAGCAGTACAAGAACAACAATGAAACAAGATGCTTTACAGAAAACTACTGCTAAGAGAGACAGCGTAGCAAACAAAATAATGTCATTTGTCATAGCTTGCTTCAAAATGTGAAACAAATACTGAAGATTCTGTAATGAATGTCTCGTTGACAAAAGACTGAAACTAACAGCCTGTCTGGTTGTAATTGCTTTCCTGAAATTCCTATAATTTTTTAAAAGTATGGTGATAACCGTATTTGCCAAAGTTCAAAATGGTTAGATGATAATAGAGTGAAATTTCAGAAACTAGAGCTGTCTGCCGTATTCATGTCCCACACATAGCAAATTTTTCCCACGAGTTCTTCTACAATATGTTTTCCCTCACCAAAGACGACTACTGTATGCAAACCAACAAATAGATTTATTACGACGACTAATCAGATTTCGCCAAATATTAACAAATAAAATACAAACTGTCTATCAAAATAAAATCTTAGTTTTAAAACCAATTGTGAAATTGTTTGATAAATGCAACCTTATTGTGTAAAACTACGAAACACTGAGAGGTGCTTATGGTCTTCAGATCCCAAGTCATGATAAATAAATTAAAAAAAAAAAAAAAAAAATTGAATGAATGAATATGACGCCTTTCATTGTGTTTACGTCAACCTTTGAATATCAATAATGCAGACATGATGTGGCAGACAATACAAAAACAACACTAACACTACCAATAGCATTGCTGACAATGCGAATACACTGAGAAATGGTTACTGCCAGTGTGGACAGAAACAGAGACAAGAAACAGTCTGAAACAGATGCTGTGCACTGTAGGAAATAATCTTTCAAGCAGAAAAAATTGTCCAGTGGCAGTGTGGTTGCAGATTCTCACTACCGTATCATAATGGATGATGTCATGGTTAACTTAGTGAAGGGTTATAGGTTTGCAACCCGCTGCGTGCATATATTAGTTTCATTGTTAACATCGTACAGTATGTTCTGCAATATTCGATGTTGTTAAACATTTCTGTTTGGTTAGAGAATGAAGGATGAAACAAATATTTCTCTGTTTGGGATTCCACCCTTCTGCTTTGACCCATGACGTCATCAATAAGGTGGAAATGCCTATTCTCATGGTCTCCAATATGGCCCATATGATGTCATTACATGCACACGGGAACAAACATTAATATACACATAAATTAGGCAGTAACAACTCCCTCTAGAAATACAAACTAACAGGAGAACCATGGGAAATTGGAGGTTTTAGTGTGGGCACAATCTACATATAACAGTAAAAAAAAAAAAAAAAAAAAAAAAAAGACACACCACAATCTCAAAACACACAAAAAAATTACATCTTTCTGCTACACCAACAAAATCCAGAGGGATCGAAAACTTCCCGTGACATATATAGCTCAACTGCAACTTCGATATCACAAAACACCTACAACTACAAAAATTGGAATTTGACATTTTCCTTAACTTATATAGGTCAACTACAATTATCGATACCAAAAAATCATCTAAAACTATGAAAAATAAAACCAAAACATCTCAAAAACCCAAAAATCAAACATTCCTACAAAAATTAAAACACATTGAATACTCCATAAATACAGAAAACATATCAACTAAGGAAGAATAGACACACAAAAAAATCATTGCCATCAACAAATTAAGGAAAACACGTATGTAGAAACAAACTAACTCCTAACCACCCGCAGCCTTCTAACCCCAAGCAACCCACATCCCCCCCCTCCCCCCCCCCCCCCAAAAAAAGGCCAACAAATAAAAACCACAAAATAAACGAAAATCAATCACGCCTTACAAATCAGCAACAACTGCAACAAAAAAAGGTCCTCTACAACATAATCATAAAATAACCCTCCCACCCACAGCCCACCTGCCTGAACCGTATAATTTTGCTGTGCGGTTCCCCGCCCCCAAATTACATTTCACACTTAATTCTGTTGTCAGATCCTGGTAAGATTATTTCTTGGTTAAAATAAACTATGTTCATCCCCCCCGCGCCTAGAGCCCAGAGTAGACCCGTCATGTTCCTGTATATTGACGAAATTTGTAGAATTTGTATAAAATCGATCAAAACTGGTTATGGTCGAAGCACAATGCGACCCTGGAAAAAATCTGGAGTTGGCCTGGAAAACCTGAGAAACTCTGGGAATATTTTTTTATTTATTTTTTTAGAATCACTGGACTCACTGTAACAACAGAGGTCATATATTACTAAAAGTTATCTAGGACAATGGGTTTCTTGTTAACACATTCCTCTAGAAGAAAGGAAGAGAAATGGACCTGAAAAGAACCAAATTGTAGTAAAAATAAAACTGACTTTATTTTACCAAATTATCTTCACGATTCCTCCATCATAAGTTCAACCGTTTGCTCCCTAAAATTTATTTCGTTTTGATAATTGGTAAGTGTGGTATCATCATACATTGTCAAGTTGAAATATAGGGAACTAAACAGTTTGTGCACATAAAAAGTAACCGAAAATGGTAAAAGTGCAGATCACCGAGGTACTCTTCTTATGCCATTTTTGTTTGAATTGGGTAAGATTATTTGTTTACTACTGCACATGTAAGAGTTTAATAGTGTCTGTATCTTACCTATTTATTTTCAGGAATATTATGTGATACTGTGTTGAAGACCTTTGTTAGATCAGCCAATATAGCACTTGTATGTTGCTTTTGTTCAAATGCCTGTAAGACAGACAATATATTGTCTTGCACTCTTTTGCTGTGCACTGGCCATTACGAAATCTATATTGGATATCATGTAAGAGGCACTTCCCCACCCCACTGATTGTATATGTTGTTGGAATTACAGCAGGAGGGCTATAATTTCATAGCTATTCCATATCTCGCTATCTGTGCACATGCAAATGTTAGTAGGACATGGGTAGAAAATACTGAATAAAACAAAATTATTCACAAATGATGATGGTGTTTTGTTGATGAGTCCAAAGTTCTGCCTATTCCTCGCAGATATGTACAAGAAATGGAAGCTACATTAAAGCACTTTTAAATTTGTTTCAACCTTTTCTTCTATAAGGATAGAAGCCAAAGTTATGAATTAAACTCCATGCCAAGGCTGGGATTTGAACATGGGTCACCTGCTTATTAGGCAGATGTGCTAGCCATTAAGCCACCCTGGGATTATGGCTAACACAGCAGCCCGGAAGATAAAGTTGAGACTCGTTTCTCCAGGAGAATGTAATTACATCAGATCATTATTTCAGCTTCTGTAACCAATTCGTCTGTTTTTAGAAACTGAAGGTTTTGCCACTGTGCACTTCATAATGTATTATCAAAGTCTAAACACTTTTGACAATGGAAATTAATTATTTTGCGTTTAATCATACAGTACCAGACGTTAGAAAATGATGATGGCTGTACAATAAGTATTCGTTCAGTTGACAGTGGACTGCAGCTGGTTAAACAGCTGGCTGTAGCAATACTGTTAGCCAGTTTCTTTATTTGGAATTGGAAGATCTATTTCCTTAACTCCTGGATACATACAGATTCATTGATGACCTCTGTCTAACTGGACATGTTATGAAATTGAATCAGTACTTTTCTCAAATGAAGTATTGTGAACTAACCTATGCAATATTCTGAAAATAGTGTGTCATTGTAAAGAGTTGTTACAAGTGCAGTTTGTGATCTGAAAATGGTAAGCTATTGTTAACATGTCTGCAATTAGTGCAGTTGGTAAAATGAAATTTCTGAGACAACATTTAGTTTTTCTTCCTGTTGAATCCCCTGACCATGACCACCTCCTTTTCTCGAATTTAATACTGCACCCTGTAGGCTGGGAAATGACTTCATTGAAATGACAGTTAAATGTATTCCCCACAACCAGCAAACGCATCACAGAACAGAGAAGCTCTAAAATATATTTTGCTTGTACTCAGTAATTCTCATGTTAAACACACACACACACACACACACACACACACACACACACAGATAGAACTGTCCATGTTGTGCCATAGTTATGTGAGAGTAATAGACAAAGAAATTTCGTATTATAATTATTTTTCTCATGAACCTGTGTTTATCACCTGACTGCATTTTATATCCTGTTCCATTAAGGCTCACTGTACATTGTAATAGAAGAGAAAAATCAGCTTGGTGTTACTAAACTAAGTTATTCATCAGGATAGTGTGGCCAAATTGAAGTCAGTTTATACTAAAACTTCTGTCTTCTAAAATGTGTTCTAACTGATAATGCCAGGTTGTGTGAAATTTGTGTGCCAGAACTGAATTAAATGAAATAAGTTGCATCCTTAAATATGGCAGACAATATCCTTGGATGGAGCAATTGATGACTGCTGTTCTGATCATATTGGATTGCTGAAATGTATGAGATGTATTTCATCAATTAAGACATGGAAAGTGATGTAATTTACGTTGTTTTAGGTAAGTTGCTGTAAGGTTGCATTTATTTTGCGGAACTGTGATGAAATATTACAAAAGGATGGAAAAGTAATGATGACTGGTGATGTCCTATTGCAGATAAGATTCTGCGTAGATTCTAAAACCAGAACTTAAAGTACTTCCATGTGTGTGGTTTTATATCAGAGTCCTCCGTAGCTTTTTTCCCTACTTTATCATAAAGCACAGCAGAAAAGGCTGCATGCAATTGGAAATTGTAGAGAGTAACAAACACTTCGAAGCATTCACTCTATAAGACATACTTGAGTAGAACAATTAGTTGTGCACTGCTTGGGAAAAGGGAGGGGGAGGACGTGGGAATATGTGAGGAATTGCAGACGTAAGGAGAGCATTGTTTGTTTCCCAAGATTTTGTCTTCGTGTGTTGCAACTCATTTGTTTATGCTGAGCAAATAGTTACGGCCAGTATAGTGAATATGTGACTTTGGAGGAGCTGTAATTGTAGTTGTAGCTGTATTGTTGAAGTAGTAGTAGTAGTAGTAGTAGTAGTAGTAGTAGTAGTAGTAGTAATTGTGGTGATGGTTAGTGTTGGTTAGTGTTTGTGGCAATGGTCCCCATATCCCCATCCACCAGTGAAGGTATTAGTTTTGTAATTCCAAATTGGTAGTCATTGAGAAGACAGAATTCCATATCAGAAAATATTTTAGTCACTTGTATTATTTTCACATACTTAGTCATTTTCTTTGAATAACAGTTTCGTATTTGATGGTAGTAATAATACAGTAAGGATTTATTAACTGTTAAATACTCATTCTGTTGGTATTTTATTGTATAGAGTGGATTACTCGTAGTTAAATCCTTATACTTAGATTTTTGAGTGAACAGTAGAAGTTAGTTTTTCAGTGTCTATGGTTTTATATGGTTGTTGTTGTTGTTGTTACTAAATTAGCTGTTTGAATAATATTCTAATTACAGGATCAGGAGTAAACATCCTGTTAATAACACCTGAGAAGGCAATTAAGCTTACAGCCAATGATTTCTTCAGACACCATTTATCTCCAGGAGGAGGGTAAGAATACTGCAAGCAGTAGAGTAATTGGTTTTTAACGTCAGCAAGATTGTTTCATTGTTATTATTATTTAGGTAGCCTGTAGTTTTTTGTACTCTTCATATCTTGTCTTAGTTCTGCGCTCTCATGTAGAGTGGCATAATTCTCGGTGCAGCTTTTTACAGGGTTCATTAAGTTACATACAGTGACTGTGATGAACATGAATTTCTAATCCACACATTGTGTATCAATGTCATTGGTTAAACTCCTAACCTCGCCGCAGTGACATATGGCATGAAGACTTAACATATTGTCACCTGTAACTCTTAAATTGAGAGAGGGCATTAAACTCTGTGAACCCCTTTAGCACTTTTCAGTAGTACAAGGCTACACTGAAACATGTTTCACCTTCTCTCATTCATTTCCATATTCATCTATCAAAGCTAAAACTTTTTTTAAAATAAGTGATTGACTTTCACATGCATTGCATCGTGACAGATTGGCACAAATATACATTTTTGAAGTGATAGAATTTGTTGCAACAGTACTACATAAAATTACTAATTCAGTAAACAAGAGTCACCATACAGGCCTCTTCCTAGCATTCAACAAACAGAGCAAATTGATCTAATTAAGAGTTTTTTTCCATGAAGAATTGTTTTTGGATGAAAACAGTAATGAAAGAAGATGTAAAAGGCTATTGATCAGCAGCAATGAGAGCAATAATGGAAGAAGATATAAAAGTTTATTGATCAGCAGGCAATGAAAAACAAAGGAGAAATTAAAAGGAATAAGGAAGTAAACTGAAGTGACACTGACTGCAGACACCTACAATAATATATATTAAGCCTCTGTGAGCAGGCCAGAGAACATTTGTGCATGGACCAGTGAAGCTTTGTGTCATGAAAGTGTAAAACCTTGTCAATAGTAGGAACCTGCAGTGGACCGAAAAAAGCAGACATCTTAGTCTATGATGAAGGTACCTGGTTAAGTTTGACAGAGAAGAGACACACACATGACAGCAAGTGAGAAATGAGCATGCAGTCAAGAGTGGCTAACAGTTTGAATCAACCTCTGTTGCAGTGCCCTGTAAGTTCTGCACAGGTGGCTGAACTTTCTGGTGATACCTAGTTGTCACAAAAGAAACAGACTATCGTCTCTGTAGAAGATTCACTGTGTCACCTACCATAGGCACATGTGGAGTAGGGTAGACTAGGAATAGTGTGCAAGAACAAATGTAAAGATACTATAAGAAAACATTCTGAAAGAACATGCCACTGTGAAGTTAAAAGAAAGAAAGAAACTGCAGCATGCTTCTCATACACGTAGACCTGTGAAGCATGTGGGTTGTAATTGAGCCAGAAGAAACATTTTTCCTGCTTCAGTGATAGGAAGAGTATCAAATTTTCTTACACAAAAGCTGTGACCTCTGGTGGGCCACACAATCACACATTGCAGGCTCCACTCAATTATCATAATCATAAAAGAAAAATGTATCTTGTCTACTGACCTCAAGATGAGCTTCAATTTGATGTTTTTATTTTAAAATGCATCAGTAGAAAAGACAATGGATATTTTGCAGCCATTTGTTATTTCAGACTTGTGTAACCAATGACAACAATGTATAATTAAAACTTATTTTAAGTGAGAGGTACATTTTGTGATGTGGTCAATAATATAGCACTGGGACCTTGCTCTAGCCAAATACAATATAGAATGTTTGAGAAATCGACTCTTTACCCTCCATAATCACACTCAAAATGTTGATGTCATTATGATTCTTTACACATTTGGACTCTCAGAGAAGAGGAACTCTGCAACTGCTGCTACCAAATTAATCATCAGCACACAAACATTCAATTTACAGTCGAAATAGTGAAATATTGCATACTGCCTTTTCATGAAGTAGTTGTAAATAGAACCCTAAAGAACACATTTGCATACAGCCTATACAGGAACATTACCAACACCATTTGAGTGAAAGAATTCTGCCCCACTCTGTAGAAATCAATTTGGAAAGTGTGAAAAAGATGATTACAGAAAAGCTACTATTTCATCTCTGTGGCTAACACCAACTAAAGACACATTAATATGTGCAATTTGATGTCTTCCTCGTCTTTGGAATGTCCACAAATTGTGGAAAGCTGCAACCATTTAGGACTAAATGCTGCTCATGTATACCTTTCTTGGAAGTGTGACAGTGCACAATATACCAGTCATGTCATTGTGTTTGGAATTCACTTTACTACAAGAGATTTGTGTTTATGGAAGTTAAAACATAATTTAATCATCCTAAAATGATGAAGTTCATGGTGCTTATGGTTAATTATGATGAAGATTAGTTGCTGAAGTTTGCAAGTTATTCCTGTGTTACACATTATCAGTGTGTTATGAACCTTTATTACAAGCATAAGTACCAAGTAGCACCCAGCAGTGTTCTACAGTAAATTTTTTATGGTATTTGAAAAGATAATTGATAAATATGAATGATATTAGATTGCTTAGGTAAACAGTTTTGCCACTAACAAAGCTGCTGCTTGTAGTTCATTCTCTAATGATTACCTCAAATTTATAGTTATATTCTCATGGTTTGACAGAAAGAAATTGCCATTGGGACGTGAGATGCTGGCTGGCGGTCTAGCAGGCCTTTGCCAAATAATTATTACAACACCAATGGAGTTACTAAAAATCCAGTTACAGGATGCAGGAAGACTTGCAGCTCATGCAAAAGAAGGTAAGAAAAAAATTGAAAGATGTTAGAAATGAATACTGTACAGTAGTGATATTTGTAGTGCAAAATTGGTCTATACAGGTTTCATGTATAACTAATGCATAAATCAACTATGTACATTATTACAAAGTGAGTTTGATAATTCTTAGTGTGAGAGAAAGACAGTGTTAATGATAGGCAGCATTATCTGGTTGTATGGCTTACATTTTTACAGAGTAATTTATTTCATGCAGGTGCCTCTGTAGCTGGACAGTATGTGTCTACTTTATAACTGCTGACAGTGGTACTTTAGTGAATTTGATAATGGTAGATCTTATTGTTTTTCTCTTTATATTCTCATGGGGGCATAAACAGTGAAGTTAAAACTTAGTGGTAACTTTAAATTTCACAACAAAACCTCCCTTGAGCACATCACATATCCTGACTCTTCACCTACATGTTTAGTTCTCTTTAATTTTATAGTATATATTTTGTTTTGGTATTTTTACTAAATCCATGTTTTGGACACTATGCTAAATGTCTCATTATCAAGCTTTGCCTTTTGTAATGCATTCTATAGCTGATTCCGAAAATATGCTGTCATTACTTTATGCCTCAATCAATGTACAGAGTGAAATGGTGACTTTGCACTGCTATGTTAAGCAAAGCTAGATAGGACAGCTGTTACACCTGCAAGAGGACCTACAGAAGCAGAATAGGGACCTGCAAAATCAAATTGCAGCACAAGACGACATGGGTTTATACTGACAAATGTTGAATATGACAGACAGTTTTCACAATGAGTCTAATGTGGTTTCCACTCCATAAATGAAAAACACAAATACTGAAGTTCCTGCTGGAGAAGCCTGAACTGTTGTTCAGTGTTAGATGTGGCATTCACAGTAGTAGTGTTATTATCGATTATACTAAAGTTTGCTGTGGCGGTTAACAGCTTGGATGCCTGAGCTGTCGAAATGGTGTCAGATGTGTTACATTAAAACCACACTCACAATAATCGTACCTTCACTTGAACCAACAAATGCAACAAGCTCTTCAGTTTGAGCACATCAGCGATAGATCGCCATAAGAATTCTGGTGACATCTGAGGAGCATCATGGAAGAGGAAGCACTGTCAAATTAAACACTATGGCATATTCAATTAATGTAAACCATCACTTTCAGTGAAAACAGGGGTGGTGATGTGTGGGAAGACCTACATTAATTCTGCGCTTGCAGTAGCGGACTATATAGGGACAGGCATGTACCTCACTGGTGACAAAGGGAGGTCCTTTTCAGTGAACCAGGTAGCTAGAGACATCAACACTGGGGAGACTGCAGCTATATGGCATGAACAACAGATTAAGGAGGAGGGAGAGGAGGAATCTGTGCTCACTACAAGGTGACAGGATGAGTGGCTGGTTGTTACACAGGCGCATCTCTTGAGACAGAGTGTCAATTTGGAGGCTGGCCACACCCATTCACTCTTTCAGTGGGCAGGTGGCAACTCCTTCAGCAGGATCTGAGCAGGCATGTGGGAAGAGGATTTACTAGTTCTCAGGAGCTCTAATATAAGTTGTGGTGTCTCTGCCGAGGTTCTCATCCCAAATGTGAGGGAACCCCTGCCCGCAACTATCACGGGTGTGGGATGCAACAGTCTGCAAATTGTAGCTCATTTTGGCACAAGTAATGCCTGTCTGGGTTCTGAAGACATCCTCAGCTTCTACAGGTTGGTGGTGGAAGTGATGAAGACTGCTGGCTTTGCTCACAGGGTGCAAGCAGAGCTAACAATTTGCAGCATCATACCCACAGTCGATTGGGGTCCTTTGGTTTGGAGCTGAGTGGAGGGCTTCAACCAGAGGCTCCATCGATTCTGTGATGGTCATGGCTGCAGATTTCTGTACCTGCGTTATGGGGTGGAGAATTGTTGGAATCCCCTTAGCGAGGTCAGGGGTGCACTGCACAAAGGAAGCAGCTACGCACGTAGCAGAGAACTTGTGGAGAGCATATGGGGTATTTAACGCTAGGTGGTAGTTAGAGGGCCTCTGATGAATGTCGCCAGTCAGTACATAGATTGCGAAATCAGATCACATTCAAAGTAGAGACAATTTAAGTTTCAAAATTTTTACAGTGAATTGTCAAAGTATTCTTAACAAAGTTCTTGAAATTATTGCCTTCTGGGAAAGTTGTAATGCTCCAGTTATTCCTAGGACCAGGAGCTGACCGAAACCCAAAGTAGAAAGCTCTGAAACATATATCACAAAAACAGAGTAAACGTCATAGGAAGTAGTGTTCATTGCTGTTGATCAAAATATTGTCTGTTGAGGTCAAATTTGATTCTGGCTGTGAAGTTATCTGGACGCGAGTAGCAGGCCTAGATGTTCTCAAGTTCATTATTGGATGTTTCTGCTGGTCACCTGATTCCACCATAACAGTTGTAGAATCATTCAAGGAAAGTCTATGCTCAGTAGTGTGGAAATACCCAGATCGTGCAGTATTGTTTGGAGACGACTTTAATCTACTGAGTATAGACTTGGACGTCTATGGAGTCACTGCAGGTGGTAAGGACGGACAGAGACAGACAATGTTGTGACCACATTTTCTGCAAAACTGCCTTGAACAACTAGTTAAATGACCCACATGTAATGGAAATATTTAAGCCTTGCAGCTATAAAAAAGGCCAGACCTTATTGACAATGTCAGTGCCTAGTAAGTGGATTAAAGATGGAAAAGACCCTCCATGGTTTAATAATCAAATTTGTAAAATGCTGTGGAAACGGAGATTGTTGCACTCTCAGTTCAAAAAAGAACACGCAAATGTTGGCAGGCAAAAATTAGTAGAAATTAACAACTCTTCCACCATCTTACTTTAGTGAGAGATTTGCATAGAACCCGAGAATACTTAAGTCGTTCGTAAAATCGCTAAGCGGGTCGAAGGCTTCTGCCTGGTCATATGTCGACCAGCCTAGATTGGCAATAGAAGACAGCAAAAGAAAAGCTGAAGTATTAAATTTCAGATTTCTTAAATCATTCATACAGGAGAATTGTACAAACATACCGTTGTTTGACTGTTGTACAGACTCCTGCATAGAGGACATAGAAAAAGACATCCATGGCATAGAGAAGCAGCTGAGAGCTGAAATCAAATTAGTCAGTAGGTCCAGATGGAATCCCAATTTGATTTTACAGAGAGTACTCTACAGCATTAGCACTTACTTGCTTGCATTTATCTCGAATCTCATACCCAAAGCAAAGTCTCTAGTGACTGCTAAAATCCCCAGGAGATTCCTGTATATAAGAAAGCTAAAAGAACAGACCAGCGTAATTACAGAACAATAACAGTAACATCAGTATGCTGCAGTATTCTTGAACATATTGTGAATTCAGATACAAAAAACTTCCATGAGTCAGAAAAGCTTCTGTCCACAAATCAAAGGAATGGAGGGTAACAAGCAGATTCCATATTCCTAAATCTCAAGAAAGCAATAGACGCAGTCCACTGCATACTGTTGATGAAGGTCTGAGCATATGGAATTAGGTTACCACGTATGTGAGTGGCTCAAAGATTTTTTATGTAACAGAACTCTGTACATTGTCCTCTATGGCGAGTGTTCATCAGAAACAAGGGTAACCCTAGGAGTGCTCCAGGTAAGTGTGATACGACCACATAAATGACCTGATGGGCAGGTTAAATGGCAGTTTATGGCTGTTTGCTGGTGATGATGTGATGTACGTGAGGGTAACACCATTGAGTGGCAGTAGTAGTATATCTACATATACAGGGGCTGTTCAAAAAGTAGGCTATGGTGCTCTCTCTCTCTCTCTCTCTCTCTCTCTCTCTCTCTCTCTCTCTCTCTCTCTCTCTCTCTCTCTCTCTCTCTAACACCCCCCCCCCCCCCCCACACACACACACACACACACACACACGTTTTAGTGTGCTCGGTGATTTTCGATTATTAGAAAAAATAGACCAAAGAATTTGCATCAAATTTTGTGTGAAAAATGGAATAAAGTGCTCTAAAACACTTGAAGTGTTGACAGTGGCATATTGTGAATCTGCTCCAAGTAAAAAAAAAAAGTTTACAAGCTGTACAATGTCTTTCAAGATGGCCGAGAAGATGCCAATGACAAACCTCTCTCTGGGCACCCCTGCACATCAACAGATGTGAAGAAAATTGTTTTGGAAAATCATTGAATTACCGTAAGAGAAGTTGCTGAGGATGTTGGCATATCGGTTGGCTCGTGTCATGCAATTTTATCGGATGTTTTGGGCATGAGTCATGGGTCAGTGGAGTTTGTTCCAAAACTTCTCAGTTTTGATGAGAAGAACCGTCTCATTAGCATTGTTCAGGAGCTCTCGAATGACTTCAGTGATGATCCTGATTTGCTCAAAAGGTCATAATTGGTTACGAAACATGGGTTTACGGTTATGACGTTTATACCAATCGCTGCAATGAAAGCATACCTGAGAACCAAGACTGAGAAAAGCATGCCTAGTTTGATCAAATGTCAAAGTTTTGTTCACAGTGTAACCCCTCCCCCATTACCATGGTGTAGTGCATCATTAATTTTTGCCTCAAGATCTTACGGTCAATAAGGAGTATTACCTTGACGTTATGCGCCATTTGTGAGAAGCAATACACAAAAAAAGTCCAGAATTGTGGAAAAACAATTCATGGATTTTGTATCTTGACAATGCACCTACTTATTCATCATTGCTTGTGAGAGATTTTTTTCCAAAAACCACACAATCATGCCTTGGCCACAATATTCACCGTATTTGGCCCCATGCGACTTTTTCCTGTTCCCAAAACTGAAGAGACCTATGAAAGTACAAAGATTTTCCACGATTGAGGAAATAAACTGTCGCTGGAAGTACTCAAGACTGTGCCAAAAAGTGCTTATGAGAAGTGCTTTGAGGATTGGGAGAAGCATTGGCACAAGTGTATTGTATCCGGGAGGGATTACTTTGAAGAGAACAAGAAGAATATTGATGAATAAATAAATATTTTTTCATAAAAATATGAAGTCACCTTACTTTTTGAATAAACCTCATACATCTACGTGATTACTGTGCAATTGACAAGGTGATTTACAATTTATAGTTCATGTGATGATGCGCAGCGTGCTGCAAACATAGAAAAATGTAAGATAATGCGATAGAGTAGGAAAAACAATCCTGTAATGTTTGAATACAGCATTAGTATGGCACTGCTTGACACAGTCACATAGATTACGGTAAGTAGCCCCAGTGCTAGACACACAAGCCTTGTTGCACTTTTATAAGAAGTGTATTAAGGAATTGCAATAAGACTGGTCCATGGTGAAAATGTATGAAATTAATAATACAGTAAAGCAAAACAGAAACAAAAAAGTAGTTTTTAATATAATTAGCTACATTTTAAAATGTTTAAAAAGATATGCTTAAAATAATTGTTCCCAATGCCAGACACATTGTATCAGTAAAAAAAAAAAAAGGAAAAAAACCCCACACAAACACACACACACACACACACACACACACACACACACACTGTATAAGAAACAAAACAACACATAATATTAAAAATATTAAATACCAATACCGATGTTAAAATAACAAATCATGACTCATTTTTTGCAGTGTATACAAAGTACCTATGCTCTTCCATTGTTACCTTCATCATCGTTAATAAAGTTGAACTTTCATTTTGGTAGGTTCTGTGTATGTCCCTTTTTACTTGCTCCATTAGAATCATTTGGCATTTTTGAAGTCTTTGGAAGTAGAAGGTACAGCTGTATCGATAGCCTTTGGAAGGGTTCAGTCTATACGGCTATTACCCACTTGCAGTGCTGTGAGAAGCTGATCAGATTCATCAACAGCCGAGGTGTGTCTGGTGTTAGATGATGGGATGAAATCCAAATCTGTGAAAATATTTTTATTTAGTGGACAGGTGCCAGTGTATTGGAATCCTGCTTTTCTAGCTGCATCATGCATATTTTGGAGAAAGCAGGGGAAACCAATCCACAAATATCCTTATGAGTTATCTTCAGCCCCAACATCCCATATTTTCTCATCCAGACCTCATGTGCTGCATTGAATTCACTTTTGAAAGGCCTCGTCACTGTACAGTCATATGACTGGAGCTTATGTGCAGTGTGTAGTGGCAAACTAAGCATATGAATGTGGTGTTTCCTGGCAAATAGCAAAACTTGTAGATATTTGTGAGTAGTACAAACCATTCAAGAGGCAAGATGGATTAAAATGTTTCTTTATTGAACACAACCGTTTCAGCAGACTTTGCTGTTATCTTCAGGTCTTAAAATCTTATTTTGTAAAACATGTTAATTTTATGATAAACCTCACGCACAAGATGCCCAATGGATAAAGATCAGCACATAATAAAAAGTTTGTCATCGCTAAAACATTTAAAAACATAAAGCGCATTGTGAAAAAAGCCATGTCCATATACAAATTGCGCACAGATGCTTGTTACATCATATCGTGTTGATACAAACCATTTTTGCAATATTTCGTCCGCGTTCACCTGAAGTGAGTTTACTGACCTTCTTTTTACCCTTAACAGTTAAAACTTTTCTAGTGTCCTGTTTCATCACAACCATATATTCTGCTTGGTGGGAACGAGAATTTGCCTGTTAGTTCCTCCAACTTGGCATAAAAAGCACTCATTTGCTCTCTGTCGAAACTATATCCTCTTTGAAGGCCAGCAGATTAAGCACAATGTTAGGAAAATTCGAAATGCTGTTTCATGAAACCTTGAAAAAAATTTGTTGCCTGCAGTTTTCTTGTTCCTATTGATTTGATGTCGCAACTTCAAATATTCTGCTAAATCATAATTTTGAAAACTGTGTTTTGTTTATGGCCAAAAAAACAGTTGTCTAAATACTTAAGATGTTTGATTAGCTCATTTGCCAATTTGTCAGTGAAACTGTTTTTAAATCTGTCCCAAGGAGGTGCCACTGTCGTACATTCCCCTCTTTTAAGAACAGTAACGCATTCTCATAATGAGCTTTTAGGCACAGAAAAGTTCCCTGCTGTTCCCTGATACAGAATTTTCCAGCTAAAACACCATCGGCAGCTGTTTTCATTATCTCCTCATAACATTTTGATTTCTTTGAAGCTGACATTCTGTGAATAAGCCCTAAAAAAAAATGAGACAGTTTCAGTTTGTTTGTTCATAGAACTGATTTTCTATCTGGCGTTGGGCACAAGCATATTGTCAGGGACTGGGGCCGACATGATGAGTTTATCCCTTAGCTTACCATGTCAGTTTATGTCACAATCTGTCCCAGGAGTGGTCTGACAGACAGCTATGTTTAATAGCCATGAAAAATTGCATTCAGCAACTTCAGTAAAGCTGTTCAGTTTTCTATGTAAAAGGTTACATTAATACCACACAAAAAAAATATTGAAATAAATTTTGAAGTTTTTTTTTAAAGGCATTTAAACAGAAAACTGCATAAAATGAACATATTACATAATGATGATGATGATGATGATGATGATGATGATGATGATGATGCTATAGAAACTCTCATACCCTGCACTCTCCATTTTAATTTTCTTATATTTTTATTGTTCATTATACATGTCGTAATAGAAACACCAGTTTCCATAAAACAGTCAAAAAAATCAAAATTACACTAGTAATTTTTAGGTTTTTACTTTCCTTCTTGGAGGTTTTCTTTACACTTGCTGGTAATTTTGGTAGAGTGTTCAAGTTAGATTGCCTTCTTGCAACAATGGCAACTGTAAGGCATTTTTCTCTTCTTTTATGGGTCACAGGTGGAGCATGTTTTGCGTTGTTCCAGTAATTCTATGACTACTTCTACTTTTGGTTCAACTACACTCAAAACACAGTGAATGGATGCACGAAGTTCATGGGGTATGTGATAGTTGTTGACTCACTTTATATCGGTGATGTCACCAACGAGTTCACAAACTACTTCAAAAAATGAAAGTGGCTCACCTGAGAATTATCTTTTGTAGGAATTGTGAAGGACAAAGGCATTCACCCCACTCGTGTCCAGCATGCAGAAAAGTAATGCCATTGGCCATTGTTGGAAGAGGCTTCAGCAACCAGCAATATTTGTTTCGATGTAATATGCTCACGTTCAGAAGAAAAAGGACACCTTGAATGGCTAGAGATAGGATGTTCATATTCACAGGACATGTACATTAGTATGTTCTACAAAAATGATTAGCATTTGAACCCTGTCGGCCCTGGGATGGAGGTCAACATCGATATTGCAGCGCAACACCACCTACTGGTAAAATGTGCCTGCAGCTCTCATAGTCACTATAAAACGAAGGTAATGGATCAGTGTGACTTGAGAAGACGTGCAGGATGCCTCACATACATATGCGCAAACCATACTGTCAAATCAGTGAGTCTGAAAGGTGACACGTTATTGGCATGAGAAAATGTGATGCGTCCATCCAGGAAATTGTTGCTCATGTGGAAGAAAGAATTTCGGCAGTACAATGAGTGTGTGGAGAATGGTTCACAGAAGGCTGTAAAACATGGCGAGGTGGGTCAGGTTGCATCACCCAGACAAGCCCCTGAGAAGATAGACACCTCATAGAAGATAGACACCTCATTTGAATGGCATTGCAGGACAGATCTGCATCATCCTCAACTCTGGCGGCACAGTGGAACAGGGGTGACAGTACGTCACCGTTTATAATGGCATGGGTCACATGCGCATCATCCACTTCTCCGCCTACCATTGACGAATGTGCATAAACATGCTAGACAGCAATGGTGTATGGATCATAATCACTGGGGACAGGAATGACATCAGATAGTGTCTCCAAATGAATACAGGTTCTGTTTGTTTGCAAAATTATGACTGTATTTTGGTTCGCTGCAGACGGGAAGAGTGGCATCAGTGATTGTATTTGCATAAGACATAAAACACAAGCTCAAGGCGTTATGGTGTGGGCTGCTATTGGGTAAAACCAACAAATCCCAGTTGGTGTATATCCAGGGCACTGTGACCAGTGTGACATACATGAATGACATCCTGCAACCTGTAGCCACACTCTTTCTGCACATCATCCCAGATGCCATTTTTCAGCAAGACAATGCACAACCACATGTCGCTGCATGAACACACACCTTCTTGGTGTCGCAGTATGTCAGCCTTTTGCCCTGGCCAACCAGATCACCAGACTTGTCACACAATCAAAAATGTGTGGGTATATGGTGAAACAACAGGTGTAGTGCTGTGAATCAATGCCAACCACCACAAATGCACTTTGGAACCAGGTGACTGCAGTATTGATGGCTATACCACAGGATGTCATTTGGACCTTATACTTGTCGATGCCATCATACAGGGACAAGTTATCATGGCCCATGGTGACCTTGTGCCTACTAGGCAGCAGGACACATACTGAACTGAGGTTACTGAATTGCTAATCATTTCTGCAGAACATATTAATGTACATGTTCTGTGAATATGAACATCCTATATGTAGGCATTCAACATGTTGTGTTTTTTGTGAACATGTGTGTATTTTTAGCGGAACCTTTTGCTAAAGATACAGTCTCTCCACATTTGTCTTCCTCACTGTGATCACTTGTTTCATTCAAGGAATATACAGGCGGAAAAACAAATTTGTCTTCACTTTTGCACTATTTCTATTCTGAATGACAATTCACCTTCAGTTTCGTTGTCACTGTCTCATCCAACATTATTTCCTAAACTGTCCTCAAACCACTTTAAAACTGTATTCTCCAAGCCAGGGTCTGGAACATGAACAGTAAACGAACACCTGGCTACTGGATCTGTGACTCAAAGTGCCAGGTGCGGTCTCGGAGACTGCTAGTGTGAAAGCAGCAGTAATAGCGTAGGTCCATATCACATTCAAGTGCCTGCTGACAAAGGATGTCATGGCAGATTCAGGAAAAAACAACTGCAAAATGCTGGTATCTCATATCCCGCTTCTATGCATTAGCAACACAATGGACACTAGCAGTCTGAGAGACCACATCTGAGACTCGATGGGTTAAAAAAAACTTAGTGATATTTAAATACATGAAAGTTTCATTAAGAAAGGAACGCTTTCTTCTTCTTAATCTGTGTATATTTTAATTAACATTATTATAGTTTCATTAGAAGAGGGACCAAAATCCCTATAAAGATTATGTGCGTAGCAGTAGTAACAATGGATGTTCACTTAACAAAGGGTTTATCTCCACTGACAATGGCTGAAGGAATGTGACGTGAGTAACACCATGTGCACGTGTTCCTCCACAATTGCAGAGGAGTCAGCTTGTGCCATCCATCATGTAAAAGGTAAATTAAACCTGTCTGGCCTGGGAGCTGTCTGCTGCTGGGGCAAGCTCCCCTAAATACAGAGGCATAACACTGCAAAGCAAAGTTAACTGGAATGCGCTCATCAGGTTTGTAGTAGGAAAGTCACATGCATGACTTCGTTTTATTGGGAGGATTTTGGGAAGGTGTCATAGAGGAGCTAGTAAGTAGAATGCTAGTGCGACCCACTCTTCAGTACTTTTGAGTGTTTGGGATCCACACCAGGTCGGATTAAAGGAAGACATTGATTTAATTCAGATTTGATCAGCATGCAAGTATTATGGAAATGCTACATGAACACAAACGGGAATCCCTGTAGGGAAGACGATGCTTATTTCAGAAGGCACTATTGCAAAAAAATTAGAGAACTGGCCTTGGACACTAATTGCAGAATGGTTCTACTGCTGCCAGCATACATTTCGCATACAGACCACAGAAATAAAATGTGAGAAATTAGGGCTCATACGGAGGCTTTTATAGGGTAGTTTTTCTCTCACCCTATTTCAGAGTGAAACAAAGGAAGCGACTGCTTGGTGGTGAGTCGTACCCTCTGCCATGCACTGTACGGTTGATTGTTGACTATGTATGTAGATGCAGATGAATTATTAAGGGGCTTGGATACGTGTTTTGTCCTACCTCAACAATATTTCGATATTTTCAGACATTAGAATTACATGAGTAATAGTTTAAGGCAATAGTAGACAGGATGAATAAATATGCTCTGGTGATAAATGAGGCAAAATGTGTTCCAAATCTAAAATGGGTGACATTTTTAGGTCATATGGCCTCAGCTGCTGGTATTTGTCCTTTCAAAGAGAAGATAGAGGCCATTAACAACATTCCTCAACCAACAGATTACAGCAATTAAAAATATTCCTAGGGTTTGTCAATATATACCGACATCACCTACCTGGAACAGCAGAGATGCAGGCCCTGTTGACATTGCACCGGCAGGTAACAACATATGGCCATACAGCCAGGCATCCGTGCCATGGATGCCCATGATGCAGCACACCTTGGAAAAGATAATTGCTAGTTTGCAAAAAAGCAATCCTCTTATCTCACTCAGTCCACAATGCACCATTATCAATAGTGGTGGATGCCAACCGACAGACTATCGGGGCAACTCGCCATCAGTATGTTGAGAATAGTTGGAAACCTTTGGGGTTTCTCTTTCGAAAGCTGAGAGAGGCCAAAACTAATTGGAATGAAACTTCCTGTCAGATTAAAACTGTGTGCCCGACCGAGACTCGAACTCGGGACCTTTGCCTTTCGCGTGCAAGTGCTCTACCAACTGAGCTACCGAAGCGCGACTCACGCCCGGTACTCACAGCTTTACTTCTGCCAGTACCTCGTCTCCTACCTTCCAAACTTTACAGAAGCTCTCCTGCGAACCTTGCAGAACTAGCACTCCTGCCCGCGAAAGGCAAAGGTCCCGAGTTCGAGTCTCGGTCGGGCACACAGTTTTAATCTGCCAGGAAGTTTCATATCAGCGCACACTCCGCTGCAGAGTGAAAATCTCATTCTAATTGGAATGCATAGAATTGAGAGCTGCTTGCCATTTATGAAGCTGTATGACACTTTTGCCTTTACGTTGAAGCTAGACCACTTGTAGTCTACACAGACAATAATTAAACACTTTTGCTTTCCACAAGATTGAGGAAGGTTCCTCACCCCAGCGGTTCCGCCAGCTCGAGATTGTTGGACAATTCACAAAAGAAATAAGACATGGAAGAGTGACAGAATATTTAATGGCTGATTCTTTTTATTGCAATAAATTAAAATCAACTTAGGGCAGCACAAGCTGCAGATGAACAGCTGCAACAGTAATTGCAAGACGGTTCAACAGCTCTTCAGCTCAAACAAGTTTGGTTTCTAGGCATAAAGGACCTTATTTGGTGTGACATGTCTAGACCCTCACGTAGACCATTTGTGCTCAAAACGCTACAAACAGCAGTTTTTGACTGTGTTTCCAACCTCACCTATTAAAGTACAAATGCCACCATTAGGCTGGTGACAGAGAAATTTACGTTGCCCACTATCAAAGACCCCGCCTCAGGGGGCACCACCTCAACGCAGCACTGTCCTTTCGGGCAAAGTGGTTTGCATGCTGCTCCTATCCTTTTCCTATCCCTAGCCCATTCTTTTTCTTTTCCTTTCCATTTCCCCCACTTAACCGATGCTGGCGGTTAAATCACGTACTGGGGTGTGGAGGAAATGCCAAGCCCATATGCCGAACATCCAGTAAATCATCAGTGCCTGGGCGATTAGGTGGCAGCCCCACCAAGGCAATCGGAAGTGGTGGGCCAATCATCCGTCCTTCTTAAATAACCTGATTACTGAAACCGAGATGAGAATACAAAACTGGATGGATAAACTGGTGACGACCTTTGGAATGAAAAGGAAAATGAAAATTGGCTTTTGGAACATACGAACCTTGAGGGAGAGTAGTAAGCTGAAACAAAAGACCAGGGAAATGAATAACTATAAGCTTGATGTCCTGGGATTGACTGAAGTGAGGTGGCCAGAGTTTGGTGAATGCAGACATTGGATGGAATTAAGTTTTTATACTCAGGATCTGAAGAGTAAGGGGGACACTGAGACGGATTGGGCTATTGTTGACCAAGGCAGCAAAGAAGAGCCTATTAGAATGGAGACCTGTGACCAGTAGGATCATGACTGGCAGATTTAAGAGGAAGGTACGAAACATGACACTCATCCAATGCTATGCCCACACAGAGGCATCGGAGATTGAGAATGAGTAGTAGTTCTATTACCTGTTACTAGAGACTGTAAGGAAAGTGAGCAAGAAAGATATCCTCGGTGTTACGGTAGACATAAACAGATAATGGGGGTATATGGCTTGGGTGAAATCAGTGATAATGGGGAAAGATTTCATGACTTTTGCGCAAGCCATGACCTTGTAATAGGAGGGACCTTGTTTCCTCATCGGAGATGCCGTAAAATAAGATGGATATCCCCAGATCATATTACAGAAAATCAAACTGACCACATTGCAGAATCCAGGAAGTTCAGGATGAGCCTGGAAGATGTGCGAAATTGAAGAGGAGCAGACGCAAGTAGCGACCACCATCTTGTTACTGCCAGTTTCCGAATGAAGATTGTGGTTTCCAGAAAGAAATTAGAGCTAAGAAATAGAAGATTCGAGGTAGGTAAACTGAAAGATCCACAAATAGCTGAGGAGCTCCAGCTGGAACTCTGGAATAGATTCCAGGCGCTGGAACTGGAGATGACTGAGGATAAGGGCATCGAGGAAATGGAGACAGAAGTTAAGAATACTTTTGTACGATTGACTGAGAGACAACTTGGCTTTAGAAATCACCAGCGGAGAGATTGGATGTCCGAACATATCTGGAGGAAGATACCCATAAAAAAGGAGGCCAAGGGAAGAGCAAACCAGAGCAGGCCCAGGCAACAAAAAGCACTAGCACAATCTGATTATACAGCAGCAGATAAGGAAGTGAAAAGAGTGTAAGAAGAAACAACAAAAGATGGATAGATGAACAGGCTGATAGTGCAGAACAGTCAGTGTGAAGGGGGATATGAAAGAGCTATATATCACTAAGATGCTCTCAATGAAAAGCATCCAGAGGAACTGACCAGTAAGGAATAAGAAAGGTGAAATAATAACTACACATGGAAAAACAATCACATAGGTGGAAGGAACTTTTTAATGAAGTTCTGACTAGAGACCCTGACGGGGAGGTAGAAGAATAAGAAAATAAGGAGTAAAACGATCCTAGTCCCAGCATTGGTGTAAATGCACCCACGAAAGCAGAAATTTGGATAGTGCTGAAACAGATCAAGAATGGGAAGGCACCAGGACCAGATAATATAACATCTAAGATGCTGAAAACAAACTTGGACACCACTGTTGAGTTATTGTAAATCCTCTTAGAGAAGATATGGAAGGAGGAGAAACTGCCAACAGATTGGAAACGAGGTGTTATCGTGAAAATACCCAAAAAATGAGATGTTACAAACTGCAACAACTGGCGGGGCACTACCCTATTGTCAGTACTGAGTAAGGTACTTTAGAGGATCATTTTAAACTGCATTAAGGATTCTGTGGAAGCACAACTGAGGAGAGAGCAGGCGGGCTTTAGAAAACATCGAAGCCGTGTGGACCTTACCAATACTCTGACTTATTCTGAAACAGTGTGGAGTGGCAATTCACCCTCTACCTTACCTTCACTGACTTTGAAAAATCTTTAGACTCTGTCAGTTGAAGAGTCATGTGGGATACACTTGCAAAATATGGTATTCCAACAAAGATATCGAGGAAATGTATGAAGACTATGAATGTTAAGTATTACATAATGGAGAAATAACATAGCCTTTCCAAGTTAATTCGGGAATGCGACAAAGGTATATTCTTTCGCCAACACTATTTCTTTTGGTGTTGGACCATGTGATGAAGAGTGATTGGGGGACGGAAGAGAGGTGCGCAATGGGGGATGCGGGATAGGCTCGAAGATCTTTGTTTCGCAGACATCTGCTTAATGGCACAACGATATTGAGACGTCAAAGAGAAACTGGCGGGGTTACAGAGAGAGGCAGACATTGCAGGCCTCAAGATAAATGTTTGCAAAACCAAAGAAATGCAGATAAATTTGACCATCGTGACTAGGCTGGCCATCAATGGAGCGAACGTAGAACAGGTCTAACCCTTCCTCTAACTCAGAAGTATAGCCACAACTACAGGAGGCACTGAGGATGATGTCCGTAGTCGCATCTGCAAAGAAAATGGTGCATTTGTACAACTGTACCCTGTTTGGAGAAATAGGAACATCTCAAAGAAGGCCAAACTCCAGCTTTTCAATAGCTATGTGAAGACTGATTTGTTGTATGGTTGTGAAACGTGGCAGGTGACTAACCATATAAAAAACCAGCTCCAAGTTTTTATTGACCATTATCAACCACTGTCTCCAGCATATTTTAAATGTGAGATGGCCAGATATAATGGCAAATGAAGATCTTTGGATGGAGACAAATCAGCAACCAATCAATATACAAATCAAGGAAAGAAAATGGATCTGGATTGTGCATACATTGAAGAAACCATATTGAGCTGTTGAAAAAGTGACATTGGACTGGAACCGTCAAGGAGTTAGAAAACGTGGGCATCCCAAGCAGACCTTGGAAAGGACAATCGAGAGAGAAGCTGCAGAGGATGGGAAAACCTGGAGTGAAGTGAAAAGACTAGCTATAAATTGTACCAGGTGGAAGAATTTCGTCATGACCCCATGTTCCAGAGGGAATGACAGAAACTAAGTGAAGTCAGTATTAAAGACTGCCATCAGTGCTTGATAGCATATGGAGCATGTCAGCAATGCATAGTTGCCAGGGCCAGACATATACACAAGTCTGTGGGGGAAGAGCACACAAACATTGGCTGCGTTATACTTTTATGTATAAGAGAAGTCATTGTTCAATGTGGTAACCAAAATCTCCTGATGATTTACTTCACATATTTACATGATATTCAGTCAGATGTGTAACAGGGAAATATTTTTAGCAAATATCTCAAATTTCTTGACCCATTTTGCTCAGATTTTTACACGATACTCTAATGTTTGGACAGGCATAGGCTACAGATTTGTTTAAATATAAAGACAAGTCTGTCTTAATGTTACTTCCAAAAAGCTCAAAAATTACTTGATAGATGTACTCCAGTTATTTACAGGATGCTCTAATAACACAGTATTCTAATAGATATTCAGACTGACACTGGCAGAATATTTTTAAAAAACAACAATGTACAGGTTTTCTGCTGAAACGGACTGCGAAGGAGAAAATGCTGTGCTGGTGTTCTGTTTCTGGTGGTTAGTTTTAATGATGGTAAGAGGTCATTTAAACAACTAGACATGTGTGTCCTGTATAGCGTTGGCTTACTGCAAAAACATGTTAACTATGTTTTAGGAAGTATTGAGAAAACTTATTTTTTTAGTTTCTTTTTCAAGCCACAAATAACGGTCATCGCAGATATTGTCCCACTGCTGTAGTTAACTAATGATCTTTTGTAGAAAAGCTTAATGCATAACTGGCTAGTTAATCGATTTTTTTTTTAGTAATGAACAGAAAATACAAAGTTGCTACACTTATAGGGTTTTGGCAGACATCATTCAAATTGTTTATCAACTTGAGCAAAGTTATATTAAAAATGCATCACAAAATAATTGGAATCAGTATAACCAGTCATTTTATTAGATCATGAAATGGTTATAAAACACTGAAGGAGTTGTATTTTTCCTGCACTTCATACATCTGTGTCACTACTGTCGCTGTCTCCCCCTACCAGGTTGCAGTTGAAATAGGAAGAGACTTACAGCAAGCGTCAAATTCCTCAGGAATGGCTCACTTTTTGCGTAACTGTATTGGACACTTCTTTTGTCTTTCCACTTATTGGCAGAATCTTAAGATGAAGATGTTGTAAGCCAGTATTTTTCATATTTAAAGGATGTCCTTTAACAAATGTGTGTATTCTTGTATTCTGGATGAGGTATCAAATATATTGCTTCCCCCTACTTATACCTCCTGAGGTGATCACGAATGTAAAATTAGAGAGATTCGAGCGCGCACAGAGGCTTTCCGGCAGTCGATCTTCCCGCGAACTATACGCGACTGGAACCGGGAAGGGAGGTAATGACAGTGGCACGTAAAGTGCCCTCCGCCACACACCGTTGGGTGGCTTGCGGAGTTAAATGTAGATGTAGATGTAGATGTAGATAATCTGATGAGTGATTTTATCTGTACTTCTCACTCCTGGCTTGCATTTTTAGTTATGAAAACATTTCACTTTCAGCCAGTTACATTTATTTCCCACGCTGCCGGTACTTCTGTTTTTAATGATATATGTAGAAAGTTTAGATAAATCCTTGAATTCTGCATGTTTCAAATCGTGTATTGCATATGGTGAGCCTTTCTTGTTTCGAAACAGTTTTGATTTTGCTTGTCTGAATATGTTTAGCCAGTCCTGGAGTGCACAAAGATATACATATTTCTTTGCACATTCAATGGCACTATGCTCGCTGTCCACTTCCATGAATGAGTGATCAGATTCAAGGAACTTGGGTTCAATAATGTCTAAATTTGTTGCCTGAACCAAGTACAGGAACAATGCAGCAATGTTTTGATTCATGTTCTGACTCCCACAGGTGTCAGAGAAGAATGAAATGTGTTTCATACCTGGTTGAATGTGTGTAATATATTTCACGATGCAGGTACAGATTTCTGAGCTACCTCTTCTTCCGTTAAGCTCAGTCCAAGCATAGCAGAATGCTTCATTTGAGTCAGAAAGTTCATAGATAGTGAAACTGTATGCACAAATTTGCAGAATTGGGGATCCTGCCTGAAACCCAGGCATAGATGCCCCTTGTTTCGTTCGAAGCTGAGCTGCTATTCCAATACAGTTGGAGAGCCTCTGCATTGCTGTTAGTCTAGGGGGAACAGGAAGGGGGCTGAGGCATGAATGGGATCTTTAATTGAGGAGGGAGGTGTGCTGGGGAGTATGTGCAATTGTCCAAAGCCACTGTGCCAAGGTGGTGTAGTGGTTACTAGTGCATCTGCCAAGTAAGCAAGAGACCTGGGCACAATTACTGGCTTCATACAAATATCCATCCTTGCTTCAGTCTCCATTTATACGTCATAGATATTTGAGACATGAAAAGGTCTCTGGAACCATGTACATTCATTTGTGTAATGCTAGAGACCCGCAAATTGCAGACACTTTGGGTAGCTGTTCCAGGGGAGAAGTTTCACTTCAGAGAATTAACTGTTAACTCCATCCGACTTGTAGATGCTGTTGTAAAGTGTCACAGTAGAAGATGGTCACAAGAAAGCATATCTTAGCAGAGACAGCAAGGTTGATACTTGGCGTCTGAGCAGTGCCAAGTGACATAAAACACTGTTTTTTCTAGCTTTAAGAGGAAGGACAGTGATGCTTAGCTTTCATCTGAACACTGTTCCTACCAAACTTGTAGTTTGTTAATGTCCAGTCCAGAAATATCCCTACATACCGAGTGTGGAGGAATCTGTGTATGCTTGGCCAGAGATGCCCTGGAGTGCAGCGATTCTCATCAGACTGGTTGAAGCCTGTAAAGTGCTGTTGGTGAGTTGATTGTGGGAAGGGAGAAATAGTGTGCTGCAACAATTCTTGAAAAACCCATGTTTTTGTATTCAGACAGTTCTCAGTCAAATCATTGGGGATGCCAGTCCCACGTCGCTCGTTGTCAGCCTTGGTAAGCTCTGACAAATTGCTTTCTCACTTGGAAAGTTGCTCTCAAACTCTATATTAAAATGCTGTTAGTGTTTGCTACATCTATTAGTGGGTACACCAGGGATTCAAACACTGACTTCTGTTGTGCAACCAGTTGCCTCCTTTGCTTTTTCTAATGTGTAGAATCAGCCTTTAGTGTAGTAGTTAGTCTGATTGCTAATAGTGTTAGTCAGACCCCTGAGTATCCATGAGTCTGCTGCTGTGGGCATCCTATCATGTCTCAAAGTGTGTGCCTCTTGTAGCTGCCTTGTGACAGTGTTTGTCACTGATCCATGCAATCAACCTGCCATCACTGAAAATTTTTCTTTCAGTGTTTTCTCCTAAATATTCAGAAATTGCTGTGAATATTGCCAAATATGAGATTCTGAGTCTAGGATTGTTTGTGATCAGTCTAAAGCATTTTAAAATTCAAATAACAACATTCGTTTGGAGAAACCTGAGCTTGGTGGCTTTCAAAATAAAGTGAGTAAGTGTTTCATTTCATATTCAACTGATAAGAAGTGAAGGATCATGTTAGATAGGTCATGTAGTTCTAATAATGAATCTTCTTCTACTGCTAGTGTTCCACAGGGGTCAGTTATGGAACCACTTCTGTTTTTACTATACATAGGGTGTCACAGGAATAATGGTCAATATTTACGGGTGTCATAGAAACGATCAATTGAAAAAAGAGTCTAGTAAACGTGGTCTCTACAATACATACATTAAGAGCTATGAGCACTCCATCTTTGATACTGGGAAATGAATGTCTTCTAGTGCAGGCCCTTTGCTCTCCATATGTTGAGAGGTGGTGGTATGGACCAAAACTAGAGGAAAAATCTCTCTAAAGTGCATATCATAAGAGCTATGGGCACTCGCTCAGCTTCACTATAGTGACACACTTGTCTTCTGCTGAAAAAGTGCTCACAGCTCTTAAAATATGCATTTTAGAGCCCATGTTTACTAGACTTGCCTTTTTTTTCCAATATAGCTCCTCCTAAGATGGGAAAAGAAGAGATTTGTTTCACAGTATTGAAGGTGAGAGTCCTTATAGCTCTTAAGATAAGCATTTTAGAGACCATGTTTACTAGATTCTTTTGCTTTGAATGAACATTCCTGTCATGTGCCTCAATATTGACCATTCCTCCTGGAACACCTTAGATAGACAGTGTTCCATCTTACACTATTAAACAGAAATAATGGTCTTTGCTGATGATGATAATCATAAACAAGCCCAACAGAGTTGCAACAACAGATGGTACAATAAATAAAATATTTCAAAGTATTATTGATTGTTTCTCAATAAATGGCCTATCATTAACTTTGGAAAAATGCAATTCATGCAATTTTATACAAGTAAATACATGTCATTGTCAATAACAATACAGCATTTGTGAAAGGAAATACGTAAAACTGAGTGATCAAAATTCCTATGGTGTATATGGATTCAAAATTACAGATGGAAATAGTGTATTATAAATATTCTGAAACATTTGAGTTCAGCAATATTTGCATTACTTGTAAAAACTGAGTTTTTTATGACAGTTGTAGAAAATTAGCTTACTTTGTATGCTTTTGTTCATTGATGCAAATAGAATAATTTCCTGGAGCAATTCCTCAGACACACACACATTATTCATTGCACAGAAATGTGCTGTAAGAATACTGTTTGGTGTCCAGCCTCAAACTTAATGTAAGCAACAATTTATAAAATGAGACGTATTAACAATAGCCGCACAATACATTAGCTCACTTGTGAAGAATCTGGCACAGTTTGAAATTAATAGTAGAACAAAAACAGCCTCCACTATTCATAACTTCTCTCACTCTTTCCCAGAAGTGAGAAAAGTATTCAGGTATAAAAGTATTTGACCACCAAACTTGTCAGTTAAAGGTGCTGGCAAATGAAAGTTTTAAAAATCATTTGGAATCATTTCTGATTGATAACTCCTATGCTACAAATGAATTTAAGAGTAAATACTATATATTTCATTAGGTTACATTTATCAAATTTTTGTTCCAAATTAAGATTTAAGAAAGATGGTTATGTAAATTGCAGCGTGTGGCCATGTTTTCACAGAGGAACTGTATCTTACTTTTAAACCTAGTGACTGGTTCAGTGGTTGTTTTTGTGCTCCAGCTCTACTGATCTTACCATAAATGAAATGTTAAAAACCTAATCTCCCTGCTTTCCTTCAGTTCAGGATTTGTCCCCTGAGCTACTAGGAAACAAAAAGAGATTATTATCTGTTCATAGTTCCAACATTTGTTGCATCATAGAATTGTGAAGTTATGATAGCATCTTCAGTTCTGGGTAATATAGTTTTAGTATTTCATTGTTTTGCAGATGTTTCTGTGTAGATAAATCGCTGTATTTGGACTGTATAATATACAGGTATAATGTACGTTACTCAGTTGTTTATAACTTAATTATTAAGAATTTGAAAACTTAAACAATTATACTCCTTACTTTGATATTTTCAGGAGGATTAGCTGTACCAAAAATTTCAGCTACAGCTATCACATTAGAACTGCTGAGAACAAAGGGCATAATTGGATTGTACAAAGGTGTTGGTGCAACAATGCTAAGAGATGTATCTTTCTCTGTTATTTATTTTCCACTCTTTGCTCATTTAAATGCACTTGGTCCAAGGAAGAGTGATGGTTCAGGTAAGTATTCCATATGTAAATACTCTCTCATATTTAGTTTACCTATAAATATATTAGTAATATTCATTCATTACTCCCTTTGTGAAGAGCAGTAATTGTAATGAACAACATAATAATAATAATAATAATAATAATAATCATTACATCCTTGTGAACATGTCCAAAATACATATCCAGTCATAGCATTTGTGTCAACTAGCAGGATCCATTGTAATGGAAAGTGAATTAATGCTGCATCCTGTGTTAATCGATGGAAAGATCCGGGAAAGGAGGAGAATACAAGAGATTGAACAAGCTGCTATAAATAGAACTTTTGTGTGTCGCTTGCTATGTTGTTGTGTTGTATAGCCATTTTAAGTAATGTGGTATAATTTTTAGTCTGCTGAAAAGATTTTTAATACTGTTGTGTAAAGTTAAACAGAGTGGCTGGAAGTTTTGTCTCACATAATTGCTCCAAATCGGTGGTTTAATGTTCATTCAATGATGTTATGGTCTGTTCTGTCTCCATTATAATCGGTAAGGCAAGAGTGGTTTGAAAACATCACTGTTGATAATAAAATGAAAGTGAAATAGAAAGAAAGAGAAACAGGATTAAACAAAAAAATTATCAAAATAATCTGTTAATTGTATGTTTGGGTAAGTGCCAGACTACAAATCCAAAGTTGCACTGTTGGATCCTCAGTCATTCCTCATATTTTTCTCCCCACTTATCACTTCTTTCATGTCTAGCAATGATTTGTTGATGTGAAAAATTCCAAATTACTCCATGGTTCAGAGTAAGTCACTCAATAACTTCTTGGTTGAGGCAGTTGAAAGATCCGAAAAAGGCAAAAGCAACATCAAATGGTACCATTTTTGGTAAAGCACTGTGATTGTAACTTTTAAGGGAATTTTACTGACATTAATTCAGGGTGTATACGACCTGGGACAACCGGAAGATCCAGGAAAAAACACAGGAATTTTTTCATCCGGGAAAAACTCGGGTCTTTTTTTTAAATTGAATTCTGGGAATTTTTCATTGTTTTAGTTTTCGGTTAAATTTTTGTAACATTGACCAGTAAGAACCAATACTCTAACAAAGGATATTACTGTATCTCGCTACTTCAGTAATAAAACATGAAGAAAGAAGAAGGAAAAAAAATAGAATAAAACTAAGTTGCCAAGGAAATGCACCATATACAGCAACAAAACACAGTGCTCACACAAGCATCTGCCAACAGCAAAATGTGTTAACAGCTTTAGGAAGCCTATGTAATGCTTCACAACAGCAAATTGCCTCTGATGAGCGTGACGTCACAACTACTTACAGTACATTGATTAGAGCAGTTGTGAGCGAGCGCATGCACAATTCAGTTGTGTATGAGTAGTACCTTCTCCCGCTTCTGGCTACAGAAGTGTGGCAGTTAGCTGTATAACCAATAGCAGCAAACAGCCAGATACCACCCGGAAAAAATTTTACTGGCGCGCCTAAGCTTTCACGCATGCGCAACAGTCCTGGATATAGGGGCTGGGAGCAAACCGGGGTATCTGACCTGGCCGGCAGTTTCTGGGGTAGGGGGACCTTGTTTCAGAAAGCGCCTAGCATCCAGCACACGTCGGTCTATCAATTATTCGTATGATTTTGAAATGCATCCCTGTTGAATAACAGGCAAGAAAGATTACGTATTATCTTCTTGGTGTATCCAAGAAAATGGAATTTTGGCAGAAAATCTTTTGCCAGAATGCTAGCAGCCACTGAAGTTAAATTCTGGGAGTAGCGCGGAAAACGCATTGTACGAACACGTAATAACACAAACCGGAGAATAAACATGGGATAACTAAAACGATGATTGTGGCAGGTTTAGTCAAGTTAACTGGAGAATAAGTTTTAACTCCGGCAGGAATGGTTACAGAATTAGTGATGACAAGATTGTTTGTTAGAATGAGGAAGGAGAAGAAATGGGTACATCACACAAATTATGGAAGAATATGACGATTCCAAATTTATATAAAAATTTCGTACTATTACTTTTCAATCTCATGCTTCAGAAGCTACAGAGTATGAATGAAATGTGAAACTATTTCCTAACATGAAACTTTTTGCTTGTAGTAGGCCAAATAGGTATTTTGTATTGGTACTTCGTGAATCATATTCTGACGTATTATAAAAATGATCATTATTGCCAAAACAGTCTCGCTTATTTGGTGTGTGTTACAATTGCTTAAATATTAGAAAGGCCTATTTTGTTTTCTCCAGCACACGGTGACAAAATAGACGTAATCAGATCGAGAAACCACACCAGTCTTGGGTACTATTTGTATTAACAGCTTTTCCAGTATTAAACGACGACATTTCTATTTTTCATGTAGCAAAACTTTTGACAAACTGTGATGAGCTAATAGAGTCTTGCCCAAAAGGAAAGCACGCCCTGTAAAGCTGTACTAAGGTTAGTGAGAAAAGCAATGCAGAAATGCGGATTGAAGAAATGTGTACGGTCTTGCTTGTCTATTGTCTTTACTGGTTTTATGTATCCTATATTTAATTTTATGTCACACAAAACCATTACAAAATGTTACATGGTTGAGTTCCACAGAACGAAATACAGTGACGTGCGATAGAAGAATGCTGTGTGAAGAGGCATGGCACTACACTTTGGCACATTTAAGACGAAATAATATGTATTCTTTTTCCTCAAACGCATATGTTTTATGTACCAGACTCTTCAGAAAGATTTGCACTGCAAAGTGGACATATTTTTGAAATGTCTATTTTTTAAATTTTTGGTGTCTTTCCTCAAACGCTCGAGGGAGGAGGGGCTCCACTCTATAGTATTGTCCCGGTTTGGAAATATCGTAGATCAGGGGCAGATCTACAGAGCAGTCTTAAGTTGTAATAGGGAGGTGGGTAGTCTCACATGACCCGTATTTACGTTCAGTAATTTTGCTGTTTCCTTTTCATTTATTGCTCTCACATCAAATGAAAACAAAACTGATTTTTGTGATCGGGAGCTATCAAGTGAATTAAAATACATTCACACAATTACAGCAGGCTAAAATATGGTATTAGTTTCAGATTTTATTTTATTTCCCCGTTTCTGACAGTCAAGCATTATCGCATTCCAGAACAATGAACTTACTTTTGTCGATTTGCTAAAGAAATTTGGCTTTTATTAATCTTTTTGGCTGAACCAGCCAATTTATTTGAAACAGTGTGTTTAATTCCACGCTATTAGCTAGTTTCAATTGTTCGCTGCATTTCAGGTGCATGTTTTCATCTTACAGAACGTATGGCAATACACCATAATAAAGAACCAAACATGAGATAATACAGTACTGGTACTCCAAGAAAACTTAAATCTGAATCTGGACACACGAATTTGCACTTTAAGCCGAATTATGCATTTTAGTATGGTTCACGAAATTCCCGTGCTCTTGGAGTATCCTCTAATATCTTGTTTCTTTTGTGACATTATGTAAGACGCTTGTTATCTGGCGCTCTCTGGCAACTGCTGAAACGAACCTATTTCTAACAGGTCGCGGGAAAATATTACGAATAGTGGTTTGGAAAGCGTTACTTTCAAAGTGAATTTCCTTTTACGCAAGATGAACTATGTGCGAGAATGTACGATGAATTTCTTAACTCGCAGAGCTTTTGACTCTCACTTAAAAATCAGCTCTTTGAGTATGATGATTTTAGAATAATTTCGAGCCCTGAAGACCTGACATTTATGTCTTTCTTAAAAATTTTACTGGCACATTTGTGTAATATAGCTTAAAGTGTAACACACGCAAAAAGGGGCAACATTATATGTGAAAGCTTTTCTTTTCTTGTAGCAGCACTACGTATATTAATTTAAACCATTAACTTTTCCTATTTGTGTGTTCACGTTGCTTAACAGTGATGTTGCTATTGGCAAGGAACATAAAGCTATTGGCTGACTGCATCACGTGTCCTATGTTCTGAATATCCGCTGTCGTCGGCTGGAGAGATCACTGTGATGTGAGCTATGACAGGCTTACAACAGCGCATCGCAATCACGATTTCAATGTTTTGGCAAGTAACATGCGGTGTTTGGTGGAATTCAAATTTATACTTTCGTAATAAGAAAATATGCAGTGTACATGTTGCTGCACATCGGACATCTTCCCAAAATGTGTTTTGTTCCCTGAGTTTCGTTTTCTAAAGTGCTGGGAAATTCTACGCCAGTGTATAAAACCGTAACCATTCAAAAGAATGATAAGTTTTACAGTTCTGAGGAAAAGTATAGTCTCGCTTAACACGGAAAAAGGGTATTACCACCCGGGGGGAAGTGTACCTCTAACCGGGAATTCCAGGAAAAATCCGGGAATTTTTTTTTCTTCGTCTACGTATACACCCTGTAATTTTGAGTGCTAGCTGTTTGCCTGTTTGTCATGTTGGTGTCTGATGTTACTTTCAAGAACAAACATATGTTGTGTAGAGACTCGACTCAACTTTACAGCTGATGGTCACCATTATGTTGTTCATCAACCTGTAAACTTACCTTATTACAGCAACGCTCCCAGGTAACCTGTCCCTCTACCTGACACTGTTGGCTTACATCAAAATTCTAAAATGATGTAGCCCAGGGAAGGGGATTGTTAAGTCTGCAAGCAAGAACAGAACCAAATGATGATGTTGTTGATTCATTATGGAGGTACAGTGGTCTTTAAATGTTGCGCTTGACATGTGATGTGAAAAAATTGATGTAGTCTGTTTCTGGCACTGTAGCGGAGTGCCGTCATAGAAAACCATGGAACATGCCTTCCCTGCATATTCAACATGAAGTTATGGGAACTTCATCCGAGATTAATCTTACTCATACCCATAACACACTAAGCCATGATCATTGGTAAAATCACTGAGATGAGATGGAGAAATGCAACAATACAAAACAGTGTATCCTGCAAGTGGACTTACTTGATCATGAGGGACATGATCATCAGTGCACAGTTTCTTTTCTAGCCACAGATTCAAAATACGCTTTAAATAAAACTGAACTCATTGTATCCAAAAGCTAACAGCTATATGGTTTTTAACTTAGACATTTGCAAGATTCACATACTAAACAGCTATTGTGTAATCTGCGTGGTCCATTGGCAGGCTATCGAGACATCTGTCTTCATCCATTGCTCACATTCCTCTACCTGAGTGTGTCCTCATCCCCTCCATGTCAGACTCAAGCCATCACTTCAGATGTTTCAAATGTCTTCCTCAGATGTCAGCCTCCCATAAGAGGTGATCACAAGTTTTATTCTGATTTTTAACTTTCAGAATAATAATTGCAACATAACAGACATGCACAGTGGATACAAGCAGAAACACACATACAAGATGATACCACAAATGCCTGAAGTGATAATTTTGCGGCATGAAGTCACCCGAGCAATTAATTCTACGCACAATTGCAAAGCCCCTGAACAAGATAAAATAGCAAATTTCTGGCTAAAGAAGTTCACCTCAACACATTCACATCTAACTAAATTATTTAACAGTTACATTGCAGACCCATACACATTCCCTGATACACTTACACATGGAATAACCTATCTGAAACCTAAAGATCAAGCAGGCACAGCAAACCCAGCAAAATATTGCCCCATAACATGCCTACTAACAATATACAAAATATTAACTTCAGTTACTACACAGAAATTAATAACACATACAACACAGAACAAAATTATAAATGAAGAATAAAAAGGCTGTTGCAAAGGAACACGAGGATGTAAAGAGCAACTGATAATAGATGCAGAGGTGACATATCAAGCTAAAACTAAACAAAGGTCGCTACACTACGCATACATTGATTACCAAAAAGCTTTTTATAGTGTACCCCACTCATGGTTACTACAAATATTGGAAATATACAAAGTAGATCCTAAACTGATGCAGTTCCTAAACATAGTAACGAAAAATTGGGAAACTACACTTAATATCCAAACAAATTCAAATAATATCACATCACAGCCAATACAGATTAAGCGAGGAACATACCAAGGAGACTCATTAAATCCTTTCTGGTTCTGTCTTGCTCTGAACCCACTATCCAACATGCTAAATAATACAAATTATGGATATAATATTACTGGTACATACCCACACAAAATCACAAATTTGCTATACATGGATGATCTAAAACTACTGGCAGCAACCAATCAACAACTCAACCAATTACTAAAGATAACAGAAGTATTCAGTAATTATATAAATATGGCTTTTGGAACAGACAAATGTAAGAAAAATAGTATAGTCAAGGGAAAACACACTACACAAGAAGATTACATATTGGATAACCACAGTGACTCCATAAAAGCGATGGAAAAAACAGATGCCTATAAATATCTAGGATACAGACAAAAAATAGGAATAGATAATACAAATATTAAAGAAGAACCAAATGAAAAATATAGACAAAGTCTAACAAAAATACTGAAAACAGAATTGACAGCAAGAAACGAGACAAAAGCTATAAATACTTATGCTATACCAATATTGACCTACTCATTTGGAGTAGTGAAATGGAGTAACACAGACCTAGAAGCACTCAATACACGTACACGATCACAATGCCACAAATACAGAATACATCACATACATTCAGCAACAGAAAGATTCACATTAAGCAGAAAGGAAGGAGGAAGGGGATTTATCGACATAAAAAACCTACATTATGGACAGGTAGACAATTTAAGAAAATTCTTTATAGAACGAGCAGAAACTAGCAAAATACACAAAGCAATCACTCATATAAATACATCGGCTACACCACTGCAATTTCATAACCACTTCTACAACCCTTTAGATCACATAACAGCAACAGATTCGAAGAAAGTAAATTGGAAAAAGAAAACACTACATGGCAAGCACCCGTATCATCTAACACAGCCACACATCGATCAAGACGCATCCAACACATGGCTAAGAAAAGGCAATATATACAGTGCGATGGAAGGATTCATGATTGCAATACAGGATCAAACAATAAACACCAGATATTACAGCAAGCATATTATTAAAGATCCCAATACCACAACAGATAAATGCAGACTTTGCAAACAACAAATAGAAACAGTAGATCACATCACAAGCCGATGTACAATACTAGCAAATACAGAATACCCAGGAAGACATGACAATGTAGCAAAAATAATACATCAACAACTTGCCATACAACATAAAATAATAAAAACAACACGTTCCCACATACAAGTATGCACCACAAAATGTACTGGAGAATGATGAATACAAATTATACTGGAACAGAACCATTATAACAGATAAAACAACACCACATAACAAACCTGACATCATACTCACCAATAAAAAGAATAAATTAACACAACTAATCAAAATTTCCATACCCAATACAACAAATATACAGAAGAAAACGGGAGAAAAAATTGAAAAATACATCCAACTGGCTGAGGAAGTCAATGACATGTGGCATCAGGATAAAGTTGACATTATACCAATTATACCATCAACTACAGGAGTCGTACTACACAATATCCACCAGTACATCAACACAATACAGCTACATCCAAACTTATATATACAACTACAGAAATCCGTAATTATTGATACATGTTCAATTACCCGAAAGTTCCTAAATACAATGTAACATATTCCGTACAGTTAAAAGGAAGTCACGCTTGATCAAGATCCGCGTCACTTTCCATTTTTAACCAGACATAACGTCTGAGAAAGGAAAGAAATAATAATACCCAAGTCATCTGTACGATCCATTTACTTGGCTGATATTGTCTTCCAGAGTTACTTTATCTTCTAAGCTTCTGTAGACTAGAAGGCCACCTACTCAGAATACTCTAGAATGTTCTTGAAGATCTTACAGACATTCCATGTGGCCACCTCCTGGTCACACCTTAACTACCTGATTGCATCTCTCTCCCTCTTCAAAGTATATGCCTCTTACGTCATACTCTGCATTCTGTTCCTTGTTGAATCTTGCTTCAGGTGCATGTTTTACATCTACCTCTATACCAATATTCTGCAAACCACTGTGAACAGCATGGCAGAGGGTACTACTCGTTGTATCATGTATAAGGATTTCTCCCCTTTCCATTTATGTGTGGAACTTGTGTATAAGGACTTCTTAAGTACCTCTCTGTGTACTGTAAGTTGTCTAATCTTGTCTTTGTGGTCCCTATGAGAGTCATATGTCAAGTGCTGCAATATATTCTCAGATTCCTTACAAAATACTGGTTCTTGAAACTTCGTAATTAAATTTCTGTGGGGTAGTTGACATCCATCTTCAAGAGTTTGTCGTGTCAGGATTTTCAGCATCTTTTTGATGCTCTTCCATAGGTTCAGCAAAGCTGTGACCATTTGTGCTGCCTTTGTTTGTAATGTGTCCAACATCCTCTGTTGGGCCTGTTTGGTGTATCTCACAGAATTGATCAGTGTTTAAGGATGGATTGCACAAGTGTATTGTAAGCAATATCCTTCGTAAATTCATTGCATTTTCATAGTATCCTACCGATGGTTCAAATTAGGAACCTGAAAAATTTGCAATTGTGATAAATGCATATGTAGATGCAAATTCCTTATAAAAAAGTTTATTTTCAGCATATAAATATCAAAAATGTAATCATTTATTTGTTGCTGGTAATGCACATCATCTGGTGGAGACCAGTTTTGAAAGACAATGTGAGTAAGAACATGTTTGCAAAATAAAAAGTGCACAAGTGCATCAACAGAACATGGTGCTAGATTCTCCTGTGCATTGTCAATTGGGTGTAATTGAATGGCTTGTATAACATACTCGCCGAGTAATGCATTGTAGAACTGTAGCCGTCCTGGGGATGAACGGTTGGCTATGATGTAAGAATGGCAGAAGGTGAATGGTTGAGGCAGGCTAGCAGGCTTGTGGAAGGCTCAGAGAGAAGGGGCTATCAAAATTAATGTTTCATTTTGCAGTGTTACATTAGCAGTGCATCGATGAAAGGAGGCAACTGTGCCTTCACCAAGCGGAAAGAGGGTGGGTGGTTTGTATGATAGCAAGCAACATGCTAGCTGGCTGCAATAAACATGTGCCTAGCTCTGCTGATGCCTGTGGTTGTGCCTGGCATGTGACTCTATTGCGTGAGCCTTAAACATTGGGTGGAAGTTGCATGTGAAGGTGGACACAAATCTTGCAGAAGTAGCAAACTGCTATGACTGACTGCAACTGTGCAGTCACTGCATGCAGCACAAAGATGCGCCTTGTGTGGGCTGCAACTGTCTGCCCCCAGGGCAGGAATCCAACTGCTGCTGAAGTGAGCCGGGAAGGTCCACTGGATTGTGACACTAAGTCCAGGGCTGGACTTAGTGCAGGATGCTGGTACTTCAAAGTAGAATCAAAATAGTGACTGCTGCTGGTGGTTCCATTTGGTCTCCTTGTCTGGCCTAGCCCATGTGTCATAGTGGAGCTACTCGGCTGTGAATGAAACTGCTACAAAATTGACAGCTATTTGTACACTATATCACGCCATCTGTTATTCCGATGGGCTGCTTCTACTCACATACTCGGTAATGCCACTGAAACACACTTGGGGAGTAATACCCTTGCCTGCATTGCGAAAGCCATTCGTTACTGCTGTACTGGCAGGTTTAACCAAGTGGGCGTGGCTCGTCTCACAATAATCCAACAACTTCATTGCTAAAACTGAGATGACAATGCCCTGTACTTTATAGCTGTCAGTGGCTGCTCTAATACTCCTCCACATATTCTCAAAGATGTACTCTCAAAATGAACAAAGAAACACATGTTTGTCTGCCAGCTAAAGTTTGAAAGTTGTTATAATTTATGCTGTGCTTTGCTTCTTGTTTTCTTTGCTTATTTTGAAATTGGAGAAAGGGCTAATCCTGGTCATTTACAGAGTTCAGTTGGGACTGTCACAACACTGGAAGGAATTGGCGATCTCCATGACCATAGGTCACTTCTGTCTACACAGAATACAAGTTTATTCTGGTTGCCCTGTGAGAGGGAGGCAGACTTGTTACCTCCGCTGCTCCTTACAGATTGCCAGTGTACAGGGTTAAGTGAAATTTGCACACTTGGGCTTCGCAGCGAGACTCCTCACATACCAACAATAAAAAAAATGTCTGTCACCTTGTCCGGTGAGTACATCCGGGAGAAAAAGGACTTCAAACAGTGGCAATATGGCAACACAGTAACCACATATATAGCAACTATTTGTGTCAGCACATTTTCGATGTGCTGTACAGTTGGTGCAGTGAATAGAGTTTTGGGTTAGCATGCAGGAGGTAGAGTGTTCGTTCTTAGGTTGAGGTGCATTTTTTCATTTGCTAATTTCATTCTGACATTTCATACTGTAATATACACCATTTCTTAAGTCACATATGTACTAAATGTACAACCTTTTGTAACACTGAACATAACAAATACGTGGTTGGACAAATAAGAAATACAGTTGAAACAAATGACCTGTCAAAGGACAGAATAACTACAAAAACAATATCAGATGCTAAAGATGATAGCACAGTGCAATAACACAACATCTACTTGTTATTTATGCTACATGTAATGAGTGCTCAGATGTTGCTCATTAGGAACCTGTGACAGTAATAATGTCCATATTAATGACCGCGTGACCTTCACAACAGAATACGTTGTCATCAGAACAACAGATGCTCAATGCAACCTCCCTGCATGTCCAAACGTTGCGCAACCCTCCAGATTATACAGCTCTGGACCCTTCCCAGCAAAGCTGCGTCCACAGTAACAAGCGCAGCATGAACACACACTACCAATTCTTCCACATTTGTTGGCAGAGTAGAGTGCACGTGTTCTTTCTGGTGTCCCCACAGCAAGAAATTCAGGGGATTTAGATCAGCCGAACATGGTGGCCATACAACTGGACCTCCATATCTGAGCCATTTTCCGGGAAATGTTCCATCCAAATACTGTCACACATTAGTTCCAAAGTGTGTAGTTGCACCATCATGTTGGGACCATATCCTCTGTCGAACATGTAGTGGAACATCTTCCAGAGCATCAGGCAGACAGTTTGAGAGGAATGCATGATACCTTCGTGCAGTCAACTGGTTAGGCAACATGTAGGGATCCAAACACCTGTCGCCCAACTAGTCCAGACGTTGAAACCAAAGCACATTTTATATTCACGGTCACGAGTGACATGTGGATTAACCTCACACCAATGGTGGGCATTGTGCATATTGAAGACACCCTCATGAGTGAAAATGCTGCTTCATCCGACCATATTACGGTGTTCACAAAGTCTTAATGACCGTGCATTGTGAGACGCGCAGCTGCCTTGCTTCACTGAGGTTCTTGGTGTATGACCTCCAGAATAGCTGCATCAGTAGCTAGAGTGCGGCGAGTACATGGATGACCTTTGTCACATGATGGTGGAAGGAGAGGACCCGAGTCCTGAAGGAGCAGCTCCAGACGACGAAACACATTTCTATCTGGTGTTGACAAGGATATCTAGCAGCATATTCACAAGCGGCAACACCAGCCCGGTTATCAGGTGCACCAAGGACCAGAAGCATATCCAACATTCATCATTTGTGTATTCCGTTAAGTCTGCCACACTGGTTTAGATAGTGTACTCGTGTACATTGGAGTCTGTCATGGGCGCATTACTCTGGTCGCAACTAGTCCCTGTCTGGTGGACAGCGCATGCAGTATAAACATGCCATCAATACTGCGTGTTGTTCCACCTAAGGTGCATTACCCCTCTGACAGGTACTGTTCTGCGTGATTCATCCCGACACTGCTAATTGTGAAATGTTCAGTTTTGAATTACGCTGTTTCCCTAACGGTATTAGACATAATGTTTCCACAATCTCATCAATAGAATAATAATAATAATAATAATAATAAGTATGCATTGAAGATAAATACTAAACAGAATGCAGTTGCCAGACTCAGTGTTGAAAGGCATAATTAGTGGGACCAAAGTGATAACACATACAAATAGTAACTGAGTTTGGACATCATTCACAAAGCACATTGCTACTCCTACTGGTAACCTAAGGCAAGAATAATAGTTGGTAGTAATCTGTGGGACCATTGGAGGAGGGTACAAAGAAAACAGGTTTCAAATCTAGTAGATGAAGTGGTGAGAATGAATTCATGCCCACGATTTGGAAAGGGCTTCTTCCAAAGCTGACCAATCTTCCATTTCTACAATTGTAGTATGTAAGTTCAAATGTTTTCTAGATGACCCGTTGCAATCACTGTTGATGATTAAGATGCCAGATACCATACCACCTGGACTACATTTACCAAATAAAACCATATGCCTCAACCCAAGATTGAACCATTGACGTCCTGCATGCTAACCCAAAACACCATCCACTGCACTAACTGTACAGCACAATTTCTATGTGCTGACACCGATAGTTACCGTACATGTGGTTACAGTGTTGCCAGATTGCCACTCTTTAATGTCCTTTTTCTGCTGGATGTACTTTCCAGATGAAATTTTGTGACAGACATTTTTTTTTTTAAATTTTTTTTTTATGTTTTTTATTTCTGGCATGTGAGGAGTCGTGCTGCGAAGCAAGAGTGCACAAATTTCACTTCACCCTGTATAGTATACTGTTCACACTCTGCAGTGTAGCGACCAGAAAACAAATGTCAATGTATTTAGACTATGCTGTAAGTCTTCTCCTAATGTGGGTATACCATTTTGTAAGAAAATTGTTGAAGCTTTTGCAAAAGAGAACATTCCAGTCAAAAAGCTCCCCAGTCAAATCCCCCCCCCCCCCCCCCTTGCCAACTTCAAAGCTGTAAGGCCTTGTCTTCAGGCATGTAGAGTGACAATCTTAAATTTGCACATCTAATCGTGAACAAAGAAACAAAATTTAGACACAAATTTGGACAACAATGTGGATTTTGCCACAAATAGATGCTATATTTTTAGGTACCTAGTTGAGTGTTCCATCTGCTTTATCTATGACTGAGTGTGTATGATCATTGTATTTCATGTTCACAGAAATTATTACACTCAGGTATTTGTATGAGTTGACTGATTCCAGTTGTGACTCAGTGATGTACTTAAAATATCAAATGGATATGGAGAGCACAGTTTTACATTTTTGAGCATTTAAAGCAAGTTTCCACTTCAAAATCTTATCAAGATCAGACAGTATTTATGCAGTTTTTATCTGAAAAAACTTCATTACAGAGAACTGTATCATCTACAGAAAGACTGAGTTTGCAGTTGATATTGTCTGCTATGTCAGTAACATACAACATGAACAGTAAGAGGCCCAAAACACTTTTCAGAGGCAGACCTGAAGTTAATCTGTTTGACAACTCTCCATCCAAGAAAATGACTTTGTGAAGACGTTAAAATTAAATGGTGCTATTTATTCATTTAAAAATAAATGCAAAGACATTCAGGTCATTTATACAACTGCAATAAAATAGCTGAATTGTTCTCCATTACTAAAACAATGCTTACTATTCTCTCTAATGAATTGGTCAGCAGCAGGGAATAGCAGGTTAGTGCACCACTTTCCTGGGGTCTTACATGGCTCCTTTAAAACCAGGATTGCTACTTCTCTCCAACTAGCTCCTCAATTCTACATAGACACACAAACCCTACAAGCCACTGTACAGTGTGTGACAGAAGGTTCCTTGTGCCACTGCTAGCCATTTCTGACCTGTTCCATTCACAAATGTTGCAAGGGAAAACTGAACTTTGAAAAGTCTCTGTACTAACCCTAATTTGTCTTATTTTGTACAGATACATTGTGAAAGTAGAATCATTCTGCAGCCAGAATACAAATGTCAGTTCTCTAAACTTTCTGAATGATGTTTCATGAAAATAATGTTGTCTGCCCTCCAGGGACTCCCATTTGAGTTCATGGAGCATTTTCATAATATTTGTGTGTTTATAAAACCTACCAGTAATAAATCTAGCAGCACGCCTCTGAATTGCTTCTATGTCTCTTATTAATTTGACCTGTTTGAGATCCCAAATATTCTAGCAGTTTTCAAGAATGGGCAGCAGAAGTGTTCTGTGTACAGGCTCCTCTATAGGTGAGCTGCACTTTCATAGAATTCCCAACCTGAATTGAAGTCTACTGTTCACTTTCCTTACAACCAACCTCATGTGCACATTCCATTTGATATTGCTGTGCAATGTTACGCCTGGATGTTTATTAAGCATGACTGTGTCAAGCAGCACACCACTGATATTTTATTCAAACGTTACAGGATTGTTTTTCACACTCACCTGCGTTAGCTTACATTTTCCTACATTTGGAACAAGCTGGTATTCATCATACTAAAAAGAGATTCTGTATCATCCTGTATTTGCCTAAAGTCATTCAGTGATGAAACTTTACTGTACACTAAAAAGAATACTTAAAACTTTCCGTGCAAGCTCAGATTTCTCTTATTTTGCTACGATGATCGTTTCGTCCTATTTAGGTAGGCCCAACAAAATATTTTCACACTCTGAGGAGAAAGTTGGTGATTGAAATTTTGTGCGAAGATCCTTCTGCAGTAAAAAATGCCTTTGTTTTAATGATTTCCACCCCAATTTGCATATCGTATATGTGGCTCTCTCTCCCCTATTTTACGAAAAAACAAAATTAGCTGCTCTCGTTTGAATTTTTTGTTGTCCTCTGTCATTTGTGTCTGATGGTTAGTTGGTTGATTGAGGGGAGGGTACCAGACAGCGACATCATCGGTCAGTCGTGTCTGATATGTGGGTTCCGTATTGCACAGCAGTACTCCAGAAGAGGGTAGACAAGGGTAATGTAAGCAATCTCTTTAGTAGACCTGTCACATTTTCTGTGTGTTCTGCCAATAAATCAGTCTTTGGTTTGCTTTCACCACAACATTGTCTATGTGATCAGTCCAATTTGAATTATTTGTTATCAAAATCTCTAAGTATTTAGTTGAATTTACATTTTAAATTTATGTGATCTATCATGTAACCGAAATCCAGCCGATGTATTTGGGTTCTCACGCTTTTCATTATTAAGAGTCAATTGTCACTTTTCGCACTGCACAGATATCTTGTCTAAATCTTTTTCCAATTGGCTCTGATCATCTGATGAGTTGACAAGAAGGTAAATGACAGCATCATTTCCAAACAATCTAAGACAGCTGATTAGGTTGTCTCCTAATTCATTCATGTAGATCTGGAACAGCAGAGGGCCTAAAACACTTCCTCATGGAATGGCAGATATTACTTCTGTTTTACTCAATGACTTACCATCAATTACTATGAACTGTGTCATTTCTGAGAGGAAATCATGAATTCAGTTACAGAACTGAGATGATGGTCCATACGCACGCAGTTTGATTGGAAGTTGCTTCTGAGGTACAGTGTAAAAAGCCTTCTGGAAATCTAAAAATGTATGATTAATTTGCTATTCCTTATTGATAGCACTCATTACTTTGTGAGGATAAAGAGGCAGGTTGTTTAACAAGAAAGATATGTTCTGAATCCATGTTGGCTGTTCGTCAATAATTGTTTTCTTTGAGGTAATTCATAGTGTTAGAACACAGTATATGTTCCAAAATCCTAATACAAATCAAGACTAGTGATATGGCTCTGTAATTCAGTGGAGTACTCTGAATTTTGGGTTCTACATCTACATGGATACTTTCGCAAATCACATTTAAGTGCCTGGCAGAGGGTTCATCGAACCACCTTCACAATTCTCTGTTATTCCAATCTCGTATAGCACGTGGAAAGAACGAACGCCTATATCTCGTGGAAAGGACAAACGCCTATATCTTCCCATACGAGCTCTGATTTCCCTTACTTTATAGTGGTGATAGTTTCTCCCTATGTAGGTCGGTGTCAACAAAATATTTTCGCATTCGGAGGAGAAAGTTGGTGATTGGAATTTCATGAGAAGATTCCGTCGCAATGAAAAATGCCTTTCTTTTAATGATGTCCAGCCCAAATCCTGTATCATTTCTGTGACAGTCTCTCCCATATTTCGCAATAATACAAAACGTGCTGCCCTTCTCTGAACTTTTTCAATGTACTCTGTCAGTTCTATCTTGTAAGGATCCCACACCGCGCAGCAGTATTCTAAAAGAGGACAGACAAGCATATTGTAGGCAGTCTCCTTAGTAGATCTGTTATATTTTCTAAGTGTCCTGCCAATAAAATGCAGTCCTTGGTTAGCCTTCCCCTTTTTCTATGTGTTCTTTGGTGAAGGAATTTTGGAAAACTAGTAACTCTGCCTTAATGGCACTGTTACCAGTAACATCACCATTGTTATCACTCAGTGAAGGTATTGATTGCATTTTGCTGCTGGTGTAGTGTACATACAACCAGAATCTCTCATTGGGTTTTGTGCCAGATTTTGAGATGGGGGTTTTGTTTTGAAAAATATTAAAAGCATCTCCCATTGAAGTTCACATTAAATTCCGAGCTTCTGTAAAATGTCCCCACTCTTGGCGACTTTGTGTTCTTTAAAACTTGCAATGCTTTTTCGTTGCTTCTGCAACAGTGTTGTGAGCTGTTTTGCGTACCATGGGGGAGCAGTACCCTCTATTATTAATTTATTTGGTATACAGGATGAAGAAAAATTCGCCCACTCAGACTTCACAGCACAATTCCTCACATACTAGCAATACAAAAATGCTTCTCACAAAATTTCATGTTGCCCACATTTTGGGCAGTAAATAGATGTTGAAGATTGGCAATCTGGCAACAGTGTCAACACATGTATGGTAACTACCTCTGTCAGCATTTAGCAATAGTGCTGTTCAGTGGGTGCTGTGAATAGTGTTTTGGGGTTAGCGTGCAGGAGGTGGAGGGTTCGATTCTGCATCAAGGCCTATTTATTTTTGTTTGCTAAATGTGGTCGACATGTTACGGTGTCTAGCGTCTTAATTGTCTTACAGTGATTACAGTGAGTCTTCTAAAACACATTTGCAGTTACGTATTATGAACACAGGAATGCAATTACTCATTTTCATTGGTCAGCTTGTAAGTAAGCATTTTTGTGCACATCGTGGACACAAGTTGTTTTGCACCACTGCATCTTCTACACTCCTGGAAATTGAAATAAGAACACCGTGAATTCATTGTCCCAGGAAGGGCAAACTTTATTGACACATTCCTGGGGTCAGATACATCACATGATCACACTGACAGAACCACAGGCACATAGACACAGGCAACAGAGCATGCACAATGTCGGCACTAGTACAGTGTATATCCACCTTTCGCAGCAATGCAGGCTGCTATTCTCCCATGGAGACGATCGTAGAGATGCTGGATGTAGTCCTGTGGAACGGCTTGCCATGCCATTTCCACCTGGTGCCTCAGTTGGACCAGCGTTCGTGCTGGAAGTGCAGACCGCGTGAGACGACGCTTCATCCAGTCCCAAACATGCTCAATGGGGGACAGATCCGGAGATCTTGCTGGCCAGGGTAGTTGACTTACACCTTCTAGAGCACGTTGGGTGGCACGGGATACATGCGGACGTGCATTGTCCTGCTGGAACAGCAAGTTCCCTTGCCGGTCTAGGAATGGTAGAACGATGGGTTCGATGACGGTTTGGATGTACCGTGCACTATTCAGTGTCCCCTCGACGATCACCAGTGGTGTACGGCCAGTGTAGGAGATCGCTCCCCACACCATGATGCCGGGTGTTGGCCCTGTGTGCCTCGGTCGTATGCAGTCCCGATTGTGGCGCTCACCTGCACGGCGCCAAACACGCATACGACCATCATTGGCACCAAGGCAGAAGCGACTCTCATCGCTGAAGACGACACGTCTCCATTCGTCCCTCCATTCACGCCTGTGGCGACACCACTGGAGGCGGGCTGCACGATGTTGGGGCGTGAGCGGAAGACGGCCTAACGGTGTGCGGGACCGTAGCCCAGCTTCATGGAGACGGTTGCGAGTGGTCCTCGCCGATACCCAAGGAGCAACAGTGTCCCTAATTTGCTGGGAAGTGGCGGTGCGGTCCCCTACGGCACTGCGTAGGATCCTACGGTCTTGGCGTGCATCCGTGCGTCGCTGCGGTCCGGTCCCAGGTCGACGGGCACGTGCACCTTCCGCCGACCACTGGCGACAACATCGATGTACTGTGGAGACCTCACGCCCCACGTGTTGAGCAATTCGGCGGTACGTCCACCCGGCCTCCCGCATGCCCACTATACGCCCTCGCCCAAAGTCCGTCAACTGCACATACGGTTCACGTCCACGCTGTCGCGGTATGCTACCAGTGTTAAAGACTGCGATGGAGCTCCGTATGCCACGGCAAACTGGCTGACACTGACGGCGGCGGTGCATAAATGCTGCGCAGCTAGCGCCATTCGACGGCCAACACCGCGGTTCCTGGTGTGTCCGCTGTGCCGTGCGTGTGATCATTGCTTGTACAGCCCTCTCGCAGTGTCCGGAGCAAGTATGGTGGGTCTGACACACCGGTGTCAATGTGTTCTTTTTTCCATTTCCAGGAGTGTATATTCCAAACTGTGTTCATGTGTACCCTCCCCCTAAGGGCCCATCGAAATTATTTGCAAAGTGTGTTGCTAGCCCTACTACTAGCGAAATGCAATGGACCTGAATATGGCCAGAATAATGTTTGTATCTATCAATGAGACAATACATGGAAGAAAAAAGAAATCGCTGTGTGGTGATTAAGATGCCAGATACTCCACGATCCAGACTACTTTTAGCAAATAAAAACAAATAAGCCTTGACCCAGAGTTGAACCCTGGACCTCCTGCATGCAAAGTCAAAACTCTACCCACTGTCCGAACTGCACAGCACTAATCTGCTGAAATTTTGAGAGAGCCATTTTTGTATTACTAATATGTGAGGAATCGCACTGTGAAGTCAGAGTGTGCAGTTTCTTCATCACCCTATGTATATCTCACTTGCCATCAATACCGGTTTTCTGAACTTGCATCACGTCTGGTCTATGCGTACATAGTCAGATTGGAAGGAGTGAAGATTTTCTCTTAGGATTACATAAAGTGAATTTTTATCTGCTTATATATATCTTGTGTATTTTTGGTGGATTTTGACATTATGGTATTAAGTCTCACTGCAACAATCTTGGGGTCACTAATCCCTGTATATGTTATGATACTCCCTATTTGCTTAGGATTGTTTGTTGTCAAGAGGTAAAGTATATTTTTGCAATCATTTACACTTAGAATTGGCTTCTGAACTAATTGTTTAAAATTATTTTCTGAGAAAGCATTCGGTATGACTTCGGACTGTTTTATGTCTACCACCAACTAGAATTGTATGAGTAGGATACATTTTTGAAGTGACTTAAGGTCTCTCTGAATGGTTCAGCAACTGTATCATCTGATTCGGAGGTCTGTGAAAAGAATCAATCATTAATTTATTCTAGTTGCCAAATATAACCTTCACCCATACTAACTTACTGGAACTATCTGCTTCAGTTTCAGTACAAGGTAAACTACTTCTGACAGCAATAAACACTTCGCCACCAACTATATTTAATCTACCCTTTCTGGATACGGCTAGGTCCTTCGTAAAAATTTCAGCTGAAGTTACTTGTGGCTTTAGCCAGATTGCTATGTGTATGACATTTGTAACTTCAGTGCCTTCTGTTAGCAATTGGAGCTCTGGTTCTTTCTCAACATGACTACAATAATTTGCAACTACAATACATATTGTTGCTAGGTCTACACAGAAGTGTTTGTCCCATACCCCTTTGGACAGATGCCTTGTCTGTAGTTTGCCGAGCTCCTCTAATGTAAAAAGACTACCCACTCCTGTCCCCACTGCCCCCATCACCCTTGTAGCCTAGTCCTGTGTACAGTGGCTCCCTGACCTATTAAGCGCGACCTGGAAAGCCACTACCCTATGGCTTAAGACAAGGAATCTGCAGACTACACAGTGGCAGAACTGTCTGGCCCCCTGATTCAGACCCTCCACTCAGCTCTGTACCAAAGTACCACAATTGGTTTCAGTTTTGTAGATGATGCTACAGATGATGAGCTTCACCATCATCTCACAAGCAAGACTGGCTTTCTTTACCATTTCAGCTAGCCACTTGAAACCAGAGAGCATCTCCTTCAGTCCAAAGCGACACATGTTAAGTAATCTAGATACAATTACTTGTAGTCAGATCAGTGTCTCCGTGTATCCCCCCACACACAAAAAAGGTAATTAGTAAAATCAGTGCATCAATGTTTCCTCCTCCTCTCCCCCCACCCCCTCCCCCCTGTTTTCTAAGATGGAATTGTATAATACTTCCTACAACATGATGCAAGTGGTTTTAAATTAGTAGTAGTCACAACAGTGATCAATATTTAGCCTATGTTCCCTTGCAGTTGATTATTTTGGAAGTTTACTAAAATATTCCTCGAGTTCCCCCATCTGTAATAATGAATGGTTCCTGATGAGATCAAATACCATTTAGTACCTTTGATTTTTGAGGTGGACTGAAAGTAGTTATTATTTGGTCTTTACGGCAGAAATATAATCAAACAGAAAGAAAATTGCCATGTACACTCCTGACAGATATGACATGAAATGCAGAGTAGAGTAATTTGAACATCATCTACATGTGTTCATTAGCAATCTCTGAATTATGGTAAGTAAGAAATTATATATTTCATCAATATTCCTCGCCATACACAGTAAACTCTTAATTCCCACAAATATCACTTAGCCTGGAGTTATCACAGAATCACTTCAGTATGACAGTGTGTTTAGCAGTTCCTCCAGTTTTGCTACTAACAACAACAATAAAAATAACAGTGATGTGCAAATATGACCATACTGTCCTTCCTCCTTCTCTTTAGTTGACTACCTTTTTTTTATAACATAAAAGCTTTTCAAGATGTATAGCTAATAATTATTGTAAGCAAATTTACATTTCAGTTTGTTTGTTTCAGGTGAAGCAGTATTCTGGTGTTCATTTCTTGCTGGTTGTGCATCGGGTTCATTAGCAGCACTTGCTGTTAATCCATTTGATGTTGTTAAAACTAGACTGCAACTGCTGAAGAAAGCTGAAGGAGAGATGGGATATTCTGGAGTTCCTGATGCGATAATGTTAGTTCTCACATTTTACTTCTCTTCTCCTCTCTCCCTCCCTCCCTCCCTCCCTCCCTCCCTCCCTCCCTCATCCCATCCCCCTCTCCCCCTCTCCATCTCCCTCTCCCCCCCCCCCCCCACTTCCGTGTGTGTGTGTGTGTGTGTGTGTGTGTGTGTGTGTGTGTGTGAAATCATTAATGTCTTCCTATTTCTAAGACTAGCAGGTTATTTGTTTATGAAACTGTGTAATATGAGTCTTTTTGAGAGCACTGTGAACCATTTGCATGCCTGTTGACCTATTAACCCTGCAGTGTCTAGTTTTATTGAATTTGGGCCTGTAATTAGTATGCTTTGTCATTCATTCATATTTCAGCATCTGTTGATCACATCACAAAAGGGCACAAGTCAGATTTACACTGCATTTATGAAAATGCCATAAACCAGTTGTGTAAGTTAAGAGAAAAGCCACCACCTCAAAAATCTGCAACTTTCTTACTTATATCAAATAGCTAATTTTGATGTTTATCACAGAAAACCAGTTATGTATACACTGTAAGGGTAGAAGCCTGTTTTCAACGAACATTGCAACTTTTAATGTATGTAACAGGCATTTTCAGTCCTTAAATCAAGATAATCTGTAGAAGTAACTATTCAGGCTTTTTAAGTGTCATTTTTATGTAGTTTTCTAATTTCTTATTGAATGCCTGATTGTTGAAGGCCTTTTAACCAGAATGCAGAGCTCTGTTTTGAACCCTAGACAAGGAGGTAAAGTTTACATTAAAATAATTTTGTGTCGTGTATAGCCATTGTGTGGAACTGGAAATGAATTTTATTATACACTAGACATCCTCTTAGGTAATAAATGTACTGGGAAGTAAGTGTAGCAGTCCCAAGATCTTAGATACCTTTGCAAGGTGTTGAGTTATTTATTTTACAAGATATTTCTATAGCTGACCCTAGATGAATAAATATGTTATGTATTTTAACTGTTTTGTCCGAAAGAAGATAATGCCATATGACAATGGGAGTGCAAAATGTGCTGAAAAGGCTTCTTGATAAGGTGTTTTTTTGTTTACTCTATTTTAGCTTGTTATTGAGATGGGTTATGAGGAATTTTGCAAGTAATGTTTCATGTAGAGTGTGGTCATTAATCCTTTTGCAGTCAGCCATTTTAAGCAATGAGTGCTAATAGGTCATACAATTTAACACAGTCATACAGTGTTGTATTTAAATTGCTATACGGGGTACCCCACCTGATAGGAGCCCCACAAATGTGTAGTAATTCCTCCGAATTTGCACCGTGAAATTTGTGATGTGGCAACACTGCACTCTCCAGCATCATTTAAGGGAACAGTGGTTCCATTAAGACATATCAGCGAATGTTTGTTTGATCAGTTTGGTGACCAGCATATACCTTCTAAATGCTGCATACAAAAGTTAGTGAACAAGATGGAGGGTAGTGGAGGGTGGTGGTGGATCTTCACGGCAGGGGACGGCTGCCATTATCAGAAGAAATAGTGACTGACGTGAAACAAAGATTGTTGGCCTCTCCTGGAAAGTCTGCTCCACATTTATCTCCCAAATGTGGAATGTCACAGAGCACATGTTGTAAAACTGCAAAAGAAAGCGAGCATGTATCCATACAGGTTTACAGTTGTTCAGGAACTGAATGTCATTGACAAAGACACACATTACATTTTGTTTTTGGTTGCAGCAATTTATTACTCAGAAGCCAGGAATATTGTAGTAAACCTGGATCAGTGACAAGGTGTGGTTCCACCACTCTGACTGTAAACTCCCAGAATACACATTTGCGATGTAATGAAAATCCAGATGCACTGGTTGAGCAACCCCTGAATTCACAAAAGATTGGTGTGTTCTGTGCAATATCGTAGTGTTTAATCATCGATCAATATTTTTTTTTTTTTTTTTCCCCCAAGTGTACTGTAACAAGTGCAGCTTACATCGAAATGTTTCGGGAATTTGCAAACCAGTTGGGTGATGATGAACTTGCCCTCAGCTGGTACCAACAGGATGGCGCCACATGTCTCGAGTGACAGTGAATCAGGTAGAATCATTTTTCTCTGGCAGAGCGATTTCAAAACCACAGTGGCCCCCCGCAGTCACCAGATTAAAAGTCAAAGTTTACATGAACAAACCACACAACTTGGAAGATTTACGAAATCTAGGCAATGACACCAGATGTTCTGGCAGCAACATTCGAGAATCTGCAGCATTGTGTTCAACTGTGTTTACAAGTCAAGGGCGATCACTTCCAGCGTAATTTAAGCAAATGTTTATTTGTGGGGCCTTTCTCGAGTGGGACATTTTGTTTCCATATTATTAACACTATGCTTGATTTAAAGAAAGCTCACTAATGTCCATAAAATCTATATTAATTTCTGAATACAGTGACATAAGAAAAATAAATCTGTAATATTATTTGCAGAGATAATAACTGGACAGTAAATTATAGTATGCCTGATGTTTGCAGTTCTTAAATCGCCTAACATTTGTATTTAAGGGCAGAATACATTTTGCCGAACTATGTAAATGCCCAAGATGTTTTTTATGAAAACATTGTATGTCTGTTGCTGAAACCCATATTCAGTAAGCATGCTAAAAAAGTCTTACCTCAGCTATTACCATTCTTCCATTTTTTATACAGTCTGGACAAAGCAGCAGCATGTTTCGATATAAATTGCTTAGTTGTGCGATTTGTTTCGGTGGCAATCAGTTAAAGGTAAGGTGCACTGAAAAATAGTTTGAAATATTCACTTACAGAAGACCCCATTAGCAACATACTTCGATCCAGGCAGCTTGTGAAATGGCTGTGATAGCGGTTGCAGTGTTTCAGGTGCAATTACTTAAGAGTATTGTGCATCTTTCATTGTCTCTTCACTTACATTCAGTATACTGGCAGTAACATCACTGTCACTTTGTGAACAGCTGCTACTTTCACTAATATACTTTGTATCACTAGTATTTTTCAGTAACTCCAGAATCTCATTGTCAATAAGGCCTCTATTTGGGACAGGCATTGGAGACACACACACACACACACACACACACACACACACACACACACACACACACAGTGTAGGAAGAAATATCAGAATGTAAAATTTTTATATATTTATTTACTTTTTTAAGAAACTACTTATTATTCATTGTGGGATGAAAACTTCAAACTATTTGCTGTGAACTAGTTGTACACCCGTTCAGCTCCCATCTGTGTGATGTATTGTACCATTTTTAAAGTTATTGGAAATTAATTATGTAGCTTATGAACGGGTGTACACTCAATATCAAATCCTGCTCGCTCCACATTTTATGTTGCCTATTTTGAGTTCAGTTTCATTCTTGTGGTGGAATTAGTCAATGTTCCTTTCTGCATTTTGTTATGAAAATTTATGCGAAACAGGTGCCATTAATAACATTTATGATATTTTCCAAAGTGGAATTTTATGGCCCAAACAGTTAAAGACTTTGGTAGGGACACAGAATATACAAACAGTGCAGATTTTGTTGTTTAGCCCTAACAGTACTGAATTTGAGTTTTCATCTATCTATGTTTTTTTCTCCATATAGTAGTCTTTAACAAAGTCAAATTGAGAGGCAGTTACCCATTTACAAAAATGGAAATCATTTTTGAAGTTGTTATCACAGCTTCATACTTTAGTTTCTCATGAAATTTTGTGACTGACTAATGAATGCTATTTGGTCAGCACAAGATTGTAATATTATTCCTGAAACATCATCTCAGTGGGATTTACCATCTTTCCTACTTGTCCTACATTCAGCAGTGTGAGTTAGCTATAAGAATCTGTATTGAGCTTATGTATAGCTCTAATTAAAATTGTGGCATGCTGATGTCATGGTGTCAAGCTGTACACATCTACTTTACACACAGTAGCTAATATAAATAAATAATCTGTAGTAAATTGTGACCTTACAGTCTAATAAATTAAACACAGGCAATGGTGTGAATTAATTGATAATTGAGAAATGATAAAATTGAGAGATGTTTGCAAAATAATGTTGGTGGTTCCACGAGGCTAAAGTTGCGCAAGTCTGATAATTTATTCGAAAGCAGAGTAGTATTATGCAAAAATAGTGGTCCTACTAAATATACTTAAACAAGATTATAAAATAATAAATATTAAATGGCAGTTGGTAATGCATGAAGTATAACATGAATGGTAGTTGTCCCCAGTAATGGAACAAGTCATTGCTAGTTCGAAAGTTGCAAGTGCCACTTGTAGCTGAATTTTAGTAAGTGTAACACTGCATCTCCAGTGCCCCAGAACAAAAATCGTACAAAACTTTGCTATCATCTCCTCTGATGGCCCATACAGATGTGTCCTTGTTTCTCTCTTGCACCCAAGAGACCTTCCACTTCGAGCATTCTTCAGTAACCTGCTGCTTATGCCAGTGAGGACTTGAAATACTCACTCCAACCAAAAGCATGACTTTCTTACATGTCATAAAATGCACAAAATGGACTGCTATTTTAATACTAAAAACCCTACATGCTAGACATCTATTTAAAATAGAAAGTGACTCGCTAACTTTTCCAACAATACTAAACCCAATATTCTTCAAATCAACACTTCAACTTTGAATCTAACACACGTGCATTTACAATAAAATAAGATTTGCTTTAGAATAAATGAAATATCCATCATAAAAGTGCTATACTGCTTCATTTTGTTGTGTGAATGTTGAGGACTCTTCTGTTTTGACACATTTACATAATAAAATACTTAAAAACTACTCAGTATGCAGGAACTGGAACTGAAAAAGTATTGTAATTTTGCTTGTTGCAGTAACAGCTGTGATGCTGTGCTACTGTCCAACACCTAGTTAATTGTCCTCAGCTACATTGTTTTATATTAAATAGTAGAAAAGTTTGTGGAAATGTTTCTAGGTTTTCTGTAATTTCTGACCTGTATTTTTATTGATGACATTTTGGTTGACGTTTTACTCCTGGCTACCGCCTTGGAACCGAATTTCCTTCACCCGGACCAACACTCAAGTCTAATTTTGAAATATTTTCATCAGCCTGTGATTTACGCAGCATACACATCAAGTTACAACAATCAAAAGAATTAACACTTTTGAGTGACATAATGATTTTTTTATTTTCTCTCGCAATGTATTCTTTTTACAATTGTTATTGCTGGTGTAAATAGTGTGCGCTGAGTAAATAAGATGTTTCTGTAATCAGTTTGGTTTAGTTTTGTTGTTTGCATGTTTGATTGATCATGTTTGATTGATCATGTTCAACAACTCCCATTAACGATGAAAATACTGCTACCTGATGACTGTTAATATAATTAGCTATTTGCTTTAACCTTAATCTGCACTAGAGTTCAATAAATTTAACACAATTCTTCACAGATATTTGTAAGTTCATCTGTGTAGTAGTAGTAGTAGTAGTAGTAGTAGTAGCATTTCCAAAGCAGAAATAAATTCAGTTTGTTTTTAAAACTGCTCTCAATGAGAGGGAATGTGGTAAATTATTTTTTTAATAGCTTCATGGTTTGCTCCTCTCTGTGAAGTAAGATTAAGCTGTGGATAGTGAGGCAATCTTTGTTTCTAGATGAATGCTATTATTATTTTCAAATTGTGACTGGGAATACATAGCGAACTTCATAACAGAATAAATGTGTCGTGAAACTTTTTTTATTAGCGGGTTGTTTATTCACATGTGCATTGTTTGTTGCTTCCGTGAGGAAGGTTGTGGAGCTTAATTTCATTTGCCTCTCTGTTTTTATTTATCTCTTTGTTAACAATATTCTTGCTTATTAGTTCGTTTTATATGAACAAGGGTTTGAATTTGAGCTTCAGTTAGATGGCTGTCAATGTCAAGACAGGTGAATTTGGAGAAGTATCAGGAAGCAGTGATTTATAATTTGTCATTTACACATTCATGTGCATGTCTGCAGTATATTTAGGTACACAAGATAGAGCAGTAGTCCAGGAAACTAAGAATTAATGCAAAAATATAAAGAAATCTCTCAGCAAAGCATTTTTAATGTAGGAAACAAACACAATTTTTATATGGTGTATATTCGTTGGAGTGGGTTGATTAATTCTGGTGCCTAGGTGTGTGACAAGCTCTCTTCAAGCATAAAGCGAAATTGAAAACGTTTCTTACCAGCAACTCCTACATATTATCTGGATTGTTTACTTTGAAATGCTGAAAATTGTTATTTCTACTTGGTATGCAGCTAACAGACCTTTATCATTGCAAATATAGATGACTCTCATGTTTTGATAAAGACAGTGTAGTCCTGTAAATGTTAAGGAGACTAATAGCAGCTGTTGAAACAATGCACTAGAAAAGGTTAAAGTATGCCCTGAAAATTGTTCTCTTATTACTCAAAGTTCTTCACACAGCTTACGTTGAATTAAAGCGGAATGGGTTACCTGTACTGTATAACAGTATTATGTGTAGTTGGAAAAAAATTTCTTTTTTGAAAACTTGGACACTCAGAATACCAAATTTGTTGAGCTCAAGTGAGATTATGTATTTGTTTCTGCAAAGAGCATGTATTACGTAATGTGTTTTGCCAAACTTATCACTGCAAATCCATCCTGTATATGAACAGCATATTTACACCATGATTTCTTTTCCAGAAAAATACTCAAGAATGAAGGTCCTCTTGCATTTTTCAAAGGTGGTGCTTGCAGAATGATTGTCATTGCACCACTGTTTGGAATAGCACAAATGGTGTATTACCTGGGAGTTGCAGAATACATAATGGGCATCAAACGATAAGACAATATTCTTATTCCCAACTGAAATGACAATAATAGAATAACTTTTATGTAATATGTGTATTGACGACCCTGCTTTACATGGAAACACTGCCATTTCTATTTACATACAGTACTTGATCTTACTCACCACTGCAAATGTTTATTTGTTTCACAATAAAATAACTTTCATGTGATTTCCAGAATTGCTTTTGCTAAATGTTTCAAACAGTGAATGCTTTAATGTTTTAAGGAAGTGTTGGAGCAGAATATGTTGTGTGAATACTTGCGAGCATAGGTAAATGAGTCAATATCTCTAAGTAAATACTTATTAAATATTTTTAAATCGCAATCTCCAGCAGTGCCTATCGGCCTGTTCCACAATATTCTATATTTTGATTGGTTCTATATGTAGGAGAAGAGAACAATAGAAGTCAAATGAAAAGAGCAAGTGAGAAGAGAAAGCAGGAACAATTCAGCAAAAAGGCAGGAATGGTTTGAAGAGTTGCTATTTCCTTCATACTTCCATTAGATAGATTTTTGGGTATAGCTCAAAGCCACTATTATGAAAGACAATAAGTATACACTTCAGTGTTTAATTGTAATGGGAAGAAATCAAAAACTTGTACTAATAGACAAAGACAAATGTTGGCAGTGTGTGTTCCATGTAGCAGGGTGAATCCATTCAGTGTGTTCCTTAGTATTGTTATGAAATAATCTTAATGTTTGTGTAATGCATGTATGTATGATGATGAAAATGATTGTCAAAAGTAATGTGGAGGAAAAAAAAGAGGAGGTTCTAAGCCTGTATGTCTGTACAGTTATTTTCCTTGTCCCCTGCAAGAAACAGGTGTGTAGCAAATGTCAGTTTCTTTGAAGTGGGAAGAACATCCTAATCGCTGCTTGCTCTCTGAATGGCATAAAATGGCTGTGTGTAATGTCTAACAATTAACATTAACCCTCCACCAGTCCCACCATTGTACCTGGCATATTTTAACTGCCCATTGTTTCCAGTCAGCTTTGTGGAATATTGGCATCAGCTGTTTGTTGCACCAACACTTTTCTTGCTGCCTGCTGCTCACCACTCCTTTGTTGCAAGTTTTTTTCTGTCCATAACCATTTATCGGCTGGCTGTTGTATGGACTGCAATGCACAATCAGTGGAGGGTTAATAGATGTTTTTCCATTTATTGTTGTTGTTGTTGTTGTTGTTGTTTATGGTGGTGATGATGATGATGATATGGTGTTTGAACAGTTTCGTCCAAAAAGGCAGTATGCACTGAGTAGTAATAACTTAGCAGTCGATCTTCGATGCTCAGGTAACAGAACTGCAACGGAAATTGCTTTATTGGTATTACATTTCCTGCGTGGCATTGTCTCAAATGCAAGTTTGCAAATTCAGATCCATATGGCCCGGTGTCTTAGGAGTGCCAGGCAGCCCATTTACACTGTGTCATGTTATAATCTGAGCATGTACATGTACTTTGGAACATATGGGTCAATCTTATGCAAACAAAATTATGTCAGCTTCTTAGAGTTCACAGTTCCACTGCTCAAGACCTCTAGCAGTAGGAACAATACTGATAAAACTAACTGATAAACATTCAAATTAACATCAGATGGCTAATGCAGTGTGCTTTTATTATTTATTTTTATAGTTACTGTTATTATTTATTACTACATAATGACACTTCATAATATGAGGTTATGATAAGCATCTGCTTGCTTAATGCTAAACCCATCTTAACCTTGTCAATTTTGTATATGGAGAATGGCTGTGTCTATTATAGAGTGCTTGTTATGTTTGTGTGGTTTTGTAAAGTCTGTAAGATATGAACATGTTAACCAATAAACTGATTTCTGTCTGTATAACTTACATTTAAGGAGGAGATTTAATGACAGCTCTGTTTCATAAACAGTTTTTTTTTTTTTTCATTTATGTACTATGAGATACATTTATCAAGTTGAGGATCATATCAGGATCCTGTGTGTATGTATGTTCTTTACAGTGTTAATAAAATAATTTAAATGTGGTAATAATAAAAATAATAACTGTTACAGAAGGCAGTGTTTTTGTTCCTTCATTTAGTTAATTATATTCACAGGCTTCTCACATTCCAAAATGCCAAGTTATATGTACAGTCTGTGAAGCAACAGTAAAATGTTTATTTTCTTTACAGTTAGTCTTGGGTGACACGTACACCACTAATATATGCTTTAAGCACAAATTCCATAGATTACCAGTATTTATTTTATAGATGTAAAGTGCAGTTTTCTTATGAATGAAATCGTGTTGTGTGCAGTTCCAATACAGTTACTGTAGAGTTAAATCGAATTATTTAAGTAATTATTTCACAGATCAAACAGATGGTAGTGTGAAGTCAATCAAAAAAGTTACAGAATGATGTAAAAGCTGTTAAGGTACTTTATTATTACTATTTATTAAAATACAGATTTCTAAGCAAAAAGGATAGTTTTTTCTGCACTTTATGGGCTAAGCAGAAAGGTCATACTTTGTAGATAAGCACTTTAACTGTGCTTTGTTTTATGCTTATTTTGCAAGAAAATGTTTTTGCTTACTTATTTTATCGTTTTTAATCCAAACAGCATATTTTACCAAAAACTGTGATTTTAAAGGTGTATGTATCACTCGTAGCCACCATTTATCGATCAGTGCTTCTCTTATTTATTGGATTATAAAAATTAACTTCAGTAGAAATGCGTAAGAGATCAATGCTAAGGTATAGCCGTGGTGTTGTGGTAATGAACTGCAAGGAGAAAAACTTGGTGTAATTGGGCTGATGAGTCATCATTTCATCAGTCAGTTATTGCATTGGGATGATGTCGTTGGCATTAATGGTGAATCACCTATTTCCAAGCTGCAGTGTGTTGTGAAATGCCCATTAGTTAAAGTGTGCATAATTGGGCACTGTTGCAATTAGGTAATTTCACCCACAAAAACCTCTGTCGGCGTTCTTACACATATGTATAAATGAGTTTGGAAGAAATATTTTCAGTGAAGATGGCACTGTCTTATTTTCTTTGGTGTGTGAAAATAGTGATTCTTTGAAGAAAAATGACATTTTGCAACACATTAATACCACATGGCATAGAGAGAGGTCTAAGAATAAATCAAAGTTAAACTAGCAACTGATTAAACTAATGTTGGTGAACAACCAAGTTTTAGTCACAGACTTGCCAAAGACTTGTGCATAGCATTAGTGAATTCTGACACTGAATAAATATACAGGTCGTGTATTTTTAGAAAAATACACAAACAAGTACCAAATGAATCCACCTTGTGCAAAACCTATATGATACAGTGTTTTCAAGAAGTAATTTGTAATCTTCAACATACGGTCTGGTCTGGAGCTGTCATTCGTTGTACTTGGGTGATTTAAGTGAAAAGATTTCCAATAAGATTACGGACAGTGGGAATCGACAGACTCGGGATGTCTCGTGCATATAGCTCCAACTACCATTCCACTTGGGGGACTGATGACCTTCGCTGTTTAGTCCCCCTTAAATATCCCAACAACAACCACCACCACCACCACCACCACCATTCCACTTTCAGGTTCGGAAATCATTAAGGAATTCAATATTCTGAGAGCCAGTGTCAAAAGTGTGCTGAGAATACCAAACTTCAGGCATTGCCTTAGTTACCAACATTACAGTGGTAGATGGCCTTCACTTACAGGATGAGAGCAGCGACATTTGGGTAGAATTGTCAGTGCACAAGATAACTGCAGAAATCAATGTGGGATGTACGACAAACATATCCATTAGAAATGTGTGAGGAAATCTGGCGTTAATGGGCTATGACAGCAGAAAATTGACACAAGTGCCTATGCTAACTCAGTGTATGTAATCTTAAGTGTTCTTGTCATTAATATGGACCTTCGTACGGTCAAGGGTAATTTGTCCTTGTCCCTGAGCTAATAAGTCGTTGATAGGCTCCAAGAGACAAGTCTTCATATTATTTTGCAATACAGGCAAGCTGTTGGGATGAGGCAATGCAGGAGGTCTTCGGGTAGGTAAAGTAGAAAAGACTCGATACTAGCATTATATCCAGATGTTTGGTGGGTATGATTGTCACAGGTGGAATTGTTAAACTGGAGTCTGCTATCATCCAAAGTAATCCGATAAGTCTGAGACATAAATGCATCGTGATAGCAGTGGGTTGTGGGATAGAACACAGTGGAGACTGTGTCTTTGTAGTGTAGTCTGTGCGTACACAGACGTGTCACGCAGGCACTACCTGCCCGCATCCCACACAATCTCTACCCCGCACGTTCCATTATTGTTTGATTTAGACATCATGCAAGAGTGTGGTGTTATTGCTGAAAGATAAAATAAACATTATTGATCTATTAGAAAGAGGAGAAACTGGTCGTAAGTTTGCCGAGAAGTATGGTGTTGGTACTTCTACGATAAGCGATATTGAGAACACCGATGCCATTTTTGAAAGTACACCTGTATACTTGATAGTGATGATGGGAGTAAATATTGAAAAGTAATGAAGAAACCGAAAAATGAACTTTTGGAAGAAACTTCATATTGTTCGTTTTTACAAAAACAATCAACTGGGCAACCAATATCTTGTCCCTCGCCCTGTGAAAAGGCATTAGAGTTAAACACTAGAATAGATGGTGCCGAATTGTTTGTAGCAAGTAATTGATGGTTATGGAGATTTAAATCTCGTCATGGCATTCGAAAATTGGGAACACGAGGTGAAAAAATGTCAGCTGATGTAGATGCAGCAAATTGTGTTAGAGATAGTCTTAAAAAATAATTGGATGAAAGTGACTATGAGTTGCACTTTGTTTACAATTCTGAAGCAACCAGATGAAATTGGAAATCATTACTATCAAAATTTTCAGCATCTTGTCGAGTGTGTTCATCTTCATCGTATAAAACTAGTAAAGATGGAGTAACAGTACTAGTCTGTGCAAATGCTACTGGGACCCATAAAATGCTTTTTTTATCCCCTCACCGGTACCCCCAAAAGCTCCAGATGCTTCAAAATATTTGGGTTTCCTTATTTCATAAAAATGGAAAAAGCACATGGAAAAACACTGAAGTATTCATTGATTGGTATGACAACACTTTTATCCCCGAAGTAAAAAAAAAAGAAGAAAAAAAAAGAAATTGGTAAAAAAAGGAGAAGTCCTACTTTTATTGAATAATGCGCCAACGTATCCTTCAGCTGAAATGTTAGAGGGATACAACAGAATGCTTACAGTAAAATTTTTGCCTCGTAATGACTTCTGTGCTACAACCGATGGATCAACATGTTACTGAAACATTAAAACCACTTTATAGATAACAACTTTCATGTAGAATATCATCTGCTGATGAAGATGATGTAGAAGTCATTTTTCACTCAAATCAATTTAAAGGAGTGTTATTAGATTGTTGTAGATGCATGGGACTTGATTAAAAGCAAGGCATTGAACAAAACTTGGCACAGAAAAGTAAAACTGATGTGGATGATTCTGTTTTGCAAGATATAAATGAGCTAATGACAATCGTACAAATATTCCAGGAATGTGATGCCGATGATTTGAAAGAGTGGCTCACTTGTGACAGTAATGAGGAAGGTTTTCAGATCATGACGTATGATGAAATTGTTGAAACCGTATTGCAGGCGAACATTAAGCAGAAAATGAAAGATGATGAATCACAAGATATCTTGGATGCAGAAAATGATGCAGGACCATCTCATTCGGAAGCATTTCAAGCCCTGGTAACATCTTCCAAATGGTTCGAAAAACAGAAAGTGATGGCTTGAGTTGTCTAGAATTAAAATGAATTAGTCATGTCGCAGCAATGAAGAGAATAAACTTGTTTGACAATTACCAAATATTTTAAACAAAATCAAACCACAGTGACTGTCCTATATGACTCTTGTTAGAGTGGCCGGCACGAAAGAGTGTCTTCAAGATCATGGCCGCTGCCTGCTGCCAGCAGGGGCTGCGGGCTGTGATTTGCCAGCCTCTCGGTTTTGTTGCCGTGTAGGTACTGTTACCGGTGCGGTAGGTCAGAGCAGCTGAAATCTCAGTGATACCATGCTATATCGAGTGTTCACATCTGATCTCAGTGTCTTACTGTCCTTAGAAAGGTGCTTTGACGTGTGTTAGGTGGTGAATAACAATGCACGAGAAATGCCTACTTGTAGTACTCCTCCGGTCGGTGTGCGTAAAGGCGGAAAGACGTTCGTAAACAATCAAAAATTGTCATATCGAATATACTTTTTTACTGATCTGGCCACAATGAAGAAGCAAGGAATAACTTAAATTTTGCGTAAATTCAGAGACTTACTCCTAAAGCGTGTGGTGTCTCCAAGTCTACTGTAGACTGTAATTAGCAAATCTGTGTCATTGGCAGAATCTCCAGACATGAATGAGTGTAAAGTTTCTCCAAGAAAGGGATACGAATGTGAATGGAAATCAACTGACTTTGACGATTTTAACAAAGAGCTCGTAAGTAGAACTGTGCTTGGATATTACGACAGAGGAGGGTATCCAACAGCTAATAAATACAGGCTGACTTTGAAAAAATTAATTACTCGAGCTCAGAGACCTCTGTTCTTAGTCTTCTCTGGTCCCTTGGTTTCTGATTCAAGAAGTGTAATAACGGATGGAAATTCTTAATGGAACGCAGAAACATTGCAGCAGTAAGAGCGAAGTTTTTGTACAGTGCATTTCTTGCATGCTGCAGACACCAGGCCTGTAGTGTACATGGATGAAACTTGGGTTTCACAGAACCACGCCAATAAGTAATATGGCAAGACTCTAAAGGAAACAGTGGTTTGAAAGTGCCTACTAGTAGAGGCGGCCAATTATTCATTGCCTGCACTGGTACATTAATATACCACAGGCCAAACTTGTTTTTCATGGTGGGAAAAGTTCTTGCCAATCCGATTACCATTCAGAAACGAATGGAGAAGTTTTTAAGAATTGGTTTATTCGATTGTTGTATGTGCTGGAAGAAAGGTCAATTATTGTGATTGATAACGCCAGCTACCACTCCATTCAGATAGAAAAGCTGCCACGTTCAAATTGGTACAAGGCAAATATTATGGAGTGCTTAAAGGGAAAGAATGTTTCATTTTCAGTCAATGAAATGAAGGCTGAACTCCTGTGTAAGGAAGAAATCGTAGGTGCCGAAAAGGCTTAATAATTAGATCAACTGGCAAACAAAATGAGACACAAAGTGGTACGTCTACCACACTCACTGCCAGTATAATCCCATTGAATTGATATGGGCTTTCAAACTTGCTGATGTCGAGAAGCTAAAACACGAAGCTCTTGACAATATTACTCGGCAGGACTGGGAGAGGTGTGTAAACCATGTAGGAGCACTGCAAGAAATTGATTTCTTGAACCAGGGTTTAAGAGACACAATAGTGGAATCTGTGATGATACACCTGGCTGAAACAAGCGACAGTGAATCTTGAAGACATGGAGCCAGAAAATCCTTCAGTTTAGGTAAATGCTGTCTATGTAAAAAGCTGACTTGATTGAAATGTTTGTCTATTCATTTCACTTATAGAGGACATACAAAATAACTACAATTACTTTTGCATAGCATATAGTGGTGTTTTGAGTAATGGATGCAATGAAGAAGGATATGTATTAGCAACCAGTAAAATATTTTTGGGAAGTAGGGAATATTCTCAGTCATATTAAAGCAAGCCATCTGAACAAAACACTTGGCAACAGCCTACAACAAATCGCATGCTGCTGCGCACGGAATATCGCGGAAGTAATTTCCCTCTGTACGGGGTACGATACAATAATGATGTCTGGAATGTTACCAAAAATAATTTTGTAGTTTTCCTAACAACTTTCTCGCGGGAAGTTTCTTCGCAGTCCTACAGAACAAAAATTCATCAGAGACTATATTTTTTGCTAGTCAGCACTGTTTTACACTTCTTATAATATTTTACTTTTTGTCTAGAATACTTTTATGTTTCCGGAAAAAGACTCGGCATATGCATCTGTAAACTTTGAGGATTTTTTTTTTTTAGTCCAAGTATATTAGTGATTCTTTTACTACCACATGTTGAGGTAAAATAATTATTTTCCTCCAAAATGTCTTGTAACATTAGTTTTCATTTTTTCCTAGCAGCTAGTGAGAATTTTCTTTTTGAAAGTACTCCATTGATTTTCTAGATGAAAAATAGAGTTGGCCCCCCCCCCCTTTTTTTTACGAACATTTGAAATTACACTTTAAAAAAAACTGGCAATGCTATAAGATGGTGAGATGACCTTGAAGCCCCATTCTCGTGCCGGCCGCTATAGCTATTTCATTATTAGGCTTGCAGTATTTCAGTAATGTTAAGAAAATACATGTTCATGTATGAAAACGTTTCTATTATGTATTAAACCTAGGAAGGCAACCAACCGTATGTCAACGTACCTAAAGGATAGCCTGTGACAACATAGGTTATCTTTCTAGAGTCAATAATACAAAAGTAGCTTTCCTTCACTCGTGCAGTTATCCAGATTTTCGATTATCTGAATTACTAACAATAATAATTAGTCCAGATAAATGAGTCTCTGCTGTATAGTAAACTGTTACTGACAGGGACGAACCAGAGTTCGTGTATTGTGACAACAGTACAGGGGCAAGGAGATACTTTAGTGTTCCCTCTAAAAATAGTGAAATTTAAGTTACTTACTCCAATGCTAAGGCATAGTGTAGGACACATGTAATAACTGGTGTAAATGTAAAATGAAAACGTATTAAGTGGCACAGCTGAGTGATCTTGGCAGTCTTTACTAACAATTAAAATGTCCTTGGTTTTCCAGATGACATACTTCTGGGCCACTGCCTATGCGACTGGGAAAGGGTGAAGATGATAAAATACTAACTCACAGTTTGCACAAGAGACAGGCAAAGAGATCTGCATATGTAGCATAAGGGACTGTGACAATTGTACCCCAGCAGCTGTGTTGTTGTATGACAGTGTTGATTTCCTTATGGGGTACAGCATCAGCATAGGAGGCAATGAATGAAAGGAAATGGTTGTAAAAAGGTTTCACATGGTAATAGGTTGGGGCTGAGCCTCTGTAATCCCAGCTGAATGGTGGAATGTTGTAACTGGGTCACATGCATATTGTATAGCAGAAATTGTAACACTTTTGATTACCTCCAGGATAGCAGTCATGTTCAATAATTCCCTGTATATGGTGACTATTTTGTGTTGGATCTATTTTCTAAGTTTTTCATATTGTTGTACCAGCTCAGTAGCTACGCTCTGTATTTGTCTGGTAGTGGCCTGAATGTTACCTTCAATATGCAAATGTTGTACATGATGCATACAAGCATCTCACGATTTTGAGGGCTTTACTCCAATGATCACTTTCAGCTTAGTCGGGGGTACTGAATAGTATCTTTAGCATGGCTCCGCATGTGTTGAACCAGGCTTGCTTGATACAATGGAACAGTAAGGCATCCAAAATACTTCAGAGATGGTTTTAGGTGGTGACAAGCACCTGATTGATGTGCCAAAGAGTACGAAGCATTCTGCTTTGGCCAGACCTCCTTAGAAGAGGTTCACATGCTATTAAATGATTGGTAATCCACTGAAATACGACTTCGTCTTGATTTAGTCTTCTTTCATTGTAGTTAAGCTTATGCCAGCTAATGTGATGATGCAGTGGGGAGCGTACAACGATTTGTCCAATCATTCGAACATTATACCTGATTATAAGGGGTGGCCCTGAAAGGGTGTAGGATTTTTAACACCAATAAGTAGAGCAAACAGAATACAGCATCTAATTTCAAGTAATGAGGATGGTTGGTGAGGGTACAACTACTCAGAATACCTCAGCAAATAGGATTATCATCAGTCTGCAGTGTCTCAGTAGCGGTGCTAGGTGGCACAAGGTAGTAACACAACTGTTTCAATGTGACAAACAAATCTTTCTCTGTCTTAAATTCGAGAATTAAGAGAACAAAGTAAATGTTTATTCTACGCAAGAAAGTTGGTAGTAGATGAAAGGTTGGTAGTCAGCTGCGCACTGTTGTGTGATTAGTAGGAATGGTGGTGTTAGCAGTATGCTGGTGTGGCATGCAAAGTATTTGATCAGCGACTGAATGTTTGCAGGTAGAACTACAGTTGTAGTACAATGGTGGAAAACTTGAGTCAGCTCAAAAGAGTAGTAGAGGAGGCAGGAGGCATTGTGTCTCGAATACGTACAAATCATATGAGTCAGCACTCAAGTAGGTACAGGTGTAGCATGATGTCTAAATCTTTTCTTCTTATGACCAGAGTGATGGGTCTTCAATATCGTCTGGAAATTGGTTGATGCTGATAACCACGAATACTAACACAAATTGGCAGACTTACATTAGAGTTCGAAATGGTGGTGTAGCTTTGTTCAAGCTTAGAATTGAATAAAGGTACTGTCATACCTGTGGAAAATGTTAGAAACTAGTGGACCCAACAGCAAATAAACATGAATATCATAGAAGAATCCCCATAGATAATCTTACAGAGGGGAAACTCATAAACTTCGCAATGAAAAAGGCTATCGGCAACGTAAACACACGTGTATCTGTGAATGTAATATAAGTGTAAGTGTTAACATGTGTAATTGTGTAAAGTTAGATGTAAAGGTCAGACTGCTAATACCATAAATATCTGAAGTTCAGTACCTTGCCTCTTGTGGAAGCAGGTTTAGTTGGTGAAGCTTTGAGTAAATTACCTTGTGTGCAAGCAGACGACAGTTGTGGGATGATGTTGGTCAAAGCTTCCAAAAACGCCTCACACCATCAGGTGTCTTGCGGAGTATGGATGATGTAGATGTAGATCAGTAGAGGAATTGGGTCACAACATATCATGGACAAAGAGAGAGAATGAATGGTTCATTAATGATCAATCACAAAAAATGCACAGTTACAAGAATTTTGCATAGGTTTTAAATGTTCATGGGCACTGGTGAATTTTGGATAAGGAATCCAGATTTCTTAGGAAACCAGCTATAAGAACTGATGTGGATCAATGGGCTTATTTAGTGTATATGTTTTAAGTCACAAAAATTTGTAAGTGCAAGGTTTGGGATTAATAGAAAAAGATATGCAACTTTGTATCTTGTTATTAGTTATCTTATTTTCTCTGTTGGTGGGGATTTCGCTTTGCCCATTTCTAAATTTCTTTTGAAAGAATGGAGTAATTCCAAATCAGAGCCCTTTATGACAAGTAGACAGCTATGCACGCACGTAATCAGAAGCTGAGGCACGTGAGCTGATTTAGGTGAATGCAGTACAAGAGGCCAATCCAAAGAGGAGGAGGAGGAGGAGGAGGAGAATGAGCAGCAGTGGAGCCCCAATTAATCTTGCCATCAGGATGAGTTGACTTAAATAATTTGCATGTAGTATGGTGGAACTATACGAGGTGTGGCTAGAAAAAAACCGGACTAGTACTGGTGAAACAATAAAACGAATGCAATAAGGCTGAAAGTCGCGTGGCCTGTCACGTAACTCTCGCTCCGCCTACTGCTCGAGTTTCATCTGCCTCCTGCACTCAGTCTGCCCGTGGCGTCTGTTTTAAGTAGTTGACGTTTTGTCTGTGCGTCGGAAAATGTTGAGTGTACAGAAAGAACAGCGTGTTAACATCAAATTTTGTTTCAAACTAGGAAAATCTGCAAGTGAAACGTTTGTAATGTTACAACAAGTGTACGGCGATGATTGTTTATCGCGAACACGAGTGTTTGAGTGGTTTAAACTCTTGCAGGATGAACTAGGATCAGAATACCAGGTCACCAATTTTTTTAAACCTAGTGCTGGTCTGGAGCAGGTGACAGAGGATTTAGGATCACTTTGCAAAGATTTCACTAAGGAAGACACCGTGGTTATAGTGGGTGGGGCAGGTAACAGTATTGACAGAGATCCTGGGTACAGCATAGAGTGTGACCTGGCGAAGATTGCATCAGCATCGAGGCATACCAGTGTTGAGTTTGTATCTGTTCTTGGGCGCCATGACCGACCTCATTTGAACTCTTCTGTCAAGAGAGTTAATTTGGAGCTGGAACGGCTGCTCATGTCGGGTGCGGGGTCACACATTGGTGTGGTTCATGTTGATTCTGTCAGTAGGTGGGATTATACTAGGCATGGCCTTCACCTCAACAGGAAGGGGAAGGGTAAATTGGCTGGGGAAATAGCAGGAAAGTTAAAGGGGGGAGGCACTGTCATGAGTGGTAAAATACCAGTGGTTATAGGATTCAGAAAAGACCCTTTTTTAGGGTAGGGAGGACAGAAAGAAAACAAATTTTAAGAGAGGTTAGAACTGAGACAAACCTTCAGTTTGAGAAAGAAATCAAAAAACATAATTCCAGCTTATTACATCAACATAAACAGCCATTGGTTAAGAATTTTCAACTGTCAGCAGATATTTTAACTCTATCCAATTTTAAGTCAGTCAATGTGAAATGTCAGCTATCTTTATTGCATCAAAATATTCGAGGACTGAGAAATAAAATTAATGAATTAACTATCTGCATAGATGAATTAGAGTCTTCAAACCCAGCTGACATAATCTGCCTCTCTGAACATCATGTGACCACTGGTATAGAACTTTTAAGTGTTACAGGATTTAGGTTAGCATCTCACTATTGTAGATCAGAAATGGAGAAAGGAGGAGTTGCCACATTCATCAGGAACTGTCATAAATTTAAGAACATAGACATTCATAAATTTTGCCTAGAACAGCATATGGAAGCATGTGCAACAGAATTAGATTTTCACAAAAAATCTTTCATAATATTAAGTGTATATCGAGCACCTGCAGGTAACTTTAATCTGTTTGTAAACCACCTTGAAGCTGTACTGGCCCATTTAACAACCAAAAACAAAGAAATAGTGGTTGCTGGTGATTTCAATGTAGATTTCCTTAAAGACTCTCCCAATAAGAACCTATTTGAGTTAGTAACACTATCATTCAACTTAATTCCCACAGTAAAGTTCCCCACTAGGATAACCACTTGCTCACAAACAGCCATTGATAATATCTTTATAGAAAAGTCAAATGAACAAAATTATATTACAAAACCAATAGTCAATGGCCTCTCAGACCATGACATGCAGTTACTTCTGTTAAATGTTAATACTGAACAGGATATAATATCTGTTAAATCTGAGCTCAAGAGGGTAATCAGTAAGCCAAAAATTGATTATTTTAGGACACTCCTCAGAGACATTCACTGGACTGATGTTTACAGTGCTCATGGCATGAATGAAAAATATAACATTTTTGCTAATAAAGTGCTTACCTTATTTGAACACTGCTTTCCCCCAAAACTTACCAAGGTTAGAGCAAAGTCTACAAAGAAGCCATGGATTACTCGAGGAATAGGGGTATCTTGTAAAACAAAAAGAAAACTGTATCTGTCAATCCGAAACATTTCCAATGTTGATGCTATAGCACATTATAAGAAATACTGCAAAATATTAAAGACTGTAATACGGATGTCAAAGCAAATATATTACAAGGAAAAGATAGTCATATCAGATAACAAAATAAAGACAATATGGGATATAGTGAAGGAGGAGACCGGTAGAACCAGACATGAAGAGGAACAAATAGCATTAAGAGTAAATGATGCATTGGTGACAGATGTGTATAGTGTTGCAGAACTTTTTAACAAACATTTTATAACTGTTACTGAAAAGATGGGGTTGTCAGGTTCGGTAGATGCTGCTATGGATTACCTTAGACCAGACATTTCAAGTAACTTCCATAATATGAATTTGACCCTCACTACCCCAACAGAAATAATGTCCATCATAAAATCTTTAAAATCAAAAACATCTAGTGGGTATGATGAAATATCAACAAAGTTAATTAAAGAATGTGATTCTGAGCTAAGTAACATATTAAGCTATCTGTGTAACCAGTCGTTTATCAGTGGAATATTTCCCGAATGGCTGAAATATGCTGAAGTTAAGCCACTGTTTAAGAAGGGAGATAAAGAAATAGCATCAAATTTCCGTCCAATTTCACTGTTGCCAGCATTCTCAAAAATTTTCGAAAAAGTAATGTACAGTCGTCTTTATAACCATCTTATCTCAAATAACATACTGTCAAAGTCACAGTTTGGATTTCTAAAAGGTTCTGATATTGAGAAGGCTATCTACACTTACAGTGAAAATGTACTTAATTCATTAGACAAAAAATTGCAGGCAACTGGTATATTTTGTGATCTGTCAAAGGCATTTGACTGTGTAAATCACAATATCCTTTTAAGTAAACTAGAATATTATAGTGTAACAGGAAATGCTGCAAAATGGTTCAAATCTTATATCTCTGGCAGGAAACAAAGGGTGTTATTAGGAAAGAGACATGTATCAAGCTATCAGGCATCATCCAACTGGGAACTAATTACATGTGGGGTCCCACAAGGTTCCATTTTGGGGCCCTTACTTTTTCTTGTGTATATCAATGACCTTTCATCAGTAACATTACCAGATGCCAAGTTTGTTTTGTTTGCTGATGATACAAACATTGCAATAAATAGCAAATCAAGTGTAGTCTTAGAAAGATCAGCCAATAAAATATTTGTAGACGTTAATCACTGGTTCCTAGCCAATTCTTTGTCACTAAACTTTGAAAAAACACACTACATGCAGTTCCGAACTTGTAAGGGGTGTCCCAAGAGTATATGTCTAACATATGATGACAAGAAGATAGAAGAAGTGGACGGTGTTAAATTCTTGGGATTACAGCTTGATAATAAATTCAACTGGGAGGAGCACACCACAGAACTGCTGAAGCGTCTTAACAAATCTCTGTTTGCAATGCGAATTTTGTCAGACATAGGGGATATAAAAATGAAAAAGCTGGCATACTATGCTTACTTTCATTCCATAATGTCATATGGGATTATTTTCTGGGGTAATTCATCAAGCCAAGCTAAAGTTTTCCGGGCACAAAAACGTGCAGTAAGAATTATATGTGGTGTGAACTCAAGAACATCCTGCAGAAGCCTGTTTAGGGAACTAGGGATACTAACTACAGCTTCTCAATATATTTATTCCTTAATGAAATTTGTCATTAAAAATATATCACTTTTTCAAACCAACAGCTCAATTCATGGAATCAATACTAGAAATAAGAATAATCTTCACAAGGATTTAAAGTCACTTAGTCTTGTACAAAAAGGTGTGCATTATTCAGGAACACACATTTTCAATAACTTGCCAGCAGCCATAAAAAGCTTAACAACCAATGAAATTCAGTTTAAGAGAAGCCTAAAGGATTTATTGGTGGCCAACTCCTTCTACTCCATTGATGAATTTCTGAGGAAAACCAACTGACTTGTATATAAGTACAACATAACTTCTGCACAATTTCAGTGCAGTAATGTGTTCACTGAAAATTTGTGTGTGTGTGTGTGTGTGTGTGTGTGTGTGTAAGTATAATCTAACTTCTGCACCATTTCAGTGCAGTAATGTGTTCATTGTAAATAAGTATTACAGTAGTTGTATTACATGTTTCTTACCTTATAAATAAATATAAAACTTTTTTATTTTAAATTCAGTGCAATAGTATTTGTAAAATGACTCTTAGTGTTCATTAAAAAATGACGATCATTCCACTTGGGACCTGTGGAATGGTACATTAGCTTATTTGTTTTAGTTTAAATATTTGTCATGTATTGTTGTTTTTCTGACATGTTCCACATCCTGGAGGACCTCCTCACTACGGATCAATTGGAATGAAAGTAAATCTAATCTAATCTAATCTAATCTAATTTAAAGATGGCCGCGAAGACACCAGTGATGACACTCGCACTGGTAGACCATTGTCAGCAAAAACTGATGCAAACATTGAAAAAATCGGTAAACTTGTTCGACAAGATCGCCGTTTAACAATCAGAGCAGTGTCTGAGTTAACAGGAGTTGACAAGGAAAGTGTTAGGCAGATTCTTCATGAAAGTTTCAACATGAACAAAGTGTGTTCAAAAATGGTTCCAAAGTGTCTCACAATTGAACAGAAGGAACGCCGAAGAATGATTTGTTCTGACATCCTGGAAAACATTGAAAGTGATCCCACCTTCTTACAAAATGTTATTACTTGCGATGAATCGTGGTTTTTTACTTACGATCCCGAAACTAAACGCCAATCGATGCATTGGAAAACTCCCGGTTCTCCACGACAAAAAAAAGCACAAATGTCAAAATCGAAATTCAAGGCAATGATGATTGTTTTTTTTGACATCAAAGGGATTGTGCACATTGATTGGGTACCAGAGGGACAAACAGTGAATCAGCATTACTACATTAGCGTCCTGGCTACCCTACGTGAGCGAGTACGGAGAAAACGGAACGATTTGTGGAGAAAAAAGTCATGGATCCTTCACCAAGACAATGCCCCAGCTCACAGTGCGTTGTCAGTGAAGACGTTTTTGGCAAAACACAACATTCCCATCTTAGATCATCCACCCTACTCACCTGATTTGGCCCCCTGTGACTTTTTTCTTTTCCCTAAAGTCAAGTCAGCTTTGAAAGGAACTAGATTTGAGACTGTTGAAGCAGTAAAAGAAAAAGCGATGGAAGTAATGTATGGACTTACCGAAAATGATCTGCAGCATTGCTATGAACAGTGGAAAATTCGTATGGAGCGGTGTAGAGACCGAGGAGGAGAGTACATTGAAGGAGATAACATGAAATTGTAAATAATTGTAAATAAATGTTTTTTCCAGCATCAGTCCGGTTTTTTTCTAGCCGCACCTCGTATTGCAGTAGATTGTAGAGAAAATTAAGGGAAAGCATAGGCGTATTTTCCAAATGGATTGGTAGTTGAGATTATTCAAGTTATAACAAAATATCAAATGACACATGCTCTTGACTAGACACAAGCAGCAGTGGGTGGAGGTAGGTTGAATTTGGAAAAATGATTAGCAGGTTCCACTTTCACCTGCAAGTTTGTCAGGACTAATTTGGTCCGACAACAATAACAGTGGCAGATACTGACAACATGGTCTGTCCGTCAGTCCATAAGACTCAAAGAATGTGAAATTCCCTCATATAAAATGCATCTATAGTACAATTGCTACCTGGTGTGGCTGGAGCTATGAAAGAAAACAAGATATACATTTAATCCCTTAAGAGAGTCTATAACATTGATAGTCGAAGGGGATGGACAGGTGTGATCTGGGAGATGTAAATTGTAGGGTTTACTGTCAAGTTTCCTAAGTATGGAGTTCAGGCTGAAATTCTCAGGTCAGACAAAGGGGAAACTCCAGCTGTAGACTGGGGTCGTTGAAGAGGGCATGAGACTACCGCCTTAACTTCACCTCCTACACTTATACCGCCGTGGAGAAGTGCACCAGGGTTAAGAATAGTGAAACTGAGTGCAGCTGGATGGATTTACCCACAAAATAATGGAGACAGCAAGTCCAAGTATATTAGAATGATAACAATTCGAGTTAGAGACTCTGCGATCAAAAGAAGTACAATAATGTGTTAGTGCAGGAGTGTTACTGTATGTTGTGCATACATATGTAATTGTTCTGTGTAATATGATCAAATATGCCAAGGGCAAATGTGATAGTATAGTTGATGCTTAGGAAACAACTTTCAAATGCTCCCTGACAATAACGTTAGCAACTGTAAGTGTTTACTAAAGGCAACGCAAATGGTATTTTAGCTTCAGACTTGTTATCATCTCTGAAGGAAGCATCGAATGTGATGTAAGACAATGAAGTGTAGAGCACGCAAGCAAGCTAAACAGAGTAAGTTAACTGCTTTTGTGAGAACGTGTTCATCATGATCCATTGCACTGAACTAATGTTTGTAAAAAGACTAATTGAAAGTTAGACAATTTATTAATAATTGTATGTAGGTACAGAAGACGAATAATGTACATTATCTTGCCCATTACACAAGAGTTTGTAATGTCAGTACAACGTCAAAAACCTGAAGAAGTTAGTAAGCAAATATAAATGAGCATGGGTGATCATGAGAGTATGTTCAGACACAGAAAGCAGTGTACAACGATCAGGGCATTGATTGAAGGAGGATACAGTCACATCAACTAAATATCTAGGAAAAACATTGGAAAGCAGTAGAAGATGGAATGAGCATTTAGGGATTGGAGTAGGGAAGGAGAGTGGACAATTTCGGTTTATTGGGAGAATTTTGGGAAACTGTGGTTCTTGTGTAAAGGAGACCGCATTTAGGGCAATAATGTAACCTGTTGTTGAGTACTGCTTGTGTGTTTGGATTCCACACCAGCTCAGATTAAAGGAAGACATTGAAACAGTTCAGAGGCAGGCTGCTAGATTTGTTATTTGTAGGTTTGAGCAACATCCAAGCATTCCGAAGATGCTTTGTGAACTGAAATGAGAATCGCTGGAGGGAAGGAGATGTTCTTTTCAAGGAGCACCATTGAAAAAATTTAGAGATCCAGCATTTGAGGCTGACTGCAGAACAATTCTGTTGTTGCAAATGTACATTTTGCTTAGCAGCCATGAAGATAATATTAAAAGGATTACGGGTCATACATAGACATATAGACAATTGAAACTTCCTGGCAGATTAAAACTGTGTCCAGGACCGAGGCTCGAACTTGGGACCTCTCTCTGTTTGTGAGTGGAACAGGAAAGGATATTACTGTTAGTGGTACAAGGTACCTTCTGCCAAGCACCATATGGTGGCTTGCAGAGTTATGTATGAGATGTAGATTCTCACAGGTGGCTCACTTTGACAATGGCACCTGCACATCTACAAGGGCCTGTAAGCAGAAAACCATTTCTCACATGTTATAACATCAAGGCAGCAAAGAGGGCTGGCAAGACAGCAGCTAAGATTTACAGTTCGTATTGGCTGATATAGAAGTATGGGCAACATTTGATAAGGAATTTGGGAATACAGTGTTGAGATATTCATTCACGGTATAAACATACAGGTCCTCCAGCACTGTCCAACACTTTCACAGTGAGAATGCAAGTTAAAGACCACAACTCAGAAACTTAAGAGTAGCCAGGACCAAGGATGAGGTCACATTAATAAGTAGAGTGGCAATGAGTGATTCTGCATGTAGTGTGTAAACTTATGTGGCCTAGGACAAAAGTCTGCAGGGATAGGGACTGCGACTGCTGTGTTGGGATGCGGGCAGAGTTAGCATCCCTTCGCTCCCAGCTTCAGGCAGTGTTGGCTTCGGTCGCACAGCTTGAGGCTGTTGCCAATGGGCATCACTGTGGGGGTCAGGATGGGTGTTTGTCGGGGACGGCCAGCTCTTCCCACGTATCCCCCGATCGGACTACGGCTGTGGCTGCCCAAGATACTGCTCGCATTGAGGCTGACCCCTCACCCGTGGTAGAGTGGGAGGTCGTCTCGAGGTGTGGCAGTGGGCGAAAGACATTCCGGAGGGCTGAGCTGAAGGCCTCTCCAGTTTGTCTGACAAACCGGTATCAGGCATCAGGCTGTGTCTCCAGCTGATACTGATCTTCGGCCAGACATGGCTGCTTGTCCTGTTCCAGAGGTTGCCCCTCAGTCTGCAAGATCAGGGCGGTCGCAGAGGGTGGGCTTACTGGTAGTTGGGAGCTCCAATGTCAGGCGTGTAATGGGGCCCCTTAGGGATATGGCAGCAAGAGAGGGGAAGAAAACCAATGTGCACTCCGTGTGCATACTGGGGAGAGTCATTCCAGATGTGGAAAGGGTCCTTCCGGATACCATGAAGGGTGCACCCATCTGCAGATGGTCGCTCATGTCGGCACCAATGATGTGTGTCGCTATGGATCGGAGGAAATCGTCTCTGGCTTGTGGCGGCTATCTGATTTGGTGAAGACTGCCAGTCTCGCTAGCGGGATGAAAGCAGAGATCACCATCTGCAGCATCGTCGACAGGACTGACTGTGGACCTTTGGTACAGAGCCGAGTGGAGGCTCTGAATCAGAGGCTGAGATGGTTCTGTGACCGTGTGGGCTGCAGATTCCTCGACTTGCGCCTTAGGGTGGTGGGGTTTCGGGTTCCGCTACACGCAGCAGGCAGCTACATGGGTAGCAGGTGTTGTGTGGCGTGGACTGGGCGGTTTTTTTAGGTTAGATGGCCTCGGGCAAGTACAGAAAGGGCAACAGCCTCACAGGGTGCGGGACAAAGTCAGGACATGCGGGGACCAAGCAGCAATCAGTATTGTAATTGTAAACTGTCGAAACTCCATTGGTAAAGTACCGGAACTTCAAGCGCTGATAGAAAGCACTGAAGTTGATATCGTTATAGGTACGGAAAGCTGGCTCAAGCCAGAGATAAATTCTGCCAAAATTTTTACAAAGGCACAGACGGTGTTTAGAAAGGATAGATTGCATGCAACCAGTGGTGGCGTGTTTGTCGGTGTTAGTAGTAGTTGATCCTGTAGTCAAGTAAAAGTGGATAGTTCCTGTGAATTATTATGGGTGGAGGTTACACTCAACAACAGAGCTAGGTCAATAATTGGCTCCTTTTACGGACCTCCCGACTCAGCAGCACTAGTGGCAGAACAACTGAGAGAAAATCTGGAATACATTTCACATCAATTTCTTCAGCATGTTATAGCCTTAGGTGGAGATTTCAATTTACCAGATATAGACCGGGACACTCAGATGTTTAGGACATGTGGTAGGGACAGAGCATCGAGTGACATTATACTGAGAGCACTATCTGAAAATTACCTCGAGCAATTAAACAGAGAACCGACTCGTGGAGATAACATCTTGGACCTACTGATAACAAACAGACCCGAACTTTTTGACTCAGTAAGCGCAGTGCAGGGAATCAGTGATCATAAGGCCGTTGCAGCATCCCTGAATATGGAAGTTAATAGGAATATAAAAAAAGGGAGGAAGGTTTATCTGTTTAGCAAGAGCAACAGGCAGATTTCAGACTACCTAACAGATCAAAACGAAAATTTCTGTTCCGACACTGACAATGTTGAGTGATTATGGAAAAAGTTCAAGGCAATCGTAAAATGCGTTTTAGACAGGTACGTGCCGAGAAAAACTGTGAGGGACGGGAAAAACCCACCGTGGTTCAACAAAAAGTTAGGAAACTACTGCGAAAGCAAATAGAGCTTCACTGCAACTTTAAACGCAGCCGAAACCTCTCAGACAAACAGAAGCTAAACGATGTCAAAGTTAGCGTAAGGAGGGCTATGCAGGAAGCGTTCAGTGAATTCGAAAGTAAAATTCTATGTACCGATTTGACAGAAAATCCTAGGAAGTTCTGGTCTTACGTTAAATCAGTAAGTGGCTAGAAACAGCATATCCAGACACTCCGGGATGATGGCATTGAAACAGAAGATGACACGCGTAAAGCTGAAATACTAAACACCTTTTTCCAAGGCTGTTTCACAGAGGAAGACCGCACTGCAGTTCCTTCTCTAAATCCTCGCACAAACGAAAAAATGGCTGACATCGAAATAAGTGTCCAAGGAATAGAAAAGCAACTGGAATCACTCAATAGAGGAAAGTCCACTGGACCTGACGGGATACCAATTCGATTCTACACAGAGTACGCGAAAGAACGTGCCCCCGTCTAACAGCCGTGTACCACAAGTGTCTAGAGGAACGGAAGGTTCCAAATGATTGGAAAAGAGTACAGGTAGTCCCAGTCTTCAAAAAGGATCGTCGAGTAGATGCGCAAAACTATAGACCTACATCTCTGACATCGATCTGTTGTAGAATTTTAGAACATGTTTTTTGCTCGTGTATCATGTCGTTTCTGGAAACCCAGAATCTTCTCTGTAGGAATCAACACGGATTCCGGAAAGAGCGATCGTGTGAGACCCAACTCGCTTTATTTGTTCATGAGACCCAGAAAATATTAGATACTGGCTCCCAGGTAGATGCCATTTCCTTGACTTCCGGAAGGCGTTCGATACAGTTACGCACTGTCGCCTGATAAACAAAGAGCCTACTGAATATCAAACCAGCTGTGTGGCTGGATTGAAGAGTTTTTAGCAAACAGAACACGGCATGTTGCTCTCAATGGAAAGACGTCTACAGACGCTAAAGTAACCTCTGGCGTGCCACAGGGGAGTGTTATGGGACCATTACTTTTCACAATATATATAAATGACCTAGTAGATAGTGTCGGAAGCTCCATGCGGCTTTTTGCGGATGATGCTGTAGTATACAGAGAAGTTGCAGCATTAGAAAAATGCAGCGAAATGCAGGAAGATCTGCAGCGGATTGGCACTTGGTGCAGGGAGTGGCAACTGACCCCTAACATAGACAAATGTAATATATTGCGAATACATAGAAAGAAGGATCCTTTATTGTATGCTTATATGATAGCAGAACGAACACTGGTAGCAGTTACTTCTGTAAAATATCTGGGATTATGCGTACGGAACGATTTGAAGTGGAATGATCATATAAAATTAATTATTGGTAAGGCGGGTGCCGGGTTGAGATTCATTGGGAGAGTCCTTAGAAAATGTGGTCCATCAACAAAGGAGGTGGCTTACAAAACACTCGTTCGACCTATACTTGAATATTGCTCAGCAGTGTGGGATCCGTACCAGGTCGGGTTGACGGAGGAGATAGAGAAGATCCAAAGAAGAGTGGCGCGTTTCGTCACAGGGTTATTTGGCAAGCGTGATAGCGTTACGGAGATGTTTAGGAAACTCAAGTGGCAGAATCTGCAAGAGAGGCGCTCTGCATCGCGGTGTAGCTTGCTGTCCAGGTTTCGAGTGGATGCTTTTCTGGATGAGGTATCGAATATATTGCTTCCCCTTACTTACACCTCCCGAGGAGATCGCGAATGTAACATTAGAGAGATTCGAGCACGCACAGAGGCTTTCCGGCAGTCATTCTTCCCGCAAACCATACGCGACTGGAACAGGAAAGGGAGGTAATGACAGTGGCACGTAAAGTGACCTCCGCCACACACCGTTGGGTGGCTTGCGGAGTATAAATGTAGATATATATAAAGTTGCAAAGCCTCCAAATTTATGGGCACACTATGTTCTGAATAATCTCACTCTATTTCTACTTCATGGCAAGGCTGTGGGAATATAGCTAGGGCTGTACCTTTACTGGTTGAGACACGATATCCAGATACAGGATAGACTGAACTATGGATAGCTCCTGCTATTTGGATGGTGCTTGGTTGTTCTTAATTGGTAAACTGATTTTAGTCATGTAACTTCATGAGGCAGAATCAATGATGGATATTGGCTGGATAATGGTACATGGAGCTGTACTGCCTGCAAGGAACCTCATGTCTGCCAGGTAGGTAAATTACGCGTCGACCCAGCCAGAGAATGAAATCGTTACAACAAAGGCCAAGAGTGCTACAGTACTCTGGTGGAATGGCAGTAGTGAAATCACCAATCCCAACCCACAAGTTGTTGACTGAATAAGGAGGCTGGAAACAAAAACAGGAGCTGGTTCTTTTAGTGGAATTCTCTGAATAGTGTGTCAGAGTGAGTGTGTATGATAGGTGTTTATATTGTGCATGGGTAGGGTGACTGCAACTGATTCGAAGAAATGTAGTGTCCCATGTACACGTGAGGTGTGTGTATCTCCGTGTGATAGCAAGATAACAAGAGGTACTTTGGTCATAGTATGAAAACGAATCTGAAGGGATTACTATGACCAGCTTGGGATCTCTGTGATAGTGAATCACACCATGCTAGTTGCACGCTTCTGGAGGACCGGAAAAACAATCAACCTCATATTTGCCTGGTGTGAAAAGTACAACTACAGTAGCACTGACTGTCCGTTTATGTGCTAATGGGTATAAAGTCCATAGTATTTCTGCAGATAAACTGCAAATTGGGTGGCACACTGCAAGGTCTTAGAGATCTACTACATTTCAACAGAGATTCAGCAAAGATGTAGAGATATAAGCGTAACTCAGACATGTACTTGTGGCCTAATCACATACAATGGGGCATATAGGTGATAGGGTGGCTATGCATGTGAATTAAAAAACTGTATTACTCTTGGTGCACAACCCAATACGAGTAATCATCGAGGGAAGACTTCACTTTTTGATATAATTAACATTGCTCTTTCGTCTGATAGTCTGGCTGGGACATAGTTCATACCACACAGTAGATGTTTCGGAGTAGGTAACAGATGCTGGGGTAAGGGAGGAGAAATACCTCAATAATTAGTGGCAGGAAAAGTACGATGGAGATGACCCTACCCTATTGTTCTGCTAAGTGGTTTTTATATAACTCCCTCCCCTCCATTTAACCTATAGCTATGATGAATATTTTATGACCCTCTGGGGATAATCTGCCTTTCTGAGAAACCCCCACCCCCATGGGAAACCTACAACCCCTGCCCCCTCCCCCTCCCCATCACCAATACAAGCACTCATTTGATATCAAATTAATTAAATCTATTAGTAAATTCCTCCCCCTCTGTGAAATCCCCCAGACCAAACTTCCCCCATCCATCTGGAAATTGGTGGGAGGAAGATTCAGCCAGTGCTGGAGAGGGAGGAACTCAAAATATGAAATGGAAATCAATGTCACTTACGTAGCAGAGGATATACTGTTTATTTATAAATTTTACTTTTCAGGGGTTAGATCCCTTTATTTGGCTGGGAAAGATCACATCCAACACCTGCAAGTGATGATTATAGAATTACACTGCTGTAGATTGGAGGTGTCGTCTTGTTGCAAAATTTTTGTGTGTGTGCTCCCCTTGACATCCAGGGATCGACTGAGCTTGTGCACAATGTCACCAAGAGAGGATGCCCCACCTACCTACCCCTCCGGCCCCACCATCACCACCCTTCACAGAAAAAACTGGGAGGAGAAAGATTGTCTGTGCTGGAGAGATCACGAAACTCAAATAAATGTCAGTAATACATTGATGCATATTCGTTATTTAATCACTTTGCAGGAGATGGGGCTCATCCACGTGACTGGAGCTGAATGTGTGCATCCCCCACCCTGATGATGTAATAATTATAAGCACTGAGAAATGGAATGAAGTGTGACAAATACGATAAATAATTCGCCATTCGGGATCGTTCTTGCATATGTCTGTCATCTGGTAGCTGGCACAGAGGCCAAAAGCCACCCAATGTTCTAATTACAAATCACAATACTAAATGCCACCGACCATGATCCAGATGTCAGACTCCTTTGATCTTGTGGCCTCAAACAAAGCATCAGGTGGTGGCATTCTGTTCATCAGAAAATTCCAGACTCGCTTCCTGCCTCTGTCTCTCTCAAGTGGCTACTTCCTCTTTGTGTGTGAACCAGTCTCCAAACACACACATAGAGGTTTTCACCTTTCATCAGAGTACTCTGTTCCTATTGGACAATACTGAGCCAAAGGGAGAACTGACGCAATTTCATTATCAAAAGTTGAGGGAAATCGTCCATTTACACTACCCTATCAAGTTATTAAAATTACACTACAAATAGATAGTATCGCTAAATATATCTGAGGTCTTGTATGCACCGACGTTTGACAACACAAGGGCCCTTCTCCACCACCTTTCCATTAAACGTATCTGGTGAAAAAATCGTACCAATCGCATATACTCCTGATCGCAAACAGTGTATCCTCCACTGCCTGTCAGGAGCTAAGTCCTCTCCAACGGCCAAGACATCACGTTATCACACAGACGCTGGTCGGAGAGACCCGCACATGCATTGACCACACTGGAAGATGTACGCCCATTTCCCAGCATCCACACACCACCCCTACTAAATGCTAAGAGGTCAGAGAAAATGCCACCAAGCCATCAACCAACATGGGAGGAATAATCTGCCAGCACAAACACCCATCATATTGAATCTTCTCATGTAAAACACATGTCTGCTTCAGTCGCCGCTCACCCAGCATATTGGTTATTTCACTAGTCAGTCAGGCAGACAGAGTCGCTGTCAGGATTTATCCCCACGGCCGTGGGCAAGAGCCGACACGTTGGAGCGTTCTTTGTAACTAATCACCCATCTCAGGCCAAGCTACGACGCTACTTCCGGTCGACTGAAGCCTTGTGTCCACTCGTGCTGCCAACTGCAGTGCAATGCGAGACTAGCAGGTGCAGCTTGGGCGTGTAGTTCTAATTGCAAATCCATTCTGACAGTCTCGCCCCACTTCATTCATTTCAGCCAATCCGAGACAGGAATGTCGTTGACCACACACCTCGGATTTCTCACGTGAAATGTAGATTTCTCCCTTCATACAAGTTATTTTCGAAGACAAAAGAAATTGATGCATACAAGCGTTTTAACATCGCTAAAGTATCGTAACTTGTTATAAAATATTGTAGCAGTATGGCATAGGCAGTATTTCGTCTCAGTATTCGCTGATGAGGTGAAAAAATCTGTTCTAATCCACTTAATATCTTTTACGTTGGTTGCCACAGGACTTGAATATTAACTCATTTCTGGCTCATGATGGAGCATGCTGTACCTCTGTCACAGGATTCTTTCTCACTTTCGAACTCTCTTAAAACAACCAAATGCTGCACCTAATATGAGGGCTCTTAAGGTAACAGCACAGAGAAGTTGTAAATATCAGGCTTATATTACGTATCAGTTCATAAGTTCGGTAATATACCTGATTTTTTTACGATGGCCGTCTCCCTGTCTGTAGGTGGGAGATTGAAATTTTGTTGAAAGATATCGCCGCAACGGAAAAACTTCTGATTACCGCTCCAACACCCGAATCATACCCGTGGCATTCTAGCCCTGACTTCCATCCACCCAGCGGCACGTCATTGTATCAAATTAATAAGCTAATTAAGTAAATTGATCATCAGTCACTTTGCATGGTGAGCAAATTTTTTCCCAGCAGTCGGTTTACACTCGCCAGGAACCTCAAATCGGAATCCCTGGAATGAAGACAATGTTCTTTCGAGGAACACTGTTGAGACCCAATGTTTGAAGCTGACCGCAGAAGGATTCTACCACCACCAACATAAGTTTCGCATAAGTACCTCGAAGATAAGATTCCAGAAATTTGCGTTCATAAGGAGACATATTGGCAGTCTTTCCCCTCGCTCTATTTGTGAGCGCCGGCCTCGGTGGCCGTGCCGTTCTAGGCGCTGCAGTCCGGAACCGCGAGACTGCTACGGTCGCAGGTTCGAATCCTGCCTCGGGCATGGTTGTGTGTGATGTCCTTAGGTTAGTTAGGTTTAAGTAGTTCTAAGTTCTAGGGGACTGATGACCTAAGATGTTAAGTCCCATAGTGCTCAGAGCCATTTGAACCAATCTATTTGTGAGTGGAATAGGAAAGGTATCACTAGTAGTGGTACAGGCTACCCTCTGACACAATGGCTTGTAAAGTAAGCACATAGATGTTAATGTAAATTTAGTCTACCTATTAAAATGTCAGCCTATTAATTTATAGGCACACAAAACTCATGGAAGAATGTTGTCTCTTATTTATCGAGAAAACAGAAGATACAGCTTCTGCTGCTGATTGTCTCTCAGTAAAAATCTTTGTACTCACTCCTGATGTTTCTCATTGTTGTCACTTTGTGAGATGTATGCGAGATGATGTAATGTTTGCCCTCAACACTTAGAAGAAGCGGTACAGAGCTCACCTCTCAACTCTGCTTTCGTCTGAGTATCGCTTACGTGCTGTATTCTCACGAATCTTCCAGTCTTCGATATATAGCATATGAATCCATATGATTTCCACGAGTAAGAGATATTCTCCGCCAAGTCACAAACCCCTGCTAATTCCCTCGAAATCCCATCGCGTTCTGACTGCACTGTTCCATCAGTTAGAAGGCTGTCTAACCCTCCACCCATCACTCACTAGGTAGAGAGCTATCAAAACGACAGAAATAGCATACTAAAGTACAGGAGGAAATACACAACTATGCATAGTATATGCGGACTGCACAAAGAAAACAAAACACCTACAATTCATCAATATCGAATGACCATCTGTAAATGTAACCATGTACACCTGCTGATATCGCTAATGTTATTCATATGACAACTATGTTAGAATTATGAGACTGTAATGGTGTCAGAGACTTCGTTGACAGCTCTCTCTCTCTCTCTCCCTCTCTCTCTCTCTCTCTCTCTCTCTCTCTCTCTCTCTCTCTCTCTCTCTCTCTCTCTATAGGCCCTAACATCCAAATGAGTAAAACTACGAACAATAAAAACTTTACTAACATCACCTAGTATAGAACTCGATAACGTATTACCGTGTCTTCGCATCTGGTAAGTCGAAAACAAATACCATCTGCATGTTGACATCGAGCATTTATGGTTATCCTATTAAATATACATGCATTGGTCCATTGGAGCAGGTGTCCACGGATCGATGTCGATCGCACAGACCTGTGTAAAATTTTGCCACTTGCACTGGAGGAGGACTATATCCTACAGTCTACGAGGATGGTTGAAGTAAGACTGAGGCACTGTTTCTTATTGACAAAAATAAAGTCATCGGAACATATGGAAAGTGGAAGATTTTGCAGCATTGTGGAGCCTCTCCAAACAGCTCTGCAAAGGTGATGATCTTTACATCTAAACTTGTGTTCCACAGTGATGGGAAAGCAGATACCTTGGTGTTCTGTTTTCAAGGAGACCGAGAACACTGATTCGTCATATTGGCCAGGCGTATTACACCCAGGTATATGGTCACCATTTCGGTGTCTTATGTGGCAGTCATTATTACCGCCAAATATTTGGAAATAAGGTCTGTTGTTTGTATGGCATATAGTACATAACTGCATCTAGAACAAGGGAGTATTCTGCAGAACTTAAGCCCATGGAGCACGGATAATGTAGACGGTCGGTTTCCGGAATTTTACCAGGTTTCCCGAAATTTAAACGCGTTTTACCTAATTACCTGAGTTCCAAACAACCACTCTCGACAATTTTTCGCATCAGCAAAATGTCTCATCATATTGGTCCCATGATGCTAACAGCCAATGACATTGCAGCATTATTCTCAACTTCTATATCATTGCTAAACCACCCCCCTCCATTACTTTGCGGGGGCTATATACAAGTTGACATATCCTGAACCCTGTTAGACTGCCTACACTACATAACCTCCATGAGAAAGGGGATGCAAAAACTACGTTCCTTATGTGCGATACTTTACAAATTCGGTGATATTTTATTACGGCTCGTCATATGGGAGTCACAAAGTATTCTCACATTCGTGGATCCTGGCAAAACTCTAGAGGGTCTCTTTATGCATATTGCAACTGTTCCACCGTCTTTAACCAACCAACCCTGCAACATTGTCTCTGATTTAATTTGGAACTGACCAGAAGCAGGAGTTCACTATACCAGCTACATTAGAGGAACAGAACGAGCTGAGTTCCACGTAATCAATACACTTCGATATTTTGCTTTCCAAAAGAGTATAACGTGTGCCAACCTTGCAGAACCAGCGGCGTTTGACATGTGAAATCACACACTGTGCTGTACTAACGCCATGAACATAATACTGTTTCTTACACACACACACACACACACACACACACACACACGCACACACACCATCTGTCAAGTAAATGTATACACAGGGATCTCAGTACCTCATAAACCCCTGCGCTAACTCAGAATCACTACAATTATGAAACTGAATACTCGATTTATGTCCAAGATGTGGCAGAGAAATGGAGTACTTTGCTTATATTTTTGTTCGTCTAGAGCAGGTTTTCCATGGGACTGGTGGACATGGTTCATCACACACAGGGTGGGAGTCCTCTGTTGACTTTGATATTTAACAATGTGCTGTTAACAGTTGCAGGTAGTTAGTGCTCAAATTATACATGGGACATTCAGTTGTATGCAAGTCGAACACAGGTTATACCAAGCAACTGATACAACCTGACTCAACAACAACAAAAATGATTAAATGTGCAGTAAATAACCTGCAGCAACATCTCCCTCTCTCTAGAATCCACCATCAGTCTACCATTAAACCATACCTCATTACAATCCCTCTCCAACGATTACTCCATCTACTTTCTATTACTCGTTACTGCAAATCTATTTCAATATGAGGCAGATGGTTCTCTCTCCTAGGGGAATCATTAAAGACAGCAGGAAACTAGTATGTATCCCTATTACCTCTATAGATATACATCAGAATGTTGGTAAAAACGATGCAGCAAATGTTCTGTAAGACGTTTGTTAGCTAACATTGCGTGTTTGTGATTGGTGGATAGTACAGAGAAGCACATTGTAAAAACTGTTTGTTAGAGTTTAAAACATGTAAACAGTCTTGCACAGGATCTATTCTGTACTTGTGTGTTGCAGGCCCCAAGCTGGTAATAACCAAGGACACTCCATAAAAATCTGTAAGGTGGTTGCTGATAACTTTGTGGGTCAGACCTGGGCATGTGACCAGACATATATAAATTTATTTTTCTACATTTCGTGGTCATCGATGTTAAACAATCTATTCCAGCCATATTATTGCTGTCCATGAAAAAAATTATAGATTCCCTGGTTCCTTGTGCTTTTGTGTCAACTTTTCCTCGCATTCTTCTTGCTGTCATATACTCGTTCCCATGTACACTTGACGGCAACAAGCACTCTAAGGAAATCTTAACATTAACAGTGAATCACCAGTAATATCACTGTTCTCGTAACACATCAACAGCTACGTGTACACAAATATGAACTTTAAATGACATGACCAACGTCGTCGTTCTGGACCTGGATTCAAACCCAGCACCTATAGCCAATGCTAACTACGCTAAGCTTTGTTTGTGCCTTATTGAGAGCGGTTCACTAGGCGTAAAGAGACGTGAAGTATACACGTTTGCACCAGTATCAGTTATCAATTCAGATACTGAAAATAAATGACGAAAATGTTTGTACTGAACTGGGAATCCTGTCATAACAGTTACCGTCCTGGGAACTACCCCCAACGACGTTTAATATGGTGTCATTCACAAGGAACAAAGTAAGCTCATGTTTAAAATCGAAAAGCCATCATATAAAGCTTGTGACAGGGAAGTGAACCCAGCACGTAATCAGATTGTTAACGAAGTACAGTCATGCTCAAAAGTATCCGAACGACCTGGATTGCATTTCGCCTGATTCCCATGCAACCCACATAACGCATCTGTCTAGCAGGTCCTCTAATCGCTCCTTGGTACAGTCGTTTGACTATTGAAAATGGTTCCAACAAATCACCGCTAGAAAACACTGCTCTGTATCGCAATAACTCAGGATGTAAAGTAATACCACGATACCAAAAATATCAGGGAACACCTCATCACAAATAAGACTGTCCTTAAGGCTTGTAAGCTCGCATTTATTGCAAAAACTGACATACCTGAAATGTTAGCACTCTCATTATTACGTCAGATAGCTAATGCACGTAGTAAGTTCGGCGTATTCATGATTTCCTCTTCAAAGTAACATACCATACTTCTTATTTAACACAAAATGTCATTAAAAATTTACGTTATTCACGAGCAGCTAGTTGGGAATATGTATGAACTTCAAATGACACGACGAACCGCCCCGTTCTGCAAATGGATTCAAACCCAAATCATGCAGGCTAGGCCGCGGTAGCCGTGCGGTTCTAGGCACTTCAGTCCGGAACCGCGGGACTGCTACGGTCGCAGGTTCGAATCCTGCCTCGGGCATGGACGTGTGTGATGTCCTTAGGTTAGTTAGGTTTAAGTAGTTCTAGGTTCTAGGGTACTGATGACCTCAGATGTTGAATCCCCTGGTGCTCAGAGCCATTTGAACCAATCATGCAGGCTAAGATTTCGTGGCTGACGGAAATTAACAGTCATTCCTGACTAGGCATAAAGAGAGTGATATACCTCATTTTTGGACAGTATCAGTTAGCAAATATCAACTTTAAATTATCTAACGTAATATTTTTTACGGACCCGAATTGCTACCCAGCATCTACTGTCCCTGTTAACGAACTACGAGAGATGTTAAATACTGCTTCTACACAAGTAACTTACTTGAAATGCAGTGAGGTAAAGCTTTGTGTTGGACAGGGATTCGAACCCTGAACCTAATCGGATTGTTATCGAAGCACAATCAACTTTGACATATCGGATTTTCTCGACAGTAGCTAGATGTATTAAATGAAATGACGAGACGAAACATTAATTTTTCCTTCCCAGGACTCCGACCCGGCACGTATCGCCGTTATATTCTAGAGAAAAGGAACGTTAAGTATGGGTTTGTTACACCAGCAGCGACATGTGAGCATGTTTGAACTAGAAATAATATGACGAAGTGTTCAGTGCTGACTGAGAATCGAACCCCAAACATATCGTTGTTGACTACACACAAAGAGATGACACTTACCGAATTTTTCTCCACCAGCAGCTCGGAATAACATCCGTGAACTTACAGTGATCTCGCAAATAGTTCTGTGTCTCACTGGGAGTCAAAAACGTCAGATATCGTTAGTGTTGACAACGAATGAAAATGCATTAAAAATAAAAATTATTATCCACCAGCAGATAGGTGTTCTCATGCTAGAGCTTGATAATACACAGTGAAAAGTTTAGTGCTGGGCCAGGATTCCAACTCGTTCACACGCAATATGTGGAGATGTTGAGGAATCTGCAGTTTTGAACAAACAACAAGTTGTAGTCGAGCTGTATTGCCACGAAGGGATCAAATTCCGCGTTAAGGGCGGTCTGGTTGCATTCCCAGTTCAGAACCAATTTTATCGACATACAGAAGCTCAAATAACAGACGGAATAAGAGTCCTGTGACCATACACAGGGTTTGTTTCGCCACTAGAAATAAATAACTAATATAAGAAAGAGTTTCTTCATGTCGCCACTCCTTACTTTATTGTGGTTCCACCTAACGTCTACTTGGTAGAGAAGGAATATCATATTTAATGTGATTTTCAGACCACAATGTCATTATACCTTCTTCACTTGGCGTAGCCAGAAGAGAATAGAATCTGCCTCTCCCTATCAAAAAACATCGGCAGAAGTTGGAATCGAACCGAGACCATCATCATATGAAACTATCATCAGTCCAACAGACCAGCAAACCCTCTTCTCTCCGACTCATTTCTCTATCATAACGCCGTTGCGGCACACAAGATGAGAATTCTGACACACAGGCCCCCTGTAGCGGTTTGCAGGATGTTCAGAACATTCATTTACTTGGTTGACCGAATCGCCATGAACTAGCTGCCTTGGCTACCCAGTGCATACATTCGACTCTATTTTGTAATCACCGAAATAAAATAACGTAACTGCCACCTACACAGAACTGCCAACAGTGTAGGATGCAGATATTTAAATAGGAGGTGTTCCTTTCAATTTGAGATACTCTATTGCGCTATCTGTTTGTTGAAACCATCGTGCAGTGCAAAAGAAATGCTGTAACTGTCTGTCTCTCAGAAGTCTAGATCCGGCCATATGCATTATTTCACAGCACTGTGGAATGCCGAAGTTCTGGACGAGCTGTTGTTCACTTCCAGAGGTGCTGTAGCTACGTCACAGCTAGTAGTGTAACGGTAAGCGTCGCGTGGTCTATTACATTCGCTACTACATTTTTTTAAAACGAAATTCTGCTGTCTGCTGAAGTTAACAATTTAATGGACCTTTGAACATAAATCTCTTCACTTCTCAACCCAAAATAGTATTTTCTACTTTAGCTGTCGTCTGGTAGTGGCATTTTGTTCTTCGTCAATCCTTTTTTGACAGCTTTAACTCAGAACAAGTTTTCTACATGCATGTAATCAATAAACTGCATGTGCATTGTCAGACTGTTATAGATAACATTAGAGAATTCGCATATATCGTTGATGATTAATTTCTCTCTCATGTTTAGTATTGTTTTAACAACACTAAAAGAAACCTTACGAAAACTGTGCACTGTATTGTAAGAAGTGAAATAAAACTACCCACGATAACCTTACGACGAAAGTAAGTCTGTTTTAACAAAACTGAGTATCTGTACACAAGCGTGCCTCTATCTGCACGAATTAGTAAAACACTGCTCACTTAGATTTCAATTGGGTCTGTGTTTAAATGGTATGCTGTGTCATACTCAAGTGATATGCAAATGTGGCGTTTTATAAATAAAGTTACGTGTTCCTAGAAACCCAAAATTTGCTTGTCAGCAGCGGAAAGAGGCGTTATATGTTGTGCAGCATTGTAAGTTTTTCACCATCGCACTTTGAGCTGAAAGTATTTTCTTGCGATTTGCTAATCAATTTATTTCCTTCATACTTATCACCCTGGCCTGGGAGTCTTAAGTGAAGAACATTATAGAATTTCGTATCGTTGACGGTCGATTCGAATTTCTTCAGAAACGCTTGTATTGTATAGCAGCTTGGCAGTCAGAAAGCCGAGATCTACGACCGTTAACACAACTTACTGAGTCGAGCTGCCAAGAGAATTTGATGTGTAAAGGTTTTCTTCTGATTTTCTCACAGAATTTTTTTCTGGGAATTCGCAGCTCCATGAAATAATACACAAAAAATGCTCGCACGCGCTGCCCCTACCACGGTTAGAACTGACGATTTTCTTAACCGTTGGAACACTAGACACGGGCGTTACCGCGGGGCTATGGACACACTGCTGCGAGCACACCACTCTCGTCATGGTATTGGTCGCTCAGCCTCATAACGCATCGTGAAAGATATTAAAAATTGTCACTTGTGTGAAGAATAGCATTTCTTTAGCCAAAAAACTGAAATTTCTGTCTCAGTGTCTTAGTTTGCGTGAGGATTATATACCACGAGTCATTCAAATGGAAAGAGAATATCAAGTGAATTTAGCGCCTCAGTTCAGTACCATACGCGGAAGTGATTGCACTGTCACAGTGTTGCCAAATGTTTGTGACGATGTTGCCAATTCACCACTGTGCTAGGAACAGCTCTATTGCGTTATAGGAGGAGAATCCTGTGCTCGTGTCATAGGAGGATACTGAGAGGAGGCGCGGGGTTTGGTTAACATGCAGCGTTTTCTTCTACCTGCTGTGTCAAACATTCCGGTGTGTAATCTTCCATCACGATTACAGTTTCGCACAAAACATATACGAATAAAACACTTACCTTGTTACTTTGTTACAAAAGATTATTTCAGTACAATAAAAAGTCTTTGGAAATCAACTTTGCCAACCTGTCACGAAAAGTAAGATAACAAACACTTTGCACCTCGAAATCGATTGCATCTATGTGCAGTCTTGCGATCATACAAGTAGAATTTCATGAATTGCACGAGAATGTAGAAAAATGTTGGTGCGAATGGAAGCTGTAAGAAACACAGTTACCTAATTATTCTGTACCACGTAATAATCATTCATTTGATAATTCAGAAGAGAAGAAACTAAAAATTATGCCCATTAAGACAGAAACTAAAGTGCAGATGAGGGCACTGTGCAGATCTGCGCTTTTTCATTTTCAGATCTATACAAATAATGTATAGTAACCAGCGTATTCATTGCTTTCGTAATGTTTCCCTCTTGTTTAGTCTTCTTATGTTGAACTGGATCCACACCCATGAGTCTGATTTTGTCTTTGTATCCTTCCATCTACTATCTTTGTGTGTTATTGTTCGGTGTTCAAAAAGCAAAATATTATGCCTGCTCCCACGCGGTATTAAAATGAGGTCGCAAAAAGGCTAACGAATTCTAATCAAAATACAGTGAGACGCCAATTTGTCTGTCGTCATGGTGTTAAGTGGACAGGAATAGTTGGGTGTTATTGTCGTCTTTTCTTATTGAGATTTTCATATTACCCTGACACAAGACGCCGAGATAAATGTGTATATTCTCCGTGACGAAACGTCCCACATTCCATTCATCCTAATCCATTCGTTACGTGCGTCGGCGGCAATGAGTGATAGCAAAGCTGTTGTGGGGTGACGAATAACAATAACAATGGTAGTAATTGCAAATCAATAATCAAGGATTGCATTACAGACGGTTAACAAAATAACCAATAATGGCTGAGTATTTAATTGGCGCACTGAGTAGGTGTTCTTACCACTTTGTTACTGAATTCTGTTCCAGTTTGCAGTGAGAAAACAAAGAACCCTGTAGCCATACATATCGCTAGTACAACGAGATATTACCTATCAACTATCCTTGATTTACATCACGAGACGAACATGGCGTCACTGAGCTGATATTTGAAATACATTTCTGTTTTCTCTCTCTGTCTCTCTCTCTCTTTTTATTTTTATTTTAATTTTTTGAGGAAAGCATCGAGAAGCGCGATAATAAGCAAGTAGGCATATAACCTGTTTACAGTTATTTTCATCGGGATACATAATGCAAAAAATTCAACTCTTAAGTGTGTTAGTGCGTAATTCCAGTTATTGACTGTCTATTCGAGAACTTGCTCGCCTTCAGTGGGGTGATACCTATCACAGAAGCAAGCAAAACACAAATATTTCTTGCACCATGCGCAACACATAAACGAAATCTCGCTGCACTGACGTGTTGTCCGATATATTGCACGGAAAACATATCTGATTCATGTTGCTAAATACAGCTCTATCAGATATCAATTTCGTAGCGTACCAAGTGTATAAAAGTATATCTTGAAATACGCAGAAAAGCCCATAGAGGTATTCGACTGAAACATAGCCATGACCAAAATTGTAACTGGGGTCGACAGCATCGTCGTCTACCACCTTGACAACTCGAACGGTGACAGTGCTCGGCCGGTTACTTACATTTACTGGTATCAAAGCTACAGCATGAAAACACAAAAATGTTAATAAACCGAAGATCATTAGTTTTGGAACCCATAGAAAGTAAAGCAGTCATCAGTCGCAAGAGTGGTTTGAACACCACAGTGCTTTAATAGGCACGGACTTGGAGGTAGTATGCTGTTGCTTTCATCCGACCTTTGAGTTGACTTACCTAGCCAGTTAATAGGGGAACCTACAGTTTAATGTGGCTTTCGGACCACAGTGCAACTCGGCATTTTTCACATCAACAAACACTGCCCCAGGGGAAATATGTGTAAAACGGCACATAAAAATCGTGGGACTGGTGATGGATCGAACCTGCGACCTTCCTATCCATAGTCTCGCTCTTTATCACCTTGCCACCATGCACCCAACACTGTGGTTTCTGCTTGCCATTAAAATTAAGGATCTCTCGTTTGTGCCTGGGTTGCCAGTTGCGTGTCCCTTACGTGACCTTACCTTTGGGATTATCCTCGTATACGTGTGTGTAAACGCCTTCCAACGCCCACTCAAGGAAGACAAGGATACTTAGTCTAGCTTCAATATTACAAATACGCCTCTGTTTGTGGATGAACGCAGACTTAGGTTGATAATCATTTTGAATATTTATCAGTACTGTACGCATTGGTGTGAAACTCGTTTTCTACCAATGATTCCCACAGCTACAGGAACACTAATATCTCTTACACAAAATACGTACGCAGTGCTATCAGACGAAAAGATCAACCTGACACAAACTGTGGGAAGTTTGTTTTACAACCATCCTACCTGGATAAAGAGCTTTTCCTATTTGAGATATCTGTGAACGTTGCTGCATAAGACGATTTAAGAAGAAACTAAATTCCTTCAGCTACGCCAATGTTTAAAGAAATCGTGTTAACGGCACTAAATCGTGGTTTGTAAATCGTTTACCAGCCGTACTCTGCCGCATTTCGCTGGTTCGAAGGCAAAAAGCTTACTGACAAATTTCACAGAAGGAAAATGGGGACGAAATGTCTCCCACTCGAAGGTCATGTTGTTTTACTTAAATGATTACAAAATCGGGTAAAACGAACAATGAGGTTGTCAGTATAAGCACATTACTGTTGTCAATATGATGTTGAACCGCCCAGGACCTGTAATGATAAAGCCGGCCGGAGTGGCCGAGCGGTTAAAGGCGCTACAGTCTGGAACCGCACGACCGCTGCGGTCGCCGGTTCGAATCCTGCCTCGGGCATGGCTGTGTGTGATGTCCTTAGGTTAGTTAGGTTTAAGTAGTTCTAAGTTCTAGGGGACTTATGACCACAGCAGTTGAGTCCCATAGTGCTCAGAGCCCTTTGAACCATTTTTTTAATGATAAAGGGCCCGTTTAGGTCAGGCATATTGTACGCAGAAGTGGAAGAGAGAGCACCACTAAATTCTACAATCCGTATGCAATGCATACACACAGAAATTACTGTTACAGTGTACTTATGGAGCCCAATGAGTGAATTGCATATTTTCCGGTGAGAAAGAGCACTGGCAAACAGTCTTCGCTACATTAGGTTACTTAAACTGGCGTCACTTTGAGCTAGAATTTATGGCCAGCGACCAAGTGTAAGGACAGTGAGTCGGATGCGGGTTTTGCAACTGTGAAATACTTTCCTTACATTATGGAAGCGAATATTAAATTTGAACTAATATTGCGAAAATTTTGGACTTGGATAGCTTAGAATGAAAATCTTTCTGTTTATTGCAAAGAAAAACAATTGATTTTATAAAACATTCTGTGTCATACACAACTTGAAACAGGTCACGACGACCAAATCATATGGAAGAACCGACAGCGACGTATATTGGAAGGCAGTAAGATCCCTTGGCTTTTGGTTTGGCAGTATTCGACAGCCATTTCTAGGCGCAAGTAAATGAAGAAAGGCAGCGCGTTTTCGTTATCAAGTAACGTCTTCATCAATTACTTTAGTTTTAATGTGATCTACGAGTAATTGCTGATGTTTGATATTAACATGAAAAGGATTCCGTAGACAGGGAAAGAATTTGTTCTTGGGAAACTACTTCTATAATGACCAAAAGGACTTAAATGATCTTCAAGCATATGTGTTCCAGCAGCGGTATGAAGAAAATGATAGTAATAATGACGGTGATAATCGAATTATCCGGTAACTTCACACTTCACAGTGGGTTTTCTCGAACTAAGAAATTTCCTGAATTAGTGAAAATTTCAAAATGGCTTCACATCGAGGCTATGACGCCTAGAAGAGTCTTTACATCCTGCTGACATGAGAATAGCATAATCTCCACATCAGAAGCTTGCTTCTACTTAACCATTTAATAGACTCGCGTTTTTTTTCCACCGTGACTAGTTTAGTAAGCTAAGCACATCATCCATTACAACACACTCCTGGGGCTGGGAAATGTGGCCACAATGGTTTGGTGGAACGAACTATCACAAATGCAATGCGTGGGTTCAGGCATTTACTTTTAAGAGGCACAAACAGATTTACTTTACCTCTGATAACCTCAAGAGAAAGCTGTTATAATCCAGCATCCACATTAAACATCACGTTCCTTCATTCCAAACTGGGCAGAGCCGGTGTACGTTGGAAAATGACATAGGTGGAGGTCAGGGTAAACAGAAAATACTGTTTCCAGTAAACTTACTTACATTAGAAAATTTTATTTTATTTGATGAGCTGACAGCCGTCTAAAGGAACAGGGCTCTTATTTTACTTGTACTTGATTGAACTAGAGACGTTGAAAAATTTGGTGCTGGACTGTGATTCGAATTCGTATCTCCTCTTTCGAGGATCTGAATCTCCCGGAACAGTATAGTTCAATCATTTCATTCCTTTTCCCAAGACTGCAGTCTTCTCTAGGTCTCCTCCAAAGGTAAATATGTGGGTCCGAATCCTGATCCAGTACAAAAATACTCATAATTTCATTTCAAGCCCTACCACGTGCGCACCGGCCTGCTAGTGAAAATTAACGTGCATTTTTAATGTCTGTTCATGTTGCCAACAATTTCTGGACAAACACGCACACATCTTGCTGTTGGTGAGTAAGCAATTGATACTTAAGCAATATTCGTGGACAATAAGGAAGAACGATAGGAGTGCGGTTCGATTGTCGCTCAGGCACACAAAATTGTGTCCTTATTTTAGATTAAACACCTAGCAGCTGGCAAGAAAAACCGATACGTAACATTTGATTTTACTTAGTTAACAATCCGAATACGTCTTGGGTTCGTATCTCCGTCGCAGAACTTCACATCATGCGCTTCGTCTTTAAATTCATACACACTTCGTTACTTCTGAATTGAGGTATATCAGACATCTTTCATGGTTAGTTAACAGGGATGAAAGGGTCTTGATAGGAGTCCCAGTTTATTACAAAAACTTTCGTCTTTTATTTTCAAGTTTAGATTTGGTTACTGATATAGGCGAAAATTTCGGTACTTCATGACTCTTCATGGATAGTCAGCAATATGATATGATTAGATTAGATTAGATTAATACTTGTTCCATAGATTATGAATACGACATTTCGTGATGATGTGGAACGAGTCATTTTAATGAAAGATTTCTTAACATACTAGTATTCAATTTCTTTACAACGATTTTTTACCCCCCCCCCCCCCCCCCCTCTCTCTCTCTCTCTCTCTCTCTCTCTCTCTCACACACACACACACACACACACACACATTCTCTTTTTATTTTTATTTGTTTGTTGTGCTCGACTATCGGCGAGGAAGGAAACGTGCGTGAATGAGGTTTTTAGTTTTGAGTACAGTTACGAAAGACATATAAAAACAACTATTAGAGTTACTGATTTATGATGCTTAGTGGCAGTCAGTTCTGAGTATTATTAGCAACTAAGCTCCAGTCCCTAAACCTAGTTACAGAAATGCGAATCAGACGCATTACGTATTCCAGGCCGTAGCAGCCGTGTCTTTGAGGCGCCAGCTACGGTCCCTTCCTAGCCCGCTGTAGGATCACATCGGTTCGTCTTCTTCCTGCTGGTAATGTAACTGAGATTTGACAACAACGCAAGGTATGTTTGGCAACTCTTTGATCGACGAGTTACTTCCTGGTGTGCACGGAATTAAGCCTCAAAGTTCACTTGATTTCTCGTGTCATTTCCATTGAATAAACTGAGTGGTTATCGCTTGAGGTGTAACAGAAGATTGTAAATTTACGGTTTTCAGCCCAGAAAAGTCACTGAACGTGGCAATCGCAACTAATCTCGTCCCGTAAATAGCGGTTTACAAGTTCTAGCCACTATTGGCCTCGTAAGAGGAAGGCGCAAACCGTATCTATCCGCTAGCTGTGTGTTGACGTGCTGACCTGTGAAAACGCGACTGTTATGGTTCGCGGTTCCAACCTCGCTGAATGTAACGTTTTTATCCCTTCTGTGTAAGAGCTGCAAGCAGTCAGATCAAACAACGATAAGCAAATCGTAAGAAAATACTTTCAGCTCATAGTGCAATGGTGAAAAACTTACAATGCCGCACAACAGGTAACGCCTCTTTCCGCTGCTGACAAGCAAAATTTTGGGTTTCTTGGAATATGTAACTTTATTTATGAAATGGCACGTTTGCATACCTGTTGAGTATGACACAGCATACCATTTAAACACAGACCCAATTGAAATCTAAGTGAGAAGTGTTTTACTAATTCGTGCAGATAGAGGCACGCTTGTGTACAGATACTCAGTTTTGTTAAAACAGACTTACTTTCGTCGTAAGGTTATCGTGGGTAGTTTTATTTCATTTCTTACAATACAGTGCACAGTTTTCGTAAGATTTCTTTTAGTGTTGTTAAAACAATACTAAACATGAGAGTGAAATTAATCATCAACGATATATGCGAATTCTCTAATGTTATCTATAACAGTCTGACAATGCACATGCATTTTATTGATTACATGCATGTAGAAAACTTGTTCTCAGTTAAAGCTGTCAAACAATGTTTGAAGAAGAATAAAATGCCACTACCAGACAACAGCTAATGTAGAAAATACTTTTCTGACTAATTTGGGACGATGGGCTCTCCCCATACATAATACAAAAGCTTCGAGCGCATCTGCTGCCTAGCCGTCTATTAACCCTGAAAAGAACAAAATGACGCAGAAGTTAGCCTTTTTACCACATTCGACTATTTTGGGTTGAGAAGTGAAGAGAGATATGTCAAAAGTTCTATTAAATTGATAACTTCAGCAGACAGCAGGATTGCGTTTTAAAAAAAATGCAGTAGTGAATGTAATAGAACACGCGACGTCTTATCAACAGTGCGCGACGCTTACCGTTACGCTACTAGCTGTAACGTAGCTACAGCACCTCTGGAGGTGAATAACAGTTCGTCCAGAGCTTCGGCATTCCACAGTGCTGTGAAATAATGCATATGGCCGGATCTAGACTTCTGAGAGACAGACAGTTACAGCATTTCTTTTGCACTGCACGATGGTTTCAACAAACAGATAGCGCAATAGAGTATCTCAAATTGAAAGGAACACCTCCTATTTAAATATCTGCATCCTACACTGTTGGCAGTTCTGTGTAGGTGGCAGTTACGTTATTTTATTTCGGTGATTACAAAATAGAGTCGAATGTATGCACTGGGTAGCCAAGGCAGCTAGTTCATGGCGATTCGGTCAACCAAGTAAATGAATGTTCTGAACATCCTGGAAACCGCTACAGGGAGCCTGTGTGTCAGAATTCTCATCTTGTGTGCCGCAACGGTGTTATGATAGAGAAATGAGTCGTAGAGAAGAGGGTTTGCTGGTCTGTTGGACTGATGAGAGTTTCATATGATGATGGTCTCGGTTCGATTCCAACTTCTGCCGATGTTTTTTGATAGGGAGAGGCAGATTCTATTCTCTTCTGGCTACGCCAAGTGAAGAAGGTATAATGGCATTGTGGTCTGAAAATCACATTAAATATGATATTCCTTCTCCACCAAGTAGACTGAAGTGCCTAGAACCGCACGGCTACCGCGGCCTAGCCTGCATGATCTGGGTTTGAATCCATTTGCAGAACGAGGCGGTTCGTCGTGTCATTTGAAGTTCATACATTTTCCCAACTAGCTGCTCGTGAATAACGTAAATTTTTAATGACATTTTGTGTTAACTAACAAGTATGGTATGTAGCTAACATTTCAGGTATGTCAGTTTTTGCAATAAATGCGAGCTTACAAGCCTTAAGGACAGTCTTATCTGTGATGAGGTGTTCCCTGATATTTGTAGTATCGTGGTATTGTGTGGTAGAGTGTGAGAGAGAATAGAAGAGATATTAACAACGAGTAAACATAAATGTTCAAATGAGTGTGAAATCTTATGGGACTTAACTGCTAAGGTCTTCAGTCCGTAATCTTACACACTACTTAACCTAAATTATCCTAAGGACAAACGTACACCCATGCCCGAAAGGAGGTCTCGAACCTCCGCCGGGACCAGCCTCACAGTCCATGACTGCTGCGCCTCAGACCGCTCGGCTAATCCCGCGCGGCGAGTAAACATAATACGAAATCGTTGGCGTATTGTGTGGAGGACGGAGCGTGTATTCATGGATGGAGGGGAAGAGAGAGACGTATTTGAAATAACAAAAACTACTGTGACAGAGTCCATGTACGCTGATTAGTTTGGAAGTATGTAGACAGGGTATAACTGAAATCAAAATAGAATACTTAACAAACTGTATATTCAAAAGAAACCCACTTGAATTAAAATGGACAACTCAAAGGAAAGCTAACCCATATTGTATCTTTTCTGTTGCCACGCGATCTTCCACTAGCTCCCAATGAGGAAAAATGACGAAAAAGAAGACATAACAAAACATTTTAAGAACTCTAATATTTTATCCAGAATCCTCCATTATTTTGTACTCCTATCACGTGTCTTGGCATAGAATGCATAAGCCGTCGGACGTAACAGCCTGAAGAAGCAACTTCCTCCCAGGCTTCCGGGACGGAGTCCCAAAGAGCGTCCGCAGTAGTTGGTTGGTTTCGTGGCCAGTTCTCTGTTAATGTTCTGGCGACCTCAGCCCACATGTTTTCCATGGAGTTCATATCAGCCGCCCGTGGTGGCCAGTCCATGACGTTGACGCCAATCGTGGAGAGCCGCTGCTGAACAAATGCCGACTTGTGAATGGGAGAATGGTCCTCTTCCAATGTGACGTCCCCTTCTGCGTACAGCATTCGCACTGACGGAAACATCACATTTTCGAATATGTGGGCATACTGCGCGCTGTCTAGAGTTCCTTCTATACTGTGAAGAATTCCCGACACACTCGCAGAATTCCAACCCCAGCAGGTAACAGATAGCCGGCCACTTCTTTTCGTCGTGGTTACATATTCCCGTCGATGGCGAGTCCCTTGCGGCCTGTAAACGATTCGTGGACCGTCGTTATTGGTGGAAAACACCTTCTCATCAGTGAAAATGACGTTGTCCCACGACGCCCTCAGATGGAGCTCCGCAAATGCTAGCCGGTATAAAACATTGTCTTCGCTGAGCTCTTGTTTCACGGCGGATCGTCGTGCATGCAGTCCAGCGTCCCTCAGCCTTCGGCGAATCGTGTCACTGGAGGCGGGGAAGTTGGTCTCCCGCAGCAACTGCTTCGCGTTCAGAAAGGGATTTTCTCTGATCCTAGACACTAGGCCCCTGTCTTCCTGCTGTGAGATCACTCTCTTCCTGCCTGAGCCAGGGGCCCTGTTGGTGGTGCCTCTTTCAAGGCAGATCATCCACCATCTCGTTGCAGTGGTATGTGGTGCGCCATACCGTCTGCCAGCTTCTCTGATGGAACATCCTCCTTCCTCAATGAGAGCGACGACTCTACCTCGGCCGGCCAGAGTGGCCGAGCGGTTCTAGGCGCTTCAGTCTGGAACCGCGCGACCGCTACAGTCGCAGGTTCGAATCCTGCCTCGGGCATGGATGTGTGTGATGTCCTTAGGTTAATTAGGTTTAAGTAGTTCTAAGTTCTAGGGGACTGATGACCTCAGATGTTAAGTCCCATAGTGCCCAGAGCCATTTGAACCATTTTTTGACTCTACCTCGAATAGACCTCTCCCAGTGAGCCATTACGGCAGACAGCCTGATGTGTATTTCTGCTTGCCGCTCTTATACTGATTCCAGGAGAGGAGGTAAACATATTTACGTCAAACGGAGCGGCAGAGGCAGAGGCATGCGGCGCAGCCGTGCTGGCTCGTCCCGGGCTGTTGGCCCACCAACGCCACCGCCAGCCCGCTCACTTGCGTCTCGCCTCGGCCAGCCTGGCTGACCTGTAGCTCGTGAGCCGCGGCTAGTACAGACCCGTGCCGCAAGGCCACTATCACCCCTTGAAGGATCAAAAGTTACACCTAACCTACCCAAGTCTGTAGTACAAACTAACGCAGCTACAACTATTATGCAATAACATGTGCAGGCACACCTACAGTTGACGATTTATTCAAATATTTGACGAACAATACTTTCAAAAATACATTCATTTTAAACATAGCTTCCACAAAATATTTCACCTAGCTAGCAATAGCATGACGCAGGAAACTATACTTTCTTGTAAGCGCTGTGCATTAGATGTAGCCTCAAGAAAACCTGTATTCAACAACGACAACTAAGCGGAATCTAAAAGTAAACAGGTTTGGCGGCAGCTTCTCCAAATAATAGTATATAGTATATTCACGGGGTTTGGAGGAAGCCGAAAGGCACGAGTTTAAGCTCACGCAGGCTGGCGTGGGGTCTGGAACATTACAAGGAAATGAGAACTTAGAAAAACTGACGCAGTTGTTATAATACTTAACTTTAATCCATAATTGTAGAACATCTCTCTTGACTGTACATGCTTCAAGATAAATATCAAATGCTATGGCGCCTTGCTAGGTCATAGCAAATGACGTAGCTGAAGGCTATGCTAACTATCGTCTCGGCAAATGAGAGCGTATTTGTCAGTGTAGCATCGCTAGCAAAGTCGGCTGTACAACTGGGGCGAGTGCTAGTAAGTCTCTCTAGACCTGTCGTGTGGCGGCGCTCGGTCTGCAATCACCGACAGTGGCGACACGCGGGTCCGACGTATACTAACGGACCGCGGCCGATTTAAAGGCTACCACCTAGCAAGTGTGGTGTCTGGCGGTGACACCACACTTAGTATATAATACACGTTTTGTGCACTTATAACATGTCCTCAGTGTCTCTGAAACAATACGTACTGCACGACGGAAATTGCTTTCTGCTGAGGCACTTCATTTACATCTCAATGATACACGATTACCAGAGAACGCTGTTCTAGGCGTTGCAGTCGGGAACCGCGAGACCGCTACGGTCGCAGGTTCGAATCCTGCTTCGGGCATGGATGTGTGTGATGGATGACCTTAGGTTAGTTAAGTTTAACTAGTTCTAAGTTCTAGGGGACTAATGACTTCAGAAGTTGAGTCCCATAACGCTCGGAGCCATTTTAACCATTTGAACCAGAGAACATTGCTCTTTACGGCAGTCAGTCCACTTGTAAATTAACATCATGATATCGCAGATATTAGGCAACACGTTACTAGGGATGAGCAAGGCCTTAAGGTTTGCAACTAAACATGCTACTACTAGCTACTACTGAATATGAAGTTAATTATTAACGTGTCTTCATAACCATGTGTGCGGCGTTCGACTCTCAGTCAGCATAGACGTTTTCGTCACCTTATTTCTAGTTAAACGTGTGCACATCTCGCTGATGGTGGACCAACATTGGACATTTCTCGTCTGTTCCTGGTTACACAACGACGGCGGTAGGCGCCGGGTTCGAATCCCAGTCAGGCAATATAACTTTAGTCGTCATTTAAGGTTCCAACCCCACTACTGGTGACAAACTGTGATATCTACATTCTGATTTTACGTACTTATTCAACAATCCGATTAGGTGCTGGTTTCGCATCCTTGTCCCCAGCATTACATGATGGCATTTCAATTTTAAACATGTGCATCCTTTATTCCTTGACAATGCAACACTTTACAACGTCTTTCGAGGTTAATTACCAAGAAGGTAATTGTCATGTTAGGGTTCCTGCTTTCGTACAAACATTATCGTCATTTACGTTCAAGTTGAGAATTGATAACTGATACTGGTGCAAACGTCAATATTTGACGTCTCTTTCTGCCTAGTGATCGAGTCTCGATAAGGCGCAAAGCTTTGCTCGGTTAACAATGGCTTTACGTTCTGGGTTTGCATCCAGATCCAGAACGAAGACGTTGGTCATGTCATTTAAAATGGCTCTGAGCACTATGGGACTTAACATCTATGGTCATCAGCCCCCTAGAACTTAGAACTACTTAAACCTAACTAACCTAAGGACATCACACAACACCCAGCCTGTCATTTAAAGTACAACTTCGTGTACAAGTAACTGTTGATGAATAATGTGAACAATGATGTTACTTGTGATTCACTGTTAATGTTGGGATTTCCGTAGAGTGGTTGCCGCCGTTAATCACGTTTTCTTTTAACTGCTTAATGTTACATAAAGTTGATGCGAAACCACTCCCCATTGAACGACGTTCAGCATGTTTTCAGTAAACCTTTTAGACAGCAAAGAACTTGTTTCCAATTGCCATACAACTTTATAAATCCATATAATGTCTCAAATATTTAATTGTGCCTAAGGATTACTGAACTATTTATGTGACAAAACTAGTTGTCCCATAACATTTGAAATGTCACTTATTGTAATTAAGTTTAGTTTACAAATGTTAAGGACTGTCTGATCTCTTCTGTACTATTGTGGTGTTACTTTACATCTGGACGGACTGTCATAAAGACTGGTCTTCTCTAGTAGTCTCTAGCGGTACCCATTGTGTATCTTACGACGACTGTACTGTGGAGGGTTGCGACTATGTGCAACACAGATATGCTATGTTGGTTGCATACATTCAGGTGCAGCCTTCACGTTGGAATTCAGGGGTGACCCACTTTTTGTGCTGTCGAGTGTACAAGAATTTTCCTGCACCAAGCAGACATGTAAGTACTCCCTCAGTCTCCATCTATTTCCCCGATTTTGACGTATTTTTCCTGAATTTATACGTATTGTCCAGCAATTTCCGATTTTATGTCACTTCTACTCATGTTATCATGACATTTCTTCTCGCCACATACTCTAAAATTTCTTGTAACTGTAGCACAGTTGCCTGTAGCAGTTCCACATGGGGGGGCCCCATACCATACTCCAAAACTATCGCCGGTAAATCTACCTTCAGACACTTTCCCAGACATATAGACAGTGGCTTCGCCTTACAACCCTATCCCAGTCATAACACTTGGTGGATCCACAGTCAGACACTATCCCTGACGCAACGCATTATGGATCCTCCTACGAACTCAGTCGTGATTATGTAAAATGTTTCAATCCCCTTACATCTGGAGCTCCATCATGTATAAATCATACGCTTATTTTTGTTCTTAATCATCTGTTATATCACCACAGCACTATCAAATATACCAGGTCCATATCTACAATACACCAATAAGGAAGGGGTGATAACCTCCTCACTCAGCATGTACGCATCTAGAGAGAGCGTGCATCATTGGATAGGTGATGTGAGTGAGATTGGTACAGAACAGTCTTTGCAGGACGATAGTTGTGGTATTGGAATGAGGACACTGGTGTATATTGCAGGTATCAGTCAGTTGTGCAAGTTTGATACACATGTTGTGCTCTTTTGAAAAGCAAAACATCGAAGTGTATTGATCATGTTGAACTCGGCCCATTCTGTTCCTTAGCAAGACATCTAATGTAGCAGGTATAGTGCGCTCCTAGTTCTGGTAACTTCCAAATTAAATCAGAGACAATATTGCAGGGTAGACGAGTCAAAGACAGAGGGACAGTTACAATATGCATAGGGACACTATCTAGAGTTTTTCTCAGGATCCACAAATGTGAAAGTACTTTGTGCCTCCCATTCACATAAGGAGATATAGCGAGTCATAAAAATAAAATTTTACCGAATTCATAAAGTGTTGTGAATAAGAAACATACTTTTTGCTCCTCCTCTCTGGTGATGGCTATTTCATACACTAAGAAACAATATTTGCATTATGCAGTGTAACAGGGTTCACGATATGTCCACTTGTATATAGCCCTTACAAACTAATGGAGGAGGGTGGTTTAGCAATGATACAAAAATTGAGAATCAAGGTGCAATGTCATTGGCTGATAGCATCATGAGACCAACAAGATGAGACATTTTGTTGATGTGACAAATCGTCGAGAGTGGTGGTATGGAACTCGGGTAATTGGGTAAAACGCATTTAAATTATGGGAAACCTAGTAAAATTCCAACAATTGATGGAAAATATGTAAAACTGAGAAAAATACGACAAAAATGAATGAGCATACTTACATGCTCTCCTGGGTATACGAAAACACTGTATACCTCCACCTGTGTGACTGACAACCGATAGTCAATACCATTTGTGCCCTATAGGGTTAAGTCCTGCAGCAAACCCTCTTGTTCCAAATGCATTTATGCACTGTAAGCCATATAAATTAAAGACGCCATATCCAAAGATTGGGTGGCCATGATGACCATCACCTAGGACACAAAAATGTTGGCCATATATCTGGGTGCGATACGCCCTGCCAACATGAGGAAGTAATGCTCTTCCTCTCTTCGAAAACAGAACACAAAGACATCTGCTACTCCCTCACTGCGGAACGCTAGTTTAAATGGAGAGGTTATCACCTTTGGAGAGGCTCCACAATGCTGCAAACTCTCCAGATTCCGTATGTTGCGATGTCTTCTACATTTTTGTCAATAAGAAACACTGCCTCAGTCTTTTATTTCAACCATCCTGTGTGTTGTGGAAGCAGGTTAACTTACACCATTCCATGTACAAAGCTGTAGTAATACAGTGCCTGGATGAATGTATCAAACTGCTTATGAAAGAACAATGCAGGAAACTTCTGTTGTGATTGATGATCTGTGGGATATGGTGCTCCTACAGTACGGGTGACAAATCTCCACACAGGTCGACTTCGATACCTGTCCACCTACTCCAATGGACCAATATACGTATATTTAATAGTGTCACCACATATGGTTGATCTCAACATGCAGATGGTATTTGTTTTCGATGTATCAGAAGAGAGGAACATGGCAGTGTCTTATCGACTTCTATACTAGGGGATGTTAGTGAAGTTTTTATTGTTCGTAGTTTTACTCAGTTGGATGATATAAAAATAATAAAACATGGTGGTCCATTGATCGTGACCGGGCCAAATATCTCACAAAATTAGTGTCAAACGAAAAACTACAAAGAACGAAACTTGTCTATCTTGAAGGGGGAAACCAGATGGCGCTAGGGTTGGCCCGCTAGATGGCGCTGCCGTAGGTCAAACGGATATCAACTGCGTTTTTTTTTTAATAGGAACCCCCATTTTTATAACGTATTCGTGTAGTACGTAAAGAAATATGAATGTTTTAGTTGGACCACTTTCTTCACTTTGTGATAGATGGCGCTGTAATAGTCACAAACATATGGCTCACAATTTTAGACAAACAGTTGGTAACAGGTAGGTTTTTTAAATTAAAATACAGAACGTAGGTACGTTTGAACATTTTATTTCGGTTGTGCCAATGTGATACTTGTACCTTTGTGAACTTGTCATTTATGAGAACGCATGCTGTTACAGCGTGATTACCTGTAAATACCGCATTAATGCAATACATGCTCAAAATGATGTCCGTCAACCTCAATGCATTTGGCAATACGTGTAACGACATTCCTCTCAACAGCGAGTAGTTCGCCTTCTGTAATGTTCGCACATGCATTGACAATGCGCTGACGCATGTTGCCAGGCGTTGTCGGTGGATCACGGTAGCAAATATCCTTCAACTTCCCCCACAGAAAGAAATCCGGGGACGTCAGATCCGGTGAACGCGCGGGCCTTGGTATGGTGCTTCGACGACCAATCCGTTAGTCACGAAATATACTATTCAATACCGCTTCAACCGCACGCGAGCTATGTGCCGGACATCCATCATGATGGAAGTACATCGCCATTCCGACATGCAGTGAAAGATCTTGTAGTAACATCGGTAGAACATTACGTATCAAATCAGGATACATTGCACCATTTAGATTGCCATCGATAAAATGGGGGCCAATTATCCTTCCTCCCATAATGCCGCACCATACATTAACCCGCCAAGGTTGCTGATGTCCCACTTGTCGCAGCCATCGCGGACTTCCCGTTGCCCAGTAGTGCATATTATGCCGGTTTACGTTCGTGAATGACGCTAAATAGAACGCGTGCAAAAAATCTGTCATCGTCCCGTAATTTCTCTTGTGCCCAGTGGCAGAACTGTACACGACGTTCAAAGTCGTCGCCATGCAATTCCTGGTGCATAGAAATATGGTACGGGTGCAATCGATGTTGACGTAGCATTCTCAACACCGATGTTTTTGAGATTCCCGATTCTCGCGCAATTTGTCTGCTACTGATGTGCGGATTAGCCACGACAGCAGCTAAAAACCTACTTGGGCATCATCATTTGTTGCAGGTCGTGGTTGACGTTTCACATATGGCTGAACACTTCCTCTTTCCTTAAATAACGTAACTATCCAGTGAACGGTTCGGACACTTGGATGATGTCGTCCAGGATACCGAGCAGCATACACAGCACACGGCCGTTGGGCATTTTGATCACAATAACTATACATCAACACGATATCGACCTTTTCCGCAATTGGTAAACGGTCAATTTTAACACGGGTAATGTATCACGAAGCAAATACCGTCCGCACTGGGGGAATGTTACGTGATACCACGTACTTATACGTTTGTGACTATTACAGCACCATCTATCACAAAGTGAAAAAAGTGGTCCAACTAAAACATTCATATTTCTTTACGCACTACACGAATATCCAATAAAAAAAATGAGGGTTCCTATTTAAAAAAAAAAAACACAGTTGATATCCGTTTGACCTATGGCAGAGCCATCTAGCGGGCAACTATAGCGCCATCTGGTTTCCCCCTTCAAGCTAGACGAGTTTCGTTCTTTGTAGTTTTTTTCGTTTGATGCTTATTTCGTGAGATATTTGGCCCAGTCGCTATCAATGGACCACCCTGTATATATACGAGAGAGAGAGACGTCAACGACGTCAGTCTCTGAACACCATTACACTGTCATAATTCTAACATAGTTATCATACGAATAAGATAAAGGATATCAGGATGTGTGCAGGGTGACATTTATAGATGGTCATTCGATATTGATGAACTGCAGATCTCCGGCGGTACTCCGCAAGGATACCGCCCTTCGATTGTGCCATTCCAGCATTATTCGAAGTGCTAGGTGTTTCAGGAGCCAGCCAGCCAGCCAGCCAGCCAGCCCGCCGTCCAGCCGAGCAACAGCGGTCCAGCCGAGCAACAGCGGTCCAGCCGAGCAGCTGCAGCAGCAGCAGCAGCAGCGGTTCCGGCCGGCAGCGGCGGTCCCGGCCAGCAGCAGCGGTCCAGCCGGCAACAGCCAGCCAGCCCTCCAGCAGCAGCAGCGAGCCAGCCAGCCCTCCAGCAGCAGCAGCAGCAGCGGCCCCGGCCCCGTCCCCATCCACGGCAGCAGCAGCAGCAGCGGCATTCCTGCCACCCGTCGTCGAGTCAGCGCCAGCGCCAGCAGCGTGGGACTCTGGTCTTCGTCTGTCTTTGTTTTCATCCGTCTTCGTCTTCATCCATCTTCGTCTTCGTCTGTCCCCAGTTTTTGTCCTTTCTTTTTCATTCTGTGCGTTTTTGTTTCTCCCTGTTGTCATGTCAGCCCCCACCACCACTACCACCACAGCCATAGTTTATACTTCCCCCTCCGCCGCCACCACCACCATAACATGGTGTGTCCAGTCACACCCCCCTCTTTCCATCCCGCCTCTTCTCACTCTCCCTTCACCCTCGCTCTTTGTCGCCTCCTCTCCAGCTTCTTCCTTCCGCTCCTCTCCCTCTGATCCTTTCCCCCCACTCCCCCAGCCTGTCACTGCAGCTCCAGCTAGGGTGATTGGCCCGTCGGGCCACTGCCCATGCCCAACTCTCCCCATCGCCTTCGCCACCGTCGCCGTCGCCTTCACCGTCACCATCTCCAGCGCCGGCTGCTGCGTCCACGCTGGGACCTGTCCCTTCCCACCACCTCCCTATAGCTCCTGTCCTTCATATCACCACCCACCCTTCTGCCGCCGTTAAACGCCCTAGTGGCACCACCACCTCCTCCGCTCCCAAAAAGGCCCCGCCCCATCCTCCTTCCCCCCCCCCCCCCCCCGGTGCCATGGATGTCTCCCCACCTGGCCCTGCTCCCTCCGCCTCCTCTTCCTCCTCCTCCCCCCCTCTCTATACAAATACCTCCTCTCCCGTCCTGATCCTTCCCTTCTCGAGGCCCGGAATCTCTCCCTCCTCCTCCACCAACACTTCCCTGGTGGCCCCATCTCTCTCCTCACTCCCAGACGGGATTCCGTTCTCATCTCCTCCCCCAGCCCAACCCTCCATACTGACATCCTCTCCCGCCTCCCATCACCCGTTTTGGACCCAACACCTCCCTCACCCCTGCTCCTTCTCCATCTCCTACCCACCAACCCCAACCCCCGCATTGCCCGCCGACCCTCACCGCCGTGATCACTCGGCTCAGTCCGTTGATCACGGAGGAGGAGGTGTTGGCAGAGCTCAAGGCGCATCCCACACTGGAGGTGCGGGCGGTCCGCCGCATTTTCAACTCGGCCGGCCCCACCCGCCTTATGCGGGTTTTCTCCGAGGACGCACCCTCCATTGACCGTCTCCTGAAGGAGGGTGCCCTCCTCTTCAACCAGCGCTACAAGGTCGACCCCTCCTGTTCCCCTCCTCAATCCCTGCGCTGTCAGAGGTGTCTGCGCTATAACGCACATCCAACAGCCGAGTGCTGCGAGGCCCCCACCTGCCCGCATTGTAGGCAAGTGCACTTCCTCCGGCAGTGCCCTAACCTTCAATCCCCTCCCTCCTGCAATACCTGCAATCTCCCCCATCCCACCTACTCCCAAAAGTGTAAAGCCCGACCCCCTCTGACCACTCTTGAACTCACTGTCCCTGTCCGTCCTCTGGACACCCCCACCCCTCCCGGCAATTCCCTTCGCCCGCCCCCTACCGCTGAGGACGTCATCAGATTCCTCACCATTGTCCTTCAGAATGTTCATCCTTTTCAGCGCCCCCACACCCTCCACCAGATATCCCTCGCTGCCCGTTCCATTTTCCAACTCAAAATGTACGCCACCTACTCCAACAACCAGGCCCATTTCACCTTCTCCCGTCTTGACACCCTCGTCTAAATCCCTATCATGGCGCGACAGCACCGTATCCTTTTCAATAATATCCGCTCCCTTCCCGCCAACAAGAACCTCTTCCTGCACACCCTTACCACCCACCGCATGGATGCCTTCCTCCTCAATGAAACCTTCCTCCAACCCCACCACACCGTCCACACTTTGCCCTATCTCCTCCACCGCTCCGATAATCCCCTCCCAATTGTGCATGGCGGAGTTGCCATTGGTCACCACCGCCAGATCCCCGTTCGGCTCCAACCTCTCCTTCCTGACCCCACCGAACACCTGATCCTTAGTCTCTTCTTCCCCGGCCTTACCATTACCTGCGCCACCATCTATGTCCGCCCTAACGCCCCTCTTCCCTTCGACTTCCTCTCCCACATTGACCGTACCTTCTCCTCCTACGTGATCGCCGCCGACCTCAACATCCATAGTCGTTCCGCTGCCCAGTTACGGTGGTTGCATCAGTTCCTCTCCTCCCTTCAAGGCGACCTCATCCCCATCCCACAGCACACCCGTCCCGAATCCAACTCCACTCCCGATGTTATCCTCTCCTCCCCAAACCGCATAACGGTGGATGTCCTGGAGCCTATTGGTAGCGACCATCTCTCTGTCCTCCTCACCGTTTCAGACGGTCGTCGCCCTCGCCCCAACCCTCATAATGACCCTCCCCCTAAGCATGTCCATGACTACTCCCATGCCAACTGGAATGCCTACCGGGATACGCTCTCCACCCAGATTGATAGCCACCCCTTCACCTACCGCCACCCTGACAATGTCACCCATGCCACCCCTTTCTCCAGCAGACCTTGTCTGGGGCCGTGGAGGCCCACGTCCCTACTGTCGCCATCCACCCCCACCGTCCTACCTTACCCCCACAGGCCATCCTCCTCCTCCATGAATCCCGCCGTCTCTACCGTGCCTTCCTCCGCACGCGTGACCCGGACACACTACGATGCCACCGGCAACTCCAGCAACACATTCGTAATTTGCTCGCGGCTAAGAAACGCCGGGACTGGCGACAGACATGCACCCATTTAAATGCTACCCTACCTATCAACTCGTCCAAGTTCTGGTCAGCCTTCTGTCGCCTTACCGGAACTAAACCCTCCCCCCACTATCCTCTTCTCCATGATGATCACCCCTTCCCTGACACCCTTAGTAAGGCCAATCACTTTGCCTCCTACCTCTCCGATGTATTTTCTATACCTGATGATCCCCAGTTCGATTACTGCCTCTTCCCGGATGTCCGCGATCGAACTGACACCTCTGTCCCTCCCCTCGCTCCTGGTTTCCAGTACTTGGACACCATTGCACACACGGAACTCAATGCCCCTATCGCTACACAGGATCTCATTGCTACACTCCGCACAAAACGCAACACCGCTCCTGGTCACGATCGTGTCACCTACCGTCACCTTCGTGACGCTCCTGTGTCTTTCCTCTCCACCCTGGCAAGGCTCTACAATGTAGTCCTCTCCACCAGTTACTACCCCGACCTGTGGAAAACCTCCCGTATCCTGATGTTCCTTAAACCTCGCAAACCGCCGTCCGCCGTCTTCTCCTACTGTCCCATCAGCCTTACCTCGGTCTTCAGCAAGGTCCTGGAATCTATCATCACCCGACGCATCCACCAGCATCTCCGCCAGCACTGCCTCCTTCCCGTTACCCAGTGTGGCTTTTGGCCGTCCTTCTCTTCTGACGACCTTCTCCTTCACCTCACTCATCTCCTTTCCGACCAGCTTAATTCCCGTCGCTCCGCAATCTTCCTCTCCCTGTACCTCGAACGATCTTATGACTGCGTATGGCATTCCGGTCTCCTCTTCAAGCTCCAAACCTTCGCCCTTCCCATTAACTATGTCCGTCTGATCGGCTCCTTTCTCTTCCACCGTCCTTCCTATGTCACCATCCATAACACAGATTCCTACACCTTTTGACCCTCCACCAGTGTGCCACAAGGCTCCATCCTCTCCCCCCTTCTGTACCTTTTGTACACTGCGGACATGCTGCCGCCGTGACCCCCCATCCACCTTCTCCAGTTTGCCAATGACACCGCCTTCCTTGCCCTTGTCCCTACCCTGCAGCACTCCCAACACCTTCTCCAATCCCATCTTGACCGGTTCACCGCTTGGTGCAACCAGTGGTTGCTTAAGGTCAATCCCTCCAAACCCCAGGCAATAATTGTAGGCAGAACCACCCCTTCCTTCCGCCTCCTTGATTTCTATCTCACCATCTATGGCCATCCTATCGCCCTCACTCCCACCCTTACGTACCTTGGCGTCACCCTCGACCGTCGCCTCTCCTGGACTCCCCATCTCCGGACAATCCAAGCCAAGGTACACTCCCGACTCCGTCTCCTCAAGCTCCTTTCCGGCCGTACGTGGGGTCTGGACCCCTCCACCATCCTCCACACCTATAAATCCCTCATCCGCCCTATCCTTTGTTACGCCCATCTGGCCTGGATCTCCGCCCCCCCCCCCCTACCTTTTATAAATCCCTCCAAATCCTTGAACGCCATGGTCTCCGCCTCACCTATCGCATCCATCTCCCCTTCCCCACGTGGATCCTGTACGATCTCATCCCCTTCCCCCACCTCCTCCTTTTCCTTGAAAGGATACGGATCCTGTACACCTCCCGCAAACTCGATCCTCCGCACCCGCTTGTCTCGCCCATCCTCTCCCACCCCCGCCAGCTGCCGCGCCTGTATTCCCACATCCCACCTGGTCTCCATCTCTCCACCCTCCTTACCCTCTCCCAAGGTGGCTTCCGCCATCTCCCCCTCCCTGATGATGCCCTCCTCCCCTCCATCTACCCCTCCTATCAACTTTGATCCTCCCCCCACTTCCTGAGTCCTTTCCTTTAGGCACCCTCCCTCCCTTCTCTTTCCTTTTCCCCCATCCCCTCCCTCCACCCCTCTTCCCCCGGACTTCCGCTCCCTCTTCCTCCCTTCCCCCTATCTCCCCTGCCCATGGCATCTGCTCTCCCTTCTCCCTCTCCCACCCCCCTCCTCCTCTCTTGGCAGGTCCCCGGACTCGTACATGGTTAGTGAACATTCGCGCGCCAGAGATCAATGCCTCGTGTTCTGTGTGTGCCGTCGTTTTGTGCTTAAGTGGTTCAGTGTTCTTCTCTGTGTGCACCTACATTCACGTGTGACAATTTTCGTCTATGTCTGTGTCAAAGTGTCTGAACAAATTTTATCTTTGACTCTACACCCGTGAATGGCTCCATGTATTTTAAGTAGTGTTTGTCTCCGTTTATATGTCCACCGTATTGTTTCTCTAAATGTCTTCATTTGTATCTTTTGTGTTTCTCTGAGGCCCAAGAGCGGCGTAGTATGCTGCTGCTGGCCTGCCTGTACACTGGTTTCAAAATAACAATAAAGAAAAAAAAATTGATTAATTGTAGGTAGTACGCTTTTGAATTTCTTTATGAAGTCTGCATATACTATGCATAGTTGTGTATTTCCTGCTGTACTTTAATGTGCTATTTTTATCTTTGTGATGGCTCTCTACCTAGGCCATGATGGATTGGAGGGCTAGGCAGTCTTTCAAGTAATGGAACAGTGCTGTCAGATCGCGAAATGATTTCGAGAGAATTAGCAGGGTTTGAGAATACAGCAAGGAAGCGATAATCAGACGAAAGCAGAGTTGAGAGGTGAGCTTTATACCGCTTATTCTAAGTATTACATCCTATCACATGCCTCTTGGGAAGTGACCACAATGAGAAAATTACGATCGAAATGAAAAATTTTCCTGGGAGACATCAGCGGCATAAGTTCTGTCTTCTGTTTTCTCGATAAATAAGAGACAACGTTCTTTTGTGAGTTTTGTGTGCCTATTTATGGATGGACTAACATTTTAATAGGTAGACTAAGTTTAAATTAACATCTGTATGCTTCCTTTACAAGCCCTCATGGCAGAGGGTAACACTACTAGTCATTCGCTTCCCTATTCCACCAGCAAAAGGAGCGAGGGAAAAAAACCTCCTATACGCCGCCTTGTGAGCGCCAATTTCTTGTACCTTATCTACGAGGTCCTTATGCAAAATATGCACTGCTGGCCATCGTAAATGCAACACCAAGAAAGACAAGAGGTAGCACAACAAGATTTATTTTGTAGATAACATGTTGACCAAGTATCAAATGATTATGTTTACAGACGTCTGTGACATGTGGTTCCTGCCAGAATCAGTAGCCAGAGTAGCCGCCATTGTTGGAGATCACCGCTGCCACACGTCTCGGCATTGAGTCAAAGAGACGTTGGATGTGTTCCTGGGGTACAGCAGCCCAAGCAGCTTCCACACGTTGCCAAAGATCATCTGGTGTGGCAGCTGGGGATGTAATCTGAGTCACTCGTTGAGCAACCATGGACCACATGTTTTCTATCGGCGAAAGATCCGGAGAGCGAGCCGGCTAGGGAAGCAATTCAATCTGGTTATTGACGAAGAACCTTTGGACAATGCGTGCCATGTGTGGTCGCGCATTATCCTGTTGAAATATGGCTGTGGCCGAGCCCTGAAGGTAAGGAAGGACAACTGGCTCCAGCACCTCGGATATGTAGCGCCGGCTATTTAAAGTACCGGCAATGCGTACTAGAGGCGTGCGAGAGTAATATCCAATACCGCCCCATACCATAATACCCGGTGCAAGACCAGTGTGGCGGTGCATAATGCAGCTGTCCAGCATCCTCTCTCCACGGTGTCTCCACACTCGAATCCGACCATCGTGGTGCTGCAGACAGAAGCGTGCCTCGTCAGTAAAGACAACGTCATTCCATTCTGCCGTCCACATCCGTCTGTCATCACACCATTGGCGACGGAGACGTCTGTGGTTCTGCGTCAATGGTAGACGAAGCAATGGACGTCTTGCGGACAGACCACTCTGCTGTAAACGGCGTCGAGTGGTACGCGCAGACACTGGATGATGCGTTACAGACGCAATGTGCTGTGCTATGGTTCAGGATGTCACTGAGCGATCCGTCACTGCCATGCGCACAATTTGCCTATCAGCACGTGCAGTGGTGCACCGAGGTGAATGCGATCGACCACGTCGGTCCGTCGTGCCCTCCTGCATCCAACGGTCACATATCCACGTTACAGTTTTTTGGTTTCGTCCAACACGACTAGCGATTTCTCTGTATGATAATCCACAATCTTGGTAAGCCACTATCCTTCCTCTGTCGAACTCGGATACTTGATCAAAAGATGTTCGCTGTTGTCTACGAGGCATAACTGATCGTCTTGTGAAACAACCACAACGTAAACACACGTGCCGAACGTACACTCGTCGAAATCGCCAAGCCTTAAAAAGCGCTATGAGGTGGCGCCACAGGCGCACGTGATGTGCGTCTGCGCTGAAATTCTAATCAGTTGCATCTCTCATCGTTGCAAACTCATGGTGTAAGTTTCACTTGATTCGGATGCTTCCTTCAGGGTGTTGCATTTACGGTGGCCAGCAGTGTATGTTGGTGGTGGTAGAATCCATTTGCAGTCAGCTTCAAACGTTGGGTCTCAATAGTATTCCTCAAAAGAACGTTGTATTCACTCCAGGGATTCCCATTTGAGCTTCCTGGTGAGTGTAAGCCGACTGCTGAGAAAAAATTGCTCACCATGCAAAGTGACTGATGATCAGTTTTACTAATTAGCCTATCAATTTGATATCAATGACGTGCCGCTGAGTGGGTGGAAGCGATGGCTGGAGTACCACCGATATGAAACGGGAGTTGGAGTTGTAATCAGATGTTTTTTCGCTGCAGCGATATTTTTTAACAAAATTTCGATCTCCCAGCTGCAGGCAGGGAGACGACCGTCGTAATAAAATCATCTATATTCTCGAATTTATAAAGTGATGAACAGCATAAACCTGATACGAGGGCTATCCACAAAGTACATTACGTTTTCGTTTGTGTCCGTTAGGGGCGGGGCTAGCGCGGCCATCTTGGTGTCATGGCATTCCGCCGCTCAGTCGGCATCCTGCCGTGCTAGTGAGAGGTTCTTGCTGTACTCCGTTGAGTTACTGTGACAGTTTGAAATGTCAGTGTTAAGTGAAAATGCCGCGAAGTGTGAAGTGCGCGCTGTAATAAGGTTTCTGACTGCGAAAAACCATACACCGATAGAAATCTATCGGCAGCTTTGTGAAGTGTATGAGGACAACATAATCATTGAAGGTGGAGTGCGTCAATGGGTCATAAAATTTAAAAATGGCCGAACTGACGTTCACGACGAAGAGCGAAGTGGAAGACCCAGCATAGTGACTGCCGAACTTGTCGAAAACGTCGATGCCACGGTCCGTGAAAACCGTAAGTTCACAATAACGGAACTCTCTACGAGTTTTCCACAAATTTCACGAAGTTAGCTGCACGAAATCATTACCGAGAAGCTTGGTTACCATAAGTTTTGTGCAAGATGGACGCCAAAAATCTTGACAGAGATTCACAAAAATCAGCAAATGCCTGCAGCGTTAACGTTTTTGGACGCTTACGAGAAAGATGGCGACTCATTACTCGATCGCATCGTTACTGGTGGCAAAACATGGGTTAAGCATGTGAACTGCGAGACAAAATTGCAGTCAATGCAGTGGGGGCACACAAATTCCCCCCAAAAACCCAAGAAATGCATGCAGACAATGTCGGCAAGGACTGTCTTTTGGGACAGAAAAGGTGTGATTTTTGTGGATTTCCTGGAAAGAGGCACTACAGTAAACTCTCAAAGGTATTGCCAAACTCTGCACAAGCTCAGAAGAGCAATACAAAACAAGCTAAGGGAAAGTTGGGCTCAAAGATCTTGCTGATTCATGACAACGCCCGGGCCCACACGGCAAATTCCTCCCAAAAACCCAAGAAATGCATGCAGACAATGTCGGCAAGGAAGGTTATGGCGACTGTCTTTTGGGACAGAAAAGGTGTGATTTTTGTGGATTTCCTGGAAAGAGGCACTACAAAAAATGGTTCAAATGGCTCTGAGCACTATGGGACTTAACATCTAAGGTCATCAGTCCCCTAGAACTTAGAACTACTTAAACCTAACTAACCTAAGGACATGACACACATCCATGCCCGAGGCAGGATTCGAACCTGCGACCGTAGCGGTCGCGCGGTTCCAGACTGAAGCGCCTTTAACCGCGTGGCCACACTTCCTGGCAAAGGCACTACAATAAACTCTCAAAGGTATTGCCAAACTCTGCACAACCTCAGAAGAGCAATACAAAACAAGCGCAGGGGAAAGTCGGGCTCAAAGATCTTGCGGATTCATGACAACACACGGCAAATGCCACTCGTGAAGTTCTCGAATCTTTTAAGTGGAAGTTGTTTCCTCATCGGCTGTACAGTCCTGACCTGGCACCAAGCGACTTCCACTTATTCCCAGCAATGAAGAAGCGGTTGGCAATGCAGCGTTTTGATGATGACACACAGCTTCAAGAAGAGGTAACCATGTGGTTGAAGGCGTAGGCGGCCGAATTTTACGACGAAGGAATTTCCAAGCTAGTCCATCGCTACGATAAGTGCCTTAATTTAAATGGCAACTATGTAGAAAAGTAGTATTTAAGTGTGGCTTTCATCTGTATACAATAAATAAATTTTCTAATACTTTATTTATTTTTAATTCCAAAACTAAATGTACTTTGTGGATAGCCCTCGTATTTACAACTTCTCTGTGCTACTACCTTAAGAGACCTCATATTAGATGAAGAATTTGGTTGGTTTAAGAGAGTTCGAAAGCGAGGAAGAGTCCTGTGATGGAGGTAGAGCATGCTCCATCATGAGCCAGAAATGAGCTAATATTCCAGTCCTGTGATGCCAGATGTAACAGATATTAAGCTGATTAGAAACAGATATTTGTACCTGATGAGAGAATACTTCGAGGAAATGTTGTTTATACCATTCTGCTATAGGATTTTATGACAAGTTGCTACATTTCAGCGATGTGAAAACTATTCTATGCCTCAGTTTCTTCTGTTTTCGAAAACAACTCGTATAAAAAGAAGAAATCTTGATTTAGTGTGAAAAATTCAAGGTGTATGGTCAAGAACATCCCTGTCTCCGATTGGGTAAAATGGAATTTTTAAAGTGAGTCTATTTCGGGATGGAATTGCAATTAGAACTACACATTCAAGCTGCGTCTGCTTGTCTCGCGGTGCACTGAAACTGGCATCACGAGTGAACACGAGGCTTTAGTCGGCAGTTACAAAGAATGCTCTTGCCGATGGCCGCAGGGACAAAATCCAGTGGCGGCCTTGTCTTAATGACTGATTAGCGAAGTAACCCATATCCTGGGTGAGCAGCAACAGATGCGGACGCGTGTTTTGCGTGAGAAGATTCAATATGATGGGTGTTTTGATGGAAGATTATTCCACCCATGCAAATTGAATGGTTGACTGCTTGGTGATAGTTTCCCGACTCTGAGGATTCGGTATGGCCGTTGTGTGAAAGCCGGGGAATGTGAGTGCAGCTGCTGACACGGTCAATGTGCGTGGGAGTCTCCCAACTGGCACCCACACGATGCAGTGATGTCCTTGCCGTGATGCGATCGCTGCTCCCAGCAGTCTGTGGACAGTGTGCTCTTTGCAGTTGTGAATGTGTGTGATCAGAAACGATGTTTTTCACCAAATATGTATAGTGGGAAATTGTGGTCGAGGAGGCTGCATGTGTTCTCAAATGTTATTGCATACAAGATCTCAGATACAATTAGCACTACAATCTATTAGCAGAGGAAATTAAAATACTTGATTTGCAAAATGTTTGTGTGTAATTCTCAACCGTCGAAAATACCTTTTATTACAAAGAATAACCACCATAAGGTGGAGGTGAGTGTTTGAAATCTCCATTTAATTCATGTAAATGGTTAAACAATTAAATTGATAGGGTAGTGTAAATGGGCGATTTCCCTCAACTTTTGATATTGAAATTGCGTCAGCAGGTGAAAACCTCTATGTGTGTGTTTGGAGACTGGTTCACAGACAAAGAGGAAGTAGAGAGAGACAGAGACAGGAAGCGAGTCTCAAATTTTCCGGTGAACAGAATGCCATGACTTGATACTTTGCTTAGGGCCACAATATCAAAGGAGTCTGACATCCGGATCGTGGTCGTTGGTTTTTGACCTCTGTGCCAGCTACCAGATGACAGACATATGCAAGAACGATCCCGAATGGCGAATTATTTATCGTATTTATCACACTTCATTCCATTTCTCAGTGCTTACAATTATTACATCATCAGTGTGGGGGATGCACACATCAGCTCCTGCCACGTGGATGAGCCCTGTCTGCTGCAAAGTGATTAAATAAAGAATCTGCATCAATGTATTACTGACATTTATTTGAGTTTCGTGATTCTTCCTCTCCAGCACAGATTAAATCTTTCTCCTGCCTATTTTTTCTGTGAGGGGTGGTGATGGTGGGACCGAGGGGTGGGTAGCTGGGACATCCTCTCATGGTGACATTGTGCACAAGCTCAGTCGATCCCTGGACGTCAAGGTGAGCTCACACACAAAAATTTTGCAACAAGACAACACCTCCAATCTACAGCAGTGTAATTCTATAATTATCACTTGCAGTTGTTGGACATGATCTTTTCCAGCCAAATATAGGGATCTAACCCCTGAAAAGTGGAATTTATAAATAAACAGTATATCCTCTGCTACGTAAGTGACATTGATTTCCATTTTATATCTTGAGTTCCTCTCTCTCCAGCACTGGCTGAGCCTTCCTCCCACCAGTTTCCAGATGGGTACGGGAGGCAAGGTTTGTGGTATTTTGCAGGGAGGAGGAATTTACTAATTGGTAGATTTAATTAATTAGCCAATTAATTTGGTATCAAATGTGTACAGGTTTCGGCAATGGGGAGAGGGGATGGATTGTAGGTTTCCCATGGGGGTGGGGGTTTCTCAGAAAGGCAGATTATCCCCAGAGGGTCATAAATTATTTATCATAGCAATAGGTTAAGTGGAGGGGAGGGGTTACATAAAAACCACTTAGCAGAACAATGAGGTAGGTTCATAAACCAATCAGATATCATAATTTAATTAATTTTCATATCAATTTGATATCAAAAGTGTGCCAGAAGCGGATTTATACCACCACTGAGATGATAGGGGAGGATTCAGAAGTAACTGCTATAGCACACAACTGTGGACACCCAACAGGATTTCACCAGCAGTATGAGTAGACTTGAGTTTTGCCTTGCCAGTAGTGTAAGAAACCCTGCCATCAAAATTTTTATCCGTATCCATTTGGTGTACCATGGGTGAAACACATCTGTACCTTCGCAAGTCAATCAGCACATTAACAATATTTGGTGACACTGACATCTTATGTTGTGATAGTAAATCAATATGTTCCAATATTCCCTATGTCTAGAGTTGTACCACTGGTTTTGCATATTGCTGTAAGAAGTACACTCACTCCACAGCAAAATCTCTTTAATATAGGTAACCACTACTAAGTTCCATAGGAACAACCCATCGTTATCACACTTTGGCCCTATCTATTTGAAAGGTAGTAACTAGAAAGTATAAGTTCTAGCTCATTTGGCTCTGTCCTGGCTCAGGCCAGGACTGACCCAAGGTACATGGGAAAATGAATATGTTTTCTTATTGTATTAACTTACTATAAAATAATTATTTTTATGCAAAAGGTGGATGTAAGAAAATAAATTTCATATTTTATCTATATAGGTGCACGTAAGGAAAAAGTAATTCATTCTTACTAAGAATAATTCACATTATGGCTCTCCAGTTCTTTGTATTTTATTATAAAAGGTGAATGTAAGTAAATGAATAAAAACTGTTCTATTCTTTACTCAAAATTTTTATAATTCTTTCTTCTTGAGCATCCATAAGGTGTTTATGAACTGCCAAATGAATATGTTTTTTGAGAGGAGACTCATTTACAGTTGTACCACATTCACAAGTAACTTTAATTTTCTGGTAATATTTTTTACTTTCTTTATAAGTCCAAATATGACCATCTTTTCGATATTTATCTCTATAAAATTCATTAATAATCTTTTTCTCCAGACAGTCACCACACTGCTTTAACTGTTTGCTACTGTCCATTTAAAGATGGTATAACTTAACAAAAAATAAAACTTCTTTAAAAATTTTCACAGAGTGAGTTCCAGACCATGAAATTTATTCTTTATCTTTTTAAGGTTATCCATTCCTTTATATTTCAGATTCATCTGTTGTTTTTCAAATAACTGAAATTCCCAAATGTTAATTAATATAGAAGTCTCTTTACCACAGATAACCACTTTCAAGTTCCACAGGAACAACTCATCTTTATCACACATAGGTCCTATGTATGTGAATGGTAGTACCTAGAAACTATAGCTTCTGACTCCTTGGCTCAGTACTGACTCACTTGGCTCAGTACTGACTCACACCAGGACCAACCCAAGTTAACTGCATTCTGCACTTTCTAGCTACTATAGGCCACTTCAAATCTAGTAAAATAATCTTAAACTCATTATTAAGTGCGATACAAATGTTACCTCGATATCTAGTATTTAAATACTCACATCCAGTAATATTATGTAAACTATTCAACTTTTAATCCCCTTCGAGACACTTGCATTGTTGAGATTCTTGATTACTGTCTCCATTTATGTAGAAAAATTTTTATTGGTTTTTTTATAATTTGTAACGCTCATATGGTAATGATTTTATTTTATTTTCCAAAACAGATCTTTTGTCATCATGACAACTCAACACTTTGTCTATTTCAAATGTGTGTATTTCATGCCTTTAACTTTGAATCATATAAATTTTTCTGTACTGGTCTCTATCATTAAACAAACAATCTTTAAAATCTTCTAAGCTTATTCTATTTTTAACAGTACATTTCTTAACACCTTTAGAATTTTCTCTATTTTATCACCAACTTTATAAGCAATAACTTTAACTCTTAAACCACAAAATTCTTCCATTACTTTTCCATTGTATTCATCTTTCATTATCCCTAAAACATTCTTGTCTACTTGTGAAATATCATAAATATTATTTTTAGAATAATCATTAGTACCAAATTTATCGCTCACCATATCATATCTCCATAAAAATCTCCAGTTTTTTCATTGTAAATATAACTGTCCATATCTTGATAACAAAACTATATATTTTCTCAATATTTTGGTTTTATAATTCTATAGCGAAAAATCATACATCAGTTCCTTAAATAAGTCAAGTATATTCATACCAACATAGATCGATTTATTGAATGCACATTTTGTTTTATTCCTATGAATAGCAAAATTATCGTTAAATATAATTCTTCCTTTAACGTTTGGGTTAGCTTGAAGCTTATCACATTTATCGCCATCTGACACTAACTTTATATCCACTCTGTTTCTCATGTTTTCCTTTGTTTTTCCAAACCTGAATTATTCATTAATTTATAGAAATCTTTATCAAAATCATTTTCGGCTTTAGTTTTCATATCTGTATTTAAATCTATATATTTCTTTAAGAACTCTAACTGACTGAATGTTAAGACTCCATTTGTTTTTGTTATTTTTATTCCAAGAGACAGATACTGTTTAATTTTTCTGTTGTGTACTACATAATTATGTACTACATAATTATGTCATTCAGAGAAGGCAACAATTTGCTTACTTACTTACTGGCACAATTTTATTATCATGAGCGAATGGTAAATCTATACGTAAATCATGTAATTCTTTTGTATGTTCTAAGTATACTTTTAAATACATATGCAATTTTAGCAGTATATAACATTTCACTTACTTTTGTACAATCAAACTATTTGGTTAATCCCATTCGAATGCACTAAATGGTCAATACTGGCTCATAACATGACCACATAAATTATTAGCATCTAAATCTGATTAACAATTTCATTTCTTTTTAACATTGTAATCTCTCATATATTTATTGTTTACTTTAACATATATTTTTCAACTATTAAAATCATATCATAATCATATAGTAAATCAAGTGGTTCTTTAGTCATTTTCACCATTGAATCCCAAAGTAAGCCAGGTGCTGTAAAATAACAAGAGGAATCAAGAACATATGCTTTTATACATGTTTTTCTTAAATTTGCAAATACATCAGCCAATAACAACACATCAGTTTTAAGATATAGGTAATGATATTCACCAAAACGTTTAATATTAAAGATTTCCCAAATCAATTTTGCATGTTTATAATCTTCATCACTTATTTCACAGTCATTACTGTAGAAATCTGTCTTTGCTGGAAATTGCGTTTCTTCAAATCTTTTCCAAGAATCCATGTAGTTATATGGATATTCTCCCTCTCTGATCACTAAATTGAATAACTTGTCTAATATTTCTAAAATTCCATTGTATATGGATTTTCTGGATTGCCATGACGATTTCCCGTGTTTAATATCAAACATTCAAAATCAGCATAAATAACAAATGGATCTTCTTGTGTATTTTCATGATTTCCAATGTGAACATATGAACCTTCCTTTGGCATTACTATTTTCAGTGGTATGTTAACTAAATAACTTGGTGTGTGATTATCTAATATTTCTAAAATTCGATTGTATATGGATTTTCTGGATTGCCATGACGATTTCCCGTGTTTAATATCAAACATTCAAAATCAGCATAAATAACAAATGGATCTTCTTGTGTATTTTCATGATTTCCAATATGAACATATGAACCTTCCTTTGGCATTACTATTTTCAGTGGTATGTTAACTAAATAACTTGGTGTGTGATTATCTAGTTTTTCTTCACTAGTGAAATGGGGTAAACATAAATCACAAATTTTACTTGATGATGTTTATTAATTTGACTTGAAACAAGTACAGATAAATTTTTTATATAACAATAATGTGAATTAATTCCATAATTGAAATAAAAGAGATCTAAACTTTTCTCTGTCTTACATGTCATAACTTTTAATGGAAACACTTGATATTTTCCATCAAACGAATAAACAGCAATAGATACACTAATTCTGCTATCGATTTTTGGAATATTGTCAACCCCTAGAGGAAATTTTAAATTTTCAAGTTTATGATCACGATCGAGACCTACATTTTTATATTTTGTAACTCTATAAGAACTTTTATATACTGGATATAACGAAGATTTTATAGCCCACAGGAAACATTTTTGGTCTATATTTTTTACATTAGTACAGGTTTTTTTACTTTTTGTTTTATCTGGCTATTCAGTGTAAGATGATCCTCTCAGTGGAACATATCTTATAATTCCTAGCTTTAAGCCAATAATTCAGTTTAATGTTCATCCTGATCCAAGTGCTTGAAAATCACTTATTCTTGATAAAATATTTTGTTTACCACTTTTAAATTTAATTTCTTTTATTTTTTGATCCTATAATTTTGTGTACGGAAATTTAATTCCTTAATATTTCTATTTGTCTGCATTTAATGTTCACAAAAACGTTTAAAAGCTACTTTCACTTCACAATGTAATCTTATATTGTCTTTTATAGTTCTCATAATTTTCAGTTTTATTGCAGTCAAGAAATGGTTAGGTTCAACTGAGTTCATATTAGTTTCAAAATTTATAGTTTGTAATCTGTTTACAAATGCATTATGAACTTGATAATCATGAACTGTTGTTCTGTTTCTTCATTTCTCAAATAAATCAGTGTACAAAGGCTATACTTGTTTATGATTAGTTCTCCTTCCTTGTTTCACAAACACATTGGTAGAAAATGGAAATACTTATTTCAATGCTTTAGTTTCATTGCTTTAAAAAATCTCATCATCGCTTCCAGCTTTACAATAAGGTCATTGTTTCCAAACACTTCCATCTCGCTTTGTATGATGTCGAGTAATAAATCTAATTAGATGCACTTTATGTAATTTACTATAACCTCATATATTATTTCTTATACAATAATAATAAACTTGAACAATTGTGAATTTCTCCATTTAGCCTTCCTGTTTATAGAAAACAAAATTTATTAGATTTGTAAAAAAGTAACTTTGAAAATTTCGAATACTAAGTATCCTTGCTTAATACATACTTAAATATTAAGTACAAAATGATTGTCCTTTCTTATTTTTTCACATATGTCAAAGTACATTTTTTACATTTATTACTATGGTTATCTTTATGTGATGGATTAACATAGAAACAATCTAAATTTTTAATCTATTGACAAGCTTTACATTTTTGAATTTGAATCAGTTTCTTGTTTTTCATCATTACTGATTTTTATTATAATATTTAGAAATTTATAATATTTAGAAATATTTTTTACATGATATTCATTTACACAGTATCTACACATTGCACAATGACGATCTTTTGGTAATTTTGTGAAGTAAAATTATCAATTGACTTTTCAGTGTTACAATATTTACAAAATTTTGATTGGACATGAGCCTACCTTGGTTGTTGTTGTACCTGCACCACTTATATAGAAAAATTATATTAGGAAAATTTACTTTGTTTTTAAAGTCTCTAATAAAATCTTGAGACAAATTTTGTTGACTTGGTATTTCATTCCAATCCAATATTAATTCATCTCGAAATTTTCATATAAAATTTTCAGAGAAATTTGATTTTGTTGATATTAAATATAGTTTATTTTATCTTGGACTTACGTTAAAAAAATTTCACATAATTTTTATATACCGATATATAATCTCAATTTAGATTATCTTGATATTCTCGAACAAAATCGGCTGACAATTTTTTTACATAATATTTTATTGCAATTTAATCTGTCTTCAAATTGTGTCATAAATTTTTCAGGTAATTTTGGCAGCTTGGTATATTATCCCAATTTAGTTTATTCTAATATTCTCTTATAAATTTTTCAGATAGGAGTTCTTTACTTGATATAATATTCCAATTCAGTTTATCTTGGAATTCTGTCATGAAATTCTCAAGTAATGTTTTATGCCTTGACAAAAGATTCCAATCTAATTTATTTTGAATTTCTCTAATAAGATCTTGAGGCTAATATCGATCTAGCGTAATATCAATCTAGCGTTAATATAGTCTTCCAAACTAATTTATCATGAAACTCCCTCAAAAATTTAGGGAATTTATAATTTGCTGCTGTATACATCCATACTGATTCTTCACATGGATAATTATTTTTAACAATTTTAAAGTAACATGTTTCAGTTTTATTATTTATTTATATAATTCCTTAACATGCAAATTTTCAAAATTATAATTAATATATGCAATAAGTTTCTCCTTTTCCATTTTAGAATCTCCTTTAATTCCTAGTTCTTTTCTTTAACTTTTAATTCGTTTACAGCATATTTTTTCACTTCATTGCTGTTATTCGTTTCATTGTTAATGTTATGGTTATTAATAATTTCAATAAGTTGTTGTTTTCTATGTTTGGAGTAACCTTTAAGCCGTAATTCTTCTTCCATTGCTTTTAGTTTGGTGAATTTTAGACCACTTAGGCTCGCCATTCATCAGAAATAATTTTTAATTGATCTGTTAAAAAGAACTGAAAAATGTCATTTTCCTTTTAAAAAATTACTCCATTCTTTGAAAAAAGAAATATCTGTCAGTCAAATCTCTGACATCATTCATCCAAACATATTCATCTGGGTTTTTGGTATATTTATTTATTGAATCGTTACCTTTCTCTGAGGAGAACTTATTTCTTAATAAACTGAAGGATTTATAGTTGATCTCCTTAAGTTTGTGAAATAATCATCATTTTTATCACTATTTATATTTGTTATCTCTACTCGATTTTATTTTATTAGGGTTACTCTCAGAATATAATGTTTCTGAGTGATCTTATTTATCTGCATAATTAGACAAATGAACACCATCAAAATTTCCAACCGTATCATCTACAGTAATCTATTTTTCAGTTAAAAGAGTCATTAATCCATGTGTCTCTTCATACATATTTTCACCAATAATTAATTTATCTCAGTTGAATTCAACTGGTAAATTACCAACATATTTAAATATACCAATAGGTCCTAATACAAGAACTTTAGCTCCAGTATACTTAATATACAGGGTGATTATAATTAAACTTAAACATTCAAACTGCTGTTGAAATAACATCACTGGTCAGAATGATGTCTAATTTCAATGGAATATTATCGGAGAAGGGGGAAATGTATGGCAGAAGAAAAATAAATAGTTACAAAATGAAGCAATAGATGGCGCTATGAGCATCATAATTTAATAGTGGTAGACTACAAATGATATATAAATCATACAACATTGCCTGAGGTGTACATTTGACGTTAAACAAGCTGTACTACTCAGTGTGCATGGGTGTACACGTGTGATACAGTTAGTTACATAAGTGCACCCACCAGGAAGAGGTCATACCACATTGGATAGCAAAAATTGGTTTTTAATTGTCCTAAGGCCAAAAACCGCATGAAAAGTATCACACACATCGATTTATAATTTTCCTGAGACCAGAAACCACATAAAAAGCATCAATCAAAATCAAATTGGTTATCAATTTCCGCGTGACCGGCGCAAAACATGTTCAATATGCTGTTCACCGTTTTCTGCAACAAGTTGAAGTCAAGAAACAGCATGTTTCATAACTGATCGAAGTGTTTCCAGGGTCATATTCGGCATGTGTTGCGCAATGTGTGCCTTCAATGCAGCTAGGTTTACAATTGGAATACTGAACACAACATCTTTCAGATAGCCTCACAGCCAGAAGTCACTCGGATTAAGATCAGGTGATTGGGACAGCCAGGCTGTAGGGAAATGGCGGCTGATAATTCTAGCATTTCCGAAATGGTTCTTCAGTAGCTGCTTAACTGGATTTGCAATGTACAGAGGTGCGCCATCTTGCATTCAAATGATCCCATCCACATATCCACACGTTGGAAAGCTGGAATGATGTGGCTGTGAAAAAGACACTCGTAGCACTAACCTGTGATGGTACACATAACAGGACCAGAAACACCTGTCTCTTCAAAAAAATATGGCTCTATGATAAATAATGCCATAAAACTGCACCACACAGTGACTGTTTCTGGATGAAGTGGTACTGGTTGATTTTCATGTGGATTTTCCGTTGCTCATGTTAGACAATTCTGTCAGATGGAAGTGGGCCTCGTCTGTCCACAAAATCTTCCATGGCCAATCATTGTCAACTTCCATGTGAGCAAGGAATTTTAAAGCAAAGGTCTCTCTTGCTGGCAGGTCAACAGGAAGCAACTTGTGCACATGGGTAATTTTGAATGGACAGCAAAGAACGATGTTTCGTAGGATTTTACACACCGTACTAATGGGTATGTCCAATGTTAGGGCAATTCTCTGAGCACCACATGTTTGCACACCACCACTCTTCTTCTGCACTGCTGTTCCACTGCTTTCACTGATGTCAAATAAATTCGTTTCCTCCCTCTACTAGGTTGCACACCAAAAGAACCCCTCTTTTCGAATTTCCTAATCATATTCTCCAGACCCATGGCAATCATCAGACCAACTCTATTTTCAAACCCTTCTGCAGAGTGACGTGTGCAGTCATGGCGAACGTCGCAGACACCAAAGAAGGAAAAGCCATGTACCTGGCGTGTTTATACCAACTTCAGTTGGTTGTGAACATGACAGGTGTTTTCATTTACGTATTCTGTCTATTGATAAGTTTTCACACTATTTTTTTTCTTCTGCCATGTTTTCCCCCTTCTCCGATAGTATTCCATTGCAATTTGACGTCATTCTGACAAGGGGTGTTATTTCTACAGCATTTTGAAAGTTTAACTTAGATTATAATCACCCTGCACCTTAACATTCTTTCACTAACATTTGCATCTTAGCATCACTATCCTTTATTTTTTTAACAGTACCACTCTTGTTGTTACTTTTAGTGCCATCTTCATATTTCTTCAGTACATCCTGCACTTCTGATTCACTTAAAGTATATTCATGTTGTGGATAAAAAATTATCACCTAATCCTTCTACCTTTTTTGAACTTGTTCAGTAGCATCGATAACTGGTTATCTTTTTTTATGTTTTTCATATTCTGTTCATGGTTGTTTTTTCCAAAGTTTGAACTGTTCTTTCCTTTCTTCAGCATGCTTTATACTTCGTTTAGCTTTTTTAAGAACTTCTGGATCGTATTTTGCTAACATTTTTTAGAGATAAAAAAGTTAATTAATCATTTTTTATGTTTAATGTTCACATTTAATGTTCTTGTTTAATATTTATGTTATGAAATTCTGTATTTTATTTCTAAAATTTCGAGTCATGTCTATCATAGAAAATCCAAATTGTGCATTCCAACACATAGTGCTCACATCTTTAAAATTATCAAATTTTAAATCACCTCCATCAAACTCACAATAAATATGATTCATATTTGAGTCATTGTGTTTGAAAATATTTAACAAATTGACATTATCTCTAAGCAAGATTTTTGGTATTTTTGAATAAGTTCGAGTTAAAAATCAGTCTATTCCTTTATGTCTTCCTCGAGCAAAATACAGCTATTCTCTAACTCTATCATGATTTTCATGAATGAAGTCATCAAATACTACTACTGAATGATCTAGACATTGATCTAATGGAATAATTTCATCATTATTTTCAACAAAAGTAGCAATTTTTTGCTGTGCTTATCTCCAATTCTTAACACCATTTCATAAATTCTGAGTATTTTGGTTGCTCGAAACTTTTAGAGTAAACAGATAAAAGATTAATTTTATTCCAATTCAACCATCCTGGAGCTGGAACATGATTGGCAAAAGTAGTTTTTTGACATCCATTCGGTCCTATGATTGCACATTGAATAGAAATTGCTAAAAGTTTACCATGTTAATCTTTTTATCACTTTTCCAGGATTTTTAATTTTTGGTTCCCAATTTGTCAGGTATTAAATTTTAAAGTATAATTGGTTTATCTTTTTCAGTTGAGGTATAAATCATTTGTTCTTAAAAAAGATTAACTGCTCCAATAAGAGAAACCTCTAGAAATGTTATGTTAGTTAGTTTGGATACAACTTTTTTTAACTCCAAATATTACATCGAAAAAGAAAATGAACTATGTTGCGATGGAGAAACGATAGAAATTCCGGTAGTTCAGTATAGTTTAAGAAAATTAGAAAAACTTATTCATTCGAAAAATCCAAATATTCCACTTAAAACTGATGAAATTTTAAATATTTTTACTACTGAGAGTGATGTTAAGTTGTTTATGGATATAAAAGAGAATAATGTTGCAATTGCGCTATTGGAGCTAATAAAAAGGCAGATGCTAATTATGTTCCTAAAATTATTCCATTTGAATTATTAAATATAAATTTTAATCTAGCTGATGAAATGTTTGTAAAGCATACTGATCATTTTCATCAAGAAACTAATATTTTCACTTTGTGTTGAAACAAGTGCTGTATCGTTTGAGAGATGCAGAGGCAAGCGAGTGTGCCGGGACCATCCCCAGTTCACTGCTACTAGCACCACATCACCATAACAGGTCTGTGTGTAGCATACAAGTACTGCATCATAAATTAAGAATGAAATTAAAAATTAAGGTTGCTTCTCCAAACTTTGTCAATATGTGCTTCAGTATATTAATGTTTAAACTGTCAAATCTCAGACTGATCAGATGAATCTCTTTCCCTAAAATCGTGCTTTTAAGGAAAAAAAGTGGCACTAAATAATAAAGCTTGGAAGCCAAAAATTAGTCATAATGTGCAGATGTATGTCAAAATTAACTTTTACAGGTTTCAACTTGATCGGAACATAAATTTAATCAGAATTCACATTTTTAGAAAAACTGAGGGCGCTAAATATTAGATTTCGAAATATGAAATTTTGTATGACGCTTCAGTTCCATATAAAAATGGTAAATATGCGACTCCATTGAGCTACCTCTATAGTTTTCGAGTAATTTACTAAAAACTAAATTTGCAACAAAAACGTCATTATTTGTAGTAGACTAAGTATCTGTTATATTAATGCTAGAAAGTTCTCATTATATTATGTGAAGTAACCTATTAAATAATAAAGCTATAGCAAGTTTCAATGCCTAGATGTAAATAACAACAAATAAAAGGTCTCTTGAAGTTGTTGTTCAGAGGTCAAGTTCTAGTGTCAGTTCCATTCTAAAAATTCTAGATGGCAAACTTTATATGTTCTTGAGCTAAATCTTTTTCTGTGACTATAGCCATCTTAATTGCATTCACACAAAAATTGCGCAGATTCTATATTAATACACTACTGGCCATAAAAATTGCTACACCATGAAGATGACGTGCTACAGACGCGAAATTTAACCGACAGGAAGAAGATGCTGTGATATGAAGCTTTTCAGAGCTTTCACACAAGGTTGGCGCCGGTGGCGACACCTACAACGTGCTGACATGAGGAAAGTTTCCAACCGATTTCTCATACACATACAGCAGTTGACCGGCGTTGCCTGGTGAAACATTGTTGTGATGCCTCGTGTAAGGAGGAGAAATGCGTATCATCACATTTCCGACTTTGATAAAGGTCGGATTGTAGCGTATCGCGATTGCGGTTTATCGTATCGCGACATTGCTGCTAGCGTTGGTCGAGATCCAATGACTGTTAGCAGAATATGGAATCGGTGGGTTCAGGAGGGTAATACGAAACGCCGTGCTGGATCCCAACGGCCTCATATCACTAGCAGTCGAGATGACAGGCATCTTATCCGCATGATCGTCCAGCCACGTCTCGATCCCTGAGTCAACAGATGGGGACGTTTCTAAGACAACAACCATCTGCACGAACAGTTCGACGACGTTTGCAGCAGCATGGACTATCAGCTCGGAGACCATGGCTGCAGTTACCCTTGACGCTGCATCACGGACAGGAGTGCCTGCGATGGTGTGCTCAACGACGAACCTGGATGCACGAATGGCAAAATGTCATTTTTTCGGATGAATCCAGGTTCTGTTTACGGCATCATGATGGTCGCATCCGCGTTTGGCGACATCGCGGTGAACGCACATTGGAAGCATTTATTCGTCATCGCCATACTGGCGTATTACCCGGCGTGATGGTGTGGGGTGCCATTGGTTACATGTCTCGGTCACCTCTTGTTCGCATTTTCGGCACTTTGAACAGAGGACGTTACATTTCAGATGTGTTACGACCCGTGGCTCTATCCTACATTCGATCCCTCTGAAACCCTACATTTCAGCAGGATAATGCACGACCGCATGTTGCATGTCCGCTACGGGCCTTTCTGGACACAGAAAATGTTCGACTGCTGGCCTGGCCAGCACATTCTCCAGATCTCTCACCAATTTAAAACGTCTGGTCAATGGTGGTCGAACAACTGGCTCATCACAATACGCCAGTCACTACTCTTGATGAACTGTGGTATCATGTTGAAGCTGCATGGGCAGCTGTACCTGTACACACCATCCAAGCTCTGTTCGACTCAATGCCCAGGCATATCAAGGCCGTTATTACGGCCAGAGCTGGTTGTTCTGGGTACTGATTTCTCGGGATCAATGAACCCAAATTGCATGAAAATGTAATCACATGTCAGTTCTAGTATAATATATTTGTCCAATGAATACCCGTTTATCATCTGCATTTCTTCTTGGTGTAGCAATTTTAATGGCCAGTAGTGTACACAACTGTGTTATAAAATATTATGTGTCCGAGAAAGTGGCCATTTGAGGCTACTACTGGGGACATAGAGTGGATGACAGCAGGTGTTCCCTTGGCTGTTCGTTGCGCCTGTATATAAATATGGCCGGAGAGACAGTGAGGTTGCTACACTTTGTACCATGCTACCATATGATCCGTGTCAGTCACACGTCGGAGTAGGTTTTGCTTCGGATGACCTCACAGGCAGGCTGCAACTAAATGCATATTGTCAGTAATAATAGAAAGTGAACTCGCGAGGACTGCACACCATCCTGGATCGCTTAGATTTTGCGGAAGTAACTGTTAGTGTGCCAACCATAATGTTAACAAGTCGGTGTGGCAAGTAGTGAGAATTATTTTCCACTTTTGTGGCGAGCATATATTTTGATTATCAGAAGTCATGGCGAAAGACATTTAATGGGAACTTACCATCGAGGTCAATTAGAACTCAAAATCTTCATTTATAAACATAGTTCCAGTCCTCGCTGAGTGAATACAGAATAGAAACTTTTTTACATTGGGCTGGACAAGAATGTGGACTTGCAGGCCAATAAATGCCACATGATCATTTCATTTCATATGGTCAGTATGTTCTCCATCACTTTTTGGCTGACCACAGAAATAGTTTCCAGGCTCTCATAAAAATGTTGAACAATATTCTCATATTTCCTGTTACTTATGATTTATTGTTATTATTAATCCATCACCCCACAGTTTCATTTAAACTAAATGCTGAATTTGGAAGATCAATAATTTATGAACCACATTATCCTGTAGATATTCCTATTTTTGATCCTATTCAAAATTTAGAAATTACTATAACCAATGAAAATGACAATCCGGTTGACTTAAATGGCGCTTGTGTAACACTTGCTTTAAAATGCCTTAATAAACTTTTATCCTTAAGTAATCATGAACAAAATCGAGAGTTACCAGTTCCACTAATTTTCTCTGAATGAGAAAAGTAAAAATAATTTAAATACACCCAACAAGGATACAGAAATTGAAATAAATATTGGTGATGGATGGCTTCATCCATATCACGCACAATCATACATGAACTTTACAATTCTTATAGCTAATCCTGATGGATCAGAATCAGATTATCCAACATATGATGGAAAATCCAATAAAAAAATTAATTGGTAATTACATGGCAAAGCTGTTTGACTACAAAGAGAGAAAATATTATTTTAACTAGAATTGAACATCGTTTAATTTCATCAACAGCTATGTTATATTTAACTTCATGTGTTACTGATAAAATAAGCTTGAAAGGGCGTATCCTTAATAATCTAAAAATAATGAGTAAGAAAAACGAGGTACTTTATTCACTTGGACTTCTTGGTGGATTTTTTATAGACTGTAAGGAAGTTATGTAAGAAATTAACAGTAATGTTTACAAGGTCATATAGTTCTAGAGATGCTGTTATTAGATAGCCTGATTATAATGAAGCTCAAGTTGAAGTTAAAGATATACACTCCTGGAAATGGAAAAAAGAACACATTGACACCGGTGTGTCAGACCCACCATACTTGCTCCGGACACTGCGAGAGGGCTGTACAAGCAATGATCACACGCACGGCACAGCGGACACACCAGGAACCGCGGTGTTGGCCGTCGAATGGCGCTAGCTGCGCAGCATTTGTGCACCGCCGCCGTCAGTGTCAGCCAGTTTGCCGTGGCATACGGAGCTCCATCGCAGTCTTTAACACTGGTAGCATGCCGCGACAGCGTGGACGTGAACCGTATGTGCAGTTGACGGACTTTGAGCGAGGGCGTATAGTGGGCATGCGGGAGGCCTGGTGGACGTACCGCCGAATTGCTCAACACGTGGGGCGTGAGGTCTCCACAGTACATCGATGTTGTCGCCAGTGGTCGGCGGAAGGTGCACGTGCCCGTCGACCTGGGACCGGACCGCAGCGACGCACGGATGCACGCCAAGACCGTAGGATCCTACGCAGTGCCGTAGGGGACCGCACCGCCACTTCCCAGCAAATTAGGGACACTGTTGCTCCTGGGGTATCGGCGAGGACCATTCGCAACCGTCTCCATGAAGCTGGGCTACGGTCCCGCACACCGTTAGGCCGTCTTCCGCTCACGCCCAAACATCGTGCAGCCCGCCTCCACTGGTGTCGCGACAGGCGTGAATGGAGGGACGAATGGAGACGTGTCGTCTTCAGCGATGAGAGTCGCTTCTGTCTTGGTGCCAATGATGGTCGTATGCGTGTTTGGCGCCGTGCAGGTGAGCGCCACAATCAGGACTGCATACGACCGAGGCACACAGGGCCAACACCCGCCATCATGGTGTGGGGAGCGATCTCCTACACTGGCCGTACACCACTGGTGATCGTCGAGGGGACACTGAATAGTGCACGGTACATCCAAACCGTCATCGAACCCATCGTTCTACCATTCCTAGACCGGCAAGGGAACTTGCTGTTCCAACAGGACAATGCACGTCCGCATGTATCCCGTGCCACCCAACGTGCTCTAGAAGGTGTAAGTCAACTACCCTGGCCAGCAAGATCTCCGGATCTGTCCCCCATTGAGCATGTTTGGGACTGGATGAAGCGTCGTCTCACGCGGTCTGCACGTCCAGCACGAACGCTGGTCCAACTGAAGCGCCAGGTGGAAATGGCATGGCAAGCCGTTCCACAGGACTACATCCAGCATCTCTACGATCGTCTCCATGGGAGAATAGCAGCCTGCATTGCTGCGAAAGGTGGATATACACTGTACTAGTGCCGACATTGTGCATGCTCTGTTGCCTGTGTCTATGTGCCTGTGGTTCTGTCAGTGTGATCATGTGATGTATCTGACCCCAGGAATGTGTCAATAAAGTTTCCCCTTCCTGGGACAATGAATTCACGGTGTTCTTATTTCAATTTCCAGGAGTGTACTTCCTAAGGAAGGAAAAACTGTAATAGAATCGATGGAAATTCGTGTACCAATTGTTGAATATGAACCAAATTACGAGTTAGAACAATGAGAAAATATTGTGAAAAAAAACAAAAATTCCGATATTTTTGATGAACTACAAACTGTAGAAGTTGCAGGATTGAGTGATTCGAAAAATTTTGAACTTGACATCACAAATTACTATGACTGTGTAGAATTTGATATGCCATATTTTGTATTTGTTACATTTCAGACAACTTGTAAAAATAATCAGTTACTTGGCTCTTCATTATTCGACCACGTTAATCTACAGAATATATACTTGAAAAATGGAGGAAACGAAATTTTCCCACAGGAGATGTGGAGTATTAATCCCTCAAATAATTTTCTCAAAGCATATGATGTATTCCTCGGTTTTAAACGAGTAACACTACTCAAGTCTGACACTGACGTAACTCCATACAAATTCATTTCGAATTACTCGATCTATGTCTTTAATAAGACCTGTAGAAAAAATATTATAACTTCACAGAAAACGACTATGAAACTTTAACCAGCAGCATGAAGCCTCTAGATAACATAATACTGACCTAGTGCAACTGTTTCGTCAGAGGAAGTGAGATAACGCCGCCTGCTGGTTTTTTGCTGTTTGCTTCGTCTTGCTAACACATTGTATCTGTGCTACTCACTAAGTAATTCATAACTTCATTCAGAGATGGCACTTCAGAAGTCGCCATTTACAACAATACCAGAATATACTTCGTTTTAACATATAATATTCTTTTTAAATCTTATTTTGAGACTTGTAAACAAATATTACACGCTACTTGCATTTCATAACTTCAAATAAAGTACGAAAATATGGAGAAAATTATTTATTTACACCGAAAATAGACTGATGAAAATAGCATTTTTAGAATGTACTTTATCATTCAGATTCCAAGTATATATAAAAACTGTGATCAAATACAGTTTCTCTCAGTGTGCTCCTGGCTGGGAGTGGGCAGAACACCCAAACAATGGCCATCAGCGCTTATCAAGTTGTTGCTGTTTGAGCATTGCCCCCTCAACTAACGACGACATAACAAGATGCAAGGACAGCTACGTGGACTTAGGAGAAACCCAGAGAGTAAAATGAAATAGAGAGAGTAACATCAAGAAAAAGCCCTATGGGTTTCCATCATATGGCACCGAATGTTAAACAATAAAATACACTGAACTAGAGCGCCAGTAAAATTTTAATATGAATTATTCTTTGTGAGAATGAATTAATTTTTTTTCTTATGTGCACCTGTCATAAAAAAATATTAAATTCAATTTCTTATGTTCACCTTTTGTATAAACAAAATAATTATTTTATATTAAGGGAATGTGATAAGCAAAAATATTAATTTTCATTAACTTACTGAGTAATTTATTACAAAATAGACATTTTTTAATGAAATTAAGTGGATTATACCTATAAATGTGGCCTATAGTAGCTAGAAAGTGTAGGTTCTAGGTAACTTGGGTCGGTCCTGGTGTGAGCCAGGACTGAGTCAAGTCAGCTAGAACCTACACTTTCTAGCTACTAATGGTTGCCATATGATCAAATCTATTGTGTAACATCGCATGTCAGATCACACTTTTTCCGGTACCGCAACCCAAAAGAGGATTAGTAAATATCATTCTAGTGTACAGAGAATGCACTTTCCTAAATGATATAAAATATCAATCACTAATTGCTCACAACAAGAGGAACAACCCCATAATTAGCAGGAGTGCAGTTCACTCAAGCACCCCGAATAAGGAATTATACACTTTACCTAACCCCATGAAGTAGTTTCCTACACTCATTAATGCCTAGTTACATAGAAACACTCAATTCATTATATATTAAATATGCAATAACTCGTAGTTATGGCGAAGTTAAGAGGGAAGGAGAAGGACCGTCACTCTTTATCGGTCAAAATGCATAAAGTACGTTACAAAAAATACAAAATAGTAATGTGGAGCTAAATAATCTTAAGCTAGTACAAATTAGCTAATATTCTGTGTCTAGCGTAGAAAGGCTGTAGTCACAACTTAAGTTGACCGTTAATATTTTACTGTTAGGAATGAAGGTTCTTCTAGCATTGCATAGTTTATCTGTAATTCTTACGCAGCGTGGTGTTCCACGTCTGAGGGAAGTCTGTCTGGGCTAGGGAATACGACAGCAGAAACACACAGCAGGTGTCTCTTTTACTAACAAGGGGAGGCCGCCAATTGTGAAATTCAGATTCGATTCACACTGCGCATAATAAAAGCTCATGGCCAGAAGTGTAATGTGGCAAAGTACCAAGATGCACTTCTCAGCCGTTGTCGAGAAAAATCGACAGTTAAAAGAAACCGTTGTGGTGAAATTCTCTCTATGATTAATGACTTTCTACAGCGTCATGGTGCAGCGGTAAGCGCTCGGGTTCGTAATCCAAAGGTCGCTGGATCGAATCTCGCGCCATGCAACTTTTTTTTTTTTTTTAGTATTTGTTTTTTGTAATTCAAATATATATATATATATATATATATATATATATATATATATATATATATATATATATATTCCCGGCAATCAGTTGCAACAATTACGCATATAATAAGTTGTTGAAAGTCGTTTGTCGTGGAAAAACTGGCGACTTCGAACATCATTATGTTTTCCGTAAACAAAGTTGTATTTCACAAATGTTATTAATTGTCTTCATAACGTTAACCACGTATAGTTAACGGAAGACGTAGAAACGATATTCCGAAATGGTTCAAATGGCTCTGAGCACTATGGGACTCAACATCTTAGGTCATAAGTCCCCTAGAACTTAGAACTACTTAAACCTAACTAACCTAAGGACATCACACACACCCATGCCCGAGGCAGGATTCGAACCTGCGACCGTAGCAGTCCCGCGGTTCCGGACTGCAGCGCCAGAACCGCTAGACCACCGCGGCCAAACGATATTCCGAAACGAATACGTATAGCGTAAGTCAAACGTTCAAATTAGAATAGAGACCCCACGAACACAAATTTGCTGTGGCAGGTATGAAATATAAACTCCGTTACTCGCTCGTTACAATTGAAGAACAGACGTTGAATGTGCCGAAACGAGCCGCCGCATAACTAGCGTAGTTGCCTGCTAACTTCAAAAGAAGGTAGATGCGGTCCCTAGCGCAACTTATAACATCGTCGAAAATCAGTGCGGAAGGGATAGCTTTGGTACACCCTGTTAAACAAACGGAAAAATGGAGGCGGTACAATTGGAGAGCGATCCGCCTTCACCAACATGCATAAGCAATTCATATACACTCCTGGAAATTGAAATAAGAACACCGTGAATTCATTGTCCCAGGAAGGGGAAACTTTATTGACACATTCCTGGGGTCAGATACATCACATGATCACACTGACAGAACCACAGGCACATAGACACAGGCAACAGAGCATGCACAATGTCGGCACTAGTACAGTGTATATCCACCTTTCGCAGCAATGCAGGCTGCTATTCTCCCATGGAGACGATCGTAGAGATGCTGGATGTAGTCCTGTGGAACGGCTTGCCATGCCATTTCCACCTGGCGCCTCAGTTGGACCAGCGTTCGTGCTGGACGTGCAGACCGCGTGAGACGACGCTTCATCCAGTCCCAAACATGCTCAATGGGGGACAGATCCGGAGATCATGCTGGCCAGGGTAGTTGACTTACACCTTCTAGAGCACGTTGGGTGGCACGGGATACATGCAGACGTGCATTGTCCTGTTGGAACAGCAAGTTCCCTTGCCGGTCTAGGAATGGTAGAACGATGGGTTCGATGACGGTTTGGATGTACCGTGCACTATTCAGTGTCCCCTCGACGATCACCAGTGGTGTACGGCCAGTGTAGGAGATCGCTCCCCACACCATGATGGCGGGTGTTGGCCCTGTGTGCCTCGGTCGTATGCAGTCCTAATTGTGGCGCTCACCTGCACGGCGCCAAACACGCATACGACCATCATTGGCACCAAGGCAGAAGCGACTCTCATCGCTGAAGACGACACGTCTCCATTCGTCCCTCCATTCACGCCTGTCGCGACACCACTGGAGGCGGGCTGCACGATGTTGGGGCGTGAGCGGAAGACGACCTAACGGTGTGCGGGACCGTAGCCCAGCTTCATGGAGACGGTTGCGAATGGTCCTCGCCGATACCCCAGGAGCAACAGTGTCCCTAATTTGCTGGGAAGTGGCGGTGCGGTCCCCTACGGCACTGCGTAGGATCCTACGGTCTTGGCGTGCATCCGTGCGTCGCTGCGGTCCGGTCCCAGGTCGACGGGCACGTGCACCTTCCGCCGACCACTGGCGACAACATCGATGTACTGTGGAGACCTCACGCCCCACGTGTTGAGCAATTCGGCGGTACGTCCACCCGGCCTCCCGCATGCCCACTATACGCCCTCGCTCAAAGTCCGTCAACTGCACATACGGTTCACGTCCACGCTGTCGCGGCATGCTACCAGTGTTAAAGACTGCGATGGAGCTCCGTATGCCACGGCAAACTGGCTGACACTGACGGCGGCGGTGCACAAATGCTGCGCAGCTAGCGCCATTCGACGGCCAACACCGCGGTTCCTGGTGTGTCCGCTGTGCCGTGCGTGTGATCATTGCTTGTACAGCCCTCTCGCAGTGTCCGGAGCAAGTATGGTGGGTCTGACACACCGGTGTCAATGTGTTCTTTTTTCCATTTATATATATATATATATTTGAATTACAAAAAACTAATTATGAAAAGAAATTGCATGGCGCGAGATTCGATCCGGCGACCTTTGAATTACGAACCCGAGCGCTTACCGCTGCGCCACGACGCTGGAGAAAATTATTAATCGTAGAGAGTATTTCACCGCAACGGTTTCTTTTAACTGTCGATTTTCTCGACAACGGCTGAGAAGTGCATCTTGGTGCTTTGCCACATTACACCTCTGGCCATGAGCTTTTATTATGCGCAGTATGAATCGAATCTGAATTTCACAATTGGTGGCCTCCCCTTGTAAGAGTGGCATCTGGTAAGCCCCATGTCCGGAGCTGTGCTGTCCGTAACGGCATCTTGACGAACAGCAGATGGCCCGTTCCAGAGAGGGGTCCGACTGTAGAGTCGAAGTTCGGTCTGAACTGTCTGATGTCAGTTTCGTATAACTGCTTTAAAGCTTCAAAGCTCTTCCTATAAACTAGGCAAGAGACTGTGGAGGCTACTTGAGGACCGGCTTATTAGTAAGGAATATTGCAACGTTCGCTCAATAAGTTACGCGCGCGGATTTTGATAGCGGTGGGCAGAGCAGCTGTGGCGCAGTATGCGTCTTAACGGTAACTGACGCAAGTCTGCCTCAGCAAAGCACACACGCTGGGCTGGCCGGCGACACTATAGCGCTCAACTACGAGAAGAATATTCAAGACTGCCTAAATGTGGGAGAATGCTATATTCAGCCTAAAGGTATAAAAATGGCTCATGGTAACACGTGAGGAACATTTACGGAATTCACAAACACGATTGTGCATATACGTACGAGATCAATATTTCACGTAAATACACTACTGGTCATTAAAATTGCAGCACCACGAAGATGACGTGCTACAGACGCGAAATTTAACCGACAGGAAGAAGATGCTGTGATATGCAAATGATTAGCTTTTAGAGCATTCACACAAAGCTGGCGCCGGGGGCGACACCTACAACGTGCAGACATGAGAAAAGTTTGCAATCGATTTCTCACACACAAACAGCAGCTGACCGGCGTTGCCTGGTGAAACGTTGTTGTGATGCCTCGTGTATGGATTAGAAATGCGTACCGTCACGTTTCCGACTTTGGTAAACGTCGGATTGTAGCCTATCGCGATTGCGGTTTATCGTATCGCGACACTGCTACTCGCGTTGGTCGAGATCCAATGACTGTTAGCAGAATATGGAATCGGTGGGTTCAGGAGGGTAATACGAAACGCCGTGCTGGATCCCAACGGCCTCATATCACTAGCAGTCGAGATGACAGGCATCTAATCCGCATGATCGTCCAGCCACGTCTCGATCCCTGAGTCAACAGATGGGGACGTTTCTAAGACAACAACCATCTGCACGAACAGTTCGACGACGTTTGCAGCAGCATGGACTATCAGCTCGGAGACCATGGCTGCAGTTACCCTTGACGCTGCATCACGGACAGGAGTGCCTGCGATGGTGTGCTCAACGACGAACCTGGGTGCACGAATGGGAAAATGTCATTTTTTCGGATGAATCCAGGTTCCGTATTTGGCGACATCGCGGTGAACGCACATTGGAAGCATGTATTCGTCATCGCCATACTGGAGTATCACCCGGTGTGATGGTATGGGGTGCCATTGGTTACACGTCTCGGTCACCCCTTGTTCGCATTGACGGCACTTTGAACAGTGGACATTACATTTCACATGTGTTACGACCCGTGGCTCTACCCTTGATTCGATGCCTGCGAAACCCTACATTTCAGCAGGATAATGCACGACCGCATGTTGCAGGTCCTGTACGGGCCTTTCTGGATACAGAAAATATTCGACTGCAGCCCTGGCCAGCACATTCTCCAGACCTCTCACCAATTGAAAACGTCTGGTCAATGGTGGCCGAGCAACTGGCTCGTCACAATACGCCAGTCACTGCTCTTGATGAACTGTGGTGTTGTGTTGAAGCTGCATGGGCAGCTGTACCTGTACACGCCATCCAAGCTCTGTTTGACTCAAAGCCCAGGCGTATCAAGGTCGTTATTACGGCCAGTGGTCGTTGTTCTCGGTACTGATTTCTCAGGATCTATGCACCCAAACTATGTGAAAATGTAATCACATGTCAGTTCTAGTATAATATATTTGTCCAATGAATATCTGTCCGATTCCCGGCGGGGTCAGGGATTTTCTCTCTGCCTCGTGATGACCGGGTGTTGTGTGATGTCCTTAGGTTAGTTAGGTTTAAGTAGTTCTAAGTTCTAGGGGACTGATGACCATAGATGTTAAGTCCCATAGTGCTCAGAGCCATTTTTGAATATCTGTTTATCATCTGCATTTCTTCTTGGCGTAGCAACTTTAATGGCCAGTAATGTAGTAACTAATGGTGATTGCAGTATCAGAAGACTTAGAGAGAATCCTTCTGGATGTTCAGTGCATAATAAACTGATATTCGAATTGGATCGCTTTCAGTTACACCGCTTTCCTTTCAGAAACACACTTAAGTGCCAAAGAAACGGTATAGACATGTGTGTTCAAATACAGAGATGTATAAACAGGCAGAATACGGTGCTGCCGTCGGCAACGCCTATATAAGACAACAAGTGTCTGGCGCAGTTGTTAGATCGGTTACTGCTGCTACAGTGGGCAGGTTATCAAGATTTAAGTGGGTTTGAACGTGGTGTTATAGTTGGCGCACGAATATTGGACAAAGCATCTCCAAGGTAGCGACAAAATGGAGATTTTCCCGTACGACCATTTCGTGAGTAGACTGTGTATATCAGGAATCCGGTAAAACAACAAATCTCCGATATCGCTGTGGCCGAAAAAAGATCCTGCAAGAACGGGACCAACGACGACTGAAAAGAAACGTTCAGCATGACAGATGTGCAACCCTTCCACAAACTGCTGCATATTTCATGGCTGGGCCATCAAGTGTCAGCGTGCGAAGCATTCAACGAAACACCATCGATATGGGCTTTTGGAGTCGAAGGCCCACTCGTGTACCCTAGATGACTGCACGACACAGAGCTTCACAACTCGCCTGGGCACCTTAACACCGACATTGGACTGTTGATGACTCGAAACATGTTGCCTGGTCGGACGAGTGTAGTTTCAAATTGTATCGAGCAGATGGGCGTGTACGGGTATGGAGGCAACCTCATGAATCGATGGACCCTGCGTGTCAGCAGGGGACTGTTCAAGCTGATGGAGGCTCTGTAATGGTGTGGAGCGCGTGCAGTTGGAGTGAGATGGGACCTCTGATTCCTAGGAACACTCTTCTGAGTTTAAACACTTCTGCTGGCTACCAAACTCCCCAGACATGAACATAATTGAGCATATCTGCGATGCCTTGCAACATGCTGTTCGGAAGAGATCTCCACCCCCTCGTACTCTTACGGATTTATGTACAGCCCTGCAGGATTCATGATGTCAATTCCCTCCAGAACTTCTTCAGACATTAGCCGACTACAAGCCAAGTCGTGTTGCAGTATTTCTGCATACTCGCGGGAGCCCTACACGATATTAGTCAGGTGTATCAATTTATTTGGCTCTTCGATGTATATAAATACTCTGTCAGACCTCATACAAATGTAAAGACATACAGGGTTCAAATGTGATCATAAATGTTATCTAAGAAATTCGTTTAGTGTCATTATTTCCATGAAGTCTAGCAGTTCGCTCCTCTTCCGAGGTAACAGGCTAGTAGCGGAAATGCATATTCTAGCAGCACCTTGCTGACCGCTAATTAATCTTGGTCTGGATGGCAGATAAAGCATTCAAAGCCTGCATGGTGGCTGAGTGCTTGTAGTTGAAGAAGAGTTGACTAAATTGCCATTGTGGCAACGAAAGTATAGGGAGCAACATCTTATGTAATGATAAGTGTGGCCAAAATCAATTCACATTCCCTGAACAAATTGTGGGGACAATTCTACATTTTGCAAAGATTTTTTTTTCTCAGGACATTAATGTCCTTATGCAAGTTCCCCTTAGAGATTTGTATCAGAGGTGGAAAAGATTAGAATCAATGGAACAATCAAGCAGTTATGTATAAAGGGATCGATTACTTCACTTCATTATCAGCAAAAAATAAATAATGGCACTAACAAGGGAACCTCCCCATCGCACCCCCATCAGATTTAGTTATAAGTTGGCACAGTGGATAGGCCTTGTAAAACTGAACACAGATCAATCGAGAAAACAGGAAGAAGTTGTGTGGAACTATGAAAAAAATAGCAAAATATACAAACTGAGTAGTCCATGTGCAAGATAGGCAACATCAAGGATAACATGCAGTCAGGAGCGTCGTGGTCCCGTGGTTAGCGTGAGCAGTTGCGAAACAAGAGGTCCTTGGTTCAAGTCTTCCCTCGTGTGAAGAATTTTTTTTTTTATTTTCAGTCAATTATTATCTGTCCGTCCGATGCGAGGTAACTCCGCCGTAGCATGAGGATGCTACACCTAAACAAACATCGAAACACACGACGTCAGTCGACAACAGCGCACGGAAGAGAGAGTATTCCTGTTAATGAGGCTCCCTGGCTGGCAGTTGACTGTTCGCTACTTTGGACGGGAGTGCATTAAATACGTGAGATGTATTCCGTGGGCAATATAAATCCAGCAAATATAGCTCGTGACTTCAATAACAAGGTCAATGAATATTTTCCGGACTGTAAGTTTGCGGTGCGGTCGCAAAACATAGACACTAAACCTATTACAGTGAACAGAGACGTCAATGAACGAACGGACAGATCATAACTTTGCGAAAATAAAGGAAGAAAAATTTTCACACGAGGGAAGACTTGAACCAAGGACCTCTCGCTCAGTTGCTCACGCCAACCACGGGACCACAGCGCTCCTACACTTATATTACCCATGATGTTGCTTATCTTGAACATGGACTACTCAGTTTGTATATTTTGCTTATTTTTTTCATAGTTCCATACAACTTCTTCCTGTTTTCTCGAATGATCTGTGTTCAGTTTTTCAAGGCCTATCCACTGTGCCGACTTATAACTAAATCTGAGGGGGGGTTCGATGGGGAGGTTCCCTTGTAAGTAAATTTTTGGGAGCAGGAAAGCACCAGAGTCACAGTCAGCACTGAACAAACCAGAAACAGTGGATAAAGAGATTTATTATTTAACAGGGAGGAAGTAGCACCGAATATTATGCTAACATTTGCAGGTAACCAGAAAAACACCAGTGTTGCATCATCACAAATATCAGCAGAATCGAAAACTGTCTTTTCCCAATTGGGTCAATACTGGAAAGATCGAACACAACGTGAGCTGATAGCGCCCCCCAGGAGGCTCACAACTCCTTTGTGCTCTCCTGCTTGGCTACCATGGGCCCCCAGCCTTTGTAGCATTATTTCCTTTCTGCTCTGAGGCCTTACATTTGGGACTCGAGTTTACAATTCTGGTGTTTTCTACAACTTTTCAGTAAATAAGTATATGGTCCCCATTGTTAGGTTTGAGCCGCCACCAGTTTTCAAAATCCTCCAGAAGTGCAGTTTGGGCAGGGAAGGTCGCCCAATGCAATGTATGTTCCACCATTGAGCCTTTCCATCTTTTTGCATCCTTCCCTTTAATAAGGTAGTACACCCAAAACCCAGCACAGTAGCCATCCCATTTTGAGGGTGTGGGGGTGGGGGATGGGGGGGTGCGTCAAGTATCTGCATAGTGGTAGCCACCTGACCAGGCAGGTATCACATTCGTGGTGTCCAACGTTCGAGCTGAAAACTCTCCATCTATGCCAACGAGTATCTGCCCATTGTGATTGGGGCACAAGGACTTGGAGCTACAGATTACTGGCCAGGCAGCCATTGCTAGGGCTGGGTGGCACCCACGGGAGAGCCCTCATTCGGAGTGGGTGGTGCCATGGATGATGAGCTGCAAATGAACCAAATGAAGATATCTTCTGCTGGTGGCCATACCGCCCCAGCAGTGTCTATGGAAGAAAATTCCTAGTTTAATGCAGAGAAATATGGCCCTAAAATGTTCCTTTCTCTGGCTATACCATGAGAGTAATGTAAGGCTAAGTGACACACAGGGAAACACTTCCCCCAACACTTTGGTTGCACAAGGACTGATGGGGGATTCCTTCTTGTCCACAGAGCCCTTATTATTTGTGGAGAGCATAGAAGACAAGTTTGGGAACGTGGCAACCATCTCTAAAATAAAAAATGAATCAATTTTGATCAAAACAGCATCCTCCGCCCAACCATGGGTGCTGCTCTCTTGTAACAAGGTGGGTGACATACCAATGACTGACACTCTCCATAATAGTCTAAATATGATTCAGGGAATCATTTTCCGCCTAGGCCTGCTCTTTTAATCTGATGATATGCTATGCACAAACTTGGAGCGACGAGGTGTACTCTTTATGTCATGTCCATAGGGGTCCAAAGAACAATAGGGTTACTACTGAAGCCTCTATCTTGGCCTCTGAGGTCTATTCATTGCCTGAAAAGGTCGAGGTGACGGTGTACCAATGAGATGTGAAATCTTGTGTTGCCCATTGCCCTCCCCCCCCCCCCCCCTCATGTGGCGATTCAAGTGTTTGAAATTTGGGCATATCTCATCATGTTGCAACACAAGGTCCATCTGTGGAGATTGTGGACAACAACTGCAGGCGAACACTTCTTGTGCTCCTCTCTCTATTTGTATCGACTGTAGAAAGGACCATTCTCCCTGCTCACAAGATTGCACCGTTTTCCAGAGAGAGACAAGAAAATACAAGAATGTAAGACTCTGGACAAACTAACTTATCAAGAGCTCAAGAAGAAATATCAGTGGTTGCATCTAGCAAGTATGAAAGTGTCATATGTTACAGCTATGATGACTTCACCCCCTTTGGTGATGGTACTCCCCTATTACACCTCATACAGTGGGCCTTAATGGTTTCTTGAGCATGCCTGCCCCCCCCCCCCCCCCCCCACGATGACTTGGGGCTCTCCTCTTGCTGCTTCCCCCACACCTACTTTGGGATCATTGGCTTCCCCTTACTGAGGACATTAGTCCTCAGATCTCAAATGGAGACAAATCACTTTTGTTCAGCTGCTCTAGCAAGGAAGGAGTCCCTCAGGACACTTTCTCCCAAGGTTTCATCTACACCTACATAGATACTCCGCAAGGTGCGTGGCGGAGGATACCCTCTACCACTACTTGTCCTTTCTCCTTCTGTTCCATTCGCAAATAGAGCAAGGGAATAACGTCTGTCTGTATGCCTCCATATGAGCCCTAATTTCTCTTATCTTTATGCAGGATTTATGTTGATTGGAGTAGAATCGTTCAGCAGTCAGCTTCAAGTGACAGTTCTCTAATTTTTTTCAATAGTGTTTACCGAAAAGAACGCCGCCTTCCCATCAGGGATCCCCATTTGAGTTTATGAAGCCTCTCCGTAATGCTCAAGTTTTTCACAAACCTACTGGTAACAAATCTAGCAGCCCTCCTCTGAAATGCTCCAATGTCTTCCTTCAATCTGACCTGGTACAGATCCCAAACACTCGAATATTACTCAAAAATAAATCGCGCCACCGTCCTATATGCGGTCTACTTTACACGTGAACCACTCTTCGTTGGCCAGGGTGGCCGAGCGGTTCTAGGCGCTACAGTCTGGAACCGCGCGACCACTGCGGTCGCAGGTTCGAATCCTGCCTCGGGTATGGATGTGTGTGATGTCCTTAGGTTAGTTAGGTTTAAGTAGTTCTAAGTTCTAGGTGACTGATAACCTCAGAAGTTAAGTCCCATAGTGCTCAGAACCATTAGAACCACTCTTTCCTAAAATTCTCCCACTAAACCTAAATCCACCATTTCTCTTCCCTACCACAGCTTTCACATGCTCTTTCCATCTCATATCGCTTTGCAAGGTTACGCCCAGTTATTTAAACGACTTCACTTTGTCAAACTGGACACTAGTAGTACTGTATCCGAACGTTACAGGTTTGTTCTTGCGACTCATCTGCATTAACTTACATTTTTCCACATTTAGCAGCCATTCATCACACCAACTGGAAATTTTGTCGAAGTCGTCTTGTATCTTCCTACAGTCACTCAACTTCGACACCTTATCGTACTTCATGGCATCATGAGCAAAAAACTGCAGACTGCTGCCCACCCTGTCCACCAAATCATTTATGTTTATAGAGAACAGAGCTGTTGGCAGTCTACAATCAGACACCAACCAGTGGCTGAAGGAGCCACAGGCCGCCACTGGTCGCAGGGCTCCTCAGTCATCATCACTACCTCAAACTGATTCAGGAAAGCCCTCATAATCATCCAAATTCTCCAAGGGGAGGAAGATAAGAAGTAGTTCTCCCAGAGGAAGGAGTTCCAGTGACCCCCACGCCACCACATTCTGCCTATTCTACTCCTGTGGCAGAGACGGAGATTCTTGTAGCCCCTGAGGCTCCAGGTGGCACAACGCAATGGAACCCAGAACCTATGTGTGTTGATGCCATAACCCCTCAACTAGTGGCAGTAGGTGACCGTAACGCATATAGCGCATAACCTGCCTCCCTGGTCCCTTCATGGCTTCACAGTACATCGAAAACTTTATGATGCAGCGGAGTTGTATTGGTTTTTTCCATCACCTAGCTGATCTATGACATCTTTTAAGCAGTTCCCCTTTCTTCTACATTGCCCTCCAGAAGACTTGGTTTCCAGCAATGTGGACTTTGGCCTTTTGTGAATACTAGGGATATTATGAGAATCGTGTTACTTATGACAGGGTATTGGGTTGAGGTAACATATATGTTCTGGACACTCTATATAGTGAACTTGTGCCTCTTAATACACCTTTGGAGACTATGGCTGTTCAGGTAAGGGCATTTCAGGATATTACTATCCTGCCTTCCATGTACTGAAACAGCAGGTGCAGCGAAAGCAATTAGCTTTTCCTACGTGCCACGTCGAGCCATATAAAGCTCCATTCAGCGAGTGGGAATTCGTCAGTGTCCTAGCCCACTGCCCTCATACAGCCCCAGAGTCAGACTGCATCCCAACCAAATTGTCAAGCACCTATCGGTGGATTGTCAACGTCTTATCCTTGCCATCTTTAACCACATCAGAAGCGAGGACGAATTCCCATAGCAGTAGCGAGAAAGCATCATTGTCCCAGTACTGAAATCGGGTAAGCACCCTTTGGAGATGGACAGTTATCGTCCAATTAGTCTCAAGAATGTTTTCTGTAAGTTACTGGAATGCATGGTGAGCCAGCGGCTGTGTTGACTCCGTGAGTCTTGGGATCTTCTGGCTCCATCCCAGAGTGGATTTCGCCAAGGCCATTTAATTTCTGATAATCTTGTTTACCTGGAGTCTGCAAACCAAACAGCTTTTGCCTGACTTCAACACCTTATAGCTGCCTTCTTCGACCTATAAAAGTTCTATGACACAACGTGGCACCACCACATCCTCATACCTTATACGAGTGGGGTCCCATGGTGCGCTCCTGGCTTTTATCCAGAACTTCTTGTCGCACCATACTTTCTAAATTCGAGTCTGTACGTCCCACAGTACCCACCATATCAAAGGGAATGGGGTCCTGCAGAGCTCTGTGCTCAATGTCCTTCTCTTCTAGTAACCTTCAATGGTCTAGCAGCAGTTTTGAGGTCTGCAGTAACACCCCCCTTGTATGCTGACGACTTTTGCTCTACTATTGCTCCTGTAGTGTGGTTGTCCAAGGTGCCATACGAAAGGTGCAGGCATGTGCCCTCACCCATGGCTCTCGGTCTTCAGCCGCCAATACTCACATCATACACTTCTGTCGACGTTGTACCGTTCACCCATACCCAGAACTTTATGTTGACGAACAGCTACTCAGTGTAGTTGAAACTTATCGCTTGTTAGGACTGGTCTTTCATGCTTGGTTGACGTGGTTTCTTCATATTCGGCAGCTCAAGCGAAAGTGCTGGCAACTCCTTAATACACTTCGCTGCCTGTGTAACACTAGCTAGGGTGCAGATTGCACTACCCTTCTGCAGTTTTACAAAGCCCCCTCTATTGTGGATCAGGCTCCAACAACAGCTTCTCAGTATGCTATACATGTTCACAACTCCCCTAAGCAGCCGACCTTGTTGTGTCCGACTTCTTGGACACTGAGGTGGCTAGTAGTACTACAGTTAATCAGAACACTGTGAATAAGTAATACTTTTTTAAATGCAACAAAACTGATCTTTGTTCGTCAGACATGGCTGTAGCTGTGAAACTGCACACATACTCTTGTGGTTCAGAAGACACTAAATGAGCCACAGATATTGAATGGCAAATTGACACACATTCAGAGTGGCTTCATTACTGTCAATAGAAAACAGAAGTTCATAGGAACTTGTTGACACAGTTCTGATTGTGTTGGCGCATAGGTACAGTTCACAGGAGATGGAAGTCTCTTCACTCCCCTAAGGTTGACATGGACTGTATCATAGTGAGTAGGAAGCACAATGATGCTACTCTGATAGGAACTTCCTGGAAGTGGGCAGGATCCAACCTCAAACAGAGCTTCCCTCCTGGCCTCTGGTGAAGCTATTTCAGGGCAGAGGCACGGCAGTGGAGCCTTGGAACTATGGGAGTCACACCTGCTTCCTAGTATCTCATTGGAACCTTATGATGAAGCTTTGTTATGTAGTATCTCTTCAGTGGTCGATATTTCTTGCACTGCTCTTGAAACTCGACGACACTGGAGAACCACTGTCTCCTCTTCCCAAACACTGAAATCCATCTCCTGCAATGGCGGTCCAGATCAGAGATTACGATCGCAATCTGCATCCAGTCCCTCCTCTCTGAGCTCCAATTGTTTCCAATACCAACTCTTCCCTGGGCCCATGCACATACATCTCCATGATGCATTGCTCAGTTCACCTTGAGGTCCTCTGCCACCAATTTTTCTGCATTCTTGGCACATCCTAGGGTTCAGAAGTAGTCGAGAGTCGAGACTGATGGCTTGATGGTTGCTGGTCACATAGACTTTGCTTATATTCACCCAGGACATACTGAACTGCCCTCCTTGCACAGATGGCTGTAGTGTCTTTGCTACAGAGTTGGTAGCCATCTCTTGTGCTCTTGAGCATATCCATTCCTGCACTGGTTAGTCCTTTCAGGTGGCTCCTTGAGCAGTTTTTAAGCTCTCAACCAGTGTTGCCCTCATCATCCCTTGGTCATAGCTATTGAGAATTTCCTGTATATCCTTGAACAATGCGGATGGTCAGTGACCTTCGTCTGGATCCTGTGCCACATTAGGAACCTGGGGAATGAATTCACATATGGCCTGGCCAAACTGGCTACCAGTAAGCCAATTCTTGAGATTGGTTTTCTGGAAATAGACCTCCAATCGGTATTATGCCATCAACTTTTAGTGATCTGGAATAGGGACTGGTTCACTCTGACTTCACCAAACAAGCTATGGGCGATAAAGGAGACTGTGAATTTGTGGAGATCCTCCATGCAGATTCTCACAGGAACTCTACCGTCCTTTTACAGCTCCAATTTCCACCATCGCAAGGACCCACCCCACTGCCGCTTTGGTTCCTTTTTGATGATGTTCCACATTTTGCTGGATTGTCACAACCTAGCCACCCTGCAGCAGACTCTTAATCCCTCTGACTCGCTACCCCTGGTGTTAGGAGAGGATGCCTCAGTGGATGACTTAGTTTTACATTTCTCCGTGAAGGGGGGCTTTTAGTACTCTCTTTTTGGGTGGGCCACATAACCTTACCAGCCGAATGGGGGGTTGGCGGAACAGAGCACATTGGGGCTGTCTGGGATTGGTGATCCACCCCAGTCCTCACCCTACCTGCTCTTTTACTCTTCTTCCCCCTCTCGCGTGGTCTGTTCGAGTTGTTGGTCTTTTGTCTATCTGTGCTTCTCTTTCCCTGTCCATATTGCTAGTCTTTTCTATGCAGTTTCTGAGTGGGGTACCTCTGGTAAGTGGTGGTGGTGGTGGTGGTGGTGGTGGTGGTGTGGAGGGTGGGGATTGGGGACGTGTGTCCCCTCTTTGTATTTTGCTTTTGGAGGCTTCTGGTTGCTCCATAGATGAGGCACCTGACGTGCCTTTCTTCCTACATCTCCCTTTCTCCTTTTTTGTCACTCACCAAGCCTTTGTTGACCTTTGATAACCCTTGGGGTTTTCTTCCCCTGGGTTTTGTGCAGTGGCCATCTCTGATGTACAGTCTATAGACCTGTCTGTTCGAGGAAAAAGGGACAGATGACCTAGTAGTTTCGTCCCTCTAATCATCAAACCAACCAAGCAACCAGCTGATAGCATTACGCAAAAATTCTTCCCGAGCTCATTGCGTGAGGTGTGCAGGGGGTGATACAAACCAAGGCACGCATTATCTGATGTGCTCTAGCTGGCCGAGTCCGTGGGCAGGAATCATTCCATAATGGCTGCAGTCAGCCGAGTCTGTTCCATATGGTACGAACTGTCAGCCTGACTGGTGTAACAGCGCTGTGTCATTTCAGTAATGTAATAGAAATTTAATTACTCGTAACTCCGCTCTCAGTTCATGGGGAGTGACATCAAAAGATTTCACAGGATATGTCACAAACGTTCTTATTAGGAATTGTATTTTCCAGTCTTATCTTCATTCAATATGGTGCCTCTCAAAATCAGTGAAACCAGAATTTACCTTACTTGGTTCCCTAGTTTACAAAAAAACTGTCCATAAAATCGTTACTTAGTGTCTGTGTGGTAACCTGACCAACACTACATTGTCGCATAGAACAAGAAGAACTTTTTAGCCGAGATTTGCTATAAAAAACTTTATTGTTGATAATTGCGGTAATGTAATAGAAATATTTGGTAAAAGTAAGTCACCATTTTCAGATCTGTAATAAATTTAGAAGAAATTCTACAAACCGTTACACAAATAATGCAACATTAACCCATGGAAGAATCTAACGACAACGTAACTTCATAAAGGTTATTACAAACATCTTGTGCCAGCTACACACAAAATCTGTCTAGTGAATTTCCAGGTACATGAAACATTAAATAAGCGCTATGTCAGCAAAAAAATGGTTCAAATGGTTCTGAGCACTATGCGACTTAACTTCTTAGGTCATCAGTCGCCTAGAACTTAGAACTAATTAAACCTAACTAACGTAAGGACATCACACACATCCATGCCCGAGGCAGGATTCGAACCTGCGACCGTAGCAGTCACCTGGTTCCAGACTGCAGCGCCTAGAACCGCACGGCCACTCCGGCCGGCGACATGTCAGAATGTCAAAATTAAAATTACTATGTACATCATAATTCGTCTAAACATCGTTCCCAAAATATTACATTCGTTCCCAAAAGATAACACGTCGTGCCTATCAGGGGGCCACAAGACTAACTGTCAATAGCCAATACATGAGACGAACTGACCACAAGCACAACAGGTGTCACTGCAGTACATATATTCTATCAGAAAAAGTCAAGTACGTATTTTAAAAGCAACTATTATTCCAAATATACACATATTAAAAAATTTGAAATGTTTATAAAATATTTTTGATGATTTCTTCGTAACAGAATACTGCTAAGAAACCCTGTACACCATATTTACGATACTTGCGTTATGTCATTACAAAACTGCAGGTACCTTTTATGACAGTATCGCTAAGTATTCGACAAACGTAGTTCTAAAAAAAATAATAAGGAACAAAAAATAGACTATAAGTTACAAAATTTTTGGTAACTTATTAATACAGCGCTGTTCAACCCAATATCTGAAAGTAGCTCAACCAATCTGAAGATTATACCATTATAGTGCAACGCATCATATTTAGTGCACAAAAAAATGAGGTGATGTTATAGCCTATATAGCTGCATTGTGTACCTGAACAGCCGGCCAGCCGGGAAACCGCCGGTCGTCGGAGGCCCAGCTAAGCCGCAACTTTGTCGCAGCATGACCACTTCTGCCGCTGGCCGCCGCTCACTCATCAGCGGCTGGGATGTATAAGTAGCTCCATCCCTGACATACATCTACATTTATACTCCGCAAGCCACCCTACGGTGTGTGGCGGAGGGCACTTTACGTGCCACTGTCATTACCTCCCTTTCCTGTTCCAGTCGCGTATGGTTCGCGGGAAGAACGACAGCCGGAAAGCCTCCGTGCGCGCTCGAATCTGTCTAATTTTACATTCGTGATCTCCTCGGGAGGTACAAGTAGGGGGAAACAATATATTCGATACCTCATCCAGAAAAGCATCCACTCGAAACCTGGACAGCAAGCTACACCGCGATGCAGAGCGCCTCTCTTGCAGATTCTGCCACCTGAGTTTGCTAAACATCTCCGTAACGCTATCACGCTTACCAAATAACCCTGTGACGAAACGCGCCGCTCTTCTTTGGATCTTCTCTATCTCCTCCGTCAACCCGACCTGGTACGGATCCCACACTGATGAGCAATATTCAAGTATAGGTCGAACGAGTGTTTTGTAAGCCACCTCCTTTGTTGATGGACCACATTTTCTAAGGACTCTCCCAATGAATCTCAACCTGGTACCCGCCTTACCAATAATTAATTTTATATGATCATTCCACTTCAAATCGTTCCGTACGCATACTCCCAGATATTTTACAGAAGTAACTGCTGCCAGTGTTCGTTCCGCTATCATATAATCACACAATAAAGCATCCTTCTTTCTATGTATTCGCAATACATTACATTTCTCTCTGTTAAGGGTCAGTTGCCACTCCCTGCACCAAGTGCCTATGCGCTGCAGATCTTCCTGCATTTCGCTGCAATTTTCTAATGCTGCAACTTCTCTGTATACTACAGCATCATCCGTGAAAAGCCGCATGGAACTTCAGACACTATCTACTAGGTCATTTATATATATTGTGAAAAGCAATGGTCTCATAACACTCCCCTGTGGCACGCCAGAGGTTACTTTAACGTCTGTAAACGTCTCTCCATTGAGAACAACATGCTGTGTTCTGTTTGCTAAAAACTCTTCAATCCAGCCACACAGCTGGTCTGATATTCCGTAGGCTCTTACTTTATCAGGCGACAGTGCGGAACTGTATCGAACGCCTTCCGGAAGCCAAGGAAAATGGCACCTACCTGGGAGCCTGTGTCTAATATTTTCTGGGTCTCATGAACAAATAAAGCGAGTTGGGTATCACACGATTGCTGTTTCCGGAATCCATGTTGATTCCTACAGAGTAGATTCTGGGTTTCCAGAAATGACATGATACGCGAGCAAAAAACATGTTTTCGGCTCAGTTTAAGAAATCCAAGGTGGGTATGTTCTTTTGTCAATAGACCTCGAATTTCTCACCCGAAATGTAGATCCCTTCCGTTTATAAGAGTTATTTTTGAAGACAGAAGAAACTGGACCATACTCGCGTTTTCTCATCGCTAAAGTACCGTTAGTTGTTGTGAAAAACCTGTACAACACTGAGATATAGATTCTATTTCCTCTAAATATTCTCTCATCAGGTAGAAAAATATCTTTTGTTACCTGCCACGTCCTGCATCACAGGACTAGAATATTAAACTCATTTTTCGCTCACGATGGAATACTAAGAGCATGCCCTACCTGTGTCACAGGATGCCTCCTGACTTTCTATCTCTCTCTTAAAGTAACCAAATGCGTCCCCACATACGGAGCGTCTTAAAGGTAATGACACCGAGAAGTCGTAAACATCAGGTGTATACAGCATATCACTTTATAAATTCGATAGTACATCTGATTTTATTGTGATGATCATCTCACCCTGTGTAGGTTCCGTTAAAAGATCTCACCGCAACGACAAAACCCCTGGTTAGCACCTCCTCACTTTCCAATTCTCTCTTTAAGTAAACAAATGTCTCGTCAAATATGAAGTTTCTCACGGTAGAAGAACAGAGACGTTGTAAATATCAGGTTCATATTACGTGTCACTTCATAAATTTAGTAATATAGGTGATTTTATTACGATGTAGGTTCTGCTAAAACATCTCGCCACAACGAGAAAACACCTGATTATCGCTCCAACTCTTGAATCATATCCGTGGTACCCGCACCATCGTATCCACCAGCCATGCAGCACGTCAATGATATCAAATTGATAGGCTAATTATAAATTTGGTCACTAGGGTCCATTTGCATGGTGTGTAACATTTAGTTCCTATAGTTGGATTACACTCGCCAGGTAACAATTACAGATGCTTCCATGACGTCTCTGGTGGCTTCCCACACTTTAGGTAAACATTTCCTCTGATACCAAAATGGGTGGCAAACGTCGTTAGATACCTGAAGACATCCAATGCTATTTGCGTTGTCTCTCGGTCATGCTGGTGGAAGTAAGATTAAATTAGATTAGATTAGATTAATACTAGTTCCATGGATCATGAATACGATATCTCGTAATGATGTGGAAAGAGTCAAATTTTCAAATACATGATATAATTAAATTAATTTAACAACATAATTAAGTTAATATAACAACTTAGAATTCTGATGTACTGCTCGCGAACTAATAGTGCTTTATCCTGTCGGTCTATGGGACAGTAGGATCTTTCACTCGCTTCTCCAACCCTGGACTACATGTGAACAGCTGTCACTGGGACGCGAACGTCCGTCCCCCATCAGGGCTGTACCGCTCGCCGTGTCGGGCGGCTGTTAATGATTGCATACTCGCAAAAGTTATCCTATCCTTCCCAGAAGGACTGGGCGCTTAACTGTCGCTGGGGCAAATACTGGAATGTTGAACAATGTGCTTCTCCTCATCCCTCCTGCAAGCCCACACGTTTTGAGATGTGTTTCTGAAATATCCTGGAAAGGCTGATACACTGAACAATAACGAAATACCATTATACTGACCGCCACATCCCAAACGTGTACGAATCTGCAGACCTAGGCCTCCCTCAGAATTCAGGCCTATAGAAGCGTTCCTATGGCCTCCGCCACTTTAGTAGGAAGATGATTCGAGAACTCGAATGGGAATCCCTGGACGGAAGACGATGTTCTTTTCGGGGAGCACTATTGAGAAATGGCATTTATTTGAAGCTGACCACAGAAGGATTCTACTGCTGCGAACGTTCATTTCGCATAATGACCACGTATATGAGATATGAGAAACTAGCACTCATAGGGAGACATATAGGTAGTCTTCTTCCCTCGCTGTTTTAGCGAGTGGAATAGGAAAGGGAATGACTAGTAGTGGTACAGGCTACCCTCCGCCACACACCGTACGATGGCTTGCAAAGGAAGCATACAGATGAAAATTTAGTCTACCTATTACCATGTCAGTCCACGCATTTGTAGGCTCACAGAATGCAAGGAAGAACGTCGTCTCTTTATATTTATGGACAGAACTTCTGCTGCTGATTATATAAAGGACAGAACTTCTGCTGCTGATTGTATCTCTGTAGAAACATTCGTATTAGCCTCTAATTTTCTCAATGCAGTCACTTCGCGAGATGTATGTGAGACTCTCAATGCAGTCACTTCGCGAGATGTATGTGAGACGTTGTACATGTTCGCCCACAATACTTAGAAGAAATAGTGTAGAATTCACCTCTGAACTCCCCTTTCGTCACAGTATCGCTTACGTTCCATATTCTCACGAATCTTCCAGTCTTCGATATATAGCATTTGAATTCACCTCAGTTTGAAGATTAATACATGCCCCCCCCCCCCCCCCCCCCAGCCCAGCCCATTTATAGACCCCCGCTAATTCTCTCGAAATCCTATCACGTTCCGACAGCACTGTTCTGTTAGTTAGAAAGCTGACAGAGCAATCACAACGACAAGTACAGCATACTAACGTACAGGAGGAAATTTATAATCATGCACAGTATACGTGGGCTGCACAAATAAATTCAGAAGCATAAGACCTGCAGTTCATCGATATCGAATGATTGACTATAAATATTCCTCCAATAGATGATCTGATCTCCTTTGTCGTATTCCTGTGATTACCACACTGGAAATACGACAGTGTAATGGTGCGAGAGTCTTTGTTGACAGCACAGTGTCTCTCTCCTCGTCATTTTTGTAACACACAACTGAATAAAACTACGAACTATAAAAACTTCACTAACGTCACCTGACAGAGAGCTCAATAAGATTTTTCTGCGACTCTCTCTTCCGATACATCAGGAATCAAATACCGTATGGGTGTTGGCATCTCGCATATGTGGTGATCCCATTACATATACATGTACTGGTCTACTGGAGCAGGCAACCAGTGATCGAAGTCGCTTCCACGGACCTGTGTAGAGTTTTGTTGCCTCCACTGGAGGAAGACCATATCAGCTATCAAATGTATGCAATCCTATGACCAATACACTGACTTTTCAGATCAGTAGTGTTATGCTTTCTGGTAGAAATGCTGTCTGCAATTTGGAATCATGTCTCTCCATTCAACCACACAGTTACATTGGATCCTATGGGGATGTCTTTTAATGATTACAGCCACAGGTAAATCATATTCATGGCACTCTCATATCTCAAAACAGTCACCTATTTTCGAACCTGTCTGCTAAGGAACCCATACAGCGAAACTCCAATGTGGCTTTAGACAGTCCCTCTGCACCTTGTAACTGTTCTTCAGTCTCTGCCCCCACACTCCCTGCAAATTTGTACATGTGATCATTCCAATTTAAGTCGGAACTGAAGTCAGAGAGAGCTGCATCCACCATCTTCTCCATCCCATAGAGAAACAAGAAAGTTAATGCGACAGGACAGTGTTTTGACCACTCAGTGGAAGTGGGAACATGTCACAGCTCTACCAGATGTGTTTTTTTTTTTTTTTTTTTTTTTTTGTGGTTTTAGGACGCACAACTTCAATGGTCATTAGCGCCCTGACTACGTTAAGAATGCACCGCGAGGCACAAGTTTAAAACAACAACTAAAAGGGAAAACACGATAAAAGACAGACTGACAGGCATAGGATTAAAAAACAGCATCATCAAATGTCCTTAGAGAGGTTTGTCAAATTGATAAAACGAAGAACACGAGCAGCTGCTCGTGGGTCATCCGCTAAAATGGCATCTAGAGTACATGGCAGGTTAAGATCTAGACGCAGTGTGTTAAAATCCGGACAGGACATTAAAATGTGGCGGACCGTCAGCAATTGCCCACATGGGCAGAACGGCGCCGGCGCAGCCGTCAGCAGATGGCGATGGCTGAACCGGCAGTGTCCAATACATAACCGGGCCAAAACGACCTCCTCCCGCCGAGAAGGGCGGGAGGAGGACGTCCAAGCCGCGGGAAGAGGTTTCAAGGCCCGAAGCTTGTTGTCTGTAAGTGCAGCCCAATCGGCATGCCACAGCGAGAAAATGCGCCGACTAATAACCCTGCTACAATCTGATGAAGGGACACAACAAGAAGCTGTCCGAGGCTGGAGGACCGCAGCCTTGGCCGCGGCATCTGCAGCTTCGTTCCCAGGGATACCGACATGGCCAGGGACCCACATAAAGCTAACCGGAGAACCGACGTCCACCAGCTGCCGAAGAGAGCGTTGGATCCGGTGCACGAAAGGGTGAACCGGATACGGATCACTGAGGCTCTGGATGGCGCTCAGGGAATCGGAGCAGATGACATAAGCAGAATGTCGGTGGCGGTAGATGTAAAGAACAGCCTGGTAGAGGGCAAAGAGCTCAGCTGTGAAGACCGAACAATGGCCATGGAGCCGGTATTTGAAACTTTGTGTCCCGACAATAAAGGAACACCCGACCCCGTCATTGGTCTTTGAGCCATCTGTATAAATGAAGGTCATATTGATGAACTTCGAACGAAGTTCCACAAAACGGGAGTGGTAGACCGAACCCGGGGTAACCTCTTTTGGGAGCGAGCTGAGGTCAAGGTGAACGCAGACCTGAGCCTAGAGCCAAGGTGGCGTGTGGCTCTCGCCCACTCGAAAGGTTGCAGGGAGTGAAAAATTAAGGTGTTGAAGGAGGCGACGAAAGCGAACTCCAGGGGGTAGCAGGGCAGAGACATACAACCCGTATTGACGGTCGAGAGAGTCGTCAAAAAAGGAACGATAAGACGGGTGGTCGGGCATTGACAGTAGCCGACAGGCATACCGACAAAGCAGTACATCGCGCCGGTAGGTGAGTGGCAATTCGCCAGCGTCAGCATGAAGACTGTCTACGGGACTAGTATAAAACGCTCCGATCGCAAGTCGTAAACCCCGATGTTGTATGGAGTTGAGGCGGCGTAAGATGGATGGCCGTGCAGAGGAGTATACGAAGCTCCCATAATCCAGCTTGGAGCGGACGATCGACCGATATAGACGGAGAAGGACGGTTCGATCCGCTCCCCACGACATACCACTGAGAACACGGAGGACGTTTAAAGAACGGGTACAACGGGCAGCCAAATATGACACATGTGGAGACCAGCTAAGTTTCCTGTCAAATGTAAGACCTAAAAGTTTGGTTGTCTCCACGATTGGGAGAGCAACGGGACCGAGTCGTAAGGACGGTGGGAGAAACTCTTTGTAGCGCCAGAAGTTAATACAGACCGTCTTCTCGGCAGAAAAACGGAAGCCATTGGCGACACTCCAGGAGTAAAGACGGTCAAGAGAACGCTGAAGACAGCGCTCCAGGACACGTGTACAATGCGCGCTGCAATAGATGGTAAAATCGTCCACGAAAAGGGAGCCTGATACATCAGCTGGGAGGCAATCCATTATTGGATTGATCGCGATGGCGAAGAGAGCGACGCTCAAAACTGAGCCCTGTGGCACCCCATTCTCCTGGCGAAAGGTGTCTGACAGGACAGAACCCACACGTACCCTGAACTGTCGATCCATTAAAAAGGAACGAATAAAAAGAGGGAGGCGACCGCGAAGGCCCCATGTATGCATGGTGCGGAGAATGCCCGCCCTCCAACAGGTGTCGTAAGCCTTCTCCAAATCAAAGAACACAGCTGCGGTCGGGCGCTTCCGCAAGAAGTTATTCATAATGAAGGTCGACAAGGTAACCAGATGGTCAACAGCAGAGCGGCGCCTACGAAATCGACATTGTACATTGGTAAGTAGGCGTCGAGACTCGAGCAGCCAAACCAATCGAGAGTTAACCATTCGCTCCATCACTTTACAGACACAGCTAGTAAGCGAGATAGGTCGATAACTGGAAGGCAAGTGCTTGTCTTTCCCCGGCTTAGGAATCGGGACAACAATAGACTCGCGCCAGCATGCGGGAACATGTCCCTCAATCCAGATGCGATTGTAAGTACAAAGAAGAAAACCTTTACCCGCAGGAGAAAGGTTCTTCAGCATCTGAATATGAATAGAATCAGGCCCTGGAGCGGAGGACCGTGATCGGCCAAGTGCGTTTTCGAGTTCCCGCATGGTGAATGGGGCATTATAACTTTCACGATTCGAGGAGCGGAAGTTAGGTGGCCTAGCCTCCTCTGCCTGTTTGCGGGGGATGAAGGCAGGGTGGTAATGAGCGGAGCTCGAAACCTCTGCAAAAAAGCGGCCGAAGGCATTGGAGACATCCTCAGGGGCCACAAGGACGTCATTCGCGACCGTCAAGCCAGAAATTGGTGAGTGGACCTTAGTGCCAGATAGCCGGCGCAGGCTACCCCAGACAACAGAAGAAGGAGTAAAACTGTTGAAGGTGCTTGTGAAAGCAGCCCAGCTGGCTTTCTTGCTTTCTTTAATAATACGACGACACTGAGCACGTAATCGTTTATAATTGATACAATTCGCCACTGTAGGGTGGCGTTTAAAGGTGCGTAAAGCACGTCGACGAGCACGTAAAGCGTCTCTACATGCTGCGGTCCACCAGGGGACCGGTACGCGACGTGGAGAAGAAGTAGGGTGAGGGATGGAATATTCAGCAGCAGCGAGAATGACTTCCGTGAGGTGTGCGACCTGACGATCGCAGCTTGTGAAGGTTTGATCCAGAAAGGTCGCCCTGGAAGAGAAGAGCCCCCAGTCTGCCTTGGAGATGGTCCAACTAGAGGAGCACGGAGAGGGGGTATGCTGCAGGAGATGGATAACACACGGGAAGTGGTTGCTCGAATATGTATCAGAAAGTGCATACCACTCAAACTGGCGTGCAAGTTGGGTAGTACTTATAGAGAGGTCTAAATGGGAATAAGTGTGAGATGTGTCCGAAAGAAAAGTAGGGGCGCCAGTATTGAGGCAGACAAGATTGAGCTGGTTGAAAAGGTCTGCTAACAGGGAGCCCCTCGGGCAGGATGCTGGAGAGCCCCAAAGGGGATGGTGGGCATTGAAGTCTCCAGTTAACAAAAATGGTGCAGGTAGCTGAGCAATAAGTTGCATCATGTCTGCCCTGGTAACGGCAGATGACGATGGAGTGTAAACGGTACAAATGGAAAATGTAAAAGTGGAGAGAGTAATGCGGATGGCAACTGCCTGCAGGCCGGTGTGCAACGTGATGGGATCGTAGTAAATATCATCCCGGACCAGCAACATAACCCCTCCATGAGCCGGAATACCTACCACAGGGGGTAGGTCAAAACGCACACAGGTGTAGTGTGCCAAGGCAATTTGATCGCATGGGCGTAGCTTCGTTTCCTGGAGGGCTATGACGAGCGGACGGTGCAAGCGGAGCAGCAACTTCAAGTCCTCTCGGTTGGAGCGAATGCTGCGAATAATCCAGTGAATAAGTGCCATCGTAAGAAGAAAAGGAAGATGAAAGAAGGGGTCACCTCGAAGGCCCCTGAGGGCCTGGCTTCGAGCGAGCACTGCCGCCGCTATCAGTAGGCGGACAGTCATCGTCCATTGGGTCTATAGGGTCATCGGCCATCTTGGGAGGATGGCCGGGAGGGGGAGCTTCCTCCGCCGGTGAACGGCCAGATGTTCGGCTACCAGCGGTGCGGCCAGGCGAAACGGATGACGGTCTGGGGTGGCAACCGCTGGGTGCCGCAGGAGAAGAAATGCGCCATGGCAGAGAAGGAGAACTGTGCTTCCTATGTGCCTTCTTGGAAGGACGTTTGGTGGAAGTACCGGTCGAAGGCTGGGAGGTCGATGTACGTAGGAAGTCTGCATGGGACGGTTCCTTCTTGAAGGCCCGTGCATCTGACTTCTGGGTCTTCATCTTAGCAGAAGCTGATGAAGGGGCTGGTGTCTGTGGGGTGATGGGAGGAAGAGGAGACGTCGACCGCGCGATCTTAGCACTGGCCGAACGGATGACCGTGGTGCTGAAGGTCAGATCGCATGTCTGGGTTGCCACCTCCCTGGTAGTCCGAGGAGAGGCGAGGACAGTACTGTATTTCCCCGCTGGGAGCAGCGTGGGCTTCCTACTAGCCAATAGCTTGCGAGCAGCCGAGGTGGACACTTTCTCTTTGACCCGAATTTCTTGGATACAGCGTTCTTCCTTATAGACAGGACAGTCCCGGGAGGATGCGGCATGGTCACCCTGACAGTTCACACAACGAGGAGACGGAGGTGGACAGTCACCCTCATGGGCATCCCTGCCACAAGTGACACATTTAGCCGCATTGGAACAAGACTGTCGAGTGTGATTGAAACGCTGACACTGGTAGCAGCGCGTAGGTGTCGGGACATAGGGGCGAACAGAAATAACCTCGTAGCCCGCCTTGATGCGCAATGGCAGCTTAACACTATCGAAGGTCAAGAAAAGTGTCCGGGTCGGTGCAAGGTCATTGTTGACCCTTTTCATGACCCTATGGACAGCCGTCACGCCCTGCTCACCGAGGAAAGATTGAATCTCCTCGTCAGTCAATCCGTCGAGGGAGCTAGTATAGACTACACCACGAGACGAATTCAAAGTTCGGTGGGCCTCCACCCGGACAGGGAACGTGTACAGGAGTGTGGCCCGAAGCAGTTTTTGTGCCTGAAAGGCGCTCTCAGTTTCTAGTAATAAGGTACCGTTACGCAACCTGGTACAAGATTTGACAGATCCGGCTATGGCATCTACGCCCTTCTGGATAACGAAAGGGTTGACAGAGGAAAAATCCTTTCCGTCCTCAGATCGAGAAACGACAAGGAACTGTGGGGCAGGCGGTAGTACTTTTGTCACTGGTGGCTGGTCATGTTTCCGTTTTTGGGCAGAAGTCGAGAGAGATGGAGTGAAATCCATTGCGGAGGAATCCCCCATGATTGCCAGCGTCTCCGATGGCGCGCTCCTTCTTTGTGGGGACCCTCTCAGAGGGCACTCCCGCCTTAGGTGAATGTTTACACCTCAGGTCACACCTCCCGAGAAACAGACGGAGGGACCAATCGGCATGGTCAGAAGGTATCAGCTCAGGCAATCACCCCTCCCTGGGCCTGGCCTTTACCAGGGGGTACGCGCGTGCCTTACATGTCTACCCAGGGCGGGGAATTACGCGTTACCCCGTCACCGGCTACGCGTGCGAACGCGTGGGTCAGCCTTCAGGCACGCACAGGGAGGAAGGAAGAAGAGGAAAAAGGAGAGGGAGGGGGGGGGGAGAGAGAGAGAGAGAGAGAGAGAGAGAGAGAGAGAGAGAGAGAGAGAGGACAGACTGTCTCAAACGTCGAGGCGGAGACCAGAGAAGGCAAGGAGAAGAAGGCAATGAGAAGGCAAGGAGATTTTGCAGGGGAAAGAGTAAGGAAGACAGTGAGGTGGAGAAGAGCAAAGAAAGGAACCAACCAAAGGTAGGAAGAAACGAGAAGTGAAAAAGCAAAATGACCGCAAATAGAGGTCGTGGAACCGTCCGTGTCCAGACGCGGGCGCTAACTACCCCCGTGAGGGGGAGGGACTCCTTTTAGTCGCCTCTTACGACAGGCAGGAATACCGCGGGCCTATTCTAATCCCCGGACCCGCAGGGGGTACCAGCTGTGTACAGTGCGTAAGGCCAGCGCCAAACGAAGCTTTCTCCAGCAACACAAGGTAGTAGAAAAGACAATATGGGAAGTTACGGTAGTGTTTCTTATCAGGAAAATTAGGAAGACTCCACATCATACTGGAACTGGAAGGACAAGGATTTTGCTACTGCACTGTAGTGTGTCTCCAAACTACATACAGGTACTACAGCCTGAAGGCGATTTCCATCCCACACAGTGCATTCATGACTGTCACCCAGACATTACCTCTATCATCGTTATTTTGTACCATCCAACAGAGAAAAACAACAAACTATAAAATCTCTGATAACATCACCTGATAGAGAACTTGATAAGATATTACTGTGTCCCTCTCTTCTAATATATCAGAAAAAATAATGTCTGTGTGCTGACATTGAGCGTATTTGGCGATCCTATTAAATATATAGGTATTGTTGCATTGGAGCAGGGGGCCAGTGATCGAAGTCACTTGCACAGACCAATGTATGGTTTTGTCACCCATACTGTAGGAGGACCATATCCCACCGATTATCATTTACATCAAAGGGTCCCTGTGTTGTTCTTTCATAAGAAGTTTGATACATTGTTTTTTTTTCTGCTGCAACACATCTAAGCAGTGTATGACTGCAGATTTGTAAACCACCATACATTTTGTTTTTCCACCACGGCATTGAGGTCTGTGTCAGGTGTTAATCAACATTAATAAGTTTCAGTCTATTGGCTCTCACAGAAAGCTAGACATTGTATGGCGTAAAGTATGCTGCTTCCAAAACACAGAGGATGGCTGAAATAAAAGACAGAGGTGGTGTTGCTTATCGACAGAAAATGTGGAAGACATCACAACATATTGAAACTGGAAGAGTTTGTGGCGTTGTGGAGCATTTCCAAAAAGCTGTCCAAAGGTGATGACCTCTACATTTAATCTAATCTTCCACAGTGATGTCCGCACTACACATCGAGGCATGTGAATCACAGAACTGTAGACTATTTATGGTATCGAAACACTTTCCCTCGTACTGAAATAGTGTGCTGTGGGACTCTAGACCGCATTTTATGGCTGGCAGATGGCGATGGACTTTGTCGGTGAATTCAAGAACAAGTATGTATGATCTTGACCACTGTTATAGAAAATATCATACTTTTCCATCATATATATTTGTCACGTTTTTGATGGCTATGATTTGATTTGTAATTGCTGCTACATGCCTACTACATATAATATGTTTGTCTGACAGTTCTGTGATAATCGTTATATTACTCTCGGTAAATGGCCACTATCCATTCCCCCACACAAATTTTTGGTGGTGAACATTACATGCATAGTACCTCAACATTTTATAATTTTTTTTTATGCCAAAGCCACTCCACAGGTGTCCATCTCCAGGACAACCTATGTGTATCTCTAGATTTTTCAGTTTATGCGCTGAATGTATTTGTGGATTATAGGCTATTTTCATGTTCCCTGCATTTTTCATGCCTCCTGTCATTTTATCTCGAGTTGCATGGGCTGCCTCTGTGGCCGAGTGCTGTGAGAGCAATATTAGCATTGGGAATCAGAGCTTCTATACTCCATTTCACATTAGGTTATCAAGTATACCTGGGCCGGTGAAACATGTCACTCAACAGCTCACGTGTAGTTGGCTGTACTGCAATTGCGAGGTTGCAACAGCTGCCACCACACACGCCAACAGCTCCAAAATAAGTTTTGCAAATATACGCTACAGTCAATGTTTGTACGTAAGTCCACAAAGTACATTTTCTAACAATGGAGAGAATGAGGGAGACTAAGCATTTGATAGTACTGTTATATGAAACCGGGAAATTAAAACATCTGAAGTTAATGAGAATATCTATGAAAAGTCGTTCCAACTTGTTACCGCAACAGCTGCATGTAAACATTGTATAATAATGTGAACCTAAACTTACCAAAGAACATGTTATCAGCACTCATAGAAAAAAATAAAGCAAAACATGCATAGCCTACTCCATTGCAGAGAGAAAGAATTAATTCTGTATACATTTACACTCACCAGTTTACAATGTCAATGGCACAGTTCCATCCACTTCTCCTTCACTATCATCGGAATCGGCACCAAAAGCGTTGTCTTCATCACCATCACCACCACCACCACCACCACCACCACCACCACCACCACCATCATCATCATCATCATTAAGAGAAATCATTAATTGTTCGTTTTCATTCACAATCCCTTCTATAGTCTGTGCTTCTGTTATGAGTTTAGCAACATGGTCTACATTCTTCCTCCATGAGGTAACATCTACAGTAGAAAGACCTTCACATAGCAGTCTTTCCATTTCTGTTATAGTAAAAGTCTTGTTGTTACTTCTAATGTGCTCCTTGGCTTAACTCCAAACCAATTCAACTGGATTAAAATGGCAGTATTAAGGCAGCAACCTAATTAGCAAGTGACCCTGTTTGCTTGCAATTTCATCATCAATGTATTTAAGCACCACAGGCTTATTTTGTTTTACAAGCAAGTATAACAGCAAGTTTATCATGCTCATGTCCGCAGCAATATCTCCCACCTGTAACCACTGCACCATAGTTTCTTTACGGTCACTAATGGTGAGAGTTTTATCTAAAATCACAGAATGGTATGGTGCATTGCCCATCGCAAAAACTGTTGGAATGCTAAACTGAAGAAACACATTTTAAACCACTGTAGAAACTGTGGGCAATGCATATGCTCATGATAGTCACCGGTTTTTCTCGATCGAGAAACTAAAAGTCCTTCAGGCACAAAGCCGTTTGAAGATCCTGCATGGGCCACAATTAATCAGGATCCTCTTCCTGTTGGCTGATGACTGCTGCTATTCGGAGTATCATCTGTCCAGCATTTATGAACTGATTCTCCATCGTTGACCCAGGTCTTGTCTAACCATATGACTGAGTGTATGTCCTTTCCTACAATTTTGTGTAAGAAACTGATATGAGATGCAACATTGTGAGCTTTTTCAAGTAACAGTGTTCATCCGTCTGACTCTTTAAAATGGAAGCCCATACTTTTTAATACCATCTTGAGTGACTTTTCCTCCTGAGAAAAGTTCATTTACTTTCAAAGAAATTAGCAACTCTGCTGTTGTAGGGTATTGTTTCCTTCTGTAATAGCTATATATGTGCTGACAAACTGCATTGGTTTGGAAAGAAGCAATATCTGTAACAGGACGAAGTTGCTTTTTTTTCTTTCCAAGAATACTAAAAATACACTGTTTTTCCCACAGGGGCTTTCTTCCACACTGTTTACTTCAGTGTCTTGAAGTATACCCCTTTCCTTATAACTGTTCTTTGACTGAGTCCTAGAATTTTTAAGGTACGCTCTAAAACTTTATCAGCAGGATTTGATGCATGCCCATGAACAGGAACAAATTATTTTTCTTACTCATAAAACTCACGTGTCCTCTGTAGCAATTCCAAAGCCTGACTATTTAATGGCACTCCACGGTGCAACGGATTGTCGATTGGTGAACGATATCATTTTGGTGACATTGCTTAATAAATAGAAACTGTAGTCGAGGCAGTAAAACAACACAACACAAAAGTAGACAGTCATGCACTAACATACAATGTTTACACAGAAGCCAGCAATGCGGTAGCATCAACGCCATAACCGGATTTTGTTAGGTGCTGTTATTGGTTCAGAAGACACAGCGCCTTGTATTACTCACTTGTTTGTCAGTTATATTGCCATCTTTATGGAGCTTGGGGAGTGACCTTAAAGTGACATGTTTCGGCGGTCCGGGTATAGGTAGTACGCATGTGGTGTCACTCTGCGTGGAGCTGTCACTGTAGGGTAGTGAGCTGACTACCAGCTACCAGACTTTTTATGTCTTGAATGACATGGTGACCAGAGTGACTGATAGCTCTGCCCAACCTTTTGGGAGTGGCAGTGATGTGCAATGGATTACTTCTCGACTGCAGACTATGAGCTCTCCCTGAAAATGTATATGTTTAAATAAAGATGCAAGTGTTCCGATATCACAGCATACAGTCTGAACTTTAACTTAGGGAAATAAGTAAAAGCAGTGACATGGGGGCCTGCCCAGAAGGCCTTGTCCCTCCTGGTATTTGTTGAAATAAAGATAATAAAGATGCAAGTGGAGAAATCCAAACTCTGAATTATTAGAAGCAATGATGTCACAGCTGTGTTTGTTGACCAAGACTCGGTATTTCTATTGCTGGTCATGAGGTCACTAGTTTGTCTAGGTGATCAGCCATCTTCTTCTTGGGGGTTCTCATAAGACTTAATGCCTGGAGGAAGACAACTAAGTGGCCAGTGTCACTGAGATCATACATATTGTACAATATCAGATGATCAAGCCCGAAGACTGCTTACTGAGTCGCTGTACAGAAACTGGTCAATGTTTTTCTTGGGGTAAAATTGAGGGCTCTAGGAACAGTCAACACTTCCAATACGAATATACTACAGGTCCCTGATAGAGAATGAGAACCAGTGCTATAGAAGTTTGGGCACCTTAGTTCTCATGGATAATGGAGAGAAAGATGCAGTGATGGCTGGGAGGGGAGGGGGGGGGGGGAGTTTTAGGGCTGTGGGACAGAGCTAGTCAAACCTGTCACCTAGGTACACAACAGGGAGTTGGGGGGAGGAGGAGGTGTGAAGTAATATGATGGATGTAGTCAAGTGGTGGGGGGGGGGGGGGGGAGGAGATCTCTACAGATGATTTTCAGTCAAATTCCAATTTGCAGTCTGGCCCTAGATCATGTGTTAGGCAGTTGGAACTCCTAGCAAGAGAAATTAATCTGACATTTAGGGAGTTAGGGAACTGACAGATAGTGAAAGCATAATTTAGTAGTCACTTGTGATTCCAAAACTTGAAGGCTAAGATCCCAGTTTCTGCCAGAAGACTGTCTACTAGGCTTGTTCAAGAAGCCCCAATGGCAAACCCTACAATGATGAGTTAGGCGTAACAGTTACAATGCCGATGGCGCCACTTAACCATGTACCTGGCATCTATAGCCCAGTTGTGAAGAAACTAGAGTCCTACATAAATGTAACAGATTGGAACTATATGTGCTCCAAAAGGTATGACCAAGAAACAGGTGTGTATTCATGTTCCACATGCAATGTAATTTGAGCTGACAGATGTGGGACATATTACCAGAGAGAAGACTCAGAAAGTGGGACTGGAGAACTACTTCAAGATACTGGGTTTGTGGAAAAATTTCCACATCTGGGTATATCATGGTGGGATGACAAAAGTGGATAACATTTGTTTTGCAGTTGAGAAATGAAAATCATGGCTGTGGGTCCAAGATAAGGCCCCCCTGTGTGGCTCCTTTGGGTTGATGCTCAATGAGGGCCACAGACAGAGGTGTACCAAATGCAAATGTCATCTACACACTGGGCAGGAGTAATAATCATTCCCATGGAGATCACCAATAAGAAAGTAGGAAGAAAAAGGCCTCAGAACTCAAAGATCCAGCAGAATAATAGGGCCACCATCCTCTTAAGTAATTTATACAGCAGAAAAGTGGGGCCGATTGATTGGTAGGTATCAACACAAGTTTGATCACTTCTTAGCTTAAGGATTGTGATGATGATGATATTCAAACACGGACAGCAATTCACCTCTGAGTCAAATACAATGAAGAATTCTGAGAATGTAATTTGTCTGATATGCATTCAGGTGTTGGATCATTTGATACTGCATCACTTCAGGGCCTGAGGCCACGTCATGTGATGAATGAGGTGCACAAAGCAGTTCACTTTTTACAAGTAGTTTATCATGTGGCTGTGGACAGTGCACAATAAAGAGCAGCAAGGTATTCTCTCTCCTTTGTTTACATGCATAGAAGGTGGGAGAGGTCAATGACGTCACTGCAAAACTGATCACAAAATGTTCCACAAGCACAGATTGATAATTGAAATACCACAATAAAGCCCAAATCTTGGAAGAATTATTGGCCTTTTGTGACCAAGTAACCCACAGAATTTGAACACATCTGGAAGGTTGGGGGTCTGCATTCCCTGGGAGGAGACGTTTCATTCCCAGCATTCTTTCTTGCAACATTTAATTTGAAAAATGGACCATTACCTGCAGCCATTTGAAGATTATAAGACTGACCATCAATGAGTGTCATTTGGATCATTTAAGAGCTGGCCAGTGGTCTTGGACTGTCACTGCAATTTCCTGCCTACCACACGTCCAGCCTTCAGTGAAGAGAGCCTTTGGAGAATAGGATTGCTACATCATCAGTGTCAGTAATTGAAATGATTATATTATTGCCAATAGGTTCAGATGGAGAGACGGCAAAAGAGAGGTTCAAATTATAAATCTGCCAGTTTGCCCTCTGGAATACCAGACTGGTTGGTAGGTTTCGATGGGGGTGGAATGAGAGCAACATAATCACCGGGAAGTTGGTTACTGTCACAGAGATCATCATGTATGAACCACTCTAATGAGGAGACTAACTTGGGCAAGCAAAGTGTAAGATCAACGGCTGATGATAATTCGTGCACTGTACTCAAATGGGTAGGGACCCATCACTGAGATAACACAATCCAAAATTATCAAGCAACTGTCCAATGAACAGACAACAGCACATTGTATGGGCCTCCCACACAGGGGGTTACGCACATTAAAACCCAAGGAGGAAGGATGAGGGGAATTTCTTTATCAGGTTAAGCACCTGTGGGTACCACATTTCTTCATCTAGCAGCAGGTAAATATTGCAAATAGTGAAATCAATGGTTGGTTGAATCTGGACAACCACCACCTCAAACTATGATTGAAGGGGCACCCATGCACTGTAGACATTTGTGTGAACAAACTTGAAGAAGCCTCCAGATGCCCTCTTGGAGTTGGCACAATTCCTACAGAATGCAAATTAGGAATTGAGTTAGGGTAGCAAGCTATTTCTTGCTGGGTATCACAGATTGTACGATATAATGACAGTAGTTGTCATAGTTCAGGGAGCTGGCTCTAGTACCTATTACAATTCCACTGTACAGTTGCCCTGCCAGTATGATAGGAGAAGGGGAGTGGGAGTAGGAGGATGAAGAAGCCAGAGTAGGGAACTGTGCTGCAGATACTCTACTTTCCATTACCTGCATTCGTACAATGTCCAGGAATTTAGGTACTGCATCAGGCAGAAGAGGATTCAGGGCTGCAAAGCCTGAAGGAACCACCTGCGCCTCGGATTTCTCAATTTCTTTTAAGCTCTTTGACTTTTCAAGGCTTGCAAAGATTTGTCCAATTTATGATTGCGATCGAAAATGGGGATGTCTACTGTCTGCAGCCTGCAGTTCCTTCAACTAGTGGATGATGGTGTGTTGCAAGAATCCATGGTTCCAGAAGGATGGTTCCCCAGAGGGGGTTGTGATGCTACATTTATTTTGTTCGTGAATTAAGTTATAAATTAAAACAAAAATAAAAATATACTTGCTTATAATTTTTTGTGTCCCAGACGTGAAATTGAGATGGAAGTAACATATCAAAACGCCCTCTAGCAAGAGTAATTTTAATATAAAGCCTTTCAAACTATAATTGAGAACCATTTTCACAAAACTCACTTGATGCATTTTTTTATATTTTCCTTTTTTCTTACACTCTTACACTCACTCACTCACTCTCTCCCTCTCCCTCTCCCTCTCCCTCTCCCTCTCCCTCTCCCTCTCCCTCTGCCAAAACTCTCTATTGGAGAAGTCTTTTACACACAGCAGGAATGGTTCTATAACCTGATTGTGGTGATACATGAACCAAAACAAGGTACTGATAACATTTTTTCATTATAATTCGTGTGGAACAGAAGCTGGAAGAGGCACAAATGAAATTGTATCTGTACTGAAACATCTTCTCGTATATTATTTGGAAGAGAGGACTGAAATTTGAGCTTTTTTTCAGACTTGTGCAATTCTCTGTATGCTGGTACATTTTATAGAATGCACTAGAATGTTCTCTGAACTTGTTCTTGGACATTGTTTCATGCCACTGGGTAGTGTATTTGGTAGAGTTGAGGAGGAACATCACAAGAATATAGAGGTCATACCAGCTTGTATATGCAGGAATATTCTAGCAAAGTTTGTAAAGGTACTGGTGTGGAGAGAAGACCAGTTTTTCTACAACTTCAAATGGATTACTAAAGAAATATTGAAGTCTAAGAAATTTTAGCATATTGCAGCAGCGTCAGCAACTGTGATAGACTAATATTTTGCAGAATTCACCTCAGTTGCACAGATTTTCTGGTCTTTACCAGGTTTTGGCTAAATTAATCTAGCCTTCTTCAGAAGCATAAAATTACTATAACATGCCAGAGTAAGGTACAGTCAACATTAAAATTAAAACCTATAGTACCAAGGTACCATGCTGAATTAAAACTACTTAACTGAATGAAATGATAATTAAATGGACACCCTGGCTGCAAACAGGCGTTGATGTACTACATTGGGGACATGTTGAAAATGTGTGCCTCAACCGGGACTCGAACCCGGGATCTCCTGCTTACATGGCAGACGCTCTATCCATCTGAGCCACCGACGGCACAGAGGATAGTGCGCCAGCAAGGACTTATCCCTTGCACGCTCCCCGTGAGCCCCACATTCCCAACATGTCCACACCACTACATTCGTTGTGCACCTAATAGATGTTTGCCATCATACTCATTACTCATGAAGCACATCAATGCCTGTTTGCAGCTAGGGTGTCCATTTAATTATCATTTCATTTCAACAAAGCTGCATGGTCTTCAACGGTAACTGTTCTTTCGTGAACAGATACTACTGTCATATATACTTAACTGAAGTCCAGCCCCAGCATCTCTTCATCATGCGGTCGGCTGGCAGCGGCAACTACTGCAGTGCCAACATAGATGCTGCTGCCAACCGACCGCGTGGTGAAGAGATGCTGGGGCTGGACTTCAGTTAAGTACAGGGTGGTTCAAAAAGAATACCACAACTTTAAAAATGTGTATTTAATGAAAGAAACATAATATAACCTTCTGTTATACATCATTACAAAGAGTATTTAAAAAGGTTTTTTTTCACTCAAAAACAAGTTCAGAGATGTTCAATATGGCCCCCTCCAGACACTCGAGCAAAATCAACCCGATACTCCAACTCATTCCACACTCTCTGTAGCATATCAGGCGTAACAGTTTGGATAGCTGCTGTTATTTCTCGTTTCAAATCATCAATGGTGGCTGGGAGAGGTGGCCGAAACACCATATCCTTAACATACCCCCATAAGAAAAAATCGCAGGGGGTAAGATCAGGGCTTCTTGGAGGCCAGTAATGAAGTGCTCTGTCACGGGCTGCCTGGCGGCCGATCCATCGCCTCGGGTAGTTGACATTCAGGTAGTTATGGACAGATAAGTGCCAATGTGGTGGCGCTCCATCCTGCTGAAATATGAATTGTTGTGTTTCTTGTTCGAGCTGAGGGACCAGCCAATTCTCTAACATCTCCAGATACTGTAGTCCAGTTACAGTAGCACCTTCAAAGAAAAAGGGACCAAAAACTTTATTGGCTGAAATGGCACAGAAAACGTTCACCTTAGGCGAGTCACGTTCATACTGAGTTGTTTCCCGCGGATTCTCAGTGCCCCATATACAGACATTGTGACGGTTGACTTTCCCGTTAGTGTGGAAAGTTGCTTCATCACTAAACACAATCTTTGAAACTAAAGATTCATCTGTTTCCATTTGAGCAAGGATAAAATCACAGAAATCGATTCTTTTAATCTTATCAGCTGCAGACAGTGCTTGAACCAATTTCAGACGATAAGGTTTCATAACTAACCTTTTTCGTAGGACTCTCCATACAGTTGATTGTGGAATTTGCAGCTCTCTGCTAGCTCTGCGAGTCGATTTTCCTGGGCTGCGAACAAATGCTTGCTGGATGCGTGCTACATTTTCATCACTCGTTCTCGGCCGTCCAGAACTTTTCCCTTTGCACAAACACCCATCCTCTGTAAACTGTTCATACCAACGTTTAATACACCACCTATCAGGAGGTTTAACACCATACTTCGTTCGAAATGCACACTGAACAACTGTCGTCGATTCACTTCTGCCGTACTCAATAACACAAAAAGCTTTCTGTTGAGCGGTCGCCATCTTAGCATCAACTGACGCTGACGCCTAGTCAATAGCGCCTCAAGCGAACAAATGTACAACTAAATGAAACTTTATAGCTCCCTTAATTCGCCGACAGATAGTGCTTAGCTCTGCCTTTTGTCGTTGCAGAGTTTTAAATTCCTAAAGTTGTGGTATTCTTTTTGAATCACCCTGTATTTTTAATTCAATGTGGTACCACAGTACTATAAGTTTTAATTTTAATGTTGACTGTGCCTTACTCTAGCATGTTATAGTAATTTTATGTTTCTGAAGAAGGCTAGTTTATTTTAGCCAAAACCTGGTAAAGACCAGAATATCTGAGCAACTGAGGCGGATTCTGCAAAATATTAAATATTGAAGTCTGTTTTAAATGAAGGTTATGATGCAGAAAAAGTTCCAAGCTCCATCATAAGCACACTGGATATCTTAGAAAACTGCTTCCAGTTAAATGGGATGAAACTAAACACTGCAGAAACCAATATGGCACATTTCAAAACCAAACATCCAAAATGTGTGGAATTTAAAGTACAACATAACAATCAACTTATGGAAGAAGTTGACACAGTCAAATTCCTAGGACTAAATGTGGACAAGAACTTCAGCTTGTATACACATACTGACTTCCTATCAAATAAACTATGCAGTTTTGCACTTGCAATGCAAATACAAGCAAATTCCACTGACTTGAGTACACAAAAATTGTTTATTATAGTTATTTTGAATCTGTTATTAGACATGGTATAATTTTCTGGGAAAGTTCAAGTAGTGTATCTTGAACATTTAAACTGCAAAAGAAAGTTGTCAGAGAAATGTGTACTGCACAGCAAACAAGTCTTGTTGCCCATTATTTTGGAAACTACAAATCCTAACTGTTCCATCCATATACATTTATGAAATTATAATCTTCCTCCACACCACACAAAAATAATTTGAGGAGAATCATTTTAACCACACATATAACATCAGAAATAAAAATAATTTTATGCCATCCACACCCAGTTGAAATTATGTGCACAGACTCCACAGTACGAGTATATGGGGGTGACAACATATAAAAAGCTAAAAGGGCAAAAAAACATATTTAATATGAAGCCAGAAATTTTAAAAATGAAGCTACAGCTGATTCTGTGGGAGAAATTCTACTATTCAATACAAGAATTCATACAGGATGAAATGATAATTTGAGCAAGGGGGTAATTAAGTGACAGATTTTATGTATCTCTATACAGGGTGCCCCATTTCTCTTAACCACTCTAAATAACTGTTTGTTCAGATGCAAATTACAAAATGTTTCAAGCAAATGTTCTTTAGCTGTCAGAGGGACATCAATCAGCATGATTGCCTTTGTTGTAGCTTTGTTTTTTACGAAGATATGAACAGTGGTATGACTTTTTTAAATGGCACCCTGTATTTTTTATTCAGCAATTCATTTCCTCTCCTAAAGACCTATTCAAAAATGTTGCGCAGTGTATCATTCACTGAAACACAACGTTATTAATTACATAACACAACAATGACGATGACGCTCCCAGTGCTTAGTGCTAGTACTCGGGGCTATGGAACGCATCCACATGCTGACATTGACAGAGAAGAACTCTAAACATAAGTAGAATGTACACCCGCCATTCCGTGAACCATCGTCAGTTGAAGAGTTGTGTGAGTAGAATGTACACCAACGGAGAAAAGGTAGAAATTCTACTCATCTATGTGGAATGTAACTTAGCAGAACAGTGATTGCAATACTGTTTTCTTATGTATGGGTACATTTAGTACAGTAGTTTAGTCTTTTTAAATACTGTTGTGTAGAGCTGGCATACAGTAAAGGCTGCCCTTCTTACAAACTGAATCAATGTAACGTTTCTTTTATTATTGTTGTTGAAGGTAAGGGAAATGCTATGCAGGTAGAAAAACTGTACAGACAGAAATATCCTGACAAGAACCCATCTATCCAATGGATGAATTCTCGTCTTGTTGCGACACTTCAGGAAAGGGGAAGTTTCAATCCACAACAACGCAATCATCATAGCACTCGCACAGACAAAGCTGCCTAAGTTACTGTTCTCACTTCCTATGCTATGATTCCACATGTGAGCACACAACAGCTTGAACACGAGATTGGAATTCCTAAAACCAGTGTACATTGTATTGTTACATGTCACCAGTTCCACACGTACATCAAGAATTGCATGGGAATTATTTCCAGAATCGTGTACAGTTCTGTCAGTGGGCACAGCAGCAAATCCTCGCCAACCCAAACTTCTACTCCAATGTTCTATTTACTGATGAATGTTTGGTCTCAAACAAAGGACAGGTAAATACAAGGAACATGCATTATTGGTCCAGTGACAACCCACGATGGCTTAGACAGGTGTAACATCAGCAGCAATAGAGAGTTAACATCTGGTGTGGGATGCTTGGTACTACAATTATTGGCTCTTATTTCATCAATGAAAGTCCAAACGGAACCAGAATGCTTATGTGGTATCAACACGATGGATGTCAAGCACATAATGCCTTGCGTGTGCATCATGTTCTGAACCGAAGGTATCCTGCCTGATGGATTGGTCGAGGAGGAATGGTTACTTGGCCTGCTATGTCTCCTGATATAAATCCTCTGGACTTTTTTCTTTGGGGATGCATTAAAAATGTTGTCTATCGCAATATTCCAACAACTCCAGAGGACATGCAGGAAGGTATCGTGCTTGCTTGTAATTCTCTCCAGCAGGCAACACTGGAAGCAGTAAATAATTCTTTCGTTCAACGAGTGCACCAGTGTATTCGTGTCCAGGGTCACCACTTCGAGTACCTTTGAATGTTCTACTCCTGGGCAATGGTACAGGAGAGTCAACGTCAATGTTGTGTTATGTTTCTACTTGGTTTTCATTTGTTTTCTGACAACTCCAGCAAGTGGATGAATTTGTGAGCCCAGGCTCAAAGTCAGTGTTGTATTTTGCAATTAATGACGTTGTGTTTCAGTGAATGGTACACTGTGATACATTTTTGAATAGGTCTTTAGGAGAGGAAATGAATTACTGAATAAAAAATACAAGGTGCCATTTAAAAGAAGTCATACCGCTGCTCATATCTTTGTAAAAAACAAAGCTACAATGAAAGCAATCATGCTGATTGATGTCCCCCTTGGAGCTGAAGAACATTTGCTTGAAATATTTTGTAATTTGCACCTGGACAAACAGTTATTCAGGGTTCTCAAGATAAATGGGACACCCTGTATAACAAAATCGTATTATTATTATGATGCTGTTTGTTATCATCATCTGTGCTGTGTTTATGGTGAAATTTTACCGCAGTTTTGACATGTCTCCTGAACCTGAATTAAATGATTTGGATTATGTACATTATGAGACAAACAACAGTTCACAATTCTACTTTGCTCTCCACAAGTGGTGAGGAGTATGAAGATCACGACATCTCTCTGAGAATTTAGGAGGATGAAGAGTCCTCTGAAGGTGTGTAGAAGAGAAAAAAGAACTATTACTTTAAAACTTTAACGCAAAAAATAGTCATTTAATATTTAGGTATCACTGATCTACTTTGAGTGTAAATCGAGGTTTGGTAAAGAAAACCATTTTTCTATTTCCCACAGTTGATAAACCCTCAAAAATGTTATGTATATGCAAAGGCTACCTTGAAACATACTCATACTCAGAACTGTATTAAATTTACTAATTGTAAAAAAAGAAAACACCCTCTAAATTTGCTTGTTAATTAAATAAATGGGTCTCTTGCAAAATTTCATTTTTTGCGTAAAGCAGGTTTTGCAAAAGGTCCTCAATTATTGGAGGTCATCAATATGGTGGTGACATTTAGAGAAGCTCCTTGCCTCGAAGAAAGACGCCAAGAAAGGAGGGATACCTACTTGAGAAGTAGTTAGCAGTTGGAACCACCCATGTAATGGTAATTTGAAAGACTTGAGTGTTCTCTGAGAACTCATTTGTAAGATGGACACAGCTTTCTGTAGGTACAGCTGTTAAGATTGTCAACCGGCAGCAGTGCCTAACCTGACAGTCTGCTGTTTTCTTGCTGGGGCGGAATTTCTGCATAGGACCCTGCAGGAACATTCACATTTGTTGGGAGTCTTGGAGCAGTCAACAAGTAGCATGTCGTCAGTGTCCATAACAAAGGACCTTGTGGTAAGCATCATGCTAGTGAAAGTCTAGCTCTAGGGGCTCACACACTCACAGGGTTAGTACAGCCTTTGAAAATCGAGCATGTTGTTTACTATTCACAAGATGTAAATGATCTATGTGGTTCACATGATTGTAGGACAACTGTCACCCACCATATACATAACACGGCAAGATGCTATGAGCTACAGACAAGGTCCAGGCCGTCGTGCACTACTAGTGCCTCTTATTGCTGGTATTTCTCTTTCTCAGTTATCTCAATCCTATAATGGCTTCCTTGATATCAAACTAAACAATCCAGATGTAAACTGCTAGGTTTTACTGTTCACTTTCTGCACATAACTGCATTTGAGATGGGGCAAGTCAATACATGGTTTAACCTGGTAACTGCACTCCTAGGTGGTGGTGGTGGTAGTAGTACTTGTACAAACAGTACATATATTTGTGTACACTGTCAACAGAGGGCAGCACACATCTACATTTATTGAAAGACTAAGATATTCTCAGGAGTTTGGATAATTTTTCCTCGAGTGAGGAATTCATGCCCCTACTTTGATGGTGTATCCAGCAACAGAATATCATTTAAGACTATTAAAGCCTTATGAAGCTCAATATTATAGTCAAATGTCATTTCACATGTTCACCCCTGGACAAATATCTTATCTGTTGTTGACGTATTAGACCAGCAGCATCCAACCTTTCTTAGTTGATGCCAATTTTTTTATCTCTCTTAGTAATGAAATTTTCTAACTGCACATTATTTTCACAGTACTAGTGATTTATAAAGTAAAGTAAGGAGGTAAGCTCACTTTATATAATTTATGAAGCAGACTTACAGCGAGTTAAAGCATATTAATTACTTACCAAATACTTAGTCAAAATTTTATGAAAAGCTAATGAAAATATTTTTAAAACCCTGACCACCCACCATGAAAGCTGGAACACTCATTGTTGCATGGTATGGGCCAGGTTGATTACCACTATACCAAAAGCCACATTGATATTTTCCCAAAATCCCTTCTGCATACAGAGCTAGGTTACTGTAGACATTACTTGACCAAAGTCTACAGCCCACATTAAAAGGGTAGCTTCTAAGTAATTGGGATTTGCACCAAGTTGGATTAAGGAAGACCTTGAAGCAATTCAGAGGCAGGCTGCTAGATTTGTTACCAGTAGGTCTGAACAACATGCAAGTATTATGGAGATGCTTTGGGAAGTCAAATGGGAATCCTCAGCAGAAAGGCAATGTGTTTTTGAGGAACACCACTGAGAAAATTTAGAGAACTGGCAATTGAAACTGACTGCAGAATGATTCTACTTCTGCCAATGTAAATTTTGCATAAGGACCATGAAGATAAGAGAAATTAGAGCTCATACAGAGATGTATAGTCAATCTGTTTTTCTTCACTCTGTGTGTGGAATAGGAAAGGAAATGACAAATAGGTATCCCCTGCCATGCACTGTACAGGGGGTTGCAGAGTATGTATGTAGATGTAATTAGAATACCAAGTCTTGTTCTTGTTATGTACGGGTTGTATTACACCTACAGTGTACTCTTCGAAGGATTTCCTCTTTACCCATACACATTTGTTTTAGGCCTGAAGCCTTTAGCTCCTCCTTTAATATTCTGTTTTCATTCCAATGGCAAAGTTCTTCCAACTCTTGTCTTTCTGCTCGTGGCTCCCAGACCCCTTTCCCCTTATATACATTATTGTTACCTCTTTTCTCTTTTTTATTGTATATTGTGTGATTAGATCTTTTATTTTTCTGTAAGCATTTCAATCTTGCTTCCTTTGTGTGTTCCACTGCCTGTCTACATTCGTCATTCTACCGGTCTTCACATCTGAGTCCTTGATTCCCCACATTCTTTCATGTACTGTCATGAGAATAGTGTTTTTAACAGTGCTCCACACTACCTATCTGGTCCATACCACCTTTCGCAACTCCTTCCTCAAAAACATAGATCTCTTATTACCTGCGTTATATTAATTTGATCTGGTTCCATGAGTCTAAAAAATACTAAAGAATCCTATATAACTTCTTTTGTTTGCACACATTGGTTTGTGGAACAAGAATATTCGCTGTTCATACGGCTAAGTCATTAAGAAAGGTATTTCTGTATGTATGCTATATGTCATTAATCTAGACTCATTGTCCATTTCATACCCCCTTTCACTGGAAAGGTGACACAATAAAAAATTGGAGAACATATTTTAAATAAGAACTAACATTCTTACACACAAGGTTATACCAGACATTATAAATTGAAACAGTCCTCAAGAATGTGCAAGAAGTAAAAAAATTTATTATGCTGCAACAGTGTCACACCATCACAACCTCATCTAAAAAGGGTCTCTGATGCTGTACAATCTTCTTCTTTTTTTTTTTTTTTTTTTTTTTTTTTTTTTTTTTTTTTGCATACACGAACATGAACAGAATGTTTTAAATTCTTCTGTGCCTGCAGCATTACATATGTCTTGTAAGGACATTATCTGTACATTAAGCCAAAATGCTGCTTTGTGTAGCAGTTGTTATTATTGTGACTTTATTTTTTTGGCTATAGGACTATTTCGGCTCAAAGGCCATTTTCAAGCACTTTCCATATTACGTCATTGACACTCTTGCTGTCAGATATCTTACTTAGATATCTTAGTGACTAATTTATAATTTCGCCTGTGCTTTGCTTAAAAACACACCAAGTAAGATATCATTTGACTGGCACTGTACTTGGAAGGGAGGGCAAATTTTGCAGTATTTGACAACATATGACAGCCCTTTCCCCAACTTTCCCATACAGTTGGTTGGTTGGTTTAAAAGAGGGGGGAAGGGACCAAAGTATGAGGTCATCAGTCCCTTGTTCCTAATAAAATCATGCCACAAGTGTGAGAACAAAACAGACGAGACATATAACACAAAACGGAAAGAAAGGAAAGACCACAAGAATGAAGGAAAGGCAACAAACACTAAAAGGAACAAAAGAGGACAAGAAAACAAAAGAGATGCAAGAAACAGTTAGAAAAGAGTAAAACAAAGAAGCCGATTACAGTGGCTGGCCGACCAGGAAAATAAAAAGGAAAAGCCAACCATCCTACAACACATTAAAACCTCCACCCTAAAAGCACTAGGGTGGAGGACACAGAGGGGCACAGCATATGCGCTAAAACTAAGATCAAACGATAAAACCCACCCTCACAGATGAAATGTAAAACTAAATCAGCCGATGAGGCATTGTCTGCTAAAATCAATGATAACGAGTCCGGCAACTGAATAAGTCGCACGGCAGCCAAAGAAGAACAGAACAGAAGAATATGGGCCACTTGGGTGCCACACCGACACTGATGTGGGTCTTCACAGCGCAGGAGGTACCTGTGGGTCACCCAGGTATGGCCAATGCAGAGCCAGCAGAGCACCACGGAGTCCCTATGAGAGGCCCTCATCGAGGACTTCCATACATTCGTTGTCCCCTTAATGGCTCGCAGTTTGTTCAAAAAATGGTTCAAATGGCTCTGAGCACTATGGGACTTAACATCTGAGGTCATCAGTCCCCTAGAACTACTTAAACCTAACTAACCTAAGGACATCACACACATCCATCCCCGAGGCATGATTCGAACCTGTGACTGTAGCAGTCGCGCAGTTCCAGACTGGAGCTCCTAGAACTGCTCGGCCACAACGGCAGGCTCAGTTTGTTGTGCGTACTCAGATTTTTGCCATTCCATTTCCCAAAGCTAAAAAACCTTGCAGCGTAGTAACGAACGCAGGTCAGTTGCGAGGATGCTGATCTCCTGAAGTGGTTTCCGTGTAGCCTGTTTGGCCAGCCTATGGGAAAGTTTATTTCCTGGAATTCCAATGTGACCAGGGGGCCAGATGAACATCACTGAATGACTGGACCTTTCCAGGGCAAAGATGGACTTCTGGATGGACGCTACCAAAGGATGATGAGGGTAGCACTGGTTGACAGCTTTCAGGCTGCTTAAGGAGTCAGTAAATAAAAGAAAAGACTCCTTAGGGCATGAACGGAGATACTGAAGTGCGCGAGATATGGCCATCAGCTATGCAGTGAGTACACTGCAGCCATCGGGTAAGGAATACTGTTCAATATGGCCACCATGAACGTAGGCAAAGCCAATGCCACCATCAGCCATCCATGTAAACCACTTCAGAGCCCTGGAACACATCAAGAATCGAGAAAAAGCGACGGCGGAGAGCCACAGGGTTAATGGAGTCCTTAAGGCCACGTGAAAGGTCCGGGCGAAGCTTCGGCCTAGGGCGACACCATGGAGGTGTACGCGAATCAACCTTGAGGAGAGGTGGTAAAGGCAAGGACTCCAGTTCAGACAGAAGTAATCGCACACGAACCACAATCGTTAACCCTGACCTGGGCCACCTATGCGGGAGGTGAACCGCCATAGTTGGGAAAAGAAGATGGTAATTAGGAGATTCAGGAGAGCTACGAATGTGTGCAACGTAACTGGCGAGCAGTTGTGCATGTCTTATCTTCAATGGAGGGACCCCAGCCTCCACCAGCACGCTGGTCACCGGACTCATCCTAAAAGCTCCTGTTGCCAGTCAAACACCACAGTGGTGCAATGAATCGAGCAAATGCAGTGCTGAGGGTGACACCGAACCATAAACCACAGTCCCAGTCAAGGCGGGACTGAACAAGAGCTCTAGAGCTGTAGCAGCGTGGGGCGATCTGCACCCCAGTTGGTGTTGCTCAGGCAGCAGAGGGTACTGAGGTGCTGCCAAAACTTCCATTTAAGCTGACGAAGATGAGGAAGCCAAATCAAACGAGCATCAAAAACCAGACTTAGGAATCAATATGTCTCCACTACAGTGAGTGGATCGTCATTAAGGTAAAGTGCTGGTTCCGGATGAACGGTACGACACCGACAGAAATGCATGACACACGTCTTCACAGCTGAAAACTGGAAGCCATGGGCTACAGTCCATTACTGCGCCACGTGGATGGCTGCCTGTAGGCGGTGCTCAGCAGCTCCAGTACTGGTGGAGCAGTCAGAAATGCAGAAGTCATATGCATACAGAGAGGGTGAGACAGACGGATCTACAGCTCCTGCTATAACATTAATGGCCACTAAAAATAGAGATACTCAATACAGAGCCCTGTGGGACCCCATTCTCCTGGATATGGATGGAACTGTGGGAGGCACCAACTTAGACACGGAAAATACAGAGAGACAGAAAATTTTGGAGAAAAATTGGAAGCGGACCTCTGAGACCCCACTCGTATAATGTGGCAAGGATATGGTGTCGCCAGGTAGTGCCATATGGTTCAAATGGCTCTGAGCACTATGGGACTCAACTGCTGTGGTCATAAGTCCCCTAGAACTTAGAACTAATTAAACCTAACTAACCTAAGGACATCACACACATCCATGCCCGAGGCAGGATTCGAACCTGCGACCGTAGCAGCCCCGCGGTTCCGGACTGCGCGCCTAGAACCACTAGACCACCGCGGCCGGCTAGTGCCATATGCTTTTCGTAAATCAAAAAAGGTGGCAACCAGGTGTTGGTGTCTGGAAAAGGCTGATCAGATGGCAGACTCGAGGGCCACAAGATTATCAATGATACAGGAACCCTGGTGAAAGCCACCCTGACATGGAACCAGTAGGCCACGTAATTCCAGGACCAAACCCAACCGCCGACACACCATACGTTCCAGCAGCTTGCAAAGAACATTGGTGAGGCTGATGGGCAAATAGGTATCCACATCAAGCGGGTTTTTACCAGGTTTAAGCACCGGAATGATGGTGCTCTCCCGCCATTGTGATGGAAAGACACCATCGCACCAGTTCTGATTGAAGATGAAGAGATGTCACTTGTAGTCAGATGAGAGATGTTTAATCGTCTGACCACGGATCCGATCTGGCCTAGGAGCTGTGTCGGGGCAATTTGCTAGGGCACTGAGGAGCTCCAACTCTGTAAATGGGGCATTATAGGATTCACTGTGGTGTGTAGAGAATGAGAGGACTTTTACTTCCAACCACCGTTTGAGAGTGCAAAAGGCTGGGGGGTAATTCTCTGACACAGAGTCTCAAGCAAAGTGCTCAGCAATCGCATTTGCATCAGTAGACAACACGCCATTTATGGCAACACCTGCTGGGGTCCGATACCTGAAAAGATGATTGATCTTTGCCCAGAGTTGGGAAGATGACATATGGCACCCAATAGTCGAGACATATCCCTCCCAACACTCCTGCTTCCGTTGTTTGAAAAGTTCACGAACGCAGGCACAGAGCCGTTTCAAGGCTATGAGGTGCTCCAGGGAAGGGTGCCACTTTAGAGCTCGCCAATGCTCCTCAATTGCTTCAGCGACTTCCGGCAACCGCCAAGCGACTGCCTTATACTGGGGGCACCCTAAAGAGCAAGGGATCACGGTTTCTGCTACAGAAACAATTGTTGTTGTCACCTGCTCAACCATCGCATCGACGTTACCGTGTGGGGGAGATTCAATGGTGACAGCAGAGGTTAAAGTTTCCCAGTCCGACTTGTTTAAAGCCCATCTGGGCAGGCATCCGTGGGCCTGACGCCAGGGCAGTGACAGGAAGATGGGGAAGTGGTCACTACCACACAGATTATCATGTGCTCTCCAGTGGATGGATGGGAGAAGTCCCGGGCTGCAAATTGATAAATCAATAGCTGAGTAACTACCATGAGCCACACTGAAATGTGTGGCAGCCCCATTATTTAAGAGGCAGAGGTTGAACTGAGACAGTAAACTTTCGACATCTCTGCCTCGGCCAGTAAGCATGGTGCCACCGCACAAGAGGTTATGGGCATTTAAGTCTCCCAAAAGTAGGGAAAGGCTTAGGGAGTTGATCAATCAGTGCAGTTAATACATTCAGGGATACTACACCATCTGCATGAAGATATACATTGCAGACAGTATTTCCTGCGTCGTCCTTATTCTGACAGCTACAGCTTCAAGAGGGGTTTGAAGGGGCACAGTTTCACTACAGTCTCAGTTCAGGACAAACGCAAACTCCACCTGATACTCTATTATAGTTTCTACGGTTCTTGTAATATCCCCTATAGCCGCAGAGGGCAGGGTCCGCATTGCCGGGAACCAGGTTTCCTGGAGGGCAATGAAGATAGCAGGTGTAGAGCTTAACAGTTGGTGTAGCTCAGCTTGGCAGTGGAAAAACTGCCACAATTCCACTGGAAGATGACATCATTGTGAGACTGGGAAGGCATGGAACATTCAATGAGGCAGTTTACACCTCAGAGTCACCTGCTACCACTGACTTATTGCCTGAGCAGTCTATATCCATTGTATCCGAGGGTCTGGCGAGATCTAGGTCCTCAGCGGATGCCAGAATCTCCACCCCATACTCAGACGCAGAGCTTGTAGGTAGCTGTGGTGTGGGTGCCACTGCAATTTCCTTGGTCTTTGAGGTCTTCTTTTTGCATTTCTTTCGCTGCTCCTCGGGGTTCCCTCGCTGAGAGTACTTCACTGGCTCAGCTTTGGGACTGAGGACGAGTGTGAAGCCCTGCGACCAGCTGCTTTTGAGATCTTCAGCCACTGGTGGGTGCCATCTTTCCCGCGGGTAGAAACCTGGAAAGGGAGTGACCCAAGGGACCCCTTCCTAGCGAGAGAAGCCGAAGAAGACTTATGTTTCTCCAGCTTAGAAGTGGGGACGGACGTCCCCGATAGTGGGGGGGGGGGGGGGGGGGGGGGGTTGTCCCGAAGTAGGTGACTGGGCTTGGCGGAGCTGATTGTGTCAGTACTGTTGTAGTGGCAGCGTAAGATTATGTCATTCGTACAGGATACAGGCGTTCAAATTTTCTCTTAGCTTCAGTGTAGGTCAGTCGGTCCAGGGTCTTGTACTCCATGATTTTCCTTTCTTTCTGGAGAATTCTGCAGTCTGGTGAGCAAGACAAATGGAGCTCTCTGCAGATGACAAAGATGGGAGGCGGGGCACATGGAGTATTGGGATGTGATGGGCATCTGCAATCTCGACGTGTGACACTGGAAGTACGGCAGGAAGACATATGACTGAACTTCCAGCACTTAAAGCACCACATCGGGGTATGGACATAGGGCTTTACATCACAGTGGTAGACCACACCTTGACCTTCTCGAGTAAGGTGTCACCTCCAAAGACCAGGATGAATGCACCAGTGGCAACCTGATTATCCCTTGGACCCCCGTGGACACGCTGGACGAAATGTACACCGCACCGCTCTAAATTGGCACGCAGCTCATCGTCAGACTGCAAAAGAAGGTCCTTGTGAAACATGATACCCTGGACCATATTTAAGCTCTTATGGGGTGTTATGGTTACAGAAACATCCCCCAGCTTGTCACAAGCGAGTAACATCTGTGACTGGGCAGAAGATACAGTTTTGATCAAGACTGACCCAGATCTCATTTTGGACAATCCCTCCACCTCCCCAAACTTGTCCTCTAAATGCTCGACAAAAAACTGAGGCTTCATTGTCACGAAAGATTCCCCATCAGCTCTCGAACATGCAAGGTACTGGGGCAAATGAGATCTACTTCAATCATTAGCCTGACATTCCTCCAATGGTGTGGCCAGGGAGGGGAACGATTTGGTGTCTTACTTCTGTGTATTGAAATGAGCTCATGAACACTTAGAGACTGCTGGTGTTTCACCACCAGCAAGAGATGATGGACTACGCTTCGTGTGTCATCCACCCTGATGCCACCCACTCCGACCAGGGGCCCTCCCCGCAGGTGCCACCTAGCCACAAATAAAAAGGCCACCTGGCAGGATGGCCATTGCCAGGGGTCACAATGCCCCATGGAGATGGCCATCTACCCCTTGGCATACATGGGGAGTTAACGGTGCAGGCATCAGAAGAGCTGTTCCTGTGTGGTCAGGTGGCTACAACCAACAGGGTACATGGCGACCCCACCACAACAGACTGGCTACCGTGCTGGAGATCAGGTGCAAAGAAGTCCACGGTCATCGTCTATGCAGAAAGCAACACTGCGTAGTGCATGGTGGAAAACGCACCCAGGAAGGTGTCCTCACTCAAGAGATGGAGAATGAGTGGGGCTGAAATGCAACGACGAGAAAGTGGGCTAAAGATCTCAATCCACGATGCACCATGTAAGGCACCCTTCCCCAATTGGCTTGCTCTTCAGGAAAATTTTGAAGAATGGAGGTCAAACCCTGCAGGGGACCACCACAAAGACCAAAACACGAGACTCCTTTTAGTCGTCTCTTACGACATGCAGCAATACCTCGGGCCGATTCTAACCCCCGGACCCACAGGGTGTTTCCTATACAGTTCTACGCAATACTTTTATCAGGAAACAGAAATTCAGCAGAGCTAGGAATTTTCCAGCATACTACAAAGGAAACTTTAAAACACGCTAGCATTTCCATGAGTCCAAAGAAGATGAAAAGTTACAGCATGTAATTCATTATGTACCAAATTTTGTACCTTCTAACCACTGAAAACCATCTCCAACTGCAGCTGATGTTCACAATGTACAAAAGCATCTACTGCTGGATACACCCTCCTTGATTTCATTGTCTCAGGTTCCCAGAATACTGCAGTCCTAAAGTCACATCAGTAATTTGCAGTCTCAGTTGTCTACACTCACAGCAGTGCGGTCCAGCTCAATAGACAGTAACAATAGATTTACAGTCAGGAGCAAGTCTGGTCATGAGAGAGAAATCTGGGAAAATGCAGAGCTCTGTATTTACATCATATAGAAGAAACAAGCAAAGTTCTCAAATGCTAACAATTTCCAGAGGCACTTTACAGATGTTCATTTTCACAAGCAGTTTCTTCTCCAATCACAACAATGCACCAACACATTTGTCAAACAGCAGCAAATAATACTCTATTAAATGGATGACACTGTCTGTGGATGAAAAGCACTTGTGTAGACATCAGGATTTTGTTCAAAATACTAATTTTTTAGCTCATTTACAAATATCTCAGCTATAGTATTTTATGAAGTCTGCGAAAAAATTGTCTATTACAGACATTATGTAGACGACATCATACTACTGTACAAAGGTCATGAAAGTGAAGTACGTGAGGTAGCAGGAAAAATAGATGGGATGCACGAAAGAATTACTTCTTCCTCCTGTTCCACTGTGAATGTAAGTTAAGTTTTTTTGGATATTAGGTGAACTAAAAGGGATGGAAGGCATAAGATTAGCATATTTAGGATGACAACAGCCACTGACACTATTAGAAATGTGAAATCCTGTCATGCTAAGAAGCATAAATGGGCATACTTCAGAGCTATGATCAACAGGATGCTAAAACTGCCACTCACCCCTAATGATGATGTGGGAGAATTAAGTGTGATTAGACAAGTAGCCAAGGCAAACAGATATAAGGATTGTGATGTAGTGAAACTTTGTTATAAACTAAAATCAAAAATGTGAGACAAGGAGACAATAGAACCAGAGGGCAAGAAGTTTTCTGCTATGTCGTACAATGGTGCATTTTCCGACAGAATTGCGCAGGCCTTCAGAAAAACGAAATCGGTACACATTTAGACAGAGAAAAACATTCGGTAGGAAACAGAGAATAATATGAAAGTGTTGCACAGGGTGTCAAAGGGACAGTTACTGAACCTACTCAAGGAAATGGAGATTTATTTGCACAGAAAACAGCAACTGGAATTACTGCTGAATGAACAGAATGGGTTAAAACCTAAATGTTTATTTTGATGTATTCACAAACCTACTAGTTTGAGCAGCATCGAGTGCCCCAGTGGATTGGCATGGGGTAGTGTGCACCAGCCGCTGGCAATGAGGAGACTGGACTTGCCTCTGAAAGTTCCACCACAGGGAAGCCACGACGTGCCTCCATTGAGACCACACTCCAGATGTATTATCGACTCTTTAACTTTTAATTAATATTCACTGCTTCATTAATTACCTTATAATTACATTTATGGTAATTGATCTGTCAGGCTGGAAGGTTTTATTTATAGATGTTTTTAATCTTATACTTTTTATACTGGCTTTTACACAATTGTATGTTTTACCTTGACAGGCTAGGAGCATCACATTATTAGTATCTGCACTTTTTATGTGGATTTTAAGTATCCAATTCCACGTGTAGTATGTCAGTACATGTTTCATTGTCAATCATTTTACCATGTGAAGTAATTTTAATTAATGACTATGCATACCGCATAACTTTTGGCGCAAAACTGCTATGGTCATTAGTGCCCAGTCTGTGACTTAGGAAACGGTAAAAAAACGAAAATGGAAAGCAGCAGCAATGGGAACGAAACTCAAAAAATTGGAGAAACTAAAAGCAGAAGGAAAGCTTAAAAATCCACTACAGAAAGAGGTTGGTTATGCCCAAAAAGAGCTTCAAATGACTGACGTCATCTCACTGGCACTAATAAACTCGAGAACGCGATCGGCCGAGCGCGTGTCATCTGCAAAAATGGACGATATATCAGGCGACAGCTGTAGACTGGCGCGTAACGGAGTAAAATAGGGGCACTCAATTAAAAGGTGTCTTACCGTCCACAGCTGAGAGCAGGGGGGACAGAGTGGGGGAGGATCACCGCTTAAAAGATGTTGATGGCTAAAAAGACAGTGCCCTATCCGGAGTCTAGTTAAAATTACCTCCTCCCGACGACGCGTTCGGGAGGAAGAGGTCCAAGCACAGGGAAGAGCTTTCACGTCCTGCAATTTATTATGGGGAAGTGTCGACCAATGTGCGTGCCATAAATGAACAACACGACGACATAAAATGCTCCGTAGATCGGCGAAGGGAATCGATCAAATAGCTGGCCAAAGAAGAGAGACTGCAACCTTGGCCGCTATATCGGCCGCCTCATTGCCACAGATGCCAACGTGTCCTGAGAGCAAGAGGAACGCCACAGAGACGCCCCCCAAATGGAGCAAGCGCAGGCAGTCCTGAATCCGGTGGACCAGAGGGTGGACAGGGTAGAGAGCTTGGAGACTGAGGAGAGAGCTGAGAGAATCTGAACAGATAACATACTGTATCCGCTGATGGCGGCGGATGTATTGGACAGCCTAGAGAACAGCGTAAAGCTCCGCAGTATAAACCGAACACTGGTCGGGAAGCCGAAATCGATTTGGGGTGTCGCCAACAATATAGGCACTCCCTATATGTAACGATGTTTTCGAGCCATCAGTGTAAATAAATGTGGCTTCCTTCATTTGTGCACATAGAGCAGCAAATTCCCGACGTTAAACAAGTGAAGGGGTACCATCCTTGGGAAATTGACAAAGGTCACGGAGCAGGCAGATCCAGGGACAGAGCCAAGGCGGTGCTGTACCCCAAGTTGTCAAGAAGGTTTTAGGAAAGCGGAAGGAAAGAGAATGGAGCAGTTGAAGGAAGCGGACTCCCGGTGGTAGTAGGGAGGAAGGGAGGCCTACATACCCTACATCCAAGGAGGCGTCGAAAAAAATGTCATGGGCCGGATTAGCAGGCATGGAAGACAGATGGCTAGCACAACTACTCAGAAGGACAGCTCGCCGATTGGACAGCGGAGGTTAAGCAGTCTCAGCATAAAGGCTTTCCACAGGGCTGGTGTAAAAAGCTCCAGACACTAAACGTAATCCATGGTGGTGGATAGAGTCGAGACGCCGAAGAACAGACGGCCGAGCAGAGGAGTAAACTATGCTTCCATAGTCCAATTTCGAGTGCACTAAGGCGCGATAGAGGTGGAGAAGGACCACTCGGTCCGCTCCCCAGGAGGTACCATTCAGGACACGGAGGGTGTTGAGGGATCGCAGACAGCGAGCCGAAAGATAGGAAACGTGGGAGGACCCAAGAATTTAGCGATGTCCGAAAATGGAAGGTTGACAGGTCCTAGATGTAAGGAGGGTGGAAGAAACTCCTTACGTCGCCAAAAATTAACACAAACGGTCTTACTGGGAGAAAAACGGAAGCCGGTTTCGATGCTCCAAGAGTGGAGGCGATCGAGACATCCTTGAAGACGTCGTTCAAGAAGGCTGGTCCGTTGAGAGCTGTAGTAGATCGCAAAATCGTCCACAAAGAGGGAACCCGAGATATCAGGAAGGAGACAATCCATAATCGGATTTATGGCAATGGCAAACAGTACAACACTCAGCACGGAGCCCTGGGGTACCCCGTTTTCTTGGGAGAAAGTACGGGAGAGAGTGGTGTTCACCTGCACTCTAAATGTGCGCTCTGCTATAAATTCGTGAAGAAAAAGGGGCAGCCGACCTCGAAAGCCCCATGAGAACAGTGTGCGGAGGATGCCTGTCTTCCAACCGGTATCGTATGCTCTCTCCAGATCAAAAAATATTGCTACTTTTTGGCGTTTCCGGAGAAAATTGTTCATGATATAAGTGGAGAGAGCAACAAGATGGTCAACTGCAGAACGATGCTTTCGGAAACCGCATTGGGCAGGTGTTAAAAGACTGCGGGACTCCAGCCACCAAGCTAAACGGCAATTCACCATACGCTCCAAAACTTTACATACACTACTCGTGAGAGAAATGGGGCGATAGCTAGAGGGGAGATGTTTGTCCTTTCCAGGTTTCAGAACAGGAACGACGATAGCTTCCCACCATCGTCTCGGAAAAGTACTGTCGGTCCAAATTCGATTATAAAGGCGAAGGAGGTAACGCAGACTATGGTATGATAAATGCAGCAACATTTGGATGTGGATACCATCCGGTCCTGGGGCGGAGGAGTGAGAAGAAGAGAGTGCATGTTGGAGTTCCCACATGGAGAAAACAGTATTGTAGCTTTTGCGATTTTGAGAGGAGAAAGCAAGAGGTCGCACTTCTGCTGCACGTTTCTTCAGGAGAAACGCTGGCGGGTAATTTGAAGAGCTCGAAATCTCAGCAAAGTGTTGACCCAATGAGTTAGAAATTGCGATGGGGTCCACTAATGTATCATGCGCGACAGTGAGCCCAGAGACCGTGGAGAAACTAGGCGCGCCTGAGAACCGTCGAATCCGACTCCAAACATCCGAGGAGGGAGTGAAGGTGTTAAATGAGCTAGTAAAGAATTTCCAGCTTTCCTTCTTGCTATCGCGGATGACGCGACGGCATCACGCTCAGAACTGCTTATAGTGGATACAGTTGGCCAAAGTAGGACGGTGGCGGAAAACGCGAAGAGCACGTCGCCGCTCACGTATTGCGTCACGGCATGTCGCGTTCCACCAAGGAACTGGGGGGCGCCGGGGCAATGCGGAGGTGCGTGGTATTGAATGTTCTGCAGCTGTAAGAATAACGTCTGTAATATGTGTGACCTCATCGGCGACACTAGGAAAGTGACAGTCATCGAATGTCGCTAGGAGACGCAAAAAGTGTCCAATCAGCTTGGCCAAACTTCCAGCGTCACGGGCGCATATATGGCTGTTGAGGCTGCAGTCTAAGGACACATGGAAAGTGGTCACTCGAGTGGGTATCATCAAGGGTGAACCATTCGAAGCGCCGAGCTAGCGGAACAGTACCGACCGAAAGGTCCAAATGAGAGAAATTTGTCGTGGAGGCAGACAACAATGTAGGGTCCCCAGTGTTGAGGCAAACTAGATCCGCTTGGTGGAAGACGTCGAGCAATAGTGAGCCACGCGGACAAGGATGTGGAGATCCCCAAAGCAGGTGGTGGGCATTGAAGTCCCCAACCAGCAAATAGGGGGGTGGAAGCTGACCAAGAAGATTAAGGAGATCAGCTCATGCCATTGGTGTGGACGATGGAATGTATACAGTACAAAGAGAAAAGGTATATCCAGAAAGGGAAAGACAGACAGCGACAGCTTGGAAGGAAGTGTTTAAGGGGATTGGGTGATAATGGAGAGTATCATGGAGAAGAATCATGAGTCCTCCATGTGCTGGAGTGCCTTCAACAGAGGGGAGATCAAATCGGACGGACTGAAAATTGGGGAGAACAAAGCGGTCATGGGGCCGCAGCTTTGTTTCCTGAAGACAGAAGATGACCGGCGAGTAGGATCGTAAGAGGATCGACAATTCATCCCGATTGGCTCGAAGGCCACGGATATTCCAGTGGATAATGGACATAGGGTGAACGTAAAATGGGGGAATGTGACCAAGGTTGCCATCAACTCAGCGACTGCTCAGAGCTTGCGACCGACAGCATGGAATGGCATTCAGCTGAAGGCAGAAGATCCTGATCCATAGGTTGTTCAGGAGCAGCTCCTGCCACCAGCGATCGGCCGGTTGATCGGCCGCTAGCAGTGCGCCTCAGCGACACAGAAGACGGCCGAGGGCGATTACTGCCAGGTGGTGCTGTAGATGAGACACACCTTGGCGGAGAAGGAGATGAACTGAGTTTCTTACTAGCCTTCTTGGAAACATGATGTTTAGATGAAGGAGGAACCGATGACTGTGAAGTTGGGGTACGTAAAAAATCTTCACAAGTATGCTCTGTTTTCGAAGTCTTTGTGTCTGACTTTTGGGCTCGAGATTTAGCAGAACCCGATGAAGGGTGAGCCATAGAGTGAGCAGGCGAAAGTGGGGAGGTTGAATGGGCAATCTTTGCGCTGGCCGATCTGACGACCGTGACACTAAAGGTAAGATCACAAGTCTGCATGGCCACCTCCTTTGTTGGCCGAGGAGAGGCAAGGACAGTGCTGTATTTTCCTGTCTGAGGCACAGTGGGCTGTTGACTGGCGAATAATTTTCGAGCAGCAAAGGTCGACACCTTTTCCTTCACTCTGATTTCCTGAATGAGCTTTTCGTCTTTAAAAATGGGGCAATCTCGAGAGGAAATAGCGTGGTCACCCATACAGCTGATGCAACGAGGGGATGGAGGTGGACAAGCACCCTCATGGGCATCCTTGCCACACGTAACACATTTGGCCGGATTGGAACAGGACTGGCTGGTGTGATTGAAACGCTGACACCGATAGCAACGCGTAGGGTTTGGGATGTAAGGGCGAACGGAAATTATCTTCTCATAGCCTGCTTTGATTTTTGATGGGAGTTGAACTTTGTCAAATGTCAAGAAGACAGTACGGGTTGGAATGATGTTCGTGTCAACCCTTTTCATGACTCTATGAACAGCCGTTACGCCCTGGTCAGACAGGTAGTGTTGAATTTCCTCGTCGGACAATCCGTCGAGGGAGCGTGTATAAACGACCCCACGTGATGAATTTAAAGTACGGTGCGGTTCCACTCTGACAGGGAAGGTGTGTAGCAGTGAAGTACGCAGCAATTTTTGTGCCTGGAGGGCACTGACTGTTTCTAACAACAAGGTGCCATTTCGTAATCTGGAACAAGACTTTACAGGACCTGCAATTGCGTCGACACCTTTCTGAATAATGAAAGGGTTGACCGTGGAGAAGTCGTGACCTTCGTCAGACCGAGAAAGAACAAGGAACTGTGGCAACGATGGAAGGACTGTCTGTGGTTGAGACTCAGTGAACTTACGCTTGTGAGCAGACATAGTAGAAGATGAGGAAACCATTGCGAAAGTATCCCCCATGATTACTGGCGTCTCCGATGGCGCACTCCTTCCTTGTGGGGGCCCTCTCGGAGGGCACTCCCGCCTTAGATGATTATTCACACCTCAGGTCACACCTCCCGAGAAACGGACGGAGGGACCAATCGGCACTTTCGGAAGGTATCAGCTCGGGTAATCACCCCTCCCTGGGCCTGGCCGTTACCAGGGGGTACGTACGTGTCCTACCTGTCTAACCGGGGTGGGGAATTACGCGTTACCACGTCACCGGCTACGCATAAAAGTGCATGGGTCAGCCTTCAGACACGCACAGGGAGGAAAAAAGAGAATGGGAAAAACAAAGAAAGGGAAAGGAAAGAAGAGAGGTCTCAAACGCCGCAGCGGAGAAAAGGTAAGGAAAAGAGGACAAAGGAAGGACGAAGACGTGCAAGCGGAGAAAGCAAAGAATTTGTTACTGTTTCAAGTGTCCGTCTCCGGACGTAGGCACAAAACATACTCCCAGAGGGGGAGAAAGGGAAGGAAGGAGGCGGTGGTGAGAGGGGGGGGGGGGGGGATGGGGGATAGGAAAGGATGCGGAAAAGGAAGGTATGCAGCCCGCACAGGAAGGAGGGCCACATTAGCTCGGGGTCCCGTGCTCGCTACGCACGTATACACAACAGAGTTGTGGACCCCTGGGGGGATACCGCATAAAATGCGTTACATTTGCGATACTGATTAATCAGATAACCTAGGTATAGTGCCCTCTGCTGGCCTCAGTTTCCTGGTATAAATATCAGACGCATTCTGACCACCACCAGCACTTACTATGTGCCAAGATTACTATGTACCAAGATGTTTAGTTTGACATTTATACATCACACACACGCACACAAACACCTTTACCATTGCTAGTTGCTGTAAGTAGTTCTGTAGTGCTTTTCTTTGAGATTGTTAAGAGTTTTAACAAAATGCTTAAAATCATCTGAAGTGCATTAAAATAATTATGCTGTTTACACATTTAGGAAATATGTGCACGTGACTATCTCTCGAGGACTCTCCACAAATGTGGTAAGTTGGAAATTTCCAAGTACTTTCACCTCATCTGTTTGTTTGTTTTAGATTTAAAAAAAAAAAAAAATCAGAAATGTTACCCAAGCATTTGGGAGTTTCCACTTTTCATATCTGTGGAGAATATGAGTGAGCATCCCTGTGGACCTGTTCTGTTAGGAAACTGAAAATATAATGCAGAATCTTAAAAATTGTGCTCACCTTCTCTCAGTAGACAGCAGCAATATAGTGCTGCTATGCTATGTGTGGGATTTAAGGAAGGCCCATAATGGAGTACTCATTACACTCATTCATTTATTTTTAACCTGACTATATGCATGTACATGGGAAATCAATGTAAAACATCACATATCTTTTCACAACATATAGCATTGCTGAACACAGTACCACAACAAGTATTGGTATTTTATGTGAAACAGGGGTTTAAGTGTTTAATAATATCAATTTGTGTGGACAGATGACTATGCCCTGGCAAGTATTTGCACTTGAAAAGCTGAGGTACTCACAAGCACTTGCCTTGTTAGCTTCTTTTTCTTTAATCAGACCACACAAGTATACAACACTTGATTAATACACATTACTACACAATGTCCATTTAATAACAAGGAAGAATTTTTACAACAGTAATTAAAATAATATCTTACACAACTATATAATACCATGATAACCTCTCCATCAGAAAAAAGTCTGTACAATTACTAATATTCTACTGGCAGTCCACCAACATGCAATCTGTCACCATCCACAGCCACAATAACCACTGATTAATAATTACTCACTTCCATCACATGATATCCAGCTCACCTACTTGCCTCTGATTTGCAGCATTAGGCATTTACTCTAGCTTACAGATTCTGCATGTTAATTTATTCCCTGATAGATAAAGTAACAGCATTTGAACTAATTCATTTCTTCTGGTGAATTTAAATCTCTTTTCTTTTTTGATAAGCCATTATTCTGTCTACTTTGTTTTCATATTATGGCTTCACAGTTACATATTTCAAATACAAATCTATCTTACTCCCATTTGCTGGCAAATAATTTTAACTGCATATTTGCAAATTAAAACTACAGTATTCTTCTGTCCTCCATTCATCTTAATATTGAAAGGCTGCAATTATTAATAGTAATGGAGGTCACATACTTGAAAGAGGTAGTACACATGTTTAGTTGTACTACATGGAGCTTTATACTAGTGTTGCAATAATTTAATAAAAAAGAACACAAGGATATGTCTCACACAGTTTCCACTACTATGAACAGGCAGCATTAAAATATTTACACAAAATGAGAAGTATCATTACATAATCAACAACAAAAAAATCATGAACCAGCAATTCCATAACCAAGAAACTACTGCACTAATAACTTAATGGAATGAAATATCCACATTTATGCATAAACATATTTAGTCAGCAAACTTGCGATTCGGGTTACGGCCAAACAGTGCACCTCTTATCTCAGGAATAAGCTGTTGTGCAATTAGTTCTAGCCGTGCTTCCAAAGTATTAACAATTTTAATTCTGCTTTTCTGTGCTAGCAGCTCTATTCCACCAGTAACTTCTGGGTTCAAGAAGGATTCTGTGTCCACTTTTATTGATATATCCTTCCCACCAGTAATTTCTTTGTACTTCTGTGTAATAGCTGGCAAGATGCTATCAACAATACGTTGATCAACCTCACGTGTCCTTACAGTGACATTTGGTTCCAAAAGCTGCAAAAACAGTGAATGGTCAGTATCATAATGACAACAAAACACACAAGAATCATGACATGTAATTACATTTGCTATAAAGCATTTATTGCTAAATAATTAAAAGAAAACAATTATTTAAAAGAGGAAATAAAATAGTTAAACACTACATTTGTAACGTGCATCAAATAAACTAAATACCAATTTTCCCCAATTTTATTGCAACTGAGTGACTTTGCTGTGATTGGTTTTACTACATAACTAACACAAAATGGAAATTCATCTGGTTAGAATGTTCATTGTTTTGTATAATGGAATTTATTTATGAGGCTTATGAAAATTAAACTACAATTTGAGTATTTCATTACACTCTACAATATTCACTTTAAATGCTTAAAAATCTTGCATCCTCTCACAACTTTTCACAAAAAGAGGTATCCATTTTACATTTCTATACGATAAAGTTGTGTTGCCACCTACATGGGATATTACAAAATTGAGGCAAAAAGGCTCCTAAAGTTCAACCAAATTTGTTCAATACAATATCAATTTCTGTCCTTGGGTGACTGACAGTCTCACATGTTATACTAATATATGTACCTTCCCACTCTTCCACTCTCAAATCTGCCACTGTGTAAGTTATTCTACAACTAAAAACTACAGCAATTGACTTTTTCATCAACACTACATCTCTTGCACGTTTTCATGTGGTAAGCAAACATTTTATCTACCTTTGCATTAAACGTCACGTAGTGCCGTCATCTCCCCCCCCCCCCCTGCATTTTTTGTAGTTCGTGGTTGGGAGTAATATGGGGCTAAACTACAAGGTCATCAGACCCTTGGCCAAGCGTTCATTTGTCCAGAGGTGATGTCCACCAGGAATGTGCTCTGATGAGGAAAGTACATGGGAGTGGTAAAAGAGAGGCACTAAAAGCAATACTGATGCCAGAGCTGAAAAATAATTTACAGAGAAATAAAAGTATGGTCTAGAGTGAACAAGTGGGCTCCCAGGGCTCAGCCATGCTGAGAGAAACCCCACCCGCATCCGACCCCCGTCAACCTGATTGATGGAGTAATTGATTAATTGAGGGGGGTTATGGGACTAAATGGTGAGGTCACCAGTTCTGCAATTCCAAAGTTACACACAGAAGAGAGGGGTCCCGCTAAAAATGGACAGATCCAATCAGAAGAGCCAAACTACAAAAAAGAGGAAGTTAAAACACACCAGAGAGAAGGTATAAAAGGGTAACACAAATCTAAAACTGGGAAAACAGAGGGATAAAACAGCAGTCTTTGCAAGGGGGAGTGGTCATGGATCCCAGACCGGGAAAATGTGTAGAGAGGCCCCAATCACAACCACCCTGCCCTTCTACAGGAGTAAAGCAAAACCCTGTCTGAAAATATAAACCACTTTCATGGAGGAAATTGAGGACCAGTTCAACCATCCAAGAATCATCTGCTAATATTCAATTCAAGGAATCTTTAACACTACACTTAGTATGAAGGACCAAGAGAAGGGGACATTCCACCAATATATGGGATGCTGTCAGTCTGGCTCCGCAACCACACTGTGGGCATGTTTGCTGCTCAGGAAGAAACAATGAATGAGCTGGGTATGACCAATGTATAGATGGCACAAAACGTTGGACTCCTTCCAACAGGAGTGGAAGGAAGAGTGCCAAACTGCCATAGGCTCCTTGATTGTTTGGAGTTTATTACTATGAGCAGTAGTGTACCAGATGTCATTCCACTTTTGGGTAAAGAGAGATTTGATGTAGGTTGGTTGGTTTGTGGGATTGAAGGGACCAGACTACTAGGGCCATCGGTCCCTTTTTCCACAAACTTGAAACACCCACAAAGAATAAAAAACAAACAACGGAGATGACAAGAGATGACACAGGTCAAGAAAGACACAGACAGAGACCAGAAAAAAGCAATTAAAATCACACCGAGTGTGACAGTAGTTGGCCGACCATAGAAACAAGAAAGGAAAAGCCAACCCCAAGAAACACACTAAAAACCCCAGTCTAAAATCGTAGGCCAAAGGCCATGCTCAACACAAAAAAAGGACAAACACTTAGATCAAGCGATAAAAACACCCTGCATGAATAAAACTCAAAACTAAATCTGCCATCGCAGCATCATCTGATAAAAGTGCAGGAAGCGTATCAGGCAGTGCAAACATCTGCCTGAGCAGAGTTAAATGCGGGCAGTCCAACAAGATGTGGACCACCGTCAAAGCTGACCTGCAGCGACAAAGGTGGGTCCTCGTGGCGCAATAAATAGCTGTGTGTTATCCAGGTGTGGGCAATGCGCAGCCAGCAGAGGACAACAGAGTCCTTGCAAGAGACCCGCAAGGAGGAGCGCCATGCACCGATAGCCTCCTTGATGGCCCGAAGTTTGTTGGGTGAAGGAAGGGTGCGCCATTCTTCACCCCAAGTGCGAAGTACCTTCTGCCACAAAACTGACCTGAAGCCACTCTCTGAAAGGCCAATCTCCAAGGCTGGTGCACCGACAGCCTGTTTGGCCATCATATCAACATGTTTTTTCCCGGGATGCTGACATGACCTGAGGTCCACACAAAGACCACAGAGTGGCCGCAACGGGTAAGAGTATGGAGGGACTCCTGGATAGCTATCACCAGTCAGCGAGCGAGGGAAACGCTGGTTGATAGCTCGTAAACCGCTCAGGGAGTCACTACACAACGAAGGACTCACCCGAGCAGGAGCGGATACACTCCAGGGTGCAAGACACGGCGACCAGCTCGACAGTGAAAACACTGCAGCTAGCCGGCAATGAGTGTTGTTCATAATTATCCCCTAGAGTAAGAGCATAACCGACATGACCAGCAACCATCGAACCATCAGTATAAACAACGTCAGAGCCTTGAAACGTGGCAAGGATTGAAAGAAAGCGGCGGCAGCGTAGGGCCTCAGGAGGGACTGAGTCCTTCAGGCCCTGTGCCAAATCAAGCCAAAGGCATGGGCGGGGCACATACCATGGGGGTATATGCAGAGGGACCCAGAAAAAAGAGGCGGAAGAGGGAAAAACTCAAGCCCAGAGAGAATAGCTCAATGTGTATCACAATCATACACCCTAACCAGGGCCGCCGTTCCAGAAGATGGACGACCGACTGAGGAAAAAGGGGACGATAACTGGGATGCCCGGGCAAGCTACAAACATATATAGCATAAGCGGCCAGTAATCACTGGCACCGGAACTGCAATGGAGGGACACCTGCCTTCACAAGTATGCTGTTGACGGGGCTTGTACGGAAAGCTCCAGTGGCGAGTCGGATCCTGCTGTGAAGGATGGCGTCCAGCAACCGCAATGCAGAAGGCTCCCATAATCTAGATGGGACTGAATTAATGCCTGGTATAGCCGTAGAAGGGCAGACCGATCGACACCCCAGCTGGTGTGACTCAAGCAACGATGAGCGTTAAGATGCTGCCAGTAAGTCTGTTTAAGCTGCCGAATATGAGAGAGCCAAGTCAACCAGTTATCAAAAACCAATCCCAAAAACTGATGCGTCTCCACTACAGCAAGAGGTTCGCTGTCAAGATAAAGCCGTGGCTCAGGGTAAACAGTGCGATGCCGGCAGAAATGCATAACGCAGGTCTTGGCAGCCGAAAGCTGGAAGCCATGCGTTACGTCCCAAGACTGCACCTTGCAGATAGCGCCCTGCAGCTGCCGTTCAGCAGCTGCAATGCTAGTGGATCTAAAGTATAGGCAGAAGTCGTCAGCATACAAGGAAGCTGAGACAGACGTTCCCACCGCTGCAGCAAGCCCATTAATTGCAATTAAAGAGGCAGACACTTAAGGCAGAGTCTTGAGGTACCCCATTCTCCTGAACATGGGAGGAACTATGGGAGGCTGCAACTTGCAGACGGAAGGAACGAAGCGACAGAAAATCGGGAGCGGACCCCGAAGACCCCAACCATGAAGCAAAGATAGGATGTGATGCCGCCATGTCATATTGCATGCCTTCCGCATGTCAAAAAAAGACTGCGACCAGATGCTGACAGCGGGCAAAGGCCATACGGATGGCAGACTCCAAGCACAGCAGATTACCAGCGGCAGAACGGCCCTTACAGAACCCAACCTCCGACAGAGCCAGAAGGCCCTGAGACTCAAGTAGCCAACTCAACCTCCAGCTCACCATTAATTCGAGCAACTTGCAAAGAACATTGGTGAGGCTAATGGGGTGGTAGCTGTCCACCTCCAGTGGGTTCTTGCCAAGTTTCAACACGGGGGTTACGATGCTTTCCCGCCATTGTGACGGGAACTCACCCTCAACCCAGATACGGTTGAAGAGGTGTTTGAGCATCTGACAGTGGATGCGATCTGGCCTGGGAGCCAGTTCATTCCCTGGGATGCTCACATGACTTGGGACCCAGAGAAGGTAAACTGAGCAGGCAGTACGGCCAAGGGCACAGAGAAGGTCATGGATAGCAGAGACCAAAGGGTGATGAGAGTAGCATCATTTGATAGCCTGCAGACTGCTCATTGAGTTAGTACATATGAAAACACTGTGGTGGGAGGCCTGAGGTACAAAATGCAAGACCCTGTTGATGACTAGTAGCCCTGCTGTGAACACACTACACGATCCCGGCAACAAACGGTGTTCAAAGCAAGTAGGAGACTTAAAAGCATATCCTGCCTTGTATATCGTCTGAGAAACATCAGTGTAGAAGGTGGTGGCACCCTGGAACTCTGCAAGGATGGAACATACAAGATGTCAGAAAGCCATAGGGGTGACAGATACCTTAGAACCCTGAAATAGATCAGTCCTAATTTGTGGTCTAGGAACCATTCAAGCTGGTATATGGGAGGGAATACATGGTGCACATGCCAGTGAGTGGAAATGGAGATCCAACAGAGGGAAGTGAGACGCATCCCAACTGGCAATCCTAACTGCAGGCAGTGATCAGAAGCAAGACATCCCTCATTCGCAAAGAGGGCAGGGTACACAGGATGGTCAGGGAAATGACTAGTGGCAACTACATAAGAAACCAGGAGTTGACTGTCGTATTTGTAGATCCAGAATCCCCACTTCTGTGAGGAGACTGCCAAGGTCAAATATTTTCAGAGTGGAAGGAGCCGCTGAGCCGTAAACCTGACTACCATAATCTAGTCTGGAGAAGACCAGAGTGCAGTAAAAATGGGGAAGAGTAGCACGGTCTGCGCCCCAAGATGTGTCGGCCAGGAGGTGGAGAGCATTAAGCTTCCTCATACACAGGCTTCAGGTGGTGAACATGGGGGCAGGCATGTCAGCTTTTCATCAAAATCAAGGCCCAAGAAATGGAAATGTGCTGCAACATTGAGGAGCCGGGCGCCTAAATAGAGTTCTGGATTGGGGTGGTCTGTAGGTCAACGACCAAAATGCATAACACGTGTTTTGGAGGGAGAAAACTGGAAGCCATGGGAGACTGCCCACACAGAGGCCTGTCGGATGGCAACGAAATCTGTGCTCAGCAGATGCAACTGAGTGGGAGCTGCACCAGATGCAAAAATCTTAGACAACGCTGGGGTAACCACAAGCCCAACATAGGTTACAAGCCCATCAACACTTATGAGGAAGAGTGTAACACTTAACACAGAGCCCTGTGGGATATCGTTCTCCTGAACCAGACAGGGTGCTGAGTGAAGTGCCAACTCGAACCTGGAAGAGCCGGTGCATAAAAATTCACGGATAAAAATCTGAAGGGGGCTGCGAAAACCCCAGTCACGGAGGGTCACTGAAATGTGAGGATGCCAAGCTGTGCCATATGGTTTATGTAGGTCCCTGTCAACCTGAATAAGAGAAAAAGTAATGAAGGCCTTCTAGTGAAGATAAGCAGAGCAGTAAAAGGGAGACGACTAAAAATGTAATGGACATCAGTTGGACTGCCAATAATAGAACAAAATGTAAGAGAGAATTAAGGCAGCACACAGGCTTCCGCTGGGGCTCTCCGTGTGAGGAAGGGGACAGGCTCTCCCACAGCTGTCCCATCCCCTGTCAGTCATAGACAAAGCATTGAAGAGGAGGATAGAGCCCACTAATCAACATAGTACTACTCCAAAAATGGGAAACAGGGTTCAGCAGAAAGACACAAATTGCCTAAATGAAGTTAAAACAAGAGGGGAGGACGGATGGCAGAGGCAGCAGGCAGAGGAGGCCAGGCAGTGTTGTATGCCTTATGTAGATCAAAAAATACTTCAGTGCTGGTGTTTAAAAAAGCCTGTCTGACTGCTCTTTCTAGCAAAATGAGATGGTCAATAGTGAATTGTCCCTTCCGGAAACCATGCTAATACTGGGACAGCAGACCCCAAGATTCAAGAACTCACATAACTGGAGGGCAACTACCCATCCAAGCACAATGCAGAGCATGTTGGCAAGGCTAAATGGCCAGCTTAAGAATCACAATTAAGATTCTATCTCCCCATAGAGAGCATAAGACACCATCAAGCCAAATACAATTGAAGACCCTGAAGAGATGGAGCCATTGAGTACTGTATTATCTGATTGTGAATGGGGTCAGGGCCTGGAGCCATAGTGTGAGGCAAAGCAAGAGCCTGTTGCAATTCCCTGTTGGCAAATGATTCATTATATAATTTGTCATGCTGAGAGATGAAGAAAGAGGGGGGCCTTCAATTTGTCCCTTACACATCCAGCAGGCAGCAGTGTATGAAGAGAACAATGATGTCGCAAAGTGTTCAGTAAGAGCTGCTGCATCAGTACAGAGAGACAATGGTCGTTGGCAGGAACCATGATGCCCCAGGAACTCTGACATCTACTCCTTAGCAGGCGTGGGAAGCTAACAGCTCAGGCATCAGAAGTAGGATCCCTGTTTTGTCAGGGATTTGACTGAATGGGTATATAATGACCCCACCATGTCAGATTGGCTACCACATTGGATTTGAAGTCCATATAATAGCCTAAACAGGTACTGTGCACAGATGATCTTTAATACTGTATATAGTAGGTGCTATTTGAGGTGGTGTTCCCAGTTGGTTCACACTAAACAAAATATTTGGAAAATGATCAAACCCAGGTCTCAAAAATTACTTCAGCAAAAAGATGGACAAATGAATATTCTGAGAAAGGAAGTCAGAACCTAGGGAACAGCAGGTTCAACATTAAAGACTGCCACCATGAGGAAGAGTAAGAGAATTAAGGACAGTGAGATTGCAACACAAGAAAGGTAGGTGCTGCAGTATCCTGGAGCCCCTTGCTCACCTCACACATATTTACAAGAGTCACAAGCCTACAGTGGGGTTTTGTAGTTTAAGTATGATACATGTACACAATATATACAATATGCATCAAAATACTTGTGGGAGATTTGTCCATTATCTAATATAGGTTCTCTGATTTTGTTTTGCAGTTTTATGTCATGACAAAATGCACTAAATATGGTGTGAACATAAATGTTACGTTATGCTACAGACCAATATGTTACTACACCCTTTTTGACACTCACATTTGATGGTGTTGCAAACCACAACCAAAGTAGCACCTCCAATCTAATCTAGACCTCGAGCTACAATGCTGTTTTCACTGTCATAGGAGGAGGTGGAGGGGGGGGGGGGGGGGGGGGAGAAATTTTTTGCATACATGCAACCCGCCCCTCCCAAACACACACACACACACACACACACACACACACACACACACACACACACACACACACACACACACGGGTAGACTGGGCCGGGTTTTATTGGGGGGGGGGGGGAGGGGGGTAGGGGGTGGAGAGTAGATTGATATGCCAATCATTATACAAACCTTAAAAATTTCCACCTTAAAAACTTATAGTTCAATATCACTTTTACAATGTACCTCTACACTTCTCCCCAACCAAGGAAATTTTTAAGCAAGTAACCCCATTCAGAGCTGTTCTCTCTCACCACAATATGAGAGTTACTTTTGAAATGTCACAAAAAAATGTGTATTTTATATGACTTATGTCCCAGTAAAAGTTGGTGTCCCACCAGGAAACCATGTATTTGAAGCCAATGTTCTCTCCAATGTTCCAATAACCACGTGTTTATTTTGGAGAAATTAGTATTGGATTGTTACTTTTGCTCCAGTGAACCATCAGAAACTACAAAGTGGAACACACAGCACGGATGCTACAGCTAGTAATATTCCGAAAGAAAATGTTCCAAGATTGAACCAAGCCTGCACTCTAGCATCGTTTGTCAGTTATATTTCAGTGCAGCCATTAACGCTTTAAGAATTACTTTACTGTTATACATGCTTAAATAACTGGTGGAAGAAGAAAAGAAGTGGAGTTAGCTGAACAAGGAGAGTTAATTAGCTGATAGATATTTTAATAAATTTACAAGTCTCCATGTTGATTTTATATTAACTTATCCATCTACTTTTTGTTCTCTCTCCAATTGAACATGCCCTTGTTTACTTTTTTATACACAGTATATTATTTACTCTTATTTTTGGAGAATAAACACCAAATCTGAGGCATCTGTGGAAATGAAATTAGCCCAAGACTTTTAATATTTGCTACTTCATTATTGTACAGAAGTCTTAAAAATTCACAACCTGCAGTCCATGCAATGTTTTTCTCAGGATGTGATTTACTTAAATTTCTATGTTCAACACTGTGAATTCCACACCACATTCAATATGTGCAGTGAAGATTAATGAAATTGTTTCATTGCCAACAACATTATATATTAATGAAACATAGCTGGTGAAAACCTCAATTACACAGCATTTTTGCTGCATAAAAGTGTCACATGAACATTAAGAGAGGACTGTCAGATTTTCAACGCAAAACCAGATTTTACTCTCTCCTCTGTCAACTTCATTTTACCATTCATATTTTATGTATTTTGGCCGTGATAAGTTGACGATTCGCATGGTGTCTGTCGCCAACAATAGGAGGTGTGCCTTATCCGCACATCGGCACTGCCGAGGGGAGAGAAGCAATGAGGGGAAGGCACCATCAACTCCTTCCTGCAGTGTTTGTATCATTACTCGTGTGTTGTTCTCCAGGGGATTATTCTAACCACCTCGGTTGTGTTACATGAAAGCAGACATGACACATGGAAATTTTGACAGCACTTTGAGACAAATATCTTCCAAGCAGTGCCTATTTTCTCTGCTCTTGGTAGCACCAGTGAAAATTGTTAGCTTATTGTGATCAAACTGCATGCAACACCTCATATTTGACAGTATTTAAATCCCAGTCCAACAAATTAGAATGAAATTTGAACAGATACTTACATTTACAATTATTTTTTCACATTTACAGTTATTCCATTATTGGTTCGTTAATAAACTTTAAGCACACCAAAGAACAAGTTACAAAGTAATACAGTCATACCTGCAGGAGTCCTTGCATTATTAACTGATGGAGAACGTGGCTGTATCGAGACTGATCCTTTGTGATCTCTCCCAGTCTCTTTCTCGCGTCTTCAAGTACACTGCGCACATGATCTTCACGAACTTTCAGAGCTTTCAAACGTGCCTGGTTTAGCATGTTTGATGACTGACTGCAAGAAAATTTCTTTGGTTAATTCAACATTCCATTCAAAGAAATAAATCCTTACAATTACAAAGCATATCAATACACTATTTATGTAGGGAAGTACAATGTAATTTTAATCCATTATCATTTCATTAATTTAACATATTACGAAATATATACAACTGAGTCCCTGGTGCTGCCTAGCATGTATTTACTCCAGTCTTCTATTATTCTCTCTCTTCCTCCTCCTCCTCCTCACTTTCTGTCCACCCCCCCCCCCCCCCCAAATTCTTCCATCCCCCTACTATGTGTCTATGTGTCTTTATTCATCCTCACTCCCCCCACCCCTCCCCTTAACTCCGTCCATCTCCTCCTCTTCCCAGTCTCTCAACTTTCCCTCTCCCCCTCTAAGTTCACTTCCTCTGTGTCCATCTCCTCCCTCCCCTTTCTCTCGTCATGTTGCCACCACCATCCAATAGGTCGTTGGTTTTTAATGCCACAGTACTTCTTTCCAGACAGTAAGTAATATGAGCACCAAGTCTGGTTGAAATTGATCAAGTGGTTTAAGAGATGTCGAACATACATACATAATGCACTTTTACGCTGAGGTGACAAACGTCATGGGATAGCGATATGCACAGATACATATTCCGGTAGTATTGTGCACACCAGTTAAAAAATGGCAGTGCATTGTTCTTGGGTGATTGTTGCGAAATGGTTTCCGAAATGATTATGGCCGTATGACAGGAATTAACAGACTTTGAAGAAAGAGTGGTAGTTGGAGCTAGATGCACAGGACATGCCATTTCAGAAATCATTAGGGAATATATATTCTCTGATCCACAGAGTCCAGAGTATGCTGAGAATATCAAATTTCAGGCATTACCTCTCACCATGTACAATGCAGTGGTCAACAGCTTTACTTAACAACTGAGACCAGCAGCGTTTTCATTGTGTCATCACTGCCAACCGGTATGTGACACTGCATGAAATAACCACAGAAATCAATGTGGGACATACAACCAATGTATCCGTTAGGACAGTGCGTCAAAATGGCATTAATGAGCTACAGCAGCAGATGGTCGACCTGAGTGCTTTTGCTAACAGCACAAAATCACATGCAGCACCTCTCCTGGGCTCATGACAATATAGGTTGAACCCAAGACAACTGGAAAACCACGACCTCGTCAGATGAGTCCCAGTTTCAGTGGGTAAGAATCATGGTAGGGTTCAAGTGTGGTACAGACTCCATAAAGGCGTGGACTCGTGTTAACAAGGCACTGAGCAAGCTGGTGGTAGCTCCATAATGCTGTGGGCTGTATTTACATGGAATGGACTGGATTGTGTGGTCCAACTGAACTGATCGTTGACTGCAAATAGTTATGTTTGGCTACCTGGAGAATATTTGCAGCCATTTGCAGACTTCATGTTCCCAAACAATGACGGAACTTCTAAGGATGACAATGTGCCATGTCACCAGGCCACAACTGTTCGCGACTGGTTTCAAGAACATTCTGCACAATTCGAACGAATGGTTTGGCGACACCAATCACCCAACATAGATCCCATTAAACATTTATGGGACGTAATTGGGAGGTCAGTTTGTGCACAAAATCCTGCACCAGCAGCTCTTTCGCAATTATGGGCTGCTATAGAGGCATCATGGTTCAATATTTCTGCAAGGGACTTCCAGCAATTTGTTGAGTCTGTGCTACATCAAGTTGCTTCACTACAGTGGGTAAAAGGAGGTCTGACATGATATTAGGAGGTATCTTATGATTTTTGTCACCTCAGTGTATAATGTGTATTAATTTGAATGAATAAAAGAAATTATAATTTCATATATTATGGATTGAATTTTAAAACAAATTAGGTGCAACATTGTTGCCGTTGTCAGTAGATGTGATAGGTTTTGCTGGGACCTCATCAGATGGTGTTTTAGTGTCAGGCTGTAGCCACCTAAGACTGGGAACAAAGAAGCAATTTGTGACAACATATTTGTCTGAAACTGAAATATTTGTGTGTTACAGTCCTGTAAAATTTCTTAAACAACTTGTCATCAGGGGTGTTACGTCTAAAATCAAACTTTTGCTGTAATCTAAAAAAGGCATTAATTAACCAATATGAACCAAGTCATATGGTGTTTATTTGTACACCTTTTCCCCCCACATATTCACATACCAAACCCTTCCCAGAGTTTCCATTATCTATTCCATTACTTCCTACTGTGAAATACCTTATGTTAAATAAGCTATATCCCAATCAAATGACTGCTACTTTTGCAGCAAAGCAGTTTAAATGGGTTAGTGTAGTTTTACACTGACCGGCCATTAGTACAGACAAAATGAAGTTTTGAGCTCAACATCTTACAAATGTAATTATACTCACTCGCCAATAACCCTGCTGAATGACGGAACAAGAAATTAGCCGTATCCTATTCAAATATGAATGGTAGATATGGACTTTAAGCCCACTTCTTTGCAAAAAGAAGTCCAGTGTCTTAACCATTCTGACATACAAGAAGAAAGATGATCAAATATCCCATAAACCAGGTCATACAGATGGAGCACAAGATTGGATTATGAAAGGCTGGGGAAGAATATCGGCACTGTTGTTTTTAAAGGAACCATCCCAGCATTTGCTTTAAGTGATTTAGAGAAATCACAGAAAACCTAAAGCTGGATGGCTAGATGCTGATTTTAACCATTGTCCTCCAAGTGAGAGTCCAATGTGCCAATCCCTACACCACCTCATTCAGTCTGACGTAAGGAAAAAAAAAAAAAAAAAAGACATTTAAACACTACAGGAGGATAATCAGTGTGTTAGGGTCCTTCCACATATTAAAATATATTTACGAAGGTGCTGTGCTCACACAGGAAGTAGTTTTTCTAACAATATGAAATACCTGCTTGAAAGAATGTTTTCTAAAATGTATGTTAACAGTAGCACAAGAATAATCTGTCACACAAATTTCTGTCCAGATGCTATTTACCTGAACAGGCTGTTTGTCCACACATACCCAGTTCTTTGCAACAGGTATATTTTTCCATGTATTGACAAATGACTGAGTTATTCTATGTGAAACTAATTTAATTGTTAACAGCAAAACCACATATATACCAGCTATGACTATTTTACTTATGACATCCTTTTGCGATTTGTACAGAAAAGTAGGGTCATAGTCACATACAGATTTTAGACCAGCAGTTTAGCTACCATGGAGCTACCCTCAACATTGTTATGGGCAACCAAGACGCAAAGAGAATGCTGTAGTGGCTGTAACTAGTGAGATTCTCTCTCTCTCTCTCTCACTCACTCATACTCTTATGGAAGTATGACAAAATGTTCTCAAAACTTCGGCTTACATTTTCTTCTGAAGTTCCACTTGTTTTTCCTTTCTTTCATAATATTCCATTATTTTTAACCGTTGTTGCTGCACCAATCGGCCTTTTTCAATGTTGAACTCCTCTTCAGCTTTAGCATCAATTTCTTCGGCTTTTTCATTTGCCTCCTGCTCGATAAAGGCCATCATGTGCTTGATCTGCAATAGAATATACGTCACATTATGAATAAACGTAATCTAAATTATTTAAAAGATAATTCTAATGAAAAGTATGATTAAATGTGCACGTTTCCAACGAGCACATCGGATAAGTATGCCCGCAGAGAAATAACGACCAAACTTTCATGGTAATAATAACTCTTTCTCTCAGATACGTCTGTGCAATTATTTTCACCTGTTTTTGAACGTCTGCGTCGCTTAAAGCCATGGTTAATTACAATTTTTGTCTGCAAGTACACGAAACAACCAGTGACACAGATCTGTCTGCCACTCCTATCTCCTGAGTCTCGAGACAGATCATATGAGTTACTCGCTAGTCAACTGTTAAACCACATCAGGTTATTGAGTGGATGTTCATAAAATAGAACGAACTGTTTTTTGGTAATATAATTTAAAAAATAATGTATATCATTATTAGAGAGATCAAAAATTGAACGAAATCAAATTACACACATAAATATATACCCACATTTGACTACGACCTGAACGTAGTATTTGGAGCGTACTTCAAATGCAATAATGTATACCTCTACAAATACACGACTTCCAGTAACTTTTTGCAAAAAAATGTATAATTTTGGTTCTAACAATGTTGCATTATCTCAAAATCATAGCTTATCTTTAAGTCGATTCAGAGTACCATAGAGAAAAACTGAGAATTTCGTTTTAACGTTACGTAACATTTATTTTAAATTTGTGCCCTTTTTTAAAATTGTCGTTTTTTATCATTTAAATTCAACAGTAAGTTGGACAAGCGCTGCAGTCACATAATTGAAATCCACGCTCATTTCTGACGCTATCTCGAAACTACTGCGGCCGTCTGCATGCACATTAATTCGATAAATAAAAATTTGCTATTGGAATAACTGCAACCTGCCTTCCTAGTTTAGTTTGAAACTATTATTTTTGACATACTTGTTCGCGCTGAACATTGTAATTTCTGAGGCAAGTCTCGCAACTCAAGTTGAAATCAATTGTTGTTCCCCCAGTTTTCCGACATCCTCAAATTTATTAACTTCAAGCAACGTGAAATAAGAAATTTCTATTATTAGACATACACAAATTTATTTTCGACACAAATAATTTTCGTTGGCCATTCAGCGCTCATGTAGAAAATTTAAGTCACCGTTAAATACAGGAACATTAATCCATCTTAAAAAGCTCATACAAAAGCACCTACCTATAAATAGGACACATGTGCGTCCGCAACAATTTATCTATGAGGCGGCAAGAACTCGAGAAACTCTACCACTTATTAAAAAAATACGTAGAAGTGCAACTGATTAATTATCTTGGAAAGAAACAAAAAAACTCTGCTTACAAAACTTCACATCACATGTTAATGGATTTATTGAGCTATTTTCATTCCTTCTATTTTTCAGATTTGATTGGCATTATTAAAGTTTAATAAAATCGTTTTTCAAGGCTATATTTTTCGGGTTGTTTGGGTGAAACGTAACATGGGCCTGTGTTCAAAGAGACGAATGTGGGAGACCTCCCAAACCAACTTCAAACTGGCCAGTAGTACAACGGCCTCTTAAAACATCTTCGGACTAAGATGGTTCTTGTCTTCGCATTTTGACACTTTATTGTGCAACCATGAAAACTGGATTGCTGACTTCGTAGTTCTATAACTAGAGCTCGAACTGTGTCTTATTCCACGGAATTTGAGAAGGTCCCGATTCCAAGAGTGGAGAACTTTTCTGCGTTGAAAGTATCATTTTTCCCCTCTATTCTAGCATGAAAAATGGTATTTTTTTTTCTTTTCGGCTGATGCATTTGGGTCCTCAGGCGAAGGGTAATATACCAGTATATTTTGTTAAGTGTGAAACAGCTAAATGTGTTGCAACCTTTGCAATCAGAGATAATGCAATTGATGTATTACTACTATTGTCTGCTATTATAAAAATTACATACTGTCACGTTGTAACCCCACCTCAAGTCCAAATCCAAAGGCAGGGTCGTCACCCCTGTCAAAGCTTCGCAGTTGTCGAGTAGGTCCTCAGTTTCCTTGAATCTCTCACTGTAGATATGGAGAACATGGATGATGTTTCTACTCTTTTGTGTTCTTGATGAAGGGCCATAATCCTCGTCTTCATACGGGTCATCCAACATGCGACAGAGGATACGATATGGCCCAAAGTATCTCACTGGCCGATTCTGCGTGCTACAGTGCTGTCAGTCTTTCTCCTGAGTGTTCAGGGTCCACATGCGAGTCAGCTGCCTTGCTTCTTATATCCTGGTGATGCGGTGTTTCACTTAGCCATCCTGAGTGTCATCCAGTTGAAACAGAAACAGTGTGTCCATTGTCATTTTGGTTTTAGACTGTGAAGCGGAAAGAATGATGTGAAACATGTATTATCTTGCTTCGCTCTGTTGTATGCAAATATCTTGATGGGCAGTATTGTATCTCTATCTCTCTGTTTATCATCAACGTACAACGAGAGCATATATACCAACATCTTATTACCTGTTGGCGGTAGGCAGTTGTCATCCTGTAGGTGATGCTGCAAAGTCAAATTACTCATGATACTAGCTTTGAGTGGAAAATGTTTCCACGAGATCATCACATAGGGTACTCTGTGCTTCAAAACGATGTCTCCTACAAGGAACTTCACAATTTCCGGAGCTCTGAAGTCAACACATTTTTGGTGATAGTACAGCAGGTGAGATAGTCAGTGCAGACTATTGTCTCATAATCTCCCCACTCGCATATTCCCCTTCCCTACGATTTTTCATCATTAAAAATTATTTTATTAATATCGCGCATAATTCCCTCTCCTGATTCGTTCTTACTGGAACGGTCTTCAAATGACATGACAATGGACAATGTACACAGTGGCACTTGACATAAAAATATTTCCAGTGTCACAACATAATGTAAATTTGAGAAGTGAAGTTGCAGACGTATTTCTAGATCAGTTCATTAAAAATCGCCACAATGTCGAAACATTCAGACTGCACCTCAAAATTTAAATTAAATGTGTTACCTTAAACTGATACAAATGGAGAGAAAGTTGTAGGAAGACATTTCTCCATTGGTCCTAACTCAATATGGTATTGGCGGAGACATGGCTGCAAAGGCAATCTCGAAATTTTTCCATGCGCCTCAAACATGGAAATATCTCGAAATTGATAACTATGTAATTGCTTATGTCAATGAACTTTGGAACGGTGGTTGTGCTGTCTCTTAGGAAATGATTCAGTACAAAGCTCGAGAGATAGCTGCCGCCCTCAACATTGACAGAAAGGATTTTAAAGCAAGCATTGGTTGGGTGATTCGTTTTACGAGATGGTAAAATCTCAGTCTAACAAGGAGAACATCTTTGTGCCAGCGTTTACCTTCAGACTACACAGGAAGGTTGACAGTCTGAGGGAAGGGGACCAAACAGCGAGGTCATTGGTTCCATCGGATTACGGCAGAATGGAGAAGGAAGTCGGGCATGGCGTTCCAAAGGAACCATCCTGGCATTTGCATGAAGCAATTGAGGGGAAATCAATGCCCAGATGCAGGTTTGAGCTGCCATCATTCCAAACGCAAGTCCAGTGCGCTAACCACTGTGCCACCTTGTCCGACAGACTACACATATAAGGTAATCGGGTTCCAATGTTACGTAATACAAGTGCGACAACACTATGACTATTTGCTCTCCCAGGCTCCTAACGCTGATCAGATGTTATGCCGAGCACCAACTGGCTCAAAAAGTGTCCTTGTGAAAATGACGAGAGCGGAGAAACTAAGATGCACAGTGATGTTGTGCATTACAGCAGACAGCATTGAACCTCCACTGTATGCCACCTTTAAAAGGAAGATATTACCAAAGGAGACTACCCCACATAGAATTCACTGACAAGTTCAGGAAATGGGCTAGATGACAGCAGTTTTGATGGTGGATTGGTTCGAGGAAGTCTGAGGAAGACAACCAAGTGCATTATTACAAACAAAGTCCCTTATTGTCCAAGACAGTTTCCAGGGTCACCATGTGGAAGCTGTGAAGGAGAAAATGAAATGGAGGTAGTCCCATCCTGTCATTATCCCTGGAGGTTTAAGGGTCCATTCTTCCACCTTTAGATGTAAGTGTCAACAAACCTTTCAAAAATAGTGACGATGTGCACGTGGATATTTCATGGACGGGACAAAATTAGAGTCGATATTGTTAGGAAGAGTTTTAAAATAAACTGGAATTTCTTTTGCCATTGACAGTTCCAGAAGCAACGTGTTGTGGAAAGGTGAAAATGAAGAAAAAGTGTGAGCTGAACCTCAAACTAGAGGTGGTAGAGATGAAAGCGAGACGTAGAATAGTGAGAGAAAAGAAACGATGAAATAATGCATTGCTGCTCTTCATTGTGGGCATAATGAAAGCATGGTATGAATCCAATTCTTTTGTGTTAATTGAAAATAAGTACCTGTACCTACCACTTTTTTCACAAATTATCGTAAATATAACTGTTACCTACATAATACATTGTTTCCCTTCCTTCCTGATTTCCTAGATGCATCACTCTCCTGCTTGCATAATTTCTTCCCTAGGGTTTTCAAGAAAATTTTTCCAGAAAAAGGGGGGAGGGGGGGGGGGGGGGGGGAAATTATGTGATAAAATGTGGTATCAATAGATTTCTGTTTATCGACTGTAGACCTCCGCAAGAGATAGATTCCAATGCAGTAGATGGAGCTGTTGCAGGCAGAACTGGTACCCTGAGGTAATTGTAGCACATACTCCTGTTGTTGGCATTTCTTACAGTGGCTCACATAGTGTCTAACAGATCGGTAGATATCTGGCCAGTAATACCTGCACCTGATTCTGTCTATAGTCATAACGAATCACAGGACCAGATGTTGGAGCATTGTGAAAATATGTCAGGATAGCTGATCATAGATGAGTTGGGATAACAAGCAACCAATTCTGCCACATTAAATCATAATTCGTATTATGCAACATTCTGTTTACTAATAGGAATTCTCCATTGGTCAGTTCTTCCTTCTTCAAGGCTTCTATGGTATTCAGCAGTGATGGATCTTCCTTTTGTACAGAAGCAATGTTATTTAATGCAACGATGACTAAGTTTTCATCTATGCTGCCATGTTTCACCAAAGGACTGTGGAAAGGCTTTTGTTTGCGTCCACATATGTATATCACTGTGATGCCATACTTGCAGCTGTACCTAACAGTTTTCTGCTGATGAGTTGCTCTTCTAAACAGCATCCCATATTTGCAGACCAGCTACAGCTTTACCTGTGGTTACTTGTTCTTGAGGTAAGATACTTGGGCTATGCACAGCTCTGTCTAAAAAGAAAAGCTCGATGTAGTCATTGAGTCAGTGATGTTTGGGATCACTGTGTAGAGTAGAGCTGCGTCCATCTGCTTTCATGTCCCATGGCTAATTTGCTGCTATAATAACCTGTAGCTGTGATCCTGTGGTCAAATAGCATATGCATTGGCTAGAACTGCGAGTTAATAAAATACACAGAAATACAAAATAAAAATTAAATGAATAATTTAATAACAAGAGTTCTATTCTAACATCTGTAATTAATGTAGATGAAAAATAATTATTTTGAATAATGTTTATAATGTTTATTTAAGACAGGAACTCCCCAGTTAATGGGAAGTGGTCATACGATATTTATTTAAAATACAGACAGAAAATGCCCGTATCAAATGCAGTACAGTTACACTGATAGCATTGCGAGAATGGTAGTAAAATAACCAAACTAAATTGTAATCAAAGATACGTGAAAACTAAGCTCATTTTTTCAATCACAATACATGAAATATTCTCCAGCTCAAAACAAGTCAGAGTTTAACATGAAGATCTACAAATTATCACATGCAGTACAAAGAATAGTATCTCTGTCTATCCACAGTTCGATAGTACAAGCAGATAGAGTGCTGCTCTGGAGCACATTCAGACCTCTCAAACATAAAATCACTTCAGCCACACTGCTCCTCTCTGCACTTGGTTGGTTGGTACCAGACACAATGTGTTCTCTACCCTGGAGCCACACAGGTAGTCCTCAGCCCCACAAGCAAATTCACCTCCCCTCATACCAATTGCTTACCTACATATGTGTCAAATTACACACCTCTGCTTAATGTGGCAGTGGCCATTAACCACCAAGAATCAAACACCCCCATGAATAATACCACTCGTTACCACAGGCTGGTCTGCCTCCTTTTATACCTCAGGTAAAAGTACCCAGAATCACTCCCTTCAGCTCTTCACTTGAAAAGCCCCAGTCTTCACTTGACTCCTATAGTGTTCTGCTACTGTGGACTTTTCCATTGGCGTAAGGCCGTCCCGCCAAAATTACGTTGTTCTTACATTCTACTGACATCATTTGACTCAACTCGACCACTTGGTGAACTAAACTAATATATTACAGCAACATTTAAATAAGAAATGTTATAAACATTTAGTCACATGCACACCATTCACAATAAATATAAATAAAGGTTTGTCCATAAATAAATAAACCAGTGCTCTTGTGCAAGTGCACTCATGACAAATGACAACAGATTGTTGTTCAATTGTTCTAATTACTTGGGCTTGTTTGTCAGAAGCGTATTTTGGCACAGTTTACAAAGGTGGTGTCAGCTAACACATGTGACTGACTACTTCTTAAAAAATGTTCAGGATTTTGTATTATGAATTGTAATTAGTATTTAAACAATGTGGATGGCAAAATAGTAAACTGTTCATTAAATATTATACACAAGTATGACAAAATGTGAATTATTCATGCTGTACTCATTTTATGAGTAATTATGGAGGATACAATGTTCCAACAAACATTTGCATAATGGTAAAAGATATAAAGATGTCATGGGTCAATAAATGAAATAGATACAAATTAGTGACTTTATGGGAAGATAGCTTTCATGTAATGTTGTCATCTGACATATCATGGCATGAAGCATTAAAAATTGTTAATTCAGAGTTTCATTGTGAAAATGTTTATTCACTGTAAAACATTAATTTCTGTAGTTTTAAATATATCCAAAATATTGTTGTGTCATTGGATGTGCCTCATTTTTCTGAGACTGCAGATGTATTCAGATTTGCTTTCATAATTGACTGTAAATTATTGTAGATTTTCAAAGAGCTGTAAGAAGTCATCTTTCACTTTGTCTCAAAGCCTGCCATTGCTGGCCATTCTGCATTCTGCTGAGTGAGGCATCCATTGTCAAAATTCCCAGCTTTAGGATTTACCCACATCCAGCCACACTTTTCCTCTCTGCACTTGATTGGTTGGTACCAGACACAACGTGTTCTCTATCCTGGAGCCACACAAGTAGTCCTCAGCTCCACAAGCAAATTCACCTCCCCTCATACCATTTATTTATTTATATACTTGTTCCATAGATCTGTACATGTGAGCAAGTCACTCAGATGTGGAACGTGTCAATGTACATAATAAAATACATAGAATAAAGACATTGTTATAGTATTAATAACAGTGCACAAAAGTCATACTTATTAGCTTAAAAACTAGTCAACATAAATGTGAAGATAGCAGTTTCATATTTAGGCATTATTGCATCTATTTTAACCTTGAACAGTAATCAAAACTTCCCACTTTGGGTTTAAAAGTGACCCAAAAATGGAAATGAGAAAAACAGGAATTTTTACATTAGGGCATTACTACATTAGTTTAACAGTAAACAGTGTCAAAAAATTTAAAAACATCTTTCCAATCTGGGTTTTACTTATTTCTCTGAAAGAATTCCTCTAGTGAATAAAGTGAGGTCTCAAGTAAATAATTTTTCAAGCTACATTTAAATACTGATGTACTACTCCTTACACTTTTGATGCTGTTAGGTAGGGAATTGAAAATTTTCATTCCAGCGTACTTTACCCCTTTCTGAATAAGTGTCAAGTTCTTTAACTCACAGTGGAAATCCTCTTTTCTTCTGGTGTTCATGATGTAGGCAATTCGTTTCATACAGAGTGGGGTTATTTATTATGAAACACATCAGTGAATATATGTACTGAGATGTTGCTGTCAGTATTTCAAGTCGTTTAAAAAGATTTCAACATGAGGTTCGTGGGGGTACACCACAAATGATTCTTACTGCTCTTTTTTGTGCTGTGAGGATTTTCTTTGCGGCAGGTGTATTGCCCCAGAAGATGATGCCATAACACATGACTGAATGAAAATAGCCAAAGTAAGCTGACTTTGAGATGGTAATGTCATTGAAGCGTGACAAAATTCGTAAAGCAAATGTTGCCGACATCAGCCGTTTTAGTGTTTGTAGAACGTGATGTTCCCAGTTCCCAGTTCAGCTTACTGTCCATGTATACGCCTAGGAATTTTGATAAGTACACTTGCTTTATCATCTGATCATTCTGTGTGATAACTATTTCTTTTGGGTTTTTGTGGGTTGTCTGGAAATGGATAAAATTGTTTTTTTTTTCAGGTTTATTGAAAGGGAGTTAATACTAAACCAACCCAGAACTTCTTTAAGGATATCATTGACCTCGAATTATAAGTCAGTACTTGACACATTATCCACCACAATGCTCGTATCATCAGCAAACATTGTAAATTTACACTGCTTATTGATGGATAAAGGCAGGTCATTAACATATATGAGGAACAGCAAGGGCCCAAGCACTGATCCCTGTGGCACTCCATACTGCACAATTCCCCACTCAGAGTCCACTATATATTGTGATACACTATCTGAAACATCTAGAATAATCTTCTGCTTCCTATTTTCGAGGTACGATTTTAACCAGTTCCCTACAGGTCCTGTAATTCCATAATGACAGGCCTTCTTGAAGAGTATCTAGTGATCTACACAGTCGAACGCCTTTGATAGGTCGCATAAGACACCAATTGGCAGCCTCTTGCTGTTTATAGACTCTAGAACATCATTTGTGAATGAGAAAATTGCGTTATCTATTGAAACTCCCTTTTGAAAACCAAACTGCTGACTGTTAATGATGTTCAGGTCACCAAGGTGTGCCACAATCCTGTTGTACAGAGCTTTTTCTAGGACTTTTGAAAATGTTGTTAATAGAGAGATAGGGCAATAGTTTGACACATTTGTAGCATCCCCTGCTTTGTACAGGGGCCTGACAACAGAGTATTTCATTCTGTCTGGAAACACTCCTTGTTGCATGGATGTGCTGCAGATGTGAGACAAAACTTCGGTCAATTCACTACAGCAAGCCTTCAACAGCTTGCTTGAAATATCGTCGATACCAGCAGAATGTTTATTTTTCAAAGACTGTATGATTTTTTTGATTTCATTGGCAGTAATGGGAAGCACACTTATTTCACTGAAAGGTTCTGGAAAATTATTTTTCATTATACAGGCAGCTTTATCTACAGAACCATGGCAACCTATCTGTGTTGGGACAGTTAAAAAATGTTGGTTAAAGATTTCAGAAATTTCCTCACTATTAGTTATCTCTGAGTTGTCAACAGTTAAAACAATATTTTTGTCTTTGGTGTAGTTTACAGTCCCTGTTTCTCTCTTTATCACATTCCAGATTGTTTTAATTTTATTTTCAGAATTAGTAATTTCAGATGCTATACACATACTTTTAGAGTTTTTAATTACTTTGGCAAGAATTTTACAGTGGAGTTTATAATTTTTTAGCTGAGCAGGGTTGTTAGAAGTCTTTGATGCTATGTAGAGTTGTCTTTTTCTCTGACAGGAAGCTATGATGCCCTTAGTGAGCCATGGTTTTTTTGCAGACCTAGCAGGTTGGACTCTGTATGACTTTTTTGGAAATACACTTTCAAAGGTACCTGCTATCTCATTTGTGAATAAATTGTATTTTGAATTAGCAGTTTCTGCTAGATAAACAGGTGTCCAGTCAGTATGCTGAAGACGTGATCTGAACGTTTGAATAGCTTCCTCACTTATTTTCCTTACTGTTTTCCATCTAAGTGAGGTGTCACTCAGAGGAATTCCCAAGCTGTTGAAAGTAACTCGTTGTCCGTCATGGTCAGACAGACCATTTATAACCACTTCAAAATTAATATGGTTGACTTTACTCTAATCAACAAAAGCGTTATCAATGAGAGTACTGGAAGAGGTTGTGGTTCTGGTGGGCGAGCTAACCACGGGAACAAGGTTGTACATGCACATGAGATTTTCAAACTCCACCTTGCAGGGAGAATTAACCAAGAAATCTACGTTAAAATCCCCAACAACTACCATGCCCCTATTTTTTCTACTTAAGTACAACAAAAGAGTATCTAATTGTTTAACAAACACTTTAAAATTACCAGATGGTGCCCTGTAAACTGCCACAACTGTTAATCTGGAGACAGTGTCTGGCACCTCTATAGCACATACTTCAAAATGTAGCTCAAAGCAGAATCTTTGTACATCTATTGCCCTGAACAAGACATTGTTTTTTACATATACAGCTACTCCTCCTTTGTCCATGTAGTTCCTGCAATAAGACGTTGCCAAAACATAGTTGGGAATAGGGACCACTTCAATACCAGCAGTGATGTGGTGTTCTGTTAGACACAGAATATGGGCACTGTTTATACCTTTTGTGTCTTCTATATTTGCTGTGAACTGATCCAGCTTGCAGTATAGGCCTCTTATGTTCTGATGAAACACTGTTAACTTTTGTTTGTCTTTAATTGTATTGCTGTTTGAGTGAACTTTCGTTTGTGTATTAATTACTTGTTGCAGATTTTTGTTACTGGACCAAATCCTGCTACAGTTGGCCCAGCTCACTAGTTTCCCTCGTTAGTTAGGGCTATGACTGGTCTGCTTTCATGATCGTTATTGTTTAGGCCTATTATTTCATGAAAAGCTTTTCCAATGTCTGCTGCTAGTTTATTTTTGCCAAACTGATTTAGATGTAGTCCATGCTTTGTGAAGCAGTGTCTCTCATACCTGTCTGTATCCAGTAGTGTCACATTCGTAAACTTAGTGCAAAAGTGTTTCAGTTTACTATTCGTTAGGCGAATTTCTCTGTTCACACAAGACCAGTCTGCCAGGTCATATCTCGTGGGCACAGTTGTTAGTATTATGTTTGTATGCTGTAATGCTTACCTACATATGCGTTAAATTACACACCTCCGCTTAATGTGGCACAGTAGCTTACTTACTAGGCACAGTAAGTAACACCAAATTTGACATACACAACACAACATAAATAAATAGAATACCCTAATACATGTCAGAACAGAAACAGCATGTATCTCCAAGGATATGTCATAACATCTATTATCAGGTTTGATTTACTAAATCCAACATAAATTATAAAAATTATGGCATGTTAATTAAACACCAAAATAAATGTAAATGATGGAAATTTATGGAAAAGTTCAAGATAACTCGACTTTTGCCCATTTGAAATCACATTGTGCTTTGAGCACTTCTTTGTAGCACTTCACTAACACAAACACAGCACACGATCAGTGTTATGGCATTGAGGTTCAGGTCATTCATGGTTCAGCCACCTCTGAAGAATTTCATGACCCCTTTGGCCATGAACTGTGCTGAATGTGTGTCACTCCACAGTCATTGTCAGTGCTGAAGGACTATAGCTGTTGAAATACAACTACAGCCACTAATAATCATATGATTTCCCATATCCCCATAGATCAGACACTGAACGCCTCCCCAGTGGAATCGATACATTCACAAATTGGATAGAAAGCAAAAAACTGATTTATAGTGTAGGCAAAACACATTTGATTTGGCTCAACATTTCAAACACTCTGTCCATGCTCCCACTAGATAATATGTCTTTAATGGTATGAAATTTGTTCGACACCATAAATCAACAAACACTTTATCATTTTTCTATAATTTTAATGTATAATTAGAAATTTTAAGACTAATACTACCCTGTGCAGAAATCACCCATTTAACTATCATTTTATCAGCAGCTAAATTGCACTATAAATTTATCGTTATGCTATTTTCTTAATAAAACACTTATCGCTAGAATTATTTTCATGAGCTTTACACAAACTTATACCCAACATTTACTTATGAAAATATATTAAAAACCGTTCGAAAATAATATATATTACACAATTAACCTCTTGAAATATACCCCCAAAACTTTGCTTTACTTTGCACCTGAACACATGCGCTACTCTCAATAGGAATTTAAAATTTTACTGAGGTCTGGTGACATACACACTCCAAATCTTGTGTGAAAAATAATTAAAATAAACTGCATATACCACATGAGAAACCCATCCAAAATACAAGTAACACATTTAAATAACCCCTTGAAATTTTCCTCCAAATCTTATGAACAGTATAATTTATTCCTCTCCTTCACTAGTAAAGAAATTAATTACATTCTGCCAACCTCCTCACACCAAGATTTGTGCAGCCAATGTCGACATTCTTCTTGCACTAAGTTGTGTCTACATACATTTTACATACATCTTAAATTGTCAAAATTTACTCTTTACACCAAACACAACTAGCCCAGAATTTTTTTTTTTTTCCTGCTACACATGAAATTCTCTTATTTACTTACTTACTAATACATATGCCATTCTTCTTTTACAAGGTGCAATTCTGCCAATTCTGCCTCTTATAATATTTATCTCACCAGTATCAATATCTCTTGAATCTCACTTTTCTATGTTTTTTGGATTTCTCAAATTTGAGGCCTCTTTCCTCATTCATCAATAGACTCTTATGTTTACAGATAAAATTTGTGAGCCCAACTGGAATCCATTTTTAGATTCGAGAACATACACTTTCTTTCTTCATCAGCATTGTTTATTTCACTTACAGCCTGCACATTTTTAAATTCACTCCTCTCTAAATACTGTCCCCGCAAAAGGTCATGTTATATATCCTTTCCTTTCTCCTCCATATCTATTGTACATAGTACAATATAATACCAAACCTTAATTTCATTATCACTATCAAACATGTGAGCTAGCTTTTGGTGGTGGCTGTTCTTCGTCTGCCAAATGACTAAAATGTCATAACCATCACACTCAAGAGGTGCCACATTTAACAATAGCACAAGGAAATCTGTCGTCCATAAGTAGTGGCCCTTGTGTGGATCACATAATAAGTTGCCTACTTGACATAAAATTAATTTAATGCTTTCAAACCCACAACAAAATTAATGACATCATAGGGAATGAGAATGGGTGTCATTGAAAAATTAATAACAAGGACCTATGGTATCACAAAGAGATTTATTAAGATCAACGTCAAGAGAGAACAAACATAGAAACTTCAATGGTATAACATTTCATTAACATAAGCTTAGGTTGGTTGGCAACAGACTTGGGGAACCTAACTGGAATTTATGTGTAGATGAGACTGGCTGATGTGAGTCGAAGAATGCCAATCTAGGCAAGCACACTCTGCTGTATCATTCCACTGATTGGTCTCTTGTGTCAAAATATAATTAAGCATGCAATGGACACTGGGAATGACTATTGTGAGTACACAGCTGCTATAAAAAAAAAAAGATACCCATGAAAATGATTGATAAGCTTCTGAATTTGCTGAAGCTGCACAATGTTACCGATATAGTTGATGAAAGATGAGAAGCTGTCATCTGCGCGCAGATGCTGCTGAAGCTGCTAGGTTCTGAAGAACAGCCATTCCTACCTATCATGTCCCAGCAGTGGTTACTGTGCCAATCATGTTTTCTAGCAAGGAGACCCATTCTTTCTCAACCAATCACTCCAGTGCAGTACACATTCTGTTCTCCGAAAAAACAGCACACATTGCCTGGAGGTCTTGCAACAAACCCCTAGCACACTTCACAAGGTGAGGGAAGCTTCCTAGTGAAAACAAGCTCCATCTCATCCATAATATGATCTAGTGGGCACTGTTTTGGTGAGCCATGGTGGCATCTAAGAAACACGACATCCAGAGAAATTCATTGTTCCATCTCACAGGGTACCCTGTTCTTGTAATAAGCACATCAGCCAGGCGCCAACCCAATGCCATTTTCCGGGACCTGCACACAGCATTAGGGGACAAGGCTCCCACACCACTTGCTAATAAAGCAGTTAGGCTGGCGCCAGGATGTCTGGCGCTGTCAGTTTCTAAAGAAGTGTCATTTTGTATTCATCCACGGCATTCCCATCCTCTTGCTTGGCTGACAGCAGAACAAGGCTGATTTCCAGAATGGCAGCCCATAGACCACTGCCCTACAGGGCCCACGGCCAGTTTCAATGACTACAAAGACAGGGTAGCAATGAGAAGGCTCCGCGAAATCACTTGCTGCTAGGGGAAAGCTCTAAAGCTGCCTCTAGTGCGATGTCATCTCCAGCGCCCAAAAATCTGTCTCTATAGCCGAGTTTAATTCTACTACTGCTACTCCATTCATGCAAGCACTGTGAGATCGATCAGTGATTTACCCTAACCCTAATAGTCCATCAGATTACTATCAATCAGGGAAAATTTAGATACACCAAAGGCAAATGAAATAGTATGATAATCACCAATACAAAATGAAAGGGGAAGTGCCTGATGGGTGTTACCAAGGCAGTGGCCTGCCTGGAAGACACCGCCATCTTTTAAACAATTCATTAAACACTTTCTTTGACCCATTTTTGCCTTTTCTCCCTTCAAGACCTCTTGGTATTTTATATTTCTCCCATGACCATGAGTGAAGCAGTAATGGCTTCTATATTTTTCTGTACCATCTCCAATCATTATAGAGTAGTCACTTTCATCCTTGCAGTGCCATTCAGTACTAATGTCATATCCTAAACAAATACTTTCCCCATTATCCACTTCTATATTATCCCAATCCGCCTCTAAATAATCTGTAGGCTTTAATTCACCCTCAACATTCTTCATTTAATAATATTTATTTATTTATTTATTATCATCCCAATGATCACATTTGTGATATAGGATTTGTCAGGGTACATTTTAACAACTATATAATATCTTTACAAAATTTGTATCTGTGCTGAATTCGTACTAATCTATCTTATGTTTAATACAATATACAACTAATAAGTGTTTTTATAACATAATTTATTATGCACTGATGTAATTTCATTTGTCACATGAACTTAAACATATATTTTATACAGTTGCGCAGAGATATTCACTTATGCTGTAATAGCATTTGTCAAGCATGTGGTTCTTTAGAACAGTTTTAAATTTATCCTCATTTTCCAGCTCTTTGATATGTTTTGGTAGTGCATTAAAAAGTTTGATGCCTTGATTACATACATGTTTCTGGCTTCGGGTCCTTGTTACAGCTTGTATGTGGAGATCTTTACATTGCCGTATATCGTAATTATGGAAGTCTGTATTGGTTTTCATTTTGTCCTGATTTCTTTTGATCACCAACAGACATTTCAGAATGTATAATGATGGAATTGTTAAAATTTTCAATGCTTTAAAAAGGGGCCTACAATGTGTTTGAGGTGGGCTGTGGGTCATTATCCGAATAGCACGTTTTTGCAATTTGAAAATCTCATTTAGACGACAATTTGTTTTTCCCCAAAATACTATCCCATAGGATGCAATGGACTGAAAATAGCCAAAATATACTAATCTGGTACAGTCATTACTACAAACTCTTGAAATTATTCTAAGCACAAAACATGCTGAATTTAGTTTTAGTGCTAAGTTCACCACATGGTCCTCCCAATTAATCTTCTCATCAATGTGCATACCCAGGAATTTTGCACACTGTACTCTTTCAAGTTGTTTGCCCTCCATGGTGGGATTTAGGTCATCCTGTTCACTTATTTTTCCATATTGCACATAATTAGTTTTTTTTTGCATTCAGTGTTAGCTTGTTAGCACTAAACCATTTTTGTATATCTTGTAGAACATGGTCCACAGTACTGTGCAATGACTGCTTCATATCACTAACTATCAGTGGCTGCATCATTCTTGCAATTAACCACACAACTTAAAACTTTGTCTCCCATATACAAAACTTCACTTTTTTTCTGCCAAGTCACTACAGACGTTATCACAATTAACTCCATTAACATCCACCAATAACTCATAAACTTCTTTACTTAAAACATCCATTATTTCAGTCAGTACATCACAGAATTCACCAACAACCTCCACTGATACACCATATAAATTGCTGCTACTGCATCATTCCATATTAGAATTCACAGTACACTCGAATTGTGGCAAACTTGGATCTACCTCCATCTCCATTACATTTTCTCTACTCTCTGATGCCTCCACCACTTCATGCTTTAACATACCATCTAAGAAATTTTCACATTCATCCTTCTACATCCACTCACATTTCATGCTTTCATCAAGAGCCATTGATTCACAAATTCCTTCCTCTGACATATATTAGACAGTAGCTTCATACTTTGTAACTTCAGCACCTAAAACATAACCATTACTTCTGTTTAACAATAAATTACCCACTTCCACCAAAACATAACAGAATCAATCACCAGCTGATGAGACTATTGCTATGCCATCTTCACGAATACCTTCAAATACTTCTGTGAATACATCACAAAAGTCATCCCCTGCTAATGAGACTACAGCTTCACCACCTTCACAGATGGCTTCATCTACTTCTTCTGATACTAAATCATCTATATAACTTTTACCTGCATTACTATAATTGTTGCTACTGTCTAGTGTCTCATTAGAATTCATCATACATTCCTCCTCTACCAAATTCAGATCCACATCTGCCTCTCTTTTGATCACAAAACATTTCAACAAACATACATTCATTCCATCATTCACTTCCCTTTCACACAATAAATTTTCCAGCCTCATGTCATCGTTATCGAAGTTCTCAGCATATTTTGTCATATTTCTTGTGCCCTCTTTATGGTTGCACTGCATAAAATTATTCCTAATTCTATTTTTATTTCTTATAACCTCCATCTCCAACATTTTTGAGTTCTTTTTGACACCCACAGAATTTATAAAATAATGTGTCCTTTTCAACAACAGTTTATTTCACCCCCTCTGGACGCAAGATGTGCTGATTAATTTCCGGAACTCGTATGCTGATGTTGCATTTTGTGAGGCTCCTGATCTTCAAATCTTCATTTCCAGTTTTGATTTCCATTGTGAGAATTTCCACTTCCATTTTTCCATTGAAAATTATTATTATGGTGATAATTATTTCAGTTGTGTTCATTATAATTATTGTGTATATTACTGTTGTGGACGTGCAGAATTGCAGACCAATGTCCCTAACTTCTGTTGGCTGCAGAATCCATGAACATAGTCTCACTTTGAATATAATAAACTTCCTTGAGACTGAGAACCTTATGTCCACAAATCAGTATGGTTTTAGAAAGCATCACTTAAGTAAAACTCAGTTTGCCCTTTTCTCACAGGATATACTGTGAACTATGAATGAAAGGCAACAGGCAGGTTCCATATTTCTAGATTTCTGGAAAGCATTTGACACAGTTCCCCATTGCAGGCTGTTAATGATGGTATGAGCATATTGAATAAGTTCAAAGATATGTGAGTGGCTCGAAGACTTCTTAAATAATAGAACCCAGTATGTTGTCCTCAACAGTGAGCATTTATCAAAGGCAAGGGTATCTTCAGGAGTGGCACAGGGAAGTGTGATAGGACCACTGTTGTTCTCTATATATGTAAATGATTTGGCAGACAGGGTGGGCAGCAACCTTTGGTTGTTTACTGACAATACCATGGTGTACAGTATGGTGTCAAAGCTGAGTGACTCTAGGTAGATACAAGTCAACTTAGACAAGATTTGCAGTTTGTGTGATGAATGGCAACTAGCTCTAAATTAAAAAAAAAATGCAAGTTAATGCAGATGAGTAGGAATATCAAACCTGTAATGTTCAGATAAAGTATTATTAGTGTCCTACTTGACGCTGTCAAATTATTTAAATATCTTGGTGTAACATTGCAAAGTGACAGGAGATGGAACAAGCATGTGAGAACGGCAAGTGGTCAACTTTGGTTTATTGAGAGAATTTTAGGAAAGAGTTGTTTATCCATAAACGAGACAGCATACAGGATGCCAGTGCAACCTATTCTTGAGTACTGCTCAAGTGTTTCGGATCCGTACCAGGTTGGATTGAAGGAACACATCAAAGCAATTCAGAGGCAGGCTGCTAGATTTGTTATCTGTAGGTTCAAACAAAATATCAATGTTACAGAGATGCTTCAGGAACTCCCTGGAGACAAGGCAACATTCTTTTCCAGAATCACTATTGAGAAAATTTTTGAGAACTGGCATTTGAAGCTGACTGCTGAACAATTCTGTGGCCGCCAACATACATTGCACATAAAGACTATGAACATGAGATACAAGAAATTAGGGCTCATACAGAGGCATATAGAAAGTCATTTTTCCCTCGCTCTATTTGAGAGTGGTACAGATAAGGAAATGACTAGTAATGGTACAGAGTACCCTTCAACATGCAGTGTATGGTGGCTTGCGGTGTATCTACGTAGCTGTAGAGGTAGAAGTGTTGTTCCCATTATGGTACCCATTTCCTTGTTTAGTTCTCATTATGTGGCTTGAATTTCAACACATGTTCAAGTTTCTCAATAAAAGGAAGCCCTGAAGTCAACTAGTATTCAGAAAGTTGTCCACTGATGATGACATCAATGAGTTTTCCTGACTTCTTGGTGATTGTTATTCATGAAGGATTTTCATATGTGGTGGCCTCACGTCCATAGATAGCCAGTTCACTTACTTTTTGTAAATTCAGCAACTAGATGAGTGGCTGATACCTCTGTATGGTGAGTGGAAAATGGCTATGATGTGTGGGGAAGTGACCTCATCCAGGATATAGTGCTGGGTTTAGTCTCACTGGCCAGCTATGATTGTCAGCTGTTGATTGGTGTGAATAGAACTGTTGTGATGGTTGACAGCTGGAAGTGTAGTAGTCATCAAAATCTTGCCTTCTTCCTCTGCATTAGTGTTCAATGTGTCCAGTGTGTCCACAATGCAGACACACCAGCATTTTGTCCTTTGTCCTCCAAGTGTCTATTCTTCAGATGGAACTGAAGTAGTCTTTCACAGCTGCTTTAGGGGCCACATTCAGGAGTTGGTCATACTTCTTTCTTCTGATTCTTTTCTATTGAAATCCTTGATGCACTGACACTACTTGACGAATTCCCCAGTTGCTGTGAAATCATATACCAGAAGAGCTTGGTGCATGCCTTCTGCAACTCCTTTCATTGAATGTGAGATTTTGTCAGCTTCTGTAATATTTGGATTCACAGTGTGGCATAGCACCAAAATATTCTGCATGCAGGACTGTTTTGTTCCCCTTTTATGCTGGACCCTGTTCTTCAATTGTTCTACAACTAATTAGAGTTGCTGCTGAGTTGCTAAATGGTCTGTTCAATTCAGCTTGGAATTTATCGCTACTGAGCTTCTCTTTGTTGTTCTTGAACCACTGCTGTCCAACTTAAAAGTACACATCTTCCAAACACATCATGCCATCCAACCTGTTGCATTTGGTGACTCAGTTGAATCCTTTCATCCATTTGTTGGGACCTGACCATCATCTCCAGAGAATACTGATAGATGCCTGATGTGCAGCTGACTTATTGCTGACCTGTAATCCATCAATGTCTAGAATATATTGTATTCTGGTTTATGTCCATGTAGGCAACAGCTTTTACGTTGTCTAGTTGGATCCACAGTGATATACACTCCTGGAAATGGAAAAAAGAACACATTGACACCGGTGTGTCAGACCCACCATACTTGCTCCGGACACTGCGAGAGGGCTGTACAAGCAATGATCACACGCACGGCACAGCGGACACACCAGGAACCGTGGTGTTGGCCGTCGAATGGCGCTAGCTGCGCAGCATTTGTGCACCGCCGCCGTCAGTGTCAGCCAGTTTGCCGAGGCATACGGAGCTCCATCGCAGTCTTTAACACTGGTAGCATGCCGCGACAGCGTGGACATGAACCGTATGTGCAGTTGACGGACTTTGAGCGAGGGCGTATAGTGGGCATGCGGGAGGCCGGGTGGACGTACCGCCGAATTGCTCAACACGTGGGGCGTGAGGTCTCCACAGTACATCGATGTTGTCGCCAGTGGTCGGCGGAAGGTGCACGTGCCCGTCGACCTGGGACCGGACCGCAGCGACGCACGGATGCACGCCAAGACCGTAGGATCCTACGCAGTGCCGTAGGGGACCGCACCGCCACTTCCCAGCAAATTAGGGACACTGTAGCTCCTGGGGTATCGGCGAGGACCATTCGCAACCGTCTCCATGAAGCTGGGCTACGGTCCCGCACACCGTTAGGCCGTCTTCCGCTCATGCCCCAACATCGTGCAGCCCGCCTCCAGTGGTGTCGCGACAGGCGTGAATGGAGGGACGAATGGAGACGTGTCGTCTTCAGCGATGAGAGTCGCTTCTGCCTTGGTACCAATGATGGTCGTATGCGTGTTTGGCGCCGTGCAGGTGAGCGCCACAATCAGGACTGCATACGACCGAGGCACACAGGGCCAACACCCAGCATCATGGTGTGGGGAGCGATCTCCTACACTGGCCGTACACCACTGGTGATCGTCGAGGGGACACTGAATAGTGCACGGTACATCCAAACCGTCATCGAACCCATCGTTCTACCATTCCTAGACCGGCAAGGGAACTTGCTGTTCCAACACGACAATGCACATCCGCATGTATCCCGTGCCACCCAACGTGCTCTAGAAGGTGTAAGTCAACTACCCTGGCCAGCAAGATCTCCGGATCTGTCCCCCATTGAGCATGTTTGGGACTGGATGAAGCGTTGTCTCACGCGATCTGCACGTCCAGCACGAACGCTGGTCCAACTGAGGCGCCAGGTGGAAATGGCATGGCAAGCCATTCCACAGGACTACATCCAGCATCTCTACGATCGTCTCCATGGGAGAATAGCAACCTGCATTGCTGCGAAAGGTGGATATACACTGTACTAGTGCCAACATTGTGCATGCTCTGTTGCCTGTGTCTATGTGCCTGTGGTTCTGTCAGTGTGATCATGTGATGTATCTGACCCCAGGAATGTGTCAATAAAGTTTCCCCTTCCTGGGACAATGAATTCACGGTGTTCTTATTTCAATTTCCAGGAGTGTAGTTGTTGGCTGGTTGGTTGATTTGGGGGAGGGGACCACACAACGAGGTCACTGCATTAGGGAAGGATGGGGAAGGAAGTTGGCTGTGCCCTTTCAGCATTTGTCTGAAGCAATTTAGGGAAATAACAGAAAACATAAATCAGCACGGCCAGACACGGGTCTGAAATATTGTGCTCCCGAATGCAAGTCCAATGTTCTAACCACTGCACCACCTCGCTCGGTGATGTAGATGTTTTATTTATTTTTTTATTTATTTATTATTTGTCCCATAGATCAAATCAGTACAATGGCTTGTACAACTGATATGGGATAAGTCAATACAAATATATAGTTTACAGGAGTCTAAAACAGTAAACAAGAACACAGAAGAATGATTATTTTACATTACCTACAAAATTATGTTACTCAAAGTTACAGCTTTACAGAGAATTGTTACATGATGTGACAAAATTGACTTAACAACATTCAGCTCTGATACATTATCATGCACTAAGACAGTTTTGATTCCAAATATTCTTGGATGGTATAAAAGCAGTCTTTTATTAAAAGAGATTTCACTGTCTGTTTGAATTTATTTATTTCTTGGATTTCTTGTATAAAAGTTGGAAGATGATTATATAATTTTATTCCCATGCGCTTGACACCATCACTGTACAGTTTTGTTTAGTGGGGAAGTATTCTTAGAGAGGTTTTTGATCTTGTGTCATAATCGTGGTAATCCATATTTTTGCTAATTTTGTTGATACTGTTTTTGGTAAAGAATAATAATTCTAGTATGTATTGGCATGGGAGGGGCAAAATATTTAGTTTCTTAAATAATGGTTTACAAGTGTCTCTCTGTTTTTTGAACATAATTGTTCTGACTATCTTCTTTTGCAGTTTGAATATCTTAATTGATTCAGAATTTTGGCCCCAGAAGATGATTCCGTCGTTAAGTGCAGAGTGAAGGAGTGCATGGTACATTGTGGTTAGGGTACTTGTGTTAGTGACGTTCCTTATTGACCTAATCATGAAGCATACTTTACTAAGTTTTGTGCTGGTAACGTCAATGTGCCTTTTCCATGTGAGCGTATCAGTAATAGTGACCCCCAAAAATTTTATTTCATTTTCAAGTTTAACATTATTTTTTTCCATTGATATAGTTGGTAGAAATGGATTTCTGTTTTGGACAGTGTGGAAGGTTATTCCAATTGTCTTTTTTGCATTAAGCAGCAGCCTGTTACTTTGAAGCCATCGACTTATTTGATCTGTGGTCCTATCTACACTCCTGGAAATTGAAATAAGAACACCGTGAATTCATTGTCCCAGGAAGGGGAAACTTTATTGACACATTCCTGGGGTCAGATACATCACATGATCACACTGACAGAACCACAGGCACATAGACACAGGCAACAGAGCATGCACAATGTCGGCACTAGTACAGTGTATATCCACCTTTCGCAGCAATGCAGGCTGCTATTCTCCCATGGAGACGATCGTAGAGATGCTGGATGTAGTCCTGCGGAACGGCTTGCCATGCCATTTCCACCTGGCGCCTCAGTTGGACCAGTGTTCGTGCTGGACGTGCAGACCGCGTGAGACGACGCTTCATCCAGTCCCAAACATGCTCAATGGGGGAAAGATCCGGAGATCTTGCTGGCCAGGGTAGTTGACTTACACCTTCTAGAGCACGTTGGGTGGCACGGGATACATGCGGACGTGCATTGTCCTGTTGGAACAGCAAGTTCCCTTGCCGGTCTAGGAATGGTAGAACGATGGGTTCGATGACGGTTTGGATGTACCGTGCACTATTCAGTGTCCCCTCAACGATCACCAGTGGTGTACGGCCAGTGTAGGAGATCGCTCCCCACACCATGATGCCGGGTGTAGGCCCTGTGTGCCTCGGTCGTATGCAGTCCTGATTGTGGCGCTCACCTGCACGGCGCCAAACATGCATACGACCATCATTGGCACCAAGGCAGAAGCGACTCTCATCGCTGAAGACGACACGTCTCCATTCGTCCCTCCATTCACGCCTGTCGCGACACCACTGGAGGCGGGCTGCACGATGTTGGGGCGTGAGCGGAAGACGGCCTAACGGTGTGCGGGACCGTAGCCCAGCTTCATGGAGACGGTTGCGAATGGTCCTCGCCGATACCCCAGGAGCAACAGTGTCCCTAATTTGCTGGAAAGTGGCGGTGCGGTCCCCTACGGCACTGCGTAGGATCCTACGGTCTTGGCGTGCATCCGTGCGTCGCTGCGGTCCGGTCCCAGGTCGACGGGCACGTGCACCTTCTGCCGACCACTGGCGACAACATCGATGTACTGTGGAGACCTCACGCCCCACGTGTTGAGCAATTCGGCGGTACGTCCACCCGGCCTCCCGCATGCCCACTATACGCCCTCGCTCAAAGTGCGTCAACTGCACATACGGTTCACGTCCACGCTGTCGCGGCGTGCTACCAGTGTTAAAGACTGTGATGGAGCTCCGTATGCCACGGCAAACTGGCTGACACTGACGGCGGCGGTGCACAAATGCTGCGCAGCTAGCACCATTCGACGGCCAACACCGCGGTTCCTGGTGTGTCCGCTGTGCCGTGCATGTGATCATTGCTTGTACAGCCCTCTCGCAGTGTCCGGAGCAAGTATGGTGGCTCTGACACACCGGTGTCAATGTGTTCTTTTTTCCATTTCCAGGAGTGTAGATAATGTGATATGGACTGACAAATCTAGCTTCCCTCGTGAAGGTATTTTCAACCTCCACAACAGCCATTATTGGTCAGAACGCAACACACATCACCTATGAATGTGACTTTTAGGTACACTTTGGCATAAACCTGTGGGCTGGAATCATGGGAGGAGTTCTTTTTGGCCTTTATCTATTGCTGGAAAAGTTGAACGCACCATTGTATAATATGTTTCTTTGTCACACTTTGCCTGATGCAATAGAAAACATTCTACTTGCTGTTTGGTGACAGCTATGTTTCCAGCATGATGGTGCACTGCCACACTTTGGAATTAAGGTGCATAACTATTTAAATGAAGCAATTACATGGAAATGAATTGGTGATGGAGATCCAGTGTTCTGCCTGCCATGTTCCCCAGAGATTTTTATTTGTGGGGACATTCAAAGGACAAAGTTTTTAATACTCTTCCCACGGATGTACATGACCTAATAACTTGTGTGCATGCCACTCAGCAATGGTGGAAACAGGTGTATTGAGTAGGGTCCAGCAAAGTTTGATCCAATAATAGGCAAAGTGTTTGCAAATGCAAGGTGATTGTTTTGAACATCTTCTCAATAGCGAATGTTGCTTTTACATATGCCTACCAGCTCTGTGAAGATAAGCCTGGATATCAAACATACAGAGTAGAATTATTATGTGTAGCGTAATGTACAATCTAGTGTAGCCTACCTGTTGTGTTTTTAGTACATCATTGGAGTCAGATGATGCTACTGTATCCACTAATATTTTCTGTTGGCTTTATTTGTGTCAGTGACAAGATAAAGTGGTCATTTACATCTGTAAGAAGTTCATGTTATGTCTGAATGTTTAAATAAAGGTAACAGAAACAGAAAGAAATACACAAGATACTACATTGTGGAGGTTTAAATTGAATATAATTTGATACTTTAACTGAAAAAATGTTTAACTTGAATGTGATTTGAACATCAGCAGGTCATTATATCCATTTTCCACAACATTGCCTTGTCTCACTGAGCTAATGGGACAGCTCCGACACTGCACAGCATTCACACTACCTATTATTGGCCACATTGTGCACAGTTACTGCATTGCCAAAGTCTCTTTTGTTAATTCACATTTCTATTAGACCTATTGGTGGGAATTAGTTTTGCTAGATACACTTTTGTCTTGGTCTAGGATGAGGAATTGCATGCCAACTGTCGAGTGCAGCATTTTTTCCTCAACTTGTATAAACTATCAGAATGACATTGCTCTACATGATCACTACTTTGAGCCTTGAGTGTGGTGTGAGGTGCTAATATTTTGTGATTAAACTCCCATTATGTCATTGCATAGAATGAAAAGGATCTGGTTATGTTCTTGGGGAATTTTCCTCCACATGGTTTGTATGCAAATCCAAAAAGCATCAGCAGTGGATACTGTAGGAGAATGGTAGACAAGTTAATGGCAAACAGTAACTTGGACATGTTTGATGCATGATATGACAAGCATTGGGCTATGAACATGCCAGGAATGCAGCAGTTCATATCATTCTAAGAACAAAACCAGCCCTCTCCTGATCACATGTGGTTGGACATTGTCTTCCTGGAATATGAATTGCAAAGTTGCGTAGGAAGGAACCAAAATTAGAGTTTAATCTTCTGTCAATGATGAGGGCATTAGAGATGGCTATCAAGCTTGGATTTGGAAAAGAAATCAATCATTTCCTTCAAAAGGAACCATCCAGGAATTTGGATTAAGATATGTAAGGAAATAATGGGAAATTTAAATCTGGGTGGCCAGGTGACATTTGGACAACCACCCTCCAGAATATGAGTTCAGTGCCTCACCAGAACAACACCTCTCGTGGTGAGTTTCCTTCAGGAGAGGCAGTAGCTTGGGCTCTGTAAGTATCCCTGATGTACCATTCACTGCTCCTATTTCCTATTGCATTAAATGTGTAGGAATTGAGTTTGCACAACGTATCCCATGGCACTCAAAACATCCACAGGCCATCAGATAAAGTCTACTATATTGACACCTGACATGTGTGGAGCCATTTCTTTAGGATATGCTGAAGAGCATCTCATGCAAAAATGCTTCTGTACATTTTGCCACTCAGCATGCGCATTGCAGTCACAAGTCTTTCCCATCTATGAACAATAAAAACCAAATTAAAAAAATGAAATAATAAATATTGTAAAATCTTACAAGTCAGGATGTATTTGGGATTCCCACTAATGTCCTCAAGAAAATTATCCATGATATTGCTGAACCATTGACTATGGTAATTAATAGTGTATATCTGCTGGTTTATTTCTGGCCTTTATGAAATTTGCAAGTACCAGTTTATAAAAAGGGTGACTCAGACATGGAAGCAAGCTTCAGACCAATCTCAATAATTCTAGTCTTTGTTAAAGCCATTAAGACTACAATGAAAGACCAAATCTCAGATCACTTTGAAATTAATGAACTCTTCTCAGATGCATAGCACGGTTACTGGAAAGGCAAATCTACAACAACGGCAGTACTAGATCTGGTTACTAGGATAAAGCATAGTTTTAAAGAAAAAGAATCTTTAGCAGTGACTTGTAAGGTGTTTGATTGCATTCCTCATAATTTCCTTCTAAAAAAGCTCAGTCAGTATGGAGTTGGAGGCACTGTTCTGGCAACCACACATCGTAACTGCTCAATAGAAAACAGATCATATCAGTCCAAGGAGCACTGTCACGTGAACGTAAGCTGGAATATGGTGTGCCACAAGGCTCAGTAATAGGCCCCCTTGGTTCAAATGGATCTGAGCACTATGGGACTTAACATCTATGGTCATCAGTCCCCTAGAACTTAGAACTACTTAAACCTAACTAACCTAAGGAATGAAATTTTGAAACTTCCTGGCAGATTAAAACTGTGTGCCCGACCGAGACTCGAACTCGGGACCATTCCTAAGGACATCACACAACACCCAGTCATCACGAGACAATAGGCCCCCTCCCATTTCTAGTTTATGTAAATGACTTAAGCTCTTATGGACAGTTCTTGCAATTTGCAGATGACGCAACTTTGTACGCAAAAGGCATTAATGCCAGAAAGTCTCAAGAAGGTGCCTTGTTTGATGTGACAAAAGAATGATTTGTTATAAGCAAAATGAAAATCAATGAAGAAAATATGAGGAAACTGATATGTAGCCTCAGTGACAAAGGATACCTAAACAGAGTAGGGGTTGTGAAACTTCTAGCATTCATGGTAGACAGCAAACTCACTTGGCAAGATCACAGTGCACGAGTGTGTGACAAGTCATAAATCATATACCTCCTGAAAAAATTGAAACATACGATAACTGAGCAGTAAATGTTAACAGTGTTCACTATTTTTATAGCCATTATGTATTTTTGTGCTCCCTTCACATTAATGAAAACCTATATTCCTTCAGCAGGAGGCATGCCATACATTACCACAACACCTGCAACAAAGAGAGCATAACCATACCAACCTGTCAACTGTCAAAAACAAGAGACAGCATTTTGAACATTGCCGTGAGAATGTTCAGAGCACTACCAGTGGAAGTGTAGGTCCTGTCACTGAAGAAGTTCAAAAACAAGAGACAGCATTTTGAACATTGCCCTGAGAATGTTCAGAGCACTACCAGTGGAAGTGTAGGTCCTGTCACTGAAGAAGCTCAAGAACAAAATTGCAAGAGACTTGAAACTACTCCACTCCACTTCATCCAGCAATTTTTTTTAGTGTGAAGAAAGTGAATGGATTTACTGAATTTTCTCCAAAACCAGTGAATCTTTAAGAGAACCCAAACGTTAATTGCAGATTAAATGTATATACAGTAAAATGCTAAATCTGTTAAAATATTTTTTTATTATTACATATTATTTGTATGCATCAATTTTATAATTTTTTATGCAGTCTATCCAGCCATGACTGGTGAACAACAGACTTGGTAATAAAAAAGTAATGGAATTGTATTTGTGCCACCAGTCATACTGCAAGTACAGGGTGTCTCATGAAAGATGCCTGGGTGGGTTCCATGGATAGTGCTGCATGGTCACTAGCCGCCACCACAGCATCCATTGGCCGCCGCTGCACCTGACTCTCAGACACTAATCTGCTGGTAATCAGCTGTGCACACATTTCCCCTGAGTTAAGCATAAACAGTGTTGCCATCTGATTAACTTAAGCTTACTTTTATTTACGGTAGGTGCTCAAGATGATCTCCCTCCGTGGTAAGAGCAGCCTGACATCTGCTGAACACGTTAGTAAACACTCGACAAATTTCAGCTGCCAGAATCTGGGAAATGGCTAACCGAACCCTGTGTTCCAACTCTTTCAGCATGTGGGGATTGGTTGCATACATCTTGGGTTTTAATGTTCCCCAAAGATAAAAATCACACGGATTTAGATCTGGAGAAGAAGGAGGCCAGTCAACTATCCTATCATCAAAAACACTTTGTATTGCTGTCATAGAAGCATTGGCAATGTGTGGTCTTGCATTATCCTGCATGAAATAACCATACATATTTTTGTTAGGTGTTAGTTCTCCAAAAAAAGGCTGCAGTACATTGTTCACATACCTGTTGGAACATATTGTTTCATGGAAATAGATTGCACACCACATTCCTGTTTTCACATCATGCAGAGGTTGCTGATGTAAGTCATGAGGATTTTTGGAGCTCCAACATTGTTTGTTCTGAGAGTTTATGTACCCTGACAAATGCAGTCATGCTTCATCAGGAAAAAAAGGATCTCAGGATCAACTTCCCCATTGTGCACAGACTGTAACAGACAGTAGCAACAATGACATTGAGTAACAGTATGTGAGATCCTAAGTTGATGCACTACTATTATTTTGTATGGCTTCAGTTTCAGTTTGTGCACAGTTGTGTGAGCAGATGCTCTTGACACACCAGTCTGAAGTGCTAAATGCTGCAGAGATTTTCTTGGACTTCTATCCAAGCCCTCCCCTATCTCATCTAATTTATTTTCTGTTAAAACATTAGGTTCTCTAGGCCTTTGTTTGTGTAATACAGATCTGCAGGGTGTTACAAAAAGGTACGGCCAAACTTTCAGAAAACATTCCTCACACACAAAGAAAGAAAATATGTTATGTGGACATGTGTCTGGAAATGCTTACTTTCCATGTTAGAGCTAATTTTATTACTTCTCTTCAAATCACATTAATCATGGAATGGAAACACACAGCAACAGAACGTACCAGCGTGACTTCAAACACTTTGTTACAGGAAATGTTCAAAATGTCCTCCGTTAGCGAGGATACATGCATCCACCCTCCATCGCATGGAATCCCTGATGTGCTGATGCAGCCCTGGAGAATGGCGTATTGTATCACAGCCGTCCACAATATGAGCACGAAGAGTCTCTACATTTGGTACCGGGATTGCGTAGACAAGAGCTTTCAAATGCCCCCATAAATGAAAGTCAAGAGGGTTGAGGTCAAAGAGCGTGGAGGCCATGGAATTGGTCCGCCTCTACCAATCCATCGGTCACCGAAACTGTTGTTGAGAAGTGTACGAACACTTCGACTGAAATGTGCAGGACCTCCATTGTGCATGAAGCATATGTTGTGTCGCACTTGTAGAGGCACATGTTCTAGCAACACAGGTAGAGTATCCCGTATGAAATCATCATAACGTGCTCCATTGAGCATAGGTGGAAGAACATGCGGCCCAATCAAGACATCACCAATAATGCCTGCCAAAACGTTCACAGAAAATCTGTGTTGATGATGTGATTGCACAATTGCGTGTGGATTCTCGTCAGCCCACACATGTTGACTGTGAAAATTTACAATTTGATCAGGTCGGAATGAAGCTTCATCCATAAAGAGAACATTTGCACTGAAATGAGGATTGACACATTGTTGGATGAACCATTCGCAGAAGTGTACCCGTGGAGGCCAATCAGCTGCTGATAGTGCCTCCACATGCTGTACATGGTACAGAAACAACTGGTTCTCCCGTAGCACTCTCCATACAGTGACATGGTCAACATTACTTTGTACAGCAGCAACTTCTCTGATGCTGACATTACAGTTATCGTCAACTGCACGAAGAATTGCCTTGTCCACTGCAGGTGTCCTCGTCATTCTAGGTCTTCCCCAGTCACAAGTCATAGGCTGGAATGTTCCGTGCTCCCTAAGATGCCAATCAATTGCTTCAAATGTCTTCCTGTCGGGACACCTTTGTTCTGGAAATCTGTCTCGATACAAACGTACCGCACCATGGCTATTGCCCCATGCTAATCCATACATCAAATGGGCATCTGCCAACTCCGCATTTGTAAACATTGCACTGACTGCAAAACCACGTTCGTGATGAACACTAACCTGTTGATGCTATGTACTGATGTGCTTGATGCTAGTACTGTAGAGCAATGAGTCGCATGTCAACACAAGCACCGAAGTCAACATTACCTCCTTCAATTGGGCCAACTGGCGGTGAATCGAGGAAGTACAGTACATACTGACGAAACTAAAATGAGCTCTGACATGGAAATTAAGAGTTTCCGGACATATGTCCACATAACATCTTTTCTTTATTTGTGTGTGAGGAATGTTTCCTGAAAGTTTGGCTGTACCTTTTTGTAAAACCCTGTATAGTCTCTTGAAATTTCTTCACTAATCAAATCATTGGGAACATGCACATTGGGAAATTTTCATACAAATTCAAGGCAACATTCTACCTTTCTGTAAAACCCTGTATAGTTTCTTGAAATTTCTTCACTAATCAAATCATTGGGGACATGCACATTGGGAAATTTTCATACAAATTCAAGGCAACATTCCACATACAGTTCTGCTTTTGCATAGTTCAACACAAGAAACACTCATTGATCCTTTGTGTATATCATACCAAATGGAAACTCATCAGGAAATTCAAAATAAAACAACTGAACACTCAGTTGCACAGTACAGAAGACATGTGCATGGTGGTTCTGTTTGAGGACCAGATCCAGTGACATACGGGCAGGGGAAGCCCCAGACTTGGCACAGTTGCAATAATGATGTCTAGCAACAATATTTGAAGCAATTAAACTTGACAAAAAAACTGAAAAGAAAACACCAGTATACTCAGTTGCACAGTGTAGGAGGCATGAGCAAAGTACTGGTGTCCAATAACTACACATAGCGACAACTGGCAGATGCAGCAGCAACAGCTTGTGAACACACTGTACAACCCATGGACCCCTCACAGGTGTCTTTTGTGAGACACCCTGTAGATGGGATCAAACTGTCAACACATACATGTCACTCATTATAGTGTTCTAGAATCAAGCCAGTATTGTGTATGACACAGTACGGTCTGATAAGCCATGTGTACATGATGCTAGTTATCTGATGCTGTGGTCACATCACACAATCCAGTACCCACTCGTCACTCTGTACAACTATTTTCTTTCAGTTGATTCCACATATGCATCAGTATCATAGCAGCATTCCCTGTTTGAGCCAAAAGTCACTCTGTGACAACTTAATTTACCTGAGATCAATCACTCTTCCCCATCAAAACTCACTCACTCGCTGATATTGTGTTGTTTGACTTATCTTCACATTTTTACTTTACTTTACAGCTCTCCATTGAATGATTCTGTCATCATAGTGACCTTTTCAGTCACGTAATAGAAAGCACTCCTGGACTTGTGTATAAGCTATCTTAAGGATATATTGTTGGCATACTGTTATATATCTTCTCTGAGTTTGCATTTTCTCTGGTAATTCTTTCTGGATGTTGTAGTATTTGCAAACAATTATTTAAGTCCTGTCAGCATAAACAAGAGCTTTCATTTCTTTTCCACTTCTGTTCTAAAGCAGACAAAAAAATTAGTAACATGACTTGAGTAGTAAACAAATTCCTTACAGGTTTTACTCCAAATATATGGTGGGATTAGCTTGTTTTTGAGGTAGTATTTATAAAGAATTTCTTGTGCAGGATTAATGACTATATGTATAGGAGGGCCCCATCATTGTAGATAGTACCTGTAAAGAAACTTCTAAAGAAAAGCCAATATTGCAGAACAAGAGTTAAACAAATGACTGTATAGGGCTGCAGGCTGTACATAAAGTGATCCATATTGAGTCAGTAAATTAACATTATTCGTTTTTCAAAATGTGACATGTATAAATTCATAAGCAGCTTTTTAGGATGTAGGTAGCATTTTACAGCTTCCTGTACATTTATGTTTATACATCCCCCTCCCCCAAGTCACTCTATGATGTATGGCATCAGGTATCTGATGTTATTGTTGTTTATCCTCCTTCATATTGCATTTATGGATAATCCAAAGAAGAAATAACTGACTTTTGCTTGTACCCTGATATCTTTATTTCTTGTTCTGTTGTTACTTTATGGCTTTTATTTTGAGAGAAATAGTCACTTCTTCAAACTATCTCATTTCATAATTTGAGAAATAGCCCCTCACAAAATTCAAGATGATTTTCATACATTTATGGTGATCATCAACATCGAACTTGTAAAGATCAATTGTAACAAGAACTACTGCAGTGTACTTTGTGGTGATCTTTAACTCAGTTGGGTTACAACTGCCATGGCACATATTACTCCAATTATTGTATGGTACTAACTTGCACTCAGTTGTATGTTGGCAATCTCCTCTCTCCACAAATTTGTCATGGGACTAGGAAGTGCCACACTGGTGACCCCTGACATCTTTAATTTGACTGTGTTTTCATGTGACACATTTATGTCTTCATGCCCGAGCTTGCACAATGGACTGGCAACAATTTTGTGACTTGGACTTTGCCACTGGTGCACAGAGAGTGTTTTCTGCTAATGACACTCCTACCATTCAGCCTATGCAAATTCCACACTCATGTGTGCCTACCAGTCTGTATACATCTGCAAATATGAAGTCTAACCTCTCCAGGTTGGAGCCACCCTGGCATGAACCACAAAATGTGCACTTTCACAATGTGGGACAATACTCCAACTTCATTCGATACCAAATGAAACAAGATGTGTCTTTACATTCCCCAGTGCCACCCCACCTAATGTATGTATGAGGGTTGTTGCGAAAGTAATGCCTCCTATGCTTATTTATGGAAACTACAGGTGATACATAAATCACAACAGCACAACTAAATGGAACAATATTTCAGCTACGAACTGTCATTGTTCCAGACAGTCACCACGGCTGGGTTCCCGGGTTTGATTCCCGGCGGGGTCAGGGATTTTCTCTGCCTCGTGATGACTGGGTGTTGTGTGATGTCGTTAGGTTAGTTAGGTTTAAGTAGTTCTAAGTTCTAGGGGACTGATGACCATAGATGTTAAGTCCCATAGTGCTCAGAGCCATTTGAACCATTTGAACCAGACAGTCACCACCATTCATTATTCACTTTTTCTATCATGAACCAGAGCCAATGTGCAGTGCTCATAAAAATCTGAACCAGCTGAGGCTAACTAATTTCTTACGGCTTTGACAGCAGCATCTGAGCCTTTAAAATTTTCGCCACATAGTCCATCTTTCGAAGGCCCAAAGAGATGGAATTCTGAAAGTGCTATGCCAGGACTATTAGGTGGATGTGGTAAGACAGTCCAGACGAATTTTGCAATGTGTTGTGTGGTCACAGAACTCGTGTGGGGCCAGGTGTTATCATGTTGCAGGTGAAAGTTGGTCTTCTACTCTGGTATTACCCTGGAAATTCAGGCTTTCAGCTTAGTCAGTGTTGTCTTGTAGTGTGCTGAATTGATAGTTTCTCCGGGCTCCCGGACATCGAAAAGAACCACACCATGGCTACCCCAGAAGACTATGTGCATCACTTTGCCTGCAGACATCTGTGCGTTGGATTTCTTCTTTGATGGGAAAATTGCATGTCGCCATTCCATGTACTGTCTTTTGGATTTCCAGCTCACTGTGGTGACACTGTGTCTCATCTTTGGTGAAGATACTATTGAGCAAATTGTCACCTTCAGCTTCATATTGGTCTAACAGGTGCCGACAAATTTCCATTCAATGAGTTTTTTGTTCTTCTGTGAGAACCCATGGGACCCATCTTGCACAGACCATGCAATAACCAAGGTGTTCCAACATTGTTTCCAATCCAATGCATTACAGCTGACATTCAGCTTTGCACACAATTATCTGGTTGTTATTTGTCATTCAGTACAGATGAGATGATCAACATGCTCTTCATTGTGAGGGATGGCAACTGTGCAGGGTCGACTGGGCCATCGCTTGTCACGCACGCCCTTTTCACCATCGCTGTTTTATATGCGCGTCCATATCAGACTCAATTTTGGAAAATTCCTCTGCTGGCACCAACTACTGCAGAACAATGGAATCACCTGCAAATGAAAGAGAAAGGTTCAAGCATTAGCACTACATCAATGACATCTGGTGCAGACATCCAAAGCCACCACAAAAAAAATAGGAGGTATTGCTTCCAGAACGATCCTTGTACATAATGTGGACTAGCTACCCTCTTCCACTAAACACGTGTACCTTCGTGCAATCCTTGTGCCAACAAAGTTACTGTTTGCCCATTCATAACCATGGTCGTAGCATCATGTTAACCACATGCTCATCCGTGCCAGCCATGGCATGTACCTCATGTGGGTAGTGTATCCCTAACCCCTTCATGCAGACCCTGGGTGACACACCACTTCCTGCACCTGTGTCATCACCATTGTCACCACACAACCTCTAGCCTCTTCCTGCAAGGCTGCAACAAGTGCCTGTCAGATGTTTTCCTAAGCTACCTCGCTTGCAGAAAGAGAGCCCCAAAATGCAATTTGCCTTGGTAGATAACCTGCTGGACATTCATAGAATTCTGAATGATGATGCATATTTCACACACTTAGTTAGCCACTTATGTGATGAGCCAGATCTCATTAGCGACCTGCTACTGAGTTTACCCTTTTACACAAACAGCAACAGCTCAGTTCCACATTATCGAGCACCTGTTGTGCCCTGCTGCCAAAGTGATTCAGTACATTATATAGGACGTACAACCACAGGACTGGACTACTTCAAAATTGTGCCATCATCTCTGTGCCCAAGTCATGCCTGTAGAGCTACCTGATTTCTCCATATGGATCCTCTATCCTGCAACTACATCTCCTATCTCACAAGTCTGCTGTTTTAGAAGAGAAACTCCATCTCACTGACCAGGCCTACAGTATTATTCGACATTGCCAACTCCTTCCCTCTGGCAGCTCTCACATCAGTTCAGAGATTGGCAACATCCCTCCCTCTCCAGTCCAGGTGCTTTCTCACCCAACAGGTAGAGGTCTGGTGTGTGGTGTGCACTTCTAAAAGCTACCTTCCGTGCCATCTGGGGGCCAATCTCCAGTACTACCTGCTCTGCTGTCACCCATTCACCTGTGGCCAAGCAGGAACATAGTGCACCCAGCAGCTCAGGTAACACACAGCAGATGTCACATCCCACATACCCATTATGTTGGTACCATATGACTTTCAGCGACACTACGTGGTCTTGCTGTGCCCCATGCGCATTCACAAATTCCTGCTGAGGGTTTGTCTGGGCACCATGACTCACAGCGACACTGCAGCATGCTGCTCTTCTACCCAGTTGCCTGACACACTGATATCACCTGCAGGCAGGCTGTATACTTTTGTCCCCACCAGCACACTCAATGTCCTCATCAAAACTGCCAGTGTCATTCCACCGTCATGTGCTCCTTCGCGCCTTCTTTCTGCATCACTGTTTCTTTGTACACCTAACAACTCTGACATACCTGTCCACAACTTGGCTGATCTTCATCTCCAACTTGGGCCAAACCTACTCTTCACTTGGACCTTCCAGGTTGCTAATTTTGACTGCCCCATTCTCAAGGTCAATTTTCTCGAACATTGTGGTCTCTCTCTGGACCTCCAACTGGCTGTACTTCTTCACCATGCATCAAGCTGCCACAGTCCAGGTAAATTCACCCATTCACCCATTCACCAACTCCTCCCCCCCCCCTCCTCCCCTCCCCACTCCTCCACTCAGTGTGATGCACTCATCCATGCTTCCTCTAAATGCTCAAGTCTGATGTCTGATGATGGATCTCATCAACCTGCTGGCTCAGCTTACAACTTTTCTTTGAGAGATCACCACCCTCTGCTCTGACAATGACAAGCTGCATCAGCTGATCACCCATGCTTCAGCCATCCTGATGCACGATCTCCTCATGGTCTCCAACTTCATTGCATTGCAGACACATGATGTCTCCGACGTTTCTCCTGCTCTTGAACTGCCTTGGCCTTTACCTTTGCTGCAAACACTGCAGGTCAGTGACATTCAAACTAACCGTGTTCCATGTGTCCCAACTCTTTTGTCCAGTGCTGTTATATGTGTGCTCTCCTCCATTATAGGCAGTATTATTAAAGGCAACTGCCATAGGCTAGTTACTACTGAGGGCCCCCCTGTCCACTATAAGACACACTGCTTCAATGTCACCAAACTTCACCATGCTAAAGCTGCTACCCAAGACCTCTCAGATTCCAGAACTGTGTGCCCTTCAGGCAGTAATTGGTCATCCCCTACACACCTTGTACCTAGAAAAGATGCTTCTTTTTGCCTGTGTGGGGTCTATTGCAGAGTCAATGTTGTATGATCCTTGACAATTACCCGATACCGCACATCCAAGATTTCACTCAACAACTGCATGGTGCATAAATTTTCATCATTATTGGCTATTGAGAGGCTTATCACCAAATCCCCATGTAGAGTAATGATACACCTAAAACAGCCATTATCACACAATTCAGCTTATTTGAGTACTGCTGCATGCTATACAAACTCAAAAACACCACACAGCCATGGATACATTTATCAACTCTGTTTTGTGTCCACTCCATTTTTCTTACACTTACCTTGAAGATATTCACATCTACTCCCCTCACATATACTCCCCTTCCCCTGAAGAACACAAGCTCTATTTATCTTGCATTCTCAAAGCACTTGCTGACAGTGGTACTCAGGTAAACTATGATAAATCTCAGTTATATGTGACCAATGTCACTTTCCTGGGCAGTAATGTGTATGCTGATGGTATTTGCCCTCCGTCTAACCATGTCGCGATCATTCCTGATATGTCATTACCTCACTTCCTTGGAATGATTAATTTCTTCCTCCATCATATTTCTCATGCTGTGTCACCACAAGCCCCTCTGATAGATGCCATGACTCACAAGAAAACTTCCAGCACTTGCAAAGTGATATGGTCTGACAACATGTGGCATGCTATCAACATGCTTACAACCAAATTGACCAATGCTGTTACGCTTGCTCACCCCATTGCTGATGCACACATTGTAATCACTACCAACATGACTGAGTTTGATCAGCACCATTGCATAACAGCACATTTACAACTTGCAGTTCCTTCATTTCTTCTCCAAGAAACTCTCCGTCTCACGACATAAGTGGTCTGCCTTCAGCAGGTAACTGTTCGCAATATACGAGGTGGTTCACCACTTTCATGTGGACATAGAAGGCTACTCTGTAGCTGTCTATGCAGCACACAAACCACTCAAGGATGCCATCCATAATCCTGCTAATGACTTGCTGTCCAAAGCTTTTGTCACATGGACCTCATCTACCAGTACACCACTGACTGCTATATCAAAGGAGCCAAAAATATCATCAACTACATGTCATGTGCCCACACCATAACTTTGCATTTGGACTTTGCGCCTGCATCAAGGTGATCCTTATATGTGCCATTTACAATAACCCTTTACAACGAGACGATACTAATAGTTTGACTATTGAGACATGCCGCCTACCTGGCTCTTAACACTTGGTGTTATGTGACACCTCCACAGGTACCCTCTGTCCCCTCATTCATGTCTCTCTGCACCATGAAGTCTTCTCAGTGATTCATGACCATGCTCATCTGGGCATTAAGACCACTACTAGCCTTTTCACTAGACGCTTCATCTGGATGTTCATCAAGTCAGACTGTTGTGCCTGTACACGTGCATGCCTTCCATGTCAATGCAGTTAAGTTAGATGTCATGCCCACCCTCCACTAGGTTAATTCGACATCCCCAAATGACAGTTTCTTCATGTTCATCTCAAGCCTCATTGGTCCTTTCCCCCTTCAAATGGTTGCAAATACATCCTGTCTATTATGGAGCGCATCACCAGGTGGGTCGACACTGTGCCCCTCTTGGGTATTACCACAGATACTGTTGCTTGTGCATTTTTTTCCTCTTGGATTGCTCCACTTTGGTTGCCTCTCTTCTATTACCATGGATCAGGGGTGAAAGACACAATCCATTTTTTATAGCAAGCTGTGCAACTTATGTGGTACCAACAAATTTTGCACACCTGCTTATCATCCCAAAAGTAATGGGTTAGTACAACACTGGCACTATATCTATAAAACAGGATTAACATGTCATTCCATTTCCTGGTCTGAGCCCCCACCTCCTCTTGGGTTTCAGGCTTCATTGGCCAACATACTTTATGGCAAACCTCTAATCTTGCCTGCTGAATTGCCCAGCTTCTGAGCTCTCAGCTTTGGCCAAGCATGTCCATGCTCACATTGCTTATATCCGCACTCTGCATCTGTACGCCCACACTGCCCGATACATCTTTATTCACAAGAACTTAGAGCACTGTGACTATGTAATGCTGTGTGATGACACTGTGCGGTCTGCTCTACAACAGCCTTATTCTGGCCCTCACAAAGTGCTCTGTCGATCCACCCGTGCCTTCAGTATCCTCTTACATGGTAAGTCACAGACTGTCTCCATCAACAGAATCAAACCAGTTTGTATGCATGATGATGATTTTCCTCCCATGGATACCTCAGTGTGTTCTCCAGCTCACAAATTTTCTCCTGCACCATTGAACCCTCACTGATTGACTTCCCCAGTGTCAGCAACACATGTGATCCATGTAATTCATGTGTTCTGGGTGCTGTAGGTACTGCATGTGACATTTTTGCTCTGATATTCCCACCACAAGCACTCATCTGGATCTTCCCACATCTGTCTCTCCCCTCTGTGTCGCACTCTTTAAAGTTGACATTTCCATGTTCTCTGTTGAGGATCTTTCATTACAACTATGTGACAGCAGTCTCTTCATGCTCCATGTAGCCCTCCCCCAGTCAACTCCCCCCCCCCCCCCACCTCCCACACACACACTCACTTGACAACTCTATGTATCACGTCACACTACTTCATGCTTTCACCCTTACTCCCGATGTGCTGCCTCAATCGATGACCACGGCTGCCTCTCCATCCTCATGCCCCTTATCATGCCTGACTGTCATGATACAGGACTAATGTTTCCCTGTCTCTCACACTGGTTGAGCACTCCATTCTCCAGTATGTCTTCCAGACTATATTTGTTTTGGACCTACACAGCTAAGCACCTTTCCTCTGAGTGAGAAATGGTCCAGCCGTGGCCCCCTTCTGGGCTGGCCATGATGTGACTGGTCAGGTGAACTTGCCACACACGTTGTCTAACACTGAGTGACCACCACATCACCTCTTCAACCTCAGTGCTGTTCCTTCATTTCCTCACCCCTACTTTGCACTACAGGAGCAGAGGAATGAACTCTGTGGCAACCACAACCATTGAACATGTAATGATTGATTGTAACAATAACTACTGTGGTGTAATTCATGATGATGTTTGACTCTGTTGGGTTACAGCTGCCATGGCATATGTTCCTCTGATTATTATATAGTGCTAATGTTAATAAAGTGTTTTCTCCACACATTCAATTGCATGTCGGTGATCTTCTTTCTACATCAGTTTCTCCTGGGACTAGGAAATGCCACACATTATTTGCTATTGAAGTTTGATGAGTATCTCTATAAAGGTGTCATGTTGACCAAATACACCAGCTATATAGCATGGAGCCCAGCTCTGAATATTGTTCTGGACACAGTTATTTCAGATTGTTCATGCAAACTGAGCAGTCAGTTGTTTTCTCTAGTACCTTGTAATCAAGCCTATTGGAGATTTCAGTACTTAGGTAAGTCTTACTGCTGGCATTAGGCTTTCCACCAAGCTGTGAATCAGCTCACTCACCGAGTTCAACCTGGAAATGTAACCATTAAATGACTTAGTAGATATTCAGTGCTTTCACATAACTCTAAAAGTAAAAGAAAATGATTAAACCAAAGATGGATGTGTTTCCTGTTATAATGATAACACTTATAAAAAGAGGCAAATTATTGCAGAAAAAGAATATACACAACTATTGTACCAGATGGCAATTAAATATTCACAAGGGTATTCCAGAACATGATCCTGTCAGAGAAGTACAATTAACATTGGTGTCATACTACATCGTAAGATAACAAAGGAAATAAAAATTGCTATATATCCAACATTTAAAATGAAACTAATGGCATTTCTAATAAAACACTGTTTTTATTCTGTAAAATAATTTTTGAATATGTAAAAATGAATGTTACTTAAACAACTACTGATAAACTTAGATTATAAGAATATATACCTACTGACTATGACTTAATTTTTGTTGATGCTAAATACTGTTGTCCTCACTTTGATCTGCCCAATATCACTTGCAAAATTTTGTGCTGTATGATACTATTGGACCAATAAAAATCAATAAATCAATCAATTTCAGCATCTTTCAGTTAATCAATATGAGACTGAATATTGAAGCAAAAATTGTATTGTAACATTTCTTTGTGCTGAACTCAGGAGCCAATGTTGTATGCTTTGTGCTTTGTGCTTGGTAGTCTCTTTCATGCTTGAAATCCAATTGAAGAATCTTAGAAGGTATTCTGCCATCAAATATACTCCAATATCTCCAACACTATAATCTCTTCCATACCAGCCAGCATGAATTCCTAAAACACCTGTCATGTGAAACCCAATTCAAACTGTTCTCACATGATATCCTTAAAACCGTGGATTGAGGCAACCAGATGAATGTAGTACTATGTGACTTCTTGAATGCATTTGAGTCAGTACTCCACCAGCACTTATTAATGAAAGCACAATCAAATGGGATGTCAAATGAAATTTGTGAGTGGATTTAGGATTTCTTCATAAGGAGCATACATTGTGAAATGTTATATTGGATGGAGAGTCATCACCAGATGTAGAAGTAACATTGAGTGATTCCCAGGGAAGTATGTTGGGATTCTTGCTGTTTGAGTTGTATGTTAATGACCTGGTAGACAATATTAATAGCAACCTCATATTTTTTAGAGATGATGGTGTTACCTACAGTTAAATACTAGTTGAAGAAAGCTGCACAAATCTCTGGTGGGAATTTGATGGGATTTTAAAGTGATGCAAGATTGCCAGTTCACTTTATTTGTTCATAAATGCAAAAATTTTCGCCTCAGAAAAGACAAAAATGTAATGCCTTACGACTATAAGATCAGTGATTCTTAAATGCAGTCTAACTCAAAATGTGGAAAACTGTAAGTTAATGTGGGTCAGCAGGAAGAACAAACCTGTAATGGTTGGTTACAGTATTACTAGTGTCCTGCTTGATGCATTCAAGTCATTTAAATATCTGGGCATAACGTTGCACAGTGATACAAAATGGGAAGAACATGTGAGAACTGTGGTAGGGAAGTTAAATGGTCAACTTCAATTTATTGGGAGAATGAAGACTGCATACAGGATGCTGGTGTTAACTATTCTAGAGTACTGCTTGAGTGTTTGGAATCTGTACCAGGTCAGATTGAAGGCAGACACTGAAGAAATACAGAAACAGGCTGCTAGATGTGTTAGCAACAGGTTTGAACTCAAATGGGAATCCCTGGAAAGAAGGTGATGCCCTTTTCGAGAAACACTATTGAGAAAATATAGAGAACCAGAATTTGAAGATGACTGCTGATCAATTCTTCTGCCGTCAACATACATTTGCGCGTAAGGAACATGAAAGTAAGATTCAAGAAATTATGGATCGTACAGAGGCTTATAGATAGTCATTTTTCCCTCACTCTACTTGCGAGTGGAACAGGAAAGGAAATGAATGACTGGTAGTGGTACAGGGTACCCTCCGGCACGAACTGTATGGTGGCTTGTGGAGTATCTATGTAGATGTAGATGTAGATGTAGATGTAGATGTAGATGTAGATCTAGAACTCATACAAATACCTGATTCATGTGACCCACCCAAGAATATTGCTCAAGTGTGTGTGATGCATGCCAAATATGACTAATGGGGAGTATTGTATGTATGCATAGAATGACAGAATGAGCAGTCACAGGTTTGTTTTACTTGTGAGAGAATATCACATAAAGGCCAGAAAATATGAACTGGTAGACAGCTGAAGACAGACATCAGCTATCACTCCTATGAGGGGACATCAAAAAGTATGTTGCTCATTTTGTCCCACACTAAGACCATTGTGCAACAAGAGTGACACATTTCCAGAAGAGAGTACATGTTCCAGGTTTCTTGCAGACACAGATCTACCGTGGTACAGATAACAGATGCATCACAGTGTGGGAGTTGAGTAGTGCAGCAACTGGAAATGTACTCCAAATTTGAAGTATGCAGAATAGTACAGTTCCTGTAGACAAAACATCTAAATTCAACACAGATTCACAATGAAATTCAGGTGATGTAAGGACAAAATGCAATAATACTTCCAGCCATTATGACATGGTGTCAGCAGTTTGACTGAGTCTGCACAAATGTGGGTGATGCCAATTAAAATGAAGGTCATCGATATCAACCACAGATGACAATGTCCAGGCAGTCAAGGAACTATTCCACAGCAGCTGCATATTTTCCAATGACTGGTTTGCTCAGTGATTCTCAAATGTCTCCATGACCTAGGAACAGATTTCTGTTGCTAAGGAACTGAATGAATGATATTGAAATTTTGTGCCATAGAACATGGAGGCTTGAGCCAAACTATTCAAACTTCAGTCTGTAGTGCCCAGTACAGTCATAATATGGGGGCTCGTCCGGGATTGTCTTAATTGAACAGGCTTGGTAGGCAGTGCAGGACTGTGTTTGAAAGTGAAGAAGATTTGGAAAAATGTATTGCCATTCACCGGGCAGTATGCTGAGTCCGACATCAACCAGCAAAGTGGGAGTTGAAATGCTGCTGGCCACCAAACATCGAGCACCGACTTTGTCGCTGCACTCCAGAGCTGGGGCTGTTTCCACTACCAACTTGCAAGACATTTCACGTTACACCACGCCACACCTCACCACATGGCAGTTGACAGCATCAGGCAACAGTTGTCATGCAGAAGCAGTCTCAACAAAGCTAAGTGTTGGCAGCCAGCACATTAAATTCTCTGTTTTCTTTCTTACAGCCAGTTTAGCTGTGGACTCAGAATTTAGTGAGATGGTGGTAAATGAGTCAGATAGTGATTCTGAATCTGCAGGGAGTGGGAGTGAGCCTCAGAGCCCACACAGACAGGGAGAAGGAGCAGAAGCTAGTGTAGTGCACGGAAAAAGCATGCGAAGGTCAGAAGAACACGTGAAATTCCGAAGATTGGCTCAAATTTACAGACGTGCGAAATTTGGCATGGAGTTCAATGCGAGGAGCCTTTAATAGGTTCCACAATGAAACATGGTCTCAAAATTTGGTAGAAAATCCAAAGAAATTGTGGTCATATGTAAAGTACACAAGCGGCAAGATGCAGTCAATACCTTCGCTGCGCAGTGCTGATGGTACTGTTACCGACGACTGTGCCACTAAAGCGGAGTTATTGAACCCAGGAATTCCTTCACCAGGGAAGACGAATGGAATATTCCAGAATTTTAAACACGAACAGCTGCTAGCATGAGTTTCTTAGAAGTATATACCTTAGGGGTTGCGAAGCAACTCAAATCGCTTGATATGGGCAAGTCTTCAGGTCCAGATTGTATACCGATTAGGTTCCTTTCAGATTATGCTTATACAATAGCTCCCTACTTAGCAATCATATACAACTGCTGACTCACCGATAGATCTGTACCTGCAGATTGGAAAATTGCGCTGGTCGCACCAGTGTTTAGGAAGGGAAGGAGGAGTAATCCATCGAACTACAGACCTATATCATTGACGTCAGTTTGTAGTAGGGTTTTGGACCATATACTGTATTCAAACATTATGAATCACCTCAAAGGGAACGATCTATTGATACGTAATCAGCATGGTTTCAGAAAACATCGTTCTTGTGCAACGCAGCTAGCTTTTTATTCGCACGAAGTAATGGCCGCTATCGACAGGGGATCTCAAGTTGATTCTGTATCTCTAGATTTCCAGAAAGCTTTTGACACCGTTCCTCACAAGCGACTTCTAATCAAGCTGCGGGCCTATAGGGTATCGTCTCAGTTGTGCGACTGGATTCGAGATTTCCTGTCTGGAAGGTCACAGTTCGTAGTAATAGACGGCAAATCATCGAGTAAAACTGAAGTGATATCAGGTGTTCCCCAGGGAAGCATCCTGGGACCTCTGCTGCTCCTGATCTATATAAATGACCTGAGTGACAATCTGAGCAGTTCTCTTAGGTTGTTCGCAGATGATGCTGTAATTTACCGTCTAGTAAGGTCATCCGAAGACCAGTATCAGTTGCAAAGCGATTTAGAAAAGATTGCTGTATGGTGTGACAGGTCACAGTTGACGCTAAATAACGAAAAGTGTGAGGTGATCCACATGAGTTCCAAAAGAAATCCGTTGGAATTCAATTACTCGATAAATAGTACAATTCTCAAGGCTGTCAATTCAACTAAGTACCTGGGTGTTAAAATTACGAACAACTTCAGTTGGAAAGACCACATAGATAATATTGTGGGGAAGGCAAGCCAATGGTTGCGTTTCATTGGCAGGACACTTAGAAGATGCAACAAGTCCACTAAAGAGACAGCTTACATTACACTCATTCATCCTCTGTTAGAATATTGCTGCATGGTGTGGGATCCTTACCAGGTGGGATTAACGGAGGACATTGAAAGGATGCCAAAAAGGGCAGCTTGTTTTGTATTATCACATAATAGGGGAGAGAGTGTGTCAGGTATGATATGCGAGTTGGGATGGAAGTCATTAAAGCAAAGACGTTTTTCGTCGCGGCGAGATCTATTTACGAAATTTCAGTCACCAACTTTCTCTTCTGAATGCGAAAATATTTTGTTGAGCCCAACCTACATAGGTAGGAATGACCATCAAAATAAAATAATAGAAATCAGAGCTCGAACAGAAAGGTTTAGGCGTTCGTTTTTCCCGCGCGCTGTTCAGGAGTGGAATGGTAGGGAGATAGTATGATTGTGGTTCGATGAACCCTCTGCCAAGCACTTAAATGTGAATTGCAGAGTAATCATGTAGATGTAAATGTAATGGCTATGCTTAGATTATTAATGAGGCAAATGGGGGAATTCAGAACTGAATTAAAACTGATAGGGAGATTTCAAGACTGAATTCAAACTAATATAGGGGATATGGAAAGTTCTTTGGGGACAAAAATCAGAGAATTAAATGATCAGTTGCGGGATTTATCAGAAAAATTTGAGGAGATAGAAGGAAATTTGAATGCTAAGATTGATGCAGTTGCTGTTGAATTAAGGGGTAGAATTGATTCAGGCAGGCAGTTATGGGAGTCAAGGAATGATGAGACAAGGCAAGCTCTAATTGATGTCGAACAGAAGATTGTTGCTAGCTGTGATAAAACCAGAATTTTATTATTAGGTCACATGGCAGGAACAGCTAACGACCTAAGAAAGGGAATTGAAAATGTGGCTGCTGTTTCTATAAAGAGTAATGTAGAAATTGACAAAGTTAACAGTAGATTAAGTAATATAGAATTATGTGGGGCTAATGGAAGTATGTGGTGGCCTATGGTACAAGTACCCAGTGGTAAGACTTTTTCAGGGGAAAGCAAAAACCATGCTGTAGATTTTCTGGCAGCATGCAAGGATTGTTTTATTGATGGTATGAGCAACAACAACAAAATTAAACTGGTAAAAAGATTGTTGGAGGGCTCTGCTCAGATATGGGCAAATCAATGTAGTGAACAATTTAAATCACATAATATATTTGAACAGATGTTTCTAAATAGGTATTGGAGCCAAGCAAAACAATGCAGATTACAGAGCGATTTTGTGAATGGGCCAGTTTACAGGGGAGGTAGGCAAACATTGAGAGAATTTTGTGCGGAGGAATTAAAAAAGTTGGTACATTTGGATAAGCCATTGGGATTTTGACTGAGATTTCTACTCAATAAGGAGAAGGTTACCCAAAAATGTACTGTGGGAACTGATACGTTGTCCAACAGATTGTACTGAAAATTTCTTGGATTTTATTGAGAGGATGGACCAAGCAATGTGCTATAAGCCAAACTCAGGGGGTAATAATTCAGGAAATAATCAGAGGAATAATGAAGAGAGAAGAAATAGTGTTAGTTGGGGTAATAACCACCATAATTCAAGCAGGGAAGGAAATCAGAATGGTAATTGGAGAGAAACCAGAGAGAATTCAAAATGAAACTTGGAGGGCTAACAGGGAAAGATTTAATGATAATGTCAGGTACCAGAGAGATGCATGGGGAAACAGAAACAGGAGTGATCAAAAGCCAACGCAAGAACAGAGAGATGGGAGGGGAGAAATTAATGCAAGGGGACAATGGGGACAAAATTCTTTAAACTGAGATTTGTCCCAAGCAGTGTCTAATTTGGGACAATAAATCATGCAGGAAATAGGACCATGAGAAGGAAAAATAATTGTGGGAGAAATAATGGTGGATCTTTTAATAGTTTTAGGCAAGATAATGGGAGCTATTTTAATGAAAGCAAAAGCAGTGAAACAAGGGAAGAGAAAGTATTGAATAAGAATTATACAAAACCAACAGAGGGTTTGTTGATCATGATAAAAATAAACAAGTGAGGGAAGAAAGGATTTGTGGAATTGCCTAATTATGGGTAATGATGAGATGTTTGGAGGCTGGTTTAATCAGTATGGTAAGAGGAGGGCCTTTAGAAATTAAAAAAAAAAAAAAAATAAATAAATAAATAGGAAATGTAGGAATCAGGAGGGAGAAATAAATGTTCGAGCTGTGTTAAAAAAAAAAAAGGGCTCAAAATGTGGCAGATAATGATTCAAATAGTATTGGCTTGGCAATTATGTTAAGTAATGAGCCTGTATCAGCTGTGCAAGAGAGCTGTGAAGAGAGAAGAAAATGTGTGCTGTGATGCTGAGAGTGTGTATGTGAATGACAACAGATATAGCAGTGTGTTGAATGCAATGGAACTTTCACCAGTGGTGAGAGGTATAAATTATGTGGAGGTCACAGTGCCTGATTCAAATGTTGTTGTAGATGGAGATACACAGGTAGGTATGTACTCCAGCAGTGTGAATGTATTAAATAGTGAGCAGACAGTAGATCCTGTATCAGATGCTATCATGGGTAATGATGTTGATATGTGGCACAAGACTGTAGAATGTGTTGTTAATGTATGTGGAGGCATTCACTCCAGTAATGATAGGGAATGCACCAGTTTGCAGGCTATAGTTCCTGTAACTGATGAACGAGCAGTAGTTGCGGATGAAGTTTTTAATGTGCAGAATGGAGCTGCAGGTGTTGATATTGTGGTTGAATCTGAGAGAGATTCTGTTGATTCAAGTAAGTTTATATCTGTTGCTAATGATATGAGTGAAGAAGCTGGACAGACACATTTTTTCAAGGAAGCATGGGAGAATAAGGTAGAGAGTGATTTTGATTTCGATATTGGGTAGCCTGGGCAAAAAGGTTTCAAAAGTGGGCACCTGATGATTGGGAGATTAAAAAGCATGTTTATGCCAGGCAAATCAGGGATTTATGTAGGGAAAGTGAGGTGTTCAAACATGCTTACAAGGGAACAGTTAATGTGGATAAATATGTTAAATCATTAGATGAAGAATATGTATTTATGATGGGAAAAGATGGTATAGGTGATAATAATATTGTGAATAATGATAAAATTAGTGAGGAAGATGAGGACATTGATGAAATCCATAATTTCATAGTATATAATGATGAACAATAGATATCCATGCATGAGGAACTAAATACTGAATGGATGGGGAAACATGAGTGTGATTATGATGCTGATGACTGGGTTAATTCTGCAAAGTTGCACCAGTAGTTGATACCGGAGACCTGGGAGGAAGAAAAATATAGAGTTGCTAGAAAGCTAGGGGGTTGAGTGTAGGAAACTCTGGAATTAAAGAGGCCTTTGATTTAATATTTTCAGAGGATAAGGATATTGAGTCTTTTAGTGAAGAGCAGGTGTGCACCATGACTAAAGATTGCATACATGAGATGGAGGAGATCTTGTTGGCTGAAACAGAACTGAAGCATGATTTTATTGAAAAGGTGCAGCCAATAATAACTGTTGGTGTGGCAGGGGTCTGCGAAACTGTTTTGGTGGATACTGGAAGTTCTGTGTCTGGGGTGGTAGAGGGCTTTTATGATTATATTAAGAATAGGGAAACAGTGGAATTTTCAGTCAAAGGGTGAGAATTAAAAACACTACAGGCACTTTCAGTGAACCAGTGAGAAAGGAGGTAGTTCTAGAAGTAAACATTGGAGGTGAAGTATTTAGTCACTCATTTTTGGTGGTTCCAAATTTAAGTATGAATCTGGTGTTGGGGATTGATTTCCTGAGTAAATATAAGGCATATGTAGATTGTAAGGGCCAGATGGTGGAACTGAATACTGTTGAGGGAAGAAAAAAGATTAAATTCAAAAATTCACTCTATGATGAAGAATTGGTGGCTAGTTTGCATGTAGCACGGTGCTTAAGGGATGAGATGGAGGCTGAGAAAGAGATAAGAAGTGAAGTAAATGGTACAAGGGGGATTTCTGAGGATGAAAAGGCAGAATTATATCAATTATTGAATAAAAACAAAGATCTGTTTTCTGAAAAACCAGGGAAGGTGACTGATTTTGACTATTCACTCAGGGTGAATCCACATGAACCCATTAAGGTCAGTCCACACCCTACAGCACTGGCAGGCAGGGAGGCAGTTAGAGGAGAACTACAACGTATGTTAGAATGGGGAATCATGGAGCAGTGCGGAAGTGCTTATTGCAACCCAATAGTAGTTGTGAAGAAGGACAAATTGGTGTGCTCAGTACTAGATGCTAGCAGATTCAACAAAATATTTGTAAGGGAAACCGACCACCCTTAGAACATGGATGAATTGATTTTAGGGTTCAAAAACGTAAAACTATTAACAGCTATGGATTTAACGGCTGGGTTTTGGCAGGTGCCTTTAACAGCGGAAAACAGAAAGTATACCGCCTTCCTATTTGAAGGCATGGCCAATCAACACAAAGCAGTCCCTTTTGGACTATGCGTATCTGTAGCTGTATTCGTGAGAGCTCTCAGTCATGTGCTGGGAAGTGAGCTCATGAGATGACCATCAATTTACATAGACAATATCCTAATTGCAACATCAACTTGGAGAGAGCACTATGTTTGTTGCAAGATGTGTTTACAGCTTTGAAAAATAGGGATATGAGTCTGAAATTGAAAATTTTTATTGCATGTATTGTCATCAGAGGCTCTTGTACCCAACAAAGAAAAGATAAAAGCCATAGCAGAGTGTGTCAAACAATGAAATTTCAAGCAATTGACATCATACCTCAGAATGGTAGGGTTCTAAGCCTTAATTCACCAAACTTATCATGACTGTTAAAGATAAATGCACCATGGGTGTGGACAGCTGACTGTGATATGTACTTTAATAAAATTAAGAATAGTTTAAGCAACAGTAGTCTACTCTATTACCCAGATATGTCACTATCATTTTACCTTGCCACTGACTGCTCAGACTATAGGATAGGTGCTGCTCTGTTTCAAAATAAGTTGGTGGAAGGAAAGATGGAACACCGTAGAATATCGTTTGCAAGTAGGATGCTGACTAAGTATGAGCGAGCCTATGGTATATCTGAAAAGGAATTGCTGGCAGTAGTGTGGGGGTTCGTGAAGTTCTGAATATACTTAGAAGCACATGAGACCATTGTAATGATGGGCCACAAGGCCCTTAGTAATACGCAGGATTTTAACCTGTTGAATAAGAGGCTCACTAGGTGGGCAATGTTCTTACAAAGGTTCCAGTACCAGATAGAGTATGTTAGGGGCACTGAAAATGTGGTCGCGGATGCTCTCTTGCGCTTGCCAATTGGAAGTGATGGGAACAGTGAAGAGGAGGTAGAGAGTACAGAATTTAAGATGATGTATGTGAGGGGTGTGGAAGGAGGGAAACAGATCAGGAGCACATACAAGAACATGCGGCGGATACAGAATGTGGATCTAATTTTGAAGCTAGTTAAGACCAGACTGGGTACAAAGGGCCATGAGATGTTGGAGAGATTTTACAAGATATTTAAAGGCGTGTTGTTCCACAGTAAGAATGAAAACAAAGAGGAGTTGTGACTATGCTGGCCTGAGGAACATGTCTAGTGACTCATTAATTATGTGCATCTGATCCATGGTCACTATGGGGCACAAAACTGTATAGGGGTACCACAAGACTACGTGGTGTTCAATAACATGGACCGTAGGGTGAGAAAGCAACAAGGTGTGATGTTTATGGCTTTCCCGGCATACTGATTGTTCCATTAAAACATGGGAGAGCTGCTGGATGTCAGTAACGTCCTGCCACGATATTTCAGTGCAGAGTCTTCTGGCCATCTTCAGATGAGTACCACTGTAATAGTACTGGTGAGTACGTGCTGAACTCTACTATTTAAAGCCATACTGAGGTGACATTGCACATGCGCTGCTCAGCATGTGCGTTCATAACAACTTCATGCACTGTGCCTCACACCCTCCACAGTGAAAGCTTGGCGTATTGATATCAGGTCGATTTTCATCTTTATGCAGATAACTGCATCGACTACAAAGTTTCTCTATAACAGGATTCCAAGCAGAGTTTAGCTGATAACCGCTACCTCGATTGATGAGAGTCTCATTGTCAGACAATCTTATTTCCTCAGATTCATTGATAATCGAGCTCCAAAAATTTGATGTATGGGCCAAAATTTTTGTGTCGTTGTAATTCATGGAGTGGTCTGTGGAAATACAATGTTCGGTGATTGTGGACTTGGTGAGTTGGAGAAGGCGAGTATGCCGTTGGTGTTCCACAATACGTACCTGCACAGTTTGTGTTGTTTGCTCTATATATGATTTGCCGCATTCACATGGAACCTTGTAAACACCTGATTTACACAGGCCCAGGTCATCTTTAACGGATCCCACCAGTGATGAGATTTTGGAAGGAGGGTGAAAGATGACTCTCACTTGTTACTTTCTCAATATTCTGCCTATCTGTGAAGAGATATTCCCAATAAATGGTAGATAAGCAGTCCACCTGAAGGCCTCTTCTTCTTCCTTGTTCTGTCGTTTGTAGGTCTGCATCATTCTGTTCACTTGCCTAGTTGAAAAGCCATTCTCAGAAATACTTTTTGTAGGTGTTCCAGTTCCGCTTGAAGACTGTCGGCGTCAGAGATGGTATGGGCATGGTGAATTAAGGTTTTGAGAATGCCCATTGTTTGTGCTGGATGGTGGCAACTAGTAGCTTGCAGATACAGGTTTGTATGAGTGGGCTTTCTGTACACCGAGTGACCATGTGTGCCATCACACTTACGTCGCACCAAGACGTCTAAAAATGGCAAGCAACCATCTTTCTCTATCTCCATGGTAAACTTTATGTTTTCATGTATGGAGTTCAAGTGACATAAAAATTCTTGGATATGGTCCAAACCATGAGGCCACACTATAAAAGTGTTGTCAATGTATCGCCAAAATACTGTTGGCTTAAAAATGGCAGAGTCAAGTGCTCTCTCCTCAAAATCTTCCATAAAAAGATTTGCCACCAGGGGAGAGAAAGGAATCCCCATGGCGACACCATCAGACTGTTCATAAAATTTGTTGTTAAATATAAAACATGTAGAGGAGAGAGTGTACTCAAACAACACTGTAATGTCTGCACCAAACATATTGCCAATGAGGTGTAGTGAGTCCACAAGAGGCACCTTTGTAAAAAGAGAAACCACATCAAGACTGACCAATAAGCCATTACTTTGCAGCTGTAGTGACTGAAGTCGGCTGATAAAATCACTAGAATTCTTTATGTGATGTGCACACTTGCCTATCACTGGTTTGAGCAAAGATGCCAAGAATTTTGCTAGGTCGTAGGTGACTGCTCCAATGTTACTCACAATTGGATGTAATGGCACATTTTCCTTGTGGATCTTAGGCAGTCCATATAGCCTAGATGGAACTGAACTGTTTGGTTTCAGTCTCTTGATGACCTCCTTTGGTAGAGAACTATTTGACAAAAGTTCTGCTGTTTCTCGCACCACTCGGCTCGTGGGATCCTTATCGATTTTGCGATACGTTGAGTCATAAAATATTGATCTTATTAATATAGTCATCCCTTGGAATGAGGACAGTAGTGTTTCCTTTGTCAGATTTTAAGACTACTGTATCCACATCTGCTCATATGTTATGGAGGGCTATCCTCTCCATGGGCGAGATGTTACTCATCATTGGTGCTCCTCTGGTCAACACACGGCAAGACTCTCAACGAACTTCCTCCACTTCATCTGTATAAAGACAGCATACAGCTTCTTCGATGGCACTAACAAAATCCACCAGTGGTGGTGAAACAGGTGTGGGAGCAAAATTCAGTCCTTTTGCTAACACAGACACAGTCACATCATCTAAAGTTTTCTCTGTCAAATTAACAACAAATCGTTGAGTTGGAACTTCCTACTGCATCTGTGTAGAAGGTTTGTCAATCTCGGCAGTTTGCCTCATCACAGCTTTATCATGGATCCAGTTTGCTTTAGCCCATGTCACACCATCCACCCAGTCTCACAACACAGAAGATAGTCTTGCCGCTAATTCCAAATGTATGTGGAACATGTCCTTTGACACAAAATCCAATTCAGGCCAACTGAAACGAATCCTTTCTCTCACCAAAGCCATGCTTGCTTTACGTTTGATGTTGTTTGCAGCAGTGGTATTTATGAAATGTGCAATTTTGACAAACATTGGAATACTGCCCTTGTCTCTGCAACGTAATAAGAATGTCAATGAACTCAGCAGCCTTGCTCTTCTTTCACATAACTTGTCGAATCTTCAAATACATTCCATCACTTACTCCCTGTAAAGTTGCTTAATGTGATGTTTAAAGCTTTCCCGGCGTGCTGATTGTTCCATAAGAACACGGGAGAACTGCCGGACGTCAGTAACGTCCTGCCACGATATTTCGCTGCTGTAACTTATTAAGTTGCAGAGACAAGTGCATTATTCCAACATTTCGCAAAATTGTGCATTTCATAAATAGCAGAGCTCAACACGTACTCACCAGTACTACTACAGTGGTACTCACCTGAAGATGGCCAGAAGACTCTGCGCCGAAATATCGTGGCAGGACGTTAGTGACATCCGGCAGTTCTCCCATGTTTTTATGGAACAAGCAACTAGGTGCTTGTGACAGGTGCCAGTGAGTAAAACACAGCACCATTAACAGTCAAAGGGAGATGAAAAAACATTTTGCCCAAAAATACTAAAGAGCTCCTAGCAATTGATGTGTTCGGCCCGTTACCAACTAATAGGGGTCGACAAAAGTACATTCTGCTGACAGTTGATGTATTCTCCAAACACGTAAAGGTGTATGAGATGAAAAAGGTCACTAGTGGGACTGGAGTCCTACTACAATGAAATTGGTAAGCTAAAAGCAATGCTCTCTGACAATGGGTCCCAATTCACCTCCAAGGCATGGGAGAACTTCATGGAGCAGCAGTGGTAACACCAGTTCCCATCAGATCACCAAAGTTAAGGAAGTTAAGCACTGCCGGGCTGGGCTAGCACTAGGAAGGATGACCATCCAGTCTGCCAAGTGCTGTTGGCAAGCAGGGTGCACTTTGTCCTTGTGAGGAAAACTGAGGAGGTACTGAATTGAGTAGTGGTGGCTCTGGTCTTGTAAACTGACATAAGGCCAGGAGAGCAGGGTGCTGACCGCATGTTCCTCCATATCCGCATCCAGTGATGCCCGTCAGTGGAGGGTGACATGGTGGCAGGTCAGTATTATTGGGCCTTCATGGGTTGCTCAGGTGGAGTTTAATTTTTTAGTATCATTATTGTTATTTAATTGTATTACATTTTTTACCAAATCCCTACTCTATTATCTAAGAAATCCTTTAATGTACAGAATGTATCACTTAACAGGTACTTTTGACTGCCTTTTTAAATAACAACTTTTTAACCTCCTCAGGTAATTTATTGTACAGTTTAATTCCTTAGTAGAAAATTCTGTTTTAAGTTTTATGTTTATTTCTTCTTGGTAAATATAAGTTCAGTGTAGATCTTGTTCCTGGTTCATGGACGGAGCAGTTTGCACAGTGATTACTACCTTTATTTGTGATGTCTACAACTGTTTGGTAATGTATTTTCACAATGCAGTTAAAATTCTGTGTTTTGAACAGATATTCACAATGGCTGCTATTTTTGGTTATTATTCTTATGGCCCTTTTCTGCAATTTGAAAATTGTGCATTTGATCCCCTGAAAAGAATGACGTAGATCAGAAATGGGTGTACATATGAATAGTATGTACCTAAAAGACAATGGCTGTTACACACTGATGATTGGACTCTAACGGTATAACATGCTGATGGATTCCGTTTGCAAGTATTTTTGCGCATTCACACCACTTCAATTGAGAATAAATATTCATTCTCACAGATTTGTCAACTGTTACACTGTCTGTGCAGGTGACATCTATATGTAATAGAATAATGTCTTTTTCCCTCTTTAAACTGAAATTCATGGCATTTGTTTTCTTTACGTTCAATGTCACTTTATTGCTTACTTATCAATTTTAAACTTGCTTTCTCTGCAAGGAGTTCTCTTGTTTTCTCAGTGATTATAATATTGTTGTCATCATCAAAGAGAATTTTTTCCCAAAAAATGACTTTGCACCATGAAGAAATTATCCAAATGGGACAGGAATTGGTAGTTGTGATGTTCATTGCTAAATTCAATGATAATTACCTTATAAATGGTGCAGCATATCAGTTTTTATTTGTGAACGATAATTTTTCAGCACAACATACCCTGCAACACTCTTCAAGTTTTCGGACTGCTTCTAACCATTCCATATATGTCAGTATCATAAATTTCTTATTTATTCTTATTTTATGGCTCTGAGCCTTATGGGTCTGAGTTCATCAGTCCTTATTTTATGTACCTGTGCTATAAGTAGTGAAAACATTGTTGTATAATGATGACACCCATACAAAGAAATTTGTTTAAGGATGAATGAATAAATGTAAGGATTCGGTTTTATTTTAGGAACCATTTACTCCTTCTACTATGCAGTGTTGTCCTTCTACTCTGAATGCTGACCTCAAATATGTCCAGCACTGTTATCTTGCTTGTCCATTACAGGCTGTGCAAATGGTAATGTCTGTGACATTCTGAACCATGAGTAGAATGAATGATTGCACCACAAAGTAGATGAATTAAATCTACACATATGGTACTGTATTTGTGAAGTACATAATTAACAGTATAAGAAGATTGTTTTTGACATTTGCTTTAGATAATTTTCATAATACTTCTGTACATAATTATGAGACTATTCTTTTGGCCCCTTGGGGAGAGCTATGCTTTCTGTAATATAAAAGTAAATGAGGTTTGCATTGAATCAAATTTTGGGCTACAGATATACCTATTCTATATTGCCCTCTCACTTGCAATGAAGATTAGTTAAGTTGTTGAGAAACTGATAGTTTTTCTCTTTAAGAAAAAAATATAAAGTAATATTTGGTAACATTAAAATAGACATTCAAAGCAGATTTGCATGTTATTAAATTAATACACCAGTATCACAAAATTTTATACTGTTTAAATAGGTTACCTACCAAGATGATTGCATGTCTTGAAAATATAAATTTTAATTTAAGTTAAATGAAATAGGTCACATCAAGAAGAACTGTGACTTAGATTACCACTAAATAATAACATTAATAAATTTTTACTTTATGTCTCTTAGTTTTGTGAGTATGGTAAATAATTACACCAATAACATGTAAAATGCCAGGAAGTTTTGTGAGTATGGTAAATAATTACACCAATAACATGTAAAATGCCAGGAAGTTTCAACATGTAAAATGTTTGATGATGAATATATCCAAATTCAGATATGATAGTTTTATAGTTTAGTACAAGAAAATAATCAGACAGATCACTTAAAAAATCTAAACCAACTAACATCCAGTCTAATAGACTCTAATGAATTGATTACACACAATATAGAAGTAAATCAGACAACCAGTGCATTGCTGTGTGGGCTAATTGAAATCTTTGGAGATGTATATCTCCAATATTACAAGAAATATTGCAAATGTAAATCTCTGTTTTAAACCAGAAACTTTAAAACATTGGTACACAGCACAGATAAATAAAATAATAACTTTGCTGTTCCTGTGTTGTGAAAGGTAACATCGCAGTAAAGTGAAAAAGGAAATATAAGTTTTCCATGTGAGCAGCTGCAGCTTAATACACACATAGTTAAAAGATATTCTGTGGTATACACCACTTCTAACAAATACCGAACACGCACGCTCCCGTACGCGGACGCCAAATACATCGCTGGCCGCACTTCTCTGGGCGCCCCGCTGCTTACATCGCTGGCCGCACTTCTCCAGGTGGCTCGCGGCTACTATCGCTGGCTGCCTTTGCGCGCGCGCGTCTGTCAGCGAACAGTAATTGGCTACGCCAGGAAACATTGCGATTGGTTTTCCCTGGAAAACAGCGCCCCCAGTCGACGACTCCATTAACTAGCAAGCCTTATATAAACCTGGCCGCCGCCACACGCCCTGGAGGAGCGGAGCAGGCCACAGAACCTCTGCGCCCAGCACACGCACCTACCAGAACCGCTGCGACAGCAACACAATCGTCTCAGCCAACACACGACACTGCAACCACACCGGTACCAACACCAGCCCCCAAAAACAACACGACCCCGCCCCCTGAAACCACTGCCTGCGAACCTACACATGACACACAGGAAAACATACTTACACAAGGAACCCCAGAACCAAAAACCCAGAGAAGGCGTAGGCGAACACGCGGAAACAGGAGTGGGAACACACGCGCACCACAACTACGTACCCAGCGACAACAAAACACTTACACACAGACACACAGTCAGCAAGCCAGTGACACCAGCACACACACTACCCCACCCCCCACCACGTATGACACACAGGCACCACAAAATGTTCCACATAACAACGTCACAAGCGCCAGCCCACACATAATGCCAACACCCGCACCAGCGGCCGCTAACACCACAACCGAGCCACAGGCCGACACACACAACGCCAACACAACATCTGGGGGTTTATTGGAAACAATATTCCCCCGTCACACGACCACCCAGATCCATCAAAATATCATGGCGGTCGTCGCCACACTCTTCACACAGCTCACGACTGCTCAACCCGGGCAGTACTGGGCTGCCATACAAACAGCGCTCACCACACTGATTACACCCATACATAGATAACACGCCACACCCCGCCCCCATCGCAAACAACCAGACACTGACACAGATCCTGTTCTGGAATGCAGCCGGGATCAATAACAAAAGGGCGGAATTTGCCGCGCTCATGGAGCCTAAGGGTATCCTTATCGCACTATTGAGCGAAACTAAGCTCAAACCACGCAACCAACTAAACTTCACCGGCTACTGCGTCTATCGTACCGACCGACCGGATGGCTCCGGTCACGGCGGAACAGCCATCATCATACACAAAGACATAGAACACACAAACATAGTGCTCCCTGAACTTGAAAAACTAGACGCAACCACCGTCGGGGTCATGTTCAACGGAGCCTACACTACACTGGTGTCAGTATACAACAGCCCTAAAAACATCAAAACACGCGACATCAGCACAATACTCAACATATCACCACGCGTAATAGCCACTGGAGATCTTAACGCAAAACACCCGTACTGGAACTCACGAATACGAAACTCCAACGGCAAGAAACTATACGAACACGCACTAGGACGAAACTACATCACACTAGCGCCGACCGAACCGACGCACATTCCCTACCGGAGGGGACACAGGCCAGACATGTTAGACATGGCCCTCATCAAGGGCATAACAACGACACTCAACGTTGCCGTTGAAAACGATCTGCCCTCAAATCACCAACCCGTTACACTGTACATTGAAGAAACACTGCAGCACATGGAACAACGCAGGATGTTAGACTACAGGCGCGCGAATTGGACCCAGTTCAAGGAAACGCTTGACAGTCGCATCCCACCCACCCACGCGATTAACGAGACAACCCAAATTGACGAGGCAGTCGAAACCCTCACCGGCGCCGTCCAGGACGCAATAGCCGACACCATACCAATCCGCACACCACAACAACACAGTGCTGCCCTACCCCAGGAAATCCTGGGCCTAATCTCAATGAGGAACCGCCTCAGGAGACACTGGCAGCGTACCAGGCGCCAGCACTTCAAACGGCACATTAACAGGCTCCAGGGTATAATCTGGGAAAAAATACAAACATTTAAGACACAACAGTGGGACCAGAAACTCGAAGGGCTGGACACCACACGACTTGGTGTGTGGCAGCTAGCCCGACACTTCACCAGGGAGAAACTGTACACCCCCACGTTACAAGGGCCCGACAGACCAGCATATTCTGCGGAAGAAAAAGCGGAACTGATGGCCCTCACACTCGCAGCGTCATTCTCACTGAACCTGGATCCCTCAGACCCAGCGTTCACACTTGCTACGGACCAGGAGGTCACACGCATCTTGGCCCAACCAGCGCGCAACAACATCCGACATGCTAGTACAGCAGAAGTCAAATGGGCCATCATGCATACCACTGCTAGGAAGGCCCCTGGTCACGATGGCATTCAAAACCGTGTCCTCCAGGAGTTCACGGACAAAGCTGTAGACTACCTAACACACATTACGAATGCCATACTCAAGCACCAAAACTTCCCCGCCTTTTGGAAGACGGCCAAGGTCCTGATGTTCAGGAAGCCGGGGAAAGACCACTCCCTCCCACAAAATTACCGTCCCATCAGTCTGCTGAGCGCGCTCAGCAAGATCGTTGAGAAGGTAATATTAAAACGACTCACCAGGCACTGCATCACAAACGACACCCTGAGACTGGAGCAATTCGGTTTCAGGAATCACCACTCAACAACACAACAACTCCTCCACGTCGTTGAATACATAACACACGGATACAACACAAGCAAGGCAACTGGGGCGGTGTTCCTGGACATCAAAAGGGCTTTCGATCGTCTATGGCACAACGGCCTAATACGCAAACTTAGTGACGCAGGGTTCCCCGACGGGCTCGTACGTCTCATACACTCATATCTCACGGACAGGAGTTTCAACACCGACGTGCAGGGCAAACAATCGACACGACATGGTATACAGGCAGGAGTACCCCAAGGAAGCATCCTAGGGGCCTTACTGTTTAACCTCTACATTAACGACCTCCCAGCTACACATAACACGACGGTAGCAATCTACGCAGATGACACTGCCATCCTTGCGCAAGATTGGAAGCCGTCTAACATTAACTCACGACTACAGACCGCCCTCAGAACGGTGGAGCCTTGGCTGGTGAAATGGCGTGTTAGAGTAAACGTCGACAAGTGCGAGGCCGTTCTGTTCACTAGAAGACCGAAGCAACTGTGCAAACATCAGCACTGCAACCCAATAACACTACACACACGCCCAATACGTTTCCGCGAGTAGGTCAAATACCTCGGTGTCTGGATGGACAGGAAACTACTCTGGGGGGACCACATTCAACACGTGACCAACAAAGCTAACGCGAGGCTCAAACAACTCTACCCTATACTTAACAGGCGTAACACACTAAACAGGAGGGTGTCTAGGTCCATGTACATGACACTTATTAGACCCCTGATGACGTACACAGCCCCTGTCTGGGGATACGCTGCGCCAACTCGCCTGCGCCATCTGCAGCTCATACAGAACAAAGTACTCAAAATCATAAGCAACGCTCCGCGCTACACACGCATCGCGGACCTTCACCAGGAATACCGGCTAGATACTACGAGTATCTTGCAGGTATTCCAAAAACTCTCCACACGACTGTGCAATAACACGAGACACTCGCGCAACCCGTTTATCCTTTCTCTGGGTAACTACGACCACAACCATAGATGGAAGCATAACAGACCAAAGACATTGCTGGCTAGGAACTGAACATCTATGGTCTATAGAACGCTAACACGACAGTACTGGCGAGCCCCTGCAACACAGTTATTACTGGAAACCCAGATGTGCGACTAGCCGAAAAACAGGCAACCGCAGGGAAACCGTACTGTACACAGCACGCAAACCAGCCACACACACCCCCTACACCGTCTGTGAGCCGATCTATGACCAATCGCCCACTAATCCACAACGACCTTGAACTGTTGCAGGGACGCAGCAACTGCAGCAAGCACCACAACAAGCTCCAACAACGACAAAGGTAACGATGCACGATACCTCGAACTAACACAACCACACCTTGCATGCACTGTCGCAGATAGCAAGCCGCTACTGCCCTTACTACCCGTCCTACTGTCGCAGAGGTTTTTTTCCCTTGGTTCTTGCCTTGGCACTTTTTTTTCCTCTGCCCTTACAACCGCTACCCTTCAATCGTTTCAGACCACTTCTATCTCCTGATGGACCATGTTAATGAGTAATCTTACCCAGATGCATGGACAGCATCACAGCCCGCATCCTGTGATGCCTGATTTAAAAACTAACATGTTTACGGAGGTGACAGTAGAACTTTTGGTTTGGTCACCACGTTGGTATGGGCGTGGAGGGGCCCCATCCTTGATTGGCAAACGACAGTTCTCATCGGGAAGTGCAGTACGCCGTGTTCCAGCTGCTTGTGGATGACTCGCCGCACCACTTGAGGTTACCTGGCTGCTCGGCGGAAAATCTTGCGACTTCACTTGGAGAGACTGAACTTCACTGGACTTGGAAATAATTACGGGAGGTGCACCCCACCATGCACATTCGGACATTGGTATAACCAAACTTTAATTCTGCATTACTTCTGAGTGTGAGCCTGGGTACACGCTTGGCTAATATAATTGTTAAAAAGTGATTTGTGATTTAATAAACCAGACTGAAGAGGTTATTGCGTTATTACTGGTTATAACATATTCTAACAATTTTTTTTATAAAATCTTCTAAGAAATTATAGTTTATTGTGAGATTAAGGTACAACTGGTTTCGCAAAAATGAATTCAGGGGAAAAAAATATATGGTGATGTTTAGAGTACAAATATGTGTACAAATTAATTTGAAAAATGAATGTAAAATGACATGTTTCACATCACGAGGATTTATCATGCAAAATGATCCATGGAACATGAAAGTAACTAACTAATTGCATCTGCAGGTTAGTTTGGCTGGATTATATTAAGTTAAAAAAAATGGTTCAAATGGCTCTGAGCACTATGCGACTTAACTTCTGAGGTCATTAGTCGCCTAGAACTTAGAACTAATTAAACCTAACTAACCTAAGGACAACACACACATCCATGCTCGAGGCAGGATTTGAACCTGTGACCATAGCGGTCGCTCGGCTCCAGACTATAGCATCTAGAACCGCACATCCACTCCGGCTGATAATTACAGTAAGTGATTAAACCAATATGACATCCCAATATCTATAAGGCATAGATCCTGGTAACATCAAATGCATGTTGAAATGGATGTTGGAAGATCTAACAATAATCTAAGATAATTACAAATCATCAGTGAGGGACACACCAATCTGGACCTGTGTTGAAATCCTGATGGTACATAGAAAAAAATGGTATCTCGCCTGCGATGGGTAAACGATGACATTGTGTGCAGATGGAGCCACTAGTAAGCCATAGTGGTATGACTTACATCAATTCATTTGGTGAACAGAAGGTCTCATTACCCTTCTGTCCTAATTTTTCACCTATTTGGAGATTTGTGTCATCACTGATGGCAGTGGCTCTATATCAGAACCAGGTTTTCTGAAAATTCTCAAAGTGATGACACACATAGTGAATGGCATTCGGCCAGTACTAAGATTGAAAACTTTTCACCTGTCATGGCACCCACACCAGTTTGTGATGAGTGCATGAGGACCAACATAGCCCACACAAAACATTGTGGGCTGTATATTTTGGATCCGCAAGACTTGTACTATGGCAGATGAAGACAACAGCTGTGTGTGGCATGTGAGAGACTACTTGTTTCTTCTGATAAAGTATCTGCGACAGGTGAACTATATGTAATTTCCAGTGATTTCCTTTGTGCACATTTATTGAATGAATTCCTCGCACTGACAGACCCACTCAAAGCAAAACAACTACAGTGCCACACCATGCAGCATCATGTAAAAACTTCTGGACTGCCTGTTTCCTGCCATGCACATTGTCTACTTGCAGAAAAATTTGTTGCAGCTTAGAGGAAGATGAATAAAATGTTTACTAAAGACATTGTTTCCACCTCAGGCAGTGATAGGGCCTCTCTACTCCACATGGTGAAAAAGAAAGATAGTATTTGGAGATTATGCAGTGACTACAAAGCACTGAATGCTCATGCAACACTGAATCGCTATCTGGTACCAGCACAGGTGACTAGCTATGCTATCAGTGCAGCACCTGTTTTCAGTGTAATTAATTGCACAATAACATTCTCACAGATTCTGATGGCCATTGTAGCACTATTCAAACTATTTTATTACAATTTTATGCTGTATGGTTTATGCAACTCTGCACAGATGTGGTAGAGATTTATGCACAGTGTGTTACGTGGTCTCAAATTTGTTTCTTTGATGAGATATTGATCTTTTCTAAATCCTTGCTAAAACATTCCCAACATTTGTGCCAACTTTTCCAATGCCTTCAAGAGTTTGGAATCCTCATTAATGCAGAGAAATGTGTGTTTGAAGAATGAAGGTTTCTTTTCTGTGATACAAGGTCTCCTCCAATGGATTAGTGCCACAACATGATAAAATTTTAGCCATTCAAAATATGCTGCACCCTACAAAATACAAAGGCCTTATGCATTTCCTTAGCATGATAAATTTATATTGCCATAATTTATCACACATAGCAGTTGTGCTGCAGCCATTTGATCTGCTTCTCTCCAGTAAAAACGGTTCTGGCAACAGAAAAATTGTCTAGTCTGTGGTGTCATCTAACACATTTGAAGACATGAAGACAGTACTCACAAATGCAACACTGCCCACCACACATCAAAAACTGGTGCGCATATCGGACTTTTCATCAACACCAGCCAGGTAGCAGTGAGTGTAGCCCTACAGCAAAAATACATGGATCTTGGCAAACCCCGACATTTTTTCTAGGCATCTTACAAAGGTGCAACTTAAATGGAGTGCTATAGTTAGGGAGCTGCTCACTATGTTCCAGGCTGTCAAACATTTCCATCTCATTTTGGAGGGTATACATTTTGCTGGTTTTGCAGACCATTGACCACTCACTTCTATTTTGCAGTGACCAACTGAACTTTTTCACCAAATTAGTGTTGGCACGCCAGATTTGTGGCTTAGGTTACTACAGATGTGTGCCACATCAAGGACAAAGACAACACTGTGGTGGATTGGTTTTCCTTGAATATCGCCAATGTAACAATGCTGGATTGGGTTAAAACTGCAGATTACCATCTGATGGATGCAGTTTGTCCATGATGGCACATCAAAACTTCATTTGGTTCATGTGCTGGTTGACGGATCTTGTAATGATATGTAGTGTGACTGTAGTGACTACTGTTGAAGGCCTTTAATCCCGTAAAAACATTGCCATGAAGTTTTAATGCCATTCACAATTGACTCACCCTAGCATCAAAGCTATGGTGAAACTTGTGTCAAGCAAGGTAGTGTGGCCTGATGTTAAAAAAGACAGCTGAATGTGGGAGTTTTCTCGCCCAATGGCATGTTTTGCACACTTACATATGTATCTTTCCTTACTTACTACCACTGATCATTATACTAGGTGGCCGGATGCCATACTGCTCGCAGATATCATGGCTCAATCCATTGCCAAACCATTGAATTCCTCTTACAGTCACCATGTAGCACAGCCATGAGTTTCAGGGTTCTCTTTACAATGAGCCTTTGTGATAGTCAGCATATTCATACCAGTAATGGCATGGTGGAGCTCATACACCATTCCCTGAAATCTGTTCTCATGTGCCACAAAAATTCTTGGATTGATTCATTGCTGTGGGCTCTGCTTGCCCTACAGAAGGCTGTAAAGGATGATTTGTCTTGCTTGCTGTCACAATTGGTACTCGGTCAACAACTATATGTTTCAGGTGACTTTATTAAGCAAACACTCCCTACAGCACAAACACAGCCGTCCTGTGACCACACAGGTTTTCTAAAAAAAAACTGAGTTGCTCGTACAAAAAATTTGGCCTCATAACCCACAAAACCACAGACATCATCATTCTATAACCTCAACACATATTTGGCTACATGATGACACTGTACATTCGCCTGTTACTCCACCACATTCCAGACCGTAAGAAGTAACATTGAGAGGAATGTCATTCGCAAAGGAGGTGTGAATGGCGTCCATTGAGCGACTTAAATCAGCTTTTTTGATACTCTGACAGACAACAGTGACAGCAATTCTCTGGCATTGGCACCAGCACAATAACAATATGCGCTGGCCATACCTCCTCCACTCTACATCCAGCAACATCTGTGCAGCGTCTGTTGTACTTTTCTGCCCTCCTCATTCTTCTGTTGTACTGACTCACACATGTAGATCAGCCGTGTACATTTCTGTGCTCTCTCTTGGTCACTCCCTTCTTCCACCTTCCACTCATTCTGAAATGGCGCAGTCATGTCCCTGCTCTGGTAGCCTCCCACACTTGCATGTGATGGTTGCATCTCTCATAGTCCTTAGAGAGGGCTGAAGAAAGTTGAGACACAACATACCATTCGTCTGGCTGTAGCTCTACCGCTTTTCAAGGGGGCAGCTACTGCAGTGATCATGAAAGGGACTGATCAAACTACATTGTGTAATGTGGTGCGAAGCGATATATTTACTTTTCTGGTATCTTTCATGTCTGTAACATGCTTATGTTACTGGTGTCTCTTTCAAAGTGTATTTTCTAAATACATTGTGGTTTTATGTTATTGTATACCATTTCATTATTCGCAGTCAGAGTAACACCAAAAAAGGAATCCTAGAGATTTGTCAAGTTCTCAGGTATACATTCAGATATTAAGTTATCATAGGGACAACACATAAAATGTGGTAGTGGTGAATTCTCTAGAGTAATTTGTTTGTTAAGGCATCTAGTGAATTGTGTACCTGAATTCTATGTTGGAACACCTTACTTTGTTCTTTTGCAAAGCATTGTATCATATTGTATTGTTTTATGAGGGTACTTTCTTTATGTTTGGTTCAAGATATCTAAATGAGGTTTTCAGCAAATGATAGAAAGCAGAGAGGCACATAGTTTTGATGCATAGTTAATACTCTTGTATCACATATGAAATGAGATACTGAATCAAGTACCACTATGGTTTTTAAATAGCATGTGTTACCTTTTTAACAGCACTCAAAATGCTTGTTGATGTTGAAACTTACTGAAAAGTATCTGAGAAATATGCTAAAACTGAAAAGCAAGATGGCTAGAAATGGCTGTTGAGTGTAAGAGCTGCCAAGAGGGGCTTTCATGCGCCAGGCTCTGTTGTTATATGCAGTGAAGCTAACTTCTAGCATATCAGAAGGGGCTTAGTAGAAGTATTTGATGTGTGTACATATCCAAGTTCAACTGAAAAGCTTTTGTAGAAACAAGTAAATACTGCACTGTACCAGTAGTCAACAGGCTTGATGAAAACAATACCGAGCATGAGAGCCACCATTCTGCGGTACTTACGTCAACATACTGATTTCAGCCACCTTGCAATTCAGTTTTAACATACCGGGTGATCAAAAAGTCAGTATAAATTTGAAATCTTAATAAACCACGGAATAATGTAGATAGAGAGGTAAAAATTGACATACATGCTTAGAATTACATGGAATTTTATTAGAACAAAAAAAAGTGTTGCTAGACGCGTGAAAGATCTCTTGCGGGCGTCGTTTGGCGATGATCGTGTGCTCAGCCGCCACTTTCGTCATGCTTGGCCTCCCAGGTCCCCAGACCTCAGTCCTTGCGATTATCGGCTTTGGGGTTACCTGTAGTCGCAAGTGTATCGTGATCGACCGACATCTCTAGGGATGCTGAAAGACAACATCCGATGCCAATGCCTCACCATAACTCCGGACATGCTTTACAGTGCTGTTCACAACATTATTCCTCTACTACAGCTATTGTTGAGGAATGATGGTGGACATATTGAGTATTTCCTGTAAAGAACGTCATTTTTGCTTTGTCTTACTTTGTTATGCTAATTATTTCTATTCTGATCAGATGAAGCGCCATTTGTCGGACATTTTGGGAACTTTTGTATTTTTTTTTGTTCTAATAAAGCCCCATGTCATTCCAAGCAAGTGTGTCAATTTGTGCCTCTCTATCTACATTATTCCGTGATTTATTCAGTTTTCAAATTTATGCTGACTTTTTGATCACCCGGTATTTCTCGGACACTTTTTTTACAGGTCCAACGCAGACAGCAAGAAACGTTACATCACTGAACTCAGCCTTTCGAGAGTTTTTGATTGCCATTAAATAAAGTACATCGGTCAATTAAAATAAAGCCATATTGCTTCAGTTCATCGACTGACACAATATTTTAGAGGATTAAATGTAAAACAGAACTAAATGCCGTTCTATGTACTATCATTTGGCGAAACTTCGTTTCAGTATTTCAAACTGTTCACAAGATATACAGGGTGAGTCAGGTGAGTCAGGAGGAAAGGTATATGCTTTGAGGGGTGAAAGTATTAGTGATTCTGAAAAAAACTCCGTATGGACGTATGCCCTATTCCGAATGGTTTCCGAGATAGAACACATTTAATATCACTTTTGTACGTTTTTCTTGAATAACTCGAAAACCGCACCCTCCAGTGAAAACGTGTCGAAGTACAAAATTTAACTCTGTTAAATTTCCTACAAAAAAGGTTTCTCTAGAACTGATGGTTTGTGCGAAGAGTGCGCGTGAATGTTGAAAAACTCGCTCGACGCGCATGCGTGCACTCCACTGACCCCAAACCACCACCATTTGTAACTTCAGTAGTATCATGCCTGAGCTCAATGGGGAGCAGGGTGGAGGTCTGTTGTGTTTTCCAATGGAAGTTACCTCTGCCCCGGTGCCAGTGATAGTGCTGGCCGTTTGCTGGTTAGAGAGAGGCCATTTGAGGTCCTGTAACCAACTTGACTGCGTGCTAGACACGGTGGAGCTAAACCTGGAGTTATGGTCTGGGATGAGACTTCGTATGACAGCAGGAAAACTCTCGTGGTTATCCCACGCACACTAATTGCAAATCTGTACGTAAGGCAGGTGATTCACCTTGTTGTGCTGTTATTCGTGAACAGCATTCCAGGGAATGTTTTCCATCAGGATAAAGCTCGCCCACATACAGCTGTTCAAAAATGGTTCAAATGGCTCTGAGCACTATGGGACTTAACATCTATGGTCATCAGTCCCCTAGAACTTAGAACTACTTAAACCTAACTAACCTAAGGACATCACACAACACCCAGTCATCACGAGGCAGAGAAAATCCCTGACCCCGCCGGGAATCGAACCCGGGAACCTGGGCGTGGGAAGCGAGAACGCTACCGCACGACCACGAGATGTGGGCATACAGCTGTTGTTACCCAACTTGCCATACAGAGGATCGACATACACTATGTGATCAAAAGTATCCGGACACCCCCAAAAACATACGTTTTTCATATTAGGTGCATTGCGCTGTCACCTATTGCTAGGTACTCCATATCAGCGACTTCAGTAGTCATTATAATTCGCGAGAGAGCAGAATGGGGAGCTCCGCGGAACTCACAGACTTCGAACGTGGTCAGGTGGTCAGGCATCACTTGTGTCATACGTGTGTACGCGTGATTTCCACACTCCTAAACAACCCTGGATCAACTGTTTGCGATGTGATAGTGAAGTGGAAAAGTGAAGGGACACGTACAGCACAGAAGTGTACAGGCCGACCTCGTCTGTTGACTGACAGACAGCCGACAGTTGAAGAGGGTCGTAATGTGTAATAGGCCGACATCTATCCAGACCATCACACAGGAATTCCAAACTGCATCAGGATCCAAAAATGGTTCAAATGGCTCTGAGCACTATGGGACTCAACTGCTGAGGTCATTAGTCCCCTAGAACTTAGAACTAGTTAAACCTAACTAACCTAAGGACATCACAAACATCCATGCCCGAGGCAGGATTCGAACCTGCGACCGTAGCGGTCTTGCGGTTCCAGACTGCAGCGCCTTTAACCGCACGGTCACTTCGGCCGGCATCAGGATCCATCTCAAGTGTTATAACAATTAGGCGGGAGGTGAGAAAACTTGGATTTCATGGACCAGCGGCTGCTCATAAGCCACACATCACGCCGGTAATTGTCAAACGACGCCTCCCTTGGTGTAAGGAGCGTTAACATCGGAGGACTGAGCAGTGGAAAAACGTTGTGTGGAGTGACGAACCACGGTACACAATGTGACGATCCGATGGCAGGGTGCAGGTATGGCGAATGCCCGGTGAACGTCATCTGCCAGGATGTGTAGAGCCAACAGTAAAATTCGGAGGCGGTGGTGTTATGGTGTGGTCGTGTTTTTCACGGAGGGGCCTTGCACCCCTTGTTGTTTAGCGTGGCGCTATCACAGCACAGGCCTAAATTGATGTTTTAAGAACCTTCTTGCTTCCAACTGTTGAAGAGCAATTCAGGGATGGCGACTGCACCTTTCAACATGATCGAGCGCCTGTCCATAATGCACGGCCTATGGCGGAGTAGTCACACGACAATAACATCCCTGTAATGGACTGGCCTGCACGGAGTCCTGACCTGAATCCTATAGGATACCTTTGGGATATTTTGGAACGCCGACTTCGCGGCAGGCCTCACCGACCGACATCGATACCTCTCCTCAGTGCAGCACTCCGTGAAGAATGGGATGCCATTCCCCACGAAAACTTCCAGCAACTGATTGAACGTATGCCTGCGAGAGTGGAAGTGTCATCAAGGGTAAGGGTGGCCAACGCCATACTGAATTCCAGCATTACCGATGGAGGGCGCCACGAGCTTGTAAGCCATTTTCAGCCAGGTGTCCGGATACTTTTGATCACATAGTGAATCTCTTGGCCTGCTCGATCACCTGATCTGTCTCCAACCGAGCACATATGGGACGCCATGAGACGAAAAGTCCAGCGTCATCCACAACCAGCATTAACCGTCCCCTTATTGACAGACCAAGAGCAACAGGCATGGAACTCCATCTCACAAACCGACACCCGCACCTGTACAACAGAATGCTTGCACGTTTCCATGTTTGCTGTCAACATTCTGGCGGTTACACCGGTTATTAATGTTCCAGCATTTCACATTTGCAATGGTTTATGCCACGATTACATTAACTTATGATCTTGCAATGCTTATAACTTAAATAAGTTATTTAGACAAATGTATTTCAGAAATTTCAGTATTCTACATTCACTATCTTTTGGTGTTGCGATTTTTTTTCCGTCTGTATATAATGAAGCACTTTCTGAAGAAGGTGGCAGATATATCCGATAACTACATCTGCATCTACACTCTGCACATCGTCTATACTCTCAAAATCACTGTTAAGTGCATGGCAGAGCGTACATCCCATTGTATCAGTTATTAGGGTTCCTTCCCGTTCCATTCACATACGAACTGCGAGAAGAATTATTGCATAAATGCCTCTGTGCGTGCTGAAATTATTTTAATCTTGTACTCACAATACCTATGGGAGCGGCACTCAGAGGATTTTAGTATATTTATAGAGTCATCATTTAAGGGTGGTTCTCGAAACTTTGAAAGTAGGCTTTCTCGGTATACACTCCTGGAAATGGAAAAAAGAACACATTGACACCTGTGTGTCAGACCCACCATACTTGCTCCGGACACCGCGAGAGGGCTGTACAAGCAATGATCACACGCACGGCACAGCGGACACACCAGGAACCGCGGTGTTGGCCGTCGAATGGCGCTAGCTGCGCAGCATTTGTGCACCGCCGCCGTCAGTGTCAGCCAGTTTGACGTGGCATACAGAGCTCCATCGCAGTCTTTAACACTGGTAGCATGCCGCGACAGCGTGGACGTGAACCGTATGTGCAGTTGACGGACTTTGAGCGAGGGCGTATAGTGGGCATGCGGGAGGCCGGGTGGACGTACCGCCGAATTGCTCAACACGTGGGGCGTGAGGTCTCCACAGTACATCGATGTTGTCGCCAGTGGTCGGCGGAAGGTGCACGTGCCAGTCGACCTGGGACCGGACCGCAGCGACGCACGGATGCACGCCAAGACCGTAGGATCCTACGCAGTGCCGTAGGGGACCGCACCGCCACTTCCCAGCAAATTAGGGACACTGTTGCTCCTGGGGTATCGGCGAGGACCATTCGCAACCGTCTCCATGAAGCTGGGCTACGGTCCCGCACACCGTTAGGCCGTCTTCCGCTCACGCCCCAACATCGTGCAGCCCGCCTCCAGTGGTGTCGCGACAGGCGTGAATGGAGGGACGAATGGAGACGTGTCGTCTTCAGCGATGAGAGTCGCTTCTGCCTTGGTGCCAATGATGGTCGTATGCGTGTTTGGCCCCGTGCAGGTGAGCGCCACAATCAGGACTGCATACGACCGAGGCACACAGGGCCAACACCTGGCATCATGGTGTGGGGAGCGATCTCCTACACTGGCCGTACACCACTGGTGATCGTCGAGGGGACACTGAATAGTGCACGGTACATCCAAACCGTCATCGAACCCATCGTTCTACCATTCCTAGACCGGCAAGGGAACTTGCTGTTCCAACAGGACAATGCACGTCCGCATGTATCCCGTGCCACCCAACGTGCTCTAGAAGGTGTAAGTCAACTACCCTGGCCAGCAAGATCTCCGGATCTGTCCCCCATTGAGCATGTTTGGGACTGGATGAAGCGTCGTCTCACGCGGTCTGCACGTCCAGCACGAACGCTGGTCCAACTGAGGCGCCAGGTGGAAATGGCATGGCAAGCCGTTCCACAGGACTACATCCAGCATCTCTACGATCGTCTCCATGGGAGAATAGCAGCCTGCATTGCTGAGAAAGGTGGATATACACTGTACTAGTGCCGACATTGTGCATGCTCTGTTGCCTGTGTCTATGTGCCTGTGGTTCTGTCAGTGTGATCATGTGATGTATCTGACCCCAGGAATGTGTCAATAAAGTTTCCCCTTCCTGGGACAATGAATTCACGGTGTTCTTATTTCAATTTCCAGGAGTGTAGATTACGTCTAATTTCAAGAGTCTTAAAGTTCAGTTTCCACAGCATCTCTCTGACACTCTCGCTTGGGTGAAACAAACCTGTGAAAATTCGTGCTGCCCTTCTCTGTATTTGGTCAGTATCACCTGTTAGTCCTATATGGTATGGATCCCACACATTTGAGCAATATTCTAGAATGGGTCACACGAGTGATTTTTAAGCCATCTCTTTTGCAGACTGGTTGAATTACCCCAGTAATCTACCAATAAACCGAAGTCTATAATCTGCTTTAGCCAAGACTGAGCCTATATGATTGTTCCATTTCATACCCTTACGAAGTGTTACACCCAGGTATTTGTATCAGTTGGGCGATTCCACCTGTGAGTCACTGATATTACAGTCATAAGTTACCACATTTTTTCTTACTGTGAAGTGCATTATTTTACGTTTTTGAACATTTAAAGCAAGTTTCCGATCTTTGCACCACTTTGAAATCTTATTAAGATCTGGCTGAATATTTATGCAGCTTCTTTCAGACAGTACTTCATTTTAGATAACTGCATCATCTACGAAACGTCTGGGGTAAATGTTAATATTTTCAGCAAGGTCATTAATATACAACATGAACAGCAAGTGTCCCAAAACACATCCCTGGGGCACACCTGAAGTTACTTCTACACCTGACGATGACTCTCCATCCAAGATAAATATGCTACGACCTCCCTACCAAAAATTCCTCAGTATATTTAGTTATCCATTACACTTTGGTGTTTATTGTTGCCACAACCACACTCATGGTCACAGATGTCAGTTTCGTTGTGGACATTCTCAAAGAGATTAGGTATTTTTTTGCCATTAGATTTACTATATTTCCATCAGGAGTGGGGATCCGAACTATCTGTTCAAAATGTTCAAATGAATGTGAATTCCTAAGGGACCAAACTGCTGAGGTCATCAGTCTATAGGCTTACACACTACTTAAACTAACTTACACTAACTTATGTTAAGAACAACACACACACACACACACACACACACACACACACACACATGCCCGAGGGAGGACTCGAACCTCCGGCGGGATGGGCCGCGCAATCTGTGACATAGCGCCTTAAACCGCGCGGCGAACTATCTGTTTTAGGTAGGTTTTAGAAAAGGCATTTAGAAATGTTTCACAAGACATCTTGTCACGCCCACAACTATTAAAACTGTAATTTTTCCAATTGATTTTTGGATGATTAAAACCACCGATAATTACTGTACAACTGGGGAACTTACGTAACAGCGAATTGATGTTTTTTCGGTTACATTAGGAGATGAGTCTGGTGGGCGATAGCTGGATGCAGTTACCATTTTTGCCCAACCCTGATACTGCGTTTTGCATGCAGCTTCAAGTTCTATCTCGGTGGCTGTGAATTTCTTGTCTACTGCGACAAATACACCACCTCCATTTTCCACTGGTATACCCTTTCGACAGACACTTAAATTTTCCCCAGGAATCTCACTGCTAGTTTTCTCTACCTAGTATTAAGTGACATTCATTGCTTTTCAGGTGCGCTTCAAACTCTGGCGCTTAGTTGCTAATGTTTCAGCAGTTAACTGCTACGATTTTAATACGTTCGCCAGTGGTGGACATTCTTTTGGATCTTACACTTATATCTGTGTGTCTCCTGCCGCTGTCGTTATTTGGACTAGATGGACGGTCGCCGCAATATAAAAGATCCTTGTATACATACCACAGCTTTCAAACTGGTGAAAAGGTTTTCAACTAAATTTAAATATTCAAAGATGTAGAACTATATTCTTCACAAAACATAATATGTAGCATTCTCTACATACAGTATCAAAGAACCACTACTGGAATCATTCAGCTCGTACAGATACCTGGGTGTAACAATTTCTGGGGATATGAAATCCAATCATCACGAATTCTCCTTCTTAGGTAAAGTGGGTATCATACTTTTGTTCATTAGTAGCAGCCGGCTGTTGTGGCCGAGAGGTTCTAGGCGCTTCAGTCCGGAACCACGCGCCTGCTACAGTCGCAGGTTCGAATCCTGCCTCGGGCATGGATGTGTGTGAAGTCCTTAAGTTAGTTCAAATGGCTCTGAGCACTATAGGACTTAACTTCTGAGGTCATCAGTCACCTAGAACTTAGAACTACTTAAACCTAACTGACCTAAGGACATCACACACATCAGTGCCCGAGGCAGGATTCGAACCTGCGACCGTAGCGGTCGCGCGGTTCCAGACTGCAGCGCCTAGAACCGCTCGGCCACACCGGCCAGCCCTCAGGTTAGTTAGGTTTAAGTAGTTCTAAGTCTAGGGGACTGATGACCTCATATGTTAAATCCCATAGTGTTTAGAGCCATTTGAACCATTAGTAGGATGCTAGGAAAATACCGCCCGTCTGCAAAGAAGACTGCGTACAGAACACCCATTCGATCCATCCTGGAGTTTTGCTAAAGTGTGTGGTACCCGTACCGAATAGGTCGAGGAGGGGGTACCGAAAGCCTTCTGTCCTGTGTGGTCTAGGTAGAATCTGTTTATTGCCTGTTGATCCGGTGGGTACACCGAATCACGGGTAAACGAACACAGATTCCTGCAAGACCACAACAGACTTATTTCACGAAGCCCTAACAAGTCCGGGACATAGCGAACTCGCCATAGCATTACAACAGTTTCAAATCAGCAACCACTCGAGATCGCGAGGCGTGATACGAACAGCTACAAAGTAGAACAAGAAGTGAGCGACGCTGCGATCCCTGGCCACAGGATCAGCGGCAAACAGTCGCGTGTATCTCGGCGGTGGCTCCTTAAGACGGCGGTCCGCAGCCGCCTATTGCGGCCTTACTACCTCTGACATGTCCACGTCTATGCTAGGCTGGGAATCCGCATCACCGTCGGATACATAAGAAAGTAAACAAGAGAGACCCCCGCGAGCACGCAGAAGTGCCGCAACACGACGTACCATGGACTCGACTAATATCTGAAGTAGTGCTGGAAGAAACTGACACCGTGAAACCTGCAGGGCTGTCCGACCACAAATCCGTAAGAGTACGAGGGGATCGAGATTTCTTCTGAACAGCAAGTTGCAAGGCATCCCAGATATGCTCAGTAATGTTCATGTTTGGGGAGTTTGGTGGCCAGCGGAAGTGTTTACACTCAGAAGAGTGTTCCTGGTGTCACTCCGTAACAATTCTGGACGTGCGGGATGTCGCATTGTCCTGCTGGAATTGGCCAAGGCCGTCGGAATGCATAATGTAGGGGATCAAACAGGATTCTTACTTATGTGTCACCTGCCAGAGTCGTATCTAGACGTATCAGGGGTCCCATATCACTCCAACAGCACACGCCCCACACCATTACAGAGCTTCCAACAGCTTCAACAGCCCCCTGCTCACATGCAGGGTCCATGGATTCATGAGATTGTCTCCATAATTGTACGCGTCCATCCACTCAATTCAATTTGAAATGAGACTTGTCCGACCAGGCAACATGTTTCCAGTCATCAACAGCCCACTGTCGATGTTGATGGGCCCAGGCGAGGCGTAAAGCTTTGTGTCGTGCAGTCATCAAGGGTACACGTGTGGGTCTGCGGCTCCGAAAGTCACTAACGATGATGTTTCGTTGAATGGTTCGCTCGCTGACACTTGTTGATGGCCGAGCATTGAAATCTGCAGCAATTTACGGAAGGATTGCACTTCTGTGACGCTGAAAGATTCTCTTCAGTCGTCGTTGGTCCCGTTCTTGCAGGATCTTTTTCCGGCCGCAGCGATGTCGGAGATTTGATGTTTTACCGGATTCCTGATATTCACGCTACACTCGTGAAATGGTCGTACTGGAAAATCCCCACTTCATCGCTTCCTCGGAGATGCTGTGTCGCATCGCTCGTGCGCTGACTTTAACACCACGTTCAAACTCACTTAAATCTTGATAACCTGTCACTGTAGCAGCAGTAACCGATCTAACAACTGCGCCAGACACTTGTTGTCTTATATAGGCGTTGCCGATCGCAGTGCCTGCTTATGTATCTCTGTATTTGAATACGCCTGCCTAAACGAGTTTCTTTAGCGCTTCACTGTAATTAAAACTGGCTTAAAGTCGTTCTTTTGCGCTGATCGCAAATGTAACGCGAGGGAACATTAATGCGAGGTACCCTCTGCCACACACGACACAGTGGTTTGCAAAATATAGGTGTAGATGTAGAAATCGTATCATACTGCATTTCTGTCCGTGACAAAGTGGTTATCACTTATTGTATTACTTCCAGTCCATTCGCGTACTGGGGTGGTGAACAGGAACAGTGAGAGCTTAAATGCTTCTGTGGGCGCCGTAATTGGTATAATATTATCTTCGCGGTCGCTGCAGTAGCTGGCTGTCGTGCGTTCCTCGATTCCTCACTTAAACCTAGTTCTTGCAACATCGTAGTTAAGCTTCCACGGAACAGTTTGCGTTTATTTCCAAGTGTCTGTAAGTTCTGGCTTTTCAGTTTATCGCCGGCCGCTGTGGCCGAGCGGTTCTAGACGCTTCAGTCCGGAGCCGCGCTGCTGCTAAGATCATAGGTTCGAATCCTGCCTCGGGCATGGATGTGTGTGACGTCCTTAGGTTAGTTAGGTTTAAGTAGTTCTAAGTCTAGGGGACTGATGACCTCAGATGTTAAGTCCCATAGTGCTCGGAGGCATTTGAATTTTTTCAGCTTATCCGTGACGCTCTCCCAAGGTTGAAACAAACCTGCGACTATTCGTGCTGCCCTTCTTAGTATAGTTTCAATCTTCCCTGTTAATTCTATTTGGTTCTGGTCCCACACAGTTGAGAAATATTCTAGAATGGGTCACTAACATATTGTCTAAGTAATCCCCTCTGTAGACAGATTGTTTTTTTCCAGTACTCTATCAATGAACCGAAGTTTACCATCTGCTGTGTCCACAACTGAGCCAATGGGTTCGTCTCATTAAGATTCCCTACAGTTTACATGATTTGACTGATACCGATTGTACCTCACTGATATTATAGTCATATTTTTGTTTTGTAAAGTGAAAAATTTTACATTTCGGAATATTTAAACCAGTTGCCAATCCTTACGTCACATTGAAATGTTCCCAAGGTCCAACTGAATATTTGAGTACTTTTTTCCAGACGGCAATTCGTGGTGTATAACTGCAATGTCTGCAATAAATCTCATTAACAGACAACGTGAACAGCAAGAGTTCCAACACACTTTCTTGGGGCAGGCCTGATGATTCCTCATCCAAGATAATGTGAAACGTCCTTTCGATTGAGAAATCCTCAATGCAGTTATAAATTTCCCTTTATATCCCATATGATCGTAAATTCTTTACAAGTTATTTTCGGTAGGGGAGAGTGTTATACCTGAAGGTAGGAAATATTGATGTTTCCTGGCCAGTGAGTCAATCTAATGACTGATTTTAGAATCACACTAGAAACCGCCATGAGCACCATCCGGCATTTTCTGGTGCTATTATCGTTGCGCGACATGACATTGTGCTTAGTGCAGCATTTGTAAATATCACGAGTTCGACATATTTAAATCCTGTAACATAATGAAGCTATTTGGAGGATATTGTTGTTTCTTCAGTTACAGATTTTTTTAGATGAGCAAAATTCAGTATTTTTCAAAACTAGTTATATAATAAATATTTTAAAATTTTTTAAAAATACTTTTAAAATATTCTAAACAACTTTTTGGTAGCCGCAGTAGTTGTTAGCAGTTTCTTTATTTCAGGACCATAGACAATCGGTTTCACGACGATTTAATCACATCTTCAGGTGTATATATGTGTGATTAAATATAATATGAATTTTAAGATATAATAATGGTAACAATAAGGCAATTAACTAGGACAGGGGAACAAGTACTCACATAAGTAATTTAATAGTGGTTCGTTAAAATACACCGGTCTCTCAACGTTCGGATGATTTTCAAATTTCCGGAACCGCCTAAATTGGATGGTTACAGGAAGAAACATCAAAAATTTTAATGAGTAGCAGGCGAAGGCAGTGTAGCCGCGGGTATGGGCCTCAAACAGGACTGGAATAAGACCCCGCAGGAAAACTGTACGGAATAAACCTGTGTTTGGATAGAAAAATATAAAGACTCACCAGTGATGAAAAATCAACAGATTCCCGCAAAAGCCACACGGTGGAGACTTGACTGTGCTTGAAGTTGGAAGGCCAGGCCACGTAACGGCTCAGTTGACGTAATGTTATTGAAACCGCTGGCGCGCAATGTGCCCTAGAGAAGCTGTCGACGAGAGACACGAAAATATACCGCTGCAGGGTGCAAGAATGGAGACGGAAGACACACGATTACGTACCAAACGACGGCTGGGAAACGCTACAAAATAAATTAAGAAGGAAAAAGACAGTGAGTAAAACGGGAAATATGTAGAGGGGAATTACAGGGCACGCGGTAAAAGCCGTTAAGGTAACACTGAAATTAGAAGTACCGTAGAAACTTCCTTTGATAAAATATTAATAATCTAAAGATTACAGAGTGATCTATAAAAAGGGTTACAATTTGCAACAAAAACCATTAGAGGGACATATTAAACAGAGATAAGTAATCGTTCCATAGTCATAAAATAGTCCTAGTCATAGGTAGTACAAATACATCCATTGGCATGTTGTGTAGGGAACTGAACTTCCTGTAGTACATGATCAATATGAAATTGCAGTGTGATTTATATAATGGTTCAAAAATGGCTCTGAGCACTATGGGACTCAACTGCTGTGGTCATAAGTCCCCTAGAACTTAGAACTACTTAAACCTAACTAACCTAAGGACAGCACACAACACCCAGCCATCACGAGGCAGAGAAAATCCCTGACCCCGCCGGGAATCGAACCCGGGAACCCGGGCGTGGAAAGCGAGAACGCTACCGCACGACCACGAGATGCGGGCTTATATAATGGTTTAAACCATTTAGGGGAACGGTTAAACGGAGACAAATAACCGCACCATACTCATAAATTAATAATAGGCGTAGGCAGTACAAATGCATATAAAGATGGGCTGTGAAAGGGAACTGATTTATATAAACGGTGTAACTGTAAAAAGACCCTCATTAGGGGAACAATTAAACGGAGACAAGTAACCGCTACATAGTTAGCACTCCGTCTTCAAGCCACAAGTGGCCCATCGGGACCATCCGACCGCCGTGTCGTCCTCATTGAGAATGCGGATAGGAGGGGCGTGTGGTCAGTACACCGCTCTCCCGGTCGTTATGATGGTTTTCTTTGACCGGAGCCGCTACTATTCGGTCGAGTAGCTCCTCAATTGGCATCACGAGGCTGAGTGCACCCCGAAAAATGGCAACATGGCGGCCTGGATGGTGACCCATCCAAGTGCCGGCCACGCCCGACAGCGCTTAACTTCGGTGATCTCACGGGAACCGGTGTATCCACTGCGGCAAGGCCGTTGCCAACCGCTACATAGTCATAACTTAATACTAGACACAGTTAGTGCAACACATATAGCGGTGGGCTGGTAAAGGGACCATAAACTGTAAGGACCACTATGCAAAAATAAAACTAAATACCTAAAGAAAGAACTTATGGTGAGAAACTGGGGGAGAGAGGAGGGTACAGACAGCCAAAATTTGGGAGGATGCCGCGGTGTCTGAGTTGCAACTGACCATGCAGGGTATGGTCGGGATACTGTTTTAAAGAGTGAAAAATATGAACCTCCTCCAGTACATTCTACATCTATACCCTGCAAACTACAGTCAAGTGCATGGCAGAGGCTACATCATAGTGTATCAGTTTTTAGGGTTCTTTCCCGTTCCATTCACATATTAAGCCCGGCGAGAATGATTGTTTGAAGGCTTCTATGCGTGCTATAATTGTTCTAATCTTATCCTCGCAATCTCGCGATACGTAGGGGCTGTAGTATATTCCTCGAGTCATCATTTACAGCCAGTTCTTGAAACTCTGTTAACAGATTTTCTCAGGACTGTTTACGTTTACCTTGAAGAATCTGCTAGTTCAGTTTCTTCAGTATCTCTGTGACACTCAAACAAACCTGTGATCATTCATGCTGCCCTTATCTATATACATCCCATTTGGTACAGGTCCCACACACTTTATCAATATTCCAGAATCGATCGCACAGGTGATTTTTAAGCAGTCTCCTTTGTAGACTGATTGCGCTTCCTCAGTATTATACCAATAAACCGAAATCTACCACCTGCTTTACCCACGACTGAATCTAGATGATCATTTCATATCATTTCCCTACAAAGTGTACATCCAGGTTATTTGTATGAGTTAGCCGATTCCAGCAGTAACTCAGTGATATTAGAGTCATAGGATACTACATTTTTTCGTTGTATGAAGTGCCCTGTTTTATGTTTTTGACAATTTAAAGCAAGTTGGCGATCTTTGCACCACTTTGAAATCTTATCAAGAACTGACTGAATATTTATGCAGCTTCTTTTAGACAGTACTTCACTACAGATAACTGCATGATCTGCAAAAAGTCAAAGTAACTATTAATATTGCCTGAAAGGTCATTAATGTACAACGCGAACAGCAAGTGTCCCAACATATTTCCCTGGGGCACACCTGAAGTTGCTTCTAAATATGACGATGACTCTCCATCCAAGATAATATTCTGAGTCTTCCCTACCAAAAAGTCCTCAATCCAGCCACGAATTTCACTTGAGACCGTATATGATCATACTTTTGACAATAGGCCTAGATGTGGTTCTGAGTCAAGTACTTTTCGGAAACCAAGAAATACTGCATCTACCTGACTTCCTTGATCCAAAGTTTTCAACATGTCGTGTGACGAAAGTGCGAGTTGCGGAATCGATGCTGGAGGTCATTCTGTTCGGGGTACCTCGCTATGTTTAGGCTCGGAATATATGCCAGAACTCTACAACAGATCGATGTCAAAGGTACTGGATGGTAATTTTGTGGATCACTTCTACTACCCTTAATGTAGACGGATGTGATCTATGCTTTTTTTTCCCAAGAACTGGGAACAGATTTTTGTTCAAGGGATCTACGATAGATTATAGTTAGAAGATGGGATAACTCAGCTTCAAATACAGTATAGAATATGATAGGGATTCCAGTAGGCCATGGAACTTTGTTAAATTTTAATTATTTCACTTGTTTCCCAACATCACATACACTAATACTTATTTCATTCATCTTTTCAATGTAACGACGATTAAACTGGGGCAATTTTCCTGGGTTTTTCTTTGTAAAGGAACATTATAAAAAGGAGGCAAGCATTTCAGATTTTGCTTTGCTACCCTCAATTTCAGTGCCTGTCTCATTTGCTAGGGTCTGGATACTGACTTTGGAGCCAGCAACAGCCTTTACATACGAGCAGAATTTCTTTGGGTTTTGTGAAAGATCTTTTAATAATATTCTGCTCCGTTTGTCACTGAAGGCTCCACACATTGCTCTCATGACAGCAAACGCATTTCTTTCAGCGTCTCTCTATCTATAACCCTATGCCTTGTTTGGTACCTATTATGCAGTAACATCTGTTTCTTTAGAAGTTTCTTTACAGTGACTGTATACCATGGAGGTTCCCTTCCATTATGAAATGTTCTACTGGATACATATCTTTCCAGTGCATGGTCAACTATTCTATTAAACTTGAGCCACAGTTCCTCGACATGTTCCTGCCCTGTGCTAAAAGTTTCAAGTTCCTCAATGACATATGACACTATTGATTTTTTATCTAGTTTACTGAACCTTTCCGCTTGTTTTAGTTGTCCTTTGTACTTTGGTAATCATTGTTGCCACAACTGCGTCGTGGTCACAGATACCAGTTAGACGCGAACATCCTCAAACACATCAGGACTATTTGTTGCCATTAGATTCAATCTCCATCACGAGTGGGATTTTGAACTATCTGTTCAAGGTAGTCTTCAGAGAAGCCATTTAGTAATGTTTGAAGGGATGTCTTATCAGGCCCACCATTAAAAAAACTGCAATTTTCCCAACTGATTGTTGGATGATTAAAATCTACATCGTTGATTACAGTATGATTGGGAACTTACGTACAAGTGAATTGAGGTTTTTAAAGTTTTCGGCTACATCGGGAGATGAGTCTGGTGGGCAACAGAAGGATCCATTTATCATTTCATGCCACCCCTGATACTGAGACCCACCCAAAAAACTCTCACTCGCAACCGCAATTTCTGCTTCGGTGGGTTTGAGTTTCTTCTCGCCTGCTGCTACAAAGTAACCATCTCCATCGCCCATTTGCCTGTGCTTTCGATATACGCCTAAATTTTCGCAAAAATCTCACTGCTAACAATATCAGGTTTCAATTAGTTTTCTGTACTCAGTATTACGTGAGCTTCACTGCTTTTCAGGAGCACTTCAAACTCTAGCACTTTGTAGCAAATGCTTCGGCTGTTAACCATTAGGGTTTTAATACTCTCACCTGTGTGACTCATTTCTTTCAATCTCACACTGGTACTTCTGCGTTTCCTACAGCTATCGTTATCTGGAGTGGATGGAGTCTCGACTAATATAAAAATCCCTGAATAGTAGCTTGAGATGGGTAGTGTACAATCGTGGACAAAACGAGTGGGGCCCCGCGCCTTTTCGTTATGTTGATCCGCACAGCTTTAAAGTCTGCCACACAGCATAACAGGCAAGGCGACGAAGTGCTACTAACGTACTTTGCACAGGCGTGAAATTGAAAAACTATCCGAAATTTGTCATACTGTTTTCAATCATGTGTAAGACTACACTAATTCTGATTAGTGTGTTAAACACAGCACGTAAATATAACATATAAATGAAAGAAGAAACGCTAATTAGTATGAACTGTACTAATAAACATGAATTTCAGCTTATCGACATAACTGTTTTAGTAAGACAAAGTACCCCAGATCGTTACGAATTAGCAAAACATTACGTGCATTCGGCTGCGAAACTGTCTGTGTCAACATTCAGACCAGTCATACTGGATTACCCTTGCTGACCTACCATGAAAGTGTGCAAATTTAACAATGCGTGATGATTCATAGCCGGCCGCGGTGGCCGTGCGGTTCTGGCGCTGCAGTCCGGAACCACGGGACTGCTACGGTCGCAGGTTCGAATCCTGCCTCGGGCATGGATGTGTGTGATGTCCTTAGGTTAGTTAGGTTTAAGTAGTTCTCAGTTCTAGGGGACTGATGACCTAAGATGTTAAGTCCCATAGTGCTGAGAGCCATTTTTTTGATGATTCATAACGAAATTCAGTTAAAAATCATTCAATTCAATTATTGACAGAAGTGGAAAAAGTAGGCAGTAACAAGTATGAAATTCTACTAGAGTTACATATTGACATCCACAAGGCGCCGGTACAGAATAAAGGAAGCAATAAAACGTATTGGGGGCGCGAGAATTTCTTAAAATTGCTTTACTGATAGTCTATCTGCCTCCATCGAGATCAGAACCGAAAATAAACCAGACCTCCAAGGCAGTACCAAACACCTTTCACTACGCTAGCAGATAACCCAGGCAAACAGCCCTCTATTATTACACCAGACACGAATAAGCCGACAATTTCGCAATCAAAATGGCAAAATGATCTGCAGTTTCTGCTGCATAGAGTTTATGGACTCAAAAAAATGAATTTTCTACCTTTATGTCACCGCTTATGTGACAATCATTCGGGATGTTTATGGAAATAACTAAATACTGTTATTAGCGAGTAAATTTAGTAGGATAATTCTGTACCACCCCAAGAAATAAAGGGCGACATAGCTGCCTAACGTATTCTAAAATGTTTCGAATTCTCCATTAGACTCTCCACAGCCAGAAAAAGTTCATTAGCCGAAGTGTTTCATGAGATAGCTAGCAATGGGAATGCTCGCACTTCTAAAACGCGGTGGCATTAATACTGGGATCTGAATTACCTCGTGTATAGGCAAATGGATTTTATTTGCATTCCTGTAAACGTGATTTGGATCGAGAGCGTAGCTACGATTAATATGCTGATGTATCGACTGCAACTAGAATATTTCGAATAAAGAGTGGGGGGAATTATTTATGTGGCCCTCATCTTCACTAACTGTCGTAGCTATTTTCGTTGTTAGGATTTTGTCACTTAAATCAGTAAAAATGGAACCCTATTAGTCTCACTTTCTTGACCGTCTGTCTACCCAACCCTTAAAACCCGTTTACCTCGAGTACGGGTAGACATAATAAGTGGAAATGTATCGCACTTCCTGCGGCATACGGTCCCTTGCTGGTGTAAAAAAGTGAGCTTCTATGTCAACGCAAAGAAAATTTACGCGGAAGGTCAAAAAGTGGCTCTAAGAACTATGCGACGAAACTGCTTAGGTCATCAGTCCCCTAGACCTAGAACTACTTAAACCTACCTAACCTAAGGACATCACACACATCCAGGGCCGGGGAAGAATTCGACCTGACGGCACAAGCAGCCGCGTGGTCCGTGATATGACGCCGTTGAACGCACGGCTAAGCAGCGCAGGCAAACTGTTGATATCATCTGGTGTTGTTAAAAAGTTATTCACTTTTGGTGAATGATTTTCTGCGCAGTTCATTTAAGATATAATAATAAAATAATAAAATGCGGCGTCTTCGGAGTGCGAGCTTCGCCAGTGCAAGCCATCTCAGCACATATGCTGTGGGAACGTTTTCTTCCTTCTGCTAGTCTAAAGGACAATGGCAACACCGTAGAAAAGTTTGACAACTATGTGACCATCGCTTTACGTTCTTGAATGGTTCATAATTATGTTAGTTAATCCACTCGATATTTTTATGTATTTTAAATTACTTAGGAAATGTATGTTGTTTGGTCCGGGAAGCACGTTTTAACAGAAATTGCTGCTTGCATTGATATTTCTGTTGCGAATTAGTTGTCTTATCCATCACATGGACAACGAGGATGCTCTGTTTTGCTACAGTTGTTTCATAGATTAGTGGTATTGTGTGTTGGTGGCGTTGCCAGTTTACATACTGCACATGTAACACACAATAAACGCGTTGGTTGTTTACAGTGCGCATGGAGTGCTATTATAGCGCCCTTGTCTGCCTGTCATATGGGCCATTTAGCGCTAACTGAATGATTCGCCGCGGTTAAAACAGCGTCAGTAGGAAACAGAATGACTCCTCCACGACTGCAGCCACAACGCATTGGTCAAATATGTGTAGCACGGGAAGCGATGGCAAGCCTGTACCCGTGTCATTACATAGTGGAGCAACTCAGAATCTGTAATTTTTCTCAGAAGGGACTGGTCCGCTCTTGTCATGTCTTATCCTGATAAATATTACATGATATGAAATGTTTGGTTTTGCATATACGGCAGGCCTAATGCAAGAAACATTTCTGAAATATCTGAGGCAACTTGAAGAACACTCCGTGAATTTTAGCTGTAGAAGGTTGCCTTATAAGAAGGAAAACCTGCTTATCCTCGCTCCCAGTGTTTCCAAGTGGCGCAGTTTACTCTGAGGTATAGTTCTCGCCGGGCGTAAGAAGCGACTCGACTAACGAGGGGAACTCGCCAGGTGCCATACGCTGATTGTCCGGAAACTTCGCTCAGTGAAGGAGAGGACAAAATAAGCGAACATGTGTTTCGGCTTTTCTGCAGACACTCGACCGTTTCCGAGAAAACGACGGTCAAAGTTATTAACGCGCTGTTGCTATAGTGTAGATACCTTTTGAGCCCGAGAATGTAATTGAAGCGGTGGCTCAGTGGTTTCCGTCGTTCCTTCTTAACTTTTATTTCCGAGTTCGAGACCATATTGCTTTTTTCAATAATTATTTTTTCCTCTCCATCTATCAGAATTATCTACGAATGTTTTTTGCAATTTATGTTGAAATAATGTTGTCGTTATTCGTCAACTAACTTTCTGTGTAATTAATGAATTAAAAAAATAAGAAACGAATGAGAAAATAATGTGAAATATTTTTGAACCTCCTTGCACGTCATTTTCTCATTCGTTTTTATTTTTTTTTATTTTTTACTTCTTTCATTACACAGTAATTCAGAGAGTGAAGTGGCGGAGGGGGTGGGGGTGGGGGGGGGGCGGGGGAGACAACCGGGTTTCGAACTCGCAGCGCCACCGGTTCAATTGAATCCTTACACGCTAAAAGGTATCTAGGTATCTACACTATAGCAACAACGCATTGAAAACTTTGACCGTTGTTTTCTCAGACGCGCCGGCCGCTGTGACCGAGCTGTTCTAGGAGCTTCAGTCCGGAACCGCGTTACTACTACGGTCGCAGGTTCGAATCCTGCCTCGGTCATGTATGTGTGTGATGTCCTTAGGTTAGTTAGGTTTAAGTAATTCTAAGTCTAGGGGACTAATGACCTCAGATGTAAAGTACCATATGCTTAGAGCCATTTGAACCATTTGATTTCTCAAAATCGGTTGAGTGTATGCAGACAAGCCGAAACACGTGATCGCTTATTTTGTCCCCTCTTTCACTGAGCGAAGTTTCAGCAAGATCGGGGTACGACACTTGGCGGGTCCCCTCGTAAGTTGCGTGCGTTGCGATTCAGTAGACAGAATGCGTCCACTTTCCTCGACTACGCGCTGACATGTTTGGAAAATTTCGTTCTTGTAGTGGCAGTTTGCATTGTGAGGGCTGGTTTTCCTGATAACGATCTACTAATGGACTTTGCTCCTAATTTACGTTACTGTGTATTAGACCTACTGCAACGACTTGGACCGGAAATGTTTGCTGATTTGGATAGTCCGCTTCTTAGTTTCCATATTTAGCTATAACATATTCCTTTGTTTCAAAACGGCAAGTTTAGATGACCACTGCAGCTTGGTAACATCAGTAACAACTTAATACTTTGAAACAGTTATGTGTGGTGTACGAGGAGTTTACTCTGTGGAATGGGGAATACATTAAACACGAAAGCTGCGTCGAGTAACAATAATTAACTTTCTGTTACATGAAAAAACACAAGACGAAATACTGTCAGTTCATCTCAGTACCCAGTAAAACGTAAACTGTAACAATGGCAAACATACTTTTGTGGGGAAGGCAAACGAAAGACTGCGTTTTATTGGCCGCACACTAAGAATACGCAACAGGTATACTGAAAACACTGCCTACACTACGTTTGTCCGTCCACTGCTATAGTATTCCTGCGCGGTATGGGATCCTTGACAGACGTGATTGACGGTGCACGCAAAAGACGTCCAAGGAACGGTAGCACGATTTGTAATGGCACGAAATAGGGGAGAGAGAGTCCCAGATTTGATAAGCGAGTTGGGATGACATTCATGAAAACAAAAGCGTCTTTCGTTGCCGCGAGATCTTTGCACGAAATTTAAATCACCAACATCTGTTCTGAATGACAAAAGATTATTACAATGGGAACTTACATAGGAAGAAATGACCATACTAATAATGTAATTCAGGGCTCGTAAGAAAAGATTTAAGTGGTCCTTTTTCCCGCACGCTGTTAAAGAGTGGGACGATGGATAAATAGTCCGAAGGTGGTTTGATGAACCCTCTGTCAGGCACGTAAGTCTGGATAGAAAAGAAATGCTGTAGATGTACTCATGTAGATGTAACAACGAAATTATGCGACATGTGAGTTACTTTTAATCTGAACATCGAAGTTGTTTGCTGTTTATTTATTTTTGTTCTTTATTTTCAGCCATAGACAAACACCTAGATGCGTTAAATTGATATTGAAATAAAGTGTCATGCATGGACCAACAACAATAAGTTCTTAACTACTTGTTAGGGTACTGCAGTACCTGCCAGCGCCTTCAGAAGTGTTTATAAGTGGATATTGCAGACAACTTCGAACAAAATTTGAATGTAGCTTCGTAGAAGTTCCGTAATTAAACGATCTGAGTTGCTGGCAAATACAGTTTATCCTCACTATATATTATCATTATACATGAGGTGAAAAGCGTTTCGCCGGGTGCGGTGGCACAGCGGTTCAAGGCGCTTCAGTCACGAACCGCACGGCTGCTTCAGTCGCAGGTTGGAATCCTACCTCGGGCATGGATGTGTGTGATGTCCTTAAGTTGGGTAGATTTAAGTAGTTCTAGGTCTAGGGGAATGATGACCTAAGTAGTTTCGTCGCATAGTTCTTAGAGCCATTTTTGGACCCTTCGCGTAAATTTTCTTTGCCTTGACATAGAAGCTCACTTTTTTACACCACCAAGGGACCGTATACCGCAGGAAGTGCGATACATTTCCACTTATTATGTCTACCCGTACTCGAGGTAAACGGGTTTTAAGGGTTGGGTAGACAGACGGTCAAGAAAGTGAGACTAATAGGGTTCCATTTTTACCGATTTAAGTGACAAAATCCTAACAACGAAAATAGCTACGACAGTTAGTGAAGATGAGCGCCACATAAATAATTCCCCCTACTCTTTATTCGAAATAATCTAGTTGCAGTCGACACATCAGCATATTAATCGTAGCTACTCTCTCGATCCAAATCACGTTTAAAGGAATGCAAATAAAATCCATTTGCCTATACACATAGTAATTCAGATCCCAGTATTAATGACACCGCGTTTTAGAAGTGTGAGCATTCCCATTGCTAGTTACCTCATGAAACACTTCGGCTAATGACCGTTTTCTGGCTGTGGCGAGTCTAATGGAGAATTCGAAACATTTTAGAATACGTTAGGCAGCTATGTCGCCCTTTATTTCCTGAGGTGGTGCAGAATTATCCTACTATATTTACTCGCTAATAATAGTATTTAGTTATTCGATAAACATCCCGAATGATTGTCACATAAGCGGTGACAGAAAGGTAGAAAATTCATGTTTTTGAGTCCATAAACTCTATGCAACAGACAGTGCAGATCATTTTGCCATTTTGATTGCGAAATTGTCGGCTTATTCATGTCTGGTGTAATAATAGAGGGCTGTTTGCCTGTGTTGTCTGCTAGCGTAGTGAAAGGTGTTTGCTACTGCCTTGGAGGTCTGGTTTGTTTTCGGCTCTGATTTCGATGGAGGCAGATAGACTATCAGTAAAGTAATTTTAAGAAATTCTCGCGCCCCCAATACGTTTTATTGCTTCCTTTACTCTTTACCGGCGCCTTGTGGACGTAAATATGTAACTCTAGTAGAATTTCATACTTGTTACTGCCTACTTTTTCCACTTCTGTCAATAATTGAATTGAATGATTTTTAACTGAATTTCGTTATGAATCATCACGCATTGTTAAATTTGCACACTTTCATGGTAGGTCAGCAAGGATAACCCAGTATGACTGGTCTGAACGTTGACACAGACAGTTTCGCAGCCGAATGCCCGTAATGTTTTGCTAATTCGTAACGATCTGGGGTACTTTGTCTTACAAAAACAGTTATGTCAATAAGCTGAAATTCATGTTTATTAGTACAGTTCTGACACATGACTGAAAACAGTCTGACAAGTTCGGATAGTTTTTCAATTTCACGCCTGTGCACAGTATGTTGGTAGCACTTCGTCGCCTTGCCTGTTATGCTGTGTGGCAGACTTTAAAGCTGTGCGGATCAGCATAACGAAAAGGCGAGGGGTCTCGCTCGTTTTGTCTACGACTGTACATCTGACCCACTTAGGGGGGCCCTACAGTTCTCAACCTTTTTGTGTAAGTCCAGAATTTCGGAGCCTAGCTTGTTACAGAATCTTCAGAGTCTCTTGTCCAATCCTTCCAGTCGATTCAGAACGAAAGGGCCACCATCAGTTCTGTAGAGAATGCTGCAAATTGTCAGTTTTGTTGAAACTCCATGTGCAAGGCTGGCCTTCTCAAACTTCTTTGCCACTCGCTGGAATGACTCAAGTATGACCTTGGAGCCCAGACGACTGGCATCATTTGCTGCAATGTGCGCCACAATATGCAGCTGGTTGCATCCTCTTCACTCAATAACTGCCGGAATAGGCTCTTCAACATGTTAAATGAGGCTTCCGGCACACACACTGAGTCCACCTGGTGTCCTTTCCTGTCTCTTGCACCCATTTCCCTAAGGGGCACCGTCATTCGCTGTACGTTTGAATTGCTGACGATCAGTAGACCCGCTACCGTTTAGTATTTGCCTCCTCCTGACGCCGGATAAAACAGGTTTCCCCAAAACAGGTGAAGTGAGTCCCACTGGCTCAGTTTCAGTTTCAGTGCAAGGCAGCACCTCAAAATTGTTAGTTAGTGGGATTGGCGTAACAATCTGAGTCCTCCCCAGTCCTCGTCCGTCTTGCACAGGATGACTAGCTCTACCATTTAAACATTGTCTTGGAAATTTATTTGAAGTGCGATTTCACATTTTCTTTCCATTTATTTTTTAGAATTCGTATTCAAATATAGATTATCACAAACCTAGTATACTGAACTCTTCAAAATCCGCGACATCTGTGCACTGTAGGTAGGCAACAGATGCATTTTGAGGATGAATGTAATGCTTATTTATTAAGAAAGTAATCATCAGTATTTCGTACACCATATTTTAAGACGATAATAATAGGGACAATTTCTTTGCATAAGTCTAGTTTTGCATCCACTTACTATGATATCTGGTTATAGCTTTTCAGTATCTGTGAAGGTAACGTAAATCTGAAGGTTGGTTTGATATTTACCCCGGCTGGTCCTATCAGAGCTGGCCTTCTTCCGACTTTTGAGCTGACTTAGCCATCAATTTACAGAGGGATGTACAATTTATCGCGCAATCAGATCTATCGAGTAACTAGGCGGAGGGGTACACTCAGCCAATGTACACAATCATTAAAGCCATATCTGTGTTCTGGAGCATTATACCATTCATATCTCAGCTTGTGACTTATGTTCTACTTCAATTTTGCACTAAATATTTTTCTAAGAAATTGATGTAAAAATTAGCTGACGTTTTCACATTTGCTGTTAGAATCACAGGAAACAATAAGAAAAGAAATTAATGTCTGTATCAAAGTGGCAATTACTGATTTAAAACTGACCAGTCTCATGCGGATCTGAAAACATACAAAAAATTTCTTTCCTCGTTGTTATAAAGTTATTTGTAGCATCCACTGCTCTTCAAAATTTCTGTTTCTTTCCTTACACTCTGTTCAAATTTGCAACACATAACGTTTCCTTTGTTTATTTAGTCAATAAACGTGCGAAAAAAGGGACAAATGTAGAATGTTAGGTTCTATATTCAACATTATTAAGTTTTAAAATGTTGTGACTAATGAAAGTTTGTGCCAGATCCGCATTTCATGTTTTTCACGAGCAGTCGCCTTAGCCATTTGGTCATCTGAGCACACGTTCAGATTGAATCAAACTTTCCCTGGCACTGATATTTTCAGTGATGATTTCTGAACACTATAAAGAGGATTTCACTTCAAAGAGTATAATTAAATTCATTGCTAGCTTTGTATCATGCTTGCATTTGCAATTATGAAACACGTTTACTCTGGTAGATTTCAGGCAGTCCGGATTCCCTACTCAATTCGATCAAAAAATCCTCCTAAAACTTATTTTTTCCTGTAACTATCGGGCGTATCGCTTTTGAAGAAAGTCCTGGTGCATTAGGGTGGAGAATTTCTTGAGTTGATGACCATTAACCCTTTCAGGGGAAGTGGTTCCGTTTGAAACCACCTACAATTTTCTCATTTTGTGGCAAAAGGGCAGTGGCTACATTTGGGACACCATTCAGCAGCCTAGTTGGTGCTGCCTTCTAGTGGCTGTCACTGGAACCTCTTCAAAACCTGTAAATATTAGCAAGTAGTGAGGCGAGTTGGATAGCCATTTTTGTACGCTGTGCGCGAACGTATTTGTTCTCAAATTGTGACTCTACTCTTCTGCATTAGGTAACTTTTAAGCATGTATTAAATGCAGAATACTGTTCTGTTTACATTAATACTATATGTACTGGAATAATAACCAAAATAATGCATTTATTTCCGTGAATGACGTGGTGGTTCCATTTGAAACCACTGCCCCTGTAACGGCAGCATTAGTAGGTGTGACGATTTTTTTTTTTTCCAGTTTCACGTGATGTATTCTCACAGACTAAAGGATGAGGAAATTCTGGAGTGCCTTTTCGCAGATATTCCTTTAGATCCCGACTCACAGATTCACACTAGCAATGACAGTGAAAGTGATGTGCTAGCTGAAGACAGTGATCTGGATTTGCGAATGAAAACACCTGTTTTATCTCAAATTATTTTGGAAAGTGAGAGTAAGGACCATTTTGACAATGACAGTGATGATAGTTTCGGCATTAATGACGATTTGCCACTGTCTTCCATTGCGAATTTTTCATGGGAAAAGGACGTCAGTGCAATGAACTTTGCCGCCAATTTTTCAGAGGAAGCTGGTGTACGAGGAAAAGTTAAAAATGACAGTGAAGGTATGCAACCAGTAGATTTTTTTTGTGTCTGTTTTGTGACACTATGTTAGAACACATAGTTTTTCAGTCTAACCTGTACGCAACACAGAAAGGTGGCAATTTCAGGCCTCTTTCTAAAGCAGAACTTAAAGTATTTTTGGCTATAAACATTCTAATGGGAATCAAGAAACCTTGTTATTATCGTGATTGCTGGTCATCACATAAGGAACTTCGAGATGAGTACATTTCCTCACTTATGTTGGTAAAAAGGTTCAGCTGGATTTTGACACATATTCACATCAATGACAACGCTGTTCAAGGGAGAGCAGACATTATGACGAATTATATAAAATCTGTCCACTAATCAATCAGATACTGATAAACTTCAAAGAATTCTATGCACCTACTAAGGAGCAAGCTATAGATGAATGAACGGTGAAGTTCGAAGGACGAATCGCATTAAAACAATATACGCCCCAAAAGCCAATCAAGAGGGGATCAGAGCTGATAAGCTTGGATATATTTATGATTTTCAGATATATACTGGTAAAGTTGAAGGCATTGTGGAAAAATCCTTAGGAGAGAAGAATTGTGAGAGATATGTGTAAAGGCTTGGAAGGAAAGGGATACCACATATACTTTGACAATTTTTTACCAGTGTCTCAGTTTTACAGAAGCTAAAAGATGACGGACTTTTTGCCTGTGGAACAATTAGATCACACAGAAAAGGACTTCCTACGCTAAAAACAGACAAAGAGTTGCAAAGAGGAGAGTTTGACTGGTCAGTTCATTCTGGTGGCATTGCCTGCATCAAATGGAAAGACAAATGTGTAGTCATATTGCTGTCCACAATTGATTCGCCTGTATGTATTGAAGAAGTCAGCTTTAAAGAAAAGGATGGAAAAGGTACCTTGCCCAAAAATAGTGAGATCATATAATGCAAATATGGGATGTGTCGATAAGGCAGATATGATGAACAGTTTTTATGCAATAGACATGAAAGGAATTGTTTTTTACTGTATCATCAAAAGTGATGACATTTAGCAGGCAGTGGCTCCATTTGAAACCACCCTATATGTGTTCAGTTTATGTATATTTCATTTAATTTTTAGATTTTTATGTCTCACTGTATGAAAATTAATACAATAAAAACAAGGAAAAATTAAAAATTAATTTTTTATTTATTTTACCCCTGAAAGGGTTAAAGACAAACAGAGGGAAATTTTTCTTGACTAAGTGTATATAGTTTAAATGCAGAAACGAACACCAGAACACATTCCTTGTAGTAAAATGTCACTAAATTTGAAGGTTAAACATATTCTCTTCACACTGTAAGCTGAAAAAATTTTCAGCTTGAGAGCGGACCAGGATAATACAGAAACGTGATCGAGCAATAAATAAAAAAATTTCTGAGGCTACCTGAAACTTAATAACTTTGCTGTTCTGTACGAGTCACTTACCATATATCGATGACTTCAGTAAAGCAACTGTGCAGCCCAAAGACCATTCCATCAACTGATTACCAGAATTCTAATCTCGCAGTAATTACCCCTCCCCCCACCACGCTTCTTCTCCTTTTACCTTCCTCCTCCACACTCACAATTTGCCCCACGCGTTAAGCCTCATTACCCAGCTGACAAATTTCTCTGACTCACCTCTTGCAAAACTAGGTTTCGGTTGACCGTACAGCTCAGTGACTGATTCAGGGGGGTGATCTCGATGAGAAACAGGTGACTGGTTTTCTTTGTGCCCACGTCGCTTCACTGCCAACATTGGTAAAGCCTTACCAAGAACTTGCTTCGATGATTAATCGAAGTGATTCGTCCTGTGTATACAGATTCTTAGGACTTACAAGGGAACGTTCCCAAATGTCAGTAAACGATCATGACGAATCTTGGCGGGTGTGTACAGGAGGCAAAATAGTGTAATAGACATTTTATTTTATTTGCATCCAGTTTCACTTCTAAGGCGTAAAACACATCCCAAAAGGTAATTTGGAAGTTTAGGTTTAGAGGGAAATCTTCAGAACGATGATACAGAAAAAATGTTTATCATATTAGAGTTGATATGTAATTAACGTTCTTGGAAACTGTATAATCAGCTTTTGTAATAATTTGAAATTTTTTTAAATACTCCTCCACCATTAATTAATTTTGAAAAATGAAACCTATTGTTACAACTTAAAGAAGCTTTCAAGCCATGTACACCCATGTGTAATAAAGCTGATTTCTGAAATACCATTTCTAGAAAATAAAGTATACACAATGTGTTGTTAGAGTGTGTTCACCATGTCTAAATACAAAATCTAAATGTTTGTTACTATTCCAATTATTTATTTTACTTATATTTGTTTTGTGTTCAAATGGTTCAAATGGCTCTGAGCAAGGGACTTAATATCTGAGGTCATCAGTTCCCTAGAACTTAGAACTACTTAAACCTAACTAACGTAAGGACATCACACACATCCATGCCTGAGCCAGGATTCGAGCCTGCGACCGTAGCGGTCGCACGGTTCCAGACTGAAGCGCCTAAAATCACTCGGCCACACCGGCCGGTTGTTTTATCTTCTAAATTGTTATATCACGTTCTACATTAGTGACTTTTTTTGTTTCTCAGTTTACCGCCTCACTTACGTGTATTTTGTTTACTGAAAATAATAAGTAAGTCATTATTATGATAGAAAATAATTACAGTAAAGATAATCTGTCAGGAAATGATTAAAACATATGTTTTTACACCATGCACATAAAATGAACGAAATTTCTTCATGTAATATGCACAGCAGAGAAGCTAATATAAAAGAAAATTCAGCAGCATATCAAATTGTTACAGGTGATCCTCTAAATAATCTGATTTGCACAAGGCATAGTACGGTACATTGGTAAGCCATGGCGAAGCGAATTGACTATGTACTAGTGACTGAAGCTTGATTGTATTGTTTCTCAAGTGGAGACTGACACCGCAATCATTCACCAGAACTAGATCTGAAAATCGTCTGACAAAGTCCTTGCAGTATCGAAAGCCGAATACGTTGCACAGCTGTACCTGTGTCATCGAGCCCTTTGGGAACAGCAAATGTTTCTTGTCTTCGAGTGCGACGCTCAAAACGGTTCTTTTTCACATTGACCATCCACCTTTTCATAGTTTTAAAAGAAACTAATGGTAAGTTTGGACCGAGAATGCGAGAATCTCTCTTTGAAGCCCCAAATGTCCTTGTGACAGCATTGAAATATGGTAAACAAACGTCTGACCAGGTCAAAAGGTATTTGAAACATATTTCCTTCCCCTGTGATGTAGAAATATCTATACTATTGTCACATTCTTGCAGTGGTCAGCGTAAAAGAACCACGGAGAGCATCGTACCTGAGGACGTGCAACTCGTTCATGTGGTGATCCCAAAGGGCTCGACGGCACAGGTGCATCAGTGGGACGTATACAGCTTTAGTATTGGAAGAACTTTGTGAGAAGATTTTCAGTTCTAGGTCTGTTGAATGATTATGATGTCCATCTCCACTTGAAAAACAATACAAACAAGTTGCAGTCACTAGTACATAATCAATGCTCTTCGCCAAGGTTTACCAATGTACCGAAATATGCCTGATACAAATTTTGTTTTACTCGTATATTGCTATCTCCGTTGTGTATATTACGTGAAGAAATTTAGTTCAGTTTATGAACACTGTGTAAAAACCATTATTTTTTAAGCACTTCATTGTAGATTATCATTATTGTAATTATTTTCTGTGATAATAACGAGTTACTTATTATTTTAACTTGACAGAATATACGTATGGTAACCTAACAAACAAAAAAATTTACAACTTATTTTCCGTAAATGGTATTTCAGAAACCAGCTTTATTGCACAGGGGTGTATGTGGCTTGAAACTTTAAATTGTAACAATAGTTTTCATTTTTCAAAATTTATCAATAGTGGTGCGATATTTTGCAAAATTTCAAATTATTAAAAAAGTTGATTACACAGTTTTCAAGAACATTAATTACATATAAATCTTTATGTGACAAACATTTTTTGTGTATCATCGTTTAGAAGATAATCCCTCTAAGTCTAAACATCAAATGCTAAATTACCTTTGGGTGTGTTAAAAGCGAAATTGGGCACGGGCAAAAAAATACGTATTGCACTATTTTCACCCTCTATACGTCAGACATGCTTAGTCAAGATCTATTATTGACACTTGGGAATGTTTCCTTGTGAGTTCATTATTTTGCTTCACACTTGAGACTTTCCGAAATAAGACACCAGAACACAAGTAAAATGCAACGACGGAGACGGCTGAACTGTGGCCCATCATTAACACAGGTCCTTTATCCTGATATGCTCAGCAGTAGGTGTAATACAAACAGCTAAAGCGAATCGAAACATGCAACAGGACGAGTTGGGCAATAGATATAACAATCAGCTCGTATTCAGGACACTATCAGTAGTTGGGAGGTTACGCGAATCGCTTTCCGGAAATTCCAGTTTGGGTTTTTTATTGTTGTTTACATCTGCACATAAACAGCGCAATCCACCTTGCGGTAATTCTGGTAGCACTATCATTTCACCTGCTTCACCTACCATTTGGCGCGAGGAAAGCACAATTTTTGGAAGGCCTCAATATAAACTGAGTTTAATTGATTTTTCGGTCATGGCCATGTCGCGAGGTGTTCAAAATGGTTCAAATGGCTCTGAGCACTATGGGACTTAACTTCTGAGCTCATCAGTCCCCTAGAACTTCGAACTACTTAAACGTAACTAACCTAAGGACATCACACACATCCATGCCCGAGGCAGGATTCGAACCTGCGACCGTAGCGGTCGCGTGGTCCCAGACTGACGCGCCTAGAACCGCTCGTACACACCGGCCGGCAACCATCCACACACTGGCCGGCACACCGGGCCTCGACACTAAACCCGCCCGTCGGATTCGTGCCGGGGACCGACACCCCTTCCAGCCCGCAAAGCAGTGCGTTAGACCGCACGTCTAACTGGGCGGGCTGTCGCGAGGTGTATTTGGCATATGTTGACCGATTCAGCTGGGAATATACGCTCTCGGAATTTTAAACCGAGCGACCTGGCTCAGTGGCTAAGACATTGGACTCGCATATGGGAGGACGGCGGTTCAAATACCGCCTAGCTATCCAGATTTAGGTCTCAGTTGCTTAAGGAGAATGCTGAGATTGTTCCTTTGAAGGGGCAGGAATGACTTCCTTCTCAGTCCTTCTCCATTCCGAGTTGGTACTCCCTCTCTAATTATCATGTCGTCGACGAGACTTTAAACCCCAAACTTAATAGTTTTCGAAATTTTAAAGCACCGGTAGGCTTCTCCACGATGTACAACCGCGTCTACCACTGCAGTGTGTTGAGTATCTTTTCTTACGAAACAAAGCCGCGATGAAAGGCACTGCTCCTCTGTTCCCCTCCCTTTAATGCTACCTGGTAATGATACCAGGTTGATGAGCAATAATCAAGAATCGGTGCAAACGACTTCCTTGGTGGTTGAATTACATTGTATTTAGATTCTTCAGACGAATCGGAGACTGAAACCAGAGTTTCCCATAGCTAATTTTACACTTAATGCCGCTGTAGACAGGTACTCCTAGGTATTTCATGGTTGATACTGTTACCATAGATTTGTCGCCAATGGTGTAATCGAAAAGCAATGGCTCTGTCAACCTATTTATGCACGATAGGTTAGATTCATATACGTTGAAGCAGGGCCAGTTTAAGGTCAAGCAGTTCTCGCAGCAATGACGGCACTATTCAGCAATATGTAGGGGTCTACTGTTATATTTTCTAAGCCAATTATTTTACTTCCGTTGTAACACGTGTATATTTCTATTGTCTATTGTCAAACCACAATTTATGAAAGATGTTTGTATTTTGTTAATAGGATTAAGTAGGAATAATTAATATTTGTCATTTTGGAACTAATTGTGCTAGCAGGGAATGTCTCCACCAAAGTACTGTTGGCGGGAGAGACCGCACATTGATATAATTTTAAAAAAGGCGGGAGAGACCGCTTATGGATACATTTTAAGAAAAGAGCGTGAAAGACCGCGCATCGATACATTTTGTAATGGTAGCAGGGATTGTCTGCACCAGAAAACATTGTTGGCTGGAGAGACCGCACTTTAGCGTTCGTAGGAAGTCAGTAGCAAGCGAGATATGAAGCGAGTCGGTAGCAGGTCTGAAGCGAGAGGTTGAGAGGAGCGGTGTATCTGCCAGCCACCAGCTGTGATTTACAAGAGATTATAAACGGATGTACAGAAACATCAGCTAACTATTATCATAAGAGGAACTAATATTATTGAATTTTATTTTATTTTATTTTTTTTTTTTTTTTTTGAGAAACTCATAGACTAATTATTGTAAAAAAGTAAGTCCCATTTGAACGTTTGTAAAATCATTTCATTACCAATAAGTAAACATCTGAAGTATCGTTTTCAGAAAATAATTAATTTTTGCCAGCAATATTGCATTACTGATTATAATCCATCCCAAAAACCATCAACGTAAAACTTTGCAAAATTTTGTTGTTGTCAAGAAAAAGTTTAACTATGAATTACGTAACTTCAGTCAAATTAATTAAAGAATAACGTTAGCTTTGCTATTAAAGAATAACGTCAGCTTTGGTAATAAATACAGCCACTTATTATGACAGCCCACCAACAGCTAATAGAGTATAGTAAAACAGAGGAAGTATATTCATGTCGCAGTTCGATGTAGCAGTCAGATGGCGATCCAGCAACAGTAAAAAATGTACGGAACGGTTCTGGGTTATTGCAGGTAATGACTGAGGGCCACGACGACGACACATTATATGTTTCGTCGAAATAATCCGCAAATCACTTTTAATAAGCAGAATTTAAATTTGTATGCGAAGATTGCACTTATTATTATTGAGAAAGAGAATTAATTTCAAAGGGTTCAAATGGTTCAAATGGCTCTGAGCACTATAGGACTCAACATCTTAGGTCATAAGTTCCTAGAACTTAGAACTACTTAAACCTAATTAACCTAAGGACATCACACACACCCATGCCCGAGGCAGGATTCGAACCTGCGACCGTAGCAGTCCCGCGGTTCCGGACTGCAGCGCCAGAACCGCTAGACCACCGCGGCCTAATTTCAAAGGGAAGATTTCATTTGTTATTATTAAGCAAGAGACAGAAATCCTAAGGGAGGGTTTCATAGGTTATTGTAGAAGGGAAGGTTGCGTAACAAAAGAGATATAGTGGAGACGGGAAGGTTTCACCATATAATACGTGCAGATACGGTCTAGTAAAATTTTGTGTGTCTCATTTAAGCGCTAACAGGCGCTATACACTACATTATTTGAACCATTATCCGACCAACATTCAGGGTGACTCCATGATGGTGTTATAAACTGGCAGGGATGATGGAGAGGGGTAAATGTATCAATCTGAGGCAAGCGGCCCAGCTCCGGAAACGACAGGGTCGAAAGTTATAAGCGAAAATCGTTATGATACATCTGATAGTGGACCTCATCTACTGCAAAGCTCTTTGCTTTTCATATTTTGATAGGAGGTAGCATGGACGAAAACAAGAAAGTCCAGTAAACATGGCCTCTAAAGTGCACACTTTAGGAGCTATGAGCACTTGGTCAGTAGAAGAGATGTTTCGCAGTAGTAAAGATGAACAAGTGCTCATAGCTCTTAAGGTATGAATTTTAGAACCCATATTGGCTAAACAATTTTTTTCTTGTTTTGGTCCATACTATCTCTTCCTAAAATATCGAAAGCAAAGAGTCTGCCATAGAACAGGTCCACTGTTAGAGGTATCAGTACGATTTTTACTTGCAACTTTCATTCGGTCTTTTCCAGACCATTATCCCTTACCTCAAACTAATACAACTAACTTTCTCTATAATCCCTGAAAGTATATAACATCATTACGGAATCACCCTCTATAAAAATCAGTAAAATGTAAATGTAAGGATTTATTTGATGGGATATCCCAAGGTAGGTTCAGTCGGCTGTCGGAAAGGGTGCTCCTCCTCCGTGCACACCACTCTTTCCGTGTGTCCAAGGCATACATACAGGGTGATCATAACTAAAGTTAAACTTTCAAAGCGCTGTAGAAATAAGACCATTGGTCAGAATGACGTCAAATTGCAACGGAATATTGTCGGAGAAGGGGAAAAACGTATGGCAGAAGAAAACAAATAATGTGAAACTTGATCGATAGATGGCGCTGTATATGTCAGAATACGTAAATGAAAACACCTGTCACGCGCACGACCAATTGAAGTTGGTATAAACACGCCAGGCACATGGCTTTTCCCAAAACCCAGGCGATCATTGTAGGCAAAACCACCCCTTCCTTCCGCCTCCTTGATTTCTATCTCACCATCTATGGCCGTCCTATCGCCCTCACTCCCACCCTTAAGTTCCTTGGCGTCACCCTCGACCGTCGCCTCTCCTGGGCTCCCCATCTCCGAATAATCTAAGCCAAGGCACGCTCCCGACTCCGTCTCCTCAAGCTCCTTTCCGGCCATACGTGGGGTCTGGACCCCTCCACCATCCTCCACACCTATAAATCCCTCATCCGCCCTATCCTTGTTACGCCCGTCCGTCCTGGATCTCCGCCCCCCCTACCTTTTATAAATCCCTCCAAATCCTTGAACGCCATGCTCTCCGCCTTGCCTATCGCATCTGTCTCCCCTCCCCCACGCGGATCCTGTACGATCTCATCCCCTTCCCCCACCTCCACCTTTTCCTTGAATGGATATGGATCCTGTACACCTACCGCAAACTTGATCCTCCTCACCTGCTTGTCTCACCCATCCTCTCCCACCCCCACCCACTGCTGCGCCTCTATTCCCACATCCCACCTGGTCTCCATCTCTCCACCCTCCTTACCCTCTCCCAAGGTGGCTTCCGCCAGCTCCCCCTCCCTGATGATGTCCTCCTCCCCTCCATCTACCCCTCCTATCAACTTTGATCCTCCCCCCCACTTCCTGTGTCCTTTCCTTTAGGCACCCTCCCTCCCTTCTCTTTCCTTTTCCCCCATCCCCCTTCCTCCACCCCTCTTCACCCGGGCTTCCCCTCCCCCTTCCTCCCTCCCCCTCTCTCCCCTGCCCATGGCATCTCTGCTCACCCCTCTCCCTCTCCCACTCCCCTTCCTCCTCCTCCTCTCTCTGCAGGTCCCCGGACTCGCACATGCTCAGTGAACATTCGCGCGCCGGAGATCATCGCCATCAGTGTTTCGTGTGTGTGCCTTTGTTTGTGTTTAGTGTTCTTTCACCGTCACGCCACCACTGTTCACGTGTGGCGTCGCCGTCATCCATGTTATGTGTTATGTGTCAACTAGTGTTAGTGCTATTTCTCGTCCAGCGTGAACGGCTCCATGTTTTTTGTTTTTTAGTGTCTACATTTTTTGCCCGCCGTTTTGATTGTATTCTCTGTGCCACCTATATGTAATACTTATTGTAAAACTCAAGGCTGAAGAGCGGCGTACTATGCTGCTGACAGCCTGCCTTTGTGTAAGGTGACTTTCTCGATGCAGGATCGCGCTTTCCTTGTAAAGCCGTATTACAACAATGATAACTGTGCACACGTCATTCTGCAGAAGATCCGGACACTGAAGGGTTTGAAAAAAGGCGTTGGTCCGATGACTGTCGTGGGTCTGGAGAAAATGATTCGGAAAGTCGAAAAGACGGGTTCTTTTCGTGCGCATCCTGGTAGAGGGAGGAAACGGATTGATTCGACGTCAGTGGAAGCAGTGACCACAGAAATGCAGGAGGAGACGAGTGGTGGTGTGAAAACGTGTGGTGCTCTGAGAATTGCCCGAACATTGGACATACACGTGAGCACGGTGCGTAAAATACTATGAAACATCCTCCTTTGCTATCCATTCAAAATTAACCATGTGCACTCGTTGCTTCCTGTTGACCTGCCAGCAAGAGAGACCTTTGCTTTAAAATTTCTTGCTCGCATGGAAGTGGACAATGATTGGCAGTGGATGATTTTGTGGACAGACGAAGCCCATTTCCATCTGAGAGGATATGTCAATATACAGAATTGTCGAATATGGGCAACGGAAAATCCACACACAAATCAACCAGTACCACTTCCATCCTGAAAAGGTCACTATGTGGTGCTGTTTTATGGCATCATTAATCATAGGGCCATATTTTTATGAAGAGACCGGTGCTTCCGGTCCTGTTACCTGTACCGTATTGGTAAGTGCTATGAGTGTCTTTTGCGCACCCACGCCATTCCAGCTCTCCAACAGCGTGAATGTGTGGATGGGATCATTTTTATGCAAGATGGCGCACCTCCGCACATTGAAAATCTAGTCAAGCAGCTGCTGATGCTAGAATTATCACCCGCCATTTCCCTACAGCCTGGCCGTCTCGATCACCTGATCTTAATCCGTGTGACTTCTGGCTGTGGGGCTATCTGAAAGACGAAGTGTTCAGTGTTCGGATTGCAAACTTAGCTGCATTGAAGGCACGCATTACACAACACATTCTAAACGTGACCCCCGGAAACACTTCGATCAGTTGTGGAACATGCTGTTTCTCCATTTCAACTAGTTGCAGAAAACGGTGGACAGCATATTGAACATGTTTTGCGCCAATGACACGGATATTAATAATTCCATTTGATTTTGACTGACGTCTTTTATGCGGTTTTTTGGCCTCAGGACAATTAAAAACCGATTTTTCCCATCTGATGTGATACGACCTTGCCGTGGTGGATGGGCTTATGTAACTAGCAGTATCACACCTGTACACCCAAGCACACAGAGTAGTACAGTTTATTTAACGTCAAACGTACACCTTAGGCATTGTCGTATGATTCATTTGTCATTTGCAGTCGATCACTATTAAATTGTGATGTTTACAGCGCCATCCATTGCTACATTTTGTAACTATTTATTTTTCTTCTACCATACGTTTTCCCCCTTTCCCGATAATATTCCGCTGCAATTTGACGTCATTCTGACCCGTGGCGTTATTTCTACAGTGGTTTGAAAGTTTAACTTTCTAGCATTTGTAGACTTAGAGAAAGCTTTTGACAATGTTGACTGGAATACTCTCTTTCAAATTCTGAAGGTGGCAGGGGTAAAATACAGGGAGCGAAAGGCTATTTACAATTTGTACAGAAATCACCCTGTACAAATGGATGTACGAGTACAGGTCGTAGACGCGTGGTTGACGACATGTGGAATTTTGGGACTGACTACGAATCGTGCACGGATAGCCAAATGGTTTCGGTCAGAGGGTTAGCTGCTCTCTGTAATAAAAATTGAGTGAATGGACCAAAGACTATCTTTAACAGGTGTCATGAGGCGTCCGCCCCGAACATATCCAAACTAAAATTACGAACAAAATGAGATCAGGAAATACATAAATAATTAAAATGGTAAGGTGACCGCTCACAATAAGTGGGAAATCCGGGTTTGAGTCCTGCTCTAGTACAAATTTTCGTTGTCGTTATTCCGTTCTACAGCTGATGGTTGTCCTTATTCGCAGTTGCGAATTCATTTAATATGTTTATCTGATTAGGCTGGTGACCGTATTTATTTTTTATTTGTATGACCACAACTTACCCCTAATGAGATAAGCCTCTACATCCTTACATTTATCCTCTAGCCATCCCTGCTTAGCCATTTTGCACTTCCTGTCGATCTCATTTTTGAGACGTTTGTATTCCTTTTTGCCTGCTTCAAAATGCAGTAAATGAAGCAGGCATAAAGGAATACAAATGTCTCAAAAATGAGATCGACAGGAAGTGCAAAATGGCTAAGCAGGGATGGCTAGAGGATAAATGTAAAGATGTAAAGGCTTATCTCACTAGGGGTAAGATAGATACTGCCTACAGGAAAATTAAAGAAACCTTTGTAGAAAAGAGAACGACTTGTATGAATATCAAGAGCTCGGATGGGAAACCAGTTCTAACCAAAGAAGGGAAAGCAGAAAGGTGGAAGGAGTATATAGAGGGTCTACACAAGGGCGATGTACTTGAGGGCAATGTTATAGAAATGGAAGAGGATGTAGATGATGATGAAATGGGAGATATGATACTGCGTGAAGAGTTTGATAGAGCACTGAAAGATCTGAGTCGAAACAAGGCCCCGGGAGTAGACAACATTCCATTAGAACTACTGACAGCCTTGGGAGAGCCAGTCCTGACAAAACTCTACCATCTGGTGAGCAAGATGTATGAGACAGGCGAAATACCCTCAGACTTCAAGAAGAATATAACAATTCCAATCCGAAAGAAAGCAGGCGTTGACAGGTGTGAAAATTACCGAACTATCAGTTTAATAAGTCACGGCTGCAAAATACTAACGTGAATTCTTTACAGACGAATGGAAAAACTGATAGAAGCCGACCTTGAGGAAGATCAGTTTGGATTCCGTAGAAATATGGGAACACATGAGGCAATACCGACCCTACGACTTATTCTAGAAGCTAGATTAAGATAAGGCAAACCTACGTTTCTAGCATTTGTAGACTTAGAGAAAGCTTTTGACAATGTTGACTGGAATACTCTCTTTCAAATTCTGAAGGTGGCAGGGGTAAAATACAGGGAGCGAAAGGCTATTTACAATTTGTACAGAAAGCAGATGGCAGTTATAAGAGTCGAGGGACGTGAAAGGGAAGCAGTGGTTGGGAAGGGAGTGAGACAGGGTTGTAGCCTCTCCCCGATGTTGTTCAATCTGTATATTGTGCAAGCAGTAAAGGAAACAAAAGGAAAAATTCGGAGTAGGTATTAAAATCCATGGAGAAGAAATAAAAACTTTGAGGTTCGCTGATGGCATTGTAATCCTGTCAAAGACAGCAAAGGACTTGGAAGAGCAGCTGAACGGAATGGATAGTGTCTTGAAAGGAGGATATAAGATGAACATCAACAAAAGCAAAACGAGTATAATGGAATGTAGTTGAATTAAGTCGGGTGATGCTGAGGGAATTAGACTAGAAAATGAGACACTTAAAGTAGTAAAGGAGTTTTGCTATTTGGGGAGCAAAATACCTGATGATGGTCGAAGTAGAGAGGATATAAAATGTAGACTGGCAATGGCAAGGAAAGCGTTTCTGAAGAAGAGAAATTTGTTAACATCGAGTATAGATTTAAGTGTCAGGAAGTCGTTTCTGAAAGTATTTGTATGGAGTATAGCCATGTATGGAAGTGAAACATGGACGATAAATAGTTTGGACTAGAAGAGAATAGAAGCTTTCGAAATGTGGTGCTACAGAAGAATGCTGAAGATTAGATGGGTAGATCACATAACTAATGAGGAGGTACTGAATAGGATTGGGGAGAAGAGGAGTTTGTGGCACAACTTGACTAGAAGAAGGAATCGGTTGGTAGGACATGTTCTGAGGCATCAAGGGATCACAAATTTAGTATTGGAGGGCAGCGTGGAGGGTAAAAATCGCAGAGGGAGACCAAGAGATGAATACACTAAGCAGATTCAGAGGGATGTAGGCTGCAGTACGTACTGGGAGATGAAAAAGCTTGCACAGGATAGAGTAGCGTGGAGAGCTGCATCAAACCAGACTCAGGACTGAAGACCACAACAACAACAAAAACAACCACAACTTTTACTTTAAAAACTACAGGGTGTCCACAATTAAGGTTCCAGTTTCAAAACGCTGTACAAAGAGAACTACTGCTCATGACGATGTCAAATTTGAACTGCATGATATTGACGCAAAAAAAGAAGAAAACTCTGTAACCGTGAGAGCATGCACACAAACAGACGCGCGGCGCATGGCTGTTTCTCTGTTTGCGTACGAAAGCCCAAACACGACTGTCTCCATGAAGTATTGCGCGCTGCTGATAAAGTTTTTTGTTTACAAGAACGGAGATTGTGCGCCAGTAGCTGCACAGAAGTTCCAACAACTTAAGGGTACGAAAAGAAGCATTGATCTAATGTCTGCTAAGGATGTGGAGATGATGATGACAAAATTCCAAAAGAGAGGTTCTTTTGAAGTGCAACGTGGAAGAGGCAGGAAAGCAGTTTCTCCGACGTCCGTCGAAGACGTGGCCACAGCATTGCAGGAGGGGTCGAGAGGTGGTGTGCAAACATGCAGTATACGTGATTTGCCCGAACGCTAGACATACCTGCGAGCACGGTGCATAAAACCCTGTCAAATATCGTGCATTTCTATCCATACAAAATCACTCATGTTCAGGAGTTCCTTCCTGCTGAGCTGCGAGCGAGACAAACGTTCGCTCTGGAGTTTCTTTCTGTCATGGAAGTGAACAATGAATGGCTACGCAGCATTCCGTGGGCAGACGAAGCGCATTTCTATTTTCTGGACATATCAGTACGCAGAACTGCATAAAACTGGCAACAGAAAATCCGCACGCACACAACCGGTACCACACCATTCTGCAAAGGTGCCCGTGTGGTGCGGTTTGACGGCATCGTTTATCGTAGAACTGTATGTTTTCGAGTAAATGAGTCCTGTAGGTCTTGCTACCCGTACCGTCACTGGTAATCGCTGTGAGAGTGTTTCGCACACCAACGTCATCCACCCATTCAACAGCGTGGATATGTGGGTAGGATCATCTTTGTGCAAGATGGCGCTCCTCCACACATTACGTAGCCAGTGAAGCGAATGCTGCACAGGCATTTCGGAAATGCTAGAATTATCAGCCGCCATTTCCCTACAGCCTGGCCGTCCAGATCTTCAATACAAAACACTGAGGCAAAGTCCCAGTTCCTTTCTCTTCATTGTGTGTAAGGTCTGTGTCAATTATGTGGATGACTAAGATGAGTATTGTGTTTTCATTTTTATGGATGATTATTGAAATGAAATGTAGGGAGGAGATGAGATATGACGTCAACACATAGCAGGTTACTGTCAAATAGAACAAAGGGTGCAGCCAAGAATAATATTCTTATCCAATAGTTGGATTGCTAACAGTACCCTTACTCCATGAAACAATGTAGAGAGATTTGGGACATAACCTAGAGCACTGCTGTTCCATTAGGTAATTATGAACTGTGTACCATCCACTCTCTATCCCGTGTTGGCCAAGTGTTAGCTAAGTAATGGTTACAAAAAATATCATCACAATTCAAACTGGCTATGTCCCAGTGGCTCCACATTCGTGGTTAGCAGCCCTGATTACAGAGATGGGTGTAGAGGAAGTTATGTCAGAAATTCCTGAAGAAATGTTGGAAAAATTTCACATGACTCACTTTACAGACTCCAAGGAATCTCTTGCTCCTTGAGCTGGAAAGGTTTCCAATAATTTTTCAATTTTTGGGTGATGCCAGATCTCTCTGTGGTTCTGAAATTGTAGTTGGCATAGAAAAACATATTTATGAGAATGACTCCAGAAAGGGAATATGTTTTCAGTGGTAAGAGCATACCTGTCAACATTAACAAGGTGAAAACATGCTGCAAAGAAATTGGTGATGGTGTTCTTTTCCAGCAGTAATCATTACGGCAGCCTTACTTAACACGCTAGATATTGTTAACTGCAAAGTGGTATATGGCAGTTGCTCTGATACAAGTGTTTAAAAAAAATCATGAAAATGACCAAGAAGTGTAGTAAAAGACTTTCTGCTACAGTCAACACAGTACGTCAACACATACTACACATCATCATGGACTAGTGAAGGAAATCATTTTACAGCTGCACAAAATGTGCTTGATATCCTTCCATAGTGCCCTTACTTGTGCGGAAGAGCTTACCCAGAGAAAAATAATTTTTCAGTTTGAAAAATTCGATTCTGTGGCGTACAAGAACTTTCTTATATGACAAAATGAGGTGGCAAAATGAGGCTGAAACAGAACTGATTCATATGTAATTATGCATAGTATGCACCCAGTATTAGTAAAATTGTCTGAATGAAGATGTGCTCAGTGCTTCAGTTACGAATGTAGCTGGCGCGCGTTGCGTTACGCATTCTGAACGTAGCCCTCGAGATACTCCGATCTGTTGTGGAATTTGCTGTTTCTCGATTTCAGCTTGTGTCAGAAAACAGTAAACAGTATATTGAGTACGTTATTTGCCAGTCTCAGGACAATTACAAATCGACGTCATTTTTCCTATCCGATGTGATAGGAGCCTGCTGCGATGGGTAGGCCTACCTAACTAACAGTGCCACAACTGTTGGCTGCAGAACTTGTACAGTCTTGCACATTGAACAGTACTGATGGTATAATGCGCAACTCAAACCTAGCCGTCGTAATGTGATTCATGTGTCATTTGCTGGTGAAACTTTCGTTATTTTTATTTATTTAGTTTTTGTTCTACGTCGTTTCCCCCTCGGTCAATAATGTGCTTTTCTAATCTGTCATTCTGAACAGTGGTTCTCTTTCTATAGCGTTTTGAAACTGGAACTTTAGTTACGGACATCCTGTACATAACGTAAGTTCGATTGCCCGCTCGAACAAAGCTGCATCCTTTCAATACATAACCGTTAAGGTGACGAATAACAATCTTAATATTTTCTAATGACATACGCGATCTCGGTTAACTAAAATTCCGTAAAAGGGCGTTTTATAAGGATGATTTGTTATTTTAGTAACCCCTCAGAATATTATAGTTGGCTGACATGACTAGTAGTAAAGACTGTTTTAGACCTACCCAGATCATCCTCATATAGGATATCCAAGTTGGCAAACAGGCCGTTCGTGCGAAAGTTATCTCCAGTTACCGAAAACATACAGTCCCTATCAATTTCTCATACACGAACTGTACTCGTACTCACAAGACAATACGACGTACTCATGTCGTTGGTGTTATAATGGCTCTGTAGTACGTAACATATCACTCATTAGGTTAGTACCAATATTCATCAAGACTACCATTTCTGTACCTCTAGGTGCTTTATCACGCGAACTGAGCTTTAGTGCATGCGTTTACAGTTTATTTGGTGCCACCTTAATGATTGTCGAACCTTTCAACGATGTAATACTTGCAGTGGTCATTTTCAGCTGACACGATGTCCCATTTAGTTCGATAGTGGACTTCGAAAGGTCAATTTTTGGGTAATTTTATGCTGAAAGTAAGTCCTAATATCACGCAATACCCCTCAACGACACGTGGCAGCACTTCCATATGCTTCTGAAAATTTCTTGCTCCTGAACTGAAACTGAGCAACGTTGACACCAATGACCAATAACACCACACCGTAGTCTTCTGCTGCATGTAAGCTATACTCGTATCGTGGAGACTTCAGTCTCTTCCTACCAATGAGCTCTAAACTAGCTACTGGCACATTAGCCCCTATGTCCACCAAAAATCTATGTTCTGTCACATTTACTATGCTAAACTAGAACGATTTTTGTAGAGCTCTGTTTTACTGGGAAAGTCGTGATTCCCACTGGCGTTTAACGGACGCTTGTCCCGATGCTGCCCATTGTACTTCTTATCCCGACAGTCTTGCCCGATGTCGCACCACCTCACATTCATAGCACTGAGGTTGGCGGCATTGTTTCCTAACGTGGTCCATATAACCACACCGACAGCAGTTCACCTCAGAGGAAAAACAAATTTAGTTCATCTTGTCCTCTGGCCTACTCTTCAAGTTGCGGTGGCAATCGTAATAGCGGCGGCTAAGTTCCACAGATTTTCTAATTTTGGCCGCCAGCTGTAAGTCTGGCACTAAGAGCATCTCGTCTCCGCCTCAGTTGTTCATATTAAACAAATTATTTAAGCGGTGGTTGATAATAGTATCAACATTACGTCTTTCTCATTTGTTTGAATTTTTTGCCCACGTCCCAACCCTAATCCATTACACTACGTGTGGAAACATTTACACACTTCTTTCTTGCGTTCACAGCGCCAGATTTGCGGCTGGTCTCCAAAACTGAAGCCAGCATAAATAGATTCCGCATTAACGAATTATAATATGCACCAAGTTTAGCTGCCATACGATAATTACTGCTAGCAATGGACTTCTTTGCGTAGCTGCACTTTTAAACCACCCGGCAGATCTAGCATCCCGTTCGATGCATCCTGCAGCGTTCCGTCTGCTCCTGGGTTTTGTATTAACTCGTAGCTTTGAGCACTGACTTTCTTAAGTTTGTCCGAAAGCGCCTCTACCGACTCGTTCCATTCCTGCGACAAACGATTAAGCTGTCCTCTAACACACCTTGCGCTGTTTTCCTTGTGATAAAATTGATGAAGCCTCTTTGTAAGCTTTTCAAATATCTGTGCTTTATTTAATCCCGCATGATACATGATGGGCGTTTTCGTGTCTCCAATTAATGGTAACTTGGTCATATGCAAGCACGTCTCATCTGACAAATTACCTAACTTTGTGGCAACCTAGTCCGCAGCTCGTGGTCGTGCGGTAGCGTTCTCGCTTCCCACGCCCGGGTTCCCGGGTTCGGTTCCCGACGGGGTCAGGGATTTTCTCTGCCTCGTGGTGACTGGGTGTTGTGTGCTGTCCTTAGGTCAGCTAGGTTTAAGTAGTTCTAAGTTCTAGGGGACTGATGACCATAGATGTTAAGTCCCATAGTGCTCAGAGCCATTTGAACCATTTGAAGTGGCAGCTTGCAGATTACTAATAAACACTGACACATCCTCAGTCGATTTACCCGCGTTAACCAAAGCTTTTTGGCTCTACTGACATGGCTTGTGCACGGTCATTGACGGGTTGTGGAACGCCTACTTGTCTTTTCAGTGCCGCATTGGTTTTCTGCGATTCGAGTACTTGTCCTTTCAAAGCTTCAGTCACTGCCTGCGTCGTTGACACCCGTGCCTCCGGCATCTGTGCAACCTACATCTGACACTAAAAAATGAGGGACAACTAGAAATAACGTGCAGGCAGGGAAACAATGAGACTAGTTGTAGCGTCACAAGTTGTTCCGAGCGAACGTTTGTTTTAAGATAGGTTGCTGTATGTAACTTCAGGGGCTGACATCTAGCGGCCTACCCGGGAGACACACATGCGTTTGTCATTCTCTGCCGTGCCGTGGGAAAGCTGTTCAACTTCTCTTACTGAACGCGTACATTCACCACCTGTAAGAATCTAAATAAAGGATAGTAGTTTCCGTGTAATCGCTTTCAAAATGTGTATACTGCACTTTGTTATTAATAGAAAGGTGGTGTGAAAAACTCAGCTTCCTAGCGGGCATATTTTCGGAGACAGAGAAATTTACTTTAAAGTTACAAAAACTACACTTAAGAAAGGAAATTCACCACACAGCCCCATTCGAGGGTTGGATTCCCTCTCTTCTTCATCGAAGAGTATTACTGCCTGGGCTACTCTCAGGGTGCACCTTCGACGTGGAAGATTCCCGCCGTTTCCCTGCCGTGTCGTCTGCTTGCCGTCCATACTGCCTGCCGGTGCTCGCCGCCGCCGCCGCCGCCGCCGCCGCCGCCGCCGCTTGGTCGCCGCCTTCCGGTCCTCGCCGCCGCCGCCGTCGCCGCCTGCCGGGGCTCGCCGCCGCCGCCTGGTCGCCGCCTGCCGGTACTCGCCGCCGCCGCCGCCGCCGCCGCCGCCGCCGCCGCCTGCTGGTCGCCGTCTGCGCCGCCGTTTGGCCGCCTTCCGGTCCCCGCCGCCGCCGCCGTCGCCTGCCGGTGCTCGCCGCCGCCGCCGCCGCCGCCGCTTGGTCGCCGCCTTCCGGTCCTCGCCGCCGCCGCCTGGTCGCCGCCTGCCGGGGCTCGCCGCCGCCGCCTGGTCGCCGCCTGCCGGTACTCGCCGCCGCCGCCGCCGCCGCCGCCGCCGCCGCCTGCTGGTCGCCGTCTGCGCCGCCGTTTGGCCGCCTTCCGGTCCCCGCCGCCGCCGCCGTCGCCTGCCGGTGCTCGCCGCCGCCACCGCCGCCGCCGCCGCCTGCCGGTCGCCGCCGTCGCCGTCTGGTCGCCGCCGCCGCCGCCCTTCTCGCGCGCCGCCGCCATGTCCCAACCCACCACCACTACCACTATCATTTTCACGTCTCCCTCCGCTGCTCCAACCACCATCACATGGAGCTCATCCTCCACCCCACTTCCCGTCCTTCCTTCTCTCCCTGTCCACCCCACCCCTGCGCCACTTTCGGCTGTACCCACCCCCAACTCCTCTTCCCCTATCACTGTCGCCCCATCGACAGCTACAGACTTTCCGCCGCTCCCCGCACCGCCTCCGACAGGCTCCAAGCCAGCACGGATCTCTGCTCGACGTTCCACAGTCTCAGTGACACCCACGCCCCCACCGTCTGCGTCTTCCGCTGCTCAGGGTGGTCCTGCCCCCCGCCATCTCCCCCTGCAACCCGTCCCCCTGCCCCCTCCCCACCCAGTGGTGTCCACGAAACCTTCCAAGCGCCCGAATGCTGACCCTTCCCCCGAAGTCTCCTCCAAAAAAACCCCCAATCCCCGTGACCCACCCACTCCCATGGACGCGGCCCCGACCCCCGCCCCCGCCACGCCTGCCACCCACACCTTTGTCCTCTCCAATCCTGACCCTCAATTCCTTGATGCCCGCTCCCTCTTTCTCGCCATCCGGAAATACTGCCCCAATGCTCCCATCTCCCAACTGATTCCTCGCAAGGACTCGGTCCTCATAAAATCCCCCAATGCTTCCTTCCACACCGACCTCCTCTCCCGCATCCCTCGTATCCAATTTGGCCAACGTGCAACCCTCACCCCCTACCACACCCCGTCCTCTCCCCGTCAGCCTCAACCTCCCCGACGTCCGCCGACCTTCACCGCTGTGATCATGAAGCTTAGCCCCGTGATCACGGAGGCTGAGGTGTTGGCGGAACTCAACTCCCGGCCCGACATCGAAATCCGCTCGGCCCGTCGCATCTTCAATGATGCCGGGCCGACTTTTCTCATGCGGATATTCACTGAATCCTCCTCCTCCATTGACCGCCTCCTCACCGAGGGAGCCCTCATCTACAATCAGCGCCATAAGGTGGACCCCTCCCGTTCCCCAGTCCAATCCTACCGCTGCCAACGCTGTCTCACCTACAACGACCACGTTACCTCTGCCTGCAAGAACCCCCCTACTTGTCCCCACTGCAAAGCTTCCCACTTCCTCAAGCATTGCCCCAACCTCACCTCTCCCCCCTCCTGCAACACTTGTAATGAACCCCATCCTACCTACTCCTCGAAGTGTAAAGCGAAACCTCCACCAGTAACCCCTGAGCTCACCGTCCCTGTCCGTCCTGTTGATGACCCCATCCACCCCAACAACTCGCTCCGCCCTCCCCCTACTGCTGAGGACATCATCCGTTTCACCACCATTGTGCTCCAAAACATCCACCCCTTCCAGCGCTCCCACACTCTTTCCCAAATCGCCCTCGCTGCCCGATCCATCTTCCATCTTACCACCTATGCGACTTACTCCCACAACCAGGCCCACTTCACCTTCACCCCCCTCACCACCCTCGTCTAACTCTCCACTCCCATGGTACAACAACCGTACCGTATCCTGTACCACAACATTCGCTCCCTGCCCACCCGCAAACTCCTCTTCCTCCACACCCTACGTCAGCACCGCGTGGATGCCTTCGTCCTCAATGAAACCTTCCTTCAGCCCCGTATCTCCGTCTCCACTGCCCCTTACACCCTACATCGCACCGATAACCCGTACCCTCTGGCACGTGGCAGAGTTGCTATAGGCCACCTCAAGCACCTCCCAGTCCGGCCCCAACCTCTCCTTAACAATCCTGCCGAGCATCTCACCCTCAGCCTCTTCTTCCCCGCCCTTACCATCACCTGTGCCACCATTTATGTCCGCCCTCGCACCCCCATCCCGTACGATTTCCTGGCCCACATTGACCGCACCTTCTCCACCTACGTGATTGCCGCCGACCTCAATATCCACAGCCGTGATCCTGCCGACCTCCGGCGGTGGCATCAGTTTCTCACCACTCTCCAGGGAGACCTGGTTCCCCTGCCCCAGCACACCCGGCCCGAATCCAACACCACTCCTGATGTAGTCCTTGCCTCTCCCAACCTTCTTGGGCACATCACCGCGGATGTCCTTGACCTCATTGGCAGTGACCATGCTCCTGTCCTCCTCACTATCTCTAACGGTCGCCATCCCCGCCACACTCCTCGCCCTGACGTCCCTCCTAAACTTGTCCATGATTACTCCCGTGCCAACTGGGATGCCTACCGGGATTCCATTCACACCCAGGTTGACAGCCACGACCTTACCCTCCAGTCTCCTGATGACATCTCTCGCACTGCTGCCTTCCTGCACCAGACCTTGTCTGACGCCGTCGCCACCCATATCCCCACCAAAGCCATCCACCCTCACCGCCCTGCCCTGCCTCCACAGGCCGTCCTTCTCCTTCGGGAGTCCCACCGCCTCTACCGCTCTTTTCTCCGCACTCGTGACCGGGATACACTTACCCGCCACCGGCAATTACAACGACACATCCGCAACCTGCTTGTTGCGAAGAAACGCCGAGCCTGGCGCCAGACATGTACACACCTCAACACCACGCTCCCCATCAACTCTTCCAAGTATTGGTCTGCTTTCCACCGCCTTACTGGGAACCGCCCCACCCCCCAGTACCCTCTCCTCCTTAATGACCGTCCCTTTCCTGACAACCTCAGTAAGGCCAACCACTTTGCCTCCCACCTCTCTGATGTTTTTTCCATCCCAGATGATCCCCACTTTGATTATTCCCTCTTCCCTGATGTCGTGGACCGTACGGATACCTCTGTTCCTCCCCTTGCTCCTAGCTTCCAGTACTTGGGCCACACCCCACCATCTGCACTTAACACTCCCATCACTACACAGGACATCAGCCTCACACTCCGCACTAAACGCAACACTGCTCCCGGCCACGACTGCGTTACCTACCGCCACCTCAAACACTGCCCTCCCTCCTTCCTTTCCCTCCTTGCCGCCCTCTACAATGTCATCCTTGCCACTGGCTTCTATCCCGACCTGTGGAAAACCTCCCGTATCCTGATGTTCTCCAAACCCAATAAGCCTCCATCTGATGCCTCTTCCTATCGTCCTATCTGTCTCACGTCGGTGTTCAGCAAGCTCTTGGAATCCATCCTTTCCCGGCGCATCCATCTCCACCTCCACCAAAACCACCTCCTCCCAAACACCCAATGTGGCTTTCGACCTTCCTTCTCTGCTGATGACCAACTCCTCCGCCTCACTCATCTCCTCTCCCTCCAGCTTAACTCCCGTCGCTCCGCCATTTTTGTCTCACTTGACCTTGAAAAGGCCTACGACCGTGTCTGGCATCCCGGTCTCCTGTTTAAACTCCAAACCTACGCCCTTCCTATCAACTACATCCGTCTGGTGGCCTCCTTCCTCTCCCGCCGCCCCTCCTACGTTACCATCCATCATGCCAATTCCCGCACCTTCTACCCCTCTGCCGGTGTGCCCCAGGGCTCTGTCCTCTCCCCTCTCCTCTACCTCCTGTACACGGCCGATATGCCCCAACCCCCCCCTCCAGTGCACCTCTTGCAATATGCTGATGACACCGCATTCCTCGCCCTCGCTCCTACCCTCCAACGGTCCCAACGCCTTCTCCAGAATCACCTTGACCTTTTTTCTGCATGGTGTAACCAATGGCTCCTGAAACTAAATCCTTCCAAGACCCAGGCAATCATCGTAGGCCGTACCACTCGCTCCTTCCGGCTCCTGGATTTCTCCCTTACTGTCTGCGCACGTCCTGTCCGTCTCACCCCCACCCTCACCTACCTTGGCCTCACCATTGACCGTCACCTCACCTGGATCCCTCATCTCCGATCCATCCAATCCAAAGCCCACAACCGCCTCCGCCTCCTCAAACTCCTCTCTGGCCGGACATGGGGGTTGCACCCCTCCACCATCCTCCACACCTACAAATCCTTAATCCGTCCCATCCTCTGTTATGCCAGTCCTGCCTGGATATCTGCCCCCCCCAAATTCTATCAGTCCCTCCAGATCCTTGAGCGTCATGCACTCCGCCTCGCCTTCCGTATCCGCCTCCCGTCCCCCACGCGGATCCTCTATGATCTCATTCCTTTCCCCCATCTGCTCCTCTTCCTCGAACATATCCGCATCCTCTACACCTCCCGCTGTCTTGAACCCCCTCACCCCCTGGTTGCTCCTCTCCTCTCCCATCCTTGCCCCCTGCCACGTCTTCACCGTTGTGTCCCCCCTACCCTCCATCTCTACACCCTCCATCTCCTTTCCCAAGGTGGCTTCCGTCAGCTCCCCCTCCCGGATGATGCCCTCTCTCCCTCCATTTATCCTTCCTATCAACTCTGATCCTCCCTCCCCCTCCTTTACTCTGTCCTTTCCCTGGGCTCCCTCTTCCCCCCCCCCTTCCGTCCTGTTTCCTCCCCACTACGGCTCTCCCTACCTCCCTTCTCCCCCCCAGTCCTTTTGTATTCCCCTCCTCTACCTACCCCCCTCCCTGTCGCGTCTGCCCCCTACCCCTCTTATGGGTCCTCATCCTCCATCAGCTCCTTTCCCGGTTCCCCCCCCCCCTTCGCTTTTACTCTCCTTTCCCCCCTTTTGTTTTCCCATCTCCTGTCCAGTTTCCCCCCACCTGCTCTCGACTGTGGTGTCACCTTTGCCGACTTTTTCGTGCTGTGTTCTAGTGCCTATTCAGTGTTGTGTTGCGAACAGAAACCATGCTGTCGCTGGGTGTGAATTTTATATACTTTGTGAACAGAATCCAGACTGTCGCCGTGTTTTTTTAACTGTCTATTGTTTTCCCTGTCTGCTCCGTATGTATTTTTATTCGCTTCATCATCCCTCTGTTGCTTGTTTTAATTTCCCCATTTTCTTTTCACCTTGTTACTCACTAAGTCCCCGATTTTATCGCCTGTTTTTTATTGTTATTTATTCTCCTGCTCTTTGTCAGAAAATCTGTAGGCTGCAGAGCGGCGTCCTAAGCTGCTGCCAGCCCGCCCCCCTTTGGGGGGAATTGAAATTCAATAAAGAAAAAAAAAAACACAGCTCCAGCGGTAATCCGGAAGGATACCGCCCTTCGATTGACCTTTTGGTTCTACTCGAAGCGTTAGGTATATTGCAGGTGCCAGCCAGCAGCCAGCAGCAGTACCAGCCAGCAGCAGTTCCTGTCAGCAGCCAGCATTGGTTCCTGCCAGCAGCCAGAATCCAGCAGCGGTTCCTGCCAGCATCCAGCAGCGGTTCCTGCCAGCATCCAGCAGCGGTTCCTGCCAGCATCCAGCAGCCAGCAGCCAGTGCGGTTCCTGCCAGCAGCCAGCGTCCAGCAGCGGTCCCAGCCAGCAGCGGTCCCAGCAGCACCAGCAGCAGCAGCGGCAGCGTCCCCACCGGCCAGCCAGCCAGGTCGCCTCCCCCGCCAGCAGCAGCAGAGTGGGGCTTCGGCCCCAGTCTCCTTCATTGTTTCTCCGTCCCTTTTACTCTGTGTTTCTTGTCGCCTTGTCCGTCCCTCATTTGCTTCTTTGTCCTGTCCTGTGCTTTTCCCCTTCTCGTAATGTCGACCCCCACCACCACCACTACAGCCACCACCACTGCCATCACATACACCTCCCCCTCCGCCGCTGCCACCACTATCACGTGGTGTGCCGCATCACTCCCCCCTCAGTCCATCCCCCCGCTCCTCACTCTCCCATCTCCCTCACTATTTGTCGCCCCATCCCCAGCTCCTCCCTCCCGCACCTCCTCTGATCTCTTCCCTCCTTCCCTCCACTCCCTCCCTCTGCTCCTTCCGTTTCTGTGGCCCCTGCTAGGGTGGTCGCCCGGAGGACTACGGCCCACGCTCAACTCTCCCCTTCACCTTCAACATCATCGTCTTCACCGTCGCCTTCGCCATCGCCCTCACCATCTCCGGCGCCGACTCCAGCACTAGGACCTGCTACTCCCCGCCACATTCCAGTCACTCCCATCCCCCACACCTCCTCCACCGCCGTCAAGCGCCCCAGTGGCACCCCTGCCTCCTCTACTCCCAAAAAGGCTCCGCCTCGTCCCCCTTCCCCAGCTGATGATGCCATGGATGTCTCCCCGCCCGTCCCTGCCCCCTCCTCCTCCTCCTCCACCCCCTCCTCCTACCGCTACCTCCTCTCCCGTCCTGATCCCTCCCTTCTTGAGGCCCGGAACCTCACCCTCTTCCTTCGCCAGAATTTTCCTGGTGCCCCCATCTCCCTCCTCACTCCTCGCTGTGATTCGGTGCTAATCTCCTCCCCCAGCCCTACCCTCCACACAGATCTCCTTTAACGCATCCCAGTCACCCGCTTTGGCCCTCATGCCTCCCTCACCCCTGCTCCTTCCCCGCCTTCCTCCCGCTAATCCCAACCCCCGAGTTGCCTGCCGACCCTCACCACCATGACCACTCGGCTTAGTCCGGCGATCACAGAGGAGGAGGTGTTGGCGGAGCTCAAGGCGCAGCCCCATCTGGAGGTGTGTGCGGTTCGCCGCATCCACAACTCAGCTGGCCCTACCCCCCTTATGCGGGTCTTTTTCGAACACGCGCCCTCCATCGACCGTCTCCTGAAGGAGGGTGCCCTTCTTTTTCACCAATGCTACCCAGTTGACCCTTCCCGTTCCCCTCCCCAATCCCTCCACTGCCACAGGTGCTTGCGGTATAATGCACACACGTCATTTGAGTGCCGCGAGGCCCCCACCTGCCCATCACCTACCGTCACCTTCGTGAAGCTCCTGTCTCTTTCCTCTCCACCCTCGCCAGGCTCTACAATGTAGTCCTGTCCACCGGTTACTACCCCAACCTGTGGGAAACCTCCCATATCCTGATGTTCCTTAAACCTGGTAAACCGCCGTCCGCCGTCTCCTCCTACCGACCCATCAGCCTTACCTCGGTTTTCAGCAAGGTCCTGGAATCTATCCTCACCCGACGCATCCACCAGCATCTCCGCCAGCACTGCCTCCTTCCCGTTACCCAGTGTGGCTTTCGGCCGTCCTTCTCTTCCGACGACCTTCTCCTTCACCTCACACATCTCCTTTCCGAACAGCTTAATTCCCATTGCTCTGCAATCTTCCTCTCCCTGGACCTCGAACTTGCTTATGACTGCGTATGGCATTCTGGTCTCCTCTTCAAGCTCCAAACCTTCTCCCTTTCCATTAACTACGTCCGTCTGATCGGCTCCTTTCTCTCCCACTATCCTTCCTACATCACCATCCGTAACACAGATTCCTACACCATTTTTCCCTCCGCCAGTGTGCCCCAAGGCTCCGTCCTCTCCCCCCTTCTGTACCTTTTGTATATGGCGGACATCCCACCGCCATCACCCCCCGTCCACCTTATCCAGTTTGCCGATGACACCACCATCCTTGCCCTTGCCCCCACCCTGCAGTGCTCCCAACACCTTCTCCAATCCCATCTTGACCAATTCACCGCTTGGTGCACCAGTGGTTGCTCAAGGTCAATCCCTCCAAAACCCAGGCGATCATTGTAGGCAAAACCACCCCTTCCTTCCGCCTCCTTGATTTCTATCTCACCATCTATGGCCATCCTCTCGCCCTCACCCCGACCCTCAAGTACCTTGGCGTCACCCTCGACCGTCGCCTCTCCTGGACCCCCCATCTCCGGACAATCCAAGCCTTGGCACGCTCCCGACTCCGTCTCTTCAAGCTCCTTTCCGGCCGTACGTGGGGTCTGGACCCCTCCACCATCCTCCACACCTATAAATCCCTCATCCGCCCTATCCTTTGTTATGCCCATCCGGCCTGGATCTCCGCCCCCCCCCTACCTTTTATAAATAGCGTCAAATCCTTGAACGCTAAGCTCTCCACCTCGCCTATCGCATCCGTCTCCCCTCCCCCACGCGGATCCTGTACGATCTCATTCCGTTCCCCCACCTCCTCCTTTTCCTTGAAAGGATACGGATCCTCTACACCTCCTGCAAACTCGATCCTCCTCACCCGCTTGTCTCGCCCACCCTCTCCCACCCCCACCCGCTGCCGCGCCTGTATTCCCATGTCCCACCCGGTCTCCATCTCTTCACCCTCCTTACCCTCTCCCAAGGTGGCTTCCATCAGCTCCTCCTCCCTGATGATGTCCTCCTCCCCTCCATCTACCCCTCCTATCAACTTTGATCCTCCCCCCCCCCCACTTCCTGTGTCCTTGCCTTTAGGCACCCTCCCTCCCTTCTCTTTCCTTTTCCCCCATCCCCCTTCCACCGCCCCTCTTCGCCCAGGCTTCCCCTCCCCCTTCCTCCCTTCCCCCCCTATTCTCTGCCCATGGCATCTGCTCTCCCCTCTCCCTCTCCCACCCCCCCCCTCCTCCTCTCTTGGCAGGTCCCCGGACTCGTACACGGTTGGTGGACATTCGCGCGCCGGAGGTCAACGCCTTGTGTTCTGTGTGTGCCGTCGTTTTGTGCTTAAGTGGTTCAGTGTTATTCGTTCTGTGCACCTACGTTCATGTGTGACAATTTTCGTCCACGTGTCTGAACAAATTTTATCTTGGACTCTACGGCCGTGAACGGCTCCATGTATTTTAAAAAGTGTTTGTCTCCGTTTATACGTCCACCATATTTTTATCTCACATTGTCTTCATTTGTATCATTTGTGTTTCTCTGAGGCCAAAGAGCGGCGTAGTCTGCTGCTGCTGGCCTGCCTGTCACCAGGTTTAAATATAACAATAAAGAAAAAAAAAAAAAAAAAGAAATTCACCTGGGAGCATTTATGACTTGTTTTTGGTTGTCAATTGAAATACTCACCTGAAGTATCGGGGTATATAATTATTTAATTGAAATTTAATTTAAAAAATTTCAAATACCTTACAATTTTCGTAGTATGAAATAACTTCAGAAAGTACTAATAAAATCAGTACTTATTTTATTATGTGAGCTTGTGAGTAAATGAGTGTGTGTATGTGGGACATTCGTCAAATTTCAATATTGTATTATATACCGTCTTAAGTAACCTGCAAGAGTTACACAAGCCTGCCGTGGGAAAATAATCCTAGGGGATTTACCTGCTTTGCTGATGACGTGTGTCTTGGTGTGATTGCTATTCTAACAGAGCAACCAGAAAGTCAGCTGGAGTAAATAAAATCTGTATCTAAAGAATATTTCCAGAATTATTGTCTTTTCATTTTCGTTTATTACACATTTCTATAATACTTATATGACAGATTGACGCAAATGCGTCTATGTGTAAGGATTGGTGCAGACCAGTTTTGGCGCGAGTATGATCACGAGCGAGTATTCTGATTGGCAGTCAGTATGTTCAGCCAATCAGAATTGAGACGGTTCCCTCTCGTTACCTGATAAATTCACTGGGAGTGAGGCTGGAAGAAGGAAGTCGCTCGCTAGCTTTGAACGCGGACGGTCATGTTACTTGGGCCAGTAAAAATAATGTGTAAGACGAAGAATTACTTAGTGTTTCATTTATTGGTGAGCTAAGTCGATAGCAGTTGCTGTTGACTGCTTGGCGAAATTTCGGAGACTATGACTAAATCTGTTGGACAGATATTCGCATGTGAAATATTGGCCTTCATAGAATCGGCGTGGCATGTTTCAGTATTCAACTACTGAGCATTTTTGGTGAGCAGATTCTTTTTTAGAAATCCACAAGAAGGACTGAATGTAGTAACTCATATTAGTCGTGAAATTAATGACTGTGAAAACGTTGTTTAATTTGGGTCGGTTTGGACAGATTTCTGGCTGCTGTGCGTGTGAAATGTGTGTATGAATCGTGAACTGGAAGGAAATAGCCAATAGTTTAAATGTGGACTGAACAGTACCTTTCCTTTGGTTATCAAGGACAAAATAAACATTATTGTGTGGAAATTTCGGGCATTATTTTCTAGAAGGCAATCCATTTTCTTACTGCCCGATAAAATTGGATGACAGTATTTCTACAGAACTTTCTTTCATAACTAGAGTTGCGCAGCCTCGGTAATTGTAGGTATTAGGTGGTGTTTTTTATCAACGCTGCTTTTACATCATCTTGTAAGTATCTATGTTGCCTAGTGAAGGGACATTGAGCAGACGCCGTTCTGAGGTAGGTGAATTTTTATTTGCAGCCTACACAGTGACAACGACGTAAAGACAAGAAAAATTAAACCCCGACCCGCCGAATAGTCTTTACGTCTTTTGATGGCCCAGATTGGTTCAGAGCACTGATGTGATTCATGGCCAAACCTTCAGCAGTGGTCACATGTAACTGCCTTCATACACAGCAACTCACGCCCAGCTAAATTACAGTACTGGCCTCTCACTGAGCGCGAATACAATGCCCTACAATTAACGCAGACTTAAAAACGATACACAGCTTCTTTCGGCTTCACAAGTGTTACCTTTAAATTTCGATGTACACTACAGGCCATTAAAATTGCTACACCAAGAAAAAGTGCAGATGACAAACGGGTATTCATTGGACAAATATATTATACTAGAACTGACATGTGATTACATTTTCACGCAATTTGGGTGCATAGATCCTGAGAAATCAGTACCTAGAACAACCACCTCTGGCCGTGATAACGGCCTTGATACGCCTGGGCATTGAGTCAAACAGAGCTTGGATGGCGTGTACAGGTACAGCTGCCAATGCAGCTTCAACACGATATCACAGTTCATCAAGAGTAGTTACTGGCGTATTGTGACGAGCCAGTCGCTCGGCCACCATTGAACAGACGTTTTCAGTTCGTGAGAGATCCGGAGAATGTGCTGGCCAGGGCAGCAGTCGAACATTTTCTGTATCCAGAAAGGCCCGTACAGGACCTGCAACATGCGGTCGTGCAGTGTCCTGCTGAAATGTAGGGTTTCGCAGGGATCGAATGAAGGGTAGAGCCACGGGTCGTAACACATCTGAAAAGTAACGTCCACTGTTCAAAGTACCGTCAATGCGAACAAGAGGTGACCGAGACGTGTAACCAATGGCACCCCATACCATCAGGCCGGGTGTTACGCCACTATGGCGATGACGAATACACGCTTCCGATGTGCGTTCACCGCGATGTCGCCAAACACGGATGCGACCATCATGATGCTGTAAACAGAACCTGGATTCATCCGAAAAAATGACGTTTTGCCATTCGTACACCCAGGTTCGTCGTTCAGTACACCATCGCAAGCGCTCCTGTCTGTGATGCAGCGTCGAGGGTAATCGCAGCCATGATCTCCGAGCTGATAGTCCATGCTGCTGAAAACGTCGTCGAACTGTTCGTGCAGATGGTTGTTGTCTTGCAAACGTCCCCATCTGTTGACTCAGGGATCGAGACGTGGCTGCACAATCCGTTACAGCCATGCGGATAAGATGCCTGTCATCTCGACTGCAAGTGATACGAGGCCGTCGGGATCCAGCACGGCGTTCCGTATTACCCTCCTGAACCCACCGATTCCATATTCTGTTAACAGTCATTGGATCTCGACCAACGAGAGCAGCAGTGTCGCGATACGATAAACCGCAATCGCGATAGGCTACAATCCGACGTTTATTAAAGTCGGAAACGCGATGGTACGCATTTCTCCTCCTTACATGAGGCATCACAACAACGTTTCGCCAGGCAACGCCGGTCAACTGCTGTTTGTGTATGAGAAATCGGTTGGAAACTTTTCTAGTGTCAGCACGTTGTAGGTGTCGCCACTGGCGCCAAACTTGTGTGAATGCTCTGAAAAGCTAATCTTTTGCATATCACAGCATATTCTTCCTGTTGGTTAAATTTCGCGTCTGTAGCACGTCATCTTCGTGGTGTAGCAATTTTAATGGCCAGTAGTGTAAGTGCTGCTTACTGTTCATGGATGGAACGACGAAACCAAAAAGTCCAAAGCAAGAGTCACTCACCAACTTGTGCTGCTGGACTGCAAGCTGAGGCTTAGGTGGCGATGCTGGACCCACCTACCCTTGTGACACGAGATTTAATGACTGCTTGTTGGACTCTACGTTGGGTGGTGGTAGAGGGCAGGTCGAGGTCAGGATGGTGTCGACCACCACCCCAGGATGCAGGGAATAGCAGCTTGGCAAACGGGGGCCTATCTAACGCCCACTGTGTGTTGGTAAAACGGTATTAAAGAACCAAACATTTATTGTCTAAGAATGCCCAGATGTGATGGCACCCCAGGCTGCCCACGGCAGCAAGGCGCGCGCAGTGCACGGCCTGCCTGGATTGCGCTGACAGGAGCCCATATGGACGCTGTTGTGCAGACTGAGGCGCCGCAATGCTGCTGAGCTAGCGAGTGTGAGAAAACAGTTTCGAGTCACGTACCTGAAGACAAGAAACTTGTTCAGCTGGTGGTCCCAAAGAGCTCGCCCGGCACAGATACAGAACTTGAGAGAAGATTTTCAGATCTAGCAAAACAAAGCACGTGAGAATCAAAGTAAGTATTCGTTCTGGGGTGGTCGATTTTCTAAATGTTGTCGACTATATAATGAGACAGGAAACAATTATGAACAGTAATTCATCAAATCTGAAAAAAATAGAAAACACGAATAATGAAACGTGTGAACGAATACACCGTTAAGAAAATAAAAAATTAGTATGTCTTCACCCAACTTCGTCTTTCTTTCGTGTAGGTTCACGATAAAGTTAACCAAACGCACCGCACTTTTAGTGGGTCCCGCCTCATACCTCATAGGCGGTGCGTCATTGGCTACCGCACGCGTCTGCCGCTTCCAGGTGGGAATGCCAGGCCGGCCGTGCGGTCCTGTGCGCTGCCGTCTGGAGCCGGGCGGCCGCTGCGGTCGCAGGTTCGAGTCCTGCCTCGGGCATGGATGTGTGTGATGTCCTTAGGTTAGTTGGGTTTAATTAGTTCTAAGTTCTGGGCGACTGATGACCTCAGAGGTTGAGTCGCATAGTGCTCAGAGCCATTTTTGTGAATGCCAATTGAGGCGTTGAGATCAAAAAGGGGATATGTCACTCAATTGATGTTCTGAGATATATTGAAAAAACTGTATAATTCTTAATAGCGTTATTCCCAAACATTATAGTAAGTCCCACAAATTCATGAGGAAGAACGCAAAGTTATACCAACAATCTGTGATCATAGGATGAAGGCAACTAATAGAAGATGGTAATAGAAAATGACTGACATATCCCCTTTTTGATTTAAACAACAGTCATTGTACTGAGATATTGACTTAAGCGACACAGTCTCTCTACTCGGCGTTTTGATATGCCATGGAGTGCAATAATTAAGCTTTCTTGAAAACCATAGTTTCCTTGAAGCCAACTTTAACCTGCAGATACAAGTGAATTAGTATCATAAAACAAAAATCTACCTAATCGTAATACTGTAACCCTATTAAGTATATGCCTTAACTATTTGCCTTAAAGATTTTACAAAACGTGGATCAAAGACGTACATAACTCGGAAAGAAAACGGTTAATAAAACAATATTGCAGTTGTCATGCCAGTTATCTTATAATAATAATTTGCTGTCCTTCCACGATTGGTAATGGAATTTGGGCGTGGTCTCCTTGCTTTTGGAAAGAAGGAAAGATTGTGAGCACTCAAGTACGTAGCCATCCTGTCCATCTTTGTTGGGCATATTGTTGAATTCTGTCAACAACCGTTCTTTGTCAGCAAATGAGAACTTCTCAAAACATTTACGCCTGCATCTGTAAACAGATATTAGCGTATTATTAACCTATATATTCGGCGAATAGCATATTTTTACCGATTTCCTGTATTACAACTAAAACATAAATTTAAACTTTGCGTCCATGAAAGGAACTTATATTCACATTTAAATACAATGTTTCTACTGAACTTGCCTCTGCTACAGAATATTACATTATGTACAGAGAATTCAAACAGTGAACATTGTATGATTATTTACCTGCAATCTGAAGCTGTTTCCCTCCTAGGAACAATGTTTCTTTTCCAGTTGGCATTTTCCAACCCCTTGACCTTCTTCCACAATTCGGGGCGTCTTTTCTTCATTCTAAATTCACGTAAATCGTCTTCGGACTCGTCTGACGGTTCCGTCACCGAAGCCATTTGGAAGTCTCACAGCTGATTACTGCAAACCACTACAGTGCTGCCTTGACGCCTCACGTTCTTTCGTGCAGTATAGGGACTTGTCTCTGTGACAAGTCCTCGTTCTGCACGAAAAGTAATTTCAAAACTGATTTTGAAAGGGAAAAATCACTGAACAAGTCCCGTTTTAGAACCAAAAGATGCGGAATCGTGTGAAAATACCAACGATAGTAATAACTCATATACCCCAAAAATGATGACAAGTCCCGTTTCTGCTCTCAACGCCTCAATTCCGTGAGCAGCCGTGTTACCGCAGGGAACGCTTGCCGTTGGCGTTGCCGCGTGCTGCGTTGGAATGGGATTCGACCCTAATGGTCACAGCAAAGCGATGCTAAAGGCCCTCGAAAACGATCAAACATTTTCTCAAACTTAACTATGACTGCCAAGTAATTTCGGAAATTTGTGGTAAGGTCTTATGGGTCCAAACTGCTGAGGTCATCGGTCCCTAAGCTTACGCACTACTTAATCTAACTTAAACTAACTTACGCTAAGGACGACAGACACACCCATGCACGAGGGAGGACTCGAACCTTCGACAGGGGGAGCCGCGCTGACCGTGACAAGGCGCCCCAGACCATGCGGCTACCCCGCGCGGCGCCTGCGAAACATTTGAGCGTGTACGGTACTATTTGACATGTTTGTCAAGCATAGATCCTGTTTGACGAGTTTGTGAGAAATTTTGACTGGCGGAAAGTTTGACAAGATGGCGAAAGTTGTCTGTGTCGGTGTTTCGAAGCATATATTTAGCGAAAAATTGTTTTATTACAATTTATCTCACTGTAACTGTATTTCTACAACTATGGAAATTATGATCAAACAAGAAAACATAAACAAAATAGAACTGACAATTGCCAAAATGGTAAAGGTGTCGCGTCTTTTCCAGCCATATATTAGCATGAACGGTCTCTTAAACTGAGATACAGCCGGGAAAGCGGTGTGCTGACTACATGCCCCATTCATATCTGTACCCAGTGACGGCTGTGGGCCGAGGATGACGCGGCGACCGGTCGCTTTCATGGGGCTTTCTTGGCCTGTTCGGGCGGAGTTTAGTTTTTCTTTTTTCTTTTTGTATTAGGGTTGGGTTGGGTCGTTCGGGGGGAAGAGACCAAACAGCGAGGTCAACGGTCTCATCGGAGCAGGGAAGGATGGGGAAGGAAGTCGGCCATGTCCTTTCAAAGGAACGATCGCGGCATTTGCCTGGAGCGATTTAGGGAAGTCACGGAAAACCTAAATCAGGATGGCCGGACGCGGGATTGAAACGTCGTCCTCCCGAATGCGAGTCCAGTGTGCTAACCACTGTGCCACCTCGCTCGGTTTATATTAGGATGAAGAGGTTATGAACAAAATCAATATTTTATGCATACGGTAACATACAGGCGGAAGTGGAATGAAATAAAAGAAATCGAAGTTCTCCGGTTCTTCCACAGACGATGTGAGCTGTATGTTCCCAAGTTGTGGTATTTTAATGAACTGTTATTAGAAGACCAAGTAGGAGAGAATACATTTTCACGTACTTGTGTCTTCTTTTTCAATGTGAGGGCAAAGCAACGCTAAACAAGCTATTAAAAGTAACACCGTCCATCAGCAGAAAGTTGATGTAATCATCAGGTTCTTAGCGTAACATTTCCTTTAACAGGTTTTCAGCTGTATATTTCTCTATCATTATAAACCATTCCCTGGACCAGCGAGTTGTTTGCTTCTTCTTTAAACACAGTACCAGAGTCAATGTTGTTGTTGTGGCTGTCAGTCCGAAAACTGGATTGATGCAGTTCTCCATGCTACTAGAAATGCCTTATCTGCATTTGTAGCGATTCCCATTAGCGCCAAAATACAGCACACACGAAAAACGTCTGCTTCAAAAGTAAGGTTAAATTTATAAGTTTTCTTGGTACGTGTAAAGGTTTGTTTTAACGCATCAGTGGACAGATAAGAGCGAAGTTGACAGACACATTTGCTCTTTTAGGAGGTGCTTAGCAAGTTATTAAAAGTTCCATTGTCCATTCGAAGAATGTCGATGTAATCTGAGAGTAATATTTCCTTAGGCAGATTTTCGTGAGTAAATATCTCATTTAAGCCATTCGCTGGACCATAGTCTTGTTTTCTTCCCCTTCTTCAAACACAGTGCCAAAGTCAATTCCAAACTACTTTGTCTGCATTTGTGGCCGTTCTCACTACTGTCAAATACTCACGAACAGCGTCTGCTTCAAAGTGGAGTTAAAGTGACAAACATATTTGTACGTGAACGAGCTTGTCTGGCAAGTCCGTGGCTAACTAAGAGCGATTTTGTCAAACACGATGGATCGTTTACGGGGCCCTTAACGGCAGTCTGCAGCGCGCTCCTTCTGCCAGTTGGGGCGCTGTTTCAAAAGTGCGGTTTCTTTTAGAACACACCTCGTATACGGTCCAAGTTTCATCGATCTATGTTACTTGACAATGACACATCATCAGAAAATTACTTTCCTCTTACGTTTTTCACACCAGTGTAGTCATTCTTCCCGCGCTCTATACGCAAACCAACGGGGGTGTAGAGCGAATATACGATACATCGGGAAGTGCCATCTGCCACACACTGCACCTTAGTTTGGAGCGTAGATGATTAAAGTGGACATGATTACTTAATCTTCTCCGGTATTACCGCTTTATAAATCGCAAGATAAGGACGACAGAATGAGAGGATAATTGATAGCAAGCGCTATCTCGGAGCTAACTGTAAGTCAAACTTATCGCACTTCAGGCAGTGCCAGGGAATCCATTGTCACAAGAAATGCGTTGTACCCAGCAAGTGTTCAGCTGAAAATAAAATAAAAAGTGACGAATGAGAACAAGACCGAATCTGATTAGTATACACGCTAATGTAAAAACGACTAATTATTATCATGTGTACTCTTGTCATGTCAAAGATTTGCAAACATTTGCTTTCCTGACGGCACAAAAGAAATTGGGTATTTTATGCTGTAGATCTGTAAAACGCCGGTAAATTATAAAAATAAGTGAAAGACATATTTCACATAAAAAACTAATTAATGTACTGTTTAAATCTTGTAGATATCTTTGTTTTGTTCTAAATACAATGGTCTCTTAGCTTGAGGAAAAGTTCTAAAAATAGCAATAAACCGAAAAAACGTCAAGTTATTAAAATGAAAACTAAGTATGCTATTACCATAGTAACGCGATAAACAACGCTCACTTTTTTTATCTGTGCCCGACAACTGCGCATTTCACAGTAGGACGGCGGTTGGTGCGGTCACAATGAGATAAGAGAATTAAGATAGCCAGCTTGGTCAAATGATGCCGAGGCATAATTTTCTGGCTATGTACAGTGAAGTATCAGAGGCACTATCCGGCATTGGACACCATTTTGGAATTCAACCCATCGTTAAGGCTTAAGGGATAATGCAGATAAATACACTATAGCATGTCTATATCGCATAAGTCTACCTCTGTTCCTTATGCAAGCAGTTATTCTACTTGGCATTGATTGATAGAATCATTGCACGTGATCTTGAGGGATATCACGCTTTATTATGTCTAACTGGCGCATTACATTGTCAAAATCTGGAGCTGGCTGGTGAGCCATGCCTTTAACCTCCAAACGTTCTCATCTGGAGAGAGATCCGCTCGTCATGCGTGTGGGCGGGCGTTATCTTGCTGAAATGTAAACCCAGGACGGTTTGCCATGAAGGGCAACGAAAAGGCGTGCAGAATATCGTCGGTGCATCCTTGTACTGTAAGGATGCTGGAGATGACAAACGAGGGATCCTGCTATGAAATGAAAAGGCATCCCAGACAGTAGTAGTGGGATGAAGACAGCATCAGGACAATTTGTTAGTGTGGGTTGCCTACATCAGGGGCAAGTACATTCAGCAGCAAACCTATTGTTCTCTTTTGATTGACAGGTCGTTAATCTATTATTCAGTTAAGTGATTTTCCATGTCACATCCCTGCCCCCTACCCCTCCTCCTATCCTCCTCCTCAACCCCTCTGGGAAATCTCCTTGCCAATGCCAGCACACTTTTTGTTATGTATGAGGCGGAACTATAAGCCTCATGGAAAAAGGGTGACCTAGCTGAGTCACGCGATTTTACTCTTAGTCTGATCACGAGGTGTGGCCATTAATTGCAAGCATTGATCACGTAGGCTGACGTGAGGATCAATGAACTATACTTGACGGTATGTATCTGCAACATCTTACGTGATTAGAAAGTTAGTAGACAGGAATACAATTAAATAGTTAGCTTTAATTCAGCATCAGCGGTGGATGTCGATCTTGACTTTGAACAATAATATTTACAAGTGCAGTTATAGAATGAACTCCGAATAGTTCTTTATAATTCTGATTGCACCACACATATAGATCAATTGTCAATGCATAAACTGTATGTGGCGCTTGGCTAGGTCGTAGCTGCTGACTTAGCTGAAGGCAATGCTAACTAGTGTCTTTGCAAATGAGATCTCTGAAGTTATAACAAGTGATCCATTCCTATTAAAGTCGGCTGTAGAACTGGCCAGTGCGCTAGCTTGTCTCGTAAGACCAGCCGAGTGGCGGTGCTCGGTCTGCTAGCGTCGACTGTGGCGACTCGCGGGTCTGATGTGTACTGACGGACTGCGGCCAATTTGAAGCCTACAACCTAGCAAGTGTGGTGCCTTGCGGTAACACCACACTTTTCACATCAATTTCATTGACTAATTATTAAAATCGATCAATTAACTAACCCTCCAGCTCTACTCCTCCCCTCCCCCACCTGGAAATTGGTGGGAAAAAGACTCAGTCGATTGATGATTTTGCAGGAAACCGATATCAGTGTATGGAATATCGTTTATTTATACAGTTTATGGAAAACAAGGCAGTCTTTGGAATATAGTTTCATGACTTATCTAAAGAATTGGTCAGTAAACTGACTGCAGTGAATGGAATACTGTTTATTTAAACAATTTACAGGATACAAGGTTGTGTACAGAATATAGTTTATTTAAAGAATTCGGTTCCAGGCGCGCAGTCCGGAACCGCGCGACTGCTACAGTCGCAGGTTCGAATCTTGCCTCGGGCATGGATGTGTGTGATGTCCTTAGGTTAGTTAGGTTTAACTAGTTCTAAGTTCTAGGGGACTGATGACCACAGCTGTTAAGTCCCATAGTGCTCAGAGCCATTTGAACCATTTGAATTTAAACAATTTGTCTGGTTTTCGATCACCGTGTATGGAACTCTTAAACAATTGTGGCCCTTATTTCATCCCAATTGCATAAGAAAACACGTATTACACTATCACAGACCATTTAAACACATCTGAAAACTTTCATATTTCACCCCGTGCGCTGGAGTTGTGCCCACTGGAAGAAGCCATGTGCCGCGCTCACAGCGCTGGCTGCCCCGACCGCGCGCCCCATTGCCTGCGACGGCTATCCGCTGCCTCACCATGCAGGCCTGTGCAAATAGCAGTGAGCTTGGGCTTATGCGCTGGGGAAATTGGAACCACCAGTGTCCAGGCCGCCGTTGCAAGTAGCAGCGAGCTAATCCCTAGGAACAAAATATTCAGGTGACAGCAACCATTCGATATTTGATACCTGAGAAATTCCTGTCGCCATCGCCGTCGCCACCATCTCAAGTGGTCTGTATGCATGAACCAACCTGTCGGATACCGGCGCGTGCCAGAGGCGCCTTCCAAAAAATGGTTCAAATGGCTCTGAGCACTATGGGACTCAACTGCTGAGGTCATAATGAGAGGCACCCACACGCCTTGCTCATACTGTTGCATCAAGCAGTCAGGCCTGCAAGATGAGTGGTCTGCCAAGCGAGTGGATTCATTCTTATTTATCGAGTAACATGAACTCTCGTACTCACAGTTAAGTTACAAATTATCCTCCTGTATGAATAATACGCAACGGAAACGCACATCTGACTATCAGTAGTTTACAGAACTCTGACTGTTCACTACGCACTGGCAATACCACATTTTCTTTCTTTTTTTTATTTAACGGCTTTTATCAACACGTGGCCATCGCACTGAATATGAGTGGCGCACACATTATAAATTCTGGATATCATGACAACATACAATTCGAAGGAAAAGGCCACCAATCTTTTTCTTTTCACTGTCTTATTTATTCCAATAAATTCTATAACCTAAACACACAAATTCTATAACCTACAACAATAACACGTGAGAAATTCCGCCCAGTGGGCGTGGCTTTACATTGGTGAATCTCTATTATGGTCTCGTAATTATTTAACGCTACAGTGCACTTTCTGGATAGGATGGTGGATCTTTTGCTATATCTCACACTTCGACTCTCACAACCATCATCACGAAACTTTCCTCCAGACCGAGCGGTACAAAAGAAACATGCATACCCACTACCTCTGAAACTACCTTGCTACTCTCCCATGCAAACCACACATACTTAAATTACATTACATACACCACACTGCAACATGAAATACAAGACAGGGAATAGTCACAACATTATCACTTTCAGCTTTCCCACTTCAATTAATATTTATCCCAGTTTCACACGACTCTGCCCCACTTCGTAATTCTACTTTCCTACTATGAACTCTGGAGATATATGCACGTCTTCCTGTGCAATGCAAGCCAAGTGGCGTTGCTGGATAGACGGCTGACTCACCTTGTTTCTCTCTCAGAGTGTTATAGTTTGAATCAAGCGTCACACGGAAACATATCTCGCAAAGTAATATTAAGAACATATTCATCACACACACGAGTCCTCAACTGATACCATGGACGAGTACTTCTCTTTATCCTTTGTCTCATACACAGATTGAGACTCACACAGTACTCACCACGTGGAAGTACTCGCCTCTAATTTCAAGTCCTGCACACGCTATTTCTTAAATATTTCAACTTATAGTACACACGCTAGTAATTCAGCTTAACTTAAGCACACGGAAGTATTTCAACTTATTGCTGCACGTGGTTTCATTGTGACCATTGGTCACTTCCGAAGATTACTACGATCCCATTAATATTACCTGCCTGACATTTAATTCTCCCCACAAAAGTTCCTGAAATGGAGAAATTATTATTTCAAACTACTCTTAAATATTCCACATGCATACCATGTCTCCACTCTTTTGTCTTTACGGAGCACAACTAAGACAAGTCTTAACAGCACAAGATCCAGCGGCAGAGTGCCGAAACATGGCCATTCTTCAAGTCCTCTCGCACCTCTGCTGAAGTGGGGGAGCACCTTGCCACCGAATTGGTCAGCCACATTTCAGGCGCTCAAAGCTCAGGTAAATTTCAGGTTCGTTTGAACAGTTACCAGAATGCGCCAGACAACAGGCTGTATTCACTATCTGCGGTTAGCAGGTGGCCATACATTCATTCATTTCACAGATCTCACCAAACTGGATGTAGGGATTTATTTTGTGGGAGTGCACATGTGACCAATGAAATAAATAAATTGTCATTCTTTCCCACACTGGTATCCGGCTTCGCTGTGTTAATTGAAATTGATTTATTATTAGAAAAAATATGTTGTTCAGACAAGAATAATGAAGGATGTTGTACCTATTTTCAATGTCAGGCGGTACTGTACCCTTTCAATAAGTCCCCTAGAACTTAGAACTACTTAAACCTAACTAACCTAAGGACATCACACACATCCATGCCCGAGGCAGGATTCGAACCTGCGACCGTAGCGGTCACGCGGTTCGAGACTGTAGCGCCTAGAACCGCACGGCCACTCCAGCCGGCCGGCGCCTTCCAGTCCAAAGAAAATACCTGATGGGGAATCGATTCAGAAATACTACTGAAATTAATAAACAACTAAATTTCTGGTCACATAATCATGATTAGCGGCGCTTTCAGGCGGTAGACTTCATGTACTGCTCCAAGAATTATTAAATCTGGTGTGGAATATGTGACATCTTGAAGATGTCACATATGTTGCTTCAGAAGATGTGCCATAAGAAATACTGATTAAACCTTTAGTACAGGCATTCGGAATACTTGCTTCAAACAGGTTAAAACTACGCAAAATAAAAAAAGATCAACGCTGCACAGTAATTTGCGCATATAAACAACAGCGTTCTTGATGAGAAATTTCATCAAATAATCTGAACCTATTATTATTTGACACCACAATTGGAAACAGTGATGATTTGAATGATAGTTGAATTTCACATTTCGACATGAATTTATACTTCCACGATTATAGAGCTCCCGATCACTACAGATCTGCTAAGTTTATTTTCTTTTTTAAAAGTACTATAGAATTCCGACCCGCCAGGTTAGCCGAGAGCGCTAATAGGCTGCTTTCTGGACTTGGGTAGGCACGCCGGCCCCGGATCGGATCTGCCCGGCGGCCTAACGACGGAGGCTGGTGTGCCGGCCAGCCTGGATGTGGTTTTTAGGCAGTTTTCCACATCCCACTAGGTGAATACTGGGCTGGTCCCCACGTCCCGCCTCAGTTACAGGGCTTGCAGACATCTTCACACATTCGCACTATTCCATGGGTTACACTAGACACGGACAGTTGGGGTACACTAATTCCATCCTGGGGGCTATGGGATGGCGGCAGGAAGGGCATCCGGCCACCCCTTAAATTAACCTTGCCATATCCGATTAACCATGCCGACCCTGCGTAACTGTGGGAAAAAGGCACAAGCAAAAGAAAGAAAAGTACTATAGAATTCCAAAGTTTGCTGGTTCTTTCGGCTACACCAAGATGGAGATGGAGGGAGGAAAGGGTCTATAGTGTGATAAGATAGCAACAACAACAAGTACCACTGCGATGTATTGAGGAACATGATCCATTCGTGGCTAGATGCCTGAGATTGCTGAAACGCTCGCACATCCTATGTACTCGCCTTCTGGATGCCCACATGCAGGGCACAGTGCCACAGTACAACTCCAACACTCAGAGACTGAAGAAAACTACTGTTGTAAACGTGGCCCATAGCCACAGCCGCAAAGCGTGTGTCAGCCAGAGAGAGGCACACCAGCTGTGGAGCCTCCTCCCCAGGCGGACCTCAGTCGTATGAGCCCGAATACTTTCAATACTTCCAGCGCAAACGCTTGCCATATTGAATCTTCTCAAATTTCCAAAGACTATATAACGCGGTCCTGATGGCGCAAACTTGGTGTTACTTCAGTATTCACCCGTCCAGGAGGAACCAGGACCCATATCATCATAAGCCGCGAGACTGGAAGCTTTATCTGACACTCCAAACTGGTCTACAAAGGATGGGGCAAGCCCCAGCCTGGAACAAAGGCGTCTGCTGACATATTGTTTCTTGCCCTGATCTGCTTGCTTGCTGCTATGCTTTCTACAGCCATCTCCAGACTCACAAGAACATTGGGAACCAGGCTCATATTTATCAATGTAACTTCAATTAAGTATGATGAGTGCTGCTGCAGTCTGACGCCAGGTGATGCCCTGGAAATGTCTGCTCTTGAGGGCTGTGGTTCTGGAACGAATGTCACGTTGATATGTCAATATCTATAGCGCACATAATTTTCCATGTAAAATCTCTCTCATACCCTTATGGCTATTGATGTATTGAGTCTATACCTCCATCATGATAGGACATAAAGTCATTTTCTCTGCACATGCCGGAATATAAGCCACAGTAACTTTACACTGCAAACAAATACACATTTCAGACAAGCAGTGCAGTTATCGTTCATACGAGGGCTATTCAGGAAGTAAGGAACGTTTTGACATTAAAAAAAAAAAAACTAAGTACAAGAAATACATTTTATTATATACATCTGAAAGAGCGAATGACATACTACTTTTCCACATAGTCACCATACACATTGAGGCACTTATCATAGCAGCGGAAAAGCTCTGAAAGACCTTCGTCGTAAAATTCTGCCACCTGAGACTTGAGCCAGTGAGTCACGCCCGCCTGGAGTTACGCGTCGTCATCAAAGCGCTGTGTTGCAAGCCAGTTCTTCATCTTGGGAAACAAGTCGAAGTCGTTTGGTGCCAGATTGGGGCTGTAGGGCGGATGAGGGAAGATTTCTCATTTTAACGAATTAAGGAGTTCTTTAGTGCGGTTTGCAGTGTGAGGTCGGGCATTGTCGTGAGCCGGCCGGAGTGGCCGAGCGTTTCTAGGCACTACAGTCTGGAACGGCGCGACCGCTACGGTCGCAGGTTCTAATCCTGCCTCGGGCATGGATGTGTGTGATGTCCTTAGGTTAGTTAGGCTTAAGCAGTTCTAAGTTCTAGGGGACTGATGACCTCAGAAGTTAAGTCCCATAGTGCTCAGAGCCATTTGAACCATTGTCGTGAAAAAACAAATTGTGGACGTTAGCTTTCCTCGGCGTTTGTTTTGCACTGCTCTACTAAGGTTGTGCAAAGTTTGACAGTACCAGGCAGCATTTATGGTTGCTCCACGTTCGAGAAAATCAATAAGAAGCACACCTTGCCTATCCCAAAACACTGGAAAAAGAGATTGTTACTGCTTACAACGTGTCTGAGCGGGTGAAATCAAGAAATATGTATAGTGACCTCGTATATTTATATGAAACTGATTGAGAGTCGTCGCCACGTGAACTCTTTTGATTACTACATGTTCCCCGCACAACGTGTACCATTACTATGTAATATATATCGCAGAGATTTTATTTGCTATCTGATGTGTTTAAAAGGGATGAACTCATTTCAAAGTATGGGTCCTGCTTTAAGCACTATGACTCGAATGCACGATGCCAGATTGGTGGACCACCATCAATGTCTCTTACCTCACTTTAGTTTAAGCTTTGCAGTACCGTGCTTCTCTGTTTCTCTGAGTCGCACCGCGGTTAATTTGTTATTAAGATGTTTAATTGTTTCAAGTGAACTAAAAATGCCGAAGAGGTAGTGTTCATTCCAAGATAAATATTCAGATGAATGGTTCTTCATAAAACGAGTGAGGCGCGACTATGAAGCAGAATGTGTAATTTGTAAGTGTTGTGATATTATAGCGGATGGGGGAAGAGTAGATATTAAGAATCATTTAACTAACATAAAGCACACATCAAACGTGCAATCTAGACCAAAGCCGCAAAAAAATGGGACGTTGGGCATAAAAAAATCAACTGCAATTGTAAAAACATTGTGAGCGCCCGACACTGTCAAACAAATACGCTGTACTCTTCAAAGTTCCGTTATTTTTGGTACAGCTGCAGCTGTTCGCAATTAAAAGAGGCATTTGCTCCAATCTTTCACTTTTTTAAGCTTAAGAGAAGTAGCCCACTTTCTCCCGTATTCTGCTTCCCAAATTACGTCCATTTTTAGTCAATCTGAGAGAAATATCCCGGCTTGTCAGACAGAAATTTTGGCCACCCTACATACACAGAAAGTTGAACGTAGAGTTATCGCGAAATGGGGGCGAGCATTACCTGTGTCTAATATTACGTTCGATTTTGTCAAATAGCAAAAATCCCACAACCAGCAGGACGCAGGCAGTGGTCGCAGACCGGCACAGACTTGTCCAGTATACTCAGGTCACCACCGACTTGCCCAGCATTCATCTGTAGGTGGGGTAGAATTCTGCATTCCTATTGGCTCGCTGGGTAAGTGGTGGGTGGAGGGAGCAGAGGATATATAAAGGCCTCCCCACCCGCCGTCGCCCTCATTCGCTCGTCAACCACCGTAGTGGGAGGTCGATGGTCTTGTTCTCGCTTGTGTGCATTAATCGTTAGTTTGGTTCTTCTAACATGAAGCGTTCAGAGGCATCAAGCACCATCGGTAATGCCATACCTCACAAATAGGACTTTCTCCGCCAAAGTAGAAACTGCCACCTCCACCAGAAGGCGTATTCGTGCCGGGGTGCCACAGGGATCGGTCCTGGGGCCCGTATTGTACAGTTTGTACACTGCGGACACTCCAACGGCCCCCCTGGTGCACACCGCACAGTACGCGGACGACACAGCCTTCTACACAAGAAATGCGAACAAGGACCTGGTCATTCGTAGGCTACAAAGGGTTTTAGACGACACAGAAACCTGGGCCCGTCGCTGGCGCATCACCATCAATTCTGAGAAGACGCAGGCAATGCTGATTACCCGAAGGCTCGGAAGGCGCGAACCTCCTCAACGTCCCCCCCTCCACCTCCACCTAAATGGAACCCAACTCCCCTGGCGCAGAACCGCCAAGTACCTTGGCGTAACCTTGGACTCTCGTCTTACGTGGAAACCCCACATAGTCGAGGTCCACATGAAGGTCTGCGCCAGAATGTCCATCCTATACCCTATCCTGAACACAACCAGCTCCCTTCCCTGCCCAGTAGCAGTAAATGTATACCAGGCCTGATCCGGCCGGTAATGGAGTATGCGTGCCCTGTCTGGGGATACGCGGCAAAGCAGCACCTGGACAAACTCCAGAGGCTGCAGAACCGCGCCCTCAGAAGGGCGCTGCATCTACCTCTTGGATTCCCCACAGACGACCTGCACGCCGCAGGAGAAATCCCACTCCTGAGAGAGCGTTTCCAGGATCTGGCAAGGGCCTTCTATGAGGGTTCTTCCAGATCCGGAAATGCACTCATCCACTCCCTAGGTCGGTATGACACGTCCCGCGATAAGCACAAGCGCTCTATGACGATTAAGTCGAAGAGAAAATCCCAATACCCAATCCCTAGTCCAGTTCCTTCCCATATAACACCAATCATCTCGCGTACCTCAGGCAAGTACCAGACACATTCACAACAATTCATCACATATCACAGACAGCAAAAATATATAGAAAAATCACACACACATGTACACAGGGGAGTAAAAGGCAAAAGGCTACAAACTCCCCCTCACACTTCCCCAAAGAGGGGCAAGTAACAGATGAAAGCAGCAGCAGACCCGCCGTCGTCAACCACCGTAGTGGGAGGTCGATGGTCTTGTTCTCGCTTGTGTGCATTAATCGTTAGTTTGGTTCTTCTAACATGAAGCGTTCAGAGGCATCAAGCACCATCGGTAATGCCAGTGCCGGCGAACGGCAGAGACCGTTAGAGCAGGATGTAGCATTACCCAGTAAGTACAGATCCAGATCGGTGACTGTAACTTTTCTCTTCAACTAAGAATTTCATAGTATTGAATACATTTCTTCTTATTGTTTCAGTGCATATCCACCAACACCAAATCGTGTATGAAATGAATGCTGTGGCGCAGTAGCAGAGACAGTGGCAGCAGCTGCTGCAGCAACTGGTTCTAGAAGAGGCTGAGAGGCAACAGATGCAGCAACAGCAGTGCAGCAACAGCTGCGGCTGCAGCTCAACAGCAGTGACAGCAGCAGCAGCAGCAGCAGCAGCAGTGGCAGGAACTGCAGCAGCACCAGTATCATCGTAAGTAGTATACAGGGTGTCCCATACGGTCTTGACCACCGTAAATAACTGTTTGTCCAGATACAAATTACAAAATATTTCAAGCAAATATTCTTTAGCCGTCAGGGGGAAATCAATCAGCATGATTGCTTTAGTTGTAGCTTTGTTTTTTACAAGGATATGACTTTTTAAAATGGCAACCTGTATTTTTTATTTGTAATTCATTTCCTCTCCTAAAGTCCTATTCAAAAATGTATCACAGTGTACCATTCACTGAAACACAACATTATTAATTACATAACACAACATTGACGTTGACGCTCCCAGTTCTTAGTGTAGATACTCAGGGTAATGGAACACATCCACGTGCTGAGGTTGAAAGAGGACAAATGTAAACGTAAGTAGAATGCACACCCGCCATTCCGTCAACCATCGTCAGTTGAAGAGTTGTGTGAGTAGAATGTACACCAACGAAGAGCAGAACAGTAATTGCAATACTGTTTTCTTATGTACGGGTACATTTAGTACAGTAGTTTTGTCATTTTAAATGCTGTTGTGTACACTAGGCATACATATTTCATTCTCCAAACGAATGGCGCCGTGAATTACCTTTCGTTTCCTTAACACGCTACGTTTTATGTAGGCGCCACTTCAGAATTCGTTGGAACTCTATCTCGGGCGCTGCAGTCATGGACTGTGCGGCTGTTCCCGGCGGAGGTTCGAGTCCTCCCTCGGGCATGGGTGTGTGTGTTTGTCCTTAGGATAATTTAGGTTAAGTAGTGTGTAAGCTTAGGGACTGATGGTTCAAATGGTTCAAATGGCTCTGAGCACTATGGGACTCAACTGCTGCGGTCATCAGTCCCCTAGGACTTAGAACTACTTAAACCTAACTAACCTAAGGACACCACACACATCCATGCCCGAGGCAGGATTCGAACCTGCGACCGTAGCAGTCGCACGGTTCCGGACTGCGCGCCTAGAACCGCGAGACCACCGCGGCCGGCAGAGACTGATGACCTTAGCAGTTAAGTCCCATAAGATTTCACACACATTTTTTTTTCTATCTCGGGAGGATATGCACATCACTCAAGCTGCATTTCCCGACGAGCAAAAGTTTCAACTTTTGGCTAGAAAGGGGGTTTTCCCATACGAGAAAGCGGATAGTATGGCAAAAATCAACGAAACTAGGCTACCAGACATAACTGCATTCTCCAACATCCTCACAGGCGAATCCATAACGGATGCAGAGTATGAGCATGCCACGAATGTCTGGCGGGAATTCAACATCTCCACTATAGGAGAGTAAGCATGGCTTTACATAGACACAGATGTGCTCTTGCTTGCAGACGTCGTCGAGAAATTCCGGGGTCTATGTATGACTGCATATTAACTGGGTCCCGCCTTTTATGACATGGCACCTGGGTTGTCTTGGAACGCAATGCTCAAGGGATCCGTGAGGGACTTTTCCAATGTGTCCATAGGCATCCCAAGTCAAATAACCCACGGATGGGTGACAGATTCAATGCAATCCTTGATTCGAGTTACATAATGTACTTGGATGTAATAACTTGCACAGGCACGCTATGGAACAACCACTGCCGATTGGTGAGCTTCAACAGGTGCCCAAAGACGAATGCAAGGGATTAGGTGGCAAAACTAAAGAGCAGACGATATCAGATATCAAAGGGTTGCTGCCACCTGAAGAGTTTGTTTTTAAACCTAACTAACCTAAGGACAGCACACACATCCATGCCCGAGGCAGGATTAGAACCTGCGACCGTAGCAGCAGCGTGGTTCCGGACTGAAGCGCCTAGAACCTCTCGGCCACAGCGTCCGGCTCCTGGGGATTAGCTCGCTGCTGGTCTGCCCTGATAGCTGAGTGGTCAGCATGACAGACTGTCATGCCAAGGGGCCTGGGTTTGATTCCTGCATGGGTTGGAGATTTTTCTCTGCTCATGGACTGGGCGTTGTGTTTTCTTCATCATCATCATCATCTCATCCTCATCAACGCACAAGTCACCGAAGTGGCGTCAACTCAAAAGACTTGCACCACGCGAACGGTCTACCCAACGGGGGCCCCTACCCACATGACATTTCATTTTACAGCTCGCTACTACTTGCAGCGGTGGCACAGACACCGGCAGTTTCTAGTCCCCCAGCGCATAATCCTGAGCATGCTGCTATTTGCACAGGCCTGAAGGGTGAGGCAGCTGATAGCCGCAGTGGGCCCTGGGGTGAGCAGCCCGCGCTGCAAGCTCGGTACTTGGCTCCTTCCTGTGGACGCAACTCTGGTGCACAGAGCACGTCCTAAAAAGTTTTTCAGGTATGATAAAGTGGTCTGTGACAGTGTAATTACGTGTTTCCTTACGCTATCGGAATGAATAAAGCGCCACAACTGTTTAAATATTTCACATACAGCAGTAGGGTTTTGGAACATATACTGTATTCAGACATTATGAATCACCTCGAAGGGAACGATCTATTGATACGTAATCAGCATGATTTCAGAAAACATCGTTCTTGTGCAACGCAGCTAGCTCTTTATTCGGATGAAGTAATGGCCGCTATCGACAGGGGATCTCAAGTTGATTCCGTATTTCTAGATTTCCGGAAAGCTTTTGACACCGTTCCTCACAAGCGACTTCTAATCAAGCTGCGGGCCTATGGGGTATCGTCTCAGTTGTGCGACTGGATTCGTGATTTCCTGTCAAGAAGATCGCAGTTCGTAGTAATAGACGGCAAATCATCGAGTAAAACTGAAGTGATATCAGGTGTTCCCCAGGGAAGCGTCCTGGGACCTCTGCTGTTACTGATCTATATAAATGACCTAGGTGACAATCTGAGAAGTTCTCTTAGGTTGTTCGTAGATGATGCTGTAATTTACCGTCTAGTAAGGTCATCCGAAGACTAGTATCAGTTGCAAAGCGATTTAGAAAAGATAGCTGTATGGTGTGGCAGGTCGCAGTTGACGCTAAATAACGAAAAGTGTGAGGTGATCCACATGAGTTCCAAAAGAAATCCGTTGGAATTCGATTACTCGATAAATCGTACAATTCTCAAGGCTGTCAATTCAACTAAGTACCTGGGTATTAAAAATTACGAAGAACTTCAGTTGGAAAGACCACATAAATAATATTGTGGGGAAGGCGAGCCAAAGGTTGCGTTTCATTGGCAGGACACGTAGAAGATCCAACAAATCCACTAAAGAGACAGCTTACACTACACTCGTTCGTCCTCTGTTAGAATATTGCTGCGTGGTGTGGGATCCTTACCAGGTGGGATTGACGGAGGACATCTAAAGGGTGCAAAAAAGGGCAGCTCGTTTTGTATTATCACGTAATAGGGGAGAGAGTGTGGCAGATATGATACACGAGTTGGGATGGAAGTCATTAAAGCAGAGACGTTTCTCGTCGCGGCGAGATTTATTTACGAAATTTCAGTCACCAACTTTCTCTTCCGAATGCGAAAATATTTTGTTGAGCCCAACCTACATAGGTAGGAATGATCATCAAAATAAAATAAGAGAAATCAGAGCTCGAACAGAAAGGTTTAGGTGTTCGTTTTTCCCGCGCGCTGTTCGGGAATGGAATGGTAGAGAGATAGTATGATTGTGGTTCGATGAACCCTCTGCCAAGCACTTAAATGTGAATTGCAGAGTAATCATGTAGATGTAGATGTAGATCGATTTCCAGGCAAATTCTTTAAATAAACTGTTTTCCATACATCACCTTGTACCCTCTAAATTGTTTAAATAAACTGTATTCCATACGCTACAGTCAATGTTCTGACAAATTATTTAAATAAATGAGTAAACTGTATTCCAAGAACTGCCTTGTATCCCATAAACTGTTTAAACAAACACTATTCCACACACTGCAATCGGTTTCCTGCCAAATCACCAATCAACTGAGTCTTTTTCCCTCCAGTTTCCAGGTGGGGGAGGGGAGGGGGAAAAGTATACCAGGTCCAGAAACAGGAACACATGAGGAAGTATCTGATGAGGTGTTGTACTGGTAATTAGGGCCAGCATCTATCGCATCAAGAACCAGACACCTATCGCCAATCCACACGCCAGATGATGTTCGTCCATGTGCAGAGCAACACAAGCGACTCAAGGTGAATCTCGTTAAGGCGTGACCGGCATATTTTCCTCCTATTGACCATAAGGTACTATGCAGACTGGACGTCAGTGGCAGGGTATGGCGAACACAGCGATCATCAGATGGTACTCCAGTCGACATGGGGCTGCTCCCCCTCAATCATATTCGGTTGACCTGTGCTGCTGAAGAATGCCATAGATCGCCTTTGTGGATGTAAAGTGCATTGGCAATGTCGCAGTATGGACGTAGCTCAGTTGGAGGAACAAATGGCGGAAGTAAAAGAAGGTCGGCGGGATGGCTGAAAGCTGCTGTATATGGGCTGAGAGAAAGCGTGGTGCAAGGGCCTCCAGCAACAGTTTGGTAAGCAAGTAGGACAACGGCGCCACAACACCGTTTGGGAGCTGACAAAAAGGGCTACCACACTGTCAGGGACATGACAGAGACCTAAACCGTCCCTGCACCATGGGAAGGTGAGGGTCTCGTACCTTATCTCTAACAGTAAGCCATGGCAAACATATGAAACCAATGCCGTAGCATGCAGTGGGCCACAGATGGCGGAATAGGAAGTGTGTGTGCCACGTGGGGGACATGTGATGCCAATACACATTTACATACTCTATCCGTTGCAAAAGATAAGGTGATAATAAATGGTCATCTAGGAGCCCAGCTCGTAGTTGGGTTGGCGCCAGCAGTTGATGGCAATCGTACGTCGCAGATCACTTGCAAAACCGAACCCAAAGCATCGGATAATACCAGCTACACGCAGTGAAGTAGTGCTGTCCGCAGCAAGCCCCACGCATACAGCCATGGCACTCAATGTTCCGGTAGTTGAGGCAGTGACTACCTGACCTCAGCACCGCGATGAAGAACGACGACGAGATCGTGAGTACAAGCAGTGCAGCTGAACACATGGCCACAGAAAGGCATCCCAGACAGGCATTGGTGGAGGCTGCAGGGCAACGGTTCCCTGGCGAAAGCGTACAACAGTGCAGAGAGCGGGCAGCCTTGATACACCAAACGCCAGATCGAAATGGGAGGAATGAGATGATTATTGTAGAGTACACAGGACGTAGCTCCACGAAGGAGACGCATCACGACATCGACGGTAGTATCAGGATACCCCATATTACGGAGCACCCTTTCCGGGTAGTTGCGATCGAACACCTGACTAAAGCCAAGAGCTGCCAAAAGTCCAGGCACACGACGAGCATGAACAAGAGCGATTAAGTCCCGATAGCGACAGAGGGCAGTGCGATTATTACTGGCGCTTCCCAAAGTCGTTCGATCAGTGGAAACCATCTATCACGCCGACCGTTCAAGTCATGCAGCCAACAGCCACGTGAAGATCTACGTGTCGCTGTTGAGTAACGTCAACATCACATATCCGTGCTGTACGCTGAGGCTTGTGGATGGGAATTAGGACACCATCAAGGAAACCATCTCGGATCTGCATGAGGGGCGACATAAGGGCCCGACAAATTCCCGTGCATACCAGCGCCATTAGGGACTGAAATGTCCACTAAAACTCTAGTGCGAAGCCGTTCCATCAAGACCAGGTGACCTGTTTGTAGAAACCACCTGAATAGTATCATGGACTTCGTCCTTTGTGACATCGGCCAAATGAGAGGTGGGAGACTGCCGTAATGGCAGGCTGGTGATATGCAGAGTACAGTATAAGATAATGTTCCTGGAGAGTGGACCCTATATCGCTTTGGGCGCCATTCCGCTATCACATGGTGCGTAGTCGGATGCTCCTGCGCTAATTAGTGGTGTGTGCGCGACCTGACCATAGCTCCTTCATTGTGACATCGTGAGAGGGACGTGAGCTGTGCCTTGGCACGATTCACCATCGCCTGACGCTCTGGCGAATACGGCATCACGGTATATTCCTGGAGAGTGATGAAGTAGAAATCCTGGGTTCGTCGCTGCCACGCCGCGACCTCCCTTCCATAACCAATCAATGCCGGTTCAAATGGCTCTGAGCACTATGGGACTCAACTGCTGAGGTCATTAGTCCCCTAGAACTTAGAACTAGTTAAACCTAACTAACCTAAGGACATCACAAACATCCATGCCCGAGGCAGGATTCGAACCTGCGACCGTAGCGGTCTTGCGGTTCCAGACTGCAGCGCCTTTAACCGCACGGCCACTTCGGCCGGCAATCAATGCCGGATGGCAGGCTTTGCACAGAGCACTCACCATGACAAGGCCGACTGATGTGCATCACGGCGTCGATGACAAGCTGTTCAAATGCTGTCGGTGAGCTGTCAGCAGTCAGCAGTCGGATGAAGTAAGAAGAATCATATTCAGTTTCCATGGCCCCTGGCCATGCCACACTCTAAGGCGACAGAAATTGATGGCACAATATACGTAGGGCGTTTGAAAAGTCAATGCAAAAATAAAAACTATTTACGTGTTTGGGGTAAACCATTTTTATTTTTTGACATAGTCTCCTTTTAGACTTACACACTTCGTCCAACGCTGCTCTAATTTGTTGATCCCTTCAGAATAACAGGAATTGTCCAAGTCTACAAAATAGCTGTTAGTTGCTGCAATCACCTACTCGTTTGAATAAAATATTTGTTCCGCCAGCCATTTCTTCAAATTGGGGAACAAATAGTAGTCCGCGGGAGCCAAGTCTGGAGAATAGGGAGGATGTGAAGCGAATTGGAATCCTATTTCCATTAATTTTGCGACCACAATTGCTGAGGTGTGTGCTGGTGCATTGTCGTGATGGAAAAGGACTTTTTGGGGTCTAATCGCCGGCGTTTTTCTTGCAGTTCGGTTTTCAAACGGTCCAATAACGATGAATAATATTCACCTGTAATAGTTTTACCCTTTTCCAGATAGTCGATGAAGATTATCCCTTGCGAATCCCTAAAGACAGTCGCCATAACCTTTCTGGCTGAAGGAATGGTCTTCGCCTTTTTAGGTGCAGATTCTTCCTTGGTAACCCATTGTCGTTGGTCTCCGGAGTATAGTAATGTATCCATGTTTCATCCACAGTGACGAAACGACGCTTTAAGTCCTGCGGAAGCTTCCTGATCAGCTGCAAACCATCCTTGCAACACTTCACACGATTCCGTTTTTGGTCAAGCTTGAGCAATCGCGGAACCCATCTTGCAGATAGCTTTCTCATGTCCAAATGTTTAAGCAAAACATTATGTACCCGTTTATTCGAGATGTCCACAGCATGGATTTTATCAATGATTTCTGGAGTCGTAGCCTTGACAGGGCGTCCAGAACGTTCAGCATCACTTGTGCTCATATGGCCACTCCGAAAATTTTTAAACCACTTATAAACTGTTCTAATCCAAGGTGCAGAGTCACCGTAATGTTTATCAAGCTTCTCTTTAGTCTCCTGAGGCGTTTTGCCTCTCATAAAGTAATGTTTAATCACCACACGAAATACTTTTTCGTCCATGTTTTGACAATCACTCGACTTCCTTGATTCACACAAATACCAAGCACAAAGAAATAGACCAATATGTCTGAAACTTGGTGTGGGTTCTTTCCAAAGATGCTACTAACTAAACATGACCTTGATACGCGCCGGTGGTGCCATCTCTCGGCCTTTGCACTGACTTTGCAAACGCCCCTCGTATGCGTCATAGTCAGAGAATGCAACAGGCCAGATTTCAGCAGCCTATACACCAACAACAACATCGTGGGAGACATAAACACGATCGAGGCGACTGGAAAAATGTCTAGTGAAATGAGTAAATTCCAGACGATCACGATGAACATGCTCCCAATGGTCCATAAGGTTGAGATGCTGGAGTACTGGCTCTAGTGTTGTGCACGGAGAGTGATACGGCAGTTGGTCTTTGAGTGCCTGGGTGAAGTGGAAGTCGCCTCCCATGATCAATGCATCCTGCTGACCCAGGTAGCGAGGTGAAACTCCCTTGGAGAAGAAAGTGGAACTTTCGTGGCTGCAACTCGAACCAGATGGCACGTAGATGTTGATGATCCTGACGCTACTATATGAGAGCCATATCTCAGGCATCAGGGAGATAAGCAAATGTATCAGCATAGATAGCGTCTCATAAGAGGAACGTCACCCCACTACAAGTGGGGGAAGCATGGGAGACGTGTGCTGTGAATCCACGGGGAGTACAAAAGATTGCAACTTGAAGCAGGGCAACGTCGATGTCCGCAGCATACAGCATTTCCTGGGGTAAAGGCAGTCTGTGACGTATTGACATTGACATTGGCTGTGCGATAAATTTGAAAAACTTACAGCAGCAGGAGGCAGGTGATGCAAACGTGGGGAAAGTACAGAGAGCTCCCTGTTGGGCCCCCATGGAAGAGCACATCATTGTGACGGGGAGGGAGCCAACCCCACGAAGGGGGTGCCATCACTGTGTGTACCTACAGAACTTACATCCTCAGCATCGATGTCGTCCGCCCAAGAGACAGACGTTTCACCTGGCTTTTTCAGGGGGCCGCCCACAGAAGGCGTCAGACACAGAGAGGGGGCAACCGCATTAGATGCAGGCGGGGGGAGGTCGTTGTCTGTAGGGGATCCTGACAGGAGTTAGAGGAATGGAGAGACGGCACGTCATTCAGTGCCAGGACGTCAGAGGACAACGTATCATCAGTAGGAGGGTCGTCATCCTGTGCACACATCCAATGGAGGCAGTTATCAGAAGGGGTACTGCGTTGTCTCTTCCATTTCCTCAGCGACTGTTGCTTCCTAACATGCTGTTCCATGTCGGATGGCGGGTGGCTGTCGTCTGACATGTGGCCAGACGGCAGAAAAGCGGAGGTCGGTACAGCTCCATGATCAACAACTGTGGAGTCGGAACGGACAGCTTGTACCTGCTGACGGTCGTCGTTGGCTTGAACTCTTCCCTGCAGCAGTGTAAGATAGACAGGCAAAACGTCCATCGCGTCGTCGAGAGGAGGCATTCAGAACGGACATTCTCTTCCTGGCCACAACCTGATTCAGCGGCGGCGTAGCAGGCAGCCCCGTCGCAGTCGCGTAAGATGGAGTGACACAGTGGGCGCCGCAGGGAGAGCGATGTCTCTGATCGGCCTCTGAACCAGTCTACGTGGAAGACATTTAGAACGGACATTGTCTTCCTGGTCACAACCTGAACAAGTGGCGACAGCCCTGCAGCCAGCAATAACCATGTGGGAAGGCACGTGTTTCCGTAGTTAATTTTTATCTGACGGTCACCATTGAGGATACGGTAGGTTTCGAACGTCTTTCGCGTTTCAGCAAAGTGACTGACGTCGTTGACGTAAGGTTTAAAGGCGACCACCACAATGTCCGACGTTAACTCAAATGGGAGTTCGAAATCCCTCAACATTCGGAGGCCAAAACCAGTGTGATCAACCAGTCCCTAAATGTCCGTCAGAGTGTCGGAGGTTTTAGATCTGCATCTACATCTACGTCCATACTCCGCAAGCCACCTGACGGTGTGTGGCGGAGGTTCAAACTTGTTCAAATGGCTCTGAGCACTATGGGACTTAACTGCTGAGGTCATCAGTCCCCTAGAACTTAGAACTACTTAAACCTAACTAACCGAAGGACAACACACACATCCATGCCCGAGACAGGATTCGAACCTGCGACCGTAGCGGTCGCACGGCTCCAGACTGTAGCGCCTAGAACCGCTCGGCCACTCCGGCCGGCTGTGGTGGAGGGCACCTTGAGTACCTCTATCGGTTCTCCCTTCTATTCCAGTCTCGTATTGTTCGTGGAAAGAAGGATTGTCAGTATGCCTCTGTGTGGGCTCTAATCTCTCTGATTTTATCCTCATGGTCTCTTCGCGAGATATACGTAGGAGGGAGCAATATACTGCTTGACTCCTCGGTGAAGATATGTTCTCGAAGCTTCTACAAAAGCCCGTACCGAGCTACTGAGCGTCTCTCCTGCAGAGTCTTCCACTGGAGTTTATCTATCATCTCCGTAACGCTTTCGCGATTAGTAAATGATCCTGTAACGAAGCGTGCTGCTCTCCGTTGGATCTTCTCTATCTCTTCTATCAACCCTATCTGCTACGGATCCCACACTGCTGAGCAGTATTCAAGCAGTGGGCGAACAAGTGAACTGTAACCTACTCCCTTTGTTTTCGGATTGCATTGCCTTAGGATTCTTCCAATGAATCTCAGTCTGGCATCTGATTTACCGACGATCAACTTTTTATGATCATTCCATTTTAAATCACTCCTAATGCGTACTCCCAGATAATTTATGGAATTAACTGCTTCCAGTGGCAGACCTGCTATATTGTAGCTATATGATAAGGGATCTTTCTTTCTATGTATTCGCAGCACATTACACTTGTCTACATTGCGATTCAATTGCCATTCCCTGCACCATGCGTCAATTCGCTGCAGATCCTCCTGCATTTTAGAACAATTTTCCATTGTTACAACCTCTCGATATACCACAGCATCATCCGCAAGAAGCCTCAGTGAACTTCCGATGTTATCCATAAGGTCATTTATGTATATCGTGAATAGCAACGGTCCTACGACACTCCCCTGCGGCACACCTGAAATCACTCTTACTTCGGAAGACTTCTCTCCATTGACAATGACATGCTGCGTTCTGTTATGTAGGAACTCTTCAATCCAATCACACAATTGGTCTGATAGTCCATATGCTCTGACTTTGTTCATTAAACGACTGTGGGGAACTGTATCGAACGCCTTGCGGAAGTCAAGAAACACGACATCTACCTGGGAACCCGTGTCTATGGCCCTCTTGAGTCTCGAGGACGAATAGCGCGAGCTGGGCTTCACACGATCGTCTTTTTCGAAACCCATGCTGATTCCTACAGAGTAGATTTCTAGTCTCCAGAAAAGTCATTATACTCGAACATAATACGTGTTACAAAATTCTACAACTGATCGACGTTAAAGATATAGGTCTATAGTTCTGCACATCTGTTCGACGTCCCTTCTTGAAAACGGGGATGACCTATGTCCTTTTCCAATCCTTTGGAACGCTACGCTCTTCTGGAGACCTACGGTACACCGCTGCAAGAAGGGGGACAAGTTCCTTCGCGTACTCTGTGTAAAATCGAACTGGCATCCCATCAGGTCCAGCGGCCTTTCCTCTTTTGAGTGATTTTTATTGTTTCTCTATCCCTCTGTCGTTTATTTCGATATCTACCATTTTATTATCTGTGCGACAATCTAGAGAAGGAACTACAGTGCAGTCTTCCTCTGTGAAACAGCTTTGGAAAAAGACATTTAGTATTTCGGCCTTTAGTCTGTCATCCTCTGTTTCAGTACCATTTTGGTCACAGAATGTATGGACATTTTGCTTTGATCCACCTACCGCTTTGACATAAGACCAAAATTTCTTAGGGTTTTCTGCCAAGACAGTACATAGAGCTTTACCTTCGAATTCATTGAATGCCTCTCGCATAGCCCTCCTCACACTACATTTCGCTTCGCGCAATTTTTGTTTGTCTGCAAGGCTTTGGCTGTATTTATGTTTGCTGTGAAGTTCCCTTTGCTTCCGCAGCAGTTTTCTAACTAACAGTTGACTAATCCTTGGTATGGCGCCGCCCAACGTTGGTGCACATTCTGCAGCTTTATGTACGCAGTAGTGCCGACGTTCGAAAAATGAATTACGAGAACATGTTCTGGCGGGAGACCCATTTCGTCCGTATAAACCGTTCTACTTCATACGCCTTTAGTCGTTCATGGTCCAAAGGAAATGTTAATTTAATCTTAGCTAGGCGGTAAGGAAACGCCAAGACGGTCGATGAAGTCGGACGCAAAGACAAACCGCTACGGGGAAGTAAACAAACGCGCGCTCCCTCTCAAGTCCACAACAGGCGAGACGCAAACAGGGCGTGCTTGCCTCACCACTGCCAAACGCCGACTAAATTTAGCACAGAGGAAGTGTATTAATCAATACTTTCACTTCATAGCTATTCCCCTGACATGTGGGTCCTACGTGACGAGCAAACCTCAAATTCGTATCGTTGACGATCGATTCGAATCTCTTCAGAGCCGTTTGTATAATGATCCAGCTCGATATTCGTCAGAAGTCTGTGGCCATTAAAACAGCTTACTGAGTCGAGAAGGCGAGAAGACTTTATGTGGCAAGGATTTCTTCAGATTTCATTACAGAATTTCTTCGAGCTATTTTCAGCTCCATGAAGTAAAGCGGAAAAAAGGAACTTTCAGTGCTTTGGTACCCATTGCGATTACAACTCGCACCCCATATCGCTGTCGCATCGCACATATGTGGAGAACTACTGAGCTAACGAAACATTGCTAGCAGCAGCCGTCTCAGATCGTAAGATCGGTCATTGGCCCTGATAACGCACCTATAAACATAAGAAGAGTTGTCACTTGTGTAAAATACGGAATATCTGAAGCTCAAAAATGAAATTATACTTCTCAGTGTCTCATCTTACATAAAGATTATACAGCATAAGTCATCGAGGTGGAAGATGAGTATCAAGTGAGTTTAGCGAGTCTACTCAATCAACATACGCCGAAGAGTATTCTCTCATAGTGCTGCAAAGTATTTGCGGCGATGTTGCCAGTTATTAGTTGTGCTAGAAGCAGCTACGTAGCGAAACGCTTGACGTCCTCATCTTATACCGGCTCTCAAAGGCGCGGCGCGCGCGGGTTTGGATTTACGCTGCGTTATTTCCTGATACTTCCCAACGTCAGCTTTTAGACTTTACGTGTTTAAGTCAATAAATTACATTTAACCAGAATTCGCCATTTTCTAACTTTTCCCGCGTGGAAGGAGACTGTTAAACGCGGTGTTACGTAGTAACAACATAGGGGTATCAAATGGTTCAAATGGCTCTGAGAACTATGGGACTTAACTTCGGAGGTCATCAGTCCCCTAGAACTTAGAACCACTTAAACCTAGCTAACCGAAGGACATCACACACATCCATGCCCGAGGCAGGATTCGAACCTGCGACCGTAGCGGTCACGAGGTTCCAGACTGAAGCGCCTAGAACCGCACGGCCACACCGGTCGGCCTAGGGGTATCACAGCTAGTGATACTAGCTTCACTCATGCAGGACACGGCATGCGATGTATTGAGGTGTATAATTTTCCATCACGAATAAAATTCCGCCAAAGTAGAAAGGAATAAAACACGTACATGATAATCTGCAATGAAAGCTTCCTTCAATGGAATAAAAAGTATTGGAAATCAACCTTGTCCCAGACGTCACGAAACAGAAGGAAACCAAACTCTTTACTCCTCGAAATCAGCTGTCCGTGTGCACTCTTATTTATGTTGTGGGGTGGAAGCACGAAAAAACTCAGTTAACTAATTATTCGGTAACGTGGGCAATGCGCAGTTCAGTGCCTTCATACATTTTTCATCTCTCTCTCTCTCTCTCTCTCTCTCTCTCTCTATATATATATATATATATATATATATATATATATATATATATATATATACCGAGGTGCCAAAGAAACTGGTATCGGCATGTGTATTCAAATCCAGAGATAGGTAAACAGGTAGAATACGACGCAGCGGCTGGCAACGCCTATATAAGACAACAAGTGTCTGGCTCAGTTGTTCGATCGGTTACTGCTGGTACAGTGGCAGGTTATCAAGAGTTAGTGAGTTTGAACGTGGTGTTATAGTTGGCGCACGAGCGATGGGACACAGCATATCCGAGGTAGCGATGAAGTGGGGATTTTTCCGTGCGACCATTTCACGAGTGTATCGTGAATATCAGGAACCCTGTAAAACATCAAATCCCCGGCATCGCTGCGGCCGGGAAAAGATCCTGCAAGAACAGGACCAATGACGATTGAAGAGAACCTTTCAACGTGACAGAAGTGCAACCCTTCCGCAAATTGCTGCAGATTTCAATGGTGTGCCATCAACAAGTGTCAGCGTGCGAACCATTCAACGAAACATCATCGATATGGGCTTTTGGAGCCGAAGACCCACTCGTGTACCCTTTCTGACTGCGCGACACAAAGCTTTACGCCTCACCTGGGCCCATCAACACCGACATTGGATTGTTGGTCACTGGAAATATGTTGTCTGGTCGGACTAGTCTCGTTTCAAGTTATATCGAGCGGATGGACGTGTACGGGTATGGAGACAACCTCATGAATCCATGGGCCCTGCATGTCAGCAGGGGACTTTTGAAGCTGGTCGAGGCTCTGCAGTGGTGTGGGGCGTGTGCAGTTGGAGTGACATGGAACCCCTAATACGTCTAGATACGACTCTGACAGGTGTCACGTACGTAAGCATCCTGTCTGATCACCTGCATCCACTCATGTCCATTGTGCATTCCGACAGACTTGGGCAATGCCAGCAGGACAACGCGATACCTCACACATCCAGATTTGCTACGGAGTGGCTCCAGGAACACTATTACGAGTTTAAACACTTCTGCTGGCCACCAAACTCCCCCGATATTAACATTATTGAGCATATCTGAGAATCCTTGCAACGCGCTGTTCAGAAGAGATCTCCACCCTCCTGTACTCTTACGGATTTCTGGACAAACCTGCAGGATTCATGGTTTCAATTCCCTCCAGCACTACTTCAGACATTAGTCGAGTCCATGCCACGTCTTGTTGTGGCGCTTCTGCTTGCCCGCGGGGGCCCTACACGATATTGGTCAGGTGTACCAGTTCCTTTGGCTCTTCAGTGTATAATGTATACGACATAGTCTGCTCACTGCTTTCTTAATGTTCTCCCCTCCTCCCTTGTTTGGTCTGCAAATGATAAAAAGAGTCCAAATCCATGTCACGTATGGTTCCTTCGAATCGTTCTAGGACTTTTTTTTCTGTGTTGTTGGTTGGTATTTGGAAACTAGGACACTATACCTTCTGGCACGATATTGGATCAAGATGGCTGGGAGACTTCCTAACTGTATTCGAAATACACTCCTGGAAATTGAAATAAGAACACCGTGAATTCATTGTCCCAGGAAGGGGAAACTTTATTGACACATTCCTGGGGTCAGATACATCACATGATCACACTGACAGAACCACAGGCACATAGACACAGGCAACAGAGCATGCACAATGTCGGCACTCGTACAGTGTGTATCCACCTTTCGCAGCAATGCAGGCTGCTATTCTCCAATGGAGACGATCGTAGAGATGCTGGATGTAGTCCTGTGGAACGGCTTGCCATGCCATTTCCACCTGGCGCCTCAGTTGGACCAGCGTTCGTGCTGGACGTGCAGACCGCGTGAGACGACGCTTCATCCAGTCCCAAACATGCTCAGTGGGGGACAGATCCGGAGATCTTGCTGGCCAGGGTAGTTGAGTTACACCTTCTAGAGCACGTTGGGTGGCACGGGATACATGCGGACGTGCATTGTCCTGTTGGAACAGCAAGTTCCCTTGCCGGTCTAGGAATGGTAGAACGATGGGTTCGATGACGGTTTGGATGTACCGTGCACTATTCAGTGTCCCCTCGACGATCACCAGTGGTGTACGGCCAGTGTAGGAGATCGCTCCCCACACCATGATGCCGGGTGTTGGCCCTGTGTGCCTCAGTCGTATGCAGTCCTGATTGTGGCGCTCACCTGCACGGCGCCAAACACGCATACAACCATCATTGGCACCAAGGCAGAAGCGACTCTCATCGCTGAAGACGACACGTCTCCATTCGTCCCTCCATTCACGCCTGTCGCGACACCACTGGAGGCGGGCTGCACGATGTTGGGGCGTGAGCGGAAGACGGCCTAACGGTGTGCGGGACCGTAGCCCAGCTTCATGGAGACGGTTGCGAATGGTCTTCGCCGATACCCCAGGGGCAACGGTGTCCCTAATTTGCTGGGAAGTGGCGGTGCGGTCCGCTACGGCACTGCGTAGGATCCTACGGTCTTGGCGTGCATCCGTGCGTCGCTGCGGTCCGGTCCCAGGTCGACGGGCACGTGCACCTTCCGCCGACCACTGGCGACAACATCGATGTACTGTGGAGACCTCACGCCCCACGTGTTGAGCAATTCGGCGGTACGTCCACCCGGCCTCCCGCATGCCCACTATATGCCCTCGCTCAAAGTCCGTCAACTGCACATACGGTTCACGTCCACGCTGTCGCGGCATGCTACCAGTGTTGAAGACTGCGATAGAGCTCCGTATGCCACGGCAAACTGGCTGACACTGACGGCGGCGGTGCACAAATGCTGCGCAGCTAGCGCCATTCGACGGCCAACACCGCGGTTCCTGGTGTGTCCGCTGTGCCGTGCGTGTGATCATTGCTTGTACAGCCCTCTCGCAGTGTCCGGAGCAAGTATGGTGGGTCTGACACACCGGTGTCAAAGTGTTCTTTTTTCCATTTCCAGGAGTGTAGAATGTCGCCAGTGAAACACACACTTGATTACGTGGAATTTTAATAATACTTTAGATAACCGTGTAAACAAGTACAAGAAAACACTCTAATTTACTGACTGCCATGACTCATTCGAATAGCAGCACAACGGAATTATCAAGCACAGTTTTCCATTTACAGTCGTTACTCTATAACCAACAGCTGAGTCAAGGGTAAACCATGGTTGCAGTCACAAATTCGTAGCTGTCTGTAGCAGAATCCATCCATACTACACATTCTATTGCGGAGTAATACATCGGGATGTGAATTTATCCGTTGTCATGGTGTGAAATCAGCAGAAATTGTTGTAGATTTCTGCCTGCGTCATCGGTTGTCGTTTACTTTTATTGGGCTATTCCGTTTGCCCTGAACACAAGACGCGAAGCTAAATGTGTGTAATCTTGGTGGCGAAACATCCAACATTCCACTGCTACTGATTCACTGGTCAAGTGCACTGGCACAAAATGGCGATATGAAATTTCTTGCGACTGAGGCACTGACAATAATCATAGTAACAATAACTTATCAATAGTGAACTAATTATAGTGCGTTATAGAAGAAGATGTCGATTGAAAATAAAAGTAGGCTGATCGTTTGGCTCAATGCAAAGGTTTCCTTCTCATTTTATTACTGAATTCCTTTCTCCATATACGCAAATAAAATCTAAAAAAACGACGCGATATACATCGGCAGTCCCAGATCTGAACCAGCAACTACCCTTACATTAGATTACGAGATAAGAATGGTGCGCGGAGCCAATGTGACGCTGCTGCTTTCACCTTCTTCCACTTCTCTGGTGGTAGTTAATGCAGACAGGTCACAACCCGAAACAAAGAACCAGTTGCAGTTTAAGCGTGTAATGACCTTCCTAGAGGAATTTAAAGCAATTCTCATTTGTTCATTATTTCAAAGAACTTTGGTTCAAAAATGGTTCAAATGGCTCTGAGCACTATGGGACTTAACATCTGAGGTCATCAGTCCCCTAGAACTTGGAACTACTTAAACCTAACTAACCTAAGGACATCACACACATCCATGCCCGAGGCAGGATTAGAACCTGCGACCGTAGCGGTCACGCGGTTCCAGACTGAAGCCCCTAGAACCGCTCGGCCACATCGGCCGGCTTCAAAGAACTTTGAAAACTTTTGTGTGCATATTAGACCATACCGTGTCTATGAAGCGCCTTTCAGTGTTTGATATTCTGAAGTTGAGTTTATTCGAAACTCGTAAATAAAATTGAGTTGCTGAACATCAAGTGACTAAGAACTTTTTCTCTAGTGACCTATAATAGCAATGTTTAGAGGTTCACGATTCAATATGTTTTTCTATGTGGTCACTAGTCCACACCTTTATCGTAGTGCAAGCAACTAAACCTTGTGCTGCTATATGAAAACTAAAAGGCAACACACGGATCTTTCAATATGGCCAGTTCAAGAATTCGCATGTGTGTTCCCAGCTAATGGGCCTGCATCGTTAGTTCCGAGAACTGAAGCGGACTGTCCATAGGTCTTGACACGAATAACGCAAAGTGTTTGGGAGTGCGTCGGAAATTATCCGTGGCCAGTCGCATAAACCCGCTGAAGTGTGGGCAGCTAATGGTGCGTTCCATCACAAAGGTGACAGTCATGATGCAGTCGTAGTGGAAACGAGAGAGAAGAGTGCGAGGGACTACACTGATTGAAAATGGTCACTACTTTGCGTCAGAAGCTGGATAAAAGTGTGCAGTACCGGCAAGAACAACTAGACGCTGGTGGAATCAATACCAGGACAGCGGCTATATCGGGCAGAAAGGAGGAAGTGGCGGACCCCGTGTGTCTGATGAAGCAGATGATCGACTTCTCTTGGAGAACGTGCGAGATACTCCATTTCTCAGTTGTCGTGCACTGAGAAAGATTTCTCTTTCCGGCAGCAGAAAAACAGTGACGAGGAGATTGAGAGATGCCTGTTTATACTTGTATTGTCGGACAGCATCTATCAGACAACCTTTGACCGACCATCAGAAAATTGACCGCATGGCTTTTGCGGCACAATACATCGACTTTGACTGGAGCAAAGTAATCTTCTCCGATGAAAAATTATTTTCTTCATGTAGTGATGCCCCTGTTCAGATGAGATACGGAAGTTAATGTTTAAAATTATTTCAGAACCAATTGTTTTGTGCCTAAATGGCCTTATCTTTGTAGTAGGTTAAAAATTATTGATATAAGCAGTTTCCTGTATCCTGGCTTCATTAGTGTGATCCTATTACCTGTTAAGTAAAGGCCGGCCGCGGTGGTCTAGCGGTTCTAGGCGCTCAGTCCGGAACCGCGTGACTGCTACGGTCGCAGGTTCGAATCCTGCCTCGTGCATGGATGTGCGTGATGTCCTTAGGTTAGTTAGGTTTAAGTAGTTCTAAGTTCTATGGGACTGATGACCACAGATGTTAAGTCCCATAGCGCTCAGAGCCATTTGAACCATTTGTTAAGTAAATGTAATCGTTGAATGTGTGTGTAATTGTTTTAACAAGCAAGCAGTTGGTTGGTTTACGTGTACCGACCACGGAGACAACGCTTCCATCCAGAGTATGTCCACGAAAGACAAAGAAGTGGACGGTCCTCTGTTGGAGTATGGAGCCCTATCTCGGTTCATGGCGCGGGCCCTCTGTACAGAATAGATGGAATTCTCAACGGAGACGCCTATATTAACAAAGTCAATTCTGTCATGAAACCGAGTGCAGAAATGTTGTACCCACAGGATGAAAAATAGTTTCTGCAGGTATGAACAACAGAAACTCTAGAGTTACGAGTACTTTCAGTTTTTCCAACTGTTCTACTCTCATTTCTGTTCTTTTGATGTCACCATAATAACTGACTTCTGTTGTGATATTGATAGCTTTCCCGGGCATCTTCTAAGTGCCTTTCTTAGTACTACGTTTCATAATTATATTTGATAGGAAAAAATCGTTTGTAAGAACATGACCTATGAATATCTTCTCATCCTTCCTTTTTCTCTTCTTAGTCTTTTATCCACCTTGCCTTGTCACAACATTCTGAGAATTTTTTTCTTTGCATCTAACATCTTTTAATCATTTTCTACTACATTCAATCTCCCGTTGCCTCCAGACGGATCATACCTTGTTTCTGCAGGTTACAAATTTCACGTCAAAAGAAACGTGTTCTCTACATAAACCATTTATAAGTGGGCTTCTGTATTTATACTGTTGGTATGTTTACTTGAAAGAGTATTATTCGTAACCATTGATGGTTTTCCCTACTGTTATTCTCCTTAGATTTATTAAACATCTATTTTTCTCTGTAATTCCACTCCTAACTTTATTACTTCTATTGCTACCGTTTTTATTTTTGCATTAATCTTTGTATTATTTTTTCTCGTTGCCATTACATTTGTTTCGCTTTTCTGTCATACAGATTTTACTGCTTTTGTTTTTAGTTTGTCGGCTAATACTTGCAATATTTTATTAATTTTGTTTCCAAGTCTGAACCTACCAAGTCATGTGATACAGCTTATCTCTTCATCGCTGAGTATAGTTCGTCGTGTTCTCCGTTCTGTCCTTTGTGCGGTTTCTTCAAAGTACACAGGTTTTGAAAGAAAACGTATTCCAGATTTTGCAAGGGCGTAATATGGACCAAAGCAAGAAAAAACGTCTAGTACACGCGGGGTCTAAAATACGTACCTTCAGAGCTAACAGAACTTCTTTGGAAGAAAAGACGTGTTTTACAATAGTGAAGGTGAACCAGCGCTCACAGCTCTTAAGATATTCACTTTACAGCCCATGTATACTGAACATTATCAATCACCTCTAAAAACATGGGACACTTTTTTTTAACACCCTGTATTTCAAGCAGATCTGTAGGCACAGGACATCCACGCCTTACTCATTTCCTGACTTCATATTGCTCTTTTCCTTCATTTATAATTATTGTATTCTGGTTCAAATGGCTCTAAGCACTATGGGACTTAACATCTGAGCCGGCCGGGGTGGCCGTGCGGTTCTAGGCGCCACAGTCTGGAACCGAGCGACCGCTACGGTCGCAGGTTCGAATCCTGCCTCGGGAATGGATGTGTGTGGTGTCCTTAGGTTTGTTAGGTTTAATTAGTTCTAAGTTCTAGGCGACTGATGACCTCAGAAGTTAAGTCGCATAGTGCTCAGAGCCATTTGAACTTAATATCTGAGGTCATCAGTCCCCTAGACTTAGAACTAATTAAACCTAACTAACCTAAGGACATCACACACATCCATGCCCGAGTTAGTATTCGAACCTGCGAGCGCAGCAGCAGCGTGGTTCCAGACTGAAGCGCCTAGAACCGCTCGGCCACAAAGGCTGGCTATTGTATTCTGGTTTGTGCACGAATTGTAACTAATCTTCCATACTCATTTCAGCCCAATTTTTTTTTGTAGTGGTAAACACCTTCCAGTTAGCATCACTTCTAAATCAATGAAAGCATGATACGTTCGTCCTGTTCTGTTATGTCTGTTTTTTAACGAGCACCACACACAAGACTGTATTGTTCCTACTTTACAAATACGGTCCTAATACAAAGATAGATTTCTGCTTTTATTATTGTTATAACGCGTTTTCATTAGGTCGCTTTTTTGTGTCTGCATGTTTGGTAAAATTTTGCACCTGGAACTTAACATGAGCTACAGACTTGCAACTTTCAACGCAGCTCAGAACTAGAAGACCGTGCAATATCAGCTCGTTTTCGTGTCTGGTATACGACGGAGAGTACTTTATTTCTCGGTCTGTTTGCTAAAATTTTTCCAACTGATTTAAACTGACTGCTCGATGAGCTAAAGACTAGAAATTTACAAAATACCTTTGAACTGAATGGCAATAAGATATTGCCTTGCTTTTCTGTCTGGTGTGTGGCGAAGGGTAGTCTGTATACCACTGTTATGCTCGTCTGCAGCTCGTGGTCTAGGGGATAGCGTTGCTGCCTCTGGATCACGGGGTCCCAGGTTCGATTCCCGGCCGTGTCGGGGATTTTCTCTGCCGGGGGACTGAGTGTTTGTCGGCTGATCCCGGCGGAGGTTCGAGTCCTCCCTCGGACATTGGTGTGTGTGTTTGTCCTTAGGATAATTTAGGTTAAGTAGTTGTAAGTAGGCTGTTTAGGTTTTTTATTGGTAGCGCCACCTCTGTATGAAAATCACTGGCTGTGCTGTGTGCAGTCTGTGGCTGCTTTGAATTGTTGTAATACTCGCCATTGTAGTGTTAGGCAGCTGGCTGTGAACAGCGCGTAGCGTTGCGCAGTTGGAGGTGAGCCGCCAGCAGTGGTGGATGTGGGGAGAGAGATGGCGGAGTTTTGTAATTTGTCATGAACTGCTATATATATTATGACTATTAAGGTAAATACATTGTTTGTTCTCTATTAATATCTTTCATTTGCTAACTATCCCTATCAGTAGTTAGTGCCTTCCGTAGTTTGAATCTTTTATTTAGCTGGCAGTAGTGGCGCTCGCTGTATTGCAGTAGTTCGAGTAACCAAGATTTTTGTGAGGTAAGTGATTTGTGAAACGTATAGGTTAATGTTAGTCAGGGACATTCTTTTGTAGGGAATTTTGAAAGTCAGATTGCGTTGCGCTAAAAAAATATTGTGTGTCAGTTTAAGCACAGTCCTGTATAAATTGTTCAAAGGGGATGTTTCATATGTCGACCCATAGCCGATGATACCTCACGGGAATCTTCTGATTTTTTCTTGTAGTTCGATAATTAATGTAGATTTTGTTTATTGCTGGCGCGTAATTGTAGAGAGAATCTCCTTTGTAGTTGCAGTCTTTCATTGTTGTACAGTAAAACAGGTGTGGCATGCATGTAGATTTGCACCAAGTATTTCGCAGCTGCGCTTGCAATTAAGTAGACATTATATCCATTGCTATGTTATTTTATTTTGCTCTTCAAATTGTGCTTTTCTGTGTTATCGTGTGAAACATTGTGACAATTATGGCGTGTGAAAAAGTAATACTAGGCTCCAAAGTAAACTGAGAAATGACAGTGAAGACGAAAGCAGTGTGTTAGCGCCACCGAGTAATGAATTAACTGATGTTCAAAGTAGTAATTTGGTAATTGTGCATAGGGAAATGGAGCGGGCTGCAAACAATGGTGTAGACAGTGAAACAGGCAGTGAACAGGGAAGCATTATCGATCGATCGGTCGGCAACAGCTCGCCTCAGGAATCCGAAATGACAGGACACAATTTCGCAAATACTGTAGATTCAGGTTTTGGGTCATCACTGTTTTCTCAAATAAGTCAAGACACATTTTCTGCTTGTCAAAATGTGAATGTTGCCGGTGCAAATGCACTGCTGAAAAGCGTAGAGAAACAGATTCCAGACACTAATATATTATTATTGCAATTAATGCAACAAATGGAACAAAATCAGAGACAAATGGGACAAAATCTTAAAAAGCTAGACACAGTGCAACAAAATCTTAAAAAGTAAGACACATTGGAACAAAATCTTAAAAAGTTAGACACAATGGAACAAAATCTTCAAAAGTTAGACACAATGGAACAACACCAGAGACAAACACAGCAACAGTTAGACACAATGGAACAAAATCTTCAAAAGTTAGACACCACACTTGAACAAACACGTGAAGATTTAACTACTGAGTTACATAACATTGAATCGAAATGTCAAAAAGTCTGTAATCACGTAAAAACACAAATTTGTGAGCATTTTCAACCCATTTTTTCGCAGCATGAAAATGCATTACAGAATCACGAAGCAGCCATAAAAGAACTGCAAACCATTGTTCATGAAAATCATGAGACCTTGTGGGCTAAAATTGACTCAGTTGCATCTACCGATTCGGTTACGCAACTTGCAAAAACTCAGGAAAACTTAAAGGACACAGTAGATTCGATTTCAACACAAATGGACACTCTGAAACTTGGTTCAGAAAAACACACTGAGGAAATGTGTTCACTATCGGAGAAAGTAGCCGAACTTTCGGATCAGGTCACTAACTTATCTACAAAGGTAGATGATGATCTGAATGACACAAGACCTGTAGCCTTCACTGACACAGAAGAGTATGAACAAATTAGAAAATTCAAACAGAATCAAAATCAAATCAATACACAGTACAAAAGAGAAATCCGGGAAGTACAAGATCAGCTGACACAGGTAATACAAGAATTACGTATTTCAGAGGACACTCGCGCCCCAATACGGGAAGAGGGACATAGAAATACGGAACAGCCACAAAATAATAACACAGGGCATTTCGGAAGTTATGAAAGAAATTGGCAATGTGCACCGAATTTTGAGATGGAACGGCCGACACGACCTAACAATGACCGATATGCGACTCGCCGAGATGATGATTTTGACTATAAGCTGTTCATTACTACTCGTAAATTCAAAACATTTAAGAATTCTGGCAACGACATTCATCCACAAGCATGGCTCCATCAATTCTCTCATTGTTTTCCTCCCAACTGGTCGTTAGAACACAGATTAGAATTTATGTGTGGCTACTTGGAGAATGAACCAGCTGTAAGAATGCGATCGGTCATTCACGATTGTCACAGTGAAGGAGAATTTTACCATGCCTTCCTCTCAGCATATTGGTCTCAAGCTACACAGGACCGAGTAAAACATAGCATCATAATGATGAAACATTTCGAACAATCTGAATTTTCCAGTCTTGTGACATATTTTGAAGACATGTGGCATAAGAATCAGTATCTTTCAAACCCATACAGCCCCTCAGAACTCATCCGCATTTGCTTACTCAAATTGCCTGAACATTTACGACATATTATTTTAGCAGGACGTTGCAAAGACGACATTGAAGCTTTTCAGGGACTGTTACAAGAACTGGAAATTGACACTGACAATCGCGGAACGCGCAAACAGGAGCACAACAATTACAGGTCACATCCGTCACAATTCTGTGACAACAGAAACAATAACTGGACACGACAAGTCTATTCTTACAACGTAAATCGTGACCAAAACAGACACCACCCATATGACAACCACTGGCAGAGTAATAATAGTTACAGAGAAAGATCGCATTTCCGTAGTAATGAATATGACAGAGACAATCACAGAAACAGACAATATGAGAACCAAAACAATTATTATTACGGGAGACAGAATAACTTTAGACGCAACGGTCCAGCGCGCAGTTACGATTCAGGGAGAAATTCTCCAACACGTGACCGACAAGAAAGAAACTATGGAATCTACCGACTTGACGACAGACGATATGATCGTAACGACAGACCTGAATTGCATCAGAACTGGCGGGATTGAAACAGAGCTGGGCCCTCTCGGCCAGGCGAATTTGTAGAAGTTAGGTCTCCTAATCCCAGTAACGACTCGCGCCAACAAAGAAACAGACAATGACTCTCACCGCAGGCAGCCACCTGCGCCCGCTGGTTCAGAGAAAAATAACATAGACGCTAACCTTGAGAAAAATTTTTAGCGTTCTTTACCGATGTATACAACATGATAATTGCTTTGAAGTTGAAACTCTGTGCACTAGGAAGAGTAAAGGTTTACACCACATTTCACATGTAAAACCGTTTATTGAAAGATAATCTGTTTTCTAACTTTGTCTTTGCCATAAAACTTTTCACTTCACATTTCTAGTATGCTTTGTTATACTTAAGAAACTGTTAACATGCAACAATGTTTGAAGTTAAACATCCAGTCTAGAACCTAGGGAACATTTTTAAACAGAAATTACGAATGTATTGTTATAGTGAACAGACGACACAGTGTCGTATTTGTGCATTCTTGCTTGTTAGTTGCACGATTCCGTAACGACTATAAGGCTTACATACTTAGAACATTTACCGGTACTGCTAATGAGATTTTAATGCAACATTTTGGTTTACTTGAAAATACATTCTGAATTTAAAGTGCTTTCTGAGAGATACCAGATGTCACAGAGGTTAGTTTATGTGACAGCTACACGATTTTATCACGACACTACTAATGAGTGACAATTTACAATGTTGCTTTTGCAGTGTTTCTGTTTTATATCTGCACAGTTTTCTGTTTTATTCTGGAAAGTAAAACATGTTTTAGTAGTAACTTTTGTGGTATAGCTACAATGAGACAGCCTTTTCCGTAGCACAACAATGCGTTACAGCACAGTACTTTCTTCATCAAGCCAATAAGCGTAATAACTAAGATATCTATACGCAAAGCATTTCACTTTTGTTTATCATGAGGTAAGTACATTGACTTCTGCAGAACTTAGCTTTCGGAGGACGATAACTACGAGACTTCCACAGAGATTATCTTACAGCATGACGCACAGTTTAGCGCTTCAGTACACGTATTTGAGTGATTAATTTCGCACTTAAAACATTTTTTTTTTAAAGATATTTGAAGTGCAATGATACAAGGGTTTTCCGTGATACATTTCATTCCATTGCGGTAATCTGTAACACCTGAGGGTATAATTACATTAATCCTCAGGGGGGTACACGCTTACTTTGTGTATCATGTGTTTGGCAAGCACAAGGAGCCCTAGCTAATATGGTATTTGCTTATACAACTTTACACATCGGTACCATATTTCTCTAACACAGAATTACACAGCTATCTGATTATTTGACAGAGAAACAAACATTCTTTTTTACTACATCAGTGACAGATGTTTACGCAATTACACAGTTGGATAACTTCACACTTATGAAACGGTATTTTGTCAGTACTTTGTGAAATGTTCATATTTTTTCGGAACCATTGTGATACTATGAGAGCTTTGAATGTCGTATTTCTTATGGGATCATGATTTTTAAAGTACGTTTGAGGTAGATGACACTATTGAAATGAGCAGAGAATTTTTTTAGGTTTTGACATTATTGCAGAAAGCTACGACGTTTTCGAGATTTGACTGAGGTGTTATGACGTTATTTTTACGACGACAATGTGTATTATGCTGCTGAGGTATGTTTATGATAAATAAGCTGATGCTATATGAGGTATTTGATTATGCTACGTATTTCTTAAGATGAAATATTGAAGAAGTGTTGACGAATATGTATATGTATAATGAGGTAAGGAATACTGAGTAGTGGTTAAGGACTCTGATTTGTGGAAAAGGATGTTAGAAACCAAGAATCGTACTTTAAGAGTTATGAAATGTGTGTATATGCATGAATGTATCACAATGCTGGCGAAAATTTTTTGGATGCTGTTATATTTATAGGATTTTGTTTCTACAGATTTATAACCCAAATTCTTAACCTGTGAAATATTTTTATATGAGACTGTCACTGCAGCGGAAACTGCTGTCGTAAATATTTCGGTAAGAAAGTTAAGTGACCACCTGCACCTAATGCGTCGTGGGCACCCAGCTGGGCGACAGTCACCTTGAAAAAAGCCATTAGCGTGTGCCTTCCAGAGGCACAGGTGGAAAAAAAACTGGGAGGCCATTATCCTCGCTATTGACATTCCTTTGTAGAAAGCATCGCAAATACGACACACTCGAACTTGAAAACACATGATTACACTGTGGAGCTCTTAATTTATGATATTTACTAAAATGCCTAATAAAATGATGAGAAACATTTTACATCTATTGTCTTTCTAGTTGAGAGATTGCTCATTTTGTTTAATATCTAGTTTCTAGTGGCACTGCAGCATTGGTTAAAATAAAATTTTACAGATGTACTAATATAAATATTTTCTGTCTACAGATCGAGTACATAATAATTTTTTTCAAAAAAAATGAGGGAGCACAAAAAGACATTTACCTTCACAGGAACTGCATTCATAATTTTCTTTTCAAGTACTTGGTAATTTTTTGTAGAATTAGTTTTTGTGGTGCACCACTTTAATTACATAGACATCAAGATGTGATTATACATTTCCCTTGTCTGCATTGTTATCTTTAGTGTACTATTTTTTCTGCTTGAGCTATGTCATGTTTAGGTATTTCATTTTCTGCTGCTGTTTGCCAGGCATAGTGCTACTGAATTTTAATTTGTGTTACTCTGCTAAGCCAGTTTCCTACTGATTTATTTTTCTTGTTTGCTGCTCATTGCCTTATATTAGTTGTAATTTATGCTGCTTGCTTTGCCATTTGTATTTTTGATCATTGCTGTTTGTGTTAATTGTTTTGTGCTGCTGCATTGCCTCGTCCCTTAGTTTAGCATCTGAGCTCAGTAGATTTAAGTTAGCTTAAGAGGGGGAGACTATATAAGAGAATGAGTTGCGATGAATTGGAAGAAACGCATTGAGAAGATATAAGAAACAGATTTGGCAAAAATGAGTATTGTGCACTGAGAAATAATTATTTTGAAAGAAATATGAATAGAATACAGTAAGCAGGTATAGATAGGTCTTTTTGGGAATAATGATGAATGAAGGGAGATCTCCGAGAAGTAAAGAAAGTTTTGTTTGCAAAATACTGCAGTAAAACTAACCCTGTCCTTTCCTTGTATTATTCCGCTATATGTTTGTGTACCCTTGTGGATTTATGTTCTTCCTGTATTTATATGTGTATCTGATAAGATTTATGTTGTAGAATTTTTCTGGTACTAAGCTACATTCACTAATGACGAGGAATACTGTTATCCTCAAATATAATTTGCATTTATTATTATGTAATTTTCTTTGTAAAGATGTTTACACATTATTAATTCTGTTCTGTTTCAATTCTCATGTGTGAAATTAATGTTTCGAAAACTATTCTCATTATTTTATTTATTTACTTATGTCATAATTCCTGTAACACTGATGTATATGTTATTTCTATTCTTTTGTAAAGCTTGTACTACAATTGTTATCTGTATTATTATGTTTTTAATGATGTATTTTGTACCTTTGTTATTGTATTCTTATGTTATAAAATTGTAATTGACACCAGTTCATCATATTATTAACTTCTAAGTTACATTTCACTGCACACGTTTCTGTTGGTCATAGTATATGGACAATATGTGAAAAGTAGGGACTGTTAGTGTTTGCACGTGTGTTAATAATTCAGCAAGGGACTGGATAACAGCATTGCTGGTTCTAAGGACATTTCAAACAAATTTTTTGTGAATGGACAAGTGGTGGTTTATGGACTTGCTATCTTGTCCGCAAGACTCTTCGATGGTGATTTTGCACCTGCACATTTGCAACAGATGGCTGCTGGCCGTCTCTACAAAGACTACAGTGGGTCTTCGTCTTTGCTGACTCAACAGTACCATTATTTCTACAAGGACTACAGTGGGTCTACACCTTTGATGATTCATCAGTACCATTATTTCTACAAGGACTGTAGTGGATCTGCACCTTTGGTGGCCCACCTATACCATACTCTCTACCAAGACTATAGTGGGTCTGCTCTGTGATGACCTACCAATATTCTTCAAAACGTCGAATGACTCTGCTGTGGGTTTCCTCTGTTGTGGCCCATTACCTGTCTGCATGTCGAGAGTCAGCACTGTCTTTCCGTTGGGAGGACAACACTACTTCTTCAAGATGGAAATCCACTACTTCTGTGTGCAATTTCTTTTACTAATGAGACTTTGGAAAAAAACTGTAATTACTATTATGACGAATGATCAGGACTATCTTTATGGACTGTGAGAAAATTTTAGCTTTTGACCAACATTGCATTAATAAGTGTGTGCCTTTGATTTCTTTATTATTGTAATTATGAAAAAATTTATCAAATCATCATTGGCCACTGTCCAAAACAATTTGTAAAATTTTTTGTGGGGAGCATGGGGGCTATGTAAGTAAGCTGTTTAGGTTTTTTATTGGTAACGCCACCTCTGTATGAAAATCACTGGCTGTGCTGTGTGCAGTCTGTGGCTGCTTTGAATTGTTGTAATACTCGCCATTGTAGTGTTAGGCAGCTAGCTGTGAACAGCGCGTAGTGTTGCGCAGTTGGAGGTGAGCCGCCAGCAGTGGTGGATGTGGGGAGAGAGATGGCGGAGCTATGTAAGTAGGCTGTTTAGGTTTTTTTATTGGTAACGCCACCTCTGTATAAAAATCACTGGCTGTGCTGTGTGCAGTCTGTGTCTAGTTTGCATTGTTGTCTGCCATTGTAGTGTTGGGCAGCGGCAGCTGGATGTGAACAGCGCGTAGCGTTGCGCAGTTGGAGGTGAGCCGCCAGCAGTGGTGGATGTGGGGAGAGAGATGGCGGAGTTTTGTAATTTGTCATGAACTGCTATATATATTATGACTATTAAGGTAAATACATTGTTTGTTCTCTATTAATATCTTTCATTTGCTAACTATCCCTATCAGTAGTTAGTGCCTTCCGTAGTTTGAATCTTTTATTTAGCTGGCAGTAGTGGCGCTCGCTGTATTGCAGTAGTTCGAGTAACCAAGATTTTTGTGAGGTAAGTGATTTGTGAAACGTATAGGTTAATGTTAGTCAGGGCCATTCTTTTGTAGGGAATTCTGAAAGTCAGATTGCGTTGCGCTAAAAAAATATTGTGTGTCAGTTTAAGCACAGTCCTGTATAATTGTAAAAAGGGGACGTTTCATATAGTGTGTAAGCTTAGGGACTGATGACCTTAGCAGTTAAGTCCCATAAGATTTCACACACACACACTGAGTGTTTGTGTTCTCCTCATCATTTGATCATAATCGTCATTCGTGACAGTGGCTAGATTGGATTGTGTAAAAATTGAACTGTGTAGACATTGAAACTCGTACGGCCAGTGATGACCGCGCAGTTGAGAGCCCACAAACCAAACATGAACTGTAATGCTCCACTTTTCTTGTTCCAGTCCCGGATGTTCGGCAGTAAGAACGATTGCTGGTTAAGCCTCTGTGTAAAATTGAATCTCTCCAATTTTTAGCTTCGCCACCATTTCTTAGGATATACGTAGGACGAAGGAATACATTGGTCGACTCAGGTGAAGGGCAACTGTAATTTCCCGCAAGTCTCTGTTGTAATCTGATGACAATGTTTGAAACCGACTGGAATACTTCACACACACAAGACTAAATAATATATAACACTTGTTTAAATAGAAATATTTTTAATAAAAAACGTTTTTTAACGGGCTAGGAGGTATGAAATACTTTCTCCTAGCCCCATACAGATTCCTACCCCCATACAGACACACCTGAAAATTTATACTTCCCAATTTCTAAAAGCTACGACAGCACTTGCAAATTTTAAAACCAAGAAGGTGTGGCCCATAGAACAGATAATAGAAAGGGGTGTAGAGAGTAACTGTTATTGAGAAAAATCAGACGACAATTCATCTCATTTACAGTTTTAAAAAACTGTTAGTTTCTTAGGTGAACTATTCATGCTCCAACGATCAACTGCAAGTGACCAACGTTTTCCTTTTCAAATTTTGGCAAGTATTGTCATAGCTATCGAAAATTCACAAGCTCAAAGTTTCTTAACTATCTATATGAGGTAAGGGATTTGTATGGGTCAAGGAGAAATTATTTTACATCTTTCATTCCGTTCTAAATACGTACTGTATTAACAACTTTTCTGTTGAAATAATTATTTACGAGATTCGTATGTTTCTTGAAGCTATGGAAGTGTGGGTAGTTGCCTGAATTTTATACTGTTAACTACATTAGCAGATTTTGATACAGTTTTGGTATAGATAATCCCAGGTCATTCATGCTCGCTTCTGCCAGACTGCCTGACAGGGGAAGTGTGAGAGGTCAGGGATAGGGATCAGAATGGAGTGAACGGTGATCTCGTTTGAGGTGCCAGATATCTCGCCGTAAAGCCGTTCACAACGGTGGGCCTTCGGTCAGAATATATCGCACTCGAAAAGAGATGAGACAGCGGTATCAGTAATGTGGTGTGTGGGTTCGATTCTAGTCCTACAGGATATTTGTTTTTCGTTTATCTCTTTCTTTACTCTTCCGCTACTCTCATTTTTTATAAGAGCTGACAGTTGCCATCATTGCGTTGATTACAAAACAGATGACAAAGAGATAAAATACAACCGATTTCATATTTAATATGCCGTAGTTGCATGCAGATGTATTGTTTGTCGTCATATCAATACTGGAAACATTAATTGTTTCAGGAGTACCCCTCACAGAGGCATTTAGTTATCACTGACTGAAAGGGAAACTCATTTCATTAACATTCTGAAATCATTTATTTACCTCAACTGCAGGCGTTTGTTCTGAGCACCGAGCCGCGAGTGACCGCGTTGACACGAGGCGTGAAAAGGCGACGGCGGTGGCCAGGGTCGTACATTGTGCGAGCGGGTGCAGAGCATAACTCCCCGTAAAAATGTGTCTGTGTCATTCTTGTATCTTTGTGACGCGAAAGAGAGAAATAATTATACTAAAGTAAAGGGTAGCTGACGATTCGAATAGTTGAAGCCATGAAACAGAGTCTAACAAAAGGTCAGCCGCCTTTCCACTATTTGCAGTAACATACACTAACGCATTTCGACTCCAACAAAAATAAAAAAGTACTCTTACACGACTCGTATCTACTCCAAGATTCCAAACAGGCTAGCCTAACACCAGACATTCTATGCTATCTCACCATTACTAGCGCGGATGCCATTTTAATGGAGGACGATATATCCTGAACGAAGACCTACCGGCTTGAGATACCTGCACCTTAAACTACATCACCATTCATTCTGTATTCTGATCCCCTCCCCTGCGCCTTCCCCTTCCACGTGTGATTTTTTTCCACTGCTTTCATCCAAGTTTCATAGAATGTGAAACCCCTTCTCCTACTGTGACTTCTAAACGCCTTGCTTAGACGCCACAGCTATTGCAGGGGCTGAATTTTTTCGCAGTATCGAAAGTATTAGTCAGTAATCTATTACTTCCAACCTAATATGTGATAATTTTTTTACAGGACCATAGTCCCATTCACAACAGCAGAGCCGTCCAGAATTGGTTTCAGCGGGAGAGAACGATACAACTTCTTTCTTTCGTGCCGAAATCACCAAACCTCAACCCAACAGAAAATATGTAGTCGGAAGTTGCGAGGCCGCTGCCACCTCTGATCACATCATTCGACTGCTCAAAAACTGACTCCTGATATACAAATCCAACAAAACAAGTTGAATCTGCGTTATTCGAATTCATATAGGGCCTAGTCAGGAAAAAAGAAATCTTCCCAGACGCTACCAGACTTGAAAGTCTTCACTGGTAAACGAGTTTTTAGAAAAGCATATAAGTCGTGTCTGCCTCTTACGACATAAAACTTGTGTTACAATGAACCGGTAAATATACTTTTTTAGGATTCTGCGGCATCTTGTGGAGCCCATTGCCAGGACGCATTTTCAACATTATCACAGGCAGCACTCGCATATGCCTCCAGGAAATAGTCTATTTCCAGGTATGCATTGTTATCACCCAGAGAGTTTTATTCTATGACTTGGTGTCATCAGACGCTTCATAGTCTATTTCCAGGTATGCATTGTTATCACCCAGAGAGTTTTATTCTAGGACTTGGTGTCATCAGACGCTTCATAATAAATGGTCCTTTATTTTTGAATCGCTGTACAGAACGACTAATAGCTAAAAACGATTTATTGCTCTACGAAAGTGAACAGCTTCCAGCACGCCTGCTTTTACACTACTGGCCATTAAAATTGCTATACCAAGAAGAAATGCAGATGACAAACGGGTATTCATTGGACAAATATATTACACTAGAACTGACATGTGATTACATTTTCACGCAATTTGGGTGCATAGATCCTGAGAAATCAGCACCCACAACAACCACCACTGGCCGTAATAACGGCCTTGATACGCCTGGGCATTGAGTGAGAGTTTGTATGGCGTGTACAAGTACAGCTGCCCATGCAGCTTCAACACGATACCACAGTTCATCAAGAATGGTGACAGGCGTATTGTGACGAGCCAGTTGCTCGGCCACCATTGACCAGACGTTTTCAATTGGTGAGAGACCTGGAGAATGTGCTGGCCAGGGCAGCAGTCGAACGTTTTCTGCATCCAGAAAGCCCCGTACAGGACCTGCAACATGCAGTCGTGCATTATCCTGCTGAAATGTAGGGTTTCGCAGGGATCGAATGAAGGGGTGGAGCCACGGGTCGTAACACATCTGAAATGTAACGCCTACTGTTCAAAGTGTCGTCAATGTGAACAAGAGGTGACCGAGACGTGTAACCAATGGCACCCCATACCATTACGCCGGGTGATACGCCAGTATGGCGATGACGAATACACGCTTCCAATGTGCGTTCACCGCGATGTCGCCAAACACGGATACGACCATCATGATGCTGTAAACAGAACCTGGATTCATCCGAAAAAATGACGTTTTGCCATTCTTGCACCCAAGTTCGTCGTTGAGTACACCATCGCAGGCGCTCCTGTCTGTGATGCAGCGTCAAGAGAACCGCAGCCACGGTCTCCGAGCTGATAGTCCATGCTGCTGAAAACGTCGTCGAACTGTTCGTGCAGATGGTTGTTGTCTTGCAAACGTCCCCCTCTGTTGACTCAGGGATCGAGACGTGGCTGCACGATCCGTTACAGCCATGCGGATAAGATGCCTGTCATCTCGACTGCTAGTGGTACGGGGCCTTGGGTTCCAGCACGGCGTTCCGTATTACCCTCCTGAATCCACCGATTCCATATTCTGCTAACAGTCATTGGATCTCGACCAACGCGAGTAGCAATGTCGCGATACGATAAACCGTAATCGCGATAGGCTACAATCCGACGTTTACCAAAGTCGGAAACGTGACGGTACGCATTTCTTCTCCTTACACGAGGCATCACAACAACGTTTCACCAGGCAACGCCGGTCAACTGCTGTTTGTGTAAGAGAAATCGGTTGGAAACTTTTCTCATGTCAGCACGTTGTAGTTGTCGCCACCGGCGCCAAGCTTGTGTGAATGCTCTGGAAAGCTAATCATTTGCATATCACAGCATCTTCATCCTGTCGGTTAAATTTCGCGTCTGTAGCACGTCAGCTTCGTGGTATAGCAATTTTAATGGCCAGTAGTGTATAACGAGTTATTGCTCTACGACAATGAACAGCTTTCAGCATGCCTGCATTTAGTTCTGACCGTCACTTTCTAAAGTCGTAGCTTCTTTCGAAATCAGTCCCTAATTTGTTGCAACTGCTTTATTTTATTAATTCCATTTCGCTATTACCAGCCATTATGATGTGTTATGACAAAGAAAGGAGCCTGTGACCACTGGAGGGAGTGTCGCAGGTTACTCCAAAGCGTAACACAACACACACATGTCATGCTAATACATTAAAATCCACCTGATTATGCAGGTTTAAACCTTTTCGCTACTTCTTTAACTGAACCGCCAACTACATCGAAAATCAGAGACGAATCTTAAGAAACGCTCTGTTTCATCTGGGTCCTAGCATCTAGTAGGAGATGTTAGAGTCGTCTGCTTTGCGAGTACAAAGCTATATTACCAACAAAACGTGTGAGTGTCTCTGAAATGATTTGAAGAAATTGTCAGAATCCGTATTTTGTCAGGATCCATTATCTATGGTAGACCTAGCGGTGAAATACGTATGAGAGTGCACAACTGCACATTTCCGTAAGTATTCTCCTTTTTTTCTGTATCAGGAGTCATTACATTCATTTTTTTCTTGTGAAGTCACAATTTGATTTATTACTCCTCGGTATTGCTATATTAAATGTATAGACAAGGAATCAGCCTTTGACAATTTACACATATGACAAGTCGTTGCACACAATGGTTTATTTACAGGAAAAAGAAAATGGCTCTGAGCACTATGGGACTTAACATCTGAGGTCATCAGTCCCCTAGAACTTAGAACTACTTACACCTAACTAACCTAAGTACATCACACACATCCGTGCCCGAGGCAGGATTCGAACCTGCGACCTTAGCGGTCGCTCGGTTCCAGACTGAAGCGCCTAGAACCGCTCGGTCACTTCTGCCGGCTACAGGAAAATTACCAGACGTATCAGCACGGATAGCAACTTTCGACTGAGTAATCGTGAATGCCCTATACGTAATTACATCACAAAGTGAGAAACTTTTCAAACCACCAACACGAAAACGTAATGCAGAATCCACACGCAAAAGTCGAACAGTAAACCGCGATTGTCCTGAAAGCACATCGACACTCGAAGCAAAGTCGAATCGCCCACCACGGAAACGGCCTGTCCGTATAACGAATCGAAGATAGTAACATTCCCTGTTACCATATTATAGTATCTCCACATTTTGGTGGCATTCCTGACTTAGTTATATGCGACATATTACCAGACGTCAGTCAGTCCATTTGAAGTCAACACTCCACAGTATCTTACTGTTTCTTGACATTCAATTTTAGTTCTATTGAAGTAAGTTTTCGCAATAAAGCGAGCAGGATAAGTGCGCAGTTCATTTGAATGTTTCAGCGGTGTAATCTGCTGTCGATCTGCTGTCTTCTCTTAGATCAGCGTCTGGTAGCGCAGCTCCACTGAGGTCTGGCTGGAGCAGGCTGTGGATAGCCGTCAGGACGTTCTGAGCTGTTCATGAAGTTCTTCATAGTGCTACTGCAGATGCGGCTTGGAAATATTTCTGACGCTGTTTAGCACTTCTGTGATCGTTCACTCACTTTCGGTATTGGTGTTAAGTGTGCTAAATTCTACTAATAGTCTCTTTTCATACTGGTGAAGATACCTGATTAGTTACTATTGCCGCTATGTTTAGCGTGGGAGAACAGCAACGATATCGATATTTAAAACAAGTCTCAGTTACGCAATCTTCGAAAAAGTGCAATCGAGACCGGAGAATAAATCTGATTTGTTTTAAATCTTGTATAGTCATCGCGTTTATATGACATCAAAAATGTAAATTTAATTTTTCGACTCGCTTGTCACTTATCTGTATTAACTACCACCAGGGCACTGGCAGAGAGTGTGCTGCAGCAATGTCATGTCAGCACCGTGGCGTCAGCCTCGTTTCTTCATCTAAGGGAAGGGTAGTTGCTGGTTCAAATCTTGTTGGATTACCGGTGAGTAACACTTCACTCTTTTCTTTTATCTCTGCAGGTAGGCAGAACAGGGTTCAGTAACGAAATGAAAAGAAAACATTTGTATTGTTCTAACTAACGATCAGCCATTTTTATCTATTTTTATTTCTAATCGTCAACCTTCTTCTGTAATTCAACAAACCTCATTCATTATTAGTTTATTATTGTTCCTGTTATTATTGTTATTCCTTCGCTCGCAAGAAAATTCTTATCCCTATTTTGTGCCGATGTATGTAACCAGTGAGTTTGGAAGAATGAAATGTTGGATGTTTCGCCACCCAAAATACACACATTTACCACGTCGTCTTGTAGTAGCCCAATAAACAAAGACGTCAACGGAAGGCAGATGACGCAAGCAGAACTCTACAACTATCGCGGTACATTACTCAGCAGTCGAATATGCAACATGGTCTCTGCGTCTGCTATAGATACCTGCGAATTTGTGACCAAGACCGTAGTTTACCCTTGGCAAAGCTGCTGGTTATAGTGTAACAACTGTAACTGGAAGACGCCGTTTGTCCTGCAAAAATGTGTGTGAATTCCTAAGGGACCAAACTGCTTAGGTCATCGGTCCCTAGACTTACACACTACTTAAACCAACTTATGCTAAGAACAACACACACACCCACGCCCGAGGGAGGACTCGAACCTCCGGCGCAGTCCGCGCAGTCCGTGACATGACGCCTCAAACCGTGCAGCCACTCCGCGCGGCGATTGTCATGCAGTTTGAGTGGGTTATGTCAATGGATAAATTAAAGTTTCCTATTGTTTTTATTTACACAGCTACGTAAAGTATCATTTGAATTCCAGGTAATCAAGTGCGTGTTTCACTTGCGACATTAGATTTCGAATGCAGTTCTTGATCCAATACCTCGTTGGGTGCAGTCATAGTATTCTGCTTTCCGAATATTAAGGAACAACACAGATAAATTTGAAAAACGATATTGTTACACCAGGCTGTGTTTCTTGTATTTTTTATTTACACCACTAGTTTCGGGCACTGCCCGTTCGCAAGTGCATCTGTAGTGATAGACGTGGACATATCATTGTCGTTGTTTCAAAAATCGCATGCCATGCATGTTTCTGCTCAAATATGCATGGCAAACGATTTTTGAAATAACGACAAGGATATCTTCACGTTTGTCCCTATAGATGCAATTGAGAATGGGCAGTGCCCGAAACTAGTAGTGATAATAAGAAATATTTACAACACAGAAAAAAAATGTCGCTAGAACGATTCGAAGGAACCACAAGTGACCTGTATTTGGATTCTTTTCATCATTTAGAGTCCAAACAATGCAGGAGCATTAAGAAAGCAATTAACAGACTACGTATTTATATCAAGGTGAAAAATTAATGAAGGTGCTGAAATGCACATTGCCGACATCTGAAGTTTCGTATCTACATCTACACCATACTCCACAAACCATCCAATGGTGTGTGGCGGAAGGTACTATCGGTACCACTATCTGATCCCTTCAACCTTCTCGTGAACAGTGCGTGGGAAGAATGCTTGTCGGTAAGCTTCTGTGCTGTCTCTAATTTTTCGAATTTTCTCCTCGTGGCCAATACGCGAGATGTATGTGGGAGGAAGTAATATGTTGTCCGACTCCTTCTGAAAAGTGCTGTCCCGAAATTTCAATAGTAAATCTCTCCGTGATGCACAGCGCCTCTCTTGTAACGTCTGCCAGTGAAATTTGTTTAGCATCTCCGTAACGCTCTCTCGCCAACTAAACGATCCCGTGACGAAACGCGCCGCTCTTCGTTTGATCTTCTCTATCAGTCCTACCGGATACGGATCCCAGATAGATGAACAATACTCAAGAATCGTGCGAACAAGCTCCTTATAAGCCACTTCTTTCGTGGATGAGTTACATTCCCTTAAGATTCTTCCGATGAATCTGAGTCTGGTGTTTGCTTTGCCCAATATCTGTTTTATGTGGCCATTCCACTTTTTTTAAGGTCGCTCTGGATAGTTACGCCTAGATATTTCACGGTAGACGATGTCTCCAGCTGTTTGTCATCAGTAGTGTAGATGTACAGTAGTGGATTTCTTTTCCCATGTATGGTTCAAATGGTTCAAATGGCTCTGAGATCTATGGGACTTAACATCTGAGGTCATCAGTCCCCTAGAACTTAGAACTACTTAAACCTAACTAACGTAAGGACATCACACACATCCATGCCCGAGGCAGGATTCGAACCTGCGACCGTAGCGGACGCACGGTTCCAGACTGAAGCCCCTAGAACCGCTCGGTCACACAGGGCGGCTTCCCATGTATGGGCAATATGTTACACTTATTTACGTTCAGGGTCAACTGCTAGAGCCTGAACCGTTCATCAATTCTCTGCAGGTCGTGCTGCAAATTCTTACTATCCTCTGGCATTGATACTTTGGTATAGACAACTGCATCACCTGCACATAGTCTTAAAGAGCATCCGATGCTACCTACTAGATCATTGATAACTATTGTAAACAGCAGCGGTCCTATCACATTTCCCTGCGGTACTCCGGATGTTACCTTTACATCTATTGATTTAGTTCCTTTAACAGCAACGTGTTGAGTTCTGTCTGCAAGAAAGTCTTGAATCCAATCGCCAGTCTGATCCGATACTCCGTAAGCTCGTGTTTTTTTCATTAAACAGTAATGTGAGACGGTGTCAAATGCCTTACTGAAATGCCTTACTTTCCGCGTTAAGGAACATATTTTTAAGTTTCTTCTTTTCTGAATCCTGAGATGAATCGATTATTGCATAGCTTCGAATGATTAGTTAACTGCAGTTGTTTTTGCTTCAATCCCCACTAACATACACAGGAGATTTCAAGGTGCAACGTGTTTGATATCTTACTGTTTCGTGACGTGGGGCTAGGTTGATTTCCACTACTTCTTACTCCATTGAAATAAGCTTTCGTTGTTAGCTATGAATGTGTTTTACTCGTTTTTGTTTTGTGCACATTGTAATATTTCAAATACTGTACCTTCATGAGTAGCTTAGATATCCCTACGTTGATATTATATAACACCGGGATTAACAGCCTCGTTCCACGTTGGAAAGCTTAAAAAGTGATAAACTCGAGATTAAATGTAATTGATTGACTTAAAACAGATAACCTAAAAGGGGACGTTAGAACGTATCTGGAGATAACAATATAAGACGAACACATAGAGCATTTCGTTACATAGCTTCTCCTAGAACAACTAAGAATCAGCAGTATCGTCGCAAATATTTGACAGCACTGTGAGAGTGCATATATTTCTGTGTATCGCTCTTAATTGACCCGCTAACTCCACTTCACACACACCTTCCGCTTCGATGAATTCTGCTATATAACCTTCATGTAAGATGAGGCACAGAGATGTAAAATTTCATTTTTGGACTCCAGGTATTCTGTAGTTTACGTAAGTCACAAATGTTTTTATGTTTGACAGTGCGTTATGACGCTCATCGATGGGTCTTGCGATATGTTAGCTTAGTGGTTCTGCACACGTATTACGATGCCACACGGTCGTGGGTTGCCCGTAAGTTCAAATTGCAGTCGATACAAGGGCATTCAACATTCTTTTTTCTTTTTTACTTTATGGAGCTGAAAATTGCTGGAAGAAAGTCTTTAACGAAATCAGAAGAAAACCTTTACACATTCAACCTTCTGGCACTCTCGACTCCGTAAGCTGTTTTAAAGGCCATAGATGTCCGTTTTACGAATATCAAGCTCCATCAATATACCAACGTCCCTAAACAGATGCGACTCGACTGTCAACGATACTAATTTGAGTTCTGTTCGTCACGTAGAACCCACATGTCAAGGGGATTATTTATAAAGTGAACATGCTGATTAATATAGTTCCTCTGTGCTAAGTTTCTGTAATAGCAGCTAGGCACCCCCTGTAGACGTTTGCTGACACTGGCGTTCACAACTTCCTTCCACACTCGATGACTTCGAATATGGGCGGATTTGTTGGTTTAAATCGAACGGAATACCTTAAATACACTTTCGATTAGAGTTAAGTTCTCCATGAAACCATACGTTATCCTCAAAATGTGCAGTGTGGCTGCGTTGCTATAGATCATGCACTGCAAAGTATTCACAGAGTTTATCACATTCATTTAATGTAAGGAATCAAACAACGACAGTAAAATGCCGTGCACCACCATTAGTCACTGTGCTTGACAGAAACAAACGAATTCCTGAGGAAGTAATTACTCATAGAATCACCTCTAAAAGGAAAAAAGGGACATATAAAGCATTAATAACATTAAACAACATTTCATCGAATCATGAACTATAAAAATAATTTTGTGTCATACTCATGTTTTGCATATTGGTGTAATAGAAAAGTTATATTAAAAAGGGTCATCTGACTACGTTGGTATCGAGTGCGAAATACTAATCATTCATTTTTCTGTGGAGCATCACTGAACCACACTAAAGCATTTTATACTCTCCAGAGCGATGAGCGATGGCAAGCACCTTTGACAAGCAGCAAGGCAGTGCAGCGCCGCCGCAACATCCGCTGGCGTTAACTAATGAATAGGCCCTAGCGCATGTAGCGTTCAGAGACAGACAGTCCGCAAAGCAATGTGTCACAAAACTGTTAATCAGCGGAACTGTGGTTATCGGTGTGTCAAAAGGTGAAATACATTGTAGCTGCGTTATGATTTCATTCGCGATATCAACATTCGGACGAAAAACGCTGTAATATTTTAAAAAACAAGTAGTCTTTATCACGAGACCTCACATTCAAACCTCTTGACCGGCCGATGTGGACGAGCGGTTCTAGGCGCTTCAGTCTGGAACCGCGCGACCGCTATGGTCGCAGGTTGTAATCCTGCCTCGGGCATGGATGTGTGTGATGTCCTTAGGTTAGTTAGGGTTAAGTAGTTCTAAGTTCTAGGGGACTGATGACCTCAGATGTTAAGTCCCATAGTGCTCAGAGCCATTTGAACCATTTTCAAATCTCATGCCTTCTACCATTAGACCACGGCCCCAAAGGCGCTGAAATCGAAGACGAGACTTCCTCCAGTACGTGCCGCAGCATGCAGTGTTGTCAGATGGTGCAGATGGCCGGTCTTAGAATATTTATCAGTTTGGCTAGGTTATTCTCCCCAACTCGCGATCGGCACAGATTTAGGCTCTGCGGCAGCCGGCCGGGCTTGATGTCAAAGAGTTTACGTCGTATATTCGTTCGCCGAATGCGATGGAAGAGCTGCACAACGACGCCTCGCTGAACTATTCTCGTAGCGACATCAATCACAGCACAGTACTTTTGCATCTGCGTTTGGGTTTGTGCGTTGTAGTGATTGCATATTGCTGAGTTTTTCACTGTTGTGAAGGTGTTTTCAGAGAAGCAAAGGTAAGCTGGATAACAAACTGAATAAATTACAATTACATTATTACTGTGAGCCACTCGACACTACTGATCCTTTGCACCTAAACAATTAGAAAATATACCTGAACAGACTCCACAACTTTGGAAGTGGTTCCCATTTTCACCTTTTAAATTCTGTCAGTCTTTTGATTTTATGTTTAAAAGCCATGTAACAGAGGGTCAGTAAGACCTCGCCATGGACCAGCGTGTACATGTAGCAGGATAAGAAGAGGGGGACACATATCGTCACTCTTCTTTCGGTGGGGCGGGTTTTTTTTTTTCTCGTTACGTCGTTGTCACTGTGCAGACTGCAAATTAAAATTCATCTACCTCAGAACGACGTCTGCCCGATGTCCCTTCACTCGGCAACGTAGATACTTACAAAATTGTTCAAATGACTCTGAGTACTATGGGACTTAACATCAGAGGTCATCAGTCCCCTAGAACTTGGAACTACCTAAACCTAACTAACCTAAGGACATCACACACATCCATGCCCGAGGCAGGATTCGAATCTGCGACCGCAGCAGTCGCGCGATTCTGGACTGAGGCGCCTAGAACCGCTCGGCCACCACGGCCGGCAGATACTTACAAGATTATGTAAAAGCAGCGTTGATAAAAAGCGTCATCTAATATCTACAATTACTGAGGCATCGCAACTCTAGTTATGAAATAAAGTTCTGTAGAAAAACCGTCATTCAATTTTATCGGATAATAAGAAAATGGATTGGCTTCTGGAACATAATATCCAAAATTTCCACACAAAAATGTTTATTTTGTCCTTGATAGCCAAAAAAAGGTTCTATTCAGTCCACATTTAAACTATTGGCTATTTTCTTCCAGTTCACAACTGTTACACACATTTCACACGCACAGCAGCCAGAAATCTGTCCAAACCTGACCCGAAGCAAACAACGTTTTCAGTCATTAGTTTCACTACTAATTTGAGTTATTACATTCGGTCCTTCTTGTGGATTTCTAAAAAAGAAACTGCTCGCCAAAAATGCTCAGTGGTTGAATACTGAAACATGCCACGTGGACACTATGAAGGACAATATTTCACATGCGAATATCTGTCCAACAGATTTAGTCAAAACCTCTGAAATTTCGCCAAGCAGTCCTCAACAGCAACTGCTATCAACATAGCTCACCAATAACTCAAACACTAAGAAATTCTTCATCTTACACATTACTTTGACTGGCACTAGTAACATGACCGTCCGCGTTCAAAGCTAGCGAGCGACTTTTTTCTTCCTGTCTCACTCCCAGTATAACTTTCAGGTAATGAGTGGGAACCGTCTCAATTCTGATTGACTGGCCGTACTAAATGGTTCAAATGGCTCTGAGCACTACGGGACTTAATTTCTGAGGTCATCAGTCCCCTAGAACTTGGAACTACTTAAACCTAACTAACCTAAGGACATCACACACATCCATGCCCGAGGCAGGATTCGAATCTGCGACCGCAGCAGTCGCGCGATTCTGGACTGAGGCGCCTAGAACCGCTCGGCCACCACGGCCGGCAGATACTTACAAGATTATGTAAAAGCAGCGTTGATAAAAAGCGTCATCTAATATCTACAATTACTGAGGCATCGCAACTCTAGTTATGAAATAAAGTTCTGTAGAAAAACCGTCATTCAATTTTATCGGATAATAAGAAAATGGATTGGCTTCTGGAACATAATATCCAAAATTTCCACACAAAAATGTTTATTTTGTCCTTGATAGCCAAAAAAAGGTTCTATTCAGTCCACATTTAAACTATTGGCTATTTTCTTCCAGTTCACAACTGTTACACACATTTCACACGCACAGCAGCCAGAAATCTGTCCAAACCTGACCCGAAGCAAACAACGTTTTCAGTCATTAGTTCCACCACTAATTTGAGTTATTACATTCGGTCCTTCTTGTGGATTTCTAAAAAAGAAACTGCTCGCCAAAAATGCTCAGTGGTTGAATACTGAAACATGCCACGTGGACACTATGAAGGACAATATTTCACATGCGAATATCTGTCCAACAGATTTAGTCAAAACCTCTGAAATTTCGCCAAGCAGTCCTCAACAGCAACTGCTATCAACATAGCTCACCAATAACTCAAACACTAAGAAATTCTTCATCTTACACATTACTTTGACTGGCACTAGTAACATGACCGTCCGCGTTCAAAGCTAGCGAGCGACTTTTTTCTTCCTGTCTCATTCCCAGTATAACTTTCAGGTAATGAGTGGGAACCGTTTCAATTCTGATTGACTGGCCGTACTAAATGGTTCAAATGGCTCTGAGCACTACGGGACTTAATTTCTGAGGTCATCAGTCCCCTAGAACTTAGAACTACTTAAACCTAACTAACCTAAGGACACCACACACATCCATGCCCAAGGCAGGATCGAACCTGCGACCGTAGCGATCGCGCGGTTCCAGACTGTAGCGCTGGCCATACTAGCTGCCAATCAGAATGCTCGCTCATGATCATATTCGCGCCAAAACTGACCTGCACCAATGCTTATACACAGACGCATTTGCGTCAATCTGATATGCAAATATTAAAGTGATGTTTAATAAACGAAAACGAAAAGACAATAATTCTGGAAATATTCTTTAGATACGGATTTTACTCCAGCTGACTTTGTGGCTGCTCTGTGACAATAGCAATCACACATAGACATACGTCATCAGCAAAGTGAGTATATCCCCTAGGATCATTTTCCCACGACAGGCTTGTGTAATTCTTGCAGGTTATCTAAGATGGTATATAATGCAACTTTGAAATTGGTGAAGAACACTCTCATTTACTCACATTTACTCCCACAACCATATCAGACACAAATAATGACTTTGTCTGATTTTTATATGAGGGTAACCCCAAAAGTAAGGTCTCCTCCTTTTTATAGATACATAGACCTGTTTATTTCTACAATGGTTTACATCAGTTTACAGCTTCAACATTAGGCTATTTTTCGACATAATCACCATTTCTGTCAATGCATTTTTGTAGACACTGTGGCAGTTTTTGTATGCCCACGTCATACCAGCTCGCCGCCATGCTGTTTAGAAAGTTATGAACCTCTTCTTTCACCTCGTCGTCGGAGCTGACTCGCTTTCCGCCCAAATGTTCTTTTAACCTAGGGAACAGATGATAGTCACTGGGCGCCAAGTCAGGACTATAGGGTGGGTGGGTGATCATGTTCCACTGAAACTGTTGCAGGAGAGCAACAGTTTGCCGAGCGATCTGTGGGCGAGCGTTGCCATGGAGAATGTGTACACCCTTGCTCAACATTCATCTTCTCCAGTTCTGAATTGCCCGTTTGAGTTTTATCAGCTCACAGTACCTGTCAGCGTTAATTGTGGTTCCAACGATTCAGCTCCGACGACGAGGTGAAAGAACATAAGTTTCTAAACAGTATGGCGGCGAGCTGGTATGACATGGGCATACAAAAAATGCCACAGCGTCTACAAAAATGCATCGACAGAAATGGTGATTATATCGAAAATTAGCTAAATGTTGAAGCTGTAAACTGATGTAAACCACTGTAGAAATAAACAGGTCTATGTACTTATAAAAAAATAGGAGACCTTACTTTTGAGATTACCCTCTTATTACGACTACGAAAATTAAAGTTTTAACATGAAAATCTCAAATAATTAATTCTGAATATTGAGAGTTCGGTTTATGTTTTCCAATTATACTAAAAGATAAACTATCATATTTCCTAACTGAATTTAGTTCCCTAAGTGTCAATTTTTTTACTTTTTTGGTAATTTTTTTATCTCCGAAACTATGATAGTTACAGTGTTGAAAATTTTATACAATCTTCTTCTGAATAACAAAAGGTAGTGTACTGATTTTGAAAATGATTGAATAATATTTAATATAATTTATTTAGGTTCTTATAGGTGGTGAATGTACGCGTCAAGTAAGAGACCTTGAATAGCTTTCCCACGGAAGCAGTGACAGATGCTCGTGTGTATCTCGGTCCGGCCGCTAGATGTCAGACCCCGAAGTTACATGCAACAAGCTATCCTAAAACAAACGTTCGCTCGGAACAACTTGCGGCGCTACATTCTGTTTGATGGAAGACTCAAGTGTCATTTCTGTTCCTGTGTCATAGATTTCAATGTTTTTGTTTACGTCTATATTTAAAGAGGTATTTTTAATTTGAGGGTGTCTTCCTACATAGGGTGGGAATCACGCGGAACTCTCCAGTAACACACTTTACATTTAACTTCAGACAGGAGCTGCATACGTCATTAACTCGTGACAGCTAATTGCTCCTGTTGACGAAAAGGGTAAAGAAACGAAAGTACAGAATCACAGACCAACACCGCTGAGTCGCATCCGTCTGCTGCAGGATCCTAGAGCATATAGTAAGCCAAAACATTACAACTTTCTTGAAGGAAAAAAGTTTCTCTCAGAGATGTGCACGAATTCAAACTACTCGTTCATTGGCTTGAGTCATAAACGATATCTGCCAAACAGTAGATGCAAGTGAACCAAATTACGGTCCACGATTCGTCACGGCCGCAGACGATACCTGAGTTTGCTTAATAACCCATATGTAACACGAGACGCGATACAATTTAAATTTGAATATAATTTTTAGAATTCTAGGAGATATTTCAATAGGCCTCCTGGCTGCTATGTGCCTTGAATTTACCATGTTCAGTTTGTAATGATTGTTTATAGATTTTCCTGTTTATTGTAACGTTTGTTTACTTTACGCTATGTATTATGTTTATAATTCAATGTCTTTTTGTATTTCAAATATCGTTTACTTCACCCTTTATTATCGCTGCTAAGAAAATAAAAATGGACCCCGAGTGTCGCGTTTTCAGTTAATAATTGGAAGAAAATTACTTCTTTGTAGAAACAAATGACCAGAAGACTACTTGCGTAACATGCAGCGAAAGCGTTGCCATTTTGAAAGAGAACAGTCTTCGACATCACTACGTAACCTATGGCAACTTCATTAAGAGTGTATGATGGAAGCAGAAAATGAGTAGTATCCTAAGAAAACCGACTTGTTTGCTACAGATACGCGGAAAAGCTAGCAACTTCTTATGGTGATATATGAGACTACTGATCTCTTGACTCACAACTTCTTGTGTTCATTCGTGGTGTCAGTTTAGACATTCAGATAACGGAAGAGTTGATATCAGTTTGCAGCATACATGGAATTACAACTAGAAAATACGTATTCATGGAAGTGAAAAAAAGTGCGAGACTAAACCTTCAATGGACCCAGCTTCTGGGTGTTGCAGCTGGTGGAGGAAAAAACATGGCTGGGTCTGGTAGTGCAGATCAGGACTCAGTTGGAAGATTTGCAAATTCTGGGTGCTCATTTCAGACACTGTTTTATACACCAGGAAGAACTCTGAGGGGAAGACTTAGATGTTTCTTGTATGCTGAAACCAGTCGTGATTGTCCAGTGGACATGCTCTCAGTCACCGTCTCTTCCAGACTTCTCTTGAAGATATTGACTCTGCACTCTGTGACTAGCCTTATTATATGGAAATTATTTAAAATGTGAAGAGTTAACGAATTATTATTCACAATTTTTTGTAATGTAAAATAACTATTGCGTATTTTATCGTAGCTAATGTAGGCGTTAATTATTTTAATTTTTAGGTAAGGAAGAGATAAAACGATGGAAACATTTACGTGACGCCTTCGCCAAGGCTGAAAAAAAGGCAAAGGCAAAAGAAAGCAAAACTAGTGGCTCACAAGCTACAATAAAAAAAAAGAAAGTACATATTTCATGACGAACTCCAGTTAAAAAAAAAAGTATACGAAACAATGGAGACTACAGAAAGTTTCAGCGTAGGAGAAAAGAACAAGGGTGAAACTGATGCCCCTTCGCAACCTCGTCAGAACACACAACATGAAGTAAACGTAACAATTGGAACAAAGGAAAAACCTCTGTCCGCCACTCAACCTCGAAAGAAGTACAAGAAAATGGGCGAAATAAATCTGAGGCTTTTAAAGGCATTGGAAAAAATAGAATCTGAGAAACTAAACTCCCAAATGTCCTTCTACCACAGTCTGCTACCACATACAAAGAAGTCTGATAATAATGAATGGCTACAGTTTCGAATGGAAGCTCTTAGAGTGATTTCCAGTGTTAAGAATCAGAAGGTTGCGCCTCATCACTATCAAAGTGACCCCACACAATCCGTTTCCCACATCCAGCAACAGAGCCAATCAACGCCATACCATCTCCAACAACAGACCAATCCACTGCCACCTCAACAACTTTTCACTGCTATCACTTCACAGTACTCACAACCACCACATGTCCCACATTATGCCCCGCCAACGATTCCCTCAGTTTCAACTCAAAATGCACTATGTACTCCAGTATCCCAGCCAGAGCGAACGCATTCTGCATTCAGAACTCTGCATTTGTATCCCTCACAAGTTCTACATCTCCCAAATTACTACCCCCTCGGTGTCTACCGTAGATGAACTACCTACTCCACCTTCCCAACCCACAAAGGAAAAAAAATCTGCAGCTGAACATTATGAAAATTTTCCTGTGAGTGTTGAAGGAGATTTTAAAATTAGTTCTTCAGTAAATTCGAATTCGTCCACTACGATGGACATCGATTTCCAATACTATATTGTGTACTAATGTGTGTTTGTTTATTTAAAGTTTTGGTAATGTAGGTATTTTGTATCTTTCTTCGGAATTTTATCAATAAATACCTTTACTTTAAAACTAATTTGAAAATGATTATCCCAAACTTACCTCAGTGTTATTGCCAGCATTTCTGCAGGCTGAATACAATTCCTCATTTTGGTATTTTTCCGCTGAATAGTATGTTTCAACCGCCCATGGAGCCTGTCAAAGGCAGACACCGACATTCTGAAATAATTGAACTTCGTGTCATCCTGCCTCAACTCTTCAAAGAACGTGTAGAAAGCTCCAGCCTCCCTTCTTCTTTCATTAATTGGATGAACCCAAATTAATCGATTATTTCTTCTCCTTTTAATTCGTCGACGTAATAACAATAAACTTATAATTCGTACTCTGTTCATTTCAGGCTACACCATGTGCTTAAAAGCAATAAATACTTCAAATAAAGTAGTAAACTTGTGTGAACTGGTTTGATCATGAACGAGCACTGCCAGTAAAAAACTGCCTGACTTGTTTAGATGCCCAAGCGCACCGCAAAGCGAATAGCCTGCAACACAGTAAGCTGCTGACGGAGATTTTACCGCCGTGTGTGTAAACGTTGCGAGCAGCGATGGTCAACTGGCAGCGGCGGAAAAAATCCGCCGTGTGTGCAACCGGCCTTAGAGGCGACATGTCACTAATTGCGCGGCTGCTTCCGCCGGAGGTTCGAGTCCTCCCTCGGGCATGGGTGTGTGTGTTGTTCTTAGCATAAGTTAGTTTAAGTAGTGTGTACCTCTAGGGACCGATGAACTCAGCAGTTTGGTCCCTTAGGAACTGACACACATTTGAACAATATCGATACCAAGTACCAGCTAAGATTAAACTAACAATAAAGGTCTCAGACGGGTCAATCTGCAGCGACTGACTGCCGTGTCATCCTCAGCCAGTGACGTCATTCAGATACGGTATGGAGGGGTGTCGGGAGCTCCCCGCTTTCCAGGACTTTGCAGACCATGGAACCGCTGCTTCCCCTCAGTTGGCATAACGAGTATGAGTCGACCCTTTCCAGTCCTCCTATCAAGGAAAAATCCATGGCAGCATTGGGAACAGAACTACATTGTAGCCAGCTGCGCGGATCACTTAGCTAAGAAGGCAGACAAATACGGTGCTTTATTGACAGAAATGGATTTCGTTTTAGATACCTGTTAACTTTGCCTCATTATTTGCTCTGGGTAGTGGGAAAGAGCCGACTAACTTCCCACGCCTAATATTTTGGGTATAATTTCCAGACGGCATTTTGTTTGGTATTAACAGTTTTATATTTTGGTATGACACGCTTCTTCACTCTCTGCTCGAGATAAAAATTCCTCGTTATTTTTTATGTTCCCTTATTGGTAACAGTTTTATATTTTGCTGTGACACGCTTCTTCACTCTCTGCTCGAGATAAAAATTCCTCGTTAGTTTTTATGTTCCCTTATTGGTAAACAAGATATGCTCTGCTGGAGGGATAAGGGACAAAAAAGGGGAGGAGATAATTATGGAGGTAGCCGAGATCAAAAATGGGCACATGCAGGGTTTAGCCAACTCTGAGGAATAACAATCTAGTAACTTTTGTTATATAGTATTCTAAATCTCATGTTTCTAAACGTTCTTCACTTCCCATTGATAGTCATTGTACCAAACTACTATATGAATATTGTGTATTGTATTGAGATTAATATAGTTTCATAATGGTGTGTTATCTGTACCCCTAGCATAATTTTATGATGATGTCGGAAATCTGACGCCCTGTAAAGAGGCGAGAAGCTCATCCTTGAAAAATATTATTCCGTTATGCCCGCTGAAAATAAAATATGAAAGATTTACCACAGGCAAATAAAATCAGGTGCTATCATATTTATTAGTTGTCCACACAGTTTTGCCCCTTTTCCTTCATATACAGGGTGGTCCATTGTTAGTGGCCAGACCAAATATCTCACGAAATAAGCATCAAACGTAAAAACTACAAAGAACGAAACTTGTCTAGCTTGAAGGGGGAAACCAGATGGCGCTATGGTTGGCCCGCTAGATGGCGCTGCCATAGATCAAACGGATATCAACCGCGTTTTTTAAATAGCGAACCCCATTTTTTATTACATATTCGTGTAGTTCGTAAAGAAATATGAAAGTTTTAGTTGGACCACTTTTTTCGCTTTGTGATAGATGGCACTGTAATAGTCACAAACGTATAAGCATGTGGTATCACGTAACATTCCGTCAGTGCGGACGGTATTAGCTTCGTGATACATTACCCGTGTTAAAATGGACCGTTTACCAATTACGGAAAAGGTCGATTTCGTGTTGATGTATGGTTATTGTGATCAAAATGCTCAACGGGCGTGTGCTATGTGTGCTGCTCGGTATCCTGGACGACATCATCCAAGTGTCCGGACAGATCGCCGGATAGTTACGTTATTTAAGGAAACAGGAAGTGTTCGGCCATATGTGAAACGTCAACCATGACCTGCAACAAATTATGGTGCCCAAGTAGGTGTTATAGCTGCTGTCGCGGCTAATCTGCACACCAGTAGCAGACAAATTGTGCGAGAATCGGGAATCTCAAAAACGTCGGTGTGGACAATGCTACATCAACATCGATTGTACCCGTACCATATTTCTATGCACTAGGAACTGTATGGCGACGACTTTGTACGTCGTGTACAGTTCTGCCACTGGGCACAAGAGAAATTACGGGATGATGACAGGTTTTTTTGCACGCGTTCTTGGTTGGTTGTTTTTGGGGAAGGAGACCAGACAGCGTGGTCATCGGTCTCATCGGATTAGGGAAGGATGGGGAAGGAAGTCGGCCGTGCCCTTTCAGAGGAACCATCCCGGCATTTGCCTGGAGCGATTTAGGGAAATCACGGAAAACCTAAATCAGGATGGCCGGACGCGGGATTGAACCGTCGTCCTCCCGAATGCGAGTCCAGTGTGTTGCACGCGTTCTATTTAGCGACGAAGCGTCATTCACCAACAGCGGTAACGTAAACCGGCATAGTATGCACCACGGGGCAACGGAAAATCCACAATGGCTGCGACAAGTGGAACATCAGCGACCTTGGCGGGTTAATGTATGGTGCGGCATTATGGGAGGAAAGGTAATTGGCCCCCATTTTATCGATGGCAATCTAAATGGTGCAATGTATGCTAATTTCCTACGTAATGTTCTACCGATGTTACTACAAGATGTTTCACTGCATGACAGAATGGCGATGTACTTCCAACATGATGGATGTCCGGTACATAGCTTGCGTGCGGTTGAAGCGGTATTGAATAGCATATTTCATGACTAGTGGATTGGTCCTCGAAGCAACATACCATGGCCCGCACGTTCGCCGGATCTGACGTCCCCGGATTTCTTTCTGTGGGGAAAGTTGAAGGATATTTGCTATCGTGTTCCGCCGACAACGCCTGTCAACATGCGTCAGCGCGTTGTCAATGCATGTGCGAACATTACGGAAGGCGAACCACTCGCTGTTGAGAGGAATGTCGTTACACGTATTGCCAAATGCATTGAGGTTGACGGACATCATTTTGAGCATTTATTGCATTAATGTGGTATTTAAGGTAATAACGCTGTACCAGAATGCGTTCTCAGAAATGATAAGTTCACAAACAAACATGTATCACATTGGAACAACCGAAATAAAATGTTCAAATGTACCTACGTTCTGTATTTTAATTTAAAAAACCTACCTGTTACCAACTGTTAGTCTAAAATTGTGAGCCATATGTTTATGACTATTACAGCGCCATCTGTCACAAGGCGAAAAAAGTGGTCCAACTAAAACATTCATATTTCTTTACGTACCACACGAATATGTAATAAAAATGGGGGTTCCTATTTTTAAAAAACGCAGTTGATATCCGTTTGACCTATGGCAGCACCATCTAGTGGGCCAACCATAGCGCTATCTGGTTTCCCCCTTCAAGCTAGACAAGTTTCATTCTTTGTAGTTTTTTCGCTTGATGCTTATTTCGTGAGATATTTGGCCCGGTCACGTCCAATGGACCACCCTGTATAAGCGTGGCTTATAAACAAGAGCTCAAGTTTTTGGGAATGTCATAAGGCAAAGTACTTTTTGACAACCAGCTCAATTGCGCATCTCGTCTTATCTTTCTTGATTAATCTAGAGATGTTAAGCACCTTTCAGATAAGTGAGCTTAAGTCTTAACATTTCCATGCAAGTAATTAGAGTATGAAGATAACAAAACAGGTACTCATATTGGATAGCCTTGGCATTTCATAAGTTAAAATTATAGGTGGCGCACTAACTAACAACATAGAGAAAATTGTACACACACACAAAGATTTACCTCAGTATTTATTCAGGTTGTCCCAGCGAGAATGGTCGTTATTCAGGACCACAAACGTGTTATCTTCCTAGAAATCGAGGAAAGCAACTGTTGTGACTGCCGCTTGTATAGCCGTAAGGTAAACGCAGTTCAACGGCAGTATCGCTGGCGTAGTGACCGAGGCATATGACTGTGCAACACGTAACCTGAGTTCAATTCTCACATCCATTCTGTAGATCTTTTATTTGTGATATTTCCGTAACTGGTAGGAATAGAAGGGTTAATCAGGCAATCAATAAGTCATAAGAACAAGAGAGGCAAATAAATTTCTCAAACGACTTGGATTAGTAAAGAATTAAATTTTAAGCCTCGTTGTATGAAAATAATTCTGAGTAATACTTTTGGGAATTCATCACAAGCGACCACAGACAGCCGACCACACGATGCTTGTCTGTAGCGAGGAAAGGTACAGAACTTTATTTGTACGTTTGAAAACTGTAATGTGCTTCTAGCAACCCAGCGGATATTGCAAAACCGCGCGGAAGCAGCAGCGATTGATAGCATAATTCATGATCGACTTTCACCGCCAATTTTTAGGCGATGTTATAATGTGCGTGGTTGTTGTTGTTGTTGTTGTTGTTGTGGTCTTCAGTCCTGAGACTGGTTTGATGCAGCTCTCCATACTACTCTATCCTGTGCAATTTCTTCATCTCCCAGTACCTACTGCAACCTACATCCTTCTGAATCTGCTTACTGTATTAATCTCTTAGTCTTCCTCTACGATTTTTACCCTCCACGGTGCCCTCCAATACTAAATTGGTGATCCCTTGATGTCTCAGAACATGTCCTGCCAACCGATCTCTTCTTCTAGTCAAGTTGTGCCACGAACTCCTCCCCAATTCTGTTCAATACCTCCTCATTAGTTATGTGTTCTACCCATCTAATCTTCAGCATTCTTCTGTAGCACCACATTTCGAAAGCTTCTATTCTCTTCTTGTCCAAACTATTTATCGTCCATGTTTCACTTCCATACATGGCTACGCTCCATACAAATACTTTCAGAAACGACTTCCTGACACTTAAATCTATACTCGATGTTAACAAATTTCTTTTCTTCAGAAAAACTTCCCTTGCCATTGCCAGACTACATTTTATATCCTCTCTACTTCGACCATCATCAGTTATTTTGCTTCCCAAATAGCAACACTCCTTGAAGTGTCTCATTTCCTAATCTAATTCCCCCAGCATCACCCGACTTAATTCGACTACATTCCATTAACCTCGTTTTGCTTTTGTTGATGTTCATCTTATATCCTCATTTCAAGACACTGTTCATTCCGTTCAACTACTGTTCCAAGTTCTTTGCTGTCTCTGACAGAATTACAATGTCATCGGCGAACCTCAAAGTTTTTATTTCTGCTCCATGGATTTTAATACCTACTCCGAATTTTTCTTTTGTTTCCTTTACTGCTTGCTCAGTATTCAGATTGAATAACATCGGGGAAAGGAACCACTGCTTCCCTTTCATGTCCCTCGACTCTTATAACTCCCATCTGGTTTCTGTACAAATTGTAAATAGCCTTTCGCTCCCTGTATTTTGCACCTGCCACCTTCAGAATTTGAAAGAGAGTATTCCAGTCAACAATTTCAAAAGCTTTCTCTAAGTCTACAAATGCTAGAAACGTAGGTTTGCCTTTCCTTAATCTTTCTTCTAAGATAAGTCGTAGGGTCAGTATTGCCTCACGTGTTCCATCATTTCTACGGAATGCAAACTGATCTTCCCTGAGGTCGTCTTCTACCAGTTTTTCCTTTCGTCTGTAAAGAATTCCAGTTAGTATTTTGCAGCCGTGAGTTATTAAACTGATAGTTCGATAATTTTCACATCTGTCAACACCTGCTTTCTTTGTGATTAAAATTGATTCCCGAACAATAAATATTTTAAAATCGAAACCAAGCTTGTTTTCCGTTAAATTTCCGGAATGAACGGTGTAGTTGCGCGAATATTGCATTCAGTATGTGTTCTTAGTACTGCTAGTATATTTGCTTCAGTTGTTTATATGACCAGTACCATCAATGTATTTGTTTGAAGGAAAGTGAGGACATGCAACAGAATTTTATGGTTCAGAATAGCAAGTGGTAGAAATCAGAAAATTTTTATAAAAACTGATTCACATTGTTAAAGGCAAATTCAAGTCATGCCAGAGACAGAGGCGGAAGCAGGGAGCGAGCTACACTCCTGGAAATGGAAAAAAGAACACATTGACACCGGTGTGTCAGACCCACCATACTTGCTCCGGACACTGCGAGAGGGCTGTACAAGCAATGATCACACGCACGGCACAGCGGACACACCAGGAACCGCGGTGTTGGCCGTCGAATGGCGCTAGCTGCGCAGCATTTGTGCACCGCCGCCGTCAGTGTCAGCCAGTTTGCCGTGGCATACGGAGCTCCATCGCAGTCTTTAACACTGGTAGCATGCCGCGACAGCGTGGACGTGAACCGTATGTGCAGTTGACGGACTTTGAGCGAGGGCGTATAGTGGGCATGCGGGAGGCCGGGTGGACGTACCGCCGAATTGCTCAACACGTGGGGCGTGAGGTCTCCACAGTACATCGATGTTGTCGCCAGTGGTCGGCGGAAGGTGCACGTGCCCGTCGACCTGGGACCGGACCGCAGCGACGCACGGATGCACGCCAAGACCGTAGGATCCTACGCAGTGCCGTAGGGGACCGCACCGCCACTTCCCAGCAAATTAGGGACACTGTTGCTCCTGGGGTATCGGCGAGGACCATTCGCAACCGTCTCCATGAAGCTGGGCTACGGTCCCGCACACCGTTAGGCCGTCTTCCGCTCACGCCCCAACATCGTGCAGCCCGCCTCCAGTGGTGTCGCGACAGGCGTGAATGGAGGGACGAATGGAGACGTGTCGTCTTCAGCGATGAGAGTCGCTTCTGCCTTGGTGCCAATGATGGTCGTATGCGTGTTTGGCGCCGTGCAGGTGAGCGCCACAATCAGGACTGCATACGACCGAGGCACACAGGGCCAACACCCGGCATCATGGTGTGGGGAGCGATCTCCTACACTGGTGATCGTCGAGGGAACACTGAATAGTGCACGGTACATCCAAACCGTCATCGAACCCATCGTTCTACCATTCCTAGACCGGCAAGGGAACTTGCTGTTCCAACAGGACAACGCACGTCCGCATGTATCCCGTGCCACCCAACGTGCTCTAGAAGGTGTAAGTCAACTACCCTGGCCAGCAAGATCTCCGGATCTGTCCCCCATTGAGCATGTTTGGGACTGGATGAAGCGTCGTCTCACGCGGTCTGCACGTCCAGCACGAACGCTGGTCCAACTGAGGCGCCAGGTGGAAATGGCATGGCAAGCCGTTCCACAGGACTACATCCAGCATCTATACGATCTTCTCCATGGGAGAATAGCAGCCTGCATTGCTGCGAAAGGTGGATATACACTGTACTAGTGCCGACATTGTGCATGCTCTGTTGCCTGTGTCTATGTGCCTGTGGTTCTGTCAGTGTGATCATGTGATGTATCTGACCCCAGGAATGTGTCAATAAAGTTTCCCCTTCCTGGGACAATGAATTCACGGTGTTCTTATTTCAATTTCCAGGAGTGTATTATGTCGGAAGTGGGTCAAGTGGACAGCACTGTCTGCCGAATAAGAATACACATAAAGCAGACTGCGGCAGAAAACCAAAGGAAGCGAGACAAGCATGTTCGTTAGCTCGTGAGACATGCTGTGAGGGACTCTATCTCTTTTATAAGAGCACATAGTGAGGGACCGACACATCAGTTAATGTAGCAGAATCAGTGAATGTAGCATAACAACGACTCATTCGGTCATTACAAATTTACAAGGAACTGCTGAGTGCGAGGTTGGAAAAGGCAAATGTTGTTTACTACATTCGACGTCCCAAATACGGTCTATCATGCAAGCACAACATTGTTTCCTAATGTCAACAGGGTGCGGGATGCAGGTATCCAACGGTGAGCGCAGCACGAGGCTAAGGAGCGTTACTCTAAGGGTAACTCACATCAGCGCTACAGTGCTAGTGGTGTTGGTACAAAGTAGAGCACTGGCAACGATAAACAAATCAAGCATTGCATTATACACTACTGGCCATTAAAATTGCTACACCAAGAAGAAATGTACATGATAAACGGGTATTCATTGGACGAATATATTATACTGGAACTGACATGTGATTACATTTTCACGCTATTTAGGTGCATAGATCCCGAGAAATCAGTACCCAGAACAACCACCTCTGGCCGTAATAACGGCCTTGATACGTCTGGGCATTGAGTCAAACAGAGCTTGGATGGCATGTACAGGTACAGCTGCCCACGCAGCTTCAACACGTTACCACAGTTCATCAAGAGTAGTGACTGGCGTATTGTGACGAGCCAGTTGCTCGGCCACCATTGACCAGACGTTTTCAATTGGTGAGAGATCTGGAGACTGTGCCGGCCAGGGCAGCAGTCGAACATTTTCTGTATCCAGATATGCAACATGCGGTCGTGCATTATCCTGCTGAAACGTAGGGTTTCGCAGGGATCGAATGAAGGGTAGAGCCACGGGACGTAACACATCTGTAATGTAAAGTCCACTGTTCAAAGTGCCGTCAATGCGAACAAGAGGTGACCGAGACGTGTAACCAATGGCACCCCATACCATTACGCAGGGTGATACGCCAGTATGGCGATGACGAATACACTCTTCCAATGTGCGTTCATCGCGATGTCGCCGAACACGGATGCGACCAACATGATGCTGTAAACAGAACCTGGATTCATCCGAAAAAATGACGTTTTGCCATTCGTGCACCGAGGTTCGTCTTTGCGTACACCATCGCAGGCGCTCCTGTCTGTGATGCAGCGTCAGGGGTAACCGCAACCATGGTCTCCGAGCTGTTAATCCATGCTGCTGAAAACGTCGTCGAACTGTTTGTGCAGATGGTTGTTGTCTTGCAAACGTCCCCATCTGTTGACTCAGGGATCGAGACGTGGCTGCACGTAAGATGCCTGTCATCTCGGCTGCTAGTGATACGAGGCCGTTGGAATCCAGCACGGCGTTCCGTATTACCCTCCTGAACCCACCGATTCCATATTCTGCAAACAGTTATTGAATCTCGACCAACGCGAGCAGCAATGCCGCGATACGAAAGAACGCCTCCTTACACGAGGCATCACAACAACGATTCACCAGGCAACGCCGGTCAACTGCTGTTTGTGTATGAGAAATCGGTTGGAAACTTTCCTCATGTCAGCACGTTGTAGGTGTCTCCACCGGCGCCAACCTTGTGTGAATGCTGTGAAAAGCTAATAATTTGCATATCACAGCGTCTTCTTCCTGTCGGTTAAATTTCGCGTCTGTTGCATGGCTTCTTCGTGGTGTTTTAATGGGCAGTAGTGTATATACAACAACAGTTGCCGAAATTCACATTTCGTCAGAAAGGAGTCCAAGTAATTTCGCAGAGTGAGAAAGAGGTGGCAGATGAAATATTATCGTTTCTCCAAGGTGCGTCATTGGAATGTGTGGTGTCGTATGCGCTCGACTGTGCTGACAATGTGCATGAGGAGTTCAGTGATGACGATACGTGCTAAACAAGTGAAATTTATATCGAAACAGGTGTCGACCCATGTTGTTCATCATCGTTGTTGGAGAGCGAGTCACAAATCCCGTTTCCAGTTAAACGTAGTAAAGGACAATCCTTGTCCAGGGAGCGAGTACTAAACATAATTGCGTACATGAAAAATCACCCGCAGCATGGTAAAAAACAATTATGAAAAATTTCGAATAAGTCCGCAGAAATATGACCGTGTAGCGCCAAAAAAAAAAAAAGAAAAAAGACCTACGGATATTCAAGGGAGGACAAGGCGTACTGGTTTTCCCACGTTTCAGGGTTGTTCGATACCATTTATAGGACATGCATGATAGTGAACTTCTACGTTATGCACATCAAACTGCGCGCGACATAGATTACGGTGATTTCAAGGGAAGCAGCGGATGGTTGCATAATATCGAACAGTGTTACAGAATTGGAAGACGTAAGATAACGAAATGCCAAACAAAGCGTCAACTTCACGATGCACAGCAAGCTGCGGAATCGGTCCAAACATATGCAGATAAGATAAACAAACTTCTTCCATCGTTCAGTAAGGAATTTGTTTTCAACTCCGAACAATCGGCATTCGAAGATGAATTGCATATATAAGGAACTGTGGAACTTAGAGGTACCGAGAAAGTTGTATCAATACCATCTAACACCAATGCCTTAACGCATTCGTATACAATAATGCCGATGTTAATCGGGATGGTAAATTGGCTGGAAAGTTATTTGTTGTGCTGCGAGACGTTGGAGATGCATTTTTTCTCGTGTGCGTAACACTGCAAGGGCAGTCACAGTAAGCAAGAATGGGAAAATGGGCGCAAGAGAACTATAAATATGGTGTGGGCACTGCTCTTGGCCAGTAGCTAGTCAAAATAACTAGCTTTTGCTTGACTCCTGGTCTACGTATCAATATCGTACTGCTTTAAAGCAAAGTATCCCTCCTGAACAGAATGTGACATTGCAATTCATACCACCTGGAACCACTGGACGAATTCAGTCTCTAGATGTGTGTTTCTTTCGTGCTTATAAAAGATATTATCGCACTATCTGCAGCTCGCCTTAAAGGATAACCAGTTTCGTGATAAGCTCCACGACAGACTTTTTTCCATTCGGTTGCATGCCATCACATTCTATCAGTTCTCACCACTCCGTTGCACTAATATTATTCTATATGCATTTTATAAGAGTGGACAGCTAGCTGAACGTCCAGCACGGTTTGTAGCTTCCTTGGAGTTCATCTTCGATCTTGATGGTGCGAACCTTTGTGATCACTGTGGTGCAAGTTAATGGTTTGTTTTGAAATTTTCTTGAATGTCGACGATGTCTATTTCGTAAAGTATAATACATACACCCCATAGAAGGTTGACCTGTGCGCCTGCCGTACTCTCATTTTCTGCCGCCCTCTTGACGCACATGGTGAGTCAGCAGATACATTTCTCCTGTCATACTCGAAGAACCCACCGAAAAACGGTGGTAAGTCCATTTAACTAGAAAATGAGTGTATGGCAAATTCTGATGGCCAGCCGTCTGCACTGCATGGCAGTTAAAATGACTTTCAAAGAACGTGGCAAGGCACCGAGATACAAAGACTTTTACTTCTAGTGGTAACGGAAAGAACGTTGTAAGTCGGTCTTCTCACGAAAAGAATAGGACAAGTCCAAGGTTTGCCTCAGTTGTTTAAAATACATCTGTAAGGTGAGTTAGTATTCCGCAGCAAGCATGATCGGTTGAGTTTCTTACTCTTTCTTGTTTCTTCATAATTATAGTGTTTAGTTTGAAGTGTGATAACAATGTGGCGCTCTTAGGATTTTTAAAATGTCATCACAAGATAAAGGTGAGAAGCCATCTGTTAATCAATCAGCTAAACAGAGAAAAACTTATGACAGAATGAGTAATATTTGTAGGAACTTTAGAGCAATGTCTCATGAGATAGGCTCTGACTACAAATGTTCATTGTTTGAGTGTTTCAAACAAATCAGCTCCACTAAAAAGAACAGCTCATCAGTTTGTCAGGTGACTGGAATGACAAATTTTCATATTTAACCAGCTTAATATCTGTGATACTAATAGCTCTTAGAAGGCCTAGGCATGATGATTCCAATACCAGACGTTGCTCTCTACTATACAATGTAAGAATCAAAAGAAACGATACCATGAGTGTGAAATTTCTGTTTACGGAAAGATCTTCATTGCTTTGCATTGGAATTACCGTTATACTGTTCAGCATTTATCAAATGTCCATTAGTGATGCAATATTTTATACTTACACTGAAGCTGTAGAGATTTAAGGAGCGAATGAAGTTATTACTTTTTTGCACTGTTATGTGAGTGAAATACTTGATCCAAAAGTAAGGATTCTGGTTATATTCTGTGATTCGCGCATACGACAGAATAAGAAAAAAATGGCTCTGAGCACTATGGGACTCAACTTCTGAAGTCATCAACCCCCCCGAACATAGAACCACTTAAACCTAACTGACCTAAGGACATCACACACATCCATGTCCGAGGCAGGATTCGAACCTGCGACCGTAGCGGTTTCGCGGTTCCAGACTGTATAACGCCTAGAACCGCTCGGCCGCTCTGGCCGGCACAGAATAAGAACTATGCAGTATTCTTATACCGTCACTATCTCGTTCAAACCATTAAGAGATCAGATAGTGTCAAAATAGTATTTCCAATAAGAGAACACTCTTTTATGGAATGCGATAATAACTTTGGTTTGGTAAAAAAGATAGTTATTGCAGAGGTACCAATAGACCGGGATTAATGGTTTTGACTCCGAAAGAGTGAATCCAGAGCCTTCTAAAGTCATTTCTTTTCGACAAAGTGTACGAAATTGAACGACTTTTTAAAAGCATATAACAAACCGACGTGTTCTTTTAAGAGACGAGCGCTCAAAGAAGATCTGCTAGTGAAGAAGATAAGTTGCTGAAATAGAGGTTTACTTACAATGGAGCCTGAACACCAGGAACATTCTGTTGGTCTACAAGTAGACATCGAGCCTGAGTGTGAATCGCAGGGACCTGACAAATTCTTAAAGCCTCATCGAGCGTATTATGGTATGTGTCATTTAATATGAAACTTTTTGAAAGTTTGATCACGATTGTTTTTCAAAAATGCTGCGGATATATTTTCAGAGCTCCTGACAGTACCTTATGAAATTATGCAGACATTCAAGAACTTAAAACAATTTTGTGGTCAAAGCACAAGAAATTTCTGTTCCAGTCTACTACATAACGAACAAAAATCAAGACCATTGCTACATAAGACAAAGAAGTCATGAAAGCTTACCAAAAAGTGACGGACTCAATGCGCTCTTTTCGTGGTAAAGATGTAACTCTTTTGCATGTATTGTCTTTCTTATCATATAGTTTCAGTGATAATTTTTTTCTAATGTACATCCTCAACAACCATTAAATTTGTCGCCTTAATTTTATTGGTTACACACGATTTGAGTGTCTTGAGTCTTACGATGTTGTTTTGTAATCTTGAAAGCTTAAACTCCTTCCCTGGGAAATGTATAAAATGTACACTCCTGGAAATGGAAAAAAGAACACATTGACACCGGTGTGTCAGACCCACCATACTTGCTCCGGACACTGCGAGAGGGCTGTACAAGCAATGATCACACGCACGGCACAGCGGACACACCAGGAACCGCGGTGTTGGCCGTCGAATGGCGCTAGCTGCGCAGCATTTGTGCACCGCCGCCGTCAGTGTCAGCCAGTTTGCCGTGGCATACGGAGCTCCATCGCAGTCTTTAACACTGGTAGCATGCCGCGACAGCGTGGACGTGAACCGTATGTGCAGTTGACGGACTTTGAGCGAGGGCGTATAGTGGGCATGCGGGAGGCCGGGTGGACGTACCGCCGAATTGCTCAACACATGGGGCGTGAGGTCTCCACAGTACATCGATGTTGTCGCCAGTGGTCGGCGGAAGGTGCACGTGCCCGTCGACCTGGGACCGGACCGCAGCGACGCACGGATGCACGCCAAGACCGTAGGATCCTACGCAGTGCTGTAGGGGACCGCACCGCCACTTCCCAGCAAATTAGGGACACTGTTGCTCCTGGGGTATCGGCGAGGACCATTCGCAACCGTCTCCATGAAGCTGGGCTACGGTCCCGCACACCGTTAGGCCGTCTTCCGCTCACGCCCCAACATCGTGCAGCCCGCCTCCAGTGGTGTCGCGACAGGCGTGAATGGAGGGAAGAATGGAGACGTGTCGTCTTCAGCGATGAGAGTCGCTTCTGCCTTGGTGCCAATGATGGTCGTATGCGTGTTTGGCGCCGTGCAGGTGAGCGCCACAATCAGGACTGCATACGACCGAGGCACACAGGGCCAACACCCGGCATCATGGTTTGGGGAGCGATCTCCTACACTGGCCGTACACCACTGGTGATCGTCGAGGGGACACTGAATAGTGCACGGTACATCCAAACCGTCATCGAACCCATCGTTCTACCATTCCTAGACCGGCAAGGGAACTTGCTGTTCCAACAGGACAATGCACGTCCGCATGTATCCCGTGCCACCCAACGTGCTCTAGAAGGTGTAAGTCAACTACCCTGGCCAGCAAGATCTCCGGATCTGTCCCCCATTGAGCATGTTTGGGACTGGATGAAGCGTCGTCTCACGCGGTCTGCACGTGCAGCACGAACGCTGGTCCAACTGAGGCGCCAGGTGGAAATGGCATGGCAAGCCGTTCCACAGGACTACATCCAGCATCTCTACGATCGTCTCCATGGGAGAATAGCAGCCTGCATTGCTGCGAAAGGTGGATATACACTGTACTAGTGCCGACATTGTGCATGCTCTGTTGCCTGTGTCTATGTGCCTGTGGTTCTGTCAGTGTGATCATGTGATGTATCTGACCCCAGGAATGTGTCAATAAAGTTTCCCCTTCCTGGGACAATGAATTCACGGTGTTCTTATTTCAATTTCCAGGAGTGTAGATTACCTCGTTTTTTTCCGTGGGCTCTTCAATTGTTAGCGCCAAATTCTCAGGTGAGCATTATTAAAGTCTGAACTTGGGACCTCGCACTCAAGGGGTTCCTTGTAAGCCTCGCGCCATAGCCTCACGCTAGCTCCCTTTAAATACACCTGTTCTCCAACTCCCTTCATGAGTTGATCACTGCGATCGATGGCTTTTGCAGTATAAGCACTCGATTCCATCATTACGGTACTGTAGTGAATCTACCTCCTAGATGCTCCAGTACAGTCTATGAACTGGCCGAAGGCTTCACCTGATGAACTTCATACTGAAGAAACTGACTGTCTTCCCACAACACCACATCGCCGAGTGCTGACAGTACCAGACTTCAGTGCAGAAGGCAGTAACAGGACCTCTCGGGGTCCACGTTCCTGTTGAACACTCAGTCGCCTTCGGGTGCTGACACTTACTGAGGATAGGGAGGAGATCAACCGACCACACGATTACCGACACCAGGTACATCGCGCATGGGTCACCGAGGGTCGTCGTAGAATTGGGAGTGGCACCGGGGACGGCCGCGCCTGCTCACCGGCAGTCCGTGGCGGTGCTGGGGTCGACATTTTCTTCAGAGTGCGCAACTACTGAGCTGACAGCTAGAACCAAATACGTAGCTGAATGAGCTTGTGCGGAAGAACGACCACTTGTAAACATTGTGAATAAATAACTGAAATCAAATAATGTTTTATTAGCGTCGACAACGCTTCACAACTGCCTGACATCACACAGAGGTGTCTCCGCTCGGCCCTCTCTAGCAGTGAGTGAAAGAGCCATTGTAAGGCAAATGGGGTTAAAATATTAATATTTTATTAATCCGAGCCATCTGAGAACTTCATTTGCCTACCTTCTTGTTATTCCTTATTGATTAATTTATTACGAATAACTCTCCAATTCCTAAAAAATTCGATACGGAAAAAATACAAATAAAAGACACTGCAGAAAGCATTTGGAAACAAAACATCGTTTGTCTTCTTCCTGGCCATATTCCTCGGTTGCCACACAAGCGGCACTTTCGTTCAAGAGTGTTTACATTTCTCCTCGATTTCTAGGAAAATACGTGTTTGTGGACCTCATATATGCTAATGAAAAATGATCAGTTTAGAGTTATCTGTCGATCCCGCCAATTTTGAGTGCGTTTCGCCTCATGAACTTTAAGGGTGGTTTTATCAAGAATCATTTTAGGTTGGACGCACGCGACCTGCCAAATATGGGCCAAATCGATTGGCCGTGGCTGAGGTCTTACCCTGGTAAGCGTGATCGGAAGCATCACATTCTGTGATCGTGTGGGTGCTATTCTGTCGTTCTGCGCAACGGATTAATCTGAGATGTACCCTTTACCCTGTGGCTCCTGTAAGTTGCAATTTCCACCCCTACACTACTACAGAAGTCAGACAGACGCTCATAACGTTCTAAAGGGAAATGCCTGAAAAACTTTCAGCAAGAAATATCTTCTGGAGTAGTCCGCTGTAAGGAAATTACGCAAAAATTCACAAAATTTCTTACGTAACTACTGGGAAACTTGGGTACTGGAGTAGTGCTAGTTAGTGTAAGAAAACATGAAACTAACGAAAATTATTATTTACTTTGCTAAAACTCTGAGAAATCACAATGGCATTTTTAGTTATGAACAAAACGAGTTATTTCCGGGTTCTTTTTGGAATGTGAAGTTACCTCTCAAGCATAGGATTTCTAATGAAATTTCTGTCAAAGTTTAAGATTGTTATTGACTTGGCAGAATGGCTGAGAGCCGCGCCTACTCAACTTGAATAATTATCCGTTAGAATGTTGCTAGGTGCGGTCAAGGCTGTCGCGTGTGAAATGCAGTGAAGTGGAAATATTGTGGAGGAAATATGGGGCTCGCAAGAGCTGTAACGCACAATACCGGAAGCTGCGATGACCGCTGTCTGCGCCGCTCGCCGCTGGCAAATAAGATAACTCTCGTTCTATCTGGATTGACCTTCGCCAATTAAACTCTCCCTACGCCTTGATGAAGTCAAGGACTCCTATTCGCCCATAGTCTAACTATTGGCGTGGTACGCCGGTCAGATAACCAGTCCACCGAGATGCCACTCAAAAATTGGTTCGCAGGCATTTAACTATAACTCTGTCCGTTCACACCGGATAATAAGTGTGGCAGCCAACACAGTGAACAATACTTAATCGCAAGGACTCACTATAGAGTCGCACTTCGATTCGCTCTTGACAGAGGTGCTCTCCCAGTGAAGTACTGAGGAGAGACTTGTTCCTTGCTCTTTGAGTACACGTACGAGCGCGCACGCTCTCGTTACATGTTCTCACTCCAAGAGCGACAACAGAACAGCCCCTCTCCACTCCAGACGTGAAGGTGTATATCTTTTGGCCTCTTCCATTACTCCTTCAGCTCAAGGCGTCAGAAATATCGTCTGCCAGTCAGCATTGCTCTTCTAAATCGGGAGAACGACGTTTCGTTTAAGGCGACCAATACGGAAATCTGTAGCATTGACGTTTGGCGCTTGCTGTCTCCCTGTGAAAATCTCTGAAACTGCGTGTTACATTTGTAAAGAATGCGTAGGCTGGGCGCTCCCACACAATGTAGCGGAATTTGCTTTTAAGCCGAACACGGGGTCGTTCCTCCTTTCACTCGGGCAAACGCTGTCCGCTCCACCGCCGGCCGCCGGCCGCCGGCCGACGTAGATAGTTCCCTGTGAAAACCTCTGGAGCGACCGGCGTCCTGGCGTGCGGTGTTTGCCTCTCCCGTACTAAAAGCTTTTGTGACCGTCGTGTCTTGAATGTGTGTATGTACGCCAGCCTCGAGTATTTCAACCACAGTGCGTACATGCGATTTATTAGTTATTTCGATATCGTTTACATGAATTCATACAACATTGATTTATCTTATCGAGTTTGGGTTTGAATGAAGCGTCTTGATGTGTGGAATATGATTGTAAGGGCGGAGTATGTAAGCAATGAAGGTCAGGAGACCACGACATCTTACATACCTCCCTCCTTCTGACAAAATTTTTGTGTGGGGTTTGTCAATGCCGAGGAAAACATTGACAAAGTCAGGCAAAAATTATCCTTTTAATTTTCCAATAAACTTTTCTCAGCCATTCTTAACATTTTTTTTGATGATTTCTTTATAGCTATTGTTTCTATTTTTGAATTCTACAATTTATGTTTTGTTGTTAGGCAAATATAGACTTTATAAAGCTTGTTATTGTTTGTTGTTGCCAGTACGTGTCTCTGTTTTTCTTTTTCATTTTCAAAATTTGTTTTTACAGTATTAATTTTTCTAAACTCGTAAGTGTACAGTGTATCATGTTTTAGTGTGGTTATATCTTTTCTTTAGTTAAGCTTCGCGTGAATGTTCGCAAAAGCTCTGTTGTGTGACTTCGTTTTATTTATTTAGGCATTATTTGTATCACTGTTTTAAGAGAGAAGAAGTGTTTCCCTTAATTCTATCCTCAGTATTAATATTATTACCCCAAAAAGGTGTTTTTGAATGCTACTTAAAGAAGAAAAATCCTGCATAAATCCTTTTCTAATTTTACATATGAAAGAAATAAATAGACTTTCCATGAGTTTGTGAGATTATATAACTATACTAAGTTTCTTTACAAAAGGTTTTAAGGTATCTATAAATTATGGACTTTACATATATGATAAAACAATTACTTTCACAAAAAAAGGAAGAAAAAACTTTTACAGACATATCATTTTCTTAACTCGACATTTGTATTTTATTACTTTTTTCGTTTTGTGCTGCGTCAGTTTCTGTGCTCGACGATCCCCACTGAAATACTGGAAGGCGTCGACTCATTTGTGTGGGTGTCACAAATCATGAGAGGAGCACTCTAGCATGCGATGCCAGGTCTTACTTGTTGACATTGTCATCATGGAGTGGTATTTTTAGCCAATGATGATGACTGTGGTTTACTGCATAAACAGTGATGTCTAGGTACTCCTTTGCTGTCACACCTGGGACAGTATGGCAGTTCGATGATTGTAGTTGACTACCGACGATGGTCACCCAATATTGTGCTTTGACATCATGGTACTTCACACTTGGTTTGGTATGGCAATTTGATGATGTGGCAGGGAGAATACTATTCATTTTGCTGAATTTATTTCTAGATAATGTTGGTTGGTACTACTTAATATTCCGTTTGCCGTTCGCTTGTATCTGTTTGACGATTCAAGGTTTATTTTTGGTGAGGTGGTTATAGTAGTCGCCATGCCTCAAAGTTCATGGAACGACGTTTGTAGCAATTTCCTTTGTAGGATAGGAGAGAAAGGTATCTTGCTGTCATCTGCCCTTCTTCAGCTTGCATCTTCTGTTATTCTCTTCTTTCTTGCATTCTTCTGTTTTTCTTGGGCTAGGAATATGTGAATTTTAGTGTAGGAGTGATATAGGATTTGTAGAATCTGACTGCCTTTCCAAATGTTACTTGATGAGTTTGTAGATCTTAGTAATTTTTTGTACCTCCATTGTCGTGTCGTTGTATTATGATTCTCCCCATGCTCTTCCGTTGTGTAGCAGTGTCGTGACATATGAAGTGTCCATGCTGCACATTGTCCTCCTGAAGTCCAACGTGGTTGCAGCCTGCATTTCCAGTGTGCTGTTGGTCTTCATGTTGTTGTTATTGGCCTAAGTGTTTCTCACCATGTCTGTACCCTCTCCGTCACTATCTTGAAGCATCTGGTGTTAAGCGAGCTGGTGATTGGTGTAGGTGGCGATGTCCTTCTGATGTGTAGAAATATTTACAATTTTTGTTTGACATATATTTGTTATTTACAAAAAAATTCTGATTTTATATAATGCAAAGATTTTCTGATAGTGGCAAAAATTATTGTATATATATGATTTCTTTTCTTTATTCTAATTATGTCCTACCACTTCTTCATCCTTTTAATTGTTGTGTACCATTTATTGTTTGTGCATGTTGCAGTGTACTTGATACTACAAAAGATTGTTAGTGTGTATTATGTCTCTTTTTCTTTTAATTAATATGTTATTTTGTTGATCTATTAATTTATTTTTTGATTTAGTGTTTAGTATAAGATAGGGTGGACGTTAGTTTGCCTAACCTCTTCCGCTTTTTTCAATTCAATTTTTACGTTTTGCAGTATTCGGTGGCCTAACTTCTACATCTGGTTTCTCTTTGCTGTGTTGTTCTTGTCTCTGTGGACCATAATTTCCTCCGTAATCCTAGTCCTCTCCTTTTGCTGTTCCCTTTCCTTTCTTTTTTCTTTCACCTCGTCTTCTTTAAACATAAATTCAAGTTCCCTTAAAACCTCTTTGAATTCTTCGGTATTTTCATTTTTTCCTACTGTCGCCTGTTGATACTTTACCGGTAATTTCATTCTACATAGACGTATCAGCTCTCCGTTACTGTATGGTTTGTCTAGGCATTGATTCTTTTTGTCCATTGTATCAAAGAATTTTACCACGCTTTTCTCTCCTGAGTTTTCATATGGTGTCATGCAAAGTAACTCGTATTTAATTTTGTTTTGCGCCTCCTTAGACCAATATCTTTCGAGAAATGCTGTTCTGAACTGTAGGTAAGGCGTACAGGTAGCCGCGATCTTTTGTATCACCTCTGCTACTGTCCCTGACATGTGTGCACAAATGAAGTCAAGTTTGTGTGCTACGCTCCAGTGGTTTGGTAAGCTTAATTGAAACTGGTCGATGAATGTGTGTGCATGAAAGCTACCGCTTTCTTCCTTGAAATGTTGAAATTTTCTAACTGTAAGGAAGTGGTGTGTATCATATCTACTCATAAATCCGGTTTGTGGCTGATTCATGGACTCAAGTAATCTGCCACTGCTTGTGTCGTCGTGTTTATTCTCTGGTAATCTACTGCCTTTCTGCCTATTCTCAATTTCCTGACTCATATCCGCGTCATATCGTATCATTGGTGAACAAAAGTGTTGTTCGTGTGTTTCTACTCTCGTCGTTCGCGGTATAGTATCTGTGCTGTTATTATGTTGTGTAGTTGGATTTACTGGTTCAGTTGCCTGTCTTTCGATTGGTATCGGCTGAACGTATGTGTTGCGTTTTTCTAGATGCTGTGTCTGGTCCTGTGGCATGTCAAGTATTACTTTAATCGGGGTTTTCTGTTTTGATTTCTGCGCGAGTGTTACGTCTAGCCTTGGTTCTACTTGAACTTTCTTAGACGGAGCGTGTTCGTGTACTGAATTAATGCTTGACGTGTCAGTTGTTTCGCTACAGGTGTACTAGGTCTCTATCTGTTCTTCGATAGTTTGTATCAACTCTGTTCGAAGCTTTTCAAACTGATCTTTGTTCTTAAGTTCTATTTTATTGATCCGCTGATCATATTTTTTCAGTGCAACCTTTGCGACCTTGCATTGAATTGCTTGTTCTTTCGAAATTTGTATTGCTGTTCGAGTGGCTTTTTTCGCAAAACGCCCCACCTTTTTGTCAACGTTTACGATGTCCAATTGGACCTTGTCCTCGTCAGTGCGTAATTGCTGCTGGCCTTGTGTTAGTACCTGAATTCTTTCTCTAGATTCTTTCGCGTCTTTGTTTATCTGATTGTGAGTGATCTGACTATCAATTCTAGCGATCCCTTCTTCCATCTTAATTTTGACCTGTTGGATCTGTGCCTTAATAGCCTGATTATCCTGTTTCAATTCCTGATTATCCTGTTTCAATTCCTGATGCTGTTTTGTCATCTGTGTATTAATATCCTGATTCTGTTTCATCATACTAGCGTTCATTTTTTGTGACATCTCCATGATCGCGTCCTGTCCTGTTACACTACCTTCTGCTGAACTGTGTATTCTCGATCTATTGTTTTCCACTCGGTAAGTTACGTCGTTTACTGAGCTATGCTGTGGCGCTTCTAAGTTTGATAATTGCAATAACCGTGCTGTCTGTGTTGAGGACTATTTGCGTTTGTCATTGAACCATTACGTGGCGCAAACAACTCCGCATTCTGCCCTCTCTGTTGTGTATGTCTCGTGTTTGCAGGTACAGTTGCGTCTGTTACGGAACCTTTTCGTGGCGCTCGTAACTCCGCAAAATCCTGTATCTGTTGTTGGGGCATATTTAGAATGTGTACGATAGGTTCGACGTATTCTAAATCTTCCCCCTCTTCTTCACTGTCTACTTCTCTTTGAACGTTAGCTAACTGTCGGTTCATTGACTGTATTGATGCGTATTCTGTCCCTGAATATGCGGCAAACAAACGCGTTTCCTGTGCTCGTTTCGCTTATAATCTTTGCCATTTCCTACGTGGGCTGTCTATTTCTGGCTCACAATGTGCCCTACCTGGAATTTCATATTCTGGAAATTCGATGTTCTCGTCCCTTCGATTCCCATCTGTCTGATCTGTCTCAATTTTATCCCAGTCTAACTGAGCCTGCTGATTCTGCAGCTCCCCAACTGTCCTATTCTCTGATTCACCGTCTGTCCTATTCTCAGGTTCACCTCCTGTCCTATTCTCAATAAGCTCGTTTACTTGCTGTCTATCTGGTTGATTCTCCCCCATCTTGTCTACTTGCTGTCTCTCACGTAACCTTTTGGCTTGTGCTCTCGTTAACATGGAAATTCTTTCAACGCACCACAACCCTATCTATAAAACTGTACGTCCACTTACCAGTTGGTTGAACCAACAACAACAACAGCAATGTCGTGACTTCTCGGCTAATGTTCTGTCTGCTCTGCTACAGTCTCCAATCTCCACCTGTGCGCCTGCAAAGGGAGAAAAATGTTATTTCTTAATTCTAACTTACGTGATGCTGCGTCACACTGCGTCTCTGCGTCACTCTGCGTCTGTGTCTATCACCTGAAAATCCTATGCCCTAACAGCTACACAAAAATCGTAAAAAAAATGCAAAATTTTCAAACACAATAACACGCGCCCTTTTCCCTACAATTCTGCTTCCTTCACTACCTGTATCTATTCTGATCCCAATCTTCGAAAATAGCTCTTTTATACACGAAAGAAAGTTCTTCAAAGTGCTACGGCTGCGACCTGCCGTACCTAACTATCCTGACACTTTCATATCCTGGTAGCTTGCCTGTTTTACCTATCCTGGCAGGTTCGCCATTTTTCTGTGATCGTGTGGGTGCTATTCTGTCGTTCTGCGCAACGGATTAATCTGAGATGTACCCTTTACCCTGTGGCTCCTGCAAGATGCAATTTCCACCCCTACACTACTACAGAAGTCAGACAGATGCTCATGAAGTTCTAAAGGGAAATGCCTGAAAAACTTTCAGCAAGAAATATCTTCTGGAGTAGTCCGCTGTAAGGAAATTACACAAAAATTCACAAAATTTCTTACGTAACTACTGGGATACTTGGGTACTGGAGTAGTGCTAGTTAGTGTAAGAAAACCTGAAACTAACGAAAATTATTATTTACTTTGCTAAAACTCTGAGAAATCACAATGGCATTTTTAGCTATGAACAAAACGAGTTATTTCCGGGTTCTTTTTGGAATGTGAAGTTACCTCTCAAGCATAGGATACACTAATGAAATTTCTATATCAAGTTTAAGATTGTCATTTGATTTGGCAGAATGGCTGAGAGCTGCACCTTCTCAACTTGAATAATTATCTGTTAGACTGTTGCTAGGTATGGTTGAGGCTGTCACTTGTGAAGTGCACTGAAGTGGACTGTTGTGGAGGAAATATGGGGCTCGCAAGAGCTGTAGCGCACAATACCGGAAGCTGCGATGACTGCTGTCTGCGCCGCTCGCTGCTGACAAATAAGATAACTCTCGTTCTATCTGGATTGACCTTTGCCAGACAAACTCTCCCTACGCCTTGATGAAGTCAAGGACTCCTATTCGCCCCTAGTCTAACTATTGGCGCGGTACGCTGGTCAGATAACCAGTCCACCGAGATGCCACTCAAAAATTGGTTCGCAGGCGTTTAACTATAACTCTGTCCGTTCACACCGGACAATAAGTGTGGCGGCCAACACAGTGAACAATGCTTAATGGCAAGGACTCAATATAGAGTCGCACTTCGATTCGCTCTCGACAGGGGTGGTCTCCCAGTGAAGTACTGAGGAGAGACTTGTTCCTTGCTCTTTGAGTACACGTACGAGCGCGCACGCTCTCGTTACATGTTCTCACTCCAAGAGCGACAACGGAACAGCCCCTCTCCACTCCAGATGTGAAGGGGCATATCTTTTGGCCTCTTCCATTACTCCTTCAGCTCAAGGCGTCAGAAATATCGTCTGCCAATCAGCATTGCTCTTCTAAAACGGGAGAACGATGTTTCGTTTAAGGCGACCAATACGGAAATCTGTAGCATTGACGTTTGGCGCTTGCTGTCTCCCTGTGAAAATCTCTGAAACTGCGTGCTACATTTGTAGAGAATGCGTAGGCTGGGTGCTCCCACACAATGTAGCGGAATTTGCTTTTATGCCGAACACGGGGTCGTTCCTCCTTTCACTCGGGCAAACGCTGTCCGCTCCACCGGCGGCCGACGTAAATAGCTCCCTGTGAAAACCTGTGAAGGGACCGGTGTCCTGGCGTGCGGTGTTTGCCTCTCCCGAACTAAAAGCTTTTGTGACCGTCGTATCTTGAATGTGTGTGTGTACGCCAGCCTCGAGTATTTCAAACACAGTACGCACTTGCGATTTATTAGTTATTTCGATATCGTTTACATGAATTCATACAACATTGACTTTATCTTATCGAGTTTGGGTTTGAATGAAGCGTCTTGATGTGCAGAATATGATTGTGAGGGCGGAATATGTAAGCAATGAAGGCCAGGAGACCACGACGTCTTACAACATTACAGCTGTTGTGGAGTTCACAATAAATGTCAGAATATCTCCCCATCTATATTAATTAATTTTTGGGCTTTAGGAAGGTCGTGTGTTGCTCGCCTGACAGCCTTTGCACGTCCGCTGATGAGGGCAGCAGTGTTGCCTGATGCGACCAGGCAGCACAGATCCAGTATTCTACTTTCGTTCCTACACCTTAGACTTATCAATCTGCATAAACGAAAATCTAATAGACTAACATCGGGAGACCTTGGTGGCCAGTTTATCGTACAGAGTATTAGAGTATTTATAATTGAAGTTCCAGTTTCAAAACGCTGTAGAAAGAGAACCACTGCCCAGAATGATGTGAAATTTCAACAGCATGTTATTGACGCAGGGGGAAATGTCATGGAAAAATTAACGAAAATATTATCAATATATGGCGCTGTAAGCGACAGAATAGTTACACCAACAGATGCACGGTACACGGTTGTTGCTCAGTTTGCATCCGAAACACCCAGAATATCTATCTCCATGAAGGTTCTTGCGCTGCTCTTTTACAAGAACAGTGACTGTACGCCAGTAGCCCTACATCAGTTTCGGAGAATCAAAGGAGTAAAAAATGGCATTGTTCCGGGGTCTGCTAAGAATCTGGAGAAAATGATAAAAAAATTCTTTTGAATTGCATTGTGGCAGAGGGAGGAAAGAAGTTGATTCGACGACTGTCGAAGATGTGGCCATAGCACTGCAGGAGGGGTCGAGCGCTGGGACGCAAACATGCAGTGCAAGGGGGAATTACCTGAACGTTATAAAAGCCTGTAGGCACGGTGCAGAAAATCCTACTAAACATCCCGTATTACTATCCACACAAAAGGCGTGGATGGTGATAGCCTTCTCGTGGCCCACCATGTGAATAGAGCATCTGGTGGAATAAGCGAAACGGCTCATCAAGCATGAGGCAATACAGCTGGAAACGAATGTCACTCAAACGCAACGGCCGAATGCATTGCTGCCTCTCCGCCTACACATACGAATAGTAAGAATAGCAACAAGAAGAATATTTGGGATAAAAGGAAGATGGCCCCCTGCCAGCAGCATCTTGATACGAAACATGAACTGCAGATATGCCAGGTTAATGTCGAGGGGTTCAGCAGAGCCAAAGGAGAAATCCTCGCTAAGCAGGCTATTACCGAGGATGTTGATGTGCTGGCTCTCGGAGAGACACACCTAAAAAACATTAACAGTCTGAAAGTCACTTAGTGAACTGTGCTGAACACAATAAATTTGGAATCTCCATACTTGTAAGAAATGGGTTGGAAAATATGACAAACACCCTACCACCAGTACATGAACACGCAGTTGGAATAAATATAAATGGAGTAACTATCTACAATATACATGAGCCTCCATCACAAAGTAGGAAAACATAGCTTCTCAACCCAGAGCACCATTATAGATGGGGCTATGCATTCCGCAATGAAGACGGCCTGAAACTAATGGACTAGACCGTCACCCAAAGTGCTACGTCTCCTCGAATGTAAGTAATAATAAATTAAATCTTTGTTGCTCTCTCCAAGTTTGTGGAAGGATACCTTTAAAAATATTTATGAATAAATGTGGTGATATGATTTCTTTTCGAGAGAAAAGACCTCAAATTGCAGATATTTCAGCAAGCTTTCCTGCAAAAGTATTCATGATAGAGTAGGTACTGCCCCCACATTGCAAGTTCAGTGACTGTTTAATCGGTTAAATTGCCCTGTATTGTCTCAGTACGCTCTTATATTGAACTTGGGATGTATAGATCTGACTTTTCTGAGTAATTAGGGTCAGTGCACCGTCAGAACTTTTAACTGTGGACAATTCCCTGCGTAAATCATTCATTCGAGTATCTACGTTTTCTCGCCATTTGGGCATGTCCTTCGATAAAATGGTTTTTATCTGAGACATGAGTTTCGCCTGGTATATACAATGTTCAAATAACTTGCGGAAATCCATCCGGGTGACGTAGTCTACAACGGTCGATATTTAGACATGAACTCATCCTGCCATTTTCAAGGCAAAACTTCAGCAAGTAAAGTCTATGCAAGGGAATTTAAAACTTCATTTTTTCAGAGAAACTGCGGAAAGAAAATACTCACACACACTGTAAACACTAGCGCCCTCACAAACCAAAGATGACCAACGTTAGAAGTTATCGATAATGAAATTAATAATCACCGAGTGAGGTAACATAAACTCTGTTCCTCTCTTGTTTAAAAAGGGAGAGAGCAGGATTCCATGAATAATTTAAATAAAAGTCACCATCTCTATTTATAAGGTTACTTGCTAATTAAACTTCAACAGCTTCCTTGATAACATTATCCCAATAACTGGAAGTACATGCCAGAATCTCCGTGTTGCTATATTTCATAGGATGAACAGTGCCAAGACAATGTTCCGTAATGGATGATTTGGTCAGCTTTTGTAAGTGTGTGTGACGCTTATGCCCAGTACACGGGTCCTCCATAGTCCCAATAGCCCCAACAGTCTGACCAATACATGACACGCTGCAACTGCGAGGAATACGGTAGACATCCGCCTTTAGCAAATCGAGAACATCCTTTACGGAACGTTAAAAGACCTGATCTTAGATGGTCATCGAGAAACATGCTTCACATGATATTTCCGCAAAAGGATGCCAATCCGGTTCGAAATGCCCCAGGCCTAAGGCAAAATGGCCGTAGACTTTGGTGCTACCTATGTACTGTCGTCACTCACCCGGGTCACAGCAGGTCGATAGCGCAATCGCACATCTGATCTTTCACAATAACCATTCTGACGACAGGTAACTTCGAGATGAGCTAACTCAGCTGAAAAACTCTCAGGGTCCGAGATGACATGGGCCCCGTGGAACAAGGTACGATGTACCCCTTCGTGTCGCGTCCGATGGTGACAACTATCAGCCTGCATATTCTAGTCACCGTGAGTGGGCTTCCTATAAACACCATATCCCAACGTACAATCCACTTCTTCCTGATCAACAGCCGCGTGTGGTAGCCGCGCGGTCTTAGGAGGCTCGAGTCCTCCCTCGGGCCTGGGTGTGTGTGTCGTCCTTAGCATAATTTAGTTTAAGTTAGATTAAGTAGTGCGTAAGCTTAGGGACCATGACCTCAGCAGTTTGGTCCCTTAAGTCCTTACCATAAATCTTCCTGATCAACACATCAGGGAAGGGAAGACAGCCATCCTTTTCCACCTCCATCGTGAAACAAATGTTTGGGGGATTGAATTCAGGTGTTCTATAAAGTTGTTCAAATTCTCACTGCCATGAGACCAAACAACAGAAGTATCGTCTTCATACCTATAAAACACGCAGGTTTCAAAGCCACCGACTCCGTTCCGAGGCACGTTCCTCGAAATCTTCCATAAAAAAATTGGCAATACTAGGTGTCAATGGCCTTCCCATCACAACTCCATCTGTCTGCTCGTAGCACTGATCATCGAATAAAAAGTAAGTGGAAGTCAACACATGTCGAAATAGGTTCGTTAATTCAGCACCAAACCTAACGTCAATCAACCGCAATGAATCGGACAGAGAAACACGAGTGAAGAGAGAGACCATATCAAAGCTTACTAGAATATCAGTCATTCAAACGCATTCCCTCTAATCTACGTAAGAAATTCACTGTCTTCTTATGTGGTGCTCACACCGGCCTACTATAGGGCTTAATAGAGTAGCAAGGTGTTTTGCTACACGATATGTCGGAGCACCAATGTTACTCACAGTCGGATGAAGAGGAGCCCCTTCCTTGTAGACCTTATGGAGGCCGTATAATCTACGGGGAACAGCACAATAAGAATTAAGACTCTTGACAGTCTCCTGTGATAAGGAACTTTTCTTCAGGAGGCTGTTAGTCTTTCTCTCAACACTTTTTGTGAGGTCAGCACCGATCCTGTGATACACTGAATCAGATAATAAAACACTGCATCTTTTGGACGTAATCCTGCATGTCCAAAACAACGGTAGCTTTGCCCCTCCCGGAGGGTAAAATAACAATATCCGGACCAACTCTAAGCGAACGTAAAGCAGTCTCTCAGCTCCTGTGATAGTACTCTTGGGTGGACGTGCCCAGTCAACACACGACATTCCTCCCTCCTAGACACCACTGCAACATCAGGAGGTAGTTTAAAAACAGCCTGTTCAACAGAACTAATAAATTCAATCATTGGCAGATGCTTTGGAGTCAGTGCAAAATTTAAAACTTTCCCTAGCACGGATAAAGCTGCGTCGTCAAAAGTTTCCTCCGTGAAATTTACACAGAACTTCGAGATATAGTATTAGGCTCCGAGTCACGGAAACGTTCAAGTTCGCCAAATGCCAGCGGTAATAGAATGAAATTTCCAGGCAGACTGCCACCATGAAGCGACGTCCAGCTAATCCCAAGAAAAGCCGAAAATTTTGAAGAAATCATTAAATAAAGCAGTAACAATTACTTGCAAACAAAATTCGACTGTCGACGAGTGTAATGGATCCTTACACGAAAGAGAGCTAGGCCAGCGCGATGCTTGACGTGATTTGCGGTAGGGGAATTAATGTGATGCACTGCTTTGCAAACGTTGGAGCAATATTTTGATTACGAAACATGAGCAAAAACGACAATGCCCGTTACAATCTTACTCCACTGTTGCGAATTTTATCCAACCCCCGCAAACAACGCTACATTTCCTCCTCGTAGAGGTAAACAATGTGAGAATTCACTTTTTGGCGACGTATATAATGTTCAAATAACTTACGAGAATTCAGCAGGATGATGTCGTCGACAACGGCCGATATTTCGACAGGGGCACGTACCCTGCCATTTTCAAGGCGCAATTTCTGTGCGAGGGAATTTAAAACCTCTGTTTTCATAGAAACTCCGGAAAGATAACACTCACACTGACTTGCAACTGCACGCTGATAGTTGTCACCATCCGGCTCAACGTGAAGGAGTACCTCATACCTGGTTCACAGGGCCCATGTCATCTCGGACCCTGAGACTTTTTCAGCTAAGTTAGTTCATCCCGAAGTTACCTTTCGTTAGAATGGTTATAGTGAAAGATCAGACGTGTGTTGCGCTATCGACCTGTTGTGCACGGGGTGAGTGATGATAATATCAAAGTGACACCAAAGTCTACGGGCCTTTACTCTGCGCAGGGAGCGTTTCGAACAGTGTTGGTCGTATTTTGCAGAAATGCGATGTGAAGCGTGTTTCTCGACCACCATCTAAGATAAGGATCCTTTTAGGTTCCGTAAACGATGATCTTGGTTTGCGTGAGACGGGTGTCTACCGTATTTCTTGCAGTTGCGGCATGTCATGTATTGATCAGACCATTGGGGCAGTGGAGGACTGGTGTACTGAGCGTAAGCAGAACAAACGCTTACAACATCCGAACAAATCCGCCGTTACAGAACATTGTCTTGGTAGCCGTCATCATAAGTAATATAACAACTCGGAGAATCTGGCATGCACTTCTAGTCATTAGGATAGTGTTATCAAGGAAGCTGTTGAAGTTAAATTAGCAGGTAACCTTGTAAATAGAGATCGTGGTTTTTGTTTAAATTCTACATGGAATTCTTCTTTCTCTTTGGTCAAGCAAGAGAGGGACAGAGTTTATGCTACCTCACCTGGTGATTATTAATTTCACTAACGATAACGTCTGAAGTAGGTCATCTTTGGTTTGTGATGGTGCCAGTGTTTAGAATGTGTGTGAATGTTAGTCTACCGAAGTTTATCTGAAAATCGAAGTTTCAAATTCTCTTGCACAGTGCTTACTTGCTGCATTTTTGCCTTGAAAATGGCAGGATGTTGAAATATTGGCGCTTGTCGGCGATGTCACCCGGCTGCATTTCCGTAAGTTATTTGAACACCTTCTATCAGATTTAAATCTGATAAACTTCTTCACTGGTCGCATTTCGTACCAGGGATATTTATGTGCTAACTCCCTGCACAGTGTCTTTTAACCATGTCGATAATTTTTCGTTCATTTGTGCATATTTTTCATTTATCAACTTTGTGAATTCATTGGAAAATACTATTTGTTGAGCCTCAAAACATTTCTGTAACATTATCAATATTTCCCGACTGCTCCTGGACAGTATCTCCACTTGTCGTCTGCGCCATCTGAAGCAATCTCACATCAGTCAATAATTTTGCAATAGCTCCGTGTATATCTTTAAAGGCTTTTTTCAGTCCCAAAATTTCGGCTGAAATGGTTGCAAGACTACTGTTTATTTGAGAAATTTGAGTAGTATATTTTTATACGTGCCTCCATTCGTGTATGTAATTCATTATCACTCATAAATAGCACACTTTCTAGCTTTTGATGTATATTTTTGAAAGGATCAGATATTTCGCTCGTTTATGAAATATCTTTCTTGGCAATCGTAATGGCTGTAGTCGCTGCAGTGCCATGCACGCATGTACGAAATTCGGAATAACACGGGCACTGCAATGTCGTATTTATCAACCGACACCGGGAATGCGACTTTCACGTAAAATGTTTCCCCTGTACTGAATATACACAATGGATGTATGAGTACAGGTTGTAGACACATGGTTGATGACATAATGGAAATTTGGGTCTGGCTGCGAATCAAACTCGGATAGCCAATTTTGCCGAAAAAAAAACTGAGGTAATGGATCAACTATGAACTAGGACAAGCATCATGGCACGTCCGCCCAGAACAAATACAACGAACAAAATTAGATAAAAGAATGGTAAGGCGACTGCTCTCGATAAGCGCTAAATCCGGTTTCGAGTTTCGATCCGCCATAAATTTTCATTTTTGTCGTTCCATTGCACAGCTGATGGATTTCCATATTCGTAGCTGCGAATACATTTCATGAGTCTGTTTCTTTCTCGTTATGAACAAAATTATTTTTAAAACAGATTTTTAGGTGCTTATTCGATAGAGCTGTACCAAATGAGTCTAATACGATATTCATTTTCTCGATATGAGGGACATTATTTGTTTATTTACTTAGCGTGTGGCAATGCACATCATTTTATGCTTCTTACAAATCCTTAAACAATGATATACATAAAAAACACAATAAAATATGCTATATAAGAAGTATAAAACATACAGCCAAAGGGCAATACAATTAAATACAAAAATCAAGATTATGAATAAAGTCTTTTGCGGCGTCTGTTGCCATCATAAAATCACTGAACTTACCACTGTATGCTCTTCTGTCTCACTCTTGGAAGATGTGGCGGATGGTCTGTCTGTTGGCTCCGTAGTCACAGTTGGGAGTTGGTGTTTTTCCCTATTTGTAAAGAGTATCTGCACATCTTCCGTGATTTCTGCGTATTCTGTTAAGGGCTGACCATATTTTACTCGGTAGTTCATATCCGAGCGGTCTCTCAGTGATGCAGTGGAGGGCTTGATAGTGTCCAGGGCACACCTCTCGCCATTGTGCCCTCCAGGTCTTTATTACATTAAAGTTTATACTTTGCAATTCCTAGGTTGTTATCATTGTTGGATGTCTAGACCGAAGTCTGTTTCTTTCCAGGTCAGGCATGTAGTAGTGTATCGGAAACAGAGCGTAGTCGATTATCTTCCTATATTTCCGGAAAAGAGCTTCTTCCGCCGTAGGTCCGCAGGAGATATGTGACTCAGAATTGGAAGCCAATGTGTTGGAGTTGACCTCATGGTTCTGCTGACAATTCACATTGTGCTATTCAGCTGCACGTTTTTTTTTTTTTTTTTTTTTTAATGAACACTGTTCATCCAGACTGGAGTTCAGTACGCCGCGGCCGTGTAGACAAGTCGGAGTGCCGACATGTGTAGCGTGTCAGCCGAGCTCAAATGGTTCAAATAGCTCTGAGTACTATCGGACTTAACATCTGAGGTCATCAGTCCACTAGACTTAGAACTATTTGAACCTAAGAACATCACACACATCCATGCCCGAGGCAGGATTCGAACCTGCGACCGTAGCAGCAGCGCGCTCCCGGACTGGAGCGCCTAGAACCGCTCGACCGCTAGCCGAGGAGCCCCAAGTAGTGCCGTACAGCTTTTGGAGAATATTATTCGTCGTCTTTGGTTTGGCTGCAGTATTTTCCAAATGTCATTTATAAGTCAGCGCTCTGTCAAAAGTGACTCCAAGGTACTTTGGATGCCAATTAGATCGGAGCCGACTTCCCTCGAATCGATCTTCAAGTTGTTTGATTGGTAATTTATTATTGAGATGGAAACGTGTAATTTCGGTTTTTGTAGGATTTGGCTGTAATCTCCATTTACGAAAGTATGTACTTAATGTCTCCAAGTCAGATGTCAAGGTTGTTTCCATGATCTCAAAGTTCTTGTGTTGTGTTGTCAAGACCCAGTCGTCTTCGTACCCAAACTTCCTGGAAGATATGGGTGGCATATCGGCAATATACAAGATGAACAGTAGTGGAGCCAACACGGAGCCCTGTGGTAGGCCATTGTTCAGGGTTCTTGGACGCTTATTTGTTCTCCTTTTACTAGTTGGAATGTTCTATCAGCAAGCATGGCACCTATAATTCTGGTAGTTCTCAGGCAAGGGATTATTTGCATGAATTTGTACAATAGGCTATGTCTCCAGACAGTGTCGTAGGCACCGAGCGAGGTGGCGCAGTGGTTAGACACTGGACTCGCGTTCGGGAGGACGACGGTTCAATCCCGCGTCCGGCCATCCTGATTTAGGTTTTCCGTGATTTTCCTAAATCACTCCAGGCAAATGCCGGGATGGTTCCTCTGAAAGGGCATGGCCGACTTTCTTCCCTAATCCGATGAGACCGATGACCTCGCTGTCTGGTCTCCTTCCCCAAACAACCCAACCCAGTGTCGTAGGCAGCAGACAGATCTATGAAAACAGCTGATGTTTTTAATTTCCTTTGGTACCCAGCCTGTATATACGTAGTTAGTGACATAACCTGGTCTGTAGAGCTGCGCGCAGGATGGAACCCGGCTTGCTCCACGGAAGCTGACTTCAGAATTTTGGTGGCAATGCTGTTTTAGAGAAGTCTTTCCAGGAGTTTATAGACAGAGCTCAATTATGCGACTGGGCGGTAGCTCTTTGGTTCATTACTCGGCTTCCCTGGCTTTAGGAGAGCAACATTTTTTTTATAGTTTCGTTTGCTGAGGGACTATTCCGTGTGTTATAATATCTGTAAAGAATTCTGCTAACCATCTTTTTGCATATTTTCCACAGTTCAGAAGAAACTACGGATGGACTCTATCAAATCCAGGTGCTTTTCTCAATTTTACGTCTTTGAGAGCGCTCGTTATGTCTTCTGCCAAGAATGGACAGGAAAAGTCTGTTTGGTCATCGCAGAGGGGAGGCAGTCTTGTTTGGATGTATCGGTGTTTCTTTGTGGACGCTCTTATTGCCGTCATTAGTTTTTTAAATGGGACCATGCTGTTCTACTAGACGTTTTGAAGTGCAGTTCTTGAACGGTTTCCATCCATCGTTATCGTCGAGTCACAACAAGATTGTGTAGTAGGTCGTCAGCAATATCCTGGTCGTTGCTGTTGAGGAATGCCTGGTATTGATTTTCACATTCTTTGTTCCATCCTGGGATATATTGTTTACGGTACACTCGAGGTATTGCCTTTTTGTGGAGCTTATGACAGCTCCAACAAACCTCTTGTACTCGTAGTTCTTTAGTTTAGGAGGTATCCATCCCAGGCAATTATCCAGGTTGTTAGAAAAAAATTGACAATTTGCTTTCTGGAAATTCCACCGCCACACAGTGTGTCAGAATCCCAAAAAGCTGGTCAAAATATAAGTAGTTGTTCAATTTGTACCAAACTTAGTATGTAAGGGTTTACGGAGTTTCTGATTAAGAATATGATATCAAAAAGTGAAAAAAACAAAATGGCGGACCCAAGATGGCAGGCTCTACGTACACTACTATCATTTTTTACGTATAAAAGTAATTTTTAGGGAATTATCGAGGTTACTGATGATGAGAGAGTTCAAAAAATTTAAAAATGGTGGATCCAAGATGGCGGTCAAAATCTATGTCTTTTTATTTATTTATATTTATGTATTTTTATTCATATAAAAGTCAGTATTTACGGGTTATTGTAGTTAATGCTTAAAAAATAAACCAAAAAAGTGGAACTCGAAGAAAGGACCAAATATAGGTTAAAAGATGGTGTAAAATATTACAAAAAATTATTCCGTTGTAATTACAATTATTTATTTTGTAAATTTTTTATAACTTAATTTACAAGTTTTCATTTTCTTATTCTTTTTCATCTTCTGTTTCAACTGAACCGTCATCATCCTCAATCACTGTTTCCTCATTATCTGCATCTGCATCTGAATCTTCATAGTCTTCCGCCACAGGAACTAAGAGGGCAACGGCTTCTGGCGACAAACTCTTCAGTTTCTTCGGCGAAGATTTGTGTAAGGAAGAAACGTAGGGGTCTGTCGTTGCCAACAATCTCCTGAACATGTCTTCCACAGTCTTAACTCTTGAAAACTTTCGAGAAAAACTCAGGCGATATTGCTTTGTCAACTTATTGGTTGATTACTGAGCATCCACCGATAGTTGACCGATGGGTAAAATGGCCGAAGAAATAATGTCTGGACCGTGAATCAACAATCTATGGACTGCTGTTAGCATGTTGTACCAGGGGTATTCTTTCACGTAGTGCCTGGCAGTTGCTAAGGCGTATGCTCGAAACTTTTCAACGTCGACCTGACGTCCGCTCGAAATCGTCTGCAAAATTATATGGAAACGGTGGATTAGTTCTTCGGAAACTCCAGTTATCAGCGCTGATGTTGGAGTGTTTTCAAAAAAACGTCGAGCGCTGTTTCCGTCATTCGTACTGCCAAACCCTTGTTTCGGCATGTCAATTACAATTCCAAGCTGCTCTTTGAAAGCTTTTTGAATGTTGGCTTTCAGTATTGCTTTTTCCTCTTTATCTTGTGCTTTACGTGCCTGCCACTATTTTGTTTTCATTTGGTATGCCAAATGAATACAACATTCAAAACATCGAATCCAGGCGTGAAGAGTTGATAGTCCGTACTGCAGATAATCGGCGGTAACTTGTTTTTTCAAAACATCGTCAATGTTATTAAATTGGGCAGACGTAGCCTTGCAGAGATAGCACCGTTGCGCAGATTTCGTGTTGGTGATAGCATTGCACACTTTACCATCTACCATGGTCATGCTTAAATTGTATTTAATGGAAACGTCTTTCCCATGAATAACTGTTTCGAATGACTGGAGTTGTTCGATCTGTTTGTCGTAATACGCTTTCTCATTTAAAGACGTTTGCTCTGTTTCCTTTGTAAATTCTAACTTCAGTGGTCTGCAAAAGAGGGTTGAAGACGGCTTCGGATTAATCCATAAGATATTTTCTTCTTTAGTTTCTTCATTTACATCTGCAAGTTTCAGTGGAACAAGCGAAGTGAAAAATAAAGTTGCATCTGCAATACTGGCCGGCCGAAGTGGCCGTGCGGTTAAAGGCGCTGCAGTCTGGAACCGCAAGACCGCTACGGTCGCAGGTTCGAATCCTGCCTCGGGCATGGATGTTTGTGATGTCCTTAGGTTAGTTAGGTTTAACTAGTTCTAAGTTCTAGGGGACTAATGACCTCAGCAGTTGAGTCCCATAGTGCTCAGAGCCATTTGAACCATCTGCAATACTCGAATCTGAAAACTTCATTTTGTACATGCTTTGCCCGGAGGTCCAGTCAAAGCCCCACTTACACATAAGGGCCATATTAGACATTTCCGAATCACTCCTATGTAAAATATCGTCTCGTTTCAGCAGTAGCACACGTTGAACAGTGTGGTCTAACAAAGCTTGCAACTGTACCTCAGCTTTTGATTCGGTAAAAGTGAGGGTTACGTCTGGAGGGCAGCAAGCTTTTTTTGCTACCAAAACAGCTGAATACGGTGGATATAGTGTGTTTAAGCCTTTTCCTTTAACCCCATTTCTCAAATACTGGTAAGATCCTTTTGACAATTTCAAGTCGAAAAGGAGTGCTAGACCTTCATTTGCATCATATGAGGATGGCGATGATGTTGAAAATCGCAAGCCTGCCTTGTATTTTTTCACCTTGGATGGACTTGAGAGTGTGACGTCCTTCACAATGTTCACAGCATCTGGGTGCCCCGAAGTTCGAAGACTCATTTGCGCGGCGAACGATAATTCGACAGGACTGAACTTCGTTACGAATCTCCTCAGTTCTCCTTCTTTTAGACCTATCAGATAATGTTTCAAATTTTGTGGCAGGTCGGCCTGTTAATTTAGTCACACTTGCAGGTTTCGAATCAATCGGAATATATACTATTGTATTTAACCAGGTTTCGTTCTTCTTGAAAAAATATCCTTGTCGCCGAGTTGCTTCCTTATACTTGCTTTACACTTTTCGTCATTTTTCTAATTATTTTATTCTTTACAATGCTTCTACGTGTCGATTGTAATTTAAATTGTACAAATAAAACTCATAATTAATTGATTCAACTGTCATTTTTGAAGATGTCTGAACAATGACATTTTGCAAGTGTCGATTAAAACGTGGCTCAAAGCCAGAGTCGCAACTAGTCGCAGGATTTGAAGCTTAATTTACAAAGGTAATAATATATACTTGCGTACACAGCGCAAAAGAAAGCGGAATGTCGTGGAATTCGTAACTTATGTCTATTTTTTAAGCGCATTTTACGATTTTGTCATTCATTTCCCTGTAGTACGTTAATTGAAATGTAAACGTGCATAATTGATGATTTAATAGTGATATAAGTGTTTTTTCACTAGTACATACCTCCTGGAATACATTCCATATTGAAAGTATTGGTTTCACTTGCACAAAACATAAATAACTTCCTTCAACAACACGACTGTTTTTGTAGCCTGGCCAGCTGCGCGCACACTAACAATGAACTGCCGCATTTGACCTGAGATATTACCAAACAAATGAACATCTGGTCGTCCACACAGCCGACATTCAGTTGTCCCATTATTGCTGCTGCCAACCTGATAGTCCAAAATCCCCATCTTTAAACATTTTTTTTTCCTTTTTGGCCACGTTTTCAAGGTTCTGGCCCACTGTGCGCCGGCGAGTAAAGGAAGTAACCGAGGCAATGGTTTTTCCTCTCTATTAGAGCGGGTCGATGTTGGCTGTGTGGGAAGCCTGGTAGAGATTCTCAGCGGTATGGTTTCCTTGCCTGTTGTCACGAAGCATAGATCCGGGTTATATCCTCGTCTCCATGCTGCCAAATCGAAGGAATCTCTATCCTTTGCGTCAAATACGAGGTACATATTGTTTTCATCTGCCCAATTTGCAAGTGCCTCACGATTCTCATTGTTCTCACTGTATTTCCATTGTGTGTGATGACTGTTGTAGTCGAATACATAGAGAGATAGATGTTGCAGTAGTGGTAGGACTTGTGGTGGCCATGAGACAGCAGGAAGTTTATATGTGTTACTTATGGTGTACCCTCCGATTTGAATAACCACTTCGTGCATTTTGTTGTTGGTAGATGTTGAATGCAGTTGAACATTTTAGATATTGGATCTCACATAAGTTGCCACACCATAATCGTGGTGGTATGTGGCACCAATTAAGTCGTAGCCATATGTTTTACCTCTTTTTCTTAGTTGTACCTCGTTCCCCGTGTGTGTTTCCCGAATGGCAGCGACGTCAATGTCGTTATCATTTAGAAGCTTTTGCAGGACATCACTCTTTGCCATGCTTATTCCTTCTTGTCAGCTGCCCATGAGAATGACCAATGGGTTTCGTCTGTGCCTTTCGATTAGGACGTGCTATTATATAGCCAGGAGATCAACATGATTGTCTGGCTGCCAGTTAGCACTAGTTCATTTAGTTCACGCCTATAATTAGACGCTATCCAGGGTGCACATGTAGTATTCTACTGCGGACGCGAACTAGCCTTACACCCTATGAGGGACATTAAAACACGAAGAATAACCACTATTCCATGATTGACTAAGCAGCGCTGCTTTATCGTGGTAGCATCCAGCACAAGTCTGGATGGTGTTGTCGCTGTTGGAGTAGTAGTTAGTCGTCGTGTTCTACTGTCCCTGTTAACACACATATATACAGGGTGTTACAAAAAGGTACGGCCAAACTCTCAGGAAACATTCCTCACACACAGATAAAGAAAAGGTGTTATGTGGACATGTGTCCGGAAACGCTTACTTTCCATGTTAGAGCTCATTTTATTACTTCTCTTCAAATCACATTAATCATGGAATGGAAACACACAGCAACAGAACGTACCAGCGTGACTTCAAACACTTTGTTACAGGAAATGTTCAAAATGTCCTCGGTTGGCGAGGATACATGTATCCACCCTCCGTCGCATGGAATCCCTCATGCGCTGATGCAGCCCTGGAGAATGGCATATTGTATCACAGCCGTCCACAATACGAGCACGAAGAGTCTCTACATTTGGTACAGGGGTTGCGTTGACAAGAGCTTTCAAATGCCCCCATAAATGAAAATCAAGAGGGTTGAGGTCAGGAGAGCGTGGAGGCCACGGAATTAGTCCGCCCCTACCAATCCATCGGTCACCGAATCTGTTGTTGAGAAGCGTACGAACACTTCGACTGAAATGTGCAGGAGCTCCATCGTGCATGAACCACATGTTGTGTCGTACTTGTAAAGGCACATGTTCTAGCAGCACAGGTAGAGTACCCCGTATGAAATCATGAAAACGTGCTTCGTTGAGTGTAGGTGGAAGAACATGGGGCCCAATCAAGACATCACCAACAATGCCTGCCCAAACGTTCACAGAAAATCTGTGTTGATGACGTGATTGCACAATTGCGTGCGGATTCTCGTCAGCCCACACATGTCGATTGTGAAAATTTACAATTTGATCACGTTGGAATGAAGCCTCATCCGTAAAGAGAACATTTGCACTGAAATAAGGATTGACACATTGTTGGATGAACCATTCGCAGAAGTGTACCCGTGGAGGCCAATCAGCTGCTGATAGTACACGGTACGGAAACAACTGGTTCTCCCGTAGCACTCTCCATACAGTGACGTGGTCAATGTTTCCTTGTACAGCAGCAACTTCTCTGACGCTGACATCAGGGTTATCGTCAACTGCACGAAGAATTGCCTCGTCCATTGCAGGTGTCCTCGTCGTTCTAGGTCTTCCCCAGTCGTGAGTCGTAGGCTGGAATGTTCCGTGCTCTCTAAGATGCCGATCAATTGCTTCAAGCGTCTTCCTGTCGGGACACCTTCGTTCTGGAAATCTGTCTCGATACAAACGTACCGCGCCACGGCTATTGCCCTGTGCTAATCCATACATCAAATGGGCATCTGCCAACTCCGCATTTGTAAACATTGCACTGACTGCAGAACCACATTCGTGATGAACACTAACCTGTTGATGCTACGTACTGATGTGCTTGATGCTAGTACTGTAGAGCAATGAGTCGCATGTCAACACATGCACCGAAGTCAACATTATCTTCCTTCAATTGGGCCAACTGGCGGTGAATCGAGGAAGTACAGTACATACTGATGAAACTAAAATGAGCTCTAATATGGAAATTAAGCGTTTACGGACACATGTCCACATAACATCTTTTCTTTATTTGTGTGTGAGGAATGTTTCCTGAAAGTTTGGGCGTACCTTTTTGTGACACCCTGCATATATATATAAGAAACGAATATTCCATTAGAGTAAATTGGGATCCCTGTATCGAATGGGCACACAAAATTCCGGTTTAAAAATCATGTTCATCTTGGGTGTTAATAGCCACTTCAGATGTATTTAGTTCTTTATTATTGGATCACTACCGGTTTCGTGGCACTAAAAGCCACATATTCAGGTGAACACATGACTTAAAACATTAGAGCGGAGTGGATCGGAACCTTTTCACCCAACATTCGTTGTCCGTCAGAACAAAACACCGTTAAAAGGCGGTATGTCATAGAATAAAACAGCCGGATCCCAATATAGTGAATCTATACGGAATCGTAAACAGGGGACGTGGCCGTGTGGTCTGTCATGACGTACCGCCTTTTAGCGGTGTTTTGCTTTGACGGACAACGAACGTTGAGTGAAAATTTTTCGAGTCATTTTGCACTGGTGTTTTAGTCATGTGTTCACCTGAAGATGTGGCTTTTAGTGCCAAGAAACCGGTATTGATCCAGTAACAAGGGATTAAATACAGATGAAGCGGTTATTAACATCCAGGATGACTACTCATAGCTGTGGCTGCCCTACCAACAAGGTTGTCAGCAAAAATTATTTCGTTTGTAATGGGAAACAAACCGACGCTTGCTGCCGACACAGGGCAGCGCGTAAAAGCTGTGGCGAGCAGTATTTGTCTGGGCTGACTCCAGATGCACATTGCAAAAAGAAAATTGGAGATATCTCCCAAAACACCTTTAAAATGAGCCTGACCCCTCCTACGAGAGACACCACGAAACACACACACACACACACACACACACACACACACACGTATATACGGGATGGTTCATACGAAACGCAATACATCTTTTATCTCATAAATTTTCATAAATTGTTCCAGATATCTAAACGAGATTTGCGTCAAACAGTAGTGTGCAAAGGGGCACGTATTTTGATGTGTGATAAAGACTCTTATTTCTTGTATCGAGATATTGAAGCAAGTATGACTTTTTAAAAAATAGAATGATATAATTTTAACGACATCCGAAAGTGCTTCAAAAGATGAGTACAGTCATATAATGGTTGTTAGTTTTTAGGTTGAAACTCTGTACGAAATAATCCGAGAAATATTCGGTAACAAAGGAAAGGCAAGCCAGTCGGAGTGGGCTTTCTCGTTGTAAATACGTTCATGCCATGCTACGTCGTTGCTCCAAGCCTTTCGACTGTTAACATGTCTGCACTGCAGAAGTAGCGGGAAATGTGTGTTCTATCGTCGGCAGCTCATTTCAAAAAAATGGTTCAAGTGGCTCTGAGCAGTATCGGACTTAACATCTGGGGTCATCAGTCCCCTAGAACTTAGAACTACTTAAACCTAACTAACATAAGGACATCACACACATCCATGCCCGTTGCAGGATTCGAACCTGCGACCGTAGCGGTCGCGTGGGGCTAGACTGTAGCGCCTAGAACCGCTCGGCCACTTCGGCCGGCAGGTCATTTCATCTTCAACATTCCTTACATACAGAGATACACGTACACAAACGAGGAGAAATTACGTATGCTGCTCCTATACGGTGACTGCCAAAGCAATGCTGTCGAAATGAACCAACGGTGTACCAATGCCTATCCTGATCTTCGTTGTCCGTCGCGCCAGGCGCTTGCACCAATTATTAGATCACGATGCAGAAAGGTAGCTTCAACAATCAGAGGACGCGGACGGAGACTGCAACTGACAGAGTACATAAAGAGGTTGGTCTGGCTACTACGCTAATCAATCCCCTTGGTGGCATGAGACTTATTGCCAAGGAATGTGCAATTAGTCATACGAGCTTGGTTCGCGTCTTGCGTCAGCATAAATTCACCTTTATCATCTGCCACTACGTCAGGCACTCGAAGGACGTGACTTGGAACGTCATACAGATTTTTGTCAAATTGGTCTGCAGCGCCTGGGAGTCGACCCTACATCTTTCCCAACATGTGCTCCTTATCGAGGAAACAACGTTTACGAAGAACGGTAATGCAAATTTAGGTACCTAGCTCTACTCGACAGCGGAAAATCCACGCTGGCTTTTGAGGTACAACGCTAACGACTGTGAAGCGTAAACATACGGTGCGCCAACATAGGAAATTCCGTTATATACCCTAACGTCATCCCAGAGGTGTAAAATGGAAATAAGTGTGCACACTTTCTTACGAAATCTCTACCGATTCTTCGAGAACAAGAGCCACAGGATAAGCGACAGTGTATGTGATTCTAACACAGTGATTGCCCAGCTCCCTCTTCGCGTGTTGCAACGAAAATACTGAATGAAAAGTTTCCTAAATGTGGGATAGGAATGAATGCTGCAGCTCAGTGACCGGCCAGGTCCCTTGATTTGACTCATCTGTATTTTTTTCGGTGGGGAACACTGAAAGATGCAGTCGATCATGAACTCAGCAACAACAGTGGATGAAATGTGCCGTCGAACTGTCACAGCATGCAACGGCATATCATCCAACCTGTCCATCTATCCCTCGAACGGCGACTGAAAATGTGCCTTGCAGTCGACGGTAAACAATCTGAGCACATGCTTAAGTAAAGTGTAAAACTACGTTTCATTAAGAATAGTATGTGTTTTGTGGGTGACATGTCGTCAGACATTCTGAATAAAATGCTTAGTCTATTACTATGGCAAATTTCACTGGCGAATACGTACATTATAATGGTGCAGTTAAAATTCCTAACTCCTTTAAGAGGTTCCTACATGATGACTGCAGGTGAACGCGATATATTATTCTCACTGCTCGCATTTGTACAATCAATACTTTCTTTGTAAGTGTTGAGTTACCCAGGAAAATTATTACAGAGTGACAATACGTAAAATGTGTCAGGAGGTTTATTCGTTTGTTTCTGAGACTAGTAATTATACAAAGAATAAAAGTAGATGACCTTAATTATTTGAGAAGCTTAGTAATACGCTTCTTCCAGTTCAAGTTTTCATCGGCATGGAGACCCAAAAATTTAGAGCATTCTACCCTGTTTACTGACTCTTGTTCATGTACTACATCAATTGTTGGTATGACTCTGTTTGTTGTACAGAACCGAATATAGCTAGTTTTCTCACATTTAAAGGAGAATTTATTTTCAGAGAATCACTTGACTGTTGTTGGAAAAACATAGTTAACGATGATTCTTCCCCTCTAATTTGATTTATTACTACATTAGTATTCTGTGAAGTAATTATCAACTCCGCTTGATGAATGTTAAGTGAAGGATCATTTAGATATATAAGGAATAGGAGTGAACCGAAAACTGAACCTTGTGAGAAACCTTTCGTGACTTCTCCCCAGTAATTAAAATTTTGTCTCTTTTCAACGCTTTATTAATTATTCACCACAACTTTTTACATTCTGTTTCTTAAGTATGATTCAAATCAATTCTGTGCATAGTCATCAGTTCCATAAAACTGAAGAGTTTCTAAGGGCGTAATATGATCTGTTCAATCAAATGCCTTGGGAAGATCACAAAAGATACCAACTGGCGATATTTTATTGTTTAAGTCTTGTATTAGTTAGTTAGATTTTTGTCACATGGATCATTTGCACAAGAAATCGTAATCATATGGAATAGGTCATTTTATATTCACATCACAAAATATTGTGTAAATACGCTTTCATACTGATTATTTACAAGTAGTTATTTTTAAAAAAGACTTACAGATGTGAATTAATAATTCCTACCCATCCTTTTTACCCATTACAATAACAGAAATTTTACGCAGAACAGAAGCAGTTGCCATGAAGAAAATTTTTTAATTAGCTGTCCATCAGAAATTTTATGTTCTTGGGTAAGCGATCAAAGATTTTGGTGGGAGCATTGTACACCCCTTTTTGTGCTGAAAACAACCATAATGTGGCATAAGGAATCTCATTTCTTCTGCTTGTATAGTAATTATATACATCATAATCCCTTTTGAGGTACAGTGTATTATTTACATAAAAACCCATGAGGGGAAAAATATACTGTGAAACAGCAGTCAGAATTCCCAACTCCTTAAACTGATGTCTAGAAAATGATCATGGATGAGCACCACATGTTATGCTTAAGGAGCATTTTTGAGCAATGAAGACTTTGTTCCTTGAAGATGTGTTTCCCCCAAACATTATCCCATATGACATTGTTGAATGAAAATATGCAAAATATACAAACTTACTGATTTGTCTCTCCCCAAGATTAACAATGACTCTTAATGCTAATGTTGCTAACCTAAGTTGTTTTACAAATTTCAAAATGTGCTTCTTGCAGTTCAAATTCTTATCAGTGTAGACACCTAAGAATTTGGAAGTTTCCACCGTATTTATTATTTCCTCGTCATGTGTTACATGTATCATTGGTGAAGTACCTCTAGATGAGCAGAACTGAATATGTTGTCTTTTAAAATTGCGGGTGAGACTATTCACAGAAAGCCAGTCAATGATACTTTTAAGAACATTGTTTACCATTTCTTCTGTATGTACGCTGGGAATGATTACAATACTAGGGTCATAAGCAAAAATTACGAATTTTGCTTGTTGCACATTAGATAGAAGATCGTTTGCATGTATAAGGGACAATAGCAGACCTAAGATTGAGTCTTGGAGACTCAAATAAGTACATCTTCCCAGTCAGAATAATGGCACTGCACTACCTTGCTTGAATTACTAAATATAACTTTCTGCTTTGTTTTGTTTAGATATGACATTACCCATTGGCTGGCTACACCATCAGTCCTATAAAATCTTAGTTTATCTAGGAGAACATTGCGATTCACACAGTGAAATGCCTAATTTAAGGCAGAAACTACCGATCAGCGCTGTTTTGTTGTTGTGAGTGAATGTATAAACAGCATTGTCAGCCAAGCAACGCTCCTGGGTTCCTGAGCGTTCTACAAGACTACTCTTGATTACATTACCTCCTCGAATATTTAGGAAAATGACGTCAGTAAGGAAACTGAACGATAATTATTACCTTCTCGAATATTTTGGAAAATGACGTCAGTAAGGAAACTGAACGATAATTATTTAAGTCGTACCTCTCTTATAAAGAGGTTTAACAGCTGCATATTTTAATCTGTCTGGAAAAAATTCCATGTGCCAATGGTGCATCACATCTATCGCTAAGGACATAGCATATTAAGACTGAACAGCTTTTTAGAGTTTTGTCGGAAATTATATCAACGTGGAATGACCTTTTGTTTTTTAGAGCTTTCATAATTCTGTTAATTGCAGTGAAGGATGTTGATTCTACTCCTAATTGCTTAAAATTTTGTGCAATGACATTTTTGATGTATTCTCTTGCCCTCCAACTGAACTATTTATATGTAGTCTTCTTTTTGCTGCTATATTTACAAAATGATTTTTAAAAATACTTGCAATTTGTGACTTACAAGTCTGAACATTGTCATTTATTTTAATTGTTTTGGTATCTTGTATACTGTTTGGTTGTCCTGTCTTCTGCTTCTGAATATTCCAAATAGTTTTAATTGTATTATCTGCATTATCAGTTCCTCTCAGAATGCGCTAATTTCTGCACATATTAGGAACTTTCCATAAAACATTACAGTATTTTTGTAGAATTCAAGTAAAATCAGATCTTGACTTATTTTGGCTTCTATGTAAATTTCCTCTTACATGAAATTTGAATACCTTTTGTTATCTGTGGCCTACTTGTTTTCGTTCTGGATAGTTTTTTACGGAAGCTGCTTTCAAATACTAAGACCAATTTACTATGGAATGTTCTGAATTTTGCATTAGGATTTCTTCATATATACAACTCATCCCTCACTGCTTTGTATGAAGAGGCCTCAGAGAAGTCAGGTTCTACGTTGTTTAGCCGGCCGGAGTGGCCGTGCGGTTCTGGGCGCTACAGTCTGGAACCGAGCGACTGCTATGGTCGCAGGTTCGAATCCTGCCTCGGGCATGGATGTGTGTGTTGTCCTTAGGTTAGTTAGGTTTAATTAGTTCTAAGTTCTAGGCGACTGATGACCTCAAAAGTTAAGTCGCATAGTGCTCAGAGCCATTTTTTTTGCTACGTTGTTTATCTGAATTACTTGTGCGTCGTACTCAGGTAGTCCATTAAGAATTGGGTACACATTAGCTATTTCAGCCTGAGTGCTGTGTATATAGATGTTATAGATCAGGGTCCTTATATCTTGCTGCATGCAAGTTGGGAAATTTATCACAGAAATAAGACTCAAATAGTTAAATACTGACTCCAGTTCATTTTTCCTGTCAGCATCTTTTAAAAAAGCTACATTGAAATCTCCACATACTACTGAGTGTTCTTGTCCGACAGGTAGCTTAATAATGCATCTAGATTTTTCATAAAAAGACGAAGGTTTCATACAGAGGATTTGTGAATTACTGCATTTTCGAGATAAGTATTGTACAGTAACAAATCACAAGCATGTGCTTCTAGGTTCTATTGCACACACACACACACACTGCCTGTCTCGATATTTTTGATTTTTTGTCCAACTTTTACGTATGTTGCAACTCATCATTTTTCCGTGATTATTCTATATGAAAATGATGCTAGTCTACAACTTCTCTATATCTGTGGTTACATAGTGTTCAGAGAAGCACAGAACATCTATCACTTCAGAATAGCCCACATCTCCTAGACCAGCGACACTCAAAGGGTGTTCTGCGGAGCCCTGGGGCTCTGCAAGGCCCCTGAGCGGGTTCTGCTAAAATAATATCAACGTAAAAAACACAACACATCAAGTCTTGTCACACACTGAGAAAAACAACCCTTACAAAAATCATATCAATGTTGCTTTTATAAAAGCTATTTTCTTCTCTCAGTGCGTGTTACCCGAAAACGAGGTGACAAGCAGCACAACAAATCTATATTAATGCAACGACCAAAAACTAAACTCTAGCTTGTAGGTGCAGGTATGTGGCCACTCAATGCTCGTCAATACCCTTGCACGCAGCGGCCACGCTGAAGCTTTTTCCTTCTCTCCCTCCTTCCATCCTCCTCTCTCTCGCTCTCTCACTGCGCGCTCTCTCAGCTACTCACTTTGGGTGCATTCCACTATGCCCTATCTCCATCTCGCTCTCTTTTCCACAAACACCCTGAACTGCTTTGCAGGATTTCGTCACTTCGCTATGCTTCACCGCTCGGGGCAATGCAAACGCATACCACACAGCAGAAAGCACTGTTTCTACTCGAGTTTACGATTTATGCATGGAAATCTGCGAATTTGCACACCACTCTTGGTCCGCAGTACATTCGATGTCGTGTTTGTTATTTACTGCTGTTATAAAATTCTGTGTCCTGTGGGAATATTATTCTATGTTTGTCATATTGTAAAATCGAACTGTTCATATTTAAAAGACAGAATGGAGCGTTGGCGTAAAGATGTTGCAGCAAAATCTTGCATCGAAAGTTCAAAGATGGTACGCTCATAAGATGCAGCATCAACTTCAAAGATTTCCGATCAAAACTATGAGTTTCAAGATGGTGATGTAACGAATTCAAGCTTAATGGTTTCAAGCAGGAAGATATCTGACGACTCACTAAAGACAAAAAAAGGAAAGTATGATGAACGTACATCAACCTAGGATTTCATGATTCTAACGGCTTTCCTCTCTGCATGTTACGTAGCAAGCTGCTTCCTAATTGTTCCCTGATATCTGCTAAGACGCGTCACATTTAGAAACTATATACCCTGATTACAAAGACCAGAACAAAGAATTGTTTATATGTAAAACACAGTAATGTTATTAAGAAGTGAAAAAACTATGAAGTTTTATGAAATGTCCCCTTAGAACAATTTATACATGACTGTGCTTAAACTGACACACAATATTTTTTAGCGCAACGCAATCTGACTTTCAAAAATCCCTACAAAAGAATGGCCTTGACTAACATTAACCTATACCTTTCACAAATCACTTACCTCACCAAAAATCTTCGTTACTCGAACTACTGCAATACAGCGAGCTCCACTACTGCCAGCTAAATAAAAGATTCAAACTACTGAAGGTACTAACTACTAATAGGCATAGTTAGCAAATGAAAGATTTTGATAGAGAACATACAATGTATTTACCTCAGTAGTGTTCAAAAGACATAATGTACACTCCTGGAAATTGAAATAAGAATACCGTGAATTCATTGTCCCAGGAAGGGAAAACTTTATTGACACATTCCTAGGGTCAGATACATCACATGATCACACTGACAGAACCACAGGCACATAGACACAGGCAACAGAGCATGCACAATGTCGGCACTAGTACTGTGTATATCCACCTTTCGCAGCAATGCAGGCTGCTATTCTCCCATGGAGACGATCGTAAAGATGCTGGATGTAGTCCTGTGGAACGGCTTGCCATGCCATTTCCACCTGGCGCCTCAGTTGGACCAGCGTTCGTGCTGGACGTGCAGACCGCGTGAGATGACGCTTCATCCAGTCCCAAACATGCTCAATGGGGGACAGATCCGGAGATCTTGCTGGCCAGGGTAGTTGACTTACACCTTCTAGAGCACGTTGGGTGGCACGGGATACATGCGGGCGTGCATTGTCCTGTTGGAACAGCAAGTTCCCTTGCCGGTCTAGGAATGGTAGGACGATGGGTTCGATGACGGTTTGGATGTACCGTGCACTATTCAGTGTCACCTCGACGATCACCAGTGGTGTACGGCCAGTGTAGGAGATCGCTCCCCACACCATGATGCCGGGTGTTGGCCCCGTGTGCCTCGGTCGTATGCTGTCCTGATTGTGGCGCTCACCTGCACGGCGCCAAACACGCATACGACCATCATTGGCACCAAGGCAGAAGCGACTCTCATCGCTGAAGACGACACGTCTCCATTCGTCCCTCCATTCACGCCTGTCGCGACACCACTGGAGGCGGGCTGCACGATGTTGGGGCGTGAGCGGAAGACGGCCTAACGGTGTGCGGGACCGTAGCCCAGCTTCATGGAGACGGTTGCGAATGGTCCTCGCCGATACCCCAGGAGCAACAGTGTCCCTAATTTGCTGGGAAGTGGCGGTGCGGTCCCCTACGGCACTGCGTAGGATCCTACGGTCTTGGCGTGCATCCGTGCGTCGCTGCGGTCCGGTCCCAGGTCGACGGGCACGTGCACCTTCCGCCGACCACTGGCGACAACATCGATATACTGTGGAGACCTCACGCCCCACGTGTTGAGCAATTCGGCGGTACGTCCACCCGGCCTCCCGCATGACCACTATACGCCCTCGCTCAAAGTCCGTCAACTGCACGTACGGTTCACGTCCACGCTGTCGCGGCATGCTAACAGTGTTAAAGACTGCGATGGAGCTCCGTATGCCACGGCAAACTGGCTGACACTGACGGCGGCGGTGCACAAATGCTGCGCAGCTAGCGCCATTCGACGGCCAACACCGTGGTTCCTGGTGTGTCCGCTGTGCCGTGCGTGTGATCATTGCTTGTACAGCCCTCTCGCAGTGTCCGGAGCAAGTATGGTGGGTCTGACACACCGGTGTCAATGTGTTCTTTTTTCCATTTCCAGGAGTGTATATAGCAGTTCATGACATCCAGTCTTACAAATTTCAAAACTCCGCCATCTCTCTCCCCACATCCACCACTGCTGGCGGCTCACCTCCAACTGCGCAGCGCTACGCGCTGTTAACATCCAACTGCCCAACACTACAATGGCAGACAACAATGCAAACTAGCCACAGACTGCACACAGCACAGCCAGTGATTTTCATACAGAGCGCTACGTGGCATTACCAATAAGAAAACCTAAACAGCCTACTTACATAGCCCCCATGCTCCCCACAAAAAATTTTACAAATTTTTTTGGGCACTGGCCAATACAAATTTGTTAAAATTTTTTTCACAATTACAATAGCAAAGTAATCAAATGCACAAACTTATTGATGCAATGTTGGTCAAAAGCTAAAATTTTCTCACAGTCCATAAAGACAGTCCTGATCATCCATCACAGTAAAATTGCAGTGTTTTTTTTTCTCAAAGTCTGAGCAGTAAAAGAAAATGCACACGGAAGTAGTGGATTTCCATGCAATCTTGAAGAAGTAGTGTTGTCCTTCCAACGGAAAGACAGTGCTGACTCTTGACATGTATTGGTAGGTAGGTCATCACAGAGCAGACCCACCGTAGTCCTGGTAGAGATTATGGTATTGGTGGGCTACCAGGGGTGCAGACCTACTGCAGTCCTTGTAGAAATAATGGTATTGGTGGATCATCAAAGATGCAGACCCACTGTAGCCCTTGTAGAGACAGCCAGCAACCATCTGTTGCGACTGTGCAGGTGCACAATCACCATTGAAGAGTCTTGTGGACAATGTAGCAAGTCCATAAACCACCACTTGTGCACTCACAATTTTTTTTTTAATTGTCCTTAGAACCAGCAATGCTGTTATCCAGTCCCTTGCTGAATTATTAACACACGTACAAACACTATGAGTCCCTGCTTCTCACATATTGTCCATATACTATGACCAGCAGAAATGTGTGCAGTGAAATGTAACTTACAAGTTACTTAATTTGATGAACTGGTATCAATTACAATTTTAGAACATAAAAATACAATACCAAAGGTACAAAATACATCATTAAAACATAATAATACAGATAACATTTGTAGTAATAGGGGCTTTACAAATGAATAGAAATAAACATATACATCAGTGTTACAGGAATTATGACATAAGTAAATACATAAAAGATCAGAATAATTATTGAAACATCAGCTTCACACATGAGCATAAAAACAGAACAGAATTAATAATGTCTAACATCTTTACAAAGTAAATAACATATTATTAATGCAAACTATATTTGAGGATAACAGTATTCCTCATCATAGTTCATGTAGCTGAGTATTAGAAAAATTCTACAACATAAGTCTTATCAGATAAACATATAAAGACAGGAAGAACATAAATACACAAGGGTACACAAAGACATAGTGGGATAACACAAGGAAAGGACAGGGTTTGTTTTACTGCAGTATTTTGCAAACAAAACTTTCTTTACTTCCCGGAGATCCCCCTTCATTCTTCATTATTTCCAAAAAGTCCTATCTATACCCGCTTTCTGTACTTTTCTCGTATAGCCTCTCAGTGCATTTCTTCAAATTCATCGCAACTCATTCTCTTATAGGCTACCCCCTCTTAAGCTAACTTAAATCTACTGAGCTCAGATGCATAAACTAAGGGACGAGGCAATGCAGCAGCACAAAACAATTAACACAAACAGCAATGACAAAAAAATTCAAATTGGCAAAGCAAGCTACAGTAAATCTAAATTACCAAGCAATGCAACATTACAACTAATATGAGCCAATATGCAGCAACAATAAAAATAAATCAGTAGTAAAACTAGCTTAACACAGTAATACAAAGTGAAATTTAGTAGCACTATGCCTGGCAAACAGCCGCAGCAAATGCAGTAACTTATATCTAAACATGAGAAAGCTCAAGCAGAAAAAATATTACAGTAAAAATGGCCATGTTTAATACCTATGTCACATCTTAACACTAGAGTGATGCATCACTGTAATTTGCTCTGGCAGACAAGTTACCAAGTCAGTGACAAAAATTATGTATGCAATTCCTGTGAAGTGGAAATGTCTTTTTGTGCTCCCTCTTTTTTTTGGAGTACATCCATCATAAAGTTATTTTTTTACTGGATCTGTAGGCATAAAATATTTATATTAGTACATCTATAAAATTTTATTTTAACCAATGCTGCAGTGCAGCTAGGAACTAGATATTAAACAAAATAGGCGAAGCAAGGCGTGAAACGTCATTCACTAGCCATATGGCATTTCATAATGCAGTAAATAATCTTTCAACTAGCAAGACAATAGACATAAAATGTTTCTCATCATTTCATTTCAGTAAATATCATAAATTAAGAACTCTACAGTGTAATCATGTTTTCAAGTTTGAGGGTGTCGTATTTACGATGCTTTCTACAAAGGAATGTCAATAGCGAGGATAATGGCCTTTTTTTTTCTCCACCTGTGACTCTGAAAGGCACACACTAATTGCTTTTTTCCAGGCGTCTGACACAGCTGGGTGCCCACGACGCATTACCTGGAGGTGGTCACTTAACTTTCTTACCGAAATATTTACGACAGCAGTTTCCGCTACAGTGACAGTCTCATATAAAAATATTTCACAGGTCAAGAATTTGCGTTACAAATCTGTAGAAACAAAATCCTATTGATATAACAGTGTCCAAAAAATTTTCGTCGGCATTGTAATACATTCACACATTTACATACATTTCATAACTCTTAAAGTACGATTCTTGGTTTCCAACAACCTTTTTCACAAACCAGAGTCCCTAACCACTGCTGATTATTCCTTACCTTATTCGTCGACGCTTCTTCAATATTTCATCATAACAGATATGTAGCATAATCAAATAACTCATACAGCATCAGCTTATTGATCATAAACATACCACAACTGCATAATACACATAGTCATCGTAATAATAACATCATAACACCTCAGTCAACTCTCAAAATCGTCGTAGCTTCCTCCAATAAGTTCAAAACCTAAAAAAAATTCTCTGCTCATGTCAAAAGTGTCATCTGCCTCAAAAGTACTTTAAAAATCGTGATCCCATACCAAATATATCATCCAAAGCTCTCATAATATCACAATGGGTCTGAAAAAATGTGAACAGTTCACAAAGTACAGACAAAATACAATTTCGTAAGTGTGAAGTAATCCAACTCTGTAATTGCGTAAACATGTATCACTGACATGGTAAAAAAGTTTGTCTCTCTCAGTTAAATGATCAGATAGCTGTGTAATTATGTGTTAGAGAAATATGGTACCGATGTGTAAAGTTGTGTAAGCAAATACCATATTAGCTAGGGCTCCTTGTGCTTGCCAAACACATGATACACAAAGTAAGCGTGTACCCCCCTGAGGATTAATGTAATTATACCCTCAGGTGTTACAGATTACAGCAATGAAATGAAATGTATCACGGAAAGCCTTTGTATCATTGTACTTCAAATATCTTTAGAAATAAATGTTTTAAGTACAAAATTAATCACTGAAATACGTGTACTGTAGCGCTAAACTGTGCGTCATGTTTTAAGATAATCTCTCTGGAAGTCTCATAGTTATCGTCCTCCGAAAGCTAAGTTCTGCAGAAGTCAATGTACTTACCTCATGATAAACAAAAGTGAAATGCTTTGCATATAGATATCTTAGTTATTACGCTTATTGTTGTGATGAAGAAAGTACTGTGCTGTAACGTATTGTTGTGCTATGGAAAAGGCTGTCTCCTTGTAGCTATACCACAAAAGTCACTACTAAAACATGTTTTACTTTCCAGAATAATTCAGAAAAACTGTGCAGATATAAAACAGATTCACCGCAAAAGCAACTTTGTAAATTGTCACTCATTAGTAATGTCGTGATATAATCGTGTAGGTGTCACATAAACTAACCGCTGTGTTATCTGGTATCTCACAGAAAGTACTTTATATCCAGAATGTATCTTCAAGTAAACCAAAATGTTGCATTAAAATCTCATTAGCAGTACCAGTATATGTCCTAAGCATGTAAGCCTGATGGTCGTTGCGTAATCGTGCAACTAACAAGCAAGAACGTACAAATACAACACTGTGTCGTCTGTTCATTATAACAATGCATTCGTAATTTCTGTTTAAAAATGTTCCCTGGATATTTAACTTCAAACATTGTTGCATGTTAACAGTTTCTTAAGTCTGACAAAGCATACTAGAAACGTAAAGTGAAAAGTTATATGGCAAAGACAAAGTTAAAAAGCAGATTATCTCTCAATAAACGGTTTTACATGTGAAATGTGGTGTAAACCTTTACTCTTCCTAGTACGCAGTGTTTTCAACTTCGACGCAATTATCATGTGGTATTCGTCGGTAAAGAATACTGGAATTTTTCTCAAGGTTAGCATCTATGTAATTTTTCCCTGAGCCAGCCGGCGCACGTGGCTGCCTGCGGTGCGAGTCATTGTCTGTCTCTTTGTTGGCGTGCGTCGTTATTGGCATTAGGAGACCTAACTTCTACAAATTCACCTTGTCGAGAGTGCCCTGCTCTGTTTGAATCCCGCCAGTTCTGATGGAATTCAGGTCTGTCGTTTTGTCGGTAGTTTACATCGTTCCTTGTTTGTCGGTCATGTGGTGGAGAATTTCTCCCGGAATGGTAACTGCGCGCTGAACTGTTGCGTCTGAAGTTATTCTGTCTTCCTTGATAATAATTGTTTTGGTTTCCATATTGTCTGTTTCTATGGTTATCTCTGTCATATTCATAATTACGTAAGTGCGATCTTTCTCTGTAACTATTACTACTCTGCCAACGGTTGTCATACGGGTGGTGTCTGTTTTGGTCACGATTTGTGTTGTGAGAATAGCCTTGTCGCGTCCAGTTATTATTTCTTTCATCGCGTAATTGCGACGGATGTGACCTGTAATTGTTGTGTTCCTGTTTTCGCGTTCCGCGATTGTCAGTGTCAATTTCTAATTCTTGTAAGAGTCCCTGAAAAGCTTCAATGTCGTCTTTGCAACGTCCTGCCAAAATAATATGTCGTATGTTCAGGCAATTTGATTACACAAATGCGGATGAGTTCTGAGGGGCTGTATGGGTTTGACAGCTACTGATTCTTGTGCAACATGTCTTCAAAATATTTCACAAGACTGGAAAATTCAGATTGTTCGAAATGTTTCATCATTATGATGCCGTGTTTTACTCGGTCTTGTGTGGCTTGAGACCAATATGCTGAGAGGAAGGCATGGTAAAACTCTCCTTCACTGTGGCAATCGTGAACGACCAATCGCATTCTTACAGCTGGTTCATTCTCTAAGTAGCCACACATAAATTCTAATCTGTGTTCTAATGACCAGTTGGGAGGAAAACAATGAGAGAATTGATGAAGCCACGCTTGTGGATGAATGTCGTTGCCAGAATTCTTAAATGTTTTGAATTTACGTGTAGTAATGAACAGCTTATAGTTAAAATCATCATGTCGGCGAGTCGCATATCTGTCATTGTTACGTCGTTTCGGGGGTTCCATCTCAAAATTCGGTGTACCTTGCCAATTTCTTTCATAATTTCCGAAGTGCCCTGTGTTATTATTTTGTGCCTGTTCCGTATTTCTATGTCCCTCTTCCCATATTGGAGCGCGAATGTCCTCTGAAATACGTAATTCTTGTATTACCTGTCAGCTGATCTTGTACTTCCCGGATTTCTCTTTGGTGTTGCGTATTAATTTGATTCTGATTTTGTTTGAATTTCCTAATTTGTTCGCACTCTTCTGTGTCATTAAAGACTACCGGTTTTGTGTCATTCAGATTATCATCTACCTTCGTCGATAAATTATTTAGCTGATCCGAAAGTTCAACTACTTTCTCTGATAATGAACTAATTTCCTCCATGTGTCTTTCTGAACCAATTTTCAGAGTATCTACTGTGTCCTTTAAGTTTTCTTGGGTTTTTGCAAGTTGCGTAACCGAATCGGTAGATGCAACTCAGTCTATTTTAGCTTGCAAGGTCTCATGATTTTCATGAACAATAGTTTGCAGTTCTTTTATGGCTGCTTCGTGATTCTGTAATGCATTTTCATGCCGCGAAAAAATAGGTTGAAAATGCTCACAAGTCTGTGTTTTTATGTCATTACAGACTTTTTGACATTTCGATTCAATGTTTGTAACTCAGTAGTTAAATCTTCACGTGTTTGTTCAAGTGTGGTGTCTAACTTTCGAAGCTTTTGCTGTGTTTGTCTCTGATTTTGTTCCATTGTGTCTAACTGTTGCTGTGTTTGTCTCTGATTTTGTTCCATTGTGTCTAACTTTTGAAGCTTTTGCTGTGTTTGTCTCTGATTTTGTTCCATTGTGTCTAACTTTTGAAGATTTTGTTCCATTATGTCTAACTTTTGAAGATTTTGTCCCATTTGTTGCATTAATTGTAATAAAAATGCACTGGTGTCTGAAACATGTTCCTCAGTGCTATTCGGCAATGCATTTGAACTGGCAATATTCGCAGTTTGAAAAGCAGAAAATGTGTCTTGACTTATTTGAGAAAACGGTGAGGACGCAAAACCTGAATCTACAGTATTTGCAAGATTGTGTCCTGTCATTTCGGATTCCTGAGGCAAGCTGTTGCCGACCGATCGATCGATAATTCTTCCCTGTTCACTAATTGTTTCACTGTCTACACCATTGTTTGCAGCCCGCTTCATTTCCCTATGCACAATTACCAAATTACTACTTTGAACATTAGTTAATTTATTACTCGGTGGCGCTAACACACTACTTTCGTCTTCACTGTCATTTCTCAGTTTACTTTGGAGCCTAGTATTACGTTTTTCACACGCCATTATTATCACAATGTTTCACACGATAACACAGAAAAGCACAATTTGAAGAGCAAAAATAAGAGAACACATTAACGTAGCACTGAAAATAATCTCTCGTTAATTGCAAGCGCAGCTGCGAAATACTTGCTGCAAATCTACGTGCATGCCACAACTGTTTTACTGTACAACAATGAAAAACTAAAATTACAAAGGAAATTCTCTCTATAATTACGCGCTAGCAATAAACAAAAGCTACACTAATTACACATACTACAAGAAAAAAATCAGAAGAGTCCAGTGAGGTATCCTCGGATAAGGGTCGACATATGAAATGTCCCCTTAGAACAATTTATACATGACTGTGCTTAATCTGACACACAATATTTTTTAGCGCAACGCAATCTGAGTTTCAAAAATCCCTACAAAAGAATGGCCCTGACTAACATTAACCTATACCTTTCACAAATCACTTACCTCACCAAAAGTCTTCGTTACTCGAACTACTGCAATACAGCGAGAGCCACTACTGCCAGCTAAATAGAAGATTCAAACTACTGAAGGCACTAACTACTAATAGGCATAGTTAGCAAATGAAAGATTTTGATAGAGAACAAACAATGTATTTACCTCAATAGTGTTCAAAAGTCATAATGTACACTCCTGGAAATGGAAAAAAGAACACATTGACACCGGTGTGTCAGACCCACCATACTTGCTCCGGACACTGCGAGAGGGCTGTACAAGCAATGATCACACGCACGGCACAGCGGACACACCAGGAACCGCGGTGTTGGCCGTCGAATGGCGCTAGCTGCGCAGCATTTGTGCACCGCCGCCGTCAGTGTCAGCCAGTTTGCCGTGGCTTACGGAGCTCCATCGCAGTCTTTAACACTGTTAGCATGCCGCGACAGCGTGGACGTGAACCGTATGTGCAGTTGACGGACTTTGAGCGAGGGCGTATAGTGGGCATGCGGGAGGCCGGGTGGACGTACCGCCGAATTGCTCAACACGTGGGGCGTGAGGTCTCCACAGTACATCGATGTTGTCGCCAGTGGTCGGCGGAAGGTGCACGTGCCCGTCGACCTGGGACCGGACCGCAGCGACGCACGGATGCACGCCAAGACCGTAGGATCCTACGCAGTGCCGTAGGGGACCGCACCGCCACTTCCCAGCAAATTAGGGACACTGTTGCTCCTGGGGTATCGGCGAGGACCATTCGCAACCGTCTCCATGAAGCTGGGCTACGGTCCCGCACACCGTTAGGCCGTCTTCCGCTCACGCCCCAACATCGTGCAGCCCGCCTCCAGTGGTGTCGCGACAGGCGTGAATGGAGGGAAGAATGGAGACGTGTCGTCTTCAGCGATGAGAGTCGCTTCTGCCTTGGTGCCAATGATGGTCGTATGCGTGTTTGGCGCCGTGCAGGTGAGCGCCACAATCAGGACTGCATACGACCGAGGCACACAGGGCCAACACCCGGCATCATGGTGTGGGGAGCGATCTCCTACACTGGCCGTACACCACTGGTGATCGTCGAGGGGACACTGAATAGTGCACGGTACATCCAAACCGTCATCGAACCCATCGTTCTACCATTCCTAGACCGGCAAGGGAACTTGCTGTTCCAAAAGGACAATGCACGCCCGCATGTATCCCGTGCCACCCAACGTGCTCTAGAAGGTGTAAGTCAACTACCCTGGCCAGCAAGATCTCCGGATCTGTCCCCCATTGAGCATGTTTGGGACTGGATGAAGCGTCGTCTCACGCGGTCTGCACGTCCAGCACGAACGCTGGTCCAACTGAGGCGCCAGGTGGAAATGGCATGGCAAGCCGTTCCACAGGACTACATCCAGCATCTCTACGATCGTCTCCATGGGAGAATAGCAGCCTGCATTGCTGCGAAAGGTGGATATACACAGTACTAGTGCTGACATTGTGCATGCTCTGTTGCCTGTGTCTATGTGCCTGTGATTCTGTCAGTGTGATCATGTGATGTATCTGACCCCAGGAATGTGTCAATAAAGTTTCCCCTTCCTGGGACAATGAATTCACAGTGTTCTTATTTCAATTTCCAGGAGTGTATATAGCAGTTCATGACATCCAGTCTTACAAATTTCAAAACTCCGCCATCTCTCTCCCCACATCCACCACTGCTGGCGGCTCACCTCCAACTGCGCAGCGCTACGCGCTGTTAACATCCAACTGCCCAACACTACAATGGCAGACAACAATGCAAACTAGCCACAGACTGCACACAGCACAGCCAGTGATTTTCATACAGAGCGCTACGTGGCGTTACCAATAAGAAAACCTAAACAGCCTACTTACAGTTTGCGACCGAAACTGTGAATGAAGAAGTTAGCGAGGCATTGTATTTGGTCAGCCATCACATTGCACAAACAGGCGAAGTGCACACTATGACTGAGAAGTTAATAAACCACATGTGTTAGACATAACACAATGTATGCTTGCTGAATGATCTTCAAAGCATCTTACTACAGTGCTGAATTTGAATGACACTGTTTCTCGTCGAATTAACGATCTCGCAGGCTTGTCAAACAAGAACAAGTTGGTCGCCAGCCACACAACAAATTCGTATTCCAAATGGATAAGTCGACTGATGTTGCTGGAGTGACTGTCTTGCTGATAATTGTACGATATCCATATAAAGATTTACCAAAGAAGACGGGGTTATGTGCACATCGCTGCCAATTAACATTACCGAAAGAGAAATTTTTACACAGTTTACAATTTTTTGTAATAAATCATTTCGACTGGTACTATTGTATAGATATTTGTACAGATGGGGCCAAAGAAATTACTGGTAACACAGCAGGAACGGTATCATTAATAAAAAAATAAAGCACGGAACTGTAGTGCCAGATATTGTATCCTACATGGACAAGCAAGCATGATAAAAAAGATACAGCCGAATCTAGAACTGGTTCTTGATGAGGCAGTAAAAATAATGAATTAAATTAAATCACGCTCTCTTCATTGGTGCTTGTTTTCCATGTTGTATGAATATTATGGAAAAAGACATAATAGAATACTGCTCCACACCAAGGTTAGGTGATTGTCTCAGGGTAAGACTCCAACAAGATTTTTCAAACCAAGAGCTGAATTACAAGCTTTTAAGACTGAAATTTCGTTTAAACCAAAAGTCCTGTTGAGCGTTGTGACTTGATTGTTCATACTAGTTTCTTTGGTAAATATGTGTTGAGAAATTAATGAATTAAATCCACCGCTACAAGGAAAACAGATAACAGTTTTCAGTACTGATAAAAAAACAACTTCCGTACAAAAATTAGTTTCTAGGATTGTTTATGTAGACAAGAAAGAAATGCAAAGCTGTTTAACACTACTTGTGTTCATCAGGAGGCAGCAGAATTACGAAATGAAGTATTTGAAGAACTGGTCCAGTGTGTTCATGACATGTAAATATCTTTTGAGACGTATTTTCCTAAAGAGCAGAATACAAAACAGAAAATACAGTGATTCAAAATCCTTTTATACTGAATATGCAGAAGCCAGAAAAAATGTCAAACGAAACTTATGTAACATTTTTAGAAATGACATGAGGTTCAAGCATGGAATCATTGCTCAAACCAATGACCCTTGATGATTTTTGAAGCAGGTTTCGTGACGATATCCAGAACTTGCCGCACAGGCTATGACTGTTCTACTTCCAACAACACATTTGTGTGAAAATGGATTCTCAGCATACGCAGCTACAAAGAAGAAATACCGAAATAGATTGGATACTGAATCTGACATGCGTCTTCAGCTTTCATCTATCAAGTCCGAAATTAAACAGTTGGTCAAAAATAAAAACCAGTTTCATACCTTCAATTAAATGGAAACAATTTTATCAGTTTACAGTGTAATCAACACAATGTTATTTTGTATATTGTACAATTGCTTGTTCTTTTGCATGTTGTTGTAGGAGACAGTAGTGCATAATGTATCAATTTTTGTGTGATTGTCATTAAATGATTATAGTCGAAGACTGAACATGTTTGTATGTAAACACGGTGTATGTCACGAGTGCACGTAGCAACAGTGAAATATGCAACGACATTTTATAAAATTGAAACATGGACGTAAAAATGGTAACAAATGTGCAACTAAATATAAAAGCTGTCACCGCAAGTTAATTATAATAATGACGCTTCATCATTATTGATCTCAGCAATACAAACATGTACATGAATGTATAAACACCTGAGGATGGGCACAATAATCTTTCATTGTGACTGGTAGCGGAAATGTTTTTACATCCTATAAAGGAACAATCACGGAGTTCAACAGCATCCACTATGGATAAAATTCACTGAACATAAGCCAAGTTTTTCTTATTTTATGACACTGGACTCGCATTCGGGAGGACGACGGTTCAATCCCGTCTCCGGCCATCCTGATTTAGGTTTTCCGTGATTTCCCTAAATCACTTCAGGCAAATGCCGGGATGGTTCCTTTGAAAGGGCACGGCCGATTTCCTTCTCCATCCTTCCCTCACCCGAGCTTGCGCTCCGTCTCTAATGACCTCGTTGTCGACGGGACGTTAAACACTAATCTCCTCCTCCTCCTCCTCTTATTTTATGGCTCTGTAAGGTAGTATTTAGTATTTCAAACATGTTGCATCACTAAAACATTTTGAGAATTATCTCATCTCCATTGTTTCTCAGATCCCCAATGTTAGGAAAACATAAAACAAGTTTACTGTTCTGGAAATTGTTACATACAGGGTGTTACAAAAAGGTACGGCCAAACTTTCAGGAAACATTCCTCACACACAAATAAAGAATAGATGTTATGTGGACATGTGTTCGGAAACGCTTAATTTCCATATTAGAGCTCATTTTAGTTTCGTCAGTGTGTACTGTACTTCCTCGATCCACCGCCAGTTGGCCCAACTGAAGGAAGGTAATGTTGACTTCGGTGCTTGTGTTGACATGCGACTCATTGCTCTACAGTACTAGCACCAAGCAGATCAGTACGTAGCATCAACAGGTTAGTGTTCATCACGAACGTGGTTTTGCAGTCAGTGCAATGTTTACAAATGCGGAGTTGGCAGATGCCCATTTGATGTATGGATTAGCACGGGGCAATAGCCGTGGCGCGGTACGTTTGTATCGAGACAGATTTCCAGAACGAAGGTGTCCGGACAGGAAGACGTTCGATGCAATTGATCGGCGTCTTAGGGAGCACGGAACATTCCAGCCTATGACTCGCGTCTGGGGAAGATCTAGAACGACGAGGACACCTGCAATGGACGAGGCAATTCTTCGTGCAGTTGACGATAACCCTAATGTCAGCGTCAGAGAAGTTGCTGCTGTACAAGGTAACGTTGACCACGTCACTGTATGGAGAGTGCTACGGGAGAACCAGTTGTTTCCGTACCATGTACAGCGTGTGCAGGCACTATCAGCAGCTGATTGGCCTCCACGGGTACACTTCTGCGAATGGTTCATCCAACAATGTGTCAATCCTCATTTCAGTGCAAATGTTCTCTTTACGGATGAGGCTTCATTCCAACGTGATCAAATTGTAAATTTTCACAAATGACATGTGTGGGCTGACGAGAATCCGCACGCAATTGTGCAATCACGTCATCAGCACAGATTTTCTGTGAACGTTTGGGCAGGCATTGTTGGTGATGTCTTGATTGGGCCCCATGTTCTTCCACCTACGCTCAACGGAGCACGTTTTCATGATTTCGTACGGGATACTCTACCTGTGCTGCTAGAACATGTGCCTTTACAAGTACGACACAAAACGTGGTTCATGCACGATGGAGCTCCTGCACATTTCAGTCGAAGTGTTCGTACGCTTCTCAACAACAGATTCGGTGACCGATGGATTGGTAGAGGCGGACCAATTCCATGGCCTCCACGCTCTCCTGACCTCAACCCTCTTGACTTTCATTTATGGGGGCATTTGAAAGCTCTTGTCTACGCAACCCCTGTACCAAATGCAGAGACTCTTCGTGCTCGTATTGTGGACGGCTGTGACACAATACGCCATTCTCCAGGTCTGCATCAGCGCATGAGGGATTCCATGTGACGGAGGGTGGATGCATGTATCCTCGCTAACGGAGGACATTTTGAACATTTCCTGTAACAAAGTGTTTGAAGTCACGCTGGTACGTTCTGTTGCTGTGTGTTTCCATTCCATGATTAATGTGATTTGAAGAGAAGTAATAAAATGAGCTCTAACATGGAAAGTAAGCGTTTCCGGACACATGTCCACATAACATATTTTCTTTCTTTGTGTGTGAGGAACGTTTCCTGAAAGTTTGGCCGTACCTTTTTGTAACACCCTGTATATTACGGTTCTGTTCTAATTTCTTTCACTACTTGTGTCTATAACGCGACTCTAAACTAAAAATGTGCTCCTCTGGCTCTGTTAATCACAAGGATTCTGCCTTCAGTCTCTCTCGCCCCCTTACACACCTTCCAAGATAGTCACTAATCTTTCCTTCTTCCTCATACTCAGGTGCAGGCCATGATTTGTGAATGCCGATCTCACAACTACATCAACAACTACTACACAGGTATAAGACTCTGTTTAAGTCAAAAGCAATCCACTTAGGTCTTTGTTTTCACAGCCGATAGGTGTTCTACCCAGAGCGCGTCATGAAGCTGGAAAATCTTCCACAAGAATGTGTGCTGTTGCCGCTCCTATTTCCTACGGGTCAGCTTTAATACTTTTTCTAAGTTGCTGTTTCTCGCTCCTTTAAGCATAAATACCCGATATTCTTCATCAAAATCTTAGCACATAACCCCTACGTTCTCTGTCACTTGGCTATGCTTGGCGCTATGTTTCATCATGGTTGTGACCTAGCTTTTCCTGTACCATTTGGCCTACACTTCTCCTGTGACTGCTACCTGGCAAAAGGAATATTTTATTTCAACTTGCTCTTTCTACCGACCTAGCACTTAAGTTGTTCCTACGAGTGTACTGCTGTCTACTGGAAACCTAGTAGAGGCTCTTTCTGTATTTCAGGTCACAAGTGAAACTGATTGCTAACCGGATCTGAAACGTGATTTCTGAGGTTTTCTCCTTTTGCTTATTATTCGTTACCTTTTTCCATCTCCTATTTTCTCCTTCCTCTTTCAACCTATCTAAGTCAAAACACACCCCTTCTAATTCTGCCTGAATGGAACAAATATTTCTTCCCTGTTCCTCGATTGTCATGTCTCGACTGCGTCAGCTAAAACACAATTGTAAAGTTTTACCTGGCTTCAGAGGCTTCCCTGCAACAATCATCCCAATGAAACATGGAGCTAATGTCACGACAATTTCTTCCATATTACCTAATTAACACTAACATCCACATTTATCACGCATGGCGCTGAATTGAAAAGCACTAACACACGCTTAAACTATGATACAGTAAGAATAAACGAAAACTCATCTTCCAATGAGATGCACAGCTACCTTCCAGATGGCAGGCGGATATTGGACAAATATATTATACTAGAACTGACATGTGATTCCATTATCACATAATTTCGGTGCATAGATCCTGAGAAATCAGTACCCAGAGCAACCACCTCTGGCCGTAATAACGGCCTTGATACGCCTGGGCATTGAGTCAAACAGAGCTTGGATGGTGTGTACAGGTACAGCTGCCCATACAGCTTGAACGCTATACCACAGTTCATCAAGAGTAGTGACTGGCGTATTGTGACGAGCCAGTTGCTCGGCCACCATTGACCAGACGTTTTCAGTTCGTGAGAGATCTGGAGAATGTGCTGCCAGGGCAGCAGTCGAACATTTTCTGTATCCAGAAAGGCCCGTACAGGACCTGCAACATGCGGTCGTGCATTATCCTGCTGAAATGTAGGGTTTCGTAGGGCTCGAATGAAGGGTAGAGCCACGGGTCGTAACACATCTGAAATGTAACGTCCACTGTTCAAAGTGCCGTCAATGCGAACAAGAGGTGACCGAGACGTGTAACCAATGGCACCTCATACCACCACGCCAGGTGATACGCCAGTATGGCGATGACGAATACACGCTTCCAATGTGCGTTCACCGCGATGTCGCCAAACACGGATGCGACCATCATGTAAACAGAACCTGGATTCATCCGAAAAAATGACGGTTTGACATTCGTGCACCTAGGTTCGCCATTGAGTACACCATCGCAGGCGCTCCTGTCTGCGATGCAGCGTCAAGGGTAACCGCAGCCATAGTCTCCGAGCTGATAGTCCATGCTGCTGCAAACGTCGTCGAACTGTTCGTGCAGATGGTTGTTGTCTTGCAAACGTCCCCATCTGTTGACTCAGGGATTGAGACGTGGCTGCACTATCCGTTGCAGCCATGCGGATAAGATGCCTGTCATCTCGACTGCTAGTGATACGAAGCCGCTGGGATCCAGCATGGCATTCCGTATTACCCTCCTGAACCCACCGATTCCATATTCTGTTAACAGTCATTGGATCTCGACCAACGCGAGCAGCAATGTCGCGATACGATAAACCGCAATAGCGATAGGCTACAATCCGACCTTTATCAAAGTCGGAAACGTGATGGTACCCGTTTCTCCTCCTTACACGAGTCATCACAACAACGTTTCACCAGGCAACGGCGATCAACTGCTGTTTGTGTATGAGAAATTGGTTGGAAACTTTCCTCATGTCAGCACGTTGTAGGTGTCGCCACCGGCGCCAACCTTGTGTGAATGCTCTGAAAAGCTCTGCATATCACAGTATCTTCTTCCTGTCGGTTAAATTTCGCGTCTGTAGCACGTCATCTTCGTGGTGTAGCAATTTTAATGGCCAGTAGTGTATTCACTGAACGTAAGTTTGAATCACAGAAGACAAAGAGCTAAATGACAACTAAGGTAACCTCATCGCCGACCGCGTACTAAAAGCGAAACTTACTTCATTTATAATACTCAAGAATAGAATTTCACTTAACACAGAATCTTGAGGAGCTACATAACTAGCTTTCCTGTTCACTGAGAAGCAGTTTCTATTTTTGTGTCTTTTTATCATCTGGTTCCTGCCAAAAATGTACGGCTTAAACCGTGTGCAAGCGACTCCGCAAATATCATACTTGCAAGTAAATGGCATTCCGAGCTGTGTCTCCTGAACGGGGGTAAATTGCCTATGCCAACTCGCACAATTCGGATTGGGCTTGGGGCTTAAGTCGTAGTGCAGGTAGGAGGGATACAGGGGCAACTCCCCGTATCATAAGCGACAACGTCCCAATACCCTCAGAGAACACAGAAAATTATAAATTTGGTGTATTCCTTCTGTTGTTGTTGATATTTGATGTGCTGCTCTACAATATGATCTACATTCGCTTGTTGCCGAAATGAACAGTGTAACTTTCTGACCACTCAAAACGCTATTATCGCACTGTGCAACAAAAGCGACCAGGGCTTGGCGGCTGTGTACCATATGGTGTCTTACATTTACATCTGCATGACTGCTCTGCAGTTCACCTGGCCTGGCAGAGATTTCAGCGAACCACCTTCCAACCATTTCCCTATCGTTCCACTTTCGAACTACACGCGGGAAAAACGAAAACCAAATCTTCCCGTGCACCTCTGATATCTCTTATTTTATTACAATGCTCATTCTCCCTATGTAGTTGGGCGCCAACAATTTCTTTCTTTCTTTGCATTTGGGGGAGAAAGTTGGTGACTGAAATTCTGAAATTTTCTGAGCAGATCCTGCCACAACGAAAAACCCTTTCGTTTTAATGACTGCCACCCCAACTCCTGTATCATATCTGTGACACTCTTTCCCTATTTCCCCTATTTCACGATAGTACAAAACGATCTCCCTCCTTTGAAGTTTTTCAGTGTCCTCCATCAGTCCTATCTGATGCGAATCCCACACTGCCAAGCATTACTCCAGAAGAGAACGCACCAGCGTAGTGTAGGCAATCTCAAAAAAATGGCTCTGAGCACTATGGGACTTAACTTCTGAGGTCATCAGTCCCCTAGAACTTAGAACTACTTAAACCTAACTAACCTAAGGACAGCACACACACCCATGCCCGAGGCAGGGTACGAACCTGCGACCGTAGCGGTCGCGCGGTTCCAGACTGTAGCGCCTAGAACCACCTCGGCCGGCTAGGCAGTCTCTTTAGTAGACATATTCCATCTAGTGTTTGTTCTGTAAATAATTCAAAGTATTTGGTTAGCTTTCCAGACAGTATTATCTACATAATCGTTCAATTTTAAGCAATTGTAATACCTAAGAATTTAGTTGGGTTCACAACCTATAGATTTGCGTGATTTATCGTGTAGCCGAATTTAGCGGATTTCTTTTAGTACTCCTGTGGATGACTTCATACTATCATTATCTAGAGTTAACTGGCTCTTTTTACACTGCAGAGATATCGTATAAAATACATTTTGCATTTAGTTTTGATCATCTGATGACTTTAGGAGATGGCAAATGATAGCATCATGTTCAAACAATCTAAAAGGACTGCCCAGATTGTCTGCTAAATCGTTTAAATAGATCAGGAACAGCAGAGCTAGTATAATACTTCTCTGGGGAACACTAGAGATCACTTCTGTTTGACTCGATGACTTTCCGCCGTTACTACGAATTATGACCTTACAGCAAATTACGCATCCAGTCGCACAACAGCGACGATATTCCACAGGCACGCACTTTTATTAAAAGTTTCTTGTAAGAAATGGTGTCACAAGCCTTCTGGGTATCAAGAAAAATGGAATCAATTTGAGAGCCCCCGTCGATAGCACTCATTAAAGAGTAAAGAGGAAGTAGTGTTTCACAAGAATCTGTGATGACTATAAGGCAATATATTATTTTCTTCGAACACAGTATATTTCAAAATCCTATTGTAAATCTACGTTAGTGATATGGGTCTGCAATTCAGCGGATTACTCTCAATTTATTTCTCGAATATTGGCATGACCTGTGCATCTTCCCATTCTGTAGACAGATCTTTCGTCGAGTGGGAGGTTGTATATGATTGCTAAGTATGGAGCTATTGTTTCAGCATAATCTGAAAGGAATCTAATTGGTATACAATCTGGACTGGAGAACGTGCCTTTATTAAGTGATTAAAGCTGCGTAGCTGCACCGAGAATATCTACTTCTCAGTTACGTTGGCTGTTGTTCTTGGTCAGAATTCTGGAACATTTACGTCGTCTTCTTTGGTGAAGAAATTTCGAGAAATAGAGGTTACTATCTCCGCCTTAGTGGCACTGTTACCAGTAACGTTTCCCTTTCTGTCTCATAGCGAAGGTACTGATTCTGTCTTCCTGCTGGTGTACTTTACGAACGACCAGAATCACTTTCGATTTTCTGCCAGATTTCGAGACAGAGTTTCCTTGTGTAAACTGTTAATGCAAATCGCGTTGAAGTCTGCGTTAAATTTCGAGTCTCAGTGAGACATCGCCAATTTTGGAGATTTTGCCGTCTTTTGAATTTGGCATGGTTCTTTCGTTGCTTTTGCAACATTGCTCTGATCTGTTTTGTGAATCACGCAGGATTTCATCACCTCTTAGAAATTTATTTTGTGTAAATCTCTCAAACGGCTAACGGCTTTGGCGTAGTGGTAACACCGTTTCCCGTCAGACCATCGAAATGAAGCGCTGTCAGGCTTGGCTGGATCACCGTCCAGGTCTGCCGAGTGCTGTCGGCAAGCGGATTGGACTCAGACCTTGTGAGGCCAGTCGAGGAAGTAGTGACACCGGCCACGAAAACTCACAATGGCTGGGAGAGTGGTGTGTTGACCTCATGCCCCTCTGTATCCGCATCTGGTGATGCCTAAGGTCTGAGGATGAAACGGCAGCCGGTCGCTACCGTTGGGCCTCCAGGGGCTGTTCGGATAGTGTTTGTTTATATCTCTCAAATGCCGTCAGTACCATTTCTTTGAATTTATGCCACACCTGGTCCACTCCCATACAGTCAGTTCATAGAGACTGTTTGTTAGGAAGGCATTAGGCGAATTTTTATTTGCTTTTTTTTAAATAGATATATTTTGCGTTTAGTTTTGGCAGATTTGGACGTTACAGTATTCAGTCTTACGACAACGACTGTATGTTCACTAATCCCAGTTTCCGTCATGATCCACCCTATTTGCCGGCCGGTGTGGCCGAGCGGTTCAAGGCGCTTCAGTCTGGAACAGCGCGACCGCTACGGTCGCAGGTTCGAATCCTGCCTCGGGCATGGATGTGTGTGATGTCCTTGGGTTAGTCAGGTTTAAGTAGTTGTAAGTTCTAGGGGACTGATGACCTCAGATGTTAAGGCTCATAGTGCTCAGAGCCATTGGAACCATTTTTGAGCCACCCTATTTGCTCAGAATTGTTTGCTTCGCAGAAGTGAACTACGTTTTCGCAACTATTTACAATTCCAGTGGGCTCTGAACTTGTTACTCAAAATAAATTTCGGAGAAAGTATTCAGTACAGTTTCGGATGATACTTTATGCCTATTACCGGTTTTGAGCATGTATTTTTGCCAACATATCGAGGGTAGATTGACGTCACCACCAACTATAACTCAATGACTGTGGTATCTATTTGAAATGAGGCTCAAGTTTCTTTGAACTGTTGAGCAACCGTATCATCTGAGTCCCGAGGTCGGTGAAAGGAACCAATTATTAACTTATTCTGGTTGTCAAATACAACTTCTACTTATACTAATTCACAGGAACTATCTATATCAATTTCGATACAAGATAAACTATTTCTAACAGCAATAATAACTCCACAACCAATTATATTTAATATATTTACTGCACATCGATAGGTTCTTTGTTGAAATTTCAACTGAACTCATCTCTGGCTTTAGCCAGCTTTTAGTAGCTATAACGACTAGAGATTCAGTGATTTCTATTAGTACTTAGACTTCTTGTTCTTTCCAAACACAGATATGAGAGTTTACAACTACAATACCGATTGTTACTAGGTCTGTCCAGTCCCGTATTTGCCGTTCATCCTTCTGGACTGATGATCTTCCTGTCCTGTAATTTTACGAGATCCACTAAGGAAAAAAAAAAAACGCCCCGTCCCCTCACACAGCCTCCGCTAGCTTTGCAGCCGCTTCCTGTGTGTAGAGGACCCTTGACCTAATTAGCGGAACCAAAAATCCCGCCACCGTATCGCGCAAGTTGAGGAATCAGCAGCGTACATATTCAGAGAACTGTCTGAGCATATGGTTCAAACCCTCCACTCGATCTGCGCGAAATGTTCCCTATCCGTCTCATTGGAGATGTTACAGATGGTGCGCTCTGCCTTCATCTCGCAAGGAAGACTGGCCACCATTACCAGTTCAGATAGCTACCCAAAAACAGACGGAATCTCTTCCAGTCCAAAGCGACACGTCATGACCGATATGAGACACCACCTGCTGCTGACAGCACCCTTTGCTTTTCATGACATCACGAAGCATTCCTTCAACATCTGTGATGGCTCCCCATGGTATACAAACGGAATACACAGTGGATTTTACGACGGTACTGGGCGATACACACTGTAAAAATTCGCTGAAAATGATGAAAATATTCGCCGATTTTTGATAAAAAAGTTAGTTTAAATTGAATAGCTAGCTCGAACCCCCACGTGCTATGTCACGATAATATACATATTTGTTACACTAAACACTCAGCTTAATTTGTGCGATCCCAGAGATGTGGCTGCTCTCAACGTTTGGCTGCGTTTTTCGTCATAGGGTGCCAGCTCACACCTGATGTAAACTCAATTTTCAAGCTGAAATAAAATATAAAAAACAATGCAGGCAGGTATTGCGGTGAAATTTAAAATATTGAATCACTCACGTTGATTTATAATTTCAACAAGTCGTTTATTTCTATTTTTACACAAATAGTCGTCCATATATTGACTAAACACTTAACAATCCAGTCTGAGGGACTTTTACGTAAGTGCGGCCATTAATAACTGATGCTACAACACTTCACTATAAAATTCATATGTCGCGATCACGGTACTCGACAGTCCGTTCGCAGTTCACAAAATACACTGTTGTCTGCTGTCCTAAACCACTATATTGCGCTCAACTTGATCGTTTTCGAACGTCGCTGCGTACGTACTTGTCTCCGATCGTGGCTACCAACCCCAATACTACCCCCAGATGGGCAACACGTCCGGCTCTTAGCGTCGCTGAAAACCAACTCCCACAAAGATGGCTGCCCTATACACTCTCGAAACGACTGCCTAATTCAAAACAATGTTTGACAAAAAATTGTGAATATTCTAAAACTAAACACAAAAAACTCATATGATACATTGAAAAATATGGAAATTTTCTGTGCAATAACAATTTAAAGTGCAATTTTTTGTATCTTCCACCGTTTTTTCACAAATAATGTCCTTGTGGCGTGATTTTGCTTTACCCGGATTTCTGATACTATATATGAATAAACAAATAAAAATGTATACTTAATTACTCACATACCTCTTTAAACTTTAGAATGCTGCCGCTAGTTTCGTCTCTTTAAATTTAGTTATTACCAAAAACACAGTTTCTCTCAGTCAAATCCCATATTCTGACCTCTCATTCTAAAATGGTACATATTCTTCTAAATCGGCTATGATTGCTCGATGCAGCTCTACTAACCGCATCGGTAAACTTTTTGTGTATATTAATCGGCCAAGGCATTGCCGAGATATTAGCTTTTGAACTTCCACAAATTGACAATTTTTAAGACAACAGTAACTTTTAAACTATTTTATATTTTTGTGGCACGTCTACACAATTTAGTTTTATATATTTTTCTTTCCATGAGTGCCAACTCGATCTTCCGTGTCACTCTTAGTTCTGTTTTTATCAGCTTTTCTCTGGCATATAAATTACTCCAAGCACGCCATACGCTCCCCTGCCAAGCTTCCGCTCGGGTTTTTTCAAGGCCGCGTAATCGCTAGCCGGTCACCACGACCCCGTAGCAACCGCCAGCCACGTGCTGAGCGGCTGAAAACTGCCGCTCTAATCTTCCCCCACAGCTTGTACGCTCACAATTTCTTCCCCTTCGTTTTATCCGTATTTCTGAGGGGACCTATTGCACACTTAACACTGGAGTTCCCAACTACCAGTAATCCCATGTTTTGTGAATGCCTATATCTTGCATGCCGAGAGGCTTCCCCTGAAATGGGCCAAGCAGCTGCATCTCGCTCAAGATCTTTAGACACAGACGTAGATAGCGCCTGAAACCTGTTTGTCAGATGAATAGGGGAGGCCCTTCGATTGGTCCCCAGGAAAGTCTTTCGCTGTCTGACACACCTTGGAAAGTACTCGACCATAGATGAGGAGTCAGCCTCAGTGCAGGCAGTGGCCACCACAGTAGGTCACCAGTCGGGGGATACATGGTACGTGCTGGATATCCTTAAGATCCCCACATATGGCCCCTCACAGTGATGGTCACTGGCAAAAGCGTCAAGCTGCATAATCGCAGCCAGCACCACCTGGAGCTGTGAGTGAAGGGTCACCAACTCAGCTCATACCTGAAACAGCAATCACAATCTCTACCCATACTAAATATGGATGAAATATACACTAGAATGTTATTAAAACACGAAAATGTGCCCAAAAAATGCACAACCATGCAATGAAATGTAAAAACTCAAACTAAAAACAACACAGAAAAATCAAAATTAGTCACTTCTTATTAGAAGCTTTGTCAGCTCACGAACGAAAGAGTGGGCTCTGATGCGCTGCTGCGTGGAGTGAAGCTACCATCTACACTACTGGCCATTAAAATTGCTACACCACGAAGATGACGTGCTACAGACGCGAAATTTAACTGACAGGAAGAAAAAGCTGTGATATGCAAATGATTAGCTTATCAGAGCATTCACACAAAGTTGGCGCCAGTGGCGACACCTACAACACGCTGACATGAGGAAAGTTTCCAACCAATTTCTCATACACAAACAGCAGTTGACCGCCGTTGTCTGGTGAAACGTTGTTGTGATGCCTCGTGTAAGGAAGAGAAATGCGTACCATCACGTTTCCGACTTTGATAAAGGTCGGATTGTAGCCTATCACGATTGCAGTTTATCGTATCGCGACATTGCTGCTCGCGTTGGTCGAGATCCAATGACTGTTAGCAGAATATGGAATCAGTGGGGTCATGAGGGTAATATGGAACGCCCTGCTGAATCCCAACAGCCTTATCACTAGCAGTCGAGATGACAGGCACCTTATCCGCATGGCTGTAACGGATCGTGCAGCCACGTCTCGATCCCTGAGTCAACAGATGGGGACGTTTGCCAGACAACAACCATCTGCACGAACAGTTCGACGACGTTTGCAGCAGCGTGGACTATCAGCTCGGAGGCCATGGCTGCAGTTACCCTTGTCGCTGTATCACAGACAGGAGTGCCTGCGATGGTGTACTCAACGACGAACCTGGGTGCACGAATGGCAAAACGTCATTTTTTCGGATGAATCCAGGTTCTGTTTACATGATGGTCGCATCCGTGTTTGGCGACATCGCGGTGAATGCACATTGGAAGCGTGTGTTCGTCATCGCCGTACTGGCGTATCACCTGGCGTGATGGTATGGGGTGCCATTGGTTACACGTCTCGGTCACCTCTTGTTCGTATTGACGGCACTTGGAACAGTGGACGTTACATTTCAGATGTGTTACGACCCGTGGCTCTACCCTTCATTCGATCCCTGCGAAGCCCTACATTTCAGCAGGATAATGCGCGACCGCATGTTGCAGGTCCTGTACGGGCCTTTCTGGATACAGAAAATATTCGACTGCAGCCCTGGCCAGCACATTCTCCAGATCTCTCACCAATTGAAAACGTCTGGTCAATGGTGGCCGAGCAACTGGCTCGTCACAATACGCCGGTGACTACTCTTGATGGACTGTGGTATCGTGTTGAAGCTGCTTGGGCAGCTGTACCTGTACACGCCATCCAAGCTCTGTTTGACTCAATGCCCAGGCGTATCAAGGCCTTTATTACGGCCAGAGGTGGTTGTTCTGGGTAGTGATTTCTCAGGATCTATGCACCCAAATTGCGTGAAAATGTAATCACATGTCAGTTCTAGTATAATATATTTGTCCAATGACTACCCGTTTATCATCTGCATTCCTTCTTGGTGTAGCAATTTTAATGGCCAATAGCGTAACTCAAGAGAGTACAACTGTAACTGGCTCTTCAAACAAGAACGAATGCCTGTCATGATGCAAACAAAGGTACTACGCATTTCCAGTTAATGAAACGCAGAAATGCCTGATAAATACACAATTTAAGAATTTAAACTAAAAGGGACACAGAAAAATCGAAATAAGTCGCTTTTTATTAGAAGCTGAGTGTATCTCCTCATCAATCAAATATGTTTCACAATTGCATTGTTGCAATACAAAATTTGATTTGTCCGGAATGTCAACTGTATCTTGGTAGGTATGCACCCATATAGCTCACGTAAGAAGTCAAATACCAGTCATCCCATCTTAATTGCAACACAAGATTGCAACACATAAAACAAAAGCATTAGCAAATTCCTGCTACATATACGTCTACACAGATATTCCGCAAGCTACCGTGCGGTGTGCGGTGGAGGGTACGCTGTACCAATACTAGTCGTTTCCATTCCTGCTTCACTTGCAATTAGCCTCGGTATGAGGCCTAATTTCTCGTATCTTATCTTCATGGTTCTTACACGCAATGTGTGTTGGCAACAGTAGAATGATTCGGCAGTCAGCTTCAGATGCTCGTTCTCTAAATTTTCTCAATAGTGTTCTTCGAAAAGAACGTCGCCTTCCTTTGAGTTACCAAAGCATCTCCATAACACTTACATTTTGTTCGAATCTGCCAGTAACACGCTCCTTCATTCTGACCTGGTATGGAATCCAAACACTCGAGTAGGATTCAAGAATAGGCAGCAGCAGCGTTCTATATGCGGTCTCCTTTACAGGTGAACAGCAGTCTCCTAAATTTCTCCCAATAAAACGAAGTGACCATTCGCCTTCCATTTCATATCGGTTTGCAACGCTACGCCCAGCTGTTTAAACGACTTGATTATGTCAAGTAGTACACTACTAACGCTGTATCTGAACGTTACGGGTTTGGTTTCCTACTTATTCCATTAAACTTACATTTTCTCACTTTTAGAGTTATCTGCCATTCATTACCACCAACTAGAACTTTCGTCTAAGTCACCTTGTATCTTCCTACAGTCACACAACACCACAGTATCACCAGCGAACAACCGCCGATTACTTCCCACTCAGTCCGCCAAATCATTTATGTCTACGGAGAACAACAGCGGTGCTATCACACTTCCTTGGGGCACTCCCGACGATAATCTTGTCTCTGATGAACAATCGCTGCCGAGGACAATATACTGGGTTGTATTACTCTATACGTTTTCGAGCCAGTCACTCGTCTGTGAACTTATTCGACACGCTCATACCTTCGTATTAAGTCGGCAACGGGGCACCGCACAGTGGGTCAGAATCCCAAAAAGCTGGTCAAAATATAAGTAGTTGTTCAATTTGTACCAAACTTAGTATGTAAGGGTTTACGGAGTTTCTGATTAAGAATATGATATCAAAGTGGAAAAAACAAAATGGCGGACCCAAGATGGCAGGCTCTATGCACACTACTATCATTTTTTACGTATAAAAGTAATTTTTAGGGAATTATCGAGGTTACTGATGATGAGAGAGTTCAAAAATTTTAAAAATGGTGGATCCAAGATGGCGGTCAAAATCTATGTCTTTTTATTTATTTATATTTATATATTTTTATTCATATAAAAGTCAGTATTTACGGGTTATTGTAGTTAATGCTTAAAAATAAACCAAAAAAGTGGAAAACTCGAAGAAAGGACCAAATATAGGTTACAAGATGGTGTAAAATATTACAAAAAATTATTTCGTTGTAATTACAATTATTTATTTTGTAAATTTTTTATAACTTAATTTACAAGTTTTCATTTTCTTATTCTTTTTCATCTTCTGCTTCAACTGAATCGTCATCATCCTCAAACATTATTTCCTCATTATCTGCATCAGCATCTGAATCTTCATAGTCTTCCACCACAGGAACTAAGAGGGCAACGGCTTCTGGCGACAAACTCTTCAGTTTCTTCGGCGAAGATTTGTGTAAGGAAGAAACGTAGGGGTCTGTAGTTTCCAACAATCTCCTGAACACGTCTTCCACAGTCTTAACTCTTGAAAACTTTCGAGAAAAACTCAGGCGATATTGCTTTATCAACTTATTGGTTGATTCCTGAGCATCCTCCGATAGTTGACCGATGGGTAAAATGGCCGAAGAAATAATGTCTGGACTGTGAATCAACAATCTATGGACTGCTGTTAGCATGTTGTACCAGGGGTATTCTTTCACGTAGTGCCTGGCAGTTGCTAAGGCGTATGCTCAAAACTTTTCAACGTCGATCTGACGTCCGCTCGAAATCGTCTGCAAAATTATATGGAAACGGTGGACTAGTTCTTCGGAAACTCCAGTTATCAGCACTGATGTTGGAGCGTTTTCAAAAAAACGTCGAGCGGTGTTTCCGTCATTCGTGCTGCCAAACCCTTGTTTCGGCATGTCAATTACAATTCCAAGCTGCTCTTTGAAAGCTTTTTGAATGTTGGCTTTCAGTATTGCTTTTTCCTCTTTATCTTCTGCTTTACGTGCCTGCCAGCTTTTTGTTTTCATTTGGTATGCCAAATGAATACAACATTCAAAACATCGAATCCAGGCGTGAAGAGTTGATAGTCCGTACTGCAGATAATCGGCGGTAACTTGTTTTTTCAAAACATCGTCAATGTTATTAAATTGGGCAGACGTAGCCTTGCAGAGATAGCACCGTTGCGCAGATTTCGTGTTGGTGATAGCATTGCACACTTTACCATCTACCATGGTCATGCTTAAATTGTATTTAATGGAAATGTCTTTCCCATGAATAGCTGTTTCGAATGACTGGAGTTGTTCGATCTGTTTGTCGTAATACGCTTTCTCATTTAAAGACGTTTGCTCTGTTTCCTTTGTAAATTCTAACTTCAGTGGTCTGCAAAAGAGGGTTGAAGACGGCTTCGGATTAATCCATAAGATATTTTCTTCTTTAGTTTCTTCATTTACACCTGCAAGTTTCAGTGGAACAAGCGAAGTGAAAAATAAAGTTGCATCTGAAATACTCGAATCTGAAAACTTCATTTTATACATGCTTTGCCCGGAGGTTCCGTCAACGCCCCACTTACAAATAAGGGCCATATTAGACATTTCCAAATCACTCATATGTAAAATATCGTCTCGTTTCAGCAGTAGAACACGTTGAACAGTGTGGTCTAACAAAGCTTGCAACCGTACCTCAGCTTTTGATTCGGTAAAAGTGAGGGTTACGTCTGGAGGGCAGCAAGTTTTTTTTTGCTACCAAAACAGCTGAATACGGTGGATATAGTGTGTTTAAGTCTTTTCCTTTAGCCCCATTTCTCAAATGCTGGTAAGATTCTTTTGACAATTTCAAGTCGAAAAGGAGTGCTAGACCTTCATTTGTATCATATGAGGATGGCGATGATGAAAATCGCAAGCCTGCCTTGTATTTTTTCACCTTGGATGGACTTGAGAGTGTGACGTCTTTCACAATGTTCGCAGCATCTGTGTGCCCCGAAGATCGAAGACTCATTTGCACGGCGAACGATAATTCGACAGGACTGAACTTCGTACGAATCTGCTCAGTTCTCCTTCTTTTAGACCTATCAGATAATGTTTCAAATTTTGTGGCAGGTCGGCCTGTTGATTTACTATACTATTGTATTTAACCAGGTTTCGTTCTTCTTGAAAAAATATCCTTGTCGCCGAGTTGCTTCCTTATACTTGCTTCTTAACTTTGTTAACAAAATCGAAATGGTAGGCCTCATATCATAGGGAATTTTAAATGTATGTTCACTTTTTTCTGTCAACGACCTTTCCAAATGTTGTATGACCCCTTCCAAATCATTTGGCAAATACTCTTTTGTTATTAGAAAAATATCTTTCCTCGAAAATCCGATTCTGGAATACGCTGGATCAGATGAAACTGAAATTTTAAAAAAAATCTGTGTTACACTTTTCGTCATTTTTCTAATTATTTTATTCTTTACAATGCTTCTATGTGTCGATTGTAATTTAAATTGTACAAATAAAACTCATAATTAATTGATTCTACTGTCATTTTTGAAGATGTCTGAACAGTGACATTTTGCAAGTGTTGCTTAAAACGTGGCTCAAAGTCAGAGTCGCCACTAGTCGCAGGATTTGAAGCTTAATTTACAAAGGTAATAATATATACTTGCGTACACAGCGCAAAAGAAAGCGGAATGTCGTGGAATTCGTAACTTATCTCTATTTTTTAAGCGCATTTTACGATTTTGTCATTCATTTCCCTGTAGTACGTTAATTGAAATGTAAACGTGCATAATTGATGATTTAATAGTGATATAAGTGTTTTTCCACTAGTACATACCTCCTGGAATACATTCCATATTGAAAGTATTGGTTTCACTTGCACAAAACATAAATAAATTCCTTCAACAACACGACTGTTTTGTAGCCTGGCCAGCTGCGCACACGCTACAATGAACTGCCGCATTTGACCTGAGATATTACCGAACAAATGAACATCTGGTCGTCCGCACAGCCGGCATTCTGTTGTCCCAGCATTGCTGCTGCCAACCTGATAGTCCAAAATCCCCATCTTTAAACTTTTTTTTTTCCTTTTTGGCCAAGTTTTCAAGATTCTGGCCCACTGTGCACCAGGACAAATGCTTTCTGGAAATCTAGAAATATTGAATCTCCCCGTTGCCCTTCATCCATAGTTCACAGTATATCATGCGAGAAAATGGCAAGCTGAGTTTCGCAAGGGCTTTGCTGTCTACCTTTGGCACAAACCACCCTAGACTTTGTGTACAAATGTAAGGAGTGTGTTGAGTTTAAGGAAAAGATGAAGCACATCCTTTTTTCACCTCATAACTTTTCCCTAAAAATTAACGCATGTGTCCATTTTCTCTGAGTCAAACTTTAAAGCAGATGCTTCCCTCTTCTACCAGTTACTCTTATTTCTCTTTTCGTTCTCAATCAGTCAAGCAACTTTCTTTCTGCCTCCCACTTCATTGCTTGTGTTCTGTCATGTTCGTCTTTCTCTCCCAAACTCATTCTCCTCATATCTTCCACGTCTGTTGCTTCGTAACCGGCCGGCCGGAGTGGCCGAGCGGTTCTAGGCGCTTCGGTCTGGAACCGCGCGACTGCTGCGGTCGCAGGTTCGAATCCTGCCTCGGGCATGGATGTGTGTGATGTCCTTAGATTAGTTAGGTTTAAGTAGTTCTAAGTTCTAGGGGACTGATGACCTCAGAAGTTAAGTCCCATAGTGCCCAGAGCCATTTTTTTGCTGCGCAATCCATCCGACTGTAATCTGTCTTTGTTGTTCCGCTTGTCATGAACTAATATAAACTATACATTTTTCTTCTATAGATATTAGCATTTTCACTATTTATGTTATAGATACTAGACAAGCGAATCCCCAACAAAATATTAGCCCAATAAAAACTATGGAAGGCTAGAAATTAAAAAGCAATGATGAAATTTTTGGGAACATAGGAAACATATCAGAAGTAATTACAAAACGATGACGCATTTTTTGGGAATCTGTCTCAAAAACAAGACAATAGATAAACAAAAAGATCTTCAAATATTTGTGGGAGAAGAAGTCAATAACAAGCTGGATATATGAAGAAAAAAAAATTAAAAAATAATATGAAAGCTGAAGAAAGAACTGATGGAGAACTGTCTAGGGAAAAAGTAGTGAATATGGAAGGATTCCAAGGCAGTGGAGAGAAGAATCTTGTCTGATGTAGTCAGAAGACAGGAAGAAGAAATGTAGAGAACAGATGAAAGAGTACTGGAAGAGAAGAAAATTGTTGGCCCATCTGAGAAGAAAAAAAAAACCTGAATCATGAAAATAAATAAAAATAAAACTTTGTAGATCGCCAACAAAAGCTCGGTTTCGGACTTTTTTTTTCATCAATTAGCATGTGTTGTGGTAGGTGAGATTGCAGCCAGCGATGACAGTGCATCTGAGCTATCTGCGTCTGCAATTGGTCCAATTGGCTAAAGTGGCGCGCCTAACACCCCATCCACGAGCGGGCACCTCCACCTGCATCAAGTAGAGATGTGTCGATGTTGTGCAATCACCTCCTTCCAGTCATATACAGGCCTACTGGCGTTTTCATGTTTAGGCCTCTGAAATAAATGGCCATTTCACGGAGTCCTACCACTTACCCCGAGAAATTACTAACTTGTAATTATTACAGAATGTATGTATATTACAGAATGTATGTATAGCCACTCAGCTGCATAAAACTGTTGTCAAATCGACCACGGTTTCGACAGCACTAAGGCGGTCTTCATCAGAATATTATAATGAGCCTCGTCACAGCCTTAGAGACCTTGGCAGGGAGAAACCTTGAAATTTTAAGCATTGTTATTGGCTGAAGTCCAGCAACCGTGTGTTAACTTAAAACAAGATCTGTGTATAGCCACCTCAGCTGCATAAAATTGTTCTCAAGTCGACCATAGTTTCGACAGCACTAAGACAGTCTTCATCAGAATATCATCATCACAGCCTTACTGCAGGTAGGAATCTTGAAATTTTAAACATTGTTATTGGCTGAAGTCCAGCAACCATGCGTTAGCTTAATTACAGAATGTATGTATGGCCACCTCGGCTGCGTAAAATTGTTGTCAAATTGATCGTGGTTTCGACAGCACTAAGGCGGTCTTCATCAGAATAGTATAATGAGCCTCGTCACAGCATTGGAGACCTCAGCAGGTAGGAATCTTGAAATTTTAAACATTGTTATTGGCAGAAGTCCAGCAATCATGCGTTAGCTTAATTACAGAATGTATGTATAGCCATCTCGGCTGCATAAAATTGTTGTCAAACTGATCATGGTTTCGACTGCATTAAGGCGGTCTTCATTAGAGTATTATAATGAGCCTCGCCACAGCCTCAGAGACCTCGGCAGGGAGGAATCTTGAAATTTTAAACATTGTTATTGGCTGAAGTCCAGCAACCATGCATTAACTTAATTACGGAATGTATGTATGGCCACCTCGCCTGCATAAAATTGTTGTCAAATTGACCACGGTTTTGACAGCACTAAGGCGGTCTTCATCAGAATATTATAATGAGCCTCGTCACAGCCTTAGAGACCTCGGCAGGTAGGAGTCTTGAAATTTTAAACATTGTTATTGGCTGAAGTCCAGCAACCGTGCGTTAGCTTAATTACAGAATGTATGTATAGCCACCTTGGCTGCATAAAATTGTTGTCAAATTGACAAATGTTTAAAATTTCAAGATTCCTCTCTGCCGAGGTCTCTAAGATTATGATGAGGCTCATTATAATATTCTAATGAAGACCGCCTTAGTGCTGTCGAAACCATGGTCAATTTGACAACAATTTTATGCAGCTGAGGTGGCTATACATACATTATGTTTTAAGTTAAGACACGGTTGCTGGACCTCAGCCAATAACAATGTTTAAAATTTCAACTTCTTTTCATGTTCAATCTACATTTACATCGTCATCTGTCCTCTGTAATTACAGATGTACTTCTCGCTGCACCATTTGCTAGTGCTTCTTCCCGTTACATTCACATATGGAGCGCTAGAAGGATGATTCCTTAAAAGCCCTTGTGCAGTCTGAACGGTGTCATCCGATCACGACGGGAGCGATACTGGGGGAGGGGGGGAGGAGGGAGCGGAGGGAGGGGGGGGGGTTGTAGTATATTCATAGGATCCTCACTTAAAGCTGGTGCTTGAAACTTTCACAGTATGGTTTGCATCTGTCTTAAAGCGACTTTTAATTCAGTTTTCTTAGCATCTACGTGACGCTTCCCATGGGTCAAAGAAAAATGTGACGATTCGTGCTACCCTTTTTTGTTTTCGTTAAATACCCACTGTTTGTTTTATTTGGTACGAGTGCACCCACACATGAACAATATTCTATGATGGGTGGCACGGGTGTTTTGTAATGAACGTCCTTTGTCGACGCAATGCATTTTCTGGTATCCTACCAACGAATCGAAGTTTGCCAACTGCTTTACCTACGACTGAGCTTACGTGGTTGTTCCATTTCATATCCCTTCAGATGTTACATCTTGGTATTTCCAAAAATTCACTTATTCCAGTTGCGACTCATCTGTACTGTAGTTAGGGTGTTAAACGTTTTTTGGTTTTGTTAAATGCACAATTTTACATTCACAAACAGTTTAAGTGAGTCACATCTATAGTTTGTATATTTATTTTAGTGAAACGGGATCCACAGCCATGATAAATTTCTTGAATGATGTCTGTTAGCCACATTGGCTATTATTGTTACGATTAAACCATGCATTTTTAGTATTGTTCACTATAACGTAGTTTCGGTATTGTAACCATTCTCAAGTGTAAAGTATAAGCCGTTAAAGGCAGACACTTCAGTTATAGCGACCATACGGCATAACTACTGTTTTCGTAACACCTTGTGTTTTCCCTGTAATTCTGAAGTACGGTTCCCGCTCTCTGTTTCTGAAAGAGTAAGACGTAGACAAGGACGTTGTCCGCAACACAATTACGTTGCCGGCCGGTGTGGATGAGCGGTTCTAGGCGCTTCAGGCTGGAACCGTGCGACCGCTACGGTCACAGGTTCGAATCACTTGAGAACGACCACACAGCCGAAACTACGTTGCAGTGAACAATATAAATTAAAAGGAAGGTTTAACCTGAACAATGAGAGCTAATTTGGCAAATAGATGTCATTAAAGGTATTTCTACATCTGTCGATAACTCCCCACAACATAACATGCTGCGGTTGCCCATACAAGAAATCCTCATCAATCAAAAATTTCTCTCGATACCCCTCATGATAATACTTTCCATAACCGGCTTAGGTGTAGTGCAAAGTCAAATGCTTTTCGGAAGCATCTAGCTGATTGCCTTGATCCATTGCTTTCAAGGTGTTATGTGAGAAAAGCCCCGGTACGGTTTTGCATGACCTTTTTTTCAGAATCCATTCTGGTTCGTATGGAGGAGGTCTTTTCGAGATGCGTCATTACGTGTAAGAGCCGAATATGTTCTAAGTTTTTGCAACATATGGATGTCAGTAATACTGGACGGTAGGTTTATGGTGCACTTCTGCTACAGTTGTGACTTGCGCTTCCTTCAAATTACTGGCCACAGCTTTTGTTCGAGATATCTACAGCGTGTTGCACGGGGTGTTCAAAAAGTCTCTCCGCAGTGCCGTATGATTGTTAGCCGCGCACGCCGTATGCCGCAGTGAATATACCGAAATGAAACTCAGTAAATTACGTTATTAATTTATTGAATATTCATTTTTACTTACAAATTTTGCCGGCCGGTGTGGCCGAGCGGTTCTAGACGCTTCAGGCTGGAACCGCGCGACCGCTACGGTCGCAGGTTCGAATCCTGCCTCGGGCATGGATGTGTGTGATGTCATTAGGTTAGTTAGGTTTAAGTAGTTCTAAGTTCTATGGGACTGATGACCTCAGATGTTAAGTCCCATAGTGCTCCGAGCCATTTGAACCATTTGAACTTACAAATTTTCACATTAAATGTTGAAAGTGTCCCCCCTGCTGTTGAATACACAATTCAATTCGTCTAACCATGTTTCCAAACACAAGCTGTAACATTTCTTCTGTAACAGAAGCAGTGAAAGTGGATAATGCAGTTTTCAATTCATCGATGGATTTTGAACGGTTTTTATAGACAGTTGTTTTCGCTGCACCCCAGAAGAAAAAGTCAGGTCGTGTTGGGTCAGGTGATCGTGGAGGCCAAAGTCCCTGTGAAATTATGTCATCACCAAAAACATCAGCAAGCAGTGACATTGAAATTCGAGCTGTATGCGCGGTTGTACCATCTTGTTGAAAATAACGGTCCAGTATTTCACTTAACACAAGTTCTCCTATGAACGGGTACAGAATATCACTGCAGTATCGTTGTGCGTTTATTGTTTCGTTGAAAAATATGGGACCCACAATCCGAGGTCTAGAAATTGCAATCCAAACTCCTATTTTCACAGAATGAAGAGGCTCCTAATGAATACACAATGGATTTGCAATACTCCACATACGAGAATTTTGCGAGTTCATGTACCCAGATACATGAAACCACGCCTCATCAGTGAAAAACGTTTCATTAAGAACATCCGTTTCATGTTGTTGAACGAAATTTTTGAAGTATTGGCAATAATGCAGTCTCTTGCCATGATCAGTATTTTTCAGTTCTTGCACGACTGTATGGGAAAAGTTCTAATTCTTTCCTTACAGCTGTGAGGGCAGTTCCGACACTAGCATCGATTTCCTGGGAGAGTTTTCTTACTGACTTGTTCGGACTCGTGGACATTTTATCCGAAATATCGGGTAGTTTATCCTCAGACAAAACGCTAGGATGACTACTTCTCGGTGCATCTGTCACTGAACCCGTACTTACAAAATTTGTTAATCAAATCTCGCACAGTATCGCGATGTGGGAGTGTTGTCTCCGAGAAAACTGGATTAAATGTTTCACGAACTGAAACTGTGTATTTACCGCCAGCTTTAAACACTTGTTCGTCTAAAACACACGTTCTTCAATGGTTAGCATTGTAACAGTGACAAAAATGAAACAAACGAAAAAAGGAACTAAACTAAAACGTTCACGTCAACACATAGCGACACACGCCAATGATACTACTGACGCTGGCTGAGATAAACGAAACAGTGGAATCAGAATGAGATTTTCACTCTGCAGCGGAGTGTGCACTGATATGAAAGCACGACTCACGCCCCGTCCTCACAGCCTTAGTTCTGCCAGTACCTCGTCTCCTACCTTCCAAACTTTACAGAAGCTCTCCTGCGAACCTTGCAGAACTAGCACTCCTGAAAGAAAGGATATTGTGGAGATATGGCTTAGCCACAGCCTGGGGGATGTTTCCAGAATGAGATTTTCACTCTGCAGCGGAGTGTGCGCTGATATGAAACTTCCTGGCAGATTAAAACTGTGTGCCGGACTGAGACTCGAACTCGGGACCTTTGCCTACTGGCAGAACCAAGGCTGCGAGGATGGGGCGTGAGTCGTGCTTGGGTAGCTCAGTTGGTAGAGCACTTGCCCGTGAAAGGCAAAAGTCCCAAGTTCGAGTCTCGGTCCGGCACACAGTTTTAATCTGCCAGGAAGTTTCACATCAGCGCACACTCCACTGCAAGGTGAAAATCTCATTCTGGAAACATCCGGCCGGCCGGGGTGGCCGAGCGGTTCTAAGCGCTACAGTCTAGAACCGCGCGACCGCTACGGTCGCAGGTTCGAATCCTGCTTTGGGCATGGATGTGTGTGATGTCCTTAGGTTAGTTAGGTTTAAGTAGTTCTAAGTTCTAGGGGACTGAAGACCTCAGAAGTAAAGTCCCATAGTGCTCAGAGCCATATGAACCATTTTTTGGAAACATCCCCCAGGCTGTGGCTAAGCCATGTCTCCGCAATATCCTTTCTTTCAGGAGTACTAGTTCTGCAAGGTTCGCAGGAGAGCTTCTGTAAAGTTTGGAAGGTAGGAGACGAGGTACTGGCAGAACTAAGGCTGTGAGGACGGGGCGTGAGTCGTGCTTGGGTAGCTCAGCTGGTAGAGCACTTGCCCGCGGCAGGCAAAGGTCCCGAGTTCGAGTCTCGGTCCGGCACACAGTTTTAATCTGCCAGGAATTTTCGAAACAGTGTAATGTTGGGAGAGTCCACTTAAAGGGAAGTAACCCAGGCAGGCGAACAATCATACGGCACTGCGGAGAGACTTTTTGAACACCCCGTAGATAAGAGGAACACTAACTCAGCCACAAATTCTGAATAGAAACTGATAAGGCTCGGGGACTTTTTTCCTTTTTAGTGATTGAAGTTCTGTCTCAAAGCTGCTTACACTAATAATGTGTCATACATATTTCAGTGCTTTTCTTTGTAAAGCTGTTTTTCTTTTTAATGGAAAATTTGAAAACGGAGCTCTACATTTTTTCCTTTAATATGATACCCTCAGTTTCAGTACCTGTGTCGTCCAAAAGTGTCTGGACAATAATTTTGGTGCCCCTAACAATACTTACATATTATCAGAATTTCTTTGGATTTGGAGAGAGATCTTTTGATAAAATTCTGCTACGTTTCTCGTTGACAACTTCACAGATTGCTCTCTCGAGAGCAAACCGCGTTTCATTTTGCATTTGCCTATATGTAGTTCTATGTTTTGCTTTACTCATAATACGCAGTAGTCTTTGTTTTCTTAGAAGTTTTTTACAGTGAGTGTTTACCAAGGAGGGACCCTCCCGTCACGAACTTTTCTACTCGTTAAATATCTATCCAATATATACTCAACTTTTTCTTTTAAATTAAGGACGCAGTTGCTCTATATGCTCATACCCAGAGCTAAGTGATTCAAGTTTGTAGTTGGCATATGATACTATGCCTTTTTACCCAGTTTAATGAACAAATGAATCTTACTACTTTTTGTAGTTGCCAGTCAAAGGGCTAATTGTGTGTCAATTTCCAAAACACCTACCGAGCGAGGTGGCGCAGTGGTTAGCACACTGGACTCACATTCGGGAGGACGACGGTTCAATCCCGCGTCCGGCCATCCTGATTTAGGTTTTCCGTGATTTCCCTAAATCGCTCCAGGCAAATGCTGGTGTGGTTCCTTTGAAAGGGTACGGCCGACTTCCCTCCCCGTCCTTCCCTAATCCGATGAGACCGATGGCCTCGCAGTCTGGTCTCCTCCACCACAACAACCTCAACCTCAACCAAAACACCTAAACTAATTTGCTGCAATAACATTCGGTATATCAACTGCTTTAAGAACCCGTTTTACATCACATGCATATCTCTTAAGGTGTGTGGATGACCATTCTTGGGTAGCTGGGAATTAGGGAATAAACCTTATGAAACAGAAAAAAATTGGTTGAAGAAGAGGCTGAAGCAAAAAAAAAAAAATGAAAAAAAGGTCAGTTGTTTGGGGAAATGACTTGTCTAAAAGTGAGAAATAAAGTAGATTACAGAAAAATTGAATGACACTCGAAATCCTGCACACCGATTGAGGATGCACATTCTCTGTCCCAGTATTTGAAGTATTTTGTATTGGAAAAATGTTTGAAGCTGAAAAATTGTTGAACTTTTTTTAAACCTTCTGGCATAAATGTTATAAATATGCCAATGCCACACAACAGAAGGACTGCACGGTTTACATAATGCAGCATACAAATATCCTCTAGTACGCTGCCTCCAGAGCTGAGCGGTCAATGTGGTTGGCTGCCATGTGCTGAATCTGAATTCGATTCCCGGAACTGCCAGGTATTTTTTCTTGGTGGGAGGACTCAATGTGGTCCATTCAGGCTTGCGATAGCAACTGAGAAGCTACTTGAGTGAGAAATAACAGCGCCAGCTCTGCTAAGCCAACAACGGGCTGAGAGCAGTGTGAAGACCCCCACCCTTTAGACCACATCCAGGCGAAACCACCGGCTGGGAATGACTCGGCAGGCGGTCGGTCCCTATTGGATCGTCTGTGGCCATAACGGTGGGGCTCACTGTTTAAAATTCCAAGATTCTAAGTTAAATACTGAACTTTAAATTCTCAATTGGCACCTCATTTACAGTATATAATTTCGAGCATCAGTGAAAGGCACGTCAAATGCTTCGATAAAATATTTTATTTCTCACTGTTGGTCAAATCATTTCAACAAACATTTGGACGGTTTTTTTTTTTCAATTTTCGTTTTATTTTCAAGTTTTGTCCTTCGAACACTTCTTCAACGGCTGGTGACTGGAATTGTTTATTCACCCTTTTTTCAATTGTGGTTCTATTTTCGCCAGAATCAGCAATATTTGCTTCAGTGTTGCTGGGAGACATGTTTGCCAGGCATCTTTGGTGGTCGACCACGTCCGTGCACCTCAGGTGATGCTGTAGTCGTGTATGCTGTAGCGTCGCAGCTATTACGCGACTGCAGATTTTTGCAGTAAGTTTGTTACGATATGGCAAGCTGTTTGGAAGCCTGCAGTATAGTAGCGTTCGGTGGCGGCCGGGATGTGGCCTCCCGTATGCGCCATAGCCACACCTGTCGCTACAGTGGAGAGAGGGAGAATGCTCACTGTGGCGTGTACTAAAATCACTTATTCACCTCATCTAAGAAACTAAATAGCTAAGTTAAATATTATAGGTGTTATTTCAAATTTGGTACATGACCTTTTGTTATTCAGACAAGCTTTGTCAAAATTTGATACCACTATTTTCAATTCTGGCTTTCAATGATCTTTTTTCTTTCGTAATGTAAATAACAGTTTAAGAGTTAATATATATATATCTTGTGTTAGGATGAGAGTGAATGTTAGTGTGCATGAGGGACCTACGTCAGATTTTAAATTTGTATAAAATTCCACCTTGAGTAACTAGCAAGTGTTACGCAACCAAGGTGTTCTTAAATATGTAAATCCCCGTAAATGACGGATGACGTATGTCTATGAGCGTTTGCCTTTGTAATAAGGCAAGCAGAAAGGTAATAAGAGGATAAGCAGTTCTAAAGTATATTTCAAGCATAGTTTTTTCTTCGTTTTCGTTTCGTTTGGTTTGATGGGACATTTTGTTAATATTTGTAGCATGAAATGACGTAGATGCATCTGCGAATGTTGATTGGAGTAAAGCAGAATGAGCGCGAATCTGATCATGAAAGATTAATCTATTGGCTGTTGGTTTTGATCAACCAATGAAAGTAAAGTCTTTCCCTCACATTGGGGTGAGTTATATGCCCTGAAAGCAACGGCATTCAGTCAGTCGTAGACTAGCTGCCGGACGAGAAGGTCACGTTAGACGTGTCCGAAAAAAAAATTGTTTGTAAAATGAAGAAAAGACTGTTATATCGCGTTCGCTTTGTATCGCCGTGCAATCAGATGCAATTACGGGCAGTTCTGTGAAGTTTGGGAGATTTTGGGGTGTTTGTTGCAGAGAAAATCGCGTGTGAAACTATCGGCCTTTGTAAAGAATTCTGCGTGGCGTGTTCAGTATGCATTTACAGAACATTTTTGGCGAGCATCTTCTTTTGAAGAATCCACTGAAAAGGACCGAGTGTGAAACTCATTTTGTAGCAGAGTATTGACTGTATTAATCTCGTAATATTTCGGGTAGGACTTAGTGCTTTTCTGGCTGTCTAGCGTGTGATATAAGCTGCATGAACTAGTAGTGGATGTGCTATCAACGTAAATATGGGCTTGTGGACACCATAACTAAAGACAATAAAAAAACATTAGTATCGATAAGCGGACGTTTTCAATGAAGGAATGAAGCATCCATTTTTGCCCTTTAGTACGAGAGTTTTACAGGTTTATTTTTTACCTGAGTTACGCGGACGTTGCAATCGTAAGTATGGACGATGCTTTTCTTCAACGCTGCTTTTAACATCGTCTACATAGTAGCATCGAATGTAGAGGAACGGGTGGTGAACGACCGCCATACTGAGGTAGGTGGACATTATTTTTGCAGCTTGCTTCACTCAGTCTTAGCGAGCATTTTTTAACACCGCTCCGCCGCAATGCGTAAGAAGATCCCTGACAACTAGTAGCGCTGTTGCCAGCTTTCAACTGTGACGCACTAAAGGTTGCAGATGAAACAATAATTATCTCCAAAGCACAGAGACGTTCAAAATGTAGTGGCGTTATAGCAATTATAAATTTTCTTCTGGAGGAGGCTGAGCAGATACTACAACACACACAAAATATTAAATCACTTTACTAGAACTTGAACAAGATAAAGTACTTAACTTGGAAACAATCCATAGGACTGTCACTATGTATACGTTAGTGTCGTTGAAAAGTAAAACTTATCAATTGGTTCGATAGAGAATGATTGTTACGCTATGTGATCAAAAGTATGCGGACACCTGGCTGAAAATAACTTATAAGTTCGTGGCGCCCTCCATCGGTAATGCTGGAATTCAATATGGTATCGGCCCGCCCTTAGCCTTGATGACAGCTTCTACTCTCGCGGGCATACGTACAATCAGGTGTTGGAAGGTTTCTTGGGGAATGGCAGCCCATTCTTCACGGAGTGCTGCACTGAGGAGAGGTATCGATGTCGGTCGGTGAGGCCTGGCGCGAAGTCGGCGTTCCAAAACATCCCAAAGGTGTTCTATAGGATTCAGGACAGGACTCTGTGCTGGCCAGTCAATTACAGGGATGTTATTGTCGTGTGACCACTCCGCCACAGGCCGTGTGCATTATGGACAGGTGCTAAATCGTGTTTAAAGATGCAGTCGCCACCCCGGATTGCTCTTCAACTGTGGGAAGCAAGAAGGTGCTTAAAATATCAATGTAGCCATGTGCTGTGATAGCACCATGCAAAACAACAAGGGGTGCAAGCCCCCTCCGTTAAAAGCACGACCACACCACAACACCACCGCGTCCGAATTTTACTGTTGGCACTAAACACGCTGGCAGATGACATTCACCGGGCATTCGCCATACCTACACCCTGCCATCGGATCGCCACATTGTGTACCGTGATTCGTCACTCCACACACAGTTTTTCCACTGTTCAATTGTCCAATGTTTACGCTCCTTACACCAAGCGAGGAGTCTTTTAGCATTTACCGGTGGGATGTGTGGCTTATGAGCAGCCGCTCGACCATGAAATCCACGTTTTCTCACCTTCCGCCTAACTGTCAGTACTTGCAGTGGATCCTGATGCAGATTGGAATTCCTGTGTGATGATCTGGACAGATGTCTGCCTATTACACATTACGACCCTATTCGACTGTCAGCGGTGTCTGTCAGTCAACAGAGGACGGCCTGTACGCTTTTGTGCTGTAAGTGTCCCTTCACATTTCCACTTCACCATCACATTGCAAACAGTGGACCTAGGGATGTTTAGGAGTGCGGAAATCTCGCCTACAGACGTATGACGCAAGTGACACCCAATCACCTGACCACGTTCGGTGTCCATGAGTTCCGCGGAGCGCCACATTCTGCTCTTTCACGATGTCTAATGACTACTGAGGCCGCTGACATGTAGGGGGCAGTAGGTGGCAGCACAATGCATCTAATATGAAAAATGTATATTTTCGGGGTGTCCGGATACTTTTGATCACAGTGTATACCTCAATGTACAGTTGACTATAATCTTTGTGTGACAGCTCTGGCTTCTAATTAGAACACACACAACCAGATCTGAAGTACGACGATGAGTGTAGATTAACAAGTGGTCCGAGCAGCTCTGCGCTCTGACGTGAGTGAGCATCGAGCAGCGGTGGCGTATAGAAAGAACCTCCTGAGGGAGCGTCTACGCCGTCGACCCTCATTCGTTGCTGCGTCAGGGAGCGACTGTCCTTACTTGTGGTTCCACCATGAGGTACTAACTTTGCCGTAGGACCTCGTTCTGTGGACGACACCGACCTACAAAATCGCTTTCCTAACGTTTTATGTTCTCGAAATATCCTTAATTTAATACTCGGTTCGAAAGAAGCGTCTTTGGCCGTTAAACATTACACCACTGTAACGTTTGATGCACGAAACATCTAGGCCTTGGAAAGAAGAACATTTTAACGCTTAATTTGCCGTCCTAGTGCCTCCTCTTTCCGAAATGCCCTACAGCTAGTAGTTGTATCGAATGAAGCCTTTTTTCACAATTAAATATGACACGAACGCAACGTTTTAATGTGGAAAATGGCTATGGCTTGAAGAGGTGGAATTTTTGATACTTCATTTACGTAGGTTGCAGCAACTGTCTGTAAAATATTTCACTTTCCCTCAAATCAGTAAATAAGTTTTTCTTTAAATACCCTGACTTCTTTCAAACAGTTAAATCACTTTTTACAAAACTACACCTGCCGCTTGTCAATTTCATACACCATTTGCGCATTTCTCACTCTTCGTTTGGCTATGAAATTTCAGACAAAAATTTCCCGCAAATCACTTTTTCTTAATTATCCTGTTTACTTTCATAGCATTTAAACCCTGTTTTTATAAAACTAGAACTCACGCTGGACTATTCGATGCCCCATTGTCCTTTTCCCTCTGTTTGAATCAAGCCACCAATGAAGTTTTTTAATTATCGACATTACTTTAAAGAAAATGAATCATATCTGCAAAGCCACACATCACTTTGCTCAATTTGATACCACGTTTGTCCATTTACCACTCTTTGACTACGAAAATTCGGACAAATCTCCATTGTGTAATTTATAGCGAGTAATGTTTTCGTTACATTAAAGTTTTTGACGAAGAAAGGCAGGATTTTCGAAGAACTGCGTAGTGTATGCTGTTTCCTCAATCGTGAACAGGACAACGCCGCTCGTGTAAACTGTTCACTTTGTTATCATACCTCGAACGGGCATTTCAAGCTTACACAGCGTGCGCATTGCCATTTTCTGGCGAGAAGATTCACCAGCACATGAAGCTTCATTCCGAGTTTGTGCACACCACAGTAAATCATTCGAACAATTGAAACATATCGTGAGAAGCAAAGCAAACAAGAAATAATTCGTAAGGGACGACGACAGTCGGCAACAGCAATTCATGTTCAACTCGTACACTACTGGCCATTAAACATGTTACACTAAGAAGAAATGCAGATGATAAACGGGTATTCATTGGACAAATATATTATACTAGAACTGACATCTCATTACATTTTCACGCAATTTGGGTGCATAGATCCTGAGAAATCAGTACCCAGAACAACCACATCTGGCCGTAATAACGGCCTTGATACGCCTGGGCATTGAGTCAAACAGAGCTTGGATGGCGTATACAGGTACAGCTGCCCAAGCAGCTTCAACACGATACCACAGTCCACCAAGAGTAGTGACCGGCGTATTGTGACGAGCCAGTTGCTCGGCCACCATTGACCAGACGTTTTCAATTGGTGAGAGATCTGGAGAATGTGCTGGCGAGGGCAGCAGTCGAACATTTTCTGTATCCAGAAAGGCCCGTACAGGACCTACAACATGAGGTCGTGCATTATCCTGCTGAAATGTAGGGTTTTGCAGGGATCGAATGAAAGGGTAGAAAAATGGTTCAAATGGCTCTGAGCACTATGGGACTTAACATCTGTGGTCATCAGTCCCCTAGAGCTTAGAACTACTTAAACCTAACTAACCTAAAGACATCACACACATCCATGCCCGAGGCAGGATTCGAACCTGCGACCGTAGCGGTCACGCGGTTCCAGATTGAAGCGCCTTTAACCGCACTGCCACACCGGCCGGCGAATGAAGGGTAGAGCCACGGGTCGTAACACATCAGAAACGTAACGTCCGCTGTTCAAAGTGCCGTCAATGCGAACAAGAGGTGACCGAGACGTGTAACCAATGGCACCCCATACCATCACGCCGGGTGATACGCCAGTATGGCGATGACGAATACACGCTTCCAATGTGCGTTCACCGCGATGTCGCCAAACACGGATGCGACCATCATAATGCTGTAAACAGAACCTGGATTCATCCGAAAAAATGACGTTTTGCCATTCGTGCACCCAGGTTCATCGTTGAGTACACCATCGCAGGCGCTCCTGTCTGTGATGCAGCGTCAAGGGTAACCGCAGCCATGGTCTCCGAGCTGATAGTCCATGCTGCTGCAAACGTCGTCGAACTGCTAGTGCAGATGGTTGTTGTCTTGCAAACGTCCCCATCTGTTGACTCAGGGATCGAGGCGTGTCTGCACGATCCGTTACAGCCACGCGGATAAGATGCCTGTCATCTCGACTGCTAGTGATACGAAGCCGCTGGGATTCAGCATGGCATTCCGTATTACCCTCCTGAACCCACCGATTCCATATTCTGCTAACAGTCATTGGATCTCGACCAACGCGAACAGCAATGTCGCGATACGATAAACCGCAATAGCGGTAGGCTACAATCCGACCTTTATCAAAGTCGGAAACGTGATGGTACACATTTCTCCTCCTTACACGAGGCATCACAACAACGTTTCACCAGGCAATGCCGGTCAGCTGCTGTTTGTGTATGAGAAATCGGTTGGATACCTTCCTCGTGTCAGCACGTTGTAGGTGTCCCCACCGGCGCCAACCTTGTGTGAATGCTCTGAAAAGCTAATAGTTTGCATATCACAGCATCCCGTCGGTTAAATTTCGCGTCTGTAGCACGTCATCTTCGTGGTGTAGCAATTTTAATGGCCAGTAGTGTAGTTACCCCAGGAGAGCTGCACGCTGTCTTTTTGGGAGTTCTGTGTCGACTTAGACAGTATGCAGCCTGCTCCACACGATCAATTTGGCGTCTAGTGAGCATTACTAACAACAGTACGAACCTGAAGCACCACAGCGCACGGAGAAGGTGGGGAATGGAACACTCAGAATACAACCTGGATCAGTGGCATAGGGTTTCCTTTACAGACGAGTGTAGACTTTGTCAGAAGTCTGATGATCGTCATAGCAGATTGCAGAGGTAACCAGGTACCAATGCACGTCTCAGACATATAGTCCCACGGGTCCAGTAAGGTGGTGGGTCAGTGATATTTTGGGCTCACATCATCTACGAACGCCTGCCGTCTCTCACCAACTATCGACGTTAATTTGAAGGATGTGCAGTACTAGACCAAAATCATCTTATCTACTACCCAGCCCTATAGTAATCATTTTAGTGAAGGGTTCTTATTACGAGACGGTAATGGATGCATGCACAGCACCCACTTTGTGAACACTTTTCTGCCGGAGGCATGAGCCAACCAAACACAGATCTCCTGACATGAAACCGATTAAGTGTGCTTGGGACGAGTTGAAGGGAACTTTCGTCACGCTAAACGATCTAGGAGAGCTGCCGAACATGTTTGAGTAACAACATCTCGCCCACTTCGTTGCCAGCATCTCATGAATGATACATGTATGTTGCAACAAACAGATTTAAGCAACGCGGTACTGAATGTTACCTAGTAGCAGATTTAGATTGCTTGGTCGTGGAAATGTATGCAGTCTCAAAAAGACTGCCTTTGTTTTAAGACAGTCTGTGAGTATTTGACCATAAAATCAATAGAAGCTACTTTCTTGCTTACTGGGATAGTGGATCAAGAATAAAGCATGGTTTGTTTAATGGCCAGAGTATTTTTCTTCGTCTTTCTTTTTACGTTTGAGAGATTTGTCAATGATGATTTCAAAAACTCTTCCCTTATTAATGCTCACCAGGAAATATAAGGAAAAAACGGCCAACGGTACTGTAGGTGTGAGTTTATAGGAAACGAAAACTGCCATTCTTAGTGGGACATCCACAACTGTTACTTGGGTTGTTCAAGGTGAATACAGTCCACTGCAGTTGTAACTTCGAAGTTCCTTTATATGAATAAATGCACGTACACGGCCTGTATTTGGGGGCACTAATCCCATCTTCAGATGCTTCTGTAAAAAATTAATGAAGACTAAGTGGGACACTAAGCAATAATTATTAATAATGGTCAGACGGAGGATGGCAGTGTGAGGGTGAGGTTCACAGGGCGGCAGGTGATCAGCATCTGAACACAGTCCGCTGATTTACTTAACGTTTTCAAATCATGTTACATACATCTTCTCTGGCCGTCAACATACATGCAGTGAACACCTATATTTTTCCGTGCGAGCTCCTATTTGCTTTATTTTATTACCACTATCGTTTCTCGCCACATAGGTCGGCGTCAACAAAACATCTTCGCATTCGGAAGAGAAAGTTGTTGATTGAAATTTCGTGAGAAGATTCCGCCGCAAAGAAAAACCCCTTTCTTTTAATGATGCCCATCCTAAATTCTGTATCATGTCCGTGACACTCTCTCCCCTATTTCGAGATAATACAGAACGTGTTGCTCTTCAGGGAACTTTTTCGATGTACTCCGTTAATACTATCTGGTAAGAATCCAGACCGCGCAGCAGAACTCCAAAAGAGGACGGTCAAGCGTAGTGTAGGCAGTCTCTTTAGCAGATCTGTTACATTTTCTAAGTGTCCTGCCAATAAATGCCAATAAAACGCAGTCCTTGGTTTCCCCTACCACAACATTTTCTATGCGTTCTTTCCAATTTAAATTGTTCGTAATTGTAATTCCTAGGTATTTAGTTGAATTTACGGCCTTTAGATTTGGTTGATTTATTGTGTAACCTAAGTTTAAAGGATTCCTTTTAGGACTCATGTGCATGACCACACACTTTCCATTATTTATGGTCAACTGCCAATTTTCGCACCATGCAGATATCTTTTCTAAATTGTTTTGCAGTTTCTTTTGATCTTCTGATGTGTTTACTAGACGATAAACGAGAGTATCATTTTGAAACAACCTAAGGCGGCTGCTCAGATTAGCCGGCCGCTGTGGCCGAGCGGTTCTAGGCACCTCAGTCCGGAACCGCACTGCTACTACGGTCGCAGGTTCGAACCCTGCCTCGGGCGTGGATGTGTGTGATGTCCCTAGGTTAGTTAGGTTTAAGTAGTTCTAAGTATAGGTGACTGATGACCTCAGATATTAAGTCCCATAATGCTTAGAGCCATTTGAGCCATTTTTGAGCTCAGATTGTCTCTAAAATCGTTTATATTGATAAGGAACAGCAGAGGGCCTATATAACGCTACCCTGGAGAACGCCAGAATTCACTTCTGTTTTACTCGATGACTTTCCGTCAATTACTGCGAACTGTGACCTCTCTGACAGAAAGTCACGAAACTAGTCACATAACGAGAAGATATTCCACAAGCACGCAATTTCACCACAAGCTGTTTGTGTGGTACGGTATCAGAAGCCTTTTGAAAATCTAGAAATAAAGAATCAATTTGAAATTCTTTGTCAATAGCACTAACACTTCGTGTGTGTAAAGAGCTAGTTGTGTTACACAAGAATGATGTTTTCTGAAGCTGAGTTAATTGTGTGTCAACAAACCGTTCTCTTCGAGTTAATTCATAACGTTCGAACACAATATATGTTCCAAAGTCCAGCTGCATTTCGACGTTAATGATATGGGCCTGTAATTTAGTGAATTCCTCGTACTACCTTTCTTGAGCATTGGTGCGACCTGTGCAACTTTCCAGTCTTTGGGTACGGATCTTCCGATGAGCGGTTATTGCATTAGCATACTCTGAAAGGAACCTAATTGGTATACAATCTGGACCGAAAGACTCGCTTTTATTAAGTGATTTAAGTTGTTTCACTACTCTGAGGACATCTACATTTCAGTTACCGATGTCGGCAGCTGTTCTTGATTCGGATTCCGGAATATTTACTTCGGAAGGCTGTGTTTAGTAACTCTGCTTTCGCAGGACTGTCGTCGATAGTATTTCCATTGCTATCGCACAGAGAGGACATTGACGGTGTCTTGCCGCCACACACTTTACTTACGACTAGAATCTCTTTGGATTTTCTGCCAGGTTTCGAGATAAAGTTTCGTCGTGGAAACTATTGTAAGCATCTCGCATTGATGTACGCGCTAAATTACGACCTTCTGTAAAAGATATCAAGCTTGGAGATTTTGCGTTCCTTTAAATGTGGCATGCTTTTTTCGTTGTTTCTGCAGCAGTGTTCTCACCCGTTTTATGTGTCAAGGGGGATCAGCTCCGACGTTTGTTAATTTATTTGGTATAAATCTCTCAATTGCTGTCGTTACTATGTCTCTGAAGTCAAGCAATATCTGGTCTACACTTATAAGTAGGAAGGAGTGGAGATCATTTCTCAGGCAGACGTCAAGTGAAATTTTACCTCCTTTTTTGACTAGGTATGTTTTTGATTTATTTTTGGAGGATTTGAGAGTTATGGTATCCAGTCTCGCTACGACAACCCTGCGTTCACTAATCCCTGTATCCGTTTTGATGCTCGTTATTAGCTCAGGATTATTTGTTGCTAAGAGGCCAAGTGTGTTTTAACAACCGTTTACTTTTCGCTTTGGCTCATGAACTAACTGTTCGAAATAACTTTCAGAGACTGTGTTTAGCACAGTTTCGGATGATGTTTTATGCGTACGTCCGGATTTAAACATGTATTTTCGCCAATGTATCAAGGGTAAATTAAAATCACCACCAACTATAATTGTGTGAATCGGGTACGTGTTTGAAATTAAACTCAAGTTTTCTTTGATCCTTCCAGCACTTGTATCATCTGAGCTGGGAGGCGGAAAGGATCCAGTTATTATTGTATTCTGGTTGCCAAGAATCACCTCCACCCATAGTGACTCACAGGAACTATTTGCTTCAATTTCGCGACAATATAAACTACTCCTAACAGCAGCCGGCCGCTGTGGCCGAGCCGTTCTAGGAGCTTCAGCCCGGAAACGCACTGCTGCTACGGCGCAGGTTCGAATCCTGCCTCGGGCTTGGATGTGTGTGATGTCGTTAGGTTTAAGTAGTTCTAAGTCTAGGGGACTGATGACCTCAGATGTTAAGTCCCATAGTGCTTAGAGACATTTGAACCATTTTTTCTTAACAGCAACAAACACATCACCGCCAAGTGTGTTTAGCCTATTCTTTCGGAACACCGTTAGGTTCTTCGAAAAAATTTCAGCTGAACTTATCTCTGCCTTTAGCCAGCTTTCACTGCCTATAAAGATTTCAGAATCAGTGCTTTCTATTAGCGCTTGGAGGCCTGGTACTTTCCCAACACAGCTATGACAGTTTACAACTTTTATACCGATGGTTCCTGTATCTCCATTCTTCCTGTGTTTGGCCTGCACTCTTTGAGACTGAAGCCCTTTGTGTATTTCCCCAAGACCCTCTAACCCAATAAACCACCCAGTCCAACCACACATCTCATGCTACCCATGTAGCCGCCTCCTGTGTGTAGTGAACTGCTGACCTATTCAGTGCAATCCGAAACCCCACCACTCTATTGAGCAAGTCCTGGAATTTGCAGCCTGCACGGTCGCAGAACCGTCCGAGCCTGTGATGCAGACTCTGCACCGTGCTCTGTACCAAAGGTCTGCAATCAGTCCTGTCAATTGTGCTGCAAATGGTGAGCTCGGCTTTCATCTCAAAAACAAAACTGGCAGCCTTTAGCACTTCTGTTAGCTGCTATAAATCAGAGAGACTCTCTTAAGATCCAAAGTTACACATGTCATGGTACCGACGTGAGCCACCACCTGCAGTTGACTGCACCCTGTGCTGTTCATGGCATCGGGAAGGACCTTATCCACGTCTGGAAAGACTTTACCCTGTATGCAGACGGGGTGCACATTGGCTTTCTTCCCCTCCTTGGCAGCCATGTCCCTAAAGGGCCGAGCCTAACACTGAAACTTCCAACTACCAATAATCCCACCCTCTGCGATTGCCCAAATCTTACAGGCTGAGAGTTTCCCTCTGAAACAGGAGAAGCAATTGCATCTGGCTGAGGTACAATGCCAGCTACAAACAGCACCTTGATCCTGTTTGCCAGACTAACCAGGGATACCTTATGTACAGCCCCCTGGGAAGTCCTTCGCCGTCTGCTGCACCCCGAGCCACGGCCACGGGCGAGTGGTCAACCTCAGTGCGAGCAGTAACTAGGCTGGTCACTGTAGCGGGTCGACTGGTGGACTCAGATGTGCTGGATATCCTTTGGATCCACACGGGTGGCCAACAACAGTGATGCCCATCCATTACAACTTCAAGCCATGTAACTAAAGCCATCACAGCGTGGAACTGGAAGCGAAGTGTCACCAACTTCGCTTGCATCTGCACACAGCCATCACAGTCCCTATCCGTACTAGAGACTGTGGTACACTACACCACACAGACAACAAACAAAGACAATCGACACGTGGAACGGACCGCTACTGTAAAGATGAATGGAACTGCAAGAACTGTGTCTAATAAATTAGATTAACACACAGAGATTCACAATCTGGACTACCAAAGCACACACGTGAGGCTAAATAATTTGCTGAAAAGGAACTTGTAATGTCACAGTATCGGTTTACTTTTCTGACGCAAACTATAATGGTTCCTAACAGAAATGAGCTAGGTGGCTCATCTAAACAATTCTCTTCCGAAAAGCCTCCTGCCACCTTCTGCTCCAACCAGACCAGTTCCTCGCCCCTTTCCCAGGCCACCACTGCCAAAAAAAAATCCCAAATTCCTGAGTGCCGACACTGCCTCCAGCCCCTCCTCCAAGAAACTACCACCTACCTCTCTTCCTTTTGATGCCTCCATGGACACCATCCCTCCTCATCTATCCCCAGCCCCCATCCTGCATACATCCGTCCTTTCCAACCAAATCCCAAATACCTTCCAGGCCGCGGTGGTCTCGCAGTTAAGGCGCTCAGTCCGGAACCGCGCGACTGCTACGGTCGCAAGTTCGAATCCTGCCTCGGGCATGGATGTGTGTGATGTCCTTAGGTTAGTTAGGTTTAAGTAGTTCTAAGTTCTAGGGGACTGATGACCACAGAAGTTAAGTCCCATAGTGCTCAGAGCCATTTTGCCAAATGCCTTGATGCCCACATCCTCATACTAGAAATCCACAAGTATATTCCCAGTGCCCCCATTGCTCAGCTTATCCCCCACAGAGTCTCTGTCCTTATCAAACCCCCCTTTCCCTCATTCCACACTGACCTCCTCCAAAAACTTCACGATATCACCTTCAGCCCACATGTGGCTCTCACACCTTTCCTTTCCTCCTCCTCCGCCTGTCACCCCCAACTCCTTCGTCATCGGCCAATCATCACCACTGTGATCATAAAGCTCAGCGTGTGGTCACAGAAGCAGAGGTTTTGACGGAATTGAATGCCCACCCAGCCCTGGAAATCTGCTAAGCCCAACGCATCTATAACAACTCCAGCCCTACCTTCCGAATGCGTGTTTTCACAGAGTCCACCTGCTCCGTAGATCACCTCCTCACCCAGGAAGCCCTGATCTTCAACTGTCACTACCCTGTTGACCCCTCTCATTCCCCTCCTCAATCCTACTGCTGCCAATACAGTCTCCTCTACAATGACCACTTCACCAAAAACTGCATAAACACCCCCCCCCCCCCAGCTGTCCCCACTGTAAAGCCTCCCACTTCCCCAAACAGTGAGCTAACATCGCCTCTCCTCCTTCCTGCAACACCTGGAATGAACCCCACTACCCATCTCCACCTCCAAATGCAAGGCAAGAACCCCTCCCACCAACCCCGAGCTTAATGTTCCCTTTCACCCCATTAATGGGCCACCCACCCCAACAGTTCCCTCTGCCCACCCCCTACAGCCGAAGACATCATCTGTTTCCTGACAGTCATCCTCCAGAATATCCACCCCTTCTGATGTCCCCACATCCTGCAGCAGATCTTCCTTACCAACTGATCCATCTTCCATTTCAATACTTACGCTGCATACTCCCACAACCAGGCCCACTTCACCTTAACTCACCTTGACACCCTCGTTTAAGCCTCTCTCCTCCTCCCTCCACTCCCTTCTTCCCTCCCCACCTGGCACACCAACAGTATCATCTCCTATACCTAAACATCCGCTCCCTCTCTGCCAACAAATACCTCTTCATGCATACCCTGTCACAGCACCAGGTAGACACCTTCCTCCTTAATGAAACCTTCCTCTAACCTAACCATGTTGTCTACACCTGTCCCTACCTCCTTCACTGCAGCAACAATCCCCTTCCCCTGGCATGAGTTGGGGTCATTATTGGCCACCTCAAGCATATCCCTGTCTGGCCACAACCCCTGGCCAATGACCTGACCGAACACCTCATCCTCAGCTTCTTTTTATACATCCTTCACTGTCACCTGTGCCACTATCTATGTCTCTCCTGCAGCTCCTATCCCCTATAAATTCATCTCCCATGTTGACCACACCTTCTCCATCTATGTGACTGCCGCAAACCCCAACATCCACAGCTGTGACCTTGCTACCCTTCAGCGGTGGCATCAGTTCGTCCCTACCCTCGATGGTGGCCATGTTACTTCCCCCCCTCCCCCCCTCACTGCACATCTGTCCAGAAAGTAACACCACCCCTCATGTTGTCCTCGTTTCCCCCAACCTCCGTGGTCGTATTGCCACAGATGTCCTCAACCCTATTGGTAGTGACCACCACCCAGTCCCTCTCACCATCTCCTCATCCCATCGCCCTCCTCCTCCCTCACCCTTCCAAAATCCAGGCATCACTACTGCCGAGCCGACTGGGATGCCTACTGGGCATCCAATGCCTCACAGATCGAAAGTCACCCATTTACATTTCACCATCCTGCTGACATCACCCATGCCTCGTCCTTCCTCCAGAACACCATCACTGACACTGTGGAGGCCCATGTTCCTACCAGACTTATCCACCCTCACCACCCTGCTCTTCCTCCACAGACAGTCCGTCTCCATGAATCCCACAGGCTCTACCACTCCTTCCACTTCACCCATGACCAGGATACACTCTTGCACCACCAGCAATTACGACACATCTGCAACCGCTTAACAGCTGAAAAACCCATGGACTGGCGCCAGATATATATACACGACTCAACACCATCCTCCCTGTCAACTCCTCCAAGTACTGGTCTGCCTTCCACCACCTTACTGGTAGCCATCCCATTCTGCATTATCCCCTTCCCTGACAACCTCAGTAAGGCTAACCATATTGCTTTCCATTCCTGACAATCATCGCTTTGACTACTCCCTCTTCCTCACAGTCCTTGAGTGTTTTGATACCTCAATCCCACCATGCACCCCCAGTTCCCAGTACTTGGATCAGTTACCCAGCTCAGATTTAAAAACTCCCATTATACAGCACACGATATCAAAACATTCTCTGCTCCAAATGCAACACAACTCTGGTCACCCCCCACCCCCCCACCCCACCCCCGGCCCTTCCTGGCTACCTTCTATTACATTATCCTCTCCATTGGCTGTTACCCCAACCTGTGGAAGGCTTCTGGCATCCTGCTGTTCCGTAAACCCAACAAACCTCCTCTGACACTCTTCCTATCTTCCCATCTGCCTTACCTCCGCATTCAGTAAGTTCTTCGAGTCCATCCTCTCCTGACATATTCATCACCACCTTAACCAGCACCACCTCCTTCCCCTTACCCAGTGAAGCTTCTGGCTTTCCTTCTCAGCTGACGAACAGATCCTCAACCTTACTAATCTTCTTTCCCTCCAATTTAATTCCTGTCGTTCTGTTATATTTGTTTCTCTCGACCTTCAGAACTCCTATGACCATGTCTGGCATCCCGGGTTCCTCTTTAAAATCCAGACCTATGCCCTCACTATCAATTTCGTCCATCTCTTTGCTTCCACCCTCTCCAGCCATCTTTCCTATGCCACAATCCACAATACTAGCTCCTGTATGTTCTATCCCACCATGGGCATGCTGCAAGCCCCCATCCTCTCCCCTCTTCTCCATCTCCTGTGTATTGTACATATGCTCAAACCTCCCCCACCTGTTCACCTCCTCCAGTTTGCTGATGACACCGCCTTCCTGGCCCTCAGTCCTACCCTTCAATGGTTCCAATGTACCCTTCAAACCCACCTCGACCTGCTCACCGCCTGATGCAACCGGTGGCTGTTTTGCATCAACCCTTCCAAGATCTAGGCAATCATCACAGGTTGTAACAGCCCCTTCTTCTGGCTCTACGATTTTTACCTTACCACTTATGGTCATCCCATCTACCTCACTCCTACCCTGAAATACATTGGCCTCATCCTCCACCATCACCTCACCTAAATTCCCCATCTCCTAATGATTCAACACAAAGCCCACAATATACTCCGCCTCCTGAAATCCTGTCCAGATGGACATGGGGACTAAATACTTCCATCATCCTTCAAACCTACAAATCCTTGATCCTTCCCATCTTTTGTAATGCCAGAGTCACCTGCATTTCTGCCCCACTCAGATACTATAAATCTCTATAAACTTGAATGCCAGGCACTCCACCTCACTTTCCGTATCAGCCTCCCATCCCCCACATGGGTCCTATATGACATCACCCCCTTCCCACATTTTCTCCTTTTCCTCGAATACATCTGCACCCTGTACATCGTCTGCAGACTCGATGCCCCCCCCTTCCCACCCTCTTCTGTCTCCTATCCTCTCTACCCCTGGCCCATTGCGACGCCTTTACCGTTATGTCCCGCCCTCTCTCCATCTCCACGCCCTCCACCTTCTTTAACAACGTATTTTCCAGTGCCTACCCCTCCCAGATGATAAGCTTCACCCTGATATCTAGCCCTCCTACCAATTCTAACTCCACCATCACCCCCTCCACAAGGCTCCCTTCCCCTCCTTTTCCCTTCCCCTGAGCGGCTTTTTCTTCCCTCCTACACCCCCTCCCTTTCCAGTGCAACCCCTTCTGTGTTTGTGCTCCCTCCTGACTTGCCTTCCCTCTCCTTCTCCCACCTCGCCCGTCTCCTGCCCCTAGGTGGGCCCCCTGACACCCTTTCTCTTCATCCCACCTGCTCCAGCCCTCCTCCCCCACTGCACCCCCTCTTCACTCTCTTCCCTCCTCTCAGGCCTCCCCTGTCTCAGCAGGTCCCTCCTGGCAGATTTTACTCTTCATGTTGTGTGCTCTGTCTCGTGCAGTGGTTTCAAAGTGTCATCGTTCTCGTATGATTTTTATTACTGTGGACGACTTTTACCTTGTGTGTGTGACTTGGGTGTATTTTACATGCTATGCACATCGCCATCTGTGTTTTTTACTGTATCTTTATATGGACTTTTTTAACTGTGTCCCACAATGAACGTCTTCATTTAAGTGTATATTTTAATCCCATTGTCTCCCTTTATTATGTTCTTATGACCCCCATTTTATCGGCTTTTACATGTATCATTTCATCTTTTTGTTAACTGTAATGTCACTTGGCTGAAGAGCAGTGGATTGTGCCTGTGTCAGCCCTCCCCTGCCCATATGGGGCAAGGGAATGAAATCACAATAAAGAAAAAAATAGGTGCAGTACGACAGTGGGTCGCTGTTCTAATAACATTATTACCCATCCTTATGTTCCTCCCAGCAGCAGCTATTCACTTGTAGATTGAGAGGCTACTGCCCTGTACTTCAGTGGTAGCTTGCTGTCCTATCATTATTTCCCAAATAGGGCTATTGCCTAGACTGGCTGGAGCAACTCTGGTGCTAGGCTAATAACGAAAATATCGTCTCCACATCCAACAGGTATTGATGAAACTGGCCAGAGGTACTATCTAGTGTGCCATCAATGGCAACTCAGATTGCTTAAATAATGTTCCACACTGCATACAAAATAAAGACTTACATCCATCCATCCATCCAATCTCACAGCCCAGCTCAAACTGAGTCCTTTTCCTGCCAACATCCAGAGGGGGTAGAGAAGGGTGAGAGGGGGGAAGGGGGGAGGGGGGAGAGGAGTGGAGAGAGAGGGAAGGGGAGTGGGAGAGAAGGGAGGGGGAGAGGGGAGCCAACAGTCCCAGTGGTGGCAGTGTTGTGAACTAGGTCAGTTGGTCTTCAGATCTCAAGGTGAAAACACAAAATTTTATGTTCCTGCCAATGAATTTTAATTTCTCACAAAAATTTCAATTTCCTGCCATTTCCAGGTTTGGGGGTGGAGAGGCAGGGGAGAGGTGAGGGGGAAAGGACCCATGTTCTGGCTATGGAAAATCCATGACATCATCAGATCATTGGGTAACCCTGAATGTATGCAACCTGCACTAACAAAAAGTGGGGTGGTACCACCATTGCCTCACTACTCCCGTGTTATTCAGAAGTATGATGCAATGTTTCTTTAGACATGCATGTATGTCTAGAGTAAGAGACATTGCAGCGACTACAGTCATTATGAAATAGATGAAATATATTCGTGGTTGTGAATATCGACCGCCATCAACGGTATAACAGAATGATGACAGTGAAAGTCTGTCTGGGATACAGACTCGAACCTGGGTATCATGCTTATCATGAGTTACGATGCAATGTTCATTTTGACAGGACTCTTCTTGTTGCATCCCCTCCTATAGAGACAACAGTCAACATCGAAACGTACAGAGGGGTCAAAAAATGTATCCACTGTTTAAAAGTCCATAACTTTCAAACTAATTGACAGAGTTGTTTCATTTTTGGTGAAAGTGTAGCTTAAAGTCCAACTTAAAGATATCACTGTAGGTGTTCGAAATGGTCACCATTAACATCCACACACAATCGATGTCGCCGAACTGCAGCACGAACTACTGACTGCAACGTGTCCAGTTAGATATTTGCATTCGAATGTACGATGGATTCTCGAAGTTCATCCAGTGTGTTCCCCACAGGTAAAAGCCCAGAGGAGTTAGGTCTGGGGAACGTGGTGGATACTCCGCAGCACATCTACGGCCTATCCATCATCCTGGTAGATTTTAGTCGAGATACGCCCTAACACGACTTTGGTAGTGGGCTGGGGCACCATCTTGTTGAAAGTAAACTCTTCCATCTCCATACAAGTCTCCGATGGCAGGTAAAATGGATGTCTGAAACTTCTGAAGGTACACCTCACTGGTAACTGTGCCGTCAAAGAAAAATGGCCCAATCAAGCCCCAGTAAGACAGCCCACACCAAACATTTACTCCTGGCAAATTCACGGCTTTGTCTACATGAACGTTCGGATTTTCGACGGCCCAGTGGATGCAATTGTGGCGATTTACTGTACCACTGAGTTTGAACTGTGCCTCATCAGACCATACAATCATCTCTGCAAACTCTTCATCGTTGCGCACCATGTTAGAGCCGGCCGCGGTGGCCGTGCGGTTCTAGGCGCTCCAGTCCGGAGCCGCGCTGCTGCTACGGTCGCAGGTTCGAATCCTGCCTCGGGCATGGGTGTGTGTGATGTCCTTAAGTTAGTTAGGATTAAGTAGTTCTAAGTTCTAGGGGACTGATGACCACAGCAGTTGAGTCCCATAGTGCTCAGAGCCATTTGAACCATGTTAGAAAACCACTCGCAGGACTCCATTCTACAATCTGGGTCGTCCTCGTTCATTGCGTGTAGCAATTTTGCCGTTGCCATTGAACCTCATTAATGTTTTCGTACTTAAAATACCACTTCAAAACTGTCTTCCTTTCATCGAATGTAAGCCTTGCGCCAGCCATGTTTACTCGAGTAACTAGGTGCAACTAAGAACAAAACACTGACTATCTGGCGACTGTCATCTGACAAAACAAAACAATGCAATACAACGCTTGTGTGGCGATTGCCGGAACTACAAACTATTACACTACCAAAGATGAGACAACTACGTCAATTAGTTTGCCAGTTATGGACTTTTACACAGTGGATACATTTTTTGGACCCCTCTATATATTCCCCAAGCAATTTGACGTTGTAACAGTATTATCAATTTCTCTTTCATTACACTCTCGCGCGCTGGTGGATTTAAAATGATTGTGTATAATCCTCTGTACGTACCATAATCTGTTTTATGATCGTTACGACATACATAGTTTTTAATGGCGAGAATATAGCTAGAGACAGATTTATAATTCTGCAGAGCAATGATTAAACAAATATTTCTACTGAACCTTTAATTATATTGTGCTTAGAATACAGGGTAAGGCACTAACTATTGCCACCTAGAATAACTCCGAAAATATGATAGTAGCTGAAACGTTTGTGCGACAAATGTTGCATGGGATAACGGGGGCCATAATATGATGTTGTTTTTTTTTGTTGCTAGGCGGGGTCGCGTTAGAGATATGAAGATCAACTTTGTTTTTTTAAAATGAGATGCTATAGTTCGGCGCCTATATTCTGATAGCGGCTATCGAGACGCATCCAGTGATGTCTAACAGTAAGGTCTTTGAAGGTCAACGAAGATCAAAAAGGTGGCATGAACGTCCATTTGCAGAAGTTGTTCGAAATAATGACCATTGGTATCAATGCAGTGCCACAATCTTCTTATTATGGACTGAGTGTGGTATTCCTTATCGTTTCGGCACGAATCGAAGCACATGCTCTGACAATTCTCTCTCGTATATCGTGCAAATAGTAAATATTCGACGAATACGGAGTAGTTATCTAACGTGCCATAGACATGGAAACACCATTTGATGGTTTCTCAATACAACACTAATAGGAACGGTAAGACTAGTATCGTCGGATCAAGCGAACGTGAATGATATTTACCTTCGAAGAACAAGTCGATATGTTTCTCATTTACGGAGAATGCCAACGAAATTCAGTGAGAGCTAGAGACTTGTATGCTGAAAGATATTCTCCACGTAAATTTAAATATGTATATGATAAATTGAGAACAACTGGATCTTTAACACATCGGAACATGTCCGGCAAAGGAAAGTTACTAACGAGGAAACGGAAATTGGTACTCTTACCACTGTAGTCCGAGATCCTTGTGATAGATGGCGTCAAATCGCAAGGGAATCTGGCATGAGCTAGAGTAGTGTTGTTCGTGTTCCGAATCGCCATAAATATCATCCTTACCATATCAGTCTCCAGCAAGAATTAACTGGTACGGGCTGTATTCGTCGCATTGAATTCTGCCGATGGACACAACTTAAGATTCAGAGGGATGACACATTTATTAATTTGATTTTATTTATTGTTGAGGCTACATTCACGAACCGTGGAAATGTTAATTTGCTTAACATGCATTATTGGGCAACTGAAAATCCATGTTGGCCACGGCAAGTTGCACACCAAAACCGTGATAGGTGAATCTATGGTGTGGGATTCTGGAGGACAGAATTATAGGCCCCTATTTCATCGAAGGAAATGTTAAAGGCAGGAAGTACATCACATTCCTGCAAGAAACATTAGGTGTGTTATTGGAAGAAATACCTTTAGGAACAAGGAACAGAATGTGGTATCAACACGTTGGGCGTCTGGCACATTTTTCGCCGATGGCTAGAAATGAGTTGCAGAGACAATTCCCAAATCATTGGATTCGACACGGAGGAGATGTGTTGTGGCCGGCTCGTTCGCCAGACTTGACGCCTCTGGATTTTTTCTTGTGGGGACTCGTTAATAAAGACGTTCCAACTACACCCGAAGATATGCGAGAGAGAATTGCCAGAGCATGTGCTTCAATAAGTGCCGATGTGGTAAGGAATACCACTCAATCCATGATAAGAAGATTACGGCACTGCATTGATACCAATGGTCATCACTTCGAACACTTTCTGTAAGTGGACGTTCATGCCACCTTTTTTGACCTTCGTTGACCTTCAAAGACCTCACTGTTACACATCGTTGGATTCGTCTCGATAGCCGCTATCAGAAAATAAGTACCAAACTATAGCATATCATTAAAAAAAAATCAAAGTTGACCTTCATATCTCTGAAGCGACCCCACCTAGCAACAAAAAACCAACGTCATATTATGGCCCCCATCGTCCCATGCAACTTTTGTCCCACAAATTTTTCAACTCCTGTCATACTTTCGGATTTATTCTTGGTGGCAATAGTGACTAACCCTGTATAGTATCTACGTATACTAGAGTATATCATCCCTACATGTACACTGTGTGAACACGTCCTCTTTAGTTTCCTGTAGTGCACTGTGTGATCTTCATAGGTTTTCTAGGGACTTAAATAGCATTCGTAATACAACAACTTTCCGAGGCGATCCTACTGTCTCTGCAGGACTGAACCGAAAAATCAGATGCATAATACCCACTTGCCACCTTACAGTGTGTAGTGGAGAGTACATTAACAGCCATTCTGATCCATTCGTGTGGACAGAATAGCAGCCAGCAAATATCAGTAACTCCTTATTGTAGTCATTTCGCAAGACTTGTGTGTGAGGGAGTAATATATCGCCCACAACATACGCTCCTGGATTTTTTTCCTGAACAGAAAATACCTCTACATGATTCATAGCGCTTCTTTCCTTGCATCTACCACAGAAAATAGTTGTTGCTGACCATCACCGTAATATTCTCACGATTCTATGACGGAAAACTCAGCACTTTTATTAATCCAACCTAGTAAGAGCCTCAGGCCGAAATACAAATACTCACAGAAAAAAAGATAGCTCTAATAGGTGTTTTGTAGCTCACTTCTTCATGGATGAATTTCATTTCTCACAGCCTGGCATCTTCTTCAACACTTTTAGGTCATGTATTCCTAGGCATTTTATAGTAACTACTATTTTCCAGCCTTAGTGCAGAAGATCAGTACGGGATTCCTTCTTCGCCTGTGTATGCGTAACTCCAATGGATGACTGCCCACTTGCGATGCGATGATTTTAATAGCGAGTCATTACTAGAAATATGCTTAGGAATGTGCGAGACGTGTAATAGAAAATTTTAGATCGTTTTTAAGACTGGTTATACTCGGTCTCCGTGAGTTGCTGGCTGCCTCTGAAAGCATGACAGTCTTGTCTTCACGGTTTGGAGTGCTCGATCTTTTTCTGTCTTTGGAAATACAAAGAGAAAGACTATCTTAAACCTCTCTCTCTAACAATTGTGTATCAGATTCATGGGACACTTCCTGCAGTTACTACTGCTAAGATTTATCGAGTCCTGTCGGTTGCAGATACCAGCACGAGAGGGGGCCAGCATTCGGTAACCTACATTTGGCAGCAGTGTGGCTCTTGCCCATCGCATAGTGGCATGCTGTGGCAAGGTTCGCACGCACTATGACAAATTTAAAAGAACACAAAACCTCCAAGATTGATGATGTGTAACTGAAGCTTGAAATTCAGTGCGGTCATCAATGCAAGATGCTTTTAATAGACTCCACAACGAAACTCTGCCTCGAAATCTGGAAGAAAATCCAAGGAGCTTCTGGTCATGTGTGAAGTACAACAGTGGAAAGACATCGTAAATACCCGCACTGCACGATAGCAATTGTAATGTTACCGATGACAGTGCCACAAAAGATGAGTTACTAAATACGTTTTTCAGAAATTCCTTCACCAACGAAGGCGAAGTAAATGCTCCAGAATTGAAATCGAGAACAACCACCAGCATGTGTAACTTAGAAGTAGATACCCTTGGTCTAGTGAAATCAATAAAGGCAAGGCCTTCAGTCCAGACTTTATGCCAGTTACGTTCCTTTCTGAGTATGCTGATGCAATAGCTCCACACTTAGTAACTGCATACAACCATCTGCTCGTCGACAAGGTCTCCACCTAAAGAATGGAATGTTGGCAGGTCACATCAATACTGAAGAAAGGAAATAGGAATAACCCGCAGAATTATAGACTCATATCACTCATGTCGATTTGCGATAGGATTTTGTAACACATACTTGTCTTCGAACATTACGAGTTACCGTAGAGAAAACGATCTATTGACATATAGTCAGCACAGATTCAGAAAATCTGGCTCTTGTCAAACAAAACTAACTCTTAACTCGCATGAAGTAATGAGTACTAGGGGATGTCACCTTAATTCCATATTTCTAGATTTCCAGAAGGCTTTTGACATCGTTCCTCACAAGCGACTTCTAATCAAATTGGGTGGCTATATAGCATCGCCTCATATGTGTTGAGAGTTGGCAATACTCTCTCAGGATTTAAAGGTTGGCTACAGCGCGCATACACAAGCTCTGGAATCTAAGATATTGTTGTCACGCTTCACAGCGCACGGATTAATTAGTGGCAGTTTGGAAGCCAGTGTAGGAGCCCGCCTGTTGTGGTGCGCACGTGTGTTGGGCGATGGGTCGTCGCCGAGCTGCCGTACTGCCGTGTCCGCCAGCAGCGACACAGGATTTGGTATTGAGTTGATATTTTTTATAATTTGCAGCGCACTTATTAATTTAAAGAAAAGGGTTTGTGTATGTGCGTAGCAGCAGACGGTAATTTTGATAATGATAGGAGTTGAATTCTTAAGGGAAACCATAGTTAGGCGAATAGATTAAGTATTGATTTTTGTCATTGATTTCTTTTGTAATTGTCATGGAATTGTTTCACTATGTATTTAATTGAGAAGTATTTCAGTCTGTCTCAAGAGTTTGATTAATTTGTAATATTGCTTTAATGCCACTGGAGGCAGATTTACATACGAAGCGATTGTTCAAAGAGCTTCTAGCGTTTTGTTAACTGTATGAGAAAGAATCGCTTTCAGAATATAGTTTTTGAAAAAAGGAATTACTTGTTTTGGTTATCATTTATCGAGTTTAGATCTGACCAAACCCTTTCTCTTGAATTATATGTAGTTGTAGCAAGCAGCAGCAGCCGCAGCAACAGCAGAAGTATTTTTTGTTAAATAATGGAATGCAGCAGATCAAGCAGTGGCAGCAGAAAGACCAAGTAAGTTATTTGTTGCGCACAGGACTAATTAAAAAAAATAAAGTTTAGGCGATCTCTGTAATAGTAAAGTTAACAAGAGTACATGCACGAGATTTTCAGTAGAAAACACGAGATAAGAAGATAGAGCTCGCGACTTTCAGTGTGACTGGATTCGTGATTTTCTATCAGAAAGGTCACAGTTCGTGTTAACTAACGGAAAGTCATCGAGTCATACAAGATGATACCTGGTTTTTCCCAAGGAAGTGTTATAGGACCTCTGCTGATCCTAATCTATATAAACGATTTAGGAGATAATCTGAGCAGCCTTTTAGATTGTTCGCAGATGATGCTGTCATGTACAGTCTTTTAAAGTCATCAGAAGTTCAAAACCAACTGATAAATGATTTGGACACGATATCTGTATAGTGCGAAAAGTGAAGTGGCATTTGGCTGTAAATGATGAAAAGCGCCGAGCCATCCACATGAGCACTAAAAGACCTCCAAGAAAATTCGGTTACACTATAAATTACACAAATCTAAAGACTGCGAATGCAATCAAATACATAGGGATTACAGTTATGAATAACTGAAAATGGAACGATCACACAGGTAATGCTGTGCGAAAAGAATACCACAGACTGCTATTTATTGGCAAAACACTTAGAAAATGAAACAGGTCTACTAAAGAGAAAGTACTCTTCTGGAGTACTGCGGTGAGGTGTGAGATCAGCATCAGGTAAGCTTGATGGAGAACATCGATAAAGTTCAAAGAAGGTTGTAACACGAATGTCTGATATCGATTGTGCCTTTTTATACCACTTCTGTGTTTTGTATGAATACTGTAATGTTTGTGTTATAATGTGCTTTGAACTGACGTATGTGAAAATGATTGTAATTATTTAATTTCTGAATTATTTTTTAAAACCACCATCTTCCATAATACAAAAGTGCTCCTGTTTCACATTTAAAACTGGTTTACTCTTAGGGACTGTGGAATTGTATTAAATGTAAAACCTGGAGGGAAGTCCCACAACAACGGAAAGCTTTAATGGGAGTGGAAAACGTGGTTTGGCTCGAAGTAGCGAAAGGAGTCAGTCTGCGGACAGTAACCAACAACCTAACATTCTGTGTGCTTAATGAGACCATAATTCTAGCAAGACTGAATTAACTGTGACTCGGATGTGGATTTACATACACCAAATAAAGTTTTGCATCACCTCGGTTCCGAAAGTTCCAGAACCTGTACAGAAAATTGGAATAGAGATCAACATAAGCATCATCTCCGCCCTCTTTATTGCTAATGAAAAGCACACATTGTGCATTGTGTGTTGTACTAACATACAGCGAGACCGTCAGAGGTGGTGGTCCAGACTGCTGTACACACCAGTACCTCTAATATCCAGTAGCGCGTCCTCTTGCATTGATGCATGCCTCAATTCGTCGTGGCATATTATCCACAAGTTCATCAAAGCACCGTTGGTCCAGATTGTCCCATTCCTCAACGGCGATTCTGCGTAGATCCCTCAGAGTGGTTGGTGGGTCACGTCGTCCATAAACAGCCCTTATCAGTCTATCCCAGGCATGTTCGATGGGGTTCATGTCTGGAGAACATGCTGGCCACTCTAGCCGAGCGATGTTGTTATCCTCAAGGAAGTCATTCACAAGATGTGCACAATGGGGGTGCGAATTGTCGTCCATGAAGAAGAATGCCTCGCCAATATGCTGCCGATATGGTTGCACTACCGGTCGGAGAATGGCAGTCACGTATCGTACAGCCGTTACGGCGTCTTCCATGACCACCAGCGGCGTACGTCGGCTCCACATAATGCCACCCCAAAACAGCAGAAAACCTCCACACAGCTGCACTCGCTGGACAGTGTGTCTAAGATGTTCAGCCTGACCGTGTTGCCTCCAAACACGTCTCCAACGATTGCCTGGTTGAAGACATACGCGACACTCATCAGAGAAGAGAACGTGATGCCAATCCTGAGCGGTCCATTCGGCATGTTGTTGGGCCCATGTGTACCGCGCTGCATGGTGTCGTGGTTGCAAAGATGGACCTCACCATGGACGAGGTTGCAAAGATGGACCTCACCATGGACGTCGAGAGTGAAGTTGCGCATCATGTAGCCTATTGCGCGCAGTTTGAGTCGTAGCACAACGTCCTGTGCCTGCACGGAAAGCATTATTCAACATGATGGCGTTGCTGTCGGGGTTCCGCCGAGCCATAATCCATAGGTAGCGGTCATCCACTGCAATAGTAGCCATTTGGCAGCCTGAGCGAGGCATATCATCGACAGTTCCTGTCTCACTGTGTCTCCTCCATGTCCGAACAACATCGCTTTGGTTCACTCCGAGACGCCTGGACACTTATGTTGTTGAGAGCCCTTCTTGGTACAAAGTAACAAGGCGGACGCGATCGAACCGCGGTGTTGACCGTCTGGGCATGGTTGAACTACAGACAACACGAGCCGTGTACCTCCTTCCTGGTGGAATGACTGGAACTGATTAGCTGTCGTATCCCCTCTATCTAATAGGCGCTGCGCATGCATTCTTGTTTACATCTTTGGGTGGGTTTAGTGATATCTCTGTACAGTCAAAGGGACTATGTCTGTGATACAATACCCACAGTCAACGTCTATCTTCAGGAGTTCTGGGAACTGGGGTGACGCAAAACTTCTTTGATGTATGTACATTGGCTACAGATCATGGCACTGATTGGTTTGCTCTGAAGGGTGATATTCCAACGCCAAGAAGATATTTACATAGCGTTTTATGTCACGAGTTAAGATCATGTCTGACGAGTATATTCTTTCGCCACAAAAGATTAACACGGCCACAAGCTGCAGCACAAATAAAATTTAGTATTATATTTATTTTCATGGACCATAAATTTGTCAAACCTTCGAATAATAGGTTTTCATTCTTAACTTCGTGTCGAGAACACTAATGTATCCTCACTCATTTACATTGTTAGGTTTCTTTTCATAGTGTTGAAATATTCCATATGTTTTAGACCAAAAAGAATTATGAGATCATTACCAGTCAAAATATCAGTTAACTTTCGTGAAATAATAATTTTTTAAAATGTTTTGTTAACATTTTATGTAAAATGCTCCATGTAAGCATCAAAGTGCTTAGTTAAAGTACTTAGAATGTATAAGTGCGGGAAAAGGCTTAATGGAAGCGAGTATTTACAATATTTATTAAAAGCTTTGCACAGTATTAAAATTCACATAACAGAACAATGATTAAAAAATCTAAGTACAGGTAATACACTTCCTCTCCTCAATATCTGTCCAAAACCGTTTCAGTTTTCCATTCACGTATTCATGGCGTTACTAAAAACGTAACCCGAAGTTCATGTTGCCTCTCCTGTAGTAGCAAACAGTATAGCTAACGTAACTCGTCTGCTTGTTGGAGTTAGCAACAAACAAGAGGAAAAACAAGCAAAATTCACAGCGGTCGTTCAGTCAGCTACCACGAGCTGAAGGTTCGAGTGAGTACAACGTACACTGACAAAGACAAGGTAGCCCTGCTAAATATCGTTTAAAACTGCTAGACTACTTGTGACATACCAACTGTTAACGAATGTGGGCAGATTTTCTAATTAGGTTCCGTCATGAGAAACCATATCTGTAACGTATCAAATTAAGATATTGGTGGACAGTCGGTATTTGGGATATGTACGGCTCTGTAAAGAAAATGTGGTTAGACGTTGTCATAGAGTCGAGCCCAGCACGTTTGCTATCGTGCCCGTAGACTGTGATAGCTGAAGTAACAGTTTCAGATTGTGATCTTCCGGTCAAATAGATAAAGCACTGGCAAGTTCAGCAAAGTTTAAAATAAACACAAATGGCTATTAAATGAGTAATACTAAATGACAATTGAAGGTTATTATCTGCTGATAACAAATTGGTGTAGACAATACCACAAATTTACGTTCAGTAAAGAGATAATTTAATCAGTTAATCATATGAAAGAAAATCTGGAAATGATGATCCTATGCCCGCATCTCGTGGTCGTGCGGTAGCGTTCTCGCTTCCCACGCCCGGGTTCCCGGGTTCGATTCCCGGCGGGGTCAGGGATTTTCTCTGCCTCGTGATGGCTGGGTGTTGTGTGCTGTCCTTAGGTTAGTTAGGTTTAAGTAGTTCTAAGTTCTAGGGGACTTATGACCACAGCAGTTGAGTCCCATAGTGCTCAGAGCCATTTGAACAATTTTTGATGATCCTATAATAATTAAGTTTGAAATATACAAATTGGTAACATTCAATTACAGTTAAGTTTGCATAAATCTGCGTAATCAAAATGGTAGTAGACTCTACAGAAGTCAATAAACCTACACTGGTATGCTAAAATAACAAAGTCATATGCTTTGAACAGTGAGGAACAAACGGAACAAAGGTCTGGCAATTTCAGCAAAGTCCTTTACCAATTGACGGTAATACTTACACAGACTGTCTTCAGTGTCGAAAAATTCTGAAATACTGAGACCAAACGTGGGTCTTTCCTCATAGATTTCTTGCTAACTATATGCCCAAGATAATTTACTTCCATTGCTGCAAAATGATATTTATCGATGCTTAGCGTTAGTCGTACTGTTTCCAGTCTTTTGAATACCTCCTGCAACAGTTGTACACCTTCTTCCATGTCCTTTGAAAACGCCATTATGTCATCCAGGCAGATTAAACAATGTTTACTTTCAATCCCCTAAGTTCACCACCCAATAATCTCTCGAAGGTAGGTGGCGGGTACATTCTTGAGTCTGAAAGGCATTCGACAATATTGGGCATTATCTTCATGGACGGAAAAAGCTGTCTTTGGGCGAGCCTCTGGCGCTACTTCTATTTGACGATATCCGATCTTTAAATCCATTGTGGAGAAGTAGTTACACTGACCAAAGTTGTCGAGAGTCACAGTTATATTTGGTATTGGATGTGCATGAGCGATCGTTCGTGCATTGAGGTATCGGTAGCCACAGCAAAATCTCTATTTTTAGTGCCATCTGGTGACTTTTTTGGGATCAAAATTAGCGGTGTTCCCCTCGGACTATCACTATACTCAATAATATCGTCAGCTAACTGCTGGTCGATAAATTCTTCCATTATCGGTTGCATACACGATATGGGTTCTTACACAATGGAGCATTACTCCCTGTTGGTATTCTACGTTGCGTGAGTGGTGTTGCAGGTAGCCGACCACTCGAATTAAATAATTCAATGAGCTGCAGTAACAAATCTTCAATTGCTTCCCTATTATTTCCGTGTAAATGTTTCACTTCCTCACGTAATGCACATGCATTGACAGTTTACTTGCTGCAGAGATCCCCACTTGAGCTGTTAAGATCATTTTCCTCGAAACAAAACAGAGTGATTTTTCCAACTCTTCGTTAGTTCCCAATGGCTCTACAACACACAACAAATCCTTAAGTAGGTCCATATCTATGCTCGCCCAGATCAATTTCCCTGTACCCTGCAGTACCATATCACCCGAATAGATAGTCAGTGCTTGTGCCAGCAGTTTATTGGGTATCACCTTCATGATCAGTAAACCTTGCGACAGTGTAACACTCGTAGCTACTGTTCTTAGCGGAAACAATGTCCCACAAAGTTCAATCGTACGCTACAAAAGGTAAAATTTTTCGCGATGTTTAGCGAGAAGGTCGAGTCCTAGGATCGGACAGTACACCAACACATGGCAATACTATATGTTCTCGAAAAAACTTATCTTCAAAATTAAAACTGAACAGCGTTGTCTCCATTGACTTCACGTCATTATCACCTACATCGCGTAACGTATACAGTGGCGAGTACACAGCATACAGATCTGCAAACGACTCTCAAAAAGTGGTTCAAATGGCTCTGAGCACAATGGGACTTAACATCTGAGGTCATCAGTCCCCTAGACTTAGAACTACTTAAACTAACCTAAGGACAACTCACACATCCATGCCCGAGGCAGGATTCGAACCTGCGACCGTAGCAGCAGTGTGGTTCCAGACTGAAGTGCCTAGAACCACTCGGCCACATTGGCCGGCAGTCTCCTTCTACCCAAGAGATACAGACTGACTACTGACACATGAGCCTGTGTCAGTAGTGGAACAGAGTACGTTCTACACCACTCTACATTGTTGCCAAATTTATTCAAGATGGCGGATCGAAGATGGCGGCGATAGATATGACAGTGTCACACTGATGTCATGGCAGAAAGTTCAAATTTTGGCAGGAAGATATGTCAAATGGCCTACCTCCACTAGCCTAAGCCCATCCTCTCCTCTCCCCCTCCCCTCCCCCAGAAAATGGTGGGAAGTTCAAATTCCAACAGGACAATTTCAACACACCATGGCTACCTACACTAACCTGAGATGGGAAAATAGATGACTTGGGCTACCTCCAATAACCTAAGTCATCAGAACGCAACCTCTTCCTAGGAACTGACGGGGAAAGGACTCAAACTGTGCTGAATAGGATGGACATAAGTCTTTATTTTCAGTATTTATTTAAACAATTAGAGGCAGTACCTCCATCCAGTGTGTTCACCACAAGATCCGGAGGCCAACCGACCTAGTACACAGTACCGCCACCAGAGGATGCTGTCATCCCTTCAGTGACGTAATCCAAGATGACGGTCTGTGGGGGGAAAAAAGTGGGAAAAGGTCTCAGCCTGTTCTGCGCTGATGAAGAGAGGAAAGACTGTACTTTATTTGTTTTGGAACTGTTTATTTAGGGATTGATTTCATGTAGTTTATTTGTTACACTGACACAAAACACTCACTCTGATGTTCTTGGGGCTCCAATACACAGTTTACAGACCTGAAAACTACTCGTAAACTGTCGAAATAATGCAGTACACTGATGTACAGACATGCAGACAACTGGTAAATTACCGAAATAATGGAGTACACAGCATACAGATCTGCAAACGACTCGTAAATCACCGAAATAATGCAGTACACTCATGTGCAGACACAAAAACAACTCATAAATTCTCAAAAAATAATTCATGTAAAAGGCTCTGCAAACACACTCACAACGCTTAAACAACCGGAAATAATGCACTACACAAAGACTCATTGCATGTAAAACACGCTTTCGAACTATCATCAACCACAACTATCAGAGACTCCAATGCGTGCACACGTCGACGCCGCTGCGAGCCACTGCCGGACGCAAGCCAACAGGTGAAAGTCGCGTCTACAGTTAGAATTCTTCGAGTGTTACACTGACATTACACGTCTATGTAAGTGAGAGCCAAGTCACCCTCTGGGCCACACGCACATGTTTACCATTGCTGGTGCGAAACCTCTCTACCTATGGACACTGGCATCACAGGTCGTGCTATAGAAATCTGTTCCAATGCTTCCCAGAATAGTACAGGCTCCATTGGTCCTAGATATCCTAACGGGACATGTGAGCTGCGTGTAGCCGTGCACACATCTACTAGCCAAGCGTGGCTGACGCATCGTCCTGAAATGCTCACGTAGCAACACACCGTCTCAATCGCATCTAAAAGGTTCTCAATGTTATACTGATGTCACATGGTCATGTAAATAAGAGCCAAGTCAACCTCTCGGAAATTGTATAGTGCTGCAGAAATAGTTAAAGATCGCTTTTGTAAGAGTTTTCGTGATGCCTCAGCTTGTCTGAATCGAAATTCTTGTCCTAACAGGATCTGGTCACGAAAGTAGCCCTGAATAACACCGAATACATTCTTCCTGATGGTCCCAATGAGGCACCCCGTCCATCACGTGCTACCCTTCTTGGAAATCGTCAAGTCCTGCTTTCAACAAACATCTCCGAAACACAAACGTTCTCACCGCTATGTAGTGGCTCCTGTGCCCCAGCACAAAGGATCTCTTGTGAATGAATGGAGCATTATGATTGGCTCTTACTGAATTTACCCGCCAAATTACTGATGCTGCCAGTGTGGAAGTACTGTCCACCTTTTCTTTTCTGCAGACGAGACTTTCGGCGGCAAAAAACTACTGTGTACAGATCGCCATATTGCATTGACAGTTAAACCCTGCAAAAGTGATCTACAGATCGTCAAATACATCCCACGAATTCACCGTGCCTCTGTGCAGCACCGACAGAGGAAACTACCACTGTAAACGCGGAACATGGCCGCAGCTGCGGAACAGCATGTCAGCCAGAGAGACAGGGCAGGCAGCCGTGGACGACTCCACATCCCAGGAGAACGCTACCAATACTCCCAGCGCAAACACTCGTCGTATTGAATCTCCTCCAATTTCCGCAGACACACGTGATCCCAGAGGCAACTGAACGGGAACTGAGTATTAGTTCACTACTCACCCACCCAGGGGGAGCCGCAAGCCAAATCGTCATAAGCCATAAGCTTTCTCAGACTGATTTACAAAGGATGGGCAAGCCCCATCTCAGAACAAAGGCATTAATGTATGGTTGTCTTATACAAGGATCATGCATTACGACGTTAACACAAAACTATCGCACACCTATTGCTAAACAGATTAAGACGTTCTCTGTCGTTGTAGACCTGCTAACCTGTAACACCTGCTATGCATCGTGGATATCTTACATGCTGACTCAATAGAAGTTCGCAGAGTAGGGTGATGAAACTGAATGTATCGGATTACGCTGCGAGCAGTGTGAATTGTGATAAGTGGAGCTAACTGATGGCACTGCATTGAACTTACGTGATATACAACGACAAGCCATAAAATTACATGTATTTCTTGTACTTATTATTGTTTTCATTGCCTAAAAGTATCCTATTTCGTATGATAAGACTGCTTTAATGTACTGAGTACCTTATAATACAATCATCTGATGTGTGAATTATTTTAACCTTTATATTTTATCACTCGTGTGAAATTTACTAATGTGGGCTCTCATGATCTTCCCCGAGCCCCTCAGTTATGACGATCAGATTCACAAGAGTCGCAAATGAGATATTATTTGGAAAAATGCTAAATCTACTCTGGAAGCAATATATGGAGTAGTTGCTGCGTTAGTGAACGTTATTCCCATATTCGTCATCGAAATACAAATGGTGTGTTCCAATGAGTTGATTAAATCATAGCGAAACAGAATAGTATAATCACTTGGTAAGGGTGACATGTGTACACACTTCATCAATTGTCGGTGTATTCGCATCGCACAAAAGCCACAGAGATCGCATTCTTCAGATATTTGTCAACATAACAGAAACATCATATTATCTTAAAATCATCTTTATTCGGCTTTATCCCCTTCGAGATGGAGTACTTTCCTTGTCAGTAGAAGACTCTCACCAACATGACTCCTGGCGTGTAAACCACAGTGGCGGACGCTGTCTAGTGTCTACCAGACGCTGACGTCACATGTTGGCTGCCCCTGAACACGGAGGCTGAGCGATGCTCAAAAAATGGTTCAAATGGCTCTGAGCACTATGGGACTTAACATCTGAGGTCATCAGTCACCTAGGCTTAGAACTACTTAAACCCAACTAAGCTAAGGACATCACACACAGCCATGTCCGAGGCAGGATTCGAACCTGCGACCGTAGCAGTCGCGCGGTTCCGGACTGAAGCGCCTAGAACCGCTCGGCCACACATTGTCGTGGTTGCCACTACTCTTTTATTGCCATCCTAAACATACGTTCCTACAAATCTGTCAGGTTATCATTACCTGGCTAATCCTAATTGACACTTACCTCCCAGCAGAGATAAACTTGGCCGGTCGGTGTGGCCGTGCGGTTCTAGGGGCTTCAGACTGGAACCGCGTGACCGCTACGGTCGCAGGTTCGAATCCTGCCTCGGGCATGGATGTGTGTGATGTCCTTAGGTTAGTTAGGTTTAAGTAGTTCTAAGTTCTAGGGGACTGATGACCACAGATGTTAAGTCCCATAGTGCTCAGAGCCATTTGAACCATTTTAGAGATAACCTTGAGCCCATTGCATCATCCTTCAGACTTGGTGAAAACTGACGATTATTGATTGAAAGTAGTTCCATAAAGACTGAATTATTCAAAAATACTTCCGTACCTAAAGGATTGTATTACCTAATTCCCGTCTCTCCCTCCTCCCCCCCCCCCCTCTCTCTCTTATCTCAGGAATGGATACAGATTTAAGCCCCAGTTATGAATAACTTACTAGCTAAGCAAAATATTACCCTTCATTTCAGTTAAGTGACCTTGAATTTTGGCCACACAGCTATGTTAAAGTCTCCGCCCATTTTTGTTTCACACAGTGTAATGCGCACAGGGACCTTGCACGGGTCCACGGGAAAATTAAACTTACGTACTTCAAGTGTTATAAATGTTGCTGGCGAAGCGTCCACATCATCGTCGACGTCAAACTAGCAACAGTAAGGCTTTCACAATCTGTATAACAAGTTGAAATACGCTAAAATTCAGTCACAGAGGAAGATTTAGAAACTTATAGCAGTACCTGCTCTGCTCCATGGACCTGAAACCTTGGTTTCCATGCCAAGGAATATGAGCAGGATGCGGGCTACGGAAATGATATTTCTCCGTAGTTTTAAAGGGTGCACTAGAGAAGATTGCTTTAGAAATGAAAACATTAGAAATGAATTACAAGCTGATTCAGTGCACAAGAAGACAGATCCAAACAGAAACAGATGGTGGGAGCATGTAGAAACAATCCATAAAAATAGACTTCCAAAACAAATTCTTGACTACAAACCCACAAAAAGAGAAGAGCACGGAAGGGCTGACTGGCTCTTGTTGACCGGAACAGATGAAATCACCTAAACAACCAAGGGAGAAGAAGAAGAAAATAATTATTTATGACAAAAATATAACCGACCGGAACCCTCTTATTGTAGAAATATTTAATTATAAAAAGCAAGCTGGAACAGTTTACGTGAACTAGTAATCCGTGTAAATAAATCACGCACGATACACTGACGTGACAAAGTCATGGGATACCTCTTAATATCGTGTCGGACCTCCTTTTGCAGGCATCGTGCAGCAACTCGACATGACGTAGACTCAGCAAGTGGCTGCAAGTCATCTGCAGAAATACTGACAAGGGGAGGCCGCCAATTATGAAATTCAGATTCGATTCATACTGCGCATAAGAAAAGCTCATGGCCAGAGGTGTAGTGTGGCAAAGCACCAAGATGCACTTCTCAGCCGTTGTCGAGAAAATCGACAGTCAAAAGAAACCGTTGCGGTGAAATACTCTCTACGATTAATAATATTCTACGACGTCGTGGCGCAGCGGTAAGCGCTCGGATTCGTAATCCGTAGGTCGCCGGATCGAATCTCGCGCGTTGCGGTTTTTTCAATTATTAGTTTTTTGTAATTCAAATATATATATATATATAAACTATTAATGAATTGCTTATGCATGTTGGTGAAAGCGGATCGCTCTCCAATTGTACCGCCTCCATTTTTCCGTTTTTTTAACAGGGTGTACCAAAGCTCTCCCGTCCGCACTGACTTTCGACGATGTTGTAAGTTGCGCTAGGGACCGCATCTAGCTTCTTTCGAAGTTAGCAGGCAACTACGCTGTTATGCGGCGTCTCGTTTCGGCCCATTCAACATCTGTCCTTCACGTGTAACGAGCGAGTAACGGAGTTTATATTTCATACCTTCCGCAGCAAATTTGTGTTCGTGGAGTCTCTATTACGTCTTCCGTTAACTATACGTGGTAAACATTACGAAGACAATTAATAACATTTGTGAAATACAACTTTGTTTGCGGAAAACATAATGATGTTCGAAGTCGCCAGTTTTTCCACGACAAACGACTTTCAACAACTTATTATATGCGTAATTGTTGCAACTGATTGCCGGGAATTATATATATATATATATATATATATATATATATATATATATATATATATATATATGAATTACAAAAAACAAATACTAAAAAAAAAAAAAGGTTACATGGCGCGGGATTCGATACGGCGACCTTCGGATTACGAACCCGAGCGCTTACCGCTGCGCCACGACGCCACGACGCCCTAGGAAATTAGAAATCGTAGAGAGTATTTCACCGCAACGGTTTCTTTTAACTGTCGATTTTCTCGACAACGGCTGAGAAGTGCATCTTGGTGCTTTGCCACATTACACCTCTGGCCATGAGCTTTTATTATGCGCAGTATGAATCGAATCTAAATTTCACAATTGGCGGCCTCCCCTTGTGAGCCATGCTACTACCTCTGTAGCCGTCTATAATTGCGAAAGTCTTGCCAGTGCAGGATGTTGTGCACTAACTGACCTCTCGATTATGTCGCATAATTGTTCGATGAGTAGCCAAATCATTCACTCGAATTGTCAGAATGTTCTTCAAGCCAATTGCGAACAATAGCGACCTGGTGACATGCCGCATTTTTATCCATAACATTCTGTCGTAGGATACGAATATGAAGTCCACGAATGGCTGCAAATAATCTCCAAGTAGTCGAACGTAACCAAGCCCAGTCAATGATCGATTTAGCTGGGCCAGAGGACCTAGTCCATTCCAGGAAAAACCAATGCCCACACTGTTAGGGGCCATCACAAACTTGCACAGTGCCTTGCTGACGACCTGGGTCCATGGCTTCGTGGGGTCCACACTCAGACCCTATCATCAGCTCTCACCAACTGAAATTTGGAGTCATCTGACTGGGCCACGGCTTTACAAGTCATCTAGGGTCCAACCAATATGGTCACGAGCACAGGGGAGGCGCTACAGACGACGTCGTGCTATTAGCAAGGACACTCTCGTCAGTCGTCTGGTGCAGCCCATTAACGTCATATTTCTCCGCACTGTCCTAACGGATACGTTCATTGATTTCTGCGACTGTTTCATGCGTTGTTGCTTGTCTGTTAGCACTTACAACTTTAAGCAGTTTTCGCTGCTCTCGGTCGTTAAGTGAAGGCCGTCGACCACTGCGTTGTCCATGGTGAGAGGTAACTCCTAAAATTTGGTATCGTCGGCACACTCTTGGCACTGTGGGTTTCGGAATATTGAATTCCTTAACGATTCCAGAAACGGAATCTCCCATGCATCTAGCATTACGTGTTCAAAGTCTGTTAATTACCGCCGTGCGGCTATAATCACGTCGGAAACCTTTCACACGAATTACCTGAGTACAAATGACAGCTCTGCCAATGCACTGCCCTTTTATACCTTGTATACGCGATACTACCACCATCTGGATACGTACATATCACTGTCCCATTACTTCTATCAAAAAATGGTTCAAAAGGCTCTGAGCACTATGGGACTTAACTTCTGAGGTCATCAGTCCCCTAGAACTTAGAACTACTTAAACCTAACTAACCTAAGGAAATCACACACATCCATGCCCGAGGCAGGATTAGAACCTGCGACCGTAGCGGTCGCGCCGTTCCAGACTGTAGCGCCTAGAACCGCTCGGCCACCCCGGCCGGCTTACTTCCGTCCCCTCAGCATATAGCTATAACCACAAAGCCTATAAGAAAGAGCACAAAACTCACAAGGCGAATCTCTACATTAAATCGTATTAGTAATTTTAAAGTAGACATCGTGGTCACCTGAGCTAATGGATATTTAGTCAGCGTACGAGGAGGGCGAGTAGGGGTATTACAAGATCCCCATTCCAGTAATCCTACTAGCACAACGGGATCAAAGGGGAGCCTCAAGTTCTCGTGCCAAGAACTGGTAAGCTAGTTCGAGCAGGCACAGAGAGGAAACTGTGCTACAAATCAGCTGAAAACCGGCATAAGGAAAAACTCTCTCTCTTCCCACAATGGGTCGATGACAGCGGATGGCAACAGTCAGCAGAATATCTACTCGCCAAACTCCTCCTAGACGAAGATTCAGATTGCAGCTGACATCAGAGATTAGATGCACACTACACGGTTATTATTATTATGTTCCCATTGATTAAGACTCCGCTTCTCTTTGTGTACTTATAATGAATTAATAACTCTTTCTGAAGTTTAAATGAGGCTGATCGTATTAGACTCTGCCGGTTCAGCCACCGGAAATCATAATAACGTGTAGTTATTCATCTCTGATATAAATTATCTCGAATACGTCACTTATTCTGACGCTTTTTTCCTGTTCTAGTGTTTAAAGTACGTTTGCGTCATTTGAGGTAAATGGAATAAGACGTCACAGAAAGAATTTTTAAATTCTTGCTCTCGAAAAAAATATTTGATAATTGTTTAGAGTCAAAATGGTGCAATAAATCGCATGTACTCGTATATCTAGAACATAATACCTCAATAACATGAAATACTAAAAAATTTATTCATTTTATATAAATTTCATTCTTCTTCGTCTCAAAATTTCTGCAGATCAGTTTTCGATGTCGTATAATAAATAAATTTCTTCAGAAAACGTTAACTCTCAGATTCTTCCAAGGACTCTCACTGTATCAGACGCTATTGACTTCCATTACAAATAATTCCTGTTGTCAGCTTTGATTCAATGCAATGGACCACCTTTATCTTTTGACGGACAGGCAAGTTCTAACTTTTCTTTGAATCACATTGCGAAGTTTGTGTACAATGAATAATTATTTCATCCCATTTGTACAATAAAGAGTAACGAATATCTTATCGCTACCATCTCGGAGTCACTGGCTTTCGACGAAGATTCATCTCAAATGAAATAGAGGATACCGCATTGTCACGATTCCCAACTTCCCACGAAACAAAGGAAAAACACATTTTTCCGAATTTATAGAACTATAATTAGAGTCCTGTTGTTTTTATCTCTGGTCTGATGCAGCTGTCCACGCTAGTCTATCTTCTGCGGGTATCCTCCTGCCTGCATGGCTACGTAGGTTTGAGCCTTCTTCATGTAGTCAAACCTTGGTCTCATTCCACAATTTTTAGCCTCCACACGTCCATTTGACGATTTCTTGATACCTCAGAATGTGTTCTTCTTTTAATCAAGATGTGCCGCAAATTTCTTTCCTATCCCATTCGATTGAGTAAGTCTTCATAGGTTAGCTAACGTTGGGCGTTCTTCTGTAGCAGTAACAGCACATTTCAAACTCTTGTATGTTCTGCTTGTCTGTATTATTTCATTTCCGTACAAGAGTACATACTAGAGAAATACTTTCAGAAAAGACTACCTAATATGTAATTTATTTTCGGCGTTAACGTACTTCTCCTTTTACAGAAACTTTTTTCTTGCCCGGCTGAATTTTGTATACTTTGGCCACCGTCCTTTATCTTGCCCACGACGTAGCAAAAATCATTTACTACTTTTAGAGTTTTCCTCAGAATCACCAGATTTATTTCGACTCCATTTCATTACCCTTATTTCACTTTTGTTAAAATTCATTTTATAACCTCTGTCAAAGATACTATCCATTGTGTTCAACTGACCGTCCAAGTCCTTTGACGTGTCTGAGCGAAGTACAACGTAACCGAAAATCTCAAAGTTTTTATTTCTACGCCTTGAACTTTAATTCCTTTTCCAAATAACTCTTTCGTTCCCTTTATGCTTACCCACTGTACAGATTAAATAACATCGCACAAGGGCGACGACCTCGTCTCACAGCCTTCTCAATAACTGCTTCTGTTCTTTAACCCTACAAATGCTGTAAACATAGGTTTGCTTTTCGTCGGTATACCTTCCAATAAGAGTCGTAGGATCGATATTACCTCGCGTGTTCATACATGTCTCCATTCTTCAGTAAATAATTCGTGTTAATATTTCGCAACCATGACTTATTAAACTGAGTGTCCGGTGGAATTTACACCTGTCAGCGCCTGCCTTTTTGGAATTGGAATTAGTTCATTCTTCCTGAAGTGTGAGCTTATTTTGCCTGTCTCATACCAGCTAGAGTTATTTTACCGTTGCTGGCTCCTCCAAGGCTCTCAGCGATTGTGAGGGAATGTCGCCTGTTGCAAGTACCTTCTTTCGACTCAAGGTTTTCAGTGCTCTGTCGAATTCTTCAACCAACGTCACATCTCTCTTCACATCTTCATCTACTTCCTCTGCCCTTTCGGTACCAAATAAAAAATATTCGCATTATTTATTAAACGCTATCGTATTTAGATGCATTGGATAATATTATACGTTTTTATTTAGCTGTAAATCCTCAAACTCTGTGATGCTGCATTTTAATTGATCAAGAAGCTTTAGAAATAAAGGGCTACGTTGGAAAACGATAAGAGCGCTGTGGAGGGCAGCGTGTCATTCACACAGGCTGAACTTAGCTGCTGCCTCCCATTGTTTCCCGCAAACCTCATCGATTCGTAACAAAGTCTCTGCCAGACCACGTATCATTGCAATACTCCTGCGACAACAAATTCTCTCGATAACAAGCGGAAACTGCAACCAACCTGAACAGCTGGCTTACGAACCGAGAAGGTGATGCAAAGGAAAAGGCAGTATAAATGCTCCAGGTCTAAGCAAACAAAGTAATAAGACGGTGACAAACTTCTCACGATACTGCGCAAGACGGTAGTATCAGTCATGCAGATTTAGTGATTAAACAGAACTCTCCGTCTAGGACCGCACGTCACAGGACGAGGCAGCTAATATATTCAAAACGAGTAAATATATCAAGCTGCGGTTAATGACGAATTTCCTGAGCTGCGCAAATAATTTTTAACGTTTATAGCGCCAAATTGTGACACTGGCTTTTTTTAACGGAACTGTATGCGTTCTTCTTTAGCTACTTTAGTGACATAACGTGTGTAGAGTGTGGCCAAATAGTAACACACCACAGTGCCAAAAATAACTGTCCCGCCTTCAGGAGAAGGGGTGTGCCCTGCTGCACCAAATGTAAAAACCGCGTAACTCAGGTACGATACGTTTTGTTTGTTTACCAATGCGCTTTAACGCAGTAAGTCTGTGCTCTGCATTTGTAGCGATCAGACAACTTGGTCTAGAAGCAGTTAAGCATTTCACAATATTTACGACAGTCGAAGATATGGATATGGTTTTCGTTTATGGCAAATGGCGCAAAACTGTTGCGCTTGTGTGCTGACAGGTATCCTAATAACAATCTGTCTCTGCAAAAAATTACTGAAAAAATTGGGAAACTGCTAGTGCGGATAATAAAATATTTCAACGAAAAAGAACAGCAACAGATGGGCAAATGCAAATATTTCTGTAGCAAGATCACATAAAGCACAGCTGAGTGCGCGGCAGCTTTTGAACTTGCGAGTGGGATCAGCCAAAGGGGTGTCGAATGGTTCAAATGGCTCTGAGCACTATGGGACTTAACTTCTGAAGTCATCAGTCCCCTAGAACTTAGAACTACTTAAACCTAACTGACCTAAGGACATCACACACACCCATGTCCGAGGCAGGATTCGAACCTGCGACCGTAGCGGTCGCGCGGTTCCAGACTGTAGCGCCTAGAACCGCTCGGCCACCCCGGCTGGACAAAGGGGTGTCGTTCGAGTACTGCATTCCAGCGCATTTCAGCCTTTTCAAATTTAGGTCCATCAACAATTTAATAGCAGTGGCTTTCAAAATCGGTTACAGTTCATCGAATGATGTCTCCATATTCCGTGAAGTGATGCGGCGTTTCCATGCAAGGTTATGTTTATGGATGAAACCACGGGCAAGTAATCTTCGCAGTGTGCACTATTGATAACTTGAAATTCCATTCTGGCTGAGGAAAATGTGTAAACAATGGCCTTTGTCTGTCAATGAGTGGTACTAGCTTTTGTACAGTAGCATCACTGGTCCCTGTTTTAGTGACGAGGCTGTACACTGATAAGACAAAATGTTGTAACCACCAGCGTAATAGCTTCTTTGTCCGTCTTTGGAACGAAATTCATCACTGATTCTGAGTATCAGGTATCCGACAGTTTGTTGGTAGGTTTGTGGAGGTGTGTGGCATTAGATATTTACGGACAGGACACGTAATTCGCGCTGCTCGTTCACAATCTATTCAGATACCAAAAAAATTCGAATACCAAAATTATACAATACAAATGGTTCAAATGGCTCTGAGCACTATGGGACTTAAAATCTGTGGTCATCAGTCCCCTAGAACTTAGAACTACTTAAACCTAACTAACCTAAGGACATCACACACATCCATGCCCGAGGCAGGATTCGAACCTGCGACCGTAGCAGTCGCGCGGTTCCGGACTGAGCGCATAGAATCGCTAGACCACCGCGGCCGGCTATTACAAGACACCTATCAATATAAGAAATAGTTGGTTCATAAATAAATAAGCCAGTACTGTTGCGCAAGTGCACTCACGTTAAATGACTACAGATTGCCATTATTAAATATGTCTTAAACAATTATTTATACTTTCTTGACAGAAGCATCTTTTGGTTCTCCTTTCATTGTGGTGTCAGGTAACACATGTGATTTACCACCTTTAAATTAGCACCGGTTTTTATAGAACTTGGAATCAACATTTAAGTAAAGTTACTGGCAAAACAATAAACTGTTCATTAACTAACTGCAACAGCGTGACAGTATGAGGTATTGATGCTGTGTTCATTTACTGTGTAATTGTGGCGGATATGATGTTCCAAGAAACGTTTGAAAATAAAATAGATATGAAAGACATAATGAACCAATAAATAAAATAGATACAGATATGTAGCTTCCAGAGATGAAGGCTACAGTGCGATGCTATCGTCTGAGATATCGTTTGTTGAAACAGCATGAGCCATTAAACGTTGCTAATTCAGAGGTTCAATACGAAAATGTTTTCTCACTGTGGAACATTAACTTCTGTAGTTCTAAAGGTATTCAGACTATTGTTGTCAGTGGATGCTGCTCATTTTTCAGGGACCGCCGATGTATTCAGATTTGCATCAACATTTCATTGTACATAATTTGTTGTAGTGAAATGATTATTAAATCGACACCCTAGCTGCAAACAGACATTGATATACATCATTGGGGACATGTTGAAAATGTGTGACCCAACGGGCACTCGAACCCGGGATCTCCTGCTTACATGGCAGACGCTCTATCCATCTGAGCCACCGAGTGCACACAGGACAGTGCGACTGCGGGGACTTATCCCTTGCAGGATAGAGCGTCTGCCATATAAGAAGGACATCCCAGGTTCGAGTCCCGATTGGGGCACACATTTTCAACATGTCCCCAATGATGTATACCAACGACTGTTTGCAGCTAGGGCGTCGATTTAATTATCATTTCATTCTAGAGAAGCTGCACAGTCATCAATGGTATCTGTTCTTTCGAGAACAGATACTACCTTCATATATAATTTGTTATAGACTCTCAAACAGCTGTGAGAAGACGTCTTAACAGTTCGTCCCAAGCCCGTCATTGTGGGAGCATAGTCGACCCTCTAGGCGAGCGACGCATCGTCCAAATTCCTCATACCGGGGTTTTCTCCACATCGAGTCCTTTGCTGACGCCCTGGCACATGGCTTCCGTGAAGCGGCTGCACAGCCGCGAACTGCTGTCGGCGCTGGGGCGGTACAGCTTCACAAACAGATTCACTTCACCTTGTACTAGTTCTAGGCAGCCTATTATCTCACCTACACACGCGTAACGCTACAATATTAGTCTTCTGTTGTTGCCCGGTTGGGCACTGAGAATATTTTAGTTCTTATTTACGGCCTTGTGTGTGAAATATTCTTCCTGTACAGTGAGCATTCCTTTTCTTTTGTTGTTGTGGCGTAAGATTGTCATGTCTGTTTTTATGACCTAAAGAGCAACAACAGAAGACCAGTATTCAAACTAATTCACAGTGTACCATAAAATATACTTTAATCTTTTTTAAATTTAAAAGTAAATCATTCATAAAAACAAGTCAATAAAATTTTAAAACACACACACACAAAATGCCCCACCACCCGCTTTCCTCCACCCCCAGCCCGATCCCTGACTCCACTCTCCCAGGGTCTCTCAGTCACTTATCATGATCCCTTAGTCATTTATAATGCATGTTATGAAGAGCAGTGCAAGCATGTGCAGTTTTCTACAATACCCATGGGTCATGTGTAAAGAAATATTTACCAGAACAAATGGCTGAATGAACAAGGCAGAAAAATAAATGTAAGTAAAAAAACACAAACATAATTGTAAATAGGAAGAGCTAAATCCAAACCAGCTGTAAAAGAATCACAAGTCCCACACCAAAAAATGTATAATTAAATGACTGTATATGTGTTACAGGCCTCTGAAGATGCCTAATATGAACAGGCGAAATATGTTCAGTACTCAAGAATAAATTTCGGACATGTCCGAAAGAACAGATACCATCTTCATATATATCTATAGTTAAGGCTCACCAGCGATTTGACCATCTTCTTCTGTGTGGATGCACAAACAGTGCCCGAACTCTTACGCGAATCGGCAAAAAGCCGCGAGTAGTGATTATAATGGGCATGGGCACTATACAGGGTGTTACAAAAAGATACGGCCAAACTTTCAGGAAACATTCCTCACACACAAATAAAGAAAAGATGTTATGTGGACATGTGTCCGGAAACGCTTGCTTTCCATGTTAGAGCTCATTTTATTACTTCTCTTCAAATCACATTAATCATGGAATGGAAACACACAGCAAGAGAACGTACCAGCGTGACTTCAAACACTTTGTTACAGGAAATGTTCAAAATGTCCTGCATTAGCGAGGATACATGCATCCACCCTCCGTCGCATGGAATCCCTGATGCGCTGATGCAACCCTGGAGAATGGCGTATTGTATCACAGCCGTCCACAATACGAGCACGGAGAGTCTCTACATTTGGTACCGGGGTTGCGTAGACAAGAGCTTTCAAATGCCCCCATAAATGAAAGTCAAGAGGGTTGAGGTCAGGAGAGCGTGGAGGCCATGGAATTGGTCCACCTCTACCAATCCATCGGTCACCGAATCTGTTGTTGAGAAGCGTACGAACACTTCGACTGAAATGTGCAGGAGCTCCATCGTGCATGAACCACATGTTGTGTCGTACTTGTAAAGGCACATGTTCTAGCAGCACAGGTAGAATATCCCGTATGAAATCATGATAACGTGCTCCATTCAGCGTAGGTGGAAGAACATGGGGCCCAATCAAGACATCACCAACAATGCCCGCCCAAACGTTAACAGAAAATCTGTGTTGATGACGTGATTGCACAATTGCGTGCGGATTCTCGTCAGCCCACACATGTTGATTGTGAAAATTTACAATTTGATCACGTTGGAATGAATCCTCATCCGTAAAGAGAACATTTGCACCGAAATGAGGATTGACACATTGTTGGATTAACCATTTGCAGAAGTGTACCCGTGGAGGCCAATCAGCTGCTGATAGTGCCTGCACACGCTGTACATGGTACGGAAACGACTGGTTCTCCCGTAGCACTCTCCATACAGTGACGTGGTCAACGTTACCTTGTACAGCAGCAACTTCTCTGACGCTGACATTAGGGTTATTGTCAACTGCACGAAGAATTGCCTCGTCCATTGCAGGTGTCCTCGTCGTTCTAGGTCTTCCCCAGTCGCGAGTCATAGGCTGGAATGTTCCGTGCTCCCTAAGACGCCGATCAATTGCTTCGAACGTCTTCCTGTCGCGAAACCTTCGTTCTGGAAATCTGTCTCGATACAAACGTACCGCGCCACGGCTATTGCCCCGTGCTAATCCATACATCAAATGGGCATCTGCCAACTCCGCATTTGTAAACATTGCACTGACTGTATAACCACGTTCGTGATGAACACTAACCTGTTGATGCTACGTACTGATGTGCTTGATGCTAGTACTGTAGAGCAATGAGTCGCATGTTAACACAAACACCGAAGTCCTCATTACCTTCCGTCAATTGGGCCAGCTGGCGGTGAATCGAGGAAGTACAGTACATACTGACGAAACTAAAATGAGCTCTAACATGGAAATTAAGCGTTTCCGGACACATGTCCACATAACATCTTTTCTTTATTTGTGTGTGAGAAATGTTTCCTGAAAGTTTGGCCGTACCTTTTTGTAACACCCTGTATACGAGGGCAGTTCAATAAGTAATGCAACACATTTTTTTTCTCGGCCAATTTTGGTTGAAAAAACCGGAAATTTCTTGTGGAATATTTTCAAACATTCCCGCTTCGTCTCGTATAGTTTCATTGACTTCTGACACGTGGCAGCGCTGTACGGAGCTGTTAAAATGGCGTCTGTAACGGATGTGCGTTGCAAACAACGGGCAGTGATCGAGTTTCTTTTGGCAGAAAACCAGGGCATCTCAGATATTCATAGGCGCTTGCAGAATGTCTACGGTGATCTGGCAGTGGACAAAAGCACGGTGAGTCGTTGGGCAAAGCGTGTGTCATCATCGCCGCAAGGTCAAGCAAGACTGTCTGATCTCCCGCGTGCGGGCCGGCCGTGTACAGCTGTGACTCCTGCAATGGCGGAGCGTGCGAACACACTCGTTCGAGATGATCGACGGATCACCATCAAACAACTCAGTGCTCAACTTGACATCTCTGTTGGTAGTGCTGTCACAATTGTTCACCAGTTGGGATATTCAAAGGTTTGTTCCCGCTGGGTCCCTCGTTGTCTAACCGAACACCATAAAGAGCAAAGGAGAACCATCTGTGCGGAATTGCTTGCTCGTCATGTGGCTGAGGGTGACAATGTCTTGTTACATTCGATGAAACATGGGTTCATCACTTCGAACCTGAAACAAAACGGCAATCAATGGAGTGGCGCCACACCCACCCCCCTACCAAGAAAAAGTTTAAAGCCATACCCTCAGCTGGTAAAGTCATGGTTACAGTCTTCTGGGACGCTGAAGGGGTTATTCTGTTCGATGTCCTTCCCCATGGTCAAACGATCAACTCTGAAGTGTATTGTGCTACTCTTCAGAAATTGAAGAAACGACTTTAGCGTGTTCGTAGGCACAAAAATTTGAACGAACTTCTCCTTCTTCATGACAACGCAAGACCTCACACAAGTCTTCGCACCCGAGAGGAGCTCACAAAACTTCAGTGGACTGTTCTTCCTCATGCACCCTACAGCCACGATCTCGCACCGTCGGATTTCCATATGTTTGGCCCAATGAAGGACGCAATCCGTGGGAGGCACTACGCGGATGATGAAGAAGTTATTGATGCAGTACGACGTTGGCTCCGACATCGACCAGTGGAATGGTACCGTGCAGGCATACAGGCCCTCATTTTAAGGTGGCGTAAGGCCGTAGCATTGAATGGAGATTACGTTGAAAAATAGTGTTGTGTAGCTTAAAGATTGGGGAATAACCTGGTGTATTTCAATGCTGAATAAAACAACCCCTGTTTCAGAAAAAAAAATGTGTTGCATTACTTATTGAACTGCCCTCGTATATATTGCGGGACAATAAGTTGGGAATGTGGGTCTCACGGGAGGCGTGCCAGAGCTAGGTCCCTGTGCAAGCACCTGCTAAGTGATATCCTCTGTCGAAACCTATCGCATGCTCTAAAACTCCCGAGAACCCGAGATTAATAAACTACGGCGGTAGCGTCGTTAGTAAATACGAGTAGAGACAGGAGCACAGAGCACTGCATGTAGTCGCATTGTTAGAATGCAGCTTGTAAGATGTAACAGAACGTAAGATCGTGTATGTCAGTAATTTTCGTGTATGTCAGTAATTTCTTTACGTGTAATGTTTTATGTAAATATAGCCTTTGACTGCGAGTTTAACGACTAAGAGACAGTTATCTTTGGACATGCGGAAAGGAGGTCGATCTTTGGGAGAGGTGGTAAAAGGACTTTGGAGAGAAAGCGTGGGCTAGAGGAGGTGGGAATACAGATGTGGGGTAAAACAATGTCTTATTGCATATTATTGTAGAAGTGTTAAATGTGAATAAATGAATTAAATAGTGATTTGCAAAACTAATGTAACGTTTCCTCTCTAAAAATCAAAATACCACATCGCCCTACAAACCAGTTAGTCTCATCCAAACACAAAGAAAACCGCGGGAACATCGCAGTGGAATCACCTCTAGACTTCACGAAGACAACAACGCAGCCATCGATATGAGTTAAGTACCAAACTGTTCGTACTTGTTAACGACCTCGGACTATAAATTTGAATCTCCTGTAGTACCTGAAGTCACCATGTGGACAAAGGAGTAGGACAACTTATATACAGTGGAAATCATAGGAAGAGGTCTGTTAAAAAGAGTTGTGAAGCAAAATAGGACGTCATACAGTTCTTAGGTATGAAATAATGTAGGAGGCTGTGTCGAGGTATCCTGCCTGTATTGAGCAACAGGAGACTGACAAACATCTGCATGCTTTCCTAACTGTATGACGTGGCAGCAGCTGCACCAGACCTATCTGACACAGCGGCGCTCTGCGGCATTCTGGCACTAGGGTCTGTCAGCAGCCTGATGACTGCTGTGGAGCGACACACAGCGTACAGCGCAGCCTGCCACAAATGGTTCAAGTGGCTCTGATCACTATGGGACCTAACATTTGAGGTCATCAGTCCCCTAGAACTTACGAGGTGCATTCAAGTTCTAAGGCCTCCGATTTTTTTTCTCCGGACTGGAAAGAGATTGAAACACGTGCATTGTTTTAAAATGAGGCCGCGTTCATTGTCAATACGTCCCAGAGATGGCAGCACCGTACGGCAGATGGAATTTTACCGCCAGCGGCGAGAATGAGAACTGTTTTAAATACTTAAAATGGCGACGTTTTCCTTACTTGAACAGCGTGCAATCATTCGTTTTCTGAATTTGCGTGGTGTGAAACCAATTGAAATTCTTCGACAGTTGAAGGAGACATGTGGTGATGGAGTTATGGATGTGTCGAAAGTGCATTTGTGGGTGCGACAGTTTAATGAAGGCAGAACATCGTGTGACAACAAACCGAAACAACCTCAGGCTCGCACAAGCTGGTCTGACGACATGATCAAGAAAGTGGAGAGAATTGTTTTAGGGGATCGCCGAATTACTGTTGAACAGATCACCTCCAGAGTTGTCATTTCTGTGGGTTCTGTGCACACAATCCTGCATGACGACCTCAAAATGCGAAAAGTGTCATCCAGGTGGGTGCCACGAATGCTGACAGACGACCACATGGCTGCCAGTGTGGCATGTTGCCAAGCAATGTTGACGCGCAACGACAGCATGAATGGGACTTTCTTTTCGTCGGTTGTGACAATGGATAAGACGTGGATGCCATTTTTCAATCCAGAAACAAAGCGCCAGGCAGTTCAATGGAAGCACACAGATTCACCGCCAACAAAAAAAATTCGGGTAACCGCCAGTGCTGAAAAAATGATGGTGTCCATGTTCTGGGACAGCGAGGGCGTAATCCTTACCCATTGCGTTCCAAACGGCACTACGGTAGCAGGTGCATCCTACGAAAATGTTTTGAAGAACAAATTCCTTCCTGCACTGCTACAAAAACATCCGGGAAGGGCTGCGCGTGTGCTGTTTCACCAAGACAACGCACCCGCACGTCGAGCTAACGTTACGCAACAATTTCTTCGTGATAACAACTTTGAAGTGATTCCTCACGCTCCCTACTCACCTGACCTGGCTCCTAGTGACTTTTGGCTTTTTCCAACAATGAAAGACTCTCTCCGTGGCCGCACATTCACCAGCTGTGCTGCTATTGCCTCAGCGATTTTCCAGTGGTCAAAACAGACTCCTAAAGAAGCCTTCGCCGCCGCCATGGAATCATGACGTCAGCGTTGTGAAAAATGTGTACGTCTGCAGGGCGATTACGTCGAGAAGTAACGGCAGTTTCATCGATTTCGGGTGAGTAGTTAATTAGAAAAAAAAAATCGGAGGCCTTAGAACTTGAATGTACCTCGTAGAACTACTTAAACCTAACTAACATAAGGACATCCATGCCTGAGGCAGTATTCGAACCTGCGACCGTAGCGGTCGCGCGGTTCCAGACTGAAGCGCCTAGAACCGCTCGACCACTGCGGCCGGCCAGCCTGGCACACCCATCCACTGACGGCAGTACAGCTTCGGCAGCGGCCAGCGCTCAGCTAAGGGGCCCTTGCTGTGTGGTGTTTTGTCTCAATAAAGACGCAACCGAATGCCTCTCCTGCTCCTACCAACACGAGACTGACAACCATACAGGCTGAAACAGAGGGCTATTTAGTCTCAAAGTTAGGACGAGTGCTCTATAGTTTTGACAGCCAACAGACTTTCCACCATTTCAAATTTACTGGAACTGGGTTTTTTCACTATTCTGAAGCTATGGTAACTGGTATGGAGGTGGAATTGCTTGAACTGGAATGCCAGATGGAGTAGGGGATTGTTTAAGAATCGCACAAGTGGACTTGGGGGAAATTTGGGCTCCCCATTTTTGAATTGAAATGGTATGATGTTGCATGACAGATGAGTTTGCTGTTTTGAACTCAGGGCAACAATTGTTAAAACGGTGACGTCAGAGGAGAGTCTACATCTACATCTACATCCATACTCCGCAAGCCACCTGACGGTGTGTGGCGGAGGGTACCTTGAGTACCTCTATCGGTTCCCATAGTGCTCAGAGCCATTTCTGTATTTAGAGCCTTGAGAAGATGCCCATTCGCTCAGCATTCTGACGCAACCATCCGCTAAAAAGTAATATCGGCCACTGAAAGTGACGTAAGTTTCGAAACCGGTTTTGCCAATAAACAATATGTGTGACCATTGAGTGGTGATCTCTGCAGCCTTATTTTAAGTGTTCATCCAATGTCACATCGCTTCTCACAATTAACCCTAAATACATAATTAGGTGCTATCGAGTTATTTAGCTTTCTATTGGCATTATCTTGCATTCACATTTAAAGAGAGCTGCCAGTGACTACATCTGCTGGAACGTACGTCCAATACTCTCTGCATTTTCCTATAGTCGATACTTTGTCGTAGACAACAGCATCGTCAACGAAAGATCTGATGGAGCTGTTGATTCTATCTGATAAATTTTTACGTATATTTAGAACGTTGGAGATCTATTATGTTTCCATGGGGCACACCAGATCTCAGTTTGGCTTTTGTGGAGCATCAAATATCCAGTATAAAGTATTGAACGAAACCAACATACATGTATCAACAGAAATGGGCCTCAACCATAATATCTTGGCTAGTTATCGACCATGTGGCGCGCCTTTCGGAAATCTAGGAAGACGGAGTTTACCTGTTCACCTGCGAGTAAAGTTTGCAATACATCGTGTAGGAATAAACCGTATTTTCCTTCTCTAGCAAACAAATTTAGAAACGTATAGATTTCCTTCTGTGTTTTCACCTAGATTCAAAATACGTAACTTTTCTTGACTGGGATGTTCCTGAGTAATGTCAGATCTGCATAATATTTGCAGAAATATGGCATCTCGTTGTCATCCAATGAAGAATGCGAAATAAGGCGCTCTCGTACCGTTTACAATATGTTAGTTTCTTGTTTTTGAAATTGTAATAAAATTGAGTTAGACACATGAATTATACTTTGTACGTAGCTGTAAAGGCCTACGTATATTTTTCTTAATTTGTCAGTATTGCTCGTCATTCTGGGACCTTCGCCAGGTATAATTAATTATGGGACAGAGAAAAGCCAAAGAAGAGCAGCGTGTTTCTTCACGGCTCCATTTATAATTGGAAATGTTCATCAAACGTCAGTGGTAGATGTTGCAAAAGGGGCGCTGTGCATCGTGGGTAAGTTTATCCTTCAAATTCCGAGAGCGTGCTTTCCAAGAAGGCTCCAAAACATATTACATCCTCCCATGTACGTCTCACGCAATGACCACAACAGAAAAATCGGAGAAATTAAATCTCATACCTAGGCCAACCGTCAAGCGTTCCTCTCACGCACCATTCGCGTATGGAACAGGGAGGGTGCATGCGGAGTAACGGTGTAATTGTAGACTTAGAACACTATCTCCTCCTACCGTGCTTTCAATTTTTTATGCAATTTTCGTCACACCTTCCGATATTTTTCCACGAGGATATTCAACATCACTCTTTACTAATTTTTTCTTTAATGTTCTGGGATTTAGCACTTTTATAATGTCCACCTCATTTGTTATTGAACATTAAATAATTTTTATCCAGTATTTTACTTCTTCAGATACTAAAACTTCCTGGCAGATTAAAACTGTGTGCCAGACCGAGACACGAACTCAGGACCTTTGCCATTCGCGGGCAAGTGCTCTACCAGCAGAGCTACCCAAGTACGACTCACGCCCCTTCCTCACAGCTTTAATTCCGCCAGTACCTCGTCTCCTACCTTCCAAACTTTATAGAAGCTCTCCTGCGAACCTTGCAGAACTAGCACTCGTAAAAGAAAGGATATTGCGGAGACATGGCTTAGCCACAGCCTGGGGGTTGTTTCTAGAATGAAATTTTCACTCTACAGCGGAGTGTGCGCTGATATGAAACTTCCTGGTAGATTAAAACTGTGTGCCGGACCGAGACTCGAACTCGGGACCTTTGCCTTTCACGGGCAAGTGTTCTACAAAATCAATGTAATTTGTATATTTAAATTTTTCTGTAATCATAAAGCCCCTCTCCCCCCCCCCCCTCTTGGTAGTACACTTTATTGATACTGACATTCCTAAAAGTACGATTGGTTCAAATGTCTCTGAGCACTATTGGACTTAACTTCTAAGGTCATCAGTCCCCTAGAACGTAGAACTACTTAAACCTAACTATCCTAAGGACATCACACACATCCATGCCCGAGGCAGGATTCGAACCTGCGACCGTAGCGGTCGCATGGTTCCAGACTGTAGCGCCTAGAACCGCTCGGCCACCCTGGCAGGCTAAAAAGTACGCTAAAAGATATTTTCAGGTTCCAGACCCTAGTAACACACCAGTGCCTCTTTAAGAAGAATATTGTTAAAATAAGCCAACAGCGATTCAGGAACTTATTTTTAAAAATTTTTTTATTGTGGGTATAAAGTAACCCCCCCCCCCCCTTCCCTTCTCTTAGGAGAACACGTTATTGAAAATGCAAGATCTAATGGGAGGGCCAAGATTTCGCCGCACAGTTGTTGATAAATTCTGATTTGAAGACGGTACCGGTGCCCGCGGCGGTGCACAAGTACGGAACTGTGCCTTGGCTGACGTCTCCCTGACCCCAATTTCGGCCGACAGTTGGCCAAGTCGCCGCGGACAACAAGAGAAAGTGCTCTTTCCGCGCCACCTCGATGATTCACTGCGCTACAACCAAGCACCGTGTGTGAGAGCCAGCTGTCGCACTGCTGATTGTTTTGGACTGTTCCAGACGAACGTGTATCCTGTTCTCATCCAGCCATACTGATATAAATTTTCCATTCTCTTTGTATCAGTCTACATCTACATCCATACTCCGCAAGCCACCTGACGGTGTGTGGCGGAGGGTACCTTGAGTACCTCTATCGGTTCTCCCTTCTATTCCAGTCTCGTATTGTTCGTGGAAAGAAGGATTGTCGGTATGTCTCTGTGTGGGCTATAATCTCTCTGATTTTTTCCTCATGGTCTCTTCGCGAGATATACGTAGGAGGGAGCAATATACTGCTTGACTCCTCGGTGAAGGTATGTTCTCGAAACTTCAACAAAAGCCCGTACCGAGCTACTGAGCGTCTCTCCTGCAGAGTCTTCCACTGGAGTTTATCTATCGTCTCCGTAACGCTTTCGCGATTACTAAATGATCCTGAAACGAAGCGCGCTGCTCTCCGTTGGATCTTCTCTATCTCTTCTATCAACCCTATCTGGTACGGATCCCACACTGCTGAGCAGTATTCAAGCAGTGGGCGAACAAGCGTACTGTAACCTACTTCCTTTGTTTTCGGATTGCAATTACTTAGGATTCTTCCAATGAATCTCAGTCTGGCATCTGCTTTACCGACGATCAACTTTATATGAGCATTCCATTTTAAATCACTCCTAATGCTTACTCCCAGATAATTTATGGAATTAACTGCTTTCAGTTGCTGACCTGCTATATTGTAGCTAAATGATAAGGGATCTTTCTTTCTATGTATTCGCAGCACATTACACTTGTCTACATTGAGATTCAATTCCCATTCCCTGCACCATGCGTTAATTCGTTGCAGATCCTCCTGCATTTCAGTACAATTTTCCATTGTTACAACCTCACGACATACCACAGCATCATCCGCAAAAAGCCTCAATGAACTTCCGATGTCATCCACAAGGTCATTTATGTATATAGTGAATAGCAACGGTCCGACGACACTCCCCTGCGGCACACCTGAAATCACTCTTACTTCGGAAGACTTCTCTCCATTAAGAATGACATGCTGCGCTCTGTTATCTAGAAACTCTTCAATCCAATCACACAATTGGTCTGATAATCCGTATGCTCTTACTTTGTTCATTAAACGACTGTGAGGAACTGTATCGAACGCCTTGCTGAAGTCAAGAAACACGGCATCTACCTGGGAACCCGTGTCTATGGCCCTCTGAGACTGGTGGAGGAATAGCGCGAGCTGTGTTTCACACGATCGTCTTTTTCGAAACCCATGCTGATTCCTACAGAGTAGATTTCTAGTCTCCAGAAAAGTCATTATACTCGAACATAATACGTGTTCCAAAATTCTACAACTGATCGACGTTAGAGATATAGGTCTATAGTTCTGCACATCTGTTCGACGTCCCTTCTTGAAAACGGTGATGACCTGTGCCCTTTTCCAATCCTTTGGAACGCTACGCTCTTCTAGAGACCTACGGTACACCGCTGCAAGAAGGGGGCTGTGTAAAATCGAACTGGTATCCCATCAGGTCCAGCGGCCTTTCCTGTTTTGAGCGATTTTAATTGTTTCTCTATCCCTCTGTCGTCTATTTCGATATCTGCCATTTTGTCATCTGTGCGACAATCTAGAGAAGGAACTACAGTGCAGTCTTCCTCTGTGAAACAGCTTTGGAAAAAGACATTTAGTATTTCGGCCTTTAGTCTGTCATCCTCGTCGAGCCGAATGTAAGGACGAAATCGACAGATCTAAAAGTAATTTCGTGTGTACCCCGAGAGAGTGTTACAGGGCCGTTATTGTTTACAGTACATATGGTGTACATTAATAATCTCGAAAAACTGCAGGGACGGATTCCTGACAGGAAATGGAGGGAAGGAAAGTCCTACGAGCATGTGTTCAGAAATGCATCGTTGCCAGACTCGATGGCGGTGACCCTCTGACCACGTGCCGTGTCTTCCTTTTGTGTTGCTGGCTGTGTGACTGACGAGGCGTACTGTAAGCAGCAGAATGGTCCGGTATTCGTGTCGGAAACAAGCCGAGATGGTGTTCATGTATGGTCAAGAAGATGGAAACGGTCGAGAGGCAGCACGGCTAAAACGAAGCAAGAACCTTCAGAGACATCAACCGCATCACACAGCACGTAATACTATTGTAAATTTAATCCTGCCATTAATCTGTATATTTAAAAAAATTTTTTGTTCCATAATATTTTTGAAAAATTAAGAAAATACTATGACCAGCGTAAGCTTTTATTATGTGTAATTTATCTATTTAAAATAACCTCTTTGACGTACGTGGAATAAATGTATTAAAACATATTTTGTAAATATTTATGTAATATTTCAAGTACAACTGTAATTAATTATGTCAATTTTGTATGTATATGCTGTCATGCAATTGTAGATGATTCATACTTAGGTTTCTTGTAAGCAGAAGTGTAAATTGAGGCCGGCCGCGGTGGCCGTGCGGTTCTGGCGCTGCAGTCCGGAACCGCGGGACTGCTACGGTCGCAGGTTCGAATCCTGCCTCGGGCATGGGTGTGTGTGATGTCCTTAGGTTAGTTAGGTTTAAGTAGTTCTAAGTTCTAGGGGACTTATGACCTAAGATGTTGAGTCCCATAGTGCTCAGAGCCATTTGAACCATTTTTTGTAAATTGAAAAGGTGTAGGGATCATAGGTAGAACAGAACTCCGTTCTGTGGTGGAATGGAAAAGGTGGTGGGGCGCGCGAGTGAGATTTGGCGCGCAAGTGGCTCATATATAGTCGGTAGCTGCCCTGCAATTGGTGAACACGCATTACGTTGGTCAAGCACTAGAGGCCCCGAATTTACCCGCAAGACTGGTTTTTGGCCTCGGGCGTGTTCTAATGATTGGCACAGTACTGCAATAAATTAATAGCTCAGAAATTTGTAATTCTATCGTCGCCACCAAGAGGAAGACAGAGCTATGTACATCAAGAGCCGTACCTGCGCAATGTTACTACGCAGCACCGCCTCACGCCATCAGTAACAGGCAAAATACTTTATTCAGAAGTGTATCACAGTATGAACCATCCATCTTCAATCAGTGGAATATAAGTGTTAAATGTACCTTTGTGTTTAACCGTGATTTTCCTATGTCATTTACCTCAGTAGGGTCCTTACCTAAACGAATTTATTCCGAGTATTCCGATGTTTATTGAAGCTCGAATAATAGTAATTACTGGCAAGAGTACTGTTTTGGTAGTAAATTCTGAAAGTCATTATTAAACACTAAAGTTTGCACGTATCAGTTTAAGGGCCACCGCTTTGCGTGTCCATGAGGATAAGTTTCCAATAGTATTTCTGAAAGTAAAGTAACATAACTGTTTAACTGCAACAATCTTAACAGTAATTGTTCGTGTTGCTCCTCCATGTCAAAGAAAGCCAGACAAATATTGGTGTTAGTAAAACGTTAAAAAATAACAGCCCTAAAGAAATGAAATTTAGTCGTGTTAAATAATAGTTTTGGTCATATGAATGATAGCTATAAGTTTAATATTTTTTTTATCCTTGTTGAAACATATGTGAGTCTTCTTTAAATAATTACTGAAGTATAGTGATAAATTCCATAAGAAAAAGAAAGTGGGATTAATAGTACTTACTGTCAAGTGACCGTAGTAAGTGAAAGTAGTTATTTATTCAGTGTCGAAAATTGACTTCATCTTTTTGTGTAGACACTGTGCCCGATTTGGGCTGGCGGCCGTTTTATTAAGCGAAACAGTTTAGTGTTATAACAGGCTTTGTCTGATGAAATATTTCCGAAAGTAATTATTCTCACTGCTTTTCCCCCCAAACTGTATGATTCGGAGAAAAATAGTTCGATACTTTACCATTGGGTAGGACACGGTTAAAATCTCTCTCCGAGAGACGATGGTTTGGAGTGTTAGTGTTGCGTGATTTTGTGGTGGTGTTCCTGCCGCTGCTTACTGCACAGTTCTGACATTCCGAATCGTGAATCTTCCGTCTTTACAGTGGTAGAACTTACACGTTCTGGTACCGTATTGACGAGAACGCGGCAGTACCGTTGCAAACATTCCACGCCCATTTTGGGCGTTTGTGTGATCGTAGGTCCTTTCAGGCAGACGAACGTGCAGACAGATGGCGGACAGATTAGGGGGACCGGATTCTACAGGATATTGAGACAAACCCCAGTACAAGCTTCAGGGAAGTGACCTGCCAACATGGTGTCTACTGATAAGATTACTGTTTAAGAGTTGACCGATATGCAGCTCGTGTATGGGTCCACTGAATGCAATAAATACCGGCACAACGGCGCTATGCTGGGCTGTCCCCGCAACGACAACAACCACATCACACTGATTTTGCGTCTGAGGATTCTTGCATTACTTTGTTTTGTGAGCTGTACGTTTCTGATATTGCTTATTACAGGTTTATTCACTGTTGTGAAGGTATTTTCAAAGAAACTAGGGTGATTGTGGTAACAAACCGAATAACTCATGATTATATTATTACTGTGTAACGCCGTTGGGAACCTTGAGTACCTAGTACCAATATTATGGAAATGGAAGAGGATGTAGACGAAGATGAAATGGGAGATATGATACTGCGTGAAGAGTTTGACAGAGCACTGAAAGACCTGACTCGAAACATGGCCCCGGGAGTAGACAACATTCCATTAGAACTACTAACAGCCTTGGGAGAGCCAGTCCTGACAAAACTCTACCATATGGTGAGCAAGATATATGAGACTGGCGAAATACCCTCAGACTTCAAGAAGAATATAATAATTCTAATCCCAAAGAAAGCAGGTGTTGACAGATGCGAAAATTACCAAACTATCAGTTTAATAAGTCGAACAACCTGTGACAGCTTGGCGGTGGAGTTGTAGTCGACTGGTCCAGGGATAACGTCGGCGACTCCGCGACGCTGCTGTTGTCTAGAGGAAGGCTGCTACGCCGGAAGCCTGCAGAGAAATGCGGGAAGGCTTGTGGATGATTGATGATCGGTACAGGGACACACATTCGACCCTGAACCAAAATAAATGAACAGTATTGCTCATAAAAAGCGAACAGACCCATTAGTGTTAGATTAAGCTGTTGATAGTAAGCCATTGGAAACAGTATCTAGAAGTAACCATTTGGAGCGACCGGAAATGGAATGACACGTCAAACTAGATGGAGGAAAAGTTGTTGTCAGGCCAGGATATATTGCAAGAATATCAAGGCGATGTAATTCGTCCACGAAAGAAGTGGCGTTCAAAACCTTTGTAAGAACTATTCCCGAGTACTGATCCTCCGCCTGGGACCTCACCAGGTTCGACTATTAGAACAGATTGAGAAGCTCCAACGAAGAGGGGCACGTTTCGTCACTGGATCGTTTAAGAAAGACGAGAGTGTTAAGAGGTGCCCAACTCGCTCCAGTGGCAAACGCTAGAAGGGATGTGTTGTGTATTTCGGATCGGTTTGCTGTTGAAATTCCGAGAACGTCCTTTCTAAGAAGATGGTTCAAATGTCTCTGAGCAGTATGGGACTCAACATCTGTAGTCATCAGTCCCCTAGGACTTATAACTACTTAAACCTAACTAACCTAAGGACGTCACACACATCCATGCACGAGGCAGCATTCGAAGCTGCGACCGTTGCGGTCGCGCGGTTCCGGACTGAAGCGCCTAGAACCGCTCGGCAACAGCGGCCGGATTCTAAGAAGAATCAGGTAACATACAGGGCTCGCTGAAAAGTAATGCCTCTGAACTTTTTATGTGAAAACTCTTAAAGGTTTGTAATAAAAGAAACGTTAACAGTCTCCATCTATATTCTTCATATCTACATATGTGCAGCCCTTTGCCGCTAGCCGGCCGCGGTGGTCTCGCGGTTCTAGGCGCGCAGTCCGGAACCGTGCGACTGCTACGGTCGCAGGTTCGAATCCTGCCTCGGGCATGGATGTGTGTGATGTCTTTAGGTTAGTTAGGTTTAAGTAGTTCTAAGTTCTAGGGGACTAATGACCACAGCAGTTGAGTCCCATAATGCTCAGAACCATTTTTGAACCTTTGCCGCTAGAGGACTCCGAACTGTAACGTGTAACACAGCGCTGTGTAACGTAACTATGTCGGTGCGTGAGAAACAGCGCGCTGTAAACAGTTTCGAGTTCGAAGAGTTCGTCCACACATGGAGCACTGTCTCCTTCAGCATGTCAATGTCAGCCCACATACCAGTGCTGCAACATCTGCAACAATCGCCGGACGCTGTGGCCAAGCGGTTCTAGGAGCTTCAGTCCGGAACCGCGCGACCGCTTCGGTCGCAGGTTCGAATCCTGCCTCGCGCATGGATGTGTGTGATGTTCTTAGTTTAGTTAGGTTTAAGTAGTCCTAAGTTCTAGGGGACTGATGACCTCAGATGTTGAGTCCCACAGTTCTCAGTGCCATTTGAACCATTTGTTAAGTCCCATAGTGCTTAGAGCCGTCTCTGCAACAATCCGAAGCCTTGAGTTCACTGTCATCGATCTTCCTACATTCAGCCCGACTTAGCCCAAACCGATTTTCATCTGTTTCTAGAACTTAAAGAACGCCTTCGAAGATTTCACATTGATAGTGTTGAAGCGGTGCAAGCGGAGGTAAAGTTGTGGCTCCGTCAACAAAGTAAAACATTCTACAGCGACGGTATCGAGAAACAGATCTCTCGTTGGGAGAATTGTGTTCGTCACCAGTGTGACTGTGTTGAGAAATAAATATGTAGATGTGAAGAGAAAAGATGTAGAAAGTTAATAACATTTGTTTTATTTGAAAAGCTTTAAGAACTTTCACGTAAAAAAGTTCTGACGCGTTACTTTCGAGCACACCCTCTTATTACATTCTACCATTTATATCTCGCTAAATGAACACGACAAGAAAATCAGAGGTATTACAACTGATATGGAGGTTCATCGACAGTCGTTCTTTCCATGCAGTTTTCGCGAATATGGTAATGGCAGTGTTACAAGAAGTACTGTGCAGCACACACCGAAAGCGTATACATGCAGTTCGGGAAAATGTGCGCCATATTCTGTTCCCCCTCCCACATCTGCGAACACACTCCGCTGCAGAGTACATGGTACCACTGCTAATCAGTCCCTTTCCTGGTTTACTCGCTAATGGAGTGAGGGAAAGAAGATTACTTCTTTTTGTAGGTTGTCACTGATAGCATTAATGTACTTAACGAAATTCATTATATGTTTACATAGTTGTATATTTTCTTTATTAAGCAACCGATTTTAGTCAGTTTAGAAACATCTTCAGGTTATCTCCATCACAAAGAAAATGTCATTACAAAATGTGTATAGGGATGTATTGATATCCAGATACTGCTCTATGCCTCTGTGCGAGCTCCGTGTTTCTAGTATTTTGTCCTGACGATCCTTATACGAGATTGACTTTGATGGCAATCAGTCTGTCGCGAATACTGATTCTCTAGGCCGCCTCTAAAGCGTTTTCTGAAAAGATCATCTGCTTCCCATCGAAGATTCCCATCCGGAACACTCACGTACTTCTCTAACCAGTCGGTAATAAATCTAGCAGAATGTTTCTGAAATGCTTCGTTCTGTTCCCGTAACCCTCGCAAACAGTCAAGCAGTACGCAACAATGGATCTCAGGAGCTGTAGGCTGCCTTCAATAGAGATGAAATATGATTTCCCAGAAGTGTCCTAAATGTTCTGTTTGTATTCTTTCTTCTCGTATTACATGCAGTTTTGATATCCATCTTTCCATATTATCTCTGATTATACCTTCTGCTTTCAAAATTCTCAGTTTTGTGATTATTAATCTACCCAGTCGTGGCCTAGCGGTTCTAGGCGCTACAGTCTGGAACCGCGTGACTGCTACGGTCGCAGGTTCGAATCCTGCCTCGGGCATGGATGTGTGTGATGTCCTTGGGTTGGTTAGGTTTAAGTAGTTCTAAGTTCTAGGGGACTGATGAGCTCAGAAGTTAAGTCCCATAGTGCTCAGAGCCATTTTCTACCCAGTCATACGCAGTCTTTCACGGATTGCAGGAATCAATTTCTAGTATATGTATCTCTATAAAATCTTTAGTATCTGTCATCTATGTCTCTTAATCGCACAGCGAAAGAGTCACGGCCATCATTTTTCTAATTTCCTAGATAATGCTCTTCAGATAGCTTCATATATGATCTAATTGTTATTTAGTTTATGACTGATCTTATGATTAATGTTCAGAGGCACCCACATGCCTTGCTCATACTGTGGCATCAAGCAGTCAGGCCTGCAAGATGAGTGGTCTGCCAAGCGAGTGGACTCGTTCTTATTTATCGAGTAACATGAGCTCTAGTACTCACAATTAAGTTGCAAGTTATTCTCCTGTTTGAATATTACGCAACGGAAACGGAAACGCACTTCTGACTATTAATAATTTACACAACTCTGACTGTTCACTACGCACTGGCAATACCACATTTTCTTTCTTATTTAACGGCTTTAATCAACACGTGGCCATCGCACTGAATATGAATGGCGCACACATTATAATTTCTGGATATCATGACAACATACTATTCGAAGGAAAAGGCCACCAATCTTTTTCTTTTCACTATCTTTTTTATTCCGATAAATTCTATAACCTAAACACACCAGTACATTTTCTACAACAATTGCACATGAGAAACTCCGCCCAGTGGGCATGGCTTTACATTGGTGATTCTCTATCTTATGGTCTCGTAATTATCTAACACTACAGAGACCTTTCTGGATAGGATGGTGGATCTTTTGCTATATCTCACACTTCGACTCTCACAACCATCATCACGAAACTTTCCTCCAGACCGAGCGGTACAAAAAGGAACATGCATAACCCACTGCCTCTGAACCTATCTTGCTACTCTCCCATGCAAACCACACATATTTAAATTACATGAAATACACCACACTGGCAACATGGAATACAACACAAGGAATAGTCACAACGTTATAATCACATCACTTTCAGCTTTCCCACTTCAATTAGTATTCATCCCAGTTTCACACGACACTGCCCCACTTCGTAACTTTTCTTTCCTACTATGAACTCTTGAGGATATATGCACGTCTTCCTGTGCAATGCAAGCCGAGTGGCGCTGCTGGATAGACGGCTGACTCACCTTGCTTCACTCTCAGAGTATTATAGTTTGAATCAAGCGTCACACGGAAACATAACACGGAAAGTAATATTAAGAACATATTAGTCACACACGCGAGTCCTCAACTGATACCATGGACGAGTACTTCTCTTTATCCTTTGTCTCACACACGGATTGAGACTCACACACACCGCCGGCCGCGGTGGCCGTGCGGTTCTGGCGCTGCAGTCCGGAACCGCGGGACTGCTACGGTCGCAGGTTCGAATGCTGCCTCGGGCATGGATGTGTGTGATGTCCTTAGGTTAGTTAGGTTTAAGTAGTTCTAAGTTCTAGGGGACTGATGACCTAAGATGTTAAGTCCCATAGTGCTCAGAGCCATTTGAACCATTTGGTGGTGGTGGTGGTTAGTGTTTAACGTCCCGTCGACAACGAGGTCATTAGAGACGGAGCGCAAGCTCGGGTTAGGGAAGGATTGGGAAGGAAATCGGCCGCGCCCTTTCAAAGGAACCAACCCGGCATTTGCCTGAAACGATTTAGGGAAATCACGGAAAACCTAAATCAGGATGGCCGGAGACGGGATTGAACCGTCGTCCTCCCGAATGCGAGTCCAGTGTGAACCATTTGAGACTCACACAGTACTCACCATGTGGAAGTACTCGTCTCTAATTTCAAGTCCTGCACACGCCATTTCTTAAATATTTCCAACTTATAGTACACACACCAGTAATTCAGCTTAACTTTAGCACTCGGAAGTATTTCAACTTATTGCTACACGTGGTTTCATTGTGACCGTTTGTCACTTCCGAAGATTACTACGATCCCCTTAATATTACCTGCCTGACATTTAATTCTCCCCACAAATGTTCCTGAAATAGAGAAATTATTATTCCAAACTACTCTTAAGTATTCCACATGCATATCATTCTATCCACTCTTTTGTCTTTACGGAGCACACCTAAGACAGGTCTTACCAACACAAGATCCAGCGCTAGAGTGCTGAAAACATGGCCGTTCTTCAGGTCAGCTCGCACCTCCGTCAAGGTGGGGGAAGACCATGCTACCCTTTGGTCAGCCACATTTCAGGCGCTTAAAGCTCAGGTAAATTTCATCTCTTTGGTTCCACCAAAGGTGACCAAAGGACCGTCTCAAAGATGATCATATATTGAACATTCACAATCTGCGGTTAGTAGACTACCATACATTCATTCATTTCGCAGATCTCACCAAATTGGATGTAGGGATTTATTTTGTGGGAGTGCACATGTGATCAATTAAATAAGTAAATTGTCATTCTTTCCTACACTGGTATCCGGCTTTGGTGTATTAAGTGAAATTGAGTTGTTATTACAAAAAATATGTTCTCCTGACACGAATAACGAAGAATGTTGTACCTATTTTCAGTGTCGGGCGGTACTGTACCCTTTCAATGTAAGCTATGTCACAGTCAAGGTATTGGAAGTAACTTGTTCAATATGCCTACTATCTCCAGTTATTTGTATTCGGACCGAACATGTGCCTCTAAAGACCTTCATTTTTGTTTTGTGCAGATATTTTTGCGTTGTGCTAGCGTTTTCTGGCAGCTTCGGTTGCGTACGCATATGTCACAAATAATGCACACATACAGGGTGGTCAGAAAGCTGAGAAGCTTGCAAGGATATTGAAAGGTAATTTGTGTTGAGAAATAACTGTGAAGGAAAAATTTCAATACGGTGGACCATTTCCGATTTAATTAGCACTAAAGTTAGCATATCAGGCCGTTGTGCACTCAGACTCAAGCGGCCCACCAGATACAATAAAATTACTGTCAGTTGTTCTCATAGCGTAGATGGTAACGCAAGAGATTGTTCAGTCTTTGGGAAGAGATGGTTCCTTATTACTTCCCATGTTCAACTTTTCTACCGCTCTCTTGTTCGGTTTTAGGAAATTGGAGATTGGCTAACTTCACTGCTAATTTACCCAGAAACAGTGTAATGTATCGTATTTTTTTTCTTAACGATTACTTCACAGCACAACCTATCCTGCAAAACCCTTACAATCATTTCGAACTGTTTCTGACTATCCTGTATATGTCTGATTCTCTGCTGTTTTTCGCCACACCAGTTCAAAGAGGTTGTTATACTTGTCTGTGGTATTCAGCCGCGAGGCATGATGTTTAGTCCCAAAACGCGTCAGCAAAATAATTGGTTCGCTGCAGTACTCCTTACTGTGACCTAGTTGACACACTGAACAGCACAAATAAGAAACAAATTGCACTTCATACTATTAAAGTATTCCAAGTCAACTAATAGGTCGATTTAGAATATTTTTACTTGTCACCGTCATGTATACAACAAATTTGGTCACTGAGTTATGCTTTTACGGCATCCCTTTTCAACCCCACCCTCAACTACAGGGGTGCCAGTTGGTTATTACTGTCACAGTATTTATTTTTTTTTGACCAGTTTGATAGAAACTGCTTCAGGCATTACGGAAATAGGGTGATATGGCACTGTGTTGCACTGCAGTCCCCACTTCCTACCCCCCCCCCCTCCCCTCCACCATACATCCTCTCTCTCACACACACACACACGCGCGCCTAAGGAAGCGATGTCATCAGGACTGACACGAATGAACCTAGCAACTCCAAAAATATCGTTACTTATCGACTTGTGTTACATTGCCACGTGTCACAGTTTCCCTTCCCAGAACCCTAGGAGTGATGGGCAGGGGTATACTATCCACACAGTATTTTTTACAAATAATACAAATAATGAGTCATGTATACAAAAAAAACTGAAACTGCTCCTGATATTCCCTAATTATGTTTCTATTTTACTCCATGCGCGCCCTCACCACCACCTCTATGGAAGGTAGGTAGTTCTTACACACACTGTATTTCTTCCTAAATACTAAATGATATGTGTATCAAGTTTGGTTGAAATCGATCCAGTGGTTCAGGAGGAGATGTGGAACATAAATAAATTCATACATGAATACGAGGCTGTGCTGAAAAGTAATGCCTCCGAACTTTTTATGGGAGAACTCTTAAGGCCTTTTAAATTAAAAAAATGTTATTAATATTCTACATCTTTATTTGTCAAGTCTACATATTTGCTGCTCTCTGCCGCTAGAAGGCTCTGATTTGTATCATGTAACATAGTGTGTATGTATACACATACATTCATTATTTATTATATATAGCCTTTTACCTGTAGCTTCTTCTGTGCACACATATGTCAAATATACTGCGCACAACTCTTCCTTCCCCCTTCTTCTCTGTCTCGTCCTCCCTCCTTTCTCTGTCCGTTTCCTCCTCTCCTATCTCTCTGTCTATCTAAACCTCCCCCCTCTGTCTCACCATGCCCTACTCTCCTTCTCTATGCACATCTCCTCCTCTTGCCTCTGACCAACTCTTCCTCTCCCTTCCCTCTGTCCATCTCCTCTTGCCCTCTTCATCTATTCATCTCCTCATCCTCTCTCATTCTATCCATCACCTCTTCCCCCTCTCTCTGTCCATCTCCTCCTCCCCCTCATTACACATCTCCTCCTATCCTCTCTCTCTTTCCACTTCCTTCTCCCCTCTCTCTGACCATCTATTCCTCCCCCTTCTCTGTGTACATCTCCTCCCCCTCTGTCCATCTTCTCCTACCCCCTCTACCTGTCCATCTCCTCATCCTCTTTCTTTCTGTGTCCTCTTCCCCTCACTGTACCCTCCTCTCCCCTTTCTCGGACCATCTCCTTCTTTCCCTCTCTCTTTCTTCTTTCTCCTCATTCCCTCTCTCTGTTCATCTCCTCTTCCTCTCTATCTGTCCAACTCCTCCTTCCCCCTCTCTAACCATCTCCTCTTCCTCTATTCATCTCCTTCTTTCCCTCTCTCTGCCTATCACCTCCTGCCCCTGTTTCAGTCCACCTCGTCCCACATTTCTCCTTCATCTCTACCTCTACCCTCTCTCTTTCCATGCCCTCTTCCCCCATCAGTCTGTCCACCTTCTACTCCTCCCTTTCTCTGTCCTTCTCCTCCTCCCCCTCTAACTGTCTACTCATCCCCCTGTTTCCATTTCCTCCTCAATCCTCCACTATGATCATCTTCTCCTGCTGCCTCTGCCTCTGTCTATCACATCTCCTCATTCTGTCTCTCTCTTTCTCTCTCCATCTACTCCTCACCCCTCTCTCTGTCTACTTCATCCTTCCACCATTCTTTGTCCATTGTTTTCTCCCCATCTCTCTGTCCAGTTGCTCCTCTCCAGCTCTGTATCTACATATACATCCATACCCTGCATGCCACCTTATGGTGTGTGATGGAGGGTAATTTGTGTGCCACTGACACTTCCCCCTTTTCCTGTTCCAGTCGCATATTGTTGTCTGGAAGATCGATTGCTGGTAAGCCTCGGTGTGGGCACGATTCTTTCTTATTTTAACTTGATGTAATTTATTGGTTGATTCTTCTAGGAACGTATGCTCTCATAACTTTAACAACAGACTGCACCTTCATTCAGAAGACTTCTCTTGCAGCATCTGGCACCGGAGTTCGGCTGAGCACCTCTCGGACATTTTCGCGCTTACTAAATCGACCTGTAATGAAACTTGTTGCTCTTCTGTGGATAGTTTTTATTTCCTGTATTAATCCTATCTGGTGCGAATCCCATACTAATGAGCAAAATTCGAGTATTGATTACACAAGTGTTTTGTAAGCTACTTCTTTTTTCATGGACTACATAACCTGAGGATTATTCTAATCAATCTCAGTCTGACATCTGCGTCATTCGCTATTAATTGTATGTGGTTGATCCATTTCGAATGACTCCATACGCCTACTCTTCGATATTTTGTGGGAGTAACTGCTTCTAACGATTCTTCTGCATGTAGTCGTGGATTAAAGGATGTTTCTGTCTACGTATTTGCAATATCTTAGATGTGTTTACGTTGAGGGTCAATTGCCACTCCAAGTACCAATTTTCGATCCTCCGCAGGTCTTTCTGCATTTCACTAAACTTTTCTAGGGTCGTGACTTCTCTGTATACAACAGCATCATCAGCAATAAGCCTCGCAGAATTTCCTATTTTATCCGCTAGGTCAATTGCATATACTGAGAAAAGGAATGGACAAATAACACGCTCCTGGGGCACACCCACAGCTGCTTTTGCATCTGAAGTCTTCTCTCCGTTCATAATGACGTGCTGTGTTCTCTTTGCTGGAAATTCTTCAATCGAATCAGACAGGTGACCTGATATTCCGCACGCTCGCATTTTATTCATTAGGGGCCAGTGCAGAACTGTATCAAATGCCTTCAGGCACCTACCTGGCTGCCTGTAACCACTGCTTTCTTGGTCTCGTGGACGAACAGAGCGAGTTTGATATCACACTATCGTTCTTTTCACAACCCATGTCGGTTTCTACAGAGGAGATTTTTAGTCTCCAGAAAAGTCGTAATATGTGAACATAAGACATGTTCCAAAATTCAACAATCTCTCTTCTTCAGAAACGCTTTCCTTGCTATCGCCAGTCTATATTTTATATCCTCTTTACTTCGACCATCATCAGTTATTTTCTCTCCAAATAGCAAAACTCATTCAGTACTTTAAGTGTATCATTTCCTAACCTAATTCCCTTAGCATCACCTGATTTAATTTGGCTATATTCCATTGTCCTCGTTTTACTTTTGTTGATGTTCATCTTATATCCTCCTTTCAAGACTCTGTCCATTCTGTTGAACTGCTCTTCAGGTCCTTTGCTGTCTCCGACAGAATTACAATGTCGTCAGCAAACCACAAAGTTTTCATTTCGTCTCCATGGATTTCAATTCCTACTCCAAATCTTTCTTTTGTTTCCTTTACTGCTTGTTCAATATACAGTGTAACACCCCACCCATCACTTACCTGGTTTTGGTGTGTGTTCACACCAGGTAATTGACTAACAGATCAACAGAGAGTGCAAAACTGCCGCAATGTCAGATAACGCAAAGAAAGTAATAAGGCCCTGTGACTCCTGATTGAACTGCGGTGGCAGTGTTGACATTAATTGATTCAGAATTGATCCCTTTTAATTAAAAGGGGTGCACATTGATGTTATATTCAGCTATTGAACACCAGATGCAAATGTTTAACATAAAATTAATTAAGAACGTGACTTGGGATTTGAACTACTTGATTGAAAACAGCTGCAGTCGATTAGCACAGATTTATTTTTAACTCACGACCTTCAATCATCACATTACATGACTCTCCTAGCAGGCAGTGGTAATAAATTGCGTTTGCGTGGAGTAAAGCGCAATAACTCAAAAGTAATTCCTATCGACTGACCCAGGCGTAATGCTAAGTGCGAGAAGAATTTTACAATACACGGCCCATGAAACCCTCGTGGAAACTTTGCTGACGTGATCCAACAAATTAATCAGTGGCCGGAGCGGGTGCAATATCACCAAATTCAGCGTGGCAGAGCGGCATAGTTGTGCAGACGTCGGCCGACCTCGTGGTGCTGCAAAGCTGCGCTCATCTTTTCACTCCTAGCTGTATTGCTCAGTACATAGCTGAACCAAAACTTCCTATCTCCAAGGTCAATCGTTCCATTTGCTAGGTCCTAAACTGCAGAGATGCTCACGCTTTCCCAGGCAAGCTGAGTAAAGAACGCCACGTCTGCACTCTAGGCAAGCTGGGAACGGAAGACCTCTATGGAGACTTCTCCCAGTCCGCTCTTCGCCTCAATTTCCCCTCCAGCAAAATCACTTACGCCTTTTGCAGCGCAAGTCGCGTTAATTATGCGTTGCTTCCCAGCGCCGACCAATGCCTGCTCTGGGAAGTGAACAAATTCCCACAAAATTTCCCTTCCTCTCAACTTCTGCTATTTAGCTCCTCCCAGACCACCCATCAAGGTTAGCGTCTGCACAAACACCAATTTTTCCGGAATTCTGACTCCCAGGAGAGTACTTCAAATTCCTTGGTCCTACGTTCCCATCGGAGGCTGGTGTATTTCATTCTGTTGCTCTTCACCTGATTTACTTCAGGCTCTGTGGACCGTGAATTCAGCGTGAAGTTGCTATAGTCACAAACACGCATATTTTGACCTCTGTTGACCGCTCCACCGTAGCTTTGCGTTGCTTTCTCGCATGTTTCACCCAAAACAGGACGATGGACATTTATCAACAGGCGTACAAGTTCTCCACCTGCTTCCTGGTACACCAGCATGGGGTCAACCACCGACTCACCGTCACTCATCTTAAGGCAGCTGGAGGCCGCGCCCCATTACTGCTTTCTCAGAGATAGAGCCGCCCTAAGCTACCTATTGTCGCTTCCCTTCGCCGCTCCCCAGCCGCGCGCTGTGGTCAACTCTGTATACTTCCCTGGGCTAAACTAGCCTCCAGTAAATCGACGTGTTTCCATAAAGTTTTCATGTCGTGTGAATTACTTTAAAATCATCACCCGACATTAATTATTCAATACGTCCATACTATACCCTCTACAGGATGCATTGTGCCTTGTCAGTCATTTTTGTTCAGCCCTACTGTTCGCTCAACGTGAGTTAGGTGATCTTTAATGTCTTCATTTAAGGGGCATAGTTCTTGCCATCTTACATAGCCTCTCTTTTCAAATCAATTTTATAGTACAGGTGATGACTCCTACGGTTTTACCACCTGTGGTACAAAATTAATATCTCCATAACTGGTATTTTCAATCCGTTTGCGTGATTAGTTACGGGCAACTGATTACCACTGCCTCCTCTCTGATGCAAACTCCCACTCATTCCTAGGGTACCTGCCTTCAATGACTGGATTTACTGGTAAAAACGTGGTCATTATTTAGTCTTAATTATACTTTAATCTCTGCCGATTCCTGAGACATTTATTGGTCAGAGTACTGAAAAGAAAACTACAATTATATTACAAGGACACACGTCGCAAAGGGCAAATACACATGTTTAAGCACCTCTGTGCTTGTCATTTGAATGGCAAGACCCGCTATTATAACTTAAGTTCCATTCACTCTCAGTTATCCATCCCTACTCGACTTAAATTACTAAAAACATACATGAACAATATTCGTGTAACATTTTGTGAAGTTGATAGTGGTTGCTCTCAGTAAATTATATGTGAACGCCCGTTTGACATTTTATAAATAAAGGTTTTTTTTGTGTCTCACTGTCTCTGGACGTTCATATTGTTCATGGTGTAAGTGGCATCTTTATACAATTCATCAAGGTCTGGCCCAGTCCAATGTCTGGGGTTGTGTACACACATTTACCTTTTTTTTTTATATATACATATCTATAATACACAACCAAAATGACAAGAATCATTGCGTATTGAGCAACCACTGTTGTGTATTTGTAACAAGGTATAAGTATGAAATCTTATTCTAACACAAAGAGACGTGGCATGACATATATACGACATTTTAACAAATGGCACATTTATAAAATCATAACCTTCTTATAACATAATTCATAAACAGAACAAATGAGTACTTTACGTTCGTTGAGGTGCATGTTAGTCATTTGAATCCACACTGACACACTCACACACACGGCACAAGTTTCTTGCAGGAACGGAAGTGACATTAGTTCTGACTAGCAAGTTGAGGGATGGCTAACAGCTGAGAAGAGAGCAACGTCGATTACCGAGATGGCGCCACAGGCACCCGCATCTTCTTGAGGCAGTATGGCTCTCACCTAAGAGCTCGTTGTTGACATCTCGTCCGACAGGCACAAGACCCCATCGGTGCATCTATGATCGGTGACCTCTAGCGGCTCAGCCGCAGGTCATTGCTCCTTCTATAGACGTTTTAGGGCAAGGGAGGGACCGTGATCAGACAAGAGCCTATTTTTTTTGCTCAGGCCTTCAAAGTTGGTGTCATTAGGCACAAAAGGTCAGCTGGGCTGTCGCTCCACCTGACGTGGCGAGCAACAAATACAGAAACCTTTTTGGACCTCTTCATTGCTGTCCCCGATCCGTACCGTGTACAGAGACCAGGACCGACCTCCTTGTCGTACACAGAGGTGCTGGATGTCACCTCTCCTTGGCTGCTGAGTTGACCACCGTCCCAGTCCATTCAGGGCGTGGTCTGCTTGCCATCACCATCGTCAGCTGTGTGCTCCCCTCATTGCTGTCGTCCTCGTTCCTTGTCAGCTCGTGTGTGGTGTGCCAGGTGTCGTAGCTTCAACTCCCTCTTGCTCTGTTACGCCACCTTAACACACTAAGACAACTAATTTTAGTACATGGAAAGTGTTCATGTTTAACCCTCAGGACCATACATTTTTTTGTGAAGACAATGAACTTATTTCATTACAAAAGGAATAATTTTAATTGTTTGTAAATCAACTTCAGGATCAAGTAAAATTGAAATGTAACAGAACATTTTTTTTTTACATAAACATAAAAAATGTACAAGACAACTTGCTTCACAGTCGTTCACACACACACACACACACGATCAAGGGATAGGGAATCAAGATTATCTGGACAGGATCCCATCACCATTTCTAACTACCAATTCCTACCACTAACACGGTGTTGGCCAACCCGACTACATATCTATTATTGACTACTTTTTATCTCCAATCTTGTTTTTTCTTCTGAATTCCCTATGTGGCATACGTCCCTCTTATTGTGCCTCCGAACATGTATAAAACACAACAAACTTAGACATGTGTCAGTCTTACCAAGATTTTTGTTGGAAGTTTGGATAGCGTCCTTTATCGTGTTCTATTGCGACACTTCTTCTCTCCTCTATTTTCTTCCCGTTTTCTCCTTTTGTCACGAATGGTTTTATAAGGCCTGTGAATATCTTTCGGATTAGCAATGTCACAATGGCACAACACAAATATAGCTCACTGCTCACACTCGCAGTTGTTAAACCATCTTGGTATCAACAAGTATTTCTGGCGTATTGATACTGCTGTTTGCTCTGTAGATGATTACATCCGGTTCTTTTTTAACATGCACTGGGTGAGCTAATTCACGCAACTGTGCATAGCTGTCCACCTCTTACGTATTCAGGGGCATACGAGAATCGTCGGTGCGTCCTCGTAACGACCTACGGTACTGGCCACCTTAAATATGTTCTCCAATGACGGAGATACAATTACGGGGAACTTTTCTGTAATTTACAGAGTTCCTAATCTATCTTTTTCTAGGGGTACGCCCAGAAATACTTGTTTTCCATTCTGTAATCATGTGTTTTTACAAAATACTCTAGTGCACTTCATTTTCTCAACATCTAGAGGCGAGATATTATTAATAATAAAAACGCAAAACATAGGCACATATAAACGAGACATTATACCACTAAGATCAGTACATATACAAACAAGCAAGACACTTTAGCAAAAATACTTACTCTAAGCCTATATTTACTACGTCCGCGCTCTGGTCTAGTCATTCGTAATCCTGCCCGTTAAGGTGGGATGGATCAGGCTTCGGAGGGCGGACTTCGACCTCTTCCTGGTTGTTATTTTGGTAACCATTATTCCTGTTCCTTCCCGATTGCTGGTTACCGCCCCAAGTCCTTTGTAATCTATTATGTTGCACCGGAGAGTGTCGCTCTTCTTCCGTGTACCTTCTTTTCGAGTTTCCATTACTCTTATCTTGATTGTGGCCGTTGTAGTTCGGCACTGGCATACTATCCCACTGAAGTCCATTATTGCGACGGTTGTTATTTTGTTCAAGCTGTCGGCGTTTCTCCCGCGCCTGTTCCTCTTGAAATGCGAATTCCAGTTCGCGCAAAATGCCCTTAAATACCTCAGTATCGCTACCACAACGACCGGCAAGTGATTTTTGATACGAAATGGTAAGTTTCATGTAGCATAATCTGATGATTTCCGCACCGCTACATGGGTTGTCTACGTACTGGTTCCTTTTTGTCATATTTTCAAAAAATTTGAGCGGACTCTGGTACCCTGCCCCTTCCATATCTCTGGACATCATAATTTCTTGTTTGAGCCTTTCTTGGGTTTCTTTAGACCAATACTTGCCCAAGAAGGCAGTTTTGAATTCTTCGAACGAGACACTCGTCTTCGCTACATTTCTCATGTACTCAGCGGTCGCGCCCTCCATATGGGAGCACACAAAATCCAGCTGGTACATCAATGACCAGTGTGGGGGCAAAGATAACTCGAATTGTCCCATAAAAGTTTTTGGATGCAAGCTATTACCTTCGTCCTTGTAGTGGTGGAACTTTCGGACTGATACAAAATGCTTGTAGTCAAACCGGTCATCATTTCAGTTATCATTTTGCCCGTTCTTACGATTTGTATGAACTTCGGGACGTGGACTAATTCGTTCCGACACGCTATCGTCATCTCTCCCCTTCTGTATGTTCGACAGTTGTTCGGTACATCTAATCAGCCGACAGCAATTGTGCTCACCGGACAGCTGCGCGCTGTCCGTATTTACCTCGGTCGTTGCCTCAGAGCTCTGAATCAATGTGTGGCTCCCGTTGCTTATAGTGTCAACTTTGTCACACCGTGAAGCGGTTATCTGTGTTCCGGCAAGTGACGGTTCAGTCGACGCAGTAATTACACCCTTCTCCTTTCCTGATGTCTCTGTAATGAGACGTTTTACCTCGTCCTCTAAATTTCTTTTTAATATCGCCAGCTCCTCTTTCAACATCTCGTTAGGCCCTATGTCCGGTTGCTCTTGTTGCTTTTCTTCAGCACGTTTTATCTGGCTTTGTAGCCTTGATAACATGACCTTTCCTACTTTTTCCGTGCTTTGCGTGGAGTCCCGAGTTTCTCTCGCTATGTTCCTTACACCTTTCGCAATTAATTTGGCTTCAATTGCCGTTCGTTTGATGATGGCAATCTCTTTCTCTATTTTGACGCCGAGATTCTTTGCCTCCTCTTTTACTTCCCTATGAACTTCTGTGAGCCTATAGTTCAGCTCCGAATTCGCCTTTTTAATTTCGGCATTAAGGTTCTCTTTCAGCTCCGAATTCGCCTTTTTGATTTCGGCATTAAGGTTGGCGCTCTGCTCTAAGTTCACCGTTTGCATCTGTAATGTTTTTGAGAGTAGCCGCATTTTGATCCTCGTCCTTTTGTGGTTGAAAATGCGACTCTTCTCCTCTGTTCTGCGGAACCCTTCGATATCTAGACCAGTACCGTCTCCGCGCCCCCGTCGGATCACTTGTGAATGAATCCTTTGATAATGGGCGGACACCGTTTTGTTCCAACACACTCTGGCTTCTTAGGCTGGATCTTCCATACTTATGGATTAATCCTGTACTCCCTGCGTCCCCCGAACCCTCAGTATCACTGCCTGAATCAACGTCCTTGCTATTCAGCGGACTAAACCAGTTGTGAGACGCAGTTTCAGGAAGTTGCAACTCGCGTTCGTCATGCTCATCGGTAGAGCTTTCCCTACTATCACCCATGTTCTCCCGAGTAACAGTCTGATTATATTCTGCCGTTGTCTTAGCTTTTCCCCTCTTTATCATTTGCACTTTTATGTTACGCAAAAACTCAAAACCCAAGTACCCCTTACACTCAATAATTAGATAACGCAAAACATATATCAGGACACAAATTGATACACTGGGTGTGAGCAGCGACCCGACAAACAGTTCATGAAGCATTCCCCAAAAAAGGCTAGTACCAATGACTGTGTTCTGTGTGCTCAGCATCGGCTGATTACGGCACTGCACATCATAAGTACTCCAACAAATCACAAATACAAAGAACAGGCACCTATAAATGTCAGATTGAAAGGACAGCACAAGAAGAAGACAGTGTAACTTATTGTAACTAATGCTACCCGTTTTCCTCAATTGAAAATGGCTAAGCAATTGATCACGTGGAAAAATTTCCTTTCTCAAGACTACTTCCTAGCAAATCCCGAAGTATCGTATCCTGGCATGGGTCAGCCATATGTAACACCCCACCTGTCACTTACCTGGTTTTTGTGTGTGTTCACCCCAGGTAATTGACTAACAGATCAACAGAGAGTGCAAAACTGCCGCAATGTCAGATAACGCAAAGAAAGTAATAAGGCCCTGTGACTCCTGATCGAACTGCGGTGGCAGTGTTGACATTAATTGATTCAGAATTGATCCCTTTTAATTAAAAGGGGTGCACATTGATGTTATATTCAGCTATTGAACACCAGATGCAAACGTTTAACATAAAATTAATTAAGAAAGTGACTTGGGATTTGAACTACTTGATTGAAAACAGATGCAGTCGATTAGCACAGATTTATTTTTAACTCACGACCTTCAATCATCACATTACATGATTCTCCTAAGAGGTAGTGGTAATAAATTGCGTTTGCGTGGAGTGAAGCGTGATAACTCAAAAGTAATTCCTATCGACTGACCCAGGCGTAATGCGAAGTGCGAGAAGAATTTTACAATACACGGCCCATGAAACCCTCGTGGAAACTTTGCCGACGTGATCCAACAAATTAATCAGTAGCCGGAGCGGGCGCAATATCACCGAATTCAGCGTGGCGGAGCGTCGTCGTTGTGCGGACGTCGGCCGACCTCGTGGTGCTGCAAGGCTGCGCTCGTCTATTCACTCCTAGCTATCTTGCTCAGTACATAGCTGAACCAAAACTTCCTATCTCCAAGGTCAATCGTTCCATTTGCTAGGTCCTAAACTGCAGAGATGCTCACTCTTTCCCAGGCAAGCTGAGTAAAGAACGCCACGTCCGCACTCTAGGCAAGCTGGGAACGGAAGACCCCTACGGAGACTTCTCCCAGTCCGCTCTTCGCCTCAGTTTCCCCTCCAGCAAAATCACTTACGCCTTTTGCAGCGCAAGTCGCGTTAATTATGCGTCGCTTCCCAGCGCCGACCAATGCCTGCTCTGGGAAGTGAACAAATTCCCACAAAATTTCCCTTCCTCTCAACTTCTGCTATTTAGCTCCTCCCAGACCACCCATCAAGGTTAGCGTCTGCACAAACACCAATTTTTCCGGAATTCTGACTCCCAGGAGAATACTTCAAATTCCTTGGTCCTACGTTCCCATTGGATGCTGGCGTATTTCATTCTGTTGCTCTTCACCTGATTTACTTCAAGCTCTGCGGACCGTGAATTCAGCGTGAAGTTGCTATAGTCACAAACACGCATATTTTGACCTCTGTTGACCGCTCCACCGTAGCTTTGCGTGGCTTTCTCGCATGTTTCACCCAAAACAGGACGACGGACAGTTATCAACAGGCGTACAAGTTCTCCACCTGCTTCCTAGTACACCAGCATGGGGCAACCACCGACTCACCGTCACTCATCTTAAGGCAGCTGGAGGCCGCGTTCCGTTACTGCTTTCTCAGAGCTTGAGCCGCCCTATGCTGCCTATTGTCGCTTCCCTTCGCTGCTACCCAGCTGCGCGCCGCGGTCAGCTCTGTATACTTCCCTGGGCTAAACTAGCCTCCAGTAAATCGACGTGTTTCCACAAAGTTTTTCATGTCGTGTGAATTACTTTAAAATCATCACCCGACATTAATTATTCAATACGTCCACACTATACCCTCTACAAATGCATTGTGCCTTGTCAGTCATTTTTGTTCAGCCCTACTGTTCGCTCAACGTGAGTTAGGTGATCTTTAATGACTTCATTTAAGAAACATAGTTCTTGCCATCTTACAACAGATTGAACAATATGGGGGATAGGCTACAACCCTGTCTCACTCCCTCTGAACCACTGCTTCACTTTCGTGCCCCTCGACTCTTATAACAGCCATCTGGTTTCCGTACAAATTGTAAATATCCTTCCTGACACTCAAATCTATACTCGATGTTAACAAATTTCTCTTCTTCAGAAACGCTTTCCTTGCCATTGCCAGTCTACATTTTATGTCCTCTCTACTTCGACCATCATCAGTTATTTTGCTGCCCAAATAGCAAAACTCATTTACTAATTTAAGTGTCTCATTTCCCAATCTAACTCCCTCAGCATCACCCGACTTAATTCGAATACATTCCATTATCGTCGTTTTGCTTTTGTTGATGTTCATCTTATATCCTCCTTTCAAGACACTGTCCACTCCGTTCAACAGCTCTTCCAAGTCCTTTGCTGTCTCTGACAGAATTACAATGTCATCGGCGGACCTCAAAGTTTTATTTCTTCTCCCTGGATTTTAATACCTACTCCAAATTTTTCTTTTGCTTCCTTCACTGCTTGCTCAATATACAGATTGAATAACATAGGCTACAACCCTGTCTCATTCCCTTCCCAACCACTGCCTCCCTTTCATGCCCCTCGACTCTTATAACTGCCATCTGGTTTCTGTACAAATTGTAAATAGCCTTTCGCTCCCTGTATTTTACCCCTGCCACCTTCAGAATTTGAAAGAGAATATTCCAGTCAGCGTTGTCAAAAGCTTTGTCTAAGTCTACAATTGCTAGAAACGTAGGTTTGTCTTTCCTTCATCTATCTTCTAAGATAATTCCTAGGGTCAGTATTGCCTCATGTGTTCCAAGATTTCTACAGAATCCAAACTGATCTTCCCCGAGGTCGGCGTCTACCAGTTTTTCCATTTGTCTGTATACAATTCGTGTTAGTAATTTGAAGCCATGACTTACTAAACTGATAGTTCGGTAATTTTCACACCTATCAATACCTGCTTTCTTTGGGATTGGAATTATTATATTCTTCTTGAAGTCTGAGGGTATTTCACCTGTCTCAGACATCTTGCTCAACAGATGGCAGATGGCTCTCCCAAGGTTATCAGTGGTTCTAATGGAATGTAGTCTACTCTCGGGGCCTTGTTTCGACTTAGGTCTTTCAGTGCTCTGTCAAATTCTTCACGCAGTATTATATCTCCCATTTCATCTTCATCTACGTCCTCTTCCATTTTCATAATGTTTACGTGAAGTACATCGCCCTTTTATAGACCCTCTATATATTCCTTCCACCTTTCTGCTTTCGCTTCTTTGCTTAGAACTGGTTTTCCATCTGAGCTTAGAAAAATGTCATATTATTAATACTACCTGTCTTAGCCAATTGAATCTGCTAGTCTATAGCCCGTAAGTTAAAATCTCCACCTAGAATCACAACACAAAAAGAAAATTTACACGAAATATTCTCGAAGTTTTCCCTCATCTGTTTCGCCACAGCTGCTGCTGAGGCAGGGAGTCTCCAATTACCATGTTTGAGCCACCTTTAAGACTTGTCTTCCCCGAATTATTTCACATTCAGAATCTGTTCTAATCTCACTACATAGTGTCGGAAATTTTTTTTCCTATAAAAATGCCTGCACCACCAGCGTTCAACCTATATTTGAGACAAACATTCCAGTCGAAGTTCAAAATTTCATTGCTATTATTCTTTGGTTTCTGCCAGCTTTCTGTCCCTAATACTATGTGGGTATTGATACCATTTATAAGCGAGATTAATTCTGGGACCTCTCCAAATATGCTTCAGCAGTTAACTCATACTATGTTAACGCTTTCTTTCTCCTATCTGCTAAGACAAACGCTACTCTGTCTGGACTCAGAAGGCGTCTGATTGGGCCTGTGAAAGTATTTCTCTATCCAAAAAAGAAAAAAAAAATCACATGTGCGTGCCACACGTACTCCGCTACACTAGCAGCCGTTTGTAGAGTGTAGCGTACGCCTGACCTCTTAAGGACTCCTGCATTTCTCCACGCTATTACAGAGGCCGAGAAATCGCATTCACGATCGTCACAGAATCGTCTGATCCTCCGTTTTAAGCTCCAAACCAGAAGTCCGCGATCAGTTCTGGGAACGATGCTACAAAAAGACAGCTCTGCTACCACCCTGCGAACGTTAGCATGTCTTCACCGACGCGTAGCCAGCCGTCCTCGCAGCCAAGGTGTTACAGCCACGTGGGTATCACGTGCGTACGGCCCTCCGCTGCCAGCCTCGTGAGCCACCCGCTGTTTGCAACGCGACGAGTGTACTGTAAGTGTTGCTGTATACTGAGGCACTGCAGCTATTTGTACAGATGAAAATATCGAGAACGAATAGGGTCTCTCAGATGAGTAAATTATAGTTTCAAAGGAAGAAGTTTTCTGATTTTTAGAGGTTAGTTTTTGTAACACAAGCTATTACGCTGAAGAGACAAAGAAACTGGTAAGCCTGCCTAACATCGTGTACGGCCCCCGCAAGCACGCAGAAGTGCCGTAACGCGACTAATGTCTGAAGTAGTGCTGGAGGGAATTGACATAATGAATCCTGCAGGTCTGTCCACAAATCCGTAAGAGTACGAGGGGGTGGAGATATCTTCTAAACAGCACGTTGGAAGGCATCCCGGATATGCTCAATAATGTTCATGTCTGAGGAGTTTGGTGGCCAGAGGAAGTATTTAAACTCAGAAGAGTGTTCCTGGAGCTACTCTGCAGCAATTCTGGACGTGAGCGGTGTCGCATTGTCCTGCTGGAATTCCCCAAGTCCCTCGGAATGCACAATGGACATGAATGGATGCAGGTGATCAGACACGATGCTTACGGACGTGTCACCTGTCAGAGTCTATCAAGACGTATCAGGGGTCCCATATCACTGCAACAGCACACGCCTCACACCATTACAGAGCCTCCACCAGCTTCAAAAGTCCCATGCTGACGTGTGTTTGTTTGTGTATGTGTGTATGTATGTGTATGGATTCCTAAGGCCGGCCGAAGTGGCCGTGCGGTTAAAGGCGCTGCAGTCTGGAACCGCAAGACCGCTACGGTCGCAGGTTCGAATCCTGCCTCGGGCATGGATGTTTGTGGTGTCCTTAGGTTAGTTAGGTTTAACTAGTTCTAAGTTCTAGGGGACTAATGACCTCAGCAGTTGAGTCCCATAGTGCTCAGAGCCATTTGAACCATTTTTGATTCCTAAGGGACCAAACTGATGACATCCTCGGCCCCCCTGCTAACTTGCAGGGTCCATGGATTCATGAGGTTGTCCCCATACCCGTACACGTCCAGCCGTTCGATACAATTTGAAACGAGACTCGTCCGACCAGTTAACACGTTTCCAGTCATCAACAGTCCAATGTCGATGTTGACGGGCCCATGCGAGGCCTAAAGCTTTGTGTCGGGCAGTCATCAAGGATACACGAATGGGCCTTCGTCTCCAAGTTTTAAGTCACTTCTCACTTAAACCTTGATAACCTGCCATTGTAGCGACAGTAACCGATCTAACAAGTGAGCCACACACTTGTCTTATATAGGCGTCATATTCTGCCTGTTTACATATCTCTGTATTTGAATACGCATGCCTATATCAGTTTATTTGGCGCTTCAGTGTATTTATTTGAATTTTCCCAATTTTTTTGTTGGATAGATGTGATCTCACGCGAGCCAAAGTGATAAACGTCGTAGAAACATAGAAAACAATCATTTTCACGGCGTCTAGCACACTGTGCATGTATCGCATTTTTACAGTTGTCATCGTACCACTAGAATCTGAATGAAATAGAACTGATCTAGAGCCAAGTTACGGGATTTGTCTTGTGAAATAACAAGACATTTAATCTGCCAACGTACTGGAACTAATGGACGAAGCTTTGTGACACGTCGCCAGCCGCTGTGGCCGAGCGGTTCTAGGCGCTTCAGTCCGGAACCGCGCTGCTGCTACGGTCGCAGGTTCGAATCCTTCTCCTCTGTGACCAGCTGTTCTGCATTTCGCCATCTTTCGGCAGTGACGTGTCACAAATGCAATTAGTTCAAATGGCTCTAAGCACTATGGGACCTGGCCGGCCGGAGTGGCCGAGCGGTTCTAGGCGCTACAGTCTGGAACCGCGCGACCGCTACGGTCGCAGGTTCGAATCCTTCCTCGGGCATGGATGTGTGTGTTGTCCTTAGGTTAGTTAGGTTTAAGTAGTTCTCAGTCTAGGGGACTGATGACGTCAGATGTTAAGTCCCATAGTTAAAAAATGGTTCAAATCGCTCTGAGCACTAGTGGACTTAACTTCTCAGGTCATCAGTCCCCTAGAACTTAGAACTACTTATACCTAACTAACCTAAGGACATCACACACATCCATGCCCGAGGAAGGATTCGAACCTGCGACCGTAGCGGTCACGCGGTTCCAGACTGTAGCGCCTAGAACCGCTCGGCCACTCCGGCCGGCTAAGTCCCATAGTGCTTAGAGCCATTTGAACTAATTGCATTTGTGACACGTCACTGCCGAAAGATGGCGAAATGCAGAACAGCTGGTCACAGAGGAGAAGGAGGAAATGTGGAGTTTTTGGTGGCTTCGATTCTGTTGCTGATCGCTTCGTTCTCAACGTAGCAGTAATGAAATGTATTCCTCTGAGTCCAATATGGAGTTCAGAGATTACCAGACGACTGATTGTAATACCTTTAGTGGCTTCAACACTTAACTACGTGGGAAATCAACAGTACGCTTTTACGCCACACATAGCTCATGTAGAAAAATTACCCTTGTAAAAGTCAGAAATTTTGATCACTCTAGTTTTTAATTACAACATCATGTTAGCTAAAATCGAGAACATGTTATGTTTTCCGTCAGGACATCTAAGAAGCGTATCGCCTGAGTTTTGCTATATTCAGGGTGGTCCACTGATAGTGGCCGGCCAAATACCTCACGAAATAAGCGTCAAACGAAAAAACTACAAGGCCGAAACTAGTCTAGCTTGAAGGGGGAACCAGATGGGGCTATGGTAGGCCCGTTAGATGGCGGTGCCATAGGTCACACGGATATCAACTGCGTTTTTTTAAATAGGATAATGGCTCTGAGCACTATGGGACTTAACTGCTGTGGTCATCAGTCCCCTAGGACTTAGAACTACTTAAACCTAACTAACCTGAGGACATCACACACATCCATGCCCGAGGCAGGATTCGAACCTGCGACCGTAGCGGTCACGCGGTTCCAGACTGAAGCGCCTTTAACCGCACGGCCACACCGGCCGGCTTTAAATAGGAACCCCCATTTTTTATTACATATTGGTGTAGTACGTAAAGAAATATGAATGTTTTAGTTGGACCACTGTATTCGCTTTGCGATAGAGGGCGCTGTAATAGTCACAAAAGTGTAAGTACGTGGTATCACGCAACATTCCGCCAGTGCGGACGGTATTTGCTTCGTGATACATTACCTGTGTTAAAATGGATCGTTTACCAATTGCGGAAAAGGTCGAAATCGTGTTGATGTACGGCTATTGTGATCAAAATGCTCAACTGGCGTGCACTATGTATGCTGCTCGGTATCCTGGACGATATCATCCAAGTGTCCGCACCGTTCGCCGGATAGTTACGTTATTTAAGGAAACAGGAAGTGTTCAGCCACATGTGAAACGTCAACCACGACCTGCAACAAATGATGATGCCCAAGTAGGTGTTTTAGCTGCTGTCGCGGCTAATCCGCACATCAGTAGCACACAAATTACGCGAGAATCGTGAATCTCAAAAACGTCGGTGTTGAGAATGCTACATCAACATGTACATATACCATATCTCTATGCACCAGGAATTGCATGGTGACGACTTTGAACGTCGTGTACAGTACTGCCACTGGGCACAACAGAAATTACGGGACGATGACGGATTTTTTGCACGCGTTCTATTTAGCGACGAAGCGTCATTCACCAACAGCGGTAACGTAAATCGGCATAATATACACTATTGGACAACGGAAAATCCACGATGGCTGCGGCAAGTGGAACATCAGCGACCTTGGCGGGTTAATGTATGGTGCGGCATTATGGGAGGACGGATAATTGGCCCCCATTTTATCGATGGCAATCTAAATGGTGCAATGTATGCTGATTTCCTACGTAATGTTCTACCGATGTTACTACAAGATGTTTCACTGCTTGACAGAATGGCGATGTACTTCCAACATGATTCCGGCTCATAGCTCGCGCGTAGTTGAAGCGGCACTGAATAGCATATTTCATGACAGGTGGATTGGTCGTCGAAGCACCATACCATGGCCCGCACGTTCACCGGATCTGACGTCCCCGAATTTCTTTCTATGGGGAAAGTTGAAGGATATTTGCTATCGTGATCCACCGACAACGCCTGACAACATGCGTCAGCGCAGTGCCAAAAATGGTTCAAATGGCTCTGAGCACTATGCGACTTAACTTCTGAGGTCATCAGTCCCCTAGAACTTAGAGCTACTTGAACCTAACTAAGGACATCACACACATCCATGCCCAAGCTTGGATCCGAACCTGCGACCGTAGCGGCCGCGCGGTTCCAGACTGTAGCGCCTAGAACCGCTCGGCAGCGCATTGTCAATGCATGTGCGAACATTACGGAAGACGAACTACTCGCTGTTGAGAGGAATGTCGTTACACGTATTGCCAAATGCATTGAGGTTTGCGGACATAATTTTGAGTATTTATTGCATTAATGTGGTATCTACAGGTAATCACGTTGTAACAGCATGCTTTCTCAGAAATGATAAGGTCACAAAGGTACATGTATCACATTGGAACAACTGAAATAAAATGTTCAAACGTACCTACGTTCTGTCTATTAATTTTTAAAACCTACCTGTTATCAACTGGTCACCTAAAATTGGGTGCCATATGTTTGTGACTATTACAGCGCGATCTATCACAAAGCGAAAAAAGTGGTCCAATTAAAACATTCATATTTCTTTAAGTACTACACGAACATGTAATAAAAAATGGGGGTTCCTATTCAAAAAAACCGAAACATGAAAGAAGGTATGAATTCGTAATTTATGTGTTTTTTCAAATATCTGTAATTACGATTTAAAAACTTATAGCTACATGTATACAAATAGCAAAGAACACTATTTATTTTTAACAGATGGAAAATAAAAGCCCACTGAAGATGCTGCAACTGCAGTGAAACATGTTTGGGTTAAAAAACAAAAAATGTGTTTTGCAAAAGGCGGATCCTGTCCAAGAACATACATATTGGTAAAGCAAACACGGAAAAAAGAGCTTCAACCCCAAGATGATTAAGACATCAGAGGATACTTCAAGAGCATTGGAATTTCGTGAACCATACTAAAATGCATAATTCGGCTTAAAGCGCACATTCGTATGTCCAGATTCGGGTGCAAATTTTCTTGGAGTACCAGTACTGTATTATCTCATGTTTGGTTCTTTATTGTGGCATAATGCCATGCGTGCACTTGAAGTGCAGCGAACGGTGGAAACTAGCCAACAGTTTTGTTTCAAATAAATTGACTGGCTCGGCGGAAAAGATTTAATAAAAGCCAAATCTCTTAAGCAAACCGACGAAAATAACTTCATAGTTCTGTAAGGCGATTAATGCTTGACTGTCAGAAAGGTGGAAATAAAATCTGAAACTAATAACATATTTTAGCCGTCCGTAGTTATGCGATCGTATTTTAATTCATTTGCTAGCTCCCGGCCACAAAAATCCGTTTTGTTTTCATTTTACGTGAGAGTAATAAACGAAGAGGAAACAACAAAATCACCGAACGTAAACTGATCACGTGGAGACGACCCACCTCCAAACCACAACTCAGACTGCTCTGTGCATCAGCTCTGGATCTACTATATTTCCGAACCGGGACAATACTAGATAGTGGCACCTAGCCACACTTCTGTAACCAGAAGCAATTGCGCATGCCCAACAGCCCGCCCGTAACTGCTCAAACGAATCTAATTCAAACAGTTGTCACGTCACGCTCATCGGAGGCAATTTGTTGTTATGGAGCACTGCATAGTCTTTCCAAAGCCTTTGACACACTTTGCTGTTGGCAGACGCTCGTCTGAGCACTGTGTTTTGTTGTTGTATATGGCGCATTTCCTTTGCAACTTAAATATCATTCTCGTTTACTTTTTTCCTCTCGTTCATGTTTTGTTGCTGCAGAAATATTCTGCAGTAGCGGGATACAGTAATATCCTTTGTTAGAGTATCGGTTCTTGGCAGCCAAAATCACAAAAGTTTAACTGAAAACTACAACAATGAAAAATTCCCGGAATTCTAAACAATTCCCGGGTTTTTCCCGGTTTTCACCAGGATGAAAAAATTCCCGGGTTTTTCCCGGATCTCCCAGGGTCGTATACACCCTGTATATCACAACCAAAGATACATAAAAATGGCGGCTGGTCCCGGCGGAGGTTCGAGTCCTTCCGCGGTCATGGGTGTGTGTGTTTGTCTTTAGGATAATTTAGGTTAAGTAGTGTGTAAGCTTAGGGACTGATGACCTTAGCAGTTAAGTCCCATAAGATTTCACCCACATTTGAACATTTTTTGAACATAAAAATGGGACCCTATCAGGGCTGTAGTGAATTGTAGGAACTGCTCAACATCCAAATTCAGCAATAGAAGTATTAAAGAAACGAACACACTAAATAACACTACAACACTTAAAAACAAAGGAGAACTTACACAGCATGTCAGAAACATTAAAATTCCTGATGGAGCCACACTTGCCTAATTTGGATATGGTGTCTGTTCTTTGGGACATGTCCGACTTGGTAAGAATGTCTTCCACGAGTAATGAGTGTAATGGGGTGGGACACTACGAATGTCGGACATGTCCGAAAGAACAGACACCATATCCATATAAGTATATAGTTTTGGCAATACCGGCCATGACCTCCTTCTTCTGTAGGGATACACACACTTTCCCCGAACTCTTACGGGACTTGGTAAGAATGTCTTCCACGAGTAATGAGTGTAGTGTGTGGACATACAAGGTGAGAATGTGGGTCTCGCGGGAGGTGTGCGCGAGATAGTCCTTGCAGTCGCGCTCTCCTCTGTGCGCTCAGTGGCTCAGATGGAGCCGGCACGGTAGCTCAGCGTGTTCGATCAGAGAGCTGGTTGGCCTCTGTAATAAAAAGCTGAGTGGAAGGATCAACAAAACGAAATTGACTGGATGTCATGTGTCGTCTGCAACGACCAAACACAACGAACAAAATGCAATAAATAAATAAATAAATAAAATAAAATAAAAATGGATAGAGCGTCCGCCATGTAAGCAGGAGATTCCGGATTCGAGTCCCGGTCGGGGCACACATTTTCACCTGTCCCCGTTGATGTGTATCAACGCCCGTCAGTAGCTGAAGGTATTAATATATAATTCTAATTTCATACAGATAATTAATGTCAACCTTCAAAGACACAAAAAAATTCATTCCACTCACATCACTGTAGTATGGACCTGCGTGTTAATGTAATTTATGGGACACAGTTCATACGTTTTCGTCAGTGTCTACGGTAGATTAGTATCGGTAGAGGTCATTCTTGGTAACCAGAATAAAATAATAATTGGATGCTTTTACCGACCTCCCAGCTCAGAAGAAATAATTTCTCAGAGGTTCAAAGGAAACTTAAGTCTATTTTCAAACACGTAACCGACTCATACAATTAAAGTTGGTGGTGACTTCAATTGAAATTCGATATGTTGGCGAAAATACATGTTTGAATGTGGAGGTACGCATAAAACATCATCCGAAATTGTCCTAAACGCATTCTGTGAAAACTGTTTCGAGCAGTTAGTTCATGAGCCCACTCGAATAGTAAACAGTTCTGAAAACACACTTGACCTCTTGGCAGCAGATAATCCCGAGCTAATCACGAGCATCAAAACGGATACAGGGATTGGGGAACACAGGGCTGTCGCAGCAAGACTGAATACCATAACTTTCAAATCCTCCAAAAATAAACGAAAAATGTACCCATTCACAAAAGCCGCTAAAAATTCGCTTAACGTCTTCCAGAGAGACACTCTTCACGTCTTCAAAATTAACAATGTAAGTGCAGACCAGATGTGTCTTGCATTCGAAGAAACAGTATGAACAGCCATTGATACATTTATATCCAATAAATTGCAAACGACGTAGGTGATTCCCCTTGGTACACTAAACAGGTCAGAACACAGTTGCAGAAACAACTAAAAACCATTCCAAATTTAAACGGATGCAAAATCCCCAAAATTGGCGATTTTTCACAGAAGCCCGAAATTTAGTGGGGACTTCAATGCGAGATGCTTATAATAGTTTCCACAACAAAACTTTGTCTCGAAACCTGGCAGAAAATCCGAAGAGATTCAAGTCTTCTGTAAAGTAAGCTAGCGGCTAGACACAATCAGTGGGTTCTCTGTGCGGTGGGAGTGGAAATACTAACGATGACACTTCTGCTAGCCGGCCGCGGTGGCCGTGCGGTTCTAGGCGCTGCAGTCCGGAACCGCGGGACTGCTACGGTCGCAGGTTTGAATCCTGCCTTGGGCATGGATGTGTTTAATGTCGTTAGGTTAGTTAGGTTTAAGTAGTTCTAAGTTCTAGGGGATTGATGACCTAAGATGTTAAGTCCCACAGTGCTCAGAGCCATTTGAACCATTTGAACACTTCTGCTAAAGCAGAGTTACTAAACACAGCTTTCCGAGATTCTTTTACCAAAGAAGACGAATAAAATATTCCAGAATTCGAATCAAGCACAGCTGCCAACGCGAGAAACTTCGAAGTAGATATCCTTGGAGCAGCGAAGCACCTTAAATCACTGAATAAAAGCAAGTCTTTTGGTCGATATTGTATGCCAGTTAGGTTCCTTTCAGAATTCACTGATGTGATAGCTTTATACTTAGCAGTCATGTACAGCCGGTCGCTCGACGAAAGATCCGTATCCAAAGACTGAAAAGTTGCACAGATCATACCAGTATTCAAGAAAGCGATAGGCTCAAATGGTTCAAATGGCTCTGAGCACTATGGGTTTTAACATCTGAGGTCATCACTCCCCTAGAACTTAGGACTACTTGAACCTAACTAACCTAAGGACATCACATACATGCATGCCCGAGGCAGGATTCGAACCTGCGACCGTAGCGGTCGCGCGATCCCAGACTGAAGCGCCTAGAACCGCTCGGCCACATCGGCCGGCAAAGCGATAGGAGTAATCCACAAAATTACTGGCCCATGTCATTAACGTCGATATGCAGCAGCTTTTGAAACATGTGTTTTGTTCAAAATTATGAATTACTTCGAAGAAAACGGTCTATTGACACACAGTCAACAGGGGTTTAGAAAGTCCGCAGCTGGTGGTCAAGTGGTTAGTGTTTCTTGCCTCTGGATCACTGAGTCCCGGGTTCGATTCCCGGCCGGGTTGGGGATTTTCTCTGCCCGTGGACTGGGTGTTTGTGTTGTCCTCATCATTTCATCATCATCATCATCATCATTTGTGTCAGAGGATAGAATGGAGTGCAAAAAAACTGGGACTTTCTACGGGCGCTGTGTTCACGCAGTTGAGTGTCCCACAAACCAATCATTATCAACACGGATTTAGAAAACATCGCTTTTGAGACACACAACTTTTACTCAATCGAGGTGTTGAGTGCTATTGACAAGTGATTTCAAACTGACTCAATGTCTGTAGATTTTCAGAAGACTTTTGACACTGCATCTCTCAGGCAGCTTGTAATCAAATTGTGTGCTTATAGAATATCGTCTTTACCCGAAGATCAAAACCAGTTGATAATGATTTAGATAAGATATACGTATGGTGCCAAAATTGTCAACTGACCATAAATAATGAAAAGTGTGAGGGCTTCCACATGAGTGCCGAAAGTAATCCCTTAAACTTCGGTTACAAGGTAAATCAGTCAAGTCTTAAGGCCATAAATTCAACTCAGTACTTAGAAATTACAGTTACGAACAACTTAAATTAGAAAGAACACACAGAAAATTTTGTGGGGAAGGCGAACGAAAGACTGCGATTTATTGGCAGAACACTCCGAAGATGCACTAGATCTACTAAAGACACTGCCTACACTACGCTTGTCACTCCTCTTTTCGGGTACTTCTGCGCGTTGTGGTATCCTTACCAGATAGGATTAACGGAACACATTGAGAAAGTTCAAAGAAGAGAGGCACATTTTGTATTATCGAGAAATACGGAGAGACTGTCAAGGACATAATACAGGATTTGGTGTGGACATCACTAAATCAAAGACGTTTCTCGTTGCGGCGGGATCTCCTCACGAAATTCCACTCACCATCTCTCTTCTTAGAATGCGAAAATATTTTGCTGCCGCCGACCTACGATCACCATAATAAAATGAAAGAAATCAGAGCTCGCACGGAACGATATCGATGTTTGTTTTTCCCGTATGCTGCTCGAGAAAGAAATAATAGAGAATTACTTGAAGGTGGTTCAAGGAACCCTCTCCAGGCATGAGGTGTGATTTGCAGTGTATCCATGTAGATGTAGATTTTTCAAATGAACAACAACGTACCAAAGTCACAAAACTCAGTAGATCCACCGAAATAAAACCAACAGTTTGTATCTCCTGGTATTACTTATATCCGTTTGTATTACTAAGAGTATATCTATCTGCGTATCTTTAACTCAGTATCACTGTATTACTTCATCATTTATTTAGTTATAACACGTAACAGATGTAAGTTTAGCAATCCCACAGCTCTCGCATGTTATCGTCTACCTCTGAATCCCAATCAAAATTGTATTTCTGTATAATTTTATCACTGCTGGCAAAATAATTATTGTACTTAAGGTTTCCAACATGTTTCCTGATTATATGAACGAGTATGAAGTTTAATCTGTATAAACCTCGCAGAAAAGGATTTGTATACCTCTTTAAATATTTATTCCAACACATGTATTCATCAACGCAAACGCGGAACTCCACAATCCTTTACAATTTATTCTGAAATAACAGTGTTGTTTTGCTACATATTCTTTGTAACTTAGAGAAAATGTTTCTGCTTTGCTGTATATTCTTTTCACCTGGTAGTTTCCACACACCATCTTTGTTTACAAAGGATGAGAGTATACATGTGATGTATCACGACAAAGAAAGAAGCCTATGACTACTGGATGTTTTCTATTTTAGTTGTTTTGTATTTACATTTAAATATGTTGATAGTTTTTATTTTCACATTTAAATATACTTTTAGTTTTTAGTCAAGAACCTCCCCAAAACCATGTTCTCAAATAGTGTGTATGTTTCTCCATTAGACAATACCTCAGGTTTCCTCAAACCAATGACACAACAAACACACGTCATATTAACGCATGTAAATCCTCCTGTCGATGGACGTTTAAGCCTTAAAAACGCATTATGAATAGAAATAAACTGTGACTGATAACAGTAAACATGTCGTTTCATTCGATATCAATAAAGCCTAACCTAAAATATTCGTATTTAAATGAACTCTTAAAGCTTTTTAAATAAAACGAACGTTATTAATTTCCTACAACTTTATTCTTCATGTCTACATATTTATTTCTCAACATAGTCACCCTGGCGACGAACATATTTCTCCCAACAGGAGACCAGTTTGTGGTTGTCACTGTAGAATGTTTGACTTTGTTGGCGGAGCCACAACCTCACTTCTGCTTGCACTTACATCATTATATCTACGTGATTATTCTGCAACTCACAATTATGTGGACGGCAGAGGGATGATCGAACCACCTTTAAGCCATTTCTCTACCGTTCCACTCTCGAGCAGCTCGCAAAAAAAACGAACACTTAAATCATTCTGTATGAGCTCTGATTTCCCTTTATTTATTATGGTGGTCATTTCTCCCTATGTAGGTGGGCGCTAACTAAATATTTTCACACTCGGAGGAGAATGCGAGTGATTGAAATTTCATGATAAGATTCCGCCGCAACGAAAAACGCCGTGTTTTAGTGATTGCTACCCCAGTTTGTGTATCATATCTGTGGCACTCCCTCCCTTATTTAGTGATGAGACAAGACAAGTTGCCGTTCTTTGAACTTTTTCGATATCCTCTGTGAATCCTGCCAGCTGCAAATCCCACTTTGCACAGCAGTACTGCAGAAGAGGGCGGACAAGTGTAGTGTAAGCAGCCTCTTTAGTAGGCCTGTTCCATTGTCGAAGTTTTCTGCCAATAAATCGCAGTCTTTCGGTTGCTTCCCCACAACATTATTTAGGTGATCGCTCCAATTGAAGTTATTCGTAACTGTTGTCTCTAAGTATTTAGTTGAATCAACAACCTTTAAATTTGTGTGATTTGCCGTATAACCGAAATTTAGCAGATTCCTCATGCAGATGACTTCACAAGTTTCAATATTTAGAAACAATTGCTGCCTTTCGCACCATACAGATAACGTGTCTAATCCTTTTTCCAATTGTTTTTGATCATCTAATGACTTCACAAGACGGTAAAAGTCAGTATCTTCTGCAAACAATCTAATCGGCCTGTTCACATTGTGTCCTAGGTCGTTTATGTAGATCATGAATAGCACAGGGCCTATACCACTTACTTGGGAAACGCCAGATATTACTTCTCTTTTAATCGATGACGATCCATCAGTTGCTAAAAACTGTGACCTTTCTGTCAGGAAATCAAGAATCCAGTCTCACAACTGAGACGATACTACATAGCCACACAATTTGATTACAAGTCGCTTGTGCGGAATTGTGTCAAAACCGTTCTGGGAACCTAAAACAATGGAACCAATTTGACATCCCCTGTCGATAGCACTCATTACTTCGCGTGAATAATAAGCTAGTTGTATTTCACAAGAACCATATTATCTGGATCCGCGTTACCTGTTTGTCAATAAATCGTTTTCTTCGCGTTAATTCACTACCTATGAGCACAGTGTATGTTCCAAAATCGTACTGTAAATCAGCGTTAGCGACATGGGTTTTTAATTCAGCGGATACCCTCATTTCCTTATTTGAGTATTGGTTAACTTGTGCAACTTTCTAGACATTAGGTACGGATCTTTCCACAAGCGAGCTGTTGTATGTGGTTGCTAAGTACGGAGCTATTCTATCATCATACTCTGACAGGAACCTAACTGTTATAAAATCTGGACCAGAGGTATTGCCTTTATTAAGTAATTTAAGCTGCTTCGCTACAGCGAGAATATCTAGTTTTAAATTACTCATGTTAACTGTTGTTTTTGATGCGAATTCTGGAATATTTACTTCGTCTTCTTTGGCGAAGGAATTTCGGAAAACTGTCTAAGTAATCCTGCTTTAGTGGCACTGTCATTATTAACGTCACAATTGTTATAACACAGCGAAGATATTGATCACATCTTGCCGCTGGTGTGATTTACGTACAGTACAATCTCTTTGGGTTTTCTGCCAGATTTCGACACAGTGAAAACTGTTAAAGGCATCATGCACTGAAGCTCGCGCTAAATTCCGAACTACTGTAAAACTTTGCCAATATTACGGGTTTTTGCGTTCTTTTAAATAAGGCATGCCTTTTTAGTTGCTTCTGTAATAGTGTTCTGACCTGTTTTGTGGCCCAAAGGTATCAGTACCACCTCTTATTAATTTGAAATTAAATTATAACGAATACAGACCCTTAGCTGCTTACAGGCGTTGATAAATATCAACAGGGACAGTTGAAAATGTGTGCCCCGTTTGGGACTCGAACCCCGGATTTCCTGCTTGCATTGCAGACGCTCTATCCGACAGAGCCATTGAGGACACAAAGGAGAGTGCGACTGCAGGGACTTATCTCTGACACGCTCCCCGTGAGACCCACACTTCCAACTTACTGTCCACACACTACATTTGTAATGCCCCTGCCCACAATACTCATTACTCGCGGCAGTCAATCTACCGATTCCCGCAAGAGTTTGAGCAATGTGAGTGCATCCACACTGAAGAGGATCATTGGCCGGTGAGCCTTATCTATATGAAGGTGGTGTCTGTTCTTTCGGACATGTCCGAATGATCTTCTTCAGTGCGGATGCACTCATATTGCTCAAACTCTTACGACAATCGGTAGATTGACTGTCGAGAGTAATCAGTATAGTGGGCAGGGCCACTTCAAATGTAGTGTGTGGACAGTAGGATGGAAATGTGGGTCTCACGGGGAGCGTGCCAGAGATAAGTCCCTGCAGTCGGACTATCCTCTGTGTCCTCGATGGTTCAGTCAGTCAGCCTTCAGCGGCGCAGCAGTTCGGACGGTGTTTACGTCCCTGGCGCACGTGTGCGCGACAGGTGTTTACGTTAAGTGTGTAGCGGTGTGCCGCGGTAGTATATAGGAGGAATCATGACCTTGCAGTTCCGCATATCGAAACTGAAATTTAGTTTTGTTAACGAATATGCTCGACCGAAGGCTTACGAGATAGAACGTTATTTACGGGACGAAGTAAAAATCGAACTCACACCGCATCTGACTATGCTCCCCATGACCTATGTAGCAGCATTACGCTATGACATAGGCCACGAAACGGAAACGTACCGAAACGTACAGACAGAGGCAGATCGTGGCGAACCACGGAAGGACGACGATGCGCAGGACCGCCTGCAGCAGTCACAGGACGCCCTCTCTTCGGTGCCGCTTGCGGCCCGAGCAGATAAGGCACTTACAGAAGTCGATAATTCGACGTCCCCCACGAAGAATCAGAGGCCATGCTGACCTCTGATTCCGAGGCTCGGCAACGAAAACAGCGATCACCAAAACGCCGGACGAAGCGCCGCCTCACGGTCGAGAACGACCACTCTGATCCAGCAGGCAATTCTGAGGCGTTTTCGGGTACAGAGCAGACGACCATGGATGTAGGAGAACTGCCTAGGGTGGATGCAGGGGTGGCCAGCGGGACGGCGACACGACCTTCCGAAGACGATGCTCCAGAAACAGCGGAGGAGTTCGATGGATGGCAACAGGCTACTGAGGAGGCTGCGGGGCCTGCGACGCACGATAATGATGGGACGCTAGGGGACTGGTCAGAAGATCCACCCCCATGGGAAACAGATGATGCTGGAGAAATTGCTCCCACACTCTCTCCTGGTGTAAGACCGGAAGAGTGCACGGAGTAACGGCAGAGGCGAGGCGGGGGACGCTAGAAAGAACGCACCCTGTGTACGGAAGAATTAGCGAACGTAAGGTGCCCTATCTACGTTGACAGCCATGCAACAAGCTTATCGGAAAGGGTCTGTTAACACCAATAGCACTGGGACGCCAGTAAAATCAAGATGCTCAGTGACATGATAAAGGCTGCAGATTTAGACTTAGCGCTATTACGGGAAGTTCGGGTGCTTCCCCCCTCAGACTTTTACGGTTACGATATTTACTGTTCCCCGTGTGACATGAGAGGCGTTGGCACTACGATACTACTGAAGGAAGGGATACGTGCAGACGAAGTAGAGTATTTGCCTTCTGCCCGTGGTACGGCCGCAACCATAGGTGGAATACCTTTGATCAATATATACGCACTGTCAGACGCGGATAAGAGAAGGGACAGAGTAGATTTTTACGCCCATGAGGTTACACCGTTGTTCCGGGGACAATACGATGCTTGCATACTCGGCGGAGATTTTAATTGTGTGTTCGACAGAAAGGACCAACATCCTAACTATACTCCTGGCCAAGAACTTCGGGAGTTGGTCAACGGGATGGAATTAGTCGATACATGGGACCTGCAGTATCGCAACCAACCAGGATATACATTTTTTACGAGCCATTCCGCGAGCCGTTTGGATCGGATCAACGTTTCAAGGAGGTTAGCTATGTCGGCGGTGGTTGCAGAAATCTGGCCGACCGCGTTTACAGACAATGAGGCATGTATTTGTACGGTTAACCTTGATAGACAGCATGTATGGAGACGGAGGGGTAATTGGAAGATGAACGTTTACCGCCTGCGTGATGCAGAATGCCGACGCCTGGTGGAGGACGCGTAGCATGGCTGCCTCCGTCGACGAAGTTCTTACGGTTCTGTCCCACAGTGGTGGATCGAGTGCGCGAAGCCAGCTTTACGGAGGACGTTAATAGGTTATGGGAAGGAGGTGTCTCAATGGCAGCGCACGACCACTGACTTTTATTTTACAGCCCTCCGGGAACTGTTCGCTCAACCACCTACACCAGAACGCCAGACGGCCTTCCACCGAGTCAAGGCGAAGCTGGTACAACTTGCGACGCTACGGATGGCGAGTACGATGATACGCGCGAGGTCGCAGGATTACCTGCCCAACGGGGTTCCCTCCATGCATTATGTGACAAAGGAAAGAAGAAGAAGGCAAAGGACAATTCATGAGATCGATCTCGACGATGGCCGTCGTTTTTCAGCACAAAGGGGCATAGCACCGGTGTTCACTGATTATTTTAGCAGATTCTATGCAAGCCAGGCGGAGAGGGCCAGAGGGAGCTGGGGAACGTCCTGGAAGAGATCCCAGACGCGACGTTTGTGAAAGTGAAAGCGGACGTGTTACGTGTGAGGAGCTGGAGGAAGCGATTACACGAGGTGCCTCCAACAAGTCCTCAGGTCCAGACGGATTCCCGTTGCAATTTTACTGTGCCTTTGTGACCATTGTGACACTGATGTGGTTATGCATGTTTAATGAGTTTCTGCGGCAAGAAGTACCGGTTTCCCATTAAACTCACGTAAGGACTCATGATCCCGATACCCAAGCCCCGTGGTGGCAAACAGCCTTGTGATTACTGGCCCTTTACCCTCCTTAATAGTGACTACAAGATCTTTATGCGCATACTGGGCAGCCGTATCAAAACGTCGCTGGCGGATCGTATACATGCCGATCAGACTTGTCTTGGCGGCATCAGTAATATCCACACAGCTTTAGGAGACTATCGTGACGTCGTCGCCCTCGCGGCTGCATCTGCATGCCGCCTCCGGGAGGCACTGGTTGCTGTAGATTTCGATCCTGCTTTTGATCGAGTGGATCATCTGTACCTCGTGGCGATGATGAATGGGATGGGTGTCTCGCCATTATTGGCCACTGCAATGGTGCGGCTGTTGCACGGCGTCAGATCAGCAATGGTGATCAACGGATGGAGAACAAAGTATTTTGAGATGTTAAGATCAGTCAGACAGGGTTGCCCCTTGTCGATCCTCCTTTATGCGATCGCCTTAGAACCGTGCCTCGCAGGCCTTCGCCGCCGTCTTACCGAGATCTCCCTGCGACATCTATCATTCAAATGTAGAGCATATGTGGATGACATTGTATTCCTCGTCCGGAATGAGGGGGAGACTCGATCAGCTCGGGATTGGCTACAGACGTATGGGATGGCAGCTGGTAGCGAGGTCAACTTCCGAAAATCACAATTCATGCATGTGGGGCGTGGACTAGAACCAGGAACGGAAGGACCCTGATCTATGGTGCAATCTTTTCGGTGTTTGGGTATCACCTTTCATAAGGAGACGGTGGGAATGGCTGTGGACAACTACCGACGGCTCTTGCTCAGAGTCCGCACATCAGTCCGACTCAACGCCCTACGGTCGATGGATATGCTGCAGCGAGTGTCACTCGTCAACCTTTACCTCGCTCCCATGATGTGCCACCTGACACACCTTCTTCCCTTGACGCGCAAGATGGCTATGAGGATTCAGGCGGCTTTTGGGTATTATATAACCCTGGGACAGCTCTTTAAGTTACAGTACAACATGCTTACCCTCCCAGCGCGAGAAGGGGGCGTTGGTTTAGTGAACGTGCACGATAAAGCGAGTGCCATGTATATTAATACTATGCTAAAACGGTGGCGCAAGAGGAATCACTCGCTTACGGGGACGATCATCGAAGAACTAGTACCAACATCGCATCTTCTCCCGGTCATTGTCAGCCATATATCGCCCCCGTTAACGTTTGTACGCACGTTCATCGTTGAACACAGTTACATTCGAGAGCGTTTACCGACGTCCCGACAGTCGACATCGAAGGACGTGTACCATCTGCTTCTTCGACAACTGGCCCGGAACAGGGTGGAACGGAAACATCCAGCCGTTAATTGGCACGTGGTGTGGCGCATGGTACACCACTGCCACCTACCTACAACAGTCAGGTCAACATGGTACATTGTAGTGAACCGGAAATACCCAAAAAATGACAAAAAGTACGCAATACATTTGACATATTCGTCCATATGTCAGCAATGCGGCATGCTGGATTACTCTGACTCAAGGCGAAGACATGTACGCCATTTTCAGATCGCTGTTGCCGAGGTGTGCTTTGTAGTGCTTCTTTATAAGGTCAGCCATAATTGAAAATGCCGCCACGTGTGAAATCAGATCTGTGATTTGTTTTATGAATGTAAATAAAGTTAAACCAAAGGAAATTCATCGGTAAATCTGCGAGATTTACGGACAAAATGCTATGAGTGATTCGATGGTTAGAAGATGGTCAGACTGTTCAATGAAGGACGTGGTCAAGTGCACGATGAAGAACGAAGTGGACTCCCGTCTGTGGTTACTGATGAACTAGTTCACACAACTGAAGACAAGATTAAGAACAACCGTAAGTTTACACTTAGTGCCCATGCTATGGAAGTTCCGCAAATCTCACGATCACTAATTCATGAAATTGTTACTGAAAAACTGAAATTTCGAAAACTTTACTCACGTTGGGTACCCAAAATTCTTATTGAACAACACAAAAAACAACGGATGGGCAATTTTTGACACGCTGCAATGAAGAAGGCGATGGTTTTTTTTTTCTCGGATAGTCACAGGGGATGAAGCTTGGGTATCGTACGACACCCCTGAAACAAAACGGCAATCAATGGAATGGAGGCACACTTCATCCCCAACGAAGATTAAACCTAAGCAAATCTTGACACCTCGAAAAGTAATGTGTACCGTTTTTTGGGACAGAAAGGGCAGTTTGCTGATTGGTTTCTTACCCCGAGGCCAAACAATCAATGCACATGGCTACTGCGAGCCCATTAAGAAATTGCGCCGCGAGGCGGCACTTTCAATTACGGCTGACATTATAAAGAAGCACTACAAAGCACACGTAGGCAGCAGCGATCTGAAAATGGCGTACATGTCTTCTCCTTGAGTCTCAGAGTAATTGCCGCGCATGCTCGGAACTGCGGTCGTAGCGCTGCCGCAGATAGAAATAGAAACGGAACTTACTTTGTGAACGACCCTCGTATTACCGTTCACGCGGCACACTATATATAAAGCAGTATCTTCCGACATTGCATTTTTTCCAGAGGAAACGGACTTTCCGCGTCATAAGACGAAAGCAGTGGCGTGGATCACATTACATATATAGAGAAACACGTGAGAAGTACTGAACGTACTGGATTACTGGTAATACTTGCAAGATGGACACACAAAACTGTTACGGCTACGAAAGTACAGGGACTGGTATGCCAATTTTCTAGGAACGGTTTTTGCGGACCCGCCATATACTTGGGGTATGCCGGGTTAGCAAAGATGAGCGGCGGTGCTGTCGTTGTGAAACCCACCAAGTAAAGTGATCAGCTAAGGAAAACTACGCGAGTATGCCACCCAGGAAGAACTAACACTTGCACAGTTAGCAATGGAATGTTTCCTTGAATCTTGTTTTAATACCTAGAAATACTTTTTTTAAGGGTGCCGGAGGTGGCCCCACTTTGACTTTGTTGTTATTTCATGCTGAATGGTAGAGCAGCAGCGAGGTTCCTTCCAGGAAAGTTATAATGTATAAGGATGTACGGTGGTTTTGTGAATGATAAAGGTTCTGTTTCTCCTAAAAGAATAAAAAAATGGTAGAGCACCTGCCTGCGAAAAAAAAGGTCGAATAGAGCATCTGTCATGTAAGCAGGAGATCCCGGGTTCGAGTCCCGGTGGGAGCATGCATTTTCAACTGTCCCCGTTGATATTTATCAACGCCTGTAAGCAGCTAATGATCTGGAATTCATTGTAATTTCATTCTTAGAGAGCTGCAAGATCACCAGCGGTATCTGTTCTTTCAGACATGTTCGAAAGAACAGATACCATCTTCTTATTAATTTATTTGGTGTACTGTATATCTCTCAGCTGCCGTCGATACTATTTAGATGTAGCCTACACTTTGATAATGAGATTGGAAAGAGTGGAGACTGTCTCTTAGGAGGCATCAAGCCAATTTTTATCTGTTTCTTTTTAACTACATGTTTCTTTGTGATTGTTTTTGGTGACTTTGTATGTCACAGTATTCAGTCTTGCTACAACAACCTTACGGTTGCTAATACCTGTACCCCTCATAATGTCCCCCATTTGCTCAGGATTGTTTGTTGCTATGAGGTCAAGTATGTTTTCGCAACCATTTACATTTTGGGTGGATTCAAATGGCTCTGAGCACTATGGCACTTAACATCTGAGATCATCAGTCCCCTAGAACTTAGAACTACGTAAACCTAACTAACCTAAGGACATCACACACATCCTGCCCGAGGCAGTATTCGAACCTGCGACCGTAGCAGTCGCGCGGTTCCGAACTGAACCGCCTAGAACCGCTCGGCCACAGTGGCCGGCTTTTGGGTGGACTCCTGAAATAATTTTTCAAAATAATTTTCTAAGAAAGCATTCAGTACGATTTCGGACTACGTTTTATACCTATCACTGACTTTAAACGTGTATTTTCGGCAACACATCGAGAGTAAATTGAAGTAACCACCGACTATAATTGTATGAGTGGCGTACCTATTTGAAATGACACTCAAGTTTTGTTTGAACTGTTCAGCAGCTGTATCACCTGGGTTAGGCTGCCGGTAAAATGAACCAACTATTAATTTATTCCGGTAGTCAATTGTAGCATCTACCCATCTTAACTCACATGAACTATCTACTTCAATCTCAGTACAAGGCAAATTCTGATACTTTTGCAACATAGGTAAGAAAATTTACGACTAGAATAGCGACTGTTGCTAGGTCTAGCTTCCTGTGTTTGTCGCGCACTGTTTTAGACTGACGCCTTTTCTGTAGTTTCCTGAGATCTTCTAACCTAAGAAATCGCTCAGTCCCCTCCACACAGCCCCTGCTATCTGTGTAGCCGCTTCCTGTGCGTAGTAGACCCTTGACCTATCAAGCGGAACCTGAAAAACCACCATCTTATGGCGCAGATCGAGGTATCCATAGCTTACAAAGTCACAGAACCGTCTGATCCTCTGATTCAGACACTCCACTTGGCTCGGTACCAAAGGACCATAGTTGGTTCTGTCGTTGATGGTAGAGATGGTGAGCTCTACCCGCATCTCGCAAGCAAGATTGACAGCTATAAACCAGAGAGAATCTCTTAAAATCCAAAGTGACGTACATTGTTAGTACTGACATGAGACACCACGTGCAGTTGGCTGCACTCTGTGCTCTTCATGGCATCTGGAAGCGGCCTTTCCACATCTAGAATGACTCCCAGAATTCCCACAGAGTGCACATGGGACCCCTTCTCCTCCTTAGCAGCCATATCCCTCAGTGGTCCCATTACGTACCCAATGTTGGAGGTTCCAACAACCAGTAATCCCACTCTTTTTGAATGCCCAGACCTTGAAGGCCGAGAGGCCTCCTCTGGAACAGGGCGAGCGACTGCCTCTGTCTCAGGGTCTGTGTCAGCCACGGACAGCGCCTGAAACCTGTTCAGAAAGTCTTTCGCTGCTGCTGCAATTTTTAATGACCTTCCACTTCACCACAAATGAGGAGTCATCCTCATTGCGAGCAATACCTGGAGCAGCCACAATAGTGGAGCGATTGGGGGACACGTGGGACATGCAGGACGTCTCTCTGCTCCCCACATCTGGTCCCCCACAGTGATGCCCACTGGCAACAGCCACAAGATGTGAAACTGAAGCCAACACTGCCTGGAGCTGTGAGCGAAGGATCACCAAGTCAGCTATCGTCTAAACACAGAAATCACAGTCCCTATCATTACCAAGATGGCAAAACTCTACACTAAACTGTTATTAGCGCGCTAGACTGTGTCTGGTAAGCACCCAGACACACAAGAAATTACAGAACTAAACTAGTAACCACACAGATATCTGAGAATAAGTAATTCCTGTTTGAAGCTCGTAAAAATATGTAACAAACGAATGGTGCACTTGCCTTATTGGCAGCAGATGCTCTCACACTGACTGTCTGACTGAAATGCTTCATCACTATCAAAGTGTAGGCCTGGAAGGTGTTCTGTAAGTTATGGAAACAGGTGAGATGCAGATGGATCCAAGTTGGGACCACATTTTTATCGTGCCATTCCTTCCTCACGCCTTCTTTTCTCCAAAATAAGTCTGAAAGGTATTTCTAACTCAATCTTTAAATTTATAACTGGGGCAGGGGTAACTTCACTGCTTCTCTAGTCAGTATGATTACAGGTATATTGAGCATCAGCTTGGCAGATAGATATCCCCCAATTGTGTTATGCACCAACCTATTCATAACCTCTTCAAATTGAGGGATACGTGTGTTTTGTAGAATAGTATGCTCAAGTTAGCTTACTGACTTTACAGAATCGTCTTTCAATAGGGTTAGCCATGGCGTGATAGACGCTTTCCTGATGGATGGTGGTTCCATATTTATCCATCCCAGTGAACCATGTTAGAGAGGTGAACTGAGAATTGCAGACTGATACTGGAATTTCAGTGAATTCTTCAAGTTAGCTGGACAACTGGCTTTCTGTATTCTGTACCGTGACTTCCTTTCTGGTGTGCGGGTGCACCTGTTCTCAGAAGAGCAGACCTTGCACTCTGAAAGCTTACCCAGGGTTCTAGCATTGGACAAGGGTGTTTATGAAGGCCTGGTTCCAAAATGGTGCAAATGGCTCTGAGCACTATGGGACTTAACTTCTAAGGTCATCAGTCCCGTAGAACTTAGAACTACTTAACCCTAACTAACCTAAGGACATCACACACATCCATGCCCGAGGCATGATTCGAATCTGCGACCGTAGCGGTCGCGCGGTTCCAGACTGTAGCGCCTAGAACCGCTCGGCCACCCTGGCCGGCTGAAGGCCTGGGAAAAGCGTTTCTTGTCTGCACGTATCTCTAGGGCTTTGCAGGATTGCAGAAGTATTCTCTTCACATCTTCGTAAATGTTACTCTCTTCTTGGTTGCAGTCAGTTATAGCATCTGCACGGTTCAACTAGTCAGCACCTAATAGTAAAAGTACTGACAATTTACTCACGATGAATACCAGTTGAAACCAAATAATTCGCCGAGTGCATAATTTTAATAACACTTGCTTATTAATCATTGTAGTACTTGAATTAGTCGCACCTTTTATTTTCACAGCCGTCACTGGCAAGGCTTCTAATTTCGTTCAGTCCTTGAGGATGCTGTAAAATGCTTCCGAGATAGCTGAGATAACAGCGCCGATATCAGTTACAATTATATGTGTGCTATCAAAACAATCAAGAGCGATTCAAGGACTCTGTTATGCTTGTTACGATAACTGATACTTTCCCGCCAACAAGTCTGCTAATGGATTTTGTGGGCAACTCGTCTTCCTTCTTAGATCACTATACACAGCAAGTGGGACTAAGTCTACTGTGTACTATAGTTTTCTGGACTACGATTTGAAGCGAGAGCTGTCACCAATTGTGCGTTATTTTCAACGTGTTTTGTGGTGGCGCGTGTAGTGTATGGTTCGATTTTTGTTTTTTACTTCAGGTATTTTCAAACTGTGCTGTGTTACATATCTCGGTTAGGTGTACGGTAACTATCAATGTGATTCCTCCCTGGCTGGTGATTTAATCCGGCATGGCCTGTTCTCTGTCTGACTGTTGGAATTCTGTGACCTAACGTTAACAACGCTTTGTCCAACGTTAATGAATTTACATCGACTACACTCCCCTTGGAAATGGTCTAAGACATAGAGAATTTCCAAAAATTGTTCAATACTGACAGTATGAACAGTCAACAGCTGTCTTCTTACCATTTCAGTCATTCTCTGATGGATCAGTAGAAGCATTTCTTCCAGATCTACTGATGGGTCCACGTGACGTACTGCGAAGAGCTCTCTGAGAGTTCCAGCACTCGACCTGCGCAGCAGGCTGCTCATGAAATAGCATCTACCCCCCTCCTGATATGCCCTGCTCCAGCACTGGACGAGAAAACCTATACAGGGTTGCACGAAATCCAGGCAGTACCTTCAGGTAATTTGCCACCAAGGAATCTCCTCTGAAGTAGGGTGCTGTAATAACGTTCATTTGCTGCCAGGGATTAACATTCACTGTCTCATACCAATCACTAAAAAATTGATGAGGTAGATTTTTGAATTCATTCCACTGATCTTTTTCCATTTATTTGGAGAACAGATTAAGTAGAGTGCCAATATTACCCATAACTCGGAAGCATGGCAATTATTTGCAAACTGAAGGTTGATGGCTCTAGTCTGTCAGAACTGCCATACCTCTTTATGCAGAAGAGAAATACCTATCTTCGTTTTTGCTCTCTGTCTAGATCACTGCACAGTAGGAAGGGAAACAACAAGCACAACCTTAGCCACAGGCACGGGCCGCAGTGGTTCCAGATAATGAGCTACTTCTGAGGAAGACGTGGCCCACTAGGCAATAGCCTCAAACATGCTTGTTCCTTGTTACTGAGGCATGCAGCTCCCCCCCCCCTCCCCCCACCTCAATTTCCTGATATGTTGTTACACTTATTATTTCTACAGCTATTTCCATCAGACAACTTTTTATGTATTTCTATATAATTTTCTTCAGTTTTCAGTGTAACCCCAGCTTTCAATTTCTCTAACTGTCCCTCAGTCTGATCCATTCTGGTTTCCATGATACACAAAAACTCGGTATGTTCTGTCATAACTATTCCAGGTTCCCCAGACTGTTGGCTTAACAACTTTAACATACCATTTTGAACATTCGTTAGCTGAGCAATTGAAATCACCTGTTCACCTACTCCCACGAATTTTTGTTAGACAGCACACAATTTAGAATCGACATTAGTGAAGGCTTCCATGTTTTCTACAAGCACCTTGTCCAACAACTCTCCCTGTGTGTTCAAACATAGAGCCTGAGCATCTAAAAGGTTAAAAAGCTCATTGCTGTGAACGTGAAGGGCTTCAGCGAACGAATCTGTAACTGCTTGCAAAGTTTCGGTTTGTAGTTCAAATCTAGCAGCTATTTTAGCGCTTTCACATCTAATTTTTCGCTAAGCCACTGAACTTTGAATCCTGAGTATTTAATTATTTGGATAATGCCACACCTACATTTACACTTTGCACTTCTTATTTCTCCGCAAAAATGTAGTCTAACTTAATATTTTGTGCTTGTATCATGGCTAACAACAAATCAAATATAGCTTGACAAGTATTATCGGCAAGCGCTAGATTGTGTCTGCGGAAACGGAGTCGAAAGCTGTGGCGAAAGCATATAAGACATCCTCTGTGTCTGCGGAAGCGGAGTCGAAAGCTGTGGCAAGGGCATATAAGACATCCTCACTAACTTACTCTCTCTCTCTCTCTCTCTCTCTCTCTCTCTCTCTCTCTCTCTCACACACACACACACACACACACACACACACACACACAGGCACAAGAATTATATATTATTTTTAAAACATGCACAGGATGGAAATGCTCACAACTTGCACCTAAAACAAATGAGCAAACATAAACGCTGTAATACTGTTACTTAGTGTGAACACATGTAACTGCAGTTCTATTTCCAAAAGTGAGCTTTAGTGCAAATAACGCCAACGTAGACTAACAGAAAGCGTCGAAAACCTGCCAAGTGTATATGTACAACGAAGTTTCTTTCGACCTCACCTTCCGCTAACAAAGAAGGGAAAAGAGTGGTTTGCAAAAGGACAGGAACACCTTAGTACATTTCACGCCAGGAAACTCTGTTTTAAACTATAACAACCAAAATGTACGAAAATATGTATCCATATTTACAGAATGGCCACAGAAGATGCTTTATAAAAAAAGCGAAACGCTTCTGATGAATAATTCTCTTTAATTAATTGCAGTAAGCTTAAGATAGAGATACCAATCATAATTAATTTTAACAGCTGCTGCACAAAATGGCCAAGCAAACAAACATAATATAGACGCCTTGTCAGGCATTTCCAACTGGCCTCTGCAAGAAGTTTAGAAGGATACATCTAAACCTCCATAAAACGGTCCAACATGTAAAGTTTAATATCATTTGCAGATTAAATAATACTGTACCTAAGTATATTGAGGTACAGAGGTACAGAGAGATACAGATTAACAACAGTTTTGACAGTGCACAAAAAACGAAATAAATAGCCCAGAAAATTTGGCTAAACAACGAAATCAAATTTCCTTATACTGTACCAATTGCAAGCCCAAAACGGGGACATCTTAATCTTATGGAAGTTCGGAATAATACCACTGTTCACTCTCATCTTGTTAGTACGTTTGAAAAACGTATATATACAGTGATAGAAAAAATGATAAAAACCCACAAAAGATAGATTGCAGATTTTAAAGTTAAACGAACATCTAACGCAGCCACAAATTACATCCAGTCTAACGAAAAACATCACATCCATCCGAGACTGGTAAACCTCACTGACACTTTGTTGCATACGAAAGAAATAAAACTGCTCGAAAAAGGTCTGAAATACGTCAGTACACAAACGGACGGAAAATACGTAGAAAACCTCGTAGTTGAGTCAGAAAGCATTCTCATACAAGAACACAGAAAGGTAGTAAGTGAGGCAAACATTTGTCTGACGAGAGAACTAGTAACCAATTAAATCAAGAAAGTAATAACACAGATGAAAGAAAACCCAGGAAACTATGTGCGAATAGGTAAAAGTCTGTATTTTTTATGTGTATCGCAGGAAGAATATAGTATTATTTTACCATTGAAAATTTGTATGAGTCATTATTCCAAGTAGTACTACAATATAGAGAAAACCGAGAAGCCCACCTGTGTACTTCGGAGTTATCACGAAGATCCGATTACAACAATGTAAAGGACACAGTCAAGATTTTGTAGGTGAATACGGCGATTGGACATAGTATTATTAATTGGTAAGCATAAATCTACAAGAGAAAGACTGTTTCATTTATGTGGAACTCATATGAAAAGATTTCTTACCCATTGACAAGCATAGCTCAGCTTATTGCGACATACCAGAAAATTTCATAAGAGGCAGTAATCAAAATTCCAATTTCAGATGACATCTTTATTATTTTTTTATCTGCCATTAATTAATTTCATTATTTCCATACATCTAAATTTTATTTTTTATTCTATTATAAAACCAAATCAATATACACTCCATAACACTGACAAAACCGAAGAAGAAACACTTGCAGATGAAGGAAACTCAGTGGTTCTCATAGATAAACAGCAATACAAGATACAAGAGTCATCACAAAAAATACAATTACAAAACAAAAATCAGCTCCAACTGACAGATTGCAAACACAGTTGAGAAATTCTGAAAGACATTGAATGTGCACTAGTAGAAAATGAAAAAAGAAAATTTTTAAATACAAATCCCTGTGCACCCCCATTCTAATGCCAATCCAAGTTACACACGAAGACCTCCCTATCAGAACCACTGTGAATTTTAGAAACACTCCTACAGATCCAGTTGGAAGATACATGTTGAATATTTTATCATAAAATTACAAATTACGAGGGAATAGATTTACAAGAAACACCACACAATTGATTCAATACATTAATGCCATGCAGGTTCCAGTCACAGCCACCTTCTTGTCATTTGATGTAGAGGACATGTATTCAAATACACCAGTAACTGAAACAGTGAACATTATAGAAACATGTTTTAAGACATACAGTACACTTCCATATGTATACATCAAAGGAACAGTCAAGCTGATAGAGCTAATAGAAGAACAGAACTATTTCCAGTTCAATAATGAATTTTGTTTATAAACTGAAGGATTATCAATGAGCAACCCGGTGTATGCAACCATAACAAATACATTTATGAACCATGTAGAACAAGTCGTATTTAATAATATAGTGCCAAATAGGTAAAACATCATACACTGGATTAGACATATGGGTGACATCTTGTACCTGATACATGAACCAAGCCATAAACTAGACCAGTTTTATACAGACTTAAATTCTGTTCACGATAAGATTCATTTTACAACAGAAAAAAAGAGAAATAGGCAGTTAAATTTTTTGGACATTACCATAAGATTCAGAACAAACCACACAGATCTGACCTATGGTGGAAACCACCAAAAACAATTATAATTAGACTCCACACATAACAGTACCCAAACTCTAAGAAGCAGGTAGCATTTATATACATGCTCCACAGACTAAACACAGTAGCATTAGACGCAGAAAAGTACCAAAGAGAAACAAATACCACGATAGAAACAGCAAGAAACAATGCATACACAGACAACATTGTGAGATCAGCTGACATCAGGACCACAGTTGCAATGTTTGGTTTCCATTTTGTATACCACAACTTCCTACTAGTTAGTTGGAAAAACTGAATCAGTCTCCCTCTATAACGAGTAAAACCTATCTACAATGATGGTAATATTAGCGGCAAGTAGTAGTGCAACGTTCCTTAGTCCACGTAAAAATCCGAATTTAAACGATGAAAAGTGTAGAAAATGCGAAAAAGTGTTGAAAACTGGTATCACGTAAATGGAATGTAAACATTCTTTCCATTTTAGATTTGCTGAAATTGATCCAACCGATCAGCAGTGCCTGCTCAACAACTGTAAGTCTAAGACAAAAACCAACGAAAGCTTTCCGGCCGTTATTACTAAAAACAGGTATCAGATTCTTGATGAAATAGTGGAATACGTAACATTTAAATATGTGCAAACAAAGAGCAAAATTTCAAACTGCAAAACAGCTGTCAGTAATAAGCCCTAACCTCGTGTGCAAACCTAAGTGAACGTAAACATACTCTCCGAGATAACAACGGTCAAATCCATGAAAATGTATGGAAGAAACTGGCCCAAGGGAACAACAGAAGAAGCGAGGTGAATCGAAAACACAACAAGGGACGGATTTTAATATTTGGAGACAGTCATGCTTGTGGAGCAGCGCAAAAGATCGCGAGTATCCAGGACGACTTTACAGCTGTGGTTCACATTCAACCTGGCACACCTGTTTCTGATGTGGTGAAGGCATGTATGCAAGACAGTGAATCTTTTTCATCGAATGATTGTGTCGTAATCATAGCAGGTACAAAAGATGTAGCAAAAAATCAAGCAAATGGCGTTATCAGAACATGAAAGTGATAATCGGTAATTTTATTAACACTAAAGCAATTATCATTAATATATCAGAGAGACACGATCTAATGGAACAGAACGCAAGACAAATTATAGGCTTAAAACAATACTAATACATTTCATAATGTGTCCCTGGTAAACGTCAGCAATGTAGAACGAGATCTGCCCACAACTCATGGTATGCAGGTGAGTAAAAGAGGCAAACAGATTGTCAGCAAGTCAATTGTCTAGGAAATTGGACGAAATTCTCCAGAAAGCGGTGTAAATAAGTGCATTGCCCTGGAATGGCACAACCTACCAAATCAGAAGCTGCCTCACTAACAGCCACTGTAGGTAAACCTGGGAAACTTGTAAAGGCTGCTGGACAGTTTGCTAGCCCTAAATCATTCTGTATCGTCCAGCAGCAGAAACTCAGACTTAATGTCATACACCAGAATTTCGGCAGTCTTAAAAACAAGCACAATGATCTGGATATTATTACATGTCCTGATGAACCTAATATTTTAGTCATAACTGACCTTTTGTACACAGAAGACCTAATTAGCATTAGACAACCACTCTCCAAGAAATTTTGTTCTGCTGTTAGTAGGAAAAGCAAGACTGGGGATGACGTAGCAATCTTCACTGGTAAAGCAAGTAATTTCAGTGCTATTGCCGTAAGTGCAGTCCCTAGAAGGAACCACAGAATTTGCTGCAATAAATCTAAAATGGGTTAGAGAAAACTATAGATGCATTTAGGCCACCTGCGCCTGTATAGATATACACTCCTGGAAATGGAAAAAAGAACACAATGACACCGGTGTGTCAGACCCACCATACTTGCTCCGGACACTGCGAGAGGGCTGTACAAGCAATGATCACACGCACGGCACAGCGGACGCACCAGGAACCGCGGTGTTGGCCGTCGAATGGCGCTAGCTGCGCAGCATTTGTGCTCCGCCGCCGTCAGTGTCAGCCAGTTTGCCGTGGCATACGGAGCTCCATCGCAGTCTTTAACACTGATAGCATGCCGCGACAGCGTGGACGTGAACCGTATGTGCAGTTGACGGACTTTGAGCGAGGGCGTATAGTGGGCATGCGGGAGGCCGGGTGGACGTACTGCCGAATTGCTCAACACGTGGGGCGTGAGGTCTCCACAGTACATCGATGTTGTCGCCAGTGGTCGGCGGAAGGTGCACGTGCCCGTCGACCTGGGACCGGACCGCAGCGACGCATGGATGCACGCCAAGACCGTAGGATCCTACGCAGTGCCGTAGGGGACCGCACCGCCACTTCCCAGCAAATTAGGGACACTGTTGCTCCTGGGGTATCGGCGAGGACCATTCGCAACCGTCTCCATGAAGCTGGGCTACGGTCCCGCACACCGTTAGGCCGTCTTCCGCTCACGCCCCAACATCGTGCAGCCCGCCTCCAGTGGTGTCGCGACAGGCGTGAATGGAGGGACGAATCGAGACGTGTCGTCTTCAGCGATGAGAGTCGCTTCTGCCTTGGTGCCAATGATGGTCGTATGCGTGTTTGGCGCCGTGCAGGTGAGCGCCACAATCAGGACTGCATACGACCGAGGCACACAGGGCCAACACCCGGCATCATGGTGTGGGGAGCGATCACCTACACTGGCCGTACACCACTGGTGATCGTCGAGGAGACACTGAATAGTGCACGGTACATCCAAACCGTCATCGAACCCATCGTTCTACCATTCCTAGATGGGCAAGGGAACTTGCTGTTCCAACAGGACAATGCACGTCCGCATGTATCTCGTGCCACCCAACGTGCTCTAGAAGGTGTAAGTCAACTACCCTGGCCAGCAAGATCTCCGGATCTGTCCCCCATTGAGCATGTTTGGGACTGGATGAAGCGTCGTCTCACGCGGTCTGCACGTCCAGCACGAACGCTGGTCCAACTGAGGCGCCAGGTGGAAATGGCATGGCAAGCCGTTCCACAGGACTACATCCAGCATCTCTACGATCGTCTCCATGGGAGAATAGCAGCCTGCATTGCTGCGAAAGGTGGATATACACTGTACTAGTGCCGACATTGTGCATGGTCTGTTGCCTGTGTCTATGTGCCTGTGGTTCTGTCAGTGTGATCATGTGATATATCTGACCTCAGGAATGTCTCAATAAAGTTTCCCCTTCCTGGGACAATGAATTCACGGTGTTCTTATTTCAATTTCCAGGAGTGTATTTTTCGAAATTCTATCTGACTTGCCGATATACATAGACAGTACATCTTTTGGGTTAAATAGGCAAGTAAATACTATAATAACAGGGGAAATAAATATAGACTTACTAACCAAGACGCCAACTCCAAAAACCTACACCTCCTACACGATGAATTCATGAGCCAGCTAGAGAAACTGACAAAAGCCTAACGTGTCTGGCTAACATAATAACAAACACGATCCATCTTTCCTACGGAACATCTGTTCTAAAATTAGCCATCTCTATCACCATGCAGTACAGTTTCAATTGGAGACAAACGAATTGTCCTTTCCAGAATGATTGTCAGTCTGCAGCAGAGTGAGCGCTGATATGAAACTTCCTGGCAGATTAAAACAGTCACTAAAAAGACACTATATGTAAGCAAAAGAATTACATATAATGATAATATCAATAGACTGAACTGCATGTTAGAACACATACCATGGTTTGATAATGATAGCTTTTCCTATGATAGCTTTGCTGGTGGCGTGTACTACTGTTTTGATGCCACATACACAGTTGTAGCCATAAAAGTTAAACAAACTAAAAACAGAAACAAAACTATCTGGATAAATAATGATATCATCGATGTGAGACAAAAATTAAAATTAATCCATAACGCAATGTTGAATAATAGACGAAATCTCAAGCTCAAGGACGACTTCAAAATTTATCAAGAACACCATAAGGATTTATTAATACAGACAAGGAGCAGCTGTGTTGCAAACAAGCTTCAGGCTTCACACTATGTTACTAATTGTTTCTGGGGAGTGATAAACACTTTTAGAGCTGGCAGAGACAAATCATGTATGGACTTTATTACTGATCACAGTGGGATGGTAGTAAAAGATCAACTTGAAATTACTAGTGTATTTAATGAAAATTTTCCACAGTAGGGGAAGCTATCAATGACAACCGTAATGACCTGCAATATAATTTTAAAGGCACTCTACCTGAGCATAGCGTATTTCTAGCCCCCACAAATCGCATAGAAATAATTAATATCATTAGCTCTCTAAAATCTTCCAATTCTGCAGGGCATGAAGATCTCAGTATTAACGTATTAAAAGTGTGTAGACAAAATGTCTCTGTACCACTGTCTGTGGCAGCAAATAATATGAAAGAATCAGGCACATTTCCAGACAGACTAAAAACAGCTGACGTAGCAACAATGTTTAAAAAAGTGACAAACTCAAAATTCAAAACTACAGACCATTTTCAACACTTCCAGTCTTTTCCAAAATATTTGAAAAAAAATCATGTACAACAGAATTATAAACTTTATCCAGGTGCAGAACATAATGTTCGAAAATCAAAATGGATTCTTAAAAGGTAAATCAACTAGCATAGCTGATGCTGAGTTAACTGAAGAGAGAATAAGTGGCATTGAGAACAAGCAATATGTTGCAGGTATATACCTAAAGCCTGAGGAAGCTTTTGACTGTGTGAATGCTACTATCCTATTAGAAAAGCTGCAGAACATTGGCATGAGATGCGCTGCTCATGACCAAATGAAGTCTTACATGAGTAACAGAAAACAGTCTGTACTGCTTAAAGCTGAAAGTAAATCACTAATATACAATATGGAGTGCCCCCAGGCTCAGTACTGGGTCCTCCTTTGTTTTTGATTTAAGTAAATGACATAACATATTGCACTCAAAGTTCCAAATGGTTCTGTCTGGAGATGATAACCCCATCATGTGTAAAAAGAAGTCATTTAACGAACTAGAGACCCACTGTAATAATGTGACAAATTAAATTGTTCAATACGTTAATGAAAGTCATTTAAATTTAAGCAGTAGCAAAACAGGTCTCATGGAGTGTAACAATAATAGTTTTAGTGATGAAATTAAAGTATTCATAGGAAATGAATTAGTAAAAAAAGAGTTTAGTGTAACATTCCTTGGCTTAACAATTCAAAGCAATCCAAAATGTGACACATATGTTGACACTGTAGCATGTAAGTCATCTAAAAATATATATGCACAATTAATATGATTGGCAAGTTCTGCAAAGACACTGTTGTCCTAAAGACTGCATACCACGTTCTTTTTTCCTCTCAACTGAATTACAGAATTAAAATTTGGGGAGCAACAACGAAAGAAAATCTAAATAAGCAATTGCTACTTCAGAAGGGCTATAATAATCATCTGTGAAGAAAAATATAAGGAATCATGCCACATCTTGTTTTAAAAAGACTTGTGCACTAACTGTACTAAACGTGTACTTTCTGAAAGCCATATTACGTGTTAGAAGACTGCAGCCCAACATTTGTTCAGATTTGCAGCAATACAAAACCAGAAATACGAGAAAATTTTACATTAGCATCCACAGAACAGCTGTCTATGAAAATCGTCCATAATATGCAGATTTAAAGTTAGTCAATGCACTGCTCAGTAAAGTTATGAACCTATCCACAATGAAGCTTAAATTTCTGCTAAAGAAATTCCTGTTACAAAATCCCTTTTACTCATTAGAAGAATGATGTACTTGTGTGCAGAATAAGAAGTCCTTCGAAAAATTATGTAAATAGTGTTAAGCAAATCATTGTATTTGCTATTTACTCATTCTGTTAATCAATGATGTATTCAGAAGAATGTATTATTATGCTATCTATCAAAAATTGTAAACTGTTTCTATACATATGGAATGAAGTATTCTATGTTGAATAAACTATTATTATTATTATTATTATTATTATTATTATTATTATTATTATTATTACTATTATTAACAAAGTCAGGCAATAAATCAAGAAACAGAAAAGAGCAAACACCAAGTTATCACCAACACAAAAACTGAATCTCACACAGTGAAACACAAGAACAGGACCAACAGAAAGTCTGAAAGAAACAGGAAACAAAATATGGTATATAATGACATACAACCACAAATATACACATAGAAAATCCTATATTTTCAAAAAAACAAGGCATAAAAATAGTCCAAAAAACCAACAATTCAATTCGAAAGTACTTTAGGAAAACAATAAGAAAAACGGTTCTATATCAGAAATTAGGCATATACCAACTGAAATTTAATACATGTGATGGAAGATTTATAGGTCAAAGTAGATGCACATTTAGCACCAAATACAAAGAACATTCAAGAGCATGGAAGTATGGGACAAATCATTCAATTTCTGCAGAAGACTTACACCAACAGCAACATAAAATTACCACCACAGAGACAGATGTGGAAATCGTAAGGATAAACAACAACATAGAACACTTCCTCACCTTACATGGAAACTACGGCATTCAGAAAAACACAACAAAAGAGGAAACAACCACACACTCTTTACACACACACATTCCCCCTCTACCCTCCCCCACAGCCTAACTTCACACTCTCCCCCCCCCCCCCCCTCACACACACACACAAGAACTGTATATTGCTTTTTAAAAAATCACAGATTGACGATAGCTTCGTGTGTACACATCAATCTGCATTTCTGTTTTCAAAGGTGACGTTTAGTGCAAATAATGCCAAAGCAGCATAAGAGAAAGTGCAAAAATGCGAAAACTGTCAGGTGTGATTATACAACAAAGTTTCTTTCTACTTGAAACTCCGCTAATGAAGAAGGGGAAAGCAGTGGTTTGAGGCCGACGCATTGTGATTAATTGCATGCCAAGAAATACTGTTTCGATCTGTAACAACCAAATGTACAAACATATGTATCCATAACGAGCACTTTCCCATGAAAGGCAAAGGTCCTGAGTTCGAGTCTCGGTCTGGCACACAGTTTTAATCTGCCAAGAAGTTTCATATGTATCCATATTTGAGGATTACCACAGAAGATGCTTTGTAAAAGAAGCTAACCTCGTCTGGTGTAAAATTACCTTTCATTAATTGCTGTACGCTAGAGAGAGTAAAACAAAGTCAGAGTCTTTCCCGCCAACCAAATTCTTTGAAATCCTTGCTTTATATGATTTTACTAAAGCAAAGATAATATATCTGCCCTCTTCTCGTAACGATACCACTTTGAATATAAATTACAATGCTGTTGTAATACAAGAGTACCAGTATTGCCTTTAGTTTCACAGTTATGATGCCTCCATCGGTTGATAATTTGAATTAAGTTGTCTCTGCAAACTCAGAATATTGCACTCCCTAGCAAATTTTTAAAAGACGTTACAGTAGCCATTGACTGTAGAGGTTATTTATTTTTCACTATTGCAGTTGTGGCCTTTATCAAGCGGCCATTATCAAGTGGAATACTGCAAAATATTGTGCTTTTGCACATGTAAATTTTAATAATCTGCTGACACATATACATGCCATCGTATCTCAATCTTTTAGCTTGTATAACATAAATCCCTCCAACCTACTGTCCTTGTACACTGTTTTATTTCGATGACGTCCCATTCAGTACTCCATAATTTTTCATTGTAACGATTTCACTCTTAGAGAATATTTGAACAGTGTGTGCTAGTAGAGGTATCAGTGACTGAATTTTGTTATGGAGAATTGGTTAATGTACATAGTCTTCAATGAACTTGTGGATATTGCATATGGTAGCGATGTAGATTATACTTGTAACAGTCAACCACGTAATGATTTGAGCAGATTTATTCAATGTGAGAACACAATACAACACAACAAAATACAAAGCATGGCGCAAAAAGCAAGAGAAGAGAGACAAGTCAAAGAAGTCAGTGTAGAGGAGAGTACAAAATCAGCGAGTATGATTTGCCATGGTCGACACTTCCTGCCCCTCTGCCCCTGGGTAGTGTGGAGCCAGCCTAGGTGCAGAGCTGGAAATAGTGTTGACGACAAAGTTTCGAAGCCATCCAGGACGATGTAGGCGACGTCCCACGCGAAATCTGAATAGGTCTCCAGCGTCGAGAGGAGAGCGGTCGACGGAGGGCAGAGATGGACTTATATCATCTGAAAAGATGCTGTTAGATAGTCGATGTCAGCGTCGTCGTGGATATCTAACATCGCGACAGGGCTGATATCAAAGTGCGGCGATGTGTCCTGTGGTGGGGTTGAATGAATGTTGGAGACAAATACAGTGCTTTCACACACACTGATAGGTAGGTCATCGATGGTAAGAACATAGCCAGTGACATGGAACACTGACCTACATAAAGGAACAGAATCATACACAGAGGAATGGACACTGCACTCAGAGAGGGAAGGATCCCTAGAGGAGTTACTCAGAAGAGAAACAGCAAACTCGCCCTGGGGACTGACAACCGTAAAATCAGAACTGTAATTCATACTAGTGGGGTTTCAGCTAAACATCAGGATGGTTTGAGCAAATTAATGGACACTATTTGCTTCTTTCTATTAAATAGCATGCCGAAGGTGGTCTGTTTCTACTGAGCAGTTTGTGCAGGCCAGATTAGGCGTCTGGAGCGTGGCTCTGACTGAGTTGTCACGAAATATAACGCAGTCTCAGTGTTCGAGGTCTTTATGCAGGAATGTATGAGGAATGATATAAGCCCTAAGAGAGGGGAGTGGGGGGGGGGATGTATTTAAGAAATGCATTCGCGCACATGTTTAACCGGTTCTGGAAGTTAATCTGTGGTTAGAATGGGCGCTGGCTGCACAAACTGAGAAGTTAGGACAAAGGCTTCAACGTATAAGACCCCTGCTAATGAAGTTTCAAAGTCGTCTTTATGTGCTGTGCTCACCACAAGTAGAACCCCCAGGATTGCAAAGGACCGAGACCCACTGTGGTACATATGCTCTGTCTTCAGAGTACAATGCCATCTCTCCACTAAGCTGTTACTCTTGGAATGGTATGCTGTCGTATGAAATTTCTCCACCTCACAGAGCTCACACAGGTGGGAGAAAAATGCTGACTCAGACTGGCGGCCCTGGTCCATGGTAGTACTGGAAGGGCAACCAAATCGAACAATCCAGGCACTGACAAGAGCAAGAGCTACAGTTTCAGCCACAATATTGGAGAGTGGGATGGCTTCAACCCGCCATGTCATAGGACCAATAATAGAGAGAATGTAACGGAAGCAGTCGGATAGGGGTAGAGGCCCGATGATGTTGATGTTGCTGTGTCATTCGGTTTGCCAAATGATCTGCAGGTTGGCTGGGCATGTCTACCAACTCTTCGTCTTTGGCATGGTATGCATGCACATCCAGTTGAAGTGTTCAGTTATGATGGTAGTCATAGCTTTAATCCCTGGACGGGCGAGGCCATGAAGGGAGTCGAAAACTACACAATGGAGGGAGGTGGGTACGACTGGGCGGAGTGTACCTGTGAAAATGTCACAAGAGATAGCTGTCGTGGACGCTGGGAGGAGGCATTGATCGAGCATTAGAGCAAAGTTCAAATCCTGAAGCATTTGCGACAACTCCGGGTCGTTTGTTTCTAGATTGGAAGTCTCATCCGTATTGATGGAGGAGGTTATAGAGGTCACGCAGGAGAGGTAGTACATGACGGCATTTTCTGCACCCAATATATACCACACATCAATGGAGTATTGTCATATGAGGTCCATGTGGCGTAAGCATCGTGTAAGTACATCCTTGCTTGGGTTTCGAATCGCATCTACTAGGCATTGTGAAATCGTGGCCGCCAATGTCATCACGAAAGTATCGCACTGCTTCATAGACTGCCAGTAATTTGCTTTCAAATGTGGTCCATCTGTGCTGAGAGGCTGCCGCTCTCTTGGAATAATTTTTCAAAGGCTCCGTTGTATCGCCCACTTGTTACTGTAACGCCACACCTGTTGATGAATCACTCGCATCAGTCATAATGAATATACGAGCGTCTGGAACAGGATATGCCAGAGTGACAGCATGGGAAATAGCTGACTTCAGTGCATCGAAACTCTGATGCATGTCTTCCATCCAGGGAACTTTCAAGGCGCCAGAAGTGTTTTTGCCTTTAACTGCGTCAGTGAAAGGAGCTTGAAGGGATTCAGCATGAGGAATGTGTTATCTGTTAAAGTTGATAATGCTGAGAAACCGGTGCAACTCCTGGCAGTCACCAGGAAGAAGTAGGTATTTAAGGAAATGAACTCAGTCGGAGGCAGGACAAATGCCATCCACCAAAACTGCACAACTTATGAAGGTGATCTCTCCTTTGTGAAGCTGAGATTTCTCATGGTTTGCCTCGACACTGTTCCTATGTAGCATGCTCAAAATATGAGCAAGGTGTTATTCATGCCAAACGTCAGATGAAGAGAAAATGAGTATATTGTCTAGGTAGGCGACCACATATGGTATGTTACAAAGCAAGAAGTCAATAAGAAGTTTCCAGGTCTGGGCAGTGTTTTTTAGGCCACATGACATATAACAGAATTCAAAGAGACCAGTCTGTATGGTCTTCAGAATGTCTTCTGGGGCCATCAGAATCTGATGATAGGCTTTGCAGCAATCCAAAACACTAAACACCAGCACACCACTAAACAGTTGTGCAAAGTTTTGTATGTGGGGGATCAGATAGTTGCACCTTAATGGTGCGAGCATTAAGAGCCCTAGAATCAACACAGAGCCTAGTCAAAACATCTTTCTTTTGCACAAGGTGTATGGGAGAAGATAAGTTGGAATCTGATAGGCAAACAATGCCCAAACTAAAGAGCTCACTCATGATGGATGCGACCTGGCGGACTTCTTTTGGACTGAGCTGATGGGCTTTGCGACAAAGAGGAGGTCCCTCAGTGGTATTGATTTTATGACAAGTAGCATTAGTAATGCCTGATAGGCGAGGGTGATCTGGCTTCACAAGAGGAACTAAAAAGTGTAGGCTCTAGCTCACTTGTCTCAGTCCTGCCTCACATCAGGAATGACTCAAATTACCTAGAACCTTCACTGTTTAGCTAGTACAGTCCACTTTTCTAGGTCTGACTCACATAATTTCATTTAAAAAACGTCTATTTTATAATAAATTACATAGAAAATTAATAAAAATTAATATTTTTTCTTACCATGTACACTCGTTATAAAACAATTATTTTTTTATACAAAAGGTGAATGTAAGAAAATAAATTTAGTGTTTCTTATAAAATGCATATGTAAGTAAAAAAATTAACTCATTCTCACAAAGAATAAATCTTATACAAATTTTATTGGCTCACCAGTTCAGTGTCTTTTATTATAAAAGGTGAATGTAAATAAATAAATAAAAACTGTTCTATTCCATACCCAAAATTTTTGTAAATCTTTCTTCTTCAGTACCCACGACATTTTTATGAAATGTTGATTTTTCTTGTTTTTTTAGTGACAGCTTGAGTACAGTTCTACCACATTCCCAAATAAATTCAACTTTTGGGTAATATTTTTTTACATTCTTTGCAGATCCAACACTATCCATCTTTTCGACATTTGTCTTTATAAAATTCATTAATATTCTTTTTCTCTAGACAGTTGCCACACTGCTTTAGCTGTCTGGTATTGTCCATTCAAATAACTTAAAAATTAATAGACAAAAATAAAATTTTAAAAAATTTCCACAGGGAGTATTCCACATCATGAAATTCATTATTTCTATTCTTAAGTTTCTTTGTTCCTTTATATTTCAGTTTCATCTGTCCTTTTTAAACTATTGAGAATGCCAATCAATAATGAATTTACAATATCTATCAGGTAAAATAATTTTGCGAGGTGTAGCAAAGCTAATGCAGTGAGTGCTCAGCTACAATCTACCCTCTTCTGCAAGAAGGAAGTCAGTACCAAGACTAAGTTATCTGTGCACTGTTCAATCTTTCGACCAACTCTGTTGTATGGGAGCGAAAGCTGGGTGGATTCAGGTTACCTTATCAACAAGGTTGAGGTTACAGATATGAAAGTAGCTAGGGTGATTGCAGGTACTAGTAGATGGGAACAATGGCAGGAGGGTGTCCACAATGAGGAAATCAAAGAAAAACTGGGAATGAACTCTATAGATGTAGCGGTCAGGGCGAACAGGCTTAGATGGTGGGGTCATGTTACATGCCTGGGAGAAGCAAGGTTACCCAAGAGACTCATGGGTTCAGCAGTAGAGGGCAGGAGGAGTCGGGGCAGACCAAGGAGAAGGTACCTGGATTCGACTAAGAATGATTTTGAAGTAATAGGTTTAACATCAGAAGAGGCACCAATGTTAGCACTGAATAGGGGATCGTGGAGGAATTTTATAAGGGGACTATGCTCCAGACTGAACGCTGAAAGGCATAATCAGTCTTAAATGATGATGATGATGATGATATTAAGCTCAATACGAATTTTTCCACCATAGATAATATTTAAATATTCACATCCAGTTATATTATATAAGTTATATATCTTTAACTCACTTAATTTTCTAATCTCTTTTGACACATTTGCATTGAGTTTCTTGATTAGAGTATCCATTCATATAGAAAAACATTTATTCAATTTTTCATAATTTGTAATATCTGTATGGTAATGCATCTATTTTCTTTTCCAAAACGTATCTTTTGTCATCGTGAGTACTCAGTGCTTTCTTGTTTATTTCAGCTGTGTATATTTCATATTTTTCACTTCGAATCATATAAATTTTTCTGTACTGTTCTCTATTATTAAACAAACAATCTTTATAATCCTCTAAGCTTCTCCTGTTGTCAGCAATACATTTCATAAAACCTTTAGATTCTTCTCTCTTTTGTCACCAACTCCATAAGCATATGTCTTTACTCTCAAACCACAAAACTCTTTCATTATTTTTCCACTGCATTCATCTTTCAGTTTTGCTAATACATCCCTTTTTACTTGCGGAATACGATAAATATTATATTCAGGATAATAGCTAGTATCAATTTCATCGATCTTCATTCTCATATCTTCAGTTTTTGTATTGTAGATATTTTCTCCATATTTCGGTTTCATTATTCTATAGTGAATATCATACATCAGTTCTGTAGATAAATCAAGTATACTTATTGCAACATAGATTGGTTTATTGAATGCAATTTTTTTCATTCATATGAACAGCAACAATGACAAACTGCCTATTGGCTTGTGTCTCAGGTTCTTCGGCTGACGTTCATCTAATGATTTTTCTGACGTCTCGCCAGCACGAGTGGCTGGCATTGTCAAAGCTTCACCCTCCATTGCCGGTGGTGAACACGAGCCGAGCTCGCGGCCGCAGACTATATGTACCTGGCGCGCCAACGTACGAGGGTTTCTCCGCGGTCGTTTCCGGTGCGGTTCTCCTCTTGCTACCTGCGACGGTCGTTCGCTGCAGTACGGGAAGCCAGGATCCGTTTACCTTAAGGCTTTCCTCTTTCTTGTTGAAACTGTTTGCGTGTTTTTGTATTTCTACAGCTTCTCCGAACAAGCGCGTGTGGTACAGGTACGTCGATGATACTTTCGTGGTGTGGAGCCATGGTGAAGAACAGCTCGGTGACTTCCTAAGACACTTGAACAGCCTCCATACCAACATAACATTTACCATGGAAGTAGAAAAGGACAAGAAACTGCCATTTCTAGATGTGCTGGTCACAAGGGACGGCGAAAACCTGGGACACAGCATGTATCGAAAACCGACACACACAGACCGATACCTGCACAAACTGTCAAACCACCACCAGAGACAGAAAAAAGGCATGATTAGTACGCTCGTAACGAGAGCAGGACGAATATGTGTGTCGCAACACCTCAAACGAGAAATGCAACACCTGGAAACTGTTCTTAGGAGCTATGGGTACTCCACAAATTACATTAGAAGTGTAACAGAGCCAAACACTCGGCAAAGTAAGGAACCAGAAAAAGAAATGTCTGGTACGGCCTTTCTGCCATACATTCCAGAGTGACAGACAGAATCGGCCGTATATTGGGCAAACATGCCGTAAAGACAATTTCCAAACCGACAACGAAGATCAAAGAGTGTCTTAGATCGGTGAAGGAGAAAAGAGACCCACTTGCAATGTCGGGAATATACTGTATACCATGCACATGCGGAAAAGTTTATGTCGGAATGACTGGACGATCCATTAACACCAGGATCAAAGAGCATAAGCGACATTACAGGTTGGGGCAGGTGGAGAAATCGGGCATGGCAGACCACGCACTGAATCAGACCGACCACGTAATAAAATTCGCCGACACGGAAGTTCTCGCTGTAGAGAAGCACTATCACACGTGCTTGTTCAGAGAAGCTGTAGAAATACAAAAACACGCGAACAGTTTCAACAAGAAAGAGGAAAGCCTTAAGGTAAACGGATCCTGGCTTCCCGTACTGCAGCGAACGACCGTCGCAGGTAGCAAGAGGAGAACCGCACCGGAAACGACTGCGGAGAAGCCCTCGGACGTTGGCGCGCCAGGTACATATATTCTGCGACCGCGAGCTCGGCTCCAGTTCACCACCGGCAATGGAGGGTGAAGCTTTGACAATGCCAGCCACTCGTGCTGGCGAAACGTCAGAAAAATCATTAGATGAACGTCGGCTGAAGAACCCGAGACAGAAGCCAATAGGCAGTTTGTCAACAAGTGGCCACGAAAGCCTTAACAATTCTGTAATAGCAACAATATTTTCATTAAATATAGTTCTTCCTTTAAAGTTTGATTTAGCTTTATCACATTTATCTCCATCTGATACAAATTTGATATTTACTCTATTTCTTACGTTTCCTGTGGTTTTTCCATAAACTGAATTATTCCCTAATTTATAGAAATCTTTTTTAAAATCATTTTTGGCTTTATTCCTCATATCCATATTTAAATCTGTTTATTTCTTCAACCATTGTGATTAACTGAATTTTAAGACTCTATGTACTTAAGCTATTTTCGTTCCAAGATAGATACGGTTTTAGATTGGTATAGTGAACTACATGATTATGTTTTTCATTCAGAATAGTCAACAACTTGCTTAATTTAGTTCCTGGTACGGTTTCATTTTTGGGAGCTAATTGTAAATCTTTATGTAAATCATGTAATTCATTGGATATTTTAAATCTACTTGAAAATTATATATAATTTTAGCAGTATCTGAAATTTAACTTATTTTTGTAACATCACAATTATTTGGTTTATCTCATTCAGATCCACTATTTGGTAAATATTTACTCATAGCATAACTGTACAAATAATTTGCATCTAAATATACTAGATAATTTGATCTCTTTTTACTATCAAAATCATTAATATATTTATTGTTTGCTTTAACACATCTTTTACAACACTGTGATATTCCTCCTCTTATTCCCTTTTCAACCATTATAATCATATCACAATCATGCAATAAATCAAGTGGTTGTTTCATCATTTTCAACATTGAATCCCAAGATAAAACAGTTGCTGTAAAATACCAAGATGGATGAAGATCATACGCTTTTATACAAGTTTTTCTAAAATTTTAAAACACATCACCCAATAACAATAACACCAAGATGAATCAAGATCATCTGCTTTTATACAAGTTTTCCTAAAATTCTAAAACACATCAGCCTACAACAATACATCAGTTTTAAGACATAAATCATGATATTCAACAACATTTTTAATACTAAATTTTCCCAGACTAATTCTGCATGTTCATAACTCTTCATCACTTACTTCCCACTCATTTCGTTTTTCTGCAAAATTCACCATTTCCTAGCAATTGTGGCTTAGCAAACTTTTCCCAAGATCCCATGTAATCATATCGATATACATCTTTTCTGATCACTAGATTCAACAACTCTTCTAAGAATACTCTTAAATATATTTCATTTGATCTATCTTCAAATTTGATGAATGTTTCTCGAGTGATAAATTCACAAATTTAAAAATATCAATAAACCTCATTTTAAAACTTTCTGACTCTTGCCAGAACTAATATATCTGCCTTCATTATTTGGCATTAAGTCTATATGTTTTTTTATCATAACCAAGGTATTTTGCAAACACATGTGAATCATATCCAAATAAATTACGGAAATAAATTGGAAGAAACCTGCAATGTTTTAACTGCAAATTACAATTAGTACATTATGAATTTATCAATTTTCCAGTTGAATTATCATGATGATAAACCTTTTTAATTTTCTGTAAATAATGAAATGTACACAATGTATATTTTTTTGAAATGCATTTCTTGATTGTTCTTCAGGAGTTAATGGTCTCATTTCTTTAACTTCAGAAAAAATTTTTCCAATTTCTTCTAGTTCTTATTTAATAAATTCAGTAAATTTCTTATGACAATTTGGCCCTCTGTGAACATGAGGATATTTATAATGTCCATTTATATATTTAATACAGTAACAGAATCAACTTGTTTCATATTTTTGATATTTCCTTGTATAATAATTTTCTGGATTGTTCTGACAATGGTCCATTTTTAATAACAAACATTCAAAATCAGCATAAATAACTAATGGAAATTTATGTAAACATGCATAATTTTAAAAAAACTCATGAACCATCATTTGGCATTTCTGCTTTTTAATGATTTGTTAACTAAACAGCTTGATCTTGGTTATTAAATTTTTCTTTACTAGTGAAATGTAGCATAAATAAATTTTGCTTCTTCATGTATACTAATTTGACTTGAGAAGTCTAGATAATGTTTTCATATAAAAATACTGTGAATTAATTCTGTCCATGAAATTAAGGAGATTTACATGTTTCTCTCTCTTACATATCGTAATTTTTAGTAGATACACATGATAGTTTACATCAAATATATAAATTTAATTCTACTCTCGATTTTTAGAATATTATGGACTACTACAGGAAATTCCAAATTTACGAGTTTCTAATCAAGATCAAGACAAAAAATTTTATATTTTTAACTCTTTCTAAATTTTTGTCTAAACATTATAATGCAGATTTCATAGCACACAGAAAATATTTTTGACCTTTAGTTTTTAAATTAATGCATGCATTATTGTTTTTTATTTTATGAGGTAATTAAATATAAGATAAGCCTCCCAATGGAAAATATCTTTTAATTCCTAGCTCTAATCCAATAATAATGTTTAATATCCATCCCAATCCAAAGGCTTGAAAATCACCTAATCTTTATGAAATATTTTCTTTACCAATCTTAAATTTTTTAATTAACTCTCTTTCATCAGTGACCCTATAGTTTTGTGAATGGAAATTAAATTCCATTACATTATATGTGTCTCCACTTGCCACTCACAAAACATTTTAAAAGTTGCTTTCAATCCACGATGTATTCTTAGATTGTCTGTTCAAATTTTCATAATTTTCCATCTTTCTGCAATCAAGAATTGAGTTTATATTATGTTCAAAATTTTAGCTAGTAATCTGTTGACAAATGTTTTATAAGTAGATATTCATGATCTGTTCTTCTCTCTTTTGGTTTCTCAAATAAATCAGTATAAAAAGGAAATAATTCTTCATCATTAGTTCTAGTTCTTTGTTTTGCAAACACATTGCTAGAAAATGACAATATTTCTTTAAATGGTTTGGTTTCATTATTTTGAAAAATTTCATCATCACTTCCAATTTTGTAATAAGGTAATTATTTCCAAACACTTCCACCTCATATTTAATTATGTCTACTAATAAAGCTAATTAAATCAACTTTATTTAATTTCCTATAACCACACAAAAAATTTCTTTTACAATAATCACAAAATTGAACAACTGCGAATTTCTCTGTTTCACCTTCCTACTTATAGAAAATAAAATCTGTTAGATTCGCAAAAAATAACTTCCAAAATTTCAACTACAAAGAATCCTTATTTAATAGATATCTAAATATTAAGTTCAAATTCATTATCCTTTTTTATGTTTCACATATTCCAAAGTACTTTTTTACATGGATTAACATAGAAGCAATATAAATTTTTAATTTCTTCACAACCTTTAACTTTTTTAATTTTTATCAGTTTCTTGTTTTTCATCGTTATTGGTAACAATATTTTCGAATGTTCCTCATTCGGAATTCATTGATTTTTATAATAATATTTGGAAATATTTTTTGCACATACACAAGGAATTAATTTACTAATTTTAATTTTTTATGTGATATTCATTTGCACTGTCTACTGTCATTCTATTTCTGTCTTTTGTATATTTCTGTGAACTAAAATTATCAATAGTTTTCTCAGTGTTACAATGTTTACAAAAGTTGCATTTGACACAAGACTGCTCTTGTCATTGTTGAACCATCTCCAGAACCTGCTCCTGAACCTGCTCCTGAAACTGCTCCATCGATATACAAAAAAATTTATTATATTTCCGAAAATGTTTAATTTTTTATTTTTCTTATGTACCTTTTAATATATTTATTTCCTCAAGCACTAATGTTGTACATTTAATACCAAATAAAGATAAAGCAGCTGTACCAGCTCTAACTACTTTTTCTGTGTATTCACTACTTTCATAAAAATATCATCCTTAAAAAATACAACAATTCCCTAATGTATCTGAAGGCAGAATTTATTCTGATAGATAAACCTAAAAATTCTCTAGTAACAACTTCTCTTTATTTATATGTAAAATTACATCAATCTTCTACCTTGGAACATCGATGAGCAAATATTTTCTGTGTATGTACTCATCTTTTACTTGTAATAAAATAAAAATGTTCTACATGAATTAGTGTTGACTACACCATTTAAAAAAAGATTTTACATAATCCTGTACTAGATATTCACTTCAGAATCAGGAAACTAATTGTAATATTTGTAAATTTGTCATGTATATAATATTGTCAACAAATGATACAACTTCACCACTGTGCCTTTGGCATTTACATCTATTTTTTCTGTAAAATGTGACTTAAAAATACTAACCAATTAGTTATTAATTGCGAATTCATGTCATCACCTATCCATACTCACTCTTGATCTAAAATATCTAGAACTTCATTCATAATTAATAAATGAACAAATTTATTAATTTCACATAGTGCTTTGACAGATTAATTTAAATTAACCATTGGTAAGTCTGGTCTAGATTCTGATAAAGTCGTTTGTGTTGATATTACTTTATCATATACACTCTGAATACCATGATTAACATCTTGAAGTAATTCTAAATGCAAACTATTATAGTATGGATACATTATTAATGTAAAAACATCCAAAGGATATAAAGCAAATAAGTGAAAACTTCAAAAAAATTTGTTTCAAATTTGGTGTATGTTCATCAATTTCTGTACATCAAATCTCATCTTTATCCATCTGTATTTCTTTAGAATCATTATTCATATTTGAAAAAAAAGCACGACCTAACACATTTCTTTTTTCACCTAGTTCCTTTGAACAATGGTGACCAGATATTTTATGTGTATGTACTCGTGTTTTACTTGTAATTAAAATGTCAGGATTATCAATATCACAAAGAAAATGAATATCAATATATATCTGCCACAAATGAAATGCAGCCTCTGTTACTTCTAACATTTTGTTATTTACACCTTTATAATTTTATTTCATACTTTCCTTATTCCATTTACACGTAGTACTATAACTACCGAATCAGTCTTGTGCACTACATCTAGATCTGTTCCTAAAATTTAAAGTTTCTTTACTTAATTCTCCAGTTATCTCAAGATTTTGTGTTAAGGGGGGGGGGGGGGGGGGTAGGACATCAAACGGGCCGACTTGGAGCAGGAGAGGCAGCACAGGACATTTTAATTTCCCCTGTCTATACTTTTACAAATAAATTCATAAAACTTTGTCAGCAGGACCAGGAAGGATTCAGAATTCGCACTCATAGCAGTGGAAGTTTGCAAACATAACGAAATGATTTTTCTTACATGTGAAATTTTATCATTTTTTTCACTTACTAACATCAGTATTTGTTGCTATAGGTACACTTTTCTTCGTAAGTAAGAGAGATTCTTCGATGAATTTTGGACAGCATACAAACCATACTTAAAGGTGTATGAAACTTATTAAAACTGTGGCAAAAATTGAGGTAATTAACAACAAAATTTGTGTTTTTTCTAAACATGAAGTTTAAAATACAACAGCTCATTCGCTTTTTCATGAATTAAATAAATTCTAGAGTTTCATACACCTGTAAGTATGGTATGTATGCTGTGTAAAATTCATCAAAGAATCTCTCTAACTTATGAAGAGAAGTGTAGCTATAGCAACATATGCAGACATTAGTAAGTGAAAAAATGATGAAATTTCGCACGTAAGAAAATTTTATTTTGTTATGTTTTCGAACTTCCACTGCAATGAAAGTGAATTCTGAATCCTTCCTGGTGATGCTGACAAAGTTTTATGAACTTATTTGTAAAAGTATAGACACTGGAAATTAAAATGTCGTGTGATGCCTCTCCTGCTCCAAGTCGACCCATTTGACGTCCTACCCCCCTTAACTCAAATAATGTTAGTGACTCTCATACTAAATCATCACTCACTTGTATTATTTCAGTTGTTGATGGAATATTCAAACAACCAAAATATTTTACTTCCTAATTTTCATCATCACTAATTACTATTTTCATAAACAATAATGTCAGAAGTAATTTCATTTATATACACTTAAAATACTATAAGATTAATTTAAACCAAAGCATCAATGGTATTTATTAATGAACATGTATCAGTGTGTGGTCTATATATAATTTTTATTAATAAAAATACAAAAATAATTAAAAATTTTCCTTCAAATTATACCTATTATAGATTAAAACGAAAGTCAGCATTGCCTGTAATATTGATGTTTTATTGATGGCAGAACCGATTTTCGATCACATAGTGATCATCTTCAGTGCTGATATGTACAAATTAAACTCAGACACTGGTATCAAGTTATCAATAACCAAAACTGAGAAGGCTTCTGACATGAGTAGTTAAGGCAGCTGTTGTTGGTTCCACACTCAGCACTGGCGTGATGGAGTCGTGACGTCGTTGTGTAGACGACTGGAGTTGCAGTAACTACTGATGTGGCTTTGCTAATTCATTAGATGCTGTATCGATCAATTGCCAGAGGACATTGTTGTGCTTGCGGAAAGCGCCGGTTGTAGCGTGCTTAGCGATGAAGTGAGTGAGCAGCGTCATAAGGTGAGCCATTGCAGAAGAGCACTCGACCAAAGAGTGTATGAGTGGATCTTCAACAGAAGGAAGGCGGGAGGAAGGGCCCAACGAGCCCTAAATTAAAGTTCCTGAAGCATGATGCAGCAGGGCAGCTTCGCGAATATTTGGCGAAAAGTTGAAATGCAGTAGAAAGTCCACACCTAGAATGGGTACGTCAAAGCCCACCATATGGAAAGTCCACATAAAAATGAGTCCAGTGACAAGCTGTACTGAAATTTCAGCTTCGCCTAGGAAGTTAATAGTAGAGTTATTCACGGCGCATAATGTCGATTTAGTAAGCGTCGTTTTTGCCAGAGCTATTGCAGGGATTATCACACTGGTCTTGGCATCCGTGTAGACAAAAAAATTTATAGCCAGAGAAACTATCCAATACGCAGAGGCAGTCGCTGGCGGTTGTTGTGACAGACGCCAACAGTTCCATCTGTAGGCATCAAGAGGAAGTCACACAGTCCAATGCGCCTAAACCCGATCACGTGTAGGGTTTGGGTGTGCACAAGGCAGATGACAATTAGATGCAGCATGGCTGAATCTGGAGTGAAACGAGCATGGTTGGTACACTGGGTGGGGGGTATTGGCCACAGCACATGCGCCATCTGTCAGTAGAGTGGTGGGGGTAGGCACGCTGCCAGATGGGAGTTCGGCAGCTCTCGGAGAGGATTGTGCGTCAGGTGCAGGCAGTGCATGTAGGTTACTGCCAGGTGGCTGCACGTCACATGAAGACTGCATGTGCACTCTTTCACATCCTCTCCCAGCAGAGGAGGGAAGAGCTGAGGTGCTTCCTCTTGTTTCTCCATGCCGTTTGCACGATGGACCAGCTAACAGTGTCGATGCAAGGCATAAGCTCGGTCAATGAGGTGCAATCTGGAGTCTCGAGGTTCTGACGCATGTGACAGCAGATGAAGCTGCAATTCAGATGGACGCTTAACACGCCAGACAGTCCATAGAACCAGATCCGGCATGTACGTGGGATCAATGAGCGCACGAAGATGGCGCCATAGGTAGAAAGGGGTCCTTTACCCACAGACTCTCATGTATAATTCGGTGAAGCACTTGCGACAGGGCTTGGGAAAGGTGCTTGATAATTTTGTTCTTTGTGACAGAGTATTTCTGACTAGAGAGGGGAAAAACCACCAAGTCACTAATTACATCCATTTGGTCATGGAGGTACGTGATGAGGTACACAAAGTGAGAATTGTTGTCCAATATACCATGCAAGTTGAATTAGTTCTTGACAAGAGCAAACCAAGTGTATGGGTTGTCCGTTGAGAGTGGAGGCCCTGAGTGCGTGGCGTGACTCAGCAAGCTGATGTGGAAGGTAGCTGGGCTAGCATTCAGAGGCGAAATCTTGACTGAGTAACAGAGGTTGAGGTTGTCCAGCGGGTCGTCGTCCTGGGCCGTCGTGGTGTAGGGCTCACTGAAGAGAGTATCAGACATGGAGACAATATCGACTTGTATGGTAGAAGGTGGCACCATCATCAGATGCAGTAATGGAGAGCATGTGAACACGTCACGGGGTGCGTCGCCCAAGGTCTTGGTTTGGTGGTCACAACGTCAAGAGCACAAAACAGGCGCAGTCGACCAGAGCGGCTGAGGCGATCGGTATTGCTGGATGCGAGCGGGATGAATGCGTGAGAGCGGCGAGTGCGGTATCTAGTGTGTCGTACAAGGCGCCAGTGCTGGGGGTGGTGGTGCACGGAAATGCAGTCATCTGACGCAGCAAACAGATCCGTGGCTGCGGCTGACGAAAATGGGACGGTAACAGATGGCGCGTGCGGAGTATACGTTTCCCCGAGCACAGTATGTGGTGCATAACAGTTTGTGCGACACTGGACGCAAAATGTCTGTTCCAGGGAGATACACACAGTGGTGATGCACTGTGCAGTAAGGTCAGTTCCGAAACACACACGAGGCGGAGGTTCAGGCATTTGAGCAGGTATACATGAATCCAGGCCCAGCGGAGATGCGGAATGTGAGACGCCAAAACCACGCTGTTGAGTCGTATAGGCCGCGTGGATGGTGAAACGACGGGCGCACAGTCATGTTCCATTTTAACCGTTGTTTGCACTGTACGCTGCGCTGAATTCTCACAATCTTGATGTGAAATCCCTTGTGGAAGTACTTGGAAGTGTGTTGACAATGGCGGAATGTCCACTGTGAACGACACTGCCGATCAAAAAAGCCGGTCGGAGTGGCCGTGCGGATCCAGGCGATACAGTCTGGAACCGAGCGACCGCTACGGACGCAGGTTCGAATCCTGCCTCGGGCATGGATGTTTGTGAAGTCCTTAGGTTAGTTAGGTTTAATTAATTCTAAGTTCTAGGCGACTGATGACCTCAGAAGTTAAGTCGCATAGTGCTCAGAGCCATTTGAACCATTTGAACCGATCAAAAATTTTCGCGTAGACGAAAAGAGCGACGAACACAGACCGGTGTCACCAATGTGGATATTACATATGTAGTGATGTAGACTGCACTAGTAATAGTCAACCAGGTAATGAATGATCTGAGCAAATTTATTCAACATGGGAACACAAAAAACACGACACTTTACAAAGCATGGCTGGAAAAGTAAGAGAAGAGAGACAAATTAAAGAAGTCAGTGTAGAGGAGAATAACAAACCAGCGATTATGCTTTGCCGTGGTCGACACTCACCACAATCTTATTGAACTTCATTAATTTCATTCTTTTTAAGTGATTTGGGTGCACTGCACAATGCCTTTGGGTTACATTCGTCATTGCATGTGATGTTCTGCTTGCTCTGCTAGGTAAGTTAAACGTATTCTTATTGCTTACTGACTTCAAATATAACCCAGTATAAGGCTACAATTCAAAGTAACTTGTGTCTGATGTCCTCTGTTTATTCATCCATTCATTTACCTATGTATTTATAAAATTTTACTGATTGTCAGCTAAGCACACTACACGAATAATCGATGATTCCAAAAGAGCTTAAAGCGAAAGTCCTCACCTGAGCCCCAGATTTGCGGATGATCAGTATACAAATTTGAGAATGGTGATTAGACAGACGCAAACTGATCCCACCTGGCGATTAATTTCACAATATTTAGCATTTACCACATCCCCCAGTGAAATGGATATGATATGGCAGTTGGAGAGGCTATCATCACAACAAAGGTGGTTTCGTTACAAAGAGATCTTTTCATGAAATTTGTCCTCAGATAGCGAATATATTTTTTTAACTCAATCATAGCGAGAAGTGAACATCTTAATAAAATAAGAGCAGTTGGAGCCAACATGGAAAGATTTAGACGAGAAATAGTCTGAAAGTGATTCTCTCAAACACTTAAGTATGAATACCAGAGTAAACATTAGAGCCTCGAGTTTAATGACAAGTCGTATCTTTTTCCTGAAATTTAGGGTGAATTTTACAACAATTTAGGCGGAAATCCGGATATTCAAGTTTACGAAAATGTTTTTTTGCTGTGTGCTGAAAGATGTCTAGTTCTAAACAGCATGACGTTTCATTTTTAATAAGTACTTGAATTAATTCCGCGATGTGATACACATATTTTGTGTTTTTGAGAGGATGATTCGTGAGTAGTGTGGGACTTGTTTGGTATATGGGGCAAGACTAATGACTGCGGAGGTCATCCTTCCCTTTTTTTGTTACTATAATGCTCCTTCCTGATGTGTTGGCAAATGTGCCAACACCTTGTAGATAGAGGAGGCCGAAATGCACGCTATCTAACGCAGACGGGCGTGAATTCTGGAACAGGATAAATAGTGAATGCTAATAAGAAAAGTATGCAGCTCCTCGAATACTTAACTTTATTCCATCCTTGTGGTACATCGCTCTTGATAATACAAATAAGACTATCTTCAGATACGGTTAATGGCGCCTTGCTAGGTCGTAGCCATGGACTTAGCTGAAGGCTATTCTAACTGTCTCTCGGCAAATGAGAGAAAGGCTTCGTCAGTGTAGTCGCTAGCAAAGTCGTCGTACAACTGGGCGAGTGCTAGTCCGTATCTCGAGACCTGCCTTGTGGTGGCGCTCGGTCTGCGTTCACACAGTGGCGACACGCGGGTCCGACATGTACTAAATGGACCGCGGCCGATTTAAGCTACCACCTAGCAAGTGTGGTGTCTGGCGGTGACACCACATTCCTCCCCCGCAAATCGGCGAACGGTCGTGTGATAAGGCTTCCGCCCGCCGTGGGGAGGACCCCATGTTGACGTATGCGATGAGGTGGGGAGCCTAACAACAGGCGAGGCTGCGCCACCCGCACCCGGCCATTCGGTCCGAGGGGATCTAGGAAACGCCTGAAAACCTAGTCCAGGGTGCACGTCAACATGCGGTGTATGCGCCCGTAAAGAGACAGGAGGGGCCGAAGGGTCGACCTCCATTGCGTCAGGGTATCCGACGCGCGATGACGTCATGTGGTCCGGAGCGGGCAAGAGTTCCATGGCGGAGGACGGCTGGTCCCGGGAAGCGATCGGCGGCGCATGACCCAGGGAGGCGCTTGGCGGCTGCAGTGAAGCGTCGAATGCGGGCGGCGCCGGCGGGAGAACAGGCGGCGGCGGCGGCTGCGGCGGCGCGTCGCCATGGGGCAAAATGGAAGGCATCGTCGGTAACACCTGGGGATGAGGCGAGCCAGTAGATTGGTCCCCAGGGCGCTGACCGGACGGCACCGTCGCTGAAAGCAGACGGGGAGCGGCAGAACCCGTGCGACGACAGAGGCGCAGCTGATTGAGATGCCGACGCACCTCACCAGAGGCCCCCAAAACCAAATACATCGCGCGGCCGAGGCAGCGAAGAATGCGCCCTGCAAGCCAACGCCGTGAACCTCGATAGTTGCGATAGAATACAACGTCGCCTGGAGCAAAAGCAGGAGTCTGCCGCTGCACAGGAACCTGATGCGGCGGATGCAACAAAGACATCAAGGTTCGATGAAGACGACCGTGGAGCAACTCAGCCGGCGAGCGACCACCCCGGGGCTGAGAGCGATACGATGACAAAAAGAGCAACAACGCGGCCTCCCGAGAATGCGACTCTTTCAACATCAACATCTGTGACTTGAAAGTCCGGACCAATCGTTCAGCGGCACCGTTTGACTGAGGCGAAAACGGCGCGGATGTCAGATGTTGAATACCATTGGCCTGGCAGAATGACTGAAATTCTGCGGACATGAATTGTGGGCCATTGTCGAAAACAATAGTCTGCGGAAGACCTTCAATGCAAAAGATAGCAGACAACGCTTGGATGGTGGCAGAGGACGTCGTGGAAGACATCCGGACAACAAAAGGAAAATTACTGAAGGCATCTACCAGAACCAACCATCTAGCATTCCAGAATGGACCAGCAAAATCGATGTGCAAGCGTTGCCAAGGGGAAGTGGGTTTTGGCCATGCAAAGACTTTCCGCGGCGGTGCGGATTGCTGTTCGGCACACGCCATGCAAGAAGAACACATATTCGTAATCGCAGCATCGATTCCGAACCAAGTAGTGCTGACGAGCAAGTTGTTTCGTTCGCACTATACCCCAATGTCCTTGGTGAAGAAGCCGTAAAACAGAGGACTGTAATGAACGTGGGACCACGACTCTGGACTGATCATTATCAGAATGCAACAACAAAACACCACGTCGAACAAAAAGTCTCTCCTTATGAGCAAAAAAGCGGCGAACCAACGGATCCTCGATCCGAGACTTTGACAAAGGCCATTGCGTAGCAACAAAACGCAAAACGGTAGCAAGGACAGGGTCAGCAGCTGTGGCTGTAGCTACACGACGAAAACCAATCGGAAACGATTCGACCACGTCATCTGTTTCCGAATCAATGAACATGCAAGCAAGTTCGGAAGAATCGAATGCTCTATCTTCAGCAACAGGCAAACGGAACAACGCATCGGCGTTTCCGTGCTTAGCAGTGGACCGATACAAGATATCGTAGCGGTACTGCGAGAGGAAAATAGACCAGCGAATGAATTTCTGCGCTGTACGCGGAGGTACAGGCTTGGTCGGATGAAAAAGCGACGTCAAAGGTTTGTGGTCTGTGATGATGGTAAAGTGACGACCATACAAGAAATCATGGAACTTAGTAACACCAAACACGAGAGCCAAAGCTTCTTTCTCTATCTGTGAATAATTTCTTTGCGCAGACGAGAGCAATTTTGACGCAAAGGCAATAGGGCGATCATGCGAGCCAACTTTGTGCGCAAGCACAGCACCGATCCCGAAATCCGATGCATATACCATCAACAAAAGGGGTTTCTGGGGATCGAATGGCGTAAGGCAAGTATTAGAAAGCAACGCCGATTTCAACTGGCGAAAGGCGCGTTCGCATTCCGTCGTCCAGACGAACGGAACACCCTTACGGCGTAAGCTATGAAGCGGAGCTGAAATAGAAGAGGCATTGCGCAGAAAGCGATGATAATAGTTAATTTTACCCAACACACTCTGTAGCTGTTTCATATTCTGTGGCGAAGGCAATTCTTGTATGGCACGGAGGTGCTCTGGACTCGGATGTATGCCTTGGGCATTGATGACATGCCCCAGGTATGGTAAGTCACGAGCAAAAAACACACATTTGTCCTTCCGCAAGCGAAGACCATTTTGTCGCAAGACTTGAAATAACGTTCGTAGGTGCGCTAAATGCTCGTCGGCCGTCTTGCCGGAGATCACAATATCGTCCAGATAGTTCGCAGCAGTAGGGACCGACGCACAAATAGTTTGTAAATATTGCTGAAACAATGCAGGGGCGGATGCACACCCGAATGGCAGTCTTTTGAAGCAGTACAAACCAAGATGCGTGTTAACCACCAAGACGCGCTGGGATTCGGCGTCCACTGGGATTTGCAAGTACGCATCTGCTAGGTCCAACTTCGAAAAGTATTTACCCGGGCACAGTTTATCAAAAAGATCTTCCGGGCAGGGTTAGGGAAAAGTTGCATTCACGAGTTGTGGATTCACAGTCGCCTTGAAGTCCACACAAAGTCTCAGTTTTCCAGAAGGTTTTGGCAAAATGACTAAGGGTAGGGCCCAGAGAGAAGCTTGCACACGTTCAATTACACCCTGTGATTCTAGATCGTTTAATGTTCTTGCGACCTCATCACACAATGCGTGGGGAACATTGGGCGCTCGGAAAAATTTCGATTGCGCGTTTACTTTCAGTTCCAAATGTGCTTCATAGTTTTTAGCGCAACCTAAGCCCGGTGCAAAAATGTCTGCAAATTCTTCACATAGCCGAGAAACACTGTCTGAAGGCACAGTCTGATTCACTGATAGGACCTGATTTACAAGAGACATGTTAAACAACTGAAATAAATCTAAACCAAACAAGTTCACTGCAGTAGAAGAACGAAGGACGTAAAATGACACAAGTTTTGTTTGTGCCTTGTATGTTGCAAGAAGAGTGCACTGTCCTAACACAAGGATGAGCTGTCCTGAATAACTTTTTAACTGAACATTTGCGGCACGCAACGGAGGTTGGCCCAGTTGTTTGTACGTGTCGTGATTGAGCAATGAAACTGCAGCTCCGGTATCGAGCTGGAATGGTATGACCTTGCCATTAAAGTCCAAATCTACAAAAAGTTTATTGTCCTGCTGACGACAAGAGCGACTGTCTCGTGCAATTTGAACTGATACAGGCACAGCATCACTTGCTAATTGACGCGATTTCCGGCGACGTCGACGCACACTTTTTGTGGGACGAACACAGTCACAGGGAGAGACAGTGGCACTGGACGAAGTGGAATTAACTACATGAATGTCCATGGGGGCAGGTCCACGAGCCTGAGTGTCCTTGGTTCGATTCCTGCGTGAAGCAAAAGGCCTGGAATGATTATGATTGTCGGATCGGAGCTTTTTCTGGCAAACACTTTGAACATGTCCTTTCTTAAGACAGAAAAAGCAAATAGCTTGGCGTGACGGGCAATTGTCACGCGAATGTCTAGTTTCACACCGCGGGCATGATTTCACTGCAGTTGTGTGCTGGCGCGGCACACCTGGTGTAGAGCGTGGCGGCAGCTGCGCAGACGTGTGCGAGGGCAGTCTACCGGGCCGCGCAGCGCGCCCGGCTAATGTTACACACGGCTGGCGAAGTCGCAAATGATTCCTGAGCAAAGTCAAGCGTGTCTTGTCTATCCAATATGTCTATCACTTGTTGAAGGGAGGGATTAACTAGTTTCAAAATCTGCTCCCAGATGCAAACATCAGAAACGTTCTGTGCAATTGCATCACGCACCATAGTATCTGAATAAGGAAGGCCACAGTCACATTCAAACGCACAATCCCTAGTAAGGCCTTGCAAAGTTGCAACCCACTCCCTATTAGTCTGACCGGCCGTACGTTTCGTACGAAAGAAAGTATACCTCTTTGCAACTACATTGACTGTTTCTTTGAAATAGGCGTCCAATGCCGACAAAATTTCTTCGTAGGACAGAGTTGCTACGTCGCGTCGGGGAAACAATTTCACTATCACACAGTAGGTGGACACACCTACACACGAAAGCAAAAATGGCTGCCGCTCATTACCTTGAATTCTGTAGGCGGCGAGATGAAATCCAAACTGGCATGACCACTCCATCCAGGATTCCACGTCAGGGTCGTAGGGCCTAAAAGGCGGTGCAACTGCGAGTTGTGGCTGCGGTAGCGGAGAAGCGGCGGCTGCCGCATCGGTTTGAATGGCACGTTGACCCTGGACGAGCTGTCCAAGGGCATCCAATAACGCCTGCGTCTCCTGATTCTGCAAGCGATAAAATTCGGACAGTACATCTGGCGAAGCCATGACACAAGTAAATGTAAGCAATTAGAAAGAACACGTTTCCCTTGTCGCCAATGATGTGTTGGCAAATGTGCCAACACCTTGTAGATAGAGGAGGCCGAAATGCACGCTATCTAACGCAGATGGGCGTGAATTCTGGAACAGGATAAATAGTGAATGCTAATAAGAAAAGTATGCAGCTCCTCGAATACTTAACTTTATTCCATCCTTGTGGTACATCGCTCTTGATAATACAAATAAGACTATCTTCAGATACGGTTAATGGCGCCTTGCTAGGTCGTAGCCATGGACTTAGCTGAAGGCTATTCTAACTGTCTCTTGGCAAATGAGAGAAAGGCTTCGTCAGTGTAGTCGCTAGCAAAGTCGTCGTACAACTGGGCGAGTGCTAGTCCATATCTCGAGACCTGCCTTGTGGTGGCGCTCGGTCTGCGATCACACAGTGGCGACACGCGGGTCCGACATGTACTAAATGGACCGCAGCCGATTTAAGCTACCACCTAGCAAGTGTGGTGTCTGGCGGTGACACCACAGTTCCCGTAGTGAGTCTCTATGTATTTGCTGGTCACAGCGGCCGATCTGCGACCAAGATGACCCCGTTATACACTGAAGCGCCAAGGAAACTGGTATAGACATGTGAATTGAAATACAGAGATATGTAAACAGGCAGAATACGGCGCAGCGATGGGACACAGCATCTCCGAGATAGCGATGTAGAGGGGATTTTCCCGTACGACCATTCCACGAGTATACCGTGAAATCAGGAATCCGGTAAAACATCAAATCTCCGACATCGCTGCGGCCGGAAAAAGATCCTGAAAGAACGGGACCAACAATGACTGAAATGAATCGTTCAATGTGACGGAAATGCAACCCTTCAGTAAACTGCTGCAGATGTCAATGCTGGACCATCAACACGTGTCAGAGTGCGAATCATTCAACGAAACATAATCGATATGGGCTTTCAGAGCCGAAGTCCCACTCGTGTACCCTTGATGACTGCACGACAGCCGGCCGGAGTGGCCGCGCGGTTCTAGGCCCTTCAGTCAGGTTCGAATCCTGCCTTGGGCATGGGTGTGTGTGATGTCCTTAGGTTAGTTAGGTTTACGTAGTTCTAAGTTCTAGGGGACTGATGACCACAGAAGTTAAGTCCCATAGTGCTCAGAGCCATTTGAAACATTTTTGACTGCACGACACAAAGCTTTACGCTTCGCCTGGGCCCGTCAACACAAACTCTTCTGAATTTAAATACTTCTGCTGGCCTCCAAACTCCCCTAATATAAACATTATTGCGCATATTTGGGATGCCTTGCAACTTGCTGTTCAGAAGAGATCTCCACCCCCTCGTACTCTTACGGATATATGGACAGCCCTGAAGGATTCATTGTGTCAGTTCCCTCCAGGACTACTTCAGACATTAGTCGAGTCCATGCCACGTCGTGTTGTGGCACTTCTGTGTGCTCGCGGGGGGCCCTACACGGTATTAGGCAGGTGTACCAGTTTCTTTGGCTCTTCAGTTTAGGCCGCAGCTGGCCACGGCGTGGCATATTTCATGCGTGTGGTGTGTACGGGTCACTGGTGGGCCAAGGCCTGGCCTGTCACGTGGCTTTGCTCTGTCTTCCTCGGAATTTCACGGAACAGCGCGACATTTTAGGTAGCATTGCGATACGACATTTATCGGTCAGAACGAGTCTCTGATTGCGACAGAATTGTACTGTCAGCGCTGTTTGACCTTCATTATTTGTTCGTGGTATAAAGGACGTTAAATGGTCCAGTGGTTGTTTGAACAAAAGAGGCAGTCTAGCGATCTATCGTCGGAAAGCTTTAAAATGAATGGGAATTCTCAATTCGCAAAAGTGGTAGATACTACATATTTGCAGCCCGCCCGGTTGGCCATACAGTTTAACGCACGGCTTTTCGGGCGGGAAGGAGCGCCGGTCCCCGGCACGAATCCGCCCGGTGGATTTGTGTCGAGGTCCGGTGAGCCGGCCAGTCTGTGGAAGGTTTGTAGGCGGTTTTTCATCTGCCTCGGCAAATGTGGGCTGGTTTCCCTTATTCCGCCTCAGCTACACTATGTCAGCGATTGGTTCGCAAACAAGTTCTCCACGTATGCGTATACCACCATTACTCTACCACACAAACTCGTCTGGTGTGAGACGTTCCCTGGGGGGTCCACTGGGGGCCAAACCGCACAATAACCCTGGGTTCGGTTTGGGGCGGCAGAGGGGTGAAGTGGACTGCGGTAGTCGTCGTGGGGTTACGGACCACTGTGGCTGCAGTGGGGACGGAGCCTCTCCGTCGTTTCTAGGTCCCCGGTTAACATAACATAACATATTTGCTATGATATGACGTTACAATACTGTGTAGAAGATAATTATAGATTTAGTTAACAATGAAAGAGCAAGAAACTACAATGATCGACAGACGGGATTCATTGTTCTGTACATCAAGAAGCACATTGTGTTAAATTTGCCGGCGTGAAGCATGTGGAGAAATTGGTGGTGCAAATAGTAAAATTTCTGAAGTCTGTAACAGTTTTCAGCGGAACTGAACGAAGAGTTTAGAGGCTTCATATATTACTGCAACGTACGTTGGTGAAATCGAGTGTCATGCCCGGAACTATTTTTCGATTTAAAACTCGCTAGTGTTGAAATTATGAATGAGAATGAGTGCAGGAAGGAAAATTATAACATCCGAAACGGAGTGGAGACTTTGCACACTGCCCACAGTAAGACAATGCAAGGTAACTTCCTTCTGATTTGAAGGAGATGCATTTAGAAAGAAAACTGCATTGTAGAAGAGACACATTCAGACAAAGACAGTCCTTTTCTCTAAGCTTACTAGCGTTAAAGAATTCATTGTTGCCATGAAAGAATTACAAGGAAATTTTTATAAAGATTTTGAGGACACTGTCAATCTTACATCTGTTTCCGAGCTGTTTTCGAGACTGTTTACCATTTCATTTGAAAGCGCACCTGTGCATGTGCTAATGTAACTGATTGACTTGCAAAGTAGTTCCAGTTTTAACAGCAAACCTTTTGCATTAAAGCTGTCCGAGACGTCTACATTGCTTTTTGCAGGTAGAGCTTCCAAGTCTCCATAATGTGTCTGCAAAAGTGCTACAATATTTCGATCGACATATTTGTATGGAAGACATTTTTTCGATTATGAAACTAAATAAGTCACTACTGTGTGGCAATATGAGTGCAAAACTGTGTGAAATTGTTTGAATCTGTCAGTACGCCGACAGTTTGTATGAGATAAATATTAGTGCGCCAAAAACAGTAAAATAATACTGAAATTTTGTATTGTTTGTGACATGTGTTGTTGAGAAATGTGAAATATAAAACCAAGTAGTATACAGTGCGACTGCAGTGCCATTTAAATGTTGTGTGTTTGCAGTTTTCCCCTCTTTCCTCTCCTCGCAATCGGTCAGCTTGACATGCCTGTTGGGAAAATGTGAAGCGACGCTGAACCCTTTGGCACTCGAACCCAGGCACAGCCCACCAGCCAAAATCTTGGCCGCCCCTGTGTTAGAGCATCAGAGGGGAGGTTAGGACTGGCCCCGAAACAGGCCAATACCTATACCCCGGCCGCTGAAACATGTCACTTCAAGGTCACTCCCCAAGTGCCATAGAGTTGATAGTACAACTAACAAACAAGTGAGGAACGGTAGGCGCTGCGTCTTCTGAACCAATAACAGCACAGGACAAAAGCTGGTTCCAGTGTCAATGCTACCATTTTGCCGGCTTCCATGTAAACAATGTATGTTAGTGCGCGAACACCTGCTGTTGTGTTGTGTTAGTGTCTCGACTACAGTTTTCGTTTGTTAAACAATGTCTCCAATACGATGTCGTTCACCAAGCGACAATCCGTTACGCCGTGGAGTGCCATTAAATAGACAGGCTTTGGAATTACTACGGAGGACGCGTGAGTTTTGCGAGCAAGAAAAAGAATTTGCTTCTGTTCATGGGCATGTGTCGATTCCTGCCGATAAAGGTTTAGAGCGTACCTTGAAAACTCTAGGACTAGGAAAGAACAGTTATAAGGAAAGGGGTGCTACTTCAGGACTTACAAGACAGTGAAGTAAATAGTGTGGAAGAAAGTCCTTGTGGAAGAAACAGTGTGTTTTATTGATTCTTTCCAATCCGATGCAATTCGTCGGCACATATACGGATACTATAAAAGGAAAGAATACCCCTCAATAGCGAAGTTGCTAATTTCTTTAAAAGAAAGTGAACTTTTCTGAGGGGAGAATACGTCACTTAAGATGATATTAAAAAGTATGGGCTTCCATTTTAAAAAGTTAGATGGACGAAAACTCTTACTAGAAAAAGCTCATGTTGTTGCAGCTCGTACCATTTTCTTACACAAAATTGTAGGAAAGGACATACACTCAGTCATATGGTTAGACGAAACCTGGGTCAATGCTGGAGAATCAATTGAGAAATGCTGGACAGATGATACTCCGAATAGCAGCGGTCATCAGCCAACAGGAAGAGGATCACGATTGATTGTAGCCCATGCACGATCTTCGAATGGCTTTGTGCCTGAAGGACTTCCAGTTTTTCGATCGAGAAAAACCGGTGACTATCATGAGGATATGGACCACCCAAGGTTTCTACAGTGGTTTAAAAATTTGTTGCTCCAGTTTAGTGTTCCGACACTTTCTGTGATGGACAATGCACCGCACCATTTCGTGGTTTTAGATAAAACTCCCACCACTACTGACCGTAAAGAAACTATGGTGCAGTGGTTGCAGGCGAGAGACATTGCTGCGGACATGAGCATGACAAAGCTGCTGTTATGCTCGCTTGTGAAACGAAATAAGCCTGTGACGCCTAAATACGTTGTAGATGAAATTGCAAGCGAACAGGGTCACTTGGTAATTAGGCTACCGCTTTATCACTGTCATTTTAATCCAATTGAATTTGTTTGGAGTCAAGTCATGGTGTACTTTAGAAGTAACAACAAGACTTTTACTATAACAGAAGGGGAAAGACTGCTACATGATGGTCTTGCTACTGTAGATGCTACGTCATGGAGGAAAAAAGTAGACCATGTTGCTAAACTAATAAGAAGAGCACAGACTATAGATGGCATTATAAATGAAAACGAACAATTAATGATTTCTCTTAATGATGATGATGATGATGATGATGATGACAAAGACAACGGTTTTGGAACCGATTCCGACGACAGTGAAGGAGAATTGGATAGAATTGCGCCATTGACATTTTAAATTGGTGAGTGTAAATGTATACAGAATTAATTCTTTTTCTCTCTGCAATCGGGCAGGCTACGCATGTTTTGCTTTCTTTCTTTCTATGAGTGTGGATAGCGTGTTATTTGGTATGCTTAGATTACATTATTATACGACGTTTTACATGCAGCTATTACTATAACAATTTGGAACGACTTTTCGTAGATATTGTCATTAACTTCGGGTGTTTTTATTTCCTGGTTTAATATACTATCGAACGCTTAGTCTCTGTCGTCGTTCTCACCACTGTTAGAAAAACGTACTTTGTTCAAAAATGGTTCAAATGGCTCTGAGCACTATGGGACTTAACTTCTGAGGTCATCAGTACCCTAGACTTAGAACTACTTAAACCTAGCTAACCTAAGGAGATAACACACATCCTTGCCCGAGGCAGGATTAGAACCTGCGACAGTAGCGGTCGTGCGGTTCCAGACTGTAGCGTCTAGAACCGCTCGGCCACCTCGCCAGGCGTACTTTGTTGCACTTATGTATAAACGTTGATTGTAGCTTACATTTACAAAACGTACTTCGGAGTTGTGGGCGTGTGCTGTGGCAGCTATTGCAACCTCGCAATTGCAGTGTAGCCAACCACACGCAAGCTGTCAAGTGACATGTTTCACCGGCCCGGGTATAGGCCGTTGTATGACATTAGCCATTGGCCAGCCGCCTTGTCTCCATAGCACAGGTGGGCAGTCGGCAAACGCCGTTTCAGAGGATTAACATTTCAGCAAAATTGGAACGCCAAGCTGGCGCGGCCCTTTTACAGTCTGTTGCACATCCAGAAGGCTTCAACACCTATCAAAAGCTCGGCACCGACTGCAGGCGACCGCACACAAGGTGAGTGGCGGCGACTGGATGCAGGCCACCGGGCTGCCCAACACGATAAAAGCTGTTCGTAATGGGAGAAAGACATAACACCACCGTTAAGGGAAAAATTTGTAGACTGCAGCTACGTTGCTGGCGCCGCTAGTTAGGAATCACCCACGTGGAATTCTGTTGCGAAAGCCAGGCCGCATTCTGAGCGTGTGTCGTTCGCAAATTTTAGAAACGGAATTCTGCTGTTTGACGGAACTCGCAACTTACTGAAGCAGTGGTCTCCCACCACTTACTTATTCTAGAAAAAATGATACCATTGTCTAGAGGAATAACAACATCCTACATAACGGAGGAGTGTGTTGGGGGAGACTTGGGCGCTCACTGGCCTCGGTGGATACGAGCCTTTAGACTGGCCTACGCATTATTTTTGCGGTACCACGAGTGAAGGTGCGGCGGAAAGCAAGTTTTGGCGTTGAAAGGGGCAATAGATCCCATTTCATCCTATTTAAGTAGTTTTGTGTGGATTATAAGCCGCTATTCGATACCAGCTAACAAATTTGTGCAATTATACAGAGTGGTCCATTGATAGTGACCGGGCCAAATATCTCACGAAATACCAAACTAAAAAACTACAAACAACGAAATTCGTCTAGCTTGTAGGGGGAAACCAGATGGCGCTATGGTTGGCCCGCTAGATGGCGCTGCCATAGGTCGAACGGATATCAACTGCGTTTTTTTTAAAATAGGAACCCCCTTTTTTTTATTACATATTCGTGTAGTACGTAAAGAAATATGAATGTTTTAGTTGGACCACTTTTTTCGCTTTGTGATAGATGGCGCTGTAATAGTCACAAACGTATAAGTACGTGGTATCACGTAACATTCCGCCAGTGCGGACGGTATTTGCTTCGTGATACATTACCCGTGTTAAAATGGACCGTTTACCAATTGCGGAAAAGGTCGACATCGTGTTGATGTGTGGCTATTGTGATCAAAATGCCCAACGGGCGTGCGCTATGTATGCTGCTCGGTATCCTGGACATCATCCAAGTGTCCGGACCGTTCGCCGGATAGTTACGTTATTAAAGGAAACAGGAAGTGTTCAGCCACATGTGAAACGTCAACCACGACCAGCTACAAATGATGATGCCTAAGTAGGTGTTTTAGCTGCTGTCGCGGCTAATCCGCACATCAGTAGCAGACAAATTGCGCGAGAATCGGGAATCTCAAAAATGTCGGTGTTGAGAATGCTACATCAACATCGATTGCACCCGTACCATATTTCTATGCACCAGGAATTGCATGGCGACGACTTTGAACGTCGTGTACAGTTCTGCCACTGGGCACAAGAGAAATTACGGGACGATGACAAATTTTTTGCACGTGCTCTATTTAACGACGAAGCGTCATTCACCAACAGCGGTAAAGTAAACCGACATAATATGCACTATTGGGCAACGGAAAATTCACGATGGCTGCGACAAGTGGAACATCAGCGAACTTGGCGGATTAATGTATGGTGCGGCATTATGGGAGGAAGGATAATTGCCCCCATTTTATCGATGGCAATCTAAATGGTGCAATGTATGCTGATTTCCTACGTAATGTTCTACCGATGTTACTACATGATGTTTCACTGCATGACAGAATGGCGATGTACTTCCAACATGATGGATGTCCGGCACATAGATCGCGTGCGGTTGAAGCGGTATTGAATAGCATATTTCATGACAGGTGGATTGGTAGTCGAAGCACCATACCATGGCCCGCACGTTCACCGGATCTGACGTCCCCGGATTTCTTTCTGTGGGGAAAGTTGAAGGATATTCGCTATCGTGATCCACCGACAACGCCTGACAACATACGTCAGCGCATTGTCAATGCATGTGCGAACATTACAGGAGGCGAACTACTCGCTGTTGAGAGGAATGTCGTTACACGTACTGCCAAATGCATTGAGGTTGATGGACATCATTTGGAGCATTTATTGCATTAATGTGGTATTTACAGGTAATCACCCCATAACAGCATGCGTTGTCAGAAATAAGTTCACAAAGGTACATGTATCACATTGGCACAACCTAAATAAAATCTTCAAACGTACATAAGTTCTGTATTTTAATTTAAATAACCTACCTGTTACCAACTGTTCGTCTAAAATTGTGAGCCATATGTTTGTGACTATTACAGCGCCATCTGTCACAAAGCGAAGAAAGTGGTCCAACTAAAACATTCATATTTCTTTACATACTACCTGAATATGTAATAAAAAATGGGGGTTCCTATGTTTAAAAAAACGCAGCTGATATCCGTTTGACCTATGGCAGCGCCATCTAGGGGGCCAACCATAGCACCATCTGGTTTCCCCCTTCAAGCTAGACAAGTTTCGTCCTTTGTAGTTTTTTAGTTTGACGCTTATTTCGTGAGATATTTGGCCCAGTCATGATCAATGGACCACGCTGTATATTTTTTAATTCTAGAGACTAGTCAATCTTCTAATGGTGAAGGGGAATGCACTCATTTCTTTATTTCCTTACGCTACTGCAATCCATCAGCTTCACATTGGTTATCATTCTGTATGAAAGTGGAACAAATAACCACGATTTTAATAACTTTTCAAATGCACTCCTTCCGAGCCAGACAGTAGTGTAACGGTGTAGGCTTGGGGTACCAACTTAACATCACCCTGTCTAACAGGAGATTTAGTGAGGTTGCCTTAAGGAAAAGAATGGTTAGCTACCTTTGTCTGTAGCGCAGGCAGTGGCACGCTGCTCCTTCCCCCCTCTCTAACAGAGTCTCAGACGTTTAGCATGGAAAATCGCCAGACAGCCGTACGTTGAAGTTATTTTATTTTGGCAATCAGTTTCGGCGTTTCAGCATGCCATCTTCAGGCCTCATGTGCACTTAATGTATAGATAATCAGATGTATCGATGTTAGCATAGTGGAGCCACCAGTATCTGGATACCATGAATTCGTTATTCGAGTACTTCTTTCGAGGACTTGTCAAGCGTAGGACGAAAGAATCTTGAGTATTTCGACATTTACAACTTTAATCTCCCGAAAGAATAGTTGCCGTTTACTTAGCTCTGTCCTTGGTACAAGCAAGGGAATGTCGAGCAGTACATAAGCTTTGGAGGCCCTAGAGTTGTACTATTCAGTCTGCTACCCGCACTCTGTCATAGAGGAATGGAAAGAAATATGACACCCTTTCATTCAAGTCAGTTTTAGGAAGATTTCCTTTGTCATTACGATGACCAGCTGATTCAGCTACCATGTGAGCTTGCAATCTGGAATAGATAATATTAGTTAAAATATATTTCAAAAAATTGATCACTTAGTACATTGATGCCTATTGAACGGCTTAGTCATATAAATTTACAGAAATCTCTGCCCATTTATACTATGTTTATAGTGTAGGGCCAGAGCATCACCTGTTACTTGAATTAACCTGGACTCATTGCAACTACGATAACTTATTGGATCGTCTTTCACAGATTCCAAAAATACCACGCAAGATTTTGTAGGGCGTGTACTTTAGATTTTTATAAATGATCGAACAATTAAAAATTTTGGCGTGCATAGGTCTACAGTACATCCAGTCGCCATTAGCTGTACTACGAACGAAATGTACCACCACAATATTAGCAACAAGGGCCTCAGTAAACTATTAAATAATAATCTTTTCGATTTTTTTTTTGTTCTGCAATAAATGCTAAGGATTTTTAGGTCCATATGTTGTAGAAGTGGGGTACCAAAACGAAACCATACAGGCATCAGTAAACCATGTGCACAATCACTTTCTAAACCTCCTTTAGGCGATATTTATGGTAATGTTCCAACTTTCGGTAAATAAAACTGCGTGAATTTATATAGAATGAGTTTGACTGGAATTACATCTTCCCGCTTTTCTATCACAAATGAGGACGGACTGCTAGATAAAATTATGATCCACGTAGATTATTCATTTGAGTTTTGTAAAGTTAGAGAGAATGAACAGACTTTGTAATAAATCAGAATTTACATAAAGGATTTAGATTTATTCACACCCTAAAACATCACCACCTAATCCCATTAGCCCTCATAATAAGCAATTTGAAAAGAAGGCTATGAGAGAGATTGAGATAAAACTTGCAGTGCCCAAGACGCAAGCTTAAAGGATGCAGCTGAATGTCGTTAATGCAATTTTCGTGCGATAACGCTATCCGTTGCTCGATTTGCATTTTCCAATCAATTTTTGGTCCAAGATCAAGAATAAGTGAACGCGCGAGAGCCGATACGGAACAGTTGGTCGTCAAAATAGGAATTGATAGGAAAGGGTAGCTGATGTCTAAAGATTAAAGAATAATAGATCCTATAAGTAACAACTCTCTTTTATGATTCAAGCCTGCCAAGAATTATATTAGTCGTGTTAGAAGAAAGTAGTACTCTTCTAGTACCATATCATTCGGGTTATGGCTTTTGTTCGTCTTCCATAATTCGAGCTGAAGATTCGCGTTCTGTCTGGGGATTCGGCTTTAAGAATTTACATTAAAAGATCTCCACCCCTCGTACTCTTACGGATTTATGAACAGCCCTGCAGGATTCATGGTGTCAGTTCCCTCCAGTACTACTTCCGACATTAGTCGAGCTCATGCCACTTCGTGTTGCGTCACTTTTGCGTGCTCGTGGGGGCCCTACACGATATTAGGCAGGTGTACCAGTTTCTTTGGCTCTTCAGTGTCCTAGTTGCATTTGTATCCTTACAAGTCATTAGATAGCCGTTCATACGTTCCAAATCGTTCGACTGGTGTCGGCTAAAGTGGAACCGGGTGGAATCGGACATCACACTGGTAAATAAACTTCAAGATTTATAATGATTTGTGGCTTTTCCAATAAATCATGGGGAAAATACGTAGCAATTGGGATGAAGGAGATATGAAGTTGGCCATGGACAAAGTTATTTCCAAAGAAACGACAGTGTATGCAGTGCTAGATATGGTTTTCCTAAGAGAACGTTAGGAGAGTGTGTCAAAAATCTGTTGGAATGGAAAGAGGCAACAGCTGAGCTTTGCTGCTTGGATAATGAAGGCATGTTTAGTAGAACGTTTGAACCTGAGCAAGGGTAAATACTATACGATCATGTAAAAGCTTTGGAAAGTCAATTAATGCCACTAAGCAACCTTGAACTTTTAGAACCAGCTTTCAGACTTGCTGAAAAACTAAAAACATACACCACTTCAATAAAGATACACATACGGTTGTAAAAGACTTTCATCACAACTGTAGTAACCGACATCCAGACTTAAGGTTGAGAAGTGCTGAGTCGACAAGCCTGCAGCGTGCTGTTGGTTTCAGTAAGGAAAAGGTCATCGTATTTATTGATATGCTGATTGAGCATATGGAGAAATGTAAGTTCGCACTGTCTCGGATATTTATTGCGGATGAAACTGGTGTACCATGTGTACACAACAATAGACTAAAGGTAAGTCTATACAAGGGAAAACAAGTTGGGAAATTAAAATCTGGTGAGATAGGAATGAATGTGCCTGTTCTGTTGTCAATAAATCCAGCAGAAGATCAGTTTAACGCTCCTTTGTTTGTTTTTCCTTGTGTAAAAACTGCAATGACTTAAAAAACGACGCTCCACTAGGAAGCACTTTTGCTGGACAGATGAGTTGGTGGATGACCAAAGATGGACTCCTGAAATGGATGAAAGTATTTTGAACATGTAAAGCCTACTGAGAAGAGCCCAGTGTTATTCATCAGAGATGTCCACTCTAGTCAGGAGGATCTTGACATAATCCTCTATTCGAAACAAAATCATATTCACATGATAAGTGTGCCACCTCACACTTTCCGTTAGGTGCAACCACTGGATTAGTCAATAATGAAACCATTTAACAATTCATATAATGAAACATACGATTTTTGTATGATGAAGTATCCTACATGAAACTAACCCTGAGAGATGGAGCTGGGCTGGTGAACTCTGCTCTTTCCAGAGTCTGCAGAATGGAATTAGCACAGTGTGTGTTCGAGAGCACTGGGATTTATCCACTGAATCGAAATGGGCGTTCTAACTTAGACTTTGTGGGTTTACAGATGAGCTAAACTCCAGAATCAGAAAAGTGACAAAAAACTCAAATTCCGACATCAACCAATCCCGATCACAAGGAACTTCATCAGTTAGCTAATATTTCAGACTTGCCTGATAGGCATGAGCCTGCTTCAGACAGTGCTGTCGATGAAAGCCCAAGGCTCAACTAGCCTTCAAAAGGGGGACCCTTTCACGCTTCCAAGTTGCCTGAGTCTCCAACCCAAACCTGTGGCCAACACCAAGCAGCAGCTACTTTGCTGTCACCCGAATACTCAACAGATATTGGCTGACATTCACCATTAGCAAACACTTCACGTGTAAAGCACAAAATAAGAGAAGCTCGCAATGTGAAGAGTGAGACCCTAACATCTACACCCTGCAAAAATATGCTTTTGGGGAGAAAAGCCCTTATCGAACAGAAGAAAACTACAGCACAGCTAATGGAGATAAAACAAAAAATAAAAAAAGCAGAAAGCCAGTGCTCGTAAAAATAACGCCGATAAGCAGAAAATTAAGCATCCCGAAACGAGGAACTGACTTCAAATGCAACAAAACTAGTTCCAAGAACACGACTTAAGTTTAATGGATGTAGCATTCCATCTTCTTCAAGCAACAGATCTCCATCTTTTTCAACTGTCCCAACATCTTCTTCACAGATCACAAACTATATAATCCGCATGAAGTATTTCGATGAAGACTGGATTGAGTGCAACACATGTGAAGGCTGATTTCATGAACAATCCGCCAATATTGAGGACCCGCTCTTTTTTATCGCTGTGACTTGTGTAAGAATGAAAAATCCGAATTTTAATATCTAACTATTTTTTCCTTTTTACGTTTACTTTATGCTGTATTTCAAGGCCAAACAAAACTTTATTTTGTGTGTTTAAGAACTCTAGTAAGTAAACAGTTAGCATTAATGACACGTTCTGTTATTTAATATACCTCAAAAGACTAATTTTCTATAGTTTTTTGTCTGTCTGCTACCACCCTCCACTTGTAAGGACGCTTATTTCTGTTACCCTTTATTTATTTACAGAAATACATATTATTAGTTCTCACCTGTCAAATCACCTTTGTCTTGTTGTATACAGGGTGAAAAGTATTTAAACCGACAGACTCTGGGAGGTTGTAGGGGACATCGAAACAAATATTTTTCCCTAATGTCATTTTTTCCTATGAGGACTTGCGCGTCGATGAGGATGAAATGATGATGATTAGGACAACACAACACCCAGCCCCTGAGCGGAGAAAATCTCCGACCCAGCCGGGAATCGAACCCGGGCCCTTTGGATTGACAGTCTGTCGCGCTTACCACGCAGCTACCAGGGGCGGACAACTACTACTAACAGCGACGAACACTCCACCACCGGTTCTAAACACCGTCTGTACCTTTGTAAAAATTTCGGCAGAATTTATCTCTGGCTTCAGCCAGCTTTCTGTACCTATAACGATTTCAGCTTCGGTGCTTTCTATCAGCGCTTGAAGTTCCGGTACTTTACCAACGCAGCTTCGACAGTTTACAATTACAATACCGATTGCTGCTTGGTCCCCGCATGTCCTGACTTTGCCCCGCACCCGTTGAGGCTGCTGCCCTTTCTGTACTTTCCCAAGGCCATCTAACCTAAAAAACCGCCCAGCCCACGCCACACAACCCCCGCTACCCGTGTAGCCGCTTGTTGCGTGTAGTGGACTCCTGACCTATCCAGTGGAGCCCGAAACCCCACCACCCTATGGCGCAAGTCGAGGAATCTGCAGCCCACACGGTCGCAGAACCGTCTCAGCCTCAGATTCAGACCCTCCACTCGGCTCTGTACCAAAGGTCCGCAGTCAGTCCTGTCGACGATGCTGCAGATGGTGAACTCTGCTTTCATCCCGCTAGCGAGACTGGCAGTCTTCACCAAATCAGATAGCCGCCGGAAGCCAGAGAGGATTTCCTCCGATCCATAGTGACACACATCATTGGTGCTGACATGAGCGACCACCTGCAGATGGGTGCACCCTGTACCCTTCATTGCATCTGGAAGGACCATTTCCACATCTGGAATGACTCCCCCCGGTATGCACACGGAGTGCACATTGGTTTTCTTCCCCTCTCTTGCTGCCATATCCCTAAGGGGCCCCATTACGCGCCTGACGTTGGAGCTCCCAACTACCAGTAAGCCCACCCTCTGCGACCGCCCAGATCTTGCAGACTGAGGGGGCAACCTCTGGAACAGGACAAGCAGCCATGTCCGGCCGAAGATCAGTATCAGCCTGAGACAGAGCCTGAAACCGGTTCGTCAGACAAACTGGAGAGGCCTTCCATTCAGCCCTCCGGAATGTCTTTCGCCCCCTGCCACACCTTGAGACAACCTCCCACTCTACCACAGGTGAGGGATCAGCCTCAATGCGGGCAGTATCCCGGGCAACCACAGTCGTAGTCCGATCGGGGGATGCGTGGGACGAGCTGGCCGTCCCCGACAAACCCCCATCCGGACCCCCACAGTCATGCCCATCGGCAACAGCCTCAAGCTGTGTGACCGAAGCCAACACTGCCTGAAGCTGGGAGCGAAGGGATGCCAACTCAGCCTGCATCCGAACACAGCAGTTGCAGTCCCTATCCATGCTAAAAACTGCTGTGCAAAGAACGTCTGAACTAATCTACAGAGAGCGCAAAAATCGACACAAAATTTAAACGGTTATTAAAATACAAGATTGCCTAGTAAATGCAGTAATGCTGCTACTTGCGCACTGCTGACACACTGCTCGGCGGCGGAAGGAGACTACGCAATTTTACACTATTCAGGTACTAAAACGCGATGCTACAACTCTCAAATACTATAATACGCCCGACATTTATGAATTAAACAATGCAAGTACCAAAAACACGCAAAGAAATTAAGAATTAAACTATATAACAAATGAGTGAGCTAGGAGTATACGACTTGCTGCTGCAGCTGCTTATCCAACGGCGGCAGGGAGCACACTGGCTGTGACCAACCGACACTGGCCGTTCAAAACAAAAACAGAAGACAGACGACTACGCGAATTTACACTATTCAGGTACTAAAAAGCGATGCTACAACTCTCAAATACTATAATACATCTAGTCTCTGCCCTTTTCCCTCTTTGCGCAGAATTACGGAATCCTCTAAATTACTCTGAGAATGATCAGCAAAAATTAAATGTTCTGTGAAGGTACTCTGTACAGTCTTAGACATAAAAACCAGCCATCGACCAGCCGCCACAGAGATCAAGTCAGAGTCGTTCACTTAAGGCAACACTGTAAGACGCGGACGTAAATGGAAGACATGCTGTTGCACTTCACGAAATGCTACAATGCTGTATCTGCTCATGGTCTACACTTAGGCGTCGCGTAATGTAGACATAATGTCTGGGGTTCGAGGTCCATACATGCAATACTTTTTAAAATCATACTTCGAGTGTCTGCTAAAGGTTTGTCTGATAGAACCTCAAAGATAATTCGCTTCACTGTATAACAAACCAGAAGCAAAAACAATTCCGTCAAACAGCTCGTGGCTGCATCAATATCAGAACAGTACACGCTCGAGATTTTACGTGCTCTACACTTGCTACCGGCCATATGCTAACCCCACCTAACGCCAGGCGCTGTCCGAAGAGGTAAACTGGGCGCGGCGCTACGACTATATTATCAATCGTCATTTTCTTACTAGTATTCATTTTGGAGTTACATATGCATTTTGCATGCTTGAAATTGATGAACGTTGTTCAAGTATTGGAAAACTGAGTCGAGACTGGAAAAAGGTCTAACATGTGAGACATACACTCAAGCGCCAAAGAAACGAGTATAGGCTTGTGTATTCAAATACAGAGACATGTGAACAACCAGAACACGGTGCTGCGGTCGGCAACGCCTTTATAAGATAAGTGTCTGGCGCAGTTGTTAATCGGTTACTGATGCTACAATGGCAGCTGATCAAGACTTAAGTGAGTCTCAACGTGGTGTTATAGTTAGCGCACGAGCGATGGGACACAGCATCTCTGAGGTAGCGATGAAGTGGGGATTTTCCCGTACGATCATTTCATGAGCCTACCATGAATATCAGGAATCCGGTAAAACATCAAATCTCCGACATCGTTGCGGCCGGAAAAAGATCCTGCAAGAATGGGAACAAAGATGACTAAAGAGAATTGTTTAACGTGACAGAAGCGCAGCACATTTCAGTGCTGGGCCATCCACAAGTGTCAGTGTGCGAACCATTCAACGAAACATGGTCGATGTGGGCTTTTCGAGCCGAAGGCCCACTCTTGTATCCTTGATGACTGTACGACACAAAGCTTTACGCCTCGCCTGCGCTCGTCAACACCGACATTGGGCTGTTGATGACTGGAAACATGTTGCCTGGTCGGACGAGTCTCGATTCAAATTGTCCCGAGCAGATGGACGTGCACGGGTATGGAGACAATCTCATGAATCCACAGACGCTGCATGTCGGCAGCGGAGTGTTCAAGCTGATGGGGGCTCTGTAATTGTGTGGGGCGTGAGCAGTTGGAGTGATATGGGACCCTGTTACGTCCATATACGATTCTGACAGGTGGCGTGTACGAAGGCATCCTGTCTGATCATTTGCATCCACATCCACTCATGTCCATTGTGCATTCCGGCGGACTTGAGCAATTCCAGCAGGACAATGCGACACCCCACACGTCCAGAATTGCTACAGAGTGGCTCCAAGAACACTCTTTTGAATTTAAACAGTACTGCTGGCCACCAAACTCCCCAGACATGAACATTATTTAGCATATTTGGGATGCCTTGCAACATGCTGATCAGAAAAGGTCTCCACCCCTCATACTCTTACGGATCTATGAGCAGCCCTGCAGGATTCATGGTGTCAGTTTCCTCCAGTATTACTTCAGACATTAGTCGAGTCCATACTACCTCGTGTAGCGGCACCTGTGTGTGTTAGCGGGGCCCGTACACGATATAGGCAAGTGCACGAGTTTCTTTGGCTCTTCAGTGTATTATTCGCTATGGCTTTAATAGAGGGGTGACGGCAACAGAGACAGCTCTAAACCTTTTTATTGTGTATGGGGTGAGTGCTTTTGGGAAACCAAGACGTAAAATGATTTTCTCGTTTCAAGATAGATCGTTCTGGCATGAATGATTTTTCACTGTCAGGAAGTCTCAATAACAGACACATGTGATGAACTGCGACCATTTCAACGCTGTGCAACATTTGCATTCAATCGGCAAGGATCGAAAGTCGGGAGTAGGAATACTGCATGCTCTAATTCAAAGTAACAAAAGTCAAAGTGATGACTACTGCTGCATTTTTGCTTGAACTTCCATCATCAGTTCGCTCATTGAGAATTCCTAGGCAGTACTGTTACTGGTGATGTGTTATGATCCCTTTACGTTAACTTCTTAAGAAGAAATTAATGACTGAGCTCTAACAAACGATAAATATTCCAGCAAAGGACAGTCTCAACATTATATTTTGCATCCAGTGGTTCAAGAATGGTGTTGTGCTCTACGAACTCTTCCCTAGGGGTGTACCTAACTCAGCTGATATTTGTTGCTGGCAATTAAGACACCTTTCGATCGCAGTGTAAGAAGAACAATGATGGTTAATGGCTTGGTTTTTAGAAGTATAGCCTTCCGTAACAGCAATACAGTCGATCGTCTGATAATCAGCCAAGCATTGCTTTAAGATGCTCATCGGGAAAAAAAAACATCCATTATCTTTTCTCATTCTCACAAATCTCGCACTGCCATGTCACTGAGAAATCTCAGTCAGATGACGGCAATTAAGGAATGAATTGGTGCATATGTGTCCGAACAGACATTAATCATCTCTCACACTTGACATAATGTGTGTGAATGTGTGTGTGCGTGTGTGTGTGTGTGTGTGTGTGTGTGTGTGTGTGTGTGTTTACATGTTCACATTTGCGCGTTGTATGAATAGATACCATTAAGATTTAAAAGTCAATAAAAAATAAAAATTTCGTTAAATATCACTCTGCAGTATTGTAATGAATTGGTATTCACAACATTAATTTTTACTCGAACTATGTCCTGCATGTTATGTTACCTAAATTCTTGGTGGGTGTATTACGACTGAATTATACTTATCATAGAGAGCGCGTTCTTGAGGTCGTGGTTCGTGACAAGTGCAGCAATAAAAGCAGTGCCCAATTTCTTTATATTGGCTCACTGACCGGACTGCAGCAGATGCTACAATATAAACAGAAAGACATCATATTGGCTCTGACTGCAGTGTGCAGACATCACTACCTGCACGTTCGTCGAGCAACCAACGTTTAACTCTTTTCACAGATTCGATGAAGCACGAGGAACCACTATCACGTCATTAGTTATCAGGATATTAACCAGCGATAGACTGTCCACTCACTTTTGATCCCAAGAAAAAAAGATTCATCACACAAAGTAAAATGGGGTGATACCAAGATTTACGCTTCATACAAAAAAAGAATTACGGAGCTTTTCTGCACTCACTATTATTACACAAGTAAATATTTTTTCTCAGAAGCATTTAACTCATTTTCGCATCTCATATCATAATACATGTTTTAGTTTGAAGAGAGAAAATAAAGAAATTAAGGTTCTTAAACAAAATATGATATGATATTCTTATCGTAGTCCCAATATGGAACTTTGCAAAAACCAGGGACTTCTGCATTCATTCGTCCAACAGGTGGTTTCCTTTGATGCATTACTACTGTTCGCAGATTCTTATTTAGGGACTTGTGGACATCGAGTCTTTCATCACAAAGAGCCTTTTGTTATTTTACTAATTACGGTATGGGGAACATGCAGCAAAGGGGAGTATCCCCTACAACAGCGAAGATCTTAGTGCATATCTGCATTCAGAAATCACTACCGGATGCCACAACTCTCTAAAATTCAGGCGACAGGCAACACAATTGTCACAACAGTTCAGATATAATTCCTTAAGTCGTCAGGAAATGGAATGAAAGTCAAATTAGCGTCGCATTCTGAATAATATGCAACATCTTCACAACAATTCTACATTATTCCGCTCTCGAATAGCGCACGAAAATGCTAACACTTATATCTTTCCGTGCGAGCTTGGCTTTCCCTTACTTTATTATGATGATCATTTCTCCCTACGTTGGTTGGCGCCAACAAAATATTTTCGCATTCGGAGGAGAAAGTTGGTGACTGAAATTTCCTAAGAGATCCCGCAGCAACGAGAAACGCTTAACTTTTAATGATGTCCACCCCAAATCCTGTATCATGTCCGTGGCACCCTCTCCCATATTTCTCGATAATACAAAACGAGCTACCCTTCTTTGAACTTTCTCGTCTCCGTTAATACTGTCTGGTAAGGATCCCACACCACATAGCAGTACTCTAAAACAGGACGGACAAGTGTAGTGTAGGCAGTCTCTTCAGTAAATCTGTTGCATCTTCTATGGGTTCTTCCAATAACAAGCAGTCTTTGGTTCGCCTTCCCCACAATATTTTGTGTGTGCTCTTTTCAATTTAAGTTGTTTGTAATTGTAATTCGTAGGTATTAAGTTGAATTTGTTGCCTTTAAATCTGACTGATTTATCGTATAACCTTTTAGTCCAAATGGCTCTGAGCACTATGGGACTCAACATCTTAGGTCATAAGTCCCCTAGAACTTAGAACTACTTAAACCTAACTAACCTAAGGACATCACACACATCCATGCCCGAGGCAGGATTCGAACCTGCGACCGTAGCAGTCGCGCGGTTCCGGACTGAGCGCCTAGAACCGCTAGACCACCGCGGCCGGCGAATTCAGTCTCCTGGAGGACATAATGCGGAACTTTTTCGCAATAGGAAATCATATTTTCCCTTTAACTGGCAAACCATAACTGATCACAATTTGTTAATAAGAGATATTGTCGATCGATGGCCGGACTCTGTGCACGACAGCAGTAATAGGTACCGAGGTACTTATATACACTTCTGCTTGTCGACGGAAAACAGCAAAGAAAAAATGTGATAAGAAATTAACTCACCAGCGATTATCTGTGCAATTTCATGTTTACTAACATCTTTGCGTCGCCAGGGCACGTTCCATTGCAATGTACAGATTTTACCGCGGTCAAATCCACGGTTGGCTGTCGACGGTTTGCTGAACAGCGATTAACGTTGGTGAACTGCAGAAACATTTTAAACACGATTTAATTTTAACCATGATCGCAGGACCTTGGTTATCATGCTTTTTGGCTGGGGTTGGTGCACTCGGCCATGAATGTTATTGCACCCCATATCATGAGATCAGTGTCAAAGTTGCGACAACTACACTTAAATTTACACTTCCTACCCATGCCCGTTAATTCTGTGTACCACAGGCGATACGTTGTTCCGGATTTTTCTGCTAGCGAAAGAACTGATATCTAGCTGCAGCTACTTGAACTTGCTGTCATAATATTTAGTTAACGCAGCGATCACTTGGTCATAGCTGAGTTCGTCGGGAGACGCAGTTGAGAATAGTTTTTTTATTAACCTAAATGCTGGGGACTTCGCAATCGAAAGAAAATATTGTAACTTCACAGTACCTTGAACACGATGAACTTGACAATGTGATTGGAACTGAGTCAGGTATTCAGTCCATTCCGTTTCTGTGTCCTTAAATTGCCGGAACGTTGGTTATCTGGTCGCGGCACGTGTTGGGCTGGTTGGTTGGTTGGCTGTGGTTGTGCGACCGATGCACCTTGTGCAACCAGTAGTTGTACCGTCCTCAGCAAGGCAGCAATTTGTTGGTTCTGAAACTCAAAAACATATGCTAGATCCATTACATTGGCTGTCAACGGCTGAGGCGTGGAGGCAATTGATGGAAGGGGCGGGGAATTCATGATTTACAAACTACGTTATATCAAAAAGCAAGCAATGCCTCTGAAAAGAGAAATTTGATTTGTTCTGCTACTCCCCTCCTGGAATACATGCAAGAACACAACAACAAACTAGCAAACACTTGAACACGATTATCTCTGCAAGCTAAAACAGAAGAGAAGCAAAAAAAGTCTTTGACCAAGTTGATTAACTTCGATCGCCACTGAATTATCCCCGTCGCCACTGTAGTATCCTGGTCGCCACTGTAGTGCCCTCGTTACCGCTGTAGAGCCTTGTACCTCAAGAAGCAATGGAGACGATGTTGTTATGGGTGGCTGGTATCCTTTTTCTACAACACAAATACACACGTGGATTAATACTGTTTTTTAATTACTTGTACTGGATACTTAACTTGAACGGAGTCCCTGATCATGGTACAAGTTTATCAGTAATAGTCCCCTTGCAGACAATATCGGTAATCTTGCTATTACACTAATCTGGTCGCTATGTACTGTTGTAGTCCAAGACGTGAACAGAGCCCACGCTACAGTTAACTGACAGACGCGAAACTGGAGTGTGAGTCAGTGAGGCCTTCCAGTCAGCGGCAGTAGCCTAAATACTTGCTGTCGAGAGAGTGTTAGTGGCACGTTGCTTGTCGGTGTGTCTCTGGCCTCTCTCGTGATAGGTGTGCTTGGTCCAGCACCTACTATTTATCTCCTCACTACATCTTTGCCGACCAGTGTGCTGGCGACAGCTTACACGAGCGCAGTATGTAATCGAGATGCCATGTTGATCCACATTCCATCTAACATGCGTTTTTATGAATAAATCTGTTATGATATTTATTTATTTATTTCGTATGAGTTCACAAGCCCCATGGTCTCCTTAATAATTTTATTTACTAATATGGGAGATAATTGGAGTAGTCTTGTAATGAAAAATACAGCATGTCATCTTCATTATCACTTCATACGACCACCTTTTATAGTCATTTGCACTGACATCCTTTTGTGCACACCGTGCGAGGTGGCGCAGTGGTTAGCACTCTGGACTCGCATTCGGGAGGACGACGGTTCAATCCCGTCTCCGGCCATCCTGATTTAGGTTTTCCGTGATTTCCCTAAATCGCTTCAGGCAAATGCCGGGATGGTTCCTTTGAAAGGGCACGGCCGATTTCCTTCCCCATCCTTCCCTCACCCGAGCTTGCGCTCCGTCTCTAATGACCTCGTTGTCGACGGGACGTTAAACACTAATATCCTCCTCCTCCTTTTGTGCATAGTTTTCATAGTAATGATGGTGAAGTGGTAATTCTGTGTCTTGGCATTGTTGAGAGGCTGAGACTGATTAGAGGGAACGTGTTCCAGCTTGACACTGCCTACTTCAATGGATCAGGCTGACAGACAAATTACATCAAATGGTTGTAGCGTCAGTAGTTGCTGCTAAAAAAAGGTCATTTTGCGTATTGTTTGATCACACCTCGTAGGTATACATCTCCAAGCACCTGACTGTCTTCCTGCCAAAGATGTAGATACCAGTAGTAGGAAATGTGTCGAGCAGACGAATGCATTGACCATTTAGAGCTCGTAAGCTGGTCACAAGAAGATTAAATCGCTTTTCGTTCCTTTGTGGCAATTGTCTACGCCATTTACTACGTTTTTCAATCCTTGACTTTAATGTCCTACGTTTCCAGCTTTTTCACAACACATTAACGGTGGTTTTATGGGACTATTGCCCTAATAGACTAGCTGCAAAACACCGTGAAAGAAATCAATTACTGATGAATATTTGGAAAGAAACTGCTTATCATGGCAGGGTGAGCTAAATGAAAGCAGTCTATTAATAATGAACATGCACCTCATAGAATAATAATTCACTGCCACCAAAGTCTGCACAGAAATACTAATTCTAATAAAAAACCTCACTGCAAAACACTACTTCATCAGATCTCATTAACCAAACCTTCCCTGAGTCACAATTTAAGAAATCCACCAAAATGAACCTGGAAACTAGTTTATAGGCTAACTGAAATTTCTCTGTCTCATAACACATTCATCAGAAACTCCAAACTTTTGCAACTATCTGAACAGTCACATGGGTGCACATTTATACCTTCACACCACTTCCACATCAAGCACACCAACAGTAAGAGATGCACTCTCATTTATATACAACAACACAAGAAAAAGAAACAATACAAGAAATGATCACACAATGTAGGCTTTCACAGCTGGTACTGACTTCACTTGAAACTACTGTGCTGACAGGCCATGCTCAACTTATAAAACTTTCTCCTAACGTTTCATCTCCGACTGCGGTAGACTTCTTCAGAGGTAAAGTGCTGAACTGTAACCAGAACACGAGTGAGAGCTGAATGTGAAGATAGTTTAGAGAGCATCCCATCCCATCACACGATGTCGGCTACGAGATTATCTCTGGTTATATCTGCTGGAAAAATATTCGGTACGCGTGAGATAATTTCGTTCACTGGAATCATGGGAAATAACAACGCAAGAACAAAATTCATATCAGTTCATTGGCAAATTAACAGACATGCACGTGGACCCACGTGATATCCGTGTTTATTTTGATGTCGTGTTGTTATTTACCATGATTCGAGTGAACGAAGTAATCTCATACATAGTGGGTATTTTTCCAGCAGATTTAGAGGAGTTATTCAGACACTTCCTCATCACAACCTACTTTCAGTACAATAATGCCTTTTACGAAAAGATTGACAGGGTGGCTATGGGCAGTCCTCTTAGACCGGCCATGGTCTATTTGTTTATAGAGATCTTTAAACAATGGGCATCGCAAAACACCAGTAAAAGACCAGGAAAGTGGTACCACCATGTCAATGATACTATTGTAGTATGAACACATAGTGCAGGCGGGTTGGATGCCTTTCCGGTACATCTCAACAATATCAATCCGAAAACCCATTTTAGTATGAAGACAGGGAATAATGGCCAACTCAGTTTTTTGGATGTGTCGTTGGGCTACATAGTTTGTAGAAAAGCCACACATACTGACAGTTACCTTCATAAAGATTCTAACCACCACACCAGACAAAAAAGAGGTGTGATTAAAACCTTGGTAGATAGCGCAGACAAAATCTGTGAACCAACTTATTTAAAAGATGAGGCTGAACCTCTCTGGTCGACATTCAAGAAGAATGGTTATTCTAACAAGGGCACAGATCGAGCATTTCGCCCTAGGGAGACGATAAGTGTCAATGAGGAACAATGGTCGCCCAAGGGGAAAGTTTTCCTACCATTCATTAGCAAAACTACAGATCGCATTGGGGAAGTGTTGAGCAAGCATGCTATGGAAACTACCTTCAGACCCACCAGGAAGATAAAAGTGTGTTTGAGATCGTCAAAAGATATACGATATCCTTCGGCTACACTGGATGTACACTACTGGCTATTAAACCTGCTACACCAAGAAGAAATGCAGGTGATAAACGGGTATTCATTGGACAAATATATTACACACGAACTGACATGTGATTACATTTTCACGCAATTTGGGTGCATAGATCCTGAGAAATCAGTACCCAGGACAACCACCTCTGGCCGTAATAACGGCCTTGATACACCTGGGCATTGAGTCAAACAGAGCTTGGATGGCGTGTACAGGTACAGCTGCCCATGCAGCTTTAACACGATACCACAGTTCATCAAGAGTAATGACTGGCGTATTGTGACGAGCCAGTTGCTCACGTACCAATGCGAGGCTGGCTCGTTTCTTGATTCTCTTAGCTGCTGCAGAATCGATGTGATGCATAACCTACAAAGAAGGTGGAGAACAAGACGAGGTCGCTTCTCAAGGACGCAGATTTACCGGAGGGTGACGCTAAGAAATTGTTACCCCAAGGTCCGGTACCGCCTAGACTATATGGACTCCCGAAGGTTCACAAAGAGGGGGTACCATTACGCCCCATTGTCAGCAACATCAGGGCACCTACATATTTGTTGGCCAAATACCTGACGGCAATATTAAGTCCTTATGTGGGTAAATGCCCTCATCACATCCGTAATTCCGTGGATTTTGTTAAACGCCTTGATAGCTTCAGGTTGGATGAGTCAGATATCATGGTGAGTTTTGACGTCGTTTCTTTGTTTACGAGGGTACCCCTGCGAGAGTCACTAGAATTGATTAGTCAGAAGTTTGACGAGAAGACCACTGAACTTTTTAGGCATGTCTTGAATTCCACGTATTTTCTTTTTAATGGAGAATACTACGAACAAACGGAGGGAGTCGCCATGGGTAGCCCACTCTCACCGGTGGTAGCGAATTTGTACATGGAGAACTTCGAGGAGGAAGCCCTGTCGTCATCCGAATAGAAATCTACTTGCTTTTTCCGTTACGTGGACGACACTTGCGTCATCTGGCCACATGGTATGGATAAACTCCTTGACTTCCCTACACATCTAAACTCCATACACCCCAACATCAAATTCACTATGGAGACTGAAACGGAGGGTAAATTACCTTTCCTTGACGCCTTGGTCAAGAGAAGGGCTGACGGCATCCTAGGTCATGGGGTGTATCGGAAGACAACGCACACTGTTCTGTATTTGCACGCAGACAGCTGGCACCACCCTTCACAGAGGAATGGGGTACTAAAAACTCTAGTACACAGGGGGCGCGCTATCTCTGATGCAGAGAGTCAACACCAGGAATTGGAACATCTGAGAACTGTATTTCGAAAAAATGGGTACTCAGAGTGGCAGATTCAACGTGCTCTCCGCACAACCACTACAGCACAACCTGTGGAGATGGATGAAATCACGAGGGAGGAGGTAGGCACTGCGTTTACTCCATATACAGGCGCACTCTCGGGGAAAATCGCCAGCATTTTGAAGAAACACCGGGTCGAAACTGTGTTTTGTGCTCCGAATAAAACTCGTGCACTGGTGGGGAGCGCCAAAGATGACCTCGGTTTGAGGAAGGGCGGCGTGTACCAGATTCCGTGTCAATTTGGTAAGTCGTATATTGGTCAGACGATGCGTACCGTCGAGGATCGATGCCGTGAACACCAGAGGCACACTCGACTGATGTATCCGAGCAAGTCGGCGGTCGCTGAACATTGTTTGTCGGAAAATCACGCTATGGAGTATGAACGCACGAGGATTCTGGCACAGACGTCGAGATACTGGGACAGCGTTGTTAAAGAGGCCATCGAAATTCGCACCAATGACGACCTCATAAACCGTGACTGTGGCTATAATCTCAGCAAGGCTTGGGAACCAGCGATTGGGTTAATCATGAGTAAATCGAGCAAACGTATAGTTGTGACGACCACGGCGGACAGAGGCATCACACCGACTTCATCTCAGACGCCGTCGCAATCTGTTCCACCGCGTGACCGTGGCGCGGGGCGCGGACGGCGGAGGGAGTGCGTCGCGGGCGGAGGGTATTTAAATCGGCCGCCGCAGCGACCGAACCCAGTTCCCCCTGAGCAGCCATAGCGTACGGATCTCCGTACCGGCACGTTCAGAGGAGCTCAGTCCGTCAGTTCACCTGATGATGGCGACAAGTATGATCGCCGAAATATTGTGCCCGTTGGACAATGTAGACTGGCAGTACACCTGTGGATATTTTGATTTCGTATGGAGATGGGATAGAGAGAGAACTTCATTCCGAGATGTGATGGCATATGAGTGGCTAGCAGTATCAAATACTTTAAAACTTATTCAGGTATGCCTAAAAGAACTTTGACGTGACTTACTTGCTGTTCTGGGATTATTTGTGTCTAATGGATCTGTTTTTTGACGAACTAGCGATCATTTGTTGATTTATGGGGAGTCTACTACCATTCTCATTATGCAGATTTAAATTGTCTTAACTACAATTGAAATTTTGTCAATTTGTATATTATACATTAAATTATTATGGGATCACCATTTATAGATGTTCTTTCATGTCAGTGATTGAATAAATTATCACTTTATTCAACACAGATTTGTGGTGCCGTCTACATCAACTTATTATCAGCAGAAAATGACCTTTTATTGGCATTTATTATTATTCATTTAATTGCAATTTGTGTTTATTTAAAATTTCACTTAACTTGCCACTACTTTAGCTGTTTAACCACAGGATTATAATCTGTAACTGCTACTTCACCCATCTTAGCTAATGATCATGAAAGCAAACGTAACCAGCTGGACCCTATGACAACATTGAGGCGTATTTTCTGAACAGAGACATGCATAGCCCAAATACTAACCAACCACTGGCTAAATTTTATATGTCACAAATACGGTTTCTAATCAGAAAATCTCATTAGAAAATCTATGTGTATGATTCAACGGTTGGACTGTCATAAATGGGGTTTTTCTCGTCCAGATTTGAATCTAACCCCTTTTTCAAATGCAAAGGTGATTTAAGTAGCATTACAAACATTTCGTGATGCAGGTCCAGAATCTGAAGCATAGTGGACAGTTTTGTGTGGGGGCTCTCACTTGACATTTTGTAGCAGTTGTGTGCGTATGAATGTATAGCAGAAGTTAGGAATGGAGAAAAGTAGATGTGAAATGGTATAAGAGGAAAGAAGATGGCAGCAACACGAAGGTGTGCTGACTATGAGACTTTGGCAGCCAGCAGTAGAGACATAGACAGCAGAGCAGATTTCATCATCAATTACAGCATCAGAGGGCTATGGGAGTGACTTTGAGATCTTCATTATCGACATCATCAACGGTTTCAAATGGCAGCAAGAATTTTACCTTCAGCTACAGCAGCACAGCAGAGGCAGTCAACATGACTGATAAGCTAAGTGCTAATGATGAAAGTATGAATATGTATGATTTCGCAGGGCTGCCATTGGGATTGGAGAATCTTATGATGAAACAGTCACCGGTTCTATGTGGGACAGAACAAGTTAGCAAGTCAGATAGTTCAATATCAGTGTAGGGAAGCAAATTTGGTTCAAGGTAGGAGTGGGAATGGATATTTTAAATGGTGTCATAAATAAATTCTCACCTTGAGGAAATGGTGCCAGTGTGGACTATCAGGAGATGGGGCTGTACTAGGCATGATCAGCACCTCAACGGGTTTGGGAAAGGGAGGTTGGTGGGTTTGACTAGTGAAAAGTATGGTGGGTGGATGTGGGAGCACACATGGCCAAATACCTGTTGCCATGAATAGGAGACTAGGCCTTTCTTAGTATAAACCAGGATAACATGCTCCCCCCCTGTTAACAGTATTTCAACCAGATTGGAGACTTTTACACTTTGTATGCGAAAAATAGAATGTACCACACTGGAGTGTGCAAGCTCAGAATGATCTATTATTCATTAAAATGTGCACTCCATTAAAAATAAAGTACATCATCTGGAAGACGAACTGCAATCTTTGAGCAGCACAGTAGCATGCATTACAGAGTACTGGTGTAGAGATGATGAACTGCAGCATACAGTGTTATCAACATATGAATGTGCAAAATGCTACTGTCAGTCTACCTTAAGGGGATATGCTCGTGAAAATGACCAAACATCTGAAAAAATGTTCTTGGTCTACAGAAAAGAGCATTTCTTGCTGATTTCAAAAATGTATAGTTTATGGACATTATCATTTTCCGTTTGTTCTAAAATTGAGGTTGAACGTAATGTTGCACAAGGGCCACACCCATCTGTCAGTTTGAAGTGCGTCGGAATACGTGATGCATTATTTTGTTCTTCCGTTTTTTTCCGTCGTTAGTTACAGATTGTTAATACAGGTATATTCTAAAAGGCACTGACTCCCAGAACCAAAGTACAGGCGTGTCTAGAAGGCTATGGTTCGAATATAAACAAAGATCTGAGAATATACGATTTCGGAATTTCATGTGCGTGTTGTTTTGTAGTTATTGTGTGTTGTTTTGTTCCTGTGTGTGTGTTTCCTGTGCTACAAATGCCGAGAGTAAAGAAATTTAGCCCCATACGAAAGTTTCGCGGCAACCAGTTCCAAACACAATCGAATAATACATATCAGTTGCTTCAAAAGTCACCCACAGAGACTGTGTCTACAGGCAGTGCTTATAGATGTAAACTTTCACTTTCTGAATGTAATAAGAACAAGCCTAGTATAATTGTGAGCAGCAGTAACGACTGAAATGTCATTGCGAACCTAAATATGCTGTCAAGACTTTTGAAGAGAGCCGTTAAATGTAAGTCCTGCAATTGTGAAGATAGTATTGACGTTTCTGAGGACATTTCAGCAAGGAAGGGTTTTTCAAGTCTGTTAGTGATTGCCTGTAGCTCGAGTAAGACACACAGTGATACTATGACATTGCCAGTAACTGATAATCGACATTACAGTGTAAATATTCAGCTTGATTCTGCGATTCGATGCATTGGTAGGGGAAGGAGAGCTTCTCAGACTTTTTGTGCAGAGATAGATTTGCCTCCACTTCCACTGAGGTTTGACAGATACAATAAATTAATACATTATGCTTTATGTGGTGTAAGTGAACATTCAATGAAAAGAGCAACAGAAAAAGCAGTAGCCTTGTCTGAGAATACAGACATTGTAGCAGCATTTGCTGGATCCTGGCAGAAGAAAGGTCATACTTCTCTGGATGAGGTTGTAACTGCCACATTTACTGAAACTGGTAAGATACTAAATTATGAATGTCTAACAAAGCACTGCCAGGGTTGTTTAAGTAAATTTATTGCCACCCATGTCTGTGTAAAGAACTTTGATGGCCCAATTGGAAACATGAAAACAAAAGGAGTTTTAAACATTTTTAGAAGATCACAGGTCAGTTGTGGTGTGAGGTATGTAGGTTACCTTGGCGATGGAGACTGTAAAGGACACACTACTGTTGTTAATGACAGACCATATGGGGACACTGACAGAGAAGCTAGAATGTGTTGGACATGTACAAAAAAGAATGGGATGTTGACTGAGAAAATTATGTAAAGACTTCAGTGGAAAAAAACTGTCAGACAGAAAACACAGAGGTGGTCCAGGTCGTCTTACAAAAAGTGAAACTGATTCTTTGACTCAATATTATGGACTAGCAATAAGGAGAAATCTAGGATATTTGGAGAACGTGAGATGAGCTGTTAGGGCAACATGGTTTCACAGGGTGTCAGCAGATGAAACCCCACAGCATTGTTTGTGTCCAAAAGGCGAAGATTCGTAGTGCAAGTACCGTTTGGGCAATGCTACAGGCATACAATATACCCACATGCATTCCTTACTACTTGCTGTAATGGAGGCAATTTGGCCTACATATATAGGGACCTGGCAAATAAAAATCTACTTACGAAATGTATGCATGGTCTCTGTCAGAATGCAAATGAAAGCTTCAGCAGCTGTATACTGGAGAGAATAGCCAGAACTGTATTTGTTGCGATGACAGTGCTGAATCTGGCACTGCAGCAGTTTGTTGATCATTTGAATGGTATACACCAGAACATAAGATTTACAGTGGAAATGGAGATGGATGGGAAGTTACCCTTCTTAGATGTGCTAGTGGAGCCAAAATCAGATGGACATCTCATACATTCTGTGTAAAGAAAACTGACACATACAGATTTATATCTAACCGCACATAGTTTTCACCACCCAGCTCAGAAGAGAGCTATGCTGAATACCTTGGTACACAGAGCAAGGACTATTTCGGACAAGGGTCATCTCAGCTCCGAGATTAACCATCTGACGACGGTATTCAGAAAAAATGGATATTCTGATCTTGATATCAGATCTACTGTGGCGAAGAAACCTAGGAAGGATGCTGTTCAAACAGATAAAAAGGACCAACACATCACACGGCTACCATTCTGCAGTGCAAGGACCAGCAAGATCGGTAGAGTCCGGAGCCGGCAGGGAATCAGACCAGTCTTCCGGCCACCCAGAAAGATTGAGGAAATGTTGTGACCCATGAAAGATAATCTCGGCCTGAGAGTACCGGGAATTTACAGCATTCCTTGCGAGTGTGGCAAAAATTATGTAGGCCAGTCTATAAGAACTGTTGCCGATCACTGTGTGGAACACCAGCGTCACCTGAAATACAGGTATTTGGAAAAATCGGCGGTGACTGAGCACAGTTTGTTAAATAAACATAAGATTCTGTTCGATGAAACAAGAATACTTGCTCATGCTTCAAACTATTAGGACTCTGTCATCAGGGAAGCAGTTGAAAATAGACTATATGAAAATAATTTCAACAGTGACTCCAGATATGAACTTAGCAAAGCATGGAAGCGCACAATTGATAAAGAAAGAGTGCAGAGGAGACCTCTTAGATTCCTCACAGTTCTGCACCTGTTGCAATGGATGGCACAGCAAGCAACGCTGGATAAAGTGCGCAAACAAAATCTATGGACATAGAGGCCACCACCTCCACATGCTCCGTTTTCACTGTGATGTCATCCAGCCAATGAGAAGCCATCCACTGCTTATAAAAGCAGAAGCCTCACCGGCCCACAACAGTCAGTTTTAGCCCTGAAAAAGATGACGGAGGTAGTCATCGAAAGCTCGGAATTTTATCCAAATTCGATGCGGCAAGTAAACCAAGAACTTTTTATGCAACAATCAGCATAGCTAAACATTTTGAATTGTCAGCCACTGAAGCAACAAAGCTAGATTCTCATAAGAAGCTAAATATTTTGTGTGTTTACCACTCACCTAGTGGCGATGTGGATACCTTCTTCGAAAAATTAAGTGAAATCTTGGAAAGGGTCTCCACTGTTAAAACTAGGATAATAATATGTGGAGACATGAATGTTCATACAGTTGTTGAGGGTGAAGTTAGTAATAACTTCCTAAAAATTTTGAGCACATTTGGCACTTGGTATGGCACTTCTATAAGGGTTTCCAAAAGTTCAGCGTCAGTTTTAGTCCATATGGTTACGAATATTGACAGGAGAAATTGTAATGCACTTATTAGAGAGCTTGGCATTTCAGGTCATCACTGTCAAATCATAAAGCTAAAGATAAGTTCGGTGAAACCTAAAACACTGTAAGCCTATAAAAGGATTTTCTCATCTTATAAAATACATACTAGAGGAACAACTGTGGGTATTAGAAAGTACTCACAAGCACTTACATTTCTCAGTTCCTTGCAAAAGTACTGCACCAATCCACAGTTCCTTGAGTACTATCACAGGTATAAGAAAATAATCAGGGGGTACTACTTAAGGTAAAAAAACCTTCCATTATAAATTAATATATAACGCACAGAACTAAAAAATTTGGTGAGGGATGTTGTAAAACAGGGAACTGGGAAAGGAGGACACGAGTATAACAACATACAACTCAAAATGGGGACAGGATAAGAGAAAGTCCTCAGGAATTAGCAAATTTTGTAAATTATTACTCATCTGTATTGCGTAAAAGCTGCAGCTAAATTGTCCCAAAAGACATATAACACCCACAACGATTTATACAGCAAGCACAATCATGATGTTTCCTACAACAGATCTTGAAGTTAAGAAGACAGTACAACAATTAAAATTCAATGAACTGTGGGTAAAGCCCGACCAACAGCCATTACATGCATTGATCAAAAATGATAGTGCATTGAGAATGGATAGTTTTTAGCTGAAATCTAGATCTGCCAATAAAATTTCAAAAGGACGACTGACAGCTGGAATCTATTTTTTACAAATCTATATAAGTCGCTGCGTGTGACAGCCTTAGGAATGGAAAGTAACCTGAGAAAAAATATTCTTTCAGCAGGCACAGATGAGATTCCTCTCTCTGTTCTAAAAGCATGCATAGATCGCATGTAAGCCCCATTAACAAACATAATAAATGAATGCTTTAGTTCAGGTGTTTTCCCAGAGTACATAAAGTATGCAAGAGTAGTGTCCTTAGTTAAGCAAGGTAATGTGGAAAGCATTGAAAACTACAGGCCAGTTTAACTGCTGTCTTTATTCTCAAAAATAATTTAAGCTACCATAAAAGAGAGACTGGTAAGTTATGTGAACAAATACAATCTCTTTAATGAAGTACAGTTTGGTTTTAGAAGTAGGAAAAGTGCAACATCAGCCATTGCAGAGTTCACAAAAGTGGTACTTGAAGCTCTTTCTATGGATGATTGCGTTACAGGCATTTTCTTAGACTTCTCCAAGGCTTTTGACACTGTTGACCATAAAATACTACTGAGCAAGCCAGGAGCACTAGGTACAGTGAATGTTTGATTTCAGTTTTCGAAAACAGAATACAAAAGGTGAACAGCGCTCACATGTCTGTTGATGATAAATTTTCAGTAAAACAAACATCAGACAAGAAATATACAAACACAAGTGTTCCTCAAGTTACTGTATTCGATCCAGTCCTGTCCATAATGCTTATCAATGACTTTCGATGTTGTGTAAGACATGGAGAAAAGTGTTCTTTGGTAATGACAGCAACATCATAGTCGCTAATAAAACATCAGAACTCCTATAAGGGAAAGTAAATGAAATTTACTATAAAGAGAATAAACAGTATGCAGTTCAGCATAAAGAGAGGAAGCAACTCTGTCACTTTAAGGATCGAAAATAAATCTGTGGGCACAAAGTCATTAGCGATGATCATTGTTTGTCAGTTAACATGCAGTAAACATAGAAAGGTACTAGCAAAAAGAATGTCATCATCATACTACGCTCTTAGGATGTTAGCATCAGTTTGTATCAGCCAATGCCTTGTGGTGGCATACTATTCCTACAGACACTCAGTTCATAGCTGTGCGATTCTTTTCTAGGGATCGAAGGCACAAATGTGGACCTGGTGTTTAAACAAAGAATACTTATTTACAGAATATCTCGCGCTAGAAGAATTGCAAAGAATGTTTTGGAATATTATCAGCAGTTTTTCGGTGTCTTCGAGCAACTATGCACTTAAGACCTTGAAAAAGAAGCATTAGTCACTTCTGCAGCTGTGTCTTTGCACAATTTTCTTAGACTAAATAAAGTGCCACAGTTTACTCACCATGTGACAGTTTTGATGTGGAAGATCCAGAAACAGGCAGGGTTCAGATGACAGTTGGAGGATGTCTCCGCAAAATAAATTTTCAGGCTGGCCGTTGTGGCCGAGCTGTTCTAGGCACTTCAGTCTGGAACCGCGCGACCTCTATGGTCGCAGGTTCGAATCCTGCCTCGGGCATGGATGTGTGTGATGTCCTTAGGTTGGTTAGGTTTAAGTAGCTCTAAGTTCTAGGGGACTGATGACCTCAGATATTAAGTCCCATAGTGCTCAGAGCCATTTGTACCAAATGTCTTCAGGGAAAGGGAGGCAATATGGGAAGAGCTGCAAAGAATACAAGGGATGAACTTGCAATCTATTTTGTATCGGATGCTGGTAAAGCGAAATGACAAGAGAAATATGCATAAATAAATATCGAGCGAAAAGACAAATGTAATTAAAAACTTCTGAACAAAACCCTTGTAGCTTTAATCATTGACAGTATAAGCCTTTAATTTGCAAACTACTTTGTATCAGATGTTGACAAAGAGCTATTACAAGAGAAATACATAAATGTCTAACGAATTTACAAATGAGGTTACAAAATTTTCGACAAAAAATCTTACAGCTTCAGTTACACTAATGAATGACATTTTACTTACGATTGTAAATATTTTTCTCCCTGGCCTGTTCACGCCTTCCAAAATCTTCATATTCTCGTAAACTATCCATTTGGGAATCGAGATCTCAGTTGTCCCAGACCCACTTTTAGTTTTGACCATTTTACAATCTTCATGATTCTACTGTCTTTTCATATTTGTCCATTTCCTTTCACACTCCTCAAGTGGCACACCAACTTTATCCAAAATTTCTTTCAGCAAATCATTCCTTTTATATCTGTCTTTATATGCAGAATCAGATGGTTCCCACAGAGGTTTCCTCATTTCAGTTCTAACAAAAACTTAATTGTTAGATCTGTTGACCACTTGTAAGTTGCCATTGTCAAAAGAAACACAGCAGACGCTCTGGCATGTTTTTGCTCACTGACAATAAACTACAAACTCGAGACAAAACTTCCCTCAACTAGTCGTTGAAACTTGCTACTCCAGGCAACTGTTGAAAACTAAGCCAAACTTCGAGCTGAAACCAGTTGCCAACCAAGTTTGTTGGAGTTGGTTTTCAGTGTGAAGGTACCTTTAGTGTGAGTGGTAGTGAACAGTGGAATTATGTTTTACATAGAAAGTGACTAGAAACAGTCCAAGAGTCGTCTGGGGGTGTCTTCAGTGTGGGCAGTGAAGAAAAAGAGTTTTGTTTATATTGCAAGTTACATGAAACAATTTGTGTGTAAATGACGAAATTTTATTGATTAGAATTACAACAATGGACAGTGCAACCTTTAGGACACTGACTTCTATTTGGGAGGATGGAGGTGCTCTGTGCAGCTGTTCTGACTTGGGTTTTCCTGGCTCGCTAAGGCAAACACCTGGATGGTTCCTTAATCAAGACCACAGCCAACTACCCATCCTATCCCCATAGGCTAACTGTCCTATTCTCTTAAAACATGTTATGTATGCTGTGTGTTATATTTTGTCCCATTGATTGGCACTGTATTTCCTTGATATACCCTATGTCACTGTCAGATGATCCCTGGATGAATACATAAATAAATAAGTCGCTTCAAAGTGGCATGTAGTATACAGCACTAGATAAAATTACATGAAGACACATTTTTGTCTTCGTTATGTGCACAAACAATGAAAATCTTATGTTCTAATTTACATCTCATCACCTCTAGCATTAATGTCTATTCACACTGACCTTCATGGGACTAACATATTAAGGTGTATTCACACTATCTGCCATGTCACGGCATGTAAAGTCAATTTAAGTTGTGATCACAACTTACATGGTTGACCTCAACTGGTGTTTCACAGGAATTGCGACCTTTGCAAGATGATTTTCAACTGTTTTTATGAATGGAGTTTACACATGTACATGGATGCTGGAGTCCACATTCATATCAAAATGATATTTATTGGATGCAAATGGTTTGCAATTTACACAGATAGCTTGTATATTAGAGAAGGCAGACAGAAGTTCAAAACAATTCAAGAAAATGAGAGTGGATCAGAAAAATGTCATTGCCATCTATAAATGGGAATTTCTTTCACACACTATGTGAGTAGTTCGAGGAAGAGGAATCCGCATTTTATAATTATTTTAGAAAGTTGAAGTACTGGTTTTATCATTTGTTACATGGAAGTGCACCCATAATTACTAAAAGGAACACAGTATCATGAGTTGTAATCACTTCGCATGAATAACTGGTTTGTTTAAAATTAACTTGCCAGTCCAGTACAAATTTTGATGCAGTAATCATATATCCCTCAATACCTTTCCCTTCGAGATTTATAGTTTATTTTTTGCATCTTGTATCTGGATTTCAATAGTTCAAGTGCATTATCTGTACTGGGGTTACTAGTGATATCACATAATAATGACCACTGACACTTGCAAAACCTTCACATAGAGTTTATAGAGTGCTACTTAACAATAAATACGCCTACAAATAAATTCCACTTACTAATCAATCAGAGTCTACCCACAGTATTTTTTCACTTAGAGTTGCATCCAAATTGCAATCCATTTCATTGTAAATTACTGAATACTTTACCAGTATGTACAAAAACCCACTTTACAAATGTAGTAAATGGAAAGTAATTCAGTACTCTAATGTCACAGAATTCAGACTGCTTAAATTAATCTTTCGCCATCTTTTATTACATTATAAATTTTAACAAAACGAATAACGAAATGAAACAATTTATAACAAATACCAAACACAACGAACAACATCCATATCCATATTCCTTTTCATCGTGTATCATGAGGAAATGAGCTTGTTGGTCATGTGATCAATGGACGGATGATATCAGCCCATAAAAACTTTCTTCCCGAAAAACCATGACGGTGCCGTAACGTGACGAGATGGGACGGCCAGTGTAGATGTCGCCATTTGAAATGCATTGCACAATGTTTTGACGGGGCGTGACGTAACTGACAAGGTCTGTTTTCTGTTCCTTTATGAAATAAAATATAAATAAATAAAGAAGACAGAATTTTATTCAAGTATTTATTGTGATATATACATGTAACAGTAAAACCACTTTGTTCAAACTACATTATAAATGTAATGCTCTTCGAAAAGCACACTTCAACTTCTGTTACTATTTACTATGACTGTTCATTTATTTCGCTTACTTTGGAAATTATAACACTCAATATAAAGTTTTCGTTACCATGCACGCTGAAGTTTTCAGAATTTGAACACTTTTACACGTTATTACAAGTTATATTTCCAGAACAACCAATCTTACAGCACATTTGCGCCATCGGTAAATCATGTTTTTGATATATTCTCACATATGTAACTCTGTATATTGTTACTTACCGTACTAGGTGTCACTGTTACAAAAGGTATTTCTAAAATTCCGTGCGTTCATGTTGCGGTACCATTCTACTCTTAACCTTTCCAAACGTTAAGTTACGCCGCTGACTTGTAGCTGCATCGTAGACTGTGGCTACATTAAATACCTTGCAGTGGGTGCAACGTATTTTGATCGTTGATCTTTGAAGTTGTTAACGTCCGCACTCAATTGTCTCTATGAAGCGCAACTGTTTGTGCTAGAGAAGCCAAAGCATTTTAAGTTAAAAGTGTTTGTGATAGTGAAATTGTGATCTCTACGAACTGAATTGTGCAGTGACACATTCCCGTAACGTGCCCAGTGTTCGACAGAACATAAAATGTGCGTTGCTGTAGTTGGAACATAAAGTTGTTTTTATATTTTAACTGCTAACATGTACGTTTTTAGTGCAACTAGTACATACACTGAGTTATACTGCCTATGTAGTGTTCCTATGAAGACGTGTGTATGAATAAGTGAGCGAAACATAATTGTTGAATGTTTCCTAGATATGTATCAGGACTCTATAAAGTATACGTATGTGACAAACGGTAGGGTGTTTAATGAATTGTACATTTGTGAATAGCACACAAAATTCGCGGGTGAGAAGTTTATGCGTTAGACAACATCCCATAAACACGAATGCTTCAAAGATTCATGGAATCAAAGGCATGGTGGGACGGGGTGGGTGGTAGAGAATTAGAAAATTGTTACAACCCTGTGCTAGAAACAGTGGAAAGTGTATATAGAAATCGCTTGAATATGTTAATTATGTTACGGCTTGCTGTTAAGATACCAGTTTTATAAAATTTTAAGGCGTCTACTGGTGTTATGGAAGAAACTAATATGACACCCAGGAACAAATTGCGGTAAGACAACTTGCAGATAAAATTGCTTAACACTGTTGATATGAGCAAATGAATAACTTCGCTATAAGAAGAACTTTGAGTACTATTTCGTGTATGCACTGCGGATTGGAAGATAACATTAAAAGTTATCATAAGGAAAAAGCTGAAATTAGTATGAACTAACCTAAAAACTGGTACATCTACCAAGAAAATATTGGAGAAACTTACATATCCATAGCACTGCACCTACTGCCCTTCTTATCCCATTATGTAGGTAACCTCTAGTGGTGGCAACTTGGATAGTATGGGACTAGTATTTAATGAGTTATTTTGTTTCTCTTGTTTTCGTTAGGGTTTCTAATCTATTCGTGGGAATGGTCTTCTAATAGACACGGAAGTCTCTTTTGTTCGTTCCAGTTTCTCGCAGCTGTTTCTCCCCTTTAATGGAATATAAGTGGATAATAAGTCAGCTGTGTCCAAGCCATTGTGATACAATTTTCCACGAAAAGTATGGCCCACCACACCATATCTGCCATCTGTTTCCCCTTGTCAATTACGAATACTATATAGTCACAACACAGTTAGGGTTTCTAATATATTCGTGTGATTCGTAGGAATGGTCTTCTAATAGACACGGAAGTCTCTTTCGTTCGTTCCAGTTTCTCGCAGCTGTTTCTCGCAGCTGTTTCTCCCCTTTAATGGAATATAAGTGGATAATAAGTCAGCTGTGTCCAAGGCATTGTGATACAATTTTCCACGAAAAGTATGGCCCACCACACCATATCTGCCATCTGTTTCCCCTTGTCAATTACGAATACTACATAGTCACAACATAGTACACCATATTGTTAGGTAATTTAACTGCATATGTATCTTAAGACAAAGTTTTATAAGACATATTCGATAGATTATTATTTCTAGTCGGGGTGTACCGAAACGTTTCAACGTCTGTGTAAATTTCGAATTTTCTTATGGCTCCTGATAAATATTTCTGTAGTGCCTATCATTTCGAATTTCTGATAACAATACTTACTAACAGGTCAGGTAAGGGGATAAAATTCGTGGGATTTTGGTGAATGGAACGATGGTTCTCCTAAATTGCTCAAGGAAAATGTGGGATAATTCTTTTGAAAGAACACCTAGCCAATTTCCTTCCACAGTGTTAGTCCGTGCTCGTTTGGACCTCATTATTAGTGGGGCATTAAATATTAAAAATGAGCATTCGACGTACCTACCTAGCAAAACGCTTTACTTTCTTACTGCTCACGATTTCAAGCAAAATTAGTATGTTAGATGCGCCTCAGCAGAACTTGCAAACATTTAAACATTTTAATAACGTAAGTTAAAGTATCCAAAACACCAATATTATATGAATAATTAATTAAACTCTGCGATCAATATCAAAGGAGGGTGTGATATCAACCGGCCACTGTCCCATCCTCTACAGATGTCAAATTGGGCTGGGATTTGTGGCATAGTGGGTGTGGGGGGGGGGGGGGGGGGGGAGGGGAAATCGGCGGCGGCGGTTGGTTTACGTGTCAGGGAAAATTCATGATTTCACTTTTTATATATTTAGAAGATATCTTACATAAATGGTATCGAAATTTTCATATTTTAGATCATCATTGTTAGAGGATACTACAGTGACTGCTATTTATATTCATTACAAACAGTCTGACCTTAACCCTACGCAAAAACTCGTATACAGGAACCATAAACAAACATCCTTAGCCCCCCCCCCCCTCCCCTTACATGAAACTCACTGTATTAATTTATTGTGGGAAGCACAAGGGACATAAGTAAAAACAAACTAAAAGGAAAACAATACATTGATAATACTATGAAAAAAATATTAAAGCTAGTTTGGTTTTCTTCTGCACACACAAATGCTACCAAAATTTTCATTGTTAACGAACACAGTTCTACAGTAATATAGCACAAATCTAAGAACCTATTCTTTTAAAGTGAATCGGTGAGAATACTTTCTACTTTCAGTTAAGAAATACATATAACAACTCTTAATGGACTGATAATCATTTGTGCACTTACACAAAAACAGCATATATTGCTGGCATATATGGCAAGAAATAAAAAGTAGTTAAATTGACTGCAACTGCAAAACAGCTTTTCCTGGTTTTACATAAATTTGCCCTAGACAACCAGTTTATTTATGACATTAGTCAAACTCCATGAATGCTGTGGACATGGGCCAAGTATGTGGAAATTAGTCAGAGCTGTATATTTTAATGTGGTAAATGAAATGACTTGATGCCATATTACATTGTTGTATTGCAGTTTATAAAATAACTCAAAACATTGATATAGTGTTTCTATGGAGATAATATTCAATGGATTAGGAGTAGTTGTCCAACAGTGTTCTTTAATCCTCTCTTAAACTCCACCAATCACCTAAAAGGCATTTGATATAGTCTGGCATGTTGTTGAATACACTTGTACCCCACCCGTATATCTGACTTTTTTGGATCAGTGTTAATCTGTTGAAGTGATTGTAGAGGTTGTCTTTTATTATTTTTGTATTCTTGTTTTCACTATTTTGATGAAAAAAGAAAATATTAATGACAAAGCACATTAATATATGGGATCTGTATATTTTTGGAATAGATCCCTACAGGGTGTCCTAGAAGTAATATCAGATATGGGTCATTGCGTGGTTATGTGCGTGGCTCTTCACAACAAATACTCTTACATTATAGTAGTCTGCATCTTCAGTAAGATGGGCAAGAAGTTGAAGCTGCTAATGATAAATACAGTTAACGTAAACAAATTTGAAATCTTTGTGTGTGTGGTGTGACAAATAGGAACACTTTTTTGTCTTAAGATAACTAGAGATTTTATTAAAACTCTGGCCTCTTCGTCCATCAATTGCAGTGAAATACTGTTTTATTATAAATCAAATATTCACTTTTAGGACAACATATTATGAATTTCTCACAAACATGTATATCACATTTATATTCCAGTTTGAAAATTGTGTGTGTCTGTGTGTGGGGTGCGGGGGGGGGGGGGGGGGGGGAAGAGGGATAAGAAGTTGGTATTAAATGGGAGAAACAAGATAATTTACCATTGAAATGAACATAAAACAATCATACAATTCAAGATACGACATTTAAAATGGGGGGAAACCAGGTGTGCAAATGTGCATGTATTACTTAAACGTAAGCTGGTATCTTATTGATCAAATTAGGAGTTTGTACATTCTTCACAATTACTGATACATCTTCCCACTACTTGTATTCATTTACTGGCCAAATCCAACACAAAATCCCCTGGCTCGGTGTTACTGTTTACTTTACTGGATGTGTACTACTACTACTACTACTATTGCTACTGCTGCTGCCGCTTCTGCTTGCTGATACATCCAGACTTCACTGGCTTCTCTTATTCAAAAGTTACATATACTTCCAACACTGCTTCCATAGTAGGCGCTGTCACATAATTAACGTAATGAATTGCTAGCTGCAACATGCAGAATACGTGTTTTGTTCGTTCTGCACATTTTAGCGATTTTGACAAACTCACGCCGCGGTGATGTTCTTCAGCACGCCAGTGTAGAAGTGTGCACAGAAGCAGCTAGGTGAAAACCCGTGCAATATGCACGTAAATTTGTATATATAAACCGACATAGGAATTTTCCTTTGAGTGAGACCTCGTGTACGACATCTGCCTATTGAAAGGTCGCATATTTTACTGTTCGCGTCGTTTCTGCACAATCTTTCGATGATTGTATCAATACCTTGTATTGTGATATACTGTGAATTTTCGAACATTAGCGAGTGTCGTGATGAACTCGCACTGTTATCAATTGCAGGCTTAAACTTGTGCTCTTTCATAACTTTTGAGAACAGAAGGCGAATCCTCGTTCAAAACAATCGTTCTAATTCCATTGTACTGTTATGTCAGAAATGTTATTTTGATAATTTTCGGACGCTTACAAAGCTATATTTTCGTAAGTTACCGGTACGAGTGATTTGAATACGTAATTTATTTCGTAGCAAATCACCGTTTGTGGTTCAGTTCTGCCAACTAATACATCACCCTTGAACTTCATTGTTTATAAACGCAAATAAACGTGCGTTTTTGAGAATTTTCCGAAGCCACCATTGCCCTTTGCATAATCTGAGCTATTTGTAGCAAATCGGCGTTTCTGATTTAATTACTGTAGCAGATTCTCTAACTAACGTATTATGTTACATCTAGTTCTCCCTTAAAGAGGAATAGACCTATATATTATCTGCATTTATCGTAAATTAACACTGTTTCTGAGTGTGCTAACAACTATAATTAACCTCAAAACGTTTTAGGAAACTAGTAGTTTTTACCACAGGTTTTTGTGTTGTGTTAATGGAAATCCTATTTTGTCTATTTGCTTCAGTTCTTATGGGGAATTAGCAACTTTTTAGCCCAACAGATTGAAGGATAATCAGTGGGCTTAATTTAAACTTATTTGTTCACTACATTATAACACACAGCATCAGCAGGACTGAACCAGATACTTAGAACATTCTATGACAAGCTAGGTTGCGTCTTCCTGGACATATGCCATAGAGTTGAGAACTGTAGGTTCCCCCTAAATGTTTGAGGTTTGCACATTTTGTCTATTTGCTTCAGTTCTTATGGGGAATTAGCAGCTTTTTAGCCCAACAGATTGAAGGATAATCAGTGGGCTTAATTTAAACTTATTTGTTCACTACATTATAACACATAGCATCAGCCAAAATCCAGCCCCACTCTGAATTGTGTTCTCAAACACAGGATGAGTTGGTTGACTTCTGTAGGCCTAAGCAGCTGGAAATTACCTTGACTACTGTCAAACAATTGGCACCTGCTGCGAATCATTGTGTAGGAGGAGCTCCCGAGACTTGTGTACCTGTGATACCTGTACCTGAGGTACCTCAAGTATTATACTGCAGAAAGTCTGTGATGTCATTACTCATCCATTTGGCAGTAAGCGGTGTGTCAGTGGTAGATGCTGTATGAGGTGGACAGGGACCAGAGAGGACTCAGGGTGCTGTACGGACCCCCTAACCAACAAGTTTGACGTGCTGTCTTTCACTGCAACTGAGCTGGTGAGACTCACTTTGCCTGTTTTGGGGAAACCTGTTTTGTCTGGTGTCAGGGAAGGCAAACTCAAAAGGTAGGGATCTATTAATCGTAGGTACTTCAAACGTATGGCGAATGATGGTCCGCTATAGGGAAATGGCAGCAAGGAACAGGAAAAGACACCAGGACACCAGATACATTAAGTGTGTATGCCTGTTGGCCTCATTCAACATATTGAAGAGGCTTATTACAGTACCCAATGAAGGAACAGGGTACAACCAACTGCAGATAGTCTTGCACGTTGGAACAAATGAAGCCTGACATCTGAGCTCAGAGGTCATTCTAGTGACTGGCAGAGATGGCTAAGAAGACCAGTCTTGTGCATGGAGTTTCAACGATGCTCTTAATTTGCAGTGTTCTCCCCAGAACTGATTGTGGCCCTTCTGTTCTGAGTCATGTAGAAGGACTGAACCAGATAATTAGAACATTCTGTGACAAGCTAGGTTGCGTCTTCCTGGACATATGCCATAGAGTTGAGAACTGTAGGTTCCCCCTAAATGTTTGAGGTTTGCACTACACATCAGAACGTGCTACTCAGGTAGCCGATTGTGTGTGGTGTGCATGCAAAGGTTTGTCAGATTGGGCGACTCTCCATCAAATCCACATGATAATAGTTGTAGGAAACCCAGATGTATCAGTGCAAGATTGAAAGACATGTCTCCCACAGATGAGAGTATGAAAATCCTACTGCTAAAATACCGAAGCATTCGCTACAAAGTGCCAGAAATTGAAGTGCTCATGGAAGAGCAGTGAAGCTGATTGAAACCTGAAATTGACAGCAGTGAGACTTTTGGAGAAAGTTTAAGTGCATATCAAAAGGATAGACAAATGGAAAATGGAGATGGTGTATTTGTCGCAGCAGAAAAGAATCTAAAGTCGACCGAGGTAGAAATTGAAGCCGCATGTGAGATTGTTTTGGAAAGACTTGATATCAGGGGTGGGCATAAACTAATTGGATCCTTCTATTGGCCACTACTCATCTCCTGATGTAACCAGAAACTTTTGAGAAAATCACTTTTACGCAAGTTCCACAATCATACTGTAATCATCGGTGAAGACTTTAATCGTCCGGCAATTCATTAGAGAAAATTACAGTTTGGTTAGTAGTGGGCGTGGAATAACATCCGTGAAACTTTACTAAATGCCTTCTCTGAAAGCTACCTAAAACAGATAGTTAGGTACCTCACTCATGAGGGAAATATATTCACTCTAATGGCCCCAAATAGACCTATCCACTTTGAGGATATCCACATATATACTGGTATCACTGACCATGAAATGTTTGTGGTAACAATGATTACCAAAGTACAAAGGACAACTAAATTAAGTTCAGTATATATGTTCAGTAAACTAGATAAAAATGTTGGTAGTGTCATATCTCCGTGAGAAACTTGAAACTTTCAGCACCGGGCAGGAGCATGTAGAGGAACTCTGGTTCAAATTTAAAAGAATAGTTGACCATGCACTGGATAGGTATGTACCCAGTAGAACAGTTCATAATGGGAAGGAACCTCCATGGTATACAGTAACTTCAAAGAAACAGATATTACTGTGTGATAAGTGTAAAAACAAAGTGTAGAGCTAGGGATAGAGATGCTGAATGAAACGCATTTGGCCATCAAGAGAGCAATGCGAGATGCTTTCAATGACTACCGTAGCAGAATATTGTCAAGTGATCTCACACAACCCAAAGAAATTGGGGTCATATGTAAAGGCTGTTAGTGGCACCAAAGTTAGTGTCCAGTCTGTTGTGAATGAGACAGGAACTGCAACTGACGGTAGCAAAGCTATAGCTGAAATACTTGACTCTGTTTCCAAATTTTACAAAGGAAAACCTAACAGAATTGTCCCAATTTGATCTTCATACCACTGAAAATACGAATGAAATTAGTATTAGTGTCAGTGGTGTTGACAAACAGCTGAAATTAAAATTGAACAAAGCTTCATGGCCTGATGGAATCCCTGTCAGATTCCAAACTGATTTTGTGGCTGAACTAGCCCCTCTCCTAACTGTAACCTATTGTAGATCCCTCAAATAAAAACACCATCTCCAGTGGCTCAGGTCACATCCGTCTACTAATAGAAGTCATCCACAAAATTGCCATCTAATGTCCTTTCATCGATTTGTTTTAGAATCTTAGGACATATTCTGAGTTCAAACATAATGAGGTGTCGTGAACAGAATGACCTCATCAATGCTAACCAGTATGGATTTTGAAAACACCGATCATGTGAAACCCAACTCTCACTTTTCTCACAAGAGACACTGAAAGCTTTGGATCAAGGTAGTCAGGTAGATGCTTTAGATATTGATTTCCAGAAAGCATATGACTCAGTACCACACCTACACTTATTGACAGAAGTACAATCATATGGAGTATAAAGTGAAATTTGCAACTGGATTGAGGACTTTTTGGTAGGGAGCATGCAACATGTTGTCGTGGATGGAGAGTCATCATCAGTAACTTCAGGTGTGCCACAGAGAAGTGTGTTAGGGCCCTTATTGTTCCAGTTGTATAGTAATGACCTTGCAGACAATGTTAATAGTAGAATCAGGCATTTTTGCAGGTAATGCAGTTATGTATTATTTGAAAGAATCTGCATAAATATTCTGTCAGATATTGATAATATTTCAAAGTGGTACAGAGATTGGCAACTTGCTTTAAATGTTCAGAAATGTAAAGTTCTGCACTTCACAAAATGAAAAATGTAGTGTCCTATGACTATAATAGCAATGAGTCACTGTTGGAATCACAGCTCATACAAATACCTGGTTGTAACACTTTGTAAGGATATGAAATGGATTGATCACATAGGTTCAGTCATAGGTGAAGCAAGTGGTAGACTTCGGTCTGTGGGAAGAATACTGGGGATGTGCAATCAGTCTATAAAGGAGACTGCTTACAAATCACTCGTGCGAGCGGTTCTAGAATATTCCTCAGGTGTGTGGGGCCCGTACCACATAGTCCTAACAGGGGATATTGAATGTCTACAGAGAAGGGCAGGACGAATGGTCACAGGTTTGTTTAATCTGTGGGTGAGCATCACAGATATACTGAAGGAACTGAACTGGAAGAATCTTGAAGGTAGATGTAAAGTATATTGAGAAAGTATGTTAACAAAGTTTCATGAACCAGCTTTAAGTGGTTACTCTAGGAATGTACTACACCACCATATGTATCGCTCACATAGGGGTCATGAAGATAAGATAAGATTAGAATAATTACTGCATGCACAGATGCATTCAGGCAATCATTCTTCCTGTCTCTGTACCTGAATGGAACAGAAGAAACCCTTATAACTGCTTCCATGGGACATACTCTCTGCTGTGCATATCAGTGTTTTGCAATGTGTAGATGTATGAAGGGATAGAATAGTTTGTACGTTTTTCCAGCATCCATGCAGAAATGATTGTGATGATTTTAACTTCTGCAATTGTGAAAAGCAATGTTACACTTCTTAAATTCAGTTTTGCACATTTACAGAATTCGTATGGCATGTTTACTAACTCTTGATGTGATTTCATACCCACTAAACAGTTCCTTTCAAAGTTCCTTCCACACCATCAAGTGCCCCTTTGCCATGGGAAGTACCAAAAAGAAAATTCCAGTTAGTAGAAATATTAGTCAGACTGAAAATATGAAAGATTAGGCAGTATAAAGTGATTCTTGAACTGTGCAACGCAGTCATAGGAAGATATTTTGATGTACTGAACATTTTTTGCCCCCCACTCTTGAAGGGTTTTAAGGAATGTCTAAACACTATATTTGCTATCTGACAAGTCATCACTTATAATGACATCATTGTGGATAATACCACATTTTAACCAAGCAGCAGTAGGGAAAATAGTAGTCTGTTGCTGATGCCAATGAGCACTTTGAATTTGATCTTGGCTCACAGTGATGCAGTTTTCCACAAAATCAACCTGAAAAACTGCATCAAGATTTACAAATGTTCTGTTCACATTTTTAAAGTGCCAAGACTGCTTTCTTTCACATAACACTGTAGTTTGAATGCTGGCAATTGCATCTGTATCTGTCACAGAGTCAGATACAAATCAAGTTTCCATTTCAATTCTGGGCTGTCCATCAACATCTTTCCATTGAGGGCATTTTATTTCACTATGAATTGTTTCATCATCACTGAAGATATTTTATACAGAGTTACAGTTGCATCTTTCACACCTGTCTGACATGCACTCTGTTTTCTGGATCAAATACAAGGAGGGCTATTAATTCTTGAATCCTGTGTAGGAGTACTCCTGTTTGTTTCTCTCTATTTTCCACCAAAAACTGCATATATTAGCGCTGTATCTCCATACGCATGTATTATGGAGCATAGAGGAAACAAGAAATATAAGTGGTGCGTGAAGCTATTTTTTTAATGGCAAGGTCAGGGCATTATTCATAAACTCTTCATGGGTTTCAGCAGTGTTCATCATCGTTGGTTTCTGCACCACTAATTTCTTTCCAGCTTTGGCCTTTTGTATGGTAACTTTGACCTTTTTACCTGATTCTGTCGTGCTAATGTCATCACAAAGATAAAACTATATCACATTAGCTTTCGTTTCTTCATTGACTCTTACATCCCTTTTTGAATCTACAAGCTAGTCAGCTTTTTCACAAGTTCTTGTACCTTGTCGACAAACAATTTTGCTACCACTGTTTTACATTACCTTGAGTCATTTGGCAAACCTCTCTCCACTTTACAACTGCTTTCCGTAGTAATCTGCTACTCCTATAGGAAGTCTTTTGTGAAAATGCTTTCTGGCTAATGATTTTAGCTTATATCTGTGCCACTTCTCTTCTATCTTATCATGCTCTTTCTTGAGTTTTTACTTCTTACTGTCAGTTTGAAGTGCTTATTTTTCTTTCATACTTAATAATATAAACATTATGGGTTATTTTGATTGATATTTGGCATATTGGATCATGTCATCTCTCAGTAGATGACATTCTTAGACTGAGAAATTGTTTAGACACCTCCAAATAAAGAAATAACTGTTTAATTTACATAGTGTTAATTTCCCTTTACTGAGCAGTTCCACAATGATGAAACTGAAATACCTATAAAAAATAAAATAATGAAGTTTTTTCCAAATAAGTTGCTTAATAGTGGTAATGGATCTTCTGCTGTAGAAAATTTATTATTACAGCTACTTTGAACTATTCTAATTTTTTGGTATAGAGGGTTCTTTCTCATGGACTGACCCTATATTTCTTATAACACTCTTCTCAAAATACTATCCCTGTGAGGCATTTTCCTAGAAAATGATTTCATGACTCATTAGTTGGAAATATGAGGAATAAAAAAGTTCTTGCAAGCCTAGCCTAACTAGGTGCTTCATTAATTACAAGTAGTGCATTTTCCGATTAAGGTTATGATCTATCTGTAGCACCCAAATTTTAACACTTCCACCTTCTTTTATTTCATTGTTTGAATGACTATTTTATAGTTTGTGGAATTGTGTGAAAGAAGTACAGAATGCTACGTACTGAGTCTTGTCAAAATTTGAAGATAAACTATTAGACTTGGCTCATCTGTTGATGTTCTCTAACTATTGATTAGATGCCCTTTCAGTAAGAGGGTTGGTAGTACTTTTATCCCACTACTTGTATGGTCTGCAAATGGTCAAAATTTGTATCATCTGACAATAGAAATGATAAATCATTTGTGTGTATCAAAAACACAGGACCCGACATAGAACCCTGCAGTACACAATATCGGGTGGCTTCAAATACTGTGTGCCTATTGTTACATGATTGGCATGGAACTTGTAAATTCAGTGTTCTGTCCTGTAGATAAAATAAAAAACCATGCCCTTGCTATAAATTAAATTTCATAATATTTTAACGTTTGTACAAGGGTTTCGTTGTTGCACAGTTGAAGGTCTTTGCCAAGTCACAAAATACTGCAATTGCTAGTAATTTGACTCACTGTAGTATATCTTCTGTCAAGATAAATGTAGCTTGCTCAGTTGACAGTTCTTTTTTTACTAACAATCGTTTTTCTGTATGAAGTGTTTATATATTCTGCTGTACAAAATCTTCTGAAACTTTTTGAAACTACAGGCAATAATGAGAGAGTTGGTTATTTTTACCAATGTTTTATCTCATTTTTGTTGAATGGCTTAACATCATGTTTCTTTGTCTGTGATGGTACGATTATGAAAAGATTTACTATATAAGTAACTTAATGGATTACATAGTTCAACTGAAACAATTAGATTAATTTAGTACCGATTTCATAACAACAGATTGAACAACAATTTTAAGTGTTGGAAATTTTGAAACCTACTTTTGGAGATCTAAAATGTGGTTCAGTTCTGTCAAATTATTTATGCGTTTCTAAGAAACTATAGCCTATGAATTGAAGGAATGTCCAAACCTAAATTATCTGTTACTGACAGCAAAAAGTTAAGAGGATGTGTCTGTAATTTTGGGACAATCTTGAATCAGTTCATTATGTCTTAAAAGAAATCACCATTTTCTTGATTTTTGTTCCTTTATCATTTTTTACTGTGTTGCAAATAGTTCTTATCTTGTTGCTGGAGGAACTATTTTTTCTTATAATTATTTTGGTGCTCTGACTGTTTACAATTTTGTTATAAAATTTGTAATGAGATTTATCCCTGTCATGTGTGTCCCTCCATGCTAAGTAGTCTCCTCTTAGTTTTGCCTGATAGTTTGATTACTTTTGTGATCCAGGGCAAACATAGGTTGATTTGTTATACAATGATTTTTCATAGTAATATATGACTATATGAAAGAAAACATTATATTTTTAGTTGACACCAGGTGTGTTGTCTGCACTTTCACCTGTGTATATCTAGCAGATACTTCTTGAATTTCTTACTTTTCGATTTATTACTTTTGGCATTTTCTAATTCTATTTATTTATGCTCTGTCCCTCGTATTAAACATCAGTAGTTGACAGTTGGGATCTGTTAGACCCTTACATACAGGAGTTACACTTCAATTTCAGTCTCCGTTTGTTTGTACAAATATTATCAATTCCAGTTTTCATATCTCGTTTTAAATTGTATGGTTGCAGTTAGATCACAAGAAATTGCAAGGGATTCAAGTACATCATGAGAATAAGAGATTATATGAAATGGTAAGGTTCTCGAATACAACTTAAGAATACAGGAGTGGACAAAAATACTGAAACACTGAAAACCTAACACATTACCATGCCTAATACAGTGTAGAAAAAACCATTGGCATTCAAAACAGGTTCCAGTTATCTCAGACTTGATAAGTGCTAGTCCTGTATAGCTTTTTCAGGGAAATCTTGTGCCTTCATTCGTACAAAATAGTGACGAGTTCAGGTAACAACAATGGAAATGCCTGGTGATCATGCATCCTTCTTTGTAAAGTAGACCACAAAAGCTGAATAATATTGAGACTTGGTGACTGGCAGCCAGGGGAGACGTGGCAATTCATACTTGTGATAACCAAACCAATCTCGGATGATGAGAGCTGCCTGAACAGGGTCTCTTGTCATCTTGGAACACAGCATCACCATAGGGGAGCAAACATTGTACTGTGGGGTGGACCTGTTCAGCTAAAATGGTCACACAGTCCTTGGAAGTAATGCGACCTTGCAGAGTACACATGGAGCCCGTGGAATTCCACACTGAGGCTGCACAAATCGTCATAGAATATCACCATGTTTCGCTCTTGGGACATAAACATAGCCAGAAGCTGCAAACGAGTGTGAAAACACTCGCCCAAACAAATGGCTTTCTCTCATTGAGCCACAGTCCAGGTTTTATAGCTTCAGTGCCGTGTTTTCCTGTTATGGGCATTAGCATAACAGATGAGTGGTTTTGGAATTCCAGCTTGCTCTGCAATTCCCTGTTTATGGAATTCCCTGTGTGGTGTTAACGAATGTGACATTTGGTTCTACAGTGACTGCTTTTTCACAACAATCCTTTTCAGTGACCATTTGTCATGATCACTCAACACACAATTTCTTCTGTGTTGTGACTTAGCAAATAATGTTCTCCCACTTTTCAAATATGGGTATATATCTTCAGTAAGGTGCTACTTGGAACACCAAACAACCAAACACTTAAACTACCTTGGTGATGGAATCACCAACTATATGAACACCACCAATTTTCCCATGTTCGAATTCACAGCTCCAACATACTGCACTCAGTACTACATAGAACGTTCTGACCACAACTGATATAATATGTTGAGTACTTTGCTCCATTGCAGTTTGTGGTTAGATATGACAGCACAACCCACAGACTTGGCTAGCATATAAATTTTTGTTCAAGCATGCATTTCTCATGGCGTTTCCTTATTTTTGCCCAACCCCCTCGAGTAGGCTGTATGCCTTAATAATTAAACTCTCCTCTTTTTATTACCTCAGTCTATTTGTCAGTTAAGATGTTTAATAATGCATGAAAAGTTTTCATAAATAACTCAAAATTCCCAGATGGAGTACTGTGAATTATGACTTTCCATGAAACTCTATTTATAAACACAAGCATTTCAAAAATGCAGACCACAGCAACATGTGAAGATATCAGTGTTTCGTGTTTGTGTCTGTTTTAGTATAAGTGGCTACTCATTTCTCCAATCCTGATCTGCAGTAACTGGATACTAAATTAATCTATACATACTCAGGATTCCTATATTATTGGTCACATGATGTTCAGAAACACAAATTACATGGGCATGATTAGTATGTTACTGACCATCTGAACAAATCAGAATTTCGAATTATTATTTTTTTTCATCCAGTATTTTAGTGCAGTTTATGTGCTTTAACCTTATTTTTCCTTTCACTTGTTTCTGGCTCAGAATTTTCCAATATATTTACTTCTTTTAAGACTGATCAGCTGAAATATGAATTTGCCCTAAAAATATGTTGCTCTCTCACCAGCCACCACAGGAATACTGCAGTGAATAGCATTGCCTAATATTAAAGTTTCCACTATTAGCCCATCCAGTTTCCCTTTCGTATTGAGGTTTAAGTTGTGACTCCTGAAGCCTCACCTGTCAATACCATCAACAGTAACCAAACCCTCTTTTTACCTAACAGAAGCAGTCAATCTAGTGCCATGTTCACATGACTTGAAGAGCTTTTTGATTGCTGCCAATCAGACCACCTCCAATTAATTCAAATTGAATATTTACATGTTTTTTTGCAGAAGCTATCTGTACCAGATCACTCTGTGCACTGTAGCCTTGATCTGTGTCACTACTGTTTACTGTGTTCTTCATTATCGCAAAATTATTCTCCTTTACAAAATCCTTGCAGAAAGAACATGTATCTTCCACCATTTAACTAAGCCACACATCTGAAGACATTTGAAGTTTGCGGCCTTCTACACATTTCTTAATTCTTCCAGCAACGACTGACTACACCTCTTCTCTGACTGCTACCAAAGAGTAGGTCTTCCCTCATAATTGCTACTTTCTCTGAAACTTTTAGTTTGTTACTGAAAGCCTGCTTCATGTTGATGACACTTCTACTGATACGGGCGAAGCTATTTTTTTTTTTTTACCATTGACAAATCTATATGTCTCTTCTCTTTTTCTGGCCTCTGTTTCTCTCTACTGCTTTGCACTATCCTTCTCTCCTATAACCTTCACACATCCTTCATATCACTGTCCAGTTGGGTCATAATTTCTCTTTTCTGTTCCTCTTATTATGTTACGTTGTCTTGTGCACAGACTCAATATATGTAAATTTGCCCATCTTTGCTCAGCAAATATTTGAGTTCTGAAGACAAATGTAAATCAGAGAAATAGTGTATCCAGTTACTCAGCTAGACAGGATAAATAGAGCAAAATGTATAATAGGTGCTGTGGCAAACTATCTCGGTGGTTATAAATTCAAATGTCTTGGGTTCAATTCTCAATTGGTCCAAGGATTTCTTTCTGACATTTATCACATCTTTCACCTCTGAAAATGATTTTTATGTGTAAAAGAATTTCAAATTGCAGCACAATTCAGTGTCCACATTAAGCTGTATGTCTTACTATGACTGAGTGGATGAGAATAGGAAAAAGTTGTTCGCCAGTGAAAGCCTTTCTTTCCTTAGGGGAAAGATGCAGTTATATTTTGATACAGTCAATTTGCACTTTGACCATAATTGCTCCAGTGAGTAGAAGTGTGATAAAGGATAGTAAGAGGGAAGGTGACTCCATGTAGCTTTCATTAAAGCCGTCATTAAACCCAAGTTTTCCAGCCAGTCATTTCTGTAGGTATGGGAATAGGCAGAATCCAATTAGTCAAATTTGGCGAACAGTGTGGCTTCTGCAACAATCCACATGTCAGATGCATTTGTATAGTGAAGGTATGAGCTTTCTGTTTCTGCAGACAGTCCTAAATGTGTTACTACAAAGAACACGTTTCTCATCAGTGAAGAATTCAAAACATTAGGCTTCACTGATTATCTGCTCACCTTGTAACAGTAAAATTTTGCATTTGAGAATTTCATTATCCCATTAACTGAATGGGCTTTCTTGGTGTAAAGTGACAATAGTTCTTTGTAAGTCACAAGCTACTGCATCCATTATGCTACATGCAAATTCAAAATTATTCTCCTTGAAGTGACATTATTTCACCTGTCTGCCATATCTTACATGCCAGGTAGAATAGCCTTGTCACAGTTTGTTCCCACAAGGATCTCAATAATTCTCAGCAAATATTATCAACTGTAAATGCTTTGTTTCAATGTAGATCTCCATGTTGTCAAACTCTTTTCGCTGATACATCACCCATCTCACCTTCATTTATATATTTCCTCTTCCTTTTCCATAATATTGCGCTCATGATTGTTTTCCTTTTATAGATACTTTTTGTATTCCTTCCACCTTTCAACCCACCCTCCCTCCCTTTGCTTAATACTGGCTTGCCATGTGGGTTCTTGATACTCATACATCTGCTTCTCTTTCCTCCAAAGTTTCTTTAATTGTCCCATATGCAGATCTATCCTCTCCATAGTGATGCATGGTTAAACGGTTTTCTATTTCTCCTCTGTCCGTTACTACTTTGCCATATTCCACTTTTGTCAGTCTCAGTTTTTAGGCATCTGGTTTTCCTTTCACCTGCTTAATTTGCAGCATTTTTATATTTTCCTTTTAAATCAGTTATATTCAGCAGACCTACCTCACATAGTATCCCAAGACTTTTACTGATTGTTGCCTTTTTGCCTATTGGACCCTCTGGTGCATTCACTATTTAAGATCTCGGAGCTACACATTCACCTTCTATCGTTAGCCTTCCCCCTGTTAATGTCAATTGTTGCCTAATACTCCCTTTGAATCTTTCAACAACTAGTCCTTCTTTCAATTTATCCAGATCTCATCTCCTCAGTTTGTTTTAATCTGCAGTTCATAACCAATAAATTATGATCACCATCATATAATCTAACTGAAACCTACTGGTGTCTCCAAGGATGTCCATCTATGCTGCATTGTTTCATGATTACATTATAAACAACGCAAAATTCTACTAGGCAGCTTCCACCTCCCATTCTTCTTTTTCCATGAATTTTCTCCAACTATTTATTTGTCTCTTCCTTTTTCTACTGTTGAGTGCACCCTCCAGCACAGTTACATTTTCATCTCTGTTAGCGATCTGAATAATTTGTATTATCTCATCACCCTTTCTTTCAGTCTCTTCATCTGCAGAGCTAGTAGGCCTGCAAACTAGTGCTGCTGTGGTGATTGTTGGCTTTGTGTCTGTTTTGGGTGTAATAATTGATTCCCCATGCTATTCATAGTTGTTAACCTACATTCCTATTTGTTTGTTAATTATTAGACCTACTCCTGCATTAATCCTATTCAACTCTGTGATGATAACCCTATACCTGTCCTACCAGAAGTCCTATTCGTCTCGCCACAACATTTCATTAATTACCACTGTATCTGATTTCAATCTATCCACTTCTCTTTTTGAATTTGCAAAACTACCTACCCAATTAACTGATGTAACATTTCATGCTCCAATCTGTAGAGCACAAGATTTGATTCTCGTGATTTTCTGTGTGGTGGAGGTCAGAGTCCAAGTAAGGCAAGTACTGATAGGTGTCGATATTACTGAACCATTAGTACAACAACTCATGGATGTAAAATACTGACATGAATTACTGGTACTTACTGTTAAATGAAAAGACTGGTAGTAGCCAACTTTGGGATAGATCTGTCAGAGTTCCAAGGAAATGTAGGAAAATAAAAGGCAAAACTGACCCTTCAACTTATTGTAGACAGTAAACCGACGATAGGCAACCGTATGTTTATAACAACTCATGTGGAAGCCAGATTGCAGTTCAAAAATGCGAAACGTGTTGAAGGGAAGCAGTTATTGGAAAGGTAGTGGCACAGGGCTGTAGCTGAGCCCCATGTTGTTTAATCTGTACAAAGAGTAAACTGTAAAGAAAACCAAAGAGAAAATTGAAAAAAGTAATCAAAATTCAGCAATAAAAAATTAAAACTTTGAGGTTTGCTGATGACATTGTTTTTATGTCAGCAACATCAAATGGCTTTGATAATGAGTTGAACAGAATGGATAGTCTCCAGAATGCGATTTTCTCTCTGCAGCGGAGTGTGCGCTGATATGAAACTTCCTGGCAGATTAAAACTGTGTGCCCGACAGAGACTCGAACTCGGGACCTTTGCCTTTCGCGGGCAAGTGCTCTACCATCTGAGCTACTGAAGCACAACTCACGCCCGGTAGTCAAAGCTTTACTTCTGCCAGTATCTCGTCTCCTTGTAAAGCTGTGAGTACCGGGCATGTGTCGTGCTTCGGTAGCTCAGATGGTAGAGCACTTTCCCGCGAAAGGCAAAGGTCCCGAGTTCGAGTATCGGTCGGGCACACAGGTTTAATCTGCCAGGAAGTTTCAGAATGGATAGTGTCATGAAAAGACACTAAGAAAAGTAAAACAATGGAAATGAAATAAAATGCAGTCTGGTGGTGCTGCTGAGAGAATTATACTAAGAAATATGTCGCCAGCAGTAGTAGTTATGTTTGGCCAGCAGAATAAGTGACAATGGCAGATGTAGACTCTCGGTATCAAGAAAAACTTTTATGAATGAGAGAGATTTAATAATGCAGTGAACCTGTGCCCCTTCAAACCCCTCTTGAAGCTGTGGCTGTCGGGATAAGAATGACACAGGAAATAACTTGTCTGCAATGTATATCTTCCTCCAGATGGTGCAGTACCCCTGAACACATTGGCTGTACTGATTGATCAGCTCCCTAAACCTTTCCTACTTGTGGGGTGGCGCCGTGCTTACAGGCTCAGGCAGAAATGTCGAAAATTTACTGTCACAACTTAACCTCTGCCTCTTAAATGCAGGTGCCCCCACACATATCAGTGTGTCATATGGCACATATTTGGCCATTGATCTCTCGGTTTGCAGTCCTGGCCTTCTCCCCCCTATCCGCTGGAGAGCACATGATGACCTGTGTGGTAGTGATTACATCCCCATCTTCTTGTCACTGCCCCGGCGTCAGCCCCCACGGACACCTGCCCAGATGGGCTTTAAACAAGGCAGACTTGAATGCTTTCACCTCTGGTGTCACGGTAATATCGATATGGTGGTTGAGCAGGTAACTACAATGATTGTTTCTGTGCATAAAACATGATCCCTCATTATTTAGGGTGCCCCTGCAAAAGACAGTCCCTTAGTGGTCACCGGAAGTTGCTGAGGCAGTTAAGGAGTGTGGGCGAGCTATACAGCGGCATAAGCAGCACCCTTCCCTGGAGCACCTCATAGCCTTTAAATGGCTCTGTGCCCGTGTTTGCCAACTTATCAAAAGATGGAAACAGGAGTGTTGGGAGAGATAACGTCTCTACCATTAGGTGCCATATGTCACCAAGTCTGGGCAAAGATCAAACTTGTTTTTGGGTACCAGACCCCCAACAGGTGTTCCTGGTGTTAACATAAATGGCGTGTCATCTACCAATGCAAACGCGATTGCCGAGCACTTTGCTGAGCATGATGTTTGACCCTCTGCGTCGGAGAATTACCCCCCAGCATTTCGCACTCTCAAATGGCGGCTGGAAGGGAAAGTCCTCTCGTACACTACACCCCACAGTGAACTCTGTAACGCCCCATTTACAGAGTGGGCGCCCCTCAGTGCCCTTGCACATTGCCCCAACACAGCTCCTGGGCTATATCAGATCCACAGTCAAATGATTTAACATGTCTCATCTGGCTACAAGCGAAATCTCCTCGTGACCTTCAACTGGATCTGGTGCAATGACTTCTTTCCATCGCACTGGCGGGTGAGCACCATCGTACCAGTGCTCAAACCTGGCAAAAACCCGCTTGATGTGGATAGCTATTGGCCCATCAGCCTCACCAACATTCTTTGTAAGCTACTGGAATGTATAGTGTGTCAGCTGTTGGGTTGGGTCCTGGAGTCGCGTGGCCTAGGCTCCGTGCCAGTGCAGTTTCCACCTGGGTCACTCTACCACTGATAATGTTGTGTCCCTCATGTCTGCCATCCTAACAGCCTTTGATGCCAACACGTGGTTCCCATTTTATTTTTTACTAACATAAAGCATACAGTAAGACCTGGCGACGTCATATCCTTGCCTTATTATGTGGGTGGGGTTTCCGAGGCCCACTCCTGATTTTTATCCAGAATTCCCTGTCGCTTCGTACTTCCCATGTCCAAGTTGGCGCCTCCCATAGTTCGCCCCATATCCAGGAGAATGGGGTCCCGCAGGGCTCTGTATTGAGTCTCTCTCTCTATTTTTAATGGCCATTAATGGTCTAGCAGCAGCTGTAGGGCCGTCTGTCTCACCCGATTTGTATGCAGATGTCGTCTGCTCTTCATACTGCTCCATCAGTACTGGTGTTGCTGAGCGGTGCAAACAGGGAGCCATCCACAAGATGCTGTCATGGACTCTAGCCCACGGCTTCCAGTTTTAGGTCGCAAAGTCATGTGTTAAGCACTTCTGTCAGCTTTGTACCGTTCATCCAAACCCAGAACTTTAACTTACTGATTATCCCCTCACTGTAGTGGAGACATACCGATTTTTAGGACTGGTTTTTTGTCACCCGATTGACTTGGCTTTCTCACCTTTGTCAGTTTATGCGGAAGTGCTGGCAGCACCTCAATGCCCTTCGCTGCCTGAGCAATACCAACTGGGATGAAGATTGCTCTACACTGCCACAGCTCCACAGAGCACTTGTTCAATGCCGTCTTGACTATGGGAGTCTGGTTTATGGTTCGGCGGCACCCTCAGCATTGCATTTACTCAACCCGTGCATCACTGGCATTTTACTAGCGACGGGAGCTTTTACGACGAGTCCAGTGACCAGTGTCCTGGCGGAGGCTGGAGTCCATTGCAGGTCAGGCAAGCGCAACTGCTCACCAGTTACATTGCACATGTTCGTAGTTATTCTGTGCATTCGAATTACTGTCTCCTTTTCCCACCCACAGCGGTTCATCTCCCGCATTGGTGGCCCAGGTGAGGGTTGAAAATTGCAGTTTGCATCCAGTCTCTTCTGTCTGAAGTGGATTCCTTGCCTTTACCACCTATAATTGAGGTCCATTCGCGTACACCTCCATGGTGTACATCTAGGCCGCGGCTTCGCCTGGACGTTTCACGTGGCCCAAAGGACTTGATCACTTCCTCTCTATCCTTGACATGGACCGAGGCCATGAAGTGGTTTACACCGACAGCTCGATGGCTGATGGTCACGCCAGCTACACTTATGTCCATGGTGGACATATTGAACAGCATTCCTTGCCCGATGGCTGCAGTGTTTTCACTGCAGAGCTGGTGGCTATATCTCGTGCTCTTGAGCACATTAGCTCATGCCCTGAGGAGTCACTTCTTCTGTGTATTGACTGCTTGAGCAGCCTACAAGCTATCGACCAATGCTACCGCCGTCATCCTTTGGTAGCGACCATCCAAGAGTCCATCAATGCCCTGGAATGATCCAGTTGTTCAGTGGTGTTTGTCTGGACCCCAGGTCCCATCGGAATCCCAGGCAATGAACTTGCTGGCAGGCTGGCCAAACAGGCTATGCAGAAACCGCTTATGGAGATCAGCATACCAATAACTGACCTGCGTTCGTTTTTACACCGCTAGGTTTTTCGGCTTTGGGAGACGGAATGGCTTAATCTCAGTACGCACAACAAACTGCGTGCCATTAAGGAGACTATGAATGTGTGGCAGTCCTCCATGCGGGGGGCCCCCCATTGGCCACACATTACGACCCACGGCTGCCTCCTGCACCTTGAAGACCTGCCTCAATGTTGATGCGGCGCCCGTTTGACAGTGGCCCACTTTCTGGTGCACTGTCCAACTTCTACTGCCCTGCAGCAAAATCTTTGGTTACCGAACTCGTTGCCACTAATTTTATCTGAACACTCCTCATTGGCTGATTTAGTTTTACATTTTATTCGCGAGGGTGGATTTTATCATTTGATCTAAGTTTTTGCCCATGTTCTTTGTCCCTCTGTGTCCTCCACCCTAGTGCTTTTAGGGTGGAGGTTTTAATGTGTTGCAGAGTGGCTGGAGTCTCCTTTTTATTCTCATGGTCAGCCAGCCATGGTAATCGGTTTTGTTTTTTTAATCTCTTCTGCCTGTTTCTTGTGTTTCTGTGGTTTTCTTCTCCCCTTTCTTCCATTTAAGTATTTGTTGCCCTTCCACTGTTCTTGTGGTTTTTCCTTTCTCTCAGTTTTATTTTGTCAGTTTCGCGTGTTTTATTCTCACCCTTGTGGCTTTGTTTTATTCAGAACAACGGACCATTGACCTAGCAGTTTGGTCCCTTCCCCCCTATTTTAAACAAACAAACCAACCATCCATTGATAATGGTTAGAAGTTTTTGATATCCATGTGTGGAGAGTCCAAAACAGGACTCTCCCACTTCCCTACTGAACACACAGGACTGCATTCCCCAGACAGGCATCAGTGCCCAGCTGCTTCCACATTCTTCTATGACAATTGTTAGGCATCAGATAAATCCTGCACTTGTGAAGAGAACCCTGTGCCACTGATCCGGGTTCCATTCAGAGTGATTTCTAGGCCATCTCCACACAACACCGTAATTGTGAAGGGTTTGCTTGAAATAGGTACCTAAGGTCAAACTGGTGTCATATAGATGATTGTGGGTTGTTTGAGTTGACACATGCCTCCCAAGTGGCTCCAAAAGGGCAACACACAGCTGTTGTGTTCTCACATAATGCTTGCACCGTAATTTGTGCATACCAATCATTAGCTAGCAGTGGGCCTACCACTGTGAGGCCTGTCTTCGAATGTTTTGTGTTGGCAATAGAGGTTAAATAATTAGTTGATGTAACTATGGTGTATGCCAGTTTGGCAGACAACTTCCCATCCTGAAAACCCTTCTTCTTGGAAATTGACTTGAGTGCTGTGATGATGGACCGGACAGTGTGCGTGAGCCTCATTGTCCTGCTCACAGCTCTATTGAACTGCAATGTGGATTCAGATTTATTCTGACCTCCATTACATAAAGATTTTCTATGTTCAAAGGAGTAATGAGGAAGAGGTTTTCAATCAATTAACCAGATTCAAGTCACGAGGATGGCTTGAAACTTGAAATTGTGCGTGGCATAGGAAGTCATTTTTCCTGTTAACCATTTGTGAATATGACACACACTGTGTGGCTTACGGAGTTTTGGTGTAGATGTGTATAAACAGTGCCACTGAGATATAAAAGATGTCACTGATGGGGTCTACTGGCAATTAATGTAATTTATGTTTTTTAAATTTTATTTTAAAGAACACGAACTCACGGAACTCTGTGTGTGGGTATAAACAGTGATATATCTTAACTAACTTGGTCCTAAAAGGTTATTGCCCATCTACAAGTTAATACATGTTTGGCACTGAGTGAGCCAGCCATTATACTATCACAAGTCTAACCAACCACTCATTCCCAACTTTGTTTAGCGGTAAACGTCAATTTTACTGCACCTTTGGATGCACTCATCAGCAGCCACTGTCGGAGTGGAGTTGATTGTGGTTCCATAACAATCGTACAAATTAGACATTGGTGGTGCAAATTTAAGGAGCGATCCCATCAGAAACGCTGTCCATATTATAAGTTCAGGGACTATTCCCATCTGCCTGTGAATGTAAAATAAATCTGATATCTTGCTTTTAGGCATTTTGTCATATGTAGTTGTCTCCTTGAAATATACGAGGGTTGGAACTTATAGTGGCATCTATTTATTCACAACCGATACAAAAAAGTTAAATGTTGGCACCTGTTCCTGTCCTTCAAAGTAGTCGCCAGCAATGTGGGAGCCTGTTCTGTTGATGGTGTAATTGGAACGGTCTACTGCCTGTCAAATCTCTGGAACAGTTCTGAAGCAAATGCTACGAAGTGGTTCCTTCATCTTCGGAATCAAATCGAAGTCACAAGGACTTAAGTCTGGGGAGTATGGTGGATGGTACAGTACCTCCCAGTCTCATCGACTGAACAGAGCGGTCACAGCTTATGCTGTATGCGCCCGCAAATTGCCATGCAAAATGATGGGTGGGTTGCGCAGAAAGTGTGACCATTTCTTTCGCAAAGCTGGTCACAGGTGATGCTCCAGAGTAATAATGTCCATTGGCGGTCTGCTGTGGAGGAACGTAATGTGTTAGGATAACACCATCATAGTCATGCACGAGAATCACCACAACTTTAGACCGCTCCATTCACACCATCAACAGAACAGGCTCTGCTGATGGTATACTACACCTTCCACATCACTGGCAACGGGTTATATACAATGCTGGTGACAACTTCGAAGGACAGTAACAGGTGCAAACATGTAACTCTTTTGTATCGGTTGTGAATAAATAGTTGCCACTATTTAAGTTCCAGCCCTCGTTGAAACATGTTAGCTGTGAGATTAATTGGTCTACTTTCACTTAGGAAAAAGATGATAATTTCTGTGAAGCACTTTTTTCTTATTAATAATTGAAATATACCTAGGAGAAAATTTTCTTACCAGTACCTCAGTGCCCATGTTTTATTGTACTTAGCATGTGATGCACTAAGGCTGCTACTCAAAAATAAGTTCTGCAACTAATTATACATATGTTTTCAGAAACATTGCCTTTACAAATGGTACATTGCTACTTCGCCAAGTATTGCTCCATCAGTCTTTTAGTCTTCTTACTTTCACTGATAAAGAATATGGAGCTCAAGAGAAAATTCAGTTTGTATCATTCACAAAGAAATATCTTGTACAGTACAGTACTATATGATACTTCATTCAACCTGGGATCATTTTACAGCTCCATAAGATTTGAACATCTTGTCTAGGCAGGTATGAGCATACATATATTTTATGAAATGAGTAACACGTATGATAACTTTAATGCAGTTTGTTTACTGACTGGTATCAGTTCAGGACCATGTTGATGGTAGTCAAATATGCAAGTAACATTACATAATATACAACTACTATGTGAAATGCAGGCATTAATCTCTACAGAATTGTTTTGTAGTGATTAGCGCCTTCATTTCACGTAGTTACTTTGTTCAGAATTGTTATGCTTGACTTAAGTTACATACAATGGGTTTTGAAAAATGTATATGTAATGTTGGTTCTATAATTGCATATTTGTCCACCATGAACGTGGTCCTCGACTAAAGCTGGTCAGTAAATAAACCACATTAAAGTCAATATTTGTGTTATGCATTTTGTACAGGGTATAAGAGTTGCCTGCTTAATAAAAGAGAAAACATGTCCTATAGACAGATGTACAAATGAGTTTACTTAGGATAAGCATTTGTTGATAAAGGTGTTGTTGAAGAAACTATACAGCATTTGTACGAATTAATTTAGAAAAACTTAAATCAGAATGGCCAGACAGAACAAGGACATCCACCTCCCAAATCTGGGTTTAATGTCTTACAAATGCACTACTTCATTTATACCTGAGATACAATTTTCTATTTGAACAAATCAGCTCAATAACATGAAAAGAGTTATTCACTGTTTATTTAGTTAATTTGAGAATTTATGTTTCATTTGAGATTCTTCTGGGAATTGTACAATTCACTATTGTCAGGAGACTGTAGCATGAACAGTTGGTAATCTGTATTTAGTTACTGAAGGTGTGGGTCATTTTCCTTGGCCATCAGTTTCTTGCTATCTAGTTATGTAATTCAAATTGGTAAAGATACCTCTTCCATTCACTAAACTCAATAGCCTCATGTAGTAGTATTAGTAGTAGGTAAGTGTCACAATAGTGTTCTTTGTCAAGTCACTGGTAGAAAGGAAAAACAGAAAAGTAGGGCAGTTTAAAATTAATTAATTAATATGCACATAAAAAAGTTTTGCATAACCTTGGTTCTGAGATTTCCAGAACTTGTATAGAAAATTGGAATAGAGATCAACATAAACATCATTTCTGCCCTTTTTCTTGCTCTTGAAAACCACACATTGCGTGTTGTACCACCATACAGTGAGACCTTGACAGATGGTTGTCCAGATTGCTGTACACATCGGTACCTCTGATAACCAGCATCACATCCTATTGCATTGATGCACGCCTGTATTTGTCGTGGCATACTATCCACAAATTCATCAAGGCACTTTTGGTCCAGATTGTCCCACTCCTTAACAGCGATTCGGTGTAGATCCCTCAGAGTGGTTGGTGGGTCACATTGTCCATAAACATCCCTCTTCAGTCTATCCCAGGCATGTTCAACTGGGTTTATGTATGGAGAACATGCTGGCCACTCTAGTCAAGCGATGTTATTCTGAAGGAAGTCATTCACAAGATGTGCACGATGGGGGTGCAAATTGTCGTCCATGAAGGAATGCCTCGCCAATATGCTGCTGCCGATATGGTTGCACTATCAGTTGGAGGACAGCATCCACGTATCATACAGCCTCTACGGCAGCACCTTCCGTGACCACCAGTGGTGTACATTGGCCCCACATAATGCCACCCCAAAACAGCAGGGAACCTCCACCTTGCTGCTCTCCCTGAAGAGTGTGTCTAAGGTATTCAGCCTGGCCGGGTTGCCTCCAAATATGCCTCAGACAATTGTCTGGTTGAAGGCATATGCACACTCATCGGTGAAGAGAACGTGAAGCCAATCCTGAGCAGTCCATTTGGCATGTTGTTGGGCCCGTATTTACCACGCTGCACGGTGTCGTGGTTGCAAAGATGGACTTCGCCGTGGATGTCAGGAGTGAAGTTGTACATCATGCAGCCTATTGCTCACAGTTTGAGTCGTAACAAGACGTCCTGCGGCTGCACAAAAAGTGTGATTCAACATGGTGGCATTGTGGTCAGGGTTCCTCCAAGCCATAATCCGTAGGTAGTGGTCATCCACTGCAGTAGTAGCCATTGGGCAATAACATATTGTGATAGGCACTTTAAATTAGCAGTGTCAGCTAATAGCTTCTATTTTACTTGTCAATTCACAAGAAGGAGAGTTAAATTTTTTGTTTGTCTTCTTGACTCTCCTTACTTCATATGGTTTTCCTCCATGAAGGGAACTAAGGAATATTGGGATTGAGATTGCTATAAAGTTTTATCATATTTTTGTGAAGATTGTTTACACTTATCGTTCTCAGATAATGTGCAACATGAAGTGATGTGAATAGCGTCATCACATAGTGCTTGATATTTTCTTTTAATGGTCGGACTTGTAAAATATCTGATCAGAGTATGTACCCTCATACTCGCTTAATGGAGTGCTGTCTCCACATTTAAATTATCATTAGTCTGGTAATCTTGCTGTTTTGGAGGCCAAAAAGAAGTGAGTCAGCTTCATTCATGTTCTAAATGTGAATGTCCACTTGTATCTCCATTGCCTGTATTCCTTGATGGCACCCTGTCCCACATTATAAAACTTTCTAAATATCAGATACAGAACAGTTTACTGAAACTTTATAACTGTAATGATTGATTCAGGCTGGAAAATATTTGAAATTATGAGAGACATTTTTGGGGCTAAAAATTGTTTTCATTAATTATTTTATTATGATCTGATTGTGCCTACTGATCAGTTTCTAAATGTGTGTATTAGCATTTTACATTGTGTGCCAACCAGTGAACTCTCCGCTGTCTTATTTATTTGCTGTTAGATTCAGACTGACTTTTCCTATTCTTCTTACTGAGTGAGGTGGCGCAGGGGTAAGACATTGGACTTCTATTCATTATGATGCCATTTCAGATCCATGTCCAAACATCCAGATTTGGGTTTTCCATGATTTCCCTAACTTGCTTCAGTCAAATGGCTCTTTTGAGGGGGGCACAGCCAATTTCTTTCCCATTCTTCCCCAATCTGAGCTTGAACTCCTTCTCAAACAGTGTTTTGAAGTAAGCGTTTTGGACTTTTTCACTTATTCATTGAAAATGTTAAAGCCACGTTGTGTCACTAAGGTAATTTACCTGCTCTTTTGGCAAAAATGGACTTACAGTGTACCGTGGCCTTTCCATTGCATGTTGATATTGGTAACTGCTGCCATGCTGAATGGTTGGCAGTGGAATGGTGAATCATGAGAGTTATCGGTAGCCACTCAAAATGCTCATTTCTAATTTTCTATGGCTCATAAATAAAATTATCTGGTGTTTTGTTTTATTAGGTTTAGAGTTTAAACACATCAGAATTTTTGGTGAAATCTGCAAGAAGAGATACTAGTAGATTATTGCAATGACAAATGTATATCTTAGTTTACACTACACAGCAATCTAAGACAGCAATCTTGTCTTCACATTGAGATTTGTTAGCTTCTCTAATGCTCAACCAAATTGTCACCTTCTATCCTAAGCTACGCTTCAGGCTTCACCACCGGTGGATCTGCAGTGCATCTAGTTTACTAAGATTCATTCGTTGGCTTTGCCAACTTACAACCAAATTGTCAGATTCTAGCCCAGCCTAGACTTCAGGCTTCACTACAGGTTAGCCAGTGTGCGCATTTAGTTTTCGTCCCCATCTCCATATAAAAAACAAATCAATTCCCATACTCTACCAAAAGAAATCATTATACTCTGTGGTTCTCATTGGCTGCTGTGTACTATCACGCAGTTGGACATGACCAACGGGAACAGCTCATCAACAGCAGTATGCAGTGTAAAAGGCTGGTACACCAAAAGTGCACTTCGGCTGCTCTTGTTAATGATTTAGTATTGGCCACTGGCATACTGTAATATGAATTTTCCATTACAGTTTTAGAACAGTGTAAATTATCAGAACTTTTCCATAATACTTTGTGTTTTAAAATTTAGTGGAAAAGGTTTTCACCGGGTTATAAAACGTTTATTTTCGCAATGAATTAAGCGGTGTTTTAATACTCCTTGTTGATTTTTATTGCTGCAAATAAACCCTGAAGTATTTTACTTTTTATTGCACAAAATCACATACTTCTTTGCGGTGTTTTAAATAGTACAAGTAAATGAGCTGTTAAAGAACTAAATTTTACATTCTGAAAAATTATAGTATATCTGTAGGAAGCAAATTTTCACATAAAACTAAATTCCAGAGTTTAAATGCACACGTAAAAATTGCACTCAACAGGTACGAAAAGAAAGTATGCAAAACTGACATTCAGTACTGGAATCTACTTTTTTTTACCACCGATCACAGCTTTTGATTTTAACTAACACTTAAAGTATTTTATTGAAGAAACAAAGGTCCACATCACCATTGTCCTGAAGTACTTCCTCAGAATGACACTCTTGTTTACTAATTGCATTGTGACTGTTGGCTATTGCTAAATTGTCTTATTTTTTATCTGTTTGTTGATCTATATTGCTGACATCATCCTCCATCCACTGACAAACAATTTCATGAAACTGAGGATTCTTAAAAATTGACACGTTCATAGGAACAGATTTTGTACAGTTCTGAAGAAAACAGGTAGGAAGTTAATAAACTGTAATCTAGGAAACCCAAACGTGTCAGCAACAAAGAAAGAAATCGATAATGCAACAGACAATAAAACATTATAGGGTTGGCGATTTAAGCAGGATTGGAGGTTGGAGGGAGAGGGAGGGGGGTGTTTATGAAGCAATCTTCCAGAAATGACGGAGGGGGGGGGGGTTCATAAATTCTTGCCCACACTGAGAGATCACACCTCATGAATTAAGGGCTTAAAAGCATTTTATCTACCAAACAAAAATGAAGCATGTATACAAGGAATATAGGGACAGTTGCAATGGAGCAAATGCACAATTGGCACAAAGCAAAAGCATAAGATAAAACAGGTAAGCAGACGCTAATCAAATTTTGAGATGTCAATAGGGCAGTGCTTTGTGAAGCCTTAAATAATTGCTATATCAAAATCTTATCGCAGGGCCTACCCCAAACCACCATCAATTTTTGGTTATGTAGAAAATGTAAGTGGACCAAAAATTGACACATGACCAAAACAGAAATTAGCAAAACAGAAGCGGAAATGTAAAATTCTGCTTTCAAATATTCGGCTGCAACAGAAAAGTGCCACCGTTTGACTGTTGTACTACTGCATAGATGTGTTTTAATAATCAATACCAGTGCCGGTGTGAAGCAACTATAATTGGCAAAATACGGCATACAGAAACATCGAATTATTAGGGACCTGGAAAAATTGGGGAATTTCAGGAATTTGATAAAGTCTCAGGGAATTGCATGTTTTTAACCTAGCATCGAAATTGAATTTTATTAAGTTTTATAAACCACAAATTTTACTTATTATGTCAAAGAGTGTTAATTACATGATGAAAAGGAAAGTTGCCACTCACCATATAACGGAGATGCTGAGTCGCAGATAAGCACAACAAAAAGACTGTCACAAATACAGCTTTTGGCCAGTAAGGCCTTCGTCAAAAAAACACACACACACACACACACACACACACACACACACACACACACACACACGACTGTAATCTTGGGCAACACTCAGTGTGGCCTCATTTACCCAAGACTACAGTCGCACATGCCTCTCTGTGTGTCTGTGTGTGTGTGTGTGTGTGTGTGTGTGTGTGTGTGTGTGGGTGTGGGTGAGTGGGGGGGGGGGGTAGGTCTATTTTTGATGAAGGCCTTATTGGCCAAAAGCCTTATTGGCCAAAAGCCTTATTTGTGACAGTATTTCTGTTGTGCCTATGTGTGACATCTTCGCTATATGGTGAGTGGCAACTTTCCTTTTCATAATATTGTTACATTCCATCCTGGATTTTCCATTGTTTGAAAGTGTGTTAATTTATGAATAATAATCCATATAAATTATCAATGTTAAAAAAACCGCGGTTAAACTACAGGTTGTTGTTGTTGTTGTTGTTGTTGTTGTCTTCAGTCCTGAGACTGGTTTGATGCAGCTCTCTATGCTACTTTATCCTGTGCAAGCTTCTTCATCTCCCAGTACGTACTGCAGCCTATATCCTTCTGAATCTGCTTAGTGTATTCATCTCTTGGTCTCCCTCTAAGATTTTTACCCTCCACGCTGCCTTCCAATACTAAATTGGTGATCCCTTGATGCCTCAGAACATGTCCTACCAACCGATCCCTTCTTCTAGTCAAGTTGTGCCACAAACTTTTCTCCCCAATCCTATTCAATACCTCCTCATTAGTTATGTGATCTATCCATCTAATCTTCAGCATTCTTCTGTAGCACCACATTTCGAAAGCTTCTATTCTCTTCTTGTCCAAACTATTTATCGTCCATGTTTCACTTCCATACATGGCTACACTCCATACAAATACTTCCAGAAACTACTTCCTGACTCTTACATCTATACTTGATGTTAACAAATTTCTCTTGTTCAGAAACGCTTTCCTTGCCATTGCCAGTCTAAATTTTATATCCTCTCTACTTCGACCATCATCAGTTATTTTGCTCCCCAAATAGCAAAACGCCTTTACCACTTTAAGTGTATCATTTCCCAATCTAATTCCCTCAACATCATCCAACTTAATACTACAGCTTATGGCTGGTATATAGCTCAACTGAGAGAAAAGAGTAGTCATTGTTGTGGTATGCTCCCCACCCCTCTCCAACCCCACCTCTCACTCACCATTAGTCAGGAGCTACTTCATACCATCTTCCTCCACACACCTGGAATTATCAGGGATTTTTTTCCCCCTCCAAGTTTGAGTAGCCACCCTGGCAGAGCACCTATCAGATGCTATGCTGAATTAGAAAGTGAATTTGTGCTATTTTAACTATAATTTACTGCAGAGCCCTTGAACAGAAAAGCATTTGCAATAATTGTAAGAGCTCCCACTTCTCCCCCAAACAGATGAAAGAACTTCTCCACAAAATTACCATGTTATACAGTTCACTTCTTTTTCTGACAGGATTCTAGAACATATTCATAGTTCAACAATGATCTAAGTGCAACAAACTGAATTTGTCCATTAAAACAGTGTATATGACAAAAGCCCTGTAAAAACCTAATTTATACTCTTATCACAATCTCTTAGAAAAGCCAGGGATAGAGGTAATCAGGTGAATTCAGCACTCTAGACTTTTGAAAAACTGTTGATTCAATATCACGCTCATGCCTGCTAAAGAACATGACTTTACACAAAATGTCTAGCTAGGTTTTTGTAACTTGCAAACTTACATGTAGTGACAAAAATACTACTTAATACCACAGTAGAGGCAGTGCTGACACACGTACAGATGTAGAATTCACCCTTTGCAATATTTCTTCCCAATCCCGAGAGAGAAATGACCTAATGTGAAACCGAGTTAATCTCCTAGCTCTAGCTCCACCATTTCCTTAATGGGTGATTTTAATGCTCATATTTTTTTATGGGGCAGCTCTAAGACCTCTGTCAGTGCTAAACATTAAATCAGGTGTTTTTAAATTTTTACATTTACATACTGAATAATGGCTAACCCACCCATTTTAGTTCAGGACACAGACCCTTTTCAATCATAGAGCATACAGTCTGTAGTGGTAGTTTCTACTCTTTTACTCAGTGGAAGGTTGGTGACTGCATCTGTGATGGTCACTGATACTGAACTAGATGTCTCCTGCATTGGATTCTTAATACTAATGGCTGTCATGCTTTTAGCACTTATGTAACACTTGATATTGAAGGGACCCTCAGACACAACCCCGAAGATCTTGCACTCAGCCAAACTAGTGATACCATTATCCCCAGGGAGGAGATCCTCACAACCATAAATTGTTATGAAATGGAATTCCAGCATGTTAGTGCCATATGTTGAAAGATGCTCACATCACCTTTAAATGTCTGAGCCAGAGCCCACTGCCTCATAAAAAGACAAAAAAGGAATGCTGTGAAAGTTTCGTATCCATTATCAGAACTTGTCCCCTCTCTCTCTCTCTCTCTCTCTCTCTCTCTCTCTCTCTCTCTCTCTCTCTCTCTCTCTCTCTCTCTCTGTATAACACCCCTTTTTTCTAAATTAGAACTGCTTGGCACACTTACAATGTGCAAAAATAAGGCTGAAAGACCTGATAGAATAAATAATCAAATGTTACTCCATCTAACTATAAAGTGCAAGCACATGCACTTGCTATTTCTAAGCAAATCTGGCTTTAGGGAAAGTTCCCTTCTCAGTGGATGGCAAGTATGATTATCCCAGTTTTGAAACCAGGGAATCCCCCACAGGAAGTAGATAGCCACAGACCGATCTCTCTTCTCCGTGGCCTTTACAAACTGTTTTAGCATACTGTAAGCTGACAACTGTGCTGCACCCTAGAGATGAATGGCCTCTTGTTTAACTCAGTGTGGATTTTGGAAGGGCCAGTCTCCTAGTAATCATCTACTCTGCCCAAAGTCTTGGGTTTAATCATCGTCAGCTTCTCATCACGGTCTTCTTTGACCTGTATAAAGCCTATGGTGTGATGTGGCACCCCCATATCCTCTCCACCATACACGAGTGAGACTATTTTGGCTCCTCCCAATTTTCATCCAAAATTTTCTTACTCGGCGAGTCTTCAAAAGCCTGAGTAAAAATTATCCTACAGTGCTTCCCACATATAGAAAAATGGAGTGCACTGTCCTGAGTGTGACCATCTTCTCAGTCTGACTGGTGAACAATATTGAACATTTAACAAATAGCATACTTTTTAATTTATGGGCCTTATTTTTCATGACTTTCGATGCACTTCGGTGGTTTGTAATTTCTGTAAAAGACAAAGGTATATTACAAAAACTGAACGAACTATAAACATTTTTACCTTAAAGGACCATAGTTGGTCATTCTAACCTAAAAGGTGTTTTTTACATTTCATATCTGTAAAGGTACAACAATGGATTTTTTCATCCACTTAGTTTATTTCATTGTTGTGATCTCGTTCCCTCTCTCTTTACACATTTTGCTTTATTTCAAAGAAGGGTGGATATACTTTAGTTGCTGGTCTCCTGTCAGTACGCTGTTGTCCTCTGCAGAAGTGTAGCGTTCCTTCTCATCATTATGACGCACCAGAATTACTGAATTATTTGAACAGTTTACCAGAAGATTCTGAAGGAGAAGATATTTTTGAATGTGATGAGTTGGCTGATAAAGATTACACAGAATATTCAGCCCCACAAAACAGAACAAGGGGAATCGTCAGTCAGAAGATGAATATTCAGAACCTGTACAACACGTATGACTAACCCAGTGCTTACCAGTTCAATTCCAGTGGCACCACAAATTCCGGCTCTCAGCTGAGGGCCGAGGAAGGGGTGGGGTGGGGTTGGGGTGGGGGTGGGGGGGGGGGGGGAGGGGGAGAGAGAGAGAGAGAGACCGGGGGGCGCGCATCCGGAAGTTGGTAGTGCAGAGACTGCAGCTGACGGAACAGTGTGGACTCGAATTGCACCAGGTCATGCACGATTCCAGTAAATTTGGAGTTGATATTCTGGACCAGATGTCTCGTCTGTACACTGTCAAGTTTCGCTGCCGTGACGTGATGACTGGGTGTTGTGTGATGTCCTTAGGTTAGTTAGTTCTAAGTTCTAGGGGACTGGTGACCATAGGTGTTAAGTCCCATAGTGCTCAGAGCCATTTGGCTGCCGTGATGGCCTATGCATGTGTTTTTCAGCGTCCTAGACCTTGCTGGAATCAATGCCTGGATCCTTTGCAGAGAGACAACAGGAGGAAAAGTTATCCGGCAAATGTTTCTTTTCAAATTAGCAGAAAAACTCTCCTCTCTGTATGTACAGTCGAGGATAGGACCTGTGTATACATTCACTGCAACCACTGAAATACGTAAGATATTGGTATGGAAGACATGCCATGTGGGAGGATACAAAAGTTCGAACAAAACTAAAAATTGTGTGGAATGAAAGAAATTCGTATTTGGTGCATCATGTGCTGGAAGTGTTCAGCATGTGTGTGTGTGAATTGTTCTGACAAAGGTGATGGCTTTGATTAAAAAACTGTCATAGAGAAGCAATTATTTCGTCATAGTTACAGCTATTGATTGTGTATTTACAACGTATTCTGTAATCGATCTCCTTTATTTAATTAAATATACTTTCTATAGAAATTTTTGATTATAATGCATTTGCACAACAAGCATAAAGTGCTACTGACCTAGAGAGACTCCGTTCTGAGAACTTAAGAAGTAAAACTGAAAATAAAGAAGAAAACCTTCACCAGTCAAAATGACCAGTAGTGGTCCTACTAGGCAGTTCACTAATGCTGACCCACATAGTGATCAGTGTACTCCCAGAGGCAGTGGGATCTATAGTCTCACTTTCCTTATACATTGACGTCTGCATCTGCAATAGTTCTTTAAAAATGAGGGTCACTGAGTGACAACTACAGGTCTGTATAAGGAAAGCAGAATATTGGCCTCATACACATGGTTTCCAGTTTTTTCACTACCGTGATTTGCATTATGCATTTTTACCGATGCAGAATTGTTCATCTGCACCCAAAGTCTACCTATGTAACAAGGTGCTAAATATTGGTCAAGACATACTGCTTTTTAGGAGTCATATTTTCTGTTAACTTGGTTATGTAATATGACAGTGTAAAGCTCTCATTTTATCATGTTTATGTTATAGAAGCCTGACCTTTGGATCCCCAACACCATCAACAGTATACTTCTAGAACTGATCCACCAATGTGGGGTCACACTTGTGACTGGTGCTTTCCAAACGAGCCTTGTGGGCAGTCTCCTGGTTGGGGTAGGGATTCCCCACTTATGGATTAGGTGCCATTACTTCTAACAAAGCTGTTTACATCATCTGTTTGGTGATACTGATATAGGACGTCCACAAAAGTGGCTGTGTTTGTGTCCCAGTAGTGACCTCATTGTAGTTCATTAGTTCCAACTTCTGCTTACCTCTATTCAGTGCTCTCACACACACACAAACACCTCCACTGTGTATGGCGTATGCACAAATTCGCCTGGGCCTTGGTCTTGGCTCACTGAGTGTGACAGACCACTCTGTTTTTCTGCCAATTGTTTTTGGTCTTGGTGAGTACCCTGATTCAGATATCATTTATACAGAAGCTAAAGATTGGAATGGCTATGTCTTCCCTCACACCAGGACTAATGAGATACAGTCCCTGCCCGGCACACGCATTTATATCAGAATTGGTGGCAATTTTGCATGCCCTTCACTACATCTGCCACCCAGTCACGAGTCTCTTCAAATTTGCAGTTATTCCTATGGTCCATTGGCGGCACAAATATAAAATCTCAACCATAGGAAGTCAGTGGTACTCCTGACTCACAATCGCACAATGATTGTGGGGAATTAACTCGTGGAATGGCTCATCAGGATTCCAGGAAAGATGCTCTGAGAATAAAGATACTGGCATCCAATATGCTACCAAAATTGTATCAACAAATCTTAGTGGCCTGGAACAGTAAGTGGAGTGTCACAGCCACAATCAATAAGTTACAGACTATAAAAAAGTCTAAGACTGTGTAGAGGTCTTTTCGTAGGCTATCTCACTGTAAATCTGCAATCCACTGCTTCCTCCATATTGGTCACATCATTCTGACCGATGGATACAGCCTGCAGAAAGCTGTTCACCTCATAGTTGTGGCACTCTTCTGACATTCACTCATACCCTGTTGGAGTACCTCAGCTTAACTGCTGCACAGTGAACTTCATAACTGGCTGAGACCCAGCCTAAAATTCTGGCTGATAATGTTTGTGGTAGAGTAGATTGTATACTTTTATCAGCATCTTTAATTGTTGTTGTCTTCCTGTTGGTTGGACAAGGGAGGGGGTCAGCTACCGCCACACAGTTAGCTCTGGGGGATCTCCAGTTGTCCCCATATGGGGAGCTGGTTTGACCCTGAGACCCTAAGAAAGTTTCATTTTTCTTAAGTTTTCTTTGTAAGAAGATAACAAAATTGGCAACTATTGATCTGGTATAGTGGGCAGCAGAACCCAGTTGGGAGGGGGCGGGGGACTAAAATCTTGAAGGCCTACTTATTGTTGAGCTTTCTGTGTACTGGTCCTGTGGAGATTGTGGAAATTATGCTCATAACAGCATCCCCAGCATCTTCACTGTATTTGGAAGAAACTGTAATATGTAGTATGAAAAGTAAATTCTACTTTATATTTTATGGTGACTCACATTGAGTGGTTATTGATATAAAATGATAAAGAAAGAAGATAATAAATTTAAGAAATCAGAAGCTGGGCAACTGATAAAATCAAATTAAAAAATGGCCATTGAGTATGAGAGAAATGGAAAATACACACCTCACCAAGGACATAACGATGTTGTTGCAGTGAAATGAGAGGGATGTGAATTATTATTTGTTTCACCAAACAATAAATTTAAAAAACTGCAACATCACTTCCATATAGTCAACTGTTTGTTAATTGTGACTCTTCAGTTTCTCCCGGTGTGTTTCTTGCTTGAACAGTCCACGGGTGTACTGCTGGTCCATAGTGTCCAACGGGCACAATATGTCGCCATCGTCTGGTGCACTGACGAAATGAGCTCCTGAGGGTGGGCAGCCATCTCAAATCCCCTCCCCCAGCAAGGTGTTCTCTCTGCGGTGCGCGCCCGCGGCCAAATGTCGGCAGTCACTGAGATGCTGGTGTCAGCATCTGTGGTGGTGTCGGTGTAATTGCCTCATCCACCCTGGTCGCCCATTCGTTTTCTTTGCTGTGTGTCTTTTTAATTAGACTCAATGCTGGCCCCCATGCCTTGCTGAGGTTATAGCCACAATCTCGGTTGATGGGTCCGTTCCTGGTATGAATTTCGATAGCCTCTCGAACGACGCTGTCCTAGCATTTAGATGTCTGTGCCAAGACCGAAGTATGTTGGTAGTCCATTTCATGATTTTCGGACAAACAGTGCTCTGTGACCGCTGACTTGTTGGGATACCGAAGTCGAGTGCACCTCTGATGTTCTCGGCAACGATCTTCAATGGTGCGCACTGTCTGTCCAATATGTCTTCCCACACTGACACGGAATCTGGTTTATGCCAGCCTTCCGCAAACCGAGATTGTGTTTGACACTTCCCAATGATGCTCATGTTTTATTGGGTGGGCAAAAGACAGTTCCTACTCAGTGTTTCCTCAATATTTGTCCTATTTTCCTCGATAGTGCACTAGTATACAGTATATAGGCAGTGGCTCCCTCTTCCTCCATGACTTCTTCCATCTCCACATGCTGTACTGTAGAGGTGGGTGGAGAGTGATCTGCCATTCCAAGTACCCATTTTTCCAGAATACAGTTTCGAGGTGTTCCCGCTCATGGGCAAACACTCTGCATCAGAGGTGGTGCGTGCCCTGTGCACCAGTGTTTTTAGCACCCCATTCCTCTGCGAAGGGTGGTGGCAGCTATCCGCATGCGAATGCAGGTCAGTCTATCCGCATGCAAATACAGGTCGGTGTGCATTTTTTTCCTGTATGACCCATGGCTCAGAGTGCCATCTGCTCTTACCATGACATCCAGGAATGGTAATCTTCCTTCTGCTTTGGTCTCCATAGTGAATTTGATGTTCAGATATGTGGAGTTCAGGTGTGTAAGGAAGTCTAGGAGCTTGTTCCTTCCATGGGGTCAGATCATGAACGTGTCATCCACATAACGGAGAAAATGAGTAGGTTTCCATTTGGATGATACCAAAGCTTCCTCCTCAAAGCACTCCATATAGAAATTTGTGGCCACAGGCGAGAGTGGGCTCCCCATCGCGACCCTTCTGTTTATTCATAGTATTCTCCATTAAATAGAAAATACGTGGAGGTCAGAGCGTGCCTTAAAAGGTCGGTCGTCTTCTCGTCAAATTTCTGTGCAGTAAGCTCAGCTGACACTCAAAGAGGGACCCTGGTGAATAATGAAACGTCAAAACCCTCCAGGATATCCAAGTCTTTCAGCTTGAAGTTATCGAAGTTTTACGAAATCCACAGGATTATGAACGTGATGAGGGCATTTACCCACATAAGGGCTTAGTAATTTGGCCAGCAAATATGTAGGTGCCCTAATGTTGCTGACAATTGGGCAACAGTACCCCTTCTTTGTGGACTTAAGGGAGTCCATAAGATCTGCCAGCCAGTGTGGCCGAGAGGTTCTAGGCGCTACAGTCAGGAACCGCGCGACCGCTACAGTCGCAGGTTTGAATCCTGCCTTGGGCATGGATGTGTGTGATGTGCTTAGGTTAGTTGGGTTTAAGTAGTTCTAAGTTCTAGGGGACTAATGACCTCAGAAATTAAGTCCCGTAGTTCTCAGAGCCATTTGAACTATAAAGTCTTGGCGGTACAGGTCCTCGAACTGTCAATTTCTTGGCGACACCCTCTGGTAAATCCATGCCCTTGAGAAGAGCCCTAGTCTTGTTCTCCCCCTTCCTTGTGGGGCCAGCGTTGATCTTCGTGTAAGATTCGTCATTTAGCAGGCTCTGCTTCTTCTCAGTGTAGTCCTTATGGGAAAAACAACCATAGCATTGCCTTTGTCAGCCGGTAAGACAACAATCTCAGGGTTCTCTTTCAGGTCTCGAATGGCTGCCCTCTCCCTGTCAGTAATATTAGACTTGATTGGTTTAGTTCTCATCAGAGCATGGCAGGTTTCCCAGCATACTTCAGCTGCACTGACAATGTCTGCTACCGGTGTGAACCTAGGCATGGGAGCAAAATTAAGTTCCTTCTCCAGAACAGAAACTGCATCTTCAGTCAGCTCAATGTCCATGAGATTGATGACCATCTTGCGGGAGGCCTCCAGCGATGGTTTGCCAGGGAGAGATAATTTAGATATCTGACGTCCCAAAGCCTTATTATGTGCAGAATTGGTGGTCAACCAGGTAACACAATCAGTCCAGTCCCAGGTCCTGGAATTAAAATGATTGCTTAGTTGTAGATGTAGTTTAAGTATTTCCTGGGTGTTGTAATCAAAGCTGCGTCTGGTAAAGTGCACCATCTCACAAACCAAGGTGAGACCACGCTTCTGCTGCAGAATCGATGTGATACGTGACCTTAGCAAAGTTTGGCACAATGTGATCGGTATGACATCTCTTCAGAAAAGCAAGAGCACTCAGCAAACGCCTTCTTCAGTGGTGCAGCTTGTCGAATTTCTTCATGATGTGATACATCTCCTCCCTGTAAAGGTATATGATGTGATTCTTCAGTTTCTCCTGGCGTATTTCTTGCTCGGACAGTCCACGGATGTACTGCTGGTCCACAGTGTTAAACGAGCACAACGTTGAGTCTAATTAAAAAGATGCTCAGCAAAGGAAAAAAAATGGGTGACCAGGATGGACGAGGCAATTACACCGATGCCACCACAGATGCCGACGCCAGCGTGTCAACGACCGCTGACGTGCGGCTGCGGGGCGGACCGCGGAGACAACGCCTCACAGGGGGAGGGGATTAAAGACACGGCCGCCTGCCCTCAGGAGTTCAGTTCATCAGTGCACCTTATGATGGCAACATGTCTGGTCGTCAAAATATTGTGCCTGTTGGACACTACGGACCCGCAGTAGACCTGTGGACTGTTCGAGCAAGAAATACACCGGGATAAACTGAAGACTCACGTAGTATACCTCTATGGGGATGAGATGTATCGCAGCATGAAAAAATTTGACAACCTACACCACCGAAGGAGCCATTTGCTGAGTGCTCTTACTTTTCTGAAGAGATGTTGTGGCAATCAGGTTGTGCCAAACTTTGCTAAGGTCAGACGGAAATTCATAGAGTAAAAGAGAAGTAATATCCCGTTCCCCAAGGAAGTGTTATAGGCCCTCTATTATTCCTGGTCTATAATAACGATATAGGAGACAATCTTAGTAGCTGTCTTAGGTTGTTCGCAGATGATGCTGTCATTTGCCATCTTGTAAAGTCATCAGATGACCAAAACAAATTGCAAAATGATTTAGATAAAATATCTGTGTGGTGTGAAATGTGGCAATTAACTCTGAATAAAGAAAAGTGTGAAGTTATTCACATGAGTACTAAAAGAAATAGGCTAAATTTCGATTGCACAATAAGTCTCACAAATCTAAAGGCTGTTAATTCAACAAAATGCTTAGGGATTAAAATTACAAATAACCTAAATTGGAACGATCACGTAGATAATGTTGTGGGCAGAGCAAGCAAGACTATGATTCTTTGGCAGTCTCAGAAGGTGCAACAGGTCTACTAAAGAGAGTGCTATTCTGGAGTACTATTGTGCAGTGTGTGATCCGCATCTTGTGGTACTGATGGATGACATCAAAAAAGTACAAAGAAGGACAGCTCGTTTTGTATTATCACAAAATGGCGGGGGTGGGAGTGCCACAGACATGATACATGAATTGGAGTGGCGATCATTAAAATAAAGGCATTTTTTGTTAGGACAGGATCTTCTCATGAAATTTGAATCACCAGTTTCCTCCTCAGATTGTGAAAACATTCTGTTGGCATCCATCTACATAGGGAGAAATGATCATGACGATAAAGTAAGAGAAGTTGGGGCTCGCACAGAAAAATTTGAGTGCTTGTTTTTCTTGCGCGCTGTTAGGGCGTGGAACGGTAGAGAGATAGCTTGAAGGTGCTTCATTGAACCCCCTACCAGGCACTTTATTGTGAATAGCAGAGTAATCATGTAGATGTAGATATATGTAAGTCACATCACTGATGAAAATGTGTGTGAGATCATGGCAGATGGTCTTTTAAGAGGACTGTGATGAAAAATAAGATGACAGCTGCAAAAGTCACTACAGAACTGAATGTCACACTTTCAAACCCTGTCAGCATAAAAACATGAAAGAAACTCCATAAATAAGGAAATGAAGGGCAACCTGGAATTCCAATACTGATAACCTCACTGTTAAGTGCCCATAACTCCTGGAATTCCAAAACATCAGTGATGTAAATGCCCATAACAGGAAAACAAAGCTATAAAACCTTGGACTATGGAGTAGTGGAAGAAAGTAATTTGGTTGGATGAGCCTTTTTCACAGTTTCCAGCTTCAGGCTGAGGTTAGATCTGGCATACGCTGTCCCGTGCCTACGATTCAAACTGCATGCTACGAAGAGTAAAATATGGTGGGAGTTCTGTGATGGTGTGCAGTCAGATTGTGTTATTCCACGAGCTCTGTGTTTACTCTGCAGGCCAGCTTATTGCCAAGGATTATGTGACTTCTGGCTAATCAGATCCATCCTACGGTACAATATTTGTTTCCCAATGTTGATGCTGTGTTCCAACATGACAGGGACACTGTTCACACAACTTGCATCATGCAGGACTGGCTTGATGAGCATAAGGATGAATTGACACCTCTCCCCTGGCCGCCACTGTCAACAGATCTCATTATTATTGAACTGTAGTGATCTACTTTGGAAAGAAGGGCATATGATTGCTATCCCCCTCCACCACTGCTACCTGAACTTGCCACTATTTTATAGTGCGAATTCTATAAGATTCCCTCAGAAATCATACAGGACTTGTATTTAACCATTCTGAGACAGCTGTTTTGAATACCAGTGGTTTTCCCACACTGAATTAGATGTGGTAATGTATAGTTTTTGGTATTTCCAAATTTTTCTCCAAGCGCCCCGCCCCCTTCCCCACCCCATGTACACTCTACTGAATGTTGCCATGGCTGTCTTTTGTTGAGTTCACGTAATTGCTATAGGTTAAGTAAATAGTTGAAATTGTAAATGGATTATAAATCTGAAAAAAGTCCATTATGGTAATTAGTCTAAAGCATGTTGTAATGAGGGGGTGGTGTGGTCACTTTAATCACACATTTTGTAGGAATGTGTATACTTCTCCTTGTCATATTCTGGATTTAATTGGACTCCATGAATGAAGATCACCACCTGTCCTGATTACATGGTTGTCAATGAATAGTGGCTTAAAGTATGTACAACAGACTGGAAAGCCACAATTGTTTGAAGAAGAAAACAGCATCTACATATTACAGAAGTTCACAATCACAACTGATGCCCTACTGAAATGTGGTTATATTTTAAGAATAAAACTATTGAAACTGAATTTCTGCTCATTATATTGCAAATAATGTTAGCCATGCTGTCACAGTTGTTGGGTATCTGTGCACACTTCACATCATGCTGGATTTTGTAACTAGAAGAAAGTTTGAGCTTTGACTGTGGGCTAACAGATGGCAGCACAACTTCCAGATGGAACTGGAAGGCTGTGTTGCTTTAGGCGTGTGTAAAAGATCTCAACAAAAACTGTTTGTAATTGTGTAGTGAATCGGAAGGCATCAAAATTCAGAATTATGCTGCTAGATTAGTTACTGGCATATTCGGGCCACACCACTTACAAAAACTGATGACAACTGGGAGAGGGGTGTTTTGACCACATGCCCCTCCATGTCAACATCCAGTGATACCTAAGAGCCGAGGATGACACGGCAGTCGGTCAGTGCCGTTGGGCCTTCAAGATCTGTTTGGACAGTCTGTTTGTTTTAGATTCAATCTAAATGTGAGAATTACGGAAATGCTCCATGAACTCAAATGGGAATCCTTTGAAGGAAGAAGACATTCATTTTGCAAAGTACTATTGAGAAAGTTTAGAAAACCGACATTTGCAACACACTGAAGAATGATCCTACAGGCACCAACATACGTTTTGCATAAAGACCACAGAGATGAGAAATAAGGGGTCATATGGACTCCATTTGTGAGTGAAATGGGAAAGGGAATGTCTTGCACTGGTACAAGGTACCTTTTACCAGCACCATATTGTGCCTTGTTGAGTATGTATCATAATTGTAGATGTAGGTGCATCCACCTTTTGTCATTGATTGACCAACATTATTTCACTTGTGTGAGACATTAAAATATGTGCTTTTATTGCCTCATTACCAGCTCTGTGTAGAAAATTACTCTCTTTCTTGCTGCAAATGATGATCCCACTGTTTAGTGCAGATTTAAGAAAGCCAGTCATCATAGCTACCAGTTGTTTAACTGTCAAACACTGTTCCTTTTCAACCTTGGGCACCTCAGACATGTAACTGTGATCTCACCATGTCAACAAGATTGCAATTCTATGGTAAGATTATTCCCACTGTAGTACAATACCAACTACCTAGCCATCTTTGTCAAGTGTCAACCCATTTCCTGGCTTGTGAGATTACTCATTGAATCCTATTTTGAGTGCACTTGGGTGCATTGGACAATACCTTTCCACTGACAGTGTTAGTTGCATTAGCTTTAAATAAGCTGTGTGTTCAGTTGCACGAAAGTTTAACATACCCCTGCAGACCGTATAGATAGAATACCACTTTACATCCTTTCCATTACTGTAATGAAAGTAGTATTATTTGGTACTAAACTCTTTATTACCTGGATGTTGAATGCAGGTTATTGTATATGATAAGACATACCACTTCTGATAGAATGTATGAACTGATTATTTAACGAAGCTCTGAGATATGAGATTCCTTTTGGTCTCAAATAATTTACATATAGCAACAGTTATATATTAGAGAGATTAAGTTCTTTTCCTTTTGCAGTAATTAAATTACACGTGACTGAATACTGCAATTAAATTGCACATGACTGAATAATGCACAAGTTCCATGTACTACCCTGAGCATAAGTGTGAGCTGGTAAATCAGAGAGTAAAGAAACAGTTCTGAGAAAAGATTATGAAAATGAGGTGCTAGTAAAAATAATAGATTACATGCATTTGTGTATTGATTGGATGTAGTTTATTGGTATTTTGAATGAGATCTTTCGTTTGCTGATTTTCAAGATTTTGCTAGTAAAACTCAATGTTATGCATATAATAGTACACAATACTTGGAGGAAACCCACATCTATAATCTGATCAATTTGACAATCCATGTATTTACTACAAACACAAGTATCATACGAAAAGTTTGAATTGCAGGTCATTAGTTCATTGCGTATACCATAGATTATACTGTATTTGTAATAAGTGTTGTTAAATGGCCCACAAAGTAACGTATTTTTAGTGTATATTTGCCTAAACGTGTACTTACATTAAGTGTAATTGTGATTTTAAATGTTCACACACAAACGCAAAATATATATTTTCTGTTCAAATTCCTCTGTGTATTAGGAGGAATTATCAATCAGAAATAATTACAATGATCTCAAGTGATGAGGGTGGTGTCTTTCAGGGGTTCGAATTCGATGGGAATGGGTAGCTTCAGCATACAAGGACGTACCTATGGCTCACAAGGATCAATAAACAACTTCCATTCTGTGTTCAATGGTGGCGGTGATACCGGTTCGCCACCTGTGCTTGATTTATCGGAGTTTCCCTCTCTGACCAACAGAGGGCAACCTGAGCCCGTACCTCAGCCAAGTCCGATGCAGAGCAAACAAACATATGGTAAGTTGGTAACAACACTTTCAGTGAATTTGAAAGATGTTGATATTGATTTTGTATTTACAGTCCAACATAGATTTTGTAATTGTTAATTTTCTGTTTGCAATAAATGTTACCTGGTGACATCTGGTACTACTACTACCACCACCACCAAAATGTATCTCTCTCTCTCTCTCTCTCTCTCTCTCTCTCTCTCGCTCTCGCTCTCTCTGTGTGTGTGTGTGTGTGTGTGTGTGTGTGTGTGTGTGTGTGTCAAGTAGTGCATCAGTACCAGATTCCACGACCAGGGGCGCGAGCGTAGTTAAAACGCCTACTGGTGTGGAGTGTTCTTGCTGTGTGTTTTGGCTGCAAGTGATTGGCATAAATTCCACAGATTATTGATGATGATGATGATGATGATGATGATGATGATGATGATGATGATGATGATCATCATCAGATGATTTACTACCAGAAAGTTGCTGCACCACCTCATTTCCTCACAGAAGTTAGAGGTTTCCTCAGTAATCACTTCCCACGTCCATGGATTGGCCTTGAAGGACAAATCATGTGGCCACCTTGCTCCCCAGACTTGACACCACAGGATTTCTTTCTCTTGGGTTTCATTAAAGACTGTGTGTATGTTCCTCCCCTACCAAACAATTTAGCCAACCTGAAGAATCGAATCCACACTGCTGTTGCAAAAGTTCTGCCCGATCTGCTGCAATGAATGTGGGAAGAAATTGATTACCAGGGGGATGTCTGCCACATCACAAATGATGCATACTCACATTGAACCAAAGTCACACTTGACACTTCTATGTGAAACTTGAAGTTGTTTGCTACAAGATGACACATCTACTGATTCTATTAAGTTATCTCGATAAATTTCCATATCATTCCACTATTGTTAAGTCCTTTTCAACTCACTATGTATGGCATCTCTATCAATGACATGAGTTCACAGAACACATAATAATGTATCTATAACTTTTAAAAAAATCAAAGAAATTAAAAAACATTGGATTATGAAATTGCAGAATGTAAGTAACAAAGGAAATGATGACAATAATAAACAAAAACCTTAGGATTTTACTTTCTCTCACAAATATTAATAATGGGCAAGGAAAGGGGATGATGGCAGTGATTACCCATTAGTGGCAACCATACTGGCATCTTCCTTTTTTTTTCTGAAAGCCCAAAACAGGAAGGCTGGATCACATAAAATATCTGAATTTGGTTCAGTTGAACAGTTTTCCTATTTTCTCAATTAATTATAGGAATTAGAAAAAACTGTTGATCCAGGGGAGATTTCAGTATGATTGACTGTAACAAGTTAAAGCTGTACACTGAACCATGATTTGTTTGAACTCTGATCGCGACTTTTTGTGGGTAGTGTGCTATTAATGCAAAAGGCAGGGATCCAGGTTTGAATCCATTTCACATATATGGTGCACAGTCACACTCTTATAGATGTAACCACAATGAAACAGATTGGCAAAGTAAGAAATATAGTTCAGACTTAGGCACTAGGTTTCTCGTCAGTTGATGATCCTGGCCTACTCCAAGCAACCTTCAAAGCTCAAATCGCATTACATAAGTGGTAAGCACATCAAACACACAGATTGTGATACCCCATGGCATCAAATAACCAGAGCACTCACAACTGATGGCAAAATCTGGGAACTTGCTGCTAAAATCACTGCTCTCCATGGTAGACATGCTTCTATTAGCACAATCTGTTAGAAAACCTCCTGTCCCATGGCTGATTACTGCATGTCATCAAATAATGAAGGATAGTGATATTGCTCATAGACATTTCAAGGTGAACATGAACTTCAGGAAGAATACAGAAAGCTATGAAGTCAGTTACACATATGCCTTTGCAATGCCATAACCAGCATGCTTATGACCTTGTATGCAGCCAAGACTCTATACAAGAATCTTTGTAGCTTGGGTGTCGAAAAGACAAAATCAGAAACTGCTTTTCGGTTCTCAACTGATTAACTGAATGATTTCTTCTCTGCACCCGCCAACCCCAGTGCAATGAAGAATTACCCCTCACAAGAATCCACAAACTACGTAACTAATCATGGCACTTTCCACTTAGAACATGTAACAATAACTAAAACGCAAAAATCTATAACGACAATTTCATTTGAAGTGTTAGCGTAACTGTGATCAAGAATGACACTGATAACCTAGTACCTGTCTTAACTGACACACTTAATTTTTCTCTTGTGAATGAAGTGTATCCCACTCCATGGACTAAAGCAGTCTGAGCTATCCATAAGAGGAAAAATACACAACCTCCTTGTGATTACTGACCAATTAGGTTATTATCTCCTGTTTTTGAAGCCCTGGACTATGTTGTTCATGACCAAGTCATTGAACACTAGAATGAATTCAGCCATTTTGACAAGTATGTCTGGCTTTTGTAAACACCATAGCACAAACACTGCACTAATTAAGGTAACTGATGATCTGGAATATGCCATGTAAAACTGTGAGACCACAGTATTTGTGCTAGCAAAGCTTTTGGCACTGCTAACTTTAAACTAAATGCAAAACAGTCCATAATTATCTTAAGTTCAGAGTTTTGTAAACAATTGCTTTCTATGCTGCTCGACGGTGTTCTGATAGTGTACAGAAAACAGCAAAGAATGTGGGTGTAACTTTGGATTAGGCTCTCAGTTGGGCAGAGAATAACATTGCCATGTGCAAGAATACTTTTTCAGTACTTTTTTCCACAGGATATGAAGCATAAACTCATGCAAGCACTCATTCTTCTGAACTTACATTGCAGTGATGTAATTCAACATAGCATGAGTAATGAAAACACTAGACAGTTAGGACCAACCATGAATACTTGTGTACGTTACAAGTGCAACATTCATCAGTATGATAATGTCTGCTTCATAGGCACAGTCAGGGTGGTTGCTGCCAGACATGTTACATCATTACCACACACTGTCTGCTTCATGGGTCCTCAGTGCATAAACAACTCAGTACCTCACATCAGAGTTTTTAAATACCTTACATGTGCCATCATAATCAAAACACAAGGCCCCACTTTTCTAGTACCCTTGCTGAGTCCATTCATGAAATAAAAAACGTTTGTAAACTCCTTTGCTGTTGTGCTCTCTGGCTCAAGTTGTCCTGCATTCTACACACAGTTAAATGTCCTGTTGCTTTTAAGAAGTTGAAGCACTTCCTTCCATCATCTTCATTATATTTTCCTCAGAAACTAATGTATATGGCAAACTGTGTGTTACCGTGTTTCTCTTTCCCTCCTTCCTTCGCCTCTTTCTCTGACCCCTATTGCTGCTAGTATCCTTAATTAAAAGCAGACTGTATTGTAAGTTTTAATTGTTGTACCTGTCATGTATCAATACAAACTCTGTCTCTGTGTGTGTGTGTGTGTGTGTGTGTGTGTGTGTGTGTGTGTGTGTGTGTGTGCCCTTTTTTTTTTTTTTTTCTTAACTTGATATCTTTGGGAAATAATTCACTGGTGATTGTTCCTTTCTGGGAACCATTCATTTTTACTTGTTAAAGATTCCTTTTTTATCTAATTGTGAATCTTATATGTATTTTACACATCTCATTTCTACAGTGAATAGAGCCCAACTATGGGGAGGGGGGTACTGTAGAAATTCTCAGAAAGCATCATGTCAGTCAGGTGATGTGACAGGCTAGTGATTGTGAGTCAGGTACAGAGCAGGCTGCATGGGAGTACAGGATTCCGTAACATGTTCACAACCCAGCACAGACCACCTCAGTTGTCATTCACTTTCAGGGGGAGCTTCTAGTTACAGCAAGTTTCTAGTTATATCCTAGCACTGGCATTACTAGCATGAGGTAACTAGAAGTAAATTATCATCTGTGAAACATTAGTGTCGACATTTACTGTAATTCTTTGTGTACTTCTCTGTGCCACAGGAGCTTCCCCATTAACATGTGAGCAGTGGTGAGTTCTGCATCTACACTGATATTCCGCAAGCCGCTGTACGGTGTGTGGCGGAGGGTTCCCTGTACCACTACTCGTCATTTCCATTCCTGTTCCACTTGCCAATAGAGTGAGCAAAAAAGACTGCCTATATTTCTCCATATGAGCCCTAATTTCTCATATTTTATCTTCATTGTCCTTATGCACAATGTATGTTGGCGGCAGTAGAATCATTCAGCAATCAGCTTCAAATGCCAGTGACCTCCATAGTATTTCTTGAAAAGAGTGTCGCCTTCCATCCAAGGATTCCCATTTGAGTTCTCGAAGCATCTCCATAACACTTCCGTGTTGTTCAACTCTACCGGTAACAAACCTAGCAGCCCATCTCTGAATTGCTTCAATGTCTTTCTTCAATCCAACATGGTACGACTCCCAAACACTCTAACAGTGCTCAAGAATAGGTGCATTAGCTTCATATATGTGGACTCCTTTACAGGTGAACCACTCTTGGGTAAAATTCTCCAAATAAATGGAAGTCGGCCATTCGCCGTTCCTACCACAGTTCTCACATGCTTGCGCCACCTCATATCACTGTGCAATGTTACACCCAGATATTTAAATGACTTGACACTGTCAAGCAGGACACTAGTAACACAGTATCCAAACACTATGGGTTTCATCTTCATACTCATTCACATTTATGGCTAGCTGCCATTCATTACACAAACTGGAAATTTTGTCCAAGTCATCTTGTATTTCCTACAGTCAATCAACTTAGACACCTTACCGTACATCACGGCATCATCAGCAAACAACCACAGACTGCTGCCCACTCTGTCTGTGAAATCACTTGTATATATAGAGAACAGCAGCAGTCCTATCGCACTTCCCTGGGGCACTCCTGAAAGAACTGTTCTCTATGAACACTCACCATTGAGGACAACATACTGGGTTCTATTACTTAAGAAGTCTTCAAGCCACTCACATATCTGTGTACTTATTCAATATCCTCGTACCTTCGTTAAGTCTGCAGTGGGGCACCATGTCAAATGCTTTCCAGAAATCTAGAAATATGGAATCAGCCTGTTGCTTACTCCCCATGTAGTTTGTCATAAATAACAGTGAAAGACAGCTCTGATTACCCTGCATGTCAGGATCAGGAGATAATGAATCGCTAATGCTTAAATGCGTTTTTGTACCAATTCGTTTAACGTTACCTAAGGAGGAAGCAAATTGTCTCACACCCCAAAAGTGTTGACAGATTTACTTTTTTTAAAATATATTTACAAATTCATTGTCATACTAGCTTACTACCTATGCCCATCTTTAAAACTCGAAATATGTTTCATTTTAGTTAGTACTTAGAGGTTTTATTTTGTAGGAAACTGAGTCCACATTTTGCATTCTTGTAATATTTCCTGCTTTTAAGTTCACCACTTGCTCCATCATGATGGAGTTTTTAAAGCCAAACTAGACGTTTTCCCCCTGCGGGTCCAGGGGTAAGAATAGGCCCGAGGTATTCCTGCCTGTCATAAGAGGCAACTGAAAGTAGTTTCACACGTTTCGGCCTTTATGTGATGGTCCCCTGTAGGATTTGACCTGCATTCTTCAAAATTTTCCCGAAGAGCGAGCCAAATGGGGAAGGGTGCCTTACATGGTGCATCGTGTCCATCATGCTTTGAGATCTTTAGCCCACTTACTCATCGTCGCATTTCAGTCCCGCTCATTCTCCATCTCTTGGGCAAGGACACCTTCCTGAGTGCGTTTTACACCTTGCACTAAGCAGTGTCTTTTTCTGTGTCTACAATGGCCATGGACTTCTTTGCACCTGATACCCAGCACGGTAGCCAGTCCGTTGTGGTGGGGCCGCCATGTACCCTGTTGGTTGTAGCCCCCTGACCACACAAGGCTGATGCCCGCGCCGTTAACTCCGCACGTATGCCAAGGGATAGATGCCCATCCTCCTGGGGCATCAGGACTCCCGGCAATGGCCATCCTGCCAGGTGGCCTTTGCTGCAGCTGGGTGGTGCCTGTGGGGAGGGCCTCTCGTCAGAGTGGATGGCATCAGGGCGGATGACACACGGTGAAGTGTAGTCCATCATCTCTTACTGGTGGTGAAACACCAGCAGTCTCTAAGCGTTCACGAGCTCAATTCAATGCACAGAAGTAAGACACCAAATCGTTCCCCTCCCTGGCCACACCATGGGAGGAATGTCAGACTAAGGATGGCAGCGGATGTTATTCGCCCCATTACCTTGTATATTAGAGAGCTGATGGGGATCTTTAATCACGACGAAGCCTCAGTTTTTTTGTTGAGCATTTAGAGGACAAGTTGGGGAGGTGGAGGGCTTATCCAAAATGAGATCTGGGTCAGTCTTGATCAAAACAGCATCCTCTGCCCAGTCACAGACGTTACACGCTTGTGACAAGCTGGGGGATGTTTCTGTAACCATCACGCCACATAAGAGCTTAAATATGGTCCAGGGTATCATGTTTGACAGGGACCTTCTTTTGCAGTCTGACGATGAGCTGCGCGCCAATTTAGAGCGTCGAGGAGTACATTTCGTCTAGCGTGTCCACTGGGGTCCGAGGGATAATCAGGTTGCCACTGGTACATTCATCTTGGCCTTCGAGGGTGATACATTGCCCAAGAAGATCAAGGTGATAGTCTACCACTGTGATGTAAAGCCCTATATCCCTCCCCTGATGCAGTGCTTTAAGTGCTGGAAATTCGGTCAAATGTCTTCCCGCTGTACTTCCAGCATCACATGTCGAGATTGCGGACGCCCATCACATCCCAATACTCGATGTGCCCCACCTCCCATCTGTGTCAACTGCAGAGAGCACCATTCACCTTCCTCGCCAGACTGCAGGATTCTCCAGAAAGAAAGGAAAATCATCGAACACAAGAACCTGGACTGACTGACTGACTGACTGACTTACACTGAGGCTAAGAGAAAATTGGAATGCCTGCATTCTGTAACGTATGACGTCGTCTTACGCTGCCGCGACAACAGTTTTGGCACCATCAGCTCCGCCAACCCCAGTCACCTAGCCGGAAGACTACACCTGCCCTCTTGATAGTGGGGGCAGTTCCCTCCCTGTTGCTCCTGCACCACCTACTTCAACAATAACACCCCCCCTTCCCCCCAACCATTGGGGACGTCCACCCCCATTTCTAAGCCGGAAAAGTGTAAGTCTTCTTTGGCTTTTCTCGCTAGGAAGGGGTACCTTGGGTCACTCCCTTCCCAGGTTTCTGCTAGTGGGACACCAGTGGCTGACCAGCTCAAAAGCAGCTGGTCGTAAAGCTTTACGCTCATCCTCAGGCTTGGAGACTGAGCCAGTGAAGCCCTCCCAGCCAGGAAAACCCAAGGAGCAGGGAGAGAAATCCAAAAAGAAGATCCCTAAGACCAAGGAATTTGCGGTGGCGCCCACAACACCACTACCTACAAGCTCTGCGTCTGAGGATGGGGTGGAGATTCTGGCATCCGCTAAGGACCTCGATCTCGCCAGAGCCTCAGACACAATGGATATAGCCTGCTCAAGTAAAAAGTCGGTGGCAGCAGGTGACCCTGAGGTGTAAACTGGAATTGAGGTGGTTTTTTCCACCGCCTGACTGAGCTACGGCAACTGTTAAGCTTTACACCAGCTATCTGCATTGCCCTCCAGGAAACCTGGTTCCCGGCAATGCGGACCCATTCCCTTCACGGCTGTAAAGGATATTACAGGAACTATAGTGACCATAACAGTGTCACGTGGAGTTTGTGTTTATGTCCTAAACCCAGTCTGTAGTGACACTGTGCCCCTTAAAACCCCTCCTGAGGCTGTTACTGTCAGAATAGGGACGATGCAGGAAATAGCCTTTAAATGGCTTCGTGCCAGCATTTGCCAACTTGTCAAACGACAGAAGCAGGAGTGTTTGGAGAGACACATCTTGACCATTGGGTGCCATAAGTCACCTTCCCAAGTCTGGGCAGAGATCAAACATATTTTCGGGTACCAGACCCCCAACAGGTGTTCCCAGTGTTACCATAAATGGTGTGTTATCTACAGATGCAAACGCAAAGGCCGAGCACTATGCTAAGCACTTTGCTTTTTGCGCTCTCAAATGGTGGCTGGAAGGGCAAGTCCTCTCATTCACTACACGCCACAGTGAATCCTACAGTGCCCCATTTACAGAGTGGGAGCTCCTCAGTGCCTTTGCACATTGCTCAGACACAGCTCCCAGGCCTGATCGGATCCACAGCCAGATAATTAAACATCTCTCATGTGACTGCAAGCGACATATCCTCATCATATTCAACCGTATCTGGTCTGATGGCATTTTTCCATCACAATGGCAGGAGAGCACCATCATTCTGGTGCAAAAACTCGGTAAAAACCCGCTTGATGTGGATAGCTATTGACCCATCAGCCTCATCAATGTTCTTTGTAAGCTGCTGGAACGTAAGGTGTGTCGGCAGTTGGGTTGGGTCGGGTCCAGGAGTCACGTGGCCTACTGGCTCCATGTCACAGCAGCTTCTGCCAGGGTCCCTCTACCACTGATAATCTTGTCACTTGAATCTGCCATCCAAACAGCCTTTTCCAGAAGCCAACACCTGGTTGCCATCTTTTTTTACTTATGTAAAGCATATGACATGAACTGGCGACATCATATCCTTGCCACATTGTATTAGTGGGGTCTCCGGGGCCCGCTCCCAATTTTTAGCCAAAGTTTCATGTCGCTGTGTACTTTCCGTGTCCAAGTTGGTGCCTCCCATAGTTCCATCCATACCCAGGAGAATGGAGTCCCGCAGGGCTTTGTATTGAGTGTCTCTCTATTTTTAATGGCCATTAATGGTCTAGCAGCAGTTGTAGGGCCGTCCATCTCACCTTCTCTGTATGTAGATGATTTCTGCATTTCATACTGCTGCTCCAATACTGGTGTTGCTGAGTGCCGCATATAGGGAGCCATCCACAAGGCACAGTCATGGGCTCTAGCCCATGGCTTGCAGTTTTCTGCCATGAAGATATGTCGTGGCGTTGGCGTCGTACCATTCATCCGGAACCAGCACGTTACCTTAATGACAATCCACTCGCTGTAGTGGAGACATATCAATTCTTAGGTCTGGTTTTGGACGCTCATTTGACTTGGCTTCCTCATCTTCGTCAGCTTAAACGCAAGTGTTTGTAGCACCTCAATGCCCTCCGCTGACTGAGCAACAGCAACTGGGGTGCAGATTGCTCCACACAGCTGCCGCTCTACAAAGCCCTTGTTCAGTCCCGCCTTGACTATGGTAGTGTGATTTATGGTTTGGCAACGCACTCAGCATTGCGTTTGCTTGACCCATTGCAGCATTGCAGAGTTAGGCTAGCGTCAGGAGCTTTTAGGACAAGTCCGATGACAAGTGTACTGGTGGAGGCTGGAGTCCCTCCATTGAAGTTCAGACATGCACAACTGCTCGCCAATTACGTTTCACACATTCATAGCTCTCCTGAACACCCTAATTACTGTCTTCTTTTCCCAGCCATGGCAGTTCACCTTCACCATGGGTGGCCCAGATCAGGGCTAATGACTGAGGTTCATGTGCGATTGCTTCTGTCTGGAGTTCTTCCCTTCACCCCCTCTCCTCTAGGTCCATTCATGTACATCTCCATGGTGTAGCTGTAGGCTGAAGCTTCGCCTGGACCTTCTGCGTGGCCCTAAGGACTCTGTTAACCCTGTGGCTTTCCGCTGCCACTTCCTCTTGATTCTTGAAATGTTCTGGGGCTTTGAAGTGGTTCACTAAGACGGCTCAATGGCTGATGGTAATGTTGGCTCCGCCTTTGTTCACAGAGGCCATATTGAACAGCATTCCTTGCCCGATGGCTGCAGTGTATTCACTGCAGAGCTGGTGGCCATACCTCGTGCGCTTCAGTATATCTATTCATGTCCCAAGGAATCATTTCTTCTGTGTACTGGCTTCTTGAGCAGCCTACAAGCTATCGACATGTGCTACCCTTGCCATCCTTTGGTGGCGTCCATCCAGGAGTCCACCTATGCCCTGGAACAGTCCTGTCATTCAGTGGTGTTTGTGTGGACCCCAGGACACGTTGGCATCCCAGGCAACGAACTTGCCGATAGGCTGGCCAAACAGGCTATGCGGAAACCACTTCTGGAGATGGGCATCTCTGAACCTGACCTGCGTTCTGACATACACCGCAGGGTTTTTCAGCTTTGGGAGAGGGACTGGCATAACAGTACGCACAACAAACTGTGTGCCATTAAGGAGACTACGAATGTGCGCAAGTGTTCCATGCGGGCCTCTCGCAGGGAATCAGTTGTCCTCTGCTGGCTCCGCATTGGCCATGCTTGGGCAACCCTTACCTATTGCGCCGTGAAGACCTGCCTCAGTGTCGGTGCAGTGTCCGGTTGACAGTGGCCCATATTCTGGTGCACTGTCCCACTTTGACTGCCCAGTGACGAAATCTTGGGTTCCCGGACTCGTTGCTGCTCATTTTATCTAACAGTGCCTCATTGGCTAATTTAGTTATGCATTTTATTCATGAGGGTAGGTTTTATCATTTGATCTAAGTTTTAGCGCATGTCCTTTGTCCCTCTGTGTCCTCCACCCTAGTGCTTTTAGGGTGGAGGTTTTAATGTGTTGCCGAGTGGCTGGCTTTTCCTTTTTATCCTTGTGGTTGGCCAGCCACTGTAATCTGCTTTCTTGTTTTACTCTCTTCTGTTTCCAGCATCTGTTGTTTCCTTTCCCTCTTTTATTCCTTTTAGTGTTTGTTGCCTTTCCTTCATTCTTGTGGTTATTCCTTTTTCTTCGTTTTGTGTTATATGTCTCGTCTGTTCTATTCTCAAACTTGTGGCATTGTTTTATTAGGAAGAAGGGACCGATGACCTCATAGTTTGGTCCCTTCCCCCTCTTTTAAAACAACCTACCAACCAATCACCAAGCCAAGGAGAAATTTTGTCTGAGTCATTGTTATCCTCCTACAGTCACTCGATTATGCCTTCCTGTACACCACAGCATCAGCTACCAGGCACAGATTGCTGCTCACCCTGTCAGCCAGATCATTTATGTACATAGAGAAGGCAAGTGGTCCTGTCACTTTCCTGGAGCACTCATGATGATATCGTTGTCTCCAATGAACACTCGCCATTGAGGATGCTGCTGCTAGGGTCCTGAAATATTCTGTGATTACTGTACTCAAGCAGAGATATATTTGTGAAGTTACACTGTCGGAAGCATAAGTTTGCTTTGTCAGACATTTATTGATGATGAATCCAAATCTTGTTCATTGCCATAAATTACAGTGCATATGTGATTAACTTAACAGCACTATGATATGCTCATTACCACCACGTCAGATGATGCACCCATAAGAATGGTACTAAAACATGTATATGTCAGAGTACTGATATAAAAAAAGCCGAAACTTTAAGTTCGTGGGAGGTGTGACCTGAAATCCAGTTTTGTGGATACACAGCACACACTGTAACAATTCTAATGACAACTGACAGCTGTTCTACCATTTTGAAAACTCTGTAACAACTCTGTAACAACTTGTCATGCTGCTCCTATATAATAAGCAGCATTCCCCCAAAGTACCAAATATGGAACCCCGCAATAGCTGCATCATCATGGCTTTCTACCATGTCACACTAGCATTTGTATTCTATATGTAATTTCCTGTCATGCATTCATAAATTTTCAGTCAATCTTCATATATTTAGTCATCAGAGTACTGCAAAAGTGTTTTCAAGTGGCTCAGTTAATAAGGGTATTACTCACAAAAGGCAAAGACCTGGATTGTAGTCTCCAGCAAGCACAAACTGTGAATTAGATTACACTGTAGAATATAACTTTCTAAGTTGTGGGATTGAAAGCATTGCTTGATTATAATGGATTATTCTTCAAGAAAAGCAAGCATAAAATGTTTCTATTCTCATCTAACATAGTATTCCAATTACACACACACACACACACACACACACACACACTCTCACACTCTCACACTCTCACTCTCTCTCTCTCTCTCTCTCTCTCTCTCTCTCACTCGAACCTCCGACGGGGGTAGCTGCACAGACCATTACGAGGCACCTCAGACCGCGCTGCTACCCCACATGGCACTCGTAGAAAAACTTGTTTTATGGAATTGACTTTATACACAACTGCTTTGAACTGTTCTTAACAAACAGAATACAGAAGGTTGTGCTGAATAATTCAAATCTGTTGGAAGGAAGGAGAAAAAACTGTAGTAAATGGGAAGAAATATCAAAGGCAGTCCCACAAGATTGAATTTTGGGTCTAGTCCTATTCCTTAGTGTGTGTGTGTGTGTGTGTGTGTGTGTGTGTGTGTTTTGTCCATAGCGTAAGTTAGTATAAGTCAGATTAAGTAGTGTGTAGGCTTGGGAGCTGATGACCTCAGCAGTTTGGTCCCGTAAGACCTTACCACAAATTTCCAATTTCTAAGAGTGATCTACACAATCAAATGCCTAGAAAAGATCACAAAAAATCCCCAACTGGCAATATTTTATTATTTAGTGCTTTTAATATTTGGTGAGTGCATGTGTACATAGCATTATCAACCAAGCAAACCTTCTGGAAGCCGAACTGTACACGCCAAGTACATTATTTCTGTTTAAATGTAAGACTACCCTTGAGTATATTACTTTTTCGAATATTTTGGAAAATTGGATGTACAGCGGAATCGGTAGAATAGTAGATTGATAATCTGGTGCAGTTAGTCTCACTTTATTCAATTTGAAGTACCTACATCTCATAATTGTCAAATTCGTCGTCATTTTCTTATGAATAACACACGTCGTCTTGTTTCTAGTTACATATTGCACGCAAAATTATGCTTTCATTTCAAATATTAATTCTTAATTATCAATATTTTATCAAATATTGTTAATAAAGGTTGCTTAAATTTAAAAAATCATAACAATTTAATTTTTTACAACAAAAATGGAAAACCAGATACTCTTCATTTGGACTAGGTCCATTGTTTTATACCACAGATGTAGTCTCACACGAACCACTGATAAGTGTCTTACTAACATGAAAACAATCATTTTCACAGCATAGAGCACACAATACAAATGCTGCATTTTTACATTTGCCACTGTACCTTTACACTATGAACCCAACAGAACTTATCTGGAGCCAAGAAATAACAAGACTACTAAGCTGCTAGATGTACTGTAATTTATGCACACAGCTTTTTTTTACCTGTCACTCCTGAACGCTGTCTAGTTATAGAATGGCACATCGTAAAAGAAGCAGAGAAAATACGGGACCTGGATGGCTTCGTGGGTTCTGTTGTTGATAAACTCTTTATCAACATAGCAGATGACAGTTCCAGACTGAAATGTGTTTCTCGGATTCGGATAAGGGAGCAGCTAGGAGATAAACCAGACGACTGACTGTAACTAATATCTCGATGGCTTCAGAATTCAACAATGTGATGAAATCTCTGCAGTATGCTTTTGCATCACACACAGCTCACTCAGGAAAATTACCCTGTGTTTAAGTTAGGAATTGTCATCACTCTTGTTTGTAATTGGAATACTATGTTACATGAGAATAGAAACATTTTATGCTTTCTGTCTGATCACCTAAGAAGTGTGCCATAGGGCTGGAGTTACGCCGAATGTTATTTCATTCTCTTTAAAAATTAAATGACATTTGAAGCTATATTGTTTGTCCGCTAGTATCTTTTTCTACATCTGAACTGCAACCGCTCACATAATTGCAGGTTAGGTTATATGGACCAGCTGGCTGGTCAGTGCTGTCAAAGTTAAATGCACAAGTAAAGCTATTGTCCCACATTATCTCTCTCTCTCTCTCTCTCTGTCTGTCTGTGTCTGTGTGTGTGTGTGTGTGTGTGTGTGTGTGTGTGTGTAACACAACATAAAATGTGTCCTTACGATCCAATCTTACTTCACTGCACTGGATGCACCTCTGCTTCTGCTCTACGTGAAACGAAATCCATTGAGATTCGAACAAACGTGGAAGAATACATGGTGTGATGTTTACATTAGATTTATTCTTATGATGAACACAGTATACTACTACTTTGTATTGACGTAAGCCCTATTGCATTTGTGTACTCTTGGCAGAACATGTTGTGTTGTGTTTCTGAGTGGATAAGACATGTATGTGCATACCACTAACCCAGAAACAAATGTACATTAAATGTGTTCTACCTTGGAAACTTCTTGGCAGTTCTTTGCTTCAAGTGAACGTTCCTGTCATCTCTCTGCATATTGCCCTCCTGGGGTGCCCTGTATATATATGTACGGCGGCCTTCGACTTAACAAGCACAATTTTTGGCATACTATACTAGTATTATAAAAAATCCTATTAGAGAGAAAGCAACAGAAGAGATTTCTTAATGATGTTTTTCAAAGAATTATTAAGTGGAACTCTGAAAATTGATTCTCCTCATATTTTGGAAAAAACACTAATTTCTGTATATCATAATTAATGTAGCACATGAACAGGAGTCAGTAAACAGGATAGAATGTGCCATTTAAACTTGAACTGTAACAACCATAATATTGAGCTTCTCAAACAGTTAAGCTACTTCTGTTCTTCATATAACTGCTAGTCTTAGAAACAAATGAATTAAGCTCAGAGCATATTTTGCTTATTTCCATTCAGTAATATCTTACGGAATGATTTTCTGGGATAGTTCATCATTTAGAAACTATTATTGATTGCACAAAAGGGAGTAGTAAGAATAATGTGTGTTTACTCACAATCATCATGTAGGTACCTCCCCAAGGAGTTAACTGCGCCATCATAGTGCATATATTCACTAATGAAATTCATGGTAAATAATCTATTACAGCCGGCCAAAGTGGCCGTGCGGTTAAAGGTGCTGCAGCCTGGAACCGCAAGACCGCTACGGTCGCAGGTTCGAATCCTGCCTCGGGCATGGATGTTTGTGATGTCCTTAGGTTAGTTAGGTTTAACTAGTTCTAAGTTCTAGGGGACTAATGACCTCAGCAGTTGAGTCCCATAGTGCTCGGCCATTTGAATCATTTTGAATCTATCACAATTTTAGAACAAAAATTATGTTCATCCCTGTAACACAAAGAGGGAAAAAATAACCTTTATTACTATGTATACATTGTGAAGAGGGTGTGGACAGGAAAGGACTGAGCAGCCTTAACATTCAAGCTATTTGGAATGGAGCATAGTGGTTCATTAGTGTTAGTTTAAAATGGTGTGGACCATTTCATTATTCAAGGATGTGAAAAAATTCATATACTCGAGCAGACATTAGATTTAAATAATTTCCTCTTTGGAGATAAAAGTAACTATATTGTGCCGTAGCCTATGACTTCTTATAACAGTCTTAAAATTTCTGAATAAATAGCAGACAACAAATGTAACACAAAACGTGTTATCGATTGCTGGTTCTGGTACTTGAAACAGCATCCCAAAATACCCCAATCAAACACGAGATTTGTGACAAAGAAGAGTATTTTATCATACATTTCTGCAGTATGGTTACATGTTATGGACGAAGACTTAAGATTTCCGTAAGTGGAGGAGGTGGAGTGAAATGTTTTTGAGAGGGTGACAAAGAATGCAAGAATAACAGAAGACTCTCAGAACTAAATACATTAGCTTTTTTTTATACTGAAGTAATTTATGTTATCATCTTGGCTTATAAGATAAAGCTGGCCTTTCCAATAGGCCATTTAGGTTCAATATATACATTTAGACTATCTAGCAGTATTTTTAGGATTCGAACCAAAGAAATTTGTAACAATTAGGTGACCCATGAATACACATGCCGCAAAACCGCCCACGCCCTTAATCTGACTAGAACTGGTGACCTACTTTTTACTATCATGGCACTTAACACCACTTAGCCACTGGCACCAAGCAGTAGAGGTTGCTAATCTACTTATTACCATGAGGGAATGTCCCAGTAACAATATTTAAATTGAGAATAAAGGTGTAATACCTTTTTACTCTGGAAAGTATTCCATTATGTTGTGGTGCAGTGGTTCAGTGGTAGAATGGCAGAATAAGGATTCAAGGCTCTCGGAGTTTGATCCCTGGTGAGTTGTAGGATTTTACGTGACTTGTATAACTTCTGTCACCTATAGTAATATTCATTATTGTGAAAAATACTGAGTTGAGTTGCACCATAGATTTATGATGGATGCTGCAATTTATCCAAAACATATTGACAATATTATGCTTGTGGTGCACATTGTTCGCTATGGAATTGGATCTCTGCTACTAGTTGTCTTCTTTTGTGTTCCACATGCAAATAAAGTGTGCGATAGACTGTTTATATGCTTTCATATAAACCGTAATTTGTCGTATCTTATCTTTGTGGTTCATATGCGAAACGTATGTTGGTGGCCGTAGGATCGTTCTGCAATAAGCTTCAAATGCCGGTTCTCTAAATTTTCTCAATAGTGTTCCTCGAAAAGAACTTTGGCTTCCCTCCAGGGATCACCATGTGAGTTCTTGAAGCACCTCTGTAACACTTGCGTGTTGCTAGGACCTACTGGTAACAAATCTAGTGGCCCATCTCTGAATTGCTTCAATGCCTTCCTTTAATCTGGCCCGATGCGAATGCCAAACACACAACATAGGTCACGCTAGCGTCTTATATGCAATCACCTTTACCTCCCAGTAAACCGAAGTTGACCATTTGCCTTCCCTATCACAATCCTCACATGCTCGTTCCATTTCATATCACTTCGCAACATTGTTTAGATATTAATAGGTATGACTGTGTCAAGCTGGACACTGCTAATGCTGTGTCCAAACATTACAGGTTTGTTTTTCCTACTCATTCGCATTAACTTAAATTATTCTGTGTTTAGAGCCAGCTGCCATTCATTACTCCAACTAGAAATTTTGTCTTAGTCATCTGGTATCATTCCACAGTCAGTCATCTTCAACACCTTCCCGTACACCACAGCATCATCAACAAACAACCGCAGATTGCTGCCCGTCCTGTCCGCAGTATCATTTATGTATACAGAAAATGGTAGCAGATCAATAGCACTTCCCTTGCAGTCGAAGACAACGTATTTAGTTCTATTACAAGTCTTCGAGCCACCCAAACATCTGGCAACTTATTCCATATGCTCGTACCTTTAACAGTCTGCAGTGAGGCAGCATATCAAATGCTTTTTGGAAAGCTATAAATATGGAATCACCCTGTTGCCCTTCATCCATATTCAACAGTATTTCATATGAGAAAAGGGCAATCTGAGTTATCTGAAACTGTGCTGATTCGTGGAGCCAAGTATGCAATTTCTGACTACATACTTGTGATGGATTTCAGCTCACAAGTAACAGCTCACCAAAAAGAGCCTCTCAGTTCCCTGATAAACCACATCACTTCAATCAAGGTTTTTTTTTTATTCACAATATCCACTGTTAGCCCCAGGCAGAGCTTCATTGAAAGTGTTGACAGTCAGTCTGCATCCACTGTCACATTTGTGAGAACAACTTTAAATAACAGCATCTTACCTATCTGTTGCCAATTTCAAAAACGTTGTGGCCATGAAAAGCAGCTTAAGGGCTTCCATTATTGTGGTCTGTACAGTATTCATTCATTGTCGGCTGTAGAGTGCCGAATTTTAAAATATCGATGTGACTTTGGGTTCCAGCGCCTTGAGTAACTGCATTTGATATTAGGAGATGATTTTCTTACACTGGCATTGGAGCATGTCTTGTTACCCGCAAATGGCGACTACTGAAGAAATTGTGTGTGTCACATTTGGAGACAAGTTGCACGATTCACTCCCAATGCACAGTCTACCGCACCATGCATCCTAAAGCTTTTGAACGTTAACGTCGAGCGAGTTAAGTTCAGTATGCTGCTGAACACTCAGAAACGATGCGACTTGTGCGTACGGTACGTGTGCCCCAATGTGCAACACACGATCACAACGCGCTTCGCCGGCAGTTGTCGGCTGTTTCTGGTTCGTAAATCACACAGTTTACAAAATGGGCACGCATAAAATACCTACGTTGACCCAACTGAAACGCACATTTCCTCCATTGTGATATTCTAGGCATGTTGTTCTGTCTATAGTACCATATGCATAAACATACCTGAACATCCGTGGTCATGCCTGCTTAGCTGGGTAGTAACGTGCTTGCCTCCCATGCACTGGGCCTGGGTTCGATTTCCGGCTGGGTTGGAGATTTTCTCCGCTTAGGGACTGGGTATCGTGTTGTCCTCATCATCGGCAGCAAGTCGCCCAATGTAGCGCCGACTGAAATAAGACTTGCAGTTTGCAGCCGAACCCGAATGGGACCTCTCGACCAACAATGCCATACGATAATTTCATTTCATTTCAAGGCAAAAAGGAAAGTACCACGTCCAGTCAATATGGACATCGGCTTACAAAAGTTCGATTGCAAATAGCGCAATACAAATTTACAATAGTTCTCCAAATAACATAAAAATTATTTCACCATTCTCACTTTTCAGTAAAACCCTAACATCATACTTACTTGATCACTGCTCCTGTTCAGCAACAGAATCTTCACATGTTAATTACAAAACTTAAAAGAAAGGAGGGCAAAATATCTTAATGCAAGCTGTTCTATACATTAAGCCAATCGAACACTCACTTCTCAAAGAGCGCACTTATATTTACGTAACTTCAAAGTTATGGTATATATTCTTATATAAACTAATAAAGTATCAGAATCCATTAAAACGCGAAAGTTAGAAAAAGATGAACGCGAAACACCAACCCATCACCCTCTTCGTTATGAATCTGTGACGCTACTAATTACGCTGACCCGAGCACAAACACGTGTCGCGATACCTAACGTCTTAGGCTACGGTCACAGTGGCACAAATGTCAGCTTATGCCGCCGACAACAGACATCGGCCGATCTTTTCAAATCAGTACGCCACTATGAGCGAGCTCATACTGTAGACGATCTCATCATCCAAACATGTACACTTCAGACGACAATCGGTGATATTCGAATCAGTTTTTCTTCAGTCAAATCGCCCTATGTTCTCTCATATGGGCTGTGAGAATCTGATAAATTTAATGTAAGAAAGAGTGAGTTTGTGCATCCTGAGGATAAAAATAACATAATCGGGATATGGTTCAGAATCTATGAACTACACACGTTTATTGGCAACAACAAATAGAGAAAATCCTTTTCGAATATTTTAGGTGTATATTATAACCTCAAAAAATTAATTCGTTAGAGTGAGGAGAATGGCGTATCTTCTGTTACTGTAGTAGGTCTTTTTGGGTTGTTGTAGGTGGACATTAGCTGCCTATAAATTATCATCACTGCCTACTGGCGTTTTTATTCCAGTAGAGTGATGATTCTGTTACATGAAGTGATTTGCATATGTGATGGTGTGCGCGCCCACTTTTCAGTGCTTTGCGTGTTCATAGTATCTTATTCTAACCTTTATCTTTCACACGTATGCTAAATGAGTCATTGAAGGTTAATTAACGTATGTCTGCACAACTTCAAATAACTTGATCAAAACACAGTTTGTAGTCTTGCTTTTTCAAGGTCACCACTAATCATCTTGAGTATGTAAAGTCGAAGACACACACAGTACGTGAAAAACTTTCGGATAACGAAAGCTAATTTCGAGTACTTGTAGAGATGTGATCCGATCATTGTTAAAAACCAGATACTCACACTTAAGATGCAGTTGTGGCTCGAGTAAAACTAGACGTGACACGCCAGTATTTGACATCTGGCCCATACGTTTTTCCAGTGTTCAGGCCTGTACCTCGTTGTACCACGTTCTGAAAAATACATTTTCAAAGTTTTTCTGTGATATGTTGGATGCTATATACGATGCCCTAAAGGCTAATTAAAAAGGTAATATCTTCACTCTTGCACCACTAATACTACTAAATGTGAGATTTATTCTTTAGCGAATTTTGAAGCTGTGCTTTGGGCAAGTACACTAAAAAGACACTGATATACATGATTTCCTTCGTTAACTGCAGCACTCACCCTGAAATAATACTGCCACTACTAAGTGTTTAAAGACCATTGAAGTTTCCAGTACTAGATTCTGATTATCTGAATATTCCGACAGTATTGCATTAATTTTCACCATTTTTACAGTAAAGTAAGCTGCAATGAAACCACAGATCTTTTATTAATAAAATAATTGTTGCTTACTCAGAGATAAAATTTATCCGCGCATTTTACCACGTAACTTACCCATCATGTGCTCATAGCGTCATTGGCAAAACACCAAGTTCACAGCCTACCACTCTAGCATAATAAACCGTACTCGGAACAACGTATTTGGGAGAGATCCTTAAGGCGTGTCATTGGAAAGTACATATTCTCATAATATACACGTATAAATACGAACAACATCAAGAATGCCATTTTAAATTCTAAGATAGTGGGTCTTTCTGACACTAATATTTGGCAGGGGAAGGAAAGTGGTGCCAAAATTTTAGCGTTCCCAACTTTAGTGGCATGGCGTTTTTCCCTTCGTCTCATATATTCGTAAAACTTGTGTGGTAATTCCAATAACTGACGGCAGAGTGTACAATACTCGCCACGTTCTTTTAGAGACAGACATAGCTTATTTTCTTGCATTTTGCGTCTTTTTAATAGCAAACGCCACACTGCAGTACTCATCTCCAAGCACAGAGGAGTCGTGGTATCCATCCCACCCTTGAAGTAAAAATCTAACCTACCTTATACATAAAATAGAGTGTAACCTAACCACCATGACCCAGCCACAAACTGACGAAGCAGGTCGGACGCACCGTGACAAAGCGGTCGGCCGATGTTACCAGTGATGGGAGTCCGACGACCGTTGTCGATGCCACTGTGAACGCAGCCCTTCCGTCTCCTGGAATCTGTAATCGTAGGTATGTTACTGACTGAAATTTAATTATAGAAAATTGTATCAAGGACGGTGCTTTTCTTTTATGGATCCTCAATGTGGCACTGCCTCTCATAATAAGCAAGTTACAATAATTCTTTCACCACGAATATGACGTTTATCGTCATTTTATTATAACGAATCATACAATTAAAGACGGGTTTTCGAGAGATCGCGTCAATTTGCTAGTCCTCTGAAACGGGATACCTAATATAGACTTCAACACAATGCCAATATGGCGCCTCACAGCTCTCTTGAAAGGAGGTGACGTGAATATGACGTAGGTGGCGTTCTGCCATCTCATTGGACAACGTTGAAACGCACGTTCAGAATACCGGACGTGCTGGATATTACTCAGCACTTTCTGGAAGATTCTTCAACGTGCTGTTCCACGATGAAACGTCGGAATCTCGGCACGCTCGAGATTTGGCTGCTTGGTCCGCGTGCGGACGGCTTAAGTGGCTCAACATTGTTTCTGAATTGTAAGATGAATGTTTTCCTCTAAGGATAGTTTATTCTCAATGCCTACCATACCGTTAAAACGGAAAACTGAGTGCTCAACATTTGGAGCTTTTTCATAATATTTGTAGTAGATTTTAAGTCTGAGAGTAAAAATTGACATTCATTGTCATAGGTAGTGATAAAGTTATTTCATCAGTTTTTTACACACACACACACACACACACACACACACACACACACACACCCCTATGAAGAGCTTTTTTCTTAGTGGGTTTAAAGGCACTTACCTTCAAGTATGACGGTTATTAATTGTTTTGAGTGAGATTTAATTTTGTCTGTTGAACAGTTACAGTGATTGTTAGACTGCAGAGCTTGGCAGCAGTAGAAAGTGACATTGTCTGTTGCGATGCTGATTTGAACTTCGCTTTCTACTTATTGGCACGAGTCTGTGTCAACCATCTTACGCTTACAACTGCTGCCAACTCTAGTGATCTAACAGCTGTAGCTCTATAGTGGCATGGCGAACTCGTGTTAGGTCTATCAGCTGAAAAATAGTGTAATGAGTGTGTTTGAACATGAACGACTCTGTGATATGCTTTCACATTACTTCTGTGTGTAACTGATACTGTAGCTGCTGATTATCTTCATGCACACGTGCCTAAAGTGGCATTGTTGTGTGGCAGTCCTTCCTGCTTTCTCTACACCTCACACTCTACTGAGATCAAAGTAGCACTGGAAACTTTTATCCACTTCTACCAATATCCTTGTGGCATAGTTTGATTCGAAATAAGGGACTGATGACCTGGCAGTTTGGTCCCTTCCCCTCCCTTTTTAAACCAACCAACCAATCTATCAATATCTATGGAGTGGGACTTTGGTGTTGAGATCACTAAAACTTGAGATAACAGGAGTATGACTTAGACAGTGTAGTGATTACCAAAAACTTGAATGGTTTTAATGCTTTGTATTAGTGTCTCACAGTTGCATTGCTTGGAACACCCATAGGCGTTCACAAAGGGATGCAATAGGTGGCACTTGGATCCCCTCACCCCCCCTCCTTGCAACCTGGAGTACAGATTTTATTCATGTACTGAGTGAATAACTGTCAATTAATTCTCTGCAATATGATGAAGAGTTGGTGTCACCTGTTCAACTTAGTTCATGTGGCATAACCTGTCTTGAAACTGATCAACCCATTTATATTAAATTTGACTCGTCCATTCAGTATGAAGGTTGGGTGTCAGTGCTTCAATAAACCATAAATACTATGATTGTAACAGCCTTTTAAATGCATTAAAATAATGGTAATGCTCCAGAAGACAGCACCGTTGGTGAAAATACAGTTTAAGAGCAAAAATACTTCAATTATAGTGACATAATTACTGTGACCACAGGGCTTGCTGTATGGGGAGCACACAAAGAAGCCATCTGATAGTTAGGAATGCCTAAATCTATAATTTTGCTTTTGGGTTCATATTTCTTTTCAGTAACAGTGCCCGAGGGCTGCCGATCTTTTCCTTGATATGCCACACCTACAAATTATGCCTTAAAACACACAGTTTTGAGAGTATTTTCAAATTATAAGGAGCAGTGAAATGAAAACTGAACACCCACCACAATGAGACCATGGAACGGTTCTGTTCAAAAGTAATCACCACACAAGGTAAGACATTTATTCCACTGGGAGAAGAGAGATTGACTCCTGTTTCATAGAACATGGTCGGCCACTGAAGGATCCACACACACACACACACACACACACACACACACACACACACACACACACACACACCTACTCTTGTACTTCCTCGTCCAACTGAAACTGATGTCCACACGTCTTTCTTCAGGTTGCCAAAGATATATCACATGGTGAAAGATCTGACCAGTACAGAGGATTTTGCAGTGTTTCCTAACCAAGTCGTGCATCGTCGTCCAACAGGATGATTGTCAGACGGCATTCTGGGTGTTTTAACTTCGTGACACATCAAAGTTTCTGCAAAATGTCTTCGTAGCACTGCAGATTGATTGTGATTTCATGCTAGAGGAACACAATGAGCAGAGGACAGGTCAGCCTAACACCAGAACTTGCGTGAACAGCTTTGTATTTCTGTGCCAGGTGAGGTGTGGGAGGTTTCCACTAACAACTTTGCCATTTGCGCTCGGGCTGTTGGAATGTTGTCGGTCAGAATCATCTGTTGCACAATAATGCTGGCCCCAACACTGCCAATCAAACGAAGGCTACACTTCAGCGGTTTGGTTAGGAAACATTTCAGCATCCTCTGTACAGTCTTGTGATTTTCACATCTTCAGAAACCTGAAGAGACATGCATTGGACAACGAAGTGCAAGAATTGGTGCAGTTGTGGATCCGTCAGTGGCCAACCACATGCTACAAAGCAGAAATTGTCTCGTCTCCCGTGGGATAAATGTCTCAATGCTTATGGTGATCTTTCGAATGGAACCATTCTGTGGTCTCATTGTGATCAGTTTTCATTTGACTGCCCCTCATATGTTCATCCAGAAAACGGTAAAAATTGATAAGGTGGTGAAGGAAAGTGTAAACTGTTGAATATGGCAAAATCGTATAAATCCAGTATGGCAGACCCCTTCCCCCCCCCCCCCCCCCTTTTTCCTTCCCCCATAATCCAGTAACAGTGCAGATTGTTCAGTGGAATGTTGTTGTTGTTGTTGTTGTTGTCTTCAGTCCTGAGACTGGTTTGATGCAGCTCTCCATGCTACTCTATCCTGTGCAAGCTTCTTCATCTCCCAGTACCTACTGCAGCCTAAATCCTTCTGAATCTGCTTAGTGTATTCATCTCTTGGTCTCCCTCTACGATTTTTACCCTCCACGCTGCCCTCCAATGCTAAATTTGTGATCCCTTGATGCCTCAGAACATGTCCTACCAACCGATTCCTTCTTCTAGTCAAGTTGTGCCACATACTCCTCTTCTCCCCAATTCTATTCAATACTTCATCATTAGTTATATGATCTACCCATCTAATCTTCAGCATTCTTCTGTAGCACCACATTTTGAAAGCTTCTATTCTCTTCTTGTCCAAACTAGTTATCGTCCCTGTTTCACATCCATACATGGCTACACTCCATACAAATACTTTCAGAAACGACTTCCTGACACTTAAATTAATACTCGATGTTAACAAATTTCTCTTCTTCAGAAATGCTTTCCTTGCCATTGCCAGTCTACATTTTATATCCTCTCTACTTCGACCATCATCAGTTATTTTACTCCCTAAATAGCAAAACTCCTTTACTACTTTAAGTGTCTCATTTCCTAATCTAATTCCCTCAGCATCACCTGACTTAATTCGACTACATTCCATTATCCTCATTTTGCTTTTGTTGATGTTCATCTTATATCCTCCTTTCAAGACACTATCCTTTCCGCTCAACTGCTCTCCCAAGTCTTTTGCTGTCTCTGACATAATTACAATGTCATCGGCAAACCTCAAAGTTTTTATTTCTTCTCCATGGATTTTAATACCTACTCCAAATTTTTCTTTTGTTTCCTTCACCGCTTGCTCAATATACAGATTGAATAACATCGGGGAAAGGCTACAACCCTGTCTCACTCCCTTCCCAACCACTCCTTCCCTTTCATGTCCCTTGACTCTTATAACTGCCATCTGGTTTCTGTACAAATCGTAAATAGCCTTTTGCTACCTGTATTTTACCCCTGCCACCTTCAGAATTTGAAAGAGAGTATTCCAGTCAACATTGTCAAAAGCTTTCTCTAAGTCTACAAATGCTAGAAACGTAGGTTTGCCTTTCCTTAATCTGTTTTCTAAGCTAAGTCGTAGGGTCAGTATTGCCTCACGTGTTCCAATATTTCTACAGAATCCAAACTGATCTTCCCCGAGGTCGGCTTCTACTAGTTTTTCCATTAGTCTGTAAAGAATTCACGTTAGTATTTTGCAGCTGTGGCTTATTAAACTGATTGTTCGGTAATTTTCACATCTGCCAACACCTGCTTTCTTTGTGATTGGAATTATTACATTCTTCTTGAAGTCTGAGGGAATTTTGCGTGTCTCATACATCTTGCTCACCAGATGGTGGAGTTTTGTCAGGACTGGCTCTCCCAAGGCTATCAGTAGTTCTAATGGAATGTTGTCTACTCCCGGGGCCTTGTTTCAACTTAGGTCTTTCAGTGCTCTATCAAACTCTTCACGCAGTATCGTATCTCACATTTCATCTTCATCTACATCCTCTTCCATTTCCATAATATTGTCCTCAAGTACATCACCCTTGTATAGACCCTCTATATACTCCTTCCACCTTTCTACTTTCCCTTCTTTGCTTAGAACTGGGTTTCCATCTGAGCTCTTGATATTCATACAAGTGGTTCTCTTTTCTCCAAAGGTCTCTTTAAATTTCCTGTAGGCTGTATCTATCTTACCCGTAGTGAGATAAACCTCTACATCCTCTACATTTGTCCTCTAGCCATCCCTGCTTAGCCGTTTTGCACTTCCTGTCGATCATGTTAAGAGGAGGAAATCTCCCACAGGGCTGACAACACTCACACCTTGCACTACAATCTGACCACTTACTGTGATTGAAATGATGCGAAGAAGTACCAAGCTTTTGTGAAAGCATGTTACAGTGATGTTCATGGTCATGTATGATACTTATTTCTAGCTATGCATATGAAATTAATGTCACAGCCCAAGGTCAAGCAGTTCACTGCTTTATGGCTAGTGCAGTGGCTCTTAGTGTCAGCACATGTAGATTGGCAGACATCTCGAAATCTTTCAAATTCTATTGACAAATTCTGAGAAATACTGAGGGGAGGGCATTGCTTCAAGAAAGCTGTATGGTATGGTCACATAACTCAAATTCCATGGCACTTAGCATACAGAGTGAGAAACTGCAAGGTTACTTGATGCAAACATTTATGTATGATGTGAATCAAGTGCTTGGATGGCCACTACATACTGGGTTGGTGCATAAGTTTGAAAGGTTTTCCATCAGTTCAATAAACACAACAGGTACACCAAGGGACTTTAGTCATCAATAATGTATTCTCCTTCACTATTTACAACAGTTCGCAAACACTGGGGTAATCTTTTTATTCTGCAACTGTAAGAGATCATGTGGCTGGAACTTGAACTTGTAGAGTCATGTCCAGAGCGCATTTTCACCTGGAGAGGTTGTTAGAGTGTGGAAAAGGTGAAAAATCTGAGGATTCAAGATCAGGTGTATAAGATGGGTGTGGAATGACTTCCCAATCCAACTCCTATATAGTTTTCTTCATCAGTCTAGCTGAATACAGGTGTGTGTTGTCATGGAGTAGCATTGCTTCACTCAGTCTTCCTGGTCGTTGTTCTTGGATTGTGTAGGCAAGAGGAATCAGTCGTTGACAGTAATTGTCAGCAGTGATGGTTACATCTTGGGGAAGCAATTTGTATTACACCACACCATCGCTGTTCCGGCAGATGCATAATATTACCTTTTGTGGGTGTGCTCAGGGCTTTGTACGAGTTGCTGCTGCTTTGTTTGGGCTCAACCATTCCTTTCTTTCTGTATGTTAGCATAAAGATACCATTTCTCATTACCAGTAACAATACACAACAGGAATGGTCAATGTTGTTCCTGAGCCAACTGTTGATGAGCAAGCAGAGGTGCACACATGGCTGCCCCCAATATTTGTGATTTGGCTTAGAGAATGGGGTACCAATGTAACCAATTTTTGAACCTTCAACAATGCAAGCATATGTCACGTAATGGAAGAATGATCACAGCTCATCAAATTTACCAGTTTTTTAGTACACTGACCTATATTGTTGTGGATTAATGCATTTAAACAATGTTCATCAAACCCCAAAGATCTTCCTGAATGTGGAGAATCCCTAATGTCAAAATGATTCTCTGTATAATGAGAGAACCATTTTCCTGCCGTGCTCTGTCCAATGGCATTGACCCCATACATTGTGCAAATGCTTCTGACTGCCTCCGTGCTGTTACCCCCCTATTAAACTCAAACAGAAGAATGCTGGAAATGTTCTGATTTCTCCACTTGACACTCCAGTCAAATCGCAATATGTAACCACAAACAGTAAAAAAATGACATTTGATAAACACATAGCAACCTGAATACCAACATGCAAAACAAAAATGCTGTGAACTTGCACATCAATGTAATAAGTATATATAACGTAATCGGATAAATAAAAAAATCTCACCAAGTGGCAGCAGGAGAACACACACATTTAAAAAATGTCTTATGTGTGCAAGCTTGCGTTACCAGTGCCGCCGCCTCCTTTCAGAAGGGTTGAATGGGAAGGAAGAGGGATGAAGAAAAAGGACTGGAGAGGTTTAGGTAAAGGAGTATAGTTTGGAAAATTCACTCAGAACCCTAGGTAATGATACTTATCGAATGGGAATACTGGTAGTTGGGGACTGCACTGCCGAGATTTGAAAACTCCGAGAGCATAAAGGTGGAAGACAGTGTAATAGGCAAGTCAGACATCAGTGCAAAAACATTATGCATGAGTTAATAAGAGTAGAAAGCTAAGTGCATTGTATGTAACAGAGGTGGAAGGGGGTGGTAAAAAGTAGACAGGTCAGTCAGAAATTGAAAGATGTAGAAAGCTAAAATGGGGTGAAGAAAGGAGTAAATCTAAGATGGAATAAATTAATCTAAATTAAGGCTAGGTGGGTGGCGAGAACCAAGGACATGTTGTAGCACTAGGTCCCACCCGAGGAGTTCTGTGAGACTGGAAGAATCCAGATGGACCGTGTGGTGAAACAAGCACCAAGGTCATGACTGTCATGTTGTAGAGGACACTCTGCAACAGGATACTGTGTATTGCCAGTATACACCCTGTGCCTACGCCCTTTCATCCTCATAACTTTGTGGTAGTCATGCTGTTGTAAAAGGCCTAACATTGTTTATGTACACAACATGCTGTTTCACAGGTGGCTCTCCCTTTGATAATACATATTTTGCCAGTTATAGGGCTGGTGTAGGTGGTGGTAGGAGGGCACATAGGGCCAGCCTTGCAGTGGGAACTGTCACAGTGGTAGGAGCCATAGGGTAGGGAGTTGGGTGCAGGAGGAGCAAAGGGTGTGACAAGGATATTGCAGGGATTGGGAGGGCGATAAAAAGCTATTCTAGGTATCATCATCAAAATCTCAGACAGAATGGACCTCATTTCAGGGCATGATTTTAAGAAGTAGCTGATTGATAACATTAAAGACAAGGATAATCTGATTGACAGGTGGTGTTCTCCGAATCTGCTGCTGCCTTCCCCCTCCTCCCCCCCTCTCCTGGGATGACAGAATTTGGAAATAAATTACTGCATTGATGGCAGTATCAGGCTTTTAGTTTATCAGTTGTTAATGGTGAATTAGATGGAAGCTAATGTATTTGTCTTGGGGCTGCCATGACCTGAATGTGCTCAGATTCACTTAAGTGAGGTGTTCACCTGTGTGGTGAGAGAGGAAGCTCTGTTAGTTACATGCTCCACAGATCATTTGAACCATGTGGAATGAGTTACAGAAGTGTATATGTGATTAGTGTTAACATTAATCATTTTTTTAGTCCTGCTCATGCAACAACACTTAGAAACAAATGATTATTTACAGTATACTAATTTTTAAAGAGAAATTCCTCCATGGAATAGGAGGAGTTGCCCAGGAGAAAAGATTTTGGGTTATATTTGAATCTTCCATTGCTGCATGTCGAGCATTTTTTGGTTCTGGGCAAATGATCAAAACTTTCTTTCTGCATATTTAACTCCTTTCTGAGCCCTCTTAGTGTTGTATGGATGGACATCATTATTCTAAAATTGTGATGAATCATTTACAATGAACACACATTATTCATACTGCTCACTTTTGTGCAATCAATACTTAATTTCTGAGTGATGAGTTACGCTAGAAAATTATTCTGTAAGATATTACTGAGTGAAAATATGCTTGGAGGATAATATGTTAGTTTCAGAGGCTAGCTATTATATGAAGAACAAAAATAGCTTAACTTAAGTGTTTGAGAAGATGGATATCGTGCTTGTGCCAGTTGGTTTTCATTGATAAGTAGACCCAATCATATGGAGCATTCTACCCAGTTTACTGACACCTGTTCATGGGTTACATCAGTTGTTGGTATGATTCTGTTTGTTGTGCGGAACTGAATGTAGTGGTTTTTTCTCAAAATTTACAGAGAGCCGATTTTCAGAGAACCACTTAATAATTCTTTGGAAAACATGATTAACAGTCTTTTCTGTGGCTTTCTCTTCTGTGGATTTACCAATGGCGCAAAACAGTTATTGGAAACTATGTTGATGAGCGTCTATAACTCACCTAGCAATTCTTGAGACACATTGTATACAGTAGAGTCCCATTAATCCGAACTAATTGGGGCCGGACCTTGTTCGAATTACCGATTTGTTCGGATTAGCCGGAATTACAGTGACGAGTTTCTAGAATGAAGTATACCAAGCAGATAAGTAGGTACAGCATGGTAACAAATGGGAACAACTGTGGAAACAGTGATTCACTCTGACTCCCTGCCCTTGTTGTTGTGCATTGTTGAGACCTTTGTAGTGTCTGAGGTCAGTTCATTGCCAGTTGGCTCACAAAGCGCTTGGTTATGTTAGTTATTGATCGCTGGCATGCGTAACAGTTGTGTTCATTCAGGTGTAGTGGTGTACGTATTTTTGTCATGAGTAAATGGAAACATGCAACATCTACTCTCAAAGAAAAACTGAATGCTTTGAAGCGGATAGACAATGGTGAAAATGTCTCTAAACTGGCAACGGAACTAGATGTTGGTAAAGCAACCATTTGTGATTGGAAGAAGAACCAAGTGAAGCCTGAACAGTCCTATGCAACGTCTTCGGGAAATACACTTGAAACACGGCAGAATTTAAAACAGTTCCAGTATGATAAAGTGGATGAACCTCTTTTCCTTTGGTTTATGCAGGAAAGAGAAAGGGGAGCTCCTTTGAGTGGAGCACTGGTGTAGGAGAAGGCTGTTTACCTGAACAAGTTAATGAATGGTGATGAGTCTTTTAGTGCAAGTACGGGTTGTTTGGACAGATTCAAAAAACGTCATAGATTCCGTCAGCTAAGCTTTCTTCTGACCGTGATGCAGCGAAGGAATACTTCGGTGAGTTTGAAAAAATAAGAGGGGGAAAGTATTCTCCCCAACAAATTTATAACACTGACGAGACTGGCCTTCATTTTAGGGCACTGCCAACAGAAAGCTTGGCATCAAAAGCAAAAGACCATGCTCCTGGTTTTAAAATGTGCAACGATCGTGAGACTTTATTAGCGTGCAGCAGCGCTGCTGGTAATCAAAAGCTGCTTTTAATGCTGATCGGCAGACGGCTAGGCCCAGAGCTTTTAAAAACTGCAACAAGAAGTCCCTGCACATATATTATCACAACCAGAAAAAAGCATGGATGGATGGTAAACTGTTCAAAGAATGGTTTCAGGGCCAGTTTGTTCTCTCTGTTTGACGGTTTTCTAAGGAAAATCATTTGCGTCCCCATGCGATCCTTTTGATTGATAACACGCCATCTCACCCAAGCACTGAGGAATTATGTGATGAAGAAATTTTGGCGAAGTTTTTGCCGCCAAATGCTACACCACTTCTACAGCTGGTGGACCAGGGCGTACTGCAAACATTAGAACTGATTTACGGAAAACAATTTTTAAGAATGCTGATCAAAGATGATAACATTCCTTTAGTGGACAAAATAAAAAGGACCAATGTGAATGATGTTGTTTATTGGGACGCTGAGGCATGACAGAATATTTCAGAAAATACTCTGAGAAAATCGTGGAGAAAACGGTGGACATCTCTTGAATATCAGGACAACCTAGTTGCAAATGAAGAGGAAAATCTACTATAAATGATACAATCCCTGGATGTGAAGAAGCTAGTGAAGGAAATGTAGATGAGTGGATGGCAGCAGATGGGGCATGTGTGGAGAACCGTACTGATGCTGATTTAGTTGCTGCTGTGACTCGAGACCAGGAAGAAGGGACTGCTGTGATGGAAGTGACAATGAGCCTGAAAGCGACAAAGGAGAGCTGGTGCCACGCAGTGACACGCAGAAGCCCTTGACCTCACGCTACATCATTTGGAGCAACAGCCCACTGCTACACCTGCTGATTTGATGTTTGAGACTATGGTGCAATTATGCATCATATAACAGACTGTCTTCATTACACCAAAAAACAATGACTGAGTTTTTGTCATCTAAAAAGTAGGGATAAAATTTCCACTGTATTTTTGGAGGTTTGACAGCTTTTCTTTCATTGTTATGCATTGTTTAAACCTAATGTTTTCTTGCTGCCAATTTTTCTAATACATGTTTACTGTACTGTGTAAATTAAAATAGTGTGTACGTACAGCAGTTCACCACACAGTTTCCCATAGACTAACATTTTTTATGTTCAGATGAACTGAACATTCAGATTAGCGGGACTCTGCTGTACTATCTTCACAGACACTTATATTGGGCCCTTGTGGACCACCAAGTTTAGATGAATAGGTTGCTCGATCTAAGTGATGTAGAACAATAGGAATTTGCAGCTAAGTTCATAACCTCCTGTTATGTGAATCATATCAGTGGCAAATTCAAAAGAGCCTACATAAATGTCTGATATTAATGCTACTGTGACACACTGTTTGATACCCCTATAAATTTTTTCCAGTTCTGTTTGTATGGTAACCAATTAGCTTGCTGTTGTTCATCCTAATTGTATATGTTAACCTTATTCAAAATTATCACTTTCCGAATGGCTCTCACTATATCCATTCAATCAAAGGTAGAATGTAACATCCAGTGCATTGCACCACGTGCGAGATTTTCTCCTGCTTGGTCAGTGATGAGACATAGTGTTCAGATATTTTGGCATTGCGAACTTTCTAAAGACTTGAAGCTAAGTATTGCACTGTCATTTTTTATTTTCCCTGGGAATCGTATGCTGGCATACTGTATGTTGCAGTGCTAGTGGAGTTGAGAAACTTTTACATGTGGCCAAATAATGACTTCTGTGGGATCATACCAAATTCTTCTGTTGTTAAGAAGGAATGAGCCCAGTTACATCAATCACAAATTTTATCTTTGCATTTCAGGTTAAATCTCTCTCATATCTGTTGCAACACAAATCTTTGAAATGGTTAGTGGAGCCATTTAAAAGCACAGAAAAGTGTCTCTCTCATGGATGACTCAAATGACCCACCAGATTTTGCAGTTTGTGTGCTACATATTTTATTTTGCCATATTGTATTGGGTAACATGATATCAGTTAGCTGGGATCTAGTCTACCTTGTGCACATTAGGTACTTTATATATCTTCTTGTATTATGAAAGAACCAACAAGGAATTCAGTCTTATTCTTTGTGTGATTATTTGTTAAGGAATGACCTTTTTAGTACTTATCTCACCATCTCCCAGTCATAATTTTCACTTCTCTCATCTGTAACAGTTTTTTTGTAGGACCAGCAGAAAACAGGTACCAGTAAGGGAGTTGCAGCAGGTGTCAAATAAAACATTCTATTTTCTGTCCAAAATATGTTGCGAGGAGTAAAACCACCTTTTTGGGCTGGGCTTCAAAAAGAAGTTAATTCCAATTTTTATCATAAAATGAGCTAGGTGTTAAAGGCCAAGAGCATTGTTGCTTTGAGCTTGTTAGTGTGTTCTTTTGATTGGGTTGTAAAATTGTCCATGTTGACCTAATCCATAGCAAAAAGTTTCTTCACTATGAAACTGCAGCTACATAAACAGCAAAAAAAAAAATGTTCTGGTTACTATGTAGTTGCAGAAACAAAATTAGTCTGTGTGCAAAACTTAAGAACAAAACTTTAACATTAATATGACATGTCACTATCAAGTAACATAGCTTAATGAAACTTGGCTCTCACATAGAAAGAACAGCTACAGTATAGTGCAGAAGGTAACTGAAAGAAATAGACATTACTCTTTTATTCGAAGACAGTAATTACACTGAAGTCACCACGATTCGTGCTTGTCGCCTGTATGTTACAAAAGGTGGGTCTTGGTTTTTAACTGATTGCAGTGCATGCTCTGAAATGTGCTCCCATTCTTCCCATAAGGTGAGTAAGAGTGCTTGTGGTAGGATGTTCCATTACTCCACCACCACCACGGTTGATGTCTGCAGGTTGGTCTTTGGTGCACATATGGATGTGCTGCAGTTTGTCTCCACAATACATTTATGGGATTTAAGTTAGGAGAATGGACAGGCTAGTCCATTCATCAAATACCCTCTTGTTCCAAGAGCTGCTCCATCGGTGCTGTTTGAGTCACATAATCCATAAAAATGCACCCCTGAAAAGACACACACGGGGAAGGAGTACAGTTTCGCAATACCATTGGCTGGTGAGTGTACCACGCTCAAAGATGGGATTTGTTTGCCCACATCGTTACACCTGTACGATGTTTAACATTGTTTCTCTGTGCATTAAGTGTTGCCACCTCTCACCATATGAGGGTACATAATAGCACCCAGGCACATTGTCAAACATGGTCATTTTTGTAGTGCAGGTGCTATGGTGTGGGCAGGCATAATGCTGCATGCGCATACAGACTTCTAGATCTTTGAAAGTGGTAAATTCACTGGCCATTGGTATTGTGGCACTGTACTTCTTCCCTGTGGGCATCTGTTTAAGCATGCATTTGGCCCTGACTTCAGTTTTGTGGGTGACAATGTGCAAGCACGTTGAACAGCGCAGGTGAAGGAGCTCTTGGAATGAGAGGATATTCAGTGAGTGGACTTAGCCTGTTCATTGCAACTTCAGTGCCACCAAGCATGTGTGAGATGCATTGGGGAGACGTATTGCAGCATGTCCACATGCACAGACAGCCATGGAACGGTTGCCAATTGCTCTAGAGGAGGGATGGACTGCCTGGCCACAGGAATCCCCTACCAACCTTGTGCCCAACATGGGAACACATCGCAGAGCATGCATTACTATCCATGGTATCACATATCCTGTTAAGAACCATGTTCTGCTGTTTGTAAAGTCTAGGGGACCATCATGAATTGCATCGAGTACACTGGAATTAGTGTCTTAAAATAAGTGTCATTCTGTTCACCACATTGCATATTTCTTTCACTTACCTACTGTACTATACTGTATTAGTTCAGTCTAGGTGTGGTTAAAGTTTCATTGAGCTGTGTTACATGGCAATGTTATGCGAAAGTTACTTTCGTCCGTAAGTTTTGTCCAGGAGCATAATGCAATTTTAGCTTTGGAATAAGATTCCTTTTCCCCAGCAAGAAATAGCAACTGAGACTCCTCATGGATACCAGCTGATGACTGGACTTGGAGGAAATAAATACTGAAAATTCTGTCTTGTTGTGTCACTTGACCGGGTACTTTGGGTGGCTATTTTTGCAACTCCAAAGTAACGTTGTCTCTTACTAAGGTTTTTCCTGTTGTATGCCGCTTGAAAGAACCTTATTTTGGAAAGTATTTTGTGCTTATGTCAGCTGTCACTTGGTAAGCAGGCGATTTTTTTTGTCTTTGACTGTTTATTAAACATGTTAGTTTTAGATGTTTGTTTATTTATAGTTGCAAGATAGTGTTAGTTACCATATTACAGTGTTACAGTGCAAACTATGAATAGGTGTTAGTATTTGTAACTAATTCTGTGTCTAATTTATTTTTATTTTCTGTTTACTAGGTAGGCCACTTAGGGCGGCATTAAATCCTACCAAGAGCTCACATACTGATAACAGTCCAGCGTTGATGCGCCATAGTCCAGAGGTTAACACAGGTGGAGCAACGAGATTACACAAGCCAAAAGGTTTGTCAGATGGCATTATTACAACTGTGTCTGGAGTCTCTTTATTCTTGTTTGTGGCATTAGTTCCCCCCCCCCACCCCCCACCCCCCCCCACCCCCCGTTGTCATTTCTGAAACATTTGTAATTATATTAGTGATTTGTGAGACAGTTGATCCTGGAGGCACAAAATATAAGTAAACTTTTGTTTCTACCTTGAAACTAGGTTCATGTTATTGTACGAGGCATGTTTTTCAAGTAAGGTCTATTTTGCTGTAGACACTAGTAGTTTGCTCGCATACCGCAAGAGCGCGTGCACCGTGTACCAGCATGCCTCAGGAAAAACTGTGCTCAATTTCAGCACTGTAGCTAACCTGTACGGTTCTGTTCTCTGCTTTCAAAACTTTTAAGACTATCAACGCCCGCCGCATGTGAGGTTCGCTCAATGATGTGGTTTTTGTCAGCAAGGAACCTGTCTGCTGCAGAAATTCATCAACAGATTTGCGAAGTGTACGGTGATACTGTTATGAGTGAAAGCAAAGTGCGTAAGTGGGTACAAGAATTTAAAGGTGGCCGTGACATTGTCCATGATGAGGACTGCTCCGGTCGCCCTTGTTTGATTACAGACGATTCGGTGGCTTCAGTTGAAGCAAGGATTCGTGAGAACAGGCGCTTTGCAATAAAAGGTCTCGCAAACAGATTTCCTGACATGTCGAAATCAGTGCTTTACAGCATTGTTTCTGAACACCTAAAGTTTAGGAAACTATGCTCCCATTGGGTCCTGAAACTCCTAACAGAGGACCACAAATATCAAAGATTTCAGTGTGCGATCAAGTTCTTGACTTGTTACCATGAAGAAGGTGACAGCTTCTTGAGTCGGATTATAACTGGAGATGAAACATGGGTTTTGCATATCACGTCCAAATCGAAGCAACAGCGCATGGAATGGAGACACATACACTTGCCTGTAAAGGTGAAGACCAAACACTCTGTCCCAGCGCAAAATCATGACGTCGGTGTTCGGGGATAGGCATGGTGTTTTGTTGGTTGACTTCTTGCAACGAGGAACCACTATCACTGCGGAAGCATACTGCGGAATTCTCAGAAAGCTACGTAGATTGATTGGCAACAAAAGATGCAGCATACTGACAAAGGTAATTTTCCTTCTCCATAACAATGCAAGACCTCACACTGCAGGTCATACCCGCGATTTATTGGACAGTTTTGGCTGGGAATTTTTAGACCACCCACCCTACAGTCCTGGAAGTTCACCATTTTTTTTGTATTAAAGGACTTTTTTGTTAATGGCATCATTAGTATGCTGTCTGATTGTGCAGTTGACTATCTGATAATCTGCACCAGAAAATATTATCTTCCTTTAGTTTTATGCATTTTTCAACTTTTTTTCTAAAACCAAAGATAAAATGTACACAAAGATAACATATATGCAGCAAAGTTTCCAACTATTCTGTTTCAGGGGCACGACCAGTCAGATCGACAATAAATCCATCCAAAAATTGTCACTCTGAGCACATTCCAGGCCTCACCTCTCAGAGCCAGGACATCGACATGGGAAGAGCATCTGCAAGTAGACTGTTGAAAAACCAAGGTATTGTGAAATGAATGCCATTTTCCATAATTTGTTGGTAATAAGCGGAATTGTTTCCAAGTTTTATTTTTACTGATAATAATTCTTTTCATTTTGTGTTAGCTAAATTTCTGGCTATTAAATGTAAATTATCATTTCCAGTGTGCAATCAGAGTGCAGGTATTAAAAATCTTGACGTTACCAGCCTAGTTACAGCTATAGTCATTACCTTGTGTGTGTTATTAATTCTGAAAGTTCGAGACTAAATTGCAATGGAGGGCAATTAGCAAATTGGAGGCACTTTAAACTTCGGCAGAGGTGATCAGCTGGTGACTGCATTCTTCAGTTCACAAACTGTGGAAACAGTTTCTGACTACAGATTTGACATGCATTAAGTTCACCAGGGGATGGCCAAGGGTTACTACACAAACTGGTGACTGGTATTAGGTGCCGTGCACTTAGAGGGATGGGATTCGAACATCACTCCAACTACATCTGCCCTCGAACTACATCTGCCCTTGCTATATCCAATGAGCAACTTACACTGTCAAGTATTATGTGCAGATGGCATCATAAACATGATATCTTTGCAGAGCGATCATCCTTGCATTTACTGCGCCATAAAGGGTAACTCTTACTGACAGGTTGCCAACGTGTATACTGGAATGCATTCCAATGGAGGACCATTCTCTTTAGAGACATGTACTGGTTTAGCTTGCAAAGTGACGACAGATATGGTTTGATTTGGTGAAAAAGCCAGAAGCCATTATACATCATGCAATTCATGAAAGTGATGCTGTTGGGTCAGGTAGTGTCTGTAATGGGATGTAAACATATTTATTTGAATACAATGACCTCTTAAAGTGTGACAGTAAGATTTCACTATTCTGTTGAGATGAGATTATTTATTTGTATTGATGATCTTATGGTTCTACAAGGTAACACCTGAATGATCTCACAGACTTCATTCATGGAGAATTATCTTCTACAGAAAAACGTTCAGTGAATAAAGTGGTAAACTTGATCTCCAGCTCCAGTCTTGTAGAGCATATTTTTGGGTGCTCTTGGTAGGCATTTTGGTGCTTGCAGTCCTCCTCCTCAGAACCTTATCACATTGAGAACAACTTTGCAAGTAGAATGGCATTCACACCTAGTGTAGCTGACGCACACTTATTTAAATCATCACAAATTACTACCGCGTTTGGTCGCACAGTGGTTAGCACACTGGACTCGCATTCAGGTGGACAACTGCTCAAACCTTCATCCGGTCATCCTGACTTAGGTTTTCCGCAATTTCCCTAAATCACTTCAGGCAAATGCTGGGATGGTTCCCGTGAAAGGGCACGGCTAATGTCCTTCCCTGATCTGATGGGGCTGATGACCTCTTGGTTCGGTCCCCTCCCCTCAAATATACCAATCAACCAATAGTTGTGTTGCTTATGAAGACAGTCACACTCCATGTTAATGATATTTGTGTTAGCTGCACAGGTGCATACATTATTTACTTTCCTAATGCTATCTAAGTTCAAACATAACTTCTTTATTTGCAACTGTGTTTTCGTAATTGTTAGGCTGTACCAAGTGAGTGGTTCAGTTACATGAATTAAATTTATTTTTATTTATTTATTTTTTTAGTTCTTTTATTTATGGAAACCAATATCGAGTGGGACTAGAAAATGGATTTGTCACAACTCTTGGTTCAATAGTATGTATTTTCATTATTGCTTATCATCTAGTGTACCGAATGTGTCTGATATTATTTTTTTTTCTTGTAGTAACTGTGGTGAAGGCACCACCATCAGAAACAAATGAATTTACAATGAGCTCGGAGGACTTCCCTGCACTGCCTGGTACTCAGAGGACAGAAGGACCATCTCCCGGTGGAAGTTTATCAGTGGAAAAGAATCTCTCTGTATCGAATTCAGATATTGGACAAGAAACAACTGTTGGAAATAGGGCACCTGGTGCTGAGAAGTCGCAGACCAAAAGAGGAATACAAACATCCCCTGATGGTAAGCCGAATTTGCCATCAGTTGTATTTTCTTGAGCAAATTAATACTTAAGTGCTGGCTTTGATCTGATTTATGCACTCTAGTCGGATGGTTCTACTGTTAGAGCCTTGTTTTTGATAACACAAAGGTCCAGGATCCCAAAGTGCAGGTCCAGTACACGGTCAAAATCTATAAACAAGGCTAAAGTACTACTCTTCTTGTGTAGGGTACACAGTATTCAGATGCCTTTCCTGAGATGAATTGTATTCCCAAAATTCACCATATTGTTGAGGAAAGTCTATTTAAGATAGGGGCATGTAAAGGCAAAGTGGCAAGAGTACAAGGCGTTAAATAACATTTTGTTTGTAAGTAATACATCTCTGAAAAACAAGGTAGTGAAAGTCCAATTTCTGTAGCTTAGACTTGAGACAATATTTGTTATATCTGCACACTGCTTAATTTGGGGAATAAATGTGGCAGTCTTGCTGCAGCCCATGGCTGATGCAGGCATTGTCAAAAGAGCACATGTTCATTTAACACCACGTAAATCAGTCATAGTCTGGAGCAGGACTGTCATTCTTTTACGAATGAAACTGTGTGTGAATTACAGATATGATCTTAAATCGAAACTGCAGAAGTTAGACTTCCACCATTTTATGTCAGGTATGGAAATTGTGTAACATAAATAGGTAAGAAGTTCCCCTGATTATAGAGAATCACAAAGAGTTGGTGGAACACGACCTATTAAGATTGATCTGTAGTTATTTTACAACATTTAAACAAAAAATTTTGTAAATTGGTGAATGAACCTCCTCAGTTTTAGTGGTGGTGATGCAGGAAGGGGTACATGAAATGAGAATGTGAATGTAAATACTAGATCTTCTACTTTGATGTAAGTAGTGTAAAATCAGAATGTCTTTCATAGCAAAGTATAATAATGCATGGAAAGTTCAGGTTGAAAATTATTCGTAATTTAGGAATAAAGGAGATGACTCATCAAAAGCCACAAGCACTGTGTCGTCGATAGACACCCAAGTATGATGATTCCATCAGGATTTGCGTTTGGTCTTTGACACATCATATATTGTATATCTGAGGTAGATGGGAGATAGTGTCATAGTGTGAAATCAAATCTGTGTTGGCCTCCAGTTTGAACTCAAAACCCTGTTGCCCTTGTTGTGGACTGAAAATACAGCAAAGATGGCCTATTGAATTTCATATTCTGAAGTAGATGCTGCAACCAGCTCTCTCTACAGCAGTATCATTAATGATCACTACATCTGTGTATACATTTGTTTGCAGTTTTTTTTATTATTTTAGTGTGCACAATTGGTATATCAACAATGTAAGGAAAAGGATTGATTGCTACTCACCATAAAGGTGGCATGTTGAGCTGCAGACAGGCACAGTGTAAAGACTGAAAGACTGTTGCACATTTTCAGTTTTCAGCCAAAGCCTTCTTCGGAAAAGCACCCCCTCCCTCCCCCCCAAACACACACACACACACACACACACACACACACACACACACACACACGTGCGACTGGCAGCTCGGACTGGAATGTGGTCAGAGTTGCTGAAGATGGCTGTTGTGTGTGTGTGTGTGTGTGTGTGTGTGTGTGTGTGTGTGTGTGTGTGTGTGTGTGTGTTTCTTTTGAAAAACTATTATCTATGACACAAAAAATACATTGTGCCCTAAATTTTCCATGACAGGAAATACTGCAAAAATCTTGTAAAATGTATTAAAGCAGCATAAGCCCAGAAAAATTGGATATAGATACTGAAGGATTTTGATATGTCAGTATTTGTTACAGCTGTGCTGCGACTCCAGACTTTAATTACTGGAATTATTTACTAAGTTTTCTGTTTTGATAAGTTTTTATCAGTAAAGAAGGAAAAGGTTATTGAGTACAAATTTTATGATTATTACAGGCACATATAAGTATTTGTTACTTGTTTGTAATTCATTGTTTTGTGTAATAATTGATGATGAATTAAGAGGACATTTCAAGTTTGTTCTGGACATTTTAAATTATCATTGATGTAATTAATTGTTCAGAAATGAAGTTTGTAATCTACTGTTGTCATGTTTTACTAAATGGTATACTTATAATTTCGCATTGTAATTTATTTTAGGTAAAGTGACGAGGATTCCGGGAAGTATGGTCAAGGACCAATTTGGTATGGTTGGTCTTCTAACATTTATTAGGGCCGCAGAAACAGATCCTAATTTGGTTTCCTTAGCCCTGGGTCAAGATTTGACAGCACTTGGTTTGAATTTGAATTCACCTGACAATCTGTACCCTAACTTTGGAGGGCCGTGGGCAGAAACACCGTGCCGACCTCAGGATATTGATTTCCATGTGCCTCCTGAATATCTTATTAACCCTAATATAAGGTGAGGCACTACAATTTTACTTTTATCTTACAGATTTCATATCTTTAATACACTTTGAAAATTCTCAGTCAGTACATATGATTGTTTTCAGTTGAAAGAAAAATAAATTCTGTTTCTAGTTTGCACTGCTGCGTTTTGTGGTATTTCCATTTCAGTTACTTTAGGTACTGCTGTGTGAGATCTTTTGTTTGTAAATTTCTTCTTCTTGTCTTAGAAGACATGGGGAGATTAAAAGCAACCCGTATTAATAGACCTTAACCAACCTTAATGAAAGCAGTTCATTTAATTGCAAAGACACTATGATATTCTGTTGCATTTTTTTGACATTTAACTGATACCTCTCTAATGAAGGATGGGAGAAATGAATGCTTGTCTTAATGGTGTTGATTTAGGGTCAAATCAAGACACCCATTCGAGTCAGTTTTGTTGATCCGTTACTGTACATAATATGTTAATTGCTTGTATTTCATGTAGACGTATTTCATTCCTTCACTACAGTTCAATTAGTCTCCACCCCTCACATTTTCCTTGGCAGATCTGGACTGACTGGCTGCTTGCTTTCTTCGAAGAACTCCCACCTTGTGAAGAGAAGAGCTGGGGGGTGGGGGAACAAAAACTTGAAATATATGCAGTGACATTACCTTGTGCAGGTTATATATAGTTGTGTACTTGCTCCTTTTTTAGCTTAAGCAAGAGTCGTTCAGGGATACTGGATATAGTTTTTCCGTGTAGTATTATGTTTATTAATTTCATTGTTGTTCTGAAGCTGCAGTGGAGTGTTACCCATTTCATCAGTGTTTAAGAACTATATGAGTCTGTTCCTCCTATCCCTTATTGTTCAGATAGTAAAAAGAAGTGTACATTTAAACCACACAGAAATTTCTAATTATCTAATTACTTTCTTTCATAGATTGATTACTGCAATGTTAAATTATTAAGGTTACAGAATTAAAATGTAGTGACTCCTCTCCCTCCCCAAGATTGGCAATTATAGTTAAAGCAGATTTAGCTGTTAACACTTCTATTTTGCAAGACATTCTAGTTTTTCACACTTACATTCCTGTCATAATATACTCTCCCTCCCCACCCCCCCCCTCCTCCCTGCCTCTGAAGATGGGGAGGGGGAGGTGGTGGGGGTAGGAGGTGAAAACTCAGAGAATTATACTTTGATGTTGATTGACGGTACTCATTGACTTTCTTGCAGTAGAAAAATGAATAAACTGTGGAATTTTGAATTTTAAGCTCTTTACAAAGGTTAAGTTTATCACAAGAGAGTTACAGTATTCTCTTCTACACATCTTTGTTTCCATAACATTTGTATCATCAGTGAAAATAACCAGGCAAACACTGTTTTAGGTGATACAAAGCTCATTCATATATACCAGGAAGAATAGAGACCTCATTATTAAACATTGTAAAACATTCCTTGCAATTTACTCTCAAAGATGAGAGGGGTAACATTCCATTGCATGGGTGAATTACTTAGTATAACTTTCTGCATACTTTTTTATTGAATAAAACAAAAGCAGTAAAGTATTGCAATATTATGCAATATAACTTGACTAACAGATCGTCATTCGCCCCATTAAATGCTTTGGTTGGTTCATAAAAATTCCAAGTGGCCGTGTAGTATCATTTAAGGATGTTATTATACAGTCATTCAATGTAACACTGGTTATTAAAGTGATACTTCAGCCAATTGAAGCATCACAGTAAACAAAGGTACTTAATAATCTTTAACAATGTTATTTTCTGAAAATTGTTTGAAAATTATGTAGTGACTAGAAGTTAACTATCGGCAACTGTATAAAAACATCTGCTATAGTGGAACCAAACAGTAATATACTTGTAAGTCTGAGAAATTAGCCAGTATCAGTGATGATTCACTGTGCCAGAGAACATTACATATTGTATGGCAACAACTTAGAGTATAATGTGGGAGGTTAGAAGTTTTACAAACACTATGCAAACTTTAATTTGTGGGGACCTGACAAGTGTAATTCTTTCATTAAATTTTTCCAAGTAATCATTCTTGCACAACACTTGCCCTACAGGATACCCCTATGCTCCACAATTAGTGCTCCCCCTCTCCCCCTCTCCCCCTCTCCCCCTCTCCCCCTCTCCCCCTCTCCCCCTCTCCCCCTCTCCCCCTCTCCCCCTCTCCCCCTCTCCCCCTCTCCCCCTCTCCCCCTCTCCCCCTCTCCCCCTCTCCCCCTCTCCCCCTCTCCCCCTCTCCCCCTCTCCCCCTCTCCCCCTCTCCCCCTCTCCCCCTCTCCCCCTCTCCCCCTCTCCCCCTCTCCCCCTCTGCCCCTCTGCCCCTCTGCCCCTCTGCCCCTCTGCCCCTCTGCCCCTCTGCCCCTCTGCCCCTCTGCCCCTCTGCCCCTCTGCCCCCCTCCCACACGCGCGCAATGAGCAGTGTACATATGGATCATGTTATAACAATTTAAAACACTAGTGACCTGCCATGGCTACACACGGACAGCACTAAGTATCTACAGCCAAACAACTGGTAGCAATAATTTTCTTCATGGGGCAGTTATAAAAAAATCAGGGAACAACGTTAGGTTATTGGATATTATCACTTTCACATAAATTATGTAAGCAACACATGCCTCTTGCCGTAAGGATAGCAGAGGCTATTTTGTCCCACTACTAGTCATTTCCCTTCCTGTTGCACTTGCAAACAGAGCAAGGGGAAAATGTCTATATGCCTCCGTATGAGCCCTGATTTCTTGCATCTTATCTTCGGGATCCTTACGCGAAATGTATTTAGATGTTAGTAGCATTGGTCTGCAGTCAGCTTCAAATGCCAGTTATCTGAATTATTTAGATAGTGTTCCTTAAAAAAATGTCTCCTTCCCTCCAGACATTCCCATTTGAGGTCACAAAGCATTTCTGTAATACTTGCGTGTTGATTGAACCTGCAGGTAAAAAGTCTAGAAGCCTACCTCAGAATATCTTCACTGTCTTATTTCAATCTGACGTGGTGGGGGTCCCAAATAATCAAGCAGTACTCAAGAAAAGGTCACTCTAGTGTTCTATATGCGGTCTCCTTTACAGACGAATCAGACTTAACTAAAATTCTCCCAATAAACTGAACTCTACCATTCACCTTCCCCAATACAATCCTTAGATGCACGTTCCATTTCATATCGCTTTGCCATGTTGTGCCTAGATTTTTAATCGAACTGACTGTGTCAAATAACATATTACTAATTCTGTAGTTGAACATTATGGGATTTATTTATATATTTATTTGTTTGTTGTTTTCCCTACTCATCTGTGTCAGCTTCATTTTCCCACGTTTAGGGCTAGCTGCTAGTCATCTCACCAACTAGAAATTTTGTCTCACCTTTTGTCCTCCTACAGTCACTCACCACCACCACCACCACCACCACCACCACCACCACAACCACAGCATCATCAGCAAATATCCACATATTGTGCTCACTCGGTCCAGCAGATCATTTACATATGTCGAGAGTAGTAGTGGTCCGATCACACTTTTCTGTGGCACTCTTGACAATACTCATGTCTCTAACGAACACTTGCTATCGAGGACAGCGTACTGGGTCCTGTTAATTAAGAAGTCTTGGAGCCACTCTCATATTGAGGAACCTATTCTCTTTGCTTATACCTTTAAGTCTGCAATGGGGCACAGTGTCAAATACCTGACGGTAATCGAGGGACATGGACTCTACTGGTTGCTCTTCATCCTTTGTTTGCAGGGTGCAATGTGGGAAAAGGGCATGCTGAGTTTCAGATGTGTGCTGCTTTCTAAAACTTTGTTGATTTGTGAACAGTAGCTTTCCCGTCTCGAGGAACTTTATTATATTCAAACTAAGAATATGTTCCAGAATTCTGCAGCAAACTGATGTTAAGGATGTGAGTCCGTAATTTTGTGCATCTGTTCTTTTGCTCTTCTTATATACAGGAGCTGCCTTTGCTTTTTCCCAGTCGCTTAGGACCTTGCAGTGGGGGAGAGATTTGTGATAAATGCAAGCTAAGTAAGAGGCCCCTGCCATAGTGTATTCTTTGTAAAATGGAATTGGGTTTCCATCTCTGCCTGGTGCCTTATTTCTTTTCAACTTTTTCAGTTGCTTCTCGACATCTGGGATGCCTATTACTGTGTCCTCCATGTGGGAGTCTGTGCAATGATCAAACAATGACATAATCCTCCTGTGTGAATGATTTCTTAAACACAAAATTTTAAACTTCAGCTTTCGTTTTGCTATCTTCTGTTGTCACACCAGTGTGGCCAATGATCGACTGGATAGAAGCCTTCGGCCTGCTTAGCAGGTTTATATGGGACCAGAATTTTCTCAGGTTCTCAGCTAGGCCCTTTGCTAAGGTATGACAGTGGTGGTTGTATGCTTTACGCACTGATCTGTTTACAGATGCACATGTGCACAAATCTCTACCAACTTTTGTGTATCGTCATTTGCACATTCTCTTTCAGACCGAGAGTGCAACAATCTTCTTCCTCAGCATTTTCCAAATTTTGTTATTAAACCATTGTGGTTTTTTCCAACTTTAATCCACTTACTTGGCACATACTTCTCCAGAGCATGATTTACAATCCATTTAAACTTTGCTTACAATTCTGCTACTTGAATCATACCGAAACTAAATGATGTCCGTTCATTGTCTAAGTGGGATACTAGAAGTGTTTCATCTGCTGTTTCTAGCATACATACTCACAAAGACTTTTTGATCGATTTGTTAACTTTTGTAACCTTCATCGCTGTATCATCATGGTCACTAAACCCTGTTTCTATACTGACACTCTCGATAAGATCAGACCTGTTTGTAGCAACAATGTCTAAAATGTTTCCATTGTTCTGTGGGACACCTCGAGGGGTCGCCTCTCAACCCCACAGGCTCTGCTGCCGAGGCCCTTCCAGTGGACCCGACGCAGGGAATTGCCCTTACTGCAGGGTGGAGGGTGGATGGTAACACGTTCACATTACTTGAGGTGGAGTGCCAATCTGGCAAGGCTGGCTGTTTGGCCTTGCTCTTTCCTCCTTTGAGTGGACAGGTGGCCACTACCTAAGCAGGCACACAGAGAGATGGAATTTTTAGTTATGGGAGCTCCAGTGCTAGGCATGTTATGGAACCTCATAGGGAAACAGTGTTCAGGAACAGAAAGAAAGCCAATGTGCACTCTGGGGTAAGTTGTGGCTCGCATCGGCACCAGTGGGTTCGTAGGCCGTCCTCAGTTCAAATTGGTGACTGGCAGAAGTAGTGAAGGCTGCTGGCCTCGTTACATGCTGAAGCAGCAGCCTGAAGACAGCAACTGCAACCAAAGGTGCCTTCAGCTGTTGATGAACCGAGGCCAGAAAGACTTCAGTACATTTTATGTGGAGAACTCTCAGAAAGTTGTGTGCAAAATGGATGCCGCATTTGTTGAATACCGACCAAAAGGAAACGCGAAATCTGTAAGCAATGTGTTAACTATTATAAAACAAATCCAATTTATTCTGTTGTCAAATTGTTACTGCTGGTAAGATGTGGGGCCACCACTTAACACCAACAATGAAAAAAAAAAGATAAAAAATGTGCCTTGCACAAAAATTATGAAATCACCCAAAAACTAGACTCAAAAATTGACTGTAAAATAAAACAACTTTTTCTCATCCCTCGGTACAACATGGGTTGTCAGTAGTCAAAACTTGTAGAAATAGATCACTAGTTGAGCTTTGAGGAGATGCAAATCAGTTCTCTAATCTGCACTGAGAGCAGCTCAGATTCATTGAAGATCGCAGATTTGGGAGCATCTTCAAGAGAAGCAAGGCACATTTGAATCCTGCTGCCTGTTTTTTAGCTGTTATTTATGGACGGCTAGGCTCCTGATAAATCTTCACTGAGTTGGACTAATATACATAGGTGAAATGTATATCAAACTGTTATGTGGGTGGTGACCCGTGTTTTCAGGGATACAAGGGTACAATATACACAACTCTTCAGAATTACTTGGATGGGGAAAAGAGAGTGTGAGAGGAGATGATGTGGCACCCTCCGACTTCCATTTATTTCCACACGCAAAATTCTGGAAAAAGTTGTGTGTCCAGTGGATATTGTGCCATCCATAGATGGGTGCATACAGACCTTTAAGAATCAGACATCAGAGATGAAAACATTGGACCCAGAACATTTACCCAAAAAAAGTCCTATGTTGTTCACTGTTTAAATACCTGATCTAGAAAAATATAAATACTGTAATACTTGCTGCTGTTTCTTACTTGGTGAAATGGAAATTGTGTAGGGTCCTGTTCTATGCATTGATTATCAGTTGTTGCAGTATTTGACTATGCCTTCATTAGCAGACAAAGTAGTGTGAAAATAGAGTTGAAATGGGTAATGTAAGAGAAACAGCAAGTAAATACAAACTATGCTCTGATGAGAAGTGTAGATATAAAATGATTCAGCTCAACAAAGTAAAAAGGAGTAAGTGAAATGCTCTTAAGTTGTTCTTCAGTATTTGAAAAGGAAAATGAAGGAAAACTGTTTCATGAATGTTGTTAGCCAACAAAGGAGAAAGACACCACCAAGAATTTGAATTTAAGTGAAATTACTGTATGAAGTGAAGTGGAACGGGAAAAAACTGTTAAGAGGCTGTACGAGAATGCAAGCTTTATTGGCAGATTTTACATACCTTATTAGCAACCAATACTGTTAGGAGCTTCTCTCAATGCAAATTAGCAAACTGATTTGCTTCTTCTCAAAGCTTAGCTTGTGGTCTCTTTCTACCAGTTTCAGCTATTACATGACACGTTATACCTAGAGCCAAGAAAAAATTGATTCACTTACGGACAATTTTTGGGCCTGCTGTTTGCCAGTTTAAATTTTATTATATATATATATATCATCATCATCAGCTAATTGGAAACAAATCAGAGTGTGACAAGCCATAGATGTCACAAGAAACCAACCAAAGCAAAGGTATACCTTCTTGCACTCAGTGATAAAAGTTACTAAAACATATTATTAAAAATTAACTCTAGACATAGAAATAGAATAAATATTCCCTCTAAGTGAGCAAGGGTGTAATGAAAACATGAAAAATAATATCTCAGAACCAATAATGCTAAGATTTAAACAGTATACTAACATAAATTGACATACTAGTGCAGGTGCTATTGTGGAACCTTTTCTAGTGCATGTATACTGTGACTAAAATTATCAGCAAAAGCTTACCATAAATTGAGAAAAAAAAGAAAAAAACTGCACTTCCAGTAATGAAAGTGTACCATCACAGGCTCCAACTAGTGTATGTGTAAAGTAGCAGATTATTAGCAGTGTGTCCAAGAGTGGTACCAATGTCGGCAGAAATGTAATTGTCGTCAGCTGGTTATTGTTATGTTATACAGCAGTTCAGCCATGATTGACAGCAGTGCAGCTATGATTGAATCAGTGAAGTTCTATGAACATCTTAAGAGTGGAACAGGGAAATCCCAGTTGTTAATTGTGTCTTCGTGGACATACAAAAGTACGATTCGCTTAACAGCTAGGTTAAATCACTGAAATCTGGATGATAGAGGAACTGCAATGACTACAAGTTTTTGAAGAGATATGAAGCGCTAGAGTTGAGAGGAATAATGAAATTACTACAACCTGTTACTGAAGAAGGCAAGCTTAACTACTTTGTTTATAATGAAGAACTATACAAGGATCATGTAATGACTGGCCATGGTGGATGCAACTGAATGCTAATATACTTAGTCAAAGAACCATAATATAACGTACAGAGATGTCCGGATTTATCTTAGCTTATGTGAGCCATGTTTACAAAAACAAAAAGTCAGAAGAAAGGAATATTAGTGAAATCTGTGCTGTTCAAAGAGTTAAATTCCAAATATCAAGCTGATCTCGTAAACTTCCAATCGCAATCGGATAGAGACTATAAATTTGTAATGGTTTATCAATACTTTCTCACTAAATTCATTGTTCTCAGGCCACTGTAGTACGAAACAGCTTAATATTGTTAAGTGCTCCCACACTGTTGCAGTCGGACAATAGTCGAGAGTTCATTAACAAAATAATGAGTGCTTAACTGAACTATTACCTAATGTTAAGATTGTGCACAGTAAACCTGGACACAGCCACAGCTATAGCCATAGCCAAGGCAACGTAGACTGAGCAAATCAAGACATAGAAAATATACTACCTACATTAATGCTGGAGCACAACACCATTGAGTGGGGCTGTGCACTAAGGTTTGTGCAGTTAATGAAGAACAGTGCTGCACATTTTGGAATTAAGCAATGTTTGTATGCGCTCCTAATCATGGTTTGTCTTCATAAAGTCTACCTCCTGAAGCATTGGTGAACATTCACTCCGAGGACAACTTTGAAAATATAATTGAGTGAGTGTTGGCAGCAAGAAAGGGAATGGAACTTTTTTGGATAATTATCGTAGCAAATTGTCGGTGCAAGAGGATGATATACCAACAGGAACAGAGATTGAGAACAGAGAGAAAGTGTTTATTACAGACTGTAATGAATACTACCTGACTGGTTTAGGCGAGTCCACTCGTACTGTTAAAAAAACAAAGAACTGAGGTGTAAAAGTGCTTAGAAGGGCAATCGTAAAGAATGCAACTGTGCTCAAATTGTCATTTTCCACAGTGGAAAATGACTGTATGGTGAGCTTTCCAGTTCCTGACTTTGATTGAGCAAGAGGAGATGTAAGGTTGATCTTGGGTGTTTCTCTCGAGACAACTGCTGATGGCTTGTACTGAATCAGGATGAGAGATGATGTGCTGAGCCAACCTTACCCAAGGTAATAAATTGATTGTTTCTAAATATTTCAGGAAGGGACAATACAATACTTAACTGTGACTATGACTGCAACATTATTTTGTTTTCAGGTCCCAGTTCAGTACTTGCACTCTCAGAATAATCTCAGAGGAGGTTGTTCCAGCAGTGAAAATTATTGCCCTGTGGACAGTTGCAATGCCTCAGTCAACAGGGAGTGGCCAGGGATTCTTTAAATGCAACTGCCAGTACAAATGTCAGACTTGGCGATGGTTTTGCAAAGAGAAAAAGTGGTATACAACTCTTCAAGTGCCATGGTGCACGACCATGCTGCAATAAATGAATTTTATATGTGATATGACTATGTTTTCAAATTGCAGTTCATAAAATGCAACTTTCAAAATGTGACTGTTTTGTTATTGCAACCATCTTTCACATTCCTAATCTCCTGGCAGTACAGGTATACCTAGCGAATGTGTATTGTGTGGCAAAACTGGAATCAATAGTACACTTTCACAAAAGTGGTCATTGAAGGTTCACCATTACCTGTGATGGTATACCTTTCCTGAAACACCCACATCTATTATATCACATATTTAAGCATATATTTATCCTATTACTCCGTCTAGAGCATATTTTTTTAATGTGCTTCAATAACTTTCAACACAGAATTCATGAAGCTATGTATGTTTTGGCTTGTTATTCATAACAGACATATATGGTTTGTTACTCTTTGTTTACAATTAGCTGATGAAAAGTTATAACTGTGCTTACACATCTGACAGCACCTCTTGAGCATGGATACCTGTTGTTCTTTTGATGTTGAGTGGTTTTGATGAAGCTGTATTATTTTATTGGCGTATTGATGTGACATGCCATGATATGTAAATAATATAATGTTCCTAAGTATTAGGCTATAATACCTCATGTGTAATTGGTTGCACTATATGCATTTCCGGTTGTTTCGTGCTTGTATGCTGTATACAGATAGTCTGATGATTTTTAACCACAGCTGGTAGTGACAACAAAGGACACAGCTGCTTGTCATACATTTTACAAAATGTTTCACAGCTGTTGGCAATAGCATTCCAAAAAAGTAACTTTTTATCTAATGTTTTTGCTTTACTGTGTTAGGTTGAAAAATAAAGTATACACAAGTTACATTATGTTTATTGACATCACACATTACATCTAGTTATATTATAGAAGAAAAAGAACATTAACACCAACTCTTTTAAATTAAATCATGTAAAGAAGAAATTATTCAGCATTTCTATATTTGAAATTTTTTCAAAAGAAAATGTTGTCATAACTTCAATGTTCGTTTCGGAGATATTATGCTACTGATCCCTCAAGGCATCACTATTGTGTGAAAACAACTGGCTGGAGTCTATATTTAAACGTGGAATACAAACTGCCGTGACAATTTCGACATTTCCTATTGGCATGAAAAGTTTCTTTTCTGCCAAATTATGAAAGGATTTGCATCCCTTCAGAATATGTTAACTTCTAAGACCTGCTATTCGGGCCATAGGCATAAGGAGAACATTGAGAGAAGCATTCAGTAAGTCTGAAATTAAATTTTGGCAACCGATCTAACTAAAAACTCTAAGAGGTTTTGATCTTACATAAAATCAGTATCCAGTTCGAAATCCTTAGAGAAGACCAAAATACTAATTTCGGTCTTCCGAAATTACTTCACTGTGGAAGAGTGTAAAGCAGTCCCTGCTTTTGATCACTGTAAGGACAGTAGAATAACAGATATTGAGACAGTCGACGGCGGAATAGAAAAGCATCTACGGTCTCTTAGTAGTGGAAAGGCATCAGGACCAGGTGAGATACCTGCAAGATTCAACAACGTTATGCAAAAGAACTTACTCCCCTTCTAGGAGCAGTTCATTGTAGATTGCAGGAGCAATGAAGAGTACCTAATGACTGGAAGAAAGCGCAGGCTATTCCTTTTTTCTGGAAGGATCATAGGAGAGATACAAATACAGGTAATTAAGGTCTATACTGTGGACACCAGTATGGATTTGCGGAATGACCTACAGAGGATCAATCAATGGTGTAGAGTCTAGAGTTGACCCTGAACGTGAGTAAATGTAACACATAGCATATACATAGGAAAAGAAATCCATTACTGTACAACTATACTATTGATGATAAATTTCTGGAAACAGTAGCTACTGTAAAATATCTAGTGGTAACTGTCAAGAGTGACTTTAAGTGGAATGGCCACATAAAAAAGTAGTAGGGGAAGCAGATGCCAGACTAAGATTTGTGCGAAGACTTTTAAGGACATGCAACTAACCCACAAAGGTTGGAGGTTTACAAGACACTTGTCCCACACATTCTCGAGTATTGTTCATCAGTCTGAGATCCTTACCAGCTAGGACTGATAGAAAAGATAGGGAAGATCTAATGAAGAATGGCATGTTTCATCACGAGTTTGTTCTGTCGGCATGAGAGCTTTATAGAGATGCTCAGCAAACTCCAGTTACAGACGTTGCAAGAGAAGTTATGCATCGCAGAGAGGTTTACTATTAAAATATCAAGAAAGCATCTTCCAGGAAGAGTCAGACAACATATTACTTTCTCCCACAAACATCTCGTGAAGTGACCAAAATGAGAAAATTCGAGAAATTAGAGCTAATATGCAGGCTTACCAACAGTCGTTCTTTCCAGTCACCATTCCCAAGTGGAACAGGGAAGGGGGTATCAATCAGTTGTACCAGAAGCACCCTCCCCCCACACATCACTAGGTGGCTTGCAGAGTATGATGTAGATGTAGATTTAAGGTAGCTTGGTGGCAGCTGCTGAGGTGACTTTGGATTCAACTGAGAACATGTACACACACACACACACACACACACACACACACACACACACACACACACTCCTTTCCCTTTATAACACATTCATCCATGTCACTTTTTGCCATGACTTCCAATACACACTGTAGACAAATTTTGCCGTGGTTTGTGTCACTTGGGCCTTAAACTGACTCTGATGGTAGCAGGAGTGGTGAACATCAGTATCAAAAATGTTTGAAGCAAAACTGGGTTACATTCCTGGAACTAAGAAAGTTGCACCTAAGCAGCCAACTGTCAAATTTGTGTAAGCTGAGCCTTCAGTAGAAGCTGAATAAAATTGATCATAATTCTGTATAATGGTCTTCTGTAGTTTGTAATAAGGTGGGAAATAAAGTTAGTAGGTAGTATATAGTGTGGTGTAAGATAGTGAAAAACCCACCTATATTATCTGTTAAACTGGCAGTTGATGGCAAAAAATATTGCAGTGAACTATAGCAATTATGGTGTAAGTTTTTACCATCTCACACAGTCTGCCAATCATTTGCAATCTTAATTGACATTTCATATAATCTTTCATTTTGTTTTCAGAGACAAACTGGGTCCAGTGAAATTGAACCGGTACAAAGATGACTTGTTGTTTTATATGTTTTATACAAACATTGGTGATGTGGCACAGTTGGCTGCAGCAACAGAGTTGTAAGTATTGTTGTTGTCATACGAGTTATCTATTGTAAAGTAGTTGGTTAGGAGACCAGAACATTTTTTAACAGAATTCTTATTTTGATTTTGTATTATTTTAAATCAGTAAGAACCACCACACTATTGGTATGTTACAGTATGTGTGTGCTACAAACCTACGGCATGGATTTAAACACCTCATAATGTTTTGTGCCATACCGCATCTGCTGTAACAAGTGAAGTGTTTTAACCGCAACATTGCATACCCTTCAAATGAGTCCATCTCTTAATCCACCAGCCAATATCCTTTTAAATACAATCAATTCTTAAGCATGTATTGAGAGCGGTGAAGTTTAAAGAGCTTTGTAATTGCAATAATTTAAGTCATATTGCAGTTTTTGAGATTAGCATTATCCTGAAATATGGTAATTGATAAAAAAATATTATACTGATTACTGACTACATACAGTTTTCCAATTTTCAGCACTATATATGAACTTTAGATTGATAATGGTAGTTATAGCTGGATCTCCACAAAGACTAATAACTTTTACGTGAAACAGTATTTGATTGAAAATATCCAAATTGACACCAGGGACAAAAATTTTCAGGCATATTCATTGTCGTTCTGCAGATTGTCGGTAGACGTGTTAGCAGGCTAGTCTCTTAGTAAAAGAGTTCAACGAAATGTTCCTTTGGCATCATACCAGTTCTGAAGTGTTAGGAAAAACCAGTGTCCATTGTTCACAGAAAATCTGTCTATACTGTCTTGAGTTAAGTAGACTCCATCATTATGTTGCTGATTTTTTGACGATGTGACAGTGTACTAACAAGGGAACCTCCCCATCGCACCCCCCTCAGATTTAGTTATAAGTTGGCACAGTGGATAGGCCTTGAAAAACTGAAAACAGATCAATTGAGAAAACAGGAAGAAGTTGTGTGGATCTGTGAAAAAATAAGCAAAATATACAAACTGAGTAGTCAATGGGCCACATAAGCACCATAATGGACTATGTGAGATTAGGAGCGCCGTGGTAGCGTGAGCAGCTGGAGAACAAGAGGTCCTTGGTTCAAGTCTTCCCTCGACTGAAAATTTTACTTCCTTTATTTTTGCATAGTTATTATCTGTCCGTTCGTTCATTGACATCTCTGTTCACTGTAATAAGTTTAGTGTCTGTGTTTTGTGACCGCATCGCAAAACCGTGCGATTAGTAGACGAAAGGACGTGCCTCTCCAATGGGAACAGAAAACATTTGTCGCAAGGTCATAGGTCAACCGATTCCTCCACAGGAAAAAACATCTGATATATTCTATACGACACTGGTGACGGCATGTGCGTCACATGACAGGAATATATTATCGACCCACCTAACTTGTACACTTGGCGAATGGGTAAAAAGATTCTTCTACCTTGCCCGATTTAGGTTTTCTTGTGGATGTGATAATCACTCCCAAAAAAGTGATGAAAACATAAGAGTTTGTCACATAAACTGAAAATAAAAAATTAAACTTTTCACTCGATGGAAGATTTGAACCTAGGACCTTTCGTTCTGCAGCTGCTCACGTTACCACGAGACCACGGCGCTCCTGCGTGCCTATCTTCCCTTGAACTACTCAGTTTGTATATTTTGCTTATTTTTTCGCAGTTCCACACAACTTCTTCCTGTTTTCTCAATTGATCTGTGTTCAGTTTTTCAAGGCCTATCCACTGTGCCAACTTATAACTAAATCTGAGGGGGGTGCGATGGGGAGGTTCCCTTGTAAGTAGGACACAGTGCCTTGTCCTTTATGCACCATCAAATAATGAATAGTCATTCAGTACTCTGCAGACAGGAGCAATTACCCATTGTCGCCACAAACAATAACACTGGATACCCAGTCAGTCGTGGAAATGTTATGGCTTTGAGGAAATATTACCTGTGAGCATTTAATGAGTTCCTCCCTCTACTTACTGTTTTCCTTCAATTTACGATGACCAGACAGTGGATATACTGTTTGAGCTCAATCATATTCCACTAGTGCAATTAGACAGTGGATATTGATGAGTGGGTTGTGATGGCCAATTTGTACAATAGCTATTTCTTTCTTGTCATTTATAATAATACAAGGCTATAGTGTCTCTTTGTTGATACACCTAGCTTTTTGGTGCATGATTCACATTGGACTCTCACATGGGAGAAGTGAAGTTCAAAATTCTGCCCAGCTATCCTACTGTGGTTTCTCTAATTGATTAAGGTGAGTGCCGCGATGGTTCCTTTTCAAAAGGACGTGACCATTTTCCTTCCTGATCCTTGTCCAGTCCCATCTTCTGCATGGTTTCTAATTACCTTACTGTTGACAGGATGTTAAACCCTTCCCTTCATTCCTTCATGTGTGCGACCTTCAGTTGAATACAGAATGCTTTTCTTTATGGCTGTACTTCTGGCTGAGCCTTATGTGTGGAAATTTCTGAATAAAATTTCATTTGTCCCATATTCAAAGTTGGCTATAACACACTTTCTTTTACAAAGTGTGATGTGACTCAAGAAGCACTCTATCAGTCTGAAGTTTGACCTTCACTCTTCTAAGGCCATTTAATATGTGACATCAGTGTAGCCACGAGGATAGTTTGTTACATAGCTGCTATGTGAATTTTATTTTAAAGATCCTCCTCTTTCAAGGAGATGCTATTTTCACAAACAACATGCTATAATAAAGTTCCCATTTGTGATTTTCCATAAGTGATTGTCAGTTTTTGACTTGATTGTATAATATATTTCCAACAGATAACAGTAACATGCTAAAAATATATTTAATTTTTGTCTCGGTGTGGTGAAATTAATTGTAGAGCTAACATGTTACTATTTTGATTATTGTAGGTACAACAGGGAGTGGCGGTATCACACAGAAGAGAAGGTTTGGATTACACAAGCACCAGGAATGGGAGCTGTTGAAAAGACTTCGACATACGAACGTGGTACATACTTCTTTTTTGATGCACAAAATTGGCGAAAAGTGGCTAAGGAATTTCACCTTGACTACAATAAGCTGGAGGGCAGACCTCAAATGCCATCAACGATTAATCAGTCCCAAACTGTCATGTAATTTCGTTTTATAAATATATATTTTTGAATAAAATATGCAAAAATAGTAATATATGTGGACACTGTAAGTATGCAAGAGAAAATGAAGTAAGAGGCACAGCAAAAGCGGATTTCTATTTTCTGAGTACGTTTTTATCTTTTAATGTCACATTCTACATGATTCGTCGGGTGTGGCTCTCAGCGTAACATTGCCAGAAGTGTACTGTGTAATACATAATTGTATTTACAAGAGTAGTGATCTGCAGACTGGTATCATGTTCAACAAAAGGAAGAAAGGACTTATTTTCCTTCAGTTATGTTGTCAATAATTTGATTAGTTCAGTTTTGTATGTTTTGTTTTATTTCATTTCTTAATTGTGTTGTTTGTATGAGAACCTGTTTACAACATTCATGTATATGTACATATTGTATGTCGAGCTGTCTCTAAAATTTGAGACAGCCAGAATCGTGAACTTATTATATGCATTTAAATGGTTATTGTTATGAAGAATCCTGAATATTTTATTTTTCCCTTGTAACATAGATTTTTTTTACATATCTTTACTGTAACTTCTACTTATGTGACTGACCTGCTTTAATCAAGCTAATATCTGAAACACAAGCAGAGACAGTAGTCATGTGCTTTTAGATTTGGATTGTGCACATGATACTGTTTAAGTTCTACTGTAACATCTGACACTCTTCCTCATTGTTGCTACATACATTCTTTGTCTGTGCCTGATGAACTATAAATTTTATTTGGCAATCCAAAATGTGTGTGGAGGGCCTTCATTTTGACATAATATCAAAATTTCACTTCTAATTTATTGTTTCGCATCACAGTGGAAATAATATTTAGTTTGTGTGCCTTCCAAAGCCTACTTTTGAAGCAGATTTTCAAAAACCACTCAGGTACAAAACATCTTTAATTATTCAGTTTTGATGACTTTGCCTGGAAGAATATCTGCTGTTCTATTATGACAATATTATGAAAAGGAAAGATTGCTACTCCCTGTATCACGGAGACATTGAATCGCAGACATACACAACAGACTGCCATACTTGTTAAGCTTTTGGCCAAAAGGCCTTTTTCTAAAGTAAAAACACCATGCAAGCACAACTTGCATATGCAAATGATGATTGTCTCTGGAAACTGAGGCCTCAGTGGCCAGACACCGTGGTCGCCTGCACAAGGGGGTGTGTGTGTGTGTGTGGGTGTGTTTACATTAAAGGAAGGCCTTTTGGCCAAAATCAAAATCTTTTCATTGTGTATGTCTGCATCTCAATAGCTCCTCTATATGCTGAGTAGCAATCTATCCTTTGCATAATATTCTCATTATTCCATCCTGGATTTTTCATTGTTTGCTGTTCTAGAATTGTTCACTACTGTTGGTATTTTTCACTTTTTACCTGTGCTAATTTTTTTTTTGGGAGGGGGGGGGGGGGGTTGTAATGCATTCAGTTGTTTGTAAAGCTCAGTACAAAAATGAGGTAACAGTTGCTTAAAATATCAGTCAAGTCACTTTCATATCTTTACATGCAGAAATTATTCCTGTAAATTGAGTGCTCGCTCTTTGCACCACTACCACCAACAACAACAACAACAACAACAACAACAACAACGCAGTGCTCTGGTGCCTTACTAAGGACTCAATGGTGCACATGTCATCTTAAACTTCCCAATGACAGGGAAGACAGTCACCATGTTTGTGAATTATACGGCTGTGTAACAGTATTCTGCCGTGCTACTGTATTTATGAAATAGTTATTTGAGATGGAAAAAACCCTGTCAAATTTTACATATCTGAGCAAAGAAAAGTGCCTAAAATGGGCCACTGCTCCGCATACTCAGCCTGCTCCACACATTCAGTCTTTTCTACATGGCACAATAATATCAAGGAGATCTTAAACTGTCTTGATATATCAGTAATGGGGTTATCCTACACAAAACCATTTTAGCTTGCAGGTTAACAATGTGGCCATCTTCAACACGGAAAATACCTATACCGTGAAAAGTTTTTTGAGTTTTTTGTGTACAATGCCACCATCCATACCGTGGAAATATGGTGGTAAACATTTGGTGACAAAACTAAAGTGCCTGTTTTTAAATTTAAGATATTATATATGTTCATAAACTACAGGTAATAAAGTAAATGGTCACTCTTTACAACCACCTCTAACCGTGAAGTTTCAACTAGTAAAAAATCTACAAAAAATATACCAGTATTTAACTATTGGAAGTTATAGTGATGCTATTGTTATTGAAATACTGCAGCCTGTAGCTGTGCTCTCTCTCTCTCTCTCTCTCTCTCTCTCTCTGCGCCCCTCCCCCTCTCCCTCCCCCTCTTTTCGACCCCCAACCCTCCCTCACATTATCTGTAACAGTATCTCTTGACTGCAACTGTTGTCTTTTTGATTTTTATGTCTGGTTATGGTAATTATGTTAAATTATCTTGAACATCCGTAATTATGTGATGAGTGTTTAATACAGATAAAATAATTTTTGTTATATGGGATGTTTTGTGTGATGTGAATTTATTGTGTTGTTACTTATATGTATTATGTCTGTCACAGGTAGTTTACCTGTAACTGTGGAGTTACTGATCTCTTCCCATTGGCTATCATTTTCATTGGCTTACTTTTTTTCCCTTTGACCTATCTTGCACATCTAGTACTAAGCAGCTATGTGAGTTTATTCTCACATTTTTAATGTTTAATAAATACCTTTGCATATGGCTGTTGAACTATTGTGAGATTATACAATTTGCACACTTTTTATTTTTGTCTTAAATACGTCAATGTAGCAGGCGCAAAGGATTATTATTGGACAGTGTGTGGTGTTTAACAGTGTTCTGTGCAAAAAAAAAATTTAATGAAGAAGCAGTTTCCAATCCATCACAGATACCATCTACACCTCCTGGTGGAAGCACTTGCAGATTTGTCTAAAAGTAACTTTGGTGGATGCATATGTGTTAAGAATAGCACATGGTCATGAGGGAGGTGAAGCTACTCCTCACTTTGTGTGGCAAACCTTACTTATTGTGAAACTTACTCAGAAAAGTATTTTGCATCCCTCTAGAAATAGCAAAAAAAAGTGTGCAAATAGTACTGGTGACACTCCTTATTAAATTTGAATGTTGAAGAATGTTTCATTTAATGTGAAGATTAAGTAGGATGCACATGTGATGTCTATAATATGCATTAGGTAAAAAAGTTATGCTATTGATATAATGGTACCAATGGTTTATTGAAGTGACCTAACTTTTGTCATGTACCTTAAAAATTTTGTTACTATTCATCAGATGACTGTATTAGGCATTGATCCCTCTTTGATCATGTTATTTGTAGTGCATTCCTTTGCCAACTCAGTGTTCTTGTGTTATCGATTTAGTGAATGCTTCCTGTGTTGTTCTGTGCTTATGTTACCTGTTGTCAGTCGATCATTGACAATAAGTTGCACATCACAATATAAAACGTTACTTGTAATAAATCTGTTGAATCCTATAATCATAATGGGTAGACTAAGTAATTATGATTGTTTCTAGTCGTGGTGTGTAGTTACAATATCCATTACAGTACTGCAAATCAAAAAGACAACAGAGAAGTGGTTATCTACGAAGCAGCATAGGAATCAGTATTAAGTTTATTTGGAAAATAATGAGACACACAGGATTCTCGCCACCAGCAACATAACTTCATTGGAGTCGTCATATAGAGTTTGAAGTTTTCAGTTACAGCTTGAATTGTGTGTCTGAAATAATGCTTGTAATGCCACACACTATTAGCACTCAAAAATGTTTAGGTTTATGTTGGCCATCCACAGTGTTCACTAATTTGTGTCAATAGTGTTGATAGTTTACTGCAAAATTGTTGCGTAATTTTATGTCAACCAGTCCTTAAATTTTGTAAGAATCTGGGCAATGATTTTCTGTACTTCAGACACACATTAAGAAGAAATTAGCCACTCTCAAAATCAGTCATGTTTTATCTTTATTTGTTTATACACACACTGGTGTTAACATAAGTGATACATAACTTGTATAAAAGAAATTACATGACCCAGTTTCATTCTCAATAAATAATTAAGATTTTTAAACAAAACTAATTGACCACAAAAAGAACTGTGCAGCTTGTGACAAGTTTGTACAAGCCCTATTAGATTTTTACAGGAATGTTGACACTTTGATAGTAAGTTTTCAATATTAAAATAGTCACTCAAACAAGTATGTAACTCTGTGTCAATTTTCAGTGACAATTGTAAAATGTTTTACTGCAACACTCTTACTTGTGAAAAGCATCAACATGAAAGGTGAAAAGACATATTCTTCTCATCATCCCCATTCTATCATTCAAGCTAGAATGGGTGATGTTTTGAGTAATAGTGGCAGACAGTGATTTTGTAGAGTGTAGTTATGAAGAAAGTGACAGAGGTGCACCAAAATGCATGGGGACTATAATGGGGAAAAATACAGTATTTGAACTAGAACATCATGACAGTTTCTCTGCAAACATAGATCAAAAAGGTAGATAAGGAAAAAATGAATGTAAAAATAATTGTGTAAGTTTAATAACATACACTTCATTGTTAGAAATCTGCTGTGCACAGTATTTGGTGAACAGTAAATTACCAAAATTTATATGTTTTTAGTAAATACAAATATTTTTTAAAATGGACGTTTTGTTTCTTGTATCATACCATTCACGAAGTTCTTAAGTGCTGGAGGCAACTTCTTTTGAAGTTATTAAATGTCCATGATGTGAATGTGTAACACACGAATTTCCTATTTTTGCCTCATGGTCAGTATAGGTTGCAGATAGACCAATGTTTTACAGTATCCTCAAAACTCACTGATTGCAAGATGATGTCAAATTGGGAATAATATCCTATAAATGAGAGGGTGCTAGTATCAGTAGAGGGAATATTCGTGATTCATCAGAACACTGGTGATTTGGATCGGGGAGAGAGGGGGTTGAATGTATTTTAATTGGTTAGCAGGGCAATGGAACACCTGATAGAAAGGCTAGCTCTTGTTTACCAAAAGAGTACTGACAAGCTACTACTCTATGCTGGTGGGGCATTGATGTAAGCACAAGATGTGACATTTACCTAATCAAGTGCCTCCAAAGTAGTGATAAAAACACTCCACATCTTCTCACCTGTGACCATCGGCAGATAAATAGCTGTGAACAGGTAAGGTATGATATGAACAACTGTTGTAGCATTTTTTGCTGACAGTTTGGTAATGACATAATGTGACAAGATGGCTGCATTTTGCCAGTTTTCTGCAGTCTTACATTAAAACATGGGAATGAATGCACACACAGCTTTTTAGAAGGGCTTGCTGCCATTTAGAAATAAAAAAACGGACTTGAACCACTTACTGCAGAAAGGCAACATGCCTATATTTCCTAGTTTTACACCGGAATCAAAATAGTGAATAAAACCTGTTTATTGCAGTTTCTCTCTTGGCTTGAATTTCTTTCATGTAAAAGTCAAGTATGGTATAAAGGGAAAGAGGGGGACAACTTTTTTGTTGTTGGACATGTTCCCTTCCTGCAGTAAAGTGGAGTTTCAAATTAATTTTAGGGTTGCATTACTTGTTTTAAAACAGAAATGAACATATAAAAATCTTTTATTGTAAGAAACCTTGTTAAATATTTCTGAGTAACAATTTACGTATTTCATGGTTGCATTACTCAGTTATCTTCAACTACATAACAAGATGCCATTGTTGTCAGCCATGATGTGACTGAATTCCAAAACAGCATCTTGTGGGTAAGGGATGTAGACCAAAGATTTCTCAATGTCATCCATTTTGTGGTTATGTAGAAGCAGTACAGATACATAGGATTCCTTTGAAGGGCATTCCAAATGTTGTAAGACTTTCCTAAGCATAAACGTGTCCAACAAGCCAGCAATATTCGTGTTACATGTAACACTATACCAATTTTCAGTTGGGAAGGTAATCTCAACGATATTTTGAAATATTGAGGACTTGTTTCAGATATCTGGGAATTACTTTACCATACAGATCATTGCTAAGGTAGGTTATTTTACAGAATGTTGGCCACCAGCAACTATTGTCAATAAAAGAATCCACCTATATTTGAAAAATGGTGAACTTAAGTTTTTTCGAGAATGGTTTAAGAGTTCAGTGACATCTACCGTGTAGTATCTTTCATCTCTTCCCCCCACCATATCACAAAATAGTTCCATATCTGCAGTGAACAAAAAATTGACAGCGTTATCAGACCTATGTCGTCATGCAAACAGGTTTTCTTTCTGCGGTAAACAATGCATTGATCCACTCTGAACCATAATCGTCACAAACTAAATTTTATAAATTTTGGACTAGTTGCCTTTCTGCAGTAAGCAGTTCATTTTTTCTTTACTTGTACTCATAATTTACTTGATTTATAGCCAACAATTACCATGTGCTTTATTTAAATACGAAATGATTCAAACCGAGCAAGTTGGTGCAGTGGTACACTGTACCGGCATCTGGGAGGGCAGAGATTCAAATCTCTGCTTGGCCATAGTCTTTCAGGTTATTTAAAACAGCTTAAAGGTAATGCCAGTATGGTTTCATTGCAAAAGTCGCAGCCAGTTACCTTCCTCATCTGTCCACAATCTGAATTTTTGCTCAGTTTCTAATGGTCTGGTTGTCAACAGTACGTGAAACCCTAATCAGCCTTCCCTCATTGCACATTGCTGAAATCTGTACATCATGCAATTTACAAAAAGCACAAGTTAATTGAAATCGATCTATTGATCCAAACTGAAAAATTGTAAATTGTTGGTATGCATCAGTTTTTGGTTTTCTGGGATAACAAGCAACATTAATGTGACACATATGCTGATATGTCCTACAACTCATTACTACTTCAACCGAATTGTTGCTTTGTCCTCTCACTTAACATTTCAACCTCTTTGATCACCATATGGCATGAGAAATTACTTGCTTTTAGAAAATGGAGAAAGTTGGCTGCATTTTCTTTTTCTGTCACAAATCAAACAAAATTCACATGGCTTGTTCAATATTAAAAAAAATGCTTGATATATCTTGTGACCAAGAACTTGTGGTAAAAAAGGACTGCACTGAAACTTAAAACTATACATTAGTGTGAAAGATAATTATAATAAACAGTTTTGGATTTGGGTTGTGTTTAAATGTTACTGAGAACAATTGACACCACCTGAGACTTGTGATATTTATTTATTAAAAATAAAATAGGGGGTCAATCCAGAAAAATTATGAAAAATGCCACTCTTATAATACAGTGACTGGAATTAAAACCACAACACTTTAATTTCTTTCAAACAAAAATTTTACAAAATTTAAATTCCAGTCACTTTTATAAGACCAATGTACTATTTTATGGTAAAATATAGTTTTATGGTAAAATATAGTTTTATGGTTCAATCAAGATCTCTAGGTATGAAAAAAGATGATTATAAACAAATGAAGCAAGTAACACGAATGGATTCACACTTAAAGCAAATTTTTGATAAAGCTCATGAAGGTGATGCACCATTTCGGTTTTGTACCCTTTACAGATCTTTGTTCACATCTTACCTTCTCTAGCATCAGTCACACCATCCAACATTTCACAAATGCTCCTGTTTAATGTCCTCTTGAGGAATCATCTCCCACCCTTTGAGGCCTCCCGTAGGTCCTGTAAGGTCTCTGGATAGTGTTGATGGGCACTTCTTCGCAGCTTGTCCATTACATGCTCAATTGGATTCAAATCATCGCTTCGAGCAGGCCAAGCTGTGCGTAATATGAATCTCCATTTCGTCTAATAACTCTTGTACAGTTTTTGCAACATATGTGCGTGCATTAGTGTAAACCCATCACCAATAAATGGAGTGAAAGGCACAACACACTTCTAAAGGATTTTTTCTATGTACCAATGTTATGTAAGGTTCCTGTGGTCCATGAAAGATCATATCTGCACTTGCTGTCGTACTGATTGCTGCTCACCCTGAAAAGAGACCCTAGGTGATTAAGTGAAAGGGAAATATCTTTCCTTGGGCTTTCACCAGATCATCTCTGTACCATCAAATGATTGCAGTCCAGATCGTGACTCTTCAGTGAGCAACACTTGTTCCCATTTTTGTACACTCCAGCTACAATAACCCCCTTCTGAAAAGTAGTAGAGCTGTGCAATGCTCTCTGGTGAGTGCTGATGTTGTAGCAGTTCTTCAGGACTGAAGATTATCTTCTTTGGTTGGTTCCTCACTAACACTGCCCCACTCGAACTTGGTCAGTTTTGTGCTTCAGTGGCAGTGATCTGAAGGTTCACGTGAAAGTGAAGTTGGTCATCTCTTGCTGATGTTGCTCTTCTTGGGCATAATCCTGTTTCCTTGCATTGCCTCCAGTTTCCCTGTAACTTCTTACTGTTCTGGAAATTGGGGAAGGTATAGTCCTCAACATTTCTGCTACAAAATGCATGCTGCGACCATCTTCCACCAAAACAACAGCTTTTGCAAGATGTTTTGGGTTTAATGGCATGCTTATTCCAGAAATTTGAATATCGTAATTGTAGAAATGTCATACAAATGTGTGTGATTGAAGTGGGAACAATACAGGGTATAACAATAAGTTCCACAAGAGTGGAAAAGATTATTGCCCCATGTCAAGTTATATGTTTTTCAGGTGGCACAAATGATTAAGGCAAGTGCAATAAATGATAGACACTCCATTGTTAGCTCACAAGGCAATCCCGATAATGTAACAGTAACATACCTGTTCTTAAAATATAGGGTAATGTGCTATACTCCAATCAAATGGAGAATTAAACAAGTGCTATACAGCTAATAGTAACAAATAAGTTCTGCATACTTGCAAATATAATGGTCTCAAAAGAATACTCTTTTTGTGAACTACCTACTCACACCTGATGGGTCATTTAAGAGACTACATGAACAATATTAGAAATTTAGTTTTCAGTGTTAGTCGATTGCTGCTATCTCCAGACTTTGAAAGACCAAATTCTTGTTCTCTATGGCTTTATATTATTGGTGTATTGTTCTGCAGTTTTGTGTACTTCCGGGAAGCGCACAATTTTGTTTTACTGAAGTGCTTGTGACAAAAGCTTCAGTGTTGGTTTAGCCATTGTGTCTACCACTTTAAAGCGTTTAGTATATCAAATGCTGGTAAACTCCATAGCCACAGGTGTCCTTGATCAAAACTTGCTGGCCCACATGTACTCCTGGGAGATTTTATATTAATTTTTGGTGTTTACTATTTCTTTTTTGTATAGCTAGAGAAGTGGCAATGCTTAAAATGGAAGAAGGAATTTCTGGTCCATCTCAGTCCGAGATGAGATGTCTTCTATTGATGAGAAAATTAAAATATTACATTGTTTTCACAGCAATCTGACATTTGGTTAGATGTTTGAGATGAGGAATTATGAAAGTCAACATGATGAACCCCCAAAAGCAAATGACAGGGGTTGTGTAAATTTTCCAAGAGTATCTAACATGAAAGAAGGAAACTATTAGTTACATTGCTATTATCCTTTCCTTCATAGTGGTGACCAGCCTGTGAGCTGCTCTTGCTCTGATTCTTCAGTCTCTCCAGGTGTCATTTTTGACCCCTCTTCCCCCCCCCCCCTCCCCCCATCTCCCCACCCCCCACCTCTGAGGGTGGAGGGCGGGCTGTTTGAGGTCATGCTGGCCATAGGGGTTTGACATATTTATTTTTTTATTACTATTTATTTTTCTGGCAAGTGCTTTTGTCATTTATGGTTTATAAATTTATTACAACAAGTATTACAGTATATTCCTTTTTTTAAGGTTTTAGTAATGCTATTTTAGTATACTGTAACTTTTAATAAAAACAAGACATATATATATATATATATATATATATATATATATATATATATATATATATATATATAAAAAATAGAAAGGTAGTATGAGAAAGGATATATACATAAGAAGGTTGGAGACAAGTGAGGTATAATTTATAAGTAATTTGGTAGTATTGACATGGTATGTTTCAAGGGTGATTTTCTTGATCATTATACACATATTTCAGTAGTCTGTTGTAGACATCAGATTTCAGCGTAGTTGCTTTACAATGTGTTTTGAATATAATAGTATACATTTAGAAGTGCTGGCGCATCTCTTCCTTAGGTATTTTCAATTGAACTTTTTAATTGTCAATTGATCCTGAGAGGGGGTGTTCGGTATTGTCATCTAGGTGAGAGGTGAGTTGGTGTTGTGTTTTCGATTAGGAGGGTTAGGACGAGATCAGGGAATGTTTTGGGCTATTGTGCATGAGGGTGGTATGTATTTGTATTTAGGTTTTCTGTTTTCTCTTCCATTTATGGTGAGAATATCCTCCATGTCTGGCCTCGTGTGGAGCATGTTTTTGCCATATCTCACCCTGAGATTGGCCATTCTGGTTTGCAGTGGTTCTATACCTGTGGTTGCGTACACTTCTTGCTGTGGATTGTGGTAGGTTGTTTGGTGATGCTGCGTATAAGTCTTCTTTCTGTTTTGAGGAGCTTTTCCATGATGTGGGCCTGCATTCTGCCGAGTGGGGCGACTGCCTACTCCAGTATTGGTCTTAATAAATGTTTTATACATATGTAGAGCTGTTTCATTGCTGCGGTCATGGAAGCATCCTATCTGAGTTGTGGTTTGTTTAGTAAGTGATTCAGGTGTGTTTTCCAGTTAAGGTGTCAGTCTAGATGTACTCCTAGGTATCTGGCTGAGTTGTTGAGTGTGAGGGGCGTGTTCCATAGTGATAGTTCAATGTCCCTGTTGTCTTGCTGTCATTTTTTTTCTTCAAATGTCTGTGTTGGAAGAGAACTGTTTGTGTTTTGTTGTGGTTGGGACAAATTCGGCATTTGGTCATCCATTGCTCTAGTTGTGTGAAGCAGTTGTTCGTCTTTAATTGTACGGTAGTTGTTTTCAGTTCTGTGTACCAGTAGGCTGTGTCGTATGCATACGCACCTACAGTTTGTGTCCTAACTGTTGGAATGTCAGTGGTATATAGTGTATACAGAAATGGGGATAGTATTCCTCCTTGGGGTACCCCTGCTTGTGGTATAAAAGTTCCAGAGTCCTATTTCAAATAGTTTATATAGCAGGCTGTTGTGCCACAGTTCATCAAAGGCATGCTCAATGTCCAGAAGGACAGTGAATGTGCAGTGTCCTTTGTTGAAACCTTTTGCTGTGCTGTCAGTCAGTTTCAGTTGGGGGTTGTTGGTCGAGTGTTTCTGTTGAAAACCTGCCTGTATTGGGGGGATTAATCCTTTGTCATGTGTGAATTTCCATATCCTGTCCATCTGTATGTGTTTGTATGTCTTTCTGATTATGTTAAGTAGTGACATTGGTGTTTATGAACAAGGGTCACTCCTGGGTTTGTCAGGTTTGGGAATCATGATTGTTGTACGGGTTTTCCAATTTGTCAGTATTATTTCATGATTCATGCAGAAGTTGTAGATGAGGGATGGTATAGGGATAAGGAGATGTTATGGGGCTTTCTGGAGGTGGAGTTGTCATATACAGTTTTCACCAGGGGCAGAGTTTCATCCTGTGTAGATTGCATCTTCTATTTTAGTCTCTGTTATGTCTTTAGTGAGGGCTAGCTGTTCTTCTGTTTCAGTTATGGGGGTTGCTAGTATTTGTGGCAGTTGGGATTCTACATGTTGCCTAAATTATTTGTCAAATTTGTCATCAGCTGGGAATGAGTAAACTTCTTGTAACACCCATTTAAATGCTTCTGCCTGTTGTTCGTGGTCAGTCATTGGTTCATTGTTTACCAGCAGGGTGGACTGAGTCGACTTTCGTTGTCCTGTTAAAGTTTTGAATTTTTTCCAGAATTTTCTGCCCTCCCTGTAATTTAGTGGAGCACATGTATCGTCCCGTTGTTGTTGTCTGTGCGCTGAAGTAATTCTCTTGACCCTGGCATTTAGTCTCTTCACTGTCATTTTAGGTCTGGGTTGTCTCCTCGTCTCATTTGTCTTTGTAGTTGTTTTTTCTGTCAGATAAGGTTTAATGCTTCTGGGGGATGGAGGGTTTCCAGCAGTTTTCTATTGTTTTTGTGGGTATTACTTCAGTTATGGCTATTTGGATGGCCGATTCGAGACTATTGGCAACATGTTGTATGTCGTCTGGCTGTGCGATACTAATGGGGGTGGTTAGTTCTTCTGTTAGTATGTATTGACATTTGTTCCAGTCCGCATTTCTGTATAGCTTTTGGTTCTGCTGGTCGGGTGGTTGCTCGTGATGGAGTTGCCTATTTGTGGTTCTGTTAAGGTGTCGTCGATGTCTGGGCTGTAGTGGATGTGATCTGGGTTTGATGTGCCTTGGAAGCCTATGAATGATGGCTCGTTAATTAGTAGTCTGAGTATGAGTTCAGTAGTTTAGAGGTCGAATAGTAGCCAGCCGTTTCTATTGCCTAGTCTGTCTCCTACCATATGGTGTCTGGCGTTTAGATCTGCCAGTAGGATTGTGCGGTTTTGTGTCATGACATGTTTGATGAATTGTATTGGTAATGCTGTATGTGGTGGGTTGTATATACACGCTATTATGACGGTCCTCCTGTTCCTATATATGATTTTAATTATTATGGCCTCCAGTTATTGTTTGCATGTGGGAAAGCAAATGTCAGCTGCTATGGCATTGTTTACGTAAATTGCAGCGCCTCCCGTGCCCCGTCTTGCTTGTCTTTGCAGAAGATGGTGTATGTCGTGGAGCCACATTTGTCTCTGTCATGGAGCCATGTCTCTGCAATAGTGGCAGTGTGAATGTGTGTGTGAGAACAGATGGTTTAGTTTTAATCCCCTGCACATTTGCAAAGAGGAGATTTAGGTGGTTGCTTCTGTTCATGTTGTCCATAGTGGTGTGTGTGTGTGTGTGTGTGTGTGTGGGGGGGGGGGGGGGGGGGGGGGGGGGGGGGGGGGGGGGAGGCAGTGTTTCTTACTTGTGTTGCTATCCTTCCCCTCTCAAGGACCTTTGAAACACTCAGTCGATAGTTTTTTTTTTTTTTTTGCGTCCTCACATCAGTCTTGGAACATGTCAATCAATATGGTGGTCATCAGATGTATTAGATCGTTTTTCAAGACGATATGGTTAGCTGACATGGATTCGCTGTTCTCATCTTTCTTAGTAGGTGGGTGGTCCGGCCCGTCCATTGTCTTGATCGGGGCACAGACTTTGGTGCTAGTTGGTTCCTTGGTCATGCGAGGCCATTTGTACGATAAGGCAGAGTGCTCTCTTGAGCAGTTTGCGTGCTTTTCTTCCCTGAGGCTGCATTGTGAGAGATTATGTTGCCCTCCACATCTAGCACATTTAGCTCGTTCTGCGCATTTTGTGGTAGGATGCTTGATGGATAAACATCGGTCAGACTGCTGGTTGGGGAGAGAGAGTCATGTGGCGGTTCTGCCATTCTTCGTTTGAAGTCTATGTCAATGCCCTCTTTCAGTAGTTGATCGAATGTTTGTTGGTTGTGTGTTATGATCTGGAACTTTTTGGTTGGCAGTTTGTTTTTGCTGGAGATGATTCACCATGCTTTTTCCATACACACTCCTTGTTCTGGAATTTGTTTTTTGACATCCTCCTTGGGTGTGGTGACCGGTATCTTTTTGAGACTTACTGAGAGGGATGGTGTAGCTTTACGGTTGTGGTTGGTTCATGGTCCCCAAGGTTTTTGCCAGTGGACCTTGGCTGTGGGGTAGCCTTAATTTCGGAAGTTTCACTGTATTTCACCATCTGTCTCTTTTACCCTGAGCTCAAGGAACGCCTTCTGGAGTTTTGTGACTGTAAGGCTTTTGACATTATTCTTGATTATGCTTTTGCAGAATCAGCATTCTGTGGAGGTGAGCTTGTGTTGCAAGCCCATTATCACGTATGTGTGACAGACAAGGTCGTATAGGGAAAGTGAGCTGGTGATGGAGACATTCTGGCCTCTACTGTCTGGTGTTGGCGATGAGGGGGTGTCTGTGCTCTGGACCCTTTCTTCTTGCCTGGTCGGGGGTGGAGGGTTGTGATTTCTGTAGCTGTCCACGTTGTTGCGATGTCCTGATTTTTGTGTGTGGTCATACCAGAGGTGTGCCGTGCGCGTGCTTAGTTGGCACCTTGCCTGGCAGATGCCTCGCCCGAAGGTTTCCACAGGTTGTGCAGCCTATCTTTACACGTGCATGGGAAAAGGGGCTGGCTAGGCCACTGGCCTTGGCACAGAGAAGTCCCTAATCCCAGAGGTGACGGAACTATTCTGCCATACAACACTGGTGTACTGTGTGCCACGACAATTTTGCCACCACAGATTGGCAGCCGAGATTGACAATTTTGCTTTTCTTTTCTTTTTGTTGCAAGCGGCATAGAGGAATATGACAGCTTTGCTTCTTTGTGCAACACCGTCTGTGGTGTTGATCGGAGCGAGGAATTTGTGTAGTCGCTGTCCACGGGCCCTCTTCGGTCTTCTTTACCACTGACTTGCTTGTATGGCTGCTTTGACATGTTCAGAAGCTCACATAGTCGCCAGTCCCACTGCAACATACATCTGCTTCACCTGGCTGCTCTGCTTGGAATGATGAGATCCTGTTGTCGTGTTTGCATGACTGGGTTTGAGCCCATAATTACTGAAGATCTGGTGGACTTATCCTAATGCCTTCTGTGTAAGGTTGGGGATGCGAAGTGAGGGGTTTACCTACATGTGTATGTGTGTTTGTGAGTGTGTAATCACATAGTGTTTAATATGATAGATGGTATGTTATGCTCTGAAATGGCAAGTGATTGTGTTTGTTGGGTGTTTGTCGTTTACATGAAGGGGATCGGTACGTAGTGATAAAATGAGGTGGAATGGTATGTTTCCTGTTTTATTGTAAAATGATTATGTTCTGTTTGAATGATGGTGGTGATTGTTGTCATGTTAGTGTCATTGTTTATATGTGTGTTGGGGACAAACCAAAGTGCATCAGTGATAATCCTTAAAGCTTTGTTTTGCAGGACTTGCAATTTGTGAAGGTGAGTGTCTGCGGCCATGCCCCAGGTTTCACATTCATAAAGTATAGCCGGAAGTACCACCATCATCCAGATTAATAATTTTGCTTTAGTGGTCAGGCCATTGCCCTTGAGCAAAGGATACAACTGATAAATTCTAGCTGAACCCCTATTACATACATCTGTAATGTGGTGTTTCCACAGTAGCTTGTGGTCAAATTTCAATCCTAATTAGGTTACTGTGTCACACCAGGGGAGGTACCACCTGTCTCTAAGAGAGTTGATGATAGGGAGGTCTTCTTCTGGTAGTGAACATAATTGCATTGCATTTGTCGGAGTTAATTTTTATCTTCCAAATGTTGCACCATTGAGGAATTTCCGCCGGCTGGAGTGGCCGTGCGGTTCTAGGCGCTGCAGTCTGGAGCCGGGCGACCACTACGGTCGCAGGTTCGAATCCTGCCTCGGGCATGGATGTGTGCGATGTCCATAAGTTAGTTAGGTTTAATTAGTTCTAAGTTCTAGGCGACTGATGACCTCAGAAGTTAAGTCGCTTAGTGCTCAGAGCCATTTGAACCATTTGAGGAATTTCCTCACTGTCCCACTGGAGTCGCATGTCGATGTAATTGGGATTAGGATGGCTGGCATAGACAGCAGTGTCATCAACGAAGAGAGCAAGATGAGTGTTGTCACGCTTTGGTATGTCATAAGTGTAGATCCTAGAGAGTATGGGCCCCAATACTGAGCCCTGTGGGAACTCTGTCTCCATTTGTTTAATGCTACAGTTACTTTTATATCCTATTTACTAAGAATGAAGCTATCATCTTAATGATGTGGAGGGGACATTCATATTGGTGGGGTTCGAATAGTATGCTTTCCTACCAGACATGGTCAAAAGCCTTTTCAATGTCCAAAAATACTGCACCTGTGCTGTGTCCCTTTGTCCTGGCCTTGCAGGCCTGCTCAACCACCCAGGTGGCATGGATTGTCGTGCCATGCTCAGCACGAAAGCCAAACTGATCTGGGATAATAATCTGCTTGTTGTTGAGGAAGGTGTGCAGTGAGGTAAGGATTAAGTGTTGCAATATTTTGCCTAGGAAGCTTAGGAGTGATACACATCTGTGGTTTTTGGGGAATAAGGAATTTTTACTGCGTTTGGGAATGGTGATTCCATGGCGTGGGGAAGTGGTTTTGCTCGAGACAGGAATTATAGATGAATGTGAGGTAATGTGGGAGGGAGGTTCTTGAGTTGCAGTGGCTTGACTCCGTCAGGGCCAGGGGATTTGGATGTGACAAGCCCTTTGATGGTTGAGCTGACTGACTGGCAGTATCTGGCTGGAACAAGGCCTGTGTGGCTTGCTTAGTAACCTTGATATGGTCCTTTCCACGATTTCTTCTTGGTCGTCGTCGATGTTATTATCTCTGAATTGAAGTTCTCTGGAGTCTGCCATGACCTCAGCCTTGTCCATGGCATCATACAATAGGCCGTATTCCCGTGCGGTGGCTTTATGGACCTGGCAGGTTCCGTCCGTGCCTTAGTGATTCTCCAGAACTTTTGTGGGTTGTTCTGGGTTGCTTGGAGTGTTTGTTCCGAGCAGATATTTCTGTGCTCAGCTAGGTGAACCCTGAGTCCATGAGCAAGGCTATTGGCACTCCTCCTGTCAGTGGGATCCTTGTAAGTCTGCCAACGTTTACGAAGGCGCCTTTTCGCACGTAAGAGCTCTTGAATGTCATCAGGAAGATCTTGCTTCCTGTTCATGTGGTGTGTTCTCGTAGCGGAGTTTTTGTAGCACAAATTTAAGATGTTAGTGACGTGGTCAACCTTGGCCTATGTGCCAGCCTATTCTTAACTAAAACTAGTGTGCCACCCCAGGATGGTCTAGTCTATAGCAACATTAATTCTTGATATGAAAGTTGTGATGAAGTTTGAGGTGTGTCTAACTTCCACCCCATTGTCATATAAAAAAATTTCTATTGCATGCTTTTCATGATGGATGCCATTGGCATTCTGGACTAATGTGATTAAGATGTCCGTGTGGTTACAGGCCATTGAAGAAAGACATGACGGCAGAAGCAATGATCATGATCTTGGAGAGGTTGTCTGGAGCAGACGTGAGTTGCTCCATTGTTGATTTGAATGCGGAAATGATTTTAGGCAAGTTGAAGTTGCTCAGAAGGCGAGCAATGTTGTGAGTCTGGTAGAGCATTGCCACTCCTCCTTGTGAGCTGGGGGTGTCACTCAGTGGTAGATTCCAGGCTGTCTGAGGTATCTCAGAGACCTGCTGTATAGTTTCCACAGTGGTGGCAGTGGTGGTAGTGGAGGTAGCGGCAGGTTTCTTTGCTGTTGCTCCTCAATTTTGTCTTAGTCTGCGATAATTTTGAGTGTGCAGAGTGGGTGCTGGGTTTGATGCAGCTGCCACTGTCACATTGTTCCTGGATCTCATGGCGTTTGGCTGGATGTTTCCCCTTGCAGTTTGCACACATAGGATCTTGTTTCTCTGTTTTTAGACGGAGGTTGGTGAAGTGGTTTCCACCGCACTTTACACAATGTTGCTCGACGTTACAGTTGCGAGGGTTATGATTAAATCTCTGGCACATATAACAATGAGATGGGCTGTCGTGTCTTTTGTAGGCTTCGATGTGGACCTTATGACAGACTAAGTTGGTTACTTCGTAGACATCATTGAAGTTCTCGCTTCAGACGATGCTGGCTATGAACTTGGGGCTTTTGTAGCCGTCTGGTTCGCGGTTCTTTATCCTACCTACTAGTTGCACATAGTATCCTAGCCTAACGAGATCCTGTTTGATGTCAGCTTCCTCCACGAATGGTGGAAACTTTTTGATGACGACTTTCACGATCTTTTTGAGATCGCTGTAGTAGTTATAGTACTGAATTCCCTGACCTCTAAGGGATCTTATGACATAGTCAAAGTACCTGGAATTTGACTGTGTCGCCCCTGTAAATAGCTAGTATTTTGCCTTTTATGCCTGATTTCAGCTCTTTCAGGAGTTATAGGCAACCCTTCGTCTGGTAACTAACGATGGTGGCTATTACTCTTGTAGGGAAGCAGCCTACTCACGCTGTAATAAATTCACATCAGTTTCCATTGTGTGCGAGCCAGTCTGCTGTAACCAGCTCTGACGTCATAAATGTTGCGCAATACTGTAAAAATCAAGCAAATGAACTAAAACTTTTCTAGCATGTCAGAAATAATACTAAATTAATGTGTGTTAAATATCAGTTCGATAACTTCAGCCATTTTCGAAATTTGGACGTTTTTCTGAAAAAATCATTGGCGCAACAGAAAAGAGCTAGAGACTTCAAAATTTATATTTAGATTGATCTTTCATAATGATTTAATAATAACAGTACTTTGGATTTCACAAATTAAGATTTTAGTGGAAATTCATGATTTTCTGGTTTTCATCTCAAAACTGAAGGAAGCAAGATAGATTAAGTAGGCTAATAAATAAGGCTAGGATGTTTAGATTTAAATAGGTTGGAGGTCTGCTATGACGATGAAGATGTGTAAAGTTTCTTTTGAATACCTATAAAATTATAGCGATAGCGGATCTCAAAAGGGCCAGTTCAGAGCTCATCTACTGCGTGCAGTGTAATTTAATTAATTCTCTCGCCCAAAATATTTAACTTAGCCACGTCAAAATTTTATTATCAATACTTACCTGCGTGCTGAATGCACGTTTAAATTAAGAGCTTCATCGGCCATCAGCAAAAGAAGCTATAAATTATTATGTAACTTGAAGTGGTGCGTTACTAGCCCAGCGGCTAGTCGAGAGAGCCGGAAAGATCAGGCGTTCCCTTCGCCGTCCGCACCGCGGCTTTATATATAAGAACACTGCGCGAGGAAGCAAGGCCCCTCATTCCGCTGCTCGACTCGCTGCGACTCAGATCGTCTCTGCTCACGCAACGCCATGGCTGGGAAGCAGATTGTCGCCGCATTGGCAACTCTCATTAACGCGATGGGGTTCACCGGCGGCCGCCAATGGCAGCCAAGGCGCAAGCGAACGCAGCGGGACAGGACGATGCTCCAATGCTACAACTGCCAGCGGCTGGGGCACACCGCGCGCGGGTGTAAGAACGCCGTCGCGTGCTTGAAGTGCGCGGCGGCTCACGACACCCGCAGCTGCACGAAGCCTCGTGGGGTAGCCTGCGTCTGCGCGAACTGCGGCGGACCGCATGCCGCCAACTCGCGTAGCTGCGGCTACCTCCGCGAGTCACGCCGTCTACCCGCCGCACCACGCCCTGCGGCGACGTCAGGCGCCTCGACGGCTGCCCCGCCCCCCCGCTTCGGCGAGGGGTGCGAGCCGCGCCGACTTGAGGCCACCACCGACAAAGCTATGGCCGGCTTCCAAGCCGCCTTCGCGGCCGAAAGGGCCGCACTGATGGACGAGCTCACAGCTGTGCAAGGCCAGCTCCAGCAGCTACGCGACGAGCTGCGGGCCATCAAGAAGCAGCCGCCAGATCGCGCCGCCACCCCCGCCGTGAGTCGTCCGATGGGGGTAGACGCGGCCACGCAAACCACCGCTCCTCCTGCAACAGTTCAGGAGGTGGCGCCCATGGAGACAGAGGAGGTGCCGCCGAGGCTGCCCCCCTCCAAGGTGGCAGCCACAAGCAAGGGAACTACCGCGCCTCCTGACTGCTCGCAAGCCGAGCAACCAAAGAAGAAGAGGAAGGTGCGGCTACCATTCCCAAGAGTGGACGATGTGCAGGAAATCCTCAAGTACACTGCCTCATCACTGAAGAGCGGGTCGTACCCCCAATCACATCTCCCATACCCCTACACCCCACCCGGCCAGTCTAAGCCTCCCCTCCCCCATCAACCGCTCGACCTACGGACATATAGATGGCGTACCATACTAGCGTAAGCAGCCATGGACGAAGAGTTATACATCATCAACTCTTACCCAATATTTACGCCCCCCCCAATGGGACATCCTGGTCGACGTCGTAGAATCGTGGGCGTGGGAAGAGGCCCGGTCGGGTAGGAGAGAGAAGAAGCTTCCCGTTGACATATTTGTCAGGAAAAAATTGAAATCACTGGCCCAAGTCCAGAAATGAACACACACTGGGCAATCATCAGGCGTAGCGGAGACTCACCATAACCACCGGCCAGTCACTTTGGCCTTTCGTTTTCCCTTTCTCTCACTGTCTCTCTCACTGTCCTTTAATCTGTCATTTTCAAAAAAAAAAAAAAAATCCAGCACAACAGTCAAGGCCAATACCACCCGTCATGTCACACCCACATCACCTCACCAATGAAGAAGGAGAAGCGCATTAACATAGCGCTAGAACTTCGTTCCCGGCTGAGGGTTCAACCCTCCATCATGTGCGTCGTCGTCGTCGAAGCAAGGCCCCAGTTCTCTTCAGACGCTGAATGACACGCCATCTGTGTCGGTAGTCGCGTCGCATCAGTGTATCTGCTACAAACAGCCTCGGGTGCCGTATTAAGTTACTAGAGATACGCGGAACCATGAAAACATTTCATGTGAAGTGTTAATTCTGGAATGATTTTCATTATCTAGCTTCAGTTTGCGTATTGTCGTATTTTCACGCGCCGTCGCGGGACAGACATTCTACCAAATATTTAGCGTGGCGTTTGATGAAATATTTTCATCAAATTATGGCGAGCATTCTTTTTAATATTTAATTCGGACATTCATAATTGCATCAGCGCATTAGACTCTGAACTGCTCTGTTAGTTAGGTTGTAGGGATACTTGTGTTTTTTTTTTTTTATCAGTGAATTTCAGAATATACTCAACTATTTTGGAAAACCGTTTTTGATTAGAAATCCCGGACAATCTCCTAATTCCTCAGAGCTATAAGCTGCAGCTATAATGGTATCTCAAATGAAGTGGGCACTAGGATCTCTAATTACTGGTTCCAGGTTTTATTAAATCACTTTCTGGGTGCCAAAAAAGTAAATAGAGAGCCAGTGTTGAGAACGGCGAAAGACAGCATTAACAACATTCTAAAAGCCAGAAACTGATTCTACATGCAAGCGTTTATCCAGCAATTAATTAAATTATTGTTACAAAAACTTCCCGCCGCCCCACATATGGTGCATCGGCCGGGAAATCATCTAAGTGAAAGTGATTTTTAACTATTCGGATTCGCGAGTGAAATGCGACACGCAACTGAGTATAGAACAGTGAATGTGTTACGTGGGCATGTGGACGACGCAATTGGATTAACAACACATCTGGATTGACGGAGCTGGCACTGAGTCTAGCGGTGCTGCCGGCATCGCGAGAAGCCAGTCTCGCCGCACCGCAGTCGTCCGCTGGAGCAGCCGGCGCAGAGCCTGCAATTGCGGGCCACGCAAACACACAACAGCCGTCGGAGAGCCGTCTGCAGTTCAACGTGCCACGTCGCATCAGGAATCCTGGTACGCCGCGCCGGCAACGCCATACGTCGTGCAGAAGGAACTAAGTTAAGTGGAAAGCTGTTAAAAATTTTACTAACCTGCACTAAAAGACTGTCGGCGATGGAACCGCCAAAAGAAACTGAGTTTAAACTTAAATTAGAACCTATGTCTGTTGAGGGAACTGTAAATTCAGACAACGGTTCAAGTGTAAATATGCATGAAAGTAGTAATGTTAAGGTGAAACATGAAGTATTGTCTCCTGACAGTAGTGTGCGAAGGGGCAATGATTCAATAATAGAGACACCTGTAGTAAAGAAGAAAGTAGAAATTGTAAATTTATTGGATGATAGTTTCTCTGATGAATTAAAAATGAAACAGTCATCAGAGATGGTAGAGTTTAAGAAGGAGCAGTTAGATATGACTAATCAATCAGAAGTTTCATTTAGTTTTGATGATTCTGGTATTGGAGCTAGTTTTTCGTCACCTGAGTGTGATAAAAAGCCAGCTACTGAACAACCCAAAGATGCTGGGGCTGTTGATTTAAATGTTATATTACAAGCAATAGCTGCCAGTAATGCAAAAATGTCAGCCAGTAATGCTAGTATGACAGCTGAGTTAAAATCTGATATAATTGAGGTAAATAACAGAATTGTGGCCAGCCAAACAAATTTTAATATGCGGTTTGAGGCAATAGACAATAAATTAGAATCCAATAATGCTGAATTAAAGTCTGAAATTATGGCCAGCCAAACAAATTTCAATAAACGATTGGAGGTAATGGACGATACCTTCAAGGCTGGTTGCAATAAGTTGAAAGAGGATCTAGACAGTTTGAATTATAAAATTGATTACAACCATGAGGATATTAAGAAAAAGGTTGCTCAACAGTTTTCTGAAATGTATAAAACAGTAAAATCCGAAGTTGCTGAGGTTCGCAAAGACTTCCAAATGGATGATGCGAAGCTGGAGCACAAGTTAACAGAAAAGATCAAGGCGGAGTCTGAATTGTGCTCAGATAGATTTAAAGATGTTAATATTAAAGTAAACATATGTCAAGCAGAAGTAGAAGCAATCAAAACTGACACTACTCATATTGTGCAAAGAGTAGATAATGTTGAAATGAAAGTAGAAAATATCAGTACTAACATTGCTAACATTGAAAGTAAGGTAGCTTCAGTAACTTCTGGTAATGGTAGTATACAACAAGTTGTAGCTGCAAACGCCGCTTTTATCGGGTGTCGGCAGTTCTTGCGGTTCGATCCAGATAAAAATATCCACCCGCTAGATTTCTGGGACGATTTTGAAGATGTGATTCCACCAACTTGGTCTGAACGAGAGAAAATCTCGTTTGTTAGAAGCCATTTAGCAGGTGACGCCATGCGTTGGTCAGCTGATGGTATGTTGAAATGTAAAACATTAGCGGAATTTAAAACAGCTTTCATTAATGAATATTGGTCTAGTAATAAGCAAAATGAAGTGTTGAGAGAATTTTGGAGTGGAAAACGCTTCAATGCAGGCAAGGAATCAATTAAAGAGTTTGCTAGGTCATGGATTTCACGTTTGTCACATTTGGCGGAAAGGCTAAAACCAGAAATGATTATACTAGGTCTTGAAGCCAAACTGCCATGGTATTGGCAAACGAGAATTATATCTGCCCCCAGAGACAATCTGGATCGTTTCATTGAGTATTTGGAACGTGTAGAACGTGTTGCTGCCAATGAGGAGCAAGCACGTAATAACAGAAATGCCAATAACAGTAATAGTAATTTTAGGAACGAGCAGAGTGGCAATGTAAACATTAGAACAGTAGGTGTTCGCCGTCCTAAGAGAGGTAGGAATTGGGGAAATAATTATCAGAACCAACAATGGCATTCAAATGACAGTAATGTTGTGCCAAACAAAAATATGCATGTAAACCACAGTACGGAAAGCAATGCTATGCCAGTTAACTATAATGAAAATAAAGGAAACAGCAGTAGGCCGAGGCAGGAAAACTAGTTCCCGTCTATGAGGACACTGGCGCTCACCAGGTGGTTACTTTTCCTATGCCAGTAGTTAAGAGAATTGGTAAGACAGATCAGAATACTCAAACTGAACAGGTGGATGAAGTGTCGGTAGCATCTAAGGATACAACAGAAATATTAGATCACTCACAGTATTTGATAGATACCGTGTTAGAGACGCTTTCTAAGTGGGAAGAGAAAGAGAAAGCTCAGCAGTGTAACGATAGGGACGAGCTACAAAATACTGAATTTACAGGTGAAGAAGCAGAAGAAATTCATGCTTATATTTACGATGAAGATGATGTGCTCTTATCTAAAGTGCCTGTGCAGGATGTTGATAATGTACTAATAGATTTAGGACAGGAGATAAGTGAGAATGTAGAGGGTAGGCTGTTGAGGGTCGATGAACCCAGTAGCTGTGACCAGTTGTCACTTGAGAAGGAAACCGACGATAATGGTAAAAGTGGTTTAGCTGTAACTAGTGTTATGCCCGGTCTGGAGACGCAGAATCGCTCAGACTACAGTAATTTGGGTTATGTTCAGCAAACTAAATGTAATGAAGCCGTGCGGTGTTTCGATTTAAAATTAATAGACCGACTGGAAAAGGCAGCTGAAAATGTAATTCAGGAAACCCTACACACTGTGACCTAAATGTAATGAAGACAGATGTCGATCACTTTAGTTGGAGACAAATCCAAAAGGAACTACTAGATGAATTTGAGGAACCACCTGTACAACCTAGAATAAGCCACCCTATAATAATAGTGAATATGTTGGGTATCAATGTACGTTGTCTCTTAGATAGTGGAAGTGAGGTGAGTGCAATATCTCAGTCCTTCTTTGATGCATTACCTGGTAAAGACAAGCTTACAGTAATGAGGGTATCAGGACTAAGAATAATTGGTGCTACTGGCAAGGTGTCAAAAACGGTAAAGCAAGAAGCTTTACTACCCTTTAACATTAATGGTAATTTAATTGATCATCCATGTTTCATTGTAAACAATCTCAGTATTGAGGTTTTAATTGGCATAGATTTCTTGTCGAAATATCAGAGTGTTGTTGATTTTGAAAGAAGCCAATTAAAAATGGTCTTGCCAATAACCGGAGTAATTACAGTCCCTTTTAGTGATAAACATGTAGTAACTGATCATGAAACTTGGGAGCTGCCTATACGAGTTCTGAAAAATAGGAGGTATTGGGACGAAGGTGTTAATCTTAGTACAAGTAAGCTAAACACAGAAGAAGAAGAAGAAACAATTATCGTGGACAAAATAGAAGCTAAATTGCAGGAAATCGATAAGATTTCAGCCAATCAGAAGGAAGAACTGAGACAGGTTCTAAAAAGGCATCATAAGGTATTTTCAGATCGACCTGGCATAGTCAAAGGTTATGAATGTCAATTAACAGGTGAAACCCGGCCAAGTGTTTTTCAGGAAGCCATACCAAATACATGTAGCTAGGAAGGAGGCGGTTCGAAAGGAGATACAGAGAATGCTGGAGTGGGGTGTGATTGAGAAAGCGGTCAGTGAGTACAATAATCCTCTTGTTGTTGTACCAAAAAGAGACGGGAGTGTCAGATTGGTCTTGGACGCTCGTTGGTTGAATGAAATAGTGGTTAGGGAAAGTGATAGACCGCAGAACATGGACGAGTTATTGCAAAAGTTCCGGGGAGTAAAATTCTTAACTTCTATGGACATCACGTGTGGATATTGGAATTTGCCACTGGCTGAAAGTTCAAGGAAGTACACAGCTTTCTTGTACGAAGGAGTTTGTTACCAATACCGTGTGGTACCTTTCGGACTTAATATCTCTGTTTGTGCCTTCGTACGTGCGATGTGCCATGTTTTAGGACCAGCTTTAAGCAATAAAATAACAGTTTACGTAGATGATCTGTTAATAGCAACTCCTACCTGGGAAGAACACATAGCTTTATTAGAGGAAGTGTTAGAGGCTATTGAGAGAGGTGGCATGAAACTAAAGATTGAAAAGACAGAGTGCGTTAAAGAGGAAATAGGTTTCTTGGGATATAGGATAAGTGGAAAAGGTATTCTGCCTGACCCAGGCAAGCTAGCAGTCATTGAAAAATTTGAGGCTCCCAGAAACAAGAAGCAATTGAGATCAATGTTCGGTCTTTTCGGCTTCTATAGGCGTTTTGTTAGTGATCAGGCTTTTAATGCTCCCTGTCTTCACCTCCTGCTGAAAAAGAATACCCCTTGGGTTTGGACAGCAGAATGTCAACAGGCGTTTGAGGTGCTTAAACAATCTTTAATTAATAGTCCAATTTTATATCATCCTAATTTTGAAAAACCATTCTGCATGTCTGTTGATGCTAGTGGCTATGGTATAGCTGTGGAGGTATTCCAAGTAGAAATAGAGAACGAACAAGAAGTGCACAAGACTATAGCTTTCGCAAGTCGATCTTTACAGGCAGCAGAGAGAAATTATGGCATCTCTGAACTAGAAGCGTTGGCAATTGTATTTGGGGTACAGAAGTTTGAGCAGTATCTATTAGGTCACAAGATAATAGTTTACAGTGACCATAAGGCATTGACCTTTTTGAAGACATGTAAATTGAGGAATGCTCGTTTGGTAAGATGGTCATTGTATCTCCAGCAGTTTGACCTTGAGGTTAAATATATTCAAGGGAAAGACAATCTGGTAGCTGATGGGTTATCTAGAAGTGCAGAGCTCTGTGATGACGCGGGAATTATAGCAACAGACCTAAATGAAGTTCGTATGTTTGCATTGCACGAAGTAAAGGAAGAAAGTGCATTAAAGAGGGTGATTAAGAACTTGAGACGTGAGCAGAATGCAGATGACCAACTGAAATTAGTGAAGAGCTATTTAGGAAATGCGAACTATCCTAAGGTTTCACAATACTATTGTCTGCATAAAGGTATTCTGTTTAGGAGGAAAAAGGTAGGTGTTTCTGAGTGGAAGCTGTGCTTTCCCTCACAACATGTAGACTTACTAATCGACTATGTACACTTGAGGTATGGGCACTACGGTGCAAAGAAGTGCATTGCAAAATTACAAGAGAAGGTTGTGTTTGACAACATGTACCGCCGTGTGGCCAAGCGTCTAGCATCGTGTGTAGTGTGCCAGAAAGTCCGTGCTGCCAACACCAGAATACAAGGGGATATGCATTCAGTAGAGCCAACTGAAACCCTAGAATTACTGGCTTGTGATTTGTTTGGCCCTCTTCCTGTTTCGAGAGGTGGTTGTACCCATGTTTTTGTTGTGGTGGATGGATTCAGTAAATATGTTAAGCTATACCCAATTAAAAGAGCAAATGCAAAAACATTGGTTGAAAAGTTGGAAAAAGATTTCTTCGTGAACGTTGGCGTTCCGAAGAATTTGCTGTCAGACAATGGACCTCAATTTACTTCTGATAGATTTAAGGAATGTCTAGATAAGGCCGGCGTGAAACATCTGAAAATATCTGCATATTTCCCCCAAGGAAATATGAGTGAACGTATTATGAGGGAATTGAATAGGCTTTGCAGAACTTATTGTGCTCGGAAACACTCAAGTTGGGCAGAGCACATTAAGTATTTTGAGAATGTAATTAACAACTTAAGACATGATGCAACTGGTTTTGCACCTTGCGAATTGATGTTTGGCCAAGAACCGCACAATGTGATTGCAGATATGGTAGAATTCCCTATTCTAACGCAAATATCCACAGACGAGAAGAAACTAAAGGCTAGGGCTAATATGAGAAAAAGAGCGTTGGAAAGGAAGAAGCGTCATGACGCAAAAGCTGTACCTACTAGCTTTGAAATAGGTCAATTAGTCCTTGTCAAAACCAAAGAAAAATCAAAGAAAGTAAATGCAGAAACAAAGAAATTCATGTTCGTATACCAAGGACCTTTCAGGATCATAGGAAAACCACATGCCAATGCATATAGGCTGGAGTACCCTAAAAGTAAGAAGCTATTAGGTCTCAGGAACGTGATCGACCTAAAGAAATTCATAGGTAGTGAATGAATGCTGTAGGGAGGAGGTTGTTCTGTAACCTCTACACAGTGTGGCAGCTGTGCAGTCACAGCTGTGTGAGATCTTCTTTCCTTTTCAGGTCTCACTCACTCTTCATCTTTTCTATCCACCTAAAATTTCTCAAACCAATGAATGCTGTAGGGAGGAGGTTGTTCTGTAACCTCTACACAGTGTGGCAGCTGTGCAGTCCCAGCTGTGTGAGATCTTCTTTCCCTTTCAGGTCTCACTCATTCTTCATCTTTCCTATCCACAAAAAAATTTCGACCTCTTCTTTCATACATTAAATTTTCCGGTATGGTTATTAATACAGCATTAAACCAATGAATGCTGTAGGGAGGAGGTTGTTCTGTAACCTCTACACAGTGTGGCAGCTGTGCAGTCCCAGCTGTGTGAGATCTTCTTTCCTTTTCAGGTCTCACTCACTCTTCATCTTTTCTATCCACCTAAAATTTTTAACTCTTCTTTACAGCATTAAACTAATGAATGCTGTAGGGAGGAGGTTGTTCTGTAACCTCTACACAGTGTGGCAGCTGTGCAGTCCCAGCTGTGTGAGATCTTCTTTCCCATTTCAGATCTCACTCATTCTTCCTCTTTCCTGTCCTCAAAAATTTCGACCTTTTCTCTCCAAATACTAAAATTTTCCGTTATGACTATCAAGCCAGCATTAAGCTAATAAATGCTGTAGGGAGGAGGGTGTTCTGTAACCTCTACACAGTGTGGCAGCTGTGCAGTCCCAGCTGTGTGAGATCTTCTTTCCCTTTCAGGTCTCACTCATTCTTCCTCTTTCCTGTCCTCAAAAATTTCGACCTCTTCTTTCCAGACATGAAAATTTTCTGTCATGGCTATCAAGCCATGAGTTATGTAACCATTCTATCTACCGATTAGTGAAGAAAAATACCTAATGTGACAAACCTAATAGTGACAAACAATAGAGAAGTATGACGTAATGAAGATATAAAATGTATTTGAGTAACAATTATGTATAGTACCCTGGTAATGTAGTAACTAAAAAGTGTTGTTTTATTGGAAATGGTCCACCAACAGTAATTTAAAGAGATATATGAATTCATGTACAAGCAGTATCTGAAGTGGTAGTGAAACCTAGTGTATGCATTAGAGCTAACTAAGAAATAGTAAAAGAGATTGCTTAGTGTTAGGAAAAATATGCAGATAAGTTGTAAGATTAAACTCACCTGGTGTAGCAAGGAAAGGCAATGTAATAGAATTGAGCAGTGTTTGTGGTTGAGACGTGAAGGACACGTCCCTGAAGTATTTATAAGGTTGGAGCTGGCCATTATTTTAGTGTAGTGTGTGACAGGATACACCTACACGTATTGAGGTTATGAGTTGGAGGCGTGAATGCGACCATAGGTACCCGTATGTTAGATGAGACAGAGTAGCTCATGGTGTCCTATAGGTTTAAGAAATTTAGCATTACGCTCGTCCATAATTACTTGATGCACTTTAGTGGTAGGTCTGAGAGAGACTACCTGAGGTTTCAGCGTCCGATCGAGTGGAAATGGATTGCCACGTGAGCAAACTAATCAGCTGCAATACACTATGAATATGAGATAAATGTGCTTTCCTATGCTTTAAATTTAAATGGAGTGAGTGTTAAATAAGTTCATACACTAGCAAAATAAATAAATAACATACTGACAGACATGAAACATTATTTTAGCTCAGCATAAATACACTTCAAAGTAAGTAAGTACCTAATTGCAGATGTGGAACTGACAACAGCAGAGGACCAATAAGTGGATTTAGTAGTCAACTAAACGTAGTGTGTTTTGAACACTCACAACTGTACTATTACCAAAAGTTACTCACATGTACAAAGAAGCTGAGAAAACAACCACTAATCATACTCATACTATCTCTAAGAATAAAGTAATCAAAGATGAGTCAGTTAAGTGCTTAAAATGAAAATGTATCAGGAATGTACCGAGCATTGGTTCAGTGTTCCGGCCCAGAAATAATAAATTCAGATTAGATAGGATTTATGATTGTATGCCTTAGGAGCATAAATTTTCTCTAATACATGACTAAAGGCGTTTTGAGCCATTTGTTTAACGATTTTATGACAATTAAGTAACCACGAGAGTGATATTGGAAAAGTTCTGTTAACTTTGTTCCAACAAAATATCAAAGGATAAAATGTATATATCCCCATTTCATTGTGACCCACCCATAGACGTTAAGTGAACAGAGTCTGAGGCACTCTTTTTGTTTGTTCTACAGGACAAACCAGATAATGGCAGCCTGGTAGCTGCGTGAAAGCGTGGAGTGACTTGGACACAACTCACAGTGACCCCTCCCCTTTCCCCCATGTAATTTAGAGAGAACGTGAAGGACGCACACCATAGCAACTTCCCCTCCTCTACCCTTGTGAATGGAAGTGTAGGACGCCAGCCAAAGCGGCTACAACCACGTGTGTAAAAATTATTTGTGAACTTTTCTTTCAGGTTTAGAAAAGACTGCTAAGAGATATTAATCTGTTTATGTATCATGTTATTTTCTTTGAATTTGTGTATGTAAAAATGTATTTAATGTATTTAATGGATCTAAGATTTTTATAATTTTTCAATTTGTATGTGTTTGTTTGTCTAAGGCAATATGTATGCCAAAATATTTCATTGACTTTGCTTAAAATTTTAAGTAATGACATTGTTTAAAAGGCAGTGAACATGCCCACAATTTAAATAATTAATGTAGGTAATCAGTTTTCTTTAATGTTTCTACATGTTTACATTTCAATTTTGGTTTTTTATAGGAAGTTAAGCTGTACTCTTGCTTCCCTTTTTGTAATTAAATTTTTTTTCATTCATTAACATTCATAAACAAAAATTTAAGTAGAGGGTGATGTAGGGAAGCAGCCTACTCACGCTGTAATAAATTCACATCAGTTTCCATTGTGTGCGAGCCAGTCTGCTGTAACTAGCTCTGACGTCATAAATGTTGCGCAATACTGTAAAAATCAAGCAAATGAACTAAAACTTTTCTAGCATGTCAGAAATAATACTAAATTAATGTGTGTTAAATATCAGTTCGATAACTTCAGCCATTTTCGAAATTTGGACGTTTTTCTGAAAAAATCATTGGCGCAACAGAAAAGAGCTAGAGACTTCAAAATTTATATTTAGATTGATCTTTCATAATGATTTAATAATAACAGTACTTTGGATTTCACAAATTAAGATTTTAGTGGAAATTCATGATTTTCTGGTTTTCATCTCAAAACTGAAGGAAGCAAGATAGATTAAGTAGGCTAATAAATAAGGCTAGGATGTTTAGATTTAAATAGGTTGGAGGTCCGCTATGACGATGAAGATGTGTAAAGTTTCTTTTGAATACCTATAAAATTATAGCGATAGCGGATCTCAAAAGGGCCAGTTCAGAGCTCATCTACTGCGTGCAGTGTAATTTAATTAATTCTCTCGCCCAAAATATTTAACTTAGCCACGTCAAAATTTTATTATCAATACTTACCTGCGTGCTGAATGCACGTTTAAATTAAGAGCTTCATCGGCCATCAGCAAAAGAAGCTATAAATTATTATGTAACTTGAAGTGGTGCGTTAATAGGCCAGCGGCTAGTCGAGAGAGCCGGAAAGATCACGCGTTCCCTTCGCCGTCCGCACCGCGGCTTTATATATAAGAACACTGCGCGAGGAATCAAGGCCCCAGTTCTCTTCAGACGCTGAATGACACGCCATCTGTGTCGGTAGGCGTAGCGGAGACTCACCATAACCACCGGCCAGTCACTTTGGCCTTTCGTTTTCCCTTTCTCTCACTGTCTCTCTCACTGTCCTTTAATCTGTCATTTTCAAAAGAAAAAAAAAATCCAGCACAACAGTCAAGGCCAGTACCACCCGTCATGTCACACCCACATCACCTCACCAATGAAGAAGGAGAAGCGCATTAACATAGCGCTAGAACTTCGTTCCCGGCTGAGGGTTCAACCCTCCATCATGTGCGTCGTCGTCGTCGAAGCAAGGCCCCAGTTCTCTTCAGACGCTGAATGACACGCCATCTGTGTCGGTAGTCGCGTCGCATCAGTGTATCTGCTACAAACAGCCTCGGGTGCCGTATTAAGTTACTAGAGATACGCGGAACCATGAAAACATTTCATGTGAAGTGTTAATTCTGGAATGATTTTCATTATCTAGCTTCAGTTTGCGTATTGTCGTATTTTCACGCGCCGTCGCGGGACAGACATTCTACCAAATATTTAGCGTGGCGTTTGATGAAATATTTTCATCAAATTATGGCGAGCATTCTATTTAATATTTAATTCGGACATTCATAATTGCATCAGCGCATTAGACTCTGAACTGCTCTGTTAGTTAGGTTGTAGGGATACTTGTGTTTTTTTTTTTATCAGTGAATTTCAGAATATACTCAACTATTTTGGAAAACCGTTTTTGATTAGAAATCCCGGACAATCTCCTAATTCCTCAGAGCTATAAGCTGCAGCTATAATGGTATCTCAAATGAAGTGGGCACTAGGATCTCTAATTACTGGTTCCAGGTTTTATTAAATCACTTTCTGGGTGCCAAAAAAGTAAATAGAGAGCCAGTGTTGAGAACGGCGAAAGACAGCATTAACAACATTCTAAAAGCCAGAAACTGATTCTACATGCAAGCGTTTATCCTGCAATTAATTAAATTATTGTTACAAAAACTTCCCACCGCCCCACACTCTGGATTGGGTGTTTTTTCTGTGCCACCCCTGAGGGGGAAGAATCAGTAGCATCTTGTGGCAGGGCCGCAAATTTCTTTGAGGTGGAAACAGAACAATCCATGCAGATATCTTTTGTGTCCAGAAGATGCATTGCCAGAGCTGCGTCCATCTTTGTGGCCTTCCGTTTAGGTTGGCTGGGGGCCGACCCACTTGGTTCACCCTCCTTGCATGTTGTTTTGTGTTCACTCATGGTGGTTAGGCTGTGAGAGCCTGGGGTTGCAGTGTAAGCAGAATCTATTACCTTAGACTTCTGGCATTGGAAAAGTCCACCAGACACCACGCAGGGAGTGTCAGATGCACCCCGGTTAACACTGCAGGGTTTCAAGTGCACTGCTGACCATGATCGACACGAACGCGGATTACCGTGTGGCACCACAGACCCTGGCTCAGAATACTCCCTAAACTCGGAGGATGCAGAGATGCAGAGAGGGGCCTCTGCAGGATGATGTTGGGGTGTTGGCGTAAGAACGTCACTTTCGTTCAGTTGTGCGCTTTGATCCCACCTAGCCAGGAATTTCGACGAGCACCATGAACAGTCCTGTAAAACACACAATCTTTCTCGCCTGTGTGCTCGAAGACGAACATCAAGCGATTGAAACGCCCTCACGGCCGAGTGCTGTCGCCGTAGCGCCACACCATGCAGCACGAACAAAAACAGCTCGGAACAAAGGTAAACACCAAGTATACGACTCCCACTCTGAGGGAAAGTGCAGCTCGGAATGACCGGCAAGCTCCTGACTGCGAGACTGTCGTGCCTTCCTGAGGTACTTGTAAGGGCAGGGTAAGCACTTAAGTGCTGTGCCTGCAGAACCTGGAAAAAAGTTTTAAAAGGCGTCCTATCTGTTTGTGGGGTCCTCGCTATGATATGGGGTTCGTCCTGGTGCTGTTGGGGGAATAGGTTATTCCCACAACAGGTCCGGCCAACGGGTAGTTGGTCGGTGGTGTGGCTGCTGGCCCAAGCCCTGTATGAGCCGGTTGTGGGATTGACCCGCTCTTTCATAGAACTGACGTGCTAAGACTCGAAATCGGTCTCACAGCATCAGGAGACCAGTGTCTTCATGGAGGAAGGTGGTAGGATAGAATGAGCGAAGGTGCAGCGCAAGCTTGAGCGCCTTGTTTTGTACACGTTGTAGGGAGCGTATGGAGGAGTCGGCGGCACTACCCCACACCACGGCCGCGTACTCTAACACCGGGCGTACCAGTGTCAGATATAGCGTGATGCCGTGGCGTGAGGGCAATGTCGACTCCGGGTTTAGTAAGGGATAGCGGGCGTGAAGCCGCCCTATCGCTTTATTTCTGATCCACTGAATGTGTGGGGCCCAAGTGAGCCGCTGGTCCAATCTCACACCGAGATACGTTGCCGTTTTCGACCACGGGATGGGGCCTCCCACGATGTGTAATTGTTCTAGGTTTGGCGGCACTTTCCGCTTCGTGAAAGCCACCCCCTGGCCCTATCCAGCATTGAATTATAGACGCCACTTGGTGGCCCACGCACCAAGTGCTTCACAGCCTTGTTGGAGGCGACGTCCCATCGTATGCGCATTCATGCTGCGAGTGAACAGAGCAGTGTCGTCCGTGTAGAGGGCCAGCTCTACTCTGTCCACTCGCGGTACGTAAAAAGAGAGTACAGCAGGGGCCAAGTACGGACCCCTGCGGTACTCCGGTACGGATAGGCCTGTCTGTGGACGTTCCCTGGTCCGCCCGGACGTGGAAGGTCCTGTCAGAGAGGTAAGAACTGATAAGGACTCCGTGCGATGTCCGTACCCCGAGTACAAACAGTTTCTAAACGAGGCCGTCATGCCACACGGAGTCGAAGGCGCGGGAGACGTCCAGGAATACCGCCCCAAGGTATTCCCTCGTCTCCAGCGCTCTCATCGCGGGTTCTACGAGACGGAGCAGCTGGTGGGTGGTGGAATGGCCTCCACGGAAACCAAACTGCTCGTCTGGCAGTATTTGTTCTTGGTCCACGTGCCGGAGGAGTCGCCTCACGTAAAGCCTTTCGAAAACCTTCGAGAGGCATGGGAGGAGGCTTATGGGCCTGTAGCTGGACGGCAACTGGGGGTCCTTATCCTGTTTTGGGATGGTCACCACCTCGGCGTGCTTCCACACCGAGGGGTAGACACCCGAAGCAAGTATCTTGTTAAAGATGGAGGCCAGCCATGGGTGGTAGTCCTGGGGGAGATGCTGTAGGAGTAGGTTAGGAATGCCGTCGTTGCCGCCTGCCCTCTTGGCGTTCAGTGAACGGAGTTGCAGAGCGACTTCTTCGGCGGTGGTGCTGTCTATGACATCCTCATCATCTCGCGCGGCGAGGAACGTAGGAAGACGTTGTTCCACGAGCTGGACGTGGACCTCGTCGATGTCTGCTACAGGCCGGAATTTAGCCTCGAAAGCATCGGCCAGGACGCTTGCTTTGGCGTGAGGTTCACATACGTGATCCTAGCCAATCTGCAGCGGGGGAATGCGCTGCCTGCGGCGCAGGAAACCTCTCACGACACGCCGTGCACTGCCGTCGTCCGGGTCAAGGTACTCGACGAGTTCGGCCCATGCTTTGTTGCGCTGTTCGCGGACGGCCGCAGTGATGGCACGACGCATGCGGTTTACGCGGCGTTTCGTCGCTGGCTGCCTTGCCAGTTGCCACTCGCGAAAAAGATTGTTTTTTGCCACGATGAGCTCGCGTATTTCTTGCGGGAGGCGACGTGACCTGTCTTGTGGCTGTCGAGGGCTACCAGGAGTGGCCGCCTCTGCAGCTTGCAGGAGCGCCTGATTTAGGGAGGTGATGGTGGCTTCCGCCCCCACCTCTTCTGGGTCAGGAGCATTTTTGAGGTATGCCCGTGCCTCGTCTTGGAAGTGCTCGACATTGACCTTCCTGAAGGACGGACGGCCGGCCCGCACCGCCGCGCCGACGACGTCTATGTCAAAGATCACCGGCAAGTGACCGGATGACAAAGCCGTCCTCGTCTCGGCAGTCGTAAACCGATCGACTCCCCTCAGTATGGCGATGTGTTTCACGTCAGGTTGTCCTCGCACTGGGTGGTAGATACGGTCGTAGGGCCCTAGGCTGATGGCGCAGTGTCTTAGGGCGGCGCGTTCGAGTCGACGCCCACTGACATTGGTGAGGCGGGAGTTCCAGTGGCTGGACTTTGCTTTGAAGTCCCCAGCGATGAACAGCTGCCCCCTCCCCCCCCCCTCTCCCCCCCCCACCCCATGGCCAGTAGGGAGTCGAAGTCAGCTTCTTGCAAAACACCCTGCGGCGGCCGGTAGGCAGCCACGAAGGAGATTTTGCCGATGGATGTGTGGACGACCGCACCAGTGGCGGCTTCGAGGGTGTCGAGCTGCAGTAATTGCACGGGATAGTGCCGCAGGGACGACCTGACGTAAGTCGCCTTACCACCGCCGTGGGTCAGTCTGTCGGTGCGGTAGCTGTTGTAATTCGCGACCCTGACGTGCACTCCGGGTTTTAGGAACGTTTCACAGACGAGACAGATATCCACTGCCTCGCTGTGGAGAAATTCCCTAAACTCACCCTGCTGTGGTACTAGGCTGTTTGCGTTGAAGAAGCAAACATTCAGGGCATGTGCGTGGTTGTTATCCGTGCCTGGGGGGCTGGGCGATGGCCTGGAGGGCCGTCGCAGCTGCGGAGGCTAGCGTGGGAAGCTGTGACACGATTGTGTTTAGTGTCTGTAGAAGAGTCTGTAGATCGCCGGCGATAGCGCCCGCGGCCGCGGGGGCGGGCGGCGCTGGGGCAGGACCTGGCCTGCACTGTTCTCCGACGAGACTCTCAGCAACGGGGGCTGGCTGTTCGTCTTCGGCGCGAGCCGAAGTAGGAGGTGGGTGTGGCCCAGCGGCAGTGATTTCCGGTTTTGTGGGTGGCTGCGGGTGGGTTGGCGGCGGTCGCCACGAAGTGGGGGTCACTGTTCGGTAGTTTGCCTCCCAGCAACAGAAGCAAAACTAACGCCAGGCTGCACTCTCTTAGCAGCCTTGCGTCGGTTGCGTGCCTTGAACGCGATGCAGCCCCTATAGCTGGCAACGTGCGGTTCACTGCAGTTGCAGCATTGGGGCTGCTCTTCGCGCTTTTTGGCGCAGTCGCAGCTTTGGTGCGGGCCTGCGCACTTTACACATCGAACTGGAATTGTACAGTTGTACGCCACGTGGTCGAGGCCCTGACAAGAGTAGCATTGTGCTCTCTTTCCCTTGGCCCGGAACGGTTCGACTGTGACGTCGACGTCCGCGATGTTTTCCAACTGGAAAATCTTTCTGTTGTCCTCGTTGTCCACCAGGACAATGAGGAACAGTGGCATCTTCTTATGGGTCCGGGGGGACGTCGTAAGTTCTACAGTGCGGGCGGCGTAGCCCTGTTCAGAAAGTTCATGTTTTAGGTGGTTATGATCCATCTTAAGAGGAAGATGGCGTATAACCACTTTCAGGAGTTTTAGGGACTCTGGGTTATGCGTGTAACAGTGGAGTCCCTGCTCCCTAACAAACTCCATAAGCTTTTTATGTTCGTCCAAGGTCGCTGGGAAGACCTTGTACAGGTCGTTCCCTGTGACCTTGAACGACTTGACCTTTATGACATCTTTGTTACAGAAGTTCACGAAGTCATCCTGCCACTTCATGACTACCGGAGGAGGGCGTATCTGTTTACGTACTGGGGGGGGGGGGGCTGGTTCTGCTTCCATGACCTCTTCGGTTGCCACTGCGAAACGATTTGACGTGGTTGGAGGTGGGGGAAGCACATGTTCAAGCCTCTTGGGCTTGGCAGTGTGCTGCTGGTTCCGTGCAGTGAAACCGTCTTCATCGGCTGCTGGGGGTGCTGTGGGGGCGTCTGTTGTTGCAGCCTTCTTCTTGGTTTGTCGCCTATCAGGCGCAGTTGTTACAGACTGTTCGTCTGAGTCGGAGGTGGCCGGCCGTTTTCTTAATGCCTGTTGCTCTTCCATTGGCATTTCTGCCGATAGAAGTGTCTCCAGGTTGGCCTCTGGTATTTCCAGAGAATCTGGAGTAGTTGTAGGCCGTTTGGGGACGGGGTGGTCGCAGTCAGTCTGTCCTTGCGCTGCGAGAACTGGCGAACTAGCGGCTTCTTGACTGGGATCGTCCGTTTGGGCGACCAGCGGCGCACTGGCTTCTTGGGTAGCCAGGTCCGGTGGCGCAACACCAATCGGGGCCGCCTCCGCCGGAGCAGCAACATCTTGAGTTGCTGCGCCCAGCAGGGCTCCCGGCGGAACAATCTCCTCTTCTGTGGCCGAGCGCAGCAGTTCACTCGGCAACATGGACGTCTCGCTTTGCAGCCGTTGCGTCTTTACGGTGGCAAGGTCGTAGCACACGAACATTTCATACACTTTTTCTGCAGCCTCCCTTTCTGGAACTGTGGTGGCTTTTGCCATGCGATTCATTATCGCGAACAGTTCTATCCCAGAGAGGGGGCGATAGCCTGCGGGGGGGGGGGGGGGGCATTAGAAGTGTCGACTAAGAACATGGTGTCGTTAGAAGCGGGTGGAGCGGAAGTTGCCGCCGCCAGAGCGCGCTCTGTCGGGGCAGAATCCTCCGTGGCGGTTAGGTCCCAACTCGGGTCCATAGGGCAGCTGAAAAGAGATGGAATGATGGTATTTCCTAGCTCTAGTGACCGCGGACCCGTCCCACGTGAAGGGGGTCCTGGATCACAGCGTGCCCTAACGTTCCCTAGGCGTGACGCAAATCGATTCCTGAATCGATTTGTGCCACAGCCGGTAGCAGTTTACACGACAATTCTACCGCTAACAAACTCGCAGGCGAGTGGTTAGCAGGAGAGACACTCTTTTGCTTCTGCCACGCAGACGCCGTTGACCGACGCACCTTGATAAAGGCGCGCAGACAAAGACGCGCGAGAACAATAGCGCGAGCGGAACATAGCAGCTGCGTTGAGCCAGAGCGTCCTCTCGCTACGGCGGCTCAGCGCAGACTGGTGCGGTGCCGGTGCGGCAAGCTCCTGAATCACTCACTCACTCACTTTCCTAACGAGCGGTCCTATGCTCGCGGTATGGCAGGGTGAGCGCCTAGCGCTATTCCTGCAGAACATGACTCGTTGAATTTAGGGAACTGACTTAATTTTGAACCGGCCTTTCGGATGCATGGCATCCTTTGACTGTTATGAGATTTTAGTCTCACAACAGGTCAGGCCAACGTGTGGTCGGCCTGCGGTGGATGTTGTGGCCCAGTGCCTGTACGATCCTGTTCTGTGACCTATTGGTCTCTTGGTAGAACTGTCTTGCCGTTTGACGAAATCTCTCCTTGAGCAGCAGGATCCCGGTCTGCTCATGTAATTGGGCTGTTGGGTCTCGGCTGCATTTCCCCACACCACGGCTGCATATTCCAGCACTGGGCGGACCAGTGCCAGGTACAGGGTGATGCCGTGGCGGGGGGGAAGCGTCGAGGTCGGGTTAAGTAGATTGAATAGGGTCCGTAGACGTCCTATAGCCCTACCCTTTATATCCTGAATGTGGGGGCTAAACTTCAGCCTCTGATCGAGGGTAACCCTGAGGTACCGAGCGGTCTTGCACCACGGGACAGGGCCTCCCGCGATTGTGAGCGGCTCAAGATCAGGTGGAAGCAGTCGTTTAGAGAATACGACTGCTTGGCTTCTTGCGGCATTGAATTTGAGCCGCCATTTTGTGGACCACCTTCCAAGCTCTTCGCACCCAAGCTGGAGTTGGCGCCTCATTTCAAGAAAATTCATGCTGCGGCCGAGTAGCGCCGTATGGTCGGCATATAGCGCCAGCGACACTTGCGCCACTCGTGGAGCGTCAGCCCGAATTGGGCGTTGGGTGGACACTCCCTCCTCCAAGCGCACGTGTAAAGTGCGGTTTTCCAGATACGATTTGAGTAACACCACGTGTGGCGTCGGGACCCCGTGCACAAAAAGTTCCCTGACAGTGTGGTAATACTTATAGCAGACAGACAGTGCGCACCATCAAAGATTGTTGCTGAGAACATCAGAGGCACACACGACTGAAGTATCCTAACAAGTCGGCAGTTACAGAGCACTGTTTGTCCGAAAAACACGACATGGATTACGAGCATACCAAGATCTTGGCCCAGACTTCTAAATACTGGGACAGTGGCAATCGAAACTTGCACCAGGGACGGACTCATCAACCGAGACTGCAGTTATAATCTTAGGAAGGCCTGGGAACCAGCATTGAGTATAATTAAGAAGACACTTAGAAGCGAAAGCGATATGGTGAGCTGGGCGGACATAGCAACTACACCGACGCTGCCACAGACGCCGACCCCTGCATCTCCGCGACTGCCGACGCGTGTCTGCCTGCGGGCGCGGACCGCAGAGGGAACGGCCCATGTGGGGAGTGGATATAAGTCCTCAGGAGCTTGCCACGCACGCGTAATCTGCGCTGAGCCGCCGCAGCAACCGGTTGCTTATGCTCCGCGCTGCACTTTGTTCCGCTCGCGCCTTTGTGTCTCGCACGCCTTTGTCCGCGCGCCATTGTCAAGGCACGCTGGTCAACGTCGGCCGCGTGGCTGAAGCTGCAGCAGACTCTCCACTGCTGACGACTCGCTTGCGAGTACGTTAGCGGCGAAATTGTCGTGCACACCTCGTCGTTGGCTGCGACACAAATCGATTCAGGAATCGATTTGCGTCGCGCCTAGGGACCGATAGGGAAAGCTGTGACCCAGGACCCCCTTCACGTGGGACCAGTCCGCGATCACTAGATAGAAATTTCCATCTTTTCTATCTCTCTCGCTCCCGCCAAATGGACCCGAAAAACGGCGAACACATGGCCACAGAGGACTCCGCCCCGTCCAAGCGCTCTCTGACGGCGGCAACGTCCGACTGACAACCGGCGGCAACCCAGGCCACGACCACGGTCGACGCCTCAGCCGCCCCCCCAGGTTATCGCCCTCTCACAGGGGTCGAGTTATTCGGTATTACGAACCGCATAGCCAAAGCCACGTCAGCCTCCGAACGCGAGGCAGCGGAAAAAGCCTACCAGAGGTTTATGCGCTACGAATTAGCAGCCACACTGCCAGGCACAGCCAGGGAAGAGGCCACAGTACCGCCGGGAGCCCCGCCAGGCATGTCCAACCAAGAGGACACTGCCCTGCCGGAGGCGGCCCCAAAGGGCGTAGCGCCACCAGGCGTGGCTTCACAAGTAGCCACTGTCCTGCTGGACTCCCCACCGGTACAGGCCAATCAAGAGGCTCCCTCTTCCCTGGCTGCCAGGAAGGTGGGTAGTTGTGTTTGAACTAGGCGGACGTGTTCCACGTCCACAACGTCTTCCATTGGGGTGAAAGACGCTGCGAAGTGGTCAGCCAGCACGTTCACCTTTTCATCTGGGTGGCTGATAACGTCGTGTCCTACCTGGATAGGTGGGACGCGACGCCGACGTCTCAGGAATGACTTCGCGATGCGCCACGCATTGCCGTCTGCAGGGTCTAGTGTTGCCACTAGGTCTGCCCATTCCCTGTTGCGGTTGGCCTCCACAGATGCCTTTATCTCACGGCGCATGTGATTTAGGTGGGCTTTGGTGCGAGGCTGTCGTGTTAGTTGCCATTCTCTAAAGAGTTGGTTTCTCTCCCTGATCGTCTCCCTGATTTCTGGCGGGAGGCGATGGGAGTGTACCGGTGGTTGCCGTGGGGGCGGCGGAGCAGCTGCCTACGCGGCCCTGAGGATTTCTTGGTGAGGTGCTGCAGAGCAGCGTCTGTGCCGACTGCAGCGGGATCTGGTGCACCATCCAAGAGAGAGAGGACCTCCTCTTGGTAGCGCTCTGTGTTCATGCGCCTAAAGTTGGGGCGGCGCGGCGGAAGGGCAGCACCGACGATGTCCACGTCGTATATCACTGGCACGTGGTCCGAAGACAGTGCGCAGCGTGTCGAGGCAGAGATGTGATGCCCAATGCCCTTGATCAGAGCAATGTCCAGCACATCCGACATCAGACCTTGTCGAGCGGGGAATATAGTATGCTCGTATGGCCCCAGCGCTATGGCATCGTTTCTCTGGGCAGCCCGGAGAAGGCGACGGCCACTGGCATTCGTGAGGTGGGAGTTCCATTCTGAGTGCTTCGCATTGAAGTCACCCGCGATGAAAACCCGCCCACCGACCGCCAGTAGTGCGTCGACATCCTGATTGGAGATGATCGCCCGTGGGGGCTTGTAGGCCACTATGAAGGTGATCTGACCTATGGCTGTGGATACACTGACCGCCGTAGCTTCCATGGCTACGAGGTCAGGGAGGTGTATGGAGTGGTGCTTAAGAGTGCGCCGTACGTAGACTGCCGTCTTAGCTCCAGCGGTCAGCCTGTCAAACCGGTAGCAGGCGTAGTTTTCTGCCCGGACTTGGACGCCGGGCTTAAGGTGAGTTTCGCAGACAAGACAGATGTCAATTGCCTCTTCCTGTAGGAAGTCGCGAAACTCACCTTGCTCCATCACCAGGCCGTTTGCATTGAATCCGCAAACTGAAACATCTCGAATGTGTGGATTATCCATGGTGGTTTGGTGTTGGGACGGTACTGGCCTGAAGGGCCGCCGTGACTGCCTGGACAAGTATGGGCAGTTGATGTAGCATAGAGTTTAAAGAATGCAGAAGTGCATTCAGTTGGGTCTTGTCCACTCCGGTGTTGATGGGGTGTTCTGGGGCAGCCCTCATGGTAGATACAGCCGCCGGTGTAGGTGTGGCAGTTGCCACAGGTTCGCCCACCTGCGCGGCTACTTGTCTGGCATGGGGTGGGGGGGAGGGAGGGGGCGTTCTGGGCCCCTTCTGCTGCCTTGGGTGTCCGCTGGGGACGGTTGGGGGCCATCTGTGGCAGCTGGCAGCGGTTTTACTACCGCAGGTGCTTTCGTGGGGTTGGGGGGTGGTTGCTGCTGCCGCTGGTGGGCTGAATCTGAGCCCTTTGCAGCTGCAGCGTAACTTGTCCCCTGTTGAACCGGACGTGACGCAGCTCTCCGGCCGCGACCTCGACGGTTTGTTCTCCTGTATAGGTTGCAGCCCCTGTAGCTCGCTACATGGGGTTCGCTGCAATTGCAGCACTTTGGTGGCTATTCTTTAGGCATCTTACATTCTCTACTTTGATGCGATCCCGCGCATTTCACACAGCGGGCCGGCATCGTCCCTGATCTTTTTCATGGTAGCTCGGTAGTCTTCCATGTTGGCGAGCATGATTCGCAATAGCTCACGCCCGGCTGTCTTACCTTTGGGAAGTGCGGACACACCTTCATTGAATTTAGCCACGTGATCAAGGCCCTGACATGAAAAGCACTGGGCCCTCCTTCCTTTTGCTCTGAGCGGCTCTACCTCGACATTTACCGTCGCTACCGTCTTCAGTTGAAAGATTTTGCGTGCCTCCATGCTATCGACCAGGAACAGAGGCATGTCCCTCCGCGTCCTGGGCGATTTCATGAGACCCGCAGAGCGTACCCCATACCCCAAGGAGGTAAGTTCCTCCTTGAGGTGCGATGGTTCCATACTCATGAGGAGGTGTCTGAAGACTACCTTGAGGAGAGGAAGTCGTTCTGCGTCATATGTGTAGCAGAACAGCCCCTCGTCCCTGATCTTTTTCATGGTAGCTCGGTAGTATTATATGTTGGCGAGCGTGATTCGCAATAGCTCACGCCCGGCTGTCTTAACTTTGGGTGTGTCCGCACCTTCATTGAATTTAGCTAGGAAGGCGTGAAAGGTGCCCTTCCAAAGAATATTAATTGGAGGAGGTGCCGCCCTTTTTGGCGGAACGGTTGTTGCCTCCATGGCATCGTACTCTGCCTCTGCCGGGTCTCACTCGAACGAGTTTGCCGTCTGAAGCGGCTGCACCTGCTCGAGCTTCCTTGCTCGGGCCGTGTGCCTCCGCTTCGGGACGACAAACCCCTCTTCATCTTCTTGGGCGGCGTCGTCGTCCGCTGTGGCGCCCTCAGGAGCGATTGGCTTCTTCTTCTGCTGGGAACTATGGGCAGAAGAAGTGTCTGCAGACGTTTCGTCGTCATCCGCTGGTCTCTTTCTGGATGGTACAGCTACTTCCATGGCCTCCTCTTCTAGAATGAGTTGCTCTAGATTTGCCTCTGGAATGTTCGCATCCTCTCGAGATTCTGCTGGCATGTCAGCAGCCTCTCGATTGGCCTGTACCGGTGGGGAGTCCAGCAGGAAAGTGGCTACTTGTGAAGCCACGCCTGGTGACGCTACGCCCTTCGGGGCCGCCTCCGGCAGGGCAGTGTCCTCTTGGTTGGTCACGCCTGGCAGGGCTCCCGGCGCTACTGTGGCCTCTTCCCTGGCTGTGCGTGGCAGTGTGGCTGCTAATTCGTAGCGCATAAACCTCTGGTAGGCTTTTTCCGCTGCCTCGCGTTCGGAGGCTGACGTGGCTTTGGCCATGCGGTTCATAATAGCGAATAAATCGACCCCTGTGAGAGGGCGATAACCTGGGGGGCCGGCTGAGGCGTCGACCGTGGTCGTGGCCTGGGTTGCCGCCGGTTGTCGGTCGGATGTTGCCGCCGTCAGAGCGCGCTCGGACGGGGCGGAGTCCTCTGTGGCCGTGTGTTCGACGTTTTTCGGGTCCATCTGGCGGGAGCGAGAGAGATAGAAAAGATGGAAATTTCTAATCTAGTGATCGCAGACTGGTCCCACGTGAAGGGGGTCCTGGGTCACGGCTTTCCCTATCGGTCCCTAGGCGCGACGCAAATCGATTCCTGAATCGATTTGTGTCGCAGCCAACGACGAGGTGTGCATGACAATTTCGCCGCTAACGTACTCGCAAGCGAGTCGTCAGCAGTGGAGAGTCCGCTGCAGCTTCAGCCACGCGCCCGACGTTGACCAGCGTGCCTTGACAAAGGCGCGCGGACAAAGGCGTGCGAGACACAAAGGCGCGAGCGGAACAAAGCGCAGCGCGGAGCATAAGCAACCGGTTGCTGCGGCGGCTCAGCGCAGTCTACGCGTGCGTGGCAAGCTCCAGAGGGCGGGCGGCCGCCTTATATCCACTCCCCACATGAGCCATTCCCTCCGCGGTCCGCGCCCGCAGGCATACACGAGTCGGCAGTCGCGTAGACGCAGGGGTCGGCGTCTGTGGCAGCGTCGGTGTAGTTGCTACGTCCGCCCAGCTCACCATATCTCTTTCGCTGCTAAGTGTCTTCTTAATTATACTCAGTGCTGGTTCCCAGGCCTTCCTAAGATTATAACTGCAGTCTCGGTTGATGAGTCCGTCCCTGGTGCAAGTTTCGATTGCCTCTCTGACAACACTGTCCCAGTATTTAGAAGTCTGGGCCAAGGTCTTGGTACGCTCGTAATCCATCTCGTGTTTTTCGGACAAACAGTGCTCTGTAACTGCCGACTTGTTAGGATACTTCAGTCGTGTGTGCCTCTGATGTTCTCGGCAACAATCTTTGATGGTGCGCACTGTCTGTCTGCTATAAGTCTTACCACACTGACAGGGAATCTGGTATACACCGGGCTTCTGCAAGCCCAGATCATCTTTCACACTTCCCAATAACGTTCGTGTTTTATTGGGTATGCAAAAGACAGTTTTAACTCGGTTTTTCTTTAATATGCGTCCGATTTTCCCCGATAGTGCGCCAGTGTACAGAATGCAGTGCCTACTTCTTCCTCTTCCGTCTCCAAATGTTGTACTGTAGTGGCGGGGCGGTGGGCGCGTCTAATCTGCCATTCCGAGTACCCGTTCTTTTGGAATGTGGTTCTGAGGGGTTCCAGCTCCTGGGGCAAACTCTCTGCGTCTGAGATGCTGCGCGCCCTGTGTACCATTGTTTTTAAGAACCCCATTTCTCTGGGAAGGGTGGTGACAGCTGTCTGCATGCAAATACAGATCAGTGTGCGTTTTCTTTCTGTACACACCTCGACCCAATGTGCCATCAGCTCTTCTCTTGGCCATGACGTCCAGGAAAGGTAATCTTCCTTCTGCGTTGGTCTCTATTGTGAATTGGATGTTGGGATGTATGGAGTTCAGAAGTGTAAGGAAGTCCAGGAGCTCGTCCCTACCATGGGACCAGATGACAAACGTCTCATCCACATAACGGAAAAAACAAGTAGGTTTCCATGTGTATGACGCCAAGGCTTCCTCCTCGAAGTACTCTACATACAAATTCCTGAACACAGGTGAGAGTGGGCTGCCCATTGCGACTCTTTCCGTTTGTTCATAGTAATCTTCATTAAACAGAAAATACGTGAAGGTCAGGACATCCTTGAGAAGGTCGGTGGTCTTCTCATCAAATTTCTACCCAATAAGCTCAACTGACTCTCACAGAGGCACCCTGGGGAGTAATGAAACAACGTCAAAGCTCACCAGGATATCTGAGTCTTGCAGCCGTAAATTGTCGAGAAATTTTACGAAATCCACAGAATTGCGGATGTGATGATAGCATTTACCTACATAAGGGCTTAGTATTTCCGCCAGGTATTTTGCCAGTAAGTATTGTAGGTGCCCTAATATTGCTGACAATCGGGCGTAACGGTCCACAAAGAGGGGGTGCCGATGGATTACGAGAGTACCAAGATCTTGGCCCAGACTTCTAAATACTGGGGCAGCATTGTCAGAGAGGCCATCAAAACTCGCACCAGGGACGAACTCATCAACCGAGACTGCAGTTATAATCTTAGGAAGGCCTGGAAACCAGCATTGAGTATAATTAAGAAGACACTTAGCAGCGAAAGCGATATTGTGAGCTGGGCGGACGTAGCAACTACACCGACGCTGCCACAGACGCCAACCCCTGCGTCTCCGCGACTGCAGACGCGCGCCTGCGGGCGCGGACCACGGAGGAAGTGGCCCGTGGGGGGAGGGGATATAAGGCGGTCGTCTGCCCGACACACATTCCCTATCAGAGGGGACACAGGCCAGACGTGATAGACATGGCCCTCATCAAGGGCATTACATCGACACTCAACGTTGGCATTGAAAACGACCTGCCCTCAAACCACCAACCTGTAATACTATACATTGAGGAAACACTGCAGCACATGGAACAACGCAAAATGTTGGACTACGGGCGTGCGAATTGGACATTGTTCAAGCAAACGCTCGATAGCCACATCCCGCCTATACACGAAATTAATGAAACAGCACAAATTGACGAGCCAGTAGAAACCCTTACTAACGCCGTCCAGGACGCAATGGTAGGCACCATACCTGATCGCACCTCACAACAACGCAGTGTGGCCCTGCCCCAGTAAATCCTGGGCATAATCTCAATGAGGAATCGCCTCAGGAGACAATGGCAGCACACCAGGCGTCCGTACTTCAAACGGCACATTAACAGGCTACAGGGCATCATACACGATGAAATACAAACACACAGAACACAACAATGGAACCAAAAACTCGAAGGGCTGGACACCGCACGACCTGGCGTGTGGCAACTAGCCCGACACTTAACCAGGGAGAAAATATACACCCCAATGCTTTAAGGGCCTGACAGACCTGCATACTCAGCAGAACTAATGGCCCGAACACTCGCAGCGTCATTCACACCAAACCTGGGGCCATCAGATCTAGTGTTCACACTTGCTACTGACCAGGAGGTTACACCCATTCTAGCCCAACCATCGCGCGACGACATTCGACATGCTAGTACAGCCGAAGTCTCCTGGGCTATAATGCATTCCGCTGCTAGGAAAGCCCATGGTCATGATGGCATTCAAAACCGTGTCCTCCAGGAGTTCACAGATAAAGCAACTGAGTACCTAACACACATAACGAATGCCATACTAAAACACCAACACTTCCCCACCTTTTGGAAGACGGCCAAGGTCCTGATGTTCAGGAAGCCGGAGAAAGACCACAGCCTCCCACAAAATTACCGACCCATCAACCTTCTGAGCTCGCTCAGTAAGATTGTTGAGAAGGTGATTCTCAAACGCATCACTAGGCACTGCATAACAAATGACATCCTGAGACCGGAGCAATTCGGCTTCAGGAATCACCACTCCACAACACAACTCCTCCTAAGGGTCATTGAACATATAACATATGGCTTCAACATAAACAAAGCTACAGGGGCAGTGTTCCTGGACATCAAAAAGGCTTTCGACCGTCTATGGCACAATGGCCTCATCCGCAAACTCAGCGATGCGGGATTCCCCGACGGGCTGCTGCATTTAATACACTCATACCTCACAGACAGGAGTTTCAACACTGACGTGCAGGGAAAACAATCAACACGACATGGTATACACACGGGAGTACCCCAGGGAAGCATCCTAGGGCCCCTACTGTTTAACCTCTACATAAACGATCTCCCAACCACACACAACACAATGATGGCAATCTATGCAGATGACACAGCCATCCTTGCACAAGATTGGAAACCATCCAACATTACGTCATGCCTACAGACTGCACTCAGAGTGGCCGAGCCTTGGTTGGAGAAATGGCGTGTTACAGTAAACATCGACAAGTGCAAAGCTGTTCTGTTCACTAGAAGACCGAAGCAACTGCGCAAACACCGCTACTGCAGACCAATAACTCTACATGCACGTCCAATACGTTTCCGCGAGAAAGTCAAATACCTCGGTGTCTGGCTGGACCGGAAATTACTCTGGGGGGACCACATACAACACATGACCAACCGAGCTAGCACGAGGCTCAAACAGCTCTATCCTATGCTCAACAGGCGTAGCACACTGAACAGAAGGGTGTCGAGGTCCATATACATGACACTTATCCGACCCCTGATGACGTACGCAGCTCCTGTCTGGGGATACGCTGCACCTACACGCCTGCGCCGTCTGCACCTCATACAAAACAAAGTACTCAAAATCATAAGCAATGCTCCACGATACACACGCATCGCGGACCTTCACCAGGAATACCGACTTGAGACTCTCACGGAGGTAATCCACAAACTCACCAAAAGACTATACAGAAACTCCAGACATTCGCAGAACCCGTTTATTCTGAATCTGGGGAGCTACGACCACAACCATAGATGGAAACATAAAAGACCCAAAGACATACTTGTAAGGACATAACATCTATGGCCAAGCATACGCGAACATAATGGCACAGGTGAGCCCCTGTTAATCAGATGCCATTACTGGATATCCAGCTGAAATACACTGCCGAATAACTGGCACCACACAGGGAAGCCGTACCGTACACTGCATGCAAACAAGCTCCACACATCCCCCAGACAGTGAGATGATCTATGGCCGATCTCCCACTGCTGTATAACGATCCTGATTGTTCCAGGAATGTAGCAGCTGCAGCAACTGGGATTGCTTGTCACGGAAATGATGCATGATACCTATACTAACAAATCCAACCTTGCATGAGCTATCGCAGCTAGTAAGCCACTACTGCTCTTACTACCCATCCCACTGTCGCAGAGGTTTTTTTCCCACGAGCCATGGCACTTTTTTCCCTCTGCTCTTCAAATCGCTACCCTCACTCGTGTTTCGTCCACTATCTATCACCTGATAGACCGTGTTAATGCGTAGCCTTACCCAGACGCACAGACAACATCACAGCCCAGCATCCTGTGATCCACTTACTAGATAACTAACATGTTTACGGAGTTGACAGTAGAACTTTTGGTTTGGTCAGCACGTTGGTGCAGGCGTGGAGGGGCCCCATCTCTTTTTTTTTCGCCCTCAGGAGTCAGGTCTGCGCTGAGCCACCGTAACGAGAGGACGCTCTGGCTCAACGCAGCTGCTATTGTTCCGCTCGCGCTATTGTTCTCGCGCGTCTTTGTCTGCGCGCCTTTATCAAGGTGCGTCGGTCAACGGCGTCTGCGTGGCAGAAGCAAAAGCGTGCCACTCCTGCTGACCACTCGCCCGCGAGTTTGTTAGCGGCAGAATTGTCATGTAAACTGCTACCGGCTGTGGCACAAATCGATTCAGGAATCGATTTGCGTCACGCCTAGGGAACGTTAAGGCACGCCTTGATCCAGGAACCCCGTCACGTGGGACCAATCCGCAACACTAGAGTTAGAAATCTCCATCTATTGTCTCTCTATTAAAGGTGCCTCGTGGACCCGAAAAATAGCGGCCTAACCGCCACAGAGGATTCTGTCCCGATAGAGCGCGCTCTGTCGGCGGCAACATCCACCCCACAACCCACTTCTAGCGAGACTACGTCCTTGGTCGACGCTTCTTGCGCCCCCCCCCCCCCCCCCAGGCTACCGCCGCCTCTCTGGCATTGAACTGTTCGCGATAATGAATCGCATGCCAAAAGCAACCACAGTTCCAGAAAGAGAGGCTGCAGAAAAAGCGTACGAAATGTTCGTACGCTACGAGCTAGCCGCCGTCAAGGCGCAACAGCTGCAAACCGAGTCGTCCATGTTGCCGAGTGAACTGCCGCGCTCGGCCACAGAAGAGGAGATTGTTCCGCTGGGAGCCCTGCCGGGTGTAGCAACTCAAGATGTTGCTGCTCTGGCGGCTGGTGTTGCGTCACTGGACCTGGCTACACAAGAAGGCAGTGTGCCGCTGATCGCCCAAACGGACGATCCCAATCATGAAGCCCCTAGTGCGCCAGTTCTCGCCGCGCAGACTGACTGACTGCAACTACCCTAACCCAACACGGCCCTCAACAACTCCAGTTTCTCTGGAAATACCGGAAGCCAACCTGGAGACGCTTCTATCGGCAGAAATGCCAATGGAAGTGCAACAGGCATCACGTAAACGGCCGGAAACCTCCGACTCCGAAGAACAAACTGTAGCAACTGCGCCTGATGGGCGCCAAACCAAGAAGAAGGTTGCAACAACAGACGCCCCCACAGCGCCCCCAAATCCCGAGGAATACAGCTTCACCGCACCGAATAGGCGGCACACCGCCAAGCCCAAAAGGCTTGAAAATGTGCTTCCCCCACCCCCAGCCACATCAAATCGATTCACAGTGGCAATCGAAGAGGTCATGGAAGCAGAACCAGCCCCCACAGCACGTAAACAGACACGCCCCCCACCGGTAGTCATGAAGTGGGAAGACGACTTCATGAACTTCCGCCGCATGATTAAAGAAGTAGTGGAAATAAAGTCGTTCAAAGTCACCGGGAATGACCTCTGTAAGGTCTTCCCATCATCCATAGACGAGCACAAAAAGCTCATGGAATTTGTAAGGGATCAGGAACTCCACTGTTACACTCACAACACCAAAGTCCCTGAAGCTATTAAAGGTGGTTATACGTCACCTACCAATCAAGATGGACCCCATCCACCTTAAACACAAACTCGCGGAGTCGGGTTATGCCGCACGCACGGTAGAACTTATGACATCACCCCGAATGCACAAAAAGATGCCGTCGTTCCTTGTCGTCCTAGTGGACAACGAGGACAACAGAAAAATCTTCCAACTCGAAAAAACTGCGGACATCGACGTTTCAGTCGAACTGCTCAAGGGCAAGAGACCTCAGTGTTACTCTTGCCAAGGCCTAGACCATGTTGCACACAACTGCACCATGCCCGCGCATTGCGTGAAGTGTGTAGGTGTACATCAAAGCCGTGAATGCGCAAAAAAGCGCGATGGACATCCCAAATGCTGCAACTGCAGTGAGCCGCATGTTGCCAGCTACAGGGGCTGCAGCGCATTCAAGTCCCACAGACGTGACAAGGCTACCAAGAAAGTGCAGCCTGGAGTTAGTTTTGCATCCATTGCCGGGGGACGGACTGCTGAACAGCGGGCACTGCCTCGTGGTGAACGTTGCCTACCCACCTGCAACCTGCAACCGCCTACCAACCCACAAGCGGAACCCAGTGCCGCTGGGCTACCCCCACCGCCTCCCCCGACCCGCGCCGAAAATGGACAGGCTGCCCCCACTGCGCAGAGTCTCGTCGCAAAACAGTGCCAGCCTAGTACTGCCCCAGCGCTATCACTGACGATCTGCAAACGCTACTGCAGACACTAAACAAAATCATGACCCAACTCCCCACTCTAGTCTCCGCAGCTGCGACGGCCCTCCAGGCCATCGCCCAGCCCCCCAGTCATGGATAACGACCATACACATGCCCTGACTGTTTGCGTCTTCAACGCAAACAGTCTTGTACCCCAGCAGGGCGAATTTAGGGAATTTCTACACAGTGAGGCAGTGGACATCTGCCTCGTCTGTGAAACCTTCCTAAAACCCGGTGTGCACATCAGGGTCGCAAGCCAGAGCTGCTACTACACCGACCGGCCGACCCACGGCGGCGGTACGGCGGCATATTTCCGGTCGTCCCTGCTGCACTACCCTGTGGAACTGCCACAACTCGATCACATTGAAGCCACCGGTGTGACTGTTAACATGTCCGTTGGCAAGATCACTTTCATGGCGGCTTACCGGCCGCTGTGGGGTGTTCTGCAAGAAGCTGATTTCGACTCCCTACAGGCCATGGAGGGGCCGCTGTTCACCGCGGGGGACTTTAACGCAAAGTCCGCCTGCTGGAATTCCCGCCTCACCAATGTCAGTGGGTGTCGACTCGAACGCACCGCCCTCAGACACGGCGCCATCATCCTAGGGTCCTACGACCTGGCCCACCTCCCAGTGCGCAGACAACCTGACGTGCTTTACGTTGCTATACTGAGGGGGGTCGATCAGTTTACGAGTTTACGACTGCCAAGACGAGGACAGCTTTGTTATCAGACCACTTGCCAGTGATCTTTGACGTAGACGTCGTCGGCGCGGCGGTGCGGGCTGGTCGTCCGTCCTTCAGGAAAGTCAACGTCGAGCACTTCCAAGCCGAGGTACGGGTGTATCTCACAGATGACCCTGATCCGGAGGAGGTGGGGGCGGAAGCCGCCATCACCTCCCTAAATCAGGTGCTCCTGCGAGCTGCAGAGGCTGCCACACCTGGTCGCACTCGCCAGCCACAAGACAGGTCACGTCGCCTCCCGCAACAAATACGGGAGCTGATAGTGGCGAAGAACCATCTATTCCGCCAGTAGCAAATAACGAGACAGCCAGCAACGTAACGCCACGTAAACCGCATGCGTCGTGCCATCACTGCGGCCGTCCGCAAACACCGCAACAAAGCTTGGGCCGACCTTGTCGAGTCCCTCGACCCGGACGACAGCAGTGCATGGCGCATCGTGAGAGGTTTCCTGCGCCGCAGGCAGCGCATTCCTCCTCTGCAACTTGGACAGGATCACGTCTGTGAGCCAGATGCCAAGGCAGTGTCCTAGCGGACACTTTCGAGGCAAACTTCCGGCCCGTAGTAGACGTCATTGACGAGGCCCCCGTCCAGCTCGTGGAAGAACGTCTCCCAGCGTTCCGCGACGCACGAGACAAGGGGGACAGCATAGATCCCATCACCGCCGAAGAAGTCACACTGCAACTCCGATCGCTTAACGCCCGGAGGGCAGGCGGCACCAACGGCATCCCAAACTCACTTCTTAGGAACCTCCCTCAGGAGTATCAGCCATACCTAGCCACAGTCTTCAACCAAATCCTTGCTTCGGGTATCTACCCCTCGGTGTGGAAACATGCCGAGGTGGTAGCCATCCCGAAGCAGGATAAGGACCCCGGTCACCATCCAGCTACAGGCCCATCAGCCTCCTTCCATGTCTCTCGAAGGTTTTCGAGAGACTTTACGTGAGGTGACTTCTAAAGCACGTGGACCAGGAACAAATACTGCCAGACGAGCAGTTTGGTTTTCACGGAGGTCACTTCACGACCCACCAGCTGCTCCGTCTCGTGGAACCCACGATGAGGGCGCTGGAGACGAGGGAATACTTTGGGGCGGTATTCCTGGACGTCTCACGCGCCTTCCACTCTGTGTGGCATGATGGCCTCGTTTACAGAATGTTTGTACTCGGGGTACCGACGTCGCACGGAGTCCTTCTCAGGTCCTACCTCTCTGGCAGGACCCTCCGCGTCCGGGCAGAACAGGGAACGTTCACCAACAGACCTATCCGTTCCAGCGTACCGCAGGGGTCGGTACTCGGCCCCTTACTCTACTCGCTTTTTACCGCCGACGCACCACGAATGGACAGAGTAGAGTTGGCCCTCTATGCGGACTGCTCTGTTCACCCGCAGCATGAACGCGCACACCATGGGGTGTCGCCTCCAGCAAGGATGTGAAGCACTTAGTGGTTGGGCCACCATGTGGCGCCTTAAATTCACCGCTGGCAAGAGCCATGCGGTGGCGTTCACGAAGCGGAAAGTGCCGCCAAATCTAGACGCTTTACACATCGTGAGAGGCCCCATCCCGTGGTCAAAAACAGCAACCTACCTCGTAGTGAGACTAGACCAGTGGCTCACCTGGGCCCCACACATTCAGTGGACCGAAACAAGGCGATAGGGCGGCTACGTGCACTCTATCCCTTATTAAACCCAGAGTCCACATTGCCCTCGCGCCACGGCATCACGCTGTATCTGACACTGGTACGCCCATTGTTAGAGTAAGCGGCCGTGGTGTGGGGCAATGCCGCCGACTCCTCCATACGATCCCTACAACGTGTCCAAAACGAGGCGCTCGAGCTTGCACTGCGCCTTCCCACGTTTTACCCCACCACCCTTCTCCATGAGGACACTGGTATCCTGACGTTGCGAGACCGATTTCGAGTCCTAGCACGTCAGTTCTATCAAAAAGCGGGTCAATCCCGCAACCGGCTCATACAGGGCTTGGGCCAGCAGCCACACCACCGACCAACTACCCGTTGGCCGGACCTGTTGCGGGAATAACCCATTCCCCAACAACACCAGGACACACACGATAACAACCGAGAGGACTCCACCAACGGATAGGACGTATTTTTTAAAAAAATTTATTCCAGGTTCTGCAGGCACAGCACACAAGTGCTTACCCTGCTCTCACACGTGCCCTTGGAAGGCACGACAGTAACGGAGTCGGAGTCGCCCTCAGGAGCTCACCCGCGACGCACGCACCCACTCCGCTGCTCGACTCGCTGCGGCACACTTCGTTACCGTCGCTCGCGCACGCCAACGCCACTAGCCCAACGCCATGCCGAGACGTAGGAATGGAGGAAGAGGCAAGATTGCTGCTGCTGTTGAGCTCCTGCTAAACGCAGTCGGGAGCAACGGTTGTGGCAACAAGAAGAAGAAGTGGAAGCCTGTGGCACAACTACTGTGCTATAAGTCTCAAAAACTGGGACACATAGCCAGGGAATGCGACGGCGTGATTGCGTGTGTTAAGTGCGGGAAACCGCACGACACACGAAACTGCACCAAACCGAGAGGTACTGCAGCAACGTGCGTAAATTGCGGTGGCTCGCACGCCGCAAACGCGCGCAGCTGCAGCTATCTGGAGACGTGGAATCAGCGGAAGATGGCCGCCACACACGAAGAGGTGGCCCAAGAAGAAGAAAAGGTGGACACCCCGCCCTCCTACCTTAGTAGGGGAAGCGGGCTGCGCCACCAAGACGACGTGGACGCCTTCCGCCAAGCACTGCGGGAAGCCAACGAAGACGCAATCACCGCGCTCAAAGCCGCCATGGCGGAGGAGAGTGCGGCCCTGAGAGCGGAACTAGAAGAGACGCGTCGGGAGGTGACTCAACCAAGGGTCGCCTTGTACCTCGCGTCTCGCATAACGCCGGACGTGGCACCGACCCCCACCAGTACGGTGGTAGACGCGGCAACACAAACGACCGCCTCCCTGGTCGACGCAGCAACGCAGGTTGCTAGGGAGGTGGTCATTCAGTCGGGGAAAACCGCCGACAACAAGGAGACGGCCCCCTCGGAAGCAGTCGTCACTCCTGCCTCTGCGGAAACGCAGACGACACAGGAAATGCCGATGGAAACCGAGGGAGAAGAAGAAGACGAGCCGTTCGAGTGCCTCCCCCTCCCCAACAAGAACTGTGTGAGGGAGGTGCTCACCAAGATCGCAGATTTCCTGCGCCGCGGTAGCTACCGCCATCATGGCAATCCCTACCCTTTCACAGTAAACGACATCCCTCCCCTACCTCATAAACCTTATCCATTCCACTGGGGGTGCGAACCCTTAAATCCGAAGATCCACGGGAGGGAACTCGTCAGGCGTGGAGATCTGGAGCTGATAAACGAGCACCCGATCTTTACCGACGAGGACTGGCGGTACATGACTGACCAAGCAGTCCTGTACATCCAGCAACAGACGCCGCCAGTTGACTTCTTCCGCCTGAAGAAGATAGAATTCGGGCAGCCGGGAAGCAGCAAGAAAAAGAAGAACAGGAAGCTGCCAGAATCACCCGGCAGATAAATTCCTTCATCCACAGAAACCAGAGGCCAATCCAAAACGAGAAGAAAAACATTCCCAACAAAGGATTTCAGGAGGAACAGCTCAACCAGCTGAAACTCATACACCTCGGGCTAAGGCAGGCCCGTCAATATAGTGAGAGAGCGAGTGCCGTCAGGAGCTCAGTTCGTTAGCACACCTGACGATGGCAACATGTGTGATCGCTGAAATATTGTGCCCGTTTGACATTATGAACCGGCAGTATACCCATGGACTCTTTGCTCTTGTCCTGTTCAATTAGAAAATGAATTTCTTCAAGAAATTATTGGTTAGACTACAGAGTTGTAGAAACAATTTTGGATGTGTAGAAAAAAGAAAAGATCAAAGAAAAATTGTGCATTTGTCTCTGGAAAGACGACTGGAGAAGTTACTTAGTTACTTTCATGTTCCATTTTGCATGATAAATCGTCATGATGCGGAACGAGTCATTTTACATTCATATTGCAAATTAATTTGTACATTTATTTGTACTCTAAACATCACCATATACTTTTTTCCCGGAAATGAAAACAAGATACACAGATTGGGCCAGCAATTCCTACACACCACCTTTTGCTCTTTACAAACATAGAATTTCTTTCACGAAAAAGGAGAAACTTTTTCAATTTATTTTCAAATTTTACCTTGCTGTCTGTTAGACATTTTATATCACTGGGTAAGTGGTCAAAAATTTTTGTTGCAGCGTTGTGCACCCCTTTCTGTTCTAAAGACAACTTTAATGTTGAGTAACAAGTGTCATTTTTTCTTCTAGTATTCTAATTATGTACCTCATTGTTCCTTTTGAACTGTAGTGGATTATTTATAACAAACTTCATGAGGGAATAAATATACTGTGTAGCAGCAGTCAGAGTCCCCAACTCCTTAAACAGATGTCTACAATATTATTGTGGGTGAGCACCACATAGTATTCTTATAGCACGTTTTTGGGCAATTAAGACCTTCTTTCTTAAAGATGAGTTAACCCAGAACATTATTCCATATGACATTACTGAATGAAAATAACCAAAATATGTCGACTTACTTATTTCTCTCTCCCCGAAATTTGCTAATTCTAAGTGCAAATGTGGCTGAACTACGTTGTTTTAGAAGTTCCAAAATGTGTTTTCTTACAATTTAAATGCTCAGCAATATGGACACCTAAGAATTGAAGTTTCCACCCTATGCATTATTTCATGACCATCTGTTACACTTATCGGTGTCGGATGTGAGACTGAGGCCCTCTTGCCATTGAATGAGCCCTGGGACATCCCTCAACTGCTCTGACCGAAATACCACATCGATACACATATTTCTCTGTAAATTCTTTCTCGCTTCTGGCATCAGTATGACTTTTAAAGCCTCAGTCTTACTTAACGTATGTACTTTTCTTTTCAGAACACGTACTTCACACGTCACTAATTCCAGATGAGCTAGCCCTGAATCAAGGGATTTATGACTTGCTGTTTAGTACCTTAAATCGAGTCAATCAACCAACCACACTTCACGTGAAATAATGTACTTTATCGTTTCGTGGTAGGTTTGTATTGATAACACCAAGTCTCATCACCCATTATGATTTTTCCCCAGGAAAGAATTATTAGCATTTTGCATTTCAGTCAAGTTGTGGCAGGTGTCCATGCATCATTGTTTTTTGTTCTGGAGTCAAGGCATGCATGGAAACTATATGCAAACTTTTCTCTTCTTCGAAACATTCTGGAATGTGTCGTGAACATTTGATTTAGAGACGTTGCTCCATTGCAACGTGTGACTTCACAACGTTGTCGTACTACAGCTGTTTGTTTAATACTTAACACTGCCTGATCACATCTAACTGGTCAAATGCACCAAGGGCCACAGTGAATGGCTGGATTTTTTTTTAAAATAATTTGGCTGCGTTTAAGTCTATGGGCCAACCAATCACTCCTCACATCTGCCCTAAAATTCTCAACTAAAAAAATTAGAAAGAAAGGAACTTTCAATTAAATGCAGGCAGGAATTTGCATAAAGAGATCTCACTACACTCAGGGGTTAAAGTTTATAAAAAAATTGATTTATTATCTGTTTTCCTCACAGCGACAAGTTTATGAATTGCCAATACTGAATGTTACTATGCCAATGCGAGAACTTAAGAAAACTTAAGCAGTATCTCGTGCACTCAAAAACTTCTGAGCCCTACTCACTTAAAATTCAAGTTAAAGTCCTTCAGTTGCAAACTGACAAAATTACAAGTCACAAAAACCACTCGCTAAGATCGGCGGTGAAATTTCAAAGTTTGGAATCCTTCCCTGATGCAAAACCTTCAAAGTTCACCAGTCCAAAATACATAAGTATTTGATAGTGTTTGACAGCTACAGATGCGTAAATTTTATAAGTCTGCATTTAGACACTTTGGAGATTTTCGACACTTTCGCAAAGCAACTATTTTCCCACTCATCCAAAATGCACGACAACTACTGCCTCTGAATACTGCCAGAATCAGACTATTGGCCTCTAAGCGCCGCCAAAATCAGACTGTCTGTGCCAAGTTGTTTTTTTTTTCCCCATTCCCGTCCCTGAAGGGGATGGGTGGGCTGTTTGACGACTTGCATTACCCTTTACAGCCTTTTGTTGGATAGGTACCTTTCTTCTTCTTCTTCTTCTTCTTCCAAATGGGCCAGCTAAGGACCACCATATTCAACTTTTCAGCCTGGAGAGAGACTCGATGTTTGCCCAGTAATCCCACATTCTCTGGCTATTGTCTCTCCTTTGTCCAAAGGATGCCGATCATTTTACGAGCTGATCTGTCCTGAAACCTCTTTTCTTTTAGTATCCTTCTGAGAAGTACCCGATTTCTAATGTCACTTTCAATTATGCTAAGTTCCTGGATGCCTTTCTTGACTTCTATCAGCCATGGTGTCACAGTCTTTCTGCTCTTCCAGTACTTGAGAAGTCGGTTTGTTTAGTCTCGTTTGGTCCATCCTTGTGATATGTCCATAGAAAGCGAGAAGTCTCTTCCTGGCTACGTCTGTGATTTTCTCAGTATGACTGTGTAGCTCCTGGTTTGATTCTCTTCTGTACTCACCGCCTGTTTTGACCAGTCCCAGAATTTTTCTCAGGATCTTCCTCTCCTGAATCTCTAGTTTATCTGCCAAGCCTTTCCTGTTCAGATTCAAGCATTCTGAGGCATATAGGGCTTCAGTGGAGATAACTGTTTGGTAGTGTTTTAGTTTGGAGTTGCAAGATAGGTATTTCTTATTAAAGATGTTCTTGGTTAATAGATTATGTTCCAACCATTCTCCTAGATACTTGAATCTGTCAACTTTCTATGTTTGACCTTGTTCCAACTGTAGTTCCCTGGGAGTATCACTGATGTTGGTGAGGTATTTTGTCTTTTCTAGTGATAGTTGAAGTCCTGCCTTGGCAGCCTGGAGTTTGAGCATATTGAGCTGCTTTACTGCTACTTCCACTGAGCTCCCTATAAGTGGCAGATCATCGGCGAAAGCTAAACAGTCTACTACTAGTCCCTTCCATTGTGTCCCAGATAAATACCGCTCGGTATATTTTGTACTTCCATTGCTTTTCGCTACTCTCTTATCACCTTGTCCAGTGCACAGTTGAAGAGAAGGGGTGAAAGTCCATCCACCTGTCTAGATCCTGTCTTTATCTCAAAGCTTTCTGAAAGTGTTCCACTGAACTATACTCATGATCTAGGGTTACTCAGGGTCCTTTGGATAAGGCTGTGGGTTGTCTGGTCCAGGCCCATTTCCTGCAAAATTCTCATAAGAGTATGTCTGTTGATTGAATCGTATGCTTTCTTGAAGTCAACGAAAGAAACTACGTATTGTTTATTCACTAGTTTAATTTGACTTAACACTGACTTATAGTTAAGGATCTGTTCAGCACAAGAACGTCCTTTTCTAAAACCGTCCTGATAATCTCCAAGTTTTGGGTCCAATTGGGGTTCAGCTGTGTTCAATAATGCCTTAGATAATATCTTATAGGTGACTGGTATCAATGAGATCCTTCTATAATTGTTGATATCAGTCAAATCACCCTTCTTGTGGAGTGGATCAGAGCAGATGTCCAGTCATCTGGTAACTTCTCAGTGTCCCAAATGTTCTGTAGTATCTCGGTCAACTGGTTGATTGCTTTGTCTCCAGCCTGCTTCCACAGCTCTTCTTCTGGTGCTTTGTTATTCTTGAGGGACTTCTGTTGGAGGGTGACAGTTTGGTTGTCTGGGATTGTCTTGAGAGATAAAGGAGGTTTTAGGGGACTCACAGTTGAGGAGATTCTCAAAATATTTGGCCAATATGCGGCAGTTGTCTTTGTCATTAGAGTATGTTTCCATCTGGTCCTCTGAGGAGTGAGCTGGGTGGGGCATAGCTTCTAAGGTTTCGCTTGAAAGTTCGGTAAAAGTTTCTAGTGTTATTCTTCTTGAAATCTTCATCTAATTGAGTCAATTAGTCCTAAGTGTACTGACGTTTAACGTGCCTGATGGTTTTGGCAGTTAGCCGGCGCTGTTCTATGAACTTAGTGGCCGAGCGGTTCTAGGCGCTACAGTCTGGAACCGCGTGACCGCTACGGTCGCAGGTTCGAATCCCGCCTCGGGCATGGATGTGTGTGATGTCTTTAGGTTAGTTAGGTTTAAGTAGTTCTAAGTTCTATGGGGCTGATGACCGCAGCAGTTAAGTCCCATAGTGCTCAGAGCCATTTGAACCATTTTTTGAACTTCTCCTTATTTGTTTCGGACTTCTGTGAGCTCCATCTTAGCCAAGCTGCTTGTCTCTTTGCGATCGCTTGGTCACAGGTACTTGTCCACCACTCATATTTCTTCTGTTTCCTTAGTCGGGCGACTTCTGTTGCAGCTTTCACTAATTTGTCACTTAGTTGGTACCAGTTGTTGCATTCATGATCTAGTGCTTGCATTCTCTCTGTAAGCGTATTGCAGGATTTCAGTTTTTCCAAGTCAAACTTGGCAACTTTGGGAGTTTGAGACTAGCTTGTATTCCTAGGCAGAAATCGGAACTTTATTTTTTAAAGGTAGTGGTCTGAGTCCAAGTTCGCCTCTCTCAACATTCTCACATTCTGGACTTCTCTACAGGATTTTCTTGAATTGGCCACATGATCTATTTGAAACTCTCCTAGGAGTTTATTGGGTGAAGTCCATGTCTTCTGTTTCCTTGGTAGATGTTTAAAGGCCATTGATTTCATTAGTACGTTAAATGCTTTACAGAGTCCCACAAGTCGTTCTCCATTTCTGTTAGTGCGCATGTGAGCTGGGTATTCCGCCACTATATATTTATACTTCCACTCTTTCCCTAACTGGGCATTAAAATCACCCAATAATATGACTGTATTCCGCTCTGGGATCTTGCCGATAGTGTCCTCGAGTTCTTCCCAAAATTAGTCTGTGCCTTCAGGGTTTTTCTTGTTGTCCTGGTTAATAGGTGAGTGCGCATTCACATTGGTGTAGACCTTATTGGAGTATCGAAATGTTAATAGAGAGACTCAACTATTAGGTGAATGGAAGTCGATAATTGAGTCAAGTATGTTTTAGGTACATTTCGTTTATTTGTTTGTTCAAATTTCTTGCAAAAGTGCATTTGATCATTTTTACAAAATATAAAATTTTAAGTCATATTGAAATACAGTATAGATGCTATTAATTATAAAATGTGTTACATCATGATTATTCCATATATCATATTGGGAAACAATAACATACAATAAAAATAACAGTAAAATATATTAAAAATACAGTGGGATACAGTGAAAGTGCGTTAAGGTAAGTAGGATATAACAAGATGAAATTTAATACATTGTCATGCTTTGTAATTTTTGACACATATGCGTATGCGCTAGAGTGCATTGTAGGAGTGGGGTTATTGGTTACAGTTAGTACGTTTCTAGAATGATACATCGAAATGTTGTTTGCTATATTTGGTTATTACAGTGACTTTATATAGTTAGGGTTATAGTATACACTTTGAGGCAACTGTTGTGTGTACTTTTCTTTGGTTTTTGTGGTGTTGTTTCATTTTGTGTGTGTGCGTGCTAGTGGTGGTATTTTATGCTACCATATAATTTTTTTGAGCAGTGTCACTTTTCTTTATATTATCCACTATTGGTGGGAAGTGAGGATAATTTGGAGGTATACAACTGAATTAAGAGAACAGTTGTCAATTGCATGTTTGTTTAAGGTACTCTCCAGTTTACATCAGGTCCTCCTGTCACCTTAGAGGGATGACTTTCATGGCAGTGATGAACAGTTCCATACTGTAATTTTTAGTCTATGCTATGTTTTATGACTAACTTAATTCTATTGTTTGTTTGTTTGTGTGTGTGTGTGTGTGTGTGTGTGTGTGTGTGTGTGTGTGTGTGTGTGTGTGTGTGTGTGTGTGTGTGTCTTTGGGCCAGGTATGGGGGAAGTGGGATGCTGTTTGGATGTGTTTGAATTTTGGTCGTCTGTTCGCTCGTGGTCTTGTTGTCAGGATGTCTTCGATGTCTGGGCATTTCGTTAATGTGTCTCTCCTATAGTTTGCTCTGAGTTTAGTCAGTCTGGTCTGTAGCGGTTCCACGCCAGTGATGTCATATATGTCGTCACTGGGCGTGAGCCTTGTCAGTCTAGAAATGCTGCGTAAGAGTCGTCTCTCGGTCAAGTAAAGTCATTCTGCTATCGGTTTATGCAGGCCCCCTAAGGGGGCTGCAGCATAGTCTATAACAGGTCTGATGTACGTTTTGTAGGTGTGGATTTCAGTTTGGTTGTCACATCCATGGAATCATCCTTGTATTCGCCTGATTAGGCTTTGTCTTTTTCTTGTCTTGTTTAGTAGGTATGTGAGGTGTGTTTTCCAGTTGAGATGTTTGTCTAGGTACACACCTAGGCAGTGTCATTAAGTCTCAGTGGTGTGTTCCAGAATGTCAGTTGTACGTCATCATTGTTTTCTTGTCGGTTTTTTTTTCAGGTGTCTGTGTCTGAATATAACTATTTGCATTTTCGATGGGTTTGGACGGATTCTCCATTCTGCCATCCAGGTTTCTAGTCACTGTAGGTAGGTCTGTGTCTTTCGTTGTACGGTTGTTGTCTTCAGTTCTATACACCAGTAGGCGGTGTCATCCTCATAAAGTCCTACTGTTTCTGTAGGGGTTGTTGTCGTTGGCACATCAACCATTTAAAGCGCATACAGTAGCAGGGATAAGATGCCTCCTTGTGGTACTCCTACTTGGCGTGTAAATTCTTGAGAGGAAGCATCGCTGTTTGTGATATATGCCTGTATTAATCATACAGCCTTGGTCGGAAGTCCCAACTGGTTCAGTTTGTAGAGCAGTCCTGTTTCCCAGAGCTTGTCGAAGGCACGCCCTATGTCTAAGAAGACTGTGAGCGTCCAGTGCCCTCTGTTGGAACCTTGCATTATTCCATTGATCAATTTGATTAGCAGATCGTTGGTGGAATGATTTTTTTGGGAGCCTGATTGTGTCAAGGGGAGTATTTCTTTGCATTCTACGAACATTTTTATGCGGTCAGTTATGGCTGCCGGGTATTTATATCCCTGCGTTGTAACATGAGTCAATACATGTACTTTCTTTCTTCTGAAACATATAAAAACTATAAATATATTGCTATACATATTACATCAGTTTGCATGAAAATTTTCTCAGCTTTTCATTGCTGCCTTCAGTTTTCTATTTGATTCACTTGTTTTCTCGTAAATTCTAATTGTATAATGGAAAAAAGTTATTTGTTGTTATGTTGTTCTTAATAGATATTGTGGCAGAAGAAGCTGATCGGCATAGTCGCCGTGGTGTAGTGGTTATGATACTAGACTGTTCCATGAAGGGTTACGAGTTCAGTATTCACCTGAACTGTAAAATTTTAATTTCTATATCCGGTTCGAGTACATTCTAGAAGTATCCACAAATGTACTGGAATGTTCTGTAACTATATATACCGAATGTGTTCTGGCCGGAGGCAGCACACTTCGCACTGTGTGCAAGTGCTGAATAAACCTGTGTTAAGTGAAGTTAGTGTTCCTCATTCATCTACACTCCTGGAAATTGAAATAAGAACACCGTGAATTCATTATCCCAGGAAGGGGAAACTTTATTGACACATTCCTGGGGTCAGATATATCACATGATCACACTGACAGAACCACAGGCACATAGACACAGGCAACAGAGCATGCACAATGTCGGCAATAGTACAGTGTATATCCACCTTTCGCAGCAATGCAGGCTGCTATTCTCCCATGGAGACGACCGTAGAGATGCTGGATGTAGTCCTGTGGAACGGCTTGCCGTGCCATTTCCACCTGGCGCCTCAGTTGGACCAGCGTTCGTGCTGGACGTGCAGACCGCGTGAGACGACGCTTCATCCAGTCCCAAACATGCTCAATGGGGGACAGATCCGCAGATCTTGCTGGCCAGGGTAGTTGACTTACACCTTCTAGAGCACGTTGGGTGGCACGGGATACATGCGGACGTGCATTGTCCTGTTGGAACAGCAAGTTCCCTTGCCGGTCTAGGAATGGTAGAACGATGGGTTCGATGACGGTTTGGATGTACCGTGCACTATTCAGTGTCCCCTCGACGATCACCAGTGGTGTACGGCCAGTGTAGGAGATCGCTCCCCACACCATGATGCCGGGTGTTGGCCCTGTGTGCCTCGGTCGTATGCAGTCCTGATTGTGGCGCTCACCTGCACGGCGCCAAACACGCTTACGACCATCATTGGCACCAAGGCAGAAGCGACTCTCATCGCTGAAGACGACACGTCTCCATTCGTCCCTCCATTCACGCCTGTCGCGACACCACTGGAGGCGGGCTGCACGATGTTGGGGCGTGAGCGGAAGACGGCCTAACGGTGTGCGGGACCGTAGCCCAGCTTCATGGAGACGGTTGCGAATGGTCCTCGCCGATACCCCAGGAGCAACAGTGTCCCTAATTTGCTGGGAAGTGGCGGTGCGGTCCCCTACGGCACTGCGTAGGATCCTACGGTCTTGGCGTGCATCCGTGCGTCGCTGCGGTCCGGTCCCAGGTCGACGGGCACGTGCACCTTCCGCCGACCACTGGCGACAACATCGATGTACTGTGGAGACCTCACGCCCCACGTGTTGAGCAATTCGGCGGTACGTCCACCCGGCCTCCCGCATGCCCACTATACGCCCTCGCTCAAAGTCCGTCAACTGCACATACGGTTCACGTCCACGCTGTCGCGGCATGCTACCAGTGTTAAAGACTGCGATGGAGCTCCGTATGCCACGGCAAACTGGCTGACACTGACGGCGGCGGTGCACAAATGCTGCGCAGCTAGCGCCATTCGACCGCCAACACCGCGGTTCCTGGTGTGTCCGCTGTGCCGTGCGTGTGATCATTGCTTGTACAGCCCTCTCGCAGTCTCCGGAGCAAGTATGGTGGGTCTGACACACCGGTGTCAATGTGTTCTTTTTTCCATTTCCAGGAGTGTAATTACACCTTCTACGTGACATTATTCTGGTGGAGCCGCTGGTTATTGGAACTTGTGGTAGCGCACTTTATCGACGACACAGTGGCTCCCATCAGGCCACGAGAGAGCCGCCGTTAACGTGGCGAGAAACCCGAGTTCGAGCCATATTCAACAGATCGCAATCTATCGGAGAAAGAAGAAGAAGAGGACGTTACGATGACATCAAGTGTGTGCCATCACATAAGACATCCTTCTGGGTTATCTGGTCACGATGGCCAAGATCGAAACATGTGGCTGAAGGTACACGAGTGTATAGCCAAATTTAACAAATTGGATGACACCGTGTGTTCGGCTAACGTAATTTCCTATTTGGAAGGCACTGCCAAGCGATGGTATGGGAACAATGAGGAGAAGTTCACAAGCTGGGAAGTATTCCAGGTGGAACTGCGCAAGTATTTCAGCGACACACGACAACAGAAGTGCAAGGCTGAAGATAAATTAAAGTGCAGGGCCCAGCGTCCACGAGAAACTACAGCATCCTACATTCAAGACGTCTTGGAGCTGTGTAAAATAGTGGATCCTAGAATGCAGAAGTAAAATAAGGTTGCACATCTCATGATGGGTGTTGCTGTGGACATGTATGAAGCTCTACTCCTGAAGGAGGTTTCGACAGCAGACGACTTCATAAAATGGTGCCAGTATATTGAGACAATGTATCAAAAAAGAATTACACGCAAGAAATTTGAACAGCTTCCAAATGTCGTATCGATGTATGTGATGGAGGAAGGAACTGATTTCACAAGTGTTCTTCGTCAGATAGTGAGAGAGGAAGTTCAGAAGGCACTTGGATTGCACGGTGAGCAAAAAACCGAGACGCTTGATGAGGTCATAAGGCAGGAAGTGGAACAGGCATTGAACTCAATCTCTCGTTCTTCATTTCCCTTTAAAGCGGTGAAAAAGTCGAGATCCAGGCGAAGTTACATTTCTACAATGCTGCATGAGAAACCTGTTTGAGCACCAAGGAAGACTGACATCTGGAGGACTCAGGATAACCAATCAGTATGTTTCCACCGTGGACGACTGGGACATGTGGTGCACTATTGTCGAGAACAACACGTAAAAAGACTGAGGGCCGTTCTTAAGTGTCTCCAACAAGGCGGGCTGAAACCTAATCCAAGATAGTGTCTCTTTGGAGCAAAAGAAATCAAAATACTTGGACGCCTTGTGTCAGACGAAGATGTGCGGCCAGACCCAGAAAAGGTGAGATCTATAACAAAATTCCCGATTCCTAAAAGTATTAGAGATGTGAGAAGCTTCCTCGGATGATGTTCTTATTACCGTCGTTTTATCAAAGACTTCTGTATGAAAGCCATGCTACTCCAAGAGTTGTTAAAAGCCGATGCTAAATTTATCTGAGGTGGTGCTCAACAAGATTCTTTCAATGTCCTGCGAAAATCTCTGACGACAGACCCTGTACTTGGTCTGTATTGTGAGAGAGCACCTACAGAACTACCCACAGATGCCAGTGGGTATGGGATCAGTGGTGTTCTTGTACAAATTTCGGATGGAAAAGAGAAGGACACTTACAAAAGCTGAGAGAAACTACTCAGCTACAGAAAGAGAATGTCTTGCTGTGATCTGGGCCATGTGCAAATTTCGACAGTACCTCTATTGGTTCAAATGGCTCTGAGCACTATGCGACTTAACATCTGAGGTCATAAGTCGCCTATAACTTAGAACTAATTAAACCTAATTAACCTAAGGACATCACACACATCCATGCCCGTGGCAGGATTCGAACCTGCGACCGTAGCAGTTGCTCGGCTCCAGACTGTAGCGCCTAGAACCGCAAGGCCACTCCGGCCGGCAGTACCTATATTGAAGGCCATTCACAGTTGTTACAGACCATCATTCACTTTGGTGGTTGACAGGTCTTAAGGATCCAACAAGGCGACTCGCCAGGTGGGCACTACGTCTTCAGGAGTATGACATTACCATAGTGTACAAAAGTGGAGGAAAACACCAAGATGCCGACTGTCTCTCAAGAGACCCTGTGCAAGTCCATCAGGACTTTTGATAAAGATAGTGACTGACTCGTTGCGCTCCAGGATCTCTCTGCTGAGCAGAAGAAGGACGCCAAGATATCTCAAATTATGCTTGCCTTAAATCGGTCAGAGGATGTGAAAGGCCAATTTAAGGTAGTTAATGGATTACTTTGCAAGAAAAACTTTGATCCATCTGGAAAGAGGTGGCTACCAGTGATTCCTAAACATATGCGCTTAGATGTTCTACAGAAATTCCGTGACACACCTGAGGCCGGACATTTAGGATTTATTAAGACATACAATAGGATCCGCAAGAGATTTTTCTGGCCAGGTATATTTAGGAGCGTCCGTCATTACGTGTCACCCTGTCGAGTGTGTCAGAGGAGAAAGGCAGTTCCTCAGAAACCATCTGGCCGACTCATACCAATTCCACCAGCCGAAACGCCTTTCCAGCGTGTTTGGATTCACCTCCTCGGACGATTTCCAACGCCTGCTACTGGCAATAGATGGATTATTGTTTGCACTGATTATCTGACACGCTATGCCATTACAAAAGCCGTGAAAACAGCCGAAGTATTCGAGGTAGCCAAATTAGTATTAAAACACGGTTCCCCAAGGTCATTAATTATGGATCGATGGGAAAGTTTTTCAATCGAATCATGTGATATGGATAAAGTGTCGGTGCAACATTACTTATCACATGACGACTGCCCACCATCTGCAAACTAACGTGCTTACTAAACGCCTTAATAAGACCTTGGCCGACATGCTATCAATGTTAGCTAACGTTGAGCAGAGCAACTGGGATGAGGTGCTACCTTTCGTGACGTTTGCCTACAACACCGCCAAACAAGACACCACAGGATTTACGCCATTCTTCCTGGTGCATGGACGTGAGGCGACTACGACGATAGACACTGTGTTTCCATTACGTCCTGATGACGTGGACAACGACTACATCGGTCAGGTTTTAGCCAGAGCTGAGGAAGCTCGGCAGTTAGCTCGACTGTGCACACTGCAGGCTCAAGAAAACGATCGCCCAAGGTATAACGCGAGCCACTGCCCTGTTGTCTACCAGCCTGGATCTTCACTTCTGTTCGGAAGATTGGTCTCTCTGAGAAGCTCCTCAGGCGCTACTTTGGACTTTATAATTGTGTAAAACAGTTGCTGATGTTACTTATGAAGTTAAAGATTTCGACCCCGACACAAGACGACGAAAGATCAGAGGTACGGTCCACATCCTTCGAATGAAGTCCTGTAAGGATTCTGCAACCCACGGTAAATTCGAAGCTCCAGCGACAGGCAACAAGCGGAAAGGTGACGAAGAGCATAGCGGCAGAGAAGTTCTAAGAAGATCACCGCCAGGGTGAACATCAGTCATCAGGAGTCGGAGGAGTATGCAGGACCGATGACTCATTCCCGGATTAGGAGGACGTCTCTTAAGGACGGAGAAATGTCACCGAAAGATACAAGTGGCACAGTCACCTTGGTGTAGTGGTTATGATATTTGACTGTTGTCCGGAGGGTCGTGAGTTCAAAAGCCTGTTCGAAACTGTAGCCCCCTTGCAAAACGTATATCACCTTCAATGACGAATAAACTACGAGTATAACACCACATCTTCGTTCCACAAAACTCATTTCCAAACTGTGAATTTGTCGTAACAATGCAGGTGGATTTTTTTTTATTCATTGCGTACAACAATGTGCAAATGAATGTCGGTTTATGAGGTACATTGTTCCCAAGATTAATTTTCGTAACAAAACTTATACATATACAGAGAAAATCACATATTGTATACCTGGGGTATTTTCTGACTCCAAATTGTTGTACTACAAACAGTGATATAATCATAAATATTTTACCTAGTTATAATAAAAAGTTCGAGAATAGCATATCTGGAAGATCAGTAGTCTACACCCACATTACAACTGTTTATTTGTAGTTAAACGAGCCTTGGGGTAGACATCATGCACGGGTTAAAAATGATTTATTTCCTGCTTTCCTGACTGTAACAAATTAATGAACTGCCAATACTGAATGTTATTACGTCAATGCGAGATCTTAAGAACCAGCAGAATTTCGCACACTCCAAAATTTCGTAACAGCTCTGAGCCCTACTCGCTTAAAATTCAAGTTAAAGTTCCCCAGTTGCGAACTGGCAAAATTAAAAGTCCCAAAAATCACTCATTGCATTCACTAGTTTTCTCACAAATTCTATCATGAAAGACATTATTTGTTGTTATATTGTCGCTAATAGAAATAAATAATTAGTAAGCACGCTCATACTTCCCTAACTATGTTTATTTACAATAATGCCGCTACTGTCAACATATTATTTAATCTTATGGCTAAAATTCACAATTTTTCCTGTGCGTAATACACATCCTGCCCTTTATTTCAAAGCTGGTATGTTACGAACAGTTCTGTTTTGATTCTTTAATAGATCTCTACAACACCATTCATAGACACTTTGTTTATAAAAATCAGTATAGGTGTAGTCAAGTCATTAATTTTTAAAGTTCATACTATTCACAAAATACTTGACATAAAATAACTAAATAACTTAGAAATTATACACCGTGCCGAGGGCACGCTCAAACCCTCACTCTCATCATAATTTTCTCCTTTTGTCTGTGGTACTGGCTTTCCAGTATTCTGATGGGTTCACTTTTTTATATTCAGTATTTTAGCTGGTCCATCTGGCCTGCATCGCGGCCTTTCCCTGCAATCTTTGCCCCCAATGGCCAGCGAGCACGGAAATTCTGACCACGTGTTTTCAAAGCATGCTGAACGTCTGCTTGTCATCAAGATTTCGCATATTTCCAGAACGAGGCCAGCAGAGGCCGAAAGAGTGCTGATAGTACTGTAGTTCAATTCTTTTATCTTGGCTGTTCGCGCATACCCGCCCAGACGCGGGAGATTGCTGCGTTGCCAGTTGCACGCGCCAAGAGCAGCAGCGCCATGTATAGTTCGCAAACTTAGTTTAGGGGGGAGCGCACAGTTTATGAAGTAAAGCCACCACGGCCGCATTAACCCTTTCGCTGCTACAGAGACGTGCTCCCCGCATTCCGCGCTGTGCGCGATTTTGTCGTCACTGCACTGCTCGCCTGTGCAGACACATGGTGTTTCGACTGCTTTGACACACTTTATCATTCAATTTCACAAAAACTATTTGGTCCAATAATTTGATTTTAACACATCTTCTTGACTGATACCTTCCCCCCATAAATGACTTAATTTTGTTTCGATGTTCAACGCAGTTATTGTGCAGCATTAGATACAGTAAACCACTGCACGAAATTTTGAAGAGTTTGCAGAGGTAAAAGTCCATAGCGTACACTTTCCATATGGTCGATTTTAGTTGCCACTAGAAATTTCAAAAAATTACATTCAAGCGAATAAAATTCATGAAGTAAGACACTTCGATATTGTTTTTAAGTAAAGAAAATATTAAGCATCGAACAAGATTTGAACTCAGAACCTTAGCTTAGCAGCCAAACATTTTATTTATTTATTTATTTATTTTTAAATCGAATTTTGTTCGTTTTCGTTCCTTGTATCTGCTCTGGGCGGACGTCGAAAGACACCCATTTCAGTTCGTTGTTGATCCATTAATTCAGTTTTTTTGTTACAGAGGGCACTATCTCTCTGACCGAACATGCTGAGCTACCGTTCTGGCACACTTCAACCCAAATCAGAACCGGGGGTCCACAATTACTTATGTGAACAATACTGCGAAGTGTGAAATTCATTGAAATTATGTAGGTAAGCTGCTATTCTCAACCTCCTTTACCAGCCGCTTGGATGATGCAAGTATGACCGCCGGCCGGTGTGGCCGTGCAGTTCTAGGCGCTTCAGTCTGGAACCGCGTGACCGCTACGGTCGCAGGTTCGAATCCTGCCTCGGGCATGGATGTGTGTGATGTCCCTAGGTTAGTTAGTTTTAAGTAGTTCTAAGTTCTAGGGGACTGATGACCACAGATGTCAAGTCCCATAGTGCTCAGAGCCATTTGAACCATTTGAACCAAGTATGACCCCAGAGCCCAGACATCAGGTAGTGTTTATTGGAATGCACGTCGCAGTTTGCAGATATTGGCACTCTGTTTCCTGAATAGTTGTCAGAACAGTTGTTTACAACTGAAGACCCCACAGAAAAACAGGGTAAGTCACATTTTGTACAGACAAATAAAAACTAGCCACAGCTCAGGACAAATCAAATACAGCAATAATAAGCCTAAAAGATAAGGGTGTAGGCCACGATTTTACTGTAATACTGTATATATTTTTAAAGGTTGTATACTAAACGCAAATTCAGTTCAGATGATGCCATAATATACTTAGCTTAGCAAATGGCATGTGAGGGTTACATATAAACTTAATTGTGTTTATAGATAGTTCATCTATAAATGAAATGATAATTAAATGGACGCCCTAGCTGCAAACAGGCGTCATGTACTTCATTGGGGACATGTTGAAAATGTGTGCCCCGACCGGGACTCGAACCCGGGATCTCCTGCTTACACGGGGAGCGCCCTCGGTGGCTCAGATGGATAGAGCGTCTGCCATGTAAGCAGAAGATCCCGGGTTCGAGTCCCGGTCGGGGCACGCATTTTCAGCATCTCCCCAATGAAGTACATCAACGCCTGTTTGCAGCTAGGGTGTCCATTTAATTATCATTTCATTTCTAGCAAAGCTGCATGGTCATCTACGATAACTGTTCTTTAGTGAACAGATACTACCGTCATATATAGTTCATCCATAGGTTTTGATGAGTAAGTTCGCGAGTATCAAAATATGTGACATAAATAGCCATATATTTTGGTTGCATTGACTTAGGAACTTGATTTTTTTACACTGCCAAGAGACCGGGCCTTAGTACGCTCTAAGGAGAGGGAAAAAAGAAAAGAAAAGCAAATAAACGACACATCATCAAGGAATTAATCAAATGGGACGGAAATGTGTAGATGTGAGATACATGTACGGAGAAACAAACTATTACAGTTTCAGAAAAATTGGGTGATTTATTCGAAGAAAGAGCTTGACAATTTCAGCAAGTCAATAACACATTGGTGCACTTCTGGCCCTTGTGCAAGAAATTACTCGGCTTGACACTAATTGATAGATTTTTGGGTGTTCTCCTGAGGCATTTTATGCCACATTCTGTCTGAGTGGAGCGTCAGATCGTCATAATCCCAAGCTGGTTGGAGGGCCCTGCCCATAATGCTCGAAATGTTCTCAGTTGAGGAGAGATTCATTGCTGGCCAAGAATGGGTTTGGCAAGCACGAAGGCAAGGGGGGGGGGGGGGGGGGGGCTTTCTCTTGGTGAAATGTAAGTCCAGGATGGCTTGCCACGAAGAGCAACAAAACGACACGTAGAATATCGTCGACATACCGCCGTGTTCTAAGAGGAGTCCTGGTATAGGATGAAATGGCACCCTAGTCCTTCACTCCTGGTTGTCAGGCTATCTTGTGAGTGACAGTCAGTTTGGTGTCACCCAGTATTTGGGCGTCTTCACCCAGGAATCTCCTTCACTGGGGTGGAATTGCCTTCAGCGATGAGCCCCTCGTTGAACTGAGCCCCGATGATCAGCAAATACGTGTGTGGAGATGCCTCGGACAGCTGTAGCGTACCTGCCTTACGGCCTGACAACCACGGGCGATGGTGTGGGCTGTCATTTCATTTGATAGCAGGACCGCTTTGATTATTATCTGTAGCACTCTTATAACACAGCAGTACGTCAATAATATTTTGTGCTCGATTTTGTTGTCCTTCGTGACAAGCCATCCTAGGCTTACATTTCGGCAAGATAATACGTGCACACGCACAGCGAGAGTTTCTGCTGATTATCTTCGTGCTTGTTCCATTAAGTTTCGGGTGTGCAGTCTTCGTGCTTGTTCCATTAAGTTTCGGGTGTGCAGCCGCAAGAAATCTCCTTCTTCTTCTAATATTTCGGCTGTATAACGTTCAGCCAACTTCAGAGTGAGCCGTTAGACTGCCGCTCCAGTGCTCCCTTCGTCCCTTGATACTGTTGTACCGCGCGACTGCGCATGCGGCCACAGATGCAAATGCGCCAGAGACGTTGGTCGGCGGCAGAGACGTGCATAATGCGCAATTTGTATCTATGACTCCGCAGTTGATCTGTGTTGGCATATCGATATATCATTGTGAGCTGCACTGTGACGACGTCTTTGCGAGTTTATTACAGCAAGTGCCGTATTCCAAGATTTATCAAGATTGAAACCACTATCTCTATTAATTAAATTCGTCGTCAAGCGAATTTCAATTGCCTCCTTTACTATCGAGTCCCAAAATGATGATGTAGTTGCCAAAATTTCGACGTTGTCATTCAACATACTGTCACCATTATCAATACAGTGCTCTGCCACTGCCGACTTGTTAGGTTGTAAAAGTCGTGTGTACCTCCGGTGTTCTGTACGTCTCTGGCGCATTTGCATCTGTGGCCGCATGCGCAGTCGCGCGGTACAACAGTATAAAGGGACGAAGCGAGCACTGGAGCGGCAGTCTTACGGCTCACTCTGAAGATGGCTGAACGCTATACAGCCGAAATATTAGAATAAGAAGGAGATTTCTTGCGGCTGCACACCCGAAACTTAATGGAACAGTCTTTGCGCCGCCAAAACCTGAAGATTCACATCTCCGTGCTTGTCAATCCCTGCTTTGGTTTGCAAGGTCGCCGGATCTCTCCCCGATTGAGAACGTTTGGCGCATTAAAAGCATGGTCCTCCAACCATCTCTGAATTTTGACGCTCCAACGCGCTAATTGGACAGATTTTGGCACGATATCCTCCAGGTGGACGTCTGACAACTCTATCAATCAGTGACAAGCCGAATAACTGCTTTCTTAAGGACCAGAGGTGGACTAACAGTTATCGACTTGCTCAATTTGTGAAGTCCTTTCTCTCGAATAAATTATTCAGTTTTTCTAAAATTGTAATCATTTATTCGTCTGTTCATTTAAATTTACCGACTTCTGTCTCATTTGAAGTGTATTTCACATAAGTTTCAACTTGATATCTCTGCCTATTCCTGAGAAAAAGGGGATCATGACAGATAGGCAGACAACAGATGGACAAACAGTGGTCCTACAAGGGTTCGTTTTTTACTGACTCAGGTACGTAACCCTAAAATAGGTGAAGTACATTTGTAATTTAAACAACAACGAAATCTGATGAGTACATATTTCCCAATGTATGTAGATTCCGTATGTACGTATTTCGGGAACACTAAGAGAAAAAACCTGCTGGGGTTTCTGTCGCAACTGTGGAGAAATATGCTCGGTTATTAAAGCAAAACGATAACTATATTCTTGTGCAATGGTCTGTTTAACTCACTATTATTGCTGTACACTTCATGCATCATAAAAACGTGTTAACCTTAGACTGCACAATAGAAAGGATGAAGAGTTGAAGCAGAGGTACAACACCGTCTCTCAGACGACACTATGCAAGTTGTGTGGGTCTTGCCGGCCGCGGTGGTCTCGCGGTTCTAGGCGCGCACTCCGGAACCGCGCGACTGCTACGGTCGCAGGTTCGAATCCTGCCTCGGGCATGGATGTGTGTGATGTCTTTAGGTTAGTTAGGTTTAAGTAGTTCCAAGTTCTAGGGGACTGATGACCACAGCTGTTAAGTCCCATAGTGCTCAGAGCCATTTGAACCATTTTTTGTGTGGGTCTTTATTTTACTAAATTTTCAGGTAAAAGTCGTGTTATTAATTGGTAACATAGACACTTGGACTTTGACTTAATTGTCATTCTCAGAAGCAGCCTAAAAAACCGATGCGGATAGCAAAAAGTTTCTGTTAGGTTACATAAAACTGTAATTGCGAGTTATAGCAAAGTAACGTTACGGCTGCCAGTCCAATTCGAACACACTTCTTAATGAGTAAATTAATAATTAAAATGAAACCAAAAGTTCAGTGACTAATTAACTTTCTACATTAAAAATTTCATGAGAAATCTATGGAGCCAAATATGGTTCTGAGTAATGCAACATCTAAACTACCCAAAGGAAATAATCTGCAGTCCCACTTTTTTTTAGATAGCTGACTTGAGGCCGATAATGAGGATAACACAGCACCCAGTCCACGAGCGGAGGAAATCTCCAACCCGGCCGGAGATCGAACCCGGGCCCAGAGGGTGGGAGGCAAGCACGTTACCACCCAGATAACCAGGCGGACTTGTTGAATAATACTAACAGAATAAAGTAACTTTTAGATTATTGATATCATGAAAATATGATTTTATTATTACAAAATTACGCAACAAACAAATCTGGAACCCTTTTTGCAAGATAATAAAATTTTCTGGCAGTCTTTGTTAAGAAAATAAGACAGTTTCCTCTTTATAGTTATAACGCTAGGGTAAATTCTAGGATTTGGGCCACATTTACCACGACTTGTGTCACTGACAGTCTGTATGTACACTACACTGTCTGACAAAAAAAGTGAAGCAAACAGAAGATATGGTCGAATGTCAATATAACTTCGTTCACGTAAGCACCATGGATGGGTAGGTAAATGATAAAAATTGCAATTCTCTGTGACAGGTTGAACGGATACCAGTGTCCATTGGTGTTGTTTATGTTGTTACCAGGCATGGTAGGTTATGCACAGGGCGTGAACAGCGTCGTATTTTATTTATTTATTATTTGTTCTTCACAATTACACTCTATTATCTGAAAAGCTAAAATAGGCCATACAAAGCACATTTTTGGATGAGAATAGATTTATATGTTAACTATTTATTTCTGATACTTTACCTTTTTAAATACTTCTACTACTACAAAACTGCAATAAGACCCTTAACCAGCTCCCCAACTAGTAATACTACTATTAGCACAACAGAATCTGTTCTTTTTTTCGTTTATTTTAGTACGTTTAATCTGCAGATGGTTGTCTCCACTACTGGATCCGCCCTCATACTACCTCATCAATAGCCATTGTCTGCTGGAGTCTTTGGGCGTTGGGCAGCACCCCAACAGCGTTTACACTGTAATACATGCAATTCCACCAGTCACTGTTACGTTTTAAAGTCCACACTTCTATGTCCACCTGCATCAACACAGTTCTTGAGAAATTATTTCATTCGGTGGTCGCTGCCCTCAGTTTTCTTCTCTGAATCTGCACAGTATGCTGTTTAGCCGGGATGGCAACTTGAATTGAATGACTCAGTAGGTCTTCCTTGGCCTTCCTGGATACTGCGACTGCAATATTGTCCAAGATGCCGCAGGCCGACTCGTTCTGCAGTGCTGCTTCGGGGTTTAAGGCGGGGACGTTGATGAAATTGAACAAAAATGTCCATTTTCGATTTATTTTTTATTTGTTAGTACAACTCATGGACAATAAGTTCCCAAAGTTTCAATGTTGAAATCGCATTCGAAGTGCCTGAAAATTATTTAAAAGTGTGACGCGGCCTCCCTGCCACGCACACGTTTTGATGCAGCACTTCAAAACCAGCTCAGTGAACAACGATTCTGTGTATTACTTTCAACCAAACGTGTGCGGAATACATCTAGAAGGCCGTGATACATACTCTTTCGTTTTATAGATCATCTTTGGACGATCCTGCACTTCTCAAAAAGTGTGTTCATGGCAAAACCCAAAATCCAAATGAGTCTCTAAATTCACTCCTATGGAAACGATGCCCCAAAAACACATTTGCATCTGCTACAGTTGTCAGAATTGCAACTTATGATGCAGTTATTGTATTTAATGATGGGAACGTCAGGAGGATGAAGGTATTAGAAAGAATGGGCTTCAAGATAGGAAATTTTACTCAAGACATCCTGAGAAAAATAGATTTACAGCGCGTCTCTGCAGCTGAAAAGTCAGTTGAAGACCTGGTAAAGGAAAGAAGACAGACAACAAGAAAACAGAAGAGAAGCCTTGAAGGGAAAGACGACCTAAAGTACAAATGTGGTGCCTTCTGAAGAAGTGACATAAGGAAAAAAGTTAGGTTGAACTTTAAATTGCGTTTCCTGAAAAGTTTGTTTTTTAAGGTTTATGTACCTTTTCCTCAGATTCTATGAATGCTAGAATTATGAAGTTTTGTACACATATTTCTGTAAACCTAATAAACGTTGTGTCAAGAGCAAATTTTGAAATTCTGATTGCAGGCTGAGATATGGGGCAAAGTGCTTGGAAGTTTGCATGAATTTAGATTTCTACTTGTTGAATTATAATTAAAAAATTATGAAAATTCTCCTATTTGATCTATTCTAAAAACCTCATGAGAGAAGCTTACAACATATAAAGAGATGAAACACAGAAATTTTTGTAGAAATCTCTTGAATACTTTCAGACAGAAAGGAACATACATTATTTGTTTAAAATAAAACTTCAAATTTCATCAAAAATTTGAATATATATAATCAAAGGATTTTATATGTAAATTTGTTACTTCATGTAAAGTGTGGTACAAAATTTCATTGCCATATCTCCAAAACTGTGGATTTGGTGCATTTTTGAAATAGTGTGTGTTTTTCATCAACGTCCCCCCTTAATATCCTTAATGCCTGTCAGCCATTACCTGTCGCACCTTCATGAAGTGCATAATCGCACAATATGTGTTGTGTGCTCACACTCCTGCAGGCGCAGCTATCATTCATCTGTCTTTTGAATTTGCATAGATACATAGCATACGGGCCTAGGCCATTCAGGTGATGTATCAATCCACTCGACGGGTTGAGGAGTCTCATTTTTAGTCTCTCCCTCATGGTAGGGAGAAATTAGTATGTTCTGCTTTAACTGAAGTGTCCCATTCATTTTGAAACAGTTATAATACATCTACATCTACATACATACTCCGCAATCCACCATACGGTGCGTGGTAGAGGGTACCTCGTACCACCACTCGCATCTTCTGTCCCTGTTCCACTCCCAAACAGAACGAGGGAAAAATGACTGCCTATATGCCTCTGCACGAGCTCTAATCTCTCTTATCTTATCTTTGTGGTCATTCCATGAAATATAAGTTGGCGGCAGTAAAATTGTACTGCAGTCAGCCTCAAATGGTGGTTCTCTAAATTTCCTCAGTAGCGATTCATGAAAAAAACGCATCTTTTCCTCCAGAGACTCCCACCCGAGTTCCTGAAGCATTTCCGTAACACTCACGTGATGATCAAACCTACCAGCAACAAATCTAGCAGCCCGCCTCTGAATTGCTTCTATGTTCTCCCTCAATTTGACCTGATAGGGATCCCAAACGCTCTAGCAGTACTCAAGAATAGGTCTATTAGTGTTTTATAAGCGGTCTCCTTTACAGATGAACCACATCTCCCCAAAAATTTACCAATGAACCGAAGATGACCATCCGCCTTCCCGACAACTGCCATTACATGCTTGTCCCACTTCATATCGCTCTGCAATGTTACGCCCAAATATTTAATCGACGTGACTGTGTCAAGCGCTACACTACTAACGGAGTATTCAAATATTACGGATTTCTTTTTCCTATTCATCTGCATTAATTTACATTTATCTATATTTAGAGTTAGGTGCCATTCTTTACACCAATCACAAATCCTGTCCAAGTCATCTTGTATCCTCCTACAGTCACTCAACGACGACACCTTCCCGTACACCACAGCATCATCAGCAAACAGCCGCACATTGCTATCCACCCTATCCAAAAGATCATTTATGTAGATAGAAAACAACAGCGGACCTACCACACTTCCCTGGGGCACTCCAGATGATACCCTCACCTCCGATGAACACTCACCATCGAGTACAACGTACTGGGTTCTATTACTCGAGAAGTGTTCGAGCCACTCACGTATTTGGGAACCAATCCCATATGCTCGTACCTTAGTTAGGAGTTTGCAGTGGGGCACCGAGTCAAACGCTTTCCGGAAGTCAAGGAATATGGCATCCGTCTGATACCCTCCATCCATGGTTCGCAAGATGTTGTTGTTGTTGTGGTCTTCAGTCCTGAGACTGGTTTGATGCAGCTCTCCATGCTACTCTATCCTGTGCAAGCTTTTTCATCTCCCAGTACCTACTGCAACCTACATCCTTCTGAATCTGCTTAGTGTATTCATCTCTTGGTCTCCCTCTACGATTTTTACCCTCCACGCTGCCCTCCAATACTAAATTGGTGATCCCTTGATGCCTCAGAACATGTCCTACCAACCGATCCCTTCTTCTGGTCAAGTTGTGCCACAAACTTCTCTTCTCCCCAATCCTATTCAATACTTCCTCATTAGTTATGTGATCTACCCATCTAATCTTCAGCATTCTTCTGTAGCACCACATTTCGAAAGCTTCTATTCTCTTCTTGTCCAAACTATTTATCGTCCATGTTTCACTTCCATACATGGCTACACTCCATACGAATACTTTCAGAAATGACTTCCTGACACTTAAATCAATACTGGATGTTAACAAATTTCTCTTCTTCAGAAACGCTTTCCTTGCCATTGCCAGCCTACAATTTATGTCCTCTCTACTTCGACCATCATCAGTTATTTTGCTCCCCAAATAGCAAAACTCCTTTACTACTTTAAGTGTCTCATTTCCTAATCTAATTCCCTCAGCATCACCCGACTTAATTAGACTACATTCCATTATCCTTGTTTTGCTTTTGTTGATGTTCATCTTATATCCTCCTTTCAAGACACTGTCCATTCCATTCAACTGCTCTTCCAAGTCCTTTGCTGTCTCTGACAGAATTACAATGTCATCGGCAAACCTCAAAGTTTTTATTTCTTCTCCATGAATTTTAATACCTACTCCGAATTTTTCTTTTGTTTCCTTTATTGCTTGCTCAATATACAGATTGAACAACATCGGGGAGAGGCTACAACCCTGTCTTACTCCCTTCCCAACCATTGCTTCCCTTTCATGTCCCTCGACTCTTATAACTGCCATCTGCTTTCTGTACAAATTGTAAATAGCCTTTCGCTCCCTGTATTTTACCCCTGCCACCTTTAGAATTTGAAAGAGAGTATTCCAGTCAACGTTGTCAAAAGCTTTCTCTAAGTCTACAAATGCTAGAAACGTAGGTTTGCCTTTCCTTAATCTTTCTTCTAAGATAAGTCGTAAGGTCAGTATTGCCTCACGTGTTCCAGTGTTTCTACGGAATCCAAACTGATCTTCCCCGAGGTTGGCTTCTACTAGTTTTTCCATTCGTCTGTAAAGAATTCGTGTTAGTATTTTGCAGCTGTGACTTATTAAGCTGATAGTTCGGTAATTTTCACATCTGTCAACACCTGCTTTCTTTGGGATTGGAATTATTATATTCTTCTTGAAGTCTGAGGGTATTTCGCCTGTTTCATACATCTTGCTCACCAGATGGTAGAGTTTTGTCAGGACTGGCTCTCCCACGGCCGTCAGTAGTTCCAATGGAATATTGTCTACTCCGGGGGCCTTGTTTCGACTCAGGTCTTTCAGTGCTCTGTCAAACTCTTCACGCAGTATCATATCTCCCATTTCATCTTCATCTACATCCTCTTCCATTTCCATAATATTGTCCTCAAGTACATCGCCCTTGTATAGACCCTCTATATACTCCTTCCACCTTTCTGCTTTCCCTTCTTTGCTTAGAACTGGGTTTCCATCTGAGCTCTTGATATTCATACAAGTCGTTCTCTTATCTCCAAAAGTCTCTTTAATTTTCCTGTAGGCGGTATCTATCTTACCCCTAGTGAGATAGGCCTCTACATCCTTACATTTGTCCTCTAGCCATCCCTGCTTAGCCATTTTGCACTTCCTGTCGATCTCATTTTTAAGACGTTTGTATTCCTTTTTGCCTGTTTCACTTACTGCATTTTTATATTTTCTCCTTTCATCAATTAAATTCAATATTTCTTCTGTTACCCAAGGATTTCTACTAGCCTTCGTCTTTTTACCTACTTGATCCTCTGCTGCCTTCACTACTTCATCCCTCAAAGCTACCCATTCTTCTTCTACTGTATTTATTTCCCCCATTCCTGTCAATTGCTCCCTTATGCTCTCTCTGAATCTCTGTACAACCTTTGGTTCTTTTAGTTTATCCAGGTCCCATCTCCTTAAATTCCCACCTTTTTGCAGTTTCTTCAGTTTTAATCTACAGGTCATAACCAATAGATTGTGGTCAGAGTCCACATCTGCCCCTGGAAATGTCTTACAATTTAAAACCTGGTTCCTAAATCTCTGTCTTACCATTATATAATCTATCTGATACCTTTTAGTATCTCCAGGGTTCTTCCATGTATACAACCTTCTTTCATGATTCTTAAACCAAGTGTTAGTTATGATTATGTTGTGCTCTGTGCAAAATTCTACCAGGCGGCTTCCTCTTTCATTTCTGTCCCCCAATCCATATTCACCTACTATGTTTCCTTCTCTCCCTTTTCCTACACTCGAATTCCAGTCACCCATGACTATTAAATTTTCGTCTCCCTTCACAATCTGAATAATTTCTTTTATTTCATCATACATTTCTTCAATTTCTTCGTCATCTGCAGAGCTAGTTGGCATATAAACTTGTACTACTGTAGTAGGTGTGGGCTTCGTATCTATCTTGGCCACAATAATGCGTTCACTATGCTGTTTGTAGTAGCTTACCCGCATTCCTATTTTCCTATTCATTATTAAACCTACTCCTGCATTACCCCTATTTGATTTTGTGTTTATAACCCTGTATTCACCTGACCAGAAGTCTTGTTCCTCCTGCCACCGAACTTCACTAATTCCCATTATATCTAACTTCAACCTATCCATTTCCCTTTTTAAATTTTCTAACCTACCTGCCCGATTAAGGGATCTGACATTCCACGCTCCGATCCGTAGAACGCCAGTTTTCTTTCTCCTGATAACGACATCCTCTTGAGTAGTCCCCGCCCGGAGATCCGAATGGGGGACTATTTTACCTCCGGAATATTTTACCCAAGAGGACGCCATCATCATGTAATCATACAGTAAAGCTGCATGCCCTCGGGAAAAATTACGGCTGTAGTTTCCCCTTGCTTTCAGCCGTTCGCAGTACCAGCACAGCAAGGCCGTTTTGGTTATTGTTACAAGGCCAGATCAGTCAATCATCCAGACTGTTGCCCTTGCAACTACTGAAAAGGCTGCTGCCCCTCTTCAGGAACCACACGTTTGTCTGGCCTCTCAACAGATACCCCTCCGTTGTGGTTGCACCTACGGTACGGCTATCTGTATCGCTGAGGCACGCAAGCCTCCCCACCAACGGCAAGGTCCATGGTTCATGGGGGGGGGGGGGGGGGGGTTCGCAAGATATCATGTGAAAAAATGGCGAGTTGCGTTTCGCAGGAGCGATGCTTTCTAAAGCCGTGCTGATGCATGGACAGCAACTTCTCCGTCTCAAGGAAATTCATTATATTCGAACTGAGAATATGTTCGAGAATCCTGCAACAAACCGATGTTAAGGATATTGGCCTGTAATTTTGAGGATCCGTCCTTCTACCCTTCTTATATACAGGCGTCACCTGCGCTTTTTTCCAGTCGCTCGGGACTTTACGTTGGGCAAGAGATTCGCGATAAATGCAAGCTAAGTAAGGAGCCAATGCAGTAGAGTACTCTCTGTAAAACCGAATTGGAATCCCATCAGGGCCTGGTGATTTATTTATTTTCAACCCATTCAGCTGCTTCACAACCCCAGGGTAATATGCGATCTTTTATCAAATTTTTCGTATTGGCCTCAGTTCCAAGCATCCTTCACACTTCCATCTGATTGCCTTTCTTTAACCATTAAAGGGCTATCCTTTTCCTAATTTCCAAGTCCAGTGGGCATATTCCTAGAATTACTAATAAAGCATCATTCGTCGTAGTGCAGTAGTGCCCACTAATCTTGGTAGCATTTCTCGTTGAACTCTTCTCGCTAATGCGGCCGAATTCACGAGCTGCAATCTATGAGCCCAAACGGTTGCATCATGTCCTACTATTGGTGCTAATATAGACTAGTGATATGCTCTGATCCTTTTCAAGGGAAGCCGAAATTGTCTGTCTGCAATGGTTCTGATTTTATTCATCACGTTTCTACTTGTTCTGCCTGCTTCCTCTATATGACGCGCCAAGTTATGACGTCCGTCCAGAAATACCCCTAAATATCTCATTACTGCGCTTCTTCTAATCGCTACATGTTTTAATTTTATTTTACGTTTCTTGATAGGCACCCTTGCAGCAGGAGGTACTTTGTTTCGTCAGATATTAGTGACAGTTTGACACTTCGATACCAGCCCTCAAGTTCGTGGAGGGCCATATTACATTTGTCTTCTATAATTCTTCTGGAGTCACCAGTTACAACGAACAGCACGTCATCTGCAAATGCTACCAGTCCGCTTGTATTACCACCGTCATGTAACTTCTATAGGGTGGGCTTCAGCGCTACATCCCAAAACTCTGGACCACACACTGACCCCCTGCAGACAGCCTTTTGTTATTGTATTCATTATTTTCTTTCCTTGGCATATTAAAGAAGCGTGTCTCCCGTGGTAATAATCTCTAGGGCAGCTGTACAACGCTTCTGGACACTCCAAATCGCAAAGGCGACCAAAGAAAGACGGCTACCGTAAGTTATCGAAAGCGCCAGCAATATCAGACATTATCGCTAGAGCGTGCATGGAATAAGTACCTGTCGCTAGTGAAATCTCATTAATTGCGCCTTCAGCTGATTTGCCTCTTCTAAACGCGTACTGGTGAGGATTCATCCCATGTAGCAGTCTATGACCTTGTAAGCTCTTGCATAACAGTTTTATAAAATTCTTGACGAGAATATTCAAAAGACAAATTGGTCCGTAGGATTTAGGTATCATCGGACCCTTGTCTTGCCCTTTACTAATTATCACCATATAACGTTACAGGTCGGGATTGATCTATGAGGTCTTGAGTATCTTATTTTTATCTGTTAGTTTGTATGGAGAAATTGAGATTTCTCGCATTTCCTTATATAGTTTTGCGAGATTAAGTCCCGACGCTATGCAAAGCTGTCATTTAGTTACGAGCGACTTGCGATCTGTTATGTTTTATTTTCCGATAGTAAATCATATTTTTTCTGATTACTATTAAAATATAATGACGATAAATGTTTTAGGTCATTTTAAATAATATTTTAATAACTATGTAGATGACGTGACGTCATCCTTTTACTCTTAGGGTAAGAGCGTTAATTGTGTGTTGATTGACTGATTGATTTTAACATGGAAGTTAAAACAGCTTAGGTCTGACCCGCCACTGCCCGCACCGAAACTAGGTTTATTGTGCGGTATCGCTCCCTGTATATCAAGTAAAGCCAACCAGTGCCCTTAAATAGTGCAAGGAGTCCCTCTACCAGTTTTTTGTTAGACACAATTTCTTCAGGTCTAGTTGTCCCGAAGATTCTGTATCTCATACTCTCCAATGCCATTAATTCGAAGATTAGGTGTAATGCAGTTTCTTCATCCTCATCACAGATCCTACATTTAGGGTCCTCTTCCGTTATACCCACTGCGTGTAGGTGTTTTTTGAAATTCCCATGGCCGGTCATCAGTCGAATCATGATCTCTTTCCTGTTCAATCCCAGGATTACAGAGCTTCTTTTAAAACATGGCTTGCTCATCATTACCTTATATTTTTGTTCATGGACCTTGGTGCGATATCCTACGTGTTGTTTCCTAAGCCAGTTCTAATTGTAGTTCTAATTTGATCATAGCCTTGGTGATTGTCAGAACAGATTCTGGTCCAATGAATGGAGTTGTTGCCCCCATCCGAGCCAATCTATCGGCTTGTTCATTGCCACAGATCCCTGAGTGGCCAGGGACCCACACTAGGTTTACCCTATTGCTTCCCCCTTCATCCACCAGAGCCTTGTGGCAATCTGCAACAATCTTAGATCTCGTTCCAGGAGCTGCTAATGATTTCAGTATTCTCCTCCACGCATGCCTTGATTGCAGTAATTTCAGTTTGGAAAACAGAGGCCAGTTTCCCTAGAGAGATAATGCTCTCCAGTCTTGGCTGAACCCCGTACACCCCTGCCCCAACGCATTGGTCTGTTTTCGACCCATCGGTGAACCAAAAGATGTCCCCCGTATGGTGTTGAACTGTTTTTTTCCCACTGCTCCCTATTTCCAATTATTATGTTGTAAGGCTTGTCGAAGCAGTTGGGAGTTATTATATAGTCGGCAGGCATTTCCCCAGCCATTCTCATATTTACCTCACTCACTATGTTAGTGTGTGATTCTGGATATCCGAATGACACCCAGTTTTTGCCAGTTTTAAGTCTGTGTGCCGCAACTGCTGCCTCCATATTGACCCAAAGGTGAAGTGGAGGCACATCCAGCATGGCTTCCATTCCAATGGTTGGTGTGCTGCTAATTCCGCCCGTTATGGCTAAGCAGGCCAATCTCTGCACCTTAGCAGGCTCCTTAGGAGCAACCCGCTGTTCTACCTTCTTCCACCACACTACAGCCCCATAGGAAATCCTAGGTCTAATCACTGTGGTGTATATCCAGTGCATACCCCTGGGGCTTAGGCCCCAGTTTTTACCACAAGCGCTCCTAGTACTCACTAGAGTTTTTTGCCTTGGAGCAGATGCTCTTAATGTGAGGGGTCCAAGTTAGCTTCTCATCCGAGGTTACCCCTTGATATTTCACTATCCCCTTCACAGGTAGAGTTTCATCGAAGAACTTTAGATTCCAACTTGCCTGCTGAATGTGTCTCTTCGAAAATGGCACCACAACAGTCTTCTTAGGATTAACTCTCAGATCCTGTTTAATGCACCATTTTTGCACAATGTCCAATCCTCCTTGTGCCATATTCCTGACCGTCAGTGAATTTGCCAAGTATTACTATGACAAGGTCATTTGCGTATCCTTGGCAGAAACATTGTCTAGCACTTAGTTCCTCAATGAGTTCGTCCACTACTAGATTCCACAATTGAGGAGACAAAACTCCTCCTTGTGGGCAGCCTCTAGTGGTCTTAATTACCATCTTTTCATTCATCATGGTAGCCTCTACCTTCCTTCCACTAAGGATGGCCCGAATCCACCTACATATAGTGGTCCCCAGGTCATGCACCTCTGCTGCCCTTACCATGTAATCGAAGGTCGTGTTACTGAAGACCCCCTCGATATCCAGGAAGATGCAGAGGGCTATTTCTTGGAAGTGAAGTGCTTTTTCCACCTTCCCAACGAGTTGGTGGAGAGCTGTCCTACATGATTTACCTGGTTGGTATGCGTGTTGGTTCGGGTGTAGAGGGACCCTACTTAGCCTCCTCTCCCCAACATATACATTAACCAGTTTTTCCAATGTTTTGAGAATGAAGGAGAACAGACTGATTGGTCTCATATCCTTGGCCTTGGCATGATCAATTCTCCCTGGCTTTGAAATGAAGACAACCTTCACTGCCTTCCAAGCATTGGGAATGATTACTACTGCTAGGCTAACCCTGAATAGCTTGCGTCCATGAGCTCTCCTCCTGCCTGTTGCAGGAGAGCTGGAAAAGTTCCATCTGGGCCAGGTGACTTGAACGGTTGGAATGTTCCACCGCCCATTGGATTTTGTTGAAGTTCACACGCTCCTTGCCCGATTCCCAGTCTTCTCTTAGAGTGCCTGAGAACCGTTGTCTCTCTGGGGTCACATACTGGTCTGTGTTGTCCGGCAGAGCATATTGAGGAAAGTGAGTTTTGAGGAGCAATTCCAGCATCTCATGTGCTGTCTTTGTATATTTCCCATCCTCCTTCCTCAATGTACCTCCTGGATTGGCTGGTATTCTAGTCAGAATCTTGTGAAGTCTGGTTTGTGCAGCTGTACCCTCCACTTCCTCACAGAATGCCTTCCAGGACGCCTCCTTTGCTTGTCTTATTGCAAGATTGTAATTGACAAGGGCATCACGATATTTAGCCCATTGTCCTTTACGTCTCGCAGTATTAACAGTCTCCGTACCTGTTTTCTTTGCGTTTCCAATTTGTTATTCCACCAAGGAACACTCCTATTTGTGCACTTCCTAGTGAATTCCTCAAATTCTACTGGATTCCTTACCGAGGTTTTAATTTCCGATAAGTCTAAGTCCAGGTCCCTCCTATATGTCTCCCAGTCTGTTTTCCTGGGATTCCTATAGGTCATGGCCTGTCTGATTCCCATTTCAACCTTGAATTTGATGTACATGTGGTCCGATGAGGATGGCTCCAACACCACATGCCATTGCTTGACATAGCTACCCATCGTCATGGAACCAAAGGTTATGTCAATTACTTCTTCCCTTCTGCTATTCCTGAATGTATGTTCATTGCCCCTATTCAGGACCTCCAATTTGTTAGCTAAAAGAAATTCAAGAAGATACTCACCTCTACTGATGGTGTCCTTGCTGCCCCACACTAGGTTGTGGGCATTGGCATCGCATCCTACCAGCAGTTGGTCACCTTGCCGATGGAAAGTTTCTACCAGTCTCCTCGCCTCCAAGGGAGGAGGAGAGCTGTCTTCGCCGTATAATATTAGATACAGGTCGGGATTGACCTATGAGGTCTTGAATATCTTATTTGTGTCTGTCAGTTTGTATGGAGAAATTTAGATTTCTCACATTTCTTTGTATAGTTTTGCGAGATGAAGTCCCGACGCTATGCAAGGCTGTCATTTAGTTACGAGCGATTTGCGATCTGTTATGTTTTATTTTCCGATAGTAAATCATATTTTTCTCATTACCGTTAAAATATAATGACGATAAATGTTTGTCATTTGGAATAATATTTTATTAGCTATGTAGATGACGTGACGTCATTCTTTTACTCTAAGAAAAAGAGTATTAATTGTGCGTTTATGAACGGTCAGTGTCGGGATCAGTGATTACGATTCGAGAAATAATTGATTTGACGAAGTTCAATTGCACACAATCGCGTGGGGCGAATTATGACCTTGGAATTGGTTGTAGATGTATGCAGGTCAATTTCGTGACATACTAGTAAGCGTCGCGAGTGTGTCCCGGTTTCAAGACTGCTTTCGCACCGCCAATGGTTTGCTTTAAATTCTCGAAAATACAATTTACGCGAATTCTTAATTATCGTGAAAGGGTAGAATATTTGATGGTTATCCCACTGTTGATGGGCAATTGTGAAGGACGTAAGTTTGGATAGAAAGATCAATTTCAAAATCCAATATAAATCATGTTGATCGAAGTAGCCTAGCAACGCAAAAGTTCATACGTGGGTATCAGCAGAAACAGTGTACTATTTTTCATGCACATATTTACACTCTACATCGAGGTGTAGATTTGTGGGTGCGAAATAAACATTTTAAACATTTGATTGAATAAAACGAAAGATATAAAGAAGTTTCTTCGTATATTTTGCTATTTCATGAGCAGTGATAATTTCTTATAGTGGCGTAGAGCCTTACGTATTATTAATATTGTGACAGACAGAATGCTCTCGTTACAAGTCGAGTTTTGGGCCTCATTAAGAATAGCTAGTTCTTAGAGTCTCAAAGATTAAGTGAAGAATAAAATCACACTAAAACAACGCTGCACCGAAACCCACGATCTTTATACTATATTAAGCTAGCTATTCTGGCCGTGTAGTTGTCTGTTGTCAACAGCAAATAAGTAAACACAAACATAAACATTTCTCATGCTCTGACATCGACGAGGGAAAGAAGAGACGACAACGACGACATACAAGTATACGTATACAAACAGTATACGTGGCGCCTTACAATATAACACAACGATGTCACGGTATAACCATTTGAGCATTCTAACTTGCAAGGGACCCTCTTTGCAAGAGACAAGTTCCCGTAAGTAACTGTCTAACTGGTCACATAGGGCTTTTATTACTTTAGCAGGGATCCCATCCGGCCCTGAAGATATTTTTTTCAGTGTTAAAATTATTTGCCTAATTTCTTCTTGAGCAAAGGAGTACGCAAATTTATTGTTTCTATAATCTTTCCATAACATTTTTCGTAACCTAGGCTGATCTTCTGTCTCACCTTCGTGCCGGCCGGAGTGGCCGAGCGGTTCTAGGCGCTGCAGTCTGGAACCGCGCGAATGCTACGGTCGCAGGTTCGAATCCTGCCTCGGGCATGGATGTGTGTCATGTCCTTCGGTTAGTTAGGTTTAAGTGATTCTAAGTTCTAGGGGACTGATGACCTCAGAAGTTAAGTCCCATAGTGCTCAGAGCCATTTGAACCATTTTTGTCTCACCTTCTTCACGTCGTCAGGAAGTAGTGTTTCCATTAGCAGGACAGCTGACTGTTCTCAGCTTTCTGTTACGGTCCCGTCATTCCTTTTCAGCGAGGATAAGACTGTTGGTGACAGTATTTTCTCGCAGACTATTTCATATGGCATACCCCAGGGATCGATTTCTAAGTTAACCTCCACGAATTGCTTCCATCTTTCTATTTTTCCATAACTCTTCCGTAAAACATTGTTTAACATACCTTTACCTATACAACCTTTGCGCTCTTTCCTCTTTACTCATGCACTATGGCACAGCTTCCCAGCTCTTCTTGTTTCATGTCTTAATTTCTGCAGTGCCTCGGTCTAGATGCAAGGTACTCCTCCAGAATGACCTCTCCTTATAGATAATGATGCCTCCATTGCTCTATGTATAACCATCATCAGTTCTTGCAGTTTAACATCTACATTATCACCCAACAATTGTCTTCCCGGACACTGAAACACCCTTCTTAGTTATTCACAGTTAGCCTCCTTGTTGCATTTGGGTCTCATGCACACGTTTTCTGTGGAGTCTTGGATTTCCCTTCTAGTGATGGTATGGTGTATTGTATTGTGATCACTCGGTGTCATTCCACTCTCAGTCGTCCACCCTTCCACACGTTGCTCCGAGTGCCGTATTTGCTAGAGTGAAGTCAATATTTGACATCGTTCCGCCCCTCCATTCATTGAGTGGTGGATTTCAAGGTGCATTCAATACCTGTAGGTTGAGTTTCATAATGGTTTCTCATATTTGTCTTCCACGGTCATACAATACTGATTTCTCATTCGCATCAATGAAGTACACAAGAGGCTTAATTCGTCCTGGGTGAGTAATATCTTTTAGTCTTAGCAGACAGTCGTTGATCTCATCACTAAATTGAAAATTCATGGAAACCAGTATGCAACTCTCCCTTCTAGTTTTGCACACAGATTACATGTTGTGAACAATACTGTGATATTTTTGTCACTGTTATGGCCTTGTTAAATACTTTTCTTGCTTCTGTAGGATGTTGCCACTGGGTGACTATCTGGACAGTTATTGGCATACCGGGGTCCTTTCCTTTTGTTAGTGTACAGTTCTTCGAGGCACAATACATCTAACTACAACTATTGTTGCTTATGCAATACGCTGACACTTCTCATGGCATGAAACTGTCCAGTTTTTACCGCCATTGCGGATGATCGGCATATATTCGATAATCTCCCCCTTCTCGTCCGTAATCCCACGCTATACGACCATGCGTCATCACAAAGTGCTTATACAACGTATCTAAAGAGAATGATTCGTTTCTTCTGGCAGAAACCTGTTTCAGTAACTTCTCCAGTTTCACCACTTACGTTGGCAGATTGCGACAATACGTCATCACAAAGTGCTTATACAACGTATCTAAGAAGAATGATTCAATTTCTTCTGGCAGAAACCTGTTTCAGTAACTTCTCTAGTTTTATCACTTATGTTGGCAGATTGTTCACTTTGAGATTTATTCTACCTAGGATTCAGGTACAGGAAAAGTAATATACTCCCTTTCTGGATGCATACTCCTTACCAGATGCCTTAACGCTGTCATTGGCTCTTCCAGCCTAGTGAGTTGCATCACGTCTCTATGCTTCCATAAACCTGTTACGGATCTGTTCCGGTCTGTGTTTTATTGTTTATTTATGTGTAGTAGGTGTTTGTTTCCTTTACGAACTGTGTTTCTTGCGCTAGATTGGTTACTGTCGTTTCTGTTCAAGGATAGTACATATGGACAAAAACATACTCGGACTAAAGATATAATTCACAGCAAAATCCAGTCAGTGATATATAACATTATACTTGCTTAGCTAATTATAATTTGTAAACGTATAGCATCTAAGTAATCCCTCAATACATTTTATACATTGAAGGATTACTTAGGTAAAATATAGTAGGGCGTTGGTAAAAAAAAAAAAATTATACAAATAAATAATAATAATGATTATAAAATACCCAACATTCCACATAACACCTTCAGACTATGTTTTTTTTCCTTCTCTTTTCCTTTTCTAGAAAAACTTACCCCCACAAGCTATACATTGTACAATACTAACACCTCTTCCTCTTTCTGAGCTCAACATCTCACTCATTATAGACGGATGCTGACTCCGTTTTTCAGGATAGCAAATCGGAAGTTGTGGTACAGAAAATCGCCCAGACATCACCAGTGTGTGTGTTTGTTTGTGTGTGTAGTGAGTGACGTTTATGAAACAATGTGTGTATAGTGTGTGCAGTGACTGATAGTGAGATACGAGTGAACAGTGTGGCATTACATTATTTAATAAGCTATTTGTAAAAAAAAGTATTGTATAGCATAAGTAACTCTAATGATTGTCTCTAACTAGAAGTCTGTATATGTATGTGTATACGAATTAGCTTATTTTAAATTGGTCTAAACTTGTAAATACTTTGACATGTCCTCTATCCTTATAAAAAGAGATCTACAGATGAATAAAGCTACTGCTACTACTAGTACTACTGCTACTACTACTATCATAGTAAACAAACTGACAGATAAATGTCAAATCGTAGTTTATAGTAAATGCCCTATCAAATAAATGTCAAAACGTATTCTATACATTTGTAATACATGGCAACGTCGAGGACATCGTTCCTTGAATGGTGTTGTAAGTGCTACTTCTCTGGAGAATGCAAAAATTGTTGATGTTGAGTGCTTATCTAAGTATGGCCACATCTGCCATGGTAACACTGAAGGACATATTGAACATCAGTGTTCTAAGAATTATGATGGTTACAGTGGAGGTATGGAGTGTGATGGAGCTCTACAAATATCTCAGAGGCCGGCGCCCGTTTATAACGTTATATATACGAAGTACCTAGGCGATGGGCACTCTAAAGCAGGGCTTAACAACTGGCCGGTTTTGAGCGCGAGTACTCGCGTCTGCTCAGGCACGTGCTCGCGAGCAGGTGCAAGGTCGCGGAGTAGGGAAGGAGGGGAGGGAGGGGAAATGCGCGCGCACGTTTGAATAGGGCCGCAGCATGCCTATTGAATTCGCACCGACTGTGTAACGTTTAAAGTACTATGATCAGCTCTAACAGTCATTTTGCTGGTTACAAATCATGTCAAGTCGCCGTTGTGTAACCCCAACCATGCTTTCGCAGTTCAACCCCCATTGGGAGGAATTGTATCTGTTTACAGAAAAGGATGGAGTTGCAAAATGTTTAGTATGTCACAAAACGCTGAATTCTTTTAGGAAATTTAATTTGCAGTGACATATGTCGTACCACACGAAAGACTACGGAAGTGGAAAATGTGATGGACCAGGTCGTGCCCAGGAAGTTATTAAACTTAAAAGGAAGCTATCCGAAGAAGATCTGGACGACGAAGAAAAATCAACTGAGGCAGCTCTCAGAGTGAGTTACAAAATGGCTTTGCTTTTAGCAAAATCCCTGCCCCCCTTCACTGATGGCGATTTAATAAAAGAATATTTGGTAGCTGCAGCGGAACATTTGTGTCCATCTCAAGTTGAACAGTTTCTGATTGTGCCATTATCTAACATGACCATTATGCGTCGCATACAGGACATGGCAGACGACGTCCAGAGCCAGCTTGCAAATATCTGTAAAGATTTTATGGCGTATTCTCTAGCTCTGGACGAAAGTGTTGATATCACTGGAACAGACAGCTTGCCATATTTATTAAAGGTGTTAATAGGAGCTCCTCGATGTAGTAGCCATGAAGAACACTGCAACTGGAGTAGTGTTGAAGAAAGTGTTGAAAATATAGGATTGTCGTCGAATTCTTTAGTTTCAGTGTCTACAGACGGTGCACCAGCGATGACAGGGAAAAAATCAGGTTTCGTTGCGCAGTTGAAGGAGAAAATGCAAAAACTGACCGTGCCGAATGAAATAAGGGGCGTTCACTGTGTGATCCACCAGGAAAACTTATGTGCAAAGAGTATCACTCTAAAATTTAATGTGATGAGTGTTGTTGTTAGTACAACCAATTATATAAGGAAGCATGGGCAACAACACAGACAATTTAAAAGCTTTCTTGAGGATGTAGAAAACCAGTACGGTAGCCTGCCTTATTACAGCGAGGTCCGCTGGCTTAGTCGTGGCGAATTATTAAATCGATTTTTTTGCCTATTATATGAGATAAATATGTTCATGGAGATAAATAACATGTGTGTTCCTGAATTAAAAGAGTCTTCATGGAAATGTGATCTCGTGTTCTTAGCAGATTTAACGAGCCATCTGAATGCTTTGAACATTTCACTACAAGGTAAAGATCTGCTAATTACTCATTTCATAGATCGAATACGAGCTTTTAAAATGAAATTGACACTTTGGGTGAGTCAGCTGGAAACAGGAAATCTAGCTCATTTTTCTAAATTACCATACATGCAAGATGTTCACAAAAACTGTGAACGTTATTCACATAATTTAGTTGCCCTTAAGGAAGAATTTGATCAACGCTTTCAAGATCTGACAGCACTAGACAGTGATTTTGATCTGTACTCCTCTCCATATTCAGCGAATATTGAAGAGATTCGTCCTGAGCTGCAACTAGAAATTATTGACCTGCAGTGTGACAGAGAATACAGAGACAAATTTCAGAACAAGAAAAACATTTTAGAATTCTACAGACACTTCCCTCAGCATAGATTTCCTCGTTTGCACAAACTGGCGGCTACAATAATATCAATGTTCGGTTCCACGTATGTTTGTGAACAACTGTTCTCTGCAATGAAATGTAACAAGACGCGACTGAGAAACGCATTTTCTGATCGAAATTTAAACTGCATGCTGCGCCTACAATGCACAAGAACAATTACTCCGAACATAAACGCGATTGTAAAGGGCAAAAAGTACAAGATAACCGAGAATCCCACACTTCAGTGACACCTTTTATTGTGTAACAGTTCACAAATTAATTCGAATGTAGAGGCATACACTAAGCTAATAAAATTATCTGGCACGTGTACATTCTCCTTTGTTTATTTCATTTGTCGCAGTATAATTCGTGAGTGATATCCCTGCAGGTGGCCGCGGATTTACGTTGACTGGCGGCAGCTGTTGTGTGCCTCACATGACTCTCCCCACTCTCCGCTCTGGTCCGGTAGCGGGGTGGGGGTAGCGTGCTCGCGCTGCTGCTGCTCGCGCCTTGCTGCTCACAGCTTGCTCCGCGAGCTCATATGTTGTGAAGCCCTGCTCTAAAGCTTTCAATAAAATTAATGAGTTCAATGTTAATGGTGATACCTTGGTAACAAAACTGGAGTCTTGCGGACATGTGCAGAAGAGGATGGGTGCTACATTGAGGAAGCTACGAAGAGAAATGAAAGTAAATTCGCTATCTGATCGAAAATCTCTGTCTGGCCTTGGCAGATTGACAGAAATTGAAATAGACTTTCTTCAGAATTATTATGGACTGGCCATTAGACGAACTGCACCTCTGAATGATGTTACAGCAATGAGAAAAGCTGTATGGGCCACCTACTTTAATAAGCTGTCCACAGATGACCACCCTGATCACGGACTTTGCACTAAAGGAGCAGATTCTTGGTGTAGTTACCAAAATGCAAAAGAGAGTGGTCAAATATACCATAATAAGCATTCTCTTCCTGAGCTGGTTATGAATGAAATAAAACCAATTTTTAGAGACCTGAGTGATCCTGTTTTGCTTAGTCTTTATGGGGCACTCACAATACAAATGAGAGTTTCAACCATTGCATATGGGAAAGATTACCCAAAAATGTTTCTGTAGGACTAAATACATTAAAAGTTCGTGTACTAGATGCAGTGATATGTTTCAGTGATGGATTGATAGGAAGGTTGGAAGTCCTGAGAAATTTAGGCATAAAATGTGGCTTTAATATGGAAGGTCAATTGCTTGTGTGTGACAGACAATGGGTGCATGAAGCTGAAAGATTCGCTCTTCAAGTTATCAAAGAACCAAGAAGTGCTAAAAGGAATGCCAGAGGAAGTTTGAAGATGAAGAAATGCTGCAGGATGAAGACTATGCTTCAGGAATGTTCTGAGGCACAGTTTAATTGGACTCTATCTTCATTTGCAATTTCCCACAAGTAAAGTTTATAAAGCATTGTTCTAATTTTTTATGTAACTTGCAATAGCCCATACTTATGTAGTAGACCTAGGCTTTATTGCAGAATCAACTAAATTATAGCAAAAATAACATTTTTATTAGGAAAAAATTATAAAAATTAAAATGTAGGATCTGATATTTTTTATCCTTGTAATATACATAATAGGTGGAATTAAATAGGTCTAGTATCTCAGCCATCATGTCACGCATATCTGGTAAAAAATTGGTCTCCTTCAAATGTATAATATTGGATTAAATGGTACCTCAATTTGAGGAAGCATTTTGGAAAAAAAAATTGCATCAGTTTCTTTGTAATTTTTTTTATAGCCCTAAGCAGTTTCATAAATATTCAAAATACTTCTACTTTGTTTACAAAGTGTGCTGCATTACCAGATATCAACAAAAAATCTGTAAAACATATAAACAGTGCCTGAAAGAAATAGGTGTTGATTTTCACATAATATTGCGCCGGAAAAGTACCATGTATCCTTAAGAGCTCTTTAACCCTCTATGCCACCAAGCCGCGTCCGCACAGTTTCTTGATATTTGCAAGACCAGACACAGACGCGAAATCAGCGCCTAGGTCTTGTAAGAAAAACGACAGACCATAGATTCTGACGATCCTGGTATTGTCTATAGTTTACTGTAGGTACTATGTGACTTGAGGCCCCAAGCGCATACACAGCCGTGATTACACGATTGGCACTTGTGTTGCCGATACCGATAGGACGCTGAGTGACATACCGGATTGTGGAACGAAAGGACTGAACTTTTTCTGCCTTCTCTTTCCCTTCTTTCTGCATCTCTCTAAATTCTCTTTCCCGACCTTTTATTCTTTTTCTGTCCACGACTTCTGTTTTTCGTAAGTGGTAGTTGCTTCACTGGTTAACTCGACGCAACAAGCTAAGATGTATTAAGTTCAGTACCGTAGTAAGAATTATAATGAATGATGAAGGAGAACTGATCTGTTATACTCCTGTAAGTTGTTAAGTGAGGATATGAAGACTTTCGGCTATTATGCCCCAGAGGGCAGCGAAGTTTTGTCGATATGAAGATATCTACGAGATTGTTTTATTGAGGTTATTTGTGAGTAGGCAAGAAGTCCTGTCGTTCATGTGGCTGAAGGTAATTATGCGCAGGAAAGGGTTTTTGTGTCAAGTTTTTAAGTGATGTTATTTCTGTTGTACAAATAATGTTTTGTTGTGGAAGCTGACGAGGACACAATGAATGGTAATTATGTTGCTAACTGTAAGAGAGAAGATGATTCAGTGATGTAAAATGATCTATTTTATGCTGTCGCCCCAGAGGTCAGCAGAGCCGTTACCGAGATTCATTCTACCGCACAGCCAGTTTCCAATGTTCAAATGGCTCTGAGCACTGTGGGACTTAACTTCTGAGGTCATCAGTCCCCTAGAAGTTAGAACTACATAAACCTAACTAACCTAAGGACATCACACTCATCCATGCCCGAGGCAGGATTCGAACCTGCGACCGTAGCGGTCGCGCGGTTCCAGACAGTAGCGCCTAGAACCGCTCGGCCACTTCGGCCGGCTTTCCAATGTTTTTGGAGTTGTTTAAACTGCAGGATATGTTACCAGTGACCGCTTACGACAAGCAGAGACCACATTGTTCAAGCACATGGATCAGCACATCCGTCGCCGTGCGATATGCCAGCCACGCACCCTCTTCTTCGTCTTGTCTGCCGTAATTAAGTCTAATTTTTATGTGATTTATAAGTGATTTATTGCATAGGTTCTGAGTCAATATGTACTGATAGTATTATAATAGTATAAATATTAAGTGATTGTAAGTAACAGTTAATATTTTTTGTGAGAAGGAAGGCCCAGGCTCATGCCTGTTTATGTATTATGTGGAAAGTTTAGGTCTTTTGAAGACTTTGAGGTGGTTCAAGGTACGCTCTCCCAACTACTGTATAGGCCTTCGAAAGAATGCTACAATTTCCCTTACTAAAGCTTTTGTACAATGCTACTTATTACAAGTCTGGTTCGTTGAATATTTCGTTTTGTTGTCAAACTGTGAATGTGGAGCCCCTCTTTTTGGAGTCTATTCTGTTTGTCTTTTATTGTTCAATAGATTGTGATACTTCGAATTTTCATCTAACGTTTGCAACTAATGTTCCACTGCTTTGCGGATAAGCTAAATCCACTGTCGGTTTAGAAGAATTTCTTTGTTTCAAGCTGTCACTAAGATTTAAAAATAACTGTGCGTTTTATATCTCATGTCCGCCGAATTCACTGTTTCCCTTCAGTCTCTCTTTACAAAACTCTCCTGGGCTTGTCCTGTGAAATTAACATTTACTTTTTTCTTACCTACGTGTTTTACACGCTATACCAAGTCCTGCAGTGCTCTATTACCCGCTCCGACAGTTACGTATCGGAATTTTCATCGTCTTGAGGCGACTCTGTTGTAGTCTGTTTGTTGAAAATCGACACAGAGATGCACTCTGTCAACCTGAGTCTGTTTCAGAATTAATGCAAGTATTGAACTAACGATCTGAACTGAGCCTTCTTAAACGTTGTTTACTGTGCTGCTGTGCATTTGGTTTTGTCCTATAATAGTAAGGATCTCTTCATACACAAATTTGACGTCGCTCTGTACGGATTATTACCGGTGTTTGATCGTCTGCTAGCCAGCATTGTCTTTGCCTGTTCTTGCGTGTATTCAGCGTTATACCGCCGGTACACACCAGCAGCAATGCTTCAAGAAACCTTTTCTTCAAGATCGCCTTAATAAGCATACGTGTGCTGTGCCGAGTGCTCAAGTGCCACCTCCCCCTCTCGCCCTTCTTCAACCCGCTCCGCTCTTTCCCCTCCGCAAGATGTGCGTAATGCCGCAATAATACCTTCCTCCATCATCCAGCTATAGAGAAGTGTAATTATAGTTTGTCGACATCACACATGCGCGTATCTTCTTCCCCACCGTGCAAGCCATGTGCTCTTCTCCCGTCAATTGGACGTTTGTTTCTGTCGCACAGAACCACATTCTAGCCCTGAACCTTTTTGTATTCTGTGAACAGATTAAAAACTCACTGCATTCTTTCCCTTCATTTATCTGAAGTTTCATAGGTCCGACGAGGATATTAGTTTTTTGTCATGGTGGACACACATTTTATTTATTTTTCTAGAGTATTGCCTGTATATTTTTCAATGCCTATAACTTTGTTTTACAAGTTTATTTTATTTAATATGACAGTCCCCTGATAACGCGAAAACAGTTAACGCTATGACAGTAGACAAGACAGATAGTTTTCCCAGAACCTTGTCATTTTAAGGGGAAAAATAAGGTTGTAACCGATCCTCATTTGCAATTGACAATCAATCAAGTGCTGTTCTGGTCTCGTCCTCCAGTTTTTCTAGTTGTAATTTCAGTTACAGAGAACAGTTCGTTGATAATCATTGTACTGTGACAGGTTTATAAGACATTGTGGTTGAGGACGCTATTGCGAAAAATATTTAAGCCTGTATGCTATCGCGAGCACTCGGATTGCAAAAGCACACAGTGCATTGCGGTGAGATCTTAAACTCTCGGCGTATTTTCACATTGTACGTCCTTAGATTAATGTGAATTAATAAATTTTCGTGTGTTTTTTTATAAAGGGACTTAGAGTGGTACCATAGTTATGATGAGATGAATATTCTTACATAAGATAATGGAAATAACGATTTACCGGAGATCGGTTCCCTCACGTACAGGGTGGCGGCCAGTCAAGGAATATTTTAGGGATTTGGCTTAAAAAAATATTTCAAAGACCCAGACAAATCTTTACAAGTTTTCTCCCAGAGCAACTTCTGCTGTGCCCGCGTGACACAAGTTGCCTGCCTTTCAGAACCGAGGCAGCTCTGTCCAGTTTAAGCTGCTGAGCCCTCTACTGAAACTGCTAGTGAATTCACACCATTGGTTTTAGCCATTAGCAGGCGTGGGATACAGCTAGTAGTGGGACAACCTGTGTGTCACCCCACATTCCATTGTTGCCAGATGTATTCAAGGTGGCGGCGTGACGTCATCCAAGATGGCATCATGTAGACTTGGGAACAGCGCATGACGTCATCCAATATGGCGGATTTTGGTGGGAAGATAGGTCAATTGAGCTACCTCCACTAACCTAACCCTCCAGAAAAATTGGCGGGACGTTAATTCCAACAGTATAATGCATCACACCTAAGAAAATGGCGGGAAAAAGGACTTTTTATTATTTAACCAATTTGAAGCAGATGTGTTCTCCACTGGGTCTGGACTGCTACTGGCTTAGTTCACATCGTCGCCATCAGAGGGCGCTACTGTGACATCAGATCATCACGCAAGTACCATTATTGAAGATAGCTGCACCCAGTGTATCCACCACGTGGCTTGGTACACTGAGGACACTGTCGTGATGTCAGCTTATCACACGAGTACCGTTATTCAAGATTACTCTGACATCCTGAACACGCCACACAGTCCGACAGTTCGTGAGCACATTGGGACTGTTGACAGCTGCTACATCGTCTGACAGTTAGTGAGCATGTGGGGCTGCCCAGTCGCCACAGCCTGAGCATGGGCCCGCGCTAATAGCACCCCATGGTCCTGCCTGCTGCAGCAGCGTAACTGTACATTACCGTTTAACTCCACAGCCTCAAGTCCACACCTTTATACTTGCGCTGTCCATAGTCTTCTGTAAATATGCTAACTAAAGTAACACCCACATCACGCATCTAACCTATCATTACCTAAGTACTTAATTCCATTTCAATTTTAATCATATTCAATAAGTCAATTTACAATTTCAATATTCAATGATCAAATGAGAAGTTCCACATTTTCCCACTATCAGTGTGCTGTTCATTCATGACCTAGCACCCCCCACCCCACCCCTAGAATGCTGCACTCCTATTGGCTACTGCATTAGTCAGGTTATTCGACTTCATATAGGTAAGAAAAGGGGTTCACTATACTTTCAACTACCGGTACCTAGTTTCAACTACTTTTCAAGGTCCAGACCGCCACCTCTTCCTAGGAACTGCTGCCAAGATTGAGTTCTGGCAGTAAAGAAAGGTCACTGGCGCTTTCGCCACCAACCTAAGAAAATTATTGCAAATTAAGCTCACCACCACTAACCTAAGCCTCCAGGGCGCAACCTCTTCATAGGGGTTGCTGGTAAAAGGACTCAGCCTGCACTAGGCTGATGGGGAGAGGAAGAAATGTACTTTATTTATTTGGGAGCAATTTATTTAGGGATGGAGTATATGTATCACAGAACACACGCTCTGACATGCCCCACAGCATACAGACCTGCAAACTACTCCTACATAACTCATGTATAAGGCTCTACACACATGCTTGCTAGTTGTAAACCGTAAAAAATAACACATTGCACAGCCTAAAAACATGTGAACCACTCGTGAATAATGCAATACATTTACGTCCAGATAGTCAAACAACTCCTAAACTGTCAAAATAATAATCCATCTAAAAGACTCTGCTTCCTAATCGTCAACTGTCTAAATCAAATCATACACCACTCTTCATTTAAACAATTAGAGGTAGCACCACCACCAAGTGTATTCGCCACTGAGTCCATAGCCCAACTGACTTAGTTCATATCGATGCCACTAGAGGACGCTGTAGTGACGTCAGGTGATGACACAAGTACCGTAATCGAAGATGGCGCCACCTAGTGCCTTCACCACAAGCTCCGGATCCCAACTGGCTTAGTACATTTCGTCGCCACCAGAGGACACCACCGTGACACCAGCTGATGATGCAAGTACAGTTATCCACGATGGCGGCAAACCGTGTATTCTCCATGAGGTCTAATACTCAGTACAACCATCAGAGCACGCTGTCGTCCATTTCCTGATGTAAACCAAGGTTGTTAGGGAAAATGGTCGCAATACGACTCAGCGTGCACTAGGCTGCTGAGGAGAGTAAGTACTGACTGCACTCTATTTATTTTGAAACAACTTATTTAACGATAGACTATATCTATCACACTGATACAAAAGATCCACCTTGATGTGCCTGGAGCCATGTTACACAGCCCACAGACACGAACCGACTCGTAATTTCATAACACAATAGCAAACTGCTCCTAAATAATTCTACACACTGATGCGTAGACACGCTCAGTACTTGTAAACTGTCCAAATAGCGCATAGCACGGCCTACAGAGCCGCTCGCGAAATAATGCAATCAACGTGTGCAAGCACAGTCCACAGCCCCCTGTCCAGTAGAGTACACAGGAGGTAGCGATAAGTGACACATCAGTCAGATGTCAAACCGAGCACAGGCTTCTGCAAGCACGAGGTGGCAGTACTCCCATTCATACGTAACACCTGAGAAATTCCTATCTGCTACACACCGATGATGACGCGATCGCACGTATGGTCGACGTTGCTATCAGCTGTCAAAGCACTCACAGACATCCATTTAGGTCTGCGCGTGCCACAACCTCCGTGAAGTGAGGCAGCTGCAGCTTGGGTCCCACGCGCTCCGTCACAGTCCCCAAGCTGGTGTCGTCAAACACCGGTGAAAGTTGCATGCCTCTATACAGTCACCATGAAACGTCCCCTTTGAACAATTATACATGACTGTCCTTAAACTGACACACAATGTTTTTAGCGCAACGCAATGTGACATTCAATAATCCCTACAAAAGAATGGCCCTGACTAACGTTAACCTATACCTTTCACAAATCACTTACCTCACAAAAATCTTCATTACTCGAACTACTGCAATACAGCGAGCGCCACTACTGCCAGCTAAATAAAGATTCAAACTACGGAAAGCACTTACTACTGATAGGCATAGTTAGCAAATGAAAGATTTTAATAGAGAACAAAGAATGTATTTACCTTAATAGTGTTGAAAAATCATAATATACATAGCAATTCATGACATCCAGTCTTACAAATTTCAAAACTCCGCCATTTCTCTCCCCACATCCACCACTGCTGGCGGCTCACCTCCAACTGCGCAACGCTACGCGCTGTTCACATCCAGCTGCCGAACACTACAATGGCAGACAACAATGCAAACTAGCCACAGACTGCACACAGCACAGCCAGTGATTTTCATACGGAGCGCTACGTAACGTTGCCAATAAGAAAACATGAACAGCCTATTTACATAGCCCCCATCCTCCCCACAAAAAATTTTACTAATTTTTTGGGCAGTGGCCAATAATGACTTGATAAAAATTTTCATAATTACAATAACAAAGATATCAAATGCACAGACTTATTGATACAATGTTGGTCAAAAGCTAAAATTTTCTCACAGTCCATAAAGACAGTCCTGATCATTCATCACAGTAAAATTGCAGTGTTTTTCTCAAAGTCTGAGTAGTAAAAGAAAATGCACACGGAAGTCTTGAAGAAGTAGTGTTGTCCTTCCAACGGAAAGACAGTGCTGACTCTCGACATGCAGACAGGTAATGGGCCACAACAGAGCAAACCCACAGCAGAGTCATTCGAAGTTTTGAAGAATATTGGTAGGTAGGTCATCACAGAGTAGACCCACTGTAGTCCTGGTAGAGATTACGGTATTGGTGGGCCACCAGAGGTGCAGACCCTCTGTAGTCCTGGTAGAGATTGTGGTATTAGTGGGCCACCAGAGGTGCAGACCCACTGCAGTACTTGTAGAAATAATGGTAATGGTGAGTCAGCAAAGGTGTAGACCCACTGTAGTCCTTGTAGAAATAATGGTATTGGTGGGTCATCAAAGATGCAGACCCACTGTAGTCCTTGTAGAGATGGCCAGCAGCCACCTGTTGTAACTGTGCAGGTGCACAGTCACCATCGAAGAGTCTTTCGGAGAATATAACAAGTCCATAAACCACCACTTGTGCACTCACAAAATTTTTTTTGAAATGTCCTTAGAACCAGCAATGCTGTTATCCAGTCCCTTGCTGAATTATTAACACACGTGCAAACACTATCGCTCCCTACTTCTCACATATTGTCCATATACTATGACCGACAGTAACATGTGCAGTGAAATGGAACTTACAAGTTAATAATATGATGAACTGGTGTCAATTACAATTTTATAACATAAGAATACAATTACAAAGGTACAAAATACATCATTAAAGAACATAACAATACAGATAACATTTGTAGTACAGGCTTTACAAAAGAATCAAAATAACATATACATCAGTGTTACAGGAATTATGAGATGAGTACATACATAAAAGATCAGAATAACTTTCGAAACATGAACTTCACACATGAGCATTAAAACAGAACAGAATAAATAATGTCTAAACATCTTTACAAAGAAAATAACATATTATCAGAAAAATTCTACAACATAACTCTTATTAGCTAAACACATTAAGACAGGAAAAACACAAATTCACATAGTGTAATAACACAAAAATACAGGACAGGGTTTGTTTTCAGTGTGACATTTGGTACTGCAGTCCACCCCAAAACTTCCTTCCATATATCTTTCATCTTATTTCAACATTTGTTTCCACCAAAAAAATCCTATCCAAGCATGCTTTCTGTATTTATATGTTCACATATTTCTTACCTCATTATTTATTTTTCATTATCTTGCCTCATCATTTATTTCCAAGAAAATCCTACCTAAACCTGTTGTCCCTAAACCCTACTTTTTTGTTCATATCCTCTTTCAAAATACTTTTCTGGCCATACCATTTTCTTATAGCTTCTCAATGCATTTCTTCCAATTCATCACAACTCGTTCTCTTATATAGTCTACCCCCTCTTAAGCTAACTTAAATCTACTGAGCTCATATGCTAAACTAAGGGACGAGGTAATGCAGCAGCGCAAAACAATTAACACAAACAGCAATGATAAAAAATGCAAATTGGCAAAGCAATCAGCAAATGCAACATTACAACTAATATGAGCCAATGTGCAGCAACTAGAAAAATAAATCAGTAGTAAAACTGGCTTAACAGAGTAATGTAATATGAAATTTTGTAGCAGCAAATGCAATAACTTATACCTAAACATGAAAAAGCTCAAGCAGAAAAAATATTACAGTAAAAATGGCCATGTTTAATACCTATGCCACATCTTAACACTAGGGTGATGCATCACAAAATCTTACTGTGCAAAAAAGTTACCAAGTCATTAAAAAAATTAATTATGCAATTCCTGTGAAGGGAAATGTCTATTTGTGCTCTCTTTTCTACGAAAGTACATCATTAAATTATTCTTTACTGGGTCTGTAGACAGAAAATAGTGATATTAGTACATCTATTAAATTTTATTTTAACCAATACTGCAGTGCAGCTAGAAACTAGATATTAAAGAAAATGAGCAAATATGTACAAAGGAAGGCATGAAACATCATTCATTAGCCATATGGCATTTCATAAGGTAGTAAAAAAAATCTCTCAACTAGAAAGACAGTAGTCATAGTCAGGTGTATAGACATAAAAATATTTCTCGTCATTTCATTAGGCATTTCAGTAAATATCATAAATTTAGAGCTCCACAGTGTTATCATATGTTTTCAAGTTTGAGCGTGTCGTATTTGCGATGTTTTCTACAAAGGAATGTCAATAGCGAGGATAATGGCCCCCTTTTTTTTTCTCTACCTGTGCCTCTGAAAGGCACACACTAATGGCTTTTTTCCAGGCGACTGTCGCGCAGCTGGGTGCCCACGACTCATTACGTGAAGGTGGTCACTTAACTTTCTTACTGAAATATTTATGACACCAGTTTGCATTACAGTGACAGTCTCATATAAAAAAATTTCACAGGTCGAGAATTTGCATTGCCAGTGTGTAGAAACAAAATCCTATGAATATAACAGTGTGCAACAAATTTTCGCCTGCATTGTGATACATTCACGCATTTATACACATTTCATAACTCTTAAAGTACGATTCTTGGTTTCCAACATCCTTTTTCACAAGTCAGAGTCCCTAACCACTACTCATTATTCCTTACCTTATTACACATATACATATTCGTCGACACTTCTTCAATATTTCATCTTAATAAACACGTAGCATAATTAAATTCCTCATATAACATCAGCTTATTGATCATAAATATACCTCAACAGTATAATACACATCGTCATCGTAAAAATAACATCATAACACCTCAGTCAAATCTCAAAAACGTCGTAGCTTTCTGCAATAGTGTCAAAACCTAAAAAAATTCTCTGCTCATTTCAATTGTGTCATCTACCTCAAACGTACTTTAAAATCATGCTCCCTTACCAAATACATCATTCAAAGCTCTCATAGTATCACAATGGTTCCGAAAAAATATGAACAGTTCACAAAGTATAGACAAAATACAATTTCATAAGTATGAAGTTACCCAACTGTGTAATTGCGTAGGCCGGCCGAAGTGACCGTGCGGTTAAAGGCGCTGCAGTCTGGAACCGCAAGACCGCTACAGTCGCAGGTTCGAATCCTGCCTCGGGCATGGATGTTTGTGATGTCCTTAGGTTAGTTAGGTTTAACTAGTTCTAAGTTCTAGGGGACTAATGGCCTCAGCAGTTGAGTCCCATAGTGCTCAGAGCCATTTGAACCATTTTTGTAATTGTGTAAACATCTGTCACTGATGTAGTAAAATAAATATTTGTCTCTCTCAGGTAAATGATCAGATAGCTGTGTAATTCTGTGTTAGAGAAATATGGTACCGATGGCTAAAGTTGTATAAGCAAATACCATATTAGCTAGGGCTCCTTGTGTTTGCCAGACACATGGTACACAAAGTAAGCGTGTACCCCCCCCCCCCCCCGAGGATTAATGTAATTATACTCTCAGGTGTTACAGATTACAGCAATGGAATGAAATGTATCACGGAAAACCTTTGTATCATTGTACTTCAAATATCTTTAAAAATAAATGATTTAAGTACAAAATTAATCACTCAAATACGTACTGTAGCGCTAAACTGTGTATCTTGTTGTAAGATAATCTCTGTGGAAGTGTTGTAGTTATCGTCCTCCAAAAGCTAAGTTCTGCAGAAGTCATTGTACTTACCTCATGATAAACAAAAGTGAAATGCTTTGCGTATAGATATCTTAGTTATTACACTTATTGCCGTGATGAAGAAAGTACTGTGCTGTAACGTATTGTTGTGCTACGGAAAAGGCAGTCTCATTCTAGCTATACCACAAAAGTTACTACTAAAACATGTTTTACTTTCCAGAATAATACAGAAAAACTGTGCGGATATAAAACAGAAACACTGCAAAAGCAACATTGTAAATTGTCACTAATTAGTAGCATCGTGATAAAATCGTGTAGCTGTCACATAAACTAACCACTGTGTCATCTGGTATCTCACTGAAAGTACTTTAAATCCAGAATGTATTTTCAACTAAACCAAAATGTTGCATTAAAATCTCATTAGCAGTACCAGTATATGTCCTAAGTATGTAAGCCTTATAGTCATTACGTAATTGTGCAACTAACAAGCAAGAATGTACACACACAATAACACTGTGACGTCTGTTCACTATAACAATGCATTCGTAATTTCTGTCTAAATAAGTTCTCTTGGTTCTTGATTGGATATTTAACTTCAAACATTGTTGCATGGTAACAGTTTCTAAGTCTGACAATGCATACTAGAAATGTGAAGTGAAAAGTTTTATGGCAAAGACAAAGTTAAAAAGCAGATTATCTTTCAATAAACGGTTTTACTTGTGAAATGTGGTGCAATCCTTTACTTTTCCTAGTATGCAGAGTTTCAACCTGAACGCAATTATCATGCGGTATACGTCGATAAAGAATACTGGAATTTTTCTCAAGGTTAGCGTCCATGTTATTTTTCTCTGAGCCAGCCGGCGCACGCGGCTGCCTGCGGTGCGAGTCATTTGTCTGTCTCTTTGTTGGCGCACGTCGTTATTAGGATTAGGAGACCTAACTTTTGCAAATTCACCTTGTCGAGAAGGCCCCCGCCCTGTTTGAAGCTCGCCAGTTCTGATGGAATTCAGGTCTGTCGTTTTTCGGGAGTTTACATATTTTCTTGTTTGTCGGTCATGTGGTGGAGAATTTCTCCCGGAATCGTAACTGCGTGGTGGACCGTTGCGTCTGAAGTTATTCTATCTCCCTTGATAATAATTATTTTCGTTCCCATATTGTCTGTTTCTATGGCTATCTCTGTCATATTCATTACTACGGAAATGCGATCTTTCTCTGTAACTATTACTCTGCCAGTGATTGTCATATGGGTGGTGTCTGTTTTGTTCACGATTTGCGTTGTAAGAATAGCCTTGTCGTGTCCAGTTATTATTTCTTTCGTCGCAGAATTGTGACGGATGTGACCTGTAATTGTTGTGTTCCTGTTTTCGCGTTCCGCGATTGTCAGTGTCAATTTCTAATTCTTGTAAGAGTCCCTGAAAAATTTCAGTGTCGTCTTTGCAACGTCCTGCCAAAGTAATATGTCGTAAATATTCAGGTAGTTCGATTAAGCAAATGCGGATGAGTTCTGAGGGGCTGTATGGGTTTGACAGGTACTGATTCTTGTGCAACATGTCTTCAAAATATTTCACAAGACTGGAAAATTCAGATTGTTCGAAATGTTTCATCATTATGATGCTATGTTTTACTCGGTCTTGTGTAGCTTGAGACCAATATTGTGAGAGGAAGGCATGGTAAAATTCTCCTTCACTATGGCAATCGTGAATGACCGATCGCATTCTTACAGCTGGTTCATTCTCTAAATAGCCACACATAAATTCTAATCTGTGCTCTAATGGGACTGATGACCATAGATCTTAAGTCCCATAGTGCTCAGAGCCATTTGTGCTCTAATGACCAGTTGGGAGGAAAACAATGAGAGAATTGATGGAGCCACGCTTGTGGATGAATGTCGTTGCCAGAATTCTTAAATGTTTTAAATTTACGTGTAGTAATGAACAGCTTATAGTCAAAATCATCATGTCGGCGAGTCGCATATCGGTCATTGTTACTTCGTTTCGGCGGTTCCATTTCAAAATTCGCTGCACCTTGCCAATTTCTTTCATAATTTTCGAAATGCGCTGTGTTATTATTTTGTGCTGTTCCGTATTTCTATGTCCCTCTTCCCGTATTGGGGCGCGAGTGTCTTCTGAAATATGTAATTCTTGTATTACCTGTGTCAGCTGATCTTGTACTTCCCGGATTTCTCTTTGGTGTTGCGTATTAATTTGATTCTGATTTTGTTTGAATTTCCTAATTTGTTCGCACTCTTCTGTGTCATTAAAGACTACCGATTTTGTGTCATTCAGATTATCATCTACCTTCGTAGATAAATTATTTAGCTGATCCGAAAGTTCAACTACTTTCTCTGATAATGAACTAATTTCCTCCATGTGGCTTTCTGAACCAATTTTCAGAGTATCTACTGTGTCCTTTAAGTTTTCCTGAGCTTTTGCAAGTTGCATAACCGAATCGGTAGATGCAACTGAGTCAATTTTAGCTTGCGAGGTCTCATGATTTTCTTGAACAATAGTTTGCAGTTCTTTTATGGCTGCTTCGTGATTCTGTAATGTATTTTCATGCCGCGAAAAATTAGTTTGGAAATGCTCACAAATTTGTGTTTTTACGTCATTACAGACTTTTTGACATTTCGATTCAGCGGTGAAACCTTCACGTGTTTGTTCAAGTGTGGTGTCTAACTTTCGAAGATTTTCTTCCATTGTGTCTAACTTTTGAAGCTTTTGCTGTGTTTGTCTCTGATTTTGTTCCATAGTGTCTAACTTTTGAAGATTTTGTTACATTGTGTATAACTTTTGAAGCTTTTGCTGTGTTTGTCCCATTTGTTGTATTAATTGTAATAACAATGCACTGGTGTCTGAAACATGTTCCTCAGTGCTTTTCGGCAGTGAATTTGCACCGGCAACATTCACATTTTGACAAGCAGAAAATTTGTCTTGACTTATTTGAGAAAACGGTGAGGACCCAAAACCTGAATCTACAGCATTTGCGAGATTGTGTCCTGTCATTTCGGATTCCTGAGACGAGCTATTGCCGACTGATCGATCGATAATGCTTCCCTGTTCACTAATTGTTTCACTGTCTACGCCATTATTTGCTGCCCGCTCCATTTCCCTTTGCACAATTACCAAATCACGAGTTTGAACATTAGTTAATTCATTACACGGTGGCGCTAACACACTGCTTTCGTCTTCACTGTCATTTCTCAGTTTACTTTGGAGCCTAGTATTACGTTTTTCACAGGCCATTATTGTCACAATATTTCACACGACGACACAGAAAAGCACAATTTGAAGAGCAAAATATGAAAACACATTAACATTGCACTGAAAATAATATCTAGTTAATTGCAAGCGCAGCTGCGAAATACTTGGTGCAAATCTACATGCGTGCCACAACAACAATGAAAGACTGCAACTACAAAGGAGATTCTCTCTACAATTACGCGCTAGCAATAAACAATAGCTACACTAATTACACGGACTACAAGGAAAAAATCAGAAGATTCCAGTGAGGTATCCTCGGCTAAGGGTTGACATATGAAACGTCCCCTTTGAACAATTATACATGACTGTCCTTAAACTGACACACAATGTTTTTAGCGCAACGCAATCTGACATTCAATAATCCCTACAAAAGAATGGCCCTGACTAACGTTAACCTATACCTTTCACAAATCACTTACCTCACAAAAATCTTCATTACTCGAACTACTGCAATACAGCGAGCGCCACTACTGCCAGCTAAATAAAGATTCAAACTACGGAAGGCACTTACTACTGATAGGCATAGTTAGCAAATGAAAGATTTTAATAGAGAACAAACAATGTATTTACCTTAAAAGTGTTGAAAAATCATAATATACATAGCAGTTCATGACATCCAGTCTTACAAATTTCAAAACTCCGCCATTTCTCTCCCCACATCCACCACTGCTGGCGGCTCACCTCCAACTGCGCAACGCTACGCGCTGTTCACATCCAGCTGCCCAACACTACAATGGCGGACAACAATGCAAACTAGCCACAGACTGCACATAGCACAGCCAGTGATTTTCATACGGAGCGCTACGTAACGTTGCCAATAAGAAAACACGAACAGCCTACTTACAACCATTATACTGTCACAGCATTCCAAAGCGCGTTCACGCTAGTCTCATATTCGAGGCATCTCCAGGCGCCACTTGTCTTTACCATTGAAGGCAGAATAGCACAGAGCGTGTTGACCACGCGTTCAACCGCACTTACGCGCCCCAGCGTGACTGACACATCGTTAACTAAAAGATTCTCAATGTTATTCTTACGTCACATGGCTTTGTGAAAAAAAATATCAGCCAAGTCCAGCTCTTCGTAATTTTATAGTGCCCCAAAAATGTTCTCACCGCTCGTATATCCCACTACAATCAATCGAGCAATTTCTTTAGAGGCAGCACCACCACCAAGTGTATTCGCCACTGAGTCCATAGCCCAACTAACTTAGTTCATATCGATTGCCACTCTTTAACGTTCTTTTTCTGCCGGACGTACTCGCCGGACGAAATTTTGTGAGAGACATTTTTTTATCGCTGGCATGTGAAGAGTTGCACGTGAAGCCCGAGTGCGCGAGTTTCACTTCACTTTGTATACTCCCTCAAGCTGCACAGATTGCCCTACTCGTACCATGAATACTGTACTTTAGCACTAACATCTTAAAGGTTTTCTACCTCTACAATTACTCCAAAATCGCCGTCAGGTACCTGACCTACATTCACATGTTTAGAACCACTAGCCGCCACGTTGCAAGTGTTGGCGAATAACAGTACTCTTGTGGGACTTAGCTGCGGGTCGATGAGTTGAGGAAGCTCCGGTGGTGACACAGAATAGTTGAACGACAGCAGGTCCGATAAATGTGGAATGTCGTGTGTAGGCTGCGCCTGTGGCGGCGCAGACAGTGGTATGTTGAACACCTGCATGTCTTCATCCAGCGCTTCTGCTAGGGTGCACTGTGCTACTGGAGTAAAAAATAACGAAACGTGAGTACAAAATTGATATATTTATAAATTGTTAATAATATTATTATTAACTGTTGGATAAATACTTACTTTCAATCTTCTTCTGCTTTTTGGCCGATCCCTGGTGATAGTACTTCATGACGATCCTTTCACTACCACGTAAAGGCATCAAATGATCCCTACTGGACAAGGGCAGAGTGATGGTGGGGAGGGGAGAGGAAGGGAAGGGAGTGGGGGGAGAAGAGTCAGTGACCTTTACATGTGTTGCCACTGACCTCGAATGCGACATATACAATTGCATCAGCTGCAATATGACATCAAAGATCATTTGAAGGTTACCTAGCTCTCTCCTTGACAGCCTTTTGCAGAGGCACAGTGGCTTTACTTTGGCGTCATCGTGTGGTTAGCTGTTGGGCATGGCTTTAGGTCGCGTCTGGTGTTGACTGACGGAACTCCGATGGCCCTATGGTACATCGTGGACATCCTGTGTCCTCGTGTGTTAATTCCCTTGCAACACTGTCGTGGTGCCACTTTTCAGCAGTACAATCTCCTTCGACACATGACACGTGTGTCTATGAGCCGTCTGGTGATGCTGAGGTATTCCTGTAGCCAACAATGGCCCCAAATGTATCCCTGGCGTCAGTTCGGACGTCAACTGCGTCCTAGTGCCGATATGTAGGATGACGAGGACCAGTTACAACACTTGGGATTAAGCTTGTCCCAGTAGAGGATATAACGACCTTACGACAATCTTCCCGGCGGAATCAGTCACAAATCCAGGTCAGAGGAGGCACTGAGTTGTACTGACAAGTGGGCTCATCTAAACCTACAAGACTACTCTGCAGTACACAATTAAGTGTCAGGCAGAGGGTTCATCGAACCACCTTCAAGCTGTTTCTCTACTATTCCACTCTCGAACAGCGCGCGAGAAAGACGAACAATGAAATGTTCCCACGTGAGCTCTGATTTCTCTTTTTTTTTTTTTTTTTACAGTGATCATTTCTCCCTATGTCGAGAGGCGACAAGAAAATATTTTCGCATTCGGAGGACAAAGCTGGTGACTTAAGTTCCATTAGAAGTTGTCGTCGCAACGAAAAACGCCTTTAATTTGAATGACAGCTATCCCAATTAGCGTACCATACCCGTGGCACTCTCTCCCCTATTTCGCGATGATACAAGACGAACTACACTTTTATGAACTTTTTCGATGTCGTGCGTCAATCCTATCAAGTAGTTTACAAATTTTGCTCGATTTTGTAAACACTAATAACCTCCCCTCCTGAGTGCTTCACTTGTTTTGTCTGCCGGTGTGCAGGCTGGCCGCTACTTAATAGAGCCACCACGAAAAGCGAGTGATCGTAGGACAATAGAACTTTGTGTAAACATTTTCAAGGACGTGCGGAAGAGAAATAACGAATAAACCATTGAAAGAAACTCAATTTATTTTCCACATAAGTGGGTAACATTTGTTATGGTACATACTTACTTTCGAAGCTGCAAATGTTGATCAGTGTGACGACCATCCGCATCCGTGACGGTCTGGAACCGCACTAGGGATTGCTCTACTGCTGACGGAAGCATCTCAGATGGCATGTTGCCTACCTCCCTCGATATGCTCGTCCACTGTTCGAAGAGGGCACATTGCGTCCAGCATTCTCAGCCGTGGAAACAGCAACTTCTTCAACAATTTGTAGCGCAATTGACTGTCGGCCTCTCCCAGGAGCAATTCCCAAATCGCCAGTTAATTCTAACTTCCGAATCGTGTTCTTCAACCGCGCGCGGGAAGAGGACCTCCCGAATTGTTTAATGCCTCGATACTCGCTGCTCTTTTTGAGTAAAGCTCTGCTCATCTTCTCCAGACCCATGTTGACTGTCTGCAACTTTAATGCATTCTGAAGTTTGTATTTCAACCCTATGTCGTTGCACTAGACCGGCCTGACACGACTAACAACGCAAATCCTGCAGCGCACGGACTGAACACCATTCCTATAACGTTAGTTTTGTATCCCGCCTGGTAGGCGGCGCGTGGGTCTTCTAACAACCCTACCACAACAAAGGTCACAAATTAATTATGATTGTAGTGTTGCTCACGCTGCTAAATATTGCATTTTCGGGCAACAACAAAGTTATATTATGTGGCAGATGTCATTAGAGCACAGTTAATAAAGTCATTTCTTGAAATAATGGATAAACTAGGCACTCATCTTTTCGTGTTTCCCACGCTGGTCTCGTTATGAACTCATGGCTCAATCGTCGAAAATCTAGGTAGTGATGATTCCAAGCTCGGATGCAAAGAGGCCTAGGTGTTATTCTGCGATAGTCAAAAGTTTTATGGATGTGTTTCATAAACCATTCTTGAAGATTAAACTTTTGCAAGTTAGGACAATGGTGATGTAAAAAGGTAATCAGCACTCCGAATTTAAGTTACACTTCTTTTTTATTACTTTTGTTGCAATATCACGTAACTCGTTCCAAAACATCACTTCTCAATATAAAACATACTTGAAAATATCTTCCTCACTGTTAAAGTTCACATTTCATAAACTGACTACAATTTGCGTCTTTTTAACATGACGACCAAAGTTTGACTCTCTAATAACCGCTTACGCGACCAAAAATCAGAGTTAGAAGTACGTCAAAGATCATAGTGACAAAAGAAAGAATACACATAAGAATAATATCATTGCAATATATACATATCGCTGTATCGAAGTACCTCTACATTAATGAAATCAAATCTGAATGTTGCCACAGAAATATGTTAACTATTTTACAGAAACACAGTAGAATATTGTTGGTATCGAGAGGCTGAGGTGAGGTGCCGTAATGGTTACGTAATTCAAGTACCATTACAGTCTGCTCCTGAAAACTGAAGGGTAGGCCGAATGTAGGAAGCGAGTAGGAGCAGGAAAAGGTGAAATGCTTCGGTGCAGCGATTAAATTTAAATCACCTTTGCTATAGGAAGAATTGGGATTACATTAGGCGTACGTAACTTTGGTTGAGATGAGCACGTAGGTGCAAAGCCGTACATCAAGTTACAAATGCAAAATCTGTAGTGGCTCGCCCACTCTGAAATAGAAACAATGTTGCTTGGTCGTCTACTCGGAATCAAATTGGCTGAATCTTCAGCGGCGCTCGTAGAGCTGCTCAGCGCCGGCTAGAGGGCGCTGTCGTCGGTGTCGGTCTAGTGCCAACCTACGAAACTGCACCAAATGGTTCAAATGGCTCTGAGCACTATGGGACTTAACATCTATGGTCATCAGTCCCCTAGAACTTAGAACTACTTAAACCTAACTAACCTAAGGACATCACACAACACCCAGTCATCACGAGGCAGAGAAAATCCCTGACCCCGAGGGAAACTGCACCAACGCCGTGGCATCGTAGCTATCGATACCACAGTTAGGTACCCGTACGGTAAATAGTTTTTAGTTTTCCGTCTACATTGGTTCGAGTAGCGAAAGTTTAATTATAGCCATCTTTTACATTGATAAATACTGTTCCACGCTAACGAAAACAATACGTTACCTGGAGGTGAGGATGCGCTGGCGTCGTCGAATATTGTGGTGCCTAGGGACTCGAGAAAGTAAGTTATTCTTATCGTCTCAAGCTAAGACCATTGCGCAAAATGAGTGATGCGCTGTCGGAAGAGAGTACATGTTGCCAGTTTCCTGCAGATACAGTTTCGCTGTGATACGGAGAGCATGTGCATCACAGTGTAAGACTAAAAAGTCACAGCAAGTCGAAATGTACTCCAAAGTTGAAGTACGGGAGACATTACGATTCTTCGGGGCAAAACGTCTAAATTTCACACAGATTTAACATGAAATTCTGGACCAAATGGAATGTCGAATTGAAATGATATCAACAATTTAATCAAGGCCGCACAGACATGGGTCATGCTGATAGAGAAGTCCAGATCTTGTACCGTGTGATTTCCCTCTTTTAGACAAGCTGAAAGAACATCTGGATGGGAGAGATACGTTCCAACGATCATAAGCCGGCCGGAGTGGCCGAGCGGTTCTAGGCGCTACAGTCTGGAACCGCACGACCGCTACGGTCGCAGGTTCGAATCCTGCCTCGAAAGGATGTGTGTGATGCCCTTAGGTTAGTTAGGTTTAAGTAGTTCTAAGTTCTAGGGGACTGATGACCTCAGCAGTTAAGTCCCATGGTGTTCAGAGCCATTTGAACCACTTGAGCCATCCAACGATGAGGACGTTCACACAGCAATTCTCGAGGAACTGAACGCTTGGAAGAATGTTCCCACCATTGTTTGTAGACTATGATCAGTATATGTGTCACTTGTCTGTGTCACTTCGAAATTTGACGCAGCATTCGATAAAATAATAATGTGTAACTTACTTATCCAAGTCCCTGGTAGTTTCGAGCTCAGTTTTTGCAAGGTGTAACTGCTGCTCTTAAGATATATTGGAAATGTTCGTTGATGAAATTCGTGCTATGACCAACAGGCGGTAATATTGTCTTATGAGGAACATTCCACAAAAAAAATCTGTCCTGCTGCACTGTATTCACGCCGAGTACGTATCAATGATCCCGAAAAGTCCAAATAATTATATGCTCCCCGACGTGTACGAACATAGCTACACGTAGTTGCACATCAATGGCTATCCTTGTACTAACTGTGGCTACAGTTCATGCACGGTAATAGTTTCTCCCCTAAAGTTTTCAGTTTACGTAAGCTTAATAGTTCGAATCGGTACAATAACTGTGTAACGCGGTAAAGGATATTTATACATGCTCCGCTCTGTTACTTGATCTATGTCGTCGCACAAATAAATACAGAATATCATAAACACACAATATTAAATGGGTTGAAGGAAATGTCACACGGTAAATCCACTATATGCTGGTTTATTCTATGCTATTCACGTCCTATCATTGTATTCCCTAAGCTGGGTGTAACTAGTTACGTACGTTTTGGTCTACGTGTTTGTAACAAGATCGATATTTCATTTGCTAATTTACCGAAACCTTAGTACTTTCTCACAATTCAATACCAGTGTTCACTTCCTATGTCGGTAAATTACTAACAGTCTATTACTTTGGGGCAAAGTTCAGTCTTCCCTGTATAATAATCAATTAAGATAAGTTCGAGTGTTTTCCTCTCTTGGCGTTACGTAATGATATACTCAAGGTTGCTGATCTACCTATTTAAAGTTTAATGATTCTTAGCAGATCGCAAAATTTCCAAAAATGCACAAAAACAATCTCGTAGCGCCTACGTACAAGAGCACACGTTGAGATACGACCTGATCCAGCGAGCCCTAGCAGCACATTAACAATGTATGACTTTTTTCTTCTGTATTACGCAGTGTCCCCAAGGAGTACTCACAAAGAGTATTCTTTGAGTTCACTCGTTCTATTCCGTGATCTATAAGTACACTACTTTGCGATCTACTATTATTTTAATTTGAAACTAATGGATTATATTTCTTTTCTTTCCCTTTTCAAAACATTAAGTCACTTTATACTGGATTTCTTTTCTATATGCTTGCTACTATTCAAGTGATGCTATTTCAGTGGGACTTGAAATTTGGATCTTGGGACTTTTATTGGGTTTCGGTTACTATTTTATATTTTGAATTTGCGGCGTTACGTCCGCCCTCCGTACGATTATTGACGCAATCTCATTTTAACTGTGAGATGGGTTGATAATTAGTCTCCTTGTGTTACCTCTTTATTACAATATAAATACATCGCTAAAATACATCGGTATTTGTCAATAATTTTAGCCTACGGGCTTAACAGGATTGCTTGTTTAAATAGTTCAAATTTAATGCTACGAAGGCCTAAGAATTTTTCCTGTTTACAAATCTCATTCCTTAATTATTTCAATGCTAAAGTACTTCGTGGTTAAGGAAAGTGCCCACAAAATAATCCAGGTCTTAAATAATTCCAATTATGATTAAGTAATTTAAGAATGTCCTATGTTAATTGCCATGTCTAAAAATTTCATTATTAAATTAATTGGATTATACATAGCAATGATGTTACAAAGTGTGTACAATAATGAGTTTCGTTGTCTTCTCTCTTGGGCGACGCTCGAAAAGTAGACAGACTGCACATCCTGGATTACTGCCTGCAATCAGGGCTCAGCTCCCCATCGGGTCGTTTTGCTCGTATGAGAGATGGACCAGACTGTGCAGACTGGTATCACAGTCTGATCATCCGCTACCTCTGCTGCTTCTCGGGTGACTGGGCAACAGGAACCCCAGGCGACGCGCAGTCTTCTCATCTGCTACCTCTTGAATAGGCTCGTGCAGGATACGATCTTCTCTTCTGCTACCTCTTGGATAGGCTTGTAGCAGGATTGGGCTGTTTTTGATCAATTTGCTGCCTCTTTGTTGGCGAGCGGCGGAAGTTGAAGTATCTCGTTTGCTGCTTGCTACACTACTGGCCATTAAAATTGCTACACCACGAAGATGGCGTGCTACAGACGCGAAATTTAACCGACAGGAAGAGGATGCTGTGATATGCAAATGATTAGCTTTTCAGAGCATTCAAACAAGGCTGGCGCCGGTGGCGACACCTACAACGTGCTGACAGGAGCAAAGTTTCCAACCGATTCCTCATACACAAACAGCAGTTGACCGCCGTTGCCTGGTGAAACGTTGTTGTGATACCTCGTGTAAGGAGGAGAAATGCGTACCATCACGTTTCCGACTTTGATGAAGGTCGAATTGTAGCCTATCGCGATTGCGGTTTATCATATTGCGACACTGCTGCTCGCGTTGGTCGAGATCCAATGACTGTTAGCACAGTATGGAATCGGTGGGTTCAAGAGGATAATACGGAACGCCGTGCTGGATCCTAACGGCCTCGTATCACTAGCAGTCGAGATGACAGGCATCTTATCGGCATGGCTGTAACGTATCGTGCAGCCATGTCTCGATCCCTGAGTCAACAGATAGGGACGTTTGCATGACAACAACCATCTGCACGAACAGTTCGACGACATTTGCAGCAGCATGGACTCTGAGCTCGGAGACCATGGCTGCGGTTACCCTTGAAGCTGCATCACAGACAGGAGCGCCTGCGGTGGTGTACTCAACGACGAACCTAGGTGCACGAATGGCAAAACGTCATTTTTTCGGATGAATCCATGTTCTGTTTACAGCATCATGATTGTCGCATCCGTGTTCGGCAATATCGTAGTGAACGCACATTGGAAGCGTGTATTCGTCATCGCCATACTGGTGTATCAGCCGGCCTGATGGTATGGGGTGCCATTGGTTACACGTCTGGGTCACCTCTTGTTCGCATTGACAGCACTTTGAACAGTGGACGTTACAGTTCAGATGTGTTACGACCCGTGGCTCTACCCTTCAGTCGATCCCCGCGAAACCCTACATTTCAGCAGGATAATGCACGACCGCATGTTGCAGGTCCTGTACGGACCTTTCTGGATACAGAAAATGTTCGACTGCTGCCCTGGCCAGCACATTCTCCAGATCTCTCACCAATTGAAAACGTCTAGTCAATGGTGGCTGAGCAACTGGCTCGTCAGAATACGCCAGTCACTACTGTTGATGAACTGTGGTATCGTGTTGAAGCTGCATAGGCAGCTGTACCTGTACACCCCCATCCAAGCTCTGTTTGACTCAATGCCCAGGCGTATCAAGGCCGTTATTACGGCCAGGGGTGGTTGTTCTGGGTACTGATTTCTCAGGATCTATGCACCCAAATTGCGTGAAAATGTAATCATATGTCAGTTCTAGTATAATATATTTGTCCAATGAATACCCATTTATCATCTGCATTTCTTCTTGGTGTAGCAATTTTAATGGCCAGTAGAGTATCTCGTTTGCTGCTTCTTAGTATCTAATTCGCCCATCTTGAATAGTTGGCGGCCAGAGGTAGAAGTATCGTTCATTGTTGTTGACTGCGGCTCTGATTCTTCTTCTATGGGCGGCTGCCCACGGTGTTTCCTCATGTCATTTGCTTGTTTTCTCAGTTGGCCAGTTGCGTCTACTTTTACTTCTGTTGGTGGTTACATCTATGGTTTCTTCGATGTGGATCAGTGGCAAACTGGTTGCATCGTTCTTGATCTTGACGAATTGTCATTGGATCTATTGTTTTTCTGCTCAGCTTCTTCTATGACGACGACATCTTCTTTAAAGAATGACTGTTGGGTGTAAAGTTGTGCTACGCAACATCTTTTCTGATGACGACACCTTTTGGAGAATAACAGCCATCTGCGCTGACCGGTCATTTATATTTTCCACGTCGATGGCATCTTCTTGACGATGAGCAGTTGTAGATAGACCGGCTGCTCGAAGACTCGGGCTCCGTTTGTACTGCAATGGGCAGTTAACAGGGATCTTCTTCTCCTTTGGACGACCGCTAACGTGTGCGCCCCCCCCCCCTCCTTTTGGCCTTCTCCATCGCTTGTGGCTGACGAGACGTGACGACATTAGCGGTCCACCAGAAAGCTGCTAACTTCATTCCCGTACAGTGATATGAAACAAAAATATTATCAATATACCAGATTACAGAACAATACAAACACTCATTAATTCATTGTTGTCAATATTTATGTAGTTTGCTCATATGAGTTTATCAAAGGATACGATGGTTTAGGTTTGTACTGGACTTCTTGTAACAGTGCATAATCTGGACTTGTCTTTAACCAAGTTGAAGAGAAGGTAATTATTCTCAGCGACTTGTATTTAGAAGTTCGCCTAGTATTATTTTGTCACACGAAATCACACGAAACACTTTTCACTTAATTTCCTGTTACGAATGGTCAATTACATGCAATTATTATTCACATAAGTCTCTTTCTTACGAAGTTCTTTCTTCTTTAGTCTCTAGAGTCTATCCTTGTTTAAATAGTTTCATAGTATTCTGTGAGATACTTAAATCTGCATAATCGATTGAAAGTTCTAAACCAGCACATTGTGCAAAAGTTAATGCTCTGAGACAGAAAAATACTTTAACTCTTCTTACTGTAAATACAAATACAACTTTCAAATGCTTATCCTAATAATAAATGTTCAAATTGAAATTCATTTTAACTGCTGAAAAAATATCCTAGCTGAAGGCAACAACGATTTTAAACCTTTTTACTAAAAACATAGAAAATGAAGAAAGTTTAAATACTATTTATCCTAAAATGTCTTATTCCACAAATCGTGAAGTCTATGATTATGTTGGGTTTCTTGCTTCTTTCGTAAGGTTGTTCAGTACACGAATCCTCTACTAAAGGTGTACAGCAACAGTTTATAACAGTTTCGCCGGCCAGAGTGGCCGAGCGGTTCTAGGTGCTTCAGTCTGGAACCGCGCGACCGCTACGGTCGCAGTTTCGAATCCTGCCTCGGGCATGGATGTGTATGATGTCCTTGGGTTAGTTAGGTTTAAGCAGTTCTAAGTTCTAGGGGACTGATGACCTCAGATGTTAAGTCCCATAGTGCTCAGAGCCATTTGAACCACATAATAGTTTCAGGTTCCAGTGCCTTGGTCTATTATCAAATTCTCAATATTATCTTTAATGCTTTTCAGCATAGGTTGTCTCAATTATTAGTATTACTGAGGATCTTCTTCTCTGTCACTTTCTTTCGACAAACAAAAAAAAACTTAAATCTACTGCCAAAATCGTTTTAAGTCCTGGTGACTATAATTAAACAAAACATAACTTCCAGGATGAGATATTCTAACTATTTTGAAAGGACCTTCATATTTTAATTGCCCCTTCTTGTTTAACTTCTTTGTGGCAGATGATTTCGAATGAGATCTTAACAAGATACTTTCTCCAACTCGATAGGTAACAGGTTTAATCAAATGCTTATCATATCTCTGATTTCAGATTCATCTTTGTCGTGATCTAATTTACGCTTCCTGGCTATCTTTAACATTTTGAAAATTATTATTCTCTAATTACCAGTTTACTAAACCTTTCTACACAATAAATACGCAGTTGTCTTTGAGGTTGTACATAATAGTACACAAATAATGGCTCAAGGATTTCGGTGTTGCACCACAGAGAATAAACTTCCGACTAGTACTCACTAACCTGAGCTATTCAGTTCTTTGCTGATTAGTGTTTTATTGTGTGGAGGCGGCGGATGCGCAGTCAGCTTTGGCAGCAACAGCGCCCCCCAGTCTTCTGGCACCGGAAGTCGTCGTTCTCAGAAGTCGGCGGCCTCCGCGTAGTCAAAGTCGGCGCGCCGTTACAGCTCGGTCAGCACTGCGTCCTCCCACGTCGACTCCAAGTTCTGCGTGTTGTATTGTGGCACAAATGTGGCGCCTACGCCTTTCTTGCTACTTGAATTCCTATATTCTTAATCTCACGGTCCGCGCTTCGTGTTCGAGCCCCACGTTGGGCGCCAATTTTTAATGTAACTGCTCCCCTTAAGATATATTGGAAATGTCCGTTGATGAAATTCCTGCTCCGACCAACTAGCGGTAATATTGTCTTATGAGGAACATTACATTAAAAAATCTGTCCTGCTGCACTGTATTCACGCCGAGTGCGTATCAATGTTACCGAACAGTCCCAATAATTATGTGCCCCCCGACGTGAACGAACATAGCTACACGTAGTTGCACACCAGTGGCTATCCTTGTACTAATTACGGCTACAGTTCATGCACAGTAATAGTTTCTCGCCTAAAGTTTTCAGTTTACGTAAGCTTAATAGTTCGAATCGGTACAATATCTGTCTAACGCGGCAAAGAATATTTATACATGCTGCGCTCTGTTACTTGATCTATGTCGTCGCACAAATAAATACAGAATATCATAAACACACAATATTAAATGGGTTGAAGGAAATGTCACACGGTAAATCCACTATATGCTGGTTTATTCTATGCTATTCACGTCCTATCATTGTATTCCCTAAGCTGGGTGTAACTAGTTACGTACGTTTTGGTCTACGTGTTTGTAACAAGATCGATATTTCATTTGCTAATTTACCGAAACCTTAGTACTTTCTCACAATTCAATACCAGTGTTCACTTCCTATGTCGGTAAATTACTAACAGTCTATTACTTTGGGGCAAAGTTCAGTCTTCCCTGTATAATAATCAATTAAGATAAGTTCGAGTGTTTTCCTCTCTTGGCGTTACGTAATGATATACTCAAGGTTGCTGATCTACCTATTTAAAGTTTAATGATTCTTAGCAGATCGCAAAATTTCCAAAAATGCACAAAAACAATCTCGTAGCGCCTACGTACAAGAGCACACGTTGAGATACGACCTGATCCAGCGAGCCCTAGCAGCACATTAACAATGTATGACTTTTTTCTTCTGTATTACGCAGTGTCCCCAAGGAGTACTCACAAAGAGTATTCTTTGAGTTCACTCGTTCTATTCCGTGATCTATAAGTACACTACTTTGCGATCTACTATTATTTTAATTTGAAACTAATGGATTATATTTCTTTTCTTTCCCTTTTCAAAACATTAAGTCACTTTATACTGGATTTCTTTTCTATATGCTTGCTACTATTCAAGTGATACTATTTCAGTGGGACTTGAAATTTGGATCTTGGATTTTGGGACTTTTATTGGGTTTCGGGTACTATTTTATATTTTCAATTTTGCGTCTAAAGGAAGCGGCGTTACAAAGGCTCACACATGGCTCTTCTTCTAATTAGCAATTGCCACAGAGCACAGTTTAAACATCACACAGTTCACCACCGGATCTCACGACCGTCCGATGCAATGTTGCCATGTGGCTGTACAAATCTTAGTCTCACTGTGATCGCTGGTGCTTAGTTCTCCGAGCGCTTTGCATGTTTTCGATTAGTGAGAATCTGCTTTCTTATTACACAGGGATTCACCTCCAGTTTTTCCTATCTTATCGTTACTGCTATATCGGCCCTATGCATAAACCTCTAACCATTCAGTATTTTCACAGTTACGGTTACATGTATAGAAAAAGTTCGTTATTGGGGCTAAATCAGACATAAACATTGAGACAGAATATATATGAAACACAGGCAAAACAGTGTAACTGTAAATTATGAATGACTTAAGTTGTCGGTGTGGTCCGCCTGTGAGCTGAGCGAGCAGCGCAGAGAGTGGCTGACCGCCAGCGGTATGCTGACACCACGCTCATCCATACCGTGTCTGCATGACGCCGTACGGCATAGGACGGCACGGCGACCGGTCGGTGTCCAAGGTTTACCTTACTTTTACCTTAATACGGTGTCGGTTGTACGAGGACGGCGTGACAGCGGAACGTGAAGTACCCCCCCTTCCCCCCCCCCCTCCCCCACCGTCGCGGCGCACGATAAAGTAGCTTGCGTAGTATAGATGTCGCTGTATTAGACCGCATATGCACAGTAAGTTATCCTCTGTTGTTGGCGATGTACCGAAGTCGAGGCAGTCGGCGGTTATATGTATTGTATCGTATTGTATGTTAACCGGGGACCTAGAAACGACGGAGAGGCTCCGTCCCCGCCGCAGCCGCAGTGGTCCACAACCCCACCACGACCACCGCAGTCCACTTCACCCCATCACCGCCCCACACTGAACCCAGGGTTATTGTGCGGTTCGGCCCCTGGTGGACCCCCCCAGGGAACGTCTCACACCAGACGAGTGTGGTAGAGTAATGGTGGTGTACGCGTACGTGGATAACTTGTTGGCGCAGCAATCGCCGACATAGTGTAACTGAGGCGGAATAAGGGGAACCAGCCAGAATTCGCCGACGCAGATGGAAAACCGCCTAAAAACCATCCACAGACTGCCCGGTTCACCGGACCTCGACACAAATCCGCCGGGTGGATTCATGCCGGGGACTAGGCGCTCCTTCACGCCTGGAAAGCCATGCGTTAGACCGCACGGCCAACCGGGCGGGCGCGGTTATATGTACTCGCTGTGGTAATCCCCGATGGCCTTTCCTCTGTCATTACCAGGGTGCCTTCGACATGAGACTGTAGAAGAAGAAGTTATTATGTAATGGAGGTGAGCAGGATAGTAGCTAGGCGAATCGTTGGTAAACGGACGCAGGAAGTTCTCTGCAGGATTCCGAGAGAAAGGGGAAAGACTAATTCGTCGACATGATGGAAGTTTGGCAGTTGAGACTATAAAACGTCTTTGCGTATCGCTCAGCACTTTAATGTTTGGTGAAGTCTGCAGCTACATAAATACTCCACAAGCCGCTGTGCAATGCATGCCAGAGGGTACATCGCACCAATATTCTCAGTTTTCTTTCTTGTTCCATTCAGTATTGAGGGAGGAAAATATGACTGTGTATATGACTCTGTAAGTAGGCTGTTTAGGTTTTTATGTTGGTAACGCCACGTAGCGCTCTGTATAATCACTGACTGTGCTGTGTGCAGTCTGTGGCTGGTTGGCATTGTTGGAATATTCGCCATTGTAGTGTTGGGCAGTTGGTTCAGATGGTTCAAATGGCTCCGAGCACTATGGGACTTAACATCGAAGGTCATCAATCCCCTAGAACATAGAACTACTTAAACCTAACTAACCTAAGGACATCACACACATCCATGCCCAAGGCACGATTCGGACCTTCGACCGTAGCAGTCGCGAGGTTCCAGACTGAAGCGCCTAGAACCGCTCGGCCACCGCGGCCGGCTGGGCAGTTGGATGTGAACAGCGCGTAGCGTTGGGCAGTTGGAGGTGAGCCGTCAGCAGTGGTGGATGTGGAGAGAGAGATGCCAGAGTTTTGAGAGGTTGCTATAAGCGGACGATCTGGACGCGTGTCCGCCAGAAAAAGGAAATTTGTAAAGATGGATGTCATGAATTGATAGATAGATATATGATGACTTTTGAACATTATTAAGGTAAATACATTGTCTGTTCTCTATCAAAATCTTTCATTTGCTAACTATGCCTATCAGTAGTTAGTGCCTTCATTAGTTAGAATCTTTTATTTAGCTGTTAGTATTGGCGCTCGCTGTATTGCAGTAGTTCAAGTAACGAAGAATTTTGTGAGGTAAATGATCCATGAATGGTATAGGTTATTGTCAATCAGGGCCATTTCTTTGTAGGGATTATTGAAAGTCAGATTGCGTTGGGCTAAAAATATTGTGTGTCAGTTTAGTGATGATCAGAATAAGTAAAGAGAGAAATGTCTGAGTACATTCAGTTTTGCTCAGCTGTTTGAAAATCAAATAACGTAAGAGGTTTACTAGCACAGTCATAAGGGGCCGTGACGTTACAACTGCCGGCCGCTGGTGGCCGAGCGGTTCTGGCGCTACAGTCTGGAACCGCGCAACCGCTACGGTCGCAGGTTCGAATCCTGCCTCGGGCATGGATGCGTGTGTTGTCCTTAGGTTAGTTAGGTTTAAGTAGTTCTAAGTTCTAGGGGACTTATGACCTCAGCAGTTGAGTCCCATAGTGCTCAGAGCCATTTTTTTTTGACGTTACAACTCTAAGGGGTGCCCGAAGCTCTCTTAACTTTTTATCACGATCCCGTGTCTCTCTCTTCTCAGCGATCACAGGCCCTGTAGACCACGCGCTGCATCAACGATCTGCTTCCACCGCCTCTCGCAGCCTCTCTCCACCCTGCAGAAATTCCTAATGCTGCGATGTCCTTCTCTGTGTCATCTTTCCACCTTGTACGAGGTCGGCCCAATGGTCTTGTTGTCTGGAGAGTTCCTTCAAATGTTTTCTTGGTGATTCTGTTGTTTTCCATTCTGGCCACATGTCCAGCCCATTGCAGTCTCCTACTTTTTAATTTCTGGATGATAGTGGGTTGCTTCATTAACTGATAAATTTCATTGTTCTTTCGAATTCTCCATACGCTGTTCTCCAACACAGGTCCCCAGATTTTTCTCATTACTTTTCCTTCAAAAACATTCAGTTCAAAATGGTTCAAATGGCTCTGAGCACTATGGGACTTAACATCTATGGTCATCAGTCCCCTAGAACTTAGAACTACTTAAACCTAACTAATCTAAGGACAGCACACAACACCCAGTCATCACGAGGCAGAGAAAATCCCTGATCCCGCCGGGAATCGAACCCGGGAACCCGGGCGCGGGAAGCGAGAACGCTACCCCGCGACCACGAGCTGCGGACAAAAAATTCAGTTTTTCTCTTTCATTCTCTGTAAGCGTCCAGCTTTCTGAACAGTACAGTACTATGGGGCAGATAATAGTGTTGTATATCTTCATCTTTGTGGTGATTGACAAAGCTTTACTTTTGAGTTGGTTGATTAGTGAGTACAGACATCTTGACCCTGAGCCGGCCCGAGTGGCCAAGCGGTTCTAGGCGCTACAGTCTGGAACCGCGCGACCGCTACGGTCGCAGGTTCGAATCCTGCCTCCGGCATGGATGTGTGTGATGTCCTTAGGTTAGATAGGTTTAAGTAGTTCTAAGTTCTAGGGGACTGATGACCTTAGAAGTTAAGTCCCATAGTGCTCAGAGCCATTTGAACCATCTTGACCCTGAGGCTATTCTTTCATTTATATCCATTGTTATGATATTTTTGCTGTTGAAACGTGATCCAAGGTATTTAAACTGGAAAACTTATCTGAATTTGGAATGTTGGTCAATTTCAAAGTAGGGATTTGTGTTTATGACTCGACCTATTTCCATATATTCAGTTTTCTCTTGGTTAATCAAAAGCCCGATTTTGCTGGCACTGTGCCTGAGAGATCTGTGCATATCTTTCAGTTCTTCTTCAGTTTCACTCAATAACACTATATCATCTGCATAAGCCAGGAGTTTTACTTCATGTGTTCGAATCGGAGACCATTGTATAGATGTAAATTACTCTCCCGAACAACTTTCTCTAATGCAAGGTTGAAGAGGACACATGAAAGGGCGTCTCTCTGTCGTAAGCCTGTTTTAATGGGAAAGGTGGGGGATATGGATCCTCTGAACCTCACTGCTGCATGGGAGCCATCTAGGCACAGTTGTATCATCCTAATGATTTTACTGGGTATACTAAATTCTCGTAAGGTGTTGTAGAGGCTACTTCTGTGGATGCTGTCGTAGGCTCGCTGGAAGTCAATGAAGAGACAGTGGATGTTTTTGTTAAATTCCCAGTATTTCTCAAAGATCTGTCGTATAGTAAACAAATTATCAGTTGTGGAGCAGTCTGTTCGAAATCCAGCCTGGTAATCCTGAATAATGTTTTCCGCGTAAGGTTAAAGTTTTTCCAGAATGGCCATTGACAGGATTTTGTATGTTATGTTCAGCAAACTGATTCCTCTGTAATTTCCACATTCCATTCTGTTTCCTTTCTTGTGTATGGTACAGATTATTGCAGTTTACCAATCTTCAGGCAGCGTTTCAGTTTTTCAGATCATTGTGATAAGGTTATAAATTCCTTTGTGTAGTTTGCTTCCGCCCTCTTTTAACATCTCTGCTGATATCTGGTCCTCGCCTGCTCTCTTGTTGTTTTTGAGCTTTTGAATGGAGTGGATCACTTCCTGTTCTGTGATTCTATATTCGTCATTATTAATGCTGTCACTCTCAGACATTGCGTAATTGAAGGTTATGTGCGGATCAGTGCAATTTAACATTTCTGAGATATACTCTTTCCATCTTTCTAGGATACCTTCCAGCTGTGTTAGCATATTTTGATTTTTATCTTTTATGAATAGGTTTTCACTTTGATAACCTCTCCTACTTTTCTTTGTATACTGAAAGAACTTCTTTGAGTTTCCATTCCTGCTTTCCACTCTTATAGATTCTAGGACTCCAGTTAGATATGTCCTTTTCTCTTTTCGCAGAACTCTTGCTGTTTCTCTTCTAACCGCATTGAACGTCTCCCTCCTGTCTTCGCTCTCCTTATTATGCAGACATAGCATCCTGGCTTCTTTCCTCCTTTCTACTGCTCTCTGACACTTTTCATTGAACCATTTCTGTTTCTTCGTTTTCTTTTTCTTGCCCAGTGCTTTTTCTGCTGCATCTGTTACTACAGTGTTTATTCTCTCCCAAGCCTTCTAGACACTATTTTCCCCCACAGCTTCTTGCAATGCTGTAAATCGGTTATTTATTTGAATCACATAGGCTTCTTTAACAGACAGTTATTTCACTCGTTCGATGTCTAAATTAGGTTTCGGTGTGGCTTTTGGTTGCTCATCCCAAATCATCTTGATTTTCATCTTTCCTACCACTAGGAAATGATGCGAGCCAATTTCAGCTCCTCTATACGTTCTGACATCTCTTATAAATGAAGTGAAACGTTGATCTGTCATAACATGGTCAATATGATTTACTGTTTTGCCATCTGGAGAGCACCATGTACCTTTGTGTATATCTTTGTGAGGGAACACCGTCGATCTCTAGTCGAGATATACATGGGTTGGACAAAAATATGGAAACACCGTTGAAAATGCGTGCTTGAACGTCAATGCAGATGCCAGTCAACCCTGCAGGTCAAGTTGTTGTGTACTGACTGAAAAAAATTGCAGCACAAAAAATTATTATTGCAGAGTAATGAAATTTCGGGATTACGTTTGTCTACGTAATATGTTTAAGTGATTAACATTGCAAGATCACAGGTTAATGTAAGCGCGAGATACGCCATAGCAAATGCGAAATGCTGTTACATTAATAACCGGTGTAACCGCCAGAATGTTGAATGCAAGCATGCAAACGTTCGTGCATTGTGTTGTACAGGTGCCAGATGTGAAACTTCCTGGCAGATTAAAACTGTGTGCCAGACCGAGACTCGAACTCGGGACCTTTGCCTTTCGCGGGCAAGTGCTCTACCGTCTGAGTTAAGGTCGGGACACACACGTCCGGACCGTGGCCGTGCCGAGACACGTCCGAATATCGGCCGTCACCCGGACAACGAAATACACCATTAAAACAAATGTAGCGGGCCCCACTTGACCGGGCCGTGCACGGGGAACGTCAACGGGCCGAGGCCGGGTCGGGCGGGATTCGTCGTGTTTAATTTTTCACGTGACGGACACGGCCTGACGGTAGAATTGTCTTGTGGGCTGTGCAACTGCGCAAGACTGTTCTGTGTACAAAACATGGATGTGGAACGACCAATAGAAGAAGTTTGTAAGTTTCCTGTTCTTTACGATCAGAGAGGTGAAAACTACAGGAATATCGAATATAAAGACAGAGTTTGGAAGACAATTGCAACAGATCAACAAGCCAAAGGTAAGATAAGAACTATACAAGTTTTAATAGCCGAAATATATTTATTTACTTTTTATTTTATAAACAGATGTTTGGTTTATGTCATCGTTATATCGCCAAGGCGACATGTTCTTGCCACAACACAGTCCCTTGTGGAGAATTCAGGAATTTTTTGAGTTGTTCTCGTACAGCAAATGCAGCATCTGTTTGTTAATCTCCCTCGAATTCGAGGTAGGTTTCAAAGATTTGATGATCTTGCGGATCCCTCAGCAGTTTCCTTTTGATCCATCCTCTGTTCGGGCACCCTATAAACTTCCATTTTTCGAATAAAGTTGTAAAGTACACACGCAGCCGTCATAATCATTGTAAGGTTATTAGGATCTCCCTGGAGGATTCTTCTAAATATCCGAAATTTCTGTTGCAATGTACCGAATGCATTTTCGGATATTCTTCGTGCCCGACTCAAAGTAGGATTTTTTTCGATTGTACAAGACTTTGAACTGAAGCAACTCATGAATGACGTATCAGTCCATCAGTTCACTCCATCATCCTCCAATTCCTCAGCAACATCTGTTTCAACATCATATTCTTCACCTGTGGAAAGCGAGTCAACAGAACCTACACAGCAGCTTTTGGACCTGCAAAGGGATTCCCACAATTCGTATATAAATAACCAAAGCCATCATCCTCCAAGTTCCCCTGCATCCTCATCAGCTTCAGAAAGTAATTCACTGAATAGTCCTCATTTGTTTTTCTTAGGGTAGTAGAAATTTAACTGTATTATTTACTAACTTATGTATTTATGTTTCAATTGTTAAAGTAATAAAATAAAAATGCTCTCCTTAAAAATACTTATGTACTTGTGTTCTGTGTACTTTTCTTTAACCTACCATAAAAAAAACAGCCAGTCGTTCTTCGGGTGAAACTGATACTCTACAGAAAGACGACGGTTCAATCCCGTCTCCAGCCATCCTGATTTAGGTTTTCCGTGATTTCCCTAAATCGCTTCAGGCAAATGCCGGGATGGTTCCTTTGAAAGGGCACGGCCGATTTCCTTCCCCATCCTTCCCTCACCCGAGCTTGCGCTCCGTCTCTAATGACCTCGTTGTCGACGGGACGTTAAACTCTATAATCTCCACTCTCTCTCTACAGAAAGTTTCGTTTTTTCTCAGTCTTGGTTCTAGTTTCTTCAAAAGTTCGCAGAAGGTGTACTGCGTCATCCTAAAATATTCATAAAACTTAGTCTCACCATCTATGAGATGAGAAAATAATGTTCGAAACTCTCCCTGTACTGGTCTTGTTTCCCTGGCACTGTGGATCCATAATTTTCTTCTTCTTGTTTGCCTTCGTTCTTTTTCCTCTTCGTCTAAAGGAAGTGCTCTTACGAAAATTAGTGAACGTGTTTTACAGCTTTCACAAACAGAAACACGGATCACCGCGTCCGAGTCACTACAAGGGATAACAAAGACACGGACGTGCCGCGGTCATGTGTGGCCCCTGCAGGAACGGACCGGAGCACGGCCGTTACTCGTCCGACGCTCGGCCCTGACACGGCCCGGACGTGTGTGTTCCGACCTTTACTCAAGCACGACTCACGCCCCGTCTTCACAGCTTTACTTCTACCGGTACCTCGTCTCCCACCTTCCAAGCTTCACAGAAGCTCTCCTGCGAACCTTGCAGAACTAGCACTCCTGAAAGAAAGGATATTGCGGAGACATGGCTTAGCCACAGCCTGGGGAATGTTTCCAGAATGAGATTTTCACTCTGCAGCGGAGTGTGCGCTGATGTGAAACTTCCTGGCAGATTAAAACTGTGTGCCAGATCGAGACTCGAACTCGGGACCTTTGCCTTTCGCGGGCAAGTGCTCTACCGTCTGAGTTACTCAAACACGACTCACGCCCCGTCCTCACAGCTTTACTTCTGTCAGTACCTCGTCTCCTACCTTCCTAAGGTCCCGAGTTCGAGTCTCGGTCCGGCACACAGTTTTAATCTGCCAGGAAGTTTCACATCAGCGAACACTCCGCTGCAGCGTGAAAATCTCATTCAGGTGCCGGATGTCTGTTTTTGGGATGGAATTCCATTCCTGTTACACTGGTTGGACCGGTACAGACATGGATAATGCTGGTTGTGGATGACGCTGGAGATGTCTCCGATGATATGCCATATGTGCTTATGATCGACCAGGCCAAGGCGATATGTCCACACTCTAGAGCATGTTGGGTTACATCAGCAGTATGTGGGCGAGCGTTATCCTCTTGGAAAAAACCCCTGGTTTACAGGCAGCACAATAGGTCACATCTGGAGACCGACGTACAAATATTCAGTCAGCGTGGGCGAGATAATCACGAGAGTGCTCCTGCTGTCGTACGATCGTACCTCCAGCTGTAGGTCCAATGTGACTAGCACGCACACGCGGTGGTTTGCAGACCCTCGACTGGTATCCTCAACTGGTCACCCGGCCATCACTGAAACCCAGGCAGAACGGGCTTTCATCAGAAAACACAACAGCCATCTACCCTACTCTCTTATTAGCTCTAGCTTGACACCACTGAAGTCGCAGATGGCGGTAGTATGCGGTCAGTGGAATACACCCTACAGGGCATCTGGCTCGGAGTTGTCCTCGAAGTATCAGATTTGTAACAGTTCGTTCTATCACTGTGGTGCCAATTGCTGCTCAAATTGCTGCTGCAGATGCAGTACGATGCGCCGGAGCCATACACATGTTGATGACACCAGCTTGGTAGTAAAGGATGTTGTGTGCAACGTTGGCTTGGTTTCAAATAGTGCAGTTCATAACCTCACTTCATGGTTGGTAGAAAATAAACTAACGCTAACTCACAGTAAGACTCAGTTTTTACAGTTTCTAACACACAATTCGACAAAACCTGACGTTTTAATTTCACAGAATGGGCATATGATTATTGAAACTGAACAGTTCAAATTTCTGGGTGTTCAGATAGATAGTAAAGTGTCGTGGAAAGCCCACGTTCAGGATCTTGTTCTCAGACTTAATGCTGCCATTTTTACTATCCGAACGGTATCTGAAGTGAGTGATAGTTGGAAACGAAAATTAGTCTATTTTGCTCATTTTCATTCGCTTATGTCGTATGGTATTATATTTTGGGGTAGCTCTTCCCATTCCAAAAGGACACTTTTGGCTCAGAAACAGGCTGTTCGGGCAATAAGTGGCGTGAGTTCACGAACCTCTTGTCGACCCCAGTTCACGAGTCTGGGTATTTTGACATTGGCCTCTCAGTATACGCAGGGTGTATACAAAGTCTGGGAACACTTTCAATTATTTATTGCACAAGAACCAAACATTGTACAGATATCAAACATATGTCATTTTGAAGAGAAACCCTGAAAGTTTTTTCCATGTATACCGCCACAGCGTAGTTTGTTAATTTGCCGATAGTCAGCGCTAGTCGCAAACATTGCGAGTTCAGGAGCGGAGCGAGCTTTCTGTGTGTTGGAGTTCGGCGAAAACAAGTGTGCTGCAGCTGTTCAACGGATGTTTAGAACCAAGCACGGTAAGAAGCCACCAACAAGGACACATTAGAGATCTGGTGTATGTACCGCCTCTACCACGTGATGTAGCAGAGCTACGGGAGAGAATACGGGAAGCGACTGCCACAGTCGAAGATGTCATGCTGTGACGGGTATGGCAAGAATTAGATTACAGTATTGATGTCTGCAGGGTCACTCATGGTTCACATATCGAACATCTGTAAAAAAAAAAAAAAATAAAAAATAAAAATAAAAGAACCCTTTTAGAGTTTCTCTTCAAAATGCAATATGCATGACATCTGTACAATGTTTAGTCCTTGTGCAATAAATAATTGAAAGTATTCCCAGACTTTATGTACACCCTATATATTCCTTACTGTCATCTCTTGTTAACAGTATTAGCTTATTCACAAGAATAAGCAGCTTACACTCAGTTAATACTCGGCAAAAATCAAACCTGCATTTGGATCGGACTTCCTTGACTCTTGTGCAGAAAGGTGTGCAGTATACTGCTGCATCCATTTTCAGTAAGCTACCATTAGAATTCAAAAATCTTAGCAGTAATTCAGGCGCTCTAAAATCGAAACTGAAAAGTTTCCTCATGGGTCACTCCTATTCCGTCGAAGAGTTCCTTGAAAAACTGAGCGGATTCTTGTTATATTGTTGGTTGCGTTTACTTGTGGCTTGACTTTTTTCGGGTTCATAAACGTTTTAGTTTTATCTGTTATTACATTTATGTTTTAATTTCGTGTACTGATACTTTCCATGACCGTGGAGATTTGCTTCTCAATTTGGTCCTACGGAACTTGACGTCTAAATAAATAAATAAAACGACGCTGTCCGCTCTCGGTAGTTCCACGTGGCCGTTCGGAGCCCGGTCTTCTTGCAATCGACATTCTCTTGACCACCGCTGCCAGCAATCACGTACAGTGTGTTACATTCTTTCCACAACATCGCAGAAGGAAGATCTAGCTTCTCATAGACCCATAACACGACCTTGTTCAAACTCGTTCAATTCACCACTTCCAATCTCAAAGGTAACTAACGCCCACGATCGCTACTGCGTGTATTTAAAGCAAACTTCATTTGCATCCTCATAGTGGCACTACTAGCGCCAATCTTATGCGACTGGCACACAATCTGAAGAGACGTCATCTTTCAGATATGGGAACACGACTGTGGGCGGGCGGGTAAAAATTAGTCATTTGTTTGTCCGCCTTTTTTCCCACGCGAGCTTGGCAACTAATTTTGTGGTCAGAAAGTGAAGGGAAACACACTGTCCTTAGTTTCCAGTCTGCACGGGCACATTCTGGTCCAGCCCACTGAAAAAAAAAAAGATTCTGTTCTCCTATTTCTTTGCGGGAACAGGACTATGATTTCAAACAAAAATATAAAGTTCCAGTCAGAATTTGTATTACGTGAAGTTCCTCACAGACAACACTTGGAAATTTACTATGTTCAATTGAAAGCAAGTCTTTCTATCCTAACGGCACATTTAGCAGTTCAGAGGAGACCTCTACGGTATGTTCGTACCAGGTTGTCTTTCACCCTGAGTAAAATTATTCAAATGAAAGTATGCAACAAATGCTCAAAATTAATGCTCGCCATAAAAGTGGAAATAAAGCACCCCTTGCCACGCGGAATTGTAATTCACACGGACGGCACACTAACAGCTACTGCCGAATTCTAAGCGATCCCGGACGGTGTACAGTCCTCGCGAGTTCACTACCCGCTTTTACCGCAAAATACGCGCTTTGGCACAGTTCGGCTCTGACGTCATCAGAGGCAGAGTCCGATCCGACGTTTAACACACGTGGATCTTACAGTAGCTGAATGCGAAGTGAACCTTTCTACTGCATGCGTGTGTGCGTGATCCGCGTGCATTCTATGCACATTTGGAGCAAGTTAAGCAGGGCCTGCTGTTCCTGCGTCGAAGATCGCAGTTGGTGTGTGGTCCTCTCTGTCAGATTCGTCTTCCCGTTGTCACTGTAGTGTCTTCCTCTTCTCTAGCTGCCTGGCGGTTATTGTGGCAGCAGGTCAGGCCATCTAGTCGCTGGGCGCCAGTGGGGTTGGTGGTGGTGGTGGGTAGTGTTTAACGTCCCGTCGACAACGAGGTCATTAGAGACGGAGCGCAAGCTCGGGTTAGGGAAGGATTGGGAAGGAAATCGGCCGTGCCCTTTCAAAGGAACCATCCCGGCATTTGCCTGAAACGATTTAGGGAAATCACGGAAAACCTAAATCAGGATGGCCGGAGACGGGATTGAACCGTCGTCCTCCCGAATGCGAGTCCAGTGTGCTAATCACTGCGCCACCTCGCTCGGTCCAGTGGGGTTGGTTTCCCAGTCCACTGACCAGCCGGTTGCGTGATGTCCACGCCGACTCGTAGAAACTTGTTACGAGCGCGCAGCAGCGGCGCTTCAACAACTGGATTCCCCCGAACGACTTTCTCGGGCACATAAGCTATGGTTCAAATGGTTCAAATGACTCTGAGCATTATGGGACTTAACATCTATGGTCATCAGTCCCCTAGAACTTAGAACTACTTAAACCTAACTAACCTAAGGACATCACACAACCCCCAGTCATCACGAGGCAGAGAAAATCCCTGACCCCGCCGGGAATCGAACCCGGGAACCCGGACGCGGGAAGCGAGAACGCTACCGCACGACCACGAGCTGCGGACACATAATCTTTAATAACATGGTTACAAATTAATTCAGAAACTTACTAATTTTTACTTGTATACAGTTAAGCTGTTTTAAGGCACAGAAAAAGTTTCAGCTCGCTAAGAATGAAAACTTTGCCTTCTAGAATTTTTATAGTGGAACTAACGGTAGATCGTTACCTCGGAACCATATCTTTACTAGAACTTATGTCAGCAGTTATTAATACTACAAATCTCAAATTTGGTATAGCTCTATCATTTGGTATGTCTTATCATCCACTTTAACGAAAATTCTCTGTCATTAAAATCACGGGTACTTAATCCACAACAATTAGGTACATTTAGTTACAAAATTAATTTTTAATTAATTACTCAAAAACTATAAGAGGTAGCTTAACGACGTCTTTCAGTAATAATTTTTTTGTGGTGAACTGAAGCATAAAACAAATTTTCATGTTTCTAAGTCAATTATTTAGCGCCGGCCGGTGTGGCCAAGCGGTTCTAGGCGCTTCAGTCTGGAACCGCGCGACCGCTACAGTCGCAGGTTCGAATCCTGCCTCGGGTATGGATGTGTGTGATGTCCTTAGGTTAGTTAGGTTTAAGTAGCTCTAAGTTCTAGGGGACTGATGACCTCAGATGTTAAGTCCCATAGTGCTCAGAGCCATTTGAACCATTATTTAGCGCCTCTGATTTTTCCTAAAAACGTATATTCCGGTGTTAATTTTTGTTATATAGTTTTGGAAACCTGCACCACGAGTTCTAAAGACGCCTTCTGACCAAATTCTGACTTTACAGCTTCATTATTTAGCGCCACTTATTTTTCTCTTAAAACGGAGTTTTTACGTAAACTATTAAGTCTAGAACATAAAGACTCGGTATCTGGAACATTAAAACGCTAAACTATATTTTAACAAAGTTTTAAACATAAATTTTGATTTTTGATTCCATACTTGATTGTGGTGCGATACTTGGCGCGCTACACGCAGACGCGTTAAGGTGACGTGGCGCTACTAGCAGTGAACTGGGGGAAGTCCCGGCACAGTCGCTCGCCTCTGTATCTCACACACGACACAGCGCTTGCTTTGTTTCACGACCAGTACCAACTTTTGTTTATGTCGCGCAACTCCTTCTTAGTGTTGCGATTTTTTTCACATCAGTGTATTTGACCACGAACGGCACCTCAAAGCATTGCAAGGGTCAATCGTGGCCAGAACATTGTTACCTGCAGTTGTGAGGGAATTATGTCGGAGCTCAGTGCATTCGAAAGCCGGCAAATTGTTGGTGCTGGTCTGATGGGTGCTTCCTTAACCGAGGTAACCGATATGTTTCGTATTTCAAAAAGACTGTATGGAAGATTTATACCGCACGCTGTTAGGGAAAAAGATCATCCGCTAAATCTCAACGAGGGCGAAAATGTGGATTGAGTGATGGTGACGTGACAGACGGTCACTGAAGAGGATTGTGACGAAAAATAAGAGGACGACAGTTGCAAAAGTCGCTGCAGAACCAATGTCACAGTCGCTAACCCTGTCAGCATCAAAACAACACTAAGAGTGCTTCATAAGCAGGGGACTGCAGGGCGAAAAGGTATTCCAAAACCACTCATCAGTGACACAATACCCATAGCAAGGAAACGTGGTGCCGAAGCCATAAAATCTGGACTATAGAGCCAAGGAAGAAAATGATTTGGTCGGATGAGTTTTGATTCACACTGCTTCCAACTTCTGGCTGGGTATACGTCGTAAGAGTGAAACATGACGGCATCGTGCAGCCATGTCGTGGTATTCCACGAGCCCCATGGCTACTCTGCAAGGCCGCATAACTGCCAAGAATTATGTGACCATTTTGGCAGATCAGGTCCATCGCATGGTACAATGTTTGTTCTCCAACGGCGATGTCGTCCAAGACGACAGGACCTCGATTCACACAACTCACGTCGACCAGGACTGGTTTTGTGAGCACGAGGACGAATTGTCGCATCTCCCCTGCCCACCGCGGTCACCAGATCCATTGCTATTGAACCTTTCTGGTCTACTCTGGAGAGAAGGGTCCGTGATCACCATCCACTTACATCATCATTACCTGAGCCTGACACTATTTTGCAGAAATAATGGTATGAGATTCCCTTGAAAACAATACAATATCTACATTCATCCATTCCGAAACGCTGTAAGCTGTTCTGAACGCCAACGGGTTTCCTACACCGTGTAGGCAGGGTAATGTTTTGTGTTTTGGGTGTTACTGTGTTTTGTCCACCCCCTGCACGTTGGTAGCGTAATGATCGCACATTCGTCGTCAATATTGGTTCTCTAAATGTGCCCAACAGGATGTCGCGAGAACTACATCGTCTTTACTCGAAGGATTCCCATTGGCGTTCCCCGAGTATTTCTGCTAGACTTTGGTATGGGCTATACCGGCCTGTTGCGACCCGAATTCATTTGATGTCTGTCGTCATGCCTACTCCGAGAACTGCAACAAAATTGAACTGATCGCACTAGCGTGTTGCATGCCATTTCTTTTACGGGTGTGCCACACTGCACCAGGACTCTTCCAACATATCTAAATCTGGCTTTCGCCGTTCGTAGCACTGATCTGACACGATCGTCTGATTTCATACCGCTTTTTAGTATTACTGCTAAGTACGAGGGCGTGCTGAAAAGTAATGTCTCCGAACAAACGTTGTTAACATTCTCCATCTTTATTCTTCATTTCTACATATTTGTTGCCCTCTGCTCCTAGAGGGCTTCGAACTGTAGCGCATGACATGGCTGCGTAACGTAACTACACTACTGGCCATTAAAATTGCTACACCACGAAGATGACGTGCCACAGACGCGAAATTTAACCGACAGGAAGAAGATGCTGTGATATGCAAATGATTAGCTTTTCAGAGCATTCACACAAGGCTGGCGCCGGTGGCGACATCTACAACGTGCTGACATGAGGAATGTTTCCAACCTATTTCTCATACACAAACAGCAGTTCACCGGCGTTGCCTGGTGAAACGTTGTTGTGATGCCTCGTGTACGGAGGAGAAATGCGTACCATCACGTTTCCGACTTTGATAAACGTCGGATTGTAGCCTATCGCCGGGATTAGCCGAGCGGTCTAGGGCGCTGCAGTCATGGACTGTGCGGCTGGTCACGGCGGAGGTTCGAGTCCTCCCTCGGGCATGGGTGTGTGTGTTTGTCCTTGGATAATTTAGGGACTGATGACCTTAGCAGTTAAGTCCCATAAGATTTCACACACATTTGAACATTTCTTTTGGGGACCCAGAAACGATGAAGAGGCTGTTGGCCGTGGTGGATGGCCACCGACCTCACGGGAATTTTAATGGCCATTAGTGTATGTCGGTGCGTGAGAAGCAGCGTGCTGTAATTGAGTTTCGAATTCCAACACTTCGTCCACACACAGAACACCCGCTCCTTCAACATGACAATTCCAGGCCATAAACGAGCGCTGTGACATTTGCAACAATTCGACGCCTTGGCCACACTGCTATTGATCATCCTCCATACAGTCCCGACCTTGCCCCATACGATTTTTGTCTGTTACCAAAACTTTAAGAACACCTCCGAGGGCTTCACTTTGACAGTGATGAAGTGGTGCAAGCAGTGGTGAGGGTGTGGCTCCGTCAACAAATTCAGAAACTCTACAGTGACGGTATCAACAAACTGGTCTCGGCTCCGTCAACAAATTCAGACACTCAACAGTGAGTCCGCAGCTCGTGGTCGTGCGGTAGCGTTCTCGCTTCTCATGCCCGGGTTCCCCGGTTCGATTCCCGGCGGGGTCAGGGATTTTCTCTGCCTCGTGATGACTGGGTGTTGTGTGATGTCCTTAGGTTAGTTAGGTTTAAGTAGTTCTAAGTTCTAGGGGACTGATGACCATAGATGTTAAGTCCCATAGTGCTCAGAGTCATTTGAACCACTCAACAGTGACGGTATCAACAAACTGGTCTCTCATTGCGAGAAACGTGTCTGTCGCCAGGGTGACTAAGTCGAGAAATAAATATGCATGCATGAAGAATGAAGATGAAGAATGCATTGTTCCATTTGAAAAGTTTTAAGAATTCTCACCGATCTTTTAGACGAGGTTTTCAGTGCGTTACGCTATGGTGGATTGACTCTGAAATTGAAAAAGTGCGAGTTTGTGAAGGAAGAATTGAATTTTCTTGGTCACCCTCCGAAGACTAGAAAACAATTGAAAAGTTGTCTAGGATTAAGCGAATTTTATTGCAATTTCGTGCAGGGGCAAGCGTTCAAAGATCTAAACTTAACCAACCTGTTACGCAAGAATATGCCGTTTGTGTAGACTAACGAGTGTCAGGCCGCATTTGAGACACTGAAAAGCGAGTAGTTACGGAGTAACGTATTGTACCATCCCGACCTTTCACATGAGAACGGTTTCTTCAAATTACGGTTTAGGTGTGGAACTGTTTCAGGAGGTGGGAGAACGAGAGAACAAGCAGCACCGGACGGTTGCTTTCGCAAGTCGGACGCTGACGAAAAGTGGGCGAAACTATACGATTTCTGAGAAGGAAGGTCTCGCAATCGTATGAGGTTTTAAGTAATTTAAAGGTTACTTGTGGGGCCATAAGGCGCCCATTTGTCTCAAATATTGTTGTTTACTGCACCAAAAATTGACAAGATGGTCTCTTTATTTACAGCAGTTTAATTATTATATAACGGATGCACTGTCGCGTTTACCTGAAATCGATCAGCGAAGAGTGGACGACGAATTCGAAGGTGTACAGAAACTGTACTACTTTCAAGACGTGGAAGGACGAAAGAAGATAGAGAGTATTTGTAACAATATACGTCGTCATTAAAGCGAGGACAAATGCTTGAAAATTGTGAAGACCAAGTATGATGAAAAGAATAAAGACGGAGAAAAGTTCGGGAAAGTATTATAGAATGCACAACAATATCCTGTATATACGGAAAGATGAAAATAGTGACACCTGGCGCGTGTGTTAGTCCACCAAGTACATCACCGAAATAGTAGACTATTACATGCGTGAGCTGGGGTGCCTTTGCCGAACGTATTTTCACAAAAATCACAGAGCGTGTGGCAAATAAATAAGCGATTTTGAAAAGATTATTAATGCTCTGAAGCACGAATCTACAGGATTCACCCCGGAGGTAATCCTGTTAGACCATAAGCCAAAGAGTTTGGTGAAAGAGATAATTGATTTCCCTCCGCGAGTTAGTATTTGTACTGAGGTGAAGAAAAAATGTTTACAAGAGGTAATGAAAAAGAAAGCAGAGACACGAAAGCGCGAATTGCTAAATTTGCAACTGGCGACCTCGTTGTCGTTAAAGCAAACTAGTAATCGAGCGATATTGATAATGGTATTTCTGAATTTAAATTCATTTATAATGGACCATTTAAGATTGTCAGTACACAGCACACTAACGCTTACTGTTTAGCTTTTCCTAATTCTGGCTAGCTGTTAGGTATACGTAACATTGTTGACTTGAAGTCAAGAACTGATTAATCTGGGAATGAACTTCCATTAAAGACTTAATTATTGACGTAATTTTCAAAATTTATTCCAAATTTATTTCTTGGACAAGACTGTCGTCAACGAATTTGCAAAAAGCATAACGAGAACTTAAGCTTACAGAGTACTGAAATGAAAGGCAAACCCAAGCCATGACCAATGAATATAAATGTCACTCTTTGGTTGGCCTTACTGTGGCTGTCAGGAAAGGGGTGGTCATCAGGGAGGAGACGGTACTGAGGGCGGTTCCCAGTAAGGCGGTGGAAAGCAGACCAATACTCGGAAGAGTTTATCGAGAGCGTGGTGTTGAGTTGTGTGTATGTCTGTCACCAGGCACAGCGTTTCTTCGCAGTAAGCATGTTGCGGATGCGTCATTGAAATTGCCGGTGGCGGGTGAATGTGTACCGGTCACGAGTGCAGAGGAAGGATCGGTAGAGGCGACGGGATTCATGAAGGGGAAGGACGGCCTGTGGGGGCAGAGCCGAGCAGTCAGGTTAGATGGCTTTGTTAGGGATATGGGTAGCGACAGCGTCAAGAGAAGGTCTGGTGGAGGAAGGCAGCGGTTGGGGAGATGTCTTCAGGAGACTGGAGGGTAGGGTCATGGCGTTCAACCTGGGTGTGTATGGAGTCCCGATAGGCATCCCAGTGGGCACGGCAGTAGTCATGGATAAGTTTAGGAGGAATGTCAGGGCGAGGAATGGGGCAGGGATGGCGACCATCAGAGATAGTGAGGAGGACTGCGGCATGGTCGCTGCCAGTTAGGTCAAGGACATCTGCAATGGCGCGCCCAAGGAGGTTGGGAGAGGCTGGGATCACGTCGGGAGTGGTGCTGGATTTGGGTTGGGTATGTTGGGGTAGGGGAACCAGGATTCCCTGGAGGGTAGTGATAAACTGATGCCACCACTGGAGTTCAGCCGGAGCATGGCTGTGGATACTGAGATCTGCAGCAATCACATAGGTGGAGAAGGTGTGGTCAATGTGGGCCAGGAAATCGTACAGGATGGGGGTACAAGGGCAGATGTAGATGGTGGCACAGGTGACAGTAAGGGTGGGGAAGAAGAGGCTGAGGGTGAGATGCTCAGCAGGATTGTTGAGGAGAGGTTGGGGCTGAACAGGGAGGTGCTTGAGGTGGCCAATAGCAACCCCGCCATGCACCAGGAGTATGGGTTATCGTTGCAGGGGAGGGTGTAAGGAGCTGTGGAGACGGAGATACAGGGTTGAAGGAAGGTTTCATTTAGGATGAAGGCATCCACGCGGTGTCGATGGAGGGTGTGGAGGAAGAGGAGTTTGTGGATGGGCAGGGAGCGGATATTATGGTAAAAGAAGCCGTAATGTTGTTGCGCCATGGTCCGGGAGATTTAGACGAGGGTGGCAAAGGTGAAATGGGCTTGGTTGTGGGAGCAGGTGGCCTAGGTTTTGAGGTGGAAGACGGAACGGGCAGCAAGGACGATTTGGGAAAGGGTGTGGGGGCGCTGGAAGGGGTGGATGTTTTGAAGGACAATGGTGACAAAGCAGATGATGTCTTCTGCAGTAGGGGGAGGGCGGAGCGAGTTGTTGGGGTGGATGGGATCATCGAAGAGGAGTATAGGGACGGTGAGCTCAGGGGTGATGGCAGGAGGTTTCACTTTACATTCCAAGGAGTAGGTAGCGACCAAATTTTTTTTTTTCTTTATTGGATTGGGGAGGGGGGAGGGGCGGGCTGGCAGCAGCACAATACAGCGCTCTGCAGCCTACAAAAAACTTAAAAAACAGAATGAGGAGATATGAGGACAAGAAAAGCAGGCGAGAAAACAGTGACTGTTAAAAACTGAAACATGGAGAAAAAGATGCGAAGAAAATATAAAAACAAACAGTCGGTGATGCTGATTAAAACAAATAGTAAATAGACATGCATAATTTAAAAAAAACATGGCGACAGTCTGGTTTCTGTTTGCAGGAGATAAAAACACAACTAGCTACAGTGTGGTGGCAGTTTGCAACACTGACATGGGACGCACAACACTGAACACTCACTTAAAACAGAGCTATAGAGGCGAAACGGCGGCAGATAGCGGCAGCGGCGGGGGGGGGGGGGGGGAGGACCAAGGAGGGGAAAAAGGGGGGAGGAGGAGAGGAATGGAAAAAAGGGGGGAGCCGATGGAGGGATGGGACATAGAAAAAGGGGGCTGGACAGACGTGAGAAGGAGTGGGAAAGGCAGTGGAGGGGAGAGCAGATGGGCTCAGGGAAGAGAAGGGAGGCAGAGAGAGGGTAGGTGGGCATAAAACAGGATGGAAGGGGGAGGGAGCCCAGGAAGAGGACAGAGGAAGGGAGGGGGAGGTGAGGACCAGAGTTTATAGGAGGGATAAATGGAGGGAGAGAGGGCATCATCCAGGAGGGGGAGTCGATACAAGCCACCCTGGGAAAGGAGGTGAAGGGTGTAGAGGTTGAGGGTAGGGGGGACACAACAGTGAAGGCGCGGCAGAGGGTGGGGGTTGGAGAGGAGAGGAGCAACCAGGGGATGAGGGGGATCAAGTCGGTGGGAGGACGTGGATATGTTCGACAAAAAGGAGCAGATGGGGGAAAGAAATCAGGTCGTAGAGGATCCGCGTGGGGGACGGGAGGCATATACGGAAGGCAAGGTGGAGTGCATGGCGCTCGAGGATCTGGAGGGACTTACAGAATTTGGGGGGGGGGGGGGGGGTTTGGCGACCCAACGTCGCACTGGTGCTATAAATCCATGCCCCCTAGATACATGAATTCTGTAGCATTCATCATGTAATTAAACACATACCTATTTAAGAGTCGCGAGTCGCATCCAAACCAACAGAAACATGGAAAATACGTCGTACGGTATTTTTTACAAATGTAGTGCTCATTATGGAATTTAAAGTCGAAAAGACTCGCCTATCACCTGTAGTTTATTCCAGCGCTATATACCGAGTATATTGTGTACCTGGAGATCCGACAGGTCAGTGCCTTTCTTTGTACCTGCCAGATGTGAGGCGAAGCCGCAGTTCCCGGTCGGCCGAAGCCCTGTGACCACACGTGCCACTGGCCGCGGACGGGAAGGGACCGATAGCGAGATACGAGACTCTCTAGCGACAAGCAGCTGGATCGGGTGAAAAGCTCGAGTGTCCTGCGTGCGAGCCACCATCTCGCGCTATAATATGGCTGCTTAGAGATGACCAGCTGTTTCTACTAAACGACGCCCCTAAACTGTAGAATACTGTAGCTGAAGAGTAAGGCTACAAAATTAGCGTTCCTTAGGAAAATAAAGCCAAAAGGAATGCTGTGCAAGAAATATACAAAGGGAGGAATCTTCACGGAGAATTTCATAATTTATATCATCAACTACGACGATCAAGAGATAAATTCCTGAATACACGTGAACGAGCAGAGGAGCATTCGACTATCTCATCAATAAATTGAAGACGAATGTTTTTTACATGATCAAGAACTGTTAGCAGCCGATAAATGCGGAAGAATGACTAACTACCTGAAATACAAAGAATAGGCGCAATCGACAATAACTAGCTGTGCTGTAACGGTAGCGTTCCTGGTTTGTGATTACAGCCACGAAAAGGTCCTGGGTGCGATCCCAGCTACTTCTTGCAATTCAGCTGACTCCGCTACAATTTTGTATACTATATTTTATGTATACTATTTACACTGCATCGTTAAGTATAGTTTTAAGGTCTGCCAAAGTACTTGATCTTTAAGTGTATAAACATCTATCCCAGTAAATCACACACATTAAATTCCTAATAAATTACAATGAACAAGCACGAAATTTTACAGATATTTGATGTTGCGAACGTAATTCATCAGCAGACAGTGTTAAGGCCAAGCGTTTCAGTTAATCTAAACAGTCTGTAAAAGTAAAGCATACAATTTTTTTGATCCCAAAGAAAGCAGGTGTTGACAGATGTGAAAATTACCGAACTATCAGTTTAATACGTCACAGCTGCAAAATACTAACGCAAATTCTTTACAGACGAATGGAAAAACTGGTAGAAGTCGACCAAGGGGAAGATCAGTTTGGATTCCGTAGAAATGTTGGAACACGTGAGGCAATACTGACCTTACGCCTTATCTTAGAAGAAAGATTAAGGAAAGGCAAACCTACGTTTCTAGCATTTATAGACTTATAGAAAGCTTTTGACAATGTTGACTGGAATACTCTCTTTCAAATTCTGAAGGTGGCAGGGGTAAAATACAGGAAGCGAAAGGCTATTTACAATTTGCACAGAATCCAGGTGGCAGTTATAACAGTCGAGGGGCATGAAAGGGAAGCAGTGGTTGGCAAGGGAGTGAGACAGGGTTGTAGCCTATCCCCGATGTTATTCAATCTGTATATTGAACAAGCAGTAAAGGAAACAAAAGAAAAATTCGGATTAGGTATTAAAATCCATGGAGAAGAAATAAAAACTTTGAGGTTCGCCGATGACATTGTAATTCTGTCAGAGACAGCAAAGGACTTGGAAGAGCAGCTGAACGGAATGGACAGTGTCTTGAAAGGAGGATACAAGATTAACATCAACAAAAGCAAAACGAGGATAATGGAATGTAGTCGAATTAAGTCAGGTGATGCTGAGGGAATTAGATTAGGAAATGAGACACTTAAAGTAGTAAAGGAGTTTTGCTGTTTGAGGAGCAAAGTAACCGATGATGGTCGAAGTAGAGAGGATATAAAATGTACACTGGCAATGGCAAGGAAAGCGTTTCTGAACAATAGAAATTTGTTAACATCGAGTATAGATTTAAGTGTCAGGAAGTCATTTCTGAAAGTATTTGTATGGAGTGTAGCCATGTATGGAAGTGAAACATGGACGATAAATAGTTTGGACAAGAAGAGAATAAAAGCTTTCGAAATGTGGTGCTACAAAAGAATGCTGAAGATTAGATGGGTAGATCACGTAACTAATGAGGAGGTATTGAATAGAATAGGGGAGATGAGGAGTTTGTGGCACAACTTGACAAGAAGAAGGGACCGGTTGGTAGGGCATGTTCTGAGGCATCAAGGGATCACAAATTTAGCATTGGAGGGCAGCGTGGAGGGTAAAAATCGTAGAGGGAGACCAAGAGATGAATACACTAAGCAGATTCAGAAGGATGTAGGTTGCAGTAAGTACTGGGAGATGAAGAAGCTTGCACAGGGTAGAGTAGTATGGAGAGCTGCATCAAGCAAGTTTCAGGACTGAAGACCACAACAACAACAACAACATTTCGAGCTTCATTCAAAGGCACGTAGAACGTTTCTCTGATCTATTTACTGCTTGTACACATACCATTTCACAAAATATTCGACCGATTTCTTTCATTTTTTATCGTCAAGTTTGATTCAGAAAGCACGATTTTGTTGACTCCTTGTTTGCCTACCTAACTACTCTCGTTCTCGAAAATCCTAACTTTGGTACTTGATTCGAAGGAAGCCTTTTTGACATTTAAATACCGCACCAATGTATCTCTTTATGTGCAAAATAGCTAGCTAGGCCTCGAACAGATGAACTTTTTGACACTTCATTTACATAGCTTGGCAGCAACTTTTCGTGAAATATTTCAATTTTTTCTCAACTCATTAATTAAGTTTTCCTTAATTACCCTGATTCCTTTCAAGCAGTTAATTATTTTCATACAAAACTAGATCTCAGGCTGGACACTTTGATACACCGTTTGCCTGTTTCTCTCTCTTTGTTTGGAGATAAAAATTCGGACAAAACCTCGCAGTACACTTTATAGAGAGTCTTGTTTTCAGTCTGCTTACAAGTTTACAAGAAAATATCGAGTATTAATCATACGATAAAATAGTCCTTTTAGCGTGATGTCATTTAAAAAAAAAAGAAAAAAAAACCCTCGTTTCGATATCTGGAACCGTTTAGGAGGTGGACAGTTTTTACGACCACTCGATTCCCGAAGAGCAGGAAAGAAATCGGACGCGCTGCCAGTGACCCGTGCGCGGATATAACAACCAATTTCTCGAGAACGAAAAAGGATATCATTTCGGTCTCAACTTTAAATACAATTTAGATATATTGGTTACATTTCATACGCAATAATGTATGCCGTTAAATAAACTATACGCAAATTCTACGCAATGCGATTTTACCTCTGCAAATTTTAAAAATTTCGTGGAGCCATATACTCAGTTTCGTGCAGCACAGTAACTATGACGAATAACGAAAATAAATTCAGACATTTATAGAGCAAAGATATCAAGCTACAAGATGCGGAAGAATCAAATTTTGTCACCGAATACTTTTCTTAAAATCAGATGATAAGTATGTTATAGCTGCCGGCGCGTCCGTTCCACTGCTTTGCCGCGAAGACACGTGGCTGTCGCAGCGACAAGATTCAAACACTTTCGAATTCAAACGTCGCTAGTTGTAACAGAGGACAGGCAGCGCCACCGGACGTCCCCCACGTACACTTTCGTAACCGTACCTGCGGTGGTGTTGCGTCCTCTAAGCTGTCGGTCGCTTCTGTCGCTTACGTAGGACGAGGCTAGCACACTGCGAGAGAAGCAGCCGCGGCCTGCTGTTCCACCCCGAACATAGACTCTCAAGTTTTAAAAATATACCTTACTCAATCCGTGATGGAAACGCTATTGTCCATGCAAAACGAATTTCTCGAGCAAAATGTGGATTCCTCCATTTTATACACGTTACTTTCGAAGACTGAAACGTGGCGCCACCTCATGTTGTCTTGTTGTAGTGGTGACCTATGATGTGTCACTTCATGATAGAAATCTACCAAGGACAGTACGGCATGTATCGGTTAGAAAAATAGTATGTTATGGCTTTGAATTTTAATTTCAGACATCTGTACATGTTGTAACTGAGTAACTTTGTTTTATTTCGAATTTTTTCGTTTATTAAAGCAGTTGTTGTTTATGCCCTGTATCCTGTATTTGTTTTAGCACCGATAATGACTGATATCAGTCGAAATCGCTTTGCAACAAGATAAATAAATTATGTTTCCGCGACTGGTTGCTACATTCTTTATAATTTTATATTCCACGGTCGCTGGACAGAAAGGAAACATTCAGAAACTAATCATACATATCAGCCAGCCGGGGTGGCCAAGCGGTTCTAGGCGCTACAGTCTGGAATCGTGCGACTGCTACGATCGCAGGTTCGAATCCTGCCTCGGGCATTGATGTGTGTGATGTCCTTAGGTTAGTCAGGTTTAAGTAGTTCTAAGTTCTAGGGAACTGATGACTTCAGATTTTAAGTCCCATAGTGCTCAGAGCCATTTGAACCTACATATCACTTTATAATAATCTAGCTGATTTTATTACGATGGCCATCTCTCCCTGTGTAGGTGGGAGATTAAAATTTCTTTAAAAGATCTCGCTACGACGAGAAAACTCTCGATTACCGCTCCAACTCGCGTATCATATTCATGGTACTCTGACCCTAACATCCACCCTTCCAGTGGCACGTTCTTGTTATCAAACTGATTGACTAATTAATTATATTGATCACGATAGTCCTTTTGCATGGTGAGTAATATTTTTCCTGCAGATGGATTACACTCGCCAGCTAACTCAAGTGGGAATCCCTGGAGGGGAGGCGATGTTCTTTTCGAGGAACTCTGTTGAGAAAATTTAGAGAACTGATATTTGAAACTGAATGCGGAAGGATTCTGCTGCCACCAGCACATGTTTCGCATAAGTATGAGAGGTGGCATGCCTTTACGATGCACACAGTGACTTGCCCCCTCTCATATTTATGGGGAAGTATAGCCGAGTATGATCATTACAAGGCTAGTATTGAGAATTCAGAAGATATGAATATTTTACTCTCTAATTGCATGCGGTGAAAAGTTGCTGTTCCTTCACACGCGGACTTCCCACGCAGCGTCTCTCATCACCCGAGTGGTCCGGTGACAGGCGGGTTCTGATGAACTTGAAAGGGTTATGCCAACGGGTGTGAGGAAGCCGAATGGATGCTGCCTACACGCCGACATTGTCATAAGAGCGGGGGCGACACGCCCACAGGGGCCTGAAGGGGCGGCTGGAGTTAGAGATTCCGTTACTTCACAGAAACTTAGTGAAAACGCTTTCTGACAGGCTACGAGCGAGGCGTGGGAATGACTTGTGTTCCCAGGCAGTCTTGGCCGTCAAATTCCCGCGTCTTCTGCAAAATCGTAGCTGTGATTGGCTTGATCAGGGGATAGCTCCGAGACGTAGCAAAATCGGCGCAGAAATTGGCGCCAAGTACCACCATTGGTGGAATAGTAGTGCTTCGCCAAGAGAGTGGAATTTTCCGCCGGTTTTCGAGTTGCTGATTGGCACGTTTAACCACGGCCACTGTGGTGGGGGCGGTAATGTTCTGTGTTTGGCTTGTATGGGTGCTCTTCGTAGAGTCGGCCCTCGCCTTTTGGTTGGAGTAGGCTGCTCTGCACAGCCTGCCTTCTGTTGGCTGTCTAATATACTTTCATTTAATTGTAACTCTTTGACGAAGTTGCTGAAGTTTCGACTTCAACGTAACTTTCCGAGTACAGTTGGCAATTGAGCGTTCTGCATACAAGCGGTCTATGTTGTCCGTCTTGAGCAGTTTTGGCTTAAGTTGACTGTATCAGAGTTACTGTGTGACTTCGCTTGTTAAAATCAATCACTGTACGTCAGTGACTGTGTGGTGAGCCTTCTTCATCTCCCTCAGAGGCGCATTTGTGTTGCTGGGAAGTCTTTACTCTGGAACAACCAGACCAGGATAATTTGTTTTGGGCTATACTTGCGACATTATCATCACCATGACGAGATGCCGAAGCAACCAGCCATCGCTTCCGGTACGCCAGATCGTGTCCTTGCAGTTAAGAAGACAGCTTGGTAATGTATGTCCGCAGCAACGGCAGATTAGGTTCAAAATGGTTCAAATGGCTCTGAGCACTATGAGACTTAACATCTGAGGTCATCAGTCCCCTAGAACTTAGAACTACTTAAACCTAACTAACCTAAGGACATCACACACATCCATGCCCGAGCCAGGATTCGAACCTGCGACCGTAGCCGTCGTACGGTTACAAACTCAAGCGCCTAGAACCGCTCGGCCACACCGGCTGACGGTAGATTAGGGAATTTTGCTATGTGATAATCAGAGCTCAGCAGAGCGCGCCTGTTCCAGTCTATTCTAACGTGGTTCTGTCTTGGGTGTTCACTGTCTGAGTTCTCACCAGTGTAGTAGCAATGAATGTTGGGTTGACTCATTAGATCTGAGTTGCAAAGAATTGGCTCCACATACCACTTCGTCATAAACGTCACAAGCTAGTTTATGGACAACTTCACCTTCACAGCATTTATTTGAGTATCCAATTTGACGTATTGTAAATGTTTCATGTGTTTTGTTTATTATTTTGAGTTTACTCATAATAAATAAAATTGTTATTTTGGACAGAACTTTCATTCAGTAGATCGGTAGAGCAACCCTTTCATTTCTCACTACGTTAATGAAACTTTCCTTTGTCAAATTAATTTCTATCAATTTAAATTTTGCAGGTGCCAAACTCTTTTGTACTCCACTTGTAAGGTCGATTACAGTCAGTTCGCGTTTCTTCTTAATCCATGTGCAACAGCAGAAGTGTCGGAGTCAGAAAAGGGGGGGAGGGCTTAGAACATCATTTCCATATGAAGATTCCAGAAGAATTTAGTGTTAAATACACTGCTAGCCCCGGTACCTCGCGAGTACCACGAAGATACGACACGAGAAGCACATAGATAGCCCTTTTTCCCTTTTTTTCACGTATCGTACAATAACTTGCAAAGTATGCGTATAGATGTAGATGTAAATTTAGTCTACCTATCAAGATGTCAGTGCGTCCATTTAGAGGCACACGAAACTAACGGAAGAATGTTGTCTCTTATTTGTCGTGAAAAGAAGGTGGCATTTCTGCTGCTGATTGTCTCTCAGTAAAAAGCACCATATGTAAACTCCCAGAACTGCAGATAATGGTTGCAGGACAGCCCACATATTCTGCATGAAGAATCTCTCCATTCAGAGAAAATAGGTCTTTGGTGTGCATTGCCCAGCATGCGCATTATTGGCTCCATATTTTTCAATTACACCTCAATAGTATCAGATATCTAGAGATCTCTGACTCTTTCTATGCACAGTTAACAAATGCAAAGAAGTTGTATGCAGTATTTCAACAAGATGGGGCAACTGCTCACACGTCCGTGCAAAGTTTGGCCTACATCACCAACATGTTCCCTAAAGACAGACTTGTCAGTAACGGCCTCTGGCCCCCGAGGTCCCTGCCCTTAACAATGCTTGATTTTTATTTTTGGTGCACGCTGAAAAGCAAAGTGCATGTTGAAGACCTTGTCACAACAGTCGACCTTAAACGAAAAATTTCCAGAGAAACTAACAAAATCATACTTACAGATTTACAGCGTGTTGCTGGTAACATCATCACACGAAGTCGGCGATGTTTGTTTGCCCATGGCCACCACTTCTAGCATCTCTTACAAACAGATAACTTCATGTTTTTTAACGTTACTATCATCTGTTCCTTTTTAGTTAGTTCATTGTTACTTGGCTCTTGGGCGTCATACTTGCTAGTTTTATGTGGAACACCGTGTACTATTAAAATGGATTATCAACAAACTATTTTAAAACTAGTTCTCATGTATTATTATTTCACGAACAAGCCACTAGAACCTCCCAAAGAGCCACCATGGCACGAATCTACTCCCAGTCGACCAGCTGCTCGTATTTTAGGCAGCTCAGCGGGCATAGTTTCACCTACTCCACCACTAGCATTGACAATTGATGTAGCCTCCATCATTATCACGATGAAACGTTCAATTAGCAACAGCAGCCACAAGCGTCCTCGTTTTGAGGGGTTTATCGATAAGGACAGTGTTGAATTGAACCTCTTCAGCGATGAAACGTTTGCTGCTGTAGTGTGATGTGTTGGAGAGGATGAGAATCTTGAATATAAGTATCATTTCTACATAGTGTATATGCGTATGTGTCTGTCTATATTTTCGACACTTACTTAGGGCTGATGAATGAGAATACTTTTAAGTGCAACCCCTATGAGTACACCATCACAGAACCTGATATTGTTGTATCTAATGACAACAGCTCTCTTTGTCTCTCTCTCTCCCTCTCTCTCTCTCTCTCTCTCTCTCTCTCTCTCTCTCTCTCTCTCAGAATCGCTTCATATCCCAGCTCCCACACCATTGTTTTCAGCATCGCCAGCATCTGAGGGTCGGTGGGTGATCATTACCCTTTGTGTTCAGATACTGGGCACCCCATCGCATGGGGTTAATAATGATGATGATGTAGAACTTTTATGTAAGTATGTATTCTACTTGAATGTGTGCAGCCTATGTTTGCTAGTGTTCATATTTTACTTAGTGCCTTTCTTGCTGTTTCAGAATCCTTTAATTTTCCGACCCCTACACAGTTTACGGAATACCCAGCATGTGAGGGTTGGTGGGTAAACATTATTCCATATATTCAGATGTTGGCCATACCATCACCAACCTCTGCAACCTCTGCCAGTGGTAAGTAATGTATCTCTCCTTCTTTATATATATACTCATAAATTAAGGATAATTGCAGAATGTGGTGCCACACAACGTGGCACTACACAGAACTGGCGCTAATAGCATAGGCACATAGGGAACACACACAACACAGATCTGTAAGTCCACAGTATTGGTGACAAGTTGAGAAAACCGCCCTGAAACACATGTGCTACAAAATGCCACTGTTTCCCGCACGTGTAACCCGACATCGATATGAGATATGATCACCATGCACATGTCACAGGCCGCACAGCGGGTTGGCATACTCTGGATCAAGTGGTCGAGCAGCTGCTGGGGTATAGCCTTCCATTCTTGCACCAGTGCCTGTCGGAGCTCCTGAAGTGTCGTAGGGGTTTGAAGATGTCCAGCGACACGTCGACCGAGAGCATCCAAGACGTACTCGATGGCATTTAGGTCTGTAGAACAGGAAGGCTACTCCATTCGCCTGATATCTTCTGTTTCAAGGTACTCCTCCACGATGGCAGCTCGGTGGGGCCGTCCATTATTTTCCATCAGGAGGAACGTGGGACCCACTGAACCCCTGAAAAGGCAGACATACTGGTGCAAAATGACGTCTCGATACACCTGAACTGTTACAGTTCCTCTGTCAAATACGTCCAGGGGTGTACATGCACCAATTATAATCCCACCCCACACCATCGAACTACAGCCTTCATACAGGTCCCTTTCAAGGACATTAAGGGGTTAGTATCTGGTTCCTGGTTCACACCAGATGAAAACCCAGCGAGAATCACTGTTCAGACTATAACTGAACTCGTCCGTGAACATACCCTGGGACCACTGTTCCGGTGACCATGTACTGTGTTCTTGACACCAGGCTTTACGGGCTCTCCTGTGACCAGCGTCAGTGGAATGCACCTTGCAGGTCCCCAGATGAATAAACCACGTCTGTTCAGTCGTCTGTAGACTGTGTGTCTGGAGACAACTGTTCCAGTGTCTGCGGTAAGGTCCCGAACAAGGCTACCTGCAGTACTCCGTGGCCATCTGCGGGCACTGATGGTGAGATATTGGTCTTCTGATAGTGTTGTACACCGTGAATGTCCCGTATTCTAGCACATGGACATGTTTCCTGTCTGCTGGAATCTTGGGATCACACTTTGTGGCACATGGAGGGCCTGTGCCACAACCTACTGTGTTTGACCAGCCTCCAGTCGCTCGAGTATTCTACCCCTCATGTCATCAATATGTGTTGTTTGAGCCATTTTCAACACACAGTCACCATTAACACATCTGAAAACGTCTGCACCGTACTCTGACATGCACCAACACACCTCTGTGTATGTGGACTGCTGCCAGCGTCACTGTGCAACGACAGCAGGTCAAATGTACCACATGGTCATACCCCGAGGGGATTTAAACCCGCAAACCGCCCACCTGAGCATTGTTTCATCATGTATCAGCATTATCCATAATTTATGAGCATGAGTGTGTATATATATATATATATATATATATATATATATATATATATATATATATTCCTGGAAATGGAAAAAAGAACACATTGACACCGGTGTGTCAGACCCACCATACTTGCTCCGGACACTGCGAGAGGGCTGTACAAGCAATGATCACACGCACGGCACAGCGGACACACCAGGAACCGCGGTGTTGGCCGTCGAATGGCGCTAGCTGCGCAGCATTTGTGCACCGCCGCCGTCAGTGTCAGCCAGTTTGCCGTGGCATACGGAGCTCCATCGCAGTCTTTAACACTGGTAGCATGCCGCGACAGCGTGGACGTGAACCGTATGTGCAGTTGACGGACTTTGAGCGAGGGCGTATAGTGGGCATGCGGGAGGCCGGGTGGACGTACCGCCGAATTGCTCAACACGTGGGGCGTGAGGTCTCCACAGTACATCGATGTTGTCGCCAGTGGTCGACGGAAGGTGCACGTGCCTGTCGACCTGGGACCGGACCGCAGCGACGCACGGATGCACGCCAAGACCGTAGGATCCTACGCAGTGCCGTAGGGGACCGCACCGCCACTTCCCAGCAAATTAGGGACACTGTTGCTCCTGGGGTATCGGCGAGGACCATTCGCAACCGTCTCCATGAAGCTGGGCTACGGTCCCGCACACCGTTAGGCCGTCTTCCGCTCACGTCCCAACATCGTGCAGCCCGCCTCCAGTAGTGTCGCGACAGGCGTGAATGGAGGGACGAATGGAGACGTGTCGTCTTCAGCGATGAGAGTCGCTTCTGCCTTGGTGCCAATGATGGTCGTATGCGTGTTTGGCGCTGTGCAGGTGAGCGCCACAATCAGGACTGCATACGACCGAGGCACACAGGGCCAACACCCGGCATCATGATGTGGGGAGTGATCTCCTACACTGGCCGTACACCACTGGTGATCGTCGAGGGGACACTGAATAGTGCACAGTACATCCAAACCGTCATCGAACCCTTCGTTCTACCATTCCTAGACCGGCAAGGGAACTTGCTGTTCCAACAGGACAATGCACGTCCGCATGTATCCCGTGCCACCCAACGGGCTCTAGAAGGTGCAAGTCAACTACCCTGGCCAGCAAGATCTCCGGATCTGTCCCCCATTGAGCATGTTTGGGACTGGATGAAGCGTCGTCTCACGCGGTCTGCACGTCCAGCACGAACGCTGGTCCAACTGAGGCGCCAGGTGGAAATGGCATGGCAAGCCGTTCCACAGGACTACATCCAGCATCCCTACGATCGTCTCCATGGGGGAATAGCAGCCTGCATTGCTGCGAATGGTGGATATACACTGTACTAGTGCCGACATTGTGCATGCTCTGTTGCCTGTGTCTATGTGCCTGTGGTTCTGTCAGTGTGATCATGTGATGTATCTGACCCCAGGAATGTGTCAATAAAGTTTCCCCTTCCTGGGACAATGAATTCACGGTGTTCTTATTTCAATTTCCAGGAGTGTATATATATATCTGTGTGTGTGTGTGTGTGTGTGTGTACATGCTGAGTGCTGTTGTTTTTGTGTATACTTAACAAAACACCGTAGTTCTAATGAGCCAGACAGAGCAAGGCATGTGTTCAGTAACTCTCTGCAAACCAAGTATCAGGCCCAGAAGATGATGATGACGACACGACTCTGAGTTTTTACTTAATTATGTTTTTCGTTTGCAGTGTCTCCCTGTGCGTGTGTGTGTGTAAATTTTCTGCTACTTATAGACAGTTGTTCTCTGCTATTCCAGGAACGCTCAGTGACTTGGAGCTGCTGCCCAGTGACCAACACCAGCCTCGCCACGAGCACCATCAGAGTAACTGCCACCCCGCTGCAAGAAGCAGCACTGGCGGCAAGATGCCGACCTCCTCAGCCCACAGCGACCGTGCCTGTGCTGACAGCCGGATTGTAGCAAGTAGTAGCGCTGCCAGCAGCATTAATTACCGCCGTGAGCAGCAGCCCCGTCATCTCTGACACCTGGTACATAGGGATAGTGGCGATCAGCTATTGGTTAGCAGCAACCCCTTCTGACAGTGATGTTTACGATGTACGCGTGATTCGAGTGATTCTGAGTGATTCGAGGCACTCTCAGAGACAGAATCTCGTTTACCAGCATTTGTAATATTGTTTGGTACGGAGATCTGATTCTTTTGGTGAATGGCTCTATGCCTGTTCTGGAAAGGGGACTTTCCAAGATCTTAAACAACCTGCAGTATCCTACTGTTAAGTGTTTCGCTATGATATGCTGTGAGTTCACTCTCTCACATAAATATGATGTCTCAAAGAATGTGTTCCTACATAAGTGAGGTGATAATGGCGAGATGTCGTGGGGCACCTCAATTGCTGAGTGGTTTGATAATCTTACTTCAAGGCTGATTCAGATCAGTAGTAGGGCCACCTTCGTACCACCCCACTCTCCATTGTTCCCACACACATACAAGATGGCGGCGATGACGTCATCCAAGATGGCGGTTATTGGTGAGAAAGTGCCACGGACCCCTGCCACACCGTCCTGCCACGACCCCCTGCCATGCCCTCCCCCCCCCCCCCACTCCTGGTGGGAAGTTCAAATTCCATCAAGACAATGCAACTTCCACTAGCCTAAGAAAATGGCGAGAAAATAGGCCGCTTTGGCTACCTCCACTAACTTAAGTCATCAACTGCCACCTCTTCCTAGGAATTGGCAGGAAAAGGACTTGGCCTGTGCTCGACATAAATTTTTCTTTTCAGTTTTTATTTAAACAATTTTAGGCAGTACCACCATCAAGTGTGTTCACTATGAGGTCTGGGCCTAGTACACAGTACCACCACTAGAGGGTGCTGTCGTTCCTCCTGTGACATAATCCAAGGTGGAAGGGAAAAATGGGGGGAAACAGTGTGTTCGCCACAAGGTCTGGACCTAGTACACAGTACCTCCACTGTCGTCCATTCCGTGACGTGGCCCAAGATGACGGTCTGGGGTGCGGGAAAATGGTGGGACCCAATAGGAACCCTTAATCCAGTCACGTGTTAGACTTCAGCCAGTAGGATGGCAGTATCTGGTAATGATATTGGAGTGGATATAGGGCTGGCTCAACAGCTCTGGGACCTCAGTCTTGCTCAGTCAGCAGCAGCAGCAGAAGAAGAAGAAGAAGAAGAACCATGAAGTGTCAACACCAAAAAAATTCAAATGGCTCTGAGCACTATGGGACTTAACTTCTGAGGTCATCAGTCCCCTAGAACTTAGAACTACTTAAACCTAACTAACTTAAGGACATCACACACATCCATGCCTGAGGCAGGATTCGAACCTGCGAGCGTAGCGGTCATGTGGTACCAGACTGTAGAGAACTGCTCGGCCACCCCAGCTGGCCTTCAACAGCAGTCACAGTGCACCACGGCCCTGCAGAACACAAAGAAATGGAAAAGTAAGTATCCCATATCACACCTTTCTCTGCAGTTAGCATTATTATTATTATTATTGTTATTATCCATTGTTTCTGCATATTGGTCCATGCGTAATGCTTCCCTGGCTTTGATCAGCAGTAGCCCTCGACGTATCCAAGCCAGCAGGGTCGAGTGCCAACATTCCAATCTCTGCTGCGTCCAGACCTGTAGCTACCTCGGCTACCATCTTGTTGAGATCTGCAGCGACCTCTAGACCTGCGACAGCAACAGCCTCCAGCACGTCTGAGCCTGTAGCGACCATATGGGATCCTGTAGAGCACGTAGCCATTTGCTGGAGCAGGACTAGGAGCTGCTGTTGTCCGCCCCACTCAGCGATTTGTGTGATGAGGACACGCGATCTGACCCCAACAACATCAAGATGGAGGACAGTACTGGTCACCAACATATGACCCATCCCAGCAGAACACCTCTCTGATAGTGCAACCACAGAGTGCAGATGCTGTGGATAAGAAGGCACCGAGTGTACCCTTGCTTTTCACTTCCACATACAATTTAACTCCCAGTGGAACGAAATGTGTAAACGTTCGTATAGAAGCACATCATGTCTGGGGCTTGAATGCGAGAATGGAAACTGAAAATGTATCTAAGGCTGTTAAAGTGCCAATTTCCGAGTTCGACTGGGTCAAAATATGTCGTGCAGAACGCTACATCAATCAGCAGATGACCACAGAGTATTATCCCGCTCGTTCGCCCCCCAGACATTTGCCTTACTGATGTCACACTTTCTATTACAACAGTGTATGATGGCTGTGCACTATGTGTGAAATCGGGTGACAATCGTGTTTGTCTAAGGCACGCCTCAGCTATGAAGTTATACGATCTGGACACTACGTGCGCTGCATCTTGCATTGGAGATGCTGAACCGTTGGTTGCCGAGCATAGACTCTGCATACAATGATGTTGTTATCTCCCTAAGTGTGCATAGTGTACATGTTGATGATTTGAAGCAGCGCCTTTGGTTGCACATGAACGCTGAATCGAAAAAGAATGTGTGTGAGAAAAACCTGAGTACCGCAGCAGCGGTGATGGTACTCAGAATGGTCAAATGTATGTGAAATCTTATGGAACTTAACTGCTATGGTCATCACTCCCTAAGCTTAGACACTACTTAACCTAAATTATCCTAAGGACAAACACACACACCCATGACCAAGGGAGGACTCGAGCCTCCGCCGGGACCAGCCGGGTAATGGTACTGACATTGAGCATAAAGCAGTGAACAATCGTATCCCGCAGTATATATACTATGACGACACCAACGAGCTAAAAGATCGACTACATCTGCCCATGGCATCAGCTGCTGCAGGTAATACAGCTCATTCGAATGAGGTTGTTTCCGTAATCTTAGAGCTGAGCTTAGAGAGAGAGGTGATACATACTCCAAGTCTGCTTGGGCATTACCTGTTAAAACAAATACGGGGAGAAATGTCGCGGATGTTTTGGAGCGTTCGCTATAGGCAGGGATGAATCGATGTCCAGACAACCTCCAAACTGATCACGGCAGAGAGATTTACAATAGATATTTCAAGAGCGTGTTGCAGCGGTATGGAATACATCACTACACAACAGTCACTCACGTGAAGGCAAGTATCGTGGTGTGTCTGAACACAACAATGAAAGATCGAATGTGGATGCGTTTTAACATTCGCTGCTCATACAAATGGACATATATCCTCCCAGAAATAATTGCTCAGTGTAATCGAACCAAACATACCACAATAAAAATGAGACCAATCGATGTACGTGATAATGGATTCGTGGATACGGTGTACTATCGCATTAAAATGCTGGATCCACGCAGACAGAAATTTTATGTAGGTGTTTTGGTACGTATCTCAAAACACAAGGCGGAATTCGAGAAATCATACCTACCGAACTGTTCAACACAGAAATTTACAGTTTCAAAGGTGCAAAGAACGAATCCTAGAACGTATATATTGAAGGATAGTAAAGGTGAAGAAATCGCAGGCTGCTTCTACACCGCGGAGTTGCAGAAAAGCTCAGAACCGGAGCTTTTTCTCGAGGAGAGAGTCAAATGGTTCAAATTGCTCTGAGCACTATGGGACTTAACATCTATGGTCATCAGTCCCCTAGAACTTAGAACTACTTAAACCTAACTAACCTAAGGACAGCACACAACACCCAGTCATCACGAGGCAGAGAAAATCCCTGACCCCGCCGGGAATCGAACCCGGGAACCCGGGCGTAGGAAGCGAGAACGCTACCGCGAGGAGAGAGTCATAAGACGTCGTGGAAATAAATCACTAGTCAAATGGCTTGGTTTTCCTGCTACAAAAAACAGTTGGCTTGATGCCGACGATTTGCTATATAATGGGGGCGCATAGTTCACAACCACCGTAGCAGCATAACATGCGTGCTAGGACACGCATTGGAGGAGGTGGTTGTATTCTAGACAAACTGGCAGTGGAATTACACATCCCTGGGACAAAGCTTCAGAAGCGCTTGGCACTAGGTGATAAGGGGGTTAATCTGCTCGACGAAACGTGTATGGGACATGACATTGCATACGCTGCAAATAAAGATCTATCAAGTCGTCACATTGCAGATCGGATTTTAGCTGATAAGGCTAAGGGGATACGGAGAAGAAAGGATATTGGTATAGATCAACGCATCACAACATTTTCAGTTGATAAAACCATGCGAGGAAAAATTAAGTTGGGTTTAAGAGCGATGAATTTCAAGCGAGTTATGAATGCTGCACGTTGTGCACTAAACAAGAAAAAGGACAAGGGCGGGAAGCGGAGCTGTTTGGATAACTGTATCCTGACAGCGATGTATGAAGCTAAAAACGCAATGAAGCATAAAGATGCGGGAAGAAGAAGAGGATCGATTAAAGCACCTCGAGTTCTGCCAATACCCAAAACATCTGGTGGTTTTCTTCCATTTCTCATCCCGGTCCACTCCGCGCTCTCGGCGGTAGGGTCCCTTGGTGGTGGTGCTGCAGTTATCGCTCGAACAGTCAAGAACGCGCAAAGCTCCCAAGCGCAGTTAGAAGAGGCAAGAAGACATAACGGCATGATGGAAGCCGCAGCCATCGGAAAAGGACTAAACTTGAAACCGTACAGGAAAGGGCTTGCTATATTCATAAATAAAAAAAAAAGCTCATTAGCGGCCCTACCAGATCGACCACTCACAGCTACTGATCTTCTTGAGTTTGTTTTAAACAAATTCAACATACCAAGTTTCCGCGGTGTGTTTATGCGGGATACATTACCGAAGACTATGTGGAAAACTGGTGAATGTGGCACTATGAATTTAGATGTTGCTGGAGGCCCTGACACCCACTGCGTATGTTATGAAAAATTCGGATACCGTATACTATTTGGACTCATTTGGTGACCTGCAACCGCCAGAAGAATTACAGCGATACTTCACTCACAGAAGACGTTTGTTCTACAATTATCGACGCTATCAGGACGTTAATACACACCTCTGTGGACATCTGTGCATCATGTTTCTTTTGGCGTTTACAAAGAAGAAGGAGCATGGTATATAAAGAGGAGCTTTAAACATTCTTTCATCAGTTGAGGTTCAGATGCAATGTCGTACACTTTGACGTTAAAAGAACGATCACCTGTATTGTGTGCAAATTACTTCCCACCAATTGATTTGAGTGTTGGTGAATGGAGTATTCCAGTGATTGGACTGGAGACGCACAACAGCATCCCAAATATCAGTGAGACTAACAATAAACTGCATCTGGATATTAAAGGTGAACAAGATATTGTGGAAGTAGAACCGGGTGCATACGATATCAATGATTTAAACGAAGTCTTGAAACAGTCTGTAAAAGGCATTGAACTACGTGCAAACATCAACACACTTAAATCTGAAATAAGGACTGTAAATGCAACAATTGAGTTTAACCAGAAAGGTTCAATTGGGCACCTGCTGGGTTTCACAAAAGGGCAGGTTTTGAAGAAGGATCCAAGTAAATTTTACAAGTCAGATCAGACAGTGGACATACTTCCCGTCAGCACAATCCGCGTCGAGTTTAACATTGCAACGAACTCCTATCTCAACGATAGTCTGATTGATACTATTTACGGATTCTTCCCTTCAGTTACAATGGGGTATAAGATTGTTGAAACAACTGCCAATTCAATATACCTTCCAGTGACAGCTTAGACTTGGAGCTGCGTATTGTGGACCAGAATAACCAGCTTGTTGACTTTTGTGGTGAGGAAATGATTGTACGATTACATCTAAGGGAAGATGGGCGTATGGTATAAAAAAAGTGCACGCAACCCACGGCATGCCACTTCGCTACCGAACAGCAAAGTGATAACACATGCGAACTACGAGTTTCTTAAATCAGTAGGCTTGAAACTGCGCAATGACGCCCTCACTCAACATAATCAGTCCAGTAGAGTATGATGAGAGAATTATACGTCAGGAATACTTTTCTCATAAACCTTTACGCTTCCACCACTTTTAACAACAGCGATGATATTAGGATTGTCATCCAGCACCAAGACGCACTCATGGTTGCATGCAAGAGTTTCATATATCTAGAAGAATCATTCAAGAAAACCGACGGCAGCGATACAGTGGGATCCAAGCTTACTCGTAATGCCTTATCATTCCCGTTCCAAGAGATACGCTATGAACTCAATGGGTCTGACATCGACCATACACGCAATGTCGGCATAACATCAACCCTTAAAACATACGTCTCTGCATCACCTGAAGATTTGCATAGTTTAGAAAATGCGGGATGGTTCATAGATGATGCAGAGGATAGAACAGTTGTAGGGTACAAGCTATTTACTGCATGAATACCTCTAAAATTGCTTATGGGGTACTTTGAGGACATGAGACAGATTATTATGAACACTAAACAGGAACTCATTTTGGTGCGGAGTGCAAAGGACGATAACTCATACATTGAGAGAGCTCGAGAATATGATCACAATCAGCTAGATAATATGCAAAATGCCTCACATCAGTGTATCCGACGAGGAGCGTTTGAAGCTTTTAAAAGTCCTGAATTAAGGTACATTTCTGTCACTGACATTTCGCTCGTGGGAGGTTTTCGAGTACCCAGTGTTACCGACTGCGAGTGGATAAACATGAGCTATTAAAACCTCTTCACATCTAGAGACATCTAGATTCATCATACTTGCGTTTCAGACTGATAGAAGAGGTAATATAGCAAATGATGCCACCGCGTTCGACAACTGCAAGTTAACTAATGCCAAAGTATATCTCAATTCATAATTTTACCCATATGACAATTTACATCTGCAGTGGAATTGAAATGTATACTGTCTAGCTTATGACATGTATGTAAGGTTTCGCGCTTCTTACTATGAAATTGCCGAAGGAGAGGGAGGAGGGTGTCTAATCAGTCCATGTAAGTTCAAGGAGCTTTCACCGATCATCGTAATAGCCTGCTCAAAACAGAACAAGATAATTAAGTCTGAACCTAGAGATATGCGAAATGAATTTGACTCTTAGACAAATTTCTCAGAACACGCTGCCATGTATGCTCTAGTTCTACATAACCGTGTGATCAACTATGCCCGCTCACTGGTGTTGTGCAACGAGCTGTATAAATGGATAAATGCTGCACCATATCTAGAGCATTTCGCAGCGATGTCTCTAGGTGTGAACATCATTGCAGACGCTCAGGGTTTCTATGATGGTGAGTGTAGACAGTTCAGATTCAAAGATGTTGCATTTGTAGCGTATACACAAGATGCTGGAATGATAGAGACATTCTCAGCAAACATTGAACTTTTTTTTTCTTTATTGTGATTTTAAACACATAGCATAGCAGCATAGTACGCTGCTCTTCAACCTCGAGTGGTACAATATAACACATAAGGGAGGCACAGATGATACAATACAAATGGCGGGAAAAAAACTGTAGACACAGAAAACAATATACACGAAGCCGTTCACTGGACAAGAAAAGACACTAAAACCTGTTGACATGGCGCACAAACACTGACAACTGCGACGGCACAGGTGAACGGTGGAACTGGCGGCGAAAGAACACTAAACACAAACACGAAGGCACACACACGAGACACTGATGGCGAAGACCTCCGGCGCGCGAATGTCCACTGAGCGTGAACAAGTACGGGTACCTGCCAAGACAGAAGGAGGGGGGTGGGAGAGGGAGAGGGGAGAGCAGAGATGCCAAGGGTGGGGGGATAGGGGGGAGGAAGGAAGGAAGGAGGGGGGTAGGGGAAGCCCAGGGGCAGAGGGGTGGAGGAAGGGGGGATGGAGGGAAAAGGAGAGAGAAAGGAGGGAGGGTGCCCAAAGAAAAAACCACAGGAAGTGGGAGGGGAGGCTCAAAGTTGGTAGGAGGATTAAATGGAGGGGAGGAGGGCATCATCAGGGAGGGGGAGCTGGCAGAAACCACCTCGGGAGAGGGTAAGGAGGGTGGAGAGATGGAGAGCAGGTGGGACGTGGAGATTCAGGCACGGCAGCGGGCGGGGATGGGAGACAAGTGGGTGAGGAGGATCGAGTTTACGGGAGGTATAGAGGATCCGTATCCATTCGAGGAAAAGGAGGAGGTGGGGGAACAGAATGATGTCGTACAGGATCCGCGTGGGGGAGGGGAGACGGATGTGATAGGCAAGGCGGAGAGCATGGCGTTCAAGGATCTGAAAAGATTTGTAAAAGGTAGGGGGGGCAGAGATCCAGGCAGGATGGGCATAACAGAGGATAGTGCGGATGAGGGATTTATAGGTGTGGAGTATGGTGGAGGGGTCCACACCCCACATATGGCCGGAAAGGAGTTTGAGGAGACGGAGTCGGGAGCGTGCCTTGGCTTGGATTGTCCAGAGATGGGGAGTCCAGGAGAGGCGAATGTCGAGGGTGACGCCAAGGTACTTAAGGGTGGGGGTGAGTGCGATAGGGCGGCCATAGATGGTTAGATAGAAATCGAGGAGGCGGAAGGAAGGGGTGGTTTTGCCTACAATGATCGCCTGGGTTTTGGAGGAATTGATCTTAAGCAACCACTGGTTGCACCAAGCGGTGAACCGATCAAGATGGGATTGGAGAAGGTGTTGGGAACGCTGCAGGGTGGGGGCAAGGGCAAGGAAGGTGGTGTCATCGACAAGCTGGAGAAGGTGGACGGGGGGTGATGGCGGCGGCATGACCGCCGTATACAAAAGGTACAGAAGGTGGGAGAGGACGGAGCCTTGGGGCACACCGACGGAGGGAAAAGAGGTGTAGGAATCCGTGTTATGGATGGTGACGTAGGAAGGACGTTGGGAGAGAAAGGAGCCGATCAGACGGACGTAGTTAATAGGAAGGGCGAAGGTTTGGAGCTTGAAGAGGAGACTGGAATGCGATACGCGGTCATAGGCACGTTCGAGGTCCAGGGAGAGGAAGATAGCGGAGCAACGGGAATTAAGCTGTTGGGAAAGGAGATGAGTGAGGTGAAGGAAAAGGTCATCGGAAGAGAAGGACGGCCGAAAGCCACACTGGGTAACGGGAAGGAGGCGGTGCTTGTGGAGATGCTGGTGGATGCGGCAGGTGAAGATGGATTCCAGGACCTTGCTGAAGACCGAGGTAAGGCCGATGGGACGGTAGGAGGAGATGGCAGAGGGCGGTTTACCGGGTTTAAGGAACATCAGGATACAGGAAGTTTTTCACAGGTCGGGGTAGTAGCCAGTGGACAGGACTACATTGTAGAGCCTGGCCAGGGTGGAGAGGAAAGAGACAGGAGCTTCACGACTGTTGCGGTAGGTGACACGATCGTGACCAGTAGCGGTGTTGCGTTTTGTGCGGAGTGTAGCAATGAGATCCTGTGTAGTGATAGGGGCATTGAGTTCTGTGTGTGCCATGTTATCCAAGTACTGGAAACCAGGTGAGAGGGGGGGGGGGAGAGGTGGCAGTTCGATCGCGGACATCTGGGAAGAGGGAGTAATCGAACTGGGGATTGTCGGGGATGGAAAAGACATCGGAGAGGTAGGAGGCAAAGTGATTGGCCTTACTAAGGTTGTCCAAACATTGAATCACCTAGGTCTTTCAAGTATGTGAAGTGTGCAAGGACACAAAAGAGTGCAAAGCGGTTAACACATTTCTACCATGGTATTCACTGGGATAATCCTGACATACCCTATAAAGATATGGTGACTGCGCCTAAATTATTCGATCACACGTATACCATGGTCTATGTGAAGGGGAAGAAGAAGATCTCATGGATGAGTCGAACCTTTAACCCTTCGGTGGGCGTGCCTGCCACAGTTATCCGCAAGATTTAGTTTCCTGTTAGTACCACAGATAACGTTACAGTTGCATCCACATCCAGATACGTATTAGTTATTCTCAACAGATTTCACCACTTACTACATTTGCACGATTCATACTTTCTGCAGTTTGGCCGCTATTGTTGTTTGAAACGCGAGTGTTGCGTTTGCTGTGTGTTTGCCGCTACGCGTCTTGTAATGTAAGTATTTTCTATATTTGTGTTTTTTTTCGCCTCAAGGCAATCTTTCTTTTATATTGGTATATAATGAGTATTCGAATCGAATCGAAGTTCCCATATGAAATTCTCATTACTTTTTACAATCTTGGATATTGATTTGCTACAATATATTACTTTTATAGAAACATGTGTTTCATTAGGTATCATAAAAGCGTGGAAATGGAGGAAAAGAAGGCATTTGACAGGCACTGTCTAATTTTGCGTCCTGAAGACTATGAGATGCAGATAGAAGTTGACTAATTTATTCACAATCATAAACAGGGGTGGGATTTTATGAATGCTCCATTTCATAATGTGTTCCCTTGTTACTTTATTTTCACGTGATTCAGTGCAATTAAGCGACATAATTAAGAGAACCATGAAGGCAAAAAAAATATCGGCTTGTTATAAATTACAATGACAATGATAGACAATTGTGAAGGCAACATATAAATAAAAGATTATTTTGATAGAGCCATGTAATCTTATGTTATGTCTTCTCCAATAAAAAGTAACTGGCGATTATATAAAGATTATTTTTCCTTAGGTTAAAAGTGTAATACTAATTGCGGTGTAAAAGGCACAACGCGTCCACTCATGGAAGTATGAAAGGTGCGCCCACCGAAGGGCTAAGTTTGTTACTATTCAAGACCTGGAATTCTACGGGTGTCCTTCTCTCCATCGACTCAAGAACATGTATGAAAAAAGTGTTGCTATATCTGCTTATGAAAATGTAAAAATACTTTTAAGTTGGATGAGGAATAAATGAATTTTTACCTCACAACCTGTGTGTTCTTTTTTTTCCCCATCCTGTTCCTGCTGTGACAGTGCACAGTTTTAACCACATGCTATGTCTGTGGTTTTCTTCAAGCACACGAGATATAATTTTAGATGTGTCTGCTATATATCTTTGGAAGCGGATACGGTCACGTGCCTCCTACTCCCACAACCCAATTCGTGCTGCATGATAGGCGTAATTCCATGTAACCATTCTATATATTTTGTTATCTTCCATCTTAAACTTCACCTCCTTAATAGCACGCATCTTCAGCAAAACTAATCTCATTTGAGACATGCACAACCTTTATATATATACATATAAATACATAATGCAATAGGGGATAGGGTTTTTTTGGTAAATAACAACAAAGATGTATGGTGAATAATTTTTTTCTTGGTTTATTCAGTTCAAACAAATACAATATAGTTCTTGAGGTACAATCTAGTATTCTTGAAGTACAATATAGTATTCTTGAGGTACAAATTGACTCTGGTATTCCAATGCAGAAATGTCCGCCCATGGTAGCTGAGTGGTCAGCGCGACAGAATGTCAATCGTAATGGCCTGGGTTCGATTCACGGCTGGATAGGAGATTTTCTTTGGTCAGGGACTGGGTGTTATGTTGTCCTGATCATCATCATTTCATCCCCATCGACGCACAAGCCGCCGAAGTGGCGTCAAATCGAAATACTTACACCCAGCGAACAGTCTACCTGATGAGAGGCCTTAGTCACAAGACATTTACCTTTAATGCAGAAATAATTTAAACTTACACGCTACAACAGTGACACTGGTAGGAATTTTTTTTATAAATCTAAGCTAAAAACTAATGCGGAGATACTTTCTTTACTACTACAATTAAATTCGACAGCTCCAGTATCACAGCTTTTACAATAATTCTGATGGACTGTGCACGCTTGGAATCTAATTTCAACAGTCCACAATAGCAAAGGTTTTTAAAATAACAATTCTTATGGACTGTGAGCTCTATACACTTAAAAACTACTCTGACTTGGATGGCTAGAAGCAGATGGAAAACTTAAAAGCTATTCTATTTAAAACGCGCTCATCGTGCCTACATATATATTACATATACGTTGCGTGTCAACAAATCAATATATAATTTTTTTTCTATTTTTGGGTTTTTAAATTTTTTTTCTTTCTTTCTCACACATGGTGTGGATATGCAGTATAAACGCAAATTTTGTTCTTTTTTTCTCCAATTTATCCTTTCATTTCCACACATTCTCTCTCTATAGATATATATATACACGTGTACATAGTACACAAAACTATTTACATGACACAAACACACACAAAATTAATTAAACTATGATAAGAGGGTCATACTACTACTCTGCAGACTCTCTTTCTCTCTCTCTCTCTCTCTCTCTCTCTCTCTCTCTCTCTCCCTCACTCACTCAGAGTCCCCCACCCCTTCTCTCGCTAGAAATGAGTAGTGTGAGTACGGGCGAGTTTCAATCCCGTCATCACAAATGACCCTTTCATCGTCATGAGGCGACAGACCGATTTTAGACTGGAGCACAGTGTACACCTCGTGTCCTCTCGATCGAATACTTGGCTGCCGTACCACATGCGGTGGTTGCGGTGCAGCATCGCCAACACCACTGCACAAGCGCCACAAATAGTCTTCGATGGAGAGGGCTTTCGATGCCATGCGACACACACCCTTAGCCTGCCTCTGGGTGGCACCTTCCAGTGTGCGATACGCATACATTTTTGAGCGTAGACCTACAAACTCCACAATCGGCAATCCATTCGACTCGTCCTTCATAAGACCGATAACCTTCCTGTTCTGCGGAATAATAGCATAAGGATTATCTGCTGTGTATAAGAACGTGTTTAATTCATTACCGTTGCACCTAATTACTTCATATGGATCACAGTTCTTCACCCAATAGATGAAACCGTCTGTATCCATATAAAGTAATTTAGGATCTGCGAAATGAGTTCTAGTAAACTCACAATGAAAGCGGTATATGTGGAGTTTGGATAGGTCTAGTATGCACATCCCCACATAAATAGGTTTCGTAAACCCTACTGCAGTCTTCGCCATCTCCACAGCAACAAATTTGTTATTGAATATGGTCACCTGCTTAAAATTTGGTCTGGCAAATGCATTTTATTACGCCATAACGCCCATCCCATTCGGTTCTAACCAAAATTTCATGTCTTTCTCTCAAATTCTCCATTGTTTTACCGAAAATTGAATTATTCATTAATTTATAAAAATATTTCTCAAAGTCACACGTCGTGGAAACTCTCTGTCTTGTATTCAAATCAATACACTCTTTTCAGCCAGGGGACTGCTCGAAGGAGATAGCCCGGGTAATTCTAACCAGCTCCATACCCAAGCTGAGGCATTGCTTGAGGTTACGATAATGAATAATGTATCTCCGCCTATCCCCCAGTGTTGTCATCAGTTTTGATGTGGAGCCTCCTCACGGAACTAGTTGCTCTGGACACAATGGCAAATTGGCATGCTCATCGTGCAAACTAATAGGGTATGTGAGTTTAGCCTCTTCCACATACCCTACATCAGAATCAGCTGCCTTACTCCCATGATTTTTCCACCTAATCTCTTGCATTCGTCTTCGGGCACATATCGAAACTCACCAATCGGCAGTCATTGCGGCATGGCATGCCTGTATAAGTTATTCATGTCGAGGTACGTTATATAACTCGAATCAAGGGATGCGTTGAACCTGTCGCCCATCCGTGGGTCATTTGCCTTCGCATGCCTATGAACACATTTGCAAAGTCCCCCGTGGATCCCTCGCTCAAAGAAAAGAAGCATGTCAGCATCGGTCAATAATTCGTTGCTGCACTTCGTTTTCCTTAGAATTGCGTCCTAAGACAACCCACGTGCTGTGTAATAAAAGGCGGGATCCAGAGAATATGTGGTCATATATAGACTCCAGAATTCCTCGAAAACCTCCGCAAGTTAGCGTACGTCTGTGTTAATGTAAAGCTGTGCATACTCTCCTAAAGTGGAAATATTGAATTAATGCCAAACATTAACGGCATTCTCATACTCTGCATCTGTTATGACATCGCCTGTAAGGTTGCTGGAGGAAGCAGTTATGTCGGGTAGTCTGGTTTTGTTGAGTTTCGCCATACTGTCCACATACTCATATGGGAAAACCCCCTTCTTAGTCGTAAGTTGAAACTCTTACTCGTTGGGAAATACAGCTTGAGTGATATGCATATCGCCCGAGGTAGAGTTTCAACTAGTTTCTGGAGTGGCGCCTGTATAAAACGTAGTGTATCAAGGAAGCAGAGCGTAATGCTTGGCGTCATTCGTTTGGAGAATGAAATATACTTCTCAAGGTTCTCAGGTAGGATACTGACCTGATTTTCCTCCCAACCGAAATCAGCCAAGTGCTCAACTAGAAAGTGAGCATCATACCCACTTAAATTGTGGAAGAAAAAGGGTATGTGTCTAGGCAGCTGATACTTCAAATTGGACACGTTGTGAGCTGCGCCCGTAACATGACAGTGGTCCCTACGAGGAGTTTCCACTTTTCTGTCTAACGGCAGCCCACAAATTTGACAATCAACTGCATTATTATACAAATGTTCATTGTCCTTCGATTTGGTCATGGGAACGTTGCTGTTGTAAAGTTTATTAACCTCCCATGAAAATTTTTCGAGCTCCGTGAGCAATCAAACTGCAGGATGGCCCCAACGTAAGATTTGTAGCGGTTAAGACTGGAATCATATGACGATACAGCTTGGTACACTCCTGCATATGGTACGTGTTTTTTTGTAAACATGGTATGTGAGGCTGTAGGATCACCTTCACAGTGGGTCACAGGAGGACGGAGGCATTCAGAGTCAGCGTACACAGCAAACAGGCGTCGCTCCTGATGGTGAGCATTCTTGAACTTTATGAATTTGTTTTCCTCAGTAGGCATAACGACACGTACCGGATCCTTGGAAGAACAGTCTACCAGATGCGCCACTAATAACTTGTCTGAGGAGAAATAATTGAGGCACCTTAAGCAAATATGTTTTACACGATGATCAGATGATAGTTGGGTGGAAAAGAGTCGGGGCATGTCTTTGATAGACACATAGTGATAATTATCACCTTCAGAGAAGAGCAGCATGTTTACATGCAGCTCACACTCACTGGCAAATTTTGAGGAATGGAGGGGGCCGACGATGATATGCTTGTCTTCCTCATCTGACTTGCTTTTCTTCTCCAGGTCATAAACAAGAACCGATATGTCGGTATTCTGCACTTCAAATTTATATATGTCGTGTATCTTGATGGGGCACTAAATGCCATCAAAGTTATAACATGAAGGAATATTATCATCTACATGGCATGTAGTGGGACGCTCAGGATGATCTCTGTAAGCCAGGATTGACCATTCAAAACAAACCTGATCTTTTCTATTTTCTACATTAATGCATGCCTGCTTATTAGCTATATCTTTAGTGAGCTTGATATAGTTAGACCCTTCATTTACTGGATTGTAGGCATATGTGTGGATGTCCAGGTGTAGAATTCTGCTGAGTGCTTTAGCTGAGCCTCTCACTTCCATCTCAAAAAACCGACCCACTATAGCCCTCAAGGTGGATTTACAAAACCACTCCGTGATTGATGTGCTCCACGTTATCACACCATTTTCCCACAAAGATAATGGAGACGCGTCTCTTCAATACCAGAGTCAACTTTGGGGGGGGGGGGGGGTGCGATAATTCAATGCAAAGCACCACACTGTAATTAATAGCTGGATACTGTGGATCATTGACTACCTTGAGGAGCTCCATTTCCACAACAGGAAGGCGCAAAATGGCTCTGAGCACTATGGGACTTAACATCTACGGTCATCAGTCCCCTAGAACTACTTAAACCTAACTAACCTAAGGACATCACACAACACCCAGCCATCACGAGGCAGAGAAAATCCCCGACCCCGCCGGGAATCGAACCCGGGAACCCGGGCGTGGGAAGCTAGAACGCTACCGCACGACCACGAGCTGCGGGCCAGGAAGGCACACTCTTAGAAACCCAGCAGGGTCGCCGGACCCTCCTGACGGATTCTCGATCTTTGTGAACGAGATTCGCTCCTCAAAGGCGTCAGCTATCACTGAGTACTCTAGTTGCGGTATGGTATCACTGACCTGATGTCCTTCTCTAAAATGACGGGGGAGAGAACTGCCACTAGCCACAAGATGTTCTCTATTACAAATACTATAACTAGAACTAGTCGATGGAGTTGGCGAGGTAGACATGGATGCGTGCTGTACGTCACGTGACGGCGCTGCGAGAGCCCATAGACGCCAGAGCGATGCTGTGGCAGCAGCGGTGGCCAGGACAGGATTGGGGCCCAGGGCAGCGGCAGCAGTGGCGGTGGTACCGGGGATGCTGCGGCAGCCGCTTCCCAGTGAGAGTAGCCAGGGCTGGATGCCGATGCAGGTGGAGCATAGCAGATGACATTAGCTCTTTTCAGTGGACTTGTGCCATCGTCACTTAGCCCGCAGCCACTTGCAGAGGCACCTGCAGCTGCCTAAAACCTCTGATGAGTAGCCGACGAAAGGGTGCGAGCCGGCGAAGTGTGCCGGTGGCGACATATCGCGTGGCTGGGGGGGGGGGCTGCAAGAGCGCGTACCATGCGCTGAGAAGGTGGTTCTGTAAAGATAGGATGGAAGCAATAAGTAGTAGGATCAATATTATATGACGAATAGAACACTTGTTGATATAATAATAATGATAATAATAAACCCCGTGGAGGCCCGGGAAAAGAATAGGCCTCCGTGATGTTCTGCCAGTCGTAAAAGGCGACGAAGAGAACAAACCACTAATAGGGTTAACGCCCCTTTTAGTGTGATTAGTTGGTTCAGGACAGAACTAATGAAGCCTCAGACAAGCGCTGTCATGGTCGGGGACGACGCTTCAACCCTATGCCCGTCCACACTGGTAACGACACTGCTAGCCACATGGAAAATGATTTAAATCCAAACAGAGGTGTTTTGCAGGATATGCTTCCTGCAACCACTCTAGAAGGAAAACAAAGACAGAGGATGAGATGGTCAGATGAAGTTAACCGACACCTCATGTTCTGTTATTACCAAGCAACAAACTTAGGAACCAACACAACTGGATACAGATCACAAGTATACACAACATTTATTATCAGATACCCAGAATTAAAATTTTTAACAGAACAACGACTAGCTGATCAGATCCGTCTAATAATCAAAAATAACAGGATACCCCAGTCAGAATTAGAAAACATCAAACAACAAGTACAACAAATACTGGAACAAAGTAATGTGCAATCAGAAGAAGAAGAAAATACAGTAATGGACTCAAACATCCCAGAGCAAACAAACAAAGAACAACACGCATCAATTAAACAATCAGAGGAAAACAAAATCTTAAGACAGCCACCAGAAGAAGCACAAATAGAACACGAAGTGACACACGTTAGATATAGAAGAAAAATTTCAGCTGACACATATAGAATACAAAGACACAAATACAGACATTAGACCATTCTTGCAGAGACCATCAAATAACCCACTAGTCGAAACAACAATAACAACTATCAACACAATCATACAGAACAAAATAAATGAAAATACAACTATGGAAGAGTTACAACTACTGGTTTATATAGGAGCACTCACTACACTAAATATACACACTTGGCAGAGATCAGAACCAACCAACACACAGAAGGAACCCACAAAACCAGCATGGCAACACAAGCTACAGATCAGAATAAAAAAACTGAGAAAAGACATCGGACAGCTAACACAATTTATAGGAAATGAAATGTCAGACAATAACGAAAAAGGTTAGGTAAAATCTCACAACAAGAAGTGATAGAGCAATTAGATGAAAAGAAGCAGAAATTACAAGCATTGGCCAAACAACTTAGAACATACAAAATAAGTGAAAATAGAAGGAAACAAAACCAAACATTCATCTCAAACCAAAAGAATTTTACCAGACAATACATAACACACACGTTAAAATAGACAATCCACCAAACATAACAGACATGGAACACTTCTGGAGCAACATATGGTCAAACCTGGTACAATATAACAGGCATGCACGGTGGATACAAGCAGAAACAGACACATACTAGATGATACCACAAATGCCTGAAGTGATAATTTTGCAACATGAAGTCACCCGAGCAATTAATTCTACTGACAATTGGAAAGCCCCTGGAAAAGATAAAATAGCAAATTTCTGGCTAAAGAACTTCACCTCAACACATTCACATCTAACTAAATTATTTAACAGTTACATTGCAGACCCATACACATTCCCTGATACACTTACACATGGAATAACTTATCTGAAACCTAAAGATCAAGCAGGCACAGCAAATCGAGCTAAATATCGCCCCATAACATGCCTACCAACAATATACAAAATATTAACTTCAGTTATTACACAGAAATTAATGACACATACAACACAGAACAAAATTATAAATGAAGAACAAAAAGCCTGTTGCAAAGGAGCACGAGGATGTAAAGAGCAACTGATAATAGATGCAGAGGTGACATATCAAGCTAAAACTAAACAAAGGTCGCTACACTACGCATACATTGCTTACCAAAAAGCTTTTGATAGTGTACCCCACTCATGGTTACTACAAATATTGGAAATATACAAAGTAGATCCTAAATTGATACAGTTCCTAAACATAGTAATGAAAAATTGGAAAACCACACTTAATATCCAAACAAATTCAAATAATATCACATCACAGCCAATACAGATTAAACGAGGAATATACCAAGGAGACTCATTAAGTCCTTTCTGGTTCTGCCTTGCTCTGAACCCACTATCCAACATGTTAAATAATACAAATTATGGATACAATATTACTGGAACATACCCACACAAAATCACACATCTGCTATACATGGATGATCTAAAACTACTGGCAGCAACAAATCAACAACTCAACCAATTACTTAAGATAGCAGAAGTATTCGGCAATGATATAAATATGGCTTTTGGAACAGACAAATGTAAGAAAAAAGCATAGTCAAGGGAAAACACACTAAACAAGAAGATTACATATTGGATAACCACAGCGACTGCATAGAAGTGATGGAAAAAACAGATGCCTATAAATGTCTAGGATACAGACAAAAAATAGGAATAGATAATACAAATATTAAAGAAGAACTAAAAGAAAAATATAGACAAAGACTAACAAAAATGCTGAAAACAGAATTGGACAGCAAGAAACAAGACAAAAGCTATAAATACTTATGCTATACCAATATTGACCTACTCATTTGGAGTAGTGAAATGGAGTAACACAGACGTAGAAGCACTCAATACACTTACACGATCACAATGCCATAAATATAGAATACATCACATACATTCAGCAACAGAAAGATTCACATTAAGCAGAAAGGGAGGAGGAAGGGGATTTATCGACATAAAAAACTTACATTATTGGCAGGTAGACAATTTAAGAAAATTCTTTATAGAACGAGCAGAAACTAGCAAAATACACAAAGCAATCACTCATATAAATACATCAGCTACACCATTGCAATTTCATAACCACTTCTGCAACCCTTTAGATCACATAACATCAATAGATACGAAGAAAGTAAATTGGAAAAAGAAAACACTACATGGCAAGCACCCGTATCATCTAACACAGCCACACATCGATCAAGACACATCCAACACATGGCTAAGAAAACGCAATATATACAGTGAGCCGGAAGGATTCATGATTGCAATACAGGATCAAACAATAAACACCATATATTACAGCAAGCATATTATTAAAGATCCCAATACCACAACAGATAAATGCCGACTTTGCAAACAACAAATAGAAACAGTAGATCACATCACAATCGGATGTACAATACTAACAAATACAGAATACCCCAGAAGACATGACAATGTAGCAAAATTAATACATCAACAACTTGCCATACAACATAAACTAATAAAACAACACGCTCCCACATACAAGTATGCACCGCAAAATGTACTGGAGAATGATGAATACAAATTATACTGGAACAGAACCATTATAACAGATAAAACAACACCACATAACAAACCTGACACACTCACCAATAAAAAGAAGAAATTAACACAAGTAATCGAAATATCCATACCCAATACGACAAATATCCAGAAAAAAACAGGAGAAAAAATTGAAAAATACATCCAACTGGCTGAGGAAGTCAAGGACATGTGGCATCAGGATAAAGTTGACATTATACCAATTATACTATCAATTATAGGAGTCATACCACACAATATCCACCAGTACATCAATGCAATACAGCTACATGCAAACGTATATATACAACTACAGAAATCTGTAATTATTGACACATGTTCAATTACCCGAAAGTTCCTAAATGCAATGTAACATATACCGTACAGTTAAAAGGAAGTCACACTTGATCAAGGCCCGCATCACTTTCCATTTTTAACCAGACATAACGTCTGAGAAAGGAAAGAAATAATAATAATAATAATAATAATAATAATGTTAATTACCTAATTCACCCTGTTGCCAGGACATCTCCTCCAAAATATCTCCCAAGAGCATGTCTTGTGTACAGTTGGGTGTTGTATATTCCTGCTCCTTGGCAATTACTTCATGCACCCACTCAGGCCCTGGGGAAGATGCACGTGGATCTACAGACTCTGTAACATGAGGCGCATGAATTAAGCAAAGGAATTTCGTTCAATAAACATGCTCTAAACCATAACTGAGCAAGGTAATACTGTCTCCATCATATGTCTGTACATATACTCTAAAGTAGGATGCACGGACAGAATCATAATACCACAAGATAAAGAAATTCAGACTCATGGTTTCGAAGTGATGAAGGCTGCTGTTGCTCTCTCATCTCCCCTGCAACCTTTGGTTTTGTTTCTGTCGAAATCCCTAGCCCGAATGCTGAAACGGAAGGAGAGGATATAGTGTAGGAGAGAGAGAAATAAAATTTGAGTGAGACGAACGCGCAAGAACTCAAACAATTTTCGGTTCGAAGTGCTGAAGATTGATCACAGACAAAAAAAGATAATCATAACTTAACGCTGGGTCTTGGATAAGCGGACATGTTTGACGTTATCGGAACCGTGAGCAAGGCTTCAAGACTGTTTCCACTCCTCTTCATATTGTGGCGATAAAAGAACTAGTGAACACAGACACACACACACACGAACGAACGCTGAGACGAACTATGGACGAGTGTGAAAGACTGTTGGAGAGCGATTCCTTACATAGATATGATGATGCAGCATCATGTGATCTCAGCATGAATCAATCGGTTTTGAGCATCTTGGGGGGGGGGGGGGGGCTCACTAGCAGTCCTAGTGACTGAAAGCTGAACTAGCCAGATTCTTCCAGGACCTCGAAGAGACCTGAGTCTATGATAATTTATGGACTTACAGCGAAAGAATTCCTACTATGACTGAAGATGCTATTTGGAATACACATTGGATGATATTGTATTCAGCCTCTGCATCTGGAGTCATCATGTGTATTACGAGCTTGTCCGCAGCCCGTGGTCGTGCGGTAGCGTTCTCGCTTCCCACGCCCGGGTTCCCGGGTTCGATTCCCGGCGGGGTTAGGATTTTCTCTGCCTCGTGATGACTGGGTGTTGTGTGCTGTCCTTAGGTTAGGTAGGTTTAAGTAGTTCTAAGTTCTAGGAGACTGATGACCATAGATGTTAAGTCCCATAGTGCTCAGAACCAATTTTGTTTTTTTGTTTTTTTTTGTATTACGAGCTCATCTGCGGAGAATGCAATTAGATATATTCTTGATCAAGGAAGGGATGTTTTTTTTTATTGCACCTCGCTCAAAGTCTGCGAGCTTGGTGATTTTCGGAGGTGAATGCTGTATACAGGTAATTCTAAGTTGATGGTATTAAGACTAGTGTTTCTTAGATTTAGCTTAGCTTTGTAAACGATGACGCAATTCATTTAGAAAGTCTTGGGATGATAAAACGGGGAATTTTTTTTTAGTATTTAGGAATGATGTGCAGAGGAAAAGATGAAATTCTGAGCTATTTTGGTAAACAGCTTATGTTAGAGCATGAATTTCTATGCAGACAAGCTGAGACATCAGGAAAGTGCATGTTAAGTATTTCTGGGACACTACCCTCCGCCACGCACCGTTGGGTGGCTTGCGGAGTATAAATGTAGATGTAGATTTAATTTCAGAGAGTTCGAGTTGGTTCTTATTTTAGATAGCCATGTGACTTCAGTATAACATTGAGAACACAGTAAGATGCACTTGCAATGGTATGTAGCTACACGTAGCGATGCATCAGCCACACGTCACGCATGTCCGGTTAGAATCGCAAGCAGTCGAACAGATTTCTATGGCATGATCTGTGATGTCTGTATGCGCATCACACATGTCCCGTTAGGATTGTGAGCGGTTGAACAGATTTCTACAGCACGATCTGTGACCTCTGTATGCACGTCACATGCGCGGGCTAGACACATCACTCAAGTCCCATTAGGATCGCGAGCCGTGGAACAGATTTCTATTGCATGACCTGTGACATCAGTATGAGTGTCACAGGCACGGGCTAGACACGTCACGCATGTCTCGTAAGGATCGCGAGGGAGAGGAACAGATTTCTAGAGCACGATCTGTGATGTCAGCAAAGATAATCACACGTGCGTCCGGGCCAGAGGATGACTTGGCGCTTATTTAGATAGACGTGTGATGTCGGTATAATACTCGAAGAAGTCTAGCTTTAGAGGGGACTTTAACATGCCTTTGGCAGCGGAGCGAGGGTAAATGGCTAATGCTCCGGTGCTGGCTTGTGTCCGGCTGGGGCTGCAAAGAGCGTTGGAGCCTCTGATACATTGATGATAGTTCGAAAGCATTTTTAAGTGCAATGAATGTTTGTGGACTACATTATTTCCGGCTGTTTAAGCATAGTGAACGCGGTGGCAGGGTGTTATATACGCATTATTTCAGTGATTTACGAGTAGTTTGCAGGTCTGTATGCTGTGTACTGCATTATTTTGACAATTTACACGTTGATTTCGTGTCTGCATGTCAGTGTAATGCATTACTTAGGAGTAGTTTACATGACTGTAAACTGTGTATTGCGGTCCCAAGCAGGTCAGAGAGAGAGTTTTGCACCACTGTAATAAATATACTATCTCAAATCCGTACCTAAATAAAGTACACTCCTTCCTCTCTCCAGCAGCTTAGTGCAGGCTGAGTCATTTTTCCCGCCAATTCCTTGGAAGAGGTGGCGGTCGGATGACTTAGGTTAGTGGAAGTAGCGAAAGTGATCTATTTTCCCACCATTTTCTTAGGTTAGTAGAGGTTGAATTGTCCTGATGGAATTTGAACTTCCCTCCAGGGGGGGGGGGGGGGGGGGGGGGCGTGGCAGGGGGGATTGGCACTTTCCCGCCAAAAGCCGTCATCTTGGGTATCGGTACTCGTGTCATCAGCTGACGTCACGGCCGCCATCTTTGATTACATCATGTACTGTTGCCAAGTCTACAGGCCGCCATCTTAAATGACGTCATCGCCACCATCTTGGATGCATCTGGGAACAATGGAAAATGGAATGATACATACTCTGTTCTACTACTCAGATATGGCTCTCTGAATTCGAACAAAGAGATTGAGGTAAAGCTCTCCATAGTTGATATTTCATTTCTGTTTATGTCCAAGATGTTCATTCAGATCAATATACAAAATATCAGTAGCTGAAGTGTGAAATTGTTGGAATTGGAAAAAAGAATGCACCTATTGATATCGAGTGCCCTGCCACCCTCCCACTACACAGCTTTCAGTGACCTCAAAACACGGCCACCAAAAGAAAATACAGAAAGACTTGCACAGATATATATCGAATTGAATCCTCACACTAGCTAGTTGTTAATGCCACTTCTAAAATATTCTAAGAATCTCAGATATATAGCGCCATTTACATTTGTCTTTTCGAAAAATTACATAACACACATTATGATTTGAAATCCAGTCAGATCCTTCACAAAAATCGACCACAGACAGTAATCGCCAGAGGTTTTAAAAAACGCAGTGTAGTCAAAATACAGCCACCCAAATTATTTAATACTCAAAACACTAGCAATAGTGACGACACGATTGTCACAGATGGGCCTAGAAAAAAATCAACAATTACTATTCAATTGGCAACATCAGGTTAACATGGAACCTGACAAGTAGCAGGTAATGAATAAAAAATAAAGAACACAAACACCCTTAAACTTGTCAATAGCGAAGTTAGTTGGGCGTCCGTAAACGAGTGCCTCTGGCACTCAATAAGTTCCTAGCGGGCCAAAAATACAGTACACTTGAGCTCCATTTCATACAACCGACACCGACGCGAGGAAGTATAGCGACGGCGAATCATGTTGGTAAGTGGAAATGGCCGTCAGTTCGATGAACGTGGCGCGCTCAACACGTGGGCCGCTGCCGTGACGACAGACCACAGGCAGGTCAGGACACGTTCGGCAAGCCGCGCCGCCGAAGCGGGAGCGTCCCCTCAGCAGTTGCATCGAGCGCATAGAGTGTACTTCTCCGGCGGCGGGTGTTCAAAATAGCTCGCTAACGTGACGAAATAGAACCGCCACAGATACAGGTCAATGGAGATGAAAGTACTGTACTAGAAAAATTCCGACGGGTATACATTTTAACGTCTATGAATTGCACGTTATGCGACAGTCCACTCCAAATGCTTTCTTTCTCAGCATAGTTGATCTGGGAAGAAAGAACTTACAAAACATGCCAGCTATCTGAATAAAGAGGCTAATCATTAATCGGCCAGAGGATTAGTGCTAAGGAAAGTTTTAGGACTAAATATAAGAAACATTGTACGAAGTATTGACGGTATCCTTACCAAATATATTGTTCTACAGACGAATAAATAAATAAATCACGGTTAAAGTAATTAAAAATAAAACAAAACTACCAGCAAATAATAAGCATCTGCCCTATGACATATTCAGTTTCTCATGGCGAGGCTATCTGTTACCTACACTGGTATAATAGATTGTATTGCACTGTATTGTACAGAACTGGGGACCTAGAAACCAAGGAGACGCTTCGTCCCCGCCGTAGCCCTCAGTGGTACACAACCCCACAACAGCAGTCCAGTCACCCCATCGCCGCCCCACACCGAACCCAGGGTTATTGTGCAGTTCGGGCCCCAGTGGACCTAGTAAGTGGATTAAGGACGGAGAAGACCCACCGTGGTTTAATAACGAAATTCGGAAAATGCTGAGGAAACAAAGGCTGTTACAGTCTCGGTTCAGAAGAGGACGCGCAAATGACGACAGGGAATGATTAGTAGAGATTCGTGCGTCTGCGAAAAGACCTATGGGCGAAGTATAAAACGGCTGTCACCGTCATACCTCGGCTAAAGATCTGGCAGAGAATCCGAAAAAATTCTGGTCCTGTATAAAATCTCTAAGCCGACCTAAGGCTTCCATTCAGTCACTCGTTGACCAGTCTAGTTTGGCAATAGAAGATAGCAAAAGGAAGGCCAAAGTTAAAAATTCCACGTTTAAGAAATCGATCACGCAGGAGAATCGTACAAACGTAGCGCCCGTTGACCATCAAACAGAGTCCCATACGAATTATATAGTAATAAGCATTCCTGGCGTAGAGAAACAACTGAAAGAGTTGAAAACAAATAAGTAGCCAGGATCGGATGGAATCCCAGTTCGGTTCTTCGAAGAGTACGTCACTGGCACCTCACTTAGTTCGCATTTATTGCGAATCTCTCGACCAGCGCAAAGTGCCAAGCGACTGGAAAGAAACGCAGGTGACTCCTGAGTATAAGAAGCGTAAAAGAACAGACCCGCAAAATTACAGACCAATGTGCTGCAGAATTCTACAGCACATTCTGAGTTCTAATATAATAAATTTCCTAGAGACCGAAAAGATCATGTCCTCGAAACGCTCGTGCGAAACACATCTTGCTTTTTTCTCACATAATATACTGCGAACTACGATGAAGGACAACAGGCAAAAGCATTCGACACAGTATCCCAATGCAGGCTATTAACGAAGGTACATACATACGGAATAGGCTCCCAGATATGTGACTGGCTCGAAGACTTCTTAAGTAATAGAACCCAATATGTTGTCCTCGACCTCGAGGGTTCATCGGATCAGGAGTGCCGTAGGGAAGTGTGATAGGACTGTTGCTATTTTCTGTCTACATAAATGATCTGGCAGACAGGGTGGGCAGCAACCTGCGGTCGTTCGCTGATGATGCTGTGATGTACAGGAAAGTGTCGAGGATAAGCGACTGTCAGTTGATACGAGGTGACCTAGACAAAATTTCTAGTTCGTGTGATGAATGGCACGTGGCTATTAATGTAGAAAAAATGTAAGTTAATGCGTATGAGTAGGCAAAACAAACCCGTAATGTTTGGGTACGGCATTAGTAAAGTCTTGACTGAAACAGTCACATAAATGATCTGGCAGACAGGGTGGGCAGCAACCTGCGGTCGTTCGCTGATGATGCTGTGATGTACAGGAAAGTGTCGAGGATAAGCGACTGTCAGTTGATACGAGGTGACCTAGACAAAATTTCTAGTTCGTGTGATGAATGGCACGTGGCTATTAATGTAGAAAAAATGTAAGTTAATGCGTATGAGTAGGCAAAACAAACCCGTAATGTTTGGGTACGGCATTAGTAAAGTCTTGACTGAAACAGTCACATCGTTTAAATATCTAGGCGTAGCGTTGCGAAGCGATATGAAATGGAACGAGCATATGAGGATTGTGGTAGGGAAGGAGAATGGTTGAATTCAGTTTATTGGGAGAATGTTAGGAAACTGTAGTTCATATGTAAAGGAGACCACATACAGGACGCTAGGGCGACCTGTTCTTTAGTACTGCTCGAGTATTTGCGATCCGCATCAGGACGGATTGAAAGAAGACACCGAAACAATTCAGAGACAAATTGCTAGATTTGTTACCGGTAGGTTCGATCAGCATGCAAGTGTTACGGATATACACTCCTGGAAATGGAAAAAAGAACACATTGACACCGGTGTGTCAGACCCACCATACTTGGTCCGGACACTGCGAGAGGGCTGTACAAGCAATGATCACACGCACGGCACAGCGGACACACCAGGAACCGCGGTGTTGGCCGTCGAATGGCGCTAGCTGCGCGGCATTTGTGCACCGCCGCCGTCAGTGTCAGCCAGTTTGCCGTGGCATACGGAGCTCCATCGCAGTCTTTAACACTGGTAGCATGCCGCGACAGCGTGGACGTGAACCGTATGTGCAGTTGACGGACTTTGAGCGAGGGCGTATAGTGGGCACGCGGGAGGCCGGGTGGACGTACCGCCGAATTGCTCAACACGTGGGGCGTGAGGTCTCCACAGTACATCGATGTTTTCGCCAGTGGTCGGCGGAAGGTGCACGTGCCCGTCGACCTGGGACCGGACCGCAGCGACGCACGGATGCACGCCAAGACCGTAGGATCCTACGCAGTGCCTTAGGGGACCGCACCGCCACTTCCCAGCAAATTAGGGACACTGTTGCTCCTGGGGTATCGGCGAGGACCATTCGCAACTGTCTCCATGAAGCTGGGCTACGGTCCCGCACACCGTTAGGCCGTCTTCCGCTCACGCCCCAACATCGTGCAGCCCGCCTCCAGTGGTGTCGCGACAGGCGTGAATGGAGGGACAAATGGAGACGTGTCGTCTTCAGCGATGAGAGTCGCTTCTGCCTTGGTGCCAATGATGGTCGTATGCGTGTTTGGCACCGTGCAGGTGAGCGCCTCAATCAGGACTGCATACGACCGGGGCACACAGGGCCAACACCCGGCATCATGGTGTGGGGAGCGATCTCCTACACTGGCCGTACACCACTGGTGACCGTCGAGGGGACACTGAATAGTGCACGGTACATCCAAACCGTCATCGAACCCATCGTTCTACCATTCCTAGACCGGCAAGGGAACTTGCTGTTCCAACAGGACAATGCACGTCCGCATGTATCCCGTGCCACCCAACGTGCTCTAGAAGGTGTAAGTCAACTACCCTGGCCAGCAAGATCTCCGGATCTGTCCCCCATTGAGCATGTTTGGGACTGGATGAAGCGTCGTCTCACGCGGTCTGCACGTCCAGCACGAACGCTGGTCCAACTGAGGCGCCAGGTGGAAATGGCATGGCAAGCCGTTCCACAGGACTACATCCAGCATCTCTACGATCGTCTCCATGGGAGAATAGCAGCCTGCATTGCTGCGAAAGGTGGATATACACTGTACTAGTGCCGACATTGTGCATGCTCTGTTGCCTGTGTCTATGTGCCTGTGGTTCTGTCAGTGTGATCATGTGATGTATCTGACCCCAGGAATGTGTCAATAAAGTTTCCCCTTCCTGGGACAATGAATTCACGGTGTTCTTATTTCAATTTCCAGGAGTGTACTTCGGGAGCTCAAATGGGAATCCCTGGAGGGAAGAAGACATACATTCGGAAGAACACTTTTGGGAAAGTTTAGAGAACCGTCATTTGAAGCTGACTGCACAACGATCCTACCACTGCCAACATACATTTCGCGTAGTGACCACGAAGATAAGATATGAGAAATCTGGGCTCCTACGGAGGCATACAGCCAGTCGTTTCTCCCTCGCTCTATCTGCGAGTGGTTCAAAATGGTTCAAATGGCTCTGAGCACTATGGGACTTAACATCTATGGTCATCAGTCCCCTGGAACTTAGAACTACTTAAATCTAGCTAACCTAAGCCCGCATCTCGTGGTCGTGCGGTAGCGTTCTCGCTTCCCACGCCCGGGTTCCCGGGTTCGATTCCCGGCGGGGTCAGGGATTTTCTCTGCTTCGTGATGGCTGGGTGTTGTGTGCTGTCCTTAGGTTAGTTAGGTTTAAGTAGTTCTAAGTTCTAGGGGACTTATGACCACAGCAGTTGAGTCCCATAGTGCTCAGAGCCATTTGAACTAACCTAAGGACATCACACAACACCCAGTCATCACGAGGCAGAGAAAATCCCCGACCCCGCCGTCTGCGAGTGGAACAGGAAAAGAAACGACTAGTTGTGGTACAGCGTACCCTCCTCCAAGCGCCGTGCGGTGGCTTACGGAGTGTGTATGTAGATGTAGATCTAGTGCTCAATTTCTCAAGTATGTCTCGATTTTCTTTAATGTGGAGAATAACCTCTCTGCTGTGGCTGTACTTACAGAATGTATGACCAATATCTTGATATTTGGATACACGACTTTTTATCGCTCTGCTTCCATAGCAGATGAAGGTCTGGAATCTTCTCTCACAGATTTTCTTCGTATAAATATAATTTGTTAAGAACTTCTTCAACTCCACAGTCAGTATCTTCTGTGCAGAATTCAATTAAGGGCTTAAACCCTTCTCGTTCTTCACTATTTATGTGTATTTCACCGGCTGAAATCGGCAACAGTGAAGAAAATCCAAACAGCACTTTCTTATTCTGTAAACTTTAACTCTGTCATAAAACAACCTAAATACGGGATACAGACTGCCCCTCGGTAGTACTCTTTAGCATCTGGCGTCAAGGGTTTGGTAGGTTCCTTTGGATCTTAACCAAGATTGATACGTCCAGTTTTTGACAAATTTCAGCTGCTCTCTCAAAACAGCCCCGAAAGTTGTTGCAGCGTCAGACCTCAGAATTTCCAGTTCTTCTGTAGTGTCTTCAGCAATTTCCATTGCTTCTCTCAAACACAGTGTTGGTTGCTGAAGTCACATTTCCACTGTTCAAGCGTTTTTTTTTCAATGGGTCTGTCTTCTGGAGCATTATCCTCATTTTTCATGCATTTGATATAAATAAAATATTTAAAAATAAATAATATAATATAAATAAAATATTTATGGTTTATTTAATGATGACCTCCTAATCATAATATTGAATGTGTGATACAGTAGTTACATTTATTGTCATGTAAGATAAGCATGATAACATTAAATCGATTATTTAATAATACTTCACTCTTGCCGGCCGAGGTGGCCGAGCGGTTCTAGGCGCTACAGCCTGGAACCGCGCGACCGCTACGGTCGCAGGTTCGAACCCTGCCTCGGGCATGGATGTGTGTGATGTCCTTAGGTTAGTTATGTTTAAGTAGTTCTAAGTTCTAGGGGACTGATGACCTTAGAAGTTAAGTCCCATGGTGCTCAGAGCCATATGAACCGTTTGAACTTCACTCTTCCGAAGTATTAATAAAAAGATCGACCGTGAAATATCACTTCAGGTGAAGTGGACAAACAACTCAATCTCAGTCACGCTAAGTGCTGCAACTCTCCTCAGCGTGACGAGACGTTTTAAAACTTCCACTGACAGTTCGTCATTTAATTCACGTGTTTACAAACACGCCCACAGCGCACTGTAGATCTCGACAGAAGTCAACAAATTTGTTTGTACTGTTAAGCTTCGACTTCAGTGGAGTATGAGGTGTGGAGAATGCAGGAAGGAACACTTCGTCACCACGTTGAGGAGGGACGTAAGAGAGGCAATTTTTTTTGTCTGTTATAACATGATGTAACTTTAGGCATGTGTGCGCGCCGATAATTAGGAGCTGTGGTGGAAATAACACACGCAAGTAACAAGGTTACGTGAAAACAAACCATAGAATTGTTCACGTTCAAACGCTCTCGTTACGCTATTTATTTTTCAGTTGACCCAAAACACGAGTTCGTCGCCCTGCTACATTACTACTGCTGTTAGGTCATTGAAGATGGCAGACAGGTGACACGAAATACATCGACATGTACTGATAGCAAATGTGGAGCCAAAGCTAAACTTACAAGGGGACAGTACGTAATTCCCCTCGCCGGTTTGTTTCGTATTGACAGGGTGTGTAGGGCAACATTAGGATTTCATCATATTAAGCAGGAAGACGCAACTCTCAACCGTTTTCGAGGAAATCGAGTTTGGAAATTATAAGCCTGCATATATACTTTGTACGGTCGCTACCATTGAAGCAGTCCGCAGCTGCGCGAGTAAGCGGTTAAATTAACAAACTCGAGGTCTCTGGATCGAATCTGGCTACCGGTGCTTTTTTTATCCCCACGTACTTCTGCCAACATGCAGTATAAAAACTGTCTCTTCCAAATGTACTCACCTGGTACAGCCTTATTTATACATGCAAGCGAGGAACTTTATAAAACAACTACGAAACTGCGCGTACCCCATCGAACAAAATAGAGAGATAGCTTCTAGAGAAGAGTGCATAAAAATTCTATCAGTCGTACACAATCAGTCGTCTGTACCAATATTCGTCGATATGCGAAGTACACCGCTGAAGTGTGTCATGACCGAGAAACATTTATGAACGTAAGTAAACCAAGAGTGTTTTGCGACAGACACATTGAACAACCACGCACATGCAAAAATTCGTCGCTCATCACATGTTCCGTATGTCGTAATAATTATTGTTTTCTACGTTTCTAAGATCAGTAACATCCTGATTCGTACACAGACATCATGCCACTACTGGCTGCTGGCAAAATACAATCTGACAGTCACTGCAAGTGTTCAACAGGCAAGATTTAACATCACAAACATAACAACTTCCGGTCACGAAATCTGACAACGGCCGGGAGAGTGGTGTGCTGACCACATGCCCCTCCATATCCGCGTGCAGCGACACCTGCCGTCTGAGGATGACACGGCAGTCGGTCGGTTCCGATGGACCTTCCGAGGCCTCTTCTGACAGAGCTTTTAGACTACTTTATTCATAACAACTAATACACTGAAGCGCCAAAGACACAGGTATAGTAACGCGTATTCAAACACAGAGATTTGTAAACAGGCAGAATGCAGCCCTGCGGTAGGCGACGCCTATAAAAGACAACAAATGTCTGGCGCAATTGTCGGTTACTGCTGCTACAATGGCAGGTTATCAAGATTTAAGTGAGTTTGAACGTGGTCTTGTAGTAGGCGCACGAGCGATTGGACACAGCACCTCCGAGGTAGCGATGAAGTGGGAATTTTCCCGTACGACCATATCACGAGTGTACCGTGAATATCAGGAATTTGATAAAACATCATATCTCCGACATAACTGCGGCCGGAAAAAGATCCAGCAAGAACGGGACCAACGACGACTGAAGAGAAACGTTCGATGTGACAGAAGTGCAACCCTTCCGCAAATTGCTACAGATTTCAATGCTGGGCCATCAGTGTCAGCCTGCGAAACATTCAACGAAACATCATCGATATGGGTTTTGGGAGACGAAGGCCCACTTGTGTACCCTTGATGACTGCACGACACAAAGCTGTACGCCTGGCCTGGGCCCGTCAACACCGACAATGGATTTCAAATTGTATCGAGCGGATGAACGTGTACAGGTATGGAAGCAAGCTCATGAATCCATGGACCCTGCATGTCAGCAGGGAACTGTTCAAGCTGGTGAGGATCCGTAATGGTTGGAGTGATATGGGACTCTGACAGGTGACACGTACGTAAGCATCCTGTCTGATCACCTGCATCCATTCATGTCCATCGTGCATTCAGACGGATTTGGGCAATTCCAGCAGGACAATGCGACACACCACACGTCCAAAATTGCTACAGAGTGGCTCCAGGAACACTCTTCTGAGTTGAAACACTTCCTTTGGCCACCAAACTCCCTGTACATGAACATTATTGAGCATACTAACATTATTGAGCTGACAACATGAGTAATATACTAGAAGTAGGTATCCTCGGAGACGTCAAGCAACTTAAATCACTTAATAAAAGCAAATTTTCTGATCCAGACTGCGTACCAATTAGGTTCCTTTCAGCGTATGCTGATGCAATAGCTCCATACTTAACAATCATATACAACCGTTTGCTCGACGAGAGATCCGTACCCAATGACTGGAGAGTTGCACAGGTCACATCAATATTCAAGAAATGTAGTAGGAGTAATCCACTAAATTAGATTCCCATATCATTAACGCTGATATGCAGCAGGATTTGGAACATATATTGTATTCTAACATTATGAATTACCTCGAAGAAAACGCTCTATTGACTCACAGTCAACACGGATTTAGAAAACATCATTCGTGTGAAACACAACTAACTTTACTCGCACGAAGTGTTGAGGATTTCAAATTGATTCCGCATTTCTGTACCACACAAGTGGCTGGTAGTGAAATTGCGTGCCTATGGAATATCGTCTCAGTTATGTGACTGGATCCGTGATTTCCTGTCGGAAAGGTCACAGTTCGTGGTAATTGAGGGTAAGTCTTAAGGCCCTTTGCTCTTCCTTATATATATAAACGATTTAGGAGACAATCTGAGCAGCCGTCTTAGGTTGTTTGAAGATGACGCTGTCGTTTATCGACAATAGAAGAGCAAAACAAACTGCAAAACGATTTAGAAAAGGTATATGTATGGTGCGAAAATTGGCAGTTGTCCCTAAATAATGAAAAGTGTGAGGTCATCCACATGAGAGCTAAAAGGAAACCGTTAAACTTCGGTTACACGATAAATCAGAGAAATCTAAATTCAACCTAATACCTAGGAATTACAATTACGTACAACTTAAATTGGAAGGAACACATGGAAAATATTGTGGGAAAGGCTAACCTAGGATAGCGTTTTATTGGTAGGACATTTAGGAAATGTAACAAATTTACTAAGGAGACTGCCTACACTACGCTTGTCCGTCCTCTTTTAGAATACAGCTTCGCAGTGTGGTATCCTTACCAAATAATACTGACGGAGTATATCGAAAAAGTTCAAAGAAGGGCAGTACGTTTTGTGTTATCGCGAAATAGGGGAGAGAGTGTCACTATAATGATACAGGGTTTGGGATGGACATAATTAAAACAAAGGTGTTTTTCGTTGAGGAGGAATCTTCTCACGAAGTTACAATCACCAACTTTCTCCTCCGAATGTGAACATATTTTGTTGACGCCGATCGACATAGTTAGAAACGATCACCACGATAATGTAAGGGAAATCAGAGCTCGTACGGAAAGATATAGGTCTTCGTTCTTTCCGTGCGCTATACGACATTGTGATAGTACAGAATTGTGAAGGTGGTACACATTGCCAGGCACTTAAAAGTGATTTTCAGAGTATCCCAGTAGATGTAAATGTATCTGGGATGCCTTGCAACGTGCTGTTCAGAAGAGATCTCCATACCCTCGTACCCATACGGATTTATGGGCAGCCCTGCAGCTCCCTCCAGCCCTACTTTAGACATTAGTCGAGTCCATGCCACGTCGTCTTGCGGCACATCTGCGTGCTCGCTGGGGCCAACACGATATATTATGCAATTGTACCAATTTCTTTGGCCCTTCAGTGTAATTGCAATATTTCATATTTCAAAGTGAACCATCTAAAAGCCAGCATAAATAAAAAGAAAAAAAGAGGAAAAACGTCTTAGCTGGGGGGGGGGGGGGGGGGGGGGGAGAATCAAAGAGAGAGCAAGCGCATTTTGTTAGTGTGGGTTACCTACATCAGGCACGGGTATTAACTCAGGTGCAAAACTATTGTTCTCCTTTCAAATGGTTCAAATGGCTCTGAGCACTATGGGATTTAACATCTGAGGTCATTAGTCCCCTAGAACTTAAACGTAACTAACCTAAGGACATCACACACATCCATGCCGGAGGCAGAATTCGAACCTGCGACCGTAGCAGTCGCACGGTTCTGGACTGAAGCGCCTAGAACCGCTCGGCCACCGCGGCCGACTTGTTCTCCTATGATTGACAGGTCGTTAACCTATTGTCCTCCTTTGATTCACAGTGTTGAGTGGTACTTAAGTAAATAAATTAGTGAAATCAAAGTGAAGTAGAAATTAGAATATAAATGAAAAACTTAGTTTAGTTTAGAAGAATTACACACTGGCAAACAGCGGGCAGAACAGTAGAGCAGAAGAAACAATGACCATGAAGTCGGCAAGTTCCACATAAGCGGACGCTGTCGATTCAGCCGTCAGGGCATCGCCCGACCGGCTCACGTGTTTCTCAGTTGTCACATGTGAGCAAAGGCCCTCGCCTACATTCCAAGAGCCAATGACCGACGTTAAGAAGACTCTTTGAGAAGCTTTTCAGTGTGACAGCAGAGGCAATGACTGGCTCACGTGTTTCTCAGTTGTCACATGTGATCAAAGGCCCTCGCCTACATTCCAAGAGCCAATGACTGACGTTAAGAAGATTCTTCGAGAAGCTTTTCAACGTGACAGACGAGGCAATGACCGTGAAGACGTTCACCTCCAGCAAACTGAAGTGAATAAATACGCGAGACGCAGTGGGCCCGACAGACGAAGCAAGAAGAGAAGAGTAGCAGTAGCTTTCAGTCACTTTCGGTGCTGAAGACCATCATGCAAGAAGAGACTACATCATCCACAGACGCACCTAGTCCGCCGCTGTAATGGAATAGCAAGCAGCAGCCTCGGCGCCAGAAGACAGAAGTTAAAAGTTATTTGAAGTCTGATTTTTACGTACCCGGGTGACTCGTGAGGACGGGAAGGAGACGGCCTCACATCAGCAGTCACCTGTGAGCTGGGATGAAGACCTGACAGCCGAAGACTGGCAAGCGGGAGTCCGTTGTTCGAGTCCGGGACACTGGCATTTCCCCACCGCGCCGCTCCGATGGCCGACGCACAACACACGCGGCCGCTTGAGAAGAGAAACACTGGGACGCCACATCCAAGGTATCACCATCCGATGCACGACTTCGCTCGCAATAATTAAACAGGCCACCTCGCGCTGAGCGTCTCCAGTCAGCTGGGCGAGACAGCGACAAGAGATACACACTGCCACGCGTAATCAGACGCCGCCGCTGCCGCAGCAGAAGGCTTCGCAAATGACACAGCTGCCGTTCTCCGAGCCAGAACATCGCGTAAGGAAACAGTTGTACGAAACTTGCAATAAAAGTTATCTTATGTAAAAATGCTGTTTCATTCTACCTCATACCCAAGCCAAGGAAGAACCCACCCTGCCCACATGTTGTTAAGAGAGAAAAATTAATTTATTTAGGATTTTCACCCTGACATAATGCTTTAGAATTAAATGCCCATTGCAGTAATGCTCATCCGGACAATTGACTAGCATCAAAAGAGAAAACACAGTTACATTTAGTATCACAAGTGTTACATTTGGTGTCAGAGAAAAAACCCTTGGCTCAATATGAGGTGTGAATGACAGTCACTAAAGGTCCACAGTTAGTATTGTTTAATGTGTGAAAGGATAGAGGTTTGCATATCAGTCGTAATATTTTCTTTATTTAGAAGTGTATTTTTAGAGTTTGTCGAAAATATTTAAACATCTTTTTAATTCAGTGTAGTAAGATTCTTTAACTAATAGTTTGTAAAATGATGACACGAAATCGTACAAAGTCAGAGTCAGCACCACAAGCGGTTTCTACTGAGGAAGCTATTCAGAGGTTTCCTGAGGGTTGGGGGCAGTGGGAGGGGGTGGGGGAACAATAATTTAAGGACCTGTGATTCAAAAGGAAGGACCCTTGTAGCAGAACAATAGTTTAAGGACCTCTCTATCAAAGGAGAACAATAGGTTAACAACCTGTCAATCAAAGAAGAACAATAGGTTTGCCCCTCAGTGCATACCTGCCCCTGATGTAGGCGACCCACACTAACAAAATGCGCCTACTCTCTCTTTTCTCCACTACTACCATGGTGCCAGTTCCCTCCTGCACTACTTCAGACATTAGTCAAGTCCATGCCATGTCATGTTGTGGCACTTATGTGTGCTTGTGGGTGCCCTACACGATATTAAGCAGGTGTGCCAGTTTCTTTGGCTCTTCAGTGTAATTTCCATATTTCATATTTCAAAGTGAACCACCTAAAAGCCAGATTAAAGAAAAAGAAGAAAAGAGAAAAAACGTCTTAGCTCTGGGCGGGGGGGGGGGGGGGGGGGAGGGGGTAGGGAGGTTTGGACACCCCCCCGCCCCCGGTATCTATGCCACTGGTTTGACTACCATGTCCACTGAACAGGTTCCACTATAACATTACAATCGGCGTTGAGTAGACCAATGTTTGTGTTGTGTACCCCTCAAATCAGTATGACGGAGCAACACTTCCTGAAGTAAACTATCATGAACTTCCGGCAGGAGACTTAGCTCTCAGACATTGATATAATCCAGCATTGCCTTAGTAAGGAGCACCATATTTATGGAATTATGGAACCATTGTGATGCTTAAAGGGAAATTGAGACTCATGATGCAAAATCAACCTATTTACTTATACTGGATCCAGAAACTTTACTGAAAAGACATACCTATCACAATCAAAATAGGAAGTATGAACCTGATCAAATGTTAATATGAATTGTAGCAATGAGGCAGTCATGAATCTCCAAAGGTCCAAGCTACACAAAACGCGTCGATTTGTCGAATTTACAGTTGACTGTACCTTCTCTTAGCCCACACGTGCTGTTCAGAAGAGATCTCCACCTCCTCGTACTCTTACGGATTTATGGACAGCCCTGCAGGATTCATGGTGTCAGTTCCCTCCAGCACTACTTCAGACATTAGTGTGATGCACTTTGAAATATGAAATATGGCAATGACACTGAAGAGCCAAAGAAACTCGTATACCTGCCTAATACCATGTAGGGCCCCCGCGAGCACGCAAAAGTGCCACAACACGACGTGGTCCACCCATGGTGGACATTACAAGAAGAATATGCCGCTATCAACAGACACACACAAGAACTAAGGCTACAGATCAAACGGCGATATGACACAAAGGAAGACAGGAAGTGCTGTCCAGGCGCTCATGTCGCTGCAGTAAACTAACAATCTTCCTGCTCAGCGCTCACAACCATACCTTACCACTACCACTAGATTGCCAGGAGCGACTTGTGTATTGATGTTTCATCTACAGGTTTTGATGAGTATCAAAATATGCGATATACTGCCGCATCTTTTGACTACATTGACTTAGAAGCTCAAATTTTTTACGTGGCCAAGGGATCACAGACCTTAGCAGCTGACGTAATTTCAGCTTGACAGATATATCTATACCTAAAAGAAAGAGGGGTCTTAACAGACGAATAGACAGAAACACAATCAACAAATGGCAAAGAATATTTTTAATATGATATAATTACAAATTAACAGTTTTCGGGTTTTTCCTTTTTTTGTACCATGAAACCTTGCTTCTTGTCAAATTTCATTATTGAAGGCCCACGGGAAGTACCCTATACGTTTTGATGAGTGAGTTTGCGAATACCGCAATATGTGACATAAATGGCCGTATCTTTGACTGCATTGACTTAGAACCTTAAATTTTTTGCCCTGTCAAGGGACTGTAGATCTTAGTATGTGACATAAATTTGAACTTGATACCTTTACCCGTTCCTGATAAATAGTTGTCTTAACAGTCGGACTAACAAACAGACACTTGACTGGTCCTGTAAGGCCTTTGTTTTTACTCTAAATATCAAATCAAGCTAGAATGCATCCCGGAACAAGATGCACGCAGAGAAGAAGTTGCGACGATACCAGTGGATTACTGCTACTGAGTTGCTCTTACTAACAGCATCCCATACGAGCAAACCAGTTCGTCTTTACCCGCAGTTACTCGTAATTTAGGTACTATGGCTATACACGACACCGTTTAAAAAGAATAGCTCGATGTAGTCATTGAATCGAGTCGCACAAGTCTGCTTTCATGCCTCGCAGCTAATTCACTGCAAATAATAACCTGTGGCTGTCATCCTGCATGCATTGGCTAGAACTGCGTGTCAATAAAGTACACAGAAATATAAAATAAAATATCAAAGAATAATTTAATAAAAAGAGTTCTAGTCTAATGTCAAATAAAAGAAATGTTATAAACATTTCGTTACATTCAGATCATTTACAGTAGGTATAAGTAATAGTTGGTTCATAAATAAATAAGTCATTATTTTTAAGCAAATGCACTTACGTTAAATTACAACAGATTGTCGCTAGAATTGCTTAAACAATTATTTATGCCGCTTAGCAGAAGCATCTTCTTGTTCTCTTTTCAGTTGCGGTGGCCACTAACGCATGCTATTGATCACATTTAAATTAGCACAGTTTTTTAAATAGTACTTGCAATCAACATTTAAATGAAGTTACTGGCAAAAGGGTAAACTGTTCGCTAAATAAAACCACAAGTATAGCAATATGTGAGCTACTGATGCTGTGTTCATTTACTATGTAACTGTCGCCAATGCGATGTTCTGACAAACATTTTCAGAATGAAACAGATATAAAAGACGTTGTAAACCAACAAATAAAATAGATACAGATATGGAGCTTTTAGGGATGCTAGTTATAGTGCAATGGTATCATCTGATATAGTAGAAGGACAAAGATAGTATCACCCCACTCTGAATTGTTGCCAAATTTATTCAGGATGGCGGAACCGAGATGGTGGCTATAGATGTGGCGATGTAGCAGTGACTTTGTGGCGGGAAGTTCTAATTTTGGTGGGAAAATAGGTCAATTGGGCTACCTCCACAAACCTAACCCACCCCCTCCCTTCCCTTCTTCCTCCTCCCCTCGCCATCTGGAAATTGGCAGGAAAAGGACTCAGTCTGTGCTGGGCTACTGGATAGGACAGATGTAAGTCTTTACTTTAAATGCATTATTTATTTAAACAATTTGAGTTGTCATAGACAGTAGCTCCAGCTAGTGTGTTCACCATGAGGTCCAGAGTCCAACCGCCACCAGATGGCGCTGTCGGTCCTTCCCCTCTCCCCTCTTGTGACGTAATGCTAGATGACAGTCTGGGGAAAATGACTCAGTCTACGTTTAGCTGCTGGACTGGGAGGATGGATGTAGTTGCTTACTGTGTGTACTATACGTTCAATGGATGAGACACTTTACTCTTGCTGATAAATGTGTGTGCTGTAACTGTAGATCAATCGATAAAAGACCAGTCAGTCTTCTGAAGCGCAAGAGCCATGATCTTCACCCACTCCAGTCTAAGCATACATGTATAAATTTAAGGAACTGCTGTGATGAGCAGGGATGAAATTAGTAAGTGTACTACATGCAAGCACACAGCTGAGGACTGCATCGATAACCTCCTACACAATGAGTGAAAAAAAAGACAATGGATGAGCATGTAGTGAATTCGTGGTGAATACTTTTCGACAAATAATGGCAGTGCAGCAGGACGGCGTGAACATGCATTTCGTACTCACACAGATAGAACTGCCAATCTTTTTTAAAATTGCCTAACAACCTACATCAACTTGGCCCTATCCCACAATGAACCAAAGGTGTTCATCTTGAGGTTTGGAGGCCAACTGGACTAGTTTACAACACTACCACCAGAGTGAGCTGATGGCCCTCCCCAACTCCTCTCTCATAACGTGATCCAACAAGGTAGTTCAGAAAAAAGGGCAGGTAACAATAGGAACCCTGAATATGGTCATGTGATAGACTTCAGCCAGTAGGCTGGCAGTATCTGATGATGTCATCAGAGGGGATATAGGGCAGGCTCAGCAGCTCCATGGCCCCAGTCTCACACAATCAGCCAGCAGCAGCAGCAGAAGCAGAAGACGAACCATGAAGCATTAGCAGCAGCAATCAAGATCCAGCACAACCCTGCAGAAGATGAAGAAACGGAAAAGTAAGTATCCCATATCATATCTTTGTCTGTAGTTAGCATTATTATTATTAATGGTTGTTTTCATGTCTTGATCTGTATGTAACACTTCCTCCTCCTCTTCATTGAGCAGTAGCGTTCGACATGTCGAGGCCTGCAGGGGCGAACACTAACATGTCGACATCTGCTGCATCCAGACATGCAGCAACCTCAGCCACCATCTTGTCAAAACCTTCACTCATCTCTGGACCTGTGGCAGCAACAGCCTCCGGCATGTCCGAAACTGGAGCGACCACATGGAGTCCTGTAGCACACATAGTCCACTTGCTGGAACAAGACAAGGAGCTGTTATTGTCTATCCCAGCCATCGATTTGCGCGATAAGGATGCCCAGTCTGTTGCTGACATTTCAAATGCTGCTGGTGGTCCTAAACAACAGCAAGCTGGAGGTCAGTACTGGGGGATAGGAAGGTTCCACACACAGCCCACTTGCTGGAGCAGGACAGAGACCTGTTGTCTGTCCCACTCATTGATTTGTGTGACAAGAAGTGCAATCTATTCCCAAAGTCTTAAATGCTGCTGGCTATCCAAACAACGGCAACATGGAGGACAGTACTGGTCACCAACATACAACCCATACCAGCAGAACATCCCTGTGCTAGTGCAGAGACAGAATGCAGATGCTGTGGATAAGAAGGTATCAAGTGTGCCCACGATTTTCAATTCTACATACAATTTAACTCCTAGTGGAATGAAACGTGTAAATGTGGGTATAGAAGCACATCATGTTCAAAACTGTTCAAATGTGTGTGAATTCCCAAGGGACCAAACGGCTGAGGTCATCGGTCCCTAGATTTACACACTACTTAAACTAACTTATGCTACGAACAACACACGCGCCTATGGCCAAGGGAGGATTCGAACTTCCAATGAGAGGGGCTACGCAATCCGTGACATGGCGCCTCAAACAGTGTGGCCACTCCATGCAGCAGCACATTATGCCTGGGGGCTTGCATGTGAGCATGGAAATTGAAAATGCATCGAAGTGCGTTAAAGTGCCTTTTTCTGAGTTCGACTGGGACAAAATATGTTGTCCAGAGCGCTACATCAATTAGCATATGACTAAACTATTGTCCAACTCGTACCCACCTGGACATACACCTCACTGGGGTGACACTGTCTATTACAACAGCGTATGATAACTCTGCACTATGTGTGGAATTGGCTGAGAAGTGTGTTTAGCTACAGTAAGCCTCAGTTATGAACTTATATGATGTGGATACTGCGCTATGCCTTCCATTGGACAGACTGAGTCGTTGGTTACCGAGCATAGACTTGGCATACAACGATGTTGTACACTTTCCACATGTGCATAATGCGCATGTTGATGATTGGTAGCAGTACCTTTGCTTGCATATGAACACAGAGCCAAAAGAGAAACAGGTTAAATGTGCATGTGAAAAACCAGAGTATCGTAAGGTATCTATCGGTTTGAGGGAGATACGTGCAGAATTTATTGCATATCAAAAAACTTTATTTGGGAAATACTGTACAGGTGCGAGGAAGAAGATAAAGAAAGAGCCTGATGATTTTTTTTAAATACTGCATCTGATGAATGATAGTTAAATAATATATATTCTCAAACTGTTTTGTGTTTTATTTCATACCTCTATCATTATTGTCCAAGTATTACACTTATTAATATCATTATTTTCAATGCTGCACTTATAATCATGCAGCTCTCTCTCTCTCTCTCTCTCTCTCTCTCTCTCTGTGTGTGTGTGTGTGTGTGTGTGTGTGTGTGTGTGTGTGTGTATGAGTGTTGGAACTTTAATAGTGGCAACTGTTTATTTACAGCTCGTACAAAATAGATATGTGTTTCAAAGTTTTACTGACTTTCAAAGTAGTCACCAACATTGTGTATAACCCATTGCCAGTGATGTGGAAGTCATAGGATACTTTAGCAGTGCAGGTTGTGTTGACAGTTCGAGCGGTGCGACTATTGCCCGATGTATTTGTAGCAGTTCTGAAGCGAATGCCTTGAAGTGTTTCCTTAAGGTTAGAAATCGAATTGAACTCACGAGGGCTTAAGTCAGGAGAGTACAGTAGATGGTATAGCACTTATCAAAATGGTTCAAATGGCTCTGAGCACTATGGGACTTAACATCTATGGTCATCAGTCCCCTAGAACTTAGAACTACTTAAACCTAACTAACCTAAGGACATCACACACATCCATGCCCGAGGTAGGATTCGAACCTGCGACCGTACTGGTCACGCGGTTCCAGACTGAAGCGCCTAGAATCGCACGGTCACACTGGCTGGCAGCACTTAGCAGCCCCATCATTCAAACAAATCAGGAACACCTTGCCCTGTATGTGCTTGAGCATTGTCCTGCAAAATGATGGTCAGGTCCTGCAGAAAGTGTCATCACTTCTGTGTCTATGCTGTTCATTTTTGGAACACAACCTACGACCAGTTTAGAGACAGAAGTGATGAGACTTTCTGCAGGATCTGACCATCGTTTTGCACGACAATGCTCAAGCATGTACAGTGCAAGCTGTTACTGATTTGTTTGACTGATGGGGCTGCTAAGTGCTATACCAGCTACTGCACTCTCCTGACTTAAGCCCTCGTGAGTTCAACTCGAATTCTAAACTGAAGGAAACACTTCACGACATTCGCTTCAGAACTGCTACAAATTCGTCGGGCAATAGACCGCGCCGCTCGAACTGTCAACACAACTAGCACCGCTAAGAGTATCTTACGACTTCCACATCGCTGGCAATGGGTTATGCACAATGTTGGTGACTACTTTGAAGGTCAGTAAAACTTTGAAACACGTATCTATTTTGTACGAGCTGTAAATAAATAGTTGCCACTATTAAAGTTCCAACCCCCGTATATAGCTAAATCGTCATTGTAGCCAATATAGCTCAGTTGGTTAGGAGGTGGAGCTACAGTGGGTACACATACTATCACCATCCCTAGAAGTGTTGTCTTTCTACATATGCCCACTACTTGTCAGCACTTGACGTAGTCAGTATCATGGCAGGGTGGGTGAACCACCCTCTTCACAAGGGCTTCATTGTTGGTGACTGGTCCTGTAAAGACGCAAAAGAAGACCTGAAGAAGAAGAAGAAGACGAAGAAGAATGGAATACTCCTTCCTGATAATATACGAGCAATTATTGTAGGTCCATCCAACTGTGGCAAGACTAATGTCCTCATGACCCTGCTGACACACATAGATGTAGTTCGATTTGATCATGTTTGTGTCCTTTCAAAAACACTGTTCCAGCCCAAGTATCAGCTATTACAGGAGATATTGCGCAATGTAAAAGGCGTTACATACACGACATTCAGTGAAAGCGTGTGCTGTGACAAAAGCACGGATTTCGTTCGCCATTACAACTGCTGAGCATCCGATCCGGTAAATGGCCAATAATACCTGGTGAATACAATAATCATATGTGTACGATGTATTAAAAGGCGATAAAATATGTTCTAGATGACTCGAGCGCGCCGCAGAGAAAACAGGTGGTGAATGCGCGCGACTTCAGCAATGTAACAACTCGCCATCACTGATTCCAGAGATGCTGCGTCAGCGATGCGACGCAGCCGCCCGCTGCCGACGTTAGCCGACGGCGAAAAGGAATAATAATTTAACTGTCAAAATTTGGCGTGGCGTTGTGTGTTTGTTCATGGAACTGGTTCCCATTGTATGACATCAGAAAATAGGTAGTTCCCCACTAGATCTCTTACCGATAAAGTTAATCTCAGGGTAGGGCTAGGTCGGACATAGTACCGACCCAATGCGTGTTGTATAGAGGTACCGCAATTGGTGTTTAAGGCTTGGGAGAGGTGAAGGAGTTTGGCTGGTGAAGCCAGTGTAGTATTTTGTGCTGTTTACGGAGATAGTGCGGCAACTTTGCCATTTAGACCCCTGTTAATAGACGTAGCTGCGATTGTAGTTTTCCTCCCAAGGCCGAGCTACAGAATATATGTAGGTTCCGAGATATTGAAGTAGTGGCGGATTAGACACTGGTTTGGCTACAGTGTGTTTTTGGGCGGTCGATTGGTTGTCGTCCTGTGGACAGTTCGGGAAGAAGGTGGTTATTTTGCTGTGGTAGATACAGCGTGAGCTGTGTTAGAGAGAGAGATTTGCATTTGATGATTTTTAGGGAATCGGTAGAGCCCGATATCCTGTCCGTGTTTTTGATTAGTGGTTGCGGCTCGCGCAGAGGTAATTGGGTTGCTAGCTGTTTTTGGGAGTGGTTTGGAAGTGACTGGTGTCTATCGAGAAAGGGGAAGCCTCGAACACATTTTTGATTGTTGTTTGGATGCCACGATCATACAACGGATCTAAATGGTTCAAATGGCTCTGAGCACTATGGGACTTAACAGCTATGGTCATCAGTCCCCTAGAACTTAGAACTACTTAAACCTAACTAACCTAAGGGCATCACACAACACCCAGTCATCACGAGGCAGAGAAAATCCCTCACCCCGCCGGGAATCGAACCCGGGAACCCGGGCGCGGGAAGCTAGAACGCTACCGCACGACCACGAGCTGCGGACAACGGATCTAGAATTGGCTCGTGTATATTCTAACTGTTTCACCTTGATATGAGAGATGACACCAGTAGGTTAAGTTGGTAAGAGACGGAAACAGAAAGGAACCATTTACAAGAAACACGTAACTAAACAAAAAATTTGGTTAGTAGAAGTGACGAGTGGCACGATCTAATTTAGGGAACTTCAGCGGGTCGCGTTGTGCTAACGCCTGAAGAGGCTTAGTTTTGTTTGAATTGTTAATTAAGATTAAGGCAAAAGATGCGGTGGGGCCTAGGGTTTTTGTTTATTTTTTTTGTTTGTTCTTGAATTTCCGTGTCTGTGGGGAGTGTGTAGTCTTAGCTGGCACTCGATCACTTACGAGATTGGAACTTGTATTGAAAAACCTAGCCCAAATAAATACAAGTTTTCTTGGGTCAAAAGAAACCTTCTCGTGTGGTTACTTAGTAGCTGTTGCGTGTAATTAATTGTGTTGTAACTGCAAGTTTAAGTGTCACCCTAAAAGTGATGTTTTTGAAGGATATTTAATTTCAAAGTGCAAGGGAAACTTATTTTAGTTGAAACTGAGTGATGAATAATCTCTGAAAACAGTATTAGGCCTATTACGTAAAGGTGAATCAACAGAAACTCTTACAAAAAGATTTAAGTTTCAGATATATTACTAGCTTATGGCTTAACATAATCTCGAGTTGGTATTAGTAAGTTTTGGTTTCAGTGCAAATCACTTAATTGCATTGGTACACGCAAACTACACAAGAGTCCGATACTAATAAAAGTTAACAAGATTACATTTACGTAACAAAAGTTCTACGTGAGTGAAAATCAGAACTGAAGTTATTTGAAGTTGTTACGAAAAGTCAGCGATCATACTCACAAAAGTGTAGTGGTTAATCTGTGGAATACATTACGTATCTTTATTTACGTAGCAACGTTTTTCTGACAGCAAGAAAGAGTAGTGACCCAGAAACTATCAAAAATTATAAAAACTACTGTGTTATATTAAGAAAAGTTATTAAAAAATCCAGGAGTATGTGTATCATGTCTGAAATCAGCAACTCTGATAATAAAATTAAAACCATTTGGAATATTATTAAAAGAGAAACAGGTCAACCAAGAGCAGAGGAAGACAGTATTACCATCAAATTGAATGAAAACTTTACGAACAAAAAGTCAGAAGTTGAAAATACTTTTAATAATCATTTTCTAAATGTTGTGGATATAGTAGGATCCAGGTATTCATTAGAAGATGCTAGGCTGTTAATGGAAGAGGCCATACCTATGCAATTTGATACAATTGAAATCTCACCCACTTCTCCCTCTGAAATTAGGAAAATAATAAACTTGCTTAAAAGCAAAAACTCACACGGAATTGATGGCATTTCCAGCAAAATATTAAAAGCTTGTTCTCAACAGATAAGTAAGATTCTCAGCCACCTGTGTAATAGCTCTCTGGAACAGGGCATTTTCCCTGATAGATTGAAATATGCTATTGTTATACCTTTGCATAAAAAGGGGGATAGATCTGATGTCAACAATTGCTGTCCAATCTCCCTTCTAACAGCTTTATCCAAAATTTTTGAGAAAGTAATGTATTCAAGAGTAGCTTCACATATCTGTAAAAATGAAGTACTAACAAAATGTCAGTTTGGTTTCCAGAAAGTTTTTCAACGGAAAATGCCATATATGCTTTCACCAGTCAAATTTTGAATGATCTGAATAACCGAACACCGCCCATTGGGATTTTTTGTGATCTCTCAAAGGCTTTTGATTGTGTAAATCATGAAATTCTGCTAGACAAGCTCAAGTATTGTGGCATGAGTGGGACAGTGCACAAATGGTTTAATTCGTACCTAACTGGAAGCGTGCAGAAAGTTGAAATAAGTAGTTCTTGTAACATGCAAAGATCAGCACATTCCTCAAACTGGGGAACTATCAAGAATGGGGTTCCACAAGGGTCAGTCTTGGGTCCTTTGTTGTTCTTATTATATATTAATGACTTGCCATTCTATATTCATGAAGAGGCAAAGTTAGTTCTCTTCGCTGATGATACAAGTATAGTAATCACACCTGAGAAACAAGAATTAACTGATGAAATTGTCAATACTGTCTTTCAGAAAATTACTAAGTGGTTCCTTGTAAACGGACTCTCACTGAATTTTGATAAGACACAGTTTATACAGTTCCGTACAGTGAATGGTATGATGCCATTAATAAATATAGACCTTAATCAGAAGCATATAGCTAAGGTAGAATATTCAAAATTTTTAGGTATGTCCATTGATGAGAGATTAAATTGGAAGAAACACATTGATGATCTGCTGAAACGTTTGAGTTCAGCTACTTATGCAATAAGGGTCATTGCAAATTTTGGTGATAAACATCTTAGTAAATTAGCTTACTACGCCTATTTTCACTCATTGCTTTCATATGGCATCATATTTTGGGGTAATTCATCACTGAGGAATAAAGTATTTATTGCACAAAAGCGAGTAATCAGAATAATAGCTGGAGTCCACCAAAGATCATCCTGCAGACATTTATTTAAGGATCTAGGGATATTCACAGTAGCTTCTCAGTATATATACTCTCTTATGAAATTTGTTATTAACAACCAAACCCAATTCAAAAGTAATAGCAGTGTGCATAACTACAATACTAGGAGAAAGGACGATCTTCACTATTCAAGATTAAACCTAACTTTGGCACAGAAAGGGGTGAATTATACTGGCACTAAAGTCTTTGGTCACTTACCAAATAGTATCAAAAGTCTGACAGATAACCAACAAGTATTTAAGAAGAAATTAAAAGAATTTCTGAATGACAACTCCTTCTACTCCATAGAGGAATTTTTAGATATAAATTAAGAAAAAAAAATATTAAAAAATAAATAAAAAAAATTAAAAAAATAAAAAATAAAGAAAAACAAAAAAACACAAAAAAATAAAGTTGTTATATTAACTTAAGTATGTTGTTAAATTAACCTAATTATGTCATCTATTGGAAAATTCGACTCGTTCCACATCATTACGAAATATCGTATTCATGATCCATGGAACTAGTATTAATCTAATCTAATCTAAACACAGAAAGAAATAGAATTATCGCTTCAGTTATCTTTATCTCGGTATAAACGATGTCCAAATACGAGTTTAATATGAATCAGTCGTTGCACTCACTTCATATTTGAGATGAATGTTAAAAGTTATTAAAAGATTACGAGGCTGTTCCAGATCGATTGTTCTGCGTTGGAAGGAATTCGTTGCTTGTGAGGACAGTTGCAAGCTGGATTTACGATTTAGCTTCACATAATATAAACAGGTATCGTATTGAAATAATTTTGGTGTCTTGTTTTTGACGAGAGGGAGATAACGGGTGTTGTCGCTGTATCCTGCTAGTCTCGCCATTGCTGGTAGATAGCCATTGTTAGTGTCATTTGGATATTTCTGTGTATCTATTAGTGGTGTAGTGGCATTGCTGTACGACCTCGAATTTTCGTATATTGAAAATGTTGTTTGTTATTATCTAGCATTTGAGTCTGCTGTCTCGTCAGTGTTCACTATCGTCGCAATTGCTAATCACCAGAGGGTTGATCTGTCTTCAATTTGTTGTCTAAGAATTAAATTACTGCACAAGTTACGCTCCAAGTGTTTGCCAGAAATTTTGCGAGGCAGTAAGCCATACATCAGCGGCATCGGACATTGGTACAGTACGATACCTTGTCGTTTTGTGCAGACATAATCCCGAAACTGTTGGTTAGCGATAATACAAATCTCAATATAACCTTCAAACAAGACAGTCTGAATTTAAAACACGTTTACCATGCACATGAAGGAACTGTCACATCGTTCACTAATTCTCTAAAGACATGCGTCGATTGCTAGAATCATTGACAGTATGGGTTTCTCGGTATTGACAAAACAAGAAAAGTGAATGATGGCAGGTACAAGCGAAACTTCTAAGAGTTTCTGTATATGTAGCCCGGTAAGTGAGATGAGTACATCAGTATACGCTGCACCATGGACAAATTTGCGAACATGTCTGGCTGTCAACACGAGAGAATGCGTGTACATGGACAGAACATTCGCTCGTACATGGATGCGAAAATTCAGGCTATCGTGCATAAAGTTGGAGATATGCGCAGGGAGCTAGAGATGTATTACCAGACTTTTCTCAGAATGATCAACGCATTAAATGAGTTAGTTAAAATCAGTAAGAAAGTTAAAATCAATAAGAAAGCGACCGACTTAACTGAAAATATTGAGGGAATAGACGGGTCCTTGTTATTGAGAATGGGGAGCAGGAACATAATAAGAGGAAGAAAATCGGATATATAAAGCCTCACACTGCAGAGCGTCTGATTAGTATACCCCTAGATGTCAACGTAGCAGGAAGTCATCAGACGCGGAAAGCCGTTCGAGAGAAATTACGGTTGCTAAGGTTAAGGCATATGGCTCGACACCAAACACTGAGAGAGACCTGTAAGCCAGTTTTTGAATCTCTCAGGCAACTCTCAGCAAAAACAAAATCACCCGTTAACGATGGTGTTGCCACTGACGAATCCGTTATCCGTCACGCCCCTGGCCAGATAGAATATTCGGCGTCAGCGGGGAAAGGGTGTTAATGCTGGGTACGCAGCCTGTAAATGTATCTGATTACACAATACAGATTGGTGATAGGTGGTCTGATAGAGCACCTGGCTTAACGACTCTTATTCTCCTAAGACCCACGGAAAAAACTATAAATTATTCAGTTAACGATAGGGAAATGTACCATGAAATGCTACATTTGGCTGATGTACATAAGATCGCAAAAAGCTAGAGCGACAAGAAATATAAAACAATTATAAAACCAGTACTTGGCAGTAAAAACAGCGACAACGACAACAACAGCAACAGCGGTGATGGTATAGACATTCAGCATAAAGCAGTGAACAGTCGAATCCCGCAGTCTCTATATTACGACGGCCCCAACGAGCTAAAAGATCGACTACGTCTGCTCATGGCATCAGCTGCTGCAGGTGAAACAGTTCATTCGAATGAGGCTGTTTCAGTAATCTCTGATCTTACGGAGAGAGGTTCAAATGGTTCAAATGGCTCTGAACACTATGGGACTTAACATCTGAGGTCATCAGTCCCCTAGACTTAGAACTACTTAAACCTAACTAAGGTAAGGACATCACACACACCCATGCCCGGGGCAGGATTCGAACCTGCGACCGTAGCAGCAGCGCGGTTCCGGACTGAAGCGCCTAGAACCGCACGGCCACAACGGCCGGCTTACAGAGAGAGGTATCATCGATTAAGTGCGGAGACAGTAGTTCGAGAACTGCACAAACCAGCACGCAAGGCATACCCTTGTAGGCAAGTTATGATCAAAGGTTTGGACGACTTATGGCAGGTTTATCTTGTAGATACGACGGAATACTCACATGAGAATAACAAAAAAAATGGTTCAAATGGCTCTGAGCACTATGGGACTTAACATCTGAGGTCATCAGTTTACTAGAACTTAGAACTAGTTAAACCTAACTAACCTAAGGACAACACACACATCCATGCCCGAGGCAGGATTCGAACCTGCGACCGTAGCGGTCACGCGGTTCCAGACTGAAGTGCTTAGAACCGCTCGGCCACCATGACCGGCTTGAGAACAACAGATTCAAATATATTTTAATGGTTATTGATACATACTCCAAATTTACCTGGGCATTACCCGTTAAAACAAATACGGGGAGAAATGTTGCGGATGTGTTTGAGCGTTTGCTGCAGACAGACATGAATCGATGCCCGGAAAACCTCCGAACCGATCACGGTGGAGAGTTCTACAAGCGGTATTTCAAGAAAACGGTGTAGCGCTATGGAATACATCACTACTCAACATTCACCCACCTGAAGTCGAGTATCGTGGAACGTCTGAACAGAACAATAAAAGGCCAAATGTGGATGCATTTTAGTCTTCGCGGCTCATACAAATAGACAGATATACTCCTAGAATTCATCGCTCAGTACAATCAAACCAAACATAGCACAGTAAAAATGAGACCTATCGATGTTAATGATAATGGACTCATGGATACGGTGTACTATCGCATTAAAATGGTGGATCCACGCAAACAAAAATTTAATGTACGTGATTTGGTACGTATCTCAAATCACAAGACAGAATTTGAGAAATCATACCTACCAAACTGGTCAAAAGAGATATGTACAGTTTCAAAGGTGCAAAAACGAATCGTGGAACTTATATCTTGAAGAATAGTAAAGGTAAAGAAATTGCAGGTTGCTTCTACACCGAGGAGTTGCGGAAAAGCTCAGAACCCGATGTTTTTCTCGCGGAGAGAGTCATAAGACGTCGGGGAAATAGAGCGGTAGTCAAGTTGCTTGGTTTCCCTGCAACACAAAACAGTTGGATTGGTGTTAACGATTTGCTGTATAATGGGGTGCGCAGTCCACAACCACCGCAGTATAACATGCGTGCTAGGAGACCCGTTAGCCGGCCGAAGTGGCCGTGCGGTTAAAGGCGCTGCAGTCTGGAACCGCAAGACTGCTACGGTCGCAGGTTCGAATCCTGCCTCGGGCATGGATGTTTGTGATGTCCTTAAGTTAGTTAGGTTTAACTAGTTCTCAGTTCTAGGGGAATAATGACCTCAGCAGTTGAGTCCCATAGTGCTCAGAGCCATTTGAACCATTTTTGAGACCCGTTAGAGGAGGTAGTGATGTTCTAGACAAACTGGCAGTGGAATTGCACATTACGGGATATAACTGTCGACCAGGAACAAAGCTTCAGAAACGCTTGGCACGAGGTGATAAAGGGATTAATCTGCTCGACGAAGCGTGTATGGAACACGACACTGCATACGCTGCAAATAATGATCTCCCACGTTTCACATAGCAGACAAGGTTTTACCTGATAAGGCTAAGGCGATACGCCGAGGAAAGGTTATTGGTATAGGTCACCGCATTGCAGCATTTGCAGTTTATAAAACCATGCGTGGGAAAGCCAAGTTGGGTTTAGGAGTGATGGATTTCAAGCGAGTTATGAATTCTGCACGTTGTGCACTAAAGAAGGAGGGTAGAAAGCAAAGGTGTTTGAAGAACTGTATCCTGACAGTGATGTATGCAGCTGAAAACTCTCTGAACCAGAATAGTGTGGGCAGAAGAAGAGAATCGGTTAAACCACCTCGAGTTCCACCAATACCCAGGAGGTCTGGTGGTTTTCGTCCATTCCTCATCCCAGGACATTCCGCTCTCTCGGCGGTAGGGTCCCTCGCTGGTTACTGCTCGAACACTCAAGAACGCGCTAAATTCCCAAGCGCAGTTAGAAGAAGCAGGAACACATAACCGCATGATGGAAACCGCAGCCACCAAAAAAGGACCATACTTGAAAAGAAGGGCTTGGTCTATTCATAAATTACAAAAAAAAAAGCCCTTTAGCAGTCATACGAGGTCGGCTACTCACAAATACTGATCTTCGTAAGTTTGCAAGAAAAAAGTTCAGCATTTCAAGATTGCGTGGTGTGTTTATGCGGGGTACATTAGCGAAGACTATGTGGAAAACTGGTGAATGTAGTATTGTGAATTTAGATGTTGCTGGAGGTCCTAGCATCCACTGGCTGTCATATGTTGTGAAAATGCAAATACCGTCTACTATTTCGTCTCATTTGGTGACCTGGAACCGCCAGAACAATTACAGAGATACTTTACTCGCAGACGACGTGTGTTCTACAATTTTCGCCACTATCAGGACTTTAATACACACCTCTGCGGATGTCTATGCGTCATGTTTCTCTCGACGTTTACAAAGAAGAACGAGAAGCAGTATATATAAAGAAAAGCTTTAAACATTCCTTCATCAGTTGAGGTTCAGGTGTAATGTCGTACACTTTGACTTTAAAAATTACTTTCCGCCTATTGATTTCAGCATTGGTGAATGGAGTATTGCATTGATTGGACTGAGGACTATAACAACATCCCAAATATCACCGAGGCTAACAACAAACTGCATCTGGATATTGATGGTGAAAAAGGTATTGTGGAAATAGAACCTGGTGCATACAATATTGACGATTTAAAAGAAGTCTCAAAACAATCTGGAAAAGGTGTTGAGCTACGTGCAAGCATCAGCACACCTAAATCTGAAAGAAGGACTGCGAATGCAACGATTGACTTTAACCAGAAGGGTTCAATAGGGCGCGTACTGGGTTCCAAAGTGATAACACATGCGAACTATGACTTTTAAGAAAGTCAGTTGGCTTGAAACCTCGCAATGTCACCCTCACTCAATAGAACCAGCCCAGTAGAGTATGATGAGCGAATTATACATCAGGAATACTTCTCACAGAAACCTGACACTTCAACCACATTTAACAAGAATGATGACATTAGGATTCTCATTCAGCGCCAAGACGCACTGACGCTTCCATGCGAGAGTTTCATACATTTGCAGGGATCATTCAAGAAAACTGATGGCAGCGCTACTGTGGGATCCAGGCTTACACGTAACGCTTTAGCATTCCTGTTTCAAGAGACACGCTATGAACTCAGTGGGTCTGACATTGACCGTACACGCAATGTCGGCATAATTCAACCCTTAAAACATACCTCTCTGAATCACACAAATTTGAATGGTTTAGAAAATGCGGGATGTTTCACAGACGACCCGACGGATAGAACAGTTGCAGAGTCCAAACGATTTACTGCATGCATCCCTCTAAAAATGCTTATGAGCTACTTTGAGGATATGAAGCAGATTATTATGAATGGTAAACAGGAACTCATTCTCATATGGAATGCGACGGACAATAACTCATACATTCAAGGAGCTCAAGGGGAGAATATGATCACAGTCAACAAGATAATATGGAACATGCGTCACATCAGTGTATCAGACGAGCAGCGTTTGAAGCTTCTAAAAATTCTCAATTCTGGTACATACCTATCACCAACATTCCGCTCTTCAGAGATTTTAGAATACCCAGTGCTACCGACTGCAAACAAACAAACATGGGCTATTAAAACTCGCTCACAGCTAGAGTCGCCTAGATTCATCATAGTTGCTTTTCAGACTGATACTCCGTATTACATATGTGTTGCCTTTCTCCAAACTTATCAGCATTTCTACCATTACCATTATCTCCAATACTTTTCATCGCCTGTTCAGATCACCATCTGCAGACCTGAGATGTGGCGAACAGCAGTTTCCCGACCAGTTGTTACGCGATTGCACTTTGCGCGAATTTCCCCAGTCAAATCTCCGTCCTTTACTTGAATCCTGTTCATGGAAGTTATCCCTCCTGTTTGTTCTCCAACCATTCTGCTTATTCCAGCTTCTATCTCCCTGAGAATTTCTTCGATTTCTCTCACAATTATTATTTTGGTGGTGATTATTTGGATTCCCATTTTGATAACTACCACCCAGTTTGCTCTGAGGTTTGAACTTCAAAGCCCTCTCTAATTTTTCTACAAATTCTAGAAATTCGTCCACGCAATCACATGGACTATGGACAAGATACCACTGCAAATTTTCGGGGAATCGCCTTTTTAATGTGGTGATTTCCGTTACGACCCCCCTCACATGCATAAGCTTACCAAGTTCGTCCTTGCAAAAATCTCTCATCGTCCCATTACCGTACCTGTAACTCGGCCCATTTAAAAATTCATTTTGGATCCGCGTCTATTTTGCCTCGCTCCAAAATTTATTCAAAAAACACTTTTCGAACTCTTCGTACGATTGGCACGAACTACATTTAACATTTGCCCAAGACTGTGAGTCTCCCTCCAAATGCCGTTCAATTTATTTTATTTTCGCTGCATCCAACATGCCGTGAACAAAAGCGTCCCTACACGCAGCCAAGGAATTTACTCGGTGATATCTTCTGTCATCTGTGTAACATTTCACAGATCCCGTATTTGCCCAAGGGACATTTATAACCGCCGTGCCCTGTTGGGGTGCTAACGAATTTAAATCACTTTTTATCTGTTGCATTTGTTTTTTAAATTTATTTTCACTAGAGACGCAGGACTCTATTTTATCTTTAATTTTGCCCACTTCTTTCTCCCCCTCACTTACACGATTGGCAATGTAAGTAATTGCCAAATTTATATCGCTTTTATGAGCATCTCGTGCTTTTATACAGTCTCTTACCTTGCCCCCAAGTTCTGTCTGTATCTTATGCATTTTTCCCAAGATCTTTTTCCATTGATTCGATTTTAGATTTTACTATTACAGCTCCGTCTGTAATTTTCGCCATATCCACTCGGACACATTTTAATTTATGATCAATTGCTTTTCAAGGTTACCCATAATTTTTTCAACTTCCTCTTTCATATCGGAAACTATTTCAGTTCGCATTGTAACCGTATAAGTCGGAATTGTATTGATATTATTTGCCATTCCCTGGATCATTTGCATTAGCTGAGACATCACATCTCCATCATAGGTTGGCAGCCCTGCAGCCAGGCGGACGCGCGTGTACGAAGCTCTCACTAAGTTAAGCGATTAATATTGAAATAAGAGCTAATTTAGTTAATATTACATTTTAGACTAGTGCATTTACTTCTTATCTAATCTGTCTATTGAAGGTTTCGCTTTTCTAAACGTAATTACATCGAAAAGGAAATATTTCGTAAAGGCCGGCAGTCGCGAGTTTGTTTACATACTTAGGCTTAAATTTCGTACGAGCGTAGATATTTGGTTTTTGACTACACTTAACGCTTAAAAGTTAAATTAATCCGTGTCTCTCATCCAGAATTTGTGTGGTTAATTAAAAGTTTCTGAAGCAAGTTTATAAGTTTGTTTACATCACTGTTTAGTTACGTATTAGTACAGGTTACGAAACTATTGTTTTGTTGAAGTTATTTTCTGCTTTTGTGTTACGTTTTAATATCAAACCATGTGTGACAAGTGTGGTGGTTGCCGCAGAAATTTGAAAGAGGGGGTGTTCTGTACAGACTGTAGGTTGTGGTTTCATTGGGGCGAGTGCAGCGGAGAGGAAACGAGGGTAGATAATGAGGCTCTTCCATGGAAGTGTAGGTTATGTAGAAAGGACAGAAAAATCGCGGAACAGGAGGCAAAGATCTGTGCCCTTAAGGCTGAATTAGAAGTCGCAGATTTTGGAATTATGTAAGCTAAACTAGGAAAAGGACTCTGGGCGCTGGGAAAATGTAGCAAGGAAAGGGCGAAAAAGGGAAACAATTGATAAAACTTCTGAAATTAAGTTAGCAAATCAGTTTGGCTTGCTATCTGAAGTAGTGCATGAAGGGCCTCATTCAGATGAAGCAGAATACTAGCTTAAAGAAAAAAGACAGGTCGGGATCAAACGGCAGGATAGGAAAACAAAAGTTCTGCTTATAGGTAGCAGTCATGGGAGTGTTGTGGGCCACCAGCTTCAGGATAAATTAGGGACAGAGTACCAGGTCACAAGTTTTGTGAAACCAAGTGCTAGCCTTATCCAAGTGACAGAAAACTTAGGTCAGCTATGTAAGGACTTTAAGAAGGAAGATCAGGTAATTATAGTTGGGGGAGCAGGAAACAGCCTGGCTATGAATCCAAGATACAGTATTAGGAGTGACCTGGATAAAATATGAGCAGAAACTGGGCACACGAATGTGGGGTTTGTGGAGGTCTTTCAGCGCCATGATCAGCCATGGGTAAACACTGCTGTAAGGCGTGTTAACACCGAGCTGAACGGGATGCTCCAAACAGCGGCAAAGTCTCACATGAGTGCTATTCTAGTTGATGCTATTGGTAGGTGTGGTTACACTACACATGGCCTGTAAGGGGGGCCCACAGTCACACAAGGGGTGATCCCTGTGGTTATTGGGACCAGGCAGACAGGTTTTTTAGGTTAAAGCCATATTCCAGACAGACAACAACCAAGGAAAATAGAAGAAAAGAAACTTCATGCACAGCAAATAGGGATAAAGCTAAGGGTGGTGTCAACTTACTTCACCAAAATATCAGGGGAATAAAAAATAAAGTAGATGAGCTGATAATGTGCTTAGATGATCTCAAAAATAAGCATGAGATTGATATACTTTGTCTGCCTGAGCTCCATGTAACTGTGTGGATGGAAAATGTCAGTATAAATGGGTATAATTTAGCATCTTACACTTGTAGATCTAGTATGGTTAAAGGAGGAGTTGCCATTTTCATAACACAGGGGTATAAATACAGAACTGTTGAAGTAAGCAAATTTTGTGTTGATCAGCACTTGAGGTGCATGTGAACTTCAGCTAGATAATGTTCTGTTGATATTAGCAACTGGTCTCCACTAGGAGATTGGGAGCTATTCATAAAAAAGTTTGACTCCCTATTATGCTGTCTGTCAGACAAAAAGAAGAAGTTATTAAGCTGTGGTGATTTCAATGTAAACTTTCTAAGCAATTCTGATAGGAAAAGTGAACTAGAAGTGTTGTTAACAAGATATAACTTAGAATCAGTGATCAATTTCCCTAAACGTACAGCTCAGGACAGTATTACACCAACAGATAATGTATTTGTATCACAAGAGGGTGTAGAACAAACACGTGCTTTCTCTGTGGTAAATGGATTATCTGACCATGATGCACAACCGATTAACTTACAAAACCTAACAGGGTGTACACTTCAGAAACCATTAATTAAAAGTGTGAGGGTGATCAGCTCAGTATCTATAGAGCACTCCAGAGAAAGTTTAGGAAATGTAAACGGGGAAGATGTATATAATGAGCCAAATGCTAATGATAAATGCAACATATTTCTTTATAAATTTATATCCCTTTTTGAACTTTGTTTTCCAAAGAAAATTACTAAATGTAACACGACAAACATTTCGAAGAAACCTTGGATTACTACAGGTATTAAAGTGTCTTCAGGAAGAAAAAGAAAACTGTATGAGACAGCAAGAACTAGTAAAGATCCAGAAGTAGTTTTACACTATAAAAATTATTGTAACATACTGAGAAAAGTTGTAAGGAAATCAAGAAATATGTATGTTAGAGAAGAAATTCACAACTCCAGAAGTAAAATCAAATCAGTATGGAATGTTGTTAGAAGGGAGACAGGAAAAGTGACAACTGGGGTAGGTATTATTACTGTTAAAGAGAATGAGGCCATCTTAACCAACAGTACACAGGTGGCCACTGTATTTAACAATCACTTCTTCAGTGTAGGAGAAAAAACTGGTGAGAATAGTTCAAGAGAAAAAGACAGGCAGTACATGGAAGAGTCAGTTTTGAAAAATTTTATTCAGATTAAGTTTCATCTAACAACCTCTTCTGAAACAAGGAAAATTATTAAATCTTTGAAAAATAAATGTTCTGTTGGAGTAGATGACATCTCTAAGAAGTTATTGAATCAATGTGGAACTGTTACAGGTGATGTTTTGAGTCACATATGTAATGCACCACTGACTCAGGGTATTTTTCCAGACATGTTAAAATATGCCAATGTCAGGCCTCTCTACAGAAAGGGGGAAACCACAGATGTCAATAATTACCAGCCAGTAATCTTGCTTACAGCATTTTCAAAAATCTTTGAGAAAGTAATGTACTCAAGAGTGATTAGCCATCTCAACAGTAATAGGACACTTAGTAAATCACAGTTCGGATTTCAGAAATGCTGTTCCACCGAGACAGCAATATACAATTTCACTGTCCACTTAATAGAGTCTGTAAATAGTAAAATGTCACCAATAGGAATATTCCTGTGACTTATCCAAAGCATTTGATTGTGTGAACCATAACATTATGTTAGAGAAATTACAATTCTGTGGTATAAATGGAACAGCATATGAGTGGTTTAAGTCATATCTACAGAACAGGAAGCAAAAAGTCCCTTTATATGCTTCAAGTGATTCAGAGAAGTTTGCCACTTCATCTAACTGGGGTGATATTACATTAGGTGTTCCACAAGGTTTGATCATGGGTACCCTCCTGTTCTTGATATATGTGAATGACCTCCCTTCTTATGTGAAACAAGATGCGGAACTGACATTGTTTGCTGATGATACAAGCATAATGATTAATCCAGTAAAAGAAAGCCCGATAGAAAATGATACAAATAAGGTCTTTGGAAAAGTTATTAATTGGTTTTCTGCGAATGGGCTTGCTCTGAACTTTGAAAAAACACAGTACATCCAATTTTCTGGTGCAAAAAGTATAATTCCTTCAAGAACACATCAAAAGAAGTCAGTAGCCAGGGTAGAGCATACTAAGTTTTTGGGTGTACATATAGATGAGAATATTAATTGGAAAATTCATATTTTGGATCTCCTAAAGCGACAAGGTTCAGCAACTTCTGCAATCAGAATAATTGCCGATTTTGATGATGTAGAAATTAGTAAGCTAACATACTTTGCATACTTCCACTCTCTGATGTTATACGGAATAATATTCTGGGGCAACTAAACACTTAGGCAAGAGCTATTCACTGCTCAAAATAAAGTAGTTAGAATAATGTTTGGGGTTCATAGTCGCGCATCTTGTAGGCATCTGTTTAAAAGGTTAGGAATTTTTACAACTGCTTCACAGTACATTTACTCAGTAATGCAATTTTTTCTCAACAACATGGGCCAGTTTAAAATCAACAGCGACGTACATGGTTACAATACTAGCAAAAAGAAAGACCTACACTATCCTTTACTTAACCTATCTTTGGCACAGAAAGGGGTAAAATATGATGCTATAAAAGTTTTTGATAAATTACCAGATGAAATAAAATGTCTAACTGACAGCAGTAATAGTTTCAAAAACAAACTGAAATCATACCTCCTTGACAACTCCTTCTATACCGTAGATGAATTTTTGAATATGAGTAAATAAATTTGGAGATATAATATATGCATTTTGTGCCATTTAAGGGAATGGGATGGATAACAGAAATATTTAGGTATAACACTATAATTTAAAGAAAAAAAATTAAAATAATTTGTTTCCTCTGCGCATTTCTTGTGCATTTGACACGTTCCACATCATAACGGTTTTTCCGTGCTATTGATCAATGGAACACGTAACTTACTAATTAACTCCTCCACATTCATTCCCCTTGCCTGAATTCTTACTAGTTACACTTTCGCGCTCTGATTTCGGACTAACCGGCTCACTTCCGTTTTCAGAATTACTCATACTACGTGACTGTTTTCTATCCGCGGGATCTATAAGTGGAACTTGAACTTCAGAGTTAAATACTATCTCACTACTTGCGCAGGCACTTACCTGATCTGAGCTGGTTCCCTCTTGCCATGGTGATGCCGTCGGTTGTAGTGCAAGTCGACAATGAAGACTGCCATGGAGTACCCGAAGAAGCTGCCGTCGTACTGATGTTGATCTGCGTCCGCCGCTGGATAAGGCGACTGATGTAATCGTGGCTGCCACTGCCACCCGTTACCGCGTGTTCCAAACTTATCGGATACCGCTGTCCGTTAAACGCGCTAACCGCTACTGTTCCCTCCACTCAACTTATTTAGACTCTGAGCCCCCACGTAATTTGCCGGTAACCTGATAGATTAGGACATCTATCGATAGCATGTGTTAGTTGTGAAAATTACTGTGTAATTTCACTATTTCCAGAAAACTACTTGCGAAAAATCGCGATCTCGCACTGTATTTTGTGAGAAGTTCACTCTACAGAACTCTCCACTGGTTTTCCAAAGTTTTTATACTTTGCATTTACAGAGAGCAAAGGAATTACCACGTTGCAGGGCATAAATCCCTGATGAACCCCCAACTGCGGGCTTTCAAATAATAAAATGTGATGATGGTGTAGAGGCCCTCAACTATGTAGCCTCAGACTCAGAGTTGAAATATTAAAAGTTTTGGCTGGTTTCGTCGACTAGGGTCTGGGATATGTAGTTGCCACATTACAAGCCAAATACTGCTGAGACTACAGTATACAATATGAATATACACATGACTCGAATGGTCGAAGGTTCCTATCACTCGGCAATTGCGAATTATGAACTAATATTGACATTTATAAAGGAAAACTGCAATTAAATAAATTCTGCAGATACTATTTTAATGACTTTAAATGATGACTACCATAGCAGAAGTACTTTTAAGAATGCCCTTTATTACTGTAAAACACTTATTGGTGTCGATGGTCCAGCAATGAAATAAAATATAAGTTTAATAATAGGGAAACAATAGATTCCTACTGCACATAATTAGTTGTGAAGAACAACATAGCTCGCGAGATATTTACTTCTAAACGCACACTACGTCTTCACTGTAGAAGCCACGGAAATCTCACAGATGCACAGGTCGGCATTCCGAAGTATTTCTACACTACTGGCCATTAAAATTGCTACACCACGAAGATGACGTGCTAAAGACGCGAAATTTAACCCACAGGAAGAAGATGCTGTGATATGCAAATGATTAGTTTTTCAGAGCATTCACACCAGGTTGGCGCCGGTGGCGACACCTACAACGTGCTGACATGAGGAAAGTTTCCAACCGATTTCTCATACACAAACAGCAGTTGACCGGCGTTGCCTGGTGAAACGTTGTTGTGATACCTCGTGTAAGGAGGAGAAATGCGTACCGTCACGTTTCAAACTTTGATAAAGGTCGGATTGTAGCCTATCGACATTGCGGTTTTTACGGTTTACCGTATCGCGACATTGCTGCTCGCGTAGGTCGAGATCAAATGACTGTTAGCAGAATATGGAATCGGCGGATTCAGGAGGGTAATACGGAACGCCGTGCTGGATCCCAACGGCCTCGTATCGCTAGCAGGCGAGATGACAGGCATCTTATCCGAATGGTTGAAACGGATCGTGCAGCCACGTCTCGATCCCTGAGTCAAGAGATGGGGACATTTGCAAGACAACAACCATCTGCACGAACAATTCGACGACGTTTGCAGCAGCATGGACTATCAGCTCGGAGACCATGGCTGCGGCTACCCTTGATGCTGCATCACAGACAGGAGGGCCTGCGATGGTGTACTCAACGACGAATCTGGGTGCGCGAATGGCAAAACGTCATTTTTTCGGATGAATCCAGTTTCTGTGTACAGCATCATGATGGTCGCATCCGTGTTTGGCGACATCTCGGTAAACGCACATTGGAAGCGTGTATTCGTCATCGCAATACTGGCGTATCACCCGGCGTGATGGTATGGGGTGCCATTGGTTACACGACTCGGTTACCTCTTGTTCGCATTGACGGCACTTTGAACAATGGACATTACATTTCAGATGTGTTACGACCCGTGCCTCTACCCTTCATTCGGTCCATCCGAGACCCTACATTTCAGCAGGATAGTGCACGACCGCATGTTGCAGGTCCTGTACGGGCCTTTCTGGATACAGGAAATGTTCGACTGCTGCCCTGGCCAGCACATTCTCCAGATCTCTCACCAATTTAAAACGTCTGGTGTATGGTGGCCGAGCAACTGGCTCGTCACAATACGCCAGTCACTACTCTTTATGAACTGTGGTATCGTGTTGAAGCTGCATGGACAGCTGTACGTATACACTCCATCCAAGCTCTGTTTGACTCAATGCCCAGGCGTATCAAGGCCGTTATTACGGCCAGAGGTGGTTGTTTTGGGTACTGATTTCTCAAGATCTATGCACCCAAATTACGTGTAAATGTAATCACATGTCAGTTCTATTATAATATATTTGTCCAATGAATACCCGTTTATCATCTGCATTTCTTATTGGTGTAGCAATTTTAATGGCCAGCAGTACATTTGCCGCGACCACGCGCAAACTGCTCCACACTCTCCCAAGTCTCTGCCGCGACCCTGCGTCCGTCGTGCCTTCACGTCCAACACTCCCCGAGTCGTGTGCGACTCTCCCGCGCGCCGCACTGATCAGCATTCTCCGCCACTTCCATTCATTTTGGTAGTCGCCTACAGTAGTAACGAGCGCTGTGATTCGCTAGAGCGCTCTCTCCATGTCTCCGAGCCAACGCACACTCACAAAAATATTGAAACACATTCGAAATATTGTACTTATATTTCAATAACTTAAATTTAAATAAATATTCCTACAGCTGGACCATAAATACTCTCTGACACACATTATTAAATACATAAACAAATTAAATAAACATATATCAAAGGAATAGAGCAGCAGTAAGCCACTAACCTAATGTCTCTGTGCTTTCTAAAACACACTAAATAATTGACCAATTTCTTCGTGAAAAGTATATTTATCGGATATAAACAAAGACATATATGAATACGTATATTTATAAGCATGATGATACCGTTTTTTAGCTTAACTGTGGAGTAGTTACGGCCTGACGCGATCGATAGTAATCGGCCACTTAGACCTCCAATAACTCATGAACTATTCAAGTTAGATGCCTGTACTTCATACCAATTTAGGTTTACACTAATAGCTTTCTAAAGACATGTAGACCGACAAAATCGGATGAACCGTTTAGATTTTGGAAATTCGTTGCTGGGTGCTACTTGTATAATTTACAGATACTAAACTTTAAACTAACAAAGATTTTGAAAATCTGATTACACCATCAGAATCGTAGTGCAAATAATGGTAATGTACACTCCTGGAAATGGAAAAAAGAACACATTGACACCGGTGTGTCAGACCCACCATACTTGCTCCGGACACTGCGAGAGGGCTGTACAAGCAATGATCACACGCACGGCACAGCGGACATACCAGGAACCGCGGTGTTGGCCGTCGAATGGCGCTAGCTGCGCAGCATTTGTGCACCGCCGCCGTCAGCGTCTGCCAGTTTGCCGTGGCATACGGAGCTCCATCGCAGTCTTTAACACTGGTAGCATGCCGCGACAGCGTGGACGTGAACCGTATGTGCAGTTGACGGACTTTGAGCGAGGGCGTATAGTGGGCATGCGGGAGGCCGGGTGGACGTACCGCCGAATTGCTCAACACGTGGGGCGTGAGGTCTCCACAGTACATCGATGTTGTCGCCAGTGGTCGGCGGAAGGTGCACGTGCCCGTCGACCTGGGACCGGACCGCAGCGACGCACGGATGCACGCCAAGACCGTAGGATCCTACGCAGTGCCGTAGGGGACCGCACCGCCACTTCCCAGCAAATTAGGGACACTGTTGCTCCTGGGGTATCGGCGAGGACCATTCGCAACCGTCTCCATGAAGCTGGGCTACGGTCCCGCACACCGTTAGGCCGTCTTCCGCTCACGCCCCAACATCGTGCAGCCCGCCTCCAGTGGTGTTGCGACAGGCGTGAATGGAGGGACGAATGGAGACGTGTCGTCTTCAGCGATGAGAGTCGCTTCTGCCTTGGTGCCAATGATGGTCGTATGCGTGTTTGGCGCCGTGCAGGTGAGCGCCACAATCAGGACTGCATACGACCGAGGCACACAGGGCCAACACCCGGCATCATGATGTGGGGAGCGATCTCCTACACTGGCCGTACACCACTGGTGATCGTCGAGGGGACACTGAATAGTGCACGGTACATCCAAACCGTCATCGAACCCATCGTTCTACCATTCCTAGACCGGCAAGGGAACTTGCTGTTCCAACAGGACAATGCACGTCCGCATGTATCCCGTGCCACCCAACGTGCTCTAGAAGGTGTAAGTCAACTACCCTGGCCAGCAAGATCTCCGGATCTGTCCCCCATTGAGCATGTTTGGGACTGGATGAAGCGTCGTCTCACGCGGTCTGCACGTCCAGCACGAACGCTGGTCCAACTGAGGCGCCAGGTGGAAATGGCATGGCAAGCCGTTCCACAGGACTACATCCAGCATCTCTACGATCGTCTCCATGGGAGAATAGCAGCCTGCATTGCTGCGAAAGGTGGATATACACTGTACTAGTGCCGACATTGTGCATGCTCTGTTGCCTGTGGCTCTGGCTCTGAGCACTATGGGACTTATGTTGCCTGTGTCTATGTGCCTGTGGTTCTGTCAGTGTGATCATGTGATGTATCTGACCCCAGGAATGTGTCAATAAAGTTTACCCTTCCTGGGACAATGAATTCACGGTGTTCTTATTTCAATTTCCAGGAGTGTACATGTTTCTTTTTAAGGTATCATGATTCATCTGGCTACTATTAATTTCTATATGAACTGTGAAATGTCTGCCATTAAGGTTTCACAAAGTCCGCCATCTTTGGCACTCCCTGCATGTCTCCTTTATCGACACAGCGTCATAGTGGAATTCCCAGCCACGGGGCTGATGGACCACGTGGTCCGGCCGTTGTGCGGCATCACGCGGTTGATAACGAGCCGCGACTTGTCGAACAGCCCCAGCGGTGCCCGCCTACTCTGAACTCAGAATATTTTCAGGGCGCCGCAACTCGCCCGTTACCTCACAAGTTCATATTTAAAGATGCTGCATTTGTAGCGTACACAGGGGATGCCGGAATAAAACAGACACTCTCGGCAAACATTGCATCACTGAGGTCTTTCAAGGATGTTAAGTCCGCTAAAACACGGAAGAATGTAAAGTGGTTAACGCATTTGTACCATGGAATTCACTGGGATTCTCTTGGCATACCCTATGGAGATATGGTGACATCTCTCCGATTGAGATTTTCACTCTGCAGCGGAGTGTGCGCTGATATGAAACTTCCTGGCAGATTAAAACTGTGTGCAGGACCGAGGCTCGAACTCGGGACCTTTGCCTTTCGCAGGCAAGTGCTCTACTAACTAAGCTACCCAAGCAAGACTCACGCCCCGTCCTCACAGCTTTACTTCTGCCAGTATCTCGTCTCCTACCTTCCAAACTTTACAGAAGCTCTTCTGCGAACCTTGCAGAACTACCACTCCTGAAAGAAAGAATATTGCGGAGACATGGCTTAGCCACAGCCTGGGGGATGTTTCCAGAATGAGATTTTCACTCTGCAGCGGAGTGTGCCCTGATATGAAACTACCTGACAGATTAAAACTGTGTGCCGGACCGAGACTCGAACTTGGGACCCGAGTTCGAGTCTCGGTCCGGCACACAGTTTTAATCTGCCAGGAAGTTTCATCTCTCCAATTATTCGACCCCATTGATACCACCGTCTACGTGACGGGGAAGGAGAAGATCAAAAAAATGTTCAAATGTGTATGAAATCTTATGGGACTTAACTGCTTCGGTCGTCAGACCCTAAGCTTACACACTACTTAACCTAAATTATCCTAAGGACAAGCACACACACCCATGCCCGAGGGAGGACTCGAACCTCCGCCGGGACCAGCCGCACAGTCCATGACTGCAGCGCCTGAGACCGCTCAGCTAATCCCGTGCAGCAGGAGAAGATCTCATGGCTGCATGGAGTCTTCAAGTTTGCAGCTATTCAATACCTGGAATTCTAGGCGTGGCCTGCTTTCCATTGACTCAAGGAGAGGAAGAAGGTGTGTGAAAATAGTGTTGCTGTGTTTACTTATAAAAATGTAAAACTACACTCCTGGAAAATGAAAAAAGAACACATTGACACAAGTAAATAAGACCTGTTATACCTTCTCAGAACGCTATGAGAGGGCGGTGCATGCGATGATCAAATGCACCACACTGCGCACACACCAGGAATTGCGTTATCAGCGGTGGAATTATGCAAGCTGCTCAGCAGGTCTTCACCGCCAGAGCCAGTGGCAGCTAGTTTACCGTGGTATACGGAGATCCTTGTGTGTCTTCAACATTGTCAGCATGCCGTGACAGCATGTGTGTGAACCATTTGTGCATCTGACAGAGTTTGAGCGAGGGCGTATAGTGGACTTGCGGGAGACCGGATGGAAATACCGCAAAATTGCGCAACACGAGAGGTCTCCACAGTGCATCGATGTTGTCGTCAGTGGTGAGCAGAGAGTTCACATGCCTTTCAACCTGGGTCCGGACACTGGCGAAACACAGAAGCACCATTGCATCTTAGGAAGTGCTGTACAGAACCTTACTGTCACTTCACAACAACTTAGGGACACAGTTTCTCCAGGGCTATCATCAAGAACCATTTGCAACCATCTTCGTGAAGCAGGGCTATGATCCCGCGTACTCTTAGGGCGTCTTCAGCTCATGGCCCAACATCGCTCAGTCTGCCTCCAGTGGTGTCACAATAGATGTTTATGGAAGGACGAATGGAGACGTGTCGTCCTCAGTGACGAGAGTTGCTTCTGCCTTGGTGCCAATGACGGTCGAACGCGTATATAGCGTCGTGCAGGGGAGCGTCAAAATCTGGTGTGTGTACGACAAAGGCACACAGGGCCAACACCCGGAATCATGGTGTGGGGAGCCATATCCTACTCTGGCCATTCTCCACTGGTGTTAGTAGAGGGAACATTGAACAGTGAACAGTACATTGAAACCATTATTCAACTGGTCTCGCTACCGTTCATGCACCGACAAGGTGACATGTTTTTCCAACAGGACAATGCACGTCCATATGTCTCGTGTCCCAACCAGCGTGCTCTTCAAGGTGTACGCCAACTACCCTGGCCAGCACGATCCCCATTGAGCATGTTTGGGACTAGACGAAACATCATCTTGCGCGGTCGGCACGACCAGCACGGAATCTGGCCCAGCTGAGGCACCAGGGGGACACTGCAAGGCAGGCCATTCCTGAAGACTACATTCAGCACCTCTACGATCGTCTTCATGGGAGAATTGCAGCCTGCATTGCTGCAAAAGGAGAATATATACAGTACTAGCGCTGACACTGCGCATGCTCTGTTGACTTGTCTCATGTGGGTATGGCTCTGTGGCTCTAAGCACTATGGTACTTAATATCTGAGATCATCAGTCCCCTAGACTTAGAACTACTTAAACCCAACTAACCTAAGGACATCACACACATCCATGCCCGAGCAGGATTCGAACCTGCGACTGTAGCAGCCGCGTGGTTTCGGACGGAAGCGCCTAGAACCGCTCGGCCACAACGGCCGGCAGGTATGGCTCTGTCTTTATGATCGTGTGTTGTATACATCACCAGGAATGTGTCAATAAAATTTCCCTCTGCTGGATAGACGAATTCATGGTGTTCTTTTTTCATTTTCCAGGAGTGTACTTTTAAGTTGGATGAAAAATAAATGAATTGTCACCTCATGAAATGTGTATGATTTCTTTTCAACCTGTTCCCACTTTTCGTCCAGATACTATGTCTGTGGTTCTCTTCAAGCACAGTAGATATATCTAGAACGAGATTTTCACTCTGCAGCGGAGTGTGCGCTGATATGAAACTTCCTGGTAGATTAAAACTGTGTGCCCGACCGAGACTCGAACTCGGGACCTTTGCCTTTCGCGGGAGACAAGATACTGGCAGAAGTAAAGCTGTGAGTACCGGGCGTGAGTCGTGCTTCGGTAGCTCAGATGGTAGAGCACGTGCTCGCGAAAGGCAAAGGTCCCGAGTTCGAGCCTCGGTCGGGCACACAGTTTTAATCTGCCAGGAAGTTTCACAGTAGATATAATTTCAGATATGTTTGCTATATGTCTTTGGAAGCACATGCAGCCACGTCACTCCTGCTGCAATAACCCAATGTGTGCTGCGTGATAGGCGTAATTACATGCACCCATTCTACATATTTTGTTATTCTCTTCCTTAAACTTCGTCTCCTTAATAGCACTCATCTTCAGAAAAACTAATGTCTTTTGAATCATGCACAGCCTTTATATATACGTAGATAATGCAATAGCGGAGACGTTCTTTTTATAAATATATAAATAAATAACAACAACAACAAAGACGTATGGTAACGGTTTTTTTTTCGTTTATTCAGTTCACACAAATACAATTCACTTCTTGAGATTACAATTCAGTCCTCGACCGTTCTTGAGATACAATATAGTTCTTGAGGTATAGTTTGAGTCTGCTGTTCCAATGCAGAGATATTTTTAATTTACACACTACAATAATGACTGCACTGTATGGAACTGGGGGACCCAGAAGCCGAGCTATCTAAGGCACTGCAGTCATGTACTGTGCAGCTGGTCCCGGCGGAGGCTCGACTCCTCCCTCGGGCATGGGTGTGTGTGTTTGTCCTTAGGATAATTTAGGTTAAGTAGTGTGTAAGCTTAGGGACTGATGACCTTAGCAGTTAAGTCCCATAAGATTTCACACACATTTGAACTTTTTTTTTTGGGATCCAGAAACGACGGAGAGGCTTCGTCCGTGCCGTAGCCCGCAGTGGTACACAAACCCACAACAGGCTACAGCAGTCCACTCACCCCACTGCCGCCCCACACCGAACCCAGGGTTACTGTGCGGTTCGGACCCCAGTGGATCTTCAGGATGATACTGTGCAAGCACTCAGCATAATACTGATAAGTGCTTAATATCGAGAACTATTGCGTAAATGATATGATATTCTGGCAAACCATATGAAAATACATATGTTCTTGTAATCCCATAGCCTGGAGATGTCTGTAGAAATCATGGCAGCAAGCAGGTCGGGGCCAGAAAAAGTAACACCTTTGTACCGAGGGGAACCAGCCCAGTCTTCGTACAACAGTTCGGAGAGTGACCGCAGTCTGCTGATGGCACTCTGATGCTTATCAGGCAAGCATGACTGTTGGCCGTGGTGGATGGCCGCCGACCTCACGGGAAATATCTAATACTGCGAGGACTATATACGCTGCGCATGCTTACGTTTTTTGGGATCTGTCTGTCTTTGTGGTATATGTATATGCGTGTCTGGTGGTCGATAGCCATATGCAGGACACAAAAGTGATGATTTTGTATGATGCACGACACGAATTGTGTTTACTACATCGATATGGTATGTGGTGATATAGCCCAGTTGGAGATCGGTTTCAAGGTGAAAAATTCCTCGACAGTTCAGACCAGTGTAACTGAGGAAGTGTCTTTGGCACAGTTTCCATATTTCATGATCTGCTGACCACTTTTGCAGGGTTTAGCTGTCAGTGAAATGTGACAACTCTATGTTCTTTTTTCGATCTCTACAAAATAGTTTTGCCGCTGAAAGTCTAGTGATTGGTCCATCTGCAGAAATGGCGGACAGTGCTCCCACACCTGCAGCAGCAGCAGTTTGGTGAGTAAATTCAGTAAGAACCAGTCCGAATGCTTCATTCAAAAGAAGTGGCATGACATCAGAGTGTTACAAGACATCCTTTGTCTGGGGCATAGGAGCCTCTACAGACTAGTTCGAACAAGATGGGGGCAAGGTATCTTCGGACAGTTCTGTTGCATCTGAGGGTCACGTGATGTGTTCTTTGTTCTAGTGTTCAGAGATACGTCCAAGCAGACCATCTTCCTCTGGTTCAGTGATGCTGGATGCTATCCCTCACCCGCAATTGTGGGTTTAGAGCATATCCAGACCAGCAGCTGTATGACGTCGAAAATTCACAGAAAAAAATTCAGCAATTTTTCTCGACTGTAAGACAATGCTTAGAATTCTGCTTGTGTACTTGTTCTGATTTTCCCGTCTGTGCTTTGACACCAGTGTGTGCCTCAGAAGTGAGGAAAATAACGTCCCTGGGTCCAGCAATAGCAAATATAAACTAAGTCCACTCACCGTTTCAGAAAAGTGATGAACATCACAGCAGCTGTAGAACTCAGAAATTTTTCTCTCTCTAGCAGTGCCTTCAAACAAGCAACTAAAACTCGAAAAGTGGTGAGCGTCCTGTACAGAGTTGCAGAGAAATTTATTTCGACTTGCAAATGTCACCGTTTTGGCGTGTAAAATTAGATATTGCAGCTGATATCGGTCTCGGGATCTATTTCAGACAAATGCGTGCGAAGCGTCTCAAGAAGGTTTTATAAGTGTGCACCGATCTTTTTAGAGTCATGGTCGAGTGTGGCGGTATACACCACAAAACTGACGCAAACAAATGTGCAGTGACATTTTTGAAAATGTATTTAGAGATATATTCAATTGGATTTAGTAACTCCTGAAGCATCTCATGCTCAATGACACGGTTATTTCCCACACAAGTTCGCGAAATGTCTATGGGAGGTTTCACAAGTGTGTCGCCATCTTTTTATAGAGTCTGTGTTGAAGTGTGGTGGTATACACCGCAAAATTGAGGCAATTACTGTGCAGTAATCTTTCTGTAAGCGTATTTAGAGAGATATTCAGTTGGATTTAGCAACTCCCGAAGCAGCTCGTGCTCAAAGGCAATGGTATTTCCCATAGGAGAGCGCGAAGTGTCTCAGGGAGGGTTTCACAAGTGTGTCGCGATCTTTGAAGAGTCGGTGTTCTCAAGTGTGGCTGTGGTGGTATTCCTCGGAATAAAACCTGTAGTTTTTTAAATATTTTCACGTCATCTGCAAAGCTCTGTCTGTCTGTCTCTCTCTCTCTCTCTGTACACTAGTAGATTTAGGTCCTGTGCCATCTTCAAGTTATGCATGTGACAAAATTCCGCAGCACCAGATGTAATAATTTCCAAAGCAGTTCGTGTTCGACTACAAAGAGTATCCGTGTGCCGGGGATGTTAAGGAGGAAGGTTGTTGGTATTTCGCAGCCGCCCTGAGCCCAGCGTGTGGCATTTGGGGGGGGGGGGGGGGAGGGGGGAGAGCGAATGCACAGGAGTGAATATCTGGCCTCTTGCATTTCGGAAGACTGACTGGACTTTATCGAATGATATACAGTTACAGCACACGCATTTATCAGCATAATTTGGAAGTGTAACTTAACCCTGCATGCTGCATCTTCATTATTTGATGAAGCGTAGTCATCTTCACCAAATATTATTGCTATTGACACAGTCCTCAGCTGCATGATTGCAGCCAATATACCTGTCAACCTCCTCCTTCTCTAGCACAAACATCTCATCCATTCAATACGGTAAACAACTGCGTCTGTCCTCCCAGTCCAACAGCTAGACACAGAGTCAGTCGTTTTCCTGCCAATTTCCAGATATCCAGATGGGGGAGGAGAGGAAAAAGAAGGGGAGCAGTCCAACAGCTAGACACAGAGTCAGTCCTTTTCCTGCCAATTTCCAGATATCCAGATGGGGCAGGAAAGGAAAAAGAAGGGGAGGGGAGGGGGATTAGGTTAGTGGAGGTAACACAACTAACTATTTTTGAGCCAAAATTTGAACTGAAACTCCCCACCACGACGTCATTGTGATGTTACTACATCTATGGCCACCATCTTGGATCCGCCATCTTGAATAGATGTGGCAGCATTGTAGAGTAGGATGATGCCGCCCTTGTCCCACCACTATCAGTTTAGGAAACGAGATATTTAAAGTAGTAGATGAGTTTTGCTCTTTGGGCAGCAGAATAACTGATGATGGGCGAAGTAGAAAGGTTATAAAATGTAGACTGGCAATGGCAAGAAAAGCATTTCTGAAGAAGAGAAATTTGTTAACATCGAATACAGATGTGCCGGCCGGTGTGGCCGTGCGGTTAAAGGCGCTTCAGTCTGGAACCGCGTGACCGCTACGGTCGCAGGTTCGAATCCTGCCTCGGGCATGGATGTGTGTGATGTCCTTAGGTTAGTTAGGTTTAATTAGTTCTAAGTTCTAGGCGACTGATGACCTCAGAAGTTAAGTCGCATAGTGCTCAGAGCCATTTGAACCATTTTTGAATACAGATTTAAGCATTAGCAAGTATTTTCTGAAAGTGATTGTCTGGAGTGTAGCCGTATATGGAAGCGAAACATGGGCGATAAACAGTTTAGATAAAAAGAGAATGGAAGCTTTTGGAATGTTGAAGATTAAATGGGTATATCATGTAACTAATGAGGAGGTACTGAATAGAATTGGGAAGACAAGAAATTTGTGGCACAACTGGACCAAAATAAGAGACATCAAGGGATTAGTATTGGAGGTAACTGTAGGAGGTAAAAATCATAGAGCGAGACCAAGAGATGAATACAGTAAACAGATTTCGAAGGATGTAGGTTGCAATAGCTACTCAGATATGAGAAGGCTTGCACAGTATAGACTATCATGGAGAGCTGCATCAAACCACTCTTCAGATTTAAGACCACAACAACAACAACAACACATGAAGGACGTTCACAGGTTCAGGTGTTGTTCGCACAAAAAGAGGCAGTCTAGCGGTCTATCGTCATGGGCCTTTAAAAATGAGTAGGAATGACAGAAGAGAGGGATGAGAATTCTCAATATATAGGGTGGCAATAATTAAACTTTCCCTATTTGGTACATTATAATAAGGAAACTAATTACTGTACGAGTACCAAACTTGGTAGCATTAATGACAAGGACATGGGGAAGATAAAAAACGCAGAATTAGTTCAATTGAAACACTTTTAATGTGCTGACACGGTACATCATACCATTACATACCGGTACCATTATTGCTACAAAAGGGGCTCAGTATGGCGCCCACAGTATGCAGAAGAATCTGAAAGTGCAGGATTTCATTCTGCGCAGCAGTACAAAGCATGTCCCCCCCCCCCCCCCCCCTGGTAAAACTGTCCTTCGGGTAGCCCCACAACCAAAAATCACAGGAGTGAGATCAGGAGATCATGCCAGCCTAGCATCTGGAAACGATCGGCTGATAATTTGATCGTTTCCAAATGTGTTTCGGAGAAGCAGGTGAACTTCACGAGCGATGTACGATCTTGCATGACAACTGTTGAGTTCAAAGCGTCTGTAGGGCGGGTATGGCATGCTGGCGAAGCATATTGTAGTAAAGCTGGCCAGTCACACTGCACGTCTTTGGCCCTTGAGCGCCAACCTGTTCAAAAAAGAATGTGCCAATGATGAACATAGCTGTGAAGCCACACCATACGGTGACACGTTTGCCATACAAAGGAACTTCATGCACAGTGACTGGAGGTGAAGATCCTCACACTCGGCAATTCTGTGTGTTTACCTCACCCTTCAGAGAAAAATAAGCATTGTCTGTCCATAGTATGGTCCAGCACCAGTCCTCGTCAACTTTAGTCCTTGCGAGAAAGTGGAGATCAAAGTCAACACGTAGTTGTGCGTCCTGTGGTGCAAGCTGCTGTACAATATGGATCCTGTACGAATACCATTTGCGAATGGTTCGAAGCACCTTCCGTACAGTGGACCACGAGATGATCAGCTGTCATGACACGGCACGCGCACTGCCTGAGGATCGGGAAGGGAACGCAGCGTTGTCTGCCACAGCAATAGCGATTTCATCAACCACCAGTGATGCAACCGGTCGTCGACCTCTTCCTGGAGCTTCTTCATCGTGCTCCGTACAGAAGATGGAGACAGAGGACCCTTCCGTAATCCTTTCAGCCAGGGACTTTCTCGATGTGCAGCTGCAGCATTACTGTTGTTTTGACAATAGAGCTCCACCAATAATCCCTTCCTCCTTCTGTCCAAGCTCATTTTGGAACGTCAACAAGTGCACTGTGGTTGGTGAGGTGTGTGAAACTGTGAACCACGATGACTGATCACGACACCTGGTAGCCATAGTTGGAACTGGACAGTGGCGCTGTGACTACTAGAGTAGTGATTCTCCAGCTGAAAGAGGTTCCTACTCAATGGTCTGAAGATGACCACAGCTGTGGTCGAAACCGGTCACCTTAATAAATAAATCGTGATCAAGACTGTTTTTAATAGCAAATATTTGCAACACATTGATCACTACCACTCCCATAATGTATTCAAAAGTAAAGAATTTAAAGATTTAGCTGAGAATGAAAGAGCAAAGAATAACAACGATCGACAGAAGGGATTCGTGGTTCCGTACATCAAGAAACATTGTGTGCTAAATTTGCAAGCATGCAGCATGTGAAGAAACTGGTGGTACAAATAGTAAAATTTCTGAACTTCCACGCATTCTTCCACAGTCAGTTGCAACAATTTTCGATGGAGCTGAACGAAGAGTATGGAGACTTTATACACTGCTGCAAAGTACGTTGTTTGAGTCAAGGGGCATGCCTGCAACGATTTTTCGATTTAAAACTCGCTACTCTAGAATTTATGAAGGAAAATGAGTGCAGGAACGAAAATTAGAATATCCAGAATGGATCCTGAGCATTGCATTTTAATCGAACTTGACTTTACACTGCCCACAGTAAGACATTGCAAGAAGAGAAACAATTTCTTTCTGATTTGATGGGGACACATTTAGAAATAAAATTGCGTTATGGAAATGACACATTCTCACAAACACAGTTTAGTTTAGTTTCCTAAGCTCACTGCCGTTAAGGAAAACGCTAGGTTCGAAGAATTCAGTGTGTCCTTGAAAGAATTACAAGGGTAGTTTCCTAAACGATTTGAGGACGCTACCAATCCTACATCTATTTTCGAGCTACACACATCAAAAAAAGTTTTACATCACCCCTGTTCCCAGAACTCCTGAAGATAGACGTTGACTGTGGATATTGTATCACATACACACTCCCTTTGACTGTTCAGAGATTCACTAAACCCGCCCAAAGATGTAAAAAAAACCATGCATGAGCAGCTCCTATTAGGTGCAGGGGTCCGACAGCCGATCAGTTCGTCATTACACCAGCAGGGAGGTACACGGCTCATTCTGTCTGTAGTTCAACCATGCCTTGGCGGTCGATATCGCGGTTCGATAGCGTCCGCATTGTTTACTTATGCCAGGAAGGGCTCTCAACAAGGGAGTGAACCAAAGCGATGTTGTTCGGACGTGGAGGAGATACAGAAAGACAGGAACTGCCGATGACATGCCTCGCCCAGGCCGCCTAAGGGCTACTACTGCAGTTAATAACCTCTACCTACGGATTATGGCTCGGAGGAACTCTGACAGCAACGCCATGTTGAATAATGCTTTTCGTGCAGCCACAGGACTTCGTGTTACGCCTCAAACTGTGCGCAATAGGCTGCATGACGCGCAAATTCACTCCCGACGTCCATAGCGAGGTCCATCTTTGCAACCACGACACCATGCAACGCGGTACAGATGGCCCCAACAACACACCGAATGGACCGCTCAGGATTGGCATCACGTTCTCTTTATCTATGAGTGTCGCATATGCCTTCAACCACACAATCGTCGGAGACGTGTTTGGAGGCACCCCGGTCAGGCTGAACGCCTTAGACACACTGTCCAGTGAGTGCAGCAAGGTGGAGGTTCCATGCTGTTTTGGGATGGCATTATGTGGGGCCGACGTACGCCGCTGGTGGTCATGGAAGGCGCCGTAACGGCTGTACGATACGTGAATGCCATCCTCCGACCGATAGTGCAACCATATCGGCAGCGTATTGGCGAGGCATTCGTCTTCATGGACGACAATTCGGGCATCCATCGTGTACATCTTATGAATGACTTCCTTCAGGATAACGACATCGCTCGACTAGAGTGGCCAGCATGTTCTACAGACATGAACCCTATCGAACATGCCTGGGATAGATTGAAAACGGCTGTTTATGGACGACGTAACCCACCAACCACTCTGAGGGATCTACGCCGAATCGCCGTTGAGGAGTGGGACAATCTGGACCAACATTGCCTTGATAAACTTATGGATTGTATGTCACGACGAATACAGGCATGCATCAATGCAAGAGGACGTGCTACTGGGTATTAGAGGTACCGGTGTGTACAGCAATCTGCACCACCACCTCTGAAGGTCTCGCTGTATGGTGGTACAACATGCAATGTGTGGTTTTCATGAGCAATAAAAAGGGCGGAAATGATGTTTATGTTGATTTTTATTCCAATTTTCTATACAGGTTCCGGAACTCTCGGAACCGAGGTGATGCAAAACTTTTTTTAATGTGTGTATCTTCGAGGCTGTTTGCCGTTTCAGTTGAAAGCGCCGCTTTGCATGTGCAAGCGTAGCTGATTGACGTGAAAGGCAGTTCCCGTTTCAATTGCAAATTCTTTTGCAGTAAAACTGTCCAAGACGTCTACATTGCTTCCCTCAGACAGAATTTCCACGGCTCCATATTTCGATCGACACATTTGTATGAAAGACCTTTTTCCGATTATGAAACTAAATAATTCACGATTACGTGGTAATTAGAGTACGGGCATGTCTGCGTCTGTCCGTCTGCCGACAGTTTGTAACAGATAAAAATCGTATTATGCCGTCAGCGCGGCAAAAATAATTAAATAACACTGAAATTTTTTTGGTTTTGATCTACGTTGATGCGAAATGTGAAAGAATACAGCCACAGCTTTCAAAAACTCGTTTACGATAGAGGACTGCAGCACCATTCCCCCTTTCAATTATCGAACAAACGAAAGGATGGCTGACATAGTGTTTAGTGTATCTGGGATTGTAAAACAGTTAAGATCCTTAGACGCCAGAAAGGCATCTGGCCCAGATGGTATCCCCGTGAGACTTTATGTTGACTAAGCTACAATTATACCACCATTCTTATCCGTCATCTATCGCAGATCATTCGAATGGCGGAAAGTTCAACGGGGCTGGAAGAAGGCCCAGGTTGTAGCAATCTATAAAAAGGGTAGAATATCGGATGCACATAATTACGGCCAATTTCACTGACATCGATTTGTTGTAGAATCATGGAACATATTTTGTGTTCAGACACAATGACCTTTCTAGACCCTGAGACGCTCATCTGCAGAAACCAGCACGGTTTTAGGAAACAGCGGCCATGCGAGACACAGCTGGCCCTCTTTGTGCATGATATACAGCAGGCTCTAGACACCGGCTCCCAGGTTGATGCCATATTTCTGGACCCACTTCCGCACTGTCGCTTGCTACAAAAAGTGCGCGCTTACGTTCTATCCAGTGACATATGCGGTTGGATAGAAAGTTTTCTAACAGACAGGGAGCAGTATGTCGTCCTGAACGGGGTAACTTCAACAAAAACAAGAGTAACTTCAGGTGTGCCCCAGGGCAGCGTAATAGGTCCTCTGCTTTTTACGATTCACATAAACGATCTGGTTGATGGTATTGACAGCGGCCTTAGACTGTTTGCTGATGATGGTGTAGTCTACTGGAAAGTAGTATCACACGGAAGTTGTGAACAAATCAATGAGGATTTGCAGAAAATAAATGCGTGGTATAATGACTGGCAGTTATCTCTCAATATTAGTAAGTGTAACCTACTGCGTATAACAAGGCGAAAATCCCCATTAATGTATGAGTACAAAATAAATGAACAGTCTTTGGAAGCGGTAACATCAGTCAGGTATCTGGGTGTGACTATTCGAAATGATCTCAAATGGAATGATCAGATTACACAAGTAACGGGTAAGGCGAATTCTAGATTGCGCTTTATTGGTAGAATCCTGAAGCGATTCAGTCCTTCAACAAAGGAAGTAGCTTACAATACGGTAATTCGTCCAGTCTTAGAGTATTGTTCGTCTGCATGGGACCCTTACCAGTTGTGTTTGATTCAAGAAATTGAGAAGGTCCAAAGAAGAGCGGCAAGATTCGTGACTGGTACATTTAGCCATCGCGAGAGAGTTGCAAATCTCGTAGAAAGTTTGAAGTGGGACACACTTGCAGACAGACGACGTGCTAAACAGAAGGGGCTGCTCACTAAATTCCAAAATCCAATCTTCACCGGAGATGTAGAGTATATATTATTACCACCAACTATCAAATCGCGTAATGATCATCATTCAAAGATAAGGGAAATAAGAGCTCGTACTGAGGCGTTCAGACAGTCGTTTTTCCATCGTGCGATCCGCGAGTGGAACAGAGGGGGGGAAATATGACTTTGGCGCGAATTGTGCCCTCCGCCACACACCGCTTGGTGGCTAGCGGAGTATATATGTAGATGTATGTAGATTTCGATCTACTTACATACCCCGCAAGCCATCGTAGAGTGCGTGGCGGAAGGTACCCTTTACCAAAACTAGTAGTCTAGTACCTGTTCCACTCGCAGATAGAGCGAGGGAGAAACGACTGGCTGTATGCCTCCGTATGAGACGCAATTTTTCGTATCTTATCTTCGCGGTCCCAACGTGTAGTGCATGTTGGCAGCAGTAGGATCGTTGTGCAGTCAGCCTCAAGTGACGCTTCTCTAAGCTCTCTCAGTAGTGTTCCTCGAAATGAACTTCTTCCCTCCAGGGTTCACACTTCAGCCCCCCAAGCATATCTGTAACACTTGCATGCTGATCGAACCTACCGGTAACGAATCTAGCTCTCGCATCTGAATTGCTTCGATGTCTTCTTTCAATCTGACGTGGTGCGGATCCCAGACACTCGAGCAGTACTCAAGAATAGGTCGCTCTAGCGTCCTGTATGCGGTCTCCTTTACAGATGAAACACACTTTCCTAAAATTCTCCCAATAAACCGAAATCAACTATTCGCCTTCGCTACCACAATCCTCATGTGCTCCTTCCATTTCATATAGCTTCGCAAAGTTACGCCCAGATATTTAAACGACGTGACTGTGTCAAACAGGACACTACTAATGCTGTATCCGAACATTAGGGGTTCATTTTTCCTACTCATCCGCATTAACTTACATTTTACTACAGTAAGAGCAAGCTGCCATTCATCACACCAACTTATCTTCGACACCTTCTTGTACGTCACAGTATCATCAGCCAACAACCACCCAGAAACTTCGTGGCATATTAAAACTGTGTGCCGGACCGAGACTCGAACTCGGGACCTTTGCCTTTCGCGGGCAAGTGCTCTGCCAACTGAGCTATCCAAGCACGACTCACGCCCCGTCCTCACAGCTTTACTTCTGCCAGTACCTCGTCTCCTACCTTCCAAACTTTACAGAAGCTCTCCTGCGAACCTTGCAGAACTAGCACTCCTGAAAGAAAGGATATTGCGGAGACATGGCTTAGCCACAGCCTGGGGGATGTTTCTAGAATGAAATTTTCACTCTACAGCGGAGTGTACGCTGATATGAAACTTCCTGGCAGATTAAAACTGTGTGCCGGACCGAGACTCGAACTCGGGACCTTTGCCTGGTAGAGCACTTGCCCGCGAAAGGCAAAGGTCCCGAGTTCGAGTCTCGGTCCGGCATACAGTTTTAATCTGCCAGAAAGTTTCATATCAGCGCTCACTCCGCTGTTGAGTGAAAATTTCATTCTAGAAACATACCCCAGGCTGTGGCTAAGCCATGTCTCCGCAATATCCTTTCTTTCAGGAGTAATAATAATAATAATGGCGTGTGACGAGGGCCTCCCGTCGGGTAGACCGCTCGCCTGGTAAAAGTCTTTCGATTTGACGCCACTTCGGCGACTTGCGCGTCGATGGGTATGAAATGATGATGACTAGGACAACACAACACCCAGTCTCTGAGCGGAGAAAAATCTCCTACGCAGCCGGGAATCGAACCCGGGCCCATAGGATTGACAGTCTGTCGCGCTGACCACTCAGCTACCGGGTGCGGACTCTTTCAGGAGTGCTAGTTCTCCAAGGTTCCCAGGAGAGCTTCTGTAAAGTTTGGAAGGTAGGAGACGAGGTACTGGCAGAAGTAAAGCTGTGAGGACAGGGCGTGAGTCGTGCTTGGGTAGCTCAGTGGTAGGGCACTTGCCCGCGAAAGGCAAAGGTCCCGAGCTCGAGTCTCGGTCCGGCACACAGTTTTAATCTGCCAGGAAGTTTCATATCAGCGCACACTCCGCTGTAGAGTGAAAATTTCATTCTAGAACAATCACCCTGTCTGCCAGATCATTTACGCATATAGAAAATAGCAACCCTCCAGTCACACTTCCCTGGGGCACTCCTGATGTTACCCGTGTCTCCAATGAACGCGCGCCGTCGAGGGCAGCATACTGGGTTCTATTAAGAAGTCATAGAGCTAGTCGCATATCTGGAAGCCTATTCCGTATGCACTTACCTGCGTTAACAGTCTGCGGTGGAGTGCTGCGCCGAATGTTTTTCAGAAATGTAGAAAGATTAAATCTGCCTGTTGCCCTTCATCCATAGTTCGCAAAAAAAGCAAGACAGGTTTCGCTCGAGCGATTCGAGGACATGATCTTTTCGGTCTCTAAGAAATTTATTGTATTCGAACTTAGAATATGCTGTAGAATTCTGCAGCATATTGGTCTGTAAAAATGGCTCTGAGCACTATGGGACTTAACTTCTGAGGTCATCAGTCCCCTAGAACTTAGAACTACTGAAACCTAACTTACCTAAGGCCATCACACACATCGATGCCCGAGGCAGGATTCGAACCTGCGACCGTAGCGGTCTCGCGGTTCCAGACTGTAGCGCCTAGAGCCGCAGGCCACTCCGGCCGGCTATTGGTCCGTAATTTGCGGGTCTGTTCTTTTACCCTTCTTAAAACACGGAACACGTGAGGCAATACTGACCCTACGACTTATCTTAGAAGCTAGATTAAGGAAGGGCAAACCTACGTTTCTAGCATTTGTAGACTTAGAGAAAGCTTTTGACAATGTTGACTGGAATACTCTCTTTCAAATTCTGAAGGTGGCAGGGGTAAAATACAGGAAGCGAAAGGCTATTTACAATTTGCACAGAATCCAGATGGCAGTTATAACAGTCGAGGGGCATGAAAGGAAAGCAGTGGTTGGGAAGGGAGTGAGACAGGGTTGTAGCCTATCCCCGATGTTATTCAATCTGTATATTGAACAAACAGTAAAGGAAACAAAAGAAAAATTCTGATTGGGTATTAAAATCCATGGAGAAGAAATAAAAACTTTGAGGTTCGCCGATGACATTGTAATTCTGTCAGAGACAGCAAAGGACTTGGAAGAGCAGCTGAACGGAATGGACAGTGTCTTGAAAGGAGGATATAAGATGAACATCAACAAAAGCAAAACGAGGATAATGGAACGTAGTCAAATTAAGTCGGGTGATGCTGAGGGAATTAGATTAGGAAATGAGACACTTAAAGTAGTAAAGGAGTTTTGCTATTTGAGGAGCAAAGTAACCGATGATGGTCGAAGTAGAAAGGATATAAAATGTAGACTGGCAATGGGAAGGAAAGCGTTTCTGAAGAAGAGAAATTTGTTAACATCGAGTATAGATTTAAGTATCAGGAAGTCATTTCTGAAAGTATTTGTATGGAGTGTAGCCATGTATGGAAGTGAAACATGGACGATAAATAGTTTGGACAAGAAGAGAATAGAAGCTTTCGAAATGTGGTGCTACAGAAGAATGCTGAAGATTAGATGGGTAGGTCACATAACTAATGAGGAAGTATTGAATAGGATTGGGGAGAAGAGAAGTTTGTAGCACAACTTGACCAGAAGAAGGGATCGATTGGTAGGACATGTTCTGAGGCATCAAGGGATCACCAATTTAGTATTGGAGGGCAGCGTGGAGGGTAAAAATCGTAGAGGGAGACCAAGAGATGAATACACTAAGCAGATTCAGAAGGATGTAGGTTGCAGTAGGTACTGGGAGATGAAGAAGCTTGCACAGGATAGAGTAGCATGGAGAGCTGTATCAAACCAGTCTCAGAACTGAAGACCACAACAACAACAACAACATACACAGGAGTCACCTGCACTTTTTTCCAGTCGCTTGGCACTTTGCGCTGGTCGAGAGATCCGCGATAATTGCAAACTAAGTGACGTAGAGTAGTCTTTGAGGGACCCAACTGAGATTCCATCCGGACCTGGCGACTTATTTGTTTTCAACTCTTTCAGTTGTCTCTCTATGCCAGGGATGGTTATTACTATATAATCCATATGGAACTCTGTGCGATGGTCAAACGACGATACATTTGTACGATTCTTCTGCGTGAACGATTTCTTAAATGTGAAATTTAAAAATTCGGTCTTCCTTTCGCTGTCTTCTATTGCCAAACCAGACTGGTCAACGAGGGACTGAATGGAAGCCTTAGACCCACTTAAAGATTTTACACAGGACCAGAATTTTTTCGGGTTCTCTGCCAGATCTTTAGTCAAGATATGATGGTGGTAGCCGTTGTATACTTCGCCCATATATCTTTTCTCAGACGCACGAATCTCTACTAATCTTTCCCTGTCGTCATTTGCGCGTCCTCTTTCCAACCAAGAGTGCAACAGCCTTTGCTTCCTCAGAATTTTCCGAATTTCGTTATTAAACCACGTTTGGTCTTATCCCTCCTTAATCCACTTACTAGGAACATACTTTTTCAGAACACGATTTACAATCTGGTTAAACTTTGCCCATAATTTCTCTATGGCCATCATTCTGGAACTAACAACAGCTTATCTGCTCTTTCTAGCAGAAAGACTCTCCTAGCCCTCTTGACTGATTTATCAACTTTCGCAACCATAGTCGTTATGATGACATCATGATCACTAATCCCCGTCTGCACACTGACGCCGTCGATAAGGTCCGGCCTGCTTGTAGCTACAAGACCCAAGACACTTCCATTGCGTGTTGGCTGCGAAACTAGCTGCTCAAGACTGTTTTCGGAAAACGTGTTCAAAAGTACTTCACAAGCCTGTCTGTCTGTATCCTCTGCAACGAATCCATACACGTACCAGTCTATACTCGGCAGGTTAAAGTCACCACCAACTAGTGTTGTATGATTTGGGTATTTATGAACAACTGACCATAGACTTTCTTTGAACGACTCTAGAACTGTCACAGCGGGATCGGGTGGTCGGTAAAAAATCCAACAATTAATTTGGTTTCGCTTAGACTTGTTATGCGCGACCATATAACTTCACTGTCACTCAATTTCAACCTCATAGGGGCAATATTTTTGTCGACTGCAATGAACAGTCCTCCTCCTAGGCGTCTAATCTGTCTGTCCGGGCCAGCCGCTGTGGCCGAGCGGTTCAAGGCGCTACGGTCGCAGGTTCGAATCCTGCCTCGGGCATGGATGTGTGTGATGTCCTTAGGTTAGTTAGGTTTAAGTAGTTCTAAGTTCTAGGGGACTGATGACCTCAGAAGTTAAGTCCCATAGTCTCAGAGCCATTTGAACCATTTTTGTCTTTCCGGTAAACATTCCAAGAGTCCCTCAATATCTTGGAGCATTTTACTTCTGGTTTTAGCCAGCTCTCAGTCCCAAGAATAATTTGAGGTTGAGAACTTTCCTGGAGGGCAGTAAATTCTTAAACTTTGTTACGAATACTTCGACAGTTTAGTGATAAAGTTTTGACAGTTGAACTGTCTTTACTCTGAACGCGGTCTGATTTCCCTGTATGCCTATCGACTGGCGAGTGTTCTTGAGAGTACCTCGAACTACCGCCTAGCCTAAAAAGCCTCTTTCTCCACTCACAGGTACCTTGCTACACGAGTAGCTGCTTCCTTTGTGTAGTGCACCCCAGACCTATCAAGGGGAGTCCTACAAATCCTCACCCGATAACTCAGGTCCAGAAATCTAAACTAAATGATCTAGATTCTGGAGCAGTGGTGACCATAATTCTGTGGTGACGTTAAAAACTTTCAGTGATGATGAACAAGGGCAAATGAATCAATATGAGGCACAGAACCCTCACCCGGGAAAGACCGAGTCGAAAGTTATGAGAGAAAATTTAATTGTTCTAATTCCTCTGACAGCGGAATGTTTGTGTAGCGGCACTTTTGTTGCTGAGACTGCATGGTAGGCAACTTTCCTGGGTGGCACTACGAATAAAAATAAGAAAAAAATGTCCAGTAAATATGGGCTCTAAAATGCTTACGTTGAGAGCTATGGGCACTTGTTCAGTAGAAGAGATGTGTTTCACAATGGCAAAGATGAACAAGTGCTCATAGCTCTTAAGGTATGCATCTTAGAGCCGATTTTTGCTAGACAGGTTTTCCTTATTTAGTCCGTACTACCACTTTTGGCAGTTGCCTACCGTACTATCTTAGCAACAGTAGTGCCGGTACATGTATTCCACTGTCACAAGTATAAGAACGATTTTAGCTCGCAACTTTTCACTTAGTCGTTTCTGGACCAGGGCCCTTTACCTCAAATTGATACATTTACCATTCTCCACCGTACCTGAAAATCTGTAATATCATCACGGATTAACCCTATATATTGTAAAGAGGAAGATATTAAAACTCCTTTGGGGTTGCAGAAACAGTTTTTATATCTGTTGATTTCTCGTGTTAACAACGACGTATTGAGTTCTACAATCTAGAAAGTCAAGAAACCAGTAACATATCTAATCCGAATATTAGACAGACTTGTATATTGTTCACTAAACGACATACCTGGATTGTATTGAATGCCTTCCAGAATTCTAGGAACACGTCATCGGCTTGGGCGTCGTTGCCTGCGACGCTCTGAATCTCATCGACGTACAGGGAGAGCTGTGTTCGGTAAGATCTCTGTTTTCGGAATCCGTATTGATTTTTATGGAGAAGATTTTCATTTTTCAAAAAAGTCGTAATGCATGAGCATTAAATACGTTCCACAATTCTGCAACACATTGACATCAGCGATATAGGCCTATAATTACGTGTATTCGTCTAGTGACACTCCTTGAAAATGGGGAAGATATGAACTTTTTTTCTAACGGCGTGGTACTCGGCGTTGCTTCAGCGGCCTACGATAGACTGCTGTCTCGAGCAGGGAAAGTTCTTTTGCATAATCTGGGTAGAATCTTACAAGTATCTTATCCGATCCAGATGCCTTTCTTCTGTTGAGCAATGTTAGTCGATTTTCTATTCCGTGATCGCCTACCTCTATAGCTGTTATTTCGCCATTCGTGCCACAATTGAACGCAAGAATCGTATTACGATCTTCCTCAGTAAAACAATTACCGAAGATTGAATTCAATATTCCGACCTTCTCTCTGACATTATTCGTTCTGGTTCCTGTATGGTCACTGAGCGACTGAATAATTGACCGCTAAAGCTTACTGACTTTACGTTAAACCCTAACTTCTTAAGACTTCTGATCATTTAGGTAGGCAAAATTTTACTTTCCGATTCATTGATCGCTTCCTTCTTCCGTTCATTTTGGCTTCGTTAGATTTCGTTTGTCAACAAGATTTTGACTTCACTTAAATCTATGAACACGCTGTCTTTGCTTTCGTGACAACTTTCTAACAAGGCTATTGAATCACTTTGGGACTCCATACCACTCAGAACAATGGTCAGCATATAAGGCGTATTGTATAATCTTTTCAATAATATCCACATGTGTTCCACATCTTCGTCCGCAGAGTTGAATATTTGATTTTGGCTACTCAGATACTGTGCAATTTGCTAAGTAAAAGTTAGCTTTCTCCACATTCCTGGTAGCAGTTGTAGTCATTGATCCGGTAACATCATTTTCTACGTTAATTGATTTAAAAAGTCCGGGTACGTTATTTACTGGGAAGTGTAAGACGCCCTCATGAGTCGATCCTCTAAGAGCCCCGAGTACTTGTCGGGGAAAAACGTTGACAAAAATTATAACTGAAGCCTTGTCTCTAGAACCAGTTTCAATCGCACGACACTGCCAATGTATAGTTCGAAAACTGAAGTCTCTCCAGATTTTAACCGCATGGTCAGAAAACGTAACTCACGAAATTCTCTCGAGTTTTTCTGAAGCTTTCTGCGAGTACAACTCTTGTAGCAGGTGGTCTGTAGAGGCATTTGATTGCCACGTTTGGCCTTTTGATGCTTACCTTCATTTAAGATGAAACGGAATTTAATATGTAAAGTTTCGAGTGCTAGTTATTAGAAAATGTGAAAGACTTTTAATCGATTTTCTCATGGGAATGAAAAAAAGCGGAAGCTACTGAAATCGGTGGCTACACTGTGGAATCTACACTTTACAAATATGACGAAAGCACGGCGTAAGAAAACGTGTTAAAATTGAAATATGTGAAATAGAAAACTAGAGCATAGCACCGTGGCGCTTTGAACTCTGTATTCTACTGCTACAACAATTGGCATATTTTAATGTGTATATCTTTTCCGTAAACGAAAGCAAAAGGTGACGTAAGATCTTTTACTGTTTATATCTTTCTCGCAGGTGAAAAAGAACTGTCACGCAACAGCTTTTAGTGCTTATATCTTTCCCGCAGGCGAAAGGGAAAAGCGAAAGCTACTGAAATCGGTGGCTACACTGTGGAATCTAAACTTTACAAATATGACGAAAGCACGGCGTAAGAAAATGTGTTAAAATTGAAATATGTGAAATAGAAAACTAGAGCATAGCACCGTGGCGCTTTGAACTCTGTATTCTACTGCTACAACAATTGGCATATTTTAATGTGTATATCTTTTCCGTAAACGAAAGCAAAAGGTGACGTAAGATCTTTTACTGTTTATATCTTTCTCGCAGGTGAAAAAGAACTGTCACGCAACAGCTTTTAGTGCTTATATCTTTCCCGCAGGCGAAAGGGAAAAGCGAAAGCTACTGAAATCGGTGGCTACACTGTGGAATCTAAACTTTACAAATATGACGAAAGCACGGCGTAAGAAAATGTGTTAAAATTGAAATATGTGAAATAGAAAACTAGAGCATAGCACCGTGGCGCTTTGAACTCTGTATTCTACTGCTACAACAATTGGCATATTTTAATGTGTATATCTTTTCCGTAAACGAAAGCAAAAGGTGACGTAAGATCTTTTACTGTTTATATCTTTCTCGCAGGTGAAAAAGAACTGTCACGCAACAGCTTTTAGTGCTTATATCTTTCCCGCAGGCGAAAGGGAAAAGCGAAAGCTACTGAAATCGGTGGCTACACTGTGGAATCTAAACTTTACAAATATGACGAAAGCACGGCGTAAGAAAATGTGTTAAAATTGAAATATGTGAAATAGAAAACTAGAGCATAGCACCGTGGCGCTTTGAACTCTGTATTCTACTGCTACAACAATTGGCATATTTTAATGTGTATATCTTTTCCGTAAACGAAAGCAAAAGGTGACGTAAGATCTTTTACTGTTTATATCTTTCTCGCAGGTGAAAAAGAACTGTCACGCAACAGCTTTTAGTGCTTATATCTTTCCCGCAGGCGAAAGGGAAAAGCGAAAGCTACTGAAATCGGTGGCTACACTGTGGAATCTAAACTTTACAAATATGACGAAAGCACGGCGTAAGAAAATGTGTTAAAATTGAAATATGTGAAATAGAAAACTAGAGCATAGCACCGTGGCGCTTTGAACTCTGTATTCTACTGCTACAACAATTGGCATATTTTAATGTGTATATCTTTTCCGTAAACGAAAGCAAAAGGTGACGTAAGATCTTTTACTGTTTATATCTTTCTCGCAGGTGAAAAAGAACTGTCACGCAACAGCTTTTAGTGCTTATATCTTTCCCGCAGGCGAAAGGGAAAAGCGAAAGCTACTGAAATCGGTGGCTACACTGTGGAATCTAAACTTTACAAATATGACGAAAGCACGGCGTAAGAAAATGTGTTAAAATTGAAATATGTGAAATAGAAAACTAGAGCATAGCACCGTGGCGCTTTGAACTCTGTTATCTACTGCTACAACAATTGGCATATTTTAATGTGTATATCTTTTCCGTAAACGAAAGCAAAAGGTGACGTAAGATCTTTTACTGTTTATATCTTTCCCGCAGGTGAAAAAGAACTGTGACGCAACAGATTTTAGTTCTTATACCTTTCCCGCAGGCGAAAGGGAACTAAGACAGAGTGTCTTTTACTGTAGATATCTTTTCCGAAGCCAAATAAAATTTTGTTGGGACATTTTTAGACGACAGACGGGCGTGGCCACTAGGATATTCTCTGGTCAATGTGTTTCAGAGAAGGAAACCATGTGACGTGGAGTGACTCAACAGTGCTGCTCTCTGGTGGAGGGGAGGTAGAGTTATTAATGTGTTTGGCGTAGTGTGTGTTGGTGTGCGTGACCGAGTGAGGGCTGTTGTGGTTATTGAACTGGTGCTACGTGTGGTACATGACGGATTCTTGATTTAGTATCCAGAGAAGATTCCGTCTCTGTAAATATGACTATTTTATCCAAGAAGAAGTCCAGTGGACCAGGAAAATCGGAAGATCAAAATGACTCGGGGAACCATCATGGAGGAACTCATTCTCTTTCACTGGCGTCGATACAGAGCCATTCTCAGGTGAGATGCAAATGCTTTATTTTAAATAATGGTTCACACGTAGAGAACAGCAAGAAATGAGATTCTATAGCCTCGCATGAAGTTACGTGAGAGACTTGTTTTTTCCCCTTTTCCGATGATGTGTTAGTGGATCGTATTGCGTATAGACAAAACTTGGACAGACTGCCCCAGAAATACGTCATATATTCCGACGCACTTATGAGGCAGGAGCTTGTTTTTCAAACTTTGTTTCCTCAACAAGTTTTTGAAAAGTAAGGTATGTTTATTGCTTGACTGACGAGATTGGTAATAATACTTGTGTATCCTGATAACTTCGCTGTTGTGCGTATTGGTTGACACAGTTAGCGTAAGAGTCAAGGCAAAGATTTTAATATAAAGCACATTTTGCTGCACAAGCGCTTGGATGCTGTTGCACCAACAGTTAGCTGTAGGTACAAACAATACACTGAAAATCGTGACCTGAAAATACTGTGCCTCTTTTTTCCTCCATAATCTTAGTTATTTTGTGTCGTGTAATAACCACGGTTAGTTTGATTTTTGTTTTCCATCAGTTTACATTGTAATTGCTTCAGTATCTCTTGTTGTTAGCCATTAAACAATTCCAAATACTAGTATTTGGTTTATGAGTGACATTACTTTTTGTTTGCTACCTCCCTAGATTTATTGTTCGTCAAAACAAAGTTAATCCCCTCCCCCCCCCCCCCCCCCCCCCCGTTCTCTCCTAGTTCGTTTTCGTAATAATAAAGATATGGCCATTGTAATAAGATTTTGTTCAAAATTAACGTGTGGAGCAGTCAGAGATAGATGAATTCTAAATTCATCTTAATGTTTTGCTGTTCTGCTATCTAAGGTGATATTAGCTTCAGTTGCAGTAACGGGGCTGAGCTTATTAACAGTTAATATAATTTGCCTGCAGTTCATTAAACTTTTATAGTTTGTGTCCCAGTAACTTTCGAAATTCATGGTATATGGTCCCGAGAAAAGTTTCTTCTGTCTTGTATTGCGTAGTTCTTTTCAGCCTGCACATCTAATTTATGCTTTTTGTAGAGTTTTTGAAAAGCAGATTGTATCAAAGTTGTGTATATGTTATTAGCATGTAATATTTATATCTGTTGTTCTCTGCAGAGTTTGCTTTTGGCTTTTATTGCGGTACTTAACCTTTTTACTGTAAACAACACAAATTCTGTGTGTGGCTGAATTTTGAAAATTTTGTTTATTTATTCCAGTCATCATCTGTTATCCTTAGATAATGAGTGCCGTAATTTGATAACTTTTTACCAGTATTTAGTTTTCTTGTTTCTTTGCGTTTCTTTCTTTGCCGAGTTAATTGTCACCTTTTTTTCTGAAATTCAATGATTGTGTCTTAAATAACGTGCCTGCCATCCGTAGTTTTACAGTGAAACAGCTGATTATTTGTTCCAGCCATCTTTGTGTTTTGGTTATATGGAGGTGTTACGTTGTATTACTTGCGTACGTCTTGAGTATTTTTTATGTCCATAGATATTGAATAAATAAAAGTAACTTGAGGGGGGGCTGTTTATTTATTTATTTGACCCCTTAGGTGATTGATGCATCGGTAGTTTCTTCAAGTGTAAACAAATATGGGAGACGTTGAATTAATGGGCGCGTATGACCCTAGTTGTTTTTGCGCCCTGAAACAAAAACTTAAATTAGTAGCTTTGCTGACTATCCGAAGAAATCCGGCTGCGACTACAAACTCGTCGAAATGGCGAAACTGTTGCGTTGGTGATAACAGGCGACGATTTCGTCAGTGGCATTTGCTACGCAAGCTAGCGTGTGCATCACGTCTGTTCAGACAAAGAAAAATCTTAGTAATACAGGAAGTGTTAGATAACTGTTGCTGTTCATCGTTCCTGAAAGTGATTATAGTGAAAGAAACTAGAACATGAGTACATTCGAAGAGGACAAACAATGTTAAAAGCTTAGAGATGAAAATCATTGTTCTTACTGAAAACAATAAATGGATGCAGGTGTTACAGATTTTATTAGTTGGCCTGTGATTAAGAACAGTAGTGATCGCATTAGAGAAAACCAAATAAATTAGCAAGTAGGGTTAGTAAACACACATCGTTCTTGAAGAGAAACTTCTTTGTGAGAGATATAACGATGTGAGTACAAGTAAGAATATTTTTGATTTGCGTGGATGGAATCCAAGGCTACGTGGAAATTAAGAAGTGTTAACACGCGGTCTGTCAATGAAACTGAGAAATCACGAAACACGACTGTTGTGAAAAAATGCATTAAGTAGTTCCATAGGAAGTAGTATACTACAGTAGTATTGAAAGCATTTATGCAACTGCGACTTATTATGGTCGTATAGATGAATAATTTAATAATGCGATAACTTGAACTGCCTTGTTAACGAAAGTTGATGAAAACTGTCATTCAAATAAAACCTCAAATTAAGAAACAATTGATACAGAATGGAAGACATCACGTAAATACAATGTGAGACGACTTGAACCAGGATATAAATCGAGAATTGTTCACTAGTAGCGCACTGGTACTATCTAACATGAAATTTGTACGACAACTGAAATGTAGGTTTCATTGGCGTATCTGAACATGGATGTAGCATCGTGGCGTAGTGTATAAGTGCAGGATTACTAATGTTAAGGTCCGGGGTTCGATTCCCAGTCGTTCCTTAAATTTTTTAAAGGCCAATCATTTGTTTTTTATCACATCAGGTAATTACAAATATGAAAAATAAGCTGTACCATTGTTCGGAGTGCACGTTAAACTTTGTGCCCCTTTATAATTCGCTGGTAAGTCATTTCGGAAGTAGGAAGTCAAGGTCAAACCAGCAATAGGGAGTGTCTTGTAAGGCATCATATCTTTCTAACCAAACTTCGCGTTGAGGAAAGCTTTACCAGTTAACGACAGAAAACCTCGTTTCTTATTTCGCTGGAACAAAACATGTATAGTAATTAGCTTGTTCTGTCTGAAAGAAGGCAAAGTAGACCCACTAGTATTAACTTGGCTATGTGATTTTTAGACTACATATCAGAAGTACTGGGGTTAAACTCTGTTCCTCTATGGATTTATTTCTTGGCTGAATATCTGGCAATAAGGTATTTCGTGTATACGGAAAAAAATGGTACGTCCGTGCTTCAATCTGTGTGTTAGCCTTTTTATGTTCTAGTGATCATTTGCACGCTTTCTTCCGAAGTTATTTGGAAAGATTCGGTATAGTGTATGATGCAGAACTGGCTGGCAAAGCTATTCTCAGGTTAAAAGCAACGGCAGAGCGCTTGTAAAACATTGCCGTGACGAAACGTTGTTTGGCGGTATCATTACTGAATTGTTTATGCCAGAAAGCTTATCGTTGGTAGTATAACCAAAATAATAAAGAGTTTTAATGGATGTTTGCCAAGTTTAAACTCTTCTTCGTACATCACAGTGCGCTTTCCAAATACTGCCGAATTCTCACACACTGCCGGGTGTACTGGCTATTCAATTAACAGAGGCTTGTACAGTGCGTTTCAAGAGGAAACCGGCATGCTGATTAGGGGTTAGGTGATACCATGTGTCATTCAGAGTGGGAATCGTCGTGTTAAGATGTGCCCTGTTGTCACATGTGCTCTGTTGTCAACACAGCTTTTTCAGGTCGAGAAAAATGAGTACTGAGCTGATGATGGTGACGTGTGTTTATTGGAAATGTCGTTTCACAGCACATTCGAAAGTGCCACTACAAATTACAGACCGTTTTGCTATACCTTTTGACACATTCGCTCCAATACGTTATTAAACTTTTCCACAGTATCTCTGGCTGTCTCTGTGCTATCAAGCCCACTCATCATTTAGCCAAGTTGTACTATAAAACTCTTTTCTTCACAATTCTCTTCAGTACCTCTTTATTAGATACTCTATCTACCCATCTAACCTAAAGCATTGTTCTGCAGCACCGCTTTTCAAAAGCAGCTACCCTCGTCTTGTGTGTAATGTATATCGTTCATGTTTCACTTCCATGAAGGTGACACTGAAGATAATGACTTTCGGAAAAGTTTCCGGAGCTTAGTTTCAAACTGCGGAATTGTATCAAAATATCCACGAGATTATTACGGTAGTCGTTTAGAACATCATAGTACTTCAAAAAGTATGGCTTTTTTCCCATCCAGCGAGGTGATAGAGCGGTTCGTCCCCTGTACTTGCATTTGGGAGGACTGAGGTTCAAACATTCGACGGGCCATCGAGACACGCTTTCAGTGTTCTAAATTCGAATGTCCCGCTGGTTCATTCGAAAACGTCGTGGTCACTTTGTCATATCCTTGCTTAATTCGAGCTTCGACTGTTCTCTACTAACATGGTCGTCAGCAGGATGTTACACCCTAATATTCAGCCAGTTCCATCATTTTTAATGTGTCCACCCTACATAGTCCAGTATCTAAAGCCACAGTGTTCACATTGTTCAGGTCTTTACCATGAACTGTTTCATTGCGCCTGTTTTAATCGCAATTTTAAATATGACTATGAGACAGCAACCGTACAAGAATAGGATAGGTATAAAACAGCCAACCGGAAGGAACAAAATTTTACTTATACGAGGTTTCGACACATACTATGGGTGTCTTCATCAGAAAATCCTCGGTTTCCTAGTTGACGAACAAATTTAAGAGATATACTGTACTCGCCACGTAAAATACTTCACTGAGAAGTTAATATTAAAAACATTGGAGTTGAAGTAAAGCTAGTAATTGCCAGTAAAAGTATAGCCACATAGAAGAGCACAGCACGGGATGTTACAGGAAGTGACATCAGACTCGCTTCGCGGGTCTAGTACTAATAAGAAAAAAAACGTAAATACACCAGCTTCAGTCCCAGAAAATATTCTGGAAGTATTGAAAGTGTGGACATATCTTGTTTGAAGCATTTGCTCTTGGTTGTTGTGTCTGTTCCACGGCATTGTTTCTGTGCTTGTGAAATCCTTAGATTTCGAATGTGATTATACACAAAACTAAAATTTTACACGCAAATGACCTTGATGAGTGACAGATCAGACGTATCTTTTTCAGTAACCCCCTCGTCTAGTACAGCAACTCAAAATTGATAACCAGAAACTTTGCAGATAAAAGGTGCCATAGTTAAAATTTCGGTGGATTTTGTTAGTTGTTGTCCTACGAGTGATTGTTCCTGATGGCGCAGGGTACAACTCTGACATTCAAAGTGAAATGTTTGAAGCAGACTTGACATCACACGTTGGCTTCGTTACATGGCACTATATCCCATACTGTGATGTTGACAGAACTTAAAGGGGGATGTTTGCATGAAGCCGTTGTTGCCACAAATTTGATTTGTGTACACGTAGGCGGTACAGCAGTTCCACTACCTGTGTCATATACATCTTGTGTAAGGATCATCGAATAAGACTCATTCACCCCAAACTCTGTACGCGGGCAGAATAGGACAGGGTGACTGATATTGGCACGAAGTATCCTCTGCCATTCCGTGCACCTAGAGATGAGCAAACTCATTCATATGTGGGAAACAGTTCACTGGTAATCCTTCCTTTTTGGGAATCCTTCATCGTCACCCCTTCGCCGTACCTTTTCTGTTTAATTGTGCATTCTATGTGGATTTTAGATAAATTTCCAAAACATACCAAGTACGCGCAAGAATTATTTCTGCACGATACATTCGTTGACTGCCTTGCGCAGAGTGTTTACTTCTATTTCCTTAGCTAAATGCGTCCTTAGAAAGCATCATACTTGTCGGGGCCAGTGACCGCATGCTCTACGGAAGATGGAACTGTTTACGACCCAGCGCGCACCACCCCACTTGTCATTCACTTTCGAGAGGAGGACATAATCGTAGCAAGTATGATGTCCTCGTTTTCGCTTCGTTTAAAGAAAATGATATAAACGTACATGAGCATTACTAGCATGAAATAACTGCAAGTAATCTATGATCTGTGAAACCAACATAATACTATTTTACGATATGCGTGTGTGTAAATGAAGTATGCATCCAAGTGCAATACCACATGTGTGGGAAGTGCAGATTTGTTTGGAAAAATCGTAACTTTTGATACTTTAGCCGAGAAACTATGTACTATAATTAGCAGCTTTGTATCACTAAAGGGGGCAAATACGTGAAAATACCGTGAAATCGTCGGAACTTCGTTAAGTGAAAAGAGAAAAGATTCTTTTTTCACAACCTTGAAGTCATAGAACACATCAGTGCTTTGAAGATATTTACAATGAGAAACATAACCAACTTTTGTTCAGTTATCAGGTGAATGGAACCCCGAGGTTCGTGCACGGAATCAGCCGTCAGGTATTTGGGAAGGAACGTCTGAGCCAGCACAGGCAACCATTAACAGACGGGAGTGAAACGAATATGAATTTCAACAATTCATTAAATATGTATTAGTGTACTTAAAATCCAAATTTTACACACAAATGTATTTAAAAACAAAAGAAAATTAAAGTTCACTTCTAGTTCAATGCTGATAATTTTATGCATGTTTCGATCATTTTACTTAGTACGGAAAAGAGCAGGATAATGTACATGAAACTCGCACAGAATGACTTTTGAATTAAATCATTAGTTTCTGTCGAAACACCTTAAAATATGACCACTTTCGGTGGTGCCTGTGTTTTGATTGAAAACTTTTTGGAAAAAGAACTCCTGTGTTTAACTTGCAGGCATAAGATACATGAGATGATAGTTTTTTAATCAACTGCGAACTCTCGTCTCGAAGAACCATCTCCTGGAGTACCTTTCCGTGCTCCAAAGGGATCTATCATACAAGGTGGATGGCGAAAGCCATATTATATCTATTGAAAAAGTTACGTTTTGTGATGAAACTGAATTACTACTACAAGAAGAGATTGCAGGTTTCCGTATCAGTATGTTAGTCGAAGCATGAACTTGTGCTGCTTCGATAGGCATAGCACCGTATTTAGATTTCAGAACTCTTTCAAAACTTTATATAAACGGAAAAATCGTTTATGGTTCCTGTTGCCTTAATCTTCTGAATCAGTGACTACACTGACCCATGAGGCAGAACCAACAGACAAAAGGAATCAAATAGGAATCGATCAAATCGCAAAAATTACGACTAATGGGATGCAAAAGTTCATCACTAATAAAATAAGAGTATCTTTAAACATATTTTGAGTGGCGAGTTCCTTTAATACAGATTCTTCACAGCGGCGTGAAAATGAAGATGTCAACGTTCCACACCTAGTTACTGAGCAAAAGTTTTAAATTATCCGTCTGAGGCACGCGTCAGGGTCCTGTAATACTGTAACAAAACAGTTTTTTTTTTTTTTAAGTAAGAAGTTATATATATACTTCTGGCTGTATCTGAGTATTCCGATGAGATTCTAGAGGAAAAAATATGCTTTATTGAAAAATAAGCATGTATAAACTAAAATCTGATTTTCTCCTGATATTTGGCTCGCACACTTAATAAATAATAGGTTTACAAGTGTTATCAAAATTAACCCGGCAGTACGGTGTTAATAATGAAGTTGAAAGTTAAAAAGTGTTTCGTTTAAAAGCTAATTGTGAACAATATTTTGTGATTCTGTTCCATTCTGTGATCTTTCAAATAGAGAGGCTCCCCTTCCCCTTTTCCTACTGAGCCGAAATCACGCACAGCAAGCTAGGACCGAGCGGGGGGGCGCAGTGGTTAGCATTCGGGAGGACGACGGTTTAAGCCCGCGTCCAGCCGTCTTGATTTAGGTTTTCCGTGATTTACCTAAATCGCTTCAGGCAAATGCCGGGATGGTTCCTTTAAAGGTCACGGCTGACTTCCTTCTCTTATCCGATGGGGCCAATGACCTCGATGTTTGGTCACCTCCCCCCCCCCCCCCCCCCTCACCACTCTCGCCCCCAAAATCAACCAACCAAACTAGGCGTACCACAACTAACCTACCTACCAACAAAACTTGAAAAATAAAGAGCCTCCCTAAGTCTCATGTTTTATTTTTGCAGGAAATTCGAATATCTTTCTTACACTACAATTAAAAAATGCTTAAAAGTTTTCTTAAAAACTAAGCGTTAAATCAAGCAGACGCAATTAAAAACCTGCGAATAAAAAACACTTGATTGGTGATACGTGTGCGTGTTCTATAGGTGATCATAACGACGAAGAGAGAAACAAATTTCTCTTTATTTTACATTAAAAATATGTATGTATTCTGGCCATATGGGAAGTACACAAGCGGCAAGGAACAATCAATACCTTCACTGCGCCATAACAACGGCAATGTTACTGATGACTGTGCCACTAAAGCAGTGTTACGAAACGGGTTTCCGAAATTCCTTCACAAAAGACGACGCAGTAAATATTCCAGAATTCGAATCTGGGACAACTGCCAACATGAATAACTTACAAGGGAACCTCCCCATCGCACCCCCCTCAGATTTAGTTATAAGTTGGCACAGTGGATAGGCCTTGATAAACTGAACACAGATCAATAGAGAAAACAGGAAGAAGTTGTGTGGAACTGTGAAAAAATAAGCAAAATATACGAACTGAGTAGTCTATGGGCCAAATAAGCAACATAATGGACTATATGAGATTAGGAGCGCCGTGGTCCCGTGGTAGCGTGCGCAGCTGCAGAACGAGAGGTCCTTGGTTCAAGTCTTCCCTTGACTGAAAATTTTACTTTCTTTATTTTTGCATAGTTATTATCTGTACGTTCGTTCATTGACATCTCTGTTCACTGTAATAAGTTTAGTGTCTGTGTTTTGCGACCGCATCGCAAAACCGTGCTATTAGTAGACGAAAGGAGGTGCCTCTCCAACGGGAACAGAAAACATTTGTCGCAAGGTCATAGGTCAACCGATTCCTCCACAGGAGAACACATCTGATATATTCTATACGACACTGGTGACGGCATGTGCGTCACATGACAGGAATATGTTGTCGACCCACCTAACTTGTACACTTGGCAAATGGGTAAAAAGATTCTTCTACCTTGCCCGATTTAGGTTTTCTTGTGGATGTGATAATCACTCCCAAAAAAGTGATGAAAACATAAGAGTTTGTCACATAAACTGAAAATAAAAAACTAAACTTTTTCACTCAATGGAAGATTTGAACCTAGGACCTTTCGTTCTGCAGCTGCTCACGTTACCACGAGACCACGGCGCTCCTGCCTCCTTATTGTCCTTAATGTTGCATATCTTCCCTTGAACTACTCAGTTTGTATATTTTGCTTATTTTTTCACAGTTCCACACAACTTCTTCCTGTTTTCTCAATTGATCTGTGTTCAGTTTTTCAAGGCCTATCCACTGTGCCAACTTATAACTAAATCTGAGAGGGGTGTGATGGGGAGGTTCCCTTGTTAGAAGTAGATATCCACAGTTTAGCGATGCGGCTTAAATCTCTTAATAAAGGCAAGACCTCCAGTCCAGACAGTTTCCTTTTAGCGTAGGCCTATGCCGATACAAAGCTCCATACTTAGCAATTATATACAATCCGTCGCTCGTCGAAAGTATCGAAAATTGCACAGGTCACACCAACACTCAAAGGAAATAAGAGTAATCCGCTGAATTACAGACCCAAATAACTGACGTCTATTTGTAGTAGTATTTTGAAACGTATACTGTGTCAGAACATTGTAAATTACCTCGAATCAAACGATCTATTGAAAAATCGTCAGAACAGATTCAGCAAAAGTCGTTCTTGTGCAACACAACTGGCTCTTTATTATCACGAAGTAACGAGTGCTATCGACTGGGGATCTCAAATTGATTCCAAACTTTTAGATTTCCGGAAGGCTTTTTGACACCGTTTCTCATAAATGACTTCTAATCAAATTGCGTGTCTGTGGAATATAGTTTCAGTTGTGCGACTGGACTCGTGATTTCCAGTCGGAAAGGTCACAGTTCGTAGTAACTGGGCGAAACTAGTCGAGTAAAAATGAAGTGATACCTGGCGTTCCCAAAGTGTTATAGACGCTCTGCTGTTTCTGCTCTGCCTAAGCGTTTTAAGAAACTAACTGATCAGTCTTCTTAAATTGTTTGTGGATAATGCTGTCATTTACCGTCTCGTAAAGTCATCAGATGGTTCAAAACCGGCCGGCCCGAGTGGCCGAGCAGTTCTAGGCGCTTCAATCTGGAACTGCGCGACCGCTGCGGTCTCAGGTTCGAATCATGCCTCGGGCATGGATGTGTGTGACGTCCTTAGTTCGGTTTAAGTAGTTCTAAGTTCTAGGGGACTGATGACCTCAGATGTCAAGTCCCATAGTGCTCAGAGCCATTTGAACCATTTTTGATTCAAAACCAACTGCAAAATGATTTAGACAAGATATCTGTAAGGTACGAAAAGTGACAATTGATTGTAAATAATGAAAATTGTGAAGTCATCCGCACGAGTACTAAAAGGAATCAGCTAAATTTCGGTTACACGATAAATAACAAAAATCTAAATGCTGTGAACTCAGCTAAGTACTTTGGGAGTACAATTTTGAATTACTTAAATTGGAACGATCACATAGATAATGTTGTAGGGAAAGGAAACAACAAATTGCGGTCTATCTGAAGGTGAACAGGTCTACTAAAGAAACTGCCAACACTACGTGTGTGCGTATTCTTCTGGAGTAATGCATCGCGGTGTTGGGTTCGCATCAGACAAGATTGATGGCGACCATCGAAAAAGTCCAAAGAAAGGCAGTTCGTTTTGTATTATAGGAAAATGGGGGAGAGTGCTACGGATATGGTCGAATTGGGGTGTCAATCGTTAAAACAAAGGTGTTTTTCGTTGCGGCAGCATTTTCTCACGAAATTTCAATAACCAACCTTCTCCTCCGAATGCGAAAATATTTTGTTGGCGCCTACCTACATAGGGAGAAATGACCATTGTAATAAATTAAGAGGAATTAGAGATCGTACGGAAAGACGTAAGTGCATTTCCGCGCGCTGTTCGAGAGTGGAACGGCAGAGAAATAGTGTGAAGATGGTTCAACGAATCCTCTGCCAGACACTAATTGTAAACTGCAGTGTAGTCACGTACATATAGATGTTAGTCAAGTAACATCTTTCATACAAAGCAATTTGCGACTAAATAAAGTGCTCATGAAGAACACGACATTGCTGTACTAGGCATGGTCCTATTGCTCAACCTATGATGTGACTGTCAGTCAGTTTTAAGGGGAAACTACAGTTTAACGTGCGCTCCGAACCACGGCACAACTCGACGAATATTACCATAGATGAAAGTGCTAAGTGACAGATAAAACGGGGCATCATACCCACCAACTTTGCCTTTGCGTTCTTTGCACCTTCACAAGATATTGCCGATGCTGAAATTTAAGAATCATTCATTTTAGAATAGCTATGATTTCTTGTGTTTCGTCTGCGCAAATGTTAAGACATATTCAGAGTCTGTAACGTTATTAACGCTTTCAAAGTCGCTCTGACTAGTAACATGTCACACGAAGTCGTTTGTCTCCGGTCGGAGATTGACTGCGCCTTTTAACCGATTTGTTAGCGTTCGGCATAGCGACGCCTTTGCGTGTGTATTTTGTGTAACTTAGGAAAAGGTTTGCGATCTGAGGAGTAACGGGTTTGTTATTAGTGTTTGTCATCAGTGGTTAGCGACCTAGACTCGTAATCAGCAGGACCGGCTTCGAAGTCATGTCAAGGCAACTAAATGTACTTTCTTGGGTGGTTACCGTACACAAGTCCCGTCGGATGCTGTCTCCGTTCCGTGGCAGAGGACACGGATAATTTTTCTTTTCCAGCTCTTTCCAGTCCGAGTTTGTGTTTCGCTTATAATGGAGCTCGTCAGTTTGAAGGTAAACCCTATTCATCCTTCTAATTAACGGCTGCTCCTTTGGCTCATCTACTCTCACACCCCAGTACTTCAGAGCTAGTTCTAAAGGTAAATTGTCTTACGTGCAGTTTTAGGCCATCGTTTTCTCATGTAGCGCATATTTCTCGTAGGTTCGAGTCAGTTAACTCTCCTCTCCCTCTCGCGCACGCACGCACACACACGCACACACACGCACACACACACACGCACACACACGAATCCGTAACTGGTCGTCAGTGACTTGTTACCTCTGGCGAGCAGACGACCAGACTCGTAAATATGCTAAATCTGCGTGTCTGAACGTGCCAGAGCATAGACAGATTTCGTTAACAGTTCCTGCGTTCTGCTGATTAGTGCTGACTCACTTTCGGTATCTTTACGTGAAGCATGACGCCGTATCGCACAGCGGCCATATTCTCGGTACTTTGGACAGTATGAGAATGAGTGACTGCATTCAGACAATAGTTTTTTAAATTTTTCATGTTGATTTTAAGGGAGTGTGTTTTAACTGTTATTTTCACGACAGTGAAATTTCGTGTCTTAAAAAATGGTAAACGAAGAGACGTTAGTGTAGGAAGTAAGATACTACTACACTCCTGGAAATTGAAATAAGAACACCGTGAATTCATTGTTCCAGGAAGGGGAAACTTTATTGACACATTCCTGGGGTCAGATACATCACATGATCACACTGACAGAACCACAGGCACATAGACACAGGCAACAGAGCATGCACAATGTCGGCACTAGTACAGTGTATATCCACCTTTCGCAGCAATGCAGGCTGCTATTCTCCCGTGGAGACGATCGTAGAGATGCTGGATGTAGTCCTGTGGAACGGCTTGCCATGCCATTTCCACCTGGGGCCTCAGTTGGACCAGCGTTCGTGCTGGACGTGCAGACCGCGTGGGACGACGCTTCATCCAGTCCCAAACATGCTCAATGGGGGACAGATCCGGAGATCTTGCTGGCCAGGGTAGTTGACTTACACCTTCTAGAGCACGTTGGGTGGCACGGGATACATGCGGACGTGCATTGTCCTGTTGGAACAGCAAGTTCCCTTGCCGGTCTAGGAATGGTAGAACGATGGGTTCGATGACGGTTTGGATGTACCGTGCACTATTCAGTGTCCCCTCGACGATCACCAGTGGTGTACGGCCAGTGTAGGAGATCGCTCCCCACACCATGATGCCGGGTGTTGGCCCTGTGTGCCTCGGTCGTATGCAGTCCTGATTGTGGCACTCACCTGCACGGCGCCAAACATGCATACGACCATCATTGGCACCAAGGCAGAAGCGACTCTCATCGCTGAAGACGACACGTCTCCATTCGTCCCTCCATTCACGCCTGTCGCGACACCACTGGAGGCGGGCTGCACGATGTTGGGGCGTGAGCGGAAGACGGCCTAACGGTGTGCGGGACCGTAGCCCAGCTTCATGGGGACGGTTGCGAATGGTCCTCGCCGATACCCCAGGAGCAACAGTGTCCCTAATTTGCTGGGAAGTGGCGGTGCAGTCCCCTACGGCACTGCGTAGGATCCTACGGTCTTGGCGTGCATCCGTGCGTCGCTGCGGTCCGGTCCCAGGTCGACGGGCACGTGCACCTTCCGCCGACCACTGGCGACAACATCGATGTACTGTGGAGACCTCACGCCCCACGTGTTGAGCAATTCGGCGGTACATCCACCCGGCCTCCCGCATGCCCACTATACGCCCTCACTCAAAGTCCGTCAACTGCACATACGGTTCACGTCCACGCTGTCGCGGCATGCTACCAGTGTTAAAGACTGCGATGGAGCTCCGTATGCCACGGCAAACTGGCTGACACTGACGGCGGCGGTGCACAAATGCTGCGCAGCTAGCGCCATTCGACGGCCAACACCGCGGTTCCTGGTGTGTCTGCTGTGCCGTGCGTGTGATCATTGCTTGTACAGCCCTCTCGCAGTGTCCGGAGCAAGTATGGTGGGTCTGACACACCGGTGTCAATGTGTTCTTTTTTCCATTTCCAGGAGTGTATAAGAAGGGAGAGAGAATGGTTGATGTTTTTGGCAGATAAATCGGGTATTGGAAGAAATGACTACAGTACAAACGGGACGTTGAATAAGACAAAAAAAGACTGTCAGCTATTCGAAGGTTGGTTTGCAAATAGAATTAGACAGCGCGCTGAAATACCTAAGCCGAAACAAGGCTCGTGGATTAGACGACATTCCTTGAGAAGGAAATCCGTTGGAGAGCCAGCCACGACGAAACTATTCCACCTGTTGTGCAAGATATATAGAACAGGCGAGAAATACTATCAGACTTAAGAAACAACATAATAATTACTAATCAAAAGAAGACGGGTGTTGAAAGGTGTGAATATTACGATCTATTAGTTAATAAGATATGGTTGTAAAATATTGACACGAATCATATACAGGAGATTTGGAAAACTGGTAGAAGCTGTCCTTGGGACTTTCAGTTTGGGTTTCAGACAAATGTAGGAACACGCGAGGTAATGCTGACCCTACGACGTATCTTGAGAAAGCTTTTGACAATGTGGACTGCACTTTCTGAAATTTTTGAAGCAGCAGCAACAAAGTACAGTGACCGAAGGTTTATTTGAGGCTTGCGCAGAAACCATACTGCAGCTACAAGAGTCGAAACACACGAGACGGAAGCCATAGTTGAGAAGGGAGTGAGACAGGGTTGTAGCCTATACCCCATGTTATTCAATCTGTATATAGAGCACGCTGTGAAGGAAACCGAGGAGAAATTTGGAAAGGGAATGAACGTTCAGGGAGAAGAAATAAAACCTCTGTGACTGGCCGATGACATAGTAATTCTGAGAGACGACCGCGGACGTGACAAAGCAGTTGATCGAAACATACATTGTCTTGAAAAGAGATGACAAGATCAACACAAAAAGTAAAACAAGGGTAATCGACTGTAGTGATGCTGAGGGAGTTAGATTAGAAAATGAGACACTAACAGGAGTCAATGAGTTTCGTTATTTGGGTAGCAAAATTACAGATGTTGGCTGAAGTAGGTAAGATATAAAATGCAGGCTGGCAATAGCAAGAAATTCTTGTCTGAACAAAGGAACTTGTTAGCGTCAAATATAAATTGATGGGTTAGGGAGTCTTTTCTGAAGGTATTTGACGGAGGTGGTGGTTTCTACGTAAGAGAAACATGAACGACAGGCAATTCAGAAAGAATGCTGAAGATTAAATGGCTAGATCGAATAACAAATGTGGTACAGAATCGAATTTGGAAAAAAGGAATACGGCATAACTTGACTAAGAGGAATGGAAATAAATGTGTGGGGTAAAAATAGTAGTAGACAAAAGCGTGAATACAGTAAGCAGGCTCAAATGGACGTAGGTTGCAGTTTTATGCAGAGACGTCGAGGCTTGCACAGGATAAAGCTGCATCAAACCAACAACAGTAGTTTACCGTCGACTCCGACGATGGTGTAGTTCGGGATTTTTCACATTGGCAAACATTGCCAGAGGTGAAGAAAGTTGGGCGTAACAAATGGCCAATGGTCTTTGGCGGAAATACATGAACAGAAATTAAGGTGCAACATTTGGATTAGTGACACATTTTGGAGGTAAAGCAATTGGCTTACTTTATTTGTATATTATTCGACACAATCACATGAGCATTTCAGAATGCCGCTAGTGGTTTCGACCAGAGCATTGTGAAATTCTCATGTGACTTTGTCTAAAAACATAAAAACGAAAATCGGATTAGTGCTAGCAGCAATCAAGACAACCGAACGAATGAAATTTGTAACGTCATTAAGTGTTACTGAGGTTAGAGCTACGTGCGTTTGTCCGACTGAAGTAAACTGGAAGTGTGGGTGGATGCAGCAGTTGGTAAGGCTTGACCATAAGATTCGTCCCGAGAAAAATTGCATGTCTGAGCCTTTTTGGCCTGTCCACTGAGTAAAAATGGTCGCTGGTATTAATTTAAATGAACTGAAATCATTGGCATTGGGGTCATTTACAAAAAGGAGTATCACATAATTCTGTGTTTCATATACCATTGGCAAGGTTTCTTACCATGTATACATATTTTTGTTTATATGGCCACATGTTGGCCGTTAACAAGTTACTAATTAGCGTAATGGCTTAAATTTCGTAGAAATGAGCCTAGCGTTTTTTTCCAATTGCTGCCATGCCTAGTGCAACATATTTCAATTTAACAACAAAACTAAACAACTTTATCGTCTGTACTACACATTGTGGTAGTTTTTAATTAAAAATTCGTCTGTAGAACAGGAGTTCCCCGGAAGAAACAACTTCGGATTGGACTTTCAGTTTGTTTCCCAACGTTTTATGTTGTTCAGCAAATGACCTGCGATTTTTGTGGCTCGTATTGAACTTCTTTCTGAGCCATCGACAGCTATTATCTAGGACGAAATTCACTTGCGCGCGCACAAAACTCAAAACTCTTGTCTTTGTCGTCGTCATCGAGCTTCTGCACGATCTCCAATTTGAATGGTTTCATAGACAGTTTCTGTCGCAGGACTTTTCACACTGTCATTGGAGTCCTTTCGAGTTCACGGGATGCACGATGCACCGATTTCTTTGGACTCCTTATGAATGTCTCTCGTACGAGCTCCACATCCACTTCACTCACACTGGGACGTCCGCTTCTCTTTGCCAGGCACAACCAACCCGTCGCAACGGATTTCTTGTGACAGCGGTAAATGGCCTTCCTTGTTGGTGGCTTTTTACCGTACTTGGTTCTAAATATCCGTTGAACAGCTGTTGCACACTTGTTTTTGTCGAACTCCAACACACAGAAAGCTCGCTCCGCACCTGAACTCGCCATTTTTGCCACTAGCGTTGACTATCGGCGAATTACCAAACTACGCTGTGGCGGTATACATGGAGGAAGGAAAAAAAAAAAAAACTTTCAAGGTTTCTCTTCAGTGTGACATATATCTGTACAATGTTAGGTTCTTGTGCAATAAATAATTGAAAGTTCCTGGACTTCCTGTACACCCTATACTTTCGCTGTTTGTGGTGTAGTATTGTGTATTCAACGGACTGTTCCATAGATGGCTCCACCCTTGAACTGACGTTTTATTCTAGGCCAGCTTCACGCTCCTCCTATGCGGCATGTACTCGCAGGAGATCGATCGCAGCTAAGGCGCGGGAGTGAATCTGAATGTTCTCAGCGACCCTGACACTTCCGCTGTTTGTCCCGAAAGATGTAGAATGCAAATTCTTCGAAATTAGCACGTTTCACGACTCGAGGTGGCCCATGAATCCGGTATTCTTGTCGCAATTATTATGACGGAGGAGAATGTCAATTTGTTTCGTAGCGAACACCTACACAAAGGATTAAATATTGTGACGTGTGTTGAATTTTGTGCTCGTCAATTAGCTCTGTACTAATTCACTAGGTTTATGTTCTTGCGTATTCCGCGGTTGATATTTGCTATGTTTATTTGCACCAATCAGAGAAAATACACAAAAGGAAACAAACGCCAGGTGTAAAAAGAAGAAAAAGGTACAGGGTTGTAGTAACAGTGATAGTAGTAGAGTAATCGATGTACAATGGTAAGGGACAGAACACCACGAAATGAAGGAAAAAGTGCATGCATAGAAACCCAGAACATACGTAGTTATAAAGTTGCACTAATGCACCTAATTACTTCGACACTGAAACGAAAATTGTATGTAAGCACCCTATTGCCTATTTAATCATCAGATGGACAAAGATCGAACAGCAAGTAGGTGCGCCCGTGATGAAGGGGCCTTCCCAGAATTTGCTCAAAGTAATTCAGGAAGCCACTGGAGGACCTAAGTGTGTGGCTAGATAGGGATATGAAACCCATTCGTACAAAATAGCGTACTGTGTAGTCAGTTCGTATACTTTGCGTATGGTATATCTAGGCCACAGATGCTATTGAAACCAAAAAGGCAAACGCATAAAACTCGCTTTAACATAGCAAATTACAGCTGCGCAGTGAACTAATACATGATCTTTGTTAATTATTTAAGACATGATCTGACCTTTTGGGTCGTTCCACAATGATATCGTTGCAATAAAGTAATGCCAGGGTCAAAGACTTATTTTGTAGATAAGTGTCGGCGAAGTATTGGCAACGTCTGTGTGGTGATAAGTCAGGTAACTGGAAAAGAGAGAGAGAGAGAGAGAGAGAGAGAGAGAGAGAGAGAGAGAGAGAGAGAGAGAGGGGGGGGGTACTTGTTTAGTTCGTCATTCTGTGGTTACCTCTCCCAGGGACCGGTAAGAATCTCCGTCATTGATGTCGCATTGATTCATTACAGAGGACTCACACAATCATTAATAAAAATGTAGATCCGTTTTGAGTGGTAGAGGTCCCTGAAAAATAGGTTATGAAATAGAAGTAAAACAAGGATAGTACATTGTAGCTGATGCTTGGGGAATTAGATCAGAAAATGAGTACTGAGAGAGGCAAACGAGTTTTGATATTTGGGCAGAAAAATAACTGACGACGGCGGAAGAACAGCAAGTATAGCTTTCCAGAAGAACAGAAACTTGTTAACTTCGAATAAAAATGTGCTAGGAAGCGTTTCAGGAAAGTATTTGTCTGCAGTTGAGCTATATATAGAAGTGAAACATGAACGTACATACGAGAGGAGGATAGCCTTTGTAATGTAGTGGAGATTGATATACCGATCGAGTTAGGAATGAAGTATCCAGAATAAATTTTCAATTTGCAGTGGAGTTTGTGCTGATTTGAAACTTCCTGCCAGGTTAAATCTGTATTCCGGACTAGAACTCGAACCTGTGACGTTAGTCGTTCACTTTCTTACGAAAGGAAAAGGTCCCAGGTTCGAGTCCAAGTCCGGCACATAATTTTAATATGTCAGAAAGTTGCAAGTGATGAAGTAACTAACTCGAATTAGAGAGAAAACTGCTGTATGGCACAACCTGAGTAATCGAAGGGATGAGCTCGAAGGACACGTCCTTGAGCCATCGAGTAATAATTGTGAGGTTACAAGCTGCAGACGGAGATGAAAGTAACGACGTCAAATGAATGTAGGTTGCAGTATTTATGCAGCAGTAGAGACCTGCACACAGGATAGGCTAGCGTGGTGGTCAGTGTTTTGACGATGAGGGAACATGCTGCGAATATGTCCACTTTTCTGTGCACAGCTATGCGAATTAGCGAAGTGGTTAAGACACTGATTTCTGAAAGCAGTGACTTGTCGCACGGGAAGAGCGTGGTTTAAAACTCCGTCCAGTCATCCAGATTTAGTTTTCCGAGGTTGCCCAAAATCTATCAGAGCCAATGTAGGAAAGGCGCCTTTGAAAAGGACGTGGCCGATTTTCGAACATTACCCCATCCGTTTGTATAACATTTTCGTCGACGGGAAATTCAACTCCTCTCTTCCTTCCGTTCTTATCCCGAATGAACGGTCTTCAGAAAGTGAATCGCCCATCCTGCCATCGTGCTTTCGATTCTCCCGAATCTCTTCAGGCAAATTCTGTTTTTCCTCCAACAAGCGTTGTGCATATTGGTGAAAACGTAAATTGGAGAAAGAGAGCAGACCTACTGTAACTTTTAGATTCAGATACTTTTGTCAAAAGAATAATTACCAACTTTGGAGACACAGAAACATACTTGACATATTTCCATCCTCTGATGTCCTTCGCCGCGCGGGATTAGCCGAGCGTTCTAAGGCGCTGCAGTCATGGACTGTGCGGCTGGTCCCGGGGGAGGTTAGAGTCCTCCCTCGGGCATGGGTGCGTGTGTTTGTCCTTAGGATAATTTAGGTTAAGTAGTGTGTAAGCTTAGGGACTGATGACCTTAGCAGTTAAGTCCCATAAGATTTCACACACATTTATATCTGATGTCCTTCGGATTGATATAGTATTATTGGGTGACTCCTCACTTAGATATAAATTTTTCATTCTACAAAACAATTAGGATTATATGTGGAGTTCACACATGTTGCAGACATATGTGGAAACTATTGGGAATATTAACCAGAGTTTTGCAGTACGTTTATCCACTCGCGAAATTCGTTGCCTACGTCAACTGCGTTGTGAGAGTAATAGAGATATGCAGCAATAGAATACTAGAAGGAAAAAGTGATCTGCACTTCCTTCTAAATTTGACGCAGGAGTAATGCAATACTCAGCTATAAAACTTTTTGGTTTATCTGCTCGTTAAAATAAAATGTGTGGCAGCCAGCAGTAATGTTCGGAGCTTCGTCTCTATTGGCGAAATTGTCGACTGAAAGATAAACTACAGTCGTTCTTCTTTGGTGTACCTCCGAACAGTAAACAAACACCGTCCGAACAGGCCCGTAAGGCCCAACGGTACTGACCGGCCGCCGTGTCATCCTCAGACCTTAGGCGTCATCGGATGCGGGTGCAGAGGGACATGTGGTCAGCACGCCGCTCTCCTGGCCGTTATCAGTTTTCGTGACCGGTGTCGTTACCTCTCAATCAAGTGAGTCCTCAGTTGGCCTCACCAGGGCTGAGTGCAGCCCGCTTGCTAACAATACTCGGCAGGCCCGGAAGGTATCCCATCCAAGTGCCAGTCAAGCCCGACAGCGCTTAACTTCGGTGATCTGACGGGAACCGGTGTTACCTTCGAACAGCAGCCTCAAATAAAATCTAAATGTGTCTGGAACTCCTTAAAACAGCTTAAGCTTGAACACATTTTATTCAGTGTCCTTGTTCAGCAATTACGGCACACGTACTTGTCTGTGTACTTGAACCACCTCGTACTATTCGGCGGCGACTCTTGACCGTGTAACACGCCTTAGAAGCCAAATCGGCCAGTGTCCGTCTTTGCTAACAGTCCTGCAGAGCGGCAACAAAGCTGTTAGGAATCCGGGCGAAACAAGGCACGGTAGATGACATCTCCTGCAGTGTTGGAACAAGCACACACATTTACTGATCACGAGGCCTCGGATAAATTTGTAATTACTTTCGTATGAGAAGCCAAATATGGCACACATTCCGCCAGATTTTAAACACACGCTGTAAAGGTACAGTAGTTTATGCCGGCACAATAAGAAAGCAGTTGCTGTTCAGCCTTTCCACAGATAAGGTCCTGAGGACTCTTCTATTGGCAGACTTTAAGCGTCGTCGATGCCGAGTATATACAGTCCTCTGACCTATTAAAATGGCTCCACGCACTATGGGACTTAACATCTGAGGTCATCAGTCCCCTAGAACTTAGAACTACTTAAACCTAACTAACCTAAGGACGACACACACATCCATGACCGAGACAGGATTCGAACCTGCGACCGTAGCGGTCGCGCCGTTCCAGACTGAAGCGCCTAGAACCACTCGGCTACCCCGGCCCTCTCACCTATTAAGCAGGTGACGTGTCCATACAAGTATTTTCATCCGGTACGACTCGCAGAGTGCTCTTCAGAGTATCCAAAGAATTTGCAGAGACAGAGTAAAAAGTTTCTGGGTGATGGGACACGACGGAATGAGATCGCTGATGCAGCAGCCGAACAGGCTTTTCGAGATAATGCGGCGACATCGCCTTCCCCACGGGAAACACGGGCCCCCGCAACGACCATGTGACGTCACAGTACTAGCCCAACATTCCTCGCGTACGCTCGGCTACGTCCGGGGCCAGGCGGGAAATCTGGTTGTCAGTGTAACTGTATCCATCAGCCCTTAACTTTGTCGTATGTTATTTATAGCGTATGTTTATTTAAATGCACAGCTTCGAAGTGTTAAAGTGATGTCGATTAGTAACTTGCGCTCCGCTGGAGACGGTCGCTGTAACTCGTAAAACCCGTAGTGTCACACGCTGTGACGTACGCCACAGGGTCCGTATATATCGTTGGCCCCGCCTTGCCGCCAGACACGTCATCGGCGCTAAGGGCAGTCGTGGGGACGTGGGTGAGAGTGAATGGTTAGTAAACTTAACAGTTAAACTGAGCAGTTGTCCCTGGAGTACCTCCACCCACTCAGACGAAACGAGATAATTGTCGCTCGTCTTTGTGTAGGAGCACTGCCTAACCCCCGACTTCCTACCGTCTCACGAAGAGGATCCAGGGTGTGACGCGTGTCGCAACCTCTTTCCAGAGGTATTTGCATACCACCTAGAGGGCGTGAGGCTGCTTGTCAAGACATGTCCTCTATTCTATTCGGAAATGCCACTGCTCGGCTGTGGCACGAGTTCCAAAATTTTGTGACGAATCTTGACTCCTACCTAGGTTTTTTAAGCGCAGATTTTAATGTGTGCCACATTCTGCATCTGTTCTTTTTACTATCACAATTTCGCGAGACTTGTGTGCGATATAGTAATACGTCGATTCTCTCTTCTTCGAACGCGTGTTTCCGGAATTTTAACAGCAAATCAGGATGTTTAGTGGCCATCTCCGTGGCGCTCTTTGCGTTACTGAACAAACCCTTCACGAAATGTGAGGATCTGACTAACGAACAATACTCGAGAATCAATCGAACGAAGGTTTAGTGAACCACCATCTCCCTGGGTGAATTAAATTAAAAGTCTCGTCAAATAAATGTCTGGCATCTGACTTTCCTCTTAATTCTTTCTATCAGAACTTTCCGTTTTAGGTTCATGGGACGCTTTAGGTTCATAGGATGCTTACTCTCAGATAATTTGCTATTACTGGTTTTCTCCAGTTCTTTTGTATTCGTGACTACCCAGCCGAGTGCATCTGCGGGAAAAGTTGTGCTTTTTATTCAGATAGTACTTGTTTCGTTAAGATTAGAAACCAAAACTTTTATAGGCTATAATAACCTCGCTGTTAGGTTGCACCAATCAGAAAACCGTGCACTACCTCATTAAAAGTATTCGGACAGCCCAGTGTAATTGACGGCTAGGTGTCACTGGATGTCTCCCCGACGCTTCTAAAGCTGCACGAATCTACTTTCGGTGATGTGACTGTGAAGTAGAAATGCGAAGGAACAATCACAGCTAAACAACATTATGTACTGACGGATAGGGACCGTCGAGTACTGAGGATGGTCGTTACAAAATCATCACGTGAAACCAGCAGAAGGAATCGCACGTGCGTTTCGCACTGCTACCAGCAGCTCAGCTAGCACAATGTGCTTGGGGAGGTAAAAGTGGCGTACAATGTTTGAGCAGCTTCACTCATTTCTGCCGTCAAGACTGTCGAGTTATTTGGAGTGACGAATCACGCTATACCTCTGAGAATCTGATGGAAGGGTATAGATTCGGCGAATGCCAGAGGAACGTGTGTAGTACGGAGGAGCTGGTCGTACGGTATGTGGCTGTTTCCGTGATTAAGATATGAAATCGCTAAATGCGGAAGAATATGAACACATTTTACATAATTATATGCTGCGTAGTGTCGAGGAACAATCCCGATGCCTCCCTGCTCGCTCCCCCCCCCCCCCCCCCCCCAACCCCCGGCATGGACCATGAACCATGGGCCTTGCCGCTGGTGGGGAGGCAGGCTTGCGAGCCTCAGCGATACAGATAGCCGTACCGTAGGTGCAACCAACGTAGGGGACAAACGGTGTGCTTCCTGAAGAGGCAGCAGCCTTTTCGGTAGCTACAGGGCAACAGTCTGGATGCTTGACTGATGTGGCCTTGTAACATTAACCGAAACAGCCTTGCTGTGCTGGTACTGCGAACGCTTGAAGGCAAGGGGAAACTACAGCCGTAGTTTTTCCCGAGGGCATGCAGCTTTCCTGTATGGTTAAATGAGGATGGCGTCCTCTTGGGTAAAATATTCCGGAGGTAAGTAGTCCCCCATTCGGATCTCCGGGCGGGGACTACTCAGGAGGACGTCGTTATCAGGACAAAGAATACTGGCGTTCTACGGATCGGAGCGTGGAATGTCGGATCCCATAATCGGGTAGGCAGGTTAGAAAACAAAAAGGGAAATGGATAGGTTAAAGTTAGATATGATGGGAAATAGTGACGTTCGGTGGCAGGAGGAACAAGACTTCTGGTCTGATGAATACACGGTTACAAATATAAAATCAAATAGGGGTAATGCAGAAGTGGCTTTAGTAATTATTTAAAAAAAAATAGGGGCGCAGGTAAGCTACTACGAACAGCATAGTGAACGCATTATTGTAGCTACCATAGACACGAAGCCTGCGCCTACCACATTAGTAAAAGTTTATATGCCAACTAGCTCCGCAGATGACGAAGAGGATGAATAATTTCTTTTATCTCATCATACATTTCTTCAGGCAGTGAAGGGAGACGAAAATTTAATGGTCATGGGGGACTGGAATTCGATAGTGTGAAAAGGAAAAGTTGTAGGTGAATATGGAATAAGGGTAAGGAATGAAAGAGGAAGCCGCCTGGTAGAATTTTGCACAGAGCATAACTGAACCATAACTAACACTTGGTTTAAAAATCATGAAAGAAGGTTGTATGCGTGGAAGAGGCCTTGAGACATTGGAAGGTTTCCGGTAAGACAGAGCTTTAGGAACCACGTTTTAAATTCTAAGACATTTCCAGGGGCAGATGCGGACTCTGACCACAATCTATTGGTTATGAACTGTAGATTAAAACTGAAGAAACTGCGAAAAAGTGAGAATTTAAGGAGATGGGATCTGGATAAACTGAAAGAACCAGAGGTTGTAGGGAGTTTCATAGAGAGCATTAGGGAACGATTGACAAGAACGGGGAAAACAAATACAGTAGAAGAGGAATGGATAGCTTTGAGAGATGAAATAGTGAAGGCAGCAGATGATCAAGTAGGTAAAGAGACGAGAGCTAGTAGAAATCCTTGGGCAACAGAAGAGATTTGAATTTAATTGATCAAAGGAGAATATATAAAAATACAGTTAATGAAATAGGCAAAAAGGAATACAAACGTCTCAAAAATGAGACCGACAGGAAGTGCAAAATGGCTAAGTAGAGATGACTAGAGGACAAATGTAAGGATGTAGAGGCATATATCACTAGGAGTAAGATATATACTGCCTACAGGAAAATTAGAGACCTTTGGAGAAAAGAGAGCCACTTGTGTGAATATCAAGAGCTCAGATGGACAACCAGTTCTACGCAAAGAAGGGAAAGCAGAAATGTGGAAGGAGTATATAGAGGGTTTATACAAGGGCGATGTACTTGAGGGCGATATGATGGAAATGGAAGAGGACGTAGATGAAGATGAAATGGGATATATGATAATGCGTGAAGAATTTGACAGAGCACTGAAAGATCTAAGTTGAAACAAGGCTCCGGGAGTATACAACATTCCATTAGAACTACTGATAGCCTTTGGAGAGAGAATAATGTCAAAACTTTACCATCTGGTGATCAATATGTATGACAATAATTCCAATCCCAAAGAAAGCAGGTGTTGGCAGGCGTGAAAATTACCGAACTATCAGTTTAATAAGTCATGGCTGCAAAATAGTAACATGAATTGTTTACAGACGAATGGAAAAACTGGTAGAAGCCGACCTCCGGGAGGATCAGTTTGGGTTCCGTAGAAATGTTGGAACACGTGAGGCAATACTGATCGCCGGCCGCGGTGGTCTAGCGGTTCTAGGCGCGCAGTCCGGAACCGCGCGGCTGCTACGTCGCAGGTTCGAATCCTGCCTCGGGCATGGATGTGTGTGATGTCCTTAGGTTAGTTAGGTTTAAGTGGTTCTAAGTTCTAGGGGACTGATGACCACAGATGTTAAATCCCATAGTGCTCAGAGCCATCGCAATACTGATCCTACGACTTATCTTAGAAGCTAGATTAAGGAAAGGCAAACCTACGTTTCTAGCATTTGTCGACTTAGCGAAGGCTTTTGACAATGTTGATTGGAATACACTCTTTCAAATTCTGAAAGTGGCAGGGGTCAAATACAGGCACCGAAAGGCTATTCACGGTTTGTATAGAAACCAGATGGCAGATGAGTTGAGGGGCACGAAAGGGAAGCAGTTGTTGGGAAGGGAGTGGGACAGAGTTGTAGCCTATCTATGATGTTATTCGATCTGTATATTGAGCAAGCAGCAAAGGAAACAAAAGAAAAATTTGGAGTAGGAATTAAAAACCACGGAGAAGAAATAAAAACTTTATGGTTAGCCGATGACATTGTGATTCTGTCAGAGACATCAGAGGACCTGGAAGAGCAGTTGAACGGAATGGGCAGTGTCTTGAAAGGAGGATATGAGGTGAACATCAGCAAAATCAAAACGAGGATAATTGAATTTAGTCGAATTAAACCACGTGATGCTGAGGGAATTAGATTAAGAAACGGGACACTTACAGTAGTAGATGAGTTTTGCTATTTGGGGAGCAAAATAACTGATGATGGTCGAAGTAGAGAGGATATAAAATGTAGACTGGCAATGGCAAGGAAAGCGTTTCTGAAGAAGAGAAATTTGTTAACACCGAGTGTAGATTTAAGTGTGAGAAAGTCATTTCTGAAAGCATTTGTATGGAGTGTAGCCATGTATGAAAGTGAAATGTGGACGATAACTATTTTAGACAATTAGAGAATAGAAGCTTTCGAAATGTGGTGCTACAGAAGAATGATGAAGATTAGGTGTGTAGATCACGTAACTAATGAGAAGGTACTGAATAGAATTGGGGAGAAGAGGAATTTGTGGAACAACTTGACTAGAAGAAAGGATCGGTTGGTGGGACATGTTCTGAGGCATCAAGGGATCACCAATCTAATCTAGTATTGGAGGGCAGCGTGGAGGGTAAAAACTATAGAGGGCGACCAAGAGATGAATCCACTAAGCAGATTCAGAAGGATGTAGGTTGCAGTAGTTACTTGGAGATGAAGCAGCTTGCACAGGATAGAGTAGCATGGAGGGCCGCATCAAACCAGTCTCTGGACTGAAGACGACAACAATAACAACAACACGTATCAGCATGACAAAGCACTCTGTCATGAAGTAACATCTGTAAGACAGAGATTTGTGGACAACACATTAATGATCTGGACTGCCCCTTGGCATAGAACGTGGACTTCGCTCGAGACCCAAGCGTCCTACATCACCACCTTCTCCGGTTTCGGATCTCGAGGAAGAGTGGACTGCCATTCCCCCCGCAGAGATTGACACATCAGTGAAAGTCTCCTGGAACGTGGGTACAGCTCATATTAATGTTCACTGACAGCTGTCCGGATACTTTTGATCAGATGGTGTATAACCTAACGTTTTGTTAACAATTTATGAATACCGTAAATATTATGCAGTTACCCACTGGGGGACTTAATGAATTACTGTTTCCTTTCAGTCTAGCTTTTTCAGTGTCCACTCAGACATGTCAGTAGAAAAGTAGCATTTAGTAGTAGCACCTTCTCTTATAAACGTGTTAAATGAAGACTGGTTTTTTGTTCCCCTCCAACATACACAAGTTTCGTTGTTTCTTTCATTGTTTCTCATTTTCGTAGTACCACGTTCTCTAGAACTGTTAATCATTTATAACATAACTCATTTCTCACTCTTAGCTTCCCAGTGTGAGAGAATACTGAAGAATGCCCCGCAGCGTGAGCCACCAGTAGGGCAGGCAGTGTAATCGTTTCTTTGCTTTGTGATTGGTTGGGGGAGGGGGAGGAGACAGGAAGTTCTTTCTGCGGGCTCGTTCGCTCGATTAAACGTTGTCATTCACAAAAAGGTACCTAGAGTTTGAAGTCCTGGACGCCGGTCTGTATCACCTCCCCATGACCCCTTGGCGAGAAGTGCCCATACAGTACTTACAACTGTGCCCTTTTTGACCTCTAATGCTAATGAAAAGATCATATTTTTATTAAAATATATCATCGAAAATTTGTTAACATTCCAGTTTGATACTATGGAAGAAATAAAAAAATGTTGTTATTGACAATCAAAACAGCGAATACGTGATTGCAAGACAAGAACACTACACCGTGGAAGCGACTCCATTGAGACATTTGGAATGCCTTACAGTTATTACTCTTCGTAACACTTCATAGTGAATTTTTTCGAATGTTCTGAGAAGTGAATCGCACTGCTACAGCAAATTCGTGTCAGGGAAACGACCTTCAAATTCGTTACAAGTACGAAAAGAATAGAAGTGGGTCAGTCCGTTACATGCCGTTGCAAGAGGAAGTACCCGCGTTTGAATACTGCTAGCGCAAGTTTGCTGCTGTATGTTAGACGGCGCTAAGAAATGATGGTATTCATAGTTTGGTTTCAGTTTGGCAGCCTTTTCAGTAAGTTGGGCTACTTGGTCTTCGCGTAAAAGGAAAAAGTGCTGTTTAGCGTTCGGAAGGGGATTTCGAAACCTAAACCACATTGCTTAACATCTTTCGATATGTTTCATATTTGACTTCTTGGCTAGGAAAAGCGAATTTATTGACAAAATAATCTTGTAAAGGTTTCGTTTTTGCCGACTGGTGTAATGATCCCTAAAAAGTGACTGTATACAAAAACCCTTCTTTAACTTCCGTTGCGAAGCTCGGGGGTATAGCTAGTTTTACATAAGGTGAGGGTGCAAAATATGTCGGTCTGATGTGTGCCAGTATTGCTGACGCTGAGCAACAAGCAGCATCGGTTTTAATCTTTGAAGCCGTCATTGCATCAATCTAAGCGAACTCCGAGGAACTTTTGCGCCACGTTTTCACCGAAGATGAGATCTGGATACACCACTGTACCCCAGAGAGGAACAGTCAAAACAATTCGTTGCTCCTGTTGAATCTGCTCGAGAGAAGGCGAAGACAGTCCCGTCAGCGGAATGCGAAGGCGCTATACTCGTAAACGTAAGTCTGAGCGGATATTAAAAATTTTAAACCCCTGTAATCTGTTCTTTACGCTTGAGCTTGCACATAGTCCTAATTTTCGTCTACTGACAGTCTGACCTCGTAATTTACATTCCATTGAACACAAATAATAAATCATTGACTCATATTCTTGATACGTAATGTAAATTGCAGTTCCCTGTCGTAATTACTGAAACTGAGGTTTCAAATTTTTCTGAGAAGTATTTCCGTAATATTTGAAAGTCAAATGAAATCGCCACAAGTAGTCGCATAATACATACTGTAAAATGTTTTTAGTGTTGTTCGTTTATCTAATGTACGTTAATTCACCGTAATGTTAAACGTGTAAATGTTTCCTGCTGCTCAATGTAATAAGCATTGCATTGTGTGCTTGTAAATACATATTGAGTGATTGAATGTTTGTATACTGTCCATTATTTGTCGTATGTGAAAAATTAACAGTAGCCACATTGTGAGGCGAAGGGTTCCAAAGATTTGAGTATCCTACAGTAGCCTATATCTCACTTTGTGCAGCTTTTGGTAATTACGTAACTGACAGCTGTTACTGCAAACGAAACCGGAATCACCCAGACCTAGGCATTTGTACGGGTTTTTATCTGCAAAGTAATTACTACTGCGAGTATACGCATCTGTATAAGCCTTGAGTACATTTCTAAGAAAATGGAGAAATGATCACTCAACAATACTAAAATGATATACTGGACCGCCTAGTCAAGGAAGGAAATATTGCAACTTTTGGTAAAGGAGAAAGTGCTGTCTTAGCACGACAACGCCCCTGTACATTCAGCAGGAGTTGATGCATTTTCACCGCACTCTCCGTATTTATGATGCAGTCTCGCTCCCTACCGTATCTTCTTATCCTCAAACACAGACATGGCTCGCTGATAAAACAGAGGGGCTGCTCAAATAAGGTGAACATCTTACGAGTCAGAGGCGTATTTTAAAAGAGCGTGACAATTTCTATTTTCGGAGAGCTAGGAGGGTGGAAAAAGTATACATCCCAAACGGGGTTTGTGTAGAAAAATAATTTAGATTTGAAAGGATTGGCGTCCTCATCCCTCTCGTATATATACACCCAATGAAGTGACGCAGTGGTAAGAAACGCGATCTGCATTTCGGAAGACGGCAGTTCAAATCCCTTTTCAGCCATCCATATTTAGGTGATTTCTCTAAATCGCTCAGTGTAGAAATCAGGATGGTTCTTTTGAAAAGTGCGCGGCCGATTTCCGTTCCGTCTTTCCCAAACACGACCTTGTGTCCTGTCTCTAAATGACACTGTTTTCGGTGGGACGTTAAACCTTAGTATTCCTTCTTTTTTTCGCAAACGTACTTGTCTGTCGATTTTAAAACACAGGATACATGTAAATTGTCAATGAAACATGGTGATAATCGTTTAACGGAAAGTAGGAAACTTGCGCTTTAGCTTTATAAGAATGAAAATTCATGAGGAAGCAGATGATCCTTTTTGGTGTCAGCTTGGCAGCGCTGTCGACGACTAACGTTGATGAATCTGTCTTCCTCTTGTCAGTATGACGCGGCTGCGAGATGTAGGTGCTGCGTGGCGCAAAATTAGTACTCACTGTTTAGTATCAGGGTGCGTCAAATGAAAGCCTTAAATTTGTTATAACAAATCGAAATTTCGCGCCGTTATCCTGTAAGTTGGTAAGCGTGCTACAAACAGCGTGCAGAATGGCCTGTAGGTGGCAGCATAGTGTAGATGCACACATACCGTCGCAGTATCAGTATAAAGATGGCCGCCCCACTTATGACTTTCACCAGGGAAGTTATTCGGTTTTTGCGTAGTGAACGTGTGAAACATGTTGAAATTCATCGACGAATGAAGGTTCAGTACGGTGATGCATGTTTGTCACAGCAGCAAGTCTACGAATTGAGTAGGAAGTTCGCTAATGGTGTGACTTCAGTGGAAGATGCTCCTCGTGCAGGTCAGGCACAACGAGTTGTGACTCCACAGAACATTGAGCAGTTGAAGCCATATAGTGAAGGAAAACCGCCGAGTTACACTGAATGACATTGCAGCATGTTTACAGATTAGTCATGGGCCAGCAGGCCATATTGTGCATGATGTGCTCTAATTTTACAAAGTGTCTGCAAGATGGGTGCCACGGCAGCGGACTCCTGAAATGAGAGAACGACGTGTTGATGCTTGTGAAGAACTACTTCGGCGCTTTGAACGAGAAGGTGATAGCTTCCCTGCAAGAATCGTAACTGAAGACGAAACCTGGGTTTACTTCCATCAACTGGAAACGAAGAGACCGAGCACCACCAAAACCAAAGAAGTTTCGAACAGAACCATCAGCAGGGAAGGTTATGCTGACTCTTTTGGGACGAAATATGCCTAGAGTTGCTCCCGCTGAAATACACCGTAAGAAGAAGAAGAAGAAGAAGAAGAAGAAGAAGAAGAAGAAGAAGAAGAAGAGACAGACACCATAAAGGAATTAGCCAATGGGACGGAAATCGGTAGATGTGGTGTACATGTGCAAGTATACTAATGATTACAGTTCCAGAAAGAGTAGAGTATTTACTCAAGAGAAAGAGCTTCACAAAATGAGCAAGTTAACAACGCGTTGGTCCACTGCTGGCCCTTATGCAAGCAGTTACTCGGCTTGACATTGGTTGATAGTTGTTGGATGTCCTCGTGAGGGATATCGTGTTAAATTTTATCCAATTGGCTTGCTAGAGCGTCAAAATCCCCAGCTGGATGGAAGGCACTGCCCATAATGTTCCAGACATTATCAGCTGGGGAAATATCCGGTGACCTTGCTGGCCAAGTTAGGGTTTGGCAAGCACGAAGACAAGCAGTATAACACTCGCCGTGTGCCTAGCGGGCATTATCTTACTGAAATGTAAGCCCAGGATGGCTTGCCATGAAGGGCAACAAAATGAGGCATAGAATATTGTCGACATACCGCTGTACTGTAAGGACGGCGCGTTTGACAACCAGAGGTGTCCTGCTTCGAAATGAAATGGCACCCGAGACCATCACTGCTGGTTGTCCAGCCGTATGGTTGGCGACAATCACCTTGGTATCCCACCGCTGTCCGGGACGTCTCCGGAGTGTCTTCGCAGGTCGTCAGGGCTCAGCTCGAAGCGGGACTCTTCACTGAAGACAATTCTACTACAGTCAATGAGCTTCTCGGCCAGAGACGTCCCAGACAGCAGCTGACGGTTGTCCGCCATACGGCCCGACAACCAGAAATCATGGTCTGGGGTGCCATTCCTTTTTCCTTTGGGTATCATCCACGGCACCTTACAGCACAGCGGCACGTTGACGATTTTCTACGCCCCGTTTAGTTGCCCTTCATGGCAGGCCATCCTAGGCTTACATTTCAGCAAGATAATCCGCGCCCACGCACAGCGAAAGTTTCTACTGCTTGCCAAACCCTACATTGGCCAGCAAGGTCGCGTGGCCCTCCATTCATCGTGGGATTTTGAAGATCTGGCGCGTCAGTAGGGCAGAATTTGGCTCGATACCCCTCAGGAAGACGTCAAATAGCGCTACCAATCAATTCCGAGCCGAATAACTGCTTGCACAAGGCCAGAGGCGGACCAACGCGTTATTGATTTGCTCAATTTGTCAAGATCTTTTTCTTGAATAAATCGTGCAATTTTTCTGAAATTGTAATCACGTGTTCGCTTGTACATGTACATCGCATCTACCTGTTTCCGTTCCATACGGTACATTCCTTCGTGGTGCGTCGTTTTTCTTGTCTTGGTGTATTCATTACAGTCGTGGCAGTAATCTTTACTTGGGCATTCGAAAACTGGGCGAAATAAAAAAAAAAATGTTCAAATGTGTGTGAAATCTTATGGGACTTAACTGCTAATGTCATCAGTCCCTAAGCTTACACACTACTTAATCTAAATTATCCTAAGGACACACACACACACACACACACACACACACACACACACACACACGCCCGATGCAGGATTCGAACCTGCGACCGGAGCGGTCGCGCGGTTCCAGAGTGTAGCGCCTAGAACCGCTCGGCCACTCAGGCCGGCCTTCAAAGTACAGCTTTTTACCTTCGGCACTCTTCACACACACACACACACACACACACACACACACACACACACACACACACACACGCGCGCGCACGCGCGCGCACGCGCGCGCGCGCGCGCGCGCGAACTGAAAAATACATTCCTATTCAAGTAAATGGTAGCGTTTAGAACACAAGGTGTATGGAATTTTAAAAATAAAATACACAACCATTCGTAAGCTACCCTTGCCTGATCCAGTTGCATCCTCGACAATTTACCATAACTGCATATAGAAGTAGACGAGAATAGAGGAAATATTTTTGGTAGGCTCTCTTGAGAATTGTCCACAGCACACGCTTAGAGTACGCATGTTCCCTTGTGAAAACACCCTACGTTTGTAGCACTTGTAATGGTGTTTAGGAGCTTGATTTCAGAACAGTAGCATCTAAACAATATAATAAAAATGAGCACGAAACGTCGGATCAGTTTTACTGCTGACTACACGTTTGTGACGTTTTGAATTCTGCCATATTAGTTGTGCATTCGTTTAATGTTACTCTTCGGAAAATACCCTCTGTTCCGCCTCATAACGTAGTTACGCCATGAAAATTAACTTTGACCGCCCCGCTAGCATAGTTTCCTATACTCAGAATAGACATTTTTCACGTCGGCAGAGGCTCAGATTCTGAGGACTGAAAGTACGCCGGGTATTGTCAATAGGAGTAATTTTGACAAATTTATTGGTATTTTTATCCAGTAGCATTGTCGTGAATAGAGATGTTCTTACAGAAGCATCATGTTGTTCCGATGTACCGTGCCGTGTGTTAATTTGTGTATAAATTTTTCTGGAAATGTTCCATAGTGTAGGTGGAGCGCAAATTATCCGGGAAGTATCCCAGCTCGAAATGCTAAAAAAATTAAAAATATGGAAGCGTCTGTTCTGCTATCCAACAAGGCCATTTTCGTACAACCGATACGTCAAGGTTGAAGACAGGTTGCCGAAGAAACAATACTGTATAATATTTTCGCCCATATAACATAATTTTCTGTACCACTACTCACTTGTAGGACTAAACACTCTGGCTTTACGTTCCTATACTTTCAATCTTTTGGATATACCTGTAGTTAACATTTGCAGTTATGAAAAGGATAGATTGCTGCACTTGTAATATGCACATTGAATTGCAGACAGGCACAACGAAAAGACTGTTACACAGTAAGCTTTGGACCAAAGCCTTCTTCAGAAAAGAACGGAAAACACACACATTCACACATGAAAGCTATCTCCGGCACCTGTAGCCGGACTGCAAGTGTTGCGTTATTTGTTCAGAGTTTCTTCAGATCATACAATATGATTGTGCTTTTATATCTACATACTCGTAAAATGTCCCATACCTTCGAAAAACAATTTTTTTTTTACAACTATGAATTCTCGCTGAAGTTGTGTAGATTACATGTTTTAGTATTAAGTTACCTGAGGATGCCCTAGGAAGCCGAAAGCCGGTTCATAACGAACTACTAAATAAATGTTATTGTGGAACATTAATGCAGTGTATTCGAGAATTTAAGGCGAGTTGGAACGCCCCATCCCGACAATGTTAAATTTAGTGATTTGGCTTCCCTGTATTTCAGGAGCCACTGTAGCCATTGACGTGAAACTTTTAGAGGACATTAAACTGTATGTTCTGAGTCTACTGAACTACAATTATTGCATTTCAGTCACTGCTTTCGGAAATATAATTTTTTAATCACACAGTTAAAATTGTGTACTTTTTTCGTACGTTATCCTAAATAATTTTAATTATACTAACATTATGTTTTTCTTTTAGTTCAGTAGACTCAGGATATGTAATTACTCCCTGAGAATTTGAATACTGTACTCGAAGTGGTTTCTGAGATGTAGTGAAAAATGCAACAGAATGTGTAAATTTTCAGGAACGGTTTCTAAAGTTTCAAAATACTGTAACTCAATAATTGCTTAATTTTTTGTTTACAGTCACTCAGAAGCACTTTGCGCCATACTGTGTATCATCCTCTTTATCTTTTTCAAGTTTTTTCTTCTTTCTGGACTCCTTAGTGACCAACTGTGCAGCATACTCTGCTTTATCAAAGCGAACCTTGTCCATCCGTTCAAGTTCTTTGATGCAGTTTGCTCCAGGATTAATTCCCATCTGCTGTAGCACTTTCACCCTACCAATGTTGCCATCATTAAAGGCAATAACAGCATCACTGACCCCCCCCACTGCAGTGTCTTCATTCCAACAAAAACACTTTTTGGTAAGCGAGTCCATATAAGATTATTGAATGACTCATTGGGATTTTGAGTCTGATCATGCAGACACTACTTCAGTTCAGGATTTGCCAGGTCTCTGTAAATAGGTTTTATATCCATGACTGCTGCTGGGATGCTGCTGTATGAACTGATGGAGTACTGGGCATTGCGGTAATTGCACCGTGAATTAGGTCCAGGTGGGCAAAGGTGGTGTACTGGTTTTTCATCAGCTGTCAGTCTATGGAAGGGGGTAACCAATACTGCCTGCTTCATTTTCAACAAATCCTCAGCATTATTTCTAATGGCCATCCCATAATACTGATGTAGTTCATCAATCATTTTGTCTGTCAGCCTGCCTCTTACGGTTTTACCATCAGAAAGTTTCTTGTCTCTCAAACTTTGTTTCAACTTCCTCAACCTGGTGCCCATCCTCTTCTGGGCATGACCGATACAAACACGTAATTTAACCTTTATAACGCAGCAATCCCCAGCCTTCTATATAAAAAAAAAATAACGATTTTATTATATGTTGAAGTAATACACGTAAAAATTTTAACATTTTCAAGCTGGGTAGATTATATTTAAAAAAATAAAATAAAATTCTTCCCATGTGAGTTTGAGTGATTATATATTTAATCATTTTATTCGGAAAATTGCAAATTTTATAATGAGATAAAAATCCGAAAATGTGAAAAAAAATTCTGTTCTAACTCCCCTTAGATTACCGTATAACACAGTTTTGATCAGCTGATGAACAAGGCACAAGTGAAGCATTATTTGGTAAAAAGTTAAACATTTGACTGAAATAGCCATAAATAATAAATACATGCTGTGTCTTGCAGTAATTATAAAGTCATATATTCAAAACAGAAGTTGCTGTGTTGTCGTATATTCTTCCCTTATTCGTTATCGAAGAGCAAATGTGAAGTTTGAAATGATTAAAACACAGTGAAATGAAGTTGTATACGCTTGACAAGGGCAACATGTGGCCATTCTATTCGTACAGCATTTTCGATGTGTCCACAGTGCAATAGTCACAGTGATCGCATATTTCCCTGGGCTGTTCTATTTGATTGTGTTGTAATCACTTCGTTGAAACTCCATATTTTCACTACAGCGGGGAATAGAGGAAGAACGTAGGACAACGCAGCAACTTCTAAACTTTTATTTTGAGAAATATGGCTCTGTAACTACTGCATGTATTGTCTCAGGCAAACGTTTAGCCTTCTGCCAAATTACACCTCTTGTGAATCTGTTGGTCATCAACACGTCACACGTCATTATGTATTCACTGACTAACGCTTCTGTTGTAGTCTCTTAGATGCGTTAACTTTCGAACATCGATAATACACAAATGCTGAATTTTAAAGAAACGACCTTGATAATATAACACACGTCAGCATTTTAATATAATTATATTCGGTTTTAGCCGTTAGAGCTTTTGTACCACAGCTGTTAGTGGCAGAGAACTACTAAGAATGAATCTGCGGTGCGACGCATTCAAAACGGATATGGAGGTCACACACGTGCCCGTCACGTACTTACGTAATACACTAGCTTGTAACTCCGTCTTCTAGTCTCGCTCTCTTTGGGTGCCAGGGAACTGCTTTTGTATACCCACAGCATATGATGCATTCGGTGACGTGATTGCAAAGTAAGACTGTGAAGTCTGTACACCCTTCAGTTTATCAGCTGTTAACTTTTCTTCGTGACTCTTTCTTACATTTTTTCCTGAAAAAGAAAGTGTTAATATTCTGTTATGTGTTGTTTTTTTCCGCGGACACACTCACGAGATATCAATTAATTGTGAAAGCAAGCACAGTCGAACATATAATTTAACAGGACTGTATTAAAATCTGCAGTGGCGTGGAACATTTCGTGGGTGATATATACTGTGGTCGGACACAGACCGAGCGAGGTGGGCTCGCATTCGGGAGGACGACGGTTCAAATCCGCGTCCGCCCATCCAGATTTAGGTTTTCCGTGATTTCCCTAAATCGCTTCAGGCAAATTCCGGGATTATTCCTTGCAAAGGCCACCGCCGATTTCTTTTCCTATCCTTGAAAACATACCGAGATTGTGTTCCATCTCTAATGACCTCGATGTCGACGGGACTTTAAATCCTTACCTTCCTTCCTTGGTCAGATACTGTTGACAGTCGCTTGTTGTCTGTTTATTATTGAAAGCACTGACAAAAATGGTGACAGGAACAATACTTATTGTAGTTAAGCAAGCTTTAGGAATGTTTTAAATCAGATAAAAAGTAATAACCATTGTACACTGCACGCTGACTTTGTCGTGATTACATCAGCGTATGGGTGCGAGCGGAAAATAACGTGAATACGTACACCAGTTATCTTACCTTATTCCCATATTCGCGATGTATGCAACAGATTTGTTATGATCAGAGATGTAAAAGAGAGTTTGTTAAAAGTATTTAAATTCAAAATACAAATAGTTGGTTATTTTTTCTATTTCAGCTTGCTAAACAAGTATTATATTTAAGGAAATTTTTTATACAGTTGGATTCTCTTCAAGGAATCTAGACCAATATCATTATATTTTAAATATTGTAATGTTTGCAGAGCTATTGTAGTGTTGCCACTATCGCAGGCTACAGAAGAGTAAGTCCTCAATAAACATATAATAAGATTCAAGTTCGATCAGCACACCACGTTATGTAGGTTTGTCCATTTGCAAACTGCTTAGCAGTCCTTACGTTCTTAGTATTTCTGGCAGAAGACATGCATAGTAGGTACCCTTTTCCCTCCTAAACTTATGCTGTCAGCATTAGGTTTTGAACAGCTTATGTATTCATGGAGAAAAGGTATTTCAATTCTTTTAAAAGCTGCTGACACGAGTTTACTTATGTTTCTTTTGGCGTGTCCTTGACAGCGAGTAGATCTTGACAAGAATTATAGTATAAATTGCATCGTGTTGGACATGTGTGCGTAGGGGATTTTCCAAATAGGTTTCGTAAGCTCTATGAGACCTTGAACACAGATTGCGAAGTGCTTGTTATTTTGACATGGCTGCATCATAAAATTTTTTGTGTGAATTACTTTGAGATCTGGCTTTATACGTGGTATCTCTTGAAACTATTAAATGTAATGTGTGTGACCTCGCTCCCTCCTCCATTCAATTCCAATTATCAGATGATTTCGGTACGTTTTACGTTGAACAAACAATAATGGTGAACATATAGTATGTACTCAAGCCAGGGTCATGGTCATATTCACTTGACAGGGACACCTTTGGCGCTTTTTGCGCCATTGTAGCCGTCGTGGGCCTACGTCTGTTTATAAACAAATGGCTCCTTAAATGAATGAAAACGAAGTATGAAATAAAAAAAACGAGAGAAGCATTTTGTATTTTATGAATACAAAATATCAGTATTTTAAGGATTTCAAATAAAATAGAAAATGCTTTTCGAAAAAATGAAAATAGGTATTTTGCATTTTGTATTTGCATTTCAAATACAAGTATTTCACATAATGTACATCTCAGCTTACGATTCTGTTAACGAGAATCTTCATTCGTTTGGTATTTGCTGTCGGCTGTGTAAGGACTCTAGAATTGTCGAAACTAACTTAAAATATACTGGTCCTGTTACGTATGCAATGCACTTTCCCACAGTCCTTCCAATAAATTAAATTTTGCACTAGACTTCTCTACAAAAAAATTTTACGTGTTCATACTGTTTCATTATCGCTTTGTAGTATTACCTATAAACATTTAAAAGTTATGACAAAAAAATTTTACGTGTTCATACTGTTTCATTATCGCTTTGTAGTATTACCTATAAACATTTAAAAGTTATGACGAGCTCAAACAGTTCGCCACAGATACTGTAATAGGGTTCTTTCTCATTATCCATATTTAGAGAGAGCTGCCATAAGGGGAAATACGATGTGTCTTTATGCATTTGCTGTGTAGTGCGTTGTCTGCACGTCAGCTGAGGCAAGTTTAATAATTTACCCCTTATTTGACACTGTTTTAAAGTTTTCAAAAAATAATTATTGTAGCGTTGTTTCGAATAAACGGGGCGTCCTGAACGAAATAGAGCATTTACACTAATTTGTGTAAAAAATATCGGATGTTGCTTTAAGAAATAGTCTTTCCAGTACACGCTTCATTGTTTTGTAAGTAAGTATTAATTTACCTGTATGAGTTTCATAAAAATGAATTGATAACGCTTGCTTGAAAGCGTTTTCGCATCGATAATCAAACTACGCACGGCAGCTCACAGTTGTCATGTAGTGGCACACAACTGATTGGTGTTGCCAACTGTGCGTAGCCAATGGATAACTGGATACAACACTGCTACATAAAGTGTACTAGGTCTCTTAGTGCTTATACCATATGTTAGAAATCGTTGTCAATTAAAGGATTAAGGAACGTATGATGTGGTTGTCAGGCTATAAACTGTACACCCACGGCTCTGTTCCCTCTTGTTCCATTTTGTCCAGTTTTCGTTAACGGCCTTCACAATGCGAGAGTCCCTCTACGGCTGTGTGGGTGAGTTAGGCCCAAGGAAGGTATGGGCAGCTCGAGGCCAAATAAATACAAAAACAACTCACATTTGAGAACAGAACGTTGGTGGTCAATGAACTTTCGGATCGATGACATCCTTACGCACGATTTTTCTCACGGTCACTTTCTTCCTTCATCGAAGGGACACAGTGCATATCGTGTCACTGCTCCCCGTCTTAGCCCCGCACGCGTCGGAAGTATCATATTAGCAGTTTAGTAAATATTGATCACCGATAATGATTGAATTTTTGGGTGGGAAGAGTAACTCTGAAGGAACTCCTATTCGTCTCAAATGTAACATACTAATCAGTAATGAAAATATTATGGCCTTTTTGCACTGCCCGCGTAATTATGACTGTAAAATATTATGTGAAACTAGCCTGAAGTGCGTCTGTGGAGAATCGTGATCATCGTCACTACTTCTATATCGCACGAAAGTTTTCTGCGGAATAGTGACACTTTCATTCGTTAATCCTACCGGAAAGCTGTGGAAACACAGTAGCATAAAGGAAAACCCGGTGGACAGTGATAAATAACACTCTTCCCCTGTATAACAACGGCGATTACAACGCTATATTTTCACACAATGCTGCAGAAATCGCTTCATTTTAAACGAACAGCCCCGTGGGAAAAAGGACGTAAAATGGAATAAATTTAGTCACCTAATCGTGTCAGCACAGTTACTCAAACGACACAGCATCATACTGTCAAGCCTCGATTAAAATAACTTCGTTACTGACTTTCTAGTGGATTGAGTTGTTGGGACCAACCGCCAGCCAATCGTAGTTGTTTCCTTAGCTCAGGTCCACGCAAAATGAGTTGACACTCAGCGCGTTGGCTTATGGTAGCGACCGTAAAAGCATTTTTAAAAATTTTCTAGTACTGTTATTCTGTTGGGTCACACTCAGTTTTATGAAATTTGGGGTTGCAAATTTTTCTTGTTTATGGTGTCTGAAGGAGTGGTTCACGATTCTAGCATTTACCTTACATTTCAGTCAAGTGCTGATTCGAAACCTCACCTAGAGTTTATTCTCCGACCTTCTTGTAAACGTGGTTTTCTTGAAAAATACCGTGTTATAATTCTGATTTGTCAGTTCACTTAGCTAACGATGTTGTCGTTTCACGTTGGTTAAATTCATAGGAAGAGTCTGTTCATAAGGCTTGTCTTTCTGGGAACTGCACTCACAATTTTATGCTCATTCTGTAATGGACGTTTTGTTTGGCCCCGAGATGTCATCCGTATTATGTACTATACGCGCATCTGCTCTTAGTGAGCTGCTTTAATAAGACATGCGTTTATGCTGACATACACAATTTTTCATATAAAATGCACCTTTTGGCAAAAAAATGCCCTATAGTATTTAAATGTTGTTGTTAATTTATTTGATATGGAAGAACTGCCCATGTAGTCTATTCATTTCCAGCCCTTGGTGCAGCAAAATCATGTATTTATGTTATTTCCTCGACAAATCCCAACATATGTGTACAGATATTGTCTTCATTGAGTGACTGTAGGAAGAAACATGACTTGTCCATTGTATACTTCGTTGTACAGAAGCTGTTCGTGCCTTTTGCCACCATATTGTGTTAATAATTACGGTTAATAGCAAGGTGTGTGGTTTGAAAATGGGCATGTCAGCCCGAAACCGGTAACCACTACAGCTGAATTTTTATATCAGTGCAACTGAGATGGACGAAATAAAAAATTATCCAATTTCCTCGGTACTGAACAGCAGCGGACCTACCATCCCGTGGCTGCATGCCTCGAATAAGCGTTATTATGAAATGCCAATTCGGGTTCTTTATAACATATAATGTTGAAGTGAAATGAATATTAACCCAAAATAAAAATGTAAAAGTTTGTTGCTCTTCCACACGAAATGAATAAAATTATTTGTAATACTGAATTACTGATTTTTTTTCCCCCGAAGAAGGTTTTACGTAAGACGTCAAAGAGGCGGAAGGCTAGTGCACAAGTCTGGCCCACGGGACTTGCACGGCGAATTCGTGCTCATTATGACTAAGGCAACACACAAATTCTACGTCGATATTCTCAAATTCGGATGTGTCATGTCAAAGGTTAACAGACCACCGCCTTTTTTGCGACGATGGAACATTTTTTGCTGTCGAATTGTGACCTACATTTGATGGTCTCGGTTCGCGGCTGCGGCTCCAACCGCTCTCTTTACCATTTGGTTAGAACTCCTTAGAAACAAATGCAGGCAAATATAGTGAAGGGCGTGTACATGTAGTACGGGGTTAAACAGTGTCTAGAAATGCGGGTTTCGCTTCCAGTAGATTGATGCTCCATGTATTCACTCTTCCGTATTTGAATCGTGATTAGGTTGTTAGGCTGTTAATTACTTTTTAAAATGATGGTTCACGTAGAGTCGTAGACGAAGTGATCCATGTGGAGTGAAGGGAAAGCAGATGTGTTGGACTGACGAGTAAGTTGTTTCCTTTATTTAAATGAAGAAACCACTTTCGTCATGATTAACTTCAGATTTGCATATAAATCATGAAATATTTGCTGAATTATCAAAAGTGAGTTGTATGGCAACCACACTTTTCCTGCGTTGGTGGCTAATTTGTAAACTGCTGTACGCGCTATATCTTTTTGCGAGAAGATTCTCGTCCACAGGCAGTGGCTGGCGATAAAACATTCGCTAACTCTGAGCACAGGAATAGGTATGTTTCTTTAATCATTCGTAAGTTTTCTAGGCATTTAAAATCTCAAAATGTTGGAGTGCATTGATGTGCCACCATGGATCACTTTGTGCATTTTTCTCCAATGTGCGTTATTTGGATTGGTGTATTACCGTAACAGTTTCGCGCGCTTTAATTGGCATGGATAACATTTTTAAAAATCGTTTTTGAACGATCTCCCCTCCTCCCTCTCTCACAAATATAGTAAGTTCACGGACATTTGTATGGGGGGTTCAACTACATCTTTATTAAAAACTATTACGAAGGTAGTGACAAACTTCGTTTCATGATTCTGAAGAAGTCTGAAACAGCTGATCTACAAACAATATCTGTGTACAACTACTAACACTCGGAAAACAGAGATTTGATCGCGCTAGCAATACCTGTTCAGGCCCACTACATCGAAATTCAGTTTCCGTCTCCCGTAACACGTATCGCGTGTAAATGTTGTGACATGTGTGCCCTGTTGCGTCGTGCTGTGTGCGACCTTGCCGCGCATCTAGTCGTCACGTGATGTCGCACAATTCTTTCCTGTGTGAAACCTTTCGAAAAGATGGCGTTCTTTTTCAAGCGCCTTGATTACTCTGTCTTAAGGTCAGACGCGATGTGTATTCACCTCGACACTAGCTGCATTTGTTATGCTTCGACGTATTCCTACGGAATATTAAGACGAGATAGGTGCCAGGACCCTAAGCGATATAGCAACTAAAAGAACTCTGGAGTTCTGTTCGCTTATCCTGACTTCGGTTCCCAGATGTTCCACTAAATCTTCCAAGCATCAGTAGGGACGGTAAATAAAGGACACAGTTCAATTCCTACCATATCTTCCGTCTTACCTAGTGTTCGACTAGCTTTGTTAACGATTACACTTTATTTTCCAAATCAGTATCGAAAATGACCCCACATTCACTGGTATCTTCTGCATTCATTTCTATTGCGAACTGCTTGTGCGCCGAAGTGAAAATTTTTTTGTCGCGGGCGCTCTGCAGTTTGCGTATATTAAGCCCCAGATCGGGAAAAATTCTTAAGTGCCAGTGAAGATGAGACATGCTCGATACTTGTTTTATAAATAAAGCATGATGATAACTGAAGTTCAAAGTGTCAAATCGAGATGTGTCTTGTAAAGTACACGTAAGTTAAAGCGTACGTAACATTAAAGTTTTTCGCGTGTTAATGAGTTAAGATACCCCATCAAATGATTTCAGTGTACGTGGCTTAATTTATAATGCAATGAAATTTTCAGTTGTGCAGATCTTGAAACTTTCAGCAGCACTTAATCATTGTAAGTGGTGCTTGATATTGTTAGTATGATAAAGTGCAAACAATTTTCAAGATTTTACATGTGATAATTTTTTTATTCTTCTGGGTATTTCAAACTATTTGTGTCGCCATTCGTCCACATCATTGTCTTACTGATGTTACATGCTCACATATGGAAAATAAATCTCCTATATCTCTATCCAATATTGGGTAAAATATATATTTCTTTTATGAAAAATAAAATGTTAATGGTTTATACACGAGCAGTCATCGATGAAATGCCTTAACTTTATGAATGCAAGTTCACAGTGAGTGCCCACATACTTGCAAATCACACATTTGTTTCTGTCTAACAACATAATGGCCAGCTGTCAGTGCAATTGTTGTCAGAATATGTTGCGCGTCTTCACTTGTGGAGAATCTAAGCATTAAGAATGGAATGGCACTGAATTTTAATCAGAAGTATGGTTTTAGTTTCCTCGTGGTACTATTTCAAGCATTGGGTGGCAACAATTAAATAGTTAATTTAATAGTGAAAAAGAAAATGCAGCACAAAGGGTTTTATCAAGAATTTACTGAAATTACTATCCAGCACTCTGAGTCCTCTTGAGTAAACTTTGTGTAATATGCAGTATTACGATCATTTTAGCTGACTTTTTTAAACAAATGTGCTTCAGTGAGGTTTTTCACTTCCTATGGCACTTTATTATACAGTTTTATCCCCTGCTATAAAATGCGGTTTTGAATTTTTCTTTATTTTTTTCTGGATAAATGTAACTCCAAACTGGCTCTCGTCCCATGATTACATATAGAACTATTAGTGTAAACACCCTTGAGGGTTTCATTTACTTTCTCTAATAGGAGTTCTGATGTTTTATCAGTGACATAACAGGATTAATTATGTCTAGACGAAACTCGTCATATAATGACAAGAAACATTTTGACAAATGAAAACTGTGTGCCAGGCTGGGACTTGAACCTGAAATATTGTTTTTTGCAGGAAATTCTTGTACATGCTGAGATATCCAATTACAACCCAGGATCTACTTTCACAATGTCAATTCTATCACTATGCCTCTCCTTTTCAAACTACACAGGTTGTCTCCTGCATTACATGTGAAAGAGTTAGGTTCCACATTTGAGCCTTGTCTGGCTCACAGTTCTTATCTGTTAGCAAGTTTCACAGTAGTGTGTACTCTGCTATAGAATGAAAGATTCAGTCTGCAAAAATTACTTGTTTATTTTGTTTATTTTCATAGTAACATCCTTAAATACTGTATTCTGTTTTAATTGTTCATTTCTGTTTTGCATTTGTTTAGCTAAATAATAAGCAGTTGAGGCTTAGTATGACACAGTCACATATATTGTCCAGGTAGTTGTTTGAATGTGTCTGAATTATGACTTTTGTATCAAACTAAATTAACGCGTTCAGGAGAAAGTCGCATCCAGTGCCAGGAAAAGAAAAAAACACCTGTGACAACTAGGGAATTGGATTAAAATCTTTTCTATTACTAATTTGTAACTTAACTATCACAGTTCCCTGCTTGTCTATACACACACGCAACAGCATGGACTACCTAATATGTTGCGTTGCACCACACCTTGTTTCTGTAGGGACCATCTGCATACCTAACAGAAGGATCATCTTACAGTAAATAACCTACAGTACAGGGTCTTCCTCCAGCTTAGGCAAATGGGGCAAATCAGCTGGTTACTTTTGCATTAGATGTGGTTTATCAGTGCACATTAGGGGTTTATGGAGGCACCATTTAGCTCATGAGAAATGGCTGAAATTTGTATGAGGTATCCCTAAGATCCCAATCTTGCAGAACTGTGAAAATTTTCTTGAATCTTTATCCGTTTCTGAAATACAGTGGTTCAAACTTACCTTACTTTTACACGTAAAATTCAGGGTGAAGCACAAACATTTATAAAGTGATGTAGCACAGAGAGATACGCTATAAAGTGTCTCTTCTATCATCGGAAGGATTCAGGGAACCATATGTTGTCGTACTGAAGCCCACGCAAAATTTTTGTGCACATAAAATCCGGTCTGAGGTGTAAAATTGTACAGTTTTGTGATATTCAACGTCGCATAAGTAAACTATAAATATTGTAGTGACCCTTAAACTTTCTTTTCGTATGAGTGACGTGCCCTGCTGTAGCAGGGAAAGGCAACCGGCAGAAAAATGCTCCTATCAGACTGCAAAAATGTGAATATGCCTGTTTGTTAAAAGTCTGACTGAAAAAAGTGGGTCCCAGCTGCCTCATTCTGTCTTTCTCAGCACCTTTGAAAACTGTCCCAATAATTTTGGCTTGCAAACATATTCACACTTCTTATACTGAAGGAGGAGGGTACAGTGGCAGTGGGAAAGAGACAGATAAGTAATAAATAGTGGAAGGTAGTAGACACTTGTTGTGGTATAGGAAGAGTGATGGAAACAGTGGTATTTTGAGAGAAGGAGGGACACAGTAGCAGTGGAACATAGTTTACAGTGACAGAACAGTGCTAGGAAAAGAGGGAAGAAGATAGTGCCAGTGGGAGAGGAATAAAGAGGAGGTGGACATAGGTGAGAGGCAGTGATAATGAGAGACAGTCAATGGCAGTGAAGGAGGGAGAGAGAGAGAGAGAGAGAGAGAGAGAGAGAGAGAGAGAGAGAGGAGACAGCAGCAGTGGGAAGGAATGACTAAGGTGGTGGTGGTGGTGGTGGTGGTGGTGGTGGTGGAGAGAGCAAGAGGGAAACGTGACAGTGAGAGGAGACAGTATTAGGAGGACAGAACAAAGGAGACTGTGGCTACGAGCCCGTACAGTGACAGAGTCACAAAGAGAGATTGACAATGAATTTGGCTGAGTGGACGAGTGAGAATAGGCAAGTGCGAATGGATGGGTGAGCAACGTACAGTGTCGGACTAGTGAATGTGAATGAGTTGCAGCTGAATAGGATCTTGTGGGAGTGGGAGGTGAGTTGCATGTTAAAAATAACATTAATATGTTTGTATTCAAAAATTTATGGGCAAATTTTTAAAGGTGCCGAGGAAGGCAGAATGAGGCAAATGATACTCCGCTTTTCAGACGATCTCTTAATAAATGGGGGCATATTTGCCACTTTTTTTTTTTTTTTTGCTCCGATAGAAATATTTTCCACTGGTATGTAATTGCGTGAACGGAAATGGAGAAATGAAGTATGAAAAGAAATGTTGGCTACGATACATATATAAGGGAAAATGAAGTGAAGGGCGTAACTGAATCGCTCATTCACTTGCTCACTCTATTGAGAAAACAATAAGTGAAAAGTTATCAAACAATTTTCTGTGTGGAATGAAAATGTTGACTTTATAATGTTTCTAAATGTATCTTTTCAAAGTACCCAGGAGTTATTTCATAAGAAGTAATTAACCTGATATGAAATGAAGCTTTCGGTGTGTTCTGTTTGGAAAGATTTTCTGTAGTAGTATAAAATTGTAGTAACAGCAGCAATAAGGGTATGTACATCAACTATGGATGCCTGTGTCTAGAAAGCATTGGCATTATCGAAAATAATGTAGATAGTCCTACGATCTGTCAGTTCTAAGGTTCTGTCAATTATCATGGGTTACAACAGTTAATAATGCCAATTCACACATGGAGAATTTTTTAATATTATAGTTCACGAAAAATGAAGAATCGAGATACATATGATGATTTTTGTGTGGTTCAGTGGCCCGGTGCAAGTATTTCAATCAAATGCCACTTCGGCGATGTTTCTCTCTGTGACCTATCTCAGTTATCTGAGCAGGAAATCAGAATCTTGATTTGTTTCTGAGAGATTTCCCTACTGTTGAGAGGTGAGTACTAGATTAAAGACAGACTGAAAAATCAGTGATACAACCGAAATTCGATCCCACGACCTTTCGGTTTCTGGCAATGCACTTCACTGTTAAACTGCTGGACTTGACAGGGTTGAGATAAACAGAGATCTCCTATTATAATATGAATAAAATGTTTGAACACTTAGAACCTACTTAAAGCACAAGCAGCAATAATGAATAAATTATGATACTATTTGAGCATTTGACTTACTCATACAAAGGGAATAGAGGATGACTCGGTAGTCTGTTCCTAACAAAAGGTTATATTTTGAATTAATGTAATTATTCTAGTGATTAAGTTGAATTTGTAAAATAATCATTGCACAAGCAACCAATAGGGAAAAAAATCAGAATGAAATTTCCACTCTGCAGTGGAGTGTGTGCTGCTATGAAATTCCCTGGCAGATTAAAACTGTTTGCTGGACCGAGACTCGAACACGTCGCCTTTACCTTTTGTGGTCAAGTGCTCTACCAACAGAGCTGCTTGAGCAGAACTCATGACCCATCCTCACCGCTTCCTCCCAGGAATGTTAGGTTTGCAGGACGACTTCTGTGAGGTTTAAAAGATAAGAGACAAGGTACTGGCAGGAGTAAAGCTGTGAGCACAGGTCATGAGTTGTGTTTGGGTAGCTCAATTGGTAGAGTTCATGTTTACGAAAGGCAAAGGTCCCGAGCTCGAGTCTCGGTCTGGAACACAGTTTTAATCTGCTAGAAAGTTCCAGAAAAATTTTATCTTTAAAGTGTTGGTGGGATTGAATGGAAAAGACCATGGAGTTCCAACTGAAAGTGATGGCTCCATGCTACTTGTCATTAAGAATTGCAAGAAAGTGACATTGTGTAAAACACACTATATGATAAGTGCAATAATGACAAGACATTCGCCATTGAAATATGCGAATCAAAGCTAACCAGTTAATTTTATGCTTGAGAACAGTATGCTACAAGATGTGATACATTCATGCAAAGAAAGTGTAGCTTGTTTTGAAATAACCTAAAAGTGAATATTGCCCCCGACTGTGTTTATAATAATCATTGACCATTGAGTGAACAAAGTTGTACTGATTACATAATGGTGTCTACATCAAAATGTGAGGCATATTACACCAAAGTTGGGAATACACTGTGAATAGTGGAGTCCACAATAAATACAATTTTGCCACTGTGAAACACAGACAAAATGATGAATTCCTCTTGTCCTTCATAAATATCTCCACATTACTTAGCTGGATACGTGCCTTAAGATAAGGGTTTTTGTAAGCTGTAAATCAATGGAGTAGTTATTGCTAAGTGCCTATTGTTGCATTCTAAATAATGGCAGATTATTCTATGTTTTTGGCCTGCCACAAAATGATGCACTGTTTTGCAATAATTGTCTGTTGTGATGTTATATGTCTTCGTGCTAACTGAAAGTATTAAGCTTCCAAAGTTATACTGTTGGTTTTTGTATTTTCATCTGTTCTTAAGTGACATTGTCTGTGGAACATTTGGGGATTACACAACTGGCTGATTATAAGTGACAGTTGTTAATTTTGGGAAGTAGTGCAGTTTGTTGCAGTTGACTCCTAAGCTGTGTTAAAAATGGGAGTTACCTAGTTCTCTTATGGCAATGTATGGCATGAACAAGACACTGATCAAATTACAAATGTGATATAACTCACCACTAACAAAAAATCATAAAAATTTAGTCACATTATCACATGCAGAAAAAGTTATAAAAAGTCAGCGTAAATACTAGCAGGTTCTCCTTCAGGCTTGTGCGTCCTTACAAAATCCTAACCCCTCAGTGAATTTCACCTGTAGTCAGTCTTAGTCATAGCCATCACCAGAGTCATGTTTGACCTTTCAAATTGTTTTTCATACCAAATGTGAATCACTAAATTAGTGTGGATTGTTAAAAATGATCTTCAGTAACGCCTCCTCAAACTGAAAACAAACTAAATTATTTACGTACATTGTCGTGCATGGCATATCATGGCATGACATGAATTCGTTGTTTGTTTTGATGTCATTATGAGACCAATGATTTGACAATAAGTCTCAGAATTTGCTTTTAAACTTTGGTCTGTCAGAAGTTGAGAAGTTGAATAAACTGTTCAGAAGAATTGGACAGGAGGACAAGTGAAGTGGTTTCTGCCACCATTAACAATGCAAGATTAGTGCTCTTGTTTTAATACCCTTGAGCTCTATGACATTATAGGAATCATTCATATCAAGAATTATAAATAGAATTACATCACAGTACATTCAGATTGTTGGTAAGGACTTGTATCTCTCCTTTGTGCAAATTGTATTTGTATTTTTCATGATTCATTTGATGAGACTCTCAACTGATAGACTACCACTTTCTCTTAAGCTGTTCTGAAACTTGATTACAATGCTTCAGCACCATATTTATGTCATCTTATGGATCAATTTTTTTAACAACTCAAAATTTATTCCTGTAGGCCAGTGAGAGTCATGAAAGACTAAACTCACCATCGTGCTGGTCAAGGGAAGAGAAACGAAGTCCACATTATGATGACTATGAACATGATAGTGGCCCAAGCCATGGAGCAACAAAACGTCGACACCGTTCCAGTCCTCACAGGTACTGATATCAGAACCACAACTATATATACTAGCTTAGCATCTGCTGCTTCGCTCGCATAGACTGTGTGGCCTCCATAGATTTTTTTAAATCAAATTTTGTATGTTACACCCATTGCTCATCTGTTAATCTACACACAGTGCAAATAGTATATCTAGTCTATGCAACCTAAGCTTCAAATAGGCTATTAAAATTTAATAAAGGAATTCTTCCTACAAGATTTGGAATTATTATAAAAATTTTAATTTAAATACACATTGTACGTGCACAAATCAACAATCTAGAAACAGTGCACCTAGTCATCTCAAATGGATATTCCTGTATATGGAATTACATTCGAACATGGTATCTATTTTGTCATCAGTAATGATTAGTTTGTGGAGTAATTACAACAAAGATAATTTTATGACTATATATTAGGTTTATTGAAAATTTAATGTATTAATGAGCCATTTCTTTTTGTATGTGATTCTGACGGAACCAATTTGTCATGGTGACTGTTAAATAGCTTTCTTTGATTTAGTTCGCAAATTGCAACACCTTCTAAACTTTTCACACTAAGGCCATTGCAGCAATGGTCTTTTGCAAATGTGTGTGTGACCAAAAAGTGATGCTGGTAACTAGAGTCAGTGGTGTTTGTTAATCTTGCCTTTTGATTTCTTGTGGTGACATTTTGATAGAAACTTTCATCCCCTGACACATATGTCTGTATTTTTAACTTTGAAGTCAAATACAAATTTTCATTGATTTAGCTTTAAAAATGCTTTCATAGTGAAATATTTCCTTAAAATATCTTCCACTCCATTAGGTTGTCTGGTACAGCAACAATATGTAGGATATTTGAAGTAAAAATGGTCTTGGTTGAAATTTATTATTTGATTGACAACACATTTTGGCTTCATAGGGCATCTTCAGATTATCTTAAAATTTTCCATTTACAACATTGTAAAAACCATAAAATGGCCCAATGCTAGATTGAAAAATGCATCAAATCACATGATTGTATTCAAACCTTATTCCACTGCTTCCATTAAACACACACAAACTTGAACCCGTTTATAATGTTTATTTACTAGCAAGTAGAATGGCTTTGTTAGATGAGGTTAGTGTCAGCATTCAGTAATAATCTTGAAACTCATCAGATGTTTCAACAGCAAAGTGAACTTTGCATTTCTTTAATTTTTCACTATAGACTTTAACATGAATATTAGTATTCAATTCTGATTAAAGTTCAGTTTCCCTTAATTCAAAAAGTTTGTGGTTATATAGTATTTTGGGACTGTAAGTCAATTCTGAAGCATTTAAGTTTAAATTTATAGAATAATCCAAGTATTGTTTTGTATAGCCATCCAAATAAAGCTACACTCAAGTTCAATGATTAATCTTCATTTGTAATGAAGCAAGTATTTTTAAGAAACTTTCTCATGCTTAGCATCACTTCTTCAGTCTTCAGTAGTAGCAACAAGAAGAAAATGTGTGTTCCTTTAAGACACTTACGAATAGTATACCAATGAAGAAATATATTGTCACGTAGAAGAAGGTGGAATTAGATGATTGACAAACACTAACTTCACTTAACGAAGGTTTATTCAGCACGTGCACATAAAAGAGTAAGGAGCAAACTGCCTCTGGCCAGTACACATACAGTATATATACAGCTACAGAGCATTCCAGTACAATGATTCTTGGCACTTGTGGATACTTCGAGAATGTACTCGAACCAAATATAGAAATTAAAATTGTACAGTCTAGGTGAGTTTTGAACTCACAACCCTCCATGCGACAGTTTAGTATCATAACCACTACACCACAGTGCTACTCAGCTTCTTCTTTGCCAATATTAATATTTTGGGTTTTGAAATTTTTTATGTATAAGCTAGATAATTATGTGAAGAACACAACTAATTCCTTGTGATTTTGATGTCATTTAGTATCTTATAACAGAATGTGTGTGAAGTTATAATTAAGAACAAATAAAATGTATTCTTTGGGCAGTTGTATTGCATACATCCATCTAGTTGTGTGTAGTGCATGAGATACTGAATATGTTGCATCCCTATCCCTGACTGCTCAACTACTTCCCACAATTTGCTGACCTGCACTCAAGGCACATAATCTCCCTATATTGCATCTAAAATATGTGCAGTAGTATGGGGGGGGGGGGGGGGGCAGCTGTATATCAGCACACTCATGTCTACAGTTTGTAAGCAGCAAGATGGTGCATTTTCTTGCTAAAGCAACAGATCATCTGCAGGTAGTTGTAAGTGAACACATAATGTTCATACAAAACATGACTGCGAATATTCTATTATAGGAATGATGAATCACCAACAAGTACAAAGACAGTAAATTCAACAATTTAACAAAATCTGTTCAGAATTTCAGGCGTTTTAGAATTTTCGGCTGGGGTCAGTGTTTTGCATTGTCAAGTGTAAACTTAATTGACAATAAGTAATGTTCAGCACAGCACCGTGCATTTTGTGTATGCATTTTCTGTGTTAATAGTGTTAGCACATCTTACAGTAAATCATAGACTGGTACTTGCTGAGAGTGACATCTACACTGCAATATTAGTTCTTGCTTTGAGGTACCTGGGTACATAACATTATCAAAATTTTTCATTTTCCATAGTGGAAATTTTCCTGTTCAGCAAACAAGTTTTGCTAAGTTTGGAGATATGAGATGTACTTGGTTTGATATTTTCAGAAGCAGTCGAAGTAAGCTACGCGAAAGAAATGCAGCCTCCCCACCAAGTTTTGCTGGTTGTAGTGGAGTTGTTGTCACTTCACCAAAAGCAGGTCCATCTCAGTCTGCTGATGACCATGCTAATGGTTACAACAGCGGTGATGAGTATGGACCGTGTGATGACCAAGCCCTGAGTGAGACTGACTGGTTGGAGGTAAGACCTTGGGCATATACTGAGCTATAATATTCACTATCGTGTATAAAGTTTTGTATGGCCTAATCTTGGGGTTGCCAGTGAAATTTCTATTATGAAGACCCTAAGAATAACTCTCAGTAACTAGAAATAGCCACACTGATAAAGATTGTAAAAGTTATGTGGTTTTGATATCTCCAGAATTCCGTAGTGGATCTAATCAGAAGTATGTGGGCTCAGCCATTAGTACTATAAACACACTTTAGAATGTTAGCTATTTAAATTAATATCAGGCTAATTCCTTAACTCACTTGCTTCAGCTCCAGGGTTACATTTCTCTCTGAATTATCAAAGCTTATCGTGAGTGTAACTAAATTTGTCAAGAGTTAAAATTGTGTTGGAGGCAGGACTTCAAACTTGGCTGCCTTTCTTCCACAGACAGTGAACTATCATTTGCAGTTTCTGAATGCATCATATGGTTTGTGAACTAATATAATTTGCCCCGAGCATACATTTAGTGATAGGAATTATGTTTATCTCGAAACATGCCAATGAAACCTTATTTCTGTCATTAAATCAGTGTGCTTGAGTCGAACTATCTTATTGTATGTATTGTCACAACCATAGCCTTACTTCCATTTGAAATGGGTAAGTGTAAATAAGCCTTGTAGACACCCTCACTACTAGCCACTGTTTCCTCTCTATGATATCAAAGTTGAAACTTTTGAGTCATTACTCAGATAGCATAATTGGTAATATTCTGTTTGTGAAAGTACAGGGTCCAAGCTTCTCGTGATCCAACACACAGCTTTAATCAATTCTCTTTCTTCTTTTTACACAGAAATAGGGATTTCACTTTTACCAATTGCATGTACATTACCCGTCTTCAGGAACTAAAACAAAACTGACACTATAATCATTAAATATAAAAAATTTATAGTGTCTATGATGTAAACACCTCAAAATTTGAGTGTAGGTTCAGCAGTTGTTGGCAATATATACCAATTAACTTGATATTTCCTTCTTTCTTATTATTGTATACAAAGCCCTTGCACTGTTGTAAGTATATTTTTATTACTTTTATGGTACACACACTATCTGAATATGGAATAGATGACAAGTTGTTAGCACTTATTAATTGCTGTGAGGAATATTATAAGTTATTTGATGATTTTAAAAAAAAAAAAACAAAAGGTTGTGTATAAATGAAAGAACAGTAGAATAGAAAATGAAGAAAGTTTGAAACACTATTTGATGCTGTTATCCTGAAGATTTGCTAGGTTCTACAGCGATGTAATGAACTATACCATTTTTTAATTTTACTTTACAAAACTTTGGAGTAGAACTGGCAAGAGTTTAAAGATTTTAATGTATAAAATCATCTACTGTAATTTTCAGAAAGAAATAAAAATAATTGTACAAGGCATGTCGGTTACTTATATACGTAGAAGGAATGTAGCTTTTTTCCAATCACAATTTTAACCTGGCACAAATGATCATTTGCACATTGCTGTTCTGGTTGCTCTGGGTTTATTTATCAATTGCCATTTTTTATTTGTAGTTCACTGCCACAATTTGAGGGTACATATTGTCATTTTGTCATGTGGGGATTGTGAGAGGAGCTGTGGACACTAGAAAATTCCGTGCTAAGTGGAGAAAGCGGGACATTTATGACGTATTCTTCTGTTTGAATTCCATTGAGGGGTGATAGCAGTGCAGGCAGCCAGAAACATTTCCACCGTGTGTACAGATAATGCCATTGGATGGAGCATGGCAAGAAAAATGGTTTTCTCGTTTTGAGAAGATTCTTTTTGGCATAGTGACTCTTGTGTTCAGGAAGTCCTTCAGGGTTCGAAGAAGATTTTTTAAATGCATTAATCCACAATGATCTCCATCAGTGTACTGGAGAACTGGCAAATGTGATGAACTGTGATCATTCCACTATTATACGATGTTTGCTTGCAATGGGGAAGATTCAAAGATTGGGGTGTATGGGTACCACGGCCTGTAAGCCAAAATCACAGAAATCAGTGGGCGGCCATATGCGCATCTCTGCTTTCTCGTCATCAGTTGGCTCATGAACAACACTGACCATTCCTATCCTGTATCATATCTTTATGGTAACATAAGTAAAATGAAAGTATGGTTGAGCCCAAGCAAAGGAGCAACTCCCTGTACAGGGACTTCACACATCCACAAAAGATAATGTTACACATCTGGTGGAACAGCGACAGGGTGGTGTACTACAAATTGCTTCCCTGAAGTGTAATCATCACTGCTGACATTCATTGTCAACAATTGAAACATCTTTCAGATACAATTCAAGAACAGTGAACAAGAAGACTGCATGAAATGATGCTGTTCCACAATAAGGCCTGCCCGCATTCTGCTAGACCGACTAAAAATGCTATACAGGAGTTGGGTTGGGAAGTCACTCCGTAACCACCTTATTCAACTGAACTTGTGCCCTCAGAGTTTCACCTTTTCCACGCTATTGAACAACCATCAAAGAAACTTCCTGGGAGATTAAAAGTGTGTGCTGGACTGAGACTCGAACTCAAGATCTTTGCCTTTCGTTGGCAGGTGCTTTACAGATAGAGGTACTGGTGGAAGTAAACCTGTGAAGACGGGTCACGAGCCCTGCTTCAGGTGCTCAGTCGGTAGACCACTTGCCCGCGATAGGCAAAGTCCCGAGTCTGAGTCTCCATCTGGCATGCAGTTTTAATCTGCCAGGAAGTTTCATATCAGTGTACACTCCACTACAGAGAAAAAATTTCATTCTGGAACCTTCAAGGAACTCACATTCCAGATGAAAATGGGTTTTGAATATGGCTCAAAGAGTTCACTACCTCAAAACCATGCAGTTTCTACAGTCGTAGTATCGAAAAGTTACACCAGCATTGGGAGACTGTTGTAAATAGTGAAAGAGAGTATGTTATTGATGACTGAAGTGTGTGTTACTTGTATCTGTGGTATTTATTAAACTAATGGAAAAACACTGTGAACTTACGGGTCTACCAAATATATAATATCTGTAATACACAGGATGTTCCATACCTCAAGGGTCAAAATTAAACCTGTATCAGAAGTGTGTTCAGATCATGAGCATGTGGACGGAAGTGAATATTTACATTTTTTTACGTAAGCAACTTACACCTCGTATAACTTAAGCTCATAAAGAGTGGTTACCATCAGTCTTAATGCATATATTATAACGCATGCATTGACAGAACTAAGCTCTTCTGACTCCCAATGCTTGCACACATTGTTAGTGCTGAGTTTGTAATTATTGCTCCACACTATATTTTTTAATGTGGGTGTTTCAAGGGCAAGTTGACATGTACTTATTGATCAGATTTCTCCCATGTGATCTCAAATTCTCCTGTTTGAAAAAACCTTAGCCAGATCTCTTTGGCTATAACATCCTAATTTTTTGCCTATTTCTAATCATGGTGATGAATTTCTTTCACTTAGTATCACGTCCATCACAAAACTTAAATCTGTACATTTGTTTGGCATTCTGGGTGCTACCACCTGCTGTACCATCTGTTAACCACATAGGCGAAGTTCCCCCTAATGAGCAGTGCTCCTCTATGGACATACACTGATGGGGAAAAAAATTGCAACACCAAGGAGGAGTTGCGTGACAAACAAATGTTGTTACGCATGTTTCTACATGATGTCTATTTAAATTTCACACCAGTCGCATAAGAGTAGCCTTAGTACTGTCACTGTAAGGATGCAACTCAGATTTGCTTTAAATATACACTGTAATAGTTGTGAGCATCAGTTACCTTTGAAATCAGATGTGGTGAGCTGATGTTAGTCAAGAATATCTTTAACGGACAAAGACGTCATTATCATCACCTCGCCGAGTTTGAACAAGGTCAAGTAATAGGGCTACAAGAAGCTGGATGTTCCTTCTGTGATATTGCAGAATAATTTGGCAGGATTGTAGCCACTGTACACAATTGCTGGCAGCAGTGGGTATGAGACCATACAGTCGTAGAAAGAGCAGACTTCAAATGGCCACATGGGACTACCAAGAGGGAACACCATCGTGTTCAGAGTATGGCTCTGGTGCATCCTGTTGCATCTGCAAAAGCAATTTCAGCAGCAGTTGGCACCACAGTGATACAACGAACTGTTAAAAATCAGTTACTTCAAGGACAGCTCCCAGCCAGATGCCTTGCAGCATGCATTCCACTGACCCCAAACCACAGCCATTTGTGACTTCAGTGGTGTCAAGCGAGAGTTCATTGGAGGGTAGAATGAAAGTGTTTTGCATTTTATGATGAAAGGTGATTCTGCTCTGTGCCAGTAATGGCCTTGCGTTGGTTAGGAGGAGGCCAGTTGAGGGTGTGAAAACAACCTGTCTGCTTGCTAGACACACTTTACCTACACCTACACCTACAGCTTTGATTTGGAGTGTGATCTTCTATGACAGCAGGAGCACTCCTGTAGTTATCCCATGCACTTTGACTGCAAGTGTGTGCATCAGTCTGGTGATTTGACCTCTTGTCATCATTCATCAACGGAATTCGAAAGGTTGTTTTCCAACAGGATAATGGTCACCCACATACCACTGATGTAACCCAACATGCTCTACAGTGTGTTGACATGTTCCCTTGGTCTACTTGATCACAAGATCTGTCTCCAATGTAGCACATGTGGGACACATTGGACATCAACTCCAGCATCACCCACAACCAGCAATAACAGTGCATGTATTGACTGACCAAGTGCAGTAGACGTGGAATTCAATCCCACAGACTGACATCTGACTCCTGTACAACACAATGCATGCATGTTTGTATGCTGGCATTCAACATTTTAGCAGCTGTGCTGGTTATTGGTGTACCAGCATTTCACATTGTAATGGCTTATCTTGCACATAGATTAACGTGTGATCTTGCAGTGTTAAGCACTTAAATATGTCACCTAGACAAATATATTCCTGAAATTTCATTACTGTGCATTAATTATTTTTTTGTTACAATTTTTTTCAGTCATTTCATTACAGAAAACTGTGTGTTGCTTTTCAAGGTTGTGCCACCAACGTCAATGCATAAACCTAAGCTCTATACAAACGTGTAGCCCCACATGCATAGCTCATTCAAGACATCACGTCATCTGAAATACTCATTTCCGACTATTGGTTCCTCGTATCTCAATCAGTTTATGATGCTTTACTGTCTGTATGATTTTTGACTCCAATGGCATGACACACCCTATATTTTCATACGAAAATACAATTGAAGTTCCTCTTGTCATTTCTACGCACCTAAACAGTTAACTTGTTCACATATTTGTTATCTGTTTAAACTGCTCTGAGATAAATTAATAAATCATTTACTCAATGGTATAACATAATTACAGCGTGACCGTTGGTTTGAAAAAATTATCAAGAGGAAAGGCTTCATCATCAAGAAAATGGAAGAAGATGGGGCATGTTTGTTTCGTGCAGTAGCTGACCAAGTTTATGGTGACCAAGACATGCATGCAGTCGTGAGAAATCACTGTATGGATTACATTGTGAGTTGCTGATTCTTTGTTTTGTATCATACATCACTATGTTTTAGTTTTTGAGAATATCGTAAAGTCCATTTGTCGCATGTGTAAGCCAGACCTTCACATCTGTTGGCAACAGTTTTATGTCATCTTGCTGGGCTGCGAATGACTTTCAGCCTTCTATATCCATGTATGTGACTGCTGTAAATTTTCACTATTTCGGTCTAAACAGAGTACACAACTGTGCAGAACACACACACACAATTCAAATTTTGGAATGTGAGTGTAACTGTTAAGTTTCCATGTGGTGACTACAGTTGTCGACAAAGGACCGTGATGGTGACAGTGCTATAATTGTCAGAACAGGACTGTGACAGCAGCAGAGTTATAAAGGCATATGAAGCTGGCTTCAGAGACAGCTTTGAGGAGTACAAGCAACTGAAAGACTTGTACGACAAGGATAAGGATATGACATAAAAATAACCAATACATGTTTACTGTTGTACCTGACGAAAATGCAGTCGTCATTACAACAGTAGGTTCGTTACTTGTTCCTAGAGGAGGAGTGGAAAGAAGAACATGTAAAATATTAGTTCACGTTATTCTAATGTAGGTATTAAGATGTACTCGTGTTCATATAATCCATTTTCACTGGAATGTTCTGAGTATTTACAAAAAGTATTGTTTGATACACCCATTTACAAGGCTCTTCATTTGGAGTACATAGACATAATGCTCACAATTAAAGTTTAAAATGAGACATAATATTCACTAGTGCCCTACATGATGATGCCATCATCTTAATTGTTGATCATGTGTTGATCTGCTCAGCCATATTTCAGTGTCTCTGTGCGGTGGCTCTGCGAAGTTGAGGTAGGGTGTGGCTTTGTTGATTTAGTTACAGCACTGTGTTCTTTGAACAATGCCACATTTATGGTGATGTGTCGACAGAAGTGCCGACACAGTGTGATTTGAGGGGACCGCAATGCACGCTATAAACACACGAAGGATGGCGTGAGGTCTGAAACAGGATACGTAATGAATGCTATAAAGAAAAGTACGCAGCTGCTGGAATACTTAACTTTAATCCATCTTTGTTGTACATCGCTATTGACGATACAAGTGAGACTCTGTAGATTCAGGCAATAAACTACTAATGGCGCCTTGCTAGGTCGTAGCCATTGACTTAGCTGAAGGCTATTCTAACTATCTGCTCAGCAAATGAGCGAGGCTTCGTCAGTGTGCATCGCTAGCTACGTCGTCCGTACAACTGGGGTGAGTGCTAGTCCGTATCTCGAGACCTGCCGTGTGGTGGCGCTCGGTCTGCGATCACTAACAGTGGCGACACGCGGGTCCGACATGTACTAATGGACCGCGGCCGATTTAAAGCTACCACCTAGCAAGTGTGGTGTCTGGCGGTGACACCACATATGGGTTTTTATTTTTTTATTAATAAAGTAAGTGAATGATTGATGTGTAGCGTTATTAAAGGAGGTAACAGATCCAATGTGATTTGTAATAGAATAGGGGTCATGTGATGTTGAATGGCCTCCTTGTCAGACTGCAGTTATTTTCTAAGACCACATGTGCAGGCAGTGGCGAACATCCTTATGGTGACCGGGTAACCACCAGGGTGGCATCATTTGGTTGCTAACCTGATGATAAGCAGGTTGAAACCACAGAACAGAGTTTTGAAACACAATTTTTTTTTTTTTTAAACAGTGATCAGGAAGGATGGAAGCATTGTAATCTAGAATTTATTTAGAGTTTGTTAACACCACAAATTACATCCTATAAGTAATATTGTAACTATTCAACTGACCAAAGAAAAGTTGCAACATTGAAAATATATTAGCGTGTGGAAGGTACCAAGTCAATTACAGATTGATTATAGCTGAGCATCAACAAGAATGAAATTAAATTGATACATCAAACAAAAGTTTAAATTGACAACTACAAAACATGAAGCTTCTCACTGCATTGAATCATTTACAACAGACACCTGAAGGGTGAATGCTTTGACCAAAATTTACGTGATTGCACAAGCGAGTTAATTAAGTTCAGTTAATGGAATAGAAAGATTGTAAAAACAACCCCTGACAACAAAATGATACCAAATGACCAAATAGACACAGTAATAAAATAGTTTTGTTTTGTAAGTCACAAAAGTAAACAATTCATAAGACAATTACAAAGTAATTCTTTTAATTAAAATAAAACAATCCCAAGTGAGATTAAAAAATTACAGTTCATCACAGTAGAAATATAAGTTGTCATTAATTTATGCACTGGAACATGGACAGGGCACATAGCTGGGTTGGCTGTATGTCTTCTACTATATAAATTGCGTGTGAAACATCAGTATATAGTCACGCTCAGTATTGGAATAGCAAGCAGGGTGGGAGTCACTGCAGGAACAGTTATATTAAGGAGAATATGGTAGAATGCTGTAATATGGTGTCAGCTCAATACCATGAGTTAATATGGGTAGAGGTCATTGTCGACAACCAGAATACAATAATAATTGAATTCTTTTATCGACCTACCAACTCAGGTGATAAAATTGCTGAAAGATTCAAAGAAAACTTGAGTCTAATTTCAAACACATATCTGACTTTAATTTTATAAGTTGTTGGCAGCTTTAATTTTCCCACGATATGTTGGAGAAAATACATGTTAAAATCCGAAGGTATGCATAAAAAATCATCTGAAATTATGCCAAACGCTTTCTCTGAACACTATTTTGAGCAATTATTTCACGAGTCCACTCGAATAGTAAACAGTTGTGAAATCACACTTTCCTGAGCTAATAATGCACATCAAACTGGATACAGTGATTAATGAATACAGGGTTGTTATAGTGAGACTCAATACCACAACTCCCAAATCCACCAAAAATGAATGAAAAAGATATCTATTCAAAACAGTGGATAAAAATTCGGTTGATGCCTTACTGATAGACAATCTTGACTCCTTCCAAATTAACAATGTAAGTGTAGGCCAGATGTGACTTGAATTCAAAGAAATAGTATCAGCAACAATTGAGAGATTTATAACAAATAAATTAACAAAGGACACAGAGATGATTTCCCATGACATACAACACAGGTCAGAACACTGGTGCAGAAACAACGGAAAAAAGCATGCCAAATTTAAATGAATGCAAAAACCTCAAGATTGGCGATCTTTTACAGAAGCTTGAAATTTAGCATAGACATAAATATGAAATGCTTATGAAAGTTTCTACAATGAAACTTTTGTCTCAAAATCTGGCAGAGGAAACCCAAAGAGATACTGGTTGTATGCATAGTATGCTAGCCACAAGACACAATCAATGCCTTCTGTGTCCAATAGCAGTGGAAATACTATTAATGACAGTACTGCTAAAGCAGAATTACTAAACACAGCTTTCCAAAATTCCCTCGCCAAAGACACAGTTGTAAATATTCCAGAACTCGAATCAAGATCAGCTGCCAAGTTATCCTTGGAGCAGTGAAGCAGTTTAAATCACTTAATAAAAGCAAGTATTCTGGCCCAGATTGTATACCAGTTAGGTTCCTTTGAGAGTATGCTGATGCAATAGCCCCGTACTTAACAATCATATACAACCACTCAGTCGACGAAAGATCTGTGCCCAAAGACTGGAAAAATGCACAGGTACTACCACTATTCAAGAAAGGCAATAGGAGTAATCCACTAAATTACAAGCTCATATCATTAACGTAGATACAAAGAGGATATTGGAACACAAATTGTATTCAAACATAATGAATTACATCAGAGAGAACAGTCTTTTGACACAGTCAACACGGATTTAGAAAACATAATTCTTGTGGAACACAACTAGCTCTATACTCAGACGAAGTGTTGAGTGCTATCGACAAAGGATTTGAAAATGATTATATATTTCTAGACTTTTGGCACCACAGCGGCTTGCAATCAAGTTGCATGCTTGTGGAATATTGTCTCAGATATCAGACTGATTTGTGATTTCGTTCAGAGAGGTCACAGTTCTTAGTAATTGATGGGGAGTGATCGAGTAAAACAGAAGTTATTTCTGGCATTCCCCAAGATAATGTTACAGGCCCTCTGTTGTTCATTATCTCTAAAAATGATTTAAGACACAATCTGAGCAGGTGTCTTCATTTGCAGGTGATGCTGTCATTTATCATCTAGTCAAGTAATCATGCGATCAAAACTAACTGCAAACCAATTTAGATAGCTATCTGTATGGTATGACAATTGACAGTTGACCCTAAATAATGAAAAATGTGAGGTCAACCACTTGAGTGCAAAAAGGAATCCACTAAACTTTGGTTACACAATAAATAAGTTGAATCTAAAGTCTGTTAATTCTACTAAATATCTAGGAATTACAACTACAGTCAACTTAATTTGGAAAGAACACGCACAAAATGTATTAGGAGGAAAACCAAAGACTGCAATTTATTGGCAGAACATTTAGAAGACTCAGCATATCTACAAAAGGTGCTGCCTACACTACACTTGTCCATTCTCTTTTGGAGTACTGCTCCACTGTGTGGGATCCTTATCAGATAGGATTAACAGAGTACATAGAGAAAGTTCAGAAAAGGGCAGCACATTTTGTATTATTAGAAAATAGGGGAGAGTGTCATGAAAATGATACAGAATGTGGGGTGGACATAATTAAAACAGACATTTTCATTGTACTGGGAGCTTCTAACAAAGTTTGTCACCGACTTCATCCTCTGAATGTGAAAATATTTTGTTGACACCAACCGACATAGGGAGAAATGAGAATCATAAGCAAACAAGGGAAATAAGAGCTCACACAGAAAGATTTTGTTTTTTTCTGCATCCTGTTCGAGAGTGGAATAACAGAGAATTATTGTTAAGGTGATTCGATGAACCCTCTGCCAGGCACTCGAGTGTGATTTTCAGAGTAGCCATGTAGATGTAGTGCAATTTGTTCATGCTCCTGTGCCATCAACTACTCCAAGGACTTGAACAATTCATCTTGTTAGTCTTTGGAAGAGATTAGAAGGCAGCATGTGTACTGAGAGAGAAGATAAATTCCCGAATGAATTGTGTGTTCATGAGCAAAGCCAGAGGTAAAAAAAAAAATCCCAACTTGGTATGCATACTACTTACTGTGTGGAAAGAAATACTGTGAAGGAAAGAACCAACGACCTCCTGTTGTGCTAAGTATGATGACTTGGAAAGAGAAAAGGAGGGGGGAGGGGGAGGAGGAGGAGGAGGAGGAAGAGGAAGAGGAAGAGGAAGAGGAAGAGGAAGAGGAAGAGGAGGAAGAGGATAGAGAGAAGGGAGAGGAGTAGGCAGACAGGTGGGAGTTGAGAGGAGGTTGGGGAGGCAGGATTTGGTGGCAGATGTGAAAAGGGGGAGGGGGCTGAAGAGGAGTAGAGTAGTCAGAATGAAAATTTCACCTACAACACTGACAGTGTTGAGTATCAGTGGACAAAGGTCAACAGTATTGCGTAACAGGTCTCAAAGAGGTATGTGCCGAGCAAACTTGATGGATGGAAATGACCCACTATGGCTTGACAGCCATGTTAGAAAGCTGCCACGAAAGTAGAGAGAGCTTCACTGTGAATTTAAATGTAGCCACATCCACACAGATAAACAAAAATTGAACAAAACCAAAATTAGCATCAGGGCAGGTCTTGTGTGCTGTGTTCGGCATATTCGAAAGGAATATTATCCCCTGACTTGACAGGAAAGCTGAAGAAGTCTTGGTCTTATGTTCCAGTAAACAGATAGAAGCCATCTGTCCAGACATGCTGTGACTGTAATGGCATCGAAAAGGGAGGATGATACAGAGGGGGCCACAATACTAAACATCTTTATCCAAAACTGATTCACAGAGGAATATTGTACTGTAGTTCCTCCTCTAAATCTTTGCACAAATGTCAAAATGACATATATCAAAATTGTAACCTTGTGATAGAAAAGCAACTGAAACCACTCAGTTGAAGAAAGGCCACTGGACCTGCTGCGGTACCAGTCGCGATTCTACGTAGAGTATGTGAAGAGCTAGATATCTTCTAACAGCCATGTACCATAGGTGGCTGGAGGAGTGAAGCATTTCTGGTGACTGGTAAACAGCCCAGGTCATTCCTGTTTTCCAGAAAGGTCATTGAACAGAAGCTCCAAACTATAGACGCATATATCTGTGGTATCAGTCTGCTGTAGAATTTTGGAACATGTTGTATAAACATATTATGACATTTATAGAGAAAAATCTCCTCTGTAGAAATTAACAACAGTTCGAAAAACAACAGGTGTGTGAAATCTAGTTCATCGTGTATGTCCACTTGATCCAGAAAGCGGTAGATGCCAGCACCCAGGTTGATGCTCTGTTCCTTGACTTCTGGAAAGTATTAGATGCAGCTCCAGAATGCCACCTAATGAACAAAAGTAAGAGATTATGAAACATCAGACCAGCTGAGAGACTGAATTGAAGAGTTTGAAGCAAACAGATCTTTTTTAGTGCACGACTCACCACACGCTATTAGATGCCGAATGGAAACTTCTGTGAACAGTTGGAAATTGTTGCTGTTGGTAATCCATGTAGTCCGGTAGTGGCCAACATTTTTGAAACACATGTTGGACTTGGCACCTTGTAAACCTAAGGTGTAGCACAGATGTGATGAGACCTATGTGGAGCCATGGTGGGGAACAGCTCAGTGACTTCCTAAGACACCTAGCCGGCTACATGCCAACATAAAATTGACTGTGGAGGTAGAAAAGGATGAACAGATATACTTTCTTGATGTTCTGGCTACAAGGAATGGTAAAAACCTGAGGCGCATCATGTATCAAAAATTGACACACAAGGACCGATGCTTGCACAAACACTCAAATCACCATGTGAACCAGAAAAAAGGGATGATTAATATACTCATAACGCACCCAAGGTTAATATATGAGCCACAGCACCTTAGACGCGAGATGCAGCATTTGGAAAGTGTTCTGAGGAGCAGTGGGTACTTCATTAGCTACATAAGAAGTATCACAGATTCAAACTCTTGGCAAGGAGACACATTTGAAGAAGAAATGTTGGGTATGGCCTTTCTGCCATACATTCTCAGAGTGATGGACAGAATCACCCATGTCTTGTGCAAACATGGCATAAAAACTATTTATAAACTGACAAAGGTGATCAAAGTGTTTCTCTCATTGGTGAAGGACCAAAGGGACCTACTTGCAATGTCGGGAATGTATCACATACCATGTACATGTGAAAAAGTCTATGTTGGAATGACTGGACAATCAGTCAACACTAGGATCACTGAACATCTGCTAGTTCCATGAAGCTATAGAAATCCATAAATGTGACAATAGTTTCAACAAGAAAGTGGAAAGCCTGAAGGTGAACGGATCCTGGATTCGTGTGCTTCAGCAAGTGGCCATTGTAGGTAACACGGAGAGAATCACATCAGTAATTACCACAAAAAATCCCTGGGGCTTTGGTGTAACAGGTACATACAACCTACGGCCATGAGCTTGACTCCAGTGTGTCACCAGCAATGAAGGTTAAAACTTTGACAAAGTCGGCCACTTGTGCTGGCAAAATATCAAAAATCGTCAAATGAGCATTGGCCAAGGAACCTGAGACAGAAGCCAACAGGCAATTTTTCAATAAGTGACTACGAAAGCCTTAACAGTTTTGTAAAAAAAAACAGAGCCTATCATTCTCAACTCAGAAAAATCATAAGGCATAAAAATAACTTCAATTGTACCCCATAGTGGTGTTATAGGACCATTATTTTCCAAAATATACGCTGTCCAGTCTCATTATTGTGCCCACTTCTCAAAAGCCTGAATAACTACCTTTTGCAGCACAGACCACTGCGAGACATGCAAGAAGTGTGTTAGTGAGGTTCTGGAAGGTACCAACAAGGATACAGACTCCATTGCCATGGCCAGTTGTGCTAGGTTTTCCTGTTGAAGAGCTGTGGTGTGAACAGCCTGATCAAGGTGGTCCCACAGATTTTCGACTGGCTTTAAATTCAGGAAGTTTAGTGGGCAGGGGAGTACAGTAAACACCCCCTGATGCTCTATGAACCACGCATGTATACTGCGAGCTGTGTGACACATTGAATTGCCCTGCTGGTAGACACCAGTGTGCTGAGGAAAAGCAAAGTGCATGTGGGAGTGGACATGGTCCCCAAGGATAGGTGCATACTTCGGTTGATCCACTGTGCCTTCCAAAATGAGAAGATTGCCAGGGGAATGACACAAAAATATTCCAAAGATCATTATGCTTCCTCATCTGGCCTGGATCCTTTCAACAATTTTTGCAGAGTGTTTGCTTTCAGATGCTGATGGAGCATGAAACGTGATTCATCTAAAAAGATCCTTCTGTTGTCATTTGGTGGACATCCAGTAGCAGTATTGGTGAGCAAATTCCACCCTTCATCATTGATGAATATCAGTAAGCACGGGTGCGTGAACCGTGCGCCTACTGCAAGGGCCCACACACACTGAATGGTCATTGAGGAGGCACTGTGGTAACCCCTCAGTTCATCTGAGCAGTCAGTTGCCCTCCAGTTGCATGTGTCTTTGCCCCTGTGAATCTCTAAGTCGTCGTTCATCCCTGTCACGTATGGCCCACGGTGCATCATAGTTGCGGCAGTGCCAGTTTAGGATAGCAGCATTTCACTGTGCACAGAATACTTTAATTATGGCAGCTCATGAACAGTTTACAAACTTCTTTATGCCTCTGACAAAATTAGCTGCAAATTATTTATTTCTTGTTGATTACATAGGTTCATAACAAGCATCTTTTGGCATATGTGCCATTTTCAAATATACCTGTTGACATTACATTTATATATTGTTTTATTCTATGTCTATGTATATTACTATTAGATGTTTTTATATAACACTAGTATCAAGGAGGAGTGATGCACATAAATCATCTTCCCGCCAGTGGGCTCACCTCTTCGTGGTGAGTTCATGCTTGGTACCATGGAGACCCAGCCTTTGCAGCACTTTTCTCTTCCATGCTGCATGTCTGTCATCCTGCTATTCTTTTTTCCCTCCCTCGGGGAACATGGCTGGGATATTTTTTGGGAATATTCCTGTATTTTCAGTAGCCTGACATCTGAATGGCCTCTCCATTGTTTTTTGTTTGTTTTTTTCTTTCTTCGTTCTACTTTTCGTAACCTTCCTCCACTTCGGTATTTGAGGGTACTCTTTTTCTTCATCCTCCTATGCATTCCTGAAGGCCAGCCCATGCATCTGACATGTAACAGGTGACTAGGTACTGCGTTATTCCTAGCCCCCATCTGGAGGGGGGGGGGGGGGGGAGGCATTAGAAGGAGCATGCCATCGGAGACACTGACAATCGTGGGGGATTTTCTTGGAATGAGCCAATCATCATCATCTCAGTATATGTCTATTTAACGTGAACAGGCTGAGGCTAATGATTCAAAGACCCCGCCAGCTGCATGTTGGTTCCACATGGTTTCATGTACGAAGGAGGTCAGACTTTTGCTACGGTAAATTCATTTATTATTCAGAAAGTTGTTGATGCAGTTGCCGGTCCTGTGGAATCTTGCTCTTTTACCCAGTGACACTTTGCCTTTGGAGACAACTTGTCTCAAGCCCAACGACTACTTGCAGCTTTGCTCCTCCACCTGCTACCCAACCAGCAGGTTGGTCAGGATGGAAAGAAGACTCCCACAAAGACTTTTTACAGTCCTCCAGCCAACAAAACATCCGAATCTTCATGTGCCAGCTGTAAAGGCTCCAGATATTCAAACAAAGGCAAACGATATTCTTTTTTGCCAACTCAGAGGTCCTCTTCAGTGGTGTCACCATGTGATGACATCTCCTGGCCCTCTTCAGTATCACCAGTGCGCACTGCCAACAGTTTTTCTGCCCAGGACAACACAGACTGACCAGTTGAGAATGCCAATACCTCTGTAGATTTCATGAACCCAGACCCTCCAACATCTGTGCCCTGCAACAGTGTGTCTTTGAAGGCTGGCACTGTGCAGCCACCAAGGTGACACCCCTTCATTTTTTCCCCCTTGCCTTTCCCCGTCATGATTCACCTCCAATGAATGGAACATTCGTGGCCTTAGATCCAACACGGAGGAATTCTAGCTGCTCTTGGAATCACAGCATCCAGTTGTTCTCTGCCTCCGGGAAACAAAATTGCATCCTGAAAATCACTTTCACCTCTCACATTTCTTTGTCCGCTTTGATCTTCCCCTCGAGAACAGCATGGGAGAGCCATGCAGCTCATTCAGGATGACATTTGTAATCAAATCATCTTCCTGAACACCTAGCTACAAGCTGTTGCAGTCTGCATTTTCCTTCCTCGTTTCACCTTTTCTTTTTGTACCATTTACATTCCTCTGTCATTCGTTGTCATCAGGGCAGACTTTCTCCAGCTTATTGATCAACTCCCTCATCCCTTTTTGCTGCTCAGTGACTTTAATGTGTACCATCCCCTGTGGGGCTCTCCCAGAACCTGACAGAGAGATGTCCTCTGAGCTTACCGTCTCGATCAACTCGTCCTCATGTGCCTTAACACTGGAGCACCCATGTTCCTTTCAGACTCCACGTACACCCATTCCCATTTGGCCCCTCATTCTGCACTGCCCAGCTTGCCCATCATCTTGAGTGGTCTGTTCTCTGACACATACTTGACCATTTCCTATGTGCTATCCATTTGCTGATTCCTACCTTACATTTGTGCAAACCCAAATGGCAGCTTTTCAACGCCGACTGGAGGCTTTACCCCTCTCTGGCAGCCTATAACAAACAACTTTTCCCCAGTTGTGATGGACAAGTAGAATACCTTACAAACATTATCCTTACCGCTGCAGTATGTTCCATTCTTTGCACTTCATCTTTACCATCCCATGTCCCGGTCCCTTTGTGGACTGAGATGTGCCACACAATTCACACATGGAGATGTACTCTCCACATTTTTAACCATCATTCTATGATGGCAAACTGTATTCATCATAAACAGTTACATGTGCAGTGTTGTTGCATTCTTCGGGATAGCAAAAAAGCTAGCTGGTTTTCATTGGCTGGTTCTTTTTAACAGTTCCACTCCCTCTTCCTTCATGTGGGCCAAACTCGAATGGCTCTCTGGGACCAAGATCGATTCCCCACTTTCGGGCCTGACCGTAGCAGATGATTTCATAGTGGACTCTATTACTATCTCCAACACCTTGGGCTACTATTTTGCGAAGATTTTGAGCTCCACCCACTATCACTCTGCCTCCCTCCATTGGAAACAAGTGGAGGAGGCTTGGGAAATTCCCTTCTTTTCTCATAATTGTGAGTGCTACAATGCCACTTTTATTATTAGGGACCTAGATCATGATGCTCTCACTCCATCCCAATCCTCTGCCCCAGGACCGGACGATGTTCACATTCCAATGTTGCAGCACATTCTTCTTGTGGGCAATCACTTTCTCCTTCATACATACAATCGCACCTGGGCAGAGGGCACATTTCCCAGATGCTGTAGTGAAGCTGTTGTCATACCCATACCTAAGCCCAGTAAGGACAAACACCTTCCATCTAGCTACTGCCCCATTTCTCCCACCAGTTGGTTTTGCGAGGTGATGGAATGTATGAGTCATGCCCACCTGGTATGCTGGCTTGAGTCTCGCAATTTACTAACCACTGCACAATGTGGATTTCGAGCACAGCACTGTGCATGTTACTTTGTCAACCAATGTCATGAATGGTTTTCTGCGGAAATACCAGACTGTGGCCATGTTTCTTGTTTGGAGAAAGCCTACGACACCTGCTGGAGGACTAGTATCCTCCGTACTCTTCACATGTCGGGCTTCTGAGGCTGCCTGCCCCATTTCCTTAAGGAATTTTTAAAAGACCATGTTTTCAAGGTATGAATGGGTTCTGCCTTGTTGGACACCTTTATCCAGGAAAACGGTGTGCCTCAATGCCTCATCCAGAGGGTCATCGTATTTGGTATCGCTGTAAACCCTCTTGTGGCCTGTCTCCTGCTGGCATCTCCGGCTCCCCTTTCATTGACGATTTTGCCATCTGTTGCAGTTCTCCACAGACTTATGTCCGTGAGCAGTGTCTTTAGTGTTGTCTTGATAGTTTTTACTCATGGAGCATCAACAATGGTTTTTGATTTTCCACTGACAGAATTGCTTGTATGAATTTCTTTCAGTGCAGTGGGTTTCTTCCACAGTCTTTACATCTTGGGCCTGTTGATCTTCCGCTGGTGTTTCATTTATACGTCTGCACGTCTGTCCACCTTATGCCATCTCAATACAGTCCACCATTGTGGCATGTGTTTGGCCACTGGTACCTTTACACTAGCCCGGTTGAGAGTCGATATGCAGAAGCTGCCGAACTACTGCTATCATACGAACGTGATGTTCTCAGCAGATTTGCATGCCGTTGGTCTGCCATGCCTGTCCCCAGTCCTATGCCACCTCCTTTGATGACTCCATTGACCACCAGTATGGGGCGCATCTCTCTTCTGTTACCTCCTCGAGTTCACTTTCGGCTATTGCTCCAGAAGCTTAACTTCATGCTACCTGCCACTTTCCTGATGGGTGTGAACCCTTCCCCACATTGGCTTCGTACGGCGGCCTGTGTTCCTTGGACTTTATTCACTTCCTAAGAACACTACTCCAGACTCACTCTATCCCTGTAAGTTTCTCAACCTTCGTACGGAACGTCATGATAGTACCTTTGTGTACACTGATAGCTCTCCAACTGACCGTGGTGTTGGGTGTTGGGTGTGCCTTCGTCATTGGCACGGACGATTTTCGATATTGGCTTCCGGAACACTGCTAAGTATTTTCCAATTTTGTCATTTGCCCTAACACCCTCACTGCCCTTTAGAGTCTCTGTGTGCTGTACACCGTCCATCCCTTAATGCAATGGGTCCAAGAGAACTTTCACTTGCCCACTCTTGATGGCGCCACTGTGATGTTTATGTGGGTCCCTAATCACATTGGTCTGATGGTAAACGAGGCCACTGACACGGCTGCCAAAGCTGCAGTCATCCTACCTCGACCCGTTACTTCTTCCATTCCTTCCAATCTCTGTGTTGCTGTCTGTCAGTGGGTTCTTATTTACGTCTGCTGTTTGAGTTATCGGTCATTTTAGCAAGGACACACAGATATCAGCCTCGTTTTACTTTTTATCCATCATAACAATATCGCGAAGGACATTTAATCTTCAGTTCAGGACCTCTGTTGTCTCTATGGTGTATTTTATGGACTTTTTTCCAAGAGAAAATCTCTGTTTTCAGCTGTCTTTCCTTCTGTCGATTAGGCTTACCATGTAGTCACTTGTAATTCCTCCTTCGTGTTTGTGTTCTCACAATGGCGTGTATGGTCTTAGTTGTTTTTGTACCTTATACCAAAACAAAACCTAAAACATCTTGGGAATCCAGTTCTTTTACTGTTAACATTGGACACACACTTAAATTCTGTAGAAATTTTTTGACAGCTGTAAAATGACAGAGCATTCCAATGATGTTTTATGTTAACTAGTAAGTTATATCTTAAGTAGTCAGAAATATTTTCTGCTAGAGATATTGTGTATTATGTAGATGTGCAATCATAATGTTGTTTGTTGTTTTTTGTGTAGTGTTCATCCCTTTTCTTTGCCTATTATGCCAATAAAGTTTTACGGGTATTTTTTATGTTTGATGTCCGTCTGTTTAGAATGTCATTCTGATACATATTTTTGTGTGGATAAATTTCTAGTTCCTCCAGACTGTTAAACCTTTATCTTTTGATATCCTATGTAAAATTTTGAAAGTGTTTTCAATTATGTTTCACTATGGTTTCTGTTTACTTAGTGTAGGTAAAAACTTGATTGGTTGCTTTCATGATCTCTTGTGTCTTCTCTAAATCTGATACTAAAACTTCTTCCTGTTTGTCCAATGTGAAAACTATTGCAGTCATTACAGGAAATTTTGTGTACACATGGATTAGATAAGGATGTTGCCCTTTCCTGATCTCAACTTTGTTTGTATGTAGAAATAACCAATGATGATAATCAATACAAATTTGAAAGTTACAGAAAACCCAAAACTACAGGCATCATCAATAAAAATTCTTGACACCCCAGGTTGCGTAAGTATGCATATTTTAAGTTGATGATCAATAGAATCGTAAATTTACCGCTTGAAGAACACACAATTAAAAATGAAATTACATCACTAAAATATTTAGCACAAAAAACAATTTCGAGCCAGCTATACTACTCAAAATCTACAAAGACCATACTAAACCTAAAGCAGACAACATACATAAAGATGTAACATTGAAAAGATTGGGCAAAACCAAAGCCAGATTGACATATGTACCAACAACATATATAGCCAACATATCTCACAAAATAAACAAATTGTTAAGGAATACAAAAAAGTACAACTAGCATTTCGCTCTATCAATAACTTACAAAGAAAGATGAGATCAGGAAAGAGGAACATCCCTATCTTTTCTAATTCAGGTGCATACAGCGTTTCCTGTGGTGACTGCAACAGTTTTTACATTGGACTAACAGGGAGAAGTTTTAGTATCAGAGAAAGCCAGCACAAATGGTCACAGGTTTGTTTGATCCATGGGAGTGTGTGTCAGAAACACTGAAGGAATTCAACTGGAAGACTCTTGAAGATAGACATAAACTATCCCACAAAAGTCTGTTAACAAAGTTTCAAGAACTGTCTTTAAATGAGCACTCTAGGAATATACAACAACCCTTATGTATCGCTCACATGGAGATCATGAGGATAAGATTACAATAATTACTGCACACACAATGACATTCAGTCAGTCATTCTTCTCGCACTCCATACAAGAATGAAACAGGAAGAAATACTAATAACTGGTACAGTGGGACATGCTCTCTGCCATGCACCTCACGGTGGTTTGCAGTGTGTAGATGTAGATGTAGATCTGAAGACCACACAAAAGCTTGTGAAAGTGATCAATCCAGTTTTTACGTACACTTACAAAACAAAAATCATAGAATGAACACAATCAAAAGTGCTTTGAAAATTCTACACTGGTTACCGGAAGGTCAAACCGTGAACATTTTGGAAGATCTAGAAATTTATGCACACACAGAGGTAGATCCAAATGACACCCTAAACAAACACAAAAATTATCTGGGAAACTTTATTGACATGATAGGAAAAGTATCTAAAAACAAAGATGATGTGACTTACCAAATGAAAGTGCTGGCAGGTCGACAGACACACAAACAAACAAACACAAACATACTCACAAAATTCCAGCTTTCACAACCGACGGTTGCTTCGTCAGGAAAGAGGGAAGGAGAAGGAAAGATGAAAGGATGTGGGTTTTTAGGGAAAGGGTAAGGAGTCATTCCAATCCCGGGAGCGGAAAGACTTACCTTGGGGGGAAAAAAGGACAGGTATACACACACACACACACACACACACACACACACACACACACACACACACACACACACACACACACATCCATCCGCACATACACAGACACAAGCAGACAAATAGGTAAATCTTTCCGCTCCCGGGATTGGAATGACTCCTTACCCTTTCCCTAAAAACCCACATCCTTTCATCTTTCCTTCTCCTTCCCTCTTTCCTAACGAAGCAACCGTCGGTTGTGAAAGCTGGAATTTTGTGTGTATGTTTGTGTTTGTGTGTCTGTCGACCTGCCAGCACTTTCATTTGGTAAGTCACATCATCTTTGTCTTTAGATATATTTTTCCTACGTGGAATGTTTCCCTCTATTATATTAATAGGAAAAGTAAATAGATAACTGATAAAAACAAATTTCTATAGAATGTAAATAAGTGACCTATGTTAACAATGTAGTACCTAAAATAACTTATGTTGCAAGATGTTTTATGGATGTAACCCCATCTAGACACAAATGTTATGTAAGATAGAAAGTCATAGTACTATTAAATAGACATAGAATAAAAATATATATAAATGTAATGTCAAGAGGAACACTTGAAAATGGCACATGTGGCAAAACAAGCTTGTTGTGAACCATCAACAAGAAATAAAAAAAATTGTAGCTAATTGAGTTAAAAATATAAAGATGGTAATATATCATGACCTTATTCAAACTCGGGCTCAGCAGATAAGTTAGCTATTTTGGAAATGCTTCCACTCTTGACCCGATAGCCCAAGATCATGCCTATTTGGATGCCAGATGACACACACTGTTTACGCATTATGATGATGACTGCATTTTTCTATAAAATTTTGGGAGAATGGCTAAATGTCTGTAGCATGCTAGTATGATATTTTGGAGCAGTGTGTTCTGGCCATCCTCAGGTGAATACTGATGAGCAATACTAAGCTCCCCTATTTAAAATCCCACTGGCACATGCATGGTATCTTAGTTGGCATTGCACATGCATTGTTTGAGCACAATTGCTTCTGCTGTAAATCTGTGCGCCACTCTGCATGCCCTCCATAGTGAAAGCTTGCCTCTTCGATATCAAAATAATTGTCTTCGCGCAGTAAGATCACAGGACAGCGCCGATTATGCAGAGCGCAAAGCATTTCTGTAATCGGCTCCCATGCAGTATTTAACTGGAAACTGCTGTCTCGATTCATAAGGGATTCACACAGTCGTATTTCCACTGATCCACTGATAACTGAGCCCCAAATCTTCCATGGAAGAACTGGAGAAACCAACATTTGTCTTGGCTATTTCAAAACCGACAGTACTTTGGCGATATGTTGATGACAGTTTTATAGTTTGGCCACATGGACAGTTTCCATGAGTTCCTTCATTTTCTGAACTCCATACTTGGAAAAAAGTGAAATTTACTGTGGAGCTGGAGAAAGGTGGTTGCTTGCCATTTTTAGACGTCTTGGTGTGACGTAAGAGTGAGGGCACAATTTGGCGTTCAGTGTTTAGAAAGGCCACTCATATTGACCTTTATTTAAATCTACTGGTTGCCACCGTTATGCACAAAACAGGATGGGAATTCTAAAGACCTTGAACCAATGAGCACATACTATTTCAGATGTATATAGCCTGGAAAATGAATTGGAACACCTGTAAACTGTGTTCCTGAACAACTGATAATTGTCTTAACAAGTACAGAGAGAGCTACAAACAACGTAACAAGGAAGAGAATGAGGCCTTCAAAACAACTGCTTGTTTATTGTATATTGAGAATGTATCAGATAAAATATGCGGAATATTAAGAAGGTACAAAATTAAAGTAATCTTTCAACCTCATTCCAAAATACCAGCGCTTTTGGGAACTGTTAAAGATTATGTAGAGTTGCTCAGAGCAGGTGTTTACAGGATTCTGTGTAGATGCAGCAGATCTTACATAGGGCAAACAACACACTCTTTGCAGGTTTGCATTACAGTACATCAGTGGCATGTGCGTCCTCTTCACGCAAATAAGTCTGCTATCGCTGAACACTGTATTTCCACTGGTCATTCAATTAAATATAATGGAACAAAAATTGTGCTCCATACGTCAAACAGCTGAGGAAATAAGACTGTCTGAATCCCTTATGTATCAAGATGGCAGTTTCCAGTTAAATTCTGCACGGAACCTGATTATATAAAAACATGGTGCTCTGCATAATTGGCGTCATCCTGAGATCTTATTATGTGAAGACAGTCGTTTTGATATCAAAGAGGCAAGCTTCCACCACAGAGAATCCGCAGAGCAGTGCACAGACTTACAGCAGAAGTACATGCGCTTGAGCAACGTGCGCATTACCAACTAGGACACCACTCATGTGCCAGCAGGATTTTAAATAGGTAATCTTAGTGTATTGCTCGTCAGTATTTGCCAGAAGGTGGCCAGAAGACTGTGCCGAAATTTTGTACCAGTAAGTTATAGGCACCTGGCAGTCCTCTTGACATTTTATAGAAAGTGTACACCAAAAACGTTTTAAATTTCAGAATGACTGCACTGTTTTCTGCATCTCCATGACATGCTTTGTATACCCTCCACTGGTAGTGCTGCCACCTCCAATCTGTGAGTGATTATTGCACACTGACATAGAACATCAGTTGGTGGTCACGCTGATGTGACTGGAATGTGTATACATAAGTGAGTTAGTGGATAACATTGGAAGTTCCACAAGGCTTTCTGCGGATGATGCTGTTGTGTACAAAGAAGTCGCAGCACAAGCTAACGGTAGTGAAATGCAGGAAGACCTGCAGAGTATCGTCAGTGCTTGGACACAAATTGGTAGTTGACCCTTAACATAAATGTAATATTTGGGGCATAAATATGTGGAAGATCCATTATTGTATCATTACACTAATGCAGAACAGTTACTGGAATCAGTCACATCTATAAAACATCTAAGAGTATGCATATGAGGTGATTTAAAGTGGAATGATCACATAAAACTAATTGCAGATAAGGCAAGTAGCAGACAGAGATTCACTGGAATATTTGTCAGGAAGTGTAGTCCAACCAGAAAGGAGGTATCTTCCAAAACCCTCATTTGACTGTTACTTGAATATTGCTCATCAGTTTGGGATCTGTGCCACATAGTATTTATGGAGGAAATAGAGGTGATCCAAAGAAGAGCAGCACATTGTGTTACTTTGTTCACTTATTAAGTTTGAAAGGATCATGGAGAGGCTCGGCCAATTCCAGTGGCAGACACAGAAAGAGAGGCATTTGGCATTGTGAAGTTCCAGGAGTGTATTTTCGTATAAAAATCAGTCAACATAATGCTTCTTCCCACTTACATTTAGCAAAAAGATCATGAAAGTAAAATTAGAGCTGCAACTGGAGCAGGAGAGGACGGAAGTGACACACCATAAGGTGGCTTATGGAGTATATGAGTAGAGGTAGATGTAAGCATAGCTGTAAACAAGGATATGGATGTAGAAGGTGCAAAGTTGTGTTCTCCTCAAAACGTTAAATATCAGTGTCAGGCAACATAAAATTATTTTTTGACCTTGTTCGACATAATGTTCTTCTTGTTTCTGCAACTGAAGTTCAAAAAGAGTGCAATTTTATACTAGTGAACAGGTCCTACAGTTGTTGGATGATGAACATGTAGAGCATGGTAAGAAAAGAATCATGGTTGCAGATGGTGGAATTAACTGAGTGTGGTGTAAGTTAATTTAAAGAAGTGAAGTGATTTCACTGATTTTAGTTCACTTTCTGAGTAGCCTTTGCTTTTTGAGTCAATGGAACCATTGGTTAGAGCCAATTTCTTTGTATGACTTATAAGTAATTTGTTTTAGCATCCATAGTTTTGTTTGTACTTTTATTTCTCTGCTATTGTCACAACAAGATTGCTTACAAACGTACCAGTTCAGCCTAAATAATTTTTTCTATGAAAAGCTGGCAGTGCACCAAGGATTTGAGTAAGGCAATATGCGAGGAGAGCAGCTCAGGTATACCGTTTTGTTTTGATCTTCAGCACTCCTTAAACTGTAATCTTTAAATAAACACTGTTTTTTAAATTCTCACTTGCAGTGCTGGTCATGCACGCAAACTAGTGCTGCTGCCCCCCCCCCCCCCCCCCCCCCCCCCCCCCCCACACACACACACACACACACACACACACACACACACACACACACACAGAGAGAGAGAGAGAGAGAGAGAGAGAGAGAGAGAGAGAGAGAGTAATTTCCCCTTTTTTTCTTTTCCAGGCTGCTAACGGAGATTATTTCTCTCATTACGTCACAGAGGATTTTGACAGGTACGTTAACAGGAAGAGACGTGATTATGTTCATGGAAATCACATAGAGATGCAAGCAATGAGTGAGATGTACAATCGTACTGTCGAAGTATTCTGTTATGGAACAGGTAAGACATCAACAGCTCTTTAAAATTAACAGAGTAATTTCTGTCTAAAGTCTCAATCCGCAGAATGATTTATTGTACCATTCTACTGATGGAAGACCTGGCTGCTTAAACTTTAGTTTTCACAAGAAGTACTGTAGCATAATTACTATTCTTTCCCTGAAACTGTCGACAGAGGTAGTTAGTGGCTCCACATAGTAAATGGAAGTTGAAGCTTGATGGCTGTTGGCTTTTCTCTTTATTGGGATTATTTTATTTTGCCCTGTGAATTTTTATGTTCCTGGAAATATGGATCTCTGAACAGAATCTAAATATAGTTACAATCAAATAATGACAGCAAAAACTTCTACTCAGCAGAGAGATATAAATCTACTAAAGTTGACACAAACTAGTAAAGTAATTCTTGAATAACAAGTGAATACGTGGGAGGATGTAAAGTAGTTCAGTAATTTAACAAGCCTTTTACCCTCTCCTCTACCAATGTCCTTGAACTGTGATTTTTGGTAACACCCTCTGTAAAACTTATCCTGGGCACATCTTTATCACTTGTGAAACTATGGTGATGTAATGTTCATCATGTCCGTAGTATCCCTTACACTGATTGTGCCTCTGACACCCAATCCTTCAGATGTCAAACAGTCAGATTGGTAGCAAATGTCACATATTGACAGAGTATCAACCAAATCTCCGATATAGTTTGTGCCATGTGCTGTCGTCCAGGAGAATATGCATAAATAGTAACTAATAAGTAACATCTGAAGTACAGAGCACAGTAAATGCATAATTGTGAGCATATGTTGTGTAGAGCTCTTGTGGGGAAGTCTGTGGAGCATTAGATCGTCGTACCCAGGGTCCTGAGTTTGAGCCCTCATCATGACAGTTTCTGCGCTGTAGTAGGTGTGAATCTGTTTTGTGGGACAACATGTTCCTGACATGTAAAAGGCCTGTTTGGAGTCCATAGCAATGTTTTATTGACTGTCCACTTTCGCTTAATTTATTTGAAAGTAGGAAACATACAGAGTACACTTATAGTTCCACAGATTAAACGTAAACAATCAAAACAGAAGAATAAAGAAACAGTTACATCATGTGTGGAAGTATTATTATTATTATTATTATTATTATTATTATTATTATTAATATTAATAATAATGTCTGAGAAAGAAAAGAAATAATAATAATAATAATAATAATAATAATTCACATATGTGATGCAATTGTTTCTTTATTTTTCTGTTCCATTTGTTTGTTTATTCTGTGAAACTACAAATGTACTCTATAGGTTCGCTCTTTTCAAATAAATAAAGGGAAAGTGGACTTCCAATAAAACATTGCTTTTACATGTCAGGAACATGTTGTCCCATGTAACAGTTTCACATGTACTACAGTAAAACTCAAACTCGTTACCCTTTGTACAGCAAACTAATGCTCTACTGACTTTCTCACAGGAACTCTAGGTGATAAATGCTTGTAGTTATGCTTTTCCTGTGCTCCTTATGTCAGGTGTTACTATTTATTTATCATTTACATACATGCTCCTGGATGACAGCACATAGCACAAACTATATCGGAGTTTTGGTTGATACTCTGTTGGTATACAACATTTTGTATCAGTCTGTCTGTCTGTCTGTCTGGCATCTGGAGGTTTGGGTGTGAGAGATGCTAAATTATGAACATGTTTGAAAGACCAGTTATTTCTACCTTGGTTTCATATATCCAGGGTTCCTGAGCTGGAGAATAGTAAACACTGCCTGCTATTTATCATTAGTAACTTTGCTTGTGCTTAACCAATACCAGTTGAGACCAAAGATTGAAATTGATGTTTTCTGCAGAAAGGTGCACTTCATGTAACTGGTTGGATTTTGGGGAAGGTAGCAACCTCAATAATACACACAATGTATGAGAAACAAGCCTCCAGCCACACGTAGCATGAATATAAGTTAGAGCATAGGATGGCACTTGTTGCTGTGATAGTGATTTAGATTAGTTAATGACCCATGCATCATTTGAATGATTCTTTTATCAGACTGGTGTGGAAGAAGTCACTTTACAGGATGTGTATACATGATTAGTTTCAATGTTAATGAGTATATTTGTCAGCCCTATTCATATGCAACTACACTTGAAAACTACTCCTTTCCTAGCCAGTGATAGCTTTGATAATGTGTAATAAAGATCTTTTTGCTTTAGTGTTGTAGGTATGGATATCATTATACAGCAACAGCAGGGGAAGAAAGCCAATTTGCATTCCCTGTACGTACACAGTGGAATCATTCCATGTGAAACGGGTCCTTCCAGATGCCACGAAGAGCACAGGATGCAGCCAACTGCAGGTGGTGGCTCATGTCGGTACCAGTGATGTGTGTCGCTTTGGAATGGAAGAGATTATTTCTGGTTTCAAGCGGCTATCAGAAGTGGTAAAGGCTGCCAGTCTTGCTTGTGAGATGAAAGCAGAGCTCACCATTTGCAGCATAGTCGACAGGCCCGATTGTGGACCTCTGGTACAGAGCCAAGTGAAGGGGTCTGAATCAGAGACTTAGATGGTTGTGCTACCATGTAGGCTGCAGATTCCTCCATGTGCACAATAGCGTGATTGGACTTAGAGTTCTGCCAAATAGGTCAGGAGTCAATTACATGCAGGAGCTGGCTACACGGGTAGCCAGGGCTGTGTGGTATGTACTGGGCAGTTTTTTAGGTCAGAGGGTCTTGGGGAAACACAGAAAGGGTTTCAGCCTCAAAGGGTGTTGATCGAACAAAGGAAGAACGTAGATGTAGGAACCATCAGTATGACAGTTGCAAATTGTTGTAGCCGTTTTGAGAAAGTACCAGAGCTCCAAGCCCTAATAGAAAGCAACGATGCTCAAATCGTTACAGGCACAGAAAGCTGGCTAAAGCCAGAGATAAGTTCAGCCGAAATTTTTGTGAAGACCTCATGTGTTCAGAAGGGATAGGCTAAACCACAGCTAGTGGTGGAGTGTTTGTTGCTGTTAGAAGTAGTTTATCTTGGAGTGAAATTGATGTAGATAGTTCCTGTTAGTTAATATGGGTAGAGGTCATTCTTGACAACCAGAATAAAATAATAATCAGATCCTTTTACCAACCTCCCAACTCGAATGATAAAATTGCTGAAATGTTCAAAGAAAATCCGAGTCTTAATTTCAAACACGTACCCAACTCACATAATTATAGTTGGCGGTGACTTCAATGTACCATTGATACATTGGCGAAAATACATGTTTAAAACTGAAGTTATGCATAAAACATCATCCGGAATTGTGCTAAATGCATTCTCTAGAAATAATTTCTAGCAATCCATTCATGTGTTGTGAAAACACATCGATCTCTTAGCAGCAAATAATCCTGAGCTAGTAATGAGCATCAAAACAGGTACCGGGGGTAGTAAACACATGATTGTTGTAGCAAGTCTGAATACCGTAATTCCTAAATCCTCCAGAAAAAAAACCTATTCAAAAGAAGCAGATAAAAATTTGCTTGATGCCTTCCTGAGAGACAATCTCCATGCCTTCCAAAATAACAATGTAAGTGTAGACCAGATGTGGCTTGAATTCAAAGAAATATTATCAACAGCAATTGAGAGATTTATACCAAATAAATTAACAAATGGTGGAGTTGATCCCCCTTAGTACACAAAACGGGTCGGAACACAGTTCCAGAAACAACAAAAAAAGCATGCCAAATTGAAATGCACTGAAAATCCCCAAGATTGATGATGTCTTACAGAAACTCGAAATTTAGCGTGGACTTTAATGTGAGTTGCTTGTAATAGTTTCCACAATGAAACTTTGTCTTGAAACCTGGCAGATAATACAGAGAGATTCTGGCCATATATTAAAATATGCAGGCAGCAAGACGCAGTCAATGCCTTCTCTGTGCAATAGCAATAGAAATGCTATTGGTGACAGTGCTGCCAAAGCAGAGTTACTAAACAAAGCCTTCCAAAACTACTCCACCAAAGAAGGCGAAGTAAATATTCCAGAATTTGAATTGAGAACAGCTGCCAACATGAGAAGTAGGCATTGCATATTCTGTTGCTTTCTCAACTGAACAATTTAATCCTTTTTTGCTATGTTTAGAAAGTGATTCTTAAAAATACTTGCAACTTGTGAATGTGTCACAACCTTGTTGTGTAGTTTGTGATGGAGACTGGTTGTCCTCTCCTTTGTTTTAATCTTACCCTCTGCAGTATTAATTTGTCAGGATGTGCAGATTTCTCTCATTTTAATGACTTTCTTTAAAATTATACAGTATTTTTTGTACACTACAATGTCAGATCCTGACCTTTATATAAATTTCACTTTCCTTCTTTCAGGAGATTCGAATCCCTGTAGCTATCCTTAGCTTACATGGGTTATAAGTGCAGATATTTTTATTGGTGATAGAGGACAGTGCACTGAACAAATTATAGCAGTATTTACTTCATTTGCAGACTAACAATAATATCCATTAGTAGTAGTATGTTTTTAGGTCGATTAGCACTTCCAAGCACATATAGCAAGAACAAGCTATTAGTGCTTATCTTTCCCTGGGCAGCAGGTCAGGTTTTGGAAGTGTGGCACAAAACAGCTAGCCCAAACTGACAGGCATAGTCCGCTTAGAGGTGTAGTTATGACTGTGCTGAAAACTCAGGTCATAAAGTCTGTGCCGTGTTTGTGGGAAGGCTGTTAGATGCCGAGCAGAAATGACACACACACTGATGTGTAATGTGTGTACATATTAAGGTACCATACATACAAAGAACTAAGATAGTGTAGTACAGAAATTAATTGAAAGAACTATACAATAAGACGAACAAAAATAACAGTTTTATTAAAATAGAACAATTATACTGAAGTTACTGCAATTTATGATGGTCCCTTGGGCATTACAAAAAGCAGGACATGGTGAAATCACCACAATGTGTGCTCAGCAATGTGCTCCCACGCAGACCACAAGATTGGTAAGGAGTAGTTGTGGTAGGCTATTCCATTCCTCCACCAGGGTGGTTGAAAACTCTTGGATAGTTGTTGCTGTCTGTGTACGTATTGCAGTACTTCTCCCCAGTGCATACCACACATGCTCGATGGGATTTAAGTTTGGGGGGTAAGGGGGAGGGGAGGAATGGGCAGGCTAGTCCATTCGCTGAATATCCTCTCATTCTGATAGCTGCTCCTCCTGGGCTGTTTGGAGTGGTGGTATAGTGCCATCCCTAAAAATGAAATCGGTGCCTAGTGTACCCCTGACAAAGCACACACGGGGAAGGAGTCCAATAATGTTGACCAGTAAACGTATTGTGCTCAAAGATTTAGAGGTCAGTATACCCACACAACATTGTGCCTTCCCAGACCATAACACCTGGCCCACCAGGATGACTGTTTTGCACATCAGTGTAATGGACTTTGCTGGATACCGTTTTAGGATTGCTACTTTCAAGTATTGATACAAATTTACTATGGAATAAATTTAATTTCACATTAGCATATCGTTCTATATGTACTTCATCCTTAGCTACTTATTTTAACTTCTTCTTAAAAAATGGTATACAGTTGTCATTAATAACCTCCACTGCTTTGTCTGAACGTGCTTCAGAACTGTAAGTTGCTGCACTGTTTATTTCCATTAATAGTGCAATGTGATCAGATAGTTAATCAACAAGTGATGGAGAACTGTCAGTAGATTAGAAGTGTGTCAGACAGTTATAGAGTTGGCCAAATATCGTCTCCATTCTTCTGTTAAGAGAAAATACCTTCAAGCTAATCACATAGAAGGTTCAGTCGAGAACAAGCTAGGGCTGTCGATATGTGCTCTCGTGCAGAGGGAGTGCCACCCCTTGTATCGTATTAGGATATCGTGCACAAAAGGCATTGCAGAGATGGTATATATGCAAAATCTGCAATTCATTATGCCCACACGAACAATTGTGTGTGCTCACATCACATGGTAGATCTCATGGTGGTCTTCGGTATGTTCCATATGGGTTTTATTCTTGTATCCTGCATGTCCTATGCATTATGACAAACTCATTTCACATAGACAAATTATGGAGACTTACGTGAACTTACTCTTGGTATAAATTTGTATGAATGTACAGTTTATATTTGTTAGACTTGCAGAAAACTTTTACATGGAACAGACGAGCTAAAGACTTCTCAAATACTGGTAGTCGCAGTAGGGAAGATGAGATTAATTCAAAAAATTGTCATTGTGCACATTTTTAGGTGTAATAGTTTGCAGAATTTCCCTTGCAGAGCAAGTTATTAAAGTACAACAAATATTACATATTACTAGAATCACCATCATCAGCCGCAGCATCAGTAGTAATTCCCCTATAAGGAGAATGCTAACACACAGTTAATTTTCATGGGACGCTCCCTCTCCCACCCTCTGTTCTTTCTGCCCAAAAACCTCTCATATATTCAATGTGTTTCTTCTTCCTCTCTTTTGTCTATTGCTTTCCTTCTTTTTCTGTTTGCACAAATTTCTGTCTCCCCCCCTCCCCACATCTGTTGTCTTCTGTGGAGATGTTCAGTTTCTTTAGGTCTTCCATTGTTTCCTTTATCCAGATAGTTTTCACCCTATTAGTTGTCCTATGTTAAAAATGTTCTTTTTTAGTCTGTCTCCAGTCAACCTGTAGTGTCTGTAGCACTTAGCTCCTCTTTTTCTGATGATTTTAATACTCTCCGTCTGTTCGTACAGTTCTTTTGTCAGGCAATTGATCCAGATATCCACTTCCTGAACTGCCCTCTAGATTTTTTCCCAGTATTTTCCTCTCCTGTTTTGCTATCTCCTTGCTTTTCATTCTCCTCGTATTGCTGTTTCTATGGCATTTAAGGCCTCTGTTAAGACTGGCATATTATAGTGTCATAATTTGGCATTGATGGAGATACTACTATTGTTGTAGTGGCTCCATGTAAGTCTGTAAGCTTTCTGTAATTTTTTGATTCTTTCTGTATAGGACATAAAGTTCAGTTCTGTATTCTATGTAATCTATCACAGGTATTCGAAACTTCCTATGTGTGTTATCTTTCTGTACATGGTTTCCGGTGGGTGTCTGTGAATTTTGTCTCCATGTACAGAGTTTTTTCATAAGAGATTTGTAGTCCTGTTTCGGCTGATATTTGGTGTAGTGTCTCTAGAGCTTTTTTGGTTTCTTCTGTGTTGTTTGTTATGATGGTGATATCATCAGCAATGGCCAGACATTGTAGGTTGACGGTTCTTTCCTTATCTCCACCATTGACTCCTTTGTCCTGTGTCCTGATTATTTTCTCTAAAACTGTGGTAAGTAGAATGGGTGACAGGTCATCTTCCTGTCTCACCCCGTCTTGATTTCCGAATGGTTCCAAGATATCTCCCACAAATTTGACTTGGGCTGTTGTAGTTGTTAGTGTTTCCATGAATAGTTTTCTGGTACTGCTGCCCACCTTCATTTCTTCCAGTGTGTCGAAGAATACTTCTCTATCTACTGAGTCATAGGCCTTCTTGAAGTTGAGAAATGTTAGTGTGGTGTTCCGGGACTGCGTGATCTTCCCTTCCTGAACCCTCCTTGATATTCTTCTTTCTGTGGATGTATCTGAGACTGTAGCCAATTTATCAGGGCTTTTGGCAGAATTTTGTGTGTGACGAGTAGCAGTGAAGTTCCTCTGTATTTATTGGTGTCTGTTTTATCTTTTTTCAGGAGGGGATTGAATTGGGGCTGACATTCATTCTTTTGTTATCTTTCCGGTTTCCTAGGTATCTTTGATGACTGTGTATTATGGGTGTAATGTTTTCATGGCCTGATTTTCAGATTTTTGAAATGGGTTCATCTTCTCCATGTGCTCTGTTATTTTTCAATGATTTTATTACCTTCTGGATTTCTTTGTGTGTTGGGGTTTGAAATCCAGGTTAGGTTTTTGGTTTTTCAAACTGATAGTATATGTCAACATCGGCCGGTGTGGCCGAGCGGTTCTAGGCGCTTCAGTCTGGAACCGCGCGACCGCTACAGTTGCAGGTTCGAATCCTGCCTCGGGCATGGATGTGTGTGATGTCCTTAGGTTAGTTAGTAGGTTTAAGTAGTTCTAAGTTCCAGGGGACTGATGACCACAGATGTTAAGTCCCATAGTGCTCAGAGCCATTTTGAGCCATATATGTCGGCATATCACTGTTGAGTACTGTATAAAAGTACTGTGCCAATATCTCAGTTCTTTTTCACATTCATATCCGGTGTTCCATCTTGTCCTTTTGAAGCATAATCTCAGTAGTATCTATACTACTATATAAAGGTAAGTTGTTGTTTTAATGTTGTTACCAAAAATCTCATAGTTCTTGACCAGTTTGCTTCAAATTTTTGCATAATACTCTAACAGTCATTCAGAGAGACATAGACTACAGTTTTTAAACAACAATGTACAGGTTTTCTGTTAAAACCCACTGTGAGAAAGAAAATGCTGTTCTGTGCTTTGGATATGTGCAGTTTCATTTTCTTTCTCAGTGAGTTTTAATTATAATAGTAGGGCATTTAAACTATTAGACATATCACTTCTCCCATCTATATTTTATCTTTATATATAATTTTACACTAAAGTTATATGCAAAACAATGTGTTGTTTCATTTTCTTCCTCATGGTTGGTTGTAACAGAAAACGGAAAAGTTCTACTTGTGGCTGACTTTGTAATCCTACCTGTTTGCAGATTAAAATTATGCAAAAGGGGGGGGGGGGGGGGAAGACGGGGAAGAGAGAGACTGGGGTGGGGAGGAGGAGGAAATGAATATAAAGTGGGAAGAGATAGTGGGAGGAGGAGGGAGGATAACAGGGAGAGGGGCAGAGACAGGAAAATGAGGACATATCACTGATTTAGCAGTTACGAAGCATTACCTGGTTCGCTAGTCCTGTAATATTTTCTCTGACTGCTCTGGTATTGAAATCCTCTTCCATCTCCTTAAACCTATTATTTTCCTAATGTCTTTTTTTTTCTCTCTGCAGATTATTTTCAAAGAAGTCTTCCGTAACTTGATGATTTCTTCCCATTTTTCAAATTTTTTGGCTGTTAAAATTTTTTACAGGCTTTTATCCTTTATTCTGTGGCTTTGTCACACATCACTTTACACCATGTGTGTTTCCTTTTTTTGTGGTGGTTGCTCCAGTTTTATCAGGTCTTTCATTTTTTGACAGTCCTGCCCAGTCATTACTCTAGATTTTCTTGATTTTTTTTCTATAGTTTTTTTGTTCTTTTACTCTATATACTCTGGATATGTTCTTAAAATTCTGTTGGTTCTCTTGATTTGTCTGTTAGGTATAAATTTCACTTTGACTTGGAGTAGGTGATAAGATTCAAATTTTAATTGATATATTAAAAAGTGTAAAACACACACACACACAAAATCAATTTTAACACAGGCTTTCACAAATTAACTCGTAACTTTAATAACATTTTCAGAACCCATAAATATCTTCCATGGAAAACACAAGACAGATAATGAGCCTATAAGATTGTCATACCACCGTGGAAGTCACTATAACAGCATTGTTGACCCTTATAAAGCAACAATAGGTGTTGGCTTGGGTTTACCTAGCTACACACCAGGACTTGCAGAAAAAAATTTAATGAAGGAAGCTGTGAGTGTTAGTGAAGATTTTCACATTGAGCAGGTATGGAATTTAATATTCACAATATATATCTAACTGTTGCTAGACAGATAATAATGAATTTTTATTTGCAGACAATGTTGGAGGATAAACTAAGAGCTACTGACTGGGAAGCCACAAATGAAGCTATAGAGGAGCAGGTGGCTAGGGAGAGCTATTTACAATGGTTACGAGACAATGAGAAAAGAAACAAATCAAAGGTAATTGTTTTTCTGTTCTAAACTTTTTCTGGTATAGAAATATGTTTTCTAGTGTAACATTACACAATTTTTAAAAAAAATTTGTGTATATAATTGAACATATCTGTTGCAGCTTCCAGTTACAGAGACTGGCAGCTCGGCAACTGTAACTTCATCAGAACTGAGGTCATCTCCTAGAGGCAGATTTCCAGGACACGGATCACCACCGCGTTCAGACTTAACACGCAATTCTCCAAAGACTGGTGAAACTCATTTAGATGCAGCAGTAGCATCTTCATCTGAGAGCAATAACTCATGTGGTGACCACAAGCGAGCTGCACATTACCAGGGGTTTCAGCTGTTGGAGACAGCATCGTTCATGAATCATCTGTCGCCTGAGCTTTTTGGTTTGTAAAAATGGAGATTACGTGTAATTCAATTAAGAATTATGTGTGATGATAAAAGTGAAATGTTAGAAAAGGGGTGTGTGTGTGTGTGTGTGTGTGTGTGTGTGTGTGTGGTTTGAGGAAAAGGGGGGGGGGGGGAGGGGGAGTGGATGACGGTGGCTCATATGCCTGAGAATATATGGAGGCAAAAGCATGTTTCATCATGTAGGGCAGGCTGTTCCAGCTCGTCGGCTCCGTTGTGAGCCGCGGAGCGCTCCCTGCTCCAGGGAGCCGTGTCGCTCGTTGTGGACATTCAAGTGGGCCGGCACGTGGCACGGCTGGCTGAGGCAGGCGGCAAGGCAAGCGTTTTGAGGTGCCGGCTGCGTCTTAAAAGATCGACAACCTCATACTCTTAGCTGCTAACACGTGGTGACATGCTACACCAGAAAATACGATGTTCAGAAAATAAATAAGAAACAACTGTTTTACAAGAAATTGCACACTAAATTTATTGGGCCTCTGTAGCTTGACATTTTCTTTTCATTACAAGATTGGAAATATCGGGTGTCAAAGTGTTCGCAGCGTTAATGTGGAGGATGGCCTTCGTTGTTGCATCCTGAAGAAACGATCGTTCCTTACTTTTTGCTCTTTTCATATCTGAGAAAAGCTGCTCACAACAATACGTAGATCCAAACATGCACATGAGCTGAGCGGCATTGTTGTGAAGCATGGGAAACGTTTTTTGCTGTAAGGAGTGATACCATCGTGACAAATCCAGCGTGTTGTAGTGCCTCTCTTTCAACAAATTTGAATTTTGCAAATCAATAATCTCCAATTGAAGTGACGATGACAAGTCATGGGGGAAACTGAAAATGGAGTGCTGAACACCTTAAGTTCGATTTCCAAACTAGTGAGGTCTCGGAAACGTGTTTCAAAGGACGTGATGAGCTGCTTTAACTTTGCTTGGTATTCGCCGAAAGTAGTACCTTCAGGTAGTTTTAAGGAAACAAGACGATTGAAGAACATTAAATGTCCATTACTCATCTGCCTCTCAAATAAACGTAACTTTTCCATGAACACTTTGATTTCGTCGTGCATGTCAACGATTAGCTGCCCTTTGCCCTGCAATGACAGATTTAAATTATTCAGATGCATGGTTATGTCAGATAGGAACGCCAAGTCTGATATCCATTTTATATCTTTCACACAATGCATTTCTTCCCCTTTCATTTCGAGAAAAAGGTATATCTCCGCACGAATGGTTAAGAAAACATCAAGAACTTTTCCCCGACTCAGCCAACGAACTGTGCTATGGTGAGGTATATCCCCACACTTCGCATCCATATCTTTGAGGAATCCTTTGAATTGGCGATGATTCATACCGTGACGCCGCACAAAATTAACACACTTCACGACATCTTCCTTTGCACCACCTAGCTCTACTGTTCCAGCACACAGTGCCTCTTGGTGAATAAAACAATGAAGAGTCAAAATGTCTTCCCCGAATTCGTCCCTGAGTTTAGTTTTCAAACGAGAAGCAAAACCTTGGTGATGCTTTCTACCTGATCGTAGTGCGCTGCGTGAAGGTGTATAATGTCGTTGTATATTGTACTTCTTCGCAGAATTAAATACTTTGACATACAAGACACTGCGGACGACCATCCCTCTCAATGAATAGAAAGGTATCCTGCAATAGAGGTACAGGGCTCCCGCGGTTAGTCATAGCTGTCATTGAACACGGATTATTGCATCAGTTGGGGCTGCATGCGGGCAGGAGGCAGTGAGTTCGCTTTCCCCCCTCCACGTGGGCTCCGACCTACCGCAGTGAGCGCTCCGGCTCCCTGGAGCTCGGTTGGAACAGCCTGTTGTAGGGTGTACAAAGTATTGCCTATGATGGTTGTCTGAATTATTCATCACTATTATTAATCTGATATCAGATCTTTTTTTCTTTATTCAACTGATATGTTACAGGGCTGACTGAATGGGAAGATGCTGACATTTTGGCACAAGTATTAGCTACTTCACAGCAGGAATACATGGATAACTTAAAGAAACAACGAGGGCCAGAAGAGATGAATGATCAAGAGTCTATAGACAGTAACCGACCATCGACATCACGGTAACAAATAATTCAGGATATTGTAAGAGTGTCGGCAGTGAGCATGCGTGTGTGCATGCATGTGAAAGTGTGTTGTGGCAGAAAGACAAGTATTCTTCAATCATTTACTTAAAACTAATTGAAAAAGCAGCTGCCTTATTAAAATATATTAGCAAAAGTTTTTGCAGATAAGCATAGTGCAAAAGTGTAGATAGTTCCGGAAACAGAGCACAAAACCTGCAAGGAGTTGTGACATGCATAAAATAACAGATCAAATTAAGTGAAATGTGAGACATCACCATTTTTTCATCACTTGCATTGTAATAGGTTTGTGTTCTGGATTTAAACAATTTGTCACTGTGATGTACTGGGATAGCCAGTCCCTTTCAGACATTTAAGAAGATCCATCAATTCCAGTCTTTCATATCATTTCATATGAAGTAATGGTTACACTAATCAGTATAAGACTAATAACTTTATTGTACAATAATCATGCTGCAACAATTAGTTGCATTTAGAGTTTGCTATCTTTTCAAATAAGAGGAATAATTTGTGAAAATAATCATCTGATCATTATGAATTAGCCATGATTGAGGAATCAACTTTTGAGTAAACCCCTAGGGGTTATTCAAAAAGTCTGGAGGAAGCTTAGAAAGCATTGTGGTTGTGATCACATATTATCCTGCAATTTTCAATCATGTTTACCAGATAATGATTAGAAAATTTTGTGATAAAAGTGTCACTCAAGTACCAAGCAAACCTTACATACATAAATACATACATTCAAAAGCAATAGTCACAGATTAATAAAATTGCTAATATTTGTCAGTACTAGAAGTTATTTATGTTGTTGTCATAAGTTTCATTTACATATTCTGGCAGTTATGAATCACAGTGATGAAAAATCAGTATCAGCTATTTACTTTTTAAGAAATGCAATAAAGAAAATTTTGACAAACTCAGACGTGCAGGCTGTATTTCTGTAATTGAAGGTGACTGACCATCACAATCACTTCTGTGAATTTAAAGTTTAACCAGTAAAGAGGGGTAAAACAAGTAGGTAGGCTTATGACAGCAGGCAGGTGGTAAGAATGTAGTACTCAGAATTATTGCTGAAAGAATCTTGTAATCGAATGATGTAAAGATAGACACCAAGATAGGAAGGAAGAAAATGGAATATAAATTGATATAATATTGTGCTTTGCTTGTTGTTATCATTAGGAATAGGTAAGTGTACAGTACTAACAACAGGTTGATTGTTTCTCATAAGTAGTGTTGAATTTTGTAGGACATGTTTTAAACACTCTTCAGTTAATGTGTGCTGTGGAGCAGTAATAAGTTTAGGCAGTTATACTAGAGAATCTGGAATTACTTTATTTTTGAAAAAACTCACAGTAATGATTGACCAGTATCTATCAAAATTTCGTGTTGGGTTTTCGAAGTCCCCATGTTTGGTGCTAAGCCCTTACTGTATTGTTATGTTGGGCACTGTCAACATTCAGAATTCTTCGCCCAGGATTTTAGATGAGTTTTTGCAGGTTCTGTTATATCATTGTCTTGTTAATTACTGGCTGGTTCCCCAAAATATTAAAAGCTTATTGGTCCTCTGACCATTTTAACTCCACACAGTAGTGCTGAGACAATCGGGCCATGATATATTAGGCCACAACTTTTCTTCCCAACTAAATTAAATCTTTCTTAGGGACATTCATTTGCTGTAAATAGTTCAAAATCTTATACATTGTGCTTTGATATGTGGTCTTGTAATTCAGTCTATCAGATGTCTTTGGATATTTCATCTGTTCCGTTACAGTATATCCATTATTGGTGTAAATGTTCCTTACACATGCTTTAGTTATCTTTTTGTATGCTTATCTGTATTTTCCCATTTGGTCTTTTATAATATTTTCTCCACGTATTTTGTCACAAGAAGAATGAAATGTAATCGTAATACAGTGATTCAATTAAGTTTTTCAGATTTCAAACTGTTTAACACAATTTCTTGGCACTAGTTGGCTGTAATGTATCACTTTTAACTGGTATACATGCCTTGCAATAGCATTGATTTGAAAAATATATATCGGTTTTTAATTATTGTGGTTTGGTAAAGTTTGATCTAAGTTAAATTTGTTTATCTAATTGTAAAAGTACAGCATTCAAAAAGTGCTGTGGTTAATTGACATTCTACATTCTTGTGTCAGTGTCTGTTTACAGGTAAACAGCATATGTCTTTATCAGATTGATCTGTTCCTAATTCTATTGCTGTGTCTGTGTATTTGAGTGAGACTGACACTGTTAATGAGATCCATGGTTTTGCCGATTACATTCATAGGTTACAGAATTCGAAGGTCAGTGTGTGATGAAACAATCTTTAAGCCTTCTGTTTATTCTTGAGCACCATCTATGATACATAATTTGGTGCTGCAATTGAGGTGGGATATTGTTTAGTGATGAAGGTTGGACAGGCTGTGGGCGAGAGGGTGGGAGTGCCTCCCCAACACCACAAAAAAAAAAAAAAAAAAAAAAAAAAAAATAGTTGTGGGAATATGGCAACCAGCTTTGACATCTGTACAAGCAGTTCCCCAGTTTCCTGAACTGTTGTTGCAGCTTTGTGGATGTAACAACTTCATACTATATCCATTTATGGATGAGTTGCCTCATATTGTTTATAAAGACTACTTCAGAGAACAGAGGTAAGATTTCATGGTTCTAGACTTTATAGAGTTCTGTTTCCTTTTAGCTGTGTGCTAAAGTGAATATTGCCACAGCTATAGTCGGTTATTTCACCCTACTGTTCTCAGTTCGTTTTTGTATGAGCTGGATGATTTTAGAGGACTTTCTAATCACTTTGTACTGTTTCATTAGTGTGTCAGTTAGCATTTTTTTGTACAATTACTGTACTTGCTTCCATCAGTGGTAATTATACATCCCTGTCGTATTTGTCTTTTCCAAGAGCACAGTTTTGTATCAGTTGAAATTATGCTATCCTGTGATCTCATTGCTATACACGCTATTGTCAAACAGCATTTTCTTATATTTTCTCCTCTCAATCACCTGAAGCTGTGGGTCTTATGGGGACAGTTTCAAATGATTAGAGAGTTTTGTGGAAAGATTTCATCAAAATATTATAAAATATATATTTGTTCTACACGTAACTAGTTTTGTCACTTCCTGCACAGAGTGACACATTTAATCTGTTCTTACTCTTAATGGTCCCTGTATCTACCCCCCCCCCCCCCCCCCCACACACACACACACACCTTCACTTGTATTTGAGAGAGATTGTGTCCATATTCTTATCCAACCAGTCTGATGCAGGTTTTTCAGAGACTCCCTCACCCAACTCCAGGGGAATGCTGGTGTGATTCCTTAACCATGAACAATTCCTTCTCATTCTTGTCTAATTTGAGCTTCCACTAAGGCTCTATTGACCTAGACAGCAAACTTAAAAACCTTGCATTTATTTTTACACTATTTTCATAGCGGAATATTGCTCACTTCAGTTGCTTCTGACGGGTATCAGTCGTGTATTACTTTTATTTTTGGTACTTCCTCAATTTTTTTTTATTAATTCTTAAACATTCCTTCAGTTTCAAGGTGTTCTGGATTACAGTTGGTTTATTATTAGGGTGTGTGTGTGTGTGTGTGTGTGTGTGTGTGTGTGTGTGTGTTATATGGATCTTCCTCTATTTATCAGTTTCTGTGATATATTTCAGCTTAATGGAAAATTTTGTAAATTCATAAAGTTGAAGCAAGGCATCTATCGTGTGTGGATATGTATAAGATATAATCATCACTGTGGTAAAAAAGACCATTTTAATCTTTTTTTGTGGCACAGATATAATTTTGTCATACTTTTTGTACATAATGGTATTATGTAAGATTTGCAAATTGAATGTTAATTTTTTAAAATTTTCTTAAGGTAATCATTTGTAAATACTGGTTAACAACAATTGTAATTAGCTATGACTTGCAGCCAAATTATAGGCATAATATTTGCTTAGCTTTTCTTAAAATTAAGGGTGTAACATTTTGGCAAAGCATGAAATTGCCTGTCAATTTTCAGGATTGCCTGTCAATTTTCAGGTTCTGTGTTATAGGGAAGACATCAATTTAGAATCATTTTGTGGAGTGAAGTGCATTCAAACGGAAAAAAAGTGACTTAAAAGTTGTTAAATTTGGCAGAAAATACATTGTTGTCTGTCAACTTTTTTTGTAATAACTATCTAACAGAACATGGAAACAAGTTACGAATTCAGTCACCAGCATTGTTTCTACTGTATTCGTGGAGTTCTGTGACATATCATTTTGTAATCAGATTAATATGAACAGCATAATAATGTATAAATTTCTGATACTTGTATTTTAAATTTGTTTATCATGTGTATGTAATTTCAAATTTCACCCAATGAAACAGAACATCGAAGACACTCTGAATTATATACCTCTGAAAAGTGTGAAGTGAGGGGTATAAGAAAAAGTTGATTGTATTTTTTAATTAGTGAGAGCATTATTTGATTTTCTTGAGTTCAGTTGAAATTAAATTTCAGCGCTTATATAATTTTTTCAGGCTGCTTGAAGATAAGCTTCTGCTTCTTCCTTTCATTTCAGTACTGCAGTTGATTTATTACAATTATATTCTGCTGTAATATTATACTGGAATTTGTAAGTTTTTATATTCAGTGACCCACTCTGTGATATTTTAAAAGAGGTATTGTTGAAAAAGTTATGTTGACAAACAGTACGTGCTCTGAGTAAAACACAAACACCATACACTTTTGTTAATATGTTCATGCTTCAGTTTTCTGTTGTTTGTTTATCATATAGTGACCTTATGTTATAAATCTGTTCTTTCCTTTCCAAAATTATGCATATTTAGTTGTATATTTTTATAGTTATATTGATTAAAGTTTTGTTATGCCTAATCTGTTTGTGCTTTCGTTTTTGTGTATTTATCGTTTTCTTTTAGAGATATTTAACAGGCAGTAGATAGTCTTCAGAAGGACAGAGGCATAAATGTGTTGCCATTATTCTGCTACAAATGTTATATTGCAGTCTGCTGCAATGTTAATATTAAATCTTTTGTTTTACTTTATTTATTTACAAAAAAAATCTAGAACTTTAAGATCACATACATGTGTAAACATGGTTGAAAAATTAGTGGAACAGAACTGCCTCCATTGAATTTCTAAATACTGCAATAAATACTTACTTTTGCATATACAATAAATTTGTAAATGTATACTGCCTGTGTGATAGATTACTGCCATTACAATTTAGATGTAGACCATTCACGTATTGTTGGACACGATTTTTAATTAATAAAAGACTAGGTAAAGAGGTGTGTGTGTGTGTGTGTGTGTGTGTGTGTGTGTGTGTGTGTGTGTGTGTGTTACAATCAGTAAGAGTGTTTACCAGCTTTATCTGTTTTGTGGAAAACACCAATTCTTGGCCCAGTCGTGCCTTCCTGAAACTGTAGAAGGTGCTATAACATTTCAGAATTTTTTAATAGATATGTTTGAAACTTTTTGTGATATTTCTATGTTTTCATGAGTACACTGTCCTTTGTTGCAGTATGCCATTTTTGTGAGAGTATGTCTGCAGTCTGCTTAAGGACAGTGTAATCAGATATATTCGTTTTAAGATGCCTTGGAATATGTAGGCAAGTTGCCATCTCTGCCTAAATATTGTGGTGACAAGTTTTTTATGTTCATTGTGTATGTAAACTGAGAAGCAAAACAAGACATTTTAAAGTGAGAGATTTTGTTTAGCTGCTACTCTGAAGATAACTCATCTCATAACAATTGATTATTTTTCCACCTCCCCTAGCCCCACCTGCATCCCCCTCAAACACTGGCTTAGCACTTATGTTCATTGTGTAAATCCATAAACTGTTGCATAAAAACATTGAGAGTTGGACACCATAAAATTCTGTGCAGCAGTGTAATTGCAAGTACCTACCTACTCTGAATTTTCAGAGTTCATAAAGACTGTGATATCATGTAAATATGACCACTGGCTTACATGTGGTTTTTATCCCTATAATTTTGTTTTCTTTGCCAGTTTGAAATTTGCTAACAGTCTGATGTATGGCTAATAAATGCATGTGGCATAATACCAGATCTTTCTGCTTATTACACATTCCATCTCAACTATCTTTACAGACACTTAACTGCACAGTTATATCAGTTAAGGTAGCACAACAGAATTTCACCAGCTATGCTGTAGCCTTGGTAAGTTGCTGTATATAGGAACATAATTTTCTGCTTGATTTTACACACTGCTTATTATAGTGCAGAATGAATTGACTATTAACTTTATACCTTATCTGGTAGTGAAAAATTGAAAGCACTTGGTTACCCGTGCCAATTATGAAGATACGCCAGTATTAGTTGTTTTGTGGGTAGTGGTGTATTAAAGGGCTTTTATGCACACAATCATTACTTTACTACATATTGTACCTATTTAACTGACACCATCCATAATCAGATATGCAAGAAAAGCTTTTGGCAATTTTGAATTTTTGTATGTGCTTCCAGCCTAAAGAGAGCTTGAATGTTGTAAACTGCTGAAGTGCAGATAATTGTGGAATGATGAGGAGGGAAGAAAGTTTGTAGCTCTGTCATCTGAATGATAAAACTGGTAGGCAAATTGGAGCATTTTCAGAGTGTTTGATGTACTTGTTACAGTTTGGCAGAAAATGGAGTGATGGTTGTTTTGCACTTTCACATTTGGAAGTCATCCTTCAATGCTACCCTCTACTCTTTTGTATATTGCAAAATTACTGTGCAAGCAGCAAATCCCAAAGTTGTTAATTGATTACCTGATTGCAGAATATGTTTTAACTATTTCCTTCAGAAACCACCTTATTCCAGAGAATGATACTGCACAAAAGTCCAAAAACAAGAAGTGGTATGTGCAGTTACGCAAATTAAGAATACACAGCAGGGAGACTGCTATGATGATGATGATGATGACAGCATGCGGCAGATTAATAATAGGGAGAAGGAACTTATGAAGTTGTCCAAGAACTAAATTCAATTTGAAACTGGAAGAAGGTGCAGAGAGACCTAAAATGCTGCAGATACACCAGATGTGGAGTGTGAGTGAGCACACTTAGACTAAAATGAAGGTTAAGAATTTAAATGTGGATGTGTGCTGAAGTAAATTTAGAGTTTATAGAGCAGTAAAGAATGTCAAAATATGCTACTAACATAAGGCATGGACTGTTAAGTTATTTGCAATCGGCCAAATATGATTGTGTTGTTATACCTGTGGGGAAACAATTGTCACAGATTTATTGTACACTGAGGTGACATATTAGAACTTGGCAGTAGGAATAGCTGCAGGAGAGACATTTTACAGGAGACTGTGAGGGAGGTCTGAGATTTAAATAGTGACTTTTAAATGCGCAACTGACAAAGAACCTACAATGAAATGAGCACCCTTAGCTGCTTACAGGCGTTGACATATGTCAACGGGGACAGATGAAAATGTGTGCCCCGACCGGGACTCGAACCCGGGATCTCCTGCTTACATGGAAGATGCTCTATCCATCTGAGCTACCAAGGACACAGACAATAGCGTGACTGCAGGGATTTATCTCTGGCACGCCTCCTGCAAAACCCACATTCTCAATGCATTGTCCCGCACTACATTCGTAGTACCCCCACTCAGATGGATAGAGCGTCTGCCATGTAAGCAGGAGATCCCTGTTTCGAGTCCCAGTCGGGGCACACATTTTCATCTGTCCCTGTTGACGTATGTCAATGCCTGTAAGCAGCTAAGGGTGTTCATTTCATTGTAATTTCATTCTAACGAGATGCATGGTCACCGATGGTATCTGTTCTTTCGGACATGTCCGAAAGAACAGATACCATCTTATATATATATAAGTACCAACTAACCTGCATATGAAAGAATACTGAAACTACGTAACACTCTTGCTGTATAAAAATGTAGTTCTGGTTGAACATGAATAATTTAAGAGTAAAGGAGATCACTCACTGAATAGCAGAAGTGTAGAGTGGTCAGAGGGCACACACAGAAGAGAGAGCATTTATTCCAAAAGCAATATCTCTCTCTCTCTCTCTCTCTCTCTCTCTCTCTCTCTCTCTGTGTGTGTGTGTGTGTGTGTGTGTGTGTGTGTGTGTGTGTGTGTGTGTGTGTGTACGCGCGCGCATGCCTGTCAATAGCTTCTGGTGTTTGGCAAGTTGTCTCCTTTACTCCTAAATTACTTAAATTTCTGTTGCTGGGCTGTTGTGACAATTAATGATGTGGACAAGCTGAAAGATAGAAATGTGATTTCTGTACAGAGAAATGTTGCATGTTAATAGATTGAAGGCTGGCCTAGAGCATATCTGTGAAAATAAATATGCGTATATATTTTATCATTGCAAGGGAATATGAAAGGAGTATTGATGCTGGGGATAGTTGTTTAATTTGATGTACAAAAGACAAAGTATTAGTAAAATTACTGAGGTACTAACAGAAAATAGTATTGAGGTGGTCTACTCAGTCCAATATTAGTGCAATAGAAATTTGTGAGCTGACATAAAAATTAGGGATGGAAATGAACAAAACGAAATTGCATGACGAGGAGGAGGAGGTGGTGGTGGTGGTGGTGGTGGTGGTGGTGGTGGTCTCTTCAGCCAGAAGAATGTACCAACATGAGCCGTGGTGCTGTCGTAGGCAGCATGCCCTTACGTTCCTCTGGCCTATAAACTATCTTTCCATGCCAGTTACAGAGTGACCTACTGTTTAACATGGACACCAAACCACTAAGAAACTCAGAATTTTTCACATTAACTTATCATTGCTAGGGGTGAAAAAAGTAATAACTGACAGGAAAAAACCTATGCACTTTTATTGTGACATTACACTCAGTCACACTTTTGACTTGTATTTGAGTTGCTTATTTAGCCTGACCAGGAACAACACACCCAAAAAATATTACATAAGTCACAATAATTATAATTTGCATGATTAATAAAAAGTAATTGGCAATAATAATAATAATAATAATAACACTAATAATGGTGATAAAATAATGGAGAAATTAAGAATGATATTTATCAGTTACTACACAACAAACTCAATAATAATAACAATAATTTGCAATGATAATAAAGCAACACTAATTTATTATTATTATTATTATTATTATTATTATTATTAGTAGTAGTAGTAGTAGTAAAATAATGGAGTTTTTAAGAATGATTTAGATTTCTTTAGCATTTATGAAGCCTTGTTTTGTATTTTGAAAAAAGTGGGAGAGAGAATGAAAGTGACAGTGGTTGCTAGGAAAGAAGGGAATCTGAATAGAGAACTTGGTAGACAGTGGGAGGGAAAAGTGGTGGGGGAGGGAGGGTTGATGAGAGTGAGCTGCAAGAAGAGAGAGCTATTGTGACAGAAGGTGGGCCATTAGCTGTCTTTTTAAATTTGAAGGGATTTTAGTTTCTCTAATAGTTTCAGGAAGGTTGTTCCAAAGTCAGCTTCCTTATACAGAAAATGATTATTTTACATAATGATTTTTTTACTGTCTATTGTGACACCTTGAACTAAAAGCTGTGTAGTGCATTAAGTTAGCTTCTTGAAGATTTTCATTGCAGTAGATTTTATAAATTGATAATATTAAGTCAACCGTAACAATGGTATCTTTTCTTCGCAGCACTATGATATTGTATCTCCCATTTGTTGGTTTCTGTTTTTATTCTGTTTTACAAAATTCTACTGTTATCACAATTTATATAATTTTATTGTACATGGTGAGATACATAGTGGAGTGTCTCTTTGCCCCAGTGACAAGTTATTTTATATGGACGTACAAGGTAAACCAGACCTCTTCTGTCAAACGTTTGGAGGCCATTCAGGGAGACCATCTGAGTATTTTGGTATTGGGGACCCAGTCTGTGGTGGCCCATTACAGAGTTATTGCATTTCATTTGGTTTAATGCCACCACTAGCTTTGTATCTTTATTGTACATAGCAGAGCAGATATTCATGTACACTGTGTGTCTCGGAAACAAAAACTTGTTCCATTCACTCGTGATACTCACTGTTCACAACAAAAATGCTCGTTTTACTCTACGCCCTCAAACTTGCTTTCAGTACTACATTGTTCTGTCTAGTGTTTGTTTTTCTTGCAGTGTTAGTTGTATGTTAATAGTGATACATAGCATTGTGGATAGGTTTACTGATGGAGGTGACTGATAAGCACTTCATGCACAGTTTCACCAAATGCAGTGGAAGAATGGCACGAGACCTACACTGAACTGGTCATGGAGTGATAACTGCATCACAGTCCTTTTGCATCTGTACATAGGTTTCTACGAGAAATGAGATGTGTTGGTTGTGCATTACATTCTTTTTCATTGTTGTCACAGTAGTTGCACAGAAAGGAAGATAATTGGGGTAACAAACAGAATAGATGACTGTTTTATTATTACTTTGTGATGAGCCACTGGAGGCTGTAGGTAACTTCCACCAGAAAACTCAAAAGGTATCCCTGAACAACCTCTGAAAGTTTGTCAACAGATTTCTACTTCCGCCTGTGTAAGTGAAATGGGACCAGGTCTTTTTCTTTTGTATCTTGTTGTTCCCACATCATCACAGGACAGCTGCTATGCAGTTTGCAACTGTAGAACAGTGGAATGCCAAAAGATTGTCTCAGAAGTACGTTCACTGAGCTGTACTGAAAAAGTAATACTTGTAAAGTGATCCAGCTTCATCTCCGAGTCCACTATGCAGTTTTAATCATCATTGAAATTACTTTTTATTGGTTATTTTCTCAGTTTCAACCAGAAAAATTTGATTTCTTGAATGTTTCATGACAAAGGTAGTTTGGTAACAACTAAATGATACGGCTGTTTTTACAAGAATGTGAAATTTCTTTATTGTAAATTGAGTTTGTGGCCTGTAGTCTGAGAAAGAAACAGAAGTTTGCTGTAGAAAGGATTAGTAATTTTGCTGAAAAGAAAACCATAAATCTCTATCCTGTTTGAAATTAAAGTGAGGGGGATTCCAGAAATGTACAGAAAAGAACCTTCATAACTATCAGGTATTAGAAATAGAGAAAAATTTTGTGATAAATAGTGAAGAAAGATACAGCATACAATTACTTAAACTAACATTTTCTGAATTCCAAAACTAAAATTGATTTGTAATTTTGATTTGCGTACTGATTTTGAAGTTTACAGAGGTGTTCTTCAACTTGTGCTGCCTCTAAACTAGTCTCAAAATCAGCCTGTGCTTTGCCTAGAAAGTGTTCCTCTACCAATGAGACTTGTGGCTCGGTTCCTATGACTTCTTTTATTCAACAGACATTTCATGTTTGAGGTTCTGTGTAATTCGTTAGATGTCCTTAACAGTACAGTGTTTCACAATAGTAGCTCGTGTAACTTTCTGGAGCCCAATGTCTGCATTAATTTCTGAACACTATGTCTACTGTTCAGAATGTTCGGCTGAATTCTTTTTTCTGCTATGGTAAAATATGTTACACTCAGTTCTAAAGTTGTTGTAGTTTGTACCCTGCGCTGAGCAGAATGGCTTCTGCAATGGCTGACAGTCTGAATACACATTTGATATGATGTGATAGTATACCATTCCTAAAATGGGAGATGAAGACTGCTTTGTGGCGCAGTGGTTAGACACTGGACTCACATTCAATCCCGCGTCCGGCCATCCTGATTTAGGTTTTCCGTGATTTCCCTAAATCGCTCCAGGCAAATGCCGGGATTGTTCCTTTCAAAGGGCACGGCTGACTTCCTTCCCCGTCCTTCCCTAATCCGATGAGACCGATGACCTCGCTGTCTGGTCTCCTTCCCCGAAACAACCAACCAACCATGAAGACTGCTTTCACTTGATCTTACTGTTTTGCTATTTGTGATTGTGCACTCTTCTCAAAAGTGTCTCAAATTTTTTGCCTAACAAAAGGCTTTATGAAGAGTATGAAGTCATACCTGGATTGAAGTTTCCTGAATACAGGTGGTTGGACCAAATGCATCTACAACTTTAACGGGTGAAGTGCATGGCAGAGGATACAGCCCACTGTACCTGGTATTGGGGCTTTTTCCCCGTTCCACTCACATGTTGAGTGCAAGAAAAATGATCGTTTAAACCCCTATGTGCTTGCTGTAATGCCAGCCGGAGTGGCCGAGCGGTTCTAGACGCTACAGTCTGGAACCACGCGACCGCTACGGTCGCAGGTTCAAATCCTGCCTCGGGCATGGATGTGTGTGATGTCCTTAGGTTAGTTAGGTTTAAGTAGTTCTAAGTTCTAGGGGACTGATGACCTCAGAAGTTAAGTCCCATAGTGCTCAGAGCCATTTGAACCATGCTGTAATTAATCTAATCTTATCCCTCTGGGAGCGATATGTGCAGGATTGTAGTATATTTGTAGAGTCATCATTTAGAGTTGGTTTATGTAACTTCCTCTGTAGACTTTCTGTCTATCTTAGTGTGTCTGAAAGTAAAGTTCTTTGAACATCTCCACGACTCTCTCCCATGTGTCAAACAAACCTGTGACCATATGTGCTACCCTTTTCTGTATGCATTAAATATCCCCTGCCAGTCCTATTTAGTATGGGTGCAACATACGAGAGCAATATCCTAGGATAGGTTGCGTGAGTGATAGGCAAGCTGTTTGCTTTGTAGATTGATTGCATTTCCTTGGTATTCTACAAATGAACCAACGTCTGCTACCTACTTAACCCACAACTGAGCCTATGTGGTTGTTCCACTTCATGTCCCTAGTAAATGTTACGCTAAAGTACGTATGCTCAGCTGACAAAAGTCATGGGACACCTCTTAATAACGTGTTGGACCTCTTTTTGCTCAGCACAGAGCAGCAAATTGGCGTGGCATGGACTCAACAGGTTGCTGGAAGTCCCCTGAAGAAATATTGAGCCATGATGCCTCTGTAGCTCCCCGCAATTGCTAAAGTGTTGCAGGTGCAGGATATTGTGTGAACTCACCTCTAGATTATGTCCTATAAATGTTTGATGGGTAGCCAAAACATTCACTCGAATTGTCCAGAATGGTCTTCAAACCAATTGCAAAAAGTTGTGGCCCAGTGATATGGTGCATTGTTACCCATAAAAATTCCATAATTGTTTGGAACATGAAGTCCATGAATGGGTGTAAATGGTCTCCAAGTAGTCAAATATAACCATTTCCAGTTAATGATCAGTTCATTTGGACAGGAGGACCCAGTCCATTCCAAGTAAACACAGCCCACACCATTATGGAATCTCCACAAGTTTGCTCAGTGCCTTGTTGACAACTTCATAGGTCTACTCCACACTCAAACCCTATCATCAACTCTTTCTAACTGAAATCAGGACTCATCTGACCAGAACACAGTTTCTGACCAGAACACAGTTTTCCAGTTATCTAGAGTCCAACCGATATGGTCACGACCCCAGGAGAAGCTGTAGGCAATGTGCTGTTAGCAAAGGCCCATCAGTCGTCTGCTGCCGTAGCCCATTAATGACAAATTTTGCCACACTGTCATGACAGATATGTTTATTGTACATCACACATTGACTTCTGTGGTTATTTCGTGCAGTGTTGCTTGTCTGTTAGCACTGACAACTCTACCCAAATGTCGCTTCTCTTGGTCGTTAAGTGAAGGCCATCAGCCACTGCATTGTCTGTGGTGAGAGGTAATGCATGAAATTTGGTATTCTCAGCACACTCTTGAGACCGTGGACCTCAGAATATTGAATTCCGTGACAATTACTGAAACGGAATGTCCGATGCATCTAGCTCCAACTACCACTCTGCATTCAAAGTATGTCAATTCCCGTTGTGTGGCCATAATCATGTTAAAAACCTTTTCCCATGAATCACCTGAGTACAAATAACAGCCCCACCAAAATGCAGTCCTTTTATACCTTGCATACGCGATACTACTACAATCTGTATATGTACATATCACGACCCCATGAATTTTGTCACCTGAAGTTTATATGAGCTTACAGATTCCGGCTGTAATACACTTATATATTGATGGGATACTATGTTCCTTTGTTTTGTGAAGTGCGCAGTTTTGCATTTTTGAACACTGAAAGCAGGCTGCCAATCATTGCACTGCTTTGAAATCTTATGGAGGTCTGACTGAATATTTGCACAGCTTTGTTCAGACTGTACTTCGTTGTAGATAAATGCGTCATCTGCGAAAAATTTGAATTTACTACTAATATTGTCCACAAGATCATAACATACTACATGAACAGAAAGGGACCCCAACACACTTCCCTGGGTTACACATGTAGTTAGTGCTACATCTGTCAATGATGCTCCATCCACAATCTGTTCTGTGGAAATTGCTGCATATTGTGAGCTTCGTTGAAACTCCATGAGTGAGGCTGGTATTCTCAACCCTCTGTGCTAGTCACTAGAACGATCCAAGTATGACCTAAGAGCCCAGACGACAGGCATTGTTTGTTCCAACATGTGCCAAAATCTGTAGTTAGTTGTACCCTGTTCCCTTTCAGCATGCTGAATGAGGCCTCTAGGCATACGAACTGAGCGTACCTAGTGTCACTTCCAATCCCTTGTTACCATTTCCCTAAGTGGTACCATTATTTGCTGTAAAATTGAACTGTTGATGATTAATAGACCCTACCCTTTTGTGTTTGCCTCCTCTTGACACGGGACAAAGTAGGTTTCCCCAAAATAGGTGAAATGGGTCCCACTTGCTCAGTTTCAGTGAAAGACAGAACCTCGAACTTGTTTATTTGAGGGATTCATACAGCACTCAACGAGTCCTCTGTCGCTGTCTACCTCTTAGAGAACTCCTGGACCCAACATTGACAAGTTGCTCACTGTCAAGTGGAGGGGGTAATAAGGGGGCTTTTATTTCCTGCAGGAGAAACGTGTCCACAGGAGAGCATAGTATTTGAGGAGTCTTCGGTACCTCTGGTACACAACTCTTGGTGGCCCTTCCAGCAGACCCATTCACAGCAGTCTCCAGTCACTTGACAGTAGTTAAGGGCAATTTACTGTTGCTTACAAGTAGTAACCAACGCTTCCCGTGCCTGAGAACAGCACAGTGGGGCTGCATTATGCCTGGTGCAGTATTTTACAGAATAGTAAACAACTAACTTTAAACGAAGCTTGCTGATTCTCTGTTAATTTAAGTTTGATATGCTACAAATACTGTCAACAGTCTTTTCGAATTTCGGTAATTGCTAGCAAGAAAGAGAGACATCTATTACCACAACAAAAATTGGTATAAGTTTTATTGTAGTACTTCTATAGAACGTTTTTCTGGTTGTTGTTACTAAGGAAGTTAGACAGTAAGTACTTTACGATAAATGTAGACAATATTCACTCTTATTTAGACAGAATTTATATGGCGCGGTAAATTACTTATTCACACTAGAATCACAAATACCTATTTATTACGAAATAGGTTATACGAAACACACGTAAATTGCGAAAATCTTTGCAAGCATCCGAAACTTCTCAAACTATATTATTTTGAGGTAAACGTATGCCTTAGTTGTGAACAAGTATACTGTGGCCAAGATGTCTTCAAAGTATAGTTAACTACATGTGACAAAAATTACTGCCAATAGCGCATGACTATTGCTTACTAAAGTGCGTACTGTGCTTTCGCGTCATGAGGCAAGACTGTGGATAAAAGAAAAGGGTTGAGGGAATGGCCAATGTTTATCGAAGAGTGTACTTCGGTTTAGTTGTATCTAACTAGGTAGAGTGAAAATAAGGAATTCGTGCGACTATGGAAATAGCCTTCGGTATATGAGTATAAGTTGTTATGTTGAGGCAGTTAGAACTGTCGGACCGAGCGCCATCTATGGAAATAACCGTCAGTTGACGAGTTTATCTATAAGCTATTTTTCTGTTCCAGTTACTTCTCACTCAGTTCTTTTTCTCTTGGGGTAACCTTGACTACAGGTAACCCAGAAGTCAATAACTGACGATGATATTTCCAGAGAACAGATATTGGAGCGAAACCTTTATTTTCGTTCTTCTAAGGAAATAACCGTCGGCTGTCAGGGGGTTCCACGCAGCCATTTCAGATCAACTTCCCAATGAGCTAGAGACTTGAAGCTCTCAAACATAATTCAGAAGCGGATGACAATGCAGTATTAACTCGCTTTATTGTCTGGTGTGTGGCGGTGGGTAGTTTGTGTACCACTGCTATTTCCCCCTTTTTCCTGATCCAGTCGCGGATGTTTTGTAGTAAGAACAATTGTTGGTAAGCCTCCGAGTAACCTCGAATCTGTCTAATTTTTACCTTCACGTCTTTTCACGATACGATAATACGCAGTAGGAAGCAATATATTAGTTGACTCAGATGAAGCGAAAATAAATAAGCCTGTTACCAAAAGTATCTGTTGCGATGTCATCAAAATGTTTGAAATAGATTGAAAAATTTCACACACGGAAGACAAAAATACAGAAAATAATGATTTAAATAAAAAGCTTATGACTATACGTTTTTAAAACGGACTAAAAGTATAAAATAATTTGTCTTAGGCTCTTAGAGATTCCTAACCCGCCGGCCGCGGTGGTCTAGCGGTTCAGGGGCTCAGTCCGGAACCGCGCGACTGCTACGGTCGCAGGTTCGAATCCTGCCTCGGGCATGGATGTGTGTGATGTCCTTAGGTTAGTTAGGTTTAAGTAGTTCTAAGTTCTAGGGGACTGATGACCACAGATGTTAAGTCCCATAGTGCTCAGAGCCATTTTTTTTTATTCCTAACCTCATAGAGATAATCCTGAAAATCTATGCTTGTGAATTGTTGATAGCTACGGTAGTATTCCTAAAATTTAAAGTGGAAAAATGTGGAGCATATGCAGTAGACAATAGCAAGGAGAGTAGTGTGTAGCTGTCACTGAGAAAAATCGCATAGCAGTTTATATTTGCAGTACCATAAAATTGTTAGTGACGTAAGTAGATTATTCAGTTATCAATCACATGTACCATACGGTCTTCTCTTTATTTTCATAAGTAGTGTCGTACCTATTAAAAATCCACAAGAACATATTTTTAGGACTATGTTTGTGGGGTTAGGAATCTGTATGGCACTAGGAGAAATTATTTTATACTTTTTAGTCCGTTTTAAAAAGTCTTATAAATAATGCGAAATGTAAGAGATACACTACACTCTGAGGGCTTGAAGAAATGTAATCAGTCATTCTCACACTAAAAATTAAAGACCCTGTCGGCAGCCGAAGAAATTGAACAGTTTTTCAAATGACTCAATAGCAACTCTTGCAATCGAGTCTTCGAATGAAGCACGCAGGAATCTGTTTTGAATTCATGACATCCAGGAATATGACAATATCGTTTGGTTCTGAGCGATACATTTGGGGCCTGAAGATAGCATAGTAGAATGCCAAAATTGGTCGTCAAAATAAAATAACATCTCAATTATACGGCTGTTGTCCCCTGTCGATGATAGATGAACAGAGACTTTATTACCATACTCTCAATTTTCTCAAATTGATTGTACTTGCAATGGAGTAAATGGCTTTATAGAGTTACGTTTATTTTTGTGTTTTACTTCATGGCCCTACACTTACTTCAGTAAGTGGACAGCGCCAGAAATTAAGCTGCGAATGTTGCCTACAGTATAGCGTACAATAGTCCCTACTTGCAAAAGCACGTGTTTAACATTTCATTTTTAATAGTTCTGAGGCAGAATTTCGTATAATACCTGTAGCAGCTTCAAGAATTAATTTGTGATAGCGACTGATAACATATATACACGGATGCCATCTATCCTATTTGCCATGTTCTTGCAATACTAATACTGATTACCATTTTTAGTTTCATAAACATAAGAGACTATGCGCTATGTTAATCCAACTATCTCAAATCAGTCCTATAAGATAAGAAATCTATTTACGAAAATGAGCTGCATTTTCCATGCAGAACAAAACCAGGTAGTTCATCTGTAATAAATTTCTTTCCAAATTGGCTACTACTCTTGCTAAATGAAGTTTTGAAAATAATCATTACGAAAATCTCATTTTTACACCGTTCTGTACACACTAAGATAATCATTAGATTTACATATTCTACATCCGGTTATCATCTGATAGTAAGTTGCACAAGTATACTATCTATACACAAATTTAAATACAAGTTATGATGCTTTTAATTCCGGCTTATCGCCGTTCATTACACACGTACAAACAATACATGGGAAACTTTTCTTTTAACTGTATTCCAGCTCACTGGAATTAAACACAGCTCTTTCATGAAGCACTTAAGACTATAAAGCCATTATTTTAGAACACGTGCCACTGAGAATTTTTTTCCTTTTAAACCACTTTTAATCTTCTTGAGAATATGGTTATCCTCGCATGTTGAATGCATTTTAAGCAAATATCAAGTAAAAACCGTCTTCTGCCTCCAATCCAAAAATTACCTCAAGCAATTAAACAGAGAACCGACTCGTGGAGATAACGTCTTGGACCTACTGATAACAGAGGGGCCCGAACTTTTCGACCCTGTATGCGCAGAACAGGGAATCAGTGATCACAAGGCCGTTGCAGCAACCTTGAATATGGAAGTAAATTAGGAATATAAAAAAAAGGGAGGAAGGTGTATCTGTTAAGCAAGAGTAATAGGAGGCAGATTTCAGACTACCTAACAGAGCAAACCGAAAATTTGTGTTCCGACACTGGCAATGTTGAGTGTTTATGGAAAAAGTTCAAGGCAATCGTAAAATGCGTTTTAGACAGGTACATACCGAGTAAAACTGTGAGGGACGGGAAAAACCCACCGTGGTTCAACAACAAAGTTAGGAAACTACTGCGAAAGCAAAGACAGCTTCACTACAAATTTAAACGCGGCCAAAACCTCTCAGACAAACAGAAGCTAAACGATGTCAAAGTTAGCGTAAGGAGGGCTATGCGTGAAGCGTTCAGTGAATTCGAAAGTAAAATTCTATGTACCGACTTGACAGAAAACCCTAGGAAGTTCTGGTCTTACGTTAAATCAGTAAGTGGATCGAAACAGCATATCCAGACACTCTGGGATGAGAATGGCATTGAAACAGAGGATGACACGCGTAAAGCTGAAATACTAAACACCTTTTTCCAAAGCTGTTTCACAGAGGAAGACCGCACTGCAGTTCGTTCTCTAAATCCTCGCACGAACGAAAAAATGGGTGACATAGAAATAAGTGTCCAAGGAATAGAAAAGCAACTGAAATCACTCAACAGAGGAAAGTCCACTGGACCTGACGGGATACCAATTCGATTCTACCCAGAGTATGCGAAAGAACTTGCTCCCCTTCTAACAGCCGTTTACCGCAAGTCTCTAGAGGAACGGAAGGTTCCAAATGATTGGAAAAGAGCACAGGTAGTTCCACTTTTCAAGAAGGGTCGTCGAGCAGATGCGCAAAACTATAGGCCTATATCCCTGACATCGATCTGTTGTAGAATTTTAGAACATGTTTTTTGCTCGCGTATCATGTCATTTCTGGAAACCCAGAATCTACTCTGTAGGAATCAACATGGATTCCGGAAACAGCGACGTGTGAGACCCAACTCGCTTTATTTGTTCATGAGACCCAGAAAATATTAGATACAGGCTCCCAGGTAGACGTACTTTCCTGGACTTCCGGAAGGCGTTCGATACAGTTCCGCACTGTCGCCTGATAAACGAAGTAAGAGCCTACAGAATATCAGACCAGATGTGTGGCTGGATTGAAGAGTTTTTAGCAAACAGAACACAGCATGTTGTTCTCAATGGAGAGGCGTCTACAAACCTTAAAGTAACTTCTGGCGTGCAACAGGAGGGTGTTATGGGACCATTGCTTTTCACAATATATATAAATTACATAGTAGACATTGTCGGAAGTTCCATGCGGTTTTGCCGGCCGGAGTGGCCGTGCGGTTCTAGGCGCTACAGTCTGGAGCCGAGTGACCGCTACGGTCGCAGGTTCGAATCCTGCCTCGGGCATGGATGTGTGTGATGTCCTTAGGTTAGTTAGGTTTAATTAGTTCTAAGTTATAGGTGACTGATGACCTCAGAAGTTAAGTCGCATGGTGATCAGAGCCATTTGAACCATTTGAATCCATGCGGTTTTTCGCGGATGATGCTGTAGTATACAGAGAAGTTGCAGCATTAGAAAATTTCAGCGAAATGCAGGAAGATCTGCAGCGGATAGGCACTTGGTGCAGGGAGTGGCGACTGACCCTTAACATAGACAAATGTAATGTATTGCGCATACATAGAAAGAAGGATACTTTGTCGTATGATTATATGATAGCAGAACAAACACTGGTAGCAGTTACTTCTGTAAAATATCTTGGAGTATGCGTATGGAACGATTTGAAGTAGAATGATCATATAAAATTAATTGTTGGTAAGGCGGGTGCCAGGTTGAGATTCATTGGGAGAGTCCTTAGAAAATGAAGTCCATCAACAAAGGAGGTGGCTTACAAAATACTCGTTCGACCTATACTTCAGTATTGCTCATCAGTGTGGGATCCGTACCAGGTCGGGTTGACAGAGGAGATAGAGAAGATCCAAAGAAGAGCGGCGCGTTTCGTCAAAGGATTATTTGGTAAGCGTGATAGCCTTACGGAGATGTTTAGCAAACTCAAGTGGCAGACTCTGCAAGAGAGGCGCTCTGCATCGTGGTGTAGCTTGCTGTCCAGGTTTCTAGAGGGTGCGTGTCTGGATGAGGTATCGAATATATTGCTTCCCCCTATTTATACCTCCCGAGGAGATCACGAATGTAAAATTAGAGAGATTTCAGCGCGCGCGGATGCTTTCCGGCAGCCGTTCTTCCCGCGAACCATACGCGACTGGAACAGGAAAGGAGGTAATGACATTGGAACGTAAAGTGCCCTCCGCCACACACCGTTGGGTGGCTTGCAGAGTATAAATGTAGATGTAGATGAACTAAAACCAGAGCACTTCTTGGCAGTGTTAAGGACGACCTTGGTTTACATAAATCTGGGGTTTACAAAATACCGTGCCAATGCGGTAAGGAATACATAGGTCAGACAATTCGCACCATTGAAGAACGATGCCGTGAACATCAATGGCACACGAGATTGCAATAGCCTAATAAGTCTGCAATCGCCGAGCATTGGCTGTCAGAACTTCACGGCATGGTTTATGACAAGACCGGGGTTCTAACACAGTCTTCGTAATATTGGGACTGTATCATCAAAGAAGGTATAGAGATCAGAGTAAGAAAACCTGAACTCAATCGTGACAGCGGCTATTCCCTTAACCAAGCTTGGGAACCAGCCATTACCCGGATTAAGGAGAAGATAGAAATATCCCAGAATGTACTGACTTCGAGGGCAGGGGGAGGAACCTCCGAAACGTCGCCGTCAAACTTCCCTGGGCGCGGACCTACGAGGGAACACCCAGACGCTGTGCCACAAGTCGGGCGTTGAATCCCGGCGCGGTGAGAGCGCCCGAGGGAGGGGGAAGGGGAAATCTGATATACACCTCACGCCTGCCGTCCCTTGGCAGTACATCAGCACACCTGATGATGGCAATAAGATCGGTTGCCGAAATGTCCTTTGTACTCTCACACCAGGCTATTTATTTCGTCATGAAATATGCATGGAGAAATCGGAGAATCACTCGACTTCCACTTGTCTCCAAAGATGAAGAACTGGCTTGCAATGCAGCACTTTGATGACGACGCGTAACTCCAGGCGGGTGTGACTCACTGGCTGAAGTCTCAGGTGGATGAATTTTATGTCATGTATGTCAAATCTTGTACACCGCTATGATAAGTGTGTGAATGTGTTTCATGACTGTGTGGAAAAGCAGTATGGCAGTTGCTCTTTCAGATGTACATAAAATGCATTTCTTGTACTTTGTTTTTTTTTAATGCCAAAACGTTCCCTACTTTCTGAATAGCCCTCGTAGTTCATTTTTCCTAGGACTGGCTGCAGTTCTGTGACATAACAAGGAACTAGCAAATTGTAGCAACCACAACCAACAGCGGGAACGACTTGGGCTGCGGATCGGAGCCGCCAGGCGGGGAAGCGGCCGGCGGTGGAGCACGCACCACCGGGTAAACACAGGACGAGTCGGACGACAGACCAACGACAACTGACAACAACCGACCACGACCGAGTATGAGCGACACAACAAGGAAGAGCTAAACAACGGAGGCTTGTGGAAACCACACCACCAACACCAAACGTAAATCCACTCGGAACCAGAGCCAGGCAAATGTCAACAACGAGCAACGACCAGAACGCAGTACTGCCGAGATAGAAACGAAATCCAGAGCGAGTACCAGACTGGCTGGACTAGGTTTTTTTTTTCCCTTTATTGTTATTTGAATACCTGAACGATCAGGTAGGCTGTCAGCGGCATGCTACGCCGCTCTTCAGCCATAGTGTTAACAATAACAGTACAAGAAGGGAGAATTAGAATTAACATAGTGACGGGCAAAAAATAGTGGTCACAGATACACAAAAAACACGGAGCCGTTCACACTCGACGATAACGACACTGAAAACAAGTTGGCACGGCGCACATAACACTGATGAATCCGACGGCACAAGTGAATGTAGAAGCGTGACGGCGGACACTAAAAACACAAAACGACGTCACACACACGAGACACTGATGGCGATGATCTCCAGCGTGCGAAAGTCCACGTAGCGTGTGCGAGTCCAGGGACCTGCCAAGAGGGGTGAGGGGGGGTGGAGAGGGTGGAGAGAGGAGAACAAAGATGCCAGTGGCTGAGGAGATGGGAGGAGGAGTAGAGGGACAGGGGATGGGAGGAGTGGGGAGAAAGGGAGGAGGGAGGGAGGGTGTCCCAAGGAACAGACACAGGAAGAGGGAGGGAGGATCAAAGTTGGTAGGAGGGGTAGATGGAGGGGAGGAGGACATCATCAGGGAGGGGGAGCTGGCGGAAGCCACCTTGGGAGAGGGTAAGGGGGGTGGAGTGATGGTGACCGGGTGGGGCGTGGGAATACAGGCGCGGCAGTGGGCGGGGGTGGGAGAGGATGGGTCAGACAAGCAGATGAGGAGGATCGAGTTTGCGGGAGGTGTACAGGATCCGTATCCTTTCAAGGAAAAGGAGGAGGTGGGGGAAGGGGATGAGATCATACAGGATCCACGTGGGGGAGGGGAGACGGATGCGATAGGCGAGGCGGAGAGCATGGCGTTCAAGGATTTGTAGTGATTTATAAAACGTAGGAGGGGCGGAGATCCAGGACGGATGGGCGTAACAAAGGATAGGGCGGATGAGGGATTTATAGGTGTGGAGGATGGTGGAGGTGTCCAGACCCCACGTACGTCCAGAAAGGAGCTTGAGGAGATGGAGTCGGGAGTGTGCCTTGGCTTGGATTGTCCGGAGATGGGGAGTCCAGGAGAGGCGACGGTCGAGGGTGACGCCAAGGTACTTAAGGGTGGGAGTGAGGGCGATAGGACGGCCATAGATGGTGAGTTAGAAATCAAGGAGGCGGAAGCAAGGGGTGGTTTTGCCTACAATGATCGCCTGGATTTTGGAGGGATTGACCTTGAGCAACCACTGGTTGCACCAAGCGGTGAACCGGTCAAGATGGGATTGGAGAAGGTGGGGGCAATGGCAAGGAAGCCGGTGTCATCGGCAAACTGAAGAAGGTGGACGGGGGGCGACGGCGGCGGCATGTCTGCCGTGTACAAAAGGTACAGAAGGGGGGAGAGGACGGAGCCCTGGACTAGGGCAGAGCGGGTCCCTATATACGAAACCAGAGGGAGCGGCTATTGGCCGCTGTCTCCACGTGGCTTAGCAGTGGCGCCCTCGCTGCGCGAGAGCCGCTGTGTGGAATAGCCGCCGTGGAGGCGGAGCCCTCTATGGGCTGACCACGTCCATTTGTTGTGGCGCGTGTTCGACTTCCGCGGTGGAAGGTACTAGACAAATCTCTTGTGGCTAACACATGTGACTGGAGAGGATGTACACCTTGACTCTTTATGACCCGACCTAAGATACTGCAACTCAGGCTTAAAAAAATTACACTTGTCCAGTCTACACTTCAGTCCTGCATCAGATAACATGCGAAACAAAGCACACAAATTTGCAATATGTTCTTCAGGTGTACAACCTGCTACTACGAATCGTCCAAAGAGTTTTAACAGTTTGGCACTTGTGCAGTCAGCTGTTCCAGATGCCATTGGAAAATGGCGGGTGCAGAAGCATTGCCAAAAGACAAACGCAAATATTAAAACAAACCCAAATGAGTATTTACTACACATACTTTTTGAGATTCTTCATCGAGCAGTATTTGAAGATACACGTCGCACAAATCAATTTTTGTAAAGTAGCGTTCAGTGCCTATTTTGTCCATGAGATCCTCTGGGCATGGCAATGGATAAGTATCAATGACAGTTTGCGGATTGACTGTAGACTTGAAGTCAGCACAGAGGTGAATGCGATTGAAGGTTTGGGCAGCAAAACCAGTGGACTTGCCAATTGACTAGCTCGTATGGGCGCAATAACTCCACTACCTTCCAATTCCTTAAGTTCAGCCGCAACGTTGTCTCGTAATGCAATGGGAACAGTTCTGGCCTGGAAAAATTTTGGTTCAGCATTGTCTTTCAGAGTAATATGTGCAACAAAATTGTTAGTGTTGTCTAAACCTTCAGAAAAAAAAGTTCTGGGAATTCCTTTAGCAAGCTAGCTGCACTGTCTTTTGCATTGAATGAAGACACTGACAACACATTGTCCTGAATGTTAAAGCCAAACAAATCGAAATAATTAAGACCAAATATGTTTCCACACTCGCATGAGAGTAGCACTGTAAAAGTCACTGTTCGCATATGTGAGCGATGCGTGGCAGGCAAAGTACATTTTCCGAGAACGGGAATGCCTTGTCCATTATAAGCCGTCAGTTGCGTGCTAGTTTTAGGCAGGCGAGGGGAGCCTAACAGTTCATATGTGTGACGATTTATCAATGTGGCAGAGGCACCCGTGTCCAACGGAAATTCCACGCGTTTCCCACAATGAAGTAAATGAACCAAAAGTTTGTTTGACTGGTGTGTCACCGAAGAAACTGCACGGTTGCTACTTTTACTAATGCCTGTTGTAGACTTGGAATATATTTCATGGGCCTTGTGACCAGATTTTTGTGGGTGGGCAGAATTCTTATGTTTGTTCCGTTGTAAACATACGGATTGCACACGTTTTGCTACCGCAAGTGCAACACTGAGTTTGTCAGAAGTGGCAGTCCTGGCGTTTGTGCTGTGAATAACACTGATGGCAAGACTTAATTCTGGTTGCCTGTGTTCTGACCGTTTTTTGCAATTAAAGAATTGATACCGAGCTGCTACCACATTTACTTGTTGGTCGTAATAGTTAGTTAACAAAGTGATAACTTGTTCATGCGCAAGTTCACTCAGAGTGGCGTTAGGGAACAGTTATTGTAGGAGCCTAAACACGGCACTTACTACTGTTGGTAATAGATAGGAAAGTTTCACAGTACCTGGTGCGCTGTGAGCTAGTAGGTGGACCCTGAACTGTGACAACCACTCAAGCCATTCTTCTTGTTCGTGAAACTGTTGAAAAGGTGGTATAGCAGCTGTAGGTGGTGCTTGTTCCATCGGGCGTGCAGCGTTGGTCAGTAGCTGTTGCACCATGTTGGAAATGGAAATGAGTGTTTGCGGTCATTGACCGGGAGGCCCCTTACGGGGCAGGTCCGGCTGCCTTGGTGCAGGTCTTATTACATTCGACGCCATATTGGGCGACCTGCGTGCTGGATGGGGATGAAATGGTGATGAAGAAAACACCCAGTCCCTGAGGAATCGAACCTGGGCCCCTTAGGATGGCAGCCCGTCACACTGAGCATTCAGCTATCAGGGCAGACTGCACTGTGTTGAGGAGAGTAGATATCTGCTGTGTCTGGAACTGAAACATCTGCATTAGCTGTGTGGCATCTAACACTTGCGGCTCGGGTGCCTGAGCAGTGGGGCGGCATAGGTGGGGTGGGTATGTTGGAAGTGACAAATGCAACAAACAAACAGACAAGGCAAGCAAGGAAAATGACAAAAGCAAAGAAAACATCTGCAACACCCACCTGAAAACGCTGATTAGCAAAAACGACAAGAAATTGTTAAAGCAAATAAACGCCCCTGCAAAGTAAAGACAAGAGGGAATTAAGGGTCCAACCAAAAAAAAAAGAAGAAAATTTTGTGTGGGCTCCAGGCAGTGGGTTTGGTGTAGAACTCGTCGCCAATGTGGGGTCCTGCCCACTCATCTCTTAGGCCGGTATTACACTATCAAATTTCTTTGTCAAAGAAATTTGATGGTGTAATAGGGAACTTTGTCAAATGTCAAATATTTGATCAAATCTAGGGCCTCGTTGTAGATTTGATCAAAGAAGTCGCTTGTCTTCTGTTCACTGCAATGTGACATGTTACCACGTGGAGCATGCAGCGTTCTGTCATCTGTAGTGTTTTTATAAACATTGCCGGTAAATACAATTGGTGTGTACTGACAACTACAAAATTAATAGAGATGTATGAAGCTGATGGGGTGCTTTACAACGTGAGGTATCCTGATTACAGCCGGCCGAAGTGACCGTGTGGTTAAAGGCGCTGCAGTCTGGAACCGCAAGACCGCTACGGTCGCAGGTTCGAATCCTGCCTCGGGCATGGATGTTTGTGATGTCCTTAGGTTAGTTAGGTTTAAGTAGTTCTAAGTTCTAGGGTACTAATGACCTCAGCAGTTGAGTCCCATAGTCCCATAGTGCTCAGAGCCATTTGAACCATTTTATCCTGAATACAAAAATAGATTAAGAAGATTGGAGACCTAACCTAACTCTCTCCTGTAGCAAGGAATCAGAGTGATTCAGTGAGCCTGTCTTCTGCAGATAGAGCAGTTCTTAAGTGAGTATTGTGCTTTGTGATAAGAGGATACACCTCACTGAGCACATACAGAAATGTATGCTCATCCATTCTTAAGTAATTGATGTACGACTTAACGTCCTGCACTATAAGCTCACCTAACAAGTTTTGTTGAATGCTTTTATAGTGTCATAAAATCCACAGCTTCACCCAGGAATGTTTCCTTTCTTCCCCCGCTTCTGTTCCGCATGTGCACACAGTGCAATTGTGGTACATGCAACTGTTGAGGTTAATAACAAGTTGTTGTTGTCAGCCATCTTGAACTTTGACGAAAAATATGATGACAGTGTAATACCCCCTCTTTGTCAAATATATTTGACGAAAATTTGATCACATCTTTGGTCAAATTTTTGACAAAGAAATTTGATAGTGTAATACCGGCCTTACAGGGTGCCTAAGGGATTCTGCCTTCTTAGATAGCTATACAACAACACAAGCAATAATTTTTATTACATTAAAGAAGATTGACAATACTTAACTTTGGATTTACATTCTCTATGGATTTATATTTTCTTCGAGTAGAGGCCGCCCCTATCGTGGTGCAGTCCTAATCAGCGCACCATTGGCCGACATCTTCTCACAGCCTTCTCTACTCTTGCATTCTTTATCTTTGTGCCGGCGCTTGTGGTTACGCTGTAACACTGCTAACCAATGTGGACCATCGAAAGTCTTACAAAATATCTTTAGCTCGACAATTATCTTTGATGACTACCCATGTGTTCTAACTAGAATCTACCTCTTACCACTTATCCTTTTGGAATAATTTTGTCATACCTAGCTTTCCGAGATGCTCCTTTTTCTGCCAGCCTTTCTAAGACTAATTTCCATTGCTCCTTCAAACTCGTGTCAGTTCAATTCTGAAATTTCAGTAAACGCTCAGATTTGTAGACTTCTTACCAGTTAGCAGTTCACCAGTAAACCCAGAAGTCTTTAAGGAATCTAACTCACACGTATAAAACAGCATCAAACGTCTATGCACGTTGCGTGTGAGTTAATATGTTAAATACACTAACAGAAAATGTCTCAACACAAAGCAGGAGTTGTGCGACATAAACGGAAGTTGGTAGGTGTGTTTCTGCATCTCAAACGTGAAGTCTCTTAAAATTTCGTGTCAGTTGCATTAGTGGCGCTAGGAGCGCCACTATGAGGATGGAAATCAGGTTTGCTGTAACTACACACTGTAACAGTCGTGAGTGTTAGCTGCTTTTGAGATTGAACGTGGTGAGTGGATGTTAGTCAAGACAGCCTTTAAAGCAGCGAAGTCCACTGGACCTGACGGATACCAATTCGATTCTACACAGAGTACGCGAAAGAACTTGCCCCCTTCTAACAGCCATGTACCACAAGTCTCTAGAGGAACGGAAGGTTCCAAATGATTGGAAAAGAGCACAGGTAGTCCCAGTTTTCAAGAAGGGTCGTCGAGCAGATGCGTAAAACTACAGGCCTACATCTCTGACATCGATCTGTTGTAGAATTTTAGAACATGTTTTTTGCTCGCATATCATGTCATTTCTGGAAACCCAGAATCTACTCTGTAGGAATCAACATGGATTCCGGAAACAGCGATCGTGTGAGACCCAGCTCGCTTTATTTGTTCATGAGACCCAGAAAATAGTAGATACAGGCTCCCATGTAGATGTTATTTTCCTTGACTTCCGGAAGGCGTTCGATACAGTTCTGCACTGTCGCCTGATAAACAAAGTAAGAGCCTACGGAATATCAGACCAGCTGTGTGGCTGGATTGAAGAGTTTTTAGCAAACAGAACACAGCATATTGTTCTCAATGGAAAGACGTCTACAGACATTAAAGTAACCTCTGGTGTACCACAGGGGAGAGTTATGGGACCATTGCTTTTCACAATATATATAAATGAGCTAGTAGATAGTGTCGGAAGTTCCATGCGACTTTTCGCGGATGATGCTGTAGTACACAGAGAAGTTGCATCATTAGAAAATTGCAGCGAAATGCAGGAAGATCTGCAGCGGATAGGCACTTGGTGCAGGGAGTGGCAACTGACCCTTAACATAGACAAATGTAATGTATTGCGAATACATAGAAAGAAGGATCCTTTATTGTATGATTATATGGTAGCGGAACAAACACTGGTGGCAGTTACTTCTGTAAAATATCTGGGAGTATGCGTGTGGAACGATTTGAAGTGGAATGATCATACAAAATTAATTGTTGGTAAGGCGGGTGCCAGGTTGAGATTCATTGGGAGAGTCCTTAGAAAATGTTGTCCATCAACAAAGGAGGTGGCTTACAAAACACTCGTTCGGCCTATACTTGAGTATTGCTCACCAGTGCGGAATCCGTACCAGGCCGGGTTGACAGAGGAGATAGAGAAGATCCAAAGAAGAGCGGCGCATTTCGTCACAGGGTTATTTGGTAAGCGTGATAGCCTTACGGAGATGTTTAGCAAACTCAAGTGGCAGACTCTGCAAGAGAGGCGCTCTGCATCGCTGTGTAGCTTGCTGTCCAGGTTTCGAGAGGGTGCGTTTCTGGATGAGGTATCGAATATATTGCTTCCCCCTATTTATACCTGCCGAGGAGATCACGAATGTAAAATTAGAGAGATAGAGAGATTCGAGCGCGCACGGAGGCTTTCCGGCAGTCGCTCTTCCCGCGAACCATACGCGACTGGAACAGGAAAGGGAGGTAATGACAGTGGAACGTAAAGTGCCCTCCGCCACACACCGTTGGGTGCCTTGCGGAGAATAAATGTAGATGTAGATGAACTGACCTACTTCGCACTATCGCCACTAGACGGCGCTCGAAATTGTGCCTTCATGGGTTTTCCCCCTTCCCTCACCTCACAAAGGCCCGTTGCCAGTTGAAATCTGTCAGGCTATTTATATAACATTGTGGAATTCGGATCTTTTCTTTGTACCTGTTGGTCACGAGAGGCTAAGCCGCGACTCCCGGTCGTCAAGCCTCTGTGACCATGCCTGCCACTGGCTGCAGGCACTGCGAGACAAGCAATTGTAACTGTAATTCCACCCCCGATATAGACTCCACTGTTTAAAAAAATCCTCTTTATCCAATCCAAGACGGATATGTTGTTGTGCATACACTTCGAATTTGTCACGTGGAATGTAGAGTCCTGCCTTTTATGCACGTTATTTTTTTGAAAGACAAAAGAAACTAGAGGAGACATGCGTTTTCACGTCGTTTAAGTATCGTTCTTAGTGTGAAAATCCTGTACAATAGTATGGCGTAGGAGAACGAAGTCTTTCGCGACGGCACTGATATGTAAAACATCCCCGGTTTTCTTACCACGTCAATTGTCGCCGCAGGAAAACAGAGAATGTTTTACATAATATGGCATAGGCTATATTTCTTCCAAGTATTCTCCCATCTGTTAAAAAAAATCTGTTTATATCAGCTTAATATCTGTTAGGTTCTGCAGGACAAGAATATTAAACTCATTTTTGGCTCGTGATGGAATGCAAAGAGCATGCTCTATCACCGGAGGCCTCTCTTAAGGTAGTCAAATACCTCGTCACCTATGACGTCTCTGAAGGTGGCCAAATAGCAGCACAGAGGAGTGGTAAATATCAGGTTAATACTTCGTATCACTTTATAAATTCGGTTATATAGAAGATTTTATTAAGATGGCCATTTCTCCCTATGTCGTTGGGAGATTTAAATTTACTTAAAAGACCTCGCTGGAACGAAAAAACGTCTGATTACCACTCCGACTCGCGAATCATATGCGCGGCATTCTCGTCCTCGCTCCACCCGCCCGGCGGCACGTCATTGATATCAAACTGAATAATTATTTAAACTGATTATGAGAGTCGCTTTTTGCATGGTGAGTAATTTTTATCTTCCGCAGTGGTATTACAATCGCCAGGTGACTCAAATGGGAATCTCTGGAGGGAAGGCGATGTTCTTTTCAAGGAATATTATTAAGAATCAACATTTGAAGCAGACTGCAGAAGGATTCTTCTGCCACCGACATACATCTTGTGTAAGGACCACAAAGGTAACATACGAGAAATTAGCACTGATACGGAGGCATATATATATATATAGTCTTTTTTTCCATCTCTCTATTTGCGAGTAGAATAGGAAAGTAAATGACTAGTACTGGTACAAGGTGCTCTCCGCCATGCACCTTACGATGGCTTGCGAAGTATGCTTTTAGATCTAAGTGTAAATTTAATTTACCTTTTAAGATGTCAGTGCATCCATCTGTAAGCACACAAAACTCACGGAACAATGTTGTATCTCATTTATCTAGAAAAAACTCAGAATTTCTGCTGCTGATGGTCTCTCTCAGTAAAAACCTTCGTATTAGCCTCTAATTTCCTCATTGCAGTCACTCTCAGTAAAAACCTTCGTATTAGCCTCTAATTTCCTCATTGCAGTCACTTCGCGAGATGTGTATGGGAGGCTGTAATATGTTTGCCCAAAACACTTAGAAAAAGTGGTATAGGGCTCTGATCTCAACTCACTTTTTGTCAGAGTATCGCTTAACCGCCATATCATCACGAATCTTCCAGTCTTTGATATATAGGATCCGAACCCAATGATTTTGACGAGTAAGAGATGTCCCATGTCAAGTCACAGACACCTGCTAATTCTCTGGAAATCCCATCCTGTTGCGACAGCACTGCTCCGTTAGTTAGGAGGCTGTCCAGCCCTCTACCTGTTACTGGCTATGTAGAGAGCTTTCAAAAGAAGAAAAAAAATAGCACACTAACGTTCTGAGAGAAATTCACAACCATTTGCATGCTCGCATTCAGATATTTTTTACGATTGATACTGCTTCTAGTGATTTTTAGTCATTGACGTAATAGAACAGTAGTAGGTCTCCTCGGTTATTTTACATTGAATTATACACTGATGCTCCAAAGAAACTGGTATAAGCACGCGTATTCAAATAGGCACAATACGGCGCTGCGGTCGGCAATTCCTATATAAGACAACAAGTGTCTGGCGCAGTTGCTAGATCGGTTACTGCTGCTACAATGGCAGGTTATCAAGAGTTAAGTGAGTTTGAACATGGTATTATAGTCGACGCATGAGCGATGGGACACAGCATCTCTGAGATAGCGACGAAGTGGGGATTTTCCCGTACCACCATTTCACGAGTGTACCATGAATATCAGGAATCCTTTCTTCCAGGAGTGCTAGTTCTGCAACGTCCGTAGGAGAACTTCTGTGAAGTACGGAAGTTAGGAAACAAGGTGGTGGCGGAATTGAGCCTGTGGGAAAGGGTCGTGAGTTGTGCTTGAGTACCTCAGATGGTAGAGCACTTGCCCGCAAATGGCAAAGGTCCCGAGTTCGAGTCTTGGTTCGGCACACAGTTTTAATCAGCCAGGAAGTTTCAGTCTGGTGAAACACCAAATCTCCGACATAGCTGCTGCCGGAAAAAGATCCTGCAAAAATGGGACCAACGATGACTGAAGAGAATCGTTCAACGTGACAGAAGTGCAACCCTTCCACAAATTGCTGCAGATTACAATGCTGAGCCATCAACAAGTGTCAGCACGCGAACCATTCAAAGAAACATCATCAATATGGAATTTCGGAGCCGAAAGCCCACTTGTGTATCCTTGATGACTGCACGACACAAAGCTTTACGCCTCGCCTGGGTCCATCAACACCGTACAGACATTCGACTGTTGATCACCAAAAACATGTTGCCTGGTCAGAGGAGTCTCGTTTCATATTGCATTGAGCAGAGGGACATGTACGGGTATGGAGGTTACCTCATGAATCCATAGACCCAGCATGTCAGCAGGGGACTGTTCAAGCTGGTGGAGGCGCTTTAATGGCGTTGGGCATGTGCAGTTGGAGTGATATGGGACCCCTGATACGCGTAGATACGACTCTTAGAGGTCACACATACGTAAGCATCCCATCTGATCACCTGCATCCAATTATGTCCATTGTACATCTCGACGGACTTGGACAATTCCCGACAATGCGACTCGCCACACATTCAGAATTGCTACAGAGTGGCTCCAGGAACACTCTTCTGAGTTTAAACACTTCTGCTGGCCACCAAACTCCCCAGGCATGAACATTATAGAGCGTGTCTGGGATGCCTTGCAATGTGCTGTTCAGAAGAGATCTCCACACCTGAAACTCTTACGGATTTATGGACAGCCCTGCTGGATTCATGGGGTCAGTTTCTTCCAGCATTACTTCAGACACTAGTCGAGTCCATGTCACATCATGTTGCAGCACTTCAGTGTGCTTGCGGGGTTCCTACACAATATTAGGCAGGCGTATCAGTTTCTTTGGCTCTTCACTGTAGCATTCAAATCACTGTAACTTACTGGTGTCGCAATTCTGTTATAGACAGAAGTAGTGGAACAAGGGGGGGGGCACCACCCCACCCACCATTGTTGCCAGATGTATGCAAGACGTCGGCGATGACGTCAACCAAGATGGCGGCCTGTAGACTTAGAAACAGCGCATGACGTTTTCCAAGATGGCGGCCGTGACGTCAGCTGATGACGCAAGTACCGTTACACAAGACGACGGCTTTTGGCAGGCAGGTGCCATGCCTCCCTGATGGGAAGTTTGAATCTTGGTGGGAAACTGAATTATGTGCTTCTACAGGTCACCCAGCAGTCCCCCACCGCCCCCCTTTCCGAATTTTCGCATGATGATGCGTCATCCTCTTGGAAAATGGATGGGAATTTCGAATTTTAGAGGAAATTTTGCTCGTGCAGCTGAAGGGAGTTAGTATGGTGTTGCCCCCACTACAGACTGCTCATGATTTCATTCAATTCGAATATAATTTGTTTAAATTTGTATATTTCTTTTTAAATTTGTTTAAATTTGTTTAAACTTATTATCTACCTACAGCAGTAGTGTGGTTTTACCACCAGAAGAGGCTGAGATATCAATGCTTGTTGAGCTGTCTGTGTGGAAGGAGCATGTATTCAATTAGCCAGATGTTGGTGTCAGACAGGGCATGTTTTAATAGCTGTATTACATGCACTCATTCAGCAGAGGAGTACATCCACAGCTCAATGCACAAAGAATGCAAGTGAGCGCTAATGCTTGAACATATGAAGAGTAAGAATACGACAAGCATTAACGATGCATTACACTATGCATGGAAACATCTGTCTCTGCTGGAACTGTCTGTGATTTCTAAAACCTACATATAAGCTCCCACCCCACAAGAGACAACTGCCTTAAATCCAGCAGGCCAAAGAACTGAGATAGTTCGCGAGTTCACCGCGATAGGTCAGGTGATCGTGCAGTTCAGTCAATAGGTGTGCAGCATCATGATGATGTCTTGAGTTTTCTCAGCTGCACGGGTGCCCCAGCCTACCCTATTGGAGGGAATTTCTTTGTCCAAGGGCTGTGCCGATGTGCTCACTCCACCTGGGAATTGGCAGGAAAAGGAATCAGCCTCTTCTGAGCTGCTGGAGAGACGAAGGAGTGTACTTTATTTATTTTTGGAACAATTTATTTAGCGATGGATTTCAACTAGTTTATTTATTATGCTGATACAAAACACTCACCCTGACATGCTTGGTGTCACAATATACAGTTTACAGATCTGGGCCGGCCGCGGTGGTCTCGCGGTTCTAGGCGCGCAGTCCGGAACCATGCGACTGCTGCGGTCGCAGGTTCGAATCCTGCCTCGGGCATGGATGTGTGTGATGTCCTTAGGTTAGTTAGATTTAAGTAATTCTAAGTTCTAGGGGACTGATGACCACAGCTGTTAAGTCCCATAGTGCTCAGAGCCATTTGAACCATTTTTTACAGACCTGGAAACTACTCGTAAATAATGCAGTATACTGATGTGCAGAGACGCAAACAATTCGTAAATTACCGAAATAAACCAGTACACAGCACCCAGACGTGCGAACTTCTCGTAGATCACCAAAATAATGCATGCGTAACACTATGCAAACACGCTCACAATGCTTAAACACCCGAAAATAATGCAGTGCACAAACACTCATTGTACATAAAAAACGCAACGTATCAGCAACTCGAATCCTGTTTCTACTGGATGGAAAGCCTAAGTACACTCACTAACAAAACTGCCCAGATGCGGGAGAGGAAGGTTAGGTTAGTGCCGTTTATTTATTTTGGTCGGGAAACTGACGCAAATATCGATCCTAGTTACGTAATTAATCACAAAGATCGGGCCTAATTACATAACTATACGCATAGCGCTATACAAGGACAACAAAGAAGCGCAGTACGCCGCAAAAACTGACGATACCATACAGCTGGTGTTCTCCTGCTGGGAAAAAATTTCGCAATACCACTCGAAACCAGCGACAGGAACACTCAAACTCTACCCTACACCTACATGCTAGAGGGAAAAAAGTTGAGGTGTAAGCTACTATCTTTATTCTTTTTGGTGGGAAATATGTTCAATTGACTAGATGCTGGTGATGGACAGAGAGAAGTTTAAAAATTATGTTACCTGTAAGTATACAGCATCTATCGCTGTTTAGCGTCAGAGTTAACTACACATGCTACTAAAAATCACCCTACAGCCCAACTAACCGAAGCCAATACACTCTATCATAGCTGATGGAAAAAACGAATTACAGTTCTAATTACACTTCGAAATTGTCGTGAAAAACCAGCACTAGTACTGAACGGATCACAATGCATCACATGTACTGGGGAAAATCGTCAGCCTAAAAGACTACAGAGGAGGCGGTAGTTGAACGTGTCTTCTCCTCGATGTACACTCACAAACTGCCGAAAATCGAGGTCCTCCAACCACCTACGGGATAAATGGACCGAGGGAGCTACTCCACCAGCAGCCTCCCGACACATGCTGGCCGCTGGCCACCTTGAGTGGTGGTCTTTCGTCAACACAAAAGCAGGTATAGTTAACTAAACAATAGGAGATAAAAGGACGGCTTCCCCAAATGCATCTTGGTCATCTAAAGTATAGTTTCGCGGCCGCCCCTAATGGTTAGGGTGTGCGGCTGTGGCGACGAGCTGTCACAGACTAGACACAATGCTTCCAATAGGCCTCTCGTTCTGGGATGCGAAACACTTTGGTTTAACGTCACTTAGGATGCTCCAGGTGAGACCGAGCGAGAGCTATGGTCTTGTAGAGAAGGCGACTGCTGGTCTGCGCTGGATTATTTAACATCAACTCGACTCCTATAATAAAGCAACTACTTAAAAAAATACTATAATAAATGTCCTCTTTCCACGAAAATAGACAAAGTCCAATTTCATTTACTTTTATGAGCAAAATCGGTATAGTTTTTTTACGTCTGACAGCACTCACATCTAGCGAAGTGTACCGCCATCGATCACAAATGATCAGCAGAGACATACCCATCCTGCGTAAAATCAGGATAAAGAAATGTCGACTATTTTGATGCGAAAACTACCGATCACAACAGAATGTCCTCGTTATTTCGAAATTAAATTTATCATGAGAGTCACATTGCATAAAGAGTAATTTTTGTTCTTGGTTTTTCTGTAGTCGCATTACATTCACCAGGTAGGTCAAATGGGAATCCGAGGAGAGAACAAGATGTTCTTTTCGAGGAACACATGCAGTCTGGAACCGCAAGACCGCTACGGTCGCAGGTTCGAATCCTGCCTCGGGCATGGATGTTTGTGATGTCCTTAGGTTAGTTAGGTTTAACTAGTTCTAAGTTCTAGGGGACTAATGACCTCAGCAGTTGAGTCCCATAGTGCTCAGAGCCTTCGAGGACCACTATTGAGAAATGACATCTGAAGCTGACCGCAGAGGGATTCTACAGCCCACAACATACATTTCGCGTAAGGACCGTGCTATTAATAACACGATCGTCGTGACTACATTACCGTCACCATGTGTAAGAAAAGAGGTACACACACAAGAAGCTGATAGTGTTACAATTACTGGTAGAAATTCTGTCAGTGATTTGGAATCAAGTCTATCCATTCAACCACTTACTTGCGTTGGATCCTGTAGAGACATCTTTTAATGATTACAGCCACTGGTGAACCATATTCGTGGCACTCTCATATATCCATGTGATTATCCCAATATAACTCTGGCCTGTACGGAAATCGGAGAGTGCTATATCTAAGACCTTCTGCATCCTGTAGGGAAACAGGACGAGCTGAGTTAATGCGAGAGGAGCGCGTTTTGACCACTCGGTGGAAATGGGAACGTGGTGTCATATCTCAGCCAGCCGTGTACAGTGCGTAAGACCAGCGCCAAACGAAGCTTTCCCATGCAACACGAGGTGGTAGGAGAGATAGGACGAGCCATTATCATGGTTTTTCTTGTTAGGAAAATTGGGAGGATCATACGTCATCAACGGCATGGAGGATGGACGAAGGTTTTGTGACACAGCTCCAAACTACATACAGGTAGTCCGAAGGAGATCTGTGTCTCTCAGGGAGCATTCATGTCTATCACCCAAACATATGTGGCGATCCTATTAAATATACAGGTATTGATTCATTGGAGCAGGTGATTTGTGATAGAAGTCGCATCCGCAGACCGATGTAAAGTTTTATGACCTGCACTGTAGAATGACCATATCCGACAGACTATCAATCATATGAGAGGGTTTCTGTATTGCTCCTTCATAAGCAGTTTAAAACATTGTTTTTTCGGTTGTAACACAACCAACCAGTATACACAGCCATACACTTTGTTTTTTCCTACCATGACTTAGAGACCCGTGTCAGCTACTGCTAAACCGACATTAACACATTCCGTTCCTCAGGCTCTCTCAGAAAACTGAACGTTGCATGTCATAAACTATACAGATACCACACCACAGGCTACACAAATAAAACACAGATGCGATGGTTCTCACTGACAAATATGTGGAAGACATCGCAGCGGTTCCAACAGCTATGACATATACATTTAATATCATTTTCCCCTCGAAAGGGTCGCAGATCTCTCGGTGCTCTGTTTTGGAGTCGTGTACATGATTACTGTTCCAGTGTTGACCATCACCAGAAGGTGGTGTTCACAACAGGCGTGAGGAAGCACAAATAAAAAGAGGTACTGTCGTCTTATTGGTGAAAATAAATAAATAAAAGAAACACATGTGTAGGTTATCGCAGCAGATGGAAATAGGATGAGTTTGTAGCAATGAGGAGCGCTTCCAAACAAACCCCTACACTTAATCCTATTTTCCGCAACAACAGGTAGCAGATATCCAGTGTTTCTTCAAGATTCCCTCCAGCTTTGCGGAGTGGTGCCAGTCAATCATTATTCGGTAGTCAACAGCGTACCGAGTGGATGGTCGGAACTGGAAAGACGCCATTGATATGGAGCGATGTATTGTAATACACACTTAAGTTGATAGCGAGATCAATTTTAGCAATTTTACCCTGAAGTCAGAGAGAGCAATATCCACCACATTCTGCAACCTGTGTAGAAACAGAGTGAGCTGAGTTAATGCTATAGGACCATGTTTTGACCACTCGGTGGAAGTGGGACATGCTGTTGTCCCTCAGGATCCATTCACGACTATCACCCAAGCATTCTGTTATCGTTATTCTGTACCATCCAGCAGAGAAAAATTATGAACTGTAAAAGCACCATTAATTTCATCCGATAGATTTTTACCGCATCTCTCTCTTCCGTTATATCGAAAACGAATACCGTGTATTTGCCAGTATCGAGCATATGCTGCGATCCTATTAAATATACAGATGCCCTGTTTACGGAGTTAGTGGCGAAATGAAGTGTAATTTCACATCTCAAACACCACTGCTATGGGTTTGTCTCTTTCATTGTGAGAGACATTCTCTGTTACTAAAGATCATTGTATATAGGACCGATGCACGCACAGTATAATTTCTGAACCATCATTGGATGTGAATAGTGGGGGCTATACACCTCTGGAAAGCTGTATTGTAGGTGTATCACAAGGGATCGATGTTTTAAGGAAGTAGATTTTCATTTTACAGTTTATCACCATAGTTTATCATAGAGAAACCTGCAAGGAGAATGTATGTCATGCGCTGGAAACATATTTCTTACATAGTAACAGTGTTGCATTCCATACGACTAATAGGACGGAAACCGCAACAATCTAGCAGTATAGCGTGTTTTAAGTGCAGAAAATTGTAGCGTTAGGAGTGCCTGTGTTTATGTTCTCTCTTACCAGTACCTTCTTGGTAATGACTCCAGACACTAGAACAATACTTTAGAATTGCTAGCGCAGTTGATTTACGTAAAACGCGACTAATTCCGTCCGTATGGAGCTCCATCATGCATGAAAACCGCCCGTTTCTTGTTCTTAACCGTCTGTTATATCATCACAACGGTTTCATATCTACTCTACACCGATTAGGGGTGCTAACCTCCTCGAGATTCACGCATCCGAAGAAATCTTGTGCTCTTGGATGGGCAGTAGTTACAGCCTCGGTTCGCACTGTTCCTACACGAAACGTGGAATGTAGCGATCTACTTCTGGTCAGCTGTAGGGTGCGTTGGTCAAAGACAATGCGAGGTGGTCTTCCGGTCTCTAATTTTATCCTAAGCATGCAAGAATGCCCTGTGACTCCCATTCACATAGAGAAAAATCATAAGTTATGCACTATGATCGAAGTGTTACAGATAAGTAGGTCGCTGTCTGGTATACTTTGGTGTATATGTTCGAGTATTAACAATCAATGAACATACTGCACGGTCATCTGCTTACATTCACGATGGTACTCACAAAGTACTGGAGGGGCTGTTTAGCGATCATTCAGAAATTGGTAAGCATGCTGCTGCATCATTCGTCGGTGTTGAAATTATGATAAAATTGCTAAAACTGTTCGCACTATCAACTATGATGCTTATTATTACTGTATATCGACGGTATCTTTTCCATCCCAACAGTCCAGGTACGATGTTGATGTTGTCAATGGATGAAACGTGTTAATGTCAGTTTACAATCTGACACAGACGTCAAAGCCATAGTGGAAGAAAATCTTGACGGAACACTGTATATCTGCTACCTGTTGTTGCGGAAAATAGGATTAAGTGTAGGGGTTTGTTTGGAAGCGCTCCTCATTGCTACAAACTCATCCTATTTCCATCTGCTGCGATAACCTACACATGTGTTTCTTTTATTTATTTATTTTCACCAATAAGACGACAGTACCTCTTTTTATTTGTGCTTCCTCACGCCTGTTGTGAACACCACCTTCTGGTGATGGTCAACACTGGAACAGTAATCATGTACACGACTCCAAAACAGAGCACCGAGAGATCTGCGACCCTTTCGAGGGGAAGATGATATTAAATGTATATGTCATAGTTGTTGGAACCGCTGCGATGTCTTCCACATATTTGTCAGTGAGAACCATCGCATCTGTGTTTTATTTGTGCAGCCTGTGGTGTGGTATCTGTATAGTTTATGACATGCAACGTTCAGTTTTCTGAGAGAGCCTGAGGAACGGAACGTGTTAATGTCGGTTTAGCAGTAGCTGACACGGGTCTCTAAGTCATGGTAGAAAAAAACAAAGTGTATGGCTGTGTATACTGGTTGGTTGTGCTACAACCGAAAAAACAATGTTTTAAACTGCTTATGAAGGAGCAATACAGAAACCCTCTCATGTGATTGATAGTCTGTCGGATATGGTCATTCTACAGTGCAGGTCATAAAACTTTACATCGGTCTGCGGATGCGACTTCAATCACAAATCACCTGCTCCAATGAATCAACACATGTATATTCAATAGGATCGCCACATATGTTTGGGTGATAGACATGAATGCACACTGAGAGACACAGATCTCCAATGGACTAGCTGCATGTAGTTTGGAGCTGTGTCGCAAATTCTTCGTCCATCCTCCATGCCGTTTATGATGTGTGGCCCTCCCAATTTTCCTAACAAGAAACACCATGATAATGGCTCGTACTCTCTCTCCTACTACCTCGTGTTGCAGGGGAAATCGTTTGGCGCTGGTCTTACGCACTGTACACGGCTGGCTGAGATATGACACCACGTTCCCATTTCCACCGAGTGGTCAAAACGCGCTCCTCTCGCATTAACTCAGCTCGTCCTGTTTCCCTACAGGATGCAGAAGGTCTTAGATATAGCACACTCCGAATTCCGTACAGGCCAGAGTTATATTGGGATAATCACATGGATATATGAGAGTGACACGAATATGATTCACCAGTGGCTGTAATCATTAAAAGATGTCTCTACAGGATCCAACGCAAGTAAGTGGTTGAATGGATAGACTTGATTCCAAATCACTGATAGAATTTCTACCAGTAATTGTAACACTATCAGCTTCTTGTGTGTGTACCTGTTTTTTTACACATGGTGACGGTAATGTAGTCACGACGATCGTGTTATTAATAGCACGGTCCTTACGCGAAATGTATGTTGTGGGCTGTAGAATCCCTCTGCGGTCAGCTTCAGATGTAATTTCCTAATGAAATGTGTGTGAAATCTTAAGGGGCTTAACTGCTAAGGTCATCAGTCGCTAAGCTTACACAGTACTTAACCTAAATTATCCTAAAGACAAACACACACACCCATGCCCGAGGGAGGACTCGAACCTCCGCCGGGACTAGCCGCAAATTTCTCAATAGTGTTCCTCGAAAAGGACATCGTGTTCCCTCCTCGGATTCCCATTTGACCCACCTGGTGATTGTAATCCGACTACAGAAAAACCAAGAAAAAAATTACTCTTTATGCAGTGTGACTCTCATGAAAAATTTAATTTCGAAATAACGAGAACATTCAGTTGTGATCGGCAGTTTTTGCATCAAAATAGTCGACATTTCTTTTTCGTGAGTTTACGCAGGGCGGGTATGTCTCTGCTGATCATTTGTGATCGATGGCGGTACACTTCGCTGGACATCACAAAATAATGAGATGCGAGTGTCATCAGACGTAAAAAACTATACCGATTTTGCTCAGAAAAGTAAATGAAATTGGACTTTGTCTATTTTCGTGGAAAGAGGACATTTATTATCGTCGCAAATGCCTTTTTCCGTTTTTTTAAATACTTGCTTTATTATAGGAGTCGAGTAGATGTTAAATAATCCAGCACCGAGCGGCAGTCGCCTTCTCTACGAGACTGTGGGTCTCGCCCAGTCCTGGCTCGAGCGTCCTAAGTGACATTAAACAAAAGTTTTTTGCATCCCAGAACGAAAGGCCTATTTGAGGCATTGGGGACTTGTCTAGTCTGTGACAGCTCGTCGTCGCAGCTGCGCCACCCAATCATTACGGGCAGCTGCATCACTATACTTTAGACGAACAAGATGCACTTGGGAAAGCCGTCCTTTTATCTCCTATTGTTTACGTAACTATACCTGCTTTCGTGTTGGCAAAGGACCATCGTATGAAGGCAGACAGCGCCCAGCACGTGTCGCGAGGCTGCTGGTCGAGTAGCTCCCTCGGTCCATCTATCCCGTAGGTGGATGGAGGACCTCGATTTTCGGCAGTTTGTGAGTGTACATCGAGCAGAACGCACGTTCAACTACCGCCTCCTCTGTAGTCTTTTAGGATGATGACTTTCCCCAGCACATGTGATGCATTGTGAGCCGTTCAGTATGAGTGCTGACTTTTCACAATTTCGAAGTGTACTTAGAACTGTAACGCACTTTTTCCTTCAGATATGATAGCGTGTATTGGCTTCGGTTAGCTGAGCTGCAGGGTGATTTTTAGTAGCATGTGTAGTGAACTCTGACGCGAAACAGCGATAGATGCTGTATGCTTACAGGTAATATACTTTTTAAACTTCTCTCTGTCCAAAATCATCATCTAGTCAATTGAACGTATTTCCCACCAAAAACAATAAACGTAGTAGCTAACATTTTTCCCTCTAGCTTGTAGGTGTAGGGTAGAGTTTGAGTGTTTCTGTCGCTGGTTTCGAGTGGTATTGCGAAATTTTTTTACCAGCAGGAGAACATTAGCTGTATGGTATCGTCAGTTTTTGCGGCGTATTGCGCTTCTTTGCTGTCCTTGTATAGCGCTATGCGTATAGTTATGTAATTAGGCCCGATCTTTGTGATTAATTACGTAATTAGGATCGATATTTGCGTCAGCTTCCCGACCAAAATAAATAAACGACACTAACCTAACCTTCCTCTCCCGCATCTGGACAGTTTCCATATGTTAGGGAGTGTACTTAGTTTCCTGTCAACTCCCAGGTGGGGTGAGCACATCGGCACAGCCCTGGGACAAAGAAATTCGCGCCAGAATTCGAAATTCCCACCAATAGGGTAGGCTGGGGCACATATGCTGCAGAAAAAACTCGAGACGTCAGCATAATGCTGGGCTCCTATTGACTGAACTGCATGATCACGTGACCTATAGCAAGTGAAACTGTCTCAGTTCTTTAGCCTGCTGGATCGAAGCAGTTGTCTCTTGTGGGGTGGGTGTTTATGTGTAGGTTTTAGAAATTACAGACGGTTCCAACAGAGACAGATGTTTCCATGCATTGTGTAATGCATCTTCAATGCATGTCGATGCAAAACATTTATTTGCAGGACCGTATTCTTCCTCTTCATATGTTCAAGCATTAATGCTTGTTTCCATTCTTCATGCAGTGAGCTGCGATGCACTCCTCGCCTGAATGAGTGCATGTGCAGTTATTAAAACTTTCCCTGTCTGACACCAACATCTTGCTAATTGAATACATGCTCCTTCCACACCGACAGCTCAACAAGCACTGATATCTCAGCCTCTTGTGGTGGTAACACCTCACTAAGTCACTACTGCTGTAGGTAAATAATAAATTTAAACAAATTCCAACAAATTTAAACAATTTTTTAAAAAAGATACAAATATATACAACTTTAAACAAATTATATTCGAACTGAAAAGCAAATTTCCCTCCTAAATTCGTAATTCCCACCCATTTTCCAAGAGGATGATGCGCCATCATGCCAAAAATCGAAAGGGGCGGGGGGGGGGGGGGGGGGCGTGGGACTACCGGGTGACCCATAGAAGCACATAATTCAATTTCCCTCCAAAATTCAAACTTCCTGCCAGGGGGGCGTGGCACTTTTCTGCCAAATACCATCATCTTGGATAATGGTACTCGCATCATCAGATGGCGTGATGGCCGCCATCTTGGCTGACTTCATCGCTGCCATCTTAGATATATCTGGCAACAATGGAGAGTGGGGTGGCGCCACTACTGAATACTGAATCCACTGCTGACAGGAGTCTAAATCTATATAGGTACTCCGCAAACCACTGCAAGGTGTGGGCTAGGTCCTCACAGCATTATCGATTTCTTCGTTACTTCTCCAATCACATTAGTAATGATCGATTTCAAATGAATGTCTGTATACCTCTGTACATATCGTAATCTCCTGAATGATCGCTGCGCCAGATATAGGATTTTTAATGGCCAAGAAAGCCTTACTGCTGCTGCTCTACTGTACGAGCACTGCAGAAAGAAGATCTGATACATCTGCAATTAATCGGTATATTATACTTGTCTGTTAATATCCCCCTGTACATATCCTAATCTCCTTCTTCTGTCTTCGTTTACAGCATAGTGTTTCGTGAGAAATACATCACCTTTTTTTCGAATGGAGTATACCTCCGAAATATGAATCCAACAGTATCACAGACCTCCCAATATACTATCCATTGATTCATTTACATTGGTGCAACAGCCTCACACCTCCATGCATAATTGAGAGCTACTGCAAGAGTAGGGGGAGACTCGGGACTTAATCACAGAATTACTCATTTTTTACCCCTATACACTGTCCGATAGTGGGTCGAACATGACGATACTGAATTCCATCTAGAACAGTGTTTATCTACATGTATAGTACAGTATGCGTAGTGACAGTTATTTATTTAGAAACAATCCAGTAGTGACATACTTATCCAACTATCATACACTAAGAGCCAATCAACCATAAGTACAGGCCAGTCCAAATCAATGTCAGTGTTTCCTCCAGCAACATCAGTCGTCTTAGTACCTCTTACACATGGATCCGAATTGTAGTCCAACAGTGTCTAGGTGACATACCGACAGGATTTGCGATCATTCACCTCCCAAACTGTCACTTGCTAGTGGGCACATCACACTCTCTTGAAAAATCTATGCAAATTAGTTTGAGCATGACATATTCTTCTACTTTAGCTCACCGACTTGTCAGTTCTTAGTGTTTCAAATGCGTCCCTTAAGATTCCTGAAAATGAATCCGAACCTGACAGCTCGCTCCAGATGGTTACTGCTGGGAACTTTACGGCAGTTAACACTTCAGATGATAATGTATGGGATTTCTTGTCCTATTAATGTGTAGTAGATTTAGTTACGTTCAGGTCTGCTACCAGCTTCTTCACAGGCCTTCCCACCTGCTTCCAGACAACTCTATCACCTATGAACATCTCTCATCTAAAGCTAATACACTGCAAGCGGCTGTAAAGTGCATGGCGGAGGATACATCGCACCAGTATTATCGATTACCCTTCTATCCCTGTGTCACATGCTGATCCAGTAAAAAATTGTCTATATACTTCCACACATACCCACGTTTCTGGGAGAAATACATCGTCTTTCTCAGAGATTTTTTTCCTCTGTCACATTATTCGAAAGGTTTATGCAAACCAATATGATTCTAGCAGAATTCACATGATGCTTTTGCTTCACAAGTCAATCACGTAACACGAACAGATTTGGGCTCACAGGATTGGTAGACAGCGACTATGCAGAGCTGAGCGGTAGAATCGATGTTACTCTTCACCAGTACATATCATGTAACCAGAGACAGGTCTCTGCGTATTGATGTTGGGATAGCAGTTGACAATGATCTTAAAGTTACAGTGGAAACTGAGAATGTATAATGAGATACGAAGGTGAGGTTCGTTCAAATAGAGTGGGGGAAGTTATGTGGCAAACTGACAGCTGACGGCTATGTCCAACACATTCTATCCCAGCGTTCCAGTCATCGTTTTTGCCCTTCTTAGAGTTCCTAAGCGAGTACGTATATCACAGTATTTAACTGGGGCGTAGATACGGGGGGGGGGGGGGGAGGGGAGAGGTCCAACCCTCCCCCCAAGAGCCATGAAGTTTTATTTTTCCTTTTTTACCGTGTCTTTACAATCGCGCACGTTAAAATACGGCAGTTATTACTTGTAATGAATATGAGATTAAATTTCGCCTGTTGAACGCTTACAGTGACTGCAATGATTGTTAGACTGCAACGTTTGACTACAGCGAGAAGTGCTACGATGTCTATGAAGTTGCAATACTAAGAAGAGCTTCGGCTTTATACTTGTTGATACACTTCGTGGCGACTGTCTGTTCCGACTGCCGCCAACTCTAGTGATCTAACAGTCAGTGACAGCACCTTACCAGTGTGGCGAATTCATGTTGTGTGTCAACTGAAAAACAAATAGCACAACGCGTGTGCTTGAAACGAACATCTCTATTATGTGCTTCCATATAACTTTGTTACTTCCATGTGTAATTTATACAATAGCTGCTTATTATCTGCGTAGAAGCATGCGTAAAGCAGCATCATTGTATCGCAGATAAATAACATTCCCCCCTCTTACTCCCCTCCTCAACATGGGGAAAAAATTCTCCTTCGTGCTTTGTCCGCACCTCTTTCCACTGACGTGGAAGCTTAATTTAGCACCAAAAACTTTTATCGACTTCTATCGATATCTACAGAGCGGAATATGGAATCTGAGATCACTTGAAATAAAAAAACTTGATATAAAAAAAACATGGTTTAAATATCATAGCGACTACCATAAACTTGAAAGCTTTTAATACTTTAGACCATTTCTGTGTTTAATTTGTGGTGATGTAGTAACAGTATACCCATATGTATACGAAAGGGGGGGGGGGCGTAAATGTGGCACTTGTCCCCACCGCTTCCCCTGGAAAATGAGGTACACACTTTATATTCATATATTGAGTGGATAACCATCAATGCTCTTTGATATAATATGTTTATTGTGCCACCTATTCAATTTAGCTCTTATGGCGTGACATGTCTCGAAGCTGTCCAACTCTTTTATACACTCCTGGAAATTGAAAAAAGAACACCGTGAATTCATTGTCCCAGGAAGGGGAAACTTTATTGACACATTCCTGGGGTCAGATACATCACATGATCACACTGACAGAACCACAGGCACATAGACACAGGCAACAGAGCATGCACAATGTCGGCACTAGTACAGTGTATATCCACCTTTCGCAGCAATGCAGGCTGCTATTCTCCCATGGAGACGATCGTAGAGATGCTGGATGTAGTCCTGTGGAACGGCTTGCCATGCCATTTCCACCTGGCGCCTCAGTTGGACCAGCGTTCGTGCTGGACGTGCAGACCGCGTGAGACGACGCTTCATCCAGTCCCAAACATGCTCAATGGGGGACAGATCCGGAGATCTTGCTGGCCAGGGTAGTTGACTTACACCTTCTAGAGCACGTTGGGTGGCACGGGATACATGCGGACGTGCATTGTCCTGTTGGAACAGCAAGTTCCCTTGCCGGTCTAGGAATGGTAGAACGATGGGTTCGATGACGGTTTGGATGTACCGTGCACTATTCAGTGTCCCCTCGACGGTCACCAGTGGTGTACGGCCAGTGTAGGAGATCGCTCCCCACACCATGATGCCGGGTGTTGGCCCTGTGTGCCTCGGTCGTATGCAGTCCTGATTGTGGCGCTCACCTGCACGGCGCCAAACACGCATACGACCATCATTGGCACCAAGGCAGAAGCGACTCTCATCGCTGAAGACGACACGTCTCCATTCGTCCCTCCATTCACGCCTGTCGCGACACCACTGGAGGCGGGCTGCACGATGTTGGGGCGTGAGCGGAAGACGGCCTAATGGTGTGCGGGACCGTAGCCCAGCTTCATGGAGACGGTTGCGAATGGTCCTCGCCGATACCCCAGGAGCAACAGTGTCCCTAATTTGCTGGGAAGTGGCGGTGCGGTCCCCTACGGCACTGCGTAGGATCCTACGGTCTTGGCGTGCATCCGTGCGTCGCTGCGGTCCGGTCCCAGGTCGACGGGCACGTGCACCTTCCGCCGACCACTGGCGACAACATCGATGTACTGTGGAGACCTCACGCCCCACGTGTTGAGCAATTCGGCGGTACGTCCAACCGGCCTCCCGCATGCCCACTATACGCCCTCGCTCAAAGTCCGTCAACTGCACATACGGTTCACGTCCACGCTGTCGCGGCATGCTACCAGTGTTAAAGACTGCGATGGAGCTCCGTATGCCACGGCAAACTGGCTGACACTGACGGCGGCGGTGCACAAATGCTGCGCAGCTAGCGCCATTCGACGGCCAACACCGCGGTTCCTGGTGTGTCCGCTGTGCAGTGCGTGTGATCATTGCTTGTACAGCCCTCTCGCAGTGTCCGGAGCAAGTATGGTGGGTCTGACACACCGGTGTCAATGTGTTCTTTTTTCCATTTCCAGGAGTGTATAAAAAATGAGGATTCTAAATCTTATCCCCACCCCACGTGGAAAAATTTCTGTGAACACCCATGGATACACCTAATACATAACTTGGATCTATTTCCAGTGGTATAACAAGATACGGTGACTGTGTCCTAGGGCCACTGACCAACCACCGAGTGTGTGTGTGTGTGTGTGTGTGTGTGTGTGTGTAACTTATAAAAGATTTCGTCACACAGATAGCAAGAAGGAAGTTGCAGTACTTAGCATGACAAATGATATTCACATGAGGTGATGTTTCAAGGTAATTTTTGTTTTGTTTGGAAGAGTGAAGTGTTATTAAATAATTGTGTTAATTTAATCATTCTAACCATCACAGCAATACATATAACTTCCGTATCACCTGGTCAATATTAAAGTTAGGGGTTACCACTTATGTAAACCCTAAGTAGTCTGTGTCTAGTGCCCTTCGAAATGCATTATAAATAAGGCTAATGCACCAGAAGATCCATTGAGGAACCATACGTTAAGAGTGGAAATGTGACTTTATACGTACTGTAATAATAATGATAATGAGCGTATGGCATTGGTGGCTGGGAGACCCCTTGCAGGGCGGTTCGGCCGCCGCTCCACAAGTTCTTTAACGCCATTTATTGACTGAACTGCATGATCACGTGACCTATCGTGGTGAACTCACAAACTATCTCAGTTCTTTAGCCTGCTGGATCGGAAGCAGTTGTCTCTTGTGGGGTGGGTGTTTATATGTAGGTTTTAGAAATGACAGACAGTTCCAACATAGACAGATGTTTCCATGCATTGTGTATTGCATCTTTAATGCATGTCGATGCAAAACATTTATTTGCATGACTGTATTCTTCCTCTTCATACGTTCAACCATTAATGCTCGTTTCCATTCTTCATGTAGTGAGCTGTGGATGCACTCCTTGCCTGAATGAGTGCATGTAATACAGCTATTAAAACTTTCCCTGTCTGACACCATCATCTTGCTAATTCAATACATGCTCCTTTCACAATGACAGCTCAACAAGCACTGATATCTCAGCCTCTTGTGGTGGTAACAACACACTAAGTCACTACTGCTTTAGGTAGATAAATTTTAAGAAATTTAAACAATTTTTTAAAAAATTATACAAATTTATTACAAATTTAAACAAATTAAATTCGAATTGAATGGCATCATGAGCAGTCTGTAGTGGGGGCAACACCATACTAACTCCCCTCAGCTGCAGGAGTAAGCTCTTAGAGCAACTTTCCCTCCAAAATTCGAAATTCCCACCCATTTTCCAAGAGGATGACGCGCCATCATGGGAAAAGTCGGAAAGTGTGTGTGGGGGGGGGGGGGGGGGGGGGGGGAACTGCCGGGTGACCCATAGAAGCACATAATTCAATTTCCCTCCAATATTCAAACTTGCCGCCAGGGGGCTTGACACTTTCCTACCAAAAGCCGTCATCTTGGATAATGGTACTCGCATCATCAGCTGATGTGATGGCCGCCATCTTGGATGACGTCATGGCCGCCATCTGAGATATATCTGGCAACAATGGAGAGTGGGGTGGCGCCGCTACTGAATACTGAATCCACTACTGACACGAGTCCACATCTATATAGGTATTCCGCAAACCACTGCAAGGTGTGGGCTAGGTCCTAACTGTTGTGGATTGGCAAGAGAGCCAACCCACTATGAGAGGAAGCCGAAATGCACGCGTTTTAGCTCACGCAGGCTGGCGTGAGGTCTGGAACAGGTCAAGGAAATGAGACTAGCAAAAAAGGACGTAGCTATGGAATACTTAACTTTAATCCATAAATGGTGAACATCGCTCTTGACGGTACATGTTTTACAGCATCAGTAGTAACTGGTAATGGCGCCTTGCTAGGTCGTAGCAAATGACGTAGCTGAAGGCTATGCTAACTATTGTCTCGGCAAATGAGAGCGTATTTTGTCAGTGAACCATCGCTAGCAAAGTCGGCTGTACAACTGGGGCGAGTGCTAGGAAGTATCTCTAGACCTGCCGTGTGGCGGCGCTCGGTCTGCAATCACTGATAGTGGCGACACGCGGGTCCGACGTATACTAACGGACCGCGGCCGATTTAAAGGCTACCACCTAGCAAGTGTGGTGTCTGGCGGTGACACCACACTAACAGCATTATCGATTTCTTCGTTACTTCCCAATCACATTAGCAATGATTGATTTGAAATGAATGTCTGTATACCTCTGTAAATACCATAATCTCCTGAATGATCGCTGCACCAGATATAGGTTTTTTAATGGCCAAGAAAACCTTACTTCTGCAGCTCTACTGTATGAGCACTGCAGAAAGAAGATCTGATACATCTGCAATTAATCGATATCTTATAGTTGTCTGTTAATATCCCCCTGTACATGTCCTAATCTTCTTTCTCGTATTCCTGTGGTTACTATGCTAGAAATATGACGGTTTAATCGTGTTGGGGTCTTCGTTTACAGCATAGTGTTTCGTGAGAAATACATCACCTTTATTTCGAATGGAGTATACCTCCTAAATATGAATCCAACAGTATCACAGACCTCCCAATACACTATCCATTGATTCATTTACATTGGTGCAACAGCCTCACACCTCCATGCGTAATTGAGAGCTACTGCAAGAGTAGGGGGAGACTCGGTACTTAATCACAGAATTACTCATTTTTTACCCCTATATACTGTTCGATAGTGGGTCGACCATGATGATACTGAATTCCATCTAGAGCAGTGTTTATCTACATGTATAGTACAGTATGCATAGTGACAGTTATTTATTTAGAAAGAACCCAGTAGTTACACACTTATCCAACCACCATACACTGAGAGCCAATTAACCAACGAGTACAGGCCAATCCAAATCAATGTCAGTGTTTCCTCCAGCAACATCAGTCATCCTACAAGGGAACCTCCCCATCGCACCCCTCTCAGATTTAGTTATAAGTTGGCACAGTGGATAGGCCTTGAAAAACTGAATACAGATCAATCGAGAAAACAAGAAGAAGTTGTGTGGAACTATGAAAAAAAATAAGAAAAATATACAAACTGAGTAGTCCATGCGCAAGATAGGCAACATCAAGGATAGTCTGAGCTCAGCAGCGCCGTGGTCCCGTGGTTAGCGTGAGCAGCTGCGGAGTGAGAGGACGTTGGTTCAAGTCTTCCCTCGAGCGAAGAGTTTAATTTTTTATTTTCAGACAATTATTATCTATCCGTCCGTCCGTCCGATGCGAGGTAACTGCGTAGTATGGGGACGCTACACCTAAACAAACATCGAAACACACATATTCCTGTCATGTGACGCACATGCCGTCACCAGTGTCGTATAGAATATATCAGACTGTTTTCCTGTGGAGGAATCGGTTGACCTATGACCTTGCGATCAAATGTTTTCGGTTCTCATTGGAGAGGCACGTCCTTTCGTCTACTAATCGCACGGCTTTGCGGTGCGGTCGCAAAAAACAGACACTAAACTTATTACAGTGAACAGAGACGTCAATGAACGAACGGACAGATCATAACTTTGCGAAAATAAAGAAAGTAAGCTTTTCACTCGACGGAAGACTTGAACTAAGGACCTCTCGTTCCGCAGCTGCTCACGCTAACCACGGGACCACGGCGCTCAAGAGCTCATACTTTCCTTGATGTTGCATATCTTGCGCATGGACTACTCAGTTTGTATATTTTTCATATTTTTTTCATAGTTCCACACAACTTCTTCCTGTTTTCTCGATTGATCTGTGTTCAGTTTTTCAAGGCCTATCCACTGTGCCAACTTATAACTAAATCTGAGGGGGGTGCGATGGGGAGGTTCCCTTGTTAGTACCTCTTACACGTGGATCCGAACTGTAGTGCAACAGTCTTTAGGAGACATACCGACAGGATTTGCGATCATTCACCTCCCACACCGTCACTTGCTAGTGGGCACATCACACTGTCTTGATAAATTCTTGCAAATTAATTTGAGCGTGACATATTCTTCTATTTTAGGTCACCGACTTGTCAGTTCTTAGTGTTTGGAATGCTTCCCTTAAGATTCCTGCAAATGAATCCGAACCCTACATCTCTCGCTCCAGATGGTTAATGCTGGGAATTTTACGGCAGTTAACACTTTCGATGATAATGTACGGAATTTCTAGTCCTATTAATGTGACTCGCGAGTCAATGAGGATGAAATGATGATGAAAGACGCACAACACCCAGTCATCTCGAGGCAGAGAAAATCCCTGATCCCGCCAGGAATCGAACCCATGAGCCCGTGCGTGGGAAGCGAGAACGCTACCGCAAGACCACGGGCCTCAGACATACGTACTGTAATGTATAGAATTATGTTCGTCAACGAACGGAAAATGTTTCATTAGTTATAAGGATGTCATTACCATACCTACAAGGCCTGTGTGGATGAAGAGGGAAGCCACAGAGAAGCTATCCTGTAGTTTGGTATGCCTAAATATATAATTCTGCTTTTAATACATATTTCATTTCGGTAATACTTCTAAAGGCCTGTCGATCCTTCCTTAATATGTCACACCTACAATTTATGCCTTAAAATACGGAATTTTGAGAGTATTTTCAAACTGTGTTCATCCGGAAAACAGCAAAAACTGATAACATCGTAAGGGAAACTGAAAACTGTTGAATACTGCGAAATCATGTAAATCCAGCATAACAGGCCTGTGTTTCTGTCATAAGCCAATAGCAGCATAGCTTGTCCAATGGAATGTCATGCGGTGAATTTCCCACAAAGTTGACATTTTCAGCTCACGTTTCGATGTGACCACTTAGTATGATGGAAATGATACAAGGAAGTAACAAGATTTTGTGAAAGCGTGTTAGGGCTATGTTCATATTCACATCTGGTACTTATTTGTAGCTATGAATATGAAATGAAATTAAATTAATGAAACAGCTCAAGGTCAAGCAGTTCACTGCGGAATGGCTAGTGCAGTGCCACTTGCTGTGATCGTCAGGTGGTGTAGACTGGGAAGCACGATGGCAAGTGTCACGAAAACTTCCGAATTCTATCGATGAATTCTTAGCTGTACTGGAGGATAAGTTGGACAAGCTGTATGGTAAGGTCATATTACACAAATGCAGTTGCGCTAGCGTACAAAGTGAGAAGCTGCAAGGTTACTTGATGCAAACATTTAGGTGTGGTGTGCAGCAATTGCTCGGATTGCCGGTATACGAGTGTGAAAGGAATGGGAATGGTGTGTTATACATCCACTATTTTCACTTAGATAGAGAAGCTATTTGATTTTAAATTTTAAAAAAAGCAGCTAATTACATGTGAACAGCCAAAAACCTTCAAAATAGAAGTGTAAGTCATATAAACAATACTCGCTACACCCCAATCACACTCTTCAATTTATACAATGGAGCTTACCAGTCAATGAGAAAATAATCTACTGACTGGCTGGCATACTAAAACGTTTTACGTTAATACTTCTCTCATAATGAATAAAATATTGGAGTTCTGTGCTTTTTTTGAACGGGTTTATCTTCTGGAGCAAGGGTTCCCAGACGATGGTATGCATACCACTCGTTATATGCAGGGACATTTCAATATTTCGCAAACAAGTAAGCAAAACACATTCTGCTATAAATAAAATTATTGCCTTATGTAAGTAGTATCTGTATAAAGTTAAAGAAAATGGTTTTGCTGTAGAATGTTGTAAGACGTGGTCTCCTGACCTTCATTGCTTACATATTCCGCCCTCACAATCATATTCCGTACATCAAGACGCTTCATTCGAACCCAAACTCGACAAGATAAAGTCAATGTTGCATGAATTCATGTAAACGATATGCAAATAACAAGTAAATCGCAAGTGAGCACCGAGGTTGAAATACTCGAGGCTAGCGTATACACACACATTCAAGACATGACAGGCACAAAAGCTTTTGGTTCGGAAGAGGCAAACCACACACCAGGAGGCCGGTCCCTTCAGAGGACGAATCAACCTACCTACATCGGCTGGTGACCACCCGTAGAGCAGACAGCGTTTGTCCGAGTGAAAGGGAGAATGACCCCGTGTTCGGCTTAAAAGCAAATTCCGCTGCATTGTGTGGGAGCGCTGAGACTACGCATTCTTTACAAACAAAGCACACAGTTTCAGAGGTTTTGACAGGGAGACAGCAAACACCAAACGCCGATGCTACAGATATCTGGATTGGTCGGCTTAAATGAAACGTCATTCTCCCGTTTTAGAAGAGCAATGCTGATTAGCAGACGATATTCCTGACGCCTTGAGCTGAAGGAGTAATGGAAGAGACCGAAAGATATACCCCTTCTCGTCTGGCGTGGAGAGGGGCCGTTCCGTTGTTGCTCTTGGAGCGAGAACACATAACGAGAGCGTGTGCGCTTGTACGTGTACTCAAAGAGCGAGGAACAAGTCTCTCCTCAGTACTTCACTGGGAGAGCACCTCTGTTGAGAGCGAATCGAAGTGCGACTCTATATTGAGTCCTTGCGATTAAGCATTGTTCACTGTGTTGGCCGCCACACTTATTGTGCGGTGTGAACAGACAGAGTTATAGTTAAACACCTGAGAGCGAATTTTTCAGTGGCATCGCTGTGGACCGGTTATCTGACCGGTGTACCACGCCAATAGTTAGACTAGGGGCGAATAGGAGTCTTTGGCTTCATCAAGGCGTAGGGAGAGTTTGATTGCCAAAGGTCAATCCAGATAGAACGAGAGTTACCTTATTTGTCTGCAGCGAACGGTGCAGACAGCAGTCATCGTAGCCTACGGTATTGTGTGCTACAGCTCTTGCGAGCCCCATATTTCCTCCATAACAGTACACTTCACTGCATTTCACACACGACATCCTCGACCATACCTAGCAACCTTCTAATGGATAATTATTCAAGTTAAGTAGGTGCGGCTCTCAGCCGTTCTGCCAAGTCAATAACAATCTTAAACTTTGTATAGAAATTTCATTAGCGAATCCTATCCTTAAGAGGTAACTTCACATTCCGAAAAGAACCCGGAAATAACTTGTTCAGTTCATAACTAAAAGTGTCATTGTGATTTCTCAGAATTTTAGCAAAAAAAATAATAATTTTCGTTAGTTTCATGTTTTTCTTACACTAACTAGCACTACTCCAGTACCCAAGTATCACACTAGTTACGTAAGAAATTTTGTGAATTTTTGTGTCATTTCCTTACAGCGGACGACTCCAGAAGATATTTATTGCTGAATTTTTTTCAGGCATTTCTCTTTAGAACGTTAGGAGCGTCTGTCTGACTTCTGTAATAGTGTGCGGGTGGAAATTGCATCTTGCAGGAGCCACAGGTTAAAGGGTACATCTCAGATTAATCCGTTGTGCAGAATGACAGATTAGCACCCACAGGCTCACAGAAAATGGCAACCCTTCCGGGATAGGTAAAATAGGTAAGCTACCAGGATAGGAAAGCGTCAGGATCGTTAGGTATGGCAGGTCGCATCAGTAGCACTTTGAAGAACTTTATTTCATGTATTAAATAGATATTTGCAAAGATTGGGATCAGAATAGATACAGGTAGTGAAGAAAGCAGAATTGTAGGGAAAAGGGCGTGTGTTATTGTGTTGGAAAATTTTGTATTTTTTTACGATTTTTGTGTAGCTGTTAGGGCATAGGATTTTCAGGTGATAGGCACAGACGCAGAGTGATGCAGAGACGCAGTGTGACGCAGCATCATATAAGTTAGAATAAAGAAATAACATTTTTTTTTCCTTTGCAAGCGCACTGGTTGAGATTGCAGACTGTAGCAGAGCAGACAGAACATTAGCCGTGAAGTCACGACGTTGTTGTTGTTGTTGTTGTTGTTGGTTCAACCAACTGGTAAGTGGACGTACAGTTTTGTAGATAGGGTTGTAGTGTGTTGAAAGAATTTCCATGTTAACGAGAACACAAGCCAAAAGGTTACGTGAGAGACAGCAAGTAGACAAGATGGGGGAGAATCAACCAGATAGACAGCAAGTAAACGAGCTTATTGAGAATAGGACAGGAGGTGAACCTGAGAATAGGACAGACGGTGAATCAGAGAATAGGACAGTTGGGGAGCTGCAGAATCAGCAGGCTCAGTTAGACTGGGATAAAATTGAGACAGATCAGACAGATGGGAATCGAAGAGACGAGAACATCGAATTTCCAGAATATGAAATTCCAGGTAGGGCACATTCTGAGCCAGAAATAGACAGCCCACGTAGGAAATGGCAAAGATTAGAAACGAAACGAGCGCAGGAAACGCGTTTGTCTGCCGCATATTCAGGGACAGAATACGTGTCAATACAGTCAATGAACCGACAGTTAGCTAACTTTCAAAGAGAAATAGACAGTGAGGAAGAGGGGGGACATTTAGAATACGTCCAACCTATCGTACACATACTAAATATGCCACAACAACATACACAGAATTTTGCGGAGTTACGAGTGCCAGGAAAAGGTTCCGTAACAGACGCAACTGTACCTGCAAACACAAGACATACACAACAGAGAGGGCAGAATGCGGAGTTGTTTGCGCCACGTAATGGTTCAATGACAAACGCAACTAGTCCTCAACACAGACAGCACGGGTTATTGCAGTTATCAAACTTAGAAATGCCACAGCATAGCCCAGTAAACGACGTAACTGACCGAGTAGAAAACAATAGATCGAGAACACATAGTTCAGCAGAAGGTATTGTTACAGGACAGGACGCGATCCTGGAGATGTTACAAAAAATGAACGCTAGTATGACGAAACAGAATCAGGATATTAATACACAGATAATGAAACAGAATACACAGATGACAAAACAGTATCAGGAATTGAAACAGGATAATCAGGCTATTAAGACACAGATCCAACAGGTTAAAATCCAGATGGAAGAAGGGATCGCCAGAATTGATAGATCACTCAGATAAATAAAGACGCGAAAGAATCTAGAGAAAGAATTCAGGTACTAACACAAGGTCACCAGCAATTACGCACTGACGTGGACAAGGTCCAATTGGACATCGTAAACGTTGACAAAAAGGTGGAACGCTTTACGAAAAAAGCCACTCGAACAACAATACAAATTTCGGAAGAACAAGCAATTCAAAGCAAGGTCGCAAAGGTTGTACTGAAAAAATATGATCAGCGGATCAATAAAATAGAACTTAAAAACAAAGATCAGTTTGAAAAGCTTCGAACAGAGTTGATACAAACTATCGAAGAAAAGATCGAGACCGATTACACCTGTAGCGAAACAACTGACACGTCAAGCATTAATTCAGTACACGAATATGCGCCGTCTAAGAAAGTTCAAGTAGAACCAAGTCTAGCAGAAATCTAAACAGAAAACCCCGATTAAAGTAATACATGACATGCCACAGGACCAGGCACAGTATCTAGAAAAACGGAACACATACGTTCGGCCGATACCAATCGAAAGACAGGCAACTGAACCAGTAAATCCAATGACACAACATAATAACAGCACAGATACTATACCGCGAACGACGAGAGTAGAAACACACGAACAATACTTTTGTTCACCAATGATACGATGTGACGCGGATATGAGCCAGGAAATTGAGAATAGGCAGACAGGCAGTAGATTACCAGAGAATAAACACGACGACACAAGCAGTGGCAGATTATTTGAGTCCATGAATCAGTCACAAACCAGATTTATGAGTAGATATGATACACACCACTTCCTTACAATTAGAAAATTTCAAGGAAGAAGGCGGTAGCTTGCATGCACGCACATATATCGATCAGTTTCAAGTAGGCTTACCAAACCACTGGAGCGTAGCTCACAAACTTGACTTCATTTGTGCACACATGTCAGGGACAGTAGCAGAGGTGATGCAAAAGATCGCGGCTACCTGTACGTCTTACCTAAAGTTCAGAACAGCATTTCTCGAAAGATATTGGTCTAAGGAGGCGCAAAACAAAATTAAATACGAGTTACTTGAGATGACACCATATGAAAACTCAGAAGAGAAAAGCGTGTTAAAATTCTTTGATACAACGGACAAAAAGAATCAGTGCCTAGACAAACCTTACAGTAACGGAGAGCTGATACGTCTACGTAGAATGAAAGTACCGGTAAAGTATCAACAGGCGACAGTAGGAAAAAATGAAAATACCGAAGAATTCAAAGAGGTTTTAAGGGAACTTGAATTTGTGTTTAAAGAAGACGAGGTGAAAGAAAAATGAAAGGAAAGGGAACAGCAAAAGGAGAGGACTAGGAACGAATATTCCAATAATAATAATCGTAATACTAACACCAATAATTTCAGGCAATTTAACAGACAAGGACAGTGGCACAATGGAGACAATTGGCATAGAAACGATAACCAGAATAATTGGTACCGAAATAGGAACGGTAATGGACACTCATACAGTGGCGGATATGAGTTTAGGACTCAAAATGCCAACGGTGAAGGGTACTTTGAAAGAGGTCACGATGTTAAAAACAGCAACTGGCAAGACCAGGGCGCGAATAATTACCGAGGAAATTATGGTCCACAGAGACAAGAACAACATAGCAAAGGGAAACCAGAAGTAGAAATTAGGCCACCAATCCTGAAAAACGTAAAGATTGACGGGAAAATCTGGAAGAGGTTAGGCAAACTGACGTCCATTCATTAAAACAATCAAAAAAGGACATTCATGTTTTGGAAGTAGCTAGATCAAAATTAGAAAAAACTGAAAACAGCCAAAATTCAGACAAACAGGGACTTACGAAAATTTCCGATAAAGAGTCACCACCAGATACACTTGAATTACGCTACATAGCCTGGGAAAACAGCATAGAATGTGAAAATTCTGAAAGCGAGGATGAACTGCCACCACTTCCGTGTATTAAAGAATTAAGCGATGAAGAATTGTTAACCGGACTTAGTAATATATTTGACGAGAAGCAAGTAAATGAACGCGATAAAACAGAGCAGAGTATCCTAGAAAAAAACAAAACACAGACGCCACGAACACAAAAGACGTATAATGTATACAACATGGGGGACTATGAGGAGATAGAGAGAGAGTACATTCGGGAATGTTTGGAAATGAAGGAAAAGGAGAGACAGTAGCTCGAAAACAGACGAAAAGAGGTAGATAGGAGTTAACACCAAAGCAAACACAAACACAGAGGGAAGGTACAATTATCCACAGGTTAAGCTATGAATCTATAGCAGAGGATTTGATGCAAGAAAAGGAAATCGTAACATCCACAATTATACAACCCATATTAAAGATAAACATTGGTGAAATCACGACACAAGCAATCATAGATAGTGGGAGTCAAGTGACGGCTAAATCAGAAAGCCTATTTGAAAGGTGCAATAGAGAGAAAGAATTACCGATTTTAAGGACAAAAAGGATAAGAGTTTTTGGAGCCTTAGGAAAAAATGCAACAGGGGTGAAATACGAAATACGTCTTTCATTCAGTTGCCAAGGTTACGAGTTTGAAAACAATTTTATAATCGTACCAAAACTTACGGCTGATATGATAATCGGTGTAGATTTCATTACTGAGCGTAAGGTTCACATTTGCATACCACGAGGCTTCGTAACAATAGATGATGTAATACTATATTTTATTCAAACTTTGAACGATGAAAAAGAACAGGGAAAAGAAAGCAATTGCATTTAAGTCAAGAAGGGAATGAAATAAAGGTATAAGTTTGAGGAAAACCTTGACCCACTCCCACCAGAAATAATAGAAGAAATTCATCAAGAGATTAGTAAGAAGGTAGATGAAACAGATGATATTTCGCTCCACGATATCAAAATGTAGAAGGCATATTGAGATCACATGAAGAGGTATTTGCACCAAAGACAGGTAGCATTAAAGATTTTCAATACAAATTTGAGGTCAAAGATCATAAACCCATTTGTGTTCCACCTTATTCCATACCATATAGTTATCGAGAGCAAGTATTTCTTGAAATCAGAAAAATGTTGGATGATGACATAATTGAACCCGCCAAGTCACCATATAATTCACTCTTACACGTTGTAAGTAAGAAGGATGGGAGCATACGTTTGGTACTCGATTCAAGACAGATAAATACAATTATAATTTCGGAAACAGATAGACCAGAGAAATTGGAAGAGTTGATTCAGAAGTTTCATGGAGTACAGATTTTTTCATCCATCGATTTGCGTTCAAGTTTTTGGCAAATACAATTGGGACCTTGATGTCGAAAATACACAGTCTTTATTGTCTTTGGGCGTTGCTACCAATTCAAACGTTTACCGTTTGTCCTCAAAATTTCGTCAGCTGCCTTTATTCGCGGTCTGAATTCGATACTGAATCTCGACATACTTCAGAAAATTATTTGCTATGTGGACGATGTTCTTGTGGCGGAGGCAACTTGGGCAGAACATAATTATGTACTGGATAATTTCCCACAAATTATGAAAAAACATGGGATCCCCGCCAACATTACTAAATCGCATTTTGGAAAATCAGAAATTAAATTTTTAGGACATAACACATCTGCAAAAGGTATAACGCCAGACGAGAAGAAGATAGACGCTATTCGTAATATTCCTACTCCCTACAACAAGAAAAGTCTAAGGGGATTCTTGGGGTTGATAAATTTTTACAAAAAATTTATATGGATAGTCACACTTACAGCACCTAGGATATAGGATAAACAAGCAGATGAAGAATTTTATAAGTTGAAGGAGGCATTGAATAATGCTCCAATTTTATCACACCCAGATTTAAGTCAGGAGTTCTGTGTAGTAACTGATAGTGCAAAGACCGGGCTAAGGGCAGTACTATTTCAACAAATTGAGGAAAACGGTAAGAAAATACATAAAACAATAGCCTTTGCAAGTAGAGTACTATAGAAAGCAGAAAAGAATTATTCTATAACAGAATTAGAAGCTCTAGCCATAGTATGGGCATTTCAAAAATGTCAACATTTTCTGTTTGGCAGAAAAACACAAGTATACACAGACCATAAAGCATTAGAGTCTTTAATCTCCTCCAAATTAACCCACGGACGTTTGGCAAGTTGGCTGCAAGTACCGCAGGAGTATGACTGTTCAATAACATACATACCAGGATCTGAAAATATTCTGGCCGATTCACTGTCTCGTTCACCACAGAGAATGGCAGAGGACCAGAAAATCAACATTGAAGATGAAGAACGGACTATCCATTATCTAAAAAACGTACCATTCGAAAATTTTATCACAAATGCTTTAAAAAATTTATCTGACGAGCAAAATAAAGATCAGACCCTCCTCAAGATTAAACACCAACTTACCGATAAAACCAACACAGAAATTAGAAAAAATTACATAGTAAAAGATAATATCCTATTTTTCAAACGTAATGATGATACTGTACAATGGTTAGCATGCATCCCTGACGAAGTTGTTAATAAATACATTTGGTATGCCCGCTTTAGCAGTGGACATTTTGGACCCAAGAAATGCTATCTAAAAATGAAACAAACAGTACACTTCCCAAATATGGAGCGACGTATTCGACGCGTTCTTAAAAGTTGTAAAAAATGCATACAGTCAAAACGCGACATATCAGACCAGACCCCCAATGTTTCCAATTATCCCTGATAAATTAAGACAGATTGCTGTAACCGATATTTATGGTCCAATTCCACAAACAAGGAGAGGCTTCACCTACATATTTGTTGTAATTGAACTAGAATCAAAATACACTACACTTACACCCTCAAAGAAAGCCACTGGATTTACAATTAATGAAGCACTTCAAAAGGACTTTATACAACAAGTTGGGAGAGTGAAAATAATCATCTCAGATAATGGGACCCAATACAGATCAGTGCATTGGAAAAACGCATTAGACAAATTAAAAATCAAACCCAACTTTATTTCCAAATATAAACCAAGAGAAATCCTGCCAAACATACCATGAAAGATTTGGGAACACTTTGTATACTATTTTGTAGAAAGAAACATTGTACTTGGGACCTATATCTACAAGACTTCCAAGAAGTAATTAATGAGACACCACATAGTACCACGACTTATCCACCAATTACAGTATTAAGGAATATAGATCCACCAGGAAAAATAAAAGAAATCATTAAATTTCCAGTTATTCCTGGAAGGCAACATAGACAAATCGTCGCTTCTGCCCTACAAAACATTCGCTCAGCAGCAATGAGACGTAAGATCACTCAAGACAAATCTGCCACAAAGAAACGCTTCACACTAGGCCAAAAGGTATTCGTAAAAAACTCATTACCTTTCACATAAGAGTGAAAATAAATGCAGAAAATTTTTGGCAATCTATAAAGGGCCAATGATAATTTCCAGGATCTCTCACGAAAATGCCGTAGAGCTAAAGAAATCAAAAACAGGTAAAAGTATTGGCATCTACCACGTGAGCCACCTAAAAGAATGTGAATGAAAGAAATGGTAAAAGAGAAGAAAGGGAAAGAGACAGAGGGGCAATCGCAAATCGTGTACTAACCACTAAATCAAAAAATAAATTAAGAATTAACAAAATAATACATTAATTAAAAGAAAAACAGACACAATACACACTAACAATGTCTTGTAGTATCAAGTACACTAAAACATGCACACAAACAATAAATGGTACACAACAATTAAAAGAATGAAGAAGTGGTAGGCTATAAAAATGACAGATATATGCTTTAATTAAATTATCGTATGAGAAATAAATAATAATTTTCTTAATTTTTATAAACATTGCATTGTAGAGAGTCAAAATCTCTTGTTGTTTGTATAAAACAAAACATTGTAAAAAAATTTCTCTACACGAAAAAAGGGACATCGCCACCAACACCAATCACCAGCTCCTTTAACACCAGATGCTTCGAGATAGCGACGGAGAGGGTACAGACATGTTGAGAAAGCACTTAGGGCAATAACAACAACATGAAGACCAACGCCACACTGGAAATGCAGGTTGCAACCAGGTTGGACTTCAGGAAGACAATGCGCAGCACAGACATTTCATACGTCACAACAGTGCTACACAACGGAAGAGCGTGGGGAGAATCATAATATGATGAGACGACAATGAAGGTACAAAAAATAACTAAGATCTACAAACTCATCAAGTAACATTTGGAAAGGCAGTCAGACCCTACAAATCCTATATCACTCCTACACTAAAATTCACATATTCCTAGCCCAAGAAGAATAGAAGAACGCAAGAAAGAACAGAAGAACAGAAGATGCAAGATGAAGAAGGGCAGAAGACAGCAAGATACCTTTCTCTCCTATCCTACAAAGCAAATTGCTACAAACGTCTTTCCACGAACTTTGAGGCATGGCAACTACTACAACCACCTCTCCAAAAATAAACCTTGAATCGTCAAACAAATACAAGCGAACGGCAAACGGAATATTAAGTAGTACCGAGCAACATTATCTAAAAATAGATTCAGCAAAATGAACGGTATTCTCCCAACCACATCATCAAATTGACATACCGAACCAGGTGTGAAGTACCAAGACGTCACAGCACAATATTGGGTGACAATCGTCGGTAGTCAACTACAATCATCGAACTGCCATACCATCCCAGGTGTGACAGCAAAGGAGTACCAAGACATCACTGGTTATGCAGTAAACCACAGTCATCATCATCGGTTAAAAGTACTACTCCATGATGACAATGTCAACAAGTAAGACCTGGAATTGCATGCTAGAGTGCTTATCTCATGATTTGTGACACCCATACAAATAAGTCGACGCCTTGCTGTATTTCAGTGGGGATCGTCGACCACATAAACTGTCGCAGCACAAAACGAAAAGACTGATAAAATACAAATGTAGAGTTAAGAAAATGATATATTTGTAAAAATATTTTTTTCTCTTTTTCTAAAAGTTATTATTTTATCATATATGTAAAGCCCATAATCTAATAGAGACCTTAAAATATTAAGTAAAGGAAATTAATTAGTGTAAGTGGATAATCTCAAAAATCCCTGTAAAGCCAAGTTAGTTTTTTATATAAAAAAGGTTTTGGTTAATCATAGGTTGAAAGAGGATAGAATAAAGAAAAAACACTTCTTCACTCTTAAAACAGTGACACAAAGAAAAAAAGAAAAATAATGCCTAAATAAATAAAACAAAGTCACACAACAGAGCTTTTGCGAACATTCACGCCAAGCTTAACTAAAGAAAAGATATAACCACACTAAAACATGATACACTGTACACTAATGAGTTTAGAAAAATTAATATTGTAAAAACAATTTTTGGAAATGAAAAAGAAAAACAGACAAATGTACTGGCAATGACAAAGAATAACAACATTTGTAAAATCTATATTTGCCTAACAACAAAACATAAATTGTAGAATTAAAAAATAGAAACAATAGCTATAAAGAAATCATTAGAAAAAAATGTTAAGAATGGCTGAGAAAAGTTTATTGGAAAATCTAAAAGAACAATTTTTGCCTGACTTTGTCAATGTTTTCCTCAGCATTAACAAACCCCAGACAAAAATATTGTCATAAGGAGGGGGGTAGGTAAGACGTTGTAGTCTCCTGACCTTCATTGCTTACATATTCCACCCTCACAATCATGTTCCGCACATCAAGACGCTTCATTCGAACCCAAACTCGATACAATAAAGTCAATGTTGTATGAATTCATGTAAACGATATGCAAATAACAAGTAAATCCCAAGTGCACACTGAGGTTGAAATACTCGAGGCTGGCGTATACACACACATTCAAGACACGACGGTCACAAAAGCTTTTAGTTCAGGAGAGGCAAACCACACGGCATTAGGCCGGTCCCTTCGGAGGATGAGTCAACCTATCTACGTCGGCCGGCGACCCCCCATAGAGCACACAGCGTTCACCCAAGTGAAAGGGAGAACGATCTCGTGTTTGGCTTAAAAGCAAATTCCGCTACATTGTGTGGGAGCGCCCAGCCTACGCATTCTTTGCAAACATAGCACACAGTTTCAGAGGTTTCGACAGGGAGACAGCAAACGCCAAACGCCGATGCTACAGATTTCCAGATTGGTCGCCTTAAACGAAACGTCATTCTCCCAATTTAGAAGAACAATGCTGATTGGCAGACGATATTCCTGACGCCTTGAGCTGAAGGAGTAATGGAAGAGACCGAAAGATATACCTCTTCATGTCTGGTGTGGAGAGGGGCCGTTCCGTTGTCGTTCTTGGAGCGAGAACACATAACGAGAATGTGTGCGCTCGTACGTGTACTCAAAGAGCGAGGAACAAGTCTCTCCTCAGTACTTCACTGGGAGAGCACCTCTGTCGAGAGCGAATTGGAGTGCGACTCTATGTTGAGTCCTTGCGATTAAGCGTTGTTCACTGTGTTGGCCGCCACACTTATTGTGTAGTGTGAACGGACAGAGTTAGAGTTAAATGCCTGCGAGCGAATTTTTGAGTGGCATCATGGTGGACTGGTTATCTGACTGGTGTACCACGTCAATAGTTAGACTAGGGGTGAATAGGAGTCTTTGGCTTCATCAAGGCGTAGGGAGAGTTTGATTGCCAAAGGTCAATCCAGATAGAACGAGAGTTACCTTATTTGTCTGCAGCGAGCGGTGCAGACAGCAGTCATCGTAGCCTATGGTATTGTGTGCTACAGCTCTTGCGAGCCCCATATTTCCTCCATAACAGTACACTTCACTGCATTTCACATGCAACAGCTTTGACCGTACCTAACAACCTTCTAACGGATAATTATTAAAGTTGAGTAGGCGCGGCTCTCAGCCATTCTGCCAAGTCAATAACAATCTTAAACTTTGTATAGAAATTTCATTAGCGAATTCTATCCTTAAGAGGTAACTTCACATTCCGAAAAGAACCCGGAAATTACTTTTTCAGTTCATAACTAAAAGTGTCATTGTGATTTCTCAGAATTTTGGGAAAAAAATAATAATTTTCGTTAGTTTCATGTTTTTCTTACACTAACTAGCACTACTCCAGTACCCAAGTATCCTACTAGTTTCGTAAGACATTTTGTGAATTTCTGTGTCATTTCCTTACAGCAGACGACTCCAGAAGATATTTATTGCTGAATGTTTTTCAGGCATTTCTCTTTAGAACGTTAGGAGCGTCTGTCTGACTCCTGTAATAGTGTGGGGGTGGAAATTGCATCTTGCAGGAGCCACAGGTTAAAGGGTACATCACAGATTAATCCGTTGCGCAGAATGACAGAATAGCGCCCACTTGTCGCTCACAATGTTTGTATTGGACTGTACACAGAACACAGGAAGGTCGGACTGTACCCTCTCCACGCTTCCTTCGAGTAGTCATCACTACCTTGGCCGGGAATGATTCATCTTGTTTTGACGTTGGCGATATTTTGATTGATCCTTGTAGGTGTCTATACGAAAGTTTTCGTGCGCTTTGCAACTGTTGTCAACTTATGCGATGAACCAATATGTGGCGCTGCAGTAGTCATTACACAGTGAACAGTTTTTTTATTGTTATTGTCCCTATTGTGGGGTTCTGCCCACTCGTCCCATATAGGGTGCCTACAGGATGCGAATCACACTAATGGGCGACAGGCAAACAGTCAGTGTCTTTCTCCATATACTATGTTCATACAAGCAATGGGTATGGATTACTAATAACTGCTATTGTAATGCTCTCTTGGTGCCGGTCAGTTACTGCGTGGCGGAGGCTGGCAGGAGCGGCGCTTATATTCTCATCTTGTAGAGGCCGCTCCTGCTGCGGTGCGGTCCTAGTCAGCGGGCTATTGGCTGACGTCGTCTCACAGCCTTCTCTGCTCTTGTGTTCTTCATCTTCGTGCCGGCGCTTGTCGATACGTTGCAACAGCTTTGTTGGGCGTTACGTTGAATGGTATCATTATACGAAGAAAACACGCATCTGGAACTGGAGTGTGTATACTACAACGAGCTGATTCCTGACTAACGCAATTGTGACGTAAAGTTTAACTTGATTTTGTGACTTATACGTCATTCTGTTTAAGTTAATCATGAAGTGATTTTTAAACCAGAAACTCCTACTACCTCCACCGACACAGTTGAAAAGCCTAAAACAAACCTAGCCACAAGTATGGTGAATGCTGTTTACAATTTAGCATTACAGTGAAGGCTGGTACAGAAACCAGTCGTAACCCAATTCCCCAATGCGTTGTATGCTTAGGGACGCTTTCAAATCAAAGCATGAGGCCTTCTTTATTAATTTTGAAAAATGAAGAAACCACAGGACAAGTGCTTAATCCACAATATTTTATTGTGTACACGATTGGTTTCTAAAAATTCAAAGTTCCATCATCTGGTGGAAAAAATAAAATCTCACCCCAATGCTGTCATGGAACCAAAGCTTTTTTTCCTATTGGTGTTCCTGGTTGCGCAGTACAGGCAACGGTTGTTATAAGCTTTTATTCCCTTTAACCTTTTGATAGGGAACCGTTAGTGCTATGACAGCGCCGGGGTGGTGATGATCTCACATAATTACGTCATTTTATTTTTTACACCAGGTGATGGAACTTTAAGTGTTCTGAAACTGGTCATGTACACAATAAAAGATTGTGGATTAAGCAGCTGCCCTGAGGTTTCTTCGTTTTTCAAAATTGACTTGTACAGTTGTAGCTGCACACAAGAAGAACTCTTCTTCATTAAAATGTCTTCAGTTTCTAAACACTCTGAGTTAATTGGTAAATCTATTGACTTTTTTAAAAGGGGATCTGAGTTTTGTAAAAAAGATTCAAAATGCATGGTAAACTTCATAAACACTGATACTATGGTAACAAGTAGGTTGATAAAAACCTCATACCTAGGTAGTTTAGAATTGAAAAGGAAGGAAAACCTCACACAATTCGTGAGTGCCTCTTACTGCCCACGACTAAAGACACGTTCCAAGCAGTTTTGGGGGAAAAAGCTATCAAAGAAATAAAAAAAAAATCCGTTATCCAACGATAAGATAAACTGAAGACTTGTCTTCCAGTATTGAATAAACGTTGTAATTACAACTGCAAGAGTGCACTATTTCGCCCTTCAAATATACTATAGTACAAACAGAACAAATATGGCGCAATTATTCGTTTTTGTATGTTTTGACCACCGTGAAGATACAAGAGAAAAATTTTTATTTTCAAACCGCTTAAGACAAATGCTAGAGCAGAAAACATTTGCAATATGACTGAAGTTTATTTGTTTTTAGCCACTTAAGATGGCTGGCAGCAAAAGTGAAAAAAATTGTATCTGATTGTCGAGCACAGACTGTATAATAAGCCACGAAGCATTATCTTCTAAGAATACCCGAAGCTCCAAAACTCTTTATATTGTTTTGACATACGCTGTAAAGGTTACGAACTTTATCAAGGCAAGGGCTCTAAACTCAGGGCTATTCACACTTTTGTGCAAAGATGTGGGAGAGAAATTTAAAAGTTTGATTCTTCATATGATGACTCTCTCTAGGAAAGATTTTAACAGAATATTTGAACTGAGGTCCGAGGTTTCTGTATTTCTTAGTGACAGAAACACTGGTATATGATATGAAGAATTTTTTACCTATATCGGCCTATTTCAGTGATATCCTCGATAGGCTTCATATTTTGAATAAGGGCCTACGAGGAGGATGCACAACAGCTTTCTTAACAGATAACAGAATATCGTCCTTCAAAAGAAAGTTAACTCTTTTTAGTTCACAAGTGCTGAACAATACCTTTTTCGCATTGCCCAGTCGCACATTATTTTTGGAAGACAATGAATAAGCTCTCATAGAAGATATAGTTTAGGACATAATTACACATTTAGACGTCCTTCAAAAAAGTTATGAGAAGTTTCTCCTGAAGTTACTCAAATTATGACAGGATAAGAAATCCATTTTCTACATCTACATCTACATCTACATCCATACTCCGCAAGCCACCTGACGGTGTGTGGCGGAGGGTACCTTGAGTACCTCTATCGGTTCTCCCTTCTATTCCAGTCTCGTATTGTTCGTGGAAAGAAGGATTGTCGATATGCCTCTGTGTGGGCTCTAATCTCTCTGATTTTATCCTCATGGTCTCTTCGCGAGATATACGTAGGAGGGAGCAATATACTGCTTGACTCTTCGGTGAAGGTATGTTCTCGAAACTTTGACAAAAGCCCGTACCGAGCTACTGAGCGTCTCTCCTGCAGAGTCTTCCACAGGAGTTTATCTATCATCACCGTAACGCTTTCGCGATTACTAAATGATCCTGTAACGAAGCGCGCTGCTCTCCGTTGGATCTTCTCTATATCTTCTATCAACCCTATCTGGTACGGATCCCACACTGCTGAGCAGTATTCAAGCAGTGGGCGAACAAGCGTACTGTAACCTACTTCCTTTGTTTTCGGATTGCATTTCCTTAGGATTCTTCCAGTGAATCTCAGTCTGGCATCTGCTTTACCGACGATCAACATTATATTATCATTCCCTTTTAAATCACTCCTAGTGCGTACTCCCAGATAATTTATGGTATTAACTGCTTCCAGTTGCTGACCTGCTATTTTGTAGCTAAATGATAAAGGATCTATCTTTCTGTGTATTCGCAGCACATTACACTTGTCTACATTGAGATTCAATTGCCATTCCCTGCACCATGCGTCAATTCGCTGCAGATCCTCCTGCATTTCAGTACAATTATCCATTGTCACAACCTCTCGATACACCACAGCATCATCTGCAAAAAGCCTCAGTGAACTTCCGATGTCATCCACAAGGTCATTTATGTATATTGTGAATAGCAACGGTCCTATGACACTCCCCTGCGGCACACCTGAAATCACTCTTACGTCGGAAGACTTCTCTCCATTGAGAATGACATGCTGCGTCCTGTTATCTAGTAACTCCTCAATCCAATCACACAATTGGTCTGATAGTCCATATGCTCTTACTTTGTTCATTAAACGACTGTGGGGAACTGTATCGAACGCCTTGCGGAAGTCAAGAAACACGGCATCTACCTGTGAACCCGTGTCTATGGCCCTCTGAGTCTCGTGGACGAATAGCGCGAGCTGGGTTTCACATGACCGTCTTTTTCGAAACCCATGCTGATTCCTACAGAGTAGATTTCTAGTCTCCAGAAAAGTCATTATACTCGAACACAATACGTGTTCCAAAATTCTACGACTGATCGACGTTAGAGATATAGGTCTATAGTTCTGCACATCTGTTCGACGTCCCTTCTTGAAAACGGGGATGACCTGTGCCCTTTTCCAATCCTTTGGAACGCTACGCTCTTCTAGAGACCTACGGTACACCGCTGCAAGAAGGGGGGCAAGTTCCTTCGCGTACTCTGTGTAAAATTGAACTGGTATCCCATCAGGTCCAGCGGCCTTTCCTCTTTTGAGGGATTTTAATTTTTTCTCTATCCCTCTGTCGTCTATTTCGATATCTACCATTTTGTCATCTGTGCGACAATCTAGAGAAGGAACTACAGTGCAGTCTTCCTCTGTGAAACAATTTTGGAAAAAGACATTTAGTATTTCGGCCTTTAGTCTGTCATCCTCTGTTTCAGTACCATTTTGGTCACTGAGTGTCTGGACATTTTGTTTTGATCCACCTACCGCTTTGACATAAGACCAAAATTTCTTAGGATTTTCTGCCAAGTCAGTACATAGAACTTTACTTTCGAATTCATTGAACGCCTCTCGCATAGCCCTCCTCACACTACATTTCGCTTCGTGTAATTTTTGTTCGTCTGCAAGGCTTTGGCTATGCTTATGTTTGCTGTGAAGTTCCCTTTGCTTCCGCAGCAGTTTTCTAACTCGGTTGTTGTACCACGGTGGCTCTTTTCCATCTCTTACGATCTTGCTTGGCACATACTCATCTAACGCATTATGTACAAAGGTTTTGAACTTTGTCCACTGATCCTCAACACTATCTGTACTTGAGACAAAACTTTTGTGTTCAGCCAACAGGTACTCTGAAATCTGCTTTTTGTCACTTTTGCTAAACAGAAAAATCTTCCTACCCTTTTTAATATTCCTATTTACCGCTGAAATCATCGATGCCGTAACCGCTTTATGATCGCTGATTCCCTGTTCTGCGTTAACTTTTTCAAATAGTTCGGGTCTGTTTGTCACCAGAAGGTCTAATACGTTATCGCCACGAGTCGGTTCTCTGTTTAACTGCTCAAGGTAGTTTTCAGATAAAGCACTTAAAAAAATTTCACTGGATTCTTTGTCCCTGCCACCCGTTATGAACGTCTGTGTCTCCCAGTCTATATCCGGCAAATTAAAATCTCCACTCAGAACTATAACATGGTGGGGAAATCTACTCGAAATATTTTCCAAATTATCCTTCAGGTGCTCAGCCACAACAGCTGCTGAGCCAGGGAGCCTATAGAGACATCCAATTACCATGTCTGAGCCAGCTTTAACCGTGACCTTCACCCAAATCATTTCACATTTCGGATCTCCGTCAATTTTCAGGAAAAGTACCAGAAATAATCACGAAAGACATTTTCATCGACATGACTAACGACATTTCAATGAAAGATGCTTTCAAAAAGAAAACTCCGCTTTATTTTTGGAACGGTAGAAAAAAGGGATACGGTACCTTTCTTGAATAGAAGTAATTCGATTTTTGGTACTGTTTCTCATCACCTACACGTGTGAAAGTGGGTTTTCCGAGCTGTACATTAAAAATAGATACAGAAACAGCGTTAGTGCTGAAGAAGACTTGGGAATGAAGCTGAACTCAGACGAGGCAGATTTTCAAGCTCTGATTGAAGATAAAGAGCAACATGCTTTCAACAAACATCTAGATGTTTCTTCGTCAGAATCTAAATTTGAAAACTGCTTAATTACTAATTTTGAAGTCTGACTCAGCGTCGAAGTTTGATTTAATCCTGAATTTTTTTGCTTTTTGGATTCTAATTAGTATACTCGATGTTCCGTTTATTACTCTCTTACACAACTGGTTTGTATTATTTGTAATGTAAAAGTTTAATATATATTTTAAATGATGTTCCTCTCTTACTCACTGAATATTTGTGTCCGAGCCGCGCATGTGTTGACAGCACTAAGCAAGATGGCGAAAATTATTGCTCCCCTATCATTCCTCACCCCAGCGGCAGCTAACGCTCATCATTTTGCACGCACCCTCCTCCTTTCTCCACCCAGGGTTTGATATAAAGTGAACAAGCTATAATTTTGTCTGGGAACCCTTGTTCTGGAGGATTACCGAAGTCAGCCTGTGGAATTTTTAAACAGTTCTATCACTCTATGTGATTTCTCACTTTTCAGATTACGCATTAGAAAACATGTGTTCTAGAAAATCACCTTATTAGACTATTTTCATTCTCTTTCCCTAACATGCAGCATTTACGATTATTTTAGCACTACAGTGCCACAACATTTCAACACTGAACACTTCATATGTTTATTGTCTCTTTTTAGAAACTATCATGGAACCAACAGCTCGAAATGAAACTTCTCAAGCACAAATGAAGTCATTTTTGCAAAATAAAATAGCAAAAGTGGTATCACCCAAAAAAGGCCTTAAAGAAAGTGGTGAAGAGTTCAAAATACAGGAAAATAGTTCTACTTCTTTTACTCCATCCGATGTAGTCAGTTCAGAAGGCAGGTGCGATTGTGTTAATGTTTCTACATTTCCAACTCCACCTATAAAAAGTGACTTTTCTTTGTATGTTGACAGAGGTAACTTATGCAATGCTGGCCGTTTTGAAATATTAACAATATATGTGTAACCATGCTGAGAAAGAAATCACTTGAATTTTCAATGGATACAACTTATATTCCAATTCTAAATGTCTAAACAGTTTATGACAGTTCAACTGCAAGTGTTCTTAGATATTGACCTGAATGAAAATCTTGTGCTTGAGAAGTACTGAAACCTCCCCCCCCCCCTCCCCCCACTCCCACCCCCACCCTCCAGTAGAAAAAATTATCTGTACCTTTGGTATTTATGCTAATGTGTGCTTCAACTTTATTTCTGTATGTTTTTCCCCCACCTGGAAGGTATAGCTGGTTGAAGAACGTGTCGGCACCATCTTCTTCCTCATGATGATTGTCCATGAAATGTTCATAATCCTGGGAAGCGAATTCAATTTTTCCATGACACGATCTTATTACACCCTGTGACATCCACCTTTCACTCCCCACAATGCACATAATTGTAATTCTGTATTGCTTCCTGCAAGCCGCATATTACAGCCACGTGTAATTCACGGTTCACTTCCTGCACAATTTTAACCTTCGAATAAATTGCCACACTGTACATATTCTTTATGTGTAGCAAATGTACTCCAAAATTGGATCTCCTATCCTGAACACTTATTTTTTAACAAATTATCCTCAGCATATAAATGCCATAGTGCAACAAGTCGCCGTGGTACTTATAACAACCCCCCTTGGACGCGCTATTTTGCTGAAGAGCGAAAGAAACTGGTACACCTGCCTAATATCATGAAGGGCGCCCGCGAGCACCCAGAAGTGCCGCAACCCGACGTGACATCAAAATGGTTCAAATAGCTCTAAGCACTATGGGACGTAACATCTGAGGTCATCAGTTCCCTAGACTTAGAACTGCTTAAACGTTACTAACCTAGGGACATCACACACATCCATGCCCGAGGCAGGATTCGAACCTGCGACCGTAGCAGCAGCGCGGTTCCGGACTGAAGCGCCTAGAACCGCTCGGTCACAGCGGCCGGCACGTGACATCGACTCGACTAATGTCTGAAGTAGTGCTGGAGGGAACTGACACCTTTAATCCTGCAGGACTGCACATAAATCCGCAAGAGTACGAGGGGGTGGAGATCTCTTCTGAACAGCACGTTACAAGACATCCCAGATATGTTCAATAATGTTCATGTCTGGGGAGGTTGGTGGCCAGCGGAAGTGTTTTAACTCAGAAGAGTGTTCCTGGAGCCACTCTATCGCAATTCTGGACGTGTGGGGTATTGCACTGTCCTGATGAAATGGGGCAAGTCCGTCGGAATGCACAATGGGCATGAATGGATGCAGGTGATCAGACAGACTGCTTACGTACGTGGCACCTGTCAGAGTCGTCATCAAGGGTCGACGAGTGGGCTCTCGGCTCCAAAAGCCCAAACTGATTGTGCTTTGTTGAATGGTTCGCTCGCTGTCACTTGTTGATGGTCCAGCATTGAAATCTGCAGCAATTTGCGGAAGGGTTGCACTTCTGTCACGTTGAACGATTCTCTTCAGTCGTCGTTGGTCCCTCTTTTGCAGGATCTTTCCCGGCTGCAGCGATGTCGGAATTTGATGTTTTACCGAATTCCTGATATTCACTGTACACTCGTGAAATGGTCGTACGGGAAAATCCGCACTTCATCGCTACATCGGGGATGCTGTGTCCCATCGCTCGTGCGCCGACTGTTAAGACCACGTTCACACTCACTTAAAGCTTGATAACCTGCCATTGTAGCAGCAGTAACCGATCTAACAACAGCGCCGGACACTTGTTGTCTTTTATACACGTTGCCGACGGCAGCGCCATATTCTGCCTGTTTACATATCTCTGCATTTGAAAACACATACTTATACCAGTTTCTTTGGCGCTTCAGTGTGTGTGTCAGGCATGCATTTCTATTTTCCAAGAAAACATGTTATATAGGTACTTATCTTGATTTTGTCATTAGCGTCTAGGGGATGGCATCCAATAAAACTCTCGATTATAATGCATTTCATCTGGGTATTGGCTTGTCTAAGGCTGAAGCATGTAGTTGACTTCTAGCTTTAACATTCTGTATTTCGACGGTTTATCATCAGGAGATTGTTAACTGGCAACGTGGTTCACATAGCAAATCACGCATACAGTTTTAGAACAAGAGAGAAACATTTAGACGCACAATTTCTCATAGAAACAAAGGACAGTATGCACATTATATAAGTTGTTAGAGATAGCTGCCTGATTGACTCGCACTGTATGCTAACTAGAAGTTTCTGAACTGAAGTGAGTCCATTGGCGCGTATTTCGATGTACGCACATCAAAGAAAGTTTTGCATCACCCCGGTTCCCAGAACTCCTGAAGATAGAGGTTGTCTGTGGATATTGTACCACAGACACAGTCCCTTTGGCTGTTCAAAGGTGTCACTAAACCCGCCCAAAGATGTAAACAACCATGCATGAGCAGCTCCTATTAGATTAGCAGCCGATTAGTTCCAGTCATTCCAGCAGGAAGGAGGTACACGGCCCGTGTTGTATGTAGTTCAACCATGCCTAGACGGTCAATACCTCGGTTCGATCGCGTCCACATTGTTACTTTGTGCCTGGAGGGTCTCTCAACAAGGAAAGTGTCCAGGCGTCTCGGAGTGAACCAGAGCAAGGTTGTTCGGACATGGAGGAGATGCAGAGAGACAGGAACTGTCGATGAAATGCCTCGCTCAGGCCGCCCAAGGGCTACTACTACAGCGGATGACCGCTACCTACGGATTCTGGCTCGGAGGAACCCTGACAGCAACGCCACCATGTTGAATAATGGTTTTCGTGCAGCCACAGGACGTCGTGTTACGACTCAAACTGTGCGCAATAGGCTGCATGATGCGCAACTTCACTCCTGACGTCCATGCCGAGGTCCATCTTTGCAACCACGACACAATGCAGCGTGGTACAGATGGGCCCAACAACATGACGAATGGACTGTTCGGGATTGGCATCACGTTCTCTTCACCGATGAGTGTCGCATATACCTTCAACCAGACAATCGTCGGAGACGTGTTTGGAGGCAACCAGGTCAGGCTGAACGCCTTAGACACAATTTCCAGCGAGTGCAGCAAGGTGGAGGTTCCCTGCTGTTTTGGGGTGGCATTATGTGGGGCCGACGTACGCCGCTGGTGGTCATGAAAGGTGACATAACGGCTGTACGATACGTGAATGCCATCCTCCGACCAGTAGTGCAACCATATTGGCAGCATATTGGCGAGGCATTCGTCTTCATGGACGACAATTCGCGCCCCCATCGTGCACATCTTGTGAATGCCTTCCTTCAGGATAACGACATCGTTCGACTAGAGTGGCCAGCATGTTCTCCAGACATGAACCCTATCGAGCATGCCTGGGATTGATTGAAAAGGGCTGTTTATGGACGACGTGACCCACCAACCATTCTTTGAGGGATCTACACAGAATCGCCATTGAGGAGTGGGACAATCTGGACCAACAGTGCCTTGATGAACTTGTGGATAGTATGCCATGACGACTACAGGCATGCATCAATGCAAGAGGGCGTGCTATGGGTATTTGCTGTATACAGCAATCTGGACCACCATCCTGAAAGTCTCGCCATATGGCGCAACAACATGCAATGTAAGGTTTTCATGAGCAGTCAAAAGGGCGGAAATGATGTTTATGTTGATCTCTATTCCAATTTTCTGTACAGGTCCCGGGACTCTCAGACCCAAGGTAATGTAAAACTGTTCTTCATGTGTACATATAAAACAGCAGGTGCTTTTAGAAGCGTCTAGAATCTTTACTGCATTAAACTGGAGACTGTCATAATATCCGGTTTTTATGGTATTAACAGTTTTATGTAAAGTTATCTCTTTTCATACTTGCAAAAGCCAGAATAAAGTAATGGTAAAAGTTATTTTATGAAGCTACAATATGGAAATTTTGGGATTCTAAAATATGCCACATGTGAAGGATAGTATATATTTAGCTTTTACAAAGTACTGGATTATTTATGAAAAGGTGAAGTCTGTTTTTGAAACACAATACTAGTTTTCTGTTTAGCGAACAATAAATTTCCATGAAATATTACTTAAATTGTATTTGGACAAATATTCGATCCATGTGACATTTGGTATAGCTTATACAAAATCAAATATATAGGATAACTGATTTTTGTGATACGAAGTTTTACATTAGAAGATACAAATAATGTTTCAACAGGTTTCGAAATAATTTGGAAAGGTAGAGAATTTTCGTACATGTGTTAGCATAACGCGTTAGTCCAATAGACATAAATCCTGTATTTTATAACTACAAATTAGAACGAAAATTGACGAAAACGGAATAAGATCGCAGTTTTCATTACACTGAAGATGGTATAGCAAACAATGTTTGACATAGGATTCCCGTAATGTTAGCTTGGTATATACTATGCGTGCAAAATGGGACTCTGCATGGTGGGAGCGACTGTAGTTTACACTACGACATTGGGGTGCGCCACTCGTTGCGTGGAATGAGTTGCACGCAAATGGTTCCATATTTGACTGCAGACACGGCGAAACCAGTATACACTTCAATATCGTCGTCTTGTGGGTTCCTGAGTCGTGTCTGAAATGTAAGTTTTGGCAACTGCACGCCGCACGAGTTGTGATGACGTTAAAGCTTGTTGCGTGGAATCGCTGCATAACAAAAAAAAATAAAAAGAAAAGAAGGGAAACGCGTTTTGATTCGTGAGTCGACGAAGAAAAGACGTCTGCTCGGTTGCTCAGCATCCTTGCTGAAATAATTTGTAATAGAAGACACAAAAAGTTCTTTTAATTATCTTAGGGTGTCACCAGAACTGTTAATGTTTCTTCTAAATAGTGTTAATTATGCGATAAGGAATAAAGATATTGTAATGCATGAAGCACTGTCGCCAGAAATGAATTTACATATCACATAGCATGCACTACAATCGAGAACTCTCGGCATGCTGTAAGGTGCGGCTTTAGTTGGTGGTGACGCTTTTTCATTAACACCAGTAATTATTAATAGTAATAATTATTAACATTAACAGCAGTAATTATTCGAAGCAGGTCGCATTAAGTAGAGAGTGGTTTGCAAACTACTCTCTTGAAGATGGATCTGTACAGTGGTACTGTTTAAAAATTCAAACATATGTGAATGGGGAACAATGCTGCGACGATTTAAATAGATGAATATTGAATAAAGAATGTAGCTTCTTGATTTGTGTAGCCTTTTCTCCTGTCAACAATACTTCTTAAAAAAAAAAATTGAGTCGGCCAACTCGAACGATGGGATTTTAGTCTTGTAGACAAGAGCATTTCTGCAGCTAGAATTACATTTGCTTGTATTTTTCTTAATTCAGTTGTATATGTGCTCCTAATTCAATAAATTTTGTCCTGCAGCTCAGATATTGTCAAACTATATATGTTCTGATCGCACGTGATGGTCTCAGGAGCAGCAATATGTTACTTATTTAAGTTAGTAGCATCGCACTCCGTCGGCGATCGTTTCAGTCGCACGTCCTGCCCTCTGGGCAGTTGATGCGAGCAACAGAACAGAGAGCCTCCTAGCGGAGAACATAACGACTACTTGCAACAACCTGCTCGCAAGAGAACGGACGATTTGTCACGGAGCCGGTGACTGGTGGCCGTTCACCGCTCTCCCCACCGTCGGAACTCGCACGCTCAACGCTCACCCCACCGTTCTGGACTCTAGCCAGAGCGTTGAGCAAAGCAACTCAGGTGTCACTCTGGTCTCTGCGGTCTATGTAGAATCCTTGCGGTCTTAGGCCACGCAGTAATACAGCTCGCGGCTCGACCTGTTTGACTCAGCGCCTCTGCTCCGGAGTCCGTCTCTACTGGATATTGTTCTTCGTAGTACTACCGGTATGTATATTACATAATTATGTTACGTATACATCATATTTTTATTTTACTTTTATTTGTTTAAACTGATCAGATTAGGTTCCTGACGACTCCTCCTACTATAGGATTTTTTATTATGGACACTCGAATTTACGCTTTAATTACGAGCGAACTGATAAACGTATCGCAAAATGTGATACACCAATATTTTCCTTGTTTTATTCTGCGTAAGGCTATATGCAGCACTTTGGTCTTACAGTCAAATTTATATATTTTTTTCGTATTGTAGTACGGATTTTGCGATTTTAGGCGTCTTCGGAAGGAAACGTTCACTTTAAAAATGTATGGCTTGCGATGTATTTGTACGAGGTTAATGAAATTTTAATACATTATAGCCAAATATATTGTTAATGTAAATCTCAAGTTACAACATTTTCCGACCACCCAAAAAAAGTTCTTATTATTCTCGTAAACTAACTTTTTCATATCACAGCATAAATATATAACAGAAATCGTGGGTACGTTTTGAAGGTCTCTTTCGTGGTTGTAAGAAGCTGTAACCATTGCGACCATACAGTGGGGTATGGATTTTATAAAGAGTGATATTTGATAGTGGTTGTGTGCGTGTTTGCCGTGCAGTTAGCAGTGTCCAGCGGAGCGCAGCGTTGTCACGTACCGTTTGCTACCCTCGGCGGCTGGGAAAAACAGCCACAGACAAAGCAAGCTCACAGGCGTTTATTCCTTCGGTGCTGGCACTGTTACGCCTGAACGCGGCAACGTCGCAACTGCTTTCCCTACCGCACGCACTATTAAACTCACGGTCAAACACGCTCACAATCGTTATTCATTATCACTCTGTATAAAATCCGTATCCCACTGTATGGTCACAGTGATTGCAGCTTCGTACAACCATGAAAGAGACCTTCAAAACAAACCCACGCTTGCAGTTATATATTTATCCTGTGACGAGAAAAATTTAGTTTACGAAAATCAAGAACTTTTTTCCGGTGATCGGAAAATGTTGAAACTTGAGATTTCCATTAACAATATATTTGGCTATAACATATTAAAATTTCATTAACCTGGAACAAATACATCGCAAGCTGGATATTTTTAAAGTTAACGTTTCCTTTTGAAGACGCCTAAAATCGCAAAATCCGTATTACAATATGAAAAAAGTATATAAATTTGACTTTAAGACCAAATTGCTGCACATACCCTTACGCAGTATAAAACAAGGAAAATATTGGTGTGCACATTTTGCAATACATTTATTGTTTCGTTCGTAATTAAAGTGTAGACTCAAGTGTCCATAATAAAAAATCGGATAGTAGCTTGGCCAGGTCAGGGAACTATAAAACTTAGTACATCACAGCTACTTAACAAATATATTATAACATATGTCTTCTTTATGCATGCACTAGGTATTACTATCTTATGCCACTTATAGTAGAAAGGATCATACTCTAATGGAAACGAGTATTTCTGCTGCGTTGTCCAGGCAAGAGCCTTTAGGTCTAAGGAAGTAACGAGCAGTAGTTATAGCGTAGTATTGTGTCAATAATAAACTTGATCATTTGGACTGTGATGCCATCCTGTACAGAGGATGCTCATCTGATACAAATGATGGATTTATCGATAGTGTTTCCAGCTTAAGAAAGAATTTTTCACAACTAATGTTATTTACCTCTGTGAAATATTCGTTTAGGATAATGGGATCAGCTGTAGCTTTTTCTTTGCCTTCAATCAGTCAATGGTTGTCTTGTAGATTCATGTATCAGCTTGCCTGAGTTGTCTTTTCTCTCAGATTGATTGACTCTTCCCTTTTTGCTTGTAATCTATTTGTAGGTTCGATTTGTAGCGTGACATTCATCCGCTGTTATAATTCATCCGTTAGCCAAGGCATAGGTTTCCCCTTAAGGTCTCCAGTGGGCCATATTTATCTTGTAGTCGAGTTACTTTCTTAGTAAATCCAAGTCCGGTAACAGAATGGAAGTAGTTTCCTAAACTCTCTCTTGTGCCCCTGCAGCAAGACCAGATACAATGATGCACTTAAAGTCTCTGCAGTGAATTGCGGTTTCTTTCTTGGATATTTTAGCGAGTAGGGCCAACATCTCCAAAATTGTCATGAGCAGAATTCCAAATTTTAGTGTTTGAGAGGTATAAATTACGCTGTTTGGAGATTTCGTTTCAAATATATGTATGAAACTGTAACTGTTTGCTGCATTATGGATAGGTCCAAGTGGAAGTAGGCAAGTAGCGTCATATTTGAAGAGAAAGCTTATGCTTGAATTTCACAGTGGAGATACTGAAAAATTATGTTAGCGTCACCAGCATTAATTGTATGCTCTGACGCCAATTCTAATCTTGAAAGGACAGTTCGAAACACTCTGCATTCAGAGGTTTGTAGAGGATACAGTTTGAGGGGCCCAACCATGATCCCTGTGAAAATTTGGCCTTACGTACTGAAGTCAGGTTTCCTGCTAAATGAAAAAAAAGTCTTCAGATTTAGAATGTTAATAGAATGACTGCATTCACACTAGCGCTGTCGAGAACACCTTCACCGATAGCTCTACTTTCCCTTTAACCACACAGCTTTGATGAATACCGCTGCAGTCCTTCTCCACGTCAACCAACAACAATGCAGATTTCCATTTCCCTCGCAGGCGGCCGCTGCTTGTGCTTAAATACCGGCACCAGAAACGTTTGATGTCTCCCACCGGAGTGGTATGCCTTTTGCCTATAATACTATACAAAGTGCCCTGCGTAGGCGGAGATCCACAGATAGTCCGTGGTGACAGCCCTCAACCCTTCACATTAACATGCAGTTGGGAATTTACACTGATCATCTTGGGCAGGTTTGCGTAAAGGGCCCTAATGTTTTCAGTATCAGTAATATGACGCAGAGAGCACTTTTCCAACTGTGAAATCTACTTTGGCATACGTAAGAAAGACCTTTCTGAAAGATGTGGAAACATAGATGGTAAGCTTTTTATAATGGGGTCAACTAAAACCAAATCAGATTTGGTTTAATATTACTGTAATGTTAAGTCGCACCTAATACATTGTTAGATTCCTGTTTTTCAGTTCTATTTTGTACTGGTTTTAGATACAGGTTCATCCATTTTAAATGCATATTTTCCTTGTTTAAGTGTATATTTTAGATATTTTGTGCATATTTTAGCTATAAATGCGTATATTTAACATGGCAAGGCCAACTTGTGATCTAGCTGGGGCAAAAGCACCGTCGTGTTGACATAAAAAAAGATTTATTGAGATTTTACGAAATCTACTCCAAGTTGTATTCTTACAACTGGGTCTTCACACTTTACACTCCATACAAAGGAATCATCGAATTAAAATGTGTTTTTTTACCAATTCCTAAGCCCATGCAAAGTTGCAGGTATGCCACTACTTAATATACTGTTGGCCTGTCCGTAAATAGATTCGAAAAAAAACCTCATGCCATCGTTTTGATCAAAACTGTATAATCACTGAAGCCATAGAAAGTAGTCGAAATTACATTATACAAAAAAATAGGGGTGGGCCCAAAATCGCGGAGAGCCCTGAAATTCCTTAAAACTTCCAAGCCCCACCATAATTTTCGTTTACAAATATTAATGTATGTGCATTTGTTGTAATTTTACGTTTTTACTATTTAAGAGGTCTATCTGAAGAGTAAATACTTTAGTTTCTAATGTACTCTTCAGTACTGGAGGGCAGTATGTCAGCTACATCGCCTTCACCTAGAAGAATTTGGAGCGACATATGGTACCATTTTACCAAAATGGAAAAAAAGGAAAATGCCGTTACTGCCAGATGATAATTTCCACTTCCTCTGGCCACAATTCAAACCTGAAGAGACATCTAAAATCGAAGCATCCAACAATACCTGCGGAACGGTGTGGGTCAAGAAGCCGATCAAGATCGCCATCAATGGATGCAGAAATTCAAGAAATCATTTCTTGCGAATCTACTTCCACCTCAAATGAAGGTATTCTCCCAGAAATCCAAACTGAGTCTCAAGCTGTATCCAGCCCATCACTGTCATCTGGTTCTGGACCAAGTCCTGATTTATCTTCGTTTTGTGACCACCTCAACTCCAACTGTTTATCATTTGCAACAACCCATAAGTAGATTTGTTAATATTATGAAGCCAATCACATTAAACAAAAGTATGGCATTAGATACACAACTTTTGAAAATGATTTGCAAAGAGTACCATCCTTTTTCTATAGTTGAAGATGCAGAGTTTAAAAAAATTATATCTATGCTTTGCCCAAATTATAATTTACCAAATCGAAAAACATCATCAAACTCTTTAATGCCCAGATTGTATCACGAGTTATTTGAAAAAATTAAAAATGATTTGGCCGCTGCAAAGGCAGTTTTCCTTACATCTGACGGATGGACAAGTATAAATCATAAGTTTCTATGCAGTCACGGCACATTTCATAGATGTGAACAGTCAACTGAAGTCATACCTTCTAGAGTGCTCACAGTTCGAAGAAAGACACACCACAGAAAATATTTCGAATTGGGTAAAGGCTGTTATTGCAAAATGTAATATCTATTTTAAAGTCACTGCAATGATCACAGACAATGCATCAAACATGTAAGCAGCTGTCATGCTTCTGAAACTTACGCATATCCCATGTTTTTCACATACATTAAATCTCATTGTGCAACACGCGATACACGAAACAATTCAGAAAATTGTTGATGAGGTGAAAAAGACAGTAATGTACTTCAAGAAGAGTTCTTTTGCATTAAACAAATTTGCTGAAATGCAAAAAAATTTGGAAAAAGATAAATTTAAACTGAAACAAGACGTGCCAATGAGATGGAATTCTACTTACGACATGTTAGATAGATTTCTATTGAATAAAGATCCCATCATTTCTTGCCTAGCTATTTTGGGTGGAAAGTCGATTACTTTAAACTTGAAAGAAACTGACTGGGATATAATTCAACAATGTATAAGAATTTTGAAAGTTTTCGATGAGGTAACCAAAGAGATGTCCTCAGAGAAAACAGTCTCCCTGTCAAAAATGAAGATCTTGCCAAGATTAATGGCATGGCAACTACAGTCTTTTAAAGACAAAAATGAAAAATATCCTGAAGAAACACATGCTTAATAAATAATTTGCTGAAAGGCTTGTCAGAGCGATTTGGGGTCATCTCCAGCAATGAAGTGGTTGCACAAGCAACTTTATTGGACCCCCGGTTCAAAAAACAAAGATTTGCTGCTACACGAGTGTCATAGCAAAAATGAAATCACTGCTAGCTCAACAAGAAGAAACACATCAACAATATGAACCAGTTACCACCGTAACAGGCGAGAGCTCTTCAATTTGGGAGGACTTCGATGAAAGAATAGATCAGCACCAAGGAAGTCATGACCCGGGATGTGCAGCAATTGTCGAACTAGACAAATATTTGTCTGAGGAATATTTGTGTAGAAACAGCGATCCATTAAACTGGTGGGGCACTAGAAGGTTGCTGTACCCAACATTGTATGAACTAGTCCTGCAAATGTTATGCATCCCGGCTACATCAGTTCCCTGTGAGCATATCTTCTCAAAAGTAGGACAAATAGGCAATGACAGAAGGAACAGACTCACTTCGAGTAAAATGGAACAAATTTTATCTATAAACCAGAACATTGATTAGTTTTTCCTATAACAAATACTCATTGTGTGTGTCGACTGTGCATACTAAAATATATTACAGTTTTTGTATGTTACTTTTTATGCAATTAAAGTTTGTTTACATAATATGAATCAGTCTTATTTTCAAAATTTCCCTACCTGATAAAAATACTTAGAATTTTATTGTAATATTTTTATTTTTTCCACCAGATGAAATGTATAACTTTTCTATCTCAAAGTGACTCAGGATGTAATATAAACCTATCAGTGATTTTTCCTTCATTGTGGACTGCAGTCATACTGTACTTTATGAATGAAAATGCAACCATTTGATTAAGTTTCATTATTACTTCATTTCACACTATCACCATTTAGATGTGGATGTTTGTTTTGCGGGGCACTCAAAAGTGTCGTTATCAGCATGCTATTTTAGCCTTGTAGCCATTATCACATGCAAAGGTGAAATATTTATTACATATCTGACAAGTCTGAATGATTGTTGTCACAATATTGCAATCATTCAGACATGTCAGATATTTTATGACTATTTCACCTTTGACCATGATAACGGCTACAAAGCCAAAACCACAATAGTGCAAAATAAATCAATAATCAAAAACTTTGTCATATTGTGGAAATTTCAATAAACAATACAAAATTGTTACTCATTATCTGTGTTACTTCAAAATAGGATCAAATGAGATCAAAATACAGGTATAGTACTGGAATAAACCAAGTTTAAAGGGAAATGTGCCTTCCATTTATTTTCTATTGTGAATGAGTGGTGAGTCATGAAAATAGCTAGTTCGTTTCAGGGAGTGAACAGTTCTGATCCGATCTCTGAAAAGAACAGTTTTGCCCATCTCTAGTGTTCAGCTTTTGGAACTACTTCCTACTCGTTGTTAGGTTTTCTGCACTGCCTCTCAAGAAAGTCAGGTATTCGTGTTTATGCAGTGTCCCAATACAATGTTAAAAGTAGCAAATAAAATGTTGTCAAAAATAAGAGGAATCTGAATATGGCAAACAAATGTGTGAGAGTAGGGTGACAGTTGCTGCTGAGAAAGTCCACTGGAAATGAGGCAGCATTTACTTGACGAACTGCAACTGTAGGCTGCTGAGAGTTTGGAAGCATTGCAAGCTGAGACGGGGTGCCTAGGTTCTAAAAGGTATCTTGTTTGTAGACTGTAGCTATTCCTAGATTTGAAATAAGGCATTCTTCTGAGCTTGCTTTTGTACATTCACTGGGCACAATATAATTTTTTTTAAAAACTAAAGTTTCATCATGTGTGATCGTTTGTGTCATATGGAAGGCAGTTCATCCTACTAATCACAATATTCCCTTACACAAATTGTATTTCTATGGAATAAATGGTTCACCAAGTGCCTAGTTTGAGTCCTGTTCAAGAAATGGGTTGCAGAAAGCTACAGTAGGATGTTTTTCACAGAAAAACTCCACATTCTTTGCAAGGGAAGAGATTACCATATGTGTCCCACAGTATTCGATCACATACAGGCTACTAGGAGGAAAAATGTAACTTTGTTACAGAAAGAGTAGAAATGGAGCTATAAAACACTTTGACAGTGTACCCACAGATATAAGTGAAGGGAAATAACAATATTGCAACAGTTTTAATCACGACAAGGTGGTGATGGATGTGGATATTTCATTCTGCACATTAAAGCTGTACCTTTTTAACTAGTCTTACACTCTAAAGACAGTCTATAATAGAATTCCTAGTTAATTACAAATGTGTTAATGACCAACATGAGGCCGCACAAAAATATATTTAGTAGTGTGTGCAACTACACTTTAACTCACGTTTCACGTAACATTGTTCATGTCAGGGGCTGGTTGTCGTAACTGATACTATGCTGAAATTTTGTTTGTAACATTTGACCAAATTACAGTGTGGTGATGCCATGCATGCTGATGTCTGCAATTGACTTAAGTACTGCAACTGAACTCACTGGAAACGAGCACAGAATTTTGTTTGGTGAGATAGAAGTCTTACCTTGTATATCGTCCTAAAGAGATAGTGTCATCAATGAAGCACTAATCTCATATTGCAATAGTTTTAATCACGACAATGGGTTAACCTTAATGGTGATGGATGTGGATATTTCATGCTGAGAGGCTACAGAGGAATATGCAGAACGTGTCTAAATCTGTGACTCAGGAAAATCGCATTTGCCTGGAATGCTGATGGGACAGTTAAAGCATTAATTCAGACTTCTGTGCTGTGGATGGCTTGGTGACCACAAATTATGCATGAAAATGGCTAGCACTCAACAACTCTCTGACTTGCTGAAAGACTAGTCGGTTGGTTAGGGCTTTGCACTGGCTTACTCAGTATTTTAAACATTCCTGAATGGTCTCAGTTTCACACAATTTATGAAATTAATTGAAATTTAGTCAGGCCGTTATAGTTGTTTGAAAAAGTGTCTGGCCCTTCCAGAGAGCGACACTGTGTATTGAAAGAAATGGCAGTTACTGGTCGGACAATAACTGTGGCACAAATTAAGGCCAATATTGTCACATCGAAACCACAATCAAGTCCAAATCCGAAGGCAGGGTCATAAGTGAAGTACAACATTTATCACTAAAATCACATTTATTGCCGATACCAGTGTAAAGCCAGAACAGAACTAACCCACTGGACGGAAAGTACAGCAATTTACATAGATGTTGAATATTCCAGAATATTTCAAGGTATACAAACATAAGATATTTAAAGAACCTTCCAGAAATGATAATTACTAAATAACAAATTCTATCTCATGGTCGGATTTGAGCAGGCAAGCCGTATCATGCCAGCCAGCGGTACTAACCACTCCATCACACTGCATGTGTCACAGCTCCCACTCCTGCAGAAACATCGAACCACTGTTTCAGTTCTCACTGGAGCTGACTACAGCACCCTGGATCTACATCTTGTCAGAGGACATGGACGATGTCTTTGCGCTTTTGTCTTCTTGGTGAAGGGTCATAGTACTCGACTTCACGCTTGACATCCGACGAGTGACAAAGGATACGATAAGGCCCAAAGTAGTGCTTCAGTAACGTTTCGGACAGTCCCACTTTCCGCACAGGTATAAAAATCCATACTAAGTCTCCTAGGCAGTATCCCTCTGGCTGGTGCTTGACGTTATAACTTTCTTGGTATTTTTCTGGGCGTCCAGGGTCCATATGCGAGCCAGCTGTCCTGCTTCTTCAGTACTGATGATTAGCTGTTTCACACAGTCATCCTGAATATCGTCTAGTTGAAACAGGAACATTATATTTATTATCATTGTCTGTCAGCGTTCTGTGAGGCCATTCATCTGTGTTTGGTATGTCGTTGTCATCCTGTGGGTGGTGTCACAAGGTGATGTTACCTCTGACGCTACTCTCAACTGGAAAACTTTTCCACTATGAGGGCTCGTCACACCGAGTGCTCTTTGCTTCAGAATGATGCCTTCTACAAGCAACTTGGCAATTTATGAAGCTTCAACAGTTGGCACAGCTTTGGTGACATCATTGAAGGCGAGGGTAGTCAGTGCAGACAATAATCCATCGATTACCATATGTCGACTTCGGAAACCTCCCCACGAGGTCGATTCCACTTCGGTGGAATGGCAATGCTGCGGGAGGAATCAGTATCAGATGACCCAGAGGTAGGTGGTGAAGATTGGGCCACGTATAGAAAATGTATAATAAAATTCTTGGATATTGTAATAAATATTTTATTTTCAGTCTAACCTAAACATTATGACACAGAAGTCATAAATATTCACTGTTATTCAAATACTTGAAACATAAGAACATATGTCATCGGTCCAGTTGAGGGACTTGTTTCCTACATTGGGCAGGGCAGTTTCCATAAATATCCTATAGTATAACAGCTGTTACATACTATACTCATCCTAATAAGTGTCAGTACGTTTCATATCTTTTATTTTTAGGAACTTTTTGTTGGCATCTGAAACCGAATAACATGAATTCGAAATCAAGGAGGCTAAATGTAGAACTATATTATCGAAGATACTATCGAAGACAGAGCTGTCAAAGCAGAGTTACTAAACACAGCCTTCCGAAATGCCTTCACAAAAGAAGATGAAGTAAATATTCCAGAATTCGAATCAAGAAGTAAATATCCTCAGAGTAGTGAAGCAATTTAAATCACTATATAAAAGCAAGTCTTCTGGTCCAACTGTATACCAGTTACGTTCCTTTCAGAGTATGCTGATGCAATAGCTCCATACTTAACAATCATATACAACCGTTCGCTCGACAAACGATCCGTACCCAATCACTGGAAAGTTGCACAGGCCACACCAATATTCAAGAAAGTAGTAGGAGTAATCCACTAAATTACAGGCCCATATCATTAACGTCGATACGCATCAGGATTTTTGAACATATATTTTGTTCGAACATTATGAATTACCTCGAAGAAAACGGTCTATCGACACACAGTCAACATGGATTTAGAAAACATCGTTCTTGTGGAACACAACCAGCTCTTTAGTCGAATGAAGTGTTGAGTGCTATTGACAAGGAATTTTAGACTGATTCAGTATTTCTGGATTTCCGGAACTTTTTGACACTGTACCAAACAAGCGGCTTGTAGTGTAACAGCGTGCTATGGAACATTGTCTCAGTTATGTGACTGGATACGTGATTCCCTTTCAGGGAGGTCACAGTTCGTAGTAACTGATGGATAGTCATCGAGTAAAACTGAAGTGATTTCTGGCGTACCCCAAGGTAGTGTCATAGGCCCTTCGCTATTCCTCATCTCTATAAACGATATGGGAGGCAATCTGAGCAGACCTCTTAGGTCGTTTGTAGATGACGCTGTCGTTTATCGACTAATAAAGTCATCAGAAGATCAAAGCAAATTGCAAAATGGTTTCGAAAACATATCTGCATGGTGCGGAAATTGGCAATTGACCCTAACGAAAAGTGTGAGGTCATCCACATGAGTGCTAAAATGAATCCAGCTTCGGCTACACGATAAATCAATCAAATCTAAAGGCCATAAATTCAACTAAATACCTAGGAATTACAGTTACAAACAACTTAAATTGGAAAGAACACACAGAAAATGTTGTGGGGAAGGCTAAGCAAAGACTGAGTTTTATTGGCAGGACAATTAGGAAATGTAACAGGTTTACTAAGGAAACTGCCTACACTACGCTTTCCATCCTCTTTTAGAATACTGCTGCACGGTGTGGGATCCTTACCAGAGAGAATTGACAGAATACATCGGAACAAGTTCAAAGACGGGCAGCACATTTTGTATCATCGCAAAATAGGGTAGAGAGTGTCACTGATGGTACAGGATTAGTGGTGGACATCATTAAAACAAAGGCGTTTTTCGCTGCGGCGGAATCTTCTCACGAAATTCCAATCACCAACTTTCTCCCCAGAATGCGAAAATATTTTGTTGACACCTGTCTATATAGGGAGAAACGATTACCATGATAAAATAAGGGAAATAAGAGCTCGTACGGAAAGATATGGGTGTTCGTTTTTTCCACGTGCTGTACGAGATTGGAATAATAGAGAATTGTGAAGGTGGTTCGATGAACCCTCTGCCAGGCACTTAAACGTGATTTGCAGAGTATCTATGTAGACGTAGATTCAAGGTAACTCAGATGGCACTGCTTAACAATACCTAGTGTCTTTGGCCAGCACGTAACCTCGTACAATGATTATGTATATGTTAAAATTGTATGAATTGTTCGTACTTTCCAATGATGGCTGCAAAAATTTAACGATACAGGGTACTTTTCCGACTCAATATTATGTAAAAATCAACATCTATTTCTTTCAGGCACTGTTTATAATGTATATATTTTACTGATTTTTTGTTGATATCAGGTAATGCAACACACTTTCTAAACAAATTAGAAGGATTTTGAATATTTTTGAACCTGCTTAGGGTTATTAAAAAGTTACACAGAAATCTATGCAATTTTTTTCCAAAATGCTTCCTCAAATTGTGATACCATTTAATCCAATATTATACATTTGAAGGAGACCAATTTTTTACCAGATATGCATGACATGATGGCTGAGGTAATAGACCTATTTAATTCCACCTATTATGTATATTACAAGGATTAAGAAATATCTCATCTACATTTCAATTTTTATAATTTTTTCTTAATAAAATGTTATTTTTTCCATAATCAGTTGATTCTGCAATAAAGCTTAGGTCTACTACATAAGTATGGACTATTGCAAGTTACAGAAAAAAAATTAGGGCAATGCTTTATAAACTTCTGGAAATATTTGTACCTGAATTCTGAAAAATCCAACTTGTTGGAAATTTCGAATGAAGATATGTGTCCAATCAAACTGTGCCTCAGAACATTCGTGAAGCATAGTCTTCATCCTGCAACATTTCTTCATCTTCAAGCTTCCTCTAGGCATTCCTTTTAGCACTCCTTGCTTCATTGGTAACTTGATGAGCGAATCTTTCAGCTTCATGCTCCCATTGTCTGTCACACGCAAGCAATTGATATTCCACATTAGAGCCACATTTGATGCCTAAATTTCTCAGGACTTCCAATCTTCCTATCACTCCATCATTGAAACATATCACTGCATCTATTACACCAACTTTTAATGTATTTAGTGCTACAGAAAAACTCTTGGGTAATCTTTCCCATATGCAACGGTTGAAACATTCATTTGTATTGTGAGTGCCCATGAAGACATTTATTAAGCAAAACAGGGTCACTCAGGTCTATTAAAATTGGTTTTATTTCATTCATTACAGGCTCAGGGAGAGAATGCTTATGATGGTATATTTGACCACTTTCTTTTCCTTTTTGGTAACCACACCAAGAATCTGTTCCTTTAGGGCAAAGTTCGTGAACGGGGTGGTCATCTGTGGACAAATTATAAAGGTATGTGGCCCATACAGCTTTTCTCATTGCTGTAACATCATTCAGAGGTGCAGTTCGTCTAATGGCCAGTCCATAATAACTCTGAAGAGGGTCTGTTTCAGTTTTTGTCAATCTGCCCCGGCCAGACAGAGATTTTCCACCAGATAGCAACATTCCTTACATTTCTCTTCGTGGGTTCCTCGATCTAGCATCCATCCTCTCTTGCACATGTCCACAACACTCCAGTTTTGTGACCATAAACATTGAACTCATTAATTTTATTGAAATCTTTAGAGTGCCCATCGCCTAGGTACTTCGTATATGTGACGTTATAAACGGGCACCGACCTCTCAAATATTTGTAGAGCTCCATCACACTCCATACCTCCACTGTAATTCTTAAAACACATGTTCAGTATGTCCTTCAGTGTTACCATGGCAGGTGCGGCAGTACTTATATAAGGACTCTACATCAACAACTTTTCCATTCTCCAGAGAAGTAGTACTTACAATACAATTCGAGGAACGATGTATTCGACGATGCCATGTCCCATCAAGTGCAACAGCAATGTCCCTGGTTCCACTAATATTTACAGTTTCTTCTACTGCACGTTTCCTAGATGCTTTAGACACAACCATCAAGGCACCTAAAAGTATTTTTATGTACGTGCTGAACCTGCTGGGAGAAGGAGGGAGGTCCACCAAGCCACAAAAGGTTTGAGCAGCCCTTTTTCCTTTTCCTGTTGCATGCATTGCATACACTAACTTCAAATTCACATCATATGAATTATGCACAATGTCCGAAGTCATTTTCGAGGTAGATTTATTGCAGGATCTACACAGAACAACTAATTTTGGCGCTAAACCCTTCTTGCTACTTTGTTGTTCAGTTATTTCGAGACAGCCTACACCATCACATTGTTTACATTCCGCCACTTCCTTTATCAAAGAAGATAAGATGCCCACATCAATAACAACAAACCCACTGCAAACATCATCATTGTTAATGCAAAAATTTTAATCACCAGGAGGCGTATCATGTGGTAGTTTCTTCCCTGAAGAACTGACACATAGGTTACTTTCAACAGCGTGGCTTGCTTTGTTTGTGAACTGGTTGCCAGGGAATTTCCTTTCATTGAATTTCTTGATGCATGGCATAGTTCGTATTTATTGCACACTAAAGGATATGTACTTCCACTTCCTTTATCAAAGAAGATAAGATGCCCACATCAATAACAACAAACCCACTGCGAACAGCATCATTGTTAATGCAAAAATTTTAATCACCAGGAGGCGTATCATGTGGGAGTTTCTTCCCTGAAGAACTGACACATAGGTTACTTTCAACAACGTGGCTTACTTTGTTTGTGAACTGGTTGCCAGGGAATTTCCTTTCATTGAATTTCTTGATGCATGGCATAGTTCGTATTTATTGCACACTAAAGGATATGTACTTCCACAAATATATGTAGCACTTGGGCAGCAAACATTCAGTAACACATGAACAAACTGCTTCAACGAAAAGAAAGTAAATACTAGCAAAGATAAACATTTACAGGCACTAGAAACCTGTACTGTTACCATATATACAATGTATCATGTGTATAATTGCTGGAAAAAGAAAGTTCACAGCTCTTTTCGAAATAATACTGGTTTCTATAACGGAAATAAAGGGGGCGTGGCAGCATACATGACCGTAACTTTAAAATTTGGTATACATAGGTCGTTTTTCATTTGAAACCCTGTAATGTATATATCAATGTAATCAGGAAATACTATAGAATTTAATAAAGTCATAAAAAATCGATTTTTCCACCATTTATAAGTACCCTGTATCCTTAATCACTATTACCATTCCACTACGACGTTTCAATCATTAATACTAGTCAATTACAAGAACAGAGTGCTAGTCTTAATTTCTACCACTTGCTTTGTGAATTCGTGCAATAACACACCACTAAGATGGCGAATCTTTTTGCAACATGGAATACATTCAATGACCTTTGGAATGTGCCTATGGTCAATATGCACAGAGAAATCGAACAAGCCCAGCGATAGAGGTTACAATAACCTTACACTAGCTGCGATACGTGCTTCTGTCATTGGCATTTCTTACAATTGCCCACATAGTGTCTAACGAATCGGTAGAGACCTGGTGAGTGCCTCCTGCATCTGATGCTATCTAGAATTTTCACAACGCGCAGGTGTGTCTTGGAAATACTTCAGGATAGTTGGCTGTAGATGAAGAGGGATAACGAACTACCATTTCCACCACATCAGATCATAGTTACTCTTATACAAGGCTCTGTTTATTAAGTATAAATCTCCTTTGGTCGATTCCTCGTTCTTCAACGCTTCTATGGTTCTCAGCAGTGCTGGATCGTCCGTTTATTCAGTAGAAATGTTATTTAGTTCTGCAATGGCTTAGATTACCTCCACAATGCTGTACTCCATCAAATAATACTTTGAAAGGCAGTCGTCGTCCTTGTGTTTGCATCCATTTCAGTACACCACTGTGATGTATTCCTGCAGCCAGCATAGAAAATGATGGTCCATCATAACAGTGAATGATTTGCACAACAAATATGGCCAGAACTTATTGATGGCCCAAACAACTTCAAGACACAGTTTTCTGACTTATAGAGTAGTTCAGTTCGGACTTTGAGAGTACTCTGGAAGCATAAGCTATCACCTTTTCAGCGACTTCCTGAACTTGTGCTAGAACTGAACGTGTCCCCCCTACCTGCTGGTGTTGGTCTGCGGTTCTCCCTCGGCATTTCTGTTGTACAATGCTATAACTGGAGAAGATGTTAGCGTCTCATTAAGCACAAGGAAAGATCTTTCTTGCACCTCGTTTGGGGAAATTAGGAATTACGAAGGCAGTCTTTCCCCTGTCAACCTCATCAGTCTTGATTTGACAGTAGCCTTTCTCCATGGCCAGAGTTGAGAAATACTTAGCTCCTTTCAAGCATTCTAGGGTACCACGAATTCAAAGTAATTGATAGACATCTTTCTTTTTGATTTTGTTCATTCGTCGATAATCAACGCAAAAACGCCATGTGACGTCCTTCTTCTTCACATGGACCACAGGATAAGACCAAGGACTCCCTTAAGGTTCAATGATGTCATCTTGCAGCATTATCCCCACTTCCTCCCAGATTATCCACCATTCAACTAGCGAGAGTTATACGAACGCTAACAAATGTGGATATAAAATCTTACCATGGGCCACTTGGTTTTTTTTTCTCCACACCAGATTTGCAATTATCTGAAAATTGCCACAGAACCGCTATCAACTGCTGGCATTGTCGTTCAGTCAGGCTAGATCCTGTTATGAGTTTTATTTTATTATTTTCTTTTATTTTATGTATCTTTTTCGTCCAAGGATCATCTCACAATGATATAAGAGCTGTTACGGTAATACGATAATATTTAATAGCTCTAAACATACACTGATCAGCCAGAACGTTATGACATTATTGTCATTGGCGCGGATAACAGCAGCAATGCCTTGGTAGGAGTAGGTCGCTGGAGGGAGTTGGCACCACATCTGCACAGACAAGTCACGTAATTCCCGTAAATTCCGGGGAGGTGGGCGTTGAGCTCTGACGCCACGTTCAATCACATACCAGATGTGTTCACTTGTGTTCAGATTTTGCAAGCTGGGGGGCCAGCACATCACGTGGAACTCGCCACTGTATTCCTTGAACCACTCCATCACACTCCTGGACTTGTGACACGGCGCATTATGCTGCTGAAAAATGCAACTGCCATCAGGAAACGTGATCGTCATAGAGGCGTGTAAGTGGTCTGCAAAAAAGTGTACGAAACTCCTTGGTCGTCATGGTGCCTTGCACGAGCTCCACTGGAATGATGGATGGTCATGTGAATGTTCTCCAACGTCGAATGCAGCCGCCGCCAGCGTGTCTCCATCCTGCAGTATAGGTGTCAAGGAGCTGTTCCTCTGGCAGACGACGGATTCGCGCCATCCCATCGGCATGACGGAGACGTTATTGGGATGCATGAGACCGTACAACACTCTGACACTGCGCCAACATCCATTCTCCATGGTCACATGGCCATTTCAGTCGTAGTTGCTTATGTCGTGATGTTTACATTGGCTCATGCATGGGTCATTGGCTGCGGAGGCCCACCATTAGGAGTATTTGGTCCATTGACTGTTCAGACACACTCTTGTACCCTTTCCATAATTAAAGTCTGATGTTAGCTCCGCCAAAGTTACTGTTTTGCCAGTTGCCAGCCTATGACATCAGACACCCGTTATGTGGGGTGGTTGCCCAACCCTGTGATGTCTGGACATGGTTTCACCTTGGTTTCGTCATGTGTTGAAGACACTCATCACAGCACACCTCGAACACCTGACAAATCGTGCAGTTTCCGAAAAGCTCGTGCCCAGCCCCTGAGCCATCAGAATCTACCCTTGAACAAACTCAGATAGATTGCTCACCTTCCCCATTCTACACGCAGACAGCATGTTCACTGATATTACATGCACTGTGTGTGTGTCTGTCTAGCAGTCATTCCTCGCCAGGTGACGCTACTATCGCCTGGACAGGTTTATATCGCTAGCAGGCCGGTGGTCATAATGTTCCTGCTGATCAGTTTAGACATACACAGCATACTTAAGTATGCTCAATAAGAATAGGACAGGTGGTTGGCTACAGCCTTGATGAAGGAATTATTGTGGTATTTGCCTGAAGTGATCTAGGAAAGCCATGGAAACACAAATCAGGATGGCCAGCTGGAGCAAGCCCCATTTTTCTGTATAAGACGTCAGTGCCCTAACATCTGCACCATGTCAGTCGGCTAGTCCCTATTATACAGTGTTCTTTGAGTTACACACAAATAACTAAGTTTTGCTCTTCATCGCTGCACACACTAACGACACCTGCCGACGAATTCTGGGCCATGAAGAAACTGCTATGCCCCTTGCAGTAACTCCAGCTGGCTTGGACAACTAGTTTCTGGATTATCAATACTAAAATATGCTTCATGTTTCCTTCCTGGCTTCCCTCTCTCCACCTGAAAAAACTAAATCAGCAAGACGTTACTACCATGCAGCTTGGATCCTGAGCCATGACTTTATAGAAGCAGTAAACCATGATGATATATTAAAATGCGACAAGGTGTTGTAGTTACTACCTTTTATTTTTACCACCTTTTATTATTATTACCCATTGCTCTGAGTCCTCTTTAATTGTCTAGTATGCATTAGTTATGAAGAACGTTTTAGGTGCCTTTTTGAACAGAATTGTTTCAGTAATGTCTTTTTTTTTCCTTGTACAATCTACACTACTGGCCATTAAAATTGCCACACCAAGAAGAAATGCAGATGATAAACGGGTATTCATTGGACAAATATATTATACTAGAACTGACATGTGATTACATTTACACGCAATTTGGGTGCATAGATCCTGAGAAATCAGTACCCAGAACAACCACCTATGGCGGTAATAGCGGCCTTGTTATGCCTGGGCATTGAGTCAAACGGAGCTAGGATGGCGTGTACAGGTACAGCTGCCATGCAGCTTCAACACGATACCACAGTTCATCAAGAGTAGTGACTGGCGTATTGTGACTAGCCAGTTGCTCGGCCACCATTGACCAGAGATCTGGAGAATGTGTTGGCCAGGGCAGCAGTCGAACATTTTCTGTATTCAGAAAGGCCCGTACAGGACCTGCAGCATGCGGTCGTGCATTATCCTGCTGAAATGTAGGGTTTCGCAGGGATCGAATGAAGGGTAGAGCCACGGGTCGTAACACATCTGAAATGTAACGTCCACTGTTCAAAGTGCCGTCAATGCGAACAAGAGGTGACCGAGACGTGTAACCAATGGCACCCCATACCATCACGCCGGGTGATACGCCAGTATGGCGATGACGAATACACGCTTCCAATGTGCGTTCACCGCGATGTCGCCAAACACGGATGTGACCATCATGATGATGTAAACAGAACTTGGATTCATCCGAAAAAAATGACGTTTTGCCATTCGTGCACCCAGGTTCGTCGTTGAGTACACCATCGCAGGCGCTCCTGTCTGTGATGCAGCGTCAAGGGTAACTGCAGCTATGGTCTCCGAGATGATAGTCCGTGCTGCTGCAAACGTCGTCGAACTGTTCGTGCAGATGTTTGTTGTCTTGCAAACGTCCCCATCTGTTGACTCAGGGATCGAGACGTGGCTGCACGATCCGTTACAGCCATGCAGATAAGATGCCTGTCATCTCGACTGCTAGTAACACGAGGCCGTTGGGTCTAGCACGGCGTGCCCTATTACCCTCCTGAACCCACCGATTCCATATTCTGCTAACAGCCATTGGATCTCGACCAACGCGAGCAGCAATGTCGCGATATGATAAACCGCAATCGCGATAGGCTACAATCCGACCTTTATCAAAGTCGGTAACGTGATGGTACGCATTTCACCTCCTTACACGAGGCATCACAACAACGTTTCACCAGGCAACGCCGGTCAACTGCTGTTTGTGTATGAGAAATCGGTTGGAAAGTTTCCTCATGTCAGCACGTTGTAGGTGTCGCCACCGGCGCCAACCTTGTGTGAATGCTCTGAAAAGCTAATCATTTGTATATCACAGAATCTTCTTCCTGTCGGTTAAATTTCGCGTCTGTAGCACGTCGTCTTCGTGGTGTAACAATTTTAATGGCCGGTAGTATATTATACAGTTTTATTCCCTGATAGAAAATACTGTTTTGAACTTTCTGTTTGTTTTTCCTTGGTTAAGGTAAGTCCATACTGGCTCATGTTCCATGATTACGTATAGAACTGTCAGTGGAATATTTAGCAATGTATCTCTGAGATGCACAACAGATTGGTAGATGTACTCACTTGATGTATTAAGGATGCCCAGTCGGAATGAGCTTGACTACTACTTAAGTTATTATTCTCATTCCCTGTTTCTGCAGTTTACAAACTTTGTCTGTGTTTCGTGCTTTTGATCCTCAGAAACGAATCCAATAGCTAAGATTCCAGGGCACGTAGGAGCAGTATGTCACCAGGAGACATTGGCTGTTACAGACTCATTATAAAGTCTTAAGAGAATAATATGCTGATGAAATTCTTTTTGTCAGTACTTTTGTGTGCTCATTCCACCTTAAATCATAACCAATATTCATTCCTAAAAACATTGCGCTTATTATACAATCTATAGATTTATCATCTGTTCCTGTTGTTACAGAGTTGTTTTCCCTCATTATGCTCCATTGCATATTGTTGATTTTTTAATGTTTAATGTCAGTTTAGTACATACTGCCCAAACGTAAACATCCTTGAGGGTTAAATTTTCTGTCTATGAAAGGAGCACTGATGTTTTATCAGTGACTATGATGATGCGATCGTCAGTAAAGAGGACTTTTTCACCACGTCTTGGATCTGGAAAGTAGTTGATATAATTATATTAAGAACAGAACTGGATCCAACACATTACCCTGAGGAGTGTTTAGGATTTGGCCGAGGTCAAAGTACTGGCAGGATGTGAGCATCCAGGAGTCCACGAAAACTGGTGAAAAGAGAACAACTTGTCTGATGTAAAAAACTGGCTGCAGTGTATTCCAGAATATAAGTGGTGCCTAGAAGGCCACTGACAGAGTGAGGAACATATTAGCCAAGAGAAGATGTGGAAGGCATGTCTCATCAAGTCGCAAGCTAGCTACTAAGAGAATAAGTGGTCAGTCCCGGCTCGGTCTTGCCAGCTTGTTCCGTGGCCCCCACATGATCGTTCACAGCTCTCTGATTGGTTAATGGAGGTGGTTGAAGAAGTTTTCCCTCGTTAGCAACGCTTCACCTAAGCGTCATCCTGTCCACGCTACTATCTGTGGGAGTGGTATGCATGTGAACAAGAGGTGGGTTGACGACAATAATCGGTGACAGCCGGTACCGACCCAGCCCGTGTCCAGTGACAGCTCTTCAGTGAAATACAGTTTGGCTGTACAAACAATTAAACTTTGAAAAATTAAAAATTTGAAATAAAAATAAACTTTTTCCCATTCAGTCTGTCAGTCCACCATGCACATTGCTTCTCCCTTCCGCAGGTGCAGATTGCTGACTCCAAAATTACACACATTGTAACTGAAATGATTGAAAATGCTCTTTGGACAGGTGGCGCTGGCTTAGGGGTGCAACATTCTAATGAGGGTAGTTTATATAGAAAAATCTCTGATGGAGGAAAAAAAGGAACAGGGATACAAAACTTTAAAGAACTTCTGACTTTACAATTAGTACAGTGATTTAGAGTTTGAATTGGCCGAATGTAGTTAGGAAAAACATATGGCCAATCGAAGTGGTGCACTGATGCTGCAGTGTGTTGGCACAGAGACGACAGCAGGTGCGGCAATGGTGTATTGAGCTGGCAGGGGCAGCACAAGGGCCTGGGCAGTGGCTAGATTGACGCAATGGCGACACCTCAGCATAGTGATGGAGTATTGCAGTCACGAACGACAGTGTTGGGGCTGACCACGTCCGTCGTCAGGTGTGACCGTAAGCCGTCGGCACATGGACCGAGCATCCGAACGTTGAGCGTTGAGCGTGCGGAGTTTCTGACGTCATAGCGTGGAATAGCACGTTCGGGAGTCTTTCCGAACGCACAGAGCAATATCTAGCATGTCAGATCTGACGGTGTGCCTGAGCGTTGACCAATGAGATGGCACAACGCCACCTACGTCACCTGCACCGAGTTGTGAGGTGCCATATTGACATTCATTTCAAGCCTATACGTATATATGCCGTTTCTGAGCACCAGCAAATTGAGAATCACTCGAAAACTCGTTGTTAACTGTGTGATTCGTTGCAATAAAATAATGAGAAACATCATATTCCTGGCAAAAGAATTATTGTAACTTGCGTATTATCACAGTATGCCATTTGAAGGCAACGACACACACCGTTGGGTGGCTTGCGGAGTATAAATGTAGATGTAGATGTAGACACACTGAGGAGCCACCAAAAACGCATTGTTCTTGGTACAATTCGTTATAATTAAATTTCAGTTGGTAACATAACTACGATTAAAGCTTTTAGTTAATGGCAACATGCTAGAACATAGTGTTCATCAATTGCTGACGGGTTAGCATAGTGTGTAGCGGTACTGACTCTCAATTGACTGGGTGCTAGGGCCGTGGTTCGCATTTTGCCACGTCAGAAAATTTTTCCTAACTTTCGCGTTGTTAATAGGTTCTGATACTTTATTATTAGTTTAATATAAGTATATACTACAACATTTGATGTTATGTAAATATAAGTTCTCCTTTTTTGAGGAGTGAGTTTGTTTGATTTGCTTAATCTACAGGACAGCTTGCGCTATTCGTAAAAGAAAAACGACCAAAATATCTTTATATGTTTGTAATTCACATGTTGCAAAGATTCTGCTGCTGAGTAGGAACAGTGATCAAGTAAGAATTACCTTGGGGTCTTACTAAAATGTGGGAATGATGAAATAATGTTTATCTTATGTGGAGAACTATTCCAAATTTGTATTGCACTGTTTGTAATGGAACTTTTACAAGCCTGTATCCTTACTGATCGGACATGGCACTTCCTTTTTCGTCTTAAAACATGTACATGGACACTGAAGTTTTTATTTGTGTATATTACATATAGAATAACGTGGCTAGCATCTGGATAATGGAGGAAATGTGCAACAGCGGCGGCTCATGGGGTATTTCAATACAAAAGATAGGCTTAGCCCAGTGTAATTGATAAAATTCCTTATGTTTCCTGTAACCTCTGCAGTTCGTTTTATGGAAGTTATAATCTCAAAATTATTGAAAGATGCATTATTAACTGATTATTCATCCACAATGAACAGATTGCATTAAGATAATCCTTAATAATTTTTTTGTCTTGAATGTATTTCGTATAGATCCCAGTGGGACTAGTAGTTGGTGTTAAATCCCAAGTTATTTGCTTGGTCCATGACCCAGTGAAGCATAATACTTTGTCATAATACGAAATAGACAAAAGTACCACACCATTAATGAAACAAGCTAATACACCTAGACATCTTATTTCCTAATGCTTAGTCTTAAAGGAGGGCCGTGCCTGAATAACGTCATGTCTCAGAATATCTTAGCTGTTTATAAGGAGTGTCCATACTCGCTGCTTTGTGATACCATTTTTATTTATTTCACTTTCACTTTAATTTTCGTCTAAATTGGCATTATCGAATGACGTATACATTTTCCTGATTGATCGACATACATATAATATCGGTGTCAACTGTATTTTAACCGTCATTCAAAATTTGTTGGATTAAACTTTGTAAACACTTGATATTTTAGCTCCAAAATTGTCAGATTACCCTCGTAACAAATTAATCACTACCTTAATTCAACAAGTATAGAACGACAGTTAAAATACAGTTGTCAACGATGTTATATGTACGTCGATCGATCTACACTATATATACGTCACTGGAGAATGGCACCTTAGCCGAAACGGAACTGTTGTGAAAGTGAATGAAACAAAAACTGATATCACAAAGCAGCGAGTCTGGACACTCCTTGTGTCACTTTCCGATTTGTACTACGCTGCAGGCCCTGTGGAGTATAAACTGTTGCAACTCTCGATTTCTGGAAATTGTCTTAAATGATGTATTATGTCATTTTATCCTCCTAACATGCTTTTTTTCCTCTTGAATTTCAGTATTCTTTTATAAAAACGGAAATGGAATTCAAATAACTTGAACGCTCGCTAAAACGCTCCATTCGAGTCCTGTGATGCCTGTGACGTCACTGGCTAGCCTAAGGCTCCTATAAGTACTAGGAGCTCTAGGCTAGTCATGATGCTAATTGCCATAATGATAATTCACAGTGGTGTCTTGTTTTGGAATTGAAGTTTTGGAAAATGGGTCACAAATTGTGCGTAGTACCATACTGTAAAAATACAGTATGTAAAAATACATCCACAAAAACTCCTGCAAAGTTGTTTTTCAGTGTTCCAGAGAATGAGAAGGTGCCTAAAATGAGGTTGCACTCTACCGGCAAATAGCCACCAACTCGAGGCACAAGATCACTAACTTCATTAAAAATGTGTTGCACTGTGAAGTTAATATTAATTTATTTCCGAAACATGCTCTCCCACTGTTACAATGAAGGATAGCGTGATTCAACGAAATTAAACTCCTAGTAAATATTGTCCTTTTACCTAACTGCATCTAAATTATTCGGTAGCTTAGTTGTTAGAGCGGTAAACCGTCGAATTTTATAAGACGATGTCCATAGATCGCGGATTCGAATGTAACGCGAAAGAACATTTTTAACTTATTTGTAAAACGGCTCGACGTCCTCTCATATGAAAACCAAATCACAATTACAAAACTTCACCACACTGTTCAAAAACAGAATATTATTGTGTTTTCCTTGCTGCTTGCATGCACCTACATTTGCAATCACTGTTCACACACGTCACGTTCAAAAAGTTACTTTCTAGTTAATGTGGCCACACACTTTTTTCTTTATTAGAAACATTTTTTTTATCTTCGTAGTGTCTAGCTAGGATCCTTGTTGATTACACTTTTGCAGTTTCTTAATCTTATATAAAGATCATCATCTTATATAAAGAAACAATAGTCTGCTTCAGACGCTAACGTTAGTTTACACTCCCAAACATCACAGCCGTTACGTTTGTGTCGCCTGCATATTGTACACGCTTTACATCTCTCGGTATACCCCATCGTCATACACCTCGTTGTAATGTGGGCGTATGGTCATATCTTCACTTCTAGGAATGCTTTCCAAAAAAGTAATTTTTTTTTTGCAAAGTAAATACATTTATTCTCTGTTGTACGTTTCTCAGACTGAGACTAATGTGAAGCTATATACAGTGTGGTCCATTGGACGTGACCGGGACAAATATCTCACGAAATAAGCGTCAAACGAAAAAACTAAAAAGAACGAAACTTGTCTAGCTTGAAGGGGGAAACCAGATGGCTCTATGATTGGCGCGCTAGATGGCGCTGCCATAGGTCAAACGGATATCAACTGCGTTTTTTTTAAATAGGAACCCCCACTTTTTATTACACATTCGTGTAGTACGTAAAGAAATATGAATGTTTTAGTTGGACCACTTTTTTCGCATTGTGGTAGATGGTGCTGTAATAGTAACAAACGTATGGCTCACAATTTTAGACTAACAGTTGGTAACAGGTACGTTTTTTTAAAATTAAAATACAGAACGTAGGTATGTTTCAACGTTTTATTTCGGTTGTTCCAATGTGATACATGTACCTTTGTGAACTTATCATTTCTGAGAACGCATGCTATTACAGCGTGATTACCTGTAAATACCACATTAATGCAATAAACGCTTAAAATGATGTCCGTCAACCTCAATGCATTTGGCAATAAATATAACGACATTCCTCTGAACATCGAGTAGTTCGCCTTCCGTAATGTTCGCACATGCATTGACAATGCGCTGACGCATGTTGCCAGGCGTTGTCGGTGGATCACGGTAGCAAATATCCTTCAACTTCCCCCACAGAAAGAAATCCGGGGACATCAGATCCGGTGAACGCGCGGGCCTTGGTATGGTGCTTCGACGACCAATCCACTAGTCATGAAATATGCTATTCAATACCGCTTCAACCGCACGTGAGCTACGTGCCGGGCATCCATCATGTTGGAAGTACATCGCCATTCTGTCATTCAGTGAAACATCTTGTAGTAACATCGGTAGAACATTACGTAAGAAATCAGCATACATTGCACCATTTAGACTTTCATCGATAAAATGCGGGCCAATTATCCTTCGTCACATAATGCTGCACCATACATTAACCTGCCAAGGTCGCTGATATTCCACTTGTCGCAGCCATCGTGGATTTTCCGTTGCACAATAGTGCATATTATGCCGTTTTGCGTTACCGCTGTTGGTGAATGACGCTTCATCGCTAAATAGAACGCCTTCAAAAAATCTGTCATCATCCCGTAATTTCTCATGTGCCCAGTGGCAGAACTGTACACGACATTCAAAGTCGTCGCCATGCAATTCCTGGTACATAGAAATATGGTACGGGTGTAATCGATGTTGATGTACCACTCTCAACAACGACGTTTTTGATATTCCCGAGGCTCGCGCAATGTGTCTGCTACTGATGTGCGGATTAGCCGCGACAGCAGCTAAAACATCTACTTGAGCGTCATCATTAGTTGCAGGTTGTGGTTGACGTTTCACATGTGGCTGAACACTTCCTGTTTCCTTAAATAACGTAACTATCCGGCGAACGGTCCGGACACTTGGATGATGTCGTCCAGGACACCGAGCAGCATACATAGCACACGGCCGTTGAGCATTTTGATCACAATAACCATACACCAACACGATATCGACCTTTTACGCAATTGGTAAACGGTCCATTTTAACACGGGTAAAGTATCACGAAGCAAATACCGTCCGCACTGGCGGAATGTTACGTGATACCACGTACTTAAACGTTTGTGACTATTACAGGGCCATCTATCACAAAGCGAAAAAAGTGGTCCAACTAAAACATTCATATTTCTTTACGTACTACACGAATATGTAATAAAAATGGGGGTTCCTATTTTAGAAAAACGCAGTTGATACCCGTTTGACCAATGGCAGCGCCATCTAGCGGGCCAACCATAGAGCCATCTGGTTCCGCCCTTCAAGCAAGACGAGTTTCGTTCTTTGTAGTTTTTTCGTGGCCATTAAAACTGCTACACCACGAAGATGACGTGCTACAGACGCGAAATTTAACCGACAGGAAGAAGATTCTGTGATATGCAAATGATTAGATTTCAGAGCATTCACACAAAGGTTGGCGCCGGTGGCGACACCTGCAACGTGGTGACATGAGGAAAGTTTCCAACCGATTTCTCATACAAAAACAGCAGTTGACTGGCGTTGCCTGCTGAAACGTTGTTGTGATGCCTCGTGTAAAGAGGAGAAATGCGTACCATCACGTTTCCGACTTTGATAAAAGTCGGATTGTAGCCTATCGCGATTAAGGTTTATCGTATCGCGACATTGCTGCTCGCGTTGGTCGAGATCCAATGACTGTTAGCAGAATATGGAATCGGTGGGTTCAGGAGGGTAATACGGAACGCCGTGCTGGATCCCAACGGCCTCGTATCACTAGCAGTCGAGATGACAGGCATCTTATTCGCATGGCTGTAACGGATCGTGCAGCCACGTCTCGATCCCTGAGTCAACAGATGTGGACGTTTGCAAGACAACAACCATCTGCACGAACAGTTCGACGACGTTTGCAGCAGCATGTACTATCAGTTCGGAGACCATGGCCGCGGTTACCCTTGACACTGCATCACAGACAGGAGCGCCTGCGATGATGTACTCAACGACGAACCTGGGTGCACGAATGGCAAAACTTAATTTTTTGCGATGAATCCAAGTTCTGTTTACAGCATCATGGTGGTCGCATCCGTGTTTGGCGACATCGCGGTGAACGCACATTGGAAGCGTGTATTCGTCATCGCCATACTGGCGTATCACCCTGCATGATGGTATGGGGTGCCATTGGTTACACATCTCGGTCACCTGTTGTTCGCATTGAGCGCACTTTGAACAGTTGTTGCTGTTGTGGTCTTCAGTCCTGAGACTGGTTTGATGCAGCTTTCCATGCTACTCTATCCTGTGTAAGCTTCTTTATCTCCCAGTAACTACTGCAACCTACATCCTTCTGAATCTGCTTAGTGTATTCATCTCTTGGTCTCCCTCTACGGTTTTTACCCTCCATGCTGCCCTCCAATACTAAATTGGTGATCCCTCGATGTCTCAGAACATGTCCTACCAACCGATTCCTTCTTCTAGTCAAGTTGTGCCACAAGCTCCTCTTCTCCCCAATTCTATACAATACCTCCTCATTAGTTATGTGATCTACCCATCTAATCTTCAGCATTCTTCTGTAGCACCACATTTCAAAATCTTCTATTCTCTTCTTGTCCAAACTATTTATCGTCCATGTTTCACTTCCATATATGGCTACACTCCATACAAATACTTTCAGAAACGACTTCCTGACACTTAAATCTATACTCGATGTTAACAAATTTCTCTTCTTCAGAAACGCTTTCCTTGCCATTGCCAGTCTGTATTTTATATCCTCTCTACTGCGACCATCATCAGTTATTTTGCTCCCCAAATAGCAAAACTCCTTTACTACTTTAAGTGTCTCATTTCCTAATCTAATTCCCTCAGCACCACCCGACTTAATTTGACTACATTCCATTATCCTCGTTTTGCTTTTGTTGATGTTCATCTTATATCCTCCTTTCAAGACACTATCCATTCCGTTCAACTGCTCTTCCAAGTCCTTTGCTGTCTCTGACAGAATTACGATGTCATCGGCAAACCTCAACGTTTTTAATATGTACTCCGAATTTTTCTTTTGTTTCCTTCACTGCTTGCTCAAAATTCAGATTGAATAACATCGGGGAGAGGCAACAACCCTGTCTCACTCCCTTCCCAACCACTGCTTCCCTTTCGTGTCCCTCGACTCTTATAACTGCCATCTGCTTTCTGTACAAATTGTAAATAGCCTTTCGCTCCCTGTATTTTACCCCTGCCACCTTCAGAATTTGAAAGAGAGTATTCCAGTCAACATTGTCAAAAGCTTTCTCTAAGTCTACAAATGCTAGAAACGTAGGTTTGCTTCTCCTTAATCTAGCTTCTAAGATAAGTCGTAGGGTCAATATTGCCTCACGTGTTCCAATATTTCTACGGAATCCAAACTGATCTTCCCCGAGGTCGGCTTCTACTAGTTTTTGTCTGTAAAGAATTCGCGTTAGTATTTTGCAGCCGTGACTTATTAAACTGATTGTTCGGTAATTTTCACATCTGTCAACACCTGCTTTCTTTGGGATTGGAATTGTTATATTCTTCTTGAAGTCTGAGGGTATTTTGCCTGTCTCATATATCTTGCTCACCAGATGGTAGAGTTTTGTCAGGACTGGCTCTCCCAAGGCTGTCAGTAGTTCTAATGGATTGTTGTCTACTCCGGGGGCCTTGTTTCGACTCAGATGCTTCAGTGCTCTGTCAAACTCTTCACGCAGTATCGTATCTCCCATTTCATCTTCATCTACATCCTCTTCCATTTCCATAATATTGTCCTCAAGTACATCGCCCTTGTATAGACCCTCTATATACTCCTTCCACCTTTCTGCTTTCCCTTCTTTGCTTAGAACTGGGTTTCTATCTGAGCTCTTGATATTCATATAAGTGGTTCTCTTTTCTCCGAATGATACTGAACGGGCGCTGAAGACCTTGCTGTCGTGCGCCCACAAAACCCCTCTACTACTCTACTACTACTTTTTTCTCCAAAGGTCTCTTTAATTTTCCTGTAGGCAGTATCTATCTTACTCCTGATGAGACAAGCCTCTACATCCTTACATTTGTCCTCTAGCCATCCCTGCTTCGCCATTTTGCACTTCCTGTCGATCTCATTTTTGAGAAGTTTGTATTCCTTTTTGCCTGCTTCATTTACTTCCTTTCGTCAATTAAGTTCAATGTTTCTTCTGTTACCCAAGGATTTGTAGCAGCCCTCGTCTTTTTACCTACTTTATCCTCTGCTGCCTTCACTACTTCATCCCTCAAAGCTACCCATTCTTCTTCTACCGTATTTCTTTCCCCCATTCCTGTCGATTGTTCCTTTATGCTCTCCTTGAAACTCTGTACAACCTCTGGTTTAGTCAGTCTATCCAGGTCCCATCTCCTTAAATTCCCACCTTTTTGCAGTTTCTTCAGTTTTAATCTACAGTTCATAACCAATAGATTGTGGTCAGAGTCCATATCTGCCCCTGGAAATGTCTTACAATTTAAAACCTGGTTCCTAAATCTCTCTCTTACCATTATATAATCTATCTGATACCTTTTAGTATCTCCAGGGTTCTTCCATGTATACATCCTTCTTTTATGATTCTTGAACCAGTAGACGTTACATTTCAGATGTGTTACGACCCGTGACTCTATCCTACATTCGATCCCTGCGAAACCCTAAATTTCAGCAGGATAATGTACGACCGCATGTTGCAGGTCCTGTACGGCCTTTCTGGATACAGAAAATGTTCGACTGCTTTCCTGGCCAGTATATTATCCAGATTTCTCACCAATTGAAAACGTCTGGTCAATGGTGGCCGAGTAACAATACGCCAGTCACTACTCTTGATGAACTGTGGTATTGCGTTGAAGCTGCATGGGCAGCTGTCCCTGTACACGCCATCCAAGCTCTGTTTGACTCAATGCCCAGGCGTATCAGGGCTGCTATTATGGCCAGAGGTGGTTGTTCTGGCTACTAATTTCTCAGGATCTATGCACTCAAATTGCGTGAAAATGTAGTCACATGTCAGTTCTAGTATAATATATTTGTCCAATGAATACCCGTTTATCATCTGCATTTCCTCTTGGTGTAGCAATTTTAATGGCCAATAGTGTATATATATATATATATATATATATATATATATATATATATATATATATTGCAAACTCTGGACACAGGCATCTGTGGAATCTCAAAGGAGCAATATGTCTATATATATCAGGTCATACTATGCGTTATATCACCAGCCAATCTGTGAAAGTTCTTGAAATGGTTTTTCTCTACATTTTGTGTACAAATGGAGAGATGCATCATTGTGATACGTCACATCATACATTGTTCACTGTGCCATTCATTTGCTATTTGGTGAACCTCTAACATTAGACTCGTTGTATTGCTTTTTAATAACTGTTGGAGTTCTGCATCAGTTTCTTGTGTCACCATGAGGTCGCCAATGTTGCAGAAATTTGATGTAGAATTGATTCTGGAAAGGTAGGTGGTGACAATATTTTCCACCCCTCTTATGTGTACTATGTCGTTAGAGAATTGGCTGATCACATCCAAGTGCCTACAGCGTCGAGGTGAACAATCTTTACTGGGAATGATGATCGCCTCGACCAGGAGGTAATGGGCCACAAGTATTTTAAATTTTCGCCCTTCAGTGTCCACCTTAAAATATCGAACGGCCTTACAAACCACTAGTACCTCACAGTCAAACATGAACCATTTGCACTAAGCCATATTTAATATTGTTTAAAAGAATCTCAGTGAGTACTGTTTACTGTCAGTTATCTGGCGGAAGAGTGCACACATCACCAAATGCTCACGTAAGTTGTCAGAGATAAAGGGCAACTTCTACCAGGTGAGCTGGTGGAACTACTTAAACCTAACTAACCTAAGGACATCAGACACATCAACGCCTGAGGCAGGATTCGAACCTGCGACCGTAGCGGTCGCTCAGTTCCAGACTGAAGCACCTACAACTGCTCGGCCACACTGGCCAGCAAGGAAGAGATGGACAATGAGAGCAGGCAGTAGAAGGTGGACAGAGAGAGGGGCAGGAGGATATCGACAGAGAGTGCGGTTGGAGGAGGTGGTCAGAGAGAAAAGGGAGAAGGAGATGGACAGAGTGGGGGCAGAGAAGATGGACAAAGAGAGAGACAGTAGGTGATGGACAGAGAGATCAGGCAGTAGCAAGGGGACAGGGAGAGGGGCAGCAGGAGATGGACACAGAGAGATATAGAGAGAGGAGGAAATGGACAGAGAGAGCAGGCAGCAGCAGGTGGACAGAGATAGGGGCAGGAGGATATGGACAGAGAGTAGGGTTGGAGGAGGTGGACTGAGAGAAAAGGGAGAAGTAGATGGACAGAGTGGGGGCAGAGAAGATGGACACAGAGAGAGAGAGAGAGAGATGATGATGGACAGAGAGAGCAGGCAGTGGCAGTTGGACAGAGGAGGGGCATGGGGATATAGACAGAGATTGGGGTTGGAGGAGGTGGACAGAGAGAAAATGGAGTAGGGGATGGACAGAGTGGGGGCAGAGAAGATGGACAGAGAGAGAGAGAGTAGCTGATGGACCGAGAGAGCAGGCAGTAGCATGAGGATAGGGAGAGGGGCTGCAGGAGATGGATATACAGAGAGAGAGAGAGAGAGAGAGAGAGAGAGAGGAGGAGATGGATAGAGAGAGCAGGCAGTAGATGATGGACTGAGAGAGGGGCAGGATGATAACGATAGAGAGTGGGGTTGGAGGAGGTGGACAGAGAGAAATGAAGAAGCAGATGGAAAAAGTGGGGGCAGAGAAGATGGACAGAGAGAGAGAGAGAGTAGTTGATGGACAGAGAGAGCAGGCAGTAGCAGGTGGACACAGAGTGGGGCAAAAGGATATAACAGAGAGAGGGATTGGAGGAGTAGGACAGAGACCTAAGAGCGAAGGAGATGGACAGAGGGGGGGGGGCAGAGTAGATGGACAGAGAGAGAGAGAGAGAGAGAGTATGTGATGGACAGAGAGATCAGGCAGTAACAAGGGGAGAGGGAGAGGGGCGGGAGGAGATGAACATAGAGAGAGAGAGAGAGAAAAGGAGCGAGAGGAGGAGTGATAGAGAGAGGAGGCAGTTGCAGGTTTACAGAGAGAGGGCCAGAGTGCATCGACAAAGAGTGGGGTTGCAGGAGGTGGGCAGAGAAAAAGGGAGAAGGAGATGGATATAGTGGGGGCAGAGAAGATGGACAGAGAGAGATAGAGTAGGTGATGTACAGAGAGAGCAGGCAGTAGCAAGGGGACAGGGAGAGGAGCGGCAGGAGATGGACATAGAGAGCGGGAGGTGGAGATTGACAGAGAGAGAAGGCTGTAGCAGGTGGACAGTGAGAGGGGTGGAATGAGATGGACATAGAGAGAGAGAGAGAGTAGGTGATGGACAGAGAGAGCAGGCAGTAGCAAGGGGACAGGGAGAGGGGCGGCAGGCAATGGACATAGAGAGAAAGAGAGAGAGAGAGAGAGAGAGAGAGAGAGAGAGAGAGAGAGAGAGAGAGAGGAGGAGATGAACAGAGAGAGCAGGCAGTAGCAAGGGGACAGGGAGAGGGGCTGCAGGAGATGGACATAGAGAGAGAGGGGGAGAGAGGAGGAGATGGACAGAGAGAGAGAGAGAGTAGGTGATGGACAGTAGCAAGTGGACACAGAGAGAAGCAGGAGGATATCGGCAGAGAGTGGGGTTGGAGGAGGTGGACAGAGAGAAATGGGAGGAGGAGGTGTACAGATTGGGGGCAAATAAGATGGACATAGATTGAGAGAGTAGGTGATGGACAAAGATAGCAGGCAGTAGCAGGTGGACAGAGAGAGGGGCATGAGCATATCGACAGAGAATCAGGTTTTAGGTGGTGGACAGAGAGAAAATGGAGATGGAGATGGACAGAGTGGGGGCAGAGAAGATGAACAGAGGGAGAGAGAGTAGGTGATGGACAAAGATAGCAGGCAGTAGCAAGGGGACAGGGAGAGGTGTGGCAGGAGATGGACAGAGAGAGAGAGAGAGAGAGAGAGGAGGAGGTGGACAGAGAGAGCAGGTAGTAGCAAGGGGACAGGGGTTGGGGCGGCAGGAAATGGACATAGAGAGAGATTGAGACCAGGAGCTGGATAGAGAGAGCAGGCAGTAGCAGGTGGACAGAGAGAGGGGCAGGAGGATATCGACAGAGAGTGAGTTTGGACGAGGTGGACAGAGAGAAAAGGGAGAAGGAGATGGACAGAGTGGGGGCAAATAAGATGGTCAGAGGGAGAGAGTGTAAGTGATGGACAGAGAGAGCAGGCAGTAGCAAGGGGACAGGGAGAGGGGCGGCAGGAGATGGACATAGAGAGACAGAGGGAGGAGGAGATGGACAGAGAGGGCAGGCAGTAGCAGGTAAACAGAGAGAGGGGCAGGAGGATATCGACAGAGAGTGGGGTTGTAGGAGGTGGACAGAGAGAAGAGGCAGAAGGAGATGGACTGAGTGGGGGCAGAGAAGATGAACAGAGGGAGAGAGAGTAGGTGATGGACAGAGAGAGCAGGCAGTAGCAAGGGGACAGGGAGTGGGCCAGCAGGAGATGGACATAGAGAGAGAGAGAGAGAGAGAGAGAGAGAGAGAGAGGAGGAAATGGACAGTGAGAGCAGGTCGTAGCAGGTGGACAGAGAGAGGGGCAGGAGGATTTCGACAGAGAGTGGCGTTGGAGGAGGTGGACAGAGGGAAAAGAGAGAAGGAGATGGACAGAGAGTGGGGTTGGAGGAAGTGGACAGAGAGAACAGGGAGAAGGAGATGGACAGAGAGGGGCGGAGAAGATGAAGAGAGACAGGTTGAAGAGGGGGGGAGGGACTAGAATTGAAATGAATACATACCTGGCAATGCGGGGTATTCAGCTAATAAAGAATATGAAAAATGATATCACCACTACTAACAACAAATTAACGGAGGTGGCACAAAAAATTGTTATTAAGTCAAGAATATACTGAACTATAGAATAAAATAAAGCGCTGTCAAAAACAGTTGTACAGTATATGTAAAAGTATAGCCAACTTGCAGTAAGAAGAACAGGAGCCTCTCCGAAAGGTGGCGCTAAGTACTGACACACCAGGTCAAGGAATACTGAACACACAGTTTAATGGAGTGAAGGTCAACCGCAGTACACCCAGTCATAGAACTAGAAAGCTACTTACAGTTAACAGAAGTTGCGTCTACACTTAATTTAGGGGAGTCAGACAACAGATACGGCGTTGCATTCACATATTGCGAGGTCTCCTAGTCTATGCAAAAGCATTGATACTTACACTGGATAGATGTGGAGCATTTAAACGAATTGCATAGGAACTTTTGCCAATGGGAACAGTACGGCTTTCAGCCAGCCGACGGGTATCGACGATTCACTTGATGCCTAAAAAGGACAATTCTTTTAGATTATGAGGAGATTATCTTTCACCTAACTCTCGTAATACACTAGATACATATCCTATTCCTGACTTACAGGATTTATCACATGTCGGGAAGTTCTAGGGGACTGATGACCTCAGATGTTCAGTCCCATAGTGCTCAGAGCCATTTGAACCATCTCCTCCTCTCTCTCTCTCTGTCCATCTCCTCCCACCCCTCTCCCTGTACACCTGCTATTAGCTGCGATCTCTGTCCAACTCCACTTCTCTCTCTCTCTCTGTCTGTTCATCTCCTTCTCCCTGTTATCTCTGTACACCTCCTCCAATCCCACTCTCTGTCGATATCATCCTGCCCCTTGCCCTGTCCACCTGCTACTCCCTGCTCTCTCTGTCCATCACCTACTCTCCCTCTCTCTCTCTCTGTCCATCCTCTCTGCCTCCACTCTGTCCATCTCCATCTCTCTGTTCTCTCTGTCCACATCCCCCAACCCCACTTTCTGTCCATCTCCTCCTGCCCTCCTCTCTGTCCACCTTCTACTGCCTGTTCTCTTTTTCCATCTCCTCCCCTCTCTCTCTGTCCATCTTCTCTCCCCGCCCTATGTCCATCTCCTTCTCCCTGTTCTCTCTGTCCACCTCCTCCAACCCCACTCCCTGTCCATCTCCTCCTGCCCCTCACTCTGTCCATCTCCTCCCACCCCTCTCCCTGTACACCTGTTTGCTCTCTGTCTCTTTCCTTCTTCTCTGCCCCCTCTCTGTCCATCTTCGTCTCTCTGTTGTCCGTGTCTACCTGTTCTAACCCCACTCTGTGTCCACCACTTTATGGATTGCCGTTTTGTTTCCAGTTCGAAGCGATGAACCCATGTTTCATCGCCTGTGATGACGTTTGACAAAAAATTGTGACGGTCCATCTGCTACTGCTTTCTCTCTCTGTCCATCTCCTCCTCTCTGTCTCTTTCCTTCTTCTCTGCCCCCTCTCTGTCCATCTTCGTCTCTCTGTTGTCCGTGTCTACCTGTTCTAACCCCACTCTGTGTCCACCACTTTATGGATTGCCGTTTTGTTTCCAGTTCGAAGCGATGAACCCATGTTTTATCGCCTGTGATGACGTTTGACAAAAAATTGTGACTGTCAGCCTTGTAACACGCAAGCAATTCGGTTCAGATGATGCTTCGTTACTCTTTACGGTCTCCTTTTAGGTTGCGAGGAACACCTCGAATGAAAGTGTCTGCAAATCGCAGCACTGCAGCAGTCACAGCCGGCCGACCGGCACTCGGGAAATGCGACAGGTTTCCACGACCTCGTTGTCTTCTCAGTGCCAGCTCTCCATTGACAGTCTGCAAGCGCCTACGAATATCTGCGATGCTCTGGTATTCTGCCAAAAGAGACTAGTAACATCTCTGTGCTTGGTACACAGGTCCTTTGCAGACGCCTTTTTTAGGGCTATGTACAGCGACGCGACCTACTGGAACTTCATGAAACTATAGGGACTGAAGCGGGAATATTTCACAATTTACCACAGCAAATTCCGCAATTTTTCAACCGAAATTGGCCGAGAAAAAAGTGTTGCATTACTTATTGAACGCCCCAATTACGTTCATCTCCGACTCCCCCTTTCTCTGTGTGGTGCAATAATATAATCTTCGTGTCTCTGTTGTCCGTGTCTACCTGTTCGAATCCCACTCTCTGTCCACCTGCTACTGCCTGCTCTCTCTCTCTTTCTGTCCATCTTCTCTTTCCTTTCTATGAGAGGCGTTTAATTAGTAATGCAACACATTTTCCTCTGAGAGCAGGTTGGTTGTATTCAGGATTCCAATACGCCACATTATTCCCCATTCTTTTGTCTACAAAACCCTGTTTTTTAACATAATCTCCGTTCAATGTAATGACCTTACGCCACCTTACTGGGAGGGCCTGTATGCCGACATTTTACCACTCCACTGCTCAACGTCGCAGCGAACATCTTGCTGCAGCAGTAACCTCCCAATCATCCACGTATTGCTTCCCCTGGAGTGCATCCTTGGCTGGGCCAGACAGATGGAAGTAGGAAGGCATGAGGTCTGTACAGGGTGGTAGCCAGTCATGGAATATTTTAAGGAATTGGTTTAAAACATTTATTTTAAAGGTCCCCGGCAGATCTTTACAAGTTTTCTCCCAGAGCAACTTCAGCTGTGCCTATGTGACGCAAGTTGCCTGCCTCTTAAAACCGAGGCAGTTCTGTCCAGTTAAAGCTGCTGACAAGAGAGGCCTCGAACCATATACTGAAACTGCTAGCGAATTCGTGCCATCAGTTTTAGCCAACATCGTGCATGGGAAACACGTCACGTGGGTGGACTCTGGAGGATTCTGCAGTACAGAACACAGTTACTTCACTCTCTTGTGATCCAGACCTCGAGCAAAACAGACGTCCTTTTGGGAGGCACAGCCTCTGGCTCTGTGCACTGTGGCCGTCCACCGACATCAATTAACATGAACCGCCTCCCCTTCCGTTGCCCATTTTAATTAGTTGTTTGACCTCCTAGACTGGCCTAAACCTTGTAACGTCCGACCCTAGGCGCGCCCCTTGTATTCCGCATGCTAAAATATATTTTCCTTATTTTACCTAATTTTCTGTACTGTTATTTAACGGCAGTCCTGGATGCCTACCCACAAGCCCTGACCGCTCGACCTCCTGTACATTGTCGTCATAAGCAAAATCCAACAAACTTTTTCCCCTTCCGTGCCCATGTTCAGGTCCGAGCTGTAGGGTGGATGAGGAAGAAAAGTCCAATCAAGTTTTGTGAACTCCTCTTGGGTGCGCAGACTTGTGTGAAGCCTTGCTTCGTCACGGAGAAGGAAAAATTCGTTTGCATTTTTGTGGCGACGAACATGCTGAAGTCGTTTCTTCAGTTTCCTGGAGGTAGCACAATGCGCTTCAGAGTTGATCGTAGCACTGTGGGGGAGGATATCAAACAGAATGAACCCCTTCAGAGACCCAGACGACCATCGCCATGACTTTACTGGCTGAAGATGCGGCTCTGAAAATGTCCTATGGACGAGAGATGTTGTCGCCACTTTATGGATTGCCGTTTTGTTTCCGGTTCGAAGCGATGAACCCATGTTTCATCGCCTGTGATAACGTCCGACAAAAAATTGTGACGGTCAGCCTCGTAACACGCAAGCAATTCGGGTCACATGATGCTTCGTTACTCTTTACGGTTTTTACGGTCTCCTTTTAGGTGGCGAGGAACACCTCGAATGAGAGTGTCTGCAAATCCCAGCACTGCAGCAGTCACAGCCGACCGACCGGCACTCGGGAGATGCGACAGGTTTCCACGACCTCTTTGTCTTTTCAGTGCCAGCTCTCCATTGACAGTCTGCAAGCGCCTACGAACATCTGCGATACTCTGGTATTCCGCCAAAAGAGACTAGTAACATCTCTGTGCTTGGAACACAGGCCTTTTGCAGACGCCTTTTTTAGGACTATGTACAGCGACACGACCTACTGGAACTTCATGAAACTATAGGGACTGAAGCGGGAATATTTCACAGTTTACCACAGCAAATTCCGCATTTTTTCAACCGAAATTGGCCGAGAAAAAAGTGTTGCATTACTTATTGAACGCCCCTCTTACGTTCATCTCCGACTCCCCCTCTCTCTGTGTGATGCAATAATATAATCTTGTAGGTACATTCAGCGACATATGTGGATACTGCCTGCTAAATACGTTGCGAATAGAGATAGTAGCAAACAAAGAAGTTATAAATTTAAACGTCATGACGTCATGCCTGATGTGGTAGTTTTGCTGCATGAACAGTGAAGATGTAGTAAGTGATAAACTTTCTTCCTTTCGTCGTTTTGTGGGGGTTGTGAGAGAGAAACATTTTCGTAAAGGTTTCAAATTGTGTGTTAAGTTTGTTGCAAGCCACTAAGTACTCTCGTTCTCAAATAATGGGATGAATCAAGTCTGGGTATTAGTATGTCCAGGCCTAAACTTCTTTTCACACCCACCCCTTTTGACAGGTATGTGGATCTTACCCCCACAACGATTCATTCCAGACAATAAGTGGTATATATACCAAGTTTAGCTGAAATCAATCCAGTGGTTTTGGAGGAGGTGTGGAACATATGTATGCAAATTATTTAATATGTGTGGATATCTTTCTTTTTTACCCAATTTTGATTAAATAAAACCTACATGGTGCCCAAGGTGATATTCAGGTTACCTGCAAAAAAGTCATCAAAATTCGTCTAGCAGTTTTGCAGATTATCGTGTTCAAACAGATAGACAGACAAGTAAATTTTAGTAAAACTTTAAATTAAGATATCTTTTTTCTGTAATCAGATTTTGATGAAATAGGTAGCAGGGCAAGGACAGTGTGGCCCCATGTTGCATTGTTGCCAAATTTATTCAAGATGGTGGTGATAGATGTGGCAATGTAGCAATGACATCATGGTGAGTAGTTCAAATTTTGTCAGGAAAATCCAATAACCTAAGAAAATGGCAAGATAATTTTTGTGGGGATAAACAGCGAGAAAAAAGGTCACTTGGGCTGTCTCCACTCACCTCTCCCTTCTCTCAATCTGGAAACTGACAGGAAAAGGACTCACTCTGTGCTGGATAGGACAGAAGTAAGTCTTTATTTTGCATGCATTGTTTATTTAAACAATTTGAGTTGTCAAAACCAAAAGCTCCATCCAGTGTGTTGACCGTGAGGTCAGGAGTTCAACTGACCTAGTACACAGTACTGCCACCAGAGGGCGCTGTCATCCCTCCCCTCTCCCCTCCCATGACATAGTCCAAGATGGCGGTCCACAAAAATAGGGTGGCAACCAATAGGAACCCTGAATCTGGTGACATGTTAGACTTCAGCCAGTATCAGGTAACGACATTGGAGGGGTATAGGGCAGACTCAGCAGCTCTGTGACCTCAGTCTCGCTCAGTCTGCCAGTAGCAGCAGAAGAAGGAGAAGGAGAAGGAGGAGAAGAAGAAGAAGAAGGAGAAGAAGAAGAAGAAGAACCATGAAGTGTCAGCATCAGTTGTGACCCAGCACAAACCTGCAGAATAGGAAGAAATGGGAAGTAAGTATCCCATATGAATCTTTGTCTGTGGTTAGCATTATTATTATTTATTGTTGTTTTCAAGTCTTGGACCATATGTAATGCTTCCTCCTCTTTGATCAGCAGTAGCCCTTGACATGTCCAAGCCTGCAGGGGCGAGCGTCAACACGACCTCTGCCACACCCAGACCTGCAGCAACCTCATCTGCCATATTGTCAAGACCTGAACTGACCTGTGGACCTGCAACAGCAACAACCTCCAGCATGCCTGAACCTGTAGCGACTACATGGGATCCTGTAGCACACATAGCCAACTTGCTAGAACAGGACACGGATCTGTTGTTGTCTGTCCCACTCATCGATTTGTGTGATGAGAACATGTGGTCTGTTCCCAATGCATAGAATGTTGATGGTGGTCCTAAACATCAGCAAGATGGAGGCCAGTACTGGTCACCAACATACGACTTGTCCCACCATAACACCCTCATGTTAGTGCAGGCACAGAGTGCAGATGCTGTGGATAAGAAGGTATCAAGAGTACCTATGTTTTTCACTTCTACATACAATTTAACACCCAGTGGGACAAAATGTGTAAACGTGGGTATAGAAGCACATCATGACTGGGGCTTGCATGTGAGAATAGAAACTGAAAATCCATCTAAGGGTGTTAAAGTACCTAATTCTGAGTTAGACTGGGGCGAAACATGTCTTGCAGAGAGCTACATCAATCAGCAGATGACTACAATTCGTCCCTCCCTGGACAATCACCTTACTGGTGTGACACTGTCACAACAGTGTGTGAGAACTCTGCACTGTGCATGATATCGGGTGACAAGTGTGTTTATCTATGGCACACCTCAGTTATGAATTTATACGGTCTGGATACTGCACTACAACTTGCACTGGAGAGACTAAGTTGTTGGTTGCCGAACATAGACTTCGCATACAGTGATGTTGTAAACTTCCTAAATGTACATAATGTACATGTTGATGATTTGGAGCAGTATCTTTGTTTTCACATGAACGCAGAACCAAAAGAGAAACAGGTTAAATGTGCATCTAAAACCCCGAGTATTGTGAGATACCCATTGGCTTGAAGGAGATATGCACAGAGTTTACTGCATATCAAAAAGCTTTGTTTGGGAAGTACTGTACAGGTGGGAAGAAGAAGATACAGAAAGGGTCTGAAGCTTTTTTTTAAAAATACTGCATCCGATGTGTGATATTTAAATAAATAATGTATGTATATACAGGGTGATTCAAAAAGAATACCACAACTTTAAAAATGTGTATTTAATGAAAGAAACATAATATAACCTTCTGTTATACATCATTACAAAGAGTATTTAAAAAGGTTTTTTTTCACTCAAAAACAAGTTCAGAGATGTTCAATATGGCCCCCTCCAGACACTCGAGCAATATCAACCCGATACTCCAACTCGTTCCACACTCTCTGTAGCATATCAGGCGTAACAGTTTGGATAGCTGCTGTTATTTCTCGTTTCAAATTATCAATGGTGGCTGGGAGAGGTGGCCGAAACACCATATCCTTAACATACCCCCATAAGAAAAAATCGCAGGGGGTAAGATCAGGGCTTCTTGGAGGCCAGTGATGAAGTGCTCTGTCACGGGCTGCCTGGCGGCCGATCCATCGCCTCGGGTAGTTGATGTTCAGGTAGTTATGGACAGATAAGTGCCAATGTGGTGGCGCTCCATCCTGCTGAAATATGAATTGTTGTGCTTCTTGTTCGAGCTGAGGGAACAGCCAGTTCTCTAACATCTCCAGATAGTGTAGTCCAGTTACAGTAGCACCTTCGAAGAAAAAGGGACCAAAAACTTTATTGGCTGAAATAGCACAGAAAACGTTCACCTTAGGCGAGTCACGTTCATACTGAGTTGTTTCCCGCGGATTCTCAGTGCCCCATATACAGACATTGTGACGGTTGACTTTCCCGTTAGTGTGGAAAGTTGCTTCATCACTAAACACAATCTTTGAAATGAAAGATTCATCTGTTTCCATTTGAGCAAGGATAAAATCACAGAAATCGATTCTTTTAATCTTATCAGCTGCAGACAGTGCTTGAACCAATTTCAGACGATAAGGTTTCATAACTAACCTTTTCCGTAGGACTCTCCATACAGTTGATTGTGGAATTTGCAGCTCTCTGCTAGCTCTGCGAGTCGATTTTCCTGGGCTGCGAACAAATGCTTGCTGGATGCGTGCTACATTTTCATCACTCGTTCTCGGCCATCCAGATCTTTTCCCTTTGCACAAACACCCATCCTCTGTAAACTGTTTATACCAACGTTTAATACACCACCTATCAGGAGGTTTAACACCATACTTCGTTCGAAATGCACGCTGAACAACTGTCGTCGATTCACTTCTGCCGTACTCAATAACACAAAAAGCTTTCTGTTGAGCGGTCGCCATCTTAGCATCAACTGACGCTGACGCCTAGTCAACAGCGCCTCAAGCGAACAAATGTACAACTAAATGAAACTTTATAGCTCCCTTAATTCGCCGACAGATAGTGCTTAGCTCTGCCTTTTGTCGTTGCAGAGTTTTAAATTCCTAAAGTTGTGGTATTCTTTTTGAATCACCCTGTATAATCTCAAACTGTGTTTGTGTTTTATTCCATACCTCTCTCATTATAGTATAAGTATTACACTTATTAATATTGTCACACAGAAGATGGTGTAATTAGATGAATGACGAACACTAACTGCATTTAACGAAGGTTTATTCAGCACTTGCACATACAAGAGCACGGAGCAAACTGCCTCCGGCCAGAACACATACAGTATATATACAGCTACAGAACATTCCAGTACAATGATGCTTGACATTTGTGGATACTTCTAGAATGTACTCGAACCGAATATAGAAATTAAAATTGTACAGCCCAGGTGAGTTTTGAACTCACAATGCTCCATGTAACAGTTTAGTATCATAACCACTACACCAAAGTGCTACACAGCTTCTTCTACGAAATTGCTCAATCCTTAAGAGAACAGCGTCTCGGTGTTATGTCGTCCTAGTCAGGGAACGAGTTATCAGTCCTGCATACTCCGATTCCCGATGACTGATGCTCACCCCTGCCATTACCTTCTTACAACTTCTTTTGCCGCTACGCTCTTCGTCACCTTTCCGCTTGTTGCCTGTCGCTGGAGCTTCGAATTTACCCTGGGATGCAGGGTCCTTGTAGGGATTCATTCGAAGGACGTGGGCCACATCTCTGATCTTTCATCATCTTATGTCGGGGTCGAAATCTTCAACTTCATAACTAACATCAGACAACTGTCTTACAACCTTATAAGGTCAAAAGTAGCGCCTGAGGAGCTTCTTAGAGATACCAACCTTCCGAACAGGATTGAAGATGTAGACCAGGTAACCAGGCTGGTAGACAACAGGGCAGTGGCTCGCGTCATACTTTCCGCGATCGTTTTCTTGAGCATGCAGTGTGCAGAGTCGAGCTAACTGCTAAGCTTCCTCAGTTCTAGTTAATACCTGGCCGATGTAGCCGTTGTCCACGTCATCAGGATGTAACTGAAACAATCTGTCCATCGTCGTAGTCGCTTCACGCCCATGCACGAGGAAAAAGGGCGTAAATCCCATAGTGTCTTGTTTGGCGGTGGTGTCACCATTTCCTGGAAGGGCTTGATGCGACCATTGGCTCTCTTTCCAAACAACAAGAATGCTTTTATGATTAATGATGTTTTCACAAGCATGCACACACATTATGAAGGCCATTAGCAGTGAGAGCAACAGCAATCATTTCTGAGACATTTGTTGAAAGCAGGACATCACGATTTCTGAGAAGGGTAACATGTGATGGATGGGGTGCCTCGTTAGGGCCATCAGGAAGAATGCATTCAGTCTTATGATGGGATACTTTCGTAAACAGTTTCTGAAATCAGTGCAAAGACTTCTATAGTATGCGTCTGTCCAGAGGGAGATTTGTCTGTCAGCTACATTGATGTGAGTCGTCTACATAACACTGACAACCTTTTAGCTGTGCCATGCTTTTGTTCCTCGAAGGCAGGTCGCTACATACGTAAATTGTATGTGCTGACCCATGTTTTGTTCAGTCTGTTCTGTTAGGACAAGAATTTCTATGCAGACAAGCTGAGATATCACGAAAGTTCCTACAACAAAAGCGCTCATTAACTATCACTGTGGGACTTTACAGTTTCCGGGAAGGGGTGATATGTAATGCATGGGCTGTCTCGTTAGGATCGCTAGGAAGAATGCATCCTGTGTTATTCTGGGATGTTTTCATAAACTATTTCCGAAAGCAGAGCATAAGATTTCTATTGCGTGTCCAAAATGACACTTGGCTGTTATTTACATAGACATGAGATGTCAGTATAACAGTGATAACGTTTTACCTCCACCTGACAGGGTGGGTCACTAGGAAAACATCACACTCAACAATTAGGCCATGTCATGCAGCTGTCACATCTAGAAGTTCTCAAAGAGTAGTCGTTCACATCATGGGCGCCAGTCAGACGTGTCTCGCCTGTGGGACAGGTTGCCAATACGTAGCAATTTGAGGAGTGTGTCTCCTAGTGTTGATGCTAATCCACATGGGACCCACAGGTGCAAAGGGGACACATCAGTGCGCCAGCCATGGTGGCCAGGTAAACATGTTACCACACTCTCCAAGCGTGCACGCCCAGATGCGTCTTGTCTGTGGGACATGCTGGATCTGTGTCATTCCGCCCTGGACCTCTGTAGGGAACAGACCACTGATACGTCGCATTCAAATTTCTTAACGATAGTTTGAAAGCGTTTTTACATGCAATGATTGTTTGTGCCCTGCATTATTTCGGCTGTTTAAGCATTGTGAGCGGTTTTGCAGAGCGTTATACATGCATTATTTTGGCAATTTTATGCGGAGTGAATGTGTTTGTACGTCAGTGTACTGCATTATTTTGTGAACACCTCTGTAGGCTGCACAATGCGTAATTTCGACAGTTTACAATTAGTGAGCGTGTTTGCAGAGCGTTTTACGTGCAATATTTTGATAATTTACGAGTTGCTTGCGTGTCCGTACATCAGTGTAATGCATTATTTCGATAATTTACGAGTAGTTTGCAGCTCTGTAGACTATGTATTGTGACCCCAAGAACGTCAGGCCGCGTGTTTGGCATCAGTGTAATAAATAAAGTAAGTGAAATCTACCAAATAAATAAATTGTTGGAGCTCCCTTACTGAAATTAAATAAAGTACACTTCTTCCTATCCTGCATCTGGGTCTGTAGGCTAAGTACTGTGATCCCGACATGTCAATGCGAGTGTTTTGTATTAGCATAATAAATTGTGTGAAATTCATCACTAAATAGATTATTGCAGCTTCCCACTGAAAATAAACACACTCCTTCCTCTCCAGCCGCTGGTTGGAGACTGACCGTTGCCCATCAATCCCAAGGAAGAGGTAGTGGTTAGATGACTTAGGTTAGTGGAGGTAGCCAAGTGACCTCTTTTCCCCACCGTTTTTCCTACCAAAATTTGAACTTCACGCCATGACATCATTGCACCGTTGGCACACATATCGCCGCCATCTTGGATCCACCATCTTGAATAAATTTGGCAACACTGCTATGTGGGGCCACACTGCTCCTGCCCTGCTACTGAAATAAAGCCCATATGTTGCCTTAAGCTACACAGAAGTTACCAGTGACAATCTCACAGATATCTGTGTAGTAGTTTTGGAGATTTAGATGTTGAAAGAGGAACAGCCAGACGCAGCAGTTTTATTGTTCTATTATTAGTATAGATTAGGCACTCATTTTGTCTTTACTTTCCACCTGCGATGGTATACTTACAATGTCTGTGTCCTTGAATGCCTGCACTGTCCTGTAATAGTCTATCTAATCACTGCTGTAAGTCTAGTGAAAGTTTGTGGTGGCGAAGAAAATCCGCCCCCAATATTGCCATTGACAGGTGCCTCATTCTACAATGATAAATAAGTGCGTAATTAATAGCACATAGAAAACTCCTTGTCAATTTGTTGTTTGAATGAGATTGTTGGCACAGTACAGTGCTACCTACTGACTCTGGGTCTACTACAAAGCAGTGGCCTGACACCCGATCCCTTATGAAATATCTGGGGTGTGTAGGCTGATAGAGTATAAGGTTATTTCGGCAATCTGCACCTTGTAGCCTGCCCACATCTTTTCTTACGCTGTCAAGCTCTTCTGTAGGAAGTTGCTGTTACTGCTATTTGAAATTGGAAGGTCACGTACAATTTCACGTCGTTGCGCCAAACTTCTGACGATACTTGCATATTTGTCGAAAAAGTGAGTCGCCGGTATGCGGTGTGTTGTGTCCCTTCGTGAGGCTGACAAACACGGGACAGTGTCCTTCAGTAGTGGGGGATCGGTTATGGGATAGAAGCGACTGACAGCGTGCAACCTCTGGATACGTGGCACTGCAGTTACAAGTAGCAGCATTGGGCGATACGCTCGGGTGTCCCGCCCGCAAACAACTAACTCAAGCTACCAGAGCGAGACATGTTTGTATAATGTTGTAGCTCAAGAGTAATGCAACAAACTTATTTTAACTTAGACCTGTGCATGAAGTTTGCAAACGGAAGAATCTTCATAAAAAATTCCATATTACATATGATGAACGGCAAAGATCACTGTACAAATTCTTCGAATTTATGGGGATGAGAAGAGATACATTCGACTATCTTATCAATGAATTAAAAATGGCTGTTTCTTATACGACCGTGAACTTTCAACAGCTGAGTCCATGTGGCGTCTGTGGTGTTGTGGTAGCACATTAGGCTAGTAATCTGAATCGTCATGAGTCCTGGGTTTGACAATAACAACTACTTGCATTTTAAGTGATTCATTTACACTTCTATAACTTGTTCTGTGTACCAAGTTTTATATACAACCTTTCCACTGCATTGCAGAGTATATTTTTAAGGGCCTGGCAAAGCACCTGGTCTTTAAGTGTGTATGTACTTATTTCAGTATACTGGGTGTCTCAAACCATTTGGGTCAAACTGAAACCGGTGATAATCGGTCCAAAACCAATTATATTGAGATAGGGGACCAATGGTCGGAAATGCATATTTTAAGTGTTATGGACATACACAACATAGCAACAAAAAGCTTATAGTAATTGTTCAAAATGATGATGCCAGTCTCTGTGCACATATTGCAATGGTGCATGTAGTTGTGCTACACACTCACAAAGATCCCAGATGTCTATTGTACACTAGAACAGGCAGCAGCTGATAAACAGCGTACTTCCCTCACCACCAAACAGACACAGTGTTCACAACTTAGCTCATAGTACATGTGTAATGTGACGACCGCATGCATCATACTGGTACATTAACTCGTGTCTCAGGCACACCACTATCCCTGGTGTCAGTTGTCCATGCATTGGACAGCTTGTGATGTGTCCATGGTGAGATGTGTTACTGTGTACAGTACACACCTGCCACCCACATGCGAAGACAGAACATTACTCGTCATGAGAGTTGTCAGACATGCATTTAATGTGTGGTGTGGCAGGATGTAGTGCCAGTAAAGCAGCACAAATGTACAGAAAAAGCTTTTCCAGCAGGTGTCATCCTAATTGGAAGGAGTTTATCTCCATAGATACCAGCTTACGAGAATGGGGTCGTTTGTGCCACACTGAGCTGGCCAAGGTTCCTACCAAAGGCATGTCTGAACATCTGACTTTGCACTACCCAGCAATAAACACCTGTCAAATTGCTCATGAATTACACACTTCGAAGGATACAGTGTGCAGAGTACTGGTGGGACAGGTATTAAACTAATATCATAAAGACTGTGTGCAAGCACTGAGGCCAACGAATAATAAGCCCCACAGTCATTTTTGTCAATGGATTATCCGGCACAGTGCTGTTGTGCCAAGCTTCACACAGTTTGTATTATTCACAGATGGCGCCTTATTCACTCATGGTGTTTTCAACAGCCGCAATAGCCATGTCTGAAGAGAGGGAAAGCACCAAACCACCCATATCGGTGGCCACCAGAAACGATTCTCTCTCGACGTATTTTCGGGTACTGTTCAATATCACTTAACAGGACATTATTTTCTGCCTGCCCATTTGACTAATCCACATTACCTGATGTTCCCACGAGATGTGTTCCGAAAGTTCAGAGACTGTACCCCTTGTTGTCCGCGAAAGGATGTGGTTTCAACTTAATAGTGCACGATCTGAATATGTTAATGTCTGCAAGCACCTGAACAACATGTACCCTCACCATTGGATTGAAAGGGGAGGTCCTGTCGCGTGGTCAGTGTGATTTCCAGGTCTCACACCCTGAGCTTCTACCTCTGGAGTTACATTGCAGCGGTACTTAATGGTTCTATACTGCTGAGCTGCTTTTCTAAACAGTAACCCATACGAGCAAACGAATTGGGTCTTTATCCATGTTACTCATACTTTAGGTTCATGGGATATGCACGGCTCTCTTTAAAAATAATAACTTGATGTAGTTGTAGGGTTGAGCCACGCATGTCTGCTTTCATGTTCTGCAGCTAAATGCTTACAAATAGTAATCCGTAGCTGTGATGCTGCAGTCAAACAGTCTATGCCTTGGCTAGAATTGCGAGTTAACGAAATACACAGAAATACAAAAAAATTTACATGAGTAGTTCAAAAATAAGGTTCTGGTCTAACATTTTCAATTTATGTAGAAGGCAGAGAATTATGTTGCATAATGTTTATTCAAGAAAGAACATATATATATATATATTTAAAAAAATGGGAGTGGTTCTACTATATCAGTAAAATACAGACAGGAAGTACCCAAATCAAATGCGGTAAAGTTACGTTGAGAGCGTTAACATGATGGTAGCAAAATCCCCATACTAAGTAGTAATCAGAGATATGCAGAAAGTAAGTCCATTTTATAAACACAATACAGGAAATACTCACCAGCTGAACACACTTACGAGTTCAACTTGATGATTTACAAATTATTACATGCGATACAAAGGTAGTAGCTGATGCTCTGCCTTTCCTCAGTTCCAGAATAAAAGTGGAAAAGTTAGACTCCTACACCTGAGCACGATCAGACCTTTCGAGCTAAAAGTCCCTTCAGAAGGGAATGTATGGTAGCAGCCATTCACCGCCCAGAATCAATCACCTACATGATCGAATATCACTCGTTACCACAGGCAGGTCTTCCTCCTTCCAGAACGAGCATCCTAGTGTCCAGAATCACGCCCTTAAGCTCTTCACTCGAAAAGTCTCTGTCTTTACTTGACTCCCGTAAGTGTTCTGTTCCTTTCTTCTTTTCCATTGGGTGGAGGTCGTATCCTCCCCTAAAATAAATTGTTCTTACGTTCTACAAACATGTGGTTCAACTTGACCACTTCCCAACCAAACAAAAATGTTGCAACAATATTAAAATAAAGGAATGTTACAAACATTCAGTCGCACCCAGATCATTCACACCAAGTGTAAATAAAGTTTTGTCCATAAATAACCAAGCTAGTATTCTTGCTCAAGTGCGCTCATTATGAATGCCAACATATTGTCAAATATTGTTTAAATAATTATTTAGGCCTGCTCGTCATATGCATTATTTGTCAGTCTTAAAAATATGATGTCAACTAAAAAAAATGGTTCTGAGCACTATGGGACTCAACTGCTGAGGTCATTAGTCCCCTAGAACTTAGAACTAGTTAAACCTAACTAACCTAATGACATCACAAACATCCATGCCCGAGGCAGGATTCGAACCTGCGACCGTAGCGGTCTCGCGGTTCCAGGCTGCAGCGCCTTTAACCGCACGGCCACTTCGGCCGGCGATGTCAACTAACATATGTGACTGATCATTTCTTAAATTACTATTATTTTATTATAAGTGGTAGCTAATATTTAAATAAGGTTACTGGAACAAATAATAAACTGTTCATTAAATAAATACACAAGTGTGACAAAATGTGAGGTATTCATGCTGTATTCATTTTTTGTGCAGTTGTGGGGGATACGATGTTCTGAAAGATTTTCATAGTGGAAAAATATAAAAAGAGGTACAGTGGGAAACGTTTATCTGCTGTGAAATATTAACTTCTGTTTCAAAGATTTTGAAATATTGATGGTAATGAGACAGCAACCAGTCACAAATTTAAGTTTCTTTATTCAAATAGTACCATTACCTGTTTCGAATCATTGAAATTCATGGTCAGACGGCTTTCATGTTTTTACTATAACATGTGGCGCGTTTTTTGATTAGTTGTTCTAAAATATAAATAATATATAATTATAAGCACAGGACACAGATGGTTGCGTTACAGATTTGCATTGGGATGTGACTTATGTGAAATGTCGTCTGGATTTTTTTTTCATGGTTTTCATCCAACAAATGATGTTCGTAGTTTTCACCAAATTCTTATCATTGCACACGTAAATTTGTATTTTTGAGCACTTTCGGTTTGTCACAGAATACATTTCTAACACGCAGTACATATTTTGATAGACACGAAGTGTTTGCAAGTACATGTATGTCAAATATGCTATGATATATTGTGACATAAATATGTCCCATGTCTGGAAAGGGATCGTATATTTATTTATGCAACTGAAACGCATTTTACACTAGTACACAGAGAGCCAATGATTTTGTGACTTTTAGAGTGAATACTGTTACATTACAAAGATGTTCCAGGTCGAAGATTTTTTTTAAATATATGCATAAGACAGTACATTATTTACACTTAGCATCATGAGCACTGTAGTGACATAAATTTTGTGTGTGTGTGTGTTTTTCTAACATATTCATAATGGCTCCTTTTTATGCTAGATGTAAACTTTTTATGTTCTCAATGTTTCTCAGTGAATGGTTTTCTTCAGCAATATAGACTGCAAATGCAGATTTGTTCAAGTTGCCAAGCCTTAAAGCATCAGTGTGTTCTTTGTATCTAGCTTAAACTTCTGCCTGTCTGTCCAACGAAGAGTTTTGGGCATGTACCGCATTGGAGCGCGTATATTCCTGATTTACTGTAGGGACTCTTGGAGGTATTTAGAGCATGGATTACATTTTGTTGTAATTTATTATTTGCGGAAAAGCCGATTGTGGTATTTCTCTTTTTAAATAAGTTTTATATTTGGTATGACACTGGACTCGCATCCGGGAGGACGACGGTTCAATCCCTCGTCTGGCCATCCTGATTTAGGTTTTCCGTGATTTCCCTAAATCGCTCCAGGCAAATGCCGGGATGGTTCCTTTGAAAGGGTACGGCCGACTTCCTTCCCCGTCCTTCCCTAATCCGATGAGACCGACGACCTTGCTGTCTGGTCTCCTTCCCCAAACAACCCACCCCTCTATTTGGTATGGTAGTGGGATGTATGGAAGGGCAGCATATTTAGGTTTAGCTTCTGTGGAACACTGATTTGTTTTGGAGTGCATGCTGTGTGGATCACTATTAAGTGGATCCGTTGTTTTTGTTTGCATTTTGTTGTGGAGTTTTTCTATTATTACGGGTTTACATCTACTATTATGAGCAACTGTCTTAATTACATTGATTTCATTTTGTTGGTCTGTGTCACTGATTGTTAATTTTTTAATACGGTGTACCTTGACTCAAATATTTTTCTGTTGGGGGAGGGGGGGGGGGGGGGGGGGGAGTGGCGGCGGCAACGTGAGTTGTCAATACTGACATCTGTAGTGGTAGGTTTTATGTAAATACTACATTGATGTTGATAGTAACTACTATTACAAAGCGTCAGGTCAACGAAGTTTATGCTTTTATTATTTTCATGTTCAACTGTGAATTTAATATTTTTGTGCATGTTTGTAATGTAACAGTATTCAATCTAAAATTTACAAAATCATTGTCTCTCTGTACTAGTGTAAAATGCGTTTCAGTTGCATAAATGAATGTATGATCCCTTTTCAGACATGGGACATCTTTATAATGTTACGATACATCATAGCATATTTAACACTCGTGTAGTTGTTAAAACTTTGCGTCTATCAAAATACGTGATGTATGTTAGAAATGTATTCTGCGACAAATCTAAGGTGCTCAATGGTACAAATTTGTGTGTGCAAAGATAAGAATGCGTTGAAAACTACGAACATCATTTGTTGGACGAAAACCGTAAAGAACTCCAGACCGACATTTCACATAAATCACACCCCAATGCAAATCTGTAACGCAAGCATCTGTGTCTGGTGCTTATATTTTAAGACAACTAAGAAATAAAAAGAAGCACCTCATGTTCTAATGAAAGCATGGAAACCGTCTGACGATGAATTTTAATGATTCGAAACGGGTAATGGTACCATTTGAATAAAGGAACTTAAATTTGTGACTGGTTGCTGTCTCAGCATCAAACATTTGTTTTCAAATAACAGCCACGTTCTCCACCCATGTCATCATATGATGAAATTGCATTCTGAAATATTGTTGTGTCATTGGATGTTCCTCTTTTTTCGGAGATCGCGGATGTATTCAGATTTGTTTTAATACTTGACTCGCTTCTTGAAGAGCTATAAGAAGCCATCTTTCAGCTTTTCTGACACTCCACCATGCGAGCAACAGCCGTCCGAACTCCCAGCTTTTTTTTTTTTTCCCACCCCTTGGGACTCGCTCATACTGGTCACGTAACTGGAATTGCTGTGACGCGGCCTGACCCCTGACCCCGCCATTGTTCTGGCATACAACAATTTCATTTTACGTCATAACAATACTGGTCGGCTGATTATGCGCGCGCACGCACACAGACACACACACACACACACACACACACACACACACACCTGAGTTGAGTCGCACCAAATTTGACATACTTATGTAATAAAGAAATAACATTTATAAATAAAATACCCTACATGCGTCTAAATACAGTAGTGTAGGTATTTTAGTGGTGGTGTATGAAACAGCATGAACGTCCTGGGATACGTCATAACATCATCAGCATATATTTACTAAATCTGACAGTAATTATAAAATTTATGACATGCTACTTAAATGTTCAAATGAACGTAACTCATAAATTTAACGAAAAGTTTGAGGGAACTCGCATTTTACTCAAGCGACGTCACATTTTGCTTTGAGCACTCCTTTGTAACACTTCACTAACACAAACACAGCAAATGATCGGTTTTCTGGCTCGACGTTCGGGTCGTTTGCGGTCCAGCCACCATTGCAGAGTTTCGTGGTCCCCTTAGCCACGTACTGCGCCGAACGTGCGTCAATCCGGTATCACCATCAGTGCTGAAGGACGATAACTGTCGAAATATGATTGTAGTGTAGTTAGCAATAGTTTTACGGCTTCCCAAGTCCCCATAGATGAGGCACTGAATGCCTTCCCCGGTGAAATTAATACATTCAGAAACAGGATAGCAAGTACAAATTGATTTAGAGCATAGGCAAAAGACATTTGCTTCAGCTCGATATTTTAAATACAATGCCCTTCTTTCCACTAGAAAACACATCTTTCCTGCTATGAAATTTGTTCAACACCATAAATCAAACATTTCTCTACAATTTTCCAACCTCTAATTAGAAATTTTAAAAATAATACTCCCCCGTAAGGAAATCGTCCATTAAACTCTTTCTCATCAGCTGAACTGCACTATAAATTCAACATCCTGCTTTCATAATAAAATAATCGTCCTTAGAATTATTTTCTTAAACATATCACGAAATTGTTCCCAAAATTTTACATAGAAGTAAGACACATCATAGAATTAATCTACATGATATACCCCCAAAAACTTAGCTCATACTTTGCAACTACATGTTTTACTTCCATAAGGAATTAAAATTTTAATGAGATCTGCTGATTTCTATGCACGAAATTGTCAGAACAATAATTACAACTGCCGGACGGTGTGGCCAAGCGGTTCAAGGCACTTCAGTCTGGAACTGCGCGACCGCTACGGTCGCAGGTTCGAATCCTGCCTCGGGCATGGATGTGTGTGATGTCCTTAGGTTAGTTACGTTTAAGTAGTCCTAAGTTCTAGGGGACTGATGACCTCACATGTTAAGTCCCATAGTGGTCAGAACCATTTGAATAATTACAACTAAAGTACACATTACACGAGAAACGCATCCAAAATACAGTAACGAATTTAAATAATCCCTTGAAATTTTCCTCCAAGTCTTACAAACAATTAATATTCTTCTCTTACATAAGTAACGAAATTAATTTTGTTCTGCTGACTTCCTCGAATCAAGATTTATGCGGCCAATTTTAGCCCACTTCTAGCGTTGACTTGTGCCTCCAGACATTTTACAAACATCTTAAATTCACCATTTTTACCCTGTACACAAGCAATACAATCCCCAAGATGCTTGCGTCTTACACATGAAATTAAAGTTTGGAAAAAAATTGGAAATTTGTGATATGGTCTTATGGGATTAAACTGCTGAAGTCATCGATCCCTAAGCTGACACACTTTAACCTATAGTAAACTAACTTACGCTAAAGGAGAATACACACCCATGCCCGAGGGAGGACTCGAACCTCTGACGGGGAAGCCGCGCGAACAGTGACAAGACGCCTAGACCGCAGGACTACCCCGCGTGGCCGAAATTACAGTTGTGTAGATACTTATACACACCTTGTTGTTCATTCATAAGGTGCAACGCTGCCACCATTGCCTCTTATACCACCTTCCTCGCCAGTGGGAGAATCTTTTGAATCTCATTTTTTCCTCCCCTTTTTCACCTGCTTAAATTCGAGTTCTCTTTCCCCTCTCGCCAACGGACTTTTCCATTTACAGACAAAATTTATGACTACTGTTGGAACATCACTTTTTGTTTTGAAAGGCAAACTCTCACCTCATTAACATAGATCATTTCACTTGTATGCTGCACATTTTTAATTTCAACCCTCTTTCAACATTGCCCCCTCAATGGGTCAGTTTCAATGTCCCTTCCATCTTCCCCCATGTTTATGTGGTAAACATTACAACATCAGACCAACTCTCAATCTCATTATCACCATCAAACAATTGATTAAACACTTCCTTTGCCCCAGTTTTGTCTTTCCTTCCTTAAAGACCTCTTGCTACTTTGTACATCTCCTGTGCTCACTAGTGAGCAAGTAATGACTTCAGTATTTTTCCATAATATCTCCTAATCACTTACAGATTAGTCACTCTCATTCGTCGATAGGCTTTAAATCAGCCTCATCCTTCATTTCATCATTCCGATTAGCATTAAATATACTGTTCCTTTCCTCTGAAGTAACGCTATCAATAGCTGCAATATTCTAACAATTAAGAACACAACTTAAAACTTCGTCTCTCTTAACCAAATCCCCACTCATTACCGCCAAAACTCTATAATCTATCACAGTTACCTCCATTAATATCCGCTGATAACTCACATGCTTCACTTCTTAAAACATACATTGCATCTGTCAATACATAATAGAATTCACCATCAATAACTCCATCACTCTTTGCCTATACACAATAGGTCGTGGAGTAACAACGATTAGTATAAATTAACATTGTATTACGAAAACGATCTTAATCACGTTTTTTTATTTATTTATTTAGTGCCGCCCGGTTTCAGCCCATCGCAGGGGCCATCTTCAGAGCGAACATACCGTAAAATTGCAATATATGTCTTAGACAAGATTAATGATAACTATCTTAAAAGCGTGGATTATGTAAATATGTTTTACCCACTGGTCGACTGCTGGTGGCGTCACATCTACCAAGGTGTGGCAGGAGGCTGCAAGGAATTTACCATATGTCTCGGTTTATATAGCAAGCTATGACCACGTGAGCATAAGGGAACGCCTGATCAAATCGGCTCTCCCGACTAGCCGCTGGGCTAGTAATGCAATAAGTTATTGAATAAATCATCGCTTCCTTTGCTGATGGCCAATGAAGCTCTCAATTTAAATGTGCATTCAGCACACAGGTAAGTAATCATAATAAAGGTCTGACGTGGCTAAGTCAATTATTTTGGGCGAGAGAATTAATTTAATTACACTACACGCAGTAGACGAGCTCTGAACTTGCCCTTTGGAGATACGCTATCGCTATAGTTTTATAGTTATTCAATTGAAACTTCTCACATCTTTATGATTATAGCGGATCTCCCTTCTACTTAAATTTAAACATCCTAGCCTTATTTATTCGCCTACTTAATCTATCTTACTTCCTTAATTTTTAAGACAAAAACCAGAAAATCATGAATTTCCACTAAAATTTTAATTTGTGAGATCCAAAGTACTGTTTCTATTAAATTGTTATGAAAAAGGAATCTAAATATAAATTTTTAAGTCTCTAGGTCTTTTCTGTTGCGCCAATGATTTTTACAGAAAAACGTCCAAATTTCGAAAATGGTTAAAGTTATCGAACTGATATTCAACACATATTGATTTAGTATTACTCCTGACATGGTAGAACCGTTTCAGGTTATTTACTTGATTTTTAAAGTATTGCGCAACATTTATGATGTCAGAGCTAGTTACAGCTGACTAGGCTGGCACACAATGGAAAGACTGATGAGAATTTTATACAGCGTGAGTAGGCTGCTTCCCTACAACATCACTATTTCAAAGTTTGCTGCAGAAAATATATATTGGAAATTCCACATGACACCTCTCCAAAACTACAATATTTTGATTTTCTGGTTATTTGTTAAAACTCTGCAGGCCTTTCTAAATTAGAGAATTCGTGAAAATGTCATAACGAAAGGGAAAATTGAAAAATTGTAATTAAGAAACGAAAGGTCATAGAGATCTGAATTTATTTTAGATAAATACTTTGTTCACAATAGTATGAGACATGATTAATACATATGCACTTCTGGGCTTGTTTTTCATTTTTGTTTCTTTCATAAATGAAGTATGAAAATTTGTAACTTTTTGCGAATTTCAAAATTATGTTTTGAAAATATGAATAATCACAGGATGTTAACTGTCTGGAGAAATGATAAAGTGGGAGGACTGCTAACTGTCGGCTATGACATTAATGCATGAAATTCTTAAACTGTCAAAATATTTGTACATAAAGAGGAAAGAATCTAAATTTTCTTCATTACTTAGACATTATTTTCTCCAAAATCCTCCTCCTAAATGTTCTACAAATTTCATGGTACTTTAGCTTATCATTGTACTTAGGGAATGTACAATCATAGTCAGCAATACTTGCCTATACAAAATGTGAGAAATTTTTTAGGTACACCCAGCTCCACTCTCAACGTCAAAAAGTCATAGGCACATCAATATTTAAATTGATCAATTATTTTTCCTAAATGTCTTGGAAAACTGGTGTTTCTGAGAAAAATAATTATTTTACAACATTATAAGTGAATGGGAAATAAATTCATAATTTTGTTCAAGAGCATTTTATAACAAAAATGAGATATAGAATGTTTATACCTATTTTCGTTTTTATGATATTATTCACAAATTATTATTTTCTTCTGTCACGATTTTACTTTTTCAAGACATTCCTTGAGTTAAAATTGTCTATAATGTAACAGTCGACACTGCACTGTTGAAAGGAGTTCATTTCTTTTTTTTTTTTTTTTCATCTGCTTCTCATTGAACTTGTGTAGCCAAACTGCATTTGCGTGTGGACAAGGACGATCCAACAAGAGCAATACTTTGGAAATGGGAACTGCACGCTCATCTTTTGATGATGGCCATTTCAAAGCATTAGCAGGACCATAAGGTGTCATAAAGGAGATGGTTATATCTTGCAACTCATGACAGACACTTACTATCAGTCCTACCTACCACTGACTGTCATGCACACAAGAAATAAAGTGGCTCACTACAAAGTCTCCTAATGTACAGGGTGTTACAAAAAGGTACGGCCAAACTTTCAGGAAACATTCCCCACACACAAATAAAGAAAAGATGTTATGTGGACATGTGTCCGGAAATGCTTAATTTCCATGTTAGAGCTCATTTTAGTTTCGTCAGTATGTACGCTCAATGGAGCACGTTATCAGGATTTCATATGGGATACTCTACCTGTGCTGCTAGAACATGTGCCTTTACAAGTCCGACACAACACGTGGTTCATGTACGATGGAGCTGCTGCACATTTTAGTCGAAGTGTTCGTATGCTTCTCAACAACAGATTCGGTGACTGATGAATTGGTAGAGGTGGACCAATTCCATGGCCTTCACGCTCTCCTGACCTCAACCCTTTTGACTTTCATTTATGGGGGCATTTGAAAGGTCTTGTCTACGCAACCCTGGTACCAAATGTAGACACTCTTCGTGCTCGTATTGTGGACGGCTCTGATACAATACGCCATTCTCCAGGGCTGCATCAGCGCATCAGGGATTCCATGAAATGGAGGGTGGATGCATGTATCCTCGCTAATGGAGGACATTTTGAACATTTCCTGTAACAAAGTGTTTGAAGTCACGCTGGTACGTTATGTTGCTGTGTGTTTCCATTCCATGATTAATGTGATTTGAAGAGAAGTAATCAAATGAGCTCTAACATGGAAAGTAAGCATTTCCGGACACATGTCCACGTAACATATTTTCTTTCTTTGTGTGTGAGGAATGTTTTCTGAAAGTTTGGCTGTACCTTTTTGTAACACCCTGTGTACTGGGGTCTCTGCATTTTACACACAGTAACAGTCTGTATTTCGTGGAGAACCGTTCTTGCAATGTATGTGCCACTTTTGGAATCAACACAGTAGTGACCTGATTTAATTCCTAGCACATGCTTCATAGCAGACCATCATTCTCTCTTTTTTAAACAAAATTTCCTTAATGTGCTTTCTTTTAGATCTAAGAGTTTTTTATTTGTTGATATGGTGAGTTCAAATCCAGTAGCATATCTTAAATCATCGACAGTTTCATGCTGGAGATTAAATGTTGTTGCAAGATATTATGGAGACCTCCTACCTCATTGCGTGCACTTTTTCCATTATGTGTTGCTGAAAATATCCATTTTTTTGTCTTAATTCCTGCACTACAGTGTTGACCAAGCTCATAAAGCTGAAATTGGTTTTTGAAATGAGATGCTACTCCATCTGTCGCATACTCATGTTTAGGAAATGCATGGCCCCTAGATGTTATGTCATAAATTTTCATGCTGACAGTGTAGCATACATATGCATTATCATGAATGAAATCATCACTGACAATAGCAAAACAGTGTGATGTCCCAAGGAAATGAACAACACATGTGAATATTGATACCTGTGGTGTGCCTTTGGCAACTTTGAATTTAGTTCTGCAGTGCAACAGACAAGTTCTCAGCAAAGTTGAAATGAAGAACTAATGTGTGAGTGTTCTGGGATGTGGCCGATTTTACTTCTCTATGGTCTGTCTCTGAATATTCTGGCTATGGTGGTGAGCTGTTCCTTTCATGACCCAATGCCTAACCTCTGTAGCAAACTCCTCTGGCTTTACTGTCTTCTTCACCAACTCTCTTTCCTCCCACTATGCATAGGTTACACCATTGTCAGTATCCTGAAGGTGTAATGCTTCAACAGTCATCACTTCAGTATCAGGACACATTGCACACTTCTGCAACCAACATTTATCTTGCAGCTCTTGACATACACTCTGTGCACTTCTTTCCTGTGGCACAGCTTATGGCGAAACAATCAAGTTTTAAATTAGAGCAGTAAATACATGTGCATATTTCTTTCACTGGCTGGCATTTTATCCATTTTGGTTGTAAGAAGTAGAATTTTGTGAAACCTGTTTTTAAATTCAGGTTCTGCTTTTTCATTAGGAGATACGCTTCTCTTATTGATCTTGTCATATATTTTTTTACCTTTTTAACTTTTTCACCATTTTCACTAACAGGAATAACATCAGCCTGGTTAGGACTTTGTCTGCTGCAGTCTTTGATATCATTTAGGCCATATTCCACAGTAACACAGTAAGCATATCATCTTGCATTGGATGTCTACAGTGAGAATCTGCACATGCCCAAATACCTTTCTCATTCTTTGTTTTACGAGCTCTTGAATTCAAATAATGTGGAGAAGTTGATATGTATTTCTGTACCTGCTGCTTAAAGTAGCTACCTGGAATCATTGTCAGTAACTGTACCTTCTGAGTATAGGTGGATACTGAGATAGCAGTATTTTGTTTTTGAAACCACGCATCATATTTTGTGCACATATCACTATCTTTAGGTTCTGCGCCATGTGCATCTACATTAAACACTTCACAAAGTTTTGAAGAAGTTGCTTGTATAAAACTTGTTCCAATTTCTTCCACATTTCTTTTTATGTACTGTTTTATACTTGTGCTTCTTACCTTTCCTGACGTTGAAGGGGGATATAGTAGGGGTTACAGCAAAATGCTAACATTCAATGCATCAACAATTTCACATCCAGCAATATAAACATCTGTACTGTTATCTTCAGTTTCACATTTGGGTGATGGTGATCATTCAAGTGGATTGTCACTAAATTTTTTCTTGTAGTGAGTGTAGCAATGCCTGCACAATGCATGTGATGCTAATACTGTTACTTGAGGATCAAGCTATTTCTGCAATACCCCTGAAATTTTCCAACAACTGTGATGTGTTTTTCACTTTTTTAAGCACCACCTTCTTGTGTCTTTTTTCATAGTCCACACACCTCACTCTTTCACTACTGTGTTTCCTCACTAACACTGTATCTAACAAAAAGTTCAAACCAAATACAAAACTCGTTGTTGAATGGCTTATGTGCAAGCTCTCATTTGTTTGTTATAAACAGAAAAGCGCTGTAAACAGTGTTACCAACATGCATGTTTTACATTAGAAAATCAGTGATCAAAACATGCAGAATGTTGAAAAATTGTTAACACTTTACTCAGAAAAATACTGCCTGCAATGTTTTCACTGACCACTAAAATATTAACCATCAGAAGTTAGTGAGGTCATAAAGAGTTTAAAGGTAAAGTAGGGGAAGGAGCTTTTCTGCAGAACCCCAATACCACCTTAAAAAGGGAGGCAGATTACACCAGTAAATTGGATCTGCAGTCTCTCGGTCCCTTTGAGTTCTTGCAGAAATTAAGTCCTGTTAATCTTCTTTTGCACACTTTCCACAGGGGTAGATTGTTGCAGGCTCACATGAGCCAAGTCAAGGAGAATTAGTTTGTGCTATCAAAGAAAAAAAGGGGAGGGAGAGGGCCCTTCCCTTTTCTAGTTTTGGTGGAGCAGGTTGAGTCTTTTACAAATTGCCTGCACATGAGTTCGGGGCCACAGACAGAGTGCACTGTGACCTAGGGGGCGTGGTGGTGGTGCTGTGATCGAGGAAGCGTGATGTTTCAATGGGGAGTTGTAAGCTGGGACCAGTGGTGCTTCGGCAGTGACGACCACCTCTCTCAGTGTCAAGGGGGTTACATGGCTCGAATTTGTGGTGAGGCACACTGACTTTGGGCATGTTGATGTGTACGCACATGGAATATGTCACGTCACAAGACACAACGCGATCATGGAACTGATTTTCGTCATTTTGCATTCGCCAGCGGTAGTTGTCGGCTTATTTGGCTCACAAACCATACAGTTGCCCGCCCTGTTAGCCGTGTGGTCTAACACAGCGCTTTCTGAGCGGGAAGGCGTACCAGTCCCTGGCACGAATCCTCCCGGCGGATTAGTGTCGAGGTCTAGTGTGCCGGTCAGTCTGTGGATGGTTTTTAAGGCGGTTTTCCATCTGCCCCGGCGAATGTGGGCTGGTTCCCCTTATTCCGCCTCAGTTACACTATGTCGGCGATTGCTGCACAAACACTGTCTCCATGTGTGCATACACCATAATTACCACGCAAGCATTTGGGGTTACCATTGTCTGGGTATGGTGTGTGGCGGCGGTGGAGTGAGTGGGGTTGTGAACCACTGAGGGCTATGGTGGAGACGAAGCCTCCCCATTGTTTCTAGGTCCCTAGTTCAATACAATACAATACAACCATACTGTTTGTTCACGAAAATGGATGCATGTAGAATTCCTATGTTAGCTCTATTAAAATGCACATTTCCTTTCTTGACCAAATGTTAGTCATCCTGTTCTGTCTGTTGTATTCATTAATAAAAACTTCAATATCTGTGAATATGTACATGTCCGCTCAGGAAGAACATCAGCTTACAGTTAAAAAAATCGAACAAACGCATTCGTGACAGAGAGTGCAGTTGTGTTTGAAATGACACCTTCCAAGGGTGTGGCTTAACCAAAATCAAACATGTGAAAGGACTGGGTCAGGGTTTAAAGTACACATCATTCACCATTTTACAAACTGTATTACCAAAAAAACACTATATATCCTAACAGAAAAAATATCCGAGACCAGTAGCACTTACAATAAACAACAATTATAGATTGAAAAACAGTTTGGATATGACACTGGTTATAAAATTAAATAGGACCTTTTATCAAATTATAATTCTTCATAGACAAACTCACAAACTGGAAAGTTTTAATGTAAAATCATGATGAAATGTTATCATCATTTGAGCCACAGGCTGTACATATTTTAACAAAGGACACAGTTGGGAGAACAGTAATGGGTACAAATAAGTTAAATCCAATTTTCCATTGCCTTTGACAAGAACATTACAAACTCTCCCCACTGGGTTGACTCAACATTTAAACAACCATGAAACTAGGGTGACACAACCTGCATTTTAGAATTACAAAAAAATAACAAATATGAAATACCAGCATTAGGCGCTGCCTCTGTACCCCATGCAAGAGAGGTAGAAAGGTCACAGTTAACAATGCACAACCAGAATGTTTGGCAGGGATAAATCCCTTAAGCATGAGGTTTACGCCATGCAGCACAAATTACATTCTTTTCCTCTTGCAAGATTTGACTGGTAACACCAAACACAACAAACAGACACAACATGGCGATGACCTGACAAAATAATGAATAACTAAAAACAATCTGTTGGTATATAGGCTCTTTGCATACGAAGTACAGTCAACTGTGGGCAAACCAAGTGCTAGGTGCACAAAGATAGTGCCGTTACAGCCCCCAACATTAAAAAAAAGGGGGGACTGCCACATTAAATTAATTACTAAACAAGAAGAATGAGCAGTTTACAATGGGAGTAGCTTCCCATAGCAATTTAAAAAACCTTCGCCAGTTAAAAACAAATGGTACCAAACTGACATAGAATAACTAAGAATGAGAAAAACAGCACTTACATAAAAGAGTTACTAGATTACGTTTATGTAAGTTAACGAGTGCCGACCTCCACTGACTGCTTAGGACTTTAGAATGAAGTAAACAGCAGTTACATGAAACAGCTAACAGATTACAGGTACATAAATTGACGAGATGCGACCTCCTCAGTAAAGGTGGTATCGGCCGTGTGGCGCGTAGAAGCACAGCTCCAAAGGCACTATGGCCAAGAGTCCCATAAGATGGCATACCACGCTGTCCCTGACGCTGTAACAGACTAAAGGCGTGTCTAAGTCGCGACCACCACTACACAACAACTCTCCCGCAGTTATGACACTCAGCGAGAAGACTAAAGACGAATAATCATTATAGTACAGACAAACTGTGGGTATCACAAAAGATGATGGAATAGAAAAATAATCGCAGAAGTACTACCGAGCATGGACTACCAAACCTAAACAGCAAGAAATTTTCTACTCAATTCGACTCCTCTCCGATTTACAAAAGCACCAGGAGCGAGAAGGGTGCGTCAGTGAGTCTCTTACACGGCCGAAACAATCACGCTCACTGTAAAAGAGAAATGTATCCTTTCAGACAAGAAGTAGGTTTCTCAGAGCCAAAATTCACATTAGGCGGACAAGCAATGTGGGAGCTTAGTTCCATGGCCAGAAAACAGCTACCATGCGCGACCAGATTACCACATGGCAAATTACTCAATTTCGGAAGACCTGAGTGGGCTCTACACTAAGAAAGCCATTGTACACTTCCCCTTAAGCAGTCGGCACGATGATAGTTTTACGCGATCGACTTTCTAGTCTTAATTGACTCTCGAGACAGGTGTACGTACTGGAGTGCCCCTGGCGTTTAATTCACGTACTTAATCTCGTCTGCTTCGAGTGACCACTTTAGTTTACACATCAGCGCCAAAACTGAGTGTGCTGTGATAACTGTCTGCTGTGCAGCTAAGCCTCTGAATGGTGAAAGTTTTTCATAAAAAATCGAAATATAGTAACAAAATGCAGGAACAGGCAATGATAATAGTGTTTATTAATGACCAAAGCAGAACTGACAGTGGAAGTTCCTCTCAAAGGTCGTGTAGTAAATGCTTTACACGTCTAAGAACTGACAGAATAGGAAAAGTGTCATCCTAACATTTCAGAATATATATATTTATTTTCTCGAAAATATGTATTTGCAAACACATTAATCGGTATCAATAACGCAGTAAATAGAGCCTTTTTGGTTTATCCTTTGTATTTTGTTTTCTTCCTAAGTACCCAAAAACATCGAACATTATTTTTCTCGTCAAATAATTCTGACTTTATCACTGTTGAAATAATTTTCATTAAAGCACGTTTATCGATTTACGGTCAAATTTATGCGTGGTGTAGGCTTTCTCCCTGTAAAAACAAAATACCATTTTTGGTTTCAGTTATTTGGTATGTCTAGAAGGAGAAGGAAGAAAATACCAGGAGCTTATTAACTTTAAAGTGTGCCACAAAACAAAGCAAACAACGAAATAAGAATTAAGAAGACACGAAAGAACAAGATCAATTTCTATAACAGGAACCAGATGGACTACGATGGGTTAACTTCTGAGACAAGGCGCGTGTTGCCGTACGTATAGTCGTACTGTGGGAGATTAGTAAACACAGCGGCTTTGAAGCTATCACATGCTGCACACTACATCAATGAACGGAAGAGAGATCGCATAACACTTTCATAATAAAAAGAACGTCATGTCATGTATTCAAGAGCGTTTTATAAAATAAAAATGCTAATTTAAATGAAAGTAGGTAACTGCGTCAAAGATATTATACCACCCTCTGGCGGCTTCTCTGTGCATACTGCATATACTATGGGAGAGGGAATTTTGTCGTGTGCTACGGTTGTTACTTTGTTGTCAAATGTTGTATGTCAACAGTAATGTGACTGGGTGGTCTCGCGTTTGGTTATTTCTTGCAGGTTATTGCGTGTGATAACGTTGGTTTATTCCCGTTATTATATCATAACGGGACTGTGTCGTGTTGTGGCGGAGTGTTTGTCGCTTTGGTGTTAAACGAAATACTACGAGAGAACGTTATTTCTTTGATATGAATTGGGTTTTCATGCTGTATCTGCTATTTACCACCGTTCATGTTGTTTCACTAGATACAAATGGCTACTGTTCGTCTGACAGATTTGACGACGATGACAAATGCACGAAATTACCATCCTCCAAGGTTAAAGGTATGGTATTTTAGTACTTTAAAGTACTTTATTTTGAGCTGTTTGCCAGGATATGAGCATTATTGTAGAAGTTGTATGCTTCCAGTACCACACATTTTTAAGATATGTGTAGTAAATTTCGTCCGTAACATAAATTGATAAACTGCTTCAAAAGTTTCGGCGTTTTATTTAATCTTGGGTTGTTGCTGTGAGATGGACGTCTCGGTACTTAACTTTGTACGTTTTAATAACTTTTGCAACGATAATAACAAGAAAATGCAATTTGAACACTTGTCTACCTTTATACCTCATTTTGTGTCTTAAATAAAAAAAATTGTTATTTGATCCAAATTGAGAAGCAAAGAAAACGACTGCCGTTCAGGAGAAAAAGTATGTTTTTGTTATCACTGTAAGCCGTCGAAATATTTGTGATAATCCCGTTGCATATTCTATAGCAATGTTGTTGTCAACATGACTGCCAGTTACGCGAAAAAAAATTAAGTGATTGTAAACTCTATAAAAATCTTTAGCCTTGCGACACACTCTTTTGTACTAGTAAGAAACTATAGCTACAACATCATAATATATTTACTTAGCACTTTCTCAACTGTATTTGTACATTATTCTCAGTAAACCATAACGATACAAAGTACCTTTTACTTGCATCATTTCACCGCCTGTGTATTGTACTGTCATTTCATAAACAAAAGGAACAATTTTCTGCATTCGTCCATAAGTACTATAATTTTTCTTGTTTTGTATTCGAGGGGAAACGGCAATGTGTAAGTTACGGAAGTGCACAAAATTGTGATCTTAGTGTTCACACTGAAGTTGTGCCACCTGTCTTGGTGTACCTTTATTTGATTCTCTTTAATGCTCTTTTGCCAGTCAGTCAAATCTTCCATTAATTGTAAAGTTGACATTCAGACCTCAGTCTCCTGCCCATATACGGTGGACAAGTATTACTCATATATAAGTGGCTCTTAAAAATAAACTACACAAAAATTTTTGTGTAATCACAGGTTCAACATTACATCTGGTTTCCTCTACAAACATACAAGTGCTGCATAGTGGAGGACATGTGGGGCTATTATACCTCATCACCATTTGTGCTTTATTCATGATACTGGGAAAAAACAGTTGCTCACATTCTTTTAAATGTTTCCATGTTTCAGTGATGTTTGCCATTGTGGTACTTTCATAATTTGTGTGATGAAATAAAATGTTCATAATGTTGCTCAGTGGTGCCATATTCCCTAAATTTTAGTGGTACATAGTTCCTTTCTTTTAGTGTCTTGGAATTTGTTGTGCATTTCTATAATCCTGTGGGACTGACAAAGTAAACCACCCATAGATCTTTGTCTAGTAAAAGACCTTGGTTAAATTCATGGTACTCCCTGGGTGTTTTCATTAATAGGTCTGTAAGGGTAGTGCACACAGTCTCGTAAGGCCTCTTAATGAACTACTTAGGCCTGAGTAAGTAGGGGTAGCTCCATTGTTTGAAAAGCTGACATCTACATGTTGCCATTAGCACAGGATCCCCTTTTTTTGTTGAAAAACTACAGACGCCCTTCCTTTGCTCATGTCTTGAATGGCATTAATAACAACATGTTTTTGTGATTCATTGTGAAATATACACACTTTTTAAAGAAATATCTCAGTGCTTGTGCAGTTCTCTTTCTTAATGTAAAGACAGATCACCACAGGTTTTTATTTGTTTTTATTATTATGAGGGGATCTTCAGATATTTGTGCAATAAAACGCAGTATTACTTGTTTCGCTCTGCCAGCAAGAGAATGACTTCAAAAGTTCTCCATCTGACTGTACCACACCACCAGGCTACGAGGATCTAAAGATGGTCTTGTTGACAGAGTGAAACTGGTAATAAAAAGCAGACAATAAGCAATCTGAGGTGGTTTGCCTCTCCAGTAATTCCTGACTCTTGCTGTGTTTCCTGCGGGTGGTGCTTCTGTTTGCTAAATTTTCTTATTATTTTAGTTACTGTGTCATCTTCATTTTCAATGAAATGTAATGTGTATCAAACAAAAGTTTTTTTTGTCATCATGTTTTTTATTTCTCACTTGTTTGAAAGACATTTCTGTTGGCTGTAGTTTCGTCCATTTAAATATATATATTATCACTTTCTGGTTATCATTTGTTTTAAACACACATTTTTTTCTATAATACTTACATGAATATCATCGTTTTAAGGCTTGGTAGCATTTACTACATTCAACTTAAAATTATCAATAACATATCAAATGAAAGAGTAACCAAAACAGTTTTCATTACAAGTGTTCAATGTGAGTACCATTCACCATACAGCACACATTAAGTCGCTAGGCAAGTTCATCCCTAACACTGATCAGTGTTGCAACAACTGCTTCAGTCCCGTTTGTTTAATTGGGTTGATCAGCAGGTAGTGGAAGCACATATGCATGATCCTTTATGAACAACCAAAGGTATCGCAGGATGTCGGATTGAATGAATGTGGAGGCCATGCAAAACAGACTGTGTCATCCAGCCCATGGCAGCCAATCTGGTGGTCGGGTACTATGCCATTTAACCAGTCGTGTACTCAGTTATGTGAGTCAGGTGTGCACACCATCTTGCTGCCAAATAAGGTTCTGTGGTTCAGCTTCTTCCAATTGAGAAAAGAGCCACCAGCTACAGTTGCTTCACCCTTAAACTTTCTGTCAAGATATGACACAAATAACATTCAATTTAGGGGTGTCTCGTTGCAACTGTACCATGTTAAGGGGATTTGTATTATGTGTGTTTACATTTCCACTTAGGTGAAGTGTCAATCACTGAAGATGACATGATTCAGATAATCTTCATCATCGTGTAGCAACATTTCATTTGCAAAATTGGCACACTAACCATAGTCTGTAGGTTTAGAGCTTTAACAACTGTAAACGATAAGGACATAGTTATAAACGTCTCCATAAGTTTCCACAGTCACGTCACCGGAATTGCAAATTCAGGACTAGCTTTCGTAACTGATTTCATAAGACTGACTCACTTGTTCAGCATGCCCTTCAGCCACTCTTTGTCATCCCACACTGTTTCCTTTGCAGAGACAGAAGGTCTCTTCAAGCTCCGCCATGCGAGTCTGAGGGTTAGAATAGGCCCGAGGTATTCCTGCCTGTCATAAGACGCAACTAAAAGGAGTTTCCCACTTTTTGGCCCTTAACGCTTTTTGGGACAGGTATTCAATGCCCACTTAACTTGGCTTCCCCATCTTCAGGACAAGCAGTGGCGGCACCTTAATATTATTTGATGCCTGAGCTACACCAACTGGGGTACTGATCTTCTTACACTACTGCAGCTGTACAAAGCCCTCTTACAGTCTCATATTGACTCTGATTCAGCATTGCCCTCCACACTATGCTTGCTGGACCCTATCCACCACTGTGGAATTTGGCTCGCGACCGGAGCCTTCCGAATGAGCCTCGTGAATAACATCCTTTTGGAAGCTGGCTTTCTTCCGTTGCGGCTCTGGTGGCAACTATTGCTTGCAAATTATACCGCTGACATTCATAGTTTGCCCCGACATCTGAATTACCGTCTCCTTTTTTCTAACACGGCAATCCATCTACCGCAACGGTGGCCCAGAACTGGGAATCCCCTCGCTGTCCATGTCTGTTCGCTTCTTAATGAACTTGACATTTTCCCCCTACCACCTTTCCTGCAGGTCCATTTCCGTACAGCTCCATGGTCCATACCTTGGCCATGACTTCAGCTAGACCTATCGCAAGGCCGAAAAGACTCCGTTCCACGTTAGGCCCTCTGTCGGCAATTACTCTCTCTTCTCGGCGAGTTCCAGGACTCAGAAATAGTCTACAACGAGGGATCAATGGTCGACAGTCTTGCTGGTTTCACTTACGTTCACAATGTACGTACTGAACAGTGCTCCTTGACAGATGGCTGCAGTGCTTTCACTACAGAGTTGATAGCCATCTATTGTACCCTCGAGCATATCCGCTCTTGTGCCAGTGAGTCCTTTTTCATCTGTAGTGACTCCTTTAGCAGCCTACAAGCTCTCAACCAGTGGTTCCCTCAACACCCTTTTGTAATGACTATCCAGGAGTATCTTTATGCCCTCAGGGACAGTGGACATTCAGTGACCTGTATTTGGATCCCAGGAATCTCGACATACCAAGCAGTGAACTTGCTGACAGCCTAGCAAAAAAAGACTACCGATAAACCAACTCTGGAGACCAGCCTGCTGGAGACTGATCTCTGATTGGTCTTCTGCTGCAAAGTTTTTGCAATCTGGGATACTGAATGGCACACCCTCAGTATCCCAAACAAACTCCATGTTATCAAGGAGACAACGAATGTGTGGCAGTCATCCATACAATCCACTTGCAGGGACTCTGTTGTCCTTTGCCAGCTCCGCATCAGCCATACTTGGCTAACACATGGTCATCTCCTCCGTCGCGAGGACCCACCTTGCTATCGTCGTGACTCCTGTATAACTGTTGTCTGCCTCTTGCTGGATCGCCCAATTTTAGCCACTCTGTGGCGGACTTTTAACCTTCCCAGCACTCTACCTACAGTGTGGGCAACAATGCCTCAACGGCCGATTTAGTTTTACGTTTTATTCATGAGGAGGGGTTTTTATCATACCATGTAAGATTGGGTGCCTGGCCTACTCTCCGAGGCCTCCACCCTCCCTTCCTTTTACGTCTTTGTTGCTCTTATTTTGCATTTTGTTTGCCTTGTTGTTTGTCTGTTCCCTATGTGTGTTCTTCTCGCATTGTCTTTTATGCTGGTGATTTTAGTATGTTGCAGAGTGACTGGCTCATCATTTTTTATCCTTGTGATCAGCCAGCCCAAGCCATCTGCTATGTCATTTTATTGCCTTCCTCTACCTTTCCATTTAGTGTATGTTTCCCCCTTTTTTTTCGCTTCTTTCATTTTCTCTTTTGGTGTGGTTCCCTGTCGGGTTTACCTCCTTTTACTTCCCTCAACTCCTTTGAGTTTGTTTTACCTTGAGACTTGTTTTCTTGAGGAACAAAGGACTGATGACCCTGTAGTTTGGTCCCTTTATACCCCAAACCAATCAATCTCTTCAAGCTGATGATACCATCTACAGATGTTATCACTTGGAGGATTACAGTGGAATGTAAAATGGAATGCATGTTGCACCATAACTACAGATTCAGACCTTACAAACTGTTGTTGTTGTTGTTGTGGTCTTCAGTCCTGAGACTGGTTTGATGCAGCTTTCCATGCTACTCTATCCTGTGCAAGCTTCTTCATCTCCCAGTACCTACTGCAACCTACATCCTTCTGAATCTGCTTAGTGTAGTCATCTCTTGGTCTCCCCCTATGATTTTTACCCTCCACGCTGCCCTCCAATACTAAATTGGTGATCCCTTGATGCCTCAGAACATGTCCTACCAACCGATCCCTTCTTCTGGTCAAGTTGTGCCACAAACTTCTCTTCTCCCCAATCCTATTCAATACTTCATCATTAGTTATGTGATCTACCCATCTAATCTTCAGCATTCTTCTGTAGCACCACATTTCAAAAGCTTCTATTCTCTTCTTGTCCAAACTATTTACCGTCCATGTTTCACTTCCATACATGGCTACACTCCATACAAATACTTCCAGAAATAACTTCCTGACACTTAAATCTATACTCGATGTTAACAAATTTCTCTTCTTCAGAAACGCTTTCCTTGCCATTGCCAGTCTACATTTTATATCCTCTCTACTTCGTCCATCATCAGTTATTTTGCTCCCCTAATAGCAAAACTCCTTTACTACTTTAAGTGTCTCATTTCCTAATCTAATACCCTCAGCATCACCCGACTTAACTCGACTACATTCCATTATCCTCGTTTTGCTTTTGTTGATGTTCATCTTATATCCTCCCTTCAAGACACCATCCATTCCGTTCAACTGCTCTTCCAAGTCCTTTGCTGTCTCTGACAGGATTACAATGTCATCGGCGAACCTCAAAGTTTTTATTTCTTCTCCATGGATTTTAATACCTACTCCAAATTTTTCTTTTGTTTCCTTTACTGCTTGCTCAATATAGAGATTGAATAACATCGGGGAGAGGCTACAACCCTGTATTACTCCCTTCCCTACCACTGCTTCCCTTTCATGTCCCTCAACTCTTATAACTGCCATCTGGTTTCTGTACAAGTTGTAAATAGCCTTTCGCTCCCTGTATTTTACCCCTGCCACCTTTAGAATTTGAAAGAGAGTATTCCAGTCAACATTGTCAAAAGCTTTCTCTAAGTCTACAAACGCTAGAAACGTAGGTTTGCCTTTCCTTAATCTTTCTTCTAAGATAAGTCGTAAGGTCAGTATTGCCTCACGTGTTCCAGTATTTCTACAGAATCCAAACTGATCTTCCCCGAGGTCGGCTTCTACTAGTTTTTCCATTCGTCTGTAAAGAATTCGTGTTAGTACTTTGCAGCTGTGGCTTATTAAACTGATGGTTAAAGCTGCATGCCCTCGGGGAAAATTACGGCCGTAGTTTCCCCTTGCTTTCAGCCGTTCGCAGTACCAGCACAGCAAGGCCGTTTTGGTTATTGTTATAAGGCCAGATCAGTCAATCATCCAGACTGTTGCCCTTGCAACTACTGAAAAGGCTGCTGCCCCTCTTCAGGAACCACACGTTTGTCTGGCCTCTCAACAGATACCCCTCCGTTGTGGTTGTACCTACGGTACGGCTATCTGTATCGCTGAGGCACGCAAGCCTCCCCACCAACGGCAAGGTCCATGGTTCATGGGGGCACAAAAAGCTTTCTTTTCACAAGTATCTCTTTTTGCTACTAGCACTTGCTAACAGAATAACAGAATACACAGGAAACAGTGCATGCACTCCGGCACGATGATACAAACAAAACTGTTTTAGTTGTTTTTTCATTTGAGCTCCCTGCCGCCATTGGATAAGCAACAGCCAGCAGCAAGTCATACTCTTAGCACACTTATTTGTTTCATAGTTTAATTCTTAATTTCTTTGCGTGTTTTTGGGTACTTGTATAGTTTAATTCGCAAATTCCGGGCGTATTATAGTAGTTGAGAGTTTTAATACCTGTATAGTGTAAATTTACATAGTCATCAGTCATCTGTTTGTTTTGAACGGCTTTTGAGATAAAAGAGAGGGGAAAATTTTTTTAGGTATGGATAGGGACTGCGCCTGTTGTGTACAGATTCAGGGGGAATTGATCACCATCTGACCAGCTGGAAGCTGTGTTGCCCGTGGTCGACAGGCTCCAGGCTGTTGTCCTGAGCGGCGGTGACATTGGGACACCCGAGGCAAGCATTTTGGCGCCTCTGGAACCTGTAGCATCACCTGGGATCTCTGATGCCACTGCACCCTCGGATTTGGGCATCTCTGCCACTCGACACGTGTCGGGGTTGCAAATCCCTAGGCGGAAGGTGAAAGTTGTTGCTGGCCGCAGAGCTGTACCCTTACACCTCTGTAACAAGTTTGAGTTACTGCCCACTGCTGGAAGTACTTCTGATCCAGCAAGAGTGGCCTCACCTGTTGCGGCAGTGGCCGGTCTTCCTAAGAGGTCCGGACAAGCACAGAGGGTGGGATTGCTTGTCATTGGGAGCTCCAATGTTAGGAGGGTGATGGAGCCCCTTAGGGATATGGGAGCTAAGGGTGGGAAGAAAGCCAATGTGCACTCCGTGTGCATACCCCGGGAGTGATCCAAGATGTGGAAAGGGTCCTTCTGGATGCCATGAAGGGTAAAGGGTGCAGCCAACTGCAGGTGGTGGCTCATGTTGGCACTAATGATGTGTGTCGCTATGGATCAGAAGAGATTCTCTCTGGTTTCCGTTGGATATCTGAGTTGGTTAAGACTGCCAGTCTTGTTAGCGAGATGAAGGCAGAGCTCACCATCTGCAGCATCGTCGGCAGGACCGACTGCGGACATGTGGTACAGAGCCGAGTGGAGAGTCTCAGACATTTCTGCGACTGTGTAGGCTGCAGATTCCTCGACTTGTGTCATAGGGTGGTGGGGTTTTGGGTTCCGCAAAATAGGTCAAGTGTCCACAACACACAGGAGGTGGCTACACGGGTAGTAGGGGCTGTGTGGCGTGGACTGGGTGGTTTTTTAGGTTAGACAGTCTTGGGAAAGACCAAAAAGGGCTCCAGTCTCAAAGGGTACATGGCAAAGAAACGACGAGAATTGACCAAGCAACAGTCGGTATTGTAGTTGTAAATTGTTGTAGCTGTGCTGGAAAAGTACCAGAGCTTCAAGTGGTGATAGAAAGCACTGAAACTGAAATTGTTATAGGAACAGAAAGCACTGAAGCTGAAATTGTTATAGGAACAGAAAGCTGGCTAAAGCTGGAGATAAATTCTACCGAAATTTTTACGGAGGCACAAACGGTGTTCAGAAAGGACAGATGAAATAAAGTAGGTGGTGGTGTGTTTGTGTATGTTGGTAGTAGTTTATCTTGTAGTGAAGTTGAAATAGATAGTTCCTGTGAATTGCTATGGATAGAGGTTATACTCAACAGCTGTACCAAAATAATAATTGGCTCCTTCTACCGCCCCCCGACTCAGATGATATAATAGCTGAATGGTTCAAAGAAAACTTGAATCTCATTATAAATAAGTACCCCACTCATACAGTAATAATTGGTGGAGACTTTAATCTACCCTCGATTTGTTGGCGAAAATACATGTTCAAAGCTGATGGTAGACAGAAAACATTTTCCAAAATTGTACGAAATGCTTTCCCTGAGAATCACTTTGAACAATTAGTTCATGAGCCCACATGAATTGTAAATGGTTGCGAAAACACACATGACCTCTTAGCCACAAGTAATCCTGATCTAATAGAGAGCGTTATGATGGATACAGGGATTAATGAACACAAGGTCATTGCAGCGAGGCTCAAAACCGTATCAACCAAAACCACTAAAAATAAACGCAAAATATATCTATTTAAAACAGCAGATAAAAATTCACTTGATGCCTTCCTAAGAGAGAGTCTCCATTACTTACAAGCTAATTATGTAAGTGTAGACCAGATATGGCTCAAATTCAAAGATATAGTATCGACAGCAATAGATAGATTCATACCGCATGAGTTAATAAGAGATGGGACTGATCCACCACGGTACACAAAACACGTTAGAACACTGTTGCAGAAGCAAAATTCAGAAGAACTCAAAATTCCCAAGCTTGGCTAAGTTTCACAGAAGCTCGAAATTTAGTGCAGACATTAAAGGGAGATGCTTTTAATAGTTTCCACAATGAAACATTGTCTCAGAATATGGTAGAAAAGCCAAAGAGGTTCTGGTCATATGTAAAGTACACCAGTGGCAAAAAACAGTCAATAGTGTCACTGCGCAATAACGATGGAAATGTTACCGATGATGGTGCCTTAAAGCGGAGCTACTAAATACAGTTCTGTGTAATTCCTTCATGAAAGAAGACAAAGTAAATATTCCAGAATTCGAAACCAGAACAGCTGTTAGCATGAGTGACATAAAAGTAGATATCTTAGGTGTTGCGAAACAACTCAAATCACTTAAGAAAGACAAGTGTTCCAGTCCAGATGGTATACCAATCAGGTTCCTTTCAGAGTATGCAGACACAATAGTGCCTTTCTTAGCAACCATATACAATCGCTCACTTGACAAAAGGTCTGTTCCTAAAGACTGAAAAGTAGCACAGGTCACACCAATATTCATGAAAGGAAATAGGAGTAACCAACTGAATTACAGACCCATATCACTGACCTCAAGTTGCTGTAGGATTTTGGAGCATATACTGTACTCGAACATTATGAATCACCTTGAAGAAAATTACTTATTGATACATAACCAACATGGATTCAGATAATATCATTCTTGTGCAACACAGCGAGCTCTTTATTCCCATGAAGTAATGACTGTCGACAAGGGATCTCAGATCGATTCCATATTCCTAGATTTCCAGAAGGCTTTTGATACTGTTCCTCACAAGCTACTATTAATCAAATTGCGTGCATATGGAGTATCGGCTCAGTTGTGTGACTGGATTCGTGATTTCCTCTCAGAGAGGTCACCGTTCGTAGTAATAGACGGTAAATCATCGAGTAGAACAGAAGTGATATCTGGTGTTCCGCAAGGTAGTGTCATAGGCCCTTTGCTGTTCCTGATATACATAAATGATCTAGGTGATAATCTGAGCAGCCCCCTTAGATTGTTTGCAGATGACATTGTAATTTACTGTCTAGTAAAATCATCAGACAATCAATTGCAATTACAAAATGATCTAGAGAGAATTTCTGTATGGTGTGAAAAGTGGCCATTGACACTAAACAAAGAAAAGTGCGAGGTCATCCACATGGGTACTAAAAGAAATCTGATAAATTTTGTGTATACGATAAATTGCACAAAACTAAGTGCTGTCAATTTGACTAAATACTTAGGAATTACAATTACGAGCAACTTTAATTGGAAAGACACATAGAAAATATTGTGGGGAAGGTGAAACAAAGACTGTGCTTTGTTGGCAGTACACTTAGAAGATGCGACAAACCAACTAAAGAGACAGCCTACGTTACACTTGTCCATCCTCTGCTGGAATATTGCTGTGTAGTGTGGGATCCTTACCAGGTAGGATTGACGGAGGACATCGAAAAAGTACAAAGAAGGGCAGCTCGTTTCATGTTATCGCGCAATAGAGGTGAGAGTGTCACTGATATGATACGGGAGTTGAGGTGGCAGTCACTGAAACAAAGGCGGTTTTCTGTGCGGTGATATCTGTTTACGAAATTTCAATCAACAACTTTCTCTTCCGAATGTGAAAATATTTTGTTGACACCCACCTACATAGGGAGAAATGATCATCATAATAGAAATAAGAGAAAGCAGAGCTCGAACAGAAAGGTTTAGGTGTTCCTTTTTCCCACACGCCATTTGAGAGCAGAATGGTAGGGAAGTAGTATGAAAATGGTTCGATGAACCCTCTGCCAGGCACTTAAGTGTGGATTGCAGAGTAACCATGTAGATGTAGATTATTTCTAATTGTAAGCTGAATGTAATAAATGCTGCAAATCCTCCACACCCTGATACTCATTTTGAAATGCCTGGTACATGTGGCCTATTTGTGTGTACCTGTATAATCTTCATTTTCTAAGCTGCTGAATTTATACCTTAATTAATCCTCATATTATTCCATATTCTTCCAAAGTTTGATCTTACCAGTTCCTTTTCCTATTGCTTTTTTGTGGAAGAATGTGTGAAGGACAAACATGTTGCTCTTCATGGCCATTGTACAGATATATAATCTGTCTCCAGCATCATAGCTAAAGTTTCCCACTGAAGACTAGACCTTTAGCTTTATCCTACTTCTGTATTAAAACTTCCACTTACCACCAGGTAAGAACAGGACAGAAACTTCAAAAATGTGATGCCACAGAACAGTACTGAATGTTAAGTGAATTATCTTGTAACTGAAGTACAGTTATTGAATCAAATCAAGGAGTAAAGAAATTAATCTTGCTATTTGGATTTATATAGTCTTGATACCAAAATTTATGCCTTTTGATCTCTTTCCTCAGTTACAATGTTTATAGTTCCCTTATACTACAGCTACACAACCTTTGCACTTTAAGATCACGTGTGTTCATTTTGTACTGATTTGCTACTATGTGGGGGACTTCAAAAGGTAAGTTACACAATAAGGAATATACGTATTGAGATGCCAATGTCAAAATACCTAGACTCGTGAACAGAGGTCGACAAGAGGTTCGTGAACTAACACCACTTATTGCCCGAACCGCCCGTTTCTGAGACAAAAATATCCTTTTAGAATGAGAAGAGTTAACCCAAAATATAATACCATATGACAGTAGCAAATGAAAATAACCAAAGTAGACTAATTTTCGTGTCGAACGATCACTCACTTCTGATACCGTTCGAATAGTAAAAATAGCAGTATTAAGTCTTTGAACAAGATCCTGAACGTTGGCTTTCCACAACAGCTTACTATCTATCTGAACACCTAGAAATTTGAACTGTCCAGTTTCACTAATCATATGCCCATTCTGTGAAATTAAAATGTCAGGTTTTGTTGAATTGTATGTTAGAAAATGTAAAAACTGAGTCTTACTGTGATTTAGTGTTAGTTTATTTTCTACAAGCCATGAACTGAGGTCATTTACTGCACTATTTGAAACCGAGCCAATGTTGCACACAACATCTTTTACTACCAAGCTAGTGTCATCAGCAAACAGAAATATTTTGGAGTTGCCCGTAATACTAGAGGGCATATCATTTATATAAATAAGGAACAGGAGTGGCCCCAACACTGATCCCTGGGGCACCCCCCACTTGACAGTATACCACTCAGACCCCACATCACAGCCGTTATTAACATTGTGAATAATGACCTTTTGCTGCCTGTTGCTAAAGTAAGAGGTGAACCAATTATGAGCTACTCCCCGTATTCTGTAATGGTCCAACATCTGGAACAATATTTTGTGATCAACACAATTAAATGCCTTAGTTAAATCAAAAAATATGCCAAGCATTCGAAACCTTTTGTTTAACGCAGAGAAAAGAGAATATAGCATTTTCAGTTGTTAAACGACTTCTAAAGCCGAACTGTACATTTGATAACAAATCGTGTGATATAAAATGATCAATTATCCTTACATACATAGCCTTTTCAATAACTTTTGCAAATACTGATGGCATAGAAATAGATCTAAAATTATCTACATTATCCCTTTTGCCCTTTTTATAAAGCGGCTTTACTATTGAGTACTTTAATCGCTCAGGAAACTGACCATTCCCAAAGGAAAAATTACAAATATGGCTAAATACAGGGCTAACATGTGCAGCACAGTACTTTAATATTCTGCTAGACAGTCCATCATAACCATGAGAGTCCTTGTCTTCAGTGATTTAATTATTGACTCAATCTCCTCTTGTCTGTGTCACAGAGGAGTATTTCAGACATCAATCTCGGAAAGGCATTTGCCAAGAGAGTTACATGATTTCCTGTAGAAACTAAATGTTTATTTAATTCACCAGCAATGCTCAGAAAATGATTGTTAAATACTGTACATATATCTGATTTATCAGTAACAGAAATATTTTTACTGCGAACTGTGCTGCTGACCAGACACTTCCTCACAACTGACCATATGGTTTTAATTTTAGCCTGTGAATTAGCTATTCTATTTGCATACCACATACTCTTTGCCTTCATGATAACATTTTGAAGCACCTTACAATACTGTTTGGAATGGGCTACTGTAGCTTTATTGTGACTACTTCTAACATTTTGATATAATTCCTGCTTTGTTCTACATGATATCCTTACCCCACTAGTCAGCCACCTGGGCTGCCCATTACTGCTAGTACCATGTTTAGAATGTTCTAATGGAAAGCAACTCTCAAAGAGCATGAGAAATGTGTTAAGGAAAGCATTGTATTTATCATCTATGTTATCGTCACTATAAACATCCTGCTACTCTTGTTCCTTGACAAGGTTAAAAACTCTCTGTTGCTGTTGGATTAACTTTCCTACATAGTTTGTAATTAAATATGACCTTGGTTTGAGTACAAAAGCCTTTTAGTGTTAAAATTTGTGCATCGTGGTCTGAAAGGCCAGTCACACTTTCACTAACACAATGCCCATCTAGCAATGAAGAATGAATAAAAATATTGTTTATGGCTGTGCTACTGTTCCCCTGCACCCTAGTTGGAAAAAATACAGTTTGCATCAGATCGCATGAATTTAAGAGATCTACCAACTTCCTTTTTCTTGCACCATCTTATACAAAATTTATATTGAAGTCACCAGTTTCTGGTACTTCCTACAAAGTGAATCAATAACCCTCTCTAGCTTGAGCAGAAATGCTCTGAAGTCGGAGTTAGGGGACCTATAAACAACAACAATTAGAAGTTTAGTTTCACTAAATTCAACTACCGCTGCACAACATTCAAATATCTGCTTGGTGCAGTGTCGTGATACGTCTATGGACTCAAATGGAATACTGTTTTTTATGTGCAGAGCCACTCGCCCACCCCACAAGGAACTCCTTGAGAAACAGCCGGCTAATCTGTAGCCTGGTAAAGGAAGCCTCTGAATTGTTCGATTATTTAAGTGGTGCTCTGATATACCAATAATTTCATGCTCAACATCTATAAGCAGTTCATCTACATCTACATTGATACTCCGCAAGCCACCCAACGGTGTGTGGCGGAGGGCACTTTACGTGCCACTGTTATTACCTCCCTTTCCTGTTCCAGTCGCGTATGGTTTGCGGGAAGAACGACTGTCTGAAAGCCTCCGTGCGCGCTCTAATCTCTCTAATTTTACATTCGTGATCTCCTCGGGAGGTATAAGTAGGGGGAAGCAATATATTCGATACCTCATCCAGAAACGCACCCTCTCGAAACCTGGCGAGCAAGCTACACCGCGATGCAGAGCGCCTCTCTTGCAGAGTCTGCCACTTGAGTTTATTAAACATCTCCGTAACGCTTTCACGGTTACCAAATAACCCTGCGACGAAACGCGCCGCTCTTCTTTGGATCTTCTCTATCTCCTCCGTCAGACCGATCTGGTACGGATCCCACACTGATGAGCAATACTCAAGTATAGGTCGAACGAGTGTTTTGTAAGCCACCTCCTTTGTTGATGGACTACATTTTCAAAGGACTCTCCCAATGAATCTCAACCTGGTACCCGCCTTACCAACAATTAATTTTATATGATCATTCCACTTCAAATCGTTCCGCACGCATACTCCCAGATATTTTACAGAAGTAACTGCTACCAGTGTTTGTTCCGCTCTCATATAATCATACAATAAAGGATCCTTCTTTCTATGTATTCGCAATACATTACATTTGTCTATGTTAAGGGTCAGTTGCCACTCCCTGCACCAAGTGCCTATCCGCTGCAGATCTTCCTGCATTTCGCTACAATTTTCTAATGCTGCAACTTCTCTGTATACTACAGCATCATCCGCGAAAAGCCGCATGGAACTTCCGACACTATATACTAAGTCATTTATATATATTGTGAAAAGCAATGGTCCCATAACACTCCCCTGTGGCACGCCAGAGGTTACTTTAACGTCTGTAGACGTCTCTCCATTGATAACAACATGCTGTGTTCTGTTTGCTAAAAACTCTTCAATCCAGCCACACAGCTGGTCTGATATTCCGTAGGCTCTTACTTTGTTTATCAGGCGACAGTGCGGAACTGTATCGAACGCCTTCCGGAAGTCAAGAAAAATAGCATCTACCTGGGAGCCTGTATCTAATATTTTCTGGGTCTCATGAACAAATAAAGCGAGTTGGGTCTCACACGATCGCTGTTTCCGGAATCCATGTCGATTCCTACATAGTAGATTCTGGGTTTCCAGAAATGACATGATACTCGAGCAAAAAACATGTTCTAAAATTCTACAAGAGATCGACGTATCAGATATAGGTCTATAGTTTTGCGCATCTGCTCGACGACCCTTCTTGAAGACTGGGACTATCTGTGCTCTTTTCCAATCATTTGGAACTCTCCGTTCCTCTAGAGACTTGCGGTACACGGCTGTTAGAAGGGGGGCAAGTTCTTTCGCGTACTCTGTGTAGAATCGAATTGGTATCCCGTCAGGTCCAGTGGACTTTCCTCTATTGAGTGATTCCAGTTGCTTTTCTATTCCTTGGACACTTATTTCGATGTCAGCCATTTTTTCGTTTGTGCGAGGATTTAGAGAAGGAACTGCAGTGCGGTCTTCCTCTGTGAAACAGCTTTGGAAAAAGGTGTTTAGTATTTCAGCTTTACGCGTGTCATCTTCTGTTTCAATGCCATCATCCCGGAGTGTCTGGATATGCTGTTTCTAGCCACTTACTGATTTAACGTAAGACCAGAACTTCCTAGGATTTTCTGTCAAGTCGGTACATAGAATTTTACTTTCGAATTCAATGAACGCTTCACGCATAGCCCTCCTTACGCTAACTTTGACATCGTTTAGCTTCTGTTTGTCTGAGAGATTTTGGCTGCGTTTAAACTTGGAGTGGAGCTGTCTTTGCTTTCGCAGTAGTTTCCTAACATTGTTGTTGTACCACGGTGGGTTTTTCCCGTCCCTCACAGTTTTACTCGGCACGTACCTGTCTAAAACGCATTTTACGATTGCCTTGAACTTTTTCCATAAACACTCAACATTGTCAGTGTCGGAACAGAAATTTTCGTTTTGATCTGTTAGGTAGTCTGAAATCTGCCTTCTATTACTCTTGCTAAACAGATAAACCTTCCTCCCTTTTTTTATATTCCTATTAACTTCCATATTCAGGGATGCTGCAACGGCCTTATGATCACTGATTCCCTGTTCTGTACATACAGAGTCGAAAAGTTCGGGTCTGTTTGTTATCAGTAGGTCCAAGATGTTATCTCCACGAGTCGGTTCTCTGTTTAATTGCTCGAGGTAATTTTCGGATAGTGCACTCAGTATAATGTCACTCGATGCTCTGTCCCTACCACCCGTCCTAAACATCTGAGTGTCCCAGTCTATATCTGGTAAATTGAAATCTCCACCTAAGACTATAACATGCTGGGAAAATTTATGTGAAATGTATTCCAAATTTTCTCTCAGTTGTTCTGCCACTAATGCTGCTGAGTTGGGAGGTCGCTAAAAGGAGCCAATTATTAACCTAGTTCGGTTGTTTAGTGTAACCTCCACCCATAATAATTCACAGGAACTATCCACTTCTACTTCACTACAGGATAAACTACTACTAACAGCGACGAACACTCCACCACCGGTTGCATGCAATCTATCCTTTCTAAACACCGTCTGTACCTTTGTAAAAATTTCGGCAGAATTTATCTCTGGCTTAAGCCAGCTTTCTGTACCTATAACGATTTCAGCTTCGGTGCTTTCTATCAGCGCTTGAAGTTCCGGTACTTTACCAACGCAGCTTCGACAGTTGACAATTACAATACCGATTGCTGCTTGGTCCCCGCATGTCCTGACTTTGCCCCGCACCCGTTGAGGCTGTTGCCCTTTCTGTACTTCCCCAAGGCCATCTAACCTAAAAAACCGCCCAGCCCACGCCACACAACCCCTGCTACCCGTGTAGCCGCTTGTTGCGTGTAGTGGACTCCTGATCTATCCAGCGGAACCCGAAACCCCACCACCCTATGGCGCAAGTCGAGGAATCTGCAGCCCACACGGTCGCAGAACCGTCTCAGCCTCTGATTCAGACCCTCAACTCGGCACTGTACCAAAGGTCCGCAGTCAGTCCTGTCGACGATGCTGCAGATGGTGAGCTCTGCTTTCATCCCGCTAGCAAGACTGGCAGTCTTCACCAAATCAGATAGCCGCCGGAAGCCAGAGAGGATTTCCTCTGATCCATAGCGACACACATCATTGGTGCCGACATGAGCGACCACCTGCAGATGGGTGCACCCTGTACCCTTCATGGCATCCGGAAGCACCCTTTCCACATCTGGAATGACTCCCCCCGGTATGCACACGGAGTGCACATTGGTTTTCTTCCCCTCTCTTGCTGCCATTTCCCTAAGGGGCCCCATTACGCGCCTGACGTTGGAGCTCCCAACTACCAGTAAGCCCACCCTCTGCAACTGCCCGGATCTTGCAGACTGAGGGGCAACCTCTGGAACAGGACAAGCAGCCATGTCAGGCCGAAGATCAGTATCAGCCTGAGACAGAGCCTGAAACCGGTTCGTCAGACAAACTGGAGAGGCTTTCCGTTCAGCCCTCCGGAATGTCTTTCGCCCCCTGCCACACCTTGAAACGACCTCCCACTCTACCACAGGTGAGGGATCAGCCTCAATGCGGGCAGTATCCCGGGCAACCACAGTCTTAGTCCGATCAGGGGATGCGTGGGACGAGCTGGCCGTCCCCGACAAACCCCCATCCGGACCCCCACAGTGATGCCCATTGGCAACAGCATCAAGCTGTGTGACCGAAGCCAACACTGCCTGAAGCTGTGAGCGAAGGGATGCCAACTCAGCCTGCATCCGAACACAGCAGTTGCAGTTCCTATCCATGCTAAAAACTGTTTTGCAAAGAACGTCTGAACTAATCTACAGAGAGCGCAAACAAATCGACAAAATTTAAACGGTTATTAAAATACAAGATTGCCTAGTAAATGCAGTAATGCTGCTACTTGCGCACTGCTGACACTGCTCGGCGGCGGAAGGAGACTAAGCGAAATTACACTATTCAGGTACTAAAACGCGATGCTACACTCTCAGATACTATAATACGCCCGAAATTTATGAATTAAGCAATGCAAGTACCAAAAACACGCAAAGAAATTAAGAATTAAACTATGTAACAAATGAGTGAGCTAGGAGTATACGACTTGCTGCTTATCCAACGGCGGCAGGGAGCACACTGTGACCAACCGACACTGGCCGTTCAAAACAAAAACAGTAGACAGACTACGCGAATTTACACTATTCAGGTACTAAAACGCGATGCTACAACTCTCAAATACTATAATACGCCCGAAACTTATGAATTAAACAATGCAAGTACAAAAACACGCAAAGAAATTAAGAATTAAACTATGTAACAAATGAGTGAGCTAGGAGTATACGACTTGCTGCTCAGCTGCTTATCCAACGGCGGCAGGGAGCACACTGACTGTGACCAACCGACACTGGCCGTTCAAAACAAAAACAGTAGACAAACGACTACGCGAATTTACACTAACTTTATCTCTAATACCTCTTATATTTTGATGAAATATGCTAATTCCTTCTCTACTTGGAAACATTACACCCTCGGTAGGTGAGCCTTTAGTTAGAGGAACTTCCTTTAAGCAGGTATACCTATCAGTTGACTTCAATCTAAAAAAGGTGCACCTCTAATGCCAACTACTACAGGAATTTTTCCATGAGTGACACCACCACCACCACCACCACCACCATCACCCACTACACTGTCACCTATAAGCTTAGCCAGCATCCCCTTCCTATACCTATTGAGGTGCAGGCCATGCCTAGTGAAACCTGATCTACTGATAGACCCAACTGGCACCACTGAGATGTGACCCATGCTCTCTGCCATCAGCGCCCTCCGCAGCCCCACGTTAATGCGCCTAACAGCTGCATTAAGGTGAGGTCGATCATGACACTGAAACAGTTGCACGAAGTGCACATTAGTCCACCAGTTTGAGTAGCTATCTTTACCAGGTCACCACCTAAATCATATTCCCTGTCCCTATCGAGACTGTTCCCTGCTCCACCCACTATCACTACCTGATCCTCCTTTGTAAAATTCTTACATAACTCCCCTATGCTGTCAGTCACTTGAGCCAACCCTGCACTAGGCTTCACAATGCTGGTGACCTGGTACTCACTCCCCAACACTTCCTGCAACTGCTGGCCCACACCTCAACCGTGAGAACTACCTAGCAGCAGAACCTTCTTCTTTCTGCTAGACTTTGCGACTAACCTAGGCCTCCTAATTGCTGAGGACTGCTGCATGTTCCCTACATCTACAGCTATAGGAGGCTCCTCTCCATTCAACTCTGACAGTTGGTCATATCTATTGCATGTACGCAAAGTAAAACTGTCTGAATACCTCTTCCTAGCTGCCTTCTTGCCAACTGCCAGTTCCCATTCCCCACCACCCTACACCCTCCTCAACCTATCTAGTTCCTCCTTTGAGCATTGTAACTGCACCTGAAGGGCACAGATCTTACTCTCCTGCTCCTCTGTCAATTTATTTCTACTACAGATTCTGCATTCCCAGGAGAGGATCTCACTAAAATGACCACTGGCTTCCCCACTACATTCCCCCCAATGAAAATACTTTGAGCAAATCCCACACCGTAACCCACTACTCACAAACCTATGACAGAGCCCACACTTCTCACTCATGGTAAAATTTTGCAGTTACTGAAAAAACTATACGTCTATGTTACCAAAGTTCAGTTACATCAGTAGAACTATTTAAGAACTAACAATAATGGTCTCAAAATTCTCTGCCTATTAAGAAAGCAACTACTCATGTTAATACACTACACAACAGCTAATACCAGTACCAACAAAATTTCACAAAATTATTAGCTGAAACCAGCTATACAGTGTTAGTATAGAGTACATGTTTTGGGTTTCCTGCACACACGGGTCTGTTGCGATACAGTTAACAGGTGCTTCACAGTGTGGGTCTGAAATGGCTCGGGAACTGGAAATGTACTCCAAAGTAGGAGTAGGTGGGACAGTGCAGTTCTTGTGGGCAAAAGTCTAAATTGCACACAGATGCACCAGTGATGAGTATGTTCATGCAGTGGTTCTCAAATGACTCCATGACCAAGGAGCAGATTTCTATCATCAAGGAACTGAATGCTCTGCAGAACTATCTGACTGTTGGTTACAGAGACTTGGTGATGATGTTGAAAAATAGTGTCATATATTTGTGTCACTTTGAAATGTAGTGCAGCATTCAATAACAGTTGTATCACTTGTCATAATAATGTGCAAGTTACATTTTGGAGTCCCCTCATATTTATGTAAATTGTAATTTAACACTCTTGCATCTTTCTGGTGTCAGTAGGTTACCATTGGCTTATGTAACACAGTGTTAGTATTATTAATTTATTTATCCAAGGATCAGTTTACAATAATATAGGATTTTTCATCTTACTAAAATTACAATTTAACTACTAAATTCTGTGTGCACGTTTGTGCGTAAGAGGTGTAACATCACATTTTAGTAACTGTAAAGTGTAGATTTGTGCAGTTTGTAGCACAGTTGTCATTTCTGTTGAACAGGCAGCTACATAGTTCAATAAGACATCAGCTTCCATCGTTGGCGTGTCAGGAAGGTAGAAAGTTTCATATTTAGCTTTCTTTGTGTGCTTTTATAGTTAATTCATGAAGACTTTGGCTTAGAGCTTAATGTGTAACAGTCTTTTCATTTTGCCTGTCTGTAACTCAGTGTATCATCTTTATGGTGAATAGCAATCTATCCTTCCCATAATTGTTCACATTCCAACGTTGACTTTCCATTGTTCGGTTACTGTTGTTATGGTGGATAGGATGTGTGTACGCCGTGTGTGGACGCAGGAAAATCTGGCCGCAGTTCCTGAACAGCTGAAGACACTTTCAGCTACCATCAGCAGTCTTCAGACTGCTGCCTCAGGGTGAAGCGGGGGCAAAGAATCTGGCACATTACATGGGACACCTCAGGTGTCACTTGTTTTCCACACGGGCTCAGCTGCTGAGCCACCTTGCAGTGTACCTAACACAGTGGATCTTCCCCCCCCCCCCCCCCCTGCAGGGTGAGTGGCTGGTGGTAGAATGTTCATGTCTCTTGGGGGTGGAGGGCCAATGTGGAGGATGGCAGGCTGTCCTCGCCCATTAACTATGTGAAAGGACAGGTGTCAATTACTTCAACATTGTCTGAGCAGGCGCACTAACAAAGGGAGGGGGAGGTTGGTAGTTATCGGGAGCTCCAATGGTAGGTGCATTATGGAGCCTCCTAGGGAAATAAGTGTCCAGGGCTGGAAAGAAATTCAGTGTGCACTCGGTATGTCTGCCAGGGGGCATCATCCGAGCTGTGGAGGCAGCCTGTTGCTACTGGGTGTTCAGGGTGTAGATGTTTGTGAGTTATGGCTCAGATCGGCACCAGTACTGTTTGTCACTTGGGTTCTGAGGTCATCCTCAGTTCATACGGCCTGCTGGCAGAAATGGTGAAGGACTACTGGCCTTGCACACAGGTTGCAAATGGAGCTCACAATTTGCAGCAACATTCACAGAATTGATCGGGGTCCTCGGGTTTGAAGCCGAGTGGATGGTCTCGAGCAAAGGCACCGTTGATTCTGTGTCGGTCTTGGCTGCAGATATCTGGAAATGTATTATCATGTGAAGAATCGGATTTCTCCCGTTGACAGGTCAGGATTGCACTACACAACGAAACCCCCCAGGGGATCCACAACTCTTTTGTGGATACGTGCGTAGCGAGCACGGGGCCCCGAGCTAATGTGGCCTTCCTTCCTTTCCGGGCTGCATACCTTCCTTTTCCGCATCCTTCCCCATCCCCTGTCTTCACCCCCCCCCCCCCCCCCCCCCTCACCTCTGGCTCTTTCTTTGACTTTCTCCCCCTCTGGGAGTATGGTTTGCGCCTACGTCCGGAGACGGACGCTTGTAAATGTACCGCATTCTTCTTCTTCCTTGCTTGTATGTCTTCTTCCTTCCTTTGTCCTTCTCTTTTCCTTACCTCTTCTCTTTACCCTTTTCTCCGCTGCGGCGTTTGAGACCCCCTCTTCTTTCCTTTCCCTTTCTCTTTCTTCCTCCCTGTGCGTGTCTGAAGGCCGACCCACGCACTTCCATGCGTAGCCGGTGACGGGGTAACGCGTAATTCCCCGCCCCGGGTAGACAGGTAGGACACGTACGTACCCCCTGGTAAAGGCCAGGCCCAGGGAGGGGTGATTACCTGAGCTGATACCTTCCGAAAGTGCCGATTGGTCCCTCCGTCCGTTTGTCGGGAGGTGTGACCTGAGGTGTGAACAATCACCTAAGGCGGGTGTGCCCTCGGTGAGGGCCCCCACAAGGGAGGAGCGCGCCATCGGAGACGCCGGTAATCATGGGGGATTCTTCCGCAATGGTTTCCTCACCTTTCACTATGTCTGCTCACAAACGTAAGTTCACTGAGTCTCAGCCACAGACGGTTCTTCCATCGTTGCCACAGTTCCTTGTTGTTTCTCGGTCTGACGAAGGTCACGACTTTTCCACGGTCAACCCTTTCATTATTCAGAAAGGTGTCGACGCAATTGCGGGTCCTGTAAAGTCTTGTTCCAGATTACGGAATGGTACCCTGTTGTTAGAAACACACAGTGCCCTCCAGGCTCAAAAATTGCTGCGTACTTCTCTGCTCCACACCTTCCCTGTCCGGGTGGAACCGCACCGTACCTTAAATTCCTCGCGTGGAGTCGTTTATACACGCTCCCTCGATGGATTGTCTGACGAAGAAATTCAGCACTACCTGTCTGACCAGGGCGTCACCGCTGTTCATCGGGTTATGAAAAGGGTTGACTCAAACGTCATTCCAACCCGCACTGTCTTCTTGACATTTGACAAAGTTCAACTCCCATCAAAAATCAAAGCAGGCTATGAGATAATTTCCGTTCGCCCTTATGTCCCAAACCCTACGCGTTGCTATCGATGTCAGCGGTTTAATCACACCAGCCAGTCCTGTTCCAATCCGGCCAAATGTGTTACGTGTGGCAAGGATGCCCATGAGGGTGCTTGTCCACCTCCATCCCCTCACTGCATCAACTGTATGGGTGACCACGCTGCTTCCTCTCGAGATTGCCCCGTTTTTAAGGATGAAAAGCTCATCCAGGAAATAAGAGTGAAGGAAAAGGTGTCGACCTTTGCTGCTCGAAAGTTATTCGCCAGTCGACAGCCCACCGTGCCTCAGAAAGGAAAATACAGCACTGTCCTTGCTTCTCCTCGGCCAACAAAGGAGGCGGCCACGCAGACTTGCGACCTCACATTTAGTACCACGGTCGTCAGATCGGCCAGCGCAAAGATCGCCCGTTCAACCTCACCACTTTCGCCTGCCCACTCTATGGCTCACCCTTCGTCGGGTTCTGCTAAATCTCGAGCCCAAAAGTCAGACGCCAAGTCTTCGAAAAAAGAGCATTCTCGTGAAGAGTTTTTACGTACTGCAACTTCACAACCATCGGTTCCTCCTTCCTCTAAACATCATACCTCCAAGAAGGCTACGAAGAAACACAGTTCCTCTCCTTCTCCGCCGAGGCGTGTCCCAACTACAGCACCACCTGGCGGAAATCGCCCTCGGCCATCTTCCGTGTCGCCGAGGCGCACTGCTGGTGGCCGGTCAACTGGCCGATCGTTGGTGGCAGGAGCTGCTCCTGACCAACCTATGGATCAGGATCTTCTGCCTTCGACTGAATGCCATTCCATGCTGTCGGTCGCAAGCTCTGAGCAGTCGTTGAGTTGACAGCACCCTTGGTCACGTTTCTCCATTTTCTGTTCACCCTATGTCCATTATCCACTGGAATATCCGCGGCATTCGCGCCAATCGGGATGAATTGTCGATCCTCTTACGAACCTACTCGCCGGTCATCTTCTGTCTTCAGGAAACAAAGCTGCGTCCCCATGACCGCTTTGTTCTCCCTCATTTTCAGTCTGTCCGATATGACCTCCCCTCTGTTGAAGGCACTCCAGCCCATGGAGGACTCATGATTCTGCTCCATGATACTCTCCATTATCACCCAATCCCCTTAAACAGTTCCTTCCAAGCTGTCGCCGTCCGTCTTTCCCTTTCTGGATACACGTTCTCTCTATGTACGGTATACATTCCATCGTCTACACCACTGGCACGAGCTGATCTCCTTCATCTTCTTGATCAGCTTCCACCCCCCTATTTGCTGGTTGGGGACTTCAATGCCCACCACCCGCTTTGGGGATCTCCACATCCTTGTCCACGTGGCTCACTATTGCTAGACGTCTTCCACCAAGCGGATCTAGTCTGCCTCAACACTGGGGTCCCCACATTTTTGTCTGCCTCCACGGCAAATTTCTGTCATTTGGACCTTTCGGTCGGTACTGTTCCGCTAGCCCGGCGCTTCGAATGGTTCGCCCTTGATGATACACACTCGAGTGATCACTTTCCATGTGTCCTTCGACTGCAGCCTCAACTGCCATATATGCGCTCGCGACGCTGGAAGTTTGCCCAAGCCGATTGGACACTTTTTTCGTCTCTAGCGACATTCGATGACCGTCGCTTTCCCAGCGTCGACGATGAGGTCACACATTTTACCGACGTTATTCTCACAGCTGCGGAACGTTCAATACCACGCACCTCCGAATTGCCCCGGCGCCCCCCAGTTCCTAGGTGGAACGAGGCATGCCGTGACGCAATACGTGAGCGGCGACGTGCTCTTCGCATTTTCCGTCACCATCCAACCTTGGCCAACTGTATCCGATATAAGCAGCTCCGTGCGTGATGCCGTCGCATCATCCGCGATAGCAAGAAGGCAAGCTGGCAATTCTTTATTAGCTCATTTAACACCTTCACTCCCTCCTCGGAAGTTTGGAGTCGGCTTCGACGGTTCTCAGGCGCGCCTAGTTTCTCCCCGGTCTCTGGGCTCACTGTCGCGCATGATACCTTAGTGGACCCCGTCGCAATTTCTAACTCATTGGGTCAGCACTTTGCTGAGATTTCGAGCTCTTCAAATTACCCGCCAGCGTTTCTCCCGAAGAAACGTGCAGCGGAAGTGCGACATCTTGCTTTCTCCTCTCAAAATCGCGAAAGCTACAATACTGTTTTCTCCATGCGCGAACTCCAACATGCACTCTCTTCTTCTCGCTCCTCCGCCCCAGGACCGGATGGTATCCATGTCCAAATGTTGCTGCATTTATCAACCCATAGCCTGCGCTACCTCCTTCGCCTTTATAATCGAATTTGGACCGACAGTACCTTTCCCAGGCGATGGCGGGAAGCTATTGTCGTTCCCGTTCCGAAACCTGGAAAGGACAAACATCTCCCCTCTAGCTATCGCCCCATTTCTCTCACGAGTAGTGTCTGTAAGGTTTTGGAGCGTATGGTGAATTACCGTTTAGCTTGGTGGCTGGAATCCCGCAGTCTTTTAACACCAGCCCAATGCGGATTCCGACAACATCGTTCTGCCGTTGACCATCTTGTTGCTCTCTCCACTTACATCATGAACAATTTCCTCCGGAAACGCCAAACGGTAGCAATATTTTTTGATCTGGAGAGAGCATACGATACCTGTTGGAGGACAGGCATCCTCCGCACACTGTTCTCTTGGGGCTTTCGAGGCCGGCTGCCCCTTTTTCTTCGCGAATTTATGGCAGAGCGCACATTTAGGGTGCGGGTTAACACTACTCTATCCCGTACTTTCTCCCAAGAAAACGGGGTACCCCAGGGCTCCGTGCTGAGTGTTGTACTGTTTGCCATTGCCATTAATCCAATTATGGATTGTCTCCTTCCTGATGTCTCGGGCTCCCTCTTTGTGGACGATTTTGCGATCTACTACAGCTCTCAACGGACCAGCCTTCTTGAAAGACGTCTTCAAGGATGTCTCGATCGCCTCCACTCGTGGAGCATCGAAACCGGCTTCCGTTTCTCACCCAGTAAGACCGTTTGTGTTAATTTTTGGCGACGTAAGGAGTTTCTTCCGCCCTCCTTACATCTAGGTCCTGTCAACCTTCCGTTTTCCGACGTCGCTAAATTCTTGGGTCTTATGTTTGACAGAAAACTGTGCTGGTCCTCCCACGTTTCCTATCTTTCGGCTCGCTGTCTGCGTTCCCTTAACACCCTCCGTGTCCTGCATGGCACGTCTTGGGGAGCGGACCGAGTGGTCCTTCTCCGCCTCTATCGCGCCTTAGTGCGCTCGAAATTGGATTATGGAAGCATAGTCTACTCCTCTGCTCGGCCGTCTATTCTTCGGCGTCTCGACTCTATCCACCACCGTGGATTACGTTTAGTCTCTGGAGCTTTTTACACCAGCCCTGTGGAAAGCCTTTATGCTGAGACTGCTGAACCTCCGCTATCCAATCGGCGGGCAGTCCTTCTGAGTCGTTATGCTAGCCATTTGTCTTCCATGCCTGCTAATCCAGCCCATGACCTTTTTTTCGACGCCTCCCTTGATGTCGGGTATGCAGGCCGCTCCTCCTCCCTACTACCCCCGGGAGTCCGCTTCCGTCAACTGCTCCATTCTCTTTCCTTCCGCTTTCCTAAAACCTTCTTGACAACTTGGGGTACAGCACCGCCTTGGCTCCGTCCCCGGATCGACTTGCTCAGAGACCTATGTCAATTTCCCAAGGATGGTACCCCTACACTTGTTTACCGTCGGGCATTTGCTGCTCTATGTGCACAAATGACGGAAGCCACATTTATTTACACCGATGGCTCGAAAACATCGTTAGGTGTAGGGAGTGCCTATATTGTTGGCGACACCCCAAATCACTTTCGGCTTCCCGACCAGTGTTCGGTTTATACTGCGGAGCTTTACGCTATTCTCCAGGCTGTCCACTACATCCGCCGCCATCAGCGGATACAGTACGTAATCTGCTCAGATTCTCTCAGCTCTCTCCTAAGTCTCCAAGCTCTTTACCCTGTGCACCCTCTGGTCCACCGGATTCAGGACTGTCTGCGCTTCCTCCACCTGGGGGGCGTCTCAGTGGCGTTCCTCTGGCTCCCAGGACACGCTGGTATCTGTGGAAATGAGGCGGCCGATATAGCGGCCAAGGCTGCAGTCTCTCTTCCTCGGCCAGCTATTCAGTCTCTTCCGTTTACCGATCTACGGTGCGGTTTATGTCGCCAAGTTGCTTATTTATGGCATGCGCATTGGTCAACACTTCCCCATAATAAATTGCGGGAAGTGAAAGCCCTTCCTTGCGCATGGACCTCTTCCTCCCGATCGCGTCGTCGGGAGGAGGTAATTTTAGCTAGACTCCGGATAGGGCACTGTCTTTTTAGTCATCGACATCTTTTAAGCGGTGATCCTCCCCCACTCTGTCCCCACTGCTCTCAGCCGTGGACGGTCAGACACCTTTTAATTGAATGCCCCTATTTTAATCCGTTACGCTCCCGTCTACAGCTATCGCCTGATCTATCGTCGATTTTAGCAGATGACACGCGCTCAGCTGACCGCGTTCTACAGTTTATTAGTGACAGTGAAATGACGTCAGTCATTTGAAGCCTTTTTTTTGGGGGACAACCAACCCCTTTCTATAGTGGATTTTTAAGCATTCCTTCTGCCTTTAGTTTCTCAAATTTTATGACTTTGTTCCCATTGCTGCTGATTTTAAATTTCGTTTTTTTCCTGTTTTCTACGTCACGGGCTGGGCGCTAATGACCATAGAAGTTTTGCGCCCTAAAACCACAAAAAAAAAAAAAAAAAAAAAAAAAAAAAAAAATACACAACGGAAGTAAGTACTTATGTAACAGAGTACTTGTGGAATGCACATAGGTTTTTTTAGGCTATGGAGTAGTTTGAGGTCCTCTGATGAATGTACGTGAATCAATATGCAGAGAGCGAGATCAGACTGCATACAAAGTAGACACTTAGAGTGAAAGAATTTTAACAGTAAGTTGTTGAATTATTCCTAACAAAGCTAGTGAATTTACTGTCCTCCAGAGAAGTTGTCATGTCGAAATTATTCTCAGAACTGAGAGTGGTTTGAACCCAAAGTAAAAAGCTCTGAAATATTTATCAAGGCATGGATTTTATGTCAAAAAAGACCCAAGGAAATCCAGTATCTGCAGCAGTCCTACTTTCAGTGCTGGGTCTTTCTCTGCTGCATCAGTGAAGAAGAAATGTGCTCAGATGAAAGAATATTGTTTACATCAGGCCTGTGTTAGTTTTGTGCTAGTTTTACATCCAGATACCACACATGAACTTTCATGATCAATACTGATCACTGCTACACTCCATAGAAGAGTAGATTTTCTTCCCTCCCCAGAATTACTAATGTGTGAAAGGACACTGAGGATCCCACAACTGACAACATTTTGAAAGGGATTTCATTCAGGAGAGCAATGGTAGGGTGTGGGGTCACGAAGGGACTAGCATCTGATTGATACTCATCATATCCATAGTCCAATTAATTGAACATATTTATTCTTACCGCAATACATGTGTACACACTCGCAGTCGAGGCCCCAGCTGCCTACTGGCTTAAGTCTGGCACAGATGTCACTAGCAGTGATGCTTTGTGTCAGGCAGTCATAAAGTGTACACGAGTGGGCCTTCAGCTCCGAAATCCCATATCGATGATGTTTCGTTGAATGGTATTCACACTGACACTTGTTGATGGGCCAGCATTGAAATTTGCAGCAATTTGTGGAGGGGTTGCACTTTTGTCATGCTGAACGATTCTCTTCCGTCGTTGTTGGTCCCATTCTTGCAGGATCTTTTTCTGGCCGCAGCGATGTCAGAGGTTTGATGTTTTACTGGCTTCCTGATATTCACGGTACATTTGTGAAATGGTCGTACGGGAAAATTCCTACTTCATCACTACCTCAGATATGCTGTGTCTCATTGCTCATGCGCCAACTGTAATTCCACGTTCGAGCTCACGTAAATCTTCATAACTTTCCATTGTAGCAGCAGTAACCGATCTAACTACTTCACCAGTCGCTTGTTGTCTGATATAGGTATTGCCGATCACAACACCGTATTCTGCCTGTTTACATATCTCTGAATTTGAATACACATGCCTATACCAGTTTCTTTTATAGATCAGTGTATATTATTATTGTTCATGTTAAAGCCAAGTTATATGGGCATTTTTGTAAAAGTCACCACTTGAGTCGTTTTTTAAATATCCCCTGTTAACATCTTGCCTTCATCAGATAACAAATTATAAGAAACAGCTTCTTTGATGTATGGGCTTTTTGCTGTTAAAATTAATTTTCTGTTAATTCCTGTTTATAACCTTAGTATCTTCTTTCATGAACATAATGATTTCCAGCATATACAGGGCATAAACCGTGAGAATATCAAATCTAGTGAATAGGCTTTTGCAAGATGTACCTTGGTTTTACCTTGGCTGTGGTCAAGGCCCTCTTTTGCTTTATAAAAACCCTTTCCACATTAGTGTGGCACATCCCACCCCACAGTACTTCATAAGACAAGGAAGGACATATTAATCCAAAATATAGAACCATTATGGCTTCAGAATTAAGGTATAGTGGTAATCTCCTTAATACATATAGACTGGATGCTATTTTTTTACAGACACGGTCAATTTACTGCACCCATGAAAGTCATTTGTCTATGTAGAAACCCAAAAATTTACATTCCAAACGGGATTTTGACACAATTTCATCCTTCAAAATGTTGTGCCTATTTGGATGACTTGGCTTAAAGTGAATAATATTTGTTTTTCAATGTTTACTTTTAAGTTATCTCTTTCAAAGTGAGTTCTAGCCTTTTCAAAAAAGTGTTGAATTTCTTCGATTAGGCTGAGCTCACTGTCTGCACAACAGGCACCAGATGTGTCAGCGCCACACACAGTGGTGAAATGCTTATTTTCAAAAGAACTTGGGTTATTATTTACATAACACATGAATAGCAGTGGACCTAAATTGGAGCCCTGAGGAACAGCAAAACATATATTTCTGATTCTTGACCGTTTCCAGTATTTTTCTGTTATCATGTATATTTCCTGTCCACTGTCATCAGTATATCATATATAATTTCTGTAGAGTGTCATCAGTAAAGCTTGGGAGTTTTTATTTCTTCTTTGTAAAGTTTTTATTCCTTTTTTCCAAATTTCTCTTTTATTTCCTCCAATGTTTGCTTTATGTATAGATTGAATGGATTATTGGGTGGGCTGTAATCCTGTTTCAGTCTCTTTTTAACTACTACCTTCCTTTCATGTACTGACACCCTTAGAACTGCAGTTTGGTTTCTATGACTGTGCAAGTCACCATTGGCGTGTGGCAAAACTCTTCTTGGAGTCCGACGGTATTTCGCCCATCTTATGTGTTTTGGTTACCTCACTGATCAGCTTTGACATTACTGGTTGTCTAAAAGTTCTTAATAATTCCAAGTGAATGTCATCCACTCCAAGTGCCTCATTCTGACTTAGGTCCTTCAGTGCTCTGTCAGTTCTTGTCACAACAGTATCTCCCACCCCCCCAATCTAATTTTCATCTACAACACTTCCCTTTCCATAATATTGTTTTAAAGTTTCTTCCTTTTATGTATTTCTTCTATATATTCCTTTTGGCATTCCATTGATTGCTTAGTACGGACTTACTATCTGAGCTCTTGATATTCATACAGCTGTTTCTTTTTTCACGAAAGGTTTCTGTAATCTCTCCATATGCAGCACCTATCTTTGTCATGGTTGTACATGCTCTACAGCTTTACATTTCTTATCTAGTAATTGTTTTGTTATTTTGCACTTTTTATCACCCTCAGTTTTTAGATTTCTGTATTCATTTTCCACGATTCATCTGTTGCATTTTTGTATTTCCTCCTTTCTTCTATTAAATTCAGTATCTTGTATACTATGCAAGGGTATCTACTGTACCTTGTCTTTTTGCCAATGTAATCCTCTGGTGCTTTCATTGTTTCATCTATAAAAATTGCCCATTTGTCTTCTACTGTATTCTGTTCCAGTGTTTTAGTCAATAGTTGCCTAGTGCTCCCTTTGAAACTCACAACAGTCTCCATCTCTTTCGACTTAACTAGGTCCCATCTCCTTAATTGCCCACTTTTCTGCAGTCCTGTTTTAATCTGCATTTAATAAATGATAAATTATGGCCAGAGTCCACCTGTACTCCTGGAAATGTTTTGCATTTTGAAAATCTGGTTTCTAAATATTATCTGTATTACCATTATGTAAATCTGAAACCATATGATGTGTCCAGGTCTCTTCCATGTTTAGTCTTCTTTGGTGATTCCTAAACAAAAATCTTGCAGTGATAAATTGTGCTCTGTGCTAAATTATACTGGGTGGCTTCCCTTCTCATTACTTTCCCCCAGTCCCAGATCTCTTCATCATTTCCAGAGTTAGTGTATGTGTATACTTGCACTACTATGGTGGACATTGGCTTTGTATTTTACCCAAGAGGAAGGTATTATCTTTAAACCATACAGTAGAGCTGCATATTTCAGGAAGTCAGTATCTGTAGTTTCCTCTTGCTTTCGACTGTTTTGCAGTACTGGTAGAATAAAACCATGTTGTATAATATTATGGTGTCAAATCAGTCAACCATCTAGATTGTTGCTCTTATATCGAATGAAAAGGCCACTGTCCCACTTCAGAAACCATAAAAAACAAGTGTGTTCTCTCCATCCACAGTACAGCTATCTGTGTTGTTGAGGCATGCAAGCCAATGCGTGTGGAAAGATTCGTGGTTCGTGTGAGTATATATAACCTACACAATATTTCTGGGCTGTGACAAAAAGTCGAGAAAGAAAATTCTCTTTTTGCTATCCATATTTCAGAGTTATTATGCTAGTTCCACACACTTTTCTGTTTTGAGGATGGGAACCAGGTGATAAGAATTTATTGTTTCAGAAATCATATAATGTTGTGCACACTATCCAGTTTGATTATTTGTAATGGCTGTGACTCTATCCTATTGATATTATTGTAGAGGAAATTTCACACTAGAAACAACACATAATTATGTTAATGTTCTCAATCCTGCTCTTTAGACATAGCATCTACCTTGTAAAAGTCAAAATATGAGATGTGCTATAATGAAGTATTCCATCAAAACTAAAGAAATGTCTTCTTTGCTTTCAGATAACAGTGAGAGTTTCAGTCACTATAAGACACTGATAAGTGATGCAGTAAAGAACTATGTTCCTTGTAAACAGGAAAACTGCAGTTGCTACTTAACAGTCATTGATGGTGATTTGAAGAGTTTTGCTGGAGGTATTTCAAAGCAGATGATCGATTCTATTGCAGATCGGTGAGTATTATTAACCCCTTTCTGTTCTTTATGTGCAGGATTTTGCGTGTTACAGGTTTTTGTTTGACAGCCGCACTACCATTTTTCCATCAGACTTTCTCATATTTGGTGTATTAATTGTGTTATCACATTGTCTATCATTCTTGCACTGTGATGTGTCCAGTTACTTATAAGCTGCTGAGATGAGTTTGGCACCACTTGCATGTGTACAAACATGTCTGAATTTAGGTTTGTGGAGAGCAACTAATGAAAGAATAAGCCCCATAAAACTAAAAAATAACTTTACTGTGAAATAAAAAGGAAACAGCAACTAAAATGAAGGCTATCTGTTTGAAGGAACACGTGTGAAATCAAAGCCTGTTGCTTGGTAACAGCCCATTCTCTGTTTTTCTACTACACAGATTCTAACGTGCTTTTAATTCTCCTCGTGTGCTGTCCAGAAGACACTGTTGCTCCAGCTCGACTTGCTATTTGATGGTAGCACTTTTGAGGTCATCCACTGTGTGGCGACTCTTGAATTCTGCAGGCACTGTTCGTAGAGTGTGTGTGGTGTGCACTCGAACAAGTGTCTCAAAAGACAAACAAATTAACTGAAATGTTAACTGTAAGGGTGAACAATAATTTGGAGGATCCTGTATTTATGTTCAACAGCCCTCAGTGTACCCTCAAGAGCGATGAGAAGCATTCAACATCTATGCATATTACCGATCCAAAATGTGACTGACACACCTCTCTGCTGAACCAGTTAGACTGCATGCCTGAGATATGCATTAGTACTTTGCTGACTCTTCTCCCTTCAGTGGTGATCATGAAGTATCAGACAAGTCTTGCATTTGTCAGTGAAGAGAACCAAATGCTGATGAACCAGGTTAAGTTACAGATACATCCTTGCCCAAAGTTTTCCTACACTACAGTCCTTAGGGGGAGGAGGGGTGGCTTGTAATGGACATCTAAAGACCAAACTGATCATTGGCTGCATATTGTCTGGGCTGTTATAGCCCTCTCAGTTGCCTCCATACTAGTAGTGCACAATTGTGTTGCATGCTGTATTGCCCCATTCACAGTTAGTCTCAGCACAGTCTGCTGAACTACTCTTAGAATAGGTACGTAGTGATTTCCTGTGGCCAGAAGACTACTGAAAAAGAGATTTCTGTGGCTGGGTTGCTTTGTTTACTTCTGTGCCTTATGATCTCTAGCTAGTCACCCTCCTTAAAAACTTTATAGTGGTAGTTCTAATAACATGTTCATTTCCTAATGTTGCTGCCCCAGTCTAGTTGCCATGTATCAGTTTTATTATTATTGACATCAGTTGCTGTTCAGAGTTATATATATGACCCACTGATGTAACTGAATCATTGTGAATTCTTTACATTTATTCTTTTCTTTGTAATTATGAGAAGCACTCATTAAGGAATTTCTACAATTTTTTTCTGAAAGCGGGTTGGTTTTTTTAGGATACCAATATACCATATTATTCCCCCATCTTTTGGCTACAAAATCATATTTTTTCAGTGAAATCTCCATTCGATGCAATGGCCTTACACCACCTTGCTAAGATGGCCTGTATGCCCACACAGTACCCTGTACGCCCACATAGTAGTCTGTATGCACGCACAGTACCTTGTATGCCTGCATAGTTCCAGTTTACTGGTCAACATTGGAGCTGACGTCTTGGTGCGTAAGTAACCTCCCCATCATCCACGTACTGCTCCCCATGGAGTGCATCCTTTATTAGGCCAAACAGATGGCAGTTGGGAGGTGCACTTTTGTGGTGATGAACATGTTGAAGTTGTTCTGAGATTGCAGGAGTCACAGCTGTATGCGGCTGGTCGGCATGCAGGAGGTTTGACAGGTTTGCACGATCTAGTTGTGATGATGACAGATACCTTGACCAGTGATTCACCGTGTTTTCGTTCACTGCCAGGTGTCCGTAAACATTCTGTGAGCACCTACGAATATCTGTAATGCTGTAGTTTTCTGCCAAAAGAAACTCGATGACAGCACTCTGCTTGGAATGCACCTCCATTACAGATGCCATTTTGAAAGCTGTATATAGTGCTGCCATCTATCGAAACTTTTGTGAAACTGTATGGGTGAAGCAGGAGTATTCCACAATGTTCCACAGCATATTATGCATTTTTTCAACCAAAATTGGCTGAGAAAAAAATTTATTACATTACTTATTGAACACCCTTTGTATAATGTGACATAAATATTAGTACAAAACAGGAAACAGTTTAGAGTTTCTGTTGTATTATGTGTGCCAGTGTTCTTCATGCAGTTGAAATATTAAGATAATAGTGTATGCAACACCTATAGGCTACATGTAGAGTGTTTTAAAAACTTACTAGCTATAAATAATTCTGTATACTTGAGGCACTGAGGCCATGCATGAAGTGTGACACATTGTTTGTTTAAGTACAGGATTAGTGTGTTTCAAGGGCGACTTTTAAAATTTGGAGAATTATTGGGTTCTGATCCATTGTTACACTGACAGGAGTAGTGTTTTCTGTAGTAAATTGGATTCTTTTTGGAATTGCATGCAATATTAAAATGGAGGAAGGGCCTCCATAGTCCAGCTTTGCAAGGTATTCATTTACTATCAGCTGAAGAGTTGAAAAGAGCATTTCTGCTGTGTGGCTTTTAAAGATTTCAGTGAGGAATTATTTGAGTGTGTGTTTTGGGCAGTTGCATTATCACCCCAAAACCTTGTGCACAATTTATTTGAAGAAACACATAGGTTTATCTGAGTGCCCAGTGACAGATGAAGTAAACCTGTCCTGTGCTTGGAGTCTGATTGCGTTGTAGCACCATTGTCATATACCAGTGCACTCCTGGGATCCTATTGGAAGTGTTTAAGATCTTAAACAAGTTTTTGAGTCACTAGGGCCTTTTAACAGATGACTGCTATACAATCTAATTAATAGAAGACTTTCGGTTCAAGTTTTTGTCAATAACTCCTTGATACGTTTAATATGGTGTCGTCAGAATTAATATTCAACGTGGTTACATGTGGCTATACAATTTGTCTCTTATGTGAAGTGGCCTGGAATTTTTTTCCCCTGATGATGCTCATCCAATAAAACTGGTGGCATTGAGGGGGGGGGGGGGGGGGACTTGGGTGTGTCTCCCTATGTGGTTTGGAAGAGTAGGGAAGTGGCCAAAGGCTGGGCTCTATAGAATCTTGTTACACCATGACCTGTGTTAGCGCAAAACAACCTAGTCACTAGCATTTCAGCAACCGCATCGCAATCCATCTGGTTTTCCTCTCTCCCCCTGCGGGTTCGGGGGCTAGAATAGGTCCGAGGCATTCTTGCCTGTCGTAAGAGGCGACTAAAAGGAGTCTCACACTTTTCAGCCTTTGTGTGATGGTCCCTTGTAGGGTTTGACCTCCATTTTTCAAAATTTTCCTGAAGAGCGAGCCAATTGGGGAAGGACGCCTTGCATGGTGCATAGTCTCCATCGTGCGCTGAGACAGCTCGCACCCTTCCTTGACGTGGATCTGCAATTCCGCTCATTCTCCAGCTGTTGGGTGAGGTCACCCTCCTGGGTGTGTTTTGTTCATGTACCCTGTCAGTTGTAGCCCCCTGACCACACAGCGATCGCTCTGCTGATGCCTGCGCAGTTAACTCCCCGTGTATGCCGAGGAGTAGACGCCCATCACCCTGGGGCATCGGGACTCCCAGCAATGGCCTTCCTGCTAGGCGGCCTTTACTGCGGCAGGTTGGTGCCTGTGGGGATGGCCCCTAGTCACAGTGGGTGGAATCAGTATGGATGACACCCCATGAAGCGTAGTACGTCATCTCCTGCTGGTGGTCAAACACCAGCAGTCTCTAAGCAGTCAAGGCCTAACTTCAGTGCTCAGAAATACGACGCCAGCCAAATCGTCATCCCCTCCCCCCACACCTCGGCCAAACCGTGGGAGGAACACCAGGCTAAGGATGGCAGCAAAGCTTATTCACCCCGGTACCTCGTATGTACGAGAGTTGATGGAGAATCTTTCTTGTCAATGAAACCTCAGTTTTTTGTGGAACATTTAGAGGTCAAGTTTGGGGAGGTGGAGGACTTGTCCAAAATGCGGTCCGGGTTGGTCTCGATCAAAACAGCATCCTCTGCCCAGTCACGGGCACAACTTGCCTCTGGCAAGCTGGGGGATGTTTCTGTTTCCACCATGCCCCATAAGAGCTTAAATATGGTCCAGGGTATCATATTTTACAGGGACCTTCTTTTGCAGTCTGCTGATGAGCTGCACTCCAATTTAGAACAGCGAGGTGTCCATTTCGTCCAGCGCATACACCAGGGTCCGAGGGATAATCAGGTTGCCACTGGTGCTTTCATCTTGGCCTTCGAGGGTGACACATTACCCGAGAAGGTCAAGGTGATGGTCTACTGCTGTGACGCAAAGCCATATATCCCTCCCCCGATGTGGTGCTTCAAGTGCTGGAAGTTCGACCGTATGTCTTCCCGCTGAACTTCCAGCGTCACCTGTCAGGATTGTAGATGTCCTTCACATCCCAATACACCGTGTGCCCCACCTCCCATCTGTGTCAATTGTGCCTTGCTCGCCAGACTGCAAGATTCTCCAGAAAGAAAGAAAAATAATGGAATACAAGACCCTGGACTGACTGACCTACACAGAGGCTAAGAGAAAATATGAGAGGCTTCATTCTGTGCATATGACGTCAACCTACACCACCATTACGACAGCGGTTCTACCACCTTCCGTTCCCCCGCTTACAGTTGGCTCTCAGAGCCATCAGACTCCACCTGCCCCCTTGATGATGGGAGGGGGGGGGGCACTTCCCTCCCTGTTGCTCCTTGTTGCTCCTGCACAACCTACTTCAGGAGCACCCCCCCCCCCCAAATCCCTCCTCCCCCCGCCCCCCCCCCCCCTCCAACCCACACCCACCCCACCCCCCAACCATCTCAGCAAAGTCTTCTTTGGCTCCTCTCACCAGGAAGGGATCCCGTGGGTCACTCCCTTCCCAGGTTCCTACCAGTGGCAAAGCTGACACCCGCCAGTGGCTGAAGCAACCACAGGTAGCTGGTTGTAGGGCTTCACGGTCTTCCTCAGTCCCTGAGACTGAATCAGTGAAGCCCTCCCAGCCCGACAAACCTAAGGAGCAGCAAGAGAAACCTAAAAAGAAAGTCCCCCAAGAACAAAAGCATTGCGGTGGCACCCACACCACCCTTACAAGCTCTGTATCTGAGGATGAGGTGGAGATTCTGGCATCCAATGAGAATCTAGATCTTGCTGGGCCCTCAGAGATAATGGCTGTTGATCGCACAGGTACTCATCCGATGGCAGCAAGTGACCCCGAGATGTAAACTGCCTCATTGAGTGTTTCATGCTTCCCAGTCTCATGATCATGTAATCCTCCAGGTGAATTGCCACAGTTTTTTCCACCACCTGGCTGAGCTACAGCAACTGTTAAGCTTTACACCTGCTTTCTGCATTACCGTCTAGGAAACCTGGTTCCCGGCAATGCGGACCCCTGCCCTCTGTGGCTATAAGAGGTATTACAGGAACCGTAGCGACTATAATAAAGTGTCAGGTGGAGTTTGCGTCTATGTTCTGAACTCTGTATGTAGTGAACCTGTGCCCCTTCTCTCGTGAAGCTGTGGCTGTCAGCATAAGGACGACACAGGAAATCACTGTCTGCAATGTATATATTCCTCCAGATGGTGCAGTACCCCTGAACATATTAGCTGCACTGATTGGTCAAGTCCCTAAACCTTTCCTACTTTTGGGAGATTTTAATGCGCATAACCCCTTGTGGGGTGGTGCCATGCTTACTGGCCGAGGTAGGGAGGTCAAGATTTACTGTCACAACTCGACGTCTGCCTCTTAAATACAGGTGCCCCACACATTTCAGTGTGGCACACGGCACATATTCAGCCATTGATCTCTTGGTTTGCAGTCCTGGTCTTCTCCCATCTATGCACTGGAGAGCGCATGATGACCTGTGTGGTAGTGACTGCTTCCCCATCTTCCTGTCACTCCCCCGACTTCATGCCTATAGACGCCTACCCAGATGGGCTTTAAACAAGGCAGACTGGGTAGCCTTCACCTCTGCTGTCACCACTGAATCTCCCCCACATGATGCAGGTCACTACAATTATCGTTTCTGCAGCGGAAAACACGATCCCTCATTCTTTAGGGTGCCCCCAGCAAATGATAGTCCCTTGGTGGTCGCCAGAAGTTGCTGAGGCAATTAAAGAGTGTCGGCGGGCTCTACAGTGACATAAGTGATACCCTTCCCTAGAGCACCTAATAGCCTTTATGCGGCTCTGTGCCCACTTTCGTCAGCTTATAAAACAACGGAAACAGGAGTGTCGGGAGAGGTACGTGTTGACCATTGGGTGCGATACGTCACCTTCCCATGTCTGGACGAAGATCAGACATCTTTTTGGGTACAAGACCCCAACAGGTGTCCCTGGCATTAACATCAATGGCATGTTGTCTACTGACACAATCGCAATTGCCGATAACTTTGCTGAGCACTATGCTCGAGCCTCTGCATCGGAGAACTACTCCCCAGCCTTTCGCACCCTCAAAGGGTGGATGGAAAGGAAAGTCCTCTTGTTCACTACAGGCCACAGTGAACCCTATAACGCTCCATTTACAAAGTGGGAGCTCGTCCCGGTCAAAACCCACTTGACGCGGATAGCTATCGGCTCATCAGCCTCACCAACTTTCTTTGTAAGCTGCTGGGGCGTATGGTGTTGGCGGTTGGGTTGGGTCCTGGCGTCACGTGGCCTACTGGCTGTATGTCAGGGCAGCTTCCGCCAGGGTCGCTGTACCACCGATAATCTTGTGTCCCTCGAGTCTTCCATCTGAACAGCCTTTTCCAGGCGCCAACATCTGGTTACCTTCTTTTTTGACTTATATAAAGCATATGACACGATCTGGCAACATCATATCCTTGCCACATTGTATGAGTGGGGTCTCCAGGGCCTGCTTCCAATTTTTATCCAAAACTTCCTGTTGCTCTGTACTTTCTTTGTCCAAGTCGGTGCCTCCCATAGTTCCCCCCGTATTCAGGAGAATGGCATTCCGCAGGACTCCGTGCTGAGTGTCTCTCTATTTTTAGTGGCTATTAACTGTCTAGCAGCAGCTGTAGGGCTGCCAGTCTCACCTTCTCTGAATGCAGATGACTTCTGCATCTCATACTGCTCCTTCAGCACTGGTGTTGCTGAGTGGTGCCTACAGTGAGCCATTCACAAGGTGCAATCATGGGTTCTCTCCCAAGGCTTCCAGTTTTCAGCCGCAAAGTTGTGTGTCATGCATTTTTGTCGGCGTGGCACCATTCATCCAGAACCAGAACTTTACCTTAATGACAATCCAGTCACTGCAGTGGAGACATATTGATTCTTAGGACTGGTATTCGACGCCCGATTGACTTGGCTACCTCACCTTCGTCAGCTTAAGCGGAAGTGCTGGCAGCACCTCAATGCCCTCCACTGCCTGAGTAACACCAACTGGGGTGCAGATCACTCTACGCTGCTGCAGTACCCCTGAACATATTAGCTGCACTGATGGATCAAGTCCCTAAACCTTTCCTACTTTTGGGAGATTTTAATGCGCATAACCTTGACTACGGAAGTCTGGTTTATGGTTCGGCGACGCCTTCAGCGTTGCATTTACTCAACCCAGTGTACCACTGTGGCGTTCGCCTAGCGACGGGAGCTTTTAGAACTAGTTCAGTGACCAGTTTGTTGGTGGAGGCCGGTGTCCCTCCATTGAACATTAGGCATGCACAACTGCTTGCCAGTTATATTGCACACATTCGTTGTTCTCCTGCGCATCCGAATTACTGTCTCCTTTTCCCAACCATGGCGGTTCATGTCCCGCATCGGCGGCCCAGGTCGGGGCTTATGACCAGTTCGAATCCGGTCCCTTCTGTCTGAACTGGAATCCTTCCTGTTACCACCTCTCCTCGAGATCCATTCACATACACTTCCATGGTGTACACCTAGGCCGCAAATTCTTGTGGACCTTTTGCATGGCCCTATGGATGCCGTTAACCCTGCAGCTCTCCGCCACCACTTCCTCTCGATTCTCAACATGTACCGGGGCCATGAAGTGGTTTACACCGATGGCTTGATGGCTGACGGTCACGTAGGCTTTGCGTATGTTCTTGGAGGACATATTGAACAGCACTCCTTGCCAGATGGCTGCAGTGTTTTGACTGCAGAGCTGGTGGCCATATCTCATGCTCTTGAGCACATCTGCTCATGTCCTGGGGAGTCATTTCTTCTGTGTACTGACTCGTTGAGCAGCCTACAAGCTGTTGACCAGTGCTACCCTCGTCATCCTTTGGTAGCAGCCATTCAGGATTCCGTATATGCCCTGGAACGGTCCCATCGTTCAGTGGTGTTCGTGTGGACCCCAGGACATGTCGGAATCCCAGGCAATGAACTTGCTGACAGGCTGGCCAAATGGGCTACACAGAAACTGCTGTTGGAGATGGGCATCTTCGAAACTGACCTGTGTTCTGTCTTACTCCACAGGATTTTTCAACTTTGGGAGACGGAGTGGCTTAACAGTACGCGCAACAAACTGCATGTCATTAAGGAGATTACAAATGTGCGGAAGTCTCCCATGCGGTCCTCTCGCTGGGAATTAATTGTCCTCTGCCGGCTCTGCATTGGCCATACGTGGCTAATGCATGGTTACCTCCTCCATCATGAGGTCCCACCTCGGTGTCGCTGTGGTTCACAAATGACGGTCATCCACCTCTTACTGGACTGCTCACTTTTAGCCGCTCTGTGGCAGTCTTTTAACTTTCCCAGCACCCTACCTTCAGTGTTGGGCGACAATGCCTCAACAGCAGCTTAAGTTTTATGTTGTATTTGTGAGGGTGGGTTTTATGATTTGATACAAGTTTTAACACTTGTCCTTTGTCCCTCTGTGTCCTCCACCCTAGTGCTTTTAGGGTGAACAATTTAATGTGTTGCAGAGTGGCTGGCTCCTCCTTTTTATTCTCATGGTCAGCCAGCCTTGCGTATCTCTGTGGTTTTCTTGTCCAATTTTGTCAATTTTAGTGTTTGTTGCCCTTCTGTCATTCTTGTGGTTTTCTCCTTTCTTCCAGCTGTGTTTTGTACGTCTCGATAATTTTACTCCCATTCTTGTGGAATTATTTTAATCGGAACGAGGGATCGATGACCTAGCAGTTTGGTCCCTTCCCCCCCTCTTTTAAACAAACAAACCAACCAACCATTTTCCTCTATTCCCAGAATCAAACAGCCTGAACTCTTGGAAGCAACCACAATTCCACACAAAGCATTTATTAATATACCTCCCTCGGAGATGCATTAAGGGACTATTCACTTAGTGGTTTCAGAAAAGTAACATCTGCACACAACTTCAAGCAAACTGTATTCGAAAATATCAAGGCAAGCACTCTGAAAAGCATTAATTTAGTCAGCTTTCAGGATTGGCTGTTGTTGATAGTACCTAAGCATTCACTTAATATGTTGACTGATAATTTGGACTAGATTATCCCCAGAAAAATAAAGTAAGTTATGTACTGTACCATAATGGCCAAATTTTGTAATTATAGTATACATGATAATCACTTTGATTTTTGGAAGAGTTTCTGAGATTGCCCTTTAAACATTCACTCAACAAATTTTATGAGCATGAAACAGAAACATAGCACCAGTTGCTATTTTTTTCTAGCTATACTAGGCCTTTCACTACATTTTCCTATCAAAATTGAGGTCTATGAACCTAATGCTGTAGTTAATAAATGATCCATACCATACTAAATTAAAAGAAGGTGTAGGGCTCTCTCCCTGTCTGGTAGAAGTCATTAATGAACTCTACAAGGTTCAGTTCTTGTATATATATTAATGAGAATTTAAATAAAAAGAAAGCATCTTGTTAAACTACACAGTTCAGCACTTTCTGCCACTGGTGCCATTAAACGTCTCAGAGAAATAAATTGGTAAAATAAATTATTTGCATTCAGTAATTCCCACTGTAATTATATTCTAGTGAAAACTCATCTCAAAAACAGAACATATTCTTTGCACAGAACTATGCAGCAAGAATATTATTGAGTGTCATCTTGTAGACAGTTTTTAAGTAGACCTTTTTGCTACTACTTCACATTTTTATAAAGTAGAGAGAGAGAGAGAGAGAGTGAGTGAGTGAGAGGTGGGGGGAGGAGGGGGGGGGGGGGAGAGAGAGAGAGAGAGAGAGAGAGAGAGAGAGAGAGAGAGAGAGAGAGAGAGGGGGGGGGGGGATCTGATGATTATAATGATAATGATGAAAACTATTTGATTTAAGTGTTCCATTGACCAACTACATAAATATGTTGTGAAGCAACTGTCTTTTCATACCACGAACCATATGATCAAGTAAAAACTCAATGGAAACTTTTTTGTCTCTTGTACCGATGACTTCCAACGACAGCGAAGAAACAATGAGAGAGTGTTGGGGTTCCATGCTAACAGGCATTGTAATATGCAAGTTGCGGAGTGCAGGGCGTAATTGCCAGTGTAGACCTTTGCAACAAAGCAAAACAGCACAGTCAAAACAGCCAATAGTTTATACAAGGGGCACTCAATAATTAATGCAACACTTTTTTTCCGTCAGTCAATTTCTATCGAAAAAATGCAGAATTTACTGTCGGACCTCGTGGAATATTCCCACTTCAGCCCCGATAATTTCATGAAGTTGTGGAAAGTGGTGGCACTATACACAGTCTTCAAAATGGCGTCTGTAATGGGGGTGTATTCCAGACAGAGAACTATAATTGAGTTTCTTTTGGCAGGAAACCAGAGCATTGCAGATATTCATAGGCACGTGCAGAATGTCTACAGAGACCTGGCAGTGAACAAAAGCACAGTGAGTCACTGGCCAAAGTGTCTGTCACTGTCACAACGAGGTCGTGCAAACTTGTCCGATCTCCCACGTACTGGTCAGCTGCACACAGCTGTGACACCTCAGTGTAGAAACCTGTGAACACTCTTATTCGAGGTGATCGACAGATCACAATCAAACAACTTGCTGCACAACTGGATGTCTCTGTCGGTATTGCCGACACACTTGTCCACCAATTTGGGTAGTGAAAGGTGTGTGCCCACTAAGTTCCTCGCCATCCAACAGAAGACCATAAAGAGCAACAAAGGACCATTTGTGAGGAATTGCTTGCACGTTATGAGACCGACCGTGACAATTTTTTGTGGAACATTGTTGCTAGTGATGAAACGGGTTCATCACTTTGAACCGGAAACAAAACGGCAATTAATCGAGTGGTGCCGCACTACCACTCCTCTGAAGAAAAAGTTCAAATCCACACCCTCAGCTGGTAAAATCGTGGTGACGGTCTTCTGGAACTTTGAAGGGGTTATTCTCTTTGATGTCTGGTGCAATGATCAACTCTGATGTGTGTTGTGCTACACTGAGGGAATTGAAGAAATGACTTCAGCACGTTCGTCACCACAGAAATGCAAATGAACATCTCCTCCACGACAACACGAGGCCTCACACCAGTCTGCACATCCGATGTACTAAGTCCGAGGCTGCCCTTCATTGAGTGTGTCTCCCAAATTTCGTTGAGCCATCGGAACACTAATATACTCCCACACCTAGTTGGAACACCGTCTGTTGTTCTGAATGTTTCACAATAAAATGAACTGAGGGTGATTGACTTGCCATCTTCTTCATACTGGAAAGTTTTGTATTTATTTTTATATTGCCTAATCTTTAACCATTTACTCTTAATGCACATTTTATTCAATTTCGACTGAAGATGTTTCGTATCCTCAAATTACTTTGGAAGTTTGAGGGCATATTATTTTTTTTTGGTCGGTATGACGTCTGACAAAGATATTTAGTATACATCAAGTCACGAAACAAACGAAATCATATGTTTTCATCGTGTTAACGATGTCGAATTTTGTACCAGAAAGTGATGATTTGCGGAAAGCATCAATTTTTTGTTTCCGTTTGAAAAAAAGTGCTGCAGAGTCGCATCGAATGCTTGTCAAGGCATACGGTGATTGTGCTCTATCAGAAGCAACGTGCAAAAGATGGTTTCAATGGTTCAGAAATAATGATTTTGATGTAAGAAATGAAGAACGTGGAAGACCACCAAAAAAGTTCAAAGATGCCGAATTGCAAGCAATATTGGATGAAGATGATACTTGGAGTCAGAAGCAAATGGCAGCAATGCTAAATTTTGCACAACAAACAATTTCTGACCATTTGAAAGCTATTGGAAAGATCCAAAAGTGTGGAAAATGGGTGCCACATGAATTGAATGAAAGACAGATGGAAAACCGAAAAACCATTTGTCAAATTTTGCTTCAAAGACATGAAAGAAAATCAATTTTGCATCGAATTGTTACTGGCGATGAAAAATGGATTTATTTTAAGAATCCTAAATGGGAAAAATCATGGGTTAATCTGGGACAGCCATCAACATCGACTGCAAAACCAGATCGATTCGGCAAGAAGACAGTGCTCTGTGTTTGGTGGGATCAGAAAGGTGTGGTGTATCATGATCTTCTAAAACCAGGTGAAACTGTGAATGCTAATCGCCACAGACAACAAATGATCAATTTGAACTATGCATTGATCGAAAAAAGACCAGAATGGGCCAGAAGACATGGCAAAGTAATTTTTTTTACATGACAAAGCAGCTGCACACAAAGCAAAACTGGTTCAGGATACAATCAAAACACTTGGCTGGGAGCTGCTACCCCACCCGCCATATTCACCAGACTTGGCCCCTTCCGACTACCATTTGTTTTCATCAATGGGACACGCATTGGCTGAGGAACACTTTGATTCCTGTGAAGAAGTCGAAAATTGGGTGTCTGATTGGTTTGCTTCAAAAGACAAACATTTCTATTGGCGTGGTGTCCACAAATTGCCAGAAAGGTGGTCACAATGTGGTAAATGTAAACTCCAGAGTACGGTTATTGGTATTAATTTATGAGCAGCCGTGAAAATCCGTATAATTTCCAAACCCTTCAATGTTAGCATTCGGCAGTTAGTGAACAGAGGATGGAAATGTTGCAAGTTAGAGAAATTTATTAAAAATAAATCTAATGGAATGAATGATACAGAGGGTAATTCAACCTGCTGTGCACTGCTGTGGCATGTTTTGGATGGACTGCTGCAAAGTTTTATTGCTCCATGTTAGTCTTCCCATTAACACCTAACTGTGTGGCTGAGTTCCTGTAGCAAACAGTGATCTTGTATCAGTTCATTTCTTTAGAATTCTTTGCAGTGAAGTGAAATGAAATATCTGGTCCAGATTTCATTTTCCGTTGTTTCCAAGCAACACTCACTATTAAACCACTTTAAAGAATTTAACGTGTACTAATGAAGCACTCTTTCTCGTAAAGCTTTTGTTGTTTATGGATTTGTATTTCAAAAGTCTTCTCTTCCTAAGCAGGCACACTGGAGTCCCATTTGAGAAGAGCAGGGTTTAAATCCATGCCCAGTCACACATATTTAGTTTTTTAGTAGTTTCATTAAATAGCATAAGGCAAATGCTGAGGATATAGTAAGTTTTTCTCACTATCCTTTCATATACACATGTTTTTCATCTCTAATGATCTTACCACCAAAGGGATATTACAATCTGTTTGTCTTCTTTTTTTCCCCTAAGCAGGCATAAAATGTCATCAGATCATCTGCTAGTGATTTGTCTGTATACACACACATTTAAAATTTAAAATAACAGTATGAGGTAGAGTATCATCTTGTTTTGTCAAATCTGAATGATAACTCATATTGTGTTCTTATTTAGTTTTCTTAATTGTCTTAGGATTAGCATAGCTTTCTTAATTGTATTAGGATTAGCAGCCCACTAGGAATGGGGATTCCTTATCTTGCAGGTACTTCTGAAGAATGTTGGCTCTATAACAATTACAAAAGTCCCATTGTCCTACTGATTCTCTCCCGTTTCTAAATCGTCAAATTTTTATTGCATCCATACTTCAGTGCTCTGTAATCTATGCCATGAATTTAGCAAATAAATGAGTTATAATTTCCTCTTAATTTTTATAATTTTGCTTTTCAGGGGCACAAGGTACCAAGTGATAAACCATCATTTGTATCGTGAGGAAACGTGCATGTTTCCAGCTCGCTGTGCAGGTGTGGAACATTTTCTTCTGGAGCTACTTCCAAAAATCCCAGATGTTGAATTTGTTCTGAACACCCGAGATTGGCCACAAATAAGCAAGAATTTTGGTGTGCCGAAGCCAGTGTTTTCTTTTAGCAAGGTTTATTTATATTTAAAATTATAGTGGTTGATAGGAGTAAATGTGAAAAAGTTTATATTGGGTGTACTAATTGTAAGTAGAGTGCTCATAGCTGTGCTCTTGACCCATTATACTGAAATTTATTTATGAGTTTTCACAAAAAAATTACCTCTATTTTTACAACACTTTTGTTATGGTACGCAATTTTGTTACTTTTTGATTTGGATATGTCATAGTTCCTGAATATGAGCGAGTGAGTGTTTGTTGCAGAACTAGGAACAGTCATCACGGAGACTTCTTTTTCTCTCAGCTTTTTGTGTGGAGTTCTTCAGAATTCTGCATCTATGTGACTACTCCGCAGTTCACACTTAAGTGCCTGGCAGAGGGTTCATTCAGCCATTTTCACACTACTGCTCTACTGTTCCACTCTTGAACAGCACACAGAAAAAAATGACACTTAAATCTTTCTGTCCAAGCTCTGATTTTCAGCAAAATATTTTCACATTCAGAAGAGAAAGTTGTAGATTGAAATTTTGTGAATAGATCTTGCTGCAACAAAAAACGCCTTTGTTTTAATGATTGCTACCCCAATTCACATATTGTACCCATGACACACTCTCCCCTATTTCGTGATAATGCAAAACTAGCTGCCCTCCTTTGAAAATTTTGATGTCCTCCATCAATCCTATTTGGTAAGGATCCCATACCACATAGCAGTACTCTATCAGAAGTCTACTTAGTGGATTTGTTACAGCTTCTAACTGTTCTGCCAATAAAACAAAGTCTTTAGTTCGCCTCCTCACAACATTATCTATGTGATCATTCCAGTTTTAGTTGTTCATAATCGTTATCCTTGGGTATTTAGTTGAATTAACAGCCTTTACATTTATGTGATTTATCATGTAACTGAAATTTAATGGATTCCTTCTAGTACTCACACATTTCAGTATTTAGGGTCAATTGACGCTTTTTGCACTATACATATATTTTGTGTAAATCGTTTTGCAATTAGCTTTGCTCTTCTGATGACTTTACTCAATGGTAATTGACAGCATCATCGCAAACACTCTAATAATGTGGCTACTCAATTTGTCTCCTAAATCACTTATATAGCTTAGGAATAGCAGAGGACATAGAACACTTGGGGAACACCAGATATCATTTATGTTTTAATCGATGACTTTACGTCAGTTACTATGAACTGTGACCTATTTGACAGGAAATCACAAATCCAGTCGCACAATTAAGTTGATACTCCTTAGGCACACAATTTGATTGGAAGCTGCTTGTGAGGAACAGTATCAAAAGCCAGAATGAGATTTTCACTCTGCAGCGGAGTGTGCGCTGATATGAAACTTCCTGGCAGATTAAAACTGTGTGCCCGACCGAGACTCGAACTCGGGACCTGGAGCTCAATTTTTGGCTCATTCCTTTCAAGATCATTCCTCCAGTAATTGCATCCACTGGCATCACAGTTCGTTGTGGGCAGTATGCTGACCACGCCGTACCAGTCCACCCTCCAGCCAGAGGACCACCCCCCAGGCAGATGGCACAGTTCGGTCTCTCAATAAACCCAATTCCTTCTTTTGAAGGGAGGGAGCAAGGAGGCTTCTTTGGCGTGCCCGCAGGTCCCGAGTTCGAGTCTCGGTCGGGCACACAGTTTTAATCTGCCAGGAAGTTTCAGTATCAAAAGCATTCTGAAAATATAGAAATATCGAATTAATTGGAGATCCCCTCTCAATAGCACTCATTTCATGAGAATAAAGAACTAGCTGTGTTGCACAAAAACAAAATTTTCTGAATCTGTGCTGACTATTTATCAATAGATAGTTTTCTTTGAGATATTTATTTGTGGCTCTGAACACAATAAGAGACACAGTGTTAAGAAATCCACTGTTTATTCAGTCATCGTGTGAAAGTGTAAACATAAGTAGACAATACAGATACTGGACACACATCAACACACATCATTGCCAGTACACAGCAATATAAAGAGCATTTGCCCACCAGGGACCACTAGCTATCAGCTGCAGGCAGTTGAAGTGCCAGACTGCATCAGCGGCCTGTGGTGGGGCTCTGGAGTAGCCAAACCCCGCAGTGCGCAAACTGTCTGGTGTGCACTGTGGTAGTGGCACTGAGGGTGTAGTAATGTGCAGGTTACTACACCCTCTCCTTCCCTGGGGGTTTGGGAGGAGGGAAGAGCAACTAGATGCCTGTGCCTCCACAATGTGCTGATAGTTGAGACATCCATAATGTCTGAAGCAGTTTTCCTGGGCTTGCACAGTTCTGGGACTGTGTTAACCAGTGAGCAATGACGGAAGTGGAGGTAGCATGAACCTGCACCTTCCTCCCCCTCCAGAAAAGCAGGCACACTACCCCAACACCCTGTAGGCAGAGGCAGAACAGTGGCATACTCATCTCCAGGTGCTGTGTGCTGGGGAGTCACAGTGTCTGGAGGAAGGACAGGCGGTGCCAACAGGAAGGTGGCAAGTACCAGCATCAGTGTGGATGGTGGCTGCATCAGTGTGGCAGCATTTGTGTTGATTCAGAAGATGCCTGTCAGTGTGGGAGGTGCTGCACTAGTGCAGGAGGTGCCTGGAGGTCCCCGCATCAGTGCAGGAGGTGCCTGAATTGGGATGGGAGGTGCCTGTGTCAGTACAGGAGGCTCCTAGGTCTGGGTAGGAAGTGCCTGCATTGTTGCAGGAGCTACCTGCATCGGTGCAGGAGGTGCCTACATCTGTATAAGAGGTGCCTGTGTAGGTGCAGGAGGCACCTGGAGGCGCACACGTCAGTGCAGGTGGTGCGTGTGTGTGTGTGTGTGTGTGTGTGTGTGTGTGTGTGTGTGTGGTAGGAGGTGCCTGTATCTTTGCAGGAAGCTGTGGGTTCAGGTAGGAGGCACCCGCATTGGTGCAAGAGGTGCCTGCATAGGTGCAGGAGTTACCCACTTTCATGCAGGCAACACCTGTGGGCACGCCAAAGAAGCCTCCTTGCTCCCTCCCTTCAAAAGAAGGAATTGGGTTTATTGAGAGACCGAACTGTGCCATCTGCCTGGGGGGTGGTCCTCTGGCTGGAGGGTGGACTGGCATGGCGTGGTCAGCATACTGCCCACAACGAACTGTGATGCCAGTGGATGCAATTACTGGAGGAATGATCTTGAAAGGAATGAGCCAAAAATTGAGCTCCAGTGTCCAAAATCACTGTACAAGCTAGGCCTGTGACAAAAAATGTTTGACAGTGCCGTGACAATCACTTCTGCTACTGTAGATCAGCAGCAAACAACATAGAAAACTTGAAAACAGTGTCAACAACCAAAAAATGCCTAAGGAAGGTCCAGCAAAGTCAATATGGATTCTGTTGCACAGTAGTATGGATGTCAGCCAAGGGGAAAAAACAGTGTGCATAACCACTTGTTGATTTGAACACTTGCAGAAGTCTGCAAAATGGCATTCCACGTCGCAATCAGGTGTTTAAGTGCTGAGTCTGCAGCTACTGGAGATGCAGTCCTAGAGCTGGTGAACATCAGTATTCTGTTTTTCTTTTGCGTCAAGGTGAAAACACAGTATCTTATGATGAGCAAACCACAGATCGGACAGCCTGGGTAGCCAAGACAATACGTTCGTATTAGTGTGCCACAGTGTAGGGCAGAGAGACAAAGAATATGTTGCAATAACAGAAAATCTGAAAGTAACGAAAGTGTTAACCAAAACAAATTCTCACTATGAGGATAATTAACAACCAAACAGGTGCTAGGACAGATAGGATAGGCTACAGTGTTGGAAGCCGTGGTGGCTCTAAAATTACCAAGAGTGAGAATATGTTGTTTAGTGTAGCTTGTCAGGCAGTGTTGACAGGAGCCGACATTTGGGAGCACAGCCATGCATACAACTGAAAGTAGAAGGGCGGAATAGCTGCTGCAGTATACACAACTAGCTCTCTCATGTCGCACAAAGCCAGTGGGGCATGACAGAAGTGCCGCACAGTGCCCTCGTTGCTGCCAACTGGGTTGTCCGTTGCGGCAAGGTTTCCTGGTGTGAATGGCAGCAACTTCCTCTTCAGCTGGCGGGCTTGTTGACGACAACTGTGGCATCCCCTCCCACTTCGATTCGATGTCTCACTCCATGGAAAATGGCATTGTAGGACAGATCCCGACAGTAAAGGATGCGCTGATAAAATAATTCATCAAATGTGAGGCAGGGGATTGCATCCCTGATCACAGAGTCTGCATAGAAGTCGGTGGAAACTGTAGGTAGAAAATGACACAGAGACTGATGTGGCTGCTTGTGGCACGGGCAAAAATTACAGGTGAGCAGCAGTGACGCGGGTGCACACGCAATGATAAGAAGACGACAAACTACACGTGACAACAAAGGAAAGTGAAGATTGCCCCTGCCAAGGGGCTAATCGACACGACAACAAAGAGACGGGGCCTGTTCCGTTCCAGAAAAGGGGGCCGAGTGGCACAAAAGCTAAGAAGGATCAGGATGGGAAAAGGAGTTGGACATGGGGCATATGGTGGTGTTAGGAGACTGAAAAGACTGTTTCCAGTCACCAGTGGAGGTTTTATTTTGCCAAAAGCGAATGCCTAAGGGATACACTAAACTCGAACTCAATACGGCAACAGGAGGCTGCCGCTGTTAAATTTAGAAGCATTACGCCCCGAAAGGGAGGAACTAGTGGACACATCCCGTCAGAGACCCAGCTGGCAGATGAGAGAGCATTCTCACCAACCCATCCAGTGTGCCCCATGTGATTGGCCCCCAGCCCTCCTATGGGTGGGCAGAGGGTGCTTCAGTGGGCGTCCCTCTGTCAGCGGTACTCGACACTGTGTCCATAGTCAGTGGTGCTACTGGGGGTCGATGTTCATGTGGGCCGAATGTGGGTGTTACACAAAATATTCAGTACTGTGCTGGCTCAGACTCAGCCACTGTCTTACCAGAGATGCAGTACCTTATGTCACGTGAAAGACAATTAAAATGAAAAATTTGAAAACCCATTTTTCCTCTGAATAAAACTGCTCACCATGCACATTTCTTCCCCCTTCTGAGAGAGCCATTTTATGGATTCCAAAAATGATTTACAAATTATAAAACTGAATGCAAATTTAAATGGCTCCCACAGAAAGTCCTGCCTACATTTATGGTAATATGGGCCCTTAGAAATATCGGGGGGATTGAATTATAGCAAATCGTTTAAAAGGGGCATAGTTTACGAATCGTATAATTCATTAAACTGATTTGGTTTTGACATTTGTGAAAGTCATGTGTAGTATGGCTACATAAACTCTTTACAAAATTTTAAAAAATTACAGAGAAATGCCCTTGAATTGGGTCTTGAAGTGGGCTCGATGACGCGATGCCATCATTGTGAGGGTGGTGTCAGGAGGTCGACTGTTGTCAGAGCCGGTGGATGGCATGAGAGTGTGGTCAAGGCGGTGAATGAGACAGTGGCTGAGCAGCACACTACAGGGTTCTGGGGCTGCGATGTAGGGCTGCAGTCAAAACCGGCAGGGCTTGTGCTACTGTAGGGGGTCGACAGGCTCAGTGAGTAAGCCTCACAGATTATGGGCAATTGTAATACTCGAGGACAGGGCTCACTCAGTGAAAAACCCTCGGAAGAATTCAGGGTGTAGGGCCATTTAAAAAGGAGCTGTAGCACAATTATTATTGACATAAATGCCATGGAATGGTCTTTGTTTGACAAAGAAAGGCCATGTCTGTGATTCCAGTTTACAAAAATGTATAATCATCTACATTTCTTAATAAAAATTGTCAGATAACCCTCGTGCCTGATATGCACAACTTTTAATGTTCAAATACAAAATTCTTTGATACACAATTATTCACTATAGTGACTCTGTGTGACCCTGTGCCAAGACACAAAATTTGACCATTTAAAGGCAACATCAGCGTAACAACACAAACCACTATTTTGTAAATCCTAACATAAAGGAGGGCCATGCCTGAAGCGTGCCAAAGGAGGGCCATGCCTGAAGCGTGCCAAAGGAGGGCCATGCCTGAAGCGTGCCAAAGGAGGGCCGTGCCTGAAGCGTGCCAAAGGAGGGCCGTGCCTGAAGCGTGCCAAAGGAGGGCCGTGCCTGAAGCGTGCCAAAGGAGGGCCGTGCCTGAAGCGTGCCAAAGGAGGGCCGTGCCTGAAGCGTGCCTAGATATTAACAATGATGTTCGCCTGATGGCTACTGCTCGGGTACTGGTTGAGGTCATGGCTTAAAACATTCATGATAGCCAGGGGTATACGAGATCCGTACAATGAGGCAAACAAGGATTAGAGGTAGAGGGACAGTTGTAGCACTGGGAATAATCCCTCAGTGTGTGTTATCTTTGTCGTTCTGTTCAGTGACATACACTATTACATGATCGAGAGTGATTTGTGCATGTTCTTTAGCTAATAATTTGTAACTGAATCTAAAAATCATGTCTTAGAATTGTTGGGTAACCCTGGCAAGCTTTCTAGCCATGTTAAAACAGTAGGTACAGTACTTCAGCTAGCAGTACATAAACGGTTTATAACTAGAATTGTGGGAGTAAGTTAAATGAGCAGAAAGCTTAACTTTGGGGATAACTGTGTCACAAGAAGAAACGTTAAACAACAATCCATTGTTAGCTATAACAACCCGATAGGTCTGAGACTTGAGTGTAGACTAATACCAGATCTAAACTACTGAGATAGGCTGTGGCACAAAGTGCAACAAACTATTTCAGACAGGGCGAACCAGTGTTCGAGTAGTGTAAGGGCAGTAAAATGGCAAATAGGGGTTTTAGTCTCTTCTAGTAATAGAGCGATTTCACAATTCCTTATCCCAGTAATTAAGTCATTTATAGAACACGTGATAATTAATGTTGGTACAAGACCGAAAGTCATTAAGAGATATCACTGCTTGTGTTTGATCATCTTTACTAATGACTAGGACATCCTGGGTTTGCCAGAGGATGTGTTTGCAAGAATATGAGGGCTATTCAGAAAGTAGGGATCGAATCCATCTAACGCCGCTAGGCGCACAACGATCGTGTATGTTGTGGTATATGCATGCTCGGCAGCTCAGTCAGCATCCATCGGTGACAGCAGGAACGTCTCTGCGTGTCTGGTTTTTTCGATATTCAAATTTGAAATGTGCGCTGCCATCGAAAATCCTGCTAGTTGTGAGGTGCGATCTGTGATACAGTTTTTGTTGGCAAAAAACCTAAAACCTACAGAAATTTATCGTGAACTGTGCGAAATGTGCGAAAACAACATAATGAGAGAATGTTATGTCTGGAAATGGTGCATTCAGTTTAAAAATGGCCAAACCAACGTTCGTGATGAAGAGAAGAGTGGACGCCCGAGTTTTGTGACTGACGGTCTTGTCGCTAAAGTTGATGAAACGATTCGTGAAAACCATCGCTTCACAATAACAGAGTTTTCGCTTTCTTTTCCACAAGTTTCACAGACTTTGTTGTTTGAAATTGTCACTCAAAAGCTAAGCTACCACAAGTGTTGTGTTAAAGTCTCAGGCGGCAGAATTTTATGTTGAAGGTCTTTCAAAGCTTGTCCACCACTATGATAAGTGCCTCAATGTGTTTGGTGACTATGTGGAAAAGTGACTTAGTTTTTTTTAATGCCAAAACGTTCCGTACTTTCTGAATAGCCCTCGTATTTCAACAGGTAATAAGTGAGGCCTAAGGTTTTGTTGTAAACTTATATGAATAATAGCGTGCAGTGTAGTAGCATGTAATTGGGTTGCGTGGGTGTTATACGATAGAATTTGTAGTGCCTTAGTTACTTCTGGGGTAGCTGATGGTCTTGATTTGGGTTTCTTGAGCGACAATCGGCATCTTGGTGTTTTCTTCCAGTCTTGTACACTATGGTAATGTCATACTCTTGAAGACGTAGTGCCCGCCTGGCGAGTCGTCCTGTTGGATCCTTTAGACCCATCAACCAACAAAGTGAATGATGGTTTGTAACAACTGTGAATGACCTTCCATATAGATACTGTCGAAATTTGTACATGTACCAGATCACAGCAAGACATTCTCTTTCTGTAGTTGAGTAGTTTCTCTCGGCTTTTGTAAGTGTCCTAAAAGCATACGCTATAACCTTCTCTTTTCCATCCGAAATTTGAACCAGAACAGCACCAATCCCATACCCACTGGCATCTGTATGTAGTTCTGTAGGTGCTCTCTCATCATACAGACCAAGTACAGAGTCAGTCGTCAGAGCTTTTCGCAGCACATCGAAAGAATCTTGTTGAGCACCACCCCAGATAAATTTGGCATCAGCTTTTATCAACTGTTCGAGTGGCCTGGCTTTTATACAAAAGTCTTTGATAAAACGATGGTAATAAGAACATCATCTGAGGAAGCTTCTCACATCTCTAATACGTTAGGAAACTCCGTTATAGATCTCACCTTTTCTGGGTTTGGCTGCACACCTTCGTTTGACACAAGGTGTCCAAGTATTTTGATTTCTTTTGCTCCAAAGAGACACTTTCTTGGATTAAGTTTCAGTCTGCCTTGTTGGAGACACTTAAGAACGGTCCTCAGTCTTTTTATGTGTTAATCAAATGTCTCTGAGAATACATTACACAAACCGAACGGTGTTACCTTAAACTCATACAGGCTCTCAGGGCTGATGAATGCAGTTTTCTCATGATCAGCTTCATCTACTCTGATTTGCCAGTATCCTGAGTACATATCCATGGTTGAGAAAAACTTAGTCCCCTTCAGACAATCTAGTGTATCATCAATTCGTGGAAGAGAGTAAACGTCCTTTTTAGTTATCCTATTAAGCTTCCTGTAATCAACACAAAAGCACCAGCTGCCATCCTTCTTCCTGACGAGAACCACTGGTGATGACCATGGGCTCTACGAAGGCTGAATGATGTCATTCTTCATCATTTTATCTTCCTCGTCATGAATTATTTGACATTCCGTTGCTGACACACGGTATGTTCTCTGGCTTATTGATTGATGGTATCCGGTGCTAATCCAGTGCTTCTCCATTGACTTGTCTAATTTGCTCTCCACCTGTGGATTGAAGCATTCAGAGAATTCTTGAAGAATGGCAAGTAGCTTCTTCTGTTGTTCCTTAGTAAGATCTGGTGATAGTCAAGCTAGAAGATCTTGTCTCGTGTTGGTAGCCCACAGACTCGGCATGAGAAGTTTCTATGATGCTCAGCTGTTCGGCAATTAACGGCTCAGCGTTTGCTACACACATGCACCTTGGAAGGATCTACGATTCTCAGAGACAGTTAACTATCCACAATTCACCGAATCCGTTCTTAAATGTGACGACAGAGGCTGGGATGACCAAGTTATTCTTCAGTGGTATGCTTCTCTTCCATTCCACTACAAGATCCATGTGTTGATGCATGGCATGACACATGACAGGTAACTTTCTAGAGCTGACTGCAGGAATGATCACTTCATCCAGCACACAGTCTCCACACACTCGGATGCGCATCTTCCTGTCCACAATATCTCATCTCGTCTAGCATAATCTTTGAGCGACCACAATCCATAATTGCCTGAGAAACTTTCATAAAGTCCCATCCAAGAATGACGTCATGACTACAGTCTTGTAAGACGATGAATTCTAAGGGCTGTGCATGGCCACTTATACCAACACGAATGACAAATCTTCCTGTAGGTTTTACATATTTCCCACTATCTGTCTTCAGCAGAGATGTTTTGTTGTCGACAAATACGGTTTTCTGCAACTGGCGACAGTACTTCTACGAAATGACTGAATATGATGCTCCAGAGTCCACAAGAGCTTGGGCTGGTCAGCCATTCCATGAGGATATCGACCTAGTTTCCTATCATTTTTGTAGTGATCAGTGGCAGAGGATTTTTCTTTTCGGCGGCCTCACCTCCAAGGAAGGTCGCACCCTTTAGTTTTCCAGGTTGCAGTGGCTAGGTGATCGGCTGGAGCTTCTAAATGGTGGTTGAGACCTCGATCGACGAATTGGGGAGCATCCTCTCCAGCGAATGGCATGCGGCGATGGTGACCTACATTGTCCTGCACCCACATCTTCTTGTTCATCTCCATCATCCCGGTCTGCTGTCTTCGGGCGCGGACGTCATCAAATATCTGCCGCCTTTCTTGACAATAGCGCACCACATGTCCCAGTCGTCCCCAGTGGAAACATACTGGTTGGTTATCCTGGGTCCTCCAGACGTCAGTCTTCCGTGGTGCCCAAACAGGTTCCTCATGTGGCATTGTAGGAACGTAACTTCACCTGGGTCTCAACTTTTTAAAATGGAAGTGAAGGACGAGAGATTGGGTTCAATGTCTGTTCCACTTCCTCCCTTATGACCTCTTGAAGCATCTTGGTTGTTTGCTTGCCGTGCAATCCAGGTGCCTTCTGAACTTCCTCTCTCACTATCTGATGAAGAACACTTGTGAAATCAGTTCCTTCCTCCATCACAGACATCGATACGGTGTTTGGAAGCCGTTCAAACTTCTTATGTGTAATTCTTTTTTGATGCATTGTCTCAATATACTGGCATCATTTTATGAATTCGTCTGCTGTCGAAACCTCCTTTAGGAGTAGAGCTTGATACATGTCCTCAGCAACACCCTTCATGAAATGAAATGTTCAACCTCATCTTCCTCCTTCATTCTAGGATCCTCTATTTTACACAGCTCCAAGACGTCTTGAATGTAGGATGATGTAGTTTCTCCTGGACGCTATGCCCTGTACTTTAATTTATCTTCAGCCTTGCACTTTTGTCATTGTGTGTCGCCGAAATACTTGCACAGTTCCACCTGGAATACTTCCCAGCTTGTGAACTTCTCCTCGTTGTTCTCATACCATTGCTTGGCAGTGGCCTCCAAGTAGAAAAATACGTTAGCCAAACACATAGTGTCATCCCATTTGTTAAATTTGGCTATTCACTCATATACCTTCAGCCACTTGTTTGGATCTTGACCATCATCACCAGAGAACCCGGAGGATGTCTCACGTGGTGGCACTGTGGTAGATTGCGATCTGTTGAATATGGCTCGAACTCGGATTTCTCGCCACATAAATAGTGGCTCTGTCGTGACCTGATGGGAGCCACTGTGTTGTCAATAATGTGTGCCATCACAAGTTCCAGTACCCAGCATCTCCACCTGAATAATGTTATGTAGAAGAAGGTGTAATTAGATGAATGACGAACACTAACTTCACTTAATGAAGGTTTATTCAGCACTTGGCCATACAAGAGCGCAGAGCAAACTGCCTGCTTCCAGAACACATACGGTATACGTACAATTACAGAACATTCCAGTACAACGATTCTTGACATGTGTGGATACTTCCAGAATCTACTCGAACCGAACATAGAAATTAAAATTTTATACTTCAGGTGAGTTTTGAACTCATGACCCTCCATGCAACAGTCTAGTATAATAACCACTACACCACAGCTACTCAGCTTCTTCTGTCTTTGGACTTCTGGAGGATTTCACTTTTTTAAACATTTTTTCCCTCACCTTTTTTGGCTTTTTAAATTCTAGTCCCAATTTTGGGTTTGACTTCCACTTTGCAAATTTTACAGAAGTGCTGTTTGGGAAAGGATACCTTACGGTGGTACATTAACTCTCCACTGTGTGCTGTTATCTTTTGCACCTACCAATCAAGTGGATCTACCTCTGCACCAAAATCCAGCACAGTAGCCAGTCCATTGTGGTGGGGTTGTCATGAACCCTCTCAGTGGTAGCCCAGTGACTACGCAGGGTTCGCACTTCAGATGCCTGAGCTGTAACCTCCCCATGTCAGCCAAGGAGTAGGTGCCTGTCCACTTCGGGGTACCAGGACTCTGGGAAATGGCTACTGTGCTAGGTGGTCTTTGCCTTGGCAGGGTGGCGTCCACGTGTAGAGCCTCTGATTGGAGTGTGTGGCATAGGGCCGGATGATCCACAATGAAACGGATCAAACTTAATGGTGGCTGTGCCAACACAGCCGTGATGGCCGTGCCGACACAGCCATCTCGTCAGTCAAGAATAGTGATTTTAATGCAGAAGTTTACAATCCTATGGCATTTCCGTCTTTGCCTCAAGCCGAGAGCCGGGTAAGCAGAATTGGAAGTGGACAGTTTGCTGAGTTCTTGGTTTGTGCCCAAAGTGACGGTGAATCTTTTGCAATGACAAAGCCACTTTTTCTCATTGAAAATTCCAAAGAACAGTTTGGATAGCTTGCGGCAATAGAAAAAACGAGAAATGGATCTTTGTCGATCAAAACATCGCACTCCAACTGATCGTGGGCACTTCGGGCCTGTGTGAAGTTGAGAGATACACCAGTCACTATTTCTCCTCATAACAAGCTCAATAAAATTCGGGGTCTTGTCTTACATTGAGACCTAATGCTACAAACTGACAAAGAGCTGCATAGTAATCTGGTGTGGTGTAGAGTCCGTTTTGCTTGCCGCATCCAGAAGGGACCCAAGGATAATAAGAGTGGACAATGGAGCTTTTATCCTAGTCTTCGACAGCAACATTTTACCTAAGAAAGTTAGGGTCACAGTTTATAGGTGTGATGTCATGCCTTATTTTCCTCCTCCGATGAGATTTTTAGAGTGCCAAGGGTTTGGACACATGTCCTCACACTGTTCTAATGAGGCTATCTGTAGGGCTTGTGAACGGGCATCTGATGAGGGCAGCCCTTGTGGCCAATCCCCTCAATGTGTCAACTGTCCGGAACCGCAATCTTTTCATTCACCGCAATGCTAAGTGTTCAAGAGGGAGCAGAAAATTTAAGAATATAAAACACTTGACTGCATGTCTTATCAAGACACAAAGAAAAAGTTTGAAAGACTTCATCTGACTGATATGGTCTCAAATTTTGTGACTGTTGTGTCACTGTCCATACCTCACAAGATTACAAGGTCTTGCACAACACCTCCTGGCCCTGGTCATATTCCAGGACATGCCGTACAGTTGGGAGAAGGAATGTTGGCTCCCTCGCCCCCTACACCTATAACACTAGCAGTTCCACCACCATTGGTGTGGCCAGAGATGCCTGGTCATCCTCTGGCATTGTCAGGGACAAGGACACGGGTCAAGGTGACCCCCATCCCCCTCTCCAGACAAGAACCAGCAGCAACAGGCTGTGGACCGATGAAAACTATGGTCCTCTTCGCTCCCAGAAGATAAAATGGGGAAATCCTTGCAGAAATCGAAGTCTCACAAGGGTAAGAAGGATAAGCAGAAAGATAAACTACTTTCTAAGGTTTCAGATGTTCCACTCCCCAACCCTGGAGAGTTAGAGCCTATGCACACTGATGATGGATCACGCAGTCAGGTGGACCACAACCTGGTAGTGAAGTAATCACTCCCATCTCTTCCATTTGCCACTTTCTCAGACCTGACTCCAATGCTCCTTCAATGGAACTGTAATGGCTACTGTCACCATCTGATGCAACTCTGTTATTTATCAGATACTTACTCTGTATTGGCATAGCACTTTAGGAAACACGGTTTACGGCAGCCCAACTCTGTGCTCTGAACAACTGCGAACCATACTGTACCAATCCTGTTAATGTCGAGAGAGTATCTGGTGGGGTCTGTACTCTCATATGCTGTGATATTTTCAGTGAGTAGGTGCCCCCTTACCACTGCACTAGAGGCCGTGGCCATTAGTGTCTACTGTCAGTTGGGATGACAATATGTAATGTTTATTTACCCCCATATGGACCTTTCAATTATCATGAGCTGCTAGTGCATTACATGCTGTCTATTGGACTTATTTACAACCGTCTTGTGATACTTGGCTATTTTGTGGACATTAATTTGGACTTTATTCCTTTCAGTTTACGTTTGGGTTCCACACCAACGCATCTATTTCATTAATGCGATGCTGTCTTTATTCGAGTCGTGTTGTGACTTCTGTGTGGAAACCAAGAGCGCGGTTCGTAGTCGTGTACCTCTCATTCAATACACTGTCAGTGTTCTGTAGCACTAACATTTGAATTATTAAGTAAATCTCCAGAGTGCATTAATGGTCAAGAGGCCTTCAGAAGTCTTTATTTCTGTTTAGATCAAGAAGAGTCAGGCTCTGTTATATACTTTGATGTATTTGACCATAATTGGTGTTGAATAATACCTGTGTTGTTGAGGGAGCAGACTTAAAACATACAAAATGAGGTGTAGATGGAATCGTGCTTGCTCCTGTGTCGAGAAAGAGGTGTGTGATAAAATGCACGTCTCTTACTGCATGTGAGGCAAGTGTAGGTGCACAGCAACTGGGTACGGAAGAACTAAGTGCACCTTCAGATGTGGGAATCAGACTAGGAGGGGGTTGTGGGAGTGAATAAAGTTGAACAATTCAGAACTGCACTAAAATTACAGTATATCAACCCCTTCACTTTGCACAGTGGAGCACCTGCAAATACATATCTGCATGTGCAGTGAACTTGAATCTCCTAACAAAGTGAACTTGGTTGCCAGAAAATGAACTGATGCAGTAGTTTGCAGTGCAAAAGTGTGATGTAGAGGGTCTGTACAAGGCCTGTTCAGAAAACAACCTAACTTTTAGTATTCAGCTTATAGATGTTTAAACCATGTCTCCTTCAGAACACTCCTGTTTTCTATTCACACTCTTAGCCTAGTAGAATTTCTACTTTATCATGCACTCCTGGAAAGCTTACGCTGGACTGTCCTTCAGTGCCCATCACAGATGTTTCTTAATGTCATGAGTGGTGTCAAAACTGTATCTCTTCAGCACTGATTTTAATTTTTCAAACTGGAAAAAGTCACTTGGAGTGAGATTTAGTCAATTTGAGTGTATAGGGGAAGACAGTCATCTGATTTCTGATACTGAACTCACATGTAAACAAATCTGAGTGGGGAAGCACATTATGGTGAAGTAAATAAAATTGTTTTGCCAGAACTGTGGACTCTTTTTGCTAATTTTGTCGAGCAACCTTTTAAAAATGCTTACATAGTAATGATAGGTGACTGACTGGGGAAAAAAAATTGAAATGCATAATTCCATTAACCCCCCCCCCCCCCCCAAAAATAAGAAAACAGTAATAAACACTATAAGCATCACTCAGTCATTATATTTAGGCTGTTGCATTTTCTTTGATGTGGAGATCTTTCGCCAACCCGCACTGATGACTGAACTACTCTCTCGATGCTGTAGCAGCAACCCCACACTCTTCTCCTTTGATGACCCTATACAAAAATGTTTTACCATTGTCAGTCTGTTCGATGCATTCCTTGAAAGTATCACTCAATGTTTCTTCTGCTCTGCAGTCATCAACTGCGAACGTTCACTGCAACTCATTCACAGTTCACATTTTTTTACTTAAAATCCAATAACATGAACAGATTGAGATTTCAGGTTCTCTGACAGGTAGAAGATGGTATATGTTTGCCAGATCCTTGGTTTTGTGAATGCAAGTGGCACCAGTCTAAGTCTTGGCTTTCCTGGTTGAGGGTCATCTTTGAGTTATTATTTGAGAGAACCGTACTTAAAGATTGTGGTCAACCTAGATGATCATCACTGTAAGCTTACTTCAGAAGTTCAAATGTTACTGAAAATGTTTGCTTCACTTTTTCACAAAATTTCTTGTTGCATTGCTAGATTTGTAAATGAAACATTACAAGAATAACAACAAACACTCTACCATATTTTACTCAAATAGCAATAGTTTGTAAACTCAAATAGCAATAGAGACATCAACAGTGTGGTTTCTTGGGCTACTGCGATGGATGCTACCACCGGCAGATTTCTAGGACATGTAATTCCTCCACAAAAAAATTTTGGTATTTTCAACAAATCTTTTATGCTTATATAGTTACTAAAAACCATTGTCATTTTGATTTCATTGAATCATTTCGCAGTCCAGTAGCCAAATTTTGCTTATTTTCCACACATTAGTCATCAATGTGAAATTTCATTAGTGCCACTGATAATCTTATCAGTTAACTTGCCCCAAAATAAATATTTGTGCCAGTTTGAGTACAAAACTGTAGTTATTTGAAAGAAAATATCTTAGTTGGAAATAGATAACATAAACAGTCGCTTAAAACATGTTTGCAGACCAGCCAGTATTATGACATAATGTATCCTGCATGGGCGTTTTGGGAAGGTGGACCAGCAATACACTTGTATCCAAGAGGCCTAGGAAGATGGGATCTTCATCGGGAATCTTTGGTGAAAGCTGCTGCTAAATGGCCTTGGGAAAAGAAGAAACCAATTGGCTTCTTTCGTGGTTCACGAACTAGCCACGAAAGAGATGAGTTAATTATGTTATCACGTGAACGTCCTGATTTAGTAGATGCACAGTATACAAAAAATCAAGCTTGGAAGTCAGAAGCTGTAAGTATTTTTCTTTATTTCTAACATATAATTTGTGTTTTCAGTATCTTGCACATGTTTCCTTTGGCTCCATTGTAAGAGTGTAGCGGCAGGAAAGTTATGTTGGGTTGCATATAATAATCTTTCCTCAGCGCTAAAAATGTCTGAAACACATTTGATTAAAACATTTCAGAAATGTGAACCATAACAAAAAAGTCAGACAACAGAAAAAGCATATTTTATTTACCCATTATTAGATTACAAAAGGAAACAAACATTACAAGAATTTTATGTTCCATTGAGCCTGCAGCGTAATACATCAGTGTAAGACATAATGAGCATTCATTTTCATTATCATAAGAATTGGACAGAGCATTGTCAGCCATTTTAATGATGAGTAAAACAAGAAAATTTTTCAAGACGAAGAATCAAACATTGATTTTCTGCTTGTTATGAGCTAGCACATTAGTCATTAGGCTAGACTGAATCAAGTGCTCATTGTCACTGAGTGTTCCCTCTTAGGTAAATTAGCACAGAACAAGAATTTTGTGAACTAATAACTTCAGTCTTGGGTTATCAGACAGGTTGTAAACCACAGTTCCTTGCAGTAGGCTACTCCCACATAAGGTAGCTTCTGCAGATATTAGACGAGGATATTTCTGAGTGACAGCAAGGTTTGAGCTCAAATTCCATGTATAAATTTTACCAGAGTTGTTAGTCACTCTGTACGAGATTTAGTAGTGTAATTATGAAAAGGTGAAAGAAGTTCTGCTACAAGAATGTTTTTTTGAAGGGTTGACATTTGATTTCTTGATTTTTTTCCTTCGGGTCTTCTGAATTTTCTGACCCAGAGCTCCTCTTTAAAGGAATGAATTAACTTTTGCATGATTACCAGAATAAAGACCTTTTTTTTTAAGGGGAGGGGGCTCAAAAACAAGATTTGCAGTAGTATTTCATTTGTTTATTAACTTTTGGAGGGGGGGGGGAAGTTGCTTATAATGACATCAAATTTGAACGGAATAATATTGAAGAGGGGCAAAACGTTATTTTGGGGGGGGGGGGGGGGGGGGGGGGACCGTAAATGCACTGTAAGCATCATAATGTGAATGGGTTCTGGCTACAAGTGACAGATGAATCGCAATACAGTGGCTAAGGTGTGAGTTGCACACTAAACCAAACGTATTGTACAGGTGTGCATGACTGCACAACTAAGGTACATGTTGGAGGGTACCCTGTACCACTATGTGTCATTTCCGTTCCTGGTCCACTCGCAAATAGAGCAAGGGAAAAACAACTGTCTATATGCCTTCATATGAGCCCCAATTGCTTGTATCGTACCATTGTGGTGCTTATGCACAGTGTATGTTGGCACCAGTAGAATCATTTGGCAGTCAGCTTCAAATGCCAGTTCTCTAAATTTTCTCAATAGTGTTTCTCGAAAAGAACGTCGCCTTTTCTCCAGGGATTCCTGTTTGAGTTCACATTCAGCAGCTGTCGGACTGTTAGGAAAGTCCATCTACTATAGCTAGTCCGCAGCTCGTGGTCGTGCGGTAGCGTTCTCGCTTCCCACGCCCGGGTTCCCGGGTTCGATTCCCGGCGGGGTCAGGGATTTTCTCTGCCTCGTGATGACTGGGTGTTGTGTGCTGTCCTTAGGTTAGTTAGTTCTAAGTTCTAGGGGACTGATGACCTAAGATGTTAAGTCCCATAGTGCTCAGAGCCATTTGAACCATTTTACTATAGCTAGGTCATACCGCATCGATGGGAAAAGTCAGCTTTTAATTGACCTGAGGCCAATGACCGCATAAAAGGCAACAGTTAAATCGGCTTTTAATTGTTGTGAGACTGGCACAAGAAATTAAGAAACAGCTTGTTCCACAACAGATCAGTGTGTCTCAGGGGTCATATTCAGAATGCACGGCACAATGCATGTCTTCATTTCAGCTATGTTTGTAATTGTAGCACTGGACATAGCATCTCCCAGATAATCCCACAGCCAGAAGTCACGCGGCTTAAGATCAGATGATGTGGAAGGCCAGGCTGTAAGGAAATGATGGCTGGTAATCCTAGTATTTCCAAAATGCCTCTGCAGTAGCTGCTTCACTGGCTGTGTAATGTGTGGTGGAGTGCCATCTTGCATAGAAATGAACCTATCCAGATATCCGTGCTGATGAAGGGTTGGAATGATGGTGTGGACACTCATAGTGTTTGCCAGTGACAGGGCAGGTAACAAAAACCACAGAGCCCACCTCCTCATAAAAATATGGCTCTATTATAAACGATACCATAAACCTGCACCGCGCAGTTCTCTTTGCAGAATGAAGCAGTATCGGTCGATGTGCCAGCAGTTTTTCCATTGCCCTTATTGTGTACTTCTGTGTATTGACATGTCCATGGAGATGGGAATGGGCTTTATATGTGAACAATAAATTCTAGAGCCAATGTTTGTCTTACTGTTAGGTCAGCACGAAGCAACTCTCAAACATGAGTAATTTTGTATGGCTAGCAATGCAGAATGTTTTGTAGAATTTTATGCACTGTGCTCACTGGCATGTCATAAGTTTGGGCGATTCCCTGTGCACTACACCTTTGCACACCACCATTCAACTCCTCCTGTAATGCCGTGGCACATCTTCTACTGATGTCAGATCAGTTGTTTCCCCCTCTTCCACGCTGCACTTCAAAACAACTTGTCTTTTCAAATTTTGTAATCATTTTCTCCAGACTCTTAGTATACATTGGACCAATGCCTTTTTTCATACCTTTGAGTGTCAGGAACTTGTGCAGAGCTATCAGTTCACACTCACAGTTCATGTAAAAGATCTATACCAGCAGCACACAATCCTGCATTGACACAGTCATGCCAAGCATCTCAGGCACAAACTGAGGAACAGTCAGTACTCTGCACCTTTTATTTTGCATATTCTGTCACTTAAGCACCACCTAGTAGTAAAATTTTCGTTTTTTTTTTTCTTTTTTTTCCTGTAATATTTTCCCCTTCTTTGATAATATTCCGTTCAAATTTTATGTCAGTCTGAGCCGTGTTCATTTTTTACAGTGTTTTGGAACTGGTATTTAAATTATAATCACCCTGTACAGTCATTACATTGAATTTCCCTGCATAATGTTATATTTATCATTCATAGCTACTATACTGTAACGTTACAGGTGGCAGTTTCACAGTAAAAACTAAAACTTGAAGTATTTACTGTGAAACTGCCACTGAAAACATTACAGTATAGTAGCTATGAATGATAAATATAACATTATGTAGGGAAATTCAATGTAATGGATGTACAGGGTGATTATAATTTAAATTCCAGTTCCAATACACTGTAAAAAATGAACACGGCTCAGACTGACATCAAATTTGAACGGAACATTATCAAACTCATGTAGAAAACAAAAGGATGGTGCCCCAAGAAGGCCTTCAACTTTAATTTGATAATCTGGGGCTTACTGACTAAATATTTCAGTCCTCCTGAAACCTTATTGAAGATGGGACCTGCAGGATAGTACACGCGATTCTGTACAGTGGCTAAGAAAAATTGGTTTTGTCTTGCGTTCCTTAAGTGGACACTATGGTTCCTTTTCAGTGAGTCTACAGTTTGTTTCTGTGAGCATGATGCAAACTTTTGAGAATGATGGAAAAGGGCAAATATATAAATTCAAGATAAGGCACCCTAGTCTGGAAATAAATAGTCAAAAGTTGTGGTTCTATGGGGTTGTGGAATAAGCAGAGGCACTTTACTTGTATTTATGAACAAATAGAAGGGTTGGGAAGTTGACATGTTGTATTGGGTCAAGTGCCTGTATAGAAGAGTTCAAACTCTCACTGTGTGTCTCAGAGTGTTCAAAGTGTTCAGTGAATTGGAGGAAGTGGTACCACAGTATAATGACAAAAAATGACAACCAACTGTATAGACTTCTAACTTGTATAAAATGGCAGTGCTTGCTTGAATGGTAGAACATTTGAATATAACACTCACTTCCCTGATCATTTGTCAGGAGATTGTCAAAAATATGTGAGTACATTACTGCTATTTTTAAAGAATTAACATGCTGTCAGAATGAAACATAGTTGTGCACTTTTAATAATTTTATCATACACAAAGCATCTAATCTTGACTGTTGTGATGAAGTTCTGTCAAAACTGAAATCTAACAGATGTTTTTACTTAAGTTGGTCCAACAGTCCCTGTTAAAATATTCGTCTGTATAGTATAAGAAGCTGCCTATCAAAATGTTTTTCAAACTCTGTTTAAACTGTGCTTTATCTTGAGTGATTTGTTTGTTCAGATAATTTCTTTAGTTCATTTACTTAAATTTTTGTTGGAAATCTAGTTTTGTAGCAGTGACAGACGCATTGCAGCTTAACACTTTCACATACAGATGTTTTTACATCATTCCAAAGAGTCTTAACTGCAAAACTAAACCAGTTTCAATTGGTAAGGCAGCAGTTTACAGTGAAGGTGCAATCTTGTCCGTCTAGATGTATTTATCTTATGGCACGTATTAGATAATATGGTTACTTGGTAAAGACAATTTTGTATTGTTAAAGACAATATTTTCAACAAAATAAGCATTCAGCATGGGAAAGTTTTTGAAGAAATTAATATTGTTGGATTGTAAGTCATGATTTAGCACCATGTCACCATGTACAGTGCCATGAATGATAATTTGTAAATCTTTATATTCGGTTGCTGCATAAGTTTAGCTTTTTTGTTTAGCATGTTGGTATTCTGGTTGCCATGGATTTATTTATTGATTATCATTTTTTATTTGTAGTTCACTGTTATTATTTGAAGTGACATATTGTCATTTTGTCACTTGGAGATAGTAAGTGCTGTGGATGCTAGAAAATGTAGTGGCAAGTGGAGAAATTGGAACATTTCTAACATATTCTTCTGTTTGAGTTCAATAGGAGGGTGACCATGCTTGCTCGTCATCAGTTGACTCATGAACAACACTGACCATTCCTGTCCTGTTGACTATTCCTGTCTTGTATCATTACTGGTGATGACAAGTGGTGTCTTTATGCTAACATAAGGAAAAGAAAGGAATGGTTCAGCTCAAACAAATCAGCAACTCCCCGTACAATGACCTGCTTGCATCCACATTTGCAATGTTATGCATCTGGCGGGACAGCGATGGTGTGGTGTACTGTGAATTGCTTCCTGAGGTGTAACCAACACTGCTGATGTTTATTGTCAACAAATGAGATGTCTTTCAGATGCAGTCCAAGAGCAGTGACCAGAAAGACTGCGTGAAGTGATGCTTCGCCATGATTATGACCACCTGCATCTGCTAGACAGACAAAAAACACCATACAAGAGTTAGGCGGGGAAGTTACTCTGCACTCGCCTTATTCACATGATTTTGTGCCCTCAGTTTTTTATACTTTCCATTCTCTATCAAACAGCCTTCAAGGCACTTCCTTTCCAGATGAAAATGGCTCGAGAAGTTCTTATCCTCAAAACCACGTGATTGCTACAGTCATGGAATTGAAATTTACCCCAGCATTGGCAGACTGTTGTAAATAGTGAAGGAGAATATATTATTGATGACTAAAGTCTCTCTTATGTGTATCTGTTGTGTTTATTAAACATATAGAAAAATGCTACAAACTTATGCACCAACCTAATATAAGTCCATTTGGTGTCCCTTCTCCATTTTATGTAACATATGAAGATCTGATTAAGTTTGTTTGTTAATTCTGTAATCTGGGCTGTTCCTTGGGCTCACAGTCAGGCAAATTGAACAACCTTCTTTATATTTCTGGTTGCGATCTTAACTTTGATACCTGAGGATTTATAATCATGTTATATTTCTTCTCACTAGCTGAGACGTGTACCATATTGACCCAATTATAAGACAAGGTTTTTTCCCAATTTGTCATTCCAAAACTACAGAGTCATATTCGCAGATTTAACTATTACTGCTGTGGTTAACATTTTTAATCTTGTTTAATAGAGTATACAGAGGTCATGTTACTTTTGAAGGTGAAGCTGTGGGTATTGAGCTCACATGCAGATTTATTTTGTTGAATTTGAAAGGATAGGGCTGGGCAATTGGTCTTGTAACAGGCTCAAGATTTCCCAGTATGCCAGAGCACTCAGTACAGTATCAATGTTGCTGGAACATTCACATGACATTTAACACACGCAGTCACACAGCACTAGTGCAAGGGATACTATGAACTAGTCACTACAACAATGTATTGCTCTGCTTAAAATTTGACTACATTGTGAAACACAGGAGGAAATAGCACCAAATTGTATGTTAGCAACTCTTGTTGTATTTTATCACGTTTGCAATAAAAGGTCTCATACATGTATGGATACCCTGTATAAACATAATGCTGCTTTTTAAGTAAATATAACATTCAAAAACAGAAATGTTGCCCTTCAAAAACGTTACTTGATTCTGAACCCTGATCAGTATTTTATTTGATTATGCGAGACTAGAATGATTCACTAAGTGAGTTGCAAATGACAAATTCAGTCGCTGTTCACATATCAGAATACTGGGTAAAAACATTACCAGCCTTTAATCAGCTTTAGAACATGATGCTGACATTCAGATGCAACAAGAAGGAAAATTTATCGAGAATGAAATGTCTAACATGCAAAATAGATCATGTTAAACTGACTGTAATTGTTGTCGCGAGAATAAATTGCAGCAGCTAGACCTGTCGTGCAGATAGTATCAACAGACGTGAGTAGATGGCGGGATGGGCACAATTTCAGGTATTGGACTGAATTGTGATTGCGATCTTTTATTTATGTTTTAGTTGCTGTGTTGTTATGTATGATTTGCAGTCCATGTTTCACAGTTGCTCAAGCAAAGCACTGCAAAAGAGTTTAAGGGAGAACAGTGATACCAGCTTGGCTGTGAGAACTAGATGAGTGCGGGGAGGAATGTAGTGAGTGATGTGTTGCCAACTATGGGAATCTATACAGCATACTTTGGGTTTTTAGGAACATCTATCATGTTTAAATTGCAGTTTGCCTCAATCCATTTGTAGTTGGAATTGAATTATCTGTAAAATTGGATGAATGCCCAACAACAGTTTTCATTTCTGCAGGAGATGGTAAAAGGATAGATTTGGGCCAGTGGCATACGTATGTGTTTCATGCTACAACATTGTCTACACTCACCATGATGTATGACGGGAACAAAAGGGGGCATGTCAGCTGCTGGTTATACAGGGTGTTACAAAAAGGTACGGACAAACTTTCAGGAAACATTCCTCACACACAAATAAAGAAAAGATGTTATGTGGACATGTGTCCGGAAACGCTTAATTTCCATGTTAGAGCTCATTTTATTTCGTCAGTATGTACTTACTTCCTCGATTCACCGCCAGTTGGCCCAATTGAAGGAAGGTAATGTTGACTTCGGTGCTTGTGTTGACATGCGACTCATTGCTCTACAGTACTAGCATCAAGCTCATCAGTACGTAGCATCAACAGGTTAGTGTTCATCACGAACGTGGTTATGCAGTCAGTGCAATGTTTACAAATGCGGAGTTGGCAGATGCCCATTTGATGTATGGATTAGATCGGGGCTATAGCCGTGGCGCGGTACGTTTGTATAGATACAGATTTCCAGAACGAAGGTGTCCCGACAGGAAGACGTTCGAAGCAATTGATCGGTGTCTTAGGGAGCACGGAACATTCCAGCCTATGACTCGCAACTGGGGAAGACCTAGAACGACGAGGACACCTGCAATGGACGAGGCAATTCTTCGCGCGGTTGACGATAACCCTAATGTCAGCGTCAGAGAAGTTGCTGCTGTACAAGGTAACATTGACCACGTCACTGTATGGAGAGTGCTACGGGAGAACCAGTTGTTTCCGTACCATGTACAGTGTGTGCAGGCACTATCAGCAGCTGATTGGCCTCCACGGGTACACTTCTGTGAATCGTTCATCCAACAATGTGTCAATCCTCATTTCAGTGCAAATGTTCTCTTTACGGATGAGGCTTCATTCCAACGTGATCAAATTGTAAATTTTCACAATCAACATGTGTGGGCTGACGAGAATCTGCATGTCATCAACACAGATTTTCTGTGAACGTTTGGGCAGGCATTGTTGGTGATGTCTTGATTGGGCCCCATGTTCTTCCACCTATGCTCAATGGAGCACGTTATCGTGATTTCATACGGGATACTCTACCTGTGCTGCTAGAACATGTGCCTTTACAAGTACGACAGAACATGTGGTTCATGCACGATGGAGCTCCTGCACATTTCAGTCGAAGTGTTCATACGCTTCTCAACAACAGATTCGGTGACCAATGGATTAGTAGAGGCGGACCAATTCCATGGCCTCCACGCTCTCCTGATCTCAACCCTCTTGACTTTTATTTATGGGGGCATTTGAAAGCTCTTGTCTACGCAATCCCGGTACCAAATGTAGAGACTCTTCGTGCTCGTGTTGTGATACAATACGCCATTCTCCAGGACTGCATCAGCGCATCAGGGATTCCATGCGACGGAGGGTGGATGCATGTATCCTCGCTAATGGAGGACATTTAGAACATTTCCTGTAACAAAGTGTTTGAAGTCACGCTGGTACGGTCTGTTGCTGTGTGTTTCCATTCCATGATTAATGTGATTTGAAGAGAATGAATAAAATTAGCTCTAACATGGAAAGTAAGCATTTCCGGACGCATGTCCACATAACATATTTTCTTTCTTTGTGTGTGACGAATGTTTCCTGAAAGTTTGGCCGTACCTTTTTGTAACACCCTGTACACAGCCAATGAGAGAGTGACGGGTAGATGATACTTTCGGAAGCAAGAGACAGTATAACATTATCTTTCCAGAACAGAAGTAAAATCCAATATGTATTTGGATCAAAAAATCTGTTATCAGGTCCCACCATAACCACAACCTCAGAAATGACAACATATTCGGATGAAACTGCCAAATATTTATGACAACAAAGATTTAAATTTAACAGCTGTACTACGAGGGGTGATGATTAAAAATAGTGATATCTCAGATGACAGGATTAATAAGTGAACATATAGAAAAGAAAATGGTTTGCTAATTAATGTAAACCATTTCTTTTCATTTATTTTATTTCTCCTTATATTATCAGAATGTAGACAAGTCAATAAATGACATTAATTTAGAATAGACATAATGTTAACTTTTTAGGCAGATGCCTTATGCCATTGAAACAGTTTTAATTTTGATAGGTCAGAAAATGTTAAAAATAAATTTTTCACAAGAAGCCTCTTGAAGAAAAGGGGTCTTCTTATAATCACGGTCATCTTATACTAGAGTAAATGTGGTACATTCACTAAAAACTATGCAGTAAAAAAACAGTGAGCAGCTAATAGAAGAAATTAAAAATATCAAGACCCCCATTGAGCCCAACTAGTATCATATGACATACACCTATACACAAACATGCCCATTACACAATCACTCAAAAGTCATCAGGTGAAACGTCATAAAACATAAACTATCATTGCCTGAAAGTGTTGAATTCATGGACGCTCTTGACCTAGTACTAAACTACAACTATTTTACATTTAATAATAAAATGTACATGCAACATAAAGGTGTGTGTGTGTGTGTGTGTGTGTGTGTGTGTGTGTGTGTGTGGGGTCGTGTGTGTGTGTGTGTGTGTGTGTGTGCGCGCGCGCGCGCTGAAGCAAAAGCTCTTGCAATAAAATCACACTCTATGGATAAAATTATTAACTATGTTGATAATACATTGCTCTGGGTAGATGGTACACAAATGATTTAACAACATTCTTGATATACCCAATAAAGAGGACAGAAGTATGAAGTTCACTTGTGAATGTGAAGCAATCGTAGCATCAGCTTCCTAGACTTAAACATCAGTAAAATAAAAATTTACACACCTTCTAATTCCACAGAAAAACATCAGATGACACCAACACACACAGTTCATCTTGCAACCTCACGACACATATACATGCTGCATACAGAGCACTAGTTAACAGAGCCAACAGGATACCATTTGATAAATATGTGAAGCTGAATGAACTTGGTACAATCAAATAAATAGCTGCAGCAAATGGATATGGTGAAACTCTTTTTGAGAACCTCTTATAGAAAAGAAGAAACAGTAATAAACCAACTGCTACACAGAAAAGTAGAAGAAACCGCTGCTTTCATACCATTCACAAGCAAAGCTCTGCTACAAAATAGCAAACGTTTTCAGACTGCTAAACTTAACATTGCCTTCACAACACAACACTGGGACACAACATAAACACACAAAAACAGGCACCTGTAAAATAATATATAAAACATGCAAAGCCCTCTATGTAGGCTAAACTGGGAGAGACTCCCAAACAAGATACAGTGAACAAATAAATGCTTACCATATAAACAGTTAAAATAAATCAGCAATAGCCACACACATTAACGACAGTGGCCTCCCATGATATTGTGAATGATATTCAAATTTTAGGTAAAAAGGAAAAGGGATACCAAATGGACTTATCAGAAATATTCATTCATGGTACTGCGGGAGTTGCTGCCGTCAGGGAGGAAACTTCACAGTACACCATGAAGTGTTGTGCTTTGGAGAGAACAGAGTTGATAGTTCAGATACTCTGTGGTTTAAATAAATTTCCTCATTTTTGTAGTAGTGATTTTTTTTTTGGAGTTTGTTGGTTGAAAACTAACAAAAAAGTTTATTGAAGCGTTCTAGCTGGTGTGCATCATTTGATTAAATCTAAAGAACTGGAATTTCTATAAAGTGGTGACCATACAAGTGAGTAAAAACAGTAAAATGGACATGTAGAACCAATCAGTATCATCAGCTTGAGACATAACTGCAGGGCAGTTGAGAAAGGAGTCGACAGCCTTCTGGGACAATTTTCAGAGTCAAATCACAGACCCGCAATTTGCAGTGTCAGAGTGAGGGTGCCCGATGACCAGTCTGTGATCACCACACTTTGGCTTGCAATGCTGGCATTTGAACAGAATGAAGTAACAGACAAACACGTGAAATGGTGAATGCATTAGATGCCAGGGCGGCTACACACACACACACACACACACACACACACACACACACACACACACTCTCTCTCTCTCTCTCTCTCTCTCTCTCTCTCTCTCTCTCTCTTCATACTCGAACCACCAGAAGAGCAGTATGCATGTTTGGGGCTCGGCACATTCAGCAAGTTTTGCATAACTGGCAAATGGGGGACAGGTCTCCCTCCAAGTATTGGTGGCACTTGCATGGCATTGTTGGAGATGTAGAATTACCAGATGGGATGCTGTGGCACATAAGGTTAGTATGGCTACTAGGCAGTAAAAACAGTAGTTGTCATTTGAGAAAACTATGGTTTTTACTGTGCTGATAGCATTAGTGGACACAGTTTGTGCAACATTAAATATCTCACATACAGCGAGTGTTGCATTAGTTGCTGATGAATTCAAAACATGAGAGGTGGCAGCTTTCCAGAGAGGGCAACAGTCGGGTGTAAGTAAGCAGCTGCATGAACTGCAGAGACAGGTGTCCTGTTTATTAGAGGACGATAAGAGCTCACCCAGGCAGTACATAAGGAGTGACAGTGGGATGAAATGGAGCAGTTTTCAGCAGCAGGTCTGTTGGTATCACAGGCAAAATGGCAACGGAGCTGTGAGATGCATGGCACCACGCACCTACCCAAATGGCATTGGCAGCCAGCAGTGGGCGCAGCAGGCTGCAAGACTTGACAGAAGCGCTTATAGCAAGGAAGTGAGTAACTTATCTCACTTACCTAGCCCGTCCCGAATGTAGTACATCAGAGACGTGAGGGCAACCACTACTGTCTCATAGATTGTGGGTTGGACCTTAGTGTACTGCCAGTAGGAAGCTACATAGCAAAGGACAGGTCCCCTCAAGTACACCTCATGGCAGCAAATAAGTTACCAATAGCCACACAGGTTAAGTGTACAATAAAAGAATTCTGATTGGATTTTTATTATAGCAGAAGTATCGGATGCCATACTATGTGTTGATTTTCTGTACCACATAGAAGTGGAGGTCAATATTAGTGGCACACAGATTTGCAAAGGCAGTGAGGTGGTTATGAGCAGGGTGAAGCACCATGCAGGCTGCAAACCGTGCAAGTGAATTGGTACCTTCAGGGTGGAGCAGTGCCAAAGTGTCACGTGTACAACAAGTGTACACTACACAGTGCACCATATTCAAACAACACTGAGTCAGCCGCTGTCACAGGACCATGGAAGTTAACAACAGATTGTTTTGTAATAGTGAAGGCAGAGTTCAAAGACTTACTGCAAGTGGGCGTGTTACACAGGTCCGACAACCGGTGGACCTCACCATTGCATTTGGCGAAGAAAAAGTGCGGTATGTGGAGTACTAGTGGTGATTGTGGGGCACTTCAAACCAGTACAGTCCCAGATCGCTACCTGATGCCCAATATCAGGGATTCTACCAACTTAATGGCAGGGATGACAACATTTGGTGTAATTGACTGCAAAAAGGCAGACCATCAGATTTGGTTGCAAAAGATCACATACCAAAGACAGTGGTGATAAAACCTTTTAGTTTCTTTGAATACATGCAGATACCTTTTGACGTGAAGAATGCAGCGCAGATACAGCAGTGGTTTATCGAGATACTACGAGGATTACAGATGATATATTAGTATTCTTGAAGTTGGCACGATTGCATGAACACCACCTTAAGGCTGTAGTCAAGCACATAAATAAACATCGAGTTGTGATTAATGAGATAAAATTTATGCTCTGGTGGCACCAAGTAACATGTTTTGTCAGGATTATCTGTTCTGGAATAATGACTGCAGCATGCCAGGAAATGTTTTATACGTGCCGTTACACAGCTATGATCTATCTTATTCGCTGGGATATGTTTTCCACAGTTATCTGTGACTGAAAGAACTTCCTTTTTTGATATACAATAGTAAATTCGACCCCAGCTGATGTGTAATATACCAAGAAAATACTTATTGCAAACAATGTATTTTCCTCATTGAGGATTATAGTGGTAGGTGTAAGATTTTGATGTTCCACTGCCATCACTGCGATGGGATCGAATAGCTCTGTTTACTTTCACTGAACCCTAAAGATAAATGTTCTGTTTCAAATAATCCCCCAGTTTCCAAAATGAATAGCATACAATTTTACTTCGTTCATTAGGAAATTTCTCAGGACACCGTGTGGGGCAATGGCAATCACAATATTTTAGCAGGTTCCTTCCATTCTGACTGATACACTTCACCACTATTTTGCAAATGTTCTTAATATTCTTCTTTCGTTTATGTTTGTGCCTTCTCCACTTTCTTCCTCTTCCATCATTTTCAGTTAGCTTAGACTGTGAATATATGTTGGGATATTCTGCAACTGGTGAAGATGCTCCTTCAGATACCAAAACAAATAAAAACAAAGTAAGCTTGGTACAGAACTCAATACCTGACAGTAATGATATTTATCAAGTAATAAAATGCAATTATTGATTTATGAGAATGCAGTGGAAGCAGATTATTATGATCATGCACATACCATCAGTAGAATCATGAGCAAAATCTCTACTTCTTGCACTGCAAACTTTATGTTTACTGCTACTGAGTTTGAAAAGAGTATCTGTAAAAAATACAAATTGTGTAAGGTCAAGCCTCAGTTGTACAATCATTTTTTGAAGTGCTCTCCTAAACGACAACAACAAAATAAATAAGTGACAAGATACACTTTAAATCAGTTTGTTAGTGTATAAAGCATAACCTCAAAATGAACAAAGATGTGTTTTCATTCTATGAAGTAATATAACTAGTAATAATTTTGGTTGACTTACCTAGGACCGAAACAGATGATGTGTTAGACAGTGAATTAGGAACATAATCTTCCTTGGTAGACATGCTATTGAACACACAAAATGCACAAAAAGATTGGGCTTGGATCACTATGGCAATGAGAGTTTCTTATAGCCCGCTTCACATAGGATGGCGCTTCCATGCATAGAGGCAGAGCAATAGGAAGGCGTGGAGGGGATAAGGTTTGCGAATGCGTGGCAGTGGCAGAGAGCGGGCAAACAAAGTCCGTGTTGTCGAACTGTGTTGCTGCGGACAACAATCATGTTCATTTGCCTTTGGTACATCATATTATATGTTCAAATCTCTGAGGGAGTAATACATTGTAAAACTGATTTTAATCATTCGTCTACATGAGAGAAATCTTACTTGTGAGTCTTGAGGTTGTGTACACTGCTCCACAGCAATTTACTGTGTGATGTCAGAAGGCGAGAACAGATGATACAGCTTTGTGAAGATGTCAGGAACAATTTTTCTCAAAATGACAATTGTCTAATGACAAGATCATTGGAAATAGTTGCAATGATTGCCATTTATTGTGATTTGGACTGTATTATAATGGAAAATGTAATACATAGCAAAATAAACTTCAAACTCAAACCGAAATCATTATCTCTGTTTGACAACTGGTTCTGCCTCATATAATTTTTTAAATCTATGTAACACACATATGTAGGTGTGTTTCACTGCTGTTCAGTGTAAATCACTATGAATGAAAGAAAATTACTGGTAGCAAACACAAGTGGAAAAGACTATCTTAAAAATTGTCAGTATGTTATCATATTGTTCAGTGTCAACAGGCATTATAAGTTTAAACTAACTCATTCTACATTACAGTGGGAGAACGCATTTATGATCCATTGAACAAGCTAACAATTAACCATCTTCTGTGAATAGCTCGATGGAATGCTGACCGATAATGTCGAGAACCACCAATATTGCAACAGGTAACCCTCCCTTTCATTTTAAGGCATTTTCCAATTTGCGCCATGAAAATGATAGGGGTTTACGTGTCAAAATATGGGAGCTTTTGACGAATTTGTGCAGCCGCCTTCTCACAAGTAACACAACAGGCTGGGAAAAGCTTAACTTCCCCTTGTACAATGTGTTGAACATTATGGTCTGAATGCTTCTCAGGCTACATATTCCTAATCAATAAAAGTTAGGAAGTTCTACAGTACAGTGTATGCAATTGATATGTTGTCAAAAATGTTTTTAAACCATGAGTCTTTTAAAACCAAGATAGATCATTACTTTGCTTTGTTTCAAAGTTTAATCATAATATCATCTGCTATCTGAGTCCATGTCCAAACCATGTGATCCTAAATTTAGTATGATACGTTCAAGGCTTTTATGCATCTTCACCTCCATGTGAAAGTCTTATTTTTGAAACTTTTCAGCGTGACACACACAGTGTGCCCACACTGAAGTGGGATGTTGTGTGTTGCTTCATGCCCAAGCCTTTCAGTGTGTGTTATCTTGAATGTTTTGTTTTCTCACCCATGTCGCTCATAACCTGTGCGCAAATTAATTCTATCAGATTATTCTGACAGTAATATGTGGGTAAACGCTAAACTGTGTGACCACATTCTCATGCAAGAAAGTCAAAATTATACAGTCTGTCATGTGGCTTTTATAAATTAACGAGCTGCGGGAGTTCACCATGAGTCTGGCTTATATTGCCCAGAATATTTTTATTTTTCTGCCAGAGCTCAGTATCCCCTCTCCTGGTGCTTGTACTTAGTCATTTCTCTGTAACATCTGAATAATAACTGGCATGGTAATTATAATGACCGACTTCTAAGCTAGATGTGGCAAGAATTGTTCAGTGAATCACTTCTTTAAAGTGACAGCGTTCATTTTCGAATGGTGGTCGCTATTGTTTTTCTTACAACTAAATACAAGTTTACTCTCGGGAAACAAATCAGAAGAAGAGGCAGCATGCGGAATAAGTATCTGAGAACCTTTTTGTAAGGGAACTTTAAAACTGCCAGTACCATCACTCATTTTCCAGCAGGTATTCATGGAATGATTCAAATCCACACATGTTTCATCAAGGTAATACACAGTGGAACTAGTTCCTCCTCTTGTATCGTGCATCTTTATAATGGACATGCTTTGTGCTGCTTCTATGTAACTTCTGTCAATTAAAAACTCTCTTCTTAACATGTTTAAAACCACTGTATTTTAAAATTCTCTACATTGATGAAGCATTACCTTGCTCAGGCATAATTGTAACAAGTTTTGTGATGTTTGGTATTCCCTTCTTATATACATTTCAAACATGGAGCGCTTTAAAACATCATTGTCAAAACCATATAGTTGTATTCAGGTTTCTTACAATTTTGATTATTTTCAGGTGGCATGAAAACAAATTTTCCTGAGGTTTCTACAGTTCTGACACTTTTGTTTGCTATTCTCTGTACAGTTCTCTTGCCGATATGTGCTTCTGCAGTTCATTCATGAGTCTCCAGAATGTCAAAAATAGAAGTATCGCTTTCAGACTCACATTTGAAGAAGTTATAAATGTGGTATATAAACCACCTCGACTGCTTGTGAACACTCCCTGTTCTGCACTCATAGGCAGCACACCGCACCTGGTACACATGGCGCTCGGGGACCACAGCTCAGCTACGCCACCTGAGAATGGGCTTGTAAAAGTCCGAAACCGATCCTGTGAAAATAAAGTAATTTACAACTGAAGCGGTATTTTCAATCTCTGCTTGTGAAGCATCTACATCTACATGATTACTCTGCAATTCACAATTAAGTGCCTGGAAGAGCGTTCATAGAACCTGTTCAAACTATTTCTGTACTGTTCTCCCCTAGAACAGCGCCCAAGAAACACAAATGCTTTTATCTTTCCTTGTGAGCTCTAATTTCTCTTATTTTATTATGATTAACATTCCTCCTTATGTAGACGGGCGCCAACAAAGTATTTTCGCAGTGTGAGGAGAAAGTTGGCAACTGAAAGTTCATAAGAAAATCCTGCCACAATAAAAATGCCTTTATTTTGATGATTGCCACCCCAATTCGCGTATCATATCCACGACAGTCTCTCCCCTATTTTGCGAAAATACAAAACTAACTGCCCTTCTCTGAAATTTTTCGATCAATTCTATCTGCTGATAGAAATACTTGAGATGAGGGCAGGAAAGCATAGTGTAAGTAGTCTCTTTAGTAGACCTGCTGCATTTTCTAAGCGTTCCACCAATAAATCACAGTCTTTGATTTGCTTTCCAGACAACATTATCCATATGATAGTTGCATTTTAAGTTCTTCGTAGTTGTAATCACTAAGTATTTAGTTGAATTTACAGCCTTTAGAATCGTCTGTTTTATCCTGTAAACCAAATTTAGTGGATTCCTTTCAGTACTCATGTGGATGACTTCAGACTTTTCATTATTTAGAGTCAATTGCCACTCTTCTCACCATACAGATATCTTGTCTTAGTCGTTCTCCAATTTGTTTTGATCTCTGTTGACTTTATAAGATGGTAAATCACAGCATCATCTGCAAACAGTTTGAGAGGGCTGCTCAGATTTTCTCCTAAACCGTTTACTGGATTGGGTAGAGAGAAGCACCTGTAACACTTCCTTGCAAACACAAGATATCACTTCTATCACATTCGATGATTTTCCGTTGATTACTACATACAGTGGTCTTTCTGACAGGAAATCATGAAACCAGTCACACGACTAATATGATACTTCATAAGCATGCAATTTAATTAAAGTTGCTTCTGAGGAACTTCACGTTTATTGCTGTCACATGACATTTTCGTTTAAAAATCACACCAAGATGTTTTGATACACATTCACAGCTATACTGCTACAAGAAAGTAACATTGACATATGAGTAAATAATTTGGTTGCTCTGTGAATGAAACTGCATTGTCGCAAAATATGGCAACAGCGCACTATCCCCTGAACTTAGCTCACAAACAGATTTCCCACACTGTATCCTCTCACACTCCTACCCTCTCACTACCCCCAAGAACACGCTACAAAGGAGCATGCCCCTATTCACGAAATACCATCCCCACTGTAGTGACTGAACCATATCCTTCACCGGGTCTTTGACTATCTGTCATGCATGGAAATCATTCCCATTCCTCCTAGAGTGGTATTCTGCTGCCCACCTGACCTATATGATATCTTGGTCAGTCCCTGTGTCACAACCACTCTTGTCCCTTTTTACACAGATTTTATCCTCATGGAAGACCCACATGAGAGACCTGTCCAAATTGTCCACCTAGCACATTCTACTCTAGTTCTGTCATGGGCTTATCTGATCCCGTAAGAGGCAGGGCCTCCTACAAAAGTAGCCGTGTCGTATACCAACTCTGCTGCAATTTTGCACAGCATTTTACATTGATTTGACTACCAAATGACAAGCCACTCAAACAAATGGCCCACTAAACTGTGGCCGTGTACAGAGTTGACCGCCTGATGGCGGAATACGTTGTCGAGAACGACAAACTCGATTCCGACAGCCGCTTTGCAACTCAGGCCATTTGGATTCTTTCCCCTGGCACCGACTTTTCATAACTGCATACTTGGGAGCTATCTTTGGAACACATCCTTCATTCCTGTAATCCTCTTGGCTTCAATCTCAGCTAACCCCCCAGCACCTGCACTCTCTTCCCCGTGGTCTCCTCTTCCACAATTCTGTCACCACTTTCCAACCCAAGCTCCTGCACCATTGTCAGTGCGCACTGCACAGACTCGCTGGTTCTGCTGTGTGTGTGTGCACCACATTCCTATCCTGTGCACCTACTGCCTCCCTCTGATCTTTCAGCCACTCTTCGCTAACTTTCCCTCTTGCTCCCTGCCTCCCTTTCCATCCCTTGTCCTCTCAACTCAACATAACCCTACATCACCCAGTCTACGTGCCAAATCACGGTATCGACAAATTTGTGTGTGTGTGTGTGTGTGTGTGTGTGTGTGTGTGTTTGTTTGTTTGTTTGTTTATGTTTTCCCTAGCTTGAAAAAGAATTCTTATGAAAGCTAACGAAGTTTGCTTGCTGTTGTCTTAACTCTTAAATTATATACATTGTGCCAGAACTTTCCATACCATATTAAGCAAAGGTCATTTGATAGATCACTGATAACCCTTATTTCAGATTCTTTTCCCCAGCTGAAGTATCAGAAAACTACTTCTAGGGATGCTCAGACTAGTTTAGATGATACTGTATCTCCTGGGCTGATTACTCCGTCAGTTCTGAATGCCCCACTGACCTGATGAAAGCTAATGATAGCTGTAACTTTGACATATATATTTATTTTCTTTGGACTCTTCGAGATGACTAGAACATATGTCCACCCTTCTCAGCCAAATTGGACATGAGGTCTGTGTGTGTGTACTGTGCATATGCTTTTCAATAAACCAAGCTTTTCACTATTTTTGTATGATATTGTGGTCACAGTTCAGTTGTACTGCAAACTCACGGATAAGCATGATATGTCTGCCTGTGGAAATTTACATATCTATTTGCTCATTATTAGTGACCAGAAAACGTAGCATCTATCTTTGGCAAAATTCACATCTGCTTTTGCAAAATTCACGTCTATTTTTGTCGAAATTCATATTTATTTTCTTTGTTTGTAAATGATTTGATGCACAAATTTAAAAGGTTGTCACGTTACGTGAGTGTAGACAAGCAAATTATTAGTTCTTTGAAATTGACTGTTAAAAAAAAAGTGCTCATTGGAAACTTTTTGACTGGAATGTTTGCTTTTGCAAAAACTTAAACACATTTTTCTTCTGAAACGGCCTTTGTTTTCTTCATTTGGCTGTATTCAAGCTTTCAAAAATAATTGTTCAGTTAAAAGGCAGCAGCATTTTCCCTCCAGTTAAGTGAAAGCGTCTCCAATATAAGTTTGGTCTGTATCACAGTTTTCCTCTTTCAGCTACGTAGTAACATCTTCATCATCAATTCCTTCTCCTCCTGGAAGGTTGTGGAACATACAAAGTAATTGATAATTCTGAATTGACTGGCTCATTACTGTCACCCACTACTGGATCCAACTTGACATCAATGGATGGCCACAATTTTCTCCAGCTCTTCACCATGGTAGCGCTCTCTGCTTTGTTCCATGTTTTGACTGCTTGGAAAACAACATCACATATGTTAGTTGCTTTCCATGTTTTCAGCATTGTCTCGATTGTGTCATTTTCACTTTTGTTCAGCAAGGAGACGAGAAGTGAATGTCGGTAATGACGTTTAATTTATTCCAAAATTCCCTGTTCCGTGGGCTGAATTAGGGCTGTCACATTGGGTAGGAGAAAGAGTGCTTGCATATCATGGGACTTCAGAGAAACATCTGAAGGATGACTGCGAGCATTGTCAGTTATAAGGATAGCTTTCAGTGGAAGCTTTTTCTTCTTTAGCTCTTTTCTCACTGCTGGTACAAACATTTCATGGAACCAACAACAGAATATTTGTCTGTCCATCCACACTTCCTTCTGGGTGCAATACTGCACTGGTAGAGTTTATGTCAGTGTGTTGAAAACAACGTGGATGTTGGGATTTTCCAATCACCATAAGCGGTAGTTTATAACTCCCATTTGCACTACAACATGCCATTAATGTTATGCACTGTTTCTGTTACTTGTAACCATGAGCTTCCTTCTCGTTCTTGGTGTCTAATGTTTTTGAAGGAAGCATTACTTGTTTTTAGTTTTATTTTTCACTGGAGTTATTTGTGTATCACCTATTCATGCATTTGTTACATTCTTAACATTAGTTTTATGTCTGTCTTGTTATAGTACTTACCAGAGTTCTGACACCCACTGCTCTTTGACCATTTGTATAGTTATCAATAACTGTGTAAGACTGAATGATAATCCTTCACTCAAAATTAGACATGGTTTTCCAAGTGTTCTTCAACATTCAAGTTATTGTCAGTAGTGATGTAAGCAAGTAACACAATCTATTTGCAGGATAAAATATTTCTCAAAAACAATAAAAAATATAGTATGGCTATTGCAACAAATGAGAGTTCAGGATGTGGAGACACCTGAATACATAACAGTGACTGGGGCGTAGCAGCATAGTTGGGCTGCCATAGGACGAGGCATGTTTTCTAAAATGGAAGCCAAATTCACAGCTGTGGTTTGGCGCTAGTAAAGCTCGCTGTCCCAGAGCAGGATATAGTTTTTGAGAAAAAGGTGACCAAATCTGTGTTTATCGCATAGCAAATGCTGGTAAGCAGCGTCACATTCTAAAGAGCAGCGTGCCAGCATCCAAACTGACGTATAAGCTTGGCGGTAACCAGCATCAGCATTAGAGAGCTTGAGTAGTCCCACAGAATAGTCATGTGATTTCTTGTGATGGGTGAGTTGCTGTGTACAGTGCCTTCTCACCAGACAGGCTACAACTACACCAAGTGGTGTATCATTGGTGAATTTATAGTATACTACCATCAGCTATGCTCTTTACAAACATTCAGAATGGATTAAGTTTGTTCAGTGATTTTTTATTTGAGGACTGGTGTAATAGAACTCCAGAACTAGAAAGAGCTGGATTAAATTTTATTGTATGTTCATGCATATAGAAAGAAGCTTGTAACACAACTTACATGACAAAACTTCATTTCACTTCCATAGTGCATACAGGAGGTCTGTGGCATAACCTATGAAGCTTTGGAATGATCTGTCTAAGAGACGTTTTCTGCAGTTCTGTTGGAAGATAATATGTGAAAATTTCTAATTAACTTTCAGATTATTAGAAGTGTATCTTTATTTCATTGTATTTGTGCTGGAATAAGTAACTAGTTTCTTTCAGTTCCTGTATTGTGCAACTACTGTCTAATTTGGAAGAAGCAGGTGCACAGTTTGTCATATTCATCTTGACTGCAAGCATAGTTTCCTATATGTCTTTCTAATTGTTTCTGTGTTATATTTAATTGGACATGTCAATTCAGTTGATTAAAAAATTACCTAGAATGGTAATGACATATAAATGAAACAACAATCAGATCATTATTCACAGAAAAAGTGTCTACTTACTAACGGCAGCAGGGAGAGATACATAGGAAAATATCCCCTGCATGACTTCTTGTTTGTACTGTCTGTGCTTCTGTCTATTAATTATGAATTTGATGCTATGTAGTTACTTTTATAAAGTGAGGCTGCTTCTTTTTCCTTCAGGACACCCTGTACGCAGAGCCAGCTGAAGAAGTATCACTAGAAAGACATTGTGAATACAAGTATCTATTTAATTTCCGGGGAGTTGCAGCCAGTTTTCGATTGAAACATCTCTTCTTATGTAAGAGTTTAGTGTTTCATGTTGGTGACAACTGGATTGAGTTCTTTTACCCAGCTCTGAAGCCGTGGGTACATTATATACCAGTTAGTAGTACAGCGTCAAGAGAAGATATCAGGTGAGTGCTGTTTCATATATTTCCTTTTATTCAGTTTATTCACATTCAACACTTTCTGGATGTGTGCCACCTCTAATTGACATAAACAGAACATTAAATTTCAACCTTGAGTGCAAGTGTGTGTTCATGGCTGTGAAGTGTGGGTGCTGTCATTTTGCTCTTAGGGTGCTTAAGATTGTGTATTCGTACACATTTCTATCATGTCACTGTTCATATGGAAGCTGTTGTAGTCCTTGGCTGCATTAGATTGTTACAAAGTGTTGTAAAAACATTACTCAGATTATTTCTTTCACTAGAATGTTCTTCTGTTGAGCGAGTTATTGATGATTTTGTTGATAATGTTGAATAGTCAGTTGCAATGGATGAGCTATTTTAGTCACAATGATGACCTGTGGTGTATACAGTATTGTGGCTAGATGTTACATTTTCATGATGTTCGACACTGTCATCACGTTGTTTTATCATAGAAAATAACAGTTCCTTGTAATAGGCTGTCTGACAAGAAAAGTGAAGCACCCAAGATAAGATAAGATAAGATAAGATAAGATGCTTTATTGCCAAATAACATGTTTTTATACAGTCATTCGATTGAGAACATTGGTGACTCGTCAGTCTTTAACCTAAGTTGTTACAGTATTTTATATACTACAGGAAATACGTCATACGTACATTGCTTATTATAATGAAAATACAACATTATATTTTAAATCTTTTCGTAACTCATCGAATCATTACTATAGCCTTCACACACCTATGTGAAGTATGGATGTACTGAACGGGATACAAACCGCCATATAATTCTATATATAAACATGAATATACAGTGAACATGTATACTTTGTTTGTATCTATATGGCTTCGAAAGTATACCATTTGTACTTGCATCTTTACTCCCTATTCCTATTTATAAATTCTTCTAAACTATAATATTGCTTTTTATTCATTTAGAAATTCTTCTAGACTATAATAACCTTTGCTTTTTAGGTATGTGCCAATGGTATCCAATGTGGATTCCCCAAATATTGACCTTATCTTATTTCTGCTCTTCAGAGCCATGTAATATGGAGTATTTTCATATACGAGTCGGTGACAAGGTAGCATGTATTTCAATTTATGTCTAGTTTCATAGGCATGTGTGAATGTATTTCCTTCAAACAGATGTGAGTTTTTTCTGTTCAAAGAGAAGTATTTCATATATGAAGATGGAAGGGATTGTCATGAAGTCCAGGCTTTTGAATAGTGGTTTGCATGAATGTCTACTATTGGTTCCTGTCATTGCTCTAATTTTTTTTTTTTTTTTGTAGTTTGAAGATTCGAAGGAAGTTTGTCTTTTCAGCACCCCAAAATATTATTCCATATCTTATAAGTGTTATGAAATACGCGTGGTATACAGTTTTCTTCACTGTTAAATCCATTAATTTGTGTAGTACCCTCATTGCATAAACTAAACTATTTAATCTCTTCAGTAAACTGTCCACATGGTCGGTCCATTGCAAGTTTTTATTTAAAGTTATCCCAAGAAATTTTACAGAATGAACTGTGGTAAGTTCTTTACCTGAATATTCTATTTGTGATATACATTCAGTAGTTTGTTTGGTCCTGAAGTGTATGATTTGGGGTTTTTTCAAGATTTAATTTCATAACATTATCTTTTATCCATTGTTCAAGTTCTTGTAGAGTTTGTTTCGTGGTCCTTACTAATTCGTCAGTGTTTTTGCAGCAGACTACAGCAGTTGAGTCATCTGCGTAAAGTATTGTATCTGTATTTACTTTGCTAGGCATGTCATTTATGTAATATAAGAACAGAAGTGGTCCTAATATCGAGCCCTGGGGCACGCCTGCTTGAATTTCTTTCCAGCTAGAGCAAGTTTTCTTTCCCTTTTGATGTATCACCACTATTTGGTATCTGTTTTTTGAGATAAGATGAAAACCATCTTATAGATTTTCCATGGAAGCCATAGGTACCCAATGTTTGGACCAGTAGCTTATGGTTTACTGTGTCAAACGCCTTTGAGAGGTCACAGAAAATACCAGATACACTTTGTTTGTTGTCAAGGCATTTACTTACTTTGGAGATTAGTTGATTTATAGCTTTTAAAGTGTTTCGTCCCTTCCTAAACCCATATTGGTTATTGAGAATAATATTACCTTCCTTATTGTACTTTTCTAATTGATTACATACTATTCGTTCAACTATTTTAGAGAAAACTGGGAGTATAGACACTGGGCAGAAATTTACTAAATCATCTTGTTTTCCCTTTTTGTAGACTGGACGGACTTCAGCATATTTCAGTCTGTCTGGAAAGCAGCCCTCATCAAATGATTGGTTTATTATTTTACAGAGTTGACTCCACAGGTTGAGGGAATATGACAGTATGAGCCCACTTATCGGTATGACATTACACCCCCTTTGGCCTAGATGTGTGGACTGCTTTGGTTAGGATGTCATAAAACTGTTGTCTCCTCTCCTGCTGCGAGTTGGCCCACAACTGTTGTAGCTGATCCTGGATATTTGGCACTGAGATGAAGTTTACACCTGAGGTCGCCACACATGTGTCCTATTTGGGACAGATCTGGAGATCTTGCTGGTGTCCTATTTGGGACAGATCTGGAGATCTTGCTGGCATTGGGATAGCCTCAGCATCATGCAGACAGTTCATAGAGTCATGTGACATGTGTAGACAAGCATTGTTGTGTTGAAAAATGGTACCACTATACTGTCACACACAGGAAACCTTTGATCTGCCATTGTGCCATTAGAGTTCCCTCAATAACTACCAATTGTGACTTGAAGTCGTACCTGATTGCTCCTCACACTGTGATGCCAGGAGTAACATCACCATGTCTTTCCAAAGTGTTGGAAGAGTGGGACCTCTCCCCAGGTTTCCGCCATACTCATTGACGGTGGTCGTCCGGAGAAGTGCAGAACTGTGATTCGTGGCTGAACAAAATGCAACTCTGTGCGTCGTCAGTCGTTACTTCCTGGTCACAGCACCATACCGAAAACAGCAGTTTGTGTTGTAATGTTAACAGCAGTCTACATACGGGATGGTAATTCCCTAGTCCAGGTGCTGTTAGTCTGACCAATGATGGAGAATGACACGGAATGTTGCAGGGAGTCCATTACTAGTTCTCAGAAGGCAAGTGCACTTATGAAGGGGTTACAAACTTGGATATTGCAAGATTTGACGAACCAGCCAAATGGAGATCAACAATGAGGCTCCTGTCAGACAATTTCGTGTGCTGATAAAGCTGTCTCACATTTGTTTGCAGCATCTCCCTGTCCTTTGTAGTGATCACTCAACATCTGATGCTGTTTGGCATTCCCACGCCAGGCACACTGAAAACACAACCCAGGTAAAAAATGCAGAATAAATTAATTGAAATGCACATAAACAGAAACTCCTCCTTCCAGTAATTTTTTTTTACAAGAACTGTTTGTAGTAGCTCTCGGTAATCGCTGATTTTACACAAGTTCATATGCAGGCAGATGGCCCTAATAATGGACAAAATTAAAGTCTGAGTTCACTATGAAGTGGAACAGCTACAGTGTAAGACAATGGCACCAGCTAATACCAATGTCTTCTGCAATCTCCAGGTGTATAGGCCACTTCATGGCATTGTCTGAGGTATCACTGGCAGCTCCACATTCAGCAGTGACCTTTTCCTTAGCGAAATCTCTGATTGATGGACTGCTACTGTGGCCACTGCCTGGCCCAGAAAATTCAAAGAAAAAGAGTTGTTAAATAGCTGAGACTGCCATTCTGTGGTAGTGTGCTGACATAAATACTGTTGTTGCACACGGATACGGCACAACCTGTTATTGGGCGTTTGATGAGATGCGGAAAAATAGTGCCTTTAATCACAGCGCTGTGGCTGTGGAAAGTGTGCTATGCTGGCAATGGACCTGAGACCTCTCTTGGTGGCTGCCTTTTGTGTGTGTGTGTGTGTGTGTGTGTGTGTGAACTCTAATGCAATCTGATGGGTGTTCTACCTGTCCTAGAGAATTGCAACTCTTAATAATTTACATGCACACTAATGGCATGTGCATGTACAAAGATAAGTTGGCATTTGGCTGTTTTTAGTGGGTACTTCACTTATCTTTTTTCAGGCCATGTATAAATTTTCCAGCTGTAGTTTCAAACACAGGGATAATATACAGTGTAATATTGTTTGTTTGGACATGAAGTGCGAGCTTTGTTTTAATACTTTAATGTGTGATCTGTAATGTAACTAACATACAGTTGAATGATTAATCGGGAATGTGTGATCTGTAATGTAACTAACATACAGTTGAATGATTAATCGGGAAGTAAGTTTCCTTGTGCTGTAAATAGAAAGAAAACATTATGGCCAGGAAACATTTATTTTAAGAGATGTTGACATACTTTTCAGTGCACTTACCATGGTAACAGAAAATTATCATACTATGGTAACGACTTGTGTATTTATGTGCCATATAAGTCTGTCACCTAGGCTTCACACTGGCTTTTCATAACTGAGAAAATGTTGATGGACAGTACTTTCTGCAATTCTTAGAACAGATGGAAACTGATGGTAGCAAGATATGCACGGTGAAATGTTGACAAAACAGTGCATCAGGTGGAGAGGAGGTGGGGGAAGTTGGGGTAGGAATAAGATTGTAGCAGGTATTGCTGTGAATTTAATTCACATGGAACTAGAATGAATATAAACTGTCCCTTGCAAAAGCAATCTGGACTTCTTTTGCTACTGCCAGGAGAGACTTATGTCCTGTACTTTAAAAATCATTAGAATTGTATTAATACCTTCAGCTGCTAACAGGCGTTGATATATATCAACGGGGACAGGTGAAAATGTGTGCCTCGACCGGGACTCGAACCCAGGATCTCCTGCTTACATGGCAGATGATCTATCCATCTGAGCCACCGAGGGCACAGAGGATAGCGTGACTGCAGGGACTATCTCGCGCACGCCTCTCTCGAGATCCACATTCTCTCCTTGTATGTCCACACACGACATTCGTAGTTGATATATATGAATGCCTTTTAGCAGCTGAAGGTATTAATACAATTCTAATTTCTTTCTAGATGGTTGCAGGTCATCAATGGTGTCTGTTCTTTCAGACATGTCCGAAAAAACAGACACCATATCCATATAAGTATTAAAAATCATTTGTTAAAACTTTTAAGCTGCTACTGTAATTATTTTATGGTTGAGCTTCAGAACCTTCCTGGCTTATTTGTAGCTTTCATCTTTGCCTTTTTAAAGGAGATCTTGGAGGGTTTGTTTTTAAACTATGAAAGACCTCAGTGTTGTAGCAAATGAGAAAGTCCAGGCAGTCATTAATGTTGAAGCATTTCAACTTTTAGATAATCAACTTGTGCAGATTAATTAGTGTTGCACAGACTTGGGGCCTTCTGCATATAGTCCGGGTCCAGATCCAGATCCATAGTGATTACGGATAATGCTGGAGAACTGGGAATGCCAGGTGACCATCACCTGGGATGTTGTCTTGGAATGGGACACCACATCTGCTGTTGTTGATCATTGGGCTGGGTGAGATGGGGTGCTCTCCTTAAAAGATGTCACTGCTTCTTCTTCTTCTTCTTCTTCTTCTTCATCTTCATCTTCTTGTACCAATGGACACTGCAACAGATACAGCAAAGGGACAGTGAGGGTGTCCGTGCAAGAATTCTACTGGGCTTCTATAGTGGTTCAGCGTTGGTCAGTAAGAGGATAAAAAGAAAGCAATCGAGAATCGATAGGTGTGGATGTCAAACAGTTTTTCCATCTGTGTTTCTACACACAAAACATTCAGCCATGCCATTAGACATAGAGTGAAACAGAGGTGCGATAAGAGTTTGATTCCATTCTGGGTGCAAAACAACTAAAAACTGGTGAATGAAAACTGTGATGTATTATTGGTGATAAGCTCTTTGGTCTCCTTCCATAGAAAAAACAGTGGCGAGGCCTTAGTGATATTCCCCTTTGTGGTTTGTTACATTTTTATGACTTACGGGAAATGAGAATACACATCTATTAAAATCGACCATGTGACCCTGTAGAATGTCACCACAAAAACTGTATGCACTCATCCCACAGTCGGTTACGTGTAGGTGATGGCTGGTAGGTTTAGGGTTGTGCTGGTTGTGCCTCTGACAAGTTTGGCAATGTTGAACCACAAGCCTATTATCCTCATTAACCTGTGGCCAGTACACATCACTGGGCCAGATACTTCCTTCTGGAAGTGCTCCCGGTGGACTGATGCAGGAGTTGCAATATATGAGAGCACAGAACTTCCTGAATCACTGCTTGACATTGGAAATCATCTTGATTTGACAAAAGGACAACTTTGAAAAGATGAAGTATCGCAAAAAGTGATGAGGAGGCTCCTCAAAGACTGCTGAAAGAAGGGCCTGTGGCCTGTTGCTAGTATGAACTGCCAAACCTGTCTCGAGAGTGGATCATTATGTGTGGCTGCTGCGGCATCTCTGGAAATTCTTCCACTGACTTTCCCTATTGTGAATCAATTTGAAAACAAACAATTATCTTATCATCAAATTCCTCATCAGCATCCATAAATAGCCATAACAGCATGTCCCCTGGGCCAGTGTACGATCGTGAGTTGAATAGTGGTAATTTGATAAGAAAAGTACCCAGCATTATAAACTCTGAGTTATCTGTTCAGACAACTTTGATTTAGGGTCAAATGCAGACAGTAGTAGCTTATGATCTGTGACCAGATGGAATTGGGCCATACAGGAAAATTCTGAATTTCTGGATACTTAAAATAATTGCCAATGTCTCCTTCTCTATCTGCATATAATTTTATTATGCCATCATGAGTGTCTTGGGGGTGAACCTGAAAGTAGTTCCAAACCATTTGGGTACTTATGTGATAGAATGGCCCTGTCATTTGTGGCCACCAAGAGAGATAAATGAGGCTGACACAAAATCAGGCAAGGAGCAGTTTAGAGACATTGCTTCAGCTTAAACAGTGCTTGGGGACAGTCTGCAGACCACTGGGAAGGGGCCCCTTGTTTCCAAAATAGATTAAAAACAGATGGGCCTCAGTTGAAATTTCAGGGATAAATCCAGCATAATATCTAACCTTGCCCATAAAAATCAGCATGTCCTTTACATTTTTTGGTGTAGGAATATGGGAAATTGCTGACACATTCTCTGACATCCGTTGAAGGCCATCCTCGCTAACAATATATCCTATTTACTGTAATGGACTGCTGAAAGGAGGACTGTTTCAATGAGTTATACTTTAACCCAGCTTGCAAAAGAAACGAAAGTACTCACAGTAGACTTGACAGATGCTCCTCCTGAATCCGTCCTGTGACTGCAATATTATCCAGATATGTGACACATTGTAGAATGCTTAACAATAGTTTGTTCTAAAAATTTCTGAAATATTGCTGGAATGCTAGCTATCCCGAAAGATAACTTGTTGTAGTGATAGATGCATTATGGAGTATTTAATACCAGAATGGCTGTGGAGGACTCACTCAGAGGAAGTTGAAAACAAGGTTCCGATAGATTGATTTTAGATAAATACTGACCCCTGTCAATTTTGAAAATAATTCACCAGGACATGGAAGGGGTATGCGTTCACAGTCAGCTGAGTGTTTACCATGTTTTTGAAGTCCCCACAAAGACGTAATGCATAACATTGTTTGTGATCAATAGAAGCCATTCCCAGGCCCATTGAAAATGAGACCATAACAAATACATAAAAAATCCATTTCTGCATATGAAAATAGTATTGTGAATTACTTCGACTGACTGTTGTATAGAAAACCCAAAGGCTATATATCCATCCAGGTCAAAAATATTTTCCACTAAGCATTCTGCTACTCCAGAAAAAGGGAGGGTGCAGTTACTTGTCAATACTTTTAATTCCAGAACTATCTAGCATAGTATTGGAATTTCATGATGAACGTAATCCCGCAGCATAGTTGATACTGAATTTAAGGGTAGAGACCCCAGTTGGAGAGACATAGACTGATTAATAATTAAGACCCAGGTCCTTGTATCAAAAAGGGAAAAAATGGTAATACTATGAACCACTGCTTACAGCATAAGATGGTGTGGTGCTATACTTGACTCTGTGATGTCATTTATTTCCATCAGCGCACTCGATTGCAACCATGTGCCCAATGACCGTGGGAAGAATACTGCTGAAAGACACCATTAGAATGTGAATAACTACATACAGCATGTATAGAAAAACAATTCAGACAACTGGGCAGTCCATAAAATTATATTGAGGCCAGGTGGAGACCATGCAGCTTTCAAAGCTGCCGACCCAATCTGTCTGCTCGTAGTACTGGTCATTCAATATAAATGAAATGGAAGTGAACACATGTGAAAATAGGTTCGTTAATTCAACACCAAACCTAACTTCAATCAACCATAATGAATCAGACAGAGGAACAGGAGTGAAGACAAAGACCACGAGAAAATTTACTGGAACGTCAGAATCATTCAAACAAATACCCTCCAATTTGTATATCTTTGCAGGGTCTCATATCTGGCTTTGTATGACATTCACTAATTCTCATAGAATTGTCATCTTTAATCAGTTTATCTGACATAACTTCTGAAGTACTATAAATACAGTGAAGGCCTTACTACTCATAGCTGGCATAAAATTTTGTATTGAAAAGTGTCTGCGGACGTTTTTTTTTGTGGGGCTATTGGCTGTATGTGTAACCCTTGTGTTCATAGCAATATTATGAAAAGCATAGGTTGCTACTCACCATATAGAAGAGATGTGCACAGCAAAAAGAATGCTATACATTTACGCTTTTAGCCAAAAGGCCTTCTTTCGAAAGAGAAAAACCACATAAATTCACACAAGCACGACTCTCACACTCATGACCACTGCCTCAGGTTGTGGCCAGACTGCACACTGAAACTGTGCCTGATGGGAGCAGCAATCTGGAGTATGTCTTGGGGGTAAATAGTAGGCATGGGTCAGGGAGGGGAAATGAGAGCAGGATAGAGATTTTTTGGGGGGGGGGGGGGGGCAGGTGTATTGTTGCTTGTGGGAGCTTGTAGACGCATGATGGGGACAGGGTAGAGCTGCTAGGTACAGTAGGGAGGTATGAAGGTAGTGGAGGGGGGGAAGCGAAAAAGAGAGAAGTGGGGAAGGGGAATAAGACTAGTCAGTACACTGGTGGAAAAGATGTCTGTGTAGTGTTGGAGTGGGAGCAGGGGTAGGGATAGGCAGGTTTAAGATCAGGAAATAGTGAAGGTTGAGGCCTGGGGGTTATGGGAATGTAAGATATGTTATAGGGAGAGTTCCCATCTGTGTAAATGAGAAAGCTGCTATTGGTAGAAAGCATCCAGATGTTGCAGGCTGTGAAGCAGTCACTGAAGTGCAGCACATCATGTTTGTTGGCACATTTGGCAAGTGGGTGGTCCAGCTGTCTCTTGGCCACAGTTTGTTGATGGCCATTCAAGCAGACAGACAGCTTGTTATTGATGAAGGTTTCTCGGGTCTTCAGCCGGGTGGTAGCGTTGATATCTCACGACGTTTTGGGAAGTGTCATACTACCCATCTTCTGGCGAAGTGTCGAGATTTGCAGAGAGCGGGCTATTTATATGCGCGGTCACACCCCTCCACTAGACCTCGGGTGGTTGTGGTGGACCAGCGGCGTGCGCGTGGTGGTGGGGATGGCGGGCTCCCCCGGCGACCGCGTTCGGTTCTCGGTGTAAGCATTCTGCCTGCGTCTGCGGCGAAGGACATTGACGGGCGCGCTCCCGACGGATTGCCGCTATCGCAGGGTTCCATGCTGCGCTGAGTTGGTATCCCTCGTCTCTGTTGACCAGATTCTCGTCAATCCTTATTTCTATGGATTCTTTGATAACGCTTTCCCAAAAGCCAGATGCTTGGCAGAGTACCTTCATGTTTTCGAAGTTGAAGGTGTGTTCTTCATTGATGCTGTGTTCTGCTATGGCTGATTTTTCTGTGTGGCCTAGTCATACACATCTGATATGTTCTTTGCAGCGTTTAGATATGCAGTTCTGTGTTTGCCCAATGTATTGCTTTCCGCATTCACATGGTGTACTGTATACTCCTGGTGTGTTAAGGTTCAGCGCGTCTTTGGAAGAACCTAGGAGCTCCCTCGTCTTCGGTGGTGGTTGGAGAATGGTTTTGATCTTGTTCCTTCATTATTTTCTTCAGGGGTTTTCACTGCAGAAGGAATGGTCTAGGAATAGTTATATCAGAGAGAAGAATGTGGGACATGAGATGCTGCATCAACCATCTGCCCTGTCACATAGCCATATGTTGTGCACGGACAAGACCATTGATACAGTATGGCTCGTAAGGCAGAGTGTGTGTGGTTTGGAAGGGGACAGGAAAGTAGAGAAAGAAAAGGAGGATACTGAGTAAAATAATGTGTTAGGGACCAGTAAACAAAGGAAAACGGAAATATGTCCTGGAACGAAAGAAAAACTGTTTGACAAAATCAAACTGTGGAAAGTCCAGGACAGAATAACAACAATATTGTGAGAAGAATGAATTGTTACTCACCATATGGTGGAGCTATTGAGTCACATACAGACACAATGAAAAGACTATACATTTAAGCTTTCAGCTAAAAGGCCTCCTCCTGAAATAGAACACACACACACACACACACACACACACACACAAAAAAGCACAACTTGCCCATACATGACTGTGCTCTCTGGCAGCTGTGCCCGAACTGCAGACTGAAGCTGCACCTGACTGGAGTAGCAATCTGGTGTGGGTGCTAGGGGCAAGGAGAAAGCACAGAACAGGGAGGGGGAGGGATAGCAGGGTAGGGGTAAGGGAGTGTGTAGTGCTACTTAGGGTGAGAGCATGCAGGGCCATGGTAGGGATGCTAGATACAGTCCAGAGGTTCGGGTTGGGGGGGGGGGGGCAGAAAAGGAGAAAAGTAGAGAAGAGGAGAAAGACTAGTTGGCGTGTTGGTAGAATAGAGGGCCATGTAGTGCTGGTGTGGGAGCAGGGAAGGGAACAAGTAGGTGGAGGACACGGAATGGTGGAGGTTGAGGCCAGGGGGGTTAGGGGAACATAGCATAAGTTGTCATCATATTACCAATTGGTGGCTGCAAACCCTCCTTCTGCAGTGATTTATATCTTTTTAAATTCTCTCTGTCCATAGCCCTCACCAACCTAACCCTGCAAAATCATGTAAATCAGGCTCAAACCAACTTGCAATATCTCCTCTCCATTTGTAAAATTATCCTGCTCTGCACTCCCAAATTCCAGCATCCCATCTCTCACAATGAAACTCATGCGCTCCAGGAACTAGAGGAGCAAGCAAAATGCCACCTCAAAAAACTCTCCAATCTGTTCACCTCCTCCTCCTGCCGCGGACTACCACTATCCATCACCTCTACAACAGACTCGAGACCTCCCTCACATCCCATCATACCTGACAAACCATGCCTCACATTTACTACACCCTCAGAAAGTCTCTCTCACCACCATACACAATCTAGAATGTAAACAGACCCAGAATACAGTCGTGAACCCTTTCTCCAAGAACCTCAGTCCCTCAGAAGTATCAGTCCTTTCCAAAGGCCTTATGTTTTGCTCCACTCCCCAATGCAATAATGCTGGACTTGTTATACATCTTCTCTCCCTCTCCTGGTCTCTACAGTGAAAACACTTTTGGCTGCCAACCCTACCATTTAGGCTCGACACAAAATCTATATTGAACCATGCCTGACTCAGTGCACTCTTCCAACCATCTAACTGTGATCCCTGCCCCTGCCCCCAATTCACCATCTGTTAATATTCAGTAGTTTCTTAACATTGAAACTTGCCTCACCAGGGTCCCCCCCCCCCCCCTCCCACCCTGCCCACCAATCCCCGCTCTCCTACCTTTTGCATGATTTCTAAAGTCCATAAACCCAACCACCCAGGACACCCCATTGTTGCCGGCGACTTTGTCCCCACAAACAGAATCTCTGCTCTCGTGGACCAACACCTTCGGCCTATTGCCCATAACCTATTCTCCTATGTAAAGGACATCAATCATTTCCCCCATTACCCATTGACTCTCCACAGTTCTTTTTCCTTTACCACACAGCTCGCTGCTCGTCACTGTTGATGCCAGTCCACGTGGCTCTGCACTAACATCCCCAATCCTCATGGCCTTGCCGCTATTGACTATTCCTTTCCCGATACCTGATTGACTCCAAACCTAGAACCTCCTTGTTGGTCACCATGACCAACTATATTCTCACTCACCATTACTTCTCCTCTGAAGGCAAACCTACAAACAAATCCGTGGTACAGTTGTGGGAAATCGCATGGCACCACCCTACACCAACCTATTCATGGACAGTCTTAAGAAATCCTTCCTAACCACGCAGAATCCAAAACCCCTATCTTGTTGAGATTCATTGATGAAATCCTCATGACCAGGACACACCCTATCCACATTCCTCCAGAACCTCAACACTATCTCCTCCATTCACTTCACCTTGTCCTCCTCGTGAAATATGGGAGAGAGTGTCACAGAAATGATACAGGATTTGGGCTGAAAATCATTAAAAGAAAGGCATTTTTCGTTGCGATGGAATCTTCTCACAAAATCCCAATCACCAACTTTCTCCTCTGAATGCGAAAATATTTTGTTGACACCAACCTACATAGGGAGGAACGATCACTACGATAAAATAAGGGAAATCAGAGCACGTACGGAAAGATATAGGTGTTCATTCTTTCCGCGCGCTGTACGAGATTAGAATAATAGAGAATTGTGAAGGTGGTTCGATGAACCCTCTGCCAGGCACTTGAATGTGATTTGCAGAGTATCCATGTAGATGTAGTTGTAGTTGTAGTTGTAGAACCCAACAAGCCACCTTCTTCGATGTTGACCCCCATCTCAAGGATGGCTACATCAGTACCTCCCCCCATATGAAGCCTACCAATCACCAGCAGTACCTCCACTTCAACAGCTACCACCCATTCCATACCAAGAAGTCCTTGCCATACAGCCTAGTCACTTGTGATCATCACTTCTTTAGTGATGAGCAGTCCCTCACCAAATATGCTGAGGGTCTCTCTGAGGTCTTCACAGACCAAAATTACCCTCCCAACCTTATACAGAAGCAGATCTGCTGTGCCCTGTCTCTCCAGCCACCTATCCCCTCCCACAGTTTGGCTATAAGGGAGCACCCCTCTCATGACCCAATACCACCCATAACTGGAGCAACTTAATCACATTATCCACCAGAGTTTTAGCTACGTCTCATTGTGTCGTGAAATGAGGAATATCCTACCCACTATCCTTATTATCCCAGTCATAAAGGTATTCCACTGGCCACCGAACCTATGCAATTTCCTAGTCCATCCTTACTCCATCCCTGCTCCACACATCTTGCCTCTTGGCTCATATTCCTGCAACAGAAGTAGCTGCAAACCTGCTCCATACAGCCTCCCACCACCACCACCACCTTTTCCAGTCTGTTAACAGGCATCCTGTAAGCCATTAAAGGCAGGGCTGCTTGCAAAAACAGCCATGTAATTTAAAAACTTAGCTGCAGCCACTGTGTTGCATTCTACATGGGTATGACAGTCAACAAGCTGCCTCTCCGCTTGAATAGCCACCAACAAACTGTTACCAAGAGACAGCTGGACCTCCCACTTGCTGCATAAGCCACCAAACATGACACGTGCATGCGCGCGAGCATGTGTGCTCTCGCATGCAAGACCTTTTGACTGAAAGCTTAGCAATCTTTTCATTGATTCCTTCCTGGACTTTCCGTTGTGTGCTTTATGTTACTACATGTACATAGCAATATTTGACGACCTTTAGCTCACCAACTGAGTCAGTCATTATGGTTCCCCATCTGATGGTTAGGTGAGAATTCCAGCAACTGTTTGTCAGACTCACTTGCATCCTTGCCGCAGCTGAGAGGCTATTACTTGCTAGGACCCTCCAACAGGTACATCACCAGCTTACTGCGGGGCTTCATTTACATCATAGTTATTTGGCAAAAAAAAAAAAAAAAAAAAAAAAAAAAAAGTATTTCCAGTTCTTTGCACTGACAGTGTTGTTGCTCATATGTGCCCGAACAACTTGAATTGCATTCTGTCTGATTTGCATGGAGCCCACATAATGTAGCTGTCTTGCAGGTCCTCTGAACTCTTTGCTGTATAGTCGTGTGACTTTACTGAATGGATACCACAAGAGATCACTAGAGAACACTGTTCTGTGTGGCAATCAGTGATGTAAAATAGCATCATGATATTGCAAATACTGGGAAACATGTTATTAGAGATGAGACAGCCCTTAATGCTTGTAAATGCAACTTAATTATAATATGTGAAATTTAAAAAGTGTTACCAGACTCATTAGAATTTGAAACTACTCACTCTGTCACAAAAATCGTACAGTAATCCATAGGCAAAATTAAATATCATTACGAACAATATCTGGTCTCCTTAATTTCTATAACAAGTTGAAGTATTTTTGCTCTCTGAAAGGCTTTTACACTCCTTCTAAATGTCATTCCTTTGGCAAGTGGTTCTGCATAAACTGGTTGTTGAACTAATACTTAAAACAAATGTGATTAACAGAGCAAGCGCTCTAAGAGAACCTCAACATTAATAAAGTATTGCCAGTAATTCACTATACTCATGATTCGTGAATAATGACTTGTAAACTTGTCTTAACTTTAACCTCTTAAGATATTGATTTCTTTCTTTCTTTTTTCAAATTATATTTCAAAAAAGATATATTTTTATTAATGAAAAACATCCTATAATGAATGATATCATATATAGACATATAAAGATACGTTATAAAGCTCAAAATAATGAGTTACAAAATTTTGAAGATCACCAATAATAAAATCCTAAGTATACACATGCACCGGACTTTAACTAAAATATCCTGAAACTTGAAGTAATTTCTTAGTTTCTGTGTTGTTATGAAGTCTAACCATATAATTCACTACGGTTTCCTGTGAACATAAATGTTGTAGGCTCTGGCTGGAGCACAGTGGATGTAGGCCCTATTTATCTTGTGCCTCAGTTGAGTACTTTCACTCAACTGACAAACTGTCATCACTTTCAGTCTCTAACACTCAACTGACAAACTGTCATCACTTTCAGTCTCTAACACTCAACTGACAAACTGTCATCACTTTCAGTCTCTAATGAAGTAACGTCACATTTTTATTCACTTTCTGAGCTGCTAAATTCAATGTCAAACTCACGATCACTATAGCCATCCTTTTATGAAAGCATTGCCTAAACATGAATATAGGATAGAGACTGAAAGTGCATATTTTGTTGTCAAGTATCCAAAGCTGCACACAGTAAAGATGATATCTAGTGGCAACCACCTCAACAAAAACATGACAGCCAGGCTACAAATGTAGGACCACATACTCTCTAGTTGCCGAACATTAAACTATCAGTGCTGTAATCGACATAAGCGGGGTTTTATATATTCGAAGGTCTGCTCTTAAGTAGGCCGAGTATACTCGGGCTTTTAAGTTTCTGTCAGAATTTAAAAATGGGTTAACTTGCGGTTTTATGTTAAAGGGTTAAATAACATGACGAACCTGTTTGTTCTGGATACGGACTGAGACCCAGCACCTATAGCCATTGCTAACTGAGCAAAGCTTTCATGACTGATGGGGTCTCAATCACAGCAATAATTGTCATTGCTGGCTAGACATCAAGAGACATGAAATATCAAAGTTTTTACTAGTATCAGTTAGCAAATCTGAACTTGGAAATAAGTGACAAAATTTTTTTTACTGAATCCTATTAACTAACCACGAAAGACATTTAATATACACTGCCATTTGTGAAAAGTGCAACACCGAGAAGGAATTACCTGAATAGCGCCACACTTGGTGGAAGTCGCAACAGGTGTGCAAGCAATACATGATAGGTTTTGCAGAGAGATGGGGTACACACAGGCCGAGCAGAGCCCTCTCGTGTCGATCCGACAGGGTCAGTGTTGCGCGTAGTGTAGTTCGTGCAGAGCTGTCACACAAGGTGGAAACAATACAGTGAGTGCCAGTGTGCCTCATCAACGTCAAAGGGAGCCATACCAGCATGTGAGTGAGTTCGAACGGGGCAGAATAATGATCGGTCTCCAGGAAACGTCATCATACCTTGGCAATTCGGCTTGCACAGGGCATGCTGCTACGACATTGATGCATGTGTGGAAGCAGTGGATAGAAGTAGGTCGTACGCAGCGACGAACGGGAACTGAACCACGGAGCATGACCACAGCACAGGATGGCCGTCATCTTGCCCACATGGCCATTACGGACCATACAGTGTCATCCACAGTGTTGGCTCGTCGCTGGAGCACTGCAACAGATGTGAACTTGTTTACATCGACGGTTCGTCACCGTCTGCTGCAGGTTGGACTGGTTGCACGTATGCCATTATGTTGGCTTCCATTGTCCAGAAACCATAAGCTCCTCTGACTGCAGTGAGAACGTGAACACTATCACTGGGGTGCTGAGTGGCAACATGTAATCTTTTCGGATGAGTCCTGCTTCAATGTGTCCTACATTGATGGCGGCATACGTGTCTGGCAGTACTGTGGTAAGTGCAACCTGGAGGGCTGCATTGTGGAGCGGCATAGCAGACAAACACCAGATGTGATGGTTTGGGGTGCCATTGGCTACAGCAACCAGTACCTAATGGAGGCTGTGGAGCCTGAGGTACTCCCCCTCCTTCACGCATCTCCACATCTCCGCATCCACATCACGCATCTCCGCATCTTCCAACAGGACAATGCCCAGCCACATATTGCGAGGAATGTACAGGCCTTCTTCGAAGAGTGACGCTTACCATTGCTTCCCTGGTGTGCATGTTTGCCAGATATGTCGCCCATCGAACATGTCTGGGATATGGTCGGTCGGCACCTCGTGTGTCACGATCCTCCAGTAACTGGTGTCATGGATTTGTGGGCTTGGATACAAACACTGTAGAGGGAAATCCCTCATAACATATTGAGAACCTTATTGACTTAATGCCACAGCATATAGCAGCTATAATTGCAGTGCATGGTGGCCACATGACATCCTGAACAGTAGGGCTCAAAGGACATGTACAGATTTGAAAAGGTAATCATTTGTTACTTGTCATGTACCTAACCTGTGATATTAAAGAAATTGAATTCATGTGTTTCCTTCTTGGTGTTGCAATTTCCACAAATGGTAGTGTACTTTCATTCACAAGTATCAAAGTGTGCACATGCTTAAATCTGAAATGCCATGATGTAAAGTTTTGTGATGGGGATTCATACCCAGCATGTAATTGGATTGTTATCTAAGTAAAATCGGATGTTAGATATCATATTTTTTTCACCGGCAGTTAGATGTTTGAATCTGAAAAGACTATATAGTTCTTTTTACTTGACAGGGAATCAAACCTAGCACTTACCACTGTTGTTTTCTATCCATTAATAGACATTAAGTATCAACTGTTTGCTCACCACCAAGTGGCCTATTATTATTATTGTTGGCAAGCACATGAAGAGACATTAAAAATGAAAATTATTTTTCACTAGTAGTCCAGTGTGCACATGGCTAGCACCAACAACCAAAGCAATGATGTTTGAACCAGTTCATGATGCGTGGGAAGGGATGTCTCAGAAAACTGCTTCATTCAGTAACTTGTTGCCTCTGTTCGCTGGTTGCTAAATGTTGCTGTAGAGGAGGATGGAAACTCGAAACGGTACTGAATCTGTTGCATTATTAGGGAGAGACATTTGTTTATGATACATGCACATTTTGTTTCCCTTTTGGTCACTTTTCTTGAGCATTTAAATTACTGAACAAAAGGAGACTCATTTATCTTATCTTAAAAAAAAGTGTAATGTAACTTAAGTCACAGTAATGTAACTTAAGTCACAAATGTATGAGTAACAATGACTAAGATATTTAATTTAAAGTGGAGGAGCAGAATATACATGTAAGTCAATCAGTCAACCTATTTCACTTTCTTCGATTTTTTGATAGACCCTTTATTTTTAATTATTTTATAACCATTGATCAAGAAGACAGTGGCCAACATCAAAACAATTTTTTTTTCACATAGAACATGACATTAGTGCAGGTGAAGGGATAAAACAGAAACCATGTAGTTTTTTACACCAAGAAGAAGGCATCATATTAATTTGTGTTTTCTTTATTTACATGCCAGCAGGACACCAATACCGACAAAAGCATAAAAGATGTAACAATTTTTTAATGACAAGCAGAAGGCACAAGACACAAAGACAGAGAGTGTTGAAAGGCTGTGGTGTAGACACAAAGTAAAGTGAGGCCACTACTTCCTTAGTTACACAATCATGAATACATAAAATGCTACTGTTGTTGTTGCCCTCCGTAACTAATGACTCTTACCACGAATGGGAATTTATGAAAGTGAGAATTTGCTAACCCATTACCAGCAGAGCAGAAATTCACTGCCATAACCTCTACACCGTTCTACCAGTCACATACACAGGTATTACCAAACAGTATGGTCTGTCCATTGCTTCAGGTTATAGTGGTCTGGTGGTAAACAATGTTAGGAAGGATTTTGAAGTTGCAACTTTACCTGTGGTTCTTTGAATCTTGGTAATTGGGCTATGCACTGCTCTGGCTAAAAAGGATGGCCTGATGAAGTCATTGGGTTGGGCTGCACATGTCTGCTTTTGTGCCCAGCAGCTCACTTGCTGCAAATAATAATGTGCAGCTGCGATCTTGCATTCAGTTGGTTTGTGCATTGCCTAGAATTGCAAATTAATAAAGTAATCAAAAATATTAAATAAAAGATAAGTGAATAATTGATAAAGGGTTCTATTATAACATACGAAATTGTTTGGGAATTATATTCAATAATGTTTATGCAAGTAACTCATCTCAAATCAATAGAAAGTTGTCCTACGGTTACCAGTTATAATACAGACAGATAGATAATCTTACAAAATGCAGTGAAGTTGCATTAAGTGCATTACAAGAATGTTAGCAGAATCCCAAGCATAAGAGTCATCCAAGACACACAAAAAATTGGGTCCATCTTGTGAGGACAATACACAAATTATTTGGCAGCTCAAATTAATTCAGAGTTCATTATGATAATTTACACATTAGCATACGAGAGGTAAAGAGGAGGAACTCATACTCTGTCTAGTCTCAATTCTGTAATACAAATGGAAAAGTGAAAGTTTTGCACTTGAACAGTCAGATCTTGTGAAAACTAAAGTTCCTTCAAAAATTAAACTTTTATAGAGGGTGTTCTGTCATTGTCTGCTTCTCCATTAGCTGAAAGCCTCCCCCACAAAAAAGTAATAATAATAATAATACATAATTCTTATGTTCTACAGATAAGATTTGACTCAACTTGACCGCTTTCCACAATGAACTAATATATCATACAAATAATTAAATAAAAGATTGTTATAAACATTCAGTCATACTTAGACCTTTTACAATAAATATAAATAATAATTTAGTCATAAATAAACCAGCATTCTTGAACATGTCTGCTCGGTAGAATCGTCTTTTGGCACCCTTTTCAATAGTGGTGTCAACTAACATATGCAAATGACAACTTTTAAACTACTATGGTTTTTAATATTGATTGTAATCATGTTTACATGAAGTCAATGGCAAAAATAGTAACATATTCCTTAAATAACTACTTTTGTGTGTCAAGATAGGAGGTATTCATGCTATATTCAATTGATGTGCTATTGTGGAGGATATAATGTTCTGACAAAAATTTGCATAATCAAAAAGATATAAATATATAGCTAATCAATAAATAAATTAGACACAGATGAGTATCTTCCATGTATGATAGCTATAGTGCTGAGCTATCTTTCAAGACATTGTTTGTTAAAATCTCAAGAAGCATTTAAAAGTTGTTAATGTCAGTGTTTACAGTGACAGTATTTAGTCACTGTAAAAATCTTAACTTTTGTAGTTTTTAAGGTACTGAAAATGATGTTGTATCATTGGATGCGCCTCATTTTTTTCTGAGATTGCAGAGGCATTCAGATTTGATTTATTGTGGAACTGTGATTTATTATTGGATTTCTAATAGTTGTAAGTAGCTATATTTCAGACTGCCTTAAACTCCACTATTTCTGGTGCATCTACTGCACACAGGCAGTGCGAGCAGCTGCCATCTGAATTCCCTCCTCTGGGATTTAACCATTTCCAGCTCTGTGCTGACCCCATTTGTACCTGGGCTGACTCGCACTGGCCGCTCAGTTGGGCAAAACAAGCTGTTTCCTGGGTCCGCCTGCTAGTGTTCAGCCGCACAAATTTTCGTCATCTTGCACCAATTTTAGGTGGCAGGATCAATTGCCTAGATATGTGTAATGTTACAAAGTCTACTCATTGTATTGCATTTCATCTGTATACTAAAATTATATGTCTAATGGAAGTAGAATCAGAATTTCCCCCTTTCCTTCACACCACTAATGGTAGTCAAATGCAAAAATATTTTTGTGATAAATTTTTAGGCTGGATATCCACTACTGAATGCTTTTGTGCCCCAGAGTCCACCCCAACATGGGGCACAGGTACTGGCTACAGCCACAGGCCCCCTAGCAGCAGGGACTGCTTGTGATCTATGGCTTATGTTGCTGCTCTCATTTCGGACAGTATAATGCTCTTCATAGTAGCTGTGTGAGTTTCGATGGGAAAATACTTAGCTATACCGAGTGAAAGCAGTACAGTGCATCTTAGATGGAAACGCAGACACACCATCTGACTTTCAATTCTGTGAGCAGAATTATGAAGAATAAAAGTTGACTGAAAGTGACACAGTAGGTATTCTGCTAAATTTTATCAGACCTGTTTGTTTTGGAGGTGGTAAGTGTGAGAACTTAATAGGTGCTAACACAAGTGTCATAAACTTTCAGCACTGGGGTGGCAAAGTTTCTCACATACCAGTTGTTCAGACAGGATATGACATGATAATGATTGAACAATATAATTTACCAACACGATTGCAATGTGTCAGCAAATGCAGTTGAATTCTACACTTATCATGTCTATCTAAGTTTGTTGTAATGAAAGAACATGGTAAACTGTTTGTTTCAATCACAGTCATGAAATTATTCAAGTACATCACACAGTAATCGGATTGTGTATTCATAAGGAAAACGTCTCTCTTCTGATGCAGATGGAAGACATAAAGCTAGGAACAAGCATGCAGTGTTGATATTCCATATGTTTGTATCTCCAGATTTACCTCAGTGTGTTCATTGCATCCATAAGTTTTCTCTGAGATGACGATTCTCTAAATGACGAACAACTCACAGATTACTGTCATTAATGGTCCCTGTGAGTCTTTTCAGAATCTATCTCATGAAGTGAAACAGTATTTCCAAAAGATACACCTACAGTGTATTGAACCAAGGCTGTGAGATGGCTTATGATGCAGAACTTCTCTTAAGATTTCATTAATATTGTAACATTCCACAAACACAGTGTCAAAATTCCAACCATTCAACTTTTATTTTCCTTCAACATGGAAGGATATACTAAGACAATGAGTAAAATAGTAATCAGTACCAACACATTTAACCATAGAGTACCTTAAGTTACAGTCATACAGTGAAGCATATATTACTCACATAAACAAGATTTTGCCCAAGGGCTGATACAACATGTGATCTCATTGTCAATACCTTGCCAAAACACATACATTGGACAGAAATGAATCTCATAGCTCTAACGACAAAAAGCAGAGCCCGGCATTGCAGGCAGTAGAGCACTTCGTCTGATAAAGATGCAAAAGGATGGAAAAGAGAAACCAGATGTTTATGATCAGTAATTAAATGAAATTTAGAACCATAGAGGAAAACATGAAATTTTTTGAGTGCATACATGATAGCAATAGCTTGTTTCTCTACGTGTGAGTTGTGCTGTTGTGCCCGATTCAGTGTTTTGGAAGTGTGCACGATAGGGCATTCAGAACTGTCCACATATTTGTGCGTGAGAACAGCCTCAAGGCCTTACTGGTAGGCATCTGGACAAAACAAGATGTTGGCCTGGTTGGAAGGTAACCGAGCTAGGTGCTGAGTGAAAATTTGACTTCGACATGGTAAAAGCACACACTCAGGTGGGCAACCAGTGACAAGGAACATCTTCACATGAGAGAGCATGAAGGAACTGAACCACTGTGCACGCATCAGGGAGAAATTTATGGTAGTATGCAATCTTTCCAAGAAAGGCTTGCAACTCCTTGACATTGGTAGATGCAGCAAAGCCACAATGGCATTGACATGCTAGTGTAAAGTCTTAATGCCAGCACACAAAACTTCATAACCAAGATAGACAATAGACTGCTGAAAAAAAATTGTGATTTGACCAAGTTACATTTCAAGCCAGTGGCCTGCAGCACTGTGAACAGGGAACGAGGGTTTCGCAAGTGTGGATATGTTGAGGAACCAGAGACCCCAGTATCATCCAAGTAGTTAAAGCATCCTGGCATGGAGGCTGTGAGTCACTCCAAAAATCGTTGGAAAATTGCAGGGGCTCTAGTGGCACCAAATGACAGACACTGACATCGCTCTAACCGGAATGGGGTATTCAGTACGAGGATACATTTGGAATCATCATCCAGAGGCAGCTGCATGTAGACTTCTGACAAGTCTATTTTGGAAACACTGGAAACATATTGCCCCCTGGAAAGCCATGCTAAGAGTCCATCCTGACAGTGTAAGGGATAAATATCAATAATAGACTGTGAATTTATAGACTTATCATCACAGAGCAAAGGTTGCCTAACATTAGGTTCTGTGACAGTTACCAACGGAGTAGACCATTCATTCGAGGTGACAGGCTTGACAACACCCAAGGATGTAAACCAGTGTAGTTCTAATTTGATTGGCTCCCGTAATGGTACTGAGATTGACGGGAGAGCACCATCGGTTTCATTGTGATGTGAGCCTCAAAATCGGTTGCACCCCCTAAACCTTCTGAAAACAGTGAGTAAAATTCCAAGCAGAGTGCATCCAGTTGTTGGGAAGGAAGTTGATCTCATACCATATGCACTTCATCAGAAACAGAGAATCCAAAAATTTTGAAGGCATCTAATCCAAATACATTTTCGGTGTTGGCATCATCCACCACTCGAAAGTTCAAAGGACAAACAACTGCTTTATACACTACAGGAATAAAGAACTGTCCCAAAATTGGTATCTGTTGTTTGTTATAACTTACCAACCTCTGAGAGACTGGTGTCAACACCATTGACCCAAGATCCACATAGGTTTGAGAATTTAACAACGTCACTGCCACACCCATATCTACTTGCATTTTTAACATCTTTACTGTGGAATGTACTTCAGTATAAAGTTTGTTAGGGCTGCTGTCACTTGGTAAACACTGTTCACAATCATGTTCATGTCTGGTGAATTAGGTTGAGAGTTGCACACAGAAACAATATATCCCTTTTTTTAATAATAATAAAAAAAAAAAAAAAAAAGGCGGTTGCATGTCACCCAGCGCTTTGGGTACGGAGCCTACTGATATTGAGCAAAACAGTAAGGGCAAGACAGGAGAGGAGCACGCAGGCACTGTCGTGATGCAAACCCCCCCCCCCCTTTCTCCCTCCTCCCATGTGGTATCCAATGTCAGCTGACAAGGAGAAGTGATGGTGGCTACTTCATACTGAGCTTCTATCTAATTTCCTGCTCCCTTAAATACCCTGATGAGCTTCAGTAACATACTGGCAACAATGGCTAAGCCCATGAAGTTGTTCTGCCTGAGACCTTTACGGCTGTTGTGGCCACTTTTGACAGTGATAGAACTTGGCACAAGCCACAATAATTTGAGTATGTTTGCAGTGATAAAGTGCAACTGACATATTTCCGTGCAGTACTTGCTGCCAATGTGCAGCAGCCTATTAGGCCGGTCATGGAGGCATGCACTGTTTAATTAAGCACACTCACTGTATAGGGTTACAAAAGAGAGACTGGCAGGTTCCTGAAGAGGAGCTAGCTGACACAAAAGGTGATTAACACGAGGAGAAATCCATGACAGAAAGAAAGCCTTACTCATGTTGGGGTCGGAGACACAAAAAGCTCGCAAACATTGCTGAAAGTGTTTTACATATGCTTCCCAGTCTTTCACAGTATCATCAGACAGAGGAATCGGTGGGGATTGCATCAGTGGCGGTGAACCATTGTGCGTTGACGGTGCTGCCTAATTGTTTAGTGCCATGGAGAGCACCTTCTGCCGGTTGGTGAGATCTCACTGCTGTTCGGCAAGAAAATTAAGAATTTCTTCCAGTGACATGTTGGCCATAGTGAACTGCGAAACAAAATTTGCCGAGTAGAATACCTCACTTGTTGTCAAAATATTGTACTGTTGTCGAAACACAGTATCAGAAAGTCCACCAACCATCTTTTATTCCCCTACCACATGAAAGGATATACTGAGACATTGACTAAAATAGTAAGCACTACCAACACATTTAACCAAAAAGTACATTCAGTCACAGTCATACAGTGAAGCATACATTAGTCACATAAACATGAGTCTGCCCAAGGGCCCGGCATGACTGCTTACGTCAGGCAGTTTTGCACAAGGTACAGCACTTGCTGCACCAATGTGCAGCGGCCTATTCAGACCAGCTGTCGAGGTATGCACTGTTTAATTAAGCAGACTCACTGTATAGGGTTACAACAGTTACTGAATTTCATTCTGGCCATTTGCAGATTGAAAAATGAGAAAAGGGCATACAAACAGCAGCATTTCTCCCACGAGATTCGAACTGATGTGTAAATAGCCAGTGCGTTAGAAGTCAAGTGTGTTACCGCTAAGATTTCAATCTACCGTTAATATGTTGGTGAAAGTACATTTTTGAAGTCAGTGGTAGGTATAAAATGCTGTCTGAAATCGTACTGAATACCTTCTCAGAAAATTATTTTGAATAACTAGTGCAAGAGCCCACTCAAAGTGTAAATTGTTGCCAAAACATATTTAACCTCGTAGCAACAAATAATCCTGACCAAATAAGGAGCATCATGACAGGTACAACGATTAGTGACCTCGAGGTTGTTGCAGCTAAACTGAATATAATAATAAAATAAACGCGAAATACATCTATTTAGAAAAGGAGATAAAAAATTATCTTGGCACCTTCCAATCTGACTGTTTAAGGATGGACCAGATGTGGTTTAAATTCAAAGAAATATTAGCAATGGCGATTGAGAGATATACCAAATAAATTAATAAGAGATGGTACTGATCCACCATGGTACACAAAACAGGTCAGAACCTGGGAACCAGCACTGGCAGTACTAAGGCATCGTCGGCCGTCCGAGTCAACACAGATGTAGAATCAAAGTATTTGCGGCCGCACTTTTCCCACGTCGCCAATGAGAAGCCCGGGGGCACTGGATGTTGCTGTGTTCTATGATTCGTCTGCGATGACGTTATAGCCTCAACCCTTGGCGCCTTTGCTTTTCTAGCGAGTCAGCGTATGTTCGCGAGCCATTGCAGCAACATGTCAGTAAGCACCGGAAGATGACGAGTGGCTGTCTCGTCGAAATATTGTGCAGCATACACAACATTATCTGACGCGACACTCGTGAACCAATGAAGCAGGTCAAAACACAATTGCAGAAGCAACAAGAAAAGCGTGCCAAATTTAAAAGAATGCAAAATCCCCATGTTTGGCCAAATTTTACAGAGGCTCGCAATTTAGCGCAAAATTCAATGCGAGATGCTTTTAACTCTGACTCAAAATGTGACAGAAAACCCAGAGAAATTCTGGTCATTGTGTAAAATACACCAGTGACAAGACGCTATCAATACCTTCACTGCGCGATGGTGATGTTATTGATGACAGCACCACTGGACCAGATTTCAGTTACATAAGAACCTAAAGGCTGTAAACTCAACTAAGTACTTAGGAATTACGATTATGAATAACTTAAATTGGAATGATCACATAGATAATGTTGTGAGTGTGTACATACACATACGGTCTCTAAGAAATTTATTATATTGGAACTGAAAAGAAATCTGCAGCAAACCGATGTTAGGGATATTGGTCTGTAATTTTGCTGGTCCGTTCTTTTATCCTTCTTATTTACAGGAGTCATCTGTGCTTTTTTCCACTTGCTTGGGACTTTGCGCTGAATGAGATATTCACGATAAATGCAAGCTACATAAGGGGCCAATGCCGTAGAATGCTTTTTGTAAAACCAAATTGGTATTCTTTGTTTCCAGCTCTTTCATTTGTTTCTCTATGGCAGGGATGCTTATTACTGTGTTGTCCATACAGGATTCTGTACGATGGTCAAACAACGGTATGTTTGTACAATTGTCCTGCATTAGTGATTTCTTAACTGCGAAATTTAATACTTCGGCTTCCCTTATGTTATCTCTTAGTGACGCACTAGAATGGTCAACGAGTAACTGAGTGGAAGCCTTGGATGCACTTAGTTATTTTAGAAAGGACGAGAATTTTCTCGTGTTTCTGGACAGAACTTTTGCTAAGGTATTACTAAGGTAGTTTAATGCTTCGCGCATAGATCTCTCTACTAACCCTTGCCTGTCGTTATTTGCGCATTCTCTTTTGAACCGAGAGTGCAACAGCCTTTGCTTCCTCAGCATTTCCAAATTTCATTGTTAAACCACGATGGGTCTTTTCCATCCTTAATGCACTTACTGGGCACATTCTTCTCCAGAGTGTGATTTACCATATGTTTAAACTTTGCCCATAATTGCTGTACGTCCATCGTACTGGAACTAAATGGCATTTCATTGCCTAAGTGAGATGATAACAACGGCTATCTGCTCTTCTTGGGAGAAACTCTCTCTTCGCCTTCTTGAATGGTTTATTAACTTTTGTAACCGTAGTAACTAGATATCATGATCACTAATCCCCATCTGTACTGATGCCGTCAGCAAGATGCATCCTGTTTGTAGCTACAATTTCTAAGATATTTTGATTGCATATGGGCTGCCAAACTAATGGCTCTAGACATTTTTCAGAAAACTTGTTTGGAAGTAATTCGCAAGACTGACTGTGTATATCCACTGCAATGAATCCATAGATGTCCCAATCTATACTCGGTAGATTAAAGTCGACTCCAACTAGTATAAAGTGATCTGGGTATTTACGTACTACTGACTGTCCACTTCCTTTGCATGACTCTAAAACTGTCACAATGGAACAGGGCAGCTGGTAAAAACATCCAACAATCAACTTGGTTTCATCTAGATCTCCTATATGCAACCAGATAACTTCACTGTCACACTCAATTTTGACTTCAACAGAGACAATATCTTTGTCAATTGCAAATAACACTCTCCCTCCTACGGCATCTAATATATCTTTCCGATATACGTTCCATGAGTCTCTAAATATCTTGGAACTTTTTACTTCAGGTTTCAGCCGGCTCTCGGTCCCTAGAATAATTTTGTGCACAGGAACTTTTCTGGAGGGCAGTAAATTTGGGAACTTTACTATGAATACTTCGACAATTTACTGATAAAATTTTGACAGTCGAAGCGTCTTTACTCTGAATGTGGTCAGATTTTGCTATCTGCATTTCATCTAACAAGTGTTCATCAGAGAATGTCAACCTACCTCTTAGCCTAAAAACCCGCTATGTGCACTCCACAACTAGTCTGCTACCTGAGTAGCTGCTTCCTTTGTGTAGTGCACCACTGACCTATTAAGGGAAGTCCTGCAATTCTCCACCCGGTCATTCAGATCCAAAAATCTGCACTCGAGAGATTCACAGAGTTGACAAAATTTCTAGTTGAGAACCGCTACACGGCTCCAAACCAAAGGACTCGATTGACTCTGGGTTCAATCTCCGCTTGCACCCAGCATGCGAGGCCAGCAGTCTTCACCACCGCTGCAAGCTGTCTGTGTGAACTTAGGGTGACCTCATAACCGAAGCAACAGGCATCGTCGGTGCTGACGTGAGCCATATCTTGCAGACAAAGGCACCATGCACTCTCGATAGCCGCACACGAGGTCGTCTCCACATAACTAACAAATCCCTTCCCACATGTGGCTGCTCGGACCCTGCTGAAGGTATTGCCACCTGTTCACTAACAGGGCGAATGGGCAAGGCCAGACGACCATTCTCCACATCAGCCCTCCACTTCGAGCTACACGAATATGTTATCACCCGTCACTCAGCCTGCTGTAAAGGCGGATCCACCACATCGGGTACACTACGAGATGTCTCGGCAGTAGAGCCCGTGGGTGAAAGAAGTGACACCTGAGATGTCCCATGCAATGCACCAGATTCTCCACTGTCGCTACACCCCACGCAGCAGCCTTAAGGTGGCAGGCCGTAGCCAAAAGCCCATTCAGCTGTTTGCAAACTGTGGCCAGCTATTCCTGCGTGTCCACACAACGTGCACACGTCGTACCCACCCTAGCAAGACTAACTGCAGAAGCAAACTATAAAAAGCAGATAGGAACCTAGATATGCAACTTCCTACCCTCCAGACATGTCACCAATGGACACTGATGCCCTAATGAGTTGTGTATCTGTCTGTTCGGAAGAAATGATAACTGTGCTACAGATTGCTTAATTTGCACTTGTAGTTAAAAATGCGAGATTAAACCACCTCAGTGGGAAAAACTTGAGCGAAATTTAAGAAAGACACTACTAAGAAACCACAGGAAAAGCTAAATAAGTGACTCACTGCTCTGGCGATGTGAATGCACGACAGCTGAGGTCTGACTAACTGCAGCAGAAGAGGATCTGACTAACTGCAAACTTTACACTGAGATGACAAAAGGCTTGGTATACCTGCAAATATTGTGTCGGACCTTCTTTTGCCTGGCGTAGTGTAGCAACTCGATGTGACATGGACTCAGTAAATCGTTGGAAATCCCATGCAAAAATATTGAGCCATACCACCTCTGTAGCTGTCCATAGTTGCGAAAGTGTTGCTGGTGCTGGATGTTGTGTACGAACTGACCTCTCGATTATGTCCCATAAATGTTTGATGGGATTCGTGTTGGGCAACCTGGGTGGCCAAATCATTCGCTCGAATTGTCCAGAATGTTCTTCAGATTAGTTGCGAACAGTTGTGGCTAGGTGACACGACATCATTGTTCGGGAGGATGAAGTCCGTGAATGGCTCCAAACAGTCTCAGAGCAGCCGAACATAACCATTTCCAGTCAGTGATTGGTTCAGCTGGAACAGAGGACCCAGTGCATATCAAGTAAACACAACCCAAACCATTATGTAGCCACCGTCAGCTTACACATTGCCTTAATGACAACTTGGGTCCGTGGCTTCGTGGGGTCTGCACCATACTCGAACCCTGCCATCATCTCTTACCAACTGAAATGGCGACTCCTCTGACCAGGCCACGGTTTTCCAGTCATGTAGGGTTCAGCCGAAATGGTCATAAGTCCAGGAGAGGCGCTACAGGTGATGTCGTGTGAATGGCGAAGGCACTCATGTCGGTTGTTTGCTGTCATAGCACATTAACGCCACATTTCATCACACTGTCCAAACGGATATGTTCGTCGTATGTCCCACAGTGATTTCTGTGGTTATTTCATGCAGTGTTGCTTGTCTGTTAGCACTGACAGCTCTACACAAACACAACTGCTCTTGGTCATTAAGTGAAGGCTGTCGGCCACTGCCTTGTCCTTGGTGAGAGGTAATGCCTCGTCTAGGCCATAATCACATTAGAAACCTTTTCACATGAATCCCAGAGTACAAATGATAACTTCGTGAATGCACTACCCTTTTATACCTTGTGTGCCCAATATTATCGTCATCTGTGTTAGTGCATATCACTGTCCTGTGTCTTTTGCCATCTCATCACTGTCTCATGACTCTTTTCAACTCATCACTGTCCCATGACTTTTTTTATCTCAGTGTACGTTGTGAATTCTTTATCTTAGCCATCACTAGTAGACAAGGGAGCAATGTGTGCTGCAGTGGGATGTTATCTATGCAATAATGTGTTCGCCCCTCAAGTGGAAGATTGCGATATTTTTCGGCTCTAATCCCACTGGAGACAAAATGTTTACATCTTCTGTGAAAGAGCCACTAGCAAGCCGATTGAGAAACAGCAAAGAAATCCTAAGATAAATTCTCTCTCGTAAGTTTTGTCACTACCAATTCTGTACCATGTAGATCTAAATGTGAAGTACTTGCTGAACTGCACAATTGTTAGTGCCTGATTTTCTTACTTCCGTCAGTTGTATTGACTCAATTGTGGCATTGAATGATTTATTAACTGAATGTTGTGCCGGCCGGAGTGGCCGAGCTGTTCTAGGCGCTTCAGTCTGGAACCGCGCGACCGCTACGGTCGCAGGTTCGAAACCTGCCTCGGGCATGGATGTGTGTGATGTCCTTAGGTTAGTTAGGTTTAAGTAGTTCTAGGGGACTGATGACCTCAGATGTTAAGTCCCATAGTGCTCAGAGCCATTTTTGAACTGAATGCTCTTATGCAGCAGGAGAACATAACCGTGACACTCGGCAAGAGCTGAAACGTCTGAGGGTGTTAGCAGTGCCAAAGTTTCTCGAGAATATCTTCCTGTTGATCACTGCTCTGCAAACTGTTGAAATGTGTGGGAATCGATGCCCGAGAAAAATGGGTCGTTTTGTTGACACCCTTTATGCCACTCCCTGAGGCCTTTTCATGTCAGTTCCTAGTGGCAGAGTGTCCGAACGTTTTCCTCGGCCACCGATAAGAAAACCGTGTGGTTTCGGTGCCAGATGTCCTGTTCTGACCTCTGTTGCAGATGTGTCAGAAGGGGTGAAATGTGGGTAAAAGAGGCTCTGATGACCTCGCCCTTGTGTGAGACGTCCACAGTGGTGTCGGGCAGATCTGTGTTGAATTTTGGTATGAATATGGCGTCATTAACCTACCTTACATCTCGCATGAACGTCTGAGCTGCGGCTCATTTCCACATGTTGACACCTTGCCGTTTGAAGCATTGTTGAGTCCGAGGGTGACATCTCGGGTCACCGCACTTTTGCACTATTGCGGAAGAAGGTTTTTAAACAGACCCATAACAAAAAGTTTGTTGTGTCATTTACAGTTAAAACAAATGCACAAATAATTATTAATGAATCATGAGTACAGTGAATTACTGGTAATACCCAGTTAATGTTGAGGTTCCCTTAGAGCGCTTGCTGCTGTTAATAACTTTTTTTTTTTTAGTTCAAGTAGTTTATGCAAAACCACTCACCTAGGGAATGACATTTAACAGGTGTGAGGAAAACATTTGAGAGAGCAAAAATATTTAAAACTGTCATAGAAACGGAGGAGTCCAGTACTTGTCTCAAAATCTCTTATTCATAACAATATTTAATTTTGCCTAAAGATTACTGTATGATTTTTGTGACAGAGTGGGTTGTCTCAGATTATAATAAATCTGGTAATGCTTTTTAAATGAAATGTATTCTGATAAAGTTAAGTTTGCAATCGTCTCATCTTTAATAACATGTTTCCTAGTATTTACATATCACGGCATTATTTTACATTCGGATTGATTGTCATACAGAATGCACCCATGCTGCTACAGAAGACGAGTGGCGAGCAGATAAAGTTAGAGAGTGGATAAAGCTAGAGAGTGAACTTGGACATCAGGGACAAGCTACTTATCACAGCTTGTCAGCTGTCAAACAAAGAAAAGGTTCCTTTGCAAAACGTTGTTTAATGTGTATTAATTTTCCATTTTTTGTAGCTGAACAACTGTATCACAAAGAGTTTAGAGGACCTGCAAGACAGCTATATTGTGTGAGCAGCATGCACATCAGGTGGAACACAATTCAGGACATTCAGGTGCTTTTGAGCATGATACTACATCTATTTTGTACTGGCCAAGTCACAATGTGGCACAAGGCAGATTGTGTGTGTGTGTGTGTGTGTGTGTGTGTGTGTGTGTGTGTGTGTGTGTGTTTGTGTGTGTGTGAGAGAGAGAGAGAGAGAGAGAGAGAGAGAGAGACACTTATTTTTAAAAACCTCTGTGGATACAGATAATGGAAGGAATAGTAACCACTCACTATTAGTTGAGGCAGTGAGTCTTCAACAGGCGCATAAACAAGATTTAAAACTTTGCTAAGGCTGCTAAAAACACACGCACGCACACACACACACACACACACACACACACACACACACACACACAGATATGCATGGCTAAATTGTCCAGGCCAGCTGCATTGTCCTGGCACTACCGCCTGATTGGGGGTGAGGTGTTAAAAGGAGCAAAGGGGTATGGAGTGGGTAAGTGGGTAAGAGAGGCAGTATGCCACACGAAGTGGAGGATTGGGTTAGATGGGGAGGGAAGGGATGTGGGAGAGGTGGGAGAGGTAGAACAGAGGAAGAGGGAGATGATGGGGTGAAAATTGTGAGTGTAGATTAATGGAGTAAAGTGAAAGTTACGGGGGCAGGGACTTGTGGAGGTTGCCACCAGGAAGAGTGCAGGCTCGAAAGATGTGTTATAATGACAATATCCATCTATATAACTCAAAGAAGTTGGTATTAAGTAGGAGGATCCAGGTGACATGGGTTGTGAAGTATCCGCAGAAGTTGAGCGTGGTATGCTCACCAACATGTTCAGTCACATTTCGGCAATGGAGATGATGGACAGCTAGTTGGTTATATTAGATTAATACTCATTCCATAAATCATAAATACAACACTTTGTAATCATGTGGGATGTGTCTGTTTAACAAAAGGTTTCTTTACATACCGTAACTCAATTTTTTTTTTTTTTTTTTTTTTTTTTTTTTTTTTTTTTTTTTTGTTGTAAGAATACTAATTTATACCTAGAAGTTCATATATTGAGTAGAAGGAGTTGCCATTCAGAAATTTTTTAAATTTGTTTTTAAGTGTTAGTTGGCTATCTGTCAGACTTTTGATGCTATTTGCTAAGTGACCAAAGATATTTGCGGCAGCATATTCACCCCCTTTCTGTACCAAACTTAGATTTAACCCAAAGTAGTGAAGCTCAGCCTTTCTCCTAGTGTTGTAGCTCTGCAAATTGCTATTGCCTTTGAATTGTGTTGGGTTGTTATTATTATTATTATTATTATTACTACTACTACTACTTTTATTTTATGGCCTTCGTTGGACCACTCTAGTCACTTATACAAAAGTTTATCCAGGTTTTGTTATTCTGTTATACAATACAGTTCAAAAATAATACAATAAGACAATTCAATAGTGTAGTGATTATACAGGGGTTATTATAATTTATTATTATATGAAGGGTGATGTTTTGCACTTCTGTCTGCCCAATACTTCTCCATTTTTCAGAATATTTTTTTTTTTTTTTTTTTTTTTTTTTTTTTTTTTTTTTTTTTTTTTTTTTTTTTTTAGAAGATCACTCTTTGTGTAGCCCTGTTATTGATCTTTGTTTTTAGTCTGGTTTGTGTGTCTTGCAGTATTCTTGTTTTCTCTGTTCTGTTTTTTGTAATTTGGAGTTCTCTTATAAATTCATTAATTTCTGTGATCCATTTAATGTTGCTCTTATTATTCCACAATTTTTCTACTATTCCCTTATTAATTCTGTTTTCTGGTGTTCTCATCAGATCTCCAGAGAATGAGATGCACTTGTTCCTGTTTGTGCTCATTATTAGTTCTGATTTCTTGTACACTGTTTCATTTGAAGGTATTCTCCAGTGCTCATTGTTTATTTATGCACGTCCTAATTATTCTTTGTCTATATTTAGTATTTTGTCAGTTTCTGCTGTATTAACTGTTTTCAAGAGGGTTTCAGCTGCTCAAATTAGTTTTGGGTGTGTAACTATTTTATAATGTTTTAGTTTTGCATCTGTGGATAGGCTTTCTTGTTGTATGTGTTTTTGGTAATGTAATTTGCTTTTTTCAGTTTTTTATTCTATTTTGCCATGATGGTTTCTCATTTAGATTGCAAGTTATGATTTCACTCAAATATTTAAACTTATCAACAATTTTTATTTCTTGTTCTCCTATTGTAATTTTCTTTCCAAGCGGTAGGTCAGTTAGCATAATATTTGTTTTTTCAAATGACACTCTGAGACCATTTTTCTGTGGTATTTTGTCTAGTGATTTAACCTGTTGCCTCGTTTCTTGAACGTTGTTGACTAGGAGAACAAGATCATCACCAAACCCCAAGCAGTTGAAGCTTATATTATTTTTAGCACTTCCAATTCTTATGTTCTTTGGGTTATCCTTGTACCATTTCTCATTATGTATTCCAGTGCACAGTTGAGCAGTAATGGTGGTAGGCAGTCACCTTGTCTTAAGTCTGATTTTATAAGGAATAGTTCAGAAATTTCTTCTCAAAACATTGCTTTTGATTTGGTGTTGGTTATAATAAGTCCTTGTAATTTAATTAGTTTTGGGTGGAGTCTCAGATTCCTTAAGAATTTTAGCACTGAAGGTCTACGCCTTCTTAAAATCTACAAATGTTATTGCAAGATGTTTGTTCCATTTCATGTAGTATGCCATAATCAGTTTGAAACTAATGATTTGCTCTGCACAGATTCTTTTTATTTATTTATTTATTTATTTATTGTTCCATGGGACCAAATTAAGGAGAAGTCTCCATGGTCATGGAATGAGTCAATACATGAAATTATAACACGATAGTAGAAACAGATAAAATGAAATATAAGTAACATATTCAGGCGACAATTCGTAAGTTTAAATAAAGAAAATCAACAATGTAACACTGGAATTTGCTTAATTTTTCAGCTCTTCTAGGAGCTCCTCGACAGAATAGGAGGAGTGAGCCATGAGGAAACTCTTCAGTTTGGACTTAAAAGAGTTTGGGCTACTGCTAAGATTTTTGAGTTCTTGTGGAAGCTTATTGAAAATTGATGCAGCAGAATACTGCACTCCTTTCTGCACAAGAGTCAAAGAAGTGCATTCCACATGCAGATTTGTTTTCTGCCTAGTATTAACTGAGTGAAAGCTGCTAACTCTTGGGAATAAGCTAATATTGCTAACAACAAACGACATTAAAGGAAATGTATACTGTGAGGGAAATGTCAGAATTCCTAGACTGTTGAATAGGGGTTGACAAGGGGTTCTCGAACTTAAACCACACATAGCTCGAACAGCCCATTTTTGAGCCAAAAATACCCTTTTTGAATCAGAAGAATTACTCCAAAAAATAATACCATATGACATAAGCGTATGAAAATATGCGAAGTAGACTACTTTTCGTGTTGAACTGTCACTTATTTCAGATACTGTTCTAATGGTAAATAAAGCAGCATTTAGTTTCTGAACAAGATCCTGAACATGGACTTTCCACAACAGCTTGCTATCTATCCGAACACCTAGGTACTTGAACTGTTCCGTCTCACTTATAATATGCCCATTCTGTCTGATCAAAATACCGGTTCTTGTTGAATTGTGAGTTAGAAACTGTAAAACTGAGTCTTACTGTGATTTAGCATCAAATTATTTTCCACAAGCCACGAACTTATTTCATGAACTACATTATTTGATACTGTTTCAATATTACACACAAGATCCTTCACTACCAAACTGGTGTCATCAGCAAACAGAAATATTTTTGAATCACCTGTAATACTAGAAGGCATATCATTTATATAAATAAGAAACAGCAGTGGCCCCAGCACCGACCCTTGGGGAACGCCCCACTTAACAGTGCCCCATTGGGACTGAACATCACTACAACTCTCAATATTGCAGAGAATAACCTTCTCCTTTCTGTTCTTAAAGTAAGAGGCGAACCAATTGTAAGCTACTCCCCTTACTCCATAATGGTCCAACTTCTGCAGTCATATTTTGTGGTCAACACAGTCAAAAGCCTTCGTTAAATCAAAGAAATCTTTCATTTAATCCGTCCAAAACCTCACAGAGAAAAGAGAATATAGCATTTTCAGTTGTTAAACCATTTCTAAAACCAAACTATACATTTGACAGCAAATTATGTGATTTTAAATGCTCCAGTAACCTTGTATATACAACCCTCTCGATAACTTTAGCAAACACCGATGGCATAGAAATAGGTCTATAATTGTCAACATTATCCCTGTCTCCCTTTTTATAAAGTGGCTTCACTACCGAGTACTCTAATCGGTCAGGAAACCGACCACTCCTAAAGGAAAAGTTACAGATATGGCTAAGTACTGGGCTAACATACATAGAACAATACCTCAGATACCCCATCATATCCCTGAGAGTTCTTGGTCTTTAGTGATTTAATTATTAACTCAATCTCCCTCTTGTCAGTATCATGGAGGAGCATTTCAGGTAACAGTCTCGGAATACTTTTTTCTACAAGCGCTATATGATTCTCTGTTGGGACTAGGTTTCTATTTAGTTCACCTGCTATATTCAGAAAGCGATTATTAAATACTGTACATATATGCGATTATCAGTAACACGGACATTCCCACTACGCACTGATTCTATATCCTCAACCTGTCTCTGCAGACCAGCCACTTCCTTTACGACTGACCATATGGTTTTAATTTTATCCTGAGACTTAGCTATTCTGTCTGCATACCACATACTTTTTGCCTTCCTAATAACTTTTTTAAGCACCTTACACTACTGTTTGTAATGGGCTGCTGCATTTAGATTTTGACTATTTCTAACGTTTTGATATAATTGCCACTTTGTTCTACAGGATATTCTTATCCCTCTAGTCAGCCACCCAGGCTGCCTGTTTGTGCTAGTACCCCGTTTTGAATGTTCTAACGTTCTGAAACCTCCTTGGTATTCCCCTAACTTCTGTTCTAGTTGTTACTTGATTCTTCCATATAGAATATTGGATAAAACCTCATATGTGCAGTGTAGGAGAGAGATTCCTGTGTAGTTGTCTGCTTGCTCTTATGCCCCTTCTTGTGTAGTGGGCATATGATGGCCACAGTCCACTGTCCAGAGAATTGTTTTGTTACCTAAGTTTTTGTTAATAGCCTTGTGTAAGGGGGTTATTAATAACAAATTTCATAAGTGAATATATGTATTGCAAAGCTACTGTGAATATCCCTAGTTCCTTAAATAAGTGTGTGCAATATGACTTGGCTGAGCTCTAGCTGTTATTCTGATTACACACTTTTGTGCAATGAATTTTTTTTTCGTTAATGATGAATTAACCCAAAATATGATGTCATACAAAAGCAGTGAATGAAAATTGGTGTAGTAAACCAATTTATGTGTATGTTTATTGCCAAAGTTTGCAATAACTCTAATAGCATAAGTAGTTGAACTCGATTGTTTCAGCAGATCGTCAGTGTGTTGCTTCCAATTCAATCTCTCATCACTGCACACACCCAAAAATTTGGAATGTTCTGCCTCAGCTATAGACTTCTGTTCGAGCTATATTTATTAAAAATGTTGTGTGGTATATTGTACACAAATGTATGTACCGCATTTTTTAAAAATTTGTTGAGAGTCCGTTTACAGAGAACCACTTAATAATTTTCTGGAAGACATTCTTTACAATTTTGTCAGCTAATTTTTGTTTTTTGGGTGTGATTACTGAAGTTGTATCATCAACAAAAACAACTAGCTTCACATCTTTCTGAATATAGAGTAGCAAGTCATTAACATATATTAAGAACAATAAGGGACCCAAGATTGAACTTTATGGTGCCTCGTTCTTGATACTTCCCCAGTGTGAGGAATCTGTCAATTTTTGCACATTATGTGAATTGTTTATTCCAACTTTCTGTAATCTTCCAGTTAAATATGAATTAAACACTGTCTGCTTAAAAGACTGTGTGAGAGCTAAGGTGGAGTTGAGGCATCCCAACCTCTGATAGGGAAGGATATGCCTATGTATGACTGGAATAAAATTATTAAAAGACTCTCAGTTTACTTCTTGCATTACATCTGGGTACAATCTTGAATTTTCAATGAAATCCTTCCTTGCCTTCATTATACACGAACAGTAGTTGCAGCTGCTGTTGGTGTGAATATTTATAGCTCATAGATGGCTTTTGATTGGCCAGCATATATCATCATTCTATTCTGCTGACAGAGATTGTATCTGTCTCTGCACTGGTGGTGCCAGAAGTCTTGTAAGAACATAAACAATTCAGCAAATGTCTCTGAATCTTATCAGTGTCGAGAGATCGCTTCTGTGTGTCTCTACATCTACATCTACATCTACATCTACACCTACATCCATACTCCGCAAGCCACCTGATGGTGTGTGGCGGAGGGTACCCTGAGTACTTCTATCGGTTCTCACTTCTATTCCAGTCTCGTATTGTTCGTGGAAAGAAGGATTGTCGGTGTGCTTCTGTGTGGGCTCTAATCTCTCTGAGTTTATCCTCATGGTCTCTTCGCGAGATATACGTAGGAGGAAGCAATATACTGCTTGACTCTTCGGTGAAGGTATGTTCTCGAAACTTCAACAAAAGCCCGTACCGAGCTACTGAGCGTCTCTCCTGCAGTCTTCCACTGGAATTTATCTATCATCTCCGTAACGCTTTCACGATTACTAAATGATCCTGTAACGAAGCGCGCTGCTCTCCGTTGGATCTTCTCTATCTCTTCTATCAACCCTATCTGGTACGGATCCCACACTGTTGAGCAGTATTCAAGCAGTGGGCGAACAAGCGTACTGTAACCTACTTTCTTTGTTTTCGGATTGCATTTCCTTAGGATTCTTCCAATGAATCTCAGTCTGGCATCTGCTTTACCGACGATCAACTTTTTATGATCATTCCATTTTAAATCACTCCTAATGCGTACTCCCAGATAATTTATGGAATTAACAGCTTCCAGTTGCTGACCTGCTATTTTGTGGCTAAATGATAAGGCAGCTATCTTTCTATGTATTCGCAGCACATTACACTTGTCTACATTGAGATTCAATTGCCATTCCCTGCACCATGCGTCAATTCGCTGCAGATCCTCCTGCATTTCAGTACAATTTTCCACTGTTACAACCTCTGGATACACCACAGCATCATCTGCAAAAAGTCTCAGTGAACTTCCAATGTCATCCACAAGGTCATTTATGTATATTGTTAATAGCAACGGTTCTATGACACTCCCCTGAGGCACACCTGAAATCACTCTTACTTCGGAAGACTTCTCTCCGTAGAGAATGACATGCTGCGTTCTGTTATCTAGGAACTCTTCAATCCAATCACACAATTGGTCTGATAGTCCATACGCTCTGACTTTGTTCATTAAACGACTGTGGGAAACTGTATCGAACGCCTTGCGGAAGTCCAGAAACACGGCATCTACCTGTGAACCCGTGTCTATGGCTCTCTGAGTCTCGTGGACGAATAGCGCGAGCTGGGTTTCACACAACCGTCTTTTTCGAAACCCATGCTGATTCCTACAGAGTAGATTTCTAGTCTCCAGAAAAGTCATTATACTCGAACATAATACGTGTTCCAAAATTCTACAACTGATCGACGTTAGAGATATAGGTCTATAGTTCTGCACATCTGTTCGACGTCCCTTCTTGAAAACGGGGATGACCTGTGCCCTTTTCCAATCCTTTGGAACGCTACGCTCTTCTAGAGACCTACGGTACACCGCTGCAAGAAGAGGGGCAAGGTCCTTCGCGTACTCTGTGTAAAATCGAACTGGTATCCCATCAGGTCCAGCGGCCTTTCCTCTTTTGAGCGATTTTAATTGTTTCTGTATCCCTCTGTCACCTATTTCGATATCTACCATTTTGTCATGTGTGCGACAATCTAGAGAAGGAACTACAGTGCAATCTTCCTCTGTGAAACAGCTTTGGAAAAAGACATTTAGTATTTTGGCCTTTAGTCTGTCATCCTCTGTTTCAGTACCATTTTGGTCACAGAGTGTCTGGACATTTTGTTTTGAGCCTCCTACCGCTTTGACATAAGACCAAAATTTCTTAGGGTTTTCTGCCAAGTCAGTACATAGAACTTTACTTTCGAATTCATTGAACACCTCTCGCATGCACTCCTCACACTACATTTCGCATTGAGTAATTTTTGTTTGTCTGCAAGGCTTTGGCTATGTTTATGTTTGCTGTGAAGTTCCCTTTGCTTCCGCAGCAGTTTCCTAACTCGGTTGTTGTACCACGGTGGCTCTTTTCCATCTCTTACGATCTTGCTTGGCACATACTCATCTAACGCATATTGTACGATGGTTTTGAACTTTGTCCACTGATCCTCAACACTATCTGTACTTGAGACAAAACTTTTGTGTTGAGCCGTCAGGTACTCTGTAATCTGCTTTTTGTCACTTTTGCTAAACAGAAAAATCTTCCTACCTTTTTTAATGTTTCTATTTATGGCTGAAATCATCGATGCACTAACCGCTTTATGACCGCTGATTCCCTGTTCTGCGTTAACTGTTTCAAATAGTTCAGGTCTGTTTGTCACCAGAAGGTCTAATGTGTTATCGCCACGAGTCGGTTCTCTGTTTAACTGCTCAAGGTAGTTTTCAGATAAAGCACTTTAAAAAATTTCACTGGATTCTTTGTCCCTGCCACCTGTTATGAAAGTTTGAGTCTCCCAGTCTATATCTGGCAAATTAAAATCTCCCCCAGAACTATAACATGGTGGGGAAATCTACTCTCTCTGAGAATGTAACCTCTGTCCGAGTGAAAATTATTCTTGCACATTCTAATTCTACTGCTTCTTTAGTAACAGAATGCTAGCATGAGAAAGCGTGCGTCAAGATTTTGGTTGGTTGGTTGGTTTTGGGGAAGGAGACCAGACAGCGAGGTCATCGGTCCAAGATTTTGGTTTTATTAAACATTAACGTGTGTTTATTTGTGGGACTGTGTTCAGAAACTGCTTATTTCTTAAGTCTTTCCTGTTTAATGTGCCTTTGGTTCTCTGCGCAGCTGCTGTTAGTGGTACAATTAGACTGACAAATGTAGTTACTTCTGCACACACAAGGAATCTTGTAACTTTCAGGGATGCCGAGATCGAGACTGTCACTAACCGGGTGCTGCATCTCCTTTTTCACAGGTGTTTGGGAAGTGGCTTCTATGCTGCTTCTTCCCATTAACTTACCTATTTTTCTAGATGTAGTGCAACAGAAAGAAAAAAAGCACGTAGGAAGATAGTCACATGACAGTTCAACATTTCCGCATTTTCATTCCTTGGAGAGTGCTAAGTTTACATTTCAAACCCCACAGTGATTATTTCATAACGCGTGCTTCTGATGAATAATCTCGAAACTGAGATGGTATGTGTCAGAAACTGTTGTAGCTGTATATTAATGTATTTAAAACATCTCTCTTCTGGACTTGGTGGTGAAAATTCTGTGTGCCAATATATGAATCGGTGTTGGTTGCCCTGCAGTATACGGAGTTGCTGAGATGTCCATCTGATATTCATTAAATGGAAAGATCTAAAAGTAGAAACTTTCCTTCTCTTTCTGTTTCAACAGTGAACTGGATGTTTAAATGCATGCTATTCACATGATTGACAAACTGCTCCAGAGCTTTGGTGCCATGTCATCAGACCATAAAATATCGTTAACATATTGTTCACTCCAGTCGATTTTATGTTATGTTTAACTATAGAAAACTTGAGCTCAATCTCTCTGTCTTGGCAGTGTTGCAGAAAATCCAAATTGCTCCACACCTCATCAAGGTGGTTAGGGAAAATCTTGCACTGGATATTCCATGGGGATAGGATCTCATTTAGCAAGGTGTGTAGGAGCTGGTCTGGCACAACGATAGTCTAGATATTGTATGGATTAGGTGGGAGAAGTTGGGAAGGATTATCCTTATTTCAAAGCACCGTGAAAGGTAGTCGAAGTGCTAACAAAGGATGTGGTTCACTTCTGCACAATGTAGGATGTAACTGCAGTAATAATAGAAAATCATGCAAAATTTATAGGTGAGTATGTTAAAAGAAACTTGGATTGTAAATCACAAGTTTATTTCATTTTACACACACAGATTTATCAACTTAAGCTTTGCATGTGATATTAATGTTTTAATCCGCTATGTTAGTTAACTTTGCGTACTCTTTCATTAATGCCATACAGAATAATGTTTTAAGGTGTTATTTACATCAAGTTGCAAAAGTATTATTATTATTATTATTATTATTATTATTATTACTAATGGTGCATACAAGCATAGTTCCTGTAAGCAAATGTTAAAGCATTTCAGTATATTAAGAACAGCCTCACAGTGTGTTTACATCTTTATGGAGTTTATCATTAATAACTGCTGACAGTTCAAAAACAACAACAGCACGCATAACACTGGGAATCAAAATTTCCCTTGTCTGTTAGAGAAATGGGGGAAATTATGTAGTTATGCAAGTATTTCAGTACATCCAAAGTGAATTAAGGACACAGAGTACTTTTTAATGGTCAAGAAACCATTCTTGTAACATTCTTAAATTCTATAGTGTTTCCTGATTACAATATACATTATTGGATTTAGAATGAAAACTAACCACTATATACCATATTTTAGAGTTAATTTCAATTACAAAAGACTCACAAGACAACCGTTAAGTTTTTGTTTCCAGCAATTCTGTGTGCGATATATTGTGTTTGTTGGTTTCAAGTATCTGTAAATGATCATCTTTACTCCTCTTTACTACTGGAGTGGTTTGTTTACATCGTACTGGAATTTTGTTATACAGATTTTTCTTTTCGTAAATATTCACTAGTATGCTGTAAATACTAACAGTGCCACACATCAGTGAACTTGATAAAAGAAAATTAAGGGGTAATCAGTTTACAAACAGAGCAGTCCATAATATTGAGATCAACCCTTGTATCAGTTATTCAGGAAACAAACACGCACATGGCTTATCTCCCCTCTGTGTACTTCTGAAAATGTGGCAGTGGAGAGAGGGATCCAGATGGCCCGGGTTGTGAAGCAGTCATTGAAATCAAGCATTTTATGCTTGGCTGCATGTTGTGCCAGTGGATGCTCAACTTTTTTCTTGGCCATAATTTTGCTGTGGCATTCATTCTGATTGACAGCTGGTTTGTTGTTCAGGGATTACATGCCAAATATTACCATGGACTGGAACAACTAAGCCATATCCTATTCCAGGGTATAGAGTATCCATCATGGTGCGGAATGAAGGACATCTTATCAAAGATGCTTCCCACCTCTCCAAAAGTAGTATTCCCTCACCAACCCAACCTGCATGATATCCTGGCTTGTCACAATGGCACTCTCACTCCCATTTCTACTCCCAACCCCTTCCCACAGGGATATGCTCACTGTAGAAGACCCAGGTTCAGTGATGTCCAGTCCACCCACCCAGCAGTTCCTACTCGAGTCACCTCACATATTTCTTCTACCCCTTTAGAGGCAGGGCCACCTCTGAAAACAGCCATGTCATAAACTAGGCCTGTTCAGGAGGTGGCTCATGCTCACTTGCCACCTGGGTAGTGATTGCTCATGGAAAAATGTGCCTATCAAATGTCATTATGTTGCGTGGGCCAAGTCCAAACTGTACTGTCTTCAGAGGAATGACTGTGTGTTACATTCGTTATAGTCTTAGACACCAGTGTATATACCCATACATAATAGTGCAGTGCTTTTAGTGGAGAGTACCTCTTCATAAATCTATGAGAAGAAGTGTTGTGACTGGGTTAGGAACTTCAAAGTGAAGGTCAGACACACCATCATAAGTCTACAAGACATCAGTGCAAGATAGCTACCTACAGTTATATCTTTTAGATATATAGTGCTACAGGCAGTTGCTTGTTAAATTTTGTAGTAAAATTAGTCTTATAGAATCATTAAAAAAATTTCCTCATTATAAATTTCCACAGCTTCACAGGTTTGCAACTATGATTAATAATTAGAATCCTTTGACATCCAGTGTTTTTATGTTTAACACGTGGATACAATAATCATGAGATATAAGTGGATGTCAATTTAAACTTCATCTGAAAATAACTTTCAGCACAAGGGGTTTTTGGCCCTGTAGACCATGCGCTGCATCAACGATCTGCTTCCACCGCCTTCTATCTCTCCCAGCCTCTCTCCATCCTGCGGAAATTCCTAATGCTGCGATATCCTTCTCTATGTCATCTTTCCACCTTGTACGAGGTCGGCCCAATGGTCTTGTTGCCTGGAGAGTTCCTTCAAATGCTTTCTTGGTGATTCTGTTGTTTTCCATTCTGGCCACATGTCCAGTCCATTGCAGTCTCCTACTTTTCAATTTCTGGATGATAGTGGGTTGCTTCATTAACTGATAAATTTCATTGTTCTTTCGAATTCTCCATACGCCATTCTCCAACACAGGTCCCAAGATTTTTCTCATTACTTTTCTTTCGAAAACATTCAGTTTTTCTCTTTCATTCTTTGTAAGTGCCCAGCTTTCTGAACCGTACAGTACTATGGGGCAGATAATAGTGTTGTATATCTTCATCTTTGTGGTGACTGACAAAGCTTTATTTTTGAGTGGGTTGCTTAGAGAGTACAGACATTTTGACCCCAAGGCTATTCTTTCTTTTATATCCATTGTTATGATCCAAGGTATTTAAACTGGAGAACTTCTCTGATTTTAGAATGTTGGTCAATTTCAAATTAAGGATTTGGGTTTATGACTCGACCTATTTCCATATTTCGGTTTTCTCTTGGTTAATCAAAAGCCCGATTTTGCTGGCACTGTGCCTGGGAGATCTGTATATATCTTTCAGTTCTTCTTCAGTTTCACTCAGTCGTATAGTAAACGTATATCATCTCCATAAGCCAGGAGTTTTACTTCACTGTGTTCCAATCAGAGACCATTGTATAGATGTAAATTACTCTGCCGAACCACTTTCTCTAATGCAAGGTTGAAGAGGACACGTGAAAGAGCATCTCCCTGTCGTAAGCCTCTTTTAATTGGAAAGGTGGGGGATATGGATCCTCTGAACTTCACTACTGCCTGGGAGCCATCCATGCACAGTTGTATCATCCTAATGATTTTACTGGGTATACTAAATTCTCGTAATGTGTTGTAGAGGCTACTTCTGTGGATGCTGTCATAGGCTCGCTGGAAGTCAATGAAGAGACAGTGGACGTTTTTGTTAAATTAACAGTATTTCTCAAAGATCTGTCGTATAGTAAACAAATTATCAGTTGTGGAATGGTTTGTTTGAAATCCAGCGTGGTAATCTTGAATAATGTTTTCTGCGTAAGTTTTTCCAGAATGGTCGTTGACAGGATTTCATATGTTATGTTCAGCAAACTGATTCCTCTAGTTTTCCAATCTTCAGGCAGTGTTTCAGTTTTCCAGATCATTGTGATAAGGTTATAAATTTCTTTGTGTAGTTTGCTTCTACCCTCTTTTAACATCTCTGCTGATATCTGGTCCTGGCCTGCTGCCTTGTAGTTTTTGAGCTTTTGAATGGAGTGGGTCACTTCCTGTTCTGTGATTCCACATTCGTCATTATTAATGCTGTCACTCTGACATAGCGTAATTGAAGGTTATGTGCAGATCAGTGCAATTTAACATTTCTGAGAAATACTCTTTCCATCTTTCTAGGATACCTTTCAGCTGCATTAGCATATTTTGATATTTATCTTTTATGAATAGGTCTTCACTTTGATAACCTCTCTTACTTTTCTTTGTATACTGAAACAACTTCTTTGAGTTTCCATTCCTGCTTCTATAGATTCTAGGACTCCAGTTAGATATTTCCTTTTCTCTGTTCGTAGAACTCTTGCTGTTTCTCGTCTAACCGCATTGAACATCTCCCTCCTGTCCTCACTCCCCTTATCATGCAGCCATAGCATCCTGGCTTCTTTCCTCCGTTCTACTGCTCTCTGACACTTTTCGTTGAACCATTTCTGTTTCTTCATTTTCTTTTTCTTGTCCAGTGTTTTTTTTTTCCTGCATCTGTTACTGCAGTCTTTATTCTTTCCCAAGCCTTCTTGATACTATATTCCTCCTCAGCTTCTTGCAATGCTGTAAACCGGTTATTTATTTCAATCACATAGGCTTCTTTAGCAGACAGTTCCTTTAGTCGTGTGATGTCTAAATTAGGTTTTGGTGTGGCTTTTGGTTGTTGATTCCAAATCATCTTAATTTTCATCTTTTCTGCCACTAGGAAATGATCTGAGCCAATTTCAGCTCCTCTGTACATTCTGACATCTCTCATAAATGAAGTGAAACGTTGATCTGTCATAACATGGTCAATCTGATTTACTGTTTTGCCATCTGGAGAGCACCTTGTACCTTTATGTATATCTATTTGAGGGAACATCGTCGAGCAAATTCTCATATTCTTTGACAGTGCAGAGTTGATCATTTTTAATCCATTTTCATTTGTGGTTGAGTGCTTGCTATGGTTTCCTATTGTGGGGATGAACATATCCTCTTTAATGGAAAAATAAGTACAGTTCATTAAGATAATTCTCATATTTCTTGTTGGAATACTTTCGACTACTCTCTCTAATTCTTCATAGTACTTATCTTTCTCATCCTTAGTGCATGGACATTTATGAATGTTATATTGTACCACTGGTGTTTGATTGTTATGTAAGACATTCTATTGTTAATGGAATGGAATTCCGTTAGTCGATTAAGAATCCTTTTCTTAACAGCAAAACCAGTACCAAATCCATGATGTTTTTCATCTCCCCCATAAAAAATGACACAATTGTTCTCCGTGTGTATCTCTTTTCCAAGCCACCTAACTTCCTGTAGAGCTACAATATCTGTCTTGTATGTTTTTAGTTCAGATATCAAAGCTGCTGCTGCAGCTGGTTTATTAAGACTATGAACGTTCCATGTCCCAAATGTGAAGCAGTGTTTCTTGTTTTTATCACGCAAATTCCAGTTCCATAGCCTATGTCTGTTTCCTGTGAATCCATTATCCGAGGCAAATCGTTGATGTGAACCAGTAAGTGTAGAATCCCCTGGCCGCATTATGAGCACTGTGCAGGTTAAGCTTGGTGATGGGGCTGCACTTCACAGCTTCCAAGCTTGCTAAGTAACATTTTGGATTACCATTTTCTAGGCAGATTGCCTTTCCCAGGCTCCAAGCTCTGCCTGCCCAGTGGAGATGCCTTCCGCCTCTTCTACCATTGAAATGCTATAAAAAAAAAAAAAAAAATAAAAAAAAAAATTCTCTTCCAGCATCCAAGCCGTTGACTTCCTCTTCACTGGTTTTGGTCGACCCTGAGTATTTTATTTCCCCAGTGCCCACCATATCTGGTGAGCATTCCCCTATCTGCTACCTGGGGAGGTGCCCGATGGGGGACCAGCAACCCCTCACGGGAGGACTAATATTTTACAAGGACTAATATTAGTGTTCACAAAATAGATTCATTGACATTAGTTTATCCTTCCAAGCTGCCTTATTCTGATTCCTCTTACCCTTCCCCCACTTTCTTCCCATTCCCCCACCATTGCTCACTGTGAGCCAGTTATTCACTCACTGCTGAGAAGTGAGTGAAAGCCAGCTCACCCAAGCAGACCAGTAAACAGGCCTGTCGTATACGAACCCTGCTGCAATCACTGCATGACATTTTATGTTGGTAAGATAACCAACATGATGTCCACCAGCACAAATGTCCACCAACAAAATGCATTTGAGAACAAAGTTGACCACACAGTGGTACAACATGAAGCCAAGCACAACATGCTCAATTTCAATGACTGCTTCACCACCCACACCACCTGAATCCTTCACTCCATCATCAGCTTTTCTGAATTACGCAGATGGGAGTTATCCTTGCAACATGTTCTTCGCTCCTTTAACCCTCCTGTTCTCAATCTTTGTTATCCCACTGCCCCCACATCTCCAACCAACAGTTTCTCCTTCCTCTGTCCTGTCACCTCCCTCCACCAATCCATGTTTGTCACCTCCATTATGCACTACATTTCACCGGCTCCATTGTCCATATGTCACATGCCTAGCCTGTGCACCTCTCACCCCTCCCTCCTGCATTCATAGCCAGCAAACACAAGGGGGCAGATTAATGAAGTTTTGTTGGTGGGGACAGTTGCCTAGAAGAGGAAGAAGGCCCAGGGGTCCTCTCCTTGACTGTTGAATAGAAAATTATAATTGTAAAGCATGCTGCTATGGCAGATCGGGAAGCCCTGCTAGTATTTAGTGCCCACAATTCAAACACAGAGGAAGCACAGGTCACTAGTACAGGTAGTATATTCTCTCAGGTACGCAAAGTAAGATGGCTTGGGGAATACTGAATTAAATCACTAAATCCACTGACCAAGACTCTAAATTCGCATGCTTAACTTTACAAAAATTACCATTTGATTTTAATTTAGTTTCAACTCTCGAAGGGGGTGATTGTCCCCTCCACCCCCCCCCCCCCCCCCCATTTAACCGGCCCTTGGCGGACACCTGCTGCCTTCCTCTGAGGTGCTAGCTACCCACCCTCAACCCCTCTGCCTGCCTCCCACCAATCTCTTACTCTACCCACCCCACACTAGTCCACGTGCCAAAATGCAATCCCAGCATTGCGTGTTCAGCCAGCACGATGTAAGACTCTGTGTGGGGGCTGTGGGTGTGGGGGAGGGTGGTGGTGGCTTGGGTGTGCATGCTCTAGTTCAAGTTCGACACAGGATGTATACTGAAAGTTAGTAAGTTTTCTTTCTCTTTTCTCTGTGACTGTCGATGGCTCAATGCACCTGCTATTCGGTGAGGGGTCTCTTTTACTCCTAAATTATAAATATAAATTGTGTAATAGGTGAATACAAATTATAACAATACATACGAATGATCAACATGTATCCATATTTTCACTTGGAAAACAAGGTCTGGAGAACTTGAAAATAACTAAATCCTTAACTCAGTGGTAGTATGTTACGGTCACAAATATTATGCTGGACTTTGTTTTACATCTTTATTTAGCTAAATATAATTTTTTGTTTGTTTTTAAACAAGAGAGACTTTTCTGTCTTTCAGAAATCTTCTGGAATTTGCAGAGAGTGAGCCAGATTTAATGAAAAATATAGCAGAGAGGGGTCACCAGTTCATAGTGAACAATCTAAGAATGAAAGATGTACTGTGTTACTGGAAAGCTTTAATGAAAAAGTATGCAAAATTATTGACATTTCAACCAAAGAGAAATAAGTCTCTGAAGGAAATAAAATGAATGTGTATTTTCTTGCTGATATCTTTGCAATTTTTGTAATATGTTCTCCAAATAGGGGAAGCCCTGAGCAGCAGACAAGCATGTAGAATATGCATTGCTTTTGTGTGTGTATGTGTGGGGGGGGGGGGGGGGACACGTAGGTGCAAGCACACACACATTTATTTTAGCTCCAGTGAAAGTCTTTGTCTGAAATCTAATAAGCATTGCCACCTATTTTTATTTGCCTATCCAATGCTCAGTGCATTCTCTATTTGGTGAGTGACAAGTATTTGATGAGTAGTCATCTATCCTGTTATACATTTGATCTTCCATCCTAGATGTATTTTTTTGCAATTTTTGCTCTTCCTGTCTTGCAGTTTTTGTAATGCAATGTTAAGTGTCTAGCATATTTTATTGTAGTAGTAGCTTGTTACTTTTTGTGTAACAAGTTTAACATATCTACATGTTCCTATGTATAAGTTACTTTGATAGGTGTGTGACATTCAATTTGCAGTTTTACATAAACTAGCTTGAAAGATATACATATTACTGTCCACTGTGTATCCTTTATTATTTATGTAATAGAGTTAAACTGTATCATTCTTATTAGTCTAGTTGTTGGCCAACTAATACATACTTTAAAAAAATGAATTTTCTCACAATGAAGTGGATATAATAGTTTTCCACTGTGTCCATGAAATGAATTGCTCTCTTGGGGTAATTGCATAATTTTTATCCACATTATACACTATTGTTCAGAGACACATACACATTCTTTCATGTCCATTTTTCCAAAAACAATCAAGAAATGAGTGATGAGAATAGAAAGTAGATTTAGTATTGATAGATGTCTGCAGGTTTTTAAAACTTAACTTAAACTCTGAATAAAATCTTAGAGGAATTAGTGTTTATAGTCAGTTGTCAGTAGGCTGAGTATTAAGTAACTGATGTTTAATACTGATAATTTATGTAAATGTGTTTATTGTTTCTTTAAACTGGACTAGAAGTTCTGCTCTCACTTAGTTATTCATTGACAGCACAGTTGCACACCACTACACAGAAATGACATTTTCTAAATATATGTTATCGTTCTCTTGTATCAAATAGAATGCATTATAAATACAAGGTGTTTAAAAAAGAATGGTGCAGTTTTAAAAATTAATAATAAGTAGATTTATTATTTTATGTGGTCAGACCTTACAGCATGACCAGTGGCAGCTGTCCAAGTTTTTGATGCATTAATCACAATCCTTCAATATGTGCACACCTGGTCACAGGACATGCGTTTACACAATAATTAAATTCTCCCCATGGGTCATTCTCACGAAAAAGGGGTCTTTTGACAAACAAGTTTTTTAAAAATAAAATGTATTAAAAATGTTTATTTAAAAAAAAATCATAGAATAATACTTATGTTATGAAACTGCATAATTTCTCCAGTTCAATAAATCATCTTGTGGCAGAAAAAAAATTATAAAGATTTTCCATGTTCACAGCCATGATAGTGTAGTTCGATGGACATGATATTTTGGTCTACAGACATGACTATAAATTAGATAATCACTTGCACCTCCTTTGTTAAATAAAAATGAGCTTTAACTTCAGTTACACACTTATTAGTCTATATATACATAACCACAGCTGAGCTTTGATTTAAGCAATATTAGGCCATTAAGTTATTTTCCATTTCATTTATACACAGCTTAATTCATTATACATTACGTTAACTACATTTACATTTGTTTAAATAAATAGTTTCCAGTTAAATCTGCTTTTAATGTAACATATTTTTTCCAATGCTTATAAATTTTTAGACCCAAGTAGTAACATAAACCTTATAAGAGTCACATAAAATTAAAATTAATTGGAAGAAGAAACATTATTCTAAATTGTACTTGTCAGTATTTACTAGCAAATATTGTTGCTTGTTATTCATAACAGGCAGTTCTAATTTTCTGACTATGTCTGCTCTATCCACAGTATAATAGTGATCAGATTCTGGCACAAAATGATTGTTCTTTAGTCTACGAAGGTGTTTAATACTATACTCATTGTCACTAAATTTTGAATCAGTCATAGCTGCGTATTGATTTATCTTCATTTTTGCAGCCAATTTAATAATTACAAAGTCACTGACTTTAAATTGGGATTCCAGCGAACATACATCATTCTGGGGAGGGTCCTCATTTGTGTCAGAATAAGTGTCACTCTAGCCCAGTTTCTTTCTTGTTTTAGGATCAGAGACACTTGGTTGAGGGAGATCAGTTTTATAAAATGTAAATTTGGCAAGTGTTTTAAAGTAATTACCGTAAATAATATTAAAATTATTTTATTAGTCATGTGTTCCTATGCATATGTCACAATTTTAACATTACAGTATCATCAGAGTAATAAATATATAAAAAGGGATACTTCTTGTAGTTTTTAATTTAATTTGCCCTGTAGTATAATATGAACAGTGAATATTAACAGCACATTTTTCTTGTCCAGATAGTTGACTTTTTTTCTGAACTTCAGGCTATTTCCTGTTTGCTCAAAGTTCCTTTTAACACAGGAAATTTCTTGGGAAGCATCTTTTCAATCTGAGTTATATCATGATCTTCAATTCTGTAAAGGATAATTCCAGGACAAGATTTTTCAAATTCTTGTAAATGTCAATATTTGTAATATTCGCACTGCAGGCAACCAAATTGTCAGCCATTCTTTTTAAACAACCTCCAACACCATCTGGGATTTCTTTACTGTGGTCTTTCTCATAATAATGCCAATGCAAACTTTCAGTACTGAGTGCCTGCACTGTCACTTAAAAAATGGACATTTTTTATTGCTGGAACTATTTGTTGTTTCTTTAATATTGATGGTTGAAAATGAGCACGTATTGCAAGTGGGTCGTGTTATAGATTACTACAGAAAGTACAGAATGACTGACACTGTGCTGAATTTTCAGTTTTAGAGTAGTAATACTGAACACAGGTGTGTAATGTAATCTGGTTTGTTGAACCTTCAAAGTGAACTGATTGTATTTCATTAGAATATTTACAGTTATAATTTTTAGAGAAATCATGGTGAAGTAAAATCTCATGCACAGACAAACTGTTTTTAATCACTCTGACTATGTTATATTGCTGTTTTATATTATGTTCCTGCTGCATAAATGAGGGCAACAAATATTTTTTTTTCTTTGTTACAAATTCTTTCTTTCCAGCACATGACTCACTGTTGTTATCCTGTTCCATAAATTCTATTACATCATTATGTGCATCACTCATTGTAGTAAACTGTGAAGTTGCTGAAGGCAGTTTATCATTTTTCATTACCTTAAGTGAAGAAAAACTTCCAACACCCTTCATTAGTAGAGGTGGTAGAGTCAGACTGGAGCACTGTACTCCATGGAGTACCCCAGGGATCCGTCCTTGGTCCATTGCTGTTTCTGATATACGTAAATGACCTACCTTTTTCATGCAATACATGCAAGTTCACCATGTTTGCTGACGACACCAGCATTTTGATTAGTAACAAACAGCTCACTGATGTAGAGGTTGATGCCAACAAATTACTTACAGTACTATTAACCTGGTTCCAGGTGAACTCGCTCACAGTAAACCTGAGCAAAACAAATTATATCCATTTCAGCCTTGACCACAAACTCCCCCAGGAGATTACTGTTTTAAATAACAATAATCAGATAGAAAGGGCACACTGCACCAAATTCTTAGGCCTCCACATAGACAATAGGCTCAACTGGGACCACCATATCCTTGAGACTGTAAAAAGGCTGTCCTCAGCAACTTTTGCCATTAGGACAATCTCACAATTTGGAGACATAAATGTCACGAAGTCCACATACTTTACATACTTCCACTCCATTATGTGTTATGGCATCATCTTCTGGGGCAATTCACCCTCATCTAAAAAAATCTTCCTCATGCTGAAAAAAGTAGTCCATATAGTGTGCAGAGTACCCACGAGAACCTCCTCCCTTACGTTATTTAAAAAACTTGGAATACTTTCCACAACCTGCCAGTATATTTTTTCCCTAATGAGTTTCTTGGTTGACAATCCCGCCCACTATGAAACCAATGAAAGCTTCCATTATCACAATACAAGAAAGAAGGCTGACCTCCACTTTGAACTAAAAAGTTTAACTCGGGTACAGGGAGGAGTGCATTACTCCAGTGTCAAAATATTTAACTTATTACCGAGCTTTCAACAGAGAAAAGTAGTCATTGTATGTATTTATATTTACTGTTGTTTGTTTATGTTCTTTTTGTTCCTATTTGTAAGCATATACTTACTGTGACAAATAGGCTTTTGCAATGTGATAAACTTTGCATAATGTATTATTCCTATGACTTTATTTTAGTACATTATTATTTTTACAAGTCTTATGTAATTTATGTCTAGTTCTGCTCTTGTAAACTAATTGATACCATGGTCTGTGAACATATATTACTCAAGTTGTTCTACATCCTAGCATCATACGCATAACAGGATCTATGGAATTTGTAGATAAAATAAATAAAAATAAAACTTATATTTTTGATAATTTTTCCACTAACTACTTTTATAAAGTTTAAAGGCATGGATTTCTTAAAATCTTTTTGAACTTGATTCATTATAGCTTCACCTAATAATAATACTCTTGTAATGAACACTTTTTTCCCCTTGTACAATTTTCTTCACAGTTTTCTTTGGAGTATTTTCTTTCTTCTTGAGAAGCCTGTGATACTTCTTCTCAACCTCTCCATTTTCTTTTTATATTTATTTTTCTCTTTCTTTGGCATTGTTATTTTACTTTTCAGACCATGTACATTTCTTCTTCTTACTTTCTTTTCCACATCTCTCCTTACAAACATTCCTTCTTTGCTTGATTCAGGAGAAGCTCAACTTACTTTTTCACTTGGTCTAGGAAGATCATGCTCATATGGTTCTGGACTGTAAGGTGGGATTTATATATTCTTGAGCATCTCTAGACACCCCCCCCCCCCCCCCTCCCTGTTGTTTTATCAGGATTTTCTGGTCTTCTTTTCTCTCTATTTGTCATGTCAGATTTTTTTCTTAGCAGTATTTTACTTTCTGTGTCTTTTTCTTCTGTTCCTCGTGTTTTTGTGGTCATTTTTAATCCTTTCCCTTGCTCTCCTCATACTAAAGTGCTTTCACTCTCTTCTTTTATTAGTTTTACTCTTATTTATTCCTGAAAGTAGACTGATTCTCTGTTAAACTTTTGAGCTAAAATATTTTTTCATTTAGTAAGTATCATATCCCATTCAAGCAATACGTTTACATAATACCCTAAAGACTAAAATTATGAAAGTTTGTGAATTGTAACTATAAGTATCTTTTTACCCCTATGAATAGCACCAAATAAAACAATCACAATAGTGTACACTTTATTGTTTTGTGAGATACCTATCTAAAATATACACAAGCATACATCCACTTGAATATTTTCTGTGACTTTTTTACTTGGTAATATATAATAAAATAATGCATTCCTACGTCGTATGGGAAGTTAAATAAAGCCTAGCAAAAAAAGTAGCTCATACAGTTAGGCTTATTTAGTTATAGTATAGGTTTATATCGTCTTAAACTCAGAAATTAGGATTTGTAAAATAAGAAAATGTGCAAAGTTTTATGACCTGACTTAAATGTTTGTCATATCCATAGACATGAATGTCATGTCTGTGGAGACACATCATGTCCATGGATGTGACATCTACGGACATGACAGATTTTATAAAATGTTGAATTTAAATTGGTACATTAAATTTATAGATAAAATGTTATATAATTAATTTAAATTAATCAACATATACCTTTCATGTGTACGTAATTACAGGTTATTTTACATCTAAATGTAAAGTGGTAGTGGGCACGGATATAACACGATGAAGTTAACCATGCACAAAAATTTACCTCAACAGTAGCGTTTCCTCTCACAAGTAAGTCAGCAACTACATACAGTAATGTCTGCTTGCTAGTCTTCATCGATATTATGAAAAATACTACTGCTGCCCTTTGTTGTGATTTATAGCAATTGACATCTGTGTCTGTGGACATGACATAAAATTTGAGGACATGAGTTTAGAATACTTTAAAATGTAGTCCCTTTTGCAAACCTCATTTACAGCTATGTTAATGTCTAATGTTTATACTTTTAGAAAATATTATTTTAACACTTGTAACATTTAAGAAATTTATTTTAAACTCATCGCAGCTGTGCAAACAGAAGCTGGGAACAGTCCATGGATGTGACATGTCACATTATGTGGTCAGTTTTTAAAAGTAAATTAAAATTAAATCATGAATTTTTTGTCAGTATAGTACCTTATGATATTTGTTTTAATAACTTTTATATATATTTAATAGCCAGTAAAGATTTCTATATCACATTTGTGCTGGGACAAGAAAGATCTGTTTTTGTGAGAATGACCCACATACATGGTGTGGCATGTCCTCCGTGATTGTCTTCATGGCATTCTTTATCCAATCACACACTTTCTCAAGGAACAGGAGCATTGGCAATACATAAACTCAGTCTTTCACAAACCCCCACAGAGAGAAATCACAGGTAGTTAAATCCAGCGAATGGGGTTGTCAAGGGAGAAGCTTGTTGTCTGCTGTTGCAGCATGTTCAGTCAAGTGTTGGTGAAGAACACGATTAAGAAGCTCTTGTGCATTCGTGTGAAATCAGGGTGGAGCACTGTCCAGTTGCAAAATTTAATCATCACAGGGTAACAACCAGGTTTCCAACATGTCTAGAAATGAGTTAACTGTCACAATTTGTTGTTCTGAGAAAAATGGGCTGTGCACTTTTTCCGCATGACACTGCACAGAAAACTTTCACATTGGAAGAGGCACATTGATGCTCCATCAGCATTTTCTTGCTTCCCCAGATATGAATGTGTATGTTTACCTTGTCAATTACTTGGAAAGTGGCTAAATCACAGAAAGTGAGTATTCCTACAAAATGAGTGTCCTCCATTTTTAACTGCAGCTCTTCAAAAAAGTCACGTCTTTTCACATTGTCTACTGGTATAAAGGCCTGCACTAATCCCACTTTGTACAGTTTAAAATATAGCCACTTACGCAACAACTTCCACACCGTAATCTCTGGCATGAACAGTTCCATGCTTGCTTTACTTAGTGACTTGCAAGGACTTCAGACAAATGCCTCGCACACTCTTTCAGTGTTTGCATCAGATACATTAGTTCAGCCAGGACTCTACCCCTTACAAAAGCATCTGGTTTCCCTGAACTGTCGATACCATATACCTATGTTATTCTAGTGTGGTGGGTCTTTCATAAAACGTGCAGGAAAGTCATACTTGACTGTAATCACCGACAGGGACATCTCAAAATGGAGTGGCCATATAAAGTAATAAATTAATTTATTCCAGAATGAGATTTTCACTCTGCAGGGGAGTGTGCACTGATATGAAACTTCCTGGCAGATTAAAACTATGTGCCGGACCGAGACTCAAACTCGGGACCTTTGCCTTTCGCGGGCAAGTTTGGAAGGTTGGAGGTGAGGTACTGGCAGAAGTAAAGCTGTGAAGACGGGGCGTGAATCGTGCTTGGGTAGCTCAGTTGGTAGAGGACTTGCCTGCGAAAGGCAAAGGTCCCGAGTTCGAGTCTCGGTCCGGCACATAGTTTTAATCTGCCAGGAAGTTTCAATCAATTTATTATTAATTTTTAAAATTGTACCATTCATTTATAAACTCTCTTTATTTATATGCTTATTTGAAGCACTACAGCTCCTTCCCCTTCTCCCCCATATGCACGCACAGTAATAAAACTGATACATACATACATACATTAATCCTTGTTCCATAGATCATGTATACAACATTTCGTAATGATGTGGAATGTGTCCCTTTAACATAAGTTTTCTTTACTCAAAATAATTAATTAATTAATTTTTTGATAGAAGCTTCATTGGCAGAACACATCTCTGCCCAGTTGAAGAGTTCTAATTCTCTTCTGAATCTTGTAATTTCTCTGTCAAGGCACAGTGAGCAGTGCTCTTTAAAAATGTGGATTATGTTGCATTGAAAAGCAGTGCTATATCTTTACATTATTAAAAAAAAAAAACATTTCTTATGTAGTCTCACTTGCTGAAACCCTTTCTAAGAAGTAACAATGTTTATTCAAGACATGCACTGGAACAATTTTTCTGAAGAAATCGAACACATAATGTGTCCTTGAACTTCTTTTGAAGTTAACTATATAATTTTAATCCTTCATAGAATTAGAATATATTATGTTATTTATTTTTACTCATGTGTTAATTATACGTGATATACATTAAACAGTAGTTATTTACTGAACTTCAAATAATCCCTTATGCTGATAAAATTATACATTAGATGAAATCTATTTCAGTTTCAGTCTAACATAGGGGTTATTCTTCTGAAATTGTTAAATAATATTAGTTTATAATTCAAAAATAAACATTACATCAATAAATACACAAATAATATTGAGGTTTCCAATATGTTTTACATCGATCAGTATAAAATAACTTTTTCACAGTTTGTGGTTTTGATGATCCTAATTTTGTTGTGAATCATCTTGCATAATATTGCCGACAAATTTGTATGCATTTTTGTGATCACACAAAACTATTCTGAGTGGGTAATATGGGTTTTGAGATGCCGTAATGTTTAATGCTGTGCTGTGTATACTTGAATGGCACTTTGACTCTGGAGCTACTCCATACATAAAATCAATAATTTTTCTTTTTTATGGCTCAAGTTAGTTTTAAGAAATGCATACTCCTATCCATACCATGTAAATTTGGCAATATTGACATTATCAAATGCTTACTTTAGTCAGCAATACAGTTATAACATCCCCCCCCCCCCCCTGAACCAATTAATGCTACTACTGTTACAGGAGTTGATTGTATCATAGATGCAGTCTGATTTGCAAAACTTGAATTATATCATAAGTTAGAAACAATGTTTTTACACTATATGTAACTCTCTCAGTGATCTTAGAAAAAAAGGCGGAATTATAATTGGAGTACTGTTTTCAGTTGTAGATGTATCACCTTTCATTAACATAACTATACAGGGTGGATTTTTTTTAAGTGTCTCATATTCTTATAGGAGACAGCACTGGTCAAAATTAGAAAAAGTCCTATAATCAGACGTCATGTTACTTGTCAAAAATGGACAATATTCAGTGATGTAGACAACCTTCCTGTTGACATTCATTGATCGTTTGTTACTGGTTGTGTTTGTCTCTGTACTTACTACACTGACTGTGATGCTGTTGACAGACATAGCACTTATAATTGTCTTCTACAACAGTTATTCAACATGTACTGTTTTGAAGTTGTATTGGCTTTAGAACAAAATTAGTGGTTTTCGGGAATGTTAAAAACATGCACAATGAAATGGATTCTTGTTATTATGCAGGAAGTGGCAGACGTGATATGCTGCAATGATTTAGCCAACAACATTAATAGATAGACACATGTCATGTATAATGAATGACATCCACAAAACTGCATTCCATCCAAAAAAATATTCAGTAGGTTGTTCCTGTGACTTTCAGACATAATGTCATCACATGATAAGGATGAAGAATCACAGTAGGCTTTGCATAATTTGCATGCCGTGTAGGCAGGAGAATGTGTTGCAACAAATGGATTATGATCCTCAAGCAAGTGTGCAAAGAATTGGAGTTGCTGAAAGCATAAACCAGACTTGCGTGGTCAGTTTTCCATGTCTGCAAACACTTACGCCACAATACCACCATTCCAAGTTATATTTTTGCTCGTGGATTGTAAGATGATGCAATGAAGATCTGCAATCCACAGCTTGCATTTTAGTTCTGGATGAGATGGGTTTCACATAGAGTTTGCAGTTAATGCAGAGCAAATCCTTCAGCAGTTGTGGATGCTAGACATCAGATTTAGTGTCAATGTTTGAGCAGGAATTTTGGGTGACAGACTCATAGACACACAGATTTTATCAGACAAACTAGCAGTCACTGCGTATTGCAAATTTCTGTGTGACAAATTACCCCAACTATTGGAGAATGTTACTCTTGCAAAAGACAACCAGTGTAGTTTTTGTGCAACAGGGTACAAACCCATTTTTCGCACCTCGTATCTCAGGATCTAACAAAGTGTAAAGAATGGCAGATTGGTTTAGGTGGTTCAGTAGCGTGGCCTCCTAATTTGCATGACCATCCCTTGGAATTTTAGCTCCCTTGGAATTTTAGCTGTCTCGACATTTAAAGGAACTGATGTATTCCACACCCTTCCGTTATGGGAGCTTGAGTCCGGGCATTTGACCAAATTTGAGGGCAGTCAGGTATGTTTGAACATGTTTGTGATTCAGAGGGATGTGTAAGAATAGAAAACAATCACTAGATTGTGGACCTTTAGGTTAAAACTTACTCTTTTCCTGGGTTCCCAGTTGTAAATAAATTTGTTTTTGTGCTTTTCATGATTAATTAAACTTAAAACCATTAATTTTATAACTGAAAACAGCATATTTCAATGTCAACACATATTTTTACTAATTTTAGCTTTAGAATCCTAGATTTAATGTAAAGTAAAATTCTTACATTTTCAAAAGATTAGAACAGCATACAAGGATCAAAAATTGGGAGGACTGAACGTGATTTAAAAAAAAAAAAAATCTGTAGCTCACAGAATCATGGTCAACTGCTTGTTTCCGCAAAGAAAGATTTTTGTAGGCCCCTGACATAATCAGTATCATTAAATCACGTAGGCTGCAATGGGCGGGTCACGTAGCTCGAATGGATGATGGCAAGGCAGTGCGCAGAGCACCTAGAGGGAAAACAGCCTGTGGGGAGACCGAGGTGTAGATGGGAGAACAATGTGAAGGCTGATTTGAGGAGCCTAGGTATTGAAGGTGAATGGAAGGAAATAGCCCAAGACAGGGACAAGGGACAGATGGTGAAAATACGTTGCTTGAACTGACCACAGATGGAAAAAAGAAGAAAAACACACATACACAAAGGGAGAGCCATTGTAGTAAAAAAAACCTCACCTCTTTCCTAGCTTATACACGGATTCTCACTGTAGGAAATCGAACCAACTGTCAAATTTTTTATCCACCTGCTAAACTAAACTAGTTTGTGGTGTATCGATAGACGTATAAAGTGTAACATTTCATTGTTCAAAATGTATTCTAGTTTCAGTGTATGATAGTTCATCAGAAGAAAATGCTGAAAACAGCTAATCCAAAGTCTAGTCATATAAGACTGTGGCTGCCATAGTTTCTGCACTATACAATAAATGAAAAAGTTATATTTTACTAAGCACACAACAAAGACATTAGTTTGGATATGAAGTTTTTCAAGGTGGATCCTTGCATAAGTAGTTCTCTGTTGACTTGCTACATCAAATACGAATAAAATTCCAAGCTTTCGATGATTGCCTCCATCATCACCGTCGTGGGGTAAAAATGACTGTTATGAACTGGAGAGGTTCGTACTTTTGTACCCACGGTGTGGCATGTGATTGGCTGTATTATGTCATGGTGCCAACACAGAAATCCATAGATTTTGTTTGTGCTCTCTATCCAGTATTGCTTGCAGTGCCATCCCCCATATCAGGTGTTAAATTGTGGGAAGTTTTCCTCTGTGATTTTCTTTATCAAGTGCATGCTTCCATGCATTGCTACATGTGTAGCCGGTGTCTCTACTGAAGTTGTTTTCACAAAGTCTAATTTCAACTGCTTCCCTGATCACATAGTTCCAGTAGGCCAATGCGTGAGCAAGTATTCTTGTTTGTTCAAACAAAATTTGTGCTCATATAACAGGCTGTTCTCTGCCGCTACTGATTTATCCAAATAACTGTATTTAAGGTGCCATGGATGCTCAACACAGTATCAGTCCGTATAGAGTCACCCACATGATTTTGCCAGACTCTCGGGCCAAGATTATCCTTGATTGGTAACAATTGTTCTGAACTTTGCTCCAGCTCCACATAAGCTACCAGTGGCCAAGATTACCAGTGGAGTGCAACAAGTGGTTCGGCACCTCCCTGAAGAAGTGCAGATGAGGTAAGGCTTGCTACCAGCTGGATTTTAGTGACACACAAGCCCTGCTAATGAGTGGAGAAACATGGACTGAGATCATTGGAGGAGGATGAAGAGGTAGTTATCTTACCAGCTGACTAGCGGAATGTTACAATTATCATACAAAAGTGGGTCTGTTACTGGAATACAGCACATACTGAATTCTCCATTGGGTTTCCACATCAGCACTTATCAGGAAGAGGGGTGAACATTAAGAATTTAAGGCCAAGGCCATCCAGGCTGTACGGCTGCCTAAGATACACAAAGGTGGCATTCCACTGAGAGCCATTTAATAAAGTTATCAGCTCTCCTACGTACAGGCTGGCAAAGTACTTAACTAAATAATTGACACCTATAGTTAGTCATTGTAAACACACATTAAAACTCTCAAACATTTGTTGATACCATAAAGCAGGTGAGGATAGAGCTGAATGAAGTCATGGTCAGTCTCAATATGGTCTCCCTGTTTACGAAGTTGCCATGGAAGACACACTAAAATTGAAACTTCCTGGCAGATTAAAACTGTGTGCCCGACCGAGACTCGAACTTGGGACCTTTGCCTTTCGCGGGCAAGTGCTCTACCATCTGAGCTACCGAAGCACGACCCACGCCCGGTACTCACAGCTTTACATCTGCCAGTATCTCGTCTCCTACCTTTCAAACTTTACAGAAGCTCTCCTGCGAACCTTGCAGAACTAGCACTCCTGAAAGAAAGGATATAGCGGAGACATGGCTTAGCCACAGCCTGGGGGTTGTTTCCAGAATGAGATTTTCACTCTGCAGCGGAGTGTGCGCTGATATGAAACTTCCTGGCAGATTAAAACTGTGTGCCCGACCGAGACTCGAACTCGGGACCTTTGCCTTTCGCGGGCAAGTGCTCTACCATCTGAGCTACCGAAGCACGACCCATGCCCGGTGCTCACAGCTTTACATCTGCCAGTATCTCGTCTCCCACCTTCCAACACTAAAATTGTTGGTTACTCATTTCTCTCCTGAAATTTTGAAATTATTTTGGCAGACTTTGACATCCACTTACTTCCTGCGTGGTGGAAATTATTACGAAATGACTGATGGAACAGCCATGACTTCACCAATGTCCCCAGATGTTGCTAACTTTTTCATGGAGGATTTTGTAAAACGAACATTTTACAGTGCTCCCTTCCGGCCTTCCAGCTTCTTCAGATATGTTAATGATACATTTTTAATTGGCCGCATGGAAGTGAAGCACTGCAGCAGTTGATTTACCATTTGAATGTAATACAACCTAACATAAGATTTGCTGTGGAGATGGAGAAGGCCAGGAAGTTACCTTTTTTACGTGTGCTGGTCGAAGTGAAGTTAGATGGGTGACTTGACCATTCTTTGTACAGGAAACCAACACATACAGACCTGTGTCACAATGGGCATAGCTTTCACCATCCAGCTTAGATGAGAGCTATGCTGAACACCTTGGTACACAGATCCAGGTTTTCGGACAAGGTCCACATCGACTGTGAGATTAATCATCTAGTGATGGTGTTCAGAAGCAATATTAGATCAACACTGTCAAGGAAACCGTGATGCGACGACATTCAAATGAGCCAAGAGAATCAACGCACACTGTAAATTTCCCTTCTGCAGTGCAACAACTAGCAAGATAGGTAGAGTTATAAACAGACAAGGAATCAGACCAGCCTTCTGGCCAACCAGAAAATTTAAAGAATGTTGCGACCAGTCAAGGATAATCTTGGTTTGAGAGTGCTGGGAATTTACAGAATTCCTTGTAAGTGTGGCAAAAGTTATGTGGGTCAGTTTACACGGTCTGTTGCCAATTGCTGCATCGAGCATCAGCATCACCTTAAATATAGCTATTTGGATAAATCGGCAGTGGCAGAGCACAGCCTGTTATATATGCACAATATTTTGTTTGAAGAAACGAGAATACTTGCTCACTCATTGATCTATTGGGACTTTGTGATCAGGGAAGCAGTTGAAATTAGACTTTGTGAAAACAACTTCAATAGAGACAGTGGCTATAAACTTGGCAATGCATGGAAGCATGAACTTGATAAAGAAAATGCATAAAGGAAGACTTTTTACAGCTTACTGCCTGATGCAAGGAATGGTGCTGCAAGCAACACTGAATAGAGCTTGCAAACAAAATCTATGGATGTAGAGGATGCCACTTCAGTACACACAATTTCTATGGATGGAGAGAGCACAACCTCAGTAGATAGTTAGTTTTAGCCCACAATGCTGATGGAGGCAATCATTGAAAGCTTGGAATTTTATCTGAATGTGATGTGGCAAGAAGCTGAGAACTTTTTATGCAAAGAGGTTAGCGGTTACATTTTGATTCTTATAAGTTTTTCTTGCCATTTTGGAATTGTGAATTTGTTCCCACATCTTTTGACACCAGAGACTTTCTGAAGCATATTGTTTTGTAAATATTGTTTAAAATTATACTAAATGCTACTGGGACTCTTATTGTTCACATGTGTTATAATTACTAAGTCGCTGAGTTCGATAATGTCAATCACTAATTAAGAAATGTGAAACTGCCGCACCTATAGGACAAAGCATAAACGGTTTAAAATGATGCACCAAGTTTTGACTTTTTTTTAAAGTTTTGAGTTGTAACAATAATATGTTCAGTGACAGGATGGTTGGAAAAATAAAAATTGCTAAACTGTATTGTATGTTTTTATTTTACTAATATTAAGTACTTGTGTCCCCGAGCAATACCAAATACTTTTTATATGCACTTCTATGCAGCATCTTGTTTCTTTCTCGTATTATGTTTTGAGTGGTGAAAAGCGGTACTTAACTCAGCATGCAAATGGAGCATTACATAAGATAAATGTTGAACGAAAATCAAAACTGAAGCAAATACCTTTAACAAAGATGTCTGATGAATCCACCAAAAAGAACCAATACTGCAGTGACTTGCGTCATGCTATTATAACAACAAACATCCCTTTTCTAAAACTAGAAAATCTGTTCTCAAAGGTTTTTCTTTAGAAATACGGCCACCAGTCTGTTCTTGCAGACTCAACATTGAGTAAAAATTATGTGAATTCAACTTACATGGACACATTGCATGGAATTCAAGAAGATCCATCCAGGACTTATTTCATTTCTTCAAAGCAACTGCCAAAGACTAACCAGCAAACACTGGCACATTGTCAACAATGGGCTGTAGGTACTATATCCAAATGGCGTGGATGAAAACAAGATGATTCTGGCCTTCACAGATGTCACTGCACATATTGTTGCAGTGTTTCAATTGCTTCAAGTATTGTACCTTTTGATGATATATCAGAGCACGTAAGGCTAAAATTCACTAAGGTAAGTAAGTCGATCCAAACAGTAAAGTAAGTTTTGTTAAAGCACAATCAAGGATACAAGCATACAAATAAAAACTCCCAGCTGTCTCCTTGCCACATGAACCTGCAGCAAAACAACTGCTCAAAGTTCCCTCGATTCAAAGGGACTTGGATTGTATTAGAGCCAGCTACAAATTTATGGCAATAATTATTTCAGAATTAGAAGGCTCAGGGAGACCTATCAATGAGAACATTTCTTAACTGGATAAAATGAAAAAGAAAATTAATGAAGTGGGAGAAAAAATATGGGAAAAATACAAAGGGTTTTGCAGAAGAACACTGCTGTGAAGGACTTATGCACAGTAGCATGCATACTTAGCAGAAAAATCCAGCTACTCTGCTTGCAGCATTCTTGTCCAACATGTGCCGAAAGTGAAGTATGCCCCTGTCACATCCATTGCTGTAGGATGTTCTTTTTTAGCATATAAAGTAATACTGACTGACAAGTGCCATAGTTTTTCTCTGGAAAACTTAGAAAAGGTTTTAGTGATTTAAGGTTGAATATTAAGTACACTTGTTTTTGTTCTACTGATCTGTGTTTATTAAAAACTAGTTTTCGTCTTATTTGGCCATCTTCAGGAAACAACTGACTAGCATCTGCAAGGGACACTAGTTCTTATGTAACCAAAGATTATAGGCAAAGATACAATCCCTTACATAGTGTTGTGCCTCAAACTTGTTTTCTTAACATTGAAATTACACTTTATGCAATGGAAAATGTAAAGCACTATAAATAATTGAATTACACAATATTACAGGTTAAATGGTTACAATGTTTTTTGTGGTCTTGGCATCGGCTGAGAAACTGTTAAACTGAGTACACTTCATTTATGTTGTGCAACACACGTTTTTTAACATTGTAAACTAAACTTTAGGTAATGGATAGTGTTATACTCAGTAATTAGAATACATAATTGTACAGTATTACAGGTTGTGTGGTTATAGTGATATAATTTATGAAGTCATGACATTGGTTAAGAACCATCTTACTGAGCACTAGTAACGTATGTTGAGCAACAAAACATGTTTTACATTGTAAATGACATTTATATGTGATCGGCACTATTAAACATAGTACATGGTTAAAATATACAATATTAAAATGTTACAAGTTATATTGCTGAAGTTATTTACTGGGAAGCCAACTATGGTCTGAATGTTTGAAACCACTGGTTTCTCTGGCATTTATTAAATTACGTAATACACGTATTTAAATATATGGCTATATTTGTTTTATACTGTATATTTATCTTGGAAAAACTAGAAGGTTTGGGATCAGTTGGAACATTAAAGTAGTGTGTTTGTTGTGTTGTGCAACTGCAACTGCGTATTTTCATTTTCCTTGTTTTTAATGAATAAGAATGTGCTCATGTGTCAACATTGTGTATTTGATGCTATGTTTAGTTTTTCTGCATGATACTTTTTAGGGCCTATTTTAGGTTTCATGTAATTTAAATGAGATACTGAAAGAGCTTATTTTAGGCACTTAAAATGCACTTCTGACAACCTTAAACTTTGTGGTCTTGCAGTGTCAACAGACAGATGGCTATCATAGGACAGAATGGTGTACATCTCAACAAGCATTTGCTTCCTGGGATATGTTTATAGAAAATTTTTCTCCTAGTTCTGACTAGTTCCCTCTTCTGTATGAATATTACACTCTTGTTAACACCTTGTGTAAGATACATTCTGTTGGGTGTATTGTGGCCATTTCATTATCCAGTGTACGTTCAATATTGTGTAATTTAAAAGCACCACACTTGTCATTTGTGTGTGTTTATAAGCCTCAAGACATGGTCTCAATATTAGTTGAGGACAAATTAGTGTACCTTTCTTTCCATAATAAGCCATGGGTATAATATTTGTTACTAGTTAATGTTCTGTTAAACCTATGACAGTATGCAGACGACAGAGTGTATTTGTGACTTAAGTGTGTGTAATATGTATTTCACCTACCTGGTTCGTAAGCCTGTGCCTCTTAAGCATTGTGGATTTCCTACGTCAATCTTCTTCCTGTTGCTATTGAAGGTGGATCATTGTTTTTAAATTATGTACACAACACTGTGGATTTTAATTGTCACTTCTCGTTTATTATCACACAGTTCATTATAATGACCAGTTTAGTAAATTACTGAACATCCAAATCTTTGCGTAGGTCAATAAGCTACACAGACTCATAGACTGTTCAAGAAGTTCACAAGTGGTAGTAATGAACAGAAGGGCAGCACACTTTGAAAACTTGCTGTGCCATTTTCCATACTGACACATTTCAATTGTACACATTACACAGTAGTGAACTTTTTTGCTGGTCGAATTTTAGCCACCGACTTTCATAGAGATGTTAACCAAGCACTAACTTGATGTGGAATACAGATGTGTGGTTGAGGCAGGTCATAGAAAGACTGGCATGGTGATATGTTTGAACTGGGTAATCATGTTTTGGTTTATAATGCTGCAAGGTGACTGCTTTACTAGTGGTGGTGTTCTCTTGATTCAAACCATAATTTGATTTAGCTACATGATATGTGATTACGATTGTGTAAAATTTCCAGGTTCATAATTTTGCTAATTTAGGATATTTCTTAATCGGTGAATGACTAAAGGCACTAATCAATTCAGGAAAATCAGGGCAACGGAAGTATGTCAAATCTGGGAAATAAACAGGCTTAAGGGCTCAAATAACAAGTATTTTAGTGTGTGGCATGAATTTAATTACAGATAATTTCTTAATTAAGGAGTTCTCTGAAAAGTTGAAGTGGTTGCTGTAATGAATGAAATTATGGCTATCCAACTAACTACATCAATGTCCTCATATTTACTGATTAGCTCATGACGTTTTTCCAGCTACATAGCATAACTTTTAGTTACTGAGTTATTTCAAATAAAAACGTTTTATGTAAATAAGAATTTTGCATTTCTGTATATCAAATACAAAGACCCCAATTTGAGTATCACCAAGGTGGCACTGAATGTAATTAGCTTGTGTGTAAGTGAAGAAAAGTGTGTGTTCTGCTGGCATTGCAATCAATTTCATGATGTGTTATCTAATATTAAAAATAACAGAGAAAACTGGTCATAAATTTACAAATTGTTGTAAAGAAACTGCCATACTGATGTGTGTACAAGAGAGAATCAACTCCACAAACAAAGGCAAAGAATCTGAAGAAATTTACTTTAAATGTAAGAAGTTTGACATATTTTGAGACAGGAAATGTATCTCGTGTAATATAATTATGAAGGTTATGGAAAGAAACAAGGATCACAGTGTTTGTTGACCATCAACTTCATTATACAGCCACAAAACTGCACATGAAGCAGCAGTGGACAGAACCGGGTAACGTTTCCAGTCATCAGCAGTCCAATGTCAGTGTTGACAGGCCCAGGTGAAGCATAAACCTTTGTCTAATGCAATCATCAAGGGTACACGAGTGGGCCTTCGGCTGCAAAAGCCCATATTGATGATGTTTTGTTGAATGGTTCGCATGCTGACACTTGATGACTGCCCAGCACTGAAATCTGCAGCAATTTGCAGAAGGGTTGCACTTCTGTCACGCTGAACGATTCTTTTCAGTTGTCGTCGGTCCCGTCCTTGCAGGATATTTTTCCGGCTGCAGTGATGTCGAAGATTTGATGTTTTACCGGATTCCTGTTGTTCATGGTACACTTGTGACATGGTCATTCGGGAAAATTCCCACATCGTAGATGCTGTGTCCCATAGCTTGTATGCCAACTATAACACCACATTCAAACTCACTTTAAATCTTGATAACCTGCCATTGTAGCAGCAGTAACCAATCTAACAACTGCACCAGACAGTTGTCTTATATAGGTGTTGTCGACCCAGTGCTGTATTCTGCCTGTTTTAATATCTCTGTATTTGAATATGCATGCCTATACCAGTTTCTTTCGCACTTCAGTGTATTTTGAAACACCACATTGCTATTTCTAAGACCTTTCTGATTTGATAATGTGCTGGCCATTAAAACTGCAGCACCACAAGGATAGCAAGTGACAAAATTTTACTTATTGTGATGGCAGAGGTCATGGCACACATCCAGTGGTGCCAGTTGAGTCTGTCAATAGATCGGGTTTCACTAGGCATGGCCTGCACCTCAGTATGTATGGGAAGGGGAGGCTGGCAAAGCTTAGTGGTGACAGTGTAGTGGGGGAGGCGGGGGGATCACTCACGGGAAAATTCCTGTAGTAGTTGGTGTTAGAACTGCACCTTTTTTAGACTGAAGTCAGCTGATAGGCATCCCTTCTTAAAGGAAGTCCCTCTGACAAAGGAATCACCTTCAAAGGAGGTCAGGTATCCAAGTTGTGAAGGAATTAGCATATTTCATCAAAAGATAAGAGGTATTAGAGAGAAAATTGGTGAACTGCTTATAGATGTTGACTCTGACATTACTGGTATATTGGAGCACCACTTAAGTCCCCTTACTCAGACTTCAGAGTATTTCTGCTCAAGGTAGAGTGTTCTTGGTTCACTTTATAGGAAGTACCAAAAATTAGTTATAGGTGGTGGCCTTGATATTAATTTTGTATGTGATTGTGGAAGAAAAAGCATGCTGGAAGATCTTCTAAATTCATATGATCTGATGCAGACTGTGTTTCTTGCAGCTAGGGTGAAGGGGAAAAATAGCACATCTGTTGCTAAAAAAAAACCTGACTTTGATTTTCATCATGGATCCCATGTGTCAGTAAATGTTGTTCCAGCCATTCGACATAATTGGACCATGGTTCGACCTGCCTGATCTGCTGTAGAGTTTCCGTCAAGGTCTGAAGAAATTCCTCAAAGGAGGCCATTTCATCCATAAATGAAAGTTTAATCCTCGTCGCCGATAACTGTAATGTCCTGCGGTTGGTAGGAAAGATCTAAGAATAAAGTCTGAACACTGTTTTTTAACTAAAACACCTTCTTGGCGTGCACTAATTTCCACACTCAAGAACAACAAGAAACGCAATAATTCTTGTGATGGCAAAAGCCAGATAAGAGTACAAGACAATGAAAAGAAATAATAACCAAAATACTATGCCACCCAATTACAAAGTGGCATGACGCCCAATAAGATACAACTTTCTAATGAAGGCTACGACGAGTGTCTACAAGGGCCGAAGTTGTCCTAGCTGTAGGTACACACTGCCGGTCTTACTTTGCTGGCATGCTTATAACACTGATTCGGCGGAGTGCTACACGTGGTCCCATTAGTTCCAATTGGTGGATCTCTGTCACATGGCTTTTCACGAAGTAGTGCCATGTTTATGCGGAAAGTCTGTTGATGTTCAGATCCACTGGCAATGTTTCGAACAGAGCTCTTGAAGGCAGGTTGGCAGCCCACCTCGCTTGTCTGTTGTGCAGCCCCTCTATCTGATAAGGGGCCACTATGATAGTTTTATTTACTGTAATTTGCTATCAAATGTACAGTTCGGTTTTAGAAGTGGTTTAACTACTGAAAATGCTATATTCTCTTTACTGTATGAATTAAACAAAAGGTTTTCAACACTAGGCATCTTTTTTTAAATAACTGAGGCATTTGATTGTGTTGGTCACAAAATAGTGCCCCAGAAGTTGGACCATTATGGAATATGGGGAATAGCTCACAATTAGTTCGCTTCTTACTTTAACAACAGACAGCAAAAGATCATTATCCACAGTGTTGAGAATGGCTATGATGTTATGTCTGAGTGGGCACGATCAAGTAGCAGGCGTCCCAATGTTCAGAACTGGAGCCACTCCTGTTCCTTATGTATATAAATGATATGCTCTCTAGTATTGCAGGTGATTCTAAAATATTTCTGTTTGCTTATGATCCTAGCTTGGTAGTAAAGGATGTGGTTCGCAACATTGGCACTGTTTCAAATTGTGCAGTTCATGACAAGTTTATAGCAGGTAGAAAATAAATTAATGCTAAATAACAGTAAGACTCAGTTTTTACAGTTTCTAACACACGATTCAACAAAACCCAGTGTTTTAATTTCACAGAAAGGGCATATGATTTGTGAAGTTGAACAGTTCAAATTTCTAGGTGCTCATGTAGATAGTAAATTGTCATGGAAAGCCCACATTCAGGAGCTTGTTCAAAGACTTAATGCTGCCATTTATACTATTGAAAAGGTATCTGAAGTAAGTGATAGCTTGACACAAAAAGTAGTCTTCTTTGCTTATTTTCACTCGCTTATGACTTATGGTATTATGTTTTGGTGTAACTCTTCCCATTCTCAGAGGATATTTTTGGCTCAGAAACGGGCAGTTTGTTGACCCCTGTTCACTAGTCCGGGTACGGTATTCTGACATTGGCCGGTCAATATATATATTCTTTACTGTCATTTCTTGTTAACAATATCAGCTTGTTGCCAATAATTAAAAGGTTTCACTCACTTAATACCAGGCAGAAATTCAATTTTCATTTGGATCGCACTTCCTTGACTCTTGTGCAGTATACTGCTGAATCTATTTTCAATAAGCTACCACAAGAATTCAGAAGTCTTAACATTAATCCACGCACTTTCAAGTCGAAACTGAAGAGTTTCCTCACGGGTTGCTCCTATTCTGTTGAGGAGTTCCTTGAAAAATTAAGCTGATTCCTGTGTTATATTGTTGACTGTGTTTATATAAACTTATGGTTTATCTTTTTTGGGTTCATAAACATTTTATTTTATCTGTTATTAGTTTTATGTTATAATTTCATGTACTGACACGTTCCTTGACCTTGGAGATTTGCTCCTCAGTTTGGTCCTACAGAACCAGACATGTAAAATAAAACACGAAATACAGGGCCATTCAAGGTACCACTCTACAGAGCACCGTGATTCTGCTCTTTGCACCAGCTCCATCAGAGCTCTGTGAGCGGGAGTGTGGACCACTCGGCTGTTCGTGTGACAGTGACACGAATGCTTATTTCCCCGACTGAAAATACATTCCATTCCAAAGTTATTTGCTCCGTATCGCAATCAGCCAATGACGACAGAGGCTACAATCGGCCAAAGAAAACATTCTGATATGAGTGGCGTACTGTATTATTTTGGTTCGTGTGGTTTAAATACAGATCATACGAGGTGTGGCTCTGAAGTTTTAAGAATGTATCCGCTACTGCTTACTGGTTTGGCAGGCAGGTATGCAGAGGGTGTGGAGTGAGTCATTGCCTTGTCCTTGAACGCCCACTGACAGGAAACTGCATTTCCTTAATTCAGTTCATTGTGGCAGCTGGTTGAGTGCGGGTCTGTTAGGGCTTGCTGCCGGATTCTGTCTGTGTGAAAATGGACGGAAAAAATGGAGCAATCACTTTGTGTGAAATTTTGTTTTAAAACCGGGAACTCAGATTCCGAGACTTACGAACTATTAAAAACAGCTTTTGGAGATAATTGTATGAGCCAGTAAATGTTTTTGTCTGTTTCAACAGATTTAAAAATGGGCACGAATCATTTGAATATGAACCACGGTCCGGCTGTCCTTCCACCGCAAAAACGAATGCAAATGTTGTGAAAGTTCGCGACTTAGTGCGCTTGATTACAATTAGGGAGATGGCTGATGAACTTAATTTAAGTTTCTATGAAGTTTAGTCCATTTTAAATGAAGACCAGAACATGCATTGAGTGTTCACAAAACTCATTCCAAAAGTGTTGTCAAGTGAAAAGAGACAATACCGACTTGAAGTGTGGCAAGAACAGATTAATCGGACTAAAAATGACACGTATTTGTTAAATAGGATAATTGCAGCTGACAAATCTTGGGTATATGGATATGATACTGAAACCAAAGTGCAGTCTTCAGAGTGGAAGACTCAAGGTTCACCACAACCGAAAAAAGCACGGCAAAGTTGGTTGAAGGTAAAGACAATGTTGGTGCTTATTTTTTATTCTACTGCTATTGGGCATCATGAATAAGTAAGAAGGTGCTTAAAACATGTGTAGGCCTGTGCAGGGATAGTGCCATGCAAACAACAAGGGGTGCAAGCCCCCTTCATGAAAAAGAATAACCACACCATAACACCACCGCCTCCGAATTTTTCTGTTGGCACTATACACACTGGCAGATGACCTCCATCAGGCATTCGCCATACCCGCACCCTGCCATCGGATGACCACATTGTGTATTGTCATTTGTCACTCCACATAACGTTTTTCCACTGTTCAATCGTCCAATGTTTACACTCCTTACACCAAGCAAGCCGTTGTTTGGCATTTATCAGCATGATGTGTGGCCTATGGGCAGCCGCTTGACCATGAAATCCAAGTTCTCTCATCTCCCGCCTAACTGTCATAGTACTTGCAGTGGATCATGATGCAGTTTGGAATTCCTGTGTGATTGTATGGATAGATGTCAGCCTATTACACATTACGACCCTCTTCAACTGTCGGCAGTCTCTGTCAGTCAACAGACGAGGTCGGCCTGTACACTTTTCTGCTGTACGCGTCCCTTCTCTTTTCCACTTCACTATCACGTCGGAAACAGTGGAACTAGGGATGTTTAGAAGTGTGGAAATCTCGCATACAGACATATGACTTAAGTGACAACCAATCACCTGACCACGTTCGAAGTCCGTAAGTTCTGCGGAGCACCCCATTCTGCTTTCTCAAGATGTCTAATGACAACTGACGTTGCTGATATGGAGTACCTGGCAGTAGGTGGCAGCACAATGCACCTAATATGTGAAACATATGTTTTGGGGGTATCTGGATACTTTTGATCACATAGTGTGTGTGTGTAGTGTTCTGCAATGTATGTATGAAGATTTTTGTCCACCGTCATCACTTATGGCAACATTAGTTCATTTGCCAGTGTCAGCAAGGCATAGAGAACACAATGTCGATTTTTGACGGCCCTCAAAACACATGAAAACACACTGGTGTGCAAAAAGAGAGGCACAGAAAGCATTCAATATGACGTACTGTAATGTTGTCTGTGTATGTATGACAGTAACATATTAGATTGTTTAAGCACATGCTTACCACGTATTCCCTTGTTATTAACGTATTAGTTTCCTTGTTTTTTGAAAATGCTTGCCACATATCCCATTTCTTTTTTTAGGAGCCATGCAGAGTGTGAAGCTTACACATGCTCAAAATGCAGGAATTAAGATCCCACTTGGAAAATTTGCACACAAAAGAAATGTTAATAAAACTGGAGTTTGTATATGGCAAGTAAGGAAACATATTTACAGTGTGAAGCTTCCTGGCAGATTAAAACTGTGTGCCAGACAGAGACTCAAACTTTCATGGGCAAGTACTCTTATCAGCTGAGCTACCCAAGCACGACTCATGCCCCGTCCCCACAGCTTTACTTCTGCCAATACCTGTCTCCTACCTCCCAAACTTCACAGATAATGCAGCAGATGGAGGTTTAGTTGTAGGTCGAGATAATTGCCCCATACATATCTCGTACTCTTATCAGGTCTGGGGAAGAGTCAGATGAAGCATCAGGTAGAACCATATTGACATGATCGGACGATTTACCACTTGATTTTACTTGCTGTTGCTGCTTTATAGTAGCTTTTCGCAGTTTTGTGGGTTTTGCTGGAGTAGGAGCAGTAATGGTTGTGCTAGGCTTCTGAATAGCCTCAACCATTGGAGGTGCCAGGGGGTCGCCCAAGTTGCCACTTTACCTATGTCTGCTGTTCTAGTGGGGGCTAAGGGCTCTGAAACACTTGCTGCCTTGCAAGTGCACTTACAGATGCAGGCTTTAGTGCCAATACTCACCGCCACCGTGCACGTAGAGGCATCAGCTTTTGGAGTAGGCTTCTGAAGTGTGGATGCAAAAGATATAGCAGATGTGGGAGGCTGTATGGACTTGTAGATCTTTTTGGCCTCACCATGGGGGATACACTTGGTTGTTTTTATATCCTGTACTTAGGATCTACTAGAAATATTCTGCAGTCCCTACTCCAAAGAATGGTGGTTTCCAGAACAATTGATACATTTGGCTGGAGGTGAGCAACCACTCCTTCACAAATGGCCTTACCGCAGTAGCCACACGTTGCGTCTCCTTTACACCCTAGGGTTGTATGCCCAAAACATTGGCATGTAAAACAGCGTATTGGGTTTGGTAAATAAGGCCTCACACTAAGGTGTAGGAAGCCAGCCTTAACATGCTCAGGAAGTTTTGTGCTACTGAATGTCAGGATAAAGGAGTCAGATTTGATATCATTCCCATCAACCACTTCATGATATGTTGCACTTCAACTACACTCCTGGAAATGGAAAAAAGAACACATTGACACCGGTGTGTCAGACCCACCATACTTGCTCCGGACACTGCGAGAGGGCTGTACAAGCAATGATCACACGCACGGCACAGCGGACACACCAGGAACCGCGGTGTTGGCCGTCGAATGGCGCTAGCTGCGCAGCATTTGTGCACCGCCGCCGTCAGTGTCAGCCAGTTTGCCGTGGCATACGGAGCTCCATCGCAGTCTTTAACACTGGTAGCATGCCGCGACAGCGTGGACGTGAACCGTATGTGCAGTTGACGGACTTTGAGCGAGGGCGTATAGTGGGCATGCGGGAGGCCGGGTGGACGTACCGCCGAATTGCTCAACACGTGGGGCGTGAGGTCTCCACAGTACATCGATGTTGTCGCCAGTGGTCGGCGGAAGGTGCACGTGCCCGTCGACCTGGGACCGGACAGCAGCGACGCACGGATGCACGCCAAGACTGTAGGATCCTACGCAGTGCCGTAGGGGACCGCACCGCCACTTCCCAGCAAATTAGGGACACTGTTGCTCCTGGGGTATCGGCGAGGACCATTCGCAACCGTCTCCATGAAGCTGGGCTACGGTCCCGCACACCGTTAGGCTGTCTTCCGCTCACGCCCCAACATCGTGCAGCCCGCCTCCAGTGGTGTCGCGACAGGCGTGAATGGAGGGACGAATGGAGACGTGTCGTCTTCAGCGATGAGAGTCGCTTCTGCCTTGGTGCCAATGATGGTCGTATGCGTGTTTGGCGCCGTGCAGGTGAGCGCCACAATCAGGACTGCATACGACCGAGGCACACAGGGCCAACACCCGGCATCATGGTGTGGGGAGCGATCTCCTACACTGGCCGTACACCACTGGTGATCATCGAGGGGACGCTGAATAGTGCACGGTACATCCAAACCGTCATCGAACCCATCGTTCTACCATTCCTAGACCGGCAAGGGAACTTGCTGTTCCAACAGGACAATGCACGTCCGCATGTATCCCGTGCCACCCAACGTGCTCTAGAAGGTGTAAGTCAACTACCCTGGCCAACAAGATCTCTGGATCTGTCCCCCATTGAGCATGTTTGGGACTGGATGAAGCGTCGTCTCACGCGGTCTGCACGTCCAGCACGAACGCTGGTCCAACTGAGGCGCCAGGTGGAAATGGCATGGCAAGCCGTTCCACAGGACTACATCCAGCATCTCTACGATCGTCTCCATGGGAGAATAGCAGCCTGCATTGGTGGATATACACTGTACTAGTGCCGACATTGTGCATGCTCTGTTGCCTGTGTCTATGTGCCTGTGGTTCTGTCAGTGTGATCATGTGATGTATCTGACCCCAGGAATGTGTCAATAAAGTTTCCCCTTCCTGGGACAATGAATTCACGGTGTTCTTATTTCAATTTCCAGGAGTGTATATCTGCTGCAGCCCACTCATGTTGCAATTCCTCCTTGGGAAAGTCTACTAGATCCCTGTATGTGACAACACCTTTGCTATAATTCAAGGTATTTTACAGTTCAGTGCCTATTGCATACTCCCCAATGCATTTACCAGTTTGGAGGTTAGCAGCTTGCTGGGAGTTTGAAGGGGGCCCATTGCACAAGCGTTTTACTGATTTTAAGGAGTCACAGATTCCCTCCAGACCCTTTTGTATATACAAGGGCGAAACCTTCTCAAAACTACCCTCCTTCCGTTTCACTATGAGAAACACATTCTGAGGACCAGCATGAATTGTGTCACTAGAGACTGTACTTTTTGAACAAATTCCGGAGTCAGGAGGACTGACTACACGAGCCCTCTTCTTAGACTGGGTGTTAGTGACTTCCAGCAGCCCACCCTACCCACTGGGAGGAGGAAAGACTTCCAGCAGCCCACCCTACCCACTGGGAGGAGGAAAAGACTATTTCGGTCCCACAAGCAACTAAGGAAATAACGAGTTCACTCAGACAGAGCCCCGCATGCCTGACTAAGCCTTATACAACTGAGGTGTGTAAGGTTACCCAAAAGTTGCCTGCTAACGACTGTTCCGTCTCAACAGCCACACACCCCATCAGCGTGCAGCACACTTTAAGATTTATTTCACCCTCACGATTTGGGCAGTCAACAATGTTTCACCACTACGCCGCACAGTGGTCGCTGAGGCATGCCCAGAGCTTACGGTGACAGAGGACTGGCAGTGTTCACCAGTCCCTAGCTCAGGAACCAGAGTTGCCAGGCCCGTACAAAGCAGGGCCATGCCAAACCGAATTGCTGATCTAATACATTTCCTGTTAAGCAGGTGGTCATAATGTGTAAGCTCACGAGTGTATGTTATAGTGATTATTTTCAATAATTTGCAGTGCCTGTACAGGTTGTTATTAAATGATACTGCACACCATTTTTATTATGCACATCAGCTGCTATAGACTTCCCATTCTAAGAGTTATTTTGATGATAATCTTTGCATGACAGGAAGATTAGAAAAAGGAGCATTACTGATGAAATACCCTGAGTGAATGGTGTGCTTAGTAATGCCAGTGAGTCATCCCTTATATGTAAACCTTGTATGGCATTCCTCAACACCACACAAGAAGCTGCAGTGAGGCAGGCCTTCTGTGAATATGGATGCCAATTTGAGTCTGACCTGATCTCTATGCACAGATTATTGTATTATATTTCTTCCAAGTCCTTTGACACTGAGGTTCCCATCACATTTACATCTGTGGTGTACTATTGACGGCCTGATGGAAAAGTCTGGTTCTCAGTATGAATCACATTCGACAGTTGAAATACAAAAAAATTATTACCATATTTACCCAAGTAAGAGACGATCCTGATTATAAGATTACTCCCATTTTTTTAAGAGGCTCCTTGAGAAAAATTTATTTTTAACATATTCTGATTAATCAACATTACAAACTTTATTCATGTAAGGGTCTGCCTAAACCGTGAACATTACATTTTTATCTTCATTGCCTTTTTTTTGTTTACTTAGCCTGTCTTGTGTGGTATCACTATTTTTAATAATCATGTTCAGCATCCTAACAGGACTGCTGTGAAACTCATATCTTCGTTGTTACAAATATTTGGCTGTTTCTACCAACTATGTCACTATTTCTGAGAACGTGGTTCCAGCGGCAGATTTAGCTTCTATGCTGACATGAGACTTCTTGCTTCCAAACATATCATCTGCCTGTCTGTCTCTCACTGGCTGTGTAGATCCAGTAACTGACCCACCCCCTATCATTCCCGTGATACTTTACAGTCAGTATTAACAACATTGCTGTATAAAACATAGCTATGCCACTGGCCCCAATTGTCCAATTTTAAAGTCATTTCGATTTAAGAGTCTAACACATTCAGGCAAACTGCAGTTTGAACGTGGTATACATTCATTAAGGTGTCAAATCAAATATTAAAAGAAACAGAGATGAAACAGGACTGAACTCTTAATTTCATTCAACATACAGTGGAGCTTTGATTTTACATTTTCTGATTTTACGTTTTTCACAATTCTAACCCGTAAGTTTGTAACCCTTGTGAAAAACCAATAAAAGCAATGCAAAAAATTCTTCTTAGTAAAGTTTACCTCTATTCTAAATTCTTACTCCCATTTTCCTCTTATTGGCATTTGATGTGAATGAACGAGTTATAAGTGGCACAAAAAAACATGGCTGTGGCCAAGCGGTTCTAGGCGCTACAGTGTGGAACCGCGCGACTGCTAGGGTCGCAGGTTTGAATCCTGCATTGGGCATGGATGTGTGTGATGTCCTTAGGTTAGTTAGGTTTAAGTAGTTCTAAGCTCTAGGGGACTGATGACCTCAGATGTTAAGTTCCATAGTGCTCAGAGCCATTTGAACCATGCTTCCTTGTTCCACTTATAACACAGTCTCATCTTTTTGCATGTATTTCCGATGCACTGTATTCAGCGACAATATAAACTGTCAACCTTTTAAATTCAAACACTGAATCTCAAAGAACATGCTTGGTCATAATCAAGGAAATGTTGCCCATTTCTGGCTACTGAACTCTTATTGGCTGGTGATTTGTTAAATCACCCAATAGCCAACACAGCCACCACACCACACTAACACACAAAATGAGCTCATCTACTGATTGTGGTGGAGGGGGGAGGCCCTCCAGTGATGGGAATGCAGGTAGGTGTGAAAGCATTTTGTGCAGTGCTGAAAATATACTTTTCGTGCAGATGATGTGCTATGACAGAGACGACACATGGAAATAGAACAAGGGTTTTGTGATAGCACATTTTAAGGACTTTTGTGTTCAAATTTGACATGATACAGGTGTAACAACTACATACACTACTCGTGTATAAACTTTACACCACACACATCACACACCGTAGATTGTAAAGATTGGCAACAGTGATAGAGGGCATGAAGCAAAACTGTAGTACCTGGGCTTTCTTTCAGATTTACAATTCACACAGTGTACAGAAATTCACTGAGCCGACTTCTAGTGAGTTTATAATGACAATTGGAGAAGTAAACTCATTTCTCATGTCTTTGTTATCGCATCATGCCTAAAATAACACTTTAATGGTGGTGAGCAAATGAAGTTCTGCTCATAACAACAACATTGAACAATAACAGCAATTCTGATAAAGTACATCATTAAGCAGGTGACTGCATTTCTACTTACAGTTTAACCACTTAGCTGCTGTAATGTTCATTAATTTTTGCTTTTTTGTGGGTGAGCACAAAGGATGATCTCTCAAAAATATATGGTTTGAAAATACACTCCTGGAAATGGAAAAAAGAACACATTGACTCCGGTGTGTCAGACCCACCATACTTGCTCCGGACACTGCGAGAGGGCTGTACAAGCAATGATCACACGCACAGCACAGCGGACACACCAGGAACCGCGGTGTTGGCCGTCGAATGGCGCTAGCTGCGCAGCATTTGTGCACCGCCGCCGTCAGTGTCAGCCAGTTTGCCGTGGCATACGGAGCTCCATCGCAGTCTTTAACACTGGTAGCATGCCGCGACAGCGTGGACGTGAACCGTATGTGCAGTTGACGGACTTTGAGCGAGGGCGTATAGTGGGCATGCGGGAGACCGGGTAGACGTACCGCCGAATTGCTCAACACGTGGGGCGTGAGGTCTCCACAGTACATCGATGTTGTCACCAGTGGTCGGCGGAAGGTGCACGTGCCCGTCGACCTGGGACCGGACCGCAGCGACGCACGGATGCACGCCAAGACCGTAGGATCCTACGCAGTGCCGTAGGGGACCGCACCGCCACTTCCCAGCAAATTAGGGACACTGTTGCTCCTGGGGTATCGGCGAGGACCATTCGCAACCGTCTCCATGAAGCTGGGCTACGGTCCCGCACACCGTTAGGCCGTCTTCCGCTCACGCCCCAACATCGTGCAGCCCGCCTCCAGTGGTGTCGCGACAGGCGTGAATGGAGGGACGAATGGAGACGTGTCGTCTTCAGCGATGAGAGTCGCTTCTGCCTTGGTGCCAATGATGGTCGTATGAGTGTTTGGCGCCGTGCAGGTGAGCGCCACAATCAGGACTGCATACGACCGAGGCACACAAGGCCAACACCCGGCATCATGGTGTGGGGAGCGATCTCCTACACTGGCCGTACACCACTGGTGATCGTCGAGGGCACACTGAATAGTGCACGGTACATCCAAACCGTCATCGAACCCATCGTTCTACCATTCCTAGACCGGCAAGGGAACTTGCTGTTCCAACAGGACAATGCACGTCCGCATGTATCCCGTGCCACCCAACGTGCTCTAGAAGGTGTAAGTCAACTACCCTGGCCAGCAAGATCTCCGGATCTGTCCCCCTTTGAGCATATTTGGGACTGGATGAAGCGTCGTCTCACGCGGTCTGCACGTCCAGCACGAACGCTGGTCCAACTGAGGCGCCAGGTGGAAATGGCATGGCAAGCCGTTCCACAGGACTACACCCAGCATCTCTACGATCGTCTCCATGGGAGAATAGCAGCCTGCATTGCTGCGAAAGGTGGATATACACTGTACTAGTGCCGACATTGTGCATGCTCTGTTGCCTGTGTCTATGTGCCTGTGGTTCTGTCAGTGTGATCATGTGATGTATCTGACCCCAGGAATGTGTCAATAAAGTTTCCCCTTCCTGGGACAATGAATTCACGGTGTTCTTATTTCAATTTCCAGGAGTGTATAATGTGTGGTCATAGCATGTAAGAAAACAGCTAGATTATATTGTACTCAATTTTTTGATGAAGTTTTACTTGCTGTTACACATCTACTACTTTTTAAGAACTGATGAAATACATTACCACAAACTACTGTATAAACATTGTATTGTACATTTAATTTCCTTCACTTACAAGGGAATGATCAGACTTGTCATTCTGAAACAAGTATTGTTTTGTTTTTTTTTTAGCACTGTTATTTAACTGTGCAAAAGGTCTGTATGCAAAATTGTGCTGCTGACATGAACTGGAAGTCACCTAATAAAAATCACGAACATGGCTGTGTTTCCTCCTTGGCGCTTGCAGTGACGGCTTGCCACCCCTGGAAATGGCGAGTCGCGAGCGTTGTGCGCATTGTCGGGAAGTGAGGCCGTCTTATCGCGGCGTTCACTAAAGAGGAATATCGCTGCACGGTTTTGGATTAGTCGCTTCAAAAGATCACATAAAATTGCGGCAAGAAAAATAACAAAATTTGTATTGAGAAACAGGTTGGAAAATGAAGTGACACAAATCGAAATGATAGAAGCTTTTCTTACAAATGCAAAAAAATAAGATCGCTAGTTTTAGTGAATCGTACGTGTACAATCTTGTATGAATATCAAGAGCTCAGATGGAAACCCAGTTCTAAGCAAAGAAGGGAAAGCAGAAAGCTGGAGGGAGTATATAGAGGGCCTATACAAGGGCAATGTACTTGAAGACAATATTATGGAAATGGAAGAGGATGTAGATGAAGATGAAATGGGAGATACGATACTGTGTGAAGAGTTTGACAGAGCACTGAAAGACCTGAGTCGAAACAAGGCCCCGGGAGTAGACAACATTCCATTAGAGCTACTGACGGCCTTGGGAGAGCAAGTCCTGACAAAACTCTACCATCTGGTGAGCAAGATGTATGAGACAGGCGAAATACCCTCAGACTTCAAGAAGAAGAAGAAGAATATAATAATTCCGATCCCAAAGAAAGCAGGTGCTGACAGATAAGAAAATTACCGAACAATCAGTTTAATAAGTCACGGATGCAAAATATTAACGCGTATTCTCTACAGACGAATGGAAAAACTGGTAGAAGCTGACCTCGGGGAAGATCAGTTTGGATTCCATAGAAATGTTGGAACATGTGAGGCAATACTGACCCTACGACTTATCTTAGAAGCTAGATTAAGGAAAGGCAAACCTACGTTTCTAGCATTTGTAGACTTAGAGAAAGATTTTGACAATGTTGACTGGAATACTCTCTTTCAAATTCTGAAGGTGGCAGGGGTAAAATACAGGGAGTGAAAGGCTATTTACAATTTGTACAGAAACCAGATGGCGGTTATAAGAGTCGAGGGGCATGAAAGGGAAGCAGTGGTTGGGAAAGGAGTGAGACAGGGTTGTAGCCTTTCCCCGATGTTATTCAATCTGTATATTGAGCAAGCAGTGAAGGAAACAAAAGAAAAATTCGGATTAGGTATTAAAATTCATGGAGAAGAAGTAAAAACTTTGAGGTTCGCCGATGACATTGTAATTCTGTCAGAGACAGCAAAGGACTTGGAAGAGCAGTTGAACGGAATGGACAATGTCTTGAAAGGAGGATATAAGATGAACATCAACAAAAGCAAAACGAGGATAACGGAATGTAGTCAAATTAAGTCGGGTGATGCTGAGGTAATTAGATTAGGAAATGAGACACTTAAAGTAGTAAAGGAGTTTTGCTATTTGGGGAGCAAAATAACTGATGATGGTCGAAGTAGAGAGGATATAAAATGTAGACTGTCAATGGCAAGGAAAGCGTTTCTGAAGAAGAGAAATTTGTTAACATCGAGTATAGATTTAAGTGTCAGGATGTCGTTTCTGAAAGTATTTGTATGGAGCGTAGCCATGTATGGAAATGAAACATGGGCAATAACTAGTTTGGACAAGAAGAGAATAGAAGCTTTCATACACTATAATGCCCATAATTAGTCTGGATGGTTCATTGCTGCCTAAACTATATGTGTGTCTTCAAGACCCAACTGGACGTTTTGGACCACGTGTCAAAAGAACAATGTTCTACGCAAACACTCTTGTGGTAGACGCATCGAAGTCTGGAAAAATGAGAAATGAAAACGTTACACTTTTCATGTGTCATGCTTTTCTTCCGCTCTGCGGGAACAAATCTCTTCTCCTTCTAGATTCGTGGTCAGGTCATAAAAGGTCTGATTCATTAAAAGCTGTATTTCGAGCCCACCCTGACAAAGTAGTATTGATACTTCAGATTCCACCCGGCACGACGAATGTAATTCAACCTTTAGACAGAGAATTTTTCCATCAGTGGAAGTCATTTTGCAGAAAACTAACAGAGAAAATTATTGTGTGCAGATCACTACAATTTCCTGTCTATCAACGTGACAATATTCAAGCTGCAATCAGTAGTACATTATCAATTTTCTTCCCCACAGTTTCAGAATTTGATTAAATATGCGTGGCACTCCTCGAAATATACTGATACTAGGCCTGATTCATTCCTAACACCAGCCTAGTTTTGTCTACGGACATCTAACAATGTCTGTGATTCGCAGGGCTGCCAGATGTTGTCTTTGCTTGTATGTTCTTGGTGCACAAGAAACCTATGTTTTGAACATTGTATCAATATTTCTCATTTTTGCGGTAATTACAAGAAATAAATTTTGGATGTGTTATAAACTGTATATTTATTTGTGTCTATTTCATAGCTATTTGGAAAGAATGTTGTAGATAACATGTCAGCCATATTTGTCAAAGAATGTTTAATTATCATACGATCGCTTTCACTGGGGGAATCAGCTCTCTCACTGCTGTGGCAAGAGAGCGGCGCGTAGCTAACGCCACCTTGTCCCTAGATGGCGTTGATATAACATAGCGAGAGAGATCAGGGTTGTACAAGAGGCAGTTATAAGTGCGGAAACCATGCGACAATAATGTCTTACTTCAGAAAATTGTTTACAGACTTCCAGGTCATGTCAGCGGCTAAAATTCTGCATACAGACTTCTTGCAATGTTAACTCACAGTGGTAAAAAAAGCAACACAGGTTTCAACATGAAAAGTCTGACCATTCCCTTGTTAGAAAGATTTTATACAAAGTACTGGAGAGGATTGGGATTTTTAATCATATATGCCATTTACATGTGTGCTCATATTTCTGGGAGGAGGAGGGTGTTTAACATTTTCATTGAATCTACATTTTCCTCAGTTCTGCGTTTTTTAAGTCTGGACCACAAGAAAACATAGAATAGGGGTTCCACTGTATTCTTCTCAACTACAGAGTGCAATATTTAACTCAAGACTAGGCTGGACAGTCTAAAATTTGGTAATATTAGTAGAATAATTGTTGCATCTGATGATAGCCTAAACTATACGAAGCTCAAACAGAACCATTCCACTAGTATTCTGCTCTTGTATTTTGAAAACAGGGACAAATTTGGAAATTAAAATAACTTAGACAATCAATATTACATGAGTGTGTCATTTTTCAGTGGCTGAAATTTCCTTTGGTTCTTTCTTGGTGTAGAAATTCATGACATACATGTAGTATTCTCCAATTGTCACTGTTTCAGACAAATTGCAGGGAGATAGATGAACAAAAGTATATGGTAAATCACACTGAAAGTCAAATACTGTATATAATTACCTAAGGCTGCAGAACCATACCGATATCATAAACTTAGAAACAGTATACCATAACTACAAAATGCTGCATTGTCTTCTCTGTCTGTTGTTGACACATTACTGGCATATATTGGGGTCTCTTAGGATGACCCTCATGAACTTCGCACCTAGTATCTTCAGTATAATATGAAACGAGTTTGCAGGAACATGGCATTTTCAACGCTGCTAAATTTGATGAAATTATTAGTTGGTGGAGGCATGAAGATTTCGGAGATCTTGTTCAAGAAATATACAAAAAAGAAGACAATTTTCCAATAGCAAGTGATCACAGTTCTGCTAGCAAATAAGACAATCATTCAGAGGAAGAACTTCAGGGCAGTTGTGGTGGGGACCTTTCTCTTTCTCCAGAATGTATTAAAAGTGTTAGTTCAAATCAAATGTGTTCTGAGTGGCGATAAAGAAAAATTTAGATCCCAACAATGAATGTCAATTTTGCAGACTTTCTTTTTGTGTCTATCAACTGTAGTTTTTATGTGCAAGTTTAAACCCTACAATTTTGTTTTGTGTGAACATTTAATTGCTACAGACATACTACAGTTTGTCAGAATGTAGATTCAGTTGTGTAACAATTCCTTTACGTGTACTACTTAAAAAAATTGCACTAAAGTACTTGATTCTGTGTGATAAAAAGTAAAAAACTGCAGGCGTTATTTAGTGCAATAAAATCAATAACAAGTATTTAAGTAACATAAGTGTAAAAATAATTCTCATATAACTTAAATGAAAAATTTCAAATGATTTGCATCCTACATCTTGGGTTAAACATAGGATTCCCAGGGACCCCACCTCATAGTATAAATTATAGAAAATCACATTATGTGTTAAGGTATACAAGAAATGAATAACCTGCACAATTTACAGTCATCAGAGAATATAAGCAACTCTGTTCTTTGGGCTATTTCTGGTTATTAACAGTCAACCAAATTTAGTTTCATTCTGCTGCCAGAAATAATGTGTGCGCACTTTTAAACACAAATAAAAACATTTCTTACATTTTCCTTCCCCCCTTTTGGACTCATACACAGAAACTACCAAAATCTAAAGCAATAACATCACAAAAGAAATAAAGTATATAAATCCTGATAGTACATGGATTACAAACACGAGAAAATTAATTTCTTTCAAGAAAGATTAGAGAAGTATCAAAAGGTGCATGTGTTTTATTGAAAGTAAAAATAAATGAACATTTTTCAAGTTTTTGTAAAAATATTCCTACAACATTGATATCTCTATTTATTTTCATAAATATTTTGCATGGATTAAAATGTTCTCACTTTGTACATTAAATAATACAATTTCCAAGCAATAAACAGAGATCAAATGTATGACCCCAACACTGTTATCAGTTCTTGTAATTACTAATTTAATTGAAAAAATGTATAAGAAACACATTTAAAATATTAACACACAATTATTTGCATCTGGGCACTCCAAAATCTAAACTTTTATTTATATATATATATATATGTATATATATATATACATATATATATAAGTATATACATATGCACACAATTATACATACAAATATTACAGTCTGAGTAAAATAGTTTTATCACTCTGAAAAATGACTGGCAGGTAATAAATAAATACTATCTACAAATGCCCAGTTCCATAAATTAAAACACAGTTTCTACACTGTTCCCAATGTACAATGTGGATAAACACATTTAGCTTGGACTTGCAGTTACCCGAAATACAAAACACCGTACATTATCTAGGCTTCAAATTTGGCGAGGCATGTTCCACAAATCTTATATTTACAGAATTTTCATAGGAACCAATAATTATATCAATTACATTTATGCACACATGGAATTGCTGCAGTGTACAACAACATTCATACAATTATATCAGATTATTAAGTGTGAACCAGAAAAAAATATATTTCATTGTACAGCCAATTTCTCTAAGCACTTGAGTGAGCTTGCAAAATGATATCTCATGCAAGTGATCTCAGTCTTCTGCCAACAGAAAGGGGACTCACTTACACTGAAGTAATTGAAAGAAGGCTGATGACTAATGATCAATTAAAAGTCTTAAACTTCTAGAAGTGGGATGGCTGTGCATTATACAGTACTAATTTCTAAATCACACTCGCCTATTTAAGCAGTGCATTTGTGTCCCGTTATCTGCTTTATATGCAGCCACAAACAAAATTAAATGTTGCAGGGACAAATAATTTTAGAATCAACAGAGGTTTGGTTAGGAGGATGCACCATTTTCATTCTAGCTATACAGCCTGTTAATCAAGTTAGTTATGTGAAGTGGTCTCTACTACCACAATAAGTGTGTTAAAGCACTTACAAATATGATGGCATTACCAACAATGAATTTCAACTAAAAACTGAAAAAGTTTGCAAAGTGAGAACACTCAGAGAAATTTATTATTTATGATAAATATTTCTGCACTACAGCACATATTAAACAAACTATTTGGAGAAACACAACACTTTTACTACATAATGAAAGGCCAATGCCCTCCACTACTTACTACCCAGGAAGGGAAAAGTGTTCTACATATAAACAGGCTCATCTCCCATCATACTGACAAACTGAACTACCGCAGAATTATGAGCAGCAAATAATTAGTCAAAATACTACACAATAACCTGTCTTAAATATTTGTGATCACAAAGTTTATAATAGAGACATAATCATTTCACTATGAAACAACACAACAGTGCATTAAAAATGGTGCAACCTTCTCCTTACCACAGAAAATTAAGTGTGCCTCTCATTGAAAAATCATTAACTACATACAACAAATAATGTAAAAATGACCACATATTATATTACCTCATGGATTACTTCTTGTGCAGTATGTAACACTGGGTACTTAAACACATGTAGTAGCAGTTCTCTACATGATATACAAACAAATGTACAAGGTAAAAACAGTGTCATCAGTCTCCAAACATTTACCTCAGATTTTACATCGGTGGTCTGGTAATCCTGAATATCAATCACTTAACTGGCTACTACTGATTTCAATATGTGTAATCAGAAAATACATTTTCTTGAAAGCAAAGAAAGAATTTAATACATAAACTTAAGTAACAATATTACACAGCAAAAATCACAACACTTTTGCATCACATTATTATATAATAAATATTAGCTCCTGTTCAGAACCAGAGAACATAATTTCAGGAGCAGTAAGTGTTACATATAAATCATTCTGGCTCCTCTGCCAATGCCTCATATACTTTTGTACTTAAAAGATTCCAGACATTTTGCAGCATTTTCTTTTATTTAAGAAATAAAATAAGAAAGTATTCCAAGAATAATTACAAAGAGAGGAGAACATAAGTAGCTAAATTTACTGGGGAAGGAGGGGGGGGGGGGGGGGGGGAGATCTATAAAATCGGCAACCACAGTAAATAAACAGACTAAAAAAATGTGAACGGCATAAATTGTGATTGGCATTTGGATTACTCCACTTTCTTAAAGAGTGAATGTGGTGTACTAATAGTATCTACATTCCTGCAAAAGACTGCTGAATACTGAGAAGAAGATGCTGTCAAGCCTGTTACACTGATGAAGTTTTACATTTACGTGAACTGAATGTTGCAGTGCTACAAATACAACTACAGAGGAATATCTAAAAATGAGTTAGGACATCAAATTTGTTCCCCATGAGTGACACAGTATATCATAAGCACACAAAGGCAAAACCAACAGGTTCTAAGCCAAACAATGCTATTAATTTAAAACTGGATAAATTCATCTCTTGTACACTTTCCCTCATTTAAAATTATGTCACTATAGATGTTTTTAACAATTAGTGTGACTATACACTCTGGACATGAAACGGTGAAAGCAAAAATTCACCAGCTGTCTCTGGATTTAAGTAAGTTAGTGAAGATAAAATAAAATACATTTTTGACATATGAGTACAGGTACTAGTCATCCCTATGAAACTATGGCAAAACGCTGTATGTTTAGTTTTAATGCAATAAAGGAGACAAATATTTAATGAGTATGGACAAAGGTTTGGGTCTAAATGTTTGACTGCCATAGTTAAATAACACAATGCAAGCCATCTTGATACCTTCAAAGTGCAACATGTTTTAAGGATGAACTTGAAACCTTTCTCCATAATATATTTAAACAATGCTGCAATAACTGTCAAAAAAATTTCAGTTACTAAGGAAACACCCAGTGGAGACAGAAGTAATATTTTTGAAACTTTTCCCTTGCCCATAATGAATATAATGTAACAGAACATGTCTGATGGTTTTGATATACAAAAGGAATGTTCAAATTTCATGTTCCATTGACATCTAGGCCTTTAGAAGTAGAGAAATAGATCATATTGGGCAAGTGGAAAGAAATTCATCACAGTCGCATTTAAAAAACTACCTTGACATTTGTTTGAAGTGATTTAACGTAAAAAATACAAAACCTCAATGAGGATGAACAGAAAGGGATTTAAGCTTCACTTCTCCTGAGTACATGTCCAGAGTCTTCACCAAAGGAACTGTAATAATTTGTTTTCGATTTGAGGGAATCATCTTCAAAAATAATCATTAAATATCTTAAAGATAAGCAACTATCATCACAGCAATGATCCAAAGAATTCGCCATCAGTTGCATAGCCACTTAGTTAGGAGAAAGGAACCACTATTATAAGTTCATTTGAATGTTTTCACTACTCTAACTATGTTTGACATGATCAAGAATGTGGAACACGTACTTTAATTTTTTATATAACTTTTATTTGTCTAGATCACAAGTTTATAAAATGATATTACTGGTCCTGGTTGTGATAGTAATCATATTAGATACAAGGTTGAGATTTGGGCAGTGTACATCTCTGATGTATTGAGTAAGATCAAATTTTAATGAAAATTTTTTGTCAGTCTCCACAAACCAAAGTCTAGCTCTCTGTTTTGTCTGACACACTTAATCCATACGAGTTATGTTTACCATAGGGCTTCCTCTCACAATCTTGTGAGACAAACATCTTTTCTCTTTAACATGTGAAGTATTTCTATCACAGTGTTTGTGTGCTTGTGGTTCAGGATTACATGCAGCATTTGCTGTGTGACCTCACTGATTTTTGCATAACCCTACACTTAACACTAGTGGATGATTAATTATTCTATAAAATCATAACATCACACCGTAAAACGTAACCATGGTTGCTTACATTTTACATTGCGCTGGTTTATGTTGAGAAAGCAATTTAATATCTACCAGCATTAAATCGAGCAGTATAAAAGATCAACGAGGTCGCGCAGAATAAACAAGGGCACAGCTAAAGCTATGCTTTGCATGTTCTTATTGATCTTTGCATAATGCTTGATTTAACACTGGTAGATATTTAATTACTCTGTCAAAGCACACCATCACACTGTAAATTGTAAACAACCATGATTATGTTTTACAGTGTGGTGGTATGAACTGATAAAGCAATTAAACATCCACTGGTGTTAAACTTAGGGTTATACAAAATTCGACGTTGTCACACAGTATAAACCAGGGCACAGTAGAGGTAGCATGTAACCCTTAACCTGAAGCATATGAGCAATATGACAGAAACACTTCACAAGAGAACAGATGTGTGTGACAGAAGGTTGTGAGAGTAAGCCCTGTGGTGAACATAACTCATCTGGATCTGGGTTAAGTCAACCAGAAGAAACTTAAAACACCATCTTACTCGACACATCAGAGAAGTGCACTGCCCAAATTTCAATACTGTATGTAAGATCCGATGATGACTGCTAGCACAATCAAAACCACTAATGCTTTATAAATTGTGATCTAGACAAATAAAAGATATATTTATTTTCTCTACTCTACATTACAAAAAAGAACAATATTCAGTACTTTACAATATTAATTAGATTGCAGTTGAGATAAATAATCTATGCCTTTGAAAGCATAGAAAAACGTATACATGTTCAATTTACTTAATAAAAGATGGGTTCTTCTTAGCTTGGGCTATAATGTTCTGTCCTTTGAATAGCCACTTTTGCATGATAGAACAGGCTGACTATGCTGTACAGTGATTTAACTAATATGGACAAATAACTGATATATGCATAGAGTTAGTTTTTTTACCTTAAGGACAGTCTGCTTAATTCTCTTGTGTATCATTTGACACCATATTATTCTTTCTGTGATAGAGCTACAAAATGATTTTTTATAACTGATATGAATGTATGAGTATTCACCTTAAAGAAAATATCTGAGTGGCTTTATTTGAAAACAACATATAGGCCACAAATTACAGTATGCTGAAGGGGAGGGGTAGAGTACTGCACTGCAGCACCACCCTCATGTTGTATGTCCAAAATGTGACTATTGGATGGCACATGTATGTACTCCTCATTATAATTGTCTTAAACTCAGAGCAAAAACCAAGGAATGTGATGACACACAGCTTCCAACTCTATATTCCATCTGATGTTCCTGTAACCTGTAGGCAAACTTTCTCTAGATACAGAAACTATTCTCTATTGCATGCAATATGGACATTTTGTATGAATCTCATAAAACCTCAGCACTAATATTCTGCCTAAGAACAAAGAAGACAAAAACTGATCCAGAAGTGTCATCTACATCTACCTACACAGTCATTTGTATCTGTACTAGCACTGCAACAAAACAGTTATGGTAACAGTGTCTTACTGGAAGTTCAGGAATCACTCCACATGAAACTATTGATAATGACTAGATTACATTCTGGAAACAAATATAAAACATGTTTCTCACCCACTGCAAGAACACCGGTAATACTTAAGTTTTAAAACCAACTTATTATTAACTGCCATTCACATAAGAAATAACAATGCTACAAAATGCCAAACAGTGAGCAGATTCGCAAACATGGGTTCCAGCATTAATGTGTGCAGTTTAATGTTCACCCATGTGTTTACCTCTCTCTCTCTCTCTCTCTCTCTATCAAACACACAAACTTCCCTGTTGAATCAAACAAATCTAAGTAAACAGTGTAATACCATACTTTCTACACAAATATGGCCAGCATAGATGACGACATTATTTGAAACGTTAGCCATAATATGTTTTCAGAAATTAAATATTGTTCAGTAATGTACAAATTGCCAATAAAATAAAAACAACAAAACCTGCAGGTTTTCATTGCTGGAGCATAATATTTATGCAAAAGATTGGTTTTACACTTTAGAGCTGTTAAACGAAGCTTGACTGACTGCCTGTCACAGACTTCCTCACAGATCATAGGTGGTCAATTTTCACTAATAAAATAAATACTGATTTATGTTTTAGAATAGTGAAGAATTTGTGCTTAAATGACATTTTTATAGAAGAACGTACATTATAATGAATTTATTCTAAAATAATGACTCAACTTAGCAAAAAGTTGACCAATTTGAGCTGAGAATGGAAGTCAGTGGTGCATTTGCAAAGGTCAGCAAAGGCTGTGTCATGCTTTGCAAAGGTCAGGATGTCAATATACTTCTTACAGCCTCATCTAAAGCAGCATCACCATTTCCACTGCTGTCTTCTTCGATACCACCACCATTAGTAATAACAATGGTAGAGTTCCTATTTATGAAAGGATCTGTTTCACCACTATACTCAATGGACACTGGAGAATTAACACAAGAATTCACAACTGATCCTGTAGTCCTTTTTTGACACTTAAGAAGCTTTGTACTTCTCTCTTCCGAAAATAATTTATCTTCAGCAACTTTCCTAGAATATTTGTGATCTATTTCTTCAGAGTTTACATCTACCGGCAGGTTGAGTACACTCACATCACTCACGGCACCAACACTCGCAGATGGTAATTCGTAGCCGTCTTCTGAGCGTTGCAGATTCAGTATGCTATCGATAGCACTTTGTACTTGAGCATTTAAAGCATCATTTTCTTCCTCCTCCTCCTCCTCCTCCTCCTCCTCTTCCTCCTCATCATCTTCGTCATCGTCGTCATCATCATCGTCTTCATCATCATCATCATCATCATCGTCATCATCATCGTCCTCATCATCATTTTCCTGTTCACTTTCACAAAAACTCCTATTTCCACGTACCACATTAGACAGTCCTTTAATACGTTCACTGACAAAATGAGTATCATGTTTGTGGCGTTTTCTTTTGTGCACAAAAGTTGTGGTACTGTCAGTGGTATCACAGATATCTCGCCTGTCTTTCTTTTGCACTTCAACATCACTACTTAAATTGTTCACAACACACTGGCTCAAATACTTCAATGGCTCACTCTCCCCAGCCACTCTTTCTCTAGAGCACCTACTTTTGAGACCCCCCGACACCACTCCTAACTTTTTCTCCCAGTTTGGATCTTCTGGAATTTCAGTATCTGAAGTAACAGATTTAGGAATATTGTGGTTATAGAGATCACAGAGTTCACCATTTGATGCACTATCACAGGACTTTTGCACTGTGTCCATATTTTCAGAGTTAGGTTCACATTTTAACGCATCTGTAGAAATGTTCTGAACACTATCGTGAGTCCTGTTGTACTCAGGAGTCCTACAATTCAACGGATCTAAATTTTTTAATCCGTGTGACACGTCATCATCAGCTTCCATTTTAATGTGGCGGCAACAACTGTCGACATTCTCATTTTCTTCAGATTTTACAACAACAGAGGTCTCCTGAAGTGTACACGAAGATTGAGAGGTGGGACAAAATACTCCTAGCTCCTTTTGTATTTCTTCCCATTCATCATAATTCTGATCTACCTTCGGAACAAGTGCTGATGTAGACTGTTCCACTGGCATCGCTTCATCACTGTCTATATCGAAGTCCAACTTTTCCTTCTTTATGACAGTGAATTTGTCTTCTTCCAACTCTCTCTTTATTGATTCATTTTTCATGACATCCTGGATGACTACTCGCACATCTCTAATGTCAGCTAAATCGGAATTCAGATACCTGCAGCTCTGGCAATCAACTGCAGGCTCAGTTTTCAAAGCTGTTACATCTGCTGTCACTGGTTCTTCTGAAAAGAAGTAAAATTTTATTATCTACCCAGAATTTTTTTGAACAAACATAATATTTTCATTGGTACTATCATGTACACAAAATGTGAATACAAGACAAAAGTTTGTATTAGCAGCTGCCTATGGGATTTGTGGAAGAAACACACGCTTCAGTTACAGTCAGTGTAAAATATTACATATTTTATTAATATTGGAACTGCGATTTAACATGGATAGTGAAAAGGATTTTTTGGACCAATTTCTGTTGTAACTGGGCTTCTGGAAGAAACACTGAAACAAACATTTGGTTTATTCTGTTCAAAATTACTTTAGAATTGACAGCTACAAAGGGAGAAGTGAGGGGAGGCTCATGCAAGAGGAACAGCAACACTCACGAGACCAATATCCACACAGCAACCGTGTAGTGTTGCCAAACTCCCACCCCCACCATTACAATATTGCATTATGCACTATGCTTCAAGCTGTAGGTAGTTTGATGCCTTACAGGATAGTTTGTTGTGTGCTAAGATTGTTTTGTTTGTTTTCATTTCTTACAGTTGCGGGGCCATTAGCATTGCATGCTGTGATCACTGAATGATGTCAGAGGCAAGTCTGTAAAATGTTGTTAGGAGAAAATCTCAACACTGCTTTCCTGGACAGGGGATTGCTGCACAAGGTCAGCCGAGAGAGATGTTTTGTGCATTATGTTCCTGCACTGGCAGCAATTATTCTTAATGATGTTCCTAGCTAATCTGTTGCTGATATGTAGTGATGTCAAAGTAAATGATAATCTTAAAATGGTGGAGCTTACAGAACTAATCTCTCTCCACAAGCAATGGTTCACAAGATATGAAACTGACAAGCTGACAAACACACACGGACACACAGTCATTAGGCTGCCACTTCATCACTGCCATTTCGACCCAGCAGAATTGATATGGACCTAAATTGAAGGTCATGTTGCAATAATAATCATTTAAGAAATACTCTGTCTACAATCCAAGCACTCACCAACAAAGCTATTAGAAAAGTCACCACTGAAGAATAGAAGAAAGCAGTCCATCATACGAGGGCGGTTCAGAAAGTAACCTCCGATTGGTCACAGTGCGGGTTGTGGGGGGAGTAGCGACGCCATCTGTGCGTTCACGCGCTCAACAGGTCAGTCGGCATCAAGCCGTGGTCGAGTGAACGTCGTACCTGCGCTAGTTTAGTTTTTGTGGCAGTTTGAAATGTGTGCTGCAATAGAAAACCCCGCCAAATGTGAAGTGCGTGCTGTCATAAGGTTTTTTACAGCCAAAGGATATTCTGCAGCAGCTATTCATCGTGAGCTTTGTGCCGTGTACGGACCAAGAGTTATGAGTGAAGGAGTTGTCCGTGAATGGGTATGTTTATTTAAAAGTGGACAAGAAAACGTTCATGATGAAGAGAGGAGTGGTAGACCATCATTGGTGACTGACGAACTCGTTCAGACAGTTGATGCAAAAGTTCGTGAAAATTGACGTTTCTCAATGTCGGAGTTGTCTACTGGTTTTCCACAGATTTCTAAGACTCTCTTGTACGAGATAGTGACAGCAAGATTGGGTTACCGTAAGTTCTGTGCACGATGGGTGCCCAAAATTCTTACCGACCACCACAAAACTCAAAGAATGGCCTCTGCATTAGACTTTCTGTCACGTTATGAGGACGAAGGAGAACCATTGTTAAACAGAATCGTGACCGGTGACAAAACCTGGATTAAGTACGTGAACCCTGAGACAAAAGAACAATCAAAGATGTGGGCACATTCAAATTCGCCTACCAAACCAAGAAAAGCCTCGCAAGATTTTTCTGCCAGAAAACTGATGGCAACGGTGTTTTGGGATGCCAAAGGGGTGTTGTTGGTTGAATTCATGGAACGTGGTACGACCATTAATCAAGACGTGTACTGTGAAACAATAAAAAAGTTACGACGGGCTATACAGAACAAACGCCGTGGTATGCTGACTTCCGGTATCGTTTTTTTGCATGATAACGCCCGTCCTCACTCTGCTCGCAGAACAACGGCCCTTCTTGAGTCCTTCAAGTGGGACGTTATCAACCATCCACCTTACAGCCCAGACCTGGTGCCAAGTGATTATCACCTCTTCATGCATTTGAAGAAATGGCTCGGGTCACAGCGGTTTGATGACGACGAAGAGCTCAAAGATGTGGTCACAGGCTGGCTCCAGGCACAAGCGGGTGATTTTTATGCAGAAGGAATTTCAAAGCTTGTGAAGAGATACGATAAGTGCCTCAATCGCTATGGAGACTATGTAGAAAAATAGTGCAAATATGTAGTTGTAAGATGTATATATTAAAATATTTTTATTTAACTTGGTGTATTTTTTTAAATCAACCGGAGGTTACTTTCTGAACGGCCCTCGTACATAGCACATCCATGTAAAAAATATGTCAGAATGAAGCTATTTTAGAAAAGTCCATAAAATAAATTATCATATCATTTAACAAAAACAGTGACAGCGGTCTTTTCAAGCACTGAGTTTTTTTCACTGTCATTGCAGAAAAAGATGCACAGTTGGATTAAGAAGAATATTTGTTGGATGGTTGGGGGCCAAAGGTGCTATGCTTGATGAAGCACCAGCACTGCCGCCAACCCGTCCCGATCGCCACACCATACCATACCATACCGTGATCATGGCAATGGGCCAAACACCAGGGGAAGAAGACAAAGAAAACAGGAAACAAAATCATAAAAAAGACCAGACAAAATGTGGAAAAGAGGAGAAGAACGTGGCTTGTGTGGAAGCAAGGCCAAAAGCCTCCCAAACAAATGCCAATGTTAACCGAGGGACTCCAATTAACATAGGACAGACATAGCCATAAGACCGTCATCCACTAACATCCGAAACAAGAAAGATGGGAGGGCATTATTAGTGCGAAGGGCCAAAAGGCAAAGGCAGTCTAGCAAAATATGGATCTTCATGACAGGGGCCCTGCAACTACAAGGGGAGCGGAGGGCAGGCCTCATTACGGAGTAAAAAATCAGGGATCAACCTGGTATGACTGATACAAAGAAGACAGAGGATGGTATATTCCCACTGGGAGAGGGGGCGGGGGGGGGGGGGGGGGTTGTGGGGGGGGGGGAGTGGGGGGGGGAGAATGGCATGTGGTGGGAGTCCCCACGATCACATAAAGATTATCAGACAGTGGGGTGGGCCACAACTGAGGTCACAGATTGAAGAGACCAAGGGAAGTCTGGAAAAAACACTGGGCAACTGCCTGAAAACCACTCATCGAGCCCATGCATACCAAAACCTGGGTGAAGGAGGACTGTTTAATAAAGTAGACGGCCTAATAGATTGTCATCAGTTTTGCAGTAAACATCCCACACATGGAAGGCAAGAGATAGTGTTCTGTGCCAACAGAAGACATGAAGGCATATCCCACATGATCAGCAGATTGAGAGCTGTCACTGTAAAAAAACAAATAGCATCCCAAATCTCCTGTAAGAGTGGGTGGAACAAACAACAGAACCACTGCGGCAATGGAGACTTTTGGACACTGGAACAGATCCATCAGAATTCTGGACCAAGGAAATAACCAAGGAGGGGGAGTGGGGGTGTTTCAGAGAGAACATGGGAAACAGGACAAAGAAGGAAGGTGGCAATTGCAGCAGAGAGAAGCAAGGCAGAGCCCAACCAGTAAAGCCACCCGAGGTCGGGCAGTGGGTGGGTGACATTTGAAAGCCGCAAAAAGAGGTGCGTACAGGGAAAGAATGGATAGCGATGGTATTGGAAACAAGGAGCTCGGCCTACCAAACTGAAAGAGGGCAGGGAGGGATCCCAACATTAGTCAGAAAACTATCGACAGGGGAAGCGCGGAAAGTTCTGGTGACAAAACGGATAAGTAGATAAATGGTCCCGAGATTCGATCAGAGCAGATGGGTCACCATCCATACAAATACACTACTGGCCATTAAAATTGCTACACCACAAAGATGACGTGCTACAGACACAAAATATAACCGACAGGAAGAAGATGCTGTGATGTGCAAATGATAAACTTTTCAGAGCATTCAAACAAGGTTGGCGCCAGTGGCGACACCTACAACGTGCTGACATGAGCAAAGTTTCCAACCGATTTCTCATACACAAACAGCAGTTGACTGCCGTTGCCTGGTGAAACGTTGTTGTGATGCCTTGTGTAAGGAGGAGAAATGTGTACCATCACGTTTCCGACTTTGATAAAGGTCGTATTGTAGCCTATCGCGATTGCGGTTTATCATATCGCGACATTGCTACTCGCATTGGTCGAGATCCAATGACTGTTAGCAGATATGGAATCAGTGGGTTCAGGAGGGTAATACGGAACGCCGTGCTGGATCCCAACGGCCTCATATCACTAGCAGTCGAGATGACAGGCATCTCATCCGCATGATCCGCATTGCTGTAACGGATCGTGCAGCCACGTCTCGATCCCTGAGTCAACAGATGGGGACGTTTGCAAGACAACAATCATCTGCACGAACAGTTCAACGACGTTTGCAGCAGCATGGACTAACAGCTCGGAGACCATGGCTGCGGTTACCCTTGACACTGCATCACAGACAGGAGCGCCTGCGATAGTGTACTTGACGACGAACCTAGGTGCACGAATGGCAAAACATCATTTTCTCGGATGAATCCAGGTTCTGTTTACAGCATCATGATGGTCGCATCCGTGTTTAGTGACATCACGGTGAACGCACATTGGAAGCGTGTATTCATCATCACCATACTGGCGTATCACCTGGCGTGATGGTTTGGGGTGCCAATGGTTACACATCTCGGTCACCTCTTGTTCACATTGACGGCACTTTGAACAGTGGACGTTACATTTCAGATGTGTTAAGACCCGTGGGTCTACCCTTCATTCGATCCCTGCAAAATCCTACATTTCAGCAGGATAATGCACGACCGCATGTTGCATGTCCTGTACGGGCCTTTCTGGACACAGAAAATGTTCGACCGTTGCCCTGGCCAGCACATTCTCCAGATCTCTCACCAATTGAAAACGTCTGGTCAATGGTGGCCGAGCAACTGGCTCGTCACAATACGCCAGTCACTACTCTTGATGAACTGTGGTATCGTGCTGAAGCTGCATGGGCAGCTGTACCTGTACACGCCATCCAAGCTCTGTTTGACTCAATGCCCAGGCGTCACTCAAATTGCGCGAAAATGTAATCACATGTCAGTTCTAGTACAATATATTTGTCCAATGAATACCTGTTTATCATCTGCATTTCTTCTTGGTGTAGCAATTTTAATGGCCAGTAGTGTAACTTAAAGGGGATGTTGGTCAGACTGATTGGCCAGTAATTATCTAGGGATGACAGATTTTTACTGGGCTTAAGAACAGGAACCATAATACTGTCCCTTCACTGAGATGGAAAAACGCCTTGCAGCCAAGCACGGTTGAACACCCGGAGGAGATACTGTCGTTGTGGAAGACTGAGGCATTGAAGCAACTGGTTATGAAGGGTATTGGGGGCCAGGGGCTGAATTGTGAGAAGAGGAGAAGGCTAGAAGAAGGGTTCTGCACGACCAGGGATAAAACATAAGTGCGAAGCTTCAGCCCGCTGTTCCTGGAGGAGGAAGGGAGCTGGATAGGAGGCTGATACCGATGCCGTCACAAAATGGGCCGCAAGGTACTGCGCAAGAACTGATGGACCCTATAAAGGTCATCCAGAAAGACAAACCCTTGGATGGAAGACTGCCACTGGAGCTATGGAGGGTACATAGTGCAGTCCACAACTGTTACAAAGGGACAGAAGAACCCGAGGAGGAAACAAAGCGTTGACAATACACCAACTTGCTCTGTTTGGTTAAGTAATGGGCACTGACACAAAGACATTTAAAGGTAAGAAGATTGGTGGAGGATGGATGCCACTTAAGGCATTGCAAGGCCCAACGGTGATCACAGATGGTGATGGCTAAGGCAGTGCTCCACCACAGGATCAGCCGGAAGTGAAAGGAGCCCACTGAGAGGGGGGTAGGAAGTTAGGGCAGTGGGTGTAGGTGGTCTGTCAGGAAGGGGTGTAGGTGGTCTGTCAGGAAGGAGACAGAGATTGTAAACAATGACCAGAGTTCAAGAGAACCTGGACAAAAATTGCTTCCAATATTATATGAAGGGGGAAGCCATGTACCAACAACGTCTGTATAGGCCAACATGCAGACACCACCCGAAGACCTCAAATGGCCAACATGCTTCTGACAGAAAGTGCGGAACCCACGAACGATTGGAGAGTGAGCATCAGCAAAACAAGATTCCTGGAGGACGACACAAGCAATGGTCACCATCCACCACTAACAAGGAATATGTACATGTATAAACAGGAGGTCTGATTCAGGTTGCAAGGGGGCAGATGATACCTCCGGGGGCACCACAGGGCCTTGTCCAAGGACTTTTGTTTTTGTGTTTCTTCTTCTCTTCCTCCTCCTCCTCTTTTGTAGGTCAAGGAGGGCAGGGCCTGGAGAGAGAACAGGCTTCAGCAAGATCTGGAACTGGGAGAAAGAGTGGGTAACCTTGGGTCACAAGGACTGTGGGTCCCACAGCTGGCTTATGGCAGCAGGCCTCCAGTCAGAGAGATGTTGGGGGTGGTGGCTCCTTAGAGGGGCACCCATCACCGGCAGATGCTGAAAAAGGGGAACTTCTCCAACGAGGTAAGGGGAGTGGTACCTGGAGGGGATGGTGTGAGAGCCGCAGAAGAGTGAGACAGGAGAGGGGGCAGGACTAGGGTACTGAAGAGGCTGAAAAGATGTGACAGAGACAAAAGTTAGATACCACAGACACAATATGAAGATGGCCATATATCTGATGAGCCTCAGTGTAGGATAAACGATCAAGGGGCTTTTATTTCCTGTATCTCTTCTCCTTCTTATAAACCAGACAATCTGGCAAGCGTAATGAGTGATGGTCGTGACAATTAATACAGAAGACAAGGGTTTCCCTCATGGAGCGGGTGTCCACATTCACTGCATAGTGTGTGCAAAACAATCAAAAACATTTTATGGGTGACGGGACATACAGCTTCACATCACACAGGTTAACACACAAGGAAAAGGGGGGAGATTTTCTAGATTTTTTCCCCAGATTTCCCGGTTAAAAACACAGTTTTTTCCCGGGTGCAAATAAACTATACCCTGGATGAAAGGGCATTTTTTTTCTGTGTTAAGAAACAAGATTCTTATCAATCCTTTACATGGTAAAGGTTTTCTACACCAGCGTAGAACTTTCTGGAACTTTAGGAAATTAAACCCAGCAAAAAACAACACATTTCGGAAACATCTTTAATGCGCAGCAACATGTACACTACATATTTTAGTATTATGAAGGTATAAATGCAAATTCTGCCAAGTACAGTATGGTAGTTTCTGAATCACTGAAATTGAGATTCTGATGCGCTTTTCTCAGATAATCATAGTTCATGTCATGATATTGCCAGCCAATGACAGCAAATATTCAGAACATTGGACATGTGATGTACTCTGCCAATAGCAACTTCACTTTAGTAGCGTGAACACACAACTAGGAAAAATTAATGGTTTCAATTTATATACATATATACAGTGTAGCTAAAAGAAAAGCTAAGCTTTTGCATTAAATATTGGTCATCAAAATTTGTTTGCTGTTTTTTCTGAGAATGCGATCAGGCAGGATCCTAACAGCACATCTTACATTGCATCATCAGCTGAATATCTCTGACAAACACGATTACAAATTTCACTACTGTGCACCAAACATTTTGTGGGTTACCTGGTTGAATAAATGTTACAGCAAGCATTTTTCCATAGAAAAGTCAATTACATGTGAAAGTGTACAGCCGACTTCCTTCCCCATCCTTCCCTAATCCGATGGGACCAATAACCTCACTGTTTGGTTTCCTCCCTTTAATCAACCAACCAACTGTGTGAAATTTCTCAAGAACTGAACTCGAACCTTTTTTTAAGGATAATTTTTGCATCATTACTGCATAATTTGTAATCTATGAAAGAACTAAAATAAACATGAAAAACTGACCTTGAAGCTTGGTATTTTATAGCATGTGTTGCCGTTTAAGATGTATCAAATAGCAATACACCACAAAAATTTTAAAGAATGGCATAAATGGTTCGTGTTCTGCGCCCAAAATTGTTTCTAAGTGGCTGGTCCTCAAGGTATTTAAGTTTTAAGTTTTGAATGACATTCAAACACACTGTGATTTAAGAAACTCACCGCACATTCTCACACATAGTGTAATTCATCTTGCATAAATAGAAATTTACTTTGAAAGTAACACTTCTCAAACCGCCATTCGCTACATTTTCCCATGACATATCAGGACAGTAAACATTTTTGACATCACACTCATTGAAAACAGTTATGAAGTATTGCACAGTCTTCGTTCTAAAGCCTTTGATACTTGTGTGTGCACTGTTTTTTGTTCAGGGTGTATAGGTGGAAAAGGAAAAAACATTCCCGGGTTTTTCCTGATTTCCCGGTTAAAAAATACACTTTCTCCCGGGCCAAAATACGCTTTTTCCGTGTTAAGTGACAATATACCTTCCCTCGGGATCGTAAAACTGATCAATCCTTTGAATGGTTAAGGTTTTATACACCGATGTAGAACCTCCCGCCACTTTAGGAAACGAACATCAGAAAAAAAATGTGTTTTGGAAAGATCTCTGATGTGCAGCAACATGTATGCTGCATATTTTTGTATTACGAAAGTATATAGTCGAATTTCAATAAACACAGAACGTTAGTTTCCAAAGCATTGAAATCGTGAGGTGCTTTTGTTAGCCAATCATAGCTCATGTCATTTGATCTCGCCAGCCAATGATAGAAGATATTTATTGCGTTTACATGGGGCTCTGAAAACTGTATTTAGTAAATTGATCTCCAAGTACCGATTCTGCGTGGTCATGTAAACATTTCAAAACCGATTTGGAAATCCACTTCTGGTTGTCTGTTCTCCAATCCTGCAGTCGATTTTCGCTCCCATGTAAACACAACTGGTTTTGAAACGTGCTTGGGCTCTCAGGCTTCATTTTATTTTTAAAAATGTTCAGGTAATATGGACAGAGTTGCTTTTTGTAGAGTGAACAATAAGCAAAAATTTAGATTCACTATTTACAACTAGTCTAATTGAAGAGAAATAGCGATTGTGCTGACTAAATAGCTGTTTTACAGGTGCCGTAGTTAACTGCGCGAGCAAATCAACTTCAGACCTTAACGTACAAACACGACAGTGAAAAACAGTTTCTGAAACTTGGTTTTCGTCTTTCGGAAGATGAGTCGCATGTAAAAATAGTGATTCAGAGCACAGGACACGTGATGTAGTCAGCCTATAGTAACATCACTGTTAAGTTGTTCGAACACACAAATAGGAAAAGTTGATGGTTTAAATTAATGTACATAGTGTAGCAACAAGAAAAGCTAAGCTTTCACATATAACATTTGTCTTTTTATGCATGTGTTGCAGTTTGATACATCACACAACTGTGCAAGTATTTCGGTGACACACAATGAGAGAATTGCGAGGCTGAAGATAAATTGAAGTGCTGGGCACTGTGTCCAGGAGAAACTACAGCATCATACATTCAAGACGTCTTGGAGCTGTGTAAAATAGTGGATCCTAGAATGAAGGAGGAAGATAGAAGATAAGGTTGCACATCTCATGATGGGTTTTGCTGAGGATATGTATCAAGCTCTACTCCTGAAGGAAGTTTCAACAGCAGACGAATTCATAAAATGGTGCCAGTATATCGAGACAATGCATCAAAAAAAGAATTACACGCAAGAAGTTTGACTTCCAAACATTGTATCGATGTATGTGATGGAGGAAGCAACTGATTTCACAAGTGTTCTTCGTCAGATAGTGAGAGAGGAAGTTCAGAAGGCACTTGGACTGCACGGTGAGCAAAAAACAGAGATGCTTCAAGAGGTCATAAAGGAGGAAGTAGAAAAAAAAATTGAACCCAATCTCTTGTCCTTCATTTCCCTTTAAAACAGTGAAAAAGTTGAGACCCAGGCGGAGTTACGTTCCTACAATGCCACACGAGGAACCTGTTTGGGCACCAAAGAAGACTGACATCTAGAGGACCTAGGATAACCAACCAGTATGTTTCCACTGTGGACGACTGGGACATGTGGTGCACTGTTCTCGAGAAAGGCGGCGGATATTTGATGACGGCCGTGCCAGAAGATCTTAGCTGACGTCAACTCTGGGATGACGAAGATGAACAATAAGATGTGAGTGCAGAATGATGTAGGTCACCATCGCCACAAGCCAGCCACTAGAGAAGACGTTCCCCAACACGCCAATCAAAGTCTCCATCGCCGTTTAGGAGCTCCAGCCGATCACCTAGCTGCTGCAACCAGGAAAACTAAAGGGTGCGACCTTCCTTGGAGGTGAGGCTGCTGAAAAGAAATATCCTCTGCCGTCAATCACTACAAAAATGATAGAAAACTATGTTGATACCCTCATGGAGGGCCAAACAGCCCAAGCTCTTGCGGACTCTGGATCATCATACTCAGTCATTTCGGAGAAGTACCATCACCAGTTGCAGAAAACTGTATTTGTCAACAACAAAATATCTCTACTGAAGGTGGCTAAAAGGAAATACGATGGGACTTTTTGAAAGCTTCTCAGTCAATTATAGATTGTGGTCGCTCGAAGATTATGCTAGATGAGATGAGAAACCGTGGATAGGAACAGGCGGATCCAAGGGTGTGGAAACTATTTGTGCTGGATGAAGTGATCACTCCTGCAGTCAGCACTAGAAAGGTAACTGTTACATGTCATGCCATCCATAAACCCATGGATCTTGTAGTGGAATGTAAGAGAAGCATTTCACTGAAGAATAACTTGTTCATCCCAGCCTCTGTCATCTCGCTTAAGAACGGATTTGGTGAGTTTTGGGTAGGTAACTGTCGCCAAAAACAGCAGATCCTTCCAAGGCGCATGTGCATAGCAAATGCTGAGCCATTAATTGAAAAACGGCTGAGTGTCATAGAAACCTCCCATGCCGAGTCTGTTGGCAAAATTAGCGCAACCACTACGAGACAAGATCTTCTAGCTCGACTACCACCAGATCTCGCTAAGGACCAACAGGACAAGCTACTTGCCACTCTTCAAGAATTCTCTGAATGCTTCAATCCACAGGTGAAGAGCAAACTAGACAAATCGAAGGTGAAGCACCAGACTAGCACTGGAGACCATCAACCAATAACCCAGACAGCATACCGTGTGTCAGCACCGGAACGTCGAATAATTCGCGATGAGGTAGAGAAAATGATGAAGAATCACATCATTCAGCGTTCGCAGAGCCCATGGTAGTCACCAGTGGTCCTTATCAGGAAGAAGGATGGCAGTTGGCGCTTTTGTGTTGATTACATGAAGTTTAATAAGATAGCTAAAAAGGACATTTACTCTCTTCCACAAATTGATGATACTTTAGATTGTCTGAAGGGGGCTAAGTTTTTCTCAACCATGAACATGTACAGGGGATACTGGCAAATCGAAGTAGATAAGGCTGATCGTGAGAAAACTGCATTCAGCACCCCTGAGGGCCTGTATGAGTTTAAGGTAATGCCGTTTGGTTTGTGTAATGCACCAGGAACTTTTGAATGGATGATGGATAATCTTCTAAGTCACCTGAAGTGAACAATGTGTCTTTGTTATTTAGATGACATTATAGTGTCCTCCAGAGACATTTGATGAACATATAAAAAGAGTGAGGGCCGTTATTAAGTGACTCCAACAAGGCGGACTGAAACTTTAGCCAAGAAAGTGTCTCTTTGGAGCAAAATAAATCAAAGTACTTCGACAACTTGTGTCAAACAAAGGTGTGCGGCCAGATCCTGAAAAGGTGAGATCTATAACAAAATTCCTGATTCCTAAAAGTATTAGAGATGTGAGAAGCTTCCTCGGGTAATGTTCTTATTACCGTCGTTTTATCAAAGACTTCTGAATCAAAGGCAGGCCACTTCAAGAGTTGTTAAAAGCTGATGCTAAATTTATCTGAGGTGCTGCTCAACAAAATTCTTTCGATGTGCTGCGAAAAGCTCTGATGACTGACCCTGTACTTGGTCTGTATGATGAGAGAGCACCTACAGAACTACACACAGATGCCAGTGGGTATGGGATTGGTGCTGTTCTGGTGCAAATTTCAGATGGAAAAGAGAAAGTTATAGCCTATGCTTCTAGGACACTTACAAAAGCCGAGAAAAACTACTCAACTACAGAAAGAGAATGATCTGGGCCATGTGCAAATTTCAACAGTATCTCCAAAGAAGGCCATTCACAGTTGTTACAGACCATCATTTACTTTGTTGGTTGACAGGTCTTAAGGATCCAACAGGACAACTCACCAGGTGGGCACTACGTCTTCATGAGTATGACATTACCATAGTGTACAAAAGTGGAAGAAAACACCAAGATGCCGACTATCTCTCAAGAAACCCTGTGCATGACTATCAAGACTTCGATGAAGATAGTGACCATCTCGCTGCACTCCAGGATCTCTCTGCTGAGCAGAAGGACGCTAAGATCTCAAATTATGCTTGCCTTAAATCGGTCAGAGGATATGAAAGGACAATTTAAGGTAATTAATGGATTACTTTGCAAGAAAATCTTTGATCCATTTGGAAAGACGTGGCTAGCAGTGATTCCTAAACACGTGCACTTAGATGTTATACAGAAATTCCATGACACCTGAGGCCGGACATCTAGGATTTATCAAGACATACGATATAACCCGCAAGAAATTTTTCTGGCCAGGTTTATTTAGGAGTGTCCATCACTATTTGTCGCACTGTCGAGAGTCCCTGAGGAGAAAGGCAGTTCCTCAGAAACCACCTGGCTCACACCAATTCCACCAGCCGAAACGCCTTTCCAGTGTGTTAGGATTGACCTCCTCGGATGATTTTCAATGTCTGCTAGTGGCAATAGACGGATTATTGTTTGCACTGATTACCTGACATGCTATGCCATTACAAAAGCCGTGGAAACAGGAGGAGGAGGATATTAGTGTTTAACGTCCCGTCGACAACGAGGTCATTAGAGACTGAGCGCAAGCTCGGGTGAGGGAAGGATGGGGACGGAAATCGGCCGTGCCCTTTCAAAGGAACCATCCCGGCATTTGCCTGAAGCGATTTAGGGAAATCACGGAAAACCTAAATCAGGATGGCCGGAGACGGGATTGAACCGTCGTCCTCCCGAAAGCGAGTCCAGTGTGCTAACCACTGCGCCACCTCGCTCGGTGCCGTGGAAACCGCCAAAGCGTTCGAGGCAGCCAAATTCATCATGGAAGACATTGTATTAAAACACAGTGCCCCAAGGTCATTAATTACGGATCGAGGGAAAGTTTTTCAGTCGAATCTTGTGACACAGATAAACCGTTGGTGCAACGTTACTCATCACACGACGACTGCCTACCATCTGCAAACTAAAGGGCTTACTGAACGCCTTAATAAGACCTTGGCCGACATGCTATCAATGTTCTTCAATGTTGAGAAGAGCAATAGGGTGAGATGCTACCTTTTGTGATGTTTGCCTATAACACTGCCAAACAAGACACCACAGGATTTACGCCATTTGTCCTGGTGCATGTGCTTGAGGTGACTATGATGATGGACTCTGTATTTCCGTTACATCCTGATGACGTGGATGATGACTACGTAGGCCAGGTGTTAACCAGAGCTGAGGAGGCTCGGCAGTTAGCTTGACTCTGCACGCTGCAGCCTCAAGGAAATGATCACCGAAGGTACGACACAAACCACTGGCCTGTTATCTACTGGCCTGGTGACCTCGTCTGGATCTTCACTCCTGTTCGGAAGGTTGGTCTCTCTGAGAAGTTGTTCAGGCGCTACTTTGGACCTTATAAGGTTGTAAGACAGTTCTCTGATGTTACTTATGAAGCTGAAGATTTCGACCCCGACACAAGACGACGAAAGGTCAGAGATACAGTCCACGTCCTTCGAATGAAGCCCTATAAGGATCCTGCAACCCACGATAAATTCGTAGCTCCAGCGAAAGGCAACAAGCGGAAAGGTAACTAAGAGCATAGTAGCAAAAGAACTTCTAAGAAAATCACCGCCAGGGCGAGAATCAGTCATCAGGAGTCAGAGTATGCAGGACCGATGACTCGTTCCCGGACTAGGAGGACGTAACACCGAGATGCTGTTCTCTTAAGGAGGGAGCAATGTCACAGAAGAAGCTGATCAGCTCTGTGGTGTAGTCGTTATGGTACTAAACTGTTGCATGGATGGTCGCGAGTTCAAAATTCACCTGGACAAAACAAGTTTAGAAGTATCCACAAATGTTAAGGATCATTGTATATATATACTCTGTGTGTTCTGGCCAAAGGCAGTTCGCTCTGTGCTCTTGCATGTGCAAGAGCTGAAAAAACATTTGTTAAGTGAAGTTTGTGTTCGTCATTCATCTAATTACACTTTCTTATACGTGACAATATTTTAGCCTTCCATAATTATGTAAAGATTTTAATTCTCTTCATTGCTACCGGCCACAGAAATCCGTTTTGTTCTTGAGGGCTGTAAACCAAGAGGAAACAGCAAACGTAAACACGGTTCACGTTGAGACTACCCCTCATCCCACAACAACTCAGATTGCTTTGTGCATGCACAAATCTGGCAGCTTGGGTATGTCAGAAAAATGTTTCCAGGTACAATCTGGCTGCTTGTTGATACTGTCGATACCACTCGTGTCTAGTTATCTCGATACAGCTAACAGTCGCACTTGAAGTAGCCAGACGCGGGACAAGGTACTGTTCATACGCGACTGAACTGCGCATGCGCAGACGCCCACTGGCAACTGCTCAAATGAACCTAAAGTTAACCGCTGTGCCATAACGCCCATCAGAAACAGTATGTTGTTATGAAGTATTGCATAGTCTTCGTCATAAAGCCTTTGACACATTTTGCTGTTGGCAGACACTTGTGTGTGTGCTGTGTTTTGTTGCTGTAAAAGGCGCATTTCCTTTGCAACTTAAGTTATATCTATTTCTTTTCCTCGTATATGTTTTATTGCTGCAGTATTATATTGCGGTAACGGGCTAAAGTGTAATTCTTTGTTAGAGTATCAGTTCTTACCAGTAAAAGCTACAAAATTTAACTGAAAACTAAACCAATGAAAAATTCCCGGAATTCTTAAAAATTCCCAGGTTTTTCCCAGTTTTCTCCCAGATGAAAAGTGTCTCAGGTTCTTCCCGGATTTCCCAGAGCATATACATCCTGTTTGTTGTTGTAAATGGCACATTTCTTTTGCAACTAAAGCTCTATTTTGGTGTTGTTATCTTGTTTTTGTTTTATTGCTGCAGTATTATTCTGCAGTAGCAGGATAAAGTAAAATCCTTCGCTGAAGTATCAGTTCTTACCAATTAAAATTACAAAAATTCAGTGGAAAACTGAAGCAACAAAAAATACCTGGAATTAAAAAAATCCCAAATTTTTCCAAGATGAAAAAAATTCTGGGTTCTTCCTGGATTTCATGGTTGTCCCAGCGAATATACGCCTTGTGTAAAATGAATCATAGTCTGCAAGGAAAAAATGGGAAACATTGCTTGCGATAAAAACAATGAACTTAACCTGTGTGTGATGACAACTGAGACCAGCCATGTGAAGTCTGAATGCTTTCAATTCATTCCAAAAATGCTGACTGTGTCTAAAAGCAGCACAAGTGGACACTTCCAAGTGGCTCCGAACCTGGGATGGGACCCGACCATTGGGTGTTTCGGACTGTTTGATGCTGGACTAATGGATGTCTACTTACTGCTCAAAGTTAGGTAAAATAAATCTACTGACAAAGCTTTCTGCAACTTGCAGCAAATCCTTACTGTTACACACAAAGATAAATTTAACAGTGGGCTGTTTTTAGATTTATTTATACCTTTGAGCTGATCGATAATCATCTTCCGCTGCTTAGGAAATTATACAAACATGGTATTCATGGCACTATCCATAACTTGTCTGTCATATCTTTCTGCCAAGCAACAGTCGTTAGAAAATATGTCATGAAAGTAAAAGTTATGTTTCAGAATAGAGGAAAGTTAGTTCTGGAGTATCTAAAGACTCCGTCTTTGATCCTAATAATGCTCTTAATTTTTATAAATGATTTACCATAACACCTGTCAGCAACACAGGCAGTGTTGTTAGCAGATGAGTTATTAAAGTAAAGGCATAATGAAAATGATTTGCAGTTGGAGGTCTGTGACAACAGAAGACGCAGCAAGATGATTTAGAAGCAGTTGGGGAGTAGTAAATGAGAAGAAATTGGTATGGGTGAGATTTAGCAATTTGAATGTTTCTGCTCTGTTTTGAAGTGAGCAATAATAGCTGTGTGGGTGAAACTATGTGAGTGAGTGGTGACTGTGTTCTTTGTGTGTGTGTGTGTGTGTGTGTGTGTGTGTGTGTGTGTGTGTGTGTGAGAGAGAGAGAGAGAGAGAGAGAGAGAGAGAGAGAGAGAGAGAGAGAGGGTGAGGGTGAGGAAATTATCTATCCCTTCCTAAAGAATAAAAACTATTGTTTCCTACAATATGTAATCTAACTCATAATGTTTATAGATTGCTTAATACCTTTTGCCCTCTGTTCCTCTTCCTTTAGCTTCTCCAGAATATTATGTTCCTCTGCCACAAACATCCGATCAATCATTATCAATTCTGATGTGTTTACTTCACGCTGAAAAAGCAAACAGTATGAAATTCATAAGATGCATGGAGGGAAATGGAATACAGACACTTAAAATGCTGTTATATCATTACACATCCAACTTCTCATGCATGACAACACATACATATCTGAACCAACATGAGTCGTACAGATATAGTGTAATCCACAAGGGAAAATTGAATAAAATACTTACATAATTATAGAGATGTAAGAAAATGTGAATATAGTGCACAAAATTCTGATTTCGATCATTGTGTGACCATTATTTGTGCTAGTATTAAAGCCCTGTGGACTTATAAACACAAGCAGTAAAACTGTAATATCTGTACATATCAAACAAACATACTAGTCAGACCGAAGGTACAAAATCAACTGGGCTAGGGCTTTAACAATAGCACTGATGATAGTCACACAGTGATTGAAATCGACTGGCAACTGTAAAATATTTACCAAAAACCTAACTTTGGAAGTAGCACTGTTTCATTTATACAAAAATGACAACAAATAACTTAACATTCCTCAGTATTTGGCTCTCCATTTCCTTCTTGTCTGATCTTATCATGGCTACCAGCCTATCTGCACAGATTCCATTTGTGTACTCCCAGCCTCAAGGCAACACAGTGCAAACTTATACTGATCCCCCCACTGTACCTGACAACGCTACATGTGACCCCAATATAAGAGGCAACACAGTGAGCTCAGGGGCCCTGAGGGCAGCAAATGGACAACTGCTGGACCCTCCCACTTTACCCACAGTAATGTCAATCACTAATATATTTTATCAAAGTTTAACTTCTGTACTGATTCAAGCCAGAGAAATTATATCAATGATGTGAAAGGCATCACAAGCTATAGATAACACATCAGCATGGGCTGCTCTTCCTCCACAGACATTTAGACACCTTACTGAAAGTGTCGGGAGCAGAGTTCAAGATGTCATAAAGGCGAAGAGTTGACACACCTCATATTAACATTCACCAATAGGTGCCCTGATACTTACAATCAGATAATACGATTTAAACAGGAATGAGTAACTGGAAGGAACACAGATTTATCTATATCATTATGAAATTAGCACTTCCACAGACTTTCCAGTGTTGGAAAAATGCAACAAAATTTTATCAGGAAATTATTCCCAAACACCAAAACAGTCTTGTATTTATCAAAACCGACTACAGACAGCCAGTCGCAGATCAAGATTTTGATAAGTCTACAGTAGAAATCTCACTCTTTAATTATCCAAGGTTAGAATGGCAGTTTCAGCTTCAAATAGTCCTAAGGTTACGGAGATGAGCAAATTTCTACATTCAATTCAATCTATGTTGGATTTGCTCTAACAGTTTTACTGACATTAAATGTTTTATTATAACTGCCACTCCAGTTTAGTAGCAAGTCTTTCTGATGCTTGGTTTCACAAAAAACAGTCTCCTATGCTGTCTTGACAGCTTTACTAGCCGTCTTCTTTCTACTGTGGCAACCCCTGACATCTGTATTTACAAAACTCCAGCTGTTTTCTGCTCTACTTTTCAATTATGCATCAGCATTCAAAATGTTTCCTATAAATATCATGTCCAGGAAAGTCACAAAGTTAAAACTAAAAATCATAGTGTCTTCATTTCAAAGGAAATTAGATGTAATGAAATGTAGAAAGATACTGACAATGCCAAGAAACTGTTCTGTTGCTGGCGAGCAGTAGATGTATGAGCCTTTTGGATCTCAAAATTATGGCTACGACAAAGGTACTGCACGAAAAATGACGTCATGAAAAAGAAAATTATTGCCAAATGAAGCATGGATTAACAGGTAAAAAAACAACATATTACACGGCATAGAAGTTATAATTCTTGGGTGTTCTTGGGTGAAAATTTATCAGTTGATAACATAGCAGCTGTTCTGTTTTGTGAAGGCTTCAACATTTAGTGGAGAAAGATGGACAAATAGTATAGCACTTATGGAATGGGTTAAATATTAAAATGCTACCTACAAAATTTCACACCTAATAAAAACAGTAAAGAGCTACTGAGTGTACTAACAGAAGCTGATAGTCATTGGTAGAACTGCCAAACCAAAATCTCTGAGAAAAACCACTAATGTCCCCATGTTTACTACAACAATCGCAGAAACACAGGAGTATCTGTAGAGGTTTTTGTGGTTGGTTTCATAATGAGGATTTCCTAAACACCGAAAATACCTCATGTCTATAGGGTTTCAAGCAAAGCTCTTCGCTTGCTGCACTCAATGAGACAACAACTAAGAAGAATCTACTATCTAACGTATCAGTCCTAATTCAGGCCATGAGCTAAAGAGTTACTGAAACACTGCCATTGGAAAATTGCTACTTCTGAATCACAGTCACAACACACCATTGCAAAACAGATACATGCCAGCATCACAAAGCACACTATATACTGGGTAGTTGAAGCTCAAAGTATAGTGTGGGAAAATACCTTAAAATTATCATGGAAAAACTTGCTAAATGTTTTGGAAAAAACAGAAACTGATAAAACTTCTTTCAAACTTAATAATGGTGCAGAACTCTTGCTCAATGACAGTGAGCGTTAGAGATGGCTATCAAAGTTGTTGGTAGCAAAATACAGGTCGACGAAGAGTCTGGTGATGTAAGTGCTACAGAGCAGCTTGTTTTGTCAATGAAATGTTTTAAAGCATTTGTAACTGTCATGGCATTTGTGGAGCTGTGGCCCAGTTTGTCAGCCCCACACAAAGGGAAACAAAAAGTTTTTTAATACTATTGTGTGAATGTATATACAACGATGAGCCAAAACATTATGATTATCTGCTCCATTTGTCAATCTACCATACATTCGACAAGTCCCCGATGAGTTCCAGAGATTTGTAGCACCAGATGTCTATGCACAGGTCACGCAATTCCTGTAAATTACGGGGCAGTGACTCGTGGGCACCCAATAACATCCCAGATGTGTTCTATCGGTTTCTGATGGGGGGGGTTTCATCGATGAAAGTTCGCTATAATGCTCCTCAAATCACTGTAGCACAATTCTGACCTGGTGATGAAGACAGTTACAATGTAGGAAGATGCCGTGGCTGCCAGGATGGACATCAAACATGAAGGTACATAGGTGGTCACAATAATGTTTACAAAGTCCACAGCTGTCTCCGTGTCTTCGATTACTGCTACAGATACAGTAGAAGCTCACGTGAATGTCCTCCATACATAACATTATCGGCTCGTGCCCGTAGCACAAGGCACGTTTCAAACATGATCCACTCGCATAATGGTGTAACTGGACACAACCATTGAACTGATACAGCAAGAAATGTGATTCGTCCAATTGGGTATCATATTTACACTGATGCACAGTCTAATGTTGATGATCCTGTGCCCACTGAAATTGTAACTGATGACGGATCGAGTTGATGTAGGAAAGTGTAGGGGTCGTCTGCTGCAGAGCCCCACATTCGACAATGTACACCAAATGGTGTGCTCTGAAAAACTTGTGCCTGCACTGACACTGTACTCAGTAGTGTGGATGTCCGACAGCTTGTTACCTATTCATGGTTCTACCATCCTTTAACCACTTTTCGCACATGCTTATGACAGTAATACGCAAACAGGCAACCAGTGCAACCATTTCCAATATGCCACTTTTCGTACACTCAGTCATAACAATATGTCCTTTGTAAAAGTCACTTATCAAAATGTTATGGCTCATTGGTGTCTGTATGTTACAGTGGATCTGTATACAATTTAACATTTGTTCATTACTACCATTACATATATACATATCAGTTCTTTCAGAAAATGATGTTTTATGCTTCAATTATGTACAGATGTCAATTGCACACTGTACCTTCCAAATTCAAAGTCTTTGTATCACGTGAGGTTGTTCATGACCTGAGCATCTTCGATAGTTGGCGTTCTACAGTATTTCACTTGAAGAAAATCCTTTCCCTGGTAAATGAAGTGTTTCTAGCTTGTATGTTCTACACGGAAACTACATCTAGCCCAGATGCTTGTTCCTCTGTTTTCTTTTCCTTCCTAGGTGAACTTTTGGAATATTAATTTTAACAATGTTGATTTACATAGTACTGCTGCTGAATTAATCAGTTAGTCAACTTAAAGAAAATGAGCCATTTATATAACATATAACTAATATTATGAGGTTACAATGAAATTGCAATGGCATATTAGAAATCAAGCCACTCAAAGTGACCACAAGTTAATTATTTTTCACAGATTAGTGCAACGTAATTGAATTAGCTGTGATGATATCACAGAATGCAAGACAGAAACATTGGAGAGCATTATAGCAATACCTGCTTAGTGTTACAGGTTGTTACACAATATTGTCCATTAGCCCTACCTTTAGGAATTGTCATAAACACGAATGCTATGATTATCCATTTCATTTCAAGAAATAAACAATGTAACGAGTAGTTGTGAGGTAAAGCTACAATACTACTATTTCCAAGGGAATAGTCTCACAGTATGAGAACTAATCTTACATTTATGGGCCAGATACAAGAATTAAAATATTGAGCATTTGATAAAGCAAGAATTCATTCCAATACCTGCCATACTCCCATCTTCTGTTCAACAAGAAAAACAAAAATTGTTGCTGCTCTTATCATAAGTATGACTGAGTCATTTAGATGAACTACTTATAATGGAATGGTCCAATAAGACATGTTGAAACCTACCCTGAAATTTGTTACACAGGAAGAAAACAATGAAAGAAATGTACTGCCAAAATTTTAGCTGCTAAGAGGCACTGCAAGTATTTTGTAAAAATGTTGAAGTTACACATTTTTGCCATGTGAATAACAGCTTACAACAGCGGTTTGCACAGCCCTGCCCACCTAGCGCGCAACTCGGTGAATCACTCATGCAGCACCAACACAGCGGAATTATCTGGAGTTGACAGACACCAATGTTAAGCATCTCAAGCCTGGTATACTATGGAGCGAATGGAAGAGAATCCATGCAAATAAACATTTGCAGAAAATTCACAACAATGCACTTGTATATGGGTAGAATTGTTTATACTAGAGGGAACAGAACAGAATAAGAGGTAGCGAACATTGCCTATGAATGCTGTGTTGTTAGTTTTTGGAGCTAATATTTGGCATACAGGATACAAATCTATCTTGTTACAGCCACAATGCAAAACTTTGCTATTTAGTGAGGATTATTTTGCAAGGCGAGCACACTGTTCTTGACGGAGTATGCAAAATGGCGCAGGGAAGAAAGAATTAAAGTGTCTCAATTTGTATGGAAGTGTGACATGTGGAGATCATGCACTTTACATGGACTTCCATTTCCATCTCTCCTTATCACTGGTCCAAAATTTTCCTTGTATGCCGGCTGGCATTTTTCCCTTGCTTCTCATCAGCACTGGGGGGAAATTTATAAACAGAACACTAATTACCAGCATAGAGCACCATCTCAAGAAGTGACAAAGCTAGCATTTCCATTACATGTGCAAGGTCTACTGGTTATTAAAAATAATAATAATAATAATAATAATAATAATAATAATTTTAACAAAAATGGTCTAGTGGCAAAGCACGCACTTCATGATCCATAGAGTGCGGGATCAAATCCTGTTTAGACCACAACTTTTTTCCCTATGATTTTTAACCAAGCATTCACCTCTCACAGATGTAGGAGTGGCCACGAAAGACATGTGGTTTGGACTCCACGTTACACTCCAGGTCTCCATATTCCGATAGGTAACTGGGGAAAGTTAAGGACACGTAACTAGCTGCAGTGGGGTCCACTTGAAAGATCTGCAAGTAAATCTGATAAAAGAGGTTACCAGAGGAAATAAAATCACGGCAGTGTTTGATGTCACAGAAGACTTCCATAATTGAGGACTTGTAATTTGTTGAAATGAAATGTGTCTCGCAGTACTACATTTTATAACAATTCCTGTAGACCATTCTTTATAATAATGTCTGAATGTTGTACATTTGACTGTCAGTGAAACAGTTCTTTGTTTATTCCCTGTAGTCGTCACAAAAATGCGAAGTGTGTATTGAATGAGAAAAACGAACATTTTTCTTGCACCAGGCACACCGAACAAAGGAAAAATTAATGCAGTCAGGCACTTTGCATATCGCACTGCATATCAGGCCTACTTGATCAGATTCGTAAAGCGTAGTGAAGGAAACTGGTAATGCACAAATGACTGGAGCTTAAGAATACTGTTCCGCCGATAAACCTGAAACGAGGGAGAGGTATCGGAAATTATGTTGTCTGATAATTTACTGAAAAATGCTTTCCATTGTTGAAAAAATTCTTTATTGATGGGTTGAATCCCACTAGTAGTTCCAGGTGGAATCCACATTACATCTACACATTTTTCGTCTTCCTCCACAAAAACAGAGGCGTCGTTATGTCCAGACCATGAATCCAACAAAAGCAATGAATTAGTTTCTCCAGCTGGTAGAAATACGTTTCAAATGAAATGTTGAAAATTATTCTTTCCCATTTTTCCAGATTTTGATATGCAGATTACAAGATTTTTGCAACTAAACAGTCCATTTTTTTATTTTTGGTCCTTATTTGCCCTGCAGTTCTAGAGACAGATATACAGCTGCGGAGACAGCAAACCACTCATACTTATCAGTGGCATTATCGTATATGAATGTGTCATTGTATTCATTGATTGGGCAACTGACTCCGCCTTTTTTTCATCCTGAAATGATAAAGTGCAGTGTGTATGCAATTCTTTCATGAAACCTGACTGATCAGCATTATAAACAGCAGTCGCAAGGATAACTGGCAGCTGTTCTACATGTTTATGAGACTTAAACTTGGTAATTTTGTGATTTCCTGTTCTGTGTGATTTCTTGAAACTGCGTAGCCAGGTCAACAAAGTCTGGAAATTAGTAATGTTCATGTCAGATGCAATTTGAAGGGCCCAGTCTCGTACGTCTCTATCGGTAATGATGCGTAGGCTCTCACGAGTAGTTCTAAATCTTTTGCACAGCTTTTCATTCAGCTGACTTTGGGTTTCTGTTTGGCGCATATTTCTTACTTAATGTAATTCATTCTTCCAGATGTACAGTGGACGCACAGATTTTACGAAATGAAAACTCCTTTGCACACTGCTTAACTTCAAGTGTTTTTTCCCCTCCATCGTTTAATCAATATTTCACTGCCTTTTCTTCGTCGCTGAGAGCTGTTGCAGTATATGTTTATTTTAAGGCTTGGGAAGTATTCTTCTTCAGAACTGTTACTGGCACTACTGACGTCATCTGAAACTACAACTCATGGAATTGTCACAGTTATTTTCTATTTCTCTTAACGTATCCACACTTTCGAACAAAATGTCGATATCATTTGGATGAATGTCAAGGAAATCAATTAACAAATGACACATAAGTATGTCCTCAGGAGAAGTAAGTGATTTCGGCTGGAAACCATGCTCTTCACATTTCATCATTGAGAACGTTAACTGGATTCCACATTACTGTGGAACTAGGAGGGGGGGGGGGGGGGGGAGACAGGCATGTCTCACGAAAGCACAATAAATATTAATTCAGCTTTATCTGTAATTCCAATACTTACTAATACTGCAAAAGGCAATTGATGATTTGTAATAGATGTTACCTGGGTGGCTCATTCGAGAGAATAGTGACTGGGTACTGTAGTGTCAGAGAAACTATCAACGAACGGCAACCTGAAATTTCCTTTCCAAATTACGATCGGGTAGTGTCGTGTTTTCTGTTGACAAATGTACCTGTGTAATAACTTTCAGGGTAGGTTTCAACATGTGTTACTGGACCATTCCCTTGTCAGTCGAATCTATACCACGAGCGACTACCATCATCATTTCAGATATTAGTTACGTTAGGAATGGGAAATATGACAAAGACTGTAACTGGAAGACACTAGAAAGTAGAAAGGTTAAAAGTTCAATGTCTGATCATCAAGGGAGGGAGACAGGGTGATGTGTGTGTGGGAGGGGGGATGAGGGTGGGAGTGGCTTGTTACACAGCTTCCTTAAGGAGATACAGGGAATTGGTTGGATTTAGGAAAATGGTCAGCTGGATATATGATCCACACACCTTCCGATTACAAGTCTAGCAATTTTACTTAAGTCAACTCATTACATCCTAACATTTTCTTCAAAATCAGTGCAATTAGACTGCAGAAACTTGCCTGACTTGCTACATTCCTCAAAGGGTGTAATCTTGAGATGTCACTTTCACCTCAATGTAATGTTATTTTAAAGTGCAAATCACAAATACAACATTTCTTCTAGTTTCTTGTAACTTTCAAGCATGGTATCCTAAAATTACGAATGCAATAGCCTGACAGTGCAAATAATGAGGATGACTTAATGACCAATTAATTAAACAGAAAATACAAAAATTCCTTTCATAAACAGCAGTACAATTTCACAGAACTATTTCCTACAAGTTAAGAAGGGAAACACAAATTCCTTCTCCTCATTTAGAAATATAATACATGTCCATCAATTGTTCACATGCTTACCATGCTCTCCATCAACAGCAAATAGTTGTATTTATTCATCATTTGCCGAAATTTATCTAACAGATGTTTCGCAGTTGCTTCAAATATTTCATCAGCTTTCTCCAAATCTTTCTGGCTCAAGACCTTTTCATTATACACGTGATACCGAATAAGGCGCTTACATGCATCGCGAGAACTTGAAAAAGGTGTCTGCACATCAGGCATTGAAGCTTCAGTTTGATCAGTTTTCAGCTGATGTTCAATGCTGTCAATCAAGAGTTGAAAAATAAATTAACAATCTATACATGCAGTTCACATCATTTGTTTCACAAATATACATTTTATTTAACAAATATTATAACAGTATATTTTCACAGAAAAATTATTTACACAATTTAATTTGAAACATGACCCTCCAATGATTTCACAATGGCTTTGACGTTTGCCTCAATTTTTATCATAGAAAAACAAAAAATTAGCTTTAAAGTGTTATTGGTCAGATCCTACTCTATGATTATTTAATGTTCCATTATGTAAAAAGTTGGTTCACATATACAGGATGTCTCTTCTTAAAGAGACATCAGCGCATTTTCTCTGGTGTTTTGGCAGATATTTGCAATGTTTAGCCACAGTCAGTCCAAACAAATAACACTCATCACATTTCATATGACACCCTGTGCCAACAAAAAGCTTCAGTTTGTTTCCTACTGCAAAGAAAATTATTTTCAAAGTGAAATTATAAGTTCCCATTAGATAGAGTGGGCTTAATGTTAGTCTTGTGCGACATTAATTTTATCGACATGTATCCAGCACGAGGAATAACCAGTACTCCAGTAACGACTCATGTGCAGTCCTGGCGCATGCTGACTCCTACTGCCATGCAGAAGCACTGCTCAGTTGCTGCCAGATTACTGGTTATTATTCTTGTTTTGCTGCCCCTGTTAATAGATACTGATAAAACAAATAAGGCACTAGGCCAATTTGGGACCACTCTATTGAATGGGCACATAAAATTCCACTATAAAAATAATTTTATTCGTAACAGGAAACAAATCTACACTTTCCATCAACAGTGGATGTTGCATGAAAAATGCAATGTGCAGCATTTATTTGGACTGACCCTAGCTACACAATGGGGGGAAAAATACTGCAGATATCTGCATAAATACCAGAGGAAATGTGCATGATGACTCTTAGGGAGGGACGCCCAGTATAAGTTGACCCAAAGAGCCTCCCACATTTTAATTTACTATCTACCAATAACTTATAATCATTTCAATCAACACGGACTCAAAAGGACTAAATTATACAAGGGCCTGCTCTCTCCTTTTCAGTAGGGGGGAAAAATAAATAAATAAATAAATAAATAAAAAATAAAAAAGTGAGAGCCAGGTTGCCATCAGATCAATGGCGGGCTGCAAGTTGTCCAAACTCTGTGCATCCCTGTTCTGCGTAATTCCACATCAGTTCAATGCAGGATACTAACATTTTCTACTTGACAATCTCGGATTTCTTTCACGTTTTGGTGGTTTCACTGATCCAAATATGAAATAGAAAACTACCAATTTGTAGAGGTATATGAGAATTGTGGAGAAAATTATAGGTTTGCAAAGTTTGGAAATTGTGTGAAATTTACTAGTCTGTCTATACATAAATGACTAGAATTCTGGTTCTAATCCGGATACAGCAATGCAACTTATATCATTGAAAAATTAAGCAGTAGAGCTTCACGCTGATTGCAATTCATAAGGAATGTCATACAAAAATAGGGTTTACATTACTGTGGCGGTATTATGAACCATTTACAGAGTAGCTTCAATGTAAATGCAATAAAACTGGTTACATCTCTTTTCACATGTCTCCAGTAATTAAAATATTAATGTTCGACTGATCTGACAAAGGGAAATGGTATGTCCTACCAGTTGGTGTCACTGGATCCAGTCTTCTGAGAATGTCACATCATCTTATAACACAAATGCCTAGTATGGCAGGAAACACAACTGATGAAGATGGTCCATGTAGATGCAAGATGCTGTTCTGTTTCTTCATAAGTTTGTAAGACCTGTGCAACCCATCAATGACTGTCATACATAGCTGCAACATATCCATGTATGTTTGTTAATTTGTTAACAGCATTTCTTTCCAAATAGGAATCAGTGATTGTTCTCTGCCCACGAAAGAATGCAATATTTACATTTGGATCTTTGAAATATGCATACAATTCTGTAAGATTGTGCAACCCTGGCTACTTATGTATCCTAACTCAATTTTCTTTCACATACACACAGTCTTTCCTTTTTGGCATCACACAGCCTCACATCATGATCACATGTAGCTGAACAGTCTTTTCACAATATGTCTTACCTGGCTTTGAATTTGGCATCACTAAAATACCACGTTCTGCTACTAACTGTTTTGGTCTTTGCACCATGTGATCTGAAGTGGAAAATTCTTTCATAGTTTTCCATATACTCCAGCTCCTTCGAAGTGATGTCAAAATCTGTATTGTCATACATACATACATACATACATACAGATATTGTGAAACTTATCTTTCCGCTGGGCTACGATTTTTCTTTCTCCATTTTTTCACGCTCTTCTTTTTGCAGTTGTGCCACATAAGTATGCTCCAATGCTGAGGCAACCTTTTTCAGTTTTTGATTTGGGTACTTTTACTCACACAGCACCCTCTTTTTCTTCACAGGAGATTCTCCTAAGAACTGAGTGCTAGTATTTAAAGAGTCTAGTGCCAGATCCGATGCTATTTCAACTTTAGATAAAGTCTTCTCTGGAAGTACTTAGCATGGCTCAGACAACATTGCAGGGGTTTACAGACCTATTTGCTTTCTACATTTGCTGAAAATTTTTCCGCACAGCAATACATCAGGACACTATTTTACCATCCACTCCTTAATATTCCTCAAATTCTTGTGTACTCTTGCATGACCTCCCTTTTTAAACGAATTTCAACAGTAGGAGGATTTTGAAATGAAATCCATTTTTTACAAAGTACTATTAAATATTACTTTACAGCACATCTACACTGCAGTTTGAGTAAAAAATCCACATCCATGAAACAAGTAATGATGACTGACTGAAATAAAAGTCTTTCTGGTTGCTCATAGCAAGAAATTTTCACCAATTTCCCAGAATAGCGACTGCTATTGGTTGCTGTTCTTGGAAACAACTATGTACATAGCCACTTACTGCATTTTGTCAGTATAGTGATGTAGATGGAATACGTTTTTGGTCATGATGCCTTTGGCGTGCCACCATGACATTTGCCATGTATTTAGTAGCATACCAAGGTTATAAACTGAAGGTTTTTTTTAATTTTATTATTTTTTATTTAGATAATCAAGATCAAAATTTAAGGTCAGTGACCTTGAATGTGAAGATTCAATAAACCCATTGCTGTATCTGGATTAGAAACAGAATTACAGTCACTTATGTTGAGATAGACACATGCAAGTTTTCACAAAATTTCTAGACTTTGCAGATCTGTACATTTCTTCACAATTTTCATACACCTCCACAAATTGACATTTTTCCATATCTTATCTGGATCATCAAATGCGATCAACATTAAAAGGTGAAGCAAATAAGCAGATTATCAGAATGGGAAAAAAACTGCTGGCACATAATTCAAAAACGTAAGTAATATTGATGTAGGCTAATTCTCCAAAAGCAGCAAGAATGTGAAATAAAAATTCAGAGAGACAGTAAACTAGTGCATGATGGCACATTTCCAGTGAATTTACAAGTACATTGCAGGACATGGTCCTATTTGTATCGGAAGACACAAGAAACTCAGCAACAACTGTTATTGAGTTCTGAAGCATAAACTGAGATAAAGTAAAATTAACACAATAAATAAACTGCACACACAGGTAGTTAGGAAATAATTTTTTAGTAAAACAGAAATGCTTAAGTCTAAACATATAATCATATTATCCTGAAAGACAAAATGACAAATGCAGCAACACAATCACACACCTCTAAATGTCGTTAACAAGTTAAACTACAAGTGCCAAAGAAAATCAGAGAAATAGTAAGAGGAAACATGCACAGGTGAGAGGGAGCATTATGAGCATCTGCTTAACAGCATGATGGTCCACCTTCGGCATGCAATAAAGCAGTGGCTCTGCATGAGGTATGTAGCTCCAGATGTCTAAACACAGGTCACATAGGATCAGTGTACAAGTTTATGCCATTTTTACAATACCATGATTTTATTTTATTAGCATAAAAAACACTACACTATATTACATTGCAATACAAAATAACAAGACTGGTACACAGCTCAGCGATGTAATCATCATCTTTGTCAATGACCTCCTGCCAGTGCTCAGTCAGGAATTCTGTGACTCTCCTGTAGAATAGTAGTGGTTTTGAATTGAAGAAATCAGTTAACTAGCTACTAAGAGAGACTTCATCATAAAGCACTTGACCCTAAACATTGTTAAAGTGAGACCAGAAAAGATGATAATCAGAAGAGGTTAAGTCTGATGAACATGGAGGGTGAGGAAATTGTTCCCAACCAAGTTCAGCAATCAGACCTGAGGTGGTTCTGGTCGTATAAAGGCATGCATTATCCTGGAGTAACAACACAGATTTATTGGATATACTTTTTTCGATAGCAACGACGAGATGTCTTAGCGGTTCAGTATACATAGCAGCCTTTACCACTACATTTCTGGCTAACAATTTGTGATGAAAAATGCCAGTTTGATCCCCAAAATGCACAACATCATTTTTTGAGGGTGTGCACCACCCCTCGTAGGGGATGTTGCTTTTTTCACTGGGTTGAGCCACTCTTCCCTCCTCTTTAAGTTCACATACGAGAACTTTCTCATAGCCTGTAACAATGTTCCTGACGAATGGCTCGCATTTACGACAAGTCGACAGGCCAACAGAGATGAATGTATGGTTATTCACCAATTTTTGTTAGAGTTGCTTAAACCGTGTACCAAATTTTGGCAACTTACCCAATGAATGCAAATGGCACAAAAAGGCTGTGTGATTGTATTCCACAATTTCTGCCAATTCCCACATTGTTTGGCGAGGTTTATTATGAATAAACTGATTTAGGCAGTTTTCACCAAAAGATAAGGTCTTCCGCAACGCAGTACATCACACAAGACCTATTTTCCACATTGGGAAGAGAAAACCATTTCTGCACCATCCTCTCAGCAAATGCTTCCCTCCTGTACACACCACAAATTATTCTCATCCTCGATTACACTCAAAACAGTATTTTGTATCACAAGTGTTCTTTTTTTTTCTTTACTTGACACTCATTGATTAGCCTTGAAAATGGCCAAAATGAGCTGTTAATAACACACAAGTTCCTGTTGAAAATAATCAAATGCCAAATAGAAGAAAATCAATCAAATAATCACAAGTAAATAGCACAAACTTAAGCACCAACCCAATAATTCCTGCAAATTACGGATTGGTGGTTTGAGGATGAGGAGCTGGTGTCAAATAGCATTCCAGATGTGTTCCGTAGGGGTCATATAAGGCAAATTCAATCGACACTAATTCACAATTGTATCCCTCAAATCACTGAATCAAAGTTCTGGTCTCGCGAATCGGACAGCCTGCCGGAAGATGCCATCACCAACATAGAAGACATCAAGTATGCGGGTACTGCAGGTAGCTCACATAATAATTTCCAGGTACCCAACTGTCACAGTGCCTTCATTTACTACCACAGGGCCCACAAAGCTCAGGTAAATGTCCCACCCACACCACAATACTGGTCCCACTGGACTGCACTTGTGGCATAGTGCACACTCTAAGCATCCATTTGCCCAGATGATTACGTTTCTGGACACAACCATTAAACTGGTGTAAGCAAAATGTGATTCATCCAATCAGGCAACACGTTTCCAACAACCCACGGTTCAATCTCGACAATCCTATGCCGACTGTAAATGTAGCTGATGACTGTCGGATCTAGAAGGGAGAGCACAGAGGTTGTCTGCTGCAGAGGTTGACATTCGACAAGGTGTGCCAAATGGTGTGCACCTTAACACTTGAGTGTGTATCAGCATTGCACTCTGTCACTGGATCTGCGATACATCACTGCCTATTTTGTTTTACAGAGTGGTCAAGCCAGCAACCTTCACATTCCATGACGAGGCATGAATGTCCGACACCCTGTCACCTACTCACAGTTTTGCCATCCTCCAATCACTTACCACTGATATTCATGACAGTGACACGTAAACAGTAGACCAGCTTTGACATTTCTGAGTTGCTCATTCCTAGGTGCTGTGCCACAACAATTTCCTTTTCGTCAAAGTTGCTTGTATCAGTCGAATTCCCAATTTGTCTCTGCTCTACTTATATACTTTCCTTACCACTTCACATTCCCACTATGCCACCAGACATCATTCAGTATTGACTTGAGCAGAAGTAATAATGTTTTGGTTCATCAGTGTAAAATGAGTTCAGGCTATTTCAAGGTTTAACCAAATTGCCTGTCATCTCCCTTCTTTACAACATTCTCTGAAGTGGAGTAAACAAAGTGCAACTTGTAATGTGTTCCTGAAATATTCAGTGTCAAAAGTTCCTAATTCAGCAATTACACAGATAATTTTCCTGGCATCACAGACTGATGACGACATAAAAATAAGTTTCAAAGACTTCTATTTCCAAGAGACAAAGGATGATCACTGAATAAAATCACATACTAATCAAAACTACTATCTCCATTTTATACTATATTATTATTACGTGACTTTTACACCAATGACACTGTTTCTACCAGATTTTATGGAAACTTTGTACACACACACACACACACACACACACACACACACACACACACACACACACACACATTTGTAGGCGTATCTTTTCTTCTCAATGGCATCATAAATAATCACTTATGATGCAATATGATAACAATGAGTGATAGTATGCCACTGATAAGCCAAGCCTGTCCTTTAGGTGACCCCACAGCCAGAAATCATCCGGGTTCAAATGCAATCTCGGTGGCCACGCAATTTGGAATGATTGGCCAATGATTTGGTTTTCTCCACATGGATTACAGAGTAATCGACTGACCACCTCACAAGCAATATGTTGATACTCGCGAAAAGCAGCAGCACTACTGCTGTTGTTTTGATACAACAGCTTTATGAGTAAAGCCCTGCTCACCTTGTGCATACCCATGTTCACTGTCTGTAACTGTAATGCACACTGATGCTCGTGTTTTAACTATGTCGCTGAACCAGTACTGGTACCTGAAGTCAAGCCATGACACAAACACTGCTAACAATGCAAATCCTGCAGCACACAGTCTGAACATCATTCCCATTGAGTTGGGTCCCCACATGGTAAATAGTTTTCTGTCTACACTGATACAAGAAGCGAAAGTTTAATTATAAACACCCTGTGTGTAATGAGTCAAAATTTATCAATAAATGAAGATGATGACCCAAATGAAGAGCATCCTAAACTCAACCTGAGATGAAAATACACTGACCAAGTACATAACACTGTATCGGCAATTAATGATACGTGAAACAGCTAAAACCTAAGGCATATTTGTAGGGCACTCAGAAGACGCAAAAAATCTCAGCAATGTCTGGGCTGTGTTGCGAACAGATCTGTTACTGTAGATGAGAAGTTCGCCACTTCACACCAGAAACAAGACTGCAATCTAAGCAGGGGAAGGATTTCGATGGCCCTCCAACACAAATGGCAGTCTTATTTCATTCATCAGGAAAATTACGGTCAGAGACGAAAACGGGATTCCTTTTACTGATTACCTTTCATAGAATTAAAAAATACACAGCAAATATTACACAGACATTCATGACAAACTGGATGAAAAATACATGAAAGGATTGGAAATCAAAGGAATCAGCGCAATGGACCTGCCGACAAGGGTGTTTTCACAAAGGAAAAAAATACAGCATTTGAAGCATGAATTGTTGGGATATCCACTCTGTTCACTACATTTGGTACCCACTTATTTCCATCTACTCCCACATTTAAAGAAATCTGTGTACGGGATTGAGTCCAATTGAGGGTTTATTGTAACCACGTACGGGCATTTGCAGAACTTCCAGAATTACATTTTAGGGATGGAATCGACTCCCAGTAAAAGCACTGTACGAAGTCTCTTTTAGATGAATGTTATAAGTTGAAAAGTAAATTGATTTTTGTCCAGAAACACACAGTCTTTTGGTGGCAAGCTGGGAAATTTTCACATTGTCTATATATCTCATCCAGGAACTGCTCAATCCTACTAGGCTGTTTTTTATGATTATTAAAACTGCCCATTTTATATAAAGCACCTATACCAAGTGACATGTCTTGGCACACACATTTCCTATTACCCAAATGAAAAGCTCTGTTTAACAAACTGTCTATTCCTAGAGTTAACCTTTCTTTAATCTTAACTAGATCCTCTCTCTGGTGTCTTTTCTTTTCTTTCTTTCATTGTATTTAATATAAAATTTAAGAGTAATGTAATTACAGGAATCTACCCTTGTGACAGAGAGCACTTTTGTCACCATTGTGACTAGAATAGTTTGCCATGTTGCGACTAGCGTGTTGTTGGAAATTGTAGTTGTTTTTGGGCTGCAGTTTTCTATATATTAAGTGCCTGTGCTTTACATATAACTTTATTCAGCCCATTTTCCTTATGATCTCACTTCAATACACTCAAATCCAGTACTTGCACATAGTAAGAGACACTGCTAATACTTGTGGAAGTATAACTACTGCTTAAACAATGTACAAGATGTTGACGTATGAGAAAGAGGAGGAGGAGGAGGAGGAGGAGATAAATACAATTCATCCATTACAATTCTTATTTGTCGTCAACAGCATAATTTGTATCTTACTAAATATCTTGGACATACTGTAAATAGTTTATGAAATGAAACTGAGACACAATGCAACTATTCAGTTGCATTAATAATAAATATTCCAGCATTACAGAAGGCTTGTAGGGACATGTTGCTCCAAAACAACAACAAATGTGGTTCTGATTGCATTTCTACCAGCCAAAGGTTTTCATGCAGATAGCCTGATTTGATCAGAAATTATGCTTCACAGTGACAAGTAAAAGATTTAGCTTTTCCTTTGTTTTCTTTCTAGTATATTTCTTAAATTTCATGTTTGTTCTTCTGTTTAAGAGGTTTAATCTCACATTTTGTAACTGTAAGAGAATATTCAGGCAGTCTATAGCGCATTAGTTATTCATTTATTTGTTTTGAAGAGCCAGGGATCATTCATTTCAGTCTAATAAGCTTATCAGGCAGGCCACAACTGTCACCTGGTACACACCTGCAGAGCAGCAAGTTACATATTTTGCTTTTACTGTGTTTTTTTAGCCTATACTTTTAAATTTTCTGCACATTACTCTATTAATAAGGTTCAATCTTGCATTTTGTAACAGTAAAATGTAGAATCAGGAAGTCAGCAGCACAGTTGTCATTTCTTCTGAACAGCTAGCTACACAGCTCATAAGGTGCCAGCCTCCACTGATGACATGTCAGGAGGGTAGAATGAATATCTAGGTTTCTGCCTGTGCTTTTATAGTCAAGTCTCAAGTTTAATTTGCGAACAGCTGAATGTGCTTTTGGTTATATCAGTAGTCTCCCAGCTGTTGCCTGGGGGGTGCAGCAGTGGCAGAGCATCTGGCACATCACTTCGGACGCCTCAGGTGTCACTTGTTTGGCCCATGGGCTCTGCTACCGAGGTACCTCCTAGTGTACCCAACAGTGGATCCACCCTCACAGCAGGATGAGTGACACTTGGTAATACGTTCGCACCACTTGAGGTAGAGGACCAATATGGAGACTGACTGTCTCTCCTCTACTACTTGCCCTGTGAGTGAACAGATGGCTGTTCCTACAGCAGGGCCTGAACAGGCAAACTGTGGCACAGATTTGCTACGTACAGGGAGTTCCTATATTAGGTGCATTATAGAGGATATGAGTTTTCAGAGATGGAAAAAGTGGATGTGCACTTAGGACATCTGGCTGCAAGCCCCATCTGATGTGAGATGTGGCATCTGATGTGAGATGTGGTGGAGGTCTTGTCTGTGGCCATTGAGCATGCAGAGAGCAGTTGTCTGCAAGTCGTGGGTCACATCAATCCCTACGACATCTAAATCTACATCTACATGACTACTCTGCAATTCACATTTAAGTGCTTGGCAGAGGGTCCGTCGAACCACAATCATACTATCTCTCTACCATTCCACTCCCGAGCAGCGCGCGGGAAAAACGAACACCTAAACCTTTCTGTTCGAGCTCTGATTTCTCTTATTTTATTTTGATGATCATTCCTACCTATGTAGGTTGGGCTCAACAAAATATTTTCGCATTCGAAAGAGAAAGTTGGTGACTGAAATTTCGTGTATAGACCTCGCCGCGACGAAAAACATCTTTGCTGTAATAACTTCCATCCCAATTCGCGTATCATATCTGCCACACTCTCTCCCCTACTATGCGATAATACAAAACAAGCTGCCCTTTTTTGCACCCTTTCGATGTCCTCCGTCAATCCCATCTGGTAAGGATCCCACACCGCGCAGCAATATTCTAACAGAGGACGAACGAGTGTAGTGTAAGCTGTCTCTTTAGTGGACCTGTTGCATCTTCTAAGTATCCTGCCAATGAAACGCAACCTTTGGCTCGCCTTCCCCACAATATTATCTATGTGGTCTTTCCAACTGAAGTTGTTCGTAATTTTAACACCCAGGTACTTAGTTGAATTGACAGCCTTGAGAATTGTACTATTTATTGAGTAATCGAATTCCAACGGATTTCTTTTGGAACTCATGTGGATCACCTCACACTTTTTGTTATTTAGTGTTAACTGCCACCTGCCACACCATACAGCAATCTTTTCTAAATCACTTTGCAACTGATACTGGTCTTCGGATGACCTTACTAGACGGTAAATTACAGCATCATCTGCGAACAACCTAAGAGAACTGCTCAGATTGTCACCCAGGTCATTTATATAGATCAGGAACAGCAGAGGTCCCAGGACGCTTCCCTGGGGAACACCTGATATCACTTCAGTTTTACTCGATGATTTGCCGTCTATTACTACGAACTGCGACCTTCCTAACAGGAAATCACGAATCCAGTTGCACAACTGAGACGATACCCCATAAGCCCGCAGCTTGATTAGTAGTCGCTTGTGAGGAACAGTGTCAAAAGCCTAATCGGTATACAATCTGGACCTGAAGACTTGCCCGTATCAAGCGATTTGAGTTGCTTCGCAACCCCTAAGGTATCAACTTCTAAGAAACTCATGCTAGCAGCTGTTCGTATTTCAAATTCTGGAATATTCCATTCATCTTCCCTGGTGAAGGAATTTCGGAAAACTGCGTTCAATAACTCCGCTTTAGCGGCACAGCCGTCGGTAACAGTACGATTGGCACTGCGCAGCAAAGGTATTGACTGCGTCTTGCCGCTTGTTTACTTTACATACGACCAGAATTTCTTTGGATTTTCTACCAAATTTCCAGACAATGTTTCGTTGTGGAACCTATTAAAGGCATCTCACATTGAAGTCCGTGCCAAATTTCGCACGTCTGTAAATTTTAGCCAATCTTCAGGATTTCGCGTTCTTCTGAACTTCGTATGCTTTTCCCGTTGCCTCTGCAACAGAGTTCGGACCTGTTTTGTGTACCACAGGAGATCAGTTCCATCTCTTACCAATTTATGAGGTATGAATCTCTCAATTGCTGTTGCTACTATCTCTTTGAATTTGAACCACATCTCGTCTACATTTGCATAGTCAGTTCGGAAGGAATGGAGATTGTCTCTTAGGAAGGCTTCTAGTGACACTTTATCCGCTTTTTTAAATAAAATTATTTTGCGTTTGTTTCTGGTGGATTTGGAAGAAACGGTATTGAGCCCTAGCTACAACGACCTTGTGATCACTAATCCCAGTATCAGTCTTGATGCTCTCTATCAGCCCTGGATTGTTTGTGGCTAAGAGGTCAAGTGTGTTTTCGCAACCACTTACAATTCACGTGGGTTCGTGGACTAACTGCTCAAAATAATTTTCAGAGAAAGCATTTAGGACAATCTCGGAAGATGTTTTCTGACTACCACCGGTTATGAACAAGTATTTTTGCCAACATATCGAGGGAAGGTTGAAGTCACCACCAACTATAACTGTATGAGTGGGGTATTTATTTGTTACGAGACTCAAATTTTCTCTGAACTGTTCCGCAACTATATCATTGGAGTCTGGGGGTCGGTAGAAGGAGCCAATTATTAACTTAGTTCGGCTGTTAAGTATAACCTCCACCCATACCAATTTGCACGGAGTATCTACTTCGACTTCACTACAATATAAACCACTACTGACAGACACAAACACTCCACCACCAATTCTGCTTAATCTATCTTTCCTGAGACTTCGTAAAAATTTCTGCAGAACTTATTTCAGGCTTTAGCCAGCTTTCTGTACCTATAACGATTCCAGCTTCTGTGCTTTCTATTAGCACTTGAAGGTCGGGGACTTTCCCAGCACAACTACAACAATTTACAACTACAATTCCGACTGTTCCTTGATCCAAGCACCTGTCGCTCGGGTTCTGGGGCCGTCCTCATTTCATATAGGGAGCTGGTGGAAGTGGTGAAGGCTACTGGCCTCGCATGCAGGGTAGAAGTAGAGATCACAATTACAGCATTGTTCACAGAACTGATCGAGGTCTTTGGTTTGGAGCCGAACAGAGGATCTCAACCAAAGAATTTGCCGATTCTGTGGTGATCATGGCATTACCAGGTGGGGAATTGAAGGCCTCCCCTTGGTACGGCAGGTAGGCTCTACACAAATGAAGCAGCTACTTGAGTAGCAGAGTACTTGTGTAGTAGACATGGGGATTTTTTAGGCTAGGCAGTAGGTTTGAGGTATTCTGATGAACATACGCCAGATGACATGCAGACAGCAAAACCACCAGATTGCATTCAGAGTAATGACACTTTGACTGTCAAAATTTTATCAGTAAACTGTTGAAGTATGTGTAACGAAGTTCCTGAATTTACCGCCCTAAAGGAAATTATTCTTGCGACTGAGAGTTAACTGAAACCCGAAGTATAAAGTTTTGAGATATTCAGAGATTCATTGAACTATTGAGGTCAAATTTGAGCCTGACAGTGAAGTACCTGGTTGGGTATTAAATGGTCTAGGTGAAATTGAGTTAATTGTGGAATGCCATCCAATTCTATTGTGACAGCTTTAGAGTCATTTTAAAAAAGTCTACAGTCAGTGCTGCAGAAATACCCAGATCATACAATATTAGCTGGAGGCAAATTTAACCTACCATTATAGACTGGGGAATTTACAGATTCATTGCAGGAGGTACATACAGACAGTCTTACGATGTACTTCTGAACACGCTTTCCAAAAACTGTCTGTAACAGCTAGTGAGACAGCTCACGCAATGAAAATATTTTAGACCTTTTAACTATGTACCGGCCAGACATTATTGACGGTATCATTATATAGAGAGGGAATAGTGACCTTGATATCATAGCAACAGTGGTTAGTAAAGTTAATAATTCAATCCAGAGGGCTAGGAGAGTATTTCTGCTACAAAGAGCACATAACCAGTAATTAGCATCCCACTTCGACAATGAATTGGTATCATTTACTTCCAGTATAATGGACTTCAAGAAAGTGTGGACAAAGTTTACAGGATTGTAAATCCTTCTCTGAAGAAGAATGCGCCGAATAAGTGATTAAACATGTTTCGATCCACCCTGGTTTAAGAACAAAATTCAGAAAATGCTTAGGAGGCTGTTGCACTCTCAGTTCAAAAGGGAATGCGCAAATGCTGACAGGCACAAGATAGTAAAAATTCATGCGGCTGTACGAAGATCAGCGTGGGAAGCATATACAACTACCACTATCATACCTTAGCAAAAGATCTTAATGAGAACCTGACAAAATTCTGGTCCTATGAAAAATCAATTAAAACATATTAGAAGATAGTGAAAGGAAAGCCAAAGTTTTAAATTTCATATTTAAGAAATCGTTCACACAGAAGAATCATCAAACATAATGTCACTTGACCATTGCACAGACTCCCATGTGGAGGACATAGGAATAAGCCTCCCTGGCATACAGAAACAACTCAAAGGGTTAAAAGCAAACAAATAACCAGATCTGAAAGGAACTGCAATTCAGTTTCACAAAGAGCACTCTAAGGCATTGGCTCATTACTTGGCTTCCATTTAGCACAAATCTCTCACTCAGCACAAAGTCCCAGGCAGTTGGAAAAAGGTGCAAGTGACTGCTGTATAAAAGAAGGGTAAGAAAAAGGGACCCACAAAATTACAGACTCATTTCCTTAACATCACTTTGCACAGAACTTTTAACACACTCTCAGTTCCACTATAATAAATTTCCTTGTGGTAGAAAAGCTTCTGTCCAAATTTCAGCATGGATCTAGAAAGCACTGCTCATGCAAAATTAAACTTACCCTTTTCTCACATAACCTTTAAATGAATAATGGGGGTGCAAGGGAGTGGGATGGGAAAAAGATAGGAAGGCAATAATGACTTCCAGCCATGCATCACATTGCGGCAACGCAACAAGAATTGAAAATTTGTGCCAGTCCAGGATTCAAACCCAGATGCTCTGCTTCTCTGGAACAACTGCCTTAACTGCCTCAGCCATCTGGACATGCTTCCCATCAGACCTTAATTCCTAACTTCTTGCTCGCCGCACCAAAGCGACCCCTATTCATTAACATCTCATATCTATGATATTCTATGAACCAAGGATGAGGGGCAACAGACTGATTCTATATTCCTAGACTTCTGAAACGCATTTGACATGGTGTCTCACTGCAGACTATCAACAAAGGTTCAAGCATACAGAATAGGCTCACAGATATATGAGTGGCTTGAAGACTTATTAAGTAACAGAACCCAGTATGTTGTCCTCAATAGCGAGTGTTCATCAGAAACAAGGGTATCATCACAAGGGCCCCAGAGAAGTGCAATAGGATAGCTGTCACATTCCACATACGTACATGATCTGGCAGTTAGGGTGAGCAGCAATGTGCATCGCTTTGATAATGATGCTGTGGTGTATGGGAAGGTGTCATCATTGAGTGACTGTAGGAGGATACAAGATGATTAGATAAAATTTCTAGATGGTTTGATGTATGACAGCTCACTCCGAATTTAGGACAATGTAAGTTAATGCAGATAACTAGGGTAAACAATCCCATAATATTCAACTACTGCATTAGTAGCAATTAAATACCTAGATGTAACATTACAATGTAATATGAAATGGAAAAAGCACGTAAGGACTGGACTAGGGAATGTGAATGGTCTATCTCATTTCATTGCGAAAATTTTGGGAAAGTGTAGCTCATCTTCTTTAAGATGGCATATAAAACACAAGTGCGACCCATTCTTGGTACTGCTGGAGTATTTGGGATGCCCACCAGGTTGTACTGAAGGAAGACATTGAAGAAATTCAGAGGCAGGCTGCAAGATTTGTTACCAATAGGTCTGAGGTATTACAGAGGTGCTTCATGAACTCAAATTGGAATCCCTGGAGGGAAGGTGATGTTTTTTTCGAGGAAAGCTAGTCTGAAAATTTTGAGACCTGGTATTTGAAGCTGAGTGCAGAATGATTCTGCCCCCGACATATATTTTGCATTAGGATCCTGAAGACAATCAAAATTAGGGCTCTTACAGAGGCATATACACAGTTGTCTTTCGCTCATTATATCTGTTACTGGAATAGGAAAGGAAATGACTAGTAATGGTACAGGGTACCCTTCACCACATACTGTAAATTGGCTAGCGGAGTATATACGTTGACGTAAATGTGCTGAACTACTTATGTGATAACCATACATTTGTAAACAAATGAAAGAAATCTATTGATGAAAGAACTACTGTTAAAACTCCCATACCACTCTCCTTCCCTGAACACACAATATTTAATGAGTACTATTTACAGTACATAATACACTACATAAAATTATTCACCACTGTGTTTACCTGCTAGGAGTTTGCTTTATAGACCTTCAATGTAATTCTTCTATTTCTTGATGAACAACTTCCAAGAAGTGTCTGTAGACCTGGGTGTGTATTGTTATGCAAAACATAGGAGCAACCCGCAGCAAAAAATAGCTGTTTTTGAGAATTTTTCTGCACAACTAGTGCATGTGGCCACAATTATACACTTCAATAACAAATGCCCCACATACCAATTTGTATCATGAAGATCCCTCAGTGAATGCAATGAATAATAATTTGTTTCACACTGGAGCACACTTGGTAACATATATTTCATCCCAGAACCGAAAAAAACTCTTCACTCAGTTAACTGACACTTCAATGCAAATTCAAAGTTTTTGTGAATCAATGGAGGCAGTTTGTAGTGAATACCTGATGCCCCTGTAATTTCTTCAAGTTGATCAACAATCTTTGGCTACCCATCACACTGCACTGATTTTTCAACACTTTTTTTGGCATGTGTATCATTGACTCATTCTTTATGCTGACAAGAGCCCCAGCATAGATTGTAAAACAGTCAGACCATAATGTTTATATTCTGTTGCACACCATTTGTTCATCTACAATCACTTTCTCTGAGACCAAAAGGCTACACTTCATGCAGTTATCAGTTTCACACCGTTTTGTCACAAATGACACCTGTGTCAACAGGACATTCCATTTCACACATACTTCCTCCCTCCACATTAAATTTGTTGCAAAGAACGTGAAAAACATAAGCTGCTTTCTCTCGAAGTCATCTAACATTCTCACCTAAGTTACGCCTTTCACAGTGCAGCAAATATATATATTATTTTGGTAACTAACCTGAATATGTTATGGTATGACATACAACATGCTTTAAAAGGAAGCTGTCTCTCTAGGGTTGATATATTACACACAACCAGAAGAAAGTAACAGGGAGTAATAAGTCGAAATGACAGATTTTTGTGCAGATTACACACACACACACACACACACACACACACACACACACACACACACACACAAGTTGCTCAAATAACTAACAGGAATTTCATTCACACATTATTTTAACTAAAATAAGAAAGTACTCACAGGTCGCTTCTGCTTATAGACCGCAACGGACTTGTAGCAGAACGTTTAGTACCACGTGGTGGAGACGCAGGAGAGGAATTCGCTTGGGGCTTTGGTCCACCAGCACATGATACTGCATGAGACTTGCTGCCATTTGTAAACACAGTATTTGGTACGGATTTTAGTGCTGCTGACGTGTGATTAGGTAGAATTTTACTACTAGAGGTAAGCGCAGATTTATTGTTGTTTAATGGCAGAAATGTGTTTGATGTACACTGCTGGCCATTCGGTGATCCATTACAAGATGTTCTGTTACTCATATGCGCAGAAGTTTGAGGAAATTCTTCTGGTGGCATGCATGTCTGTGTTCCAACCTGCAAAAAAAAGTTATCAACATAAAAATGTTTTCAGAAAATGTATTAATATATGAAGGAAGACTTAATCTCTAATCCTCAACTGATAACAACAACAACAACAACAACAACAACTTACTCTGGCAATATATAAAAAGCCCTTTACAAAAATTAAAAAGGGCTAGTGGGAAATAGCGATAACATTCAAATTTGAAAGGTACATTTGCCTTGACCACACAAGTTCTTTGAACCATTTATATTATTGTTACATCATATTTATTAGTTGTAAGTCATATGCAGACATTTAAAAAAACCTGAGAAGGGCAAAACCATCACAGTGAATTATGTTCAACAAGCAATCAAAAATTATGTTGTACTTCTATCTAAGAAGTTTTTACTCCATATCTTACGTAAAGCATTTTGTTAGAACAAAAATCATACAGATCATGCAATACAACTTATGGCAAACATATAATACACATTCAAGCAAAATTTTCAAAGAAGTCAGCTTCTCAGTTTTGAAACTTGGGAGCACTGACAGTATTATTCCTAACTTGCAAGAAACAAATTACACTACAAAAAGTCTTAATGTCCATGATTTTTAACAGTTTTATGATGCTGCCTCCCATGATTCAGTTGCCAGAGGTTCAGTGCATGGCAGGAGGAAAGATTTGTGGAATGAATTATTTGTGGGGGAACAGAGAAAGATAAAGCAATTATTAGTCGCGTGTATGCAAGCACCAACAAACTGTTACTGTTGACGTTTTGTTCATATGGTGATTAGCCTTTGAATCTTTTCACACTTCCCCTGCGATTCATTGGGAGCATACCCTGTGACACATCAATCAGTAAGGCAAAGAAGCCCATACAGAGCTCCACAATACATGAGAATACATCTGTTACTGTCGCAGTGCCAAAGTAACACAACATTTAGTCATTACTGTTGGGAGTGCCAATTTAACATAAAATATAGTCAGTAACAAAGATAAAGAGACATTATCTTTCATACCTCTTGTAGACTGCAAGTGTGTGACATCATTCACACTAGTTCTCTGTTTACACACATTTCACTATGAATGCTAGCACACTGTTTTCTTTACACTAGTACTCAATGAGATCAGATGCAGCAAGAGTTAAGCTGCATCATGTACCTGATCCACAGCCATGGAAAATTATGCCCTCTTGGTGAAATACCACTATCAAATAGTTTTTTTCTTTTCTCGAAATAGCAGTTCCACAGTTAAACTTTCTGCTTTTATTATATTTATTCCTATTACACTCTTTGGGGTTAGTTTTGAGGTCGCAGCCCCATTCAAAAGTGCTCATTCTTTTTATCAGCCAAACTGTCAAGGTGGAACCCGGAATCATCTAAACTCGACTCGAACAGACCTCGGAAAGCCCAGTGTTTCCTACCTATCATCAATCCTCTGCCTTTGGATGCAGATATGGAGGGGCATGTGGTCACATCTCACTACCAGCCCAATGTCAGTTTTCATGACCAGAGAAACTACTTCTCAATCAAGTACCTCCTCAACTGGTCTCACAAGGGCTGAGTGCACCCCAATGGCCAACAGCAGTCGGCAGACCCAGATGGTCATTCATATAAGTGGTAGCCAAGCCTGACAGCACTTAACTTTGGGGATCCGACGGGAACTGGTGTTACCTCTGTGGAAAGGCTGTTGGCGGGACATCAAAGGTCATGAATAAATTTCTCCTTTCAAAAGAATGGTGATAATGAAGTATAAAATAACATATTCAAGACAAAAGGCTAAAATACACTGAAGTGCCAAAGAAGCTGGTATAGGCATGCGTATTCAAATACAGAGATATGTAAACAGGCAGAAAATGGCGCTGCGGTCGGCAATGCTTATATAAGATAACAAGTGTCTGGTGCAGTAGTTAGATCGGTTACTGCTGCTACAATGGTAGGTTATCAAGATTTTAGTGACTTTGAACGTGCTGTTATAGTCGGCGCACGAGCAATAGGACACAGTATCTCTGAGGTAACGATGAAGTGGGGATTTTTCCCATATGACCATTTCACAAGTGTATCGTGAATATCAGGAATCCAGTAAAATATCAAATCTCTGACATCACTGCAGCTGAAAAAAGATCCTGCAAGAACGGGAACGACGACAACGGATGAGAACTGTTCGATGTGACAGAAGTATAACCCTTCTGGAAATTGCTACAGGTTTCAATGCTGGATCATCAACAAGTGTCAGCATGTGACTCATTCAACGAAACATGATCAATATGGGCTTTCAGAACTGAAGGCCCACTCGTGTACCTTTGATGACTGCATAACACAAAGCTTTACACCTCGCCTGGGCCCATCAACACCGACACTGGACTGTTGATGACTGAAAACATGTTGCCTGGTCAGATGAGGCTCATTTCAAATTCTATTGAGCGGATGGACGTGTACGGGTATGGAGACAACCTCATGAATCCATGGACCCTGCATGTCAGCAGGGGACTGTTCAAGCTGGTGGAGACACTGTAATGGTGTGGGGCATGTGCAGTTGGAGTGATATGGGACTCCTCATATGTCTAGACATGACTCTGACATGTAACACATATGTAAGCATCCTGTCTGATCACCTGCATCCGTTCGTGTCCATTGTGCATACCAACAGACTTGAGCAATTCCGGGAGGATAACGCGACACCTCACATGTCCAAAATTGCTACAGAGTTCACCCCTTCATACTCTTACGAATGTATGAACACTCCAGCAGGATTCATGGTGTCAGTTGCCTACAACACTACATCAGACATTAGTCAAATCCATGCCACGTCGGGTTGCAGCACTTCTGGGTGCTCGCGGGGGACCTACACGATATTAGGCAGGTGTACCAATTTCTTTGGCTCTTCCGTGTATAAACCATGCTCGATCTGTGAATTGCAAGATACTTTTCTAGTGTCATTTAGTTTTGTACACCGTTTGTAATTTTATATCTGCAGTTGTTTTACTTTAGACATTATTACATTGTCATCTTGTGACACCACACATAGACTACCAAATTTCCAAATTTCTTCATAACATGTTTTAATTCAGTGTACTTTAGTCACCCATAGACTCTGCACACGACACAAGTAAATGACTGGTTGCTCTTCAACTATTCTGGTATCCTAAGCACTGTTTTGTTTTATCAGATGTACTGTAAAATATTAATTAGATATGGTTATGCTTAGCATACCTTCCATTTATTTTTAACAGATCTGAAAATGTTTAGTACTTGAACGATTTAAAAAATTTGGGGCATTAGACTGCAGCAAACAGAGATTTCAATCTTTTTCTAAGCACGGAATCTTTTAAAAAAACTGTCTTTAACCTCACTTTGGTATAACTACAATTATGTTTACTACAATACACGTGCATCTTATCCTTATTTTTTGACAGACAACTGTGAAATCAGTGCCTACATTGTTAGCTGTGTGATATGCATGTACATTTTTGCAGATTCTGAATATCTTCCTGTTTGCTTCGAAGTAAATCTGTATAAAGGGCAGGCAAACTTTGTACACAGTTTCTGAATGAGACTGTACGAGCAATCATTTTTGTTCACTTTAAGCAGTCCATTTACTGTTACTTGTTAGGCACGGTTCTCACTGAGGCAATACGATACGCATTGTGACTAGTGATACAATGCAGAAGCAACCAGCATTGGTGGAGTGCATACAAAAGTAACTGAAATGACTGAACTGGTTCACAATGGGATGACAGCGATACGACATGGACACACATCCGTATCATATCGCCCGGCAAAACAGGGAATGCCAGTTGCTCTGTGCAACTGTATTGTACGATACAAATTTAGGGTCATCAAATGTGCCTAGAGAAATTGTTTTATGCAAATGAAGCAAGCTACATCCGTCTCTCTTCTCAGTCTCTCAGCAAATCTTAAAAACCATGGTTTTTTGACTTTCATGTTTTCTCCATTCTGCCGGCTCTCTCATTCAATCTAAGGAAACTACTTGGTAAAAAACTTATTTTTTCACATCTTATAGTGCCACACCACATCTTTTTGCTATTGCCCAAAGTTATTGTGATACTTCACAAATATGTAACCTACAGTGCATATTTTGAAAGGTTTGCAGTGAAGACAGAGGTTGTCTGCGTCAAGGTCGGCAGCTAAGTGCCACACGCAAGACTACTGCCGCTTGCTATGCGGAGTGTGAAGCTGCCTCGTGTTTCTCATTTTCGTATGCAGCCGCTATAAGCTGAAGCTGTAAATGAAAAACTTACTGAAATATTGAAATAAAAAGACACAAACAGTCACCAGTTGAGCTAAATTCCGATTCTTCCGGTTCTTAAAACACGTTGTCTACCGCTCTCAGAATTCACCACCCACTGCTACACTATCAATGGTGACTGATCTCACTTCAAATCCAGTGTTTCTTCTGAATACTCTTCAAGCTTAATCGTGTACTACTTTGTCAAATTGAGCAGTTGTAGATATACTATCCTGGCTATATTAATTTGTTACTATTATTTATAAATCTATCACATCAAATAAAGTGCCATACTAGGTGGTCTTAACAAAAACAAACTTTTCATGGTGGCATGTTACACATCATTCAACACGATCACCAACTTACCTTATTGTAATGAGTAGCTTCTCAGTAGGAGTAGCTGACATTAGTTGCGCCAAAAAGTGGAAACTGCCTGGACTCATTTTGGAGAATTCGTGTTCATGCTGAGAAGCCTCATGAGAGACCACAGCCAAACTATGTTTGATACTTATAGCATTGTACTGGTGCATCCAGCACATCCTTTCTTTTTCAGTTTTATGAGCATTAAAAAATGATAAGTCATAATAATGTCCTCTTCAGAAGAGCTCATGATTGCAACTGAAACTGAAACGTGATTCGTGCAGTCTTGTCACTTGTCATATCGCGAGTCCCATCACGTATCTTATCATATCACATATTGTATCGTCCCAGTGGGAACACAAATATCTCAACGGTAAGCATCGTGTTGTGTGACCTTTATCGCAATGTGTCGTATTGCATGTTGTATCGCCTCAGTGAGAGCCGCACCTTTAAATTGGATAGAAACTGAAATCACAGTGGCACAGCATTTCCACATTTCTTGTCTAAACAATGTGTCTTACAATTACTGCTAGCCTACTGGCATTCTACTCTGGCAACCAGACTTCAAAAACCTTGCATACGAAATCACAGTTCATGTCAAGTAGTTGGTTGGCCAATTTTAATAGCTATTCTTATCTTCTTCTCATTAGTAAAGTTTCTGTTTAGTAGCCATACATAGTTTGAAACTAATGGAGACGCCAATGTCATTTAGTGGTTCTGTCACACTGATCTGTTGTGCTGTCCAAGTCATACATAATGGCTGTATGCTGTGTTAGATGTCTCTTTAGGGGTACTCATCTTGCCAACAAATACATAAAAAAGCCATTATTATGCAAAGCACTACAAATAGTAAATAATGGTGGTAAAATTTAGATTTCTTTTAATATAAATTGCAATAGTTAACACATTTTTATCCTTTCTTTGATTCTAGCTTTATCCTACTGTATACTCAAAGTGAAGTATTGTTATATTATTATTATTATTATTATTAATGATGTGCATACGGAACTAGTGCTACATGAAATAGATTATAAAAAAGCAAAGTTTTCAGGGCCAAGGCATGGATAATGATCTGCACATGGCTGTGGACGTTTATAAGGGACTACTTCTGATGTAGATAGCTAATGTGATCCCAGTCACCAAGAAGCTGAAGGCATGTGATAATCACATGCACATTAAGGAGTTTTGTCCAACGTGTATATACATTTTATCCTTTTTCCTTCCTTGATTTTCTGTGCCTGTTCCCTAAGAGTTGTCACTGACACAGCAACAGCACTTTACACAGCCCTAGTGCAGGTAATCTACATTAATATTTCAAAATAAAGTATGTCTTCAGCAACTATCTTCTGTAGTGTCACCCTAAGTCTTAGGCCTAGCAGGGTCTTATGTCTGTTAGTTGTCACTATTTTCAACTGTGAATACATTTTATGTATTTCACAATGGTTGTAGTCACCACAGTACCAGTTCCTTCAGACAGGCATGCATGTCTGAAGGAACATTGCATTGTATACCTGAACAACACAGGCACTACAATATTGTGCTATCTTCACTCTAACATGGGTCTTTCCTAAAGTAGTTTAAAAACCATGATCAGTTGTATTAATAAATGTTGTCAGTGCAACAGCTACATTAATTTTCCATAAAATTCCCAGCTCATGACAATTTCCAACACTGTATTTGTGAAGCAAGCAACCGATTGTCACAGAAATATATCACTCAGTGTGAAGCTGTAGCTTCATTGAAAAGGCTGTGGAAATTAGGCTGCGTGCTGACACACTCAGTAATGTGTAGCCTGTATCTCAATTAAAGATGCCATGCAAATTAGAAACCTTGTTAATGGGAGGCTGCATAAGAATATGCCCCATACTATACATCATGACGACGACAAAGATGTTGCAGATGACATATGATTGTTGGTGCCAATGTTATCACAGTGGGCACTACTATACCACTTGCACCTGTGTGTCTCCATTATTTCTTTGATAACTTTTATCGTCACAAAAATAAGGATCGGCATTGTTGACAGTTTTGACTTTTATGGAGAATTTGTGTGAAATGCATGACAACATTTATTTACAACAACTGAACATTCAGTCTACTTACGACAGACTGTTCTCATCTGTAGAGATTTCCTTACCAAGCCCAAATATTATGTCAATGAATTACACAACATTACAAAGTATTTATTATAAGACATAAAAATAAAGATTATTATGAAATGACCCCCATTTTATTGTTTAGTAATACTGTCATATTCTGTTAGACAAAATATAAATGATGACAACACAAATCACATATGGAGAAATGGCAATCCATTCAATGCCAGGGCTACACCAGCGATAGTAACTAACAGCCAAAACCACTATTTGAAAAATTTAAGTGAAAACTGTCACTTGTAAACAGGTAAATCAGAAGTTTTGTTGCTTTTGCTTGAACACATCAGTCAGCATTACTGAATGAGTAACTGTGACATTTGAAATAAAATCAGAAAATGTAATACAAAACTTCCAGACAACATTTCCAAAAGCAAACTCCCAAAGAACATTTCTGATATATGAAAGTGAGTTAAAGACAGCAACAACATAGAAAGACTAACAGATTTTCAAATTTTCCTCTGAGAACAAGTAGAATATCATGAAAATGATCACATGAGAAAATTGAACATTCAGAAAACTCTCTAATCCTCTTATCACAATGGGCCCAGGATACTAAAGGTACCTCATTATAAGACCTACACAATCAATTTCCTTGATATTCTAACTGACATACATTAAACTTTTTTTTCCATTTCATGGCTGGTAAAGGCTACATCTCTGGTCTGAGAGATTATAACGTCTAGTCTAGATGAGAGGGGATATGAATCAGTAGTAGTAGTAGTAGTAGTAGTAGTAGTAGTAGTTGTTAGAATTACACTACAGATTTAAAATCTGAAACAGACTAGTGGGCAAACTGAAATTAAATTAAAAGTATTGGAAGAAGAATTCTACATTTTGAGTTTCCATCAAATTTCACAAGTCAATTTAGGCAATTTTGTGTTTCTGGGGATTTTGACAAATAATAGTACACAAACGACAAAGTACTTAGATGTACAATTAGTACTCTTTGATTGTCTTCACTGCCAAGGCAATGAAACACTTATCCTTTCTCTCCAAATGGTGTGATCTGCTTTCGTTATTACTATTCAAAGTTTCATTATTTGATGGTAGCTTGGCAACTGAGACGAAACTGCAATGTACACTGCAGCTTCAAACATCACACATACAGAGTGAGCATAAAGTCTTTTCCTGATTACTAAAATTTATTCGTAAGTAACTATGTTAGACACAGGTATGTGATTAGTCGCAAATGGTAGTTTTCAAAGTTATTTTTTATGGATATGCTTCCACATGTGCTCTGTTTGTTACCCACAGATCATCTAGGCAATAATAATAAATTTATCTCCATATTGTTGCAACATCTATTCCATCACTGCCTATACAAGATTCCCATATTTATGGTGGAATGAATATTTTCACACAACCCCACAAAAAGAATGTCAAGAAATGTTACAGCTGGTGAATTTGCTAGCCACGAAGTTAAACAGTCTCTACTGATAACTGTCAGGAAAGGTTTCATCCGAGAATTGGTGAATGAATAACCCTCAGTGTGGTAGGGCACCATCTAGTTAAAACACAACCCATAGTTGAAATTCACAAAGCTGAGGTGCAACGTTAAGTTCTCACACACCCAGGTAAAACAGTTTCTGAGAGTTCAGCAACCATTCGCAACAAATCACATAGCTGTATCTAGCATAGCTCATTAGAAGTAATTTTTTGTAATCGGGGAAAAGACTTTATGCACAGCATGTAGATAATTTTCCTTGTATTTTTTTAACATTAATACATTTTGTACTACTTAAAACTCCTATTTAGAGATATTTAATATTGTTAAAAATGTGACGACGACATTCTCAAAACCATAAACATTTCAATACCATCACAAAACAAAAAGTACAAGTACTAACCATTATAACTATACGGCACTACACAGAAGTATCGCCTGAGTTTCAAAAGATGTACAGAAAATTGGCATGTATCAGCGTACAGAGCATCTTTCCAAATTTCAATTAATGATAAATGCCATGGCGTAGGTGCGAAGTGCATCACTAACGGGCAGGTGTGTTAGAATACAGCGTATAATGGAATGATGTGTATGGTTAGTGTCCTCATGCTGTGTGAGTAAATTGTGGAGGTTCAGTGATGATTTCATTCCAAATATCAGATAAAAGTTCTACCAGACAAAACAATCTCTGGGTGGTACAACACATTCAATGAAACTGGCTGCTTATGTAATGTGAAGAAAACAGGCCAGCATGGACAGCCAGCAAAGAAGATGGGAGTGTATGCAGGAATCATTCATCAGGAGCCCAAAGAAACTGATGGCAGGCTTGAGTAAGGAACTACCCCCCAATTAACTGCCTGGCACATTCAACAGAAGTGTGTGTGTGTGTGTGTGTGTGTGTGTGTGTGTGTGTGTGAAACCATATTGGCTGCAGTTGTTACATGTGTTAACTACTCAAGACAATGAGGTTCTTTCTTTTGCAATAACTTGCAGCAGCTACTGTACAAAGTTTGTTGTGCACAGTAGTCAGTTTCCGGCAAAGATGCACCATTTTGAGTATTTAGACAGATGAAGTGTCATAATGTGCATGTTTGGAACACAGAAGATCAACACAAGATTGTGGAACACATTCACGAGTTAACTAAAGTTAACATCTATTGTCACATTTCCTCTTGAAAATATAATGGACAATTTTTCTTTGCAGAGAAAACTGACTGATTTTGTGTACCTGCAGATGCTGCAGCAATGGCTTATACCACAATTACAACAAGACAGTGGATACTTTATACATATATTCTGTACGTCTCTTAGATTTCACGTATTTGTCGTCTGAAATCCTGCAGGTACTTATAAATAACCCTGCATTTTCCACTTTTGTGTACTACCTCTTGTTAAGAAAATAATTTTACTGTCTTGAACTGTTTATGAAATGCTAGGATTATCAACGAAAGTTACTGGATCTTGTATCACCAGTTAAATTTCAGAGTCCATACAAGAAACTTGCGCCAGGAAATAATTGGTTATGCAACATTGTACATTAAGAAAACAGAATAGCACATACAACTCCAATACTTTCATTGTCCTTTCCACACAACAATAATAAACTGTCCTTTTTGGCACAAGGATGGCTACCACCGATACATACAAAATTTTTCAATCACTCCTGTATGCTTCATCACATACTACATGCGAAGTACTGAAAGCACTAAAATAAACTCTGGCAGATTGTTTTCCTGCTGCATACATACTTTGTTCACAGCACAAAGAAATATAGAATAGGAATTAATATTCAGCATACTACGTAAAAAATATTCAATGACAAGTTATAATAATTCATTCTTCACACGTCAAGTAGTGTAACACAGACTGTAGTTGAAATTTAACATGAAGTAATAGTATTACAGCAGCAGCGAAAACAACAAAAGTTTGCAATGCATGAACATCATTATTTTGTGTAATTCAAAGTAAATTTTTAATGACCGTGATTATTTACAGATGTGAAGTGAACAATAAAGTAGATATCATGATTTCACCAGTTATCCAGATAAATTAAATATAAAAGCAACTACACACCAAATAAGCATTTGCTTTATTACATAACACTTTTCTAGAGTACAGCACTTCTACGCAATAAAAATGGAAAGAGCATATATAAAAACAGATATCACTATAGAAATTCTGCATATCATCTTAAATCATGCATTTCACTACCAAAACAAGCATATACAAACTGTTAATACTCATGCATGCACCTGTGCAAGTCTACACCGCCATCACCAACACCACAAGCACAAAGATATCAGAAGTTTTGTAATAAGATGTTCACAAACAACAAAGGGTGGAGATGATAACAGATATTATCTTGCCACCACAGAAAATTCACATTAATATTAAGTGGCATGAATATGTTTGAAATGAATTGGCTATTTATCATTTAATTGAGTACAGAAATGTAAATCACTGATAAATACATAATAAATTAATGTGAATGAAGTTTAAAACCACGTGCATCTTGTATCATTTATTTAATAATTAAACAAAGGGAGTGGGGCAGAAATATATTGCTATAACTCAAAACAGGATACCCTCAGCAAAATCAAAAAGGGGGAAAAATACAATTTAAGCAGTTTGAAACTGAATGAATACACGAGTATTCTGCATATTGTACATATTATTTCATTACTGTCACTAAAGTAGCTGTAATAGTAGAGGAAGTACAAATATGAAGAGGAGGAGGAGGAGGAGGTGGAGGTGGAGCAACAGCAACAGCAACAGCCACCTATAGTCGTCGTCGTCAACAACAACAACAACAACAACAACAGAAGATTTAAAGGTACTAAATTACTACCACAGGCTCCAGCCTGCACTTAAATCTTAACAAGCATCTGAAGACCAAATGTTTCTTCAATACATCTTAGCTCTGTCTCTGTGTTATAAAAAATATAATGGTTGACTACATAGAGCCTGAGGATACAATGAAATGTAAAGGGAAATACTACCCAAATGAAGGCAATTATTACAAACACCCATTCAAGATGCTACACAGACCTCTAAGATTTCTACTGCTATGAATACACAAATTTGATGAGTAAGATTATATACCTGTACTTGGATTGGTGACGTTCCTTTTTCAGAAACTGCTGACGATTTTGTTCCGTGCAGTACTGGCACAACAGATTGCTGAAGCTGCTGCTGTTGCTGCTGCTGTTGTAAATGAGGTTGCTGATTGGCAGGGTGATTATGAGGGAGGTTTGGATGGTGGTGATGGTGATGGTGGTGGTGGTGATAATGATGGTGGTGGTGATGGTTGTGATGGTGATGATGGCTGTGACGAGGCAGCTGGGGTTGTAACGTGCCGGATGAATTTGACTGCTGCAAATGCAACTTTGACTCTGCATCTGTTACTTTGCCACTAGTAATGTGAGAACTGATTTGTGCTGATACATCTACCAGCAACAGATGCTGCTGCTGTTGCTGCTGTTTTTGAGGATGTTGTTGCTGTTGCTGCTGTTTCTGTTGATGATGCTGCTGTTGCTGCTGCTGCTGGTGTTGTTGTTGTTGTTGTTGTTGTTGCTGCTGCTGCTGTTGTTGTTGTTTCTGAGGATGGTAGTAATTAAGCTGCTGTGGTTGCTGTGTTGCTGTGTGGCGCACTGTCTCCAGCGCTGTATTTGCAGAATTGTGTGATTGATTAAAGCCATTAACGGTACTGTTAACACCACGATTAACACATCTGCACTGTCTGTCTGTCATAACAATACTGTCACATGAACATATGGAAACTAGGGCAGGAGAACTGATATTAACACTTATCATGGCAGAGCCACCAGTGGTACTTGCACTGGTGGCAGTAAATTTCATAGTAGCATTAGCAACAGTGGTGGCTGATGAGATGGTGTTTGGAGGGATGTTAATGGCAGCAGCTGTAGCAGTGGGTATGGTTGAGGTACTTGTAGTACTAGTGTTGGTGTTGGGGGTGCAAGTAGAAGCAGAAAGAGAAGCAGGATTATTATTAATATTATTATTGTTAGTAGTAGTAGTAGTAGTAGTAGTAGTAGCAGCAGTTGTTGTAGTAGTAGTAGTACTTGTTGTTGTTGTTGTAGCAGCAGCAGCAACAGCAGGAGCAGCAGGAGTAGTAGTAGTAGTAGTAGTAGTAGTAGTAGCAGCAGCAGTAGCAGTAGCAGTAGTAGTGGTTGTGGTGGTAGTAGTAGTAGTAGGAGCAGCGGCAGCAACAGCAGTAGTAGTAGTAGGAGCAGCGGCAGCAACAGCAGTAGTAGTAGTAGTAGTAGTAGTAGTAGTAGGAGCAGCAGCAGTATCAGCAACAGCGGCAGTAACAGCAACATTACTTCTAGCAGTGGTGACTGTCGCTGCTGTGGTGATGGTGGTGGTGGTTGTTGTTGTATTAGTGGTGGTGGTGGTGGTGGTGGTGGTGGTGGTGGTGGTAGCGGCAATAGTGGTAACTGTTGCAGCGGGAATAAGGTCACCTGCGGTGGTACCTTTAGCCATGACAATGGTAGTGGAAATAGAGGCAGGTGTACCAGTAGCAGTGTTTACAGTATTTGATACAGCTAGATTATTAGTAGTAACTGCTAGAGAGCTGGGAGAGGAGTCTGGAGTAGGTGGAGGTGTAGTAGTAATTGTTGTAAGAGCAGCAGCGGCGGCAGCGGCGGCGGCAGCAGCAGCAGCGGCGGCAGCAGCAGCAGCAGCAACAGCAACAGCAGATGCAGAAGTGGTAACTGTGGTTGTTACAGCATTATTAACAAATACTTTATCATCATTTATGTTTGAATTGAAATTAGTTAATTTATTGGCAATCACATGAGGGCTTGTGACCACACTGTTGCCAGCACTATTGGTGGTATCTACAATAGTGGTCACTGGAGTCACAGTGGGTAAATTGCTAGTTGCTGTAGCCGAGGCAGTTGTATTAATGTTTATGGTAGAGCAGGTGACTGTAGAAGCGAGGGTAGTTGAGGTTACGGTGTTCGCAGATGTTGAAACAACTGTGTTAGTATTACCAACAGCAGCAGCAGCAAAACCAGCAGCAGCAGCATAAGCATTAGCGGTGAATGTAAAATCAGTGGTAAAACAGTTACTAACACCAAGATTGGGAGAGGCAGCAAGTGAGTTAAGAACAGTTACACCGCTCGGATTTTTTGGAGGAGTCGACGGGGTGAGAGGTATAATCTGATTTCCAATCTGATGGTGATACCTTACAGCTGGTAACTGTGTGCTTTGTGGGGTTACCTGTAGGGAAATAATTGAAATGAATATGCATATTATGCCTCTTTCCTGTAAAAGGTAAACAGCCACAATAACAACAACAACCACAAATAAAAACCTGTAAGTACTTGTGAAACATAAAACATACTGATTACAAATATGCTGACATGTCACAACCAGACAGCCCAGTAATGGAAATGAATGCTTACTCCAAGATTAAGGACACATTTATTTTAAACATTTTACAGGAAATTACAGAAAAAAAGTAGTCTAACAAAATTGTATGAAATCCTTGGACTGTCTTTCTAAGCTTCCTCTTTCAAAACTGACTGTAAACATTATTTATCCACTCCCAGTATTCATTTAATGACTTCAAAATAATAATAATAATGACGATGATGATGATAATAATAATATAATAAGTCTTGCTTTTCCTAAGTAACAACAATACTTTATGGTGGTGAAGCTATCACAACCATAACAAAGTACAGCATCATGAAATAAGACAAAATGCTATATTAGCTGAAGTTCTTAACTTCTACTTATAATGACACAGACAATTAACACACAATTTTTTTTACCAGATTAAGCTGACTAATCATCACTGTATTACAATGTTAATGGCATTCTGGTCCGAGCTGCCGGAGATGGTGGTTATATGTGCACGAGGTGTGTTTGCTTGTGTGAATAAATGCCTGTGTGTTTATTTTTCTGAAGAAGGCTTTGGCCAAAAGCTGAATATGTAACAGTCTTTTCATTGCGCCTGTCTCCTACTTAACGTGTCATCTTTAAGTAAGTAGCAAGCTACACTACTGGCCACTAAAATTGCTACACCACGAAGATGACGTGCTACAGATGTGAAATTTAACCAACAGGAAGAAGATGCTGTGATATGGAAATGATTAGCTTTTCAGAGCATTCAAACAAGGTTGGCGCCGGTGGCAACACCTACAACGTGCTGACATGAGCAAAGTTTCCAATTGATTTCTCATACACAAACAGCAGTTGACCACCGTTGCCTGGTGAAACGTCGTCGTGATGCCTTGTGTCAGGAGGAGAAATTCATACCATCACGTTTCCGACTTTGATAAAGGTCGGATTGAAGTCTATCGCAATTGTGGTTTATTGTATCACGACATTGCTGATCGAATTGGTCGAGATCCAATGACTGTTAGCAGAATATGGAATCGGTGGGTTCAGGAGGGTAATCCGGAATGCCGTGCTACATCCCAACGGCCTCGTATCACTAGCAGTCGAGATTACAGGCATCTTATCCGCATGACTGTAACGGATCGTGCAGCCACGACTCGATCCCTGAGTCAACAGATGGGAACGTTTGCAAGACAACAACCATCTGCACGAACAGTTCAATGACGTTTGCAGCAGCATGGACTATCAGCTCGGAGACCATGGCTGCGGTTACCCTTCATGCTGCATTATAGACACGAGGGCCTGCGATGGTGTACTCAACGACGAACCTGGGTTCACGAATGGCTTTGTCATTTTTTGGATGAATCCAGGTTCTGTTCACAGCATCATGATGGTCGCATCCATGTTTAGAGACATCGCGGTGAACACACATTGGAAGGGTGTATTCGTCATCACCATACTGGCATATCACGCGGCGTGATAGTATGGGGTGCCATTGGTTACACGTCTCGGTCACCTGTTGTTCGCATTGACGGCACTTTGAACAGTGGACGTTACATTTCAGATGTGTTACGACCCATGGCTCTACCCTTCATTCGATCCCTGCAAAATCCTACATTTCAGCAGGATAATGCACGACCGCATGTTGCAGGTCCTGTACGGGCCTTACTGGATACAGAAAATGTTCGACTGCTGCCCTGGCCAGCACATTCTCCAGAGCTCTCACCAATCGAAAACGTCTAGTCAATGGTGGCCGAGCAACTGGATCATCACAATATTCCAGTCACTACTCTTGATGAACTGTGGTATCGTATTGAAGCTGCACGGGCAGCTGTACCTGTACACACCATCCAAGCTCTGTTTGACTCAATGCCCAAGCATATCAAGGCCGTTATTACGGCTAGAGGTGGTTGTTTTGGGTACTGATTTCTCAGGATCTATGCACCCAAATTGTGTGAGAATGTAATCACATGTCAGTTCTAATATAATATATTTGTCCAATGAATATTCGTTTATCATCTGTATTTCTTCTTGGTGTAGCACTTTTAATGGCCAGTAGTGTATATTTTACCTTATATTGTTGAGATTCCAAGCTGGCATTTCTAAAATTTAAGTAACTAACAAAGTATTTTCTATCTACAAATACAAAAACTTCCGTTTGGCATAATTTGCTTTTCTAAGCACCAGACTAAGGTTATGCCATAAATTAAAGACGCCATTTTTGTTTATATACGTTACTGTTTTCAAACTGTGACATATTATTAACACGATTAATTGCTTAAAAAATTATGGATTGACTACAGACAACCATGTAGTGACGACAGTGAGTAGTGGACAGCCGCACAAAAAAGAGCTTTAAAATAACAGCTCAGCTTACGAACTCATGCTCCCAAGTATGTTCTCACAAATGCCACAGAGGCAGTAACATTGTGATACCATCGTAGCACAACAAAAGCCCCACTCAGACCACAATGCCAGGATAATGTTGTGTGTGTACACACATCCATTCTGAAGAATAAAAGCTAGTAAGCCGAGCCGCTAAGCTCAAGTTGTCATTTTACATGTCTTCCTACTGTTCAACTGTTGTTTTTACTTATTTAACTGCTTGTATTCCACCCATCTTTTTGCAGTTTTGTACAAATTACTTTTATTGTACATCACACTTTATTCTTGGAGAGGCTTTTTATGCTATACAGTTTCTATCCCACAAATTAGATATAAAACAAGTCTTTTCTGTTTGTTCTTTCAAGGCCCCACATGTTAATTTCTTGTTTCATGGATTATTTGCATGATATATCATAAAAATGGGGAATGAGTCAGTTTACATTCACATCATAATTTATAGGTTTACTTACACACACACACACACACACACACACACACACACACACACAGGGAGGGAGGGAGGGGGAGGGGGAGGGGGAGAGGGAGAGGGAGAGGGAGAGGGAGAGAGAGAGAGAGAGAGAGAGAGAGAGAGAGAGAGAGGTATGTGAGTTAGTAATTCATACCCTTACACATTGCAATAAGAGAAATTTTCAGTTGTTTTTGAAATTTTACTTTGCTGTCACTGGGTATGTTATCAAAAATTTCAGATGCAGCATTGTGCACCCCTTTCGTGCTACAAATAACCTTAACGTGGAGTAATGAATGTGTTTTCCTCCTGATAATGCAATTATGTACATTATTGCTCCTTTTTCTGAACTGCAGCAAATTATACACAACATACTTCATGAGGGAATAAATATACTGTGAAGCAGCAATCAGAATGTCGAACTCCTTAAACAGATTTTGAGAAGAGGATCATGGGTGAACACCACACAATATTTTTACAGCACATTTTTGAGTAATGAAGACTTCCTTACCCCAAAACATTATTCCAGATGACATTGTTGAATGAAAATATGTCAACGTACTCATTTGTTTCTCTCATAGAATTATTCTAAGTGCAAATGTGGCTGAACTAAATTGTTTTAAGAGTTTCAACATGTGTTTTTTCCACTTTAATATGGACACCTAAGAATTCTGAAGCTTCCACCCTATTTATTATTGCCTCACCATGTGTTACAGTTATCATTGGTGTAGTACCCCTATATGTGCAGGACTTAATATGTTGTGTCTTTTTTAACACTGAGGGTGAGACTATTCACAGAAAGTCACTCAATGATACTTTTAAGAACACTGTTTCTGTATGTATGGTTGGATTGATTACAATACTAGTGTCATCTGCAAAAAGAACTAATTCTGCTTCTTGTATATTAGACAGAAGATTGTTTACATTATGAGGAATAATAGTGGACCTACAATTAAGCCTTGGGGCACTCCATACATTATTGCTCCCCAGTCAGAATAATGTCCCCAGACTACACTGCTTGAATCACTATTGTCCATTCGTTGGCTATACTATCAATCCCTTAAAGCTTCAATCGCAGAAAATACCAGCTGGTGCTATTTTATTTTTTAATGCTTGTAAAATTTGGTGAGTGAAGATGTAAATGGCATTCTCAGTAGAGCAACTCTTCAGAAACCCAAATTGTGATTTGCTGAGGATATTACCGTAGCTCAAGTGAGATACTAGTCCAGAAATTTTGAAAAATGTCAGCAGCAAAACAGGTCAGTAGTTACTGACATCTCTCCCATCATCTTTTTAAAATAGGGATTTGACAATGGCATATTTCAGTCTCCCTGGAATATTTGATTTTTTTTTTTTTTTTTTTTTATTTAAACAACAGGAAATGAAAACAAATATAGATTACCATATTTGAATATCTACTTTATATGTTACATTATAGATTTATTTCAAGTATTCTCCAGAGGACTAGCATGTTTCTAAATGCAATCAGCTTCAGAAAAAGCCCAATGTAAGCAAGCATTGCCGGAAGTTTAGGAACTGTCCACAGAAAGAGCAAGTGTGAAGCACCATAATTATAAAAACGTCCAATAATACCAAAAATTTTCTACTGTACTTTTTTACAATGTGTTTCCAATACAGCTGCCTAAAAATGGAATGTTTATTATGAGTGGAATGACATCAAATGCACAAGGACCCATAGCATGCCACATTGTACCATCCACTCAGAGCTTATTCCTTTGACACAAGTGAACATAAATGCGCAGCAATTACTTGTACTGGTATCATTACATCCTTATTAAATGAGAAATAATGACGGTGTTCTTCAACAAAGCAGTGTAAAGTCCCTTGTTTAGATATCTGTTAAAATATTGTAGCATATTTCTTCAGACCGATCACAAGCATAACTGTATCCCATGCTGAATTTTAACTCCTGTGGCATTAATATGAGCTCTAGATACGAGGACCACCAAACTACAAAGTCTTCAACAAGCACTGTGTAATACATCGGCTCACCCATTTATTCTGTGTTTATTACCACTGTTTGGTCTGCTGGTAGCACTCGCATGTGAAGCACCAGGAGGCTTGTTTGCATTCTTAGTTTAATTCCTAAATTATTTCCACACTTTTTGGGAGGTTGTTAAGTTTGTGTGTGTGTGTGGGGGGGGGGGGGGGTCGTGCACAGAGACGGAGGAGCAGCTCGCCACAGTCTACAAACGGCTGAAGACACTTATGGCCATCTGAGGGCTGCTGCTTTTAGGTGTGGTGACAGTGGAGAAACTGGCACATCACATGGGACAAGTCAGGTATCACTTGTTTTGCCCACAGGCTCTGCTGTCAAGGCACTTTCCAGCGTACCCAATGTGGGGGATCCGCACTAACCACAGGGTGAGTGGTGGCTTGTTACACAGCTGTGTTGCTCAAGGCAAATACTTAATCTGGAGGCTGGCCATCTGCTCTTAGCCATTAACCATGTGAGTGGACAAATGGCTGCTACTTCTGCAGGGTCTGAGCAGGCACATGGGGAGAGGTTTACTAGTTATCGGGAGCTCCAATGTTAGGTGCATTATGGAGCCTCTTAGTATTCCAATGTGTACTCTGTGTGTATGTCGGGAGGCAAGGACCCTCCATTGCTTAATAAAAAAAATTCAGAAAATGCAGAGTAAACAGAGATGGTTGACCTCTAGGTTCAAAAAAGAGCACACAAATATTGACAGGCAAAAGTTAGCAGGAATCAGTTCATGTATAAGAACAGCAATGTCTGAAGCAAACAAAAACTTCCACCGAGATACATTAGCAAAATATCTTGCTGATAATCCAAGAAAATTCTGGTCATACATAAAATCACTAAGTGGGTCAAATGTATCTAACCAGTCACTTGTCGACCAGTTTGGGATGGCAATAGATGAGAGCAAAAGGAAAGCTGAACTTTTAAATTTTACATTCGAGAAATCATTAACCTGAGAGGATCGTAAAATGTACCATTGTTTGACTGTCATACAAACCACTGCAGGGAGTACATAGAAACTGACACCTGTAGCACAGAGAAGCAACTGAAAGAGTCGAAAACAAATACACTGATCATCCAGAACATTATGACCACCTACTTAATAGCTGTATGTCCACCTCCTTTGACATGGATAACGGCGACGCGTCTTGGCAAGGAAGCAATGAGACGTTGATAGGTTGCTGGAGGGAGTTGGTGCATCTGCATGTACAAGTCACCTAATCCCTGTAAATTCCAGGGAGAGGGGTGATGAGCTTTGATGCCACGTTCAACCACATCCCAGACCTGTTTGATCGGGTTCAGATCTGGAGAGTCAGCACACCAACTGGAGCTCACCACTGTGTTCCTCAAAACACTTCATCACACTCCTGGTCTTGTGACGTGGCACATTATCTTACAGAAAAATGCCACTGCTGTTGGGAAACATGATCGCCATGAAAAGGTGTACGTCGTCTGTAATCAGTGTATGATACTCCTTGCCCATCATGGTGCCTTGCACGAGTTCCACTCGACCCACAGATTCCGACATGAATGTTCCCCAGAGCTTAATAGAGCCGCTGCTAGGTTGTCTCTGCCCTCATGTGTCACGGAGCTGCTCCCCTGGATGACAACGGATTCGCACTGTCCCATTGGTATGACGTATCAGGATTCATCAGACTGTACAACACACTGCCACTGCGCCAATGTCCAGTGCGGATGGTGATATGCTCATTTGAGTTGTGGATGGTGATGTCTTTGATGTTAACATTGCCACATGCAAGGGTCATTGTCTGTGGATTCCCTTTGTTAGGAGCATTTGGTGCAATGTGTGTTCAGACACTCGCACTTTGCCCAGCATTAAAGTCTGATGTTAGTTCCGCCACAGTTCACTGCCTGTCCTGTTTTAACAGTCTGCCCTGCCTACAACACCAGACATACGTAGGTCTGCCGCCCAACCCCAGGATGTCTGGACGTGGTTTCACTTTGGTTTCATCACAAGCTAAAAACACTCAAACACAGCATTCCTCAAACACCTGACAAGCCATGCAGTTTCTAAAATGCTTGTGTTGAGCCTCCAGGTCATAATGTTCCGGCTGATCAGTGTAAGCCACCAGGTGCAGAAGTAATCCAAATTCGATTTTACAGAGGGTATTCTACGGCACTGGTCCCTTAGCCTGCATTTATTATGACTCTCTCAGTGACTCCTCTACATAAGAAAGGTAAAATAACTGACACGCACAATTACAGACCAATATGCATAACAATGATTTGGAGCAGAATTCTTGAACACATTCTGTGTCTGAATGTATTAAATTTCCTTGAACTCAGCTTGCCATTTTCTCATATGATATCCAACAAACCACAGACGGAAGGCAACAGGCAGTTTCCATATTACTACATTTCCGGAAAGCATGGTGCCACACTGCCAATTGAAGATGAAAGTTCAAACTTATTGTTTAGGTTCCAAGATTTGTGGGTGGCTTGACAATTTCTTGGGTAATACAACCCAGTACATTGTCCTCAACAGCGAGTGATCATCAGAGAAAAGGGTATCGTCAGGTGTGGCCCCAGGAAGTGTGATAGGACCACTTTTTTTCTTTGTAAACATAAATGACCCGATGGACAGAGTGAGCAGCAATTTGATGCTGTTTGCTGACGATGCTGTGATGTATGGAAAAATATTGTCATTGAGTGACAGCAGAAATTCACGAGATGACTTAGACAAAATTTCTAGTTAGTGTGGCGAATGGTAGCTTGCTTTAAATTTAGAAAAATGTAGGTTAATGCACAGAAGAGTAAGAAAAATAGTCCTGTAACATTTGATACAGGATAGCAGGGTGTAGCTTGACACAGTCACTTCGATTAAATATCCAGACGGTATACAGAGAGCTGGTGCGACATCCTGTTCAGTACTGTACAAGTGTTTGGGACCCCACCATGTCAGTTTTAAAGAAGACATTGTAACAATTCGCAAGTATTATGGAGATGTTTCATGAACTCAAATGAGAATCCCTGAAGGGATGACAATGCTCCTCAAGCTAGGCACTATTCCACAGATTTAGCGAACTGGCATTCGAGGCTGACTGCATACAATTCTCCTGCCACCAATGTACATTTCACGTTAGGACCACGACAATAAGATGTGAGAAAGTAGGGCTCTTACAGAGTCTTTGAAACAGTAGTTTCTCCCTAGCTCTATTTATGAGTGGAATAGTAGAGGAAATGACTAGTATTGGTACAAGATACCATCTGCCATGCACTGTACGTTGGTTTGTGGAGTATGTATGTAGATGTAAATTTACCCTATTTTCTATAGTTGATCTTTATTTTAAAGTAACATGTTAAGTTCAAAAACATTTTGTATTATATTTCTGGAAAAGTGTATCCCTCATATGGATGTAGAGGAATTATGGTCAAAGTTTAAGCAAACTAAATTGTGGTCTGGAGAGTTATGTGCCTAGTAAGTGGATGGAAAAGACCCACCATCGTTTAATAATGAATTTCGAATAATACCGAGGAAGTGGAGGCTGTTGCACACTTGGTTAAAAAGGGAATGCACAAATGATAATAAGCAAATGTAAGTAGAGATTCAGGGATCTGTGAAAAGATCTATGTGCAAAGCATACATCAACTACCACTCTCACACCTTAAGTGGGTCTAAGGCTTCCATTCAGTCCTTTGTTGATCAACCTGGTGTGGTAGTTGAAGATAAGGAAATGAAAGACGAAGTTTTAAATTTCACATTCCAGAAATCGTTCACACACGAGAATTGTAAAAATATACCATCATTTGACCATTGGAACGACTCCCGTATCAGAACGGAATCCCAGTTCGATTTTACAAAGAGTACTCTACGGCATTGGCTCCTTATCTAGCTTGCATTTATCATGAATCTCTCGCCCAGCACAAAGTCCCAAATGACTTGGAAAAGCTGCAGGTGACTCCAGTATATAAGAAGGATAAAAGAACAAACCCTCAAAATTACAGACCAATATCCCTAACTTCAGTTTGCTGCAGAATCATTGAACATATTCTCAGTTCAAATATAACAAACTTTCTGAGAGACTGAGAAGCTTATGTCCACAAATCAGTAGAGCTTTAGAAAGCATCGCTCATGTGTATCTTAGCTTGCCCTTTTCTCACATGATATACTATGAATCTTTGATGAAGGGCAAGGGGCAGATTGCATATTTCTAGATTTCCGGACAGCATTTGACACGGTGCCCCATTGCAGGCTGTTAACAAAGGTACGAGCATATGGAATAAGTTCACAGATGTGCCAGTGGCTCGATGGCTCCTTGAGTAATAGAACCCAGTATGTTGTCCTCCATGGTGAGCGTTCATCAAGAAACAAGGGTGTCGTCAGGAGAGCTCTCCACGTAAATGTGATATGACCTTTGTTGTTCTTTACATATGTAAATGATTTGGCAGACAGTGTGGGCAGCAATCTGCAGTTGTTTGCTGATGATGCTGTGGTGTACAGTAAGGTGTTGAAGTCGAGTGATGGTAGGAAGATACAAGATGACTTAGACAAAATTTCCAGTTGGTGTGATGACTGGCAGCTAGCCTTGAATGTGGAAAAATTTTAATTAATGCACACGAGTAGGAAGATCAAACCTGTAATGTTCAGATACAGTATTGCTTGTGTTCTGTTTGACACAGTCAAGTCGTTCTAATATGTGGGCATAACATTGCAAAGCGATATGAGATGAAACGAGCGTGTGAGAACTGTGGTAGGGAAGGCAAATGGTCAGCTTCGTTTTATTGGAAGAAAATTTAGGAAAAATCGGTTCATCCATAAAGGAAACCGCATATAGGACATTGGTGCAACCTATTCTTGGGTGTTTGGGATCCATACCAGGTCGGACTGAAGGAAGACGTTGAAGCAATTCAGAGGTGGCTGCTAGATTTGTTACTGGTACGTTTGAACAACACGTAAGTGTTACGGAGATCCTTCGGCAACTCAAATGTGAATCCCTGGAGGGAAGGCGACGTTCCTTTCAAGAAACACTGTTGAGAAAATTTAGAGACCTGGGATTTGAAGCTGAATGCTGAACGATTCAACTGCTGCCAACATACATTGCACATAAGGACCGTGAAAATAAGATACGAGAAATTAGGAGTCATATGAAGACTTATAGACACTTGTTTTTCCCCCCACACACTATCTGTGAGTGGAACAGGAAAGGAAATGACTAGTAGTGATACAGGGTACCCTCCATCACGCACTGTGCCATGGCTTGTGAAGTACTGATGTAGATGTTGATGTAGACAACTGTATCCTATTCAAACTGCAATGTATTTAATTGCTAAACAATTTCATTCTTGCTACACTACTTGCTTGCAGAATAAAGACTGATAAATTGCTCCACAGCTGTTTTAGCTGTCTGTAACTATTACATCTTTGTTCAAAATCATCATTCTTTTGCAGAGAAGGGATAGGGTAGAGAGCTGAATAAAAGGAAATGAAAATAAATAAGTAAATAATACCCATGCAAACTTAACACTGCTTATGGTCTGGCATAACCACAATGTGAATTTTGCAGTCATTACCACAGTATGTCACTTTTCTAACATTCTTCCCTATAAAAAAATTTTTATGTGTGATCAACCCCTCCCTCCCCCCCCCCCCCCCCCCCTCTCTCTCTCTCTCTCTCTCTCTCTCTCTCTCTGTGTGTGTGTGTGTGTGTGTGTGTGTGTGTGTGTGTGTGGGCGCGCGCCATGCATGCACACTGACAGGAAAGCCAGCATGTGAATTTATATATTTATATCTTCCTTTACACGTGTATTCCGCAAGTCACTATATAGTGCATCACAGAGGTTACCTCATACAAACATTATAAACTTTCTATCCTATTCCATTTGCACATAGAGCAATGGGAAAATGATTGTCAATAGTCTCAGTACATATCCTAATCACTAATTTTATTCTCACAATTCTAACACAAGTAATGCTATGTAAACAACACAACTGTAGCACAGTCCTACTCCAATATCAATTATTTAAATTTACCCCAATGATGTCTCCTTTCTTCGAGATGTTTTTATATTAGTTTCCTGAGCACCTCAGTCACTCTGTCAGATGAGCTATACTGACCCGTCAGAGTCCTAACAGCTTTGCCTGAGTTTGTCCAGTTATGAGTGCTTGATAAGGATTATAAACACAAGAGCAGCAGAGTAGCAAAAGGAAACAAAGAAGGAAGGACGGAAGGAAGGAAAATTAAAGTGTAACAACCAGTCATTTACAAGTTCATTTCAGATGGAAACAAGTTTAGATTGGGTAAAGGATGTAGAAGGAAACTGGCTGGGTAATTTTTAAAGGAGCCCTATTTGTCATAAGTGATTTAGAAAAAGTAGGGAAACCTAAATCTGAATGGAAGGAAGGAGATTTAAACCACTGGTCTCTCCAGTGTGAGTCAAGTGTGCTAACCATTGCACCACCTCACCTGTCACTACTCTATGAATAGGCTACATATGTGTCTCGCTTGTGGTTTCATTTACATACACACCATATTTTCCAAGAAACCATAAAGAGTTGCTATGATGAAGACAGTGAAATAAATTATGGTATCCTAAATCGTTTTCACTCTTCCTTTATTTAAAGTAGTAATTTAATGTTTCAAACTGACGTCAGCACTGCTTGTCAAGGTTATACTAAACAATGTTGCATAACAGTAGCAGAAGCCAACTTTCTAGCACAACAATCAAAGATCGAAGACTGTTCGTCAATAAACTCTTTTAGGTATATCGTTGTGTTAATTTGTAGCACACATGAATAGCCCATACATACATATTTAACATCTTAAATACCAAAAATTTCCAGGATGTCATCCATTGGTCAAATTGTAGACACTAAAAGAAATTTAGCAGCAGCTTATAGTAATTCAGAGCATGAAACACCAATACAGTTCCAGTTACTGTGGACAAACTGTAGCAACTGAACAAGTTACACGAATCAAATAATCAGTGAATTTTGGAGCCACAAGCTTCTTCGTTAGGAACTAAAAGAGAAATTGAAGAATGTGACAGATATAGTTCACAGGATTTTACTCTAATTTTCCATCCAGTTACCATTCCCCTCATTCTACAAGTATTCCCAACACATCTAACTGGGCCATCCCCACACATTTTTTTCCGCTTTCATCTTTTAGTTCCCAAAGAAGGAACCCTTCATAAGATGTATATAGTTAACTGCTGTACTCCGATGACAATGTCAATCCATCTGTTGAAGTATATCTGATAAATTAATGTGATCTGTCTCTCAGAATACATCATCCACTTTTCATTTCTCACTTTGTCTTTCAGAAAATAGAGATAAAAAGCTATATGACGAGAACTGCACATGTTGTCACCAAGTTAGTTAGCATCACATACACATATCAATGGCTTGTCAGCATTAGTTTCAACATTGCTTTTTGTGTATGGCTTTTTGAAGAAGAGATGCCTAGGGAAAAAATTAAGAACACACAGAATTATCAATGGAGCACACTGTTGAAAACTGACAACGAATGAATGTTACAGCCATAAAACAACAATTACAAGTTTGCAAGCCATTAATTTGAATTGTTCCTATCTGACAATTCCTCTTTTACATTTAATACAGAATAATGTGTGTGTTTCAACAGCTACAACAAAAACTAATGTACAATAAATGTTATTAAGAATGAAACTGCAAGCATCGGTGACTGAAAAGGTACGAAGATTGCAGTTTAACGTCCCACTGATGTCGAGGTAATTAGTAGCAAGGCACATGCCCGGATTTGGTATGGATAGGACAGAGAAATCGGCTTTGTCCTTGCCCTTTCAAAGGAACCATCCTGGTAGTCCCTCACAAGATTTAGTGAAAGTGTGGAAAGCCTAAACCTGGATGTCCAGATCGGGACTTGAAATGCCCTCCTCCAATATGTAAGTTTACTCCCATGCCCTGCCATAACACAACACAACACAACTAGGTGGGGTGATTGGCATACAATACGAAGCATTAAAACTCTTTGGCAACTAAGATAGCAATCTGATATTAGCCCCAGTCCTCATAAAATACATTCACTCGTAACAGATAAAGTCTAGCTGCCTACAGCATCAATCTACAGTACCTCGACAAAAAACTGTATATATGTAGCAAGGGCAATGGTGGTTCTAAGAGTTGTAAATTTGAAAATATCTGCAACTAAAGACATGTCAAACTCTCGCTCTTATTTAAACTTGGCTGATTCACAATGACTGAACAAAAGTTGTATAGCTGGATGACAATCAAGACTTTTACTTCACTTGTCCCTAAATTGTGAGAAAACTCAGTGACTACAGAATATTCTTCTGTAATGGACTGGACTGCTAGCACTGCTGCTTGAGAAAGCGATTTTCTAACGTTTTCCACGGAGATACACTGTTCAAGTAGTACACTAGAATGACAAGAACCTTTGGGAGACCGACTTTTCGACACACGAAAATCTCTCATTTTGGCAAGTGGCTAACTACCCTTTCTCCTTGGCCTGAAGAGTATGCTGTGTGAAGATAGCCCTCATGCAGTACTGGAAAAATGATATTATCACATGCCTCCCACATCTAACAAAACGTGAGTTCTTGTGCTAGTAAGAGGTTTATTTTAAAAATAATTTCATAGTTGCAGAAAGTAAAAAGCTGTTGATTCAGCTGGTGATGCAGTTTGCACTTACAATTTGTGAAACACATCTTGAGCATGACATTTATTCTCATCTTCATCTTACACAAAGTATCTTGCAATAATTCAAATCTTTGGATTGGTTCTAAGCATGTAAGCATGCAAGGCATTGCTGTTTTATAAACCAAATCTCTTTTTTTACTGATATAAAAGTTCAATATCAAAAGGCTACCAACCGACTGACGAATTTTATACATCTACTAATATTTGGCACAAATCTCACACACCATTAATCAGGCTTTTGCTAAATTAGAAACCTACCACTTGCATCAGTCATTCACAAAACCAATAAACCCTACATGAGAACAGATAGCTTTACCCTTGTGATTACAACCAGAAAATTATTGAAACCCCACGTCATGCCATTTCTTTAAATACATAACAGCCCTGATTTGATATATCAACAGTGTTCAACACTACACTGTCTTATTAGAAAATACAGTCAGGCCTGATGTTACTGTGATGAAACGATTGTCAGGAAATCAAAAGGTCAAGGGATGCAATCCTAATCAGACAATAGATTTTTCTCAGTATATCTTCTCCTCTAAACTATGTGAAGATTCACTAGGAATGAGATGGGGTTCAAATTCTACGTTGAACTATAGGCAGGTAGGATTACCAGGGCATGTTAGAAACTTGCAATTCGCCTGAGTGGCGTACAAGTGAAAGACTTACATCAGGCCCTTAAGCCAAACAAAAGATTATTATTATTGTAAAATACAGGTTCCCATTTTTTTAAAAATATATGAAAATTAAGGAAGACAACTACACAAACTTTTTTTTGCAAATGTAGCTTTTTCCCCTTGGAAATTATTCCCACAACTAAACCTGAGTGTGAGGACAATTTACAGAGATGAATAAAACAATTTTACTGGAGACAGAAATTCACAATTCACCAAAAACTTAAAAATTTTTTATTACCTACTCCAGTCCCTTAAATAGCACAAAATGCATATATTATATCTATAGATTTATTTAGTCCTATTCAAGAATTCATTTGTGGTATAGAAGGAGTTGTCAAGGAGATCTGATTTCAATTTGTTTTTTAAACTATTACTGCTGTCTGACATTTTATTTCATATGGTAATTTATCGAAAAGTTTTACAGCAGCATATATTACTCCTTTTTTGTGGCAAAAATAGGTTAAGAAGAGGATAGTGTAAGTTTTCTTTCTTATGGTATTATAATCATTAATATCACAGTTGTTTTTAAACTGGTCCATGTTGTTGAGAACTAATTTCATTACTGAAAAAATTTCCTGTGAGGCTGTTCTAAGAATTCCTAACCTTTTAAACAGATGCCTACACGATGTGCAACTATGAGCCCCACAAATAATTCTAACCACTTTCTTTTGAACAGTGAATACTTTTTGCCTATTTGTTGAGTTGCCCTGAAATATTATTCCGTATGACATCATACAACGAGGGTATGCAAGTATGTTGGCTTACTAATTTCTATATCCTCAAAATTCACAATTATTCTGATTGCAAAAGTTGCTGAACCTAGACACTTCAGGAGGTACAAAATATTAATTTTCTAATTAAGATTCTCATCTATATGCGTACCCAAAAATTTAATATGCTCTACACCGGCGGCTACTGACTTCTGATGATGTGTTATATTTATTGAAGGAACTGTACTCCTTGCAACAGAAAATGGGATGTACTGTGTTTTTTCAAAGTTCAGAGCAAGCCCATTCACATAAAACCAATTAATAACTTTTTGAAAGACATTTTTGCATCATTTTCAATTGGAGCTTGTTTTACTGGGTTAATAATGGTGCTTGTATCATCAGCAAACAGTGTCAATTTAGCTTCTTGTTTCAGATAAGAAGGGAGGTCAGTCATTCACGTATATCAAGTACAGAAGGGGACCCATGATTGAACCCTGTGGAACACCCAATGTAAACCTCTACATCTACATGGATACTCTGCAAATCACATTTAACTGCCTGGCAGAAGCTTCATTGAACCACCATCACAATAATTCTCTAATTATTCCAATCTTGTACAGAGTGTAGAAAAAACGAACACCTATATCTTTTGGTGTGAGCTCTGATTTCCCTTATTTTATTAGTGCGATTTGGCATCAACAAAATATTTTCGCATGCGGTGGAGAAAGTTGGTTATTGAAGTTTCATGAGAAGATTCCACCACAGTGAAAAATGCCTTACTTTAATGATGTCCACCCCAAATCCTTTATCATTTCAGTGACACTCTCCCCTCTGTTTCGTGATAATACAAAACATGCTGCCCTTCTTTGAACTTTCTCAATGTACTCTGTCAATTCTATTTGGTAAGGATCCCACATCGCACATCAGTATTCTATAGTAGGATGGACAAGCATAGTGTAGGCAGTCCCTTTAGTAGATCTATTACATTTTCTAAGCGTCCTGCCAATAAAATGCAGTCATTGGTTAGCCTTCCCCACAACATTTTCTGTGTGTTCCTTTCAATTTAAGTTGTTTGTAATTGTAATTCCTAGGTATTTAGTTGAATTTATGGCCTTTAGATTTGACTGTTTTATCATGTAACCAAAGCTAATGGATTCCTTTTACCTCTCATGTGGATGACCTCACATTTTTCGTTATTTAGGGTCAACTGCCAATTTTTGCACCATACACATATCTTTCCTAAATCATTTCGCCATTTGTTATGATCTTCTGAAGACTTTACTAGTCAATAAATGACAGCATCATCTGCAAACAACCTAAGACAGCTGCGCAGATTGCCTTTTAAATAATTTATATAGATGGGAAACATCAGAGGGCCTATAACATTACCTTGGGGGAATGGCAGAAATCATTTCTGTTTTACTCATTGACTTTCCGTCAGTTATTACGAACCGTGACCTCCCTGACAGAAAATAAAAAATCCAGTCACATAACTGAGACAATATTCCATAAGTATGCAATTTCACTACAAGCTGCTTGTGCGGTACAAGCCTTCAACAAACCTAGAAATATGGAACCAATTTAAAATCCCTCATCAGTAGCACACAACACTTAATGTGAGTAAAGAGCTAGTTGCGTTTGACAAGAATGATGTTTTCTAGATTCATGTTGACTGTGTATCAATTAACCAATATCTTTGAGGTAATTCTTAATGTTCGAACGCAACATATATGTTCCAAAATCCTGCCACATATCAACATTAATGATACGGGCCTATAATTTAGTGGATTACTCCCACTACCTTTCTCGAATATCGGTGCGAACTGCACAACTTTCCAGTCTTTCATTGAGCAGACAGTCGTACGTGATTGTCAAGTATGGAGCTATAGTATCGGCATACTGTAAAAGTAACCTAACCGGTATACAGTCTGGACCAAAAGACTTTCTTTTGTTAAGTGACTTAAGCTGCTTCACAACTCTGAGGATATCTACTTCTACGTAACTCACGTCGGCAGCTGGTCTCGATTCGAATTCTGGCATACTTACTTCATCTCCTTCTGTGAAGGAATTTTGGAAGGCTGCATTTAGTAACTTTACTATGGCAGTACTGTCATCAATAGTACTTCCACTGCTGCCATGCAGATAAGGCACCAATCGTGTCTCACTGCTAGCATATTTCACATACGATCAGAATCTCTTCGGATTTTCTGCCAGGTTTCGATACAAAGTTTTGTGGCGAAAACTATTATAAGCATGTCGCACTGAAGTCTGCGCTAAATTTCGAGCTCCTGTACAAGATGGCCAATCTCGGAGATTTTGCGTCCCTTTAAATTTGGCAATGAAGTGGCAAACTTCCTTAAATCGCTTAAACCTTATGAAGAAACTTTTTGCTTCCTGTTCTGTAGATATGACTTAAACCATTCATATGCTGGTCCATTTATACCACAGAATTGCAATTTCTGTAACATAATGTCACGGTTCACACGGTCAAATGCTTTGGATAAGTCACAGAAAATTCCTATCAGTGACATTTTAGTATTTAAAGACTATTACGTGGACAGTAAAACTGTATATTCCTGTCTCAGAGGAACAGCAGTTTTGAAATTCGAATTGCTATTTACTAAGTATCACACTACTGTCGAGACGGCTAACCACTCTCGAGAACGTTACTTTCTCGACGGTTTCTGAAAATGTCATAAGCGAGGATACAGATGCTGTAAGCAAAGATACGGTAATTATTGACATCTGTGGTGTCCCCTTTTTTGTAAAGAGGCTCAAAAATGGCATATTTTAATGTGTTTGGAAAACGCATTGAGTTACTGATGCATTGCGTATGTGACTCACAACCTGCAACTGCTCCACATTGTTTTAATATCCTGTTAGAGATGTCATCTACTCCAACAGACCATATATTTTTTACTGATTTAATGATTTTCCTTATTCCACAAGAGGTTGCCAGGTGAAAATTAATTTAAGATTTCTCAAAATTGACTCTTCCATGTACTGCTTGGCTTTTTCTTTTGAACTATTCTCACCAATTATTTTCATCTACACTTAAAGAAATGGTTGTTAAATACATTAGCTATTTGTGTACTGTTGGTTCAGGTTCTCCTCCTCCCCCTTCCCTATGGTCACCCCCCCCCCCCCTTTCTCCGTCCATCTTCTCTTCCCCCTCCTTCTGACCTCGAGTCTCGTTTATTGTTACTGTGAGCGAAACCTCGACTGGGAATTTATGTCGCTTAAAATGCGTGGGTAAATCCATTAGGATCATTGGTATACAGGGTATGAGACAGATCTCCTGCTACTGGGTCTGTAAGGGTAGTAGTTTCAATGATGGTATTTTGCATATTTTTAATCAGCAAGTGGGTAGGGTAACAAAATTTTGGACAATTCACATTCTGCAGTAGTATTCTAATAATAAGCTGACAAGCTACAAATGCAACGTCCCTGTTTTCTATTAAAACCGACTGCAAGGAAGAAAACGTAACAGCACACAGTTGTATACCCAATATTTGTTTAAAATAATACATATGGAGAAGGAACATATATGGGAGAAACAATTTCACTAATGATTTAAATATCCTGCTATCAAATCTAAAACTGTCTTTGAGAAAGAAACCAAAGCCACACATTTTTACACACAACATAACAGAGGATTTTCTTTCTTGCAGTCATTTTTAACAGAAAACCTGTACAATGTTGTTTCAACAAATGTATATATGTTAGGCCCATCCAGACATTTATTATTATGTTAAAATCTGAAGTAAATATTACAGTAACTAGCAAACCCGGCAACACTTCACAATTGCTAAATAAGTATGGGAATCCTCCCCCTTCTCTCTCTGTTTGTAACCTCCTCCTCCTTATCTCTGTCAATTTCCTCCTCCGTTCGTTTCAGTCCATGTCCTCCCATTCCTTTCTGTCCATTTCCTCCCCCCTCCCACATCTATGATCATTTCCTCCTTCCCTGCCCCTCTGTCCATCTCCTCTTCCACACTATCTCCGAACTCGTGCCCCATTTACTGTTATCGAAAATGAAACCTTAATCAGGAGTTAAAAATCTCTTAACCCTCGAGTGGGCACCTCATTTTTCACGACATGAGTGTGCACGTGGCACACGGTGTGCGTGTATAAAGAATGGCCGTCTTTATATTACCGAGATAAATATATAGGAGCAAAATTACAGTTTAATCTTACTTTAGTTGAACAGTGGTAAAATAAACTTACATAATGTGAACTAAAGCACTGTTTAATTAAAAAATAATGAAATAAATTTCCACTATATCACTCTGTTGCCACGGACACGTGTTACTGCCTAGTAATGACCCACTCAAAGCACTAAATGGCGCAGTTGTATCAGGTCACAAAAAAACTACTCGATCACTTACTAATTATCTCGTTGTGGAATTGGGCTGTCGGTCATTTTCTCGCACAGATCGTAAATCTTTTCTCACATAGTTCGCTGTTTATTTTACATTACCACTGCTCACTCGGGCGTACGATGACAGAATTTATCACTGTGTTAGCCGAAGCAATAATTAAGGAATAGGTGTGGGCTCACAATTGTGAAATGACAGTGGAAAAGTGCAAAACAACAGTGTGTAGTTGGCCCACTTTATACACAAGGTCACCTGCTCAAGGGTTAAAATGAATGAGAAAATTGTTGGTATTGCTGATGTACGGGATACAAGAGAGACCTCTGCAGCTGCTGGATCTGCTTCAATGACAGGATTTTTCACAGTTTTAGTCTGCGAATGTATAGTATTAAAACATTTCAGATGATTCAGACTTCATAACTGAGCCCATAAAAACTACTTTCCTATTCTCTGTTAAAACCAACTGAGGGGAAGAAAACAAAGCAGTACAATTTTGTTTCAAATTGTATACAAAGAGGAAGAGTATATCTGTGAGAAACCATTTGTCTAATGGTTAAAGGCCCGGCTATCGCAGTTAAAACAGACTGTTAAAAAGTTAACGAAACCACATTTTCACAGGACAGCATTTTCCTTCTTGCAGCTGGCATTAAAAGAAAACCTGCAAACTGTCATTTTCTCTTGGAGAGGTCACAGTTTGTAGTAACTAACGTTGAGTAAAACGGAAGTGACTTCCGGCATTCCCTGAAGCAGTGTTATATGCCCTCTCCTGTTCCTTATCTATATAAATGATTTAGGAGACAATCTGTGCAGCCATTTTACGTCATTTGCAGACAATGCTGTCATTTATCGTCTAGTAAAGTCGTCAGAAGATCGAAATCAATTGCAAAATGATTTAGATAAGATATCTCTATGAAGAGAAAATTGGCAATTGACCCTAAATAATGAAAAGTATGGGGTCATCCACATGACTGCTAAAAGAAATATCTGTTAAACTTCTGTTACATGATAAATCAGTCAAATCTATAAGCTGTAAATTTTACTAAATACCCAGGAATTACAATTACGAACAACTTAAATTGGAAAGAAAATGTAGAAAATGTTGTGGGGAAGGTTAACTGAAGACTGCTTTACTGGCAGAACACTTAGAAGGATTCTACATATCTACTAAAGAGAGTGTCCACACTAAGCCTGTGCTTCCTCTTTTGGAATACTGCTGCGCTGTACGGCAACCTCACCAGATGAGATTAACGGTGTACATTGAGAAAGTTCAAAGACGGGCAGCACATTTTGTATTATCGAGAAATAGGGGAGAGAGAGCATCACAGACACGATATAAGATATGGGGTGGCCACCATTAAAAGAAAGGCATTTCTTGTTGCGGTGGGATCTTCTCATGAAATTTTGATCACCACCTTTCTCCTCTGATTGTGAAAATATTTTGTTTATGCTGACCTACATACAGAAAAAAGATCACCGTAACGAAACGAGGGAACTCTGAGCTGGTACAAAAAAAAAAAAGTATAGATTTTTTTTTTTCCGCACACTGTTTGAGGATGTAATAATAGAGAATTAGAGTGAAGGTGGTTCGATGAACCCTCTGCTGGGCACTTAACTGTTGTTTGCAGAGTAGCCAGGTAGATGCAGAAAAAAATATATATAGCCTATGTCAGTATAAATTCTTGTTAGAGCATCACGTAAAAATTCGAAGTAACTTGGTCAAGAATGGCAAGATTTTTGCTAAAACCATTTCTCCTTTACATATTACATTTATATTAAAAAATAGGCAGCATATACCCATCTTAAACATTCACAAGAGTATCGTGAAAAATCTGAATTAATCAGTCAAGAAGTTCTCAAGCTCTTTGGTAACAACATTAACCCTTATCTCTATATACACTATGTGATCAAAAGTATTTGGACATGTGGCTGAAAACGACTCACAATTTCGTGGTGCCATCCATTGGTAATGCTGGAATTCAATACAGTGTTGGCCCACCCTTAGCCTTGATGACAGCTTTCACTCTTGCACACATACGTTCAATCAGGTGCTGGAAGGTTTCTTGGGGAATGGCAGCCCATTCTTCATGGAGTGCTGCACTGAGGAGAGGTATCGATGTCAGTAGGTGAGGCCAGGCACCAAGTCGGCATTCCAAAACATCCCAAATGTTTCTATAGGATTCAGGTCAGGACTTTGAGCAGCCAGGTCCATTACAGGCATGTTATTGTCGTGTAACAACTTCACCACAGGCCGTGCATTATGAACAGGTGTTCGACCGTGTTGAAAGATTAAATTGCCATCCCCGAATTGCTCTTCAACAGTGGGAAGCAAGAAGGTGCTTAAAACATCTATGTAGGTCAGTGCTGTGATAGTGCCATGCAAAAAAAACAAGGGGTGCAAGCACTCTCCATGAAAAACACGACCACACTATAACATCACCATGCCCAAATTTTACTGTTGGCACTAAACAAACTGGCAGATGACGTTCACCGGGCCTTCACCATATCTACACCCTGCCATTTGATCACCACACTGTGTACCGTGATTCGTCACACCAAATTTCCCACTGTTCAATCATCCAATTTTTATGCTCCTTGCACCAAGCGAGGTGTCGTTTGGCATTTTCCGGCGTGATGTGTGGATTATGAGCAGCCGCTCAACCATGGAAGCCAAGTTCTCTCACATCCCACTTGACTGTCATAGTACTTGCAGTGGATCCTGATGCAGTTTGGAATTCCTGTTTGATGGTCTGGATAGATGTGTGCTATTACACATCATGACCCTTTTCAACTATTGGCGGTCTCTGTCAGTCAACAGACAAAGTTGGCCTGTACACTTTTGAGCTGTACGTGTCCCTTCACGTTTCCACTTCACTACCACGTCGGAAACAGTGGACCTAGGGGTGTTTGGAGTGTGCAGATCTCACGTACAGACATATGACAAGTGACACCCAATCACCTGACCACATTCGAAGTCCATGAGTTCTATGGAGCACCCCATTCTGCTCTCTCACTATGTCTAATGACTACTGAGGTAGCTGATATGCAGTAGCTGGCAGCACACTGCAACTAATATGAAAAACTTATGTTTTTGGGAGTGTCTGGATACTTTTGACCATGTAGTGTACATCCTATGTCCATCCAAATGTTTATTGGAGTAATGCATAAAAATTTGAAGTTCACTGCCCAATAATTTTTCGAGATTTTTGGTAACAATGTCTTGTATTTATATAGGTAGGTAGGTAGGTGTGTGTGTGTGTGTGTGTGTGTGTGTGTGTGTGTGTGTGTGTGTGTGTGTGTGTGTGAGAGAGAGAGAGAGAGAGAGAGAGAGAGAGAGAGAGAGAGAGAGAGAGAAAATATTTGCTCTATATCTGTACAAATGTTTATTAGTGAAGTGAGTGAAATTTGAATTAAGTTGGTCAAGAACTTTAGATTTTTGCTAAAAATACTGCATACGTGCTCTAATAAAAATTTAAACTGACATAGGCAACACATTTTTTTAAACAACAATTTGCAGGTACTCCATTAATACTGAGTGCAAGAAAGAAAATGCTGTGCTGTGAAAATGTGCTGTTTCTTTAAGTTTTTCACAGTAAGTTTTAACTATAATATCAGGGCATTTAAGCCATTAGACAAATGGTTTCTTCCAAATATATTATTCCTCTTTATATACAATTTTAAACAAAATTGTATATACAACAATGTGCTGTTTAGTTTTCTTCCTTGCAGTTGGTTTTAACAGAAAATAGCAAAGTAGTTTTTATAGCTTATGATTAGAATACTACTACAAAATCTGAATCGTCTGAAAAGGTTTTAATGCTACCCATTTGCAGGATTAAAACAATGCACAAGAACTTTTCAAGATTTTTAGTAACAATGACTTGTTTTTATACTGTAGTATTATTGTTGTATACGCATTTACATGTAACTATACTGGGATACATTTTTGCTAGACACCATAGTTTTCGCAAAAGTTGAGCACTGACAAACTGTAAAATTAATGTTTGCATAATTTTTACCTAACAATTTTGTAAATTTTAACAGCATAAAATAAACAATTACAACATTGTACTCATCAGGCCTTCTGACCATGAAACTGCTGTGCTTGTACGGTTTGAGTTTAGATCAAACAGTCAACATAATTAGTTTCAGTGCAACGTTCACAAAAGTCATATTTCTTTCATTACTGTCACGGGCATAGTTAAATTAATAATGTTAATGAAATAGTCGACTATGCTTGTGGTGTAAGAACCCAATCAATAGCGACCAAAAAAAAAGGTTGAATACGGGAATGGTTTGCGCAGTTCAGAAATTCTTGGGCACTGGTAGGAAGGAGTGCCACGAACAACATACTAGAAATCATGATTGATGAGGGATGAGTGTGGGGTTGGAGGTGCATTTGAAGGTCACTTTTATGCATTTTTCTTTAGTAACTCTAAAACTGTGGCCTCCAGAGAAAACGTATCCCACAACAACATTCAACCACATTAAATTTCCTACAAAAAGATCGTGTTCATTTCTTCTGCAGAACTCATAGTTTGTGCATAGAAAGTGAGAAAATATGAAAATTTTGCATGTGGTTTTCGAAGGCCAGACATAACATTGTGGCTGCATAAAATGACATTTGTTGGGGCAACTGAATCAGGCTGTATATTAAATATGTAGCCTAGTATCCAAATATTTATTAGACTATCGTGTAAAAATTAGAAGTAAATAGGACTAGAACTTTTCATGAATTTTGGTAAAAAAGGTAACAACAACTTTTATTTATATAGTAGTATACAATACTTTTTTTTTTTTTTTTTTTTTTTTTTTTTTTTTTCTAGCCAATTTTGGTTGAAAACTTGGACTTCGTTGTGGGACATTGAGTAATATTCCTGCTTCAGCCCCTATAGTATCATGAAAGTTCCCACACGTGGCAGCGCTACATGGAGCCTTCAAAATGGCATCTACGGTATAATGGAGCTGCATTCCAAGCAAACAGCTGTCACCGAGTTTGTTTTGGTGGAAAACCAGAGCATCACAGATATTCACTAGTGTTTGCAGAATGTCTACGGAGACCTAGGAGAGAACAAAAGCATGGTGAATCGTTGGGTGAGGTGCCTGTCATCATCAAAACAAGGTTGAGCAGATCTACCGATCTCTCATGTACTGCCCACCCACACACAGCTGTGACTCCTGTAACATTGTAATATGCGAACACTCCATTCGAGGTGATCAATGGATCACATCTAAATGCCTTATTGCTGAACTGGATGTCTCTGTTGATAGTGCTGACACACTCATCCACCAGTTGGGTTACTCAAAGTTTTGTGCCCACTGGGCTCTTCACTTCCTAACTGAAGACCATAAAAAGCAACAAAGAAGCATCTGTGCGGAATTGCTTGCATGTTACAAGTCTGATTATTATGATTTGTTTCAAACATTGTCACAGGTGATGAAACATGGGTTCATCACTACGAACTGGAAACAAAACGGAAATCCGTGGAGTGACACTACACCACCTCTCCTCCGAAGAAAAAGTTGAAAGCCACACCCACAGCTGGTGAAGTCATGACGACGGTCTTCTGGGACTCTGAAGGGTTATTCTGTTTGTTGTCCTCCTCCATGGTGCAACAATCAATGCTGCAGTGTACTGTGCTACCCTCCAGAAATTCAAGAGATGACTGCAGTGTGTTCACAGTCACAAAAATGTCAATGATTTTTCTTCTTCACTATGACAATGCAAGGCCTCACACAAGTCTTAGCTCCCAGGAGTAGCCCACAAAACTTCACTGGACTATTCTTCCTCATTCACTCTACAGCCACCTTATGACTGCCATCTTTTACACCCAACGAAGGATGCACATTGCAGGAAACAATACATGTATGATGGGGACATTATTCGTGCAGCACGATGTTAGCTCTGATGTCAACTGGTAGAGTGGTACAATGAGGGCATACAGGCCCTCTCAGAAAGGTAGTGTAAGGCCATTGCCCTGAACAGAGATTGTGTTGAAAAATGGTGTTTTGTAGGCAAAAGAGTAGGGGACAGCATGGTGTAAAGGAATACTGAATAAAACCAGCCTGCTTTCAGAGGAAAAATGTGTTGCATTACTTATTGAAAACTCCTTAAATAGATATAGATTATAATGATCCCTAAGCTGCGTATCCAATCATGTGCCTGGTGAGGGTTCTGTTGGAAATTATCTTCAATTTGGAGGAAAAATGTTGCACATATAAAATCAATGTTTTAATGGAGAAAGAACAACGTAATAACCACATCAAGAAATAACACTGCCACTGGTACACAATTTTGGAGAGGTATGTCACAGTGCAAACAAATGCAACACTTGTCAGCAGTGCAAACTGAGACAGCATCAAATTATTCCCATCATCAATAGCCCACCCCGTATCCACTTACATCATCATTAGAGATCTATTGTGAACTAGTTATTAGTGACACCAGTGTCTTTTTTTTGTGCCAATCTATGAAATTAAATGAACTTAGTAGTAGGGACATCATCTTTAACTTGTCAGTTTTCACTCAAATATCCACAGAACAAACAGCTGGCAGTGAAGTCTACTCAACATTTGGTTAGGCAGTTACTGCTTCAACCACACCACAAGTAGCATTCTCACAGGTTATGGTTTCTCACAGTAATGAAAGATGTGCCTGCATCTCACTATTAGCACCATTACATTGCACTCACTATGTAATAAGAAGAATTAATATCTGTCTACTAGCCAATAATTTCTGTATAAATTTCACAAATTAATAATAACAATGATCAGAAATTCATTTTGTTTTCTTCACATTTGGTTTTCACATTTAAAACGAGACTGTTGCACATGGAGCACAGTGCACCTCCCTAATCAATAGGGTAGGAGAGGAAATTGACCAAGTACTGGCTAAGAAATCATTGCATAAATTACATTCTATAATTCAGGGAAATTATGTAAGAATACTTTCAAATTAAGTAAGAATGCTCTGAATTTAACTTTTAAGTGGAGAATTTCAAATTATTTTTGTAAGGTTTCAACATGTAATAAAAGTGGGCTTTACTGACGTTTCGCCAGCACGAGTGGCTGACATTGTCAAAGCTTCACGCTCCATTGCCGGTGGTGAACTGGAGCCGAGCTCGCAGTCGCAGACTATATGTACCTGGCGCACCAATGTCCGAAGGCTTCTCCACGGTCATTTCCGGTGTGGTTCTCCTCTTGCTACCTGCGACAGTCGTTCGCTGCAGTACGGGAAGCCAGGATCCGTTTACCTTAAGGCTTTCTTTTTGGATCTGTTCGCGTGTTTTTGTATTTCTACAGCTTCTCTGAACAAGTGCGTGTGATGGTGCTTCTCTACAGCCAGAACTTCCGTGTTGGCGAATTTTATTACATGGTCAGTCTCACTCAGTGCGTGCTCTGCCATGGCTGATTTCTCCACTTGCCCCAACCTGCAATGTCGCTTATGTTCTTTGACCCTGGTGTTGATCGATCATCCAGTTATTCCGACAAACTTTTCTGCATGTGCATGGTATATGGTATATTCCCAACATTGCAAGTGGGTCCCTTTTCTCCTTTGCCGATCTAAGACACTCTTTGATCTTCCTTGTCGGTTTGAAAATCATCTTTAAGCTGTGTTTGCGCAATATACGGCCGATTCTGTCCGTCACTCTGGGAATGTATGGCAGAAAGGCCATACCCGACATTTCTTTTTCCAATTCCTTACTTCGCCGAGTGTTTGGCTCTGTTACACTTCTAATATAACTTGTGGAGTACCCATTGCTCCTCAGAACACTTTCCAGATGTTGCATTTCGCGTCTGAGCTGCTGCGGCTCACATATTCGTCCTGCTCGCATTACGAGCGTATTAATCATGCCTCTTTTCTGGCTTGGGTGGTGGTTTGATAGTTTGTGCCGGTTCGTGTGTGTCGGTTTTCGAAGACGCTGTGTCCCAGGTGTGCTGGTCACATGGGATGGTGAAAACCTGGGACACAGCGTGTATCGAAAACCGACACGGACCGATACCTGCACAAACTATCAAACCACCACCCGAGCCAGAAAAGAGGCATGATTAATTCGCTCGTAACGCAAGCAGGACGAATATGTGAGCCACAGCACCTCAGATGCGAAATGCAACACCTGGAAAGTTGTTCTGAGGAGCAATAGGTACTCCACAAGTTATATTAGAAGTGTAACAGAGTCAAACACTCGGAAAAGTAAGGAATCAGAAAAAGAAATGTCGGGTACGGCCTTTCTGCCATACATTCCCAGAGTGACAGACAGAATCGGCCGAATATTGTGCAAACACAGCGTAAAGATGATTTTCAAACCGACAAGGAAGATCAAAGAGTGCCTTAGATTGGCAAAGGAGAAAAGGGACCCACTTGCAATGTCGAGAATATACCGTATACCATGCACATGCAGAAAAGTTTATGTCGGAATGACTGGACGATCAATGAACACCGGGATCTAAAAACATAAGCGATATTGCACGTTGGGACAGGTGGAGAAATTGGCCGTGGCAGAGCACACACTGAGTGAGACTGACCATGTAATAAAAATCGCCGACACGGAAGTTCTGGCTGTAGAAATACAAAAACAAGCTAACAGTTTCAAAAAAAAAAAAAAAAAAAGAGGAAAGTCTTAAGGTAAATGGATCCTGGCTTCCCATACTGCAGCGAATGCCCGTCGCAGGTAGCAAGAGGAGAACCGCACCGGAAATCGTGGAGAAGCCCTCGGACGTTGGCGAACCAGGTACATATAGTCTGCGGCTGTGAGCTCGGCTCCAGTTCACCACCAGCAATGGAGGGTGAAGCTCTGACAATGCCAGCCACTCATGCTGGCGAAACGTTAGTAAAATCATTAGATGAACGTTGGCTGAAGAACCCGAGACAGAAGCCAATAGGCAGTTTGTCAACAAGTGGCCACGAAAGTCTTAAGGTTTTTGTAAAAATGGGTTTTATGAGAGAAAAGAGATTTAAATACACGTTCAACCTGTCTCAAAATACTTTCAAAGCTTACTTGGAAAGCACCTAGCCTGAAATGAGTGACTGTGGTACTGGGGAAGGTATAAAGCAGACAGATGCCACATATAGTGACCAAAAGGATCTTGAGAAATAGCTTTTTATTATACCCCAACCTTCATGCAATGAAATTTTTTGTAGCTAGTTGTCTGCCTGTGGAGTCATTTCATTTGAAGTTAGTACACCTACACCTACAGGATTGCTTGCAATAACCACTTCGTTGATTACCACACGCTGTGACATAGTCGCAGATTAAACCAGTGATCCAGGAAGTGTAGAATAAATTTATTTTATTTCCGTCAATGATCTTTGTTTTATAACATGTCCTAAAAAATCCTAATATAATTATGTCATAGTGGCATTTTCATACTGTATTACGATATGTTATAAAACAGATCTCAAGATGGGCAGTGCAAACTAAAAGTAGTAGTTTAAGGACCAAAGTTTTATCATTCATCATTGATGGAAATAAAAGATGTTTATTCTTTGCTCATTATTTGTGTGTGTGTGTGTGTGTGTGTGTGTGTGTGTGTGTGTGTGTGTGTGTGTGTGTGTGTGTGTGAGAGAGAGAGAGAGAGAGAGAGAGAGAGAGAGAGAGAGAGAGAGAGAGAGAGAGAGAGATGGGGGAGGGGCAGCAGGGGGAAGTGGAGGGCAGGGCAAGGGGTGGTGGGGCAGAGCACTACAGCTAAACATATTACAACTTTACTTACAAACTGCAAGCCTTGTGCATGTTGCCCAGGAATAGTAGGAACAAGTATCCCAGTTGCTAAAATTCTCTGCTGCTCCTCAAATAATTGTTGCAACACGTGGTCATTTGGAATAAGTGTCTTCTTTGTTATATAAGACTGGATCTGCATCTGTATTGCTTTCAAATGCTGAACAAAGAAAACAAAAACAACTAATGATGGTTCATTAATATAATTAAATTTCTAAGCAATTCATGTTTGTTTATAGACAGGACAATAGTTTTGTCTAACACAACTGAAATTAATGTGTTTTGATTCCCCCTCTTTTCTTTGTGTTTGACAGCACTCAATAAAACGTAATATATGCATTGAAATGAAAGAAAAGTCCTTCAGGTGCTTTAAAGTGGGTAGTTTTTCCTCAATGGCTGCACAAAAGGAAATTCCAATCCAAGCTGAGAATAGTGTTTTACTACAACTTTCTTATACCTGAGCAGAACATGTGCCGACACGCATTGTGAGTCAATAAAATGTGGACTGTCTAATAATTTAATTAATCAGTGACTCTGTCCTTTCTAGTCTTCTTAGCTAAGCATGTTGAAAACTGCTTGGGTGTGTAATTCACGGTGAACACACTGACAGTGTATTTTATTCAAACAATTCCAAAACATACATTTACCATGGAAGACACTAAGCACGTGTAATGATTAGAATGCCAATATTTCCAAGTTACAAAACATTACAGTCGGCTGCAGTTACATAAATGTAATTGTTGTTATCTAAAGCCACTGCTGACGTTTCATCCTATTTGACAACAAATGTCTGTAGAGTTTGCTTCTCTGTTCCCATTCCTCTCCCACTCTGTTCTCCAACTTAACTTTTCTTCTATATAGGTGACTTTGGTGGGCAAGAGGTGTCAAAAATTAATTTTCCCTCCTTTTCTGCCTCTTGATCCAGTGTTTGGAGCAACTTTCCTTTCTTCACATCCACCACATCTTACATTACATGTTTCCTATATATCTCTTCTTCGTAACACAGGAGGTTTAAAGGTTTGTAAGTACAGAAGCTTGGTCATGCATGCAGGTCACATACAACAAAAATATAAGTGGATCATCATGCCATAAACTCAATTTACAGAGTATATATTCCACACTTTGACGTTACTTTACACTTCCATCCATCAACTCATGAGTTGCAAATGACAGCTCATTGTTGCATGAATGGAGGGGGGGGGGGGGGGGGGGCTGTAACAGCCAGCCAGCCTTGCAAAAGAGGCAAAAGGAGGCAGTGCAACATCACACTCCTCCTAAATGGTCACAACTCTACTAATAGATACAACACATAATGTGACACTCAAAATCCAAAATAATATTTCGAGGGTAAAGTTTCTATACTTCATGATGGTTTTTAATGCTTTCCCCTGCCAACTTTTCAAAAATGTAACTTTTACAGGTCCCATGCAGGCTCTCTTACATACCTCACAATACTAACATCACTATGAGATAGGACATACAATAGAATGAATGAATCTTTCACTTACTACTGGTGCGAATACTGTAATAAAACTTCTTGATAGAACAACACTGTGCACCAGATCAAAATCAGGACTGAAACAAACCCAGACAGTTTTGTTGCTCATGAAAGGCAAAGCTATGAATTTAGGTGCCAGTACGCTGTACGGTTTCTGTCTGTCATGAAGTTTAGTGGTGGAAAATGCCGTAACCATGGCCTACAGTTATTTCTATGGAGAAACCTTTTATTCCAGAGTAGAGGCTGCACTGAAGTGAATTTTTCTGCCAGATTAAGACAGCAGCCTATGCTGAAGAACTTCTGTGGATTTTGAAAAAATAAGAATGTCAAACAGCATACTGCAGGTATCAAGTGGTTGGTGTGCCATTCTTTGAACATGTCAGTTAATGATAAAACAGCCCACGAAAACCAGCACCAAGTACCAGAATAGCACTCAGATAAAATTATTTAATAAAGTTCTTCTCAGTACATGCTGTCTATAATGTTCAAGGTTTACTCAAGAGAAAAAAGGTTACAACAAAAATTCTATACAGAAGTGCTTTACACTATGGTGACAGAAATATCCACAGGGAAAATGTAAATAGTTATATCAAAATGAAGCTGGTAGGCAATGAATTTCAAAGAAAAGAAATTGTAATGAGGAAGAGGGGAAAAAAAACACTCTCTCAACAGCTTTCATATAGCCTTTAAAATATCCATACAAAAAACTGAAAAGTGTTGCAGCTGTTGGATTGCCGCCGCCGCTGCTGCTGCTGCTGCTGCTGCTGCTACTGCTACTGCTACTACTGTTTTAGTCCTGGGTTTTTATATAATTTTTATCACTATCATCATTATGTGTGTATTCCTACTGACAGTGCAACATTTAAGAAATGTGACATAAATCTAAAGAAAAAGTAAAACGTCACAATCGCAGCTGTATGGATAACATAGCATGTAGGCAAGGAGGCCACTTCTTTTTTAATCAAACCATGAGATATACTGTGTTAAAACATGTCATACCACACGCTTCAGGCCTAGTGCTTGAGGACAATACCCCACCCATTACAGAGGTGGAATACCAAAACTGTGGATGCACAGAATTGCACTATGTTGATTTTACTGGGTGCAGCATGTTGACCATTTCTTATAGTCGCACATCCTCTTTAACAACTCAGAAGTCAGGCTGTTAGGGGCATGATATCTGTGTGTGTGTGTGTGTGTGTGTGTGTGTGTGTGTGTGTGTGTGTGTGTGTGTGTGTGAGAGAGAGAGAGAGAGAGAGAGAGAGAGAGAGAGAGAGAGAGAGAGAGGGGGGGGGGGGGGGGGGAGGTAACCTACTCACTTACTTCCACCAATTCACAGATTTTCTTGATAAATGTCGGTTGATGCTATGAATGGTACGAGGGTAATCCCAAAAGTATGGTCTCCTATTTTTTTTATAAGTACATAGACCTGTTTATTTCTAAAATGGTTTCCATCAGTTTACAGCTTGAACATTTAGCTATTTTCAACATAATCACCATTTCTGATGAAGCATTTTTGTAGACGCTGTGGCAATTTTTGTATGCCCATGTAATACTAGCTCGCCGCCATGCTGTTCAGAAAGTTATGAACCTCTTCTTTCACTTCATCGTCAGAGCTGAATCACTTTCCGGCCAAATGTTCCTTTAACTTAGGGAACAGGTGATAGTCACTGGGCGCCAAGTCAGGATTATAGGGTGTGGTGGGTGATTATGTTCCACTGAAACTGTTGCAGGAGAGCAATTGTTTGCCGAGCTATGTGTGGGCGAGCGTTGTCATGGAGAATGTGTATGCCCTTGCTCAACATTCCTTTTCTCCGGTTCTGAAATGCCTGTTTGAGTTTTTTCAGAGTTTCACAGTACCTGTCAGCGTTAATTGTGGTCCCAGCGATTCAGCTCCGACGATGAGGTGTAAGAAGAGGTTCATAACTTTCTCAACAGCATGGTGGCGAGCTGGTATGATATGGGCATACAAAAACTGCCACAGCATCTACAAAAATGCATCGACAGAAATAGCGATTATGTCCAAAAATAGCTAAATGTTCAAGCTGTAAATTGATGTAAACCATTGTAGAAATAAACAGGTCTTATAAAAAACTAGGAGACATTACTTTTTGGGATTACCCTCATATTAGGAACATACTGGGTGCAAATGTTATAGGACACTGTGGGAAATGGAACAAACAGATAGGGAAATTTAAGGTACTTTGCTGCTACTGCTATTATACTCCCCTCCCACCAGTTATGTTAAAAAGAAAGCTGTATCGAAGTATACTGTTCATGGAACAAATCATTACTTACAAGAGGTAGTCAAAATTTTAATTATCACCTCAAAAATAAAAAATTACGTAATTAATCTTCTGTTTGTAGGCACGTCTGCAATCCTGGAACACTGTATGGTGGTGGCTTGTGGACTATCTATGTAGATGAAGATAAGCAGAAATCTCTATTTCACAGTAACATAACATACTGTTAGAGATGACAAAAGAAAATGGTGCAGTCCACTGATAACGCAAAGTATCATGAGGGCGGTAATTCATTAATGGCAACAACTGCAACATTTCTGTTGCTGCCAAAAACTAATTAACACATGATAATCCACATTATCAATGGGTTGCATAAATCTCTCTCTCTCTCTGCCCCCTCTAGCAGAGTGCTACGGTACTGTGGTGCAGTGATTTCAGTATGCACCCTGACTGCAGAAAGCCAGAAAGAAACAACAAATAAATAACATGACTCTTTTAGGTGCTAATACTTTATGACTACCTCTCATATATTGTTCACTGAATGTTGGTTAAAAAGCATGAACAATAACATTAATTTGCAACAGTATACACATATGATGAGTATACTACAAAATGTATACCAAACTGCCATGGTGAATGCCTGTAAAATAACTACACTGTGTAGAATAACCTGTAACGTAACCATCACCACCTAGCAAGAGTTTCATGAATTATCATGGTTATTTGTGCGAAACATGTCCCATTACCATTAGTTGCTAAGAATTTCCTTGCTCAATGACTGTTTACAGAATAAAGTGTGTAATTAGCAAATTTCTTTTTGTGTTTTGTGCCCGAGTTTTTGTGAATTTAATTTTCTTCCAAATAACTATAGCATACCGCGACTCTGAAACCAAAAATAACATGAATTCAGTGTGCAACCGTTTAGGTAAAAATTTTGAACTTGAGTTTGGAGTGAAGGAACTTGGTGCACCCAAACCTGATCCAAACATTAATCAAGAACCAAAACAATGAAAATACACACACACACACACACACACACACACACACACACACACACACACACACACACTCAGAGAGAGAGAGAGAGAGAGAGAGAGAGAGAGAGAGAGAGAGAGAGAGAGAGGGGGGGGGGGGATCTCCGCAATTCGTCACAAGTCTTTCAAATCTGTGCAAACTGGTAGCAGATACATCACAGAAAGACAAGCACAAGACACTACTTGGATGACATGGTTTGCTATGAAAATGTTTGCCTTTAAAATTGTAAGAGTGAACATTCCTTGATGAGCTAAACATATTATTTAATCCCGTATACATCCTATGTAATGACCAAAGTGTTAAATGACAGAAATGCAATCTTATACATGGTTGTACTGACTCAACACTGCCGCTCAACTTCCACACATGGAACTTAAAAGGGAAATAATATTGTTACACTATGAAATCTGTACCACGCGTCACACAGGGGTTTCAGAGCACAAATGAAGATTCAAATACATATATGAGTGAGTATATGTTATCTGTAAAAAGAGTTTAGAGCAGTGCAGGAATTTATGCTTAGTCCGTAATTCATTAATCTCTGTATGTACTCTCATTAAGTTTACAGCTGAATGACAGTTATTCAGTATCAGTGCAAACAAAATGTACACACTCGTGCCAAGGGAAGTATGACAGAGACACCTTTCAATAATCATTACTCACACTTTCCAACACACACACACACACACACACACACACACACACAAAGCTTCTGTGTGTTAAAATCTAATGTTAACACTTGTCATGTGTGCCAATCAATTCCGCTTGACCAACGATCGACTCCAGCAACATCGTTGGTAGGTAACTTGGGGACACATGATGGAGGTTTTCTTAAGCAGCATGCTACAGAGAGAGTTGCTGAATGAGGTGTGAGGTGGTGCGGGAGGCTGTGATGCTGGCAATGCCTTTTTGGCGGTACGGAGTAAGCACAACTTACAGCCACTATGCAAGCAAGGTGCACGAGATGAGATGCCTTGTTTTTGTGAGATGGAGTGTGCGGATGGCCTTGTGAGGTACAGGGCTTTCTGTAGCACCTTTGGATGACAATTAATATGGTGAGGTGGAACACTGAACTGGGGTTGCGGCTCATAAATATTATACAGTGCCTTTGCTGCAGCCATTGAATTTTTGATTTTGTGTTCTGGATATTCCAAGGTTCTAATTGACAGTTTTAATCTCACCTTATAGCCTGGTGAAGTGGTTGAGGGTACATTTTTTTGCTAATATTTGAAATTCAGAAAGAAGCTGTTTTGGCAGTGAGGACATATTTAGCCACCAAGTCTAAATGTGTAAAAATGGATATATGATTGTTCTAATTCCCTATGTTATTGTCCATCGGGCACATTGCAGCCGATCATAAGTGCACTTCAGTTAAGTGTTATTTCACTTCCCTGTTTGTTGTAGAATCCTGATTACACTCTGTGGTTTGGTTCCCATACTTGCATGAGATTGTTTGTAATTGCAAGTGCCCTGGGGCACGTTTGACCAGTCTTGACTACGCGACGGAACAGTGCATTGTCTGGTTGCACTTCTATAATGGTAGTACCCAAATCCCCCAGGATTCTTTGTATTTCTTTAATGTTATTGGAACTACTTGTCAATGATTAGAAGTTTTGATCAATGCCAGTATATAATTATTAGATTGCTATTTGTGTCTTTTGTGAACTGTAAAGTATTACTTAAATGATGGTCTAGGGATGTATTCTGATGATGAAAATTTTGGGTCAATGGATTGAATTTCTGGCAGTAACTTCAAACTACAGACAGAGGTTCCATGAAAGTTGTTTAATGTTACAATGTCTTATGTGGTTTGCTGTACAAGAAGTAAAATGAAACTGTCCTTTTTCTATTAAGGAAGGAGGAAAAGGTCACCACAGGACAATAGTTTTCTTTGATTGTTTTATTGCCTTTTACACTAGTGTTAATATTACTGGGGTTTGGTCCAGTGAGTCACCTTTAAATGAAAGATGTTACTGAGCTGAAGTTTTACTAATATGTGTTTTAAATACCAAGAAATGAAAGTTTTATTGTAATAAAGTTTGTGTTAATAACTCTAATACCTCTAGAGAAGGCCCAGCAGCACTCACCAAAGGAACCCTGTCTCCTAATCAACCTGCTCAAGTGGCCTACAGGTTTTAACAGAATGCCTATTTCACCTTTGACTGCTACAGACGTGTTCTCTGCATTCTGTGCTGAGTGTGGCTTTGTTGTTTCTGTACAGCTCCCCTAACGCTGCTACCTGTGCTGTGAGACAGTGTTCTGGCCACTATGAAATACTTACTGTCTGATTTTAAGAAAACTAGTCAGTGAAAAAGATTGATTTTTGCTCATCTTACAGCCTGATACCTTTGCCCAATAAAGGACTTGATTTCTTTTCAGTGTTTGTCATAATTACTGTGCTGCAGCAAACTAAGTTCAAGCACACTACGAAATTTTAAAGAGTTTGCAGAGGTAAAAACACATGTGCAGATTTTGTGTATGGTTGATTTTAGCTCACACATTGTTGTGTATGAAATGTATATAATATATCAAAATTTTATTTAAGATTGAGAAAAAAATGGTATCTCATTTTGTTCTTGAGATATTGGTTTTTATACCTGGTGGATGGTCACATGCAGCATGCCCCAGTCCATCCTGTGGTCATAAAACTGTCATACTTCATAAACAGTTCAAGATACTGAAATTAGTTTTTTTTTCAAATTATAGCATGGAAAGAGACATGTATATTATATGATAAATGCTTTAAACTTTTATTAGCAAGATAAGGAATTAACTCGTCCACAGCAGTGCGAGGGTTGGCGGATCGGGGCGCATAAATATCTCTGTAGTGCTTGAGGAAAACTCACAGCCTTCACTTAAACATGTCTTCAGGAACAGGGGGAGTGGCAGAGCATTACGAGTTAACTCATCCACAGCAGCAAATGAGCTCAAAAAGAATGTGGTGACTGAGGAGCTGTTTGACTGGAATGTTTGCTTTTGCAAAATCATCCTATAGTTGTTTCCCCACCCCCCTCAACCCCAATTGGTCTTCTCTCATTTTGTTCTTTCGGGTTTATTTAAGCTTGCAACAAATGATTGTTTATGTTAAGCATCAGCAGCATTTTCCTACAGGTGAAGTGTGCTTCAGCAGTTTAAGGTGTTTCTAGACTTCTTTCCTGGCCCAATTTAATAATTACGAATTTGGCAGAATATTGATTGCAACCTTTCATGGTCATTCACACCTGCCCAAGCCCTACTTGACAATGCTTCAGACAGGACTGACAAGGCACTTAGTGCAGAAGTAGAACCAAAAATAACTGTATTTGCATGATAGGGGAAGATTTCCGGCATGGTCAAAATATGATGACAGATTTTGTTTTCCAGTAGCTTTAATGTGGACAATATGAACTTGCAGTTGGTTGTAAGCCTAAACAAACTACACTTATGATCACCAGGGAGGATTTTCATAGGGATTGCTGATCCCTTCTGGTGTTGTGAGGGTCGTAATCGAATTCCATGATGGACCAGCAGCTATACAGTTGCTTGCACAGCTTGGCAATATAGTAAATGACATAGTTTAGGCTCAAACTCTACCGATACCAGACACGACAATAGTTCATAACACCTGCCACCTAAAATTGCCTTCTTAAAGTGTCTGCATTCACTATGTCACCATAGGAACTCCCAAAATTGTATTTCGTAAATCGATTTTCCAATTCCGCTTCTGGTGGGTCATGTAATCACTACAATATCAATTCTGGCAGTGCAGTTCTAGTTGTTGGATTTCAACTTCAAAATCTATTTTTTCTTCCCTGCAAACAAGCAAATGTTTCTGAAACATGCTTGGATTGTCAGGATACATTTTACCACTAACAATTTTCAGCTAATGCAGATGAAGGGAACTTTCTGTGCAGTGAAGGAGAAGTAGAAATACTAGACTAAGCATGAAATTGTCTACCTCCAATATTCAACTGAAGAGAATCAGCCATTGTGCCGACTAAATCAGAAACCAGAAAAGCTGAGCCAAAATATTTGACCAGTTTTGTAAAATCATTTCATTCCTTAACATGTAAAAAATAAAGCAAAAAGCATTAAGTTGCGTCACATGGAAACATAGTGATTATAACAATTTTTGAAATGTAGCTAGTAGATAAATGTACATGCTCCTTTGTTCTGAGATGCTAGGATGGATGAGTCGTAGATTGCATTATGCGGTATGTATAAGAGGCCATTCAACCACTCATAACTAACACAGCATTCAAGAACATCGAGCACACTGATACGCCATTTTGCAAATGTGTTCTTATATGCAATACCAATAACTGAAAATTGTTTACATTTTCAAAACCTATATAGAAAAAATAAAGCTACTTCAAACTATCTCTGATAAAATATTTCATCTGGACACATTTCACTATGAAATAGCATTTATTACATGATTTTGTGTTTCTGAATTTTGAGGCTGAATTAACATCTATATTCACATTTATTGCAAAATGTGAATTTTTAAGGTCCCTAATATTGTGTAATCACATATGGCACATATTCCAGCACAAGTCTAACTTTTCCTCTCAATCTTTTACCTCTGCTCTCATGACACTATTTAATACTGGGCTGATGGCTGTGCATGTGTTTGGTTGTTTGAACATGAGCATAAGAGAAGATTTTCAGAAATCATGCCAAAAGAAAACTGAAATTAATATGAGAAAAATTTCAGTTCCATAGAGTGTTACTGACATTATCTCCTGCATGTAATACTACTTTTACAGTTTTCAGTTGGAATGCATTTGAGATCAAATCTTCATAATTTTTACAACTATGTACAATAGCTACCCTTAAATAAATATTAAGGCTCGGTTCTCTTCCAGTATTCAGGGCTGATGTGTCAGTCTCAACCTTTGAGAAGGAATATGTAAGTGTTAACAGGGTCAACTCGTGAAGCTAACACAAAAAAATTCAGCCATAACGTAACACCACCACCACCAAATTCAGCAGATTTCTAACTAAAGTTCTCTCCTTGGAGGCTAACTAAAGGATATCAATAGGATGTGGTAATAAGGGAGCTGATAAAGAGGAAACTGGTCCAAACTAAACCATAAAGCAAAATGTTATGAGCTAATACTCAGTAAGAGGAAAAATAGATTAATGTTATTAAGAATTTTAGTGAGAGATTAATGACTCTAAAGCACCTTAGGAACACACATTGTCATTAACTACAATTTCAGAAACAATTTATAAGACACTATCACAGTAAAATGCGAAAAATGTTACATCAAGAGGCTGTTAGAGAAACATTCACAAGTGAAACAAAAATAATGTGGTGATATAAAAGCTAAAGACATTTAGAGTTCATACAAATACATTTAGTGAAATCAATTTTGTGTGGATGACATGCTGTTTTTTCTTAATTAGATAACATGAGAAAGTAAATGAAACTAAACACTGTGGCACAACATGAAGTGTTGTGTCAAAATTTTCTTATTTCTACTTCATATAAATAATAATCTTGAATTTACCTTCTGATTCTGAGGAGTGAGTTGAATGGTGTGCACTTTCTGAATGATGCTTCCAGGCAAAAGACCGTGACTCCCTGTAGTTCCCGCTGCTTGTATCTGAAGACCATGTGATGATCCCGGATGAACCGCAATGGAGTTAGAGGGAATTGGCACTAGATGAGGCACACTAGGATTCATATTATTCAGAGATAACTGATTGTTCAGTGTTTGCTGTGGGTTTCCAATAGAACATGCTGTAGGATTTGCATTTTGTGTTGCTGGTGCCTGCTGATGTTCATCTTGTACAGTCACAAATTTAACAGGGCTCTGTCCACCAGTAGAGTTAGTTGTCTGCTGGGAGTTATTAACCTGCACCACTGCACGCTGATTATCGCCTTGCTTCCTTTGAGCAATTTCAGATGTGCTTGTTATTCCATTACTTATAACAGTAACTGAGCTAGAAGAAACCTGTAAAATTTCAGGCTGATTGCTTATCATCAGACTATTCGTTGATAAACTCGTCTGTACAATGGACGGAACTTGATGTGATGATGAATTTCTCATTTCCTGACTTGAAGTAAAATGACTGTTACCTTTATTTACATTTGTTGCAGGAATTATGTTTGTCTGTTGTAATATATTTTTATTTACATTAGACATAACACTGGCAGGAGGCAAATTTCTATGAATTATGTTGGAGGAAGGAGTAATATTGCTTTGCTGACAAAGCGCAGCTGAATGGTGTGACGATTCTGGCTGCACCACCGAGCCGGGGGACGCCAATGTTGATACTACTGCTGCTCTGATGTTCGACGTAACACTGAACTGTGGTGAGGAAACAACATATGAAGGTGAAGATGAAGATGAAACAGGTTCTGCAGAGAGTTTTTGAAAATTCTGACCCGGCACAAGAAGGTGACTACCACACGGTTTCACTGCAGATCGTTCTTGAACCACACACCTGCTGGAATCCACTGACAGGAGAACACGGTTCCCATTTTCCACATGTTGAGCAGTGTTCCTCACACAATTTGTTGATGACAGTGTATTATTGCTTGAAATTCCTGCTGATGACACACACGTGACATTTTTTGGTGGTGTTCGTTCATACCTCTTCTTCTTCTTCTTGGCAGCACTCATAGTAGGCGACACACTAGGAATACTATTATACTGCACCGATTTTGTAAATTTATTCAAAACAAAGTTATTGTTCGTATGAGATGTACTTTCCAGCACTGTATTCTGAAATCCTTGCAATGAACTGGAACTGCTTGAATTAGAATTTTGCACTCCTATTGAGACAGTCTGCGTTTCAATAGATTCCTGTGATGGGCCCTTTTTTATAGGCTGACTACTAGTCTGCTCTGTTTGAGAAGCTGTCTGTTGACTGATTAAACCAATCACAGATGGAGGACTTCCAAGGGAAAGTGAAGAATTTGAATCACTCGAACACCTTCGTAAGCCAGTGTTTAACTGCTGGAGGAGAACAGATGGTTGAGGAATAAATTTTGCACTGCTTATAACTGCTGCAGCGGCAGATGTCGATTTTGGCTGACTAGCATTTGTGAAATTTTCCACAGGATTTCCACCAATCAAAATTGTTCCCGTACCAGCATTGAATGACAAGCTAGATGTAGAGCTCCCAATAACTTTGCTGATTGCATTTTGTGTTAACTGTAAATGTGACATATTAATTAAACCTGTCTGTTGGCCTTGTGTTTGTTGAAGGCACTGTAGCAGTTGTGGTCCTGTAATTACAGACGGCAAGCCACTCTGGTGGTGTGCTATTACCAAAGGTTCAGCTCCAGTATATGTCAACGGTCCTCCATAGCTGGAATTTGTTGTAGCTGCATTTGAAGTGATTGGTGGAATAGTTGCCATCAATGGTGTTGCAGATGAGACTAAACCTTGTAAACTGTGAAATGCATGGAGACCTAAAATAGTTGGTGCATTATCTACTGAAGGATAAGTTTTTGGAGCACTGCATGTGTTTTGAGAGCTAGCTGATGAAGAAACTGGCAAGAAGGTGGACTGTCTATCTGAAACTCTTGTAGTAGACTGTTGGCTATTTTGAAGTTGTGCCTGTGGGCCTATTAATGCATTTCCTGATGAAGTTGAAACTACATCTACATTTTCTGTTTGTGTCGTGGCAGCATTCCCTGTTGCAACACGTTCTACACTAGTGCTCGTACTGTGGCTGACAGAACTAAAGATTCCGGGAGGATTTGCACTTACAGCTTTATCACATGTAGCAGATAGTGTCTGTTTGGATGTTTCTCCATCTGTACATTTTGAGGGCTCTAGTGGCAGACAACTTCTTGATGCTGGTATGACAGAATGTGATATGAAACCTGAAGGTGGAATGGCTGGGTTCCCACCAATTAAAATGCTGACACTTTCATTTTGTGAATTTCTGCTAGATACATTACTGGGAGCCACTGCCGTACACAAAACCTGTGTCGATTTTCCAACTGGCTGTGAACTAGGTGCCGAACTTGCTTCTCGAGTCACAGTAGTTAAAGTATTTGTTGATGTAGTAACTGCTGGAATTACAGTACTGACAGCATCTGCAACAATTACATTCATATTGCTTGGAAGAGAATTAACTAATTTATCACTAATAGCAGACTGATCTGTTACCGAGACTCCTACAAAAATATCCTCAAGTTCATTTCCACTGGATTTGTTTTGTATTGCATCACACGTCACTGGATTTGAAGCACTGGTTATTGCTGCTACTTCTATATTGCCTCCAACTTCAGAGGTGATGTCCCTACTTTGCTGGTTTCTTAGAGACAGGTCAGAATACAAACCACTCACACAACTATCATTCTGTTTTGCTGGTAATTGATACTTTTCAGACTGTGATGTTTGTGTGTTCTGAGAGGTACTTGAACTGTAGCTCGCAGTCACGAAGTGAACAGGATTTACTTGAGATGTGGGCAAGCTTGAGGATGAAACAGAGCTAGGTTGTGCCATAACAGTATTTGTTCCTGTGGACACAAGATGTGGTGAGCCCGATGGAGAGTTCTGCTGTGGAAAAATACAATGGTATATATTAATGTATGATTCATCATTAAGTAGTTCAAACTCTACTTTGGCTTGCCTTAATATCTAAGCTACATGACATACAGGTGGAGTAATAAAACAGTACACTGGATAACCAACATGATGTAGTGATATTCCTGTATTTTCCAAGTTCAAGAATATGGGGATACTTACTGTGCTGCTGTGATGTCCATTATGAGCCAAAGATAGTTCATTTATTAACTTTCTAAGTATCTCAACAAAATGGATAAATCACCATAAGAGAAATGAATGCTACAAAACTTCTGCAGTTGTGTAATTTCGAATGCAACAGTGTTATGCCTTGCCGACAAAGAAGTCATTAGCAATGGAATACAATCTCATATACGACAAGGATGGAGAAGAGAATCAGGTGCACCCTTTTGAAAATTAGCGTCATAGAATTCACCTTATTTGACATAAGGAAACAACAGAAAAACTAAATCTGGGTTTCTGTATGGGGATTTGAAGCCGACTACTCTTGAATGCAAGTTGAGTGTGTTAACCACTGCCTTTGCTCAATGAAACATTCAGGATGGATTATAATCGTGTACATGAAGACAGATCACTATTTACCATGCATAATTAAGAAGTAATTTAGTATCAAAGTTCAATACAGAGCTTGCAGATAACCTCCTATATCCGGTAGAACATACTGAAAATATAGTGATCAGCATTAATTGCAATATTTCTATGTACACAGCTTCCCAATAACTTAAGTGGCAAAACTTAAATTACAAACTGTGCATGTAAACATTTACTAACCAATTATTTGAGAACTCATGATAAATACAGCATGGTTGAATTTGTTTATAATTCCTTTTCAGTAACCTATATGATAAGAATATTTTACTGAAAATTAAAACTGCAAGCCAGGTCAGTAGCTCCACTAAATGTCTGGAATTATCAATGTAATAACCAAGAGATTCTCTAGTGTACCTCAAATTCTAACACACTGCAGTGATTTTGTGCTTTTAATTCAAATATCTACAAAACAATCAACACTGAATGTTGATATTATAACCAAAATAAGTTGCTTGAAACTTCTTTAATTGGACTCATCACAGCTTTCAGAAAAATATCCACTGTAATTATTCAAAATTTGTCCGTGTAAAAGCCAGTAAAACAACAAAAAACTAAATTAATTACAAAAGCAATGACTGTCGGAGTCTAACTCCACGTTTCTGTACATTTAAGGATAAAGATAAGGATGGTAATACTGCAATAATAACAGCTTTTAACGAAATTCTAAACTATAATATACACAGTTCAGTCACATTAATGTGACCACAGCATATGTTCGATGTCAAAGTGTAATAACCACTCTCAGATGGTGTGTGTCAGCACTAGCAGTGGAGCACTTTGTGGGCAGGTAGAGGGGGGAGGGGTGACACTGAAAACAGTGCAGTCATTGTCATAATGCAGAAAGGGAGTGATTTATGCAACATTCAAATCTGCATGATCATTGGCTTTCAAGTAAAGGTTGGAAGTATTTCCAAAACAGCTAGCTAAATTTGTTAACTGTTTAAGCACTATGTTGATTAAAGTATACTGAGCAGGGGAAAATGGTGCTGTCCAAAACTGGCACTGATGCAACTGTGGTGCATCATGAGCCTTAGATGGCAGGGGTGAATGACGACTGCTGAAATGTGTACGGGCGAATAACTGTGCAGCTGTTAAGCAACTGACCGTCTAGATGAACCAAGGAGCTACCAAGAGTGTCTCGTCAATGCCCACTACTGCATATGGGCCTCTGCAGCAGCTGCTTGGCTCATGCACCCATGTTAACTGTGGTTCATCAGCAATTAAGGCTGAAATTTGCACACCAATACTGCATTTGGATGTCCAATAAGTGGCAACATGTGGCCTATTCAGATGAATCACGTTTCAAGTTCCATGAGACAGACGGCTGTTGGCGTGTATGATGTGAAACGTCTGAAAGTGAACATCCTGCACATGTTATGGTGTGGGGTATGCTATCATGGCATTGCTTGAGTGATCTTGTCATTCTGAAAGGCACAATGGATCAACCCAAGTATGCATGTATCTTTGGGGACCATGTCCACTCCCACATGCAGTTTGCTTCACCTTGGCATAATGACATCTATCAGCAGCAAAATGCAATGGGTAACACAGCTCGCACTGAACATCCGTGGTTTGAAGAGCACCAGGATGAATTTACAGTACTCCCATGACCACAAAAATCCCCAGATTTAAACCCAATCAAGAATATGTAGGACCACCTTGATTTGATTGCTCATGACACAGATCCTAAATCGAAAAACATAGTGCAGCTGGCCATGGCTCTACGTCCCTATTGGTACCTTCCAGAACCTCAATGACACTCTTCCTGCACATCTTGCAGCTGTCCACAGTGCAAAAGGTGGTTACTCAGGATTTGGACCAGTGGCCACATTAATAGGACAAGAAAAGGGAAGGTGGGGGAGAGGGGGGGAGGGGGAAGTCAGGGGGAGGGGGGAAGGCAGGGGGAGGAGGGAGGGGGGAAGGCAGGGGGAGGGGGGAGGGGGGAAGGCAGGGGGAGGGGGGAAGGCAGGGGGAGGGGGGAGGGGGGAAGGCAGGGGGAGGGGGGAGGGGGGAAGGCAGGGGGAGGGGGGAGGGGGGAAGGCAGGGGGAGGGGGGAGGGGGGAAGGCAGGGGGAGGGGGGAGGGGGGAAGGCAGGGGGAGGGGGGAGGGGGGAAGGCAGGGGGAGGGGGGAAGGCAGGGGGAGGGGGGGAAGGCAGGGGGAGGGGGGGAAGGCAGGGGGAGGGGGGGAAGGCAGGGGGAGGGGGGGAAGGCAGGGGGAGGGGGGGAAGGCAGGGGGAGGGGGGGAAGGCAGGGGGAGGGGGGGAAGGCAGGGGGAGGGGGAGGGGGGGAAGGCAGGGGGAGGGGGGGGAAGGCAGTGGGAGGGGCGAAATACAGGGGGGAAGGGGGAAAGGCAGGGGGGAAGGGGGAAAGGCAGGGGGGAAGGGAGAAAGGCAGGGGGGAAGGGAGAAAGGCAGGGGGGAAGGGGGAAAGGCAGGGGTGGAGGGAGGGAGGGAGGGGGGAGGGGGGAGGGGGAGGGGGAGGGGAGGAGAGGGGGAGGGAGAGGGGGGGAGAGGGAGGGAGGGGAGGAGAGGGGGAGGGAGAGGGGGAGAGAGGGAGGGAGGGGGGAAAGGGGGGGAGAGGGGGAGGGGGAGGGAGGGGGAGGGGGGAGAGGGAGAGAGGGAGAGAGAGAGAGAGAGAGAGAGAGAGAGAGAGAGAGAGAGAGAATGAAACAACTGTCGACATCTCAAACTGGGGATGGTCGTAACACTGTAGTACAACTGTTTTAAAGGTAAAATAGATTCTTAAGTAAGAAACTTGGTAAACTATCATTACATTAAAAAACAAAATGTTACTTTTTATTTAATATTATCCATTGCAGATGTGAGGTAATGGTTGTTATGTTTTTACAGTAATAATTGCTAGCATTCACCCATAATTTTTGTTCTACACACAACTCAAGATAGCGTTCAAGAGAGAATGCTCCCTTCATCAAGCTGTAAAACTCACCTCACGGGGTTAAAATGCTTAAGAGTCTACCAACCCAACTGCAGCAGTCACAAAATAAAATGGAATAAAAATACATTGGATCGTGTCCTCATCTCACATTAAAACTGACGACTTCTCTCAGTTGTCATCCCATCTCATACCGCACACTGCACCAGGCCATGTACTATTGATATGCTGTGGGCTGTAGTCCACGACAACTCCTGGAGCTCTCCACAAGTGTCAGCTTGACAGTAGGGGAGCCCACAGCAGATCAGCATGACGTGGCCTGGTGCAGTGTGTGGTGTGCGATGGGATGACCACTGAGAGAAGTCATCAATTTTAACACTGTGGACATGTATACACGCACAGCTCGAGTTTTCCTACAGTGCTGCGGACATCTGTACGCGTCCGAACTGCCGATCTCTTGCTGCTGCGGACTCGATACTTCCATACTTCTGTGAATAAAAAGGTTTCAGGTACTTATTGTACGGCACATATGCCTCTTTGTGTGCTATTATCTGCAAAAAAACTAGTTTCAATATCTCAAATCGTTTATGAAGTATGACAATTTTTATAACCACAGGATTCCCAACGCAAAGGAATGAAACTGGGCATGCTGCACGTTACCATCTGCCAGATATAAAAATCGATACCTCGAGAATGAAACAAGACATTTCACACTCAATCTTTAATAAAATTTTTGTATCTTATCTACATTTCACATACAGAAATGTGCGGGCTAAGATCGACAATATACAAAATCTATGCAATGCGTTTTTACCTCTGCAATCTCTTTAAAATTACGTGCACTACTGTACTTAGTTTGATGCAGCACAGGAACGATGGCCTATCATGAAAAATAATTCAGTCCTTTATCAAGTGAAGAAATCAGACTGTAAGAGGTGCAAAATGTTTTCACCTAATAGTTTTCTTAAAATCAGACGATTCGTATTTCATATCGGCCAGAATGCCATACCTCAGCACAGGCACTAGCTTTTGGCGAGTAGTACAGCCATAACAAAACCCGCAATCAGCACGGAATGTAGAGAGCATGCCTTAAGCAGCACAAGGTTTAATGTGAGACGAGGGCACACAGTCCAACATGTTTTTATTCAATTCTGCAAACACTGAAATTGCATTGTTGACTTTTTAGCATTTTCACCTCATGAGCTAAGTTTTATTTATGTATTTAACCTGATCTGATTAGCACTATTAGGTCCTGCCTAACATCAGATCAGGATATTACACATACAGTGCCATTTTTACATCATAATTACCCAACAAATAACAATTTTAATATGACAAATATTATTAAAATGATTTGAGTGTCTCTAGTGACAACGTGAATAAGTAATACTGACTATGAACTAATGAAGTTAATACTGGCAGTACTCTACTACTGCTGCTGCTACTAACATTGATGATGATGACAATGACGACGACAACAACTACAACAACAACAACAACAACAACAATTATACTGGCAGATATAAAAATAATATATATTGTGTACAAAATAGATCTTTTCTGATATAGTGAGTTCTGGGCAAACAATTTAAGGAGACTGTACCAGCTAAGAATACTGGGAAATGAGGAAGATCTGGTTGGAAAGAAGGATGAACAGCGGCAACGAGTGCTTACAGCAAATTGGTAGACACTATTGTTGCTTCAGTAAATATCTCTCTAACTGTCTTCTGAAGCTGGAGATGTTATTCAGTTCTCTAATATAATGAAGGGGGTTATTCCAGATTCAAGTTCCTGCTACAGAGAAGGACTTCAAGAAAGTGGTTGAACAATGGAGTGGGACAGAAAGGATTTTACTGTGATGTGAAAAAGTGTTCTCAAGACAAGAACATTAAGGTCAAGGATAGATATGAGGGACAGTGTACGTTGACAATACAGATGGTATGGAAATCTTTACGCAGTCAGGATACTTGATGATGAGAGCAAAGTCTCTCGAAACACATTGTTGAGTTGTGTGTGGGACAAAAATTATGATTGAAAACTACCAATTATTATTGCAAAATGTTTCTGCTCTATTGCATGCTATGGTAATATTTACACACACGATAATTTTAACAAGTACATATGTATATTAGGAGATGAGTATCAATAGCAAAATACTGAACAAGATTCAGAAACAATGTGCTCCTTATGAACAAGTTCAGACATGAACAACAACAACAAAAATCTTATGTTTAGGTAAAAAGATGTCTACCACAGAGACTAACTTATAATCAGTAGGTAATAAACACTACACAATAGTATGATGAAAGAGAACTATTTTCCATAGAGAAAAGTGTTGAGTAGCAGATTTACTCATATTATGCGCACACACACACACACACACACACACACACACACACACACACACACCCTGCTCTCTCTACCTATCCAGCTTATGACATCAGAACAACACATTCCATGACATATTTAATGAAATATGTACATACAGAAGCCTTTCCTCTGTTCTAACATTTAACAATTTTAGCAGCACTGCTACTTTTGCTCCGATTCTGTACAGTTCACGGAAGTAACGACTGCTTTATTTATGAAGGTGGTGCTCAAACACTGCTGGCCCACACAATGTAACAATGTTTTGCTTGAAAATATTATTAATAAAAGACGAGGAGCAGTGCTGAGAGTAAGTATATGTAACATGAGGAAGGGAGGATAATAAAATTTATAAGGCTCAATACACATTCATTTGTACAGCCATGGTAAATGAGAACGTAATATTACAATGGAATCATCATCATCATCATCTACTGTGCACACTTAAAATGAAATTCATTAGTTCAGGGATGCAATTAGCAATTACAACTGATTTATGCACAATACGTGTAGTGTACAGTTGCTTTGGACAAACATTAATACAGTTTCAATGTTGCAAAAAAATCCGTTAACTCCAGATCAGATTACAATGCCAGTGACATATACATATACTTTATTAAGAAAAGTCTCCTGATGCTCTACTTAGCGTACTCTACATGATGTAAGGCGTGTGTGTGTGTGTGTGTGTGTGTGTGTGCGCTCATCCTCAATGGGCAACACTGCAAATACATTCCGTCAGAAAACAACAGGAGAACTGAGTGTTTCCAAAAGCGATTAAGGAAATGCTGACACTTTCAAAACCTCCCAGAGATTTTACAGCAAATAAATATACCAAGGTAACTGCGAATAATGTTACTATAAAGTGAAAGTGTCACGGTAACACTGAAATCAAACACTGAATTCCTCTGGTAGGCCAAAGCAGTTACGCAACAGGAAATGCCCAAATATAATGCATACTCTGCAAATCAATGGTCATACTATCTTGTCGACTATTGTAGACAACTTACAATGTTGTTCAGGGACAGGAACTCGGGATAGAATCATTTACCACAATGCTCTCTAGCAGACAATTATCAGAAAAAAGAACATACATCACCACTTAGAATTGCACAAAAGAATGTTTCTGTTAGTCTGTGGAGTAGTGGAAGGAGGTTTTATGGACTGAAAAGTTACAGTATGTTGTCACTCTCGGATGGATATGTCGACATAGTGAGTATACAGCAATGGATATTATCTGTGTGTTGCAGCAGAAATGAAATTCAGTAAATTGATGAGCTGAAGGTTTTTTGCTTGGCTTTAATTATTATTTCTGACTGACAGCAAAACTGGTGCCAATGCTGCTGGCCACAGTTTAAACTATAGCAAGGTCCTTCAACTGTGGCAACGTTCTCTGTGTTAATACAATGCATTAGTCCACAGAGCAAAGGACCATTGCATCACAGTTCTGCAGCATACCCGAGAACTCCAACAATTACATTATTAATTTTATTTTCTTATTTATAACACATATAGTTCCATAATTACAAAAAGTTAGAACCACTGCAGAAGTCTGTAAACAGAGAACAATAGGTAACTCTTACGTGAGAATCAAGCTCAAGAGCTGTTGTAAATGTGGCAATTATCAAGGCCACTTCCCTACACATCTCAGCAGATGAGGGTGGGACTGAGGAAGTATCACTACCTTTGTTCAAAACAATCTTTTAAGCTTTAGGGTGATCATAGGGAAAGGTCAAAAAATGGCCTTTCATAAAATCATTACTCTATAAGTGATAAAAAAAGGTAGAAATTGCAAAATGCTGTCATAATCAGATTTATTTGTGTGCTGAACCACCCACTTGTTAGTTGAAATAATTTTTGATGAACTATCATCCCTATATTTTCATATCTTTTGATCCCAACTTCTTTTTATTCCTGAAATGAAAAGCTACCTGATCAAAACTATATTGTCTTAGCACCGATTACAATGCAGAACTAGGTAAGATTAGGGCTTTCAAAAGCATCTGCCACAATTTAAGCCTGTTACGGGAATAACACGTTAACTTTAGTTTTTTAAGTTCTTGTTATACATTTACTGCACACATCACATTTAACATATTAGATTTTCTCCATAGCCCTGTGACCATAAGTAAAACAATCCAGGAAAATACTTCTGCCACCAAACATGCAAAATGCTAATCTTCCTTAGGCTTTCAAACTATGATGTTTCTTCAATTTTCTGTTTACCGTGTTTTGCTGATAAAGTTGGCATTACTGATGGAAGAAACCAGTCTGTATTAGTTTCCACCTATTCTTTACAACAATGAAAAAGAGGTTTCATAAATTCTCACTCACAGCTGAACAAATACTTGTGTTGTTGATAATGACAATAATGTCTCCATGTGAGTGAACCTGCTTTGTCAGCAGTAGCCCACAAATAATTCACCCATCTCCTTTCCATTGTAATGTATTGTAACTTGAGCACTGCAGTGGCACATGTTCAACATATCATACGCAAGCCTAGTTTTATGAATTGTTTGATTCCCACCATCTTGCCAATTGTGATTTACATCACAATTGAGAACGAACTGATCTTTCCGCATTACAAGAAATTGTTACAGGAACAGGCAACTACCTACTTAGAGCTACACTTGCATCAGATGGAGTTGTAATAGATATTTATGGAAATTGCATCACTAGAAGACACTGATTGAAGATACGGCAAAAATCACTATTATTACTCAATTTACAGTATCAGGTACAGGACTTGCTACTAATAATTTGCAGTGGCAGACACATAGGCTCAGTATTATAATTATGCAATGAAGGATACAATCCAAAACTTTCACTATACAGAAATAATCAATTCGCATACGAAGTCCTGTTCACATTCTGACCTTGATCACACAAATAGATAAGTAATTTATTAAATAAATAGATATGAAACTAAAGGAACGAAACAATGAACACAAAGCTGTATTACATTAAAATGAAATGTACAAAGGAAGTTTATTTAAGGTGGAAACAGGTTTATCTGTACCCATGGAAATACAGAATATATGTCAAATGTAACATAACAGCTTTAGTTATTTTACATTCAATCTAAATGGAAATAATGCGTATCAAATGACGAAGGAACAAGTACCCATGAGCATGCATGTATGTATTTATTTATATTTTTTACATAAAAATGTACACAGTGATGTGAAAATGTAATATGCATTTATAAACTATGTCATTGTCACTTACTTTGAGCCAATTCAAAATTGAAACTTCTATTTCCTATATCCTACTATCTATGAATTCAATCAGAAGATCAAAAGTTAGTGTCTACAAAGCATTACGAAAGATAAAAAAAGAGAAAGAAAGGTCCAACTTTACAAAGAGCAAGTGTAGATATTTGCTAAGGTTCAATCAGACTATTAGAAAAATAAGCTTTCACATTACTGCGAAATCATACAAACCTATTTATTACATGCTTTCTACAAATTTAATAATTAAAATCAAGTTTCAGACAGCAAAACATCAGCACTGTGGAATAAACAACACTATGCAGTTATCTGATTACGTTATGACTTGGACAGACTAGTGCTCGAAGGGAGTGTGAAATAGCTCCAGATGTACTTGTTTCAGACCCAAATAAACATTCTGTATAGACACCAAAGCTCACAATGTTTTTATAGGTTAGCATTTACAGTCACATGATAAGTTCAATGTTTAATGGGATGTTAACAAATCATGCACCACATCAGCAAATCAGTTACAACCCATGCAAAATTCCTTTAGTGTACTGCAAAATGCATTCCCACAATACCTCATTGATGGGCCACAATCCTGCTCTTAGCAAATTGATTTAAAAGTAAACATACATTCTTAAGTCAATGTTTGTCATAAACAGACAGTTAACAGCCCTTTGTATTCATTCAGCCATACTTTTCAAAAATTTAAGTACAATACCACTCTTGAATATTAAATTGAAAATATGTACATCAATCTTTCTGAGCAAAGGGTTTGACAGCAGTTATATCACAATTATTTTGGACCAGTTTCTGCAATAGTTCAACATAATCTCTTCATAATTTTCAGAACTTTTGGAAAAGTTTATCAGTCATTGATGGAGATTACAGAGAAATGATGCTACATGCAACAACTGTAGGCATTCTATCTCAGTTTTTACTGTCAATTTCTGACATGTGATGCATATTCATATTTCACTTCACAATATAACACCACCTTGTCAGACACACCTTTTTCACGTATTTCTACATAGTACACTGTATTTCTACATAGTACACTCATTACATGCATTATAACCAATCCACTTACAAAACAAATTACCTAGGCAACTTAACTTCAAGCTTAATCACTTATGTAAACTCTTTCATTAATTCAGAAGTTCAAGGAAACAAGCAACACAACATTTATCTACATCTACATAGATAGTTCTGCAAGCCCCCATAAGGTGTGCAGCAGAGGGTGAAGTTATATCACCAGCCTCATTCGTGTGAAAATCCTTAGTTTGAAGTATCTTGTTTCTGTGTGGTATCAGATTCAGTTTCTTCTGTTTACTCCACATTGTTGGCAGTAACATAAAGCTTATCAACATTTTCTCCCACAAATAACTTTTACTCATAGCCAATGAAAATTCCTCTAATAAATAAAATTAATTAATTCAGTTTGCACTAGACTCAAATGAGCTTCTCACACTCAAGCACCACATTTTTTAACTGCTACAGTAGGGACTGCAGATTGAAATGATTGTCTCCCTCAGCCCCTACCTCTGAAAACTCTCATTAGTTTAATGGACAATAAAGTCTTAAAGTGACTTATGAAGGGAGATAGTGGGAACCACACAATTTCATATGCCTATGTATCTGTCAATTAGACTCAATCGTATTCTGTTACCACCAAAAGATAAGTTTTGTTTGTAGTTTTGAAATGTATGAAGTATATTGCTATGTTAAGTGTTGCATTTTACGATACAAATTTCCTAATGGAAGCAATGCTTCAACCATTTGTCCGGTGTAACTTAGAAAAACTGCCGAGAATATGAAAAAACAGTTTTTTCTCCTAAATGAAGTTTGGTCTTTAATCTCATATCATGAGTCTCTGTGAGCAGCAAATATGTGCATGCACTCATGCACTGACATGCGCGCGTGTGCCGCCCCCCCCCCCCCCCCACGTGGATACGCACAAATATGCACAGAAACAAATATAAACACAACAATAATGGGGACAGAGTAGAATGCTGGGAGCTGCCACTGGACTGGATAGAGAGAGAGAGAGAGAGAGAGAGAGAGAATTAACTTTTTTTCTAAATTTAATCATAGGAAGCAATGAGAAAATAATGTTAATAAATGAAAGAAAAAAAAAATTATGCTGAATGTACCTGTGTTTCAGATGTTGGCTGGAACACTACCTGACAGTCCTCTAGTGAAACACGTAGTGATGCCTGGCCATTTGCCTGTAATTAAAAACAGAATCATTAACATAGAGATGACAGCTGACTGTAGAAAATGTACATGGTTCCATAAATTGGGGCAAAATAACAAATAAGTAAGGGAAACAAAGCATTTGAAAATTGTGGAAGGAGTAAAGATAACAACTTATCATACAGTTAAGGCATGGAGGTTTCGGCAGGCACACAAATGAGACTGAAAGCATCACTAAGCGTCCTATCGACCACTACATGTCACAAAAATATGACAAGTTGTTCCTCAGGCCTATTATTTATATTCCACCACGAACTTTGTATTATTAATTGTTAATAAATTGTTTTAACATCACTTTGACAACAAATTCACCAGGTAGTTTGCAATGGAGCACAATGAAAGGAAATCTGACTGGTTCTGTTCGAGGGAACCATCCCAGCATTTGTCGTAACTGATTTATGGAAACTACTGAAAATGTATATCTGGATGGCACGAGCAGGGCTGGAATCACAGTCTTGCCAAATGCAATTACAGTGTCTTAACCACTGCACCATTTCAAGCCGTACGAGCACTGTAGCACTTCAAAAAAGTACAATATGCAAAACAGTGATGCAGAACTTACTTGTGTCATCTGGCATACCTATCCAATGGTTGCATGTTGGATGGCAGTTAGTGCTGTAAGACAAGAGAAAGCTGTATGGGCTGGCCAACTTGGGCTAATGACACTGAGACAGATGCACTTGAATAGTGAAGCTGGACCAGTACTGGTTTAAGACATGTAAACTCATAGAGTATTTAATATTCATCCTCCTGTTATTGACAAGCTGTGGATATAACTTCTAACAATAGCATTGGCATCCAGAAGATGCAGCCAAGAGTAGCCTAAGGCTGTAAAGAAGTCAAATTTTATTAAATGACTTTCACAGAGGTGTTTAATAACCATCGGTTATAGCCATTGTTAGATATGTAGAAGAAAGGAATATTTGAGGACAATTTAACATACTGTGATGCACTACTCCTGTAGAAAACATCTACAGTGATCTGAAGATAGCAATTACATACCAAAACCAATTATCACAATGTGTACCTATGCAATCTAGAATGTCAGTACAAAAAGGTAACTACCATCTACTCCAGCAACAACTGTATTAATATGACACTGGAAAGTCCTGATTGCAATAGTGAATGGTTCTTTTTCCATTATTTGTATTCCAAACAAGTTATTGGATGTCAACAGTTACAGTTACATTACCCCAGAGTTGCAGCCCAACAACGATTCTGTCATTGTTTAAAATGGCCCTCGATGTTGGGGTAAGTATTTGGACACAAATCAGACATCTTTCATATCACCAACAATCTCCATATATGTTAAGTGGAACTAAAACTACCAAAAACTCATAGTTGCACTCAGCATCAATCTTCTACACCATTCCACTATCTCACAATGGTCATAATCACCCTTGTTCTTACCATTAAGAGAGTGTGTTACATCAGAAACCATAGCAAATCCACTAAAAATGGTGTTTTATTCTTTCCAAATTCAGAACTTCCATCTTTTCTAGCCTTTTGTTCTGTTTAACTCTATTTCCTCTCCTAGTAGCATTATAGTCATTATGCAACCATACAGTTACATATAATACAGGGTGTTTCAGAAGTGATGGTCAAGATTCAGGGATATGACAGGAATGATGATTCGAAACAAAAAAGTCAAGTAAAACATGGCTCTAAAACACATACATTATAGCTATGAGCAATTATTGCTCTTTAATACTGTGAAACAAATCTTGTCTACTGCAAGCTCTCTGCTTTCCATATTTTGGGAAGTGGTTGTATGCGCCAAAACAAGAAAAAAATGTCCAGTAAACATGTGCTTTAAAATGGATACGTTAAGAGCTACGAGCACTTGTTCATCTTCACTACTTTGAAACACAACTCCTCTAATGAACAAGTGCTCATAACTTTCAAGGTATGCGTTTTAAAGCCTAGGTTTACTTGACTTTCTCATTTTGAATGATCAATCCTGTCATATCCCTGAATATTGGCCATCATTTCTAAAACACAGTTATAGTCTTCAGATGCTGGTCATATAAAACAACTCTGTTATTCTCTCAAAATGACAACTTCCCATACTCAAATCGCTGAACATCTGACAATTCTCGTAACTGTCATTAGAGAAGGCAGTACCTACCCCAAATCACTTTGATTAAAAATCTGAAATACATGTGACAGTATAAGTAGCAGTGTTCCTCCATCCTACAGTCATAAAGGCAATAATAACAATTTCGTGCATGTTTCTGTTTAATCCATCCAGACTTGATTGAAGATGCTATGATTGTAACACACAGAAATTAAGAACCTTGTGAACTATTAGTACGTTCAGGAGGTGGCTAAGCGAACACGAGCGCTCACACTTGTTCTCTGTCTGAGTAGTGAGTGCTTGCGGCAAATATGGCTGTCAGACATCTTTATGTAGCGCAGGGGAAGTGCAAACTGTGCACTATCTTCAGAGGAATGACAATATGTTGAGTTCACTGTAGTTTCAAATGCAAGCATATATACTTAACAGCAAAATGCCTAAAGTGGAGAAAAGCAGCATTATGCCCGGGTTATCAACTTCAAAGCACAAGTCAAACACACAACTGTCAATGTTCAATGTACAACATACCAGAGCCGGATGCCTAGCTACAGTTAGAATTTATAGTACTGCTGTGTGACTAGCAGTTGAGAGATAAGTTTCATAATAAAGTAAGTTTCCCAAATGTGTAAAAAAAAAAAATTTTTTTAAGACATAAATTTCCACTACTTCACAAGTTTGCAGCTACGATTATACTGAATCTCTGACCACTGTATTTGTGTGAGCCTACAGAAGCTCAGTGACAGACTTCAATTTAAAAGCTTATCTTTGAATTAGTAGTGCTCAAAAAGTGATACCAGACATTGATGTTTTAGTGAAAAGCAAAATAAGAAATATACATTGACATGCAGTGTTTCTATGTTTCACATACTGATAAAATAACAACAAAATACATGTTTATGTCAAATCAAAGTTAAAAAATGACATTCGTCATGAGGCTACATTAAACAAACAAACATTAAAAGAAATCTAAGTTTCATTTTACTGTTATTTTTCAGCGATGCAACAGTTTTAGGAAATAAATTTGCCACGAAAGGCATCAATTAGCCACTGTGAAGTGATATATCTCTATAGAACTATTAACAGCCATGGAATAGACACTCTGGCAACAGTTTCTCATGCCGAGCTGTCTTGCTCCAATTCCCCCCCCCCCACCCCCCCCCCCCCTACATTACACACCATGAGCTGACTGATTGTTCACTGCTGAGGTGTGGGTGCGAGCAAAGTAGATTGGTAAACAGACCTGACTTAATATACAAAATGATGCCGTAATAAGAAAGAAAATGATGCCGTACATAGAAATAACTAAAAGTGAAAAAAATTAATAGATTTCTGATGTTTCTAAATACAGGCTAACTACTTAAATAAAAGCAATGGCATCAAAATTGGTCCAACTGCCAACAAGCTTACAGACTTTAAAAAAAGGGGAAAAAGGGGGGGGGGGGGGTTACAGCTTGTCACCATTTCAGCATCACCTCAATGATTTTGTTCATTTCTGCAAACATTCCTCCGAATGTGCAGCCAGACAAAAGATGTGGCCAATATCTTTATTTTAAAAAATGGGGGGGGGGGGGGGGGGGGGGTTGTCAGGTCCAATTTGTGAAAGAAGACTTTAACAAGGCTCATGATTTTCATTTATTCTGAAAACAAGTTTTTTAATTTTATGTACATAATTTGCTTTCAGGAGGCCTTCATACAAATAATATTTGGTCCATAAAATCAAGCAACAAAAGCTTTTCTTAAAAATGTATAACATATACTGTCAACAGCATGTAAAAATGCTCAAATCCGCAATTTAATATTTCTTTATTTGGCAATATGATAACTTTACTCTACTGCCAAATGAATTATAATTCTAATCTAATGTATTGCCTCTTTGCTATCAAAACACAGCTGAGTCTTCTAATATAAGGTTCATATCACCTTCCCAAATCCCAGAAGAGGCATGCTAATGGATGTGACTATCCATGCAGGTCGGATAAAACTCCATTCATATTTAACAACTCATTACCATTCACACAATACCATTGCAAGAAGCAGTCTCAGGGTTTTCTCATGCATATTTGCATATTTTGACCTTATAGGAAGTAACTTCATACATATTGCATACTTTGTTTTTTTTTTTAACATTTAATATGACATATTTTACACTTTAGCCCTACATATTAATCACCTTTTCCTGCCTTTAGTGCATGATATTGCACTATTGTGTCTGATAATGGTTTTCTCAATTTTTCTGTATAAAATATAGAATTTCCATAAGGAATGATTTACCATTTTCTTTGACAATCATTCCAGAGTTTTCAGCAAGCAGACATATAATCTTGTTCCTTATGAGTGCTGTATTTTGGCAAACAACTTAGATGCATTCATGCTCTAATCTCCCTTCACGCTCAACGGTCTTATTCTTCCAATCTTGATTTGAGTTGGGAGGTGATCAGGAATCAATGAATGTCAATGTTTTTGCACACCATGATTGTAACTGGCAGGATTGTTGGAATAAACAGATCTGATACTGTTAAGACAGAGGAGCCGGAACAAATTCTGGTGGCAAAAATGGAACGGATCAGGAATTATTAAACTTCCCACTTTTACAAATTTCCTCATTTAAGCATTCATCTGTCACTTCCTGCCATGGGGAAATATCATTTTCTGCAGATAAATGCCTCAGCTTAGATGAGGAGATTTTGCATTATTATCTACTAGTGGAAAAATGCTCATATCGGAAAACAAAAACGGCGAATATGTTCTGTTTAAACGAGTCTGATTGAAAAAAGTAGTTGTCTTCATTCTACCTTCCTCAACACCTTTAAAAATGTTCCCCATTCTCACATGCAAACATATTTGCCCACTTTTTAACATGCAACTTACCTTTCACTCTCACACATTCCCCTAACTCTAACTCACTCACACCCGCTAGTCCATCGCTCAGCATTGCTCCTACCCATCCACTTCCAATTCCCATTCACACTAACTCGTTCAGCCCAACTCATGATCATTATACATTTGCGTCTCTCTGCCACTATCTCCCGTCTCACAGACACAGTCTCCTTTATTCTGTCCTACTACTATTGTCTCATCTCACTGTCATTGTCTCCCTCTTGTTCTCTCTTACTGCTCCTATCTCATTTATTCCTTCCCACTGGTGCTGTGTCTTCTCACTGCCATTATCTCTCTCTTGCTCATTGTCACTGACTGTGTCTCTCATTAGCACTGGCTCTCGACCCTTTCCGCTTTCTGCGTCTCTCTGTTCCTCTCCCACAGGCACTGTCTCCTTCATTTGTCCTAGCACTGTTCTGTCAATGCAAAGTATGTTTCACTGCTACTGTGCCCCCCTCCTCCTCACACATTGCCATTGTCTTCTTTGCTCCTTCTATACTGCAACCACTGTCTACTATCGTCTAGTATTTATAAGTTTTCCATGTCCCTGGCACTGTCCCTGTTCCCTTCTCTCTCAGTATAAAAAAGTGTGAATATGTTTGCATAAGATTTTGGGGAAAATTTTGAAGGTGCTGAGAAAGGTAGAAAGAGGCAGCTGGTACCCCAACTTTTTGGTCAGAATCTTTTAAACGTGAGCATATTGGTCTTTTTTGTGCTCCAATAGGAGCAGTTTTCTGCTGGTTACCTTTCTGAACCTCTGAAATAATGCAAAATTCATTTTACACCTCATACCACATTTTACACGCACAAAAAGTTTGCTTGTACTTAAGTGCTACAAAATTGGGTTCCCAGAACAATTCTGATGTAATGGAGACACTTTACAGCATATTTCTCCATGATACTTAACTTCATGAACTATGTTTTTGCCTAACACCTGCACATGTGTAATTTACATCTACAGCTACCTCTGTATCTCAAAAACAGGTAAAGATATCAAGAAAATTTTCAAGGTTGCCTGAGATCAGGATCTTAGGAATATAAAGCAAAAATTACACCCATTTGCTGTGCATAAGTGTCTCGGACTCTGCAGTTCTGTTATGGTACCGAAAAAAATGTGTTTTTGAGGTATTTTTTGATAATGAATAAAGACTTTTGAAAACAGGAAGATGGAACTTCTAGATAAGTGCTTAGAGAATGTAAAATTAAAATTTGGGTAATTTGATGCAATTATTTATTATTTAGATTTTGCCTCACACTCAATTTTATGTGCATATTTTACATGTACATGTAAGGTAATTCTGAACCTCTGTATCTTGAAAGTGGATAAAGATACCAACAAAATTTTCAGGTGTGTTCACGAACAGACTCTTACAAACATATTGTAAAATTTCAGCCATTTTCAGTGCATAGCAGTCTCTGAATCTGTGTCTCAGTTTTGGTATGAAAAGTAGTAAAAAGCCCTTTTGTGGGGATTTCTAAGAACCCACCCATGAACTAATGGTATAAGTGCCTTAAGGCCTACTGTAACCATATGAAATACAAAAACAACCCATCGATGTGCTCCATTTGCCTAAGCAGGAGTAAATGTGTAATATTTGTATTTTTACTCTGTATTATGGAAATGGAAAAGGATGTAGATGAAAATGAAATGGGAGATATGATACTGCGTGAAGAATTTGACAAAGCACTTAAAGACTTAAAATGAAACAAGGCCCCTGAAGTGGACAACATTCCATTAGAACTATTGATAGCCATGACAAAACTCTTTCATCTGGTGAGCACATGAATACACTAAGCAGATTCAGAAGGATGTAGGTTGCAGCAGTTACTCGGAGATGAAGAGGCTTGCAGAGGACAGAGTAACATGGAGAGCTGCATCAAACCAGTCTCTGGACTGAAGACAACAACAACAACAACAATTGTAGGATAGTGACACTAAACCAATCCTCCTGTTGGCTATACAAATGGTCCCTAATTCAAGGGTTATGGAAAACAGTTGATTGTGCCATTCTATCCCCAATAGAACCCAAGGTATGAGCCACAGGAGAATCCCATTTTTACGCGCAAAGTTTTGGAACATATTAGGTAGTGGATGCTCGTGCATCCATACCCATTTATCATGTGGATTTGAGTGCTGCGAGTCTCTGAAGAGGTATTCTATTCACCTTTTAAGAGAACTGGAATCTGCTAAGAAAGAATGGAATTCAGAAGGAAATGGCTGTGGCCTATATTATGGGACCAACACTGGCATTCACCTATACTGAAAATGGGAAACCACAGAAACACGTTTTCAAGGTTGCCAGCATACGGATTTGAACCACCTCGCCTCCCAAATCCAGGGTTTGCTGGTTCAGTGCTTCAATGTACAGAGCTTCCCCAGTTAGTGGAGAATTTGTAAAAACTACTTGTTTACATTGTTTTCAAATAAAATAAAATGCATTAAAACAGAAGTCGGAATTCTGATATTGCATGTTTTCCCTTTAATTGCACATGTCCAGTCATTTCATAGTACGGTACACAAATGTGTGCATATTTTAAGATTTAATGTAATTGAATTCCCGGTTTTAGTTATTATGACATTACAAGACCATAAACAGATTTTGACTAAAACAGTTGGGGGATGGGGAGGAAGATGCAGGTCACAGTTGGCTTGGACGAATTCTAGGAGCCCGCTGAAAAAATCTTTTAGAAGCAAATGAACTATAGAACTCAAAAATCTTAGCAGTAGCCCAAACTCTTTTAAGTCTAAACTGAAGAGTTTCCTCATGGCTCACTCCTCCTATTCTGTTGAGGAGCTCCTAGAAGAGCTAAAAAATTAAGCAAATTCCAGTGTTACATTGTTGATTTTCTTTATTTAAACTTACGACTTGTCGCCTGAATGTTTTTTTATATTTCAATTTATCTGTTTCTACTATCGTGTTATAATTTCATGTATTGACTCGTTCCAAGACCATGGAGACTTCTCCTCAATTTGGTCCCACGGAACAATAAAAAAAAAAAAAAATAAATAAATAAATAAATAAATAAAATAAAATAAGAATGTGCTATCATCGTACATCCCTTCTGCTTTCCACAAACCCCTTTCCATTGTTCTGTATCGGTACTGGTTGGAACAGAGTGGGTGATATTTTGCCATCTGGGGTACTAATGATAGACTATCGAGCAAATTTTTTTAAAAAAAAATGCAACCATCAATGTTTAGTCGATATTTTTGCTGATCAACGCAATATTTGGGCGATGCAGTTAAGTACAAGTGTATTTCTGTGCACTGATTTAAATATAATGTAATTTGTAATGTATCTACCACTCCACTGTCTTGTGAAATACTGCATTATTGCAACCCTAAGGATCTAAAAATGAGGAGGAATTGAATAGGATTGGGGAGAAGAGAAGTTTGTGGCACAACTTGACTAGAAGAAGGGATCGGTTGATAGGACATGTCCTGAGGCATCAAGGGATCACCAATTTAGCATTGGAGGGGAGCTTGGACGGTAAAGATCATAGAGGGAGACCAAGAGAGGAATACACTAAGCAGATTCAGAAGGATGTAGGTTGCAGTACGTACTGGGAGATGAAGGAGCTTGCACAGGATAGATTAGCATGGAGAGCTGCATCAAACCAGTCTCAGGACTGAAGACCACAACAACAACAAACAACAAGGTTCTACCAGTTTCCAAATAACGATTCCAGTGCTAATGTTAAACAGCTGTAGATAAGTAAATGGGCTATCATAGTAATGTGTACATATTTTTAACTTATCGTATTGCAAGTGGATGAATCAAAATCAGTTTTCTGCATCTTCCTTGTTACAAACTTATCCATAATTAGAATCTATCATAACAGGGGGGATTTAAAAAAAAAAATAATAATAATAATAAAAAAAATGGCAGCACTTCCATTAAATTCAACTGAAAGTAAGAACTAAAATGATTAACAAAACAACAACTGAACTGAAGTAACGATAACACTGTACAGTAATTGGTCTTGGCTAAATTAGGCGATAGCTGATAGTGCTGTCAACATATACAATTAAATCTATCAATGACCTTGTTAACTATCACTATCACATATCTCTTTTTCAGTGTATGACTGAACATCAAAATATCTTTCAATTACACTACAGGACAACTAAGTCATGTGTAATTTCAGTTAGGTGACAGGAGGCACTTGGACACCCCCCCCCCCCCCCCTTTCACTGCGTCCTTGAACCAGACGGGATGCGATAATGTGAAGTATGGGTTGTAGGTTCGATATCTCAAAATTTCAATTCACACAGTATTACTAGGTGCAGTAGTGTGCAGCTCATGTTGGCATGGGGTAACAGTACTCATTGTAAGAGAAGACTCTGGGATTTTTATCAAATGTCAGGTTCCAACTGCCTTACTTACATCTAACTGTCGTGAACACTAGTTATAGTTTGACCCCTCTCCTGAAAATGTAACAATACTGGGCCTTTGATATAAATAAACATAAAGGATGCTTCCATAATTTACAGCATCTTTTAAAGTTTCTGGTTTGTGACTGCGCAACCAGTAGCCATATACTGCCACAATTTAAATGAGACAAGAATCTCCTACATGTTCATTGTTGTCCTAGTGCTCCTTTGACATTGCATGTTTGTGATCACTGGAAAGTCATCTTAGTGCCAATTGGTTACACAATTTGCTATAGCCTATGGATGACCTAGTTTGAAAGGTTCTCGGGAGATGCAGCAGACAGTATTATCTAAGCTGCACAATATTTCTATGAGGAAGCTGAATATCGGCTACTGGTGCAACTGGCTAGCTGTTGCGGCTTGCCAATTTAGACGCTGGTTCACTAGAAAAGCACAGAAACCAAGAGGTGGGGCTATAATGTTACTGCATGGTAGTTTGACAATCCAGAGGCCTTGACCAGAGAAATGAGAAGCAGACTCAGCATGTGTATACCTAGCAAATTATCTGGCTTCTCTCTTGAGCTCTTTGGTAAGGGAATGTGAACACCATATTTGAAATTCAGAAGATTTCATATGGTGTCTCAATAAACTTGCATCTCGAACAATCCAAAATATTAAAGAGCTTTGATGTGATCTTTTTGTTCACACGATTGTCTCTGGTGGGTTCACTGCCACTGACAGGAGCTAAGCTAGATGAGGGCACCCTACATCTGTTCAAACATTTGCTTACCTCAACTTATTTTTTATTCAACAACCAATCTTTTGAGTAAACATGGTTTTCCTTTGGGTAGCCCTCTGCCTTGCATGACAACTAACCTTTTTATGGAAGACTTTGAGGACAAAGCACTTCAGTTATGATTTTGAAACATAAATGTTTTTGGGTACCTTTGATGTATGGCCACTGGGTGCAATAACAATCCTCTGATTTTGGAACATTTAAACTCCCTCCACCCAAAACAATTTTTCACTGTGGAAATGGAGAAAAAGAAAGACATCTCGTTTATTGGCATCATAGTTTGTAGAATAGAGGATGACTTCTTGACCCACTGTGTGTTTCATTAAGCAACATACACCACCCTGTATCCATGACCTACAAGCTGTCATTACCTAACGCAACACAGTGGTGTATTACATATATTTATTTATTCACAGTGTTTGGGGTACCTCAGATTTGGAGAGTTAGTCAGCAAAGTTTAGTCATATCAGCAAAGTGTCAGTCAAGAACGGGTATTCTGATACGCAGATATGCAATGCATTTTCACTAGCACCCATTAATCCTCAAGAACAACCAGAAGAAAGAGATGAGAACTCAGCTATGGCAGTTTTCCTGCCTTATGTTGGCAGTGTGCCCTTCAAATATAGTGTACAAGGTATGTTAAAAAAGTTGTGGGAATTTTCATTTTTTGAAAATAATTTTATTTATTTGTCTACATTATATTCTTCAAGGTAGTGCATGTCAGATATTATACACTTACGAGGTCTGTTCAAAAAAATTCTGGAAAGTTTGTAATTTTGTGACGATGGTGTTCAAATGGTTCAAATGGCTCTGAGCCTCTGAGGTCTTCAGTCCCCTAGAACTTAGAACTACTTAAACCTAACTAACCTAAGGATGTCACACACATCCATGCCTGAGGGAGGATTCGAACCTGCGACCGTAGTGGTCGAACGGTTCCAGACTGAAGCGCCCAGAACTGGACAATGGTGTGTTGGAGCGAAATACGGTTGGCATCCCTACACATACGTGTGTTTAATGTGTAACTGCCGAAAGTTTCTCTGTTGTACGTCTGTTAGTTATTGTTCAGTGCTGTATTGAGAAGAACGTTGTGTCACACAGTTTGTGAATTTTGCACAAAACTCAAGGTAACATTTACAGAGACACACCAAATGGTGCAGAGAGACTATGGTGATGAGTGCTTAAACAGTACTCAGTGTTATGAATGTTTCACACAGTTTAAAAATAGCCAGACGGAAGTTAAAGATGATCCTCCTCCAGGATGCCCCTCGACATCTACTGGCGACCCTCATGTCAGGAATGTCAATGAAACTGTGCACGCTGATCAAAGACTGACTGTCCAAGAGATTGCAGAAGAATACAAAAAATGGTTCAAATGGCTCTGAGCACTATGGGACGTAACTTCTAGGGTCATCAGTCCCCTAGACCTTAGAACTACTTAAACCTAACTAACCTAAGGACATCACACACATCCATGCCCGAGGCAGGATTCGAACCTGCAACCGTAGCGGTTGCGCGGTTCCAGACTGTAGCACCTAGAACCGCTCGGCAACCCCGGCCGGCAGAAGAATACAACATTTCAGCTGGATCACATCATGAAATCCTGACACAGTGTCTTGGAATGCATTGCGTTGCTGTCAAGTTTATCACACGGCTCATGAGTCAAGACCAGAAAGACCTTTGTCTCACAGTCTGTCAAGTATTTTTTGATTGCGCAGATGAGAACGAGATGTTACTTAAGAGAATCATAACTGGTGACGAGATGTGGGTCTATGGTTATGATGTCGAGACCAAGGTTCAATCTTCAAAATGGGTCACGAAACGTTCTCCAAGACTAAGAAAAGCTCATTAGATCATGTCAAATGTCCAAGCCATGCTGATAGTTTTTTTTCTTTTACTTTGAAAGGTTACACCTTCACGAATTTGTGTCACAGGGACGAACTGATAATCAATGGTACTATCGGGACGCGTTGCGATGCCTGCGAGAAAATGTGAGAAGGAAATTGCGTGAAATGTGGTAAGACAGTTCACGGCTCTTGCATCATGATTATACACCTACATATTCATCCCTGTTGGTGCGTAACTACTGTACAAAAAACAAAATCACTGTGCTGCCTCCTCCTCCGTACTTTCAAGACCTGGCCTCTGTGAACATCATTACAGTGCTGTTTTTCACCAAAAGTTCAGAAACAAGCAAGTATGAGCAGGTGCATATTGCACAAATTTTGTTGCCACATGTTTCTGTCACAAAACATCTGCAAGGATTTTATGACATGAGTCAACTGATATGTCAACATCATCATCAAATTCTCTGATTGTGATTTAATGATCATTCATAATCATTTCTTTCACTTATTTCATCAGTTATTGATGTGAAGGGGCACCCAGAACACTCGTCATCTTCAGTGTCTTCAAGGCCAACTTGGAAAATGTTTATACCACTCATAAAACCTAAGTTTACCCACAGCACAACCATCAAAAGCGATATTCAACAGTTTAATCAAACAGATCCAACCTTCTTGACAACTGATGACAGACTAAACATCCAATATGGCTACCAGTGTACAGATACATTTCAGACACATTTACTTAAACAATGACGAAAAATCTTATGAACCGGACTAATACACCCCATGAAATTCAGAATTCCTGATACTTTTTGAATACACCTCGTATTTTGCATCCTCTGGTGCGAGTAAGAATGATGATGAGTTCTGTAAAAGATAACCTTGGTCACAGGAGACCAAGAATATACAAGCTCTTGTGTGTGTGTGAAAAGTCATACATTGGCCAGACATATGACAATTCTGAAGACAGATATGATGACTACATTCACATAGATGTGTTGAACATAAACATCACACCAGACTAGGTCAGCCACAGAAATTTGCTACTGTTGAACATTGTCTCAATATGGCAAATTACGTGGAACTACAGAGAGCAAGATCCTCTTGTTTACCTCGTACTGACACTGTAATTAAAGAACCAGAAAAAATAGATATTGCTAATGATTTAATTAACAGAGACACAAAATTTCAGTTCAGCAAAGCGTGGGAACCATGACTGGTGTCTCTAAAGAATAATCATTTGCAGGCAAATGAATTCAGCGAGACAACATCAATGGCGAATAGAAGTCAGACACTGACGCGTAGTCCGTGCTCATTTACTGGGGTCTGAAACTTTTGGCTGCGCATTCCAGTGCCATGAATACGTGGAGTCTGTAGTTCCTTTCTCCAACAGGGTGCTCTACATGTCAACATTCCCTGCAATGACATTATAGCATTGCGTCTCGATGGCTGTGCTTTTCTAGCTAACCAGGGTATAAATTAGTGAGCCACATTAGCTAGATATAGTCACATCTGGAGGTGAGAAGTAGCCGCCTTGTAGAAATATTGTACAGTTTACCCAGGATCATCCAACGCAATAGCTGAGAAATAATCATCTACATCTGTACTCCATAAGACAGCATATGGTACGTGGCAGAGGGTACCCTGTACCACTACTAATCATTTCTTTTTCTGTTACGTCTGCAAACAGAATGAGGGAAAAACCACTGTCCATATGCCTCCACAGGAGTCCTAATCTCTCTTATCTTATCTTCATGGACCTTACGTGAAATGTACATTGGTGGGAGTAAAATCATTCTGCAGTAAGCTTAAATGCCAGTTCTCTAAATTTTCTCAATAGTGCTCGAAAAGAACGTCACTTTCCCTCCAGTGATTCCCATTTGAGTTTCCAAAGCATTTGCATAATACTTGCATGCTGTTTGAACCTATCGAAAACAAATCTAGCAGTCCGCTTGTGCTTCAATGTCTCCTTCAACTTGAAATGGCCCAGGTCCCAACCCCTCAACAATGGGTCACACTAGTGTCCTATATGCGGTCTCCTTTACAGATGACCCACATCTTCTGAAAATTCTCCCAACAAATCGGAGTTGACCATTCACCTTCACATTTCCCTGAGGCATTCCTGATGACACCCTTCTCCCTGATGAACACTTGCTGTTGAGGACAACATACTGGGTCCTATTAGTTAAGAAGTCTTCAAGCTACTCACATACCTGGGAACCTATTCCGAATTCATTAAGAGTAGACAGTGTGGCACAATGCCAAATGCTTTGCGGAAATGTAGGAATATGGAATCTGCCTGTTGCCCTTCATCCACGGTTCACAGTATATCATGAGACAAAAGGGCAAGCTTTGTATCTCACAAGCAATGCTTTCTAAAATAGTACTTATTTGTGGACAGAAGCTTTTCCTTCTCGAGGAAATTTACTATATTCAAACTGAGAATATGTTCCAGGATTCTGCAGCGAACCGATGTTAGGGATACTTGCTTGTAATTCTGTGGGTCTGTTCTTTTAACACTCTTATATACAACAGTCACCTGTGCTTTTTTCCAGTCACTTGGAATTTTGAACTGAGCGAGATATTTGCAATAAATGCATGCCAAATAGGGGGCCAATGCTGCAAATATACTGTGAACTGTGGATGAAAGGCAACAGGCAGATTCGAAATTCATACATTTCCGTAAAGCATTTGACACTGTGCCACACTGTTGACTGTCAATGGAGGTACAAGCATACAGAATAGGTTCCCAGGTATGTGAGTGACTCGAAGATTTCTTACGTAAAACCAAACTTGGATTCCATCACAATCTGGCGACTTATTTGCTTTCAGCTCTTTTAGTTGTGCCTCTACACCAATAATTCTTATTACTACATCCTCCATATGGGAGTCTATGTGATGGTCAAATGATGGTATGTTTGTATGATTCTCCTATGTGAACAATTTCATAAAAGCAAAATTTAAAATGTTTACTTCACTTTTGCTATCTTCTTCTGCACACCAATCTGGTCAACGAGTGACTGAATAGATGTCTTAGACCAACTTAGTGATTTTATGAAGTGTTTCAACATCTCAGTTCACAAGCATATGGTCTTCTGCTCCACTGTTCATAGTAAACATCATCCCACAGTTTTCTCCAAACTTAACCTCCACTTTTTTGTTGATCTTAGACAAGTTCACTCCCTGTCACGAGAATAACAAACACTGCCTCACTGTTCTTGTTGGGTGTATGTCAACAATGGTGTGGTTGAGTTGAAGGCACTATTATGCAACCACATAATACACAATCACTGCAATACCTTTGTGGTGTTTTGTTAAGGAGCATCTGTTGGTCTTTTTAACACAATATTTTGATGTGCATATTTCCCCACCACAAAAGTTATAATAAAATTATTGTTATTTAATTACTTATCATTGTACTTGGTATAAAACATCTTTCATAGTAGAGTTCATAACGAGTAAGTAGAGCTGCACAATATAACTGATGTATTACAGAATAGTTGTCATACCCAGATACCAAACTAAGAAATAAATTTCCCAACTCATTTAAAGAGGACGTTGTTAATATGAAAAACTGAATAGCAAATGAAAATAAAGAAATGGTTATGGAGGACACAGACTACACACACACAATGAGGTTGGTGTCAGGGTACCGGTCTATGGAAGACAATACTCTGCTCATACTCTCTCTGCATGGCAGTCAGGCAAGGTGAGGGAAGGTAAATACCTGCTATTGTTTAAATTACTTATGAAACAGTAGGAGCTGTGATTAACAATTTCAAATGAAGCTGCAACATAACACACAAACAAAAATTAAATGCTACCCAATTACTATAACATGGGTTGTAAGAAAAGTTTCCATTGAATATGACAGCAAACCTCTATCTGCTGAACAAACAAAGCAGCAGCACATGAAATTTTGTCTTATGCTAATTTTATTAATAATGTTCAACTGTCAATTTTGTTACCTGTTGAGCATATAGGTACATAAATGGATGAGGAAACCTGTATCAGGCCACTTTTACTGTTTCACAGTACTGATGTACTTATGTCAAAGACTATATTTTAAGTAACACCCCCCCCCCCCCTTTCTATCCCTGGATTAGAAAAATAATTAACTATCATAAGGGATGCACTTCACTCTCTTCATCTGTGATTGTCACTAGAATACAGTAGTTGCATGCTCACTGACTTGTTCCCTGACTTCAAGATGGTTTCAGACACATATGAACTTGCAGAATAGTAGTGAGTAGGGCATATTGAAATAATTTGACTGTAACATCATGTGTGCCTTTGAGAACTATGGCAACATCATTGCTATTAAAACACATAAAAGAATTACCAAAAAGTGTGGATTGTAAGCACATTACCATGTGAAAAACAAGGTAGTGAAAATGTCCCCCAGGGTATGGCGAAGCAATGTCTATGCAAATACTTTTTTCCAGAAGTGCTAGTCTTGCAAGTTTTGTAGGACAGCATCTGTGAAGTATGGAAGGTAGGAGACAAGCTACTGGCACATGTAAGGCTGTGAGGACAGATTGTGAGTTGTGCTTGGTTATCTTAGGCGATAGAGCACTTGCCTGAGGAAGGCATGGGCCCCAGTTTGAGACTTGGTCCAGCACACAGTTTTAATCTACTAGGAAGTTTCCAATCCTCATACTGTTTGAATGCATCATTAGTGTAAGCCATGAACATAAATTGCTTTGGTCCCATACATAGAGCAGTAGAAACATAAAATATTTGAAGTGATATGAAATGGAACAAATGCAAATTGTGGACTCTGGTTAACCAGGATAATCCTGTGATGGTCTAGTGCATCTATGAAAGAGGCAACTAACCAAACTATCAACTGATCTGGAACCTATGCTCAAGAGCTAAGTAGTACACACAAACACTCCCTACATGCATTATAGCCTAAGCTCCACAAGATCAGAATGGAAAATTTTGACATACCTAAGTGTAGATGATCATTAGAAGTGCAAAATAAAGCTAATAGGTCACAATGCATGAATAACGCATAATGAATAAAAAAAATAAGAACGCAGATAAGCTACTACGTACGACATAGTGAACACATTATTGTAGCCAAGATAGACATGAAGCCCGTACCTACCACAGTAGTACAAGTTTACATGCCAACTAGCTCCACAGATGGTGAAGATTGAAGAAATGTACGACGACGTAAAAGAAATCATTCAACTAGTTAAGGGAGACGAAAATTTAATAGTCATGGCAGACTGGAATTCAATAGCAGGACAAGAAAGAGAAGGAAAAGTAGGAGGTGAATATGGACGGGGGGGTTAAGGAATGACAGAGGAAGCCTCCTGATAAAATTTTACACAGGGCGTAACTTAATCATAGATAACACTTTGTTTACAAATTGTGAAAGAAGATTGTATATGTGGAAGAGACCTGGAGACACTGGAAGGTTTCAGTTGGTTATATGATGGTAAGACAGAGGTTTAGGAACCAGGTTTTAAATTGTAGGACATTTCCAGAGGCAGATGTGGACTCTGACCACAATTTATTGATTATGAACTGTAGATTAAAACTCAAGAAACTGAAGAAAGGGCAGAATTTAAGGGGATTGGACCTGGATAGACTGAAAGAACCAGACATTGTAGGGAGTTTCAGAGACAGCATTAGGCAACGATTGACAAGAACAGGAAAAAGGAATACAGTAGAAGAAGAATGGGTAGCTTTGAGAGATGAAATAGTGAAGGCAGCAGAGGATCAAGTAGGTAAAAAGACAAAGGCTAGTAGAAATCCTTGGGTAACAGAAGATATATATTGAATTTAACTGATGATAGGAAAAAATATACAAATGCAGTAAATGAAGCACGCAAAAAGGAATACAAATGTCTCAAAAATGAGATCAGCAGAAGTGCAAAATGGCTATGCAGGGATGGCTAGAGGACAAATGTAAGGATGTAGAAGCATATTTCACTGGGGGTAAAATGGATACTGCCTACAGGAAAATTAGAGAGAGAGACCTTCAGAGAAAAAGAGGACCACCTGCATGAATATCAAGAGCTCAGATAAAAAACTAGTCCTAAGCGAAGAAGGGAAAGCAGAACGATGGAAGGAGTATATAGAGGGTCTATACAAGGGCAATGTACTAGTGGGCAATATTATGCAAATGCAAGATGATGTAGATGAAGATGAAATGGGAGATATGATACCGTGTGAACAACTTGACAGCGCACTGAAGGACTTAAGTTAAAACAACACCCCAAGAGAGGGCAAAATTTCATTAGAACTACTCATAGCCTTGGGAGAGGCAGCCACGACAAAACTCTTCCATCTGGTGAGCAAGACAGACGTATGAGACATGCGAAATACCCTCAGACTTCAAGAAGAATATAATAATTCCAAAAAATTCAAGTGTTAACAGGCGTGAAAATTCGAACTATCAGTTTAATAAGTCATGGTTGCAAGATACTAACACGAATTCTGAACAGACGAATGGAAAAACTGGTAGACGCCAACCTCTTGAAAGATCAGTTTGGTTTTCAGAGAAATGTAGGAAAACGTGAGGCAATACTGACTCTTCAACTACTCACAGAAGAGAGGTTAAGGGAAGGCCAAACTATGTTTCTAGCATTTGTACACTTAGAAAAAGCTTTTGACAATGCTGACTGGAATACTCTCTTTCACACTCTGAAGGTGGCAGAGGTAAAATATAGGGAGCAAAATGCTATTTACAATTTGTACAGAAACCAGATGGCAGTTATAAGAGTCGAGGGGCACGAAAGGAAATCAGTGATTGAGGATGGAGTGAGACAGGGTTGTAGATTATCCCCGATGTTATTCAATCTGTACATTGAGCAAGCAGTAAAGGAAACAAAAGAAAAATTTGGAGTAGAAATTAAAATCCATGGAGAAGAAATAAAAACTCTGACGATCTCCGACAACATTGTAAGTCTATCAGAGACAGCAAAGGACATGGAAGAGCAGTTGAGCAAAATGGACAGTGTCTTGAAAGGAGGATACAAGATGAACATCAACAAAAGCAAAATTAAGATAATGGAATATAGTCGAATGAAATCAGGTGATGCCGAGAGAATTAGATTAGGAAATGATACACTTAAACAAGTAGATGAGTTTCATTATTTGGGATGCAAAATAACTGATGATGGTCGAAGCAGAGAGGACATAAAATGTAGGCTGGCTATGGTGTGGAAAGCGTTAATGAAGAACAGAAATTTGTTAGCATCAAATATAGATTTAAGTGTCAGCAAGTCTTTTCTGAAAGTATTTGTATGGAGTGTAGCCATGTACGGAAATGAAACACGGACGATAAATAGTTTGGACAAGACAGGAATAGAAATGTTCGAAATGTGGTGCTACAGAAGAATGCTGAAGATTAGATGGGTAGATCATATAACTAATGAGGTAGTCCTGAACAGGATTGGGGAAAATAGTAATTTGTGGCACAACTTGACTAGAAGATGGGATCAGTTGGTATGACATATTCTGAGACATCAAGGGATCACAAATTTAGTACTGGAGGGAAGTGTGGAGGGTAAAAACAATAGAGGAAGACCAAGAAATGAAAACACTAAGCAGATTCAGAAGGATGTAGGTTGTAGCAGTTACTCAGAGATGAAGAAGCTTGCACAGGCTAGAGTAGCATGGAGAGCTGCATCAAACCAGTCTCTGGGCTGAAGACCACAACACACAAGGTCACAATGCACCTGTACCTCACATAAAAACTGTGTAGTATCAAATAGTGCATTTTTTGTGGTGAAGTTCTTTTCCATTGAGTTAGTGTCATTTTGCCTTTCACCACTGAAATGCATACAACTGCTGACATACAATAAGAACTAGCACCCACTTAACTTCTTCCCCTCTAGAATCCATGAACAGGAGAATGATTTATTCATTATGTAAATCTTACTTACCTGCATAGGAATCTGTGGAGCTGATGGGATGTTGTTCAACATTTGTGATGGGTGAGTAGTGCTATCAGACTGCAACTGGTCAACTGAATGAACATGACCAACAGCCGACGGTGTAATTGGCTGTTCCTCTGCTTCATACATGGCAATATCATCTTCATCTCCAATACCTGCATGTGATTGCAAAACACATAGCATTCACAATAAAACATCTGACTGAGAACTGATTAAAATTTGGTTTTTGTTTTAATTCTACTATCAACTCTTTCATTCATCACAAAATACAAGAAGTGAGATATTAAGAAAAGAATTAACCTAATCAATAAATGTCATACATCTTTCCTAAAATCTGTCTTTGGGCAGTTCCTAAGTTAACTTTTATAGCTACGAACTACATAATATACTCCAAATTGTTGATCCATATTAGTCAAAAATTAACTACACAATAATATTTGTTATCTGTGACATTTCCTACTTTAAACACACCATGTGAATGAGGAGATACAATACAAAGTAAGCAGAATTTATCACTGAAACTACCCGACAGATTACAACTACATGACAGGATAGATATTTAACCCTCACGTTTATCTTTCATATGTAATGTTGAAATTTTAATCTTTCATGTGTAGCCTCCGCAACAGTTGACCCATTCAAGCAAGCCTCACAGCTGAAAACAAAATTTCTATCTTCCACTACTACTTGCCTACTGTCTCTGGTACATCCTCCATCTCCTTTGTCTCCTTTTCCTCCAAAACACAGGTGACCTGCCTCTCCTCTCTAACATTCCCTGACTTATTCTGGTTCTACTTTTGTAGATGTTTATCAGTCATACTCAGAATTTCACCTTTGAATGTTCTGACCAGCCGTCCTGCCTCCTTGTAATTTTACAGTTTTTTCAAGTCAGTTTTTTATATTTGTGCATCAGAGAGGATACATTTATCAACGAATTCAGTTCACCCAGTCACTATCCTCTTAATCATTGTTTACAATGGAGAAAGCAAAATTCCATTTTATTTGTACGTGGCAGAAGGTTCACAACAGTCACCTAGTGCAACAACACTTTCAACCAATGTACAATTAATTAATTATCAACCAATGCCTGTCTTTAACAAACAATAATTAATTAATATGTTGTACATATTACAAGGGGTGTCAAATAAGTAAGGCAACAGTTTTTTTTAAAAAACAGGTTGGCCTTATTCAGAATTCCAATACACCATATAATTTCCCACTCTATTGGCTACAAAACCCTGGTTTTCAACATAAGCTCCATTCAATAAGACGCCCGTACACCACCTTACTGGGAAGGCCTGTATGCCCACATGGTACCACTCCACTAGTCAACATCGCAACCGACGTCTTGCTGCATTAGTAGCTGCTTTCCGCACAGATCAGGTGCGAGATCAGGGTTGTAGGCTGGATGATGATGAAGAGTCTAATGAAGTTTTGTGAGCTCCTTTTGGGTACACAGACTTGTGAGGCCTTGCGTTGTCAAGGAGGAGGAAGACTTCATTTGAATATTTATGGCAATGAACATACTCTCAATGACTCCACAACAAGCAATACCCACGGTAAACCATCCATTAAAATGACTAAATTTATCACTGTTAAAAAGTGCAAAATTCAAGCTACCACCAACAAAACACAAAGACCATCAAGTACAGCATGGGTACCAAAGCCTTTCACCGACAGTTTTTCATCTTCTTGATCCCTGTGATGATTTCAGTATTATAGACGGCCTTGTAAACAGGTTTGCATTAGCGCCGGCTCATGTTATAATGACACATCTCATGAGTCCTTCAAAGCAGTTGCCTGTGCAGCTGCTGGATCCAGACTTGTAGCCAACCAGAAGTGGTGTAAAATTCAAGATACCACCTACAAAAGAAAGCCAGTCTGCACTTGGTATGCCTGCTGGGAGGCCTCATCCAAGGTGTGGCAGTGGCCTGGCCCGTGGCTATCGAGCATGCAGGGTGCAGTTGTCTGCAAGTTGTGGCTGACAATGGAACCAACAACCTCTGTCGCATGCATTCTGAGGGCATCCTCAGGTCGTAGAGGTGGCTGGTGGAAAGGGTTGAAGGCTGCTGCCCTCACATGTGGGGAGCAAGCAGAGCTCCCAATTTACAGCATTGTCCCCAGAGATCATCAGGGTCTTTTGCTATGGAGCTGAGTGGAGGGTCTCAACCAAAGGATACGCCAACTCTGCGACGGTCTTGACTGCAGATTTATAGACCTGCATTAGGAGGCTGAGGATTTGTAGAACTCCCATAGGTAGGTCAGGGGTTCATTACACAAAGGAAGCAGCTACTTGAGTAGCAGAGTACACGTGGAGTGCACGGGGTTTTTTAGGCTCGTTGATAGTTTGAGGTACTCTGATGAACACTTGCCAGTTGATACACAGTAAGGGAAGTCTGAATGCGTTCAGAGCAAAGACACTTCGACTGTCAAAATTTTATCAGTAAAGTGTCAAAGTAGTTGTAACAAAGTCCCCGAATTTATTCCCCTCCAGTAAAGATCTTGCACTCATACTGTTCTCGGGACTGAAAACTGACTCAAACTTGAAGTGGAAAGTTCAGATATATTTAGCGAGTCATGGAATGTATATTGGAAAGACATATAAGAGACCACTGCTGTTGACAAAAGTATTCTCACTATTGAGATCAAAGTTGAGTGTGACCGAATTATCTGGTCACGTAAAACAGGTCTAGGTGAAACCAAGTTAATTGTTGGATGTTTTTATCAGCCACTTGATTCTGCTGTGACAGTTCTAGTCATTCCAACACTGTCTATGGTCAGCAGTGTCTAGGGTTCAGTGTATACTGAATATACACTGGAATGGCTATGGTTTCATTGCATAGAGTACAGACAGACAGTCATGCGAAATACTTTTGAACAAGTTTTCTGAAAACTGTCTTGAGTAGCTAGTTCAGCAGCCCCCACAATGGAAATATCTTACACCTTTTACCTACAAACAGTTCAGACCTTATCAACAAAGTCAGTATAGAAATGGCGATTTACGACCATGATGTCATTATAGCAATTATGGTTATGGAAGTTAATAAATCAGTTAAAAAGGTTATGAGTGTGTTTCTGCTAGAAAGAGCAGACAAGCAGATGTTCGCATCTCAATTAGAATCCTGACATCACTTAAGTTTCCACAAAACGGACGTAGAAGAATTATGGCCAAAGTTTAAGCTGAGTGTACATCTACATTTACATGGATAATCCACAAATCACACTTAAGTGTCTGGCAGAGGGTTCATTGAAACACGTTCACAATAATTCTCTATTACTCCAATCTCGAACAGTGCGCAGAGAAAATGAACACCCATATCTGCAGAAAAAACAAACACCTATATCTTTCCATGTGAGCTCCGATTTCCCTTATTTTATTATGATGATCATTTCTCCATATGTAGGTTGGCGTCAACAAAACATTTTTGCATTCAGAGGGGAAAGCTGGTGATTGCAATTTCATGAGAAGATTCCGGCGCAACAAAAAATGCCATTGTTTCAATTATGTCCACCCCAAATTCTATATTATTTCAGTGACATTGTCTCAGCTATTTTGCAATAATACAAAAGTGCTTCTCTTCTTTGCATTTTCTCAGTGTCCTCTGTTAATCCTATCTGTTAAGACCCCAGACCATGCAGCAACATTCTAAAAGAGGACGGACCAGCATAGTGCAGGCAGTCTCTTTACTGGACCTCTTACTTTTGTAAGTGCTCTGCCAATAAAACACAAAAACACAGTCTTTGGTTTGCCTTCCAAACAACATTTTGTGTGTGTTCTTTCCAATGTAAGTTGTTCGCAATTGTAATCTAGGTATTTAGTTGAATTTAAGGTTTCTAGATTTGACCGATTTACTGTGTAACCGAAGTTTAACAGATTCCTTTTTGTACTCCTGGATCACCTCACACTTTTCATTATTTAAGATCAACTGTCAATTATCGCACCTTAAAGATATCTTATCTAAATCATTTTGCAATTTCATTTGATCTTATGGTGATAAACGACATCATCATCTGCAAACCACCTAGGACAACTGCTCAGATTGTCTCCTAAATCATTTATATAGAGGTCCTATAACACCAAACTGGGGAACAGCAGAAATCACTTCTGTTGTACTCGATGACTTTCTGTCAATTACTACCAGCAGTGACTTCTCTGACAGGAAATCATGAATCCAGTTACATAACTGAGATGATATTCCATAAGCATGCAATTTCACTACAAACTGCTTGTGTGGTATGGTGTCAAAAGCCTTCTGGAAATCTAGAAATATGGAATTTGAAATCCCTTGTCAACAGCGCTCAACACTTAGTGTGAGTAAAAAGCTAGTTGTGTCTCACAAAAATGATGTTTTCTAAATCTACGTTTAACATGTGTCAATAGACTTCTCTTCAGAGTAATTCATAATGTTTGGACTCAATATATGCTCCAAAATCCTGCTGAATATCGACGTTAATGATATAGCCCTATAATTTAGTGGATTACTCCTATTATCTTTCTTGAATACTGGTGTAACTTGTGCAACTTTCCAATCTTTGGGTACGGATCTTTTGCCAAGTGAGCAGCTGTACACGATTGTTAAGTATGGTGCTACTGTGTCAGTATACTCTGAAAGGACCCCGATTAGTATACAGTATGGACCGGAAGATTTGCTTTTATTAAACGATTTAAGTTGCTTCACTACTTCGAGAATATTTACTTGTAAGTTACATTGGCAGCTGTTCTTCATTTGAATTCTGGAATATTTACTTTGTCTTCTTTGTAACAGAATTTCTGAAGGCCGTGTTTAGTAACTCTTCTTTGGCAACACTATCGCTGACAATATTTCCTTTGCTATTGAGCACAGAAGGCATTGATTGTGTCTTGCTGCTAGAATACTTCACCTACAACCAGAATCTCTTTGGATTTTCTGTCAGTTTTCGAGACGAAGTTTCATTGTGGAAACTATTATGAGCACTTGCATTGAAGCCCACGCTAAATTTCGAGCTTCTATAAAATGTCACCAATCTTGGAGATTTTGCATTCGTTTAAATTTGGCATGCTTTTACTGTTGTTTCAGCAACAGTGTTCTGACCTGCTTTGTGTACCATCAGAGGTATCAGCTTTGTCATTTGTAAATTTATTTGGTATAAATCTCTCAATAGCTGTTGATATCATTTCTTTAAATTCAAGCCCCATCTCGTCTACACTTACATTGTTAATTTGGAAGGTGTGGAAATTGTTTCTCAGAAAGGAATGATGTAAATTTTTATCTGCCTCTTTTTTTAATTTTCTTATTTTTTGGAGGATCTGTTCGTTACAATATTCAATCTCGTGACGACAACCCTGTGTTCACTCACAGAAACTATCTACTTCAATTTCACAACAAGATAAACTACTTCTAACAGCAACAAACATGCCTCTGCCAACTGTGTTTAGGCTATACTTTTGGAACACCGTTAGGTTGTTCGCAAGAACTTCAGCTGAACTTAACTCTGGTTCAGTGCCTAGAACAATTTGAGCATCAGTGCTCTCTATCTGCACTTGGAGCTCTGGTACTTTCCCAACACAATTACAACAATTCACAATTATTATTACGATAGTTCCTGTATGTACAGTCTTCCTGTGTTTGACTGTACCCTTTGAGACTGAAGCCCTTACTGTGTTTCCCCGAGACCCTCTAAAAAAAAAAAAAAAAAAAAAAAAAAAAAAAAAAAAAAAAAAAAAACCGCCCAGTCCATGCCACACCTATGTAGCCGCCTCCTTTTTGTAGTGGACTCTTGACCTATTCAGCGGAACTCGAAACCTAACCACCCTATGGTGCAAGCTGAGGAACCTGCAGCCTACGCAGTCGCAGAACTGTCCGAGCCTTTGGTTCAGATCCTCCGCAGTCAGTCCTTTCAACTATGCTGCAAATGATGGGCTCCGATTTCATCTTACAAGCAAGACTGGCAGCATTTGCCACTTCTGATAGCCACTCGAAAGCAGAGAGAATCTCTTCTGACCCAAAGTAACACCCATCATTGGTACCGACGTGAGCCGCCAATGGTAGTTGGCAGCACCCTGTGCTTCTCGCGACATCTGGAAGGACCTGTTCCACATCTGGAATGATGCCACCTACTATGCACACAGAGTGCACATTGGCCTACTTGCCATGCTCCTAACGGACCCCATAACGTGCATAACATTGGAACTCTCAATTAACAACAATCCCACCCTGTGTGACCACCCAGATCTTGCAGGCAGAGAAGTTTCAGAGGAAACAGGACACATGATTGCATCTGGCTGTGTGACAGTGTCAACCACAGACAGCACATGGTACCTGTTTGTCAGACTAACTGGGGAGGCCTTACATGTGGTGCCCTGGAAAGTCTTTCGCCAACTGCGACCACAGCAATCAACAGTCCTTATCCATGCTAAACACTGTGGAAAACTACACTACCCAGACACACAACAGCCATCGATATGCGCTACAGAAATCTACTGTAGACACTGAGGAAAATGCAAGAACTATGTATAATAAATTAAGTTAATATGACGAGATTCAAAAACTGAATTACCAAACCACTCAGGTAAGATAAATTAATTTGCTCCTGATTAGGAACTTGTAATGTGTCACAAAATTGATTTACTTTCCAACACAAACGAAAATGCAAGAACTGTATCTATTAAATATTAAATTAGCACACAGAAACTCAACAAACTAAACTACTAAGGCACACAGATGAAATTATAAAATTCTCTTCTGGTTAGGAACTTGTAAAATGTCACAAAATCGGTTATTTCCCAGTTGCTGCCTTTGTCTCGGCCAGTGGCTACTGCCTGTAAATCGTGGGCTGGGGAATTATATACCTAGTAAGTGGATTAAGGATGGAAAAGACCCACCATGGTTTAATAATGAGATTTAGGAACTGCTGAGAAAGCAGAGGCTGTTGCACTCCTGGTTCAAAAGAGAATAGGCAAATAACAACAGGCAAAGTTTAGTAGAGATTTGTGCATCTGTGAAAAGATTTGAGAGTGAAGCACACAGCTACCACCACCGTTACATGTTAGCAAAAGATCTGCCAGATATCCCAAGAAAATTCTGGTTCTATATAAAATCACTAAGTGGGTCTAAGGCTTCTACCCGGTCACTTTTTGACCAGTCTGATGTGTCAGTTGAAGATAGCACAACGAAACATAAAGTCCTAAATTTCACATTCAAGAAATCGTTCAGACATACGGCTGTTTCACCATCAACAGGCTCCCGAATAGACAACATAGTAATAAACATCCCTGGTGTAGAGAAACAACTGAAAGAGTTGAAAACAAATAAATCACTAGGTCAGAATGGAATCCCAATTTGGTTTTTCAAAGAGTACTCTATGGCACTGGTCCATTACTTGGCTTGCATTTAGTGTGAATCTCTCACTCAGTGCAAAGTCTCAAGAGACTGAAAAAAAAGCATGTCTCCTGTGTATAAGATGGGGAAAAGAATGGACCCACAATATTACAGACCGATATCCTGAACATCAGTTTGCTCTGGAATTCTTGCATGTATTCTCAATTTGAATATAATAAATTTTCTGGAGACTGATAAGCTTATGTCCACAAATCAGCATAGTTTTAGAAAGCATCACTTATGTCAAACTCAGATTGCCTTTTTCTCACATGATGTTCTGTGAACTATGGATGAAGGGCAATAGGCAGATTCCATATTTCAAGATTTCTGGAAAGTGTTTGACATGGTGTTCCATTGTAGGTTGTTAAAGAAGATACTAGCATGTGGAATAGGTTCAGAGATATGTGAGTGGCTCGAAGATTCTTAAGTTACAGAACCCAGTATGTTGTCCTCTATGGTGAGTGTTCACCAGAGACAAGGGTATCCCCAGGAGTGCCCCACGGAAGTGTGATAGGACTGCTATTATTCTCTATATACAAACGTGATCTGGCAGGCAAGGTAAGCAGTAGTATGTGGCTGTTTTCTGATGATGCCATGGTGTATGGGAAGGTGTCAACGTTGAGTGACTGTAGGATGATACGAGATGACTTGGACAAAATTGATAATTAGTGTGATTAATGGCAGCTAGTACTAAATGTAGAAAAATGTAAGTTAGTACGGATGAGTAGGAAAAACAAACCCATAATGTTTGGATACAGCATTAATAGTGTCATTTTTGACACAGTCATGCCGTTTAAATATCTGGGTATAACAGTACAAAGCAGTATGAAATAGAACGTGCATGTGAGGAGTGTGGTAGGAAAGGCGAATGGCTGGCTTGGGTTTATTGGGAGAATTTTAGGAAAGTGTGGTTCATTTGTAAAGGAGACCAAATACAGAACATTAGTGGGATTTATTCTTGAGTACTACTTGAGTGTTTGGGATTCGTACCAGATCAGATTACAGGACAAAATGGAAGAGATTCAGAGTTAGGCTGCTAGATTTGTTACTGGTATGTTTAAACAACATGCAAATCTTACAGAGTTGCTTCAGGAACTCAAATAGGAATCACTGGAGGGAAGGTGACATTCTTTTCAAGGATCACTATTGAGAAAATTTAGAGAACCAACATTTGAAAGTGACTGCAGAATGTTGCCTACACGATATAGTACGCATAAGGATCACGAATGTAGGAGAAATTAGGGCTCATATGGAGGCATGTAGAAAGTTGTTTTTTCCCCGTTCTATTTGCAAGTGGAACAGGAAAGGAAATATCTGGTAGTGGGACTGGGTACCCTCCACTATGCACCATAAAGCGGAATGTGGAGTATCACTGTAGATATAGATGCAGATGCTGAAGTCGTTTCTTCAATTTCCTGAGGATAGAACAACACACTTCACAGTTGATCACTTTTCCATGAGGGAGGACATGAAACAGAATAACCCCTTCAGAGTCGAGGGAAGACTGATGCCTTTACTGGCTGAGGGTGCAGCTTTGAACTTTTTCTTCAGAGGAGAGGTGATGTGGCACCACTCCAAGAATTGCTGTTTTATTTTCGGTTCAAAGTGATGAACCCATGTTCCATTGCCTGTAATAATGTTTGACAAAAAATTGTCATAGCAATCAGCCTCATAATTGTGCAAGCAATTCCACACAGATGGTCCTTTGTTGTTCTTTAAAGTATTCTGTTATGCAGTGAGGAACCCAGCGGGCATACACCTTTGAGTACGCCATGATGGACAAGTGTGACAGCACTACCAACAGAGACATCCTGCTGCGCAGTGAGTTGTTTTATTCTGATTTTTTCACTCGTCTTGAATGAGAGCGTCCACATGTTCTAACACTGCAGAAGTCACAGCTGTGTGTGTCCAGCTGACACATAGGAGATTAGACAGTTTTGCGTGACCTCGTTGGGACGATGACAGACGCCTCGCCCAATGCTTCCCTGTGCTTTTGTTCACTGCCAAGTCTTCATGGACATTCTGCAAGCACCTATGAATAAATGTGATGCTCTAGTTTTACAGCAAAAGAAACTCAATGATAGCTCTCTGCTTGGTATGTACCTCCACTAGAGACACCATTTTGAAGGCTGCAATATAGTGCTACCATCTATCAGCACTTCCTAAACTATAGGGATTTAAAAAAGAATATTCCATCACATCCTCAAACAAATTCCACATTGCTTCAATCGAAGTTTAGCAAGAGAAAAAATGTGTTGCACTCCTTACTGAATGCCCCTCGTATATGTTTCTCCCAGTATAGAAGTTTTACACATGAATGTCTATAAAACTATACATTATGGATAATTAACACTAACTGCTTAATTCATTTAAGTAATTATGAATTAAATTAGTTCTTTAAGCTTCAATATGATTGCAAATGAGCTGAAACTTCATGGTGTTAACATGCAGCTTGTAAGTGCTATAAATAGTAGCCACATGGCTCATTAACAAAAAAACACTTTAATAGTGGGTTCCTCCACCACCTCTGTCCTCGAGATTTTTCTTCATGCACTAAATCTAAATTATCTTAGGCAAAAGATGATAATCTACCCCAAATACATAACACTTAAATTAAAACTAAATGGAAGCCTTTTTGAATGTGAATGTATGAAAAAATGGATTGCTCACTTAAACAGAAATGCCTCCAACAGAACATCAGAAACAATCACAATAAAATGTACACCCAGACAATGGCTCACACATTTAAAAAAAAAAAAAAAATAATAATAAACTCTCTGCAGATGTGGCTCAGACAGGGTTGGCTTAAGGCCCTTGCCGAGAGAGGTGCCACAATAGTAAGATCTGTGTACACACAATTGGTAGTGGCCACTCAGGGCACCTGAGCACAAGATTTGTATACAATACGTATGACTATTAGTAATGAAAACTGACACAGTTCAAAGTGCTTGGGAAAAAGGTGGGTGTGAGATGGAGGGAGAGGAAGGGAGGGTGCCAAAGTTGCTCGCGTGGAAAAACATTCGCGGACCAGCCCTGGGTTCACAACATATATCACACGCACAGTTTCTTATGCTATGTTCATAAATGAATGAAATCACCAGTGGCAGCTTGTGCAAAATTTTATCAATGTGCTACAATGTGGTGGCCTATAGCCTTTTCATTTACAAGGCTACTAATCATTACTAAATTGAATGTTAACTTCACCTATATAAATTGAACTGTTGAAACATATTTAAATTTTACAATTAATAGTTTAACACTGCAAGGAATAGAATAAAAAAATGTCAGCAGTGGTAACTGAACCCAAGCTGATGAATTGATGGTCAGGGTACTTACCACTCGGCCATGGCATAGTTACGACAATCACTCCTCAAAAATCCCTCATACTCTATAAACACACGCACGCACGCACACACACACACACACACACACACACACACACACTTTCAAATAAAAATACTGACATTGAGCCGAGAGCAACATAGCACTCGTAATGCTGGAAGAGATGGTGTCACATCACAGCAGGTACAGTTATAAACAGACAGGTGTGGCCCGCCCCTTCTCTGCAGTGATTGTAGAATGGCTAACCATCATTTCAGCACTCGACAACGGTTTCTATTTACCACGGAGAGAGTACTACAACACACGTTTTCATCCATTTTATTTTTATACCAGCACACATTCGAAGAGAAATGATGAAAGTTTAGTGTAATTTCTGGCTCATATTTGAAGAGACACCACATAATTTCAGTGGGATTTACAGCTTGTATTCGAAGAGATGTAACATCATTTTACTGTGATAGTTACAGTGTGCTGTAGCATATGAGCACATGATAACTGGCCACCACTGGAAATCACCAGAGCTAGGTAATACATCAAAAAACTGTCACTGAAGTAAGAGATATAAATACAATGTTAGAAATGTTTAAGTTTACCTGACAACTTCATGATGTTGGCTAAATCCAGTTTATTTTTCTTTTTCTTCTTCTTAGACTTTTTCCTGTTTAGAGGCAGAGGAGTTGGAGCCACCATTTGGTTTCCATTTGATTCTCTAATATTAACTGTTTCTATATTTTCTTTGGCCACCTCGGGAGTATTATGAAGTCCACTGGGTGAGTTCCTCTTTGAAGCACTTTCACTTGCATTCACATTCAAGTTCACATTTACAGGCGACTCTGACACAATATTTGAACTATTTGGGGTCTGCTGAGTGACAGAACAACTCTGGCAGGATGGTAAAGAGTCTCCTGAAATATCACTATTATGAGAGCATGTTGCAGAATTTGCATTTGTAACATTCAGACTCAAATTGTGCACATTAAGGTTCAAGTTGGTAACTGCTGCATTATTCTGGAGACTTGTTCTTGATGTATTCTGCTGGAAGGATTGTGGAATATTATTTAAGACAGCTGGAAGAATAGTATTTGATGTCTGTATAGACACATGTTGATTTGTTAGTTTGGATGTTTGCTGTGACTGAGTCTGCGGTTGCTGTGGTGAAGTAAGTTGAGACACCGGTTGAAAACTCAATGCTGAGCCTGATGGGACTGCAATAAGTGTGGGACCACTAGGTGTCTGAATTGACTGCAGTTGCACTGTACCCTGTGCTGCTACAAGCCTTAGAACCTGAAATGAAACATAAAATACTTCAGTATATCTTAAAAATAATTAGAACAATATGTTAATTCTCACTGCCATTTGCTCCACAAAACAGCTGATAAAGCCATTACATTTCACATTTCCTGTGGTATGTGGAGGAATTTTAAATTCTGAACCCATATTTATTCCAACAGTATCGCATAAACAACAGTAATTTCATAAGCCACCAATGTGTTGTCCAACTGAAAGACTTGCACCACTGTGTTGAGCCGCATGGAACAGTCATTACACTAAGAATGTGGAAAAAATTTGATTTTTTTCCCCATCTTAAATCAATATTTACAGTTTTGTGAAGAAAATGGAAGTTAAATGAATTGATTCGGACATCAGGAACATCTTTACAAACAAATTAAAATATATGTTGGTATGCGGCAACGACCACGTTTCCGCTGCGGTCGGATGTCAAATGGCGTCATTATTATTTTGCACTTTAAAAAGATACACTGCGTAATCGTTTTTTGAGTTGGCAGCCCCGTTAGCACACACGCTTTCCAATGCTCCTTTGTTTTCCTTTGGGTATCTATGGTTTTCAAGAGTTGTTTGTGTTCAAACTTCCGTACGTTGTTGAGTAGTTGGTGCTGTGTCATTCACGGAAGTAGTTATGCCTCCAAAAACATGTTTTGGAACGGAAAAATGTAAGTTTTATGGTAACTGGTTTACTTCGTTGGAAAGTAGACTGTGTAATTACATCCACAAACCAACTGGTTGTTATGTTGACTCTGCCAAGTGCCTCAAGACAGAAGCTAAAATATTTGAGTACCCAGAGTGACATTTCTATAAAATATGATCAAAACACTGTAACGGAATGTGTTTCCATAATGGCTGAATTGAGTGCTTTATGTTCGCTTCTAAAGAATGTTCCTGTGTGTGCACTTTGAGGAAAGGTGGTACTAAATTGTCAACAATTTTGAAGGCAGGAAAGGTGTGGCTAGTTAAGTTACAAGTGTTTTGTGATTTCTGTGGGGTAACTAAAACTGGGTATTCTTCTGGACTGTGCGAAGGAAGAGTTTATAACACTTGCGTAGGGAATGAGGTGTATTGGGAAGAGTAGAAAGGCAGTTCAAACATTTTGTGCTATCATGAATTTGCCCCACCTACAAGATTTGAGAAGTACACACAGCTACTTCTTGAAAGTCTTGGTCAAGTGAGTGCTGCGTCAATGAAGAAAGCAGTAGAAGAAACTGTGTTATGCAATGAAGGTGGCATTGATATAGCTGCAGCCTTTGATGGGACATGAATGTGGTCATTTCTCACTGAATGGTGTTATCACTGCAACATCCCTAGAAAATGGAAACGTGATAGACATAGAATGTATGACAAAGTACTGTACTGCCATGGTTGCAAAGGAAATAACCAAGATCATGTTTGTGTTCAGAATTTTTCTGGGTACAGTGGTGGAATGGAATCAGAGGGAGTTCTCAGAATATTTCAAAGGTCAGAAGAGAATTATGGTGTACGGTATGTGAAGTACCTTGGAGATGTAGACTCCAAAGGGTTTGCAAATGTGTAGGAAAATATGCCTTGTGAAAGAACTGTAAAAACTGAAAAGTTACAGTGTGTTGGTCATGTCCAAAAGAGGATGGACACACATTTACTTAAGCTAATAAAAGACATGAAGGGGAAAAAGCTCAGTGATGGCAAACCAATTGGTGGTTGGGGTCATCGAGGTGGACAAACTGCAGCTCTATTATGGTTTAGCCATAAGAAGTAATCGAGAGAATAATGAGGCCATGAAGAAAGCAGTATGGGCTACCTTTTTCCATAAAGCTTCTATGGATGATCATTCACAGCATGCTCTCTGCAACAGTGGTGTAGACACATGGTGAAGATCCAAAAATGCAATAGTAAATGGCAAGACTTATGCACACCATCACTCCCTGCCATTTGAGGTATTGGAAGCAATTAAGCCCATATACAGGGACCTAAGTGACACTAAACTATTGTCACGGTGCTTACATGGAAAGAGACAAAATGTTAATGAATGCTTCAACCATGTGATATGGGAACACCTGCTTAAAACTGTGTGTGTTGGTTTCAATACCATGAGATTAGGTGTATTAGATACAGTTATTTGCTTTAATGATGGGGCAGTTAGCAAATGTGATGTTTTAGAGTTGTTGGGACTAATTCCTGGTTTCAATATGAGACAAGCACTGATGTCAATCGATTCCTTGAGAGTGGCCAAAGGCAAAAATGGGTTCTTGAAGCAACTAAAGAGGCCACAATAGCAAAGAGGAGCAAGAAAAGAAGAGAGAAGATGAGGAACACACAAACCAAGAATATTATGCAACTGGAGGGTTTTAAGAACAACAGAGGTGAGTAGCAGAGGAAATGTACCTTTAAACTGAATTTCCCAAGAATCAAATTTTCTGAAATGTTTGTTTTATGGGTGGGGGAAAAAAAAAATATTTCAGTTAGAGATCTGAAATTTTTTGTGATACTTCAGGCTACCATTTGGAGAAAAGTAGACTACAGACACCAGCTTACTATCACCGGGAGGAAAAATATACCCTTATTAACTACGAAAAAAATTACCTTAATTTTGATTGTCTAATTTATGTATTTATAGTATCAAAACTATTGATTGAAATAATTTGATTGTAGTCTGCTTTTTAGATAACAATGTCATAAATGTGTGCACAAAGTTTTAAGCATCTAAGAAAAGTAGTTAATAAGTCTATAGACTTCAAACTTAGACTGGCAGGAAAAATTTTAAATTACTGACCGACATAAATGTTTATATAATAAAGTTTATATCAAAACTATCCATCAATCGAGAATTAGATGAGTGATGGCAATAATGATGTGTCGCTAAGTCTACAGCTTTCATTTCTCATGCAGGTAGTATTTCAAACAAATCAGATGTATTCTCAGAAAACATGGTGCGAGTTGTGCTTTTTGACCACCAGCTAGGATTAGGACACTTTAAGGGTCTGTAGAGGACGATCTCAGTTTGCATAAGGCGATTGTTTACCACATCCCATGCAGCTGTGGCATTTGTACATAAGTTGGGCCATCAATGGACCTGGAGGGCCAGTGTTTAAAGCATAAGAAGCATATATGCCTGGAATCCTGTTCTGTGCCAGGTCAAACCACAGACAGAAAAAGTTAACAATTACTTGCTTATTTGTTGTTAGTTAACATTTAATTATCAACAACATCTGATAATGGTTATCTTGTTGTCTTTCAACATACGCAGTCTTTTGGTTCTTGGTTGACACTGCCCTGTACACAAAGAGTTTACAACGGCATGCTCAGTGATTTCTCGTTTCATTTGTGCCTTAAGTACCCAACTAATGACAGTGTGACTATGTTAACTATGCTGGTGTATTAACTTATAATGATACACAGTGATAACAAGAGTCACAACATATTAATGATTTCTGACAGTCACGGACATCAATAAGCAAATATTATGAACAATTTAACAACCCAACATGCTATGTCTCATCTATTATGAAAACCTAACACTCAGTTAAAGGACATTGTTCTAACAGAGGGGAAGAAGAGAGAATATACAAAAAATGACAGTGTCATCATTCTAGGTGGAGAAAATGTCATCACAAAGAAATTTGAGGATTTCAAATGCACCATAACAGATTATCTTCAAAGGAGAGTCCACACAAATGTTATCTTGTGCACAATTCCTTACAGATAGGATCTACAAAAATTGAACAGCCGAATCTATGCTGCAAACAAAATCACAATGAGCACTGTGGAAAATTATGGGGCCTATTCAGAAAGTAAAAGACATTTTGAAATTAAAAATTAACAATACGGAAAACCAAATTTTATTATATATCTGGGGTGTTTTGCGGAAAGAGTACAGCTAAAGGTTGCAGGATAAGGTTGCTAAAGTTCCCCCTCCTCCTCCTCCAGAAAAAGGAACCTGAAAATCTGTACTTAATTACAAGCATGAAGCACAATTAACACATTTTCAAAAATGTTTGCGAAACTGTTTTACACCAGATTGGAAAGAGTTATTAACAGATTCTTTTTAATATCAAAGCAACAGTATAGGGTGGGAAAAGCAAAAATAACAACCACAACAGTGAATGAATATCTCAACACAACCTTAAAACCATTTAATTTCTTCAAATGACTTCTGGTTTTTTTTTTTTTAAAAATCTGTGTAAAGCTTTTGATGGTACTGATGACACCAAACTCCTTAGTAAGCTAGCTAATAAAGGCCCTAAAGGAATTGCAAACCGATGGTTAGAATTACAACTTTCAAACACAATACTAAATGTTGAAATGAAATTTGAAAAAAAGAATAATAATGTTCATCGGTGTACTTCACTCTCCTCCGAGATAGATACAGTGTACCACAATGCTCCATTCTGCGGCCCATACTATTTCTGCCATATACTGATGACATAAACACCAAGTTTACTTCACAGCATATTAGACTATTTGCTGATGACACACATATTCTGTTAACAGGTACAGACAAAGATTACCATGACCAAAAGATTAAACCAACTATGTCATCACTAAGTGAATGGTTCAATGAGAACAATCTCATTATAAATGAATAGAAAACAATGCACATTAGTGTCAGCCTCTCATCTCAAAAGCAAGAAATCCCTAGAATGCTCTTAAGCAAGCAAGAGATGTCTGATGTAAGCTCTGTTAAGTTTCTTGGTGTATGGCTTGAGGAAAATCTTAAATGGAACACTCAAATCAAATCAACTATATCTCGAATATGCTGTCAACTGTGTGTTTATATTCTAAGGGTGCTTAGCAAATCAGTCATCAAATTGGCTCTTATACAAGTATATTATTCTTACTTTCACCTCATGTTACAGTGTGGAATCATATTTTGAGGAACTCACCCTGAAGTAGAGATATCTTCAAAATGCAAAAAAAAGGCAATGTCACTGCCATCTGTTTGTATTTATAATATTATATCATTTGTTAAGACCTACCTATTAAACAAAGACACATTCATAGCTGCGAAACAAGATAGCAATCTCACCTAAATATGATTCGGCCCAGACCAACTGGTTACCAGAAATTCATCCTACACATTGAGATATGGAAATAGAAAGAAGAAACATGCCAAGAGCTTTCACATATGAATTAAAAAGTTCTTTTCGAGCAATACTTTTACACAGAAAATTATTTTTTTGAGAAAGGTGATAAATGTTAACCACCATATTCTACAGCATGTACAACGTGATGTGTCTTACTTTCTTGTAATATTGCACAGACTTTCATGTAACAAAACTGTAACAAATAAATTGTAAAACTTATTTGTAAAAATGTATACTTGACTTGCCCAATACCATACGTACAAATTGTACAATACTGTGATATCTTGGATCAACATCACTGTGATATCTTGGATCAATACAATACAATACAATACAATACAATATTCTTGTCGCATCTACAGCCAAATTCTATAATTATCTAGACAACATTTCAGTAGTCCATCATCTTCAGGTGAGAACACTTTTTGCTACTCTCACTGGAACTGACTTGTACTGTGAACAGGGGCCCTGTCATGAATGGTGCAAGTTGTTTGCCTAACCTACGTTTTTCCATAATGGCATTGACTACAGGCTCCACAGGTACTGACTCAAATGCCTCAAGGGTCACATTCGACAATGCAATCTGACCAAAGCTTTCCACACCTTCCCAATCATCTTTATGCAGGCAACGATGTTGAAGTGATATTTCCAAAACTCTCTCAGTAGTTTCAGGCAACTCAAAGCAATGCTCGGAGAGTGCTTTAGTGCAGAGCTTCTTAAAGGTAGAAATAATCTACTGGTCCACTGGTCCATATGCTAGAGTAACGCTGTGCTGTTGCGAGGCAGAAATTGGATCCTGATGAATTGAAATTCTTCACGGAGGTGGTCTTGTAGGCCAGGAGAATGGGCAGGAGCATTGTCCATAACAAGCAAGACATGGAGTGGCAGATTCATCTCAAGCAAATATTTTTTCACTGAAGAACCAAACACTTCATTGATCCAATCACAAAAAAGGTCATGGGTCACTCAAGTCTTGTTGCTGGACCTCCACATCATGTTTAACCTGCTCTTCTGGACTTTAGGCCTTTGTGAAGGCTCGTGTAGTTCCTGAATGGTAAACAAGCAGTGGTTTAATTTTCAAATCTCTGCTTGCATTGGCAAAGAATAGCTGTGTGAGACAGTCTTTCATTGGCTTGTGACTGGGCAATGCATTCTCCTCTGCTGTTATGAAGGTACACTTCAGCATCTTTTTCCAGAATAGACCTGTCTCGTCACAATTAAAAAATCTGTTGTGGCAGATAACACTCAGAATCTATGAGAATCTTAAACTTGCTGATAAAGTTCTCTGCTGCCTTTGTGTCGGAGCTGGCTACTTTGCCATGCCTCCCAATGCTGTGGAGGCCGGTTATTCTCTTAAACTTCTCGAATCACCCACTGTTTCCCTTAAACATTTCTGCAGCTGCTGATGACCCTGAACCTACTGAATGAGGTCAGCGAAAATCATTCTCGCTCTTTCAGAAATGATGTTATCATTAATAGTGTCACCTTGCAATTGCTTTTCATTTATCCATATAAGGAGCAATCTTTTGACATTGTTTAGAATACGAAACCATTGTTTAGATACTCTTGTCACTCCCTTTGAAGCATCTATGTCCTTAATCTTGTCCTTGGTCCTGAGGATAGTGCAAATAGTTCATATAGAACGATTGTATGTGCGTGCTGAATCAGCATTTTTCAATGATTTTACATTTTATTTCTCTTGTGTCGTCATCTCGTGGCTTTCTCTTCGGGGCATTTCTACTAAGGTTATTAAAATTTGCAGACAAAAAAAACGGTGTGAACACAAAAAATGTGTGATCACAAGCTGCACTAAGATGGTAGCAGAAAGAGTGCTAAACCCAGATTGCAGTAAATACTAAAGACATTGTTAATATGCCACTGCTGACAATGAAACGTGTTCATATAGTTGAGCATTTCCCCCACTGCATGGCTGTTGTCGTCACATTAAATCATTGTCACATGTTATGCGAAACATCGTTCATTAACTGAGTCATTTTTTTACAATTTATTTTGCTCGTTATGCAAATTGCACGTTACTTGCCCAATCTAATGAAAAGACACACCCTTATTGAATTTTACACACTAATGTTTTATCAGTTTGTGCCAGATATTATTTCTCACATGGTTCTCAGTTCTAAATGCAATTTTCTCATTGGGTCATCATATTATTCGGGCTATCTTGTGTGGGACAGGCCATACATATGGTAGAACAGCAACTTCAATTTTATTACTTTTTGCTCTAATATTCTATAACTTTATTCCTCTATTATTGTTGTTATTCAGAGTTTTCACTTTTTCTTTGTATTTTTTGCCAACTATGTTGGCATGATTACTGTTATTACGTGCTATGTATAGAAGTATATCTAGCTGATAAGTTCTATTCTCTTCAGACATGAGTCCGCATTAACCTATCAATAATTGCTGTTGTGTGTGTAGCACAATGAAGCATGAATGATGATGTCTGTGGTAGAAATTTTCCAATATATGCTGAAAGCACAGGTCAAGTGCAGACTCTTTCCTGTGAGATAATATATAATTCTTTTGGCAGTTAGCAGTTCTTCAGAGGAAGTGGTAGCAGGACTCAACATAATGTTGAGTACATCAGACTTCAACCGATCAAGAATGTTTCAGAGAACTGAGTGATGAGGATGTTTATAGCTTCATTTTATAGAGTTATGTGATGACAGGTAAAGGCAGCAAAATTTCACCTTTCAAGGAAGATACACTGTGAGACCACCTACTTGCATGCTAGTGTAGTGGAGAAGAGGCACCTATGGTGTTTGTTATTAATATAGATAAACACACAATCTTCAGCTGCCCTCTCCAACCCCCAGTTGTTGTTGTTTTTCAGAGTCTATTACTCATGGAGGCATCAAATTATTGCAAATGAATCTTGAAGGTCGAAATGCAAGAACCTGGTTTATGGTAGAAAATTCAGTTGTTCTGCATGTATTGTGAATCCTACAGGGCTACACTGGAGAAGAGCCACCTTAGCAGTAAACTATTTCTCTATGATTTACTTTCCTGGTGTCCTGGAAACTTCCACAGCTGGTAAAAGGGGGAGTAAGAATGCTTGGTGATGTTGGTGAGAAGCTGAATTGTTCATCTGATGCTAGATTAAAATAACTGGAATTGTGAGGAAATAAAAGCATAGAGTTTAAATTTCATTGAATTCTTAATGTTCTGGACATTATTTAGAACGAAATTTCCTGACAGATTAAAAATGTGAGCAGGACCAAGAACCGATTAAAAATGTGAGCAATACCAAGAATCGAACTCGGGGCCTTTGCCTTTCACACTCCACCAATACCTCATCTCCTGTCCTCCAAACTTCACAGAAGTTTTGCTATGTAACATGCAGGACTAGCACTCCTGGAAGAAAGGGTATTGTGGGGTCATTAGACTTAGCCACAGCTTGGGAGATGTTTCCTGAATGAATGTTTCACTCTGCAGCTGAGTGTGCGCTGATATGAAACTTCCTGGTTCGGGAACTCATTTGGTAGAGCACTTCCCACAAAAGGCAGAGGTCCCAAGTTTGAGTCTCGGTCCAGCACATAGTTTTAGTGTTCTAGGAAGTTTCAAATCAGTACACACTCTGCTACAGAGTGAAACATTCATTCTGGAATTATTTAGAATGGTTACACTTTTAATTGCATACATGTGAAATCATCACATTACATTCTATTGAACATTACTGCAGATCATTCCCTCCCCCCTTTCCCTTTATGAGAGAATAATCTACAGGTAATGTTATAAGCAAGCGCTGGAAGATTTAAGAAAACATGCAAGCACATTCATGAAGTTAATCTTCCTGTTACTTTCTATCTAAAATCATAATGGAATTAATTCTTAAATTCTAGACAGAGTACTCAAAGTACCATATCACACTGGGCTTTACCTGATTAAGTAGCAGAGTTCCTCCCTGTGCAGTTGGTATCATTGCCGCTTGATTTGTTTGACCAATGACGACTTGAGTTCCTGCTGTACTGTGATTCTGTGTATGTAAACCTAACAAAATAGAGCACAATGATAGAACGCAATTATATCATTATCACAATCTTTCTTACATAAAAATTAATACATTAAATCACAATAAATGAAAAAACCTTTACACATTTTGCTTCTATTTTGGAGGACAGCCATAATGACAATTTCAATGACAATGATGAAGATGACAGTGATGATAAGGAAGGAAAGAAGGAAAATTATAGTGTGATGTTTTGTTGATGCCACTCTCATTAGTGATGGGGCATAAACTTGTATCGAAGGAAGATAGTGAAGGAAATAGGCTGTCCCATTTTTAAAGGAATCTTCCTGGCATATGCCTTAAGCAATTTAGAGAAATGATGAAAAACCTAAATCTGTATGGCTGGATGGATGAATGACAGTCCAATGTCTTATCACTGCAGCATCTTGCTCTCAGTATGATTAAAGACAGCCATTAATGAGATGAGTGTACTTAAAAAGTTTAAAATTTTGAACTGAAATTCATGAAGCATGAACATGCTTTCACATATAAGCATACACACTTACACCAGTGATAAAAAGACTACAACAAAATCCCTTTTTAATGAATCTATGAGAACCTACACATTTTTTCCTTAAATGGGGGTTTTACCAGAGTACCAGCCTTTTTAGGTGTGTTATTTAATTATGAAATTACCAAAATGATATGCTACAAATTTAAATGCAGCAGGTATATAATTATTACACTTTTCACACAACATTTATTTTTTTAAAAATCAAGAAGCCTTCTTCATTTCGTACTTTCAGCATATTGTACTGAAAGAAGACACTCCAGTTTGTTGATACAGTATAAGTTACAACTGATTCACCTACACTAAAAAAAGGAATGAAATTCTCGATGTTTTCAATTATTTGCACAGCAGCAGCAAAACTTGGTGCAATGGCCTTCATTTCTTCTTCAAAAAACCACAACCACCACCACCACCACCACCACTGCTGCCGTCACTGTCATAATTATCATCACCACCAGCTCCTACCTAAGCGTTCCTTCGCAACCATTTCACATATTTCACTTGCCTCAATCTCAGATGTGGAGGTCTGGACATCATCATCACAACAAATTCCTGGAATATTCCATTTTCATACATGTCAGTGATAAAACTCCATTCTTCTCCTGGAACGTCATGATTAACAGCAACTGGTGTACCACAACCAGCCTTTGTGAAGTAATTTAACACAGGCTGTTGTGTTATAGAATTCCAGGCAGTCTCCAAAGAGACTATACTAATGCCACTGTCAAACCCCTATTTACAAAGATGATAGGAGATAAGTCAATAACTGCTGATATGTTTCACTGCTAACATCGTTTTCCAAGATTCCTGGGAAGGTGATGTATTCTACAATAGTATCTCCTTGAGCAACAATGTAATATCCTCCGCAAATCACAGTTTGGGATTCAGAAGAGTTGCTCTACTAAGAATGCAATTTACATGTTCACTTAGCAAATTTTACAGGCATTAAATAATAAAACAGCACGAGCTCAAATTTTCTGCAGCTTCTCCAAGGCATTTGAGTGTGTGAATGACAATATTCTCCTAGATAAATTGAAGTTTTGTGGTGTTACTGGTACAGCCAAACAATGGATGATGCCCTATTTAATCAAAAGAATGCAGAAAGTTCTACTCAGTAATTCAAACAATATAGTCCAGGGGTGTAATTCCAACTGGGGATAAATCACCTACCGAGTTCTCTAAGGCTCAATCTTAAATCCACTGTTGTTCCTCCTGTAAACGATCTTCCATCTTATTTACAAGAAGTATAATTGGTTCATTCCGCAGATGACACTGTTACTGTAATCGATCCAAGCACACATACGGAAACAGAAGACATGCTAAAAATGTTCTTAAAAGTATCACCGACTCACATTTTCTGTAAATGGTCTCACCCTCAATTTTAAAAAAGACAAGATATTCAGTTCTGCACATACAGGGGTACACACCAATGATAAATGTAACACATGGTGATGAAATAATAAATGGGGTGGAAGCTTCAATATTCTTGAGTGTCCATACTGACAAGAATTTAAACTGGAAAAAGTACATGTTAAAACTCCTAAAACAATTTAGTTCAGCCACATTTGCACTTAAGAGTAATTCTTGGGGAGAGACAAATGAATATGTTGACATATTTTCATTCAACAATGTCACGTGGAAGAACGTTCTGGGGTAACTCATCTTTAAAAAAGAACATTTTCGTAGCTCAAAAATGTGACGTAAGAATAATATGTGGTGGTGTTCACCCACAATCACCCTGTAGACATCTGTTGAAGTAGTTGGGTATTCTGACTACTGCTTCACAGTAAATTTATTCTCTCATGAAGTCTGCTGTAAATAATCTACCACAGTTTTGAAGGAACAATGACATACATAATTAAAACACCAGACGGAAAAATGACATTCGTTACTCCACATAAAGGTTGTCTTTAGCACAAAAAGAAGTGCACAATGTTGCAACTAAAATCTCTGTTACTCAGTGATATAAAATGTCTGGCAGACCAGCAAGGGATGCAGAGAGTGTAAGGTCAATAGTAAGTACAATTTTCCTTCCTGCTGCACCCAACAGCCTGAAAAAATGTCGTAAAAATTTCCAGGCACTGCTGTTATATTCAAAATTACAATGCAGTTACTTTCGTTTTCTTTCTTTCTTTGCTGAAACACCTGCAAATTTTACATTTTCCTATCATTGAAGTCTGGAGGCCATTTTCCTCTAATTACAGAGTATGATTTTGTGTGAAGTGAATTATAAAAAGACACCAGTTTCATCAGTGCTGAAAATGTCCAAGGGCCAATAACCCTGTATCAATCGTGGAAATGTAGTGTTCATCTAATAGCTTACACACTCTTTGACCTCAGCCTTATTTTCTCTCTCTCTCTCTCTCTCTCTCTCTCTCTCTCTCTCTCTCTCTCTCTCTCTCTCTCTCTTTCTTTTTATCTAACCAACCATTCAATGCACTGAAACTTGACAACACTGATCTTCAATATGATTTCACGAGTTTTCTGCTGCAAGACATTTCTGCTTATAGGAATGCTGCAGATTTTCATTACTTGAAACTACTTTGAAATCCATCTCTTTAATGTAGATACATGAATGTTCTTCCTTTCTGGTTCCACAGGTATCTTTAGCTTCGGCATTTAGAAATGCCTTTTTCTTTTCTTTCTTTTTTTTTTTAAATGTGGCACACATGTAGACAGCACTAAATCATAGTTATTCACCATGTTCAAATGATTTTCGTTACAATTATCATCGACATCATGGGCAGCTGTCAGCTTTTGCTGAAGTGCAGGCTTCCAACATTTACAGGCCACAACTCCACAAAAATAAAATTTATAACTTTGGCACTTCAATACACAAACAAGTACTTTTCGAGCTTTGTAGACTCACTGACTGTGACATCAAACCACATAATGTAAACTGCATGGAAATTATTTCCAATTCATTCAACCCATCTACTAGGGCAACTGTGCCTATTACCATTTATTGCATCACACGACACAAAGTATGATTTCTGTGTCATGTGAAATGGGAAGAAATCTGAAACTGACTAGGACATGTTATGAAAACATAAACACTGCATTTCAATTTGCAGAATGTTTCATGTTTATTTCTTAAATGTCAACTTTTTCTTAAAGCAGGGAATATTTGTTAAAATTATGATTTACTTAAAAGTGGGTTCATTAATTTGTGGTACTGTACTAAGTGAGGAATACCTAATAAAACGAGATCAGTGGCATACTTGTGCGTTTTACATGTCCTATTTGTGTCAGCTGTGTCATATTTTGAACGTCAATCCATGTACATGTGTTTAATCTTATCCTTAAATTGTTTATTCAAACAGATGTATAGTGGTTGCACAATTGACATCACCCCACCAGGAATTACTGCAAAATCAGTTTTGCTTTCAAATAATTTTTGTTTTACTGCAGGTGGCCTGCTACCCATCTAACACCAGCAGACTGCATAAATCAAGCATTGCGCCAGAACGATGATTCCATACCAGCTTAATCAATTCCAGCACCATATCCTCCAAAAACCACCCACTTTATCTGCTCGTACAGTTACAGATTTTGAAAACACTTCTAATGTTGGTAAAGTCTTTTACTTGAAAACTATGAATGGGAGCAATTTATGTCCACTTGCTGTTTTCACCCCTTGACGTAAGAATATTTGTATCTTTCTCTCCTGTGGTGTCAACTGTATAATTTGACGGCATGTCAAAATATACGAGAGTTTGGTCAGCATTCCCTATCTGGCCAAGAAGTTACTGGTTTTCAGTGTGCCACTTGATTATGAAGCACTGAAATTTCACAAGTTTTTCTTCATAATCTTTCAGCAGCTTCTACACAATTGAAGTTCGCCTCTGAATTGAATGCTTCATAAAAAGACCAATGCGGTTGCAGCTAACCTTAAAAATTTTTATTTTTTGAACTAGAGCAATTTCGTGTTCCTTAATTTTTAAAATTTCAGTGTTCACAGGTCGGCATTTCTGATGCTGTTCCTTAACAAATTCATTTAAAATTACTGCAACAGCATAATACCACCCATATTTTGTGTGACTAGTACACTAGTACACTGCAGTCGCCCATGTCTGAAATTACTTTCATGAATTCCATATAGGAGATCTGCAGCATTATTAGCACTTTTTCCTGTAAAAGAAATAACTTCCTTCTTGGATCTGGCACTACAATGAAAGTGTTTCATTATAGTTCACTGACACATGCACTTTGCAAAATTCAAAGAAACAATATGTGAAATCAGAATGAGCCACAGCTTACCAACTCATGCATCAATCCTAAAGCTTTAAGCATTTTTCGTATTTGCATTAAGAAATTTATTTTTATTGCTATGAATTATTTGAAAGGGTGCTACATTCAAAGATGAATTCCTATTTTCTTGGGGTGGGGGGGAGTACACCCATCTTCTACCTTTTTTTTTAAATACTAACATAGAAGTTTTACACCAGTATTTAGCTTTGAACCCTGCAAAGCATGCCTATGTAGCACTGCTTATATTCAATGGAAAAAGTTTGCTGTGGTGGCTGGCTCCTAGCGCCATGTTTCACAACTCCCACTTGCTTTGCATCTGATTGATTCTAAGCCCTAGACTGCTATTTGGATCTCAAAAACTGGAAAAAGTGTGGCTCAGATTCGGGTATATGCAGTAGTTTCTTAAGTGAAATTACAAATAGTTCCAACTGTAAATGTTATGTTAAAAAACATTTCCGACCGTGAAAAGACAACCCTGCATAATTTAAGACTCCCACAGTCACACTGTGATAAAACTAGTGCTGGTCACTTGAGATCATGAAGCCTATTAACACACAGGCAGCTTCTAGACAAAATACTAGACAGTGATCTAAAAGTACTTACTACCCCATTAGGGGTTTCCTGCAGTGAACACAAAGAAAATAACCTGTGGCTCACATTTTGACATGATAGTATCTCACTCATGAAATGAAACTGCCTTGAATTTTGGAGGAGACTAGTGACCTTGATAGGCAAAATTTGCACTCGTCCTTTTCAATTTATTTGAACAGATGGAATGAATGAAATAATCCAAAAACTGCAACCAAGACTGCACATTCTACATTTTATTTATCTTATTCACTTTAAACACCCCTCACAACTTTTAACAAACAGGAATTTGACAATATAAACCTGGCAAAACAATTTGTAAGATGGTGTCAACATTTATCACAGTGGTATCTTGCAACAGACAAGGATTAGTGTTCTACTCAGTTACCTGTGCACCGATTCTTCCAGGTGTAGTCAGTTCACAGGTAGATTAAAATACTCTTAAATAAAACCTCTTTATAAAAAGGGAGACATCATGTAGAAAATTATTTTACAAATCCGTTCTCTGGCAAGACTCGACAAGGCCACGACCAACTGCCTGTCCCATCCTCGCTAAATTACACTGGTGTTTTAAGCTGTAATGCCATGTAAATGTAAATGTCGTGTGACTAGGGCCTCTTTTCAGGTAGACTGTTCGCTGGGTGCAAGTCTTTCGATTTGATACCACTTCGGCGACTTGCGTGCCAATGGGGATGAAATGATGATGATGATGATGATGATTAGGACAACACAACACCCAGTCTCTGAGCAGAGAAAATCTCCCACCCAGCCAGGAATCGAACCCGGGTCCTTAGGATTGACATTCTGTTGCGCTGACCACTCAGCTACTGGGGCGGACGCAGTGCCATGCCATATTCAGTACCATTAGTAAAAGTGATCCACAGACAAATAAAAACCACCACCACTACTTCCCTTCTGTGCCCAACAATTAACCTTTTCTTTATTGCCAATCTCTTTTTATCTGCATCACAATTCCTCTATTTGCAATCTCTGATTATATAATAGGGTTATTCGTAATTACCTCCAGGGTTTCAGAAGTTGATTATGCAAAAACCACAAGACATACAAAAAATACCCACACATTAGTGGCTAGACCATTTCTCCAAGTTTTTAACTCACATTTTACAGTTGCTAAATATGGACACGGTTTTTGATTCGGCAAATGTCAAGGTGTGCGTGGAATCCATTGACATTGCTGCTGTACGCCACCATGAAAGATGTCAGCACTGGAAATCTGTTCATTCAGCTGGCTATCTGCAGGCGCGAAATAATTCGATGCAAAAATACGATCTTTTTATTTTGTTCCAAAGTACACAGCATTCACATTAGGACGACAAAATAGTTCTAGTTGGGGAATGATGGATCAGCCACAAACTGTTTAACTGTTTTATTTCAGTGCATTAACTGGTTTTGGGCTACCATGCCCCTATTTAGATGGCTAATATTTTCAGTTACAAAGATGTTTTGGTCAACAGTATGTCATCTGCTCCCACACAGCACAAAAATATTTGAGTATTTATCGCCAGTTTATAAGTTATTTCATTAATAAAAACACATTGAAAGTGTCTGCAATTATTTAGATATAATGTGAAATAGTTGTGTTCACTTACACAAGTTCCAATTTGTTTTGTTGTAGTCCACATGGTTTTCCAGGTCACTATCTACTGGAACTTATGTGAACACAACTATTTCACATTATGTATTTATAAATGCAAGCACTTCAGCATGTTTTTATTAATGAAATATAAAGTGGCGCTACCTACTCAAATATTTTTGTGCAGTGTGAGAGCAGATGACACACTGTTGATCAAAACATTATGTAAATAAAGATATTAGCAATCTGAATATGGGCATGGTAGTCCTGAACTGGTTATGGCACTAAAACAAAACATTTAAGAAATATTTGTGACCAGTTGTGTCATTCGCCAAGTATAATAAACGGTCACAGCATTCACAAGATACAACATGGATAAAATTAAGTAGTTTTAAATGTTTACAGTAATAATAATGCTGGTAAGATCACTTGCACATCTGTGATGACACATCACCGCTGAAAGTGCTTCCCACAAATCCACATATTAGTGTTGTAACATGTTTTTCAATGTCAAATGAGAGGCTTCTTTGAGCATTTCTTCTGGATTTCTTCAAGAAATGGGGGAAGGGATACTCCAACACACCAGTTTGTGGTTAATATTCTGGTTACTTGCAGTATGACAGTGGAAATTTGTCCACTTATAGAAAAAAACTGTGTATAATTCCTTTTTCCCATGTATCTTGATATCTTTACTTTTAATGGACGTTCTAAGGAAATGAAGAGACACAACTGCTGCTTTCATTTGGTTGGTTACTCCTGGAAGCAATATTGCAAGTTAGATCATTGTACAAGGGTTATCGGAAACTTGCACATGCATTCCTGCCACTGTGGCTTATCAGTTTCCCGTGCAATAAAGATGTATCTCATTCACCTATTCCCTAAAAGATACCCATCAGTAAATTACTGCATTATTACAAACATTTAAATAGTTTTGAGGAATGCAATGGTGATATATAAACACAAATGTCTTCTTTGTCTTTTATATGTTACAAAATATAAACTATCCACCTTCTTATATAAAAGGCACTCACATGAAAAAACATATACTGTTTTGTTTTCTGTTTAGCACTAATAATACAGTGAAGAATACAGTTCTTGTAAGTGCATTTATTTGAAGAAGAAACAACAGTGTTACTTGTTGTATAAAAAAACATTTCAAATTATTACAAAAATATAGGCAGTACTGGGTGAGGAAGACTAAAAATGCCTAGCTCTGGGGAGAGGAGATTGAAATACAAGTGGAGGTAGCTTCTTGTTCTGCTACCAGAGGCTCTCTCATCCTAGCAGTGACTGAGGGAAGTACAAGGAGAGAGTCTTTTGCAGTTTGTTCACAAGTCTTTACAAAGATAGAAAAGGTGCATAGCAAGATGACAGGCTCAGAAATTTTGGAAACACTGTATGGAGCTCCAGAATCGGAAATAGAAGATACTGACAGAGAAGATTCGTACTATCCAGACAGAAGTATGAGTGATTAATCAGGTACACATGTGCTTCCATTGTCTGTACACCAAGCAGCTCATTCTTGTGTTCTGTATTGTGAGCAACATTCACGTCTTCATTTCAATTTGTGACTTCCGAGTGCTTCTCCATTCAGACAAAGGTACAGACTATCAGTAACTATCTGTAGTAATGGTAGTGCGAGTCTCTCGAAGGAGAGTGAGCAAAATTGGTTCTAACTACACGATCAGCCAGAGCACCCAGTTTTCCAGAGAGAAATGGATGCAGCTTCACATCTGTCAGGGCTCTAGCCAGTAGTATGTGTTTATTTTCTGTATGTCACGTAGTTTTCACACAGATGCCACTGAGCATTCTGACTACTGTATTTGTCTCTTTGACAACTGCTTGATTTGATGCATCAAAATGAAACATTATTGCAAAATTAAATTTAAACACAATCTAAAATTAAAACTCTATATGCCATAAAGTGCCTGCAGTGAAATTACATGAAACTTATTTTGTAAAATTTTGAATGTGTGTGTCCTATAAGACCCAAAACTCAATGATTGCTGGTCAACAGACCAATGTTTGCAATCAGGATTTGCAAGTAAATTGCTGAGTAGCAATAGATTTTGTAGTATGATGTCAACGTTATATTTGAATGACAGTGATACATACATCAGCAAAGATAAAGAAAAGCATGACCCACTCCATACAGTGAGCCCATTTATTTTTTATTTTTCTATTAGTAAATTTAGTTTTCATCATGCCACTTACAATAGATAATGCTAAGTGTCCTTTTTGTGACAGGGCATTTAGTTACTTCGATTGCCTCTCTTATATTCTACTACTGAGTTCATGGCTGCTGAACAAGCATGGAAGATTCTTGAAACTTTACAGAATGGCCACATTTCTGGTGGTGTTTTGCTATAGCTGACTTTTTCTGCTCCATTGGTATGTTACATTCATGCTCCAAAACTTGAGTGCTAATGGGTCTTCCAGTTTCATCAATGTAGATTTCACTGCATTCACCTCCAAGTTTGTAGATACTTGCATTATGGAGAGCATCTAAGAGTGGGCGTCAACACATCTCAGATCCTGCAGCCATCCTGAAATGAGGGCTCAATTCCCTGTGCCATAGAACCTTGCGTACACCATCGCTGATTCCTCAACATGTGGTAAGCGGGCAATAGGAAGATTTTCTTCTGTATATTTGTGGGTTTTGTCTTTGATGTACCTCATAACTCAATGTATGTCTGCACTGCTATATCCATTCACACAGAAAGTCGTCTTGAGCTTGCTCAGTTCACACTGCACGTGTTTAGCACCGCTAATCCAGTGAACTTGGGCTGTCAGCAAATGCAGCATAATGACTTTCATGTTGGATGGTGGTGCGAATTCACATGCACGTACCTGTTGATGCCATCAGTTTTGAACTACCATGCTGCACAGAAGAACGCTACGCAACATATGCTGACAGCCCAAGCTCACCAGCTTAGTGACAATAACCACATACGACATGAACTGAGTGAGATCAAGACAACATTTAGTGTGAATGAATATAGCAACAGAGACATACAACGAGCTATGAGGCACAGCAAAGACAAAACATACAAAAGTATAGCTGAAAATCTTCCTGTTGCTCACTTCCATTACGTGAGAAATGTCAGCAACCATGTAGGCAAGATACTGCACCACCGATATTCCTCCAGAGTGGCCACAGGATCTGAGATCTGTCAAGGAACAGAAAGGATCCCATAGATGCTTTCCACACTGCAGGCATCTACAAACTTCACAGTGAATGCTGGTAAAACCAGGAAACCCATTAGCACTTGCATAATGGAGCACAAACATTACGTATGACTGGGGCGCAACAGCAAGTCAGCTGTAGCAAAACACCTCCAGAAATGTGACTGTTCTATAAATTCTCAAGAACCTCATGTGCTTGCTCAGCAACCATGAATGCAGCAGCATAAAATAAGAGAGGCATTCGAAATGATCAAATACTCAAACAGCATGAACAGGGAGGATGACTACAAGTTACCTATGGCCTGGCTGCCAATAATTCCAACCCAGTGGACCACATGTGTTCACCAATAAGCTGCACCACTTGACCTGGGTTTGGCAGCATAAATGGTAGCCATGAGAGAACTGCTGTGTGGCTTCAATGCTTTGCTGTAGACGAACAATACTCCCTGGGTTTGAGCTACCAAGTTGCTGTTGGCAACCAATCACCTATGAGACTTACCCAGCAATCAGTCACTAAAGTAGCCCATACAATAGCCTACCAATTCGCTACTGCCTACCAATCAAGTACTCGAGTTTCCTTCCAATTACCTACCAGAGTAGCACAGGCAGTAACCTACTGTACAGCCATCCCCTACATAGCACCCTCTCTTCGAAATTTCCAATGATTTATGATGTCAGTAGCCACGGGATAACCAAGAGAGATGGTATACAGGCGGAGACATATGTCAGCACCCAACAAATAACTGCCCCAAAGAGGACATCGACACTTTCTCATGCACTATATTGTCATCAACAAACAGTTGCAAGTTGCTGTTTGCTCTATCCATCACATTATTTATAGAAAACAAGAGCAGTCCTGCTGACACCCTCATCTCTGGATTCTATTACTCAAGAAGTCTTCAAGCCATCCACATATCTGAGAAACTATTCCATATGCTTAAACATTCATTAACAATCTGCAGTGGGGCTATCTGAAAAGCTACGAATGTAGTATCTACCTGTTGCATTCCATCCACAGTTCACAGGATATTGTGTGAGACAAGGGCATGCCGAGTTTTACAGGAGAGATGCTTTCTAAATTGATGCCAATTTGTGGACAGAAGCTTTTATGTCTCAAGGAAATATATTATACTTAAATTTAGAGTATTATCAAGAATTCTGCTGTAAACCAATGATAAGGATTCTGGTCTGCAATTTTGCAAGTTGGTTCTTTTACCCTTCTTATAAATAGGAGTCAACTATGCTTTTGCCAGTTGCTTAGGACTTTGCACTAGGTGAGAGATTCACAATGAAGATGAGCTAAGTAAGGGGCCAATCCCAAAGGGCACTCTGCATAAAATTTAATTAGGATTCCATACGGACCTGGTGACTTCTTTGTTTCCAACCCTTCTAAATGACAGGGATGCATACTTCTATGTCCTCCATACGGGAGACTGACTGTCAAATGATATTATATCTATAAGGTCCTCCTATGTGAATGATTTTCAAATGTGAAATAAATTTACAACTTTGGCTTTCTTTTGCTATCTTCAATCGCCACACTAGACTGGTCAACGAGTGACAAGATAGAAGCCTTTGACCCACTCCCCCCCAAATATAAGACTTGGATTCTCAGCAAGATGTTTAGCTAAGATGTGACAGTGGAAACATTTGCATGCTTTGCGCATCAAACTTTTATAGACACAGGAATTTGAAACTTTGGCCTGATGACATTTCCACCTTTTTTGGAAAGAGTGCAACAATCATTGTTTCCTCAGCATTTTCCAAATTTTGTTATTATATGACAGTGGGTCTTTCCACTCCTTAATACATTTACTTTGCACATAGCACCCATGTCTTCCTCACTAATTGAGAGGACACTTGTATGTTATTTTCCACAGAAAGTTCCACCTACTGCAAACAAGGTGAATACAATGCACTACTGCAAAGTCTGTTTAGACAGAGGGAAGAGGGAGACAGGTTATCACATTAAGGAGGAGAGTACATGGCAGTGGAATGACTGCAATGTTGGCCTTTGCGTCCCACAGTGCTTCGCTGATTACCATATTAAAATTAATTACATCTGAACCATATAATATATTCTTTTTCATGAATCCACTTGTGAATGTTCCAATACTACTTTTTGCATGCTGACAGAATCATAATTACAGCACTCAACGGAGAGAGCAAGTCAAACATTTTCCTTATTTCTTTTTTGAGACTTGTGTGTGTTTCTTGTTCTCATTATAAGGTCTGTTTGAAATGTATATTCCTGAAAGGTACATTCTTTCTCCTTTTAAATGAAGCAAGAATCATATACCTATAAATTCATTTGCTTTACAATGTCATAAAAGAGTAACCCAAAATTACATCATTTCACAACCAAGTCTTAGGTATGACAAGGACAGTGTTGAAAGTGTTAAACAATATTTTAAAATTATCTTGCATCACACACGGGCAAAAATTCTGTTAGCCAAACTTCCTGTTCATTCTATTTCACTTCTTTGTAATGTAAAAATGGCATGTGTCAATTCCAATGAAATGAATGCGCAATCAGAAAATATTACCGACACTAGAAAAGCAAATCGCAGTTGGCAGTATATAATTTGTTCTAATGTTTTACCTCAACACACATGGACCTTAGTAAAGAGTCTCCTGGTTTACATGTTTCAATGCCCACAGGGCTTTAACAACATTACAATAGTGGAAACTAAAACTCAGCCCATTACTGACCAACAAACCCTCATATTCATATATACTGCCACTTTCTTTTCTTTTACACTTCAAATGTTAGATACAAACCTTGATGAGGTGGTGTTGCTACATTTGGAATTTTTACATGTCCCGAACTTGCAGTCAGACTCGAAGTTCCTGGTGGTTTAGGCAAAATTTGTGGTGGCTGTTTGGTTTTGGCAGCGGCAGCAGCTGCACCTGCATTGGCTGCAGCAGCCGCCGCTGCCGAGTGAAGGTGAACGGGGGCAGCAGCACCACCTAAAAATTAATGATTTATGAACTGCAGCCAAATTACAAGTCTAGGTTATGAAACAGCAAAAGAAATTTAAAGAAAATAGCAAAAAAGCACAAAGTTATGATCAAATCAGAGATCAAAGTATAAGGAAAAGTCATGGCAAGAGCAAGCTACACACTATGATGACAAGTGCATTCACAAACTTGAACAATTATTCAATGCAATGGTGTCAGTACACATTTACTAACATTTCCACTGTGGAACTTCATTACATGTTATTTTAAATATTTAATAATTGTTTATATAAATTTCAGTCTCCGGTTTTTTTGTTTTTGTTTGTTTTGTTTTTTTAAGAGAAGACATGAAAAGAAATATTACAGCATACAAATATAATTTAGAAACTATTCTTAATGTATGCTGCCCCATTAAGAAAAACTGATTTATCAGTATTTCGTTTCATTTTATGCTCTTCGGTGTACGTACATACTAATGTATTGTAACAAAACAAAGAGTTAATGGAATATTCAATTCCAGGGTCTCATCAACAATGAAGTCAGCTTTCGTTAGGAGGCCTGGAGAATGAAAATTGTCTATAGTCTCACCGTAAGGAACACCTTGTCATTTGTCAAAAAGAAATCACAAACACCTATACCAAGGAGACCTAATAGGGAATTTAAAAAAATACCACACCCCCACTCCCCAAATGTTAGATTCCAGTGTGTTAAGCACTGCAGCACTTCACTCATACTCAGAGGAGACGAGAACAGAGGGAGATATATAAAGGTAATGATTGTTTTACTTAATGTACAGTATCATAAATACTGTGCCAAAAATTATACCCAAAAGAAGAATGAATTTGATGGGGCACAAACTGCTGAAAAAATACAAATAAAGCATTTCATGTTGAGTCTTTCATGTATGAAATAGTCACAATATATTTTCTACAGCTCGTACATAATTTAAGAACATTATACTTAAAGGAACACCAAAATCTGCTGATGAAATAAACATTCATTAATAAGATTAACTATGATTATTCAACTATATTAATAGATTTTAATGTCAATTTATTACAGCACTTTGTTACTGAATGCAGTTTCAGTGATACAAGATGACACGTAAGAACAATACCATACAGGGCGATGCAACTAAGTTTACGATACTAGTGATGACAGGTTGACTACAGCTGATAAATATTTATTTCATCAGAAGCTCTTTGTGGTTCTTAAACATGTCCTTCTCCAAAAATAGTCTGCTTTTGTGTATTGTTACACGTTATAAGAGCCCTATAAAACTACCATGAAGTGATTCAGTTATCTTATTCACATAACACACTTCTAACTGTGAAAAATTCTTATACTGGTACAAACACACAAACCTGTTGTTATAATCTGTGTATGTGCTGGAAAGCTTGCACCTTGCACAGCAGCAGACTGATGAATGATCTGAACTAGCTGATGATTGGTAGTCTGCAGAACAGCTGTACCACCCTGCGACATCACTGCGGGAAACTGTTGTGCACCAGGTATTGCTAAGCCTGCTGGCAATGCCTGTAAATGCGATACAACTACATGGTGGAACTTTATTTGCTCGAGTTAGAAATTTCCTATCCTATTATATTATTACAATTACTTTTTCTCCAAATTTATGCAAGAATAAAAGTAAACAAAACTTCATGAAAATGAGATGTCACCGAATTATTGCTGGGCATAACAGCAGATCCAGTAGTAAAAGCTGTTTATTATCGAGTTTTGCACAAAATAAAGGATTAGTGATGGCCTGAAAGGCTATGCCACCGGATACATAAAAACAACTAATGAGTAAGCGCTAGGCTAAAAAAATAAAACAGAAATAGTTATTTTCACACAACATACGAAATCACGAACCGTTGCTAGAACCTTATATGACAACTCTTGTGCTGCTTGTGTTAAAAACACTAACATGGAGAAAAGAAACAGAAATAGGAAAATAAATGCAGAAGATTACAGACACTAAAAAAGGTGCTTTACAGGGAAATCTGCCTTTGCACTTTGGGGAAAAAAAAAAAAACTCTTTAAAGATATGCTATTTCCCCTTGATTTTGCAAAACATAGTAACACATTCATTTATTATGGCACACAAACAAAGCCTCAGAACGGATATACTTGAAATCTTTATGACTATCATAATGACAGCAAACGAAGTGCATGTGAAGAAGAAGAAGAAGAAGAAAGATAATACATAAACTGAGGCTGATAGGTGGCTGTGGGGTTGCATATTGGATAGTGTTCCCCAACAAAACCCAATCCATTCCCTTGCAAGTAACTGATAGGAGCTCTGAGAACATGCACCAGTGAAGAAACAGGAAATTATTGATTGCAGATGACATAATCAACAAACACTTTGTGATGTACATTTATTTTAATTGAAGGTAAACATTTTTAAGATAGTGAATAACTACTTTAGATACTTGTTCTATTAGTGAGATGGATGTCTTCATGACCTGTGATGCGAGTCAAACACACAGTGATTTCCACAAGAAGATGTTCATTATCTTTGCCTTTTTCAGAGAGTGTGACTCCTCAATCACATACACGTGGTGATCAGTCAATAAGAACAGTGAGGAACCAAGTGATACGACACATAGATATGGCTCAGAGCCTAATATGGAACAGTCAACAACATCCCAACAAAGGATATTGACATCTACATTCTCATAAGTGCTCCATATTCTTTCAACACAATATTTGGTAGAAACATATCTTATTTATTTATAATATGATCTTTTTCTGTACTGCCATCATAAAAGTACGGGGGAAGTGAAACAGAGAAATACACCACTATTTAAAAAATTGTCAAATCAAAGCCACGACTCACCTGATGTATAACAGGAGTTGGTGTTGTTGATCGAATAACAGGGCTGTGCACAGTGCGATGCTGGGGAGACGGAGATGGTGCTGGAGTGAGAGCCCCAGCTGGTGTAAGAGGCCCACTGCCACTAGTAGCTGGACCGACAGGACTGCTGTTCTTGGCACCGTGGGTCAACACCTGGCTGCCCGGGCAAGCCTGCAGGCTCGCAGACTGGGATATCAGAACAGGCTGCGGTGTCTGGAGATTGACAAATGATTGGACAGACGGTGGAGAACTCGCATTTTGCGGAGACTGCAAACTGTTGCCAGTAGCCGCAGACAGTCTCTGGGGTAAAACGACAGTTGAAGTTTGCTGGTGCACACTCCTGAAACCCTCTTTTACAGAATTCCCTACACTGTAGTTGCCAGCTGTCAGTGGGGCATTAATGTTAGAGCCCTGTACAGTCTTCAAGGATGGTGGCTGTAGTAGAGGTAAACTGGTGATAATGTCTTTCACCAAATTTGCCTGCGGGGCAGTTGCAGATAGGACAAAACCAGCTGTCGCTGTGGCAGCACTGTTTTGAGGAGACTGCAGCTGCACATGATATGGAGAAGGAGCAGGTGACGGAGGGTGCTGAGGTGCAGGTGATCTCCTCGGAAGTGGGCTCGGAGATGGAGTAGGGGGTGCGTGTGGTGACCTAGTAGGAATGGAGAACGGTGAACTCGGAGACGCAGTAGTGCTTTGAGGTACAGTCATTTGTGAGAGTGATAAATTTGCCGAAGTAAAGACTGTACCGGGTGGACCGACAAGTATATTGGAAACACCACTAGATCCGACAGGAATGTTCGAATTATTAAGTACTGTCGCTATGCTGGAGGATCCGGAAACATTTGAACTTGCAGAAACCGCTTGAGCGAGTGCTGGAGGTCCAACAGGGGCACCGGATGGCCCAGATGGCATTCTGGAACTCCCAATCTGAATACCAGAAGTTTCCAGGCACAAGTTGTTGGAAGAGTCACTAAAGGATATATTGGAAGAACTGATAACAGCTTCTGAATGCCCAAAAGCTATGCTGGAAGCTACAACTGCAATTCCCGAAGAACTGCTCGAACTCTTAACTGGTGTACAAATAAAACTTTGGGACTGTGAAGTGGAGACAACAGTCTGAGATGTAGGGCAACTAACAGAAATATTTGCCGGAAGTGCGTGTGGCGAATGTGAAATTGGAGTGAGGACAAAATGTTGCGTCGACACGGGGACTGGCGCAGCAACTGACCGAGAGAGGTTACTGTTGGCACCTGAAGCACCCTAAAAGAAAAAGAAATGAAATAATTCAATACATGAACTTCTGAATTTCCGTATTTTACACTATATTAGGATTTTCGACAAGTTGTGAAATGTCAATGGAAGCAGAAAAAGTTGAAGTAATGCACAAAAAATATCCTAACAAACATTCAAATAATCTGCTATAGCAGTAGAAACAATAAAAGCAAGTAACAAAGTCCTGCCCATTAATTTGTCTGGTAACAATTCAAAATAAAATTAAATGAAACATCACCTGCACACACAGTGTAAATTCAAAAATGGCTGAAAAATAGTCAGAAACAGGTATTAACACAAAAACAAATTCTCCAGTGTGTCCAAAAACCAACATATAAATTTATTTTACATCTTCCCATGAAAGCCACTCAACTATACAAATTATTTGTAAATACTGAGGCAAGCAATTTTAGTCAGTCACAAATACACTTTTATCTACAATTTGTCATAAAAAGTGAGGAATGATTTCAGCATTTCTCCCAGTCATTATATGAAGTGATTTTAACAGTAATTGTATTACATACTCATGACAGAAGATAAATAAATATCAAACAACTTCCTTCGAAGTCCTTAAATAATTCAGTCCACTACTGTGTTTTAACTATATAGAAGTTTCCATTTTCAAGTAACAAATGTTTTCTGGAAAATGAAATGGACAGTGCTTGCTTGTTAGCCAATATGCTCAGAAAGGCTATCTAAAGCAAAGAGCACACAAGAAAGAAGCAACTGAAATACCAAAATGAAAATAGTATTAATAACCTTTCAGTCAAACAGAATGTATGCATAGTGTAATATATACTTCCAGGATCTATCTTGTCATTCAAACACTATAAAGCATTAACTCAAGACAGCAGAAAGTTTACAACTCTTATGTCAGAAATAACTGCTAACAATGAATATATTCTCAAATATATTTCATAGCTTGTTTTGTTTTAGGGCGCAAAAACAACTCCATCATATGCACCCATGTCAAAAGTGTAGAACAAGAAGACAAAGAGAGGAGTTGAAAAAGATTGCACCTCAATCCCAATCAATGGAATAGACGACAGCTGAAAATGGGGACATGGAGAAAGGTCTATAAAATACGCCATAGAGAAACGGAGGTCCAGAACTAAAAATTAAATGACCTTCGTCATATAGCTACAATGGATAAAAAGTAAAATGTGGTCGACAGCCCGCTCGTTGTTTCCTAAAACAGCCGATAACTCAGAAAACAAACACATACGAGAACTTAAGTGGTTAAAAAAGGGTCATTCCGTCAGGAAATGGTGGACCGTCAAAAGTTGAGCACAATATTAAGCGATGGCAGAGCACCACTTAATGAATGGCGATGGCTAAAAAGACAGTGCCCAATACGCAATCTAATTAAAATGATCTACTCATTGCGAGAGGGCCGAGAGGAGGTTGTCTAAGCCGCTGCGAGAGGCATAATGACCCGGAGCTTGTTCCCGTGAAGGGAGGACCAGTGGTGATGCCAAAGTGACATCATCTATTAACACACATCAACACAGAGATCATCGGATGGAATGTAAGAACTAGCGGGCTGAGGTGCAAGGACTGCAGCCTTGGCAGCAGTGTCAGTGCCCTCGTTTCCTGCCAGACCAACATAACCAGGAACCCACATAAACATCACAATGACTTCAACAAGAGTGAGCAAATGACAGCTTTCCTGGAGCCGCTGCACTAAGGGATAGACTGTGTACAGCACACACAGGCTTTGGACACAGAGTCGGAGAACATGACGCAATTGAAAAGCCTGTGACTGTGGATGTACTGAGTGGCCTGATACAGAACAAAGAGCTCTGCTGTAAATACTGAGCAGTGTTCCAGAAGCCAATACCGAAAAACGTTGGCACCAATGATGAAGGCACACCCAACACCACAGTCAGTCCAAGAGCCATCATTGTATACAAAGGTACTATTGCGAAGTTCTATGTGAAGGTTGTGGAACTGAAGGGGATAGAATGAGGCTTGAGTAGTGTCCCTAGGAAGTGAATGAAGGCCAAGGTGAACACGGCCCACCACACAAAGCCAAGGTGGTGAAGGGTTTACACCCACTGGGAAAGTTGCAGGTAACATGAAGTTTAGCTGCCAGAGAAAGTGCTGAAAGCGAACTCCAGGAGGTAACAAAGAAGAGGGACCTGCCCCATAATGCCGATCAACAAGTCATAAAAGAAGGGGGCATAGGATGGGTGGCCATGCATGGCAGACAAACGGCACACATATCTGCTGAGGAGAAAGTCACAGCAGTAGAAAAGTGGTAGTTTTGGAGTTTCTGCATACAGACTCTCAACCAGGCTAGTGTAAAAGGTGCCAGTGGTCAAATGGATGACATGATGGTGGGTAGTATTGAGACGGCGTAAGAGGGACGGACATGCAGATGCGTAAACAAAACACCCATAGTCTAGTTTCGAACAGACAAGGGATCAGTACAAACAGAAGAGAGTGGTCCTTCTGCTCCCCACGAAGTAGCACAGAGGACACACAGGACAGTTAGGGACCGCATACAGTGGGCTGCCACGTAAAACACATGAGAGGACCAAGAAAGTTTCCTATCGAGTATGTGCCCCAGGGATTTTGTAGTTTCAACAAATGGAAGAGCAACAGGCCCAAGATGTAAAGACCGTGGACGAAGCCAATTGCACTGCCAGAAATTCATACAAATGGTTTTGTCACTGGAAAAACTAACGCCTTTGTCTATGCTCTAAGAGTAAAGATAATCGAGACATTGCTGAAGACGCCGTTCAAGGAGCCATGTCTTGCCCTGGGGTGGAGGATGGGGATGAAGTGAGAGCATAATCCAGCTTCCTCATAGTAAAGGCAGCATTGTAGCACTCACAATTCTGAGAAGAGAAGGATATCACGCAAGCCTCCTCTGCTCTTTGCAGATGGGGGAAGGCAGGGTGGGAGTGGCTCGAAATCTCCGCAAAATGGCAGCCCAAGGTGTCAGAGATAGCAATAGGCTCCATGATGACATCACCTGCAACTGTCAGGCAGGAAATTGGGGAATGGATCTTGGTCCCAGAGTGCCATCAGAAGTTCGCCCACATGACGGAAGAGGGAGTGGAACTGTTAAAAGTACTGGTGAATGAAATTCAGCTAGTTTTTTCACTGTCCCGAAGGATGCGATAAAACTGTTCACGCAACTTTTTATAATGAATGAAGTTTGCCATAGTAGGATGATGGTTAAAAACGCAGTGAACACGTCTCCGCGAGCGAATTGCGTCACAGCATGCCTCAGTTCCCCAAGGGACCAGGATACGGTGTGATAAAAAGGATGTGCGAGGAATGGAACATTCTGCGGTGGTAAGGATAATGTTTGTAAAATATTCTACCTTGTCATCACAATGGGGAAATGTTGTTCATCAAAGGTTGCCAGGGAGGAGTAAAGCCTCCAGTCAGCCTTAGTAAGCTGCCAGTTGGGTGTGGTAGGAGTCAGTAAATGGATAGCACATGGGGAATGGTCACTCAAGTATGCATCAGAGAGAAGGGACCATTCGATATGATGGGCAAGCTGGGCATATCAGAAAGACAAGTCCCAATGGAAATAGGTGTACGAGGAGTCGGAAAGGAACGTGGGTGCTCCAGTGTTAGGGCAGAAGAGGTTAAGTTGATTAAGAATGTCAGCCAAGAGGGCACCACTTGGACAGATTCTGACCCAAAGGGGATGATGCACATTAAAGTCACTGAGTAGCAGAAATGGGGGAGGTAGCTGCCCAACAAGCTGAAGGGAGTTTGCCTAGGTGACATCGAATGACGGAGGGACATAAATGGTACAGACGGAAAAAGTCAGGTGAGGAACGTAAAGGCAAACTGCAACAGCTTGAAGATAGGTAGTCAGAGAGATGGGTTGACTATCAACGTCATCCAGTATGAGCAGCATGACACCACCATGAGATGGAATGCCGACCTCTGGGGGAAAGGTCAAAACAGACCGGGAAGAAATGCGAGAGCTCAAAGCGGTTGTGAGGACACAATTTTGTTTCCTGAAGGCAGAGAACAAGTGGACGCTGCAATTCTAAGAGCAGCCATAAATCCTCTTTGTTGAACTGAAGACCGCAAATGTTCCACTGGAGGAGAGTCATGATGAGGAAAAACACGAAGGGGTGTCACCTTGATGGCTGATGAGTAGCAGCCTTCAGAAACTCGCTGATAAAGGGCATACAGGCAGGTGGCTCCTGCTCCATGTGATCTACATAAGCATCAGCATTCTCCTTCTGTCGGCCTATGGATAGCTTGTCAAATACTGAGTTTTGGTAATACAAGGTGTATAAGGGCCAGTAAAGTAGTTGTAGCCACAAGTCAAGACAGAATAAGACTATCACTGAACAAGGGTTTTGCAAACTTTCTAAAAATATGAGCTGACAAAGGCTTCAACAAACTTTATGACACATATGAGATGTCATATCATGCAACTGTTTACATTGAACACTTGCAAACGAAAACACCATCATCTGATTGACATTGTTCTTTGACAAGAAAATAATTGTTAGTGTCAATATTCACAGATTCAATTTCAGATACCTGCAAACATGCCCATGGATAATACACACCCACATGCATATGCATATTAACCCTTAATCATGAGCATTACTGAACAGTTACTGAACATTCACAATGTGCCGTGATTTCTTAGCTATGCAAGTTAAAAGGTATATGGCCAGCAGACCTCAAACAGTTCAAAATATGACAGTCATAGCTACAAGGAATAAAGTGGTGTTCACTTTGTGAAAGACTGATGTCTAACAGCGTGGCTGCAACAATGGGGGCATGGGATGTACTTGTCTTCCTATTATTTAAGAGAGAATGAGTCACCTGAACCTTAGTAGCAGAATGATGAATTTCACAATAACAGTTAAAATAACAGAACAAAAACAAAAATGATAAACTGAGGTAATCCTGCTACCCAGTTAACTACTGGGACAGACAGTAATCCTGAAATGCATAAAAATGTTACCCTCAAGTCATTTAAGGGAATCAGACACAACTGTAAATTTTTCAATATTTAACCCATTTATCTCCCTGGCGGTTGGTTGGTTGATTTGGGGGAAGGGGCCAAATAGTGAGGTCATCAGCCCCATCGGATTAGGGAAGGAAGTGGGCTGTGCCCTTTCAAACAACCATCCTGGCATTTTGCTGAATTGATAAGGAAATCACAGAAAACCTAAATCAGGATGGTTGAACGCAGGTTTGAACTATCGTCCTCCTGAATGCAAGTCCAGTGTGGTAACAATTGTGCCACCTCGCTAGGTTATCTCCATGGCACTTAAAAATTGCATAGTGACAGGCAACATAATTACTGCAACAAGTAATATCAGGTGTCCCACTCTTAAAGGGTCCCACGGAAAGTGTTATATAAATCTTAAAAAAAGGAGTTATGAAACCAAATTTGAAAATGACATACCGACCAGTGAGAGAGATAAAAGCGTAACCCGTTCTATACTTGGCTTTAGGGCCGCCAATGTAAAAGACGGCAGCACCCTAATACTAGCAAAGAACTGAAAAGAGCAGACACTGAAAGGTCAAGGGGGCAACTGAGACTTAGTGTCTTTGAAGTATATTGGTCCTAACTCATGGTCCGGGTGCCAGAAACGGGAGAGGGGGAGGATGGGGGTGCAAGTAAACACAACCCCACTCGAGAGCAGATGTATAAGGGTCGATACCCCCTGTATGCAAAAGGAAGATCAGGATGTTGTTCAATGGTGATTGGTATCATCAGAAATTGTCTGTGGAACTAGTCCGGAAGACACCAATGGCCATATGGTTGACTGGGTTTAACACACACACACACACACACACACACACACACACACACACACACCTTTTTTTTTGGCAGGGGGCAGAAGGGGCAGCAAATGTGGTACCATGTGCAATTTTATTTCAGATGAGTCATCATAACTTGAAGATAATTGCACTGAAGATAGCTACACAGTAGCTGAAATCAATCTGCAATAAACAGATTAACAATTTACAATTGGTGATGCCCTGCCTCCTGTCTCTGAGAGTCAGTGGCGCCACTTAGCCATAAACCTGGCAACAAAAGTCCAAGCAGGGCTGCACCAGCGCCTGGTACATGCTATAGTAACATAATACACACCTCAAGAGTTGTGCTCAAGAAGGCAGGAGTAATTAAGTAACAGTCAGATTATGTATCATCTGACAGTGAGTGGAATCACGGTCCATGGCTGTATTATGTGGACAGTATATCGTGCCAGTCGGCCACGACCGTGAACAAGCGAGAATTAGGTTGCCCGATGGGAAAGACGCGGTCCAGGGGAATAAGCCAAGCCTCCCTCTCGGAGGGCTGCCGTCCAAAGTCTGCATTCCTAGTGCTTCCATGAAAGCAGAACTGACATAACAGTTATAGGCATCGCCGATTTCTTTTGTTGTCGCGAGAGTCGTATTTGAATTGCTTTATGCACCAGGATTAGTCTCTTCACTCATTTCAAAATAAGAAAAGAAAACAAGCAATCCGCAATGCAAAGTAAATTGAAGTACACAAAGTATTTGATAGTGGCTACAGCGCAATGGTTTGCTGTAATTTGCATTGGTAGTTCAGGCCCAACCTCCACCAGTATCTTATGCAACAACAGTTCATAACACATTCTACCTAAAACTGCCAGGATATGGTGTCCACATAATATCATGAGACAAGGCAGGAGACTGAAGCCATTCCCAGTCAGTGAATGGTTAATTATATAATTATAATATTCTTCATGTGGGTATCATAATCGTATACTTGTTAAAGGACATTTTGAAATTTTCCACCTCTGATGTATCTCACAAGTATTCAATTTATTTTATGTAGCACAAATGACCAATTCTGGTCATACAGACCATTTTTAAGTGCAGTATGTCTCAAAGTGTTAGTGTTAAACAGCTGATATAGCTGATCTGAAAGTGGGCACATAACGGGCTAGCATCAGAATTAAAACCAGAAAGCTTACTGTGTTGTTGTTAAACAATGAAAGTGAGCATATATAGTGTCCTATAACGTGGAATTAGTTATAAAAATGTCTATTATTGGACACAGTAAGTTTCTGGTTTTAATTCTGACACTTGCACATTATGTACTCGCTTTCAGATTGGCTAGAGCCACCGTTTGATAACTACCCATCAACACCTACTACACTCGGAAATGGCCTGTGAGGCCAAAATATGTCTGTCATAAAAGATACAATAAACTAAATACTTGTGAAAAACAGTCGAGGTGGACAACTTAAAAATGACTTAAACATTATATAATTTGGCATACCGAGGGGCAGAGGAGAGGGGGATGTCTTCAATTCGCCGCTTACACATCTGGAAGGCAGCCTTGTAAGAAGAGGACACTGGCACTCTCACAAAATGGCTCACATTGCGTTCAGCAAGAGCTGACACATCAGTACAGATATCATCCTGAAGGAAGCGACCCAGTACTGTTGTGTGTCTTTGGCAGCCCAGAATAATATGGAGCTCGGCCCACACCAGGGACGAAAAGGCACACATTACCAGGGATAAGACATAGTTCTCCCAGCATTCCTCCTTACTGAATTTAATTAAGACAGCAAGCCTTAACATCAAGTCCCTAAAAGTAATAAGGGTAGTCTGCGAAGGATGTCACTTGAAATGTTCTTCAGCAATCCCGAACAGCTATAGCAATAGCTTTGGTCTACCATCCCACCAGTTGGCGATGGACAAAAAAGAATAGCAGTTCCAGTAGTGTTGGTGATCACTTCAAAGATGCGTTTCACAACCTCGTTGATGCAACCTGTTTTGTTTTGTTTTAGGGCGCAAAAACAACTGGGGTCATATGGGCCCAAGTCAAAACTATAGAGAGGAGTTAAACGATTATACATCAGTCCCAATGGACAGAATAGGAGACAGCTAAAAACAGGCACGTGGGGGGGGAAACACCACGCAGAAATGGAGGTCCAAAGCTAAAAATTAAATGGCCTTCGCCATATTGCCTCGGCGGATAAAAAGTAAAACGCGGTAGACAGCCCGCGCATCATTCGCTAAAACGGTTGATAAATCAGACGGCAAACCCCAGCTGGAACTTAAATTGTTAAGAAATGGGCATACCAGCAGGATGTGGTAGACAGGTAAAATTTGGACACAATGCAATCAAAGTGGTTCGGTAATGCCACTTAGCAAATGACGATGGCTAAAAAGGCAGTGCCCAATACGTAGCCAGCAGGAGGGCAGAGAGAAGGTCGTCCAAGGCGCTGGGAGAGGCTTAATGAGCCGAAGCTTATTCCCGTGAAGGGACGACCATTGGCAATGCCAAAGGACCACCACTCCTGACAGACGGCAACGCAGCAGAGATCATCAGAGGTACTCGTAGGCTGTTGTACGAGGACTGCAGCCTTGGCAGCTGCGTCAGCAGCCTCATTTCCTGGCAGACCAACATGACCAGGGACCCACAGAAATATGACACTGACCCCAGGAAGAGTGAGCAAGTGACAGTTTTCCTGGACCCGCCGCACTAAGGATGAGCAGTGTACAGCACACACAGACTTTGGTGGGCACTGAGTGAGTCTGAGCAGAGGACACAATTGGAAAGCCGATATCGAAAGACACGGGTGCCAATGACGAAGGCACAGCCCGACCCCATGGTCAGTCCGAGAGCCATCAGTGAAGAGAAAGGTACTATCGCGAAGCTGAGGAGAAAGTCACGGCAGTAGGACAGTGGAAGTTCAGTATACAGACTCTCAACCGTGATAGTGTAAAAGTCGCCTGTGGCCAAATGGATGCCATGATGGAGGATAGTGTGGAGATGGCGTAAGAGGTATGGATGTGCAGATGGATAAACAAAGCACCCACAGTCGAGTTTAGAATGGACAACGGACTGGTACAAACGGAGGAGGGTGGTTCAAATAGGCACCCCAGGAAGTACCATTGAGGACACACATGAGATTGGGGAACCGCATACAGCGGGCTGCCAGGGAAGACACATGGGAGGACAAAGAGTGTTTCCTATCGAGCATGAGTCCCAGAAATTGCGTAGTTTCAATGAACGGAAGGGCTACAGTCCCAAGATGTAGAGATGTTGGGTGAAACCATTTGCACCACCCGAAATTCATACAGACAGTTTTGTCATGGGAAAAGCGAAAGCCATTGTCAATGCTCCAGGAGTAAAGACGATCAAGGCAGCGCTGAAGACGCCACTCAGTGAGACAGGTCTGTGGAGAACTGAAATTGATGGCAAAATTGTCTACAAAAAGAGAGCCTGAGATGCCCGGTGGGGGACAGGTCATTATAGGGTTAATGGCGATAGCAAAGAGGACGACGCTGAGGACAGAACCCTGAAGCACAACATTTTCCTGGATAAAGGTATCTGACAAGGCAGAACCCACATGCACCTTGAAAACTTGATCTTGTAAAAATGCCCGAAGAAAACAGGGCAGGTGCCCACAGAAGGCCCATGTGTAAAGAGTACGGAGGGTACCAGTTCTCTATCAGGTGTCGTAGGCCTTCTCCAAATCGAAGAACATGGCCACAGACTGGGATTTCCGCAGAAAACCATTCATGGCATGTGTGGACAAAGTAATGAGATGGTCAACTGCAGAACGCTGTGCTTGAAATCCACATAGTGCAATCGTTAGTAGATGTCGAGACTCAAGCCACTAAACCAGCCGGGCATGAATCATACATTCCACCACCTTGTAAATGCAGCTGGTGAGAGAGATGGGGCAGTAGCCAGAAGAAAGGTTTTTGTCCTTGCCAGGCTAAGGTATGGGTATGATGGCATCATGCCAGCATCCAGGAAATGTGCCCTCTGCCCAGATGCGGTTGTATGTGTTAAGCAGAAGGTGCTTGTTCGCAAGAGAAAGGTGCTGCAACATCTGAATGTGGATGGCATCCAGCCCTGGGGCAGAGGACCAGGATGAATTGAGAGCATGATCGAGCTCCCTCATAGTGAAGACAGCATTGTACCACTCACGATTTGGAGAAGAGAAGGGTATCACCCAAGCCTCCTTCGCTCATTTCCGATGGAGGAAGGCAGGGTGATACTGCGAAGAGCTCGAAACTTCCAAAAAATGGTGGCCCAAGTGTTGGAGATAGCAATAGGGTCCACAATAACATCTTCTGCTACTGTCAGGCCAGAAATTGGGGAATGGATCTTGGTCCTAGAGAGGTGTCGGAGGTTGGCTCATGCGACAGAGTAAAGGGTGGAAGGTTGCCAGGGAGGAGTAAAGCTGCCAGTCAGTAAGCTGCCATTTGGACGTACATGTGGATGCAGTAGGAGTCAGTGAACGGAGAGCACACAGGAAATGGTTGCTGGAATAGATGTCAGAAAGAACAGACCACTCAAGACAATGGGCAAGCTGGGCAGTGCAAAAGGATAGGTCCAAATTGGAATAGGTGTGTGAGGAGTCGGAAAGGGAAGCGGATGATCCAGTGTTAAGGCAGAAGAGGTTGAGTTGGTTGCGAAGGTCAGCCAAGACAGCACCTCTCTGACAGGTCCTGGGGGAACCCCAGAGGAGATGATGCGCATTAAAGTCACCGAGTAGCAAAAACGGCGGAGGTAGCTGCCCAAAAAGCTGAAGGAAGTCTGCCCTGGTGACATCGAAGGATGCAGGTACATAAATGGTACAGAGGGAGAAAGTCAGGCGGGGAAGGGAAAGGTGAACTGCAACAGCTTGAAGATGGGTAGTCAGGTAGATTGGTTGGGTATGAAGGTCATCCCGTACAACTAGCATTACACTGCTATGAGACGGAAATCCAATCTCATGGGAAAGGTCAAAATGAATCAGTAAGTAATGTGAAAGCTCAAAGCGGCCATGAGGGCGCAATTTCATTTCCTGAAGGCAGAGTAGAAGGGGATGCTGTGATGATAAAAGCAGCCGTAAATCCTCTTTGGGCGACCAAACGCCGCGAACGTTCCATTGGAGGACAGTCATGAGAAGGAAGAGATGGAGGGGTGTCAACTCGGCAACCACCGAGTGACAGCTAGTGTAGAGTTGCTACTACTACAGGGTACAGGAGCAGGAAGATCCAGCTCCATGGGGTCCACAGAAGCATAGGCTTGCTTGTGAGGTCAGTCCGTGGAGTCCAACACTGAAAAATGATTGGCGATGTGCACCGGCGTGACAGAGGCCGGGCGGGCTAAGGTAGCACACGGCAACACTGCCGAACAGGATCGAAGAAGAACAGTTGGCGGAGGAGAAGAACAGTTGGCGGAGGAGAAGACCGTTTGCCTTTAGCGGACTTCTTTGAGCCTTTCTGGTTAGAGGATCACTCGGGTGTTGTTTGGCTGGAGGGACAGAGGAAGGCTGGAGGGACAGAGGAGGTCTTCACGGGAGTACTCCTCCTGTCATTTCCTGCCTATTGGTTGTGTAGTCATGGCTTTGCCCCTTTAGGCAAGAGTTTGACAGTTTGTTGCACAGTGGGACAGGGGGATGGCGATGCTACCTTGACACTGGGCGATTTCACAACCTCCGAGCCGAATTTGAGGGCGCATGTCTGCATGGCCATGGCCTTCATGGAGCGAGGGGTAACAAGAACAGAACTATATGTACCAGACGGGAGAACACAGGGTTTGCGACTAGCCAGTAACTTGCGAGCTACTGGGTGTGGCACTTTTTCCTTTACCCGAACCTCTTTGACAGCCCACTCAGCTAGCTAGATACACGGGACAATCCCGAGAGAAGGCGGCATGGCTGCCATTGCAGTTGATATAGCGGGGAGGAGGAGGTGGACAATTGCACTCGTGTGCATCCCTGCCACAGGTTGCGCATTTGGCAGGGTGTCGACAAGATGTTCTAGTGTGGTTAAAAAACGATGACATTGGTAGCAACACATTGGGTTCAGAATGTACGGCCGGACTGTAATAATTTCATACCCTGCTTTGAGCTTGGACACCAGCACCATCCTATCAAAGGTGAGGAAAAGAGTGTGGGTGAGCGCTAAGGAGGAATCTACCTTTTTCATCACATGATAGATGGCAATGAAATCCTGATCGGAGAGGTAAAATTGTATTTCGGCCTCAGTTAGACCGTCAAGCAGCCTGGTGTAAATTACACCATGGGAAGAACTCAAAGTTCTGTGGGCCTCAACACGAACAGGTAGCTGTGCAGAAGCCAGGCAGCAAGCAGGTGTTGCGTTTGGGAATCAGAAGCCATCTCCAAAAGCAAAGTGCCATTCCGTAAACAACAGCAGGATTTCACAATGCCAGGACCTGCATCAACATCTTTCTGAATAATAAACAGATTGCCTGTAGCGGAGGACTGACTGTCTTCAGTACGAGAGACCACAAGGAACCGTGGTGCAGTAGGAAGGGTCTTCGAGTCAATAACCTCATTACGTTTACATTTTGTAGACTTCGATTGGGAAGATGAGTGACTCATTGCGAGAAAATTCCCCACAATTGCCAGCGTCTCTATCCGTCTAACTGGGGGCTCCCTTCACAAGGGGGCACACCCACCTTAGGTGACTGTTCACATCTCAGGTCACACCTCCTGAACATCTGACAGAGGGACCAATTGGCATTTGCGAAGGTTGCAGCTCAGGCAATCACCCCTCCATGGGCCTGGTCTGTACCAGGGGGTATGTGTGAACCCTACCTGTTGACACAGGGCTGGGAATTACACGTTATCCAGTCACCTGTTACACGCTAGACGTGTGGGCCGGCCTTCAGGAGTGCACAGGGAGGAAGAAGAAAAAAGGAGATCCTCAAACGCCGAAACGGAGGAAAGAGTGGAGACGGGAAACAAAGAAAGTAAAAGGGAGCCAAAAATAAAGGTGAGACTGTTCGTACATCAGCGACAGAAAGCAGAACATTCCCAATAAATCCCCAAGCGTGGTCCCCAAGGGAGGGGAAAAAGAATAGGAAGAGGATAGACATGCACCACGGAAGGGAAAAATGCTGCAACGCCTGGGGTCCCATGGCAGTCAAGCACAAACCTGCCAGAGTGGTGAGCCCCCTGGGAGGGTCGATGCAATCTGACAGAGTTGGGGTGAGAAGATAACAGCAAAGGCATACAACTTGCAGTTGGCTCTTCAAAGCACCCAATGTGGTAGTCTTTCCATCTGGCGGCAACAAGAAAGCGACAGGATAATTGGAAAGTGGCCATTGTCACAAATATCGTCATTGGGGTGGTGGTAGTGTTGTGTGGGTGCACTGAAGTTCCCAAGCAGTAAAAAAGGGGAGGGGGAGGAAGTGGTTGGATTAAGGTGTAATGTGGTCAACTCAATGTAGGTTGCCCACCTGGACTTAAAAAAAAAAAAAAAAAAAAAAGTTTCAATTGATGATCACCTATCTCAGTTGCATCAGCACCACAACTGCTTCCAACGTGGAATGCAGCAGAAGCCACTCGCTGATGACATCTGTGCGGACCAATATACAGATCCCTCTAGAAGCCCTCTCGAGGCAAGCACAGTCCTGACACAATGGAAGATTACCACAGAGCACTAGATGTCAGGGGGCTCAACCAAAAGTGTACATAATGACCCCATCAGTCAAGTTGACTACCACATTGACTTTGAACTACTTATAAGAGTCTATACACATACTGTGCACATGCGATCATTAACATTGCATGCAGTAGGCACTATTACAAGTATTCTTCGCCAGTCGATCCATGTTAAAGAGAAAAATCTGGAAAATGGTCACTCTAAGAAGAGACCCAAAAATTACTACATCAAAAAGATGATATACAGTAAATGAATGAATATTGCTAGAAAGGAAAGCAGAAACTAGGGGACATCAAAGGCTGCCAAAACGAGAAAGACAGTCAGAGAAAGAATGATAGAGATGAAATACTATAGCACAGTAAGGGCTGAAATAGCTTGGGGCTTCATCCTCATCATACACGTGCTCACGAAGGAGATGTGAGCTCCCTGAAGGGAAGCAGGCTGTGAAACGTTATATCAAAGAAGGAGAAAATTCTCACTAAATGTTCTTTACAAATGCTAAATACAAAAAAAAATAAGGAAAGAACTATTAAAAAAATTAAACTGCCAAAATACATTGGAAATCTGAATCAAGAACAAAATTAGAGCTAGTGCTCAAAGAAACAATATAAGAAAGTATTCATTTATGAGTGAAACAAATAGTGTGTGAAATAGACTGCCTGCAAAAACCCCACTTCTACTCCCAATGACAATATGTAACATTTAAAACAGACCTGCGAACCCTTTGTCACGCGTAACTTGGGGACTCTCTAATTTGGGCACAATAAGCTTGATAGGCAATGACAGAATCATCTATTTTTAAGATTCACAATTTAAGTGCCCTAAATGTAATCAGTGACTTTCATGGGGTTGCGTAGAAAGAGAACATACGAAACTGGGTAAAAATAAATAAATAGCAAATGCAATAAAACAGAAAGGACCGAAATTTTTAAGTCGCTACCAAACAGTTGTAGTTTCAATACATGCCTTTTATTAATCAGGAAAATTACGCAAAAAATTTCAGTTTTAGGGTACTTATAAGCTACTGGTATCTTTAGCACTAACTTAGCAGTAAGAGAAAACTGGATTAGTGCACAGAGAAGCAAATCTGGCAGACCATATTTGCATGGAACATGCACATCACATTGCGAAATTTTCTACATTCATTGTTTGACATCCTTCTGAGACTTGTTTCTGTCATGCAGGTGTTGCATCTACATCCTTTGGGATGGGAGAGAGTTGGCGATTTCTCTTGTTCTTCAATGAGGAGAAATATTTTCAACCAGCTTTGCAGGATACAGGGTATTCCAACCCTTTCCAATCTTCTTTAGCATAACTCTCCAAGAACCAGTTAATGAGCCAACATTTTTATATACACTCTTCTATGCAGTTTATACAGTTGCCTTCCAAGATGAATAACCTGGGGATTGATACCATCACATTCAACATTGTGAAAAAGATCATTAGGCAGCTCTTGGTGTTTCAGTTCATGTTGTAACACGTGATCTGTAGTATCAACGTCACCTTTTGTTGAACTTTCTCCTTCCATATTTGGAATCAATGGCATCATAATTATGAATTGAAGATACACAAATTAAATTTTTGTTTTCATGCAGTATTCTCTTTCCCCTTTTATAGCAATTAAATGTGACAGCAATTATCTTTCATTTTGTTTCCTGATGGCTATATAACATACAACAGAAACTTTGGTCTCACGTAACCGTTGAGCTCCAAATCAGAAAAACAGTTAGCAGAAGTGGTATTGGGATTGGGTCCAAGTGTGGTAGGCTTACACGTTCCCTGTGTATGTTGACTGTGTGAATCCTCTAAGTGTCAATTAAAACAACAAGTTTTATTTCATATTTGTTTGTTTTTTAGGATACATGCTACTGAAAAACACATTTACTGTTAATCCTTGATACAATAGGTCCTCTAACAATTTTCCACAAACCTTTCCGAACACATTACAAATCGGAGCAAAGGAGTCAAATTCTTTCCTTTGAGCTTTGGTTGTTAGGTCTTCGAAACAAAGGAAACATATCAGGGTCTTAAACCATTTGAGATTCTTCACGAGGATGAATTTTTCCATGCTGTTGCCTTCAATACCCCAAAATTCATCCAGACTTTTGACACACTGTGCCGCCCTGCTAGGTACAATGAGCCAATAGAAGGCCTTACATCAATGACATGTTGAACTAATGTCCCTCCCTCTGTATAAATCATCTTCAATAGTGTCCATGTAGCGGTTCTTGTATCTGACAATCATATCAAGTATGTCATCAGTGAATAAATTATTCCAACATTCAACTGCAGTTTGAGCATTCTTAGCATTTCTCACACCTCCATGAAGGCAAGTGCTGATGCTTTGAGAGCCCATGCAATGTCTTTAGCCAGCTGGCTCATTCGTCAACACAGCCATATTAAATTTTCCGAAATGAAAGTTTCTTGTTTTGTTGTCACTTTCTTGATCTTTATCAGTCCCCTAAACATCTCGTGCCGATACAGAATTGCCTTTACTTTCTTCCACCTCATCTTGTGGATCGATGTCACTCTCCTCCCTCAAATCCTCAGACACAGAGAGGGTCTTCTTCACTGCACAACAGCAAGTCTTGTATGTCTTTGAGATGACATAGGTTTCACTGATAGTGGCAATTCCAAGCCATATCTGCACAAAATATTGAGCATAAAAGAGAGAATATCAGAATAATTACGTATTCGAGTGCAAACTGCATGACCGGTCAAATTCAAAATACTATATATTTCCACAAATTATTCACAAGCCTCACATTACACTTCGATTAAATGAGCAAACCTACAATTCTCACAAAAAAGAAGATAAAATACAAAGTTCTTCAAATGGAAGATCTTTGGACACAATCAGCTCGAGAGGCCATGACAAGGGTCATGTGAAAACTAATGGAGGGGGTTGTAAAGAGCACCTGAAGATAGGAAAGTACTAGCAGGGGGAAAATCTCATGCAGTCTGAGAGAGGGGAGGGGAAGAAAAACATGTCAGCTGCATATAAAACATTGTTCTCTGTAATAATTTCCTCTCCTCCATCTCCTTTCTTTCTCACATGTGTACCATGTAACACTTGTGTCAATAGATCAGTAACAAAAGGCCACTGGGATAATCTTTCAACTGCAAAGATAAAACAAAACAAAATAAAATAAAATAAATAAGAAAACACACTCACTTCATCTGCCACATACTCACTGAAAGTTAAAGATGTATGCTTTCTAAGCTTCCTCGTAATCTGAGCAACAAGCAAAGATTCCCACTCACAGCAGCGGTCACAAAAATATGCACCGAGCATATGCGAACAGAACTGAAAAAGATATGTTCTGCTTCTGGTTCTTTAAACCAAAACACAACAAAAACTGGACAAGTTACCTGGAGAGCTTACCATTTGAGAGCATTACTCAAAATGCCCCACAGATTCTATGGAATGCTAGTAACTTGATACAAGAGGAAATCAAAAGTTTTAATTACCACCTAAAAGAGTTTAATAGTTAATCTTTTGTGGGTACACATCTGCAGGCCAGGTACACAATGAAACTCCCACACTACAGTGCCCAAACAAACAGGTACAGTCCATCAGCAGTTTGTGCAATTTTGTGGTGTGGGAATTTCTCCATGTACTACGACTGCAGACAAGTACCTGTCTATAACTTTATTTATGACTACCCCTCGTAATTATTACTATGAAAAAGCATCTACGTCTCTACTAACGCACCAACTAAATAATAGTAATAGGGAAAACAATCTGTCATCTGACTATAACATTCTGAAGGAATTGTTTAATCTGTCACAATAAATGATATTGATAAAATTATAGGAGATTTCAAACAAAATTACAAGTGTACATGGTCACGACAATGTTTCATTTGAGGCTTTCTCAATGTCGTGAATAATGTAGTCTCTCAGGGATCGCATTGGATGGTGATGTCTATTATTACTGAAAGATCCCAGCGCAGTGTCAAATGTCTTACAAAGGAACTTCATCAACTAGACCTCGTATTTTCTTGACAAAAAAACACAAGAGGTAAATATCAACCCCAGCAATCTTATCTCAAGTGAACATTTGGGCCATTATACAGATACTACACAGGTACGGCCCTCTCAACGTACAGCTTCTAAGCACTCGCATGTTCGGGTTGTTTGTCACATGCCCATCCTCACTGTGGCCTGTAATGTCAGAACGCAAAGTACTGCATGTGGAGTTTAGCAAGAAGTTTGTGTTTGTGATGTCGGTGAACCCACAAGCCGTTGTGCGACTCCTCCGGAAGCAGTATGGAATGATGGTTTAACTGCAACAATTACATGTCAAAGAACCAGAACTCTTGAAGGTCATGACCAGTAAGCAGCAATATTCGCTTTTTGGACGAACTTCTATTCAAGGTAAACAAAAGCACATGACATTTTCTTTATGCTTTTCCTTATATCTTTCAACTTTGTTGCAGATATGATAGACAACTACACGGACCTCCGGACAAAGACACGCTAATACAGGATTGCCACAAGTTTCCCTAAGCGGAATTCCCTGATATGTCCCTATTTTCCAAACAAGTTTTAGCATCTCAAGGATAAGCTAAGACGTAATTTGAAAATCTGTCTTTGCAGCTATGGTACCAGACACCATAGCGCAAATGAGGGAAAAAAAAAAAAGGGGGGGGGGGGGTCTTGCAAGCATACAGCGTTTTCTGATGTGAGCAAAAATATAAGTAATACCATGAACGTCTTTTGTAATGAAGCAAGCCAAATGGTATGTGTGTTTCATTGACCACTGATAATTTGTTTCAACAAAACGAAACACATTTAGTGACAAAAATGTGCATTTCTTTGGAGTCGCAATACAGATTTAAAATACTTTCACTGATTTCAGAAATAACCTTAGCAGAAAGTAGGCCTCTTGAAAGAAGTGTACAAGGCAGGGAAGAATTATGTAATATGTTGGTTCCACTATGTTCGTTATTGTTGGTTACTATCCTCTGAGTTATATCTTATTATTTTACAGGTTCAAATGGTTCAAATGGCTCTGGGCACTACGGGACTCAACTGCTGAGGTCATTAGTCCCCTAGAACTTAGAACTAGTTAAACCTAACTAACCTAAGGACATCACAAACATCCATGCCCGAGGCAGGATTCGAACCTGCGACCGTAGCGGACTTGCGGTTCCAGACTGCAGCGCCTTTAACCGCACGGCCACTTCGGCCGGGCATTTTTACAGGTATTGTGTGATTTTTGTTTTGACAAATACTTGGGTACATAGCATACAAACTGTCAGCGACTGACCCAATTTTCTTCTGCTTATCGTCCATACTCTCTAACATATTAACTACTTTTGAAGTGCCAAAATGTACTAGAACAAATAAAATGTCTATAAAATGCCACACTGTACAACATACTTGCGGTTAAGTCGCAATTCCTGAAATCCACTGCCCATGGCCTCTGGCCTGCCAAGGAGCACCACAGTCCTGGGTCCACGGATAAACTATGAAAATCCGCTGCATTACACCACACACAAACAGACCCGGGCTGCGGGCAGATTGGTGAGACTAGATCCGACAGGCAGCGCCTGCACATTAGTGGGAACCGAATGGCTTCAGATTGGCAGAACCGACCCATTACAGATACCCGCAGAAACAGCCAGCTTGTGGTTTTGGTCCGTTTTGGAAATCCACTTGTGTGGCCAACTATTCACAAGTCACCGACAGCATGTCGATGAAATGAGACAGCGATGATCAATCCATAAAACAGGTAACTTGTTTAACCCTGCTGTTCTGTTCACTTTTACTTGACATATATACTGTTCGGGTCAATATGACCCGACATATCAAAATGCTTTAGAAACATAAATTTTGGTACAGTTTTAGCTATCGACATTGTTGTTCTATTCCAGTACCTTGTTAGTAATAATAATAATAATAATAATAATAATAATAATGGTAATAATAATAATAATAACAATGCATACAACTTTATTGAGGGATATTTTTCATTTAAATATGCACATAAATTTGAAACAACAGACAGTTTCCATTACAGGCATTCAACTTAGAAAGCACTACAGTTTTTCCATACTTCTATTCTTATTGTTGACAGTTTAGACGTAAGTATTGACATTTTCTAACAACAGACAGTTGTCATTACAGATATTCATCTTAGAGCACACTACAGTACAGAACACACTACAGTTTTTTTATTACATTCCAACATAGAAAGCACTACAACTTTAGAATCCTCTCTTCTTACTGATTGTAGTTTAGGCACAAGTATTCACATAAATTTGAAACAACAGAATTTTCAATACAATCATCTTATAAAATACTACAGTTCTTTTCTTACTGCTTGCACTGTGGACACAAGTAGGTTACATGTTTCTTGCAAATATGTTTACTACATTTTCCACACACCATGTTTGTTTTATTGTCATTACTTGATGGACAGAACTTACAGCGTGCACGTTTTGTAGATTTTCTTGTTGTTACCGATTCTGACACACCACCCACATCATTCGGGTTTTGGATGCTTGTGACCATTCTCAAAGAATCTTCTGTTCTTGGGAAATGCGTTCTTGATGCAATATGTTCTTTTATCAGTGACTTTCCAAGTTCCTCCAAGAATATTCTCCTTCTAGTCAATTTGCTTGCATTCCAATTAGGGTCAACCGAAATCCACAAAACGTATGCATTATAAGCAGAAACATCAAGAATATTGTAGAAAACTATCATTGGCCACCTATTACTTTTTCGTTTGCATGTATATGTACCTAATAACTGATCAAGCGTGTCTACAGCACCTTTGGTTGAATTATAGTCCAAAATCATTTTTGGCTTCTTATCAGCCCTGTCACTGATTTCCGCATCATGGTGGAGAGTGCTCATAAGTACAACATTCTTGTGTCTCTTAGGAATATAATTAACCACAGTAGTGTCATTTGTGAAGTAAAATGAAGAGCTGTGTACCTCCTTGTTGGTCATTTTGTGTGGAAGCTCCGGCTTATTTTTCCGTATAGTTCCCAACATAGTCAATTTCCTTTTCAGAAGCAGCTGCCCCAAATTGTACGACGTAAAAAAGTTGTCACACGTGATATTCTGACCACGTAACTCAGAAGTGAGATCAGATACCACCCTCATTCCCTGATTTCTTTCTGGTGCCGCTCCACTCACCTTTCCTGTATAAATTTGGGCTTTCAGTACGTATGAAGTTTTGCTGTCACACATGGTCCATATTTTGATCCCATATTTTGCCGGTTTACTTGGGATATACTGCTTGAATGGACAGCGACCTCTAAATGCTACTAACTGCTCGTCAACAGTAACATTTTCTCCTGGATTATACAGTTTAGGAAGGACCTCTACCCACTTCTCCCAAATACTACGAATTGCGGCAAGTTTGTCAGTACGTCGTCTTTCCTCTCTAGTAGATTTCTTGTCAAATCGCAGGACACGTGATATCTTACAGAATGTTTCATGAGACATGGTTGCTCGAAATATGTTTCGCCCAGTATCTTTATCCCACAAACTTTTTGTAGACTCCCCATGAGATCGATATACACCCGCTAGGAGTAAGAGTCCTAAGTATGCATGGAAAACAGAACCATCAATATCTGTCCACTGTTCACCATAAACTCGCTGCCCTTCAATATTTGTCATCTCTATTATTTCATTTTGAAGCGCTGTGTGAAATACTGCTTCAAATGAACATTTTACATCAGATATTCTGCTGACTGCATACCTGGTAACTCCTGGGGTACTCTTGATGATGTTCGAAGCTGGTAGGCGACCATGTTGTGCTGGTGGATGCAACTGCCATTCTATATTCCCATTTTTAGAAAGAAAAGTCTCTACACTATTTTGTATGGGCTGTGGACTGTCGTAACTGTCATCGGAACACTCGCTTTCAGATGCATTGCTGATGTGATCTTCAAACTCAGAAAGTGATCCTTCATCTGGTGAGGCATTTACTATTTCTTCCAACTCACGATCATTCAATGGTCTCATCGCCATGGTGTCACAAGTCAAACTGGGCAGAAACAAAGCATTCCAATTATTGAGAACTGCCAATTATTATTTCCTGGGGAAAGCAACAAACAAGCCCATTGTTGTGAACGCATGGAGCTTTAGGTGATTGTTGAGAGTAAGTTGGAATGATGCAGTCACTATTCCCACACAACACAACAAAAATAATTTTCGCCATTTCCAGATTTTAGAAATAAATACGAGTTACACTAAACATATTTGTGTCGGGTCATTATGACCCGAACATTACATATGCAACTATTACAGTTGAAGCCCAAACTTCTTAAACTTTTTTAAAACCTTTTAAAACACATGCTGCTCATCCATTTTCAGACAAAGTCACAAAGTTTCATAAATATATATTGGTATTTACATAATGTAAAATAACGTTCATATTCGTTTCGGGTCATATAGACCCGAACAGAACAGCAGGGTTAAATACTCTGAGAATCAATACTAATGAAGATAGGCAGCAACTCACTGTAAAGATGATCGCTGAGCCGCAGCCAGGCACGTAGAAAAAACCATCACACTCTCACAACAAAATTTTCAGCCAAAGCTTTTGATATAAAACAAGAGCACACACACAATCACTCAGACACAACTCATCCACACATGACTGCCATCTCTGGCCAGTGTGTCAACAATCTCTGAGAATCAGATCCAAACAAACCACTCATGCCTCCCTGCCTCTCATCAGCAGCTGCTAGGCTGGCGGCAAGAAGCTGTGGCAGCACTGACTGCAAGCCAAGATGAGTGGTAGGAAGGGGAGAAGTAATAAGAATGAGGGAGTAGGCGCACGTACTCAGTTGCACCCAGCCAGCGACAATGCATGACACCTCAGTAAACAAACCATTTCATCTACCGAGACACACATGAAATTTTCCCAGTGTTTCTTTTTTTTCAAATTTTTCTAATATTTTTCTCTGATGTGTTTGAAATTCCCTAATTTCCAGAACCTGTAGCAACCCAGTAAATATAGAAGAAAATAGTTGGTTGACGTTCAGTGCATGTATACAAATGGAAGACGATGGTGATAATGAAGCTGCCATTTCACCATAGTCACACTCGTCGAACATTTTCATTGTTTCGAAGGGGTTGGGACGTGCAACTGGGGATGTCAGTGATGGTGAAGGCTGCTTTGACAATATAAAATCCTTGCATACGACTTTGCCCATGTCTGTAACAGAGCAATATATGAAGCGGGCCACTGCCTTATGGAAAAGTGGAAATAAGAGGACTCCATCTTTGAAGACCATCAAGAAGAACTTTAAATTATTAAAACAGAAAAGGGATCTGTATGTTTAGAATAGATACTCTGGTACCGCGCACCGTGGAATTTGAATCCGCACCAGACGTCATGGGCTTCGAAGAGCCATAGAGGTCTCTGCACCATCACGCAGTAAGCTGTGGCAGCGCACGCCTCTTGGCCCACTTTTAGTGTGAGGGCGCCACAGTGGAACACGTGGTCCCAGCAGCCAATAGCGGCGCCCCCGATAGTGTACATAAGCACCTGCCTCGCGCTCAGCCAGCAAGTCTAATCTCGCGTACGTTGGTTTACACCTCGCTTCGCGCTAGACAGTTTACTTCCTTGTTCTGTGTACGAGTGGACGTGTTTGTTTCCTTGTGACTCAGTTGTTCAATCTTGTTGTATTCGTTCTGTCCTTCGTTGGTTGTGTCCATCCTCTCCTGTTGTGTTGTTGTTCACAGGCCTCTCCGGAGGTCCCACCATGCTTTCCGTCATTGCTACACCGCGACCATCCTGGCCGCAGTTACAACAAATACATTGAAAACCATGGTATACATTGTCAAAAGCTTGTAAAATAAAATACTATCTGTTTAGATAAATGTAACAATGCATACTGTGACATTAATGAACAGTAGTGGGGCATTCAAGCTACAATGGAGGTCAACCTAAATAACTTCAATGCCTCTGGTTTAAATGCATCTGCTGGGTGGATTTACACCTTCAAGAAGAAATATTGTATTGTGTCATGAAAGATAACGATGTTACACCAACATAAAAGCTACGTTAACGAAACAGCCGTAATTACTGTCTGTGAAAAAATTTGTTGCTGAGACCAGAGCTGTTATGGAAGTGGACAGCAAAGAGAATGTTTACAATATGGATCAGAGTGGGTATGATTTAGAAATGACATCAGGTCAAACTCTTGTGAAAAAAGGAACAAAAGATGTCTACATCTACATATATAATCCGCTAGCCACCAAGCGGTGTGTGGCGGGAGGCAAAATTTGCACTGAAGTCATATTTCCCCCTCTCTGTTCCATTCGCGGATCGCACAAGGGAAAAATGATTGTCTGAACGTCTCAGTATGAGCTTTTATTTCCCTTATCTTTGAATGATGATCATTACGTGATTTGATAGTTGGTGGTAATAATATATGCTCTACATCTTCGATAAAGACTGGATTTCGGAATTTAGTGAGCAGTCCCTTCTGTTTAGCGCGTCGTCAATCTGCAAGTGTGTCCCACTTCAAACTTTCCATGATATTTGTAACGCTCTCAAGATGGCTAAATGTACCAGTCACGAATCTTGCCGCTCTTCTTTAGACCTTCTCGATTTCTTGAATCAGACACAACTGGTAAGGGTCCCATACAGATGAACAATGCTCTAAGACTGGACAAACTAATGTATTGTAAGCTATATCCTTTGTTGAAGGACTGCATCGCTTCAGGATTCTACCAATAAACCGCTATCTAGAGTTCGCCTTACCCATTACTTGTGTAATCTGATCATTCCAGTTGAGATCATTTCGAATAGTCACACCCAGATACTTGACTGATGTTACCGCTTCCAAATACTGATCATTTATTTTGTACTCATACATTAATGGGGATTTTCGCCTTGTTATACGCAGTAGGTAACACTTACTAATATTGAGAGATAACTGCCAGTCATTACACCACACATTTATTTTCTGCAAGTCCTCATTGATTTGTTCACAACTTTTGTCTGATACTACTTTCCTGTACACTACAGCATCATCAGCAAACAGTCTAAGGCCGCTGTCAATACCATCAACCAGATCGTTTTTGTAAATCAAGCAGAGGACCTATTACACTGCCCTGGGGCACACCTGAAGTTACACTTGTGCCTGTTGAAGATACCCCATTCAGGACGACATACTGCTCCCTGTCTGTTACAAAACTTTCTATCCAACCACGTATGTCACTGGATAGACTGTAAGTATGCACATTTTGTAACAAGCAACAGTGCGGAACTGAGTTGAACGCCTTTCAAAAGTCGAGAAATATGGCATCAACCTGGGAGCCGGTATCTAGAGCCTGTTGTATATCATGCACAAAGAGGGATAGCTGTGTCTCGCATGACCACTGTTTCCTAAAACCGTGCTGGTTTCTGCAGATGAGCTTCTCAGAGTCTAGAAAGGTCATTATCTCTGAACACAAAATATGTTCCATGATTCTACAACAAATTGATGTCAGTGAAATTGGCCGGTAATTACGTGCATCCGATTTTCTACCCTTTTTATAGATTGCTATGACTTGGGCCTTCTTCCAGTCCTGTGGAACTTTCCGCCGTTCCAATGATCTCTGATAGATGATGGATAAGAATGGTGCTATATTTGTAGCAGAGTCAACATCACAGTCATGCAGTTCATCAGTAATAGGACTCATAGTTACACAATAATGCCAACGATACCGGCAAATGAACACTCAATCACCACTGATTATTGTTTTAAAAGACCCAACCGGACTGTTTGGGTTGCATGTCAAACAAGTTTGTTTCACATGGACAACACTGTCGTCACCTCACTTTCTGGGAACGAGAACAAGGAATTCTTATAGAAGGGATGAGAAGAGGTGTTTTATGAAATCATCTAAGGCGATAATAAATCAGTTTTAACAGTCGACTCGTTTTCTGGTTGCAAAAGTTTATCAGTGCATGGAGGACATGGAGCAGAAGACATCGTCACTTCTGTATTGACAATATCATTAGATGGCACAAGATACTACCAACCGCTAGATGTAATTGGCTCCCGTGTATTCAAGGGCCTTGTCCGGGCATTTAGCAATTTGGTATGACTTCTGGGTGTCAATGTAAATTTCAGTCTGCAGAAAACCATCCTGCAAATGATATTCACTTCTTCACAGGCAGTGCAAAAAATTGATACAGAAACAATATCCAAGCTGTATGCATCTATCCAGTGATTAATCACAGTTGTACGATTTGCGCATATACACAATTTGCTTGAGATGATCCAGCACCATGTCAGCCATTTTCAATAAATGGTTTCCATATTTTGTTAACCATCTGTGAGCAGTTATGACAAAACTATACTCCCAAGTTGCGTAAATTTCCAATAAAATTGATGTTTAAGCCCAAGGTACTACACAAACAGTTTCAAAATTTGTGCTCTAAATAATTATTAATTTCATTAATAATATCTAGCAAAGGGTGAATGAAATAACTTACCCCTGCAGCTGCAATTCCCAAAAATGACTCGAGAGCTGTTGGATCACTGAAAAAAGATAAAAATAATAATTACACTAACATGTATTTAATTTGTTTTGTGATTACAAACAAATATTGTACAAATAACCAACACAAACTCGTACATACACTCTGAAATAGCGCGCTATGAAGGAATTATCTGAATGGGACGGAAATCGGCAGGTGTGGTTTACATGTACAGACAAACAAACGATTACAATTACAGAAAAATTGAACTGGATGATTTATTCAAAAGAAAGAGCTTCACAAATTGAGCTACTCAGTAATGTGTAGGTCAACCTCGTGCCGTTACGCAAGGAGTTATTTGGCTTGGCATTAACTGTTAAGAGCTGTTTGACGTTTCCTGAGGGATATAGTGCCAAATTCTGGCCAATTGGTGCATTATATTGTCAAGATCGCAAGCTGGTTGGGGGGCCCTGCCCGTAACACTCCAAATATTATTGATTGGGGAGAGATCCGGCCAAGTCAGGGTTTGACAACCATGAAGACTAGCAGTAGAAATTTTTGCCATGTGCAGGCTGGTCTTATCTTGCTGAAAAGAAAGCCCTGGATGGCCTGCTATAATGGGCAACAAAACGGGGTGTAGAAAACCATTGATGTATCACTGTGCTGTCAAGAGCGCCACAGATGACAACCAAAGTGGTCCTGCTATGAAAAGAAATGGCATCCCAGACCATCATTCCTGGTTATCGGGCTGTATGGCGGGCGACAGTCAGCTTGATACCCACTGCTGTCCGGGACATCTCCAGACATGTCTTTGGCCTGGAATCGCGTTGACTGGCATTGAAATGTCTTCAGTGATGAGTCCAACTTTGAACTGAGCCCTATAGGCCTAGATATGTGTCTGGTGTGCAACAGACCGCTGTGGGTTACAAACCTGACTGTCGCTGTACGGCCCAATAACTTGGACTGATGGTCTGGGGTGCCAGTTCTTTTCATAGCAGTACCCCTTTGTGGTCGGCACAATATTGTCATGAGCATCTATGGAAAATGGTTCTACATCTATACTTTGCAAGCCACCTAATGGTGTCTGGCAGAGGGTACTTTGTATAACACTGTTTCTTTCCCCCTTTCCTGTTCCAGTCACTGACAGTTTGTGGGAAGAATGATTGCTGGTAAGCCTTCATGTGGGCTCAAATGTCAAATTTTATCTTCACAGTCTTTTGGAAGCTTAACTAGGACGAGGCAATATATTTGTTGACTCTTCTAGTAACGTATGATCACAGAATGTTCTACAGTAACCAAAACTGCAATGCAGAATGCCTTTCCTCCAGCATCTGCCACTGGATCTGAGTGATCATCTCTGTGACACTTTCATACTTACAAAATGCACCCGTAACAAGGAAAACTGCACTTCTTGGGATCTTCTCTATTTCCTCTATCATTCCTATCTGGTATGGATCCTGTACTGACAAATATGCAATTATTGTTCGAACAAGGATTTTGGAAGCTACCTCCTTTGTTGATGGACATTTCCTCAGGATTCGTCCAATGAATCTCAGTCTGGCATCTGCCTTTCCTGTGATTAATTTTATGTGGTCGTTCTACTTTAAATCACTCTGTACGCGTACTCCTAGGTATTTTATGGAAGTAAATGCTTCAAGTGATTGTTCTGAAATTTTGTAATCGCACAATAATGGGTCTTTCTGTCTATGTACACACAATATGTAACATTTTTTGAGAGTCTCCATGCACTTGTCAGGTCTTCATGCACTTAGCTACAATTATCTACCAATGCAACTACTCTGTATATAAGAGCATCATCCATGAAAAACCTCCTGGAATTTCCTACACTTTCTACTATGTAATTTGTGAAAAGTAATGGGCATGTAACACTCCCTTGGGGTACACTTATGTCTGAAGCCTTCCCTTCATTCAGAATTCCATACTGTCTCTCTTCAATCCAGTCACACAGCTGGTCTGATATTCCACACATTTTGTCCATTATGCAGCAGCGAGGAATTGTATCAAATGTTTCCCCGAAGTCAAGCAACATGGCCTCTACCTGGGCACCAGTATCTGCAGCTTTCTGGGTCTCGTGGGTGAACAGAGTGAGGTGGGTTTTACATTATTTTTGGAGCCCATGTTGATTCCTACAGAGGAGACAAAACATGCTCAAAAATTCTACAACAGAATGATGTCAGAGATATAGGCCTATAGTTTTGTGCATCTTTTCGACAACCCTTCTCGAAAACAGAAATGACCTGTGCTTTTCTCCTACCATCAGAAACAGTTCACTTCTCCAGGGACCTACAGTACACTCCTATTAAAAAAGGGCAAGTTCTTTTGCTTACTCTTTGCAGAATCATATTGGTATCCCCTCAGGTGCGGTGGCCTTGCATCTGTTGAGCTATTTCAGTTGCTTTTATATCCCACGGTCATTTATTTCGGTGTCAGCCACTTTCTTGTTTGTGTGACAATTTGAATGAGGCACAATAGTGTGATCCTCTTCTGTGAAAAAAGTTTGGGAAAAGACATTTAGTATTTTGGCCTTTTCTACATCATTCTCCATTATAGTCACAGAGTGTCAGGGCAGATGGCTTTTGACCCATTTATTGGTTTAACGTAAAACCAAAAATTTTTTGGATTTTCTGTCAAGTTAATAGACAGAACTTTACTTTCAAATTCGGTGAACGCTTCACGTATGGTTCCCCTTAATTTGTTTACTTTTTGTTTGCCTGTAATACTTTGGTTACATTTAAATTTGCAGGTGAAGCTCTCTCTGCTTTTGTAGCAGCTTTCTAACACAGGTGTCAAACCACAATGAGTCTTTTCTATCCCTTACAACTTGGTCGTCCACACCTCATCGCAGGACGCTCTGTAAAGCATGATCTCTCTCTCTCTCTCTCTCTCTCTCTCTCTCTCTCTCTCTCTCTCTGTGTGTGTGTGTGTGTGTGTGTGTGTGTGTGTGTGTGTGTGTGTGTGTGCACATGCGTGAGCGAGTGCACGGGCATGTGTCATATAAATGAGACTCCACCTTGCTTTAAGAGTTTCAGACAAATGCTAACTCAAAATGAACTAACACACAAAGGTATGTGAGCCGTATTGGTGCTAAACTTTACAGCAGACTGCCAGTCTACAACAGAAATTTGCAACATGAAAATAAATGAAGGCAAAATTTAAAAGAATTTCTACTCTAACAATGCTTTTACTTGTAAGTGACTATGTTGACCACTAATAATTTTTCTAATAATGTTTATATTAAGCCAAAACTGGGAAGACTGTTTTTTGGTCCTTAATGTCATCATTATATTAAATATAACAGACAGTTGTTGTCTAGTCTGCAGGTCATGGTCTCACAGTCGCGTTCTCCCTTCCCGAGCACGGGGTCCCGGGTTTGATTTCTGGTGGGGTCAGGGATTTTCACCTGCCTCGAGATGACTGTGTGTGTGTGTGTGTTGTTATTCTCATCACTTCATCATCATTCACGAAAGTGGCGAGATTGGGCTGAGCAAAGGTTGGGAATTTGTATGGGCATTGATAACTGCGCAGTTGAGCGCCCCACAAACCAATCGTCGTCGTCATAATCATCATCATCAGCATCAGCATCAGCATCATCATCAGCATCATCATCATCGTCAGTTGTTGTCTAGTGTAAAACCCTTGCTGAATCACTTTTGGGTATAAAAGGATTTGCTGGCTGGGTATGGTAAAAGTAAAGGCCTTTGAAGAACTAAGTATTCGATTTAAAAAAAAAAGAAGCATATAAGTCAGTATTACTATGTACAGGGTTATTACAAATGATTGAAGCGATTTCACAGCTCTACAATAACTTTATTATTTGAGATATTTTCACAATGCTTTGCACACACATACAAAAACTCAAAAAGTTTTTTTAGGCATTCACAAATGTTCGATATGTGCCCCTTTAGTGATTCGGCAGACATCAAGCTGATAATCAAGTTCCTCCCACACTCGGCGCAGCATGTCCCCATCAATAAGTTCGAAACCATCGTTGATGCGAGCTCGCAGTTCTGGCACGTTTCTTGGTAGAGGAGGTTTAAACACTGAATCTTTCACATAACCCCACAGAAAGAAATCGCATGGGGTTAAGTTGGGAGAGCGTGGAGGCCACGACATGAATTGCTGATCATGATCTCCACCACGACCGATCCATCGGTTTGCCAATCTCCTGTTTAAGAAATGCCGAACATCATGATGGAAGTGCGGTGGAGCACCATCCTGTTGAAAGATGAAGTCGGCGCTGTAAGTCTCCAGTTGTGGCATGAGCCAATTTTCCAGCATGTCCAGATACACGTGTCCTGTAACGTTTTTTTCGCAGAAGAAAAAGGGGCCGTAAACTTTAAACCGTGAGATTGCACAAAACACATTAACTTTGGTGAATTGCGAATTTGCTGCACGAATGCGTGAGGATTCTCTACCGCCCAGATTCGCACATTGTGTCTGTTCACTTCCCCATTAAGAAAAAATGTTGCTTCATCACTGAAAACAAGTTTCGCACTGAATGCATCCTCTTCCATGAGCTGTTGCAACCGCACCGAAAATTCAAAGCGTTTGACTTTGTCATCGGGTGTCAGGGCTTGTAGCAATGGTAAACGGTAAGGCTTCTGCTTTAGCCTTTTCCGTAAGATTTTCCAAACCGTCGGCTGTGGTACGTTTAGCTCCCTGCTTGCTTTATTCGTCGACTTCCGCGGGCTATGCGTGAAACTTGCCCGCACGCGTTCAACGGTTTCTTCGCTCACTGCAGACCGACCCGTTGATTTCCCCTTACAGAGGCATCCAGAAGCTTTAAACTGCGCATACCATCGCCGAATGGAGTTAGCAGTTGGTGGATCTTTGTTGAACTTGGTCCTGAAGTGTCGTTGCACTGTTATGACTGACTGATGTGAGTGCATTTCAAGCACGACATACGCTTTCTCGGCTCCTGTCGCCATTTTGTCTCACTGCGCTCTCGAGCGCTCTGGCAGCAGAAACCTGAAGTGCGGCTTCAGCCGAACAAAACTTTATGAGTTTTTCTACGTATCTGTAGTGTGTCGTGACCGTATGTCAATGAATGGAGCTACAGCGAATTTACGAAATCGCTTCAATCATTTGTAATAGCCCTGTATTGTATTATTTTTTTGTAGTATTTTATGTCTATATTTGTAGGTTCCATTTCTCTGAAATGATTTCACAGAAAATTTACGTGTACATTTGGACAACATCCATTTAACATTTCTGTATGTGGATGAATAAAGAAATAAATAAATAAGTATACCAAACCCCTTCCCCCTGTAACTTATGAGAGTTTTTTGCTATAACATACATTTAAAAAACACCCACTACACTAGTCTGTCAGCTAAACCAGAGGACAAAAATTCTCTAGTAATATTTGGGAATCTGTGTGCAAATGACGTATACTCTGTTACTATTTGGCATATCAGAACCACACGCCCACAATGTGTCAATGTCACCTGCCGAACTCTATTCAAAGTAAAGCAAGTAATCCTTCACAGTAATGTGACCTTGCAGAGTAACCATGGGGCCCACGGAGTACTATTACATGGCTGCCCAAATCACCACTGAGCCACCACCATGTTTCACTCTTTGGATGTAAACCTGGCTAGAAGTTGAACTCTGTGTGAAACAATACCCATCCAATCAAATTACTTTCTTTCATCACTCCACAGTCCCCAGGCTTCGGCACCGTATTTTCCTGTTTTGGGCATTTGCAACACTGATGAGCTGTTTTCGAATTCCAGCACTGCCCTGCTTATGAACCCCATGTTGTTTGATGCTGACAGGATGCGAAAGTGCGACATTTAGTTCTGGAGTGACTTTTGCAGCTATTCTTATTTTTCATCACAATCCTCTTCAATGACCAACTGTGACAACCATTAAATGAACACTTTTGTCCACATTGTGACTTAATGGATGATATTTCAGCTTCCCTGTATACAGTATAAACCTCGATAAGGTACCTCTTGAAATACCAAGCACTTTGGTTACCTTGGTTATGGATGAACGTACCATACGAGGACCAACAATGTGCCCACTTTTGAATTCACTTAACTCTGACATATTGAGCTACACAGAACGCTGTTTTGACCAGGACACAACCTATTGAGGATATTACACAGGGGCCATTTGTGGTCAAATACAATAGTGCAACCTTCAGACTTGGCTAGCATCTGCATTTATGTTCCAGTACACATTTCTTGTGAGTTTCCATATTTTTGCCCCACCACTGTATCTATCTGTCGTGAACTTATGCACATAACAAGATATATATCTGTATGCAGCAGGATTCAATAGTGCTACATGGGTCAATGATAGATACGTATGTTTCAATGTTTAAACAGAACATAAATACACACCTTTATCATTAGCACTTCATGAAGTTGTTGATCATACTAACAATAACATCAGCAGTACTCACAAATAGTAGAATCAAGGTCTTGTACTCCTTTTGCAGGGATTACGGTTTAAGGTTGTGTTGTGAAGCAGTCTGACAATCTTTACTTGCGCATCTTCAAATGCATATGTACAAAAGTTACTTATTTCTAGTCCATGAACCATGGACCTTGCCGTTGGTGGGGAGGCTTGCGTGCCTCAGCGATACAGATGGCCGTACCGTAGCTGCAACCACAACGGAGGGGAATCTGTTGAGAGGCCAGACAAACGTGTGGTTCCTGGAAAGGGGCAGCAGCCTTTTCAGTAGTTTCAGGGCAACAGTCTGGATGATTGACTGATCTGGCCTTGTAACATTAACCAAAACGGCCTTGCTGTGCTGGTACTGCAAACGGCTGAAAGCAAGGGGAAACTACAGCCGTAATTTTTGCCGAGGACATGCAGCTTTACTGTATGATTAAATGATGATGGCGTCCTCTTGGGTAAAATATTCCGGAGGTAAAATAGTCCCCCATTCGGATCTCCGGGCGGGGACTACTCAAGAGGACATCGTTATCAGGAGAAAGAAAACTGGCGTTCTACGGATCGGAGCGTGGAATGTCAGATCCCTTAATCGGGCAGGTAGGTTAGAAAATTTAAAAAGGGAAATGGATAGGTTAAAGTTAGATATAGTGGGAATTAGTGAAGTTCGGTGGCAGGAGGAACAAGACTTTTGGTCAGGTGATTACAGGGTTATAAATACAAAATCAAATAGGGGTAATGCAGGAGTAGGTTCAATAATGAATAAAAAAATAGGAGTGCGGGTTAGCTACTACAAACAGCGTAGTGAACGCATTATTGTGGCCAAGATAGACACAAAGCCCATGCCTACTACAGTAGTACAAGTTTATATGCCAACTAGCTCTGCAGATGATGAAGAAATAGATGAAATGTATGACGAGATAAAAGAAATTATTCAGGTAGTGAAGGGAGACAAAAATTTAATAGTCATGGGTGACTGGAATTCGTCAGTAGGAAAAGGGAGAGAAGGAAACATAGTAGTCGAATATGGATTGGAGGGAAGAAATGAAAGAGGAAGCCGCCTTGTAGAATTTTACACAGAGCATAACTTAATCATAGCTAACACTTGGTTCAAGAATCATAAAGGAAGGTTGTATACCTGGAAGAATCCTGGAGATACTAAAAGGTATCAGATAGATTATATAATGGTAAGACAGAGATTTAGGAACCAGGTTTTAAATTGTAAGACATTTCCAGGGGCAGATGTGGATTCTGACCACAATCTATTGGTGCAGATTGAAACTGAAGAAACTGCAAAAAGGTGGGAATTTAAGGAGATGGGACCTGGATAAACTGAAAGAACCAGAGGTTGTAGAGAGTTTCAGGGAGAGCATAAGGGAACAATTGACAGGAATGGGGGAAAGAAATACAGTAGAAGAAGAATGGGTAGCTCTGAGGGATGAAGTAGTGAAGGCAGCAGATGATCAAGTAGGTAAAAAGACAAGGGCTAATAGAAATCCTTGGGTAACAGAAGAAATATTGAATTTAATTGATGAAAGGAGAAAATATAAAAATGCAGTAAATGAAGCAGGCAAAAAGGAATACAAATGTCTCAAAAATGAGATCAACAGGAAGTGCAAAATGGCTAAGCAGGGATGGCTAGAGGACAAATGTAAGGATGTAGAGGCTTGTCTAACTAGGGGTAAGATAGATACTGCCTACAGGAAAATTAAAGAGACCTTTGGAGAGAAGAGAACCACTTGTATGAATATCAAGAGCTCAGATGGAAACCCAGTTCTAAGCAAAGAAGGGAAGGCAGAAATGTGGAAGGAGTATATAGAGGGTTTATACAAGGGCGATGTACTTGAGGACAATATTATGGAAATGGAAGAGGATGTAGATGAAGATGAAATGGGAGATACGATACTGCGTGAAGAGTTTGACAGAGCAGTGAAAGACCTGAGTCGAAACAAGGCCCCGGGGGTAGACAACATTCCATTAGAACTACTGATGGCCTTGGGAGAGCCAGTCATGACAAAACTCTACCATCTGGTGAGCAAGATGTATGAGACAGGCGAAGTACCCTCAGACTTCAAGAAGAATATAATAATTCCAATCCCATAGAAAGCAGGTGTTGACAGATGTGAAAATTACCGAACTATCAGTTTAATAAGTCTCAGCTGCAAAATACTAACGCGAATTCTTTACAAACGAATGGAAAAACTGGTAGAAGCAGACCTCGGGGAAGATCAATTTGGATTCCGTAGCAATCTTCGAACACGTGAGGCAATACTAACCTTACGACTTATCTTAGAAGAAAGATTAAGAAAAGGCAAACCTACGTTTCTAGCATTTGTAGACTTAGAGAAATCTTTTGACAATGTTAACTGGAATAATCTCTTTCAAATTCTGAAGGTGGCAGGGGTAAAATACAGGGAGCGAAAGGCTATTTACAATTTGTACAGAAACTAGATGGCAGTTATAAGAGTCGAGGGACATGAAAGGGAAGCAGTGGTTGGGAAAGGAGTAAGACAGGGTTGTAGCCTCTCCCCAATGTTATTCAATCTGTATATTGAGCAAGCAGTAAAGGAAACAAAAGAAAAATTCAGAGTAGGTATTAAAATTCATGGAGAACAAGTAAAAACTTTGAGGTTCGCCGATGACATTGTAATTCTGTCAGAGACAGCAAAGGACTTGGAAGAGCAGTTGAACGGAATGGACAGTGTCTTGAAAGGAGGATATAAGATGAACATCAACAAAAGCAAAACGAGGATAATGGAATGTAGTCAAATTAAAATGGGTGATGCTGAGGGAATTAGATTAGGAAATGAGACACTTAAAGTAGTAAAGGAGTTTTGCTATTTAGGGAGTAAAATAACCGTTGATGGTCGCAGTAGAGAGGATATAAAATGTAGACTGGCAAAGGCAAGGAAAGCGTTTCTCAAGAAGAGAAATTTGTTAACATCGAGTATAGATTTAAGTGTCAGGAAGTCGTTTCTGAAAGTATTTGTATGGAGTGTAGCCATGTATGGAAGTGAAACATGGACGATAACTAGCTTGGACAAGAAGAGAATAGAAGCTTTCAAAATGTGGTGCTACAGAAGAATGCTGAAGATAAGGTGGGTAGATCACGTAACTAATGAGGAGGTATTGAATAGGATTGGGGAGAGGAGAAGTTTGTGGCACAACTTGACTAGAAGAAGGGATCGGTTGGTAGGACATGTTTTGAGGCATCAAGGGATCAAAAATTTAGCACTGGAGGGCAGCGTGGAGGGTAAAAATCGTAGAGGGAGAACAAGAGATGAATACACTAAGCAGATTCAGAAGGGTGTAGGTTGCAGTAAGTACTGGGAGTTGAAGAAGCTTGCACAGGATAGAGTAGCATGGAGAGCTGCATCAAACCAGTCTCAGGACTGAAGACCACAACAACAACAGTGAGGATAAATTTAAATTTCTGTCATATTCATCTAAGACTACTACGGATATTGTCAATCCTGCACTTTCAGTATCTCAGGGCTGAGAAAAACGTTCATTTCCTGGGGGAGGGGGTCCAGTGGAAGGGGGAGGCGGAGAGTGGGAGGGGGAAGGGGAGGGGGAGAGTGGGAGGGGTAGGGGAGGGGGAGAGTGGGAGGGGGAGTGGGAGGGGGGGAGTGGGAGGGGGAGAGTGGGAGGGGGAGAGTGGGAGGGGGAGAGTGGGAGGGGGAGAGTGGGAGGGGGAGAGTGGGAGGGGGAGGGCGGGAGAGGAAGGGGGAGGGGAAGGGAGATGGGGAGGGGAAGGGAGAGGGGGAGGGGAAGGGAGAGGGGGAGGGGAAGGGAGAGGGGGAGGGGAAGGGAGAGGGGGAGAGAGGGGGAGGGGAAGGGAGAGGGGGAGGGGAAGGGAGAGGGGGAGAGAGGGGGGAGGGTGAGGGAGAGGGGAAGGGAGAGGGGGTGGGGAAGGGAGAGGGGGAGGGAGAGGGGAAGGGAGAGGGGGTGGGGAAGGGAGAGGGGGTGGGGAAGGGAGAGGGGGTGGGGAAGGGAGAGGGGGTGGGGAAGGGAGAGGGGGTGGGGAAGGGAGAGGGGGTGGGGAAGGGAGAGGGGGTGGGGAAGGGAGAGGGGGTGGGGAAGGGAGAGGGGGTGGGGAAAGGAGAGGGGGTGGGGAAGGGAGAGGGGGTGGGGAAGGGAGAGGGGGTGGGGAAGGGAGAGGGGGTGGGGAAGGGAGAGGGGGTGGGGAAGGGAGAGGGGGTGGGGAAGGGAGAGGGGGTGGGGAAGGGAGAGGGGGTGGGGAAGGGAGAGGGGGTGGGGAGGGGTGAGGGGGAGGGGGAGGCAAGGGATCGGGGAAGGACAAGGGAGCGGAGGAGGGCAAGGGAGAGAGCGGGAGGTGAGAGGGAGAGGGGGAGGGGAGGGAGAGAGGGGGAGGGGAGGGAGAGAGCGGGAGGGGAGGGAGAGGGAGAGAGCGTGTGGGGGAGGGGGAGGGAGAGGGAGAGAGCGTGTGGGGGAGGGGGAGGGAGAGAGCGTGTGGGGGAGGGGGAGGGAGAGAGCGTGTGGGGGAGGGGGAGGGAGAGAGCGTGTGGGGGAGGGGGAGGGAGAGAGCGTGTGGGGGAGGGGGAGGGAGAGAGCGTGTGGGGGAGGGGGAAGGAGAGAGCGTGTGGGGGAGGGGGAAGGAGAGAGCGTGTGGGGGAGGGGGAGGGAGAGAGCGTGTGGGGGAGGGGGAGGGAGAGAGCGTGTGGGGGAGGGGGAGGGAGAGAGCGTGTGGGGGAGGGGGAGGGAGAGAGCGTGTGGGGGAGGGGGAGGGAGAGAGCGTGTGGGGGAGGGGGAGGGAGAGAGCGGGAGGGGGAGGGAGAGAGCGGGAGGGGGAGGGAGAGAGCGGGAGGGGGAGGGAGAGAGCGGGTGGGGGAGGGGGAGGGAGAGAGCGGGTGGGGGAGGGGGAGGGAGAGAGCGGGTGGGGGAGGGGGAGGGAGAGAGCAGGTGGGGGAGGGATAGAGCGGGTGGGGGAGGGGGAGAGGGGGAAGTGAGAGGCAAAGGAGGAGATGGGGCTTGGGAGCTGGAGTGAAGGAGAGAGAGTAGGAGAGGGAGAGCATAGGGGTAAATGGTGGTGGAAGAGGAGATAGGGCTGGGAGGAGGGGACGGGGGAGAGGGAGTGTGTGCTAGGCGGGGACAGTGGGGAGGGAGGGTGTGCTAGGAGGCAAAGGTGGTAGAAGGAAGTGGGTGGGAGGTAGAGGAGGTGTGCAGGTGGGAGGAACGGGAGGGTTGGGGGTGGTGGATGGGCGGAGGGAGGTAGGAGTGAATGGAGGTGTTGGGGATGGGTGGAGGGAGGTGTGGGGGAGGGGTGGAGGCAGCGGCGGGGGGGGGAGGCGGCGACGGGGGGAAGACTTGGGGGGGGGGGGAAGATGGGGGTATGAGAGAGCGGCGGGAGAGGGATTGGGGGGGGGGAGTCAGCGGCGGGAGAGGGATTGGGGTGGCAGTCAGCGGCGGGAGAGGGATTGGGGTGGCAGTCAGCGGCGGGAGAGGGATTGGGGTGGCAGTCAGCGGCGGGAGAGGGATTGGGGGGGCAGTCAGCGGCGGGAGAGGGATTGGGGGGGCAGTCAGCGGCGGGAGAGGGATTGGGGGGGCAGTCAGCGGCGGGAGAGGGATTGGGGGGCAGTCAGCGGCGGGAGAGGGATTGGGGGCGGGCAGTCAGCGGCGGGAGAGCGATTGGGGGCGGGCAGTCAGCGGCGGGAGAGCGATTGGGGGCGGGCAGTCAGCGGCGGGAGAGCGATTGGGGGCGGGCAGTCAGCGGCGGGAGAGCGATTGGGGGCGGGCAGTCAGCGGCGGGAGAGCGATTGGGGGCGGGCAGTCAGCGGCGGGAGAGCGATTGGGGGCGGGCAGTCAGCGGCGGGAGAGCGATTGGGGGCGGGCAGTCAGCGGCGGGAGAGCGATTGGGGGCGGGCAGTCAGCGGCGGGAGAGCGATTGGGGGCGGGCAGTCAGCGGCGGGAGAGCGATTGGGGGGGGCAGTCAGCGGCGGGAGAGCGATCGGGGGGGGGGCAGTCAGCGGCGGGAGAGCGATCGGGGGGGGCAGTCAGCGGCGGGAGAGCGATCGGGGGGGGCAGTCAGCGGCGGGAGAGCGATCGGGGGGGGGGCAGTCAGCGGCGGGAGAGCGATCGGGGGGAGCAGTCAGCGGCGGGAGAGCGATCGGGGGGAGCAGTCAGCGGCGGGAGAGCGATCGGGGGGGAGCCAGCGGCGGGAGAGGGATTGGGGGGGAGCCAGCGGCGGGAGAGGGATTGGGGGGGGGAGCCAGCGGCGGGAGAGCGATTGGGGGGGGAGCCAGCGGCGGGAGAGGGATTGGGGGGGAGCCAGCGGCGGGAGAGGGATTGGGGGGGGAGCCAGCGGCGGGAGAGGGATTGGGGGGGGGAGCCAGCGGCGGGAGAGGGATTGGGGGGGAGCCAGCTGTGGGAGAGGGATTGGGGGGGAGCCAGCGGCGGGAGAGGGATTGGGGGGGAGCCAGCGGCGGGAGAGGGATTGGGGGGGAGCCAGCGGCGGGAGAGGGATTGGGGGGGAGCCAGCGGCGGGAGAGGGATTGGGGGGGGGGGAGCCAGTGGCGGGAGAGGGATTGGGGGGGGCGGCGGCGGGAGAAGGATGGAGGTGGGAACCAGCAGAGGGAGAGGGATGACGGGGGGGGGGGAACCAGCAGAGGGAGAGGGGGGGGAACCAGCAGAGGGAGAGGGATGACGGGGGGGGGGGGGACCAGCAGAGGGAGTGGGATGGTGGGGGAACCAGCAGAGGGAGTGGGATGGGGGGGGAACCAGCAGTGGGAGTGGGATGGGGGGGGGGAACCAGCAGAGGGAGAGGGATGACGGGGGGAACCAGCAGAGGGAGAGGGATGACGGGGGGGGGGGGGAACCAGCAGAGGGAGAGGGATGACGGGGGGGGGAACCAGCAGAGGGAGAGGGATGACGGGGGGGGGGGAACCAGCAGAGGGAGAGGGATGACGGGGGGGGGAACCAGCAGAGGGAGAGGGATGACGGGGGGGGGGGGGGAACCAGCAGAGGGAGAGGGATGATGGGGGGGAACCAGCAGAGAGAGAGGGATGACGGGGGGGGGGGGAACCAGCAGAGGGAGAGGGGGGGAACCAGCAGAGGGAGAGGGATGACGGGGGGGGGGACCAGCAGAGGGAGAGGGATGACGGGGGGGGGGGGACCAGCAGAGGGAGAGGGATGATGGGGGGGAACCAGCAGAGGGAGAGGGATGATGGGGGGGAACCAGCAGAGGGAGAGGGATGACGGGGGGGGGGGAACCAGCAGAGGGAGAGGGATGATGGGGGGGAACCAGCAGAGGGAGAGGGATGACGGGGGGGGGGGGAACCATCAGAGGGAGAGGGATGGGGGGGGAACCATCAGAGGTAGAGGGATGGGGGGGGAACCATCAGAGGGAGAGGGATGGGGGGGAACCATCAGAGGGAGAGGGATGACAGGGGGGGGGGGAACCAGCAGAGGGAGAGGGATGGGGGGGGGACCAGCACAGGGAGAGGGAGGGGGAGGGGGGGAACCAGGAGGGATTGGGGGGAACCAGCACAGGGAGAGGGAGGGGGGAACCAGCACAGGGAGAGGGAGGGGGGAACCAGCAGAGGGAGAGTGCTGGGGGGGGGACCAGCAGAGGGAGAGTGATGGGGGGGGGGACCAGCAGAGGGAGAGTGATGGGGGGGGGACCAGCAGAGGGAGAGTGATGGGGGGGGGGACCAGCAGAGGGAGGGGGATGGGGGGGGACCAGCAGAGGGAGAGGGATGGGGGGAGGCAGCAGAGGGCGAGGGATGAGGGGGGGAGGCAGCAGAGGGCGAGGGATGATGGAGGGAGGCAGCAGAGGGCGAGGGATGATGGAGGGAGGCAGCAGAGGGCGATTGATGATGGAGGGAGGCAGCAGAGGGAGAGGGATGGGGTGGAGGCAGCAGAGGGAAATTTCATTCTGGATCTATATGCTCTGTATGAGGACTAATTTCTCACATCTTATCTTCATGGTGCTTACACGAAATGAATGTTGGTGGCAGCAGAATCTTTCTGCCGTTAGCCACAAATGGCAGTTCTCCTCAAAAAGAATTTTGCCTCCCCTCCAGTGTCTCCCATTTGGGTTCCCAAAGATCCCCATAATATTTGCACTTTTTTTGAATCCACTGGTAACAAATCTAGCAGCCCGTCTCCGAATTGCTTTGATGTCTTCTCTTAATCTGACCTGGTGCAGATTCCAAACAGTCCAATAGAACACAACAATGAGTCACACTAGTATCCTACATGCAGTCTCCTTTACAGATGAACCACATTTTCCCGAAATTCTCTCAACAAACCAAAGTCTACCATTTGCCTTCCTTACCTCAATCCTTACATGCTCATTCCATTTCATACTGCTTTGCAACATTATGCCTCGATATTTAATCGGTGTGACTGCGTTGAGCAGCACACTACTAATGCTGCACTCTAACATCGTTGGTTTCTTTTTCCTGTTCAACTGCATTAACTTAAATTTTTCTACATTTATAGCAAGCTGTCATTCATCACTCCAACTACAAATAGTGTCTAAGTCGTTTTTCGTCGTCCTACAGTCACTCAATAATGATATCTTCCCATACACCAAAGCATATCATAAAACAGCCCCAGACTGCTGTTTACCTTTTCCGCCAGACCATGTATGTATATAGAAAATAACCATAGTCCTATCACACTTTCCTGTGGCACTCCTGATAATACCCTCATCTCTGATGAACACTCACCATCGAAGGCGATGTACTGGGTTATTTAAGAAGTCTTTGAGCCACTTGTATATCTGGGAACCTATTCCATACCTTCGTTAGGAGTCTGCAGTGGGGCACCGTGTCAAATGCTTTCCGGAAATCTAGAAAAATCAAATCTGCCTGATGTCGTCCATCTCTGGTTTGTAGGATATCATGTGAGAAAACAGTAAGCTGAATTTGACACAAGTCATACTATCGAAATCTCTGCCAAAATGTGGACAAAAGCTTTTCTGTATCAAGGAAATTTATTATACTTTAACTTGGAATGTATTCGTAAATTCTACAATAACTGATGGTCTGTTATAATGCGGGTCCATTCTTTTACCTTTTTTTAATACAGGAGCAACCTGCACCTTTTTCCAGTCGCATTGGACTTTGCACTGGCGGAGAGATTCACATTATGTGAGCTACATAAGGCGCCAATGACCTAAAACCGAATTGAGATTCCATCCAGACCTGGCAACTTATTCGTTTTCAACCCTTTCAGATGCTCCTCTACACCATGGATGCTTCTACCATGTCATCCTTTTCGAAATCTGTACGACAATATGTTTGTACAATCGTCCTGCGTGAATTATTTCTTAAACGTGAAATTTAAAACTCTGCCTTCCTTGTGCTGTCTTCTACTGCCACCCCTGACTGGTCGATGAGTGACTGGACAGAAGCCTTTGACCTGCTTAGTGACTTAACGTATGACCAGAATTACCTCGGGTTCTTTGCAAGCTCTTTCACTAAAGTATGATGGGGGAAGTAATTGTATGCTTCATGCACTGATATTTGTACAGAATCATAAATTTCTACTCACTTTCGCTTGCTGATATTTGCATGTTCTTTTTTGAACCACATGAGCAACAATCTCTGATTCCTCAGCATTTTACAAATTTGATTATTAAACCATGGAGGGTCTTTTGCACCCTTAATTGACTTACTTGGCACAGACATCTGCAGATCGCGATTTACACTAAGTTTATAAGCTTGGCTCATAATTCCTTTATGTCCATCATATTGGAACTAAAAATGTTAGTCACTGTGAAATATTATCTTTTACAGTTTTAAAGACATTGAAAATATTGTTGTGTCATTGGTTGCACACCTCATTTTTCTGAGATCGCGATGTATTCAGATTTGCATTAACAGTTGGCTGCGAGTTATTGTCACCTCGAAGAGCTGTACCTTTGCCATCTTGAAGATTCTCTGACGTTCTGCCAGTTTTGGTGCACAAACGCCATGTGAGCATCAGCCGTCCAAATTCCCAGCTTTGGGATTTGCCAATTTTTTAGCGATGCTGCTTGTATTTGGACCTGGACTCGCCCGCTTCCCTGTACGAGTCACCTACCCAGACCTGTTACGTGCCCTGAGCCCTTGGCCCGCTAGCGTTCAGCTGTACAATTTCACCTCCCCTCATACTACTACCCAGGCAGCCAAAGCACTCGCCTACATACACTTATGTTACACACCTCCACTTAGCTCGCTCACTTGGCACATTAGCACAAGTCACACCAAATTTAACATACTTAAATAAAATAATAAATACATACTTAAGATAATAAACAGAATACACTACTTGCATACCGGAACAACAGTGTGATTCTCTATGAAACAACATGTTCTTCCTAGGATATGTCCTAACACAATATTGGCATAAATTAACTAAATCTAATACAAATTATAAAAATTATGGCCTTTAATTAAATGCCAAAATAAACATAAATCAGATAAATTTCAGTAAAACTTTGAGACAACTCAACTTCTGCTCATTTGAAATTACATTTTGCGTGGAGCACTTATTTGTAGCACTTCACTTCACTAACACAAATACAGCACATGATGGGTTTTCTGGCATCGAAATTAAGATCATTCACAATCCAGCAACCTCTGCAGAACTTCAAGACCTCCTCGGCCACACACAGCATCGAACACAATGGCCACATACTGCATCAAACATGTGTCAATCTACAGTTACAGTCAGTGCTGAAGGAAGATAGCTTTCAAAATATGACGGTGATAACCAATAATCATATGACTTCCCAAATCCCATATATCAATCACTGAACACCCTCCCCACTAGAACTGATAATTTCACAAACAGGATAGCAAGCAAAAATTGGTTTATAGGGCAGGCAAAATCCATTTTTAGCTTGACATTTCAAACAGTCTGTCCATGTTCCCACTAGGAAACGTATCTTTAATGCTATGAAATTTGTCTGACACCATAAATCAACCAATATTTTATCAATTTTCTTATTTTGCCGCACGTAATTGGAAACTAAAACCATTACTACCTTGTGCAGAAATTGCCCAATTAACTTTCAACTCGGCAGATAATTACACTCTAAATTCATCAATATCCTATTTGCATTACATTACACTACATAAATACTTATTCCATAGGTCATGAATATGACATGTTGTAATTATGTGGAATGTGACAGTTTAACATAAGTTTTCTTTAGACAATATTTTTTTCTTTTTTTTACAATTACTACTTCATATCTAAAAATTCACCTATCGAAGAGGAGTTATCATTCACAAATTCTTTTAATTTGACTTTAAATTACGGTTGGCTATCTGTCAGACTTGTAATGCTATTTCGTAAATGACCAAAGATTTTTGTCGCAGCGTAATTCACCCATTTCTGTGCAAAGGTCAGATTTAACACAGAATAGTGAAGATCAGCCTTTCTTCTGGTGTTGTAGCTATGTACTTTGCTATTATTTTTGAATTGGGATGGGTTATTAATGACAAATTTCATAAGTGAATATATGTATCCTGAAGGTACTGTGAATATCCCTAGTTCCTTAAATAATTGTCTGGAAAGCGATCTTGGGTGGGCTCCGGCTATTGTTCTGATTACATGATTTTGTGCAATGAATGCTTTTTCTCTTGATGACAGAATAACCCCAAAATATGACGCCATATGAAAGCAGTGAATGAAAATAGGCATTGTAGGCTAATTTACTTAATATGTTTATCACCAAAATGTGCAATAACCCTAATAGCAGAAGTAGCTGAACTTAAAACATTTCAGTATTTCATCTATGTGTTCCTTACAATTCAAATTCTCATCAATGCACTCACACAGAAATTATGAATATTCTCCCTTAGCAACAGATTTATGTTTAAAGTCTATATTTATCAATGCTGTTATGCCATTTACTGTACAGAACTGCATATAACTATTACCTTTTCTCAAAATTTAGTGAGTGTCCATTTGCAGAGAACAAATTAATGTTTTTCTGAAGGACATTATATACAATTTCCTCAACTAATTTTTATTTGTTGGGTGTGACTACTATACTTGTATCAGCAGCAAAAATGAATAGTTTTGCATCTTCATGAATACAGAGTGGCAAGACATTAATATTTATTAAGAACAAAAAGGGAGCCAAGACTGAACCCTGTGCGACACCATTCTTGATATCTTCCCAGTTTGAGGCCTCTTCTTATTTTTGCAGACTATCTGTACTGTTAATTTCAAACTTCTGCATTCTTCCAATTAAATATGAATTAAACTTCCTGGGATATTAAAACTGTGTGCCAGAACGAGACTCCAACTCGGGACCTTTGTCTTCTGCAGGCAAGTGCACTACAGACTGAGCTACCCAAGCATGACTAACAGCCCGTCCTTGTACCTTCAATTCTGCCAGTACCTAGTTTCATATCAGTGCTCATTCCGCTGCAGAGTGAAAATCTCATTCTGGAAACATCCCTCAGGTTGTGGCTAAGCCATGTTTCTGCAATATCCTTTCCTGCAGGAGTGCTATTTCTGCAAGGTTCGCAGAAGAGTTTGTGAAGTTTGGAACGTAGGAAACAAGGTATTGGCAGAATTGAAGCTGTGAGGACAGGTCGTTGGTCGTGCTTGGGTACCTCAGTCTTGGTCTGGCACACAGTTTTTATTTGGCAGGAAGTTTCATATCAGCGCACACTCCACGGTAGAATGAAAATCTCATTCTATGAATTACAAGATTTGTGCACTGTGCCTCTCATACCACAATACTTAAGCTTATCTAGAAGAATTTCATGATTCACACAGTCAAAAGCCTTTAAGAGATCAGAAAAAAATCCCAATGGGTGATAGTCGGTTATTCAGAGCATTTGATATTTGATCAGTGGGAAAGCATATACAGCATTTTCTGTTGAAAATGCCTTTCTGAAAACCAAACTGACATTTTGTCACTACTTCATTTTTACAAATACAGCTACTCTTAATTACGTAATTTTGTATTAAGCGGTCATAAGTGAGATTGAGTGGTAGTTGTTTGCATCAGACCCATTCCTTTTTTTATGTAATAGTTTAACAATTGCATATTTCAGTATTTCTGGAAAAATGCCGTTTCAGTGAGCTACTACATTTGGGGCTGAAAATCCTACTGATCTGTTGGAAAAGTCATAAATTCCACATGAGCTCTTACTTTAAAGTGAATTTATTGTTTTCCTAATTTCAGTATTCAGAATTTCAATTTAATCAAACTGCTTACGTATTGCCTCTTCCAAATACAGCCTTGTATTTTCTAATGAACAGCTGGCTCTTCTTTTCTCTACAACACTTAATAATAAAAATGATTATTAAAATTTTTTTCTACTTCTGATTTCTTTATTGTATTGTGTTGTATTGTATGTTAACCGGGGGCCTAGAAACGACAGAGTGTCTCCGTCCCCGCCGTAGCCGCAGAGGTCCCCAACCCCATAATGACTACTGCAGTCCACTTCACCCCTCCGCCGCCCCACACCGAACCACTCTTTCAGGGTTATTGTGCGGTTCGGCCCCAGAGGTGTTAATCTCTGACATAACGCACATACATCTGGACTTTTTAATAATGTGAAGCAGTTTTTATAATGTTTAAAAAATATCATTACTCCTTATAGCTATAAGATACATTTTCCTTTTCTGTTTACAATATTTTTTATCCCTTTAGTAAGCCCTGGCTTTTTTAATGGTTTCTTACAATTACGTTTCAGTGTTTTCTTGGGGAAATTGTTTTCAAATATACTCACAAAGGTATCATGACATAGGTTACATTTTAAATTAGCATCAGGTTCCCTGTACACCTCATCCCAAGCTAACTATTGCAAGCTTTCTCTAAAATTTGCTATTGTTAAATTTTTTCTTGAATGCACCATTTTGGAGGACTGTTTTGCACTACTGTATGGGACTATGTCATATATTATAACTAGCTGTACATCAAGATCAAAAAGACTGTTCTTAACAGGAAAAGTTTTTATTTAATTTATCTTGGTCTATAAAAACATTATCTACCAGTGTGCTGCTTTCCTGTACTGTCCAAGTTGGAAAATCAATAACTGTTGTCAAATTGAAAGAACTAAGTAATACTTCAACGTCATGCTTTCTATCAGACTCTTTCGGACGATCTACATTGAAATCCCCACTAACAATAATTTATTTCGCCCTGTCTGACAGTTAGCACAACAAACAATCCAGGTTTTTCAGAAATGGCTGAAAATTTCCCAATGGGACCTATACACAGCTACAATTATAAAAGTACCATTATTTAATTTAAGCTCACAGGCACATGGTCATTATGTTTCTCTACACAATTTTTTTTAGTTTCTAAATTTTTCACACTATGATAAATTTTAACATATATGGCAACTCCTCCTCTCTCCATAGTGTCTTTACTTACATGTGCTGAAAGCTTGTATCCAATTACATGTACCTTTTCCGTATGTGTGACTATATGATGTTCAGACAGACATAGTACATCTATTCCTCATAATAAAACACTTATACCTAGAATTATTATCTTAAACATATTACAAAGTTAACCCCAAAATTTTACACACAAATCTATTGAGGACTCTTCCAAGATAGCATCTCTTTTAGAATACTGCTGAGCCTTGTGGGATCCTTACCAGATACGATTGTCAGGATACATGGAAAGAGTTCAAAGAAGGGCAGCATGTTTTGTGTTATCACGAAGAGAGAGAGCGTCACTGAAATGATACAGGATATGGGGTGCACGTCATTCAAACAAAGATGTTTTTCATTGTGGCGGAATCTTCTCATGAAATTCCAATCACCAACTTTCTCCTCCAAATGTGAAAATATTTTGTTAACACCGATCTACTACGGAGAAATGATCACCATGATAAAATAAGGGGAATCAGAGCTCACACAGAAAGGTATAGGTGTTCATTCTTTCCACGCGATATACAAGATTGGCATAACAGAGAATTGTGACAGTGGTTTGAACCCTCTGCCTGGCACGTAAATATGATTTGCAGAGTATCCATGTAGATGCAGAACATACATAATAGAAATTAAGCTACATAATATACCACCAAACACATAGTTTATACTCTGCACATAAACACATGTGTGAGCAATATAAAATTTTACTGAGTTCTGATGGGCGGCCTGAGAGAGGCATGTCATCGACAGTTCCTGTCTCTTCATATCTCCTCCATGTCCAAACAACATTGCTTTGGTTCACTCCGAGACGACTTGACACTTCCCCTGTTGAGAGGCCTTCCTAGCACAAAGTAACAATGTGGACACGATTGAACTGCGGTATTGACTGTCTAGGCGTTGTTGAACTACAGACAACATGAGCCGTGTACCTCCTTCCTGGTGGAATGACTGGAACCGATCGGCTGTTGGACACCCCCCTCCGCCTAACAGGAGCAGGTCATGTATGCTTTAGTGACATTTCTGAACAGTCTGAGGGACTGTATCTGTGATACAATGTCCACAGTCAACGTCTATCTTCAGGAGTTCTGGGAACTGGGGTTATGCAAAACTTTTTTTGATGTGTGTACTTCATACCACCATGACTAGTTGGAAGTGGCCTGAAATTCTCTACAGCCAACAGCTCACCAACTTTGCAAGGGATGATCCTTTGAATTCCCCCCCCCCCCCCCCCCCCCTGGTGCGAGGTAGTGCAACGTTTTACCCACTGCCATTTGTCACAAGCGGCCAACTGAGTGCGCACCCATATGGCTAGATTGGTTACCTGCACATACTCAACGATTTCTACATACTTTTGTGCCCATTAATACCCATAACTTAAGTAGACAGTCTATCAGCTGCTCGACATACTTTTTCGGAGAGCACAGTCTCTAATACTCCGTTTTTCACCTTTCCTATGAACACTCTTATGAGTTTTATATATCAGGGCATCTTTTTGTAACTCTAGCTGACAAAATTTGCATTTATATTTTTCAATTCGGGGTCATCATTTTGTGCTCATTGCATGTCTTTGCAGACAGCATAAATCTCTCTTTCCCCTTTTACTCTTTTCAAGCATAAGAGCCAGAACTCTTCACTTACTTTATCCTCATGACTGCCCTCTTTTTCCGACAGGTAGCCATAACAAGTGCATCAGTTATGCTGTGTTCAGTTTCTTTTACATGTCTTATTCTATAGATGAACTGCTGCAAAAACACTGCCTACTGCATAAAATGATTGTTTAGGAACCTACTATGTTGTAGAAAACTAAGAGCTTTATGATCGGATAGCACAGTCACATCATGACCCTCCAGATACAGCCAAAACTTTGAAGCCGTACACAACCATAACAGTTTCTCAGAAGTGCTACAGCTGCGCTCTTGTTTGTTTTAACACACGGCTGGCAAAAGTTACACTCCTGTGTTCTACCTCTCCTCCTACCAAATTTTCCTGGAACAACTTACATCCCATGCCATAATCTGAACTGTCCGTAGGTAGTCAGAATGGCAATGACATGTCAGGCTAATATATCATTTTACTACTGCAGAATTTGCTCTAACACTCATCACACAATACCCATGTCGAGTTGTTCTTTAGTAGGTTGCATAGGTTTGGAATATTCATCCCCCCATTACCCAAAACTTTTTGATAAAAACCATTTAACTATAGGTACAATTTTAGTTATTTTCTGGTAGTTGGCTTCTTGTACTCTGAAACTGCCTCAACTTTGTTAGTGTTTGAAAAAACACCTTCGCATGAGAATTTATGACCTAAACACTGAATCACTGCTCCAACACATTCACACATAGAGAGTCTGAAGGTCATTTCTCCCTTTCTTACAGCCAAGACTACTTTCTCCAACAACTCGCAATGTTCACGTCAATATTCCATGGCAATCAAAATATCACTGACATAAACAAAAAGTTTGCTCATTAATTAATCTCTCAGTATGTGACTTAGTGCTTTCATGAGAACTGCAACAGATATCGCTCTCCATCTACACACACACATAGATACTCTGCAATCCACTGTATGATGTGTGGTGAAGGGTACCCTGTATCACTACTAGTCATTTCCTTTCCTGTTCCATGCCCAATATTTAAATGACATGACTGTGCCAAGCAGGAAACTACTAATGCTGTATCCAAACACTATGGGTTTGTTTTCCCTACTCATCTGCATTAACTTACATTTTTCTACATTTAGAACAAGCCGCCATTCATCATGCAACATCCTCCCCCCCCCCCCTCCCCCTCCCAAGCATTACTATAATATTCAATAGCCAGAATTTGTAGCCGAGTACTTTCTGTTACACAAAGAATAAAAATCATGCCACTATGGCACCTTTTCCTGTTATGTAATTGTACTATATAATACTATGAATGATATTTAAACAAAATTTACGAATAATTAAATCATATGTAAATATGTAACATAATAATCACTATGAACCATCAACATTTACTCAGAACTATAATAATCAGTATGTAATTAATTTGATTAGAAGTAGTTATAAATGTTAGCATCATTATTACATCCGTTAATTAACTGCAATTAGATCTCGAAAGTTCAGTTTGGAAAACGTTATTGTAAATCGATCAAAATGCAAGAACCAAATTTAAACTCACGTAATTTCAAGTGATATGTAATTTCAAACCCAAATTTGTAAACCAGAATTAATACCATTACTAAAATAATTAGTTGATCACTGTTAGCACATGTAATTAACTCCATTACTTACGTTTGGATGCATATATCAAAGTTATGAGCCATTAAAGAGGTTAAACAACTTGTGTATATATTACATAAATGTTAGCAATGTTTTCCGATCGATAATTGAGTTGTATTTATTAAATTAATGAAACGCATCACTGTAAAAAGGCCTATTCAATTTTCAATCTTAAATTGTACAATTTCTAACCTACAGCTCACCTGTAATGAACTAATATTTTTTGCTGTAAGTAATCTGATTGTCAACCTTTTGTATATTTGTAACTTTTAATTGTAACTATTAAATTCATGATGGTGTAATAACTGAAGTAATGAACACATATATAGTCAAAGAAACTATATGTGAAGTTTGATGTATTCTGCAATGACTTTGGAAAAATGTTATCATCAACAAGTAAACCTCTGCAAATTGTATGACCTGGAGTTTTAATTAGAAGGAATCACTGGCTACCCGACTCAGGCAAATTACAAGATAAGTACAACAAAAATACTTTGTTATGCATCGCCCTTACTTACGTCCACTCCAGGTGCAAATATATAAGTAATTATATTAACGGACCAGTAATTAAATCATATGCATTCATAAAGTAAGGGAGATGTCATAATCACACCTACTAGAAATTTTGTCTAAGTCATCTTGTACCCTCCTACTGTTACTCAATGATCACACTTTACCATCCACCACAACATCATTAGCAAACAACTTCAGATTGCTGACAAAGAGAATAATAGCAGTCCTATCACACTCCCCTGGGGCACACCTGATGAAAACTCAGTGTCCAGGACATCATATTGGGTCTATTACTTAAGAAGTCTTCAAGCCACTCACATATCTGTGAACCTATTCCACATGCTTGCACCTTCTTTTAACAGCCTGCAAATGGGGCACCGTGTTCAATGTTTTCTGGAAATCTTGAAGTATGGAATCTGTCTGCTGCCCTTCATCCATACTTCACAGTATATCAAGTGAGAAAAGTGCAAGCTGAGTTTCGCACAAGTGATGCTTTCCAAAAACCATGCTGATCCATGGACATAAGATTCTCGGTCTCAAGAAAATTTTTTTTTTTTATATTCAAACTGAGAATGTGTTCAATGATTCTGCAGTAAACTGATGTTAGGGATATTTGTCTGTAATTTTGTGGGTCTGTTCTTTTGTCCTTCTTATATACAGTAGTCACCTGCGCTTATTTCCAGATGCTTTGGACTTTGCAATGGGTGAGAGATTCATGAGAAATGCAAGCTAAGGAAGGGATCAATGCCATAAAGTACTGTTTAAGAAACCAAATTGGAATTCCATCCTGACCTGGTGCCTTACATGTTTTCAACTTCAGTTGTTTCTCTATGCCAGGGATAGTTATTACTATGCTGTCCATACGGGACTGTGTGCAAAGGTCAAACAATGGTACATTAGAATGATTCTCCCGCGTGAACCGTTTATTGAATGCACGATTTAAAAATTTGGCTTTTGTTTGGCTACCATCAACTGCCACACCAGACTGGTCAACAAGTGACTAAGTGAAAGTCTCATAACCACTCAGTGATTTTACTTAGAACCAGAATTTTCTTGGTATCTCTACCATATCTTTTGCTAAGGTTAAATCCGGACTATAGGGAGGGTGAGGAATGCCTTCACACTGATATTTGCAAGATATTCTGCAACAACATTGGCAATATGTGGCCCCGCATTACTGTGGTGCAGCATTCAGCCTGCTCCATGGAAAGGCGGTCTTTCGTGCCTGATATGTTTTCAGGACATCCCTGTAGTATAGTCCAGTTACTGATGTGTGTGAGAGTGCAACATGCTGGTAAACCATTCCATGAATATCAAAGAATGAGATGACCATAACTTTCCCAGCAGAAGCAACCACTTTTGCTTTTTAGGGGGTTGGTGGTGAAGGAGATTTCCACACTGAGCTTTGCTGTTTGCTCTCAGGATCAAAATGATGTAGCCAAGTTCCATCAGCAGTGAATACATCTGAAAGAAACTCGGGATCTTCCTCTAACAACAACTTTAACTGCATGCAGACCTGCACACGAATGTCCTTTTGTTCAGGAATCAACAGTCTTGGAACCAATCGCGCACTTAAACATGTCGTGTAATTTTTCTGCCTCCAATGTGTGGGTGGCACCCAATGAAATGTTCAGTATTTCAGAAAGTGATCATAAGGTAATTCGTTGATCCTCTCTCGCAATGACAGCAGCATTGTTGATGTTTTCTTCCATAAGAGCAGCAACTGGAGCACTGGGTCCACCTTCCTTTGAAACTGATTGTCTCCCCTCTTTAAACATTTTAAACCAACTTTGAGCTGTGCTGCAGGTGACTCTCCATAGGCCTCCTGTAACATTGTATAGGCCTCAGCTGAAGATTTGTTGAGATGAAAGCAGAATTTCAAAGCCAGATATTGTTCCTCGCGTGTTACCTCCATTGCAGCGGTACACGATACTGAACATGTGTGACCTAGCCTGCCTCTCAAAGGCGGGAATCAGGAGTCCCAACAATGAAACCACTATGGTGTGTTTGTTGCACCTTAAGCTAACAGAATATCATAAGATTAAATTTTAGCACGAGAAATTATGTCCATAAAAAATTATGATAATTTTTTATTGAACAGCCCTCGTATTTCCATTGTGTGGGGGCTGCCAAACTAGCTGCTCAAGACAGTTTTCAGAAAATGTGTTCAAAAGTACTTCTCATGAATGTCTGTCTGTGCCCCCTGCAATCAATCCATAGACATCCCAGTCTGTACCCATTAGGTTAAAGTCAACCTCCAACTATCAAAAGCATGATCTGAGTATTTACGCGATACTCATTGTAGACTTTCTTTGAATGGCTCTAGAACTGTCACAGCAGAATCAAGTGGCCAGTAAAAACATAAAACAATTAATTAACTTGGTTTCCCATACACAGACCTGTTTCACGTCACCAGGTAACTTCACTGTTAAATTCAGCTTTGACCTCAATACAGACAGTTTTTTTTGTCAACTGCAATGAACACTCGCCCACCTATGGCCTCTAATCTGTCTTTCTGATATACATTCCATGACTCGCTAAATATCTCAGAGCTGTCCTCTCTGGGTTTCTGCCAGCTCTCGGTCCTGAGAATAATTTGAGCACATGGGCAGGAAATTCATAAACTTAGTTACAAATACTTCGACAATTTAATGATAAAATTTTGACTGTCAAAGTGTCTTCACTCTGAATGCAGTCTAACTTCCCTTACTTTATATAGCCTGACAAGTGTTTGTCAGAATACCTCAAACAACCCCCAAGCCTCACGTGCACTCCACGAGTACTTTGCTACTTCAGTAGCTGCTCCCTTTGAGTAGTGCACCCCTGACCAATTGAGGGGATCCATACAAATACCAAACCAATAATGCACGTCTAGAAACCTGCAGCCAAGACAATCACAGAGTCGACAAATCCTTTGGCTGAGCCCCTCCACTTGGCTCCAAACCAAAGGACCCCAATCAACTCTGGGAACAATGCGGCAAATTGCTGCAAATTGAACCTCATGTGTGAGGCTAGTTGCCTGTATGAACCAAAGGTGGCCTCAGAACCCATCCGACAGGTGGTGTTGGTGCTGACGTGAGCCACAACTCGCAGACAACCGCACCCTGCATGCTCAACAGCCACCTCCACACCTCGGATGAGGCCCCCTGCAGATATATCAAGTACACTTCGAGTTTCTTTCCGGCCCTGAATGCTATCTGCCTACGGGGCTCCGTAACATGCCTAATGTTGGGGCTCCTAATAACTAGCAAATCACTCTCCCACCCCTGTGTGCCTGCTTGAACCTGACTGAAGGAGCAGCCACCTGTCCACTCACATGGTGAATGAGCGAAGTCAGGCAGTCAATCTCCACATTGGCCCACCACCTCGAGTGAAACATATGCATTACCACCTGCCACTCACTCTGCTGCGAAGGTGGACCTACTACATCGGGTACAATAGGAGGTGCCTCAGCAGTGGCCTGAAAGTGACTGACCTTCACATTCAGATGTTTGCTAACTGCAGCCAGTTCATCCTGCATCCGTACACAGCATGCTCTCATCCTACCAAGACTAACTGAAGAATTCTACTACAAAAGTTCCACTCTGAAGCAATAACTTCACCCTTAGGATAGGAAAGCAATGTACTGCCTACTCCCTTCAACCAACAGAATTTTCCAAAAGTCAGAGCTCAATTTGATATTCCACTCTGTTTTATTTTGGGAAAATTCTGTATGACTTCTTTAGTGTTGCCTTAGTGATCTAGTTCTCTTACTATAACCTTATTCCATTTTTGTTAGTTTACAACTATTCCAACAGAGTCAGTCCTTCTTTTTAACAATTACAATTGGACTGCAGTAATCACTCCTACATTTTCCCACAATGTCCCACTTTAGCATCTGATTTAATCTAGCTCGAACTGCCTCCCCATCAGCAATAACCATCACTTTTGATCTTGATCTGATAGGCATGTGTCGCCTCACCTTTACTGAATATTCAAAGTCCACCACCCTACCCGGGTTGTCTGCGAAAGTATCCTCATATCAACTCAAAAAATTACACAATTCCTCCTTTTCTGTGTTCGAAATATCTTCAGCAGCTTCTTTTATGCGATCATACACAGAATTACAATCATCCCAACATTCAGTAATTACTGTATGAGCAATTTGTTGGGCTCCAGTTAACAGAAATTTTAATTTTACTTTCCTTTTCTTACCCTCTAGTTAAAAATTCAAGGTATTCCTCAACACAATTCAAAGAAGTTTTATATTTAAACAGGAAACCCATACCCAGTATGACATTTTTAACTAAACTGTTCACTATAATACATCTCATACGGAAACTGTTACCACTACACCTAAACTCTAAATGCAATTCATGCTTTATGGGGTTGTTTAGCCCACAAACTGTGTCTTAATCTCAATTTCTTATTCTTATTTCCATTTACTAATTGCTCTGAAATGGCCAACATACAGGGTGTACATAAAGTTCAGGAACAATCTTCAATTATTTATTGCACAATAACGAAACATTGTACAGATATCATACATATGTCATTTTGAAGAGAAACCCTGAAAGTTTTTCTTTTTTTCATGTAATGTATACTGCCAGAGCACAGTTTGGTAACTTGCCGATAGTCTGCGCTAGTCGCAAACATGGCGAGTTCAGGTGCTGAGCGAGCTTTCTGTGTGTTGGAGTTCAACAAAAACAAGTGTGCTACAGCTGTTCAACGGATGTTTAGAACCAAGTGTGGTAAGAAGCCATCAACCACTGGCACAACAAATTCATTACGACAGGTTGCTTGTGCCCAGCAATGAGCAGCAGACGTCCCAGTGTGAGTGAAGTGAATGTGAAGTACGTACGAGAGACATTCATAAGGAGTCCAAAGAAATCGGTGAAATCGTGCATCCCGTGAACTTGAAATGGCTCTAATGACAGTGCGGAAAGTTCTGCGACAGAAACTGTCTATGAAACCATTCGAATTGGAGCTAGTGCAGAAGCTCAATGATGAAGACAAGCACAGGTGCCTTGAATTTTGTTTGCAGTTGCAACAATTGAATGACAATAGGGATGGCATTGTTGATCGCTTAATTTTTAGTGACGAAGCCACTTTTCATACTAATGGGAAAGTGAACAGACTTAATTGTCGAATCTGGGGTACAAAGCATCCACATGAATGCACTGAATTGGAGCATGATTCCCCAAAGGTAAATGTTTTTTATGCCTTGTCACGTCGAAAACTGTACAGGCCATTCTTCTTCGCCAAGAGCACTGTCACTGGATATTCCTACTTGGACAAGTTGCAGCAATGGCTGATGCCTCAAATGCAATCAGACTCTCTGTTCATCTTTCAGCAGGATGTGCCTCCACCCCATTTTCATCGTGAAGTTCGTGGGTACCTGAACAAGGAGCTGCCACATTGATGGATCAGCGGTGCTACAAAAGGGGACAGCTGTTTCATGAAATGGCCTCCCCAATCACCAGATATCACTTCATGTGACTTTGTTCTGTGGGGACACATTAAAGGTCTGGTGTACGAACTGCCTCTACCATGTGATGTAGCAGAGCAACAGGAGAGAATACGGGAAGCGACTACCACAGTTGACGATGCCATGCTGGGATGAGTATGGCAAGAATTCAATTACCGTATTGACGTCTGCCAGGTCACTCATGGTTCGCATACTGAATGTTTGTAAAAAATACTTTCAGAGTTTCTCTTCAAAATACAACATGTATGATATCTGTACAATGTTTAGTTCTTGTGCAATAAGTAATTGAAAGTGTCCCCGGACTTTGTATACACCTTGTATTACTACCGGAATCTAAAAGGGCAATCATTTTTTCATTACCCATATCGATTTATAATAAATGTTGCACATTGATGATTTATTCCTTCTCTAAACACTGCTCACTCAACACATCATTTTAAATGTCCCTTCCTTTCTGCTCCATATCTATTGTAAACATTACGTCACACAAACATTCAATTTCATGATCACCATCAAGCAATTCATTAAAAGTTTCCTTCACCCCAGTTTTTTTGTGTTTCCTCCCTTCAAGTCCTCTTGCTACTTGAAATTTCTCCTGTGCTCACTAGTAAGGTAGTAACTACTTCAAAATTTTACTGTCTCATTTCCAATCATTTATAGAACAGTCACTTTCTTCTTTGCCATACCATTCAGTAGCTCCTAAACAAATACTTCCCTATTATTCACATCCACATTCCCTCCATCCACCTTTAAGTCATCTGTAGGCTTTAAATTACCCTCAAAATCCCTTGTTTCATCATCCTCTTCAGAATCAAATATGCTGTATCCGTCCTCCAAATTTATGATAACAGTAGCTGTGACATTTCCATAATTAGTCATACAACTTAAAACTTCATTCCCCTTACACAAATATTCACTTATTTTCACCAAATCACTGCAAACTTTATCACAATTAACACCACTAACATCCACCTATAATAAACTTCTTCACTTAAAACACCCATTACATCATTATAGAAATTACCACCAATAACTCTGCCAACCTCCACCATAAACTATATAAATTGCTGTTACTGCATCACTCCACATCAGAATTCACAGTACACTCGAATTCAGCAAAATTTGGAATGACCTCTGTCTCCTTAACATTTTCTCTACTCTCAGATTTCTCCAACACTTTGGATTCTGATATACTACGTAACACATTACTTTCACATACACCCTTCCACATCCACTCACATTTCATGCTTTCATCAAGAGCCATCGGTTCAACTTCATCAACATAAATAAATACACGAAGTCCTCCCTCCAAGCTATCTTAAATCACTAGCTTCAACCTTTGAGACTTCAGCACCTAAAACACTATCTTTACCTCCCTTCAACACTAAATCACCCACTTCCACTGATACATAATAAAATTCATCACCAGCTGACAAAGACTACTGCCACACTGCCTTCACAAAACCTTCACATACTTCCATCTACACATCACTAAATTAATCTCCAGCTGATAAGGGCTACAGCTTCACTGCCTTCACAAACAGCTCCATCTACTTCCTCCAATACAAAATAATCTACATTAGTTTCACCTACATTACTATACTTGTTGCTACAGAGTAGTGCCTCATCAGAATTCATCACACATTGCACATCCAGCAAATTTAGATCCACTTCCCTCTCTCTCTTCTGATCACCGAATTTTCCACAAAACATACATTCATTCCATCATTCACTTTCATTTTACAACAAATATTTTAGCCCCTACCCTCACTGAATCTCTCAACATGTTTCACTATATTCCTTGCACTTTCTTTATGGTCCATTTCCAACGTTTGTGGCTTCTTTGCTGAATCTTCGACACCCACATACTTTTTAAAGTAACGTGTCCTTTGCAACACCTGTTTGTTCTGCCACCTCCGGACCTGAGATGTGGTGAATCTCTAATTTCCTGACCTCGTATTCTGGCATTGCATTTCATGAGGCTCCTGCCCCTCAAATCTTCATTTGTGGTTTTGATTTCTGTTGTGAGAATTCCCATTTCCATTTAGCCCTTTGAAAATTATTGTTACCATTGTGGTGATAATTATTTTGATGGTTATTATGACTATTGTGGATACTACTACTGTTCTCATTCTGGTACCCATTTCCTTGACTACTGTTCCAATTTTGTGGCTTGAATTTCAACACCTATTGAAGTTTTTCAATAAAATCTAAAAACTCATCACTGGAATTTATTGGACTGAGGGCAGAATCCTATTGTAGAAATTCTGGTAGTCATCCCTTGAGGGTAGTAATCTTCATCAACACTCCCAGTGGACGATTTATACGCATCAACTTAGACAGTTCACGCACACAAAAATCCTGCATCGACCCACTTCTGTGTTTGAAATCTGGTCTGTTTAGGAACTCATTTGGAAGTTGTATTTGTTTCACTTCACACCCAAATTAGTTCAGCAAAAAATTCTCAGTTGCTTCAAGGTAGTGAATGAAGCACTTATTAAATTTGCCCATGATTGTGCATTGTCCTCAAGATGCCTTTTCATGAACTTAATTTTTGCCTCTTCCGATATTCCTCACACAAAACCATCTCTACAACATGTAGCAAGAAAATCAACTGGATGGAATTTTCAATCATTTTCAAAACATTTTGTCGTTTCTGAATTAACCCACGGAACACCTATCACAGTAGTGGCCTGATTTGACACTAAAGGAGTTAATTCTGCCCTTCAGGTCTTTAAACTGCCATTCATGCTACACAGCTTCTACAATTAGTACAGATTCAAAATGTTCTCTATTCTTAAATACCTCTTTCTCACATTCTACTACTCTACTTGACAATCGGTAACTGACGTGGTGGTCACTTCCTCAGCATAAAATTCTTAATATTACTACCCAGCTCATCCCGTATTTTCTCGAATTTTTCCCTGAAATCTTTATATACTGATCGACCCTGGTGTCAACCACGCCAACCTCCCCAGAAATTCTGCCAATGTCTGCCCTTGTAACTTCTAATTGTGCGTCAAGAACCTCTTCAACACCTGATTTAATTTTTTCCAATTAACTTTTACATTTTTAATATCTAAATTGAGATCAGAATTGCCCTGTTCCATTTTTGCAGTCAATGCCCTCATACTAGATTGCATTTCCCCCATATTAGAGCTCAAATTTAACAGAACTTCTTTTAACTGTGCCACTGTATCAAACATAATTATATCTCCTTCCTCTGATTTCAGACTACTTGCCCCACTAATATTGTCCCTATCAGTACTACTACATTCAGATTAAGGGCTAAGTGGTACACTAAAATTATCTGAACTACACAGGCTGGGTGACTGCTTAATCAATGCAAGTCCCATCATTGACAAATACCTTGCAGGTTCACATGTAATAACGCTATCATCATGAGTACTTAACTTATCGGTCATGCAGACTGCTTCTGCTGTACTGTTGCAGCTAATGTCATTGCCAATGGACTAAGTCACCGCCAGTTGCCCGTGCTACCATTGCCACCGCCACCGCAGCTGCTCACCGTAATATCGAAGTCTCTGTTGCTGCTGGCGACTGCAGAGTCGAAATCAGCATGCCTCTGAATGCCCTAATTCTTTCTTGAAGTTCCAACTTCCCCACACCTAACTTTTGCTATCAATCCTCACACATGCCACAGCTGCAAGACCTTATGCTCTAAGCCGCCACACAAACTGTGTATCATGCAACAGGTTCGGGACAAGGATCCCAAAACATTGTTAACGTGATACAATTACAGTTTTAATTCTAAATGGATAACATTTGAACCTTGATGGAGAAAAACCCAATTGAGACGGTACCGAATGGTTCCTGCTAAGTAGTTACTCGCTGCAAATAATGATCAGCAGCTGTAATCCTGCAGTCAAATAGTTTATGCATTGGCTGTATCGTGAATTGATAAAATACACAGAAATATAAAATAAAAGATAAATGAATAATTCAGTAAAAAGGGCTTCAATCTAATGCCTGTAATTGTTGTTGAGAACAGAGAATTATACTGAATAATGTTTATTCACGAAAGGACATCTCAAATAAATGGAAAGTGGTGATCGAGTACAGTACATACAGAAACCCTCTTCTAAATTCCAATTAAGTTATGCTGAGGGTCTCACAAGAATGGTAGTAAACTCCCTCAACTAAACTGTTATCAAAGATACGCAAAAACTAAGTCCGTTTAGTGATCACACTACATGAAATATTCACCAGTTCAAAATAGTTCAGAGTGCAACATGATCGTTCCCAAATTAAAACACTCAAAAAGTTGAGTCCTACTCTGGAGCACATTCAGACCTCTCAAAATATGAAGTCCCTTCATAAATTAAAGTATAGTAGTGGCCATTCACCTCCCAGAGTTAATCACCAACATGACTGAGTGCCACACATTATCACTGGCAGGTCTGCCTTCTTCCAGCACTTGGATAAAAGTCTCAAGATTCATTCATTTGAGATCTTCACTTGAAAACTTGTTCATCTCCACTTGACTCCCACACTGTTCCGTTACCGTCTACTTTTCCATTGGCTGAAGGCCGTCCCCTCCAAAAATACAAAGTTTTTAAGTTCTACAGGTATGATTTGACTCTTCTGTCCTTTTCTTGGACTACACTAAGATATTACAATTTTATTTAAATAAAGAAATGTTTTAAACATTTGGTCACACTCAGACAATTCACAATAAATATAAATAAAGGTTTTTCCATAAATAAATATGCCAATATTCTTGCACAAGAATGCTCATGATAAATGACAACAGATCGTCATTAATTATGTTTAAACAATTATTCAGGCCTGCTTGTCAGAAGCATCATCTCTTACTCTTTTACAAAGATGGTGTCAGTTAACACATGTGATAGAGTAACTCTTAAATTGCCACTTTGTATTACCAACTGTAGTTAATATTCAAATAAAGTTACTGGTAAAATAGTAAACTATTCCTCAAGTAAATACACAAGTATGAGAAAATGTGAGGTATTCATTCTGTATTCATTCGCCGTGTAATTGTGTATATGCTATGTTCTGACAAATATTTGTGTAATAAAAAAATGTCTAAAAGACATCATAAGTCGATAACTAAAATAGATATGGATGAGTGGATTTCAGGGACGATAGCTACTGCGCACTGTATAAACAGCATTTGTTTAAAGTGCATGAGGTGTTTAAAAGTTGTTACGTTACAGGTTCATGGTGAAAATGTTAAGTCACTGTGAAATATTAAATTTTATAGCTCTTTTTTTTAATTTTTTTCTGAGATCGCAAATGTATTCAGATTTCCATTAATAGTTGACTGTGAGTTACTGCCGAATCTCAAAGAGCTGTAACTTTGCTGTCTTGAAGATACTCTGACACTCCACCATTTTTGGCGCATCTTGTGCATAGAGGCCACGTGAGCATCAGCCATTCAAATTCCCAGCTTTGGGATTTACCCATTTCTGTTGATGCTGCTCATCTTTGTACCTGGATTCAGCTGCTCAGCTGCACCAGTCATTTAGCCAGACATGTGGTAGCGCGCCCTAGGCCTCGGGCTCACTAGTGTTCAGCTATTTAACAATCTCACCTCCCCTCATACAATTTCCAGGCGGCCCAACCACTCGCCTACATATGCACAACATGACATCCTGCACGTTTACTGGCTGCAGGCAAGGCCATTTCCACACCTTTGACGACACCCCCAGGCAGGCACAACGAGCGCACTTTGGAATTCTTTCCAGCCCTGGACGAAATAATGGGTCACCTGTCGAAATATCGGTGGTTGTCGACGTCACCCAGGTGTATTCCCGTAAGCTATTTGAACACTGTATATGGCTGGAGAAACTCAGGTTTCACATACACTCTTTGTTTGACTTCATTAAAGAGCTGAACAGAGGCAGACTAATTTTTCCCTCTGAGGAAGAAATGTTTCGTATAGCACTGGTATAGCACACAAGATATTTTCTTTTAAAACATCACCTAACAGTGAACTATATTAGGTATAAGCTTGTGAATGAATTCAAATACTTTGGATCAATTTTTACTGATGTACTGAGGCAGAGATTAAGGCAGGTCTGCAAGCAGGAAATAGATGCTACACCACCAGATCCATCAGATCAAAAAATGAAAAAATATAAATAAAAACACAACACAGATTTACCAAACAAACAAAAATGAACATCAAATATGTGAATAAAAATGAATACATTATCTAAGAATTTTGCAGTGACACACTGGTGCACAGTCACTGCAGGAAAGAACAGGAGCAAGGAGTGCATATTTATACATTACATGAAGTTTACAGTCATCACAATTGTTGGCATTTTTAAATTACTAGTTACAGACAACTAAAAACACATGTATATAAAAACATAGTGTATATTACGTTCTCTCCTCACATATTAAACAAATTGACCTGTAGCTTTTAGATAATATTAATCTTAGTATCTATTTTTTGTCCATCTCCACCTCTTCTGCCCCCTCTCTGTTAAACCACCCCCTCTCCCTTCTATCTGCCTACCTCCCTCCCCCCCCCCCCCCCCCCACCTTTGTCCACACCACCTCTCTCCTTTCCATTTCTCCTCAGCCTACATCTGCCCGTCCCCCTTCACACTCTACATTATTACGCTCACCGCAGATAGGAGGCTGGTGGCTCTTACCCCCACAGTATTTCTTTACAATTTGTAGCTTATATGTGTATCAAATTTGGTTAAACTCATGAAAGAGGTTTAGGACGCGATTTCTACCCACTGCTTTGCCCACATACGCACATTTCAAATACACTGATCAGCCAGAACATTACGACCACCGACCTATTATCGATATAAATACATCCAGGTGATAACAGCAACACCTGGTGAGGAATGACTGCTAGTCAGACACACGCATGGTGCACATAGGATCAATGAACATGCTGTGCAATCTATCTGAGATTGACCAAGGACTGGACTGGAGGTTGTCCACACCACCTCTCTACTTTCCATTTCTCCTCAGCCTACATCTGCCCGTCCCCCTTCACACTCTACATTATTACGCTCACCGCAGATAGGAGGCTGGTGGCTCTTACTCCCACAGTATTTCTTTACAATTTGTAGCTTATATGTGTATCAAATTTGGTTAAACTCATGAAAGAGCCTTTCAGAAACTGCATGACTTGTTGGGTGTTTGAGGAGTGCTGTGGTGGTTGTCTTCAACATGTAGTGAAACCACATCCAGATGTCATGGGATTGGGTGGCCAACCTTCATTAAACATGCCAGACATCACAGGCTGGGCAGAATGGTAAAACAGGACAGGCGGCGGGCTGCAGTGGAACTAACATCAGATTTTAATGCTAGGCAGAGTACAAGTGTGTCAGAACACACAGGGCACAAACCACTCCTAATGATGGGCATCCACAGCTGATGACCTATGTGTGTGACAATGACACCACCACATCGGCAATCGTACGCGACCATCCGCACTGAACGTTCGTGCAGTGGCAGTGTTGTAGGGTCTGATGAATCCCAATACCCCCTCCATCATACCAATGGGAGGGCGCTAATCCATCGTCTCCTAAGGGAACAGTTCCTTGACACATTTAATGTGGGACAGAGACAAGCTGGCAGCTGCTCCATTATGCTCTGGGGAACAGGGGGCATCCATTGGTCCAGTGGAGCTTGTACAAGACACCATGATGGCCAAGCAATATTGTGCACTGGTTGCAGACTGTGTGTACCCTTTCATGACAATCATGTTCCCCATGGCAGTGGCATTTTTCAACAAGATAACGCACCATGTCACAAGGCCACGAGTGTGATGGAGTGGTTCGAGGAACACAGTAGTGAGTTCCATTGATGTGCTGGCCCCTCAACTCGCCAGATCTGAACCCAACTGAACACATCTGGGACGTGATTGAACGAGACATCAGAGCTCATCGGCCCCTCCCTGGAATTTATGGGAATTACGTGACTTGTGCGATGTGGTGCCAATTTCCACCAGCGACCTACTAAGGCCTCATTGCTTCCATGTCGTGGTGCATCGCCGCTCTTATCCATGCCATAGGTGACATCCTGGCTATTAGGTAGGTGGTCATAATGTTCTGGCCGATCAGTGCATATTTCGCATGTATTTAACATATTTCACATGAACTTGTACACATATTTCACATCTATCTCTAGCAAATTTTATGCTGCAGTTTTATTTTTATGTAGCTCCATGTTTATGACATTGTACCTCTTTAACTATATGCTGTAAAATGATTTAATTTTGCAGGTACATTGAGTGGTACATGTGGCTCCAGGCTGCGAAATGTGCTGCAGAGTTAGTAGCAGAAGTAATAAATTAAAATGTCGTACATGATGCCTCAGTTTTTCAAGCATCTCACTATTTGACATCGTATCTTCTGAACTGTGTGTTGTACAATGATACAACTTTTCTGGTACATTTGGTGGTGTATGTAAATGCTGCCCACAAAATGTGACACAAATACAGTTAGCAGTGGGGTCCTAATACATTAAAATGTCATGCTCCATGCGACAGTTTTACTGCACGAACAGTAAAAATGTAGTAAGCAATAAACTTACTTCTTTCATCATCCTGTGGCGGTCACTGGTGAGAGAAAATTTCATACATGTCTGAAGTAATGTGTAAAGTTTTTTGCAAGCCTCTAAATTCTCTCAGCCTCAAATACCCCTTTGATAGGTAGGTGGTTCTTACCCTCACTGAAATGATTTCCAGACAGTAAGTGATACACACACTAAGTTTGGTTGAAGTTGACCTAGTGGTTTAGGAGATGAGGAACAAACATACACAAATACATTAATTATTATAATGTTATAAAAGTATTCCATTCTGAATATTGTAATATACACAAATTTTGTATATTTTATGTACATATGCTTTCCATTGCCTGTAACTGATATTTTACCAGCACCACATGCTTCCATCATTATGAACTTTATTTAATATAAATATGCACTCCATGCTCTTCTTCTTGTATGCACTGACTAAACTTAAAAATTTTCTATGCAGTCCTGATCTTTCCAAATGTGATTTCCTTATTTCTGGAGCCCTCAGAAAAGACATTTGTGACTGTCCACTTGCTTCAGACGAAGAAGTGGATGTTTGGGTACAATAATGGTTCTACACAACTGCAAACATTTTTCCATGAACGCACTGACTGTTTTGTCTCAGAGTGGAATAAATATATTAACTGTTAAGGTGATTAGTCTTGTAATAATAAACAGTTGATTACTTTTTCCATCTGCCTCATTTTAATTTGATTGCCCCCCTTATAAATAAACCACTAAGCCCAGCAATTCTTTGCAATTGCTAAATATGTATTGGAATTGTATATACATCCTCATCTCCTCCTCTTCCCCCTCTCCTTGTGCATCACCCTTCTCCACTCCCATTCTCACTGACCATCTCCATCTCCACCTCCACCTCCCCCTTCAATCTCTCCCCCTCTCCTCCTCTGTACATTTTCTCCCAACCCCCCTCTCTGGCCAGCTCTTCTTCCTCTCTCTGACCTCGAGCCTTGTTTATTGTTACAGCAAATGAAATCTCAAATGTGATATGAAGTCACTTAAAATGAATGAGTAAATCAGTTGTGAATATTGACATAAGGAGTGCAGGAGAGACCACTCTAGCTGCTGGATCTGTGAGGATAGTAGCTTAAACAGCAGTATTTTTAACTGTTTTAATCTGTGAATGGGTGGGAATGCAAAGTTTCAGATGATTCAGATTCCATGTAGTAGTATTCTAATCACAACTCAATAAGCAATAAATACAACATTCCTCTCTCCTCTTAAAACTGACTGCAATGAAGAAAGCAAAACAGCACACTGTTGAGAATACAACTTTTGTTTAAAATCATATATATGGAGGAAGAATATTTGTGGAAGAAACAATATGTCTAGTGGTTTAACTGCCCCAATATCTAAGTTTAAACTGACTGCAAGAATCAAAACAAAACCACACTTTTTTTGCAACACAGCATTTCCTTTCTTGCAGCTGGTTTTAACAGAAAATTCATACATTGTTAGAAAAAAATATATATATAGTCTATGTCGGTCTATAAGTTAGTAGAGCATCAGGTACTAATATGATGCAAAACAGTGAAGAACTTTTTCAAGATTTTCGCTCGCATTTCCCCTTTACATATTGGGTATATATGTCTGTTGGACAGTTTATTAGGGCATTAAAAACAGGAAACGAATTTGTCAGTAACTTTTTGAGCTTTTGACTGACAACTTCTCCCCTTTATGTCCTATTCATGCACATTATATACCACATATATTAAAGAAATATGTAACCTATGTCCACATCTCGTGCTCTCGGGATTCTCGGTTCCTGAGCATGGGGTCCTGGGTTCGATTCCTGGTGGGGTCAGGGATTTTCACCTGCCCTGAGATGACTAGGTGTTATGGTGTTGTCTTCATCATCATCATTCATCCCCATTACGGTCGGAGGAAGGCAATGGCAAACCACCTCCATTAGGACCTTGCCTAGTATGGCGGTGCAGGTCTCCCGCATCGTTTCCCTACGCTCTGTCAAGAAGCATGGGACTTCATTTCCATTTCCATGTAACCTATGTCCACCCTAATGTATATTACAGGTGTCATGCAGACACCTGAATTAAACTGGTCCGGAACTTTTCAAGATTTTTGCTAACCAATGTTTCCTTTTTATGTATTATATATATAATATAGATACCTTATATTTTGAAAAACATGCAGCCTATATCCTCAGAGTATTTATTAGAGTAATCTGAAAAAATTGAGTAAATCGCTCTTCAACAATATTATGAAAAGGACAGTTGCTATTAGGATACAGCAGAGATGCTGTCACAGACAGGCACAACAAAATGACTGTCACAAAATAAGCTTTTGGCCAGCAAGGCCTTTGTCAAAAATAGATTTCCCCCCCCCCCCCCCCCTCACACAGATGCAGCTCCCACTCTCATGGTCACAAAGTCTGGCTTCAACTACCAGAGACACCGCATGTGTGTGTGTGTGTGTGTGTGTGTGTGTGTGTGTGTGTGTGTGTGTGCGCGGGGGGGGGGGGGGGGGGGGGGGGGGGGCGTGCGTGCTTCTCTGTTGTCTATTTTTGACAAAGGGCTTGTTGATCAAAAGCTTATTTTGTGACAGTCATTTTGTTGTGCCTATCTGCGACTCAGCATCTTCGCTACGTGGTGAGTAGCAACCATCCTTTTCAAAATATTGCTAGAGCTTTTCAAGGTATTTATTAATAGTATTTCCCTTTTATGTATTATATATATATATTTATGTACCACATACATTAAAGATATACGTAGCACATGTCCATCTGAATGTTTATTAGTCTTGTGAAAAATTTAAAGTAAATTGGCCAAGTACTTCTCGAGGTTTTTGGTAACAACTTTACACAATGATTTGTCTATATAGCGGTATAGATTTATATACTGAATATATTTTTAAAAAATGTAATCTATGTCTTTCTGAATGTTCATTACACTATCGTGTAAAAATCTGAGTAAATTGGTCCATTCATTAGAGAATCATGTAAAAATTGGATGTAAATTGGTGAGCAACATTGAGTTGTATACTATGTTTCCTCTTTATGCAGTATATATTTACATACAACATGTATTAAAAGTATGTAGCCTGTGTCTGTCTGTAGGAATTGCCACTTGAATTCACAAAGTCAACTGAGTGTCCAGAGGGTTCAAATACATTTGTCATCAGAAAATCTTGTACTCGTGTATCACATATTGCTAAGGAAAGTATAAATGTCGTATTTGTATCCAGTATCCACCATGATGACAGTGTTGTTGAATATATGGGCAATTCTACCAATTTTTCCCTTCTTCTGTGAAGAATTTGTCTTGGTATTTTGCAAACCTGACTTATTAAACTGGTAATTCAGTAACATTCACATCTGTCAGCATGTGCTTTCTTTGGACTTTTACATTCTTCTTGAAGTCTGAGGGTATTTTGCCTGTCTCATACATCTTGCGCACCAGATGGAAGAGTTTTGTCATGGTTGGCTCTCCAAACACACTCACTCTCAGTAGCTCTGACGGAAGGCCGACTACTCCTACGGCCTTGTTTCGACTTATGTCTTTCAGTGCTTTGTCAAATTCTTCTTGCAGTAGCATATCTCCCCCATGTCATCTTCATCTACATCTGCTGCCGTTTCTACAATACTGCTCTAAAGTTCATCCCCCTTATACAGACCCTCTCTTTTACTCCTTGCTCCTAAATCCTTACATTTGTTCTCTACCCACTTCTGCCTTGTCATTTTGCACTTCCTGTCAACCTCATTTTTTAGACATTTGTATTCCCTTTTGCCTGCTTCATTTGCCTTGTGTTGCCAAGGATTTCTAGTAGGCCTTGTCTTTTTACCTATTTTATTCTGTGCTGCCTTCAGTATTTCATCTCTGAAAGCTACCCATTCATCTTCTACTGTATTCTTTCCCCCGTTCTAGTCAATAATTGCCTAATGCTCCCTCTGAAACTCTCAACAACCTCTGCTTCTTTCAACTTATCCAGGTCCCATAAAATTAATTTCCAACCTTTTTGCAATTTATGCAGTTTTAATCTACAGTCCATAACCTATAAATTGTGGTCAGAGTCCACATCTGCTCCTGGAAATGTCTTAAAATTTAAAATCTGGTTCCCAAATCTGCTTTTATGATTATAGATCTTAAATTACAGCATAACACAAAGTTGTGTGTTTCGTTGTAACACTAGTAGTTAATAAGATTCTCTAAATAGTCCAGTCCGGTACTAAATGCAATTCTCATTTGTATGTAAATACTCAGTTATGAAATTTTAACAGGTTTGGAAATGCTGATAGCCTATTGGTCTGAGTGAGCAAACAAGGCCTATTCATACTGTGCGACATATGTGCAGGGGTCTGTCTTCTGGGTGTTACCAGATTACTACAAATGCTCTCACAATGTGGAATTTCTGTACCACCACTTGCTCTGAGCCTATCTATGATAAATTGAGTGTACTTTCCACAGTATTATATATTAGAGTTAGTGCCCATTCATTTTTGCACACAAAATGCAGGAAGGAGGACTGCTTAACTGCTTCTGTGCCTATAGGAATGACATATAGGAGGCTGTACTGGTCAATTCACAGATTCCTAACTTAACTGTGGTTTTCAGAACTTCGTAAGTATGCTTCCTTTTCAATCGTCTGTCAGTTTAGATTTTTTCACAATTTCCACAACATATTCCCATTGGTCGAACAAACCTGACACCATTTGTGCTCTCTCTCTCTCTCTCTCTCTCTCTCTCTCTCTCTCTCTCTCTCTCTCTCTCTCTCTCTCTCCCCCTCTCCCTGATATTGAATTTCCCCTATTACTTCTATCTGATATAATAGTTCCCACATGGATGAGTAATACCATAGGATTGGTCACACAAGAATTTTGCAAACAATTTCCTTTGTAGACTGATCATTTTACACTCACTGAAGTCTACCACATGCTTTACGCTTAATATCCTCAAAAATTGTTACACCCAGTTATTTGTACAAGTTGACTATTCCAAATGTGATACAAGTGAACTACTCCAACTGTGGTGGTGTTCAGTTTCTATTATTTTAGCCGTTTTCACCACCAATGACACTAATGTCTACATCACCCACATTTGCAATTGCATGGGAATTAAACTGGGACAGTAATCCTGGGACCTAATTTGTAAAGGAACATTTCAACGCTGATTTCAGAATGTCTGCTTTTGTTTTTCTACTCTCAACTTCAATTTCTGAGTCATCTATGAGTGTCTGGATACTAACTTCGGTGCAACAAGTATTTTGTAGTTTGATAATCATGGATAGAAATGCCTCACAGCCACTAATACCAATTTAATTGTGGACATCCTCAAGGAGGTCATATTTATTTGTTGCCAGTATTTCCATCAGGGGCACACTTCCCAATTATCTGTTTGATGTAATTTTAAGAGAAAAGATTTAGTACTGTTTTGCAGGATGTCTTGCCTCCCCCACTTACAAAACTGTAGTTTTCTCAACTGATTCTTGGATGATATTAAAAGTTTCCTCCAATGATGATGGTATGATTTGGAAAACTATATCTTAGCAAGCAGCCCCCCCCCCCCCCCCAAAGTTAATGTTGTCGATTATGTCTGGTGATCGAAAGAAGGATCCCTTATTAGTTTATGTCCACCCTTCATGCTGATTCTTGACCCTGTCTGACATGGTTATTTTCCATACAATCCAGTATGGGTAGTAATGCATTAACAAGTTTACATCATTTAGCCAATAACAGTGTAATCTGGATTAGGTATGTGAATATGTATGTGTGTGAATGGTGTATATCTGCAGTATGGCTTCTCCAAGACAATCTCTCTGACAGCACAATTCTTCAGGCCCCATTTAATGTGTTTATAAATGAGAACAAATTTGGGAGCAGCTCCTAGTGAATAGCTAACATAACAATCATAAAACTTACATTAATTTATGGATTTCTACTACTTTACACACATGAGCATGCCTTGGAGTAGAATGAGAAACTTTCCACACAGGAATGTTAACAGACAGGGCAGTATAAAATGTACGTACGAAGCAGTGATTCAACCAGAACACCTCTGGCCATGCAGTACAAGAATACAATATTAGATACAAGCAACAGTTAAATAAAACATACTGCAGGAACTGACAAAATCTGAAAAAATAACTGATTTCAAACAAGAACAATTTCAAACACATCTAACAAAATTCTTATTGGTGAAAATAATACAAATCAGCCCTCAAAATTAGCCCTCTTCTGCATTGTGATATAAAACTGTGACATTACTGCATCAGAAGAGGTTTCTTTATTCTACTTCTGATGAATATATAGATCAGCAGTATTATGCTCTTTAGGACTGTTAACAAGACAGGTCCATAAATCCTTTTGCATTCTGTATTCCCCAAAGAAATTATTTTCCTCCACACCCCAACTCAATCTTTTGTTATGCACATAGGGGCAACAAATCTTTTTTTACTTAAAACTGATGTCATCGTTCTTATTCAGGAAAAATGAGCACTGTTAACAAAAAAGATAAAATTACGTAATCAGTAGGGACACCTTAAAACAGAAGATAAATTTGAGATTTTGTTTTAGACATGTTGTTACACAGCTTACAAAAATGTTCAATGAACTAATTATGTCAGCATGACCTGTTACTGAAAAAAGTCCAGCCAGCTTGATTGTAGGAATGTACAAGACAAGCAAAGAGGCAGAAAGAAGGAGTCCTCATACATACTTGAGTAATAAGAGTATGGCATTGGTGGCCGGGAGACCCCTCACAGGGCGGTTCGGCCGCCGCTCCACAAGTTCTTTAACGCCACTACGGTGACTTCCGAGTGAATGAGGATGAAAGACACACAACACCCAGCCATCTCGACACAGAGAAAATCCCTGACCCCACCGGGAATCGACCCCGGGACCCCGTGTGCGGGAAGCGAGAACGCTACCACAAGACCACGAGCCGCGGACCATACTTGAGTAGTTAATCTTTTCAATGCTTTCTTAAGTATCTCTTATGTCTGTTTCTTCTGCATTGTGCTTTGGTATGTAGATATCTCTCATTGTCTGAACACACAGACAGTACACAGTTTGTATTTGCGTTTTAAATAAAAAAGATATTAAAGCAGATGCATGGATAATAAGCAGTAGGTACAGCATCTTTAGTCATCAAAAAATGCATTCACTTCAAGCAGGACCAATTACATCTGAATGTCACATGGGATGCAATATATAAGAACAGAGATGACTGAATCAAATACCGTGGCTGAGAGAACAAGGATCTGAAAATTACCTGGAACATTTAGTTAAACTTTCCAATTATAATGACAGCATTACTTCATCAAGAGAGCTACAAAACATTCAACAACAAATAATTCACCTTCAGTATTTCGAAGATGCAGTGAAAATAAAGCATGTTACCACTACAATTCGAATTATGTCACTGACTGGTAAAATTAAATGAAATGAAGACATGAGAAGGTCACTGAAAGTTCCAAGAATGAATGAATGGGTTCTGGCACATTGTTAAGTACAAACAGCAGTATCCAATCTTATCTCTAGCCATATGTTTCATTAACGTCCAATCATTAGACTACAGTGCAGTATTTTATGCCATAGCAAGACAATAACAAGAGAAAAAATTGTGTCACCCTGCGGGAATCATGTTAATACAGTGCGAGCACATTGAAGAGTAGGCACCAGGACAACTGTAAATTTGGGCCTCTCCTGGATGTGTGCTCAGTTAGCCGAAATGGTTAAGGCAACTGCGGACAACAACTGGGAAATCTGGGTTCAAGTCCGAGTCAGGCACAAATTTTCATTTGTTCTGGAATATTCTACAGCTGATGTGGAAACATAATTGCAATTTGCAGCTCATTTCCCATTATTAGAAGTTTCAAGGTCATGTTTCTTACTGTTTCAACAAATCCAGACAAGAAAGAAATTCTCTTGTAGATGAAAGTCGATCTGGTCATCTACAAACTGCTAGTATTGAGATAAACATATTTTGAGGTAAGAGACTGACTGATCATGTCAACTTTCTCGTCTATCAGTACATTTGATGAACTCTTTTGTATCCGTCCTCAGTGTCAGTAAGGTTTACAGCCATTTCTTCACTGAATGTTAGCACATAACAGTTGAAGGAGATAGAATAGTAACTGTCTGACAGGTTGTTAAGGCATGACTACACCTCATCTATTAAGACAGACCCTGTGATCTAGTTCAAGGCAAGCCTATTAAGGTCTTGTGTCCCAGTATAGTAAACTTCCCGGTCACAGTCAACCAAAGCACACGTATTACTCTATGAGTCTGCAATTCTGATTTTTATACGTAAAAATTACACAGTTCACATAGGGTGTCATGCGTTTTATTTCTTTTTTCAAAGGTGTATAAAAAATTTAACAATGTGATTTTGAGTCTGAAAGGATATAGCAAATTAGTAAACCTTGACAATATTTGGAGATAATGTGAAACAAAGGCTTCTGCTGGCAAGAACTTGTGCTTCTCTCAAAACTTTCAAAGAGACCCCTGTAAATAAAAAAGCAGCCATTGCTAGATCGGTAAGGTGTTTCACGGATCAGTTCTAATCAGGGAATTGTTACAAGAAAACAGCAAGGAGAAGAATGAAGTCATAGCAGTCTCATAAACAACATAAGGCAACAAACATGAACAAATTATGATGGTCTTCCATGTAGTTTTTACTCTGGATTTGCACCAGGTGGTGTTTACAATAGGTTACTGGAACAACAATGTATCCCACTACTGGATGCCATGATCCTTAACTTCTAAACGTCTTAAATACTACAGCTCAACACAAAAACAGATTTTTAAGGAATATCTACCCAGATATGTGCCAAGCTGGGGATTCCATGACCAGCAGAGTTCAGTACGCTGTTCTAGGCAAATGGTAGTCATTGGATGTGCCTCATGAGGTGTGATGGACCTACTGCCATTCCTAAAATACATAAATAACTTAGCAATTCTATTACTGCAAGATAGTTCACAGGCTGTGAGTATAATAAGGTGGTACAAAAAAATCAAAAAATATACAAAAACTAAAAACACTTCTGTATAAATGCCACTAATTACACAAGTTCAACATATACTGTGGTGTCAAAAGCAGACTACATATAATGAATACAAATCTCTAATATTGAAAATATGCTGCAGAATGTGATTAATTGGCTGAAGACCAAGACCACAGAAACAAAACATGCAAATATGTGCTGTAATCTTTACTTTAGTAATCTTCAACAATGTTTAAACTACAGGACGTTGAACTGAGAAGAGGGGCTGAGGAAACTGCAAGATTCAACCCAGAGAGCTTGTTCTCAGTTATAATTTTGTATATGTTTTGCTATCCATTACAAACAATCCATGCACATAACACCAACCGACAAGTTGGATTAGAAATAAAACCAAAATTAGGGTAAACAAGGAGTTGTGCTGACAAATGATTTGCAAAAAAGCATTACAAGTATGAAATAGTGCAACAAATGTTCAAGGAAGGAAGTTCAGTGTTCTCTAAGGAGGAGATAGTCCTCAGCAGTAAGGAAGTGAATTCTGCATAGTTAACCAAATAAAATTCATTTCATGTACATTTGTTTTTCTGCTAATTGCATGTAATTTCTTTCTTATTCACTCAATGTTTTGCGTTCTACTGATTTGTGTCACTGAGTCTGTGAGGGTATTAAGACTGTACAGGAGCATGTAACTGTGAGTGCATCAGTATGAAGCACACAAATAGCTGCACAAATGTCTGCTAAAAATGTGTTAATTTTTGTTATGTCTGAATACAGATACATTTTAGGTTGCAGAATAAGGTCCCCTACCAGTCACCATTGAAAGTGAATTAAGATATGACTGGTTTCAGGCTTGTGCCAGTCTTCAGTTGATTATACATTCATTTTGAAGTGTCCACATTCAATGTCTGAGTTTGCTGTTTAAATAAAAAGTACACTAAGTGATGCTGACTAAATACACAAAATTCTTTCAATTGGGACTGTTTAGTCACCACCATGTAATTTGTCTTTTATTTAAACCAGGGCCACCTCCGGCATGCCAAACCACATGTGAGACAGATGTGCAGGCAAAGGCTCGGCCACTCTCGTCTTTGCTTGGTGCTCAGAAGTACCCGCTACAGTGCGACATTTCATTTAGTATCATGGTGTGGCATTTTTTGGTTAGCATAACTCTCTTCAGTTCGGCATAATTGTGGTGTCAACACTGTTTAACATTCGATATTAATTTTGCAATATGAAGTACATTTGCATGTTCGGTGGCTGTTTGCATGGAAAGAGTCATTCTGGTGATATATTGTCGCAAGCCTTTAAAAATGAATGCGAATGACAAAAAGAGAGGGACGAGAATTCTAAAGATATATTATTCAGCTGCATAATCAACGGGTACTGAAAATTTGTATGGAATGACAAAAGTTACGACATTCAACAGATGGGATTCACTGTTCTGTACATCAAAAGGCACTTCGTGCTAAATCTGCAGGCATGGAGTAAGTGAAGAAACTGTTGGTATGAATAGTAAATTTCTGAAGTCACATGCATTTTTCCACTGCCAGTTGCAACATCTAGCAGCAATTCAGGCCTGACAGTGTCAGGAAATGCTGTTAGTGATGTCGTCAGTCTCACATTGAGGTAATAACACCCATTCCTCCTGTAAAGCTGCTGGCACAACTCTTGGAGAGTGATTGGTGGATGCTGATGTGATGCAAACCTCTCTAGTGCATCCCAGACATGCACTATGGGATTCAAATATGGAGAGTGAGGAAGCTATGCCAAGTCTGCAACACCTCCAATTTCCAAGAAAACATCGACAACCCGTGCTGTATGAGGTCCAGCATTATCGTCTGTCAGTACGGAGTCTGCAATCACAGCGCTGTGCAGCAACCACACGTCTCAAAATCTTGTCACGGTACCTGATACCAGTTAAACCTTGCCAATTCACCCATAAAATTTCCTGAAGAGCTGTTCGACTGGTCAATGTAATCTTTGCCCACACCATTAGGGGTCCTCCTCAATACCTGTTCTTTTTCCACAATTTTTGGGTCCTGAAATGATGTTCCACATTCCCTACAGATGCGAATCCGTCGAGAATCATTCTCCAGGCGAAATTGGGACTCATCTTTGAAAAGAACACTGGCCTACTGTTCGACCGTCCAGGTGGCATGTTGACAACTCCACTCTGGACTTTCCCTTCTATGAAGATGCGTCAGAACTACAAATACAGCAGGTCTCTGACAATAAAGGCCACTCTGCTGAAGCCTTTTGTACACCATTTGCCTCAATACACCATGTCCAGTGGATACTGTGAGGTCAGATGCCAGTTACCATGCAGCACTAAATTGATAGCGTTGTGCTCTTACAGGCAAATAATGGTCCTCTCCTTCTGATGTCACACACGGTCGCTCTGCCCTGGTCTTCGGGATACTGTTTTGGTCTTTCTAAACTGTCGCCACATCCGAGAAGCAACAGAATGATTCACACTAAGCTGTCGGGCCACATCGACTTGCAACTGTCCTGCTTCCATTCTTCCTAATGCCCTCCACTGCAGAAAGTCTGGTAGGCGTCTTCTCTGTGCCATACTGCACCGTCTGTGACTGTTTACACAGCGATTGTGGATGTGAGACTGCCCAGAAAACATTACCCCATTTGGTTGCCCGTTGACCGGAATGCCATCTTCTGTGCAGGATGGTAAAACAGTGGTTTGTTGCTTTACTTTTTGACATCAGTGTAGCTTCCAAAACTCTTGAGGACCGGTGTACTTCAGAGATGAGAAGAGGAAACCGGAAGTACTGGACATGTGTCCTGATATGAAAATGGGTGGGGTGATGAAGGTACCAACAGCATGTGGGCTGTTCCCTTCAAGGAAGGACGCACTTGGGAGGTCACTGCCATGAGTGGCAGCCTGTAAGCAGCGCTCTATTAATACTTGCCGAAGGTAGGTAGCGTCTGAGGATCGAACTACCTCACTTAAATACTCCAAACAGAACAGGATAATGTTGTTGGGTAACTCTGCAAATAGACAGTAGAAACACACACACACACACACACACACGCACACGCACTAACACTCACTGGGGCCAACCAATTTGAATAAAACGAGATTCACGATAGAATACGCTAACACACCCATACAAAAGTCTGGAGGACAGCAAGACAAGCCCCAATGTTTAAACTGTTAAAGTACACAGAGCGGCCCTGTGGAAGGAGGAAGAGGTTTAGAACCTACAATAAGTTGTAAAAGAGAGCACACTAAAATTGGGTGAGGGACACAGGGGGAAAAGGGATAACTGAAAAACACCATAGATAGTTATACGATCGAAACACATCGCGAAAGTAGTGAAACTGGGTATCGTGACTTGCTAGTCTTAACAAAAAACAGTGTAAAGCCACATGATAATCGAGTCAGTCCAGAACACCAGTTCGTCCAGCGATTCTTAGAGATTGAGAGAAATTAAACAATATTACATATGGAACAAGCACCCTTGAAATCAGAAGGCGTTTGACCAGCAAGACAGTTCAGCAATGATAATCTAAGATAAGAGGAAACCAAAGAAGCAGAGAGACTAAGAGATGATCAAGACCAGCAAGACAGTTCAGCAATGATAATCTAAGATAAGAGGAAACCAAAGAAGCAGAGAGACTAAGAGATGATCGCAAAGCATTTATTGAAAAGAATAAAAAGGAAAGGAAAATGTAAAATAATTAATCGAACATTATTAATAAGGGACACTGACAGAGGGATTTTTTCAAGTTGGGATAATGTAAAAGATTCACGATGTAACTGCACTTGTGCTGAGCACTTAACTTCAATGTGTTTTCATGTATGTTCTTATTTCAATTCCTTGTTTCGAGCCCAGTCTCTTAGATTTGTGAGTGCACGTTGTAAAACTTGTGACAGGGCTGCCTCTCATTCGTGTCTTTTACTGCAATGTACATGTGTATTTTAATCATATTTACTACTATTATGTACTGGAACTTTCTAACTGGCCCTCTATCTTTAAATGAATCTATCAATTACGCAATGAAACACCTGTAGAGAGATGTTGTCAGACGCCTTTATGGTTCAGAGACTGCAGATCACCAGCTGAGTATAACTTTCTGTCTGAGTGTCTGAGGGGGAAAGGCAGCAGGCAGAGGAAGACCATACCACATTAGTCACCCAGTTCCAACCACAGACCAGCATGTATACACTATGTCTTATAATAAATGTTTCCAAATTGGGCTCCTTAGAAAGACAAAAATAGTATTTGATCATCCAATGTGGTGTAGCAATGCTATATAATTTCAATCAAAGTTAGGTGCGAAAATCACAGCACAAAAACGAAATCAACTTTAGATTCTTATATCTCACAGAGTAAACCTATGCTGAAAATGAAATTTAGTACACAATAGCTCATAGCACAGGGATGTGGAATACAAAATCCATTCATTTTCTATTTTCCAATATCTGCAAATTTGTTGGGAAGATTACAACTTTTGTGAAATGGAGAAAATAGGGTATAAATTCAACACTTCTTTTATAACTATTGTTTTCTATTGAAGCTTCAAAACCAGTCTCATTCAAAGCTCTCTCAAAACAGTGGGTAAAATTTGCAGCACAGGCTAACAACAGAGGCAAAGTAGCCTGAAAAATCGCATTGCGAATAAAGTTTTAACTTTGGCTTCTTATATGTTGTCGATTGGAGGCAAGATAGACATGAAAGTTTGGACACAACAACATAATGTTTTCCAGTATAAAATATCATTCACATACTGCTTTTTAAATTCTTCAAAATCAGTTATCACTTGATATTCGTAAAAATTACAAAAATAGATCCATTCAATTTGATTTTAAAAAATCTGTTCTCAGTAACTGATTTCAAGCTGATCGCAGTTGGGAAGAGCACATTTTCAAGCATTCAGAAAATCACATTTGATTTTCAAATGTGTGCTGATAATACCCAAAAATAACCAACAAGTAATTCCTCAACCCCATCGCCATAGGGGTGCTGTGCAATACCAGCCTCAGGTGGATTTCTTCAGCCAGGTCCTTAAGTCTCTAATTTGGTTTCTTTTTTGTAATTTTGATTTTAAACTTGACAACATTGCAACATTATTGACATACCAACAGAACAAAATGATGTAGTGATAAAGTTTATGCATCCTCCACACCTGACTTATTCATTTTATTGGCTCAAAACACAGTATGCTTGTTGGGTGCCAGAACCTCATTTCCATACTCTCTCTTCCTTCACTACCATCATCCGACAGACAGAGTAAATTTCCATAAAATGAACTGCAGAAAGTGAATCAAAAATTTCGAAAAATGTAAACCACAATGTTAAGAAGTTAAAAATAAAAATTGATATTACTTCTTGCTTGCCACCAATGTGATATCCAAACATAAATACCACCCGAACAGGCCGTGAAGTCCCAAGATTACCAACCGGTTGCTGTGTCATCCTGAGCCCGTAGGTATCACTGGATGTGGATACGCACTCCCAGCTGCTGTCAGTTTCAGTGACCAGTGTCACTATTTTCCCATGAAGTAGCTCCTTAAATGGCCTCGAAAGGGCTGAATACACCCCACTTGTCAACACCACTCGGCAGACCCATACTGTGACCTACTTTCTGAATGTGATTCTTGAGTTTCTCCCGGCATATTTGGTAATCAAAATATCCACGGGTATGCTGCCGGTCTATAGTGTCCAACGGGCACAATATTTCGGCGATCAAACATGTCGCCATCATCAGGTGAACTGACGGACTGAGCTCCTGTGAACGTGCCGGCACGGAGATCCGTACGCTATGGCTGCTCAGAGGGAACTGGGTTCGGTCGCGGCGGCGGCCGATTTAAATACCCTCCGCCCGCGGCGCGCTCCCTCCGCCGTCCGCGCCCAGCGCAGAGTGGCAGATTCAACGTGCTCTCCGCCCAACTACTGCAGCACAACCTGTTGAGATGGATAAAGTCACGAGGGAGGAGGTAGGCACTGCATTTATTCCATACACAGGCGCACTCTCGGGGGAAAATCGCCCGCATTCTGAAGAAACACCGGGTCGGAACTGTGTTTTGTCCTCCAAATAAAAATCGTGCACTGGTGGGGAGCGCTAAAGATGACCTCGGTTTGAGGAAGGCCGGCGTGTACCAGATTCCGTGTCAATGTGGCAAGTCGTATATTGGTCAGACGATGCGTACCGTCGAGGATCGATGCCGTGAACACCAGAGGCACACTCGACTGATGTATCCGAGCAAGTCGGCGGTCGCTGAACATTGTTTGTCGGAAAATCACGCCATGGAGTATGACCGCACGAGGATTCTGGTACAGAAGTCGAGATACTGGGACAGCGTTGTTAGAGAGGCCATCGAAATTCGCACCAATGACGACCTCATAAACCGTGACTGTGGCTATAATCTTAGCAAGGCTTGGGAACCAGCGATCGGGTTAATCAAGAGCAGACGTATAGTTGTGACGACCACGGCGGACAGAGCCATCACACCGACGTCATATCCGCCGCGGGCGGAGGGTATTTAAATCGGCCGCCGCCGCGACCGAACCCAGTTCCCTCTGAGCAGCCATAGCGTACGGATCTCCGTGCCGGCACGTTCACAGGAGCTCAGTCCGTCAGTTCACCTGATGATGGCGACATGTTTGATCGCCGAAATATTGTGCCCGTTGGACACTATAGACCGGCAGCATACCCGTGGATATTTTGATTACTTTCTGAATGTTTGAAAAAATCCCATTTCCAACTGTGATTAGTTTGAAATCAATTACCAGGAACAGATTTTTTAAAAATCAACCTGAATGAGATCTATTTTTGTAATTTTCATGAATACGTTAAAACTTTACTCACAGCACAATTTTCCAGGCTGCTTTGCCTCAATTTATGTAGTATTGTTATCCCATGTTGGAAATTTTAGCCATTGTTTGCTTTTTTTTTGGGGGGGGGGGGGGGGGGAGGGGGGGGGGAGGGGGGGGGGGGAGCATAAAACATGTTTTGAAAGAAACTGGTTTTTAAGCTAGAACAGAAAACAGTATTTGTAAAAGAAGTCAGTTAAGTAAGAGTGTGGTTGGCATTACACACAGGTGGTGAAAGATATTGTCTTGGTTCTTTCAAAGCCCAATGAAGGGACCCTTTGTCCTTCATGCAGTGTACATAACACATTAGTTTACTTTGAATTCTTGATTGAGATTTGCATGTGTTTACTGACAATTTAAATACAAAGACGTTATAAATTCTATCAAAGATGTTTGATGACGACTACCAAACATTGGTTAGTTAACACAAATGAAGACTGGATTCTGCAGGAGGACATTGATCTGAAGCACCATAGCAGGCTTTGTAGCAACTGGAAAAAGGAGAATGGTGTGCGGGTACTGGATTGGCCCTCACAGTCACCTGATACTAATCCTATTGAAAATGTATGTTCTTAGATCAAAAAGAAGTTGCAAGGAAAAAAAAGATCTTCACTTTCAAACAGCTGTCACCACAGAATGAGATTTTCACTCTGCAGCGGAGTGTGCGCTCATATGAAACTTCCTGGCAGGTTAAAACTGTGTGCCGGACCGAAACTCGAACTCTGGGCCTTTGTCTTTCGCGGGCAAGTGCTCTACCATCTGAGTTTGGAAGGTAGGAGACAAGGTACTGGCAGAAGTAAAGCTGTGAGGACAGGGCGTGAGTAGTGCTTGGGTACCTCAGATGGTATAGCACTTGCCCGCAAAAGGCAAAGGCCCCGAGTTCGAGTCTCGGCCCGGCACGCAGTTTTAATCTGCCAGGAAGTTTCAGTCGTAACCACAAATTCAACATATTTGGAGGTGCCTTCCACGTGAATGCATAGAAAACTTGGTTTCAAGCATGCCTTCGAGATGTCAAGCAGTTATCGACACTGCAGGTGACAGGAAGTATTATTAAATTTAACTGCATTTTCTTTTGTTCATATATGACGTATGTATATGTTTTAGTTTGTCATCCAATTTTTCTACTGATTAACCAGACCACAATCTTACTTAGCAGACTGTACCTATTTTCACTATTTCACAAAAATCATTATCTTTTTGACAAATTTGGAGATTATTGGAAAACAGAAGGTGAATGAATTTTTTATTCCACAACTTTGTACTACTGAGCTATTGCATATTACGTTTCATGTTCAGCATACATTTTAACAGCAACTTTCAAGCCCAACTTTGATACATATTATCTAGCACTGTTGTCTCGCTTTGGATAATCAAATACACTCTTTCTGGCAGTTAAAACCATGGTCTTTCTAATGAACCAAGTTTGGAAAGTTTCACAGAACACAGTTTTGTGCAAAAACAGGTAGAAAATACCGCATTTTTATCTTTTTACTAAATCTATATCTTCAACTTGGAAAGTCGTTCAAAACAAACTTCGTACACTTCTGGAAAAAAATTAGTACACCTGCACAGATGATGTCATGTTTACCTTTATCCGATGACTGTACAAGCCAACTGGTGGACAGTAGACGTCTGCCAACAGATAGCGTAATGTCATAACTACCACAGTGCCATCAATGTCTACCCTTTCATAGTGAATGCTTACAGCCAGAAGGCAAAGCAAGCAGGTGACCATGCCACAGAGTCTCACTTGTGCTTCCTACAGCAAGTCTGAAAGGGGTCAAATTGTGCCCTTCCAAGTGGTGGGATGGTCCTTTCAGAGAATTGCCACACAAGTTGGATGTGCTGCAATGATGCTGGTATCAATGATCACATGAACATTTTCACACCTGCCAATGAGTTTCTGAATGTCAACACAGCATAGACGCCCACCAGAATCATCATACTGTACGGGGGGCAGTGGCAGATCGGGCAGCTATTGCAGCACAGATAAGGGGGCTTGTGAGCCCAGACATGTCAACACAAACTGCTGCGAATCTGTTATTAGCAGTGGGATTACGGGCACACTCGACTGTACCAGTCAGAAGATTACTTGGAAGATGGAATGGCACCATGGTTTTCAGCGATGAAAGCAGCCCTCCCCAGGTCTTATGGTCTCGGATGCGATAAGCTAAAATTCCCATTAAAATTTGGTGTTTCTGGAGGGGACACTAACCAGCACTCAGTATGTGCAGAAGGCTGTTGCACCCATTCTTTTGCCGTTCTTGCAACAGGAAGGTGATGTGTTGTTCCAACAGGATTCTGTTTTCTCACACAATGCTCATGACACTCAACATGCTCTGCAAGACATGCAGCAACTTTTCTGGCCATTGATCCCCAGACTTGGCACATGTGGGATATTATGGGACAAGAAGTGACTCGTGTGCCTTGTCAATTAACAACTCTTACAGAACTACATGACCAAGTCGAGCAGGTGAGGCATAATATATACTGCAATGGTATTCGCCATCTGTACAATCAACTGGATGGCAGAGTCTGCACTTGCATTGCTGCCCATGGAGGCTACAACATGCAATAATATGGGTGTTTCAATATGGGTCAAATACCCGGTCCCTCAAAAGCGCTACTGCTGTTGGGATCTGTAAATGTAATCATTTCGTGTGCTCCATATGCACTTCTGCAACAATAAATCTTGGGTGAACCAGAAATCTCTAAATGGCAAATTTTTTTCTGGCAGTGTATTTGACAACTTTGTGTTGTTAGGTTACTGTGTGCCATGTTTCATGTTTGTAATACTTTTAGTCCCTCATATACAAGAAGCCAAACTTTGAAATTTTTGGGGGCCAATTTTTTCTGGAAGATTTTGTCTAAAATTATCTGGCTGAGTATGGCTTGTAAAATTATTTTCATTATTAATCTTAATACAAAGCATAAAGTTGTACAAGACGACCAAATTTCATTTCTTTCAACAATATACTAGCTGAGATATAACAGCTCAAAGTCGCCAGAAACTCGGGCTCGCTCTATGCAGAGTCAGGTGTGTAGTCAAACAAGTGGCTATGTTTTCGCCAATGCTGTTTCAACGAATGTTAAACTTTGCCAATGTTCATCAAGGACTTGTGCGAATTTTCACATTAAATACCATCAAAGTCCGTGATAGTTTAGCAGAAAATTTTTCCAAAGTTAGGCTATTTTTATATGTAATAACCCCAACATGAAACCAAGTCATATGCAGTATGACTGCACTGCAATCTAAATACGGAACATTTGCAGTTTCCTCCTCCCACTCATATAGTGTGTTGTGGCAGTGGGGGAAGTGTGCAGCCATGCTGAGCACTATGGCACGTGAACCAAAGCACAGCTCACAAGCCAAATTCTTGGCCGTCGCTGATTTAAACAGTGAACTGCAACACTGAATGTGGAAACATGAAAAGAATTGTATAATCACCTGAAGATGGACACAAGCCTGAAACTAGCCTTGTCTTAAATAAATTATCTTCAAATGTGACTGGTAGTGGCTCTTATTCGACACCCTATTAAGGAACAGCAGCAGCCATTATGGATAAAAATCACACATGCATACATGTTAATTACTTAACTGTGGATGTACTAGCAATGTTTGGGAACTGTGACTGTGGAATAATTATTTAGGTTTCTGTAAACACAGTCCTACTCCTGTTGCCATTAAAAAATGCTGCTCAGAGTATTCTTACAATAAACTCCCAAGTAAAATACTGTCAGTACCTTCCTACACAAATCACTTTAGATCTCAAATGTATTCTTCAGAATTTTCAGCACACTGCTCTTTTCAGAGGTAACACTTCATGTCAAGGAATATCATCATCATCATCATCATACTGACATGGTCCAGTGTAGTACATGAATATTTCCAGCATAGTACAACGTCTCACAAATATGTGAATAGTGGCAATTACATACATTACATCCAATAACTGTAAAAACAGTTTTTATGTTTGGAATGCTTTACATGGTACATAAATGATGCCTGTAACCATTTCAAGGACACCATATGCCAAAAACATGATAATATACACAATGTCAACAAATTCAGTTTAATGATTGGTTAAAACATAATTTGTGATGTGATTCCATCACTACAGATGAAGTCATATTTACATGACTTACAATCACATTCACTGAAAACTGCAAGGAAATTCTCATGGTGTACTAAACATACAGGTATGTTTCTCCATGAAAGTGTTGCATGGCAAGACCAGTAACATGCTGATGTGTCTTGTTAGTTTGGAAAAAACTAACATGAAAAGTGAGTATTCAGTACATACCCTAAGTGTATGATAACAGACTGTCAGTTTTCACAAACAAGTTAACAATGAATTATTGTATAGGTATTATAAAGTCTTTTATAATATTTTCTTAAGAAATGTTTCTCTTGGAAAATATTCAATACAAAGCACTTTGTCACATGATTTATTGCTTCAAATCTCCTGCTGGAATAATGATATTTTCTCCTGAAATGCCTTATACAGGTGCAGAATTGTAACAGGAAGAAAACATATAATAAGTTGTTTACTGAGATTTACACAGTAAGAAGCACCAGTGGTTAATTAAATCAACTATGGTTAAAACAAAAAGAAATGTCATACACAGACAAAATATGTAAATCATGTGAATGGCTATCAGAAGAAATAATTAATAACTTTCTTAAAAATACTACATACTTCATTATTACAGAGCAATTAGTAATAGGTAATGAATTACACTTAGTATTCGTTATGTTTAGTATTACTATCTGTATCAGTTTCTTAAATGTTTCATGCAAATTCTCAACAAAACTGATTTTTCCATCCCTAAAACTGTGCTTCTCAATTCCTTAACAAACACAAAAAACACAGAAAACACTTACAATGATTAAATACTTAGGTTATTGAGCTGGACAGGCGAGTGTTGATCAGCACAAGTGTAAAACAAAGGAAGGTTAGACCTTTGGCTTCACTGATGCTGAGCTCATTAGACACAATGTACTTCTTCAGTTGAACAGGAATGGAAGAAGAAAATGACCACTGTCTATTTGAATGGGCATACTAGCTTTACCCAGAAGTGATTTATGGAAACCAGGCAACCTTAACAAGTACAGAGATTCAAACTTAACTTCCAATTGGAACACAAATCCAGAGTCTTAACCACTGTGCCATCTCATTCAGTGATATCGATTTATTGCTATCTCTAAGATTGCATGTCTGTTAGGTAACTGCATTTGTAGCATGGGGCATTTTAGGTTCTAATCCATTGAAATTTCTGCGAAGCCAATTACACTCATCGACTAAATTACGTAACCACTGGAAATGACACACTACATGCTGAAATGCTATAGCACTGCAGTGCATTATTAACAAATCACAAAAGATTGACAGTGGAACTGGAAGTACAAATACGATTTGCTCACATCATCAGCTAGACTTAGCACACAATCATAAAGGATTTAAAACAACAGGCACTTTGTACATCGTCAAGACTATTCACATACTGGAGAAACTGACTTCCATTTTATAAAATAGTGTACTGCATCTTTTTTGCAGGCATAAAAATCAAACTAGCTACATTACCCATAAGATAACTACCCACAGGTGGTGCTTATATGCTTTCAGTATCTGGGAGAGCTTCCTGAAAAGCCATTACTGAAACTTTCCTAGATATTTGCTTGTATTTTCTGTTTATTTTTCTGTGACATTTAAATTCCTGAACAGCAAACCTTTAAATCTGCTAGTGTCTTAACACAAAGACTTTTCTGCAGATGGTCTCTGATGAGCAAGTTTTTTTTCTCCAGTCTCATTTTGTTTTGTTTAGCTTTGCTTTAGGGCGCAAAAAAGAGCTGGGGTCATATGCGCCCAAGTCAAAACTAGAGAACACAAACACAGAGTGGAGTTAAATGATTACACGTCAGTCCCAATGGACAGAATAGGAGACAGCTAAAAACAGGCATGTGGAAAAAGGGGCTAATAAAACACCATACAGTAATGGAGATCAAAAACTAAAAATTAAATGGCCTTCGTCATATTGCTGCGGTGCATAAAAAGTAAAATGCGGTTGACAGCCCGTGCATCATTTGCTAAAACGGCTGATAAATCAGGCGGCAAACCCTAGCTGGAATGTAAATGGTTAAATGAAAGGGCATTCCAGCAGGAAGTGGCAGACAGATAAAATTTGTGCACAATGTGGACAAAGTAGTGTTGTAATGCCACTGAGCAAATGACGATGGCTAAAAAGGCATTTCCCAATACGCAGCCGAGTTAAAAAAAATCCCCTCCCGGCGGGAGGGCCGAGAGGAGGTTGTCCAAGGCGCTGGGAGAGGCTTAATAAGCCGAAGCTTATTCCTGCGAAGGGAGGACCATTGGCAATGCCAAAGGGACACCACCTCCTGATAGACAGCAATGCAAAGATCATCGGGGGGAATACAGAAACTCATGCACTGAGGTATGATGACTGCAGCCTTGGCAGCAGTGTCAGCAGCCTCGTTTCCTGGCAGACCAACATGACCAGAGACTCACAGAAACATGACACTGGCTGGAAAGTGACAGGTTTCTTGGACCCACTGCACTAGGGGATGGGCAGTGTACAATGCAGACAGACTTGAGGGGCACTGAGTGAGTCTGAGCAAAGGCACAATTGGAAAGGCTGTGTCACTGGATGTACTCTGTGGCCTGATACCAGGCGAAGAGCTTGGCTGTAAATACTGAGAAGTGTGCTCGAAGCCAATATCGAAAGACACGGGTGATAATTACAAAGGCACACCCAACTCCGCGTTCCATGCAAAGGTCGTGAAACTGGAGATGATAGACCGAGGCTGGAGTAGTGTCCTTAGGAAGCAAATGAAGGCAAAGGTTAACATGGGCCACTTCACTAAGCCAAGGTGGTGAAGGGTTCACACCCACTGAGAAAGTTGCAGGTAGTGTGAAGTTAAGCCGCCATAGGTAAGTGGCGAAAGCAGACTCCAGGAGGTAACAAAAGAGGGACGAGCACCATACTGACGATCAAAGGAATCATCACAGGAGGAGGCATTGGATGGGTAGCCATGCATGGCAGACAAATGACATGCACACCTGCTGAGGAGAAAGTCACGGCAGTAGGACAGTGGTAGTTCAGCAGCTTCAGCACACAGACTATCATCCCGGCTGGTGTAAAAGGTGCCTGTGGCCAAATGGATGCCATGATGGTGGATAGTGTTGAGACAGGGTAAGAGGGATGGGTGTGTAGACGCATAAACAAAGCACCCATTGTCGAGTGTCAAACGGATAATGGACCGGTGCAAACTGAGGAGGGTGGTTCGATCGACACCCCAGGAAGTACCAGTGAGAACACGTAGGAGATTGAGGGACTGCGTACAGCGGGCTACCAGGTAAGACACATGGGAGGACCAAAAGAGTTTCCTATCGAACATGAGCCCCAGAAAAGTCATAGTTTCAATGAATGAAAGGGCAACAGGCCCAAGATGTAGAGATGATGGAAGAAACCATTTGCGCCACCATAAATTAATACAGACGGTTTTGTCATGAAAAAGCGAAAGCCATTGTTGATGCTCCAGGAGTAAGGATGATCAAGACAGCGCTCAAGACGCCGCTCAGCGAGACAGGTCCATGGAGAACTGCAATAGCTGGGAAAATTGTCAACAAAAAGAGAGCCGGAGATGCCCGGTGGGAGACAGATCATTATAGGGTTAATGGCAATAGCAAAGAGGACAACACTCAGGACGGAACCCTGAGGCACACCATTTCCCTGGATAAAGGTGTCTGACAAGGCAGAACCCACACACACCCTGAAAACTCGATCTTGTAAAAATGCACGAAGAAAACAGGGCAGGCGACCATGGAAGCCCCATGTGCAGAGCGCGGAGGATACCAATTCTCCAGCAGGTGTCGTAGGCCTTCTCCAAATTGAAAAGCATGACCAGTCTGATATTTCTGCAGAAAACCATTCATGACATGGGTGGACAAAGTAACGAGATGGTCAACTACAGAACAATGCACACGAAATCCACACTGTGCATTCGTTAGTAAATGGCGAGATTCGAGCCACCACACCAGCCGGACATGAATCACACATTCCACCACCTTGTAAACGCAGCTGGTAAGAGAGATGGGCGGTAGCTATAAGGAAGGTTTTTGTCCTTACCGGGCTTAGGTATAGATATGATGTTGGCTTCAAGCCAGCATCCAGGAAATGTGCCCTCCGCCTAGATGCGGTTGTGTGTGTTAAGCAGAAAGTGCTTGTTCGCAAGTGAAAGGTGCTGCAACATCTGAATGTGGATGGTGTCTGACCCTGGGGTAGAGGATCAGAATGAATTAAGAGCATTATCTAGCTCCCTCATAGTAAAGATGGCATTGTAGCACTCATGACGGGGAGAGAGATAAGTGTATCGCCCAAGCCTCCTCCACTTGTTTCCGATGGAGGAAGGCAGGCTGATAGTGGGAAGATCTCGAAACTTCAGCAAAATGGCGGCCCAAGGTGTTGGAGATAGCAAGAGGGTCCACGATGACATCAGTGACTGTCGGGCCAAAAATTGGGGAATGGATCTTGGTGCCAGAGAGCCATCGGAGATTGGCCCACAAGACAGGTGAAGGTGTGAAACTGTTAAAAGAACTAGTGAATGAAAGTCATCTAGCTCTTTTGCAATCCCGAAGAATGTGACAACACTTTGCACGCATCTGTTTGTAATGAATGCAGTTTGCCAGCATAGGGTGGCAGTTAAAAATGTGGAGAGCTCATCAACATGCGCGAATTGCGTCGCGGCATGCCTCAGTCCACCAAGGAACAGGGACACGACATGGTAAACAGGAAGTGTGAGGACTGGAACATTCTGCAGCAGTAAGTGTAACGTTGGTGAGATAGTCCACCTGGTCATCACAACAGGGGAAATATTGTTCTTCAAAGGTCGCCAGGAAGGAGTAAAGCTGGCAGTCAGCCTTAGTAAACTGCCATTTGGGCATGCATGCAGGTGGGGTAGGAGTCAACAAACGGATAGCACACAGGAAATGGTAGCTCGAATAGGTGTCAGAAAGAACAGACCACTCAAGACAATGGGCAAGCTGGGCAACAGGAAATGGTCGCTTGAATAGGTGTCAGAAAGAATGGACCCCCCAGACAATGTGCAAACTGGGCAGTGTAAAAGGATAGGTCCAAATGGGAATAGGTGTGCGAGGAGTTGGACAGGAAAGTGGGTGCTCCAGCACTAAGGCATAAGAGGTTAAGTTGATTAAGTAGGTCAGCCAAGACGGCACCTCCCTGACAGGTCCTCGGGGAACCCCAAAGGGGATTATACGCATTAAAGTCACCGAGTACGAAGAATGGTGGAGGTAGCTGCCCAATAAGCTGAAGGAAGTCTGCCCTGGTGACATTGGATGACGGGCATTCATAAATGGTACTACAGGGGGAAAAAGTCAGGCGGGGAAGCAAAAGGCAAACTGCAACAGCTTGAAGACGGGTAGTCAGTGAGATTGGTTGACTATGAAGGTCATCCCCTATGAGCAGCATGACACCCCCATGAGATGAAATGTCGACCTCAGGGAGAAGGTCAAAACGAATTGATAAGCAATGTGAGAGCTCAAAGCAGTCATGAGGGCACAACTTTGTTTCCTGAAGGCAGATTACAAGGGGATGCTGCAATGCTAAAAACAGCCGTAAATCCTCTTTGTGGGACTGAAGGCCGTGAACTTTCCATTGGAGGACAGTCATGAGGAGGAAGAGATGTAGGGGTGTCAACTCGGTGGCCGCCAAGTGACAGCCGGTGCGGAGTCGCTACTTCAGGGCACAAAGGCAGGAGGATCCTGCTCCTTGGGGTTCACAGAAGCACCGGCTTGCTTGTGCAGTCGGTCTGTGGAGTCCAATGCTGAAAAACAGTTGGTGGTGCGCAACGGTGAGACAGAGCCCGGCCGGGCTAATGCATCATGTGGCAACACCGTCAAACAGGATGTTCAAGTTGGCAAAGGAGAAGACCATTTGCCTTTAGCAGACTTCTTTGAGCCTTTCCGGTTAGTGGAAGACTTGGGTGGTGTTTGGCTGGAGGGACGGAGGAAGTCTTCAAGATAGTACTCCTTCTGTCCTTTACCTCCACTGGTTGCGTAATTAGTGGCTTCGCCCCTTGAGGCGAGAGTTTGGTGGTTTGTTGCACAGCAGGACGGGGGGATGGCAATGCTACCTTGACACTGGGGGACTTCACAACCTCAGAGTTGAATTTCAGGTCGAAGATGGGAGAATACAGGGTTTATGACTAGCCAGTAACTTGCAAGTTACTGGGTAAGACATCTTTTCCTTTGCCTGAATCTCTTGGACAGCCCACTCATCTAGGCACACGGGACAATCCTGAGAGCAGGTGGCGTGGCCGCCATTGCAATTGATAGAGCGGGCAGAAGGAGGGGGACAATCGCCCTAATGTGCACCCCTGTCACAGGTTATACATTTGCCTGGGTGTTGACAAAACATTCTAGTGAGATTGAACCGATGACACTGGTAGCAGCGCATCGGGTTCGGAATGTATGGTCCGACTGTGATAATTTCATAGCCGGCTTTGATCTTTGACAGCAGCACTACTCTATCAAAGGTGAGGAAAAGTGTGTGGGTGGACACTAAAGAAGAATCTACCTTTTTCATTACACAATGGACGGCAATGACACCCTGATCGGAGAGGCAAGATTGTATTTCGGCCTCAGTTAGACCGTCAAGCAGCCTGGTGTAAATTACACCATGGGAAGAATTCAAAGTTCTGTGGGCCTCAACACGAATGGGCAGCTGTGCAGAAGCAAGGCAGCAAGCAGGTGTTGCGTTTGGGAATCAGAAGTCATCTCCAAAAGCAAAGTTCCATTCCATAAACGAGAGCAGGATTTCACAGGGCCAGCAATTGCATGAACACCTTTCTGAAAAATAAATAGATTGCCCATGGTGGAGGACTGGCAGTCTTCAGCACGAGAGACCACAAGGAACCATGGTGCAGCAGGAAGGGTCTTTGAATCAATAGCCTCATTACATTTACATTCGGTAGATGTTGAATGGAGAGATGATTGACTCATCGCAAGAAAATCCCCAGGATTGCCAGCATCTCCGATGGCGTGCTCCTTCAACTGGGGGCTCCCTTCACAAGGGGGCGCACCCACCTTAGGTGATTGTTCACACCTCCTGAATATCTGACAGAGGGACCAATCGGCAATTTGGAAAGGTTGCAGCTCAGGCAATCACCCCTCCCTGGGCCTGGCCTGTACCAGGGGGTATGTGTGAACCCTACCTGTCAACCCAGGGCTGGGAATTGCTCACTACCCAGTCACATGTTATGCGTCAGACGTGTGGGCCGGCCTTCAGGAGCACACAGAGAGGGAGAAGAAAAAAAGAGGATCCTCAAACACCGAAACGAAGGAACGAGAGGAGAAGGGAAACAAAGAAAGAAAAAGGGAGCCAAAAATAAAGGTGAGACTGCTCATACATCAGCAACAGAATGCAGAACATTCCCAAGAATTCCGCAGACATGTTCCCCAAGAGAGAGGAAAAAGAACAGCAAGAGGATAGACATGCAGCGTGGAAGAGAAAAATGCAGCAAAGGCTGGGGCCCCGTTGTAGCCAAGCACGAACCCGCCAAAGAGTGGCAGGCCCCCTGGGGGGGTCCTCCAGTATTGAAGTTCCTCACTTTCTTTTCCAGCTGATGTCATTTCAATGCTTTTTCCATAGCCACTGCAACAAATATATTTGTCTAGTGAGAATCAGCAACTGTGTTGATATTTAAGATAGTTCTCATTTATTGGTCCGTCTCAGTTACACATTATTAACTAGATTACACGTGCCGATCTCTCAGGATCACCTTCAGGTGTAAGTTGCAGCATCAGTAGCCAGTCATATCTACTCAGAACCACATATCAGAGTACAGAACTCAAGTATTTGGTTTTTTGTAGATATGAATTTTTGCCAGCACAACCACAAGGGAAGGTCATGATGTCAGGATCACAATTTTACTTCGAACTTTGTAAACATAATGTGCAAGTAGTAATGCGCACTACTCGCAATTCCAAGAAAATAACAAGAGAAGTTTTACACAACTGTTATGTACCTGACGTACCTGTGCATAGGTGCTGGATCTTGCAAGTTCATGGTGGTGAAGTGGGGTTGAGTTTCGTAAGACAAATGTGTATTAGGCAATGATTTGACTCCCGCACAAGTTTAATTTTTAATATGTAGGTTTTCGTCACTGATCATCTTATTTAATTTATATGACATTTGAGATGTAATGTAACTGGTGCAAATGAAACGGAGCAATAAATGAGAATTACCTTAAATCTTTCCATAGAATCCCACTCTTCTCAATACACGACCGTTTTCTTTCTTTCTTTCTTTTCCATTTTCAATCATAATTTTCAGTCATAATTTTACTCTACCTCTTTTTATTCTTTTCCCAATATCGGTCATGCATATTACTCAGCCAGTTTTCTCATTTCACTGACGTTAGTTGCAACCATTTTCTGCAAGAGGGCTCAGAATTGTAGAGCATAACACGACGGTGTGTAATGTAATTATGTTGGTGTGTGAGAAACAAGTGTGCTGTAATTGACTTTTTAACTGAAGAAGAGTTTGTCTACACAGGGAGCACCCTCTCCTTCAGCATGACAATGCCATACTACATATGAGTGCTGCAACATTTGCCACAATATGACCCATGATATTGACTGTTACTGATCACTCTCCATACAGTCCTGATTTGGCACTTGAATCTAGGGACAGTAAATCTTCGTGGCAATCGGGTGCACTCGGCTGGCTTCGGATCTGCAGCCCTGGTGACAGACAGCAAAAGCTTACTAACCCTCGAGCGGGCATACGTATGTATAAAGTGCGCCAACCACAAATAACGTTGTCTTGTACTGTTACACTGTTGTTTTATAACTGCATGCCTCTATCTATTCCTTCATTATTTCTTCAGTCAACACAGGAATAAATTGTGTTGTCATACATCCAAGAGTGCAGTGGTAATATAAAATAAATGGTGAGCTAGGAGAGAAAAATTTTTTGCGATCCATGACCCAGATTCTGCGCTAGCAGCACAATCTGCACTGATGCAGTTGCCTACAGGATAGTTAGCAACTGAATAAGTAGCTGACTGGAGTCTGATGCAACTGCGCGTTTAATGTTTTGAGAGGGTCATTACTGCGTAGTAGCACTTGTATGTGGCAACAGAATGGTACAACGAAAGTTTATTTTATTATTGTTTAATTAAACAGTGATTTAGCTCATATAATGTAAATTCATTTTACCACTGTTGAATAAAACTGAGATTAAACTGTTACTGCTCACACATTTTTACCTTGGAAACACAAAGACAGCTATTCTTAACACGTGTACAAAGTACACCATGCACCCACTCGTGTTATAAAAAATGATGCACCCACTCGAGGGCTAAAGGACCCTCCACACGTTGTTTTGTGTTGGTCATGTTCAATGTTTATCGACAATACTAGTTTGTCAAACCTTCAATATATTGAGGCGACTCTCACACGAAGAATAATACTGTCAGTTGGCACTGAGATTTTACAAGGTTAAGATGACTAACATGAAAAAAGAACATTCGTGCCATAATTAAACAATGAAAATGAGAAAATGGGCCCAAGAATGGCTTAAAAAAGGAGCTACTTGTATGTTAATTTTCTGAATAATTATGACCACGGACCTGACAGGTTTCAAAAACTGTTTTTGCATGAGCCCTACATCTTATGACAAATTGATGCAACACAAAACATAGAAGCAAAATATGGTAATAAGAGAGACAATCATGTTCGGCAAGATATTAGGTGCAGCTCTGAGATTTTCTGGTGATAGGCAGGTCATTCGAATGTTGTAATATCAGCAACATTACTGAAACATAACCTCATCCAATTTTCATCTATTTCCATAACTAAGAACAAATTTGAGGACTTCACTTTCACAGTGAGGAAGTGGAGCAAGCAAAGGTGAGGCTATGGCTCCTTCAACAAAGTCAAACATCCTACTGTGAGGGTATCAAAAAACTGGTGTCTTGTTGGGAGATATGCGTTCATCACCAGGGTAACTGTGTTGAAAAACAAATATGTAGACGTTAAGAATAAAGGTGTACAACATTCCTAAGGTTTGTTGTATTTAAAATGGTTCAAGAGCTTTTCTCATAAAAAAAAATTTAGAGTCATTACTTTTCAGCACACCCTCACAGTTTAAAGTTTAATCTTCTGATTAGCTTGCTTCATGGATTTAGCGGTGAAAATAGGGAAAAAATGTGATTTACACCAGAAGGAAGTTTAGTAACATGGCCTCTACTCTTCCAATTACAAAGCAAGTCCTGCTTGTGATCGGGATAATTTCACGTTACACTTTCGAACACTTTTTTGATCAAGACTCCTTTGTCAACTACAATCAGCACAAAGCTCTATTTCTTGTCAATAACCATGCTTTACAAAGAATTATGCACAATATGTTGGATTATTTATTGGATAGATGTTTCTTGGATTTTTCATTTCCTTCTGTTTTCTGGGTATTGTACAGTGTATCAGAAACATACTACTACAGCACACTTGGGATGGTCATTTTTTTCTGCACATTAGCTACATTTTGCAAATATTTAAAGTTGGTTTGGGCAGAACAAGTGTAAATTCTGAGGATGAAAAGAAATTACAGTCATAACACTATCTACTATGACGCAAGTTTTATGTTACATTAAGCATCCTTTCAAATCTAAAATGCAATAGAAATAGGGCAAAAAGTAAAAGTTTAAATAATGGTCTATGAGAACGGCAGAGAAATAAAAATATTTCTGGGTTTTTCAAAGAAAAGTGTTTGGAAGTAAGCTGCAGGCATTATTTGTTGCAATTAGTGCCGGAAAACTGCTTGATAACTAAACTAAGTCTCCTTGCACAATCTTAAACTTATTGAAAATGTAGAAGGCAAAGTTGATTGCCTTGCTCTGTCAGGTGTCTCCAAAAGGTCATGGACTGCAACGTTAGTTTTTTAAATGCAACATGAAACCTATACTTTATTAAAAGGTAAAGATGCTACTTCAAGTAAATGTCCAGCAAATAAGGTCAACTATTTTATGAATGACCTACAGTATTTGACATATTCTGAAGCACTCAACTGGGCACGCCTATTTACAAAGAGGGCCAACCACTTATAACGTTGTCTTGTACCGATCCATTGTTGTTTTATAACTGCGAGCCTATACCTAAATCTTCCTTTCATCTCAGCTAAGATAGTGATACGTTATATTGTCATATATCCTAGTGAGGAGCTGTAATATAAAATAAACAGTGAGCAAGGTGAGAAAAAAAATTATGATCCGTGCACAAAACTGACCCAGATTCCGAGCTAGCAGCACAATCCCACAATGAGGCAATTGTCTACGAGACAAATGGTAACCCAATAAGCATTTGGATGGGATCTGATGCATCTCTACCATTTAATGCTTACTGTGGGATGACACTTGGACGCAGCAGCAGAGTGCAATAATGAAAGTTTATTTTGTTATTGTTAAACCAAACAGTGATCTAACTCGTATAATGTATGTTCATTTCATCATTGTTTAATTAGACTAAAATTAAACTGTGATGTTGCTCATACATGTATACCTTGGTACCATAAAGTCAGTTGTTCTTTGCACGTGTACCAACTACACTGCACACTCACTTGTGGTATGAAAAATGGCATGCTTGCATGAGGGCTAATAAAAGCGATTTTCTGGCATGTTAACTATGGTTTTGACACTTTAAGAAAACATAAAGAGAGTAGGTTCAAAAAATAAACATCATAATTCACAGTTCCTGAGTAATTCATAAATGAAGGGAGAAAGGAAGGAAGGTTAGAATTTAACAGTCCATTGACTTTGAAAACATTAGAGACAGAGTCATAAATGAGATCATTCTGCTAACTAAGAAGTTGAGGTGATCAAGAATGAGTTTGTTTATGAACTAGAGTTTATCATGGATCAACTGAAGCCTTCAATACTGCTTCACAAACATACAACCAAACTATCAGCTACCAACATGACCTAGACCTTGGGCAATGCTACAGATCACTATACCATCACAACCTCCATTCTAAAAAATTTACAGATGGAAAAAAATGTTGCCAGTGTTTGTTCATTTTCTGTTTTCACGTGCCACACAAGCATTATGTTGCAGTACGAAGCCTACACCTGTTCAGCTGATTCTTTATCACTACTTTCCTCCAACAATGATGTATCTAGTTACAGTAATATTACGTAACACAGGTGTGTTGGACATGATATGGAGTAATGTGATTTTTGTCAGTATCTAAAGCCACAATGGAGGGCACAGTGGCTTCTCTTGGTCAACTGAGAGATTGAAATGAATGGAAATTTAAATGGCAGATTCCATCGATTAGCTCCACTCTCATCCTGGGGTCTGAGTGACCAGTCATTCCTTCCTAACTTTCCCCAATATACCCCTCTCGCCTATCTAAGGAACAACCAAATAGTTCAAATAGTTCTGGAAGGCAGGACAGTGGCTTGTACTTTTGCGTGTGTGTGTGGGGGGGGGGGGGGGGGGGGGGCAGTATAATGAATTTCACATCCTGAAGACCAGCCATTTTGTATTATTTTATAGTTTTCTAAAGATAGATAGTTCCATGTTCCACAGATCATTTTGCACGAAAAATCATAATGATATGCTGAACATTTATATGGCTTCTTTTCTTCGTTTCTTGCTTGTGTGTAAGTATAGAGATGTGGGTTGGTAAATCCTACCCACCACATTTTAAATATTACAATAAAAGAAATTATTCTACGGAATAGAAGGCGTTGTCAAGGAAAAATTCTTTAGTTTGTTTTCAAATTTTGCTATGCTGTCAGACATTTTATACCACTGTGTAAGTGAAAAAAAAAATAGCAGCATTGTACACCCCTTTTTGTGCTAAAAACAAGTACATCATTGTTTCTTTTGAACTGTAGTGGATTATTTTCAACAACTTTTATAAGGGAATAAATATACTGTGAAGCAGTAATCAGAAAGCCCAAGGACGATTACGATTTTGTACCCTCGACGACGAGTCTATTAGAGGAGCAGCGGAGACTTGGATCGGTGAAGTATGGTTCAAATGGCTCTGAGCACTATGGGACTTAACATCTGAGGTCATCAGTCCCCTAGAACTTAGAACTACTTAAACCTAACTAACCTAAGGACATCACACACACCAATGCCCGAGGCAGGATTCGAACCTGCGACTGTAGCAGCAGCGCGGTCCTGGACTGAAGTGCCTACAACCACTCAGCCACAGAGGCCGGCGGTGCTGCAGGACCTCCACAAAACTCCCATTCATGTGTTTCATTGATACTTTATTTCATTCGGGTCAGTCATAATGCTGTAGGAAGTTGAACACTTAGAACATTACAACACTGACCATGCAGCAACTTCTTTTACTACACAACAGGACTAATATACAGGTTATGTGCTACACCACAACCCCTTTGCAGTCATTACTATCAGATTCTTTAGGAACACTGCTTTATTCAATAATTAAGTCTGGATTGGGTAACGGAGCACACAATGGTGGCTATTTCTCCATGACAAGTATCAACTAGCTTTGCAGACATAAGCAAAAAGCCTGATAACTACTTCACTAATAACACTTGACTCTGACTTTTGAGCTATATTAAGGAAACAATTATTTTTGCAATACAATAATCTCAATAACTTAAGTGAAGGAAATATGTCATGATCTTTATGGACAGATAAAGAGAACACACAGAGAGATTCTGTGACATCAACTGCACATATGTTTGCAGTGAGAGATGGCAGAAGTAGATTCCGATTCTCTATGAAGTACGCCTCTACAAATATACAAAACAGTTTACTGGATGGGCGTCCACAGCTGAACTTTTGCATATTGACTAAAAACTGCTGCAGCTGTTGTAAATCCTTTACTAAAGACAAGATCAGTTTCATAATTTAAATTGCATCATTGTTCATTATCAGAGATGTGAATTTTGAGAAATACTTGTTTTTGAAATGCAAATACAAAATGCTTCTCTTGAGTTTTTTATTTCATACTTTGTAATTTTCATTCATTTAATGAGCCATTTGTTTAAACAAAAATAGTTCCATGATGTCAACAGATGGTGCCAAAACGAATATAACCCTAATTACTAGAAAAGACAGTGAGACTTGAGTAAACATTATATGTTCACTATTCTTGTTTGCTTCATGTAAAACGTACTGAAGTCATCTGATAATGCACAAAAATCTCAAAAGGAAATGAAGGAAGAAGGGAGCAAGGTCAGTATTGCATTTTTGTGAAATCACGAGTTTACTCACCAAGAGAGTTTATGAAATGTGACAGTGACAGCTAGATCTTTGTAAACAGTCTCTACATATATGGAGTACTTGAAAAACTGCTTTATCTTTTCATCGGTTAGATTCTTTTTTGAACTGTGAAGAGGCCATCTGATGACCATGTTCCAATTTCAATTTTTCATTGTTTGTTTTTTTCTTTTCTTCCAGTATGCTTTCATCTGTTCACCACATTTCTTCTACCTGTCTTCAGGCCATTTTGAAACAGCCTTTTTAGCTACCCTGCCTTGGAATCCTTCCATTTTCAATACTTCTTTCCAAAAGGTTTCTCTGTTATTTGTATATTGTTTTTATATTGGTTCTTTCTAAATCCTTTTTTACTTTGTTGACCCAGCTTGTTGTGGACTATTTACCCAACATACATTTTAAAATCACATTAGTTAATCTACTGTCTTGCATTCGAAACTAATGTCCAAAAAACATGTCTTCTTTTTCTCATTATGTTTGAAATATTTTCTACATTTTGGTATATTTCAGCATCACTTCATAATTTCCAACCTACTGCTGTGTTTTGTGGTCCTAATTCACCGTAGATTACTTATTTCAAAGGACATTGTAGTTATGTTTGTGGATTTCAAAAAGGCTTTTGATTCTGTTAACAGAGAAACTATACATTAAATATCCAGAATGAGATTTTCACTCTGCAGCGGAGTGTGCGCTGATATGAAACTTCCTGGCAGATTAAAACTGTGTGCCCGACCGAGACTCGAACTCGGGACCTTTGCCTTTCGCGGGCAAGTGCTCTACCAACTGAGCTACCGAAGCACGACCTTCCAAACTTTACAGAAGCTCTCCTGCGAACCTTGCAGAACTAGAGCTTCTGTAAAGTTTGGAAGGTAGGAGACGAGGTACTGGCAGAAGTAAAGCTGTGAGTACCGGGCGTGAGTCGTGCTTCGGTAGCTCAGTTGGTAGAGCACTTGCCCGCGAAAGGCAAAGGTCCCAAGTTCGAGTCTCGGTCGGGCACACAGTTTTAATCTGCCAGGAAGTTTTATACATTACATAATTCAAGAATATGGCATAATGTTTAAACTGGCAAACCTAATCCATGAAACACTTACAGGTACTGGAATGAGATTTTTCACTCTACAGCGGAGTGTGTGCTGATATGAAACTTCCTGGCAGATTAAAACTGTGTGCCGGACCAAGACTCGAACTTGGGTCCTTTACCTTTCGCGGGCAAGTGCTCTACTATCTGAGCTACCCAAGCACGACTCACAGCTAAGCCACGTCTCCGCAATACCCTTTCTTCCAGGAGTGCTAGTTCTGCAAGGTTCGCAGGAAAGCTTCTGTGAAGTTTGGAAAGTAGATGAGGTACTGGTGAAAGTAAAGCTGTGAGGACACGGCGTGAGTTGTGCTTGGGTAGCTCAGATGGTAGAGCACTTTCCCGTGAAAGGCAAAGGTCCCGAGTTAAGAGTTTGGTCCGGCACACAGTTTTAAGCTGCCATGAAGTTTCACTTACAGGTCCTGTCTATACAGTAAAATTTATGGGAGAAATTTCAGTCTTTCAAAATAAAAGAAGGTGTACAACAAGGTGAAGGCCTATCCCTAATTCTTCTTCCTTCATTTCCTTTTGGGACTGTTTGGTATTATCAGATGATTTCAGTTTATTTTACATTAAGAAAACAAGAATAGTAAACATATAATGTGTACTCCAATCCCTGTTTAGTATTGATAGTTTTTATTGGCCACCAATAATTTTTATACTATTGTTTTACTAACAGCATTTATCCAACACTACATTACAAACGCAGACAAAGATTTGACCATGGTGATCGATAGCTTCGTCAGTGATGTCAACTATATCTAAACTGTGTAAATGAATCCTTTAAGGTTCATATTGAATGCACACAGCAGTTATATGTACCACCAAAAAATATGTGTTTGGGAAACATGTAATAAAAAAATTGTAGAACACCACACAGAATATGTTCAGAGAACAAATGGAGCTTTGAAAAAGGTTGATTTTGTATGCACCCCTACTATCTGGGTGTAGCAGCTCAATAGATTGATTACACCTGAACAAAACAGTTTAGCTCCAGTTTACAGGAGGTTTACAGCGCAACGTACAGTTACAATAAAGTAGCTAAAGAAATTGTGGACGCTCATTCTCAATTTAAAAGCTGACAAAAATTGTGAAAACTTCTACTGGCAATGGATCAAATATGCCCAAAGCTTATAAAGTGTATGGAAAAGATTCAGATACAGGAACAGGTGAGAGAGATTTAGCTCATATTCAAAGTACTGAAGTCGTGCATGATAATATTATTGGTGATTATGTGTTAAGACTAAGAAAATTTCCAGAGACATCCAAAGATTTTGAAGAATTGCAACTGCCTAATTATGACAGATGCAACACTGCTACACACACACACACACACACACACACACACACACTACATTTAATAGCAAAAACTGACGTGGATAAGGCCATATCTCAAAATAATTTATACAAAAAACTGCAAGATGCAGCCACATCAAAATGTCAAGCATTATGGAATCTGTGTTCAGCGTGCCCTAAAGCTTGTGAAAACAATTTAAATTTAACTGGAAAATCCCCTACTTACCCATGTTGAACACAATGGAATTCGTACCATAATTCTATTCAAGGTCTACTCAAAGTCAAGGATGCTCTAAATGAAATTAAATAAGGAAATCATGATTAGCAGATCAAATTAAAATAAATTGTCTTAGTGAATACATACACTGTTAAAAACATGCATGTTGCTGACAGCATTAGAAGTTTAGAAGGGGACAAAGATGCTTACTATGGATATCTTCTACCAGAACTAATAAGAATTCAAAGAATGCTAAGAAGATTGCAAATGAATAACACTGCATACTGTGATGTGATGATAGAAATTATTTAAAAAAGTCTTCATAGGCATTTTGGGAGATTCTTCAAATTAGAGGGACCAAAAGTAAACGATGGTATATTTGCACTCATATCTTACCCTCTTTTCAAAACAAAATTCGTACCAAAGGCTTGCAGATAATACCTTAAAGAACCGTTTATTTCAAAAGTGCTAGGGATGAAGCAAGAAGAAGAAGAAGAAGAAGAAGAAGAAGAAGAAGAAGACCTTGCAAAATTATGAAAAAAAAGATGAGATTGAATCTTATAATATGTTTGTTGAGGACGCTGATTCTTCCGTAACCAGTGATAGTGGCCACATCTGGAAACACAGCGGTATTTAAAATACAATGAAAATAAGTTTATATTCGTTGAACAAATATCCAACTGTAAAAAACAAGCTTTTCCTTAAATAATACTTGTTTACCAAGTTCTGCTCCTGTTGGATGAGCATTTTCCTTTGATGGAATAATAATGAGGCTACCTACATGCAACGTGAAAGATTTTAACAATACCTGGTGTTAAAAATCAGTGAAACAAATGGCATCTAAACTGTTCAGTAATTTGAGGCATTTTCTTTGATTAAAGGTATTTTGAAAATACATATTTTGGATTTAGTATTTAAATACTTTTATTTAAAACCTTTTTGTATTTACATTTGAAGCAGAATAAATAAAGTATTTGCATTATGAATTTAAGTACTTTTAATAAACTATTTTACACATCTCTGCGCATCATATTTGCACCTGATGATGCAATTTAAATTATGACACTGGTTGTGCCTTTAATGAAAGGTTTACAGCAGCTGTAGCAGTTTTTATTCATCATCTACGAATGTAATTTCCAATACTAGTGTCTATAGTAGTATGAGTAATGTGTGCCTTCAAGGCATTAATACCAACACACGCAGATGAGTGAGTGACATTCATTTACAGATCAGTATATGTAAGATTATAAACATCCAATACTGTGATTCTATTGAAATAACAATGAAAAATGTGTTAATGTACAATTTAGTATTGTTCTGTGAAATAATATTAGAACAAGAAAGAGTGTTACTGTGGACACATTTTCTTCATGTTCTAATAGGTAATTTAATACACAAAGTGTTGGACAGGTTTCAGCCTAAAATTAGATTAGATTGCAACATATCACCTAATTAGCCATTTTATCAAAGTATTATTAATATTACAAGTATTGTTCTTGTGCCGTCGTCGTCATCATAAGACTCCAGTCTTTAGATATGGTGGGCTATGGCAGCAAGCATGTCAATTATTTAATTTTATTAAGAATTTTCTCATTTTGCTGCACAAGGCTGAGTGGACTCCACTGCAGACAACAATAGAAAAACTGAAGGTGCTCACTGGGAGCTGATGAAACTACTATTGATTCCATAGCACAATGATAGAATTCTGGCAATAGTTTGTAACTATGAACAATGCTTATATATTTTGTCAAATCATGAGTGTCCTAACCCAAACAGCAGCAAAAGTGCACTACAAAAATTGATGTTCAAGACTTTTCCTCTGAAGAATAAACACACCAAATGTTTACCTCCAACGTTTTGCAGTTCTATCTTTACCAGTAAGGAAAGGGCAGATGGAGTAGGGCAGGTGAGAGACAGAGAGAGAGAGAGAGAGAGAGAGAGAGAGAGAGAGAGAGAGGTGAGTGGGAGGTAGCAAAAAAATGAGTACAATGACTTTGCAGAAAACTATTGAATAACCTTGGCTCAATGTTCATTTTGCACGCTCCAAATGTGGGGTTCCATTTCCTATTTACAATTTAAATAAAAGGTCTATATCCTGCTTAAAAACTACTTCTGAACCGAACAAAGAAAGACTGAAAATGACTTTGATTAAAAGTTTGTAAACATTATAGAAACAAGAATACCTGTGCAATGATGCTTGCCGAACTATGAAACTGGATGGAATAATGGTAAATATACAGTGAATAGAACTAAAATAAAATCTGTTTGTACAATGAAAGGCAATAAAAAACTAATTATAATGTACCACAGCAAATCTGACATTTATTTTCTCTACCAGTAGCTTTTCAACATAGATATTTATGAACAATTATAATACTGAAATTATTTATGTGCCCTGTGCCAAAGTGTTTGTGGGCAATATATTATCAATTTTATCCACTTCAAGAAATTTACAGGGCTGTTTTTCTTTTCTTTTTTTTTTTTTTTTACATATTTTAAAAATATACACAAAGGAATTTATATATAGGTAAATATTTCTTCGCCTTTTTCCTATATTTGAAATTTATAATTATTGAGGAGAAAATTTGAAGTCTGAAGTTTTCCTAAATACAATGCTCCCTTGCAAATGGAATGAAGGGGAGGGGAGGGTAGGGGGAAATTTAACACACATCTTGACTAAAAGGAGGAGAGAGAGAGAGAGAACATATTCTGAGGCATCAAGGATTAGTTAATTTGGTAATGGAGTGTAAAAATTGTACAGGGTGACAAAGACTTGTTTATAGTAGGGAGGTTCAAATGGACGTATGTTTCAGTAATTGTACACAGATTAAGAGTTGCACAAGATAGACTCATCTGGGCAGTTCTATCACAGGCTGACGACGACGACAAGACTATGATATTTGAAATATAATGATCCTGTGAAATATGAGGAGACTTAAGAAAAGCCTACTAAGCAATAAGCTTTGCCTTCACTTGTGGACTTCAATACTGCAATATTGCAATATACCAGGTGTGTTCTTTAAGCAAGTACCACTTTGAAATGAAAATTAAACAAGTAGACTTTTTATTAGTAGTTTTACTTTTAAAGGAAAGCCTGTACTTTAATTTACTTCTCTACATAATTACCACAAATATTAAGGCACTTATTGTATTGTACAATCAGTTTTGAGTACCATCCTCATAAATATCTGTCGCCAGAGCACAACTTTCGGTAATTTAAATGTTCTGTTACAATTTACTAAAGCATAATTGTTGACACTTGAGGAAACTCTTCAAATAATGTCAAAATCGTAAAGTGCCTGTTCTCTCTCACTTTTTAATCAAATTTCTGCACCAAATTGTCAGTCATGGCTGAAGGTCGTCCACTTCATTCCTCATTGTGTACATTTGTATGGATGTCTTTAAAAGCTCTCACCCATTTCTCTACCATCCCATCATTTGTAAGTGTCAAGAAATGTGCTTTATGCCACTGTTAGAGAGCATTTAAATGATCTAAAGTTATGCTCAGGTGGCAGATTTCTACATGTCTGGTATTCAACAGTTGGTTGTAACATACCGTAAGTGCCTTAATACTGGTGGAAATCATGTAAAAAATTAGCTTATATTATGCAGAAAATTGCTAAGAGAAGTCTACTTGGTTTATTTTTATTTCAAAATGATACTTAAAAAACCTGCCTCATACTATCCCTTGTAACATGTACTTTATTTCTATATTTGAGAATGAATACAAAATAGAAATCTTTGATACACTTGCACATCATTCATCCTCAATATGAGAAAGTAATGCAGACTAAATGTGACAATTTACAAACTGCTTTTCTGCTTTAAAAACTTTTCCAAATGGTTTAGACATAAAACCAGTGTTTAACAACCTTGACACCACAAAAGGATTTTACATCACAGCCATTTAACAAATTATACCGAATATTCCTTTTTTTATGTGTGTGTGTTTGGACTTGGGTAGTTATGATTGTCTTGTTGTTTCTTTCTTTCTTTCCAAATTCTTTTCATGTCTCTGCTGTGCTCTCACCAGTGTTCTTCTGACCATACATTTACCATTCTCTTTTTGATAAGTTTTTGTTAAAGTCTACATTTTTTATTATGTTTCTGAACTGTTTCTGGTCACTTACGTTATCTTGTGTAATATCTTCTTTTATATATTCTTCTATTTCAATGATCTATTTTGTCTTGTTTTGATAGTTTTTGCTGACTCGAAGATTTGCTTGTGAGTAGGTTCTTGTTCACCCTGTGGATATGTTCATAAAATTTATCCGTTTGTAGACCCCTCTCGAAAGCCTCTTTTTCCAAAGGACCTCATGAAAAAATGGTCCAAATATTTTGCTGAGCCTTTTTCCCCTACTTTTCCATCTTCTTCTTTTTTTTTGACCATGAATCATCATTTTCATTTGATCATGAATCACCATAGTTTCTGCAGCGTACAATGCTTCCAGCAGAGGACCCTTGTTGTGACGACTTAGTTTTGCATTGACAGAGAGAGATTTTTTATTGCAGTGACTGTACAAGAGTTTATAAGCTTTTTTGTAATTGTGATATTCTTTTGGCATTGGTTATTGTGTCTAGTGCCAATGATTGGATGATCCTGCCTTGATATTTCTAAGTGCCTAACTTGTGACACTTTTCTGTACTAAGTTATAAAGGGGAGATTACCTGCAGCTTCCTTTTCATGAATTGAGTTTCCTCGTAGTACATTTGTAAGACAATTTTCTGTGAGATTTCATAAAGTTTATACAATGCAAGTTTGGCTTCTCCTCTTAAGTGTGTTAGAACAGCACTGTCATCTGCTAAAGATGGACATTTCATGTGGATTCTCTGTCCTTTTTCTTTTAAATCTAGGACTGGTTTCCCATTATTTTGTTCCCACATGCCTCTACAATTTTTTTCCGAATTATGTTAAATAGGAGAGGCAAGAGTCTATCTCCTTGGCGAACACGGGTGTAGATTTGATATGCTTCTGTAATTTCTCCCATGAACTGAACTTTGGAGTTTGTACCTGTTAATGTCTGTTGGATAATTGGCATTGTTTTCCTGTCAATTTTGAATTCCTCTAAAGTATATATAGACACACACGCACACACACACACACACACACACACACACACACACACACACACACACACACGCAGGGTGAGTCAGGAGGGAAGGTACATGCTTTGAGGGGTGATAGTATTAGTGATTCTGAACAAGAAAATTTCATATGGATGTATGCCCTATTCCGAATGGTTTCCGAGATGGAACGCTTTTAAGATCACTTGGGTATGTTTTTCTTGAATAACTCGCAAACCGCACCCTCCAGCAAAAATGTGTCACAGTACAAAAATGTGCTACAGATTGCCACTATCCAACATTTCTACTGCTGCTTATCATATGCCATTATGCAAAGAGGTTACCATGGACTTATGGATGCAACGCATGCTTGAAGCATGGAAAAATGTTGCTTGTTCTGATGATCTGTTGTACACACACTGATTGTGGTACCACAGAAAATCTTATGAGGTGATGCATCCTGCATTAACAGGGCCACCTTCATGCAGATATTCTCATATGGAGGGATGTTTATATTGGGAAAATGAACTATTTCTGTGTCTGTCACCGTTCTCATTGATGAACAATGCAGGAACCTACTATCTCAGTGGTTTCAGACCTGGAGGTGATTACCCATAGGGGTAAAATGAAATTTCCTGTAGGATAAAAACAGAAGGGTTCTAGTATGTTTCGGCCACAAAACTAAATTATTTTTAAAATATCATTCTGTTATCACTATTTCATGAGACTGTAAAACAGATTATGTAAGTTATAAATAATTACATTTTTTACATACTAGAATAGATTTGACACGCAATGTGGTAGGTGTTACAGCTTGTGAAACAAATGCACCATCACCATCTTCACATAGCCCACTCACTACACACATGCTTTGTAGCAAGCATCTATGACGGTAAAACTGAAACATATGCATCACATATGCTTAAATATCTCATGAAAATGCCTTTCACAGTAGTAGGTAGCCATTGCAATGGATCACAAATTGCTTCACTATTCATTCCACAAGAAATTAACTGACAGCACAGCACAACACAACAATAATTGTAATGCCTACTACACCACTACAGTGCTTACATATTATTATTATTATTATTATTTGATGATGTTAGTTGCACAGGGCACACACAAAGCATTGGCAACCTGAAGTCTTCAATTTCCGCCAATAAAGAAGCAAGATGTCCCGGAATCAAGTGGTTTACAAACAATAAGTATAGTGCGTATAGTGCACACATTTGAACTAGGTCGATTTTAAATGAGAGTGCAGGTGCCAATGAAACTAGGAAGAGGAATGGTGCAGAAGAAGCATGTTTCATAGTGAGTGTCTATCCTCAATGTGAATAGTTTGTTTCTTTTTCTATGAAGGAACTGTAGGAAGCACTCATGATCCAGAGACAATTGCTTTGTGTGTGTGTGTGTGTGTGTGTGTGTGTGTGTGTGTGTCGCTAGTTCATTGTTTATTAAAATACCTACAAAAACTAAATATTATTTACTTTTTGTCATTTTAAAAATAACACACAAAATTCTTTTATTTTAAAGTTTAGTTAGGTGCTAATATTGATGACTGGGAGTATCTAATACCTGACTGCATTCAAGAGTAATGGTCTCAGAAAGATTGAGAACCACTGTACTATCTGATCAACCACATCTGTCTGTCTGCCTACAATACTTTGCAGTAAACTTTAAATTTAGCAAGACTATGTACCACTCCATCATTCCTGGATAGTGTCAGAATGGTTTGAGGAACACTTCACAGACACAGGATACTTGTTTGCAACCCCTCACCAGGTCATCTAACCACAATCTTGTTGAGCACATCTGAACACCAAAGAGTGAGAAATGCAGGTCTGGGTTCCAGCTCTGGCCAATATCCGTTAAGTGGAAGGAAGTGGTCATGGATCGGAATCTCCCCTTGATAGGGGCTTTATGCAGAATGGAGAACTATCTTATGTACATAACAAGTCTGACAACACAATAAGTCGTTTTCAATTCCATAGGATTTGGTGTTTATCCGGTAAAAGTGGTGTGAACTTTACTACCATAAATCTATTATGTAACACAACGGCTTAGTAGGGATGGAAAAGAGAGAGAGAGAGAGAGAGAGAGAGAGAGAGAGAGAGAGAGAGAGAGAGAGAGAGAGAGTGTGTGTGTGTGTGTGTGTGTGTGTGTGTCTGTGTGTGGGCGCGCGCGCCCTGTTAATGGTACATGCACTTTAAGCACCCAGAGAAGGCGACACTTACAACTTCAAGCACACAATTCAATATTTCTGTTCTGAAAAATTAACTAAATATATTACCTAACAATGATGTGCACACAGATTTACACTAAAAAGACACACCAAGAAGGTGTTATGCAAATTGATCAAAAAGTGATATTCATACAGGTATGTCAATGGACAATACAAAACTATAACCTTTGGCAGCCAATGGCTAAATGTGCGATGCTGCAGCTCAATTTCACGGCACAAAATGGCTCTGAGCACTATGGGACTTAATATCAATGGTCATCAGTCCCCTAGAACTTAGAACTACTTAAACCTAACCAACCTAAGGACATCACACAACACCCAGTCATCACGAGGCAGATAAAATCCCTGACCCCGTCGGGAATCGAACCCGGGAACCCGGGCGCGGAAAGCGAGAATGCTACCGCACGACCACGAGCTGCGGACTTCACTGCACAGCTGGCAAGGATAGTAAACAGGAGAAACACTGATACCAGGCATAAAGTCTTTATGAATTCATTCCGTGGACTCAGCTGGACAGTAACTATGTCTCGCAGACAACATACGCAGATTTCAGCCTATGAAAGAGAAAGTGCAGTAGGACTCAAGGAAGCCAGTTGGCTTAACAATCCAATAGGAATGGTGCCACAATTAACAATTACATGATGATGTGCAGGAGTGCACAAACCACGGCTGAACACAACATTAAGAACCAAGCAGTTCACCTAGAAGGATGACAGAACAAGAGGAGAAAGCTATCATCAGAGAGCTCAGAATTCATCATTACCATCAAAACAATGTGCAATTGGTGCCTCAGTGACCGTAAGGGCCATTAATAGGACGCTAACACAAAGGAGGCTGAACTCACAGCCCAGTTGCCATTGAGCTCTGTACACAAACAAGTCTGTTTGCAGAGGTGTCTGGCACATGCCACCTGGAATAACATTGACTGGAATAGAATTGTCTTCTCTGAAGGGCCACACTTCAAACTGAGCCTCGAAGACCAGTGAACATGTGTGGAGATGCCCTGGACAGCTGTGGGATACCAACCTGCCTGTTGCCTGCCATACGGCCCATCAATTAGAGTGATTGGCTGGTGAGCCATTTCATTTCATAACAGGCCCCATTTGGTTGTCATCCATGGGACCCTCCGTGGCACCCTTACAGCAAAGTGGTATGTCAACAATGTACTATGCCATGTTTTGTCATCCTTCATGGAAAGCCATCACAGGCCTACATTTCAGGAAGATAAGGCCCGCCCACTCATGGCGACAGTTTCTACTGCTTATCTTCATGCTTGTAAATCCTACCTTGGCCAGCAAGATAGCTAGATCTGTCCCCAGTTGAGAACATTAGGAGCATTATGGGCAGGACCCTACAACTAACTAGGTAGTTTGATGATCTAACACTTCCTCAAGAGGATTCCAACAACTGTATCAATCAATGCCATGCTAAATAACTACAGAGGTGGACCAACACATACTGAGAAAGACACCTATGTCCAATAGGCTTAACAGAGCACTACAGTAATGACTGCTTTGCCAGCTGTCTCCGAAACATTAGGTTCTTGTATAGCTAATTCCACAAATAGACAGCATTCTAGAAGAAAATGTTTTTCAATTTCAGAACATTCAACAACATAATGTTCATAATTAGTGATTAAGTTATAAATGAAATTTCACAGTTTTTTTTTGTGCTGTAGTCCCCAAAAAATATCAATTCCAAACACCACTTGTAATACACAAAAATTTGAGCTTTAATTTACCATTGAGAAACAGGTGAACAACCATTTGTAAAGTTCAAAAATTACACTAACAATATAAAAGTCTATTACTTAAACAGTGCACATTAACATAATCCATTTAATTTGTTTGGTTTTTACATCTGACTGAGGTAATAACTGTAACAATAAAATGATAATTTCAAACAGAGCACACAGTACAAGTTGAAAAAGGGTCTAATGTAGGAATGATTTATTTTTAAGAAAGTAAAAATCACTATAAAGAAAAATAATAAAATTTATATTTTCTTTCAACAGAAATGTGGCTAAAGTTATCATCTTTTTAAGTCTCGACTGTTTTGATGATGTCGTCCACCCCTGGTGGATTCAGCCTACCAATACTGGCTATCAGCATTGATCAGGGTAGTAATAATGATATGAAATGTGATATCACAAGTCCGCAGATGATGTCAGATTAGAACAGGACATATTTATTTTACTTCTATAATATATTAGGACTAATGAGGACCAGTTCAACAGAAAGAAAATCCATTAAAGACGTTTTGAAAGATATCAACAGAAAAAAATCATAGCATCCATTGCAACCTAGGGAACTAGACACTTTGGACACTGATTTAACAAATATGTTTTAAGGAAAGTTTTGGGAAAGAAAACCTAATGGAAGCAAAGAAAAAACCGACCTATTACAGGCAAGAAAGGGCCAAAATTGTCAAGATATGTCGGAGGCAGTGCAAAATAGAGCAGTGTGTTTGTAGAGACAGGGAAGAACATTTAGAAGAAGATGGTAATTATTGTATTATATGAATGTAGGTTGGTAAGTTGTGGTGAGTGATCTTTAGCATTGTTCGATGTCTAGGTTAGGCTAACAAGAGACTGACAGTGAGTAGACAATGAATGTGATTTCATGAGAAAAACAGTTACAACTCTCATATTTTTCTTTTTTTTCCATGCTGTATTCCAATGAGTGATTTATGTCTACCATTTTGATGACGTTATACATACTAGCAGACTGGTGGTATTAACAGATCTCCTTCCATCTCCTTATATCTTCCCACAATAATTGTCTCCCATACCTATGATATGTAAAAGCTTCAAGAGTCTTTAGCATATTCTAATATTTATTTGCTGCCAGGAAAAAGTGAACTAATCCTGGATGTAATAGCAGACAGTTGAAGTTGGGAGACTGTAGGAGGATACAAGATGACAGACAAATTTTCTAGTTGGCGTGCTGAATGGCAGCTAGCTCTAAACATAAAAAAATATAAGTTACTGCAGATGATTAGGAAAAACAAACGCGTAATATTCAAATACAGCATTAGTAGTGTGGTGCTTGACAGTGTTACACTGTCAAATATCAGGGAGTAAAGTTGCTATTCAGAAAATTTAGAGAACTGGCATTTGAAGCTGACTGGACAATGATCCTACAGCCACCAACACACATTTCGCATAAGGACCACGAAGATAAGATAAGAGATATTTGGGCTCTTATGGAGACACACAGACAGTTGTTTTTCCCTTGCTCTATTTGAGAGCAGAACAGAAAAGGGATGACAAGTAGTGGTACAGGGTATCCTCTCCCAAGCACCATCTGGTAGCTTGCAGATTATTTATGTAGAGGTAGATATTATATTAATCAGTCTCATCTTCTGGAAAAATGTCTCTTATCTCCTTCTTGTGTGAGCCATATTTTGTGCTACCTCTTCATGTCATTTTAGCATCTGCCATAAAATCAGTACAAAGGCTTGTTACATTGGACATTTTGTATGGTTTCCTTGTGTTTTAACCCCATGTTAATGCATATTTTGGATTTCCCAGCAACAAATCTCACCATCCCCTGGCAGAAAAATGAGACTGTGGCAAGTTGGAGAATGGATGGAGAATCATCACTGACTTCATTGCAATAAAATCAAAATATGACTGCCTGTTCATGCCCACAGACATCCTTACATAGCTCAAGGCCCTTGTCTTAAGATGTTAGCTGTTTTTCAAGGTGATGAAGGTTCCTTGTGGTGGTGCCTCACAGCAAAAAACAATATAAGAGAAACGGCTATTTTAATTTAATTGTACCTAATCATGAACTAAAACAATGTTTGTTAGTGTCATGTTCCATGAGTCAGTTCGCATGATTAATCATAATGAAGTGGAACAAGTCATTTCACATTCACATAGCAAATTAATTTGTAAACATGACTACATGTTGAACATCTAGAAGATTATTATTTATGTTTTTTTGTTTTTTTAAATAAACAGATGTGGGTTAGTAATTCCTACCAACCACAGTTTACACAGTACAATAATGGAAATTCTTTTACGGAACAGGAGTTGTCAAGGAGATACTTTTTCAGTTTGTTTTCACAGTTTCTTTGCTGTCTGTTAAGTATTCAAGGTACTGTTTTACACCAGACGGCGAAAGCTAAATGCATATTAATATAAATTGGTATGTGTCTCATGTTCCTGTAAACCATCTAACTACATTAGCCTTTGATTCTATGATGGAGAAAATACAAAGAAACAGCTACAAGGCACTTTCCTCAATTCCATTGTGAAATAGTTAGGATGTACACTATGTATTATCTATATGCTCGATCTCACAAAACTAGCGATGATACACACATTTTACAGCATTGCAAACAGATAACATGTACAAATATATGTCAGAAAGAGGAAAAATGGTACATCCTATTCACTGAAAATAATTTTACACAGATATAGGACATAGTACTTAAAAATGCTCATTGATATAGGGATTGATGGCACCTCAAAAGCAATACTGTTGAATTAATACAAAAATCAGAGACACCACAGTTACACACATGAATACTTGAAGACTGTGTCTAAAATGTACTCACTCAATTACATCCAGCAGTTTTTGTGATCCATCATCCATTTCAGCCACGTTACTTCAGTAAACAGCACACCTTGGCAGGTTCAGCCATTTTATGTATCATTCTTCTCTATAACACTTGGGTGTGGTATTCAATCACCATTCAAGAAGTGAAATTACGTAAACAGAAACTGCATGCTACAGCACGTTAGAGGTTATGACGCAAAAATATATTTCTGTTTATATATGTACATATAGTTAGTCTAACCCATTATTGCTTCGTTGATGTGGTCTTCTAGTAGTAGTAACTAAGGCCTCGCTTTCCTGAAAAAGAATGGGTAGATTGTTAGAAATCTATTCAAACTGAATAACTATACAAAATAGAAAGACTGTACTTGAAAATTTAAATATGTTGTCCTTAACAACCTAATTTAGTAACAAAATTATAAGGCTCTAAACAAGTGTCCAGAGTAATATGTTTGTTTGCATGTACATCTTCTGCAGCAGCTGTTAAAAATCAGCTTTGTTGTTGTCAGTCTTGAGCTTACTGCGATTTAATTAGAGAGAATTACATCAGACACATTTCGCTTTTATTTATAAAGCTCCTTCTGTGGTTATTAGTTTTACTTTACATATTCATTGCTTCTTCCCTCCTCGCTAGCAGGGGCCGACATCGAAAGACTTCATTTCCCATATGTACTTGGCAGTTTTTGCCATTCTGCAGTATTTCTTGCAGTGCATTTAGGTTATTTACACTTCAGCTTTGTAAATTGAACAGATGTGTGTGTCTTTTCTTTTTTCACTTTGCACGGCGTTACACTATAGTTTTGTTTCTAATTCTGCACAGCAATACACTGTAAGTGAGAAACACATATAACTTCAGTTCAATTTATATAGATGAAGTGTAAATAACCCAAATGCAGCACAGGAAATACTGCAGGATGGCAAGAACTGCCAAGTGCATATATGACATGAAGTCTTTCGACGTCAGCCCCTGCTAGCAAGGAGGGAAGAAGCAGTGGTTTAGAGAATACGAAAAGAAACTCCAATAACGATGGAAGATGCTTTATAAATAAAAGAGAAATGTGTGTGGCATAATTCTCTTTAATTAAACTGCAGTAAGCTCAAGATGGAACACCAATACTAACACCGAAGTGCCTAGAGACTTCATGCAGCCAGTAAGAAAAGGAAAATCACCAATGTTTACAAACTTTTAAGATGATTGATGGAAACCGGTAAAAGTTACACAATTGACCCCCTCGTATTTTTTGTAGTTTATTTACGATATACATATATAATATGCATCAAAGTACTTGCTGGAGACTCAATCATCTAACATATATTTTCTGAACACATCTTGTTGTTTTAGTTTTTCTGGTGAAAAATGCATTAATTATGGAAAAGTGGATTTAAAGATGACATAAATGCAAACATTAGTCTACCTTACACACCAATCTGTCAGCACAACTTTTATTTGAGAATTGTATTGTTGGCTTCATCAACTCCTGAATAAATTATCACCTTTCTAACTAATTCAGACATTGGATGACAACTGATCAGTCGGTAAGGGCCAATCACAGTCTAGCCTACAAACTAAAAGCAATTATGTGAAATAAAGAGGGAGAGGGTGCCAAGACAGTGACAATAAGACTTCTTGCTATTTTTTAGTTATCTCTCTTTTATTTTAATAAAAGAAACAAGTGTACCCAACTGGCACAGTGAGATGTAAACTCTTTTGAACATAAATACTAGTAAACCTGCACTCTTCTGCCACCTGTATTGACTCACAAATGTGAAGTGCAGAGCATGAATACACAAAATAATACCTGGTGTTTCAATGCAATGACCTTAACATTCCTATAGTGCTACCTCAACCACAATTATACATAGATGACTACTAGTTTTAGATATAGACTGAAGTGACAGCAATTAAAGTGCTGGGCTGTTAAGTAAGAGTAGCTGTTAATGTATGAAACTAAGTTTCCCTATATGACTTTAAGTGAATGCTGAAATGTGTGTCTCAGTTTCATGTTCCATGGATCATTTGCACAATAAAGTGTAAGGTTTACATTCACATCACAAATTAATTTGTATACATAGCTACATACTGAACATTTATAAGTATTTTTAATTATTACTATTATTATATATGAAAACATTAGTAATTCCTACCTGCTACCTTTTACACATTACAATAACACAACACAGTTATAAATTTCAAGCATTATTATAGTCCACTTATGACTGTCTCCTTTCTAATAATCACAGAATCAGTGGGGGCATTGAAGTGTCTAACTCTCTTGCTGTTTCAACACCAATACCTTCTTCCTGATTCTACATGTCTAACACCAAGGGAATGTATCACTGGTGCACTATTTTGTCAACTCTTTCCCTTCGTCCCTCTCTTACCCCCCCCCCTCGAGAGAGAGAGAGAGAGAGAGAGAGAGAGAGAGAGAGAGAGAGAGAGAGACTAGAACTTTGTAGTACAAGGTTAAGGATTACAATCCACAAACACAACCATCCATAACGTAAACTTCAAATATTTTACACGAAAGTACAGTAACTGGTTTCAGGGTTTGTTTCTTTCTTTATTTTCTTTTTTACATTGAGACCTTACATATGGATGATTGCTGCTTTCAAGTTATTATCAGTATAATTATTCGTTTCATAAATTCTGGGCACATAGTACAAATATGCCGAGTTGTACTGTTTCTCTTGCTGTGAGAAAGGATCTGCTCACAACATAACAGTTTGCATTGCAGTTATGCACAACTGCTAATCCTAAACATTGTGGTTCAAGGGTTATACATATTTCCATTACATATGGACAGCCTATTGTTAATGATACACTAGGAAGAAATTCTATTTATCCTGATATAAACCTAGGTGGTGCACCTTTCTCACAATGTGTTTAATTAAATCTCTAAAGCTTTCAAATATTTACATTCATTATAATTCGTGGAAGTCATTGTATTGCAAACTTTCTGAAGTGACAGGGCACAGAATATTGAGCAAGCAGGGCATATTTCTGAGATGAAACATAAATAGTTTTCAACTCTTCAATCTGATTATGGATTACTATGGGTGTCTAAGATAACCATACACTAAAGAGCTACATACTAATTATGAACTCTGATCACTCATGTGGTAAACGAAAGTTACTCACACTAAACTATACATTGCCTCAAGAAACTGATCACAGTAAAAGATTATAAGACAACACACTGGTAAGAATGGTGGTGGTGGTGGTGGTGGTGGTGGAGGGAGGCACAGGCTCAAGCAGTTTGTCATATTGTGCCACACAACTGCAAACTACCAAAATAAACAATTTTTCCCATCTTCACATTATTTCACCTGCTTTCATTATCATTTGAGGTAATAAATATGGAATATTACACTTTTAATACTCTGAATTTAATACAAATTTCTCTGTAACTTTGTTATGATTGAACAGCTGATACTAATGCTTTGTACCAGAGCAGCTGCATCATAATCATAATCACCAACACTACAACTCTGAAATCACACATGCAATACTGTGCACTGTATCACATACAGAACCATGGCATACATTGAAAACAAAAAAGAGACCAACTATTGATTAGGCGACTGCATATTCTGTAACTCACAATAACATTTTCAGGACGACGTTTATGACGGGTTTATACCACGAGACATACCGCTAAATTTTCATGAAAGAAAGTGATTTTTGGGATGATGAGAATTCAGGTTAGATAACCAATTTAAATGCTACTAACGAAGTATCTTTTATCGATTAACATGACAGTTTAAAAAACTAAAATTACGTAAGTTTTTCACTACAAAGTCTCTGGAGACATTTACAAACTATGCTTCTGCATAGTACAAAATCATGGTGTTCCTCATGTAACTTGATCAACAATGAAGTTATCTAGTTTTAACTGCATTTCGCGTCTGGAGAAATTTAAAAACTAAACAGGCGATGTTTGCTTCCCTTCTCTATGTAAATCTCAAATGCAACATTAAAGATGATGATGATCAAATATATTAGAATGTGAGTTAACTCTTCAAGAATAGTTTAAAATGTGCAAAATTGTTTCAACTCTGAAAATGAAGAAATAGAACATTTTCTGTATCATAAATCCTTCACCATCGGTCTTTACTCTTAACACCTTCATAAAGAAGGGTGTCATTATCTCACAATGGAACAGCTATCAGCAAACAAATACTAATAACAAATACAAAACATTTTGTGTTATCGCGAATTGCTACGATATGCTACGTAATAAATATGTATTAGTACTGCCTAGTATATATGTTTGTACCTGTTCGGCATGTTAACGTTTTGGAAGCTTTACTACGTGTAAGAACGCAAATGCAAAACTTCACTTTATACACTCTAAGAAACACCAACAAATTTAACTTACGTTGATCAGTATTTTATGTTAGCGGCGATGTAAATGAAAACGTAAAACCACTGGGTGACAGCATACTAACTGCCGTCATAACGTTGGGAACACAAAACACTTATTTGCCTTCGAGTCTACACGACTCATGGGCTGAAAACACTATTGCGACATTCGTTGTAAACAGAAGATCACAAATCTTCGGCATATCACAGAACACTATTCTACTCTTTACTACAAAGTAATCACTAAAGTTATCACAACCGTTCTCATTCAGTTTGACACTATGTTCGAAGAGTAAAACGAATAACAACTTGTGTAGACACAGGAGGCACGCACAATTCAGTCTGTCAAGAAAAAACACGCCGAGCACTACAAACATTTCAGATATCGTGACACCAATATATAACGGGCAATAAATTAAGTTAACAAAACGAACTTAAAATCGAATTCACACATTCCCGCACGACGTTCGTCACATCTCCGTTATGCAGCCATCGCCAGAAAACACACACAACACCTTTGGCAGTACTTAAGCATGGCTACCATTTTTAACTCTCCACTCCAGTTAACATTCAAAAACGTCATCCATTCAGCGGAAACTCCGTAACAAGTGTTTTCCGTACGGTCGCTACAAATTATTTAGCACACAAGATAACATAAAAAAATATAGATACCCGTGAAGACAAGATGTTATCGATTTAATAAGCTGCTAACAAAACAGGTAAGCCAGAGCGGTATATTTCGGATTTACTGCTCATGGGTTGGCTGCGCTACTGTGTACTACCCATTCCGAAAGCGTCACGTGAATCAGAGCACAGAAGTCTTTGTCGCTCATGTCAGTTACATCATACAGGGCGTAAAGAAAGATGCATTTATTGATTTTAATTGAACTAGTATATGCAGCTAAGTTCCTGCTATAAATCCACAACATGAAACGTTATTATTATTACGCAAGATCGTTCCGTGGACTGATATATAAGGTTAAAATCAGACGAGCATTTAAATGATTCCCGGAAATACGAAGTTAATTAATTATTAGAATTAATTTTTCATATGCAGTACGGATATCGTTCGCGCATTACTGTCGGTTGATTTGTTATTTTACTGCATTTCCTCCGATTACTCGGAGTAAAAAAACAGAAGTTTGACACGCTTCTCCACAGAGCAGATTAATCAAACGAGATTGGTAACAGCGGGCCACTAGGCAAATTCGACTTCTCTATCCGAAACATCCTTGTTTCTATCGAAACATTTATGTTAAATACTTCTGACTGAGGCCACAGCACGCCCAGATCTGTCGTAAAATATTAAAACTATTTCTAGTCACTCATCGCAAAGCTAATATAATTTTATATCTCTACTTTGGCCGCTGTCAGTAACTTTGCTGCCAACAAAATAAATCTTACCGACTACTTTTAGTGTCTCATTTCTCCAACTAATTCGTTCGTCGTCGCCTGATTCAATTCGGCTACAATTCATTACCCTTATTTTACGTTTGTTGATGTTCCATCTTATAACATCTTTTCAAGACACTATCCATTCCGTCCAGCTGATCGCCCAAGTCATCCGCCTCTGGCCGAATTGCAATATCATCAGCATACTCATTTTTTTTGTATTTCTCCTTCCTGAACTTTAATTATCTTTCCAAATTTTTCCTTGGTTTCTTGAACTGCTTGCTTAGTATGCAGATTAAATAACACAAAGGATTGGTTACAACCCTGTCTCACTCCCTTTCAACTACTGTGTCCATTTCAAGTCGTTCAAGTTAAACGGCCGTCTGATTTCTGTAAACGTTGTAGAGAACCTTTTGCTGCTTATCTTTAATCCCTGCTACTTCCAGAATTTCAAAAACTGTATTCCAGTCAGCACTGTCAAAAGCTTTCTCTAAACCTAACATCTCACTTATATTTTATAAATTAAGGAAAACAGTCATGCGCGAATAAATCGAAAGCAGTCTACCAGGAGAGACAACGCGACTACTTCCAAATGGATACAGAAAGAGTGTGCCATGGCTCGGCGGTTGATTTTTACAGCTACACTGTTACATGACAAGACTGTTTCAACAGCTAGGTAACCATTTGAACCACAACCGTGTCTTTTGCATGTTTGCTTGTGGCAATATCAGACGTCTCATTTTCCAGGATTACTGCGTTCCACAATTATTCTTTCACCTTTTTCGTACCAGAAGAAGGAAGTAGAGGCTATTTTGGGCAACATTATCTAGAATCTCTTGCGAGGGAGAATGGAAATACAGTGCAAGACTCAAATCCTTCAGTTCCTCCAAGACCGTACACATCTTACCGCTGAATACTGTGAACGCGCTTGCTCAAGACACAAGTGCCAACGACTGCGATGCCAAGGCAGCTACAGGTTCCTACCAGACGCTTTTTAGACTAATCGACGAGCGAACTTGTCCCATACACTTCCTGCCGTTGGCACAGCCTCCAAAAGGCGAGCAAGGAAAAAAAAAAAAAAAAAAAAAAACACATTCATTGTGCAACAATGGGGCTTCTAAATATTGGAATTAATTGTACTGCTGAAATAGAGGCTTGGGAGTTCTGTTATGGAAACGCATGACTTTGGGCCGACGCGCTGGAGCGTTATTGCGGCCAAAAGAACCAACAGTCACATTTCGAATTTTGATAAATGTCTGCAACTCTACGAACTGAGGACGACCCACTTCCCAGTGAGTGTCAGCCGCATGGACAAAACACGGCACACACACGGATGCTGTGCTACAGCATCACCTTGTAAAACTTTCTTATCATCATTTTGTATTGAAGCTTCATTGTCTGAGATGCCATATTCTGTCAGTCATACTTGAGAGTTACAAAATGGTTCAAATGGCTCTGAGCACTATGGGGCTTAACATCTATGGTCATCAGTCCCCTGGAACTTAGAACTAATTAAACCTAACTAACCTAAGGACATCACACACATCCATGCCCGAGGCAGGATTCGAACCTGCGACCGTAGCGATCGCGCGGTTCCAGACTGAAGCGCCTAGAACCGTTCGGCCAATGATTCCGGCCTGAGAGTTACACTGGATGAACAACCCGGTGGGTAAGGTGGGGGTTTGGGGGGGGGGGGGGGGTGGACACAGTAGTTACTAGTACGCTCTCTTCATTACACTCCTGGCACTACCTATTTGGCGGCCAACTACATAGACCGAAGTAGCCCATAAGGCAATATTTTACATAAACATATAAAATGACTTTTATTTAATGTTATGACGGAAAACATCTTATTTAAACAATATTAGTGCGAGAAAGTAATGACTATTAAAGAACTATTTATTTCTTCTTCGTCTGTTGACTGTTTTTCGGCCTCGTTTCATGGATGTACTGGACCAACTGTAGTCCCATCTCTTGACTGGTCGTTTCCCTTGCAGCAGACCATGTTCACTAATTTTAATTAGTCTTGTGGGGTTCTCCCTTATCACATGGTCCTTCCAATTTCTTTTTCTTACCTTCATCCATTTATTAATATCTTATGTTCCACACGCACGCCTTATCATGTTCTCTTGTCACACACGATTACTATATGGAGTTGCCTTAGTACCTTCATTTATATTGTCGTAAACTTTTATATCGTCTATGATTTTCACTAAACCTGTTGGCATTCTCTTATTGATTAAGGTTTGAAGTATATACTTTTTTCTGATCCAATCGACAAAACACATCTAGGCTGCGAAGTTTCCCCAAAATCTGCCTTAGAGCGAAAATAGCATCTATTGTGCTCCTATTTTTCATGAATCCTTGATGTTGTTCTGCTATTTTTATATCATTCTGTATTCTGACTCTAATTACTGACGTTAACAGTTTTGAGGTGGTATCAAGCTGGGTAATTTCCCGATAATCATCTAATACTTTTTTATTTACTTGCATGTTAGGACGAAGATATATTAATGACGATTGATAGCCGCCAGACATTAATTCGAAATAAATTCTCTGACTGAAAATATCGTGGCATCAGGCGCGTTAGGTATACACGTACTACCTATAATAGCATACCTATAATAGCACTGGTTGCTGCAAAAGGCAGCAGACATGCTTTGTTGGTGCTGCACATTTTAGCGATTTTGACCGAGATAAACTCATGCTGCAGTGCTTTTCTTCGGCACAACAGTGTAGAAGTGCGCAAAAAACAGCTAAGTGAAGAATCCCTGCAATACGTTTATTTATATACGAAAGCCGACTTCGCAATTTTCCTTCGTGTAAGACTTCGTATACGAGATTGTGCACCGATACGGAGTTCTACACTCACATATTTTACTGTTCGCAAAGCTTCCACATAATCTTTCATTGACTGTATCACTACCGTTTGCGTTGTGATATACTGTGAAATTTTCAACTTCCGCAAGTGTCGCGATAAACTCATACTGTTATCGTGAATTGTAGACTTAAACTTCATTGTGCTCTTTTAAAATTTTTGAGAACAGTGGGTCTATCCTCGTTCAAAAGAATCGTTCTTTAAGTTCAATGTATAATTACGTGAGAAATAAATTATTTTTGAGAACTTTCGTACGTTTACAAAATTATACTTTCGTAAGTTATTGGTACGAGTGTCTTGGATACGTACCTTATTTCGTAGTAAATCAGTGTTTGTGGTTCACAGTTACTGCCAAGGAATACATCACCCCTGAATTTAATTGTATATAAATGGGCATAAACATGCGTTTTGTGAATTTTCGGAAGCTACCACTGTCCTTTGCATAATCCACGAGTCATTTGCAGTAAATGGACGTTTGTGATTTAGCTACTGCAGCAGATATTCTAACTAACATATTGTGTTACATCTAGTTTTCCCTTACAGAGCAGTATTCCTATACATTACCTACATTTATCTTAAATTAACTCTATTCGAGTTTGGTAACAAATATAATTAATCTCAAAACCTATTAGGAAACCAGTAATTTTAGCACAGGTTTTTGTGTTGCCGTAACAGAAATTTCGTTTTGTGTATTTGCTTCAATTTTTAGGGCATTAGCAACTATTTAGCGCAACAGATTAAAAGATAATCAGCGGGTTTAATTAAAGGTTATTTGTTCACTGTGCTGTAACACACTGCACCAGCCAAAATGTAGCACCACTGTGAATGTTGTTCTTGAACACAAGATGAACTGGTTGACGTTCGTAAGCACCTGGAAATCGCTCTGGCAACTGACAAAACGTTTGGCAGATGCTGTAAATCGGTGTGTTGGAAGGGCTCCCGAGAGCCGTCTGCCTGCGATACCGGTACCAGGGGTACCTAAAGTACTATCTTCTCCTGCGGATCCGGTCTCCTCCGCAGATAGTACAGGATCTGTCATTACTCGTCCACTTGTCTGCGAGTGGTATGTCACTAGTAGATCTAGGCGTTCTGCACAGGGTGGACGGTTTCCATGGTGTTGAATCAATCCCCCTGACCAACGAGTTTGAGATGCTGTCTTTCACTGAAACTGAACCAATGGGAATCACTTCACTTGTTCTGGAGAAACCTGTAATGTTCGGCATCAAAAGGACGCAAACTCAACAAGTACCTTCTCTAGATTGTCGCACAGATGACAAAATGGTAGATATCGCAATAGACGACAGATGGATAGAGAAACAATTAAAATCGCCCAAAAGAGGAAAGGCCGCTGGACCTGATGGGATACCAGTTCGATTTTACACAGAGTACGCGAAGGAACTTATCCCCTTCTTGCAGCAGCGGTGTACCGTAGGTCTCTAGAAGAGCGTAGCGTTCCAAAAGATTGGAAAAGGGTACAGGTCATCCCCGTTTTCAAGAAGGGACGTCGAACAGATGTGCAGAACTATACACCTATATCTCTAACGTCGATCAATTGCAGAATTTTGGAACACGTATTATGTTAGAGTATAATGACTTTTCTGGAGGCTAGACATCTACTCTGTAGGAATCAGCATGGGTTTCGAAATAGACGATTGTGTGAAACCCAGCTCGCGCTATTCGTCGACAAGACTCAGAGGGTCATAGACACGGGTTCCAGACACGGGTTCCCAGGTAGATGCCGTGTTTCTTGACATCCCAAGGCGTTCGAGACAGTTCCCCACAGTCGTTTACTGAACAAAGTAAGATCATATGGGCTATCACACCAATTGTGTGATTGGATTGAAGAGTTCCTAGATAACAGAACGCAGCATGCCGTTCTCAATGGAGAGAAGTCTTCCGAAGTAAGAGTGATTTCAGGTGTGCCGCAGGGGAGTGTTGTAGGACCGTTGATATTCACAATATACGTAATGACTTTGTGGATAACATCGGAAGTTCACTGAGGCTTTTTGCGGATGATGCTGTGGTATATCGAGAGGTTGGAACAATGGAAAATTGTACTGAAATGCAGGAGGATCTGCAACGAATTGACGCATGTTGCAGGGAATGGCAATTGAATGTCAATGTAGGTAGACAAGTGTAATATGCTGCGAATCCATAGAAAGAAAGATCCTTTATCATTTAGCTACAATATAGCAGGTCAACAACTGGAAGCAGTTAATTCCATAAATTATCTGGGAGTAGGCATTAGGAGTGATTTAAAATGTAATGATCATATAAAATTAATCGTCGGTAAAGCAGATGCCAGACTGAGATTCATTGGAAGAATCCTAAGGAAATGCAATCGGAAAACAAAGGAAGTAGGTTACAGTACACTTGTTCGCCCACTGCTTGAATATTGCTCACCAGTGTGGGATCCGTACAAGATAGGGTTGATAGAAGAAAGAGAGAGAAGATCCAACAGAGAGCAGCGCGCTTCGTTACAGGATCATTTAGTAATCGCGAAAGCGTTACGGAGATGATAGATAAACTCCAGTGGAAGACACTGCAGGAGAGACGCTCAGTAGCTCGGTACCGGCTTTTGCTGAAGTTTCGAGAACATACCTTCACCGACGAGTCAAGCAGTATATTGCTCCCTCCTACGTATATCTCGCAAAGAGACCATGAGGATAAAATCAGAGAGATTAGAGCCCACACAGAGGCATACCGACAATCCTTCTTTCCACGAACAATACGAGCCTGGAATAGAAGGGAGAACCGATAGAGGTACTCTAGGTACCCTCTGCCACACACCGTCAGGTGGCTTGCGGAGTGTGGGTGTAGATGTAGAAGTAGCTGTCTATTAATTGTCGGCAGTTCAAAACGTGCGGCAAATTATGGTATCCTTAGGGAAATGGCAGCAAGGGGCAGTAAAGGACATCAGGTCAGTCAGTGAGCATGTCTGTGACCCTCATTCCAACATGGATTGGAAAACAGCTAGGGACAGGAAAATAACCGAACAGGAAGGTATGGTTAGAGCCCTTAAGGCTGAACTGGATGGTGCGAGGGAAGAGCTGATGAGGTTAAGGGGAAGAAGGGTGAAGACAGGTGGGAAGTGGCAGCGAGGATTAGGAGCCACAGAAAGAGAACAGTATCTGACAGTTTCATCATTGGCACAAACAATAAATTTGCCTCACTACTTCAGTTAAGTAAGGAAGAGGCTCAGGTAGATGTACGTGTAGTTAATATTCAACGGACTTTCACAAGGAAACCAACTGTTTCAAAAAAGTAGAAAGTAGGAGGAAAGTTCTGTTGTTATGCAGTAGCCATGGAAGAGGTGTGGGCCAGATCTCGCAGGAAACAACTTTTTTTTCGAGCTCAGTGCATGTCTTAGGCAAGTATAGGGGATGCAGGATCATCGTGATAGTGGGTGGAGCAGGAAACATCATTGATGGGGACCAGGGCTACAATACTGAGTGTGACCTAGTAAAAACAGCATCTGCAACAAACTATACAAATGTTGACTCGGTTCTAGCTTTCATGTGGTATGAGGGGCTCCAACTGACCAGCTCTGTCAGGAAGGCCAGTATGCAGTTAGATCAGTTGTTTCAGGCGGTTACTTTGTCAAGCATAGGTTTGGTTCCTGTTGATGCTATTGGTAGGTGGGACTTCGAAAGGCACGGCCTGCATCTCAATAGGAAAGGGAAGGGTAAATTGGCTGGGATGATAGCAAATACTTTAACCGAGGGGGGGGGGGCACTAAAGCTAATGGGAGTACCTCCTTTTTACGCTAATCTCAGTGTCCAATGATTCAACATTGAATGAAATCAAGCTTAATGATAAGCTCAGACAGGCAGGTACTAGATATGTGAAGATATCACAATATTCTCAGAAAAGTACAGTGAAAATAATGTTAGTATGTAACAAGATTCTCATAAAAGCACAGTGAAAAATAATGTTACTATATTGCTTCAGAATATCAGGGGATCAAAAAACAAAGTAGATGAGCTTCTTATTTGTTTAGAAGGTTTAGAAACTGAGGGTGGAATATATGTACTACACCTGTCTGAACATCATATAGTCACAGATATCGAAAAGGTAAATGTAGGTGGACATAAGCTTTCAGCACGTGTAAGTAGAGACACTGTGGAGAGAGGAGGAGTTGCCATATATGTTAAAATTTATCGTAGTGTGAAAAATATAGAAACTAAAAAATGTTCTGTAGAGCAACATATAGAAGCAAGTGCATATGAGCTTAAACTAAACAATGGCACTTTTAGAACTGTAACTGGGTATAGGTCCCAATTGGGAAATTTTCAGCTATTTTTGAAAAACTTAAGATTCTTTGTTGTGTTATCTGTAAGACAGAGGGAAGCAAATTATTGTTTGTGGGGATTTCCATGTAGATTTTCTGAAAGAGTCTGATAGAAAGCTTGACCTTGAAGTACTAATTGGTTCTTTCAATTTGACATCATTTATTGTTTTTTCTACTCAGGTGGTACAGGAAAGCAGCACACCAACAGAAAATGTTTTTATACACCAAGATAAATTTAATCAAATAAAAGACTTTTCCTGTTAAGAATGGTCTGTCTGATCATGATGCAAAACTAGTTGCAGTATATGACATAGCTCCACACAGTAATACAAAACAGTCCTTCAAAACAGTGCATTGAATTAAAGATTAACCATTGAAAATTTTAGGAAAGTTTGCAACAGTTATATTGGGATGAGGTGTACAGGGAACCTGATGTTAATTTAAAATTTAACCTATTTCATGACACCTTAGTGAGTATATTTGAAAACAGTTTCCCTAAGAAAAGAGTGAAACATAATTGTAAGAAACTTTCTAAAAAGCCATGTCTTACTAAAGGGATAAAAACTGCTTGTGAACAGAAAAGGGAAATGTACAGTAATGATCCAGAAACAGTAAAAGATTATAAACTACAGCACTGTATTAAGAAAAGTTATTAAAAAGTCCAGAAGTATGTGCATTATGTCTGAGAATTTGGAATATTGTTAAAAGGGAAACAGAGCCACCGAGAGCACAAGAAGATTGGTTTCCTATCAAACTCAATGAAAAGTTAGTTAACAAAAAGTGAGAAGTACAAAATACTTTAATAATCATTTTTAAGTGTTTTAGAGAAAATAGGATCCCGCTATCTATTAGATAATGCAAGAATGTATATGTAAGAGGCTATACCTATGCAAATTGATAAAACTGAAATTCAACCCATCTGACCTACTGAAATGAGGAAGATAATAAATTCAGTCAAAAGAACAAGTCTGTGTGGAATTGATGGCATGTCCAACAGAGTACTACAAGCTTGTTCCCAACAGAGAGGCAGGATTCTCAGCCACATACGAAGTAGCTCACTGAAATGGGAAAGTTTTCCTGCTAGACTAAAATATGCTATTGTTGAAACATTGCATTAAAAAGGGGATGCTAACAACTACTGCCCAACCTCACTTCTAAGAACTTTATCCAAAATTCTTGAAAAAGTAATGTATTCAAGAGTAGCTTCTATATTTGTAAAAATGAAGTGCTAAAAACATGTCAGTACGGTTTTCAGAGAGGCTTTCCAACAGAAACTGCTATATATGCTTTAACTGATCAAAATATTAAATGCTCTGAGTAACTGAACACCACCCATTTGGATATTTTGTGATCTCTCAAAGGTTTTTGACTGTGTAAATCATGAAATTCTTCTAGATATGCTCAAGTATTGTGGTATGAGTGAGACAATGCAAAAATGGTTTAACTCATATTTAACTGGAAGAATGCAGAAGGTTGAAATTAACAGTACAGATAGTCTGCAAAAATCAGTAGAACTCTCTAACTGGGGAGGTCTGAAGAATGGTGTCCCACAGGGTTCAATCTTGAGTCCCTTATTGGTCCTAATATATATTAATGACTTGCCACTCTATATTCATGAAGATACAACGCTAGTTCTTTTTGCTGATGATAAAAGTACAGTATCACACCCATCAAGCAAGAATTAGTTGAAGCAATTGTATATAATATCTTTCAGAAAATCATTAAGTGGTTTTCTGTGAATTGGCTCTCATTACATTTTGAGAAAACAAAGTATATAGAATCCTGTACAGTAAATGGCATAACACCATTGATAAATATAGACCTTTGAACAGAAGTCCGTTGCTAAGCCAGAATATTCAAAATTTCTTGGTGTATGCATTGATGAGAAATTGAATTGGAGGAAACATATTGATGATCTGCTGAAATGGTTAGGTTCAGCTACTTATGCTATTACTGTTACTGGAAGTTTTGGTGATAGACATATAAGTAAATTAGCCTACTATGCCTGTTTTTATCCTCTGCTTTCATATGGCGTCATGTTTTGGGGTAGTTCACTATTAAGATAAAAACTATTCATTGCACAAAAATGTGCAGTCAGAATAATAGCTGGAGCTCACCCAGGATCACCTTGGAGACATTTATTTAAGGAACTCGGGACATTCACAGTGCCTTTGCAATACATATATTCACTTATGAAATTTGTTGTTAATAACTCATCCAAATTGATAAGTGATAGCGAAGTACATAGCTACAACAGTAGAAGAAAGGATGATCTTCACTATTGTCAGCTAAATATGACTTTGGCACAGAAAGGGGTTAATTATGCTGCATCAAAAATCTTTGGTCATTTGCCAAGTAGTATTAAAAATCTAACAGATAGCCAACCAACATTTAAAACCAAATTAAAAGAATTTCTGAATGGCAACTCCTCACAGTTTTACTCTGTATCCCCACACCAGTCAGAATGACACAATGGGAACCGACACACACAATACATGGTTTGATTATAAAGTTTTAAGAATGGGCTTGTAATTGTACACTGGTGGTACTTACATGCTACTGTGATGCATCTCCTTCAAAACAGTCCCCCTTCTGACTGAACACACCGACTCCAACGGTGTTTACACTTTTAGAAACATTCCTGGATTTTTTTTTTTCCCCTGCAGTGTAGTGTGTTACGAACGCTCTCCGTATTTGCCTGGGTCTCTTCAATCGAGTCAAATCGCTTCCCTTTGAGTGAAAATTTCAGTTTAGGAAACAGGAAGAAGCCCGCAGGGACCAAATCAGGAGAATATGGCGGTTGTGGAAGCACAGGAATTTTGAATTTGGTCAAAAATTTAATGATGGAGACGGCACGATGAGCCGGAGCATTGTAATGGTGTCTTTCCACAATGCAGGCCTATTCTTCCACACCTTTTCGCGCAAACGCTCAAGGACACATTTGTAATATTCCTGGTTAATTGTCTATCTTCGAGGGGTAAATTCATGATGCACAATACCGGTAAAATCGAAAACAATCACCAACATTGTCTTCACCTTCGGCCAACTTTGCCGTGCTTTTTTCAGTCGTGGAGAACCTGGAATCTTTCACTGCGAAGACTGCAAAAAATGTTCAAATGTGTGTGAAATCTTATGGGACTTAACTGCTAAGGTCCTCAGTCCCTAAGCTTAAACACTACTTAACCCAAATTATCCTAAGGACATACACACACACCCATGCCTGAGGAAGGACTGCCGCGTCCTTGACCGCTCGGCTAACCCCGCGCGGCCCGAAGACTGCACTTTGGTTTCAGGATCATATCAGATCATATTCATATACCCACGATTCGTCACCTGTAATTACCCTATTTAACAACTCTGGGTCATTTTTAGTCCGATTAATCAGTTCTTGGCACACTTCAAGTCGGTATTGTCTCTGGTCACTTGACAACACTTTTGGAATGAATTTTGCGGACACTCGCCGCATGTTCAGATCTTCAGTTGAAATTGACTGAATTGCATACAAACTTAAGTTAATCAGCAATTTCCCTAATTGTACGTCTAAAATCAGAGCGCACAGAGTCGCGAACTTTCACATTTTCATTCGTTTTTGAGGTGGAAGGACGGCCGGACCGTGGTTCATCTTCAAATGATTTGCGGACATTTTTAAATTTGTTGAACGAGACAAAAAAAATTGACTGGCTCATACAATTATCTCCAAAAGCTGTTTTTAACAGTTCGTAAGTCTCAGAAGTTGATTTCCCGGTTTTAAAACAAACTTTCACATAAACTCGTTGCTCCGTTTGTACGTCCATTTTCACGCAGACAGAATTCGGCAACAAGCCTTAACAGACCTGCATTCAACCAGCTGCCACAACGAACTGAATAAAGGAAACGCAGTTTTCTGTAAGAGGGCTTTTAAGGACAAGACAATGACTCACTCCCACACTCATTGTACCTGCCCGCCAAACCAGTAAGCAGTAGCGGATCCATTCTTAAAACTTTCCAATCAAACCTCATATGTAATGTAGCGATGAAGAGTACTATGGTATAGGGATGCAGACAGTGTGACATGTGAAAGTTTGGATCAGTACGGGAGTCGTGCACGGCCGAAGTGGTTAAGGTAATCACCGGTGATTAGCGGAAAATCCGGGTTCGAGTCCCAGTCCACCACAAATTTTCATATGTCACTAACACATCTGATTCCAAGACAATTACAGTCAGCGAATTTATTTCGAATTAATACTTGTTTACCTCCCTTTTTTATATACTGAAACTGTAATACTTCCTTTCCATTCTCTTGGTATCCTACCTTCCTTTGTCATAGTGTTAAATAAAATATGACGCTATTGGTGAGCTTTGCCCCCCCCCCCCCAATTTTAGTAATTCAAGTCTCCTTGTGCTATAAATTTTTCTTCCCCCACACCCCCGACTCGATTCATTGGCTCAAATGGTTCAAATGGCTCTGAGCACTATGGGACTTAACTTCTAAGGTCATCAGTCCCCTAGAACTTAGAACTACTTAAACCTAACTAACCTAAGGACATCACACACACCCATGCCCGAGGCAGGACTCGAACCTGCGACCGTAGCGGTCGCGGGGTTGCAGACTGTAGCACCTTGAACCGCTCGGCCACCCCGGCCGGCCTCGATTCATTACCTCTTCATTAGTTACCTGATCTATCCATCTAATGATTAACACTCTTCTACAGCACCACATTCTCTTCTTTTCATGTTCCTACTATTTCACTTACGGAAGAGGCTACATATAAATACTTCCAGGAAAGACTTCCTAACATTTGCATCAATATTTGATCCCAACAAATTTCTCTTTTTCAGAAATGCTTTTCTCGCTATGCTGAGTCTGCATTTTGCATCTTCTCTAATTGGGACATCGCCAGTCATTTTGCTCCCCATATAACAAAACTCGTCTAATATTTCCAATGTCTCATTGCCTAATAAAATTTCATCGCCACATGATCTGATTCAGCTACATTCCATTACCCCCACTTTTACTTTGGTCGATTTTCATGTTATAACCTCATTTTAAGACTGCTTCCGTCCTTTATAACATAACTGACATCCGTAGTTCTTTGCTATCTTTGACACAGTTATGGAACGTTAAAGTCTACGTCTCCTTCCTAGGAAAGTACTATGGTAATTTTCACTAACACTACCGAAGACAATTAATAAATGCCACAAGCGTTTCCACGAAGACGTTCGTGGCACGACCCGTGTGAAGTTTTCCTGCTCGTCAGAGACTGTTAAAAATACTATTTCACGGGCTGGTGACGAATTTATGGTAGGTTTCTGAGCAACTACGAAATTCCGTGTTTGTCACCGTATCGAGCTATTAAGTGGTGGGAACGAGAGTCGTAGAGTCGAAGCTAGTGTTGGGGTTCGTCCTAAACGCACCTGTGGCCGAACGCATATAGGGTCAGCGTCTACCATGCTTTACTGATTCATAAGTCGTGCGTGCATAATGGGCTCCACTCCCCAGCTCCCGCATTTCGTTATAATAGTCCTGGGGAACCCTGTACGCAGGTGCCTCACATGTGGAAAGCTTACTGCGCTCCTTCTTAAAACATAAAACTGTCACTCTGAGCTTGTGTTACGCAGATCGACACACGATTTGGACTTTTGGGATATAAGACAATGATTTCTGAGCTAACAGATTTAGAATCAGTATTATCAAGTGGCCTACCATCAACTTAAACCGACAGCCCACTGATGAAGACAAGAAGAAGCGTAGAAAACACAAAACTAATTCGCAAAGTGGATTCTTTACCCTGATAGATGTAGAACACCATAATTCTAAAAGTAACACGAAGCACGTTTATTTTGTTGTTGTACTAGACTGTGAGAATCGAAATCAGTAGCCCGACACCTAGAACGTAGAGACAGCACATACTGGAATGAAGCTCACTGACGAAAATGTTGAAGCATGTTATGGCTCCACATAAAATATTAGCCTCCTGAAGATATGAACACGCCTGCTTTTTGGTTTTACCAGTTGCATAGCTACTTACAGTAGGTGGTCACAGAATAATCCCCTGCACCCGCGCTACACCAAACTAACACGCTTTATGAATGTTACAATGACTTCCTCGCGCAATACCGGAAGGCAAAGCGATGATGATTACTCAGGCAATGACGATCCCGTCGTGGAGTACACAAAATCGCTTCTTTCCAAAATCGGTAAAATGCCGTCAGCTATGTTTACTGTTTTCGTTGATGGTTCAAATGGCTCTGAGCACTATGGGACTCAAAATCTGAGGTCATCAGTCCCCTAGAACTTAGAACTACTTAAACCTAACTAACCTAAGGACATCACACACATCCATGCCCGAGGCTGGATTCGAACCTGCGACCGTAGCGGTCACACGGTTCCAGACTGAAGCGCCTTTAACCGCACGGCCACACCGGCCGGCGTTACGTGAGGTCAAAAATGGCTGAAGTTGGCTGTTCCTTATTCGCGACAGTCCATTGTCTGATACACCAGGAGGCACTTTGTGCGAAGATTGTCAGCATAAAAAAATGTTCTTCAAACGGTTAATTATCATCGCTCGCATGGACTCACACATCGCCAATTTAAAGAATTTCTACTGAGATCGAAGCGGAATACCCAGACATCCCCTACCACACCGAAGTAAGATGGCTGAGCAGAGGAAAGGTGCTTCATCGGTTTTTCTCCTTGAGAGGCGAAATAAATACCTTTTTGGAAATGAAAGGACGTCCAGAAGAATTACTTTGTGGCCGGCCGAAGTGGCAGAGCGGTTCTAGGCGCTTCAGTCTGGAACCGCGCGACCGCTACGGACGCAGGTTCGAGTCCTGCCTCGGGCATGGGTGTGTGTGATGTCCTTAGGTTAGTTAGGTTTAAGTAGTTCTAAGTTCTAGGGGACTGATGACCTTAGAAGTTAAGTCCCATAGTGCTCAGAGCCATTTGAACCATTTGTCAGCTTTTCTGTTTTGTAAACTTATGAAGTGAAGCGCCTAGAACCGCTCGGCCACACCAGCCGGCTTTTCGCTGATGAGACCTTCAGTCTGAAGACTGGTCGACTGCAGCTCTCTACGCCAATCGATACTGCGCAAGTTTCTTCACATCTGCGTAATTACTGCACTCTAAATCCATTTGAAGGTGCTTGCTATCTTCAAGCTTTGCTCTTCCCCCTGTTACCAAATTGCCTTTCCCTTGATGCCCCAGGATCTACATCTACATCCACATGGCTACTCAGCGAATCACACTTACGTGCTTGGCACAAGGTTCATCGAACCTCATTCACACTAATTCTCTGTTATTGCACTCCCGAAAAAAGCGGAAAAAACGAACTCCTATATCTTTCCGTGTGAGCTCTGATTTTTATTATTTTATTACGATGATCGTTTCCCCTTATGAAGGTCGGCGCCAACAAAATATTTTCGCATTCGTCGGAGAAAGATGGAGATTGAATTTTCGTGAGAAGATCCCGCCGCAACAAGACACGCCTTTGTTTTAATTATGTCTATCCCAAATCCTATATCACGTCCGCGACTCTCTCTCCCCTATTTCTCGATAACACAAAACGTGCTGCCTTATTTGAACTTTCTTGATGTACTCCGTTGCTCGTATCTGGTAAGGATCCCATACCGCGCAGCACTACTCCAAAAGAGGACGCACATGCGTAGTGTACGCAGTCTCTCTAGGCATCTGTTACATCTTCTACGTGTTCCGCCAATAAAACGCAGTCTTTGGTTCGCCATCCTCACAACATCTTCTATGTATTTTTTCCAATTTAAGACATTCGTAATTGTAATTCCCAGGTATTCGGTTGAATTTACGGCCTTCAGACTGATTTATCGTGTAATTGAAGTTTAACGGATTCCTTTTAGCACTCATGTGGTTGACCTCACACTTTTCATTATTTAGGGTAAATTGCCAATTTTCACACCATACTTATATCTTATCTAAATCGTTTTGAACAACCTAACATGGCTGTTCAGACTGTCTACTAAATCGTTTACGTAGATGACGAACAACAGCCGGCCTATAACACTGCCTTGGGGAACGCCAGAAATCACTCCCGTTTTACTCGATGACTTTCTGTATATAATCACACTAAATCTACCTTTACTCAGGTTACAGCAGGCCGATGTGACCGAGCGGTTCTAGGTGCTTCAGTCCGGAACCGCGCGACTGCTACGGTCGCAGGTTCGAATCCTGCATCGGGCATGGATGTGTGTGATGTCCTTAGGTTGGTTAGGTTTAAGTAGTTCTAAGTTCTAGGGGACTGATGACCTCAGATGTAAGTTCCATAGTGCTCCGAGCCATTTGAACTCAGGTTACTATGCCGCCCAGCGTTCTTTGGCAGCAACAACCTTTCATTCTCTTCTTCTCTGTACTGTTTTTCACTTCCGTACAAAGCTACTCTCCATACAAATACTTTCAGGTATGACATCCTCACATTCAAACTTATGTTAGAAGTTAACGCATTTACCTTTTTCAGAAAAGCCTTTCTTTCTATCGTCGATCTGATCACATTTATTACATTACAGTTTGTGAAAATTGTAGCAGACTGAATAATCGCCAGAAATGAATGGAATTCACTGCACATATGGCATAGTGGTACAAAGAACCGATGAAATGTGGAGGGAAATAAAAATCAAGATATATGTCAGAAATTAGTAACTGCCGAGGCGGCTACACACTACAATATGAATCTCTATTACGTCAACAGTTGAATGAAAGATACTCTAAATGCGTCACTGAGGAATGGCATTCCAGATGGCTTCTATCTCAGGCCCAGTTTTCTGTTGTATTCGGCTTCTCGAGGATCACCACGACAGAATCCCCGATTGACGAGTCCTCCAAATAAATGTACTTGTATGATCGCCTGATAACAGCAGGAATAGCTTATTGTGAAATAGACTAGTAGGTTACCAGTGTAGTAATGGGCGAGATACAGATCTTATGTCAAGGTCACTGATAAGGATTTCCGGTGTCAGGTTACACACTTGGGCGTCTTACTATCGAAGTCGTCGCCACTCTCCTCCCCCATTGAACAACACGCTATTAATCAAGATCACAAAGGGGAAATCCCTTCCGTCCTCCCCCTCTTCCCCATCCTGCTGGACGAATGAGATTCAAGCACCCCCTCCCGATAGTCATCTTTCATAACTGGGGCACTTCAGTGAGTGGGGGTTCACTCTTGATCTGTACATCGTACGGAAAGGATCAGACTGTGTCTATTTGTTAATAACAAATTATTGTAATTATGTTAAGTCATATTTCTCTTTGTCTATTTGTTAATAAGAAATTAAATTTAATATTTCGTGATTTTTGTCATTCGAGGCACTAGGAGCCCCTTCCTAGGCAGATATATGAGTACCCTCATTCTTCACCAGCTTTGTGTATTTTTTACCCATTTTTACATATTTTCCACATTTTCATAATTTTAAGTATCTTTCCTCTTTTTTCATATTTTTCCAAAATTTTATGCATTTACATGAGATCCACCCAGCTGCTCTCGAAGTCATATCAACATAGGATCATGCCGATGTCTTGATGCTCTCAGCCACACACATAATGCAGCATGTGTCCACAGTGTTTATCATTGTTAAGCCACCACTTCATTATATTTATTTGTGTGTGTGTGTGTGTGTGTGTGTGTGTGTGTGTGTGTGTGTGTGAGAGAGAGAGAGAGAGAGAGAGAGTGAGAGTGAACAGAGCCATGTGTTACAAATGACCAATTGGTAGAAATAATGGTGTAATGACATTTAATGACGTTATAGCCAATTATATAAGCACTGCAGTTATACCAATTTCCAGCTAAAGATACTATATGCATAAGGTATATCCCTCTGTGATAGATCAACCCTCGCTAAGCCACGGCTACATTTTTCAACATAATCTCTAATCAATGCGGCGGTCTTATGCCACCTTGCTGGGAGGGCCTGCATGCCCGCAAGGTACCACTACACTGGTCCCAAGTCGGAGCCGATGTTTTGTTGCATCAGTAACCTTCCCAACATCCATGTACTGCTTCCTGTGGAATGCATCCTTCATTGGGCCAAATTCATGGAAGTCAGAACATGCAAGATGCGGTCTGTAAAAGTAATGACAAAGAACAGTCCAATGAAGTTTTGCGAGCTCCTCTCCAGTGTGCAGACCTGTGTGATGCCTTGCATTGTTTGGAGAAGGAGAAATTCGTTTCCATTTTTATAGCGACAAACATGCTGAAGTAGTTTCTTCGATTTCCTGAGGATAGACAATACACTTCAGAGTTGATCATTGCATCACGATGGCAGGGCATCAAACATAAAAACACCTTCAGAGTCCCTAAAGACCAACAATATAACTTTTCCATCTGTGGGTGTGGCTTTGAACTTTTTCTTAGGAAGACAGTTGGTGTAGTGCCGCCCCACGGATTGCCATTTTGTTTACAATTTGCAGCGATGAATCCAAGTTTCATTGCCTGTGACGATGGTCGACAAAAATTAACACCATCAACCTCATAACACGCAAGCAGCTCCTCACAGATGGTTCTTCACTGCTCTTTACGGTCTTCTCTCAGACAGCGAGGATCACCGTAGGCACACCTTTCAGTCCCCATCCAGGTGGACGAATGTATCAGCACTACCAACAGAGATGTCCAGTTGTGTAGCAAGTCGTTCGATTGTGATCCGTCGATCACCTCGAATAGGGGTGTCTGCACGCTCCCACACTGCAGGAGTCACAGCTGACTGCCACGTGGGGATCACCCCGTTGTGACGACACACGCCTTGCCCAATGACTCGCCGTGGTTTTGCTCACTGCCAGGTCTCAGTAGACATTCTGCAAGAGCCTACGAGTATTGTAATGCTCTGGATGCCTGCCAAAAGAAACTCAATAACAGCTCTCCGCTAGGAACGCACCTCGGTTACGGAAGCCATTTTGAAGGCTACGTATTGCTCTGCCAAAAATAACTTCGTGACACTACAGGTGCTGAAGCAGGAATATTCCACAGTGAACCACAACAGATTCCACATTTTTTCAACCGATACTGGCCGAGAGAAAAAGTGTCGCATTACTTATTAAAAAACCCTCGTATACATCGAAGAGACAAGTCCCTGCAACACAAATGCGATTGAGTAATGGCCACACTGGAGCAAAAATAAACTATTTCTACATACAAAGTCAACAGCTCACAGAGGTCACGACACCTCACAGTAAAATGTGATCTCTGAGAGCTGCGGGTTTCGTGCACCATCTGTCAATAAGTCGACTCTCCAACGAAATACACGTAAATACAATTAATCTGCCATAAACAACACATGTGCAATGACTGCTGGAAAACAGTCTGCTTGTACCTGATGACAGTAAGACCGACGCCATTTCTTCTCGATTTCTGAAACTACCTCGAGTGAATGCTGCCTGCGCCACTGCAAGGCCCCAGGTAGCTAAGACATGTTGTTGCAATAGTGCTCGTAATGTGAATGAAAGGCTTAGGCCCAGGGAAGAAGCACCACAGCCTCAGCATGCGGCCATTGGTTGATGGTAATCTCTGAAGAAAATCTTACACGAACTGCTAGAGGGGTGGGGTGAAGGGGAGGGGGGGGGGGGGGAGGAAGGGGGGAATGCCCGATCTGTGTATCACTAGAGATAAAAGCCAACAAATTCAACAGCTCAAAACACGTACAACTGCCTTCATCAGATAACTCACATCACCTTCTACGACGACTGCCAGATAGAGGAGGCCGTGCACTTAGAGATGCTCTTGGGATCTCCGAACGCTGTATGATGGTGACCCTAAAAACTTTCAAAAATTATTTTCATTATATGGCTGTGAGTTGTTGGATTTACCCATACAGGCTTATTAACAAAAAATATCACCATCTTGTGTCAAACAAAATGCATTATTTAGTGACAAACACACCCATATATGTACTCGATACAATAAAACTGTCACGTATAAAGTGTTGGACGCTAAAATTTAACCACAAATCCTCCTCTGTCCCCCGTGACACGCTTTTTATATCATCCACTCCTAGTGCTATCACCTGCCGTCTGTGAGCGGTTATTGCGAACATGGGCGGCAGTCACATTACTGAGACTAGATTGACTAATTAACATAGGCAACACAACACCCAGAATGGACGAATAAAAGTCTCGGAAAACAATAAAATAAATATTATTATTAGAGCTGTGTTAACTAAAGGACATAGGTGGGTGAAGGCACTTAAATGCAGAATAAAAGACGAACATCCTACCTCTGGAGTTACTACGATTAACCAAACAAAATCGTAGAACGGTTACAACTGCTCATAGCATTGGCCACAACAGGGGCACAGCTCAAACGAATGATACCATTTCAGTCACTTCAGATCTTCGAGAAAGACGTATAATTGAGTAATTGTGGAAAGAGATGGTAGTGGGCTGGGCACTGCCTGTGAAAGCAAAGACTGGGAAGAAGCTGCACAGATGTTTGAACAATTACTGCAGACGGAGAGGAATTCGTGTCCTGACAACCTTCAAACTGACCGTGAGGTTGTATTTTACAACACACATTTCAAGTTGGTACTGGAACCATATACAGGGTGAAGCGAAATTCGCGCACTCGGGCTTCGCAGCGCGACCCCTCACATGCCAGCGATAAAAAAAATGTCTGTCACAAAATTTCGTCGGGCGAGTACACCCGGCAGAAAGAGGACGTTAAAAAGTGGCAACACTGTAACCACATGTATGGTAACTACCTCTGTCAGCACACATTCGTTATGCTGTGCACTTGGTGCACTGGACAGAGTTTTGGGTTAGCATGCAGGAGGTCGATGGTTCAATCCAGGGTTGTGAAAAATGTTTTTTATTTGGTAAATATAGTCCAGGTGTTACGGTACCAGGCATCTGAATCGTCATCAGCGATGGCAGCGGGTCCTCTAGAAAACATTTCCACTTACTACAATCTTAGAAATGGAAGATTAGTAAGCTTTGAAAGAAGTCCTTTCCACTTCGCCGGCCGATGTGACCGAGTGGTTCTAGGCGCTTCAGTATGGAAATGCGCGACCGCTACGGTCGCAGGTTCGAATCCTGCCTCGGGCATGGATCTGTGTGATGTCCTTAGGTTAGTTAGGTTTAAGTAGTTCTAAGTTCTAGGGGACTGATGACCTCAGATGTTAAGTCCCATAGTGCTCAGAGCCATTTGAACCATTTGAACCTTTCAACTTCGTGGACGTGAATTTATTCGCACCATTACATCTAATGGATGAGAAACCTGTTTTCTTTGTACCCTCCTCCAGTGGTCACATAGATTAGTGCCAACTATTATTCTTGCCTCGTTCAGGTCCATTACATTTCAAAAAAATGGTTCAAATGGCTCTGAGCACTATGGGACTTAACATCTTAGGTAATCAGTCCCCTAGAACTTAGAACTACTTAAACCTAACTAACCTAAGGGCATCACACACATCCATGCCCGGGGCAGGATTCGAACCTGCGACCGTAGCAGTCCCGCGGTTCCGGACTGCAGCGCCTAGAACCGCACGGCCACCGCGGCCGGCCCATTACATTTCGTTAGGGCCTTAGGTCACCAGTAGGACTAGCAACGTGCTTTCCGAATAATGTTCAAACTCGATTACAATTTGTATGTATCACCACGGTCCCAATTATTATGCATTTCGACATTGAGTCTGGTAACCGCATGCTGTTTAGTACATATCTCAATGCATTATTATTATTATTATTATTATTATTATTATTATTATTATTACTATTATTATTCTATCGATGGGATTGTGGAAACATCACGTCTATTGCCGTTAGGGAAACAGTGTAATTCGAAACTGAACATTTCACAATTAGCGGTGTCAGGATGAATCATGCAGAACAATATCTGACAGAGGGGTAATGCGTGTTAGGTGAAACAGTGTGCATAGGTGATGATGTGTTACACTGTATGTGCTGTCCACCAGACAGGAACTAGTTGTGAGCGGAGTAACGCACCCATGACAGACTCCAATGTACATGCGTACATGTTTCGAATTTTCTCATTTTAAACCTCTAAACCAGTGTGGCAGACGCATGGCATTCACAAATGATGAGACTGTGGATATGCTTCTCGTCCTTGGTGCATCTGGTAACGGGGTTGGCGTTGCCACTTGTGAATATGCTGCTAGATGTCTTCGTTGACTCCATCCAGATAAAAATGTGTTTCGTCATCTGGAGCTGCACCTCCGGGAGTCAGCGCCTTCCACCGTCATATGATAGAGATCGTCCACAGGCTCGCCATACTCCAACTATTGAGGAAGCTATCCTGGAGGTCATACACTAAGAACCTCAGCAAAGTACACGTAGTGAAGCAAGGCAGCTGCGAGTCTCCCAACAAAATGTTGTTAACGTGCTGCACAAGCATGAGCTGCACCCCTATCATTATGCTTTTAAGCAACACCTGCATCTTGCAGATCACCATCAGCAGATGCGATTCTATGAGTTAACCCGCACGTTACCCACGACAGTGGATATCAAGTTCGCTCTGCTATCAATGTATGGGCCAGAATATTGGGCTACAGGTGTTTGGGCCCGTACATGTTTCCTGACCGGTTGACTACAAGAAGGTATCATGCATTCCTCTCAAACTATCTGCCTGATGTTCCACTACATGTTGAGCAGAGGATATGGTTCCAACATGATGGTGCACCTCCACACTCAGGAATTAATGTGCGACAGTATTTGGACAAAACATTTGCAGGAAAATGGCTCAGATGAGGACGTCCAGTTGTGTGAGGACCGCTTTCACCTGAGCTGAAGCCCCTGGATTTCTTCCTGTGGGGACACCTGAAGGAGCACGTGTACTCTACTATGCCGATGAATGTGAAAGAATTGGTAGTGCGTGTTTATGCCGCTCTTGTTACTTTGGACACAGCTTTGCTGCGAAGGGTCCAGAGCTGTATGATCCGACGGGTTGCGCAATGTTCAGAGTGTAAGGAGGTAGCATCTGTTATTCTGAGGACAACGTATTCTGTTGTGAAGGTCATGCGGTCATTAATATGGAAACTATTATTGTCACTGGTTGGTAATGTGTGACATCTGAGCATTCATATTACACGTAGTATAAGTAACAAGTAGATGTGTTATTGTGCTGTGCTATAATCTTTAGCATCTCGAAACTGATTTTGTTTTTTTAGTTGTTCTGTCCTATGAGAGGTACATTCTTATTTTAGTATTTTCAAATACCTTAGTATATGTTTAATAAATAAACAAAAGTGTAAAAATTACATGTGATTTTTTTACTTCTGTATATAATCCCTTGTCTGCCAGGGTCATCTTATAGTCATCACGATGGCTGAGTGGGTGAAACACCCTCGTCACGGGAACATAGTAGTAATCGAGTGGTCCAGCAGCACTATCAAAGACCAGAAGAAGAAGAACGGAACGCTCATTTCCAATCATGTACGTGTGATAATTGTTGGCCCATCTGTTTGGGGCAAGATGAATGTTGTCCGTCACTGCTATCACGTCCATATTGGAACTGCTTCGAGCATGTGTCTATATTTTCAAAAATGTTATTTCAACCAAAATAACAGGAGGTATGGCATGGTATCAGTGATGTAACATATACTACATGCAGCGGAAACAACAATATTCTGCCACCTGAAAGAGTAAAGATGAACAGTGTGTGTACATTTGACGATGTTGCATTAGAAAATCAGGATCAACAATTAAAATATTTCTGTTTTAACTGTCATACAAGAGTTGATGTCTTTTATTTGAGTCGGACACGGTCTAGGATTACCTTATTACCGCTTTCACACTGGACAACATCAATTTAAAACACATTTATCAAATGCATGTAGGAACTGACATGGTATTCAATCAACTTTCTCTTACAAATGCGAAAATATTTTGTTGACGCGATCTATACAGGGAGGAAAGATCATCATAATAAAATAAGGGAAATCAGAGCTCACACGGAAAGATGCAGGTATGTTTTTTCCGCACGCTGTTCGAGAGTGGAATAACAGAGAATTATTGTGAAGGTGGTTCGATGAACCCTCTGCTAGGTACTCAAGTGTGATTTGCAGGGTAGCCATGTAGACGCAGATGTAGACGCACCTGAATGTTTTTGAGCCAGTAAATGGAGGGTCCAGCTCTATCCTTCTCCCACATGATATTGTCGACAAAGAGGTATGTATTAATGTACACAATACTGATTAGGGCGATGAATTGCTTTGCAAAGTCTCTTCTGGCTTGCAAAAGAAATTACAAGGAACACGCTTATAGTATGGCAGTATACAAAACGTCTAATGTTTGGGAGCATTTTAACTACAGTGACCGCCGGCCGAAGTGGCCGAGCGTTCTAGACGCTACAGTCTGGAATCGCGCGACCGCTACGGTCGCAGGTTCGAATCCTGCCTCGGGCATGGATGTGTGTGATGTCCTTAGGTTAGTTAGGCTTAAGTAGTCGTAAGTTCTAGGGGACTGATGACCTCAGATGTTAAGTCCCATAGTGCTCAGAGCCATTTGAACTACAGTGACCAATATTTGAAAGGTAGACTTGGATTATTCAGCTGACCCAGACAGACATGCATGTTAAATCACCACTTTGGGGGAGGGGAAGTGCGCTGGCCGAGGACTGAATATACTTGGCAGATTCATGTCGAAGGCCACTATACTAACCAGCGTTGATGTGGTTTGTTTGCCACATCTGACTTGGTGAATACTGGGCTGTCATCCAAGTCCCCACCTAAGTTACAAGGTCCGCAAATATTTAGAAAACTTTCGCTCAATTAACATGAATAACACTATATGCAGTGTTGGGGTACACTTATTCCATCCTGTGCGATTAACAGGGTGGCGACAGCAAGGGCATCAGGCCACCCCTTATATGAACCATGCGAAATCCGTTAATAACAATGCCGACCCTGCACTGGTACAGGACGAAGGCACAAGGAATAGCAGAAGAAGAATCTGGATTACTCACTTCACGTTTATGGCCTGGCAGTAGATGAAAGCGAGCCAGCAGAGCAACAAGAGCACTCTGTGCACAACGAAAATGATACGCAGCATAAAGTCGTTGGACCCGTCTGCTTTTCAAAAGTAGCTGCTCAGCACTCCAAACGTGTACGTTTGTTCCTATTCTCTGAGGCAAAGAAACAACACAACATCTAGAGCAAAAATATGTCAGCCTATTTTCCTCCCAATTGAATGGAAAACAAAGGGGCTATGCATTTTTGTCACAGATATGTCATCTCGTTTATTTCAAGCGAATATTTAGAGAAGAATCTAAGTCACGGCTCTAATTAGCACTGGTTCACGTGGAGATGCATACTGATGCAAACAAGTTCTTAAAGTTTAAAGGAGCACTGCCTCTTTGTAGTTTATGCAGATTTCGAGGTCCTCCTAGCTCCTGTGGTGCACTGTGAAGGTGATTCCACTGCCTCTCATTGTAATTTCACAGAATGGCACATACCACACGTGGTGGCATATATAGTTGTATATCATATGACCCTAACCTAACCTCAATCCTACGAAATGGTCGCTCATTGTGCTCGAAGAACTTACACAGCATGTTGACAGATTTACTGCACCACTATTTCTCTGAATGACTCACAGGACAATGATGCCTTACAGAATAAGGTAGGTGAATGTCACATTTTTGGGCTGCCATTAGATATTAGAGCTGAGCCTCAATAGGGAGACTGCTGTCATGTAACGGGGAAGTTCCGAAGTGCAGCACATAATACATGCACTCTGAAATACCAACTGCCATGACACATACTCATTTTCTTCCATTATTTGAGCAGGTATGGTGCTCATTTCATCACTGATCATGTGTGGGATTTCAGCTCGTGAAATGATAAGGTCGGTGTCCTGCCTGACAGTGTCAAAAATACAATTCATTTTCCAAGTGAATCACACTAACAATAATGTCCAGCTTCCATGATTCATTAGGTTTTATTTACACCAATTAGAACCACGCTGAAACAATGCATGAGGAGGACATGCCTATCACTAGAGCTGCAAATGCCAAAGATGCAAAGTTCCAGTTTGTGACAAAGAAGGGGGTTTCTCCTAGAAATACATGGAGAGACTCAATGAAAACACATTGCCTGGCATAGGTGCATTCACCTGTAGACTTATAGGCACTAGCACATTTGGCAAGAGTTCAACAACCCTAATTTAGGGGAGTAAGCTAGATTACACATGGACACAGATATTGTAGATATTGATGAGATATTCTGGAGTGAATGCATACATACATACATGTTGGTTTCTGCTTCGAACTATTGACTGATATTGACTTGCTGCTCTTTTTCGAAATTTAGACTCACGGAGGGACTCTGTCAATACGTACATAGATACGCCAAGGCAAATAATGGACGACTAGTTGAGAGGGAGTATAAGGCATCTGACAATCCGAATTACATTCTATACATGGATGTAAACAACGTACACAGGCATGTCATGCAATAATCTCTGCTCATTACAGGATTTCAATGGCTTCTGTCTGAAGCTTAGTTTTGTCGAATGCAGGTCGTTTTTATCAGTTATTGGTCTTCTATCATTTGTTGGCATTCATCCAATAATCTGTCCAGAAATTAGAAATTTTTATTAATTGGTCTTGTCTTTTCGTTTTACGCCGCAACACATCATAATTGCTTATTACATAACTAAACAGGGATCTGTTTTGATATTTATTGAATTTTAAAAATATTGGACATGTTTCACTACTGCACCAAACAACTTTGTTTTTTTCAGTATGATATCAAATAAATTAACAAGTAATTAAAGAGACAAAAACTATTAGTACATTATGGTTTACTGAATATCATGAGTCTGAGAATAATAACAATAAAAAAAGAAAAAAAAGACATGGGTATCCTAATGAAAGTAATACGTGAGGAAGGTTAACAAGAAGTTCATAATGTTTCTCCTTCTATTGAACTGTATGTAGCATCTGTAAGAGTTGTCATAGAACAGCTTCTAACAAAGTTCCATGTCTGACGCTGGCACATACTTCTTGGCAAGCTTCAAGACATCTTTACATTTCTCAGATGTAATTGGCATAAGTACTTTCTCAAATTTTTCCTCAGGAAAAGTCAACGTTCTTCAGGTTTTCTGAATGACGAAATCATGATAGATAAGTTTTGCTAATGACGCACCACAAGGAACTACATGCTTGTCTTCAGTGGAGCATTCAAAGACCCTGTACTTCGAAACACTAGACGTCTCGTTATAAGCACTCTTAATGTTAGACGGAAAAGCTTTTCCAGGTGGGACTAGGGTCAAAAGACAATTCTTGTGTTACATCAGCTGCAGGGAACTTCGTGGGTGTATTTCACATGCCAGAATCTGACTACTGTTTGGTGCAATGATAAGGTAAGCCCTGGACATGTCTGGTTCTTGCGGCAAACACCTGAATTGACGTCCATTCCGTATGTTATTCTGAAGTTTGTGAATCGGTGCCATGGACAGGTCTTATTCTTGCACCATACAATCGAGCGATTTTCAAACTATGCAATGGCAATAAAATTTAATTTTCGGAGAAAGTGGTCATATCTGATTATTGCATGAATGCCTTGATTTATTTTTGTGTGTCAGCGTCAACAAGTGTTTAAATGGAGTTACAAAACGTGATGTTTCAAATGTATCATGCCGTTACAAAGACGTGAATAGACGAAAATGCAGGAAGGATCGCGATCGTTACTTGAATCTCCGTTTTATGCCAACTACTGATGGAAATTACGAATAACCACACTGTTTGTTTACAAGTACTAGTAACAGAAAGCATGTTTCCTAATAAAATTAAAAGATATTTGGTCCAAAATCATGGTAGTTTTTTTAACAAAAGGAAAATTTACCTGCAAGTTAAAAGAAATTACAAAGGAAACAACTTTCGCTGAACAAGCTACATTTCCTACAAAGGCTCTTCTTTCATCTTACATAGTTGCTACCCTGTAGTAAAGAGTAAGAAACCTCACACCACAACAGAAGACCTTACTTTATAAGCTGCTCTGTATATTGTTTCTATAATGACCAATGAGTCAGATACCAAGAAATTGTCAAGTAATCATTTCTCAGACAACACTATTAGTCGACGAATACTCTGTAGGGGTAAAGACATTAATGATAAAATCAAAGGTGATGGTGATTTCGCTGTTCCTTTGGATGAAGCTACAGACAATGTCAATAAGAGGCTTATACTTCCGTTACATGTGATTTTTACCTGAAAATAAAATTAATATCTTCTTTTCTGCAGGAAAATAATTCTCAGAACAAAAGCAAGAAACCGCTTTGAAATATTACATTCTTTAATAGGAAAAGACAATATTAATTGGGAAAATTGTATATGCATGTATACAGATGGAGGTCATAGTACGGCTGGCTGTTATGCCAGATTGCAAACTCTGCAAGCTCCTCATACTATATGACCATACTGTTTTATTCACTAAGAAGAACTGGCATCAAAAACTGTCACCTCTGTTCAGCTTGATGTTCTGAAATCAGTGATCAAAGTGGTAAATTTCAGTAAAAGTCGGCCACTTAAGGCGAAATGCTTTCCACAACGTTCACTGGTATACAGTAATTCTTATTGGCCTCACTGTTAGAATATCTTGAAAAGGGTGCATCAACTTAGACAATAGTTAGTTAGGTTCACGTTCCATGGATCATTCTGTATGATAAATCGTAATGATGCGGAATGAATCATTTTACATTCACATTGAAAATTAATTTGTAAATATGGCTGCATGCTAAACATTAATGAGACTTTTCCTCTTTTCTTTTTTGTGTATAAATATACAGATGTGAGTTAGTAAAACCTACCCACTACCTTTTACACAGCAGATTCAACTGAAATTCTTCTACAGAACAGGAGTTGTCAATGAAAAACTTTTTCAGTTGGTTTTCACATTTTACTTCGATGCTTGTCAGACATTTTATATCACTGGGTAAGTGATCAAGAAACTTTAGCTGCAGCGTTGTACACCCCTTTTAGCGTTAATGTGGAGTAATGAATGTCATTTTTCCTTCTGGTGCTGTAATTGTGTACACCATTGTTCCTTTTGAACTGCAGTGAATTATTTACAACGAACTTCACGAGAAAATAAATGCACTGTGAAGCAGTAGTCATAATGCCCAATTCCTTAAACAGATGTCTACAAGATGATCGTGTGTGAACGCCATGTTTGCAATGATTCTAAGTGGAAATGTGGTTGACTTTAGTTGTTTTAAGAGTTTCAAAATCTCATCAATCTCATCAATATGGACACCTAATAAATTTGAAGTTACTACCCTATCTATTATTTCCCCACCTTGTGTTACACTTATCACTGACGTCGTACTCCTAGATGTTTAGAACTGAATATGTTGCGTCTTTTAAAATTGAGTGTGAGACCACTCACAGAAACCCACACAATGATACTTTTAAGTACACTGTTTACCATTTCTTCTGTTTCTGTATGTGTCATTGTGTTGATTACAATGCTAGTTTCACCTGCAAAAAGAACTAATTCTGCTTGGTGGATATAAGACAGAAGATTGTTAACGTATATGAGGTACAATCGTGGAACTAAGATCAAGCCTTGGGGAACCCCAAAAATGATTTTCCCCAGACAGAATAATGTCCCCAGCCTATACTGGTTGAATTGCTAAGTACAACTTTCTGCATTTAGATATGACACTGTCCATGGTTGGTTCTACCGTCGATCCCATGAAACTTCCATTTATCTAGGAGAATATTGTGATTCACACAGTCAAATATCTTAGATAGGTCGCAGAAAATACCAACTGGCGCTGTTTTATTATGTAATGCTCGTAAAATTTGAGTGGTCCATGGATTCATGAGGTTTTCTCCATACCCGTACACGTCCATCTGCTGGATACAATCTGAAACTGGACTCATCTGACCAGGCAACATGTTTCCAGTCATCACCAGTAAAATGTCATTGTTGACGGGCCCAGACGAGCCGTAAGGCTTTGTGTCTTGCCGTCATCAAGGATACACGAGTGGGCCTTTGGTTCCGAAAGCCCATATCGATGATTCGTTAAATGTTTCGCCGTATTCTGCCTGTATACATATCTCTGTATTTGAATACGCACGCCTATACCAGTGTCTTTGGCGCTTCAGTGTATTTAAGAAATGCAGGACCTCCACAAAGCGCACATTTGTGTGTGTGTAGCTGCTACTCCTGTTTTATCCAGGTGACCCCAAATGTTGTAATTACTGTCCTTATCCCGGCTCCACCTACTACAAGAACCTGGTCCTGCCTGCCAAAATGTTGTACGAATTTCCTACGTCCGCTATCACCTGGCTAAGACCGGCACTTGGCTTTACAATACTTGTGACCTGGTACCATGTTCCTAATTTGTCCTGTACCATCTGGTCTACATCCCTCCCAAGAGTTTTCTTCCTATTCTCTTTTGTTACCGACCTACACTGAGTTTCTTTGCCAGAAGTCTACTGCATCCTATCTACTATGACCTTCAGCTGGATGAGGCTCTTCCCATCCTACTTCAGATAAATAAATTTATTCGACACTGTTAGCTCATATGTAGATTATACTAAAGAGCTGTTTCCCTTCCATCCATTGCTTGTTACCTTTGCCCAGTTTCCACCATCTTTTTCCTCTTTCAACCTATCTACCTAAACTTTCGCGTTGCTAATTCATCATAAACGACACAAATATTTGCTGCCTGCTCAGCAATTATCTTATCTTTCCCGCACAGCCTACAATCCCATGGGAGAGCTTCACCGAGTTTCCCATTCACTTCCCCACAGTTTACACATACCACTCTCTCTTTGACTGTCCCATGGAAAAATCCACTTTTATCACTTACTGCAACACAGAAATGAACTTAACCATTTCTTTGTCCAAGAGAAACATTTTATTTCCGAGGAGCTCAAAGACAGACATTGTTTTGAATGTGGCATACCTTTGTGACACCTTTCAAAAAACTCGATTCACTGAATGTATCTCTTCATGGTAATGGTCATGAGACTAACATTCTGCAACTGTCAGACAATATTGTGGAAGAAGAAGTTGGATGATAAAGATATATATTTCCGTTTCGCTGCTCATCACACGACTTTAGAAAACATCGCCTTATAGATGAGTGAAGAATTGAAATCTGTGTTTGTAGATCATTTAACTGAACTGAGTAAACACTTTCTGAAGTACTTTCCAGAAGAAATTGATCAACACAGCCGGATCACAGATCCTTTGTAAAGAACTTCCATCAACATTTACCACTGAAGAACAAGAGCAACTTATTGATATTTCTTCACACTCCACAGTTTATTAAGTCACTGCCTGAGCTTTGGTGCCTGGTGAAGCAGGAATATCCGTAAATAGGTAACAAGGTCCTACGAGTTTTGATACGTTTCGAAACAATCTACTCTCACTGGAGTAGATTGTTTCGAAAGGTATCAAAATTTTTTAGCGCTGCCAGTCATCAACACGAAATACAGATCGCGAATACATGTGAGGAGGAAAGAAATGCGAATCGCAATTTGAACTCATCTGCGGAGATTTAAAGAACTGATGATGATGAAGCAAGCTCACCCTTTCCATTGATTTCGTTGAAGACTAAGATGTAATAACACCAAATGCTGATTAAAATGTGTTAAATCACCAGTTAATAAAGGGATAACTACTCTTCTTCATTTTTACGAAACTCATATTTATTTACCCCACAATTCGAGTCAGATATCGAGTGCAAAAGGAGCAGCAGGTGTTGAGGTCGAGGGAGCTGTGGACCCGAGAATCTTGAAATGGGAGGGGAGATTTGATTTAAGCCTTCTTGCTACCCTAAAGAGAGAAGGAGAGGAGGGAGACCTCGTCTTAGATGCTTATCTGGGCTAGAAGCCACACAGAGGACGAGTAACATCGATTTTGCCGCCATATTTGTCACGCAATTGCCCAAAGTGTGTAGACAACGTATCTGGTTACATCATGACTTGGAAAGTACCTCACGCAAATGCCCGACCGGAAGCGTAGGTGTGACTTCGAGATAAGATAGTTATGTGGCGCAGAACCCACACAGATATACTACTACCATTACTGAACTCACGCCACAAGACATTAGTCATCCCCTTAACAGAGCGCACTGGTTGCTTGGTGTAGATCTGGTACCAGAAGATCATGTGACCCTCCACCACAGACGCCGAGTCACGGCAGTGAAGTGGTGTGTATGTGCCAGTCGGTTGTATGTAACCGGTGCAGAAAAATGACTCGACGTTACAGATAGGCAGGAAGGAGGTTCTTGTGTTCGGTCACACCCGCAACCAAAACATTAGTGACGTTGCCCGGCTTGTCGTACTGTCCACTGTCGGTACGACGAATTGTGTACCACCAGCAGCTGTGCAAAATGGCGTGAGAACTGAAAGATCCTGACAAGGACTGGAGACAGATGTCACGCCTTGTCAAAGACAATCGGTTTCAATCCGAGAGAAATCACTACTGTCAGTTGAACCAAGTCATCTCGACCACCTTCCGTGCAAAAATTGCCAGGGGAAGTGTGTACAATGGACATTTGAAGTGTGGTAGCACACTACGAGCCACTGCTCACAGCGGCACGTGTTTAGTGGGCCAAACAACGCAGAAAGCTTACTGGAGGTCCGAGGAGTCGCCAGCTTTGCCTCTTTTCCAGTGCTGCGATGTTCGGCGCAGTAAGGCTTTTAACACCAGTCTTTGGAATGTGTAGGTCACAGGTGATTCTGCAATGCTTTAGGGGTGGTTTTCGTACCTTTACATGGGTCCAATCGTTCAGGTTGCAGTGAACAGGAACCAGGATGTTTATTTCGGCATGCTCGGTGACGAAGCGTTGCCCTTCCTTCTAAATCTTCACGTGGACATTTAGGTATTCCAAGACGGCAACAGGCGTGTTCCTTGGGTTCCACGCAAACGTTCCTGATTTGAGGAACACTCGGGAAATCTATCGCACCTCGACTGGCTCGCTAAATCTCTCGAGGTTAATACCACAGAAAACAGATCTAATCATCAGTGAGTGGCTTCAGTTGCATATGGTGTACCTGAAGAAACTTGTGAACGCTTTTCCTAGCCGAACTAAAGCCGTTATCGAGACTAGAGGCGGCGCTTACTTTCACCTTTTCATGCCTGTATTCTTGTTGTGTATCAAGGGCTATGTGCATAACCCTTTCGTCTTCTAATTTATTGAGTTTAGAGTTAAAGTCTATGCCAACGGCCTTGCCGCAGTGGTAACACCGGTTCCCGCTGTCGGGAATGGCTAGCAGTTGGATGGGTGACCGTCTGGTCTGCCGAGCGCTGTTGGCTAGCGGGGTTCACTCAGCCCTTGCGAGACAAATTGAGGAGCTACTCGACTGAGAAGTAGCGGCTCCGGGAGAGCGGTGTGCTGACCATACGCCCCTCCGTATCCGCGTCCACTGACGCCTACAGTCTGAGGATGACACGGCGGTCGGTCAGTACCGTTAGGGTCTTCCGAAACCTGTTCGGAAGGAATCTAGTAATAGTAGAGCTTAAATATATATGTGTACAAGGTGAATCACCTAAAACTTGCACCGCAAATATTGCGGAAATGGTAAGTGCTATTGATCTGTCGTATTTCACAGAATGGATTGGTAATCAGGGGCTCATTTTGTTAGCCAATCAACAGATTGTAATAATACTTAAAGTATTTTTTGTGCACTGTCAGTGGAACCAAGTCATCTCGACCACCTTCCGTGCAAAAATTGCACACATACACTTTTTAAATGGAACAACGCCTACTGACACTAACAAATTAAAAGCAGGGTAAATTAGAAAGTCAGTGGTTTTGTTTTCTAGTGTGAGTTGTTTACGAGAAATCGTATTTCGTAAAGTTTACACACCAACACTTGCACAATACTTGTGGTAGCACACACTAACGAACAACGCAACTGCATACACTAGTTATGTGGATTCTGACCAGTAACGAGACAACTGACCATTGCAGGTTGTGTTCAAAATGACCACGGGCAGCGGCAATACGCGGCTCCACTCTGGCGTGGAACGACTGCTGCACACGTGGTAGCATTTCAGCGGAGATGTCCGAGCAGGCAGCAGTAATACGTCTTTGCATGTCCTCGGGTGTGGTTGGTATATTCTTGTACACAGCGTCTTTCAGCGTTCCCCACAGAAAACGTCTACGGGCTTCAAATCCGGAAATTGGGCTGGCTAAGGTACAGGTCCCCTGCGTCCAATCCAACGATTCGCAGACAACTCGTGTAGACATGCTGTACTACTTCGTGAACTATGGGCTCGACAGCTATCATGTTGGTACAACAGGATCCTCCCAGTGTGCAGAGGAACGTCTTCTAGCATCCGTGGAAGATGGTCTGTTAGGAGGTTGCGATACTTTTGCATGTTCAGTGTTTCGTCTATGAAAACGGGCCTATCAGCTGAATGTTCACTATCCCACGCCATACGTTTACACTCCATGGACGATGATGTAACACCTAAGGAAGCCAACGGGGACCGTCAACAGACTAATAGTATATGTTTCAGCGGTTTACCTGACAATGGTTGGTAAATGTGGCTTCATCACTAAACAAGATACATATGCAGTATCCTGTCTTAACGCCCATGTACAGAAGCTAACACGATTCGCATAATCTTTCCATGCAGTTCTTGACGGAGAGAGATGTCATAGGGATGGAACGTAAGCCGATGGGAAATGCGTAGGACACTTGCCTGACACATGTCACTTCCTCGTGCGGTTGCGCGGGAACTAACGTGCGGATCAACTGCAACAGCAGCAAGAACATTAATTTCCTCCTCTAGTATCGTCTCTTGTTTCCTTCTGTTACGCTGTCTAGGTATTACACTAACAGTTTCACGTAACTGGTTGAAGATGGTAATAAACAATTGCCGAAATGGTTGACGTCTATTGGGACATCTTGTCGCACACATATTACAAGAACGAACTGCATTCTTCCAACTTTCTCCGTACACCACGAGCATGTCGGCTTTTTCTCCATTGGTAAATCCCATCGTGGACTGTACTCGCTGCTTGGACGGTCACACACTGACTAACTAGCAAGTAGCAAAAGCACTAAAGGAACACACAAGCACACTGTAAGTAAAGGTAACAACATCGTACCAAGCAGTTACGGAGATTGAATGGCACAAAAAAGTGTCGATGTGGAAACTTTTCAACATTCGATCTCTCGTAAACGACTCGCAAAAAAAAGTTCAAATGGCTCTAAGCACTATAAGACTTAACATCTGAGGCCATCAGTCCCCTAGACTACTTAAACCTAACTAACCTAAGGACATCACACACACATCCATGCCCGAGGCAGGATTCGAACCTGCGACCGTAGCAGCAGCGCGGTTCCCGACTGAAGCGCCTAGAACCGCTCGGCCACAGCGGCCGGCAAATGACTCGCAATCGTTGGTTGATTATGTGTTGAGTCTGCTCTATAAGTATAGACTGTGCGGCTTATGCACTGTTACCGTAAGTTATTCCTTCCGACTGTAACTGCACTGGTGTGATATATTTGTTACTCGTGGTATTGTCATACATTTTTACTGTAGAGGACGTGTTTACCTATGTTCCTGTGTAATTTTTTTTTTTTTTTGTCGTCTCTATAGTAGGGAACGGCGCAAGGCATACTTTCAGATCTTTGTTCGTAGCTGTTTTCTCCATAGTATTTGTGGTGTCGTGAGAAGAGTGAGGTCCCTGGTTACGGTTGGTACCTCACGCAGTCACGCCCTCCAGAGGTCCCACACAGTGCCGCAGGGTGGAGTGCCGCTCTTCCCACAGAGTACTGTAGTAGTCAGAACTGTGTTCAAAAATGTGCATCGACACGTGACTGTCCTTCAGGACTATTCGGGTTCTCTGCGACATTAATACATACATATTGTCATTAGAGTGGACACGGAATGCATCTAACTTATAGTAAAATGTTGAAACATTCTGTGTGTGTTTTATTAACAGCTCGGCCTCCTACTGAAGTAAATCTAGGCTTGCTACGACACACAAAAGTATTTTATATATCCTGATACCTGTCGGAATGTGTCTGAGTCAAATCTAAAGGCCATACATTCAACAAAACACCTAGGACTCACCCAATACCCCTCAGATCGCAGCTCCTTTGAATCGTTTGCTCTGCAAGGGCGTTCCTTTTGTTTGGTCCATTGATCGTCAGATAGCTTTTCAGCACTTAAAGGATGCACCGTTAAGTGAATGCTGTTTCATACACTTCAACTCCACCAAACCTGTCGTTGTGACAGTGGTCGCCTCTTAATATTGCATCAGTATGGTGTTGTTACACTGGCTAACTGGTTGGTCCGTGTAACACCCCAATGACCGTGGTGTAACTGCTTGAGTAATTCTTACTGGAGGGACTGAGGAACCATTATACGAGTTTCGCTGCTTTCTGTACGTAGGATGAGGACACCCATCTGCACTGAGATGGCTCAACAATATGCAAAGTAGTGGTGTACCACAGGGTGGCTGATTCCACTAATGCTACGAGGCCACCTGCAGCGAACAAAGTCGAGAACAACACTCAAAATGTTCTCCACATATAGGACGAATGCCTTTGATTTGAAGAAACTGAAAAAGGCACAACACAGTTACAACCAATTGCAAGAAAGAGGGTCTGGCCTGAGTACGTGGATCTGCCACAGCATTTGCGATTCAAATTGGGATGGACTGCTTTCACTGACAGAAGCAATTCCTGCCGGGCTTTACCGCTCCCTGTCGGTTAGGATCATTTTCCGACCCCTGTTCTTACGCCATGTTACACGACCGCGAGCGGTACACATTCCTTGTAGACATGCTGGACAGTTGGTGTTGATTCACCATCAAATCGGGCAATGCGCAAATCCAAACACAATTGCTGCGTTCTTTTTTGTAAAAAATCTCCACGTCGAGCTACCTCGTGGCGCTGATTTAGTACAATCGATTGTCACTTCACACCAGTTCGCTACAATGTCGTGTGTGTTACCACTCCTACACCTTCTACAATGCTCCAAAGTGACCATCGTGCTCTTTTAAGCAGGTCATTAATATTTTTCCAAAATGAAAACCGTCACGTGCGGAGGTCACGAGGACGCATCTATCGAGCTGTAGAGGTCAAATATCGAATGATGATCTTGTTGATAACCATAATCTCGTCTTACTTGCATTTTGCAGCATAATTTCACATGTTTCACAATTTGTTTCTTTTTTTTTCTTTCAGTGGTTTCTGTCGCTCCTGTCACCTACGAGGGCGTTCTGAAAAGTAATGCTTCAAAATTTTATGTAACAACTCTTAGAGCTTTTTAAATAAAAAATGTTATTAACACTGGGCATCCATTTTTCTTTGTGTCTATATACACTACTGGCCATTAAAATTGCTACACCACGAAGATGACGTGCTACAGACGCGAAATTTAACCGACTGGGAGAAGATGCTGTGATATGCAAATGATTAGCTTTTCAGAGCATTCACACAAGGTTGGCGCTGGTGACGACACCTACAACGTGCTGACATGAGCAAAGTTTCCAACCGATTTCTCGTACACAAACAGCAGTTGACCGGCGTTGCCAGGTAAAACGTTGTGATGCCTCATGTAAGGAGGAGAAATGCGTACCGTCACGTTTCCGACTTCGATAAAGGTCGGATTGTAGCCTATCGCGATTGAGGTTTATCGTATCGCGACATTTCTGCTCGCGTTGGTCGAGATCCAATGACTGTTAGCAGAATATGGAATCAGTGGGTTCAGGAGGGTAATACGGAACGCCGTGCTGGATCCCAACGGCCTCGTATCACTAGCAGTCCAGATGACAGGCGTCTTATCCGCATGGCTGTAACGGAACGTGCAGTCACGTCTCGATCCCTGAGTCAACAGATGGGGACGTTTGCAAGACAACAACCATCTGCACGAACGGTTCGACGACGTTTGCAGCAGCATGGACTATCAGCTCGGAGACCATGGCTGCGGTTAACCTTGACGCTGCATCACAGACAGGAGCGCCTGCGATGGTGCACTCAACGACCAATCTGGGTGCACGAATGGCAAAACGTCATTTTTTCTGATTAATCCTGGTTCTGTTTACAGCATAATGATGGTCGCATCCGTGTTTGGCGTCATCGCGGTGAACGCACATTGGAAGCGTGTATTCGTCATCGCCATACTGGCGTATTACCCGGCGTGATGGTATGGGGTGCCATTGGTTACACGTCTCGGTCACCTCTTGTTCGCATTGACGGCACTTTGAACAGTGGACGTTACATTTCAGATGTGTCACGACCCGTGGCTCTACCTTTCATTCGATCCCTGCGAAACCCTACATTTCAGAAGGATAGTGCACGACCGCATGTTGCAGGTCCTGTACAGGCCTTTCTGGATACAGAAAAAGTTCGACGGTTGCCCTGGCCAGCACATTCTCCAGATCTCTCACCAACTGAAAAGGTCTGGTCAATGGTGGCCGAGCAACTGGCTCGTCACAATACGCCAGTCACTACTCTTGATGAACTGTGGTATCGTGTTGAAGCTGCGTGGGCAGCTGTACCTGTACACGCCATCCGAGCTCTGTTCGACTCAATGCCCATGCGTATCAAGGCCGTTATTACGGCCAGAGGTGGTTGTTCTGGGTACTGATTTCTCAGGATCTATGCACCCAAATTGCGTGAAAATGTAATAACATGTCAGTTCTAGTATAATATATTTGTCCAATGAATACCCGTTTATCATCTGCATTTCTTCTTGGTGTAGCAATTTTAATGGCCAGTGGTGTAGTAAAGGGCAGAATACGAATAATCAGCCATTACAGTCCATGGTAATCCCAGGGCCGCTGTGTGGGGCTCCCAGTGAGTTTAATGCTGCCAAAACGTATGCGGAGATGAAATGTTGCTTAATTGGAGCGGTGGACTGTATGGAGCAAAAAAGTCTTTGTTAGATGCAGGTGCTCAAGTATCTGTCAAGTGTGGACCTCATGGGAAAAAAGGTAGTTGACCTCTCTGTGATATACAGGGTGATTCTCATTAACGTTTAAAAACCTCCGAAGCGACGTTGATGACACTGAGACAAGTAATTTAATATAAGAAACATGGGGGCCACAAATGTTGGGAAATAACCAAAAAGCGGATGTCAGAAACACAAATTAAGTACAGCTTTTGCAGCTTCTACTTTACAACAGATCACATTTACAAAAGGTGTTCGAAATATCCACCGTTATGCAGCGGTTTGTAGCACTGCTGTCTACCGGCGAGTGTAGCATCAGAAAGACCAACCCCTGCACGTTCGGCGAGGTACGTCATCTGGTGACGTCACATGTTCAACATTTCTCATCCACATTTGGGATATTTTCATACATCTGTGGTCCCATGTGTATTATATTAAATTACTTGCCACAGCAGAGTCTACATTGCTTCGGGTGTTTCTAAACGGTAATGAGACTCGTCCTGTATGCTAAGTGGATTTGAGTGTAATCATTTGTAGTCGCTAGGTTCCGTGATATTAACTGTTCAGGTAGGAACAGAACAATTCCAGGAAAATATGGAAGATTTGTCATATATTGCTGAAGAGTACTGCATGATCCTAGGGCTATATTTCCCATCTTAAGCATCATGCTAAGATTGACCTTGGACAAAACATCGTAGAACTCGGGGGAAAACAGTTCCATAGTTCCACATGGGAGAAGCTGTTGCCAGTGACGTATTGCTGCAAGGTTCATCTCTGATGAATCTGTTAAGCTTTGTGCAAGATCAGTAAGAATCAATTTCTGTGACAAAATACTACAAGGTACAGGGAAACTGTTGTGGGTGACCGAGGCAGCAGATCTACCTGTAAAGAACTAACGGAAACTGATGAGCTAAATAGAGCATGGTGTTTTGTGTACAGGAGGATTGTAAGGTTCTAAGACAGTGAGCCAGTAATTCCCATCAGTAATGATAATTTCAGGATCGAATACATAAGTTTGTCTAAAGGATTAAGGATTGTTGGCAGTCAATTTTGATGTTCTAGACAAAGATGATCTAGAAAGGGCTAGGTCAGACCCTACCCATGAGCAAGCTGCCAGTATGACTGCATTACATGTGACGGTGAAGCATTTGCAGAAAGAATAGCTATGAAGAAGTTAATGTTAGAATTTTAGGACCTACTTCATCTCATGGGGCGTTATTAGCAACCCTGCTGATGCAGCACAGGATCCCAACTGGGAATCAATCACATGTACACCATAACCCATACAGAGTGCCTTATCAAATATATCTGGTAATGGAGGAATTCATTAACCAATACTTACATGACAGTATCATTGAGGAAACTACCAGCCTGTAGGTTCTGCCTGTGGTAATAGTGCCCAAAAAAAGCTCAGATGAAACGAAGAAGTACTGATTCTTCTGTGACTACAGAAATATCAAGATTCATATGATTACAGATGTGTATCCAATATCAGAAATCCTTGATAGCTTGGGACAATGTAAGTTTTTTCACTGTGGATCTAAAAAGTAGCAATCATCTACTGAAAGTACTGCAAAGGGTCAATCCAAAACTGTTTTCATGATCCTTCGGAGTCATTACCAGTATCATTGAATCCCATTTCATTTTAAAAAGAATCTTACGGAAATGTAAGTCATCCACAAACAAACTGGCTAAGAAGGCACTTGTCTGACCGAGAGAGAGAGAGAGAGAGAGAGAGAGAGAGAGAGAGAGAGAGAGAGAGAGAGAGAGAGAGAGAGAGGAGGAGGAGGAGGAGGAGGACAAGAAGATGAAGAAGAAGATCTGACAAAGAGCAGTGCATTTCAGCACAGGTTCGTTTAGTTGGCACGAGAGTGTTTCAGACACGCTCAACAAACTCCTGTGGCAGACCTTAAAAGGTGAGGTCTTGTGCATCACCGAGAAGTTAACTGTTGAAATTTTGAGTGAGCTCATTCCAGGAAGAGTCAGACAACACGTCAATTCCCCCCACATACATTTCATGAAATGACTACAAAGAGAAAATTCAAGAAATCGGAGCTAATACAGAGGCTAACCAACAATCCTTCTTCCCCTGTGCCATTTGCAAGAGGAACAGGGAAGAGCAGATCAGTTAGTGGTACCATAAGTTCAAATGGCTCTGAGCACTATGGAACCTAACTTCTGAGGTTATCAGTCCCCTACAACTTAGAACTACTTAAACCTAACCAACCTAAGGACATCACACACATGCATGCCCGAGGCAGGATTCGAACCTGCGACTGTAGCGGTCGCGTGGTTCCAGGCTGTAGCGCCTAGAACCGCTCAGCCACTCAGGCCGGCATACCAGAAGTACCCTCCATCATACACTATTAGGTGGCTTACAGAGCATGATGCAGATGCAGGTAAAAAATGCACCAACAATGTTTCAGAATTTGCTGGATGGGGTGTTCAGTGGACTAAAGACAAAAGAGTGTATGGTGTATCTAGACAACATTATTGTGTTTGCGAGGGATATGAAAAAGCACATAAACAGTTGAGGGAAGTTTTTGAGACGTTGAGCTCAGCACACATAAGGCTCGCATGAAGAAGTGTCGTTCTATATTATAAGAAGTGAATTGATTGTGATATACAATAAGCTGAGATGGAATAAGGATAGATGCCAGATTGATAAATGCTGTACAGAGTTTTCCTACACCTCACACAGGCAACTAGTTACAGTCTTTTTTGGGTTAGCAAATTCCTATAGGAAATTTCACAGGATCTGCAGATACAGCATGACCCCTCACGCATTTATTAAAGAAAAGCACAGGTTCCATTGGAAACAGAGTGCAAAAGTGCATTTTAAAAACTGAAGAAATTGCTGGCAACTAGTCCAATACTGGCCTTTCTGGATTACAGGAATGAATTCACATTACGTGTGACACTAGACAACCACGCAGTTAGCTGTGTTTTCAATCATGATGTACAGGGTAAGGAACATCTATCGCTTATGCATCATGGCAACTGAAAAAAAGCAGAGACTAACTGTTCTAGAACAGAAAAGGAGATGTTAAGCTTGTAACATACATCCGCTGCTGTTTGTATGGTAAAAAATTTAAGGTCTTAACAGGTCATGCAGTGTTGAAATATGTATTGGGATTAAAAAATCTGAAGAGTAGTCTTGTGCTGAAAATGTACGAGTTTTATTTCAAAGCAGTTCATAAACTGGTAAGAAGCATGGAGGATGGCCTTAGTAAGAAAATTGGTGTAGTATGGACAGTAGGTCATAGCACTGCAGAGTGACAGTGTGTGAATGCCACTGACACAGATTGCAAGTGATTTCCAACACAAGCACAGTTCGCCATTCACACTTGTGCAAGACGACAAGGCTCGGGCCTCGTGCAGTGGTTCCCGTCATGCTGTGAAAAGGAGTGTTAAGATGAGCACATGCTAATATATTATCAAGTTATGTAGGGCACAGAAACATGGACTGAACAGTAGCCCAACACTACTGGTTGAAAAAGCATAGAAATGATGTAAAGCGGTACGCCGAAAACTGTGTGGCACGTGCACAACATACAGAATTGTGCCATTAACATGCACCACTACAGAGGTTGCCACAAGCTAGTAAACCTTTTGAAATAATAAGGTGGAGATTTTGGGGACTTTTAGCTAACACAAATGAGAAACCACTACTTTCTGATCATTACTGATTATTTCTCATGCTATTCCCAATAGCTGCTGACGTGAACCAATACGACAACATGGCAGCCCATACTATAATTGGTTAGTAAAGTTCGGTGTTACAGAAGTGGTAATCAAAGGTCGAGGCACTAACTTTATGTTGGAATTAATGAAGCAGTTATGGCATTTGTTGCAAATTCACAAACCGAAAACAAGTCCATTACATCCCGAAGCTAACAGAAGAACACAGTGTGTACATCGAATGAGAGAGAGAATGCTAAGCCACTATGTGAGTAGCCTTTCCAATGATTGTAGCTGTTAATGGTAGCTATGTATTATTCTAAAATCCATGAAAGTATATGCCTATCATCGTACAAGGTGCTATATGGCCAGAAAATGTTGTCTGCATTTGAGTGAAAAAACACGTAAGGAAAAATGGTGAGCAGTGCAAGATTTCACAAAAATGTAAGAGGTATGAAAATGAATGCAAAAAGCTGTTACCGAGGCCCTTGCGATTCAAGAGAATTTAAGACAATTCAACAAAAAACTATCACACTACAGTGTGGATAAGTGGGTGATGCTGATAAGACCATACACCCCAAAGGGGAAAATGAAGAGATATGTCACTTGGTACCAAGAACCATTATCATGTTATTGAGACGATCTCATCAGTGACTATCTAATTATAGTTATCAACATGCACAATCATTGTGCTTGTTGGATGTATTAGTCCCTTTAAGGTCACCCCAGATTCATTGCCACTGGTAAGAGTGGCACTTCCAAACAAGGTGAAGGGGAAAAAAATAAGGAACCAGATGCTGTCACACTCATTGCAATGTGTTAAGATCACAAAAGTAGTAGTACATTACGATGTTTCCTATGTGTATATACCGTGTCATGTACCACGAAAACAAATGTTCGCGAATTTCATGCCAATGGTAAAATAATTAATTTTGGTATTTTAGATATTAACAGCGGATGGTAATGTACAAGGAAGTTATCATAAATCTATGGTTATTTTGGAATATCGTTTATGTCGGTGGTCATTAAGTTTTTGTTAAAGAGCCAATACTGATATTGTGCGGCAACACCTTGGTCCACATATTTCGTGATCTTATTATTAATTGGCAACCTGCATAAATTAGTATGTTGTGAGCCCCCAATAGACCAGCTATACTATGGCTATGACAAATTGGTTGCCAACCTCCAAATACTGATCGTTTAATGTCAGCACCACTCGCAACACTCTGTGTCAACCATTCTGTTTCAGATTGCTGCCACCCTCAGTGACACAGTTGTGCAGTTGCCTGAAAAAGTGTTCTTGCCTTGTATTTGCAACCAGATGGTTAATTGATTAATAGCAATAATTATACTTAAATGCATTATGCAACAATTGACACAATGAGAAATGTTAACTAAATGTTAAGAATCTGTACGTCCATCTTTTTAGCAATGGTCGCAGGACTCGGCAGTTCAATAGGGGATGTCAAATTAAACACCTTTCAACCGTCAATTTTTAACCTTATTTCATTAGGCAACCAGTTTCAGCACTTTATTACACCATCTTCAGGCCTTCTGTACAAAAACAATGGTACCAGTATTAAATAAATAACCAAAAAAGGGGGCGTGGTGCAAGTCTTATATACAGTGGTAATATGTAATAACATAACAATAATGTTAAGAATGTCATTTCTCTTCTGCTTGTTGCATTGTAATACAAAAGCCTTAACTTAATGTCATATTCCTTGCTAAAAATATGTATTGCATTCGTGGCCATCTCTATAACGCACATTCATGAATCCACGTTACTTCTGTTTGAAACTTGTACCATAGCGGGTGATAGATATGAGTTGTGCTCGCCCTTGTCAGTGCTGGAAGACAAACAATAAAACATTTCCCTTCTCACTTCCTCTAACTCCCCAGTGGCCATGCTACTTAAGCTCACAACTGCGATCACCAATGTCAATCAAAATTAAACACATATTGAAATATAGTGTCACTGCCAGTATTTTTGTTTGTTACTGAGGAGGAAAGATACATTCTCAAGAAGCTCTTCATGTTAGTTGACTTTTTGGATTCGGCTATTAGTTGCGAGATGCATACTATTATTAAACACAGCCTGAATACATGATTCAGGATGCTTGTGACCCGCAGTTTGAGGACCACTGGTTTATGTAGCTCACTTATATTAATTTGCAAAGTAATATGGGGGTCATTATGTTAGAGAGAAACATAAAATGATGAGAACAGCCCTTTTCTTCTTTTCTGGGGAATTTTTAAGCAAATCGGCTATAGATGGTAGACTTAGGCCGAGAGAGGAAGAGTGCATCCTTGATGAAGGATTTTGTTTGCTTACATTTTTCGTGTATATTAATTTTGCTTCAGATGTTAAATCTGTGTGGTGACTGGAGATGTCAGCAATAGTATATAGTGTATAGTAGAATGTGGGTTACGAGAGTCATTGCTGACTAATGGAATGATATATTTGGTATTTGGGGACAGTTGTATTTCGTTTTGTGAATTTTTTGCTACAAATATCGCTTGTCTGTCTTGTTGGGGTAGTGAGTGGGGCATGTGACTCATTTGGTTTTGCAATGTACATGAGATGTTTGTTTTTTCCCGATAGCTGTGTGTATGATTTGGAAGGGCATGTCATAACACACTATCCTCGGCATGGAAATAATGCACCATTCAGGTTCAGTATACTGCCGGATGGCAGGTGATACAGACTGCCACAGGAACATATGAGGCATAATTGTTCTTAGCAAGAACGATGCCCATGGAACATCCTAGCACCACAATCTTATTTTCAGAGATTGGATCCATGCTGGACATACTCTGTATACAACCAGAGGTAGTTATTGTGAACTGTTATGAGCAGGGGCGACACAATGGTACTGAATGGATGGAACTCAGAGATAGCAGCAAATTGACAAATGGTATGACTTGTGATGTTTTCATCTCCCAGCAAAGGAAACAGGGGCTACGATTCTAAACATAACATATCCATTCTTTACTGGCCTTACAAAACTTTACATGTACTACATGCCCAAAACAACACTTTCTGAGTGGCACCTTAGAATCCAACTTCCTTAATTCCCTGGGCAAGTTGACAGCAGCACAGAAGGGGCTTATTAGTATAGAGACAATGCTACAGCATGTTTTAAAGCAGTCGGGTCAATAACATAATAAGAAACGTACAATGCCAGCGAGTATCAGTCTCTTCTGTTGAATATAAATAATTTAATATTTTTATATATACCTATTCATAAAAAATTAATTGTCTCATATTTAAATATTCACATTATATATATTTGAATTAGTGTCGATGCTTTTTCTTTGAATTTCTGTAAATTATTATTTTTTAATTATTTCAAAGTGTACAAGCGGTTATTATTGACAAAGTTGTAAAACCTTTGATTTTGTATATCTCTGTTCTTCCAGACTGTGCCCAGTCTTGGCAGGAGAGTATTTGTAAATGAACACTCTTGGTAGGGATGTCATGTAAATGGACGGTCTTTACAGAAGAGCTACTGCAAATGGAGTTAACGTATGTTTGTAATACTGCTGAAAGCCGTTTGATAATACTGCAGTGTGCACAAAAATTAGTGAATATAGTTGTTTCAAAATTCAGAAACTTTATTACATCGAACATGATTGGAACCTCTCTTAAAGTACTGGAGAGACTAGGAAATGTCGTCTCAGTCCTAGACTCGATGAGAGGAAAATCCCAATGCTCACCTCCCCATGGTAGAGAGTGGGCAACACTTGTGACAGACAGCTAATGAGCACAGGGACTGAATGATTCCCTGGATATGGAATCCCACTGCACCAAGTGCCAACGGCCCCAACTAACATGACAGAGGCCCACATCCTGGCACTACAGTGAGTTTGGTTACCACATGTCTAGCCCCACAGCCTCCTTATGAGGCTGGAACACTATCGACACAACATAGTACGAGGGCCAAACCATTGCAATGGTGACCTAGATTACACCATGTATGGACCTGGCAGTGCTCTACTTCCACGGTTTATGCAATCAAAAATGATGTCCTGTCACAACAGGGCCAGAGCCAACAGCCATAAATATCATCCACTCCAGCTACACAATACCCATCAGCATCTGCAGCCTGCACTGAGAAGTACTCCACGCTAGTCATCAACCCGATGTGGGCCATCCACCCTCAACTACTACTAGATGCTGCCTCCACTAGCTGCAGAACTACGGGGTGTGCTAGCCCTCTTCCTGAATGTATTTCCAACATAATAATAAAAAGGAAATGGCGAAAGTGGAGCCAAATTTAATGCCCATTCGTCAAAATGTACCATACTCAAGTTGTCCACTGTAGGAGACAATGGAGAACCCATAGCTCTATGTTGATTATTTCATAAAATTTACCTCTATACAAGTAGGTGGTTGTCATAGTATACCAGAACAATTTTACAGTTTCACAAGAAAATGCTCTGCCAGTTGTTTCAATGTACTTTTCACAGTAACTTTTACAAATAGAGGGGCCACACCCAGGGTGACTAAAATATCATTTGGCTTGACCCTATTTTGTCTGATTTTTCCCAATGCATATCTGAGAGGGCAGAGAAGGGCCCCAGTGTAGGAATTTGCAAGTTACCCTCCAACAGCGAAGACACTTTGCTATGATATTCGGTAGCATTAAGAAAGACAGTAGCTTTTCGCTTGTGCTATTTGTTAATGAATGTTAACTACAAAACATAATTGTGATAAATTTTGGAGTGAGGTTTCTCATGAGAGTGGCCATTAAACCATCTGATTACAGTGGAATCAGTCTGTTGTCACATCAGACAAATAAAAGAATGATGTGCAGCATGCATCCTCTGGGAAGCCTTTTAAAAGGAATGTACGAAAGCTTGAGGAGAATGTGTGTTCTTGAGGAAAAGCAATACATGGTGAACCCGAACTCCACTGACAAAAGTTTGGAATTGGTTCAGGGATATTTTCTGAGTATTTCGATATAATGGATCCACGGTCCCTGGCACTTCATTGTAAAATAATAATGTAAATACGATTTGATCTGGTGCAGTGCCCTGCCTACTGTTAACATGATTGTCACTAATTGCATGTGATACATTCTGTTCTAGATCAGGTTTTCCGACATACCTCATGCAACCACTATCTTCTATTCTAAAAAGGAAGGACCCAGTTTGTTACATGTACAGTCAGTTCCACAAAAAAAGTGTACACCATTATCTGTATGAAATAAAAGACACTATTATAAATATGTGTTTACATGAAAATACATGTTATTACTAATTGAACAATTACCTAATAGCTAACCCATTCGCTGCCATTATCGATTATAGCTTGACATACTAGCCCTCTCTCCGGTAAATCACCCACATTTCCAACCTCTAAACATAATTTGACCCAATTTCCAACAATGTCTTTGACCTTGTGATGCTTCAGATATTTTGCACTCATTTTAAACTGCAACTGACAAAACAGAACATTCAACTCCCACACTGTTTATCTATTCACTGTTCAAAAGCGCATTGACTACAGATTTGAACCACTACCAGAGATGTCGCTGTGGACGTTACATTTAAAAACCATTCCAAAACGGAGCTGAACAGCATTGAATGGTAAAAGTTTGTAAAACAAAAAATGCACACAGCACATTCCATCAACATCTGTACTATTGTGCAGATGTATTCAGTGCTATATAGGTACAGGTAAACTGGGGTAAGAAATGAAATGAAATTACATTATTTTGTAATCAAGCACCAGAGAGCACAGCTCCCTAATGTCAAAATTCTCAGAAAATACCACTGAATAACCTCTGAAATTTTGGCAATGGAGTACATGTTCACCTCCAATGGGTTCTTCAGTTGGGGTTGCAGATACGTTTAATCAAAATGGCTGGTGGGAAATCAGGTTATGGTACTGGCCCACCATATTAACCCTCAAGCAGGCATGGTACGTTTTGTAAAATGATCAGGGGTGCAGCGTAGTTTATACATGTCTTTATGCTAACAAGGTAAACATGAGTGAGCAAAATCACAGTTTAATTAAACAATGTTGAAGTAAACATACATCATATGAGCTAAGTAACTGTTTAAATAAACTATAATAGAATGAACTTTCATTATATCACTCTGTTGCTACGTACAAATATTACCCCAAATTAATGATCGACTCAAAGCATTAAAAGTGCAGCTGTATCAGATCCCAGGCAACCACTTACTCGATTATTGTCACTTAGATGACTATCATTGTGGGATTGTGCTGCTGCCTCAGATTCAATTTTCTTGCACACTTCATGATTTTTTTTTTTTTTTTTTTTTTCGTGTAGCTCAATGTTTATTTTCTATTACTGCTGTTCATTTGGACATATGACAAGACAACTTACTACTGTGTTAGCTGAAGTGATACTGAAGGAATAGGTACAAGCTCACAACTGTATGGTAAAAGACAACGTTATTTGTAGTTGGCGTACTTTATACACAGAAGCACCCACTCGACAATTCATGAGAACCATGCTATTACCAAACCTAACCTCCAAAAACTTTTATAGCTTGACAAGATGAATATTTCAGAGCACACGCTCTTCAGAATTGGACCACAAACTCTTCAGATTTCAACCCTGTGTCCACGTAATCTGTTACGGCACAAATGTTTGGAAATTACTGTTTCCCACAAACAGAATCTTGCTTAGACCATTTTACTATGCAAAGATCGTTGATGTCTCTGAACACTATGAAGACGTAACCTATCCAATTTTATTTATTTATTTATATTTTTGTGCTGGGTGCTCAAAAAGTTATTCGCCTACACCGAAGTGCACAATTGTTTCAGTATGTAAGACATCAAGGCTGATTTGCAAGATGCAGGATCTTACTGATCAAAAACAAGTTATAAGGAAAATGCCATTTACACATTAAATACGTGAAAGAAGAAAACTTACAAAAGCATTTTCGGCCAATATGGGCCCCACTCATTTCTGTGCGATAAAACAGCAACAATGCTTCATCGACGTAGCACCACAACATGAACTCTCACCAACTGGGAACTGCTCGTCCGGACGTGCGGACGGCAGTCTAGCCCAGCTGATGTGAACAGCATCTGAAATGCAAAAAAGAATCTTCACATTTCCAGAGCACACGGAAATGCATGCAGTTATCTGCATCTTTCTAAACCACACAACAAGCCTGAACACATAAAGAGTCTGCCACAAGTGTGCAAAGCAATAGTTCCTAGCTCCTAAAAATGCTCAAGGCACTGTATATCAGATGCGAAAAAAAAGCAACACAATAACAAGGTCGAAACTACGAGGTGCATTCAAGTTCTAAGGCCTCCGATTTTTTTTCTCCGGACTGGAAAGAGATAGAAACATGCACATTGTTTTAAAATGAGGCCGCTTTCATTGTCAACACGTCCCAGAGATGGCAGCACCGTACGGCAGATGGAATTTTACCGCCAGTGGCGAGAATGAGAACTGTTTTAAATACTTAAAATGGCGACGTTTTCCTTACTTGAACAGCGTGCAATCATTCGTTTTCTGAATTTGCGTGGTGTGAAACCAATTGAAATTCATCGACAGTTGAAGGAGACATGTGGTGATGGAGTTATGGATGTGTCGAAAGTGCGTTCGTGGGTGCAACAGTTTAATGAAGGCAGAACATCGTGTGACAACAAACCGAAACAACCTCGGGCTCGCACAAGCCGGTCTGATGACATGATCGAGAAAGTGGAGAGAATTGTTTTGGGGGATCGCCGAATGACTGTTGAACAGATCGCCTCCAGATTTGGCATTTCTGTGGGTTCTGTGCACACAATCCTGCATGACGACCTCAAAATGCGAAAAGTGTCATCCAGGTGGGTGCCACGAATGCTGACGGATGACCACATGGCTGTCCATGTGGCATGTTGCCAAGCAATGTTGACGCGCAACAACAGCATGAATGGGACTTTCTATTCGTCGGTTGGGACAATTGATGAGACGTGGATGCCATTTTTCAATCCAGAAACAAAGCGCCAGTCAGCTCAATGGAAGCACACAGATTCACCGCCACCAAAAAAATTTCGGGTAACCGCCAGTGCTGAAAAAATGATGGTGTCCATGTTCTGGGACAGCGAGGGCGTAATCCTTACCTATTGCGTTCCAAAGGGCACTACAGTAACAGGTGCATCCTACGAAAATGTTTTGAAGAACAAATTCCTTCCTGCACTGCAACAAAAACGTCCGGGAAGGGCTGCGCGTGTGCTGTTTCATCAAGACAACGCACCCGCACATCGAGCTAACATTATGCAACAGTTTCTTCGTGATAACTTTGAAGTGATTCCTCATGCTCCTTACTCACCTGACCTGGCTCATAGTGACTTTTGGCTTTTTCCAACAATGAAAGACACTCTCCGTGGCCGCACATCCACCAGTCGTGCTGCTATTGCCTCAGCGATTTTCCAGTGGTCAAAACAGACTCCTAAAAAAGCCTTCGCCTCTGCCATGGAATCATGGCGTCAGCGTTGTGAAAAATGTGTACGTCTGCAGGGCGATTACGTCGAGAAGTAACGCCAGTTTCATCGATTTCGGGTGAGTAGTTAATTAGAAAAAAAATCGGAGGCCTTAGAACTTGAATGCAACTCGTACCTGATAGAATGAAACTGTGTGTCAGCCAGTTAGCAACATCTCTCAACCTGATCTAAAAACTTCAGTCTGCCAGTATCGCTGTGTCCTACACATATTACTGAAATAGCACTGTGAGGACAAAGGACATTCCACAGGAGAGCTTGGCTACAGCCAGTGCTATATTTAGAGGATGAATCTCTCATGGCTACTACAAGTACTGTTACAAGGTATACAAGAAATGCACGCACCAATCAATGTAGCTCTTAGGTCAACACGCGAGTATGTTTGGATAGCTCAATTGGTAAGGAAACTGCTCATACACGGTAAGGGTTCAGCTGTGGCCACACTTTTAAACTATCACGTAGTTTGGTTATACTGTACATCCTGCTGCTAGATGAAAAATTAATTCTGGTAATAACAAGTTTCTTAATATACATTGTCGAAAAAAAATTAATACACCCTTTTAGATGTTTCCAGCTCACTCAAGATTTAATGTTGCAACAATGCATATGAAGTACATGAAATGATTACATTTACAGATCCATAGCACAAGCAGTACAAAGTATCAACCAATGCTGAAACACCGATATTCGTATATGTGGCGTAGCCTCTGGCATCCAGTCGATCGTACAGATGACATCACCCCCATATATTTGTTCACGCACATTTTCAAGTGCAACAGGTGTCGATGGGTCATACAATTATCCTGTTAATGGCTACATCATGATTTGTTGATGGGGATAATTATACAATGCATTGATGCCTTCTGTGCCGGAAAAGTCCCATAAGACCAAAATTGGTCAATGGTGTAAGGTATAATAAATTGAATACTTGTGAGAAACAAAAAAGGTGGAAAACTTCAAAATGTTCTTAGACAGATAATATTTTGCATTACACCCCCATCAGTCAAACAGTTTGATTTTTCGTACTGATAGCAAAAACCTGTTAGTAAAGACCCAAGATGGCAGCACTTTCAGTCACATACTCTAAATGTATATGTAATAACACTATTTTGTGTATGTGCTGCAACCTAGATACCCCAGATCCATTGGTGTAGTGGACGTGACCTTTTTCCTTGTTTTGCACAGTGTTACTCAACACACCAAAACACATACTAATAACAGAAAATCATTTCTTAACACGGCCCAGGGCCACTCTATAATCCATGATGGTAAGATTTTAAACATTAAAAACCATATGATGACGACAGGACTTCGCAGGCTGCAAATAACGATAGTGGGTGACCCTGACCTATTGGGCGAGGCAGATCCAACCCTTTCCAATATACCGATTAGAGATATGAACAGCAATCAAGCGGACCCCATCTCAGAAGGACCACCCCCGTCTCTCTCCCCCTCCCCCACCAGTGTGTATTAATTCTTTTCTAAAACAGTCAATTGCATATTGCCGAAAGCAGTATATTTCCTATAACTGATACTGCTGGACAGAAAACCCAAAACAAAGTTAAAAACAAGATAAACCGTTTAAAAAATTATACAAACATGGAGCAATAGTCTTAGCCCAAAATCTAAATAATATACCTAAAATGTATGCTACCTGTGATCAGGAAACTTCTCGTAGTTTCATCTGTAGTAGAGTCCATATATGAACCACATGTATCGCTTTTCAGTTATGGAATCAAGTCAGTTTACATTGCATCCAAATAATTTATGATTTCAAATACACATGATTTGCAATTCACATGTATTAGGGGGGTGAGAATACTACAAAATTCAGAATAAGTCTACAGCTTCTATCTCTCATTGACCTGTCTCGTGTGACAGTAAAAGATTGCAGAAGTAAAGTTGAAGTTTTAAATTTTCCATTTAAGAAATCGTTCACACATGAGAATTGTGCAAACATACCATAATTAGCTGATCGCACATACTCCCGTATGGAGGACACAGTAATAAGCTTACCTAGTGGAGAGAAAAAAAACTGAATGAGCTGAAAGCAAATAAGTCGCCAGGTCCTGATGTAATACCATTTCGGTTTTACAAAGTGTACTCTACAGAATTGGTCCCTTATTCAGCTAGCATTTATCGCGAATCTCTCGCCCACTATGAAATCCCAAGTGACTGGAAAAAAGCGCAGGTGACTCCTGTATATAAAAAGGGTAAAAGAACGGACCTACTAAATTACAGACCACTATCCTTAATATCTGTTCACTGCAGAGTCCTTGAACATACTCTCAGTTCGAATATATCTCCTTGAGAGGGGAAAGATTCTGTCCACACATCAGCATGATTTCAGAAAGCATCGCTCGTGGGAAACTCAGGCTGCCCTTTTCTTGAGATATATTGCGAACCATGGACGAAAGGAAACAGGGGGGTTTCTTATTCCTAGATTTCAGGAAAGTATTTGACACAGTACACCACTGCAGACTGTTAACGAAGTATGAGCATACAGAATACGTTATGTGAGAGGATTGAGGACTTCTTAAGTAACAGAACCCAGTACGTTGTCCTCAATGGCTAGTGTTCATCAGAGACTAGGGTATCGTCAAGAGTGTCTTAGGGAACTGTGATACGACCACTTTTGTTCTATGTATACATAAATGATTTGGCGGACAGGGTGGGCAGCAATCTGCGGTCGTTTGCTGAGGGTGATGTGGTGTACGATAAGGGGTCGAAGTTGAGTGACTGTAGGAAGATACAAGACGACTTAGGCAAAATTTCTAGTTGGTGTGATGGATGGCAGCTAGCTCTAAATTTAGAAAAATGTAAGTTAATGCAGATGAGTATGAAAATAAAACCCATAACACTCGCTGTTTGACACAGTCACATAGTTTAAATATCTAGCCGTGACGTTGCAAAGCAATATGAAATCGAATGAGCATGTGAGGACTGTAGTAGGGAAGGTGAATGGTCGAGAATTTTAGAAAAGTGTGGGTCACCTGCATAGGAGATCGCATATAGGACAGTAGTGCAGTCCACTGTTGAGTACTGTTAAGAGTGTTTGGAATCCACACCGGATTAAAGGGAGACATCAAGGCAATTCAGAGGCAGGCTGTGAGATTTACAACTGGCAGCTTCAAACAACACGCAAGTGTTATGGAGATGCTTCAGGAACTCAACTGGGAATCACTACAGATGTTCTTTTCGACTAGCACTATTGCGAAACTTTAGAGAACTGGCATTTGAAACTGACTGCAGAACGATTCTACTGCCACCTATGTACACTTCATTTAAGGACCACGAAGATAGCATTAGAGAGATTACAGCTCGTATGGAGGCATACAGACAGCAGTTTTTCCCTTGCTCTATTTGTGAATGGAACAGGAAAGGAAATGACTAGCAGTAGTACAGGGTACCCTCCCGCTACACACCATATGGTGGCTTGCAGAGTATGTATGCAGATGTAGATGAAGAATTAAGTAACATTACCATTTCCTAACACACACAGAAATAGTGGGAGTATGACAACTTCATTTTGACACCATGTCTCTCCACACCAAAAACGTCTCCCACTATTAAAGCATATGCAGTGTAAATCCATCTAATGTCTAGTCGTTACATTAAGGATCTACAACCTCCCTTTATCGCATATTCCGCTTACTCAATTTGTATATAATGCTCTTTTATTTCTAAGTGTACATGTATCATCATGTCCCTCCCTTCCTTTGTATAAATAACAAACTCCATGTATAGTTTTTCAAGGGATCTGAAAACTCTCTCAACCTTTAGTGCATATCTCTCAGTCATTTTGGAAGAAGATGGTGCTGTAATTGTAATACACTCCTACTTTGGTAAAAACTTTTATCTTTCTAGGAAAGTACCTAAGATCTACAGACACACTGATCTAGCCCTTAGGTCACATAATTTTGACTACTTCCTATGTATAAACACACATATCCTGTATGGCCATGTTGTACACCAGTTTTGCCATATTTTTCATATTTTTCGCATATTATTCAATAATTTTTCCATTTTTTGATTTTTCCATTTTGTAAATGTACAACTGTACAGTGTACATACACTCTTATTGCTTACATTAAAAGGTGTAGGTTGCTATTTCTACCACCCAACTGTGATACAGAGCCCAACCCAGTCAGAGTATCTACAAACTATACTTCTTCCAAATGCCAGTCTACACACACTAAGTGCCAAAGTCAATGCTAAAACAAAATGCACAAATGTGGAGTGATGTAAAAACACATATAGCTGAGTTACGCAATTTCGTGTGACAGGTTACTCTTTTCTTTTGACAGTCGATGCACCATCCATGTGATGAGGAAAAGAGCAGCGTCGAAATGTGGAGCAAGAACTGGCATGGGGTGGGTCAACTGCACAATGGTCCAGAACTATTGCCAGGAGCGTAGCGTCATATTGGACTCGTTTCCCGAAATGCAGGGAAGTGGGTCATGTGAAGCAGCCAGCCATGTACTCCACCTTGATATATGAGGCTCATCCAGAAAGTAAGAATCCCGATATTGTTTCCTTTAAAGTAGACGTATGCAGCCGAGAAAATTGCACATGCGCTACAGATCTCTATGACATGACAATCAAATGACAGCCGAACAGGTCCTGCCTGGTGCCACTACCACCGAAGCAGGAGTGATCCGAAATGCGTCTTCTATTCGTTCTCCAGTCTCTTGCGAGGTGTTGTCAGTGATAGGTTCCTTAATGCATCGTCAGCTCTGTCAGGCCTACAGGCAGAACATTATGGGTGCACAGATAATGCATCACTGGTGCAGGCTTTTTTCCAAATGTCATCAGAGGGGCATACTGAACATATACAAAGAATGGTTACAAGAAATGTCACAGCATAAGCTCCTCCCCTATTATCCTCTATTATGGAGCAAGCTCATAAACTTTGGCAGGATGCAGGTGAAGATATAAGTCAAGCAATGAGGAACAAATACCAAATTTATTCATAGATTCGACATGACATTTATCACAACAATCAAACCATTTCCCACTATTACATACATAAATTGGAAACATAGCACTCAATAAATGTGCCTGACCATTCCATGCATCTGCATAGACGCATACACTCCTGCATACTACTGAAGCATGCTGGTGTATGCCAAAAACCTGGCCCATTGTTGTGATACACAAAAAAAGAAATGTACTCTCATATTCACACAATAGAAAACTCACACATTGGCTGATACAAAACTGGAACACTTAATTAAACGCTTGAAGTTAGATGCAAACTATCCCACAAAAACCTACTTAGACAGTTTCAAGAACCAGCATAAAGAGAGGAATCTAGGAATATTCTACAACCCCCAACAAATGCTCCCAAAGGGATCTCAAAGACAAGGTTATGCTAATTAAGGCGCCCACACATGCATTTATGCATACATTCTTCACACACTCCATATGAGATTGGAACAGGAAGAAGCCCTAGTAACTGGTACAATGCGGAGTACTTTCTGCTATGCACTTCACAGTAGTTTGCAGCGTATAGATCTTACAGAAAACAGTGGAACTATTCAGCCATCAAATTGTACAACGCACACTTCAAAGAAATTACAGGAATTTGGGCATGTGCGGAAGTGAACGGCAATAATTTTCGACTGCAGCTCCAGCAGAGAGTAACTTTTCTGGCCGAAATACACTATGTGATCAAAAGGATCCGGACACCACCAAAAACAAATGTTTTTGATATTAGGTGCATTGTGCTGCCACCTACTGCCAGGTACTCCATATCAACGACCTCAGTAGTCATTAGACCTCGTGAGACAGCAGAATGGGGCGCTCCGCGGAAGCCACGGACATCGAGTTAGATACAGATTTTTAACCACCTGGTCATAATTCCAAACTGCATCAGGATCCACTGCAAGTACAACACTGGACAATTGAACAGTGGAAAAACGTTGTGTGGAGTGACGAATCACGGTACACAATGTGGCGATCCAAAGGCAGGGTGTGGGTGTGGTGAATGCCTGGTGAATGTCATCTGTCAGCGTGTATAGTGCCAACAGTACAATTCGGAGGCAATGGTGTTATGGTGTGGTCGTGTTTTTCATGCAGCGGGCTTGGACCCCTTGTTGTTTTGCGTGGCAATATCACAGCATACGCCTAAATTGATGTTGTAAGCACCTTCTTGCTCCCCACCGTTGAAGAGCAATTCGGGGATGGTGACTGCATCTTTCAACACGATCAAGCACGGCCTGTGGCGGAGTGTTTATGCGACAATAATATCCATGTAATGGACTGGCCCGCACAGAGTCCTGACGTGAATCCTACTGAACACCTTTGAGATGTTTTGGAACGCCAACTTCGTGCCAGGCCTCGACCGACATCAATACCTTTCCGTGAAGAATAGGTTGCCATTCCCAAAGAAACCTTCCAGAGCCTGATTGAACGTATGACTGCGACAGTGGAAGCTGTTATTAAGGCCAAAACCATACTGAATTCCACCATTACCAATGGAGGGTGCCACAAACTTGTAGATAATTCCCAGCCATATGTCCGGATACTTATGATCACATAGTGTATAAGAGGCTGGTGCAGCTGTGGTAGCTACTTGTACATGATCTGCATGGTGCAGCCAGCAACCCCACTTCCAATTCTAATGCCGCGTGCATTTCATACCACCACTTCACTTTCACCAGTAACTACTTTTTTCACACGAGATGCAAGTATTGTTTGTAGATCATTCTGTGAAGCACCAAGACGCAAAATAGTACATGTTTCGATCATGTTTTGCACAGGTGGAAGGGAGGGTAGTCATTTATGGTTTTTACGTACTGTCGATGATGAGGTCATTAGAGATGGAAGAGAAGACCTAGGTATAGGGAAGGAAACTGGTTGTGTCCTTATCGATAGGCCCACATCAGCAGTTGTCTTAAGTGATTTCTACGAAGCACAGATCACCTAATTCAGGTTATCCAGATGGCTTCACCTGTCTAGTCTCTATGAACAATAGTAGAAAAATAAGAAACAGTATAAAAGTACATCTTGTTGTTGTGGCTTTTGGTCTGATGACTGGTTCTATTCAGCTCTCCATGCCAGCTATCTCGAGCAAGCCTCTCCATATCTGCACGACAACTGCAACCTTCATCCATTTGAACCTGCTTACGCTTTTCAAGTCTTGGTCTCCCTCTAGAATTCTTAGCCCCAACACTTCCTTCCATTACCAAACTGAAAATTCATTGATGTCTCAGCAGGTGTACTGTCCACTGATCCCTTCTTTTAGTCGAGTTGGGTCATTAATTTCTTTTGGCACAATTCGATTCAATGTCTCCTCAGTTTTTATTGGATCTACCCATCTACTCATCAGCATTCTTCTGTAGCACCACGTTCACCAGCTTCTCTTCTTTTCTTGTCTCAGCTACGGATTATCCCTGTGTCATTCCCATACAAAGCTACACTCTAGACCACGGCCAGCCGCATTGTGGATGTGCTGGCCGAGGTTTGGCTGAGCGACATTTTTCTGTCAGCACAACTCTCTTCTGTTCAGTGTCAGTGCTGTTTACCCTTCTCTCTTTTTTCTTGGTATGAAGGACGTTCACAGGTGCAGTGGCTGTTTGCAGAAATAGAGGCAATCTAGCGACCTATCGCCACAAGCCTATAAAATGAATGGGAATGACAGAAGAGAAGGATGAAAATTCTCACTATCTATTAGACAGTTGCATAATTGACAGGTTGCTCAAAGACTTTAAAAATCTAGCTGACAATGAAGGATCAAAAAATTACGACGATTGAGAATGGGATTCATTGTTCTGTACATTAAGAAATTTGCAGACATGGTGCAGGTGAACAAATTGATGGTACAAACAGTAACATTTTTGAAGTCGCACTCATTAGTCCACTGTCAGTTGCACCAGTTTTCGATGGAACTGAATGAGGAGTATGCAGACTTCATGCATTACTGCCAAGAACGTTGGTTAAGTGATGGGGGATGCATGGCTCGATTTTTCGATTTAAATCCGCTATTGTTGAACTTATGAAGGAAAAAGGAGTGCAGGAACGAAAATGAGAACATCTGGAATGGACTGCAGACCTCGCATTTTATATGGACTTGACTGTATATTGCCCAGAGTAAGACACTGCAAGGTGATAAACATCTTGTTTCTGATCTGATGGAGCTGTATTTAGAGACAATCGCACTGTAGAACGGACAAATTCTGACAAACACAGTCCAGTTCCCTAAGCTCACTGGTGTTAAAGACAATGCAACATTTGAAGAATTCATTGTGACCTTGACAGAGTTACAACAATAGTTCCCTACACGTTTTGAGGACACTACCTGTGGTATCATCAAAGCCTACACCGAGGCGCCTCCCACCACGCAGCTTCAGGTCACAGATGACACAAGACCATGGCCAGCAGTTTCCAACTCGTGCAACATCCAGCTGGACAGCGCAAGAGCGGCCCCTGCACCTGGTATTGCAGTAGCACTCGGTCGGCATGCCTTCGAGAAATAGCTGCACGCTGATGCCGCTGCAAGTAGCTGGCATGCTCTCAAGAAATAGCTGACACCAGTGCAGCTCCAATCATAGTGTGCCACGCCACCGCAGACTCACCTACTGGGGCATATTCGTATGCCACCAGGACATCATAAGTGCACAAGGCACTACACTCAGGAAGCCTCTTCCTGGACTATGTTGTTCCTGTTACCTTGACGCCATACGACTCACAATGACCTCGTATGGCCTTCGACTCTGCTTCCAACTGGACTATTCTGGGATTTCTTTGACTCGGCACTCCGACCACTGGTTTCATCCACGGACTTTGCTAATCACTGTCCTACTGGCAGTGCTAGCCTGGACATTTAAGTGCTGTACAGTTTTGTTTTCTGTCTTCGCCTATGAGAACCTCTGCTGCCTTCCACCTTTCATCTCTCAAAGCTACCAGTTTGTCTCCTATTTTATTCCTTTTCCCTGTTTCAGTACAACATTGCCTTTTACTCCCTCCAAAATTCTCAACAACTTCTGGTACCTTCAAATCATCCTGATCATATCTCCTTAATTTCCCACGGTTTTGCAATTTCTTACATTTTAAATTGAAGTTTCCAGCCACCACCAGTGCCTGTGACCATAAAAGAAAAGAAAAGAAAGCTGCCTCTGTAGCCGAATTTGCAACTGCAGACCTGTACAGTAATGCTCAAATTGGGGATAAATTGGTTTGAATACTGGTGGTGGATGAAACTTTTCATGGTCTCTATTTAGCCTGCAATGGGACGAAAAGTTATGGTACAAAGTTCCTAATCAACAGTCTTTGCAAGAATGTCCTGCTTTAAATTCACCACAGTGTCTCACGAACTGAGGGCATATGGCTCTTGATGGCGAGATGTACACTGAATGGGACGTTCAGCTTGGCAGTCCCCTGTGGTGCTATTGAAGATGTGCCAACACAGAGTTTCACCCTCTCCCTTCCTTCACAATCATCTTATAACACACACTACACCCACCTACACTCTACAACCACCTACACTCTACAAATACACATACAACACAACCCTCACATACCCACAAGAAAAAAGGCAACTAGTATGAGGAAGGACACCCTTTCTGTTAGATGGCCAAACGTACTCCTTGAGACACCCCAGCCAACAACGCTGTAAGACATTCACATTGAGAAGAAATAATTGTTAGGTTTTACCTTCTAATAAGCAACAAAAATTAATAGAGATGGAACAGCAGCTTGAATTGGGGATCATTTTCGTAAAGAAAAAGATAAGCCATTACAAATGTGAAATGCTGGTACATTAATAACTGTTGTAACTGCCAGAATGTTGAATGTGAGCATGCAAATGTGCATGCACTGTGTTGTACAGGTACCGAATGTCTCTGTGGGATGGAGTTCCATGCCTGTTCCACTTGGTCTCTCAATACATGGACGATTAATGGTGTTTGTGGATGATGCTGGAGTTGTCATCTGATGATGTTCCATATGTTCTTGATTTGAGATGGATTTGGTGCTCAAGCAGGCCAAGGCAACATGTCCACACTCTGTAGAGTATGTTGGGTACAATAGTAGTGTGTGGGCGAGCGTTATCTTTTTGGAAAACACCACCTAGAATGTTGTACACGAATGGCACCACAACAGGCTGAATCACCAGAATGACATACAATTTTGCAGTCAGGGTGTGTGGGATAACCACAGGAGTGCTCCTGCTGTCATCCGAAATTGAACCCTGGACTGTAACTCCAGGTGTAGGTTCAGTGTGTCTAGCATGCAGACAGGTTGGTTTCGGCCCTAAACTGGCCTCCTCCCACCCAACGTAGTCATCACTGACAAAGAGGCAGAAGCAGCTTTTATCAGAAAACGCAGCAGACCTCCATCCCGATCTCCACTGAGCTCTCACTTGACACCATTGACGTCGCAAATGGCGGTGGTTTAGGATCAGTGGAATAAATGCGAAAGGATGTAAGGGCTGGAACTGTCCTTCAAATGGTTCAAATTGCTCTGAGCACTATGGGACTTAACATCTGAGGTCATCAGTCCCCTAGAACTACTTAACTCTAACTAACCTAAGGACATCACACACATCCATGCCCGAGGCAGGATTCAAACCTGTGACCATAGCAGCCATGTGGTTCCGGGAACTGTCCTTGAACTAACTGATTTGTAACAGTTCACTGTGTCACTATTGTGCCAACTACTGCTCAAATTGCTGTTGCAGAAACAGTATGATGAATCTGAGTCATAAGCCTAACACAATGGACTTCCCCTCGGTAATGCCACATGGGCGTCTGGAGGCCGGTCTTCTTGCGACTGTACGTTCTGGCGACCACTGCTGCCAGCAATCATGTACAGTGGCTACATTCCTAGCAATCCAGCTTCTCGTAGCTCTATTACACAACCTTGTTCAAACTCAGTGAGGTGTTGATAATAGTGTCTTTGTCACCTTAAAGGCGTTCTTGACTAACATTAACTCACCTTGCCCAATCTCAAACGTAACTAATGCTCACAACCATTACAACCTATATTTAAAGCAAACCTGATTTGAATTTTGCTAGTTGTGCTACTAGCTCTATTCCTATATGACTGGTACAAATTTGAACAGACATCCTCTCTCAGACGTAGAAACACACCTACCAACTTTCGTTTATGTGAGATGTGATCCCCAAAAGGGCCTGCAATCACAGAATAGTCCAACATGGGCATATAACTTATGTGGAGATCATTAACAGCATAGGCCGATGACCTGCTGCTAAGTCTATGACGATGGTGATGAGGTGATCCAGGGTCCAGGGAGTGTGGTAAACATGTGGTATCATCAGTCAGTACCATCATGATGATGGTGGTGGTGATGATGATGATGATACTGATAATGATGATTGGTATGGGGAATATGTCAATGGGACCACTTGCAGCACCAATGTTGTCAGTCCATACAGGATGATGGGTTGATGCATGGTATTGGTGTTGTCGGGAGCATCTGCAGTGCTGGCACTGTCAGTGGTGGAGAATACTTCGTAAATGGGCCTGCTTGGTGTGCTGATAATTAGCGTTTTATCAATAGTGTTGGTGCATTCCCGCCTCCAGTTGCTTCCATCACTCCCGCTTTGGAAGAGACCACATTGGTAAGTATTATGTAAGGGACATATACAGATGTCAATAATAATCATAACAATAGTAATTAATAATAGTAGTAGTAGTAGTAATAATAATAATAATAATAATAATAATAATCACGCACACATGCCCAGAGACAGAGGGATACTTACGTTCACAAAATTCACATTTAATGGTTCTGGAGATGCACCAAGTAGCTGTATTCGATCTTCTAACTACCGTTTAATAGCAGTGACACTATGTAAATGCTCACAATGGGCATGCTTGCTGGACAAATCACAGTCGTCTGCAGCACTACATTTCATCTTTTCAGGTGTTATCTCAGTGCGAACTGTAAAGTGTTATCTCAGTGCGAACTGTAAACTAAGTGATGTCTCCGAACAAATCATCGCTTATATGTAGACCACAGGGTGACAAGTTGGGACATGAGGAGATAAATAATGCGGCCGCCATCTTATCTCCCTTCCCACAGTACCACATTGGCAGTGATCAAAGGATACTATCATCATACTATTCCCTCTCCCACATGTGGGGCCTCAAATCTGTGACACCAAACCACATTTCCCTTTCTGTAGCAAAGGGGTTCAATAGTGTACAGTTGGATAAGATGTAATAGATCTCTGAATCGTTCTGACAGTGATAAGATAGCAATGATGATCAACTGACATTAACTGTCATCATACAGTTACAAAAAGGCGGTCACTATGCTTTCAGCTACTTTTCAAGGTCAATCAACCACCCATCCAAAAGTCACACGTAGATCATTGCGAATATGAGGTCATTTACGACTTTTGGAAGGTTAGCAAATAAGAAACGAATTATATAGAAAACTTTATTAATTTTTTTGAATGCACATTGACACACAGAAAACAACACTATGTTTGTTTGGTATAGTTTTAAAAACATCTAGCCTAATTTTTAACTTCTAATTTACCTCCACATTGAAATCACCAACTTCTTTCTCCAACCAGTAAACTGACACGAACAAAGAAGCAATACTCTCTAATTCTACTGTGTATCTAATTTTCTTCCTGTAAAATGTCTATTTTTGACTTCTTACAGTCCCAGGCTACAGCATTCAAGGGTTTTAGTTTTGCCTCTTGTTGACTGCATAAAACTGCAGTTGAAATACTCCACATCTTCCTAGGTGTATGCTGACAATGCTTCTGATCCACATTCTTGCGAGTTTTCCATATAGAAACTTAAGTTTACACTCTACAACTGGAAGTCACCCAAATTAAGCAGTCTATTCCAACTGTCTTATCGTTGCTACATTCACAGTGCTGATTCCCTAGCAGCCTCCTCCCATGCAAAAGTTGTGGTTTGATATTAGGTAGTCGCACATCTCTTCCATTATATCCAAAATCAAAAGATAATAGTCATCTACACATAGCTGCTGTAATATTTCTGGCTGTTGTTCCATTAGGACATCCATTTTGACACTGGCTAATTCCATTTCGTATGGCACAGCCATAAGGGCAGATGTAGACTCTGATGACAACTTGTTATGAACTGTGAATTAAAACTTAATAAATTGAAAATTGGTAAGAACTTAAGGAGATGGGACCTGATAAGTTGAAAGAACCAGAGGTTTAAGTGATTGCAGGCTTTCTTGGCGTGTTTCAGTTATGAACTCATCTCGGGTTATCAGCTGAGTGCCATCATCGTCTTGTCACAACGTTCCGATGGATTCTATATCCATCATCCTCAGGCGAAGTGATGGATGAGGAATCCACTGAAAAATTGCAACGAGACGACGACGTCACTCGTTTCATAACCTGAGATGATTTCATAACCAGAGGTTGTTTAGAGTTTCAGAGGGAGCACTAGGCACCTATTGACTAGAACAGGGGAAAGGAATACAGTAGAAGAAAAATAGGTAGCTTTAACAGACGAAACAGTGATGGCAGGAGAGGGCCAAACAGGCAAAACGATGAGGCCAAGCAGAAACCCTTGGATAACACAAGGGATATTGAATTTCACTGATGAAAGGAGAAAACATAAAAATGCAGCAAATGAAGCAGACGAAAGGGAATACATATGTTTTAAAAAACAGAGATTGACAGGAAGTGCAAAATGGCTGAGCAGGACAAATGTAAGGAAGACACATACTGCCTACATAAAAATTAAGAGGCCTTTGGGGGAAAAAAGTAGCTGCATGAAATATCAAGAGCTCTGATGGGAAACAAGTAGTAGCAAAAGAAGAGAAAGCTGAAAGATGGAAGGGGCATATAGAGGGTCTATGCAATAAAGATAAACTAGAAGGCAAGATTATGGAAAGGGAAGTGGCTGTAGATGAAGATGAGAAGGGAGATATGATACTATGAGAAGAATTTGACAGAGCTCTGGAATAACTAAGTCGAAACAAGGCCCTAGGAGTGGACGATATTCCATCAGAACTACTGATAGCCTTGGGAGAGCCAGCTATGACGAAACTCTTCCATCTGGTACGTAAGATGTATGAGACAGATGAAATACCCTTAGACTTTAAAGAGAATGTAATAATCCCAATTCCAAAGAAAGCAGTTGCCAACAGGTGTGAAAATTACCGAACTATCAGTTTAATAAGTCATGATTACGAAATACTAACACGAATTCTTTACAGAAGAATAGAAAAACTGGTAGAAGCCAATCTCGGAGAAGATCAGTTTGGAATCCAGACAAATGTAGGAACACGCAAGGCAATACTGAGCCTACGACTTATCTTAGAAAATAAGTTACGGAAAGGCAAACCTAGGTTTATACCATTTGTAGACTTCAAGAAAGCTTTTGTCAATGTTGACTGGAATATTCTCTTTGAAATTCTGATGGTAGTAGGGGTAAAATACAGAGAGTGAGAATCTATTTACAAGATGTAAAGGAACCAGACGGCAGTTATAATAATGGATGGTGTATGTAAGGGAAGCAGTGACAGAGAAGGGAGTGAGGGAGGGTTGAAGCTTACCCTGATGTTATTCCATCTGCACATTGAACAGCCGGCCGAAGTGGCCGTGCGGTTAAAGGCGCTGCAGTCTGGAACCGCGAGACCGCTACGGTCGCGGGTTCGAATCCTGCCTCGGGCATGGATGTTTGTGATGTCCTTAGGTTAGTTAGGTTTAACTAGTTCTAAGTTCTAGGGGACTAATGACGTCAGCAGTTGAGTCCCATAGTGCTCAGAGCCATTTTTTGCACACTGAACAAGCAGTAAAGGAAATCAAAGAAAAATTTGGAGTCGGAATTAAAGTTGAGGGAAAAGAAATAAAAACCTTTCCATTTGCTGATGACACTGCAATTCTGTCAGAGACAGGAAAGGACTTGCAAGAGCAGCTGAACAGAACGGATAGTATCTAGAAACGAAGAACTAAGATGATCATCAACAAAAGCAAAACGAGGATAATGGAATGTAGTCGTATTAAATCACGTGATGCTGAGGGAATTAGATTAGGAAACGAGACACTTAAAGTAGTAGGTGAGTTTTTCTATTTAGAAGGCAAAATAACTGATGATGGCCGAAGTAGAGAGGATATAAAATGTAGACTGGATATGGCAAGAAAAGCATTTATGAAGAAGAGATATTTGTCAACATCAAACATGGATTTGTGTGTTACGATCTATTTTCTGAAAGTATTTGTCAGGAGGGTAACAATGTATGGAAGTGAAACACATACGATAAACAGTTTAGACAAAAAGAGAATAGAAGCTTTCGAAACGTGGTGCTACAGAAGAATATTGAAGATTAGATGGGTAGATCACACAACTGATGAGGACGTACCGAATAGAATTAGGAAGACACGAAATCTGTTGCACAACTTGCCCAAAAGAGGGGATTGGTTGATAGGACATATTTTGAGACATCAAGGGATCACCAGTTTAGTACTGGAGTGAAGTGCGGGCGGTAAAAATCGTACAGGGAGATCAAGATGCAAATACAGTTAGCACATTCAGAAGCATTTAGTTTGCAGTAGTTACTTGGAGATGAAGAGGTTCGCACAAGATATAGTAGCATGGAGAGCTGCATCAAACCAGTCTTAGGACTGAAGACAACAACAACGCACACAGGATTTCCACATTTCTTTGAAATGTTTTCTGGTTCTTTCTTGCCAATATTTTTCTGGTATTCCTCTTGCTGTCACACTGTCGTTCCTGTGTAGATGAAATATTAGCTTGACATTGGCAACACGCCTCCCAGTAATAAAGTTGGAGAATCCACTATGCATATAATACAAGGGCGTGGGGAAAAGTACTGCCTCGGAACTTTTTTATCCTGTTCTTACTATCGGTTGAGGTATTACATGTTATGCATATTACACAGTCAACTCACCCATTTCACTGCAAGTTGCAACCCTCTGTTGCCAGACTGTTCCAAATTGTTGCACGCAACATTGCTGTGTTCAGTATAACTACACTGGTGCATGAGAAACAGCATGTTGTAATCGAGTTTCTAACTGCAAAAAACATGCCTTGATTTGAAATCCACAAATGAATGAAAGCTGTGTACAGTGATGATTGTATTGGCATTAGTAATGTGCAATGATGGGCTGTCAATGCTTGTAATGAAGGAAACGGTGGTACTATGCTCAACATGTATGTGGTAGAGCTTGTAGTGGATGACTGCATATGACAATCGAAGACACCCATTGCTAATGGGTTGATGAACTCATCAGAGATTTGGATAACATACACACAGCTCTCAGGTAAGTGTGATATATGAAGAGAATATGTACATCAGAGCAGAACTGTGGTACAGAAAACTGTGTGCATGGTGAGTGCCTCAAATACTCACTTCTGACATGAAACAGAGAAGATTGGAGATCCGTCAACAATTTCTTTTCCGTTTTGAGCGTAAGAATGATGCATTCCTTGACAAGAATGTGACAGATGATGAAAGCTGGGTTCAACATTTTTACTCCAGAAACTAAAGACCATCAATGGAGTTCTGCCACAAAGGATCACTGACACGAAAAAAGTTCAGGCAAAGTCATGCTCCAGTGTCCTGGGATGTTCAAGATGTGGTGCATTTTGAACTCATGTCTTAAGGCACCACCATAAACTCTGCAAAGTACAATGAGACTCTCAGAAAACTGAAAGCATGAATCCAAAGAGTTCGTCCACATGTGGATGACCCTCTCCTTCTACATGACAATACCAGACCACACACAACTGTTGCAATATCTGCAACTACCCAATGTCTTGGGTTCACTGTGACTGATCACCCTCCATACAGTCCCACCTTGGCCTCATCTGTTTTTCATCCGTTTCCAAAACTTAAAGAACACTTTCGGGGACTTCATTTTGACAGTGATGAAGTGGTGCAAGCAGAGCTGAGATTGTGGCCCCATCTAACATTCTACAGTACGCATGTCAACAAAATGGTCTCTTGTTGGGAGAACTGTGTTTTTTTGCCATGGTGACTATGCTGAGATATAAATATGTAGACATTAACAGCCAAGATGTATAATGTAAACAATGTTAGTTTTATGTAAGAAGCTTTAAGTGTTTTCTCATAAAAAAATCGGAGGCATTACATTTCTGCAGCCCTCATAATTAAATGACCCTCACATCTCCTCCTCTAACATTACAGACTGTCCCTTCTCTAACTGGTGTGACAGTCCATTTCATGGCAGATTTTAATTACCATAATGTTACAGCAAAACAGTTCTGTAATCAGCATAAGCACATTTAAATTCTTTGTGCTAAGGAGCATACCATTTTCAGTGTAATTTATGTTGTCAACGTCAGTAGCAAGATTGTCCAGGTTCTTGTCATGACCACAAACCAAAGCGTTTGTTGACTGGTCTCGTTTTGCTCCCAATAGCAGGGAAGTTTACCACATTGGAGCAATTCATTATTACCCTCTCAGCTACCACGGAAGACTGCTCAGTTGCAGCTATCAGGCCTCCTTTTATACTCTAAAGAGCCAAGATGATGGCAGTTCTGGTGACGTGATCTTCTGGATATGTATCCACGGATTCCAGTAATGCTACTTTTGTGGTGTCACCGCCAGACACCACACTTGCTAGGTGGTAGCCTTTAAATCGGCCGCGGTCCGTTAGTATACGTTGGACCCGCGTGTCGCCACTATCAGTGATTGCAGACCGAGCACCGCCACACGGCAGGTCTAGAGAGACTTCCTAGCACTCGCCCCAGTTGTACAACCGACTTTGCTAGCGATGGTTCACTGACAAAATACGATAGTTAGCATAGCCTTCAGCTACGTCATTTGCTACTACCAAGCAAGGCGCCATTACCAGTTACTATTGATACTGAGTCATGTACAGTCAAGAGCGACGCTCATCATTCATGGATTAAAGTTAAGTATTCCACCAGCTACGTCCGTTTTTCTAAAGTCTAATTTCCTTGTCCTGTTCCAGACCTCACGCCAGCCTGCGTGAGCTAAAACGCGTGCCTTTCGGCTTCCTCTCATAACCCGGTGTTGGCTCTCCTGCCAACCAACAACAACTTTGCGTCTCAGGTTCTCGTGGGGGGCCCCCCACAATCTGGAGTAGGTTAGGATGATACGGGTTCAGAAGTCATCCAGAGATAGATCCACTAGAATTTCCTTCACAATATTGTACAGTGTGGATCCGAGTAAAGTCTGAGGTAATGTCTGATGGTGGATCCACTAGCAATACACCTGAGATATTGTTCAGGGTGGATCTGCCTGTCTTACATAGAGTCTGAAGATGGAGCCACATGTGTTAAGTCCAGGTAGCATCTGAATGTGGATTCATTTTATGGTAGGTCCGATGTAGTGTACAGAAGTGGATCCTCCACCATATGATCCAGTAGCATCTGAAGGTGAATACACTGCTGCGGGTCCAGGGGGAGGGACTTAGGAAATGGGGGCCCACGCCAAACTGAGACACAAAATAAAGTAACTGGAACCTGTGAGTTGCAAGTACAGCCAAATTTAGAAGGCATGTCCAGAAGATCACATGACCGGAAATGCCCCAGCTAGGATCTTTATAATTTAAACGGAGGCTTGATAGCCACAACTGATCAGCATTCTATGGTAGCTGAAAGTGTCAACATTGATTCCTCCTAAGTGCTAATGATATGTGCCTTAGAAATAATTTAAATGTGCTTATGCCTATTACAGAATCGTTTTGCAATAACGTTATGGTAGTTAGAAACTGCGATCAAGTGGACTGTCAAGAACAATGAGAGAAGGGAGATCTGTAATGTTAAAGATGGATATGAGTGAATCATTTAACTATGAGGGCATAGTGACAAGTAATGTCTCTAAATCTTTTGTGTGAAAACTCTTAAGCTTTTTAAATAAAAGGAACTTCACTAACATTCTACACCTTTATTCTTGATGTCTACACATTTATATCTCACGTCACCTTGGCCAAAAATACATTTCTCCCAACAAGAGACCAGTTTGTTGATACCGTCCCTGCAGAATTTTTGACAGAGCCACAATGTCACCTACGATTGCACTGGTTCATCACTATCTAAGTGAATTCCTCAAAGGCGTTCCATAGATTTTGGAAACAGATGAATATCAGCTTGTGCCAAGTCGGGGCTATACGGTGGGTGATCGACGATAGCGGATCCACTGGTCAGGTTACTGCAAGTGTGTGTGTGTAATCACCACAGCTTAGGATTCTATTTATGAATTAATTACAGTGACAATAGGTATTGTATTATCTCTTAATTCACATTCTAATACTGACTGGCATTTCATGGTGATTATTTCGCTACAAAGTTCAGACCTCAAAAGAGAGACAACACTTGCATAAATCGGATAGCAAAGGAAAGGGAAACGGGAACTTGATTCGCTGTGACCATGACATATGAGAAAAATAGCCCTTTGTTTGAGTACCAGCCGGTGAAATCACCACATGTCATGAGGAGGGGCTCCTGTCTTACTGACGACCTTGCTACACTAGAACAATGGGCCTCTCTGTACCAGAAACGGCACTGATACACTACCCACAATTAATAAAAGATCCAAGGAAAGAAAATAGGTTCACAAATATGTCACTTGGTTGAAGAGTTTTGACTAACCGAACCCAGTGGGTTGTCCTAGATGGCCAGTGTCAATTAGAGAAAAAGGTAACATCAGGGGTGCCCGTGCAGCTGTCATGGAACTGATCCTGTTCTCTGCACACATAAACAATCACTCTGATGGAGAGGGCAAAAATCTGAGACAGACTGTTGATGATGCTGCTGGGAACAGGAAAGTGTCATCATTTAGTGACTATTAGGGAGGTCCAAGGTGATGTGCACTGAATTTACAGTGACGAAAAAAAAGAGGGGGGAATGAAAGGAAACTTCAAGGGTTGAGAGGTACTCAGTGATTACAAAATCCAGTCAAATTTACAAAGTAATTGGCAGTATGAGCCCATCTACCAGTATGACAGTACAGCTCCTATGGTCTGAGGCAAGCTGACCCACACCTGTTGTAACTAGTCCTTGATAGCCTGGATAATGGCACCTGGATGGAACTGACATCCGAGATGGTCCCACACATTCCATTGAGGCAGATCTGGGGATACTTTGGGCCATGAGAGTACCTCAACCTCAAACAGACACATTACAGACACGTGCCATGTCTGAATGAGCATCGTCCAGTTGAACAATGCCACTACAATACTGCTGCACAGGAATTAACATGAGGCCGCAGGATGTCTGTGACATACCGTTGCACCATCGGAGTACCCTCAATCATTATCAGCAGTGATCTGAAGTCATACTGGATTACTCACTACATCATTTGTTTTATGTCAAGAGCAGCCTATGAATGGGACAGTAATTCCTCAGGTCTGCTGCTGCTAGTCTCTGACAAATGGTGCGATATGACATAGAATGTTCCAGGTAATCTATTACGTGTTCTCAGATGACAGGCACAGATGTGACTGGGTCACACTGTGCTGGGTACACAAAAGGGTAATACATCTGGTGGTCAAACTGGTCGCCTGTTACCTTGACAACACGCACGCCTGTCCCCATATTACCATCCAGTTCAAGACTGGACCACTATCAAGCCACTGGGCTCCATAAATCTGCTTATTGTACGATTCCACCAGCAGGCAACTGGAGACCCACAAGATGCACTTCTAAACTGTCATATGCTGCCAATGCTGTCGCACACAAGTACATGGCTCTTCCGTGTCGTTCACACTAATTATTCAACAACTGATACTGTTGCCCCATATATAGCCTACCAGCCCTGATGGTACCATTTAATACACACAACGCTAATGCAATGGTCGGTTTACCAGTAGAGAGGATACAACTCTCATCATTTACATACTCGCATATGGTGTATGCGTGCACTTAGGCTACACTGACATCCAACCATGTCTTCTGGGTGCTTCACTTTTTTTGTCAAGCAATGTATATTTAGCACAATGAATGGCAGTTTGATTTCAATGTGGTCTGATTTAAGTTAATGTGGATGGGTAGCAGAGAATTTTCTGTAATTTTGGAGAAAACATAGAATGGTCTGCTTCTATACCAGTCGCATCTATTAAATATCTTGGTGGAATATTGCGAGACATGAAAATAAACAAGCACATGGTGTCAACTGCAGGGAAGATGGATGGCAGACTTCGTTTTATTAGTAATGTTCTGAGGAACAGCACATCAACAACACTTGTGTAACTCATTCTTGAGTAATGCTCGAGTAGGATGGAAGCGCGGGTATGATAACAGGTAAACATTGGATGATGTATCACTTCCAGTGGTATTATAACACCATAACTGATAAGTACTACGTCATAGTGGGCCATCTGAGCGACATAACATCACTTCTGGCATCAGGTTACTCACTTGGGCAACTTATATTCAAGATCATTCCGCATTACCCTTCGCTGAGCAACCACCGAAAATTTATCAGTGTCACCTAGGAGAACCTCCCAGCAACAAACCTTACCCAATTCTGCACATTATATTCAAAAGTCATGACGTAACTTCAATACTGATCACATTGTATAAAATTGGTGGGATACCCCTGGGCTAACAGTAGCACCTGAAAATGGTGGGAAACCCAATGGACCAATACGATTCAAGCTCATCCTCCTCCTCCTCCCACTTATTATTTATAACTATGTCAACTGTGCAGGTGTCTTCATTCGAGGTTTGAGCATCATGGGCCGTAGATTCAGGTTTGTTATCAACAATCATTCTATAGTGACAGGATTTGGAAATAAGAACAATGATATAACAAATTAACTTTGTGGGTTATTATTAACCATCTATTTTTCCTTATACAACATTTTACAATAATGTTTGTTGCTTATTAACTTTTTTTGTTTCTTATGACACACCTCAGAGTTTTTAACAAAGGTGTTTTTCTTATATACAATAACTTCCAAAATTAAGTTTTCTGATGACTTATGACTCACAGACAAATTTGTTTACACTAAAGTGATTATAAAGAAGAGGAACTTAAATACTACTACTTCCATTTTGTTTGTATATGCCCTTGATACTCTTTCATACAATATTTTTTCTGTATAGGGTATTTACATTTTCTTTCAATATATACAGCACACACACACACACACACACACACACACACACACACACACACACACACACACACACACACAAGACAGATGAATCATCGAACTATTCTGCATACAGTGGCACATATACATCAACTATTTACAAATAAATACAGACACACACACTCAATCACACCAATAAATAGTGTAAGTATAGGAAGTTGCCGATAACGTCCCCACAGATCATCCATTTCTCATCATGTTGCACGACCCCTACTTTCAGTTACAGTGCAGGAAGTACCACATCTCTTGTTAATAGACTGCTTGACGCACCAAATGTGGAACAGCACCAACGCCCTGGAGCAGACACCTCTTGTAACCCTGAATGGAGTCAGTCTTTGAGACAGCACGATGCACAGCCTCGAGCTGATAACTCAAGACTCCACAATCTGTTAACCATTCGCCTCATCTTTCATCAGGCTAATAATCTTCTTGTTTTGTGATACTATTCAAAACAAAAATTATCCCCCCAATATCCAGATGTCAAATTGTTCATAATTGTACCTAATTACTTCATACAGATCGCAGTATTTCACCCAGTAGATGGAACTGTTTGTATCCATATAAAATAAGTTGGGATCGGCGAAGTTTGTACTCGCAAACCTGTAGTGGAATCGGTACGTGTTGAGTCTGGAGAGGTCCGGAACACAGATACCGATATAAACTGGCTTCGTGAACTGTACTAGTCCTTCATTGAAGATGGCGACCCACTAGAAATTTCATCTGGCATTGTAATCTCTTGCGTCCCAACGGGTAAACTAAACGAATTTCGCGGTAGTCTATAACATTTTCTGCAAATAGAATTGTTCATTTGTGTGTTAAAATCTTTTACAAAATCACTCATCGCGAGAGCCCTGTGTTTGGTGTTTACATCAACATACTCCCCTTCAACTAGCAACACTGCTTGTAATACTAACAAGTTCCATCCTCAGCCTGAGGCACTGCTGGAGGTTTCTGTAGTGCAGAATATACGGCCATTTGTTCCCCAGCATTAGGATGGAACCATTTCACAGGACTAGTCACTATGGACACACTGTGCACATAATGTAACTGGGCAGGATATGCCAGTTTTACCTCCAGAAATTTTCACTCACAAGAATCCTGAGACAGAGCATCACCGAGCGAGGTGGCGCAGTGGTTAGACACTGGACTCGCATTCGGGAGGACGACGGTTCAATCCCGCGTCCGGCCATCCTGATTTAGGTTTTCCGTGATTTCCCTAAATCATTCCAGGCAAATGCCGGGATGGTTCCTCTGAAAGGGCACGGCCGACTTCCTTCCCCATCCTTCCCTAATCCGATGAGACCGATGACCACGCTGTCTGGTCTCCTTCCCCAAAACAACCAACCAACAGAGCATGGATATTGTCCTACAGTCTGGTGATTACCCACTCAGACAGCCACTGGGACCCACACAATGGCAGAGTTTTTTGCATGGCGTACCCACAGAGGTTGTTTATGTCCATGTGAGGAATGTAGCCTGAATCGTCAGATGGTCTGTGCTGCCCCTCGTTCACTCGCGGGTCATTCGCTGTGGCATACCTGTGCGTACACTGGCAAAGTCCCCATCAAATACAGCATTCGAAGACGAGCAGCACGTCAACATCGGTTGACAGCTCAATGCTGACACACGTCTTCCATAACATCATAACATTTCATCGCATGAAAGCCTTGGCAGGGCGAAAGGGCAGGATGCTGACAGTATGTACCCAGTATACATTCTGGAACTTCTCCAAAATATCTGTGACCTAGTGTACATTGGTGTTCATGTACAATCTTGCATATTCTCCTAAACTACGGATACTGAACTCAAGCCAAACATTCACCAAGGTTACATACTCTGCATTCATTATTTTAGTGCCTGTTGGTTTTAGGGAGTATGCAGTTGTAATGGGTAATGTGATTGCATGGAGTCTCTCCATCGAATCCACACGTTCATATGGAAAAACCTCGCTTCTTCGTCACAAGCTCCAACTTTGCATCATCAGGATATGCAGCTCTGATGATATGCATGTCCTCCTGACGCATTGTCTCAAAATGGTTCAAATGGCTCTGAGCACTATGCGACTTAACTTCTGAGGTCATCAGTCGCCTTGAACTTAGAACTAATTAAACCTAATTAACCCAAGGACATCACACACACCCATGCGCGAGGCAGGATTCGAACCTGCGACCGTAGCGGTCGCTCGGCTCCAGACTGTAGCGCCCAGAACCGCACGGCCACTCCGGCCGGCCGCATTGTCTCACCAAGTTTCTAAGATGCGTGCATGAAATGGAGTGAATATAGGAAGCAGAGCGATACTTTTGGAATGATTCTCTCGGAAAATGTTATTTCCATTGGTTTCAGGAATGACACTTACATTGTCGTCTTTGAAGCCGAAATCACTCAAGTGTTCAACAAGGAAGTGAGCATCATACCTCCTAAAATTGTGAAAGAAGATGGATATGTGCCATGGCAGCTGTTACTTCAAGTTGAATGCGTTCTGAGCGGTGACGCAGAACGTGCCTCTTGGATAACAGTGGTTTCTATGTGGAGTTTCCACTTTTCTATCCAACAGCAGCTCACAAATACTGCCTGCTCATACGAGGCATCATTCTCCTGCGGGTTAGAGAGCACTGACCTGCTAATTTGGAAAAGTAGAAAGCTCCAACTACTTTATGCTTGACTTCTTTGTTCTGCGTGGTGTGCTCATGGTCATTTTCTTCTGCATTGTCAACATCCGAGGTGTATATGTGAAATTAATAATCTGGGTTTTGGCTTGCGTATTTTGGTAGCTCCTGGAGTTTTATGGGGAATGAGATGCTTTGGAAATTGGATGTCCAGGAGCATGGGATGGTTTGTATTATCTTGTACACTCACGATGAAGACTACATTTCTACCCCTAGCCAGAAGCGGCAATGTGATGCAAAATACAGCCTTCTCATCCAGCTTTTCAACATTAATACATACCTTTTAGCGTCAATATCTTTCGGAAGAGGGATGAAATTGGAGCCGCCATTAAGTGCATCGCAGAAATGAGTAAACATTAAGGTGGAGTACACAGCTGAGTGGACTATCTTCTTCTCCTCATCAGCATCACTGCCCTGTACCTGGGGGTGCACGAACTCACAGAGTACAGTTGTGTTACACTTAATAGCAAGATACCACGGGTCACTGAAAACTTTGAGCAGCATCATTTCCAAAACACTTTGCTAGATGTCTATAAATGTGGTAGACCCACTCTACTTTGGCAACGATATTCGGAAAATGCTGGGGAAGCAAAGGCTGTTGCACTACTGGTTCCAAGGACAACGCAAAAATGACGACAGGCAAAAGTTATCACAGATTCATACATCTGTGAAAACATCTATGTACTAAGCATACAACACCACCATACCTTAGCAAAACATCTTGCAGAAAACTCGAGAACATGGTGGTCCTATGAAAAATGGCTACGACGATGCTAATGCTTCCATCCAGTCACTCGTTGGCCAGTCTGATGTGGCAGTTGAAGGTAGCAAAACGAAAGCCGAAGTTTTAAATCCCACATTTAAGAAATCATTCACGCAGGAGTATTGTAGAAACACACCGTCGTTTGAGCACTGCGCAGAGTCCCATATGGATGAAAGTAATAACCATCCCTCGCGTACAGAAACAATTGAAAGAGTTAAAAGAAAATAGGTTGCCACATCCTCATGGAACTCCAAATCAGTTTTACAAAGAGTACTCTATAGCACTTTGCCCTTACTTAGCTTGTCTTTACCACGAATCTCTCGCCAAGCGCACAGTCCGAACATACTGGAAAAAACACAGGCGACGCCTGCACACAGGGTGTTCATTTTAACTGAAGACATTGATACCATACTCAACCTCCACCCCACCCCGTGCGTGGGTGGCAGGGGGCAACTTTGAAATCTTCAATGGAAACGCCCATTTTTTATTGCAGGTTAAGAATCTATGGTAAAATCTACATACGTTTTGTCTGAAGCATTTTCTTCATTTCGCCAGAGACAGCACTGTAATCGGAGGAATAGAAATGGGTAAATAATTGTAATTTACAATATGCTACTCAGTAGCCCTTGAATATCCAATGGCATCTGGGAGGATAAGACGGGCCACTATTTTCTAACTTCTAAATGGAAATCCCATTAGGAACATTGTGTTCAAATGGTTCAAATGGCTCTGAGCACTATGGGACTCAACTGCTGAGGTCATTAGTCCCCTAGAACTTAGAACTAGTTAAACCTAACTAACCTAAGGACAACACAAACATCCATGCCCGAGGCAGGATTCGAACCTGCGACCGTAGCGGTCTTGCGGTTCCAGACTGCAGCGCCTTTAACCGCACGGCCACTTCGGCCGGCGAACATTGTGTTCCTCCCGCATATCTAACAGAAGAGTACTCGTCATGCCACTATTAATGTGGCTCGACGTGAACACTGCTCTAATTTTCCAATCAGAATGAGTGTTCAAGTGTAGCAATACCAGCTTCAATACACTTAGTGATCTGCTTTTCAAATGACCACACACAAGACAGAAGCATGTCTGCAGGAATGTCAGCACAGATGTTTCTTATGCGACTGACCATGTTTTCATGGCTTGTTGGCACTTTCTGGTACACCTTATCTCTTAAATATCCCCACAGAAAGAAATTCCACGACGTCAAATCCGACGATCTAGTGGGCCAATTAATAAGGCCACCCCTGATGATCCACCAACCAGTGCAAACATGGACTAACACTTCCTGTGTTTCAACTGGATAATGCACTGGGCAAGCCCCTCTTGGAAGTCCCCTCACCTATAAAGGCACATTTTTTATATCAATCTGGTGGACTAATTAATTATATCAATCAATTAATTAACCCTCCCCATGTGGGAAATTCCCAGCCCTCCCCCACATGGAAATTGTCGGGAAAAAGACTCAGTTGATTGGCCATTTGGCATGAAATCGATTGCAGTGTATGGAATATTGTTTAAACGATTTAGACAATGTGTGAAATAGTGTTTATTTAAACAATTAATGTGATAGAATGCGGTGTTTGGAATAGTTAAGGAATTTGTCGGGAAATTGACTGCAGCTTATGGAATACTGTTTATTATTTACAGGATACCAGGTGGTGTATGGAATACAGTTTATTTAAAGGATTTGTCAGGAAATCCATTGCAGTATGTAATATTTAAACAATTGCGGTGTTTTTGTTATTCTGATCGTGCATGGAAACGCTGCATAGGCTTAGTTTATATTTGCTGCTGGAGTCAGGGATGTTAAGGTTCTTATTTTTTATTTTCCTCACTTTTCGAAGCACACAGATGTCTAAGCACAGACGAGAAAATCAAAACAATTACATATCTGAAAGTTCATAAAACATTTCGAAACCTACCGCCACCTTCTGCAGATGGATAAATTACTAGAATCTCAGGGGCAAACTAATTTGTACAGATCGAGAAACATACAGCAGTCACGTTGCACTGGCAGTTATACCCTACAAAAGGAGTCTACCGATCACGAATGGAATGAAATGAAATGCGGTATAGTAGTCACCATTTGTGGTCTGTCGAGAGTGCGTCTATTGTCAGGGCACCAACACGAATATCAAAACCGCCCAATGGCTTAATTACAGATCTTGTTACTAAATACCACCGACCACGATCGCATATCGACCTCCTTTGACCTCGCAGCCCCTAAACAAAGCATTAACTGGCGCCATTCGGTTGACAGAGATATTTCAGACTCGTTTCATGTCTCTGTCTTTCTGAAGAGGCCACTCCTTGTTTGTCTGTGTGAACCAACGTCCCGAAACATCAGACAGAGGTTTTCGTCTCTCCTCAGAATACAGTGCTCCTATTGACTAACGCGTGAGACAAAGGGAGAGATGACGCATTTTCGATATCAAAAATTGAATGAAATAAGCCATTAGCACTGCACTATCAAATTAATTGTTTAACAATTTACGGGAGTCAAATACTCACTTAAAACACTCACCTGCAGCTTATGATGATCTTCTTCATAATAAAAAAAATTTTCAATGTTTGAGTATGACACGCAAACATTATGCAAATCAAGTAATTAAATTTCCACCACAAATAAATCATAGCACTAAATATATCCAAGGTCTTGTACGTACCAATGTTCGCGAGAACAAACACAAAAAATGGCTCTGAGCACTATGGGACTTAACATCTATGGTCATCAGTCCCCTAGAACTTAGAACTACTTAAACCTAACTAACCTAAGGACAGCACACAACACCCAGCCATCACAAGGCAGAGAAAATCCCTGACCCCGCCGGGAATCGAACCCGGGAGCCCGGGCGTGGGAAGCGAGAACGCTACCGCACGACCACGAGATGCGGGCAGAACAAACACACTCCTCCACCACAACGTTTCCACTTAACATATCTAGTGTGATGGGATCCTTACATGTGAAGTTCTATTACGTGGTTGCTGTTGTACTGTTTGCTGGGTGGATAATCACATTTAATTCTTCAGTGTATATTTCAAACATAGGATGGAGATGGATACGACTTGGAAATTCTCTGATTTACATGGAATTTTTTTTTTTTTTTTTGTAGTATATTCGACGATTTCAACGTAAGACTGAATGTTTTCGATACAGTATTCATTGTAGTGAGCATACGATCACAAAACTGATTATTTTGTGGTATATTTTCTGATTTCAACATGTTAAATACAGTTCGAATATGTCACAACATGATCAAAAGACGGAAAGTTTATGCAGGCATTGTGATTGAACTGATACGTTCCCATCAAGTATCATGTTGCTCTTAATGGTGGGGACTTACTCTGTTTGTTAACAACCCTGAAAGACATAACAAGCCTTAGAAAAGCGGAAATGTACACACCGCACGCCTTTATGCAGCAATGAGTCTTGCCAAGACTCGTCAGCGACAGCTCTCTGCCCTGTGAGTTCGAATGCTGCCTGCGGCGATGGCTGAGCATGAATGATGTAACCGTAGTGTCTTTACGGAGATGCGCCGCCCTGCCTCTTACTGAGACAGCGTGCTGGGGGCTCTTGACAACATATTGTGCCCACTAGATGATGACAGACTCTACTCGAGATGACAATCCACTTTTTTGTCTTCAAATTGTTATACAAGTAGGGTATTTACCACTACTCTCATACAAAACATAATTCTTTATCGTCATATGTACTTGCTGCATTTTTGATAGCTATGATTCGACTTGTAAAGAAGCGTAAGTATGTTTCATTCTCAAATGTTGCTGCTACATGCCTGGTAAATGTAAGTTCACGTATTTGACAATTTTCTGATGGTTGGCTATGTTACTGGCGATGACATAACCACCTGAATCTATTTTCTAGGAGTCTGGAACCGCGCGACCGCTACGGTCGCAGGTTCTAATCCTGCCTCGGGCATGGATGTGTGTGATGTCCTTAGGTTAGTTAGGCTAAAGTAGTTCTAAGTTCTAGGGAATTGATGACCTAAGAAGTTAAGTCCCATAGTGCTCAGAGACATTTGAACCATTTTTTTTGCTTTTTTATTTCCTAGGCTTCATAACCCCCGCACAAGTGTCCACCACCAGGAGGACAAATGTGCATTTTTAGCCTTTTCAACCTACATGTGGAACAGGTGTGAGGGTTATAGGTTATTTTCAACTTATCTGAAGTTTGACGCCCTGTCATTTGTGTTAAAGCACAATTGCGCTTCATGCATTTTTCAAATTCCCTGTCATTTTAATTCAGGTCATGCAAGTTGTGGCTGCAGTGCCGTCACAACAGCATATTAGTGATGGAATCTGAACTTCTTAACCGCATTCCACATAAGGTTAATAAAATCGTAGAGAAAGAGAAAGAAAGGGAGAGAGGGGGAGAGAGAGAGAGAGAGAGAGAGAGAGAGAGAGAGAGAGAGAGAGAGAGAGAGAGTTGTGTGTGTGTGTGTGTGTGTGTGTGTGTGTGTGTGTGTGTGTGTGTGTGTGGGCGCGCGCGGAGCTATCACTGGTGCACAGTGGCTTCATTCCAGGGCAAGTGGGGCGCTTTTGTCTAATGCGGCACTGCGACCCTAGCGGCCAATGGTCATATCATAACCAACCTTCTGGGAGCAGCAGAGGTGCACTGTGACTTGGCTTTTAGTGGGGAAGCGCAGTTGGATTGGTGCCAGACTTCTTGACTGGTCTGATGATCATGAACTTTGCGACTGTAGATTGGGAAGCTCCCCATGGCAAGCTATTCATTTAAATAAAGACAGAAGTATTCCTACTATGCAGCATACAGTATTAGAGAATAGAGCAGCGGCATGGGAGAGAGTCTGAAAGCCCCCCCCCCCCCCCCTCGGTGTTTGGTTAAATAATGACACAAGCGGGAAGATCTAAACTTACTCAGGAGAAGCAGTATGCAGTGACTATACACCTCTGAGTGAAAATCGGCTTGGGGAAACGTGACATAGTATGTCCTCTGTCCAGCAAACAGGCTTGGACCTCCACAAACATCCTTTGTCTCGGGAAATCTGACGTCGTAGTGCCAGTGTTCAAGAAGTTGGATTCTGATGTCATAGAGCCAGTGCCAGTATTCTAGTCTAGGATTCTATCACCTTAGTGCCAGAGCCAATATTCCAGGTCAGCCAGTACCATCTTGTATTTTTTAACTTCCCACCAATTTATACGTACCAATCTGAGTGAAGGGAAGGAGATGCCCCAGGAAACACCACGATGTCATCGGTGACATGCATTGCCGCAGGACTCTGCTTGTGTACCTATTTGCGTCTATAACAACTACTCCACGACCTGACGAGATGATGAAGTGTTTGTCACCCTAGGTCAATCCGTCTACGATGTATTTGCTGCATCTACAAATACCACGATATTCCAGTTCGTCAATGTCACCATGGTATGGACTGATGACATCTGCTAGTCTCCCAATGCCACCATGCACTGGACCATCCTGCAATGAACAGGGACCTTAGTATACAGACTCACTATATGATAATATTGCGATGGATCAACAGGATAGGATATTATCTGTTATTGCTGTATGTAACGATGTGACTAGTGGCTCATGGGCTTATTCAGATGCTGCTAATTTAAAAAGTGTGTTAATCATTACAGATGCCTACATCATAAGGCAGTTGGACCCCCCTACTTTTCCAAATTAAAAGGTCAGCGCCCTAAACATGTAGACTTCTTGCTATTCTCCAAATGTGACAAGCAACACTATGTGTGGATCAAAAGCAAAATCCCAGTTGAGTACACAAAAAAAATGTGCAAGATAATTTTAACATTTACCAAGAGCGACAAGAGTGATTACGTTGAAAGTCACCTCACTGACAGCTTGAGCGAGGAGCCATCATGTGCAGGAAACGTCTATGTGGCGCATTGTGAAGACGACCCTTCTGCCCACCATACTACCTTCACAGAACGGCAGACACTGTTTGCAGCATCGTATCAAGTTGTATGCTTGTGTGACTCGGGTCACAATAAATTCGAATCTTATGTTGGAGATAATCCTGCAAGGTGGCTCACTGACGTCGAAAAACTTGTGGGAAGCTGATAGGATTTATCATAACAATGTACCCATGACCAACTCACAGGAGAATGATGTCCCGTATGAGCAGTGGAAACTCCACATAGAAACCACTGTCATCTAAAGTGCATGTTCCACAGTGCAGGTCAGAATGCATGCAACTTAAAGTACCAACTGCCATGGCACATACCTGTCTCCTTCTACAATTTTAGCAGGTATGACGTTCACTTCCTTGTTGAGTACTCGGGTGGTTTTGGTTTGAAAGATCACAATATAAGTGTCATTCCTGACACCGTTGGAAACTACAATCCATTTTCCATGACAATCATGTGAAAAATGTCGCTCCACTTCCTGGGTTCACTCCATATCATGCACATGTCTCTTCAGAAACTTGCTGAGACAATGTGTCAGGAGGACACACATATCATCAGAGCAGCATATCTTGATGATGCAAAATTTCAACTTGTGTTGAAGATGGGTGGGTGGGGGGTGGAGGGGGTTGTCTTTCCATTCTTTCCATACGAATACCAGACTTGACAAAGAAACCCTATGATCCATGGTACCCAATGTAACCACATACTCTAGAAAACTAATAGGCACTGTCAAAATGATGTGGAGTATGAGCACATTGTGAATGTTTGGTCTGAGTTCAGCATCTGTGATTTTGGAGAAATATGTAAAACTGTACACGAACACTAATATACACCTGCTCCTGGACATTTCACGATGCCAGGGATTTCGTGGGACGCAAGGTTAAGGAAATGCTTGTCAGCATCGAACTGTTGACCAATGTTGACAAGCTGTTCTTCTTCAAACATAGAATTTGGGGAGGACTTTGTCAATGTGTGAACAAGAATGCCAAGGCGCATAAACCACGAATGAGTGAGGGAGAGTACAGGCCATCAGAGAATTTAAGTTACATTCTTTACCTGGATGTAAACAACCGCTATGTGTATGCCATGCAACAAAGTGTACTGGGAGAGATCCAATAGCTTCCAAGTGGGATACTGCCAGAGTAAAGGAAAAGATCCGTGACGTGGGTCAGGATGCTTGTGAGTGAGATGTTCTAGAGGTAGAGCTGGCATATCTAGCCCATTTACACGACATGCACAGTGACTTGGCGCTGTTGACAATGCTGGTGAACAAACAGAAATATATTGTTGGCTAAGTTTCAGTACAGTTCACAAAGACTGTCTGTATCGGTATGTGTGTCCTGGAGCTCTCCAAACTTCATATGTATCAATTCCACTATACATTTGTGAAGTCAATCTTCGCCGATTCCAAGTTTCATCTATTGCGAGAAAGGTTGCGATCCATATCACGTAATGAGGTGCAATCATGACGAATTCGATATGTCTAGATGTCTACGTTTGTTAGCTGTCAGTTTGATCAGTGAGAGTGTTTCGTAGATGCTAGATGAGAATTATTATAGAGAAGGTCCTTCTGCGAAGTGCTACACTACAAGACAAGAAGGTTATCGACCTAATGAAAGGTGAGGCGATTGGATCACAGTGTGTGGAGTTTCTAAAGCTGAGGTCGAAAATGTAAGCATATCGTATACATGCACATGCCACCGAGAGAGGGGCTAAGGGTATGCATTGAGCTGCCTCAAAGGCTATCTCTGTAACAAAATGGTCAAATGTGTGTGAAATCTTGGACTTAACTGCTAAGGTCGTCATCAGTCCCTAAGCTTACACACTACTTAACCTAAATTATCCTAAGGACAAACACACACACACCCATGCCCGAGGGAGGACTAGAACCTCCGCCAGGATCAGCCGCACAGTACATGACTGCAGCGCCTCAGACCGCTCGGCTAATCCCGCGCGGCTATCTCTGTAACAGATTGCAAGGTGTGTGTGCTCGAGGGTGTTGAGGCTGCCCCACATTTGGTGCGTCAAATATACTTTCTATCAAGAGGTCATGAGGTATACATTGCACTGCAGCCGAAAGTAGGGCTGTCACGTCATGATGACAAATGATTCACCTGCTGGAATGGGATCGTCCCTCCTGTACTCGTACAATTCACTGGAGTGGTTGGGTATTTATGTGTAAGTAGTTGATGTGTATGTGCGGTGCGATTGTATGTAGAATAGTTGGATGAACCACTTGTTGTTTCTTCTTCTGTTTTGTGTGCACATGCAAGGGAGGGAGGATTGTGGGAGGATTCTACCTTCTCCTGGTGCTGCTAGTACCCATTTATATACTGTGCATAGAAAAGAAATGTAAATAGAAAGAAGTCATTAAAACGTAAATACCGTACACAGAATGATCAGAAATAAAACTTAAATACTGTAAAAAGAGTAACAAGCCTCTACAGAAACAAAATTGGTCAAACAATATTTAAGTTCCTCTTCTCTACACTAGCTTCACTGTATATAACTGTATCTGATAGACATGTCATCAGAAAAAACTTTGCAAATAAAACCCATATACATATATGCAACAAAAAATGGCTGCATAAATACAACAGAAAGTTAACTTTGCCAAGTACTGTACATAAGAAAAAAATCGCTTTGTAGAAAACACTGAGGTATGTCATTAGAAGCAAAGAGCTCAGTAAATAAAAATTGTATTGCAAAGAAAAGAACTCGTTAATAATAAACCATAAAGCTAATTTGTTATATCATTTTTATCATTTCCAAACCCTACCACTACCGAGTAATTCTTTACAACAACTGAACTTCTCCCCCATCATGCTTAAAACCTCGAATGGAGAGGCTTACACAGTTGAGGTAATTATAAATGTTAGTCCATTAGGTTTCCCGCCACTTTAATGTGCTCCCATTGATCCAGGTGTTACCCAGTAGTTTTATATGAAGTGACCAATATGTAGTTACGTCATGATCTAGTCCACGTGCCTAAAGGGTGTGGGTAAGACGACGTGATCAGTACCGAGTTACATCACGACCCTGAATAAAACTCGCACAAGTGCCTAAGGTGTATGGGGGGGGGGGGGGGGGGGTTCCTACGGGCGATATCGATCAGTTCCCAGAAGTTTCCCAGAGGGAGGAAAGTTGGGGGCGGGGGTGACATTGAATGTAAGTCGCCCAAGTGGGTAACCTGACACTGGAAGTGATAAGATCTTTATCTTGCTCAGAACGCCTTCTGCTTTCAGTTACGCCGTTATCATGATGTGTCGTCTGATGTTTACCTGTCCTCGTACCCGTCCTGCTATCGTACTTGCTCTAGCATTTAGGCGAATTAAAGGAATACAGCGAAGCAATTCAGAGATGTGCTCCTACGTTTGTTAGCCGTCAGTTTGAGCAGTGCAATAGAGTAACGTAAATTCTCCAGATTGACCGTCCTTACGGCGTAACAGACAGCCGCATACACAGTTTTTTCGTCGGTCAACAGATGTTGCAGGCGACGCTACGATGCTGGTTGCGTTGACTTCAACGTGTCACAGAATTCTTACGGTGAAATGTCTGAGGGTGGGTTTGTTGGCATTTAGCAAAAGGCCGGTGTGCTGCCCGCCGAAAGTATTCGCCCCGTAGCTGACTCTAGCGGAACGTCGGAGAATAGCTTCCGTTAATTCTGCAACTAAAAATTATTTCTACTGTAGGAATACATCTTACAATTATAAGCGGAACAAATGGATGAAATGAATCGAAAGCGACGCTTATAAATATTTCTCCCGATTTAGTGTCTTAATGCAAGCTGTATTGCCATAAAAGCTTTCTGATAAATTGGATTTATTCAGTCGCGTAGTTTACAAATTCGTCATCCTCCATGTTCTCTGTTCAGCAGCTCGTTTGATATGGATTATAGGGCAAAAAAAACTGTAAATAAAGAATTGTTAAATGTCGAAAGTCGATTGGTTTTCATTTCGAAGTCTTACAGAAAATTCTATTACAACTGTCTAAGTAATTTGTTTTCTGCTTTACTCTTTACTGCTGTTAATCGCTTGCCAATACGATCGTAGCGATTCTTTCTTATTCCTGCTTATCAAACGAAAACAACAGTACAAATACATTTATCCGAATACAAGCAATCATCCGTGAGCTGCAATGTTATACAATAATTGTGGATGACCCACGTATACAGGCACCCACTACTGTTCTAATTACGGTGGTGTTTTTTTTGTTTTTTGTTTTATTATTTATCCGACTGCTCCTGCCTGACGTTAAAATGGACAGTTCAACAAACACACTGATTTCACTGCACCAAATAAAAATTTAACTGATGAAGAACATGTGTAGAAGACTTATTACAACCGCTAATCAAGTAAATGATTGGAGCACAGTTCCAGTAGAGTAAATACAATTTGGGTATATTGGGTATCATGTTCTGATGGGATGGACATAAGCCTATATTTTGCATACTGTATGTATAGGGATTAGCTAAATTATATGGCAATATATTCTTCACACTGAGACAGTAAACAGGATTAATAAATAGCATCGACTGCCTTTGTATTTTGGTAGCCATTCTTAGCCACAATCACATTTTGCACCTGATTATATTTAGATGTAAATAAATGCCATTTCATCTATGCACTGAACAACTGTATCTTCAAGAATGTTGTTAAAAAATAAACTGTCGGACTGTAAACATCTTTAATATACTATCAGCATATCTACCGGTATTACTGTCACAAACTGTACTGTTTTTCTCAGATTTAACATTTTATCCCCTTTGAGTCACATGGGGTAGAGTCGTGAAGGATAGACAACGAAATCGATTAGCGCAGTGTATAGGTTTTGTGTTTGTTATTTCAGCACAATATAAAGAAATTACATATTTTTAGTACCTTCAGTTTCGGGAGAGTTTTACGAAACTTCTCTTTAAACATAGTTCTGCAACTGTTATACAACTTGTATTTAGCAAAGGGATTTAAGATCCTCATCTGATGAAAATTTATTTTCAGCAAGTCAAAGACTCAACTCAGGGAACGTGAAGAAGTCACTTGCGGCTAAGTCTGGTGAGTAGTGTGGATTAGGAACCAATTCAATGCCCATTTCATGCATACGTAAAGACTTTTTTAAATTACCGCTACCAGTCACAAACTTTTTTAACTATTTTATTACTTATTTATTTAGCTACATGTTTCGAGGGAATACCTCATCTTCAGGCTAAATGGCATTACAAAAACAACTTGTAATGCCATTTAGCCTTAAGATGAGGTATTCCCTCGAAACATGTCGCTAAATAAATAGGCAATACAATAGTTGACAAAGTTTGTGACTTGTAGCGGTAATTTAAAAAAACATGGGAATGTTTCTTGACACAGTCACGGTCGAAAAACAGTCAAAATGGCTTCAAATTCCATCTCATGCACTTTCCCAATTGTTATCGCTTACGTGTGGGACGATGCATAATGCAGGTGAAAGAGTAGTTTTCTGCGTGCCAACCACAGTCTTGTTTTACAGCCAATGCAAGGTTCATAAGATCCAGCAATGAAGTATAGGCCTAATACGGTCCAGTTATGATTCTACCTTGTTCCAAGTAATCTGCGAGGACGTCTGTGTCCATTGTTTTGACTGCCGTTATGACTCTACTGTGTAATGATGAATCCAGGTTTTATCAGAAAGTCTTGGCGAAAGTAAATGGTCTTCAATGATGGGCCTAGTCCGCTCAATCCTTTAGATGAAATTGTTTAATAACAGCACGAAACTGCATTCTCTCTGTTTTCAATCGCAGTCGACACATTGGTCAATTCAGACGGCTGTCAACTATGAACTGTACGCTCTAAATTGTTGAAATACATTATACGATCCTTGGAATCATTAAGCCTACCGACCGTGAAGGTGTAACAAGAATGTTCCACTCTTTCATGGAAATTTACCACAGTCATCAAACCACACTCGTAACTCTCAGAAAAATGCGAAGTGTACATTTATATTTCATTAATAACTTTGGTAGCTCAAGTACCGTGGGCTTAATAAAAAGAAATCATTCATCAAGTGTTTACTAGCAGGGCTCTTTATTTTCAAGCTTTCGTGGAATAATTTAAATACATTACATACAGATCATTACGCCTGCCGCGGTGGCCGTGCGGTTCTAGGCGCTCCAGTCCGGAGCCTCGCTGCTGCTACGGTCGCAGGTTCGAATCCTGTCTCGGGCATGGGTGTGTGTGATGTCCTTAGGTTAGTTCGGTTTAATTAGTTCTAAGTTCTAGGGGACTAATGACCACAGCAGTTGAATCCCATAGTGCTCAGAGCCATTTGAACCAGATCATTACATAATTTATCGTGTATTTAAGATACTGTTCCACATCACATTTCAGGCCTGAAATTCTACGAATGGTGTCTCTACTCCAAGAATATCTTAAACTTGGCTAACACTAAGAGAACGATCATCATGGCAAACTGCATTCTGTCATGTGCAAACGACAGTCAGTCGTGTGTAATTCGTAGTTCACTCGCTATCCGCCGTGTCTCTGAAGTTTTTCAAAACATTTAGAAACTCACGATTTCTAATCTCTTCTTTTTCGTGACATTATTTGCTTCGTAAGTGAAACGAATCGTATCTATAATGTTGCTTTTCCTCTAGTGCTTAGCTTTTTCACACGGGGAAACAACTAACTAGCGTGTGCAAGTATTTGCGTGATGAAATTCTGGTTCTGTTGTGTTGTGTTCACTTCCATTCACCACTGCGTGACGCCTCATGAAACATACGAGAATGGCAGAGAGCACTAGCGAATTGTTCACTTGGGCCCAGTTTCCACCGGAGCGTGGTGTAGACGGTGGGCAAGAGCGGTAAAGTGTTCGGCCTTTTAGCGACGCATCAAAAGAAGCTCGCGTCCCTCTCCGCTTCTGAGCTAGATTAACTCGCTGTTTAGTGTGCGAACATCTTTATTGAGATCATCGGTAATTAATGGACTGCTTTTAAATTTCCTCGTCAAGTATGATGAGTAACCATCGAGAGGCGTCAACCGACATATGTGCAAAGTTTTGGAATAATGCTAAAGAAGGCTGGAGCTGCCGTTCAGGTGTAAGTGCCCTACTTCGACGCATTTCACGATTACGTACCAAACACCTACATTCTTATTTTCCTACTCTTTTTAGCTTACTTTTGTAAAACAGTGGACAAAACTATCCTACCTCAGTATCAAAGATTTACATCTTAGCTATAACTAGCTCTTTTATCGCGTGACACCTCTGTGAGGACTATTTAAAAAGGAATACGCAGTGTTAGTAGAGCTGGCACGCTATGTTCGTTCTGTCGTGTTCTCTCCCGTGTCGTTTGTTCACAGGTACAAACGAGTGGTAGTGATCGCTGACGAACTGTCTGAATGCTCGTTCGCTTGTGTTCGCTTCCATTCGCTGCAGTGTAAACGAGGTAATTACAATAGTACATTGAATTTCGCTTCCGTTCGCTTTAGAACACGGAAACGATACCATAATACGATGATTTTTACTTGTCTGGGGACCACAGTCTTAATATCCTTTTTGAATGAAATCATTGCCGCCAGTACACTGTGAGTTTTTATTATTAATTTAGGCGCTACAGTCTGGAACCGCGCGACCGCTACGGTCGCAGCTTCGAATCCAGCCTCCGGCATGGATGTGTGTGATGTCCTTCGGTTAGTTAGGTTTAAGTAGTTCTAAGTTCTAGGGGACTGATGACCTTAGAAGTTAAGTCCCATAGTGCTCAGAGCCATTTGAAACATATTATTCATTTAGCGATTTTTCAGCTGTGGAGCTATTTTCGAGTGCAAGTTCACAACTACGTACTGCTCCTTAAATTGTGTTGTTTATGAAATATTATCACATTACTCTTTGCACTTTGCTATCCGTGAGTTTTGTGTGTTTCAGTTACCTTGCACTTGAAAATGGCTCTGCAGCGCGATAATGAAACAAGTAAAATAATTTCAAATGGCGGCAACGATTTCATTTAAAAGTATTGTACGGTTTCTGTGCAGGATGCTCAGTTGCTGCATTATATTAACATGTAATTTTTAAAATTTGGACAGTATCGAGTACTTAAGGATTTTTTATTACTTCTTACTCGTATGTAATATATTCATTCGTCTGATTACAGTATCCACTTCCTTAACCTCTCTTCATCTTTGACGGGAAATCTGAACATTTTTAGTTCAGGACTTGTCCGTCTGCTCCTTCCACAGCTGATGTACTTGCAGGCACTCGCGAAGATCACTCGATCGACTATATCTCAGAAATTGCTGAACTTCGCAACCGCCAGCCAGTGGAATGCGACCGGGGCCGCTTGTGGTAGTGCAAACTTGCCATAAATGTCACCGAGCAGTATGTCATCTAGTGGTTGATGCCACTAGTAAGGCTGTGGCGCTGTCGCCGCCTGGCAGAAATGACGCGCTCGGACAATCCGTTTCTTACACGATCTGGGGTGCTACCGGTGAAGTTTACAAGTAGCAAGCGGCTTACTACGTCCTACATTCATTCAGAATAACAGCAACATAAGTGAGATCAGATATTGTACAGAAGCATAAAAGAAGCATTTTTTTTCTTCAATCCGTTTGCGAATAGAACAGGAAAGGGATTGACTAGCAATGAGATACGGTACTCTTCGCCAGGCACTGCACAGTGTGTCGAGCCCTATGTATATCTGAAACCTCTGGCGACAACAACGCGATTACGATCGACACTTTTAAAAAGTTCCTTACGCTGTCGTAAAGGTTATGAAATGCGCGACAGTTAGCGGTCAAGTGACCTTCACATTCCGTACTGCTTCCGGGAAATACAGAAGCAGCCTTGCGATGTCCCTGAGGTATCGAGCTACAGCCACACTCGACAGAAGTTCCGGAAGTGACAAATTCGACGCTTAAATACCGGTCTGTAGAAGAAGAACTGAGACGACAGAAGTCTGACCAGACACCAACTGCGTCATCAGTACGACGGCTGTCCGTGTTTCACACGAGAAAAGTAAAGGAAGAAAGGACGATTACGATTTTGTACCCTCGACGACGAATCTATTAGAGGAGCAGCGGAGACTCGGATTGGTGAAGTATGGTTCAAATGGCTTTGAGCACTATGGGACTTAACATCTGAGGTCATCAGTCCCCGCGACTTAGAACTACTTAAACCTAACTAACCTAAGGACATCACACACAGCCATGCCCGAGGCAGGATTCGAACCTGCGACCGTAGCAATCGCGCGGTTCCGGACTGAGGCGCCTTGAACCGCTCGTCCACCGCGGCCGGTTGGTGAAGTATAAGGAAGGAAATCGGCCGTGTCCCTTTTAGATAAACCATCTTGGCATTTGCCTTAAACGATCTACGAAAATCACGGAAAATCTAAATGTGAGTGGGTGCACGAGAATTTAAGTCAGGGTACTCGCACATGCGAATCCGGAGCTGCTTTGACATTCTCGAGCTTCAGAAATAATGCACTGCCGAAAAAAAAAAAAACACATCCTCAAAGACTGTATTTAGCGGTACCTAGGTGTAACATGTGCATCCTGATGAGTTGTCGTGTTACTGATTAATATGCCATGGTCATCGAATATCAGATGGCGCTCAGGAGGTGTGTCTGTGCACACTCTGTCTTGATTCTGCAGACAGTAACTGTGATGAGTTTAGAGGCGAACAGTGTTGGCAATGTTCATTCTAGGATACAACCGTGTCCCTCTGTCGAGTACGAACTCCTGTTGAACAGCTTCTATCAGCTGAACGGGGTCACACTGTAGGCCAACAGAGAAGCTGGATGGCCAGATTGCTGCAGATGTCGGTGGTTTCAGTAGTGGTCTGTGGAACTGGGTGTGTGTGGGGAGGAGGGAGAAGGGGGTGGCGGGCGTCAGTTACAACTCGTGGTCACATTTCGTGTTTCTGGAGGGTAAAGTACCAGTCCCCGTGCTACTACCATTTCTTCGACAAGGAGGTGACGTGCTTTTTCAGCAGGACAATGCACGTCCACATACGACTCTTGCAACGGAACGTGCTGTTCGTTGCATAAAACAACTGCTCTGACTAGCAATATCTTCAGATCTCTAGCTAATTGAACCCGTACGGGACACGATGAAGCGGGAACTAACTTGCTCTCCAGAGACTGCACGAAGCATTGCCGAATTGCAACAAAAGACGCAAGACTGTCTCAACAATTTATTGCAGAATGCCATTCGGCAGCTTTATGATCATTTGCGTGTGAGAATACACGCTTGCGTTGCCGTCACTTGTACTGCTGCAACTATTTGGACACCCTTTACAGTAGGACATGGGTTTCATTTGGTCTGAGTTTGTTCTCGTATATTTCTACAATGATGAATTACCCGTCACACCATTCTAATTCTAGGTATAAAAAACGTCAGCAATGACATGTACCAAGATCCTTTACTCGTCGCGTATTATTACTTCTACAAAACTTGTTTCGGTATCTCCAACTGCTCCTGAAATATTTAGTAGTACCATCTCAGGTGACTCTTCTTATATAGACGGCTGGTTATTAAAGTAGGAAAGATGGTAAATAAATTTTACTTGTGCATATTCAGCACAGCGCGAAAAACACACGATCATATCTGAAGGTGATTTGCGGGCGTACAGTGTACTAAATTTAGTATACCTCTGCAGCAACATACGCGTACGCCATGCCATGCTCCTGCAACTAGGAACCAAAGTTCGGCATTTATAGAGCTTGGCGAGCGGCGGCGTGCTAGTCTCCCGCCAACTCGCAATGAACACCCTATGCATCGAGGCAGGTCAGGATAGTGCTTACGACATGGACTCTCGCGTTATCTTGTTGAAAGATAACGCCGTGGAGACCTCAAAGATAGGACACAGTCGGCGGCCTTAACACGTCAGAAATTTAACGACTATGAGAACCAGAGGTGACCATGTTGCACCCCATAGCATAACGCCCCCCATGGTGCTCGAGACGTACTTACACTTTCCGTGCGGTTTCTCGTCTCGCTGCAACCCCCCCCCCCCCCCACCCCACCCCACCACCCTCGCCCATGAGACTACGTGCTGCTAGAGAAGTGGTTACACTTTCCGTGCGAATTCTCGTCTAGCTGTAGAAGGCCCCCCTTAACTGACTCAACTTACATGACATTGCTCTACGATCCTGCAATGCTACAGAACAACAGGCAGTCTAGAAAGACTACGATCCTACCACTGCCGAATTCAGACACACGCTAGTAGACGGTTCTCCTCGTTACACGGGGAATAACACCATCTTCCCTCGACCGACCAACATTCAAATGCGATTTCTGAAAGAGAAACCCACTGCGTACTCTTTCCTTATAGGCAGAATGTAGATGGCGTTACCCAATTCCTATCGATTTGACATTTATTGCATGCTGCCTAGAGGTTGTAACAGTGTTTCCAAGTTACTTCATAAGTTTACAAAACAGAAAAGCTGACAAATGTTTCAAATGGCTCTGAGCACTATGGGATTTAACATCTGAGGTCATCAGTCCCCTAGAACTTAGAACTACTTAAACCTAACTAACCTAAGGACATCACACACATCCAAGGCAGGATTCGAACCTGCGACCGTAGCGGTCGCGCGGTTCCAGACTGTAGCGCCTAGAACCGCTTGGCCACCAGCGGCCGGCCAAAAGCTGACACGAAGAGACTATTTCACTTTGATTTTGGTTAATTTTTTTATCTGCCAGGCACTCTCCATTATTCGCAGCAGCACGGTTCTATACAGCGTACTATACCGCCAGTTGTTATTGCTTGCTTGCTGGACGGTGTGGCCGAGCGGTTCTAGGCACTTCAGTCTGGAACCGCGCGACCGCAACGGTCGCAAGTTCTAATCCTGCCTCAGGCATGGATGTGTGTGTTGTCCTTAGGTTAGTTAGGTTTAAGTAGTTCTAAGTTCTAGGGGACTGATGAGCTCAGATGTTAAGTCCCATAGTGTTCAGAGCCATTTGAACCATTTTTTGTTATTGCTTACAATTAGATAGCGTTACGGTAACACTAAATAGAGGCACACGTCGAGTGGATCCCACTCCTCATGAGTCATACGACACAGGGAAAAAATACACTAACAAAACTGGTAACCTGTAGCTTTTCGCTACTGTATATATTCAACTGAACAAGGGCAACATCCAACAACATGAACCATACCACAGTATTAAGGTACGTTTCACAAATGATCTGGAGTACATGTAACTAAAACATGTTAGGGAAAAAAAAGAAAGAAAGAAAAAACTTCTAGCCCAACAGTAAAAACGATTTCAGTTCTCAGTTTTCGTTGTTGATCAAGTTCACGGAATTAAACAAATCTATGTGAAGACAGTAGCTGTTCTCGAAAGAACAGAATACTGTTGATGACTGTGCAGCTTTTCCCTAGAATAAATGATGACTAACTGAAAACCCTCAACTGCCGACAAGTGTTGTTGATATACCTCGATGTGGACAGTTGAAAATGTGCACGCATCCCGTGAGACTCAAATTCACAACTTTCCACAATTCTACATATGTAATGTACCTCATAGACATTTGCCCATCCACAACACCTGTCGGCAGCTGAGGGTTTTCAGTTAGTCATCATTTATTAAACAAATCGCCTAAGCTGCAATGAACTTCTCTAAATAGTCATCGGGTGAGGTGGCACTGTGGTTAGCACGCTGGACCCGCATTCGGGAGGATGACGGTTCAGATCCCAGTCCGACCATCCAGATTTAGGTTTACCACGATTTCGCCAAGTCGCTTCACCCGAATATCAGGATGGTTTCTTTAAAAGTGGCTGTGAGCACTATGGGTCTTAACATCTGAGGTCATCAGTCCCATAAAACTTAGAACTACTTAAACCCAACTAACCTAAGGACATCACCCACATCCATGCCCGGGGCAGGATTCGAGCCTGCGACCGTAGCAGTCTCGCGGTTACAGACTGAAGCGCCTAGAACCGCTCGGCCACCGAGGCCGGCTTTTCTTTAAAAAGAGCACGGCCGATTTCCTTCCCTCAACTTACGTAATCCGTGCTTAAGCTCCGTCTGTGATGACCGCGCGGTCGATGGGATGTGGAAGACCGGGATTCGAGTCCTTGCCAGCCGTATCGTGCCTCGTATGGGGCCGAAGTAATGCTTGTCGTTACATCCATTCAGTACAAGCATAAAAATCTCGAAACGCGCAGTTGCGTGTTAACATTACTTTAATATGTGTTGTATCCTGAATAAATACAAGACGAGCATAAATTCTTTCCCCGATTACAAATATTTATTTCTAGGAAATTATGCTCGAATACAGCTATGGGGTTTCTTGCAAATGGTGGCTTAACTCGAAACGTTTTTTATGGATACACTTCCACATCAGCTCCAATTGTTGCCAGTAGATCGTCTAGGCGATACTGAATCTCTCCATGTCTTTCCCAACATTTCTTCTGTCACCGTCTCTAATGCTTCTCGTATTCGTGCCGTAAGAGTTTGCTAATCGAGAAATGGTGAACTGCACACTTCATCCTTAAAGAAGCCCCACAAATAAGTCAAGACGGGTTATGTATGGTGAACTTGAGGGCCATGATACTGGAGTATCAATCCATCTGTTCGGAAAGCTTTCATCCAAGAATTGACGGATGTATAGCCGCCAGTGTGACGGTGCAGCATACTGTTGAAACACTATCCATAGATGAACTAGAGAGAGAGAGAGAGAGAGAGAGAGAGAGAGAGAGAGAGAGAGAGAGAGAGAGAGAGAGAGAGAGAGAGAGAAATCAGATGCTGTCAAATCAAAGGTAAAAGTGTATCCAGAAAAACAAAACTGTACGAGTTAAACTACCGTTTACAACAAAACGCATAGCTGTACGTAGAAATACATTTCTGTAACAGGGTAAAGAATTTATGGTAACATTGTATAGCTATAGACTTAACAATCTATACCTCCTACACATATGACAGATCATCTTAAAGCACTTCTTGGCACGGTATCGAACATCTGTTCGAAGATTTCCCCATGAACAGCCAGGTAAGAGCGTGGCGCTCGACACGCGTAGATGTGCGTTAACACTGGTTTTTCTTGTATGCAGATATCCAGATTTGCCTTCCGTAGAGTCCGTAAATAGTTTGGGATAAAGATGGGATGGTTCCTTAGTGAAAGAGACTGCCGATATGTTTCTAGGTGCTTGTCCCGACCGAGTCTGTGATCTATGGTTCAAATGGCTCTGAGCACTATGGGACTCAACTGCTGTGGTCATCAGTCCCCTAGAACTTAGAACTACTTAAACCTAACTAACCTAAGGACATCACACACACCCATGCCCGAGGCAGGATTCGAACCTGCGACCGTAGCAGCAGCGCGGCTCCGGACTGGAGCGCCTAGAACCGCACGGCCACCGCGGCCGGCTGTGATCTATCTCTGATGGCATCGTCGTCGACGGGACGTGAAACCCTAATCTTCCTTTCTATTCCCTCGAGTGCCTTAACTACTGCATCACCATGCTGCCACAAACACAACATGTAGACGGATCACAAGTTGGAAAAAGACAAGGATGGAGAAGGAAATCGACCGTATCGTGTTCGCCTAAACAGATTTAGAAAAGTGTCGGAAGCCCTACATTTGAACAGCCGGACGGGGAATTTTCAGAGGCGAAAATCACGCAAAAAGTGAAAAAGACATACGGGTATCAGAGGATCACACGATGCAGAATAATTTCCACATCCTGCAATATCAACATAGCAGTACATACTGTCTACTTCTGGCGTTAACGTCCCATATTTAATAGACTGTACGGAGTGTACATAAAGGCCTACTCTTATTACCCACAAAAAATCTGCGTCAGACAGGATGTTGTAACGCACCGAGAGCAGAAGGCGCGCCGTTGTCAGTTCATTAGAGAAATGATAAGGCTACGGGTATACGCTGTTTGCTCGTAAGTCCGGCCTCGCTGGCGTGCAACTGCAGTTGTGCTCGTTTGATACGACGGCCGTCACTGAGAGTCGTTCGAGGGAGCTTCCGTTTCGTCGTCGTATAAACGTTAAATTGGATATCGCCGCCACTCCCGTCGTACAATCCTAGGCGACTTCGAATGTGAGAGACGCGTAACATCAAAGATCCTCCTCCTCTTCCTTCTCTTCCTCCTAATCATCCACTTTTCGATAAAGGCCTCCTCTAGACTCTTTCACACATTACTGCCACGTACTATGCGCATTAGGGTTGCCCCTGTATGGTTTTTAACGCCATTAGGTCGTCATTTTGGTTTTTGGAATTCAGCAGAACAATTTACTTCGATTTAGCAGAACAATTTACTTGGTCCATCTACCATGCAATCGCCTGGCTACATGTTCTGTCCTCTTGTCTTTGTCACTGCAGTCATCAGGTCTTCCATTCTAGTCTCTTTCCCGCACAGTTTGTCCCCCTACCTCTCTACCGCTCCATTGGTAAACCTCAAGCTCTGAACGATTTTCGTATTAAAGGAGTGTGTCTTACTGCCATAAGTCAGAACTGGTGGCAGACTGGTTGTGAACCTCCCTTTTCCGACACGTGGGAAGATTGGTTTTGTTAATCCAATTTAGTTCACCAAAAGCACTCCACCCCATTTTTACTCATCTGCTTGCTTCTCTCGGTGTGCAATTGGTCGCTGCCTTCAGTTACCTCAAATAAAACAACTCATTCGCAGGTTCTATGACTGCACCATTAATTTATTCTACTTTCTTTCCCATCTGTTGATTATACATTATTTTTGTCTCATTATAATTGATATTCGGGCCTATTTTCAAACTACCACTGTTAATTTATGTCCTTTGTTGTTGCAGTTTACCTGCTCTAGAAACAGACAGTATAGTAGTATCACCAAAACGAACGAGATTCAGATATGAACTATTAAAGTGTGTCCATTAAAAGTTTTAGCAATTTAAGGATCTAGAAACTTTTAAAAATCTGACACATGATGATGTGTTGATATTTTTGGAAATATACGCAAACATGACTTGTAGAGAAATGGTTCATTACTTTTTGTGCGAGGAAAACATTCCCAAAGGATTTTATGACTATCACTTCTCTAGAAAACAGAAGCACGTCCACGACGTTAGAAAAAAGTGTCCCATACTCTTACAGGAGATACTACTGGTCAATAAAAAATTCTATAAACATGACCAGAAAAACATACTTGTTGACATAAGGATCCTTTCACTTTTACATCATCTTTACTGTGGATACCAGAGATAGAAATTTATAAAATGTCTTTTTATTGTCACTAAGGCTGTACTTATTTAAAGATGTTCTTCGTTCCACAAATTTTTAAATTCCCCGTTCGGTACATCATATTTTTCAGTAATTCGATTTTTTATTTTTTTTCATTACCTCTTTTTTATTTGGCTATACACATACTTAGACGTAAGACTTACTTAGACTGCCTCACATTTTATTTTTGCGCATTTTCCGCCTTATTTCCACTATCTGCCAAACTATAAAGAACAGTCAATGTAAATCAAAATGAACGGACGCACATAATGTAAACACGTTGCCGTTTTTATATGTATGGCAACTTTTTTCGGTAACTATCTTTCCCTTCATTTACATTCACACCATTGTGTTCCCATGTCGTGTGTTATATATATAACTAAAGACTGCCTAATGGCTTCAAAAGCCGAACATTGTTATGGGACCAACAAGTTTCAGAAAATATCGTATTGGTTGTTTTTCTCTCTCATCGACGGGCCGTTGAACCCCAATATCCCTTCCTTTGCTTGGAACAACTTTCATTCTTTGGCTCAGTGATGTAAGCACAGTTGTGGCTTACAGCCACTCGCAAAACTGCCTGCCAAGCGGCACTCAGCATTAAGTTGACTTTGATCTCAGCAACAACTCAGAATCACATTAAATTTCTCTTCGATTTGTTATATGAGCTGTCGTTGTTCTTACTTCAATTCACGGTCACTTCTCATAATACACATTTTCCGATTTTGTTTTGGTAGCGCTGATCTCACATCTGCCTCTCTTACCTGCATCATCATTAGTTATCTGTGGCTCCATTCTTCACGCTTCCGCAGAGAATATAATTGTACGCTCGAGGCGATAACGTTTTCGCGTTTGCGCACGAGCCGAATGAAATACAAAAAATTGTTCAAATGGCTCTGAGCACTATGGGACTTAACATCTGAGGTCATCAGTCCCCTAGAACTTCTAACTAACCTAAGGACATCACACACATCCATGCCCGAGATAGGATTCGAGCCTGCGGTTCCAGACTGTAGCACCTAGAACCGCTTGGCCACCCAGGCCGGCGAATGAACTACAGCTGCAATCAAAACTTGGTTTCGCCCTTCTGTGCTCCAAATTTTATCTCATACATCAACTACGATTCTGCAGTCAATGCGAATGTTAACTTGATGGGCTCCAATCCATTTTCTCTCCGAGCGTCTAAGTTGGTCGTGCGTGGTGCTCGGCCAGTCCTTTACATAACAAACGGCGCAGGACGCGCACATAATATTCAGCTCGATGTCCAGAAACAATGCCGCAGCACAACAGCTGGCCCTGACACAACAACACTATGCTACTGCGGATAACACCAGCGCGTACCAGGCCCACACTGACCACAATACCAAATATGAGTCGTATGGAGGTGTCAGCCGAGCTATCCTGAAGGTTTTTTTTCCATTCTGTCTAATCGGCCGAATATCAAGATACAGAACGATTTTGTGAAATAATTTACAAACATTCTGAATTTTTCAGCTGCACTTGATAATGGCCTAAGGCCGAAATTGCAATCGTGAAATAAAGAAAGTATTACAGTCACTGGCGTAAATATGTCTTTTATAAACTACCCTGAAGGGTTTATTCCTCTGTCTCACTGGGACAGTTTTCTTTCTTCGTGAACAACGGAACGTTTCTTTCGCTAAGTGTAGGTATTGTGTTTGACGTATACCCGTCGAGAACTACGGCGAAATGCAGGAAGACCAGCAGAGGATCGACGCTCTGTGCAGGGAGCGGCAACTGACGCTCCTCATAAATAAAAGTATACATAGACGGAAATACTCATTATTGTACGGTTACTCGAATGCAAATCACAGGAAGCAGTTACTTCCATAAAATATCTATAAGTGTGTGTGTACGAAGCGATTTAAGGTGGAACGACTACATAAAACTAATCGCAGAAAAGACAGATGCCAGACAGATTCATTGCAACAATCCTCTGGAAATGTAGTCCATCGCCGAACCGCACAATAACTCTGGGTTCGGTGTGGGGCGGCGGTGGGGTGGTTGTACTGCTGTGGCCTGTTGTGGGGTTGTGAACCACTGAGGGCTACGGCGGGACGAAGCCTCTCCGTCGTTTCCAGATCGCTGGTTCAATACACACACCCTCCGTCACACACCGCAAGGTGGTTGGCGGAGTGTAGATGTAGAAGATTAACAAGCTAGATACCAGGTTAATACAGGTTAACTCCGAGATAACAATTAGCCAAGGAACATACATAAAGGGCCTAGCGACGTCCTGATTTGGAGAATGCTGTACAACTCTCACACTCGACAGCTCATACATATACTAGAAGAGAAAATTGTTCTTTCCTATTTATTCCCTTTTTTCCTCTGTGAAAAATATTCGTTTGTATTTTTCTGATTCCAATTTTCTCTAAGCTCAAAACTGTTTACATATCATGAATCAAGCTGGAAAATACGAGTATTGTGAAAACTGTTCATGTGTTATGACACTCCCTTAATTTGGAAAGGAAGAGGGTCCACAATTTTCTTCAGGACGTTACTCGTATATTCAACTACAGCCACTCAGCTGTTCGAAACAGTCGCACATAATTTGTATGTGATTACGATAACGCTGAGGTGCGATAGAGTATGAGTGGTAGTCAAACCAGGAAGCTCTGTTGTCAAGGGAGTGTCCACAGCATATATAGATGAATGGGCGAGGCTCAGTTGCAGAGAATCACCTCTGTTCACTTTGACGGTGGCCTGGCGAGTGGGGGCAAGTTACGGTACGAGAAACACCGAGGCCTCAACTACACCCTGGGTGCTTTACACCGTACTGGTGCACTTGAGGCATTGCGCCCTCCAGAAAAAAGCCAAATCGAGACTCGTCCGACCCCACACACTAAATCACTCCGTTCAGCTACTGTCCAGTTTCTGCACTGTTCTACCCGAGGAATACGTACAGCATTTTGTGTCGCTGTGGGCAGTACCCTTTCGTGAGATGCCGTTATACGCAGTTCGCACGACAGACATTCACCGGCCACAACAATTCCTACCGACACTTGACTCTGCCCTCTACTGGACAGGATCTTTTCGCGACCTCTGTTCTTATACCGTGTTACTTGGACGCAAATGGTATAACTGGAGTAGTAAAACTAATGTAGGCTACCATAGACTATCGTAAATAAACGTAGATTACGGTAGTTTTCCTAGTAGCTTTGGTCACTTAAGATCGTACAGCGTTACGTGCACGTTAGGAGCGTTGCATACCTATTGGGGCGTTATCTCGTTTCGATTGCTTTGTCTGCGCATGCGATCAGTATCTTACTAGTACCTTTGAATGTAATTCCCTCACAATACGTACTTCCTATTTTTTTTGTTATTTAATGAACAGATAACACTTAGTGTTCATTTACTCCAAATGTACTGACTGGAATACAATTTTCGCATTTACATAATGCAACCATCTTCAGTCGATGTTTTACGTAGCCATGACGTACACCTCAGCCCGTCTCCAACTCATGTCACACACAGTCTTCCTTGTCCTGCGACGAATATTATAAGTGTCAGGCTGTTTACATCTACTCATGCACCATGCAACCATCATTGCTGTCGATCGTTTGCACACACGTGTGGCAGTATGGGCACTGTAGCAATATTTGATTATTAATTAACTTTGACAATTTACATAATGAAATACAATTTTTCATTTCTGGTTAGATATTTCATATCACTCGCAATACATTTTGCACGTTTTATTTGCCACATTTTAATATTGTTTCCCATTATACCTACATGCTGTTTGTTTAACTAGGACGACTTAGCTCTTAGATTACGACGTTGTGTAATGATTGTCAGACACTGAACAGTGCTTTAGATTGATACGTAATGCGTAATGGAAATTCAGGTATTCAATGTATTTTTTATTGTTCGTTTTTAGATGCCATTTTCTGTATTTCAGATCTGAGGATGACTCGTTTATGAGCTGAAACCGGTGATCAATAAAGAAAATTTTCTATGTTGACGTAGGATTCTATTCACACATGTTTTGATTAGTATGTTGACGCTCTCACAATAATTGTGGAAAGCGACTTTTTACATCGAAGATTTATTCGGACTGCATCAACGAGCTTATGGAAAACGACGGTAGTTAAATGTCATCTGCGAATAAAATGGTACTTGCAATGTCTTCACGGCAAAACATCGAGTTTCCTCGGCTTTTGAATCCTCGCTCTAAACCATATACAGAAATGAAAGTTGCTCAATCTTTCTCCCTGTTCTGCGTTGTATATTACTCGTTCCATTATACTCCGATATTATCTGTTCTTCGATTTCACAGACCAAGTTGAGTTCCTTCGACGAACATCTCATTAACGTTCGAAATGGAGTGATGAATTATGAAAAACTTTTTATCCACTCGGAAAATAAAGTTCACGTAAATTCTGTTTCTCACGTGTAAAGCATGATTTTAAACTGGTAGGTAAATGGCAAAAGTCATGGGGACGGGGAGCACAAATGTTCCTTTTGGAGTTTTGGTTGCATTCTATACGTCTGTAATATCTTAGACGTGATCTTCACAAAAGGTAGAACTTAGCAGGAACGAATGCTTGTGTGCAATTTACTGGAATACAAAATACAAGACACTTCCTCCAGTTTGTCGCTCTTGCTTCACCATATACCACAGAGGAGCACTATCCGCTGTATCTGCCACCAAATTTGTATGTTTCTCACAAGTTGCAGTGTAATTTCTGTTGGACAACTATGAATTGCCTCTCATATAACGAACAAACCTGGTGCCAAACGGCTTTGCCGTGCTTATCAGTGTAAGTGATTGCTGACGTCATAAGACAGATCTACATCTACAGTTATACTCCGCAACCCACCCAACGGTGTGTGGCGGAGGGCACTTTACGTGCCACTGTCATTACCTCCCTTTCCTGTTCCAGTCGCGTATGGTTCGCGGGAAGAACGACTGCCGCAAAGCCTCCGTGCGCGCTCGAATCTCTCTAATTTTACATTCGTGATCTCCTCGGGAGGTATAAGTAGGGTAAAGTAATATATTCGATACCTCATCCAGAAACGCAGCCTCTAGAAACCTGGACAGCAAGGTACAACGGGATGCAGAGCGCCTCTCTTGCAGAATCTGCCACTTGAGTTTGCTATCTCTATCTCCTCCGTCAACCCGACCTGGTACGGACCCCACACTGATGAGCAATACTCAAGTATAGGTCGTACGAGTGTTTTGTAAGCCACCTCCTTTGTTGATGGACTACGTTTTCTAAGGACTCTCCCAATAAATCTCAACCTCGTACCCTCCTTACCAACAATTAATTTTATATGATCATTCCACTTCAAATCGTTCCGTACGCATACTCCCAGATATTTTACAGAAGTAACTGCTACCAGTGTTTGTTCCGCTCTCATATAATCATACAATAAAGGATCCTTCTTTCTATGTATTCGCAATACATTACATTTGTCTATGTTAAGGGTCAGTTGCCACTCCCTGCACCAAGTGCCTGTCCGCTGCAGATCTTCCGGCATTTCGCTGCAATTTTCTAATGCTGCAACTTTTCTGTATACTACAGCATCATCCGCGAAAAGCCGCATGGAACTTCCGACACTATCTACTAGCTCATTTATACATACTGTGAAAAGCAATGGTCCCATAACACTCCCCTGTGGCACGCCAGAGGTTACTTTAACATCTGTAGACGTCTCTCCATTGAGAACAACATGCTGTGTTCTGTTTGCTAAAAACTCTTCAATCCAGCCACACAGCTGGTCTGATATTCCGTAGGCTCTTACTTTGTTTAACAGGCGACAGTGCGGAACTGTATCTAACGCCTTCCGGAAGTCAAGGAAAATGGCATCTACCTGGGATCCTAGAGGAGGGTAAGGCCAGCAAGCCCATTCAGAACAGACGTCACATTGTGTGTTCGTTATATTTTCCTAAATCTGTCGCGAAAAACCCGTCCTGTTCATAGAGATAACCTTCAGTTAGAATAACGGGTTCAACCAACTCCAAAGAAAACACGGTGCTTGATGAATAAATATGATTTACTGCTGTGTTTACTACCACTTATCAACAAGCTTGGCATCATTAGCTGCAACTATGTTTTAACGCCGCTCTGCAGCTTGACGATACGGCGTAACAAACAGACCGCTATCCACGAGCATTCGCCTTCCTGGATGATATCGGCTGTGGCTGCAAAACGATCTCGCTACAGCTACGCAGCCGCGTCGACACCTGCAAACCCGACCATCTTCCCCCCTCTGCACCCCCACCACTACCATCCCCACCACCCACAAGCTCGGCGCAAACTCACTCTCTCCGCCTCCCTCTCCACAACACGAAGGTCACGTCTCCTTATTCCTCTCAAGGTCAGATCCGATGTATGTCTAATCAGTGCCATATTATTATTTACGTTCTGTACGAATATTATGCAATGTTTCCAGTTCACTGATAAATTCACAAAATATCGTATCTCAACTAGTAGCGATAGGTGAAGTTGTCATTGTTCGTCGATACTGAAACTGGTATCACAATTTCAAAGGGCGCCACATTTAGAATTGTTACAATGTACGTCATATTTGGACTGAAAAATAGTATAAGCATTCTCGGAGTTTATAGATGCATGCGATGCATATTTTATCGTGAAAACATAACAGCATTTCGAGAAATAAAATAAAATCTACATCTACATCTACATTGATACTCCGCAAGCCACCCAACGGTGTGTGGCGGAGGGCACTTTACGTGCCACTGTCATTACCTCCCTTTCCTGTTCCAGTCGCGTATGGTTCGCGGGAAGAACGACTGTCTGAAAGCCTCCGTGCGCACTCTAATCTCTCTAATTTTACATTCGTGATCTCCTCGGGAGGTATAAGTAGGGGGAAGCAATATATTAGATATCTCATCCAGAAACGCACCCTCTCGAAACCTGGCGAGCAAGCTACACCGCGATGCAGAGCGCCTCTCTTGCGGAGTCTGCCACTTGAGTTTATTAAACATCTCCGTAACGCTATCACGGTTACCAAATAACCCTGTGACGAAACGCGCCGCTCTTCTTTGGATCTTCTCTATCTCCTCCGTCAGACCGATCTGGTACGGATCCCACACTGATGAGCAATACTCAAGTATAGGTCGAACGAGTGTTTTGTAAGCCACCTCCTTTGTTGATGGACTACATTTTCTAATCACTCTCCCAATGAATCTCAACCTGGTACCCGCCTTACCAACAATTAATTTTATATGATCATTCCACTTCAAATCGTTCCGCACGCATACTCCCAGATATTTTACAGAAGTAACTGCTACCAGTGTTTGTTCCGCTATCATATAATCATACAATAAAGGATCCTTCTTTCTATGTATTCGCAATACATTACATTTGCCTATGTTAAGGGTCAGTTGCCACTCCCTGCACCAAGTGCCTATCCGCTGCAGATCTTCCTGCATTTCGCTACAATTTTCTAATGCTGCAACTTCTCTGTATACTACAGCATCATCCGTGAAAAGCCGCATGGAACTTCCGACACTGCGTGAAATTGTTTCGCCTGAGCATAAGAAAAGTGTCAGCGTTGATGAATTTGCGTTCTGGTGGACCTCGTTCAAACTTCCTGCGAGAAAGTTGTTAGTAAATTTAATGTTGGTAACATCTGTGACATCGTTGTATCGTGTCACCTATGAACGCGATTGATTTGCTACAGATTTGATGCGTGGTAGGGCGCGAGTACTTTGGTACCGCCGGACAATGGGCCAACTCGCTTCAAAATGACTTCAGTCCCGCTAAATCGCGTGTATACTGCACTGGTGCATGCTCGTCCAATGCTGCGGTGTCATTCCAGTGTCAACTCGATATGATACGTGCCGTGATAGTTGGCGGTAAACAGCGAATGGGACACATTTTTCAGTTCAGATTTTGTTTGTGTGCCGCTGCAGTCTGGAACCGCAAGACCGCTACGGTCGCAGGTTCGAATCCTGCCTCGGGCATGAATGTTTGTGATGTCCTTAGGTTAGTTAGGTTTAACTAGTTTTAAGTTCTAGGGGACTAATGACCTTAGCAGTTGAGTCCCATAGTGCTCAGAGCCATTTTTTGTTTGTGTGGCCTGTTTTAATATATAACAGCTATCCTGCTTACATATCAGAATAAAATAAGATGGGCAGAATTCCAGAAGGTATGTTTATGACTTTGTTAACTGGTGTGCTGACGTATATCGACTTGAAACTAAACTATTACTGATATTACCGAAATCATTGGCTACAAAATTTCCTCTGCGCGGTTCCACTTTCGTAAATGGCTCTACTACCACCTTACAAGCATAGTTAATGAGTTCAAATGTATTTGCGTACACCTATTTGCACATTTTTAGTGGACGCTTAATTTCTTAATGAGCAGCAGTCCCACGCGGTAAAAATGGGTCCCTCATTATCGCAATTATCTCATAAAATATTATCAGAATAAAAAATATCATTTTCCGTAAATTCTTGGGGAGCTATCCGGAATAGTGATCATATTTTTTTCTGCAAACTGACACTTTTTTACATGATTAAAATTTCCCCGAGCAATATTTTTTTCGTGAAATGCTGCAGAAATACATGAATCTTGTACAGAGGACTCTAAAACTAAAGCATAACAACAACTCTGAAAAAAAATATTCCGTTCTCGAAGGTCGTGTGCCAACATGATCGATGCAGACATCTGTCCACATAGTTCTGATGCAAGGATATGCCATAATCGAAGCTGCTCCGTCCCTAATTGGTCGGCTATCTGAAAACGTGCAGGAAGCTTGGAATAAGAATGCCGGCGTTACCGCGAAGATTTTACACGCAAATATTCCCGTGAGAAAACGATGCATGTTGTATTCCATCGGCTTCTGGCATTTTAGTATCCATTCTTCTCGAGAGTCCATAAAATGGCAACTGAAGAAGATAAACTGATGCCATCTTAGGTAAAAGATCTGCTTTTCGAACCAACGGTGAAACGTAATTATAAGAAACCATCTAATAATCCATGGCTTACTAAAGGGATATAAACACCTTGTAAACAGACAAGGGAAACGTATTTTATGGCTAGGAGTAGTAATTATCCAGAAACAGTAAAACATTATAAAAACTATAGCACTGAATTAAGAAAAGTTATTAAAAAGCTCAGACGTATGTGCATTTTGTCTGAGAATTTGGAATATTGTTAAAAGGGAAACATGGCCACCGAGAGCACAGGAAGACTGTTTTTCTATCAAACTCAATGAAAAGTTTGTTAAGAAAAAGTCAGAAGCAGAAAATATTTTTAATAATCGTTTTCTAAGTGTTGTAGAAAAAATATGATCCAGCTGTTCATTAGAAAATGTAATGCTATATATGGAAGAGGCAATACATATACAATTTGATAAAATTTAAATTCGACCCACCTCTCCGACTGAAATTAGAAAAATAATATATTCACTTAAAAGTAAAAGTTCGCATGGAACTGATGGCATTTCCAACAGAGTACTAAAAGCTTGTTCTCAACAGATAAGTAGGATGTTCAGCCACACATTTAGTAGCTCACTGAAACGTCTGACGCTTAACAACTACCACAGAATCTCACTTCTGATACCTTTATTCAAAATTCTTGAAAAAGTAATGTATTCAAGAGCAGCTGCACATATTTGTAAAAATGAAGTACTAATTAAATGTCAATCTGGTTTTCAAAACGGCTTTTCAACAGAAAATGCTATATATGCTTTCATTGGTCAAATATTAAATGCTATGCCGGCCGGAGTGGCCGTGCGGTTCTAGGCGCTACAGTCTGGAACCGAGTGACCACTATGGTCGCAGGTTCGAATCCAGCCTCGGGCATGGATGTGTGTGATGTCCTTAGGTTTAATTAGTTCTAAGTTCTAGGCGACTGATGACCTCAGAAGTTAAGTCGCATAGTGCCCAGAGCCATTATTAAATGCTATGAATAAGTGACAATCACCAATTGGGATTTTTTCTGATCTCTCAAAGGCTTTTTACTGTGTGAATCATGAAATTCTTCTACATAAGCTGAAGTATTGTGGTATGAGTGGATCAGTGCACAAACGGTTTAATTCATATTTAACTGGAAGAATGCAGAAGGTTGAAATTAGCAGTACAGATAGTCTTCAAAAATCAGCAGAGTCCTCTAACTGGGGAGGTATCAAGAACGATGTCCGACATGGTTCATCCTCGGATCCCTCATTGTACTTAATATATATTAATGACTCGCCACTTTATATTCATGAAGATGCAAAGCTAGTTCTTTTTGCCGATGATACACGTATAGTAATGACACCCAACAAATACGAATTAGCTGAGAAAATGGTAAATAATGTCTTGCAGATAATCATTAAGTAGTTCTCTGCAAATGGCTCTCAAAAATTTTTGGGAAAACGCAGTATATGCAGTTCTGTACAGTAACTGGCATAACACCATTGATAAATACAGTCTGTGTACAGTAGTCTGTTGCTAAGGGACAATATTCATAACTTCTAGTTGTGTGCACTGATGAGAAATTGAATTGGAAAACACTCATTGAAGATCTGGTGCAACGTTTAAGTTCAGCTACTTATACTATTATGGTTTTGCACATTTTGGAGATAAACGTATCTGTAAATTAGCCTACTATGTCTATTTTCATTAGATTGCTATCATATGGCATCATATTTTGGAGTAAATCATTATTAAGAGAAAAAATATTTATTGCACATAAGTGTGTAATCGGAATAATAGCGGAAGCACACCCATGACCTCCTTCAAAACTTTTGGTAACATTTTTGGGAAAACAGCTATCTTGTTAGCTACAGAAAATTAGTGAAAAAAGTCTCGAACGCGATGGTCATTTTATTAAAATGACCTGTTTCGGCCTACGCTAAAGCCACCTTCAGACAGCACCATCAGCTGAAGTTGACGATGCGTGGAACAGTCAGTTGACCTCAGTCGCTCAAACTGAGTGACATCAGCTGATGCTGCTGTCTGAAGATGGTCGAAGTCTGGGCCGAAACCGGTCATTTTAAGAAAATAACCATCACGATCAAAACTGTTTTTTCACTTATTTTACAAGATCACCTTGTAGACATTTATTTAAGGAACTCAGGATATTCACATCACTCTCGCAATACATATATTTACCTATGAAATTTATTATTAATAACCCACCCAGGCCGGCTGGTGTGGCCGAGCGGTTGTAGGCGCTTCAGTCTGGAACCGCGCGACCGCTACGGTCGCAGGTTCGAATCCTGCCTCGGGCATGGAAGTTTGTGATGTCCTTAGGTTAGTTAGGTTTAAGTAGTTCTAAGTTCTAGGGGACTGATGACCTCAGATGTTAAGTCCTATAGTGCTCAGAGCCATTTGAACCATTTTTTAACCCACCCAATTCAAAAATAATAGCAAAGTGCATAGCTAAAACACCAGAAGATAAGATGATCTTCACTATTCTGCGTTCAATCTGAGTTTGGCACAGAAAGGGGTGAATTATGCTGCGACAAAAATCTTTGGTCATTTACGAAATGGCATTACAAGTCTGACAGACAGACAAATAGAATTTAAAACCAAATTACAAGAATTTCTGAATAACAACTCCTCCTACTCCCACCTTCAGCCCTTTTTGCCCCTTCTCAAATCGTCAGTGTTGCAGAGGCTCTACAGTATTGGAATAGCCTCGGCAATACTGACGATTTGTGATTGGGGGGGGGGGGGGGGGGGGGGGGGGCTGAAGGCGTGAATTGAAGGGCACAAGACTACAGTGGTCCGTGCAGCTGTATTAGCCATACTGTTAAGTGATGTAATCTGCCTAGTAAGCAGGAGACACGGCTGCAAGTCCCGGTCGTGGCACAAATTTTAATTCATGTCTTTAGCGTCCATCATTGTCTAAGGTAAAAGTAGGACACATATGTCTCAAGGAAAATGTTACTTCGTGCAATTCTTTTATTCATAAGATATTTTAAGCTAACGATAAAAATTAGGCTCATGATGATGCAAACTTCAGTAAGTGTAATATATCCATTTCAACATTTCGTAATTGCACAATTTTGGTTCCTTTGGTCCTCTTGTCTGGTTTTGGTCGGAACCAGAGTTGACAATATTTAGCTGAATGCAAGAATCTTTTTGCACTCTTCTCAAGGCACTAAAACAAAGCATGCTGAAGACTCGTCTGCTTAAATGTTGCGTGTACGCGGAATTCGGGAAGGGAGATTAATGGACATTTCCTGAGTAGCAGAGTTCGTTTCTACCCTATAGTGATCGACAATTGCTTTCTTGCCGTACAGAGAACTTACAAGAATTGTTACTCTGTTTTGTACTTTAAGTTTCTGCAGAAGCTTTAATGATCGACTGGTCGGATCTCGGAATCTTTCTGAATGCAGCTAATTTGCTACAGCGTATGTATCATTCATTGGCGTTGGAGTTGTGACAATTATCACCCTGCCTCAATGTTCAAAGAGTGGTTAGCGACCATTATTAGGACTACACTTCAGCGCCGATAATCGGTCTAGGTACGGCGATTAAAGTTTCCTGTCTTAATAAGTGGTGCTATAAGTCGGAAATTTGCCGTGCGTGACGGACGTAACACGACGCTTCATCGTCTAGGGGAAAGTGCCGTACCTAGAAACGACCGAAGAGACTACAGTGTACTCTGATAGTCGGGACGCAACTATAATGAATGACATCTACCTAACTTTGATAGTTACATCAATTTAAATGATTCGGTAAATCGTGTCTCGAAAAAGGGCGAGTATTTCTCACGATGGTTAATTACTGTAACTTTTTCATTTTGCTAAATAATGAGGAAAAAATTATTTTAATAGAACCTTAAATTCGTCAACTTCTAAGACGAGGACAGACATACGGCGCGTAATAATGCTATAAATGCCAAAACATACCCACAGGAAAACAGTAAGCCCAAATAACCGGTCTTATACGTTCTATCACTTGTTGAAAACGTTGTTTATGAAATATTTGGGATGTACGTTTGGCGGTCACCCTTTATAGAGTACTTGATATTAACTGTGGATCCTCCTGTGAGTTTATTTTAATGCCAGTGGCGATTAATGATCGTGTGCAATCTGCGTCTGCATTAAGTGTCCAGCATAGAACCGTAGTGCGGGCGCCAAAACTAGTGGTCCAGAACACAAAATAGCATAGCACATCCGTCGCAGGATTGATATAGTAACACGCGTGGCAGTGGGCACGTACATCTGCCACTGCCCTAAAACAGTCACGGTGGAAGCTGTCATTGTGTCTCGAGTACTTGGTTTCTGGCACTTATAAACGAGGTTGCCACCCACCAATATAAAGGACGTTTCCCGTATCTGAAGCAGTGAGACTGACCTTAGTACAACATTTCCTAACTCTAAAAATAAGCATGTCTCGAAGGTATCCACAGTTTAGCTGGGGTAGATCTAATATTCACAGGAAAATACAGACACGACTTTAAGCTCGGTAGTGAATCTGAAGTACCCATCTTCCGATTTGGAGGCTATGCGTAGTTTTAAAGCGCTATCATTCACAGTATCCATTGAAGTCCAAATTTGTAATTCACGTAAATTAACTGGAACGTGAAAAATACATTTTTCCGGGTATTCATTTTACCACCTCCGTGTCACTGTATTACTCTCCTGTCGAATTTTCAGTCCTTTCTTCTGTAGACAATACACGCGTATTCGCATCATTATATGAAAATATTGGATTTGCTACCACAGACTGAAAATTAGCAGCACACACACACTTCAATGCGAGACAACGTTTGAGCAGGATAAACACCTGCTAGTCGATTTCGCAGTTGTCCTGTATTTCCAGCGTTCCTGGTGTTAAGAACGTAATTTAACGACGCCGGTTTTCTAATATTTGGCAGTTTGGGTGCCAGCCTGTATGACACCATCTACATTCATTTGCGGCTTGTTTTAAAAGTAACAACGGCACCAACCACAGAACAGGACACAGCGGAACTAGATTTGGGGGACGCTACAATGTTTGAAAAAGTATGCGACGCTCTGCAACACACATTTCTCGCTACTCTTCCACAACCGCGAATTAACCTGAAGAGACTTATTCGCAGCAAGAATAATTCAGGTTCACGTAAGTCTGTCGTGGGAATGTAGTTCACTGAAATGAGGAGAATGGTAGAAAATACTTTAAGCTGTAAAGATAAACGTTTGTTTAAAAGATACCAACAATCTGATGTATGTTTTCTGCGCTTTTCCGGAATTCACCAGAATGCTTCCTACCAACAGGCCATGGCTGATACCTTCCTCTTTAGTTAGATATTATGAAGAATTTTGACGCTGTGTGTATTCTAATGCTGTACGACCAACACTATTATTATTATTGGCTCTGAGCACTATGGGACTTAACTGCTGTGGTCATCAGTCCCCTAGAACTTAGAACTACCTAAACCTAACTAACCTAAGGACATCACACACATCCATGCCCGATGTATTATTATTTTTATTATTATTATTCCGTGGAACTGGTTACCAAGTAACTTTCTAAAGCAATACTTGGGTGATACATATAGTTATTTACTTCCCATAATTTATTCTTGCATTACGTAAAAGACTGCTTTACAAATCTAAGGTTCTGTGGCCTACGTGAATGCTGCAAATCCAAAGGTCCGGGGTTCAGTCCTCGCTCGGCCCTATAATTTCTCTGTTCTATCTGCGAACGTCTGACTAACGTCGGGTAACAATCTGTTACGTAAAAAATGCGAAGTTCCGCCACGGTTCAAAGTTCATGTTCGAGTCAAGAGAATGGCAAAGACATAGCATAATCAGTAGTTCTGCATCCCGGCTGACTGGGTCGCAATGGTTAAAGTCAAACATCGGGGCTCATATGACGCATTTTGGAATAGATTTATCACATATTTACAAAAAATCAGTTACAAAAATATATTACAACAAATACCAATGGGTAGCTATAGCAGTCCATTTTGATCGAAAATCATCTGGCATAAACTACAATACACGTACCCAGGTGTGATTGCTGCATGTAGATATGGCGTTTCACTTTGAATGTGAAACAAGCATTCGCACAATACTGACACAATTCTGCGGAGTGCGGACCAGAAGACATTTTTGCCACCAGGTTACATTACGAAATGTATAGTGGCGCCAAGGCACATCAACTAATGTACATTTATTATACCGCGTGTCTGATGGCTGTGAACCAACTTCTTATAAAAGAAATAATTACTTTATAGCAATAGTAACGATTTTACAGTAATGAAGGGTTACACAAAGTATTTGTTAATTCGGCAGTATTACGCGGTGCCACACATCCCCAAAATCCACAATTACAACAACTGTGATATGACAAGCGACATAAAATAAAAAAAATATAAATACAAACAATGGCGACAAACTTAAATACAGGCAGTAATACAGGGGAAGGAGAGATAATACTATTGTTGAAACTAGCACAGTCCGTCTGTCAAGACTCTTTATGTCCATGTAAAACTAAGAAATATTATTTGGTTCCAATACCGTCAGCGTTAAACTCGTAGCGTCTTGTGGCGCTTTACTAAAGTTAGAAACTCGAAAGTATAAAATACATAGTGTAATAGTACATCTCTAACCATATTAGACGCAAACGTACAAATTCGTGGGGAGGGTTTGAGGAGGGGGGGAGGAGGAGGAGGAAATTAGTATTTTATTATAATAAAGGTCGCCTGCCTCCTTCATGACTATGTCCAATAGGAGCACGCCTAGGAAAGCAAACCGACATTCGGGTAGAGCACAACTCAATATAAATTTTTTTTTTTTTTACGGAAAGTACCTAAAAGCTACACTTGCCTTGGCGATCACACTTTAGAAAGGAAACAATTCCTATAACTTACTGCAATTCGTAATAAAATAGTTGTCTCATCCAAACGCGGGGATGCGCCACTGTAGCTAAACTCCAGATAAACTTCGAGAACCGCAGAACCATATGACTAACAAAGGACTACATTCCGTTATAGAGCTGGACAGACCGGTTTGGTAAAGCAGGCCGTACGGGAAGAGCAGCTGTTCCTGCACAGACTCAACACAACCATCACATGCATTCAAATTACTGCTCTCCCCGGAATTTCAGATTAATATTGCAACCATGTGCTGACACCGCTGTCGGAAGAATATTTTCAGTATACAAACAGTGAAAATAGCAGATCGATCTACCAATAATAAAGAGGAACAACTCGCAGAGTTTTTTTTTAAATCTCTATTTTTTTCTAGAACGTTTCATGCTAAACAGAAATAGCGTAAGATTACACACTTTGCATGTTCTCTGTGTGGAGTCCAACATTTATAGCTGCAAGAATATACTGTTACGTTCCTAAAGCAACTCTTGTAAAGGCCATTATCAAACTCATCCAAATTTCCTCAAAAACATAAATAAAAAATAAAATGTATTTGATGTCTGGATGTAGTCACTGTCCTGGAAGGGCAGGGAGACAAGTCGGAATAATTCGATTTCACTTAACGAAAGTAGTGCACTGTGGGAGGTAAATAATCCCTGAAAAAAACAAGTTGTTTAATTGGTTAAGAAGTACCATCTGCATATCATTCTACGGTGACGAAAACCATATTTTGCACGTGTGTTTCAACACTGTAGTGAACTGACCGCTCCCCCCTCCACCGTCTTATAATAGGGTGCTTGACTGTTTTCTGGAAATCGTCTTAAATGGAAAATTACGTCATTTCATATCGTAACACGCTTTTTTCCTTTTTGAATTTCAGCATTCTTTTATAAAAACTGAACTTTAATTCAAATATTTTGAGAGCCCGCTCCATTCGAGTCAAGTGATACCCGTGACGTCACTGGCTGACTCGCTGCTCCTACTATCATGAGCTAATTCACAGGAATGTCTTCTTTTGGAATTTACGTTTCGGAAAATGGATTACAAATCGTGTGTAGTGTCACACTGTACAAATACATCCGTAAAAACTCTTGAAAAATTGTTTTTGAGTGTTTCACAGAATGAGAAGGTGCGTAAAAATTGATTGCAGTATACTGGTAAAACGCTACCACGTCGATGCCCAAGTTCCCTACTCCATTCAAAATGTCTTAGGCTCTTAAGTTAACATTATCCCCGAGATACGCTTTCCCACTGTCACAAAGAAGGATCGCGTCAGTCGACGAAATTAAACTTTAGTAAAATTATCGTTACACCCGCTTTCTTGCACAGCATTGGTAACTCGATTGATAGCGCGGTGGACTGTTGAATACGAGTATATACGTTGGTTGCTGGTTCGAATCTAGCCTGCAACAATATTTTAACTTATTTACAAAACAAATCGACAGTCCTTTCATATGAAAACCAAGTCACAATTACAAAAACTTCACCACACCGATTACAAAGTATTAGTGTGTTTTCCATTCCGTTTACATGCGCTTACATCTGAAATAGCTGCTCACACACGTCGCGTTCAGAAAGATATTTTCTAATTAATGTGACCACATACTTTTTACTCTATCAGAAACAATGTGTTTTTTTCCTATCTCCGTACTATCCAGCTAGGATCCTTACTGTTTAAGCTTTTGAAGTTTCATCATCACCACAGCCCTTACATTTGTGTTACCTTCATGTACATGCTTTATGTCTCTCAGAATACAAAACCTCATCGTCCAACACCTTTAACTGTGCGAGTATGATGATACCTTCAATACTGGCAATGCTTTCCAAAAAAGCTAACTTTATAAGCAGAGTACATACATTTATGCTCAGTTGCCCATTTCTCGGTCTAAGATTAATGTGAAGCTATACACCACACATTCCACCATCGAAAACAACTGCTACAATGAGTTCTTGCTAACGCTATTTTCATATTTCGTGTAAGACTTTTAGAAAACGTATTGTCCCTCCAGGATTCGAACCTGTTCACTTCTTAATCGCATTCACGGAGGCCATCCGTGTGCCACAAATCACATGATGCTTGTGGTAAAACTGCTGCATAGGTTGTACACCGGAAATCAGTACTAAGATTTACCAAAAATAATTTGATTGTGCTTTGGGTGGTAGTCGACAATCTAGATATAAGATACGGACCCACTTGCGTAAGTTCCACAATTCCTTAGTTTTGAGCGTGTTTAATGATGTTGCATGGAGCATGGAAAATTATGTCCGTCCTTGCACATATCGCCGGTCGAAATGATTGGAGCATAAACACATTAATTTTCGTAAGGTTTCCACTATCAGCGATCACAGAATTCCTTTCTAATGTTACTTAAAAGTTGCAAATGCGTTTTCCATCACTAAAAAGCTAAACTATTTGTAGAAAAGTACAAGATAGCGCAAATCTGGCGCGCGGAACGTTTTTAATCAGTGTGCATAGTAAATTTTAAAATGGTGGGAAAACGTCAGTACTCTAGTGAGTTCATTGCCCAACTTACTGAAATGTATTGGAGTTACAGATGTTAGTGGAAAATTGAGAGCAAGAAATACAGCAATCAAAATTAGATGGCAGGTGCTTATAATTCCTTACTAGATAAATTACGAGCGGTTGACCCTAATAATCGTTGCGGACTGCTTACCGCAAAGAGCTAATGAAAGTAACGAAATCTATTCCATCCGGCGCCGGTGACGACGAAATACGTAATCCGAGTTTGTGGCATTTTGACATCCTCTGCTTTCCGAGGGATTCCAGTGAGGATGAGTCATATGACACTGATTATGTTGCAGATAGTGGTAACTATTACTTGTCTTTTGTAACTCTATTTATTTATTTATTTATTTACTAGACAAAAACTATACATGTAACAACTGAGGAAAATGACTGCCGATATTAACACAGAGCTTTGCCCAATTCCTCTTTTAGAAATAATTTCATCAGACTGACATGGCACTGGCATGTGGATAACTGAACCAAAATTCTCAACTCTGCTTGCACTGCACTTAGAAATTTCTCTCGTTATGTTGATCTGCAAAAGGGATTGCTAACATACTTTCACTCAGTAATTTTACACGACACTATAGAAAAAAGTAGGCTGTACTTATTCTAAAGAAAAGTGCAGTCAAAATATTGTTTTAACCTTACTACTAAAAATCTTGCAACAGTGCCTGGGGAATTCTTACACGTGTTTTACTTCCTAAAATAATATATTGTTCATAAAAAGTGTGAATTAGAGGCGCGCTGTAAAATTCACTATCACAATACCAGAAGCAAAAATTTCGAAATGGGCTATGAATCCCCGTGTAGAGTTTAGAATGGAGGTTCATTTTCTGGTGCAAAAGCCTTTAACAGGTTGCTGATAGACTTCAGGAAGCAAACAGAAAATCCCGACTCGGAAACTAATTTAACTATAGCTCATTGCGCACATCTACAATCTCTAAGAATAAACTAAGTTTCAAACACGTCTTTTATATTATATATATATATATATATATATATATATATATATATATATATATATATATATATATATATATCTGTAACTTGTAAGAATTGAAGTACTTTATTGCCTTCGTGAAATCCTCCTACAGGACAGCGTATATAGCAGGGTATGATTTCACTAGATGCTCATTTCAAAACTCTCACTCCTTTTGTTGCCAATAATCTTAACGTCAGCATCAGCTGCTCATGTAGAGTAACTGCTCTCTTTGTACAAGTATTTTTCCATATTATACAAGGCGTTATGAGCGGCGAAAGATAATTATATGTTTCCAAATCCATCAGCAAATAATTACTGCAGTCATCGGGTTTGGCTGCAACTCGCGACGTAAATATGTGTGTGGAAACTACCTTCGCTTAAGCTATCACTGCCTAGACCGCATAGCTCGCGCGCTACAGTTCTGGTCAGCCATAGCCCGACCAAGTAGTTATTTCTCAGGACTGTTAACACAGTGATGTCATCCACGAAAAAATGACAAGTTGACACAGACTGTCCAACCGGGTTGGACTGAAGCATATTTTGGTCAGGTTGTGCACGAAATCCTGCACCGGCAACACTTTCGCAACTATGGACGGTTATAGAGGCAGCAAGGCTCAATATTTCTGCAGGGGACTTCCAACGACTTTTTGTTCATGTCACGTCGAGCTGCTGCACTACGTCCGACAAAAGGAGGTAGACACGATATTAGGAGGTACCCCACGACTTTTGTCACAAGTAACTATGATAATACAAAATAATAATAATAATAATAATAATAATAATAATAATAATAGGGCAACCACTTAAGAGAAATTTTCTTGAATATCGAACACCCCCTCCCCAGAGCCATGAAGTCCTTTCTTTTTTTAACGTGTGTTCAGAGTCACCCACGTTAAAATATGGCAGTTACTAGTTGTAATGAATATGAGATTAAATTTTACCTGTTGAAAACATACAAATGACTGCAATGAGTGTTAGATTGCGAAGTTTGACAGCAGCGAGAAGTGGTAAGATGTTTGTTAAGTTGTAAACGCTTAGTTGAGTTTCGGTTCTCTACTTGTTGGTACCCTTCGTGGCGACTGACTGTTTTGGAGGAGATTTGTGTGTAACGTCCCGTCGACAACGAGGTCATTAGAGAAGGAGCACAAGCTCGGATTAGGGACGAATGGAAAAGGAAAGCGGCCGCGCCCTTTCGAAGGAACCTTCCCTGTATTTGCCTTAAATGATTTTGGGAAATCACGGAAAACCTGAATCAGGAAGGCAGGACGCAGATTTGAACCGCGTTGTGTGTGTCAACTGAAAAAATAGCGTAAAGAGTGTGTTTGAATACGAACAACTTTACTATATGCTTACACATAACCTTGTTACTTCCGTGTGTGATTTATGCCATCACCGATGAGTATCTGCGCGCTTGCATGCCTGAAGCGGCAACATTGTATGGCAGACAGATAACAATCCCCCCCTCCTACGTCCTTCCACAACGTGGAGACAAAATTCTCCTTCCTGCTTTCTCCGCACCGCACTCTCCACTGAGGTCGAAGCTTAACAGACAACTTATATCGACTTATATCGCTATCTGCGGAGCGGAGCTATGGCGGCTGATCACTAAAACATGAAATACAGGGTGTTTCACAATTCATATTACACACTTCTGAATGCTGTAAATGGTAGTTAGTAGATCAAGTTTTACATACGAACCCATTTCCGTAAATGTTACCTAGCGACGCTAAAGAGCGTCAAAGTTCTGGCGCCACCGCTTGTAAGTGTATGTATATACAGGGTGATTTCGTGTTGATGTTACAAACTTTCTGGATAATGGAGGATAACTTTGTCAATTTAAGGTAAGGCTTCTCGTACAGGAAACGAACGAGTCTAAAGTTATAAGTGAAACCGTTCTGATACCTCTGACAGTGGAATATATGTGCTGGTACCATTCTTGCTAAGATTGTAGGGTAGGCAACTTTCAGAGATGGTGCTCTGGCCCAAAACAAGGAAAAAATGTCTAGGAAACATGGGATCTAAAATGCATACCTTAAGAGCTATGAGCACTTGCTAATAGAGGAGATGTGTTTCACAGTAGCGAAGACGCACAAGTGCTCAGTGCTCCTCAGTTACGCACTTTAGAGCCCACGTTTACTTCAAAGTTTTTTCTTGTTTTGATCCATACTACCACCTCTGAAAGTTATGTACCCTACATTGTTAGCAGCAACAGTACAAGTACCTGTACTCCTCTGTCAGAGGTATCAGAACGGTTTTCGTTTATCGCTTTCGACTCATTCGTTTCCAGTACAGGGATCCTTACCTCAAATTGATACTTTCATCCTTCTCCGTCATCCCAGAAAGTATGTAACATCATGCTGGAATCACCCTGTCAATTCATAAATTTACAGGCGCCGGCAAATATAACTCTGACGCTCCCTAGCGTCGTTTGATGATGGTTCTAGACATGGGTTCCTGCGTAAGACCTGCTCTACTAAGTCTCCTCGACACCATCTAGCAGTGTGTAACATGAATTGTGAAACATTCCGAATAAAAAAAAAAAGGTTTAAACATGATACTGATTACAAAAAACTTTAACGCTTCTAGTACTTTAGAATCGAGGGTGTCTCAGAGTCTAACTTGTAGTGATGGTACAGGAATGTGCTCATAGGTGATACGGGGCATCTGCCGCTGCCCCCCCCCCCCCCCCCACCCACCAATGGAAACGGGGTACAGTGGTTTTATTCATATACTGAGTGAATAACCGTCTGTTCTATGTGATATGTTTATTGTGCCACCCATTCTACATCTATATTGATACTCTGAAAATCACATTTAAGTGCCTGGCAGCGGGTTCATCGGACCACCTTCACAATTATCTATTATTCCAATCTCGTTCAGCGCGCGAAAAGAACGAACACACATCTTTCCGTACGAGCTCTGATTTCCCATATTTTATCGTGATGATCGTGTCTCACTACGTAGGTCGGTGTCAACAAAATATTTTCGCATTCGGAGGAGAAAGTTGGTGATTGGAATTTCGTGAGAAAATTGCTCCACAACGAAAGACGCATTTCTTTTAATGATGTCCAACCCAAATCCTGTATCATTACAGTGACACACTCTCCCATATTTCGCGATAATACAAAACGTGCTGCACTTCTTTGAACTTTTTCGGTGTACTTCGTCAGTCCTATCCGGTAAGGATCCCACACCGCGTAGCAGTATTCTAAAAGAGGATGGACAAGCGTACTCTAGGCAGTCTCCTTAGTAGATCTGCTACATTTTCTAAGTGTTCTGCCAATAAAACGCAGTCTTTGGTTAGCCTTCCCAACAACATTTTCTGTGTGTTCTTTCCAATTTAAGTTGTTCGTAATTGTAATTCCTAGGTATTAAGTTGAATTTACGGCTTCTAGATTTGACTGATTTATCGTGTAACCGAAGTTTAACGAATTCCTTCTAGCACCATGTGGATGATCTCACACTTTTCGTTATTTAGGGTCAACTGCCAATTTTCGCACCATTCAGATATCTTTTCTAAATCGTTTTTCAATTTGTTTTGATCTTCTGAAGACTTTACAACAGCGTCATCTGCAAACAACCTAAGACGGCTGCTCAGATTGTCTCCCAAATCGTTTATATAGATAAGGAACAGCAAAGGGTCTATAACACTACCTTTGGGAACGTCAGAGATCACTTCTGTTTTACTCTATGACTTTCCGCCAGTTACTACGAACTGTGACCTCTCTGACAAGAAATCAAAAATCCAGTCACATAACAGACGATATTTCATATGCACGCAATTTCACTACAACCCGCTTGTGCGGTACAGCGTCAAAAACCTTCCGGAAATACAGAAATACGGAATCGATCTGAAATCCCTCGTCAATAGCATTCAACACTTCATACGAATAAAGAGCTAGTTGTGTTTCACAAGAACGACGTTTTCTAAACCCATGTTGATTGTGTGCCAATAGACCATTTTCTTCGAGGTAATTCATAATGTTCGAACAGGATGTGTGTTCCAAAATCATGCTGCATATCGACGTTAATGGCATGGACCTGTAATTACGTTGATTACTCCTACTACCTTTCTTGAATATTGGTGCGACCTGTGCAACTTTCCAGTCTTTGGGTACGGATCTTTCGTCGTGCGAAAGGTTGTATATGATTGTTAAGTATGGAGCTAATGTATCAGCATACTCTGAAAAGAACCTAATTGGTATACAGTCTGGACCAGAAGACTTGCTTTTATTAATTAATTTTGGTTGTTTCACTACTCCGAGAATATTTACTTCTATGTTACTCATGTTGGCAGCTGTCCTTTGATTTGAATGCTGGAATATTTACTTCGTCGTCTTTTGTGAAGGCATTTAGGAAGGCTGTGTTTAGTAACTCTGCTTTGGCAGCGCTGTCTTCGATAGTACCTCCAGTGCTATCGCGGAGAGAAGGAATTGATTGTGTCTTGTCGCTAGCGTACTTCACATACGACCAGAATCTCTTTGGATTTTCTGCCAAGTTTCGAGACAAAATTTCGTTGTGGAAACTGTTATAAGCATCTCGCATTGAAGTCTGCGCTAAACTTCGAGCTTCTGTAAAATATCGCCAGTCTTGGATATTTTGTGTCTGTTTCAATTTGGAATGCTTGTTTCGTTGTTTCTGCAACAGTGTTGTGACCCGTTCTGTGTACCAAGGAGGATTAGCTCCGTCGTTTGTTAATTTATTTGGTGTAAATCTCTCAATTTCTGCCGATAGTACTTCTCTGAATTCAAGCCACATCTGGTCTACTCAATCTAGCTCTTATTGCATAACATGTCTCGAAATTGTGCAGTTCATTTATGTATGGGTCTACGGATTACGTGCAGCCGTACGGTGCGTAACACGCACTCGACAGCCGGCCTATCTGGAATGCTGACAATTTGCTTGTGTGCCCGCGCGCAGTGCGACGCAGCGAGTACTACGCCACTGGCCGTAATTAGCCGCCGTTAGGATGTCAGGCAAAGTGATGATGTGTGCTTGTAGCGTGCATGTTTTATAATCAGCTTTGTTAATAAAACTGTTTAAACTTACTTCTCGTATTCGCGTATTGCAGTACCTCAAGGACCCACCACTTACAAATCCTGACAAATATTTCGCCTAGTTATGATCCAGGGCAACAACTCAAACTACCCCCTTATATTTACATAAATAAATAGGAATTCTAAGGTTTGACACCCCCCCCCCCCCCCCCGCTTCTGGAAAAAATTCTGTGAATGCCCATGAACACACCTAATACATTTGTTCGGCCAGTTATTGACCATTCGTCGGGCGTGTATATGCTTACTTGATAGTGAAACGGCAAATACGAGTATAATCTGTGGAACTTTTAATTTAGAATTATATTACGAACGGAAAACGTTTAATTACTCAATTACAGGGGTGTAATTGCCATGCCTACAAGGCCTGCTGTATAGGGCAAGGGGGAAGCTTCAGGGAAGCTATCGTATAGTTTAGCATACTTAAATATATAATTTTGCTTTTGGTACATATTTCATTAAGGTAACACTTCTAAAGGGCTGTCTAGCCTTCACTGATATACCACACCTACAAATTATGCCTTAAAATACGCAATTTTGATAGTAGTTTCAAACTGTGTTCAACCGAAAAACAAAAAATTGATAACCTGTTAAGGGAAACTGAAAGCTGTTGACTACTACGAAATCACGTGGCGGTGGTGGTGGTTAGTGTTTAACGTCCCGTCGACAACGAGGTCATTAGAGACGGAACTCATGCTCGGGTTAGGGAAGGATTGGGAAGGAAATCGGCCGTGCCCTTTCAAAGGAACCATCCCGACATTTGCCTGAAGCGATTTAGGGAAATCACGGAAAACCAAAATCAGGATGCCTGGAGACGGGATTGAACCGTCGTCCTCCCGAATGCGAGTCCAGTGGGCTAACCACTGCGCCACCTCGCTCGGTGCGAAATCACGTAAATCCAGCATAACGGACCTTTGTTTCTGCCATAAGCCAATAGTAGTACAGCTCGTTCAATGGAGTTTAATGTGGGAAAATTTCCCACAGTGTTGCCATTTGTAGCTCACGTTGCGATCTGACCGTTTCCTATGAAGGATATGATGCAAGGAAGTAACAAGGTTTTGTGCAAGCGTTTAAGGGCTATGTTCATATTCGCAAAAAAAAAAAAAAGTTTCAAATGGCTCTCAGCACTATGGGACTTAACATCTGAGGTCATCAGTCCCCTAGACTTCGTAACTACTTGAACCTAAGTAACCTAAGGACATCACACACAGCCATGCCCGAGGCAGGATTCGAACCTGCGACCGTAGAAAGCGCGTGGTTCCGGGACGAAGCGCCTAGAACTGCTCGCCCACACCGGCAGGCTGTTCATATTCACATCTGGTACTGATTTGTAGCTATGAAATAAAATTATATTAATGAAATAGCTCAAGGCCAAGCAGTTCACTGTGTAATGGCTAGTGCAGTTCAAATTACAGTTGGTGTCAGCTTGTGTAGAATGGCAAGCACAGTTGTGTCACGAAAACTTCCGAATTCTGTCGATAAATTCTTAGCTTTACTAGGGTGCATTGCCTCAAGAAAAGTTGGCATGTCACATTTCGCGAATGCAGTTGCCCTTAACGTACAAAGTAAGATGATGCAAGGTTACTTGACGCTAACATTTAAGTATGAAGCGGGTCAGTTACTTGGATCATCGCTACGTGAACGTGAAAGAAATGGGAATGGTATGTAATATGTCAACTATTTCCCTTACATAGGGAAGCTTTTTGATTTTAAATCTACATCTACAGGATTACTCTGCAATTCACATTTAAGTGCTTGGCAGAGGGTTCATCGAACCACAATCATACTCTCTCTCTACCATTCCACTCCCGAACAGCGCGCGGGAAAAACGAACACCTAAACCTTTCTGTTCGAGCTCTGATTTCTCTTATTTTATTTTGATGATCATTGCTACCTATGTAGGTTGGGCTCAACAAAATATTTTCGCATTCGGAAGAGAAAGTTGGTGACTGAAATTTCGTAAATAGATCTCGGCGCGACGAAAAACGTCTTTGCTTTAATGATTTCCATCCCAACTCGCGTATCATATCTGTCACACTCTCTCCCCTATTACGTGATAATACAAAACGAGTTGCCCTTTTTTGCACCCTTTCGATGTCCTCCGTCAATCCCACCTGGTAAGGATCCCACACCGCGCAGCAATATTCTAACAAAGGACGAACGAGTGTAGTGTAAGCTGTCTCTTTAGTGGACTTGTTGCATTTTCTAAGCGTCCTGCCAATGAAACGCAACCTTTGGCTCGCCCTCCCCACAATATTATCTATGTGGTCTTTCCAACTGAGGTTGTTCGTCATTTTAACACCCAGGTACTTAGTTGAATTGACAGCCTTGAGAATTGTACTATTTATCGAGTAATAGAATTCCAACGGATTTCTTTTGGAACTCGTGTGGATCACCTCACACTTTTCGTTATTTAGCGTCAACTGCCACCTGCCACACCATACAGCAATGTTTTCTAAATCGCTTTGCAACTGATACTGGTCTTTGGATGACCTTACTAGGCGGTAAATTACAGCATCATTTGCGAACAACCTAAGAGAACTGCTCAGATTGTCACCCAGGTCATTTATATAGATCAGGAACAGCAGATGTCCCAGGACGCTTCCCTGGGGAACACCTGATATCACTTCAGTTTTACTCGATGATTTGCCGTCTATTACTACGAACTGCGACCTTCCTCACAGGAAATCACGAATCCAGTCGCACAACTGAGACGATACCCCATAGGCCCGCAGCTTGATGAGAATAATAAAAAAATGACAGCGTATCACAAGTGAACTGTGACACGGCATCATTTTTCACTCAAAACCTTAAACTTCAAAACAGAAGTGTAAGTCATAGAAACATAGCTCGCCACACCCCAATCACATCCTTCAGTTTACACGACGGAGCTAATCCGTCAATGAAAAAATTATATATTAACTGCCATATTAATACTTTCAACGTTACAGTTATCTTGTTGTGACGAATAAAATATTGGAATGACGAACCTCTTTTTTTCGCATACCATTGGTGGTACACAAGAACATTTCAGGTGGATTGTTTACAAGTAAACAAAACATAGTGCTGTAAGTAAAATTATTCGCTTACGTCACTTTATTTGACAGTAGAAAACTGACTGGCAAAAGTAGCATCTGTATAAAGTTAAATAAAATGGTATTACTGCAGAATGTTTGTTTCAGACTATTAGTTGTCACTGCCTTGATCGGGAGTAACTTCTCTTGTTTAGACGTTGGCGATATTTTGATCGAACCTTGTCCGTGTTTATACGAACGTTTTCGTGCCGCTTTGCAACTGCTCTCAACTTACGCTGTGTCTCTGTGTGTGGCGTTGCAGTAGTCATTACACAGTGAACGGATTATTATTATTATTATTATTATTATTATTATTATATTATATTATATTATATTATATTAATAGTAGTAGTAGTAGTAGTAGTAGTAGTTGTTGTTGCTGCTGCTGCTGCTGCTGCTATCGTTGTGATCTGAAGTTTAACTTGATGTGTGACTTATACGTCATTGTGTTTAAGCTAACTATGAAGCTATTTTTAAGCCAGAAAGCTCCTTCTACCTCCAATGATGCAGCAGTTAAAAAACTTAAAACAAACGCCTAATCGCAAGTATGAGGAAAGCTACTTACCGTTTGGCATTACAGTAAAGGTTGGTACAGAAAGCAGTAATAACCCCCCATACGCTGTAGGCTTTGAGACGCTTTCAAATCAAAGCATGAAGCCTTATTCATTAAAAAGTATATCAAAGTAAGTAAGTTGGTAAACCTTTTGACTTTAATAGAATTCTGGGTTTTGTTTAAAAAAAGACCACAAATGCATGGCAAATTTCAAAAACAGTGATACTGACAAGTGCGTAGAGAAAAGCATCATACCTTGCTAGTTTTAGAATCGCAAAGGAAAGGAAACCTCACACCATTGGTGAGTCTTTCTTACTGCCCGCAGCTAGAGACATGGTCCAAACAGTTTTGGGGAAAAAGTTGCCAATGGAATACACGAAGTTCTGTCGCTTAACAATAAGGTAAATTGAAGATATGTCTTCCACTATTGAAGAACCACTGTAACAACTGCAAGAGCGTACTTATATCTCTCTTCAAATATACTATACGACAGATGTCACAAACATGGCGCAGTTACTAGTTTCCCGTACGTTTTGACCATCATCAAGACATATAAGAAGAATATTTTCAAACCGCTGAAGTCAAATGCTACAGCAGAAAATATTTTCAATATGACTGACCTTCATTTGTTTGAAGTAGGTATTCCTTGGCAAACATATATTGGTATCTGTACAGACGAGGCCAAGGCAATGTGGTCACTCAACAGGGTTGGCAGCAAAAATGAAGAAAGTTGCACCTGATTGTCGAAGCACACACTGTACAATGCCCCGAAACTCTTCATATTGGCTGATGCTGTGAAGGTTGTGAACAACAAGGTAAAGAGCCTGACCTCATGGATATTCACGCTATTGCGTGAAGATATGAGAAGTAAATATAAAAGTTTGCTTCTATATACTGTAGTAGGATGGCTCTTTCGCGGTGAGCTTTTAAACAGAGTATCTGGTGTCTGAGGATTTTATATTTCTCAGTGGCAAAAAAACTGGTATACTACTTATAGACCAAGAATTTTTTCGCTAATGTATATCGGCCTATTTCGCTGATACCTTTGACAGGCTTCATATTTTACAATCTGGGTCTACAAGGAGGCACAACAGCTTTCTTAGAAGGTAACAAAACATCGCCTTTCAAAGGAAAGTGCTGAACAGTAACTTTTTCGCTTTGCCTACTTTTACATCATTTTTGGAAGACACTGCATTAGCTCCCATGGAAGACTTAGTACAAGACATAATAACACATTTGGAGTTCCTTCAAAAAATTTGCGAAAAACAATTTCCCGGGGTTTATCCATGAAGTAGTAATTACGAAAGACACTTTCAATGGCGTGACTAGCGACAGTTCAATGGAAGATGCTTTCAAAAAGAAAACTCTGCGTTATTTTTGGATAGGAACAAAAACTGCATACGGTAACCTTCTCTTATGAAACAAGTAATTCGATTTTTGGTGCCGTTTGTTACTACTTACACGAGTGAAAGTGGGCACATTAAAAACGCATACCGAAACAGCGTTACACTGAGCAAGAAGACGAAAATTATTGCTCCTGTATCATTCCACGTCGCTCATCCTTTCACGCCCACAGTCCCCACACCCAACCCAGGGTTCGTTATAAAGTGAACAAGCTATAGTGGTAAATCCAAATTTCTAAAAATGCCATGTGGTACATAGCGGCAAAATGTCTGGGGCCCCCTGTTTTGTAGGATTAGCGAAGTCAGTGTACGGAATTTTTAAACATTTCATACTACATAATTTCTCACTTTTCATATAACGCATTAGAAAAAACACGTTCCACTAAATCACTTTACATAGACTCCTCTCATTCTTTTTCTTCAACACACAACGTTTATTTTAGCCCTACAATGCCACGACACTTCAACGCCGAACGTGTCACATGTTCCCCGCCTCTTTTCAGGAACTATCATGGACCCAACAGCTCGAAAAGGAACTTCGCAAGCACAAATTAAATGATTTGTTCAAATTTGAAAACTATAATCACTCAATGAAGACTTCAAACAAAGTGGAGACTGTTACAAATACAGGAAAATACGTCTAGTTTTGGTATATTGACAATTTTTACTTTTGGACAATCTAACTATAATTGAATGAAACAATTTTCGTGCCACACACGTTTCGCCATTATTCTCTGCAAGGCGCCTTCAGTGGCAGGTTGCGTGGACTTTTTCTACATTTTATGTTTCTGTTCCATTTTTGGTGCTGTTTGTCTTCTTATATATGCCACTTGGAGTTTTTGTTTTCCACATTTTACAGCACTAGAAACTGAACATCTGTTTCGATGCAACCAAAACATTGCATCAAAACAAGTGTTCAGTTCCTAGTGTTGTAAAATGTGGAAAACAAAAACTCCAAGTGGCATATATAAGAAGACAAACAGCACCAAAAATGGAACAGAAACATAACATGTAGAAAAGTCCAGCAACGTGCGACTGAAGATGCCTTGCAGAGAATAAAGGTGAAACGTGTACGGCACGAAAATTGTGTTTCCTTCACTTGCAGTTAGACTGTCCAAAAGTAAAAATTATCAATATACCGTAATATTATACGTAACTGAGGAAGGCAGGATTACAAAAGTTGAGGACTTCTAACTTGACGTTGTCAGTTTCTCAGTCTATGTAATCGGTTCAGAAGAGAGGCACGATTGTGGTACGGTTTCTCCATGGTCAACTACACCTGCAATTTCCTCGTTTGTTTACAGAAGTAACTCTAGCGATTTGAAATATTAAACAAAATATGGGTAACTTTGCTGAGAAAGCATCTGAAATGGACAACGCGCTATGTACTAGCGACTTACGCGGCGATTTAAATCAATATCAATAAGCATCGCAATTTTTTACTGCAGTGCCTTCGTTTCTATTCACTTGACTCAGAATTTTCAGTATGACTTCTGTGCCAGTTGAAACAGTTTGACAGGTGAACTGCTAATATCTTGGCATATTGAGGTACGCGCCTGCAGTGCTCCTAGTACGATACTGAGCTACATTTAGTTGTGCCGCGCTGTCTGCGGCAGCGTTACTCGCCAGTACTGCATATTGTTCGTGTTTTATATCCCTATTAAGCTGAATACAGCACAAGGCTATCTCGGGCCTTGGGCACATAAAATGTCACATTAAAAATCATTTTGAGATTATAACCAAGCCGACGTTTTCGGCTCACACTCGGAGTCGCATCAAACATCACCAGTTGAGCGACTCCATCCACATGTTAAAAAAAAAACTAAAATACAAATATCCGCCAAAACACCAAAGACAAAATGAGCCTGAGGACTAATGGGAAAGATACTCCGTATATCTAAAAGGGTTTTTGTCCTGAGGACACACCGCCTCCAATATGTCCACGCCTAAACAGGGCAATTCCAAACTTTCAAGGATGATTGAGAACGTTAAATATAACAATTTGAGCTAAGGGACGCTGGTCTAGACAGCGACGAGTAGCCAGTTATAAGCAAAAATCGTTCCGACACCTCTTCTACTGCAAGCTCTTTGCTTTCTGTATTTTGAGAGCAGCAGTATGGACCAAAACAAAAATACCAAGTCCCTGAAGTGCATACCTTAGTGGCTATGAGAACTTTATCTTTCACTGATAACGTGCTCATAGTTCCTAAGTTATGCATTTTAGAGCCCACATTTACCAGACTACTTTTACTTCATTTGGTGCATACTACTTCCTCCCAAAATATGGAAGACAGACAGGTTGCAGTGGAAAAGGCCCACTGTCAGACGTATCAACGATTTTCGCTTACGACTTTCAACTCTGTCGTTTCCGGACGACGGTCCCTTACGTCAAATTGACACCCTCACCCTTCTCCACCATCCCTGAAAACCTGCATCACCTGCAGTTTAAAAACAGAAAATCTAATTACTGTAACTTTAGTATCTTTTATGTTTATTCCTTTCTTCCCTGGTCGTGTTCTTTGATTTAGTGTGACAACGTTTTGTTCATCCACGACAGGTACGGAACGCTCGTATTTTGATTTTTGGTTCACATCAAAAATGGTTCAAATGGCTCTGAGCACTATGGGACTTAACATCTGTGGTCATCAGTCCCCTAGAACTTAGAACTACTTGAACCTAACTAACCTAACATCCATGCCCGAGGCAGGATTCGAACCTGCGACCGTAGCAGTCGCGCGGTTCCGGACTGAGCGCCTAGAACCGCGAGACCACCGCAGCCGGCTTGGTTCACATCAATTACAGAGAGAACTGGTAAAAATTTTAGAATTTTAAATTTATAATTTTTTCTATTGTTGAATCTGAAGACAGCCAATTAATGGCTGGAATACGCAATGGGCGTTATGTGATTTTCTGTCAAATAAAACGTATATTATACGTCAATCGTTCTTCTCCATAAACGGAGTGTCAACCCCCCCCCCAAAAAAAAAGAAAAAAGAAAATAAAAAATCACCCCTCTCCAGTTCCAGTCGTACTTCACTACAATCTCTGACGTTGTGACTTTCCTTATAAACACCAGCACCATCCACGAATAGCACTGTGACGTTCAGAACAACTCTAGGTTGACGACGGCCTGATGTTTCCGCTGAGAACGACATTAATTGTAAAGTAACATTAACCCACACGATTGGAATTTTATTGCATTAAAAAATTGGTAAAATCACCGCGCAGCCAGTAGCTGGCTAGCTCTCATATATTTTTGTATTACCTTACAAAATCAAGTAAAGTCATAGCCATGGCAGGAACTACGCTTGATCATATGAGTCGCATTCAATATCGAAAGTTTAGAGTACTGACTGAAGAAATAGATCCAAAGGGAAACTTCGGGCCGTTCAAATTTGTCGCAGTAAACTGGGGTTAAGGAATAGCAGTGAAAGATGGGCTTCTGTTTTAATAACTAGGAGACTAGAAAAGAAATTCAAGCAACTGGATACTGAAAGATTACATTTTTCCGAGAAAACTTCTAGGGCCGAATTTAGTTTGGTAGGGAAGTAATTTTACTGTGCGATGTTATTACAAAACCACTACCTGCAAACATCTAGTTTTGCCTTCTCCTGCGTTGTTAATGGGCCTTTTTGCGTCTTATCATTTAAACTTAGTACGGAAGAATTAACTTCTAATTTTACATACGCTTAGCTTTGTCGTCACAATAAATGCAATGTTTCCTTTTCAGTATCCGTTAGATAAATGTGTGATAGTTATTAGACAACAGATCATATGGTGGACGATAATCTGAAAATATAGTAATAGGAACAGTATGCACAAAACCAAACAACGCCTCCTTAATTCCCTAATGAATCGGCAAGCTTTTCGCTAAGTTCTGCAACCATTAACACTAGCGCACTGCGGTGTCTACACTGGAAAAGTATCAAAAGGCACCTAAGGTGAGCTATGTGTTTTTCGAAGTGGTAAGCACTAAGGTAGAGGGATTCTAGCCGAAATCGCAAGAAGCCAAAGCGGGTAACAGTATAAATGGCGAATGATCTTTCCCCATTTCACAGTCTCTCATCGGAAGTCTAAAATGAAATTTACGGCATTCTGATTATTGTGGCTGCAGTTGGTATGAGGTGGCCTCTGACCCATTTACGCAGCAATGTTTTAATACTGTGAATGGTGAGCGTTTCTCCTTCATAACTGCGATTAATTTTTTTAATTCAAGTCAGTAGTGTAAACGTCATGACACACAGTTCTTACAGCAGATATAACTTCCGCGTTTGATTATGTAAAGTACCTGGAACGTTAAACTGCAGGAAAATGATCCATATTTAACAACCTTTCCGCCATTTTGGCTAACAGAGATAAGTAAATAGTGCATTTTTGGGATGGCTATATATTTGAATCACGTAAGGCAAAGCGATGCAAATTAAGGATCGCTTAAATTACTTTTCATCGTGTCGAGCACCACAGCTGACTAACATTAATTATTAACGAAAACCTCCTCGGCTCTATTATTAGACGTTTATTGTGATAGGGTCTCTTTCGCTCACTGAATATCTTCAGGTTGTAGAGTTGTGACACAAATGGTCTGATTGTCGTAAGTAATGTCAAAGACAAAATTTAAAAACTCTGACCATAAACATCCCGCCGACCGCCTGGCACATGTATGGCGTGGCATGCTGCATACAGTACATCATCCCCACTGCGCGGTATACTACAACCACTGTTCGCAGCATGTCGCGTCTCCTCGACACACTTGCGTCAGGCGGTCGGCAGAATGTTTACGATCAGAGTTTTTGGATTTTGTCTTTGACATATGCGACAGCCAGACCACTTGTGTCTGAACTGGCACATCTCCGCAACCTGAAGATGTACAGTTAACTAAACCGGCCGTACCACAATAAAAGCGTAATAACACAGCTGAGGTGTTTTTCATTAATCATTAGCTCAAATTACTGCTATCGTCGTATGCAACTGTTACTTGGAAATTTTGTTTACGCGTCGTATTTTCAAAAACCGCCATATTCAGTGAGAGTTTAGCAAACGTACACACTAGTTACAGGAATACGTTAAACGCGTCAAAAAATGCTATGACAATGCAAACAAAAATGCCGTGACAATGCAAACCTACAAACCTACTGAGTAAACCACAAAAACGTAAAAAGAGTGACTGCAAAATTACTGCTACTGAATGGGTCACGATACACAGTTCAGTTACACGATAAATGGACTCACGTTTAACATTATAGTTTTCTTGCTGAGTGGGGTTTTGTGTCAGCCATTAAAAACTTAAGGATATTATAACTACCTGGCTACCTACCAAAAGACTATTCAAGAACCTGCAAACCTTTTGCTTTTCCCTAAAACGTACCACTACTAAATCGGATAAGACCACCGCCCGCCGACAACATTACATTTTTCACAAAAAAGCTATATTCCGGCGAGCAAACAGCACGAGCAAGGAGGAGACTATAAGGAAGGAAACATTCGTCTCTTGTGAGGAAGCACCTGGGTCAGGCATGACATCTATTTACCAGCGCACAGACCTGCGTAAAAATCACAGTAGTTCTTCAATCTACGGGTTAAAAGCTTTCCTCGGCTACGTTGCAATGAAAACGCTGCTTTTCTAGCCGATCTACATCTAAATCTGAGCTCGTGAGCCACTGTCCGCTCCATACTTCCTGTTCCAGCGGTGAATAGTGCGCTGAAAAATAACTGCAGGTACAGCCTGTGTGTGAGCTCGAATATCTAATATCACTTTAATGATGGTCTTCTCGAGAGATGTGTGTAGGAATAAGCAGCAATATATTCGTTTACCTTTCTAGGATTGTACGATATCGAAATTTTTACAGTAAACTACATCTCTCTTGCAGCGTGCTTCGTTACGTGGATGGCCACTGCCCATCTTGTTTATCACAGCTTCAATACTTGGTATATCACAACAGATTTCGGGCAGAGTTCCAATTTTTTCATTGTCGACGCAAATCAGTCAGATAGCTGGCCACCTAAAAGATCACCACCTCGTACATACACGTTCTAGTACAACTATATTGTAAAATATCGTTAACTCGCGCAACATAGCGGCGAAAGGTTGTATTTTAGCTCCCGATAAGGCTCTACATTTGGTTTATAATTTTCAACGAGGCACCCGAAAATAGATAAAGCTTAAGAATTCTGTGTCAATACTTTTACAAATTTATTTCGTACAAGCAAGACACTGAATAGTACGGACTCCTTTGTTGAGGTACTAGAAGACAATGAACATCAGTAGTTTTACACATAAAACCTTATTGCGTTATATGCTCCAAAAGTAATCCCAAATACACTGTTGACGACTACATATATTAGTCGGTCTAGACACCCATGCCTAATCCCGCATCGGAGTGACTATTCCGCGAGAAAGGGTGTCCAAACAAACACATAGCCTTGTCCGTACAAATGTCAACACAGGCGTACACCAATACGGCTTACGTAAAGGAATAGTTTGACGAGCCTAACTGAAACGCTACGCAGTGATCAGTCGTTATCGCTTTACCGAAAAATACTTTGGAAGCTTTGCTTTGAACAAGCCGCCGTTTTTCTAATTTTGCGCGCAGTGACTGCGAGCGAGTTACCCCTAGGCTTAAATCCCGGCAGTGTTATCGATTCTCATTCTCTGGCGGGATGCTCTGACCGTAGTTGATTTTAAGCGACCAATGACTGAACTGCGGCAGACGACGCGTTTTGTAACCTCGAATTTACACTCGTTTCCTAGCCTAACCACAACCTCTTTATGTGCAACGTATCGAGAAAACGGCCCAGCAACATGCGGCAGAACTGTTATCATCTTAGCTTTGTTCACGGCGATTAAAGTTGACTTTGACGAGCAAACTCAAGAGAAAAACTTCAGTTTCCGCATTAAAAGCGAACTGTAACTTCACGTTTTGCTTACACGAGATGACGCAATACCAACCAATGAGCAGTCCCGGTTGGCCATCCGTTACAGGTTATAGGCGACACAGGCAGAAAAGAACGATAGGAAGAAAAACATGAGCAAATAAGAAAAGTCAATACGACGATGAAAACGCCGCGACAAAAGATTACAAGTAAAAAATTACTTTTAACTGAAAATAATAAGTTATTTTGATGAAAATTTAAAAATAAAGTTTATCATTTGACGAGATTCGAACGCACGATCTCCTGCATGTCAGACTCTCATTTTGCCACACTACACCTTACTGTATTACGGTCATTTGATGTCTTCGAAGAGTTCGGCTTCATTCCATGTCATATGAAGCTTACCTAGTGTAGGTCGATCTCTGTGATGCTAACTGAATATGTGACACAGAATCGCGGCTTGCGAGAAAAGATCCAGTGGTGTGTACAAAACAGGCGTATTTCGTTAACATCGTTTTGTTTGTGTGTTCTGTGATGTTATCATGCCTCATTAAATGCGAATTAAAATAGCCGGACAAAGGGTTCGGGATCCGAGCAAGGAAGAAAGCCAGACACGCAGTTGGAAACGAAATGATCACTTGTGGCTATTTGGCAACGGCGAACAGTTCTGGCGTGACGTTGAGCGCTCTGACTGGAGGAAGATAGACCCAACGCGTGAAGTGTCAACTATCAAGTAAATTTAATCAGACTTTAGTTCACAACGACATTTGGCAACTTTACGTTTTACATTATTTCAATGAACAATATGGCACAGGTGGAAAGCGCATTCCGGTACTCTGACAGTCACGTAAATAGCGCTAACAAATATAGAAGTAGCCTATTACAAATATTAGAACTTCAACAAAAAAAAAAAGGAACGACAAACTAAGGAAATCTGTCAATTTTAAGAGACGATTAAATGTCTAATTCACTCGACATGAAGCAGTTTATCATGAAAAAGAGGTTTGTTGTGCATTCCGATTCACCATTGTTATCTAATACGGAATTACGATATGGATAGCCTTAAAAGAATGGTGACAGTAAACATAAACCAAACCATAAAACAATTTACGTAACAGATCTGATACTAGTTACGTAGTACTGAAGATTACTCGTCCCCCGCCATATCGGCAAGAATATTTGACTACCTCGTAAGAGCTTGAGTTTGCCAGAGCATCAGGATTATGAACCAACTGTGTGATCAACGTGCGAACACATTTTTACATCTCACTGAACGAGAGTACACATCATGGCGCTTTTTATACACAACAGTATGTTCCGTTATCTTTTTAAGTCATGCGAAGGTTTTATTCATGCAAGCAAGCAGCACTTTCAGTAACAAAAAACACCACATAGGCCAAGCTGAATATATCAGAGGTAAACTTTAACACACAATCAGTAAGATCCAGGAGACAGAGGGCGTTTTGGTAACGCACTTTGGCCGTTTTCTATTCTGTATTCTTGAAGTTGATTATCTCCTATACTTGATTACGTGCTACTGTTCACCTCTGATTTATTCAACTTAGCCTATGTGTTGTTTTTGGTGACAAAGTGGTTTTTTTCATTAATAGTACCTTTGTAGAACAGAACCTTTATAGAACTTAAACTGGGTGAAGTTAAATACTGGACACCCCCCAAGAATATCTGTTGCGTTAACAGACTGGCTTTTAGTGCAGCCCGAGGTCTAGGTTAGGGTATAATGGAAAAGTGAAAATCTGTTTAATATGTGGTGCAGCCAACTAATATGAAAGCAGGAAATCTGGTTGTGGGAACAAACTGACTGGTAGTTAAGCCTAATGTTTACAGCCACTCCATGATGAAAAATGCAAGGGGTGGGGTCAAATTACAGTTACATCAATTCTGTGGCAATTCTCAAAGACCTTGCAGCATCTCTCACAGAACAGCACAACTTGGGGTGGAGCGGGGAACCTACAAATCATTATGAACCAGTGCAATCAGGCTGCTAAGTTGGAGAAAAAAAAAAAACTGCTGCTATTATAACTAAAAATTTTATTACTTGAAACCACCTTATGTTCTATACTGTAACACGCAACAATTCATAGAAGCTATTACCATACAAGGCCCTACTGTGTCAATGTTAATATGATACAATGCTACAGAGTAAAACTTAAATGCAAAAGATCTAGCTGCAGCAGATACTTGATGAAACAATTACCAACCAGAGCCTAAGCTGAATAGTACAGAAGCAGTAGCACATATTGCATCCTCAAAACATGGGAATCTGGACTAAGCTTCACTATTGCTATGATGTTAATGACTTGATTGCCTAAATTTTATGGACTATAAAGCACATAATCCTCTTCAGAATCCAATACAGTATAAACAACTTTCAGTCTAAAACACCACTTCAAAAAGAAATTCAGTCTGCAAGTTTTCTCCATAACCACTCAATTAGATGCCCCCACTCTTAATATTTTATACATTTTCTTTTTAAAGACTTTTCCCCCCATAACTCTAAAAATTATTAGTATCATATGATTTAGAGGGAAGTTGTCCCACCATTTACATATATTAAGAAATCAGTGCATGACACAATGGTGCAGTTTGCATAAGTAAATCTCTTACACTAGACTTTCAGCTTGACTATAATCAGCCCACTCCAACTGAGAGGAGCCAAGATTACACAAATTCGTCTCAGTCGAAGCACAGCTCCAGTAACATTTTGTCAGTCAGAAAGCTTACAGATTTTTTCCTTAAGCTGCACCTTTAACAATATTTTACTCAACTACCAGTATTATATAAAGCCCGTATGATGTGACAGATAAAATGAGAGAAGAAATTTAATTTCAGAGTACAACAGAAATGTTTTCCTCTGAAGTAGTCTCTATGGAATGTGAAATACTGAAATTTCAAAATAACAATAATAATAATAAACAACAAGCCTATACACTGGAGTGGTAGACACTTTTAATATCAGTGTGTTACATAGCCTTCTTAGCAGCTGTAAGAGATACCCCATCCATGAGAATGCATTCCTAAAACATGCTAACTTTGAACAGCGTTATACTTATTTATAGCAGATAAATAAAAAGAACACAAAATTTTCTTATTTTTCCGGAATTTCAAAAGTGATTTACGGTGTCCTCTGTCTGAGCAATACACGACAAGCTGTATCATCACTTTAAATTAATCGAAATATGTGGATTTTCGTTAATGCGTTATTGACCATGAGCCATGAGCACACACACACACACACACACACACACACACACACACACACACACACACACACACACACACACTTATTTTTATTTTTGTTGTAGTCACCTCAAAGTTTTTTTTTAATTTTATTTTAATCAATTTTGCAGGCAAATGCGAACATTGAAATAAGCCTTCATATATGTAGCAATCATCTGCAACTGCTACTGATATTGTTAGGAGAACAGCCTTACGTAATTGCTAAATTATTCAAGTAATGACACCCCCCCTCTCCCCAGACATTTTACTTTGTGTCAAATCATCATCAGTGTAGCTAAAAGCTTTAAAGTGAATACCAACAGAGAAATACCAAAGAAATCCCTTGTAAACTCTGTCAACTATGTTACCAATGGTAAAACAATAACTAAGCAGTAACGTTTTCCTAAAATTTATATTTCTTATGCAGATCAGCAATTTAAAAAAGCATAAAGTAGTACAGGCATAGTGATTGCTATACATCCCACTTTAAACAAAAACTAACAAGTACCTGGATAATACCAATTCATCCACTGATATTCAACAGCTTAGAACATTATATTATTAAATTTCAAAGAGTATGCAGGTTGGTAAATATAAAGACTTTTCTTCCACACACACACACACACACACACACACACACACACACACACACACACACACACACACAGGCAAAACCTCACTTCCTTATTAAAGTATTAAAATCAAAATAAAATGTAACTTTCTGCAACAACAGAAGCAGGCCTAAACATGGAACATGTTCATTGCTGACCTGTTCTCATTTTACACAATACTGAGATCCTGTTATGCAAATACCCTCCACTATCTTACCATGTTAAACTAAGCTTCCCTACTTAGAAATTGTAAGGAACTATGAAATTATGTCCCTCTCTACCCCTCCTTTCACCAACATCAGTGTCATAGAGCAGTGCAAATCTGAGCCAAACAATGCTAGAATAAACTAGACAACCCATTTAAGAGGAAAAAAGAATAGTAGACAGAGTTGGAGTAGTGCATTTGAATACTTTTAACAAGGCAACAGAAAGAAACCAAAGCAATCAAAACCAATGACAAAAACTGATCACAATTGCAAGCATAATAAATTCACCCCCCCCCCCCCCCACACACACACACACACACACACACACACACACACACACACACACACACAGACAGAGAGAGAGAGAGAGAGAGAGAGAGAGAGAGAGAGAGAGAGAGAGAGAGAGACTGACTGACATATTCTAGCACTATGAGCAAAAAAGCATTTTAAAGCCACCAGCTATCTAATCTCATAACCTGTGAAGCTTAAAGTTTGTGACCAAGGAGCACCACAATATTGCAGCAATATTCTCACATTTTTTGATTCAATGGCTGGTACCCAGGGCACACCACACAAAGGTTTCTTTGAAAACATGTCAATGACAAAAGTATTATAAACATTATTCATTCATTAAGGTATGCTGTCAATAGTATCACACACACACACACACACACACACACACACACACACACACACAATCTATAGCAACAAATAGCTTGGGGCCAAGCTATTCATTTTAACTAAACATTTACCCTCACTGTTAGTGAACACAGAATATTTCCACGACTTTATTAAGGAAACCGGAATTTTCATTAACGTTGCAAATGAACACCGACACCTCTCCAAATTTTGGCACATGCAGATGTTTTAGTTAGAAGCAAGCTATTTCGTTTGAGAGGATTAAGGCAAGGTACTTCGAGAAATATCACGTGAGCTGCATCACTGAAAATAGGCCTATTTACTTCCGAACAAGAAATGTTTTGCTTTCTTTAAAAAAAAATTCTAACTTCGCGTATCTGCCAGCAATATATTTACTTACCACCGCAATTTAATAAGTCAAAAATTGGTAAGGCAAGTAATGACAGATTTGCATAACTGATTATGTAAGAGCCTACGACACCTTCAGCAACACAACGTTGCGCTGCAAAACAACAAATCTTCTTCTGTCTTACTAAATACGATCCACTTGCTGTGCTTGATGCTTCGAGGTACATCACAATTTATTTCATATTTTTTATTCAGGGTCCTATGTATGAAAGCACGCATTGTACAAGACATAACCTATAGATCTTATGCATTACTTTAAAGCTTTTTCCTTCAGGAAAAAATTAAAAACACGGGCATAAGTTATCAAAATTTGAAACGTACATTTCCAACGATGCCAACTGTAATTTTTCATAATCAGGGAGGTAAAAAGTGTGACGAATGGCGTGTGTACGATAGTCTTGCAGGCCACCACAGGCAGTAGCGTTCTACAAATAGAACACTCGCAAGCAGATAACACTTCATTTTTCTCAACCATTCCCTGATAGTCTGAGTACAGTTTTATAGGCCACAGTTCACTGATGTTTCACCTGGGAGGGGACAACCACAAGAGAGGGGGCGAGCGCATCCGAGAGGAGGAGCGTCAAGAGCGATCGTAGAAAATTTTCCGACGGTTGTGCGACTGCGCTGAAACTTCAGTTGCTCTAAAACAACTGCAAAACCGATTTCGCTTAGAAACAATGCACTATAACAGACACTTTATGGCGTTTACAAAATTCAGACGTTGTGACATTCACTTTCGCTAACACTTGTGGCAGCAACACAGGTTCCCGCGCTGCCAGCGCGTTCTGTCTACAAATAATACTGCTAGGCACGGAACACGTGCAGACGCCATGCAAACCGTATTCCCTGTGAAAATGTGATCAACAAAATAATGTTCTCAAAACACTCACCCGTCATGTAACATGCCTACGTCCTACGGGGCTTACACGAGCTCGTTCCACGGATTCTTGCATGCGATTGGGCGAGTGACGTCACATAAGAAGTTCCATTCCGATGCCTGGCGGGGCGTTGGTGTTTCACTAAACGCCGCTGGCGCACGGGGTGGGGAGAGGGGAGTCTCAGAAGATAGCATTTATGTCCGCTTTGGGAAGCAGGAAAACAGTCGTACGCTAGAGCATTCCATGGAATCAGTGTTGACTTTTACAGTAAATAATAGAGTAGCACGAAACTTTATTTTTGTCAACACTGGAAATCATCAAAATAAAGTGGGAAAAAATAATGAACTGCATTTTACGGCACCCCTTTGTTTTCACTTCAGGAGTTGTGATTATCGCTGGCACTTTGGAGATATGTTTAATCATCATCTAAGCTTTGACAATGGAATATGTTATTTCGAAAACGGAGGCATCAGAGTTTCTTATTGGCGGAAACAGTGAAATATGGAAATGTATCCACAACGTGCAACGCTTGATTTTCTTAAATTCAGTTCCAACATCGTGTCCAAACCCTTACAATAAAAACTAACCAATGGTAGGACGAATCTGCAGATGGGAGGAGCTTAGTTCAGAAACGCACCCCCCCAAAACTTCCAATCTCTCTCTCTCTCTCTTTCTCTCTCTCTCCCCCTCCCCCCCTTTTTCAAGAACTTCCCCACCTACGCCGATTTCCCTCTCCTGCTGCTCCCCTCCTTAGAAAAGATCAAGTCTCTCCCTCCGCCCTACCTCTCTCTCCCCCCCTCACTCTTCCACCCACTCCATGCACCCCCTCTCCGAGTCTCCGTGGCATGTGGACGTGTGGGTGTGTAGGAGCCTGCGCGCTCGCTTCGGGTCTTGCAGCATGGCCGTGGTTCCTACTTTGTCATTACTTCACGGCATCTAACTCGTGCTTCTACGCATTTTGCCGGGAATCCGACTATTTGCTTAAAAGTTTTTTCATAAGTAAAAATCTGGGAGAGTAAGAAGCGGACATTTCACAAAACTTTGCCACGAACTGCATAAGCGGTTCGTTCATTCAGTCGTGCCTCCAGTCAATGACACATTTAGTATAGCCCCTTTTATTAAGCTTCGTGCGAATTCGCTCGAGCCCTTGCCGAAAGTGGTTGAGGGGAAGGATTTATAACGTTAACGTCTTTATAGTATGTGTTAGGCTAACGATAATAGTTACCCGTAATTTTCCATGCACAATAGGAATCAGGTCATTATTATTATTATTATTTTAAGTTTTCAGTGTTCTATTGGCGGAATGAAGCGAAACGATTTCTATAACAGGGAATGGAAGTAAATGGTTTTAAAAATCTTTAGTCCTGTAAATGTAAAAAATAAGATGATGTATGTTAGGCCTACAATGATTACTTATGCTGGTGACATAAAGACAGAAACTGTACAGAGTAAAATTTCTCGTGTTTATTCAGTCTTCTACATCTGCATCCCCATGGCTTCTCTGCAAATCACACGTAAGTGCCTATCACAGGGTTCATCGAACCACCTTCACACTAACTCTCTGTTGTTCCCCTCAAACAGCGCACGAAACAGCTAAATATTTCCGGGAGAGCTCTGACTTCCTTTCGTTTCTCCATATGTAGGTCAGCGTCAAAAAAATATTTTCACATTCGGAGGAGAAAGTTGATGATTGAAATTTCGTGAGAAGATCCTGCCGCAACGAAAAGCGCCTTTGTTTTTATGATTTCCACTCCATATCCTGTGTCACTCTCTCCCCTTTTTCTCGATAATACAAATTTGCCGCCCTTCTTTGAACTTTTTCCGTTTATCCTATCTGGTGAGGTACGCACACCGCTCAGCCGTACTCCAAAAGAAGACGGACGAGCATAGCGTAGGCAGTCTCCTTAGTAGATCTGTTGCATCTTCTAAGTGTTTTGCCAATAAAACGCAGTCTTTGGTTCGCCTTCTCCACAATATTTTCAATGTGTTCTTTCAGTTGAAGTCGTTCGTAGTTGTAAATCGTAGATATTTAGTTGTATTTACGGGCATTAGATTTGATTGATTTATCGTTGTACCCGGAGTTTAACAGATTCCTTTTAGCATTCATGTGGATAATCTCACATTTTTCATTACTTAGGGTCAGTTGCCAATTTTCGCACCATACAGATATATAAATCGTTTTAGAATTGGTTTTGATCTTCTGATGACTTTACAACAGTATCATCTGCAGACAACCTAAGACGGCTGCTCAGATTGTCTCCTAAATTCTTTATAAAAATAAGGAACAGCAGAGAGACTATAACACTACCTTGGGGAATACTAGAAATCATTTCTGTTTTACTCGGCAACTTTCCGTCAGTTACTACGAACTGTGACCTCTCTGACAGGAAATCACGATTCCAGTCGCATAATTGAGATGATATTTCATAAGCACGCAATTTGATTACAAGACCCTTGTGAGGTACGGTGTCGATAATTCATAATGTTCGAATGCAATATATGCCCCAGAATCCTGCCACATATCAACGTTAATGACATGGGACACTCACTACCTTTCTTGAATATTGGTGTGGCTTGCGCAACTTTCCTGTCTTTGGGTACGGATCCTTTGTCGAGGGAGCGGTTGTATACGATTGGTAAGTGCGGAGCTATTTCATCATCATACTCTGAGAAGAACATAATAGTATACAGTCTGGACCGGAAGACTTGCTTTTATTATAAAAATCAAATAGAAACAATGTCGTTCACGTTTTCAAATTTTTTATTTTTTTTATTTTCAGCCCTCACAGTCTTACTTATACGGGTCTCGCTCCGTGTGCCGCGACCAGTAGCTATAATGGGCGGAAAAGCTTGAAGATGGTCTGACGAAAGGGCCGAAACCTTTTGCCAACAAATAAAAAAATCTGAAAACGCGATCGAGACTGTTCTTATTTGATTTTTAGCATTTTATACCGATTGCTGTGCTCCAATTACAGAATAGTTTCTAAAATTTTGCTTTTATTAAGTAATTCAAGTTGCTTCACTACTCCGAGATATCTGCTTATAAGTTACTCATGTTGCCAGCTGTTCTTGATCCGAATTCTGGAATATTTACTTTGTCTTGTTTGGTGAAGGAATTTCGGTTGGCTGTGTTTAGTAGCTCTGCTTTCGCGGCGCTGTCATCGATAGTATGTCCATTACTATCATGCAGAGGAATTGATTGTGTCTTGCTGCTAGCGTATTTTTCATACAACCAGAATGTCTTTGGATTTTCTACCAGGTTTCTAGACAAAGTTTCGTTGTGGAAACTATTATAAGCCTCTCTCATTGAAGTCCACGCTAAATTTCGAGCTTCTGTAAATGATCGCCAATCTTGAGGAATTGGCGTTCGTTTAAATTTGGCATGCTTTTTTCATTGTTACTGCAACAGGATTCTGACCCGTTTTGTGTACCATGGGGGATCGGTTCCGTCATTTGTTAATTTATTTGGTGTAATTCTCTCAATTGTTGTCGATATTGTTTCTTTGAATTCAAGCCACATCTGGTCTACACCCACATTATTAATTTGGAAGTAGTGGAGATTGTCCCTCAGTAAGGAGTCAGGCCAATTTTTATCTCCTTTTTGTAGTTTATATTTGGTGGATTTAGCAGTTACGGTATTCAGTCTCGTTACGACAGCCCTGTATCCGTTTGACGCTCGTTATTAGGTCAGGATTATTTGTTGCTAAGAGGCCAAGTGTGTTTTCACAACCGTTTACTATTCGAATGGGCTCATGAACTAATTGCTCGAAATGCATTTAGCACAATTTCGGATTATGTTTCATGCGTACCTCCGGATTTAAACATGTATTTTTGCCAACGTGTCGAGGGTAAATTGAAGTCACCACCAACTATAACTGTATGAATCGGATACGAGTTTGAAATTAGATTCAAATTTTCTTTGAACCTTTCAGAATCGTATCATCTCAGTTGGGAGATCAGTTAAAGGATCCAGTTATTATCTTATTCCGATTGCCAAGAATGACATCTACACGTGATAGCTCACAGGAACTATTTACTTCAGTTTCGCTGCAGGACGAACTACTTTTAACAGCAACAAACACGCCTCTGTGAACTGTATTTAGCATGTCTTTTCTGAACACCGTTAGATCCTTCGCAAGAATTTCGGCTGGCTTTAGCCAGCTTTCAGTGCCTATAACGATTTCAGCATCGGTGCTTTCTAGTAGCACTCGGAGCTCTGGTACGTTCCCAACACAGCTGCGACAATTTACAACTGTTTTATTGATCTACGTTCTTCCTGTGTTCAACCTGCACTTTTTGAGACTGAAGTCCTTTTTGTGTTTCCCCGAGAACCTCTAATCTAAAAAACCGCCCAGTTTACGTCACACAGCCACCGCTACCATTGTAGCCGCCTCCTGCGTGTAATGAACGCTTGACCTACTGTATTAGCAATACCCGAAACCTCATTACCTTTTGATGCAAGTCGAGGAATCTTCAGCCTACACGGGTCGCCGAACCGTCTGAGCCTCTGATCCAGACCCTCCGCTCGGGTCTGTACCAGATATCCGCAGTCGGTCCTGTCGACTATGCCGCAAATGGTGAGCTCTGCTTTCATCTCGCAATCAAGACTGGCAGCCTTTACCACTTCAGATAGTTCTAGAAACCAGAGAGAATTTATTCCGATCCAAAGCGACACGTATCACTGAGACCGAAGTATGCCACCACCTGCAGTTGGCTGCACCCTCTGCTCTTCATGGCATCCGGAAGGACCCGTTCCACCTCTGGAATGACTCTACCTGGTATGCACACGGAGTACACACTGGCTTTCTTACCCTACTTGGCAGCCATGTCCCTAAGATGCCCCATACTGTCAAAAGATGAAACCTAATCATCAGACGAAGATTTCTTTTTTTAATAACATTGAGTGTACTACGGAAACACTTACTGTGAAACGAAATTTGGCCGTTCTCAGTACTAAGACTAGAAAAATAATACAGGACACGTGCCATGGAAAATATTTCTTCCTTCTAAATTTCAGTCTAGTTCGTAATAAAAAATTTTGAAACCAAATTCTGTTCTTGAGACGAATCGATTCCGTTACTATTTGCCATCTCCAAACTATAGTAATTCTCCTGCCAGCAACTGAAGCGCTATTAAGAAAATGTGGTCCATATGATATTGTTTCTTATGTAACGACTTACCCACTTGGAAACACGAATTAATGCCTACCATTAGTTAAATCTTATGTCCGTAAATGATTTAATATGAAGTTATGGAGAAAGCCTTTGTAATATTTATTTCATTCCATGTATTTATTTATTTCATCTAGCAGGACTTTTAATCTAACAGGACAAGTTAAAATTAGAATACGCATAATACAAGGGCTGTACTTAATAACTATAATAGATATAGTAATGAATGTAGGGTATTATAGTAATGTGAGTCTATTCTGTCGAATGGGAGTAATGACATTCATGGCAGCTCCACAAAAGGATTAAAATCTAGAGCAACTGACCTATCTGCTGTGAAGAGAGAAACGACAGAAGACGAGGAAAGTATGGATAACGTTGGAAATGTGGCAGATATACTGGTTCGCTTTTGTTTATAAGCAAGGCAGCAGGGATAGTTTGAGCCGAAGTTACCACGTAAAGCCCTACTCTACATTTGATTGCACGGTGGTTTTGGTTCTGTCTCTGATTACTTGGGAGTTTGTTCCAGAATCTAATGGCTCAAACAGAGAAGAATGTGGAGAAAGACTTAACGTGAAGCATAGGTACAACCAAGATGATGGACGTATCAAATCTATTATGGGATGATTTTGAAAGTAAGACGTTGTCAACTGACCTGAGTAAACACCCTAACAGATTTTGGTCGTATGTAGAATCAGTAAGTGAGTCAAAATCATCTATTCATTCTCTCAGCGACCACACCGGCACCGAAACGGAAGATAACAGAGAGAAGGCCGAAATACTGAATTCGGTCTTCCGAAGGTGTTTCACCGCGGAAGATCGTAACACTGTCCCTCCTTTCAATCGTCGTGCGAACGTCGAAATGGCAGATATTGAGATAGCCGATCGCGGAATTGAAAAGCAGCTACAGTCGCTTAGTAGTGGAAAGACTTCAGGACCAGATGAGATACCTATAAGGTTCTATAAAGATTATGCGAAAGAACTTGCTCTCCTTCTAGCAGCAATTTTTCGTAGATCGTTTGAGCAGCGAAAGGTACCTAATGACCGTTTTTAAGAAAGGCCGTAAGACAGATCCACACAATTATAGACCTATATCATTGACGTCAGTCTGTTGTAGACTTATGGAACATGTTTTATGTTCAAGAATTATGACGTTCTTGGAAAATGAACAGCTCCTCTATAAAAAGCAACATGGGTTCCGCAAACAGAGATCCTGCGAAACTCAGCTCGCTCTGTTCCTCCATGAGATCCACAGCGCAGTGGACAACGGCGCTCAGGTTGATGCGATGTTCCTTGATTTCGGTAAGGCATTTGACACCGTCCTGCATTGCCGTTTAATGAAAAAAATACGAGCTTTCGGAGTATCGGAGCAGACCTGCGATTGGATTCAAGAGTTTCTTGCAGATATACCTCAACACGTCCCTCTTAACGGAACTAAATCGACAGATGTAAAGGTAATATACGGAGTACCACAGGGAAGTGTGATAGGACTGTTGCTGTTCACAATATATAAAAATGATCTAGTAGAAAGCGTCGGATGCACTTTAAGGCTATTCGCAGATGATGCAGTTGTTTATACCAAAGTAGCAACGCCAGAAGATAGTAAGAATTTGCAGAACGATCTGCAGAGAATTGATGAATGGTGCCGACTCTGGCAGTTGACCCTGTACGTAAATAAATGTAACATATTGCACATACATAGGAAAAGAAATCCACTACTGTACAGCTACACTATTGATGACAAACAGCTGGAGACAGCGTCAGCCGTAAAATATCTAGACGTAATTATCCAGAGCGACCTTAAGTGGAATGGCATATAAAACAGATAGTGGAAAAAGCAGACACCAGACTCATATTCATTGGAAGGATCTTAAGGAAATGTAACTCATCCACGAAAGAAGTGGCTTGTAAGGAGCTTGTTCTTCCGATTCTTGAGTGTTGTTCATCTATCTGGGATCCCTATGAGGTAGACTTATAGAGGAGATAGATAAGGTCCCTACGAAGAGCGGCGCGTTTCGTCACGGGATCGTTAAGCTGGCGAGAGAGCGTTACGGAGATGCTAAACAAATTCCACTGGCAGACGTTACAAGAGAGACGTTGTACATCAAGGAGAGATTTACTATTGAAATTTCGGGGCAGCACTTTTCAGGAGCAGTCAGACAACATATTACCTCGCCCCACATACATCTCGCGTATTGACCACGAGGACAAAATTCGTGAAATTAGAGCCAATACAGAGGCTTACCGGCAATCATTCTTCCCACGGACTATTCGTGAGTGGAACAGGGTTGGAGGGATCAGACAGTGTTACCGAAAGTACCCTCCGCCACACACCATCAGGTGGCTTGCGGAGTATGATGTAGATATAGATGACGTTAGGTTTGTAAAATGTGATAACAGGTGACTAAAGAACCTATGAGGAAAACAGAGTATGTCGCATTCGTCCTAAATCAACATACAATCGACTGACGCGACCAAACAACCGAATATTACACACTTATCTTCGGCGCAAATGGGCACAAGTTTGTTTGACCCGTGTGAGAGTGTCACAGACATGTTGAAGAAACTCGACTGACTGACTCTTGAAGACAGACGTAAACTAACCCGAGTAAGTCTATTTAACAAAGTTTCAAGAACTGGCTTTAAATGATTATTCTAGGAATATACTATAACCCCCTATTCATCACTCACATAAAGACCGTGAGGATAAGATTAGATTTATTGCAGCACACGCAGAGGCTTTTAAATAATCACTTTTCCTGGGCTCAGTACGTGAATGGAACGGGAAGCAACCCTAATAGCTGGTACAATGGGACGTACCCTCTGCCATGTACTTCACAGTGGTTTGCAGAGTATAGATGTAGAAGCATTTAAGAGACACGAAGAAAATAGCATTTTAATTTAGAATTTTACGAGTGTGTCAATATAGCAGTGAGATCTCAGCAGCACACAGAACCATCGGCTAGCCGTCAACCTAGTTCACATAGCACTCACCTTTTAGTTATGATATTTTGGCCACGGCGCTTGTTCACGATGAAATCACTCTACTGACAAGAATTTACACCACAAATTTTAGAAAATGTAATATTAATTTTCCTTCTGAAAGACAACAAAAGTGACAATAAAACATGTTGCATCAAATAAAACAGACCTTCAAACTGTTGTCCATTTTAACGCTAAATATTCAGACAGTTAACAAAATATATTCGGAAGCGGAAGTTTTTAAATGTTAACTGATCCTGCGTACAAATTCTTGCAATGGCATGTAACGAATGCACCTGAAATCTTAAAAAACGCGTGGCGGCACAAAGGCATTTCGACATTAAAATACGTATGGGAGTTGTTGTTGTTGTTGTTTGTGGTTTTAGGGCGCAAAACTTCTATGGTCATTAGCGCCCAATATGGGAGTGCGTTGCTAAGTCAGTATGAATTTATTGGGGAAGCTGAAAATTCGGTACGATCTGCCAGGGGAAACTAAAAACAGAGTATACACTGCCTCAAACACATTGCGGTCACGCAAAGGTGCGGATCCAGGCTACGTTTGATTTTCCCTTTTTTTCTTTTTTTTTGGGGGTGAGGGGGGTGGGGGGAGAGGAAGTGCACAGTTTGATACTGTCTCTCCCTCGAGAACAATAACAATAAAGTACATAAAATGTTTGATATTATAATAATAACCACGGTTGTGACGACAGGCGTGGCTATACGAACGTCTAAATTAGGAGAACGCTGTTTCTTTCAGCTGTTTGTCAGTTCTCCTGTCGTTACTTCTTTCTTAATGGAGGGTGCTTCCAATTCTGTTTTGCCTCACTCATCAACATGTTTTGCCGATTCTACGTGAGCATTCACGAACCGTAACGAATTTGTTATTGCAGCGGGTATAATTTAATGTAACCTGGTTGAAATAATAGCGGTCAGGCCGGAACTTGATCCACGTGGAAAGACCCTTAGGCAAGCAGTGACAATTATCCTGTGTTAAACATACCTTGTCGTTCCCACACTTTTCTATACTCTTATACACTTCTTTATTCTCTGCAAGATAGCTGCGTAATTTAAAAAGTGATATATGTAAAACTATAAACGCTTTCACGAAAATGTTTTTTGGGGTGTCATGACCACCACCCCCTCTCCTTCTGAATCTGAGCGTGGTTATGCATAAAAACACAGTATGTTTGAAACCCCCTCCCCCCCATGAACCATGGACCTTGCCGTTGGTGGGGAGGCTAGCGTGCCTCAACAATACAGATAGCCGTACCGTAGGTGCAACCACAACGGAGGGGTATTTGTTGACAGGTCAGACAAACGTGTGGTTCCTGAAGAGGGGCAGCAGCCTATTCAGTAGTTGCAGCCTTGTAACGCTACTTAAAACGGCCTTGCTGTTGTGGTACTGCGAACGGCTGAAAGCAAGGGGAAATTACAGCCGTAATTTTTCCCGAGGACATGCAGCTTTACTGTATGATTAAATGATGATGGCATCCTCTTGGGTAAAATATTCTGGAGGTAAAATAGTCCCCCATTCGGATCTCCGGACGGAGACTACTCAAGTGGACGTCGTTATCAGGAGAAAGAAAACTGGCGTTCTACGGATCGGAGTGTGGAATGTCAGATCCCTTAATCGGGAAGGTAGGTTAGAAAATCTAAAAAGTGAAATGGGTAGGTTAAAGTTATATATAGTGGGAATTAGTGAAGTTCGGTGGCAGGAGGATCAAAACTTTTGGTCAGGTGGATAAAGGGTTATAAATACAAAATCAAATAGGGGTAACACAGGAGTAGGATTGCGAGTAAGCTACTACAAACACCGTAGTGAACGCATTATTGTGGCCAAGATGGACGCCAAGCCCACGCCTACTACAGTAGTACAAGTTTATATGCCAACTAGCTCTGCAGATGATGAAGAAATTAATGAAATGTATGATGAAATAAAATAAATTACTCAGGTAGTGAAGGGAGGCGAAAATTTAATAGTCATGGGTGACTGGAATTCAACAGTAGGAAAAGGAAGAGAAGGAAACGTAGTAGCTGAATATGGATTAGGGATAAGAAATGAAAGAGGAAGCCGCCTCGTAGAATTTTGCACAGAGAATAACTTAATCACAGCTAACACTTGGTTCAAGAATCATGAAAGAAGGTTGTATACATGGAAGAACCCTGGAAATACTAGAAGGTTTCAGATAGATTGTATAATGGTAAGACAGAGATTTAGGAACCAGGTTGTAAATTGTAAGACATTTCCAGGGGCAGATGTGGACTCTGAACACAGTCTATTGGTTATGAACTGTAGATTAAAACTGAAGAATCTGCAAAAAGGTGGGAATTTAAGGAGATGGGACCTGGATAAACTGAAAGAACCAGAGGTTGTACAAAGTTTCAGGGAGAGCATAAGGGAACAATTGACAGGAATGGGGGAAACAAATACAGTAGAATGGGAAGCTGTGAGGGATGAAATAGTGAAGGCAGCAGAGGATCAAGTAGGTAAAAAGACGAGGGCTAGTAGAAATCCTTGGGTAACAGAAGAGATACTGAATTTAATTGATGATTGGAGAAAATACAAAAATACAGTAAATCAAGCAGGCAAAAAGGAATACAAACGTCTCAAAAATGAGATCAACAGGAAGTGCAAAATGGCTAAGGGATGGCTAGAGGACAAATGTAAGGATGTAGAGGCTTATCTCACTAAGGGTAAGATAGATACTGCCTACAGGAAAATTAAAGAGACCTTTGGAGAAAAGGAGCCACTTGTATGAATATCAAGAGCTCCGATGGAAACCCAGTTCTAAGCAAAGAAGGGAAAGCAGAAAGGTGGAAGGAGTATATAGAGGGTCTATACAAGGGCGATGTACTTGAGGACAATATTATGGAAATCGAAGAGGATGTAGATGAAGATGAAATGGGAGATACGTTACTGCGTGAAGAATTTGACAGAGCAGTGAAAGGCCTGAGTCGAAACAAGGCCCCGGGAGTAGACAACATTCCATTGGAACTACTGACGGCCTGGGGGAGCCAGTCCTGACAAAACTCTACCATCTGGTGAGCAAGATGTGTGAGACAGGCGAAGTACCCTCAGACTTCAATTAGAATATAATAATTCCAATCCCAAAGAAAGCAGATGTTGACAGATGTGAAAATTACCGAACTATCAGTTTAATAAGTCACAGCTGCAAAATACTAATGCGAATTCTTTACAGACGAATGGAAAAACTGGTAGGAGCCGACCTCGGCGAAGATCAGTTTGGATTCCGCAGAAATGTTGGAACACGTGAGGCAATACTGACCCTACGACTTATCTTAGGAAATAGATTAAGGAAAGGCAAACCTACATTTCTAGCATTTGTAGACTGAGAGAAAGCTTTTGACCATTTTGACTGGAATACTCTCTTTCAAATTCTAAAGGTGGCAGGGGTAAAATACAGGGAGCGAAAGGCTATTTACAATTTGTACAGAAAGCAGATGGCAGTTATAAGAGTTGAGGGACATGAAAGGGAAGCACTGGCTGGGAAGGGAGTGAGACAGGGTTGTAGCCTATCCCCGATGTTATTTATTCTGTATATAGAGCAAGCAATAAAGGTAACAAAAGAAAAGTTCGGAGTAGGTATTAAAATCCATGGAGAAGAAATAAAAAGTTTGAGGTTCGCCGATGACATCGTCATTCTGTCAGAGACAGCAAAGGACTTGGGAGAGCAGCTGAAAGGAATGAACAGGGTTATGAAAGGAGGATATAAGATGAACATCAACAAAAGCAAAACGAGGATAATGGAATGTAGTCGAATTAAGTCGGGTGATGCTGAGGGAATTAGATTAGGAAATGAGACACTTAAAGTAGTAAAGGAGTTTTGCTATTTGGGTAACAAAATAACTGATGATGGTCGAAGTAGTGTGGATATAAAATGTAGACTGGCAATGGCAAGGAAAGCGTTTCTGAAGAAGAAAAATTTGTTAACATCGAGTATAGATTTAAGTGTCAGGAAGTCGTTCCTGAAAGTATTTGTATGGAGTGTAGCCATGTATGGAGTGAAAAGTGGACGATAGATAGCTTAGACTAGAAGAGAATAGAAGCTTTCGAAATGTGGTGCTACAGGAGAATGCTGAAGATTAGATGGGTAGATCACTTAACTAATGAGGAGGTATTGAGTAGAATTGGGGAGAAGAGGAGTTTGTGGCACAACTTGACTAGAAGAAGGGATCGGGTGGTAGGACATGTTCTGAGACATCAAGGGATCACCAATTTTGTATTGGAGGGCCACGTGGAGGGTAAAAATCGTAGAGGGAGACCAAGAGATGAATACACTAAGCAGATTCAGAAGGATGTAGGTTGCAGTAGGTACTGGGAGATGAACAAGCTTGCACAGGATAGAGTAGCATGGAGAGCTGCATCAAACCAGTCTCAGGACTTAAGACCACAACAACAACAACAACAACTATGACGAAAAATATGCTTGGCTAAAGCTGAAGAACATGCATTATGAAAGGAATATGAATGAATATATATATATATATATATATATATATATATATATACTATATATATATTACTATATATATATAGTAAGTAAAGAAATTAGTTATAAAAAATATGGAGAAGAAGTGATGCGAACAGATACTGAAGAAAAGTGGTAACAACGAATTATAAAATGTTTGTAAGTAACTGCTTTGTGTGAAATGTGTTCTTCACAATTAAATTTTCTCCAATTGAGTTAAAGTTAAGAAAAACTTTAAGTTTTGCTTTCAATAACATCTAGTTAAAAAAACTCATTAAGTCTTCTAAAGGAGATAAATACTTGAAAAATTTTTCTAGTAGATTTGATCTTGCTGATTAAAATAAAAAAAAAGCAATACTCTGTTAATTTACTTTAACTGAAGTTAAGTGTAATATAAAATTTGCAGATAATTTCATGTAATAATAAGTGATTGTGTATTAGGATCTATGTAAAGAAAGGAGTCTTAAATGGAGGTATGGTTTCAGGGACAACATTGCATGTAAACCCTGGAAGGACTGATCTGTGGCCGGCCGGAGTGGCCACGTGGTTCTAGGCGCTACAGTCCGGAACCGCGCGACCGCTACGGTCGCGGGTTCGAATCCTGCCTCTGGCATGGATGTTTGTGATACCCTTAGGTTAGTTAGGTTTGAGTAGTTTTAAGTTCTAGGGGACTGATGACATCAGATGTTAAGTCCCATAGTGCTCAGAGCCATTTGAACCATTTGACTGATCTGTGGAGAATGGAGGAATGTTATGGACGCTACAGTGCAAAAGTGCCATAATCAGAAACCAGGGAAATGTATGTGACAGCCATAGTCTTGTGCTTGTCCTAAAATAGGAAGAAATACCATTATTAAATGGAAGGACACCAATTGCAGTGCCTTTAAATAAAAAAGCGAAAACACGTAGCTTCAAACAACTTTAATGAAACATGAATTTTAAAATGCTGAAAAGTTATTAAAATTTTGTAAATTTGTTTTGAAAATCTGCATCAATTTTGTCAATTCAGCATCATTTTTCATAAAGAAACTAAAAGGTTAGGCTAGATTAGTTATAGACAGCCAAGTCTGGAGTATGAAATATGTAATTTTAGTTTAGAAGAATGATAATTTTTTGAAAGATTTAAAATTTGAAGCCAGGATCGATAATTTTGTATAATTCTAAAATTTTTGGGAAAAAACTTTATAATCATAGGGGGTGTGAGGAGTGACACTTTATATCGTTCCTGTCTAGAGCCTGTGTATCAGCAGAATGACCCATGCTGCACAGTGACAGATGATCAGAAGTGGATTCAGTTGAGTACGTAGTTCTAATTTTCATCCACCAGAGTACAGTAGCGGACAGAGACATTAAAAAAACTGGTCAAGAGAATGTGTTTTTAAAATGTTATATTCATTTCTTGAAAGCCTTATTTGTTTATTTATGTTTGTACAGTTTTGTATATGCTTTTAGTAGTGTGAATGATGCATGAATGTCGTCTAAAGTAAATCTGTAAATCATTGTTCTACTAATGAACGCTGCAGTATCAGAAAGTTTTAAGACAGTGTGAATGCAAACGATGGGGAATTGTGTATCATAATATGGTAAGTAAATTTATGGTAAAAGGAACACATATTCGAGTGTAAATGAAAATAGTTAATAACGTAAAGCATTAACAAAATTTCAGAATGTTAAATGTTTATTTCAGGAAAAAGTACAGTCCGAAAGTGTGTTATTTGTTGATTCGTTAGTCACGAAAAGCGCGGACTAACGTGGGAGAATAATATTTTTCTATTGGCCTTATAGAAAACTGGCCAATCAGAACAGAGTATTCTTCGTGCGTATTTTCTCTAGGAGACAGAGAATGCTTACAGCAGTCTAAGTAGTCGGAGCCCAGCCTTTCAATGGTACGGTCGTCTGTAGTATGAACTCTGAAGGAAGTTATAATTTACCAGTTTTAGCTGTGCTACATGCCTCAAAAGTGCTTTAAAATGAAGACATATTTATGTGGTTTTTTTGGAAAGTACGGATTTTTTAAGGAATTTTGTGTATGAAAAGAGACTAATTTCGCGTGGCATAATAAGCAGATCGGTGACTAAAAACTTGAGTGCATTAGACACCGATAAACTTAATAGTATGGCGAGCATTTTCATTTAAGAACAATCCGAACTTTGTAGTTCTTCAGATTTCGGGAAATACGTTACGACAAACACGTTAACGTGAATGAAAGGGCGTGTGATTGACTGTGTTAAGATTAGCACCGGCTTGGCAGTGAACGCGCAATTGTCGACTTCAGAATATACCGAAGTTTTGCCAGCATTTCCACCTTTCATTCACAGTTAAGACTTGTTTCCGATTTTTAGAATTGTTATGCTGTATGCAGTCTGGTGCGAGTCGCAGTACGGCAGGATTCTGCTCGGCTTTCCTACCGGCGATCTGCTGCGGCGAGTTCACAGGTAGGTGCAATTACGAGGGTGAGTCAAATGAAACCTTTAAATTTTTTAAAAATATTATTTATTGTGCAGAAGTGGTACAAAGCTGTATCACTTTCCAACATAATCTCCCCCACGCTCAATGGAAGTCCTCCAGCGCTTACAAAGTGCATAAATTCCTTAAGAAAAAATTCTTTTTGCTAGTCCGCGCAACCACTTGTGCACCGCGTGACGTACCTCTTCGTCAGAACGAAACTTCTTTCCTCCCATTGCGTCTTTGAGTGGAAATCACTTGCGACAAGGTCTGGTGAGTATGGTGGATGAGGAAGACACGCAAAATGCAGGTCTGTGATTGTTGCAACTGTTTACGGGCAGTGTGGGGCCTTGCATTGTCATGTTGCAATAGGACACCTGCTAACAGCAATCCACGTCGCTTTGATTTGATTGCAGGCCGCAGATGATTTTTTAGGAGTTCTGTGTATGATTCACTGGAGACAGTGGTCCATCTAGGCATGTAATGCTCCAAAATGACGCCTTTTTCGTCCCAAAAGAGAGTCAGCATAACCTTCCCTGCTGATGGTTGTGTTCGAAACTTCTTTGGTTTTAGTGATGAGGAATGGCGCCATTCCTTGCTCGCTCTCTTCGGTTCCAGTTGGTGGAATTGAACCCAGGTTTCGTCTCCAGTGACGATTCTTGCAAGGAAGCCATCACCTTCTCGTTCAAAGCGCGAAGAAGTTCTTCGCAAGCATCAACACGTCGTTCTCTCATTTCAGGAGTCCGCTGCCGTGGCACCCATCTTGCAGACACTTTGTGAAACTGGAGCACATCATGCACAATGTGGTGTGCTGACCCATGACTAATCTGTAAACATGCTGCAATGCCATTCAGTGTCACTCGGCGGTTTTCCTTCACTATGGCTTCAATTGCTGCAATGTTCTGTGGAGTCACAACTCGTTTTGCCTGATCTGGACGAGGAGCATCTTCCACTGAAGTCACACCATTTGCAAACTTCCTACGCCAATCGTAGACTTGCTGCTGTGGCATTCGTCGATGAATTTCTATAGGTTTCACGCCCTCACTACGCAAAATCCGAATAACAGAACGCTGTTCTTCCCTGGTGCAAGTCGCAAGTGGAGCGACCATCTTTATACAGATACTGCGACGGTATGTGTGCATTTGCACTATGCTGCCACCTACAGGCCATTCTGTACGCTGTTTGTAGCACGCTTACCAACTTAGAGGATAAAGACGCGAAATTTCTATTTGTTATTACAAATTTAAGGTTTTCATTTGACTCACCCTCGTAACAGGACAAAAGAAACCGCGCCGCCGCCCTGGTAGAAATTGTTCAAATGGCTCTAAACACTATGGGACGTAACATCTGAGGTCATCAGTACCCTAGACTTAGAACTACTTAAACATAACTAACCTAAGGACATCACAGACATCTATGCCCAAGGCAGGATTCGAACCTGCGACCGTAACAGCAGCGCGGTTCCGGACTGAAGCGCCTAGAACCGCTCGGCCACAGCGGCTGGCTGCTGTTAAAACCTGATGTATTGTTATGTTGTGGTTCACCTGTAACCACAATACGACGCTGGTGCGACCTATTCTAGAGTACTGCTCCAGTGTTTGGGATCTGTACCAGGTCGAATTGAAGAAAGACATCGACGCAGTTCAGAGGCGGGCTGCTAGATTTGTTACCAGTACGTTCAAACAACACGTTAGTGTTACGGAGATGCTTCAGGAAATGAAATGGGAATCCCTAGGGGGAAGGCAACGTTCTTTTCGAGAAATATTATTGAGAAAATTTAAAGAACCGGCATTTGAAGCAGACTGCCGAACGATTCTGCTGCCTCCAACAAAATTGCGCTTAAGGACCATGAAGATAAGATTCGATAAATTAAGGCTCATACAGAGCCGTACAGAGAGTCGTCTTTCCCTCGCTCTATTTGTGAGTGGAACATGAAAGAAATTACTAGTAGTGGTAAAGGGTACCCTTGTCTGCAAGTGATTAAAAAATATAGATTAGATCGAACATGATGAGTAATCACGGATGTTTTACGGCCACATATTGACATTAGTGCAGTGTGGTGGAACTATAACACACATATCCACATATAATTATATCTATTGTAGCGTTAGAGAGGAATTTAACACAAATCAAGACCATCACGAACCAGTCCATCACGTTACGCAATTTTTTTGTCTGTAGTGCCAATAGGTATTCTAATCTCTTAGGAACAATGATCAGAAGTGTCATCTCGATCGCATGATAAACTTACTATACATACATGACCAAAGCACTTGAAAATCTGAATCATTCTCCAAAACGTGGTATACTAACGATAAATAATTTAGCAATTGGATCAACACATATAAACAAATGCCCTCGGTAGGTTATTACCAATAGCGTAGCGTAGGGGGTTGGAGGACATACTTTAATGGGTATCAGGCAGGTAATTTCTAAAAACGGATAAACTGTCTTCATATGTAACCATGCTCCTCTTTACATTCCACATGCCTCCCCTCGGTATTAGAGCAACAGCGCTGCTGGTACATTGCCTTAGTGCGGGTTGCCTGCATCAGGGACAAGCATACATTCAGGGGTAAACCTATTGTTCTCTTTTGATTCACAGGTTATGACCCCCTGATGATAATCCTTCCTTTTGATTGACAGGTCCTCCATGTATTGTTCTCCCACCCCTCCCTCTCCCCTCCCCCAACCCCTCAGGAAAGTTCAAACCCACCCCCTGAGAGGCGCAGATCTATTTCAGACTGCAGTGCCTTATGTAGTTTTGAGGTGTACGGCAATGCAGTAGGAAAATCCTCCTCTTTCTTCCAGTTCCCATACTGTCCTTTTATACTACTACCTTGTGTTGCAGGAGAAAGCTTTGTTTTGGCGCTGGACTTACACATCATACACCATTGGCAGAGCTGCAACAGCATGTTCCCATTTCCATTGAGTGGTCAAAACACAGTCCTGTCGCATTAACTCTGCTTGCCCTGTTTCTACACAGGTTGCAAAAGGTGGTAGATATAGCGCTCTCCAACTTGTGCTCAGTTCTGACTTAAATTGGAACGATCACATGTGCAAAGCTGCAGGGGTGGCGGGGAGAGCCTGAGGAATAGTTACAAGATGCGTAGGGACTATCTAAAACCACGCTTGAGCTTTACTGTAGCACATAGGTTCGAAAAAGGTGACTCATTTCGAGACATGAGAACGCCATGAATATGATTCACTGGAGTCTGTACTCATTAATGGACATCTCTACAGGATCCAATGCAGGTATTTCGTTGAATGGGAAGACTTGATCCGAAATCGTATAAAGCATTTCTATTAACGACTCTTGTGTGTACCTGTAGAACCAAGAGCTTTTTTTATGTAGAGTGACGCTAACATAGTCATTGAGATCGTGTTTTTAATAGTGTGGTCCTTATGCGTAATGTATGTTGCTGGCAGTAGAATCTTTCTGTGGTCTGTTTCAAATGTCAGTTCCCAATAGCGTTCCCCAAAAAGAACATCATCTTCCCTCCAGGGATTCCCATTTGAACTACCTGGTGAGTGTAATCTAACTACAGAAAATCATGCCATGCAAAGTGATTCTTATCCTCAATTTAATTATTTATACTAACAATTTGATATCAGTGACATGCCGCCTGGTGGGTTTAGGCGATAGCTAGGGCACCATGCATATGATTCTTCACTTGGTGTTTTTCTTACACTGTGGTGATATCTTAATAACGATATTTAAAACGTCGACCTACACAGGGAGAGACAACCATCATAATAAAATCAGATATGTCACTGATTTTATGAAGTGATACGTAGTATAAAACTTATATTTACAAGTTTTCTGTGCTGTTACCTTAAGAGGCTTCATATGTGGTGAGACATTTGGTTACCTTAAGAGAGAGTTCGAAAGTCAGGAGGCGTTCTGTGACAGTTGTAGATCTTAGGGCTCCATCATGATCCAAAAATAAGTTTAATATTCTACTCCTGTGATGCAGGACATGACATACAAGGAAAGATATTTTCCTAGCTGATGAAAGAATACTTAGAGGGAATATACCCTATGTCATAGTCCCGTACAGGATTTTCACAACAAGTAACGATACTTTAGCAATGTGAAAATGTGTGTATTGTTTCATTTCTTCTATCTTCGAAAATAACTTTATAAATGGGAGGAATCTACATTTCATGTGAGAAATTCGAGATGTATGGTCAACAACATCGTTGCCTCGGATGGGGTAAAGTGGGTTTTTTAAACTGGGTGGTCTATGTTGGGGTGGGATTGTTTAGATCTACTGTATATGTCCAAGCTATTGCTGCTTGTTTTGCAGTGCACTCCGGCAGCCTGCAAGGGCAGTCACGAGGAGTAAGCAACCGGAAGTAACGGATTGGCCCAGCCTCTGACATGTACAAAGATTGCTCCTACCTGTCTGATCTTGCCAATGACAGCGAGGGCTGGCGAAGTAACCAGCGTGCTGGGTGATCGTGAAGAAGCGGACGTGTGTGTGTTGCGTGAGAGAAGATTCAAAATGATGGACGCTTGTGCTGGACGTATAGACAACATCCGAATTCCTACCACTCCAACCATCCCCGGATGCCCTCCGCGGCCGGGGGTGGTGCACTCTGCCATAAACACGTGTCCACAACTGTGGCTGCAGTTGCGTGTGTAGTTTCTCCAGTCCCTGAAAGTTGGTGACGGTGGCGTTTGATGGGTTTGGCGCGCTGTGTGTGGACATCTGGGAGGTGAGTATGCTCGATGTATGACTGTTTTCAACAGTCTTCGACATCTAGCCATGACAGCTGATTACTTCAGACTGGATCGTGGTTTAAGTGTATCATGTTTAGCACTTCTCAATACATCGCAGTGGACTCTGTCTTGCAGTGGTATTTGCTGTTTCTATTCTATCACACAGTTGAACCTTCCCCCCTCCTTCCGAATGTAGTGGAGAGAATCAATTTAGAAAGTCTATAGTACTTTTAAAAACCAAATCGCGACGTCAAATTCCCGATTGTTCAATTTATTATTTTCAATAGTTGTATTACATGCACGCATGCATTTGGGTGTGGACCTCTCCCCTGGCCGGTGCAGAAAGCAAATGGCGAATGGCATGCTATGTTTAGTGGAATGTTGTGGTTGAGGAAGGTGTTTGTGCTGTCACCTGTTTTTGCATACAAGATCTCCCACACATTTAGCGCTATGATCTGTTTGTGGTGGATATTTCATTACTTGATTTGCATAATGTTTGTGGGTGAATCTCAAACGTTGAAAATATGTTTTATTATAAAGAAGGGTCGTTGTAAGATGGAGGTGAGTGTTTTAAGCTGTCTATTTGACTCCTGTAAATTGTTGAACAATTAATTTGAAAGGATTGTGCAAATGGTTTATTTCACTCTATTTTTGATATCGAAATTGCATCAGTTTTCCCCTTGTGTTCAGCATTAGCCACTAGGAATACAGTATTCTGAGAAGAGATGAAAACCTCCATCTGTGTGTTTGGAGATGTTGATTCACACAGACAAACAGAGAGTGGCCTCTTGAGAAAGACAGAGATGGGAAGCGAGCCTGGAATTTCCCAATCAACAGAATGCCACCACTTGATGGGGGTGGGAGATCAAAGGAGGCCGATATGTGGCCCGTGGTCGGTTATATTTAGTAACATTCTGTAATTAGGACACCAGGCTGTTTTGACCTTCCTGGCGGCGCCCTGACGATAGACACACACGCGGGGACCCTAAACGGTGGTTATTATATCCCACTTCCTTCCATTGCCTTGTGACTACAGTTATTATGTCATCAGGAGCAAGGGTGGCGGGTGCAGTCATGATGTCTACATAAATGGGGAACCCCGTTTCCCGCAAACTGATAAAATAAGGAATATGTATCAATATATCATTGTATATATTACAATAGTCCATTAGAACACTCTTTTTTTTAACGTCGAGTAGTTCCACTCTATAGCAAGAGTGTAATTGTTTATTTTTAATAATAATAATGCACGGCGTTAAAATGTTAAACACAAAACCATAGGATGGTGACAAGCGATCGCTGATTGACAGACAACGATACCGGTAGCCTCTGACGAATCAGAAGTGACAAGCCTAAACTTCTGCATAGCAGCTCCGGTCATCTCTCCCAAAGCAGTCAGTTGTATCGGGTGATTAAAATAGAAAGAACAGGTTTCAATTCTTTGTTACAAACAAACTACAAAAGATAGAAACTCACTGTACATGTCACTGGGTAGAGGAAGGTTCAGAGTTTTGACACAGTTGCGCTGTTGTTTGTTTGTAGCAACATGAGGACTACAACACCACAGAAATAATTTTGTTTATTGGAATTAGCGCGAAGCTGTTCAAGTGGAACGTGCATTCTGCCGTCGATTCAGCAAGAAGCCGCCTCTGCACAAGTGAATGTGGGACTGGCACAAAAAATTCTTGGAAGGTAGTTGCTTATGCAAGGGGAAGAGCACTGGTGGGCCACGCATGTCTGATGGAAACGTCGAGCGTATCTGAGATGCTTTCACACGGAACACTCGTAAGTCCACAAGACGAACAGGCCAGGAACTTCAGCTTTCTCGAACAACAGTGTGGCATGTTCTGAAACAACGACTGCGTATGAAATCTTACAAGTTGCGGTTACTGCAGCAATTGCATCCCGGTGACCATAGCAGAAGGTACGAATTTTGAATTTCAGTTCTTCAGGATATGGCACAGGACGCCTTCTCCGAGTGACTCATCCTCTCGTACGACTAGACGTTTCAACTATCGGATAAACTAAACGGCGATAAAGTAAGAATGCGGGAGTCACATAATCTTGGCACCGTCGTCGAACATGAAAGAGACTCACCGAAACTGAATGTGTTTTGTGCTGTTTCTATTCACAAACTTTACGGACTTTTATTTCTTGCAGAGGAAACTGTGACAGGAATGTCGTATCTGTACATTCTGAAAATTAGTTGATTGCTCAACTTCGTGAAGATTCCAATAATTTGGTTTTTATGCACGACGGCGCCCCACTCACTTTCACTATGAGGCGTGGGGCTACCTTAACAACAGCATCCCACAACGTTGGATTGGAAGCGGTGGACAACAACATGTTGTTAATTGGTTTTGGCCTCCCAGGTCACCGGACATCACACTATACGATTTTTTTTCTGTGGGGTTATATAAGAGGTAGCTTCTCTTCAACAGCTGAGAAATCAGGTTGTTGAAGCTGTCGATTCATTAACAGGGACTTATTGATTCGTGTGTGGAATGAAATAGACTACCGTTTCGATGTTCCTCGAGTGACGCACGGTGTTTATGTTGAGCATATGGTATATTGTCTGTGCGATCATGGAACTTTGCACATTCCTCTATCCAGTGACATGCACAACGTGTTTCTAGCTTTCATAGTTTGTCTGCAATGAAAAACTGAAGTCTGTTCTTTCTTTTTTAATCACTCTGTATATGTGTCGAAAGCAGTAAATTTTCCATCACTCACACTGTCAGAGAGAACAAGTGAAAAAATCGTTAAAATTATGATAGATAACTTAAAAAGTTTGGCAAAAGTCAGTTAATGTGTCTTGTAGATAAAATGTGTGCTATCGTGTTGTGCACAGAGCACTTTTATTCTCTATCGGCCAACTCGTGTTTTCGTCTGCAGTAGCGTCAATACATGAGCCGTGTGTATCGTTTTTTGCTTATGGAATCATCCCACTTTACATTGCATCCAAATGTTTTCCGATTCGATGTACACATGATTGGCACCTCGTATCTATTGCGATAGAATACTTCAGAATTCAGAATCCGGATTTGCAGTTATAATTGGTAACACTCAAAAGAAAAGAAGGAGACTCGACTTGCTGGAAGAACTGGAGACTGCCATTCATGAAAAGAAACCTGGCAATATGCTGAATACGCAAGGTAATGACAAAGGAATGAGATTTCTTAATACCTTTGTAGAATTATTTTAAGGCAGATACGTAATTATAAATTTGCATTGCCTCTTCGGCGAAGTAGCTACAAGCAGACGACTGTCCACTTACGAAATGAGGAAAATATAGGCGAAGAATAGAACAGCATTATGATAGAGCCAATAACTATGCTCACACTGTTATACCACGGATATGTCAGTTCACAGCAACCCCCAGATCTGTGCATAAGCTTCAATTTGAAATGCTTCGAGCCCGCAGCATATCAGCAGGTCACAGCCTGGTGCAGTGTGCGATGTGAGATGGGACGGCTTCTGAGAGGTCTTCGATTTCAGTGCAAGCTGAGGATACGTAGTCCGCTGTGTTTTAATTCCAATTTGGTGTACATGTGGTGGAGTGGTGAGTTGTGGAGGTTGACAGCAACATCAGCACTTGCTTTTCTCCAAGGCCATATTGGGAACTGTGTGCCAAGGTCAAGGAGGGGAGGGAGGGGAGGGCCCTGGGGAGAGGAGGGCCCCCTGCACTTCTACTTCTGCCACTTTGGCATGAAGCATCCCTCTGCATCCCCCCCCCCCCCCCCCCCCACTCTGCAGCCAATGGTGTACAGATCATATCCCCAGCCTTTGATCATTTTTTATAATAATGTGACTGCATGCATATCATCATTAACTATTCGGTATGAAGCACTGTCAGCAGCAGCATCGTTAGCGGCTGGGGCGAAGAAGAATATTGTTGATATGTATTACGTCAGTCCATCTCTAACCATTATTATTAAGTGTGTATGCATTATTGTACTTAGGTTTTTTTGCTATAATTGTTAAGATGCACGGCATCGGCTGCAGCCCTTAGGATGTTTTCTCACCTTCCGCCGAACTGTCATAGTATTTACAGTGGATCCTAATGCAGTTTGGAATTCCTATGTGACGGTCTCGATAGATGTCTGCCTATTACACTTTACGGCCCTCTTCAACTGTCGGTTGTCTCCGTCAGTCAGCAGACGAGGTCGACCTGTACGCTTTTGTGCTGTACGTGTCCCTTCACGTTTCCACTTCACTATCACATCGGAAACAGGGGACCTATGGATGTTTAGGAGCGTGGAAATCTCGCGTAGAGACGTATGACATAAGTGACACCCAATCACCTGACCACGTTCGAAGTGGCTCTGAGCACTATGCGACTTAACTTCTGAGGTCTTCAGTCGCCTAGAACTTAGAACTAATTAAACCTAACTAACCTAAGGACATCACACACATCCATGCCCGAGGCAGGATTCGAACCTGCGACCGTAGCGGTCACGCGGTTCCAGACTGAAGCGCCTTTAACCGCACGGCCACACCGGCCGGCCACGTTCGAAGTCCGTAGCTTTCGCGGAGCTCCCCATTCTGCTCTCCCACTATGTCTCATGACTACTGAGGTCGCTGATATGGAATATCTGGCAGTAGATGGCAGCGCAGTGCATGTAATATGAAAAACGTATATTTTTAGGGGTGTCCGGATATTTTTGATCACATAGTGTATGTAATTGCTCCTTTGGGACTGAATACGATTCAGGCTGAATGCAAAGCATATAAAAAACAATTATTTGGATCCTTCTGTAAAGCTGAATGATTGTGTGTTAATAAAAAAGTTCCATAAAGCTGTTCTTATTTACTTTCACCCTACAATAACTTATTGTGAAAGGATCAAAAAATAATAATAGTAAGACAGACATGGCAAGTTAACTCATGGTTTATTATTAGAAACAATACTTTGTTCAAAAAAGATATTGCATAAATACACAATAATTTTATTTTGACATTACAGTTAGTGATCAACTATTCAATATTTAAAGCAGCAGAGTTACATAATACTAGTAACAACACATCTTTTTTCAAAAAGATATTGCATAAATGCAGAATGATTTTATTGACATAACAACAAATGGTCCACTACACACAGCAGCAGAAGTGTCTCGACGATAGTTAATATTGGGTCATATTCAACCAATGCCGCGGTTTCCGCACTATTGAAGAACTTGGACAACGTATGGCTTCTTTGTAAGCTTTGCTGCAGGGGGAGGATCAACTGCTTCCTAGGTAATATACACTACTGGACATTAAAATTGCTACACCACGAAGATGACGTGATACAGACGCGAAATTTAACCAACAGGAAGAAGATGCTGTGATATGCAAATGATTAGCTTTCCAGAGCATTCACGCAAGGTTGGCGCCGGTGGCGACACCTACAACGTGCTGACATGAGGAAACTTTCCAACCGATTTCTCATACACAAACAGCAGTTGACCGGCGTTGCCTGGTGAAACGTTGTTGTGATGCCTCGTGTAAGGAGCAGAAATGCGTACCATCACGTTTCCGACTTTGATAAAGGTCGGATTGTAGCCTATCGCGATTGTGCTTTATCGTATCGCGACATTGCTGTCGCGTTGGTCGAGATCCAATGACTGTTAGCAGAATATGGAATCGGTGGGTTCAGGAGGGTAATACGGAACGCCGAGCAGGATTCCAACGGCCTCGTATCACTAGCAATCGAGACGACAGGCATCTTATCAGCATGGCTGTAACGGATCGTGCAGCCAAGTCTCGATCCCTGAGTCAACAGATGGGGACGTTTGCAAGACAATCACCATCTGCACGAACAGTTCGACGACGTTTGCAGCAGCATGGACTATCAACTCGGAGACCATGGCTGCGGTTACCCTTGACGCTGCATCACAGACAGGAGCGCCTGCGATGCTGTACTCAACGACGAACCTGGGTGCACGAATGGCAAAATGTCATTTTTTCGGATGGATCCAGGTTCTGTTTGCAGCAGCATGATGGTCGCATCCGTGTTTGGCGACATCGCGGTGAACGCACATTGGAAGCGTGTATTCGGCATCGCCATACTGGCGTATCACCCGGCGTGATGGTATGGGGTGCCATTGGTTACACAATACGCCAGTCACTACTCTTGATGAACTGTGGTTTCGTGTTGAAGCTGCATGGGCAACTGTACCTGTACAGGCCATCCAAGATCTCTTTGACTCAATGCCCAGGCGTATCAAGGCCGTTATTGCGGCCAGTGGTGGTTGTTCTGGGCACTGATTTCTCAGGACCTATGCACCAAAATTGCGTGAAAACGTATCACATGTCAGTTCTAGTATAATATATTTGTCCAATGAATACCCGTTTATGATCTGCATTTCTTCTTGGTGTGGCAATTTTAACGGCCAGTGGTGCACGTGAACCCAAACAGTCTCACAGCTTGGGAGGAGTGTAGCAATCTGCAGCGAGGTGCACGTCAAAGCTACGATAGCAGCAGACTAAAGTATTCTTTTCACGTGTGATTGTCCGAGTAAATGACACTAACAAAGCGGCGTTACGTGCAGTATTCTTTGTGCTAGTATTTCTTAAAATTGAGCAGCCAAGTTTTCCTCAGTTTGCGCGTTGTATATATTACGGAATAATAATTTCATTCTAAAAATTGAATTAACGCCGAAGTAATTCAAAACAGTGTCCACGTTTTATGATGTGCTAAAGCACTCCCAATCTGCAGTTGTTCCTACGTCACTGGATGCTACAGCAAGTAGCAGCATACGCTGTCCTCGAGACCATCTCTGAGCAGAGGTTATGGCAGTAGATTGAAGACTACAGGTATTGTGGCACAACTTATACTATCTCGAACTGGCACGGTGGCTTTTCAGATAATTTCAAAAGCAAAACAGCGTTACTGCAACAGTGAAAACCGGATGTACAAGTAAGCTAAATGTTGTTTGCTACTCAGCCACCACAGTGCACATTGTGTTGAAGGCTAAGGAGTACATTCTTAATCAATTTGGTAATTGCATGAAGAACGTTCAGCTGATAACAGAATCCCTTGTTATCATTTGTTTTGAAAAATCCATTAAACAGCAAGGAATTCGTGCCTTCAGCACATTCCTAATCAAAGAGTAACGTAATCTTAAGAACCTTAGTACATTTAATTGTACTTCCTGCAATATTGTTGTTGTTGTGGTCTTCAGTCCAGAGGCTGGTTTGATGCAGCTCTCCGTGCTACTCTATCCTGTGCAAGCTTCTTCATCCCCAGTACCTACTGCAACGTACATCCTTCTGAATCTGTTTAGTGTATTCATCTCTTGGCCTCCCTCTACGATATTTACCCTCCACGCTGCCCTCCAATACTAAATTGGTGATCCCTTGATGCCTCAGAATATGCCCTACCAACCGATCCCTTCTTCTACTCAAGTTGTGCCACAAATTTCTCTTCTCTCCAATTCTATTCAGTACCTCCTCATTAGTTATGTGATCTACCCGTCTAATCTTCAGCTTTCTTCTGTAGCACCACATTTCGAAAGTTTCTAACCTCTTCTTGTCTAAACTATTTATGAAATGTCATGTTTTGAGGGTTAACTTGAGAACTGAATTACTTGATCTATTTGAGTGTTGAAAAAATGCTGAGGTTTCTCTCCTTGTCCAGTCATCTCAAAGTGATTAGTCATCAGTTAATTATGTTATAATCCACGCTATTGTCCATCAAATTATTATCTCTTTTCCAAATTTTACCTTGTGACAGCTGAGTGAAAGTAGTAAAACTATTCAGTTATTATACTCATATGCCTCTATCCTGAAGTCCAGTGCCACACGGTCAAGTTTAATAGCAGTTATTTCAAGGTGGGCATCACACAGTGAATACTGTGAGAACGTGAACTTTCCAATCCCATCCGCACAGATGAAGCATCTGTCATCATGACACGGCAGACCGACTTTCAGTTACAGTGCAGTATGTTTCCCACGGCCCGTGACTTGCTGCACTCATTATCAGCAAGCAGACCCTTCTTATAGTCTCTGGCCGTGAGCAGCTGTGAGGCTGCATGATGCACACCTTTAGCCTGTCTGTGGGTGGCACCTGAATGTGCACAGTATGTACACACCTTCAATCTCACATATACAGACTCCACAATATGCGAGGCATTCACCTTGCCTTTCATCAGAGCGATAACTTTCTTGTTCTGAAGTGTTATGCCATAAGGATTATCGGCCGCAAATCCAGACATGCCGAATTCCTCGGGATGGCATTCCTCGGGATGGCACCTAATTACTGCATACAGTTACCCAGTAGATGACATCCGTATGAAGCAACTCGACATCAGTGAAGTCTGGTTTCGCAAACTGGTAATAGAATTGTTGAATGTGGAGTTTGGAGAGCTCACTAACACACGTAATGAAATAGACAGGCTTCGTGAACACCACGGAAACACTATCCATGTCCATAGTGAGTTATCCTTCATTGAAGATTATTGTTGTTGTTGTTGTTGTTGTCTTCAGTCCTGAGATAGGGGATAGGGGATAGGCTACAACCCTGTCTCACCCCCTTCCCAACCACTGCTTCCCTTTCATACCCCGCGACTCTTATAACTGCCATCTGGTTTTTGTACAAATTGTAAATAGCCTTTCGCTCCCTGTATTTTACCCCTGCCACCTTCAGAATTTGAAAGAGAGTATTCCAGTCAACATTGTCAAAAGCTTTCTCTAAGTCTACAAATACTAGAAATGTAGGTTTGCCTTTCCTTAATATTTCTTCTAAGATAAGTCGTAGAGTCAGTATTGCCTTACGTGTTCCAACATTTCTACGGAATCCAAACTGATCTTCCCCGAGGTCGTCTTCTATCAGTTTTTCCATTCGTCTGTAAAGACTTTTGCGTTACTATTTTGCAGCTGTGACTTATTAAACTGATAGTTCGGTAATTTTCACATCTGTCAACACCTGCTTTCTTTGGGATTGGAATTATTATATTCTTCTTGAAGTCTGAGGGTATTTCGCCTGTCTCATACATCTTGATCACCAGATGGTAGAGTTTTGTCAGGATTGGCTCTTCCAAGGCTGTCAGTAGTTCTAATGGAATGTTGTCTACTCCCGGGGCCTTGTTTCGACTTAGGTCTTTCAGTGCTCTGTCAAACTCTTCACGCAGTATCGTATCTCCCATTTCATCATCATCTACATCCTCTTACATTTCTATAACATTGCCCTCAAGTACATCGCCCCTGTATAGACCCTCTATATACTCCTTCCACCTTTCTGCTTTCCCTTCTTTGGTTAGAACTGGGTTTCCATCTGAGCTCTTGATATTCATGCAAGTGGTTCTCCTTTCTCCAAAGGTTTCTTTAATTTTCCTGTGGGCAGTATCTATCTTTCCCCTAGTGAGATAAGCCTCTACATCCTTACATTTGTCCTCTAGACATCCCTACTTAGCCATTTTGCACTTCCTGTCGATCTCATTTTTGAGACGCTTGTATTCCTTTTTGCCTGCTTCATTTATTGGATTTTTATATTTTCTCCTTTCATCAATTAGATTCAGTATTTCTTCTGTTACCCAAGGGTTTCTATTAGCCCTCGTCTTTTTACCTATTTGATCCTCTGCTGCCTTCACTATTTCGTCCGCAGCTCGTGGTCGTGCGGTAGCGTTCTCGCTTCCCACGACCGGGTTTCCGGGTTCGATTCCCGGCGGGGTCAGGGATTTTCTCTGCCTCGTGATGACTGGGTGTTGTGTGCTGTCCTAGGTTTAAGTAGTTCTAAGTTCTATGGGACTGATGACCATAGATGTTAAGTCCCATTGTGCTCAGAGCCTTCACTATTTCATCCCTCAAAGCTTCCCATTCTTCTTCTACTGTGCCGGCCGGTGTGGCCGAGCGGTTAAAGGCGCTACAGTCTGGAACCGCACGACCGCGACGGTCGCAGGTTCGAATCCTGCCTCGGGCATGGATGTGTGTGATGTCCTTAGGTTAGTTAGGTTTAAGTAGTTCTAAGTTCTAGGGGACTTATGACCACAGCAGTTGAGTCCCATAGTGCTCAGAGCCATTTCTTCTACTGTATTTCTTTCCCCCATTCCTGTCAATTGTTCCCTTATGCTCTCGCTGAAACTCTGTACAACCTCTGGTTTAGTCAGTTTATCCAGGTCCCATCTCCTTAAATTCCCACCTTTTTGCAGTTTCTTCAGTTTTAATCTACAGTTCATAACCAATAGATTGTGGTCAGAGTCCACATCTGCCCCTGGAAATGTCTTACAATTTACAACCTGGTTCCTAAACCTGTGTCTTGCCATTATATGATCTATCTGATACCTTTTAGTATCTCCAGGGTTCTTCCATGTACACAAGCTTCTTTCATGATTCTTGAACCAAGTATTAGCTATGATTAAGTTATTCTCTGCGCAAAATTCTACCAGGCGGCTTCCTCTTGCATTTCTTAGCTCCAATCCATATTCATCTATTACGTTACCTTCTCTCCCTTTTCCTACTGTCGAATTCCAGTCACTCATGACTACTAAATTTTCGTCTCCCTTCACTACCTGAATAATTTCTTTTATTTCATCATACATTTCATCAATTGAAGATTGTAGTCCGTTTAAAATTTGGCCTGGTGACGTAATCAATTGCACCATAACGCACATCCCAACGGTAAACTAAATGAATATGGCGACAATTTCTAACATTCTCCATGGTTTACCGAAAAGTGAATTATTCGTATATTTATAAAAATCTTTTTCAACGTCACACATCGTGAAAGGCCTCCGTTTGGTGTTTGAATCAACGTACTTCTTCAACTAGGGACGCTGCTTGAAGGAGATGCCGTGGGTGACTCTAGGAAGTCATATTCCCAGTCTGAGACATTTCTGGAGGTTTCTATAGTGTAGAACGTATGTCTGCTTATTCTCTGCGCGTTGTCATCAGCTTGGGGATGGACAATTTCGTGGGAGCAGGCGCTCCAGACATGATGGCAGATCACTGTGCTGTCATGCAGATCGGTAGGATATTCCAGATCTGCCTCTAGGACCAATCCTCTAACAGAATTAGCAGCCACACTGAGGATCTTGTCCTTCAGTCCGACGATTTCATCTTTGGACAGCCATGAGAACCCTTCAAACAGCAGAGTTTTTTGCATGGGCTGTCCACAGAAATGGTTTAAATCCAAGTGAAGTATGTAACCCAAATCATCAGATGGACTGTAAGTTCCCCACTAATCCTGCGTTCGAAAAGAAGCAACATATCGACATCAGTCAACAGTTCAAGGTTGATCGTTCCTTTTTTAATATTTCGTCCAACGAAAGCCCCAGTGCGGTGCAACAGAAAGCAGAATCCAAAGTGTATGTGCCCAGGCATACACACTGGAATTTCTCAAAAACGTCTGCAAGCAAGGACGCGTTTGTCTCCGTGTCCAGTTTAGCATGACCCTCAAAATCAGAATGTTGAACTCCTGCAAAACATTCACCGCGTGTCGATACTCCACATCCGTTATGGCAGTGTTTGTGAGTTTGTTGGTGAATGAAGTTACATCAGGCAATGTGGTTTCAAGGCGTCTCTCCATCGTATCCAGATATTCGAATAAAAGACCCACTTCTTCATTACAAGCTAAAACTTTGGATCAGCAGGAAACGCAGATTGTGTGATATGCATATCCTCTCGACCATCATCTCAGCAAGTTTCCGAAGAGGTGCCTGCATGAACTGTAGAGCACCGAGGAAGCGGAGCAATATTGTTGGAGAATGAAATTTCTTTTTCTACATTGTCAGGTATGATAGTGACGCTATCATTATCCAACCCAAAACCACCGAAGTGCTGAAAAGGAAAGTGAATACCATACCAGCTCAAATTATGGAAGAAGATGGGTATGTTCTACATATACTGGTTCCTGGCTTGAGCACTCATTCAGATGTCTTGCTAAATACTCACGCTTCGTAAAAAAAAACCTGAGGTATCTGCGGCAAATGAGCTGTTTATGCTCATTTTTACTCATTTGGGGGGGGGGGGGGGGAAGTAGGTGGGACATGATTTTGATGCAAACGTAGTGCTGCATCTTGCCTTTGCAGAATAGCAATAAACCTACTTGTTTAGGACACTGACTGACTACTTTGGGAAAATAGAGGGGTCCTGCTACCTAATGCTTAATATCTCTTGGCTTACTTCTTTTCTCGTCTACATGCAGAAAATGAAGATGAACCGAGAAATTAGGGTTCTGCCTCTCGAATTTTGGTAGGTCTGATATTGTTACAGAGAACGAGATCCTTTTAAAGTTATAGTGCCCACAGTCGTTCGATGCCTTGCACTTATCTATACTACATGCATTTCTTGGGTAGTTCCTATCGCAAGCCAGACGTGATCATGTGAAGCCGTATTCATCCTTCTCATATAGCTTCTGGACATTATATATGCCTCTTTAGGTGCAATATCATCTGGAAGAAGGATGAAACTGGACCGTCTCATTAACTAGATCAAAAACGCGCGAGTACACATCAAGATGAAGTACGTGACTGCTCATCTTACCAGAGCCTCTTCCCTTCATACCGGGAAAAAAGCTTTAGTATTACACTCTCGGTAAAAGTTCCCTACTTCTCGGCAACTGACATATTCTTCCACCAAAGTTTGGCTATGCTATTCTCTGCAAGACCATTACTGCCTTCTTCAGGGGGGTGCAACAGCTAGAAAACTGCTTTGCACCTGATGGCGGGGTACCACTGGGCATTGTCGATTTTAGGGAGCTCCCTTCCCAGCACTGCTTGCCATGCATGAGGGAAGATATCCATATCTCGAAATCTAGCATTGACATAACCAATGTAGGACTGTGAGAGCTTATTCTTGGAAGCACCAACAATCACAGAGTAGTCTAAAGTGGCTCCGTGGTCTGCCTGCTGTTGGTGAAAAAGATGGGCTGTGGGGGTGCTACTGCTAGACCACAGACAGAGGGAATGCGATGATATTGATGGCACTGCCCCACTGCTGTTAGGCTGGTGGCGGTAACCTGACAGACTCGGATGAGGTGATGCAGACGTCGATGGCACCACCCAACTAACGCTAGTCTGGTGTGGTAGCTTGATGGTGCCACCTGAGGTAACGCTAATGTCGACGGCACCATCCTGGTACCGCTAGGCTGGGGACTGCAGGCTGACAGTCCTGGACAAGATGATGCGGATGTTGAGGGCACTGTTGTGCTACCAATTGGCCGAGGTGACGCAGGCGTTGATGGCCGCACCAATGAAGGGTCTGGCAGCAACGTTGTGAACCCACTTCCGGAAGCTTCCAATGCTCCTTCTGCAGTGAAAGAATAAGGGAAATACATTAGTATCACACAAAGACGCAAGCAATAGACACGTACATCCACCAAAAATAGTTAAATTCTGATACTTATATCAAGGTTCACTGACGATATGTGCTTTCAGTCACCCATCATCCTCACTGTTAATCATAATATTAGGTGTAGCATAGTCTAATATTTTTCGGTTTAATTCCGTTTCCACTTCCGTTCCAATATCAGCATCAAGTGTATCTAGTTAAAAAACGGGAAAAACTGTATGCAACCACAACAAAATTATTATTATTATTATTGATAGAATATCCACTTCTCAACAACTGGTGACATTCCCCATGAGTTCTGACTAGAAAAACAAACTACTTGTGTTAGTTTTGAGTGAAAAGAGTGTCATAGGTCCAGAATGAGATTTACATTCTATAGCAGAGTGTGCTGATATGAAACTTCCTGGCAGATTAAAACTGTGTGCTGGACTAAGACTCGAACGCAGGACCTTTGCCTTTCGTGGGAAAGTACTCTACCAACTGACCTACCCAAGCAAGACTCACGACCCGTTCTCACAGCCGCAATTCCAACAGTGCCTCGTCTCCTACATTCCAAACTTCACAGAAGCTTGCGAGGTGCCGGGATGGAGAGGAGTTTGTACCTCTTTAATTCTGGCGAATTTTGCATGAGAACTGGACATGCACTCGACCCCCTCCTTACCTACCACCTAACTGATTATGTGCACAACGGTAACGAAAGGAATTGGTGGTGGGCCCTGCTAGTTGGTAAAATAAGGAGTGCACACTCACAATAATTTAATAAAAATCATTGTCTACTCAGTAAAGAAAAAGGGATTTTTATCATAATAAACGACAGGAAATGGGATTCTGCATCTATCTATGAAATGATATGCGGATTAAATATTACAATGTGCTTTATTATAAATCAGAACACAAAGGTAATTGATTGTCAATACAAACAGTAGGCTAAAGGGTAGGTTATACTGAACTATTATGAGAATAAGAGTTGGCTTGAGAACACGGGGCTCCTACTCTCTGTGATGCAATAGATTGACGATAATGACTGGAGGTCCAAGTAAGTCATATATTACTCCACCGACTATAACGCAGCATTACGATTAGTAATGAGAGCTCAAATGGGATCACATGGAGAGACAAGCAAGGTGGACTTGTAGCAAAGCGAGCGCGCGTGCTGCTGAGGGCTTCAGTACAAAAATTATAGATCCTACAATGCCGGAGCCGCAAAATTCTTTACCAGTCCCGAAGCCTGCAACTCGTCGTCGGTAGGCAGCGTTCTGATGATGTAGGCACCGACTTCTGCTGTGCAACAACTCTGTTACTCGACCTGTCGGTGCTGACGCGAAAACGGAGGGTAAGAATCTGGGTCTTAAGTCGCAGCATGAAACTGGAGTATGACTGCAGTCACGCTCCACAACGATTCCAAAAAAAGTGCGACTAAGTCGCAAGACCACCCGATTCCATCGAAGACCAGATCCCGAATGCCCTGCGCCCGCGCAACGCAAGAGTGAAGCCAACATTACTCACTCCCTACTACCCTCGAAAAACCGCAAATCAGCATTCAGTGCTGATTCCAAAATTCCCCCACACTATCTCAGAACATCATTCGTGCCAATAGCGAACGTTCCATCCAATTCCGAGCAGGGCTTTATGACGTCAACTGGTCTCAGTTTAAGTTGACCAGTCATGCCACTGCTATTTAGCTTGGAGTACTGAACTTGCCGTTTGACCGGCTACAAAAACAACATGCCTAAACGACGGGCCATCCAGTGCCAGACAGTGGTGCCCAGCAGGGCACGGTCCACAAGTATTCTCAGAATCATGAAGACAATACTGTCAATCAGTGCCATCACTCTTCATTCCAGGCGCGCCGGAACGGTAAACACATAAACTGCGGCGTCACTCAGACGGCTCGCAGGTCGTTTCTCCCTGCATACAGTAGGCGAAACTCGACCAAGGTCAGTCTGTCCCGGCAAGTGCTCAAGCTCACTGATGTACAACCCTGTCAGTATTCGCGGAACCTCTCCCCCCACCCCACCCCACCCGGAAACGCAGTGTGCTGCGTCCTCCGGTGCTCACCTCGCAATAGGCCACCCGGGAAAGTGACAGAGGAAACTAAAAGCAAGACCATATACAGTTCCCAGCATGCATAGCAATCAAGTGAAAAGTACTTTGAACTCTCAGTACAAATACTCTCATTAGAATAACCTTATTCGGCCCATTCCCATCGTGAAATGATATGAAACATTGAAAAAATTGATGAAAATGAGAGGCGACACGCAAAAGACGTCATGGGACCTCTCAAGCTCTCCTGCAGACCTCGCAGAACTAGCACTCCTGGAAGAAAGGATATTGCGGAGACATGGCTTGGCCACAGAGTGGGGGATGTTTCCAGAGTGAAAATTTCACTTTGCAGCAGAGTGTGCGCTGACATGAAACTTCCTGGCAGATTAAAACTGAGTGCCAGGCCGAGACTCGAACTAGGGTCCTTTGCCTTTCGCGGGCAGCGTACACTCCGCTGCAGAGTGAAAATTTTGTTCTGGAAACATCCCCCAGTCTGTGGCTAAGCCATATCTCCGCAATATTCTTTCTTCCAGGTGTGCTAGTTCTGCAAGCTCTGCGGGAGAGTTACTGTGAAGTTTGGAAGGTAGGAGACGAAGCACTGGCGGAATTGAGGCTGTGAGAACAGGTGTGAATCGTGCTTGGGTAGCTCAGATGGTAGAGCACTTGCCCATGAAAGGCAAAGGTCCTCGGTCTGGCACACCGTTTTAATCTGATAGGAAGTTTCAGTGTCATTGGTGTTTGCTGTGACGTATCAGTATCGACCTGCTCACCTATAGCAGGTAAAAATCAAAGAAACTCATAAGTTTCACATGCAAATGTAAAAAAAGTTACACAAATATACGGAAAAAGCTTCTTATGTTTGCCTTCACTTAAATCATCCATGAGAAATGCCATTGACTTATGATCGAAAAGTGGTGACGTTATGCTTGCAACCAAATTGTCAGCGTCTGAAAAACGAGCATGCTTACCACCGCCTTCGTCATCAGCTCGTGCAGAGTGCTTCAGCACTGATTTATAAACAGGTGGCACTCGTTCCTGGTTGTCGGTTCACATGTACCGAGGGGGGCAGACATCTACTGCATTCGTATGAATCTAGCACAGTGCTGACCTTCATGATTCTCACCGCACATGTAGCGCTCATCTACGTTTGCGCTTTTCGTGAGAGTGGGAGTTAGCTGTAGTTCACACATGTACGTATGTAAAATCCAACCGACTGGAACTACGTGCACATTAGCGGTACTTTTAATCTAATGATTCTGTAGGTATTCCCACATGTGTATATGCGGTACCATGATAATGTTCCAGCGTCATCTAACCAAGGTCACCACTGTTCCTACTGGTGCAGGTTCTTGCTTATGAACTGTCACGCAACTCCTCGCAAGGAGCACCTCACACTTCTTCTTCACGAGGAGAGCTGCAGAAAGCGTAAGTTAATCATCTAAAGCCTGTAGGTGCAGAGGCAGAAAAAAAAGAAGTGAATAAATTAATACAAAGCTTTTTTTAGAAAAAAGAAACAATTTGTTTAAAACTGTGTACCCGACCGAGACTCTAACTCGGGACCTTTGCCATTCGCGGACAAGTGCTCTACCATTTGACCTACCGAAGCACGACTCACGGCCGGTCCTCACAGCTTTACTTCTGCCAGTATCGCAGGAGAGCTTCTGTAAAGTTTGGAAGGTAGGAGACGAGATACTGGCAGAAATAAAGCTGTGAGGACCGGGCGTGAGTCGTGCTTCGGTAGCTCAGATGGTGCCGGTCCTCACAGCTTTACTTCTGCCAGTATCGCAGGAGAGCTTCTGTAAAGTCTGGGGCCGGCCGCGGTGGCCGTGCGGTTCTAGGCGCTGCAGTCCGGAACCGCAGGACCGCTACGGCCGCAGGTTCGAATCCTGCCTCGGGCATGGATGTGTGTGATGTCCTTAGGTTAGTTAGGTTTGAGTAGTTCTAAGTTCTAGGGGACTGATGACCTAAGATGTTAAGTCCCATAGTGCTCAGAGCCATTTCTTGTAAAGTTTGGAAGGTAGGAGACGAGATACTGGAAGAAGTAAAGCTGTGAGGACCGGGCGTGAGTCGTGCTTCGGTAGCTCAGATGGTGCCGGCACGGTAACTCAGCCTGTTCGGTCAGAGGGTTAGCTGCCCTCTGTAATAAAAAAATTGAGTTAATGGATCAACAACGAACTGAAACGGGTTTCTTTCGACGTGCGCCCAAAGCAGATACAACGAACGAAAACGAACAAACTGAGATTATTAAAAAAATATATATATATGGTAGAGCACTTGCCCACGAAAGGCAAAGGTCCCGAGTTCGAGTCTCGGTCGGGCACACAGTTTTACTCTGCCAGGAAGTTTCATATCAGCGCACACTCCGCTGCAGAGTGAAAATCTCATTCTGGAAACATCCCCCAGGCTGTGGCTAAGCCATGTCTCCGCACTATCCTTTCTTTCAGGAGTGCTAGTTCTGCAAGGTTCGCAGGAGAGCTTCTGTAAAATTTGGAAGGTAGGAGACGAGATACTGGCAGAAGTAAAGCTGAGGAACGGCCCTGAGTCGTGCTTCAGAAGATCAGTCTGCTTTCGGCCGGTGAGCGGCGAGGACTCTTGTTTACGTCCCGTCCGCAGAGCCGCGAGCGCGCGTAGTTTGTTTACTTCCTCGCCGCAGCTAATACTCGCGTCCGTTAACACTGAGTCGCCATGGCTCATTCATACAGAAAAGCTACCATCAAGATCAGCCTCCAGCCCGACTACGCACGACCACGAGCCTTTGAAGTCGAACGATTCATCCGTGACGAAGTTCAAATACCAACACAGCACATCATCGGTATCCACCTATCCATTACAAGTAGCGTCGTTTACGTCAAGATGGTCGATGACGAGCTATGTCTCGCAGTTGTGAACAGATGCGCGAACACTCTCAAGTTCAAACACTCCGATGGTCACATCGGAGAGGTTACTGTTGACCATGCTGGACTAGGATTACGCACACTAAGAGTCTTCGAACTCCCTTTCGATGTACCACCGGACGTCGTTACCTCAGCTTTCCGCCCTTTTGGGACGGTAATTAGCCACGTGGCCGAAAAATGGAACATCTTCGATACGTACCAGGTCCTCACCGGAGTCCGACAAGTGAAAATTGAATTAAAGAAACATGTGCCGTCCTACTTAGTCATAGGTGGCTGTCGAGCAATAGTAATGTACGACGGACAACCTCGTACTTGTTCTGGTTGCGGCCAGGAGGGTCATGTGCGCTCGGCGCGTATTCAACGTCGGGTTACACAACTTCCATTACATGACACGACACCACCTCCCCCTCAATTACGCAGAGGTGACACGATCGACCGTCATGAAAGACGACAACCCCCCCGGAAGACAGGAAGCGTTAGAATGCGCACCTGTCGCCGGTCCTGGATTGACCAACACCATTACGGTGTCTGCAAAGGTTGAAGAACGCCGCCCATCGACTCCACATGAAGATTCGGACGAGAGAATGGAACTCGACGCTAAGGTTGTACCGACCTCTGCTTTTCTACCTGAGAGGGATGCTATACGGGAACCACAAACTCTTTCGGACACAGAAACCCACGTCCGCAAACAAAGGTCACCGAGAAAGCATAAAAAGCGACGTCGCACACCCTCAGACGATTGCCTCCAGCGGACGTCTTCTCCAGTTGACGACCGGACGGCCGACGAAACGACGAGGAAAATGGATGACACGAGATCGCCCTCACCTGTCACTTTGTCTGATTTTGACAAACCCGATTCCGCTCTCTCGGGCAAACGGATGGCCAGCACAGCGCCCGCCTTTGGTACACAACCGGAAACAACTGCGGATTCACCTTTAGTCACTCAGTCCACAAGTGTTCTACCGCAGCTACCGTTAACCTACGGACCTTGCGCGGATGACACTGAAGACGATTCTACGGCTGCTGTGGTGGATGAGGAGAGGGGCCTCTCCTCCCACACCTCGGCCCCTCCCGAGTAGCAACAGATGACGGCGCGGACGTGGCCAGCAGATCACAGGCCCCACCTTTTACGGCGACACTGACGGCGGCCCCCACCGCAGGAGACGATCTACAGACCTATCGCTTAACGACCATCAACATTAACACCATTCGGACACGTACGAAGTTGTCGCTGCTCCAAGACATGCTGAATGCAGCAGATGTTGACATTGTCTTTCTCCAAGAAGTCTTCGTCGCCGATTTCCCGGGTATGTATGGTTATACGGCTCATGTGTCCCACGCCTCGCCAACTAACAGTGGAGTCGCAATTCTCCTCAGAGAGGGCCTCGAGGCGGACGAAGTCCGATATCTCCCCGACGCTAGAGGAATGGCCGTAACGGTGCAAGGCGTCCGGTTTATCAATGCGTACGCCCCTTCCGGAACGAATCGCCGTCGTGACCGATCGCTCTTCTTCGCAGAAGGAATAGCACTGCTTATTCAGGGCAGGCACGATTACTTGATATTAGGGGGCGATTTCAATTTCACCCAAGCACCTAAAGATTAGCTGACACGCCATTCACCGTGCCCCGAACTTGGGACACTCATCGGCGATCTCCAGCTGGTAGATACATGGGAACATGTCCGAGGAAACAGACCGGGATACACCCATTTCACGAGTCACTCGTCTAGTCGCATCGATAGGATTTACGTCTCCCGTTCTCTCGCGGCAACGGTGAGTGACGCGGAGGTGTGGCCAGTAGCCTTTTCTGATCACGAGGCCTATATATGTGCCGTCACCCTTCGTCGCCAATGGGTGTGGCGCAGCCGACATCATGGAAATTAAACCTTGCTCATCTCGCTTCTCCGGATTGTCGACACGTCATCGAAGACACGTGGAGTTTGTGCGTCCGCCGCCTCCCAACGTATCCTACGTCGATTAGTTGGTGGTTAACCTGCGCCAAGCCGGCCCTGCGGAGAACCTTTATTACGTATGGTCGTGAGACTGCTGCTTGGAGGCGGCAGACCCTTGATTTTTATTTCACCGTCCTTCGCGAATGCGCCTCCTTGCCACCCACACCGGAACGACAGTTGACGGTTCAGCGTGCGAAAGCACATATCGTAGCCCATATGCGCCGACACCTCGAAGGGACGATCGTCCGAGCGCGAACACAAGACAGACTCGCAACGGAACGACCCACCATGTACCACGTCATCCGAGAACGTACACTGCGAAGACGGGCGCTGATACATGCCATCACCACTGAGGACGGCCGTCATCACACCACACAACGCGATATTGCTGCAGTCTTCTTCGACCATTACGCACGACTTTATTCTGCTCACTGTTCCGACCCGACACCGGTGACAGCAGTCTCACAACTGGTTTACGGCATTGTCCCACAGGATTTACAAACTGAATTATTGAACGACATTACGGAAGACGAAGTTATCGACGCCATTGGTAAAGGAGCGGCGAATAAGTCTCCTGGCCCCGACGGGCTCCCTGTGGAGTTTTATAGAACTTTCCAGTATTTACTGGCTCCCAAGTTAACAGACATCTGTCGGGAGCTTATGTCCCCCGCGGTGCCGCTCCCTACGACCTTCGTAGAAGGAATAATTATACCGGTTCACAAACATAAAGGTGGGGCTCGAATACAAGATTACCGCCGCTAACACTCGTCAACTGCGACATGAAGATATTCACCAGACTATTAACAAACCGTCTACGACCGACCCTACCTTACGTCATCTCGCCAGATCAGACTTCCCTAGGGGGTATCAACAACATCCACACAGCACTGTGTCGATACCGTGACTTAATAGCCCTAGCCAGGGCACGCCGCATCCCGGGAGCGCTGGCATCACTAGATTTTAGCCAAGCTTTTGATCGAGTGGACCACGCGTACCTCACGTCCGTTCTCCAGCACATGCAGTACCCACAGCAATTCACAGACGTCGTGATGCGCCTCCTCCGAGGGGCGACTTCCAAAGTGCTCGTTAACGGGCGTCTCTCGCAGTCCCTCCCGATTTTCCGCTCCGTGCGTCAAGGCTGCCCCTTGTCGACGTTACTATATGCTCTGGCACTGGAACCGCTCCTCTGTGGCTTCCGTCAACGCCTCACCGGTCTTACCCTACGTGACGTCACCTTTCGCTGTACAGCATGTGCAGACGACCTGGTTCTCGTTTTCCGCAATCGCGACGATGTCAACTGAGCACTAGAATGGATTACCACGTACGGCGTGGCTTCCGGCAGCTGTCTCAACGGCGCCAAATCGGTCGCCATGGCCATAGGAGACGGGTTGACCCCAGCGTGTGTCGAACCCCTACAGCTTCGTGGCACTATCAAATGTCTCCGAATAGAGTTTCACGACGACATACGGCGCACTGCGGTTCTTAACTACCGCCGCATATTACAACAAATTCGGGTCCAGATCTTCAACCTTCGTCTGCGGACCCTCGACATTCTCCAAAGGACACACTTCGTCAATGTTTACCTCGTATCGCGCCTTCCACACATAGCGCGTGTTCTTCCAATACCGTTACTGATGGCTCGACGTCTATTAGCGGCATTCGGAGCCTACGTCAGTACAGGCATGCTCTTCAAAGTCAGTTATGAGTCGCTGACCCTTCCCCCAGAAAGGGGAGGTCTTGGTCTAGTCCATGTCCACGACAGAGCTGTGGCCCTGTATGTCAGCTCACACATCAAGCTGTGGCGCCACCACCCGGAAAGTATGACAGGTTTGCTGTTGGAGCCCTTAGCTCCGCCCTCCCTTATGCCCCCACTGACGACGCAAGACATACCCCCACCCTTCTACTACTTCGGAAACTTTTACATTGAACACAGCTATGTCCGTATTGCAGTACCACAGACGCAACAGGCGTCGGCGCGGGATACGTATCATGTCCTACAGCAGAGGCGCCCACCAAACATCGTGGAGACCAAAAGCCCTCAGGTTAATTGGAAGGTGGTGTGGAAGACGATTCACGCGGTTACACTGGACACAGCCGTCCGATCCACATGGTACATCACAGTCAATGGAAAACAGATCACCCGATCACGCCTCCACAAGATAAACATGACGGAATCGTCTCTCTGCGTAGACTGCGGGATACCAGACACGGACGAACACCGTCTCACATGTGGCGCGGCAGAAGACGTATGGCGCTTGGTGCGACAAATTTTGTCGTATTTTCTACGAGTGACTCCGGAACACATTACACCTCGGTTTCTACTATTTCCGGATCAACAGTATTTCCCGCGCGCCAAGACCAACGCTGTCACGTGGATCCGTGCGCATGCGGTACACTACTTATTTCACGATGGACCTAAAGATGTATTCGACTTTTGGAACTACCTACAAGAACGTCATTGCAAGATCGTACGGAACCCAAAATACAGACAGTATTTTTCTAATTACTTACGGAGTGCCCTATTCGACCCTCCACGCAGCTGGATCATCAACAGGTAGGAGAACACACCCACTGAGTGAGCTGACAAGACTAAGTTCGATTCTCGGTGGAATAACATGATATACGTGATGACGTACCTGGATGATGAAGCATAAGGAGAGTAGCGACACACCCTTCTGCATCCTGTATGAGGCACTTTTTTTTCGTTCCCCATATACATTACCTCGGTGTAGGAACGTGCCGAGATATTGTTTTCTTTTTCTCAGAGCACGATGCGGTGCTAGATACATTTCTTTTTGTTGTGGTATAAAGTAAAACCACATTAAGAATGTATTAGAAACAGTAAATAAAAAAAAAATAATTCCCACAAAAGATTTCCCCTTCCCATCCCTGATTCCTTGATTCCTTAACGGACGAGGAAAAAAAAAAGTAGCTCAGATGGTAGAGCACTTGCCCGCGAATGGAAAAGGTCCCGAGTTCGAGTCTCGGTCGGGCACACAGTTTTAATCTGCCAGGAAGATTCATATCAGCGCACACTCCGCTACAGAGTGAAAATCTCATTCTGGGAACAATTTATTTATTACTAAGCCAACTGAATAGTAGTTGTATATTTACTGAAGCATCCATAAACCCATGTTGTCCTTGTCTCTTCTCCAACAATTGTTACTCCCCTTATCACTTACAGCGTGTGCAGGGCTTACTAGCGACAGCCTTCCACATTGGGAGTAGTTTTTTCACTGCTTTCTTTACTGGACAACCATGATTTCAGGATCTGTGTCATCCATCCCATTCAGAGATGAGGCCACCTTTACGCAAAGTGGTATCTTCAACTTTCATAACAGTCATCTGTGGAATAGTATGCAGAACGCCTAAGGATGCTGAAAGCCAATCATCAGCATCGGTGCAGCCGGAATGCATGCGCCGGAATAATTGACGACCAGATTTTGGGACCAGTCCTGCTTCCACATCGCCTAACAGGCCGAAACAATAGGCATTTCTTGTGGGTGACTTTGCTTCCCTTGCTGGAAGAAGTGCCATCGATGATTCAAAGGTTTATGTGGCTGCTACATGATAGCGCTCCAGCCACTTCGCCACTAATGTCCGGATATATTACGATCGTGTCTTCCCTGGTCAATGGATCAGACAAGGGGGCCCAGCTGCATGGCCTCCTCGTTCACTGGATCTCAACCCATGCGATTTCTGGTTATGTGGCCGTCTTAAAAGTACTGTGTATGCAGAGCCCACTCCAGATGTGGAGATACTGGAGCAACGTATTCACGTTGCTTTTGATGCTGTTCGGATGCAGCCTGGCCGACGTGAATGTGGGAGACAGAACATGCCACAGTGCTACACCCATACATTGAGGCACATGGAAACCATTTTCAGCACATACTGTAAATGTGGCTGCATGGTAAGGCACGTATTAGACCATAGTCTCTGTAACAATGTATAACTGAATAAATGGTCTCTAGCATGGAAACAATGCATTTCCAGATGTATGTTCATTAGACCTTTTTTGTTCCATATCCTCTCACTGATAAATCCCTAGCGTTTGTACACAGTGGAAAAAATCATGTTGTATAAACGCTCGAAGTGGCTCCCTCAGGATTTGTTAACAGTGTTGTAACGAGATTAGTCTTCCTACAGTCTTAAAGCTCAATAACCAAACTATGTACACTACTGGCCATTAAAATTGCTACACCACGAAGATGACGTGCTACAGACACGAAATTTAACCGACAGGAAGAAGATGCTGTGATATGCAAATGATTGGCTTTTCAGTGCATTCACACAAGGTTGGCGCCGGTGGCGACACCTACAACGTGATGACATGAGGAAAGTTTCCATCCGATTTCTCATACACAAGTAGCAGTTGACCGACGTTGCCTGGTGAAACGTTGTTGTGATGCCTCGTGTAAGGAGGAGAAATGCATACCATCACGTTTCCGACATTGATAAAGGTCGGATTGTAGCCTATCGCGATTGCGGTTTATCGTATCACGACATTGCTGCTCGCTTTGGTCGAGATCCAATGACTGTTAGCAGAATGCCGGCCAGAGTGGCCGTGCGGTTCTAGGCGCTACAGTCTGGAGCTGAGCGACCGCTACGGTCGCAGGTTCGAATCCTGCCTCGGGCATGAATGTGTGTGATGTCCTTCTGTTAGTTAGGTTTAATTAGTTCTAAGTTCTACGCGACTGATGACCTCAGAAGTTAAGTCGCATAGTGATCAGAGCCATTTGAACCATTTGTTAGCAGAATATGGAATCGGTGGGTTCAGGAGGGTAATACGGACCGCCGCGATGGATCCCAACGGCCTCGTATCACTAGCAGTCGAGATGACAGGCATCTTATCCGCATAGCTGTAACGGAACTTGCAGCCACGTCTCGATCCCAGAGTCAACAGATGGGGACGTTTGCAAGACAACAACCATCTGCACGAACAGTTCGACGACGTTTGCAGCAGCTAGGACTATCAGCTCGGAGACCATGGCTGCGGTTACCCTTGACGCTGCATCACAGACAGGAGCGCCTGCGATGGTGTACTCAACGACGAACCTGGGTGCACGAATGGCGAAACGTCATTTTTTCGGATGAATCCAGGTTCTGGTTACAGCATCATGATGGTCGCATCCGTGTTTGGCGACATCGCGGTGAACGCACATTGGAATGGTGTATTCGTCATCGTCATACTGGCGTATCACCCGGCGTGATGGTATGGGTTGCCATTGGTTACACATCTCGGTCACCTCTTGTTCGCATTGACGGCACTTTGAACAGTGGACGTTACATTTCAGATATGTTACGACCCGTGGCTCTACCCTTCATTCGATCCCTGCGAAACCCTACATTTCAGCAGGATAATGCACGACCGCATGTTGCAGGTCCTGTACGGGCCTTTCTAGATACAGAGAATGTTCGACTGCTGCCCTGGCCAGCACATTCTCCAGATCTCTCACCAACTGAAAAGTCTGGTCAATGGTGGCCGAGCAACTGGCTCGTCACAATACGCCAGTCACTACACTTGATGAACTGTGGTACCGTGTTGTAGCTGCGTAGGCAGCTGTACTTGTACACGCCATCCAATCTCTGTTTGACTCAATGCCCAGGCGTATCAAGTCCGTTATTACGGCCAGAGGTTGTTGTTCTGGGTACTGATTTCTCAGGATCTATGCACCCAAATTGCGTGAAAATGTAATCACATGTCAGTTCTAGTATAATATATTTGTCCAATGAATATCCGTTTATCATCTGCATTTCTTCTTGGTGTAGCAATTTTAATGGCCAGTAGCGCATAATATCAGAAAGTAATGAGCCATTCATCATCTTCTTCTGATTTCCAGCTTCATCATCGCAGGACCGGTCGCTTACTACAAGACCCCTGTGGTGAGGTTGTTTCATCCACTTGGCCATGATGGTAATTGTTCGTTTAAATTGAATGTAGGGGTATTTATAAATCCTTACATATGGCTGGGTGTGTAATCGAACTTAAATAAGATGGTAATGTTGAGTCATACGTTTCCACCTCCACCGATGCACAGCATGCGTTGTAGAGTTGAACTATGGTTTTTCCTGATGGGTGGTGAGTTTGGCGAGCTAACTCTTGTAGATTACTCCACAATGTGTCATAAAATCGATAGACATATTATTGCCACATTTGTCGACACTCTAGCTCATACTGTATTGCGTAGATGGCAGGCAGCTCTAGTAGATATATGCATGCTCTGTTGTTAAATATTTTAACTGTACCAGGGAATTCCCCTACAGTGATTGTATGTTCACCCAGGATTGTCGAGGGAGAGTAAACCTTTCGATGGAACATGGCCGAAATCTACGTTGAGACATCACATAGTCGACGCATTCATCCATGAATAATATTACTCTGACGCCACTAAATCGAAGATTTTGATATATTACCACTGAGTAGAACCCCCTGATCGATATCATACTGACACTGACACACTTGCACCCACTGATGTTCAATCAGTAGGTTTGGTTGAACGGCATTATGTTCGCATCACGTGCTTGCTGCTGTAACAAATTCATCTCACCTGCAAGGAAGACAGGCATTATTAGTCAAGCTTATTTGGTTTTTTTCTCTATTCATTACCATCAGCGTTAATACTTACACTGCCTCGAAGTAGGTAGTGTTGATCTACGTCTTGACATCCTTACCCTTTGATGTTTCTCTCACATGTGGATGAACTATTTATCAATCACTGTAAATATATTTTCACGTTTTTACTACCATTATTATTATTATCTTACATATGTCCTTGTTCATATGATTAGGACATTTATACAGCGTGGCTGGTAAGTGCCTCAGAACGAGAGGTGGCGTGCCAATTGCTGTGAGCACTGGTACACACTTATTTAGACTATATTTACATATTTCCGACAGTTTTCTAGAATACCACAGCACCAACAGACAGTTTTTCCCATCACATCATGCTGTGGACAAAAAATAAATTAACGTCATATGCAAAATTGAATGCTTAACAATGTGATGTAAGAATTGCAGACATTTCTTTAATACTTACAGTCAACATCTTCACCAGTCGTTGTCATTGTCAAGACGCAAATGCAGTGAGGGAGTGCTGTGCAGTTATATTTTAAAAAAAGTCTACGACTTGCTGCTGCTCCTGTAATAGTAAGAAAACATAATGACAGTGATAGGCAGAGCAATACTTACACACTTTTTGCAAACAGCAATTTTAAGCAATTCATACATATTAGTAATACTATCGTGGCGTTACAAAGAGGCACAAGGTGCACGGGAATTCAGGCGCTTGGGGTAGGGGTTGCCCCACGCAAGCTGCTGGAGCACAGGGCATGGGTGGTGAGGGTGTTCATGACTGGATAGTGACGCTGATGTCAGCGAAATATGAGATGGATTTGAATAGCAGTCAAATGTCGCCCCCATGAATGGAGAGCAGAGGTGCTTGAGGCGGAGGGTGCTTCATGCAAAATTTGCAGGAGTGCAGGGAGGCTCTCCTGTCCCGCCACCCCTCCATGACCTTGTGACACGGTACCCGGTTTGGCCACAGACATAGGGAAGTGCTGATGCTGCTGTCAGCGAAATGTGACATGCGCCATTGCCTCAGCTGCCATATGACACCACAGATAAGAAAGCGCTAATACCGATGTCAGCACATTCTCTGCACATACCAGCATTGTCCTACTACTAACATATGCATCCAGCTTTGCTGACCCCGTTTACCCAGCTCAGCCACACGTGACTGAGTTGGCACTTCCTCACGCGAGTGAGCAGTGCCAGTGACATGAACGTCTGCCGAATTCCTGCAGGTGTTTGCCACCTGTGAGTTAGAAGCTCGCCCTGTGCGAATCGGTGGTGGCAGTACTGCTCTGACTGCACACTGCTGCCCTCCAAGGCAGAAGTTAGTTGCTCCCATGGAGTCTAATGACAGTTCAACTGTTGTGTCATTCTAAGGCCACAGGTACAGACATAGAACTGTGTACTGGGCTGGAGTAGATGGCTGTCGAGACAGGTGTCGGCTGCTGGCTGGTCCATAACGTGCTGGAAACTAAGGTATTTATAATGATTAATGGCACGCTTACTATGGCGATACATTGCTTCCAGGAACGTACAGATCGATACATTTGTGTCTCAACAGTGTGGAAATACTCTGCAGGCCAGTTTGTAGCTGTATGACCTTTCTGCAGTGTCACCCTGATTACACAGTTCAACCCGTCTGCCTCACGGTGTACAAAAAGACTCGCTTGTGAAATTACGTATCAGTGTCTCTGCACCTGTCTGCTTCCAAGGGAGCTGCTTCTCGCCCAGGAAAGCCCAAAATTAGTTACATAACTCCCCTGTCTGGGATGACCCGTACCTGAGCCCTGAATCCACGACTAATCAGCGGCAGAAAACTTCAAACACATTTTCACGATATTTACAGTTTTCCTTTTACATTAAGCAACAAAACTAAGAAGCCCCACTTTCCCTTTACAATTCTTAGCCCATTAGCACAGCCATCCGTCCTTACACTGCTACAAAAAACCTCAGTTCACGTTTGTGCTAACTCGTAAGCATTAATCCCCCAAAACACTAAAAAACTACTTACACGTTCTTATGTGACACAGTCCGCCTACCATGCAGGGGGCCCGGGTTCGATTCCTGGCAGGGGACTGGGTGTTGTGTGTCCTTCATCGTCATTTTCATCATCATTGACTCGCAAGTCGCCGATGTGGCGTCCACTAAAAAGAACTTGCGATACGGCGGCCGAACTCCCCCGAATGGGGCCTCCCGGCCAACAACGCCATACGATCATTTCAATGTCCATGGTGACACAAACACTGGATCACGACCATGTGCAATGGCAAGCAGTACAACGGGCTGACATGGATCGTAAACAATATGTGTTGCAACTGTAATTCACTATATGTGATGGGTTGTTATGTAAGATAACGAATTTGTGGCCTCGGGTAATAGTGCCAGCAGAGCTAAAAGAGGAAGTGCTGAAGGAAGACATGACCACTTATTGTCAAGAAATGTGTTGTAGAACAACGAAGAGATGAGTAGTGGAACGGTACTGGTGAAAGTCAAACAAAGAGATGTGGATCGGTATGTGAGGGATTATGTGCAATGTGCACGATAGCCAGATATAAGCCATAAGTTAATAGCTCTGCAGCCGTTACCAGAAGCGACAGAACCATTTAAAATGACTGAGTTAGACGTCCTCAAGAGAATCATAAGGACTCCAGCCTGGAATAGATTTACGCTGACTATTATTTATCATTTTTATAGATAAGCGGAAAAGACTGCTACCCCTAACCAGCAGGCAGCAACGGTAGCGTCAGCATTGATCAACAGCTGAGTGCTCAGATTTGAAGTGCTATAAACTATGAACACTTATCAAGGGAAGAACTTTATGTCGGATTTGTTAAAGCAGCTGTGTCACTTGCTAACGGTTACAAAGTTAAGAACAAGTCCACTGCACCTTCGGGGTAATAGTAAGATGGAGAGGATACATCGCACAGTCGGAAGGATGTTGTCATTACGTGACCTCACACAATAACGACTGGGACATGTATTTATCCTTATTTGTAAGTGCATGTAAGTCTGTTTTGCGGCAGGACTATCACCATGTGAGGTAGTTTTGCAGGAGATGTCTGCCATCGCCGTCCAACAAAATAAGACGAAGAGTTGGCAAGGAACGGGGAGTCCGTCAAGGATTTTGCTAAAACGGTGAGGGAAGCTTGAAAGTGTGTTCAGGGAGCAAACAGCAGAGCCTTAGAACGCCAAGAGCGATTGGGAAATCATGTGAGCAGATTACTACAGTCAGTGGGTAATGTTATCGAACCCTTACATTTCGAAAGGCTAGATTAAGAAATTTATAGCTCGATATCAGGGGTCATATCAGGTAGATGAAACATTTCCGATAAACGACTTCAATTACCAACTCGTAAAACTATTACTCTTATTGGGCACCTGAAGCCTTTTCGAGGTGTTCCAGATTCTCTAACGCAAATTGTAAGTAGGCTGTTTAGGTTTTTTTATTGGTAACGCCACCTCTGTATGAAAATCACTGGCTGTGCTGTGTGCAGTCTGTGGCTGTTTTGCATTGTTGTAATACTCGCCATTGTAGTGTTAGGCAGCTGGCTGTGAACAGCGCGTAGCGTTGCGCAGTTGGAGGTGAGCCGCCAGCAGTGGTGGATGTGGGGAGAGAGATGGCGGAGTTTTGTAATTTGTCATGAACTGCTACATATTTTATGACTATTAAGGTAAATACATTGTTTGTTCTCTATTAATATCTTTCATTTGCTAACTATCCCTATCAGTAGTTGGTGCCTTCCGTAGTTTGAATCTTTTATTTAGCTGGCAGTAGTGGCGCTCGCTGTATTGCAGTAGTTCGAGTAATGAAGATTTTTGTGAGGTAAGTGATTTCTGAAAGGTATAGTTTAATGTTAGTCAGGGCCATTCTTTTGTAGGGATTTTTGAAAGTCAGAATGCGTTGCACTAAAAATATTGTATGTCAGTTTAAGCACAGTCTTGTATAATTTTTCAAAGGGGACGTTTCAAAATGTCGTCATTCATTGAGGGTAAAGTTCAGGATAATAGGATGAAAGAGAAGTGTGGAAACCTTGCACGATCTACACAGAAGATTCTATATCGTTTATGACAACGCAAATGGGAGAGAATAGTTTACATTTTGTGTTAAAATGTGTACAGTTGAAAGTTGTTGTTTAGATGCATAAGTGATTAGCGTGTCAGTTGAGGGTGAGGATAGGAGGAAGGAGTTTATTCGTGTTATATGTAGTGTTATACTTCTATGGCTCTGATCAGTATGGGACTTAACATCTGAGGTCATCAGTCCCCTAGACTTACAGCTACTTAAACCTAACTAACCTAAGGACATCACACACATCCATGCCCGAGGCAGGATTCGAACCTGTGATCGTAGCGGTCGCGCGGTTCCAGACTGAAGCGCCTAGAACCGCTCGACCCCAACGGCCGGCTGTTATACTTCTATGTTCGTTTGTCTGTAAGCCAGGTATTTTAGGGTTGGGGGTTTCTGTTATATGTCTACGAGATGGCTGGCCTTTCAAAGACGGGAGGGGAGTGACAGGAGTTCCCTGTTCCCAGGTTGCCATGGGTCGAAGTGAAGATGAATGAAGTCCTTATCTTGGTGGTGTTGTACCTGTTCACCAGAAATGGAGAAGGCGGGTTGCGGGTGCTACCAGCACAAACCGGAGTATTTTTCACATGGATGTGGTACTCACAAGACATTGTTGGTCACTGAAGATGACCCTGAACACCTGGGTAGTACGAAATGCGTCGAGACACTCAGAAGATGTGTTTCTGTAATTATGGAGGGAGATGGAAGGAAAAGACGTGCTGCGGAGGAGCACGGTAAGTTGCAGCAGTCGTATGAGCAGTTGGGAGGGCAAATGCAGCAGATAGTGGAAGTAGTGCCACGCATGGTACAGCGACTCAAGCGAGGTAGGTCAGACGCAGAGGGTAGACTACTGAAAACGGTTTTTGAACTGTGGATGTCTGTGACATCTGCGAGCTGAATTGTATGATGGAGAGAGAGAGTGATGTTACAAGGAGGAATAAGGCCACCATGGAATAGCACAGCACACGGTTAACCAGTCTGGAACAAGGTGTACTGAACACAACGCCATTACGGAGGTTATCAACGGAAGTAAAGCACTTGGTAAAAATAATAGTGAATACCGTGAACTGGAACAGGTAGATACTCTGGATAAGGTTGGTTGGTTGGTTGTTTCGGGGAAGGAGACCAGACAGCTATGTCATCGGTCTCATCGGATTAGGGAAGGACGGGGAAGGAAGTCGGCCGTGCCCTTTGAAAGGAACCATCCCGGCATTTGCCTGTAGCGATTTAGGGAAATCATGGAAAACCTAAATCAGGATGGCCGGACGCGGGATTGAACCGTCGTCCTCCCAAATGCGAGTCCAGTGTCTAACCACTGCGCCACCTCGCTCGGTCACTCTGGATGAGGGAATGGCAATGACAAGAGTTTTGCAGTCTTTAGCCGGTAACTTGTGGGATGCTCGGGTAGTGATCATGAAATGCAGGGAACAGTCTTACATAAGCAGCTCAATTAATGCCGGATCAGTTCTCGGTAGGCCTGCAGAAAGAGAAGAAGGAGCTGCCGCCGGAATCTGAACACGTGGTTGAACAGGACAAATCAAATCTACCGCTGTGCTAGGGAAGATCAGAAAGTAACGCACAATAATTTTATTACCAAAAAGTTTATTAGGTAACAGAACAAAAAATCACAAATGAACGTGTATCTTCTACCTACTTTTCTTCATAGTCACCAACGTTCTCAACATATTTCTTCCATCGTGGTACCAGTTTCAATATGCCGTTTGCGTAGGAGTGCGTTTGGTTGGAGTATAACCGTCTGCTGAGTGCTGATTTAACTTCAGCATCTTTCGCAAAGCGTTGGCCGGCCAGGACGTCCTACACGGGACCAGACAGATAAAAGTCTGACGGCGCAAGGTCCGGACTGTACGGTGGATGCTGGAGAGCCTCCCACCCAAATTTGGCTATTTTTCACGTACAGGAGCAGTGTCGCTTCCGAGCACAGTTTTGTAGTGCAATAGGAGCGCTGACGACAATCTGAGGGTTGTTGGGGTATCCACCTTTGTTGTCGGAGATGAGAGGTAGAAAGCTCTTCGAGGTGGAACTGGGTGGTTATTGGTTGCAGTGGTAATCTTTTAGGATTAATGACAGAATAGATATGCTGAAGAGTTCAGTATTTATTTAAGTAATTCATTTATATCTCTCCGATAACTTATAAAAGAGGTGCCAGTTCCTAACCTCTTCTTTAATAAATGTCAGACTCAATTTATTCTTATCAAAAGGCCACTAGCCTAAGTTTACAAGAGACAATTAATATTCCGCAAATTGTTCTTGTTAATTACGAAACTACAAATGCTATCTATTCCTTGAGACAAAGACAGATCGTCTATGTTCAAAGCTATTCCCCAGAATAGATAATGATTACTTATCTTGCAGTTGATGTGCGTGTCACCAGATCTGGTCACCGACTTCTCGCTGAGAATATTACTTTTGTATACTTCTGCTGCTGCTGCCTCTCTGAATCCTCTCTCAGAATCTGTTGCTTATATACCGTTCTAAATCGAGGCTGACCTTCTACAGTAGCCGTTCGGGATATTTCCATCAGCTGGCTCCTTCGACACGTAAACACGTTACTGTTCGATTTCTCTTATAGGTTTCCACTCGATGTTACCACTTTAGTATGCTAGAAAGCTTCCTTTAGAGTCAGGGCTTCTACCTCTTGGCGTAGTCTCAAATAGATCCATCACGTGTTTAATCCGTGGTCCGACTTGTACTTGATGTCCCTACTTTACGTAACATATGGTAAGCTTCTGTTGACGTCTCGCTGAGGTTCAAATAGTGACTTAATGTGCGTGTATTAGTTTACGCGTATTGAAGAGTTTTTAGCAAACAGAACACAGCATGTTGTTATCAATGGAGAGACGTCTACAGACGTTAAAGTAACCTCTGGCGTGCCACAGGGGAGTGTTATGGGACCATTGCTTTTCACAATATATATAAATGACCTAGTAGATAGTGTCGGAAGTTCCATGCGGCTTTTCGCGGATGATGCTGTAGTATACAGAGAAGTTGCAGCATTAGAAAATTGTAGCGAAATGCAGGAAGAACTGCAGCAGATAGGTGCAGGGAGTGGCAATTGACCCTTAACATAGACAAATGTAATGTATTGCGAGTACATAGAAAGAAGGATCCTTTATTGTGTGATGATAGCGGAACAAACACTGGTAGCAGTTACTTCTGTAAAATATCTGGGAGTATGGGTGCGGAACGATTTGAAGTGGAATGATTATATAAAATTAATTGTTGGTAAGGCGGGTACCAGGTTGAGATTCATTGGCAGAGTGCTTAGAAAATGTAGTCCATCAACAAAGGAGGTGGCTTACAAAACACTCGTTCGACCTATACTTGAGTATTGCTCATCAGTGTGGGATCCGTACCAGATCGGTCTGACGGAGCAGATAGAGAAGATCCAAAGAAGAGCGGCGCGTTTCGTCACAGGGTTATTTGGTAACCGTGATAGTGTTACGGAGATGTTTAATAAACTCAAGTGGCAGACTCTGCAAGAGAGGCGCTCTGCATCGCGGTGTAGCTTGCTCGCTAGTTTTCGAGAGGGTGCGTTTCTGGATGAGGTATCGAATATATTGCTTCCCCTTACTTATACCTCCCGAGGAGATCACGAATGTAAAATTAGAGAGATTAGAGCGCGCACGGAGGCTTTCAGACAGTCGTTCTTCCCGCGAACCATACGCGACTGGAACAGGAAAGGGAGGTAATGACAGTGGCACGAAAGTGCCCTCTGCCACACACCGTTGGGTGGCTTGCGGAGTATAAATGTAGATGTAGATGTAGATGTAGATCTGTCTTACCTTCACAAATCTCCTCCACTACGGTTTCCCAATTCTTAAACTCTGATACTTCTAATTTTATGAAGTTACAATTATTCTTCTTTCATTTGATCTGGCAAGTATTGATTATTAAATTTTTTCTTGGGACTGGACAGCGGCAACATGGGGGCGAGTATTGTCAAGAAGAGGCTTCACACCGTCAGCATTAATGTTGTAGCGTTTGTCACGAAGGGCACGATGCAACTTAACCGAAGTTTTAATGTAGACAACTGCATTCACAGTTGCCCCATGTTCAGTAAAGTCCACCAAATAACACCCCATCCATATCCCAGAACACAGTCACAAGCACTTCCCTTGCAGATTGAGTCACTTTGAATTTTTTTCGTATTAGGCAACCAGCATGTTTGCACCCCATAGAGGCCTGCTCGGTGTGTAGTAGAACGACCACGACTCATCACCAGTGACGATTCCTCTCAGAAAGTCAGGACCTTCTGCGGCGTAACGTGTCATGTGATCGACGTGTCACGAACAGTATCGTACGCTGCACCATAGGAGATGTTGAACAGCTGCGAGAAGGCTCACAGTTGCACACTCCGGTCGTTTAAAATTGCTGCCTCGATGGCTCCGACATTCTGCGCGGTTGCAGCTGTTACCCGCTGCCCAGAGCTCGGCGAACCATTAAGGTGCACACAGCCCTCTCGGAAGAATGCACGCCACCTACAGACATTCCTACGGTTCGTACAGTCGTCTCCATACACGGCACGCCTGTCCCTGCGAATTTCACTAGGTTTATGCCCTCTGGCCCACAAATGTCGACTACACTTCGCTGCTCTTCACGAGTTGACGACAGTTAAGATGCGCGCCATGTTTGTTTCGTAGCCCAGGCCTCTCTCACTAGAGACGCACTCGAAAATGAAATACCCTCTGTAGTGCAAACTTTAGACTACATCGTCGTGAAATTTCAACATTCCAGTTCCAATACCAGGGGAGAAAAAATTATTGTGCATTACTTTCGGATCCTCCCTCGTATTACCACTTAGCAGCAGTTGAGATTAGAACGGATCTAGCACGATCGCATGTATTCATACCGTTTCCAATTAGCTACGAGAATACTAGCTTCAGATGTTACACCATACGTGCATACACGGTAAAGTTGGGACCATCGAGGAAGACTGTGCGAGTGAAGACGCACGAGATACTGTCAATCACCACAGAACATGGTGGTAATCGTACGGTGGTGTCGTTAACCTAACTCGAACATTGCCAGAGGGAGAGGGCTACAATCTGTCCGATACTGGTACTGGCATGTGCAAGATGCGATTGCTCTTAAGTAAAGCAGAAGCTCAGGACTGTCCACGGGACGACCTGGAGATGCTATCCTATTTCTAGGCACTGGGTTTATTCTCTTAAACATTGCCAAAGTTGTAGTAGTGAACTGCTACCAGCAAGCTAGGCTCACGGTAGCTAAACGTTTAGAATTGCACGGGAGTGAGATAACTGTTAGTCGGACGAACTGTGACCTTTCACCTGCCATCCTCTCTCACAGGGGAAACAAAATTGAAAATTACGCAGCCGCAGTTGTACTGGCCAGGAAGCCACTAGCTATCTTTCCACTGGGAAACATAACCCACCTGAATGAAACCTAACGTAATCCTTTCCTTAAAACGGCTAACAGATACGCAAGAGGGACAGGTTTTAGCATAGCAAGTGCTTTCACTCTGCAACATCCCCTTAGAAAAATTTTATAAATGACGGTGCTGGAAAACCTCTACGTTATTTGATTTTCAAACAGCTGAGTAAAACTGAACGTGCTCAGGCATTTCTCCCTTTACTTATTCTGATCATCACTAAACTGACACACAATATTTTTTTAGGCGCAACGCAATCTGACTTTCAATAATCCCTGCAAAAGAATGGCCCTGACTAACAATAACCTACACCTTTCATGAATCACTTACCTCACAAAAATCTTCGTTATTCAAACTACTGCAATACAGCGTGCGCCAATACTGCCAGCTGAATAAAAGATTCTAACTACTGAAGGCACTAACTACTGATAGGCATAGTTAGCAAATGAAAGATTTTGATAGAGAACAAACAATGTATTTACCTTTATAATGTTCAAAAGTCATCATATATACATCAGTTCATGATATCCAATATTTCAAATTTACTCTTTCTGATGGACACACGTCTAGACCGTTCGCTCTCAAAATTCTGCCATCTCTCTCCCCCCACATCCACCACTGCTGGCGGCTCACATCCAACTGCGCAACGCTACAATACCAAATATTCCAACAATGCAAATCAGCCACAGACTGCACACAGCACAGTCAATGATTTTCATACAGAGCGCTACATGGCGTTACGAACATAAAAACCTAAACAGCCTACTTACAACACTAACAGCAATAACGGGAGGAGCACGCGATCGAGATAATATGCGCCACAGCCACAGGCACCGTGTCGATGTTGATTCTGTTTTGCCCACCCCTCATCTACCTTAGATAAAGGGCCGCTCGTCAATTCGATCCTCAGTATGTCAGATACTGTTGGACTGGTTAACCATTCGTACATGACAAAGTACCAAGGGTGCAAGAAACTGGGTCTAATAGTTACAAAGTTGTACCATAGTATATAACTAATTGCAATTCGGAGCCGACCGATGTGACCGAATGGTTCAAGGCGCTTCAGTCCGGAACCGCGCTGCTGCTACGGTCGCAGGTTCGAATCCTGCCGCGGGCATGGTTGTGTGTGATGTCCTTAGGTTAGTTAGGTTTAAGTAGTTCTAAGTCTATGGGACTGATGGCCTCAGATGTTAAGTCCCATAGTGCTTTGAGCCATTTGATTTGTAATTCGGAAGACAAACAACCCTGAGGGGTGTTAAAACGAGTATTGTTACTTACGAGAGGTGTGGCCTTCAAACTGTGAACGGTCTGGCGGAGATGGCTATCCAGACCGACGTCGGCTACTATCTGTTCCATAACGGGTTGGAGACTTTCGTGGATCCATTGTCGCAGAGGGTGCTGCCAGATTGCGCGTAACTGCACTACAATAAGAGAGTATTTATAGTGATTGGTAGCACACTTGTTGTGCCGATACATTGCTTCTATTTACGCATAAATCGGTTTCAATGGCGTGGAAATACTCCGCAGGCCAATTCGTAGTTGCACAGCCTTTTAGCAATGTCGCCACGATTGCACAGCGTATCCCGGCTGCCTCTAACTGTACGAACAGGCCCGCTTGTGAAATTACATAGCAGCTTAAAATTCATTACAACACACTGAGTAATGCGGAACTGCAATCCTCGGTCGCTTCTATGATTGCGCAGAAAGTCACACCTATCTGAATCTTAGTTTATCTTGGAATCTTCTACTGTTTCGTACCGTAATGAAATTACTGAGTTTTAGCGCTGTTGAGTGGCCGAGCGGTTCTAGGCGCTTCAGTCTGGAGCCACGCGAGCGATACGGTCGCAGGTTCGAATCCTGCCTCGGGCATGGATGTGTGTGATGTCCTTAGGTTAGTTAGGTTTAAGTAGTTCTAAGTTCTAGCTGACTGATGACCTCCCATGTTAAGTCCCACATTTCTCAGAGCCATTTTAACGCTGTTACTCTTGTATTTTTAAACCCTGGTCAGTTTCCTTACATTCGTAGCAAATAAATAAAGTTTTCTAGTGCAGCCGAGTATCATACGTGTTCTGAAATTAAAAGAGAGTAGCTCGGAGATCAGACATTTCTACTCTTATTTTGATTCCATCTGGCCGTCAGAAATACAATTATGAAGACCGTTTCTTTCCTGAAAATGTAAGCACAACAGTAGCAAATACGCTATGCTTTCAGAGCACGGTGTCACTCTAGACATAGTACTTTTGCAGGTGTAGCGCCACTGGCTCTCTATTTTTCCGAAGAATCTCTTCTGAAAATGGTAAGATGGGGGACTTTGAGCCTAATTAGGAAAAAAGAAACGATGCGAACCGTGGGAGACCTGCAAAAGGCATCGTGCAAAAGCACGCAACTAATTGTGTAGGTAGAGATTCAGCATTAGCTACAGAGGAATCTCAAAAGACACTCTGTGTAGGATAAGTTTAACTTGACGCCACAGAATGTACTATATCATCGAAGAGGACAAGTTGGAATTCCGCCGTACAGCAGAGAGAACTGAACGGAGCAAATGTATTCAGCTGAAAAACAAAGGCACGAGTCGCGTATACGTAGCGTTTCTAATTGCGATTTCACACCTAATCATTATAAATCGGAAAAAAAAATTTTGAAAATTTCCGAGGTTTCAGACCACTTTATGACTACTATCAGAATAGTTTAAGTAGGATCCTGGCAGGGTAAGCCATATCCAAGATGCTACTCCAGGCGGGTGTAAAATGAATGTGCGCAACGGAAAATAATAAACGCTAAATGAAGATTTGGCCCTGGCTGACTACCCCGTGAAGCAGATCTTAGGATCTCTTCATTCTATAAATTATAGTCTAAACATAAATGAATAATGAAGGCAACTAATCCCACCAAATGATAAACGTTGCTCCTGCTTCTATATTTTTTTGTAGATTAAAAAAACCTTTTGATTACAAAGTTTACATTTCCTAGGTAAAATTACTAACCAATTGCCCAACTCTGCCCCTCATAATCAGTGCGCGGTCTATTATCAATAACGCGAAATGACTGACATCATTTACAAACCAAACACTAGAAGACACGACTTTCAAAGATGATCTACGGTGGTGTGGAACCTCAGTGGAAATAAACTAACGTGATAACAGCTGTTTAGATTTTATAACCCTAATAAGCCGAAGCAATTTGCGATGTCACCGTATGTACTGCGTCTGGTGCGTCGAAGTGATGGTTCTCGTACTCGTCTGCCACGATGGAAGAACTCCAGCCACAAATAAACTCTTTCAAACACTAGGACGGCAGAAGGCGGTCCTGTGACTAATATACTCTAATACTGTCTTCTCCTATTGTGTTCTACAGACGAGAAACGCGAACTCCCAACTACAAGGAAGGAGTTCAGATAACGTCTCAACGTATGCTCTCAATTACTGAACGCTGCGTACTCAACGACGACTTCCAACCCGGAGGTGAAGTCCAGAATCGTATAGGTTAGCAACAGTACAGTGCCTAACTGATATCGAGCGACCGTCTCACACGGGCGCTCACGACGGAAGACCTCGTCTCTCCACCGCTGGTTCTAGGCGCTGCAGCCTGGAACCGCGAGACCGCTACGGTCGCAGGTTCGAATCCTGCCTCGGGCATGGATCTGTGTGATGTCCTTAGGTTAGTTAGGTTTAACTAGTTCTAAGTTCTAGGGGACTAATGACCTCAGAAGTTGAGTCCCATAGTGCTCAGAGCCATTTGAACCATTTCTCCACCGCTGGCCTCCCAGCAAGGCTCAGCTCCCCACCGTCGTACTTCCGAAAATGAATCACATTCCCGAAACCACGGAATATTCTCCCTCTCTACAGATTCTTCCGACGCTTCTGAGTAAAAATCCTTGGAAATAACCCAGCCTGAGTGGGTTCCCAGGTGGCGTTTCTTCGTTCCTAGCACCTGCGTCCAAAATTTGCTCGTCAGTGTAGGATCCGTACCAGGTCGGGTTGACAGAGGAGATAGAGAAGATCCAAAGAAGAGCGGCGCGTTTCGTCACAGGGTTATTTGGTAAGCGCGATAGCGTTACGGAGATGTTTAGCAAACTCAAGTGGCAGACTCTGCAAGAGAGGCGCTGTGCATCGCGGTGTAGCTTGCTGTCCAGGTTTCTAGAGGGTACGTTTCTGGATGAGGTATCGAATACATTGCTTCCCCCCTTACCTATACCTCCCGAGGAGATCACGAATGTAAAATTAGATAGATTCGAGCGCGCACGGAGGCTTTCCGGCAGTCGTTCTTCCCGCGAACCATACGCGACTGGAACAGGAAAGGGAGGTAATGACAGTGGCACGTAAACTGCCCTCCGTCACATACCGTTGGGTGGCTTGGGGAGTATAAATGTAGGTGTAGATGTAGATGTTCTCCAGCAGGCAGGAAGTGGGCCGAAATGGTCGCTCAGGCTTCAGAGCTGTGGCAGGTCACAGAAAAAGAGGCAGGTGCGACTCATTGCCTGCCAGGAGGTGGCGCGGGGGCAGTCACGTGCCTTCTGTGGATATTATGGGTCTCAGCATTCTAGAAGATGGAAGCGCGTCCAGACCCGTACTGACAGCATCTTCTGGGCGGTGGCTGCCGTGTAGGTGGAAGCCCAGGGCTGCCTCAGCACAGCCAGGAAAGCGGTACAAGTTCAGCCCGGGAGGCGGTCCTCGGCTGTCCTCCCACAGAGCACAAGATGTCGGCTCGCGGTCAGTCACTTTGGCGCTCCACCGGAGGAAGGCCCAATGGGTCTGCATCTGCTGTCAGTACGGCTGTCACCCGTCGATAGGGGCAGCCTGTAGCGATAAAGTCCGAGTACGTGGTTGTCTGGTTGGTTCGCGATGTCAAAAAATGGTTCAAATGGCTCTAAGCTCTATGGGATTTAACATCTGAGGTCATCAGTCCCCTTGAACTTAGAACTACTGAAACCTAACTACCCTAAGGACATCACACACATCCATGCCCGAGGCAGGATTCGAACCTGCGACCGTAGCAGTCGCACAATTAGGTATTATGTGATAGGCTGTACATCGTATATATGAATATATAAAGGATACTGACATTGTCACGTACGTCTTGTAAATAATTGTTAACGCTGATTGTATGAAAGGTGACGGAGTGTCTTTATTATCAGAACGGCGTAGTGAATGATTCCCTATACTAGTAGAGGTTGGAACGCCAGTGGAGATGAAACGGCAGGCAGAACTCTGAGTGGAAGGCCTGCACAGATGTTGGTCCTGCTTAAACACAGGATGTAGCTAGATGGGCCTCATGGCACCTGAGCTCTGGAACACAATAGGGTGACAGCCGGCCGCTATTGTAGTTGGGGCCGGAAGGATAACCGGATTATATTTGCGAACGCTGAAAAGCTTGGACGTAGGTGAGAGGAACGAAGAACCGGCACCTCGGAAACCACGCAGGCTGGGTTATTTCCAAGGATTTTTACTCAGAAGCGTACCATTGTACGAGTATAGGTTTTTGCTCGCAAACTTTCCGCGCTGGACGACAAAAGACTAAAATATGGTTTGTCGGCGTTCGGAAGAATCGTTAGAGAGGGAGAATATTCCGTGGTTTCGGGCTTATGATTCGTTTTCGGAATTACGATGCTGGGGAGCCTGAGTCTTGCTGAGAAGCCGGCGGTGGAGAGACGAGGTCTTCCGTTGTGAGCGCCCGTGTGTGAAGGTCGTTCGGTATCACCTTACGTTCGTACAGACTGACTTGCTGTCTTTGCTCTCAGTAGAGTTTATAGTCAGAAAAGTTAGGAACTGTACTAACGTTACGAACCTAAAGGATTCTGGACTTCACCACCGGGTTGGAAGTCGTCGTTGAGTACGCAGCGTTCAGTAATTGAGAGCATACGTTGAGACGTTATCTGAACTCCTTCCTTGTAGTTGGGAGTTCGCGTTTCTCGTCTGTAGAACACAATAGGAGAAGACAGTATTAGAGTATATTAGTCAGAGGACCGCCTTCTGCCGTCCTAGTGTTTGAAAGAGTTTATTTGTGGCTGGAGTTCTTCCATCGTGGCAGACGAGTACGAGAACCATCACTTCGACGTACCGGATGCAGTACATACGGTGACATCGCAAATTCCTTGGGCTTATTAGGGCTATAAAATCTAAACAGCTGTTATCACGTTAGTTTATTTCCACTGAGGTTCTACACCACAGTAGATCATCTTTGAAAGTAGTGTCTTCTAGTGTTTGGTACGTAGATGATGTCAGACAATCCGTGTTATTGGTATTAGACTGTGCAGTCATAATAAGGGGCAAAATTGGGCAACTGATCAGTAATTTTATTTAGGAAATGTAAACTTTGTAATATAAAGGTTTTTTCCTAATCTACAATAAATATATAAGCAGGAACAACGTTTATCATTTAGTAGGATTAGTTGCCTTCATTATTCATTTATATTTGAGAGGTGGCATGAGCCCCCTCTCATATTTCTATCTTACGATTCTCCTCTCTAATTGCATGCGGTGCAAAGTTGCTATTCCTTCACACGCGGACTTCCCACGCAGCGTCTCTCGTCACCCGGGTGGTCCTGAGCTGGAGAGGGTTAAGCCGACGGGTGTGAGGAAGTCGAGTGAATGCTTTGCAGACGCCGACATTGTCAAGAGACACGCCCGCCGGGGCCTGGAGTAGCGGCTGGGCTAGAGGTTCCGTTACTTCGCAGACACTTAGCGAAAACACTTTCTGGCGGGCTACCAGCGAGGCGTGGGAATGACTTGTGTACCCAGGCAGTTGTGGCGGGAAAATTCCCGCGCTTTCTGCAAAATAGTAACTGTGATTGGCTTGCTCAGGGCATAGCTCCGTGACGTAGCAAAATCAGCGCAGAAATTGGCGCCAAGAATCTCCATTGGTGGAATGGTAGTGCTCCGGCAATGGAGTGGAATTTTCCGCCGGTTTTCGAGTTGCTGATTGGAACGTTTAACCACGGCCACTGTCGTGGGGGCGGGAATGTTCTGTGTTCGGCCTGTACGGGTGCTCATGGTAGTCGGCTCTCGCCTTTCGGTCGAGGACGTCGAAGCAACCAGCCATCGCCTGCGGTACGCCAGATCGTGTTCTTGCAGTTAAGAAGACAGTTTGGTAAAGTATGTCCGCAGCACCGGCGGATAGGGATTTTCCTAGGTGATAATCAGAGCTCAGCAGAGCGCGCCTGTTCGTCTTTTTCTAACTTTGTTCTGTCTTGAGTAGCAGCAATTAATGTTGGGTTAGCTGTGTGTCTCTCTTAAGATTTGAGTGGCAAGGAATTGGCTTCACATACCACTTCGTCATAAACCTCACAATCTAGTTTAGGGACAACTTCACCTTCACAGCGTTTGTTTGTGTATCCAATTTGAGCCAATTTGATGTATTATAAATTAGAATTCATGTGTTTTTGTTTATTATTTTGTGTTTAGTCTTAATAAATCATATTGTTATTTTGGACAGAACTTTCATTCTGTTAATCGGTAGAGCAACCCATCATTTCTCACTACGTTTATGAAACCTTCCTTTATTTAACTTATTTATCAAATTAAATTGTTGCAGGTGCCAAACTCTTTTCTACTCCACTTGCAGGGTTGATTTCAGTCAGTTCGCGTATATTTTTTAATCCTTGTGCAACAGCAAAAGTCGGAGTTAGAATAGGGGGGGGGGGGGGGGGCTTAGAGCATCATTTACATATGTAGATTCTAGAATTTAGTGTTAAATACACTGCTAGCCCCGGCACCTCGCATATTCAGATTCTAATTTATATGTTAAAGTCCATTAAGAGATTCTAAGATATGCTTTAAGGAGTAGTCAGACAGGGCCAAATCTTCATTTTAGCGTTTAGTATTTTCCGTTGCGTACATTCATTTTACACCCGCCTGGAGTAGCATCTTGGAAACAATGGAATGCGTTTTGGCTTATCAGTATGAACGGAATGTCTACCAACAGCAAATGCTTATTGTTGATAACTATCTGCACCACTAGAAAAAAACCCTGGGTAAAAATCAAGATGACACCATTTCCGGTCACGTGATGATCTGGTCATAAAAAAAAATGGTTCAAATGGCTCTGAGCACTATGGGACTTAACATCTAAGATCATCAGTCCCCTAGAGCTTAGAACTACTTAAACCTAACTAACCTAAGGACATCACACACATCCATTCCCGAGGCAGGATTCGAACCTGCGAACGTATCGGTCACGCGATTCCAGACTGAAGCGCCTAGAACCGCACGGCCACTCCGGCCGGCCTTCTGGTCATACTTCCAAATTTTATTGGACTTGCAATCCAATTGTAAAACCCTAGCCCAGTTAAACTATTTTTGTATGCTCCGACATGGATAACACAGGACCATGGGTAGGGTGCGGGAGTGGATCCAGCAACGACAAGCAACATGCACGTGTTTTTGGTACACATAGTAATACTCTACACACAAAAATGCATGCTAAGGGAGGACATTTAGTCGCATATACTTGTTAGACTATCAGCTCCAATGTCTATAAAATGCGAGTTGCCACTCTCAAGCGAACTGTGCATCTCAACCCCGCCGACCGGGTGGCCGAGCAGTTCTAGGCTCTACAGTCTGGAACCGCGCGACCGCTACGGTCGCAGGTTCGAATCCTGCCTCTGGCATGGATGTTTGTGATATCCTTAAGTTAGTTAGGTTTAAGTAGTTCTAAGTTCTAGCGGACTGATGACCCCAGAAGTTTCGTCCCATAGTGCTCAGAGCCATTTGAACCATCTCAACCCGTTAGCTATATGGAAGAACGAGGTAACATTAACGCTGGAAGTTACCACAGCGTGTAGGATCGCGAAAATGTGCAGATGACTGTGATATCGTTTTAAGTAGACCTAAGACAAGTATTTTGATAAAATAATATGAACTATCTAGACTTTGACCCATGTGAGTCGGCTTCCACCTCCGCCAAACCAAACATCAAAATTTTTTCACCAGAATCAAGACTGTAATTCCATATTGGTGTTTGGGGCGGCGCAACAGAGGATGTGGGCCCATTCAACTTCAAGAAATATACTCCGCATATTGTGATTTTGTAGTCACTCTGTGGTGTATGGTTGATTTCAAAGACTCGGGCTTCTTCTCAACTACTCCAGGGTCTGCGCACGTAATACATAAAATGAACATTGGAAATTAGTAATGAAATCATACCAATGGCAGATCGATGCCGCACCGAAGTGTTGCGTGTTTCCTACTAGAAATGCTGAAAAACAGAACTCGCAATAGAATAAATAATGAAATAAGCGTGTGACCTGGTGGATTAATAAGAAATAAAGACATGAATACCTCAAAATAGGCTCGTATATATGAAATAACTACAGCTACAGCCCGTGATGCAACAACTGAAGGCAGAAAGACAAGTTCAGGCTTCTCCTAGCTACTCCCTTAAGTTTTTAAGGCTGCACCTTCTCTTATTACTTAAGCATTTAAATACAAAATCGTTGATATTTATATAGATACAGTTGTTGATACACACATACAGAAAATTAATTTTTTAGAATGGGGTGTGACAATACCCCCTGAATAACTATGATACAATTAGTTGGCTCTAAGCACTACGGGATTTAACATCTGAGGGCATCAGTCCCCTAGATTTATAACTACTTAAACCTAACTAACCTAAACGCATCACACACATCCATGCCCGAGGCAGGATTCGAACCTGCGACCGTAGTAGTCGCGCTGTTCTGGACTGAAGTTCCTAGAACCGCTCGGCCACAACGGCCGGCTACAATTAGTTGCTTCGTTGTGAGTAGTCATTTACCATTCACACATTGGAAAGAAAAGTTAATATGTACACATTTCTTTTTCTTATTTGATAAAAACAGTTCCAGTAAGTGTTCTGTTCAATTATCGTGAAGTCTTTGGCACAGATTTGTTCCGTATCAACATGATATGTGAGCGACACACTGTTCTGGGATTGAGCGTTTATTCCAAGCACTTGTCTGCTTGCGCACGTGAGGCAATGTTGACTACTGGTGCATCAGAGAAGTGACATCAGTTGCGGATTATGACGTCAGAAGCGGGTTTTGGCGTGACGTCTCCTGGCGGCGCCAGGCCGGCTTCTTTGATGTCCGCGGAACGCTAGTGGTGTACTCACAGTGTTTTATTCCTGGTTCTCACCCCAGTGGCCGCTCGCATACGTGTTGCAGTGCCCAGGCTGCGTAATTCATGAAACATTTGTGCACTGACGTAAGTGTTTTGAAAGGATGCACTTCTATGGATTAAAATATGCGCTTCTATGGATTAAAATATAAAGAGAAACACTTATGCAATAGATAAATATTTTTTAGGTTCAATTCTTTACAATAGGTAACAGTATACGGTTATAACACACAAGAAAGACTTGGACATTTTTCATTACAGGAATAACGCACATTCAGACAAAGCTGAAAGTTGGTTCTCTGGATAGTACATTGCTTATCTACAAGAGTTCAAAGTTGCTGAATGCGCTCGAAAATCTACTTGTCCGTAAGTCTTGTTTTCTCGTACATATATTAAATGGGCAGCAATGTGCACTGCATAGATATTTACTATTAAAAACAGTCTTTATCACAATTTATTTAGTACGGTGACCGGTTTCGACCACTACTGTGGTCATCTTCAGACCTACAAGTCGTATACAAAGCTTTAATTAGAGGGCTACATATATTAAAGAAAATACGTAAAGTTATAAAGCTATAAAACGATGAAATTACCAATGAGTAACAACCTCCTTCTGCTAGAGAATCGCCACTGGAGAAACCAGTGCACGTCTTACTATATATGACGGAGGTTCCGCCCACTTCTGACGGTATGATGTCATTACTAACCAATGAGTTATAAGTCGAATAACAATGTAAAATTTCTTAGTTAAAAGAACATTGTCAAGAAATAAAAATAAACACACACTAAACTTAGCTTATTTAACAGCTATTGTCAATTAAGAAGCGTTAAAAATATTTAAACATGTAGGGTAAATGAACTTCGTTTTCACAGAACATGAGTTGCACTCTCAAGGCCTGTTAGTAAACCATTTGGAAACACTGGTTGCCATGGCGAAGTTGGACGCCGTTCCAAAGATGGGGCAGCAGGTTTCTTTCCACTGAATTACATCAAAAATTACAAGAAACAAATGATGCTGTTATAAATTCCAAGAAGAGATTTACAACAATGACATACATGGGACCTTCTCTTGTTTAGAAAGCCAGTCGGGCTTCACCTCTCGGCTGATATACATCCACAGAGCGGCAAGTTAAGTTTTGATCTTTTTTATGTTTCCCTCGTAGTACATTTATTAAATTTCACGCAGGAGAATCGTACAAACATATGTCATTCGACCATTGGACAGAATCTCGTATGGACGACACAGTACTGAGAAACCGTGGCGTGAAGAAACAACTGAAGGATTTGAAAGCAAGTAAATCACCAGACGCTGATGGAATCCGAGTTCGGTTTTACAAAGAGTACTCTATGGCATTGGCTCCTAACCTAGCTTGCATTTATCGTGAATCTCTCGTCCAGTACCAAGTCCCAAGCGACTGAAAAAAAAGCACAGGTGACTACAGTATATAAGAAAAGTAAAAGAGCGGACCCACAAAATTACAGACCAATATCCTTAACTTCTGTTTGCTGCAGAATCCTTCACATATTCTCAGTTCGAATATACACCGAAGAGCCAAAGAAACTGATACACCTGCCTAATGCTGGAGGGAATTGACACCATGAATCCTGCAGGGCTGCCCATAAATCCGTAAGAGTACGAGTGGGTGGAGATCCCTTCTGAACAGCACGTTGCAAGGCATCCCAGATATGCTCACTAATGTTCATGTCTGGGGAGTTTGGTGAGCAGTGGAGGTGTTTAAACTCAGAAGAGTGTTCCTAGAGCCACTCTGTAGCAATTCTGGACGTGTGGGGTGTCGCATTGTCCTTCTGGAATCGCCCAAATCCGTCGGAATACACAACGGACATGAATGGTTGCAGGTGACCAGACAGGATGCTTACGTACGTGTCACCTGTCAAGAGTCGTATCTAGACGTATCAGGGGTCACATGTAACTCCAACTGCACACGCCCCACACCATTACAAAGCCTCCACCAGCTCGAACAGTTCCCTGGTGACATGCAGGGTCCATGGATTCATGAGGTTGTCTCCATACCCGTACACGTTTATCCGCTCGATACATTTTGAAACGAGGCTCGTCAACCAGGCAACATGTTTCCAGTCATCAACAGTCCAAAGTCGGTGTTGACGGACCCAGGCGAGGCGTCAAGCTTTGATTTCCAGCCGCAGCGATGTCGGAGATTTGATGTTTTACTGGATTCCTGATATTCATGGTACACTTGTGAAATGGTCGTACGAGGAAATCCCCACTTCATCGCTATCTCGGAGATTCTGTGTCACATCTCTCGTGCGCCGATTATAACACCACGTTCAAACTCTCTTAAATCTTGATAACCTGCCATTGCAGCAGCAGTAACGGGTTTAACAACTGCTCCAGACACTTGTCTTATGTAGGCGTTGCCGACCGCAGCGCCGTATTCTGCCTGTTTACATGTCTCAGTATTTGAATACGCTTGCGTGTACCAGTTCCTTTGGCGTTTCAGTGTAATAAACTATCTTGAGTCTGAGACGCTTATGTCCATGAATCAGCATGGTTTTAGTAAGCGTCTCTCGTGGGAAACTTAGCTTGCCCTTTTCTCATATGATATACTGCCAACTATGGATGAAGGGTGTGGTGTCACCGCCAGACACCACACTTGCTAGGTGGTAGCTTTAAATCGGCCGCGGTCCATTAGTACATGTCGGACCCGCGTGTCGTCACTGTGTGATCGCAGACCGAGCGCCACCACAAGGCAGGTCTCGAGATACGGACTAGCACTCGCCCCAGTTGTACGGACGACTTTGCTACCGACTACACTGACGAAGCCTCGCTCCTTTGCCGAGCAGATAGTTAGAATAGCCTTCAGCTAAGTCAATGGCTACGACCTAGCAAGGCGCCATTAGTAACATTGCATGTATCTAAAGAGTCTCACTTGTATCGCCACACTCTCCAGATGTACCAAATGGCTCTGAGCACTATGGGACTCAACTGCTGAGGTCATTAGTCCCCTAGAACTTAGAACTAGTTAAACCTAACTAACCTAAGGACATCACAAACATCCATGCCCGAGGCAGGATTCGAACCTGCGACCGTAGCGGTCTTGCGGTTCCAGACTGCAGCGCCTTTAACCGCACGGCCACTTCGGCCGGCAGATGTACCAAAAGGATGGATTAAAGTTAAGTATTCTAGAAGCTACGTACTTTTCTTTCTAGCATTCAGTACGTATCCTGTTTCAGACCTCACGCCATCCGGCTTTAACTTAGCGCGTGCCTTTCGGCTACTTCCGTGGCGTGGCTGTCTTGCTACGCCACAACAAAGGGTAATAGGCAGATTGCATATTTATAGATTTGCGGAAAGTATTTGACACGATGCCCCATTGCACGCTGTTACCGAAAGTACGAGCATATGGAATATGTTCACATATATGTGAGTAGCTCAAAGACTTCTTGAGAAATAGAACCCAGTATGTTGGACTCGCATTCGGGAGGACGACAGTTCAATCCCGCGTCCGGACATCCTGATTTAAGTTTTCCGTGATTTCTCTAAATCGCTTCAGGCAAATGCTGGGATGAGTCCTTTGAAAGGGCACGGCCGACTTCCTTCTCCATCTATCCCTAATCCGATGAGACCGATGACCTCGCTGTTAGGTCTCTTCCCACAATCAGTCAGCCAGCCAGCCCAGCATGTTGTGCTAGACGGCAAATGTTCATTAGAGAGAAGGGTATCGCCAGGAGTGCCCCAGGGAAGTGTGATAGGACCGCTGTTGTTCTTTGTATACATAAATGATCTGGTGGACAGAGTGGGCAGCAATCTTTTGTTGTTTGCCGATGATGCCGTGGTGTAAGGTATGGAGTCGAAGTTGTGTGGCTGTAGGAAGATACAAGACGACTAAGACAAAATTTATAGTTGGTGTGATGAACAGCAGTTAGCTCTAAACATGGAAAACATGCAAGTTAATGCGGATGAGTAGGAAGAACAAACCTGTAATGCTTGGTTACTGCATTACTAGTGTCCTGCTTAACACAGTCAAGTCGTTTAAATATCTGAGCGTAACGTTGGAAAGCGATATGAAATGGAACGAACATGTGAGGACCGTGGTAGGGCCGGCCGCGGTGGCCGAGCGGTTCCAGGCGCTTCAGTCCGGAACCGCGCGACTGCTACGGTCGCGGGTTCGAATCCTGCCTCGGGCATGGATGTGTGTGATGTCCTTAGGTTAGTTAGGTTTAAGTAGTTCTAAGTTCTAGGGGACTAATGACCTCAGATGTTAAGTCCCATAGTGCTCAGAACCATTTTTGAACTGTCGTAGGGAGGGCGAATGGTCGACTTCGGTTTATTGGTAGAATTTTAGGAAATGATGATTCACTTGTGAAGGAGACCGCATATAGGACGCTCGTGCGACCTATTCTTGAGTACTGCTCGAGTATTTGGGATGGGTACCAGATCGAATTGAAGAAAGACATCGAGGCATTTCAGAGGCGGGCTGCTAGATTTGTTACCGGTAGGTTCGAACAACACGTTAAGTTTTAAGGAAATGCTTCGAGAACTCAAATGGAAATCCCTGGAGGGAAGGCAACGTTCTTTTCGAGAAACACTATTGAGAAAATTAATAGAACCGGCATGTGAAGCTGACAGGCGAACAATTCTACTGCCGCCAACATACGTTGCGCGTAAGGATCACGAAGATAAGATTCAATAAATTAATGCTCAAACGGAAGCATATAAATAGTCGTTTTTCCCTCGCTCTATTTGTGAGTGGAACAGGAAGGGAAACGACTAGTAGTGGTACAAGGTACCCTCCGCCACGCACCGTACAGTGGCCTGCGGAGTATCTATGTGGATGTAGCTGTAGTTGTAGACATGGTTCTCTGGCATTTTACTGTTTGTTCAGTTTTTTTATCAGTCCATGATCACCTTATCTCTTCTTCGCAAAATACGTGTCATAGTATTAAACTGCGTTAAGCATACTACGAGTTCAGCACTGTATAAATCTGTGGTGCACCTTTGCATACAGAGAAAACAACCTTGTACCTACACTGGTGAAAATATTTGGCACTACAAGCAATACAGAAAAATACCTTTTAACTGATGCGTGCGTATATATGCAAACAGAAAAATGCAATTCCAGTTAGTGTAGATCTTGTTTCACTGATACGTAAGTGGTGTTGCAAATTTAAAGCTTATTCTAAAACCAAGTCAGGAAATGTGGAATGTCATGTGTTTTAGTTTCTTTGGCGCTTAGAACGACGAATATGGTCATAGCTGGTACTTACCTTTCATAATGTTTATTTACTGGTTTTGTGTACGCAGAAACTTCTTGAAATCTTTGTGTGGTTAAGAACCTTGAATCTTACTGGTTCTATGATTTGCAAGCAGATAAGAACCTGCTGTGGTATGCGTGTGATGACATATGGTCCTTTATAATGTAATGCTCACGTCCTGTGTTTCCATTTAAGCTGTGAAGATCTGCGGTGAGTTCTGAGTGAAACATAATTTTCTACTTCACACCGTTTCGTGTTTCTGATATTCCTGTAATACTGCGATTTTGTAACATGTGCTTGACGAGTGGGCGCAATTAAGACGGATTTTCTTTTCTGCATAGGATTCTGCTTGCCTCGGAAATTTCGGGAGAAGTTATACGCACACGTTGCTTTCTCTGACATCCAACACCAAGTTCGCGGGTGTGTATTGTGTGTCATAAATACGAAGATGGGTCACTAACTGCTCAAACAAATCAAGATACCACATCCAGCGCGTGTGTTGATTATAAATACACTCCTGGAAATTGAAATAAGAACACCGTAAATTCATTGTCCCAGGAAGGGGAAACTTTATTGACACATTCCTGGGGTCAGATACATCACATGATCACACTGACAGAACCACAGGCACATAGACACAGGCAACAGAGCATGCACAATGTCGGCACTAGTACAGTGTATATCCACCTTTCGCAGCAATGCAGGTTGCTATTCTCCCATGGAGACGATCGTAGAGATGCTGGATGTAGTTCTGTGGAACGGCTTGCCATGCCATTTCCACCTGGCGCCTCAGTTGGACCAGCGTTCGTGCTGGACGTGCAGACCACGTGAGACGACGCTTCATCCAGTCCCAAACATGCTCAATGGGGGACAGATCCGGAGATCTTGCTGGCCAGGGTAGTTGACTTACACCTTCTAGAGCACGTTGGGTGGCACGGGATACATGCGGACGTGCATTGTCCGGTTGGAACAGCAAGTTTCCTTGCCGGTCTAGGAATGGTAGAACGATGGGTTCGATGACGGTTCGGATGTACCGTGCACTATTCAGTGTCCCCTCGACGATCACCATTGATGTACGGCCAGTGTAGGAGATCGCTCCCCACACCATGATGCCAGGTGTTGGCCCTGTGCGCCTCGGTCGTATGCAGTCCTGATTGTGGCGCTCACCTGCACGGCGCCAAACACGCATACGACCATCATTGGCACCAAGGCAGAAGCGACTCTCATCGCTGAAGACGACACGTCTCCATTCGTCCCTCCATTCACGCCTGTCGCGACACCACTGGAGGCGGGCTGCACGATGTTGGGGCGTGAGCGGAAGACGGCCTAACGGTGTGCGGGACCGTAGCCCAGCTTCATGGAGACGGTTGCGAATGGTCCTCGCCGATACCCCAGGAGCAACAGTGTCCCTAATTTGCTGGGAAGTGGCGGTGCGGTCCCCTACGGCACTGCGTAGGATCCTACGGTCTTGGCGTGCATCCGTGCGTCGCTGCGGTCCGGGCCCAGGTCGACAGGCACGTGCACCTTCCGCCGACCACTGGCGACAACATCGATGTACTGTGGAGACCTCACGCCCCACGTGTTGAGCAATTCGGCGGTACGTCCACCCGGCCTCCCGCATGCCCACTATACGCCCTCGCTCAAAGTCCGTCAACTGCACATACGGTTCACGTCCACGTTGTCGCGGCATGCTACCAGTGTTAAAGACTGCGATGGAGCTCCGTATGCCACGGCAAACTGGCTGACACTGACGGCGGCGGTGCACAAATGCTGCGCAGCTAGCGCCATTCGACGGCCAACACCGCGGTTCCTGGTGTGTCTGCTGTGCCGTGCGTGTGATCATTGCTTGTACAGCCCTCTCGCAGTGTCCGGAGCAAGTATGGTGGGTCTGACACACCGGTGTCAATGTGTTCTTTTTTCCATTTCCAGAAGTGTAAGTGCGTATGAACCTTCTTAAGTCACTAAACACCCTATAGCAAGAATTTACTTACTGGTTAAAGGGTGATATTAAAACTATTTGTATGTTATTATCTTGTAGAAATTGTCTTTATTTATAGCCAGTTTTTCATTAACATTCATTTCATTAACAGTACAGAGTAACCCACCGCCTTGAAATGTAATGTGTATCGGATGCTATGAAATCTGATAGCAAAGACTTCTTATTCCTACGATTTTATTGGTATGGAGCTGTTAATGCTATTTTAAATAATATAAAAAACATTACACACAAAAATTTCTCTAAGGTCACTTGAGGCAACGGCCTTGCCGCATGGATACACCGGTTCCCGTGAGATCACCGAAGTTAAGCGCTGTCGGGCGTGGTCGGCACTTGGATGGCTGACCATCCGGGCCGCCATGCGCTGTTGCCGTTTTTCGGGGTGCACTCAGCCTCGTAGTGCCAATTGAGGAGCTACTCGCCCGAATAGTAGCGGCTTCGGTCAAGAATACCATTATAACGACCGGGAGAGCGGTGTGCTGACCCTACGCCCCTACTATCATCATGCTCCTCTGAGGATGACACGGCGGTTGGATGACCCGGTAGGCCACTCGTGGCCTGAAGACGGAGTGAGTGCTAAGGTTACATAGATTTAATGCTTTGCGATTGTTGAACTGGTTCTATATAGTTAGTTATTAACGGAAGATGCTTTATAAATAAAAGCAAAAAGCGCATGGTGTGATTCTCTTTAATTGAATTGTAGTAAGCTCAAGACAGAGAACCAATAATAATGATTTTAACAGCTGCTGCTGAAGACAGCCATGCAAACAAACGTAGTATGGTTCTCTATTTTTTTTCTGCCCAGTTCAGGAGAATATAATTTATAAGTTATTCAATGCAAACGTCAAAAAAATAAAATAAAATATTAAAAAAATTATAAATGTAATACAGTAAGTGAGATAAAAATAAGTTGTAATATGTAGATGGAAGAGATATGCCACATTTGGATGCGCAATGTAGTCTAAGTAACCTGTTGTTGTTGTTGTTGTGGTCATCAGTCCTGAGACTGGTTTGATGCAGATCTCCATGCTACCCTATCCTGCGCAAGCTTCTTCATCTCCCAGTAACTACTACAACCTACATCCTTCTGAATCTGCTTAGTGTATTCATCTATTGGTCTCCCTCTACGATTTTTACCCTCCACGCTGCCCTCCAGTACTAAACTGGTGATCCCTTGATGCCTCAGAACATGTCCTACCAACCGATCCCTTCTTCTAGTCAAGTTGTGCCACAAACTCCTCTTCTCCCCAATCCTATTCATTACCTCCTCATTAGTTATGTGATCTACCCATCTAATCTTCAGCATTCCTCTGTAGCACCACATTTCGAAAGCTTATATTCTCTTCTTGTCCAAACTAGTTATCGTCCATGTTTCACTTCCATACATGGCTACACTCCATACATATACTTTCAGAAACGACTTCCTGACACATCTATACTCGATGTTAACAAATTTCTCTTCTTCAGAAACGCTTTCCTTGCCATTGCCAGTCTACATTTGATATCCTCTCTACTTCGACCATCATCAGTTATTTAGCTCCCCAAACAGCAAAACTCCTTTACTACTTTAAGTGTCTCGTTTCCTAATCAAACTCCCTCAACATCACCCGACTTAATTCGACTACATTCCATTATCCTCGTTTTGCTTTTGTTGATGTTCATCTTATATCCTCCTTTTAAGACACTGTCCATTCCGTTCAACTGCTCTTCCAAGTCCTTTGCTTTATTTCTTCTCCATGAATTTTAATACCTACTCCGAATTTTTCTTTTGTTTCCTTAACTGCTTGCTCAATATACAGATTGAATAGCATCGGGGATAGGCTACAACCCTGTCTCGCCCCCTTCCCAACCACTGCTTCCCTTCCATACCCCTCGACTCTTATAACTGCCATCTGGTTTTTGTACAAATTGTAAATAGCCTTTCGCTCCCTGTATTTTACCCCTGCCACCTTCAGAATTTGAAAGAGAGTATTCCAGTCAACATTGTCAAAAGCTTTCTCTAAGTCTGAAAATACTAGAAATGTAGGTTAGCCTTTCCTTAATATTTCTTCTAAGATAAGTCGTAGAGTCAGTATTGCCTCACGTGTTCCAACATTTCTACGCAATCCAAACTGATCTTCCCCGAGGTCGTCTTCTACCAGTTTTTCCATTCGTCTGTAAAGAATTCGCGTTAGTATTTTGCATCCGTGACTTATTAAACTGATAGTTCGGTAATTTTCACATCTGTCAACGCCTGCTTTCTTTGGGATTGGAATGATTATATTCTTCTTGAAGTCTGAGGGTATTTCGCCTGTCTCATACATTTTGCTCACCAGATGGTAGATATTTGTCAGGGCTGGCTCTCCCGAGGCTGTCAGTAGTTCTGATGGAATGTTGTCTACTCCGTGGGCCTTATTTCGACTTAGGTCTTTCAGTGCTCTATCAAACTCTTCACGCAGTATCATATCTCCCATTTCATCTTCATCTACCTCTTCTTCCATTTCTATAACATTGCCCTTAAGTAAATCGCCCTTGTATAGACGCTCTATATACTCCTTCCACCTTTCTGCTTTCCCTTCTTTGCTTAGAACTGGGTTCCCATCTGAGCTCTTGATATTCATACACGTCGTTCTCTTTTCTTCAAAGGTCTCTTTAATTTTCCTGTAGGCAGTATCTATCTTACCCCTAGTGAGATAAGCCTCTACATCCTTACATTTGTCCTCTAGCCATGACTGCTTAGCCATTTTGTACTTCCTGTCGATCTCATTTTTGCGACGTTTGTATTCCTTTTTGCCTGCTTCATTTACTGCATTTTTATATTTTCTCCTTTCGTCAATTAAATTCAATATTTCTTCTGTCACCCAAGGATTTCTACTAGCCCTCGTCTTTTTACCTACTTGATCCTCTGCTGCCTTCACTACTTCATCCCTCAAAGCTACCCATTCTTCTTCTACTGTATTTCTTTCCCCCATTCTTGTCAATTGTTCCCTTATGCTCTCCCTGAAACTCTGTAAAACCTCTGGTTTAGTCAGGTTATCCAGACCCCATCTCCTTAAATTCCCACCTTTCTGCAGTTTCTTCAGTTTTAATCTACAGTTCATAACCAATAGATTGTGGTCAGAGTCCACATCTGCCCCTGGAAATGTCTTACAATTTAATACCTGGTTCCTAAATCTCTGTCTTACCATTATATAACCCATCTGAAACCTGTCAGTATCTCCAGGGTTCTTCCATGTATACAACCTTCTTTTACGATTCTTGAACCAGGTGTTAGCTATGATTAAGTTGTGCTCTGTGCAAAATTCCACCAGACGGCTTCCTCTTTCATTTCTTAGCCCCAATCTATATTCACCTACTACGTTTCCCTCTCTCCCTTTTCCTACTACCAAATTCCAGTCACCCATGACTATTAAATTTTCGTCTCCCTTCACAATCTGAATAATTTCTTTTATTTCATCATACATTTCTTCAATTTCTTCGTCATCTGCAGAGCTAGTTGGCATACAGACTTGTAGTACTGTCGTAGGCGTGGGCTTAGTGTCTATCTTGGCCACAACAATGCGTTCGCTGTGCTGTTTGTAGTAGCTTACCCGCATTCCTGTTGTTTTATTCATGATTAAATCTACTCCTGCATTACCCCTATTTGATTTTGTATTTATAACCCTGTATTCACCTGACCACAAGTGTTGTTCCTCCTGCCACCGAACTTCACTAATTCCCACTGTATCTAACTTTAACCTATCCATTTCCTTTTTTAAATTTTCTAACCTACCTGCCCGATTAGGGGATCTGACATTCCACGCTCCGATCCGTAGAACACCAGTTTTCTTTCTCCTGCTAACGACGACCTCCGAATGAGGGACTACTTTACCTCCGGAATATTTTACCCGAGAGGACGCCATCATCATTTATCCACACAGTAAAGCTGCATGCCCTCGGGAAAAATTACGGCCGTAGTTTCCGCTTGCTTTCAGCTGTTCGCAGTACCAGCACAGCAAGGCCGTTATGGTTAGTGTTACAAGGCCAGATCAGTCAATCATCCAGACTGTTGCCCCTGCAACTACTGAAAAGGCTGCTGCCCCTCTTCAGGAACCACACGTTTGTCTGGCCTCTCAACAGAGACCCCTCCGTTGTGGTTGCACGTAAGGTACGACTATCTGTATCGCTGAGGTACGCAAGCCTCCCCACCAACGGCATGGTCTATGGTTCATGGGGGGAGTCTAAGTAACTTATTGGTTGATAATAGCCTATTTCTACCTATTAGCCTATTTAACCAAAACGGCCTTGCTGTGCTGGTACTGCGAACGGCTGAAAGCAAGGGGAAACTACGGCCGTAATTTTTCCCGAGGGCATGCAGCTTTACTGTATGGTTAAATGATGATGGCGTCCTCTTGGGTAAAATATTCTGGAGGTATAATAGTCCCCCATTCGGATCCCCGGGCGGGGACTACTCAGGAGGACGTCGTTATCAGGAGAAACAAAACTGGCGTTCTACGGAGCGAAGCGTGGAATGTCAGATCCCTTAATCGGGTAGGTAGGTAAGAAAATTTAAAAAGGGAAAGGAATAGGTTAAATTTGGATATAGTGAGAATTAGTGAAGTTCGGTGGCAGGAGGAACAAGACTTCTGGTCAGGTGAATACAGCGTTATAAATACAAAATCAAACAGAGGTAATGCAGGAGTAGGTTTAATAATCAATAAAAAAATAGGAGCGGGGGGTAATCTACTACGAACAGCAAAGTGAACGCATTATTGTAGCCCAGATAGACACGAAGCCCACGCCTACCACAGTAGCACAAGCTTACATGCCAACCAGCTCCGCAGATGATTGAAGAAATGTGTGATGAGACAAAATAAATTATTGAGATAGTTAAGAGAGACGAAAATTTAATAGTCATGGGTGACTGGAATTCGATGGTAGGAAAAGGAAGAGAAGGCAAAGTAGTAGGTGAATATCGTATGGGAGTAAGGAATGAAAGAGGAAGCAGCCTGGTAGAATTTTGCACAGAGCATAACTTAATCATAGATAACAAATGGTTTAAGAGTCAAGAGAGAAGGATGTATACATGGAACAGGCATGGAGACAGTGGAAGGTTTCAGATAGATTATATAATGGTAAGACAGAGATTTAGGAACCAGGTTTGAAATTGTGCGATATTTCCACGGGCAGATGTGGATTCTGACCACAATTTATTGGTTATGAGCTGTAGATTAAAACCGAGGGAACTGCAAAACGGTAAGAATTTAAGGAGATGGGACCAGGATAAACTGAAAGAACCCGAGGTTATAGAGAGTTTCAAAGAGGGCATTAGGGAACGACTGACAAGAACAGGGGAAAGGACTACAGTAGAAGAAGAATGGGTAGCTTTGAGAGACGAAATAGTAAAGGCAGCAGAGGAATATGTAGGTAAAAAGACGAGAGCTAGTAGAAATCCTTGCGTAATAGGAGAGATATTGAATTTAACTGATGAAAGGAGAAAATATAAAAATGCAGTAAATGAAGCAGGCGAAAAGGAATAAAAAGTCTCAAAAATGAGATCGGCAGGAAGCGCAAAATGGCTAAGCAGGAATGGCTAGAGTACAAATGCAAGGATTTAGAAGCAAATATATCATTAGTCGAAAGACAGGTTGTCTCCATACCCGTACACGTCCATCCGCTCGATACCTTTTCAAACGAGACTCGTCCGACCAGGCAACATGTTTCCAGTCATCAACGGTCGGTGTTCACGTGCCCAAGCGAGGTATCAAGCTTTGTGTCGTGTAGTCATCAAGGGTATACGAGTGGGCCTTCGGCTCCGAAAGGCCAAATCGATGATGTTTCGTTGTATGATTCGGACGCTGCCACTTATTGATAGCCAGCATTGAAATGTGCAGCAGTTTGCGGAAGGGTTTCACTTCTGTCACGTTGAACGATTCTCTTCAGTTGTCGTTGATCCCGTTCTTGCAGTATCTTTTCCCGGCCGCAGCGATGTCGGGGATTTGAAGTTTTACCGGATTCCTGATATCACGGTGCACTGGTGAAATGGTCGTACGGGAAAATCCGCACTTCATCACTGCCTCGGAGATGTGTCCCATCGCTCCTACGCCAAATATAACACCACGTTCAAACTCATTTAAATCTACATCTACATATATACTCCGCTAGCTACCAAGCGGTTTGTGGCGGAGGGCACAATTCGCGCCAAAGTCATATTCCCCCCCACCCCCCACCCCCCCCTCTGTTCCACTCGCGGATCACGCGAGAGAAAAACGACTGTCTGAACACTTCAGTACGAGCTCTTATTTCCCTTATCTTTGAATGATGATCATTACTCGATTTGAAAGTTGGTGGTAATAATATATGCTCTACATCCTCGGCGAAGATCGGATTTCGGAATTTAGTGAGCAGCCCCTTCTGTTTAGCGCGTCGTCTATCTGCAAGTGTGTCCCACTTCAAACTTTCCATGAGATTTGTAACGCTCTCGCGATGGCTAAATGTACCAGTCACGAATCTTGCCGCTCTTCTTTGGACCTTCTCAATCTTTTGAATGAGACCCAACTGGTAAGGGTCCCATACAGACGAACAATACTCTAAGACTGGACGAACTAACGTATTGTAAGCTATTTCCTTTCTTGAAGGACTGCATCGCTTCAGGATTCTACCAATAAACCGCAATCTAGAGTTCGCTTTACCCATTACTTGTGTAATCTGATCATTCCATTTGAGATCATTTCGAATAGTCACACCCAGATACTTGACTGATGTTACCGCTTCCAAAGACTGATCATTTATTTTGTACTCTTACATTAATGGGGAGTTTCGCCTTGTTATACGCAGTAGGTTACACTTACTAACATTGAGAGATAACTACCAGTCGTTACACCACGCATTTATATTCTGCAAATCGTCATTGATTTGTTCACAACTTTCGTGTGATTCTACTTTCCTGTAGTCTGCAACATCATCGGCAAACAGTCTAAGGCCGCAGTCAATACCATCAACTAGATCATTTATGTAAATCGTAAAAAGCAGAGGACCTATTACGGTGCCCTGGGGCACACCTGAAGTTACTTTTGTTTCTGTTGAAGTTACCCCGTTCAGGACGACATACTGCTCCCGGTCTGTTAGAAAACTTTCTATCCAACCATCTTGATAACCTGCCATTGTAGCAGCAGTAACCGCTCTAACACTTCGCCAGACACTTGTTATCCTATATAGGCGTTGCCGACAGCAGCGCCCTATTCTGCCTGTTTACGTATCTCTGTATTTGAATACGCATGGCTATACCAGTTTCTTTGTCGCTTCAGTGTATATACTGGGTGATCAATAAGTCAGTATAAATTTGAAAACTGAATAAATCACGGAATAATGTAGATAGAGAGGTACAAATTGACACACATGCTTGGAATGACATGGGGTTTTTATTAGAAACAAAAAAATACAAAAGTTCAAAAAATGTCCGACAGATGGCGCTTCATCTGATCAGAATAGCAATAATTAGCATAACAAAGTAAGACAAAGCATAGATGATGTTCTTTACAGGAAATGCTCAATATGTCCACCATCATTCCTCAACAATAGCTGTAGTCGGGGAATAATGTTGTGAACAGCACTGTAAAGCATGTCCGGAGTTACGGTGAGACATTGGCGTCGGATGTTGTCTTTCAGCATCCCTAGAGATGTCGGTCGATTACGATACACTTGCGACTTCAGGTAACCCCAAAGCCAATAATCGCACGGACTGAGGTCTGGGGACTTGGGAGGCCAAGCATGACGAAAGTGGCGGCTGAGCACACGATCATCACCAAACGACGCGCGCCAAGTGCTCTTTCACGCGTCTAGCAATATGGGGTGGAGCGCCATCCTGCATAACCATCGTACGTTGCAGCAGGTGTTTATCAGCCAGGCTGGGGATGATGCGATTCTGTAACATATCGGCGTACCTCTCACCCGTCACGGTAGCTGTCCAGCGCCATCTGTCGGACATTTTGTGAACTTTTTTTTGGTTCTAATAAAACCCCATGTCATTCCAAGGATGTGTGTCAATTTTTACCTCTCTATCTACATTATTCCGTGGTTTATTAAGTTTTCAAATTTATTCTGACTTTTTGATCACCCGGTACACGGATGTGGAGCTTAACTTAGTCCAAAGCCTGATTCACACGTCCCAAACGCTTCACAGAGTGAGGCAAAGCGAGCGCGCATCGGACGAAATTTGCTGTAAGGCAGTCAGTTCCCAAATTCTGTATCCGTTGCGCGAGTCGTTCGCCTCTAAACTGAGTGCAACCAGTTCCGATAAGCGCAGTAAGTTCTGTGGCTCGTTCCACAGTTTGCCACGCTGTTACTAGGTAGCGCCAGTGTCAATGAGGCCCGGGGAAACGAGAGCCACTCGTCGGTTGAAAATACACTCCTGGAAATTGAAATAAGAACACCGTGAATTCATTGTCCCAGGAAGGGGAAACTTTATTGACACATTCCTGGGGTCAGATACATCACATGATCACACTGACAGAACCACAGGCACATAGACACAGGCAACAGAGCATGCACAATGTCGGCACTAGTACAGTGTATATCCACCTTTCGCAGCAATGCAGGTTGCTATTCTCCCATGGAGACGATCGTAGAGATGCTGGATGTAGTCCTGTGGAACGGCTTGCCATGCCATTTCCACCTGGCGCCTCAGTTGGACCAGCGTTCGTGCTGGACGTGCAGACCGCGTGAGACGACGCTTCATCCAGTCCCAAACATGCTCAATGGGGGACAGATCCGGAGATCTTGCTGGCCAGGATAGTTGACTTACACCTTCTAGAGCACGTTGGGTGGCACGGGATACATGCGGACGTGCATTGTCCTGTTGGAACAGCAAGTTCCCTTGCCGGTCTAGGAATGGTAGAACGATGGGTTCGATGACGGTTCGGATGTACCGTGCACTATTCAGTGTCCCCTCGACGATCACCAGTGGTGTACGGCCAGTGTAGGAGATCGCTCCCCACACCATGATGCCGGGTGTTGGCCCTGTGTGCCTCGGTCGTATGCAGTCCTGATTGTGGCGCTCACCTGCACGGCGCCAAACACGCATACGACCATCATTGGCACCAAGGCAGAAGCGACTCTCATCGCTGAAGACGACACGTCTCCATTCGTCCCTCCATTCACGCCTGTCGCGACACCACTGGAGGCGGGCTGCACGATGTTGGGGCGTGAGCGGAAGACGGCCTAACGGTGTGCGGGACCGTAGCCCAGCTTCATGGAGACGGTTGCGAATGGTCCTCGCCGATACCCCAGGAGCAACAGTGTCCCTAATTTGCTGGGAAGCGGCGGTGCGGTCCCCTACGGCACTGCGTAGGATCCTACGGTCTTGGCGTGCATCCGTGCGTCGCTGCGGTCCGGTCCTAGGTCGACGGGCACGTGCACCTTCCGCCGACCACTGGCGACAACATCGATGTACTGTGGAGACCTCACGCCCCACGTGTTGAGCAATTCGGCGGTACGTCCACCCGGCCTCCAGCATGCCCACTATACGCCCTCGCTCAAAGTCCGTCAACTGCACATACGGTTCACGTCCACGCCGTCGCGGCATGCTACCAGTGTTAAAGACTGCGATGGAGCTCCGTATGCCACGGCAAACTGGCTGACACTGACGGCGGCGGCGCACAAATGCTGCGCAGCTAGCGCCATTCGACGGCCAACACCGCGGTTCCTGGTGTGTCCGCTGTGCCGTGCGTGTGATCATTGCTTGTACAGCCCTCTCGCAGTGTCCGGAGCAAGTATGGTGGGTCTGACACACCGGTGTCAATGTGTTCTTTTTTCCATTTCCAGGAGTGTATCTGCAGCCAGCTTTCCGTAGACGGCGTCTGCTGTCGGCCGCTGCTGCTGCGCTGCACGACGCGCCGCCGGCAGAATGCGCTACGCGTCGTGGCCGCCACAGACAGTGGCCTTCCCTCCCACCCCGGGCGAAACCTATCACACGGCTCTCCAGAATACATTCACTATCACGGAAAAACCTCTCACGGTGAAACTGCACTCCCCGCACTAGTCTTTATCGCGTGACGTGAGAGATTACACCTTTAATTATCCGCGCAGAACTTGCACTACACTCCGACTACTTCATCCCACCACAGACGCGGAAATAAGCGGAGCGCACGTCGAACACGTCACACGGCACGCCAGTGAAGTAAGGTGTATCGTCTGTGAGCAGTGACCTGGGTTTTCCTACTGTGGGAATAGAATCATCTGAGATTATTTTCATCATTAAATTTCCTTTAGTTCACGTGTATGGTCACAAATTTTTTGCCAACAGTTAGCGGTTTTGGGCCGGCCGGGGCGGCCGAGTGGTTCTAGGCGCTACAGTCTGGTACCGCGCGACCGCTACGGTCGCAGGTTCGAATCCTGTCTCGGGCATGGATGTGTCTGATGTCCTTGGGATAGTTAGGTTTAAGTAGTTCTAAGTTCTAGAGGACTAATGACCTCAGAAGTTAAGTCCCATAGTGCTCAGAGCCATTTGAACCATTTTTTACCGGTTTCGGTCTATAATGGCCATCTTAAAATCTGTTTTATAAAAGAATTGTATGTGATTGCTCTCGCAGCGTTTGCCATGATTTAACTTTTTATCTGTCCAGAATTACTTCAGTCCTTTCGCCATTGTGAGTCATGAAACATTTTACTAAGGCGAAATCAATTACTGCGTCCTTTTTGCTCAGAAAATCTACGCCTATCAGGCAGTAAATAACTAAACAACCAATAAATAGCAACGGGCAGTCTAGCGCTCCATTACCCAGCTCAGTTGTCACAAAAACCTGCATTCTAACCCCACGTGACTTAACGCCAAATGCACTCACGATTCAGCATTTATGGACAGGAAAACACAGAATAGGGCGTAGTTCTCTCATCCTTTTATACAAGTTGTATGATACAGCACATATTTCAGCCCCTGTATTTATAACAATTGTGGTTAGTACGCCATCTACAAGAGCTCGTGTTGTGCTTTGTATCACTTCATTCTTTGGGCCACGACACTTCGTGTTCTCTTCCGTTAATTCATCACGATGATCCGTGTTTCCTTTGTACCTTAATAAGAACACAGGTTCTGTCTGATTAGTACCTGGTTAATTATGGTTCTGGTAACTAGCTAGCGACAAGGTGTTACCCCCGTTATGATCCCGGTTAAAGCCTATGATGTGTCATACTGTGCCCGTTTAGCGACGTTTATTTGTTACTAACCATAGATTGGCGACACTGTCTGTGGCAGCTTCGATGTAGCATAGCGTATCATTTGGCCGTGGATTTTGTTTATGCGTTACTTAAGACATTGCTAAGTTGTCGTAATACAAGTGGCAGTTCGGATGATACCAGGAGCTATTCCTTTCAAAAAAATGGTTCAAATGGCTCTGAGCACTATGGAACTCAACTGCTGTGGTCATCAGTCCCCTAGAACTTAGAACTACTTAAACCTAACTAACCTAAGGACATCACACACATCCATGCCCGAGGCAGGATTCGAACCTGCGACCGTAGCAGTCGCACGGTTCCCGACTGCGCGCCTAGAACCGCGAGACCACCGCGGCCGGCAGCTATTCCTTTGTTTTCTTGTTGTTGTGTGGGCCACGATTTAGTTTCCGTACTACTGCAGAATCATTTAGCAATAAAATTGTTTGAATAATGTTTCCGATCTGAATAATTAACTGTTTATCTTCGAGCAAAATCTCGCGGAACAGGAAAATATGTGAAAATTTCTTTACTGCCCCCGATTATACAACAGGTCATTAGTGGGGAACGCGGCACCATACATATTTTCATTACCATAATTTCGTGCAGATTATACGTAACTCGAATTTTCAAGCGTGGCTGCAACCGTGGATGAGCAATGCGTCACACCTTTCTGACCTGCCTTAATTCGTTTTGCAAATTGGACAACTGTGAGGACATTTTTTGTTCCCAAATTCGCAGAGCTTTGTCAGAGTGCTCTTTAAGTTGTCTCAGTTCTTGAAACTGTTCTTGTTTTGCAACTCACTGTTTGCGAAGCATTCGCTCACTTGCTGTTGGACCGCTCGCTGTAACTCTTCGCTAATACACTTGTCAATGTTTTTGTCTTTGTTGCGAATTCATTTACAACAATTACTACTAAAGATATTCATCTGGTCGTCAGTTTGTAACCTTAGACTATTTGCCTACTCTGTTGTGAAATGCTGTACTTTAGTTTGAAGTGTACGTACCGTTTCATTGCGGCGCGGGCTTAGCCGTGCGGTCTAGGGCCGCTCCAGTCAAGGAGTGTGCGGCTGGTCCCGGCGGACGTTCGAGGCATCCCTCGGCTATGGGTGTGTGTTTTTGGTCCGTAGAATAATTTAGGTTAAGTAGTGTGTAAGCTTAGAAACTGATGACCTTAGCGGTTAAGTCCCATACGATTTCACACACCTTTGATTTACCGTTTCATTGAGTGTAGTGTTTTCTGCAGCAAGCTTATCTACATTCGTAGACAAATTTTGACAAACATTTGATGATTTTGTTACATTGTTTGCTACTGTGTCTTGTTGTTTCAGATTTTTATTGTCTTCTGATATTTGTCCTACCTCTAGTGAAACGGCAGTAAATTGTTTCTGCAGATTGGCTACACTCGATGAAAATTCTGGAATTTTGGTCGTGATATATCGTGTTGCCTCATAGAACTTTGTGGTCATTTTAGCCGATACCATCGTAGCAACTTCACTTTTTATTTCATCTTTGAAAGTGATCATGTCAGTTTTCATTTCATTTTTGATTTTGGCCATATCATCTTTTGTATATAAGAGCAAATATTTCAACTTCAGTAGCCAGAATGAATATATTAGCTTTCATCTAATTTTTAGTTCGTGCTTAAGTGTGGTCATTTTAGTATCAAGAGTGGATATTTTGATATTAAGAGTGGATGTCTCAACTTTTTCTGTCTTTTGCAACAATTGTCTTACATCGAATTCACTAGCAGCTCGTGCTGGCGGGAATGCAAGGTCGGCTGAAGAACGAACCATTGTGTTCGCGACCTGATCATTACTTGTGGATGGTTGCACATCTGGTTGTAATGTGCCACCTTCAGCTTATGTATTGCTTTCACTCACAGCAGAGTTAATATCTTCCATGAATACGTTCATTTCCATCTCATTACTTTTTTCGCCTGAAGATGAGGTACTAAAATTTATTTCTGACATTTTCCGTTTTTTGTAAATTCTCACCATTATAACGAAAGATTGTCGAATCGCAATAAATCGTTTGTATTGCAAATGACGTTAACCGACAGTGAAAATATTAACACCGCTGCTGAATGACCACTTTACGGACTGTATTTAGGCCGGCCGTTTTGGCCGAGCTGTTCTAGGCGTTTCAGTCTGGAACCGCGCGACCGCTACGGTCGCAGGTTCGAATCCTGCCTCGGGCATGGATGTGTGTCATGTTCTTAGGTTAGTTAGATTTAAGTAGTTCTAAGTTCTAGGGGACTGATGACCTCAGATGTTAAGTCCCATAGTACTCAGAGCCATTTGAACCATTTGAACGGACTGTATTTATCTCAGTAATGGAATACGCCATTACGCGAGAGATGCAACAAGATCGACCATCTTGTATCAGCCAAACTGCATATTGTTAAATTTGTCACTGTTAACTGTATTGTATTATGTTGTACGACAGTATGTTTCTAACCAAGCTACAAAAGTAGTGTACTGGTGATACAGGGTGACAATTATTGAACTAAATGAAAAAAGTAAATTAGTTACAAACTACGGCGTGCACACAGTATATTCAACATATAAATGTCACTACAGATATTCAGGTTTAGGTTATGACATGTTCGATATGCCTGGCATCATTGGCGATGATGTGGCGCAGATGTATAGCGAAATTCTGCATTACCCGCTGAAGTGTCGGAATATCAATGCTGTCGATGACCTCCTGAATGGCTGTTTTCAGCTCAGCAATGGCTTTGAGGTTATTTCTTTACACCTTGTATTTAATACAGCCCCACAAAAAGGAGTCGCATGTGTTGAGGTCCGGAGAATATGACGGAGAATCGATGCCCATGCCAGTGTCCTCTGGGTACCCCAGAGACAGAATGCAGTCACCAAAGTGCTCCTCCAGGACATTAAACACTCTCCTGCTTCGATGGGGTAGAGCTCCGTCTTGCATGAACCACATCTCACTGAAATCAGGGACACTTTGGATAATGGGGATGAAATCATCTTCCAAAACATTCATGTGCCGTTCGGTAGTCACCCAGCCATCAAGGAATATCGCACCGATTATTCCGTGACCGTACATTGCACACCACGCAGTCGCCCGTTGAGGGTGAAGAGACTTCTCGATCGCGAAATGCGGATTCTCAGTACCCTAGCTGCGCTAGTTTTGCTTATTAACGAATCCATCCAAATGACAGTGGGCTTCGTCGCTAAACCAAGCCATGCATGCGCATACTAATTCCCATCACGCCCGGTGCAGTTTGAACGTCCTAACGCAAACCGTTCAGAAGTTATGACGATTTTATTTCATATAGTTCAATAATTGTCACTCGGTACGTTTAAATAAAGAGGCATGAGGTCGCAGCCTAGCGCTCACTACTCCAAGCAGCAAAGTGCAATAATGAATTTTCTCGTACCTCAAGTACTTTCTTTCTGGTTCCGGATTATTCTTAGTTTATCTTCATATTTCCTTTGTAGTTCATCTTTATCTCTGTCGAGTTGTTTCAAAATCAGTTTTTCGTTTATGTTATGTTCAAGCAGCAGTACTTCGAGCGATCGCTTACCATGAAACAAGATAAAAAAATAGCACAATGAAAACAATGCCACTTACGTACAATAGGCGCTGTTTGATAATTGTGCGGTCCCGGTCGCCAGTGTGACCTGGCTTCCGTCTCTTCCAACTCAAACATCAAAATGCTTTTACCAGAATAAACGTTGTAATCCAATATTGATGTTGGAAGCGGCGCAACAGAGGACATGTAGCGACTGAATTTTAAAAAAAATACGGTCTGCGTATTGCGATTTGATAATTGCTCTATGCTATATGATTGATTTGAAAAACTCGGACTTCTTCTCTGATTGAGCACAGGTTCTGCGCTCACAAACGTAAAAAACGAACATTGCAAATTAATCAAGAAATCACGCCAATGCAGATCTGTGCCACATCAAAGCGTTGCATCTTTCTTGCTAGAAATGCTGAATAATAGAACACGTAATACAATAAATAAGGAACGAAGCATGTGATCTGGCGGATTGATAAGAAAGAAACACATAAATAACTCAAAATAAGCTCGTATGTTATGAAACAATTACAGCTACAGCCCTGAACGCTTACGTTACGATAACGGAAGGCAGAAAGGCAAGTTCGAACAGCCAGGCTTTTCCTAGCTACTCTCTAAAACATTCGAAGGCTGCACCTTCTTTTACAACTCAAGTATCTACATAAAAAACCTTTGACATTTATATCGTTACAAATATTGATATACACATACGGGACATAATTTTTTTAGAAACGGATACTACACCCTCAATTCGTACCCAACCCATACTTACGCTTCCTCTGTAGTAAAAGTCTCACAACACATTATTTTATACGAGTAAACCAACAGTATCAGCACGTTTAACCGTTTTTTTCTGTGTTAAATAATTAAAATTATTGATAGACAGATAATAGTTTGCATTAGATCCCTCATCTGTCAAACACAGTTTAGTCATATGAAGTAATTGCTGTACGAACCTTGATGTGGTGTTGGCAGAGCCTAAGTATTCAGCTTTTTAATAATAATATGGCGATCATGGATAATACATGTGTCGTCTACACGAAGCTACTATACACTACTGGCCATTAAAATTACTACACCACGAAGATGACGTGATACAGACGCGAAATTTAACCGACAGGAAGAAGATACTGTGTTATGCAAATGATTAGCTTTTCAGAACTCACACACAAGGTTGGCGCCGGTGGCAACACCTACAATGTGCTGACATGAGGAAGATTTCCAACCGATTTCTCATACACAAACAGCAGTTGACCCCTGCTGAAACGTTGTTGTGATGCCTCGTGTAAGGAGGAGAAATGCGTACCATCACCTTTCCGACTTTGATGAAGGTCGGATTGTAGCCTATCGCGATTGCGCTTTATCGTATCGCCAAATTGCTGCTCGCGTTGGTCGAGATCCAATGACTGTTAGCAGAATATGGAATCGGTGAGTTCGGGAGGGTAATACGCAACGCCGTGCTGGATTCCAACGGCCTCGTATTACTAGCACTCGAGATGACAGGCTTCTTATCCGCATGGCTGTAACGGATCGTGCAAGCACGTCTCGATCCATGAGGCAACAGATGGGTACGGTTGCAAGACAACAACCATCTGTATGAACAGTTCGACGGCGTTTTCAGCAACATGGACTATCAGCTCGGAGACCATGGCTACGGCTACCCTTGAAGCTGCATCACAGACAGGAGCGTCTGCGATGGTGTACTCATCGACGAACCTGCGTGCACGAATGGAAAAACGTCATTTTTTCGGATGAATCCAGGTTCTGTTTACAGCATCATGATGGTCGCATCCGTGTTTGGCGACATCGCGGTGAACGCACATTGGAATCGTGTATTCGTCATCGCCATACTGGCGTATCACCCGGCGTGATGGTGTGGGGTGCCATTGGTTACACGTCTCGGTCACCTCTTGTTCGACACTTTGAACAGTGGACGTTACATTTCAGATGTGTTACGACCCTTGGCTCTACCCTTCATTCGATCCCTGCGAAACCCTATATTTCAGCAGGATAATGCACGACCGCATGTTGCAGGTCCTGTACGGGCCTTTGTGGATACAGAAAATGTTCGACTGCTGCCCTGGCCAGTACATTCTCCAGATCTCTCACCAATTGAAAACGTCTGGTCAATGGTGGCCGAGCAACTGGCTCGTCACAATACGCCAGTCACTACTCTTGATGAACTGTGGTATCGTGTTGAAGCTGCATGGGCAGCTGTACCTGTACACGCCATCCAAGCTCTGTTTGACTCACTGCCCAGGCGTATTACGGCCAGAGGAGGTTGTTCTGGGTACTGATGTCTCAGGATCTATGCACCCAAATTGCATGAAAATGTAATCACATGTCAGTTCTAGTATAATATATTTGTCCAATGAATACCCGTTTATCATCTGCATTTCTTCTTGGAGTAGCAATTTTAATGGCCAGTAGTGTAAAATTCCACTAAGAAACTCAATTTTTTAACGTCAACCAGGTCCACTTTATAGCATGAGTGTTTTGTTTATTTAAAAACTAACGATAAAGTATGATGGTGATCGTGAAATATTAAAACCTTAGGATGGGGACAGGAGCTCTCTGGCTGGCAGATAACGATACCGCGCAGCCTGACGAATCAGCAGCGACAGGCCTAATCTTCCGCACAGCAGGGATGTGACGTGAAGACTGTTTGCACTCACCACATCTCCAGGTGTTTCTCCCCAATGCACGTCAACTCTCCTCCAAAACAGTTAATAGTATATATGTGCAAAGTAAGAAAGTTCCCACCACTGGTACTCCCGGAGAGAACAAATAAAAAAATGGTTACAATTTCTTAAATAATTAGACTAACACTGAGCCATAGTATTATTTGTTAAACTAAGTCATGTATGCTATCTGTGTTGTGCACAAAGCACTTTCAACCCGTATCAGCGACCTCCGCGTGAATTCGTCTTCAGTAGCATCAATATGTGATCAATGTGTGTCGTTTATCATTTTCTGTGATCATGCTGCTTTACAACCAACCCAAACATTTTATAATTCCAGATACATATGACTGGCAGCTCACATGTACTGGGAAAGAATATCACAGCATTCAGAATCCAAATAAATGGTATCCTACAAATTACACACCATAGTAATAAAACGACTCGAGGTAAGAGGACTTAGCACATGTCAGCAACTTTTTTCCGCCCTATATTCTTATTTATCGAATAAGAAGTGTAGCAACCTAACTGATGTCTACCAGTTTACACCACAATAGAATCTTATATCTGGGAACATAGTATAGGTACTGCTAGGTAATTTGAAAAATACATAGCACACCTTATGTGTATTTGTGTCACAAGTGTTAACCATCTCATCCCGTTTAATAGCTATAACGTGGATTGGGAATAACGTTGGTTGGTTGATTGATTTGGGGAATGGGACCAAACAGCGAGGTCTTCGGTTCCAACGGATTAGGGAAGGATGGGGAAGGAAGTCGGCCGTTCTCTTTCAAAGGAACCATCCCGGCATTTACCGGAAGTGATTTAGGGAAATCACAGAAAACCTAAATCAGGACGGCAGGCGCGGGTTTGAACCGCCGTCCTCCCGAATGCGAGTCGAGCACGCTAACTGCTGCGCCACCTCGCTCGGTGTAATAAAGTTGCCACTTCCTCTCTCTCTCTATCATACACACACACACACACACACACGCACACGCACAACACAGCACCACAGAGAGAGAGAGAGAGAGAGAGAGAGAGAGAGAGAGAGAGAGAGAGAGAGAGAAATAAACAAACAAACACACACACAAAGAACTATTTGCACTATTAAAGCATATACACGGTGTCTCGAGTCTCTTTGGTCGAACTGAAACAGGTGATAGTGGGTCCACAATCGATTATATCATGAAAAGGAAACAATAGTCAGAAATGCATATTTATTGTGTTATGGAAATCTACAGTGTGCACCAAAATGGCTAATGGTTCTAATGGCTCTGAGCACTATGGGACTCAACTTCTGAGGTCATAGACCGTAGCGGTCGCGCGGTTCCAGACTGTAGCGCCTAGAACCGCTCGGCCACCCCGGCCGGCGGTATGCACCAAATAACAACAATGGAGCTTACTTGCTGCCTGCCCGTTTGACTGGTCCACGTTACTTGTTGTTCCTGTGAGATGTGCTGCCACAGTTCTTGGAGACTATACCGCTTGTTGTCTGTGAATGATGTGGTTTCAACGTGATGGTGCACTAGCCAGCCGGCCAAAGTGGCCGAGCGGCTCTACGCGCTACAGTCTGGAACCGCGCGACCGCTACGGTCGCAGATTCGAATCCTGCCTCGGGCATGGATGTGTGTGATGTCCTTAGGTTAGTTAGGTTTAAGTAGTTCTACGTTCTAGGGGACTGATGACCTTAGAAGTTTAGTCCCATAGTGCTCAGAGCCATTTGAACCATTTTTTGGACTAGCCCACGTCGATGTTAATGCCCACAAGCTTACCTTATCTGCTGCGTGTTGATGGTTTCACCATTTTACCATCCAAATGTGATACAGAGTTCCAACACACATGGATTGCTGTGAAGTTGGACTGCTGACTTTATTCTGTTGTAAACACACACACACCTTTAACTCAGTTACACAATTTTTGTGTGTCAGTTTCTCACAGGTGCCCTCACAGATCCACCAGTGCGATTTCCAGGAGCATCCGCCCCACTCCCGCACCCCCTCCTCACGCACTCCTCCATTCCTGCTCCACCCTCACCACATGACCAATTACGTTATGCGACGTCATCGTGCTGTGGAGCCTTTCGGGAGTGACGTTTCGGCAGTGGCATGCGAGCTCAGCCCTCCCACACCTCAAGCAATTTCAATTTTTCATAATTTGATTGCTTGAGGATCATCATTCACTCACTGCCCATACGTACATCCAGGTTTCATGTGTCTGACTGATGAGATGCTTGCGTTAAAACAAAGAAGACTTTAACAAGTTTATTTGTTGTAAACGTCCATCAGAAAAATGCGCTATAGCTTTCTGCATTAATAACGGAAAAGTATCATAATGTAGGAGCGTATGACAGTTTACCCAGAAGTCAAGAGGAATATTGTTAAACAGATGATGGCAATGCAAAATAATGGCAAGATGATATATGAGTCCTTTAACACAATGTGTTGTATTTTTATTTTCTGGAATTGTATCCCCTTTCTAAAATGTCAGTCGACTCTCCTGCCATGCAAGAAGTGGTTGTGACTTATGCAGCAACGCAGGAATATTCTTAGTACCTGATTGGGTCCTGGAAATATCTGTCAGTAAGTATACATCCATCTACACAGGAGGCGTGCCTATTCAAATACAGACATATGTAAACAGGCAGCCGGCCGCGGTGGTCTAGCGGTTCTAGGCGCTCAGTCCGGAACCGCGCGACCGCTACGGCCGCAGGTTCGAATCCTGCCTCGGGCATGGATGTGTGTGATGTCCTTAGGTTAGTTAGGTTTAAGTAGTTCTAAGTTCTAGGGGACTGATGACCACAGATGTTTGGTCTCATGGTGCTCAGAGCCATTTTGTAAACAGGCAGAATACGGCGCTCCGGTCGGCAAGGCCTATATAAGACAACAATGCAGGATATCAAGATTTAAGTGACTTTGAACATGGTGTTACAATCGGCGCGCGAGCGATGGGACACAACATCTCCGAGGTAGCGATGAAGAGGGGATTTTCACGTACGACCATTTCACGAGTGTACCGTGAATATCAAAGGAATCCTTTGAACTATCAAATCTCCGACATCGATGCGGCCGGAAAAAGATCCTGCAAGAATGGGACCAACGCAATTTGCTGCAGATTTCATGCTGGGCAATCAATAAGTGTCACCGTGCGCACTGTTCAACGAAACATCATCTATATGGGCTTTCGAAGCCGAAGGCCCACTCGTGTACCCTTCACACGAAGCTCTACGTCTCGCCTGGTCCCGTCAACACCGACATCGGACTGTTGATGACTGGAAACATGTTGCCTGGTCGGACGAGTCTCGTTTCAAATTGTATGCAGCAGATGGACCTGTACGGGTATGGAGACAACCTCATGAATCCATGGACCCTGCATGTCAGCAGGGGACTGTTTAAGGTCGTGGAGGCTCTGTAATGGTGTGGGGCGTGTGCAGTTGGAGTGATATGGGACCCCTGGTACGTCTAGATACGACTCTGATGGGTGACACGTTCGTAAGCATCCTTTCTGATCACCTGCATCCATTCATGTCCTTTGAGCATTCCGACGGACTTGGGCGATCCCAGCAGGACAATGCGACATACCACACGTCTAGAATTGCTACAGAGTGGCTCCAGGAACACTCTTCTGAGTTTAAACACTTCCGCTGGCCACCAAACTACCCAGACACGAACGTTATTGAACATATCCGGGATGCCTTGCAACGTGCTGCTTAGAAGAGATCTCTCCCTGCCCCCCAATTCTTACGGATTCGTGGACAGCCCTGCAGGATTGATGGTGTCAGTTCCCTCCAGTACTACTTCAGACATTAGTCGAGTCCATGCCACGTCGTGTTGCGATACTTCTGCGGGCTCGCAGGGGCCTTACACGATATTAGGCAGATGTACCAGTTTCTTCGGCTCTTCAGTGTATTATTATTATTATTATTATTTCCTTCACTTTCTCAGACGTTAAGTCCGGTTAAAAATGGAGTGACGCGGACCTTGATCAAGCGTCACTTCCTTTTAACTGTACGGTATGTGTTATATTGCATTTAGGAACTTTCGGGTAATTGAACATGTATCAATAATTACGGATTTCTGTAGTTGTATATATATGTTTGGATGTAGCTGTATCGCATTGATGTACTGGTGGATACTGTGTGGTATGACTCCTGTAGCTGATAGTATAATTGGTATGATGTCAACTTTATCCTGATGCCACATGTCTTTGACTTCCTCAGCCAGTTGGATGTATTTTTCAATTTTTTCTCCTGTTTTCTTTTGTATATTTGTTGTATTGGGTATGGATATTTCGATTAGTTGTGTTAATTTCTTCTTTTTATTGATGAGTATGATGTCAGATTTGTTATGTGGCGTTGTTTCATCTGTTATAATGGTTCTGTTCCAGTATAATTTGTATTCATCATTCTCCAGTACATTTTGTGGTGTATACTTGTATGTAGGAACGTGTTGTTTTAAAAGTTTATGTTGTAAGGCAAGCTGTTGATGTATTATTTTTGCGACATTGTCATGTCTTCTGGGGTATTCTGTATTTGCTAGTATTGTACATCCGCTTGTGATGTGATCTACTGTTTCTATTTGTTGTTTACAAAGTCTGCATTTATCCGTTGTGGTATTGGGATCTTTAATAATATGCTTGCTGTAATACCTGGTGTTTATTGTTTGATCCTGTATTGCAATCATGAATCCTTCTGTCTCACTGTATATATTGCCTTTTCTTAGCCATGTGTTGGATGCGTCTTGATCGATGTGTGGCTGTGTTAGATGATACGGGTGCTTGCCATGAAGTGTTTTCTTTTTCCAATTTACTTTCTTCGTATCTGTTGATGTTTTGTGATCTAAAGGGTTGTAGAAGTGGTTATGAAATTGCAGTGATGTAGCCGATGTATTTATATGAGTGATTGCCTTGTGTATTTTGCTAGTTTCTGCTCGTTCTAGAAAGAATTTTCTTAAATTGTCTACCTGTCCATAATATAGGTTTTTTATGTCGATAAATCCCCTTCCTCCTTCCTTTCTGCTTAATGTGGATCTTTCTGTTGCTGAATGTATGTGATGTATTCTATATTTGTGGCATTGTGATCGTGTAAGTGTATTGAGTGCTTCTAGGTCTGTGTTACTCCATTTCACTACTCCAAATGAGTAGGTCAATATTGGTATGGCATAAGTATTTATAGCTTTTGTCTTGTTTCTTGCTGCCAATTCTGTTTTCAGTATTTTTGTTAGTCTTTGTCTATATTTTTCTTCTAGTTCTTCTTTAATATTTGTATTATCTATTCCTATTTTTTGTCTGTATCCTAGATATTTATAGGCATCCGTTTTTTCCATCGCTTCTATGCAGTCGCTGTGGTTATCCAATATGTAATCTTCTTGTTTAGTGTGTTTTCCCTTGACTATGCTATTTTTCTTACATTTGTCTGTTCCAAAAGCCATACTTATATCATTGCTGAATCCTTCTGTTATCTTTAGTAATTGGTTGAGTTGTTGATTTGTTGCTGCCAGTAGTTTTAGATCATCCATGTATAGCACATGTGTGATTTTGTGTGGGTATGTTCCAGTAATATTGTATCCATAATTTGTATTATTTAGCATGTTGGATAGTGGGTTCAGAGCAAGGCAGAACCAGAAAGGACTTAATGAGTCTCCTTGGTATATTCCACGCTTAATCTGTATTGGCTGTGATGTGATATTATTTGATTTTGTTTGGATATTAAGTGTGGTTTTCCAATTTTTCATTACTATGTTTAGGAACTGTATCAATTTAGGATGTACTTTGTATATTTCCAATATTTGTAGTAACCATGAGTGGGGTACACTATCAAAAGCTTTTTGGTCATCAATGTATGCGTAGTGTAGCGACCTTTGTTTAGTTTTAGCTTGATATGTCACCTCTGCATCTATTATCAGTTGCTCTTTACATCCTCGTGCTCCTTTGCAACAGCCTTTTTGTTCTTCATTTATAATTTTGTTCTGTGTTGCATGTGTCATTAATTTCTGTTTAATGACTGAAGTTAATATTTTGTATATTGTTGGTAGGCATGTTATGGGGCGATATTTAGCTGGGTTCGCTGTGTCTACTTGATCTTTAGGTTTCAGATATGTTATTCCGTGTGTAAGTGTATCAGGGAATGTGTATGGGTCTGCAATGTAACTGTTAAATAATTTAATTAGATGTGAATGTGTTGAGGTGAACTTCTTTAACCAGAAATTTGCTATTTTATCATTTCCAGGGGCTTTCCAATTGTGAGTAGAATTAATTGCTTGGGTGACTTCATGTTGCAAAATTATCACTTCAGGCATTTGTGGTATCATCTTGTATGTGTCTGTTTCTGCTTGTATCCATCGTGCATGCCTGTTATGTTGTACCGGGTTTGACCATATGTTGCTCCAGAAGTGTTCCATGTCTGTTATGTTTGGTGGATTGTTTATTTTAATGTGTGTGTTATCTATTGTCTGGTAAAATTTCTTTTGGTTTGTGTTGAATGTTTGGTTTTGTTTCCTTCTATTTTCACTTTTTTTGTATCTTCTGAGTCGTTTGGCTAATGCTTGTAATTTCTGCTTCTTTTCGTCTAATTGCTCTGTCGCTTCTTGTTGTGAGATTTTACCTAACCTTTTTCGTTTTTTTTCCGAGATTTCATTTCTTATAAATTGTGTTAGCTGTCCGATGTCTTTTCTCAGTTTTTCTATTTTGATCTGTAGCCTGTGTTGCCATGCTGGTTTTGTGGGTTTCTTCTGTGTGTTGGTTGGTTCTGATCTCTGCCTAGTGTGTATATTTAGTGTAGTGAGTGCTCCTATATAAACCAGTAGTTGTAACTCTTCCATAGTTGTGTTTTCATTTATTTTGTTGTGTATAATTGTGTTGATAGTTTTTATTGTTGTTTCGACTTGTGGGTTATTTGGTGGTCTATGCAAGAATGGTCTAATGTCTGTATTTGTGTCTTTGTATTCTATATATGTTAGCTGAAATTTTTCTTCTATATCTAACATCTGTGTCACTTCGTGTTCTATTTGTGCTTGTTCTGGTGGCTGTCTTAAGATTTCGTTTTCCTCTGATTGTTTAATTGGTGCGTGTTGTTCTTTGTTTGTTTGCTCTGGGATGTTTGAGTCCATTACTGTATTTTCTTCTTCTTCTGATTGCACATTATTTTGTTCCAGTATTTGGTGTACTTGTTGTTTGATGTTTTCTAATTCTGACTGGGGTATCCTGTTATTTTGTATTATTACACGGATCTGATCAGCTAGTCGTTGTTCTGTTAAAAATTTTAATTCTGGGTATCTGGTAATAAATGTTGTGTATACTTGGGATCTGTATCCAGTTGTGTTGGTTCCTAGGTTTGTTGCTTGGTAATAACAGAACATGAGGTGTCGATTAACTTCATCTGACCATCTCATCCTCTGTCTTTGTTTTCCTTCTAGGATGGTTGCAGGAAGCATATCCTGCAAAACACCTCTATTTGGATTTAAATCATTTTCCAGTTGGCTAGCAGTATCGTTACCATTGTGGACGGGCATAGGGTTCAAGCGTCGTCCCCGACCATGACGGCGCTTGTCCGAGGCTTCTTTAGTTCTGTCCTGAACCAACTAATCACACTAAAAGGGGGGGGGGGGTTAGCCCTATTAGTGGTTTGTTCTTTTCGTCGCCTTTTACGACTGGCAGAACATACCGGAGGCCTATTCTTTTCCCGGGCCTCCACGGTGATTATTATTATTATTATTATTATTATTATCTGTGTGTATGTCGTTATACTCAGGGCTTTGTTACTATTACAGCAGTAGCAGAACATAGGAGGTATTACATGACCGGCCCAACCGTCCACAATGGAACAGAAGCCCCATGATCTGCTGTTGAACCAGGACACGGATGTGTTCCACACAGTAATGTACATGTCACAGCAGCAGCAACAGTCCACAAGTGCGTAGTCACAGTCTTCTACATGAAGAAATGACGATTTACTTAGCCTGCCAAGCAATCAGGATGAATATACGAGGATTGGAACTTTAATAGTGGCAAGTATTTATTTACAACTCGTACAAAATAGATACGTGTTTCAAAGTTTTACTGACCCTCAAAGTAGTCACCGGCATTGCGTATAACCCGTTGCCAGCGATGTGGAAGTCGTAGGATACTCTTAGCGGTGCCAGTTGTGTCGTAGGTTGTGTGCCAAAAATGAACAGCATAGAGACAGAACTGATGACACTTTCCGCAGGACCTGAGCACCATTTTGGAGGACAATGCTCAAGCATGTACAGTTCATGCTGTTACTGATTTGTTTAATTGATTGGGCTGTTAAGTGCTATACCACCTACCGTATTCCCCTGACTTAAGCCCTCGTGAGTTTAACTCGATTTCTAAGCTGAAGGAAACATTTCACGGCATTCGCTTCAGAACTGCTACAAATTCGTCGGGCAATAGACCGCGCCGCTCGAACTGTCAACACAACTGGCACTGCTAAGAGTATCCGACGACTTCCACATCGCTGGTAAGGGGTTATTCACAATACTGGTGACTACTCTGAAGGCCAGTAAAACTTTGAAACACGTATCTATTTTGTACGAGCTGTAAATAAATAGTTGCCACTATTAAAGTTCCAACCATCTTAGCATGACAATGGAAGGCTATTACTGCAATTATCTGTTGTAATTTGACATAATACGTACACATATGTTAATAAATAAGTCCTATAAAATTGTAGCACACACACACACACACACACACACACACACACACACACACACACACACACACTTACAATACAGTTTTTAAAGCCGTATCACATTAACACAGAGTTGTACTCATAATTTTTATAGTGGGGTAATAAGCTGTGAGCTCGTTTTTTACAGTCAGCAATATTCTGCGCCATTTAACTTGCATATAAAGAAATTCCATATAAAGAAATTCTTGAATGGAAAGACCAAAATTCAGCCGTAAAAATTGATAGAATAGGCCAAAAATGCAGATTTAAGTAAATAATTAGCTGCCTTACGTTAAGATATCAAATTAATTCAGACACCTCTTTTTGAGCAATTCCATTTCTGCTCTGTAGTGAAGCGATCAGGTTCTTCAGTAAATTAATGATATCATAGCATTTTCTGCAAAATGGTTGTGCATAGAATGATTAGGGGCACTGGCTAAACTGACCCATCATAATTTTTAGAACTGTAGAGTGCATTTGAGAAAACAAACTTTTACTACTTACCAAAGAGTCGATGTGATTTACCTACTCCCCAACGCAAAACAGCCACCGTGTTAGTATAGAGAATGTACTCGGAAAACTATACCTAATAATAATTTTTCTTCTTCTATCTGCGTGAAGCGTGGGAGCTGGGGGAGGAAAATTACCATCGTTCTAGCATTAGGGAGTACCCTGACCAGTCTAGTCAATAGCTGTTGGTGTATGTATAGGGATACTGTAGCTGCTATTAAACTACAGGGTGTTTCAAAAATGACCGGTATATTTGAAACGGCAATAAAACCTAAACGAGCAGCGATAGAAATACACCGTTTGTTGCAATATGCTTGGGACAACAGTACATTTTCAGGAGGACAAACTTTCGAAATTACAGTAGTTACAATTTTCAACAACAGATGGCGCTGCAAGTGATGTGAAAGATACAGAAGACAACGCAGTCTCTGGGTGCGCCATTCTGTACGTCGTGTTTCTGCTGTAAGCGTGTGCTGTTCACAACGTGCAAGTGTGCTGTAGACAACATGGTTTATTCCTTAGAACAGAGGATTTTTCTGGTGTTGGAATTACACCGCCTAGAACACAGTGTTGTTGCAACAAGACGAAGTTTTCAACGGAGGTTTAATGTAACCAAAGGACCGAAAAGCGATACAATAAAGGATCTGTTTGAAAAATTTCAACGGACTGGGAACGTGACGGGTGAACGTGCTGGAAAAGTAGGGCGACCGCGTACGGCAACCACAGAGGGCAACGCGCAGCTAGTGCAGCAGGTGATCCAACAGCGGCCTCGGGTTTCCGTTCGCCGTGTTGCAGCTGCGGTCCAAATGACGCCAACGTCCACGTATCGTCTCATGCGCCAGAGTTTACACCTCTATCCATACAAAATTCTAACGCGGCATCCCCTCAGCGCCGCTACCATTGCTGCATGAGAGACATTCGCTAACGATATAGTGCACAGGATTGATGACGGCGATATGCATGTGGGCAGCATTTGGTTTACTGACGAAGCTTATTTTTACCTGAACCGAAAAGCCCCATGTTGCAGTCCCATCGTCCCTGCATCCTCAAAAAGTACTGGTCTGGGCCGCCATTTCTTCCAAAGGAATCATTGGCCCATTTTTCAGATCCGAAACGATTACTGCATCACGCTATCTGGACATTCTTCGTGAATTTGTGGCGGTACAAACTGCCTTAGACGACACTGCGAACACCTCGTGGTTTATGCAAGATGGTGCCCGGCCACATCGCACGGCCGACGTCTTTGATTTCCTGAATGAATATTTCGATGATCGTGTGATTGCTTTGGGCTATCCGAAACATACAGGAGGCGGCGTGGATTGGCCTCCCTATTCGCCAGACATGAACCCCTATGACTTCTTTCTGTGGGGACACTTGAAAGACCAGGTGTACCGCCAGAATCCAGAAACAATTGAACAGCTGAAGCAGTACATCTCATCTGCATGTGAAGCCATTCCGCCAGACACGTTGTCAAAGGTTTCGGGTAATTTCATTCAGAGACTACGCCATATTATTGCTAAGCATGGTGGATATGTGGAAAATATCGTACTATAGAATTTCCCAGACCGCAGCGCCATCTGTTGTTGAAAATTGTAACTACTGTAATTTCGAAAGTTTGTCTGCCTCAAAATGTACTGTTGTCCCAAGCATATTGCAACAAACGGTGTATTTCTGTCGCTGCTCGTTTAGTCTTTATTGCCGTTTCAAATATACCGGTCATTTTTGAAACACCCTGTAGCAGCAGAGAACTGCAGCCAATCTAGTTTCCGCCCCAGTCGGACGATCTCACGGCTCAGAAGGCACCCTCCACAATGGTTTCCTCTCTTAAAACTTGAAATATGTAACACTTATGGCATGAGCTATGAATTGTATTGAAGCTACTACATCTTTCAATAAGTTTCATGAAAAAAGAAATTTTAAGCCACTAGGGCATAAAATAAGCACCAGTTAGCTCCAGAGCGTCTACGATGTATGGAGTTGAATACACTACTGTCGTGTAGTCAACAATGACTTAATGGATGTGCTCAAAGTACAAGCAGATGTATCAACGTCGCCGAAGGCTGGGCTGTAAACCCCCACTCTTTTTCTATATTAGTATAAATCCATTGCCTGAACGCCAGCAGCAGTCAGCCGTCAGAATAAGCAGAACAGCACTTCCAACACAGATTATCACTGACCTCGTAAGCTGACAAATAACGGACATGACACTGCACTGCTCCAATTCTGCGATCATTTTGTAGACATCAGCGAACAATCTCCAGCTACAGTCTATAGATCTTTTAAAGAAATTAATGTAACTTTCGAAAATCTGGGAAATGGGATCTACCTGTTTGTAAGATGAAAAATGCGATCTGTTGTGTTTCTATCATAATTTTGAAACTATAATGTGCTCTAGGAGTTATGTATGATAATGTATTGGAACCAAGGCTAGAATACGGTAAGCAGGCGTAAACAGATGTGTACTGTTGTTAATAGCGAAACCTAAGAAGAAATATCTTAACAGTTATTACAATTTTTCCGAATGCTTACGCCACTATTGGGAACGAAGTTTTTGCTAAGGTCATTATATCTATATACTTTTCTCCAGTCACAATAGTGCCTTTCCTACTCCTCATCTAGCGAGAGATGATTATTCAAAGCAGAAAGTCGTTGCCATTTAATAATGGCAAGTCTTCTGGTGCAAATCGCATACCAGTTACGTTTCTTTCAGGGTACACTGATGAAATGCTTCCATTTTAATAATCATATACAGCCACTCGGTCATCGAATGATCTATACCTAAAGGGTTGAAGAGTTGTCCAGTACACAAGAAAGGAGACCCGTATCAATGACATCATATTTTTAGTAAGAATTCGGAACATATACCGTGTCAGAACATCATCAAATACCTCTGGCAAGCGACGTTAATCGGAACGAGGTTCGAAGAGCTGCCGAAAGGAAGGAGTAGGCTGGTGTGCAGGTTGCTCAGTAAGCGTGCAGACTGATTTAAAACTTCGCGTGTCTATCCACCAGTTCCCACGTTGTCTTTGCTCTCTTACATTCGATCGTTCGTAGTTAAACATGGGTCTTAAGGGGAGCCGGAGGTGCCTATGTTGCCCATGTTAAAATCACAAAGTTTGAGGAACATTTATGAATAAACTACCAAATAGAAAAATTTGAATTTTTTTTACGTATAGAGTGGTTTAGTATTGCAGTTATGACAGAGGGATTTTGGAGTATCTTTTCTAGTTCCCTTCCAATTATTTTTTTTATTAATGACCCAAATTTTTTTATAAATAATTGCTTTAAATTAAACTGAAATGAAACTACTGAACATATTGCCAAATGGCTGTGTTACAATGTAAGTTTGACCACTAGGAGTGCTGTATAAAAATTTCATCTCTCTAGCTTGAGTGGATTTTGAGAAAAGTTCCTTATATTCGAAAAATTCTAATTTACAGGAAATGGGTATCAAAGTTTCTCAATACATTCCTGCACTATAGGATGGATTATCAGGGTCTTGCCGGCCGCGGTGGTCTAGCGGTTCTAGGCGCTCAGTCAGGAACCGGGGGACTGCTACGGTCGCAGGTTCGAATCCTGCCTCGGGCATGGATGTGTGTGATGTCCTTAGGTTAGTTAGGTTTAAGTAGTTCTAAGTTCTAGGGGACTGATGACCACAGATGTTAAGTTCCATAGTGCTCAGAGCCATTTGAACCATTAGGGTCTTCTTCTGTCTTCTTTTCTGGCCTGTTGTTCCATCATACTTCATATGCCTTTCTCTTCTTTCTGCTCCTCTTATCCTTTCTCTGTCAATATTTCTTAGTGCTCGTACAGTGTTCACCCCAGCTGTCAATCCTAATGCCTTCAGAACTTCACACTTCACACTGTTCCCTTGGTTGTAAGTTACTATTGCATCATAAATGCCAAAGTGCAGTGTTTTTATGCTTACAAACACCCTTTTAAGAATCACTTTCCAAATCAAATTGTTTACGCTCTCATTAGGATTCTGCGTCTTTCCGTGTAGACATTTGTGTAACAATTCTGGCAGTGCTAAGTCATGAAAAATTGGTTTTATTGTTCCCTCCTGATTCCTGTACATACTGCATATTACCCGCTTTACACAAGAAGTATAATACTACCAACAACAGGCGCAACACTGATCTAATTCGAAACGGTAAACAGCAAAGAGACAATGTTCCGCGCTCTTGTTCATTGTAGTATCGCAACTTGGTATTAGTGTTAGTTTTCTTTTCCCTCCGTTCTTCCTCTTCTTATATACACGGTTACTAAAACGTGGCATCGTAACCAGAACAAAAGTGTACGACAATATTAAATGGAGCAAGATGTTCGAAATTCTGAGGAAAATAGGAGTAAGCTGTAAGGAAATACGGGTAATATTAGTCACAGAAAACAATGTAGCCAACCCTCGCACACTCGCTGTATGCGTAACATAAGGCGCTGTGTCCGTAACAGGCCGAGAAAATCCCAAACAGTTCGCCAGGAAGCCACGAGAGGGTATTAGATGCATTCAGCGGCCGCCCATTTCCTCTGCAGGCGTGGGGGGAAAATGGTAATAACTACACTTCTAGGGCGAGTAGAACAATAATTCAAAGTTTACATTAAAGAGGAATGTTCGAATTAATTTTCGGTAGCAAAAAAAAAAAAAAAAAAAAAAATCGTAACTTTTTGGATTTGACCACCTCCGGCTCCCCTTAAGACAGTGGAGTGTGTTCGTCCGTCACGTTTTACTGCGGTATGCAGGCGAAGGCGATCTTTCTGTAAAGAACACTGTTACAGGAAGCAAAAGCGCCCATACAATACCTTCGGTTGTGCAGCTCACCGAGTCTACCGACCAAGAAAGGAATTCCCGAGAAGACGAGTCGCGGCCTGTCCCCCCCTTTGTACGTCAAGTGGAAAGGCGGGTGGACAGCGCTGTTCGACACCACCAGGAGTTGCGCCAAGAACGAGGTGGTCCAAGAGTCTGTCGACACAGACTTGCTGATCTGCGTTCGAGCTGCAAACGTGGCTAAACCACAGGGCGATCGACGTCGCCGTGGCCGACCACATTGTCGACGCGCCGCCAGCGCGTGAGAAGGCACCTTCCGCTGGAAGGAAGAAGACGACCAAGGCACTCCTAAAGCCGTCGGCACACGGACCGTGCTGTCGAACGCAAACGTTGAGCGTGCCATGTTCAACGTGCTGGTGAACGCTCAGGAACGGTGCGACTTGTGCATACGGGAAGTGGGAACCAACGCGGTATACGCGATAGCAACGCACTCCAGCGGCAGTTGAAGTATGTTTCTAGTTCGTAAATCACACTGTTTACTCAACGGGCGCGCGTAGAGTTCCCACGTTAGCTCTATTAAAAAGCACATTCCTCCATCGTCCACAAAAAGGAAAGTACCATGTCCAATCAATAAGGACACAGGCTTACAAAAGTTCCATTACAAACAGTGCGGTACAAATTGGGAATCCTTCTCCGCATAAGATAAACATTATTTCCTCATTCTCACATTTTAGTAAAACCCCAAGGTCAGTCTTACTTGATCACTGTTCCTACCCATTAGCAGAATCTTTGAAACATGTGAATTACGAACCGTAAAAGAAAAAGGAGCAAAATATCTTTATACAAGTAGCGCAAGCTTTCCTGTAGATTAAGCCAATCGAACAAAGTCACCCCTCAGAAAAAGGTGAACTTATATTCACATAACATCAGATATTATATACTTATACTAAACTAATAATGAAGTATCAGAACCTAATAAAAACGCGAATGCTCGGAAAAAAGTTCGGAAGTGTCCAGGCGGAATCACCGCCTCAATTGATGACTGTACTGGACTGTGACGCTACTCATTATGCTAAACCAACAACATACGCCTTCTGTCTAATCATATTATCTTACCACGTCCGCCCCAGTAGCTGAGTGGTCAGCGTGACGGATTGCCGTCCTCTGGGCCCGGGTTCGATTCCCGGCTGGGTCGGAGATTTTCTCCGCTCAGGGACTGGGTGTTGTGTTGTGTTCATCATCATTTCATCCCCATCCGGCGTGCAGGTCGCCCAATGTGGCGCCGTATGTAATAAGACCTGCGATATGGCGGCCGGACCTGCCCCGCGAGGGGCCTCCCGGCCAATGACGCCAAACGCTCATTTCCATCTTACCACGTGCTGAAAACCTTAATTGTAGATTTGTTACTAATTGAAATTTAATTATAACAAATTGTACCAAGAACAATGCGTTTTGGGTGGATCTTCAGTGTGTCGTTGCCTTCAAATAGCCTACTTTCATAATACGCAAGTTACAATAAATTCTTTTGCCACGAATATGATGTTTCTCATTATTTTTTTGGAACGAATCACACAATTAACAACGGGTTTTCCAGTGATTCTCGATTTGCTGGTTCTCAGAAACGGTATGTATACATATAGGCTTGAAATGAATGCCAATATGGCGCCTCACAACACTGCACTGAAGGGAGACGGCGTGCGTGTGACGTAGGTGGCGTTGTGCCATCTGATTGGTCAACGCTCAGACGCACGCTCAGAATATCTGACATGCCAGATATTGCTCTGCACGTTCGGAAAGACTCCCGAACGTGCTACTCCACGCTATGACGCCAGAAACTCGGCACGCTCAACACTCAACGTTCGGATGCACGGTCCGTGTGCCGACGGCTTAAGACGTTTACCTTGGTGCTGTGACGAGGCAGCGGTCCGGGAAGGGCTGCTGCGAGCCAGGTTTGGTAATGCAACCGCAAGGTTGCACAACCGAGCCAACAAGATGAGGACGCTGCTCTATGCCGTAGCCGTGCAAACGGCCAACGGCAAGAACGACATGTGGAAATTGCTGGGCTTCCCGGGTTAGTGTTGTTTAAGGGGCTCCGGAACGCCCTATACTTGCAATGTTAAAATAACGCTTATAAATTACATCTTTCCTCACTAAGTATTTGAGGTAGGAAGTTGAACTTTTTACAGATTATTTATTGGAATATGGGCTACAACTTAACACAGGTATTTTACAAAATTTTAGTTCAGTTATTAAAGATGATTTTTTTTTTCAATTGTAATGAAAATTCACAACATTGTTTTGCAATTTTTTTATTTATATATTCAAAAATATACAGTTTTTTGGAAAAAGGCTGTGTTAAATTATGCAGAAGGTACTGTGTAACATTTACTGAAAGTTTGAAACAAATATGTTTGGAAGATCCTTAGAAAACGTGTAATTAGTATGAGAAAATAAAAGTTTTGGGAATCGAGCGACAAAGATTGGATTAACGTATTAGTGCATTCCAGGTCCATAGGATGGATTATCTTCATCCTCTGCAAACTCCTCCTCCAGCTTCCTCTTGTTCCTCCTCCTGTTTACTCTTGCTTGTATTTCTAGACTCTTTACAGCCCTGTCTGCAGCCCGCAGGCGTTCCTTGTCTAAAGCAAGCATCGCTCGTTGTTGTGTTCGTAGATTTTGCTACCATTTTCTTCAGTTGCAGTTACTGCAACACTGTTCCAAAAGGTGGTCATGTATGAACACTTATCACATTTCAGTTGTATTTCACTAGCAAGTCCTACGTGCTTCATTATGGAGAGTTCCAGACCAACTTCACTACAATGAATACATCTTACACAGTTTGAAAAAATTCCTTTGAGAACCGAAATATCAAATATTTCATTCACATCCGATTCGCCCATAAAACATTCATAGTTTTCACTCATTGAACCAAGCTTCTTCTGTGAAGTATTTTCTTTCCCACTTTGACTGCTATGGGCAGGTGTACTTGAGAGGTTAGGTTCACTCGCTTGGTTATCGTCTTTATTGTTTACAGTAATAACACATACCTTTGGCTTTCCAACATTTCTCCTTTTCTTAAAGGCCTTCAGAGGATTTCTAATAACTTTACTTTTACTCATTATTATACTTCAACAAAACAGAGACTCAAGAAACAGAATTAATTACGAATATTTTCGAGATATCGACAGAGTAAATAAACATGAAACAATCGACAATCACACCAGCGATATATATTGAACCATCACAGGTTAGCCACAACACATACTTTATCTCACATCACTAAAATGTACCCGATGAACACGGACGTTAATAATAACACCATTTGACAGCAGTTTAACAGCGCCACAGTGGGTCACGCCCATGTAGAACACATTTCAAAAAAAAGTTAAAAATAGTTGTAGTCTTCGGAATCGAATAAATTATATATCTATTAAAAGGTAATAGTCTGCAGATTCAGAAAACGCAAAAAAGTAAAAATTGAACTTTTCATGATTTTGAGCCTTTCCGGAGCCCCTTAATGTCCCGTCGTCAACGAGGTCATTAGAGACGGAGCGCTAGCTCGGGTTACGGAAGGATGGGGAAGGAAATCGGCCGTGCCCTTTGAAAGGAGCCATCCCGGCATTTGCCTGAAACGATTTAGGGAAATCACGGAATACCTAAATCAGGATGGCTGGAGACGGGATTGAACCGTCGTCCTCCCGAATGCGAGTCCAGTGTGCTAAGCACTGCGCCACCTCGCTCGGTGCTGGGTTTCCCTGTTACGACAGAAGTTCTCCCGACCGCAGTAGTGGACCCCCAGCCGCAGTGGTTCAGGTGCCAGGGCGAGGGCCATGTTGCGAAGTACTGCCGCAACGCGGCGCAGCGCGTCATGTGTTCCGGCGAGCACGACAGCCGCGCCTGCGACCGCGGCAGTAAGGTTCTGTCGTCTTGCGTTATGCGGCGGCCCGCACGTCGCCAGCTGGCGCGGCTGCCCGGCTTTCTCAAGCCGCAGCCGTGCCGAAGGCGGCGAGGCCGCACCGACGCAGCGGAAGAAGAGAATACGACGTAGGGCGCAGACCAGCTGAGGGAGAGCGCAGAAGCAGCTCCACCTGCCAGGAGTGGGGACGACCGCCCGGAGGCGGGCGGTCGGGATGCAGCTCGCACCCCCGAGAAGAACTGTGGCCTCGAACTCGGCACCGCACTGAAGGAGGCCACCGCAGCCCTCAAAGCCGTCATGGCGGCAGAGAAGGCAACTGCGTGCAGTCTTCGCCCGAGACCTTCGTGCACCAGAAGGGGTTCGAACCCCTGCGACCTCGCAGAAGGACGTTCGCGTGCCTGCCCCAGTGGCCGTTCCAGCAGCACGGCAGGCGAAAGGTACAAAGAAGACAGCCGCCTCCGCAGCGGTATCGGCGGCGACGCCGACCGCCGTGGGGGCGGCCCCCGCAAGGGACCGAGCAGCCAAAAAGGCAGCCAACATCGCGCAAACGATAGCGAACGGCGTGCATTACTCCGACGCTGATGCGGCGCAGCTCACCGAGCGAGCAGAGCAGCTCGAGGCTCAGCTGCGGCAGAGCTGCAGCGTGCAGTAGCACGGCGGCGGGCTGCCGAACCTGATGGAGCTGTGCCAAGTCACTGACGACACGGCACAGTAGAGGGCATAATGGCAATGCATGCGCTGCCGCACTGAATTCCTTTGTTACAGGGACGAAGCCACTGCAGCAGGCCCAGGAGAAGCCACAGGAGCCCAGCTGCAGCACCCGGACTGACCCAGCTATTGTAACACCCCACCTGTTGCTTGTCCGATTTTTGCGTGTGTTCGCCCCTGCCAAACAACTTACAGAGAAATTGGGAGTGGAACTGTACACAAAAATGGATAACGCTAGATTTAAATGTGGCCCTGTCACCCCTAATTAATCTGTGGTGGTAGTGTTGACGATAAATCACACCCATTTTTACTTACAAACATGAATGATCACGAACACTTAGGGTGTTCAGTGACATCAAACACATACACAAGAATAAAATAAAGCAAAAGGGTGAATTCAGGATCAACTACTGAAAGTAAAGGCTCTACTGAATCACAGTAATTTTATTATAACCTTCAGATCAATGCTGAATAAAACACAACGAGCAATTTACAAATTATCCTCCGAACTGGCACTGGCAGTAACTGTGTTAAAATCGGTCCAAAACGCGATCTCTTATAACATATATACGAAGAACCACTACACTCCAAAGTACCGTGAAACCTCTGTGGAAACAGCAATTGCAATTGTTCCAACTATTTAACGTTTCTCCTAACACAGGCCGAAGCGGGAACGATCTCACCATAATATACTCCTGGAAATGGAAAAAAAAAACACATTGACACCGGTGTGTCAGACCCACCATACTTGCTCCGGACACTGCGAGAGGGCTGTACAAGCAATGATCACACGCACGGCACAGCGGACACACCAGGAACCGCGGTGTTGGCCGTCGAATGGCGCTAGCTGCGCAGCATTTGTGCACCGCCGCCGTCAGTGTCAGCCAGTTTGCCGTGGCATACGGAGCTCCATCGCAGTCTTTAACACTGGTAGCATGCCGCGACAGCGTGGACGTGAACCGTATGTGCAGTTGACGGACTTTGAGCGAGGGCGTATAGTGGGCATGCGGGAGGCCGGGTGGACGTACCGCCGAATTGCTCAACACGTGGGGCGTGAGGTCTCCACAGTACATCGATGTTGTCGCCAGTGGTCGGCGGAAGGTGCACGTGCCCGTCGACCTGGGACCGGACCGCAGCGACGCACGGATGCACGCCAAGACCGTAGGATCCTACGCAGTGCCGTAGGGGACCGCACCGCCACTTCCCAGCAAATTAGGGACACTGTTGCTCCTGGGGTATCGGCGAGGACCATTCGCAACCGTCTCCATGAAGCTGGGCTACGGTCCCGCACACCGTTAGGCCGTCTTCCGCTCACGCCCCAACATCGTGCAGCCCGCCTCCAGTGGTGTCGCGACAGGCGTGAATGGAGGGACGAATGGAGACGTGTCGTCTTCAGCGATGAGAGTCGCTTCTGCCTTGGTGCCAATGATGGTCGTATGCGTGTTTGGCGCCGTGCAGGTGAGCGCCACAATCAGGACTGCATACGACCGAGGCACACAGGGCCAACACCCGGCATCATGGTGTGGGGAGCGATCTCCTACACTGGCCGTACACCACTGGTGATCGTCGAGGGGACACTGAATAGTGCACGGTACATCCGAACCGTCATCGAACCCATCGTTCTACCATTCCTAGACCGGCAAGGGAACTTGCTGTTCCAACAGGACAATGCACGTCCGCATGTATCCCGTGCCACCCAACGTGCTCTAGAAGGTGTAAGTCAACTATCCTGGCCAGCAAGATCTCCGGATCTGTCCCCCATTGAGCATGTTTGGGACTGGATGAAGCGTCGTCTCACGCGGTCTGCACGTCCAGCACGAACGCTGGTCCAACTGAGGCGCCAGGTGGAAATGGCATGGCAAGCCGTTCCACAGGACTACATCCAGCATCTCTACGATCGTCTCCATGGGAGAATAGCAGCCTGCATTGCTGCGAAAGGTGGATATACACTGTACTAGTGCCGACATTGTGCATGCTCTGTTGCCTGTGTCTATGTGCCTGTGGTTCTGTCAGTGTGATCATGTGATGTATCTGACCCCAGGAATGTGTCAATAAAGTTTCCCCTTCCTGGGACAATGAATTCACGGTGTTCTTATTTCAATTTCCAGGAGTGTATTCCTGTTGTAACGGCGGTCTCCGATGGCGACGGCGCGGCCGGCGGGTGGCGTCTCGGAAAGTACCATCCTGCAGCATTCGAACACCAGACTGCTGTCCGTAAACTTCTCTAATTGCGACAATGTTTTCGTCAGCAATGAGCTGGCGTGGCTAACGTCCTCTCAGAACGAAAGACCAAGAGGGGAGACGGCTTGGCTAATGTCCTCTCAGTACGAGAGCCCAGAACGGAAGATCTCTACCGAGAGTCCAGCAAGATCGCTCTTCACCTTTGTTTTCTCAACTCAACTTTTACCGAGCGAATGACATCACTAGAAGCTCTCAAAATACCCAGTTTGCCAGTGCCGACCAATGTACGGCCTGGGAACAGAACTCTTTTCCACATTTTTTTTTTATTTCTACAAAGTTTCACAAGTAAACTCCGCCCTCGCCGGCTGGGAAGAATCACAGCTGTGGGCAATAACACGTTTACTGGAAGTTTGCTCCCATGAGACCACTCGAGACTTTCCTGGCAAGATTCCCCGTCGTAGCGAACACAGATTCTTGCATTGAAAGTTTGTTATTCGGAACTCCTGGCCTGCCCCACTCGAGTTACTCGAAGGCGTAAAATTAGTATGACATAGGCGAGAGCACACACAGGAAAGCCCGTCCAGCTATCCACTGCTCTGTTTTGGTAAACACTTGAACACCTGCACCCGCGCATCCCTCAGAGGTTGGCGGCCGCTGTGGCCTCTCTAAACGGATTACAGAAATCCTCCAGTTCACCATTCATATCATCAGGCTGTGGCCTTCGGCGGCTAGGCGGGGACGTAGCCAAGCTCTCTCTCGCGTACTGCCTTTCCGCAAAATCTTATAATTACAAAATCGCGGAATTCTCGCGTGCCGATGCGTTTCCACATAGATTTCCTACACCGTAATTTAGAGTATTACTCCAACAAAACCTAAAGTGTCACGTTAAATGGACTGATGTAAGGTGCAAGGCCGCTGCCACCTTACACTATAACGAGCACGCAGCGACGTAGGTAATGATGCACGATACCGCACACTAACATAACCTCACCTTGCGTGCACTGTCGCAGCTAGCAAGCCGCTACTGCCCTTACTACCCGTCCTACTGTCGGAGAGGTTTTTTTCCCTTGGTGCTTACCTTGGCACTATTTTTACTCTGCCCTTACAACCGCTACCCTTCGATCGCTTTCGACCCCTTTTCTATCTCCCGATGGACCGTGTAAATGAGTAATCTGACTCAGACGCATGGATAACATCACAGCCCGCATCCTGTGACTCCTGATTCGAAAACTAACATGTTATACGGACGTGACAGTAGAACTTTTGGTTTCGTGTGGGAGTGGAGGAGCACCATCCTTAAAAAAAAAAAAAAAAAAAAAAAAAAAAAAAAAAAAAAAAAAAAAAAACCTCCAGATCAGAGTTCTACGAGCCTTTGCCGACGCCGCACTTGTGTTGCTCGACGCCATACTTTGGCAATAGTTTTTGCGGCTCCAGGAGTGTTGAATTTAGCCGAAGTGTTCAGTAAGTGACTATGCAGTTCATGACTTGCCCTATTAAAGTCATTGAAGTTATAAGAGATGCTGGAAGTGATCCCCTGGAACTTGAAGACACAGTTGCACACGTTCCTGCATGTTCCTGAAGACGTTGTGCACAACATCGGGAGTGATGTTCCGAATGTGACCTGTCAGTGCAGCTTGGAGTTACTGTATGGTGCGCGGATTCCGTTCATAGGCCTTTCTCTTCAACGTATTCCATAGAAAGTAATCAGATGGAGCCAGGTTGGGTGAACTCGCAGGCCAGAGTCCTCGAGAGATGATGGAGTCACCGAAGATGTCCTTTAAAATGTTCATCACCTTGTGGGCGGCACGTGCAGTCGCTCCATCCCGCTGGAACCAGGCATTCCCAATTTCGTCCTCGTTCAGTTCACCGAGGAAGGGCTCCAGAATGCAGATGCAGTACCGCTCTGCATTTATGGTCTCCTGAAAGAAGACCGGCTCAATGGTGCATTTACGAGTCACGGCGCACCAAACACCAGCCTTTCGATCATGCAGTGGGGACACCTTAAATTCGTGTGGATTCTCCGTAGTTCACAAACGACTATTCTGGCTGTCCACGTAACCGGAGAGGTGAAACCGTGCCTCATCCGTGGAAGACGTTCCGTCAACAATACCGTTACCATTGTCCTGCATGAAGAACAGAAAGGCCGGCCTATGTGACCGAGCGGTTCTAGGCGCTTCAGTCTGGAACTACGAGGCTGCTACGGTCGCAGGTTCGAATCCTGCCTCGGGCATGGATGTGTGTGATGTCCTTAGGTTAGTTAGGTTTAAGTAGTTCTAGGGGACTGATGACCTCAGATGTTAAGTCGCATAGTGCTTAGAGCCATTTGAAGGACAGAAAGCAGTTGCAAAAGTTTGCACGCACGGAGAAATCGGTGTCTCTCAGTCCATGGACGACCGACATTTTGTGTGGTTACAAGGACAGTGAGGTTCGGAGAATCTTGTGAGCGGAACCCACGGACACGTGGGACTGCTGAGTTAGTCCTCTAACCGATTTCTTTCGACTGCAGCATAATGTCCTGCACCTCCGTCACCTTCTCTTCGGATGTGGATGTGGATGGCCTGCCTGATTTTGGAGCATTATGAACGCTTCCGGTTTTTCGAAACTTGGTGATGAGGTTCCGTACAGCATTGCGGTTAGGCATATTCACTCCTGGGAACTTTGTTGCAAATACAGCTTCTACTGCTGAGGTAAACTTGTCTCCATTGCGGAACACATGCTCCACCAGAAACACTCATTGTTCAATCGTCAGCATGATGACCTGGATCACAATGATGTCACACGAGACGTTGGTCTTCAGTCAAACCGGACCTGCGAACAAATACAAATACCTAGTCAAATATGGTTCAAATATGTTAAACAGTGGCAAATGTTGTATTAGTAATTGACAATCATATCAGTCATTACTTAACACACCACAACATGGCACTGCATAGTTACTTTCTGAACACCCGGTAATTTTTCGCGAAAAATCCGGATATTTTCGTGTGGAACATTGTAGGGAATCGTATTTCCCACGCACTGTGTCGTTTCCAAACGTAACTTTGCTGCAAAGTTGTAGCTGTGGGTCTCTATTTCCATTCGAGTGCCGCCACACTTAGGCGGTGAAGAGCTACGGTGAGACTCTGTTTATTTTTTAGCGTTCCGAACTCTGTTTTGGGATACCAATGGGACTTAGATTCTGATACGGTCGGGTTGGACTCTAATTAATATCACCACATTTAGGTACCACTGGACTTAAACTGTGTTTAAACCAGTCGGGACTTGGAATATTTTATGGCAGCCGACAGTTAGGAATTCGCGCCAGTGTCGAGTGAACTTTACATCATCGGGATTCGACAGTTAGGAGTTCGCGCCAGTGTCGAGTGAACTTTACATCATCGGGATTAGGCCGTGTTTTAGTTGACTGATCGATTTGCTAAATTTCAATCGATGTTTTTCAGCATGCAACAACTTTTATTGAAATTTATAGCGTGTTCATTATTGCTATTGGGGGCTCGAGCAATAATTGGTTGGTTGGTTGGTTGGTTGTTTGGGGAAGGAGACCAGAGAGCGTGGTCATCGGTCTCATCGGATTAGGGAAGGATGGGGAAGGAAGTCGGCCGTGCTCTTTCAGAGGAACCATCCCGGCATTTGCGTGGAGTGATTTAGGGAAATCACGGAAAACCTAAATCAGGATGGCCGGACGTGGGGTTGAACCGTCGTCCTCCCGAATGCGAGTCCAGTGTCTAACCACTGCGCCACCTCGCTCGGTCGAGCAATAATTAAAACAGCACTTAACTGTTTGGAAGATACCACCAATGACCTGTATTTAGTTACGAATAAAAATTTTTGGATTTTTAGGAACTTAACACACTCATTCGATTCGTCATTTGACACAGCCTCCTAGACTGTACCCTGGTTAACATTTGTACTTGTCGGTCAGCAGCATTGAGAGGATTTTATTTATACACTTTATCAGGTGTTAAGTGCACGTGTCTGGCGGTAGAAAGGGTTGGATGTCAGACCCGAGTTAGACGAGGAGAGCCAGCGAGCGAGAGCATTAGCATCCCCATTGCCATTCCGCCGACCGTCGCATTGTTCAGTACTGACGAAAGCGCCATTCTCAAGAAGGTCATCCTCGTGAAACGTCATCAACACATCGAAATCATTGATGCTTCCAGAGACAGATCGCAAACATGGAAAGGGAGACAGAATATTTTTATGATCTAAATACTTACTCCTAATTTCTGTAGTAATGCAATCCGAAAATGGCAGGAAGATAGAAATTTGACAATATTCTTCAGGATCAGCAACATACACATTGGAACGACGACTTGTCGTTTGTTTAACATTAGAATAATTACTGGCACCTCATGTTCCTCGCATATAATTTTTGCTTTAGAAAAATGTTTCTTAAAATGGTCATCTGTATTTTCTCTTATGTCCAGCAATTGCTCTTCGAGCAACTGGGAATATGTTACAGCAACAGACAAAGCCAAATATTTTTGCAGGTATCTGTTTAAAAGCACAGTGCTACTAAATAAAAATTCGTTCACAAAAAAGAAACCATAAATTTTACAGTCCGAATGGAATTAATTAGTTCATTGACACCAACTGACTCATTATTGTCAGTCCAATGATTAATTTCCTCGAAAAATTCGCAGACAGCACCAAGAAGCTCGACAAAGCTATGCCCCTCCATCCATACTGTGTCGCATGGCTTCTTTAAATGTACTTTTTTTTCTCAGGCTAAAATTCATCTATCATCTTTAATAAAACATCTTGCCTCATTGTAGTATGAAGAAATGGATAGCTTTTCAGGGATCTCAAAGCAATTTCTAATATGTTGGACCTGGCAAGATTCTGAGATCGCAAGATTTGAACAGTGTCACACAATGCACATAAACAGCTGTACGTTGATGCTGGGCAATACGTGCTTGTGTGTCTTTAAACCATGGCTGGACAACCGGCGGTCCGCGATTTGTTTTCGTCTGGCCCGTGGTAGTGAGTTTGAGGTGCTTGGTCTGTGCTCCACCTGGGACGCATTTTCGTGTATTTCCGCCGGCGCTCGGCTCGCTGGAAGAGTAGTGTTTTCTTATTGGCCGTAAAATCTGTTGAAGTCTTACTGAGCTGTGCTGTCACAGGTTTGAGCGGTTTCGGCCATTTCATACAGTGCTAAAAACATACAATTCGTGCCTATCATCGGCAATGGTAGAAACGTCACACAGAAATTAAGGGGCCCTCACACTTCTATATTCACGTCAATACATCAGTATAATGACTGTCTAAGGCCGAGTTCTGTAGTGCTACAAATACTGATGATCAGTACTGATACCGACCAAAATATTCTCAGTATTATTAATACTTTGACGACCGGCGACACCACAGTGGTGTCGTGCGCGAAACAGCGGTCAACGGCCGGCAACACCACAGTGGTGTCGTGTGCATAATCTCGCTCAGTGCCCGGCGACACCACAGTTAGTGTCGTGAGGATAGTACCGCGCACTGGCCGGTGATAGCATTTTATTATCTTTTTCACTCTGTTGATGTTTTGTTTAGGTAACAATAAGTTACACACGTCAAAAAGTTTTTTGTTTCTATAAATACTTGTGCAGTTTCATCATGGCAGACGAAAGAGACGATACGATTATTTACGATGAATGCGTGGACGTCTTGTCTGACGTTCCTGACTTCTTGACCGATTAGCAAGAAGACATAGGATATCAAAAAAATGGAAGTGAAGCAGGATCGTCGGAAGATAGTGAAATACGTCCAAGAGGAATTCGGCGAACGAATGGTTCAAATGGCTCTGAGCACTATGGGACTCAACTGCTGAGGTCATTAGTCCCCTAGAACTTAGAACTAGTTAAACCTAACTAACCTAAGGACATCACAAACATCCATGCCCGAGGCAGGATTCGAACCTGCGACCGTAGCGGTCTTGCGGTTCCAGACTGCAGCGCCTTTAACCGCACGGCCACTTCGGCCGGCCAATTCGGCGAACGCTACAGTTGCGAACTGATTCGGATGAATCAGACGGAGAAGGCAGACTATGATTTACTGAGGACCAATAATAAATTCGAAGGATCTCGGGGTCCACACATATTTCCCAAAGGTACACAGAGCGTCTTGGATATCGTAGAATTATATATTGGGAACGATCTATTTGAATATATTAGCAACGAAATCAACAAGTATTACAGTCAAAATTGCAATAGAAGGAAACTGGATTAAAAAATGACAAATTTTTCGACGTCACGGGACCCGAACTTAGAAAATGGTTTGGGCTTGTCATCCTTATGAGAATTTTTTAAAAAAAAGCAAGAATCGATGATTACTGGTCAACGAATCTGTTGATAGACACACCGAAATTTCGCAAAACGATGTCCCGCAACCGATTCAGACAAATAATATTTTAAAAATTTTCCGACAACAATAAACCGGAGAATGCCGACCGGCTTTTCAAAGTGCAATTCGTAATTGATTATTTTTCCAAAAAGTTTAAAGAAACGTTTGATCTAAGTCAGTCCGCAGCTCGTCGTCGTGCGGTAGCGTTCTCGCTTCCCACGCCCGGGTTCCCGGGTTCGATTCCCGGTGGGGTGTTGTGTGATGTCCTTAGGTTAGTTAGGTTTAAGTAGTTCTAAGTTCTAGGGGACTGATGACCATAGATGTTAAGTCCCATAGTGCTCAGAGCCATTTTTTGTTCTAAGTCAAAACTTCTCAACTGATGAACGAATGATACCGTGGCGTGGACAGTTAAATTTTAAAGTTTACAATCCGTCGAAAATTACGAAATATGGCATACTCTTTCGGATGCTGTGTCATTCGAGTACGGGATACATTTCCCCATTAAAGATATATTCCGGCGCTCACAACCGTTAGGAAAAACAGTGATGGAACTACTGACATCTTATGGAAAGTGGCATCACGTCTACATAGATAATTCTAATAACAGTGTAGAACTTGCGGAGAAGTTACTTGAAAAGAAAATTCGAGTTTGTGGAACGATACGGCAAAGTAGAGGATTTCCGGAAAAATTAAAGCGCGCGAAAGTCAATGGCTTTGAAGCTTGTCATCAACGGAAAGGCGACAAGCCAAGTAATCCGAATTAGCGCTGCCAGCGCAAAGCGAATAAATTTGTACGAGACGTGCGGACGGCAAAATGTTAATACGTACTGAACATGTGAGGGCGAGTATTATCCTTTTGACAGTTCGCCATTCTGTTGGCATTTTTCGAGTTTGACTTGTGTATCATAAAGCCGATGTATGCTAAATTCAAGTGCTTTAGACTTTCAAAGTTTTTAAAATGAACGTAGAACTGAGTGCTAACAGTGTTTTCGGATATTAACAGTCTTTATTTCAAACACTCGAATGACCAGCCTGTGGACAAAAACCGCGAAGATAGCCTTAATTGCTTGTCGACTCGGGCTGCCTACATGATTGCTGCATTTTGTTTAACTATTCTTTCTCGTATTATCATTAGTAACTAATTCTTGTTGTCCTCTCTGGGCGTTTTGGAACACTGCAACTGTTTAAAGTGTGTAACGTTGTTGCTTTAATTTGTTCTGAAAGTGGTACTGATAAACAATAAAAGCGGGTTAAAAGCTGTGAGCTGTCTGGGGAAGTTAACCTTGCATTACTGACCAACTGTTTCACCAGGTATCCAGTCTAGCTTACCAAATTCCCAACCAGACTAACATTAATTATAATCTTTTAATAGTCATACGACAACCGGTGATATATATATATAAAAGATAATTTAAATAAAAAGAAATAAATCAATTTATATTTGGAAATTTATTTTAACATTGATCATTGAAATTTCAGCATATTAAACTTGATTCCTAACTAAACTGGTGCCTTATTTAGGATTGTGAAAATGTGAGATTGCAATCTTACGGAACACATCAAATATGGAGCCAAGATTGGGAGACTGCATACAACACTGCATTCATAAAACAACACACAAAGAACGTTGAAACATATGCAAGAGAAAGTTAACCACTACCAACCGATTCAATTTTCACCCAAAGAAGTTACGTTCGTAGCACAATCCTGTCCGTCATGTAATTACCACACCCTGGTATACTAAATTCATATTAACTCTTTGTGAAATCTTCGTGAAAAGAATAGCTGAGGGCTACTTTGATGATTATACCACATGCTCCACGTGGTCAACTTGGTTTACACAAAGAGTGTAACTCCACAATAATTTTGATAATTAAAATAAATTAGATCGAAAAGCAATTTACAAAATAAAAACCTCGAACTGGTTACTATCGTCTTACTATTAACCTGATGGGTCAAACAATTATATAAGCACGTGATAGTTGTCTCACAAAGTACACCCCACGTGGGTTGAACATAAAGAAAAGTTGCTATATTGAAAAATACTGTCAAGACGAGACGTTATAATCTCACGCACATTCGCATTTAAGATTGATGAACTTAGAGTTACTGATCAACACGTGGATCCACTTTACTCACAAAGTAGTGACAAAGCAACTACCAGTATATATTCTGAACTTCACACGAGAATTACACTGCGCTGCAATTTAAGATTACATTAGATATTTTAGAGCTAAACCTGAAATAAAGGTGATTAAATTTTCAGTTAGGCTGAACTTAAGAAATCCATTGTCCTACGGACTTAGCAGACACGTGCTTAGCCGGAGATCTTACCACTTCAGACGCTCGCCACGGACAGACTGCCGTAGTTGCTACGTGAGGGGTGCCTCACCAATACAAACGGAAGTGACCAGAGAGGCAGCTTCCTATACCAACATGACAAGGGACGGGCAGGACCATACTAAGGATAGAAACCTCTTTGCTTTTAGAAAGCGTAGCTACCTGTTCCGACGTTGGTCCTACTGTTCTCTAGCAGACAGGCTTATCTGCTACCCTCAAGCATGCAACTAGAAATACATTTGCTCATTCATCCTCTCACACAGAAGGGAAGGGGGATGACAGTATCTTATCATATACAGTATACAAAAGAAAGCGGATGTAGGTTCCGTATGAGACTGAGTGACATGAATTACATATAAACTGTGTTTTAAAGTGTAGTAGTGTGACAGATCGTTCTTGTTTATGTGTAAAAGTAACACGTTCCACTACTCAGTCTCCTCCCAGATAGTCAGAAACGCCACAGTAAATTTAGAAGAGGAATTTATGCCGTAAATGACAACAGATTTAAGAAATTAAACATGAAAGGAATCCAACAGAGACATTTCAAGTGATGATAGTTTTGCAGCTCGGGTCTCAGGAGTCTTATCACGGTTCTCGCCGCTCCCCCCGTCGGAGGTTCAAAAAATGGTTCAAATGGCTCTGAGCACTATGGGACTAAACTTCTGAGGTCATCAGTCCCTTAGAACTTAGAACTACTTAAACCTAAATAACCTAAGGACATAACACACATCCATGCCCGAGGCAGGATTCGAACCTGCGACCGTAGCGGTCACGCGGTTCCAGACTGTAGCGCCTAGAACCGCTCAGCCACTCCGGCCGGCATCGGAGGCTCGAGTCCTCCCTCGGGCATGGCTGTGTCTGCTGTCCTTAGCGTACATTAGTTAGATTAAGTAGTGTGTAAGCCTAGGGACCGATGACCTCAGCAGTTTGGTCCCATAGGAACGTACCACAAATTTCCATATTTGATGATAGTTTATAATGAATTAGCTGCTACCAGTTTCCTTTACAATGGTTTGTTTTTCCATGATGACATTAAAAAATGCCTTGCATACCATTTCAGATACACTGATGAACTAGAACATTATAACCAGCGACCAACTATCGATGTAACCCGTCCAGGCGATAGCAGCGCCACCTAGCGAGGAATGACTGCCAGTCAGACACACACACGATGCATGTTGTATCAGTGAGCGTGCTGTCCGTGTGTAGAATGGGGAATGAGAGCGGTCTGTCTAAGTTTGACCGAGGGCAGATTGTTATCGCCCGGAGGCTCGGCACGAGCATTTCGGAAACTGCACGACTTGGGTGGTCGAGGAGTCCTGGATGAGTGTCTTCAACACGTGGCGAAAGCAAGGTGGAACCACGTCCAGACGTCGTAGGGTTGTGCGGCCACCCCTCATTACAGATATCGGACGTTGTAGGCTTGGCAGACTGGTAAAACGGGACAGACGGTGAACTGTGGCGGAACTAACGTCAGACTTTAGTGCTGGGCAGAGTACAAGTGTGTCAGAACACGCAGTGAACCGAACGCTCCTAACCATGGGCCTCCGCAGCCGGCGATCCTTGCATGTGCCAATGTTAACACCACGACATCAGCAACTACGACTGAAATGGGTACGTGGCCATAAGCACTGGACGTTGACGCAGTTCAAAATGGTTCAAATGGCTCTAAGCACTATGGGACTTAACATCTGAGGCCATCAGTCCCTAGACGTAGAAATACTTAAACCTAACTAACCTAAGGACATCACACACATCCATGCCCGAGGCAGGATTCGAACCAGCGACCGTAGCAGCCGCGTGGTTCCGGACTGAAGCGCCTAGAACCGCTCGGTCACAGCGTTCGGCCGTTGGCGCAGTAGTAGAGCGTTACATGGTCTGATGGATCCCGATACCTTCTTCATCATGTCGACGGGAGGGCGCGAATCCGCCGTCTTCCAGGGCAGCAGTTCCTTGACACCTGTACTGCTGGACGGAGACAAGCTGGAGGCGGCTCCATTGTGCTCTGGGGAACATTCACCTGTGCATACATGGGTCCAGTGGAACTCGTTCAAGGCACCAAGATGGCCAAGGGGTATCATACAGTGGTTGCAGACCAATACACCTCTTCATGACGATCATGTTAGCTGACAGCAGTGCCATTTTTCAACAAGATAACGCACATATCACAAGACTAGGTGTGTGATTGACTGGATCGAGAAACACAGTGGCGAATTTCAGTTGATGTGCTGGCCCCCAACTCACCAGATCTGAAGCCGAAATAACACACCCGGGACGTGATTGAACGTGGCGACAGAGCTCATCGCCTCCCTCGGCGGAATTTACGGAAGTCAGATGACTTTTTTGTGCAGATGTGTGGCCATCTCCCTCCGGCGACCTACCAAGGCCTCATTGCTTCCATGCAACCACGCGTCGCTGCTGTTATCCTTGCCAGAGGTGCACATATCGGCTGTTCGGAAGGTGGTCATAATGTGCTGGCTGATCAGTGTATTTACATTTATTTACGTGTCATGAACATTATTTCTTTACTAATGGCGTTGCAGAATTTTGCAACAAAGGTTTTTAAGACAGCTACTGTAAAATGTCGCAAGTAAACAAACAACATTCACGTTGAGACATTTGAAAAAATGGTTCAAATGGCTCTGAGCACTATGGGACTTAATTTCTGAGGTCATCAGTCCCCTAGAACTTAGAACTACTTAAACCTAACTAACCTAAGGACATCACACACATCCATGCCCGAGGCAGAATTCGAACCTGCGACAGTAGCGGTCGCGCGGTTCCAGACTGTAGCGCCTAGAACCGCTCGGCCTCTCCGGCCGACAGACATTTGAAGATGCTAAACGCGAGTTGTGAGGCATAATTCGTTGGCGTGACGCTTCGAGGAATGGGTGCCATTCATATCGGTTCGTCACCCCTCAAAGTTTTAATGTCACGGACGCTATAATTTTTACTTGATGTGCTAGCAGCACTTAGTCGTGTCAGATGACGAGGCGGCCCGCAAGCTTAAGTGAGTATGTGAATCAGGTCTGCGGGTTACCAGAGGTTGCCCATGCCTGCTTTAAATCATCCACTTATAACATGAGCACCGTCATAGCCTTGTACTCCGAGATACTTTATGTCGAGACTCTGGTCTTCACTGTTCCCGAAATTTCCTCTGAAATATTTTGGGCCGTTGTAATACAAGTAAGCGGAACGAAACGTAAAAAATGTTTCCTAATTTCAAGCTGCTCCTCGTCAAAAAATCTAAAACAGAAAGACCTTTGCTCGATAGTTTGCTGTCTCATCAATCAAAAAAGAAATATCTAGATTTCTCTAAAGTCTGCGGACTTTTAAATGGAAATGTACGGTGATATACACTGAAGAGCCGTATTCAAGTACAGACATACATTATGTGATCAAAAGTATTCGGACAGCTGGCTGAAAATGACTTAAAAGTTCATGGCGCCCTCCATCAGTAATGCTGGAATTCAATATGGTGTTGGCCCACCCTTAGCCTTGATGACAGCTTCCACTCTCGCAAGCATACGTTCAATTAGGTGCTGGAAGGTTTCTTGGGAAAAGGCAGCCCATTCTTCACGGAGTGCTGCATTGAGGAGAGGTATCGATGTCGGTCGGTGAGGCCTGGTACGAAGTCGGCGTTCCAAAACATCCCAAAGGTGTTCTACAGGATTCAGGTCAGCACCCTGTGCAGGCCAGTCCATTACAGGGATGTTATTGTCGTGTAATCACTTTGCCACAGACTGTGCATTATGAACAGGTGCTCGATCGTGTTGAAAGATGCAGTCGCCATCCCCGAATTCCTCTTCAACAGTGGGAAGAAAGAAGGTGCTTAAAACGTCAATGTAGGCCTGTGCTGTGATAGTGCTATGCAAAACAACAAGGGGTGCAAGCCCCCTCCATGAAAAACACGGCACACCATAACACCACAGCCTCCGAACTTTACTGTTGCACTACACACGCTGGCAGATGACGTTCACCGCGCATTCGCCATACCCACACCCTGCCATCGGATCGCCACACTGTGTACCGTGATTCGCACTCCACACAACGTTTTTCAGCTGTTCAATCGTCGAATGTTTACGCTGGTCACACCAAGCGAGGCGTCGTTTGGCATTTACCGGCGTGATGTGTGGCTTATGAGCAACCACTCGAACATGGAATCCAGATTTTCTCACCTCCCGGCTAACTGTCATAGTACTTGCAGTGGATCCTGATGCAGTTTGGAATTCCTGTGTGATGGTCTCCATAGATGTCTGCCTATTACACATTACGACCCTCTTCAACTGTCGGCTGTGTCTGTCAGTTAACAGACGAGGTCGGCCTGTACGCTTTTGGTCTGTACGTGTCCCTTCACGTTTCCACTTCACTATCACATCGGAAACAGTGGACCTAGGGATGTTTAGGAGTGTGGAAATCTCGCGTACAGTCGTATGACACAAGTGACATCCAATCACCTGACCACGTTCAAAGTCCGTGAGTTCCAAGGAGCTCCCCATTATGCTCTCTCGCGCTGTCTAATGACTACTGAGGTCGCTGATGTGGAGTACTTGGCAGTAGGTGGCATCACTATGCATTTAATATGAAAAACGTATGTTTTGGAGGTGTTCGGATACTTTTGATCACATAGTGTATGTAAACAGGCAGAATACGGCGCTGCGGTCGGCAACGCCTTTATACTACAACAAGTGTCCGGCGCAGTTGTTAGATCGGTTACTGCTGCTACAATTGCAGGTTATCAAGATTTAAGTGAGTCTGAACGTGGTGCTGTAGTCGGCGCACGAGCGATGGGACACAGCATCTCTTAGGTAGCGATGAAGTGGGGATTTTCCCGTACAACCATTTCACAAGTGTACTGTGAATATCAGGAATTCAGTAAAACGTCAAATCTCCGACATCGCTGAGGTCGGAAAAAGATCCTTCAAGAACGGGATCAACGACAACTGAAGAGAAATCGTTCAACGTGACAGAAGTGCAACCCTTCCGCAAATTTCCGCAGGGTTCAATACTGGGCCATCAACAAGCATCAGCATGCGGATCATTCAACGAAACATCATCGATATGGGCTTTCAGAGCCGAAGGCCCACTCGTGTACCCTTGATGTCTGCACGACACATGTCTCGCCGAGTCAGTCAACGCCGACATTGGAGTGTTGATGACTGGAAACATGTTGCCTGGTTGGACGAGTTTCGTTTCAAATTGTATCGAGTGGATGGACATGTACGGGTACAGAGACAACCTCATGAATTCATGGACCTGCATGTAAGCAGGGGACTGTACAAGCTGGTGGAGACTCTGTAATGGTGTGGGACGTGTGCAGTCATAGTGATAGGGACCCCCTCATACGTCTAGATACGACTCTGACAGGTGACACGTACGTAAGCGTCCTGTCTTATCACCTGCGTCCATTGTGCATTCCGACGGACTAGGACAATTCCAGAAGGACAATGCGACACCCCACACGTCCCATATTGCTACAGAGTTTCTCCAGGAACACTCTTCTGAGTTTAAACACTTCCGCTTGCTGCCAAACACCCCAGACATGAACGTTATTGAGCATATCTGGTATGCCTAGCAACGTGCTGTTCAGAAGAGGTCTCCACCCTCTCGTACTCTTACTGATTTATGGACAGCCGTGCAGGATTCATGATGTCAGTTCCCTCCAGCACCACTTCAGACATTAGTCGAGTCCATACCACATCGCGTTACGGCACTTCTGCGTGCTCGTGGGGGCCCTACACGATATTAGGCAGGTGTTCCAGTTTCTTTGACTGTTCAGTTTGTGAAATAAAAAACACATGGTTGGAACTTTTAACATTGTGATTAGGAAAAATAGTAATTTTATACAATACATGAAATTAAATTAGGCCTTCTGCAACACAATAAACGTTAGACTGCTACGGTTGGCAGCAGTCGAAATCAGGACAACTACCGACTTTTACCAATGTGTATCGATTCTAACTATGGGGCTGAGCAACAGGTCGACGGGGTAGACCACGGCCGCCTATATCAGAGGAGGGCTATACTGGTTTTGTCCTTATGTAAGCCGGCCAGAGTGGCCGTGCGGTTCTAGGCGCTACAGTCTGGAACCGAGCGCCCGCTACGGTCGCAGGTTCGAATCTTACCTCGGTCATGGATGTGCGTGATGTCCTTAGGTTAGTTAGGTTTAAGTAGTTCTAAGTTCTAGGGGACTGATGACCATAGATGTTAAGTCCCATAGTGCTCACAAGGGAACCTCCCCATCGCACCCCCCTCAGATTAAGTTATAAGTTGGCACAGTGGATAGGCCTTGAAAAACTGAACACAGATCAATTGAGAAAACAGGAAGAAGTTGTGTGGAACTATGAAAAAAAAGCAAAATATACAAACTGAGTAGTTCATGGGAAGATAGGCAACATCTAGGAGACTGAAAACGCAGAAGCGCCGTGGACTGGTGGTAAAGTGAGGATCACATCCACAAGAAAACCTAAATCGGGCAAGGTAGAAGAATCTTTTTACCCATTCGCCAAGTGTACAAGTTAGGTGGGTCGACAACATATTCCTGTCATGTGACGCACATGCCGTCACCAGTGTCGTATAGAATATATCAGATGTGTTTTCCTGTGGAGGAATCGGTTGATCTATGACCTTGCGATCAAATGTTTTCGGTTCCTATTGGAGAGGCACGTCCTTTCGTCTACTAATCGCACGGTTTTGCGATGCGGTCGCAAAACACAGACACTAAACTTATTACAGTGAACAGAGACGTCAATGAACTAACGGACAGATAATAACTATGCAAAAATAAAGAAAGTAAAATATTCACCCGGGGGAAGATTTGAACTAAGGACCTCTACTTCCACAGCTGCTCACGCTACCACGGAACCACAGTACTCCTGAGCTCACGTCCTCCCTCCTTGATGTTGCCTATGTCCCCCATGGACTACTCAGTTTGTATATTTTGCTTATTTTTTCGCAGTTCCACACAACTTCTTCCTGTTTTCTCAATTGATCTGTGTTCAGTTTATAAAGGCCTATTCACTGTGCCAAGTTATAACTAAATCTGACGGGGGTGCGATGGGGAGATTCCCTTGTCAGAGCCATTTGAACCATTTGCTAATGAAGTGCGAAAACACGTGGCAAGCACCAAACGGCGTACAAAAGAAACGGACACTTGAATTTCTTCTGTTTACGCCGAAGAAGTAGGGGCGCATTCAATCAAGGATACGACATCGTCACATCACTGCCGTCACACAGGACTGCAAAACGATCGCTGCAACACATCCGGCAAAAAAAAGCATGGGATCTACACAAGATTCGGCCGATGCTGCAGGAATATTTCTGCAAGAACATAGTTTGCTAATGAATGATGGGAGCAAATTTTTACTTGCAGATGACAACAGAGGGCCAAATCATAGGATATTGGTGTTCGCCAGCGAAAGGGGAAAATCCTGTTTAACAGACTGCAATTCCCTCTTTGTCGATGGAACTTTCAAAATCTCCAGCAAGCAGTTTGGACAGTTATTTATTGTTCATGCCGATATTTCTAGTTCTGAGGAGGAAACAAACACAGTTCCAACCGTGTACGTCTTGCTACCCAATAACAAGCGAGAAACGTACGATCGCTTTTTCACAGCTGTTAAGAGCAACGTACCTGGATGGAATCCTACAGCTATCATGATGGATTTTGAAGATGCAATCATCCAATCAGTAACACATTTGTTTCCTGGTGCAAAGATTAATGGCTGCAACTACCACTTCAATCAGTGCTTGTGGAGGCAACTGCAGAATTGCGGCCTTGTTGCTGCCTACAAGGAAAATGAAGAAATTCGTTTTCACATAAGATTTTGTTCCGCTTTGGCTCAAATTCCCCTGGACATGTTAGATGATACAGGGTGTCCAGAAAAGGGCTCCATGCCGGCCGAAGTGGTCAGTCTGCTTTCCGCAGCGCTGCGGCGAGGACGTCTTGTTTACGTCCCGTCCGCGCGGTCGCGAGTGCCCGTAGTTGTTTACTACTTCGTCGCCGCTAGTTTAGAGTCCATCACTACCGACGCAACATGGCACATTCATACAGACAAACCACCATCAAGATCAGTTTTCAAACCGATCATGCACGACCGCGAGCTTTTGAAGTGGAACGTTTTCTACGTGACGACGTTAAAATTGACCCGCGAGACATAATTGGTATCCATCTCTCTATCACGAGCAGTGTTGTCTACGTCAAGCTAGTAAGTGACGAGGTGTGCAACAGAATCGTGAGCGCACATGCGAACGATCTTAAATTCAAACATTCTGATGGCCATATTGGGGCGGTCTCTATCGATCACGCGGGGCTTGGCCTCCGTACGATACGCGTCTTCGAACTCCCTTTCGAAGTACCACCGGACGTAGTCACCGCGGCTTTCCAGCCCTACGGTAGAGTGATCAGCCATATGGCCGAAAAATGGACCACCTTTACAACGTACCCCGTTCTTAACGGGGTACGACAGATTAAAATTGAACTGACCAAACATGTTCCGTCATATCTTGTCATCGGCGGATGTAGGGCGATCATTATGTATGACGGTCAGCCACGCACTTGTTCTGGTTGTGGCCAAGAAGGGCACGTTCGGTCGGATTGTCTCCGACGACGGCTTACTCAAATCCCGACAGGTGAATCTATGACTCCTTCTACGGTGACGACCCTTCCTCTCAATTACGCCGAAGTTACACGGGCAGCAACTCTTTCCGATGCTGACGACAGTAGTCCGATAGCCGCCCCCGATGGAGAGACCAAAATGGCTTCTGCAGTACAGGATCCGGCCTCTACAACGGCGCCCCCACCTGAAGATAATCACCGATCGACCTTGCAAGAAGGCGTGGATGCCAGAATGGACATTGACCCACGGGTTGTGCCGACAGCGGCTTTTCTTCCAGACACCGGAGCAGCTGACGAAATCCACCCACATTCAGATACTGAAACACACGTCCGTAAACAGCGTTCCCCGCGAAAACACAAGAGACGGCGGCGTGCTCCATCGGACGAGTGTTTGCAGCGATCGTCTGACATGGACTATGGAAATTCCGACGACGGTACCGGCGGTACAGAGGCCGCTGTAACTTCAAACTCAACAGATCGCCGTGGTGACGGCTTCAGCCCCTCAGACCCCACAGCACAGCAGGATCACAAGCAGACATCCGCTGCCGATTCCCAGCCAGCAGAGCCGATGGAGTCAGCGCCGAGTGCCGCAGCAGCCACTAACAGCCACCAACAGCCGATGGTGTTTCACGGCGACTGGGCGGACGACTGTGAGGAACACTCCTTGCCCATCGTGTCGGACGACACGGGGGGAAATTTACCCCACCAGTGTTGATCCTTTCCCGCCGTCAGTTACAGTGACGAGACAGCCTTACCAGGGTATTGATGGCCAACACGGATGCTGTGGATAGACCTCAAACTTATCGCGTTGCAACTATAAACATTAACACTATACGGACGCGCGCTAAGTTATCCTTGCTTCAGGATATGTTGAACTCTGCTTCCATCGACATAGCCCTTCTCCAGGAAGTGTACGTCGACGACTTCCCAGGCATGTACGGTTACGATGCTTGCGTCTCTCCAGCTTCCCCAACAGGCAGCGGTGTCGCTGTACTTCTTCGGGAAGGGATAGTGGCGGACGATATCCTGTTTCTGCCTGGGGCAAGAGGAATGGCACTCACAGTACTGGGGGTCTGCCTTATCAATATCTACGCACCTTCCGGGACGGACAAACGTCGCGAACGTTCACGATTCTTTGCGGAAGACGTCGCCCCGCTCTTCCAAGGCCGCCACGACCATCTGGTGTTTGGAGGTGACTACAATTGCGTACTGGCGCCCAGAGATCAACTCCCACGACATAATCCGTGCCCGGAACTCGGGACGCTAATTCGAGACCTGCAGATGGTGGACACTTGGGAACATCTTCACGGCCACCGACCGGGATTCACGCACTTCACAAGTCACTCTTCCAGTCGTATCGATCGGATTTATGTCTCACGCTCTCTCGCCGCTGGAACACAGGATGCGGAACTGTGGCCTGCAGCATTCTCGGACCACTCAGCTTACATTTGTGCCGTCACCCTGCGGCGGCAACAAGTGTGGAGAAGCCGCAGCCCGTGGAAATTAAACATCGCTCACCTGTCGTACCCGGATTGCCGCCAAGCCGTTGAGGATACGTGGCATTCGTGTGAAAATCGCCTCCGTGCATATCCCACAACGATCCGCTGGTGGTTGGACTGCGCCAAACCGGCACTGAGGCGAACGTTGATAACCTACGGTCGTGACCACGCTACCTGGCGAAGACATACACTCGACTTTTACTTCCGGGTCCTGCGCGACTGCGGTGCTATGGCGCCGTCTCCGGAACGACAAACGGCGGTCCACCGTGCTAAGGCTCAGATCCTCGCTCATATGCGACGCCACCTAAAGGGGGTAGTCATCCGCTCGAGGACGCAGGATCGGATACCGAGCGAACGCCCGTCAATGTTCCACGTCCTTCGTGAACGTAAACGACGCCAACGAGCGCTGATACGCTTCATCGACACGGAGGACGGTCATCGCCTCACCACGCAACAAGACATAAACACAGCGTTCTACAATCATTACTCCCAACTCTATTCCGCTCAGACCCCTGATCCGACAGCACTGGAGGACGTCTCTCAGACGATTTACGGCACCGTCACCCCGGCAATGGAAGCGGCCTTGATGGAAGAAATTACAGAAGAAGAAGTGATCGACGCCTTTCGAAAAGGTGCCTGTTGGCACCTGTTTGGGGATGGAGTGAGCAATACGGCAGGCACTGCAATAATAACAAAGTCTTAAATATAACGACATACACACATTATTGTTATTTATTTTATGGCCTTCATTGGACCACTGTAGTCAAAAATACAAAGTTCTAAACAAGTTGTTACACATGGATACAATTTGGTTCGACAATAACTTAATATTTTAGGTAATATAATTATTAGAGGCTATTCTTATATGAAAGGTGTTTTGCTCTTCTGTCTGCCCAATATTTCTTCATTCTTTCAGATATTTTCTTTCTTTCTTCATCTGAGACAACTCTTCCTGTACTCCTTTTATTGATTTTCATTTGTAGTCTGGTTTGCGGGTCTTGCAGTATTCTGGTTTTCTCTGTCTTGTTTTTTAGCTCATCTACTGTAATTTGAAGTTCTTTTATATCTTCCTTAATTTCTGTGATCCATTTAATGTCGCTCTTGCTATTCCACAGTTTTTGTATTATTTTTTTACTAATTCTGTTTTCTGGAGTTCTCATCAGATGTCCAAAGAATGAGATGCGTTTCTTCCTGATTGTGCTCATGATTGGTTCTATTTTCTTATATACTGTTTCATTTGATGCTATTCTCCAATGTCCATTTATTTTATACTGTTTATTTATACATGTCCTAATTATTCTTCTTTCTATTTTTAGTATTCTGTCAATTTCTGCTGTATTAATTGTTTTGAAGATAGTTTCAGCTGCATACGTTATTTCTGGTTGTGTAACTGTTTTATAGTGTTTTCAAAAATGGTTCAAATGGCTCTGAGCACTATGAGACTTAAATTCTATGGTCATCAGTCCCCTAGAACTTAGAAGTACTTAAACCTAACTAACCTAAGGACATCACACAACACCCAGCCATCACGAGGCAGAGAAAATCTCTGACCCCGCCGGGAATCGAACCCGGGAACTCGGGCGTGGGAAACGAGAACGCTACCGCACGACCACGAGATGCGGGCTATAGTGTTTTAATTTTGCGTCTATAGATAGGCTTTTTTTGTTGTATGTAGTTTTGGTAATGTAATTTGCATAGTTCAGTTTTTTTATTCTACAGGGTGATTCAAAAAGAATACCACAACTTTAAAAATGTGTATTTAATGAAAGAAACATAATATAACCATCTGTTATACATCATTACAAAGAGTATTTAAAAAGGTTTTTTTTTCACTCAAAAACAAGTTCAGAGATGTTCAATATGGCCCCCTCCAGACACACGAGCAATATCAACCCGATACTCCAACTCGTTCCACACTCTCTGTAGCATATCAGGCGTAACAGTTTGGATAGCTGCTGTTATTTCTCGTTTCAAATCATCAATGGTGGCTGGGAGAGGTGGCCGAAACACCATATCCTTAACATACCCCCATAAGAAAAAATCGCAGGGGGTAAGATCAGGGCTTCTTGGAGGCCAGTGATGAAGTGCTCTGTCACGGGCTGCCTGGTGGCCGATCCATCGCCTCGGGTAGTTGACGTTCAGGTAGTTACGGACAGATAAGTGCCAATGTGGTGGCGCTCCATCCTGCTGAAATATGAATTGTTGTGCTTCTTGTTCGAGCTGAGGGAACAGCCAATTCTTTAACACCTCCAGATACTGTAGTCAAGTTACAGTAGAACCTTCGAAGAAAAAGGGACCAAAAACTTTATTGGCTGAAATGGCGAACAAATGTACAACTAAATGAAACTTTATAGTTCCCTTAATTCGCCGACAGATAGTGCTTAGCTCTGCCTTTTGTCGTTGCAGAGTTTCAAATTCCTAAAGTTGTGGTATTCTTTTTGAATCACCCTGTATTTTGCCATGATGGCTTCTCATTTAGATTGTATGTTATTATTTCGCCTAAATATTTAAATTTATCAACAATTTTGATTTCCTGTTCTCCTATTGCAATTTTGTTTGCAAGTGGTGGATCAGTTAGCATAATCTCCGTTTTTTCAAATGATATTCTAAGGCCTACTTTCTCTGCTATTTCTTGTAGTGATTTCACTTGTTGCCTGGCTTCTTGAACGGTGTTGGCTAGGAGAGCAAGATCATCAGCGAATCCCAAGCAGTTTAAGCTAATATCATCTTTTGCACTTCCAATTCTTATCCTCTTTGGATTGTCCTTGTACCATTCTCTCATTATGTATTCCAGTGCACAGTTGAAAAGTAATGGTGATAGGCAGTCACCTTGTCTTAAGCCTGCTTTTATGAGGAATGGTTCCTAAATTTCTCCTCTAAACTTCACTTTTGATTTGGTGTTAGTTAGAGTGAGTTGTATTATTTTAATTAGTTTCGGATGGAGTCCTAGATTTCTTAAAATTTTTAATGCTGAAGGTCTGTGGAGACAGTCATATGCCTTCTTAAAATCTACAAATGTTATTGCCAGAGGTTTGTTCCGTTTCTTGTAGTATGCCATAATAAATTTTAAACTAATTATCTGCTCTGCACAGCTTCTCCATGGTCTGAAACCTCCCTGATATTCCCCTAACTCCTGTTCTAATTGCTCCTTGATTCTTTCATATAGGATCTTGGATAGAATTTTATATGTGCAATCTAGGAGAGAGATTCCTCTGTAGTTTTCTGGGTTGCTCTTATCTCCCTTTTTGTGTAGTGGGTGGATGATAGCTGTGGTCCAATGTTCGGGAAATTGTTCTGTTACCCATATTTTTGTTAGAGCCATGTGTAAGGAGGTCTTGACTTTGTCACTTGCATATTTCCACATTTCAACAAAAACCTGATCTTCTCCACATGCCTTATAATTTTTTTGTTCTTTAAGATTTTCTTCTACTTCTTGGAGAGTTGGAGGGTCTAGTTTGTTAGGTTTGGTTTTTATTGGGGTATTTACGTTGATTTGTAAGGGTTCTTTGGGTTCCTCGCAATTCAGAAGTTTGTAAAATGCTTTTGCCATGATTTCTGCATTTTCCTTGTTACTGTGTGTCATTCTTCCATCTTCATCTTTCAGTATTAGTGTAGGGGTCTCATATTGTTGTAGTTGTTTCGCAAAGATTTTGTAGTAGTTCCTGGAGTTGGTTTTATGATAATTACCTTCTATAGACTTTATAATATCTTTATGACATCCTCTCTTGATTCTTCTAATATTTTGAGTGAATTTTTTTCTTTCATTTTTTAGGTTGATGGCATTTTCTTCAGTTTTATGTGCTTGAAACTTTAACCATGCTTGGTGTCTATCTTCATGGAATTTGTCACATTCTGATGTCCACCATGCATGTTTCCTTCGTGGGTTCAAGGGAGCTAGATTCTCTGCTTCTTTTTTAAGATTAGGCACTAGTTGTTCTAAATCATCTGTTAATTTGATGGTTTGTGTTATTTGTTGGTACTTATTATTTTTAATTAGCTGATGTGGGTCAAACCTCCTTTTTATTTTATTAGTTTTTCCGGTCCACTTCTTTAATGGAGTGAATTTGATTTTAATTTTAACCATATAGTGGTCTGAGCCTGTGTCTACTCCTCTCAGTACTTTAACATTGTGGATCTCCTTATGAAAATTTTTGTCCATACAGACATGGTCTAGCTGCCACTCGCCCTTCCTCCAGTCTGATTTCCATGTTTTAAGTTTACTTGGCTTCCTCTTAAAGTATGTTGATTTAGATATAAGGTTGTGTTCTCTGCAGAGTTCTACAAGTCTTTGACCGTTTTTGTTTGTAAATTTATGTGGACGCCATTTTCCAATTATATCTTTATATTTCCTTCCTTTTCCCAACTGAGCATTGAAATCTCCCAATAAGATTTTTACATTCTTTTTATTTACTCTGTTCACAGTTTGTTCTAGAAGGTCCCAAAATTTATCTACCTCTTCCTTTGTTTTTGTTAGACAATTTTTTTCATTTGTTGGGGCATGAGCATTTATTATTGTATAGGTTTTATTCATTGTTTTAAAGCTTAGAGTCGCAATTCTTGGTGATACTGCTTGGAAATCCGTTACTGAATCTATTATTTTTATGTTTACTAAAAACACTGTTCCAAACTGGGGACATTGTTTCATTGCCCTCGGTCCTGGTTTCCCATTATAAATTCTGTATCCTTGTGATTCGAATGGGTCCTCTGTGGTGTTTCTCATTTCTTGGATCCCTGTTATTAAAATTTTTTGTTTATTTAGTTCATCTGTGAGCTCCTTGAGTTTTCCGGTCTGAAGAAGTGAGTTTATGTTGTGTGTTGCTATATAATTTATTTGCTCATGTTTAATCTTCTTTTTGTGTTTTAGTGTGCATTTGGATGGTTGCAAACGCTCCGATTCGTTGCTGTCTTCTAGTTGACTACCCACCGAATCCGATGTAGCCTTTTCCTGCCTTTTTGAGCAGGACGGTGGAATTTTTTTCCTAAAAGACCTTTCCATTTTTGACTGTCGAAGGTTGTCAACCTTAGTTGGAGCAAGCTCCGATTTACAACTCCGGTTGTTAACCGCAGAGGGTGCGTTTGGTCCGCGAGAGCTATTTTATTTCACTCAAGTCCGCCAGTAAACCGGTGAGGACTTCCCTATCCGCCACCTGGGACGCGCCACGTAGGAGTATCACCTCTCCTCCTACAATGACAGCATAGTAGGTTCGTGGGACATACACACATAATAATAATAATGAACGGACTAATACTTACTGACAGGTATTTCCAGGACCAAGTCAGGTAAAAGAGTCGATGGGTATTTTAAAGGGGGGACGCAGTTACAGCAAATGCAACACGTTGTATTCGAGGACCTATGCATCTTCTTGCTATTCTGTTGCACAGTCATTATTTGTTGAACAATATCCCTCATGACTGCTGAGTGAACTGCCATTTTACGCTCCTCCATTATCATAGACTTCCATTCTTGATTCAGAAAACTGTGAATACATTTCTTTGATAGATGTTTGCAACAAACAGATTGTTAAGGTCTTTTTTTCTCGACACGAGCGTTTCGTCAGTTGAGTATACGAGACCTGGACGAACGTACAGTCAGGGAACGAATGATGACGCTTACCCAGTCGAATTATGAAAAATTTGAATTGCTCGAGGGAGGAGGGAGGGTTGAGCTTACACACCATTTTCCGAAATATCAGTGACGCAGGTCCCCACTGAGATTGGCAGACAGCATGATGACTTCACCTAATACCATTGGCCACGGAGATAGAGGAAAGAGGGAGCGGGTTGGGAAGAGGGTCGTGCAGGGGGAGGGAATTCCTGGAAATCGATAACATTCCGACTTCCTGGATAGCTGACTTTGTTGTTCCTGACTGATTCTGCTTAAACTTCCCCAAATATTCGCCTTATTAAATACCTTCTGGCTTCACATTTAGACACTACTTCATCTACGAGGGCCAACGGCCTTGCCGCAGCAGTAATAAAGGTGCCCGTTTGATCCCCGAAGTGTCCTGCTTGGCTAGCGCTTCGATGGGTGACGGTTCAGGTATGCCGAGCGCTGTTGGCAAGCGGGGTGTAGAGAGCCTGTACAGATAGTGGCCAACGCCGTTACGGCGGCCATGTTTCTGCCAGACTTCTCGCGGAACGTTCGAGCGGGCGATAGTGGAGTGCTAAGTCCGCGGAAATACCTCTGTCCCCGAGACAAAAACACGAGATGAAATTGCGAGGAGTACTCAAATGGTTCTAAGCACTATGGGACTTAACATCTGAGGTCATCAGTCCCCTAGACTTAGGACTACTTAAACCTAACTAAGGACATCACACGCATCCATACCCGAGGGCAGGATTCGAAGCTGCGACCGTAGCAGCCGCGTGGTTCCGGACTGAAGCGCCTAGAACCTCTCGGTCACAACGGCCGGCGTGAAATACTCAAGCAAACGCTTTTCGAACGATTGAATCTTAATGGATCAGTAATGCACACCCCGAATAGTACAATTTTCTGCAGTGATTGTGAAAACCATTCGGATCCTAGATATTTCTGTTTTGAAGCTTGCTGGGAAGACAGAACACAGCAATAACAAGAACGAAACAACAAATATAGGCCCTGTGGGATTTGTTTTCCATCTCAAGTGCAAAACGTTAAAAATATACCGCACATTACGTCTGATAAAATCATAAGCAGTGTACCACTTGTGACGCACAAAAATGTTTAAAGACATGACAAAAAGTCATGAAACGTTTTATGAACAAAACGTTCTCACAGGCTGAATGATTCTCATGGGTAACTTCACCGTTAAGAAACATTATTGATATCAGGCGATGTAAAATGCACTGTAGTAACGAACTAATACAACAAGAAAACTAATTCTAACAAATATTACTATCTCAACATAGACAATAAGTCTGCAGACGTGGTACGCCACAGAATTGAAAAGTTTTCAAACACGATTTGTTCAGCAAAAATTTGCAATTGAATAGTGCTGACTCATCCAGCTACAAATGCGAAAAACATATGTTAATAATTTATCCGTGTCGAAACTCAGGCGATGAAAATAGTGAAACACTAAAAAAGCCTTGTGTTCTGATTCGCAAATAACCTGAAATTGATGTCACAAATTTTCCGTTACCAGTGAGGACTGGCGGATTTAGGCTTCATAAAAAACTTGTTGCGAGAGGCATGAAAATTTAAAGATATGTAGTACATAAAAAATCAGTACATTGCAATACTTGTTGGTGCGATGGTTTTACAAGCAAACAAGAACAGGTGCCTAAAACTGAGAGTTACTTCAGTGATGTAAAGAAGCAAACAAATTTCGTTACAGGATTAACCTTTAAAAATATCTATGAACATATGCAATTAAGGAATTAGTACCTGCCCTGCATTATGAGATTCTGTAAGAGATAAGATGTTAATAACACAAATGTGCGTTAATTCATGGTCCTTTCCTATTACATGATCCCGGCGGAGGTTCGAGTCCTCCCTCGGGCATGGGTGTGTGTGTTTGTCCTTAGGATACTTTAGGTTAAGTAGTGTGTAAGCTTAGGGACTGATGACCTTAGCAGCTAAGTCCCATAAGATTTCACACACATTTGAACATTTTATTATTACAACTGATTGCGATTGCCAGTTTTTATCGTTTGGTCATAATTCCTCAGCCTATTTCTACGTTAGATAATGCAGAATATATTTCCAGCCATTTGTCACTACAAAGATGACGGTAGTAAAGCATGAGCATTGCACAAGTGTATAGCATCTTAAAGTGCTTCTCAGACTTTTCAGGTTTCTTTAAACTTTCAGACTATGTACAAACCTATTATATACAATGCACTTATATCTGCCCGGACATACCTCAGAATTTCTGTGTCCTGCATTCAATTACATCAAGTTCTAGGTCACTTCCTCTTGACTGGACATTACAGAATGCAACAAGGAGAACTAAATTTGAAACAAGAGCTCCATATAGACAAATTTCTATTGTGTCTAGTACAAATCATGGGCATACACTCTCTTTGCCACAGAATATGAGTCTTCAGGTTGCAATCATCAGTGACAGGAATCAGAGATCTTTGAGTAGAGTTAATCGGCGGGGGCCTCGTGGAGCGGCAATCGGGAAGTTGGGAATTTGGGTCTGATGGAAAGTGTGACGGATGGCCGAGGCGAGTAAGGCAACTGTTCTAGAGAAGCGGAGCATCCACGTTCGAATACCGGTCCCGTACCAATTTTAAACTCTCGTTGTTGCTCTGCCGCAAGCCCCGTGCGGCTGGAAGTCACTTTTCTTCCTACCTTACCCATCCCGCTTCCTTTCCATCCATCCAAGCTGCTACTCCAGGCGGGTGTAAAAATGAATGTGCGCAACGGAAAATACTGAGCGTGAAAATTAAGATTTGGCCCTGTCTGAGTATCCCCTGAAGCGGATCTTAGGATCTCTTAATGGTGATATGTTTGCGAGGAAGTACCTATTCCCGTTAATTAGGAGTTCATACGAGGTGCATTCAAGTTCTAAGGCCTCCGATTTTTTTTCTCCGGACTGGAAAGAGATAGAAACATGCGCATTGTTTTAAAATGAGGCCGCGTTCATTGTCAATACGTCCCAGAGATGGCAGCACCGTACGGCAGATGGAAGTTTACCGCCAGCGTCGAGAATGAGAACTGTTTTAAATACTTAAAATGGCGACGTTTTCCTTACTTGAACAGCGTGCAATCATTCGTTTTCTGAATTTGCGTGGTGTCAAACCAATTGAAATTCATCGACAGTTGAAGGAGACATGTGGTGATGGAGTTATGGATGTGTCAAAAGTGCGTTCATGGGTGCGACAGTTTAATGAAGGCAGAACATCGTGTGACAACAAACCGAAACAACCTCGGGCTCGCACAAGCCGGTCTGACGACATGATCGAGAAAGTGGAGAGAATTGTTTTGGGGGATCGCCGAATGACTGTTGAACAGATCGCCTCCAGAGTTGGCATTTCTGTGGGTTCTGTGCACACAATCCTGCATGACGACCTGAAAATGCGAAAAGTGTCATCCAGGTGGGTGCCACGAATGCTGACGGACGACCACATGGCTGCCCGTGTGGCATGTTGCCAAGCAATGTTGACGTGCAACGACAGCATGAATGGGACTTTCTTTTCGTCGGTTGTGACAATGGATGAGACGTGGATGCCATTTTTCAATCCAGAAACAAAGCGCCAGTCAGCTCAACGGAAGCACACAGATTCACCGCCACCAAAAAAATTTCGGGTAACCGCCAGTGCTGAAAAAATGATGGTGTCCATGTTCTGGGACAGCGAGGGCGTAATCCTTACCCACTGCGTTCCAAAGGGCACTATGGTAACAGGTGCATCCTACGAAAATGTTTTGAAGAACAAATTCCTTCCTGCACTGCAACAAAAACGTCCGGGAAGGGCTGCATGTGTGCTGTTTCACCAAGACAACGCACCCGCACATCGAGCTAACGTTACGCAACAGTTTCTTCGTGATAACAACTTTGAAGTGATTCCTCATGCTCCCTACTCACCTGACCTGGCTCTTAGTGACTTTTGGCTTTTTCCAACAATGAAAGACACTCTCCGTGGCCGCACATTCACCAGCCGTGCTGCTATTGCCTCAGCGATTTTCCAGTGGTCATAACAGACTCCTAAAGAAGCCTTCGCCGCTGCCATGGAATCATGGCGTCAGCGTTGTGAAAAATGTGTACGTCTGCAGAGCGATTACGTCGAGAAGTAACGCCAGTTTCATCGATTTCGGGTGAGTAGTTAATTAGAAAAAAGATCGGAGGCCTTAGAACTTGAATGCACCTCGTACAATGGCACGCTTCTCAGAGTAAAAATCCTCGGAAATAACCCAGCCTGCGTGATTTCCGAAGTAACACTTCCTTGTTCCTCGCTGCTGCGTCAAATTTTCAGTTTCCTGTTATCCTTCCGGCCTAGCTACATTACTGGTCAGCCGCCACTCTATTGTGCTTCAGCGCTCAGGTGCCCTGACCGTCCGGCTAGGCCTACTTCCTCTGTTAAGCAGGACCAACATACCTGTGAGGGCTTTTCCACCCAGCCGCTGAGTTACGCCTGTCGTTTCATTTCCACTGGCGTTCCAACCTCTACTAGTATAGGCAATCATTCATTGCACCGTTTTGATAATAAAGACACTCCATCACCTTTCATGCAATGCATTCATATTTACAAGGTGTATGTGACAGTGTCAGTCTTCTTTAAATATTCACATATACGATGTACAACCTATCAAATTATACCTAATTCCGGTTGTAAATCACGTCAGAGTATGTAGATGAGTGCTTGTAAGGTGCGAAATTATAGCCACCTTACAACCGCACTGCCACGATACCTCCATACTCCCGCCCATAGTATTATCGATACTACTACTACAGGAGTCAGAGATCTGTGAGTAGAGAGTTAAACGGCGGGAGAATCGTGGAGCGGCAACCTGGAAGTTGGGAATTTGGATCTGACGGAAAGTGTGACCCGATGGCCGAGGCGGTTAAGGCAACTGTTCTAGAGAAGCGGAGCATCCAAGATCGAATACCGGTCCCATACCAATTTTCAACTATCGTTGTTGCACTGCCGCAATGCCTCGTGCAGCTGGAAGTCACTTTTCTTCCTATCTCTTACCCATCCCGCTTCCTTTCCATCCCTCTCACCCCAGTTATTCACGTATAAGCCCCAACTGCTTCATCGCGAATGGTGTCTGTTCTGTCGCAAGTACCTATAATTCCGTGGACGCGATGGTTATGTGATGAAAAAAGTTTCAGTGCGGATGCGCAACCAGTCGCGGCGTTAGGCGTCGGGGACCTCGCAAAAAAATTGTTGAAGCTTTTTTAAAGTTTTAGCTACTTAGTTGTCCGTCTCTATTTCCGTGCGGATGTAGCAGTATTTATCTAGGGTCATCTGGCAACATTATGACGGTTAAGCCCCATAACAAGATGCATCTAATGTGTACACCTATGCGGTAACGCGCCAAGCTTACGAGTTTGGGACTGCAGACTGGCTCTGGTAGGCCTGTTACATTACCCGATTCGCACAGGATATACAGGGTGTTTCAAAAATGACCGGTATATTTGAAACGGCAATAAAAACTAAACGAGCAGCGATAGAAATACACCGTTTGTTGCAATATGCTTGGGACAACAGTACACTTTCAGGCGGACAAACTTTCGAAATTACAGTAGTTACAATTTTCAACAACAGATGGCGCTGCAAGTGATGTGAAAGATATAGAAGACAACGCAGTCTGTGGGTGCGCCATTCTGTACGTCGTGTTTCTACTGTAAGCGTGTGCTGTTCACAACGTGCAAGTGTGCTGTAGACAACATGGTTTATTCCTTAGACCAGAGGATTTCTCTGGTGTTGGAATTCCACCGCCTAGAACACAGTGTTGTTGCAACAAGACGAAGTTTTCAACGGAGGTTTAATGTAACCAAAGGACCGAAAAGCGATACAATAAAGGATCTGTTTGAAAAATTTCAACGGACTGGGAACGTGGCGGATGAACGTGCTGGAAAGGTAGGGCGACCGCGTACGGCAACCACAGAGGGCAACGCGCAGCTAGTGCAGCAGGTGATCCAACAGCGGCCTCGGGTTTCCGTTCGCCGTGTTGCAGCTGCGGTCCAAATGACGCCAACGTCCACGTATCGTCTCATGCGCCAGAGTTTACACCTCTATCCATACAAAATTCAAACGCGGCAACCCCTCGGCGCTGCTACCATTGCTGCACGAGAGACATTCGCTAACGATATAGTGCACAGGATTGATGACGGCGATATGCATGTGGGCAGCATTTGGTTTACTGACGAAGCTTATTTTTACCTGGACAGCTTCGTCAATAAACAGAACTGGCGCATATGGGGAACCGAAAAGCCCCATGTTGCAGTCCCATCGTCCCTGCATCCTCAAAAAGTACTGGTCTGGGCCGCCATTTCTTCCAAAGGAATCATTGGCCCATTTTTCAGATCCGAAACGATTACTGCATCACGCTATCTGGACATTCTTCGTGCATTTGTGGCGGTACAAACTGCCTTAGACGACACTGCGAACACCTCGTGGTTTATGCAAGATGGCGCCCGGCCACATCGCACGGCCGACGTCTTTAATTTACTGAATGAATATTTCGATGATCGTGTGATTGCTTTGGGTTATCCGAAACATACAGGAGGCGGCGTGGATTGGCCTCCCTATTCGCCAGACATGAACCCCTGTGACTTCTTTCTGTGGGGACACTTGAAAGACCAGGTGTACCGCCAGAATCCAGAAACAATTGAACAGCTGAAGCAGTACATCTCATCTGCATGTGAAGCCATTCCGCCAGACACGTTGTCAAAGGTTTCGGGTAGTTTCATTCAGAGACTACGCCATATTATTGCTACGCATGGTGGATATGTGGAAAATATCGTACTATAGAGTTTCCCAGACCGCAGCGCCATCTGTTGTTGAAAATTGTAACTACTGTAATTTCGAAAGTTTGTCTGCCTGAAAATGTACTGTTGTCCCAAGCATATTGCAACAAACCGTGTATTTCTATCTCTGCTCGTTTAGTTTTTATTGCCGTTTCAAATATACCGGTCATTTTTGAAACACCCTGTACCTGTCGCGAATCAGCGCATGCGCACCAAACGGCAGTAAAGCATGGAGCTCGAAGGAGACTGTTTTGTTGTAAAGTCGTTCGTACAGACTAAAAAAAAAAATTGTAAAATAAATTATTAAATTACATACTCCGAGAGGAAGCTGATCGCCATATTAAAGAAAGATGCATGTTAAATGGAAAATACACTTAATTTTCTTTATATCGTATTCACAGCCCGCTTGGTATGGACAGTTTTTCCGAACTGACACTTCCATCCAACAATAAGCAAATGCAACTGTGCTCTGTGGAAGAGACAATACAGGCAGGAGTATTGTCTTGGCCAGAACTGCCAGCCCTCTGAAGCCAATCCTACCAAGCGACACTTCATTTCATTTTTTTTTTTTTTTCAAGTTGCAATTTTAAAGCAGAGTTACATACAGTGAGATTTACTGCCTCTACCAATTCCTACAATCAAGTCCTGATTGACCAACCTTGCACAGATAACATAAACTGAAAATTAAACCCGTCTTCTGTTAGCCAGCCGTTGTGGCCAAGCGTTCCAGGAGCTTCAGTCTGTACCCGCGCGACCGCTACGGTCGCAGGTTCGAATGCTGCCTCGGGCATGGATGTGTCTGATGTTCTTACGTCAGTTAGGTTTAAGTAGTTCTAAGTTCTAGGGGACTGATGACCTCAGACGTTCAAGTCCCATAATGCTCAGAGCCATTTGAACCTCTATTCCCTATCTTCTGCCCCTTCCACTGTTTGCATGAGATTGTGTTCATTACCATATCTAAGAGAGATGTCACGGATTGCAGCAAAAACACTGAAATCCTTCGAACATAGTATTTCCTACTATGTTAAGAAGACCGCAGCTCACTTTATTTTCAATAGCAAAGATAAGACACAGTTATTAGCCAACAGTGAGGTATACAAAATTATCTTTTCTGATTGTGACAAGTGTTACATGGCTTAGTTAAAAATGGTTCAAATGGCTCTGAGCACTATGGGACTCAACTGCGGAGGTCATTAGTCCCCTAGAACTTAGAACTAATTAAACCTAACTAACCTAAGGACATCACAAACATCCATGCCCGAGGCAGGATTCGAACCTGCGACCGTAGCGGTCTTGCGGTTCCAGACTGCAGCGCCTTTAGCCGCACGGCCACTTCGGCCGGCCATGGCTTAGTTAGACAGAAACATAGGAACTCGGTTGCTTGAACATGAATGCAGCTGCAGGTTGCAGAATTCTGACCCCACATTTGTTGAGCATGTACTGAGTGAGGACCACAACTACCACCCAGAATCTTATGTACTTCACTTAGAAAACAAAGGCAAAAAACTCAGTCTGCTGGAAGCCCTGAAAATTAACAAACATCTTGCTCACAGTCCAGATCTAATCTTAACTGACGAGGCACAGCTTAATACTTCCGCTTTTCTAAACTTCACACAATCTCTTAGTTCTTCGCTAATCCCCATACTGTCTGTTTCCTCATTTTCCCCCATTTTCCCGTATTCGTTGAGTCCTTTTTATTTTATTGAAATTGCCTATGCAATTCATATAGTCTGTAGTTACAATTGCTAAGCCTTTCTATTAATTGGTACTTGTATTACTTTTCGTGTTTAATACCTCATGAAGTTGTCACGCCAAGTACTGTTTTTATTTTACTTGGTTCATTTATTTAATGTAAACTGTTATTGGTGCAAATGAATCTGAGCACTATGGGACTTAATATCTGAGGGCATCAGTCCCTAGGGGACTTATAACTACTTAAACCTTACTAACCTAAGGACATCACACACATCCATGCCCGAGGCAGGATTCGAACATGCGACCGTAGCAGTTGTTAATGTTTCTCCTGTTTCCTCTCTTCATATTTGTATATTGTTCAACTTCATAATTTTTAAAATACAGTACCACCACTCTCCCAAAGACGACATTTACTGTATGTTCCTCACATTTCTCAATTTTCCTGCATTTATTCATTTCCGTTTATCTCAGTGATATTGCTTAAGGTCTTCATGTATTTTGTAGTTACAACTGAAATTTTTTTCTTTTAATTTGTTTGTGCATCACTCTCCATGCTTTGTCAAGTACTAATTTTATTTTATTTTATTGGATTTGTTTACTAATATAAACTGTTATGTAGGAATGCTTTTCCAGTTTTTTGTTAATGTTTTTTCCTGTTTATTCTCTTTATATTTATTTATTGTTCAACTTTTTACATTGCATTATCACCACACTGTCAAAGGCGTCATTTATTGTGCATTTGCGCTTAAATCTGTCTAGATGTGTAACTTCTTTTCCAATGTCGTTTACAAACATAATAACTTCTTTGGCGAAAATAGTCAGTAAATGTCTGATGATGGCTTTGTAAGCCAAAAACCGGTAAACACAATAAATTAATACTGTAGAATAAAAGCAGACTAGATTTTTCATTTATTATAATGCTGTTCTGCCAAGGACGAACAGAAGATTTAGTCAACATACCATAAACGTACGTTAATCTATCTTCTAAGAGAAGTCATGTGGTCAGTATTGCCTCGCGTGTTCCTGTATTTCTCCAGAATCGAAACTGGTGTTTCCCAAGGTCGGCCTCTACCAGATTTTCCACTCTTCTATAAGGAATTCATGTTAGTATTTTGCAGTCATTACTTATTAAACCGATAGTTCAATAGCATTCATACCTGTCAGGAGGAGGAGGAGGAAATTAGTGTTTAACGTCCCTTCGACAACGATGTCATTAGAGACGGAGCACAAGCTCGGATTAGGGAAGGATTGGGAAGGAAATCGGCCGTGCACTTTCAAAGGAACCATCCCGCCATTTGCCTGAAACGATTTAGAGAAATCACGGAAAACCTAAATCAGGATGGTTGGAGACGTGTTTGAACCGTCGTCCTCCCGAATACGAGTCCAGTGTGCTAACCATTGCGCCACCCCGCTCGGTTTACTTTCTTTGGAATTGGTACTACTACAGTCTTCTTGAAGACAGAAGATTTTCGCCTGTCTCGTATAACTTGCACGCCAGATGGAAGAGTTTTGTAGTGGCTGGCTATCCCAAAGCTGTCAGCAGTTCTAACGGATTGTCGTCTACTCCCAGGTTTCCAGTGCTCTGCCAAATGCTTCTCGCAGTATTATGTCTCCCAGCTCATCTTCATCTACGTTCTCTTCCATTTTTATAATACTGCCTTCAAGTACATGTACCTTGCATAGACTCTCTATTTACTCCTTCGACCTTTCAGCTTTCACTTCTTTGCTTAGAACTTGTTTTCCGTCTGAGCTCTTGATTTTCACAGAGCTGCTTTTCTTTTCGCCAAAGCCCTCTTTAATTTTCCTATAGTGGTACTTATCTTTCGCCTAATGATATATGCTTGTATTCCTTACATTTGTCCTCTGGCTATCGCTGCTTAGCCATTTTGCACTTCCAGTCAATCTCATTTTTTAGACTTTTGTATTTCCTTTCGCCTGCTTCATTTGCTGCATTCTTATATTTTCTCCTTTCATTAGTTAAGTTCAATACCTTATGTGCTATACAAGTGTTTCTATTAGGCTTTGTCTTTTTACCAGTTTGGTCCTCTGCTGCCTTAACTATTTCATCTCGTGTGCTACTGTGTTCCTTCCCCTGTTCTCGTCACTGGTTGCCTAATACTCCCTTCGAGAATATTTTTTTGAAATCCCGGACAAACTGGCGTCCCAAAAGTATTTTTCGGAAAACCAATTTCTTTACTCTGAAACCAATCCCGGAAAACCGAGGCATCTGGCAACCCTACATTCAGTGCTTATTTTCTAAAAAAAAAGTTTGAGGGTACTCCGACATTGGATATAATGCAGCGAAAATTTGTTCCAAAGTCCAACGTTCTGGACGATCATTTAATTTTCTATCATGCACACGTTCGTTCACTGCATTTTCACATGTAGGTTCATTACTCAGGTTTACAGTTTCACTTTCGTCATCCACTGATGTTGAACTTCATAGCTTTTCACTCGCACACGAATTATTGACAGTTTTTGGTTTTTTAGATGTAAGAGAACAAGTAAAATAGTTTGTTGGTTTTCTGCTCATCTCTCACCTCCAACTTAACTTACAAGTTGCAACGAAAGACAGGACACACTGTAAAACTTCGCACAACCGACAAGAACGGAACAGCAAACGCAGACGAATAAAGAACGGATCTAGAGGACCGGCATTTGCTGTTCAATATCAAAATAACGCTGACGAGTGCTAAAACAGGCTTATTTCGAGCGATGACAACACTTTTACTATTTAAACTGACTAGACTGTATGTTCTCAGTAGAAAACTGTAATTATTACACAAAAAACACGTTTTGCCTGTGTTTTACAGCTTTTTATTTTACACGTCCAGGGTTTCAGGTTTCATGCCTATTTCTTGCCGTTACAAGGATGTTATCAACCAGAATAGGGAACATTTTGAAAGGAAGAAATTTTTTGTACAGCAAATCGAGGGGAACTGTGGCGAAGAATCTGTTCAGATACAAACAAGTACTCATGAATAAAAGGAAAGTGTACAAGATTACACGCCGGAAGTGTGATTCATATTACTTAGAAAAACGATGCAAACGGAATGGAACCAGCAGTTATACTGAAGTTCGGTGCTCAAAGACCAGAGCTCCACAAGTAGGTAGTACAATCACTGAGCAAAATGCTCAATAACAAATCTGAAACAGTAAAGCTACATCGGGCAAAACAAAAAGTTATAAAACGTAGCAACAAGTGTATTTCCTCACATAACAAGTTTCACGTTTTTAGATCTTCCGCTAAGCGCGCAACCTGTTGCAAGAAGAAAACATAGCTGCAACATTGCAAGTAATTGCAAAAGTAAAAAATGGACTTAAGTCGGCGCTTAATTTAAGTGGGTGTAAGCTAGACTAGAGTTCGAAATATGCATTTCATTGAAGAAACAAATGTACATACATCAATCAGTCTACTGGTGGTAAACTTCCCTCAAAGTTGAGACCAAGGTGTAGCGTTACAAGACAGGCGAAGACACACAATCCCTAATCCGACTGAAGAGTTCTGTATTTTTTACAACCTCTCATTATAAAACATACTACTGCAAGTAAAAACAATTTGAAGAACGCATTTCAAGGAAAACTGGGAAAAAAATGTTGGCAATGTAGACAGAGCAACAGACTGAATCAAGGAATACTTACACACAGTGCTTCTACGTAGAATAATTATAAAGCAATTTGGTGCAACACACAACGTCCAGTGTCAAAATATTTGTGCCAAAGCAATTTTTGTAAGTTCTCAGCCGGCCGCGGTGACCAAGCGGTTACAGGCGCTACAGTCTGGAACCGCGCGGCCGCTGCGGTCGCAGGTTCTAATCCTGCCTCGGGCATGGATGTGTGTGATGTCCTTAGGTTAGTTAGGTTTCAGTAGTTCTAAGTTCTAGGGGCTGATGATCTTAGCAGTTAAGTCCCATAGTGCTCAGAGCCATTTTGAACCATTTTTGTAAGTTCTCAGATACATTCGATCCATGTTATCTCTGATATTTGTTAACAGGAAGTAAGAGTCCGAATGCTCGCTTTGTGTCAAAAGTGGACGACTGTTTAAAATTTTATTTTATTTGACGTAGCCTTTTTCATTTTTAGTCTATTTTTTGATTTGCATTGAAAATAAAGGCGGTGGTATGTAAAATCTGAAGTTCATATTCTTGTTATCACAGTAATGAAAGTCCTAAAGAAGTTCAAAAGCAGAAATATCCAGGTGCCTGGATACAGTTCACACACACTGTAACAAAAGCCCACAAAATAAAGCGAGGAGACAGTAAAGGAAATGGAAAAGTAATTCATTATGAAACCATCGTACGACTACGCAAGCGAATTCCCAGTACTTAATTATAAATTAGACAATCTAGACACATTAGAGACAAGAATCGAGAGCAAAATTTTAGTTGCGACAAAAAAAGCAGAAGCCTGGAAATTAAGAAGTAATGCTGAAACACGTCAAAAGATATAGAATCAACTATTATATTCCAAATATACAAAATAGGCTAACAAAACAAATCGTCAAGTAGCTCTGATTTACGAAATTAACAATAAGCTCGATCCGTGAAGTTAAAAAAGATTTAAAAGTGCACAGCTGAAAAGAAGATGTCTAAGAAAGAAATGTATTGAGAAGGGAAATCTTAAAATTAGAAGGACTCCGAGGAAAAGACAACTAGTGGGAAGCGGTCTGAAGAAGAATAGGGAGACGTAGTGAAAAAATGAATGAATACCAGAGGAAAAGAAAAAAAAAGCGTGCGTGAATCGAAATTGCTACGTTGCCCTTGCATGCCATAAAGAAAGAGAAAAAAAACGGACTGTATTACGCAGGGAGACGACAGTGGCGTGTCCGGTAAACATGTTGTCGGTAGAGTGGCTTTGGACTTGGCAGTGTAACTTGCTGGTGCAGCGGAATATTTTGACGTGCCGCTTGGGCCGTTGGGCGGTGTTGCCACACGTGCGACGCGCCGGACAATGGCTGCAGCCTGCGGGGCGCGGGTCAACTACCTGCATCTCGGCCGTCTCTTTCACATTCCCTACCCTCGTCCCATTCACGTCCCGGCAAGGAATCGTTATTGTTCCCGATTCCCTCGCAGCTAAAACTGGTCCAGGCCCCACAGCATCACTGTGGTTGTCTGGCGGGAACAATGTCGCTTAACAAAGAAAAACCCGGGAGTATTGCCGAGCTTAATTCTCGCATCACTGAAAAGATGAGTGAAGTAGATATTAGTGTCAGTGGCATTGAGAAACAGCCGTAATCGCTTGAACAAAGCTCCAGGACCTAATGGAATCACTACCAGATTCTATACTGAATTTTGCAATTGAGTTAGCCCCTCTTTTAACTATAATCTACAGATGCCTGGAACAAAAAACTGTGCTCGGTAGTTCGCAGAAAGTCTACAAGAAAGGTAGCAGAAATGATCCACAAAACTACCGTCTGGTATCCTTGACATCGATTTGTTGTAGAATCTTAGTACAGGGTGTTTAACCGGCCGGAGTGGCCGTGCGGTTCTAGGCGCTACAGTCTGGAACCGCGTGACCGCTACGGTCGCAGGTTCGAATCCTGCCTCGGGCATGGATGTGTGTGATGTCCTTAGGTTAGTTAGGTTTAAGTAATTCTAAGTTCTAGGGGACTGATGACCACAGCAGTTAAGTCCCATAGTGCTCAGAGCCATTTGAACCATTTTTACAGGGTGTTTATAAATGAATATCGGGGTTTTAACCCGTTGTAATATTTATTACATTAAACTTACAGCTATACATGATATGTCAAATGAAAGAGCAACTCAAACAGTTTTACCAAGAACCTTATAAATGTTCAATGTGATTACTGGCATAGCAAAGTACGCGATTGGTTGAACTTCACTGTACCCAAGCGCTGGATAGGCCGCAAGGGGCCCAATGACGGCTTGCTTTGCATGGCCTCCACGTTCACCCGACCAAACGCCATGCGATTTTTTCCTTTGGGGCTTCATCAAGGATCGTGTGTACGCGCCTCCGCTACCAGCAGACCTCCCTGAATTAAGAAACCGGATTGAAGTAGCTGTTGCTACAATCACTGAAGACACACTTATCAACGTTTGGAAGAACTCGGCTATAGACTTGATGTGTGCCGTGTGACAAATGGTGCTCACATTGAACATTTATAAGGTTCTTGGTAAAACTGTTTGTGTTGATCTTTCATTCGACATGTCATTTATAACTGTAAGTTTAATACAATAAATATTATAAAGCGTTAAAACCCCGATGTACATTTATAAACACCTTGTACATACTCTCAGCTCAAATGTAATGAAGTATGTCGAACAGAATTACCTCGTACGTGCCAACCGACAAGGATTCCGAAAACATCGATCAAGTGATGCCCAACTTGCACTTTTCTAACAAGAGATACTGGCCACGGATTAAGGCACACAGACAGATGTATTATTTCTCCATTTCCGAAAGGGGTTTGACTGAGTACTACATCTACGCTTATTATCAAAAGTACGATCGTAAAGGGTATCAAGCGAACTTTGTGACTGGAATTGCATTTTTTGTCACGGAGGACGTAGCAACTTATCTCGGATGGACAGTTATCGACAGATGTTGAAGCAACTTCGGGTGTGCCCCAGCGAAGTGTGTTGGGTACGCCAAGGAGAACAGGGATAACAAGGCGAGACGAATTTACGTGTATGTGGAAATCCCTTCCCTCGAAAACTTGTTCCCTTCATACCTGGTCTGTGTTACCACAGAAGAAGTGTCACTGATCTAACAACCGGCCGTTGTGGCCGAGCGGTTCTAGTCGCCTCAGTCCGGAACCGCGCGACTGCTACGGTCGCTGGTTCGAACCCTGCCTCGGGCATGGATGTGTGTATTGTCCTTAGGTTAGTTAGGTTTAAGTAGTTCTAAGTTCTAAGGGACAGATGTTAATTCCCATAGCGCTCAGAGCCATTTGAACCATTTGAACTGATCTAAGATTGCAGTACACGCGAGATGCCTAATTGTTTCCACCGCCCAGAATGTAATACATAAGTTCTGAATAATGTTCACCAACCTACAGTCTTTCACGGTTGTCTCCTGCGCAGAAAACAGTGCGTAGATCGTGAATCTATTAACATTGGTATTGTATAAACAATTAAATTTTCAATTAGTTTGTTTATGCGGGGTGCCACTTGCTTTTTATTAGCAGAATACGGGAAACTGCACAGTTACATTCCACCTTATGAATCACAAAATCTTCACGCTTTCACAAAGAATAAAGCCGGCCGTTGTGGCCGTGCGGTTCTAGGCGCTTCAGTCTGGAACCGCGTGACCGCTACGGTCGCAGGCTCGAATCCTGCCTCGGGCATGGATGTGTGTGATGTCCTTAGGTTAGTTAGGTTTAAGTAGTTCTAAGTTGTAGGGGACTGATGACCTCAGATGATAAGTCCCATAGTGCTCAGAGCCATTTGAACCATTTTTTTGTTAATTAAATTTTTAACCGATACCGACCAAGGCAGATATCATGTCCGTCCTGCGAGAATGCCGAACCAGCTCTTACATTTACAAATCACACATTGCTCGTTAAGTCTTAACTGCTACCGACGACATGTCTTCCTCTGAGACTGCCGATAGAAGCACAAGTTTATGGGGATCTGCCTTGTGTTTTAGCTAACGATGAGACGTGTGTGTCTAGGGTTTTTAAGTTTTGTGATGTGTCTGGACTCTGGCCTAAACTTTTAGGCTGGAGGATTTAGTGTATTGCAGAGTGGCTGACTCCTCCCAGTTTTTCCTTGCGGTCAGCCAGCCACTTCCATCTGCTACATTGTTTTAGCCCCCTCTCTCGTTTTCTTCCTGTGTTGTCCATGTTTTACTTCTGACGCCCTGCTTCATCCCACGCTTCGGTGTGGGTGAGCACATCTTTTCCGATGATTGTTTCCCGTGTTTTATGTTCCGTTTTCTGTAAATATTCTGAGTTTTTTTTCCTTGACACCCGTCTCACTATGATACTGAACGGGCGCTGAAGACCTTGCTGTCGTGCGCCCACAAAACCCCTCTACTACTACTACTACAGAGCTCTCATCTTCCAGCCGGACCACTACGCCCAGCATCCAGTTAGGCACGATACGAAGATCTCCGAAGTGCTTCATCTGTCTTTTCGTTTAGCAATTATTTATTATTCTGCTACTGAGAGATGTTTTTACATGAAATGCAAGTAATTCACTGTTTAGTTTTTCTAATATTAATAGCAGAAGCTTATTATTTTGACGCGCAGGAGGACCACAATTTTAGGTCGTCTTTGTCACGATACCCGTACGGAACAAACCGTCTGTCATCGGCATCTCACACCACATTACACCATCTTCCCACTACTGCCTTCTCAACTGCTCTAAGAAGAGCTTCTCGTAGTTGAATACGAGGGCTGTAAAGCTAGAAATATTACGCATTCCCTTCCTTCTGAGATTTACAAAACTTGGGATGTTCTCGCAGACAACAATCAGTTTTGGAAATAAGCAAATTTTTATAAATTTTTCAGTTATCACCTCACAAGAGATACCATTCCACTATGCTTCTGAATCGTTATTATTTTTCAAAACTTCAATCTGCTTTATATTATTTCGTTCTCAAATTATTGATCAATTTATATAATCATAGACATAATAATTTTGTAGTTGTAAAAACTAATCGTCATCCTCAATAAATTTGTGTATAACCTTACATCCCAAAATCATTAATCTTTAGTTACACATTCTATAGTAACGAGCCGCGCGGGATTAGCCGAGCGGTCTTATGCGCTGCAGTCATGGACTGTGCGGCTGGTCTCGGCGGAGGTTCGAGTCCTCCTTCGGGCATGGGTGTGTGTGTTTGTCCTTAGGATAATTTAGGTTAAGTAGTGTGTAAGCTTAGGGACTGATGACCTTAGCAGTTAAGTCCCATAAGATTTCACACACATTTGAACATTTTATACTAATGACATTAATCTTTTCATAGTAAAGATTTTCAGAGTATAATTATTCTGCACCTTTATGTTGTTGGTAATCTTTTGTTACCTTAGAATCTATTGCCGTCCTTTCAATGGGATGAAACATTCTTTACACTTTACATTTTACCTCACTATTATGTCGGCGCCATGCCGTTCTGCACTTATTTATATTTGAATGCATCATGAAGATGTCCACTTCATATTGTTACAAATAAACCAAACACAACAAATATACATCAGAAATACGTGGAGATGGAAGATTATTATAGTCACAACTTTTACCAGAACATACGTAAGCAATCCCGCAACAGCAACGCATATTGCTGATTCTGTTGTCCATGATGTGGTCTTGCATTATGAAATTCCAGACTTTCCCAACTGGTGTTGAGTTCAACAACTGTCATTCTCTTCTCCCATCTCCATCACCATACAGCTCCAGTACAATTCCATGTACCAGTACAAAACGCCTTGAATTAGTTTATGAATAATTGTAAAAAAATATTAAATAAACAAATTTTCATACACTGTTACAATATAAATACATATTTCGTTATGTTTTGTTTTGATTTTGGCTATTTGTAAATAATACCACTGTTTACATCCTATGACGAGAGTGGTTTATCATTGATCAGCTGTTCACAGCTGTATCCACTGTTTACATACAGCTGGGGTGTTGCCCTGAGCTCGGTGCTTGTTCGCACCATTTGTTGCTACTGACCCGCTTGAGAAATCAATCACGCCGCTACCCGGCATCTCTTGCTACGCTCTTTAAATCTTACATACCGAGGTTTACAATTTCGATTCACAGATAAACTGAGAAAATCTTTTAGAATCTTGCTTCGAGCATAATGCACAAACACCCATTTACCTAATCGTTCCTTCCATATTTAAGTGTCATTGTTGCTGCAAACCGTACTAGTGGAACTGTATTCACGTAATGACTGTATTTTCTACTGACTTTCATATACGACCATTATGTGACCTTGTAAACTGTAGAGGCTAGTTATCTCCTTCTTAGCTAGACCTTTATTCCACACTCCTTTAACCGAGCGAGGTGGCGCAGTGGTTACCACACTGGACTCGCATTCGGAGGACGTCGGTTCAATCCCACGTCTGACCATCCTGATTTAGGTTTTCCGTGATTTCCCTAAATCGTTTCAGGCAAATGACGGGATGGTGCACTAGACAGGGCACGGCCGACTTCCTTCCCCATCCTTCCTTAATCCGATGAGACCGATGACCTTGCTGTTTGGTCTCTTCCCCCAAATCAACCCAACCCCACTGCTACGACGTAGTCCACACCAGTAATAGGGAGATGGGGGTCCTAGTACACTTTTGATATCAATTTGATATGCAAATTAATTACATTGACCAATTAATTTCCTCCACTCCCGCCACCCCCCACCCGCACACACCTCCAGATGAAGTTATGTGTTTTCCTCAGCCGGCACGTGGGACCCTGCCCCCTCTCCCTCCCTCTCTCTGCCCCACCCTCTATCACTCTCCCACCTACCCTATTGGCAGGAATTTCGAATTTTGGTGGAAATTTCGAATCTTGGCGGGAATTTCGAATTTTAGTGGGAATTTCTTTGTCCCAGGGCTGTGATGACGTCCCACCCGACCCTCCACCCGGGAATTGGCGAGAAATTAAAAATCGTGGTGCCCTCTCCTGGACTCGAACCCTGGTCCTTCTGGACAGAAAGCCCAAGTGCACCCCCCAACACATGGAGACTGTTCAGATGCAGGAGAGGAAGGTTAGGTCAGGATATTTATTTTGGTTAAGAAACTGAAGTAAAGATCGGTCCTAATTACACAACTATATGCACAAGGACTGCCTAAAATAGCAAATTGACTACATCGTTCAACTGGTGTTATCCTGCTGGTAAGAAATTTCACGATACGACTCGAAACTAGTGGCAGACTTACTCAGGCTCTACCCTTCACCTACAAGCTGGCAGGAAAAAGGCTGGGGTGGAAGGTACAATCTTTATTTTTTTGGTGGGAATTTGTTCCATAATTTCAACGCCAGTTAATGACACAGCAGATTGCTTCCCAACTTCTGTACCATCACTAAATCACCCCTCCACTACTTTGCAAATGTCCTATACTAGATTGCGAATGCTGATAGATGACTGTGCAGTACGTCCATTCGGTCATAGACACCAAAGTATACCAGTTGTTCCGTAATTTGAACGCCAGCCAGTGACATGGCAGAATGCTTCCCAATTTCTGTATCACTGCTAAATCTCCCCCCACTACTTTGCAAGTAACCTATACTAGACTGCAAGTGCAAATAGATGACTGTGCAGCACGTCCATTCGGGCATATACACCGAAGTATATCAGAGAGCGTCCTCTATCGATGCAATTAGGTTATCTACATATTTTCAGCACATCAATCATAGTGCAGAATTGACGATTACGATTGGCCACCTTTCCCTGGGTGGATGGGCATCACAGAGTATTGTCGCATTTGTAGGATAATGTCGGAGATTGAGAGATACCTGCCACATTGTCCTTGACCAATCTTCCCTGCAACACGGTCACCAATTTGAACTGCAGCTGACCAGAATTATGAGGGTCCTACATCCTCTATATTCTACGTCTCGTTAAGGGACAGGGAGGGCTGTGTCCATAACTGCTGTTCAACGAAGACTGTTCCGCACCAGTCTTACCGATGGCACGCATGCACAAGATCTCTCCAGATGCGTGCATGTCGAGGAAGGTAGCACCTCTTATAAGTGTATAGTAGACATTAGAGTGTTGATGGTTAAGAAGAAACTTGTGGTTTATACATGAAGGAGCTCCAGACGGATGAAGTGTGAAGCATTTCACATAAATCAGGTGTGCTATCAATTCTGATGTATTATTCCACTGTCAGTAGTCAGTACCAGGTAGGTACTAGCGTGAGAGATATGATCGTAGAGCATAAACTCGTACTCCTACGGCTACATGGTTCTGCACCTAAAAATGCTATATTGTTAAAGCCATATGGTTTCTGAAGTATTAGTCATGCGGAATGCAACGCTTTTGATACCCGAATGTAGGAGATATTTCTCCAACATCACACATACAGCCATCCTGCAAGTTTCAAAAAAATATTAAAATGTGTGTGAAATCTTATGGGACTTAACTGCTAAGGTCACCAGTCCTTAAGCTTACACACTACTTAACCTAAATTATCTTAAGGACAAACACACACACCCATGCCCGAGGGAGGACTCGAACCTCCGCCGGGACCAGCAACACAGTCCATGACTGCAGCGCGCGAGACCGCTCGGCGAATCCCGCGCGGCTTGCCAGTTTCCTACCCCAATCACTACGGTGAGAAACTTTAAAATGATAACACTACTTCCTCGGTCAGTGTATATTCGCCGCTCGAGCTGTTTATAAACCAACTAGAATGAAGTCAGGAGACTGCTGTTCTGTCTCTTAGGAAATTAATGGATTTTATACATGTTTTAAGTCGGAAACTATGTACCTTCAATCACACTTAACGCATTACTGGTGCTTATTATTAGTAGTAGTATCGGTTTTGACATATGCAGCTATGTCTCATTAGGAAATAGATCGAGGAAAAACCGATATGAATATTTTTGATAGCTGATACATTGAAATATCACCCACGCCCTGCTGTACGAAAATGTACTCAAAGAAGCAGCAACTTCTTATGAGAGTAAGCAGCACAATCAGTAGCCACAGGAGATGTGACAGTCTTACTGGTGTTTACGTAACAAAAATGGTTCAAATGGCTCTGAGCACTATGGGACTTAACATCTTAGGTCATCAGTCCCCTAAAACTTAGAACTACTTAAACCTAACTAACCTAGGGACATCACACACATCCATGCCCGAGGCAGGATTCGAACCTGCGACCGAAGCAGTCCCGCGGTTCCAGACTGCAGCGCCTAGAACCGCACGGCCACCGCGGCCGGCGTTTACGTAACATCAAATGGCTCTAAGCACTATCGGACTTAACAGCTGAGGTCATCAGTCCCCTAGACTTAGAACTACTTAAACCTAACTAACCTAAGGACATCACACAGTCCATGCCCGAGCCAGGGTTCGAACCTGCGACCATAGCAGCAGCGCGGTTCCGGACTGAAGCGCCTAGAACAGCTCGGACACAGAGGCCGGCTACGTAGCATCACCACGGCTCTGGTGCCAATCCTCTTGCACAAAGAAGTGCTGGTCTCATGCTCGGTAGTTTTGCACATGTGTAGGGTAATATAGCAGTTTCTTCTTAACACCACATCTATCGAGTAGACCTCCATCACGCTATTAAAGGTGATATATATGACATCTGTCCACTCTTCTACAGAACACTCTAGGGAAAGGCTTAAGTCTGATAAACGCATTGATTCTCCTCCTTAACACTGAAGTAATAACATTGCTTGTGAGAGCCAATCGTAACTCGGTAACATCTATATTCAATTGCATGTATGTGAACACAGCTATGGTTAGGGATACATATGTTTTGCCCGTTTTAATATGGCGCCTCTGTGTAATACTTACGCCACCTTTGTTAAAGTATGTGCTATGAAAACCCACAAGTTCACAGGGGGAGGGGGAGGATTAAAAGTGAATGCAGAAAGTGAATAATTTTTAAGTTTTTCTCGCTCTTGAGTGTCCAAGTACCCGCAACCCATCTCAATTCCCTGCATTTCGTGGTACCTTTTATCTAATTTTATGTATTCTCAGTCAATTTATGTAATTTTGCAAGTTTTGTTGGCGATTTTACATATTTGGTCGTATTTGCCTCAATTTTACATAAGTCCCTCCAATTGGTCGCAATTATACCAAATTTTCCCCGATTTTTACCGCTTTTATGTCATTTTTTCATACTGCGCACTCTGTAGGTACAGGGAAGGGAAACTCTCACCTTCCAGGATACTAAGTGCAGTTGACACACTGTCAACTAACATATAACTTATTACTAGGAAAAAAAATATCCAAAATCTACAGTTTGTAGATATCCTGATATGGTTGTGGAGGCGTATCAGAGTTGGAAGGTGTAGACAAAAATAGCGAAGCCTATCTGATAAGCACTAAGAGCATATACTTACGGGAAAAAATATCAGAGTAGCAACAGAAATCAACTCTGTACACGTATCAACTCCCTGTTGCAGATCCCTACACTTTAGAGTGGAAGTCAAACGAATGTGTAGAACTGTGCCAGACTTTGAGTTCCCACCAAGTGCATCGCTACATGCGTCAGCAGATAAGCTATCTGATGTGTCGTAGCATCATACGAATTTGTTACCAGACAACGAGTTTCCAATCTGCACCATTGGTTGAGTCTCATCTAGGTACGAGGCAAATGTAACTATACTTTTCTTGATCTTCCTATCCAAAATGCATGCATGTAGAACAACGGGAAAAAGGTAATTCTTTGGACTTTTGGCAGGCTAGTGTACAGCACACGCAAATACCCTCGTATAAAATCAAACAACACATGGGTATGCCAGCAATATGACTATTTAAATACGGTAAAATATTGAAAAAAACATGAAAATGACATAAAATCGGTAACAATGGAGGAAAACCTGGTATAATTACGACAAATTGATGGGAATTAGGTAAAATTGAGGGAAATACAGCAAAATATGTAAAATCGCGAAAAAACTTTCAAATGTACGTAAATAGACTGAGAATATATAAAAGCAGAGAAAAAGTACCATGCAATGCAAGGAATAGATGCGGACTGGGGATACCCGCACCGCCGGCCGAGGTGGCCGAGCGGTTCTAGGCGCTACAGTCTGGAACCGCGCGACCGCTACGGTCGCAGGTTCGAATCCTGCCTCGGGCATGGATGTGTGTGATGTCCTTAGGTTAGTTAGGTTTAAGTAGTTCTAAGTTCTAGGGGACTGATGACCTCAGAAGTTGAGTCCCATGTGCTCAGAGCCATTTGAACCATTTGATACCCGCACCCTCAAGACCGAGAAAAGTTTAAAATTATGGTCTGGCTGCATTAATTTTTTACCCTCCCCTATGAATGCGAGAATACTCTGTGACGCCCACCCACACAATCAAAGATGGCCAGTCGCAACCGTAAATTCTGCACTATGATCGATGTGCTAGAAATATGTAGATAACCTAATTGCATCGGTATAAGACGCTGTCTGGTATACTTTGGTGTATATGGCCAAATGGACGTTCTGCACAGTCATCTATCTGCATACGCAATCAAGAATATGGCGTATATGACCGAATGGACGTTCTGCACAGTCATTTATCTGCATTTGAAATCTAGTATATGGTACTTGCAAAGTAGTGGAGGGGTGATTTAGTGATGCTACAGGAATTGGGAACCAATCCGCTGTGCCACTGGATGGTATTGAAATTACAGAACAGGTGCCCATATCAATGGTGTCTTTCCCATCTCATCTGTCCACTGGTTCACTGTTAATTACTACATAATGGAAATGCCGTGTGGCTGGGGACCCCCGTCGGGTAGACCGTTTGCCTGTTGCAAGTCTTTTGAATTGACGCCACTTCGACGACTGGCGTGTCGATGGGGATGAAATGATGATGGTAAGGACAACACAACACCCAGTCCCTGAACCGAGAAAAATCTCCGACCCAGCTGGGAATCGAACTCGGGGCGTTAGGTATGACATTCCGTCGCGCTGGCCACTCAGCTACCAGATGCAGACACTGCATAATGATTCACTGACGCTACTTGGTTGAGATGGAAAGAAACTTGGCAGAACACTGGATATCTGCCATTTGTTACTGCGGAGCATGGGATTAAATGTAGAGGTCACCACCATCAGACAGTTGTGCGGAAGCGTTCCTCAATGATGCTGACTCATCCTATTTCCATATGCTGCGATGCCCACTGTGGGATGTGGTTTTCCTCCAATGCAGAATAAAACTTAGCGCAGATCTGTGCAAGCAATTTCAACTACTTGCCTCCAGCTCCAACGGAGCGATATGTGTGTATACAATATACTCCGTATCAACACGCAGACGGTATTGGTTTTTCGATATATAGGAAGAGAGAGACATGGTAAAATCTTATAGGTGGTTCTATTGCAAGACAGGCCCTCACACATTGTTTCGTAAGCGCCAGTTTGATATAGCATCGCATTGGTAAAACGGGACCTGCCATAGTGTATAAAACAGCAGCATCGTCTTGAGTTATAACTTGTCGTTATCAAATGTAAGAGATTGTCTCTTTTCTGAAATGTGAACACATGGTTGTATTCTGTAATGTTATTCACTTACCCGAAATGTTTTTAATAAACACGTGGATGACCGTTTATTTACAGGCACTGATTTGAACGTGAGAGACGCTCTAAGGTTCAAAAATGGCTCTGAGCACTATGGGACTTAACATCTCTGGTCATCAGTCCCCTAGAACTTAGAACTACTGAAACCTAACTAACCTAAGGACATCACACACATCCATGCCCGAGGCAGGATTCGAACCTGCGACCGTAGCAGTCGCGCGGTTCCGGACTGAGCGCCTGAACCGCTAGACCACCGCGGCCGGCGACGCTCTAAGGTCTTGTAATTTGTCCATTAAGCTGAAAGAAAGTGCTTAACATAGATGTTCGGAGTTTAAATTCTCGCTTTTTCTTTTCTCTGATGACTGTTTCGAAATTAGGACATTCTGTAGTGATCGGTAGTTTTTGCAGCAAAATAGTGTCAGTTTCTTCCTGATTTTATGCACGGTGGACATGTCTCTGCAGTCTGGTCATCAGTAATCGGCGGCAGTGCTGTAGTTTCTTTCACTTCGTTGGATGTCACAAAATAATGAGATACGCATTGTATACTGCAGTCGAACATAAAAACTGTACCGATTTTGCACATAAAACTAAAAGAAAATGAACTGCGCCTATTTTCGTGGAAAGATGACATTTATTATCGTCGTGATTGTGTTTTCCTTTTCGATGGATGCTAGCTTTTATGAGGTGCGTTGACGTTAAACATACCTGTTGCAGTAAATTGTCTTCCCCCTCAGAACGGCATGCGCTTGGTGGCGGAGCTACTAGAAGCGTGGTGGGCGTGTTCCTTAAGAGGTTGCAGCTGCCCTTTCAGACAAACAACGGGCGGTCAGGGTAGCAGTCACTTGTCTCGAATTTGCTCTGAGGAATGCCGGCGTCACCGTCTATTGTGTAGCTTTTGTCGGCGTCGATAGTGCTGACCGACGAGCCACGTGCTCGTCAGGGACGCATTGTACTGAAGACTCTGCAACCGGATCAGCAGGAGGCTTCTCCGGGAGGCTGCAGACACTTTGGGTGGTGAGCTGCCTGCTTTCCAAGCAGTGGGTGTTTGAAAAAGCGATCTGGAGAGTTCTCCGGAATTTCGTTGTTGTTCCAGAGGGGGGGGGGGGGGGGGGGGAGTCTTTCCGAGAAATACGTTTAACAGATTGCATGAAGCGTCTTATTCTTGTCTTTTGTCTATCGGTGACTGATTTCCGCAGACTGCAGACAGTATATCAATACCACCAGAAGGATCTCTTTGTGGAACATCAGCAACAAGATAGAACCGGCATCTATCCCTACTTACGGTGAGGAGTGGGATGGATGAGTTGTGGTAGCGTGGGGGGTTACGACTGCCTCCAAGTTGGTTAGTTTGTGAGTGCTGATCAAGGAGGACACAGCTGCAACTGCCGCCTCATCTGAAATATTTTTGGGACGACAATTTTCGCCAGTACATGTGTTGCATTGTGACGTGTTGATTACAGGTGCTGTTTTTATATTTTTTTCATCACAATTTTGATGTGTAATTAGAACAGTGAAGCATTTTCGATCAGTTGTAGTAGTATGTATTGGCTTGGATTACGCAGGGGGAGGCGTCGGTAGTGAACTCTGACGTCAAACAGCAATAGAGTCCACAGCTGTATGTTTACAGGTAACACACCTATTAAACTTCTTTCCGTCTAACACCAGCATTTCGTCACTTCCACACAATTCCTACCAAAAAAATAAAGATTGTACCTTCCACCCCAGCCTTTTTCCTGCCAGCTTGTAGGTGAAGGGTAGAGTTTGAGTACATCTGCCACTAGTTTCGAATAGTATTGTGAAATTTTTTCCCAGCAGGATAACACCAGTTGTATGACATCGTCAATTTTTGAGCTGTATTGCGATTTTAGGCACTCCTTGTGTAGCGGTATGCATATAGTTGTGTAATTAGGACCTATCTTTATGGTTAATTGCGTAATTAGGACCAATATCTACTTCAGAATCACAACCAAAATAAATAAAGTACGCTAACCTAACCTTCCTCTCCTGTATCTGAACAGTTTCCATGTGTTGGAGGGTGCACTTGGGCTTTCTGTCCAGTAGGAAAGGTGGTGGAGGGGGAGAGGGAGGGGGAGGGAGGGGGAGGGGTTGGGGACCCACGTTATGGCTGAGGAAAACATATGTCATGTGGAGGTGGACAATGGGTAGGTGTGGGTGGGGGTAATGAATTGATCAATTTAATTAATTTGCATATCGATTTGATATCAAAAGTATCCTAGCATCCCCATCTCCCTACTACTCACACTCTGCAGTGGTTTGAGGAATACATATTTAGATGTAGGCTCATGACTGTAGCAGGGTTCTGACGCTAATAACCTATAGCTATTTTCATAGGACTGAGGATTGGTGGATGTTGGACCTGAAAGTAGATAAATGTAACTACTGAATCTGAAATATCTGAAGAGACCTGCCACTGTTCTGTTATGTCATTGATTACAGATCACTAGAAGCATTACCAATCACAAACAATTTCTCAATGTGAGCATCCGCACGGTGGTGAATTTCTCCCTGAACGCTACTGTGCTATTTTTGTTCGTTTTTATAGCTCTCTACATACCCAGTGACGGGTAGAGGATTAGACATCCACCTAACTATTGGAACAGTGTTGTCCCAACGTGATGGGATTCCGAGATAATTATCAGGGGTCTGCGACTTGGCTGGGGATATATACTGCTGTATATCAAAGACTGGAAGATTCGTGAGAATATGGCAGGTAAGAGATACTCTGAGAGAGACGGAGCTGAGAGGTGAGCTCTATACCGCTTCTTCTAAAGTGTTGTGGCCACACATATTACTACCTCACAAATAACGTTTTGTGAAGTGACTGCAGCGAGAAAATTAGTGGCTAATACAAAAAAGTTTTGACTGAAAGTTACATCTTTTGTTTCTCGACAAACAAGAGACAACATTCTTCCGTGAGTTTTGTGTGCTTGTAAATGGATGGACTGACATATTAGTAGGTAGACTAAATTTACACCTATATCTATATGTATACTTCACATGCCATCGTAGGGTTCGGGGCATATGGTACCTAGTATCACTACTAGTCATTTCCGTCCCTATTCCTCTCACAAAGAGAGAGACGGAAAAAACCATTTCTGCATGCGTCCATATGAGAACTAATTTCTCATATCTTATCTCTGCGGTCCTTACACGAAATGTATGTTGGCGGCAGTAGGATCTTTCCGCAGTCAGCTTCAGATGTCGATTCTCTAAATTTCTCAATAGTGTTCCTTGAAAAGAATGTCGTCTCTCCGTGGATTCCCATTTGAGTTACCTGGGGAATGTAATCCGACTGCAGAAAAAAATACTCATCATCCAAAGGGGCTCTCATGATCAATTTAATTAATCAGTCAATCAGTTTTATATGAATGACGTGCCGCCGGGCGGGTGGAAGCGAGAGTGAGAGTGTTACGTATACGATTCGCGAGTTGGAGCGGTAATCTGGAGTTTTTTCGTTGTGACGAGATTCTAACTGAATTTCAATCTCCCACGTACACAGGAGGGGATGGTTATTTAACAAAATCAGCTATATTACCGAATTTATAAAGTGATATGTAGTACAAACCTGATATTTACAACTCCTCTGTGCTGCTTTCCGGGGCCGGCCGCTGGTGGCCGAGCGGTTCTAGGCGCTTCAGTCCGGGACCGCGCGACTGCTACGGTCGCAGGCTCGAATCCTGCCTTGGGCATGGATGTGTGTGATGTCCTTAGGTTAGTTAGGTTTAAGTATTTCTAAGTTCTAGGGGATTGATGACCTCAGATGTTAAGGACATGTGTGTGGACAACAAGATCACCGTCGCGGATTGGATAAAGCAGAGTTTTCAAGTGGGATGTCTATGTGGAACTGCAGTTAGAAATCTACAGGGTGAGCACAAAGTCTTGCCCTGATTATAAAAATTTATAACAGAATAACCGTTTGACATAATAAGTTACATTTGATACCGTTAAATAGGTTAGTGTTACTAGTTTTTTAAACCTCAACGTGTGCTCCCTTGGTAGCTCGGAGAATGTCGAGGCGGTATTCCAGTTCCCGCCAGGTGTTTCGTAACATGTGTTCTGCCACAGTACGCACAACAGCTTGTATCCTAGTCTTCAGTTCGTCGACGTCAGCAACTGGTGTGACGAAGACTCTGTTCTTGATAAAGCCGCAGAAGAAAAGGTCAAGAGGCGTAATGTCTGGAGAGCGGGGTGGCCAGGGTGTTGGACCGTTCCTTCGAATCCGGACATTATTCCCCTCTCCAGACATTACGCCCCTTGACTTTTTTCTGGGGCTAGGCCTATACCACACTAGTTGCTGACGTCGACGAACTGAAGGCTAGGATACAAGCTGTTGTGGGCACTGTCTACATCTACATCTACATCTACATGACTACTCTGCAATTCACATTTAAGTGCTTGGTAGAGGGTTCATCGAACCACAATCTCTCTACCATTCCACTCCCAAACAGCACGCGGGAAAAAGGAACACCTAAACCTTTCTGTTCGAGCTCTGATTTCTCTTATTTTATTTTGATGATCATTCCTACCTATGTAGGTTGGGCTCAACAAAATATTTTCGCATTCGGAAGAGAAAGTTGGTGACTGAAATTTCGTAAATATATCTGTGACAGAACACATGTTACGAAACACCTGGCGGGAACTGGAATACCGCTTCGACACTCTTCGAGCTACCAAGGGAGCACACGTCGAGGTTTACTAACGAAAGAGATCTTTAAAAAAATAGTAACACTAACCTATGTAACGGCATCAAATTTAGGGCAAGGCTTTGTGCTCACCCTGTACGCCCGAGCCGCTCCTGTTTGTCTCGCAGTGTGCCAGAGTCAGCGACGCGTGGCTGCGGCAAGCGGCAGGTTTGGTCACGAGGGCTCGTCTGACCGGAAGCTGCGGCTCAGTCTCGGTCTGCCCGGTTTCTTCCCGAATGCTGCTGATGGCTCTAAACAGCAAGATGGAGGTCAGTACTGGTCACCGACATACGACCCATCCCGCCAGAACATCTCTGTGGTAACGCAGCGGCAGAGTGCAGGTCCCGTGGATAAGAAGTTTCCACACATATCCCACTTGCTGGAGCAGGACAGAGAGCTGTTATTGTCTGCCCCACTCATTGATTAGCGTCATGAGGATGCGTGGTCAGTTCCCAACGCCTCGAGTGCTGTTGGTGGTCCTAAAAAACAAGGTGGAGGACAGTAACGGTCACCGAGATATGACACGTCCCAGCAGAACATCCCTGTGGTAGTGCAGGGACAGAGTGCAGATGCTGAGGGTAAGAAGGTACCGAATGTGCCCACGCTTTTCGGTTCTATGTACAATTTAACTCCAAGTGGAACGAAACGTGTAAATGTGGATGTAGAAGCACATCATGACTGGGGCTTGCATGTGAGGATAGAAGTTAAAAATGTACTTTAGCCATAGTGGATGCTGTCGAACTCCGTGACTGTTCCTTTATGGGGTTGTAGAATAATATCCGCTACCAGTCACAATAAAAGGTTGACAAATACACCTTTGCAATGCACCTAAAAGACCATGGTCACTCAGCCACAGCCATTACGGAAAACCTACAAATACTACACACTGTGAACAAAGGAAAGAAAATGTATCTGCTTGAGGAGCTAGAAATTTATATCCACAGCTGTAACTCACCAGACCTTGTTCTGAACGAACAAGTGGAACTTGCAAACAAATCCTATCCTAACATACACTCCTGGAAATGGAAAAAAGAACACATTGACACCGGTGCGTCAGACCCACCATACTTGCTCCGGACACTGCGAGAGCGCTGTACAAGCAATGATCACACGCACGGCACAGCGGACACACCAGGAACCGCGGTGTTGGCCGTCGAATGGCGCTAGCTGCGCAGCATTTGTGCACCGCCGCCGTCAGTGTCAGCCAGTTTGCCGTGGCATACGGAGCTCCATCGCAGTCTTTAACACTGGTAGCATGCCGCGACAGCGTGGACGTGAACCGTATGTGCAGTTGACGGACTTTGAGCGAGGGCGTATAGTGGGCATGCGGGAGGCCGGGTGGACGTACCGCCGAATTGCTCAACACGTGGGGCGTGAGGTCTCCACAGTACATCGATGTTGTCGCCAGTGGTCGGCGGAAGGTGCACGTGCCCGTCGACCTGGGACCGGACCGCAGCGACGCACGGATGCACGCCAAGACCGTAGGATCCTACGCAGTGCCGTAGGGGACCGCACCGCCACTTCCCAGAAAATTAGGGACACTGTTGCTCCTGGGGTATCGGCGAGGACCATTCGCAACCGTCTCCATGAAGCTGGGCTACAGTCCCGCACACCGTTAGGCCGTCTTCCGCTCACGCCCCAACATCGTGCAGCCCGCCTCCAGTGGTGTCGTGACAGGCGTGAATGGAGGGACGAATGGAGACGTGTCGTCTTCAGCGATGAGAGTCGCTTCTGCCTTGGTGCCAATGATGGTCGTATGCGTGTTTGGCGCCTTGCAGGTGAGCGCCACAATCAGGACTGCATACGACCGAGGCACACAGGGCCAACACCCGGCATCATGGTGTGGGGAGCGATCTCCTACACTGGCCGTACACCACTGGTGATCGTCGAGGGGACACTGAATAGTGCACGGTACATCCAAACCGTCATCGAACCCATCGTTCTACCATTCCTAGACCGGCAAGGGAACTTGCTGTTCCAACAGGACAATGCACGTCCGCATGTATCCCGTGCCACCCAACGTGCTCTAGAAGGTGTAAGTCAACTACCCTGGCCAGCAAGATCTCCGGATCTGTCCCCCATTGAGCATGTTTGGGACTGGATGAAGCGTCGTCTCACGCGGTCTGCACGTCCAGCACGAACGCTGGTCCAACTGAGGCGCCAGGTGGAAATGGCATGGCAAGCCGTTCCACAGGACTACATCCAGCATCTCTACGATCGTCTCCATGGGAGAATGGCAGCCTGCATTGCTGCGAAAGGTGGATGTACACTGTACTAGTGCCGACATTGTGCATGCTCTGTTGCCTGTGTCTATGTGCCTGTGGTTCTGTCAGTGTGATCATGTGATGTATCTGACCCCAGGAATGTGTCAATAAAGTTTCCCCTTCCTGGGACAATGAATTCACGGTGTTCTTATTTCAATTTCCAGGAGTGTATTTCATGAAATATTCAAAAACAGAAATTAATTATCCTCTGATATAACAACAAAGTAATATTCTATGGAAATTCGATGTAGCAGTGATACAACAGTCCAAGGGTCATTATCATAATTTGTAATAGTCATATTGTAAACACAAGCTGTAACTGGCATTCTATAATGTGTAATAGCTTTCAAAAATTTCATAAGTGTAACTTAATTGTACCTCCTAGATCTAACTTCTCTGACAACAGTGTGGCTGAAAACAATTCTAGCTGTCATTTTTTAATTTGTAATAGCTTTGAGTAATTTCATATATATAACAACATTGTACTTCCTAGATCTAAGTTTTCCGTCAAAAATGTGAATCAAAAAATTTCATAAGGTGTGTCAAGAAACGTCGCAGTCTATAATAGTTTTTTAAATTTCTATATATGCAACACCTTTGCACTTCCTGTGGCTAAGTTCTTTGACGAGAACCTACAAGTTTCCGTGTGAGCAACATCTTTATATCTGCTACATCTAAGTTCTTTGACCTCAGCCCACATGTTTGTATGTAAACGTAGTGTATTTCGCGAGTGCACATCATAATAGAGTAAAATGGAGCTATACTTGGTAAAATTGATATATGGACGTGAAAATGACCATAAGTGTGTAACAAATTAGCAAGACTATCACCACAGCATAACTGTAATAATGGTGCTTCATCTTTTTGTAAGTACAGATATATTTTCGTCAAAAGCTGTCTTACCACTTACAATTGTCACGCTTGTATCTGTGTAGTCACCAACAAATAATTTTTTGTATTTATACAGTGATCTCCAACAGTAAAAACATGTACATAAATGTATAAACACCTGAAGATGGGCGCAAGCCCGAAACCGGTCGTGTGACAAATACACAACCTTTTATTGTGACTGGTAACGGATATTTTTCTACAACCCCATAAATTGAAAATGCATCGAAGGGTGTTAAAGTGCCTATTTCTGAATTCGAACAGGACGAAATATGTCATGTGGAGCGCTACATCAGTCAGCAGATGACCACAGCTTATTATCCAATTCATACCCCACCGAACATTCGCCTTAGTGATGTGACACTGTCTATTATAGCTGTGTACAATGACTCTACACTATATGTGAAATCGGGTGACAAGTGTGTTTATCTATAGCACGCCGCAATTATGGGCTTATACGATATGGATACTGCACTACGCCTTGCAATGGAGAGACTGAGCCGGTGGTTGCCAAACATGGACTTCACATACAATGATGTAAATTTTCTACATGCGTATAGTCTACATGTTGCTGATTTGGAACAGTATCTTTGTTTCTGCACGAACGCAGAGCCAAAAGAGAAACATGTTAAATGTACATGTGATAAACTGGAGTATTGTGAGGTGCCCATTGGTTTCAAGGAGATCTACGTGGAATTTATTGCATATCAAAAAGCTTTATTTGGTAAATATTGTACAGGTGCAAAGAAGATCAAGAAATAATCTGATAATTTTTTTGAAATACACTCCTCGAAATGGAAAAAAGAACACATTGACACCGGTGTGTCAGACCCACCATACTTGCTCCGGACACTGCGAGAGGGCTGTACAAGCAATGATCACACGCACGGCACAGCGGACACACCAGGAACCGCGATGTTGGCCGTCGAATGGCGCTAGCTGCGCAGCATTTATGCACCGCCGCCGTCAGTGTCAGCCAGTTTGCCGTGGCATACGGAGCTCCATCGCATTCTTTAACACTGGTAGCATGCCGCGACAGCGTGGACGTGAACCGTATGTGCAGTTGACGGACTTTGAGCGAGGGCGTATAGTGGGCATGCGGGGGGCCGGGTGGACGTACCGCCGAATTGCTCAACACGTGGGGCGTGAGGTCTCCACAGTACATCGATGTTGTCGCCAGTGGTCGGCGGAAGGTGCACGTGCCCGTCGACCTGGGACCGGACCGCAGCGACGCACGGATGCACGCCAAGACCGTAGGATCCTAAGCAGTGCCGTAGGGGACCGCACCGCCACTTCCCAGCAAATTAGGGACACTGTTGCTCCTGGGGTATCGGCGAGGACCATTCGCAACCGTCTCCATGAAGCTGGGCTACGGTCCCGCACGCCGTTAGGCCGTCTTCCGCTCACGCCCCAACATCCTGCAGCCCGCCTCCAGTGGTGTCGCGACAGGCGTGAATGGAGGGACGAATGGAGACGTGTCGTCTTCAGCGATGAGAGTCGCTTCTGCCTTGGTGTCAATGATGGTCGTATGCGTGTTTGGCGCCGTGCAGGTGAGCGCCACAATCAGGACTGCATACGACCGAGGCACACAGGGCCAACACCCGGCATCATGGTGTGGGGAGCGATCTCCTACACTGGCCGTACACCACTGGTGACCGTCGAGGGGACACTGAATAGTGCACGGTACATCCAAACCGTCATCGAACCCATCGTTCTACCATTCCTAGACCGGCAAGGGAACTTGCTGTTCCAACAGGACAACGCACGTCCGCATGTATCCCGTGCCACCCAACGTGCTCTAGAAGGTGTAAGTCAACTACCCTGGCCAGCAAGATCTCCGGATCTGTCCCCCATTGAGCATGTTTGGGACTGGATGAAGCGTCGTCTCACGCGGTCTGCACGTCCAGCACGAACGCTGGTCCAACTGAGGCGCCAGGTGGAAATGGCATGGCAAGCCGTTCCACAGGACTACATCTAGCATCTCTACGATCGTCTCCATGGGAGAATAGCAGCCTGCATTGCTGCGGAAGGTGGATATACACTGTGCTAGTGCCGACATTGTGCATGCTCTGTTGCCTGTGTCTATGTGCCTGTGGTTCTGTCAGTGTGATCATGTGATGTATCTGACCCCAGGAATGTGTCAATAAAGTTTCCCCTTCCTGGGACAATGAATTCACGGTGTTCTTATTTCAATTTCCAGGAGTGTACTACATACAATGAATGATATTTAAATATATAATGTATATATAATCTCAGACCGTGTTTGTGTTTTATTTCATACATCTCTCATTATAATCCAAGTATTACACTTACTAATATCATTATTTTCAATGCTGCACATATAATCATAGAGCAGCAGATAACTGCCTCAAACACATGGTCACCAGTCATTGTCAAACTGAATGATGAAGTCACTTTCGCGGGTAAATATATATAGCTGAATTCTCTCTGTAGCTATTTTAGCTCAGTTGGTCAAGTGACGGAACTGTAGTGGCGACAAATATTAATAGCATCCTTACAAGTGTGTGTGTGTGTGTGTGTGTCTGTATATGCCCACTACTTGTTGGTACATCTACATTTATACTCCGCAATCCACCCAACGGTGCGTGGCGGAGGGCACTTTACGTGCCACTGTCATTACCTCCCTTTCCTGTTCCAGTCGCGTATGGTTCGCGGGAGGAACGACTGCCGGAAAGCCTCCATGCGCGCTCGAATCTCTCTAATTTTACATTCGTGATCTCCTCGGGAGGTAGAAGTAGGGGGAAGCAATATATTCGATATCTTATCCAGAAACGCATCCTCTCGAAACCTGGACAGCAAACTACACCGCGATGCAGAGCACCTCTCATGCAGAGCCTGCCACTTGAGTTTGCTAAACATCTCCGTAACGCTATCACGCTTACCAAATAACCCTGTGACGAAACGCACCGCTCTTCTTTGGATCTTCTCTATCTCCTCTGTCAACCCGACCTGGTACGGATCCCACACTGATGAGCAATACTCAAGTATAGGTCGAACGAGTGTTTTGTAAGCCACCTCCTTTGTTGATGGACTACATTTTCTAAGGACACTCCCAATGAATCTCAACCTGGCACCCGCCTTACCAACAATTAATTTTATATGATCATTCCACTTCAAATCGTTTCGTACGCATACTCCCAGACATTATACAGAAGTAACTGCTACCAGAGTTTGTTCTGCTATCATATAAACATACAATAAAGGATCCTTCTTTCTATGTATTCGCAATACATTACATTTGTCTATGTTAAGGGTCAGCTGCCACTCCCTGCACCATGTGCCTATCCGCTACAGATCTTCCTGCATTACGCTGCAATTTTCTAATGCTGCAACTCCTCTGTATTCTACGGCATCATCCACATAAAGCCGCATGGAACTTCCGACACTATCTACTAGGTCACTTATATATATATTATGAAGAGCAATAACACTCCCTACGGCACGCCAGACGTTGCTTTAACGTCTGTAGACGTCTCTCCATTGAGAACATCATGCTGTGTTCTGTTTGCTAAAAACTCTTAAATCCAGCCACTCAGCTGGTCTGACATTCCGTAGGATCTTACTTTGTTTATCAGGTGACAGTGAAGAACTGTATCGAACGCCTACCGGAATTCAAGGAAAATGGCATCTACCTGGGAGCCTGTATCTAATATTTTCAGGGTCTCATGAACAAATAAAGCGAAATGGGTCTCACACGATCGCTGTTTCCGGAATCCATGTTGATTCCTACATAGTAGATTCTGGGTTTCCAGAAATGACATGATACGCGAGCAAAAAACATGTTCTAAAATTCTACAACAGAACGATGTCAGAGATATAGGCCTATAGTTTTGCGCATCTGCTCGACGACCCTTCTTGAAAACTGAAACTACCTGTGCTCTTTACCAATCATTTGGAACCTTCCGTTCCTCTAGAGACTTGCGGTACACGGCTGTTGGAAGGGGGGCAAGTTCTTTCGCGTATTCTGAGCCATAGTCAGTATTATGGCAGGGTGGGTGAAACATCCTTGTCACAAGGACTCTGTTATAGGTGACTGGTCCTGTGAAGCTGTAAAAAAGACATGAAGAAGAAGAATGGAATACCCCTTCGGCCGGCCGGGGTGGCCAAGCGGTTAAAGGCGCTACAGTCTGGAACCGCGTGACCGCTACGGTCGCAGGTTCGAATCCTGCCTCGGGCATGGATGTGTGTGATATCCTTAGGTTAGTTAGGTTTAAGTAGTTCTAAGTTCTAGGGGACTGATGACCTTAGAAGTTAAGTCCCATAGTGCTCAGAGCCATTTGAACCATTTTTGAATACCCCTTCCTGATAATATACGAGCAATTATTGTACGTTTATCCAATTGCAGCAAGACTAATATTCTCATGCCGCTGCTGACACTCGTACATGGAGTCCAATTTCAACATGTTTGTTTATTTTCAAAAATACTGTTTGAACCCAAGTACCAGCTATTACAGGAGATATTGTTTGGTATAAATGGCGTAACATACACGTCATACAGTGAAAGCAGTGATATCCCCTCACTAAAAAAGTAAAGCCAAACGCAGTGTTCATATTTGACGATGTTGCTGTGCGAAACCAAGACCAAATTCGAAAATATTTATGATTCCGTCGTCATATGGGTGCTAACGTATTTTATCTAAGCCAGACATATTCCAGAATCAAAAAGTGAACAATCTGAATTAGAACACATTTACCAAGAACATATAGCAACTAACATGTCGTCCAATGATTTTGTAAAGATACGTGCTGATTGCTGGAATCATTCACAGTGTGGGTTTCTCATTATTGATAAAACAAGATAATTGAATGATAGTAGGTATAGGCGAAACTTCCAAGAGTTTCTGTATATATAGTCTGGTACGGGAGATGAATACATCAGTATATGCTGCACCATGGTCAAATTGACGCGCATGTTTAGCTCTCAACCCGAGAGAATGGGTGTAAATTGATAGAACATTCGCTTGCACATGAATGCGAAAATTCAGACTATTGTGCATAAAGTTGGAGGCATGCGGAGGGAGCTAGAGACGTATAACCGACTCTTCTGAGAATGATCAACGCGTGTTAGTTATTGAAATCGGTAAGAAAGCTACCGAATTCCCTGAAAAGGTTGAGGGTATTGAGGGGAATGTAGATGTAGAGACCTTTGTTATTGAGAAGGGGTGCAGCTACATATTAAGAGGAGGAAGGGTGGGTATATAAAGCCTCACGCTGCAGAGAAGTCTGATAAGTATACATCGAGATGTCAACAAAGCAGAAACTCATTCAGGTGAGAGAAGCCGTTCGAGAGAAATTATGATGACCCCAACGAGCTAATACATCGACTATGTCTGCGCATGGCTTCAGTTGCAGCACGTAATACAGCTCATTCGAATGAGGTTCTTTCAATAATCTCCGAGCGTAGAGATAGAAGTATAGTATTGTATGGGGACAGTTGTTCGAGAACTGAACATATCAGCCCGCAAAACATACCTTCGTGTGCATGTTATGATTAAAGGTTTGGATGACTTCTGGCTGGCTGATAGTGTGGATATGTGGGAATATTCACATAAGAATAATGGATTCAAATACACTGAAGAGCCAAAGAAGCTGGTAAACCTGCTTAATATCGTGTAGGGTCCCCGGGAGCATGCAGAAGTGCAGCAACACGACGTGACATGGACTCGACTAATGTCTGAATTAATGCTGGAGGGAACTGACACCATGAATCCTGCAGGGCTGTTCAAAAACCCGTAATAGTACGAGGCGGTGGAGATCTCTTCTGAACAGCACGCTGCTGGCATTCCAGATAAGATCAATAATGTTCATGTATGGGGAGACTGGTGGACAGCGGAAGTGTTTAAGCTCGCAAGTGTGTTCCTGGAGCCATTCTGTAGCAATTCTGGACGTGTGGGTTGTCGCACTGTCCTGCTGGCAATGCCCAAGACCGTCGGTATGCACAATGGACGTGAATGGATGCAGGTGATCAGACAGGATGCTTATGTATGTGCCACATGTCAGAGTCGTATCTAGACGTATCAGTGGTTCCATATCACTCCAACTGCACACGCCCCACGCCTTTACAGAGTCTGCACTAGCTTGAACAGTCCCCTGCTGACATGCAGGGACCATGGATTCATGAGGTTGTCTCCATACCCGTACATGTCAGTAGTGGAGCAACAAGGACACGGCCCCAAATGAAATATGGCGGCCGTGACGCAAGTACGTGACGTCACGAGACGTCAGCTGATGACGGGATTGACATCAGTTGATGATGTCAGTACCGTTATCCAAAAATGGCGGGAAGATAGGTCAATTGGGCTACCTCTACTAACCTAAGTCATCCCATCCTACGAACTAGCGAGAGGTTTGAATTTTGGCGGGAAGGTAGGTCAATTGAGCTACCTATACTAACCTAAGAAAATGGTGGGAAAGAAAGGGCAGTTGGACTACCTCCACTACCCTAAGTCACAAATTCCTAGAAACTGACTGGAAGTTTGAATTTTGCTGGGGATATAGGTCAATTTGGATACCTCTACTAACCTAAGTCACCTCTTCCTAGGAACAGGACATAAGTCTTGCAGTACCACCATCCTCTTGGAAAATTTTGTTGAGCAGAGTTGGTATGGTGTCGCCCCCACTAGAGGCTGCTCATTTAATTCGAATATAATTTCAATATATTTTTTTAAATTTGTATAAATTTCTTTAAATGTCTATAAATTTGTTTAAATTTATTATCTACCTACCATTAGTGTTGTGTTACCACGGCAAGAGGTTGAGATATCAGTTTCTCAGTCTTTTAATATCTTTATTATATGTACTGCACATAAATCTTTATTTAAACAATTATACGCAGTACCACCATCTAGTGTGTTCGCCATCATCTTAGAACATGTTCACCAATTTTACTCTAAGAGCTTACATTCAATTCGAGTATAATTTATTATCTACATCATTAGTTTCGTGTTACCACCACAAGAGGCCGCGCTTTGCGATATGTCACGCTGTCGTCAGGTTGTATGTGTGTGTCGCGCGCTGATAATACGATCAACAGCTAGCAACGTACGGGGGGATTTATTGTAAAATTATCGATATATTGAAAAATCTCTAAGGTAGTCTTAGTCGACCATGAGTTGCTATCTGACTTAAGTTGGCTCTGTTTAAACGCGCGGTTATGCCCCCTGTATCATTTGCATCGAAATTACCATTACACTCTAATTATTAAACAAAAATATGGTGATTGCTAGCTACGAAATCAATAATGCGGTTATTAGCATATGATACCAAATAAAGATTTATTCAGAAAACAAGATGAGCAATATTTCTAGCCTAACATGACAATCCAATACACTCGCTAACCTAACTAGCCTGTCATTGTCACAATGCATCCTCTTTTCCTAACTACTGGAGTCAACACTGAACCCGCAAGTAACTCTACTGAAGTTCTGCCTGAACGGGCACAGACACAGAGAGCGCCAGTCAAAGAGCTAGCGGAATACGAACTCATTTAGAATTACAGTGCCCTACTTTGGCTGATGATTGCTAATATCACTGTAATTCTCCGTGATGATTACGACGGTCGGCCAAGCCAACGTCAAAAAAATGGTTCAAATGGCTCTGAGCACTATGGGACTCAACTGCTGAGGTCATTAGTCCCCTAGAACTTAGAACTAGTTAAACCTAACTAACTTAAGGACATCACAAACATCCATGCCCGAGGCAGGATTCGAACCTGCGACCGTAGCGGTCTTGCGGTTCCAGACTGCAGCGCCTTTAACCGCACGGCCATTTCGGCCGGCGCAGCCAACGTCGTGATGCCGTCTTTCCCGTGAGCGAGCTTGGCTTTAATCTCCAACGTGGACGTGATTTGCGTCCGTAAACTCCTGTACGCAAGTGTTCAATTGCGGCGTCCGTCACTAGTCAATACTCAAGCTACTTGCACATATGCCAAGAGTAGTTGGTCGACTCAAGTGCGCGGCAGCAAAGGTACACTTCAGATTGCATATGAACACCACAAGTTAGTACAAATCTGTTTCTCTTCTCAGAGGAACAGATAATGCTACGTGTGTGGAGTCGTATGATCTACACTATTCAGACTTGGAGAGTAGCCACTGGACTCAATGCCGGTAACTTCTCCAACTTACTTCTCTCCACGCTCTCCAAGCAGGGCAGCCAGACACAGCGACTGCTCTCCTCTGCCGGCCGGTGTGGCCGTGCGGTTCTAGGTGCTTCAGTCTGGAACTGCGTGACCGCTACGGTCGCAGGTTCGAATCCTGCCTCGGGCATGGATGTGTGTGATGTCCTTAGGTTAGTTAGGTTTAAGTAGTTCTAAGTTCTAGGGGACTGATGACCATAGATGTTAAGTCCCATAGTGCTCAGAGCCATTTGAACCATTTTTTTGCTCTCCTCTACAGCCGACCCCAGAGTCCTCCTTCAGAGTTTTTGCAAACCTGGCCGTTCTTCGCCGCATGGACCCGTGCGCGTTGGTACCCAATCACGACACAGACTTCCATGTATCCGTGCGCGTTTGTACCTAACCACGACACAGAATTCTCCCGCGGTTACTGTCGCCGCCACACTTTTAACACATATCTCTACGCGCTCTGCGCCAATCCCGTCACAGTCTTCCGCAAATTTTCCACTTTGGTGCGAAATCGTCTTTCTCTCTTTCGCATATAGTTCCTTCTCGCTTCTTGTTGTGATGGCCCAGCCTCTCCGAACGTCTTTGGTGGTCTGAAGTGCCAGCCGACAAAGGGGTCCGGCCGCGGCCGTCCCGTTAGTTTGACATCACATAAACACCTCCCTTAGGGGTTTCGGCCATGTTCCAGCCTCTGAGCACATCTCGTTAGTCTGACTTGACACACACAACTTCCTTTTCTGTGTCCATTCTCTCCTACCGGTGGGCCAATTATCAATTATTATTCGGTGTATTAGTACTGAAAAGCATCATGTAAGGTGCAAAATCTGCTACCTTACAAGCTGACTAGGCTACTTTCACACCCTCTGACGTCAGTCGAACACAAACATTCTCACTTTCTCTCAGATCCGCCTGGGCCAGCCTTACGTTCGGCCTAAGTCCCACAAAGCTTTCAACTACCTAGTTTCAACGACTTTTCAAGGTCATCCAACCACATTTCCTACATACAGCTAGGGACGTATGTCACCTAGTTAATTTCGCTGATACAAAACACTCACCCTGCTGGTGGTCTGGAGGGAGGGAAAATAGGTGTGAAAAACGAATCAGCCTGTTCTGGGCTGCTGGAGAGAGGGAGGAGTGTAGTTTATTTATTTTTTGGACAATTTATTTAGCTACGGATTTCACCTAATTTATTCATTACGCTGATGCAGAACACTCACCTAACGTGCTTGGAGTCACAATATACAGTTTACAGATCTCGAAAGTACTCCTAAATAATTCATTACGCTGATGTGCAGAGACGCAAACAACTCGTAAATTACGAGGTCGCGCAGTGGCTAGCACACTAGACTCGCATTCGGGAGACACTCACAATGCTTAAGCGCCTGAAAATAATTCAGTGCACAAACACTCAGTACAAGTAATACTTATCAACTACTCGAACCCTGATTCTACTGAATGGAAAGCTTAGCCTAGAAACTCACCAGTTACGGGAAACTGGCCCAACTATCCATCCTAATTACATAATTAATCACAAAGGTCGGTCCTCATTACACAACTATATGCGTAGCGCTGCATAAGGACGGCTTAAAATAGCAAAAACTAACTATACAACTCACCTTATCATGCTTTAATTACACAACTATACAGGGTGAGTAGTATTTAAACCGACAACGTCTGGGAGGTTGTAGGGGACATCAAAACAAATATTTTTCCCTAATATCATTTTTTCCTATGAGGTGTATTTAAACCGGTAGAGGAAGGTTTCTCTGGCGGCAAATTAATTAAACCAACAAACACTTTTCCATTTCTTTATGACCAAGAGACAACACATTAACGCAACCCAATTTCAATTACAGTAGATTTGCAAAAATGCCTCCACTGACATGTAAACAAAAGCTACACCGACGGGTCATGTTTTGTCTGACACGGGCAAAAACCCCAGGAGTATCCTGAATTGTTCCTGATGCTGCTACTATCCGGGCAACCAGATCCTCTTCTGATGCAACAGGAATTGCGTAAACAAGGTTGCGCATCTCTCCCCACACAAAAAAGTCCAGAGAGGACATATCTGGGGATCGATCAGGCCATGGTACAGGACCACCTTTGCCAATCCACGTTTCTGGGAACCGTTGGTGCAGGAATCGACTCATACGACGACTGAAATGTGCCGGCGCCCTGTCATGTTGGAACCACATGCGTTGTCTTGTAGGGAGCGGGACGTCTTCCAGCAATTCTGGCAATACTCTGGCGAGAAAATTGTAATAGTGCCTGACATTTAATGGCCTAGGTAGCAGATACGGCCCAATTAAACGGTTCCCAACAACACCGACCCACACATTAACGAATAACCGCACTTTATGAGCGCTAGTAACTGTGGCATGTGGGTTATCCTCACTCCAAACATGCGAATTGTGCATGTTGAAGACTCCATCATGCCCGAACGTTGCTTCATCGGTAAACAACACAGAGGATGGAAATGTAGGATGCATTTCACACTGTTCCAGGTACCACTGCGAAAACTGTGCTCTGGGTGGATAATCAACTGGTTCCAGGTCGTGGACACGCTGTAAGTGAAATGGACGTAACAATTGCTCTCGAAGGACTGTTCTTACATTCGTCTGATTCGTCCCCATGTTACGTGCAATTGCACGAGTGCTGATTGAAGGATCCCGCTTCACATGCTGCAAGACAGCTTCCTCAAATTGCAGCGTTCTTACCGTGCGACGGCGTCCCTGTCCAGGTAATCTGCTAAATGACCCGGTCTCACGCAGACGTTGGTACTCAGCAGCAAAGGTCGTATGATGCTGGATACGGCGATTAGGATATTGTTGTTGATAAACCCGCTGTGCAGCTCGTCCATTGTGGTGCGCTACGTAGTACCCACCAACCATATCAGTGTACTCACTCCAGGTGTATCGCTCCATTAGTAAACAGAGACAATGCACTACTACACTGGTGGACAGCATTTGCCTACAACTGAAGAGCGTAATACGCCCTCTAACAACTGAAGATCGTAATACGGCCTCTAACAACTGAAGAGCGTAATACGGCCTCCACCGGTTTAAATAATCCTCATAGGAAAATATGACATTAGGGAAAAATATTTGTTTTGATGTCCCCTACAACCTCCCAGAGTTTGTCGGTTTACATACTTTTCACCGTGTGTGGGGCGGCGAGTGGAATAATTGTTAATGTTCCTACTATTTATTTAATGCTGTTGTTTGCCGTTCTCAACACTGGCTCTCTAACTACAATATTGGCAACCAGAAAGTGATTAGCAAAACGTGAAGCCTGTAATTAGAATTCCTAGTGCCCACTTCATCTGAGAAATACATTTATAGCTACAGCTTATAGCTCTGAGGAATTAAGAGATTGTCTGGGATTCATAATCAAAAACCTTTCTCACTAAAATGTTCACTATATTCTGAAACTCACAGACCAAAAAGAATCCACACAATCCAACTACCAGAGCAGTTCAGAGTCTAATGCGCTGATGCAACTATAACTGTTCAAATTAAATGTTTAAGTGAATGCTCGCCATAATTTGATGATAATGTTCATCAAACGCCACGCTAAATAATGGTAGAATGTCTGTCCTGCGGCGGCACGTGAAAATACGACATACGCAAACTGAAGATAGATCATTAAAGTCATCCCAGAATTAACACTTCACTCGAAAACGATTTCATGGTTACGCGTATCCCGAGTATCTTATTGCGGCATCCGAGGCTGTTTATAGCAATGATACCGACGCGACGCGACTCCCGGCACAGGTACATATAAAGCCGCGGTGCGGACGGCTAAGGGAACGCCTGATCAAATCTGCTCTCCCGACTAGCCACTGGGCTAGTAATGCACCACTTTCAGTTATCGAATAAATCACTGCTTCGTTTGCTGATGGCCGATGAAGTTTTCAATTTATTTGTGCAATCAGCACACAAGTAAGTAATCATAATAAAAGTCTGACGTGGCTAAGTCAAATATTTTGATTGAGAGAATTAATTTAATTACACTACACGCAGTAGTTCACTACACACGCCTACTAAAAAATCACCCTAACTGAAGCCAGTGGGAGATCCTCGTCCGAAAAGACTGCCTTCTCATCCATATACAGTCACAAACTACGTGATCTAGATATTACGCTAACAGTCTGTATATTTTAATGGTTATTGATACATACTCCAAATTTACCCGGACATTACCTGTTAAAACTAAAACGGGCCGATATGTCGCGGATGCGTTTGAGAGTTTGTTGCAGGCAGGTCTGAATCGATGCTCGGACAGCCTCCAAACTGATCACGGTGGAGAGTCTTACAACAGCTATTTCAAGACCGTGATGCAGCCGTATGGAATACGTAACTACTCAACATTCACCTACCTGAAGGCGAGTATCGCGGGAGCTCTGAACGGGAGAATAAAAGGTCAAATGTTTATGCGTTTTAATCTTCGCGGCTCATACAAATGGACAAATATCCTCCCATAAATAATTTCTTACTATAATCGAACCGAACATGGCACAGTAAAATTGAGACCAATTGATGTTCGTGATAACGGACTTGTAGCAACCCCCAGCCGCCTACCATGTGTGTGTGTTAGTGAACGAGTGTCAAATTTTCGCGCGTGCGTCTGTGATTCCGTTGCGCCACCGAAGGCGCTAGGTTTATTCGCGCCAAGTGCAGATCATTTATTCCTTGTTTTTGTTACCTTTTGTATGTTAATTATCCTATACTTTTTATCTCTCTTTCCCTAGTGTGTGTTCCTTTCATATGTGTTTAGTAACGCTAGCAACGAGGAGCTCACTGACCTCGACTAGACTATTACACGTTATTAGAAACGTGAGCTCTGTAATTTAGTGCCGCACACAAAAATAAAGTGCCATCGTTTAGTTTAACGTATTCTGGTGTACACATCATTTATGTAGTATAGCTATCACACCCAGCGGACAAGAATTAACTGGCGAAATTGTAAACGATGTTTTTCAGAAACTCATTACGTGGTTCTCTGGAAATTGGCTCTCATTAAACGTTGACAAAACACAGTATATACAGTTCCACACAGTAAATGGAATAACTCCATTAATAAATATAGACTTCCATCAGAAATCGGTAGCTAAGATAGAATATTAAAAATTTGACGAGGGGTTGAACTGGAAAAAAACACACTGAGGATCTGCTGAAACGTTTGAGTTCAGCTACTTATGCTTTTAGGGTCATTGCAAATTTTGGCGATATACATCTCAGTAAATTAGCTTACTAGGCCTGTTTTCATTCTCTGCTATCGTATGGCACCATATTCCGGGGTAACTCATCATTGAGTAAAAGAGTGTTCATTGCACAAAAGCGCGTATTCATTGCTGGAGCTCATCCAAGATCATCCTGCAGACACTTATTTAAAGGGCTAGAGATCTTCACTGTAGCCTCACAAAATATATATATATATATATATATATATATATATATATATATATATATATATTCACTATTCACTTATGAAATTTGTTAAATTTGTTATTAACAATCCGAACGAATTCAAAAGTACTAGCAGTGTACATGGCTACAACACTAGGAGAAAGGATGATCTTCACTACTCAAGGTTAAATCTAACTTTGGCTCAGAATGGGGTAAATTATCCTACCACAAAAGTCTTTGGTCACTTACCTAATAGCATCAAAAGTCTGACAGATAGCCATACAGCATTTAAAAGGAAATTAAAAGAATTTCTTAATGGCAACTCCTTCTACTCATTAGATGAATTTTTGGATGTGGTAAGTAGGTAATTTCCCCAACCCGCACAAAAAAAAAATTAAAAATATTAAATGTCATGAAATATTTTGTGTAATGTAATATCTTGTATACACACCTTTTATTAACCTGACACGCTCCACATCATTACGGAGTGTCGTATTCATGATCTATGGAACAAGTACTAATCTAATCTTATCTATGTAGCTGGCATGGCAGAGTCGCAGGACCTAATTCATTTACACTGCGGCTAAAGTGCTGATCCCGACGTGATATGGCCTGCCTGCGCGTACGTAACACCAGTAAAGAATGAATGAGGATCGAGTGGCTGCTAGTCCGGCAGTATCTAGACTAGCCGTGAGGCTACCTCCATACTGGCCACAAAATTCTGCGTTGTGGTTTCCCCAGACAGAGGCAAATTCTTTTTGTTACCGCAGACGCATCTAAATTTGCGTTGGTGGTGAGCCAATTGGAGCAACAATATGCGGCAGAAGAGGAAGATATCATGGTGGCACAACCTGAAGGGAATGCATACGAACGGTTGAAGACGGAACTGATCCGCCGCGTATCTGCATCGCAAGAAGAGCGCATCCACCAGGTAGTAACTGAAGAAGATATTGGAGATCGAAGACCGTCACAGTATCTGCGGCATCTTAGAAGTGAAACTGACGCTGGTACCATACCCGATCATCTGCTGCGTACGACCTGGAGCAGTTGCTTATCTCCCTCTATCGAGGCGATTTTCGCGACGCAGTCGGAGATGTCGTTAGACGCCGTGACAGAACTGGCCGACGAAGAGCTGGATGCAGTCTCACTCGCGCCTAATAAGGTAGCAGCCGCGCAGTGCGCCAATACAGCCACCGCGGCAGCGCGAGCTGAGTACGACGCATTAGCGGCGAAGGTCGATCAACTGACGCAACAGAAAGCGAGCTGGTAGCGCGCTGCAGCGTCGGTAGAGATCGCAGCCGGCCGAGAAATAGGAAAACCTCTCGCAGCGAGGCCGCATCCCGCTCCCCTGCGTCGTCGCCTGACGCCCAGAAGGACGTTTGCTGGTACCACCGGCGTTTCGGGGAACTTGCACAACGCTGCACCAAACCGTGCGCGTTCCCAGAAGCCAGCGGCAATTGAACGTAGGAGCTTCGCCCGATTGCCGGCCAACATCACAGCGCCTATGTGTCAGCGATCGACACACCGGCTGTAAGCACTCGATTGATACTGGCTCCGACTTAAGTACACTACTGGCCATTAAAATTGCTACACGAAGAAGAAATGCAGATGATAAACGGGTATTCATTGGACAAATATATTATACTAGAACTCACATGTGATTGCATTTTCACCCAATTTGGGTTCATAGATCCTGAGAAATCAGTACCCAGAACAACCACCTCTGGCCGTAATAACGTCCTTGATACGCCTGGGCATAGTGTCAAACAGAGCTTGGATGGCGTGTACAGGTACAGTTGCCCATGCAGCTTCAACACGATACCACAGTTTATCAAGAGTAGTGACTGGCGTATTGTGACGAGCCAGTTGCTCGGCCACCATTGACCAGACGCTTTCAATTGGTGAGGGATCTGGAGAATGTGCTGGCCAGGGCAGCGGTCGAACATTTTCTGTATCCACAAAGGCCCGAACAGGACCTGCAACATGCGGTCGTGCATTACCCTGCTGAAATGTAGGGTTTCGCAGGGATCGAATGAAGGATAGAGCCACGGGGCGTAACACATCTGAAATGCAACGTCCACTGTTCAAAGTGCCGACAAATTGAACAAGAGGTGACCGAGACGTGTAACCAATGTCACCCCATACCATCACGCCGGGTGATACGCCATTATGGCGATGACGAATACACGCTACCAATGTGCGTTCACCGCGATGTCGCCCAACTCGGATGCGACCATCATGATGCTGTAAACACAACCTGGATTCATCCGAAAAAATGACGTTTTGCCATTCGTGCACCCAGGTTTGTGGTTGAGTACACCATCGCAGGCGCTCCTGTCAGGGATGCAGCGTCAAGGGTAACAGCAGTCATGGTCTCCGAGCTGGTAGTCCATGCTTCTGCAAACGTCTTCGAACTGTTCGTGGAGATGGTTGTTGCCTTGCAAACTCCCCATCCGTTGACTCAGGGATCGAGACGTGGCTGCACGATCCGTTACAGCCATGAGGATAAGATGCCTGTCATCTCGAGTGCTAGTAATACGAGGCCGTTGGGATCCAGCACGGCGTTCCGTATTACCCTCCTGAAATCACCGATTCCATATTCTGCTAACAGTCATTGGATCTCGACCAACGTGAGCAGCAATGTCGCGATACGATAAACCGCAATCGCGATAGGCTACAATCCGACCTTTATCAAATTCGGAAACGTGATGGTACGCATTTCTCCTCCTTACACGAGGAATCACAACAACGTTTCACCAGGCAACGCCGGCCAACTGCTGTTTATATATGAGAAATCGGTTGGAAACTTTCCTCATGTGTAAGTCCGCAACCGCGCGACCGCTATGATCGCAGGTTCGAATCCTGCCTTGGGCATGGGTGTGTGTGTGATGTCCTTAGGTTGGTTAGGTTTAAGTAGTTCTGAGTTCTAGGGGACTGATGACCTCAGATGTTAAGTCCCATAGTGCTCAGAGCCATTTTTTTTCCTCATGTGAGCACGTTGTAGGTGTCGACACCGGCGCCAACCTTGTGTGAATGCTCTGAAAAGGTAATCATTTGCATATCACAGCATCTTCTTCCTGTCGGTTAAATTTCGCGTCTGTATCACGTCATCTTCGTGGTGTAGCAATTTTAATGGCCAGTAGTGTAGGCGGCCCTCCCGCAGCAGAGCCACATCCCGCTCCCCTGCGCCGTCGCCTGACGCCCAGAAGGACGTGTGCTGGTACCACCGGCGTTTCGGGGAACTTGCACAACGCTGCACCAAACCGTGCGCGTTCCCAGAAGCCAGCGGCAATTGAACGTAGGAGCTTCGTCCGATTGCCGGCCAACATCACAGCGCCTATTTATCAGCGACCGACACACCGGCTGTAAGCACTCGATTGGTACTGGCTCTCACTTACGTAATTACCCACGTACGATGTTACATCAGTGCCGGCCGCGTACTACTTGCACAGAACAGAACTGAATCTTGGCTTCCGCCGCACCTTCCTCTGTAATTTCACGGTGGTGGATGTGGCAGAGCCAATAATACGAGCGGATTTCTTGCCAGATATTGTAAAGTGTCAGGACATGAGCACTTAGACGTTAGCCTACCAACATTAGTATTAACAATAAAGAGACTGGAAAGGGCATCAGATCATGACTCTATTGAATTATGATAAATATGAGGCACTCTCGAACTAGTATTCCCTGCATGTCTGCATGATTGAGCCACTAAATTAAAACCTTTGTGAAAAGTGTCGGAAGTTAAGAATTGTGGAAGGGAGTGAGCAGGGTTGTAGCCTCTCCCCGACGTTATTCAATCTGTATATTGAGCAAGCAGTAAAGGAAACAAAAGAAAAATTCGGAGTAGGTATTAAAATCCATGGAGAAGATATAAAAACTTTGAGGTTCGCCGATGACATTGTAATTCTGTCAGAGACAGCATAGGACTTGGAAGAGCAGTTGAACGAAATGGACAGTGTCTCGAAAGGAGGATATAAGATGAACATCAACAAAAGCAAAACGAGGATAATGGAATGTAGTCGAATTAAGTCGGCTGATGCTGAGGGAATTAGATTAGGAAATGAGACACTTAAAACAGTAAAGCAGTTTTGCTATTTGGGGAGCAAAATAACTGATGATGGTCGAAGTAGAGAGGATATAAAATACAGACTGGCAATGGCAAGGAAAGCGTTTCTGAAGAAGAGAAATTTGTTAACATCGAGAATAGATTTAAATGTCAGGAAGTCGTTTCTGAAAGTATTTGTATGGAGTGTAGCCAAGTATGGAAGTGAAACATGGACGATAAATAGTTTGGACAAGAAGAGAATAAAAGCTTTCGAAATGTGGTGCTACAGAGAATGCTGAAGATTAGATGGGTAGATCACATAACTAATGAGGAGGTACTGAATAGGATTGGGGAGAAGAGGAGTCTGTGGCACAACTTGACTAGAAGAAGGGATGTTCTGAGGTATCAAGGGTTCACCAATTTAGTATTGGAGGGCAGCGTGGAGGGTAAAAATCGTAGAGGGAGACCAAGAGATGAATACACTAAGCAGATTCAGAAGGCTGTAGGTTGCAGTAGGTACTGGGAGATGAAGAAGCTTGCACAGGATAGAGTAGCATGGAGAGCTGCATCAAATCAGTCTCAGGACTGAAGACCACAACAGCAACAACACAAAGTCTGTAGATGGCCGTAGCTCGCCACGCCGCCGTTGGCGGCAGGTCGCGGTCACCGGAAACGCGGGACAATACGGCGCTTTTGGGGATAGCCTGGCATCCGGAGCTACCTGTGCTGGGTAACTCGTGGCGAAGACGGGAATTTCATTTGCCTAGGGGCGTTATGACCTACCCGATCATTGGCTAGATCTCAGAAATGCCGTTGGAGGGATTTCGGCGATGATAGAGCGTTTAACATTGGCCGAAACTGAGTATTCTTCCGCCGCGTTGTCGTACGCGTGGGAGACAGGAGAATTGTGGAGAAAGAGGTCTTCGCCTTCAGCCATCGAGTGGCACGAACTTAGAGACAGAGTCTTGGCCATCGTCTTCGAAGGGAGATATACGGTCTGTATCGCAGCACTGCACCATCGCGTGTTCCGTACAGAGTTCTGCGGTTAGAGCTCTTTGTGTGTTCAGAAGCGAGATTTTCACCAACGCTTAACCACTTCCAACAACTTACCTAATATTTTTGATTTGGTAGTTATCCTTGCGAGGTGCCGAGTATTTATCAACGCAGCTGCCGGTAATAGGGGTGCGTAATTGCAAATTGTTAATGTGCCATTATCAGGAGTGTGTGGGTGGACAAAGAAATTCACATTTTTTTTTTTTTTGTGAATTTCGTCAGTTGTGGGGGATATCAAATTAAAATGCCGATATTACAATCGAATTATCGACTTCATTGTAGCTAGCATTTACCCTGTCCCAGTAGATTTACATGTACTCTAGTCACTGCACAGCTTGCCCAGACGGGAAGGAAAGAAGGTTTGCGGCCTTATATGTCAGCGACGGACAAATAAGCTTACAATATGACCAACACCCGCCTTGTAGACCGGACCACCGGGCTGAAAGACGGCCGCGGTGTCAGACATCCACCCAATCTGCCCGGCTGATTACCGCTGCTGACGATGAGTACGCCGCGCTATTGAAGGACTTTCCAGCGTTAACAAAGCCACCGGGCATTCCGAAGGACGTCAAGCACAGCACTGAGCACTGTATCGAGACAACCGGGGGGGGGGGGGGGGGGGCCGCCGATCTCCTGGCGATCACTTCGACTGGCACCGGACCGTTTGAAGATAGCCGAGGCCGAGTTCGATAGCATGATCGAAGAGGGCATCGTGTGTCCGTCTGATAGCACCTGGTCTTCACCGTTACACCTCGTCCCCGAAAAGGGTGGTGCGTGGCGACCTTGTGGGGATTACAGAGCACTGAACGCCTGCACAATACAGGGTGTTTATAAATGCATATCGGGGCCTTACCGCTTTATAATATTTATTACATTAAACTTACAGTTATAAATGATATGTCAAATGAAAGAGTAACTCAAATAGTTGTGTTTGGCACCAGCAAGATGGTGCGCCACCTCGCTGGCATAGTGAAGTACGCCATTGGTTAAACTTCACTGTACCAAAGCGCTGGATAGGCCGCAAGGAGCCCTATGACAGGGCTTGCTTTGCATGGCCTCCACGTTCTCCTGACCTAACGCCATGCGATTACTTTCCTTTGGGGCTTCATCAAGGGTCGGCTGTACGTGCCTCAGCTACCAGCAGACCTCCCTGAACTAAGAAACCGGATTGAAGCAGCTGTTGCTACAATCACTGAAGAACACTTATCAACGTTTGGAAGAACTCGGCTATAGACTTGATGTGTGCCGTGTGCTCACATTGAACATTTATAAGGTTCTTGGTAAAACTGTTTGAGTTGCTCTTTCATTTGACATATCATTTATAACTGTAAGTTTAATATAATAAATATTATAAAGCGTTAAAACCCCCGATAATCATTTATAAACACCCTGTACCTGACAGGTACCCGATACCTCTGCTGCGCGACTTCAACTACGAGTTGAGCGGCGCTCGTGTGTATAGTGTACTAAACCGTGCCAAGGCCTACACACAGATTCCGGTGGCCGACGAAGATATACCGAAGACAGCCATTATTACGCCGTTTGGCTTATTTGAAAGCCAACTTATGAAAAAAATGGTTCAAATGGCTCTGAGCACTATGGGACTTAACATCTGAGGTCATCAGTCCCCTAGAACTTAGAACTACTTAAACGTAACTAACCTAAGGACATGACACACATCCATGCCCGATGCAGGATTCGAACCTGCGACCGTAGCGGTCGCGCGGTTCCAGACTGTAGCGCCTAGAGCCGCGTGGGATTAGCCGAGCGGTCTGAGGCGCTACAGTCATAGACTGTGCGGCTGGTCCCGGCGGGGGTTCGAGTCCTCCCTCGGGCATGGGTGTGTGTGTATTTGTCCTTAGGATAATTTAGGTTAAGTAGTGTGTAAGCTTAGGAACTGATGACCTTAGCAGTTAAGTCCCTTAAGATTTCACACACATTTGAACATTTTTTGAACGTTTTTTTTTTGTAGCGCTTACCTGGACGACATTTTGGTCTCCTCAACCTCGCCACAAGAACATCGCCAGCATGTCGTCGAGGTTTTTTAACGACACAGTGAGTACGGAATTGTACTGAACGTGACGAAGTGTAGCTTCGGACAGTCACAAGTTGACTTCCTAGGCCACCGCGTTACTCCTTCAGGCTCGCTACCATTGCCCGACAAATTAGAGGCTATCCGCTAGCGGCCCCTGCCGGCCACATGCAAGAAATTAAGACGCTGCCTAGGCATACTGAACTTTTATCGGCGACATTTGCCGCGTGCAGCTAAAGTTCGAGAGCCGCGCTGGCGGGCCCGAAGGCTAAAGGCAGTTCGACAATTGCCTGGACGGACTACACGATCGCGGCATTTGAGAAAACAAAACAAGCGACAGCGGACGCGGCATTGTTGACACATCCCGAGACGAATGCTCTGTTGGCTGTGGTTGTAGATGCGAGCCGGACAGCGATAAGCAGCGTGGTTCAACAACTCGTGGATGAGGCCTGGCAGCCGCTAGCTTTCTTCTCTAGACAGCTGATCACCTCGCGAAAGAAATGGAGCGCGTACTACCACCAACTGCTGGCGATGTACGAGGCTGTCAATTACTTTCGCCTCACGTCGAGGCTCGCGCCTTCACAATATTTACACACCACAAGCCGCTGACATTCGCCTTCTGGCAAAATAACGTGAACTGCTTGCCGAGGCAACACAGTCAATTGCTGTACGTTGTCCAATTCATCACGGACGTTCAACACATTTCCGGGATTGACAACATCGTGGCGGACTCTCTCTCGCGTCGTCAGATTCTCTACACTGGACTATGCGGCACTCACAGAAGCACAGAGGTCGGACCGAGAGCTGCAAGACCAGTTACAAGATGCACGGACTTCATTGCAACTACAACCCGTAGACATTCCTGGCGCCGGCGTTCGACTGTATTGCGATGTGTCCGTACCTCTCTCCGAACTTCCGACGGCAAGCATTCGAATCCCTACACAGCCTGAGCAACCCAGGTACGAGATCTACACTCCGTCTGGTTCTAGATCGCTTCGTATGGCCGGGAGCAAAGAAGGACTGTAGAGAGTGGACGAAGTGCCAACGCAGTAAAGTCGGATGGGTACGGTTGCAAGACAACAACCATCTGTATGAACAGTTCGACGGCGTTTTCAGCAACATGGACTATCAGCTCGGAGACCATGGCAGCGGTTACCCTTGACGCTGCATCACAGACAGGAGCGCCTGCGATGGTGTACTCAACGACGAACCTGGGTGCCGTAGGTAATTTCCCCGATGTCACAGTGCGATTCACACATCTTCACACTGACGCCGGCGGACCGCTGCCGCCTTCAAACGGCCGACGCTACCTGCTCATCGTCGTCGACAGATTCTCTCATTGGCCAGAAGCAGTACCAATAGAGAATATCTCGGCCGAAACCTTGGAGCATGCCTTCGTGTCGCATTGGATATCGTGGTTGCGCTGCCCGCTCCACGTCACCACCGATAGAGGCAGACAATGCGAGTCCGAATTGTTCACAAAATTGTCAGTACTTAGCGGCACGAACTATCTTCGAACGACCAGCTACCACCCGGCAAGCAATGGGATGGTACAACGATGGCATCGCACCCTAAAAACAGCCCTGATGTGCCATGCGACTGGGTGGATTGAGGCTTTACCAGTCGACCTAATCAGACTCCGAAACACATACAGACCCGACCTGGGTGGTCCTCCACCGAGCTAGTATATGGGAAAACGCTAAGACTACCCTGTGATTTCGAAGAAGCAGCTGCAAGACAAGAAGTGCATCCCTCTACGCTCGTTGGGCGTATCAGAGAGTACATCCAGAAGATACGCCCACCACAGTCATCGAGGCAAGGCACCGGCCCGCTATTCGTCGACAAGGGCCACAGCTGGCTCTCTCACGTAATGCTATGTATTGGCGGCAACAAACTGGCTCTCCAACCGCCCTACACCGATCCACACCAGGTTGTCAGTAGAGGAGACCGCACATTGGACATTCTCCTGAACGGGAAAGTACCACTGTCATGTTTTCCACGAGCCGTCCCCAGCGAACAAACAACTACTGCCTCACCCACTGCCTGTTCCAGCGCCGACCCGAGCCGTAATCGACAACTGTAAGTTAACTCTTCTTCTTCTTTCAGTGATGTTTTGAGGCCGAATGAAAGACAGATTGAGCCCAGTGCTCCTGTGTACTCCTTGGACACGAACAACCCACAAACTGATGCCTGGTGTGTAGCAACAATATGGTGATTGTTAACACAATCTTTCCTGTAACTGTTTTTTTCTTATGCATGCTACTTATACGATACTGTTCGTCTTTCTCTAGTGTGTGAATACTACTACATGTTTCTGTTTCTTCTTTTTTACAGATTTTTTGAATCGTGTTGCAGGGGCGAATGCAGCCCAGCTCGAGCCCATCCCTCCGATGCACTTGCTCGTGCAACAAACTGTCGTATGGGCTGCAGTCAGTTGTGAGGTATCACAACATTGTAAGCGTTAGCGTAATCTGTCTTTTGAGTTTTTCTTACACATGGTACTTATGTTGTGAAGCCCACGACGCCGTTTTCGGCTCTAAGGCCCCATGGCTCGACTCAGTTCATGAGTGAGGATATACATATGTGGTGATACATATTTCTTCATAATTAATGAACGAATTCATACGTAATACTAGTAATTCATACTTGCACGAATCGCTTATCGCAGTTCCTCTTGTACTTCTTTCTAGATGCTATCGATAACGGTGAAGCTAATGGAGGAGAAAGGGTCGAGCTGTCTCAGCCCAACACTCCAGTCTCATCCATTCAACTTGCAGGGCTGGATCCGACCCATAATAGACGAGCAGATACATGACTAATGCTTCTTCTTCTGCAATAACTTTTTTCTCATACTTACATGCAGTGATTACGATATGTTTCTTTGTTTCTAAGTGTGCTTGATAATACACTACTGGACATTAAAATTGCTACACCACGAAGATGACGTGCTACAGACACGAAATTTAACCGACAGGAAGAAGATGCTGTGATATGCAAATGATTACCTTTTCAGAGCATTCACACAAGGTTGGCGCCGGTGGCGACACCTACAACGTGCTGACATGAGGAAAGTTTCCAACCGATTTCTCATACACAAACAGCAGTTGACCGGCGTTGCCTGGTGAAACGTTGTTGTGATGCCTCGTGTAAGGAGGAAAAATGCGTACCTTCACGTTTCCGACTTTGATAAAGGTCGGATTGTAGCCTATCGCGATTGCGCTTTATCGTATCGCGACATTGCTGCTCACGTTGGTCGAGATCCAATGACTGTAAGCAGAATATGGAATCGGTGGGTTCAGGAGGGTAATACGGAACGCCGTGCTGGATCCCAACAGCCTCGTATTACTAGCACTCGAGATGACAGGCTTCTTATCCGCATGGCTGTAACGGATCGCGCAAGCACGTCTCGATCCATGAGTCAACGGATGGGTACGGTTGCAAGACAACAACCATCTGTATGAACAGTTCGACGGCGCTTTCAGCAACATGGACTATCAGCTCGGAGACCATGGCTGCGGTTACCCTTGACGCTGCATCACAGACAGGAGCGCCTGCGATGGTGTACTCAACGACGAACCTGGGTGCACGAATGGCAAAACGTCATTTTTTCGGATGAATCCAGGTTGTGTTTAGAGCATCATGATGGTCGCATCCGAGTTTGGCGACATCGCGGTGAACGCACATTGGAAGCGTGTATTCGTCATCGCCATACTGGCGTATCACCCGGCGTGATGGTATGGGGTGCCACTGGCTACACGTCTCGGTCACCTCTTGTTCGCATTGACGGCACTATGAAAAGTGGACGTTACATTTCACATGTGTTACGACCCGTGGCTCTACCCTTCATTCGATCCCTGCGAAATCCTACATTTCAGCAGGATAATGCACGACTGCATGTTGCAGGTCCTGTACGGGCCTTTGTGGATACAGAAAATGTTCGACTGCTGCCCTGGCCAGCACATTCTCCATATCTCTCACCAATTGAAAACGTCTGGTCAATGGGGGCTGAGCAACTGGCTCATCACAATACGCCAGTCACTACTTTTGATGTGGTATCGTGTTGAAGCTGCATGGGCAACTGTACCTGTACACGCCATCCAAGCTCTGTTTGACTCAATGCCCAGGCGTATCAAGGCCGTTATTATGGCCAGAGGTGGTTGTTCTGGGCACTGATTTCTCAGGATCTATGCACACAAATTGCGTGAAAATGTAATCACATGTCAGTTCTAGTATAATATATTTGTCCATTGAATACCCGTTTATCATCTTCATTCCTTCTTGGTGTAGCAATTTTAATGTCCAGTAGTGTATGTGTTTAGAAACGTTAGCACGAGGAACTCACTGACCTCGACTAGACTATTACACATTATTAGAATCGTGAGCTCTGTATTTTAGCGCCACACACAAAAATAGAGTTCCATCGTTTAGTTTAACATATTCTGATGTACGCATTATTTCTGTAGCTGGCATGGCAGAGTCGCAGGACCTAATTCATTTACACTACAGCTAAAGACTCATAGATACGGTGTACTATCGTATTACAATGCTGGATCCACGTAAGCAGAAATTTAATGTAGGAAATTTGGTACGTATCTCAAAATATTAGACAGCATTTGAGAAATACTGCATTTGAGAAATCATACCTGCCTAACTGGTCAACAGAGATATTTACAGCTTCCAAGGTGCAAGGAAAGAAACATTGAACTTGTATCTTGAAGGATTGTAAAAGTAAAGAAATTGCAGGTTGCTTCTACACCAAAGAGTTGGAGAAAAGCTCAGAACCGGATGCGTTTCTCCTTGAGAGAGTCATAAGACATTGACGAAATAGAGCACTAGTCAAATGGCTTGCTTTTCCTGCAGCACGAAACAGGTGGATTGACGCTAGCGACTTGCTATATAATGGGTTGCTCGGTCCACAACCACCGCAGTAGCATAACATGCATGCTAGGAGACGTATTAGAGGAGGTGGTGGTGTTCTAGACAAACTGCCAGTGGAATTACACACTCTGGTATATAACCATTGTGGATTAATCTGCAAATAAAGACCTCCCAAGTCGTCACATCGCAGACAGGAATTTAGCTGATACGGCTAAAGTGATACGCAGAAGAAAGGATATTGGTATAGATCAACGCATTGCAGCATTTACAGTTGATAAAACCACGCATGGAAAAATTAAGTTGGTTTAGGAGTGATGAATTTCAAGTGACTTATGAATGCTGCACGTTGCGCACTAAAGAAGAAGAAGAATGGGAAGCAAAGGTGTTTGAAGAACTGTATCCTGACAACGATGTATACAGCTAAAAACGCTCAAAATGGTTCAAATGGCTCTGAGCACTATGGGACTTAACATCTATGGTTATCAGTCCCCTAGAACTTAGAACTACTTAAACCTAACTAACCTAAGGACGTCACACAACACCCAGTCATCACGAGGCAGTGAAAATCCCTAAAAACGCTCTGAAGCAGAAAGGAGCGGGAAGAAGAAGAGGATCGGTTAAATTACCTCGAGTTCTAACAATACTAAGACGTCTGGTGGTCTTCTTCCATTACTCATCCTATCTCACTCTCTCCTGTGCCGGCGGTGGGGTCCCTCGCTGGTGGAGCTGCAACAATTGCTCGAACAGCCAAGAACGCTCAAAACCGCCAAGCACAGTTAGAAGAAGCAAGAAGACGTAACCGCATGATGGAAGCCACAGCATCAGAAAAGTTAACTTGAAACAGTACAGGAAAGGACTTAGTCTATTCGTAAATAAAAAAAAAGAGCCCATTAGCAGTCCTACCAGGTTGGGCACTCACAAATACTGGTCTACCTAAATTTTTTGGAAAAAAATTCAACATTCCAAGATTCCATAGTGTGAGAGGTGGCAGAAGCCCCCTCTCATATTTCTATCTTACTCTGAGTAATTCGATTTTCCTCTCTAATTGCATGCGGTGAAAAGTTGCTATTCCTTCACACGCGGACTTCCCACGCAGCGTCTTTCGTCACCCGGGTGGTCCGGTGACAGGCGGGCTCTGCTCATCTTGAAAGGGTTAAGCCGACGGGTGTGACGGAGTCGAGTGAATGCTTTCCAGACGCCGAAATTGTCATAATAGCGGCGGAGACACGCCCGCAGGGGCCTGAAGGAGCGGCTGGGCTAGAGATTCCGTTACTTCGCAGAAACTTAGCGAAAACTGTTTCTGGCGGGCTACCAGCGAGGCGTGGGAATGACTTGTGTCCCCAGGCAGTCTTGGAGGACAAATTCCCGCGTTTTCTGCAAAATCGTAACTGTGATTGGCTTGCTCAGGGCATAGCTCCGTGACGTAGCAAGATCGGCGCAGAAATTGGCGCCAAGAATCTCCATTGATGGAATGGTAGTGCTTTGGCAATAGAGTGGAATTTTCCGCCAGTTTTCGAGTTGCTGATTGGAATTTTTAATCGTGGCCACTGTCGTGGGGGCGGGAATGTTGTGTGTTCGGTTTGTACAGGTGCTCTGCTGGGAGTCGGTTCTCGCCTTTCAGTCGGAGTAGGTTACAAGACTGGGCTCTCGCTGCTCTGGACAACCTGCCTTCCATTGGCTGTCTAATATACTTTTATTTGATTGTAACTGTTTAACGAAGTTGCTGAAGTTTTGACTTCAACGTAACTTTCTAAGTACAGTTGGCAATTGAGCGTTCTGCGTACAAGCGGCCTATGTTGTCTGTCTTGGGCAGTTTAGGCTAAAGTTGACTGTATCGGAGTTACTGTGTGACTTCGCTTGTTAAAATCAATCACTGTACCGTCAGTGATTGTGCGGCGAGCCTTCTTCGACTCCCTCAGAGGCGCATTTGTATTGATAGGAAGTCTTTAGTCTGGAACAACCAGACCAGGACAATTTGTTTCGGGCTATACTCGCGACATTATCATCACCACGATGAGACGTCAAAGCAACCAGCCATCGCTTCCGGTACGCCAGATCGTGTCCTTGCAGTTAAGAAGACAGCTTGGTAATGTATGTCCGCAGCACCGGCAGACTAGGGAATTTGCGCTGTGATAATCAGAGCTCAGCAGAGCGCGCCTGTTCGTCTTTTCTAACTTTGTTCTGTCTTGGGTGTTCATTGTATGAGTTATCACTACCGTAGCAGCAATTGATGTTGAGTTGGCTAGGTGTTTCTCTTAAGATTTGAGTTGCAAGGAATTGGCTCCACATACCACTTCGTCATAAATGTCACAATCTAGTTTATGGACAACTTCACCTTCGCAGCATTTATTTGAGTATCCAATTTGATGTTTTGTAAATGTTTCATGTGTTTTGTTTATGATTTTGAGTAACTGACTCTTGGAAAAGAGAGGAAAGGCTTGCAGGTGATATAATTGGATCTACAAATAAAGCCGAAAGACAGAACGCTGGGCGCAGAGAAAAGGCCAGATCTATATTTTTATTATTTAAGCTTGCTAGTATAGTTGAAGTATACGCTTTTCTGTTTAGTGTTATTTGATATTTGAACATTGATTAATTGTGTTCATGTTAAATGTGTTTTGATTGACCTGTCCCAGTTGCATTTATCTGTATATGTACATTAAGAAAGTAGACCCAGAAGTACTCTTGTGTGAACGGAGTTACATATAGTGACAGTAGAAGGGAGTTATATATAGTGACAGTAGAACATTTATATGGTTTTAACTAGGGCAATGTTTAGGATGAGTCAAGCAGAGCAAAGCAGCACGCAACAGCCTTCAGCTGTTAGCACTGATAATAATGATGCAGTAAGAAGTGTTGTAGGACCGATGGCTACAGATAGCGCAATAGAACGCCCTGTAGACACGGCTGGAGGTGTAACAGCAAGTACGCAGCAGGGATGAGATCCATTGGTAATTATCATGAGACAGATGCAGATGATAACCGAGAGCATGAATACTTTGAAAACCGACATTAACGCGAAATTAGCCTCAGTTACTGAAGGGCAAAATGATTTGAATACGAAATTAGCCTCAGTTACTGAAGGGCAGGAAAATCTGAAAACCGACATTAACACGAAATTAGCCTCAGTTGCTGAGGGGCAAAATGATTTGAACACGGAATTAGCCTCAGTTACTGAAGGGCAGGAAAATCTGAAAACCGATATTAAAGCACAATTAGTGACAGTCCCTCAAACTCAAGAAGAAATGAAATTAGTCCAGACTGAGATTAAGCAGCAGTTAGAAGACAGTTTTTCCGAATTAGAGCAGCGGATAGAGGCGAAGACCAAAGAACTCAAAGATCAGGCAGAAGAGACGGAAAGAAAATAACTGCACAAATAGAATTGGTGAAAGCACAATGTGAGGAATTTACTCACCCCGTACGTGTCGAAATGAAGGAGTATGTGGCTATTAAGGTAGATACTGTACGGGAACAAGTGGAAATGGTTCCCCAATTAGTACAAAAGCAAGACGCCATGTCATGTGCAATCGCGCAACTTCCTGAATTGGCACGTACACAGGCTAACCTAAAGGAAAGCGTTGAACATCTGACAGAGCGTCAAGACGTTATAGACCACCAAATTAACGTACTAACGGGTAAATTATCCGAAATCACATTAGAAAACAAAAGGCTAATGTGTGAGAACTTTGAGCAAAATGTTAAGGCAGCATTCCAGAGTTTATCTGGCAAACAGGAAGAGAATTTGTTTGCGAAAGGACTTGAGGAGGTGCGACAGCAGTTAGGTGCTGATTTGGAGCATTGGAAACAAACGATAGAAGAGTCGATGCGCGCTTCACAACAAAGCTCAGAACAAATGAATGCAGGGCAGCAGCAGAAGTTGCCAGCGACTATAGAGCCAGTTACTGCCCATTCGCACACAATACCGACTTGTGTAAGTAATTCAAACATTAAATTGCCACAAGCTGGTTGTTCGCGTGAATTCTTATCTAACGGAGATTACGAAAGCCTTTGCCATGGCGAAGAAAAAAATGATAAAGCATCGGCAATTCCAGATTTTTAACCCTGAAAAAGGGGGGTCCATCCAATTGTTTTTATTCGAAGTTTCAGAGGAGTGCTACCCAGAAATTGGTCGGAGTGGCAGAAGATCAGTTTTGTTACAGGATATATACAAGGTTCGGGGGCGATCTGGGCCTCGGACATGACTTCTGTTTGCCCGACATATGACGATTTTGAGAAGGCGTTTTTAGCAAAGTTCTGGTCAGAAGGGGTACAGGAACGTATAAGGCAGGAGGTGCTCTACCCAGAGCCTTTCTCCTTTTCGAAAGGAAGCCTTAGAAGGTATTTCGAAAAATATATAAATAAAACGAGATACTGGGACAGACCTATGCCCTTGCCAGACATAATAAACATACTTGAGGCAAGACTACCAACTAGCATCCGGAATCAATTGATTTACGGCAACGACAAAGACTTGGAGTCGTTCCTCACGACGTTAGACCATATAGATATTATCGAAGAGAACAACCAGAAAGCCCGTAATAGCAGATTCCAATATAGGGAGATAGAACCTCCGCCAAACGGTAGGCAAGGTGGAAGTATGTGTTATACCAATGGCGATCAATCGACACTTAGAAGGAATGAACAGAGATCGTTAAATAATGGAGAAACCCCTCAAAATCTCAATAGTAATCCCGGCAATGGTCTTGCGAGGGGCTATTCAAGGAACAACAGGAACGGGAAAAGATACAATCCCGTGTGGGGGAACGAAAGAAATTTCAGACCACAAGCCTGGAATAATAACAATAATAGAAAGTGGAATCAACCGGGAGAAATGAATTCAAATAGCCAACATCAGTGGGGACGGACATCTACGAATCAACCGGTAATTACCGAAGTGACGGATGATGTCAACCAGCAGACAAATCAAAATCCAACAAACTTCTAAGGACCCACTCGTGCCCCGGAGGAGCGGTCAACAATTGGTTGAGGGGCAACAGGATATGTGTACCCATGCTAACGTATGATGATGGACGATTACTGGCAGATGAACTGACCGAGGACTTAGAACCACAAGATGAGGATAAGGAACAGGTGGCAGTAGCCGAAGTGCAAGTCATTATGGAGACTGTACCTATAGTGGCGGTTTTAGACACAGCTGCAACCACAAATGTTATTTCGGAGGCACTATTCAACAGGATCAGAAATATAAGACGAGTACCAGTATTTCCAGTTCAAGAATGCAGAATAATAGGCGCCGTTGGGGCTCGATCGGCTAATGTAAAGGTGCAGTCACTACTTGGTGTGGAATTCGGAAATGCAGCAATATTAAGCACATTCCTTGTTGTGAAAAATTTGGTGGTAGATTGCATTATCGGAGTCGACAGCCTACGTCAATACGGATGCAGAATAGATTTTAAAACAGGAAAAATTTGGTTGAATGTTAATAAACAAGAAATTGAGTTGAAGTTGTTGAAAAAAAAAAGCCTTACGAGAAAATATAATTGTGGGATCAGTGTGCAAGTAATCAGGACGGCCCAAAATTCGAAAGAGCACGTAATTAATGAGTTCCAAGTCAAAGAAGATTTCGGTCAATTAGTGTTTGCAAAGTTAAATGAATCCTACTGCATTATCGAAGATCAGAAGAAGCAGCTCAATGAATTATTATTAACGTATGAAAACGTTTTTGATGAAAGGCCAGGAGTTATTAAGGGATACATATGCCATCTCTACGTTAAGCCGCACGAAACGTATTGTAGAACTTTCTATCCTGTTCCCTGGAGGTTAAAGGCTCAAGTTCAAAAGGAAATATTGAGCAGATATACAACAACATGCCCCACTCCTCCACTGGATATACACCTCATGAATTGATGTTCGAGGCAAAAGAAGAAATATTCTGGACTGAACATATGCCCAAAACTCAGGAAACTGAGATGCCTTGGGAAGAAAAAATAAGACAAGGCATCATAAATATGACGCAAAAGGCTGATCAGAGAAAACAACAATATGACAAATTAATCAAGAGGGTACAGGCGTACCACGTCGGAGAGAAGGTACTAGTCAAAAGACATACCAAATCATCCTTAATAAAGAAGAGTATAAAGAAATTGGAGTTATTATATACTGGCCCATACATCATTCTACAAATTCCGAACCCTGGGCCTTATCTGTTAGCATACCCGGGATCTAACAAAATTAAAGGGTTATTTTCCCATAACGATTTGAAAAAATTTAATGAAGATTAGAAGATAGGGAGGAATGGTGTTGCGAGTGACAGAGATGAACGCTCGTAATAACATAACAATAAACTGTGTGTGTTTAATGTTAGAAAACTTTAAACTGAAATAATTAATCAGTGACACAGATTGTAGAAATAGGGACTAACTATTACTATCGAGTGCTGTAAAGAAGATAGTGGAGATAGGCTTCCCCTGTGTTTGGGTAAACATGGAACTTTAGCATTGCTAATGTCAAGATTTATAAAGGATCTGAATGACCTTCAAGAAGAAAGAAATGTTTCCCGAAAATGACGCTGCATAATCAAAAGAGGTTCCCAGTGAATGTTCATATATAATTTCAAGTTCACGCTTAGATGTGTAAACGTGTGAAGTGATGCGTTTAGGCAGTGAATCATGAGTGACGGTTAACGCCGCAAAGATAATTTCCCGCGCAAAACAATTGACGTCGGCGCGAGAGTTAGAATCGATATAGACGACACAGATATGCTTTGTAAGAGACTCGCATCAAACGCGAGGGGAAACTGATTGATGTTGAACTTCAAAAAAGTGTCATAATTAGACGTTAAGAGTTCTTGATTTATTGTTGAATGTCAAAAGAAACTAAGATTCATAGAATTAGTAGTTATTTAATGGGTCTTGTTCACTTTGGAATTTTGTTTGAAAATCCATTTCCATATATGTGCATGTATGAATGCCGGATGAATCAGAGAATAAATGAAAGAAGTGAATCCACATTCCTCACTACTAATAACTTTTACATTACAGCAATCAAGCGGAGAAATATATGTATTTAGGATAAAAATTTTATGAGTATAGATAAATGATATGACTTTTCAAGGAAATGATGGATTATGTCTTTGTATGAAATGAACCACACTTTCCATTATTCGATGATTTGAATCCAAAATCTACTGCAAGTTGCATGAGTCCTTTAAATTACGAAGAATAAATCATTGACAGAAAATGTGTCAGAATTTTTGGACTTACAAGCACAAGTGGTGATGCGAAGTCCAAAAGAAAATTCAAACTAGAGTAAATATTATGATGTTTTCGGCAACAGCATTAGTCGATGGATAAATGGAAACTTTAAGTCAATGGCTAAATTCCTTGCAGTACATCGTAAGAAAAAGGATGCATGAAGCCATAGGGATTTTGTTTTCAAAAAGGAGAATCTTGGACGGTGCAACCTAACCAGTTCTTTTACAGGAAGAGTTTCCCTTTCGGTCATTGCTAATTCTTTTGGAATGAATGTTGCATGTGAAATCTGGTATCCCTGTCCCTTCTACTCTTCCCATTGTGGGCCGCGTAGAAGACCGACTACAAATGTGGACGTCGGGGACATGCAAGATCCGGGGGAGTTTCAGCACCGCAAGATATTGTCCTGGGAACAAGATTGTAAAAAAAAAAAAAAAAAAAAAAAAAAAAAAACCCCTCGAGTTATTTATTGTAAATTTTTTTTTGCTAGAGGCACAAATCACTCTTCTCCAAATCGTTAGATAAATCGATCCCTATCTTTCCTTTAGAGGTCAATTTCAAAATTATTTTTTCTCTTCTGTAGGCTTTCCCATCTTCTATGTACCGTAGGCTGGGGGTCTAGGCTTAAGAGGTTTTCCAAGGTTTCCCTGCTTAAGAAAGTTCCCGAATGGGTAGGCCCTGATAACAGTTTCATGAAAGATCATCTTCCTTGGTTGTGCACAGCAAACCTAACACCTTGATGCACGTAAAAGCAATACAGCCGCGGTACCTGTCTCTTCATTTCTTCTGTTTTCAATGTTTCTTTTCTTCGTCTGTCTTAAACATAATTAATTTTTTTCAGTCGGAGGACTGACACTCATCACTTCCGGGTTACCCACACTAATAGACAGCTCGCGAAATGTGTTCGGTAAATCAAAATTAGGCTCACAAACTTCGCTCGCTGCGAGCGGCATTGTAAGGTCCCCACAGAAAATACCCTCTACCACGCACCAATTAATCATTGTCAATCAAACCATCCACATTCATTCACTTTGGAAAAGCATCTGATCTAATTTTCTCGTAACATATGAGGCGACAGCTCGACGACGCCAAAGTATTTTCTAGTGCGTTTATTCTTTGAAATAACAGAGATGCATATATGCATTCTCCATGGTTGTTAGAGTTGTAACTAGGACAGCTTCTGGAGTATCGGTTGAGGGATTGACGTGTTTCTGAGAGATCCATATTCTGCTTTTCTTTTCGCTAAAGCTAGCCAATTAACATTTGTACCGCTAGCGGTTTGTTTGAAGAGAAAGAGACTGTAAACGAAAAATAATTAAGACGTGGAATCACCAGAGATCTGGACATGTAATGGAGATGGATTTAATACACAATTTCCTTCATAAATAAGGTTTGTGACTTTTTTGTTCGGGAGTGAATGAACGGATGAGTTTTTTCTGAATCATTTGATGATCACGTTGGCCCTGTAATTAGTGGGGAAGTTTCAGCTGTGTCGAAGAGAGCCTGCAATCACTGAGTCTGTGTTAAATCGTCCAAAAAGGCTTCGTACACATCTGGAATTCGCAATCTTTCGTAAAAGGAACAAATTGTCCACACGATTGATTCTCCCGACTGAATGCAGATGAAGAGACGGCAACTTATTATCCTTAACATTTCAAAAATGTTAAACCATCTCCTTAAATTCCCACCTTTCTGCAGTTTCTTCAGTTTTAATCTACAGTTCATAACCAATAGATTGTGGTCAGAGTCCACATCTGCCCCTGGAAATGTCCTACAATTTAAAACCTGGTTCCTAAATCTCTGTCTTACCATTATATAATCTATCTGAAACCTGTCAGTATCTCCAGGCTTCTTCCATGTATACAATCTTCTTTTACGGTTCTTGAACCAAGTGTTAGCTATGAATAAGTTATGCTCTGTACAAAATTCTACCAGGCGGCTTCCTCTTTCATTTCTTAGCCCCAATCCATATTCACCTACTACGTTTCCTTCTCTTCCTTTTCCTACTATCGAATTTCAGTCACCCATGACTATTAAATTTTCGTCTCCCTTCACTATCTGAATAACTTATTTTATCTCATCATACATTTCTTCAATTTCTTAGTCATCTGCAGAGCTAGTTGGCATTTAAACTTGTACTACTGTAGTAGGTGTGGGCTTCGTGTCTATCTTGGCCACAATAATGCGTTCACTATGCTGTTTGTAGTAGCTTACCCGCACTCCTATTTTTTTTATTCATTATTAAACCTACTCCTGCATTACCCCTATTTGATTCTGTATTTATAACCCTGTATTCACCTGACCAAAAGTCTTGTTCCTCATGCCACCGAACTTCACTAATTCCCACTATATCTAACTTTAACCTATCCATTTCCCTTTTTAAGTTTTCTAACCTACCTGCCCGATTAAGGGATCTGACATTCCACGCTCCGATCCGCAGAACGCCAGTTTTCTTTCTCCTGATAACAACGTCCTCTTGAGTAGTCCCCGCCCGGAGATCCAAATGGGGGACTATTTTACCTCCGGAATATTTTACCCAAGAGGACGCCATCATCATTTAACCATACAGTAAAGCTGCATGCCCTCGGGAAAAATTACGGCCGTAGTTTCCCCTTGCTTTCAGCCGTTCGCAGTACCAGCACAGCAAGGCCATTTTGGTTAGTGTTACATGGCCAGATAAGTCAATCATCCAGACTGTTGCCCCTGCAACTACTGAAAAGGCTGCTGCCCCTCTTCAGGAACCACACGTTTGTCTGGCCTCTCAACAGATAGTGATTTCCCTAACTCGTTTCAGGCAAATGCCGGGATGGTTCCTTTGAAAGGGCACGGCCGATTTCCTTCCCAATCCTTCCCTAACCCGAGCTTGCGCTCCGTCTCTAATGACCTCGTTGTCGACGGGACGTTAAACACTAACCACCACCACCATCTCAACAGATACCGTTCCGTTGTGGTTGCACCTACGGTGCGGCCATCTGTATCGCTGAGGCACGCAAGCCTCCCCACCAACGGCAAGGTCCGTGGTTCATGGGAGGGGCACAGTAATTATACCACGGAATGTGCAATTCCAATACCAGTTTGTCTAGATTACCACCACCTTCTCTAATGCGTCTCCTAGAAAGTTATGCTACTGCGGTTGTTGTGGAATGTGCGCTCCATTATATATCAACCGAGATCTCAACGAAGCAGAAGGTGATTCAAGCGCGGAATGAGGTTCTAGAGAAATTACGGTTGCTGAGGTTAGGGCATATGGATCCACAGCAAACATTAAGGGAGACCTTTAAGCCAGTTACTGAATCTCTGAGGTAGCTTTCAGCAAAAACGAAACCACGCGATTCGATGGTTTAGCCATTGACGAATTCATTATCCATTACGCTCCTGATCAGACAGATAGAACATTCGGCGTTAGCAGGGGGAGACGGTACATGTCAAGCATGCATCCTATAAATACACTCCTGGAAATGGAAAAAAGAACACATTGACACCGGTGTGTCAGACCCAGCGTACTTGCTCCGGACACTGCGAGAGGGCTGTACAAGCAATGATCACACGCACGGCACAGCGGACACACCAGGAACCGCGGTGTTGGCCGTCGAATGGCGCTAGCTGCGCAGCATTTGTGCACCGCCGCCGTCAGTGTCAACCAGTTTGCCGTGGCATACGGAGCTCCATCGCAGTCTTTAACACTGGTAGCATGCCGCGACAGCGTGGACGTGAACCGTATGTGCAGTTGACGGACTTTGAGCGAGGGCGTATAGTGGGCATGCGGGAGGCCGGGTGGACGTACCGCCGAATTGCTCAACACGTGGGGCGTGAGGTCTCCACAGTACATCGATGTTGTCGCCAGTGGTCGGCGGAAGGTGCACGTGCCCGTCGACCTGGGACCGGACCGCAGCGACGCACGGATGCACGCCAAGACCGTAGGATCCTACGCAGTGCCGTAGGGGACCGCACCGCCACTTCCCAGCAAATTAGGGACACTGTTGCTCCTGGGGTATCGGCGAGGACCATTCGCAACCGTCTCCATGAAGCTGGGCTACGGTCCCGCACACCGTTAGGCCGTCTTCCGCTCACGCCCCAACATCGTGCAGCCCGCCTCCAGTGGTGTCGCGACAGGCGTGAATGGGGGGACGAATGGAGACGTGTCGTCTTCAGCGATGAGAGTCGCTTCTGCCTTGGTGCCAATGATGGTCGTATGCGTGTTTGGCGCCGTGCAGGTGAGCGCCACAATCAGGACTGCATACGACCGAGGCACACAGGGCCAACACCCGGCATCATGGTGTGGGGAGCGATCTCCTACACTGGCCGTACACCACTGGTGATCGTCGAGGGGACGCTGAATAGTGCACGGTACATCCAAACCGTCATCGAACCCATCGTTCTACCATTCCTAGACCGGCAAGGGAACTTGCTGTTCCAACAGGACAATGCACGTCCGCATGTATCCCGTGCCACCCAACGTGCTCTAGAAGGTGTAAGTCAACTACCCTGGCCAGCAAGATCTCCGGATCTGTCCCCCATTGAGCATGTTTGGGACTGGATGAAGCGTCGTCTCACGCGGTCTGCACGTCCAGCACGAACGCTGGTCCAACTGAGGCGCCAGGTGGAAATGGCATGGCAAGCCGTTCCACAGGACTACATCCAGCATCTCTACGATCGTCTCCATGGGAGAATAGCAGCCTGCATTGCTGCGAAAGGTGGATATACACTGTACTAGTGCCGACATTGTGCATGCTCTGTTGCCTGTGTCTATGTGCCTGTGGTTCTGTCAGTGTGATCATGTGATGTATCTGACCCCAGGAATGTGTCAATAAAGTTTCCCCTTCCTGGGACAATGAATTCACGGTGTTCTTATTTCAATTTCCAGGAGAGTATATAACTGATGACACAGTATAGATTGACGATAGGCGGTTTGAGAGGACACCTGACTTAATGAATCTTATTTTCCTAAGACCTACCAAAAAACCTATAAATTATTCAGTTAATGATAGGGAAATGTGCCGTGAAACACTGCATTTAATTGATGAACATAAGATCGCAAAAAGCCTGAGCAACAAGAAATATAAAACCAATACATGATGGCGAGAACAACAACAACAACAACAACAGCAGCAGCGGCGATGGTATTGGCATTGAGCATAAAGCAGTGAACAATTGAATCCCGCAGTATATATATTATGATGATCCCAAGGAGCTAATAGATCGACTACGGCTGCTCATGATATCAGCTGCTGCAGGTATTACAGCTCATTCGAATGAGGCTGTTTCAAAATCTCTGAGCTTAGAGAGAGAGGTATTATCGAAGTATGGAGACAGTGCACAGCGTGCACAAACCAGCACGCAAAACATACCGTCGTAGGCATGTTATGATTTAAGGTTTGGTTGACTTATGGCAAGCTGATCTTGTAGAGATGAGGGAATATTCACACGAGAATTATGGATTCAGATATATTAAATTGGTTATTGATACACACTCCAAATTTGCCTGGGCATTACCTGTTAAAACAAAAATGGGTAGAAATGTCGCGGATGTGTTTGAGCGTTTGTTGCAGACAGGGACGAATCGATGCCCGGACAACCTCCAAACCGATCACGGTGGAGATTTTTACAACAGGTATTTCGAGACCGTGATGCAGCGGTATGGAATACACCACTACTCAACATTCACTCACCTGAAGGCAAATATCGTGGAGCGTATGTACAGAACAATAAAAGGTCGAATGTGGATGCGTTTTTACCTTCGTGGCTCATACAAATGGACAGATATCCTCCCAGAAATAATTTCTCAGTATAATCGATCCAAACATAGCACAATGAAAATGAGACCAATCGGCGTTCGTGATAATGGACTTATGGAAACGGCGTACTATAGCATAAAAATGCGTATGTTCTACAATTTTCGGCGCTATCAGGACTTCAATACACACCTCTGTGGGCATCGATGCATCATGTTTCTCTTGACGTTTACAAAGAAGAGGAAGCAGACTATATAAGGAGGAGCTTTAAACATTCTTTCATCAGTTGAGGTTCAGATGCAATGTCATACACTTTGACGTTAAAAGAACGATCATCTGTATTGCGTACAAATTTCTTCCTGCCAATTGATTTGAGCATTGCTGAATGGTCCGCACGGAATTAGCCGAGCGGTCTCAGGCGCTGCATCCATGGACTCTGTGGCTGGTCCTGGCGGAGGTTCGAGTCCTCCCTCGGGCATGGGTGTGTGTGTGTTTGTCCTTAGTATAATTTAGGTTAAGTAGTGTGTAAGCTTTGGGACTGATGACCTTAGCAGTTAAGTCCCATAAGATTTCACACACATTTGAACATTTTTGAACATTGGTGAATGGAGTATTGCATTGTTTGGACTGGAGAAGTACAACAGCATCCCAAATACCACTGAGACTAACAACAAACTGCATTTGGATATTAATGGTGAAAAAGACATTGTGGAAATAAAATCAGGTGCATACGATATGGATGATTTAAACGATGTCTTAAAACAGTCTGGAAAAGGCATTGAGCTACGTGCAAACATTAATACACTTAAATGTGAAATAAGGACTTTAAATGCAAGGATTGACTTTAACCAGAAAAGTTCAATAGGGTGCCTACTGGGTTTCACAAAAGAGCAGGTTTTGAAGAAGGGCCGAAGTAAATTTTACAAGTCAGGTCAGACTGTGGACATACTTCCCGTCAGAACAATCCGAGTCGAGTGTAACATTGCAACGAACTCCTATCTCAACGATAGTCTGATTCATACTATTTACAGATTCTTCCCCTCAGTTGCAACGGGGCGTAAGATTGTTGAGACTCCTGCAAAAAATATGGAAATTTGTGGTAAGGTCTTATGGGACCAAACTGCTGAGGTCATCGGTCCCTAAGCCCGCACAGCACTTCATTTAACTTAAACTATCTTACGCTATGGACAACACACACACCCATGCCCGAGGAAGGACTCGAACCTCCGACAGGGGGGAAACGCACGGACCGTGACAAGGCGACTTAGAGCACGCGGCTACCCCATACAGCGAGACTCCTGCCAATGCAATATACCTTCCATTGACAGCTCAGACATTGGACTATTTGGAGCTGCGTATTGTGGACCAGAATAATCAAAAAATGGTTCAAATGGCTCTGAGCACTATGGGACTTAACTTCTGAGGTCATCAGTCCCCTAGAACTTAGAACTACTTAAACCTAACTAACCTAAGGACATCACACACATCCATGCCCGAGGCAGGATTCGAACCTGCGACCGTAGCGGTCACGCGGTTCCAAACTGAAGCGCCTAGAACCGCTCGGCCACACCGACCGGCCAGAATAATCAACTTGTTGACTTTCGTCATGAGGAAATCATTGTACGATTGCATGTAAGGCAGGATAGGCGTACGGTACAAAACTAGTTCACGCAATCCACAGCACGTCACTTCGCTACTGAACCACAAATGATAACACGTGCGGACTACGAGTTTCTTGAATCAGTTGGCTTGAAACCTCGCAACGACGTCCTCACTCAATATAACCAGTCCAGTAGAGTATGATGAAAGAATTACACGTTTGGAATACTTCTCACATAAACCTTACGCTTCAACCACATTTAACAAGAACGATGAAATTAGGGTTGTCATCCAGCACCAAGACGCCCTGACGTTTCCATGCAGGAGTTTCATATATCTAGAGGGGTCATTCAAGAAAACCAACGGCAGCAATACAGTGGGATCCAAACTTACATGTAACGCTTTAGTATGATGTAAGAATTATACGTCAGGAATACTTCTCACATAAACCTTACGCTTTAACCACATTTAACAAGAACGACGGAATTAGGATTGTCATCCAGCACCAAGACGTCCTGACGTTTCCATGCAAGAGTTTCATATATCTAGAGGGGTCATTCAAGAAAACCAACGGCAGCAATACAGTGGGATCCAAACTTACATGCAACGCTTTGGTATGATGAAAGAATTATACGTCAGGAATACTTCTCACATAAACCTTACGCGTCAACCACATTTAACAAGAACGATGAAATTAGGATTGTCATCCAGCACCAAGACGCTCTGAGGTTTCCATGCAAGATTTTCATATATCTAGAGGGGTCATTCAAGAAAACCAACGGCAGCAATACAGTGGGATCCAAACTTACATGTAACGCTTTAGCATTCCTGTTCCAAGAGGTACGCTATTAACTCAGTGGGTCTGAGATCGACCGCACACGCAATGTCTGCATAACATCAACCCTTAAAACATACATCTCTGCATCACCCGCGGATCTGCATAGTTTTGAAAATGCGTGGTGATTCATAGACGATCCAGAGGATAGAACAGTTGCAGAGTACAAGTATACCTTCGAGGACATGAGACAGATTATTATGAACATTAAATAAGAACTCATTGAGGTACAGAGTGCAAGAGATAATAACTTATACATTCAAGGAGCACAAGAAGAGAATGTGAGCATAATCAGCAAGATAATGCGGAAAATGACTCGTATCGGTGTATCAGACGAGGAGCGTTTGAAACTTTTAAAAGTCCTGATTCCGGTACATTTCTATCACTGAAATTTTGTTCATGGGAGGTTTTCGAGTACCCTGTGTTACCGACTGCGAGCAGACAAACATCACCTGGATTCATCATACATGCATTTCAGACTAATAGAAGAGATAATATAGCAAATGATTCCACCATGTTCAACAACTGCAAGTTAACTAATGCCAGAGTCTTCCTGAATTCAGAATTCTACCCATATGACAATTTATACCTGCAATGGAATGAAATTGTAAACAGTCGAGCATAAGACATGTATGCAAGGTTTCCTGCTTCTTACTATGAAATTGCTGAAGGAGAGGGAGGAGGGTGTCTACTCAGTCCACGGAAGATCAAGGAGCTTTCACTGATTATCGTAATACACTGCTCGAAACAGAACGAGATAATTAAGTCTGGACCTATAGGTGTGCGAAATGAATTTGAATCTTCGATAAATTTCCCAGAACACACTGCCAAGTAAGCTCTAGTTCTACATGACTGTGTGACAAACTACTGCCCGCTCACCAGTATTGTGCAACAAGCTGCATAAATGAAGACGTACTGCAACATACCTAGAGCTTTTCACAATGGCATCTCAAAGTGTTAACATCATTGCAGACGCTCAGGGTTTCTATGATGGAGAGCGTAGACAATTCGTATTTAAAGATGTTGCATTTGTAGCGTACACACAAGATCTGGGAATAAAAAGAGACATTCTCAGCATACACACAAGATGTGGGAATAAAAAGAGACATTCTCAGCATACATTGAGGTCTTTCAAGTATGTGAAGTGTGCTAAGACGTGGAAGAGTGCATTTGGTTAACACATTTCTACTATGGAATTCACTGGGATGATCCTGACATACCCTATAAAGATGTGGTGATGGCGCTTAAATTATTCGGTCATACTGATACAATCATCTACGTGAAGGGGAAGGAGAAGATCTCATGGATGCATCGAATCTCTAAGTTTTCTGCTATTCAAGACCTGGAATTCTATGGGTGTCCTTCTCTCCATCGACTCAAGAACATGTATGAAAATAATGTTGCTGTGTCTACTTATGAAAATGTAAAATTACTTTTAAGTTGGATGAGAAATAAATCAATTTTTACCTCACAACCTCTGGTTTCTTTTTTTTTCAACCTTTTTCCGACTTTTACAGTCTACAGTTTTAACCACACACTATGTCTGTGGTTTTCTTCAAGCACAGGAGATATAATTATAGACATGAATGCTATATATTTTTGGAAGTGGACACAGTCACGTGCCTCCTGCTCCCATAACCCAGTTCGTGCTGCACAATAGGCGTGATTCCATTTACGTCCTCCAGGGGTGGGCGCTGATCCACGACCGGCTGGCCTCTGTCTGGCTGACACACGCTTTTGTGGCTGTGGTCATGGGCTGTGTTTACGGCGGCAGATTCCTCCGTTGGCGCTGCACTGCGGCACGGTGAGTATGTGGGATATATTTAACGAGCTATAGAGCACTTTTGTAGGGTAAGGGCGATATACTTGAGGGCAATATTATGGAAATGGAAGAGGATGTAGATGAAGATGAAATGGGAGATAGGATACTGCGTGAAGAGTTTGACAGAGCGCCGAAAGACCTAGGTCGAAACAAGGCCCAGGGAGTAGACAATATTCCATTAGAACTACTGACAACCTTGGGAGAGCCAGCCCTGACAAAACTCTACCATCTGGTGAGCAAGATGTATGAGACAGGCGAAATACCCTCAGACTTCAAGAAGAATATAATAATTCTAATCCCAAAGAAAGCAGGTGTTGACAGATGTGAAAATTACCGGACTATCAGTTTAATAAGTCACGGCTGCAAAATACTAACGCTAGTTCTTTACAGACGAATGGAACAACTGGTAGAAGCCGACCTCGGGGAAGATTAGTTCGGATTCCGTAGAAACATTGGAACACGTGAGGCAATACTGACCCTACGGCTTATCGTAGAAGCTAGATTAAGACAAGGAAAACCTACGTTTCTAGCATTTGTAGACTTAGAGAAAGCTTTTGACAATGTTGACTGGAATACTCTCTTTCAAATTCTGAAGGTGGCAGGGGTAAAATACAGGGAGCGAAAGGCTGTTTACAATTTGTACAGAAACCAGATGGCAGTTATAAGAGTCGAGGGACATGAAAGGGAAGCAGCGGTTGGGAAGGGAGTGGGACAGGGTTGTAGCCTCTCCCCGGTGTTATTCAATCTATATATTGAGCAAGCAATAAAGGAAACAAAAGAAAAGTAATTCTGCCAGAGACAGCAAAGGACTTGGAAGAGCAGTTGAACGGAATGGACAGTGTCTTGATAGGAGGATATAAGATGAACATCAACAAAAGCAAAACGAGAATAATGGAATGTAGTCGAGTTAACTCGGGTGATGCTGAGGAAATTAGATGGTGTCCGGACATTTGCCACAGCGGACATTTGCCACGGTTTTACCTGCTCCGAAGGGTGGGGGCGGGTCCCTTGTCTTCCCCCCCCCCCCCTCCTCCTCCTCCTCCTCCTCCTACTCACCTGCCGGCCCAGTTTGCTTTCGAAGTTCCTAATGTGACCATCAGTATGGAAGTTATTACAACGAACAAGGGCAGGCCTCCTGCTCGTTACAAAGGTTACGCGTATCTTAAACAGAGGGAATCTAAAGAAGGTGTTGTTACATGGATGTGCTTACGCCTAAAAGCGGATCATTGCAAGGGAAAGCTGCTTTCGAGGAACGGAGAAGTGTTGAACGTATTAGAACATCTCTGTGGACCACCTGACGATGCGGCTCTGAAAGTGAGAAAGCAAGTGGAAAGGGCGAAGAGAAGGTCTCGAGAAGAAACTACGCAGTTATCGGAGATATACGCGGATGAAATGGGAAGTCTACATAATAATGTTTATGACTTTGTTACAGTGATGCCTAATTCAGAATCTATGAAGAGAACCATGCGTCGTCAATGGAGTCAAGAGCAGGGGAGCCAACAAGAGCCTAAGAACTCTTATGAAATTGATCTTCATGAAGATCTATTAAAAATGGGAGATGGCAGTAGTTTTCTTCTGGAAGACGATAGATTAGAGTTTAGAATAATGATTTTTAGTGGAAGCAAAGGAAAAGAAAGTTTAAAAACATGTTCCCATTTTTTTATGGATGGAACATTTAAGATATGCAGCAAGCAGTTTGCACAGATCTACACCATACACGTAGACTTAGGAGGCCCGATTAAATAAACAAACATTCTTCCTACTGTATTTGCACTGCTCCCTAATAAGAAGAAAGACACATATGTTCGTCTGTTTCATCTGATAAAACAGGCAGTCTCTGAGTGGTGTCCTTAACAAGTAAAGGTGGACTTTGAGGCAGCTGCGATATTGGCCATTCGTCAAGTTTTTCCCACAATTGAAATAAATGGATTCTATTTCCATATGAAGAAGAGTTTATGGAGAAGAATTCGAGTTATCGGTCTAACTGAGGAGTAGCGCCAGAACGAGGATTTAAGACTTCACGTCAGCATGTGTGCAGCGCTGGCAGCTGTAAAACCGGCGGTCGTAAGCAATGGATTGATTGAGATTCATGCAGAAGCTCCTGATAACGGAAGGTTCTCTCAATTTTTTGACTACTTTGTGGATAACTGGCTAGAGAATGAGGATATCGCAATAGAAATGTGGGACTGTTACAGAAAAAGCCACCGAACAACGAATGCTGTTGAAGGATGGCACAACAAAATATTATTGGGAACCATCACCCTAGAATCAACTATTTGGTGGAGTGCTTGAAAAGGGAAGCAGAGCTCACAAACTGCATGTACATGAAATTGGAAATGAATCTTGATGGTAAGAAGAGGAAGAAGAAGTACTTGAAGCTGGGCGACAGGATAGAGAGAATCGTAAAGAATTATGAAGAGACTGGCAACATTAGGCCTTGCTTGAAAGCCATTGCCCATATTCAGAAACTGGACTAAAATACGTTAAAAATAATGTATTAAAAAACTATGAAGACCACTGAGTCCTCGCAGATTACTGAGATAAAATTATTAAAATATTGAAGCAGCATTATAGGAGCTAATATTAAGTTGTAATTGTAAATAGAGTGTACATTAGTTCAGCGTGTTTAGGCTGATTATACACACGCCAGAATGGTAGATGGTCATTTATCATTTTCACGGTCCAAAGCCTGTGCAAAGTGTGATGCGAATCAGCCTTTAACGTAAAAATTAAAAAGTGTTTCATGCCTCACAAAAGTATCCCTATTGTTGTCACGTTAAGATAACTTTTTTCTACCTTCCAATATTATGGCCATACTATTAAATAATTGTGAGTTCTAAAATAATTTTCTGAAGCTTCAGAATCGCAACTATCACCTAAAATATCATGGTTTGTTAAACTGATAGTATACGCTTTTGTAAAAGAAAATGGGAACTGAACCTTTGAATTGCACCTAAAATTGACATCCCAAAACTGATCTGACCCTAAGGTTGACGATTTTGGCACCTCAAATACTTTTTATTTAAGTTTAGTTGCAAACATTTATAGTAGATGTAAATCTACTTAAGTACATTTAGATATAGTTCCTTAAAAATTAAAATTTCTTACTAAATTTTTGATTATCTTTAAACAGGCCAGAAAAAGCAAGGAGCTTACTACTGAAAATTAATTGTTACTAAAGAACATCAGAAACAAATGTATTAGACCTACTTTTCTTATACATCAGATACTTTTTGAAAAGATATTTGATCATTTCCTCTGTCACTGACAGTGTAATTTCAGTTGCTTTGCAACACCAGGGACATCTACTTCTAAATTATGTTTGCAGCTTTTCTCATTTCGAATTCTGGAGTATTTACTTCGTCTTCTTTGGTGAAGAAATTTCGGGAAATGCATTTACTAATTCCACTTTAGTGGCACTGTCATCTATAACATTACTGTCGCTGTCGCGCAGTAAAGGTACTTACGGAGCCTTTCCGCTGGTTTACTTAACATGGGACCATTATCTCTTTGGATTTTCCGCCACATTTCTAGAGCGAGTTTCGTTGTGGAAACTATTAAATACATCTCGCATTGAAATCCGCACCAAATTTCGAGCCTCAGTAAAACTTCACCAATCTTGGAGATTTTGCGTTCGTCTAAATTAAACGTGCCTTTTGCGGTGCTCCTGAAACAGCTTTCTGTCGTGTTTCGTGTACCATGGGGGATCAGTTCCGTCTCTTATCAATTTACTTGGTATGAATATCTCGAGTGCTGTTGATACTATTTCTTTGAACTTAAGCCACATATGGTCTTCATTTACATAGTTTGGAAGGATTGGAGACTATCTCTTAGAAAGACGTCACCCGAATGTTTAGCTGCTTTTATAAATAGATATATTTCACGTTTAGTTTTGGTGAATTTCTTTGTTACGGAATTGAGCCTCGCTACGAATGCGTGTTCACTAATCCCTGTATCCGTCGTGATGCTCAGGATTATTTGTGGCTAAGAGGTCAAGTGTGTTTTCGTAACCATTTACAATTTGAATGGCCTCGTCAACTAATTGTTAAAAATAATTTTGAAAAAAGCATTTAGAACAATTACGGAAGTTGTTTTCTATTTACAGTAGGGTATGAAAATGTATTTTTGTCAACATGCGGAAGGTAGATTGAAGTAACTGCCAACTATAATTGTATGAGTAGGGTACCTATTTGTGATGAGACCCAAGTTTTCTTTGAACTGTCCAGCCACTGTTTCATCTGAGACAGGGGGTCGGTAAAAGGAGCCAGTTATTAATTTATTCCGGTTGTCGAATATAACCTCTGCCCATAGTAAGTCACAGGAACTATCTGCTTCAAAGTCGATTGTGGTTCAAATGGTTCAAATGGCTCTGAGCACTATGGGACTCAACTGCTGTGGTCATAAGTCCCCTAGAACTTAGAACTACTTAAACCTAACTAACCTAAGGACAGCACACAACACCCAGCCATCACGAGGCAGAGAAAATCCCTGACCCCGCCGGGAATCGAACCCGGGAACCCGGGCGTGGGAAGCGAGAACGCTACCGCACGACCACGAGATGCGGGCAAAGTCGACTGTGAGCTTACATTATTTTTCCTTAAGTTTTCCTCCTTGTTTCTGTTGTAGTTCAGATAATTACAATTACGGCTTTTCCCTCTAGACCCTAAGATGCTTTCTCTGTGACCCTGTAAATAGCAGAAGTAAACAATGTAGAACAACAACGTACGTTACAAGCGTAGCATTCTGTATTACTTCATTTCCTTATTTCCAACATTTTAAAATTGTAAGTCGACTTCAGATGCCATGTCAATCATAGATGTTCTTATCTCTATTTAGTGAACGTGTTTTCAGTTATGTTTTGAACATTGACCCACTACACTTTATTAACTAATGTTTTTAGAGAGTAAATTAATATGGAGTATGTTGTTCTTCTTTTCAAACATTCACATACCCATTTATTCTTTCCCTATTGTCTTTTGGGTATGCAGTTGTAGTAATTAAAGTAGGCACAAATGCAGTGATCAAAAAGAAATGATGAGCGTACATTCGCATTCTCTTTACATCGTTCCTTTCTTGTTGCTCCCATGCCGTTGGACTGTTTCTATCGCAATCAGTAAGCGTGAAAGGAAGCTACCGTACAGACAGAGGAATCTATATTTATACTTGGCAGAACTAATTACATACTGACATAATCGTCGGTATTGCTTTCGTTTCCCAAAAGTTATAAATATTTAGATTTCGGAAAAGAAGCTCTGAATATGGCCCAGATGTCGAAGAAGAAGGTCCCTTACGTACTGGTTGTATCGAGTAAGATGTGGAGACGGCGGTTTGAAAGCAGTCAGAGGTAGTGCGGGGAAGGGCGTCCCTCACCTGAGGGATCGCTACTCAAGCTACCTGGCGAAGGGGCAAGTGTGGCAAATGTCCGGCGTGGCAAATGTCCGGCATTCGAATTAGATTAGGAAATGAGACACTTAAAGTAGTAAAGGAATTTTGCTATTTGGGAGCAAAATAACTAATGATGGTCGAAGTAGAGAGGATATAAAATGTAGACTGGCAATGGCAAGGAAAGCGTTTCTGAAGAAGAGAAATTTGTTAACATCGAGTATAGATTTAAGTGTCAGGAAGTCGTTTCTGAAAGTATTTGTATGGAGTGTAGCCATGTATGGAAGTGAAACATGGACAGTTTGGACAAGAAGAGAATAGAAGCTTTCGAAATGTGGTGCTACAGAAAAATGCTGAAGATTAGATGGGTATATCACATAACCAATGAGGAAGTATTGAATAGAATTGGAGAGAAGAGGAGTTTGTGGCAAAACTTGATTAGAAGATGGGATCGGTTGTTAGGACATGTTCTGATGCATCAAGGGATCACCTATTTAGTACTGGAGTGCAGCGTGGAGGGTAAAAATCGTAGAGGGAGACCAAGAGAAGAATACACTAAGCAGATTCAGATGGATGTAGGCTGCAGTACGTACTGGGAGATGAAGGAGCCTGTACAGGATAGAGTAGCACGGAGAGCTGCATCAAATCAGTCTCAGGACTGAAGACCACAACAACAACAATTGTCAGTGCAATATGGCGAGCTCTATAAAATAGTTTTTTGCTGCTGAAAGTCTCGTCGGCAGAAGAAAAAAGGTGGACAGTGTTCCCACACTGTCAGCAGCAGCGGTTTGACGGGTAAATTCACTAAGAGACGAGCTGCCCCGTTAGGCTCATCAGGAAGAATGCATTCGGTGTTATTCGGGCTATTTTCGTAAGCAGGTCCTGTTGAGCTCTCCTGCGCAGGAGAGCTTCTGTAAAGTTTGGAAGGTAGGAGACGAGGTACTGGCGGAAGTAAAGCTGTGACGAGGGGGTGTGAGTCGTGTTTGGGTAGCTCAGATAGTAGAGCACTTGCCCGCGTGGTCCGACACACAGTTTTAATCTGCCAGGAAGTTTCGTTCTGTTACTTGTTCTTTGACTAGTTCAGAAAAGTCATAAATATTGGCCAGAATCTGTTTTGCCATCATATTAATCCCCCTATTTTTTTATGTCGTTGTTAAGTTTTAATTGTTGATCAGGGGCGAGTTTCAAAAAAAATGGTTCAAATGGCTCTGAGCACTATGGGACTTAACTGCTGTGATCATCAGTCCCCTAGAACTTAGAACTACTTAAACCTAACTAACCTAAGGACATCACACACATCCATGCCCGAGGCAGGATTCGAACCTGCGACCGTAGCGGTCGCGCGGTTCCAGACTGTAGCGCCTAGAACCGCTCGGCCACTCCGGCCGTCCGGGCGAGTTTCACTGCATGCGCTGTGAGTTAGGTAGGTTGAGCGACTTTACTGCCGCCCGCCACCTCCAACCCGTTATGACTCGGCTGCGGTGTACTTGTTTCGACTCTTTCGAAGCCCCCTGTTCCCGCCTTCAAACCATGCGACATTTCAGCCCCACTTGCGGGCTGTGTATGACCACGTGGGACCTCAGATATCTGTCGCGTCCCTAGTCGATCCCGCACTGAGACTTTCCTTAGTTTAACTCCATGTCGTGTCTACAATTGTCATTAAAATTATGGCGATATTGCAGTACCTGTGTTGTTAAAAATAACGACGCAATGTTCCTACGGACATGCACGAATGCGGAAGGATCCAGCACTGCGGCAACTACAGCTGCTGTGAAATACATGAAATATAATGATCAGCCAGAACATCATTACCACCGGCCTACTATCGGTGTGAACCCGTCCAGACGATAGGAATGTCAGCTGGTGAGGAATGACTGCTAGTCAGACACATACACAGAGCATGTAGATAACTGAGTCTGTTGTTCGTGTGTAGAATGGGGAAGGCGCGCGATCTATCTGAGTTTGACAGAGGGCAGATCGTGATGGCCCGGAGGATCGCCACAAGCATTTCGGAAACGGTACAACTTCTCGGGTGTTCGAGGAGTGCTCTGGCGAGTGTCAACAACACGTGGCGAAACCGAGGTGAAACCACGTGCAGATGTCGTGGGGTTGGGCAGCCATCCCTCATTACAGCTGACGGACGTCGTAGGCTGGGCAGACTGACATAAGCAGAGTTATTAAGCACGGTTTTCCGAAACTTCTTCACCAAAGAAGACGATGTAAATATTCTGAATTCCAATCAAGAACAACTGACAAGATGAGAAACATAGAAGTAGATATCCTCGGTGTAACAAAGCAGCTTAAATCACTTAATAAAGGCAAGGCCTCCGGTCCAGATTGTATACCAGTCAGGTTCCTCTCAGAGTATGCTGCTAAAATAGCTCCATATTTAGCAATTATATACAACCACTCGCTTACAGAAAGATACGTACCTAAAAACTGGAAAATATCTCAAGTCACACCAATACCCAAAAAGGGAAGTAGGAGTAATCCGCTGAATTACAGGCCTATATCACTAACGTCGATTTGCAGTAGGGTTTTAGAACATATACTGTATTCGAACATTATGAAGTACCTCGAAGAAAACGATTTATTGGCATATAGGCAGCACGGATTCAGAAAATATCGTTCTTGTGAAACACAACTAGCTCTTTATACTCATGAAGTAATAACTGCTATCGACAGCGGAAGTCAAATTGATTCCATATTTTTAGATTTCCAGAAGGCTTTCGACACCGTTCCTCACAAGTGTCTTCTAATCAAACTGCGTGCCTACGGAGTATCGCCTCAGTTGTGCGACTGGATTCGTGATTTCCTGTCAGAAAGGTCACAGTTCGTAGTAATAGATGGAAAGCCATCGAGTAAAACAGAAGTAATATCCAGCGTTCCCCAAGGAAGTGTTATAGGCCCTCTATTGCTCCTGATCTATATTAACGACACAGGAGACAATTTGAGCAGCCGTCTTGGATTGTTTGCATGTGATGCTGTCATTTACCGTCTTGTAAAGTCATCAAATCATCAAAACGACTTGCTAAATGATTTAGATAAGATATCTGTATGGTGCGAGAAGTGGCAATTGACCCTGAATAAAGAAAAGTACGAAGTTATTGTTCAATGTTCAAATGTATGTGAAATCTTATGGGACTTAACTGCTAAGGTCATCAGTCCCTAAGCTTACACACTACTTAACCTAAATTATCCTAAGGACAAACACACACACCCATGTCCGAGGGAGGACTCGAACCTCCGCCGCGACCAGCCGCACAGGCCATGACTGCAGCGCCCTAGACCGCTCGGCTAATCCCGCGCGGCTCCGAAGTTATTCACATGAGTACTAAAAGAAATCAGCTAAATTTCGATTACTCGATAAGACACACAAATCTGGGGGCTGTAAATTCAACTAAATACTTAGGGATTACAATTACAAATAACCTAAATTGGAACGATCACATAGATAATATTATGGGTAGAGCAAACCAAAGACTACGATTCATTGGTAGAACACTTATAAGGGAACCTCCCCATCGCACCCCTCTCAGATTTGGTTATAAGTTGGCACAGTGGATAGGCCTTGAAAAACTGATCACAGATCAATCGAGAAAACAGGAAGAAGTTGTGTCGAACTATGAAAAAAAAAAGCAAAATATACAAACTGAGTAGTCCATGCGCAAGATAGGCAACATCAAGGAGAGTGTGAGCTCAGGAGCGCTGTGGTCCCGTGCTTAGCGTGAGCAGCTGCGGAACGAGAGGTCCTTGGTCTTCCTTCAAGTGAAAACTTTGCTTTCTTTATTTTCGCAAAGTTATGATCTGTCCGTTCGTTCATTGACGTCTCTGTTCACTGCAATAAGTTTAGTGTCTGTGTTTTGCGACCGCACCGCAAAACCGTGCGATTAGTAGACGAAAGGACGTGCCTCTCCAATGGGAACCAAAAACATTTGATCGCAAGGTCATAGGTCAACCGATTCCTCCACATGAAAACACGCCTGATATATTCTATACGACACTGGTGACGGCGTGTGCTTCACATGACAGGAATATGTTGTCGACCCACCTAACTTGTACACTTGGCGAATGGGTAAAAAGATTCTTCTATCTTGCCCGATTTAGATTTTCTTGTGGATATGATAATCACTCCCAAAAAAGTGATGAAAACATAAAAGTTTGTCACATAAACTGCAACAAATGAATGCAACAGTTTCACAGTCGGATAGTTTTCCCTGTGCTATGTCAAAACATATGTTTTTAACGTTTTCAAATTTTTCCTTGTGTAGACCGTCAACTCCTGCAATGTCCAAGCAAATCTGAACATGTCCTGGAATTTTGGAGAGCGACGTTGAATATGTGTGAGTGCCTGAACTTTGATAATTGTCTGAAAACAAAAAAATCAACTTTTCACACGAGGGTAGACTTGAACCAAGGACCTCTCGTTCCGCAGGTGCTCACGCTATCCACGGGACCACGGCGCTCCTGGGCTCACAGTATCCTTGACGTTGCCTATCTTGCGCATGGACTACTCAGTTTGTATATTTTGCTTATTTTTTTCATAGTTCGACACAACTTCTTCCTGTTTTCTCGATTGATCTGTGTTCAGTTTTTCGAGGCCTATCCACTGTGCCAACTTATAACTAAATCTGAGGGGGGTGCGATGGGGAGGTTCCCTTGTTAGAAGGTGCAACAGGTCTACCAAAGAGACTGCTTACACTACGCTTGTCCGCCCTATTCTGGAGAACTGCTGTGCGGTGTGGGATCCGCATCAAGTGGGACTGACGGATGACATCGAAAAAGTACAAAGAAGGGAAGCTCGTTTCGTATTATTGCGAAATATGGGAGCTAGTGTCACAGACATGATACGTGAATTGGAGTGGCAGTCATTAAAACAAAGGCGTTTTTCGTTGAGACGGGATCTTCTCATGAAATTTCAATCACCAGTTTTCTCCTCTGATTGCGAAAACATTCTGTTGGCACCCACCTACATAGGGAGAAATTATCATCACGATAAAATAAGAGAAATTTAAGTGCTCGTTCTCCCCGCGTGCCGTTCGAGAGTGGAACGGTAGAGAGACACCATGAAGGTGGTTCATTGAACCCACTGCTAGGCACTTTATTGTGAATAGCAGAGTAATCATGTAGATGTAGATGTAGAAAACAGGACGGGCAGCGAACTGTGGCGGAACTGACATTAGACTTTATTGCTGGACAGAGAACAAGTCTATCTGAACACACAGTACACCGAACACTCCTAAAAATGGGCCTCCGCTGCCGACGACCCACGCATGTGCCAATGTTAACTACGACTGATATGGGCATGTGACCATCGGCACTGAACGTTGGCGCAATGGCAGATCGTTGCACAGTCCGATGAAGCCCAATACCATCTTCATCATATCGATGGGAGGGCGCGAATCCGACGTCTTCCAGGGGAGCAGCTACTTGACACCTCCACTGCAGGACGGAGACAAACTGGCGGCGGCTCCATTATGCTCTGGGGAACATACATGTGGGTACCCATGGGTTCAGTGGAGCTCGTTCAGTGCTCATTGATGGCCAAAGAGAATCCTGCACTGGTCGCAGATCGTGTACACCCCTTCATCTACATCTACATCTACATCCATTGTCCGCAAGCCACCTGACGGTGTGTGGCGGAGGGTACCTTGAGTACCTCTATCGGTTCTCCCTTCTATTCCAGTCTCGTATTGTTTGTGGAAAGAAGGATTGTCGGTATGCCTCTGCGTGGGCTCTAATCTCTCTGATTTTATCCTCATGGTCTCTTCGCGAAATATAGGTAGGAGGGAGCAATATACTGCTTGACTCCTCGGAGAAGGTATGTTCTCGAAACTTCAACAAAAGCCCGTACCGAGCTACTGAGCGTCTCTCCTGTAGAATCTTCCACTGGAGTTTATCTATCACCTCCGTAACGCTTTCGCGATTACTAAATGATCCTGTAACGAAGCGCGCTGCTCTCCGTTGGATCTTCTCTATCTCTTCTATCAACCCCATCTGGTACGGATCCCACACTGCTGAGCAGTATTCAAGCAGTGGGCGAACAAGCGTACTGTAACCTACTTCCTTTGTTTTCGGATTGCATTTCCTTAGGATTCTTCCAATGAATCTCAGTCTGGCATCTGCTTTACCGACGATCAACTTTATATGATCATTCCATTTTAAATCACTCCTAATGCGTACTCCCAGATAATTTTTGGAATTAACTGCTTCCAGTTGCTGACCTGCTATATTGTAGCTAAATGATAAGGGATCTTTCTTTCTATGTATTCGCAGCATATTACAATTGTCTACATTGAGATTCAATTGCCATTCCCTGCAACATGCGTCAATTCGCTGCAGATCCTCCTGCATTTCAGTACAATTTTCCATTGTTACAACCTCTCGATATACCACAGCATCATCCGCAAAAAGCCTCAGTGAACTTCCGATGTCATCCACAAGGTCATTTATGTATATTGTGAATAGCAACGGTCCTACGACACTCCCCTGCGGCACACCTGAAATCACTCGGAAGACTTCTCTCCATTGAGAATGACATGCTGCGTTCTGTTATCTAGGAACTCTTCAATCCAATCACACAATTGGTCTGATAGTCCATATGCTCTTACTTTGTTCATTAAACGATTGTGGGGAACTGTATCGAACGCCTTGCGGAAGTCAAGAAACACGACATCTACCTGGGAACCCGTGTCTATAGCCCTCTGAGTCTCGTGGACGAATAGCGCGAGCTGAGTTTCACACGATCGTCTTTTTCGAAACCCATGCTGATTCCCACAGAATAGATTTCTAGTCTCCAGAAAAGTCATTATACTCGAACATAATACGTGTTCCAAAGTTCTACAACTGATAGACGTTAGAGTTATAGATCTATACTTCTGCACACCTGTTCGACGTCCCTTCTTGAAAACGGGGATGACCTGTGCCCTTTTCCAATCCTTCGGAACGCTACGCTCTTCTAGAGACCTACGGTACACCGCTGCAAGAAGGGAGGCAAGTTCCTTCGCCTACTCTGTGTAAAATCGAACTGGTATCCCATCAGGTCCAGCGGCCTTTCCTCTTTTGAGCGACGATCATTTTTCCCGACAACAGTGGCATTTTTCAACAAGATACAGCGCCATGTCACAAGGCCAGGAATGTGATGGAGTGGTTCGAGAAACACAGCGGCGCATTCCAGTTGATGTGGCAACTCGCCAGATCTGAGCCTGGGCGAATACATCTGGGATGTGAATGAGTGTGGCGTCAGAGCTCATCGCCTCCTCCCCCTCCGCAGAATGCACGGGAATTGCGTGACTTGTATGTGAAGATGTGGTACCAGCTCCCTCCAGCGACCTACCAAGGTTCCACTGCTTCCAAGTCACGACGCGTCGCCGCTGTTATTCGTGTCAGAGGTGGACATTCGGCTATTAGGTAGGTGGACATAACGCTCTGTCTGATCAGTGTATATTCGCAGTTGTGTGTATGAACAGTCATCAGTTGTATAAGGGAATGACGGTCCGGCACGAATTTTCACTGTTGTCATTCCCTTAAACAACTTGCGATTGTTCGTATCCGCAACTACTAAAATAGTGATTACTCGTGGGCACTTGTCAGCGACGTCCGTGACTCCTACGTGAGTTCCCTGGATGCGCACGCACCGTGTTTACCTGCGTAGGCAACTCCCACGAAGGCTTTCGAACTCGTAGGCTGCTGTTCTGCATCTGTAAACATTCTACCAGACATCTGATTAATGCGACGTGTTTGTTTTCTTTATTTGAAAAAATGGTTCAAATGGCTCTGAGCACTATGAGACTTAACATCTGAGGTCATCAGTCCCCTAGAACTTAGACCTACTTAAACCTAACTAACCTAAGGACAGCACACACATCCATGCCCGAGGCAGGATTCGAACCTGCGACCGTAGCAGTCGCGCGGTTCCGGGCAGAAGCGCCTCGAACCGCTCGGCCACCGCTGCCTTCCCTTTATTTGAGCGCTAAAAACTAACATATGTGACTCGCAGTTCTGGTAGCATAGCTTCTTGCACCGCATGAGCCTGAATCCGCTCCATATTACAAATGAACGACTTCTTTTCCATGCCAGTCACTATTAACTTGACTTTTGCCCACCAGTGTTCACAGAAAGAAAGTAACGAGTCTCACATTGACTGATAAGGCTCTCCGTTAAAGAAATCTCTAACCTATTCTTCCTGGATTTCTCTACATCAGTATTTCCGCAAAAACTTCTCCTGAAATTTCTTTATAGATTTACAGGCATTTGGCAAAACGATACCAGAACTTTGAATGAATACGTTTCGATGCACATTCCCCTTATGAACAAAGTAATGAAATTTTCTACATCTGATTAATGGGACATTTTTGTTACCTTTCAAAATGGTTCAAATGGCTCTGAGCACTATGGGACTCAACTGCTGTGGTCATCAGTCCCCTAGAACTTAGAACTACTTAAACCTAACTAACCTAAGGACATCACACACATCCATGCCCGAGGCAGGATTCGAACCTGCGACCGTAGCGGTCGTGCGGTTCCAGACGGTAGCGCCTGTAACCGCTCGGCCACTTCGGCCGGCCCTGTTACCTTTGTTTAGCATGTTTTACAAAACGTTTATCTAATTCCATTCTTAAATTAACCATTCCACCGGAAAGTTTGATTTCTACATTTTTCAACTCTGCTTTTACTGCGGCTTTCACAAATTCCGCATTTGACTCTACATTTGATTTTAAAGTTTCAACATTAGAACTTACCGACGCAGTACTACAAGTCACAGCAGTTATTTGAACGCTTAATGTTTTCAGAAAAGACATAAGCTTATTATTTCTGTCCCTGGCAAGTATTTTTGCCAAAGACTTATGTTTTTACGGCTCTTCTAGAATCCTAGAGCTTATAGCATGATGGCAGCCAGAAGCATCTATTGCCCATTCCTCAATATCTTCCTTCTTAATCTGCGAACTGGAGTGTACTGTATACACGTTCTCCATTTGATTGTTTGCCACGACCTCTACACTGCAATCGAGCGACTCTTGTTTAATATAAGTATTACTAAAACTAGTGGGGGGTTCAGCTGACTGATCAAGACGTGGAAACCTACCCACGCCTGCTTGCTCGGTCATTTTCTCACTCATTCTTAAGACACTTCTCAGCAAACAAAACAATTTTCTATCACTTAACTTTTGGTTGTGTCGTCTCGCAGCGATTCACTGAAACGGCGGGTTTGTCGGCGTGGTTCACTACGTACGTAGATCGCCGAGCGCGTCGTCCTCCGTGAGACAGCCAGCGAGCTGCTTGGCTGCCACACGGTGAAGCTAAGAATTGTTGAACACCCGGTACTGCGCCAGACTTCCCTGACCCTCCGTTCTGCCCTCTGCTAGCTGCTGCGCTCCGTCCGTGTTTTTACGCTGCCGGCTGCTGCTCAGCGTTGCGTCACACTACAGAATGATAATTCCGCACACCGTCTCGAACTGTGGAATTCTGATGCTTGTCTTCGCTAATTTTCGATGATTACTAATTACTTCTTCTCGGCTAACGTTAGCTTACCTTTTTCGTACGGGTAATTGATTCTATAATACGAGCTCTACTTTCTGGAAAATGTTTTCTCGATCCCGATGCGCCCGACAGGAAGAAGATGCTGTGATATGCAAATGATTAGCTTTCCAGAGCATTCACGCAAGGTTGGCGCCGGTGGCGACACCTACAACGTGCTGACATGAGGAAACTTTCCAACCGATTTCTCATACACAAACAGCAGTTGACCGGCGTTGCCTGGTGAAGCGTTGTTGTGATGCCTCGTGTAAGGAGGAGAAATGCGTACCATCACGTTTCCGACTTTGATAAAGGTCGGATTGTAGCCTATCGCGATTGCGGTTTATCGTATCGCGACATTGCTGTCGCGTTGGTCGAGATCCAATGACTGTTAGCAGAATATGGAATCGGTGGGTTCAGGAGGGTAATACGGAACGCCGAGCAGGATTCCAACGGCCTCGTATCACTAGCAGTCGAGACGACAGGCATCTTATCCGCATGGCTGTAACGTATCGTGCAGCCACGTCTCGATCCCTGAGTCAACAGATGGGGACGTTTGCAAGACAACAACCATCTGCACGAACAGTTCGACGACGTTTGCAGCAGCATGGACTATCAGCTCGGAGACCACGGCTGCGTTTACCCTTGACGCTGCATCACAGACAGGAGCGCCTGCGATGGTGTACTCAACGACGAACCTGGGTGCACGAATGGCAAAATGTCATTTTTTCGGAAGAATCCAGGTTCTGTTTACAGTATCATGATGGTCGCATCCCTGTTTGGCGACATCGCGGTGAACGCACATTGGAAGCGTGTATTCGTCATCGCCATACTGGCGTATCACCCGGCATGATGGTATGGGGTGCCATTGGTTACACGTCTCGGTCACCTCTTGTTCGCACTGACGGCACTTTGAACAGTGGACGTTACATTTCACATGTGTTACGACCCGTGGCTCTACCCTTCATTCGATCTCTGCGAAACCGTACATTTCAGCAGGATAATGCACGACCGCATGTTGCAGATCCTGTACGGGCCTTTCTGGATACCGAAAATGCTCGACTGCTGCTCTGGCTAGCACATTCTCCAGATCTCTCGCCAACTGAAAACGTCTGGTCAGTGGTGGCCGAGCAACTGGCTCGTCACAATACGCTAGTCACTACTCTTGATGAACTGTGGTATCGTGTTGAAGCTGCATGGGCAGCTGTACCTGTACACACCATCCAAGGTCTGTTTGACTCAATGCCCAGGCGTATCAAGGCCGTTATTACGGCCAGAGGTGGTTGTTCTGGGTAGTGATTTCTCAGGATTATGCACCCAAATTGCGTGAAAATGTAATCACATGTCAGTTCTAGTATAACATATTTGTCCAATGAATACCCGTTTGTCATCTGCATTTCTTCTCGGTGTAGCAATTTTAATGGCTAGTAGTGTATTTAACGGCCAATAGTACAGTTCTGGAGCGTTTTCCTGGCCGCACGTACCGTTTTGGAACTTAGCAGGCACGGCGGGGTATTGTAAAACGCATTAATTGCCCCCACTTGACTATCTCGGTAACTGGTGGAACGCTAATTTTAATTTCAAAACCTAAACGCAAATGTGTTTGAGGACGTATCGGGTGGATACCAGTGACCAATTATTTGAGTGCAAAGGTGCCACTCTCTCATTTATCAAGGTGAGCAGCATGCTAGCCGCCATTGCACGTTTGCGAAATGGTGTGAACGCCGCAAGCCATGATATTTTATCACCTACATGAAAAAGGCACCCAAAGACAGCTCTGCCAATTAGTTCTCGCAGGTACACACTGTAATTATCCAAATCGTAACTAAATTGAGATGGCCTGGGAAGAAGGATTGGTTAACGAAGAATAAAAATACCACAATTGCAATAGGCTTCAAATGTAATTGAGAGGCTATCTATCCTCTAATACACAGCAGTTACAATAGCAAGGGACTTACAGTTTCAATTGTGTTTTGCGCCTGTTGTTTTAGACGAGATTACACGAAAAACAGCGCTATCAGGCGAACGTCTTCCGTTACGTGCCTGGTATGATACTTCCATCAGTCATGTTACATACAATTCTCCTCACAAATCACGTACTCACTACGAAGAGAATATTTACTCACTTTCATCTGCATTAATCAATTTTGAATTACCACGCGGGTCTTTCGGTAATAATTCTAAACTACAAGCTTGCTCGTGTGCGCATAATAAACGGAATAAAGGATCGCGATTCAATACTTTCAACACGCGACCAATTGGTCATTGTGTGGTTAAACCTTGAAGACACAGCCACCAGCGATCTCGTAAATGCCGAGCCGTGTGCCGAAGTCACTTACCCATCACGTTGAGACAGCGTAATGACTTGAGAATGCGGTCTTACCGTCTTTCTAATAATCGCCACAGTTGAAAATGAAACCTATACACACATTCAGAGTCACCTCCTACTCCTACACGTTACTGCGCGTAATATTTGCGAAATAACCTGCTGCTACTCAGATACTGTTTCAGACACTCGGAGTGGTGTCCGAAAAGTGTTAGTACTCCGAAAGTACTAATTACATTAGATGCGAGCCTTCCTCTAAGTGACCTGCCTCTCATGCAGCCTGCTAGCGACTTAATCTTTCGAGCGCGGCCAGCTCCTTAAGCCAGTTTTACACTAGCGACTTTTTGGTCAAAATCGACTACTCGAAGTACGCCCGCCTTTCGTGCCTGCGTGTAAATCAGCAGCGATTGTGTCTACGACGTAAATGATCTCTGGATTGTGCCGAGTGTACAGTTCTAAATTCCCGAATAAGCTGCACACTGCGCATGCGCAGAGACAACGTACGGTGACAGCGTCTGCTAACATCTGCATCTACATGGATACGCTGCAAATCACATTTAAGTGCCTGGCAGAGGGTTCATCGAACCCGTAAGTTAACCTCTTCTGGCCGAGCTCACTTATGTTATGGAAAATGGATCTTGTGGTTTCGTATCTTCTTAATTTTTATTTTGTTGTTTGCTTTGTTTCTGGGACAGGCTGCAGGAGTCCTGGTATTATCGGCTTACAGAAAAACGGCCTATACTATTCATAAACAAGAACGTAAAAAGGTAAATGTGGTAAAAAGAAAATTATTTCAACGGTAAAGAAGTCAGAATTATTTGACTAGAAAAATCATTTTCGATGTAAGTTTGGCGCTTAGATTTAACAGGAAACGAAGGTTAAAGAAAAGCTACGCTGTTTACTGCATCATGTGTTTGCAGGTATATATTTTCTCTAGCAAATAAATCTATATGTTTCAAAATGTTTGGGCGACACTTTTTCTATTCTTTCAGCTCTCAGGTGTGCAGAGAATTTACTATACGCCCACTGATAAGAACAGCCACCATGGATTTTACTTTAGTCATTAGTAAATTCTATCATCATTGCTTTTTCCCACATTGTGTTACTATCCTTCATAACCTCACATTGTCAAACTGCACAGCAGACAGCTCTCACAATACAACCCAAGGAAGCAAACGTAGCTAAAGGTGGCCGAGGGCGGGGATCCTAAATGAACTTACTGACGACCTAGTTGCCGTGTAGTGAAATTGAAAGACATTTTGATTTTAATTCATATGACGAAAAATGGATATGCACTATAGATAGTCGACGAGGCCAATAAGAGATTTAAACTACCTATACATCCGGAGCACTACCGGCTATCACCCAAGCCTATTTATGCGAAGACCAGTTGTTGGCCTTGCTTCGGCTCAGTTCTACATCTAAATCGATGCTCCGCAATCCACCATATGGTGCGTGGCGGAGGGCACCTCATACCACTGCTAGTCATTTCCTTTCCTGTTCCACTCGCAAATAGAATGAGGGAAAACCGTACGAGCTCTAATTTCTTGTGTCTTCTCTTCACGGTCTTACACGCAATGTATGTTGCAGACAGTAGAATCGTTCTGCAGTCAGCTTCAAATACCGTTTTTTTTTCCCCACTACTGTTCGCCAAAAAGAATGTCGCCTTTCCTCCAGCGATTCCCATTCGAGTTCCCGATGCATGTCCTTAACACGTGCATGTTGTTCGAACCTACTAGTAACAAATATAGCAGGCACCCTCTGAATTGCTTCGATGTCTTCTTTCAACCCGACCTGGTACGGATCCCAAACACTCAAGCAGTACTCAAGAATAGGTCGCAGTGGCGTCCTATATGCGGTCTCCTTTGCAGATGAACCACACTTTCCTAGCATTCTCCCAACAGACCGAAATCGACCATTCACCTTCTCTACCACAATTCTCATATTCTCGTTTCATTTCATATCGCTTTGAAACATTACACCCAGATGTTTAAACGACGTGACTGTGTCAGGCAGGACACTACTAATGCTGTATCCAAACATCACAGATTTATTTTTCATTTGCAAAAAAAAAAAAAAAAAAAAAAAAAAAAAAAGGTTCAAATGGCTCTGAGCACTATGGGACTTAACATCTGTGGTCATCAGTCCCCTAGAACTTAGAACTACTTAAACCTACCTAACCTAAGGACACCACACACATCCATGCCCGAGGCAGGATTCGAACCTGCGACCATAGCAGTCGCGCTGTTCCGGACTGAGCGCCTAGAACAGCTGGACCACCGCGGCCGGCTCTCATTTGCATTAACTTATATTTTTCTACATGTAGAGCTAGCTGCCGTTCATCACACCAACTAGAAATTTTGTCTAAGTCATATCGTATCCTCCTTCAGTCACTCAAGTGCGACACGTTCCAGTACACAACAGCGTCATCAGCAAACAACTGAAGATGGCAGCCCACCACCTCCGCCAATTCATTTACGAGGGGATACCCAAAAAAACCGGAATTATTTTTTGAACGCTATAAATTTTCAAATTGCTTACAAAGCAACCTTATCCCCTTCAAAATACTCTCCGTTACAAATAATACATTTGTCCCACCGGTGCTTCCACCATTCGAAACATTTTTTGTAGTCATCTTTAGAAATGGCTGACAGCTCCTCCCTCGCTTTTTCTTAACTTCTTCATCGTTCTCAAATCGGTGTTCTTTCATGCCCCTTTTCGTGCGTGGAAATAAGAAAAAGTCGCATGGCGCCAGGTCAGGTGAGTAAGGTGCGTGTGGTACCGGATCCATGCCGTTTTTAGCGAAAAACTGTCTAACAGAGATGGCACGTGCATTGTCGTGGTGGAAGAACCAGTCTCCTGTCTGCCACGGATCGGGTCCTTTTTGACGAAAACTGAGCTCCAAGATAATCCACTACTCTCTGACAGCTGATCAATTGTCTGTCGACGGTTGTGACCACAAGCTCTCGAATTTTTCCAATATTTTTGTCGATTCGGGCAGTTTATGGGCGTCCAGAACGAGATTTGTCATCAATCGACTTGTCGCCAGTTTTAAATCGAGCAAACTACTCCTACAATTGAGTTTTTCCTATAGCGCCATCTTGGTAAGCTGTTTTCAACATTAAAACAGTTCCAGCAGCATTTTTACCGAGTAAAGATACAAAATTTCATAGCTACACGTTGTTCACTTAAAGTTGCTATCATAAAAAACGAAACAAGAACAAAACAGCGCTAGCAAAAACAATCACTGCAGATGAACAGAACAACTAGGTCGACAACACAGGCGGCACTGAACTGGCAATGAGTTGTGCTGTACACGCCTAGCGGCAGAAATGTGTACTACACAAGCTCCGCCCCAGCAATGTTATTCCGTTTTTTTTTTCCACAGGTATACAGAGAGTAAAAGCTGTCCTATCACACTTGCCAGGGGCACTCGCCGTCGGAAACTTCGTACAACTTAAAAAGTCTTCGAGCCACTCACAAATCTGTGAACTTGTTTCATATGCTTGTACGTTCTTTAATGGCCTGTAATGGGACACGGTGTCAAACACTTTCCGGGAATCTGTAAATATGGAATCTATCTGTTGCCCTTCGTCCATAATTCGCTGTATGTCATCTGACCACAGGGCAAGCTGAGTTTCATTCCAGCGATGCTTTTTAAAACCATGGTGATTCATGGACATAAGACTCTCGGTCCCAAGAAAATTTATTGTATTTGATGCGATAATGTGTTAAAGGATTCTGCAGCAAACCTATGTTCGGGATATTGGTCTGTAATTTTACAGGTCTGTTCTTTTGCCCTTTCTATACACAGGGGTATAGAACTTTGCAATGGACGACAGATTCGCGTTAAAGCAAGCTTGGTGGGATTCCATCGGGATCTGGTGACTTACTTGCTTTCAACCCTTTCAGTCATTTTTTCTACGCCAAGGATGCTTATCACTATGTCGCCTATAGGGAGTCGATAGTCAAACGATGGTATGCTTGTACGATTCTCCAGCGTGAACGATTTCTTGAACGCGAAAATTAAAACTTCAGCTTTTGTTTTACTATTTTCAGCTGCCACATCAGACTGGTCAACAATTGACTGGATGGAAACCTTAGATCCACTTAGCGATTTTATATAGAACCAGAATTTTCTCGGCTTCTCTGCCAGTTAAGGTATGGCGGTGGTAGCTTTTGTACGCTTCGCGCATAGATCTTTTTCACAGACTCACGAATCTCTACCAACCTTTGCTTGTCGTCATTTGTCTGTTCTCTTTTGAACCGAGAGTGCAACAGCTTCTGCTTCTTCAGCGTTTTCCCAATCTCATTCTTAAACCGTGGTTGGTCTTTCCCGTCTTTAATTCACTTACTACGCGCGCCCGGGTTCCCGGGTTCGATTCCCGGCGGGGTCAGGGATTTTCTCTGCCTCGTGATGACTGGGTGTTGTGTGCTGTCCTTAGGTTAGTTAGGTTTAAGTGGTTCTAAGTTCTAGGGGACTGATGACCATAGATGTTAGGTCCCATAGTGCTCAGAGCCATTTTTTTTTGAACTTATTACGCACATAACTGTCCAGGCCACGGTTTCCAAATTGCTTAAAATTTACCCATAATTCCTCTACATTCATCTTACGGGAACTAAATGATGTCAGTTCACTAAGTAAGAAGGCTGCTTGTTGTTTTGTTTATCAGTTCAGTTCCTACATGCAGTTGAATTTAATGTAAGTGCTATCGTTTATTGCTTTGTGCCGTGTACTGTTGTGATAGTTTCTAATTGCGAATAAGTTTGTAACACGAAAGAAGACGAAAACCGATTCTGATTTGCCCGCTAGCGTTATGGTAAGTTAAAAACATGCACGCAGTACTATCATTTAATAACGTAATTAGCCATCTGTAGCAGTCCTTATGTGGAGGCTAGCAAAACTTTGGAGTTGCAATATTTCAGTACTTCACTAGCGGCAGTGGAGCGGTAAATATCGTCACAATGTCTCGTTGATCAACAAAAATATCACCCAAATAACGATGGCAGCATTTCTTTAAAAAAATTGCTCAATGTTCTATCATTAGTAGTCCAAATTTCGATTACGCGGTAAGTCACACAAATCTGAAGGCTGTAAATTCAACTAAATACTTAGGGATTACAATTACAAATAACCTAAATTGGAACGATCAACATAGATAATATTATGCGTAGAGCAAACCAAAGACTTCGATTCATTGGCAGAACAGTTAGAAGGTGCAACAGGTCTACTACAGAGACTGCTTACACCATGCTTGTCCGCCCCATTCTGGGGTGTTGCTGTGCGGTGTGGGATCCGCATCAGGTGGGACTGACGGATGACATCGTAGAAGTACAAAGAAGGGCAACTTGTTTTGTATTATCGCGAAATAGGGGAGAGAGTGTCACAGACATGATACGTGAATTGGAGTGGCAATCATTAAAACAAAGGCGTTTTTCGTTGCGACGGGATCTCCTCATGAGATTTCAATCATCAGTTTTCTCCTCCGATTGCGAAAACATTCTGTTGGCACCCACCTACATAGGGAGAAATGATCATCACGATAAAATAAGAGAAATCAGGGCTCGCACAGAAAAATTTAAGTGCTCGTTTTTCCCGCGTGCCGTTCGAGAGTGGAACGGTAGAGATGCAGCCTGAAGGTGCAGAATGAGATTTTCACTCTGCAGCGGAGTGTGCGCTGATATGAAACTTCATGGCAGATTAAAACTGTGTGCCGGACCAAGACTCGAAATCGGGACCTTTCCCTTTCGCGGGCAAGTGCTCTACCAACTGAGCTACCCAAGCATGACTCACGCCCCGTCCTCACAGCTTTACTTCTGCCAGTACCTCGTCTCCTACCTTCCAAACTTAACAGAAGCTCTCCTGCGAACCTTGCAGAACTAGCACCCCTGAAAGAAAGGATATCGCGGAGACATGGCTTAGCCACAGCCTGTGGGATGTTTCCAGGCAAAGGTCCCGAGTTCGAGTCTCGGTCCGGCACACAGTTTTAATCTTCCAGGAAGTTTCAGCCTGAAGGTGGTTCACTGAATCCCCTACCAAGCACTTTATTGTGAATAGCAGAGTAACCACGTAGATGTAGATGTAGATGTAGATGTAGATGTAGATGTAGATGGAGATGGCAAATTATCGCCCAATCTGATCACCCAGCCGATACTCAATTCTGAAAATCAGTTCTGATAAGGAACGATGGGGACGAGTTTGTGGAGAACGGAAGGGGTATGTGATGACAGCACATTCTGTAGTTCGCTTCTAAAGGATTTTTTCAGCGGGCTGCTTAAATTCGTACGAGACGACTGCGCCCTGCACTCGCCCCTCCCTCCCTCGTCCAAAATCTATTTACGATCTTGTAGTACTAGAATAACTAAAGCCAACAATTACATGCATATTTGAATCTTAAAATATGCATGCATTCATGCACTTTCAGATGATTAAACATGCACAGTTAACGGAAAAACGTGCGATGCCAGAATTCAGTATTTTGTTGCGATGCATTTTATGTTATCTTAAAGGATGTACAACAACCAATTTTTCCAAATTCCCCGCCGACTTGGGGTGCTCTGCGTGTTGAGCTGCTAAGCTAGTAATCCCTGGATCCAGGAGGCGCGACGGCTTGAATCCATCCGTTGGGAACCTTGAAAATGGTTTTCTGTGATTTCCCTTTATGAATTTAGGCAAATGCCGGGATTGGTCCCTCACTGAAGGCCACAGTCAGTTCTTTCCGAATACCTTTCTTTCCTGTCAGATTCCAGCTCCCTTACAGTTGCAGCCACTCTGCTTAAATGAAAAGAGGTGCATCGAAGACGAGCCGAGCTTCTCTCGAAGCCATATTATAAACAAATAATATTGTAAATTCTTCTCATTGAATCTTGTGCCTTTGTCTGCCGAGACGCTCTTTAATGCAGAAAATGATTTCCCTTTCATTGCAAGAAGTGACAGATGCATACTTAAACGAAGGAATTAGGGAAAGTGCAAGGCTGAATAATTCCAGTTTCTTTACATTTTCCCACCAAAAATTGTTCTAGTTTCACTTTATTCCAAAAGCACTGTCGGTAAGAATTATAATGTTAAAAATTAGTGCTCGTCCATTCCTGATCACTTCCTCAGGACAAATCCATACTGAAAGAAGAAGAGTGTAAAAGGACCTAGGAGGGTGAAGGGAGATTGGTGCATGAGAGATTGTTAGTGTTTCGTCAAGACACAGCACTCGTATGTTACTAGATTATATCTCTGCTTGGTGAAAACTCCGAGATAATTGTCGAATAAAAAGCTTTTCGTTCCTTAGGGAAATTTTCAGAATAGGTGAACAACATAAGTTTTTAAGATTCTCTGTAACAAATCGGACTACCGCGCCCCCACTTTGACAAAATCTTGGCAGCGTCCTCGCACATGCAATGACGACTGTGACGTGTAAACGAAAAAGACCACATAGCAGACCAGTACTGTGATTCCCCCTGGGCATAGCCGTTCCACGCACTTTTAAGATGACAGGAAGGTCTACCTAAGCGAAGCTCCTCTAGAACAATCGAGACGTATTCTATGTTCCCGCGGAAACGCCACGACCATAAAACTTCCATCTACTTTACTGTCGCCTTCTCCCTCTAAGCAACTTACTGTCTCCTATGTAATGTTCTGTACTGTCTCCTATGTACTGTTCAGGCGTCTGCCTGCCTATTGTCCCTTCACATGCTCTCTCTTACTTTAATAATTGGAGTATAAAGTAACAAGTTTATTTCGCATTGCTTATGGGTGGTGTGAAATTCTTCTCTTTAAATTTGGATGATGCCTTCAGTTATTACTACTGTTATCAAATATAAATAAAAATAAAAATACAGAAGGATACATTTACACATTACTTCGTAAAGTAGTTGCTACACTACACGTTACAGAGCGACATGAAATGGAATGAACATGTGAGGATGGTAGCAAGGAAGGTGAATTATCGACATCGGTTTGTTGGGAGAATTTTAGAAAAATATTGTTCATCCATAATTAAGACAGTGTATACAACACTACTGCGACCCATTCTTGAGTACTGCTCGAGTTTTTGGGATTTGCACTACGTCAGATGAAAGGAAAATAACGAAGCAATTCAGGGGTGGCTGCTAGATTTGATCCTGGTAGGTTCGATCAACACGTGGGTACTGCGGAGGTGTTCCGCGAAATCATTTGATAATCCCTGGAGGGAGGGCGACGTTCTTTTCGCGGAACACAATCGACAAAATTTTGAGATCCGGCACTAGATAGTGACTGCAGAACGATTCTACTGCCGCCGAAATAAAACTCGCGTTAAGGATCACGAGGATAAGAGAAATCAGGGCTCGTACGGAGGATGCCTCCCCCCCCCCCCTCCCGCTCCTCCATGAACCGTTAACCTTGGTGGAGAGGCTTGCATGTCATGCACTGTGCGGTTGGTCCCGGCGGAGGTTCGAGTCCCTCCTCGGGCATGGGTGTGTGTGTTTGTCGTTAGGATAATTTAGGTTAAGTAGCGTGTAAGCTTAGGGACTGATGACGATAGCAGTTAAGTCCCATAAGATTTCACACCCATTTGAACACATTTTTTGAGAGGCTTGCATTCCTCAGCGACACAGAGAGTTGTACAGTAGGCGCAGCCACAACGGAGGGGTATCTGTTGAGAGGCCAGACAAACGTGTGGCTCCTGAAGAGGGGCAGCAGCCTTTTCAGTAGTTGCAGGAGCAAAAGTCTGGATGACTGACTGATGTGGACTTGTAGCATCAACCAAAACGACCTTGCTGTATTGCTACTACGAACGGCTGAAAGCAAGGTGAAACTACAGCCGTAATATTTCCCTAGGGCATGCAGCTCTACTGTATGGTTAAACGATGATAGCGTCCTCTTGGATAAAGTATTCCGGAGGTGAAATAGTTCCCCATTCGGGTCTCTGGACGGGGACTACTCAGGAGGACGTCGTTAACAGGAGAAACAAAACTGGGGTTCTACGTATCGGAGCGTGGAATGTCAGATCCCTTAATCGGGCAGGTAGGTTAGAAAATTTAAAAACGTAAATGGATAGGTTAAAATTATATATAATGGGAATTAGTGAAGTCCAGTGGCAAGAGGAACAAGACTTCCGGTCAGGTGCATACGGGGTTATAAATATAAAATCAAATATGGGTAATGAATAAATGAATAAAACATGGGTAATGAATAAATGAATAAAAAATAGAAACGAGGATAAGCTGCTACGAGTAGCGTAGTGAACGCATTATTGTAGCCAAGATAGACACGAAGGCCACGCCTACCACAATAGCTACAAGTTTATATGCCAACTAGCTCCGCAGATGATCAAGATATTGAAGAAATGTATGATGCGATAAAAGAAATTGTTCAGATAGTTAAGGAAGACGAAAATTTAATAGTCATGGGGGGACTGGAATTCGATAGTAGGAAAAGGAAGAGAAGGAAAAGTAGTAGGTGAAAATGGACTGGATGTAAGAACTGAAAGAGGAAGCCGCCTGGTAGAACTTTGCATACAGCATAATCACAACTAACACTTAGTTTAAGAATCAAGAGAGAAGGATGTGTACGTGGAACCGGCCTGGAGACAATGGAAGATTTCAGATAGATTACATAATGGTAACACAGATATTAAGGACCAGGTTTTAAATTGTAGGACATTTCCAGGGGCAGATGTGGACTCTGACCACAATTTATTGGTTATGAACTGTAGGTTAAAACTGAAGAAACTGTAAAAAGGTAGGAATTTAAGGAGATGGGACCTGGGTAATCTGAAAGAACCAGAGGTTGTAGAGAGTTTCAGAGAGAGCAATAGGGAACGATTGATAATAACAGGGGAAAGAAATACAGAGGAAGAAGAATGAGTAGCTTTGAGAGATGAAATAGTAATGGTAGCAGAGGATCAAGTAGGTAAAAAGACGAGAGCTAGTAGAAATACTTGGATAACAGAAGAGATATTGAATTTCATTGATGAAAGGAGAAAATATAAAAATGCAGTAAATGAAGCAGGCGAAACGGAATACAAACGTCTCAAAAATTAGAGGGACAAGAAGTGCAAAATGGCTAGGCAGGGATTGACAATGCGCTGACGGATGTTGTCAGGCGTTGTCGGTGGATCACGATAGCAAATATCCATCAACTTTCCCCACAGACAGAAATCCGGAGACGTCAGATCCGGTGAACATGCGGGCCATGGTATGGTGCTTCGACGACCAATCCACCTGTCATGAAATATGCTATTCAATACCGCTTCAACCGCACGCGAGCTATGTGCCGGACATCCATCATGTTGGAAGTACATTGCCATTCTGGCATGCAGTGAAACATCTTGTAGTAACATCGGTAGAATATTACGTAGGAGATCAGCATACATTGCACCATTTAGATTGCCATCGATAAAATGGGGGCCAATTATCCTTCCTCCCATAATGCAGCACCATACATTAACCCGCCAAGGTCGCTGATGTTTCACTTGTCGCAGCCATCGTGGATTTTCCGTTGCCCAATAGTGATTATTATGCCGGTTTACGTTACCACTGTTGGTGAATGACGCTTCGTCGCTAAATAAAGCACGTGCAAAAATCTGTCATCGTCCCGTAATTTCTCTTGTGCCCAGTGGCAGAAGTGTACACGACGTTCAAAGTCGTCGCCATGCAATTGCTGATGCACGGGTGCAATCGATTTGATGTAGCATTCTCAACACCGGCGTTTTTGAGATTCCCGATTCTCGCGCAATTTGTCTGCTACTGATGTGCAGATTAGCTAAAACACCTACTTTGGCATCATCATTTGTTGCAGGTCGTGGTTGACGTTTCACATGTGGCTGAACACTTCCTGTTTCCTTAAATAACGTAACTATCCGGCGAACGGTCCGCACACTTGGATGATGTCGTCCAGGATACCGAGCAGCATACAAAGCACACGCCCGTTCGGCATTATGATCACAATAGTCATACATCAACACGATATCGACCTTTTCCGCAATTGGTAAACGGTCCATTTTAACACGGGTAGTGTATCACGAAGCAAATACCGCCCGCACTGGCGGAATGTTACGTGATACCATGTACTTACGTGACTATTACAGCGCCATCTATCACAAAGCGACCCAAGTGGTCCAACTAAAACATTCATATTTCCTTACGTACTACACGAATATGTAATAAAAAATGGGGGTTCTTATTTTAAAAAAACGCAGTTAATATCCGTTTGACCTATGGCAGCGCCATCTAGCGGGCCAACCATAGCGCCTTCTGGTTTCCCTCTTCAAGCTAGACGAGGTTCGTTCTTTGTAGTTTTTTCGTTTGATGCTAATTTCGTGAGATATTTGGCCCGGTCACTATCTATGGACCACCCTGTATAGACGGTCTATACAAGGGCGATGTAAGTGAGGGCAATTTATGGAAATGGAAGAGGACGTAGATGAAGATGAAATGGGAAATATGATACTGCGTGAAGAATTTGACAGAGCACTGAAAGACCTACTAAACAAGGGCCCGGAAGTGGACAACATTCCGTTTGAACTACTGATAACCTTGGGAGAGCCAGCCATGACAAAACTCTTCCATTTGGTGAGCAAGATGTATGAGACAGGCGAAATACCCTCAGGCTTAAAGAAGAATATAATAATTCCAATCCCAAAGAAAGCAGGTGTGCACAGGTGTGAAAATGACCGAACTATTAGTTTAATAAGTCACGGTTACAAAATACTAACACGAATTCTTTACAGACGAATGGAAAAACTGGTAGGAGCCGACCTCAGGGAAGATCAGTTTGGATTCAGGAGAAATGTAGAAACACGTGAGGCGTATTGACCCTACGCCTTCTCTTAGAAGATAGGTGAAGGAAAGACAAACCTACGTTTATAACATTTATAGACTTAGAGAAAGTTTTTGACGGTGTTGACTGGAATACTCTCTTTGAAATTCTGATGGTGGCAGGAGTAAAATACAGGGAGCCAAAGTATACTTACAATTTGTACAGAAACCAGACGGCAGTTATAAGAGTTGAGGGGCACGAAAGTGAAGCAGTGGTTCCGAAGGGAGTGAGACAGGGTTGTAGCCTATCCCCCATATTGTTCAATCTGTATATTGAGGAAGCAGTAAAGGAAACAAAAGAAAAAATTGGAGTAGGAATTAAAATCCATGGAGAAAAAAAAAAAAACTTTGAGGTTTGCCGACGAAACTGTAATTTTCATGAAAATGGTTCAAATGGCTCTGGGCACTATGGGACTTAACTTCTAAGGTCATCAGTCCCATAGAACTTAGAACTACTTAAACCTAACTAACCTAAGGACATCACACACATCCATGCCCGAGGCAGGATTCGAACCTGCGACCGTAGCGGTCTCCCTGTTCCAGACTGTAGCGCCTAGAACCGCTCGGCCACTCCGGCCAGCCTGTAATTCTGTCAGAGACAGCAAAGAGCCTGGAAGATCAGTTGAACGGAATGGACAGTGTCTTGATAGGAGGATATAATATGAAAATCAACAAAAGCAAAACGAGGATAACGAGATGTAGTCGAATTAAATCAGGTGATGCTGAGAGAATTAGATTAGGAAATTAGAAACTTGAAGTAGCAGATGAGTTTTGCCATCTGGGAAGCAAAATAACTGATGATGGTCGAAGTAGAGAGGATATAAAATGGAGACTGGCTATGGCAAGGAAAACGTTTCTGAAGAAGAGAAATTTATTAACATCGAGTATAGCTTTAAATGTCAGGAAGTCTTTTCTGAAAGTATTTGTATATGGAGTGTGGTCATGTATGGAAGTAGAACATAAACGACAAAAAGTTTAGACAAGGAGAGAACAGAAGCTTTTGAAATGTGGTGCTCGAGAATAATGCTGAAAATTATATGGGTAGATCACGTGACTGGATAGAAATGGGGGGTACTGAATAGAAATGGGGAGAAGAGGAATTTGCGGCAAATTTGACAGGAAGAAGGGATCGCTTGGTAGGGCACATTCAGAGGCATCAAGGGATTACCAGTTTAGTATTGGAGGGAAGCGTGGAGGATAAAAATCGTACATGGAGACCAAGAGGTGAATACACTAAGCAGATACAGAAGGATGTAGGTTGCAGTAGTTACCCGGAGATGAAGAAGCTTGCACGGGATAGAGTAGTATGGAGGGCTGTATCAAACCAGTGTCTGAACTGTAGATCATAACAGCAACAACAACACGGAGGCATATAGACAGTCGTTTCTCCTTCGCTCTGTTTGAGAGTGGAACAGTAAAGGAAATCGCTAATAGCGGAAAAAGGTATCCTCGGCCTCGCACCGTACGGTGGGGTATGTATGTGACTGTATATGTAGAGCATGGCAGTATTTGGTAATATTTTTATGTCTGGAACATAGCTTTTGCCTTTGCAATCTGGTTTCAAAAAATGGTTCAAATGGCTCTGAGCACTATGGGACTCAACTGCTGTGGTCATCAGTCCCCTAGAACTTAGAACTACTTAAACCTGACTAACCTAAGGACATGACACACATCCATGCCTGAGGCAGGATTCGAACCTGCGACCGTAGCGGTCGCGCGGTTCCAGACTGAAGTGCCTAGAACCGCCTTTTTTTTCAGTTCATCGTTGATCCATTAACTCAGTTTTTGTATTACAGAGGGCAGCTAACCCTCTGACCGAACAGGCTGAGTTACCGTGCCGGCGTTAAAAATGGAAATGAGCGTTTGGCGTCATTGGCCGGGAGGCTCCTTGCGGGGCTGGTCCGGCCGCCTCGGTGCAGGTCTTATTACATTCGACGCCACATTGGGCGACCTGCGCGCCGGAGGGGGATGAAATGATGATGAAGACAGGACAACAGGCAGCCCCGGAGCGGAGAAAATCCCCGACCCAGCTGACCACTCAGCTATCTGGGCGGCCATCGGCCACAGCTGCCGGCTGCCATCTGGTGGTGCACAGTTAAGCAAAAGCCAAATTTTTCATCTTTGTTTTGAGAACTGTAAGTACGAACGTTTCCGTTAGAACGAGAAGAAACGGTGACAGAACTTTGATTTCTTCAACCCGCTTAACGTGGCATTTCTGATCTGTTTTCTGTGCTGTCGAGTAGCGAATAGCAACACTATAGTTGGTGAAACACAGTGGCGTAGCGGCTTAACAGACGCAAAACTACTTCATCATCAGCTCCCTGCCGCCCACTGCATGGCATAATAAGGCAAACCTACCTACTACTGAATAAATTATTATGTGTAACGCAGCTGATAATATTTAATCGTACTTCCTAATAATACTATAAATGTGAAAGTTTGTTTGTTTGTTACTCTTTCACGCTAAAACTACTAACTGGATGTGGATGATATTTTTCTCATTGGTAGTGTTCGACCTGGACACGACATAGGATACTCTCCTACCAATAAAAGGATCCCGTGGGATAATTTTCCTGTTATTGCACACTGGGCGAAAGACGTCGCAGGCAGAAGCTAGTAAAAAATAAACAATGAAGAATTATTACTCAGACACAAAAACATAGCCGCTTGTCACGAAGCACGCTGTGAACTGTCCACGGTGACACAGCGGTGCGGGCAGGCAGGCAGGCTATTGTAAGCGCCGGCAACTCATTCTCTCTAAACTAGTGTGCTGTGAGCTCAGTGCGCCGTACCGATCAGCCTGATTTCGTTAAGAGCTACGATTTGCGATTATTAGTTGTCGGTAAGCGTCGGAGGCAGTAGTAGATTAAAGTTAATACTATAGGTAGACAATAAAAAGAAGTAGACAATATTATTTTAACAATTTCTTTTACAATCTTTCTCTGGCTTTAGTTTTCGCAGAATCATCAATAAGTACCGTTAAATTTAGACTTGACGCAGCTTTGTTTTCAACTGCTATCAGTGCCAAATGTCGGAATCGAGCTTGGCCCCTAGTATTCCGTAAATAAGTTTTGACTATCTTTAATTTGCTAAAAGATCTTTCGGATGTTATAAAAGTGAGAGGTATCGTATAAAACAATAAAATGGCGGCAAGCACTTCGGAAATGTCGCATTCTAGCATTGCATATTCAGCTATAATTTCCTTACATAATACACTACTGGCCATTCAAATTGCTACACCAAGAAAAAATGCAGATGATAAACGGGTATCCATTGGACAAATATATTATACTAGAACTGACATGTGATTACATTTTCACGCAGTTTGGGTGCATAGATCCTGACAAATCAGTACCCAGAACAACCACCACTGGCCGTAGTAACGGCCTTCATACTCCTGGGCATTGAGTCAGACAGAGCTTGGATGGCGTGTACAGGTACAGCTGCCCATGCAGCTTCAACACGATACCACAGTTCATCAAGAGTAGTGACTGGCGTATTGTGACGAGCCAGTTGCTCGGCCACCATTGACCAGACGTTTTCAATTGGTGAGAGATCTGGAGAATGTGCTGGCCAGGGCAGCAGTCGAACATTTTCTGTATTCAGAAAGGTCCGTACAGGACCTGCAACATGCAGTCGTGCATTGTCCTGCTGAAATGTAGGGTTTCGCAGGGATCGAATGAAGGATAGAGCCACGGGTCGTAACACATCTGAAATGTAACGTCCACTGTTCAATGTGCCGTCAATGGGAACAAGAGGTGACCGAGAATGCCGGCCGGTGTGGCCGTGGGGTTCTAAGCGCTTCAGTTTGGAACCGCGTGACCGCTACGGTCGCAGGTTCGAATCCTGCCTCGGGCATGGATGTGTGTGATGTCCTTAGGTTAGTTAGGTTTAAGTAGTTCTAAGTTCTAGGGGACTGATGACCTCCGCAGTTGAGTCCCATGTGCTCAAAGCCATTTGCACCATTTTTGACCGAGAATAGCACGAATACACGCTTTCAATGTGCGTTCACCGCGATGTCGCCAAACATGGATGCGACCATCATGATGCTGTAAACAGAACCTGGATTCATCCGAAAAAATGACGTTTTGCCATTCGTGCACCCAGGTTCGTCGTTGAGTACACCATCGCAGGCGCTCCTGTTTGTGATGCGGCGCCAAGGGTAACCGCAGCCATGGTCTCCGAGCTGATAGTCCATGTTGCTGCAAATGTCGTCGAACGGTTCGTGCAGATGGTTGTTGTCTTACAAACATCCCCATCTGTTGATTCAGGGACGTGGCTGCACGGTCCGTTACAGCCATGCGGATAAGATGTCTGTCATCTCGACTGCTAGTGATACGATGCCGTTGGGATCCAGCACGGCGTTCCGTATTACCCTCCCGAACCCACCGATTCGGTATTTTGCTAACAGTCATTGGATGTTGACCAACGCGAGCAGCAATGTCGCGATACGATAAACCGCAATCGCGATAAGCTACAATCCGACCTTTGTCAAAGTCGGAAACGTGATGGTACGCATTTCTCCTCCTTACACGAGGCATCAGAAAAACGTTTCACCAGGCAACGCCGGTCAACTGCTGTTTATGTATGAGAAATCGGTTGGAAACTTTGCTCGTGTCAGCACGTTGTAGGTGTCGCCACGGGCGCCAACCTTGTGTGAATGCTCTGAAAAGCTGATCATTTGCATACCACAGCATCTTCTTCATGTCGGTTAAATTTCGCGTCTGTAGCACGTCATCTTCGTGATGTAGCAATTTTAATGGCCAGTAGTGTAGGTGGACATTGCATATCGGAGTCAATTTAGGTAGAACAAGGTGATAAGCATTAATAAATTGAAGTGAAAAATTGGGGCCTATTATACAAAAATGTTTGCTTTGGAATTGAGCACATTTTTGTAATAAAGTTTTTTCATCTACAGTGAACAAAATTGACGGTGTTAGGAAATTGAGTATGTGATGGGATGCACTCGTGCCAGGAAAAAGTGTATTTAACTGAGCTGAGATTGTATCCAGTACATTTTTGAAAACACTAACTTTAAATATTTCTTCCCTATTTCGAAATTGTTGGTCATAAGCTAATTTATCAAAATGTTTTTTATCTGCCTTTTGCCGTTTTTCAAGAAAATTGGGACCTATGTCATATTTTTTTCTAATTTAACTGGATATGCACTTGAATGATTCGAAATAATTTTTATAAAATATCAATTTTGTTGTAACAGCTGCTGAAACTTTACTTGCCTCGTCAAACTCGATATCGTGTTTTGTAAAATTTTGGATGCATAATCCATGTCATTCAATACTTGGTGCATGAGTTAACAAAGGAATACGTACTCGAAATTTAACATTTTTGTTTTAATACTTTCTAGTTCACTACGCTCATCTTTACTGGAACTCTTCAGTATTATTTCTGATAACACCTTGATTATATCTAAAAAACGAAGTTTTATTGCAGATATCTACTAGACTATCCATTCGGATTAATTTTCTTAGAGTGGTTTCTGATTTTGCAGAGAATTTCGACAGTAGATCCCAACGCTTAATGCTATTCCCGAAAAACTTATATAAGTCTTTGCGGAAAAAATCTGTGCTTTCACACAACTGTCAGCTGCATCATTCAACACTAAATTCAAATTATGACTGGTGCAATGTACATATTCTACATTTGGCTGAATATTCTTAATCTGTTTCTTTACACCAATATATACACCACTCATCGCACTGGCCCCATCATTATCTGGACCCAAACACATTTTTGAATCAATATTTTTGTCAATGAAAACTAATTTAGTCACCTGCTTGACTAAATCTGCTGCGTCATGTTTGATTACTGCATAAAAGCCTAAAAATAATTCTTGCACTTCTGTATCGATTGGTTGTCCATTTTCTGATCTGGTTATTATTCCATATCTCAGAATAATGCTTACCTGATTTACCTTCGATATATCCTGTGTAGTGTCCATTATGATGGCGAAAAACGGTGATGCTCTAATTTGTTCTAGCAGCTTATTTTCAAATTTGTTCTCTAAGCACTCAATCATTTCATTTTGAATTGTTGGGCTGAAATACCTTGTAAATCTTAAAAACAAAAAGGCGTGATTTTAAAAATCTTTTCGAATGTAAGCAATTGAAAAAAATTAAACAAAAATTAAACAAAAAATAAAATACTAAAAAAATTTCTTAGAAGCGAAATATGGTTACACCGGGCGAGAAGCTGTACAAGGGACAGGAAACTGCCGTGGTATCCTTACTCCTGACAAGTTCTCTAGATGTCCTCTGAAAGAGACCAAGGGGCCCCTTCAGCATGGGGGCCCCGGGCCACTGCCCCGCTTAGCCCTACGATAGCTACGCCCTGGTGAAGCGACACTGTAGCCTTGCTAATAAAATTGTAACTTTTGACTAATCAGGTGTTCAAAGTTGCACAGGATAACTCTCGGGTGGTGTTGAACTACGCTCCTGTAAGCACATAGAAAGCAACAAATGGTTATATAGAATTCCGGAATGTAAACTCGTAGGTTTATTTACGCCTGAGCAAGCAAAAAGTAAGGAAGAAAGATAAGTGTTACTTTGAAAGTCGTTCTCTAGTGAATTTTTAACATTAATCATTACTTTAACGAAGGAGCAACGTTCCCTATTCCTCTCCTCTCTTCCTGGTACTGGGGCCACAAAGTGGGTGTACAGGTGCGTCCACACATTGCCTTTTACGTGTGGGAATCTTTGCGCTTTTTAGCAGACGACAGGCAGATGGGGTCCATGTGTGTTTGGTTCTGCAGTGTGTTGAGGTTATGCTGTGAAGTAATTTATGTGCAAAAATGTCTTTTGACTCCAAAGGTCGTATGGGATGTCGCTATAGATTATTTGAATGAAAATTTGAGAAGTGGTGCTCTGAGCGTCAAGTATTAGAGAAAAAGTCTCCGAACATGTTACTGTAAAGAGTGAGATGCCGTAAGTTTCGAAGCAGGAAAACAGAGAAGAATAAGCAAGCAATTTATGAAAAGTGCATTTGACAACTGTGAACAACTATTCATGCTATGGTTACTTCATAGCACAACTGAGGAGCCCAAAGTCTGAACAAAAGAAATGGTGGGGAGGTGGGACATATGTGGCTCCTCAACAAACTTCAAGAAACAGAAATAAAGGACACTGATGATGCAAAAAATACAAAATTGAAAAACGCAATTTCTGTTCTAGTGGATTCTGGCGTCTGTGAAATTTCAAAATTTTTGGGTCCAAGGACGTTACTCTACATATCATCTTTCACGATGAAATTTATGTAAGCAACTTTTTTTATAAAATACAAATGAAACAGTGATAGTAAATTAACCTTCACTTAACGACTTAGAACTTCCCTTAAGTATTTCTCAGCGTTAGGAATAATCACTGAAATGTTTTGTTTTGGAATTCGAAATAAATAGCTCAAACTGGTATATAAGTTGCCGGTTACTAGCTAACGAAATGTTATTGCCAGCCTTATCGCTGCAATTTCCCCAGTAGAAAATCTAAAATCTCGCCGTGACCCCCTTCTGAAGTTTGCAAACTAAACCTTCTCGTCACTTTGTATTTCTCGTACTTCTATTATTTAGATACTTCTTTACCTACTGTCGCCTTTACGTTTCCTTTTTCTGTTCCATTTTTCATCATAATAAACGCAGAACAAGCTCCAAGCAAAGAAGCAGCTCCATCGTAGACTGCTTGCGCGGGAAGGCACCTAGTGGACTCGAGAACGACCGTGCCTACGCGCATTTTTTTCTTAAATTATTGTGCGTACCCTTTTATTGCCTTGCATTTGCGATTGCTCGCGAGGAAAGAGGCGAAACTTCAGTTGCAGCTGACCCTACTAGTCAGTGGCTATACACTCATTGCTTATTTCGCGGCTGTCCCGGGTGACGAAAGCTCCGTAGGCCCGGAATTTGCAAATGAGCAATTGGCGCAGGCGCGCTGCGCCACAGGTCCTGTTAACGATTTGCTCCTGTGCGAGTTCGCATCCGGGCATCACTGGCGGTACCTCGCTAACCGCATCCTCTGCGGTGCTGCTGTCGTTCGTGCTCCCATACTGTTCATCGCTGAACACAGCTGAAACATTATCGACTGTCATTTCTAAACAAAGCTCGCTAAATTTTGTGTTACTAATGTTTCACTCGCTGAATTATTGCTACTATGTTTAGTCCTTCAATTGTTTCGTATAAAGTTTGAAGAACCTCAAATAACACTGAATAGCCACACACAAAGAACAGAATACCACTGTTATACAAAAGCTGTATCATTGACAAACTCGAAGAAATGCGTTGGAGTCAACATCATGACGTCAGTCCGAAACACACAAATAATGAGACCATCGGTCAGTTCTAAGAGCGCTTTCAAGTACGTAAAAAAAAAAAATAAAGACACCCCTTAACAGCAAGCTCACATTTTTCCTTGGCAAAAACTTATAAAAAGTGGAAAACAATGAAATCTCACCAAACACCACAGAAGAAGTTATATAAGTTGCAGCAAGAATAACACAGTACTGCTATTTCTGTTTTAATTATTCATCGTACTTGCATCCTCTTGGGAACTCCCAGGTCCTATAAATGATCGATACATTCGTGATCCTCATCGAAAACAGATTTTTCTTGGAAATAACGATAAGCAAAGAAACCATTGGTGACGAGACGTATATGTGAATGACATCTCTGATAAAACACAGAAACAAGTACACATAGTACACAGATCGAGAAATTATGTATACTAAATTATTGAATTCACAACGGAAACCCACTAAATCAAAATAAAACCTAACCTTAAAATCACAAAATCCAGCAACTGACGAAGTTTCACTACTTTCAGTTCCGAAACAGGCACCAGCATATTGACACGTTAGCCGGCCGGAGTGGCCGAGCGGTTCTAGGCGCTACACTCTGGAACCGCGCGACCGCTACGGTCGCAGGTTCGAATCCTGCCTCGGGCATGGATGTGTGTGATGTCCTTAGGTTAGTTAGGTTTAAGTAGTTATAAGTTCTCGGGGACTGATGACCTAAGTCCCATAGTGCTCAGAGCCATTTGAACCATTTTTATTGACACGTTAGAAATCGTATAATCAACAACTGCAAAAACTGGTAGTCACTACACTTATGACATTCTTTACAGAATTGCTTTATGCAAACAAAAATACGACGGAGATCGAAAGACAGTTAACCCTATACAGCAATTCAGTGGCTACAACAACTAGATATTATACAGACGCCATCATATTATAAGAACGAAAATATAATGACAGAAGGATTGAGAACAGTTATCAAACCCACACTTGTATCTCAAGGGCCAAATGTACAAGATGTATGTAAAAATAAGACAGTGCTCCTTAATCTGGAGGAATAAATTTGTCTGAGAAACTAGAATTAAGGTAGTCGCCAAGCAGAATAAAGCATTTTTATCTGCATGAAGATGGGCTTTAAATGGTGCTTTTTTCTTATCTAGCTGCCATAAGTAGTGGGACTAGGAGGTTTCTGGTGTAGGCAATTTATTCAAAGTGGCGGCTGCCCCCCTAGCCTCCCCCTCCCCCACCCCCTATAACAACATTCCCTCTCCACCCCCTGGGAATGGCGGGAAATTTTGGCGAGGAAACAGAGGAATTGGGCTAACCTAACTCACTCCACCTCTCCCCTTACTCCTATGATGTTAACCCCCCCACCACTACCATGCCGCCCCTGGAAAAGGCAGGAAATGGTAAGTCTGTCCAGCTGCCAGAGAGGAAAGTTAGGTTAGTGTACGAGGTGCGGCTAGCAAAAAACCAGACTGATGCTGGAAAAAACATTTATTTACAATTATTTACAATTTCATGTTATCTCCTTCAATGTACTCTCCTCCTCGGTCTCTACACCGCTCCATACGAATTTTCCACTGTTCATAGCAATGCTGCAGATCATTTTCGGTAAGTCCATTCATTACTTCCGTCGCTTTTTCTTTTACTGCTTCAACAGTCTCAAATCTAGTTCCTTTCAAAGCTGACTTGACTTTAGGGAAAAGAAAAAAGTCACAGGGGGCCAAATCAGGTGAGTAGGGTGGATGATCTAAGATGGGAATGTTGTGTTTTGCCAAAACGTCAGCTACTTAAAACAGACGCCACGGGCAGACTGAGTGCAGGAGGCAGATGAAACTCGAGCAGTAGGCGGAGCGAGAGTCACGTGACAGGCCACGCGACTTTCAGCCTTATTGCATTCGTTTTATTGTTTCACCAGTACTAGTCCGGTTTTTTTCTAGCCACACCTCGTATTTTATTTATTTTTGGAGGAAAACGGTAATACTGTGCTGAAGAGGAAGGCAGGGAATTTAATTAAGTAATTTATTTATACCTCCAGTAACCTAACTCAGAGATGTGTGTCTTTGCCTCAAGGTGCACGGACTGACTGAGCCAGTTCACACTGCATCCACCAGAGTGTGCTGTTCATCTCCCTCCCACCTACCACTACTCCTATGATGTCACACACCCTCACCAACATCCTTCCCCTGCAAATGGCGGAAAACAGTCAATCCCTGTCCAGCTGCCGGAGACGAAGGTTAGGTTAGTGTACTTTATTTATTATTATTTGTTGCGGGAAGCTGACTGCTGGACTGTCCTCCACATTGCACCACCCACCACCCCCACTTTCTGTCACCCTTGCCGGCCGCGGTGGTCTAGCGGTTCTGGGCGCTCAGTCCAGAACCGCGCGACTGCTATGGTCGCAGGTTCGAATCCTGCCTCGGGCATGGATGTGTGTGAAGTCCTTAGGTTAGTTAGGTTTAAGTAGTTCTAAGTTCTAGGGGACTGATGACCACAGATGTTAAGTCCCATAGTGCTCAGAGCCATTTGGACCATTTTCTGTCACCCTTGTACCCACTTTTTTCCAATTTCGTGTGTATATGTCCACTTGAAGTTCGAAGACTGAGTGCCCTAATTCACAATACAGCCACCAGAGTGAGTTCAAACTGTTCTACAGCCACACCCACAGTCCATCACCCTCCCATCCCGGTTAGACACTGGACTCGCATTCGGGAGGACGACGGTTCGATCCCACGTCCGGCCATCCTGATTTAGGTTTTCCTTGATTTCCCTAAATCGCTCTAGGCAAATGCCGGGATGGTTCCTCTGAAAGGGCACGGCCGACTTCCTTCCCCGTCCTTCCCTAATCCGATGAGACCGATGACCTCGCTGTTTGGTCTCTTCCCCCAACCAACCACCACCACCTCCCATCCCGTCCTCTCTTTTTACCAGTCGTGTGTGACTTAGGCAGCAACAAGTCTCGAAACTGTTCTACAGCCGCCCCACTGAGGAAAAAAACTCAGCTGTTGGTGCAAGAATTACTACATGCCCTAATTATGTAATTACAGGGATATAGATTGGTGGGAAATCCTCTGTGTGTGCTCACCTCAAAAATTTTCATGCTCAACTCATTAATTTGCAGTACTGTATCATACCCCCTGCACTAATACATCGTTCAAGGCACTTAGTATGAAAGAATGGGACAGCAAACTGTCACAGAAGTATATGAAGTGTTGCCTCGTGCCAATTTACATACGAACATCTGCTGGGGATGAGACATATTCATGACTTCACACACACCAACACACTCATACATAATTCACAGCATTTGGCATGGAAGAGAAAGGATAGCAATCGACTGGAAACAATCCTACTGCCACCCTCACTTGGAAGAAAGCTCAGCCAGATAAAGGTTAGCAGTCATAGTTTCAGTGACAGAAGCACCAGAGATTTGCCCAGGCTTGTCTGTATGGCACTGAGAAAAGAATCCCTGCTAGATTTACTAGAATAACATACATGAAAGTTAATAGCCATAGTTTCAGCAGCAGAAGCACCAGAAATTTACACTGTCTTGTCTACATGCCACTGAGAAAAGAAACCGTTACAGATCAACTGTAAGAAGAGTAATCGCAGGGGTCATCAGTTTAAAAAAAGAATCATATAATCCAACAACTAAACACTACTCGACACCTAACAGTCTTGATGCTTCAAATACATACACAGGCGCAAACACACAGATCATGATAAATGCTTCACTGCTCTTGGACAAATAATATGGAAATTAACGTGAAAAAACATCACCTGTCCTACCCCACTCACAGACAACGAACTACAACGAAACATACATAGGAAATTGACGAAAAAGCATCCTAATAACGTCAAACAGCTATCGAAAAAATTTCCCTCACCACCATAGTGATATGTTGCATAAATAGTTCTCGGCTTACTTGCCATGTCAAATGGTTAAAATGGCTCTGAGCACTATGGGACTTAACTTCTGAGGTCATCAGCCACCTAGAACTTAGAACTACATAAACCTAACTAACCTAAGGACATCACACACATCCATGCCCTAGGCAGGATTTGAACCTGCGACCATAGCCGTCACACAGCTCCAGACTGTAGCTCCTAGAACCGCTCGGTCACTTCGGCCGGCTGCCATGTCAAATTTGGATAAAATCCCGAGCTTTCGATTACTACCTCCGTCATCTTCGTCAGGGGTAAAACTGACTGTCGTGGACTAATGAGGTTTCCTCTTTTTATAAACAAGGGACGGCTTCTCATTGGCTGGATGACGTCACGGTGAAAACGGCAAACAAAATCTATGGACATAGAGGCCGCCACCTCCGTATGCGCTGTTTTCACCGTGACGTCATCATGCCAATGAGAAGCCGTCCATTGTTTATAAAAAGCGGAAGCCTCACCGGTCCACGACAGTCAGTTTTACCACTGACGAAAATGACGTAGGTAGTCAACGAAAGCTCGGGATTTTACCCAAATTTGATGCGGCAAGTAAACCGAGAACTATTTATGCAAGGGCCCGTCGCAAAAGACTTCATAGTCATAGTGATATGTTCTCCTTGGCGTGTGTTAGCAGACTTAGTTCGAACTATCAATATGGAACGGCATCTATAAAGTCATTTTTATATTCGACTGCAGGATACAGTTTCTCTCTCTCTCTCTCTCTCTCTCTCTCTTTCTCTACCTCCTGTTATTTTGTGACATCCAACAACACGAAAAAAGCTACAACATTGCTGTCGATTACAGATGAGCGAACTGCAGAGGTCAGAGTTCTATAGCGGTACACCGAGCGAGGTGGCGCAGTGGTTAGCACACTGGACTCGCATTCGGGAGGACAACGGTTCAATCCCGTCTCCGGCCATCCTGATTTAGGTTTTCCGTGATTTCCCTAAATCGTTTCAGGCGAATGCCGAGATGGTTCCTTTGGAAGGGCACGGCCGATTTCCGTCCCAATCCTTCCCTAACACGAGCTTGCGCTCCGTCTCTAATGACCTCGTTGTCGACGGGACGTTAAACACTAACAACCACCACCACCACCACCACCATCTATAGCGGTACATCTGACAGATGAATTCACTGAAAAAACATCCAGTGTTTTGTCGTGAAAACTATCGATCACTATTGAATCTCCTCGTGGTGGTGCTGTTTTCTGTGCAATCTCCACAACACTACAAAAAGCAATGTTTAAATCTGTTAAATCTTAATCGACAAAACTACTCAAAGGGAGGGATTAGCGATTCGTGGAGTTCTCCCTTGGGGTGTCGTACAAAATCACACCGACAATAATTTAATCCAAAGGTGGAGATAATCCAGCAAAAGGTAAGTAGCACTGTGTCTAGGATAATGTTAGCTGCAAGTCTTGGGAAGTCTATCGTGAAACAATGTAAGGTCGACGGCAGATAGAACTGAAGGGCGAATACAGATCCAGTTGAAAAACAAAGACACGACTCTCATACAACTAGGTCATCAAGAAAGAATTTACGTTTAGATCAGTGTTCAGTATGTGAAATCTTATGGAACTTAACTGCTAAGGTCATCAGTCCCTAGGCTTACACACAACTTAACCTAAATTATCCTAAGGACAAACACATACACCCATGCCCGAGAGAGGACTCGAACCTCCGCCGGGACCAGCCGCACAGTCCATGACTGCAGCGCCTGAGACCGCTCGGTTAATCCCGGGCGGCAATTTACGTTTAGATCCACCCACACAAAATACTACCGAATTTATCTCTACTGTAGAAATTTTAACCTTCTCCAATCTTTACATTACAAAATCTGAAATGAAAACGATTTTTTTCTTTTTCAGGAGCCTTGCCCGAATGTTGCTGTTATGAGGGAAAGGGCAGTACAAAATTGTGATTCTGATTCATTATTATAAATAATGATATGTTGATATGGATTTCATCGACCTCCGAATTGGAAACAAAGAAAGTGATAAGATCGACAGCTCGTTTCGGGATATCTTAGAGGTTAAAAAAAAAAAGTAAACGTAATACGACGCTTTTGGCTGAGATATCCCACGGGGTGGGTTCAGCCGCCTGTCTTCCTCCGTGCACCTTAGCCCCCTTGTGGAAATAGACAGCTGTGTCGTATGTGTATTTTTAGAGTGTTAAACCATGAAAACAGTATCCGGTGAGACAGCGCAGAAGTGAAAAGAACAAGAGTAGGATTTAACTTCTCATCGGTGATGAGGTCATTAGAGGCGGAGCGCAAGCTGAGGGTTCGACAAGGATGGGGAAGGAAATTGGCGTTGTCCTTTTCACAAGTACCACACCGGTATTGACCTTAATTAATTTAGCAAAAGCGCATGAAATGTAATTTTGGATTGCCGGGATGAGGTGAGGTCCCTGCACTCCTCACGTGAGAGCCCAGTACTTCGTTACTTGTCGTGAGTCCACATTATACAACGCAACCTCTTTGGCCTCTAAACATGAAAAAATAAGCCCACATACATGCAAAATTAGCTTTTTATAGCTTCCTTAAACATCTGTAGGGTACTTGCATGTTGTTCAAGTTCGCGTTACCTCTTTAGACTTTTTTATAGCCCAACTCCTTCATTATTATATGATCAGCTGAGAAAGTGCCTTCATAAATTATTCGGTACGAGCCCGTAGTACATACAAAATATTATGTTTCGTCGCTTCATTTTGATTCGCGTGGACTGTTAATCACAGGATATTACACTCCTGGAAATGGAAAAAAGAACACATTGACACCGGTGTGTCAGACCCACCATACTTGCTCCGGACACTGCGAGAGGGCTGTACAAGCAATGATCACACGCACGGCACAGCGGACACACCAGGAACCGCGGTGTTGGCCGTCGAATGGCGCCAGCTGCGCAGCATTTGTGCACCGCCGCCGTCAGTGTCAGCCAGTTTGCCCTGGCATACGGAGCTCCATCGCAGTCTTTAACACTGGTAGCATGCCGCGACAGCGTGGACGTGAACCGTATGTGCAGTTGACGGACTTTGAGCGAGGGCGTATAGTGGGCATGCGGGAGGCCGGGTGGACGTACCGCCGAATTGCTCAACACGTGGGGCGTGAGGTCTCCACAGTACATCGATGTTGCCGCCAGTGGTCGGCGGAAAGTGCACGTGCCCGTCGACCTGGGACCGGACCGCAGCGACGCACGGATGCACGCCAAGACCGTAGGATCCTACGCAGTGCCGTAGGGGACCGCACTGCCACTTCCCAGCAAATTACGGACACTGTTGCTCCTGGGGTATCGGCGAGGACCAATCGCAACCGTCTCCATGAAGCTGGGCTACGGTCCCGCACACCGTTAGGCCGTCTTCCGCTCACGCCCCAACATCGTGCAGCCCGCCTCCAGTGGTGTCGCGACAGGCGTGAATGGAGGGACGAATGGAGACGTGTCGTCTTCAGCGATGAGAGTCGCTTCTGCCTTGGTGCCAATGATGGTCGTATGCGTGTTTGGCGCCGTGCAGGTGAGCGCCACAATCAGGACTGCATACGACCGAGGCACACAGGGCCAACACCCGGCATCATGGTGTGGGGAGCGATCTTCTACACTGGCCGTACACCACTGGTGATCGTCGAGGGGACACTGAATAGTGCACGGTACATTCAAACCGTCATCGAACCCATCGTTCTACCATTCCTAGACCGGCAAGGGAACTTGCTGTTCCAACAGGACAATCCACGTCCGCATGTATCCCGTGCCATCCAACGTGCTCTAGAAGGTGTAAGTCAACTACCCTGGCCAGCAAGATCTCCGGATCTGTCCCCCATTGAGCATGTTTGGGACTGGATGAAGCGTCGTCTCACGCGGTCTGCACGTCCAGCACGAACGCTGGTCCAACTGAGGCGCCAGGTGGAAATGGCATGGCAAGCCGTTCCACAGGACTACATCCAGCATCTCTACGATCGTCTCCATGGGAGAATAGCAGCCTGCATTGCTGCGAAAGGTGGATATACACCGTACTAGTGCCGACATTGTGCATGCTCCGTTGCCTGTGTCTATGTGCCTGTGGTTCTGTCAGTGTGATCATGTGATGTATCTGACCCCAGGAATGTGTCAATAAAGTTTCCCCTTCCTGGAACAATGAATTCACGGTGTTCTTATTTCAATTTCCAGGAGTGTATATATGGAATCTGATCCTCCAGATTTGTTTATCCAGAGTAGAAAAAAATTCCTGTTTCCCCAAAGGGATTTATGTGACATAAGGACTGCGAGATAGGAGGTAATCGGACACGGAGCTTTGCGTTCCAGACGGAGCAGGTTTCAAGTCTCCATTTATCAATACTGCCTCGATTCCCTGTTCCTATAATGGTGTATGTTAGTACAGTATCCGTCTCACACACGCTTACTTTGTACCGAGATGAGCAGTGTTTTAAAATATAATGGGACGACACAACATTCGTAACGGCGATACGTGCATTTCGGAATAACAAATGCCATAAATGTATTGAATAACCTACATACTTCCTGCAACAAAATAGGCAGAAAGAGGTGTGCAATTTTGTCATATGATGACATGATGGAGACCGTGGCTGTTGTTTGAAGACAAATGTTGATGGTGTTAGGACAGCAAACAGCCACAAATTTACTTTCAGTTCCTTTATTCAAAGGCTACCGTTACCGGTTTTGAATCGTTGTGATTCATCCTCAGACAGTTTACATGCTTTCTTTATGACATGTGGCGTGTTTTTTACAGATTAATTGTCCTAAAATATAGATAATACATAATTATAAACACGCCACACACAGATGGTTGCGTTACAGATTTTCATCCAGCTGGACGAATTTTATGAAAACAAACACTCGAAACCGACGTTTCACGTAAGTCACATGCAACGAAAATCTGTAAGGCAACCATCTGTGTGTGGCGTGTTTGTAATTATGTATTATTTACATTTTAGGGCAATTAATCTGTAAAAAACACACCACATGTCATAAAGAAAGCATGTGAACCGTCTGAGGATGAATCACAACGATTCGAAACCGGTAACGGTAGCCTTTGAATAAAGGAATTGAAAGTAAATTTGTGGCTGGTTGCTGTCCTAACACCATCAACATTAGAAAGAGGTATGTTTTTCGTTGCGGGGAAAACGGCGAGACAGATCAAACTACTGTGGCCGTCAACCTGTAAAGCGCACAGGCTTCTACCTGCTAACAACAAAAAGGTCAACCATAGCAAAGCTAACTACAAGATGCCTCGGGATTTGTGCTGTAAACCGTACTACTGAACGTTGAAGAAAATGCCTGAATACTGTGAAGAAACAAATCCGATCATCTTCCTATAATGACGTACGAAAAGCAGTGTTGATGATGAGGCTTTTCAAATCCCGCGAGATCAGGCGGACAGACAATTTCACCGTTCGTCGAGAACTGCTTTCAATTTGTATTAATGGTCTGTTTCATACAAGACTGTAGTAATAAACATAAATGAAATACATCAAAACACACACACACACACACACACACACACACACACACACACACACACACACATATTCAGCCAGAACTGTGCTACGAGGAGGTAATGCTGTGGGAACTACCATTTGGTCTCGTTCCAGAGGAGAGGGATTCAAATTCGTGTCATGTCAATTCGCTTGCGATTTCCTGTCAGAAAGGTCACAGTTCGTAGCAATTGACGGAAAGTCATCGAGTAAAACAGAAGTGCTTTCAGGCGTTCCCTAAGGTAGTGTTATGGGCCCTTTGCTGTTCCTTATCTATATAAACGATTTGGGAGACAATCTGAGCAGCCGTCTTAGGTTGTTTGCAGATGACGTTGTCGTTTATCGACTAATAAAGTCATCAGAAGATGAAAACAAACTGCAGAAAGATTTAGAAAAAATATCTGAATGGTGCGAAAAGTGGCAGTTGACCCTAAATAACGAAAAGTGTGAGGTCATCCACATGAGTACTAAAAGGAACTCGTTAAACTTCGGTTACACGATAAATCAGTCTAATCTAAAAGCCGTAAATTCAACTAAACACCTAGGTATTACAATTACGAACAACTTAAATTGATAAGAACACAGAAAATGTTGCGGGGAAGGCTAGCCAAAGGCTGCATTTTATTGGCAGGACACTAAGAAAATGTAACAGACCTACTAAGGAGACTGCCTACACTACGCTTGTCCGTCCTCTTTTAGAATACTGCTGCGCGGTGTGGGATCCTTACCAGGTAGGACTGACGGAGTACATCGAAAAAGTTCAAAGAAAGGCAGCACGTTTTGTATTATCGCGAAATATGGGAGAGAGTGTCACAGAAATGATACAGGATTTGGGCTGGAAATCATTAAAAGAAAGGCGTTTTTCGTTGCGACGGAATCTTCTTACGAAATTCCAATCACCAACTTTCTCCTCCGAATGCGAAAATATTTTGTTGACACCGACCTACAGAGGGCGGAACGATCACCACGATAAAATAAGGGAAATCAGAGCTCGTACGGAAAGATATCGGTGTTCATTCTTTCTGCGTGCTATACGAGATTGGAATAACAGATAATTGTGAAGGTGGTTCGATGAACCCTCTGCCAGGCACTTAGTGTGATTTGCAGAGTATCCATGTATATGTAGATGTAAATGAGCTTTAGATTTTCTGTTTCTAAATCATTTCAAACGAATACCCCTTCCACAGATTTATCTGCAGCTAAGTACGTGTCTCGTCACAAGGGGTTCTTTTCTTTACAGCGTTGTAATGATGCGTTGCGGTTGTAAGAAGTTGCAAGTGATAGGCGTCGGGTCGGGTGGCTGTGTGAACGCGATTCGGCAACGCTGGTCTGGGGGCCGCCAATCAATAATTTGCTCCTCCCCTGGAGGTGAGCACAACCTGAGCTGGCCGCTGCAGCTCGGCGGCTACAGATTGCAGTTACCAGCTTATACGGTTACACATATCTGCATCGCTAAATCAGTGTCTGTTATACCGAATCCGCAGTTTTCCTTCCTGTCTACTCAGCAGATGATGTCGAGGAAGGATTACCAGTATCCTTCAACACAACGCTTTGCTTGTGCTACACGTTTCTGTATACAGAAAAGAGGATATCGCACGAGGTGACTGTTTTGTTTCAAAATTCTCTGCTGTTTGCCCAAGTCGCAGTGCGTAACGTGATGTTCCTTTTTAATCTGAAAGCCTATCAGTCGCTACATCTACTAATATTCCGCAAGCCACCGAACGATGTGTGGCAGAGGGCACTTTCAATACCGCTGATTTTTCCCTCCCCTGTTCCACTCGCGAATGGAGCGTAGCAAGAGAGACTGTTGTTAAGTCTCTGTATTAGCTCTAAGTTCTCGAATTTCCTTGTCGTGGTTATTTTGCGAGATGCATGTGGGAGGAAGTAATATGTTGCCCAATTCTTTCTCTTCATGATGAACAACACCTCTCTTGTAGCGTTTGCCACTGAAATTTGTCGAGCATAACGCTCTCGCGCCGCTCGTTGTTGGATAATCTCTATTTCTTCAATTTGTCCTACCTCTTAAGTATCCCAGATTGATGAGTAATACTTAAGATTCGGTCGAATAAGGGCCTGGCATCTGCTTCTCCTACTATTTGTTTTATGCGATCATTCCACTTAAGGTAATTCAGGATATATACTATCAATATTTTACTGTAGATACTGTTTCCAGCAATTTCCTATCAACAATTTAGTCGTACAGTAATGGATTTCTTTTCCTACGTATTCGCAGTATGTTACATTTATTTACGTTCAGCGCCAACTGCCAAAGCCTCCATCACTCACAATTCTCTGTAGATTATTTTGCAAATCTATTGTCTTCTAGCAATCCTACTTTTCTATAGGCAACCAAATAGTCTGAAAACAGTCTTAAGGAACTTACAACGCTTTCTACTGGATCATTTATATACATTGTAAACAGTAACGCTCCTATCACACTTCCTTGTTGTACTCCGGAAATTACCATTACATCTGTCGATTTTGTTCCGGCAAGAGCGACGTCTAGAGTTCTGTCTGTAGCAACTCTGGTCCTATACTCCATAAGCTCGTATTTCTTTACACTAACCGGCAGTGCTGGTCAGTGTCAAATGCCTTCCTGAAGTCAAGGAACACGGCATCAACATGAGCCCCCCGTTGTCTACATCGCTGTGGATCTCATGGAGGAACAGAGTGAGCTTTGTTTCGCAAGAGCTCAGTTTGCGGAACTGATTTTTATAGAGCACATTTTCGCTCTCCAAAAACGTCATAGTTCTTGAGTATGAAACATGTTGCACAATTGTACAACAGATTGACGCCATCGATATAGGTCTATAAATATGTGCATCTGTCCTACGACCCTTCTTGAAAAGGTGAATGACCCGCGCTTTTTTCCAGTCGCCGGGCACCCTTCGTTCTGCTCCAACGATGCTGCTGGAAGAACGGCAAGTGCTTTCGCATAATCTTTGAGGACTCTTATCGTTATCTAATCTGGTCCTGACGCCTTTCCACTACTAAGCTACTGCAGTTGCTTTACAATTCGTGATCGTTTAGCTCAATATCTGCCATTTACACCTCCGTACGATGATTGCTAACAGGGACCGTATTACGATCTTCCGTGGTGAAACAATTTCCGAAGGCTGAATTCAGCATTTCGGTCTTCTGTCTGTAATCTTCCGTTTCGGTGGCAGTATGGTCACTAAGTGAACAAATAGAGGATTTCGAACCACTTACTGATTTTAAGTAAGACCAAAACTTCTTGGAGTTTTTACTCAGATCAGGTGACAAAATTATAGTTTCGAAGTCATTGAGCCGGCCGCGGTGGTCTAGCGGTTAAGGCGCTCAGTCCGGAACCGCGCGACTGCTACGGTCGCAGGTTCGAATCCTGCCAAGGGCATGGATGTGTGTGATGTCCTTAGGTTAGTTAGGTTTAAGTAGTTCTAAGTTCTAGGGGACTGATGACCACAGATGTTAAGTCCCATAGTGCTCAGAGCCATTTGAACCATTTGAAGTCACTGAACGCATTTCTCATGGCTCTCTTACGCTCATTTTCTCTTCGTTCATCTTTCTCAGCTATTCATAGACATCCCTTCCTTTACGTTATAGTTTTATAATATGGCTATTAAATCACAGTGCGTTTTTTCCATCCATTAAGACCTTCCTCGGAACATACTTGTCTAAGGTATATTAACGATGTTCTTGAACTTTTCCCATTTCTGCTCCCCATCTTCGTCTTCAGCAGTGAATATTTGATGCTGACTACTCAGATACTCTGCAATTTGTATGCTGTCACTGTTGCTAAGCAAAAATATTTTCCTACCTTTCTTAACAAACCTTGTAAAACATGTGGTCATAGTAGCTATCACAACCTCATGATAATTGATACCTTCTCCTGCGTTAACTGATTCGATACGTTCAGATCTGTTTGTTGCTATGAGGTCTAAGACGTTACCTTCTACTAATCTGCGGACAAGACATTCAAATTAATTAATGTATTTATCTATTTACACGTCAAGTTCCGTTGGACCAAATTGAGGAGGAAATCTCCAAGATCAATCCTACCCCGGGCATGGATGTGTGTGGTGTCCTTAGGTTAGTTAGGTTTAAGTAGTTCTAAGTCTAGGGGACTGATGACAAATGGTTCAAATGGCTCTAAGCATTATGGGACTTAACATCTGAGGTCGTCAGTCCCCTAGACTTATAACTACTTAAACCTGACTAACCTAAGGAGATCACACACATCCATGCCCGAGGCAGGATTCGAACCTGCGACCGCAGCAGCAGCGCGGTTCCGGACTCAAGCGCCTAGAACCACTCGGTCGCAGCGGCCGGCCGGACTGATGACCTCCGATGTTAAGTCCCATAGTGCTTAGAGCCATTTGAACCATCTCCAAGGTCATGGCACTTGTCACTACATGAAATTACAACATAAAAGTAATAACAGATAAGCCGGCCGGTGTGGCCAGCGGTTCTAGGCGCTACAGTCTGGAACCGCGCGACCGCTACGATCGCAGGTTCGAAACCTGCCTCGGGCATGGATGTGAGTGAAGTCCTTAGTTTGGTTTAAGTAGTTCTAAGTTCTAGGGGACTGATGACCTCAGAAGTTAAGTGCCATAGTGCTCAGAGCCATTTGAACCATTTGAATAACAGATAAAAATAAAATGTCTGTGAACCCAGAAAAAGTCAAGCCATTAGTTTACGTAAACGCAGTCAACAATATAACATAAGAATCAGTTTAATTTTTCAAGGAACTCCTCGACAGAATAGGAGTGACTCATGAGGAAACTCTTCAGTTTCGATTGAATGTGCGTGGATTACTGTTAAGATTTCTGAATTCTTGTGGTAGCTTATTGAAAATGGATGCAGCAGTATGCTGCACACCTTTCTGCACAAGAGTCAAGGAAGTGCGATCCAAATGAAAATAGTATTTCTGCTTACTATTGACTAAGTGAAAGCTGTTAATTATTGGCAACAAGTTGATATTGTTAACAAGACAGTAAAGAATATATATGATGAGAGGCCAATGTCAAAATACCCAGAGTAATGAATAGGGGTCGACAAGAGATTCGCGAAGTTACACCACTTATTGCCCGAACCACCCGCTTCTGAAACAAAAATATGCTTTTAGAATGGAAAGAGTTACCCCAAAATATAATGCTATATCACAGAAGCGAATGAAAAGAAGCAGAGTAAACGAACTTTCCTGTCGAACGATCGCTTACTTCTGGTACCGTTCGAATAGTAAAAATGGCAGCATTAAGTTTTTGAAGAAGATCCTGAACGTGGGCTTTCCACGAGAGTTTACTATCCATCTGAACACCTAGAAATTTCAATTGTTCCGTTTCACTAATCATATGCCCATTCTGTGAAATTAAGACGTCGGGCTTTGTTGAATTGTGTATTAGAAACTGTAAAAACTGAGTCTTACTGTGATTTAGCATTAGTTTATTTTCTACACGCCATGAACTTATGTCATGAACTGCACTGTTTGAAACCGACCCAATGTTGCGCACAACATCCTTTACTACCAAGCTAGTGTCATCAGCAAACAGAAATATTTTAGATTTACCTGTAATACGTGAGGCCATATCATTTACATAAATAAGGAGCAGGAGTGGCACCAACACTGTTCCCTGGGGCACCCCCCCCCCCCCATTTGACTGTACACCACTCAGATCCCACATCACAATCATTCTCAATACTGTTAATAATGACTTTTTGCTGTCTGTTGTTAAAGTAAGAGGTGAACCAATTGTGAGCTGTTACCCGTATTCCGTAATGGTCCAACTTCTGGAGCAATATTTTGTGATCTACACAATCAAACGCCTTAGTTAAGCCAAAAAACATGCCTAGCCTTCGAAACCTTTCGTTTAACCCATTCAGTAGCTCACAGAGAAAAGAGAACATAGCATTTTCACTTGTTAAACGACTTCTAAAGCCGAATTGTATATTTGACAGCAAATTATGTGATATAAAATGATCAATTATCCTGGCATACACAGCCTTTTCAAAAACTTCAGCAAACACTGAGGGCACAGAAGTAGGTCTAAAATTGTCTATATTATCCCTTTCTGCCTTTTTATCAAGCGGAATTACTACTGAGTACTTTACTCGTTCAGGAAGCTGGCCATTCCTAAAGGAAAAATTACAAATTTGGTTAAGTACAGGGCTAACACGTGCAGCACAGCACTTTAATATTCTGGTAGGCACTCCATCATATCCATGAGAGACGTTGGTTTTCAGTTATTTAATTATTGAACAATCTCCCCCTTGTCTGTATCAGAGAGGAGTATTTCAGACATCAATCTCAGAAAGGCATTTTCCAAGAGAGATATATGATTCCCTGCAGAAAATAAATTTTTATTTAATTCAATAACAATGCTCAGAAAATGATAGTAAAATACTGTATGTATATCCGATTTATCAGTAACAGAAATATTTTTACTACGAGCTGACTTTATTCGTCGACCTTGTGCTGCTGACCAGACACTTCCTTCACAACTGACCATAGGGTTTTAACTTTATCCTGTGAATTAGCTATTCTATTTGCGCACAACATACTCTTTGCCTCCCTATAACGTTTTTAAGCACCTTACAATACTGTTTGTAATGGGCAACTGTAGTTTGATTATGACTACTTCCAACATTTTGATATAATTCCCGCTTTGTTCTACATGATATCTTTATCCCACTAGTCAGCCACCTAGGTTGCCTTTTACTGCTAGTATCCCGTTAAGAACGTTCTAATGGAAAGCAACTCTCGAAGAGCATGAGAAATGTGTTAATGAAACCGTTATATTTGTCATCTATGTTACCGGCACTCTTGTTCCTTGACGAGTTTAAAAAAAACTCTCTATTGCCGTTGGATTAACTTTCCTACATAGTTTGTAATTATATGTGACATTTCTTTGAGTACAAGAGTCTTTTAGTGTTAAAATTTGTGCATCATGGTCTGGAAAGCCATTCACCCTTTTACCAACAGAATGTCCAACTAGTAATGAAGAATGAATAAAAATATTGTCTCTGGCTGTGCTACTGTTCCTCTGCACCCTAGTTGGAAAAAACACAGTCTGCATCAGATCATAAGAATTTAGAAGATCTACCAACGTCCTTTTTCTTGCACAATTGTATACAAAATTGATTTTAGAGTCACCAAATATAACTAAGTTCTGGTACTTCCAATAAAGTGAATCAAGAACCCTCTCTAGCTTGAGGAGAAATCTCTGAGGTCAGAGTAAGGGGTCTACATCTACATCTACATCTACATTGATACTCCGCAAGCCACCCAACGGTGTGTGGCGGAGGGCACTTTACGTGCCACTGTCATTACCTCACTTTCCTGTTCCAGTCGCGTATGGTTCGCGGGAAGAACGACTGTCTGAAAGCCTCCGTGCGCGCTCTAATCTCTCTAATTTTACATTCGTGATCTCCTCGGGAGGTATAAGTAGGGGGAAGCAATATATTCGATACCTCATCCAGAAACGCACCCTCTCGAAACCTGGACAGCAAGCTACACCGCGATGCAGAGCGCCTCTCTTGCAGAGTCTGCATAAACAACAAAAGTTAGAAGTTTAGTTTCATTATATTCAAATATCTGTTCAGTGCAGTGCCGTGATACGTCTGTGGACTAAAATGGAATACTGTTTTTATGTACATGGCCATTCCGCCACCCCTAAGGAACTCCTTGAATAATAGCCAGCTAATCAGTATCCTGATAAGGAAGCCTCTGAATTGTCAAATTATTTAAGTGGTGCTCTGATATACCAATAATGTCAGAGTCAAAATCTATAAGCAGTTCACTAACTTTATCTCTAATACCTCTAATATTTTGATGAAATATGCTAATTCCTTCTCTAGTTGGAAACATGACGTCCTCTGAAGGTGATTCCTTAGTTAGCGGGACTTCCTTTAAGCAGGTATACCTATCAGCTTACTTCAATCCAAAAAAGATGCAGCTCTAACACCAACTACAACAGTAATTTTTCCATGAGCGATCCCACCACCGCTCGCTACACTGTCACCTATAAACTTTGCCAGTTTCCCCTTTTCATACCTCCCCATGTTAACACACCTAACAGCTACATTAAGATGAGACGTATCATTACGCTGAAACGGTTGCGCGAAATACACTCCTGGAAATTGAAATAAGAACACCGTGAATTCATTGTCCCAGGAAGGGGAAACTTTATTGACACATTCCTGGGGTCAGATACATCACATGATCACACTAACAGAACCACAGGCACATAGACACAGGCAACAGAGCATGCACAATGTCGGCACTAGTACAGTGTATATCCACCTTTCGCAGCAATGCAGGCTGCTATTCTCCCATGGAGACGATCGTAGAGATGCTGGATGTAGTCCTGTGGAACGGCTTGCCATGCCATTTCCACCTGGCGCCTCAGTTGGACCAGCGTTCGTGCTGGACGTGCAGACCGCGTGAGACGACGCTTCATCCAGTCCCAAACATGCTCAATGGGGGACAGATCCGGAGATCTTGCTGGCCAGGGTAGTTGACTTACACCTTCTAGAGCACGTTGGGTGGCACGGGATACATGCGGACGTGCATTGTCCTGTTGGAACAGCAAGTTCCCTTGCCGGTCTAGGAATGGTAGAACGATGGGTTCGATGACGGTTTGGATGTACCGTGCACTATTCAGTGTCCCCTCGACGATCACCAGTGGTGTACGGCCAGTGTAGGAGATCGCTCCCCACACCATGATGCCGGGTGTTGGCCCTGTGTGCCTCGGTCGTATGCAGTCCTGATTGTGGCGCTCACCTGCACGGCGCCAAACACGCATACGACCATCATTGGCACCAAGGCAGAAGCGACTCTCATCGCTGAAGACGACACGTCTCCATTCGTCCCTCCATTCACGCCTGTCGCGACACCACTGGAGGCGGGCTGCACGATGTTGCGGCGTGAGCGGAAGACGGCCTAACGGTGTGCGGGACCGTAGCCCAGCTTCATGGAGACGGTTGCGAATGGTCCTCGCCGATACCCCAGGAGCAACAGTGTCCCTAATTTGCTGGGAAGTGGCGGTGCGGTCCCCTACGGCACTGCGTAGGATCCTACGGTCTTGGCGTGCATCCGTGCGTCGCTGCGGTCCGGTCCCAGGTCGACGGGCACGTGCACCTTCCGCCGACCACTGGCGACAACATCGATGTACTGTGGAGACCTCACGCCCCACGTGTTGAGCAATTCGGCGGTACGTCCACCCGGCCTCCCGCATGCCCACTATACGCCCTCGCTCAAAGTCCGTCAACTGCACATACGGTTCACGTCCACGCTGTCGCGGCATGCTACCAGTGTTAAAGACTGCGATGGAGCTCCGTATGCCACGGCAAACTGGCTGACACTGACGGCGGCGGTACACAAATGCTGCGCAGCTAGCGCCATTCGACGGCCAACACCGCGATTCCTGGTGTGTCCGCTGTGCCGTGCGTGTGATCATTGCTTGTACAGCCCTCTCGCAGTGTCCGGAGCAAGTATGGTGGGTCTGACACACCGGTGTCAATGTGTTCTTTTTTCCATTTCCAGGAGTGTACATATCAGTGCCACCAGTTTGAGTAGCTATCTTTAGCAGGTCACCACTTACATCATATTCCCCGTCCCTATCAAGACTATTCCCTGCTCCGCGCACTATCACTACCTGATCCACCTTTGTAAAATTCCTGCATTACTCCCCTATGCTATCAGTCACCTGAGCCAACGCTACACTAGGCTTCACAGTGCTGATACTCCTCAACACTTCCTGCAACTGCTGGCCCACACTTCTATCGTGCAAACTACCTATCAGTAGAACCTTCTCTTTCTATTAGATTTTGCAACTGACCTAGACCTCCTAACTGCTGAGGACTGCTGCATTTTTCCTACACTTACAGCTACAAGAGGCTCCTCTCCACTCAACTCTGACAGTTGGTCAAATCGATTGCATATACGCAAAGTATAACTGTCTGAATATCTCCCCTTCCTAGCTGCCTTCTTTCCAACTGCCAGTTCCCATTCCCCAGCACCCTTCACCCTCCTCAACCTGTCTAGATCCTCCTTTGTGTATTGTAACTGCACCTGAAGGGCACAGATCTTACTATCCTGCTCCTCTATCAACTCATTTCTATTACAGATTCTGCATTCCAGGAGAGGATCTCACTAGAATGCTCACTTGCTTCCCCACTGCATTCCCCCCCAGTGAAAATACTTTGAACAAATCCCACGCCGTAACCCATTACTCACAAACCTACGACAGAGCCCGCACTTCTCGCTCATGGTAAAATTTTACAGTTACTGAAAAAAACTACAGGTCTACGTTGCCTAAGTTCAGTTACACCGGTAGAACTAACAATAGCGGTCTCTAAATTCACTCCCTACTAAGAAAGCAACAACTTTTATTAAACTACTAAACCACAACTGACACCAATACCAAGAATACTTCACAAAATGTATTAGCTAAAACCAAAAACTCAAGCGCCCACTGGAACGCTCCACGAAGTTAAAACAGTGAATGAAAATTTTACTGAAATATTTCACTAGGAACAGTAAGAAAAATCTGCTGAAAACTAAAGCACGAATTTTCGAAACGACTTCAACGCACAGAAAACTAAAAAACACAGCGAGCGCACGTTTCCAAAGGTTTATTAAATCTTTATTTCGCCACAAACAGCACGAAACACCATTGAAAATTATTACATTTAATAACTGTAATGTGACACGAATCCCTGTCTCTGGTACCAGTTTTGACAGTATGACTCTCCCGATCTATAGCTGGCAAGTTAGAAGTCGCCCTCTATTACACTCCTGGAAATTGAAATAAGAACACCGTGAATTCATTGTCCCAGGAAGGGGAAACTTTATTGACACATTCCTGGGGTCAGATACATCACATGATCACACTGACAGAACCACAGGCACATAGACACAGGCAACAGAGCATGCACAATGTCGGCACTAGTACAGTGTATATCCACCTTTCGCAGCAATGCAGGCTGCTATTCTCCCATGGAGACGATCGTAGAGATGCTGGATGTAGTCCTGTGGAACGGCTTGCCATGCCATTTCCACCTGGCGCCTCAGTTGGACCAGCGTTCGTGCTGGACGTGCAGACCGCGTGAGACGACGCTTCATCCAGTCCCAAACATGCTCAATGGGGGACAGATCCGGAGATCTTGCTGGCCAGGGTAGTTGACTTACACCTTCTAGAGCACGTTGGGTGGCACGGGATACATGCGGACGTGCATTGTCCTGTTGGAACAGCAAGTTCCCTTGCCGGTCTAGGAATGGTAGAACGATGGGTTCGATGACGGTTTGGATGTACCGTGCACTATTCAGTGTCCCCTCGACGATCACCAGTGGTGTACGGCCAGTGTAGGAGATCGCTCCCCACACCAGGATGGCGGGTGTTGGCCCTGTGTGCCTCGGTCGTATGCAGTCCTGATTGTGGCGCTCACCTGCACGGCGCCAAACACGCATACGACCATCATTGGCACCAAGGCAGAAGCGACTCTCATCGCTGCAGACGACACGTCTCCATTCGTCCCTCCATTCACGCCTGTCGCGACACCACTGGAGGCGGGCTGCACGATGTTGGGGCGTGAGCGGAAGACGGCCTAACGGTGTGCGGGACCGTAGCCCAGCTTCATGGAGACGGTTGCGAATGGTCCTCGCCGATACCCCAGGAGCAACAGTGTCCCTAATTTGCTAGGAAGTGGCGGTGCGGTCCCCTACGGCACTGCGTAGGATCCTACGGTCTTGGCGTACATCCGTGCGTCGCTGCGGTCCGGTCCCAGGTCGACGGGCACGTGCACCTTCCGCCGACCACTGGCGACAACATCGATGTACTGTGGAGACCTCACGCCCCACGTGTTGAGCAATTCGGCGGTACGTCCACCCGGCCTCCCGCATGCCCACTGTACGCCCTCGCTCAAAGTCCGTCAACTGCACATACGGTTCACGTCCACGCTGTCGCGGCATGCTACCAGTGTTAAAGACTGCGATGGAGCTCCGTATGCCACGGCAAACTGGCTGACACTGACGGCGGCGGTGCACAAATGCTGCGCAGCTAGCGCCATTCGACGGCCAACACCGCGGTACCTGGTGTGTCCTCTGTGCCGTGCGTGTGATCATTGCTTGTACAGCCCTCTCGCAGTGTCCGGAGCAAGTATGGTGGGTCTGACACACCGGTGTCAATGTGTTCTTTTTTCCATTTCCAGGAGTGTATATCGGCATGATCAGAAAAATTATTAACGATATTCTGCAAGTTCCCTCTGAAGCGCTCTGCCGCTACAGCTCCTGACCCGGACGGTCTATAAAAGCATCTGATTACCATTTTTTACTGATCTTTGATGCTTAACTTCACCAATGTTAATTCACATTCGGAAACCGTGATAACTTCGCTAGATATTATTGAATTGTTTATTGCAATGAATACGCCGCCACCACTGGCGACTACCGAAAATATCCCAATCTGAACTAGTAAGGAACAAAATCCATACTATTCACTTCTGATTTCGACCAATTTTCTGTTCCTAATACTGTCTGAGCATTATAACTTTCCATAAGCGATACTAATTGTGGAACCTTTCCTTTGATGCCCCTGCAGCGTACTAATATCATATTAATCTGTCTATATCTGATCTGTGAAGCTGAGCATTGTCTGAGATCACTGGGGCTACGTAACTTCGATTCGGCAATTCGTCTCTGATCCCAAGGGGTGGTTTCTCTAACTAAAAGACTCCTTTATGCACACCACTTGTACTCCGCTACTCTAATAGCTGCTTCCTGCTTGAAGTGCACTCTTGACCTATTAAGACGAACGTTAGAATTCTCCACCGGATAGTAGACGTCGAGAAATTTCCATCTGATACCATCGCAGAGTCGTCTCAGCTTCCGGTTTAGACCTTTAAAACCATCACTGCATATTATATTTTAGCGTGATTTCTGTAACGAGATTTAATTTTTGAACAATTTGATAAATTCTGATCAGCTGTAAACGGCCAGAAAACTGACGGACTTTTTGTATGGTTAAATATGACTTTTGCTTACTTTCATACAATTGAGAATATTTTTAAGGACTGTACTTCTAAATGAACCATCTTTAATTAACTGTCATGGTTGTATTATAAAGGAAGAAGAGGACATGTATATTACACTGCTTCATATATTCCAGTCTATACTGTAGTTGGAACAATAAGTAATAAAAATGAATATCGAACCCAAGTCGTTATTGAAGTGACAAAAGAGGAAATTCCAGCAACATTTCAAAAACTAAACAAGAGATAGCACAATTTATAGTGGGAAGATAGCGAAGTGTAGTGGTCGTCGTGTCTGTGCCATTTGGTTATTCAAAAACATCACAGATTTTAAAGTCATCACAACAACACACCTCGGCAACAGACTGAATAGGGTACTTCCTAGAGCTATACCAATCATTTCCGCTCACCTACCTTACTGTCTTGATTAGATTGGTAGGGATACTCCTCTATACTTCGCATCAGTACTTGGTGTGTTTGTACCTTATTTGAGTGTTCGAAACTTTTTCTGTGCGTGTGCATGTCTGTTCGTCGACATCTCTGTGTGTAAATCATTGTCACTGTCGGCACTTCCAAATCGTCGCTGCGGCCATTGCTACCGCTGTATCGTCACCGACGACGCTGTTGACTCGGCACTGTCATCTTCTCCGCCGCCACCTTCATGTGCCGCATCATCACCACGCCAGACAGATCATCGCTGCTGCCATCTCCACTGAAGCTTCTTCCCTGGTAGTTCACACCATCATCCTATCACACACTGACCCCAAATTCCTAAGGGCCAGATTCCCCAGTCTCGAAATCAGGAGTATGTCCCTCACATTCTAGACACCAATAATATTCTGCAAAGATTCAGTCCTTATGGTGGTGGTGGTGTGGTCTTCAGTCTAGAGGCTGGATTGATGCAGCTCTCCATGCCACTCTATCCTGTGCAAGTTTCTCCATCTCCCAGTCCCTACTCCAACCTACATCCTTCTGAGTCTGTTTAGTGTATCTTTTGGTCTCCCTCTACGATTTTTACCCTCCACTCTGCCCTCCAACACTAAATTGGTGATCCCTTGATGCCTGAGAATGTGCCCTACCAACCGATCCCTTCTTCTGGTCAAGTTGTGCCACAAATTTCTCTTCTCTCCAATTCTATTCAATGCCTCCTCATTAGTTATGTGATCTACCCATCAAATCTTCAGTATTCTTCTGTAGCACCACATTTCGAAATCTTCGAGTCTCTTCTTGTCTAAACTATTTATCGTCCATGTTTCACTTCCATACACGGCTACACTCCATACAAATACTTTCAGAAACGAATTCCTGGCACTTAAATCTATGCTCGATGTCAACAAATTTCTCTTCTTCAGAAACGCTTTCCTTGCCATAGCCTGTCTCCATTTTATATCCTCTCTACTTCGATCATCATCAGTTATTTTGCTTCCCAGATGGCAAAACTCATCTGCTACTTTACGTTTCTCATTTCCTAGTCAAATTTTCTCAGTACCACCTGATTTAATTCGACTACTTTCCATTATCCTCTTTTTGGTTTTGTTAATTTTCATATCATATCCTCCTTTCAAGACAGTGTCCATTCCATTCAGCTGCTCTTGCATGTCCTTTGCTGTCTCTGACAGACTTACAATGTTGTCGGAGAAAGTAAGAGTTTTTATTTCTTCTCCATGGATTTTAATTCCTACTCCGAATTTTTCTTTTGTTTCCTTTACTTCTAACTCAATATACAGATTGAACAACATGGGGATAGGCTACAACCCTGTCTCACTCCCTTCCCAACCACTGCTTCCCTTTCATGCCCCTCGACTCTTATAACTGCCATCTTGTTGCTGAACAAATAGTAAATAGCCTGTCGCTCCCTGTATTTTACCCCTGCGACCTTCAGAATTTGAAAGAGAGTATTCCAGTCAACATTATCAAAAGCTTTCTCTACGTCTACAAATGCTAGAAACGTAGGCTTGCCTTTCCTTAATCTATTTTCTACGATAAGTCGTACGGTCAGTATTGCCTCACGTGTTCCAACATTTCTATGGAATCCAAACTGATCTTCCCCGAGGTCGGCTCCTACCAGGTTTTCCATTCGTCTGTAAAGAACTCGTGTTAGTATTTTGCAGTCGTGTCTTATTAAACTGATTGTTCGGTACTTTTCACATCTGTCAACACCTGCTTTCTTTGGGACTGGAATTATTATATTCTTCTTGAAGTCTGAGGGTAATTCGCCTGTCTCATACATATTGCTCACCAGATGGTAGAGTTTTGTAGGGCCTGGCTCTCCCAAGGCTGTCTGTAGTTCTAATGGAATGTTGTCTACTCCCGGGGCCTTGTTTCGACTTAGGTCTTTCAGTGCTCTGTCAAACTCTTCACGCAGTATCATATCTCCCATTTCATCTTCATCTACATTCTTTTCCATTTCTATGATGTTGTCCTCAAGAACATCGCCCTTGTGTAGACCTTCTATATACTCCTTCCACCTTTCTGCTTTCCCTCCTTTGCTTAGAACTGGGTTTCCGTCTGAGCTATTGATACTCACGCAAGTGGTTCTCTTTTCTCCAAAGGTCTCTTTAATTTTCCTGTAGGCAGTATCTATCTTACCCCTAGTGATATGTTCCTCTACGTCCTTACATTTGTCCTCTAGCCATCCCTGCTTAGCAATTTTGCACTTCCTGTCGATCTCATTTTTGAGACGTTTTACTCCTTTTTGCCTGCTTCATTTACTGCATTTTTATATTTTCTCCTTTCATCAATTAAATTCAATATCTCTTCTGTTACCCAGGGATTTCTATTAGCCCTCGTCTTTTTACCTACTTGATCCTCTGCTACCTTCACTATTTCGTCTCACAAAGCTACCCATTCTTCTTCTACAGTATTTGTTTCCCCCATTCTTGTCTATCGTTCCCTTATGCTCTCCCTGAAGCTCTCTACAACTTCTGGTTCTTTCAGTTTATCCAGGTCTCATCTCAATGAATTCCCACCTTTTTGCAGTTTCTTCAGTTTTAATCTACAGTTCATAACCAATAGATTGTGGTCAGAGTCCACATCTGCCCCTGGAAATGTCTTACAATTTAAAACCTGCTTCCTGAGTCTCTGTCTTATCATTATATAATCTATCTGATACCTTCTAGTATCTGCAGGCTTCTTCCATGTATACATCCTTCTTTCATGGTTCTTGTACCAAGTGTTAGCTATGATTAAATTATGCTCTGCGCAAAATTCTACCTGGCGGCTTCCTCTTTCATTTCTTCCCCCCAATCCATATTCACCTACTACGTTTTCTTCTCTCCCTTTTCTTAGTATCGAATTACAGTCACCCATGAGTATTAAATTTTCGTCTCCCTACACTATCTGAATAATTTCTTTTATCTCATCATACATTTCATCAATCTCTTCGTCATCTGCAGAGCTAGTTGGCATATAAACTTGTACTACTGTGGTAGGCGTGGGCTTCGTATCTATCTTGGCCACAATAATGCGTTTACTCACAAACTCCATAAATCCCAAATTTCACTCAGACCTCCTCCTGAAAATTCCGTACCTCTCTCACTCCATTCGTCACTGTCTCCCCATCGGCGACATTTCGACCCGTTTTTATTTTGACAGGTAATGCCCAGGCAAATTTGGAGTATGTATCAATAACCATTAAAATATATTTGAATCCATTATTCTCATGTGAATATTCCCTCATATCTATAAGATCAGCTTGCCGCAAGTCATCCAAACTTTTAATCTTAACATGCCTGCGAGGGTATGTTTTGCGTGCTGGTTTGTGCAGTTCTCGAACTACTGTCTCCATACTTATTCGATGATACCTCTCTCTCTAAACTCATTATTGAGACAGCCTCATTCGAATGTGCTGTATTACCTTCAGCAGCAGATGCCATGAGCAACAATAGTCGATCTATTAGCTCGTTAGGGTCTTCATAATATATGTACTGCGGGATTCGATTGTTCGCTGTTTTATGTTCCTTGTCAATACTGTCGTCGCTGCTACTGTTGTTGATCTTGTTTTCACCATGAGGTATTGGTTTTATAATGGTTTTATACTACTTGTTGCTCAGTTCTTTTGCGATCTTATGTCCATCGGTCAACTGCAGTATTGCACAGTATATTTCCCTATCATTAACTGAATAATTTATGGGTATTTTCGTGGGTCCTAGGAATATAAGGTTCATTAAGCCAGGTGTTCTCTCCAACGGCCTATCACCAATCTCTATTGTGTCACAGCTACATTTATAGGCTGCGAGCCCAGCATGTACGATCTTCCCCTGCTAACGCCGACTGTCCTATTTATCTGTCGAGGGGCATGACGGATAATGAAGATGTAAATGGCAACAATATCGTTGTAGTGTAGTTTTGTTTTTGCTGAGAGCTGTCTGAGAGATTCAGTAAGTGGCTTAATGGTCTCTCTTAGTGTTTGCTGTCGATCCACATGACCTAAACTTCGCACCCACAATTTCCTTGAACGGCTTTCCGCGTCTGATGACTTCCTGCTTCGTTGAATTTCGGTGTGTACTAACCAGACGTCTCTGCAGCGTGAGGTATTACATATCCGTTCTTCTTCCTCTTATTATGTGCCATCACCGCCTTCTCAACAAGAAGGACCTCCACATCTACACTGAAGAGCCAAAGAAACTAGTACACCTGCCTAATATCGTGTAGGGCCCCCGCGAGAACACAGAACTGCCACAACACCGCGTGGCATGGACTCGACTAATGTCTGAAGTAGTGCTGGAGGGAATTGGCGCCATGAATCCTGCAGGGCTGTCCATAAATCCGTAAGAGCACGAGGTGGTGGAGATCTCTTCTGAACATCACGTTGCAAGGCATCCGAAATATGATCAATAATATTCGTGTCTGGGGAGTTTGGTGGCCAGTGGAAGTGTTTGCCATTCTGTAGCAATTCTGGACGTGTGAGGTGTCGCATTGTCCTGCTGGAATTGCTCAAGTTCGTCGGAATGCATAATGGACATGAATGGATGCAGGTGATCAGACGGGATGCTCATGTACATGTCACCCAGACGAGGTGTAAAGCGTTGCGTCATGTAGCCAACAAGGGTACACGAGTACACGAGTGGGCCTTCGGCTCCGAAAGCCCATATCAATGATGTTTCGTTGAATGGTCCACACGCTGACACTTGTTGATGGCCCAACATTGAAGTCTGTAGCAGTTTGCAGAAGGGTTGAACTTCTGTCACGTTGAAAGATTCTCTTCAGTCGTCGTTGATCCCGTTCTTGCAGGATCTTTTTCTGCTTGCAGGCATGTCAGAGATTGGATGTTTTCCAGGATTCCTGAAATTTACGGTGCACTCGTGCGTCGGAGATGTTGTGTCCCATCGGTCGAGCGCCGACTATAACACCACGTTCAAACGCACTTAAATCTTGATAAACTGCCATTGTAGCTGCGTCAGACACTTGTCATATAGGCGTTGTCGACCGCAACGCCGTATTCTGCCTATTCGCATATCTCTGTATTTTAATACACATTCCTATACCAGTTTCTTAGGTGTGTCAGTGTATTTTCCCCTCAATAGCTTCGACCTTTCCAGCTAAGTCGGTTACTCTCTTACCGATTTCATTAAATAACTCATTTAATGCGTTGATCATTCTCAGAAGAGTCTGGTAATACATCTTTAGCTCTCTGCTCATACCGCCAACTTTATGCATGATAGCCTGAATTTTCGCCTCCATGTACAAGAGAATGCTCTGTTTATGTAAAGCCATTCTCTCGGGTAGAGAGCTAGACATACCCCCTAATTTATCCATGGTGCATGTACTCACCTCTCTTATTGGGCTATATATACAGAAACCCTTGGAAGTTTCGTCTGTACCCACCATCATTCAGATTTCTTGTTTTATCAACAACGAAAAACCCATACTATGAATGATTCCAGCAATCAGCACATATCTTTATAAAATCATTGAACAATTTGTCAGTTCCTACATGTGCATGGTAAATGTGTTTTAAATTCAGGTTGTCTTGTTTGAAGACTATAATGAGGTTTTCATTATCCCTAACCAACTGTTTCGGGATTCTGGAATATGTGTGGCTGAGATAAAATACATCAGCACCCATATGACGACAGAAACAGAAATATTTTCGAATTTGGTCTTGGTTTTCCACAGCAACATCGTTAAATATGAAGACAGTGTTTGTCTTTATTTTTTCAGGTGGGGGGATGTTACTGCTTTCGCTGAATGTCGTGTAACGCCTTTTACAGCACGGAATATCTCCTGTAATAATTGATACTTGGACTGAAACAGTGTTTTTGAGATTACACAAACATGTTCAGATTGGACTTCATCATGTGTTATTAATATCATTATTTTCAATGCTGCAACTACACTCCTGGAAATTGAAATAAGAACACCGTGAATTCATTGTCCCAGGAAGGGGAAACTTTATTGACACATTCCTGGGGTCAGATACATCACATGATCACACTGACAGAACCACAGGCACATAGACACAGGCAACAGAGCATGCACAATGTCGGCACTAGTACAGTGTATATCCACCTTTCGCAGCAATGCAGGCTGCTATTCTCCCATGGAGACGATCGTAGAGATTCTGGATGTAGTCCTGTGGAACGGCTTGCCATGCCATTTCCACCTGGCGCCTCAGTTGGACCAGCGTTCGTGCTGGACGTGCAGACCGCGTGAGACGACGCTTCATCCAGTCCCAAACATGCTCAATGGGGGACAGATCCGGAGATCTTGCTGGCCAGGGTAGTTGACTTACACCTTCTAGAGCACGTTGGGTGGCACGGGATACATGCGGACGTGCATTGTCCTGTTGGAACAGCAAGTTCCCTTGCCGGTCTAGGAATGGTAGAACGATGGGTTCGATGACGGTTTGGATGTACCGTGCACTATTCAGTGTCCCCTCGACGATCACCAGTGGTGTACGGCCAGTGTAGGAGATCGCTCCCCACACCATGATGCCAGGTGTTGGCCCTGTGTGCTTCGGTCGTATGCAGTCCTGATTGTGGCGCTCACCTCCACGGCGCCAAACACGCGTACGACCATTATTGGCACCAAGGCAGAAGCGACTCTCATCGCTGAAGACGACACGTCTCCATTCGTCCCTCCATTCACGCCTGTCGCGACACCACTGGAGGCGGGCTGCACGATGTTGGGGCGTGAGCGGAAGACGGCCTAACGGTGTGCGGGACCGTAGCCCAGCTTCATGGAGACGGTTGCGAATGGTCCTCGCCGATACCCCGGGAGCAACAGTGTCCCTAATTTGCTGGGAAGTGGCGGTGCGGTCCCCTACGGCACTGCGTAGGATGCTACGGTCTTGGCGTACATCCGTGCGTCGCTGCGGTCCGGTCCCAGGTCGACGGGCACGTGCACCTTCCGCCGACCACTGGCGACAACATCGATGTACTGTGGAGACCTCACGCCCCACGTGTTGAGCAATTCGGCGGTACGTCCACCCGGCCTCCCGCATGCCCACTATATGCCCTCGCTCAAAGTCCGTCAACTGCACATAGGGTTCACGTCCACGCTGTCGCGGCATGCTACCAGTGTTAAAGACTGCGATGGAGCTCCGTATGCCACGGCAAACTGGCTGACACTGACGGCGGCGGTGCACAAATGCTGCGCAGCTAGCGCCATTCGACGGCCAACACCGCGGTTCCTGGTGTGTCCGCTGTGCCGTGCGTGTGATCATTGCTTGTACAGCCCTCTCGCAGTGTCCGGAGCAAGTATGGTGGGTCTGACACACCGGTGTCAATGTGTTCTTTTTTCCATTTCCAGGAGTGTATAATCAAGCAGCAGCAGACAATTGCCTCAAACACCTCCTCACCATTCATGACAAAATTAATCGTGTTAGCAGTGTCGTGAGGATATTAGTCCTGCCACAACTTGATGGACCTACAATAATTGCTCATATATTATCAGGAAGGTGAATTCCGTTCTTCTTCTTCTTCTTCTCCTTCAGGTGTTCTTCTGCATCTTCACAGGACCAGTCACTGACAACAGAGTCCTTGTGATGAGAATGTTTCACACACCCTGCCATGATACCGACTATGCCAGGTTCTGACAAGTGTTTGGCATATATGGAAAGATACACTTCTAAGGATGGTAATTTTATGTGTAGCAACTATGGCTCTGTCGATTAAGCAGCTGAGCTCTACTGGCTACATACAGAATTCAGCTATAATTTTATCCATAAAGAGTAACTTCATCATTAATTTTGTCATTACTGGTCAGGAGGCGTTTGAGGCAAATGTCTGCTGCTGCTTGATTATAGGTGCAGCATTGAAAATAATGATATTAATGAGTATAATACTTGGACTGTAATGAGAGAGGTATGAAACAAAAAACACATACAGTTTGAGATAATATATATACACACATTATTTATTTAAATATCATATACTGAATGCAGTATTTAAAAAAAAATCATCAGACTCTTTGCTGTGGCCGCCCACTTCAGACATTGTTGCGCCTACTGCATCGGCATCCCACTTCACATACAAGCAACACGGGATGCCTGCATCACAGGGAGTATATTTACCAGGGAAACCTACGTCGTCTGTGTTGTCCACACAAATATTTACCGGCAGCCACAACACAACACCAGGTCTCCACCAACGGCCACCAGGGACCGCTACCCGCTCGCGGAGCCTGCAGAACAGCTCACCAGAGGTCGCAGCTAGCCCAGGAACTAATTTGTTGCGCCAGGCTCGTGATCGCAGATAGTTCCAGCAGATACATCAGCCAAAAGGGGTTTTTAGGGCGTCGCACAGCCGGCAAAGGGCAGTTCGACGCACTGCTTGGAAGTATACAGAGCTGTGACCCCAGCAGAAACGACCAGACGCCTCTTCTAGCTGGCCAATCTCTTGCAGATGGACTTGGCATAGTCAACAAGCATCTTAACGTTGTAGAATTGTTTCATTGTGAAGAGTCAGATCTTTTCTATAATTATTTGTTATTTTATATTTTTGACAATCTGCAGTTGGGATCGAGGCTGTTGTCTTTTGGAGGTTGTATTATTATTTTGTTTTGGTGAGCCCAATAAATTGTTTTTGGGCTTGTGTTTTCTGCATTTCTATTCTGCTAGTGCAGATACTTCACTTTTTTTATATCTTCTTCTTTGCACGTGTACTGTATTTCCCAAACAAAGCTTTTCCATATACAATACATTCTGCTCGTATCTCCTTCAAACTGATGGCTGCCTCACAAAACTCGGGTTTTTCACATGCCCATTTTACATGGTTTCCTTTTGGCTCTGCATTCATGTGCAAATTAAGGTACTGCTACAAATCATCAACATGTACACTATGTACACAGAAAGTTTACATAATTGTATGCAGAGTCTATGCTCGGCGACTAAGTCTCTCCAATGCGAGGTGTAGCGCAGCATCTACATGGTATAAGTTCATAACTGAGGCATGCCATAGATGAATACTCTTTACTCCCGATTTCACACATAGTGCAGAATCATCACACACTATTATAATAGATTGTGTCACACCAGTAAGGCGAATGTATGGGGGGGGGGGCTGTTTTATGAGTTGGATAATACTCTGCTGTCATCTAGTGATTGATGTAGCGCAATGAATGACATATTTCGTCCCAATCGAACTCATAAATAGGGATTTTAACATCCTTCGATGCATTTTCAATTTCTATTCTCAAATGCAAGCACCAGTAATTATGTGCTTCTATACCCACATTTAAATTGTATGTAGAACTGAAAAGTATGGGTACACTTGATACCATCTTATCCGCAGAATCTGCCCTCTGTGCCTGCACTAGCACGGGGATGTTCTGCTGGGATGGGTCATATGTCAGTGACCAGTACTGTCCTCCATCCTGCTGTTGTTTAGAACCACCAGCAGCATTCGATGTGTTGGGAACAGACCATGCATTCTCACCACGCAAATTGATGAGTGGGTCAGACAATAATACCTCCACGTCCTGCTCCAGAAAATGGGCTATGTACGCTATAGGATCCCACAAGGTCACTACAGATTCAATCATGCTTGAGGTTGTTGCTGTCACAGGTCCACAAGTTCGTACAAGTCTCGACAAGATGGCAGCTGAGGCCACTGTAGGTCCAGATGCGGCAGAGGTCGACATGTTGGCACTCGCCCCTGCAGGCTTGGACGTGTTGAAGGCTCATGCTGGACAAAGAGGAGGAAGCATCATACGGACCAAGACATGAAAACAATCAGTAATAATAATAATAATAATAATGATAATAATAATAATAATAATAATGCTGACTACAGACAATGTGATATGGGGTACTTCCTTTTCTGTTTCTTCCTGTTCTAAAGGCCTATACTGGATCATGACTGCTGTTGACGCTTCATGGTTCTTCTTCTTCTTCTTCTTCTTCTTCTTCTGCTGCTGCTGACTAACTGAGTGAGACTGAGGCTACAGAGCTGCTGAGCCAGCCCTGTATCCCCTCCGATAACCTCACCAGATACTGCCATCCTATTGGCTGAAGCCTATTGCGTGACTGGATTCAGGGTTCCTATTGGTTCCTGCCCATTTTTCTGGATCTCCATCTTGGACTACATCACAGGAGGAGTGTGGTGGAGGGTTGACAGCGCACTCTGGTGGCAGTGATGTAAACTAGGCCAGTAGGTCTCCAAACCTCATGGTGAACACTTATGGATCATTATGGAACAGGGTGAAGTTGATGTGGGGTGTTAGGCAGTTTCACATAAAGTAGGCAGTTCCAGCACAAGTATCCATCTGCATGAGTACTGAAATGAATGTTCACACCATCCCACATCATTGCCATTATTTGTCAAAAAGTATTCACCACATGCTCATCCCTTATCTTTCCTTTCCTCTAATTGTGTAGAAGGCTATGTTTACAGTCCTCAGCTGTGTGCTTGCATGTAGCACACTTATTAAATTCATCCCTAGTCATCACCAGCACTTTCTCAATTGTACACATGGATGCTTGGGTCAGAGTGGGTGAATGTCTTCCCTCTTGCACTAGGGAAGACTGACCGGACTTTTATTGAATTAACTACAGTTACAGCACAGGCATTTATCAGTATGACTTTTGAAGTGTAACTTAGCCCCATCCTGCTGCATATTCATTATTTCATGAAGCATATTCATCTTCACCAAATATCATTGCTATCAAATGGTTCAAATGGCTCTGAGCACTATGGGACTCAACTGCTGCGGTCATCAGTCCCCTAGAACTTAGAACTACTTAAACCTAACTAACCTAAGGACATCACACACATCCATGCCCGAGGCAGGATTCGAACCTGCGACCGTAGCGGTCGTGCGGTTCCAGACTGTAGCGCCTTTAACCGCTCGGCCACTCCGGCCGGCTATCATTGCTATCGACACAGTCCACAGATTCACGGTTAATATACACCTCCTTCTTGAGCACAGACATTTCATCCATTGAACACAGTAAGCAATTATGTCTGTCCTCTCAGTCCAGCAGCTAGATACAGACTGAGTCCTTTTCCCGCCATTTTTCCCCAGACCACCATCTTGGATTACGTCATGGGAGGGGAAAGGAGTGGCCAACAGCGACCTCTGGTGTTGGTGGTGGTGGTGTTGTGAACTAGGTCAGTTGGACTCTGGACCTCATGATGAACACACCAAATGGAGCTACTGTCTATGAAAACTTAAATTGTTTAAATAAACGATGTGTACTTACGTGTGTCCTATCTGGCATCCCAGTGCAGCCTGAGTCCTTTTCCCACCAATTTACAGATGGGTGAGGCGGGGGAGGAGTGGAGGGAGGGTAGGGGTGTTTAGTTAGTGGAGATAGCCAAATGGACCTATTTTCCACCATAAAGTCACTGTCATGTTGCCACATCCATGGCTGCCATCTTGGATTGGCCATCTTGAATAAATTTGGCAACAGTGCAGAGTGGGGTTGTTCCCACTTTGCCCTACTACAGTACTGGCCATGAGGAGAGCACTTCAATCCGCAGTATCTCATGGAAAGGGAGAGAAGTGGACGCTTTCCTGTTGATGTTTGGAGTTAACAGTGAGAAGGCTGCCTGTTGAAAACTGTGGGCATCCTCAGTGGAGAGCCCTATGTTAATATTCTAGATTACGTAGTAAAGCCAAGTTACATCTCGGCAAAGTGAGCAGCGTGGCTGTGGAAAGTTGAGGACATCTTCAGTGGAGAGGCCTTTTAATATTGAAGATTACATAATGAAGCCAAGTGCTGAGCTGCTGTATGTTCAAGGAGACATCTATTAGGTATTCTCCTGATGTCCTCGATACTGTTGGTGCACTTTGTTCTGTTCATGACGAACTAAAAGTAGTTTTCTCTGTCGTCCTCACAGCTTCTAGCCTCATACGTTGCTGTTAAATAAATACATTGATGAGGTGGGTAATGTGTCTAAAGGTGTATCGAATGAGTTTGCATCTTTTTTCATTTTGTCAAATTTCCTTCTGCGTTCCTCGTAGTAGAGTCAGATATTATATTCTTTTCATCTAAACTGTTCTGTTCTTTGTCCCCTGCATGTAAATTACTGTTGCTACCAGTCAGTTGCCGGCCTATGTGGCCGAACGGTTCTAGGCGCTTCAGTCTGGAACCGCGCGACCGCTACGCTCGCAGGTTCGAATCCTGCCTCGGGCATGGATGTGTGCGATGTCCCTAGGTTAGTTAGGTTTAAGTAGTTCTAAGTTCTAGGGGACTGATGACCTCAGATGTTAAGTCCTATAGTGCTCAGAGCCATTTGAATCATTTGAACCAGTCAGTTTTGTGCATGATTCCCCAGAGTTCATAGAGATGTAAATCACACACAGTAGGTTTTGCATTGGAGTTATGTATTTTCTCTGTTATGTTAAATTGTTGGAACTTCTTAACCAGAAATATTTGTTTTGTAATTACTATTCTTTTCACCTGTGTTAAGCATATGTTATAACTATAGGACTACTTCCGAGATAGTTGAACAGCTCTGCTTGATTAACTTTAGTACCCAATGTTTTCACATCTATGTTCATGTCTGTAGTCTTTTTTGTGAATTCGCAACTACTGTTGCGTCATATTCCTCATATTTTCTTCTACAGTTCCTGTTTATTACTTTTTTGCACTGCGTTGTTCCAAGCAGAAGTTAAAATTGTCTAATGTTTTATATATCTCAGTTCGATACTACATCGTTCGTATATGATTCAGCCGATTGGTCTTAATGTGGCCCTCAGCAGGCTACAACTCTCATTATATGATGGACTCTGCACACTGCGTTCCTATTTCTTGAATGCTGTAGAAAATACTAACACAGTGTTCCAGAAGCAAGTATGTTCTCTTTAAATACGGATAGGTGAAATAACTAGATAGCAATTTATTTACAGGATCACAGCCCCATCCATCAAAGCAGAGCTGTTCATGGTTGGTTCAGGGCCAAGACAGCATAAAGCTAATGGCGTTCGTTCCTTGATCGCCGGACTTCAACTTGACAGAGAATGTGCGAGTGGAGCTGTCGACGTCTTTGCCATGTGGACCTACAAAAGCAAGCGACATTCGGACGAATACAGAAAATGCGTGCTGTGAGATAAACCTTCATGCACCTAGCGGAATCAATGCCTTGGCACCTTCGAGAAATCCAGCATAATGCTGGTGAATGGATTGCTTATTAGAAGTATACTCTTCCGCAAAAGCCATGCAGTCGATCGTCTGATAATCAGGCATGCGTGCTTTAAGCAGCTTATCGGAATAGATGTCCGTTATCTTTCAGTCTCCTTCTCAGGGTTCTTGCAATATGAGGAAGCTGAGAAACTCGGCCAGTTGACGACAACTATGGAATGGTCCTCTCTTACACTACACGCAGTGACTGTGTTTGTGTGTGTGTGTGTGTGTGTGTGTGTGTGTTCACATTTGCACGTTGGGTGAATATATACCACTAAGATTTAAAACAGAAGCAACAATAAAGTTGTATTAAATATCACTGTGAAGTATTGTAATGCAATGGAAAGTTATGAAATTCTTTTTTACTATACCTGTGTCCCGCATGTTAGGTTAACTAAATTCTTGGCGGATGTATTACCTCTAAAATACATATAGCATAGAGAGTGCGCTCTTGATGTCGTGACTCGCGACAAATTTAGCAATAAAGAGTGCAGAATTCGTTTATGATGACTGACCGACCGACACTACAGCAGATGCTACGATGTAAAAGGAGAGACATCGTATTGTCTCTGAATGCAATGTGCAGACCCCACTTTCTGCACGTTCGTCGAGTAGCCAACGTCAATCTCTATACACAGATTCTATGTAGAAAGTGGAGCGAATATCACGTTATTAGTTATCAGAACATTAACAAAGTGATAGTCCACTCGCTTTTGATACCAGGAAAAAGTAAGATGGGGTGATAACAAAACTTACGCACCACACAGAAAAGAACTAAGGAGATTTTTGTACTCGGTGGTACCACACAAGCAAGTAATTTTCCTCAGAAGCGTATAATTCATTTCCTCCTCTCATCTCATTGCACTTGATTTAGCATGAAGTGAGAAAAATTTTTCGGGCTCTGAAGCATGATGTAACACGAGACTCTTATCGTAGTTCCAATGAGAAACGCCGCAAAACCCAAGGAGTTCTCAACTCTTTGGTGCGACAAGCTGTTTCTTTTCGTACATTGCTACCACTCGCAGATACTTTTCGCTAATAAACCAAAACATTATGACTACTGCCCATCTCGACGTTGGATGCCACCTGGTGGCGTTGAAGGCACCGAGTAGCAAAAGTACGAGTATGTAAGCGGAGGCGACACGGACGACGGATCACCCTGGCGAAGATATGGTCTGCTAACGGGGAAATCCATTGAGATAAGCGATTCTGACAAAGGGCAGATTTTTATTACACAGAGCCAGCGAACGAGTACCTCGAAAACGGAGAAGATGGTCGTATGTTCACGTGCTACTTTCGTTAGCATTTAAGGTAAGAGATAGAAGGGCAACGACTCTTCATAGAACGTGGGGTTTAGAGGCTTGTCTGCTCTGTGAGATATGATAGATGGTGATCTGTGGCATCTTTGCTGAAAGATCGCAATGTTGGTGTATCCACAAGTGTTTCGGACCACACCGTTCATTGTACGTTGTTGAACATAGAGCTCTGCAGCAGACCACCCCTAAGCTAGCCGGGGTGGCCGAGCAGTTCTAGGCGCTACAGTCTAGAACAGCGCGACCGCTACGGTCGAAGGATCGAATCCTGCCTCGGGCATGGATGTGTGTGAGAAGTTAAGTCCCATAGTGCTCAAGGCCATTTCAGACCACCCCTAAGTCTTCACATATTGACCCAACAACATTGTCAGTTATGAGTGCAGTGGGCACGAGACCATCGGGATTCGACCGTAGACCAACGGAAATGTGTCGGCTCTTCTGGCGACTCACATTTTTGCTACACTTGGTCAATGGTCGTTGGAGTGAACAGCGACTCAAACTTACAGCGCACCACAGACGCAGGAGTAGTGGGACAAAGTTCCTATGGCCTTACTCTGCATTGTTGCCAGAATTATTCAAGATGGCGGATCCAAGATGGCGGCGATATATATGGCAACATTGCAATGACATAATGGCAGGGAAGTTCAAATTTTGGCAGGAAGATAGATCAAATGGGATACCTCCACTAACCTAATCTACTCCCCCAGAAAATGGTGGGAAGCTGGTGGGGAAAAAAGGTTAATTCGGCTACCTCCACTAACCTAAGTCGCCTGACCGCCACCTCTTCCTTGGATTGGGCGGGAAAAGGATTCAGCCTATGCTGGGCTGCTGGATAGGATGAACGTAAGTCCTTATTCTGCAGGCAGTCTTTATTTAAACAATTTGAGGCAGTAGCTCCATCCAGTGTGTTCACCATGAGGTCCGGAGTACAGCTGACCTAGTGCGGGCAGTCTGTGACAAAAATGGCTGGAAAAGGACTCACCCTGTTTTGGGCTGTTGGATAGGAAAGAGTGTACTTTATTTATTTCGGGATAGATTTCAAGCAGTTTATTTATTACACTGATACAAAACACTTGCTCTGACGTGCTTGGGGCCACAATACACAGCCTACTCGTAAATTGTCCAAATAATGCAGTACACTGATGTACAGACACACAAACAACAGGTAAATTGTCAAAGTAATGCATGTAAAAACCTCTGCAACACGCTCGAAACGCTTAAACAGCCGAAAACAATGCACTGCACAAACACCCAGTGCACGTAAAAAACGCTTTCCAACTATCATCAACCACGATGTATCAGCGAACTGTTCCAACGTGTGCACGTGTCGACACCGTACAGGTGCTTTGCAGGGCCAGCATGACGCAAGCCAGCGCCGGAGCGCAAGCCATCGCTCTCACGCTGCTGCTGCCTACAGCAAGCAGGTGAAAGTCGAGTCTATTTGCGGGTATACAGATAGAATTCTTTGAAAGTTATACTGACGTCACATATCTATGTAAATAAGAACCAAGTCACCCTCTGGACGCGCATGTGTTCACCTAACCACTGTGGCTGAGGCATACTTGCCGGTCCAGAGCCTAGAGAGATTTTTGCATAGCAGCTCACCCTCACAGACGCAACTAAAACGTTCTCAATGGTATACTGACGTCACATGACTATTTAAATAAGAGCCAAGTCTACCTCGCAGAAATCGTAAAGTGCCGTAGAAATAGTTAATGGTCGCTTTTGTAGTAGCTTTCATGATGTCTCAGCTTGTCCGCATGGAAATTCTTGTCCTAACAGAGCCTCCTTGCGAAAATAGCTCACAATAACGCCGAATGCATTCTTCTTGATGGTCCTAACGTGGCACCCCGTCCATCACATGTTATCCTTCCTGGAAATCGTGAAGTCCTGCTTTCAAGAAACATCTCCGAAATGCAAACATTCTGACTGCTATGTAGAGGCTCCTATGTCCCAGTACAAAAGATGTCTTGTGACTGAGTGGAGCATTCTGATCGGCTCTCACTGAGTTTACCTGCCAAATTACTGATGCTGCCAGTGTGGATGCATTGTCTACCTTTCTCTTTCTGCAGACAAGACTTTCAGTGGCAAAACTATTTTGTGCAGATCGCCTATTGCACTGACAGTTAAACCCTGCAAAAGTGGCCTCCAGATCGTCAAATATGGAAAGACACTTGCTTAATTACTCTGCTCTGCCGCTGAGGACAGAAGCTTGAATATTAGAGTGTCACACGGACCTCCAACCCTGCAATATATCACCATGTACTACATCGAGGTAGTAAACATACAATTCGTATCCTGCGCCATACAAAATCGTCCCTTTTGCATTATGCATATAGCTATCGACCACCAGACACTCATACGTATACCGCAAAGACAGACAGCAAGGTATGTATACTCCTCGCAGCACTAGAAATTTTTCCGCAAGGTCGGGCGGTCATCCACCGCAGCTAATGGTCATGTCATCTGCTCTCAGTGCATGACCAGAGCACACTCAGCGGACTGAATTCACTCTCAGAACTGTTGTACAAAGTCAGGTTCCTTACCCCTCAGCACTAAGGAGTTACTGTTTCTCGCCCTGACCTGGTTGCTTACTTTCCACACACCTCTCCAGACTCTGGGATTACAAGAACTCATGTATTTTCACATGATTTGCCAGAATATTATACCATTTACGTGATACTTCTTGATATCAAGCACGTAGCAATGTTACTTGCATAGCAGTGGTTCAAATGGCTCTGAGCACTATGGGACTTAACATCTGTGGTCATCAGTCCCCTAGAACTTAGAACTACTTAAACCTAACTAACCTAAGGACATCACACACATCCATGCCCGAGGCAGGATTCGAACCTGCGACCGTAGCAGTCGCGCGGTTCCGCACTGCACGCCCAGAACCGCGAGACCACCGCGGCCGGCTTTGCATAACAGTATGACGTGATCAGTATACAGCTTTAGTTGAAAACTCGAAAAAAAAAGACACAACTCATATTTCCACTCACGAATACCGACGCCGTTGATTCCAGTTCACCCCCATAATTTGCTAAGTCAACTAAGGTGTTCCTCATGTGTAGAGAAACAGCAAACGTGTCTTCCCTCAACTAAATGAAGGCCTGAAATGTGCAGACGCAGTCGACCGGACAATTTACATTTGAGGGAGTAATGGCCCAGCGCAAACACACATCCATATTGAATCTCCTCAAATTTCCACACGATCACGAAAGCTGACCAGCACATACTAACTATTAGTTAGCTATTCGGCCGTCTGTAGGACGACACGGTTAAGTCAGCTACATTCCTGCATCCCAACAGGCCGCTCCATTCAGACAGCTCTTAGCATTAGCCAGAAACGTGCCACAGGCCACCGGCACTGCTAGCCAAGCACGCCTAGGAAACCGGCCACATATATATTTTATTACTCTACTTACAGTTAAATATTACGATCACGGTCTCAATTCGACAACATTCTACGATGAGCGGAGTATCGGAAATACACCCTGCTGACGGCTGTGGCTCTGGAAATAGAAATATCTGTAAGATTTTTATGACTTGACCTACTATTCCCTTTGCTGTCACAGTATTCTACGTCAAATCTATACCTTCCTTACGACAGGACATAGTCATTTCCTTTGCACATGTCAGAACACACACACATACCTTATAAGCCTGATGCTGAAGGCGAATCTATCATGCAACCCCTATTACTAAGTATAGTACTTGGCCAATAACTGATTGCTGGCGATACGAAATCATACTGGCCAAAAATCAGCGATGGGTGGACATGTCTCATAAGTTTTTCTTGTGAGTGGTATCACTGAGTCTTAGAAAGACAGGCGTAATCGTCTTGCAAACCGCCATAAGTTAAAAAACACGATCGCAACGACCATATTACTATCACAATAGGTCTTGGTTCTACAGGTGTACACAAGTATCCATGTTAAAAGCTATACCGGCTTTATAAATCGAGGTATGGCATTTCCTCCGAATGAAGTTGTTTTTCCAGACAAATACCGCGACACTGAATATAAATGGTGATAGCTGGAGTGTATATTATCAGACTAACAGTGTGGTTACACGTAATCGACGATGCAACCTCATGATAAAATCACTGAGTTTAGAAACTGGTTCGGCTAAGGTACGTGGTATGGGACCGGTATTTGCAACTCCCTCATGCCGCCACTACATATTTCTCCAGTATTTGTAGCGAATTCTATCTGCATGCCATGTCAGATGTTCTGCAATATATCAACCAGGCTATAGGTGAAGGCTGATTGAGAACTATCACAAACAGTAGATGGTGTGCTGATTGAGGTTGTAAGAAATGTAGATACCCTTTTCAGATCTCTAGTGTTACTCTCTCCGGCAGAAATGATGTCTATGGTTTGGTATCAAGTCTTTCCATTCAACCACATACTTCCGTTGTAGCTGATGGACAAGTCCTTTAATGATTACAGCCTCTAGTATATCATATTTCTGGCACTTTCATATCTCGAAACGAGTCACCTTTTTTGAAACAGTCTGCTACAATAAAATTTTAAATAGTCCCTATGCCTGTTGCAACTGTTGCCATTTCTGCAGCTTTGAGCATGTGATCGTTCCAGTTTAAGTAGGAACTGAACAGAAGTCTGAGAGAGCTGTATCTACCATCTTCTGCAACTCGTGTAGAAACAGAGTGACCTGAGTTAGTGCGACAGGACCGTGTTTTGACCACTCAGTCGAAATGGGATCATGTTGTTGTTGTTTCGCCAACAGTGTACCTTGTTCAAGGTCAGCACCAAACGAAGCCTGCACCTTCAACACGAGGTAGTATAAAACACAGCACAGGAACTGGGGGAAGGACGAGGATTTTGCTACTGCATTGTGGTGCATCCCCAAACTACATTCAAGTACTACAGTCTGAAGCAGATCCACGTCCCTCAGGGTCCATTTATATCTATCACCACAACATGCTATTATCGTTATCCTGTACCATCCGACAGAAAAAAATTACGAACTATAAAAGCTCCACTAACTTCATCCCATAGAGAACTCCATAAGATTTTTACCGCATCACTCTCCCCCCATATATCGGAAACAAATACCATCTGCGAGCCGGCATCGAGCACATGTGACGGTCCTGTTAAGGGACTCCGGAACGCCCTATACTTGCAATGTTAAAATAACGCTTATAAATTACATCTTTCCTCACAAAGTATTTGAGGTAGGAAGTTGAACTTTTTACAGATTATCTGTTGGAATATGGGCTACAACTTAACACAGGGATTTTACAAAATTTTAGTTCAGTTTTTAAAGATGATTTTTTTTTCAATTGTAATGAAAATTCACAACATTTTTTTGCAATTTTTTATTTATATATTCAAAAATATACAGTTTTTTGGAAAAAGGCTGTGTTAAATTATGCAGAAGGTACTGTGTAACATTTACTGAAAGTTTGAAACAAATATGTTTGGAAGGTCCTTAGAAAACATGTAATTAGTATGAGAAAATAAAAGTTTTGGGAATCGAGCGACAAAGATTGGATTAACTTTTTAGTGCATTCCAGGTCCATTGGATGGATTATCTTCACCCTCTGCAAACTCCTCCTCCAGCTTCCTCTTGTTCCTCCTCCTGTTTACTCTTGCTTGTATTTCTAGACTCTTTACAGCCCTGTCTGCAGCCCGAAGGCGTTCCTTGTCTAAAGCAAGCATCGCTCGTTGTTGTGTTCGTAGATTTTGCTACCATTTTCTTCAGTTGCAGTTACTGCAACACTGTTCCAAAAGGTGGTCATGTATGAACACTTATCACATTTCAGTTGTATTTCACTAGCAAGTCCTACGTGCTTTATTATGGAGAGTTCCAGACCAACTTCACTACAATGAATACATCTTACACAGTTTGAAAAAATTCCTTTGAGAACCGACATATCAAATATTTCATTCACATCCGATTCGCCCATAAAACATTCATAGTTTTCACTCATTGAACCAAGCTTCTTCTGTGAAGTATTTTCTTTCCCACTTTGACTGCTTTGGGCAGGTGTACTTGAGAGGTTAGGTTTACTCACTTGGTTATCGTCTTTATTGTTTACAGTAATAACACATACCTTTGGCTTTCCAACATTTCTCCTTTTCTTAAAAGCCTTCAGAGGATTACTAATAACTTTACTTTTATTCATTATTATACTTCAACAAAACAGAGACTCAAGAAACAGAATTAATTACGAATATTTTCGAGATAACGACAGAGTAAATAAACATGAAACAAACGACAATCACACCAGCGATATATATTGAACCATCACATGTTAGCCACAACACATACTTTATCTCACATCACTAAAATGTACCTGATGAACACGGACGTTAATAATAACACCATTTGACAGCAGTTTAACAGCGCCACAGTGGGTCACGCCCATGTAGAACACATTTCAAAAAAAATTTAAAAATAGTTGTAGTCTTCGGAATTGAATAAATTATATATCTATTAAAAGGTAATAGTCTGCAGATTCAGAAAACGCAAAAAAGTAAAAATTGAACTTTTCATGATTTTGAGCCTTTCCGGAGCCCCTTAAATATACAGGTATTGATCCATTGCATGGACCCGTGTAAAGTTGCATCATCTGTATTGTAGGAGAATGACCCTATCTCACAAACTATACTGTAAGTTGAAAAGACCCTACCTGTGACCCTGTGTCATTGTTTGAAACATTGTTTTTTTCTGCTGTAACATGCTTTGTACACTGGCGGAGCAATGACAACATGATCCCATTTCGACTGAATGGTCAAAACACGGTCCTGTCACACTAACTCAGATCACTCTGTTTCTACACGGGTTGCAGAAGGTGGTAGATACAGATCCCTCAGACTTCTGTTCAGTTCCTACTTAAATTGGAACGATCACATGCGCAAAGCTGCAGAAATGGCAACAGTTGCAACAGGCATAGGGACTATTTAAAATTTCTAAATTCAGTGATTTTATCATGAGGTTGCATTGTCGACTGCGTGTAACCACACTGTTGGTCTGATAATATACACTCCAGCGATCACCGTCTATATTCAGTGTCGTGGTATTTGTCTTCTATCGGAGGAAATGCCATACATAGATTTATAAAGCCAGTATAGCTTTTAACATGGATACTTATGTGCACCTGTAGAACCAAGACCGATTGTGATAGTAATATGGTCGTTGCGATCGTGTTTTTTAACATATGGCGGTTTGAAAGACGATTACGCCTGTCTTTCTAAGACACAGTGGTACCACTCACAAGAAAAACTTATAAGACATGTCCACCCTTCGCTGATTTTTGGTCAGTATGATTTCGTATTGCCAGCAATCAGTTATTGGCCAAGTATTATACTTAGTAATAGGCATTGCATGATAGGTTCGCCTTGAGCATCAGGCTTATAAAGTACGAGGTCCATTCAAGTTCTAAGGCCTCCGATTTTTTTTCTAATTAACTACTCACCCGAAATCGATGAAACTGGCGTTACTTCTCGACGTAATCGCCCTGCAGACGCACACATTTTTCACAACGCTGACGCCATGATTCCATGGCAGCGGCGAAGGCTTCTTTAGGAGTCTGTTTTGACCACTGGAAAATCGCTGAGGCAATAGCAGCACGGCTGGGGAATGTGCGGCCACGGAGAGTGTCTTTCATTGTTGGAAAAAGCCAAAAGTCACTAGGAGCCAGGTCAGGTGAGTAGGGAGCATGAGGAATCACTTCAAAGTTGTTATCACGAAGAAACTGTTGCGTAATGTTAGCTCGATGTGCGGGTGCGTTGTCTTGATGAAACAGCACACGCGCAGCCCTTCCCGGACGTTTTTGTTGCAGTGCAGGAAGGAATTTGTTCTTCAAAACATTTTCGTAGGATGCACCTGTTACCGTAGTGCCCTTTGAAACGCAATGGGTAAGGATTACGCCCTCGCTGTCCCAGAACATGGACACCATCATTTTTTCAGCACTGGCGGTTACCCGAAATTTTTTTGGTGGCGGTGAATCTGTGTGCTTCCATTGAGCTGACTGGCACTTTGTTTCTGGATTGAAAAATGGCATCCACGTCTCATCCATTGTCACAACCGACGAATACAAAGTCCCATTCATGCTGTTGTTGCGCATCAACATTGCTTGGCAACATGCCACACTGGCAGCCATGTGGTCATCCGTCAGCATTCGTGGCACCCACCTGGATGACACTTTTCGCATTTTGAGGTCGTCATGCAGGATTGTGTGCACAGAACCCACAGAAATGCCAACTCTGGAGGCGATCTGTTCAACAGTCATTCGGCGATCCCCCAAAACAATTCTCTCCACTTTCTCGATCATGTCGTCAGACCGGCTTGTGCGAGCCCGAGGTTGTTTCATCACATGATGTTCTGCCTTCATTAAACTGTTGCACCCACGAACGCACTTTCGACACATCCATAACTCCATCACCACATGTCTCCTTCAACTGTCGATGAATTTCAATTGGTTTCACACCACGCAAATTCAGAAAACGAATGATTGCACGCTGTTCAAGTAAGGAAAACGTCGCCATTTTAAGTATTTAAAACAGTTCTCATTCTCGCCACTGGCGGTAAAATTCCATCTGCCGTACGGTGCTGCCATCTCTGGGACGTGTTGACAATGAAAGCGGCCTCATTTTAAAACAATGTGCATGTTTCTATCTCTTTCCAGTCCGGAGAAAAAAAATCGGAGGCCTTAGAACTTGAATGCACCTTGTATGTTCGTGTGTTCTGACATGTGCAGAGGAAATGACTATGTCCTGTCGTAAGGAAGGTATAGATTTGACGTGGAATACTGTGACAGCAAACAGAAGAGTATATTAGGTCTTAGAAATGGTACAGATATTTCTATTTCCAGAGCCACAGCCGTCAGCAGGGTGTATTTCCGATACTTCGCTCATCGTAGAATATCGTTCAATTGAGACCACGATCGTAATATTTAATTGTAATTAGTGTGATAAAATATCTATGTGGCCAGTTTCCTAGGTTGATTCTATGTGTGCTTGGCGTGAAGTGCTGGTGGCCTGTGGCGGGAATGATTCAAGTTTACGGCTAATGGTAAAAGCTGTCCGAATGGAGGGGCCTGCTGGGGTGCAGGAGTGTAGCTGACCTAACCATGTGGTCCTCTAGACGGCTAAATAGCGAACTAATACTTAGTATGTGTTGGACAGCTTTCGTGATAGCGTGGAAATTTTAGAAGATTCAATATGGACGTGCGTCTGTGCTGGACCATTATTCCCTCCCATGTAAATTGTCCGGTTGACTGCGTCTGTACATTTCGCCCCTTCATTTACTTAAGGGAACATAGATTGTGGTGTCTGCATTTATCAGATTAAAAAAATGGTGGAAGACATGTAGAAATGTAGTCCATCAACAAAGGAGGTGGCTTACAAAACACTCGTTCGACCTATACTTGAGTATTGCTCATCAGTGTGGGATCCGTACCAGGTCGGGTTGACGGAGGAGATAGAGAAGATCCAAAGAAGAGCGGCGCGTTTCGTCACTGGGTTATTTGGTAACCGTGATAGCGTTACGGAGATGTTTAATAAACTCAAGTGGCAGACTCTGCAAGAGAGGCGCTCTGCATCGCGGTGTAGCTTGCTCGGCAGGTTTCGAGAGGGTGCGTTTCTGGATGAGGTATCGAATATATTGCTTCCCCCTACTTATACTTCCCGAGGAGATCACGAATGTAAAATTAGAGAGATTAGAGCGCGCACGGAGGCTTTCAGACAGTCGTTCTTCCCGCGAACCATACGCGACTGGAACAGGAAAGGGAGGTAATGACAGTGGCACATAAAGTGCCCTCCGCCACACACCGTTGGGTGGCTTGCGGAGTATCAATGTAGATGTAGATGTAGATGCTGGTTTTGTAGACATGAGAAACAGCTTAGTTGAATCTGTAAATTATGGGGGTGATCCGAAATCAACGACATCGGTATTCATCAGTGAAAATATGAGTTTCGTCTATTTTTTTCGAGTTTTCACGTAAAGGTCTTCGCAGACAGGATAGGTTTCTAGTTACTCTATGGTTTACGTTATGCTCCACCTCGCTAAAGTTTCGGGTTTCTACAGAAATAACTTCCAGTCTACATCTTCAGAATTATACTGTGCAAGCAACATTGCTATGTGCTTGATATCAAGAAGTATCGCGTAAATGGTATAATATTCTGGCAAACCATGTGAAAATACATATGTTCTTGTAATCCCAGAGTCTGGAGAGGGGTGTAGAAGGCAAGCAACCAGATCGGGGCGAGAAACAGTAACGCCTTAGTGCTGAGGGGTAAGGGACCTGACTTTATACAACAGTTCTGAGAGTGATTTCAGTCCACTGAGTGTGCTCTGGTAATGCATTGGGAGCGGATGACTTGTGACCATTGCCTGCGGAGGTTGACCGCCCGACCTTGCGGAAAAATTTCTAGTACTGCGAGGAGTATACGTACCTTGCTGTCTGTCTTTGTGGTATATGTATGAGTGTCTCGTGGTCGATAGCTATATGCGTGATACAAAAGGGACGATTTTGTATGGCGCAGGATACGAATTGTATGTATACTACATCGACATGGTATATGGTGATATATTGCCAGTTTGGAGGTCAGTCTCACTCTCTAATATTCAAGCGTCCATGCACAGTGGCAGAGTAGTGTAATTGAACAAGTGTCTTTTTATATTTGATGATGTGGTGGCCACTTGTGCAGGGTTTAATTGTCAGTGCAATATGGCGATCTGCACAAAATAGTTTTGTCATTGAAAGTCTCGTCTGCAGAAAGAAAAAGGCGGACTATGGCTCCACACTGGCAGCACCAGTAATTTGGCAGGTAAATTCAGTAAGAGCCAATCAGAATGCTCCATTCAGTTACAGGACGTCCTTTGTGCTGGGACATAGGAGCCTCTACATAGCAGTCAGAACGTTTGCGTTTCGGAGATGTGTGTTGAAAGCAGAACTTAACGTTTTCCAGGAAGGGTAACATTTGATGGACAGGGTGCCATGTTAGGACCATAAGGAAGAATGCATTCGGCGTTATTGTGGGCTATTTTCGTAAGGAGGCTCTGTTAGGACAAGAATTTCCATGCGGACAAGCTGAAACATCACAAAAGCTCCTACAAAAAGCGACCGTTAACCATTTCTACAGCACTTTACGATTTCTGAGAGGTAAACTTGGCTCTTATTTAAATAGCCATGTCACGTCATTATACCATTGACAACCTTTTAGATGGGCCTGCGATTGTGAGTTGCTAAGTGAACATTTCGCGGCGATGAGTCAACCATGCTGGGCAGGTAAACACATGCACAGCCAGATGCAGATTGCCTATCTCATTAGGATTGCTGGAACAATGCACCCTGTGCTATTCTGGGAAGCGTTGCAACAAATTTCTTTAGCACAGCCTGTGACATCAGTATAACTGTGAGAACCTTTTAGCTGCATCTGTGAGTGTGAGCCACCATGCAAACAGCTCTCTCGGCTCTTGACCAGCAAGTACACCTCAGCCACGGTGGTTAGGCTGACTTGGCCCTTGTTTACATGGACATGTGACGTCAGTATAACTCTCAAAGAATTCTAACTGTATACCCGAAAGTAGACGCGACTTTCACCCGCTTGCTGTAGGCAGCAGCAGCGTGAGAGCGATGGCTTGCGCTCCGCCGCTGCCTTGCGTCATGCTGGCCCTGCAAAGCACCTGTACGGTGTCGACACGTGCACACGTTGGAACAGTTCGCTGATACATCGTGCTTGATGATAGTTCGAAAGAGTTTTTTACGTGCACTGGGTGTTTGTGCAGTGCAATGTTTTCGGCTGTTTAAGCGTTTCGAGCGGTTTTGCACAGCCTTTTACATGCATTACTTTGACAATTTACCTGTTGTTTGTGTGTCTGTACATCAGTGTGTTGCATTATTTAGATAATTTACGAGTAGTTTGCAGGCCTGTAGGCTGTGTATTGTGACCCCAAGCATGTCAGAGCAAGCGTTTTGTGTCAGTGTAATAAATAAACTACGTGAAATCTATCCCAAAATAAACTGTTCCAAAATAAATAAAGTACACTCTTTCCTATCCAGCAGCCCAAAACAGGCTGTGTCCTTTTCCAGCCATTTTTGCCACAGACCGCCATCTAGGATTACATCACGGAAGGGTTGACAGCGCCCTCTGGTGGCGGTACTGAGCGCTAGGTTAGCTTGACTCCAGACCTCATGGTGAACACACTGGATCCAGCTACTGCCTCAAATTGTTCAAATAAAGACTGCCTGCGGAATAAAGACTTACGTCCATCCTATCCAGCAGCCCAGCACAGGTTGAGTCCTTTTTCTGCCCATTCCAAGAAAGAGGTGGCGGTGGGACGACTTAGGTTAGTGGAGGTAGGCCAAGTGACCTTTCTTCCTGCCATTTTCTTAGGTTAGCTGATGTAACCCAATTGACCTTTTTTACCCACCAAAATTTGTACTTCGTGCCATTTTCTGGGGGAAGGGAGGGCATTGGGTTAGTACGCCAATTGACCTATCTTCCTGCCAAAATTTGAACTTCCTGCGACGACGTCATTTCGATGTTGCCACGTCTATCGCCACTATCTTGGATCCACCATCTTGAATAAATTTGGCAACAATGCAGAGTGGGGCCATAAGAACTTAGTCCCACTACTCGCACTCTTGTAGAAGTAGTATTATGCTGTGTGAGACATTCTCCTGTGGTTGGGTGTGACCTGTGGTAGTAATCGAACACACACTGATACCTGCGAATCTCCTGCAACCCTCCATACTTGAGGTCTCCTCTACAGCGATGTTGTCTTTCAGCAGTATAATTGTCCGTTCTATCGACAACTGATTTTGAGTGACCAATGACTGAACTGCGGCAGACAATGGGTACTGTAGCCCTGAAATTAAACACATGTTCTTATGTAACCTCAACATCGTGATCTGCAATGTATCCGAGAAAGCGGCGATCAGCAATCTTTGGTAGAATTAAATTCACGGTTGCTTTGTGCACGGCCCACCCCCATGAACCATGGACCTTGCCGTTGGTGGGGAGGCTTGCGTGCCCCAACGATACAGATAGCCGTACCGTAGGTGCAACCACAACGGAGGGGTATCTGTTGAGAGACCAGACAAACGTGTGGTTCCTGAAGAGGGGCAGCAGCCTTTTCAGTAGTTGCAGGGGCAACAGTCTGGATGATTGACTGATCTGGCCCCGTAACACTAACCAAAACGGCCTTGCTGTTTTGGTACTGCGAACGGCTGAAAGCAAGGGGAAACTACAGCCGTAGTTTTTCCCGAAGGCATACAGCTTTACTGTATGGTTAAATGATGATGGCGTCCTCTTGGGTAAAATATTCCGGAGGTAAAATAGTCCCCCATTCGGATCTCCGGGCGGGGACTACTCAAGAGAACGTTGTTATCAGGAGAAAGAAAACTGGCGTTCTGCGGATCGGAGCGTGGAATGTCAGATCCCTTAATCGGGCAGGTAGGTTAGAAAACTTAAAAAGGGAAATGGATAGGTTAAAGTTCGATATAGTGGGAATTAATGAAGTTCGGTGGCAGGAGGAACAAGACTTTTGGTCAGGTGAATACAGGGTTATAAATACAAAATCAAATAGGGGTAATGCAGGAGTAGGTTTAATACTGAATAAAAAAATAGGAGTGCGGGTAAGCTACTACAAACAGCATAGTGAACGCATTATTGGGGCCAAGATAGACACCAAGCACAAGCCTACTACAGTAGTACAAGTTTATATGCCAACTAGCTCTGCAGATGATGAAGAAATTGATGAAATGTATGATGAGATAAAAGAAATTATTCAGGTAGTGAAGGGAGATGAATATTTAATAGTCATGGGTGACTGGAATTCGACAGTAGGAAAAGGGAGAGAAGGAAACATAGTGGGTGAATATGGACTGGGGGGAGAGAAATGAAAGAGGAAGCCGCCTGGAAGAATTTTGCGCAGAGCATAAATTAATCATAGCTAACACTTGGTTCAAGAATCGTCAAAGAAGGTTGTATACATGGAAGAACCTTGGAGATACTAAAACGTATCAGGTAGACTATATAATGGTAAGACAGAGATTTAGGAACCAGGTTATAAATTGTAAGACATTTCCAGGGGCAGATGTGGACTCTGACCACAATCTATTGGTTATGAACTGTAGATTAAAACTGAAGAAACTGCAAAAAGGTGGGAATTTAAGGAGATGGGACCTGGATAAACTGAAAGAACCAGAAGTTGTACAGAGTTTCAGGGAGAGCATAAGGGAACAATTGACAGGAATGGGGGAAAGAAACACAGTAGAAGAAGAATGGGTAGCTTTGAGGGATGAAGTAGTGAAGGCAGCAGAGGATGAAATAGGTAAAAAGACGAGGGCTAGTAGAAACCCTTGGGTAACAGAAGAAATATTGAATTTAATTGATGAAAGGAGGAAATATAAAAATGCAGTAAATGAAGCAGGCAAAAAGGAATACAAACGTCTCAAAAATGAGATCGACAGGAAGTGCAAAATGGCTAAGCAGGGATGGCTAGAGGACAAATGTAAGGATGTAGAGACTTATCTCACTAGGGGTAAGATAGATACCGCCTACAGGAAAGTTAAAGAGACCTTTGGAGAGAAGAGAGCAACTTGTACGAATATCAAGAGCTCAGATGGAAACCCAGTTCTAAGCAAAGAAGGGAAAGCAGAAAGGTAGAAGGAGTATATAGAGGGTCTATACAAGGGCGATGTACTTGAGGACAATATTATGGAAATGGAAGAGGATGTAGATGAAGATGAAATGGGAGATACGATGCTGCGTGAAGAATTTGACAGAGCAGTGAAAGACCTGAGTCGAAACAAGCCCCCGGGAGTAGACAACATTCCATTGGAACTACTGACGGCCTTGGGAGAGCCAGTCCTGACAAAACTCTACCATCTGGTGAGCAAGGTGTATGACACAGGCGAAATACCCTCAGACTTCAAGAAGAATATAATAATTCCAATCCCAAAGAAATCAGGTTTTGACAGACGTGAAAATTACCGACCTATCAGTTTAATAAGTCACAGCTGCAAAATACTAATGCGAATTCTTTACAGACGAATGGAAAAACTAGTAGAAGCCGACCTCGGGGAAGATCAGTTTGGATTCCGTGGAAATGTTGGAACACGTGAGGCAATACTGACCCTACGACTTATTTTAGAAGGTAGATTAAGAAAAGGCAAACCTACGTTTCTAGCATTTGTAGACTTAGAGAAAGTTTTTGACAATGTTGATTGGAATACTCTCTTTCAAATTCTGAAGGTGGCAGGGATAAAATACAGGGGGCGAAAGGCTAATTACAATTTGTACAGAAACCAGATGGCAGTTATAAGAGTCGAGGGGTATGAAATGTTCAAATGGTTCAAATGGCTCTGAGCACTATGGGTTGGTTGGTTTTGGGGAAGGAGACCAGACAGCGTGGTCATCGGTCTCATCGGATTAGGGAAGGAAGTCGGCTGTGCCCTTTCAGAGGAACCATCCCGGCATTTGCCTGGAGCGATTTAGGGAAATCACGGAAAACCTAAATCAGGATGGCCGGACGCGGGATTGAACCGTCGTCCTCCCGAATGCGAGTCCAATGTCTAACCACTGCGCCACCCCGCTCGGTGAGCACTATGGGACTTAACTACTGAGGTCATCAGTCCCCTAGAACTTAGAACTACTTAAACCTAACTAACCTAAGGACATCACACACATCCATGGCCGAGGCAGGATTCTAACCTGCGACCGTAGCGGTCACGCGGTTCCAAACTGACGCGCTTAGAACCGCACGGCCACACCGGCCGGCGGGTATGAAAGGGAAGCAGTGGTTGGGAAGGGAGTGAGACAGGGTTGTAGCCTATCCCCGATGTTATTCAAGCTGTATACTGAGCAAGCAGTAAAGGAAACAAAAGGAAAATTCGGAGTAGGTATTAAAATCCATGGAGAAGAAATAAAAATGTTGAGGTTCGCCGATGACATTGTAATTCTCTCAGACACAGCAAAGGACCTAGAAGAGCAGCTGAACGGAATGGACAGTGCCTTGAAAGGAGGATATAAGATGAATATCAATAAAAGCAAAACGAGGAGAATGGAATGTAGTTGAATTAAGTCGGGTGATGCTGAGGGAATTAAATTAGGAAATGAGACACTTACCGTAGTAAAGGTGTTTTGCTACTTGGGGAGCAAAATAACTGATGATGGTCGAAGTAGAGAGGATATAAAATGTAGTCTGGCAATGGCAAGGAAAGCGTTTCTGAAGAAGAAAAATTTGTTAACATCGAGTATAGATTTAAATGTCAGAAAGTCGTTTCTGAAAGTATTTGTATGGAGTGTAGCCATGTATGGAAGTGAAACGTGGACGATAAATAGTTTAGACAAATAGAGAATAGAAGCTTTCGAAATGTGGTGCTACAGAAGAATGCTGAAGATTAGATGGGTAGATCACATAACTAATGAGGAGGTATTGAATAGAATTGGGGAGAAGAGGAGCTTGTGGCAGAACTTGACTAGAAGAAGGGATCGGTTGGTAGGACATGTTCTGAGACATCGAGGGATCACCAATTTAGTATTTGAGGGCAGCGTGGAGGGTAAAAATCGTAGAGGGAGACCAAGAGAAGAATACACTAAGCAGATTCAGAAGGATGTAGGTTGCAGTAGGCACTGGGAGAAGAAGAAGCTTGCACAGGATAGAGTAGCATGGAGAGCTTCATCAAACCAGTCTCAGGACTGAAGACCACAACAACAACGACATTGTGCACGGCGTTTGTGGCTAACCTTTACACGCAAACTCAACACCGAAAAATTTCATGGTTCAAAAATGGCTCTGAGCACAATGGGACTTAATTTCTGAGGTCATCAGTCCCCTAGAACTTAAAAATACTTAAACCTAACTAACCTAAGGACATCGCACACATCCATGCCCGAGGCAGGATTCGAAACTGCGACCGTAGCGGTCACGCGGTTCCAGACTGTAGCGCCTAGAACCGCTCGGCTACCTCGGCCGGCGAAAAATTTCATAATATTTTTGCTATCATATATATCTTCTGCAGCAAAATTTCAGTTTCAGTGGTAAAAGCAAAGAGTTATTTCCCGCTGTCCTTGGGTACATGAAACTAATGTCACGCTGTGGTACTGCATTACTAACCGAAGAGCAGTCCTGGTTGGCACTTGTCTGCAGATTGTAGACAACACTGGCTTATTCCAAACGAAAAAAGAATGATAGGAAGGAAAATAAGGGAAATTAAAGAAGTCAATACGATGAAGGATAGGACGGAGCAAACTATTAGAAATAAAACAATACGATAAAACCAATTAGTTGATGAAAAATGATGATCAACGCGTTTAGATTATATTTAGAAAAACAAAAAATTTCGCTGCATTTGACGAGATTCGAATCTTGGACGTTCGACAAATCTAGTTTATACGCTAGCTGAATTCTCCGTGAAAGGCAAAGGTCCCAAGTTCGAGGGTCGGTCTGGCACACAGTTTTAATGCGCCAGGAAGTTTCATATTGCACTCCGCTACAGAGCGAAAATTTCATTCTGATAAAAAATATGTGTTGCCTGCCAATAACCTTGACAGTAATAACACTGGAGATGCTCCGGAAATGTGAATCACGTGTGGTAATGAGACGTTCAGTTTTCAGTACGATTAAGACAGAGAAACACAAATAATGGTTACAGATATTGGTGTATGATATTTATTTTGAAGTTGGTGCATCTGAGTATTATCAATAACTACGCTCTAGACCCTAAACCTAGTTACAAAAATGCGAATAAGACTCAGTGACATATATTTTTAGTATTCTGCCCCCCCCCCCCCCCCCGGCAGCTGCATCTTTGAGACAGAATCTGTACTTACTTTGCAGCCGACTCGAGGAAAACATTAGCTGGTATTCTTGCTGTTAGTAGTAGATCTGGGCAGCAACGCTGGATATGTTTGACAACTCTGTGAACGATGGCACAAAATTATCCCAGTAAATTCGCTTGATCTGTTCATATCACTTTCATTGAATAACCTGAGTGATATGCGCATAAGGTGGAAAATCGAGTTGTCAGTTTATGGTTTTGAGCCCAGGGGATTGTTATGGGACCACTGCTTTTCACAATATATGCAAATGACCTAGTCGACAGTGTCGGAAGTTCCATGCGGCTTTTCGCGGATGATGCTGTAGTCTACAGAGAAGTTGCACCATTAGAAAATTGCAGCGAAATGCAGGAAGATCTGCAGCGGATAGGCACTTGGTGCAGGGAGTGGCAACTGACCCTTAACACAGACAAATGTAATGTATTGCGAATAATAGAAGGAAGGATTCTTTATTGTATGATTATATGATAGCGGAACAAACACTGGTAGCAGTTACTTCTGTGAAGTATCTGGGAGTATGCGTACGGAACGATTTGAAGTGAAATGATCATATATAATTAATTGATGGTAAAGCGGGTGCCAGGTTGAGATTCATTGGGAGAGTCCTTAGAAAATGTAGTCCATCGACAAAGGAGGTGGCTTACAAAACACTCGTTCGACCTATACTTGAGTATTGCACGTCAGTGTGGGATCCGTACCAGGTCGGGTGGACAGAGGAGATAGAGAAGATCCAAAGAAGAGCGGCGCGTTTCGTCATAAGGTTATTCGGTAAGCATACGAAGATGTTTAGCAGACTCAAGTGGCAGACTCTGCAAGAGAGGCGCTCTGCATGGCGGTGTAGCTTGCTGTCCAGGTTTCGAGAGAGTGCGTTTCTGGATGAGGTATCGAATATATTGCTTCCCCCTACTTATACCTCCCGAGGAGATTACGAATGTAAAATTAGAGAGATTCGAGCGCGCATGGAGGCTTTGCGGCAGTCGTTCTTCCCGCGAATCATACGCGACTGGAACAGGAAAGGGAGGTAATGCAGTGGCACGTAAAGTGCCCTCCGCCACACACCGTTGGGTGGCTTGCGGAGTATAAATGTAGATGTAGAAAGTCATTCCACATGGAAACTTCTACTAACCTCATCTCCTACATTGCGATTTAGCTGTCATATCCACAAATCAGGGAATAAAGGAGACACTAATGGCGTAGCTCTTCACGCGCTCAGGGGTCGCCGGCACTGTAGCTCAGCGTGTTCGGTCAGAGAGGTGGCTGGTCTCTGACATAAAAAAAAAAAATAAAAAAACTGAGTGAAAGGATCGACAACGAACTTCATCGGAGGTCATGTGACGTCCGCTAAGACAAAATACAACGAACAATGACGAACAAAATGCAAAAATATGGGGGCAACATGGTTGCCTTTGAAGCAAAGGCTGCTTTGGCTTGTGTTCCAGTCTCGCTGAGAGCCACATTTTTATCGGTTTTGTGACAGAGCTACAGGCTGCTAGATTTAAAATCAACAAGGAAATGTTATTTACTTTATTTGTGAACTGTCTCATTTCTGTACTTCTTCAGAGCAACACGGGACAGCAAGTAAATATAGACTGTTGTGATGTCCAGTGTGAGTAATATCCTGCTAATTCGTGTAAATATGGGCTCTTTCGTATTACAGATATCTTATGTTTTACTACAATAGGATTTGGTATATGGTTTTCGTGGTAAGCAGCATTTCATTTGTATTAGCACAGTACGTAACCTAATATTGTTTTCCATTATTTTATATCAGACAGAAATTAATCATCAACAGACCATTCTCTCTTACTATCTGAAACAGTCTGACAATGCTCAGGTAGTTTACTAATTTCACGCCTGTAGAAGTCTAGAGGATCTGAGTTAAAGCTGTCGTCAGGCCAGGTTTCTTGGTGATTTTTCTAGAAGAAGCGCGGAAGGCAAACATTTGAGGGTGTGAGGGATGACTTTTCAAACTAAGTCCTGGATAACACGTTGGGTTGTCGGGTGTTCTTCCGGATATCAGCGTCGTACTTGCACGATTTTTCAGTAACGTAGCTCGTAACCTTCATCACGTGCGACCTGAGACTGCTCCTCGAGTGGACCTGGTCCAGCATTTACTCTGTGGCCTTCCCACTTTCCTTATCCGTGCCTCCCGTTCTTCTATTCGTGGAGTTCTGCAGCCGGCCCCGTTGCTCCTTTAACAATTCCAGAGCAGGATCCCAGGCTCTACTTACCTGGTGTCCCCTGCCGCGGTTCATGACAATGTCAGTCACTTTTATCTCAATCGATTCGCTTATAAAGCTGTCCAAAAATCTGGGTGTCTGTGCTACAATCTTGGTTTCCTCATAATTCATGGCACAGTCTAGTTCTAGACAGTGTTCAGCATATGGCTGACTTCGTCACCTGTCTTAATCGGGTGTGCCTCTGATGTTTTTTCCACCTAATATCCACTGTTCTTGTCGTCTGGCCAATGTAGGACGTGCCACATTGACACTCCACACCAGCCCTCCCCCCCCCCCCCCCCCCCCTGGTCTTGCCGGATGGACAGAAAACACACTCGATATTGTGATTATGGAGGATCCTACTGATTCTGGCAGAAATAGAACCAGCATAGGACAGATGCGCCATCTTCTTTGCTTCATCTTGCTCCGCTTCTGGAACCTGTGGTGTGCCCTCTCAGTGTTCAGCACACTGTACTCAGTTCATCAACACAAATACCTGTACTGTATAAAACGGAGAGACTGTTACCAAAAATCTCAAACAGTACTTAACCGACTTACTTAAAATTTTTACTCATTACTCTAATAAACGAAATGTTGTCGGCAAAAATCACGAAAAGTACTTGACCGATTTACTTCGACTTTTAAACGACGCTCCATTAAAAATCCAGACTACAAAATCTGAATTTGCTATAATAATAACCAAGGCTGATGATCAGAAAAGGGGGGGGGGGGAGAGGAGACCGACGGAGGTATGTGAGAAAACTGACGTAGAGAGCGGAAAGGAGCTGGACAGAGGAGGCGGAAGATGGAGAGAGAGGGGGAGGAGAAGATGGACAGAGGGTGAAGAGGAGATGAACGGACACGGGCAAGAAGGAGATTAGAACGTGCATTCCCTTTTCCTTTTCTTCCATTTAACCAGACTGAGCTACAGCAACTTGTGTCCGGAAACAGATAGCGTTTTACAAATACCAGAGTGTACCAATGTGTGGGTTATTAAATTTGTTAATAATACGAAAGTCGCCTTTTAAGTTTTTACAAACGCTGTTGATACGTTTCATTAGTTCTGTTTTAAAATTTGTCATTTATTATTGTTAATACAATGGCGGGCAGGAAAATGGCCGAGAACTTTGTGAATTTTTAGTGAAAGAGGGTTCTGAAAAAAAACAACTGAAAATATCATGTGAAGGGTCTCGTTGGATGATTTTTGTACAGTTTACGTATAGTCCTAACCCAACAATAATACCTAGGATCGATTTAACTACATCTTCATCTACATAGATACTCCACAAGCCACCGTACGGCGCGTGGCGGAGGGTATCCTGTACCAAAGCAAGTCATTTCCTTTCTTGTTCCACTCACAAAGAGAGCGAGGAAAAAACGACTTTCTGTATGCCTCAGTATGAGCCCAAATTTCTCGTATCATATCTTCGTGGTCCTTCTGCGCAATGTATGTTGTCAGCAGTAGAATCGTTTTGCAGTCAGTTTCAAACGCCAGTTCTCTAAATTTTCTCAACAGTGTTCCTCAAAAAGAATATCGTCTTCCCTCCAGGGATTCCCATTTGAGTTTCTGAAGCATCTCTATAACTCTTGCATGTTGTTCAAACTTACCGCTGACAAATCTAGCAGCCCAATTCTGAATTTTTACGAAGACCTTCTTCAATCCGACCCAATAAGGATCCCAAACACTCGAGCAATACTCAAGAGCAGGTCGCACCAGCGTCCTATATGCTTTCTCCTTTACAGATGACCCACACTATTCTAAAATTCTCCCAATAAACCGAAGACGACCATTCTCATTCCCTTCCGTTTCATATCGCTTTGCAACGTTATCCCCAGATATTTAAACGACGTGACTGTGTCAGCAGGACACTAGTACGAGTAATACTGTATCTGAACGTTACAAGTTTAATATTCCTACTCAGCCACATTAACTTACATTTTTCCACGTTTAGGGCTACATGCCATTCACCACACCAACTAGAAATTTTCTGTAAGCCATCCTGTATCCTCCTACAGTCACTCAACGACATCTTACTGCACACCACAGCGTCATCGGGAAACCACCACAGATTGCCTCCCATTCTGTTCGCCAAATCATTTATGTACATGGAGAACAATAGCGCTCCTATCAGATTTCCGTGGGGCACTCCAGACGATACCCATTTCTCTGATGAGCACTCACCGTCGAGGGCAACATATCTGCTTCTAAAACTTAAAAAGTCTTCGAGCTACTCGCATATCTGCGAACCTATTCCATGTACTCGTACCTTCGTTAACAGCCTGCAGTGGGTCAACGAGTCAAATGCTTTCCGGAAATCTAGAAATATAGAATCTTCCTGTTACCCTTCATCTATAGTTCACAATATATCGTGTGAGAAAAGGAGAAGCTGAATTCCGCACGAGTGAGGCTTTCTAAAACCGTGCTGATTCGTGGAGCTTCTCGGTCTCAAGGACCTGAGAATATATATATTCGAACTGAGAATATATTCAGGAACTCTGCAGCAGGATGAAGTTAGGAATATTGGAACGTAATTTTGCGGACCCGTTCTTTTCTCCAACTTTTGGAAATCAATCACTTTCAGAATACAATATTCAAAATTGGTTTGCAAAATTTGATCAGCGATGAGTTTCGTGAGACCTCAACGGCTCTACGCAACGTGATTGTCGAGGATAGGTATGTGTCTTTTCATCAGCTAAACCATTTCTTGAGGGATTAGTAGACAATCATTCTGTACGAATTTACTTTTTCTAACAGGAAACAAAACTATAATATATTAGTGCGAGCGAGAAAGTAAGCATTCGTCGCCTAAGCAGAGTGGTCAGTCTGACTGCCATGCGAAAACCCTGCTTCGACTCCCAATACTGACACGGAAGTTGCTGGCACGGTAGCTCAGCGTGTTCGGTCAGGGGACTGGCCACCTTCTGTAATAAGAAACTGAGTGAACTTTCCAGCGACGGTATTTGTGACGTGTCACGAGACATTCACAAAAAAACTGATGAGGAAAGATGGCAAAGAAATTGATAGACACAAAGTAAGGAAAAAAAATTATAAAGGGTGTCCAGACTCGCTGCTGTGTGATATTAATCTTCATTTATGTCACTTTCACTACAGATCTGTGCTTATACTTTTGTAAGTATATGACGTCGTAGCTGAAAAACCGTTAAATGACTGCCATAACAAATTAATTACTACCTTAATTCCAGAAATATAGGCGGCCGATGTGGCCGAGCGGTTCTAGGCGCTTCAGTCTGGAACCGCGCGACCGCTACGGTCTCAGGTTCGAATCCTGCCTCGGGCATGGATCTGTGTGATGTTCTTAGGTTAGTTAGGTTTAAGTAGTTCTAAGTTCTAGGGGACTGATGACCTCAGATGTTAAGTCCTATAGTGCTCAGAGCCATTTGAACCACAAATATAGAACGACAGTCAAAATACAGTTGCTAACAATGTTATATATATGTCAACCCATCTGGACAATATATACGTAAGTAGCAGCCCATCCTCAATGCTCTACTAAATTTATAATGAAAATAATGTCACCCACATTGTAATGCAGGTCTCTCGATAATGGTAATTTAGCGGAAACAGATCTGTAGCGAAAGTGAAATAAATAAAAATTAATATCATACAGTGGTGAGTCTGGACAAGGATGCTGCCTTATCCTACGCTGCAGGCCTTATCGAACTTTACCTGAAGAAAAAAAAAAAAGTGCGCAGTGTAGACAGATGCCAGGCAAAGGACCAGATTTTTGGTATCCACACAGTCTCGTAACATCATCTGAGCACTACTTTACCGAGTAGTAGCACCTACAGGCTTGCTAACCTGGCAACGGCCACTGACATTGTATGATGGATGACACAGTAGTCGGTCAGACAAAATTAGTCAGAAGGGCGGAGCTTATCGGGAGTAGTACGCCACAACGGGTCCTGGGACAATTTTGATTTCAAATTGATATCAAATTAATTAAGCAAATTAATTAATTGATCAATTAATTACCCCCACCCGGAATGTGGGTCCCCCTCAGGGAACTCCCTGCTCCCTCCCTCCGGCCATGTTATCCAAGAAAAATTTGGAAATTTGTGGTAAGATCTTATGGGACCAAACTGCTGAGGTCATCGGTGCCTAAGCTTATACAGTACTTAATCTAACTTAAGCTAACTTACACTAAGGACAACACACACACACCCATGCCCAAGGGAGGACTCGAACCTCCAACGGGTGGAGCCACACGAACTGTGACAGGACGCCTGAGTCTGCACGGCTACCAGACATGGCGTAATCCAAGATAGAAGCCCAAGAAGAAATGGTGGGAAATTCAAATATATTGGTGGCAATATCAAATTTTGTTTGTTCACCTTGAGGTTCAGAGACCCACTGACCTCGTTCACAACGCCACAAGAGGGCGCTGTTGATCCTCCCCCACTCCCCACACTCCATTCCCCACCCCCATCTCAAAGCTGGCGGGAAAAGGCCTCAGTCTGTGCTGGTCTACTAGATAGGTCAAACGTAAATCTTTATTATTTTGTACACGGTGCAGTACATTGTTTATTTCGACAATTTGAGTTGCCATTGATTGACTCACAAGACAGTAGCTCCATCCAGTTTCGTCAATAACTGATAGATGTGGAGTGGAAATTTTCGCTATTAGTCTAGCACTGACAAGTTTCTCAAGCCAGTCTAGCCAACAGCCCTTCGTCAGAAATAATGGTAGGGCAGAAAGCTATCACTGCAGTACAGGGTAGTAGACTCGTGCCAATATATGAGCGAATGGTTGCTGCTGGGAAGAGGATATGAATAGGTAATAATAATATTACAACAGTAACCATCTGTTCCACTGTGCCTTTTCTTTTTTCTTCCTTTATTGCCATTTCATTCTCATGCCCCATGTGGGCAGGGGTGGGCTGGAAGCAGCACAGTTTGCTGTTCTTGAACCAAGAGACTACATAAAATATCACAAGAGAACAGTACGTATATAAACTATAGGATAAAAGATGAAATTTAGACATGAGAAGGGGAAACAATTGGAGTTAAAATATACAAAAAAGGGGATAGTTTGACAAGGCATTTTTACAATATACCCACACATAGTTAAACTGGCACACGTTGAAGACATAGCACATGAACACTGGCGGCATGAACAGCACAATTAAAAATGGTGTTCACAGTATGGGACGACGACACTGAACACACACTGTACTTATGTTACATACACAGTGAGCACCTAAACACGGCAAAGTAGCTGGATTAAAATTTGAAGGGCATGCCAAGGGAGCAGGGAGTCAGAGAGGAGGGAGAAAGGGGGGTTGACAGAGGAAAGGGGGCAGGAAACAGGGGAAGAGGTGGAGCCAGCAGGAGATGGGGAGGGAGTGCGAAGACTGGGAAAGGAGAAGTGAGTAGGACAGAGTGCGTAGGAGGGACGAAAAAGCAGAGGGGGAGACAAAGGAGAGGGAGCCCAAAGGTGGAGAGAAGGGAAGAGGAGGGTGAGAGTTGGAAGGAAAGATAAATATCAGGGCGAAGCACATTATCTGGGATGGGGAGATGTTGAACTTCATTTGGGAGAGGAGATGGAGGGTGTGGAGAGAGAGAGTGTATGGGACACATCGGTAAAGATGCAGCAGCAGGCAGGGAGTGGAAAGGAAAGGAGACACCAAGGGGTGAGGCGGATCGAGGTGGTGGCTGGTGTAGAGGATACAGATGTGTTGAAAGAAAAGGAGGAGATGGAGATGTGGGAACGGGTTGAGGTTTTAGAGAATCCTCTTGGGAGACAGGAGACGGATACGAAAAGCATAGCAGAGCACATGGCATTCAAGTATTTGGAAGGCTTTACGGAATTTAGGAGGGCAGAGATCTAGGCAACACTGGTGTAGCAAAGGATGGGATGGATCAAGGATTAGTAGGTATGAAGGATGGTGGAAGCATGCAATCCCTATGTATGGCCAGACAGGAGTTTCAGATGGAGTCTACTGTGCACTTTGCATTGGATGGTAAGGAGTTGGGAGTCCAGATGAGGTGATGGTCAAAGGTGAGGCCAAGGTATTTCAAGGTGGGGGTAAGTTGAATAGGGTGGTCATAGATGGTGAGGTAGAAATCGTGGAGCCAAAAGGAGGGATGGTAATCCTATAATGATTGCCTGGGTTTTGGAAGTATTGATTTGAAAGAGCAACTGGCTACACCAAGTGGTAAACTGGGTTAGGTTGGTTTGAAGGGAGCGCTGAGACCTTCGGAGGGTAGGATAGAGGGTAAGGTAGGCAGTGTCATCAACATATTGAAGGAGACAGATGCATGGGGGTGGTTTGGGTATACCAGCGGTGTACAGAAGGAGAGGAAGAATTGACAGAGCTCTGGGGCACACCTGTGGTAGGATAGAAAGTACAGGAATTGGTATTATGAATGATGGCACTGCAGGGATGGAAGGAGGCAGTGAGACAGATGAAGTTGATAGGAAGGGTGTAGGTCTGGAGATTGAAAAGGAGTCCACGATGCCATACACAGTCATAGGTGTTCTGGAGGTCAAAGGAAACAAAAATAGCAGAGCGACAGGAGTTAAGTTGGAGGGAGAGGAGATGGGTAAGGTTAAGGACCTGGTCACTGGCAGGGGAGGAGGGCAAGAAACCACAGAGGGTAAGAGGGAGGAAGTGGTGTTGAGTTCAGTGGGGATGGCTATGGTGGGAGAGGATGGACTCGAAGACCTTACTGGATACAGAGGTGAGGCATATGGGGAGATAGGAGGAGGTGTCAGAAGGGGTTTTGTTAGGTTTAAGGAACAACAGGATACGGGAAGTCTTCCATAGGTCGGGGTAAAAGCCAGAGGAGAGGATGATGTTGCATGGGGTGACAAGGGTGGCAAAGAAAGAGAGAGGGCATTCCTTGAGGTGGTGATAGGTAATGTAATTGTGACCAGGGGTGGTGTTGCATTTGGAGTGGAGGATGAGTATAATGTCTTGTACTGTGATAGGAGTGTTCAATTCTGAGGGTGGTAACTGGTCCAAGTACCAGCAACTGGGAGCAAGTGATGGGACACTGGTATCAGTGGAGTCAAGGACATCGGGAAAGAGGGAGTAAACAAAGGGAGGGTCATCAGGTATGGAGAAGACTTTGGAGTGGTGGAAAGCAAAATGGTTAGCTTTGCTGAGGTTGTCAGGGAAGGGGCGGTTGTCACAGCGGAGTGGATAATATGGGCGGGATGGCTACCAAGGCAGTGGAAGGCAGATCAGTACTTGGAGGAGTTGACAGGGAGGGAGTTGCTGAGTCGTGTGCATGTATGGCACCAGTCCTGACGTTTCTTTGCTGTCAGAAGGTTTCGAACATGTCTTTGCAATTGCTAGTGGTGGAGGAGTGTGTCCCAGTCATGAGTGCAGAGGAAGGAATGGTAGAGCCAGTGGGATTCACAGAGAAGGAGTACGGTCTATGGAGGAAGGATAGGACGGTGGGAATGGATACGTTTGGTGGGAATGTGGGCCACCACAGCGTCAGAGATGGTTTCTAGAGGAAGGACGAGGCATAAGTGATGTCATGAGAGTGGTGTTAGAGTGGTGTCGATGGATTCGTGGTAGGCCTTGCAGCCCACACAATGGTAGTCGTGAATGGGGTGATACACCAAAGAAGGTTGGGGAAAGTGAGGGCGACATCAGGGGCTGTGTTACTTTTGGAATGGGTATGCTGATGGAGGTGGACAATATCGCCTTGGAGGGCGGAGAGGAACTGATACCGCCACAGGAGTTGGCAGTATGGATATGAATGTTAAGGTCTGCACCAAGCACATAGGTGGAGAAGGTGTGGCCAGTATGGGAGAGGAAGTCATAGGGACTGGGAACAGCAGGATGGACATAAATTGTGGCACAAGTGATGGCGAGGGTGAGGAAAAAGACGCTGAGGATCAGGTGTTTAGCAGGATCATTGGGCAGGGGTTGTGGCCAGACAGGGATATGCTTAATGTGGCCAATAGTGACACCACCTCACTCTAAGGGGTGGGGATTATCAGTACAGTAAAGGGCATAGGGAAAGGTGTGAACAATGTGGTAAGGTTGGAAGAAGGTTTCATTGAGGATGAATGTGTGAACCTGGTGCTGGGACAGGGTATGCATGAATGCTGCCAGGGAAGGAGCAGATGTTTTGATAAAGGAGTTGACACTGTCGTCACACGAGGATGTAGTGAGAGGAAGGGAAGGTGGGGGGGGGGGGCTAGAAAGGCTTAGACGAGGGTGTTGAGGTGGGTAGAGACTGAGTGGGCTTGGTTATGGGAGTAGGCGGCGTAGGTGTTAAGGTCGACAACAGAACCAGTGGTGAGCAAGATCTGCTGGAGGGTATGTGGGTGTTGGATGTTTTGAAGGCCAATGGTAAGGAACGGATGGTGTCTTCGGCTGTGGGGAGGGGTGATGGAGGGAACTGTTGGGGTGGAGCGATTGATGACTGAGACAAATGGGGACAGTGAATTCTGGTTTGGTTGGGGGGTGGGTTTGTCTTACATTTAGAGCATGGCTTCCCAATGTGTGGTCTGGCTCTTTCTACGGGGTCCACCGCCACGTTTCACCAAATCGTGTAAAATAATGAGTAAAATTATTGAATAAAAATGTGAAAATCAATTCATCACTTTTTTTCGTGTGAAAAACATGTGCACTTTTTTACTTCAGGTCGTATTCCCAAGCAGCCTTTGCAGTTCCTAAGTGAGAACGCATACACAGTTTAGTGCCAGAGAATGCGGCTTCTCTGATCGACTGTTTCGCAACAATACGGGGGTCGTTTGTGAGCCGGGCCACTGCCCTAGATGCGCTGAAACCTTTTACGCGTGAGCGGAGCGAGCTTTGTCGACCAGTCACAGTGCTCACTGGCACGTATGCGGCCCCAGGCATCATTAAATGTTAAAACCTTCTTTGTCAGTGCACTACCTATTTCATAAGTCGATTTTTGACCTTCAAGTTGTTTTCATTCATCTCTAAACCAAAGAGTATTGATACTTCGGGGGGGGGGGGGGGGGGGAGGAGTGGTCATTGCGAACATGGAACTTGCATTAAGAAGCTTTCAGTTCCCATGGCTTTCGCTCTGAAATTTAAAGTTACTGTGCTCTTGACTGACTTGGGGTCCGTCATGAATTTTCGACTGAAGAAGGGGTCCGCCAGCTGAAAAGGTTGGGAAGCCCTGATTTAGAGGAATATGTGACGTGGAATTCGATACATGTATTGCAGGAAGGAGGGGAGTCAAGTTTGGGACACTGTTTGAAGAAATGAGAGGCTTTGCATTGGGGGCAGATGGGAGGATTTTTACAGGCAGAGGTAGGGTGATCATTATAGACCAGGCACTTTCGGCACTAGTGCGACTGGGAAGGCGAGTGGGAAAGGTCAACTGGGTGGCAGCAGTTATAAATAAGGGTGAGTAGGGGTCAATGGAGGAAGGGGTATCGGTAAAGACACACATGAGGAAGGTGGGTCCGCAGTCGTAAATGTGGAGCATATTTTGAAGGCAGGGTGGGCATTCAGTTTTTCCAAAACCTCCAACTCTGTCACCATGGAACTGAGCTTTGTGATCATGGCAGTGAGCATTGGAGGACGGCGAGGGGGTTGGGGTGGGTGGGGAGAGGATGGGGTAAGTAAGGGTGTAAGGGTGGCATGGTGGCCAAAGGTGACACTGGAGATCTTTTTGAGGAGGTCAATGTGGTGGGAGGGATAGAGGGATTTGATAAGGACAGATTTCTTGTGGGGAATGAGTTAGGAAATGGGAGCATTGGGGAAGTATTTACAGATTTCCAAGGTGAGGATGCAAGCATCAAGAAATTTGGGGTTGGTGCAGGAGAGGATGAAGGTGTGCATGGCGATGGTGAGGATGCCAGAATAGGGGTGGTATCCATGGGGGGGGGGTCAGAAGGGGTGAGGGAGGGTAGTGGCTTTTTAATGGAGGGGGCAGGAGTGGGGTAAACACTAGGGGTTTTTTGGTGAGGGAAGTCTGGAAGAAGGGTGAGGGATAGCCTGGAGTGGGAGGTGATGGGAAGCAGGTGCGAAGGTGGTGTTAGCACATCATCTGGTGTGGTGACTGTGGCCCAGTGGGCTATGACCTGAGCAGGTGAAGGTGGTACTGGGGTTGTAGGGTGACTGGGGAGTGGGGGAAATTCATGGGGATGGGTGGCAGGAGTGGGAGGGAGCAGGAGCAACAGTGGACTGATAAATATGAGGATAGAAAATGGAGGAGGAGATGGAGGGGGATGAAACAGCAATAAGAGGAGGCTTGCCATAAAGATGGGGGCTGGAAGAAGTGATTGTAAGGGCAGTTGAGGGGGAGGTGTAGATGATTGTGATGGTGGTGGTTGGAGCGTCCACGTTGAAATGGGGATGAGCCTACCGGCAATGGGCATTGCCGAGGTAGGGAAATGAGGAGTGGTGAGACAACACATATCAGTTAAAGGTGAGAACGAGAATGAACACGAAGATGAAGATGGAGATACAGCAATGGTGACGGCCGGCAGCAGACCCCTAAGCAGTGGGCGGGAGGCAGCAAATGGTAGACGGTGGACGGAGGACAGTGGATGGCAGGTGGTAGGTGAGTGGCGGCCAGACAGAGGAATGGCAGCAGATGACGATTTTGCCCTTGAGGATAGCCCAGGCACCGATAATCTTCAGGCTTAAAAGTTGTAGGACTCCAACTGACAGGATGTGCCACTGCACCTTTTTTTTATTGTGTTTCTGCATAATACATCACTCTGCAGCCTACAGATAAAGTTAAAAAAATAATGAGGAGATATAACAATAAAAAGAGGTGATAAAACGGTGCCTTTAAAACTGGTACATGGAGAAAAAGTTGTGAAGTAAACAGAAAAATCAAAGAGATCAGTGATGCTGATTAAAATCACTTAGGAAATAGAAGGGCACAGTTATAAAACATGGCTACAGTCTGGATTCTGTTCGCAGCACTGTAAAAACGGGACGCACAACACTGAACACTCACAGAAAACACTGCATTATATAGTATGAAGGCATATGGGTATGGGGGGGGGGGGGATAGCCCGGACAGATGAGGGGGGAAAAAGGGGGGGCCAATGGAGGGAGAGGGCACAGAAAAGGGGGGACCAGGGCGGATGCAACGAAGGAGTGGAGAAGACAGTGGAGGAGAAATGAAAACGACTCAGGGGGAGAGAATGGAGTCAAGGAGTGATTAGGTGGAGAATAAACAGGATGGATGGGAGAGAGTGATCCCGGGAAAAGGACAGAGGGAGGGAGGGGGAGGTGAGGATCGTAGTTGTTAGGTGGGATAAGTGGAGGGAGAGAGGGCATCATCCGGGGGGGAGGAGTTGATGGAAACCACCTCGGGAAAGCAGATGAAGGGCATAAAGGTGGAGGTTAGGGATGAAATAATGGTGAAGGTGCGGCAGCAGATGGAGGTTTGGAGAGGAGGGGAGCAACTAGGGGATGAGGGGATCAAGTCGGCAGGAGGTGTAGAGGACATGGACATGTTAGAGGTGAAGGAGCAGATGGGGGAAAGGAATCAGGTCATAGAGGATCTGCGTGAAGGACAGGAGGCACATACGGAAGGCAAGGCAGAGTGCATGGTGCTCGAGGATCTTAAGAGACTTATAGAATTTGGGAGGGGGGCGGATATCCAGGTGGGACTAGCGTAACAGAGGATGGGACAGATTAAGGATTTGTAGGTGTAGAGGATGGTAGAGGGTTTCAATGGCCAGAGAGGAGTTTAAGGAGACGGAGGTGGTTGTGGACTTTGGATTGGATAGAGCAGAGATGAGGGATCCAGGTGAGGTGACAGTCAATGGTGAGTTCAAGATAGGTGAGGGTGGGAGAGAGGCAGATAGAATGAGTGCAGATGGTAAGGTAAAAATCAAGGAGACAGAAGAAGCAAGTGGTATGACCTACGATGATTGCCTGGGTCTTGGAAGGATTATTTTTGAGGAGCCACTGGTTACACAATGTGGCAAAAAGTTCAAGGTAATTCTGGAGAAGGCGTTGGGACTGTTGAAGGGTAGGAGCGAGGGCAAGGAAAGTGGTGTCATCGGCTTACTGCAGGAGGTGGACCGGAGTGGGGGTTGGGGCATATCTGCCATGTACAGGAAGTAGAGGAGAGGGGAGTGGACAGAGCCCTGTGGCACACCTGCAGAGGGCTAGAAGGTGTGGGAATCGGCGTTATGGTTGGTAACGTACGAGGGGCGGCGGGAGAGGAAGGAGGCAATCAGACAAATCTAGTTGATAGCAAGGGCGTAGGTCTGAAGATTAAACAGGAGACCAAGATGCCATACATGGTCGTAGTCGTTTTCGAGGTCTAGGGAGACAAAAATGGCGGAATGACAGGAGTTAAGCTGGAGGGAGAGGAGATGAGTGAAGCATAGGAACTGGTCATCGGCAGAGAAGGAAGGTCGAAAGCCACATTGGGTGCTGGGGAGGAGGTGGTGTCAGTGGAGATTGTGATGGATATGCCGGGTATGGATTGATTCTAAGAGCTTGCTGAACATCGAGGTGAGACATATAAAGCGATAGGAAGAGGCTTATTGGAGTTGGAGAACATCAGGATACAGGAGGTTTTCCACAGGTTGGGGTAGAAGCCAGTGGCAAGGATTACATTGTAGAGGGTGGCAAGGACTGCAAGGAATGAGGGAGGGCAGTGTTTGAGGTTGCAGTAGGTAATGCGGTCGTGGCCGGGAGCAGTGTTGCGTTTAGTGCGGAGTGTGAGGCTGATGTCCTGTGTAGTGATGGGAGTTTTAAGTTCAGATGGTGGTGTGTGGCCCAAGTACAGGAAGCTAGGAGCAAGGGGAGGAACAGAAGTATCTGTACGGTCGATGATGTCAGGAAAGAGGGAATTGTGGATCATCTGGGATGGAAAAAAATCGGATAGGTGAGAGGCAAAGTGGTTGGTCTTACTGAGGTTTTCAGGAAAGGGATGGTCATCAAGGAGGAGAGGGTACTGTGGGGTAGGGCGGTTCCCAGTAAGGCGGTGGAAAGCAGACCAATACTTTGAAGAGTTTATCAGGAGTGTGGCGTTGAGTTGTGTGCATGTCTGTCGCCAGGCATGGCGTTTCTTCACAGTAAGCATGTTGCGGATGTGTCATTGTAATTGCCAGTGGTGGATGAGTGTGTCCTGGTCACAAGTGTGGAGAAAAGAGCGGTAGAGGCGGCGGGATTCGCGAAGAACGACGACCTGTGGGGGCAGGACTGCGCGGAGAGGTTGGATGGCTTTGGGAGGTATATGGGTGGCGACGGCGTCAGACGCAGTCTGGTGCAGGAAGGCAGCGGTTTGGGAGATGTCATCAGGAGAATGGAGGGTAAGGTTGTGGCCTTCGACCTGGGTATGAATGGAGTCCCGGTAGGCATCCCAGTAGGCACGGGAGTAATAATGGACAAGTTTAGGAGGGATGTCAGGGCAAGGAGTGGGGCAGGGATGGCGACCATTGGAGATAGTGAGGAGTACAGGGGCATGGTCACTGCCAATGAGGTCAAGGACATCTATGCCGATGCGCCCAATGAGGTTGGGGAGGCGAGGATCACCTCGGGATTGATGTTGGATTTGGGTCAGGTGTGCTGGGGGAGGGGAACCAGGTCTCCTTGGAGGGTGGTGATAAACTGATGCCACTACCAGAGTTTGGCAGGAGCACGGCTGTGGATATTGAGGTCAGCAGCAATCATGTAGGTGGAGAAGGTGCAGTCAATGTGGGTCAGGAAATCGTATGGGATGGGGGTTCAAGGGCAGACACAAACAGTGGCACAGGTGACGGTAAGGGGTGAGGAAGAAGAGGCTGAGGGTGAGATGCTCAACAGGATTGTTGAGGAGAGGTTGGGGCCAAACAGGGAGCTGCTTGAGGTGGCCTATAACAACTCTGCCATGTGCCAGAGGGTACGGGTTATAGGTGCGGTGGAAGATGTAGGGAGCTGTGGAGCTAGAGATATAGGCTTGAACGAAGGTTTCATTTAGGATGAAGGCATCCACGTGGTGTCAATGGAAAGTGTGGAGAAAGAGGAGTTTGTGGGTGAGCAGGGAGCGGATATTATAGTAAAGGATGCTGTAACGTTGTCACACCATGGTATGGGAAATTTAGACCAAGGTGGTGTGGGGGGGGGGGGGGGGGAAGGTGAAGTGGACCTGGTTGTGGGAGTAGGTGGCATAGGTGGTAAGATGGAAGATGGAACGGGCAGTAAGGGCGATTTGGGAAAGGGTGTGGGAGTGTTGGAAGGGATGGATGTTTTGAAACACAATGGTGATGAAACGGATGATGTCCTCTGCAGTAGGGGAAGGGCAGAGCGAGTTGTTGGGGTGGATGGGGTCATCAGCGGGATGGACAGGGACGGAGAGCTCATGGGTGACAGGAGGAGTTTTCGCTTTACACTCTGAGGAGTAGGTAGTATGGGGTTCATTACAGGTGTTGCAGGAGGGGGGAGAGGTGAGGTTGCGGCAGTTCCTTAAAAAGGTGTGAAACTTTGCAGTGGAGACCAGTATGGGGGTTCTTGCAGGCCTAGGTAACATGGTCATTGTACTTGAGGCAGCGTTGGCAGCGGTAGGATTGGACTGCGGAATGGGAGGGGTCCACATTGTGACAGCAACTGCATATGAGGGCTGCCTCTGTAAGTTGGCAGTCAGTGGGGAGGAGGATTCAGTGAATATTCGCATTAGACAAGTTGGCCCGGCATCAATAAATATGCAATGGGCCAAGTGGATTTCAATGTTGGGCTAGGAGTTGAGTTCCGCCAACACCTCAGCCTCCATGAGCACGGGGCTAAGCTTCGTGATCACAGGGGTGAATGTTGGCAGACGTCAGGGGGGGGGGGGGGAGGGTGTTTGAGGCTGTCGGGAAGGGGACAGGGTTTGGTAGGGGGTGAGGGTGGCTGTTTGGCAAAATTGGCTATGTGAGATCGGTGTGGAAGGAAGCATTGAGGGATTTACTGAGGACCGAGTCCTTGCGAGGAATGAGAAAGGAGATGGGGGCATTGGGGAAGTATTTACGGCTGGCCAGGGTGAGGGTGTGGGCATAGAGGAATTGAGGGTGAGGATCGGAGAGGACAAAGGTGTGGGTGGCAGGTATGGCAGGGGTGGGGGTTGGGGCAGATCCATGGGGGTGGATGGGTCACAGGGATCAGGGGTTTTCTTTGTGGAGATTGTGGGGGAGTGATCAACATTAGGGCTTTTGGAAGGTTTCGTGGACAGGACAGAGTGGAGATGGGCCTGGGGGATGGGTTGCAGCGGGAGATGACGGGGGCAGGTCCCCCCTGATGTGCAGATGATGCAGAGGCTTGGGGCATGGGTGGCTGGCACAGAGACTGTGGAGCCACGAGTTGAAATCCGTGCTGGCTTGGAGCCTGTTGGAGGTGGTGCAGGGAGCGTGGGAAGTCTGCAGATGGCCATGGGGCGACAGCAACAGGGGAGGGAGAGTCGGGGGTAGTTACAGCCGAAAATGGCGCAGGAGTGGGGTGGACAGGGAGGGAAGGAAGGACGGAGATGGGTGTGGCAGATGAGCTCCATGTGATGGTGGTTGGAGCAGCTAATGAAGAGGTGAAAATGATAGAGTTGGCGGGGTGGGACATGGTGGCAGCGTGCGAGAGGGGGGGTGAAGACAGCGACAGAGGTGATAGTGATGGTGATGGTGATGGTGATAGCGGCGGCGGCAGGAAACGAGAAGCCGCGGCAGTGGTGAAGGACAGTGGAGGCGGCGGCAGTGAAGGAGTCGTCAGCACGAGGGGGCAGTAGCCCCTCCAGGAGGTGATGAATGCAGCCCAGTGAATCCTTCCGGTCAGTGGCTGGATGACGACGGGAAAAAGGGGGTGGCCCAGAATCCTCAGGTGGCAGCGAACAGGCAGGCCGACGGACAGACAGACGGATGGACCGCTACACCAGCAGCGAGCACCGGGCAGCAGTGAGCACTGGGCGGCTGATCTGGCGGACGAACAACTAGGGCTGGCTGGCAGACAGGCATACAGGCAGCTTTTTTTTTTTTTTTTTTTGGTCATCAGTCTACTGACTGGTTTGATGTGGCCCGCCACGAATTCCTTTCCTGTGCTAACCTCTTCATCTCAGAGTAGCACTTGCAACCTACGTCCTCTACGTCCTCAATTATTTGCTTGACGTATTCCAATCTCTGTCTTCCTCTACAGTTTTTGCCCTCTACAACTCCCTCTAGTACCATGGAAGTCATTCCCTCATGTCTTAGCAGATGTCCTATCATCCTGTCCCTTCTCCTTATCAGTATTTTCCACATATAGCACCACATCTCAAATGCTTCGATTCTCTTCTGTTCCGGTTTTCCCACAGTCCATGTTTCACTACCATACAATGCTGTACTCTAGACGTACATCCTCAGAAATTTCTTTCTCAAATTAAGGCCAGTATATGATATTAGTAGACTTCTCTTGGCCAGAAATTCCTTTTTTGCCATAGCAAGTCTGCTTTTGATGTCCTCCTTGCTCCGTCCGTCATTGGTTATTTTACTGCCTAGGTAGAAAAATTCCTTAACTTCATTGACTTCGTGACCATCAATCCTGATGTTAAGTTTCTCGCTGTTCTCATTTCTACTACTGCTCATTACCTTCGTCTTTCTCCGATTTACTCTCAAACCATACTGTGTACTCATTAGACTGTTCATTCCATTCCGCAGATCATTTAATTCTTCTTCACTTTCACTCAGGATAGCAATGTCATCAGCGAATCGTATCATTGATATCCTTTCACCTTGTATTTTAATTCCACTCCTGAACCTTTCTTTTATTTCCATCATTGCTTCCTCGATGTACAGATTGAAGAGTAGGGGCGAAGGGCTACCCCCTTGCCTTACACCCTTCTTAATACGAGCACTTCGTTCTTGATCGTCCACTCTTATTATTCCCTCTTGGTTGTTGTACATATTGTATATGACCCGTCTCTCCCTATAGCTTACCCCTACTTTTTTTCAGAATCTCGAACAGCTTGCACCATTTTATATTGTCGAACGCTTTTTCCAGGTCGACAAATCCTATGAAAGTGTCTTGATTTTTCTTTAGCCTTGCTTCCATTATTAGTCGTAACGTCAGAATTGTCTCTCTCGTGCCTTTACTTTTCCTAAAGCCAAACTGATTGTCACCTAGCGCATTCTCAATTTTCTTTTCCATTCTTCTGTATATTATTCTTGTAAGCAGCTTCGATGCATGAGCTGTTGAGCTGATTGTGCGATAATTCTCGCACTTATCAGCTCTTGCCGTCTTCGGAATTGTGTGGATGATGCTTTTCCGAAAGTCAGATGGTATATCGCCAGACTCATATATTCTACACACCAACGTGAATAGTCGTTTTGTTGCCACTTCCCCCAATGATTTTAGAAATTCTGATGGAATGTTATCTATCACTTCTGCCTTATTTGACCGTAAGTCCTCCAAAGCTCTTTTAAATTCCGATTCTAATACTGGATCCCCTATCTCTTCTAAATCGACTCCTGTTTCATCTTCTATCACATCAGACAAATCTTCACCCTCATAGAGGCTTTCAGTGTATTCTTTCCACCTATCTGCTCTCTCCTCTGCATTTAACAGTGGAATTCCCGTTGCACTCTTAATGTTACCACCGTTGCTTTTAATGTCACCAAAGGTTGTTTTGACTTTTCTGAATGCTGAGTCTGTCCTTCCGACAATCATATCTTTTTAGATGTCTTCAGATTTTTCCTGCAGCCATTTCGTCTTAGCTTCCCTGCACTTCCTATTTATTTCATTCCTCAGCGACTTGTATTTCTGTATTCCTGATTTTCCCGGAATATGTTTGTACTTCCTCGTTTCATCAATCAACTGAAGTATTTCTTCTGTTACCCATGGTTTCTTCGCAGCTACCTTCTTTGTATTTATGTTTTCCTTCCCAGCTTCTGTGATGGCCCTTTTTAGAGATGTCCATTCCTCTTCAACTGCACTGCCTACTGCGCTATTCCTTATTGCTGTATCTATAGCGCTAGAGAACTTCAAACGTATCTCGTCATTCCTTAGTACTTCCGTATCCCACTTCTTTGCGTATTGATTCTTCCTGACTAATGTCTTGAACTTCAGCCTACTCTTCATCAATACTACATTGTGATCTGAGTCTATATCTGCTCCTGGGTACGCCTTACAATCCAGTATCTGATATCGGAATCTCTGTCTGACCATGATGTAATCTAATTGAAATCTTCCCGTATCTCCCGGTCTTTTCCAAGTATACCTCCTCCTCTTGTGATTCTTGAACAGGGTATTCGCTATTACTAGCTGAAACTTGTTACAGAACTCAATTAGTCTTTCTCCTCTTTCATTCCTTGTCCCAAGCCCATATTCTCCTGTAACCTTTTCTTCTACTCCTTCCCCTACAACTGCATTCCAGTCGCCCATGACTATTAGATTTTCATCCCACTTTACATACTGCATTACCCTTTCAATATCCTCAAACACTTTCTCTATCTGTTCATCTTCAGCTTGCGACGTCGGCATGTATACCTGAACTATCGTTGTCGGTGTTGGTCTGCTGTCGATTCTGATTAGAACAACCCGGTCACTGAACTGTTCACAGTAACACGCCCTCTGCCCTATCTTCCTATTCATAACGAATCCTACACTTGTTATACCATTTTCTGCTGCTGTTGATATTACCCGATACTCATCTGACCAGAAATCCTTGTCTTCCTTCCACTTCACTTCACTGACCCCTACTATATCTAGATTGAGCCTTTGCATTTCCCTTTTCAGGTTTTCTAGTTTCCCTACCACGTTCAAGCTTCTGACATTCCACGCCCCGACTCGTAGAACGTTATATTTTCGTTGATTATTCAATCTTTTTCTCATGGGAACCTCCCCCTTGGTAGTCCCCTCCCGGAGATCCGAATGGGGGACTATTCCGGAATCTGTTGCCAATGGAGAGATCATCATGACACTTCTTCAAATACAGGCCACATGTCCTGTGGATACACGTTACCTGTCTTTAATGCAGTGGTTTCCATTGCCTTCTGCATCCTTATGTCGTTGATCATTGCTGATTCTTCCGCCTTTAGGGGCAATTTCCCACCCCTAGGACAAGAGAGTACCCTGAACCTCTATCCGCTCCTCCGCCCCCTTTGACAAGGCCATTGGCAGAATGATGCTGACTTCTTATGCCGGAAGTCTTCGGCCGCCAATGCTGATTATTTATCAAAATTTAGGCAGTGGCGGGGATCGAACCCGGGACCGAAGACGTTTTGATTATGAATCAAAGACGCTACCCCTAGACCACGGGTACTACCAACAGCTAAGAAAACGGAAATTCCACCCTGAGGGTAGCCCAGGCTCTACAATCTGTCGTATTCGAAGGAGGGGATCCAACCCTTTTTTTCCTTTATTGTTATTTTCAAATCTTTACCTTTACATAAAGGTAGGCCTTCAGCGGCCCATCTACGCCACTCTTCTGCCATAGAAAAACGTACATTAAACAGGAAGACATAAAAACGAACATACATGGAGGATAAAAACAGGAGACGTACAAATTAAAATAAAGAAAGGCATTCACGGACGCACTGGTTGTATAAAAAAGTTCAGCCCTATAGAGAAACAGAGACACAGAGTTGCACACGTGAATGTAAGAGCACTGCAGGAGAGACACTGATGAACTGATGGGAAGAGGAACACTAGCGCAGTGGCGACGAAATTTGGCGCACTAAAACATACTGTTTACACAAAAAAGTCGGGGGCCTGTCACAGGGAAGAGGAGAGGGTAGGAGGGAGGGGTGGGAGGATGCCAGTGGGAGAGAAGAAAGAAGGGGGAGGGTAGAGGGCGTGGGGGGTGTGGAAGCCTGGGAAGGATGGGAGGAGAGGGAGAGAGGAGAGGGAGAGAGGAGAGGGGAGGAAGTGAGGAGGGAGAGAGGCGAAAAGAGGGAGCCCTGGGGGGGAAAAGCACAGGAGGAGGAAGGGGAGGATCAAAGCTGGTAGGAGGAGTAGATGCCGGGCATGAGGCCATCATAAGGGATGGGGAGTTGGTGGAAGCCACCTTGGGGAAGGGTATAGAGTGTGGTAAAATGGAGAGAAGGTGGGATGCAGTAGCAGCGGACAGGGGTGGGAAAGGATGGGAGAGGCAAGCAGGTGAAGGGGATCAAGTTTACGGGAGTAAAGGATCTGTATCCATTCAAGGAAGAGGAGGAGGTCGGGCAAAGGAATTAGGTCATAGAGGATCTGCATGGGGGATGGGAGGCGGATGCGATAGATGAGGCAGAGCGCATGGCGTTCCAGGATTTGAAGGGATTTGTAGAAGGTAGGAGGGTCAGAGATCCAGGCGGGATGAGCATAACAGAGAATGGGGCGGATGAGGGATTAATAAGTGCGGAGGACGGTGGAGGGGTCCAGACCCTGTGTGCGGCCAGAAAGGAGCTTGAGGAGGCAGAGTCGGGAGCGTGCCTTGGCTAGCATCGTCTGGAGATGGGGGGTCCAGGAGAGGCGACGGTCAAGGGTGATGCCAAGGTACTTGACTGTGGGGGTGAGGTTGATAGGACGGCTGTAGATAGTGAGATAGAAATCGAGGAGATGGAAGGAAGGGGTGGTTTTGCCTATAATGATTGCCTGGGTTTTGGAAGGCTTGACCTTGAGCAGCCACTGGTTACACCAAGTGGTGAACCGGTCAAGATGGAATTGGAGAAGGGGCTGGGAGCATTGCAGGGTGGGGGCAAGGGCAAGGAAGGCAGTGTCATTGGTGTATCGGAGAAGGTGGATGGGGGTGAAGGCGGCGGCATGTCCACTGTATACAGAAGGTAGAGAAGAAGGGAGAGGACATAACCTTGAGGCACACCTGCGGAGGGGTGGAAAGTGTCGGAATCTGTGCTATGGATAGTGAGATAGGAAGGATGGTGAGAAAGGAAGGAGGCGATCAGACGGACGTAGTTAATAGAAAGGGCGAAGGTTTGGAACTTGAAGAGGAGACCGGAATGCCATGCACGGTTGTAGGCACGCTCAAGATTGAGAGAGAGGAAGATGGTGGAGCGACGGGAATTTAGTTGTTCGGAGAGAAGGTGAGTGAGGTGAAGGAGAAGGTCATTGGCAGAGAATGGTCGAAAGCCACATTGGGTAGAGGGAAGGAGGTGGTGCTGGTGGAGGTGCTGGTGGATGCGTCGGGTGAGGATGGATTCCAGGACCTTACTGAAGACCGAGGTAAGGCTGATGGGGCTTTAGGACGAGACAGAGGAAGGCGGTTTGTCAGGTTTGAGGAACATCAGGATCCAGGAGGTTTTCCACAGGTTGGGGTAGAAGCCAGTGGACAAGTCCACATTATATAGTCTGACCAGGGTGGAGAGGACAGAGACAGGAGCTACACGGATGTGACGGCAGGTAACATGGTTGTGACCGGGAGTGGTGTTGTGTTTCGTTCATAGTGTATCTATGATATCTTGAGTGGTGATTCGGGAGTTGAGTTCAGTGTGTGGAATGTTGTCCAAATACTGGAAGTCAGAAGCGAGTGGAGGGGCAGAGGTGTCAGTTCAACCACGGACATCAGGGAAGAGGGTGTAATCGAACTGGGGATCATCACGGGTGGTAAAGACATTGGATAGGTAAGAAGCAAAATGTTTGGCCTTACTAAGGTTATCAGGAAAGGGGTGATCATCATGAAGGAGAGGGTAATAGGAGGGGGGGGGGGATTAGACCCGATAAGGCGGTGGAAGGCTGACCAATACTTAGACGAGTTAATAGGCAGGGTAGCATTAAGGCAGGTGCATGTCTGTCGCCAGTCCCAGCATTTCTTGGCCGTGAGAAAGTTTCGGACGTGTCGTTGGGAGTTGCTGGTGGCATTGTAGTATGTCCTGGTCATGTGTGTGAAGGAATGCACGGTATAGACTGTTGGATTCATGAAGGAGGAGGACTGCCTGTGGGGGTAAGCTGAGGTAGTGTGGGTGGGTGGTGATGGTAGGGATGTGTCCCTCCACGGCCTCAGACAAGGTCTGCTGGAGAAAGGAGGTGGCACAGGTAATGTCATCTGGTCTGGTGGTAGGCGAGGGGGTGGCTACCGATCCAGGTAGTGAGTGTGTCCCAGTAGGCATTCCAGTTGGCACGGGAATAGTCATGGGCATATTTCGGGGGAGGGACTGAGCCTGCAACACCCTGTCTTATACACAGGACTCATGTAGCAACATCAGTTGAGAATGAAACACACTTATACCTATTTACGAGTCGCAAGTCGTATCCTGGCCAGCAGAAACATTAGAAATATATCGTACGATATTTTTTATGAATGTTGTGCTCATTATCTTACATGAACATGGTGCCATAAGACGAAAGAGAAAAGTAACTAGTCGTCTCCAGTCGAGCCCAGCGCCATTTAGCAGGTGTATTCGTGTACCTGATGAGGCAGGACACTGCGGCTTGTCGGATATGTGGCTAATCCTCTATTTCTGACTGCTCAGACAACTCCTGCTACCAACCGCATTACAGTGCTGCCAACCTGCAACTTGATCCCCGACACAGACTCTTCAGTTTAAAAAAGTCGGAATGGGAATGTTCTTTTGTCAGTACACCTCGAATTTCCCACCCACGCCAAATGTAGATTCTTGCCATTTATAGGAGTTAATTTCGACAACAGAATCATCTTTGGTGGAACTCGCGAGAGTTACACCCTTTGATAATTGCACCCGCACTTATTGAAGCTTTAGGTGTTTCAGCAGCAGAGGCAGTCGACTCAGCAGAGCAGTTCCTGAGGCAGCAGCAGCAACAGACCAGTCCCGAGGCAGCAGCAGCAGCAGCTGCAGCTATTCTGGCGACAGCAGTGGCGTCAGCAGCTCTGCGCAGCGCCAGCTGGTCCCTTGCAACGCCAGTGGGTTCCAGTGCTGGTCAGCCCAGTAGCCCAGCAGCCCCCTCCTCCTCCTCCCCCCCGGGTGCCATGCAAGTCTCCCCACCCACCCCTTGAGCCCCCACCTCTTCCTCCTCCTCATACAAATACCTCCTGTCCCATCCCGATCCCTCACTCCTCAAGGCCCAGAACCTCACACTGCTCCTCCACAAACACCATTGCAGAGCCCCTATCTCCCTCCTCACCCCCCATAGGGACTTAGTCATAATCACCTCCCCTAGCCCCACCCTCCATTCTGACATCCTCTCAAGAATCCCCATCACCCGCTTTGGTCCCACTGTCTCCCTTGCCCCTGCTCCTTCACCATCTTCCTCCCGCAAACCCCAAGCTCTGCATCACCCCCTGACCCTCACCGCTGTGATCACTTGGCTTAGTCCGACGATCACGAAGGAGGAGGTGTTGGTGGAGCTTAAGGCACCACCCTATTTCGACATACGTGCCATCTGCCAGATCTACAATCCTGCCGGCCCCACCCGCCTTATGCGGGTGTTCTCAGAGCACGCTCCCTCTGTTGACCTTCTCCTAAAGGGTGTCCTGTTTCATCGCCGCTACAATGTTGACCCCTCCCATTCCCCTTCTCAATCCATCCTCTGCGAGAGGTGCTTGCACTACAATGCACACCTAACATCTGAGGGCCGCGAAGTCCCAGTCTGCCCGCACTGTAAAGAGGCACACTTCCTCCGGCAGTGTCCCAACCTCCAGTCCCCTCCTTCCTGCAACACCTGCAACCTTCCTCACCCCACCTACTCCCAGAAGTGAAAGGCCCGATCCCCCCCTCCACTCTTGAACTTATCATCCCCATCAGCCCTCTGAACGCCCCCACCCCTTCTGGCAACTCTCTTCCCCCCCTTCCCACCCTCCACTGCCAAGGACATCATCAGGTACATTACCATCGTCCTCCAAAACGTCCATCCTTTCCAGCACCCCCACACCCTCCAGCAGATATCCCTCGCCCCCGATCCGTTTTCCACCTAAATACCTGTGCCACCTACTCCCATAACCAAGCCCACTACACCTTCTCTGATCTTAACACACTCGTCTAAGTTCCAGTCATGGCGCGACAGCACCGTATCTTGTTCAACAACATCCATCCCTTCCCGTTAACAAGAACCTCCACTTGCACACCCTCACGGCCCACCGCGTGGCTGCCTTCCACCTTAACGAAACCTATCTCCAGCCCCAACATACCATCCACACATACCATCCACACTTCGCCCTACCTCCTCCACCACACCGATAATCCCCTCCCGATAACACATGGCAGAGTAGCTGTTGTCTACCACTGACAGATCCCTGTTTGGCTCCAATCCCTCCTTCCCAACCAACCCCACAGAACACCTGATTCTCAGTCTCTTCTTCCCTGGCCTTACCATTACCTGTGCCACCATCTATGTCCGCCCCTCTGCCCCTATTCTTTTCGAATTCCTTTGCCACATTGACCGTACCTTCCCCTCCTATGTGATTGCCGCCGACCTCAACATCCATAGTCGTTCTGTCGCCCAGCTACGGCGATAGCATCGGTTCTTCTCCACCCTCCAAGGTGACCTCATTCCCATTCCCCAACAACCCCGCCCCAAATCCAGTACCCCTCCCAATGTCGTCCTGGCCTCCCCTAACCTCCTTGGCTGCATAGCAGTGGATGTCCTTGACCCTATTGGCAGTGAGCATCTATTTGTCCTCCTCACCGAATCAGACGGTAGTCACCCCCATCCCAACCTTCACATTGACCCTCCCCCGAAATATGACCATGATTATTCTCATGCCAACTGGAATGACTACCGGGATTCTCTCACTACCCAGATCGACAGCTACCCCCTCACCTACCCCCACCCTGATGACGTTACCCATGCTGCCTCCTTTCTCCACCAGATCCTGTCTGAGGCTGTGGAGGCCCACATCCCAACCATCGCCAGTCACCCGCACCATCCCACGTTACCCCCACAGGCCATCCTCCTCCTCCATGAATCCCGCCATCTCTACCATGCCTCCCTTCACATGCGTGACCGGGACATACTACGACACGTCTGAAACTTGCTCGCGGCCAAGAAACGCTGGGACTGGCGACAGACATGCACCTGTCTTAATACTACCCTACCTTTCAACTCGTCTAAGTACTGGTCAGCCATGCACCACCTTACCGCATCTAACCCCCCCCCCCCCTACTACCCTCTCCTTCATGATGACCACTCCATCCCTGATAACCTCAGTAAAGCCAACCATTTTGCTCTCTGATATCTTTACCCTCCCTGACGTTCCACAGTTCGATTACTCCATCTTCCCTGATGTCCGCAATCAAACTGATACCTGTGCCCCTCCACTCGCTACTGGCTTCCAGTACTTGGACAACATTACACACAATGAACTCAATGCCCCGATCACTACTCAAGATATCATATGTACACTCCACATGAAACGCAACACCGCTCCCAGTCACAACCATGTTACCTACTGTCACCTCCTTGAAGCTCCCACCTCCTTCCTCTCCACCCTACTCAGACTATATAATGTGGTCTTCTCCAATGGCTTCTACCCTGATCTATGGAAAACCTCTCAGATCTTGACATTCATCAAACCCGACAAACCGCCATCCACTGTCTATTCCTACTCTCCATCAGCCCTACCTCTGTCTTCAGCAAGGTTCTGGAATCCATCCTCACCCGATACATCCACCAGCATCTCCACCAGCACCGCCTCCTTCCTGCTACTCAATGTGGCTTTCGAACATCCTTCTCTGCCGATTACCTTCTCCTTCACCTCACTCACCTCCTCTCCAAACAACTCAACTCCTGTCGCTCCGGCATCTTCATCTCCCTTGACCTTGAATGTGCCTATGACTGTGTATGGCATTCCTGTCTCCTCTTCAAGTTCCAAACCTACACCCTTCTGATTGCCTCCTTCCTTTCCCACCATCCTTTCTATGTCACCATCCATAGCACAATTTCTTACACCTTCTACCCATCCGCTGGTGTGCCCCAAGGTTCCGTCCTCTTCCCCATTCTCTACATTCTTTACACGGCGGACATGCCGCCGCCTTCACCTCCCTTACACCCTCTCCAGTTCGCCAATGACACCATCTTCCTTGCCCTCTTCCCCACCCTGCAATGCTCCCAGCACCTTCTCCAATCCCATCTTGACCGTTTCACCACTTGGTGCAACCAGTAGCTGCTCAAGGTCAATCCTTCCAAGACCCAGGCAATCATTGTACGCAAAACCACCGCTTCCTTCCGTCTCCTCAATTTCTGTCTCACTATCTACGGCCGTCCAATCAACCTCACCCCCAACCTCACATACCTTGGCATCACCTTTGACCGTCGCCTCTCCTGGACCCCCATCTCCGGACGATCCAAGCCAAGGCACGCTTCCGACTCCGCTTCCTCAAGCTCCTTTCTGGCCACACATGGGGTGTGGACCCCTCCACCATCCTCCACACTTATAAATCTCTCATACACCCTATTCTCTGCTATGCCCATCCTGCCTGGATATCCGTCCCTCCTACCTTCTACAAATCCCTTCAAATCCTGGATCACCACGCGCTCCGCCTCACCTATTGCATCAACCTCCCCTCCCCCATGCGGATCCTGTATGACTTAATTCCATTCCCACACCTCCTCCTTTTCCTCGAACGGATACAGATCCTTTACACCTCCCGCAAACTTGATGCCCCTGACCCACTTGTCTCGCCCATCCTCTCGCACCCCCATCTGCTGCTGCACCTGTACTCCCACATCCCACCCACTCTCCATCTCTCCACTCTCCATACCCTTTCCCAAGGTGGCTCCCGTCAACTCCCCCTCCCTAATGATGCCCTGCTCCCCTCCATCTACCCCTCCTACAAACTTTGATCCTCCCTTTCCTCCCCCTGTGTTTTTCCTCCAGGGCACCCTCTCTCCCTTCTCTCCCTCCTCTCTTCCTCCCTCCCTCCCTTCTGCCAGGGCTCCCTTCCTCTCCCCTTCCCCTCCCTTCACCTCTCCCATTGTCATCACCACCCTCCCCCTCTCCCTCCTACCTGCACCTCTTCCCTTTGGTGGGTCCCCGGCTTTGTGCATGAACGGAGCATCTTCGAGTGCCGGACATTGTCGCCAGTACTCGTATGTGTCTTTGCATCCTTCAGTGTCTCTCCATTTGTGTTCCGCCGTTCACGTGTGTAAATTCTGTCTTCTCTGTATTTGTACAGTGACAAACTTTTTTTTATTTTTTTTATTTTTATTTTTTATTCGAGTCCGCCCGTGAATGGCTTCATGTATTTTACTATGTCTGTCTCCCATTTTTATCCACCACGTTTGTTTGTTTTTCTGTCTTTCTTTTTACTGTCTGTGTTATCTATGGCCGAAGAGTGGCATAGATAGGCCGCTGACGGCTTACCTTTCTTGTAAAGGTGTCGAAATAACAATAAAGAAAAAAAAAAAAAGAAACAGTAGAATCTACTGCCGTGCCAACTGGGATGCCAATTCCACCCTCCCTGTCAACTCCTCCAAGTACTGGTCAACCTTCCACCGCCTTACTGGTAGCCATCCCACCTTGCATTACCCTATCCTCCATGAGGATCAATCCTTTCCTGACAACCTCAGTATGGCTAACCATTTTGCTTCCCATCTCTCCGAGGTCTTCTCCATTCCTGATGATCCCCGTTTTGATTACTCCCTCTTCTCCACTGACCTTGACCGCACTGATACCTCTGTCCCACCACTTGCCCCTAGCTTCCAGTGCTTGGATCATTTACCCTCTCAGACATCAACACTTCCATTACCACACAGGACATCACACTTGTCCTCTGCTCCAAACGCAACACCACCCCTGGTCATGATGGCATCACCTACTGCCACCTCAAGAAATCCCCCCCCATCCTTCCTGGCTGTCCTTGTTACCCTGTACAATGTCCTCCTCTCCATTGGATTTTACCCCAACCTGTGGAAGACTTCCCATGTCCTGCTGTTCCCTAAACCCAACAAACCCCCCTCTGATACCTTTTCCTATCATCCCATCTGCCTCACCTCCGTGTTCAGTAAGGTCTTTGAGACCTTAACCAGCACTACCTCCTTCCCCTTACACAGTGTGGCTTCCGGTCATCCTTCTCAGCAGACGACCAGCTCCTTAACCTTACCAATCTTCCTTCCCTCCAACTTAACTCCCGTCGCTCTGATATCTGTGTTCCCCTTGACCTCCAGAATGCCTACAACCGTGTCTAGCATCCTGGGCTCCTGTTCAAACTCGAGACATATGCTCTCCCTATCAACTTCATCCGTCTTGTTGCTTCCTTCCTCTTCTGTCGTCCCTCCTATGTCACTATCCACAATTCCAACTCCCATACCTTCTATCCCTCTGCTGGCAAGCCCCAAGGCTCCGTCCTTTCCCCTCTCCTCTATCTCCTGTACACTGCTGATATGCCCAAACCTCCCCTGCCTGTTCATCTCCTCCAATTTGCTGATGACACCGCCTTCCTAGCCCTTTATCCTACCCTTCAACGGTCCCAACATACACTCCAAGCCACCTTGACCAATTTACCGCTTTGTACAACCAGTGGTTCCTCCATATCAACTCCTCCAATACCCAGGCGATCATCATAGGCCACACCACCTGCTCTATCCATCTCCACGATTTCTACCCCACCATTTATGGCTATCCTATCCACCTCACTCCTACCCTCAAATACCTTGGCCTTACCTTTGACCGCCACCTCACCTGGACACCCTGTCTCCTTACCATCCAACACAAAGCTTACAACAGATTCTGCCTCCTGAAACTCCTGTCCGGTCAGACATGGGATCTGCATCCTTCCACAATCCTTCACACTTACAAATCCTTGATCTGCCCCATCCTTTGTTATGCCAGCATTGCTTGGATTTCCACCCCTCCCAGGTTCTATAAAGCCCTCCAAATCCTCGAACGCCATGCACTCCACCTTCCAAATCTGCCTTCCATCCCCCACGAGCATCCTCTACAACCTCATCCCCTTTCCCTACCTTCTCCTTTTCCTTGACCACATCTGCACCCTATATATTGTCAGCCGCCTCTATCCTCCTCACCCCCTGGTGTCTCCCTTCCTCTCTACCCCGCAACCCACCAACCCATTGCTGCACCTTTACCATTGTGTCCCACACTCTCTCCATCTTGGCACCCTCCAACTCCTTTCCCAACGCAACTTCCAGCATCGACCCCTCCCGAATGATGAGCTTCGACCTGACATCTACCCTTCCTACCAAATCTAACCCCACCTTCCTCCTGCCTCCTCCTCAGGGCTCCCTCTCCTCCCCCTCCATTCTCCTGAGTGGCTTTCCCCTCCTATGCCCCCTCCCTCTTCTGTGCTCCCCTTCAGTGTCTCTGCACTTCCTCCTGCCTTGTCTTCCCTCATCATCTCTTGCCCCACCTGTCTCCTGCCTCTTGGTGCACCCACTGATGCCCCTACTATTTTCATCCTGCCCCCTCCCCTGATGCACCTTGCTCTCCCCTCCTTTTCCATCCTCTCAGGCCTCACCCTCTGCAGGTCTCCCACCTGGCGGTTTTATTCTTCATCGTGTGTGCTCCAAATGGGTTTAAAGTATGTTGTTCTGGAGTGTTTTTAATACTGTGGTCTACTTTTAACCTGTACGAGCGACTTCAGTGTCTTTTTCTTGTTCTCTATGAATCGTCAACTGTGTTTTTTTAACTTTATTTTTTAATCCCCCCCCCCCCCCCCCCCCTGTGAACGTCTCCATGCCAGTGTATTTTTACCTCCATTATCTCCTCTTACTCTGTTTTATGTCCCAATTTTTTATCGCCTTTCTATGTAACATTTTTTCCTTGTATTAGTTGGCTGATTGTGCCGCTGACAGCCCCCCCCCCCCTGCCCATATGGGGCAGGGGAGTGAAATCATAATAAAGAAAAAGACAATAGAAGTTAAAGCCCTAAAAATCCTTGAACACCATGCACTCTGCCTCGCCTTCTGTATCTGCCTCCCGTCCCCCACATGGATCCTCTACAACCTCATCACCTTCCCACATCTTCTCCTTTTCTTTGAACACATCTGCATCCCGTACCTCATCTGCAGACTCGATCCCCCCACACCTGGTGTCTTATATCCTCTCTACCCCCAGCCTGTTGCCACGCCTTAACCATTGTGCCTTGCCCTCTCTCCATCTCCACACCCTCCAACTCCTTTCCCAAAGCAACTTCCAGTACCTGTCCCTCCTGCATGATGAGCTTCATCCTGATATCTACCCCTCATACCAACTCTATCCCTACCTTCCCCCTGTCACTCCTCAGGGCTCCATCTCACATCCTCTTCCCTTCCCCAGAGCAGTTTTCCTCCCTCCTCCACACCCCTCCCTTTCCAGAGCAGAGTCTCTGTGCTCCCCCCTGATTTGACTTCCCTCTCCATATTCCACCCTACTCGCCTCCTGCCATTTGGTGCGCCCCCTGAGCCCCCCTTTTCTTTTCATCCCACCCTCTCTGGCCCCATCTCCCTTGCTGCGCCTTCCTCTCCCCTCTTTTTCCCTCCTCTCAGGCCTCCTTCTCCTTAGCATGTCCCTCCCAGCAGCTTCATGTGTGCTTCATCTTTTACAAGGTCTTTGTTCTGGAGTGTTTTTAATACTGTGGCCACTTTTATCTTGTGTGTGTGACTTCGGTGTATTTTATGTGCTCCATGAATTGCGAACTGTGTTTTTTAACTTTATGTCTCTGTGTCAGCATTTATTTTAATCCTGTGATTGTGGAAGATGAGATTAAATGTAAATGTCATCACCTTTGAACAACTGTTTGGAAACACTGCCTCTGTGATTTATTTCAACTATCCTGTGTGTTGTGGGACCAGCATAGTTTAGTCCAATGGATGTCCAGCTTTCTGTGAGGACCAACGGATTAAAACATGTTAATGTCGATTTAGCACCTGACACAGATCTTGCAGTTGTGGTGGAGAAACAAATTGTATGATGGTGTACACAGCTGCAGTCATACACTGTTTGGATGTGTTAGAGTATAAAAAACAATGTATCAAACTGCTTATGAATAACAACACAGAGACCCTCTTTTGCGACTGTTAGTCTGTGTAATATGGTCCTCCTACATTACAGATGATGAAACATTGCACTTGTCTCTACAAGTGACTTCGATCATTGGCCACCTGCTCTAATGGAGCAATACCTGAATATTTAATATGATCACAACAGATGCTTGATGTCAGCATGCAGGCAATATTTGTTTTTGATATATCGGAAGATAGGGGTGTGATAATATCTTATTCAGTTCTATACCGGGTGACCTTAGCAGAGTTTTTATAGTTCATAGTTTTGTTGTGTTTAATGGTACAAAATAATGACGATAGAGAGAATGGTTGGGTGACAGACATGAATGTACCCGGGAGCATGCAGATCTCCTTTGGACTGTAGTACATGCATGTAGTTTGGAGATGAACCACAATGCAGTAGCAAAATCCTCATCCTCCTTTCAGGTCCAATATGACGTAGAGTCTTTGTTCTATTTGCCTGCTTTATTTTTTCATTGATAGTCCTTGGTGTTGACGTACTGCGTTGCTATACTGGCTGAAAAATCGGGGTTGGAAGTTCAACACTGACTACTGTAAATCATGTAGCCAACAGTAGGGTTTCACAGTTCTTTACTTTCACTGTTCACAACCCCCCAATATTACGCCGTTAATATGGCCAGTTCACTATTGGTTAACTTTTGATGAGCCTCATTAATAGTTTGCAGGCATACATCAGCATACTTCTACAATAGTTTACCACTGAGCAGTAAAACCAACCACACAGCTCTTGCAGAATCATACGGTATGTGTGACACTACGGAACAGACACTGTCATTTTTTTAACACACAGCCTATTTGTGTTATACTTCTTTCACAGTTAAGTTGATGCATTGTTGTTGATCTAACCAATACAGGTTACTCATCTGAAAGTCAGCTGTGAACTGACTATCTCGGGACCAAAAATCAGGCCTTTGTATATCCTCACAATAAGAAGTACTGAAACTATACATTGTTGAATGTTTAAGTTAGAGAAATTACAGTTAAAACGTAACTCATTCAATTAACTGAATATATAGCAAAATTCCTCCTTTTTAACAGTTTTTTCTACTACGAGGGTTAAGCAGAATTATTTCTTTAAACTATGAAATTAACAGATATAGTTATAGAAACAATTTTGGAATTAATTATGGGTTGGCTTTGCTAATATGTTTTTGAATGGAGCCAAATAAATACTTTAAGTTTATAATTAGTATAGAATGTATATTTGTTATAAGTCAACAATAGCATTTAAGTCATGAAATAATTACTGATTTCACCCTATAACAAAAGTATTAGCTAGGAATGGTCAAAATAAATTAGGAAATTAATTATGTACATAAAACTAAGCACAAAATTAGACCTGGTGGTATATTCCTAAAAACTGAGAGCCAGTCTTTCTCTTTTATGGAGATGCTGATTATACTCATGAACATTAATGGTAATTATGCAAAAATGAAAATAAAATGAATTTTAAGGAGCCAAATGGCAAAACAAGTGAGAAAGTAAAGAGATCCCAGCTTGCTTCGTCACATTACCTCGTCATTGGATTGACCAGTTAGATACTGCAAATAGCTAACTGGGAAATTCAGTGACCACAAGTGACCCCAGAAAGTTGCTTGAACTATCTACACACAAAAGAATATTACTTAAGAAATCTTATCAGAGCCTACAGTACATGTGTTTTTCAAATTTATACTTATATTAACTGGCCATATGAAAATCCCCATACAAAATATTTACATATAGTGTATTGTACAATGACACAAAATATCCACAAGTTATATTTTTAATAAAAAAAAATAAACAAAGATTACATTCTAAGATACATATCACTTTATACAAGTCCTGTCTTGCTTCACAGAATAAATGATCATGGGTTGCAAAAAGTTAAATTGCACTGCTCACTGCAGTTCATTTTCAGACAGAAAATTTCACTTTTTCAGTGTTTAGTAATTTGCACAAGCTCTTTCTCTCTTTTAATGAGCTTTAACACACTTTCTCACCAAGCTGCCCACACCTTCAACAGGTTCAAGTGGCTGTTAGGAAATGCACTACTATCAGTTTCCTTGGAGGTGGTTCTCCTTCGCCACAGTACATGAAAAAATTAGAAAAAGTACTCTAGTACACTCACTTTTACTTCTAACTAACTATAAGGATTCCGGGTGGGCAGGAGTGCCTGGTCCCCGGCATGAATCTGCCCAGCAAATTTGTGTCAAGGTCTGGTGAACCAGCCAGTCTGTGGATGGGTTTTTGGTGGTTTTCCATCTGCCTTGGCGAATGCAGGCTGGCTCACCTTATTCCGCCTCAGCTACACTATGTCAGTGATTGCTGCGCAAACAAGTTCTCCACTACTCTTCAACGCAAACATAGGGGTTACACTCGTCTGGTGTGAGACGTTCCCTGGGGGGTCCACTGGGGGCCGAACCACACAATAACCCTGGGTTCAGTGTGGGGCGGCGGAAGGGTGAAGTGGACTGTGGTAGTCGTCGTGGGGTTGTGGACCACTGTGGCTGCGGCAGGGATGGAGCCTCTCTGTCGTTTCTAGGTCCCCGGTTAAAATACATTACAATACAATACAACTATAAGGAAAAAAAAATGTTACACAATAATGGCAAATGATAATCATTACTGCATAAACAGAAATATTACACAGTTCTCGTAACATCACAATAGTTAGCACTAAAATGGATTATAATATGAAAGGTGGAGACTAGCAAAAATTTAAGATCAAGTGCACATTACGCTACGAAACATTACACTATGTCATAATTCTGTCTCAAAGTGGTTAAACTTGAAAGATTTGGGGTTATTTCCCATTTGCAAAATCACTAAGGTGACAAGTCCTGGTTTGAAATTCACGTCACTTATGGACTCATCATTGTAATGTCCAAAATATGTACCTTACCTCTAGCAAAAACTCAACATGTGCAGTATCATAGATTTATTAGTCATTACAATATGAAAAAAGAATAGTGTCACCATCACATAACTTAATTACTACTCAGATCTAAATTAAGGGGATGGAAGCTGAACCAAATCCTTGCCCTACTTCTCCACACAACTCGGTACTACTCTCATTCAACCAGAAAATTAAATCATCACAAAATGTTACAAAATAACTGACCTGTCATAATATTCACATCACTCTAGCACCACAGTTATAAGTTAATCAGCAAAATTACTTTTCTTCATTCCAGTATTACCACTTTAAGCTCATAATTTCTCAGAACACAAATAGAAGTTTTCAGATAACCTATAGATCTGATAATGCAGCATTATGTGACTTGTACCTCACTATAATATTGCTCTTTCTATTAAGTTCTCATTCCCAGCTGCAGTGTCTTGAATTGCACAATATACGCAGTACCCAATGTTGCCTAGTTCAAAAATAGATATTCAGTACAGTTACACCACATTTGTTCATATACAGTTATCTTTTCTATTAAAAATGTCTGTCAGCATCCATTATTTTACTTACATTTCTTACCTCATTAGCTAGTTGAGTGGATTCTCAAAAAAATATCCCTACTACAGAGACAGATTCCCTAACCATTAAGACCCTAAAATTATTCATAATTTCATTATTGCTTTATTATCTCATAAATGAACACCTGCTCTGCTTATCCCATACAAAATTGATTCTATTGAAAACCTCTCCACAGTAACAGATCCTTATGCTAAGGCAAACTTAACTCTCATTACTGATCAGACAAAATTATCACTTAGAAAAACTATTATTTCACTGTATTCCATCAAATTGCTTGAGATTCTAGCCTGAAGGGTGATATACATACAAATCTTGCTTATTCTTGCCACATACATTACTCCAGGCAACTATGTTTAAAGCTATATTTCCTTAATGTTAGAAGAGGCTGTACCATGACACGTCTATGGGCAGATAGTTAACTCAATATACTGACTGCACTGAACACAAACATTTCCATTATACCACTATTACTATTAAAATCTAGTATTCAAGATGGTTTATACTGCATATTCCCTCTGCTGATGCACTCATGAGCTTCGGATGTTAATTATAGTTTTCAGATAATCTGCACCTTCTCCTTCACATACGCTGACACCTTTCATTTTCTGTTTACCTTACCTCTTTGACAGAAATTCTTTAACCATGACACCAATTTACTTTCACCATATTTCATAAAAACAAAAATGTCTGCTTGTGTCTGTGTCTGTGCGGATGGATATGTGTGTGTGTGTGTGCGAGTGTATACCTGTCCCTTTTCCCCCCTAAGGTAAGTCTTTCCGCTCCCGGGATTGGAATGACTCCTTATCCTCTTCCTTAAAACCCACATCCTTTCGTCTTTCTCTCTCCTTCTCTCTTTCCTGATGAAGCGATCGTTTGTTGCAAAAGCTTGAATTTTGTGTGTATGTTTGTGTTTGATTGTGTGTCTACAGACCTGCCAGCACTTTTGTTTGGTAAGTCACATCATAGGGTGTTTCAAAAAGGTACGGCCAAACTTTCAGGAAACATTCCTCACACACAAAGAAAGAAAATATGTTATGTGGACATGTGTCCGGAAATGCTTACTTTCCATGTTAGAGCTCATTTTATTACTTCTCTTCAAATCACATTAATCATGGAATGGAAACACACAGCAAAGAACGTACCAGCATGACTTCAAACACTTTGTTACAGGAAATGTTCAAAATGTCCTCTGTTAGCGAGGATACATGCATCCACCCTCCATCGCATGGAATCCCTGATGCGCTGATGCAGCCCTGGAGAATGGTGTATTGTAGCACAGCCGTCCACAATACGAGCATGAAGAGTCTCTTCATTTGGTACCGGGGTTGCGTAGACAAGAGCTTTCAAGTACCCCCATAAATGAAAGTCAAGAGGGTTGAGGTCAGGAGAGCGTGGAGGCCATGGAATTGGTCCGCCTCTACCAACCCATCGGTCACCGAATCTGTTGTTGAGAAGCGTACGAACACTTCGACTGAAATGTGCAGGAGCTCCATCGTGCATGAACCATGTGTTGTATCGTACTTGTAAAGGCACATGTTCTAGCAGCACAGGTAGAGTATCCCGTGTGAAATCATGATAACGTGCTCCATTGAGCATAGGTGGAAGAACATGGGGGCCAATCAAGACATCACCAACAATGCCTGCCTAAACATTCACAGAAAATCTGTGTTGGTGACATGATTGCACAATTGCGTGCGGATTCTCATCAGCCCACACATGTTGATTGTGAAAATTAACAATTTGATCACGTTGGAATGAAGCCTCATCCGTTCAGAGAACATTTGCACTGAAATGAGGATTGACACATTGTTGGATGAACCATTCGCAGAAGTGTACCCATGGAGGCCAATCAGCTGCTGGTGGTGCCTGCACATGCTGTACATGGTACGGAAACAACTGATTCTCCCGTAGCACTCTCCATACAGTGACGTGGTCAACGTTACCTTGTACAGCAGCAACTTCTCTGACGCTGACATTAGGGTTATCGTCAACTGCACAAAGAATTGCCTCGTCCATTGCAGGTTTCCTCGTCGTTCTAGGTCTTCCCGAGTCACGAGTTATAGGCTGGAATGTTCCGTGCTCCCTAAGATGCCGATCAATTGCTTCGAACGTCTTCCTGTCGGGACACCTTCGTTCTGGAAATCTGTCTCGATACAAACGTACCACGCCACGGCTATTGCCCCATGCTAATCCATACATCAAATGGGCATCTGTCAACTCCACATTTGTAAACATTGCACTGACTGCAAAACCATGTTCGTGATGAACACTAACCTGTTGATGTTATGTACTGATGTGCTTGATGCTAGTACTGTAGAGCAATGAGTCGCATGTCAACACAAGCACCGAAGTCAACATTACCTTCCTTCAATTGGGCCAACTGGCGGTGAATCGAGGAAGTACAATACATACTGACGAAACTAAAATGAGCTCTAACGTGGAAATTAAGTGTTTCCGGACACATGTCCACATAACATCTTTTCTTTATTTGTGTGTGAGGAATGTTTCCTGAAAGTTTGGCTGTACCTTTTTGTAACACCCTGTATATATATATATGCTCTGGAGAAACCTTTTTCTAAAATATTCTTATACTAAAGTATGCTTCACCGACTTCTCTCTTTACTGTTTTAATTTGTGGTCCTTGAGAGTTTTCCTCTTCTTCTTGCTCTACTTCCAGAAGACATCTCCTCCTGTAAGACTCCCATGATCCTTCACCAGAAGAGTCTTGTGTATAGAGATCTACACTTCTCTTAGAATGCCAAATTTGCTTTCTTTTATGTTTTTGTGGTTGGCCTCTAGGTGTTTGTGAACACATTCTCCTCTATTCTACTGCTGGTACTACTTGCATGACAGACACCTTTTCCAGGTGAAACTGGAATCTTTTTCTTTTGTGTGACCTTTATCCCCAGGAATGTTGAGAGTTTCCTTTCTTTGAAGAGTGACCGGAAATGAATAATTCAGATCATCTTGTTGCACCTCTCTTTGTCTGATGCGTTCAAGCAATGGTTCAACATTACAGGGAAATATCCCATGCTTTCTAAAGCCACTTTCAATGTTACTTTTTACATTTGGCTGCATCACATCAAGTGCCCTTTTCAGCAGAGCAGGAAACTGATAATAAATGAAATGAGCGTATGGCATTGTGGGCCAGGAGTCCCCCATTTGGGGAAGTTTGGCCGCCGAGGGCAAGTGCTTATTGCATTCGACACCACATTGGGTGACTTGCTCGTAGGAGATGGTGGTGAAATGATGATGAGGACAACACAGCACCCAGTTCCTGAGCGGAGAAAATCTGCTGCCCCAGCCAGGAATCGAACCCGGGCCCCTTGGTGTGGCATTCCGCCACACTGACCACTCAGCTAACGGGGGCAGACAGGAAACTGATGTTTAGGTAGAACAGCACACTTCATTCCTCCAAGCATTTGCTTCTACTCACACAGTACTGGCTGCCGTGCAACTTTCATGGCATTAAAGAAGGCAATGTTTAAAGCTTGAGTGAGATGAGTCAAGTTTGGTGGAAGACACACAGAATGAATGTCATTGTAATTGACTACATCCGTACATGTATATTGTTAATGGATGAATAAAGAGATTGATTGATTGATTTTCTCTACATGTCCAGAAAATTTGGATGTTCAAATGCGTAGTGACATTATCAGCAATTACAACCATTTTTCCTTCCAGTTTCTTCAGCTTGCGGAGCAGAACGGGCTCAAATCATTCACTGTAAGGTGACTGCGTCAAACCATGCTGAACTAGAATGATTGTACCTGCATCTGTTTGGACCTTCCTCTGTCCATGTGTTCCGCAGCTGCCCGGACCTGTAACTAACATAGGGTGGCAAAAGTTCTCCTGTTGCACTGCCACACATAATAACAGATCGACTATACCACACATAATAACAGATTGACTAAATTTAGAAATGTTACAAATACTTTCTGGGTATTTTGCACTTCAGTGACAGATAACTCTGCTTTTACCACAATCATCTGTGCAAGTTGTCTCATCTAGATTCCAGATGTGTGATGGTATTACGTCTCTCATTACAATGGATACATTTCCAATGTACGTATTTACAAAATGTGGTTTCATCAATAGCTGCCCTGCTGCATTTTATGTTGGTGGCAAATCTTTCAGTTAGTTGAGGAAGTCATGGAAGGATACCTTTTGTCCAATCTTTCCCTCATCTATTTTTCGAAAATTCTTTGATATTATGCCCAGTTAGGCATTTTTCTGGGTTTGCACAACACGTTTCTTGCACTATTCTGAGAACAGAGCTTAACCAGCTGCTAACCGAAGATTTTACAACTACTACTATGATATGTAGCCCCCTAGACTAGATACTGCAGCTTTGAAACATATGCTCTTCATACTAATCATTAAAATCACTTCTCATTTCATATTTTATATAAGAATGAATAAGTATACAAGAGCCTGCACATGATTCCTCTCGTCTACAAAAGTTGTTGGCTACTTCAAAAATTTCAGTTTTATTAAGGATATTAGTATTATCAAGTGTGAGCCAATGTTCACTGAGGCAAATGAATTGTGTTGTGGGTATGGAATAGTATTGTGACACAGAAAACAAGATTTGACAAATTATATAAACACCTCCATTAAGTTCTAAATTCACAAACCAAGAAAAACCAGAAACTTCAAAAGCTTCCAGAAAGGCTGAAAATCTGAAACGTAAATCCATTATATAAAAATGGCAACAAGTATAAGGTAGAAAACTATCAGCCAGTATCGCTCCTTCCAGCACTTTGCAAAATATTAGAAAGATTGATAAACCACAGACTCAATAACTATCTAAATTGCAATAAATTGCTAAACAGTAATCAGCATGACTTCAGGCAGATAAAAATACAGAAAGCAATAATATGCTACACCGAACAAATGGTCAAAAATCTAGGAAAAGAGAGTAGTGAAGTAAGAGCAAATTGAGATCTCTGCAAGGCATTTGATACTGTCAATCGTGGCATCTTATTTTAAAAAAACCTGAATGCTTTAGGTATTCAAGGACAGGGAAAAAGTGATTTGAATCATATCTGCAAAACAGAACACAGATTGTAGGACTGATGTCAGCTTACTCCAAAATTTAGTATCAGATGCGAAGAAAGTGGAAATAGGAGTACCACAAGGCAGTATTCTAGGTCCCATATTGTTTCTTGTATCTATAAATGACATCCACAGATCAGATGGTGCAGCAAATGCCATACTATTCGCAGATGATATTAGTGTGATAATAAGTGCACCGAAGTAACTGCTTCAAACCCTACTGATCAAGTCATAAAGAATGTCTGCTCTTGGTTCATTGTAAACAGGTTGACACTAAATACAAATAAAACAAATTATATGCAGTTCAGGAAAATAACCCAAAGCATAAATCTTGATCTGGTGTTGGGTGACAAAGCCATAGACAGAGTGACAACTACAAAATTTCTGGGGATTCATGTTGATGAAAACTTAAATTTTAATGACTGTATAATGAACCTTTCACAGAAACTAAATTCAGCCTCTTTTGCTCTTAGAATTATTACAAGTGGTTGTACCCCCACAGCAAGTCAGGATGGTATATTTTGGCTATTTTCAGTCTCTTGAAACACATGGAATAGTATTTTGGTCCCCCACAGCAAGTCAGGATGGTATATTTTGGCTATTTTCAGTCTCTTGAAATACATGGAATAGTATTTTGGTCCCCCACAGCAAGTCAGGATGGTATATTTTGGCTATTTTCAGTCTCTTGAAACACATGGAATAGTATTTTGGTGTTCCAGCACTTTCCATCAGAAAGAATTTTTTTTTATTAGAGAATATACAAAAAAAAGTGTTTTATATGTCAGGACCCATCTTGCAGACTTTCAAACAAATGCTGACTGCCATAATTACAATACCCAAAACAGCATGGCCATCTCTACTCAGTGAACAAAAAAGAACAAACATTCAAAGGCATGTTGAGCCACAGTGGTACGAAACTCTACAACAGACTGCCAATCGACATCAGAAAGCTAGAAGAAGAAAACAAATTTCAAGCCAAATTTCCTTGAAATGGTTATCCATAAATTTACATGTTTGGACAACATCCATACAGTATTTTATATCAACAGATAAATAAATAAAATAAAAATAATTAATAAATGGCCATATGAAAATGGGGATACTGTTGTATTTAGTATCAGCAAAAAGAAATGGAAGTATGTAGGTAGATATTCTTATAATCCAAGTTTATCAGTAACTGTTTAAGAACAGGGCAAAATAAGGATTCAGTAATACATAGTATAAGCAAAATAGTATGCAAATTAAAATTAAGTGCCTGTTCTTACAATGTAATGTTTTAAGTAAAATTTATTTTATATATTCAGAAATTTTCTTACAGACTAGAGACAGTGCTTTATTCAAATTGCATTAGTTTCAATTTAAGTGTGGGATACATAGCAATTTTAATTTCCTTTCGTACGTTATTGTGGAGCATGACACCAATGTTAATTATGTTCCTCTGGCATCATGTTGTTCTGGAATATGTTCCAGTGTATATTTGATTTGCTTCTGGTGCAGTAGTTTTGTAAATTCTTGTTCTGTAGTAGTTCACCTGTATCTGCAGTGAACAAGATAGTTTCATAAATGGAAAAAACATGGAGTCTCAGAATATCATCCTCAGTAAAGTGAAATTTGTGGGTCTGCATCTATTGAAGGCCACAAATTATTCTTAGAGCTCTTTTTCACATTCTAAAGACACCTATGCTGTGAGTTGAGGTCCGCAGAAAATGATACTATATTGAAGCAGTAAGTAAGAACTGTTCATAGTATGCCCACAGTAACAGAGTTTCGCTTGTTGTACACTTTAATATTCTTAGATGATAGCACATGAGAGTTTCTCTGATGAGTTCTTTACATGCTGAACCCATAGAGCCAAAAATTTTGTCATACTTACATTTTTGGAGGCTCATTTTTTTATCTTTTTTCAGTAGATAATGGACTAGATGGTGGAAATAAATGGAAGTTGACATATACTTTTTTTCAGTATTTACAATATATTTGTTTTTGGTGGACCATTATGAAAGTCCCTTAACAGAAAGTTTTGCTGTTGACCACAAGGTTTCTGTACTGGACCCAGTGAGCAATATACTGGTGTCATCAAAAATAAGATAGTTTCTTTGTGACTCATATATTCAATGAAATCATCCACATAAATCAAGAAGCGGAACCTTCTCAGGATTAAGAACTGATATAAAACATATTTTATTGCTAAGTTACTGGAAAGGAAAGAATTATTTCTTGTTTTGTTCAGTGTTTTGAACTCTCACCTTCTGCTTGCATCTTTACCCTTCCCCAGAACCAGTTAAGCTGTATGCTACACCTCTTAAACCTTACCTTTCTAATTTTTTGAGCAGAATTTTATGGTTCAATATGTCACAGGCTTCTGAAGTTGCTATGAAAGTACCTGCAGCTAATTTATAGTGATGGATGCACTTTAAAGTACAATCTAAGAACTCAGACATTGCTGTTTGTGTAGATTTAAACTTTCAAAAGCCAGTTTTTGAAAAGAAATGTAACTGTGACACAGTTCACTAGCCTGATGTTTTATCAGAAGGACCTATGTTTCGCAGTGGTGAAACTTTTGCTATTTTCTGGTCATTTAGAATGACTCCAGTTTCTAAAGAGAGGTTGAAAATTTTTTCCGTTGGTACTTTATGTGGTGAGCATGTGATTTTAATATGAAGGCAGGTACTTCAATACCAGTTTATGTTTTATTGCTTGATCAATAACTTGTAATTTTATCATGTTTTGTTTCATAAACACACATTGAGGCATCCAAGATCACTGAATTACTGCAGAAATGTGGAGCTTGGCCACTACAGTTTACTTCACTGAGGTCTTCAGCCAGTGAAGTATTCATTGAATTTCTTGACAACTTATTTTGGTTGTGTGACTTCTGAGTCCTCTAGTGTTAATGATACATTCTTTCTTTTTGTTACTGAAGTACAAGTTTCTTTCTTTATAACTCTCCACATGGATCTCATTCCATTTGGTGGGTTTCTTATCAAATTAATGTGCACTGTAACAAAATTACTCCTACAGATGCTACCATTTAGGTATAGGTTGGTAATTGTTTCCTCCCATTACTAAAATTAGTACAGATGAACAATTCATGTTGTGTGGCCTATATATGAAGTGCCACTCGCCTTTTGATGCAAATGTACATATTTCCAGAAGATGGTTGGTTGAAAGCTTTCTGAGCCTTTGATAAATAAATTAGCCCCAAGGGGGGCCAAATGGCTTTCCATGGCCACTGTGTCAATCTGTTCATAAAATTAATCATTAAACAGGAAGTAAGATGATATGTGCAGATGATCAAGTAAAGTGGTAATACCTTGTCAAAATGTTGGCTAATAAAAGATAAGGAGTCTTCTAAATGTAACTTGGTATGTAATTATGTCATGTAAAAACTAACCAGTACATCAGCACCATTAACCCTAAGGCTGCTAAGTCTCCAAATAAAATCAGTGGAGTTACATTAATGCTGGGTACAATTTCCAACAAGTGGTTTTAATAATGAAGCTAAATATTTAGCAGCCTGTTACTGCCAAGATAGACAAAACTTCCAAACGCTTGTTCTTGACCATTTTATGAACCTTGGAAAGTCCATATAAAGTCTCACAGGTATCACAGCTCAAACTACATTGAAGCACCAAAGAAACTGGTATAGGCATGCATATTCAAATGCAGAGATATGTAAACTGGCAGAATATGGCATTGCAGTTGGCAATTCCTACATAAGACAACAAGTGTCTGGTGCAGTTGTTATATCAGTAGCAGGTGGTAAGGTGTCAGTTTGAATGTGGTGTTACAGTTGGTGCATGGGCGATGGGACACAGTATCTCTGAGGTAGTGATGAAGTGGTGATTTTCCTGTATGACTATTTCATGAGCGTTCCGTGAATATCAGGAATCTGGTAAAACATCAAATCTCTGGCACCGCAGTGGCAGGAAAAAGATCCAGGTGACAGAAGTGCAACCCTTCCACAATTTGCTGCAGGTTTCAATGCTGGGCTATCAGCAAGTATCAACATGTGAATCATTCAACAAAGCATCATTGATATGGGCTTTTGGAGCTGACAGGCTACTCATGTACCCCTAATGACTGCATGACACAAAGTTTTACGCCTCGCCTAGGCCCATCAACACCAACATTGTGGATTGTTGATAACTGGAAACATGTTGCCTGGTTGGACGAGTCTCATTTCAAATTGTATCGAGTGGATGGATATGTACAGGTATGGAGACAACCTCATGAGTCCATGGACCCTGTATGTCAGAAGGGGACTGTACAAACTGGTGGAAGCTCTGTAATGGTGTGGGGTGTTAGTTGGAGTGATATGTGACCCCTGATACATCTAGATACAACAGACAGGTGATATGTACGTAAGCACCTGTCTGATCACCTGCATCTATTCATGCCCATTGTGCATTCCGACAGACTTGGGCAATTCCAGCAGGACAATACAACAACGCACACAACCAGAATTGGTACAGAGTGGCTCCAAGAACACTCTTCTGAGTTTATACACTTCCACTTGCCTCTAAATTCACCAGACATGAACATTATTGAGCATATCTGGGATGCCTCGCAACATGCTGTTCAGAAGAGATCTCCACCCCCTCCTATTCTTATCTTCTTATCTATTTAAGGACAGCCCTGCAGGATTAATGGTGTCAGCTCCCTCCAGCACTACTTCAGACATTAGTCCAGTACACGCCCTGTCATGTTGCGGAACTTTTGCATGCTCACGGGACCGCTACACGATATTACGCAGGTGTATCAGTTTATTTGGCTCTTCAGAGTATTAGGCTCCTTAGAACTTCCTTCAAAGGCAAAGAAGCATTGAATAAGATAGCAGTCCTCTTTACTACTTTGTTGATGGAATCTGTACCATTCTTCTAGTACAAGGGTGGCTGGAAGATACAGGGCCATAACAGCAGCGGAGATTTTGAAATTTGCTTGGATGCATGCCCAAACCTCAATGAGTTATGAATAACACAGTGAAAAGCTGTAAATGCAAAGTATTTATTAATATTTTCAAGACCAAAAGTGCATAATATGCATTACTTGTGATGTCCAGAATGCCCTACAGCAATATATAAAAAAATGTCCTAAAAAATCTGTTCATAGAATTCAGCATACTAAGAACTGATGCTCAGTATAGTTGCACATTAATTATCTCTGTCTTAAACTATTATATTTTATTATCTTATCCCTTTTTGTAATCAAAAGTCCAGTTCACACAATAAATTCTAGGAAGAACAACATCCTACATAAACACTTGAAGCCAAACTCATTTTATTACAAGAAAATGTCCAATATTCAGAAGGATACATTTTTGTGACTTCTCAGTGATCATAAAAGAGCTTCACTACTAATGAAGAGTCATTTGGGACAAGTCTGGAGGACCTATTGGTGGCCAACTTATTCCACTTATGAATTTATTAACAGACCTACCTGAGGTATATACACTGCCTTGCAAAAGAAAAACGAAGTACACAGAAGCAGAGGAGAAAATCAAATGGAAGTTTATTGATTCAAAGGGTATGTGATGTTAGTTCAGTGATTAAAAAATTGAGATAAATTAGCAAAGAATTTAGTAGTAGAGCTCAGTTTTCAGTGTGATGTTTCAATCCCTCTGGCCTGGATGTATGTAGTGATTGGGTTGGGAAGGGTGTCTTAGAACTATTGTATCCTTTCCTGAGGCAAGATGGCCCATATATGTTGTAACTGGTTTTTGATATTCTGGATACTGGCGCTGGGCCGAGGCTGATGTGTCAGCTGGTCCCACACATGTTATATTGGGAACAGATGTGGCGCCCTTGCTGGCCATAAGGGTATGTCAACATCACACAGACAGTTTATAGAAACGTGCTCCAACGTGGATGTGCATTTTCTTGTTGAAAAATGATACAGTGATACTGTTGGGCGAGAGATAACATATGAGAACACAGGATTACAGTGACATACCATTGGCCATCACAGTTCCCTCAGTCACCACCAGCCATGACCTGAAGTCATATCCCGTGGCTCCCAAGCACCCACACCAGGACAGAGGAGTAGTACAGCTGTGCTTCTCCAAAACATTGGAAGACTTCATTTGTCAGCAGTTCATGTTTATCGGCCATGGCACCACTCAAAATGCTGCCATTTGTGTTGTGGTGTTAACAGCTATCCACAAAAGAACTAAAGGGGTGAGAATTCCCTAATCTGGCTGTTGTTAGTCTCCGACCAATGGTGTGGCATGACACGGAATGTTACAGAAAGTCTGTTATTCATTCTCAGCTGGCAGTCACAGATTAGAAGGGGTCACGGCACAACACTGTCTCACATCAATATGTAACATCTCCATGTCCTTCACAGTAATCACTCAATATCTAATGCTATTCGTGTCCCTTACATACCTACTGTAAACTGTCATACAGCCGGAAGAGTGTTGTGCTGACCACATGGCCGGCCGGAGTGGCCGTGCGGTTCTAGGCACTACAGTCTGAAACCAAGTGACCACTACGGTCGCAGGTTTGAATCCTGCCTTGGGCATAGATGTGTGTGATGTCTTTAGGTTAGTTAGGTTTAATTAGTTCTAAGTTCTAGGCGACTGATGACCTCAGAAGTTAAGTCGCATAGTGCTCAGAGCCATTTGAACCATTTTTTGCTGACCACATGCCCCTCCGTTTCTGCCTCAGTCGGTACCATTGGGCCTTCGTGCCCTGTTTGGGTGGAGTTAAGTTATATACCTACCAGGTCTGATAACAACACAAAACATGAACAATATCAATGCTTTCTGGTGGCTGTTCTGCCTGTTGCAGAGAATTGCAAGGTATCAGTTTACATAGGTAAGGTGTGTATGTCAGTCTACAAAGTTACATTGAAATCCAGCCATGTCTTGTGTCTGCTTCAATTTTTTGTCAGGCAGTGTATTATTAACAGTACTCCATGATTTACTGTGAGTTCTATATAAGATTTGATTTCTGCATATTTTAAAGTGAAACAGTACATTCAGTACAAGTAAACATTTGATGGTGCTTGGCTTCAGTGACTTAGTAATTGTGTTATGTTCTTTACAATAAATATTTTTACATTTGATATGAAACTTCCTGGCAGATTAAAACTGTGTGCCCGACTGAGACTCGAACTCGGGACCTTTGCCTTTCGCGGGCAAGTGCTGTACCATCTGAGCTACCGATGCACGACTCACGCCCAGTCCTCACAGCTTTACTTCTGCCAGTATCTCGTCTCCTACCTTCCAAACTTTAAAGAAGCTCTCCTGCAAACCTTGCAGATCTAGCACTCCTGAAAGAAAGGATACTGCGGAGACATGGCTTAGCCACGGCCTGGGGGCTGCACTCCGTTGCAGAGTGAAAATCTCATTTTTACATTTATATGAGTTCTGTTATATCAGTCTGCAAAAGAGAAGATTAATTTGTTCCAAATCCTTGATGACCACTTCACTGAGGATCTGTCAAATAAACATTAAACCTGAGCAAATAAATTTTTATGTAAAATTTGTAAACCATATAATACTTTTCTGACAAGTTCCACATCCAACAAGAGGATGTGCTCACTATAGATCTGTGAAAGAAACAAGACAATAATATAATGTAATCTTCTAACTGAAACTAATAGTTCAATAAGTAATCAGTGCCCTTCTTGGGGGTATATTGTCCATTAAACTTAAATCGAGTGCTGTTGAGCACTTTTATATATGTAAAACAGGACTAAATTTATTCATTACATACTAGAAAAAATAAATGGCAGCTACCAGTTAGTTCATTCAGCAAGTGTGCTGTTATAGTTAATGTCATACCAAAAAAATTTAAACTGATTAGAAATAAAAACTTTTATAAAATGGAGAAAAGCAAGTTCAGAACTACAGGCCTGATAACGTAACAACTATTTTTAAACTGAATGAGAAAGTAATGGATGGGAAGACAGTGCGGAAATTGTGTTAGATCACAGTGACAGTGCTGATTTATTATGTGATTCAGTTTCAGTATTCCTTCAGAAATGACTAGGTGTTAAACAGCAAGAGCATGTTACTGTATACTCTTATTAAAATCTGCCAGAAAGGTGTGTCTTGAGAAAACTGTCTCTTTAATATAAAAGCATTCTTGAAAGATGAGGAATAAACTTAGAAAACATTTGAATAACTATTGGAAAGTAATAAAGAAGATAAAATCAAGGATAAGAATGTAATTACAACATTTTGCGTCCATTCCTATAATATGTCAACAACTTCCTGGGTGTTCTATACAGTAACCATTTTTGGTGTGTATAGTGAAGACATCCTCCCCCATGAACCATGGACCTTGCCGTTGGTGGGGAGGCTTGCGTGCCTCAGCGATACAGATAGCCATACCGTAGCTGCAACCACAACAGAGGGGTATCTGTTGAGAGGCCAGACAAACGTGTGGTTCCTGAAGAGGGGCAGCAGCCTTTTCAGCAGTTGTAGGGGCAACAGTCTGGATGATTGACTGATCTGGCCTTGTAACACTAACCAAAACAGCCTTGCTGTGCTGGTGCTGCGAACGGTTGAAAGCAAGGGGAAACTACAGCCATAATTTTTCCCGAGGGCCTGCAGCTTTACTGTAGGGTTAATGATGATGGCGTCCTCTTGGGTAAAATATTCCGGAGGTAAAATAGTCCCCCATTCGGATCTCCAGGCGGGGACTACTCAAGAGGACATCGTTATCAGGAGAAAGAAAACTGACGTTCTACGGATCGGAGCGTGGAATGTCAGATCCCTTAATCGGGCAGGTAGGTTAGAAAATTTAAAAAGGGATATGGATAGGTTAAAGTTAGATATAGTGGGAATTAGTGAAGTTCGGTGGCAGGAGGAACAAGACTTTTGGTCAGGCGAATACAGGGTTATAAATACAAAATCAAATAGGGGTAATGCAGGAGTAGGTTTAATAATGAATAAAAAAATAGGAGTGCGGGTAAGCTACTACAAACAGCATAGTGAATGCATTATTGTGGCCAAGATAGACGTGAAGCCCATGCCTACTACAGTAGTACAAGTTTATATGCCAACTAGATCTGCAGATGACGAAGAAATTGAAGAAATGTATGACGAAATAAAAGAAATTATTCAGATAGTGAAGGGAGATGAAAATTTAATAGTCATGGGTGACTGGAATTCGGTAGTAGGAAAAGGGAGAGAAGGAAACATAGTAGGTGAATATGGATTGGGGATAAGAAATGAAAGAGGAAGCCGCCTGGTAGAATTTTGCACAGAGCACAACTTAATCATAGCTAACACTTGGTTCAAGAATCATGAAAGAAGGTTGTATACATGGAAGAACCCTGGAGATACTAAAAGGTTTCAGATAGGTTATATAATGGTAAGACAGAGATTTAGGAACCAGGTTTTAAATTGTAAGACATTTCCAGGGGCAGATGTGGACTCTGACCACAATTTATTGGTTTTGAACTGTAGATTAAAACTGAAGAAATTGCAAAAAGGTGGGAATTTAAGGAGATGGGACCTGGATAAACTGAAAGAACCAGAGGTTGTACAGAGTTTCAGGGAGAGTGTAAGGGAACAAATGGCAGGAATGGGGGAAAGAAATACAGTAGAAGAGGAATGGGTAGCTTTGAGGGATGAAGTAGTGAAGGCTGCAGAGGATCAAGTAGGTAAAAAGACGAGGGCTAGTAGAAATCCTTAGGTAACAGAAGAAATATTGAATTTAATTGATGAAAGGAGGAAATATAAAAATGCAGTAAATGAAGCAGACAAAAAGGAATACAAACGTCTCAAAAATGAGATCGACAGGAAGTGCAAAATGGGTAAGCAGGGATGGCTAGAGGATAAATGTAAGGATGTAGAGGCTTATCTCACTAGGGGTAAGATAGATACCGCCTACAGGAAAATTAAAGAGACCTTTGGAGAAAAGAGAACCACTTGCATGAATATTAAGATGTCAGATGGAAACCCAGTTCTAAGCAAAGAAGGGAAAGCAGAAAGGTGGAAGGAGTATATAGAGGAAAATCTCATATAAGATGTGAAACAAATACTAACAAAGAGATAGAGGGGCTGGCCAGTACTTACCTCAGCTCAGTACAGCCGATAGATACACATAAAACAGAACTGAAAATTTACATTCCTAGCTTTCGGAACTTTGTTCCTTCATCAGGGAGGAGAGAGGGGAAAAAAGGGGAAGAAGGGAAAGTGGATTCAGTTACTCACAACCCAGGTTATGAAGCAACAGGGAAAGGTAAACAGGGAGGGTAGCAAGGATGGAGGCATGGTTGTCAGAGGGAAGCCAAAGATATTCTACTGTAAGTACTGTGCCAGCTTCAAACCAAAGAGGATGCATACAGAAGTAAAGAGGTATATAGTATAAAGATAAACACAACTATGTAGGATGAAAAGATTCGTGAATGGCTAAAGAGGAAAGGGAAAGAGGAGAAGACTGAAGAGTGAATGGGAGTGAGGTGGTTTAACGTAGGTTCAGTCCAGGGGGATGGCGGGATGAAAGGATGTGTTGGAGTGCAAGTTCCCATCTCCGCAGTTCAGAGGGACTGGTGTTGGGTGGGAGAACCCAAATGGCACATACGGTGTAGCAAGTTCCTAGGTCCCTAGAATTATGCTGGAGGGCATGCTCCGCTACTGGGTATTGGGCATCTCCTAGGCGGACAGTTCGTCTGTGTCCGTTCATGCGCTCAGCCAGTTTGGTTGTTGTCATGCCGATGTAAAAGGCTGTGCAGTGCAGGCATGTGAGTTGATAAATGACATGTGTAGTTTCACACGTAGCCCTGCCTTGAATTGTGTATGTTTTACCAGTAGCGGGGCTGGAGTAGGTGGTTGTGGGGGGATGCATGGGGCAGGTTTTGCAGCGGGGTCGGTTACAGGGGTAGGAACCGCTGGGTAGAGAAGGTAGTCTGGGAATATTGTAGGGTTTAACAAGGATGTTACGGAGGTTAGGACTGAACCTACGTTAAACAACCTCACTCCCATTCACTCTTCAGTCTTCTCCTCTTTCCCTTTCCTCTTTAGCCATTCACGCATCTTTTCATCCTACATAGTTGTGTTTATCTTTATACTATATACCTCTTTACTTCTGTATGCATCCTCTTTGGTTTGAAGCTGGCACAGTACTTACAGTAGAATATCTTTGGCTTCCCTCTGACAACCATGCCTCCATCCTTGCTACCCTCCCTGTTTACCTATCCCTGTTGCTTCATAACCTGGGTTGTGAGTAACTGAATCCACTTTCCCTTCTTCCCCTTTTTTCCCCTCTCTCCTCCCTGATGAAGGAACAAAGTTCCGAAAGCTAGGAATGTAAATTTTCAGTTCTGTTTTATGTGTATCTATCGGCTGTACTGAGCTGAGGGAGTATATAGAGGGTCTATACAAGGGCAATGTCCTTGAGGACAATATTATGGAAATGGAAGAGGATGTATATGAAGATGAAATGGGAGATACGATACTGCGTGAAGAGTTTGACAGAGCACTGAAAGATCTGAGTCGAAACAAGGCCCCCGGAGTAGACAACATTCCATTGGAACTACTGATGGCCTTGGGAGAGCCAGTGCTGACAAAACTCTACCATCTGGTGAGCAAGATGTATGAAACAGGCGAAATACCCTCAGACTTCAAGAAGAATATAATAATTCCAATCCCAAAGAAAGCAGGTGTGACAGATGTGAAAATTACCGAAGTATCAGTTTAATATGTCACGGCTGCAAAATACTAATGCGAATTCTTTACAGACAAATGGAAAAACTAGTAGAAGCCGACCTAGGGGAAGATCAGTTTGGATTCCGTAGAAATATTGGAACACATGAGGCAATACTGACCTTACGACTTATCTTAGAAGCTAGATTAAGGAAAGGCAAGCCTACATTTCTAGCATTTGTAGACTTAGAGAAAGCTTTTGACAATGTTGACTGGAATACTCTCTTTCAAATTCTGAAGTTGGCAGGGGTAAAATATATGGAGCGAAAGGCTATTTACAATTTGTTATAAGAGTTGAGGGGCATGAAAGGGAAGCAGTGGTTGGGAAGGGAGTGAGACAGGGTTGTACCCTCTTCCCGATGTTATTCAATCTGTATATTGAGGAAGCAGTGAAGGAAACAAAAGAAAAATTCAGAGTAGGTATTAAAATCCATGGAGAAGTAATAAAAACTTTGAGGTTCGCTGATGACATTGTAATTCTGTCAGAGACAGCAAAGGACTTGGGAGAGCAGCTGAAAGGAATGAACAGGGTCTTGAAAGGAGGATATAAGATGAACATCAACAAAAGCAAAACGAGGATAATGGAATGTAGTCGAATTAAGTCGGGTGATGATGAGGGTATTAGATTAGGAAATGAGACACTTAAAGTAGTAAAGGAGTTTTGCTATTTGGGGAGCAAAATAACTGATGATGGCTGAAGTAGGGAGGATATAAAATGTAGACTGGCAATGGGAAGGAAAGCGTTTCTGAAGAAGAGAAATTTGTTAACATCGAGTATAGATTTAAGTGTCAGGAAGTTGTTTCTGAAAGTACTTGTATGGAGTGTAGCCATGTATGGAAGTGAAACATGGATGATAAATAGTTTAGACAAGAAGAGAATATAAGCTATCGAAATGTGGTGTTACAGAAGAATGCTGAAGATTAGATGGGTAGATCACATAACTAGTGAGGAGGTGTTGAATAGGATTGGGGAGAAGAGAAGTTTGTGGCACAACTTGACTAGAAGAAGGGATCAGTTGGTAGGACATGTTCTGAGGCATCAAGGGATCACCAATTTAGTATTGGAATTCAGCGTGGAGGGTAAAAATCATAGAGGGAGACCAAGAGATGAATACACCAAGCAGATTCAGAAGGATGTAGGTTGCAGTAGGTACTGGGAGATTAAGAAGCTTGCACAGGATAGAGTAGCATGGAGAGCTGCATCAAACCAGTCTCAGGACTGAAGGCCACAAAAACAACAGTGAAGACATTTGGTATTTGCTGGCTACAAATTCCAATGGGACTAAGTGAAGAGGAGCAAACTTTTATTGAAAAGCTAAGTATTTTATTTTGAACAGCAAAACACAGAGATTACCTAAGTAAAACTAATCTAAAAAGCAGTCTAACTAAGCAAATTGCTGTTGATAAAGAATTTCCCATAGATGGGTTCTGTAAGCCTCTGGCTGTATGCATAGATATAAGATTATTGTGGAAATTAAGTAGGAGTCTAGTACTGTAACATCTGTTACGTATTTATGAAAGAATATAGCACAATACAACAACAAAACATTGAAGACTGTATACACAGTGTAGTAGAATCTTCATCATTACCTATTCAGGCATGAAGAAAACAGATTTGGCACTCTTTTCTATAGGATAATCCTTAAATATTTACAGCAGAATGGATTCATGGCTATGTTGTTTATGTTATACTTTCTGACATGTTCCACACCCACCAGAATTATCTAATTTTTGGGTCTACGGAACAGAAACTGAATCTAATATAACCTTATATACTGTAACAGCCTCAAAGTAGCAGTGCAAAGTGCAGGTTTCTACAGCCTAGAAATATCTTTAACGTTTCTTAAATCTTTTCCCTCCTCAAGATAAACGTAGAATGGAAGACAGAACAGGTCTCAGTGCTCATACGCGTATCTGGGAGCACCGTATGGCAAGCCATTATGTTCTGCTGTCACCTGATCACACACTGCACAAAATGCTTAGCGATGGTGTCCGATGTGTCACTCACTCAATGTCCACACGGGGAGTGTCAGTCACGGGAAAAAGTTACTGGCTACACTACTGCCAGGAAAAATCTACCTCCTGCAAATTTTTGACTGGGGGAGAATCCATGCCACACTAGGATGCTCACTACACAAACAGTTTGGTGTGTGTCCACATGTCTTCTGCTATAGTATTTCATTGTCTGCTTGAGCATACAAGCGGTAGGCACAAGTGCAGGGGAGCATGTGACCACACAATTCTCACACTGTGAGAGGTAAATGGCTCAATGTTGGCTCTGCTTGTGGCATTGATCAGCAGACTGGAGTGTATATTACCAATAGAACTGGGGCCAGCAGTGAACACCAGCATCTGGTGGTTGCAACAGCAGATGTGGTGTCATCATATGTGGTGGCCCTAGACTTCTCATGCAGTGAGTTAAGCATGGGATGGTGCCCCACTGGAGTACAAACTGGGCTGGGGGCTGGCAGTGCCCTGCAAATCGTGAGTATTGTCTGGTCTGGTCCGTGGGACTGTGGTGGTGTGGTCACAGGGGAGGAGGGGCGGGAAGGAGAGTCGAGGTGGTGCAATGGTGCCCAGGCAGGTCGTGCACAGGTTGCAGCACTCTGAGCAACAGGCACATCTCATGTAGCTCACACTGGTGTGAACTGGTGGCACCGTTAGCTGCAGTCATTGCACCTTTCTATAGGCTCTAATTCTGTACCAATGTGCTATCATTGGCTTGGGACACTAATGTGTGCTAGTGTAACTGGCGCCACAGAGAAGCTGACGTGTCCATCCGTATCGAGGGTACAGAGGCTGTGTGTTGCAGCACAGGCCAGGCAGTCGGGGTTGAATCTGATGGTGGGGGTGAGGCAGGAGGCGTTACAGGTGGCTCCTCAGGGACAGATGGTGGCAGAGTGAATGGTAAGGCAGCCTCAACACCCAGGTCACACATGCTGGCTGCCAAATCAGTGATGCTGAGGAGTACTGACATCAGAGGGTGGCTTTCACATTGTCATTTGGTGACAGCTGGATCTTGACTGCTGGAGGTGTGCAGATGATGGGGAGGCTGAGAGTATACACTGGCTTGAGCCAGTCGATCATGAGTGTAGTAGTGGTGTTATGGAGGTGTAGAGAGAAGGTCTCTTCCCCAGTCTTGAGGATGAGGTGAAAGACCAAGTACAGTGGGTGGAATAGTGGCTGGCAGGTGAGTATGTGAAGCATAACATGTGAACACATCTGCAGGTCCCAGTGGGTGAATGGTATGTACCCACCATGTCACCATGGAGTCGTTGGGCATGAGTTGCCTATGAGGCCCTGCAGCTGCTTGTCAAAAGTGGGAATGCAGGCTGTGACAGGTTGGGGCTGCAGCTTGATGAAACCATCTGGCATTGTGAGACCACTCACTTACCTAGGAGAACCAGTGGTAGGGTGGCAAACCACAAGACAGTTTGGCATGTGAGGGCGGCTTTTAAAGTCCCATGAAATTACTTCACTACGCTATTGGTGGTAGGGTAGTAGCTTAATGTGAAGTGAACTAAAGTGCCAAAAGTCTCAGTGAGCGTTTAGAAAAGGCAGGATGTAAATTGTTACTCTAGGTCTGAAGTTACTTGGCAGGCACGACTGAAATGCAAAACCCCTGTATGGCGTCCACTAAGATGTCTGGGACTGGCACAGCCTCTGGCCAACGAGTGAACCTGTTGATCATGGTGAGTATGTATCAGTAGCTGCTTGACAATGAGACAGGGCCCACAATGTCGATGTGTACACACAACAAATGATGTTCCATTGGAGGGAAAGCGGCATGAACTTGGCGGTCCGTCTGGTGCACTGACATGAGATGCAAGCAGAGACCCAGTTACTGCAATCCCGATAAGTCCCAGGTTGGAACAAGTACTCTCACGAGTGCCTCATAAACACAGATGCTGCTGGGACGTGATAGGAAGTGTAGGTGGAAAAGGCTGGTTTGCGGCAGTCGGGGGGGGGGAGGGGGTAGGGGGGGGGGATGACTATAGACTACCAAGGTGCCTGCGGTGTGTAAGGAGGTCACTATTAGATATTGACTCTAATTAGTCCTCTGTGAGATTATAGAGTTGACCTTTTAATCAAATACGCAATACACCATATTGCCAGGAGCACACATTTTTAGAGACCATTAATTCAGCGATGTACATAACGAAGATCAAGGAGAAAACATAAACTACCATCCATATAACACATCAAAGAGTAAAATATGAATGTTCCCAACACCCCCACAAGTTCTCGAGATGTCAATTTGTGAACTTTGAAAGTCCCACAGCTTGACAGCACCATTGATGTTTACCTTTAGGCAGTGCCTTTGTCAAAAAATCAGCTTGCTACTTATCGGTATTTACAGGTTTCACACTGAATTTTCCTGTTTTAATTAAATCACGAATATAGTGGTGCCTCCCATCAATGTGTTTTGTTCGAGCGTGATGCACACCATTGTGACTATCACTATGCGTTTTTCACTATGCGTAACACACAATTCACGAAGCAATCCTTGTAGGTATGCAGCTTCTTGTGCTGCTACTGATAGAGCCATATACTCAGCTTCTGTAGTTGATAGAGCGACGGTTTGTTGTCGTTTTGAAGTCCAGGAAACTGCTGTCCAAGCAACTTGAAGATACAGCCGGTCGTTGATAGCCGCTGATGGAGGTCTGATGCATAATCAGCATCACAGAAACCTTCAATTTCAGTTGTTCCACTTTTTCGGAAAGTTAGTCCTACATTGACTGTGCCTTTAATGTATCGCATAATTCGTTTGACCGCTTCCCAGTGGATTTTCCGATAGTTAGAACTGAATGTGCTTAGAGCCCCCACAGCATATGCAATGTCCGCCCTTGTGCTTTGAGCTAAATACAGTAGTGACCCTACGGCTTGCTGATAAATGGTTCAAATGGCTCCAAGCACTATGGGACTTAACATCTGAGGTCATCAGTCCCCACTTGCTGATAAGGAATGTGATGTACCACAAGGTTTTCCTCATCTGTCAATTTATTTTCACATTTTTGCAGCTTTGAACCAGGTTCAAATGGATATGCAACCACATTACAATGTTCCATACCAAATTTCTTGAGTATGTTTGCTGCATATTTGCTTTGATCAATACTAATCGTCCCTTGTTTCCTGTTTCGTTTTATTCTCATGCCAAGACACCAACTAAGTTCACCAAGATCTCTCATCTTCAACTGATTCATTAATCCTTTCTTCAATTCTTTCTTCCACCTATTATTTCTATTAGAGAAAATGTTCAAGTCGTCTACATAAACAGCTATAATGAGTATATTTTGTTTCTCAATTCTGAATTAAATGCAAGAATCATATTCTGACTTCTTTAGGTTCATTTTATGTAATGTCACATCTGCCTGTTTTAGACCATAAACTGACTTCTTCAGCTTGCAAACCTTGATCTCCTCCCCCTTCTTCACGTAGCCTTCAGGTTGACGAATGTAAACTTCTTCATCGAGATCACCATATAGGAATGCAGTTTGAACATCCATATGTTCAATGTCAAGATCAAATTCAGCTGATAAAGCTAACAGGATGCGAAATGAAGAATGACGAATAGGCGAGAACGTTTCATCAAAGTCTATTCCTGGTATTTGGGAATAACCTTTCGCTACGAAACGGGCCTTATAACGTTCAATTTCACCATTTGACGTTTCTTTCACCTTGAACACCCATTTCGAATTAATTACCTTCCCGTCTGGTGGTAAATAAGTCAAAATCCATGTTTCATTTTCAACTAAAGATTTATATTCATTATCTAAGGCTTCCCTCCATTTTTCACAGTCATCACAATTCTTTTCTTCTTCATACGAATTTGGTTCAGAAATAAAAGCAAGACAAGCAAAATCATCATTAAAATATTTAGTATTTGGTTTTCTTTCACGTGATGATTTTCTAATTCCTGGTTGCATTTCGGCTGTGCAACTTCCGTGTGACTATGTACGTTGCTATTTACTGTTTTCCCAGTGTCACTTTGTACTAATTCAAGATAAACTGCATTTCTGTCAGCTTCAGCAGGCTGTGTCAGTTCAGTTGCCTCTTCCATGCTGTTAGGTGCTGGCGCTAGTTGACGACTGTCTACACGATTATCGTCAATTGGGTTATTGTTTGGAATACTGTTTCCACAAGTACACTTAGAGTTTTCGATGAACTGCACATCACGCGCTTTCACAATTGTTTTTGGTGAATTTGGATCAATCAGACGATATGCTTTAGAATCTTTGCAATATCCAACAAAGATATGTTCCTTAGATTTGTCTTCTAATTTCGTAACCTTTTTTCTTTTGGTATATGTACAAATGCTCGACATCCAAAGATTCGTAAATGACTCAGATTTATCCGACGACCACTCCATAATTCCTCAGGAGTGACATTCTTAACAGCTTTTGTTGGAGATCGATTCTTCAAATAAATTGCTGTGTTAACAGCTTCAGCCGAAAATTGTCTACTTAGACCTGCATCTGTTAACATTGATCTTGCTTTTTCAATGATTGTCCGATTTAAGCGTTCTGCAACACAGCTCTGTTCTGGCGTGTAAGTAGTTGTTGTTTCATGTTGAATTCCATTCATCTTTAAAAATAACTTCATGCGTCGATTGACGAACTCTTTTCCATTGTCTGTTCGAAGTATTTTGATTTTTCGATCAGTTTCATTTACTACTCGTGCTTTGAATTCGATGAATGTGTCACAGACTTCTGTTGTTGATCTTAGCATATAACCAAAAGTTTTTCTTGACAGATCATCCGTAAAAGTGAGAAGATATCGCGATCCTCCCCAGGAAGCCATGCTCATTGGTCCACGAATATCAGAATGCACAATGTCGAGTAGATCTTTTGCTCTTCTACTTTATGTTTTAGGAAAAGGTTGTTGAGACTGTTTACCTTTTATGCAGGGAATACACGGGTCTAAATTGACGTTCGTCCAGTTCAGTCCATCAACCATTAATTATTTTAATAAATGTAAGCTTACGCGATTCAAATGTCCCAATCTTCGATGCCACAATTAATAACTGTCAATTTCTACAACATTTGCGTAATGATGCACTTCATCTAATCGATACATACCATTTACTTGAGTTGCAGTCGCTACTGACGTTCCAGAAACAATTACATCACTTTTATTGTATACACCGCACTGCACATTGTCAAACAATACACACAATCCACGTCTTGTCATCTGACTAACCGACAGTAGGTTGTAAGCAAGGCTTGGAACATACGCAATATCATTAGCAGTTATCTGTTTTTTCTTGTCGTCACAAGTAACTCGAAGAAGAACATCGCCTTCTCCAATAGCCTGAAGATTGCTATTATCTGCTACTGTCACTTTAGCAGCTGTGGTCGATTGGAAGGTGTTGAACGAGTCTCTTTGATTCGTCATGTGTCGTGAACACTCGGACTCCACATACCAACCATCACTATGATGCGAAGATGCAGTTAGAGTCATTAACACAGTTTCGGTTTCAGGTCTCACTGGCCGGCCGCGGTGGTCTCGCGGTTCTAGGCGCGAAGTCCGGAACCGTGCGACTGCTACGGTCGCAGGTTCGAATCCTGCCTCGGGCATGGATGTGTGTGATGTCCTTAGGTTAGTTAGGTTTGAGTAGTTCTAAGTTCTAGGGGACTAATGACCACAGCAGTTGAGTCCCATAGTGCTCAGAGCCATTTGATCCATTCAGTTCTCACTGCATTCGCAGAATTTGAAAATTTATTTGGTTTCTTCTTTGTTCTACACTCATTCGCCTTGTGACCAGGTTTCTGACATTTATAACACTTAAAAGCCTTGATATTTTGCACATCACGCTGGATGCACAGGCCTCTGCTACCATGTTGGGAACATTCATATTTTACTCTTCGATGTGTTATATGTATGGTAGTTTATGTTTTCTCCTTGATCTTCGTTATGTACATCGCTGAATAAATGGTCTCTAAAAATGTGTGTTCCTGGCAATATGTTGTACTGCGTATTTGATTAAAAGGTCAACTTTATAATCTCACAGATGACTAATTAGAGTCAATATCTAATAGGTTATGGGCCCAGGAGAGGTTAGTGAACTTTCCATACCAAAGAAATAATCTGATAAATCAAGGTTACATAATATTCGCGTGTGTTCAACGTGTTGCTATCGTATTTTTTTTTTCAGACAAGCTTTCAAGATTTATTTGTTTAACTATCTGAACGTATTCAAGATGGCTTTTGGTGGACAATCACTGTTTAATTTTGAAAAGTTGAACGGTATGACAAACTACAACGACTGGAAATTCACAATGCAAATGTACCTGAAACATGAGCGACTACGGGAGACAACTGCTGGCACTGCCGAAGATGAGAAGAATGTGCAGAAAGCATTATCGAAATTATCTGTAAATTCATCTCTGTATCCAAAACTTCGTGGGGCAACAACTGCTAAAGAAGCATGGTAAAATTTACAATCCGCATTTGAAGATAAGAGTTTATCTAGTTGTATTGGGCTCTTACAATGCTTAATGTATGTACGATTGGCTTCTGAGAAAAATATGAGGCGTATTTGTCGAAAATTATGTCACTTGCTCAACAAATTCGAAGCATTGGTAAGAAAATAGACGATGATTCCGTAGCTGCAATTACGCTAAGTGGACTTCCAGCAGATTTCCAACCCTTGACTATCGCAATTGAGAATTCGGGTGTCAAGATTATTGGTGATTTAGTAAGTCAGTGATTAATTGAAGAATCGACGAAACGTCAGTTTGCATCCACAAATGAGACCACAGATTCGGCGCTGGCAGCTAGTAAGCAGACAGTAAACACCAGAAGACGAATATCCAACAGTCACACCAGATTTGGAAGTCAATGCGAGGAACGCTGTGTAGCTGGAGAATGAGGTCAATGTTCGACTCATTTAACAACTTGTGTAACTCAGGGTCAGAGGACTGGCTGGAGGGCAGGGCCCTGTAGTCTAGAGGGAAGGTAAGAGCTGATACCTGCGACGTGCTGGATGTCTGTTATGAATTGCGCCAAGTACTATCGGAGATGGAGCTGGGAAGTAGGGGGCAAGGGGAAGGGAAGCCCCAGCGTCAGTTATCGTCACTATGCTACGTGAAGAGCCTGGTGGTGCACAGTACACACCCATTTAGAAACCATCGGAGGATTTTAAAAACAACTTGAAAACTCCACATCGAAACACATCAACGAAGTTGGAAGTTGTGATGTCAGATTGTACCCAAAAGTGTATGAACGACCTGAAATGCGTTTCCCGTGATTTGCATGCAGCTCACATAACGAAGCTGTCTTGCAGGACCTGTAATCTCTTGACAGTACAGTCGTTTGACTATACAAAATACGTCATTAGAGCAGAGATAGTCTTTAACGCTTGTAAACTCAATTTAATTATAGTAAATGACATTTCAAGATCACTATCACATCATCTGTCACCTAAGTCAATCCAGCAATCTATATGCAAAATCAAATACTTTTATGAACAAGAAAGTTTGAGGCAAAATCTGGGTTTTTCTTTTTAAAAGGTTTCCTCACACCTGTGAAACGTCGTTCCAGATACGAGTGGCTTGTAAACTAGTTAAAAACTATGCAAATTAACAGCGGCAAGCGCTCTATGGAAACATTAAAATTAACATCATATCACCAATTGTTTCTCTGTACTCGTGATTGAGCAATTATTTGTCCACCTGTCTGAACTCTAAACGACATGACGAACTTTTTCGTTCTGGATCTGGAGTGAAACCAAACACCTATAGCCATTATAACTAAGCAAAGCTTTCGCACCTGCCCGACACTCGATCACAGCAACGTTCGTCACTGATGACTGGGCGTAAAGAGTCGTGAAATATCCTAGTTTTCACCAGTACCAGTTACCTAAAGTGAACTTGGAAATTTTTGTGAGCTGCCTGGAATCCTGTCAAGACCATATCTCCCAATAAACCAACTACGGAAACTGTTAAATATAATTACAAGTAACAAAGTTTGCACGTGTTTAAAACAAAGTGGCATGATGAAAAGTTTTGTGAAGGGGACTCGAACCCAGTACGTAATCAAATTTTTAACTAGGTAAAATCAGGTATTAGGAATCGAATTTTTTCATTTGCAGTGAGAGGTTTCAATCTGAATGTGGACGCATTTTTTTGTCAGACCGAAAATCGAACCTGGCACCTACGCCGCTATTTCCTATTGACGAATTTTTTTCTCCCAGTAGTGAGATGCGTGCGTGTTTGACTAGAAATAATGACACCTATCATTACTGTTGACACCACACGAAGACATATTAAAAACGAAAATTATTTATCATATGCTAGGACTTCAAATGGAATCGTGAATTTTTTGTGCTGGACTAGGATTCGAACCCACACACGTGGTTTTCGTGGAGACCTAGAAGAGTCTGCAATCTTGGGGAAAACGACGAAATGATCAAACCGAACTATTCCGTGGGAGTCAGATACCACGAAAGAGGAGATCCGAATTCGAATCCCAGTATAACACTAAATTTTTCAATGTCTCAAATTCAAGCAAAGTAAGAGCCCTGTGAGCTAAAGTGAGCAGTGCCTCATTAAAAAAAAAAGTATAGCGTAAGGAAGCTCATCGGCGACAGAGTTTCTGCTTGCCGCGACATCCGCCTCTGCTACGGCCCAACCTAAACTCGCCTTGCCCGGGTTGGTATCGAATGGATATGTTGTTTATAACGCGAATTCTGAACTACAGTGCAACCTGACGTTCTTCACTTCGCATTACTAGACCAAAAGGAGATCTGTGTGTGTTTGTTTAAAATACATGACGGATTGGGAATCCAACCTATAACTCGCAGTCGGCCGCGGTGGCCGTGCGGCTCTAGGCGCTGCAGTCCGGAACCGCGGGACTGCTACGGTCGCAGGTTCGAATCCTGCCTCGGGCATGGATGTGTGTGATGTCCTTAGGTTAGTTAGGTTTAAGTAGCTCTAAGTTCTAGGGGACTGATGACCTAAGATGTTAAGTCCCATAGTGCTCAGAGTCTTTTTTTTTTTATATATAACTCGCAGCTAACAAAAAAAATGAATCCACGAGACCACTGAAGACCACATATGCTACACTCATGACTGTCGTAACGTATAATGCGCAGAGGTTACAAATTAAATACGGTGAGAAAAATTCAGTTCTCTATTAAATGGTTAGTTGTCAGCAGGCTTCTGACACGAAAATTATGGTCTCAGTCAGCAGAATGTAAAGATGCTTTTAGCCATGAAAGCCTCAGTTCGGAGCCATTTTCAAATTTTCTCTATTTCAAGCAATTTCTTAGATCGAGAAATACCATTGCAGACTACGGAGTTACCAAATATTGCGATTATTACTGCCATTATCGCTATTAAATTTCTCATTATGCTGCTGCTACACGCGTGCATGAAGGAAGTATTTAACGCTTCTTAATCATTTTTAGAAGCCGTTTCCTAAAAACAGATAAAAATTTAGTCTGCAGCAAATGATTGCGGCGTTCTGTGGCAAGTGGTTCGTAATAAGTAGTTTTAGCTGTTTGCACGTCCAGGGAATACTTTTGATGTTAATGTCGGGCATCTCCACTTATTCGTAGATTATATTAAAACTAAACTAACTGATGAAGACATTACTTCATAACAGAAATTGCGTTGCCGTACTTCCTTTACTTCCAATTAGCATCGACGATCGTAAAATACTAAAACTGGGTGTAAAACCAGTTTCAAAGCCAGAGGGTGTTAATGTCTTCTTTTAAATGTCACGGTCATTCCCTCTAGATGAATTTGTCGACGTCACTTATTTCAAGTAGTAAAAGGAAGAAAGTACTGTAGGAGATTAACTGTTTTCCGTTGTGATAAACTCATTTTACGTGGTCCAAGTTCACATTTTCGGGGAAGTACTTTAACTGCGGTATTCACTTCAAAAATGTCGAAAAATATTTCAACGTTGCAAAACTGACATCTGATGCGGAGGCCTTACACTTTCAAGGGGACGATCAGAAGTGTACACAACGAATTTTGATGGGTCCCGGATATGTTGTAGAGGGACATGCCCTGAGTATGAGGCTATCTGCTTTTCTACGGGCCTGGATTTTTGAGAAAATTGATTTTGAAGTTCACTACGCCCTGTAATACACGTAACGTTAGCCTTGTTTCAACCAAGTGAGCGTGGCGCAGCGGTTAAAGTCTACTGCTACAACACTGGAGGTACCAAAAGAATCGCCCGAGTGTGAAATTTGCAACGAAAAGGGTACCACAGAACATCGATCCCGCTCACCACCGCCTTGAGGGACGTCCTGCCTGCCCCCACGTGACGTGACCGCCTCCGTCGCCGCCCACCCTCACAATCTCCCACGCCCTCGTCTCCGCCGCTGACGCCCTCCCACACCCCGAAAGCACCAATAGTGATGCGTGTATCCCAGAACGTAAAAAGTGACATGAAAAGTGCTTTTCTCCTCTCTTCTTTATAGTTTCTCGCATATAAAGTTTTCCTTACAGTGCCATCGTAGCCCTTGAGTGTAGTTTATCTTCACTCCTGTGCAATCTATAGGTGTGCCCAACAGTGAGCAGCTTTATATCAATACAGTTTAATAGAGAAACCAATTAGTGTTTACATTATCAAATACGCCCTTTCCTCCACCATGAATAGCTTCCTCGCTCTCCTTTTCTTTCCCTCTCGCTCACCTTCCTTATAAACTCAGCGCTACATTCGCTGTGTCCTTTGCTTCCTAGTGTGTTGTTCCACGTTCGATCTGACTAAATCCACCACAGTCTGTTTCATGGCCAAATGTAACATGTTTTCCTTTTTGTTCAAATGGCTCTGAGCGCTATGGGACTTAACATCTGAGGTCATCAGTCCCATAGAACTTAGAACTACTTAAACCTAACTAACCTAAGGACATCACACACATCCATGCCCGAGGCAGGATTCGAACCTGCGACCGTAGCGGTCGCGCGGTTCCAGACTGAAGCGCCTAGAGCCGCTCGGCCACCAGCGGCCGGCTCCTTTTTGTTCCCCAACGCTTAGACATAATAAGTAAATAGTTAATATACAACATGATTTTAAATACATAGAAAAAAATACACATCTTAAAATATCACTTTAACTAAACTAGCATTAAGTAAAAAGACTTTACCATCACTTTTATTACTCCACTTTTTTTGTGTAACGTAGCACGATTTTTGCTTAAAATGTAATTTCCTTCTAACCACATGTATCAATGTAATGTATGAGGCTCCAGAAAATGCTAAACTAAAATATTAAACAGCATACGCAAGTACTAACGAACTTAGCCTGACAGACACTCGCAGAATACGGAGACCAATGGAACAATTACCTGGACAATAAGAAAAGAACAAATCAAATTGTCTAACTGAAAAGCATAAAATGTAAGATGTGTTGTAAATCAAAATTTGTTATGTTGTAAATAAAAGCTTATACACGTTAAAAAAAGTGTTTGGGTCCTTTCTGTGTTTTTGCTTTTTTAAAAAAATCAGAACAGTTAGACATTTTTCCATTTTATTTTACAGAATATCAACAAACAGTTTACATTGTGTGAAACTGTTAAGAAATATTCAATTTTGCCTAGTAATTTAATTTTCACGTTATTATTACGTCGTAAAGGCAGCCGAAACACAATGTTTTACAGCGCCAAGTACATTTCATAAATGCTGCTATGCTGCTGATGCACCGACTTTTTAAGAGCGATATCGGAAAACATTATTCATTTACATTCAAACAGCAGGTGCCCTGAACTAATGCATAATTAACGAGTGTAGTTTCAAAGAATCGTCCCTGGACGCGATTGCTCTGCTGGTCTTAAACAAATCGGGAGCATTCTGAATTTTCTTATTGAAAGTTTTAACTTGGCGATAAAAATATACGTCACAAGGTCTGGCAAAGGGGAGTACACTTTGTTGGGATGACGTTTACGGTGGAGGTGCACGCTTTCCTCTCATCCACGAAGATGTGATCGAATAACGGTCAGATCAGTCTGCACTCCCCATGTATCAATGATTGTAGAAATTTTCCTGCCCCAGTTACGGAAGAATCACAGATTTTAAACAGCCTTCGTACACCAGTATCGTGAACTTCCGTGATTTCGTGCGGGACACAATTACGTTTTTAAATTTGAGGGTTAATTCATCCACTATTGTCTGAACATTAGGGCCAAATTTTCCCGACAATCCCTGAATACACAAAAAAAAACTTACGGGATCATCTTTCCTGACGCAGGTAGGGTGTACTGTGCTGTGCACGAATGAATTATCCTGTTTAAATCTTTTCTCTGCACGAGAACGGTTCTCTACCTTTTCTCCGGGAGGGATCTGTTGTAAGTTGATTGATATTGACGGCTCCTTTGATCGGTGTTGATTACGTAGTCAAGGTTAAAATTACCAATAAGTGTTATAGTTTATGTGCGGAATTCTTCCGCAGCTACTAATACTTCTTCCATCGTTGCACATCCTTTAGAACTGATGAACTTCGTAATCTTCCTTTGCCTGATTTTATGCTTTTGTTTAAATCGTTCGACGCAAGCTGAGCTGGCCACAAAATTAAAGGTATCCGATAAAAGTGGAGCAGCAGAGTTCATGGCCCATTGCTGTAAAATTCTGGTTGTCATATGCTCGCGGAAGGAATTATATTATTTCCACAAGCCAGTCTCTATCTTACAATGTATTTGATATTTATTTTGATGTGATTTACCTGTTCCAAATTCTGTCTCGCTTAGACGAAACGTTCATATGTCTAACGATCGATTCCATTTATCAAGACGAGTTCCACCTCGTTTCACTTCCTCTTTCCATCGATAGAGCATTGATTTATATTTTAATCGAGAGACGCAGTGGGACTGCAAACTCTTTAGGCTCCATTTCGAATGAGCTACTGCAAGAGCGACTGCTCGTTCATTGTAGGATAGAGGCACATAATCTGCTGGTTCATGTGCGAATTCGTCGGCGATGAAATCGCCATCTACCTCTACTCCTGTATACTGCAAAGTAAACAGGTTTATATTATGTCGATTCGTCCGCAAGAATGATAACATCCACACTAAAGTTTGATGGTGGTGATGATGTTTGGTTTATGGGGCGCTCAACTGCGCCGTTCTCAGCGCCCGTACAAAGTCCCCATTCTTACACAGGCCAATATAGCCACTGTCATGAATGATAATGATGAAGACAACACAAACACTCAGTCCATGGGAAGAGAATATCCCAACCCGGCCGGGATTCGAACCCGGGACTCCGTGGTTTATTAGAAGCAGCAACGCTAGCCACTAGAAAACGAGCTGCTGACCCACACAGAAGTGAAACTTACCGCCTCATATTCGTGCAGCTCGTCTTCTTCGTTGATGTTTATTAATTCATCGCCATCGATGATCGCTTTCTCGGCCAACAGGTCTTGTATTGCGATACATATCTCATTGCCAGTTCTCTTAGGCTGTTCGCAGGTGATGCTGTAACTTACTGCCTAGTAAGGTCATCCGAAGACCAGTATCAGGCCGGCCGCGGTGGTCGTGAGGTTCTAGGCGCTCCAGTCCGGAGCCGCGCTGCTGCTACGGTCGCAGGTTCGAATCCTGCCTCGGGCATGGATGTATGTGATGTCCTTAGGTTAGTTAGGTTTAATTAGTTCTAAGTTCTAGGGGACTGATGACCACAGCAGTTGAGTCCCATAGTGCTCAGAGCCATTTGAACCATTTTTGAACCATTTGAACCATTTTTGAACCAGTATCAGTTGCAAAGCGATTTAGAAAAAATTGTTGTATGGTGTGGCAGTTGGCAGCTGACGCTAAATAACGAAAAGTGTGAGGCGATCCACATGAGTTCCAAAAGAAATCCGCTGGAATTCGATTACTCGATAAATAGTACAATTCTCAAGGCTGTCAATTCAACTAAGTACCTGAGAGTTAAAATTACGAACAACTTCAGTTGGAAAGACCACATAGATAATATTGTGGGGAAGGCGAGCCAAAGATTGCGTTTCATTGGCAGGACACTTAGAAGATACAACAAGTCCACTGAAGAGACAGCTTACACTACACTCGTTCGTCCTCTGTTAGAATATTGCTACGCGGTGTGGGATTCTTACCAGGTGGGATTGACGGAGGACATTGAAAGGGTGCAAAAAAGGGCAGCTCGTTTTGTATTATCACGTAATAGGGGAGAGAGTGTGGCAGATATGATACGCGAGTTGGGATGGAAGTCATTAAAGCAAAGACGTTTTTCGTCGCGGCGAGATCTATTTACGAAATTTCAGTCACCAACTTTCTCTTCCGAATACGAAAATATTTTGTTGAGCCCAACCTACATAGGTAGGAATGATCATCAAAATAAAATAACAGAATCAGAGCTCGAACAGAAAGGTGAAGGTGTTCGTTTTTCCCGCGCGCTGTTCGGGAGTGGAATGGTAGAGAGATAGTATGATTGTGGTTCGATGAACCCTATGCCAAGCACTTAAATGTGAATTGCAGAGTAGTCATGTAGATGTAGATGTAGATGCCAATTGCAACTGAATTAGCAGAGATCGTGCGGGGCGGTGTATTTGTTAGAAGACGTAAATCGCGAAGCAGCTTTTCGCCGTATTTGATGGCGTTAGCGATTTCGCCTCTCGATTGTTCATTCAACTCCTCTACCTCTGATGTATCTTCTTCTGGCTACACTTCTATAGACACACTTGGATCGTCCATTTCACTGTATTCTTCGAACAGGCACGTTAAAAACGCGTTGCGAGCAACGGACGTTGAAGACAAATGCAGACTAGCGGTTTAGGAGCTAGGTCGCCGCCGTTTGTTTGACCATGGCGAAACATGTTCATAATACACAGAGGACTGTCCGTATGAACTCTGTGTATTATGCAATTAAAAAAGGCGGTGACCAGGGCGATACACATTCACTATACACAGAGTTCGCACGGTTTGTCCGCGCGGACAGTTCGTTTTCTGTTTGGCCGAGCCTACACAATTTAAACTTCTTAAAAATTTCACACAATTTACACTGTTTGTTGATATTCTGTAAAATAAAACGGAAAAACGTATGACCATTCCGAATTAAAAAAAAAGCAAAGTAGGGAAAGGACCCGGGCACGATACTTCCTGTAGACTTCTTTTCAAATTGATTTCATTTTGTTCGTTACTGTTCGTTGCATTTGTTCGGGGCGGACGTCTCTTCACATCCGTTTAAGCTCATGGTTGATTCGTTTACTCAGTTTTTTTTTATTACAGAGGGCAGCTAACCCGCTGACCAAACACGCTGAACTGCCATACCAGCCTTACTTAATGCATGTCCCTCTACAACATATCCGAGACCCATCAAAATCCTTTATTTATACTTCTGATGGTCCCCTTGTTAGTTGCTAGCCTAATATTCTATCTCTATGGAAAACCAGTTTCAGTAAACTGATGTAGCGAAGACTGTTTTACCACTGCTCTTTGTTACCAGAAAATACACAGGTGACTTATTGGGCTCTATAACTGCAACAGTATTTTCATGTGCAAGCAATGGAAGATTAGTTTTCTGGTCAATGATTTTTCTTCCCTACTAGTGAGTGACATGTGGGAAAATGTGGCCAGTAATCAATTCTCAAACAACTGTTTACTGTTGATAAGAAGATTTCTTTTAACGAAGTCATAAGTGAAGGATTTTAGTTTAATCTTAAAACGTCTTAAGTATCAACGTTCACAAATTTACCAAATAACGAAAGCTTATTGCCCAGGTAGGAAAAGGTTTGAAAACAAAGTCCACACAGTGTGGGCTAGGTCGACCACTTCGTCTGACAGCACTGCAGTATAGTTTGTCTAAGAGGTATCACAGGTTGTGTTCCTGAACCGCTGTTTTTCCTCGTCTTCCTCCAGTGAGCATTGGAAGCCATAAACACAAGTGTTTATAATACTACGAGTATTTTGAACATTACAATTGTGTTAGGTGGGACAAGCTTCGTTCTGGCGCACTTTGTTAGTGCGGGTTGCCTACATCAGGGGCAGGTATGCACTCAGGGGCAAATCCATTGTTCTCCATTGATTGACAGGTCATTAACCTATTGTTCTCCTTTGATTGACAGGTAGTTTAATCTATTGTTCTGCTAAAAGGATCCTTCCTTTTGACTGACAGGTCCTTAACCTGTTGTTCCCCCACTCCCTCCCCTCTCCCCCCCCACCCCCACCCATCAGGAAAACTCCCTCCCTCACTGCTACAGGTACACCTTCAGGTCTGAGTTGCTGGAACAGCCCCTTCCACTCTTATCAATTTGATTGCTCCCCTCCCACCCTCCCTGCCGGAAATTGGCGGGAAAAAGACTCAGTTGACCGGTCATTTGGAGGGAATTAGATTGCAGTGTATGGAATATTGTTTAAACAATTTAGACAATGTGTGGAATATTGTTTATTTAAACAATTTTTGGGATTCAAGGTAATCTATGGAATATATGGAAACTGGTGGCGCTGTGGTGGAGAGGAACCAGAAATTCAAGGGTATATTGTTTATTTATAAAAAATTCAGTTCGCAAGTGTTGGAAATCGCTTGCTCATCATTCTCAGCTGTTTGGAAAGATGTAGGTCTTGTAAGAAGTAATTACATGGGGCAAACATGTTGCATAATCTAATGTTCGGCGCTGCATTCTTTGTGTCTTAACCAAATGTTCGGCATTTTGTCGACACTTGTTACTATTGTCCTGTTATGTGGCTTTCCATGTCACATCCACTTCATAAACTACTATACCGCCTTTGATACCATATTAAGTTATTATTTTTTTCTCTCACCATTTTCTGGTACACTTTTCGAATTTCACATGCTTTTGAACGCCATATGTGGCGCACTGTTCTTTGTCACCCACCCCCACCCTCTTAAACTATTGTACTGCGTTTTACATAAAAATTATGCAAATTAATTATGCAAATTACTTAAATCGATATCCTTCACATGTATGGGGTAACCTTTTAAATTCCCAACATCCTATTTGTAGGGAAAATTGATGGAATGTAGTTTAAACAAAAGATCTGTAATAAAAAAACACATCCTGCCACCCGACGCCCGACGCCAATGCCGTCGACTCCGCACACGCTGCCAGGAGTCGGTAAGCACCAGCGGCCCCCATGACGTGACGAAAGCTGGGGCGTGAGCAACCGCCCTCACGCGACTGTCGGCTACAGCCAGCAGGCGAAAGTCGCGTCTATTTTCGGCTGTATAGTTAGAGTTCTTTGAATGTTAAGCTGGTATTACACGACGATCCGCCGCGAACGGTACTGGTCTAGCCATCTAGCAGTAGAACGGATGAAACTACGAAAATTAGCAGACACATGCCGGATTAGAGAGGAGTTCTAAACTGCCGTCAATTCGCACTTGCACACTAGGCTGCGATAACTCGTGCATGCACAGAAGGGGCTACCGCAGTGTTTTCTGCTTTTTTTGCCAGTAGACTTTCTTTTGTACTAGCTGTTAGTGAAAGCATTATTTCTATTGATTACTTTGTATTCTAGAAATGAAATGGAGCAAAGTGGCGTTAAGCGTCTTATTTCGGCATACAGTGAGGAAAGATGTACATGTGACTCGCTGTATCATAATACAACCTAATACAATACGTCGGCAATCGTGTCTTTCTCAGTAATACGCATATAATGCCACACGGTGATTTTCGATTTGTATCGTAATGCCTTAGCTTACGAAAGTTCGTGTTTCGTTTGATTGCATTTCTTGTTTATTTCAGCAAGCCTGAAAAGAGAACCTGGCAGTGATTGGCGACAAAGTCCGTGCAGTTTTGCCGAGTGCGATAGCAAAGGACTGAAAAACTCTGCCGGCCAGAGTGGCCGAGCGGTTAAAGGCGCTACAGTCTGGAACCGCACGACCGGTCCGGTCGCAGGTTCGAATCCTGCCTCGGGCATGGATGTGTGTGATATCCTTAGGTTAGTTAGGTTTAAGTAGTTCTAAGTTCTAGGGGACTTACGACCACAGCAGTTGAGTCCCATAGTGCTCAGAGCCATTTTTTTGAAAAACTCTGAGTAGCACTTATACACCGTATATTCAAAAACTGGAAAAATAACACAAGTACATCTTTAAGTATTGGTCCTTTCAAGTGCTACAAATTGCAGTGCATACATCCACAACAACTTTTGAAATGGTGGACTGTGCTATTCTGTGGCTAAAAGCCAGACTCTTAAAAGGTTCCCCATTCGCCAGGAAACATAATGTTACAACCAGCCGGCAACATAACAGGACGTTTACCGGTATTTTATCAGTGATCTTGGGTGGTATGATCACAAAACGTATAGACACGTAATTCTTACCTTCGAGAAGGTGAGATAGCCTCCCTCATGACTGTGTCACACTTTCTGATTCCATCTTCTATCATACACAGCAGCTTCTCAAAACAGGCCATGTCCGTCCTAACGAAGTTCCGAAATTCTTGCGGATCTTTGGGCCTCAGTTCTTTCATTAACAGTGAATACATTCCTCTGCCTTTGTCCCTTCTTTTCAGCCAGGGTCGAACACAATAACGTGTGACTTTTCGTTGTCATCGCCGTTCTGCCCTAATCCGAAGATCTACTCTGATTGCCAGGGCAATAGCTCCAAAAACAAACGAATCCTCCATGTGAAATATGCTGTATAAATGTAAATTTCGATATAAATATATCTGTGTCATAATATAAAACTGTTGAGTTTGTAATACAGAACAGTACTAACTTACATAAGAGAAAAACAATCACTTAAAAATAATGGTAAAAACAATTTCTTATTAAACAGGAACCTTGAGCTGACAGAAATAATTTGAACATATGACATTCCAGTATATCATACAGTAACCCTTAAGTTGCACGCAGTAGAGCGAACGACTTTACAAGACATCAGAGAGTTCTATTTTCTTTTTACACATATCATCTGCTGCTTGCGCGTATCATCTGTTGCTGCGCATGCGCGCTAGGTATAGCCTGCATGGATGGTGTAATACGTCGGAAGTGAACCAGTCTGTAGTTACAGGTATGCACGTTAGGGGCACTGGTGCATAGGTGTACAGTTTAGGCACATCATGTAATACGAGCTTTATACTGACGTCCCATCTCTATGTAAATAATAGCAAAGTCACCGTCTGGGCTGCGTGTGCGTGTTTACCGTTGCCGGCGCGATACCTCTCTACCTGTGGATACTGATGTCACAGATTGCGCTATAGAAATCTGTTCCAGTGCTTCCCAGAATAGCACATGGAAATTCTTGCCCTAACAGGACCTGTTCACGAAAATAGCCCAGAATAACACCGAATGCATTCTTCCTGATGATCTTAATAGGACAGCTCATCTCTTACTGAATTTACCCGTCAAACTGCTGCTGCTGCCAGTGTGGGAGCACTGCCCGCCTTTTTTTCTGCAGACGAGACTTTCAGCGGCAGCAGCAAAAACTATTTTGTACAGATTGACATATTGCACTAACGATTAAACCCTGCAAAAAGCGGTCTACAGATCGTCAAATACATCCCACGTACTCATCGTCCTGCAGTGCAGTGAAGGAAACTGCCGTCGTAAACACGGGCCATAACGGCAACTGCGGAAGAGCGTGTTAACCATAGAGAGGCCAACCGGCCGTGGACAACCTCACATCCCAGGAGAACGCTACCAATAATCCCAGCGCAAACACTCGTTGTACTGAATCTTCTCAAATTTCCACAGAGTATACACAGAACGCGCGTGGTCCCGAAGGCAACTCAATGCAAACTGGGTATTAGTTCACTGTTCACCTGTCCAGGCGAGCCGCAACCCAAATCATCATAAGCCAGAAGCTTTCTCGGACACTCTGAACTGGTGTACCAAGGATGGGCAAGTCCCATCTTGGAACGAATACGTCCGCTGAGATGCTGTTTCCGGCCTCGACCTGCTTGCTGGCTGCTACGCTTTCTACGGCCATCTCTAGACTCACAAGAATATTGGGAACCAGACACATATTTATCAGTGTAACTACAATTAAATATTAGGACTGCTGCCGCAGCCTGACACCGAGCAATGTACTGGATATGTCTCCTCTTTACATCCATGGTTCTGGAAAGAATCTCAGTATCTATAGCACACATAATTTTCCCTTGGCACAAAGGCGTCACTATTTCTGGCCCCGACTTATCTGATTGCTTGCTTGCTTTCCTCACACATCTCCAGACTCTGGGATTACAAGAACACATGTATTTCCACATGGTTTGCCAGAACATTACACCATTTACGCGATAGTTCTCGATATCAAGCACATAGCAGTATCCTACCGATCGCTCGCGCTACATAATTCTGAAGATATAGACTGGAAATTATTTATCTAGAAGCCCGAAAATTTAGAAAGGTGGAGCGTGCTATAAGCCATTGAGTAACTAGAAACTTATCCCGTCTGCAAAGACCTTTATGTGAAAACTCGAAAAAAAGACGGGAAACTGATATTTCCACTCACGAATACCGATGTCGGTGATATAACACATCCCTGATGATCCTTGTAAGTTACAAAGTCAGCTAAGGTGTTTCTCATGTCTAGAGAATCAGCAAACATGTCGTTGTCCCGTCTTTCACCTGCTAGATGTGCACAACAAAATCGATGTTCTCTCAATCAAATAAAGACGGGATATGTGCAGAAGCAGTCAAACAGATAATTTACATGGGAGGGAATAATGGTCCAGCACAAACACATGTCCATATTGAATTTTATCAAATTTCCACGCGATCACGAATGCTCTCCAACACATACTAAGTATTAGTTTGCTATTCCGCTGTCCAGAGGGCGACACGGTTAAATCAACTATATTCCCGCATCCCAACAGGCCTCTCCATTCAGACAGCCCCAGCCGTTAGCCAGAAACGTGAATCATTACCGCCACAGGCCATCGGTGCTGTGCGCCAAACACGCATAGACAGAATCAGAATCCTCCTAGGAAACTGGCCAGATATATACTTGATCATTATACTTACAGTTAAATGTTACGATTGCGGTCTCAATTGAGTGACATTCTACGATGAGCGAAGTATCGGAAATACACCCTTCTGATGGCTGTGGCTCTGGGAATAGAAATATCTGTACCATTTTTATGACTTGACATACTCTTCCCTTTGTTATCACAAATTGAACGTAAAATCCATACCTTCCCTATGACTGGACATAGCCATTTCCTTTGCACATGCCGGAACACAAACACATACTTTACAAGCCTGATGCTCAAGGCGAACCTATCATGCATCCCCTACTACTAAGTATAATACTTCGCCAATAACTGATTGCCAGCGATACGAAATAATACTGACCGAAAATCAGCAATGGGTGGACACGTCTCATGAGTTTTTCTTGCGAGTTTTACCACTGTGTCTTAGAAAGATAGGCGTAATCGTCTTACAAACCGCTATTAAAAAAAAAAAAAAAAAAAAAAAAAAAACGGTCGCAACGACTGTATTACTGTCACAAGCAGTCTTGGTTCTACAGGTGCCCACAAGTATCCATGTTAAAAGCTATACCAGCTTTATAAATCGAGGTATGGCATTACCTCCGATTGAAGTAGTTGTTCCAGACAAATAACGCGACACTGAACATAGACAGTAATCGCCGAAGAGTATAGTATCAAACCAACAGTGCGGTTAAGCGTCGCCGACAGTGCAGCCTCGTAATAAAATTACCGAATTTAAAAATGATTCGGCTATGGAACGTGGTATGAAACCAGTATTTGCGACTCCCTCATGCCGCCGCTAGATATTACTCCAATATTTGTAATGCGGTCTGTCTCGATGTCATGTCAGAGGTTCGATGATATATCACAAGGGTTATAGGCGATGCTTGATTGAGAAGGATCGCCAACAGTAGATGGTGTGCTGATTGATGTCGAAAGGAATGCACACTATTTTTTTCAGATCTCTAGTGTTAACGCTATCTGCTAGAAATGCTTTCCATTCAACCACATACCTGCGTTGGATCCTACGGTGAAGCCCTTTAATGATTAGAACCACTGGTGAATCACATTTCTGGCACTCTCATATCTCGAAACTAGTCGACCACACTGTACACTGTTTGTTGATATTCTGTAAAATAAAATAGAAAAATGTAGGACTGTTCTGATTTTTTAAAAAAAGCAAAAACACCGGAAGGACCCAAACACTTTTCTTAATGTGTATAGACTTTTATTTACAAGATAACAAATTTCGTTTTACAAAACATTTTACATTTTATGCTTTTCAATAAGACAATCTGATTTGTTCTTCTTATTGTCCAGGTAATTGTTCCATTGGTCTCCGTATTCTGCGAGTGTCTGTCAGGCTAAGTTCTTTAGTACTTGCATATGCTGTTTAATATTTTAGTTAAGCGTTTTCTAAAGCCTCATACAATACATTTATACATTTGGATGGAAGGAAATTAGAAAGAAACTCTTTATGCAAAAATCGAGCTACGTTACACAAAAAAAGTGGAGTAATAAAAGTGATGATAAAGTTTTTTACTTAATGCTAGTTTAAAGTGATATTTTAAGATGTGCATTTTTTCTTTGTATTTAAAATCATGTTGTATTTGAGCTATTTACTTATTATGTCTAAGCGTTGGGGAGCAAAAAGGAAAACATGTTACATTTGGCCATGAAACAGACTGTGGTGGATTTAGTCAGATCGAACGTGGAACAACACGCTAGGAAGCAAAGGATAGAACGAATGTAGCGCTGATTTGATAAGGGAGTTGAGCGAGAGGAAAACAAAAGGAGAGCGAGGAAGCTATTCATGGTGGAGGAAAGGGCGTATTTGATAATGTAAACACTAATTGGTTTTACTATTAAACTGAATTGATATAGAGCTGCTTACTGTTAGGCACACCTATTGATTGCACAACAGTGAAGATAAACTACACTCAGTGGTTACAATGGCACTGTAAGGAAAACTTCATATGTGAGAAACTATAAAGAAGAGAGAAGAAAAGCACTTTTCATGTCACTTTTTACATTCTGGGACACACGCATCACTATTGATGCTTGTGGGGTGTGGGAGGGCGTCAGCGGCGGCGACGAGGGCGTGGGAGGTTGTGAGGGTGGGCGGCGCGGAGGCGGTCACGTCACGTGGCAGCAGGCAGGACGTCCCTCAAGGCGGTGGTGAGCGGGATCGATGTTCTGTGGTACCCTTTTCGTTGCAAATTTCACACTCGGGCGATTCTTTTGGTACCTCCAGTGTTGTAGCAGTAGACTTTAACCGCTGCGCCACGCTCACTTGGTTGAAACAAGGCTAACGTTACGTGTATTACAGGGTGCAGTGAACTTAAAAATCCATTTTCTCGAAAATCAAGGCCCGGTACTAGAAATGCAGATAGTCTCATACTCAGGGCATGTCCCTCTACAATATATCCGAGACCCATCAAAATTCATTATTTACATTTCTGATCGTCCCCTTGTAAGTGTAAGGGTTGGGTTGTTTGGGGAAGGAGACCAGACAGCGAGGTCATCGGTCTCATCGGATTAGGGAAGGATGGGGAAGGAAGTCGGCCGTGCCCTTTCAGAGGAACCATCCCGGCATTTGCCTGGAGTGATTTAGGGAAATCACGGAAAACCTAAATCAGGATGGCCGGACGCGGGATTGAACCGTCGTCCTCCCGAATGCGAGTCCAGTGTCTAACCACTGCGCCACCTCGCTCGGTCTTGTAAGTGTAAGGCCTCCGAATCGGATGTCAGTTTTGCAACGTTGAAATATTTTTCGACACTTTTGAGGTGGATACCACAGTTTGTGAACTTGGACCACGTAAAATGAGTTTGTCACAACGGAAAACATTTGATCCTCTTTAAAACTTTCTTCCTTTTACTACTTGAAATAGGTGACGTCGACCAGTTCATCTAGAAAGTATGACCGTGACATTTAGAAGAAGACATTAACATCCTCTGGCTTTGAAAGTGGTTTTACCCCCAGTTTTAGTATTTTTCGAGCGTCGCTGCTAAGTGCAAATAAAGGAAGTAGTGCAACGCATTTTCTGTTATGAAGTAACATCTTCATAAGTTAATTTAGTTTTAATGTAATCGACGAATAAGTGGAGACGCACAATGTTAACTTCAACAGTATTCCCTGGACATGCAAACATCTAAAACTACTTGTTACGATCCACTTGCAACAGAACGCCGCAGTCATTTGCTGCTGGCTAAATATTTATCTGTTTTTGGGTAACGGCTACTAAAAATGATTACGTAACGTTAAATACTTCCTTAAAGCATGCGTGTAGCAGCAGCATAATGAGAAAGTTAATAGCGATAATGGCAGTAATAATCGCAATATTTGGTAACTTCATCGTCTGCAATCTTCTCGATCTAATAAATTGCTTGGAATAGCGAAAATTTGAATATGGCTCCGAACTGAGGCTATCATGGCTAAAAGCATCTTTACATTCTGCTGACTGGGATCATAATTTCCGTGTCAGAAGCTTGCTGATAACTAACCATTTAACAAAGTACTGCATTTTTCTCACCGTATTTAATTTGTAAGCTCAGCGCATTATACGTTACGACACAGTCATGAGTGTAGCGTATGTGGGCTTCAGTGGTCTCGTGGATTCATTATTTTGTTAGTTGCGAGTTATAGGTTGGATTCCCAATTCCGTCATGTGTTTTAAACAAACACGCACAGATCTCCTTCTGGTCTAGTAATGCCAAGTGAAGAAGTCAGGTTGCACTGTAGTTCAGAATTCGCGTTATAAACATCATGTCCATTCGTTACCAATCTGGGCGGGGTCAGTTTAGGTTGGGACGTAGCAGAGGCGGATGTCGCGGCAAGCAAAAACTCTGTCGCCGATGAGCTTCCTTACGCTATACTTTTTTTTTTAATTAGCCACTGCTCACTTTAGGTCACAGGGCTCTTACTTTATTTGAATTTGAGACGTTGAAAAATTTATTGCTAGACTGGGATTCGAATTCGGATCTCCTCTTTCGTGGTATCTGACTCACACGGAATAGTTCGGTTTGATCATTTCGTCGTTTTCCCAAAGAATGTAGACTCTTCTAGGTCTCCACGAAAAGCACGTGTGTGGGTTCGAATCCTGGTCCAGCACAAAAAAAATCACGATTCCATTTGAAGTCCTAGCATATGATAAACAATTTTCATTTTTAATGTCTCTTCGTGTGTTGTCAACAGTAATGATAGGTGCCGTTATTTCTAGTCAAACACGCACACATCTCACTACTGTAAGAAAACAATACGTCAATAGAAAACAGTGGCGTAGGTGCCGGGTTCGATTTTCGGTCCGACAAAAAAATGTATCCACATTTCAGATTGAAACCTCTCACTGCTAGTGAAAAAATTTGATATCTAATATCTGATTTTATCTAGTTAACGATCTGATTACGTGCTGGGTTCTAGTCCGCTTCACAAAACTTAATATCACCACTTTGTTTTAAACAGGTGTAAACTTTGTTACTTGAAATTGTATTAAACAGTTTCTGTGGTCGGTTAATTGGGAGATAGGGTCTTGACAGGACTCCAGGCAGTGCACAAAGTTTTCCAAGTTCACATTAGGTAACTGATACTGGTGAAAACTTAGATATTTCACGATACTTTATGCCCGGTCATCAGTGACGAACATTGCTGTGATCGAGTGCCGGTCAGCTACGTAAGCTTTGCTTAGTTATGATGGCTATAGTAAAAAGTTCGTCATGTCGTTTAAAGCTCAGACAGATGGACAAATAATTGCTCAATCATGAGTACAGAGAAATTATTGGTGATGCAATGTTGATTTTGAAGTTTCCATAGAGCGCTTGCCGCTGTTATTTGCGTAGCTATTAACCAGTTTACAAGCCACTTGTACCAGAAACGGCGTTTCACAGGTGTGGGGAAACCTTTTAAAAAGCAAAACCCAGATTTTGCATCAAAATTTCTTGTTCATTAAAATATTTAATTTTGCCTACAGATTGCTGGATTGACTTATGTGACAGATGATGTGGTAGTGATCTTGAAATGTCATTTACTATAATAAAATTGAGTTTATAAGCGTTAAGGACTGTCTCAGCTCTAATGACATATTTTGTATAGTCAAAAGACTGAACTGACAAGAGATAACAGGACCTGCAAGACAGCTTCGTTATGTGATCTGCATGCAATTCACAGGAAATGCAATTCATGTCGTTCGTATACTTTTGGGTATAATAGGACATCACAACTCTCAACCTTGCTGATGTGTTTTGATGTGGAGGTTTTAAGCTATTTTTAAAAGCCTCCGAAGGTTTTAGAAACGGATGTGTAGTGTGTACCACCAGACTCCGCATGTAGCATAGTGACGATAACTGAGGTTGGGGCTTCCCTTCCCGTTGCCCCCTGCTTCATAGCTCCATGACCAAGAGTTCTTGGCTGGCCGGAGTGGCCGTGCGGTTCTAGGCGCTACAGTCTGGAGCCGAGCGACGGCTACAGTCGCAGGTTCGAATCCTGCCTCGTTCGTGGATGTGTGTGATGTCCTTAGGTTAGTTAGTTTTAATTAGTTCTAAGTTCTAGGCGACTGATGACCTCAGAAGTTAGGTCGCATAGTGTACAGAGCCATGTGAACCAAGAGTTCTTGGCGCAGTTCATGACCTACACCCAGCATGTAGCAGGTATCAGCCCTTACCTTCCGTACCAAATTTAATTGATTTCAGCGGTGATACGTGCCGTTTGTGGCGAAATAACGACTTAATAAACTTTTGTAATCGTTCACTCGCTGTGTTTTAGAGAGTTTTCAGTGTGTTGAAGTCGTTAGTAATTTTCGTGCTTTAGTTTTCAACTGACGTTTATTATTCTTTCTAGTGAAATATTTCAGTAAAATTTCCATATAGTTTTTTAACTTCGCTTAGTGTTACAGTGGTAGTTTTAAATTATTGGTTGTAGCTAATAATTTTTTTGAAGTTTTGCTGGTATTGGTATCGGCTGTGTTGTAGTAGTATTAATACAAGTAGTTGCTTTCTTAGTAGGCAGAGAATTTCGAGACCATTATTGTTAGTTCTTAAATAGTTCTACTGGTGTAACTGAACTTTGGTAACGTAGACGTATCGTTTTTTTTTCAGTGACTGTAAAATTTACCGTGAGTGAAAAGTGTGGGCTCTGTCGTAAGTTTGTGAGTAGTGGATTACGGTGTGGGATTTGTTCAAAGTATTTTCATTGGGGGGAATGCAGTGGGGAAGCCAGTGGTCATTTTAGTGAGATCCTCTCCTGGGAATGTAGAATCTGTAGTAGAAACAAGTTAATAGAGGAGCAGGAGCGTAAGATCTGTGCCCTTCAGGTGCAGTTACAATGCGCAAAGCAGGAACTATATAGGTTGAGGAGGGTGAAGGGTGGTGGGGAATGGGACCTGGCAGTTGGCAAGAAGGTAGCTAGGAAGAGGAGGTACTCAGACAGTTTTACTTTGCATACATGCAATAGATACGACCAACTGTCAGAGCTGAGTGGAGAGGAGCCTCGTGTAGCCGTAGATGTAGGTAACTTGCAGCAGTCCTCAGCAATTAGGAGGCCTAGGTTAGTTGCAAAGTCTAGCAGAAAGAAGGTTCTGCCGCTAGGTAGTTCCCACGGTAGAGGTGTGGGCCAGCAGTTGCAGGAAGTGTTGGGGAGTGAGTACCAGGTCACCAGCATTGTGAAGCCTAGTGCAGGGTTCGCTCAGGTGACTGAAAGCATAGGGGAGTTATGTAAGAAATTTACGAAAGAGGATCAGGTAGTGATAGTGGGTGGAGCAGGGAACAGTCTCGATAGGGACGGGGAATATGATGTCAGTGGTGACTTGGTTAAGATAGCTACTCAAACTGGTGTTACTAATGGGCATTTCGTGCAACTGTTTCAGCGTCATGATCGGCCTCACCTTAATGCGGCTGTTGGGCGCGTTAATGTGGGGCTGGGGAGGGCACTGATGGCGGAGGGCATGGATCACATCTCAGTGGTGCCAGTTGGGTCTATCAGTAGATGGGGTTTCACTAGGCATGGCCTGCACCTCAATAGGTATGGGAAGGGGAGGCTGGCTAAGCTTATAGGTGACAGTGTAGTGTGTGGTGGTGGTGGTAGTGGGATCACTCATGGAAAAATTCCTATAGTAGTTGGTGTTAGAGCTGCACTTTTTTTAGACTGAAGTCAGCTGATAGGTATAACTGCTTAAAGGAAGTGCCTCTAACTAAGGGCTCACCTCCAGAGGATGTAATGTTTCCAAGTACAGAAGGAATTAGCATATTTCATCAAAATATAAGAGGTATTAGAGATAAAGTTAGTGAACTGCTAATAGATGCTAACTCTGAAATTATTGGTATATCTGAGCACCACTTAAATAATTTGATAATTCAGAGGCTTCCTTTACCAGGCTTCAGATTAGCTGGCTGTTTCTCAAGGAGTTCCTTGCGGGTGGGGGAGTGGCTCTGTACGTAAAAAACAGTATTTCATTTGAGACCATAGACGTATCACGACACTGCACTGAACAGATATTTGAAAGTTGTGCATCATTAGTTGAATTTAGTGAAACTAAACTTCTAATTGCTGTTGTTTATAGGTCCCCTAACTCCGACTTCAGAGCATTTTTGCTTAAGCTAGAGAGGGTTCTTGATTCACTTTGTAGGAAGTACCAGAAAGTAGTTCTATGTGGTGACTTCAATATTAATTTTGTACATGATTGTGCAAGAAAAAGGATGTTGGTAGATCTCCTAAATTCATATGATCTGATGCAAACTGTGTTTTTTCCAACTAGGGTGCAGGGGAACAGTAGCACAGTCATAGACAATATTTTTATTCATTCTACATTACTAGATGGGCATTCTGTTAGTAAAAGGGTGAATGGCCTTTCAGACCATGATGCACAAATTTTAACACTAAAAGGTTTTTGTACTCTAACCAATGTCGTATTTAATTACAAACTACGTAGGAAAGTTAATCCAACAGCAATAGAGAGTTTTTCAAAACTTGTCAAGGAACAAGATTGGCAAGATGTTTATAGTACCGATAATATAGATGATAAATACAATGCTTTCCATAACAGATTTCTCATGCTCTTTGAGAGTTGCTTTCCATTAGAACATTCTAAACGGGGTACTAGCAGTAATGGACAGCCCGGTAGGCTGACTAGTGGGATAAGGATATCATGTAGAACAAAGCGGGAATTATATCAAAATGTTAGAAGTAGTCACAATCAAGCTACAGTAGCCCATTACAAACAGTGTTGTAAGGTGCTTAAAAATGTTATTAGCAAGGCAAAAAGTATGTGGTATGCAAATAGAATAGCTAATTCACAGGATAAAATTAAAGCCATATGGTCAGTTGTGAAGGAAGTGTCTGGTCAGCAGCACAAGGTTAACGATATAAAGTCAGTTTGCAGTAATAATATTTCTGTTACTGATAAATCAGATATATGTACAGTATTTAACAACCATTTTCTGAGCATTGCTGATGAATTAAATAAAAATTTAGTATCTACACGAAATCCTATAAATTTCTTAGCAAATGCCTTTCCGAGATTGACGTCTGAAATACTCCTCTGTGATACAGACAAGAGGGAGATTGAGACAATAATCAAATGACTGAAGACTAAGGACTCTCATGGTTATGATGGAGTGTCTAGTAGAATATTAAAGTACTGTGCTGCACATGTTAACCCTGTATTTAGCCATATTTGTAATTTTTCCTTTAGGAATGGTCAGTTTCCAGAGCGATTAAAGTACTCAGTAGTAAAGCCGCTTTATAAAAAGGGAGAAAGGGATAATGTAGATAATTTTAGACGTATTTCTATGTTATCAGTGTTTGCAAAAGTTATCGAAAAGGCTGTGTATGTAAGGTTAATTGATCATTTTATATCGCACGATTTGCTATCAAATGTACAGTTAGGCTTTAGAAGTCGTTTGACAACTGAAAATGCTATATCCTCTTTTCTCTGTGAGGTACTGGATGGGCTAAACAAAAAGTTTCGAACGCTTGGCGTATTTTTTGATTTAACAAAGGCATTTGACTGTGTTGATCACACAATATTGCTCTAGAAGTTGGACCATTACGGAATAAGGGCAGTAGCTCACAATTGGTTCACCTCTTACTTTAGCAACAGGCAGCAAAAGGTCATTATTCACAATGTTGATAACGGCTGTGATGTGGGATCTGAATGGGGTACTGTCAAGTGGGGGGTGCCCCAGGGATCAGTGTTGGGGCTGCTCCTGTTCCTTATTTATATAAATGATATGCCCTCTAGTATTATGGGTAACTAAAATATTTCTGTTTGCTGATGACACTAGCTTGGTAGTAGAGGATGTTGTGTGCAACATTGACTCGGTTTCAAGTAGAGCAGTACATGACCTCAGTTCATGGCTTGTAGAAAATAAACTACCGTTAAATCACAGTAAGACTCAGTTTTTACAGTTCCTAACACACAATTCAACAAAACCTCACGTTTTAATCTCACAGAACAGGCATATGATTAGTGAAACTGAACAGTTCAAATTCCTAGGTGTTCAGATAGATAGTAAGCTGTCGTGGAAAGCCCACGTTCAGGATCTTGTTCAAAGACTTAATAGTGCCATTTTCAGTATTCGAACGGTATCGAAAGTGAGTGATATTTCGACGCGTAAATTAGTCTACTTTGCTTATTTTCATTCACTTATGTCGTATGGTATTATGTTTTGGGGTAACGCTTCCCATTCTAGAAGGATATTTTTGGCTCAGAAACGGGCGGTTTGGGCAATAAGTGCTGTGAGTTCACGAACCTGGTCGACCTCTTTTCACGAGTCTGGGTATTTTGACATTGGCCTCTCAATATGTATATTCCTTATTGTCGTTTCTTGTTACCAATATTAGTTTACTTCCAAGAATAAGCAGCTTTCACTCGGTCAATACGCGGCAGAATTCAAACTTCCTTTTGGATCGGACTTCCTTAACTCTTGTGCAAAAATGTGTGCAGTATACTGCTGCATCCATTCTCAATAAGCTGCCACTCGAATTAAAAAATCTTAGCAGTAATCCACGCGCTTTCAAATCGAAACTGAAGAGTTTCCTCATGGGTCACTCCTTCTATTCCGTCAAGGAGTTCCTTGAAAAATTAAAATGATTCTCATTGTATTGCTGATAGCGTTTGCTTAAACTTATGGACTGATTTTCTTTCAGGTTCATGAACATTTATTTTTATCTGTTATTACATTTTATGCTGTAAGTTCATGTACTCACACGTTCCATGACCTTGGAGATTTGCTCCTCAATTTGGTCCTACGGAAATTGACATTTAAATAAATAAATAAATACAGGCCCCTGCTCTCCAGCTAGTCCTCTGACACTGAGTTACACAAGTTGTGAAATGAGCCGAACATTGACCTCATTCTCCAACTACACAGCATTCCTCGAATTGACTCCCACGTCTGGGGTGACCTCCTCACATTCTGCTGACAACTTGGTAGACCATATCCATCCCTCCTCCCTTCCCCCCCCCCCCCCCCCCCCCCCGATTTCCGCAAACGAGCCTTTGACCAACTCCACTCCCTGTCATGCCCTGGCATCCATGTTTATGAGGCACTCTTGAGTGTACTTGTTCCGACCTAGAACTTATTGGGATTGCAGTAACTGGGTCTCTGCTTGCATCTCATGTCAGTGCACCAAGATGGACCACCATGTGCATGCAGCTTTCCCTCCAATGGAACATCATTTGTTGTGTGTACACATCGACATCGTGGGCCCTCTCTCATTGTCAAGCAGCTACTGATACATACTCACCTTGATCGACAGGTTCACTCGCTGGCCAGAGGCTCTGTCATTCACAGACACCTTAGGGGACATCATACAGGGGTTTTGCATTTCAGTTGTCCCTGCCAAGTAACTTCAGACCTTTACTAACAATTTGCATCCTGCCTTTTCTCAACGCTCACTGAGACTTTTGGCACTTAATTCACTTCACAACGAGCTACTACCCTGCCACCAAGGGTGTAGTGAATCAGTTTCACAGGACTTTAAAAGCCACCCTCACATGCCACACTGTCATATGGTCTACGACCCCACCACTAGTTCTCCTTGGTAAGTGAGTGGCCACAAGGGTGATTTGGAGGCGTCTGCCACTGAGGTTCTCTACAGTCAGCCACTCACAATGCCAGATGGTTTCAACAAGTTGCAGCCCCAACCTGTCACAGCCTGCATTCCCACTTTCAAGCAGCATCTGCATGGCCTCGTAGGCCACTTATTCCCAACGACTCCATGGTGCCATGGCGAGTACAGATCATTCACCCACTGGGACCTGCAGATATGTTATACTTCACATACTCACTTGCCAGCCATTGCTCCATCAAAGCCCCCTTCCGATGTCGGTACTCCTCAGCATCACTGACCTGGCAGCCAGCATGTGGGACCCAGGTGTTGAGGCTGCCTTACCATTTCCCTGCCACCATCTGTCCCAGAGGAGCCACCTGTAACGCCTGCTGCCTCACCCCCACCATCAGATTCAACCCCGGCTGCTTGGCCTGTGCTGCAATGCACAGCCTCTGTGCCCTCGCCATGGGTGGACACACCCCCTTCTCTGCAGTGCCAGTTACACCCACACCCATCAGTGTCCCAAGGCCAAAGACAGCACACAATGCTGTGGTGGTACAGAATTAGCCTCTACAGAAAGGTGCAATGACTGCAGCTAACGGTGCCACCAGTTCACACCAATGTATGCTACATGAGATGTGCCAGTTGCACAGAGTGCTGCCACCTGTGGACGACCTGCCTGGGCACCATCACACCACGTCGACTCTCCTTCTCGCCCCCCCCCTCCCCTGTGGCCCAGTTTGTACTGCAGTGTGGTACCATCCCATGCTTAAGTCGCTGCTTGAGAAGTCTAGGGTCACCACATAATGTGACACCACATCTGCTGCCGCAACCAGCAGATGCAGGCCTTCACCGCCGGCCCCAGCTCTATCGGCAACATATGCCCCAGTTCACTGATCAACACCACAAGCAGCCCTTCAGGCTACATTGAGCCATTTCCCTCTCACGGCAGGGGAATTGTGTGGACACATGCTCCCCTGCATTAGTGCCTACCACTTGTATGCTGAAGCAGACAATGAAGTACTAGACCAGAAGACATGTGGACACACACCAAATTGTTTGTATAGTGAGCATCCAGGTGTGGCATAGATTCTCCCCCAGGCAACCTCTTTGCAGGAGGTGGATTGTTACTGGCAGTAGTGAAGCCAGAAATGTTTTCCCATGACCAACATTCCCCGTGTGGATGTTGATTGTGTGACGCATCGGATCCCATCACTAAGCGTTTTGTGCACTGTGTAATCAGGCGACAGCAGAAATTAATGGTTTGCCATACAGTTTTCCCAGCTAAGTGTATGGGCATTCAAAAAATTGTGTACCAGTAAGTTAGCCTTGTGTGACTATATGGCTGCAGCATTGCAGGCTACTCACATTGTCATTGAGCACAAGAGTGCCTACCCTTGCCTAGACAGTAATTCTTGGTGTGACACTGGATGTTGTTTGTCACTCACTGCCAACATTAATATTAACAAGGATGGCAGTCTGGCATCCTCCAACATCCACTAAACGGTGCAGAGTGTGTGCCTGCTCCTACAACTTTCTACAAGTTACCTCTCTAGATGCGTATGAAATAATGTTGTTTGTGTTAGTGCCCCTTGATCTGATTGTCAAACACGTACATATTTAGTGTTGCTAAGATTAGAATATGGCACCCTGTTTTATTGATATAGATGTAAAATTCATGTAAACTTGACCTCCATCTGACAACCTTGGGATCAGAAACATTGAACTTAGTGTTCACCATGTGTAGCCACGAGTTATAGGTATATTTCCCATGCAGTATACAGATTTTGTTCCTGATAATGATAGAGTGTAGTTTTATGTATGTCTCATTTCAGCTCATTAGTGGTGGGATGTAGCTGACCTGAATACAGCATTTGAACCATTGTGTACATGTGTCTCCCTTTGCATTTTGTATTATCTCTCACTGACATTTTGTCATTGTCATTCCTGTAAGTTAATTTGTCGTATAGCCTCCCTGTTGCAGATGGGTATTGTTTCAGTAAATGACAATTTGTATGCCAATCTCTCCTTCCATACTCGACAAGCCTATCCCTCAGCAATAAGCTTATGTGATAGTCCCCCATAATAAAACCGAGGAGTAAACAAATTCCCACACTACTAAATTTCTCATTTACACAATTCCATAATAATTTACCAATGTTTCTTGAGTTTACTGTTAGCTGCTGAATAATTTCTTTGGCATATTTATTCAAGGTTTGTCTACAGGGTGCTTGTAAGGTAAGGTTGACAGTTATCTTTGGCTACTGTCTCTGGGAACTTTAGGTATGTTTTCCAGGTTACAAAGATTTTCTCCTTTAGCTATCTTACTTCACTAGTTTTCATTTCAGAACTACCATGATCATTAGAGTACACAAAAGGAGCGCTACCTGATGAAAGCAACTGGGAAAGTGCTTAAAATAACCTTGGGAACTACACTTTCAATACTGTAATGGCATTAATGTACTACTGTTAGCTGTAGCTGAAAAAGTGCTGGTTCTTATCATGACTTATTTTGTATTACATAAAAAAGGTTTTGTACAGTACTAAAGGAAGAGTCACTGCAATATTATGTTTGCATCAAACATGCAGCCCACTGGCGTCTCTGGAGGCTGAAATGCAGGGGCACGTGGTCAGCATAACACTCTTCTGGCCATATATCAGTTTATGGTAGGTCTATAAGGGACACGAATAGCATCAAATGTTGAGTGATGACTGTAAAGAACATGGAGATGTTGCATATTGATGTGAGACAGTGTTATTGACACCTGCCAGAGTTTGAAAGGAGCCTCATTGTGGGTATCCATTTGGCCTGCTGTATTGCACAGCATGGGAAGCTGAGGGAAGGCATAGTCGTAGTCAAGGTTGTGCTTTGACCCCTTCAAATCTGTGACTGCCAGCTGAGAATGAATAACAGACTTTCTGTAACATTCTGTGTCATTCCACACCATTGGTCGGAGACTAGCAACAGCCAGACTAGGGAATTCGCACCCATTTTGTTGATAGCTGATAACACAAATGGCAGCGTTTTGAGTGGTGCCACACCAAACAATGTTTTGGAGAAGTGCAGCTGTATTACTCCTCTGTCCTGGGGTGGGAGTGTGGGAGCCACGGGATATGACTTCAGGTCATGGCTGGTGGTGACTGAGGGAACTGTGATGGCCAATGGTATGTCACAGAAATCCTGTGTTCTCATATGTTATCTCTCACCCAACAGTATCACTGTACCATTTTTCAACTGGACAATTCTGGCCCACATGTGGAGCGCATCTCTATAAACTGTCTGTGTGATGTTGACATACCCTTATGGCCAGCAAGGGCGCCACATCTGTTCCCAATATAACATTTGTGGGACCAGCTGACACATCAACTTCTGCCCAGTGCCAGTATCCAGAATATCAAAAACCAGTTGCAACAGATATAGGCCAGCTTGCCTCAGGAAAGGATACAATAGTATTAAGACACCCTTCCCAACCCAATCACTACATACATCCAGGCCAGAGGGAGTGAAACATCACACTGAAAACTGAGCTCTACTACTAAGTTCTTAGTTAATTTATCTCAATTTTTTAATCACTGAACTAACATATCATACCCTTGGAATCAATAAACTTCCATTTCATTTCCTCCTCTGCTTCTGTGTGCTTCGTTTTTCTTTTGTGAGGCAGTGTATATAAGTCAGTTACATCTGTTAATAAATTCACAAGTGGAATAAATTGGCCATCAATAAGTCCTCCAGGCTTGCCCCAAATGACTCTTCATTAGTAGTGAAGCTCTTTTATGATCACTGAGAAGTTATGAAAATGTATGCTTCTGAATATTGGACATTTTCTTGTAATAAAATGAGTGTGGCTTCAAATATTTATGTAGGATGTTGTTCTTCCTAGAATTTATTGTGTGAACTGAACTTTTGATTATAAAAATGGATAAGATCATAAAATATAATAGTTTAAGACATATAATTAATGTGCAACTATACTGAGCATCAGTTCTTAGTATGCTCAATTCTATGAACAGATTTTAGGGCATTTTTTTTATATATTGGTGTAGGGCTTTCTGGACATCACAAGTAATTCGTATTACACACTTTTGGTCTTGAAAATATTAATAAATACTTTGCATTTACAGCTTATCACTGTGTTATTCATAACTCATTGAGGTTTGTGAATGAAGCCAAGCAAATTTCACATTCTCCACTGATGTTATGGCCCTGTATCTTCCAGCCACCCTTGTACTAGAAGAATGGTACAGATTCAATCAACAGAGTAGTAGAAAGGGCTGCTACCTTACTCAATGCTTCTTTGCTTTTGAAAGAAGTTATAAGGAGCCTAATACTCTGAACAGCCAAATTAACAGATACACCTGCATAATGTAGTGCAGGGGCCCCATGAGCTTTCCGAAGTTCTGCAACATGACGTGGCGTGGACTCGACTAATGTCTGAAGTAGTGTTGGAGGGATCTGACACCGTGAATCCTGCAGGGCTGTCCATAAATCCATAAGAATACGAGGGGCTGGAGATCTCTTCTGACCAGGACGTTGCAAGGCATCCCAGATATAATCAATTTATAATGCTCATGTCTGGGGAGTTTGGTGTCAAGCGGAAGCATTTAAAATCAGAAGAGTGTTCCTGGTAATGTGGGGTGTTGGATTGTCCAGCTGGAATTGCCCAAGACTGTCAGAATGCACAATGGACATGAATGGATGCAGGTGATCAGACAGGATGCTTATGTACATGTCACCTGTCAGTCATATCTAGATGTATCAGGGGTCACAGATCACTCCAACTGCACATGCCCCACACCATTACAGAGCCTTCACCAGCTAGAACTGTCCCCTACTGCCATACAGGGTCCATGGACATACAGGGTCCATGGATTCATGAGGTTGTCTCCATACCTGTACATATACATCCACTCGATACAATTTGAAATGAGACTTGTCTCACCAGGCAACATGTTTCCAGTCATCAACAGTCCAATGTTGGTGTTTATGGGCCTAGGCAAGGCATAAAGCTTTGTGTTGTGCAGTCATCAAGGGTATATGAGTATGCCTTCAGCTCCAAAATCCCATATCAGTTATGGTTTTTTGAATGGTTCACACGCTGACACTTGCTGATAGCCCAGCATTGAAATCTGCAACCAATTGCGGAAGGGTTGCACTTCTGACACATTGAAAATTTCTCCTCTGTCGTTGATAGTCCCATTCTTGCTGGATATTTTTCTGGCCACTGTGATGTCAGAGATTTGATGTTTTACCAGATTCCTGATATTCACGGAACACTCATGAAATGGTCCTACAGTAAAATCACCACTTCTGTGCTACCTCAGAGATGCTGTGTCCCATCTCTCATGTGCCAATTATAACACCATGTTCAAACTCACTTAAATCTTGACAACCTGCAACTGATCTAACAACTGTGCCAGACACTTGTCTTATATAGGCATTACCGACTGCAGTGCTGTATTGTGCCTGTTTACAAATCTCTGCATTTCAATATGCATGCCTATACCAGTTTCTTTGGTGCTTCAGTGTAGTTTGAGCTGCGATACCTGTGACACTTTATTTCCTAAGATTCATAAAATGGTCAAGAAAGAGCATTTGGAAGTTTTGTCTATCTGGGCAGTAACAGGCTTCATTATTAAAACCACTTGTAGGAAATTGAACCCAGCATTAATGTAACTCCACTGATTTTATTTGGAGAATCAGCAGCCTTAGGGTTAATGGTGCTGATGCACAGGTTAGTTTTAACATGATATAATAACATACCAACTTATGTTTAGAAGACTCCTTATGTTTTATTAGCCAACATTTTGACAAGATATTACCGCTTTACTTGATCATATGCACATATCATCTTAGTTCCTGTTTAATGATTAATTTTATGAACAGATTGACACAGTTGCCATGGGAAGCCCTCTGGCCACTTTTGGGGCTAATTTATTTATCAAAGACTCAGGAAGCATCTTCTGGAGATGTATACATTTGTGGTATGGTGTCTTGGTAAGGAAAAATTGTGTCAGTTTTTGGAACATTTGAACTCCAACTTTGTAAGTGTTCAGTTTACCAGGGTAGTAGAAAAGGATGGTTGCTTCCCATTTCTCGATATTCTTGTTCATCATGTTGACATTATAGTAGACAACGCAGTACACGACAAACCCACACATGTGATTTTGCAGTTGCCATACACTTTACAAACTAATGGTGTCATTAAAACAAGGGTGCATATGGTACACAGTGTCTCAGACAAAGACTTAATCTATGATGAACTCCCACACCTGAAGAACGTGTCTGAAGTGAGTGGATATTCCCAGCAACAGATTCCCAAGGTTTTTCATATGGAACAATGAATGCAGGTATGCAATCGGTAAGAGGGGGTTAAAGTTTCAAGTAAACCATGTTTTTGCTTGATACAGGTGCTCTTCCCTCAATATAGGGTAAATCCTCAACAAACATCATGCCAAAGTGTTCTTCCAAACTTCTACTCAGTTCTGTGAAGGATGACTTGTTGCCTCAAAAGACATGTGTGTGCCACATTGCTTGTGTGAGTTATGGCACTTCATAAATATGCCACACAACATTAATTGTTCATCTATACTAATTTTATTAATGGGAGGAAACAATTATCAGCCTATACCTGAATGATTGCATCTGTTGGAGTAATTTTGTTGCAATGCACATTAATTTGATAAGAAACCCATCAAACTCAATGAGATCCCTGTGGAGAGTTATAAAGGAAGAAACTTGTACTTCAGTAACAAAAAGAAAGAACGTATCATTAATACTAGAGGACTCAGAAGTCACACACCAAAATCAGTTGTCAAAAAATTCAATGAATACTTCACTAGCTGAAGACCTCAGTGAAGTAAACTATAGTGGCCAAGCTTAACATTTCTGCAGTAATCCAGTGATCTTGAATGCCTCTGTGAATGTTTATGAAACAAATTCTGAATAAATTATAAGTAATTGATTAAGCAACAAATCATAAATTGGTCTTGAAGTACCTGCCTTCATATTAAAAGCATGTGCTCACCACATAGCAATACCAATGGTAAAAATTTAGAAACTGGTGCCATCCCACAGGATCTGAAAATAGCAAAAGTTTTACCACTGCTAAAAAAAGGCCCTTCTGATAAAACATCAGACTAGTGATGTTATAACGTCAAGTTGAACAAATATATTTCTAGGATGACACAATACATGTAAGTCACAGATCAAGTAAACAAAGTAAAACGTGTACACTGTAACAGTCAAATCCAAGTCTAGCAGCCACTGGCTGGCTGGCCACTTCGGTGGCACGGCTGCTGCATGGCTGGTAGACAGCGTCGCATCTAGAGGACGCGCATAACTGCGCGGCGGCACTTTGAAAGATCGGCACATCATCATCGGCGAGTCACAACACTTTTCCCCCCTTTGAATTTTTTGCACTGGTCTTGATGGAGGTGGCCTGCAGATTGCTAACGTCCATAGGTGTTGTTTGACTGGCCGTAAAGTCTCGAGGAGGAGGCTTCCCGTATGGACGGAAGTGTCCCCGATGATAACAGGTCGAGATGACAGGAGACGGGGGGGTCAAATCTGCTGGGGCGCCCGTTGCGGTAAGACCGGTTGTTATAACAGGAGACATGGGCGATGTGTAGATGTCCGTAGGAGAAGGAGCCGTGTAGAGTTGCTCCGACAGATGATGGTCATCTGGTTCCTGCATCGGCACGTCTCCTGGTGGCGTCAGTTCTGGTGCTGGCACCGAGATGATGGCGAGAGGACTGCGTTGTGAGTAATGAGAGAATCCAAGATCCTGAGCATCAGGTAGAGCCGAAGGTGGTGTAGCGGCATTCGGAACAGGCGTTGCCAGCACACGAGGCCGAAGCTGGTCCGAATGATGCACTGCAACACCCGTGTCCGTCTGGATTTCATACAGGCATCGGCCACGGTGTCGTATGATGCGGCCAGGACTCCATTTTGGCCGCCTGCCATATCCCCATACCCATACAAGGTCGCCGGCGGTGAACCGGCCAAGCGAAGGCACCCGCAGCCGTGAGGTGGAAGGCCGCAGAAGATGAAGTAGCGTGGGGCTGTCGGCCATGTAAGAGCTCAGCCGGGCTGTGGTCGCCCATGGGGGTGAAACGGTAAGAAGCCAGAAACTGGAGAAGCGCATCATCAGCAGCAGAAGAAGTCAGGAGTTTCCTCATCTGAGCCTTAAATGTGCGGCCCAGTCATTCAGCCTCGCCGTTTGACTGTGGATTGAACGGAGGGGCCGTGACATGCATGACGCCGTGACGAGCACAAAAATCCTCAAAATCGGAAGAGGCAAATTGTGGACCATTATCAGTAACAAGAGTAGAGGGAAGGCCATCCAAAGAGAAAATGCGAGCTAGAGCATTGGTGGTTGCCACGGTGGTAGGCGACGTGCAACGGACAATGAAAGGAAAGTTGGAGTAGGCGTCAATTACGAGAAGCCAATAAGTACCTAAAAAAGGTTCCGCGAAGTCAGCATGAAGACGCTCCCAGGGCTTCTCAGGTGAAGGCCACGGTGACAAAGATGACTTCGGGGCGGTGGCCTGTGGCGCAGGCAGCGACCATGTGCGCGATTTCAGAGTCGATGCCGGGCCAGTACACATGAAGGCGCGCCAGAGATTTTGTGTGAGAGACACCCCAGTGCCCTTGGTGAAGGAGGCGCAAGACCGAAGCATGCAAAGACGCAGGTACCACAACACGCAACGAAGCATTGTCGGTGGAAAGGAGGATAACACCATCCCTAGCCGTGAGGCGGTAATGCAAAGCGTAGTAGTTCCGCAACGGATCAGAAGTCTTAGTGGACGGACGATCTGGCCAACCCTTCTGAATACAGCGTAAAACCCGGGAGAGGGTAGGCTCAGAACCCGTAGCAGCCGCCAGCCGGTCCCTGGTGGTGGGGAACCCGTCCACAACCCGCTGCTCGGTAACATCCAGGTGGAAACTCAAAAGTTCGTCCCTATCGAACGCCAGATCAGGACCCATGGGAAGGCGAGACAGTGCATCAGCATTCGCATGTTGAGCCGTCGGCCGGAAATGAATCTCATAATTGAAACGAGACAAGTAAAGAGCCCAACGCTTGAGGCAGTGTGCAGCCTTGTCGGGAAGCGACGTTGATGGATGAAACAACGAAACAAGTGGTTTGTGGTCCGTAACAAGATGAAATTTGGATCCATAGAGAAAAACACCAAACTTATGAAGAGCATAAATAATGGCCAAAGATTCTTTTTCAATTTGAGAATATTTTCTTTGGGCATCCGTGAGCGTTTTGGAGGCATAAGCAATGGGTTGTTCAGAACCTTCAGAAAAACGGTGCACAAGGACTGCACCAACCCTGTATTGGGAGGCGTCCGTGGCAAGAACAAGATGTTGGCCAGGTCGATAAGTAGCCAGGCACGGGGCCTGTTTCAGCATAGTCTTCAATTTCTGGAAAGCCGCATTGCATGACGCGGACCAGTGAAAGGGCACGTTTCTATGCAACAGACGATGCAATGGCTGAGCCACCGAAGCCGCAGATGGTAAAAACCTGTGATAGTATACTATTTTCCCCAAGAAGGCCTGCAGTTCCTTAACAGATGTAGGGCGAGGAAGGGCATCGATCGCAGTGACAGTTTGCTGAAGCAGACGAATACCGTCCCGAGAGAGTTGAAACCCCAGGTAGGTGATAGATGCCTGAAAAAATTTTGATTTCTGAAGATTACACTTAAGACCGGCAGTCTGTAAGACATGAAAAAGTGTGTGGAGATTCTGAAGATGTTCTTCAGTGGTGGAGCCAGTGACAACAATGTCGTCCATGTAATTTATACACCCAGGGACAGGGAGCAATAATTGTTCCAAGAATCGCTGAAAGAGAGCAGGGGCGCTGGCAACCCCGAATGGCAATCATTGGTATTGATAGAGGCCGAAAGGTGTGTTAAGGACCAGGAACTGCCAGGAAGCAGCGTCGAGAGGAAGTTGATGATAAGCCTCTGACAGGTCAAGTTTAGAAAAATACTGGCCTCCAGCAAGTTTAGTGAACAATTCTTCAGGTCGGGGCACAGGGTAAGTGTCGATGAGGCATTGAGCGTTTACAGTGGCTTTGAAATCGCCACAGAGACGAATATCACCATTGGGCTTAGCAACGACAACGACGGGAGAGGACCACTCACTGGAAGTGACAGGAAGCAAGACCCCTGAAGCAGTGAGACGATCCAGCTCCCGTTCGACCCGATCACGAAGGGCCACAGGAATGGGCCGAGCCCGAAAAAACTTAGGCCGAGCAGTAGGTTTGAGCATGATATGAGCTTCAAAGTCGTTTGCACGGCCAAACCCAGGAGAAAAAAGGGACGAAAATGTCGTCGACAAGGAATCCAATTGAGCATAAGGAACAGCATCAGAGACGATATTGACAGAGTCATCTATGGAGAACCCAAAAACGCGAAAGGCATCGAAACCAAAAAGATTCTTCGCGTGACTATGCTCGACCACAAACATGGGAACAATGCGAACGACGAATTTGTAAGGTACCTCAGCATTAAATTGTCCCAAGAGAGGTCCGTAATTGCATAGTGACAGGCGATAGAATCCAACTGAAGATACGTCTGAGAATTGATGATAGTGGCAGCAGAATCAGTATCCACCTGCATGCCAACATCCTGACCAAGGATTTGGACAGTGAGGAATAACTTCCCTGAAAGGGAAGAAGCACCATTGACAGACAACACAGAAGCAGAATCAGCGTCACGTTCATGAACGTCAGGTACGCGGTCGGATTTGCAAACGGATGACACAGACCCTTCTTTTTGCATTTGTGTTACACACGGCCCAACGTTGGGGACAATCCTCCCATGAATGTTGCGTAAAACACCGCGGACATGAAGGAAGTTGCCGTGGGCTTTGCTGCAGTTTCTTGGAGGATTGTTTACGGTTAGGGCCGGCCGCGGTGGTCTAGCGGTTCTAGGCGCTCAGTCCGGAACCGCGCGACTGCTGCGGTCGCAGGTTCGAATCCTGCCTCGGGCATGGATGAGTGTGATGTCCTTAGGTTAGTTAGGTTTAAGTAGTTCTAAGTTATAGGGGACTGATGACCACAGATGTTAAGTCCCATAGTGCTCAGAGCCATTTGAACGATTTTTTTTTTTTTTTTTTTTTGTTACGGTTAGGCCGAGGCTGCGATCAACAGCTCACAGAGGTTGTACTTCCCTGACGTCACCCCATGCCTCTATTTGCGCTCCAGCGGCACGAGAAATTTCAAAAGACTGAGCGATGGATAGGACTTCATCTAGAGTCGGATTTACCAACTGAAGGGCACGTTGCCTAACTTCTTTGTCGGGCGCCGACCGGATAATAGCATCCCGTACCATGGAATCGGCGTAGGATTCTTTGTGAACGTCAGTAACAAATTGGCACTTTCGACTCAGGCCGTGAAGTTCAGCAGCCCAAGCGCGATAGGATTGATTCGGTTGTTTCTGACAACGATAAAAGGCCACACGAGAGGCAACCACATGCTTATGCTTTTGAAAATATACGGACAGAAGTGAGCACATTTCAGCAAAGGACAAAGACGCAGGATCTTTCAAAGAAGCCAATTGTGACAACAACCGATACACTGGAGGTGAAATCCATGAAAGGAACAGAGACTTACATGTTTGGTCGTCCGCGACATGAAATGCCAAGAAGTGCTGACGAAGACGTTTTTCGTAATCAGACCATTCTTCCGCCGTCTCGTCGTTAGGAGGAAAAGGAGGTAGAGACAACGACGAGAGAAGCCTCGCATTGGATGCTGCGACGAAATCACGAATCGCAGATGTGAGAAGCGTTTGCTGTTCAATGAGACCTTGCAATAGTTGCTCTAAAGTAGCCATGGAAACCTGTGGGTCAACGATGAAAAAAAAAAAAATCGCTACCTCGTCGCCAATTGTTATAACGTCAAGCTGAACAAATATATTTCTAGGGTGACACAATACATGTAAGTCACAGATCAAGTAAACAAAGTAAGACGTGTGTACACTGTAACAGTCAAATCAGCACTGAGTCCAAGTATAGCGGCCGCTGGCTGGTTGGCCACTTACGTGGCGTGGCTGCTGCATGGCTGGTAGACAGCGTCACATGTAGAGGACGCGCTTTGAAAGATCGGCGAGTCACAACAAGTGAGTTGTGTCACAGTTACATTTCTATTCAAAAATTGGCTTTAGAAAATTTTAATCTACACAAACAACAATGTCTGAGTTCTTAGATTGTACTTTAAAGTGCATCCATCACTATAAATTAGCTGCAGGTACTTTCATAGCACTTTCAGAAGCCTTTGATGTTCTGAACAATAAAATTCTACTCAAAACATTAGAAAGGCGCAAGGTGTAAGAGGTGTAAACATACAGCTTAACTAGTTCTGGGGGATGGGGCTAAAGATGCAAGCAGAAGGTGTTACTTCAACTGAGAGTTCAAAACACTGAACAAAACAAGAAATAATTCTTTCCTTTCCAGTAAATTACCAATTGAACATGTTTTAAATCAGTTTTGAATCCTCGGAAGGCTCCGCTTCTTGATTTATGTGAATGACTTCATTGAATATATGAGTCACAAAGAAACTATCTTATTGTTGATGACACCAGTATATTGCTAACTGGGTCCAGCACAGAAACCTTGCAGTCAAGACCAGAAAGTTCTGTTAAGGAACTTTCATAATGGTTCACCAAAAACAAACGCATTGTATGTACTGAAAAAACTGTATGTGGCAACTTTCGTTTGTTTCCACCATCTAGTCTAATGCATTATCTATTGAAGCAAGATCAAAAAATGATCCTCCAAAAATGGAAATATGACAAAATTTTTGGCTCTATGGGTTCAGCAGGACTTAAAATAGGAGTTGCATGTAAGGAACTCATCAAAGAAACTCTCATCCATGTGCTATCATCTAAGAATATTAAAGTCTACAACAAGCAAAACACCATTACTGTAGGCATACTATGAACAGTTCTACTTACTGCTCCAATATAATATCATTTTCTGGGGACCTCAGCTCACAGTATAGATGTCTTTAGAATGTGAAAAAGAGCTCTAAGAATAATTTTTGGCCTTCAGTAGATGCGTCCCATAAAATTCACTTTATTGAGGATGATATTCTGATGCTCCATGTTTTTCCATTTATGAAACTATCTTGTTCACTACAGATAAAGGTGAACTACTACAGAACAAGAATTTACAAAACTACTGTACCAGAAGCAAATCAAATATACACTGGAACATATTCCAGAACTACATGATGCCAGAGGAACATAATTAACATTGGTGTCATGCTACACAATTACACAATGACATACCAAAGGAAATCAAAGTTGCTATGTATCCAACACTTAAAACGAAACCAAAGGCAATTTGAATAAAGCACTGTCACTAATCTGTAAAAAAAAAAAAAAAAAAAAAAAAATCTGAATGTATCAAATAAATTTTACTTTAAAAATTACATTTTAAGAACAGGTACCTAATTTTAATTTGCATACTATATTGCTGATACTATGTATTACTGAATCCTTATTTTGCCCTGTTCTTAAACAGTTACTGATAAACTGAGATTATAAGAATATAAATCTACATACTTTCACTCCTTTTGCTGATACTAAACACAACAGTATCCCCATTTTCGTTTGTCCATTTATTATTTTATTTATCCATCTGTAGATATCAAATATTGTATGGATGTTGTCCAAGTGTGCATGTAAATTTATAGAAAACCATTTCAAGGAAATGGAACATACATCTATGTAAATAAAAAGTACTGATAAAAATATGTAAGGTCATACAATACATAGTAACACAGAATAATACAAAATCATAGAATTCACAATAAAACTACTTTATATACATGTGTGCTTGTGGTATCATAATTGCATAGTCTGTTTTCTATAATGATTTACTTTTGGCCTCCTTACGCAACAAGTTCTTATACACATTACATCAATTAACTACAGATTTTACATCACACAACAGCTGTCGATTATCTATGCTAATATAATAAAAGGTTTTGGGTCAAAAGAGAGTATTTTCAGTTTTGCCTTAATATAAACATGCTCAGAAAATGTTTATTGGTCTACATCAGGCTCGTCCAAACTGTGCCCCTGGGGCGCTAGCGCCCGCGATCGCCCGCGGACAGCGCCCCAGGCGAATTCGTATGCCCGCATCTCGTGGTCGTGCGGTAGCGTTCTCGCTTCCCACGCCCGGGTTCCCGGGTTCGATTCCCGGCGGGGTCAGGGATTTTCTCTGCCTCGTGATGGCTGGGTGTTGTGTGCTGTCCTTAGGATAGTTAGGTTCAAGTAGTTCTAAGTTCTAGGGGACTTATGACCACAGCAGTTGAGTACCATAGTGCTCAGAGCCATTTAAATTCTCTCTCTCGAATTCGTATGTTGTCGCAGTGGCCGAGCCGTGTCGCTTAGCTGGCCATGTAGACCGCCCGCCGAGCCTCGCCATGCCGTTGTACGCAAATATTGCAGTAGATAAAAATTTATTTTGCGACCACACATCGCTGTCTTTTTCAGCGGAACTGGGGAAAACGCATCTAAAACCAATCTTTTTCGTTAGATTTTTATTTGAGTTTCAATGAATTAAATAATTAATTGTTAAAGTGATAAAAGTGTTTTAATAACAGGATTGTACAAAATTAATTGTATGTTCTTTTTTGGCGTGGTACGAGCAGGAAACAGGTGGGCAAAGTTTGTGCGCAAGTTGCAAATGATCGCTGAGAAATGGGAAAGCAGGGAAACCCTTTGCTGCTGGGAATATCATCAAGGATTGCCTGGTCGACTCGGCGGCTTATATTTGTCCACCAGACCTTACGGAAAAATTTGAAAAAATAGCTCTTTCACCTCAAACTGTTGCTGACAGAGTCGAAGATATGGTCTCAGATATGGAGCAGCAATTAATGGAGAGAGCGGCAAACTTCATTTCACTTTCTATCGCTCTTGATGAGTCCGCGGACGCTGCGGACATATTTCAGCTCGTCATATTCATTCGAGGTGTCGACGACAATCTGTGTGTCAGAGTGGTCAGCGAGACAGACTGTCAATCCTAAGGGCCCATGTTCGATTCCCGGCTGGGTCGAAGATTTTCTCCGCTCAGGGACTGGGTGTTGTGTTGTCCTAATCATCATCATTTCATCCCCATCGACACTCAAGTCGCCGAAGTGGCGTCAAATCGAAAAACTCGCACCAGGCGACCGGTCTACCCAACTGGAGGCCCTCGTCACACGCCATTATTATTATACCAAAGAATTTCTCGATCTTATACCATTAAAAGACACAACCAAGGGTATGTATATTTTTCTAGCCGGGAAAACGTGTTAGAGTCAGTGGGTTTAAAATGGCAACGCCTGACCAGTGTAGTAAGGGATGGAGCCCCTGCGCTACGAGGGATACGCACTGGATTTCTGAGTTACGTGAGGTTCAAATGGTTCAAATGGCTCTGAGCACTATGGGACTTAACTTCTGTGGTCATCAGTCCCCTAGAACTTAGAACTACTTAAACCTAACTAACCTAAGGACATCACACACATCCATGCCCGAGGCTGGATTCGAACCTGCGACCGTAGCGGTCACACGGTTCCAGACTGAAGCGCCTTTAACCGCACGGCCACACCGGCCGGCGTTACGTGAGGTCAAAAATGGCTGAAGTTGGCTGTTCCTTATTCGCGACAGTCCATTGTCTGATACACCAGGAGGCACTTTGTGCGAAGATTGTCAGCATACAAAAATGTTCTTCAAACGGTTAATTATCATCGCTCGCATGGACTCACACATCGCCAATTTAAAGAATTTCTACTGAGATCGAAGCGGAATACCCAGACATCCCCTACCACACCGAAGTAAGATGGCTGAGCAGAGGAAAGGTGCTTCATCGGTTTTTCTCCTTGAGAGGCGAAATAAATACCTTTTTGGAAATGAAAGGACGTCCAGAAGAATTACTTTGTGGCCGGCCGAAGTGGCAGAGCGGTTCTAGGCGCTTCAGTCTGGAACCGCGCGACCGCTACGGACGCAGGTTCGAATCCTGCCTCAGGCATGGATGTGTGTGATGTCCTTAGGTTAGTTAGGTTTAAGTAGTTCTAAGTTCTAGGGGACTGATGACCGCCGCTGTTAAGTCCCATAGTGCTCAGAGCCATTTGAACCCTTTGTATTACTTTGCGATCCCAAGCGGGTGGCGAATTTGGCTTTTTTGAGTGACCTTACTGGTCATTTAAATACTTTGAACATTTCACTCCAACGCGAAAATCACTATGTCGTTGATTTAGTGCAGACGATTCAAACATTTAAAAAACTTATTTTGTGGGAAAAACAATTGCGCGAGAAGAATTGTGGGCACTTTCCTGCACTAGACAGCGTTAAAGACGATGTGGATTTTTCAGATTATGTTACAATCATTTGCGAATTAGAAGGACGGCCTTAGTTATATTTGTTCGCCAGTTTTCCCTTCGGCATAGGACGTCTCACAAGTGCTTCAACCAGAGCTGACTGACCTGCAGTGCGATATCCGCGTGAAGGACCGCTTTCTCATGTGTAAAACTTCGGATGACTTTTACAGCTGTCTTCCACGAGAGAAATATCCTCTTTTGCACAAGCACGCGGCCTAAATTCTCTCAATTTTTGGATCCACGTATATCTGTGAGCGCTTTTTCTCTCTTTTAAAGCTTGCTAAAACTAAGAACCGTTCATTACTTGGGCGATAAAAATTTGACTAATTCTTTGAGGTTATCAGTCTCAGGGAATATTGTACTAAACATTGACAAAACCGTTTCCTCGAAAAAGAAAAAAGTGTAAAATGTTAACTGTCTTCTTTAACAATGTAAGAATTAAAGAGCTTTATAACCTTAATTCTATTTTTTAATAAGTTTTCAAACTTGGTCGGTTAAAGTTATTACGTACAAAAGAGCAAACTAAGGATCCGATTTCTAAACTCTGAAAATGGATACAAAGAGATGTAGCCCGAAGTATAACAAAAAATATTTACTTGTAACTGCTAACAGTAAGAATGAGGCTCTATATCCCTTACATAAAGTTATTTCTAAAATAGAATATTTATGACTCTAGTTCATTTAAGAAACTGATATAATTTTCAGAAGACGCCTATTGTACATATGACGAGTGTGCGTGTGCAGTACTAATAGAATCAACCTGTGGGTCATAAAACTACTAAGTTGTTGTTCGATTCTTGTTTTGGATATTGTTTCCTAAAGCTTTGCGCAGTAATTCTGCCACACGAACATTAGTTGTTGCCTAGACAGTAAATGGTTTGCTTGTTTGGCCGCTCATCGGCCACTTTTACAGAGGTGCGCTTCCTGTGTTATTTTGTTTGCGTTGGATCTGACTGCGCGACAGTCCACCGCAGAGTAGTGGTGTGCGGTCTCACTCGCTCCGCAGCTCTCTCTCTCGCTCCTATGCCGACACTAGCGACACACGGTCGCGGACGGGGCGCTGACCTACACTGCCTGGCACGGCGCGCCCGCCGGGCACATTTCTTGGATCAACCAGGTCTACATGGTCATTATTAAGTATAAACATGGTTCGAGTAGAAACTTTTTAAATTTGGCTATAAATTTGTTTTCACCTTCTAGCTTTCTGATGCTGACTGGCAGTCTGTTGTAGAATTTCATACCACTGTGGCTCCCATGCCTTTGAATGTTTATTCTTTTTTGTTCACTGAGTAGCGATGGCTGTGCTGTTTTTTGTATTGTAATTATGGAAGTCAGCATTTGGTTGAAAGTCTGCAAAATGGGTCTTGATATATAAAACACACACACACACACATATACCATAAAATACTAAATATACCTTCATTATATATATATATATATATATATATATATATATATATATATAATGAAGGTATTGTTAGTATTTTAAGGTATTTGAATATGGATTTGCAGTGAGTGAGCCTGCGGATGACATTCGTGTAGCCCTCTTCTGTAATAAAATAATTTCTTTCTGATAGAAGGTGCTGGAACACAATACTATTCTGTGTGTTGCAAGAGACTGAAAATAGCTGAAATATACCATCCTGACACGCTCTGGGAGTGCAACAATTTGTAATCATTGTAAGAGCAAAACAGGCTGAATTTAGTTTCTGTGATAGGTTCATTATACAGTCATAAAAATTTAAGTTTTCATCAACATGAATTATTTAGTCAACCTGTTTAAAATGAACCAAGAGCAGACATTCTTTAGGACTTGATCAGTAGGGTTCGAAGCAGTTACATTATGAAGTACCTCAAAGAAAACGATTTATTGACACATAGGCAGCACGGATTCAGAAAATATCGTTCTTGCGGAACACAACTAGCTCTTTATACTCATGAAGTAATGAGTGCTATCGACAGGGGATGTAAAGCTGACTCCATGTTTTTAGATTTTCAAAAGGCTTTTGACACCGTTCCTCACAAGCATCTTCTAACCAAACTGTGTGACTATAAAATATCGCCTCAGTTGTGCGACTGGATTTGTGATTTCCTGTCAGAAAGGTCACGGTTCGTAGTAATAGACGGAAAGTCATCGAGTAAAACAGCAGTAATATCCGCCGTTCCCCAAGGAAGTGTTATAGGCCCTCTATTGTTCCTGATCTATATTAAGGCATAGGAGACAATCTGAGTAACCCTCTTAGATCATTTGCGGATGGTGCTGTCATTTACCATATTGTAAAGTCATCAGATGACCAAAATAAGTTGCAAAATGATTTAGATAAGATATCTGTGTGGTGCAAAAAGTGGCAGTTGACCCTGAATAAAGAAAAGTGTGAAGTTATTCACGTGAGTACTAAAAGAAATCCGCTAAATTTCGATTATGCCATAAGTCACACAAATCTGAAGACTGTAAATTCAACTAAATAATTAGGAATTACTATTACAAATAACCTAAATTGGAACGACACATAGTTAATGTTGTAGGTAGAGCAAACGAAAGACTGCGATTCATTGGCAGAACACTTAGAAGGTCAAGAGACTACTTACACTACACTTGTCCGCCATATTTCAGTTCAATGAAAGGCAGCTCGTTTTGTATCTATCGTGAAATAGGGGAGATAGTGCCACAGACATGATACGTGAATTGGAGTGGCAATCATTGAAACAAAGGCGTTTTTCTTTGTGACGGGATCTTCTCATGAAATTTCAATCACCAGTTTTCTCCTCCGATTGCGAAAACATTCTGTTGGCACCCACCTGCATAGGGAGAAATGGTCATCACGATAAAACAAGAGCAATCAGGGCTGGCACAGAAAAATTTAAGTGGTCGTTTTTCCCGCGCGCCGTTCGAGAGTGGAACGGTAGAGAGACAGCTTGAAGGTGGTTCAGTGAACCCTCTGCCACGCACTTAATTGTGAATAGCAGAGTAATCACGTAGATGTAGACCTCGCCTCCCACTTGAAAGATACCAATCACTTCCTGTACCAGCTTTCCACCATCGTCGCATGCATACCTCCTGAGTCCCTACTTATTACTGTAGATGCAACCTTCTTGTACACCAACATCCCTCCCGCCCATGGCCTGGCAATGATTGAATACTACCTCTCCCAACGCCCTGCAGATTCAAACCCACTACTTAATTCCTCGTACAACTAACCAACTACATGGTAACCCATAACTTCTTTACCTTTTGAGGGAAGTGATACAGATAAATTTGTGCCACAGCCGTGAGCACCTGCATGAAACCATCCTATGCCAACCTCTTCATGGGCCACCTAGAGGAAACATTCTTAGCTACGCAAAATCCCAAACGCCTGGTCTGGTTCAGGTTTATTGATAACATCTGGATCCAAGGCCAGAGCACCTTACCCTCATTCTTCCGCAATCTAAACACTTTCTCTCCCATCTGCTTCAGCTGGTCCTCCTCCACCCATCATGCCACATTCCTAGATGTCGATCTCTTCCTCTCAAGAAATGAATACTTGGGTAAAGATGATCTTCATTTAAATAGGTTAGGACCCAGATTCTTAGTAAAATATTCGCTGATAGAAATACAATTCTGATAAACAGGGAAACTTAACAGAAGTGTTGGGGGTGAGAAACAGTGATTGGTAAAAAAAAAAAAAAAAAAAGCGGGAATGCCCCTACATAATGCACCTCAGTATAAATGGTCTAAGTGCTGACTTTTCAAACGAAAGTCATAAGGACAAATTACAAATCATTCTCTCTGAATGTTAAAATATCAAAGTTATTTGCTTCAATGAACATTGGCTTACATTCGATAATACTAATTGTTGTTGTTGTTGTGGTCTTCAGTCCTGAGACTGGTTTGATGCAGCTCTCCATGCTATTCTATCCTGTGCAAGCTTCTTCATCTCCCAGTATCTACTGCAACCTACATCCTTCTGAATCTGCTTAGTGTATTCATCTCTTGGTCTCCCTCTACGATTTTTACCCTCCACAGTGCCCTCCAATGCTAAATTTGTGATCCCTCGATGCCTCAAAACATGTCCTACCAACCGATCCCTTCTTCTAGTCAAGTTGTGCCACAAACTTCTCTTCTCCCCAATCCTGTTCAATACCTCCTCATTAGTTACGTGATCTACCCACCTTATCTTCAGGATTCTTCTGTAGCACCACATTTCGAAAGCTTCTATTCTCTTCTTGTCCAAACTAGTTATCGTCCATGTTTCACTTCCATACATGGCTACACTCCATACAAATACTTTCAGAAACGACTTCCTGACGCTTAAATCTATACTCGATCTTAACAAATTTCTCTTCTTGAGAAACGCTTTCCTTGCCATTGCCAGTCTACATTTTATATCCTCTCTACTTCGACCATCATCGGTTATTTTACTCCCTAAATAGCAAAACTCCTTTACTACTTTAAGTGTCTCATTTCCTAATCTAATTCCCTCAGCATCACCCGACTTAATTTGACTACATTCCGTTATCCTCGTTTTGCTTTTGTTGATGTTCATCTTATATCCTCCTTTCAAGACACTGTCCATTCCGTTCAACAGCTCTTCCAAGTCCTTTGCTGTCACTGACAGAATTACAATGTCATCGGCGAAATTCAAAGTTTTTACTTCTTCTCCATGAATTTTAATACCTACTCCGAATTTTTCTTTTGTTTCCTTCACTGCTTGCTCAATATACAGATTGAATAACATCGGGGAAAGGCTACAACCCTGTCGCACTCCTTTCCCAACCACTGCTTCCCTTTCATGCCCCTCGACTCTTATAACTGCCATCTGGTTTCTGTACAAATTGTAAATAGCCTTTCGCTCCCTGTATTTTACCCCTGCCACCTTCAGAATTTGAAAGAGAGTATTCCAGTCAACATTGTCAAAAGCTTTCTCTAAGTCTACAAATGCTAGAAACGTAGGTTTGCCTTTTCTTAATCATTCTTCTAAGATAAGTCGTAAGGTTAGTATTGCCTCACGTGTTCCAACATTTCTACGGAATCCAAACTGATCTTCCCCGAGGTCCGCTTCTACCAGTTTTACCATTCGTCTGTAAAGAATTCGTGTTAGTATTTTGCAGCTGTGACTTATTAAACTGATAGTTCGGTAATCTTCACATCTGTCAACACCTGCTTTCTTTGGGATTGGGATTATTATATTCTTCTTGAAGTCTGAGGGTATTTCGCCTGTCTCATACATCGTGCTCACCAGATGGTAGAGTTTTGTTGTGACTGGCTCTCCCGAGGCCATCAGTAGTTCTAATGGAATGTTGTCTACTCCGGGGGCCTTGTTTCGACTCAGGTCTTTCAGTGCTCTGTCAAACTCTTCACGCAGTATCTTATCTCCCATTTCGTCTTCATCTACATCCTCTTCCATTTCCATGATATTATCCTCAAGGACATCGCCCTTGTATAAACCCTCTATATACTCCTTCCACCTTTGTGCCTTCGCTTCTTTGCTTAGAACTGGGTTGCCATCTGAGTTCTTGATATTAATACAAGTGGTTCTCTTCTCTCCAAAGGTCTCTTTAATTTTCCTGTAGGCAGTATCTATCTTACCCCTAGTGAGACAAGACTCTACATCCTTACATTTGTCCTCTAGCCATCCTGCTTAGCCATTTTGCACTTCCTGTCGATATCATTTTTGAGACGTTTGTATTCCTTTTTGCCTGCTTCATTTACTGCATTTTTATATTTTCTCCTTTCATCAATTAAATTCAATATTTCTTCTGTTACCCAAGGATTTCTATTAGCCCTCGTCTTTTTACCTACTTGATCGTCTGCTGCCTTCACTACTTCATCTCTCAGAGCTACCCATTCTTCTTCTACTGTATTTCTTTCCCCCATTCCTGTCAATTGTTCCCTTACACTCTCCCTGAAACTCTCTACAACCTCTGGTTCTTTCAGTTTATCCACGTCCCATCTCCTTAAATTCCCACCTTTTTGCAGTTTCTTCAGTTTCAATCTGCAGTTCATAACCAATAGATTGTGGTCAGAATCCACATCTGCCCCAGGAAATGTCTTACAATTTAAAACCTGGTTCCTAAATCTCTGTCTTACCATTATATAATCTATCTGATACCTTTTAGTATCTCCAGGATTCTTCCAGGTATACAACCTTTTTTTATGATTCTTGAACCAAGTGTTAGCTATGATTAAGTTATGCTCTGTGCAAAATTCTACAAGGCGGCTTCCTCTCTCATTCCTTCCCCCCAATCCATATTCACCTACTATGTTTCCTTCTCTCCCTTTTCCTACTGACGAATTCCGGTCACCCATGACTATGAAACTTTCGTCTCCCTTCACTATCTGAATAATTTCTTTTATCTCGTCATAAATTTCATGTATTTCTTCATCATCTGCAGAGCTAGTTGGCATATAAACTTGTACTACTGTAGTAGGCATGGGCTTTGTGTCTATCTTGGCCACAATAATGTGTTCACTGTGCTTTTTGTAGTAGCTAACCCGCACTCCTATTTTTTTTATTCATTATTAAACCTACTCCTGCATTACCCCTATTTGATTTTGTATTTATAACCCTGTAATCACCTGACCAAAAGTCTTGTACCTCCTGCCACCGAACTTCACTAATTCCCACTATATCTAACTTTAACCTAACCATTTCCCTTTTTAAATTTTTCTAACCTACCTGCCCGATTAAGGGATCTGACATTCCACGCTCCGATCCGTAGAATGCCAGTTTTCTTTCTTCTGATAATGACGTTCTCTTGAGTAGTCCCCGCCCGGAGATCCGAATGGGGGACTATTTTACCTCCGGAATATTTTACCGAAGAGGACGCCATAATTATTTGATCATACAGTAAAGCTGCATGCCCTCGGGAAAAATTACGGCTGTAGTTTCCCCTTGCTTTCAGCCGTTCGCAGTACCAGCACAGCAAGGCCGTTTTGGTTAATGTTACAAGGCCAGATCAGTCAATCATCCAGACTGTTGCCCCTGCAACTACTGAGAAGGCTGCTGCCCCTCTTCAGGAACCACATGTTTGTCTGGCCTCTCAACAGATACCCCTCCGTCATGGTTGCACCTACGGTACAGCCATCTGTATCGCTGAGGCACGCAAGCCTCCCCATCAACGGCAAGGTCCATGGTTCATGGGGGGATAATACTAATATTCTTAATAAAACTGAAATTTCCGATGTAGCCGACAGCTTTTGTAGACAAGAGGAATCATGTGCAGGCCCTTGCATACTTATTCATTTTTATATAAAATATGAAATGAGAAGTGATTTTAAACATTTGTATGAAGAGTGTATGCTTAAAAGCTGCAGTATCGGGTTGAGGGATCTAAATATCGTAGTGATAGCTGTACAATCTTTGGTTAGCAGCTCGGAACAGCGCGAGAAACGCGTTGTACAAACCCGGAATAACCCCTAACCGGAGAATAAACTCAAGATAATTAACTGACAATTTCCGGCTGGTTAGCAAGCTTAACTGGGTAATAACTTTTCAATATGGCGGTAAGGTGACAGATGCAGATAGCGATACAAGACTTAGGGACAGCGAAAAACGGTTAGCGATGACGAGATTTTGGCTGAACTGTTCATGAGAATGAGGTAAGAAAAGAAAGAGAGACGACGCCGATTCCGAATTTATATCCACATTTTGGTTATCAAAGGAAGCTGTATTTCGTCTTGTCAATCTCGTACGTGAGAAACTGAAACACATGACGAACAGGTCGTCAAGTCAAACACTTTTCAGCTGTATAATTTCCAAATTTATTTTATTTGGCTACCAGTTTCGTCGATGTACTATTCCATCTTCCAGGCTCCCTGATCAACGTGTAGGAAGATTCCATCCTCGGTTCAGAGCCCTGTTTTGACCGGAACCGAGGTTCAAATCTTCCTACATGTCAGAGAAGCAGATCTGGAATGCATTTCGACCAGCATGTTCCAAAACTCAAGAACAGCATGAAGAAGCAGAGAACACCACAGGGTTGGTTTTTCTACCGTTTGTTGGTGGAGTGTCTTTTAAGATGGGCAGAATTTTCAAGAAGTACCGGATTAAATGTGTTTTCCGCCTCCAGCACGAGTGCAATCAATGCTGGGCTCTGTTAAAGACAATCTCGGCCTGAGGATACCAGGAGTATATAAAATCCCGTGCCAATGTGGGAAGTCTTATATTGGCCAGACATGTCGTACGGTTAAAGACAGATGCGACGAACATAAACCTCACACGAGGTTGGGTCAGCCAGAGAAATCTGTGGTTACTGATCACTGCCTTGACACGGGACATGGCATGAATTATGAAGAAATCAAGATCCTCTCGCATGCTTCCACATACTGGAACTCCATCATCAAAGAGGCGATCGAAATACGTATAAGCAGTGACCTAATAAACAGAGACACGGGGTTTCACCTGAGCAAAGCCTGGGAGCCAGCTTTGGCGGCACTAAGGAATCGTGAGCCGCAGATTAACAACTCCACCGAGTCAATGCAGATGGGAAGCCTTAGCGCAGATGCTTAAATCGCGCGCCAACACCTCGCGCACGCAAACGGGGTCCGTTGCTCCCGGTTGCATTTTCGCGAGCCGCTGCGCGCTTCCGCAGACCACGACCCGTTTCTCCAGCAGAGGGCTCTGGTATTCGACGCTGTCTACGATTGGTCTTCGATGACGTTATGCCCCGCTGGCACCTGCGCTGTTCTAGAAAGCCAACATATAAATTGGCGAGCTTCTCAACGACGTGACCCACCCTCACCTACCTTGGCCTCACCATTGACCGTCACCTCACCTGGATCCCTCATCTCCGCTCCATCCAATCCAAAGCCCACAACCGCCTCCGACTCCTCAAACTCCTCTCTGGTCGGACATGGGGGTTGCACCCCTCTACCATCCTCCACACCTACAAATCCTTAATCCGTCACATCCTCTGTTATGCCAGTCCTGCATGGATATCTGCCCCCCCCCCCCCCAAATTCTATAAGTCCCTCCAGATCCTTGAGCGTCATGCACTCCGCCTCGCCTTCCGTATACGCCTCCCGTCCCCCACGCGGATCCTCTACGATCTCATTCCTTTCCCCCATCTACTCCTATTCCTCGAACATATCGGCATCCTCTACACCTCCCGCCGCCTTGAACCCCCTCACCCCCTGGTTGCTCCTCTCCTCTCCCATTCCTGCCCCCTGCCATGTCTTCACTGTTGTGTCCCACCTACCTTCCATCTCTACACCCTACATCTCCTTTCCCAAGGTGGCTTCCATCAGCTCCCCCTCCCGGATGATGCCCTCTCTCCCTCCATTTATCCCTCCTATCAACTCTGATCCTCACCCCCCTTCCTTTCCTCTGTCCTTTTCCCGGGCTCCCTCTCACCCCTTCCATCCTCTTTCTTCCCCACCCTCCCTCTCTTTGCCCCCTTCTCTCCCCCGAGTCCTTTTACATTTCCCTCCTCTGCCTCCTCTCATTCCCTCTCACGTCTGCCGCTCTCCCCCTTTGTTAGTCCTCTCCCTCCTTGGTTCCCCCCCCTTTCTCGTTTTTTTCCTTCCTCCCTCCTTGTTCTTCCCCCTCCACCAGGTTCCCCCCCCCCCCCCCCCCATCTGCCTTTGGCTCGGGAGTGTCATCTTTGTGCTGCCACTTTCGTGCAGTGTTCTACAGTGAGTGTTTTACAGTGGGTGTTCCGTGTTGTGTTTTTTGGGAAGTGTTGCAAACGGCCATCATACTGTCGCTGAGTGTGCCTTTTATCTTTTGCGAACTGAAACCAGACTGTCGCCTTGTTTTTTAATTGTGTGTGTGCTATATTACTTGTCTGATTCCTGTGTCTTTTATTAACATTGCCAACCCCTTTTGCTTTCTGTTTTAACTTTCCACATTTTTCCGCGATTTTACACTTGACGCCACCATTTTATCGCCTGTTTTTCTTGTTTCTTTTTTTCTTCTGTTTTTTTAAAATAAAAGTCTGTAGGCTGTAGAGCAGCTGCCAGCCCACCCCGTTCAGGGGGAATTGAAAATCAATAAAGGAAAAAAAAAAAAAACGACGTGACCTCCTCTCCTCTCCCATCCCGCCCCCTGCCACATCTTCACTGTTGTGTCCCCCCCCTACCCTCCATCTCTACACCCTTCATCTCCTTTCCATCAACTCCCCCTCCCGGATGATGCCCTCTCTCCCTCCATTTATCCCTTCTATCAACTCTGATCCTCACCCCCTCTCCTTTCCTCCATCCTTTTCTTGGGCTCCCTCTCCCCCCTTCCATCCTCTTTTTTCCCCACCTACCCTCTCTCTGCCCCCCCTTCTCTCCCGTGAGTCCTTTTGCATTTCCCTCCTCTGCCTTTTCCCATTCCCTCTCGCATCTGCCCTGCCCCCCCCCCCCCCCGCCCTTATGGGTCGTCTACCTCCTTTGGTTTCCCACACCCTTTCGTTTTTTCTCTCCTCCCTCCTTGTTTTCCCCCTCATCTGTCCAGGTGAACCCCCCCCATCTGCCCTAGGCTATGGTGTGTCCTCTTTGTGCCGACATTTTAGTGCAGTGTTTACAGTGAGTGTTCAGTGTTGTGTGTCTTTTCCAAAGAGTTGCGAACGATCATCATACTGTCGCTGGGTGTGATTTTATATCTCTTGCGAACAGAAACCAGACTGTCGCCATGTTTTTTAATTGTCTGTCTCCTATGTTACCTGTCTGCATCCTGTGTATTTTTATTCGCTTTGCCAACCCTTTGCTTTATGTTTTAACTTTCGCCATTTTATGATTTAAGTTCCCTTTTTTATCGCCTGCTTTTATTGTTTCTTAATTTCTCCTTACATCTTAAAAAGTCTGTAGGCTGCAGAGCAGCATAATAAGCTGCTGCCAGCCCGCCCCCTTCGGGGGAAATTGAAATACAAAAAAGGAAAAAAGAAAAAAAAAGACGCGACAGTAGCACCTGAAGATGGCGGGCAGTTGTCTCGCTGAAATATTGTGCAGTTTCTACAATATTATCCGGCATAATTTCCAGGAACCTATCAAGCAACTTTAAACATATTTATTCTTCCAGTTAATCTCACCTAATTTACATTTTTTGCTACATCACATGAATGATCCCTTCAACTTATTTTATGAACAGTAATTTTTAATCTAATAAATTGAACACCCTTAACCAATCGTGATCAAAATTCTAATAGAAGTGATCAATCCCACCCCAGTTCACAGTAAATGTACAGTCAGTGATGTGTATTTTTAATATTTTGACAAATTATATATTCGAAGATGTTGATAAATTTTGCATAAACTACCAAAAATTAACACATAAATTTCATGTAACAAAAGCTACACGAAAACGAACTTCAACGAAAAAATTTCAGCTACATATAGAAATAAGTTAAGAGAGACTGGATGGCCTTAAAACAGTTATATTTCGAGTAATTGTAACTTTAACAAATTTTCAAGTACCTTTCTTGAAATATTTAATGAAACTTTTGTGCTTACAACCACATCTAAGAAAATGACTAATAAACTTATTCGAATAACTCAGGGTATAAAAAGTCTAGTGCCAGGAAGAGGCAACTCCACAATGAACTGAAATATACTAAAAACAGACATTTTATCGAGTATGTTCGACATTATAAAACTATGTCTAAACAGTTGCGAAGTCAGCCAAATAAATGGCAACCAATAAGTTCATTTTACAACACAAAAGTAAGACAAAGGATATGTGGTCCATTGTCAAATTAGAGTTAGGCATTAGAGTTAGTAGTAAAGAAATATCTAGCATTAAAGTAGATGACAGCATTGTTGTAAACCCAGCTCAAATATCAGAGTTTTTAAATGAATTCATCATAAATATGCCGAGGTCACATGTTGATATAGCAGAGTATCAGAGTAAAGTAAATCCCTTTGGACTCCACAAAGAAGCTGAGTACCTCACGGATTTTAAAAAGTCACAATAAATGATGTGGAATGTGTTATATTATGAATAAAAATAAAAACTCTGATGGGTGTTATCAGATACCCACTAAAGTGATTAAGGCAATGTGTGACATAATAACACCTCCTCAAACTAAAATAATCATTTAATCTTTTGAACAGGGATGCTTTCCTGATGTGTAGAAGTATGCCTAAGTCAGACATCTGTTCAAAAAAAGGTCAAGGGAAAATTTGATAAATTATCATCCTATTTCTATTCTTCCATTCCTGTCGAAAGTGCAAGAGACAGTGAGCGCAAACCAGTTCAAAAATTTAATTGTAAGAAATGATATTATTATAAGTAACCAATATGGATTTCAACCAGGAAAAAACGCTCGGGCTGCAGTGAATAACTTCACCCAGAAGATTTAAATCATTCGATCAGAGGAGCAATCTATCAGTTATTTTCTGTGATGTTAAAAAAAAGCATTTGACTCCATGGACCATGCCTTGCTTATCTACAAATTAGACAAATATGGGATTAAAGGCAATTCTGTAAATTATCTCACATCATACTTGCATAACAGAAAACAAAGGGTAACTATCTTTCAAATGCAGCGAATTATTATTCTAAATCGAGTACAGTATCACAAGGTGTGCCTCAAGGCTCCATTTTGGAGCCAATCCTGTTCCTATTCCATCTAAAAGACTTACCCATTTATATAAATTCCCCATTAGTTCTGTTTGCAGACAGTATTTCTGTATTAATAGAGGATGACAAAGCTCCATCATAAGCACATTGGAAACCTATAAAACTGCTTACAATTAAATGGGTTGACAGTGAACATTGCAAAAACCCGTATGGTACATATAACGCAGGCCGTGGTGGGCGAGCGGTTCTAGGCACTTCAGTCGGGAACCGCGCGACAGCTACAGTCGCAGGTTCGAATCCTGCCTCGGGCATGGATGTTTGTGATGTCCTTAGGTTAGTTAGGTTTAAGTAGTTCTAAGACTAGGGGACTGATGACCTCAGATGTTAAGTCCCATAGTGCTCAGAACCATTTGAACCAATTTTGGTACATTTCAAAACAAACCATTCAAAATGTGTTGAACTTAAAATACAACAAAACAAAAAACTTATGGAAGAAGCTAACACAATGAAATTCCTATGACTAAATGTGGACAAGACCTTAAGCTGGAATACACATACAGAATAGAATAGAAGTTTGTTGTCTTGAAACACACAATTTCAAGGCATTGACTTAATGTACAGGAGACTCATCAAAACTGAAAAATTGGTTTACAATTTTTCTTGCAATATCATTAATATAATGTACTGTACTGGATAAGGAATTAATATGCAACTAATAATTTTTCTTAATAAAATTAACAAACTTCTAAAAATTTTAAGCCATAAGTACTTGTTAAGTCGTAAGTATTTGTTCTCTCCTGCTCAAATTTTCAATTTGTCCCTCATGACTTGTTATGCTTTATTTCCCTATATAGCTGTCTTTTTCTTATATTAGAGATTATTATTCCATCAGTAATCCACCTTAACGTTATTTCCTACTTTTATTATGTAAAGTAAGGGAGAAAGTTTAATTAAAAACGTGCAGGAAGTTAGAGAAAGTAGCAAAATTTTCAGGACATGGAATACTATGATCTATAGCCCACTCCACCTTATTTAATCTATGATGGTTCTATTGTTTCTGGTAGCTCCATAAACAGAGCACAATGATCAGAAAGTCCTAAATCTGAAAAATACGTATTTGCCTCATTATGAGTGTAATTGGTTGATATACTATCTATACATGTTGCTGACATTTCATTTACTTGAGTAAAATCAGTGTAAGTAGCCCTGAAAACTGATATTTGTATCTTGTTAATGGATTTTGCTTAGTTGTTCGTTTCACTGGCTAAATTTATGTTGAAATCATCTGTTATTAAGACTCACTTCTTAGTTTCGTTTTGAAGTTTGGCACTGTAATTTCAATAAAAAGTAATTCATTATTTCTGTGCCTGGAATTCTGTACACACATTACAATATTTCGTCCTAACTTTACCCTGCAGTATCCAAATATACATTCTTCATTAACAGAATCAAAATCGAATCAAGCTTTATATTCAACTGACTTTTCCACCAGTGTGCTCTATGCTTCTCAATTTAAATTACTCATACAAAATCTGCTGGCAACATAAAATTTAACATGGTTATTTAAGATTTTGTTTGGTATTTTTATCAAAATTATTTGCAAGTCATCAAGTTTTATTTCCCTGCCATTTGTATAGTTCAAGCTTAACACATTTATTTAAGAAAGTACTGTTACTTTTTTAAATATTCTTAACGGCATCTGTCTTGAAACGCTGTTTGTGTATTTTGAACTGACTTCCTATCGAATAAACATAGCATTTTTGCATTTACAATGCAATATTAGCAAATTCCACTGACATGAGCATGCAAAAAATAGCATATCATAGTTATTTTGGATCTGCAATTAGATACGATATAATCTTCTAGTGAAGTTAAAATAATGTATCTCGAATACTGAAATTGCACAGAAGAAAATTATCAGATACTTACGTACAGCACACAGTGGTGGATACAGAAAAACCTCAAGGAGGGGGCACTAAAGATATCTTGAGCTACCTTTACTTTTACCATAGTAAAAAATAATCGAGCCTCATGCAAAGTTTAAGAAAGTTTTATTTTAACTGAATATACATATATACAAGACAATGCCATCTTATGATATAAAAAGGTTACAATTGCGATCTTCTTCCTTAAATGATGAATTCGATGCACCTATTCCTCCTGGCAAATCGGTTAATTACATTGTCAATATGACAATCAATGTCAGGGTGAGAATTCAACATAGCTAAGCCATTAAGTCATGATATATAGGAAAGTACAACCACTCGGTAACTCAATTCAGTCGAGTCAGTGCTCCCCATATATATCCGCCACTGACTGTGCGGCAGACAGAACTTTATGCTACTCACACGCCAATTGTAATTATATGCATGGACACAACAGTATATGGAGATGATAACATATAACAAGTTAACGGGCAAAAAAAATTTAACATGAAGCCAGAGATTCTAAAAACAAGACTGCAGCAGATTATGTAGGAGAAATGCTACTATTCAATAATATTATTATGGTGCTTGTGACTTTTCATTATGATGCTTATTTATTTTATTTATTTATTTGCCAGTTCCATGGGTCCTTGATCCAAGTATATTGCTAGGATGTAGAACAAGTCAGATTATTACAGTAATAACACAAAGTAAGTGGTCATGAGCTTATAATATAAACCATATATTAACAGATACATGAGGTTAAAGTATTCACATAACAACACAGATGATTGTGGTAATGATGATTACATTAACAAATTATAAGGCTTATATTCTAATTCATATAAAAACCATTCAGTCAACAATTGATATATCAGTGCTACATAGTCATTTCTTATTGGAATGTTTAAAATTAAACACATTTCACTTATTATTAAACATTTTCAAAAAATTTGTGTAAAGAACAGAAAGAATTATTCAAAAGATAAAAGTTTTAGCTGTTTTTTTAATTTGCTCTTACCCCCAATGATTAATTTAATATGAACTGGAAGCTTATTGTATGCTTCTATGTTAGAATAATGTACTCCTTTCTGTACCATGCTCAGATTTTTTTAAACCTTTGTGAAGATCATGTTTACTTATTGCTTCATGATCATAATATTCTGCCTGTTCTGTAAATTGTATGAGTATTTTTTTCAAAGTACATTAATGAAAACTGTATTGGCTTGGCATGGTGATGACCCCCAGTTGTTTAAATAAATTTCTGCAAGAGCGTCTAGGGTGCACTCTACCCATAATTTTGATGACTCTCTTCAGTACAATAAAGACTTTCTTTGCTCATGGCTGGGTTTCCCAGCACATGGTGCCATATACCACAAGTGAATGGAAACATAGTGTATGGAAATATTGAAAGTATGCAGCTTTGACTGTTTCCAAGCCACAAACAGATGAAATTGTGAGAGTGGCAAATGCTGCTGCATTCAGTGTTTTACATAGGCTGATGATGTGAACTGATCAGTTTAGAGTGTTGTTAGTGTGTAATCCCAGGAATTTGGAATAATCAACTCTCAGTATTTCTTTGTCGCCACATTTTATTTCAAAATTTTCCATTTGTTTGTTTGCTGTTTCAAACTGAATGAATTGAGTCTTGTTAACATTGGCAGACAGATCATTTGAAGTTAACCAGTCTAGAGTTTCTTTGAATATAGTGGTCCAAGAGTTCTCTAAATTGCAGTTTGGTACTTTCTCTATAATAATGGATGTGTCATCTGCAAATAGGGTGGAGTGTGCTTTTTGTGTCATACATCATGGCAGATCATAAAGATTAGGAAAAGTAAGTGACGAAATACTGACCCATGTGGCACTCCACATTTCACTGTTCCCCAATCAGAGCAGGCAGGTGCCATTGCAGAATTATTCAGTATTACCTCCTGCCTTCAGTCATCTGTCATCTAGATATGATTTGAGCCAAACCCATACTTCATTATATAAGCCATAGTGCTCAGCCTTCATAAGAAGAGTTTTGTGATCTACACAGTTGAATGCTTTAGACAGATCACAAAAGATTCCAACTGGTGACAATTTATTGTTTATCGATTTGAGGAGTTGGCTGACAAATGAGAAAGTGGTGTGTTCAGTTGAAGTACCCTTTTGGAATCCAAACTGATTTTCATTAATGATGTTACATTAAGATGATCCATTTATCTTTTGAATACAAGTTTCTTGAGGATTTTAGAAAGACTTGTTAGCAATGAAATTGGCTGTTGGTTGGAAACCTCAGCTTTATCACCTTTTTTGAAGAGTGGCTTAACAATTGCATATTTCAATCTATTTGGGACAATCCCTTGTCTTATAGACTCATTAAATATGTGACAGAAAACTTCAAGGATAAATTTGCAGCAGTGTTTCAGTACTTTCATAGCTATATTATCCACATCAGTGGAGTTTTTATTTTTCACTTGGCTTATTACCTTCTCCGTCTCATTGGTTGTAATATAAGGTATATGTGTCTGACTAATTTTCCTCTGGACTACTTTTTGAAGAAGGTTCACGGCTTCAGTCACAGATCCTTTACATCGAATTAGATCTGCTGCTGTCAAGAAACGGTTGTTGAAGATATTGCCAACTACATCACCTTCATCTATCATTCTTACATTATGACACACTTCAATAATGTCTGTATCTTCTGAAATTTTTCCTATCTCCCTTTTGACCCCCTTCAAAATAGTTTTTATTTTGTTATTTAAACTGTCAATTTCAAATTTGATAAAAATGCTGTTGGATTTTTCATTACATTTTTTTTAGGATGCTACAATATAATGTGTAGTTCTCCCTATCCTGAGGTTTGTTAGAACTTCTGAGTAAAACATACAGCATTCTCTTTGTTTTACAGGATGTTTTGGTCCCCTTAGTGAGCCATTGTTAACTGTAATCACTAAGGTTGGTACTTTTTGAAATTTTTTTTAGGGAATACAGCTTCAAAATGGGCAACAGATTTATTAATGAATATGTTAAATTTATCATTGACATTTTTAGGCTTACATACTGTGTACCATTCTAACTGCAGCAAAAATCTGCCGAAGATTTTCAGCTTCTAACTGTTGATTAGTCTAAAAGATGTATTGATATAACTACTCTTGTTAGCAGGGCTTAAATTATGCATTTTTAATAGCTGTCCATCATGGTCAGAAAGGCCATTTAAGCTTTACGTTACACATATGTTATTAGTTGTGTTCATGCCCACAAAGATATTGTCAGTCATACTTGTGCAGTCCTTTGCTCTCTTGTGGGAAACTAAATAGCTGCCTTCAGATTAAAAGATCTTGTTACATTCCCAAAATCTGTTCTATAGTTATTAAGAGTCGGAAAATTTATATTTAAGTCATCAAGCATGATTATTTCTTTGGTTTTTGAGGACAGGCACGTTAAAAGTGATTCTAGTTGCTTGAGGAATACACTTACCTTTAATGAAGGGACTCTATAAACAGTAATCACATAAATATGCAGAGTATTAACATGGTGTTATATGCAACATCAGCTGTTCTGTGTTTATGGTGAAATTTTACTACAATTTTGACTTTCTCCTGGACCTAAACCAAAAGATTTATACTATGTACATTATGGGACTAATAAACCACAATTAACAAAAAAGTACCTAATGAGGCTGGCCAATGGACATGTATGATTTGCAACAAAGACAGAAAAACTGCTGGAATGGGGGCTGGAATTAGTGTCTGGCCCAAATAATTTGAGGTTACAAAGTCTTAATTAGGGCTCTTAAGGGATGAAAAATAAATTGGGACATGGGAAAGGTAATGAACTTGGCAAGAGGGGTTAGTTTATAGAGATCATTCCATGTCAAATTGGATAGAAAATATTACTTGTTACCTGAGGCCGGGGATGAAGAGCCTCAGCCACCAGTAGACAAAAACAAGGTGCAGCAGTTTGGTAGGAAAAATATTGGAAATTAAATTAGACAGGAAAAAGTCTTGCTTCTAGGTAGCAATTATGGAAGAGATGTAGGTGAGCAGATTCAGGAAAAATCAAAATCAGTGTTCCGGGAGATAAGTATTGTGAAACCACGTGTTAGCTTTAGCCAAGTCACAGAGCACAACAAGGCATTAACTAGAGATTTCAATGATGAGGATCAGGTACTGATATTTGAGGGAGCAGTTGTGGTGTATAACATTAGGGGTGAACTGGAGACATTAGGAGCATCAATTGTTACACAAATGTGACTCTCGTTGAAGTTCTTCAGCAGTATGATTAGCCTCAGCTTAACAAATGTATACACTAAGTTAATTGAGAACTGAGAAAGTTGCTATGTGGCCTTAGACAGAGCTCACAATGGAGTTGCCTCAATTGATGCTGTTCTGACATGAAAATACAAAAGGCATGGCCTACACCTTATTAGGAAGGGGCCAGATATGTTAGCAGATTTGTTAGCTAGGAAAATAACGGGGTCACAATCACACATGACAATACTTCTATAATTACGGGTGTGAGAAGCGTCTTTTTTAGGTTGTCTTCATCCCAATAGGCTGTACTAAAAGAGATTAAAATAAATGAAGGTCCTAATAATGTAAGAATAGAGAAATTGGAAAGTACGTTTGGTGTAACACATCAAAATACTACAGACTTGAAAAACAAAATTAATAATTTTATTTTTTAGGTACCTAAGTGAACTAGAAAGCAAAGATTCAGTTAACGCATTTGCTTTTCTGAATACCACATTAACAGAAACATTAAATGTTGAAGATTATAAATTTAGAGCTTCCGACTGCAGAAAAAATATGGTCAAATGAGGAATTGTCACATACATGAAAAATAATCACAAATTCAAAATAACAGACACAAGAACTTTTGTACAGAGCACCATACAGAAGCATCTGCACATGAAGTCATACTGCCTAAGAGCACACAGGGAAATTTTCAGAAGTTCTTAGAAAAATCTGAAACCCTATTACATCACCTGTCTGATTAAAGGAGTCAAAAGATAATCTGTGGTGACATCAGTATTCGTTATTTGTCTGAGTATAAGATAAACCATGACACAGAAATTTTATTGTAATCACAAAAATGAAACAAACAAAAAATATAAACAAAAATATTTGGTTAAATAGTAATGTCACCGAAGCTAGGGAAAAATTAAAACTACTCCACAGTGCAATGCTGAATAATAGAGAGATTCCTCAGCTAAAGGAAGTGTTGAAAATATATCAAGCACACTATAAGGACTTACTCACACAGACCAGGAGCAACTATGTTGCAAATAAGCTTCAAAACTCATACAACATAACTGCTGGCATCTGGGCAGTCATAAACAGTTTTAGAACCTTCAATGACAAATCCTTTATGGACTTTACTATTAACCACAATGATATGCTCATAAAAGACCAACTGGAAATTGTAAATATTTTTAATGAATATTTTTCTTCCGTAGGGGAAGCCATAAATGACAAACATAAAAACATGCACTACAGTTTTAAAGGTAATACATGTGACCATAGTGTATATCTAGCCCACACAAACTGTGCAGAAATAATGGGCATCATTAGCTCTCTAAAACCCTCTAATTCAGCTGGGCATGATGGCATAAATATTAATGTTTTAAAAGCCTGTAGCCAAAATGTGTCTGTACCTCCGTCTGTAGCAGTCAACAATATAGCAGAATCAGGCACCTTTCCAGACAAACTAAAAATAGCACAGGTAACACCCATTTTAAGAAAGGTGACAACAACAAAATAGAAAACTGCAGACCAGTCTCAATCCTTCCTGTCTTTTCAAAAATAGTTGAGAAAATTATATACAACAGGATTATAAACTTTCTTAACAAACACAACCTGATGTTTGAAAATCAAAATGGATTCCTAAAAGGTAAATCAACTAGCACTGCAGCTGCTCAACTAATTGAAGAGGTGTTAGGGGGTATTAAAAGCAAGGAGCATGTGGCAGGTGTATACCTAGACCTGGAAAAATCCTTTGATTGTGTGAATGTTGACATCCTATTAGACAAGCTATGGAACATAGATATTAGAGGCGCTGCTTATGACCTAATAAAGTGTTATATGAGAAGTAGAAAAGAGTTTGTTCTGCTTAAAATGGAAAGTGGTGTCAACAAATCAGAGATCACTTGCATAAAATATGGCGTGTCCCAGGGGTCGGTGTTGGGCCACCTTCTGTTCTTGATCTATGTAAATGATATTAAATACTGTACTATAGATTCCAAAATTATTCTGTATGCCGATGACATGTCCATTGTGTGTAAAAAGGAATCATGTAATGAACTAGAGGCCGAGTGTCATAATGTAACAAAAGAAATTGTTAAGTTGTTTAATGAAAGCCACTTAAATGTAAGTACCAGTGAAACATGTTTGATGGAGTTTAACAAAAGTAGTTTTGATAATGAAATTAAATTATACATTGGCAACAAATTGGTAAAGAAAGAGTCTAGTGTAAAATTCCTTGGCATAACAATCCAAAGCAATCTGAAATGGGACACATATATTGACTCCCTAGCAACTAAATCGTCAAAAGAAATATTTGCAAACAGTACTATTAGCAAGTTCTGTAAAGACACTGTAGTCCTAAAGACTGCATACCATGCTCTTTTCTCCTCCCACTTGAACTAAAGTATTGAAATTTGGGGGGCAACAACCAAAGCTAATCTAGATAAGCTACTCATTCTTCAAAAAAGGGGTGTGAGAATAATCTCTGGAGCAAAATGTAGGGAATCTTGTCACAACTTGTTTCCAAAAGCAGAGGTGTTAACTGTTATAAACACATACATTCTAAAAGCCATATTGCTTGTGAAAAGACTGCACCCAAACACTTATTCAGATTTCCACCTGTACGATACTAGAAATAAAGAAAGATTTTGCATTGGCGTCCACAGAACAGCACTTTACGAAAAGGGGCCTCAGTACGCAGGTATACAATTAGCTAATGCACTACCTAGTGCAGTCATGGCTCTTCCTACAATTAAACTGAAACACCAGCTTAAGAAATTTTTAGTAAAACAACCTTTCTACACATTAGAAGAGTACCATAGTTATATGAAGAACAGCAAATGCTTTGTGAAATTATGTGAATAGAAATCAGTAAACATTTTATTGTAATTTTGTTGTAAATTAATGATGTATTCTGAAGAATGTGTCTTGTGTATTGTACAAATAACTTAAATCATTATTGTTTCTTTGTACATGTGCAGTGTACCATTCGATGTTGAATAAAGCGATTATTATTATTGCTTAAAAGATATGGTGTAACTTAAGTTGTGAACTTTGCCGCAAGAATTGTACAAGATGGAAACACATTACTGGACAATCTTTTTGTAAGCAAGTGCCTAGTCAATAAAGTTAATGTTCATCCAGTTTTATCAGAACATGACCAATTGGTGATAACAGACAGCGTGACAACTCTAAATCATGTGTTAAATAGGCAAACCATTAGAATAGCTAATGAACAGCCACCTTTAGGAGGAACCTGAAAATTGTCAGCTGGGGTGATGTATATGATAAAGTGGAGATAAATACCGAATTTAATGGATTTTTAAGTAAATTTCTCCCCATCTTTGAGGGCTGTCTCTGAGTGAAAACTGTGAAATATGGTACCAATGGTGCATCAAAGAAATTGTGCATAACAAAAAGCATCAATGGATCATGTAGCAGAAAGAGAGAGCTACACCTAATGGTTAGGATAAACACAGATGTTCAACTGCTTCCATGTTATAGAAGGTTCTGTTGCTTAGTGAGAAGAGTTATACGAAAATCAAAAGGCTTACATGTCTTGCCAGAGATTAATAATTCTGAAAAAAATAATCAAAACGGAATTTGGTGCAGGTAAAAGGGAAATAGGAAAACGTGTCAGGAAACAAAATGATATAGTAAGTAAAGATATTGACAAAATAGTTCATGACATGAAACATATACCAAGCTGCTTTAACAATCACTTTCTAAATGTAGGTGAGAAACTCAGTACACTTAGCTCAAAGGAGAAAGCATTGCAGCATATGTGACAGGATATGTGATAATCAGAATCACAAGCTTTCAATCAATCTGAGATCACTTCCACTTTTACAGTGAAATCATGAAAATAATCAACTCTCTTAAAAGAAAAAAATTTCATGTGGCTGATAACATTTAAAGCAAAATATTAAGAGCATTATATAGCTACTGTACTCAGCCATATATTTAATGCATCACTTTCACTAGGTATCTTTCCAGAAAGATGGAAGGGTGGCATAGTTAGACCCATCTTTAAGATACATGGAAGGGCAGATATTAATATCTACCAAATCAGTTTAACTATTAACAATCTTCTCATACCTTCTGGAAAAGATATATTTTAAGAATCAATGGCAATATATGAAAATAAAAGATTCTGAGCCAGTCACAAGTTGGATTCTACATGGGCATCTGTGTTGAACATGTCCTCTACCATTTCACAAACTACGTATTAAAACATCTTAATGACAAAAATTCACCTACTGAGATTTTTTCTTATCTCTCTAAGGCAGGTGACAGTGCAAATCACAAAATTATTTTGGAGAAACTTAGGTTATGGCTTTCGAAGTGTAATAAGTAAGTGGTTCACTTTATATAAGGGACAATCAGAAAGTTTCAATCAGAGGGCATTGTTGCAGTGTATATGCAATGTAGTGCAGCTCTGATGTGGGTATACAAGGCCAGGGATTAGTGTGGCATTTGTGTTTTTCTGATGTGCATGTGGTAAATGCAGAAACGTAAACTTTTTCAACATTGTTTCCAAGCAGGACTGATGACTGTTATTCCTTTTTCTTGACTGGTGAAGGACAAACACCACATTGGAGAATGAATAATGTGCATGGGGCAACAAGTCTATCGAAAACCACCATTGTGGAATGGTCAAGGAAAACTGCAACAAGGGGTGCTTCTACTTCTTGATAGCATATGTCTCCCTATCACAAATCTTGTAAAGCACAAGGTATGCCAATGTATGTGGCAGCTGATGATGTGGGAGATGCTCAAGTGGGAGACACTCAAGTGTGAAACACTCGAGCACCTGCCATATAGTCCTGATGTCTCCTCATGTGGTGATCATGCTTTCAGTCCCTTAAAAAAGGCCTTGAAGGCTCGATGGTTCCTATTGGATGATAATGTGCAGCAGGCAGTTATAGACTTCTTCACACAATGGGACATAGTGTTTTCTCAAATGATTCAAATGGTTCAAATGACTCTCAGCACTATGGGACTTAACATCTGAGGTCATCAGTCCCCTAGAACATAGAACTACTTAAACCTAACTAACCTAAAGACATCACACACATCCATGCCCAAGGCAGGATTCAAACCTGTGACCGTAGTGGCCGCGCGGTTCCAAACTGAAGCGCCTAGAACCGCTCGGCCACAACGGCCGGCAGTGTTTTCTCAAATAGGTATCTTCAACCTGGGACATCAGTGGGACGATGCCTCAATGCTCATGGCAACTATGTCCGATTGGCTTACCAGTTCTGGACTGTACAGCCTTCAAATGAAAACTTTTTTATCACCCCATATGTTTAACTGAGAGAAAGCAAAGGGTCAAGTTAGTCAGCTCAAGCACAACTACTGTTATTGCCTTATATAAATTGCCATCAATCTTACAAGGACAAAGCACAAATTGTACTCTTTGTTGATGAAGAAAGCGTCATAATCAAGCACAACAGTGTTTGAAGAACAACACAATGAGCAATAAATAAAATACTGAAAAGTACTATTGATTGGTTCTCAGGAAATGGTATATCATTTAAATTAGAAACAACACAGTTCATTCAATTCTTCACAGGAAAAGATATAGCACCTTCAATAACAATACCAAGACAAGGGAATGAAAATATGTAAAACTAATTATTCAAAATTTCTGATGTGCATATTGATTAGAACATGGACTGGATTCACATGTTTAATTTTTCTGAAACTCTTAGGATCAACAGCATTTGTTCTACATTTAACTGCTGATTCTGGTGATGAAACCATCAGAAAATTAGTTTTCCTCAAACTTCATATAGACAACTTGAAAATTATGTGACTCATGGTGTTCAGAAGTAATTAGCCCTTGTAGTGCCTGTGAAAATTAAACTTGAACTATTCAAAATGTTCCTACACAGTATGCATGGCACAATTAACATGAATAATGACATAATTAAGAGACCTGGAAGAGCTCAAAACAAGGCTCAGTAGCTTGTGCACTAGCTCCTCCTGCTATAAAAACATGTGAACATTTGACACTCATTACCACCTCCTCACCTCTTATAACTTTAAAAATAGTGCTTGGCCATTACTCATAGTGAAGCAAACATCCTAGAAATACAGCTGGTTATATTTTTTATTTATGGGTAACCTACCATAGAGAAGTTGTAGGACATTAGGGATATCAAAATGTAAGTCTGATCAAATGAACAAACTGAGAATGAATAATACAGAGAAATGTCCTGAAAATTGTAGCAAACTAAAATATAATGACTTTAAACTCCATGGGACTCATATTTAATTGGAAAACTGCTGGAAGCAAAAATGAACAAGATTTTCACATTTGAGCTGCTCACAAAAGCAAGATAAAATGAGACAAATATTTAGTGTAGACATCAGAGCATTCAAGATGCATAACCAAATGAGTTAAATGCAAGCTGCTCAGATAACTGATTACACTTCTGCCTGAGCATTCTTTAAGTACAGCAAGAGGGCAACAGTCAGAACCAAATGAGAGTCAAGAAGCAAATCTATTCCAATCTAAGATCTCTCCTGAACTACCAGAACTTTCAAGCTCCTCTTGGAGGGATGGAGGTTTATTTGCGGTAAGTTCCTATGGGACCAAACTGCTGAGGTCATTGGTCCCTAATCTTACACACTACTTAATCTTACTTGAACCAACCTACGCTAAGGACAACACACACACTCATGCCCGGGGGGGGGGGGGGGGGGGGGGACTCGAACCTCCGACGGGGAGAGCCACGCGAACCATGGCAAGGTGCCTCAGACCACATGGTCAGTTGGAGGGGAGACTGCTGCTGTCATTCTGATGAAAAAAATGTATTTCCCTTTCTACAGAAAAAAACATGGGAAAACAACAAAAATTAACCTCTTATACCTCACAAAAAGCATCTTTACAATTCATGAGGTTGGTACTGGTTTTGAACAGTCTCTTTCCACTGGTCAGCATGGTCTGCATTCAGTCTGGTAGTGGGAGTGCTGCTTTGGAGTGGACAGGCTGTAATTTTGGAGGGAAGCAACAAACATTCTTATGCCAGGGAAGCTCACCTTCAGAGTGTGAAGAGAGAGGCAAATTTCACTCTCAAGCACCCTCAGGGGGAAAGCTGTGGTGATCAGTGGCCCCATGCCCGTGGCAAGCAGATTAGCACCTGGGACTATCCACAATAAGCATTTCAGGAAACAGTTCCATTTGCATGAAAACTGGCTGCCACCCATGGGACACTCAGTCCCTTCTTATGAGACACCATGAGAAGTCTTCCGCCAACCCTACAGCACTGCCAAGCCATCTGTACCTTCTCCCTTGTGGTGAAAATTTGAATACTTCCTGCACCCAGCAAAATGTACCAAGGTCACACAATAATTGTAACAGAGCTGAATAGAATATAAAGTGGTATGTGACAGTCATGTTGCAATTTGATTTTCAAAATTGGTTACTAACAACAGTATTACAATGCAGTTACTCTCTTATGAAGATTATTGTCAAGAATAATGCACTACAGTATTTGAAAATAACAGTAGCATTCAGAAATATAACACTAGGAACAATAACAGCTGCCACTATTCACAATGTAACCTTACACTTGCACATTAAGGAGCAATGTATGGAGCTCATAAAAATATTTGACCACCTCCCTTGTGAATTAAAGGTACTGGCAATTGATGAAAGTCTTAAAAAGAAATTCAGATCATTTATGCATCACAACCCCTCCTGCTCCAAAGTAGAACAGATAATATAAACTCAACAGTAGAACAGATAATACAACTTTTCATAGATATGAGTGACTATGAACTACGATATGAAGATTTTGGGTTTTATTTAGGGTCTCAGTGTTTAAGGAAGCCATGGAGTGAAATGTTTAATAAATCATGATAGTGGTTTTAAATTGGACAAGAGATGATATCTGGCCTTGTTATAATTAAATTGCAGAGCATGGCACTGCTGCTGGTGAAGATACATTGAGAAAGCATTTGACCATTTCAGCAGTTTCTCCATCTGCCACATGCACCTCTGTAAGGTATACCTCTATGCCACTAAGCAGCACTTTGGTATGGACTTGTATGCGAAGTGCCACCACTGAGGCCACTCAAGGCTCCATGTTGTGTCTCTTGGGTCCCTCCAAGATGACCAGATAATATGTGATAGCAATATCAGTGAATGAATTGGAATTTGCATGGCTGCATGCCCCAACTTTAATTAAATACTAATAAATACTCACAAAATCATAAAATGTTGGGTTTGTTTACATGTGCCCCATCATACCAAAAAGTTTAGAGACTGGATTAATGAAAAATACAGAACATTAAGATGATGGTTTTAGTGCATCAGATGTGGTACAGTCTCCCTCTACTTGAATATAGCACATTTACACAACCACATGAAACTATCAGAAAAGTCCTCCTTTGGGATGTTGCTCAACTCACACATCACATCGGTTTGAATGTAGTTATGTCATCAAGGTGTTGATCCTTTCTGAGAATTTCTGCACTTTGACATTTTGGGGTAGGTTTGTAATGATGCCAAGTCCTGTCACCCGTGATGATTTTTTCCAGAAAAGAGTCACATCATTTTTTTTTCTCTTAGCCAAGGTGTGCAGGATAAACTTTGCACACACCACACACTTTTCATTTCTTCAAAACATACTGGAGAATGTTTTGAAAACTTGATTAAGAGATGTTGCACCCTTGAGATTTGTGGCACAACATCATTGACACACTACAGTCATATGTCCTCTATTTAACACTGCCTGCTCACAACTGACTGGTCAATTGCACATATGTGGTTTACAGTTATTTTTAGCTGACATCATAGCTGCTGCACTGATGTGACTTATAAGACAGGTGCAAAATTAGTCTTAGAACATTTTGAACAGATGATATATTTAACTTACGTTTATGATTGAGTATGAATTAAGGTCAGCTTTAAACAGTATTGTATCAAGAGTCCCAAAGTAGTTTTATTTCTTCAAGATTGATAAGATGAAGATGCTGCACTGTGGGTCATCTGTGCTGCCTTCCGATGACCATCTGCACTGAAATCAGTCTGTTGCATCTTAGTTGTGGAGGAGGAGATTAGTGTTTAATGTTCTGTTGACAGTGAGGTCATTAGTGATGGAGCCCAAGCTCAGAATAGGGAAGACTGGGGAAGAAGAAATTGGCCGTATTCTTTCATATGAACCATCCTAGCATTTGCATGAAGCTATTTAGGAAAATCACAGAAAACCTAAATCTGGATGGCTGGATGCAGGTTCAAACCGTCATCCTCCTGAATGTGAGTCCAGTGTGCCAAGCAGTGCACCACCACATTCAGTATGTGATTTGCAAGTGCCCCATAGTGATGACATACAAGTCCTAAGGTAAAGTGACCCTACTCAGCTATATTACTCTGTGTATGATACAGTTCAGGAACGAATGGGCCATTTGAGCAGTCATAAGGCTAAGAACTCTAGAACAAAGACAGATCAAATCAAAACAATCATTCACAATGACCAAATGCTGAAGGGATACCAGAAAAAAATTATCTAAGTATGAATATTAGTAGCAAGCCTCTTAACTTCAATACAGACATACAGTAAAAGCAGACTTTGTCAGTTCAGCAGGAGATCAGTGAAAGCTGGTTTTGTCAGTTCAGCAGGAGGTCATGTGCACTGAGAAACAGCTGATTTCATGCTTGCTAGTTGTGAATTGGGGATAAAGGTGATGCAGTCACGTACCATCTATGAACAAACAGGCCCAAATGCCATACATATAGAGGCCCTCAAAAGTCAAGCAAGGCAAAATTCCAGCCAGAGAAGAGTTCCAGGCAGAGAAGAGTTGCAGACAGCAGCCTCAGATGGACAATGATCTACACCAGATACTATGTGAGTGAGTATTATACTCAGTTGTGCTTGTAAACTATGGATTAAATAAAAGGTTGTGAGTGCTAGCTGTTTTCTTTGATTTAACTGAGGCATTTGATCATATTGATCACAAAATATTACTGTAGAAGTTGGACCATTATGGAATAAGGAGAGTAGCTCACAACTGGTTCATCTCTTACTTTAAGAACAGACAGCCGAAGGTCATTCTCCATGGCATTGAGAATTGCTGCTGGGGCCACTATTGTTTCTTATTCATAAGAGTGATATGCCTTCTAGTATTACAGGTGATTCTAAAGTATTTATGTTTACTGATGCCATCAGCTTGGTAGTGAAGGATGTTGTGTGGAATATTGACACAGTATCAAATAATGCAGTTCAAGACATAAGTTCATGGCTTGTAGAAAATAAGTTGAGGCTAAATCACAGTACGACTCAGTTTTTACAGTTTCTGACACACTATTCAACAAAAACTGACATTTTGATTACACATAGTGGGCATATGATTAGTGAGACTGAACAGTTAAAATTCCTATATGTTCATATAGATAGTAATCTGTCATGGAAAGGCCATATTCAGGAGCTTGTTCAAAAACTAAATGCTGCTTTATTTGCCATTAGAACAGTATCTGAAATAAGTGATAGTTTAGTGCCAAAATTATTCTACTTTGATTATTTTCATTCACTTATGAAGTATGGTATTACTTTTGGGGTAACTCTTCTGGTTTGTAAAGGGTATTTTTGGCTCAGAAATGGGCATTTTGAGCAATAAGTGATGTGAAGTTCATGAACCTCTTGTTGATCTCTGTTCAGTAACCTGGAAATTCTTACATTGACCTCTCAATACACATATTCTTTAATGCCATTTGTTGTTAACAGTATCAGCTTATTACCAAGAGTTACCAGCTTTCACTCAGTTAATACTAAGCAGAAGTCCAATCTGCATTTGGAAATCACCTCCTTGACTCTTGTGCAAAAAGGTGTGCAGTATTCTGTTCCATCCATTTTCAGTAAGGTGCTGCAAGAATTCAAAAATCTTAGAGTAATCCACACATTTTCAAGTCTAAACTGAGGAGTCTCCTCTTGGCTCACTCCTTGTATTCTATTGAAGAATTCCAGGAAAAATTAAGCTAATTCCTTGTTACTTTGTTGATTATATTTATTTAAACTTAGGGCTTGTTATCTGCATAGGATTGATGTATGTTTAATTTTGTCTGTTATTACTCTTCTGTTATAATTTCATGTACTGACTCATTCCATGACCATGGAGACTTGCTTCTCAGTTCATATGAAATACAAAACCAAGAACGACTTGCAAAAGTTTGCCTTTATGTTTCTCTGGACTAGGCTTATTGGTTTCCATCGTACATATGTCTACATGTACCAATGTCTTTATATCACTTTCACTGTGATCATTACTTGAACCTAAGGGCTTGATTAGAGCAATAAAATATGGCACTTCCACAGTTCGGGGTCTGGAGTACCGTATGTTACCATGTATACCCAAATCCTAATAAATTGATAGGCTGGGGTGGCCATTTGTTCTGGTAATTGATTAGAGAATTTATTAAGCCTTATCTAGTCTGCCTGGCTAGCCACACGGTCTAACACACTGCTTCCCGAGTGGGAAGGCGTGCCGGTCCCCTGCACGAATCCACCCAGTAGATTAATATCGAGGTACAGTGTGTCAGCCAGCCTGTGGATGGTTTTTAAGGCTATTTTCCATCTACCTCGGCGAATGTGGGCTGGTTCCCCTTATTCCACTTCATTTACGCTATGTCAGCAATTGATGTGCAAACACTGTCTCCACATACACATACACCATAACTGCTCTACCATGGAAACATCTGGGGTTACTCTCAACAGGTATGAGACATTCCCGAGGGGGGGGGGGGGGGGCGGTCCACTGGGGGCCGAACTGCCCAATAACCCTGGGTTCGGAGTGGGGCAGTGGTGGGGTGGGTGGACCGTTGTGGCCTGTTGTGGGGTTGTGAACCACTGAGGGCTATGGTGGGACAAAGCTTCTCCATTGTTTCTATGCCCTCAGTTCAATACACAATAAGCACACACAAGCCTTATATCTATGTTTTACGCTTACTGAAGTTATAAACACATTTAACTTAACGGTGAGAGCTTACCTAGCATTTGAACTAACATCGAGCCGTATTCATAGTGGGTTATTAAGATTTGTTAAAATTAGGATTGTGGGTGCAGCTCAGAGTAAACCACTTGTACACAATTTGATAGCAACTTAGCCAGATGTGAAGGGAATTCTATTGGAAAGCAATGACTGAACATGGACTTTGGATGACCATGTGTGTCTATTATAGACAGAACAGGGCCAAAAGTATGTCAAAATGAGCAAGTCGCATGGCCATATTGCAGCTCTAGGGAGTGATGAGAGAATCAGATATTCTGGAAAGCCAAGCTCTAATTGGGGAGATGGCATGAACAATTTTCATACAGGGAATCAAAGATGAGAGGATTAAAGCCATCATGAGAGCAAAGGGAAAGGATTTAAATTAGCCCAAGCAGTGGATCTAGCATTAATACAAGAAGTATTCATCACCTTGGAAAGAAAAGGTGAATGAATCCAGTTACCTGAGAGATTACTATTTTAGATGTAAGGGAGGAGGCCATCATGCAAAGAATTCCACAATGAAGAGACACATCAGGAAAATAGACACCAACCAGCTGACTTGTAGTGGAGCAGAGAAACAGAGACTCTGTCACTGCTGAGAAGGATATACGAAACACTACAGAGAGTCACTACAGGAATATTGGAAGCATGCAACTGATTGTGTGTCATTGATGCAATCTACAAGGGCATTCAGGGCCCTGTGTCAGGCAAGACCCATGATATATTATGTCTGTATAGAACCAGGACAGTTAGCCCAATAGTGTAATACCAAGCGTAATACCAATGATCAGCTAGCAAATATTAAGACTCAGAAACAGGGCAACAAAAAAAAGGCATGAGTATGCACTCAACCCATGCTGCAAAACTACACCCAGTAGAATGCAAGAGTAGAAATGTTTTCATAAATATAAGAGCCGCTCAGAGAAATGTGGGAATCACAAGTTTCACAATAGGTAGTGCCACTCAGGTTAGCTTAATAAAGAAATCAGCATTGAGGAGTATCATGGGCAGTAACGCCAATGAAAGAATAAAACTTAAGGAGACCACTAAAGAAGTAATAGAGCTGAATGAAGCCATGATGTTAATGCTGAGGATAAATGGTGTGTGTTGTTTGTGTGTGCAGGGGGGGGGGGGCAGACTGGGGATGGAGTATAAGTTTTATATAGTGGAGGGCAAGTTAGATGTTCCATATGAATGAATCTTACAAAGAGACCTATGCAAGAGTTACAGATGGAACAAGGGCTGAACCATTGAATCCTGCAGACTGAGAGAGAGCCGTAAAGAGAGAATCAGTGTCCTGTGGAATGGATATTAGACAGCCAAGAGAAATGGGCCACAAGGGTAAATGTGACACCAAAGGTATCAGTAGGAATGCAGCTAGAATTGGACAAAGAGCGGAGAGAGAAGAGTGACCTGTGGAGTGAGGCACCAGAACAAATAAGAAGCGATAGGACACCACATCTAAGGAAACAAGGAACAAAGATGAGCAGCAGATGTAAAGGAAAGAGAGCCTTTGTTTTGTTATATGAACAGGGCCACAAGAAGAAAAGATATTACAGATTAAACTGCAGAATACAGGTCTGACAGAAGGAGTAATGAAGAAGTAGTAGTTGCAAACAGGCATGTATTTGCTTGAAGCCTTGGTGACCAGAAAGAGAGGCACTTGCATCATGAGTATTTTGAATACTGTGGGAGAAATTATATATGAGAATGTCCACAGGTGAAAATAGGAGCAGTACCTGTCATGAGAGAAGACTACGAATGCCACCTATGTAATATAGTTTCAGTGAACCGAGAGACAAGGTCGCAAATTAGCAGATTAAAGGAAAGGGTTTGAGTGGATTATTTAAATGAAGAAAAAAGGGCTTCAGTTATTGGAGTATGTATTGCATATCATACTGTATTTTTCTGCCCAGATACAGATTAACGTACAATGAGACAGTGAAAAGAGTGGAAGAGGCTGAGGAGGAAGAACAAAATGACCAGCAATTAGTGAAGAGAAGAAATGAGCTGTTCTGAAACAATTTCATGATTCAGTAGCAGACTGACATGAAAGAATCAACAAAACATACACACATCAAAAGAAGTTTTGCATCACCCCGGTTCCCAGAACTCCTGAAGAAGGACGTTGACTGTGGATATTGTGTCACAGATATAGTCCCTTTGACTGTTCAGAGATGTCACTAAACCCGCCCAAAGATGTAAACAACTATGCATGAGCAGTGTCTATTAGACTGAGGAGGTCTGACAGCTGATCAGTTCCAGTCATTCCACCAGGAAGAAGATACATGGCTCGTGTTATCTGTAGTTCAACCATACCTAGACAGTCACTACCGTTGCTTGATTACGTCTGCACTGTTACTTTGTGCCAGATAGGACTATCAACAAGGGAAGTGTCCAGGCATCTCAGAGTGAACCAAAGTGATGTTGTTCAAACATGGAGGAGATACAGAGAGACAGGAACTGTCGATGACATGCCTCGCTCAGCCCACAGGTCTACTATTGCAATGGATGACTGCTGCCTACGGATTATGGCTCAGAGTATCCCTGACAGCAATGCCACCATGTTGAATAATGCTTTTTGTGCAGCCACAGGACGTCATGTTATGACTCAAACTGTGTGCAGTAGGCTGCATGATACATGACTTCACTCCTGACGTCCATGGCGAGGTCCATCTTTGCAACCACGACACCATTCAGCACGGTACAGATGGGCCCAACAACATGCCAAATGGACCACTCAGGGTTGGCATCGTGTTCTCTTCACTGATGAGTGTTGCATATGCCATCAACCAGACAATCGTCGGAGATGTATTTGGAGGCAACCCGGTCAGGCTGAACGCCTTAGACACACTGTCCTGCGAGTGCAGCAAGGTGGAGGTTGCCTGCTGTTTTGGGGTGGCACTATGTGGGGCCATCAGACGCCACTGGTGGTCATGGAAGGTGCTGTAATGGCTGTATGATATGTGAATGCCATCCTCTGACCAATAGTGCAACCATATCAGCGGCATATTGGCAAAGCATTCGTCTTCATGGATGATAATTTTTGACCCTATCATGCACATCTTGTGAATGACTCCCTTCAGGATAACGAATTGCTCCACTAGAGTGGCCAGCATGTTCTCCAAACATGAACTGTATCGAACATGCCTGGGATATATTGAAAAGGGCTGTTTATGGACAATGCGACCCACCAACGATGCTCAGGGATCTACGCCGAATTGCCATTGAGGAGTGGGACAATCTGGACCAACAGTGCCTTGATGGACTTGTGGATAGTATGCCACAAAGAATACAGGCATGCATCAATGCAATAGAATGTGCCACTGGGTATTAGAGGTACCAGTGTGTGCAGAAATCTGGACCACCACCTCTGAAGGTCTCGCTGTATGGTGGTACAACATGCAATGTTTGGTTTTCATGAGCTAAGACGTGAGGGAATGACTTCCATAGTACCAGAGGGAGCTGTAGAGGGCAGAAACTGTAGAGGAAGACAGAGATTGGAATACGTCAAGCAAATAATTGAGGATGTAGGTTGCAAGTGCTACTCTGAGATGAAGAGGTTAGCACAGGAAAGGAATTTGTGGCGGGCCGCATCAAACCAGTCAGTAGACTGATGACCAAAAAAAAAGATCATATTAAAAAGATGAGAATATGAAGAGATGTGAAAAAAGACACAGAAGAGTACATTAAAAATTGCAAGAGTCATTAGAAGAACAAGATTATGCAGAATAAGGGGAAGATGTCTTAGTGCTGGCTGAAATACCTAACCAGATACTCCCTCGTTGTGATATCAATGTAGTCCGACCTCTTCACATGACAGAGGATGCCCTCACAAAATTTGGCATAGCAGATTCTGTAGCACAACAGGAAGCTGACACAATAGTGTGGCCGGCCGGAGGGGCCGAGCGGTTCTAGGCGCTTCAGTCTGGAACTGCGCAACCTCTACGGTCGCAGTTTCGAATCCTGCCTCGGGCATGGATGTGTGTGATGTCCTTAAGTTGGTTAGGTTTAAGCAGTTCTAAGTTCTAGGGGACTGATGACCTCCGATGTTAAGTCCCATAGTGCTCAGAGCCATTTGAACCATTTGAACAATAGTGTGGTCTTAGTACAGAGAATAATTTGCAATAGCAGAATAACATCAGGATCATGGATTGAGCAAGGAACAAACTTCTAAAGTGATATCCCAAAGAGGGTTAGGTTTACTAAAGACTTACAAGATTCAATCTTGCACATACCATATGAAAACTAATGGTGCACTCAAAACAATGCATCAAATGCTAACAGGATATGCATGCCACTAGGGGAGAAATGGATACATTTTGTCACTTTTGTATATGACACCATACCATATTCATCAACTCCATTCAAGCTATTTTTGGACGGAATATGCAACACTCCTGGGTTTGTACAGTGGGATCTGGCCAAAGTACATTACAAATGTGATGATTACACAACATAAATAAAGGAAGGGATGCACCACATGCATCTATTGACAATGAGTTTTAATAAGGAATGTAAGGAGCACAATAGGAAATATTAGGATCACACTCAAATCCCCAAGGAATTCAAGGCAGGAGACAAGGTATCATTCCACGATAAAAGAGTGAGAAGAGGGAGGCCAAAGAAGTTAACAAGCCCATGGAGAGGACCTTCTTGTGTTGTAAGGACTCATGGACCAAATGTTGTAATCCAATTAATGAGTAAGAAGTTCATAACTGTACACACAAAGAGATTAAAAGAGTTCATTTAACTTTAGACATGAGAGGAATTAATGATAGTGAAATTTGCAATAACTTATTTTAATAGAATAGAAGAGACTCTGCAAAAGTACACTGATATTCTGCAGACAAGAATGGGGAAAATTAAATAACACGTCTCTAAATTCTGGAGTGAAACGGACCAGAGGTTGCAGCAGCTAACCTTAGAGACCCTATTTAATGATCAGATGATACAAATGATAGTAATATTCCAAGAATTAAGAGGAGAATATGAATGTCTATTGGCAGTCATCATTAAGGAAGAGAAGGGGATATTAGCTCGACATACCATTAAATCCGCACAGGTGATAAACTACCTCCTGTTAATCAGGGGCCACATCAGCTGCAAAAAGTTTCCACAAGATGTTAAATGAATGGATATAGGTTTCTCTGAATAACAGAAACTGCTATGTTCCTAACCGACATATATTTAGCATATGTATTGAAAGTTCTCTCAGTAGAGAACCAAGTTTTCAATTTATACATTGTATTACCATTATCTGTAAGGAGGGAGGAGGATTGGTATGTAATTTGGCTCCAGAAATGGACAATATTCTAATAGATGATGCCAGACAACAACATGGTGCTGTACAAAAAGATCAACTGGATTGAAAAGAGGTAGCAGAAGCCTGAAAGGCACACATTTGTGATAGAAACAACATAAGAGCACAACCCGTGTGAGATAGTTGTGCTGATGTAGCCACAGGAGTTCCAAATAACTATAAAGGAAACTGTATCAGTAACCAATAGCATTTCTAGGCCTTTGGACTTGAATCAATAGTTCTATGTAGCCCACAAATAGAAAAGATTAATATTGTTATGTGAGAGTCACGAACCAATAGATACACAGGAAAAGGTAAACTGACATTCTTAGGAAAAGTATTGGATATGGAGAGCATACTTTAACATACTCTGCAAAAAAATAGAAATTGATTGAGTCCTCTGGGACGTACTACCCAATGTTAACATATACATGAAGGAGATCCTGTACAAAACCAAAATACAAGCAGATAGTGATGAAGACAAAGGCTACACTTCCCTGCATCTCTTAGCATATGCCACTTGCAGGATCTAAACAGGGGTAGGGCAGTGTATGAGTGAAGCAGAAAATAAATCAGGATTACACAAAAGAGTTGCAGAGATAGAGAGATCCAGCTGGGAAATATGCTTCTGACTAAGCATTAGCAACCACCACCACCACCACCACCACCACCACCACCACAACCATAGGAGTGATGCTTAAACATCTCAGATGCAGCAGGAAGTGGAGAGAAGAGAAGTGAGTCCTGCAGTTGGCAGGAAAGAATAACAATTGAGTCTGAACACACATTAACTAAAACGCCTTCTTGGTGTGCATTAATTTCCAAACTCAAGCTTCAGTCTGGAACCGCACAACTGCTACAGTCACAGGTTCGAATCCTGCCTCGGGCATGGATGTGTGTGATGTCCGTAAGTTAGTTACGTTTAAGTAGTTCTAATTTATAGGGGACTGATGACCTCAGATGTTAAGTCCCATAGTGCTCAGAGCCATTTGAACAATTTGAACCAAACTCAAGAACAACAAGAAACACAGTAATTCTTGTGGTGGGAAAAGCCAGATAAAAGTTACAAGACAATGAAAAGAAATAATAACAACCGAAATACTATGCTACAAATTCCAAAGTGGCGTTACACCCAACAAGATACAAATTTCTACAGAAAGACTATGGCAAGTGTTTACTGGGCTAGCGTTGGCATAGGTGTTGGCCGGATCTGTCCTAGCTGTAGGTACACACTGCCAGTCTCAGGCTTTTCACGAAGTAGTGCCATGTTTATGCGAAAGGTTTGTTGATGTTTACATTCACTGGCGATGTTTTGATATCAGCTCTTGAAGGTAGGTCGGCAGGCCACCTTGCTTCTCTGTTGTGTGGGCCCTCTAACTGATAAGGGTCTGCTTTGACATTTCTCCCCTGTGAAAAATGAATGCACAGCACCACAAACGTCCATAGGAATGGGGGCGTCCTGATCGACATTCATAGGTTCATGTCTGTCAGGGGCTGGAGGCAGTGACGCAGCAGGGGCAGATGGTGGCGGAGGCAGAGTTCATTGAGGTCCTGGAAAGTGGTGGAACCATCGGCCCACCAGAGGGATGCCATCGCCCAGCCGCAGAGCTTGGTGATGATGGCAGGCATGCAGTGCGCCTGTGGGTGAGAGAAGATCTCCACCCAGACTTCCTGCCTGATGTGGAAAGAGGGTGGGTGGGAGGGTGAAACATCTTAGGAAGAAGGACAGATAAGGGAGAACCTAATGGTCGACTGTGAAGTATCTCTGCTGGAAGTTTACTGGCATGCAGGGCATGTGGCCAAGAAAAGAAGCACGGCCTCCTCCAGCAGGTGATGGCTCAGCAGTTTATCAAGTTGGCTCTTGAATGTCTGCACAAAACGTTCTGCCTGGCCGTTTGATGCAGGGTGAAATGGGGCAGTGTGGATGAGGGAAATCCCATTGGCAGCACAGAATTGCTTAGAGTTGGTTGAAGTGATCTATGGATCATTATTCGCAACAATCGTTTTGGGGAGTCACTCGAAAGCAAAGAGGTGCTGGAGAATTTTGATAGTCTCACCAGAAGTGGTGTTCATCATGCAGGAGATGCAAGGATATCCTGACCCAGAGTCGATCCATGAAATGGTCCAGTGAATCCAAGTGGAGACATTCCCATGGAGCAGCTGCATCTGCACACAAAAAATACTGGAGTGGGGGTGCTGCCTGATGTGTTTGGCACGAGGTGGAGGCTGACATTAGGGAGGCAATATCTTTATCCAAGCAGTGTCAATAAAGGTGTCAACTGGCCAGCAGTTTTGTGAGGACAATTCCCTAATGGCCAGCCTGGAGGAGATCGAGGCCACAGCAGTGCAATGCATGTGGTATGAACACCCAGGGAACATCCAAATCACTATGCAAATGGATTATGCCACTGTGGAAAAGGAGACTGTGCTGATGATCCCAAAAATGGTGAACTTCCGTATCACAGATGCTATGACGGCTGTTGAAGAGCTTGCAGTGTCTGATCCTGAGTGGTGGCCCGCCAGACCGCATTGGCATCCAACAGAAGCGCATCCATAGCTGCAGCCACATTCATTTCCACAAGAAAACAAACCAAGAGGGAGGGGTAAAACTCACAGTCAGACACAGCAGGCAGCCAGGAAAGGAAATCGGCATTTGTGTGCCTTTCAGAACTGTGACAGACACTATCAAAGTCGAATATCGCCAGGAAGAGTGCCCAACACTGTCCAGGTGGGCCCTGCAGCACTCAGGTGAAAGAAAGAAACAAAAATGTTGTGGTCGTTCTGCAGAGTGAAATGACGACCATACACACAAAATCATAGAATTTTGTTAGGGCGAAAACCAGCACCAAAGCTTCCTTTTCAATTTGAGTATATGTGGTTTGAGCATCAGTCAATTATTTGGATGTGAAGGCCACCAGGCTCTCAACACCACTTACCATGTGCGAGAGGACCACACCCCAGCCATAGTCTGATGCATCAGTGGTGACGATGAGGGGCAGGGAATATCGTAAGTGGCCAGGCAAGGAGGACAGGAGAGAGAGCTGACTTAAGACTTGTGAAAGCCTGCTCACACGCCGCATCCCAAATACAATGCACACCTTTGTCCAGCAACCCGGTCAGGGGTGCCAAAGTCTCGGCAGCAGGGGGTATAAAATGCTGATAATATTTAATCTGACTGAGGATGGATTGTAGGTGCGCAACATTGGTGGGAGGAGACAGGTTTCAAATCACCTCAACATACACCTTAGAGGTGTGTAGGCTGTGGGCATAAATTCTGAACCCGAGATAACTGACCTCGCACACTAAAAAGTCAGACTTTTCATTCCAGCAATGCAGGTTGGCCTTGGAAGAAACCTAAAACAGCCTATCCAGCTTGTGCATGAGGTCCACCGCCGACATGCTACTGATGACAGCATCGTCCAGATAATTTGCCGCACCGGGCACCTGTCATGTGAGGTGTTCCAAATAATGTTGGAAAATGGCGGGGTGCTGGAAATGCCAAATGGGAGGCGGTTGTACAGGAAAAGGCCACACGGCATATTGATGACTAGGATCTGCTGAGATTCCTTGCCCTACAGCAGCTGCAAATAAGCATCACACAAATCAGTTTTGGCGAAACGGTTGAGCCTGCAAGACGTTTGAGTACATCATCCACCAATAGGACAGGATAGGCATCGATGATGGTCTGAGAATTTACGATGACCTTAAAATTGCCACAGATGTGTAAAGCACTGTTCGGATTCTTGACTAATATGATAGGCATCGCCCAGCACCTATGCGTGATGGGAGAAAGGATATCTTCATCTTGTAAGTGGAGAAGTTACATCTGGAGCCTGTCTCAGAGAGCAAAGGGGAATGGGCAGGCCTTAAAAAAAAGAGGGATGGTGGCAAAGGGAAGAAGGTGAATATGTGTGGTGAAACCCTTCACCCCTGGTGTGGAGGATGAGAACAATGTTTCATATTTGCTGAGCAACGGGGCGAGGAAGGGATTGAACCCGCCCATACCTTGTCCTGTACTGTCAAACTCAGATGAACAAAAATGTCCAAACCCAGGTTAGTAACGCCAGTGGAGCCAACCACCAAAATCTGAGAGGTGAAGGAATGACCGTTGTATGAGATTTGTGTTGATAAAATGCCATCAACTGATATGTGGTGTCACCGCCAGACACCACACTTGCTAGGTGGTAGCCTTTAAATCGGCCGCGGTCCGGTAGTATACGTCGGACCCGCGTGTCGCCACTGTCAGTGATTGCAGACCGAGCGCCACCACACGGCAGGTCTAGAGAGACTTACTAGCACTCGCCCCAGTTGTACAGCCGACATTGCTAGGAATGGTTCACTGACAAATACGCTCTCATTTGCCGAGACGATAGTTAGGATAGCCTTCAGCTACATCATTTGCTACGACCTAGCAAGGCGCCATAGCATTTGATATTTATCTTGTGAAGCATGTATAATCAAGAGCGATGTTCTACAATTAGGGATTAAAGTTAAGTATTACAGCAACTGCGTCCGCTTTTCTAAGTTCTCATTTCCTTGTAATTTTCCAGACCTCACGCCAGTCTGCGTGAGCTTAAAAGCGTGCATTTCGGCCTCCTCTAGCAACACGGTGTTGGCTCTTCTGCCAACACTTCATACGGCGACGAGCTAAATCGCGTTTGTAACAATTGATCTTGCTTAAATTCCTTGTGTCATGGCTTCGCCACAATCTCCAGATGTACTGTCCGAATTTTATCGCTTGCAGAATCAGCAGACGCAGGCCTTATTGGATGCCCTTCGACAGCTTGTCCAGGGTCAACGTGCGATGCAAAACGATGCGGCAGCCGCCGCTCTACCCGCTACCGCAGCCACAACACGCAGTTGCACCACCTTTTCGTCCATTTTATGCGGCACTGGAAAGCTGGACAGAGTGGTCACGCCAATTTGGATTCCATCTCGCCACGTACAGAATTCAAGGTAACGAGCGGCAGCCTTTTTTGCTTGCGTGTGTCGGTGTATCCACGTACCGAGTGATAATGAAATTATTTCCCCGACGCAACGTAGCAACTCTGTCCTATGAAGAAATTTTGTCGGCATTAGATGCATATTTCAAAGAATCTGTCAATGTAGTTGCAAAAAGGTATACCTTCTTTCGTACAAAACGTACAGCAGGTCAAACTAATCGGGAGTGGGTTGCAACTTTGCAAGAGCTTACTAGGGATTGTGCTTTTGAGTGTGCATGTGGACTCCCTTATTCAGATACAATGATACGTGATGCAATTGCACAGAACGTTTCTGATGTTCGTGTAAGGGAACAGATTTTGAAACTAGTCAATCCCTCCCTTCAACAAGTGATGGACATCTTGGATAGGCAGGACACACTTGACTTTACTCAGGAATCATTTGAAACTTTGCCAGCTGTGTGTCACATTAACCGGCCCGCCGGGCGCGCTGCACGGAACGGTAAACAGCCCTCGCGCCCGTCCGCGCAGCTGCCGCCAAGCTCTCCGCTACGAGTGCCGCGCAAGCAAGCAAATGCAGTGCTAAAATCATGCCCACGGTGTGCTACTAGACATGCGCGTGAGAATTGCCCGTCACGCCAAGCTATTTGCTTTTTCTGTAATAAAAAAGGACATGTTCAGAGTGTTTGCCAGAAAAAGCTCAGATCGGACACTCACAACCATTCCAGGCCCTTTGCTTCGTGCCAGAATCGGAGTTGAACCACGAATACTCAGGCTCATGAACCTTCGCCCATGGACATTCATGCAGTTCATTCTACTCCGTCCAGTGCCACTCTCTCTAACAGTGACTGTGTTCGTCCCACAAATAGTGTGCGTCGACATCGCCGGAAATCGCGTCAAGTCGCAAGTGCTTCAGTACCAGTGTCTGTTCACGTTGCACGAGACAGTCGCTCTTGTCGTCAGCAGGACAATAAACTTTTTGTAGATTTCGACATTCATGGCCACGTGATACCATTCCAGCTCAATACCGGAGCTGCAGTTTCACTAATCAATAAAGACACGTACAAACAGCTGCGCACACCTCCGTTGCGTGCCGCAAATGTTAAGTTAACTAGCTATTCTGGTCAGAATATCCCTGTGTTAGGACAGTGCAGCCTTCTTGCAACATACAAGGGACAAACAAAACTTGTGTCATTTTACGTTCTTCGTTCTTCTTCTGCAGTGAACTTGTTTGGTTTAGATTTATTTCAGTTGTTTAACTTGTCTATAGTCAATCAGGTCCTATCAGTGAACCAGACTGTGCCTTCAGCCAGTGTTTCTCGTCTATGTGAAGAATTTGCTGACATTTTTACACTGGGCCTTGGTTGTGCTAAGAACTATAAAGCACATGTGGAACTGAAAGTAAACACGCAACCGAAATTTTTCAGAGCGCGCAATGTTCCCCACGCATTGCGTGATGAGGTCGCAAGAACATTACACGATTTGGAATCACAAGGTGTGATTGAACGTCTGCAGGCTTCTCTCTGGGCATCACACTTAGTAATTTTGCCAAAACCTCCCGGAAAATTGAGACTTTGTGTGGACTTCAAGGCAACAGTGAATCCACAATTAGTGATTGCAACTTTTCCTTTACCCCGCACGGAAGATCTTTTTGACAAACTGTGCCCGGGTAAATATTTTTCGAAGTTAGACCTAGCAGATGCGTACTTGCAAATACCGGTGGAAGAAGAATCCCAGCGCGTTTTGGTGGTTAACACGCATCTTGGTTTGTATCGCTTCAAAAGACTGCCATTCGGGTGTGCATCTGCCCCTGCATTGTTTCAGCAATATTTACAAACTGTTTGTGCGTCGGTCCCTACTGCAGCGAACTATCTGGACGATATTGTGATCTCCGGAAAGACAGAAGAAGAACATTTAGCCAATCTCCGAACATTATTTCAGGTCTTACGACAAAATAGTCTTCGCTTGCGGAAGGACAAATGTGTGTTTTTTGCTCGTGACTTAACCTATCTGGGACATGTAATCAATGCCCAAGGCATACATCCCAGTCCCGAGCACCTCCGTGCCATACAAGACTTGCCTTCGCCGCAGAATTTGAAGCAGCTACAGAGTGTGCTGGGAAAAATTAATTATTACCATAAATATGTGCCACATGCCTCTTCCATTTCAGCTCTGCTTCATCGCTTACGCCGTAAAGGTGTTCCGTTCGTCTGGACGACGGAATGCGAACGCGCTTTTCGCCAGTTGAAATCGGCGTTGCTTTCCACTACTTGCCTTACGCCATTCGATCCCCAGAAACCCCTTTTGTTGATGGTAGATGCATCGGATTTCGGGATCGGTGCTGTGCTTGCTCACAAAGATGGATCGCATGATCGCCCTATTGCCTTTGCGTCCAAATTGCTCTCGTCTGCGCAAAGAAATTATTCACAGATCGAGAAAGAGGCTTTGGCTCTCGTATTTGGTGTTACTAAGTTTCACGATTTCTTGTATGGTCGTCACTTTACCGTCATCACGGACCACAAACCTTTGACATCGCTTTTTCATCCGAACAAGCCTTTCGCTGGTCTATTTTCCTCTCGCAGTACCGCTACGATATCTTGTATCGGTCCACTGCTAAGCACGGAAACGCCGATGCGTTTTCCCATTTGCCTGTTGTTGAGGATAGAGCATTCGATTCTTCCGAACTTCCTTGCATGCTCATTGATTCGGAAACCGATGACGTGGTCGAATCGTTTCCGATTGATTTTCGTCGTGTAGCTACAGCCACAGCTGCTGACCCTGTCCTTGCTACCGTTTTGCGTTTTGTTGCTACGCAATGGCCCTTGTCAAAGTCACGGATCGAGGATCCGTTGGTTCGCCAATTTTTTGCTCACAAGGAGAGACTTTTTGTTCGACGTGGTGTTTTGCTGTTGCGTTCTGATAATGATCAGTCCAGGGTCGTGGTCCCACGTTCGTTACAGTCCTCTGTCTTACGGCTTCTCCACTAAGGACATGGGGGTATAGTGCGAACGAAACAACTTGCTCGTCAGCACTGTACTTGGTTCAGAATTGATGCTGCGATTACGAATATGTGCTCTTCTTACATGGCGTGTGCCGAACAAAACTCCGCACCACCGCGGCAATTCTTTGCATGGCCGAAAGCCATTTCCCCTTGGCAACGCTTACACATCGATTTTGCTGGTCCATTCTGGAATGCTCGATAGTTGGTTGTGGTCGATTCCTTCAGTAATTTTCCTTTTGCTGTCCGGATGTCTTCCACGACGTCATCTGCCACTATCCAAGCGTTATCCGCTATCTTTTGCATTGAAGGTCTTCCACAGACTATTGTTTCCGACAATGACCCACAATTCATGTCCGCAGAATTTCAGTCATTCTGCAAGGCCAATGGCATTCAGCATCTGACATCCGCGCCGTTTTCGCCTCAGTCAAATGGTGCCGCTGAACGATTGGTCCGGACTTTCCAGTCACAGATGTTGAAGTTGAAAGAGTCGCATTCTCGGGAGGACGCGTTATTGCTCTTCTTGTCCTCGTATCGCTCTCAGCCCCGAGATGGTCGCTCGCCGGCTGAGTTGCTCCACGGTCGTCCTCATCGAACCTTGATGTCTTTGCTACATCCGCCGCATCAGGTTCCTGTGCCGCGGCAGCCACCTGCTTTTGCTCCAGGCGACGTTGTATACTATCGCAACTATCGAGGTTCACGGCGTTGGCTCGCAGGGCGCATTCTTCGCTGCCTCGGCCGCGCTATGTATCTGGTTTTGGGGGCCTCTGGTGAGGTGCGTCGGCATCTCGATCAGCTGCGCCTCTGTCGTCGCACGGGTTCTGCCGCTCCCCGTCTGCTTTCAACGACGGTGCCGTCCGGTCAGCGCCCTGGGACCCATCTACTGGCTCGCCTCATCCCCAGGTGTTACCGACGCTGCCTTCCATTTTGCCCCATGGCGACGCGCCGCCGCCGCCGCCTGTTCTCCTGCCGGCGACGCCCGCGGTGGACTCTTCGCTGCAGCCGCCAAGCGCCTCCCTGGGTCACGCGCCGCCGTTCGCTTCCCGTGACCAGCTGTCCTCCGACTTGGCACTCTTGCCGGCTCCGGACCAGATGTCGTCTTCGCCCGTCGGGTGCCCCGTTCTGATGGAGGTCGACCCTTCGGCCCCTCCTGTCTCTCTGCGGGCGCATGCACCGCATGTTGGCGTGCACCCTGGACTAGGTTTTCAGGCGTTTCCTAGCTCCCCTCGGACCGAATGGCCGGGTGTGGGTGGCACAGCCTCGCCTGTTGTTAGGCTCCCCACCTCGTCACATACGTCAACATGGGGTCCTCCCCATGGCGGGTGGAAGCCTTATAACACCACCGTTCGCTGATTTGCGGGGGAGGAATGTGGTGTCACCGCCAGACACCACACTTGCTAGGTGGTAGCCTTTAAATCGGCCGCGGTCCGGTAGTATACGTCGGACCCGCGTGTCGCCACTGTCAGTGATTGCAGACCGAGCGCCACCACACGGCAGGTCTAGAGAGACTTACTAGCACTCGCCCCAGTTGTACAGTCGACATTGCTAGGAATGGTTCACTGACAAATATGCTCTCATTTGCCGAGACGATAGTTAGCATAGCCTTCAGCTACGTCATTTGCTACGACCTAGCAAGGCGCCATAGCATTTGATATTTATCTTGTGAAGCATGTATAATCAAGAGCGACGTTCTACAATTATGGATTAAAGTTAAGTATTACAGCAACTGCGTCCGTTTTTCTAAGTTCTCATTTCCTTGTAATGTTCCAGACCTCACGCCAGTCTGCGTGAGCTTAAAAGCGTGCATTTCGGCCTCCTCTAGCAACACGGTGTTGGCTCTTCTGCCAACACTTCATGATATATGGTGATTACTGAAACCACGCAAGTCGCGAGTGTACAGAGACAAAGTTGGCGAGCCCAATCATTGGTATGTGGCACCATCCACAACAGAAACGGAAGATGTTGTGTCAATTTGGCAGACCACAGGAATATGTGCGACCTCCAAGGTAAAGAGGAAATGGGCTCCCGACTGGGGAATGATGGAGAATACTTGTCCATCAATGGACTGCGAGGCTTCCAGGTCCTGCGGTGATGATTCGTGATGAGCCTGTGCATCCGCAGGAAGCATGGCATCTATGCGATGTTTCTGAAAAACCTGACACACAACGGCGATATCACCTATTCGGCCACAAGCTGTGCACCTCACTTGCTGGTGGGGGGCACTCTGACCATTGGTGAGCCGAAAAATGGTCTGTACATGATGGAAAACGTGCGACACACTTTCTGTCATGGACTGTACCAACAGACCAACAAGACTCCTGCTCGGCGCTAGGCAACCGGCGAGCCACGAAAACAGCTGGATCAAGACGTGGCAGATGTAGCCAGTGAGACTGTTTGAATGCACAAATGATCGGCAGACAGGTGTCGAGGGATGGGTCCTGTAACTTCAAAATATCAGCCTGAAGACCCTTGTATGGTGTGTGAAACACCACCATAGCGCGAATCAACGAAGAGGCACAAGACTTTTTGCAGGCAACATTGGCCACTGGAATTAGCGATCGTGGGAGAGACACTGGAGTGTCGTAATCGATTCCCTATATGTCTGACCTGGGGACTTCTGACAAGAAGAAAAAGTCTGACATGGACGGAGGTGACGTATATTTGTGCATAAAGGTACTCTCTAGGTGACTGTTCAGGGTTCAATTGTTGAACTAAACAATACACCTGTGGACCGACTGTTTATATATATATATAAACCTCAACTTCAATTTTTCGTTGTGGATCCCATGTGCTAATAAATGTTGTTCTAACCATTTGACATAATTTCACCATGGTTTGACAGACCTACCGAAAGCCAGAAACATCGGTGGAGCCACATGCAAAGTGTTCAATTTATCCATGAGGGAATCAACTCTATGAGCTATGTCTTGCAATGCCGGGGAGTGAGGGCAATGTTCTGACTTCATGAGTGCTGCCTGAATTTGCTGTCGAATTTCCGTCAAGGACTGAAGAAATTCCCCTAAGGTAGCGATTTCGACTGGGAATGAAAGTTTTATCCTCGGCGACAGTAACTCTAGTGTCCTGCAGTCGGCAGGAAAGAACTAACGATCGAGTTTGGACACACTTTAGTTAACTAAAACGCCTTCTTGGCAAGCACTAATTTCCAAACTCAAGAACAACAAGAAACACAATAATTCTTGTAGTGGAAAAAGCCAGATAAAAGTTATAAGACAATGAAAAGAAATAATAACAACCCAAATAGTATGCTACACAATTCCAAAGTGACGTTACACCCAACAAGATACAAATTCCTACAGAAAGATTACGGCGAGTGTTTACTGCACTAGAGCTGGCGTAGGTATTGGCCGGAGCTGTCCTAGCTGTAGGTACACCCTGCCAGTCTGACTCTGCTGCTGCGTGCTTATAACACCAATTCTGCAGAGTGCTACAATTAGCCACATTAGTTCCAATTGGTGGATCTCTGTTGCATGGCTTTTCACGAAGAGTGCCGTGTTTATGTGGAAAGTTTGTTGATGTTTACATTCACTGGCGATGTTTTGATCTGAGCTCTTGAAGGGAGATTGGCAGCCCACCTTGCTTGTCTGTTGTGCGGACCCTCTAACTGATAAGGGGCTGCTACAGCAGTTACGACCATGTGCATGTAAATGACGATCAGGCTCATAGGAATATTTTACAAGAATTCACCTTCTAAGTGAAATTATCCTGACCACAGTGCTTCATCACTGGATACCCAAGGTTGCAGATGAAGAATGGGAAAGATGTGATAACTGATAGTACATATTTGTGTTGCAGGGAGATATTAATTGTGTCAGTGGAAAAAAACTTATGTATGTATGTATGTTTATATGTTAAATAAAAGAGAAGCCCATGTATTTATGTGTGTGTCCCACCAACACAACTTGTATAAGAAGGAAGTCTAAAATTAGTGTCTAAGATCTAAGAGCAAATCTTCTCCTGGTATGTGAGGTGTAGTGACCGAATCATGAAGGGTTGCCTGGAAAAAAGGAAAGATCATCAAGTATGTATATTAGCAGCAAGCCTGGTTACTTAGACAGAGATGTACAGTTCATTCCACTTTTTATGGTTCTGGGCACTATGGAACTTAACTTCTGAGGTCATCAGTCCCCTAGAACTTAGAACTACTTAAACCTAACTAACCTAAGTACATCACACACATCCATGCTAGAGGCAGGATTCGAACCTGCAACCGTAGCGGTCGCGCGGTTCCAAACTGTAGCGCCTGCAACCGCTCAGCCACTCTGGCCGGCCATTCCACTTTCATCAGTTCAGTAAAAGGTCATGTGCATTGAGAAACTGCTGACTTCACATTCACTGATGGCAAATTGGAGGTAACAGGTGACACAGTCAGATACCATATTTAAGCAAACAGGCCCAAATGCCATACACAGACAAAATCGTCAAGCAAGGCAGAGAAGAGTTCAAGGCAGAGAAGAGTTCCAAGCAGGGAAGAGTTCCAGGCAGGGATCAGTTCCAGACGGAGAAGATACATGAAACATATTCACAAGTGTGAATATAGACCCCATCAGCTGTATAATTGAATGACAACGTAAAGTTTTGCTGGACCAAGACTCAAACACGGATTTCCCGCTTACTGTAAGCAGTTGCCTTACTATTAGGCTCTTGAGCACATGTCACGGCCAGATCCAAACTTCCATATGTCATTAATCCCATGTCTACAGCCTGGGCTGATACAACCATTATGTATATTCACATACAAGGGAGAAATTTTAATTGAAAGTCACGTGCCCGGTGTCTGCAGATAAATATGATCAGAAATACGATGCAATATTGGATTTGGACATGAATCTGAGTTGGAACCTGTAAGTACAAATGTTGTGACCCACCTCGGGTTACAACATTGGGAACGACAAATATTTGTCAATGTACATCACAAATGACAACACTGTATTCTTCATCATCAACTAATTTTTATAAAACATACAGTCGATGGTCATAAAAATTGGGGAGCTAGACGTCAGCCATAAGTGTCTTCACTAGCTAAATGGAGATGAATGTGGGAGGACTGAAAAAATTTAAAATTCCCAAAGTGTATGCTCTCATGATAAAATACATACTATGTCAGTTATTGAAACTAATGATAAAAGAAAAAAAAAATGGTCAGTATGGAAAGATTCAGTAACTGTGACTGATTAACTGACTGATAGCTAACTATAAAACACAGCTTGTTGTCCAACATAACCTCATTTTGCTAAAGACACCGAAGAGTGTGAAGGGGATTGGAGCACATGGAAAAGGTCTTCCAATGGAGATGGCTCATTTGCTTCAGTGTCTTCTGGGCTGCATATAACTTCATGTTTCACAGTGGTTGGTTGATTGCATTAAGCGACCAAATTATGATATCACTTATTTATTCACCAAACAAACCTTAAAAGGTTAATGCTGCCAGCTATTGGGTAATGGCTATCATGGGTACGGTGTGTATTAATGTTAGAACTGAGGTATTTGGGCAACAATGGAGCATGGGGCTAGAGAAGTTGAATGAGATAAAGAGTGAATTTTTGACCAGATCAGCTAGTAGGCTGGAGAGCAGATGTGAGGGCAGCATTGACTAATAGCTTGTGGATTTTTCACTGAGTCACTGCATTTCAGAAACTGATTATGACCTTTATTCTTAAGAAAATGGAGATCTCTGGCAACATCCACCAATTCTACCATGAGGACACTACAGTTCTCTCACAGAGAATGTAGTTCCTAACCATTACTATATGTGAAAGTGTATCTCATCCTTTGGGTGTCTTTAGAGCCACTGGTAAATTATTGTGGTGCCTTGGTACTCACAGATAATAGAAATAAAAGTGCATTGGTGGACAATGAGGGAAACCTGTGGTCTAGGTACACGATAGGGAGGGGTGCATGAAGTCATCCAACAGATATGGTCGAGAGGGGGGTGAGAGGAATATCTATATGGAGGATTTCCAGTTGAATTTCAATTTGGAGTACTGCCCTAGAGCAAGATTCAGGGGATGAAAATTTCTGGGGAGGGATAAGAATCTGATAGTTGAAGTCATAATGGGTTTGATGGATGTCAGAGTTGCAGTTGAGTAGTAATTGGTGATGCTGAAACCACAAATTCTAGCCTCTGTCAGAAGACTGTCTACTGTCCTTGTTCAGAAATCTCTAGAGGCAACCTAACCTCACAATGTTGAACTGTGTCTAGCAGTTGTAGTGCTGATGTAGAAGTGTAATAGAGTAGAATGATCAGTGTCTTCAGAGATATGACTGAGAAAACAGTGTGCATTCAATTTCTGCATGCATCTTAATTTAAGCTCATGGATGAGGGCAGCTGTGTCAGTTTATTATTAAAGAGTGATCTTAGGCAACAGAATTGTACAATTATTTGGAGATGATGACTGGCTTCCTAGGAAAATTTCAGGCACTGGATGAGGTGCATGATTTGTGTACTGATAGGGGAGAATTGAAAGTCATGGATTTTGGGCCCAAAAAATTGTGGTTCCATGAAGCTAACTGTTGGCAAGGGCCACAGACTGAGAGCTGAACCAAATGCAAAAGTCAGTTACATAGAGTGAAGACGTAACCAATGATCCAATGAAATATATTAATAGCTACAAGGAAAAGACCAAGACTGGCAATGACATGTCATTAAATCATCAAGAAACCTCAGGCATGAAATGTGACCAAGCTATGATGGCCAAAGGCTCTATCACCTGCTTTCTGTAAGGTGAGAAAACTGCAGTAAGCTGGAGGTGTTTAGTAAAGGCTTGTTCTAATGATGTTGCTAAACCGATCAGGTGGTTGATATAGACTGGCCATTCTGAAAACCACACTGCTCAGGGGATAAGGTGCCCTGCAACTCAAGAATGCAGCATAATCAAAGAGCCACCATCCTATTGAGTAATTTATGTAGCACACTACTAAGGCTGATTGTTCAGTAGCTATTAATGGAAGCTTGGTCCTTTCCTGGCTTAAGAACTGGTCTAATGGGCTGCATGCCATTGAAGGGAATGCACCTCTGGAACAATTAAAAACATTGAGAAGGTAATTTTTCTGATCTGGATTCAGGTGTTGGCTCTTTATATTATGGAAGAATTCAGAGCCTGGGCCTGTGTCTATGGATGAGTTGAATGTGTGAAGCAGTTCTCTTTCCATAAATGGTTCATTATACTGCTTTGAATAGTGTAGAGTAAAGGACAGGAAGTTATCTTCTGCCCCTTGTTTATGTGGTTGGAAAGCATGAGGGTAAGAAGAAGTCAGTGATTCTACTATTGCATGGATCAGTGGAAATACCATATAAATCCAAAGGCTGGGAATAGTTATCCATGGTTGGTGGCCAAGTAACCAATGGAGTTGGGCCCACAGCCAGGAAGAGGAGTTTAACACATTCATGTTGCTCAAGACAGAGGGTCAATGTGGAGGCTGGCTGAATAGCCTCACCTATTAACACTGTGAGTAAACAGGTGGCCATCTCTTCCGCAGGGTCTGAGCAAGAACACATGGGCAGCATTTTGCTAGTTATTGGGAGCTCCAATGTTAGGCACATTATGGAACCTCTTGGGAAAACAGAATTCAGGGCTGGAAAGAAAGCCAATGTGCACTTGGTATGTCTGCTGGGGGATGGGGGTGGGGGGAGTGGGAAGGGTGGCCTCATCCGGATGTGAAGGCAGTCTTGCCTGCGGCCATCGAGCATAAAGCGTGCAGTCATCTGCAAGTTGTGGCTCATGTTGGCACCAACGATGCCTGTCAGATGGGTTCTGAGGCCAGTTCTTACAGGCGGGTGGGAGAGATGGTGAAAAGTGCTGGCCTTGCACGTGGGGTGCAAGCAGAACTCGCAATTTGCAGCATCATTCCCAGAGTTGATCGGGGTTCTTTGGTGTGGAGCTAAGTGGAGGGTCCCAACCAAAGGCTTTGGTGTCTCTGTGATGGTCTTGGATGCAGATTTCTGGACCTGCATTATTGGGTGGGGATTTGCAGGACTCCCCTTGATAAAACAGGGGTGCACTATACAAAGGAAGCAGCTACTCGGGTAGTTGAGTACTTGTGGAGTGCACATGGGGTTTTTTTGGGCTAGGAGATAGTTTGAGGCACTCTCATAAACACTCACCAGTCAGTATGTATGTCAGGAAATCATACCACTGTCAGAGTAAAGACAGTTCGCTCGACTGTAAAAATTTTATCAGTAAATTGTTGAAGTATAGAGTTCTCAACCTCAAATTATTCTTGATACTGAGAGTGGGCTAAAGCTGGAAGTAAAAGGCTCTGAAATATTTAGCGAGTCTTGGAATGTTTATTGGAAAGACAGATTAGACAGCATAGGAGGAGGAGTGTTAATTCCAGTTGACAAAAATATTGTCTCTACTGACATTGAAATTGAGTGTGACATGCATAAGATGTCTAGGTGAAACCAAGCTAATTGTTGGGTGTTTACACTGACCACCAGACTCTGCTGTGACAGTTCTAGAGTCATTCAAAGAAAGTCTATCATCACATGTGCATAAATACTCAGACCGTGCAATACAAGGTTGTGGTAACTTTAACCTACCAAGTATAGACAGGGGCATGTATGGATTCAGTGCAGGGGGTGCAGACAGACAGTCTTGTGAAGTACTTATGAACACATTTTCTGAAAACTATCTTGAGAAGCTAGTTCAGCAGCCCATACACAATGGAAGTATCTTGGACCTTGTAGCTATGAACAGGCCAGATCTTATTGATGGCATCAGTATAGAGATGGGCATTAGTGATCATGAAGTCATCATAGTGAGTATGGTTATGACAGTTAACAAATCAGTCAAGAGGGCTAGGGGAGTTTTTCTGTCAGAAAGAGCAGATAAGCATTTGTTAGAATCTCACGTACATAATGATGTGGAGGAGGCCCTGCCGGCAGCGATAAAGAGCACTGGGTGCACCCGACTGCAAATTGTTGCTCATGTTGGCACCAATGACTCCTGCCGTCCGGGTTCAGAGGTCATCCTCAGTTTGTACAGGTGGTTGGCGGAATTGGTGAAGGCGGAAAGCCTCGCTCACGGGGTGGAATCAGAGCTAACTATTTGTAGTATCGTTCCCAGAACCAATCGCGGTCCTCTGGTTTGGAGCCGAGTGGAAGGCTTAAACCAGAGGCTCAGACGATTCTGCGGAGATCTGGGGTGCAAATTTCTCGACCTCCGCTAATGGGTGGAGAAATTTAGGGTCCCCCTGAATAGGTCAGGCGTGCACTACACGCCAGAAGTGGCTACAAGGGTAGTGGAGTACGTGTGGAGTGCACATGGGGGTTTTTTAGGTTAGAGAATTCCCTCCCTAGGCCCGACAAGACGCCTCCTGAGATGCGGCAAGGTAGGAGTAGGCAAAATGCAACAGGGAATAACAATATTAATGTGCTAATAGTAAACTGCGGGAGCGTCTATAGAAAGGTCCCAGAACTGCTCTCATTAATAAACAGTCACAACGCCCATATAGTACTAGGGACAGAAAGTTGGCTGAAACCAGACGTAAACAGTAATGAAATCCTAAACTCAGATTGGAATTTATACCGCAGAGACAGGCTGGATAGTGAAGGGGGAGGTGTGTTTATAGCAATAAGAAGTGCAATAGTATCGAAGGAAGTTGACGGAGATCCGAAATATGAAATAATTTGGGTGAAGGTCACAGTTAAAGCAGGCTCAGACATGGTAATTGGATGTCTCTATAGGCCCCCTGGCTCAGCAGCTGTTGTGGCTGAGCACCTGAAGGATAATTTGGAAAATATTTCGTGTAGATTTCCCCACCATGTTATAGTTCTGGGTGGAGATTTTAATTTGCCGGATATAGACTGCGAGACTCAAACGTTCATAACGGGTGGCAGGGACAAAGAATCCAGTGAAATATTTTTAAGTGCTTTATCTGAAAACTACCTTGAGCAGTCAAACAGAGAATCGACTTGTGGCGATAACATATTAGACCTTCTGGTGACAAACAGACCTGAACTATTTGAAACAGTTATCACAGAACGGGGAATCAGTGATCATAAAGCAGTTACTGCATTGATGATTTCAGCCATAAATAGAAATATTAAAAAAGGTAGGAAGATTTTTCTGTTTAGCAAAAGTGACAAAAAGCAGATTACAGAGTACCTCATGGCTCAACACAAAAGTTTTGTCTCAAGTACAGATAGTGTTGAGCATCAGTGGACGAAGTTCAAAACCATTGTACAGTATGCGTTAGATGAGTATGTCCCAAGCAAGATCGTAAGAGATGGAAAAGAGCCACCGTGGTACAACAACCGAGTTAGAAAACTGCTGCAGAAACAAAGGGAACTTCACAGCAAACATAAACATAGCCAAAGTCTTGCAGACAAACAAAAATTACACGAAGCGAAATGTAGTGTGAGGAGGGCTATGCAAGAGGCGTTCAATGAATTCGAAAGTAAAGTTCTATGTACTGACTTGGCAGAAAATCCTAAGAAATTTTGGTCTTATGTCAAAGCGGTAGGTGGAACAAAACAAAATGTCCAGGCACTCTGTGACCAAAATGGTACTGAAACAGAGGATGACAGACTAAAGGCCGAAATACTAAATGTCTTTTTCCAAAGCTGTTTCACAGAGGAAGACTGCACTGTAGTTCCTTCTCTACATTGTCGCACAGATGAAAAAATGATAGATATCGAAATAGACGACAGAGGGATAGAGAAACAATTAAAATCGCTCAAAAGAGGAAAGGCTGCTGGACCTGATGGGATACCAGTTCAATTTTACACAGAGTACGCGAAGGAACTTGCCCCCCTTCTTGCAGCGGTGTACCATAGGTCTCTAGAAGAGTGTAGCGTTCCAAAGGATTGGAAAAGGGCACAGGTCATCCCCATTTTCAAGAAGTGACATCGAACAGATGTGCAGAACTATAGACCTATATCTCTAACGTCGATCAGTTGTAGAATTTTGGAACACGTATTATGTTTGAGTATAATGACTTTTCTGGAGACTAGAAATCTACTCTGTAGGAATCAGCATGGGTTTTGAAAAAGACGGCCGTGTGAAACCCAGCTCGCGCTATTCATCCACGAGACTCAGAGGGCCATAGACACGGGTTCCCAGGTAGATGCCGTGTTTCTTGACTTCCGCAAGGCATTCGATACAGTTCCCCACAGTCGTTTAGTGAACAAAGTAAGAGCATATGGACTATCAGACCAATTGTGTGATTGGATTGAAGAGCTCGTAGATAACAGAAAGCAGCATGTCATTCTCAATGGAGAGAGGTCTTCCGAAGGAAGAGTGATTTCAGGTGTGCCGCAGGGGAGTGTCATAGGACCGTTGCTATTCACAATATACATAAATGACCTTGTGGATGACATTGGAAGTTCACTGAGGCTTTTTGCAGATGATGCAGTGGTGTATCAAGAGGTTGTAACAATGGAAAATTGTACTGAAATGCAGGAGGATCTGCAGCGAATTGACGCATGGTGCAGGGAATGGCAATTCAGTCTCAATGTAGACAAGTGTAATGTGCTGCAAATACATAGAAAGATAGATCCCTTATCATTTAGCTACAAAATGGCAGGTCAGCAACTGGAAGCAGTTAATTCCATAAATTATCTGGGAGTACGCATTAGGAGTGATTTAAAATGGGATGCTCATATAAAGTTGATTGTCGGTAAAGCAGATGCCAGACTGAGATTCATTGGAAGAATCCTAAGGAAATGCAATCTGAAAACAAAGGAAGTAGGTTACAGTATGCTTGTTCGCCCACTGCTTGAATACTGCTCAGCGGTATGGGATCCGTACCAGATAGGGTTGATAGAAGAGATAGAGAAGATCCAACGGAGAGCAGCACGCTTCATTACAGGATCATTAAGTAATCACGAAAGCATTATGGAGATGATTGATAACCTCCAGTGGAAGACTCTGCAGGAGAGATGCTCAGTAGCTTGGTACGGGCTTTTGTTGAAGTTTCGAGAACATACCTTCACCGAGGAGTCAAGCAGTATATTGCTCCCTCCTACGTATATCTCGCGAAGAGACCATGAGGATAAAATCAGAGAGATTAGAGCCCACACAGAAGCATACCGACAATCCTTCTTTCCACGAACAATATGAGACTGGAATAGAAGGGAGAACCGATAGAGGTACTCAAGGTACCCTCCGCCACACACCATCAGGTGGCTTGCGGAGTATGGATGTAGATGTAGATGTAGATGAACTGCAATCATTTAGTTCCAGAATGATTGCCATAGAGTAATTGTGGGCAAAGTTTAAACAGATTGTAAATTGTGCTCTGGATAAGTACGTGCCTAGTAAATGGATTAAGGATGGAAAAGGTCCACTGTGGCTTAATAATCAAGTTTGGAAAATGCTGATGAAGAAAAGGCTGTTGGAATCCCAGTTCTAAAGAGGATGTGCAAAGGATAACAGGCTAAGATGAGAAGAGATTTGTGTGTCTGTGAAAATATGTATGTGCGAAGCATGCAATAGCTACCACCGCCATACCTTGGCTAAAGATCCGGCCGAGAACCTGAAACAATTGTATATACTTATACATTTTCATCTGTCCCCATTGATATATATCAACACCCACGAGCAGCTGACGAAATTAAAATAATTCTAATTTGATTTTGAAACAATTTTGGTCCTTTGTAAAGTCCCTAAGTGAGTCTAAGGCTTCAGCACAAGTTGCCAAATGACTAGAAAAAAGTTCAAATTACTTTTGTATATAAGAAGGGCAAAGGAATTGACCCACAAAATTACAGACCAATATCCTTAACATTGATTTGCTGCAGAATTCTGGAGCATATTCTGAGTTCAAATACAATAAATTTCCTAGACACCAACAAGTTCATGTCCACAAAGCAGCATAGTTTTAGAAAGCATCACTCATGCAAAACCCAGCTTGTTCTTTTCTTACATGATATACTGTGAATTATGGATGAAGGGCAACACGCAGATTCCGTATTTATAGGTTTATAAAAAGCATTTGACACAGTGCCCTACTGCAGACTGTTAATGAAGGTATGTGCACACAGAACAGGCTGCCAGATATGTGACTGGCTCGAAGACTTCTTAAGTAATAGAACCCAGTATGTTGTCCCTGACAGCAAGTGTTCATTGGAGATAGGGCTAACATCAGGAATGCCCCAGGGAAGTGTGATAGGACCATTGCTATTTTCTATAAACATAAATGATTTGGCAGACAGTGTGGGCAGCAATCTGCAGTTGTTCGCTGATGATGCTGTGGTGTACAGGAAGGTGTAAAAGATAAGTGACTGTAAGTTGATACAAAATGCTTTAGACAAAATTTCTAGTTGGTGTGATGAATGACAAACTGGTTCTTAATGTAGAAAATTCTTGGTTAATGCAGATGAGTAGGAAAAGAAAAACCATAATGGTTGGGTACAGCATTAGTAGTATCCTGTTTGACACAGTCACATCATTTAAATATCTGGGCTTAACATTGTGAAACAATATCAAATGGAATGAGCATGAGAAGATTGTGGTAGGGAAGGTGAATGGTTAACTTTGGTTTACTGGGAGAATTTTAGGAAAGTGAGGTTCATCTGTAAAGTAAATCACATATAGGATGCTAGTGCAACCTGTTCTTGAGTACTGCTCAAATGTGTGGGATCCACACCAGATAGGATTGAAAGAAGACATCAAAGCAATTCAGAGTAGAGCTGCTAGACTTATTACCAGTAGGTTCAATCAGCAAGCAAGTGTTACAGATATGATTCTGGAGCTCAAGTGGAAATCCCTGGAGGGAAGAAGACATTCATTTTGAAGAACAGAACTGAGAGAGTTTAAAGTACTGTCATTTGAATCTGACTGGTGAATGATCCTACTGCCACCAACACAGATTTCATGCATGGACCACGGAAATAAGAGACAAGAAATTAAGGCTTATATGGAGGCATGTAAACAGTTGATTTTTCCTCGCTTTATCTGCAAGTGGAACAGGAAAGGAAACAACTAGTTGTGGTGAAGGGCACCCTCCAACACACATTGTATGGTGGCTTTTGGAGTATGTACGTAGATGTAGATGTCGGAATTATGCATTCTCAGGGAGGAGATGATTTACAGTTTGAATTTATCTACTAAGCATATTCTGAAGACAAGCAGAAAAACACGTGAGCAGCCATTGGCACCACACTGTTTTGACTAACAGGAAGGACAAATTTAAGACTGAAGAGTACTGTCCCACCAATGAAGAGGTCATTTTAGGCAGTGCACAGCTCAAACTGGTGAAGGATGGGGAAGGAAACTGAATGTGTCCTCTCAGAGGAACCATCTCAGTGTTCGCCTTAAGCAGTTTTGGGAAATTATTGGAACCATAAATCTGGATAACTGAACAGAAATTTGAACTGCAACCCTCTTGAGAACAAACCAAATGTCTTGCAGCGGCACCACCTCACTTGCCCTTTTGACTCATTTGAAACAAATGAAACATGATATTAACCTTTAAGTAGATGCAACATGTGCAACTCAAACTCAAGGAGATATATGTCATTTTGTATATTTTCCTGGTTCACATCTGACCACACAAACTATGCATACAGTTCTCAGAAGAAATAGATAAGGAGAAAATCTGGAGGTGTCGAGGATAAAAGTAATGAATCAAGAAACTGCTGTAATCTGCTTAATACTGTGTCCATACTGTGACCTAGTCATTTTATTTAAAAAAATTAATGGAAAGAAACAGAAGTGTCACTACATGTGATAATTTTAACATTGATTTTGGAAAGGACTCTTAAACAGTTAAGTGAACTTCTTAACCACTTGTCAGTGTTAAACCTAAAACCTACAATACGGACCCAAACACACTGTCATGAAATCCTCAGCTTCTCTCATTAACCAAAACTTTGCAAATGAGACCATGAGCTGGACTACAGAAGAACTGAACACTGGCTTTGGTGATCACACAGCTCAGAAATTCAGTTTCAAAACTGAAAATCAGTTGTATTCAAACATGGGCTTAATAGGCACCAGTAGATGTTACACTGACTGAAACAATGTTTCTTTCATTCCATGAGAGGAAAAGATATGGGAAGATATTTATGCATGTGGAGAAAAATGAGAAACATGAAAATTTTATTAATATGTTTTCCTATTATTTTACAATGTGTTGTCCCCCAAAAAATAAGAAAATAATTTAAAAATGTAAAAAATAACAAAATAACTGAATCATAACTGTGATACAAATGTTTTAAAAGTGGGAAAGATCACTTGGCAAGATATCCAGACAAATTCATTGCCAGAGATTGTTACTTATTACAAAGCTATAACTTTTTTTTTAACAAAAATGAGAAAAAATGCAAAAGGGATGTCAAATGATAATTGCATAAAAAAGTGTACCTACATGATGAAAGCTATGTGGAATGTTGTAGGGTGGGGGGGGTGGGGGGGTGGGGGGAATGGGTGGAGGAGACAGAAAGGTAGAACATTAAGCTCCTGGAAACCTCAAATGTAATATATGAGCCTAAAAAACAGCCAATCACTTTAATTCTTACTTATAAGGATAGCTGGAAAACACACACTTCTGTGGCAAACAATGCTGGTAACAGCCCACATAGTAAATCTACTTGTATTTCTGTATCCAACAAAAGGGTAGGAAATGTTATGCACAATTAAGGAACTTACATGGAAATCCTCCCACAGTGGTGATAATATACCAATTTTCTCTTAAAAATGTGGATCCTTAATATTGAAGCCCATTGCAGGCAATAGCAAGTGCTGAGTGGCAGAATGTATTTTTCCAGGAAACTTGAAAACAGTGAAAGTAAAGCCCCTTATCAAGAATGGATGTATAAGAGGCATGCCAAACTATCGACCGATATCCCTGTAGTATGGCTTTTCCAAAGTACTTAAAAAAACTTTTACAAAACACTTGTGAATTTCATTGAAAGAAAAGAAAAAATTATTTTCAAGCAAACCTTCATGGTTTGCACAGTTTGTGGACAGGGAGCTGGTGCCCAATAGTGCCCCAGGTGCGTTATGTTTTAGATCACAACGTCCTGTTCAGAAAACTGGAAGATTTAGTAGTCATGGGATTAGCATATACGTGTAGAAACTCGTATCTTCAGAGCAGATAACAGAACATATGTACCAAGAGGAGAGTAGCATATTCATCATGAAAACCTTACATTGAAAGGCCAACTTGTTTTTACAAATGAAAGTGTCTTTTGAATAACACAGGGAAAAGGTAGAATCTACAAATTCAGCTGACATACTTAACATTAAGACAAAATTGACCACTATGAAAAGAACAAAAGGCTGTCTAAGGAACTACCACAAAGAACAAAGTAAAAACTGTATAGTTAAATTAAAGTAGTTGTGAAAAAATAATTATTAAGAAAATGTTTCTACATTGTAGAGGAATTTCTTGAAACATAATCATAAAATTTCAAACTCTCAATAACCAATGCTTCAAGAAATGGAACCTTTTAAAATAAAATAAAAACAGAACTTTGTGAAATATGAGTTAACAAACTACAAATATAAAACGGTTATATGACACTTATGTATAAAATTTATGTATTTTAGTATTGCACTGAAGGAATATTTGGCAGTATGTCACTGATAAAACAGGGTGTTACTTTTTCTTACTTTCTATAATTATACTGTTGAGTCAAAATATTATGACATTATGTGTCAGTCCACATTTACAATGCAATACAGCAAATCTGTTAGGCATAGGTTCAGCAAGTCCTGATGTAAGTGGCACTGGATTTATGTGCACAGAGTCTGCATTTTCTGTAAACTATGGTCCAGTGGTTTATGGACATGGAGCTGATGCCCGATAGTGCCCCACATGTGTTCCATTCGGTTGAGATCAGGTGAATTTGGTAACCAAGATATGAATGTTTGGTAACTACCGTGTTCATCAGACCACTCATCATTCACATGAGGCTGCAAGTAAATAGCCCAACTAGGGGCACTGTATTATCACACATGATAATAGATCATGTTTTTACAAATGTACCTTTAAATAAACTGAAATCACACATTATTAACACAGTCATTTCAGATTACCATGGTCAGTTAACTGAGCTATAGTATAAGAAAACTGAAACTGGGAATTTAGAGTATAGGCTGACAAATGCTGAAAATCTCAACATATTAGAAGTTTTACTCATATCAGAAGACTGGAGGGCTGTATACAGCAATGATGTGGAAGAAAGATGGGAAACATTCATTTCAACTTTAGGTCACCACATAAACACAGCTTGTTCAAAGGTCAATAGAAAGATAAATGTTAGACACAGCAAGAAACAGATCACCAGAGATATCAAGAATACTAGAGAAGATTTGAAAGATTCATATGAAAGATACCTGAAATGTATTAGTCAAGCAGACTGTGAAATGTACAAACAAAAGAAGAAAGAATACATCAAGCTGATAAGGCAAGCAAAATTGAGCTATTATAAACATCAAATGAAAACATCATCAAATATTTCTAAGACAGTCTGGTCACACATAAATACAAATAGGAATGAATGAAATAAGATAGAAAGTAGTTACAGCACAAGAGAAACAACTGGCTGACCCAGATGAAGTGAGTTCGACTTTAAATCAGTATTATATAAATATAGTTCAGAAGCTAATGAAATGAAATGAAGCTCTGACTAAAAAGAGTAGAGCTCAACCAGAAATAACAGAAGTCCATTCCTATTTCCAACAGACGAAACAGAAGTTACAAATATAATCAGCTCTCAAGCAAAGTAAAGAATATAGTTCTGCCAAGTATTTTTCTTTCAAGAAAATGATTTAAAAGTTGGTATTACATAGGTTTTTCTATGGGTTGTAACTAGAACTTTTTTGTGGCTACTTAGAAGTTGCAATTTGACTTCAAAAGTTTTAAAAATACAGTATTGCAAACCCCCAGCTCTAGCCTGCCCCCCCCCCCCCCCCCCTTCCACTACAAATTATCATATGGGCACCCTTGTTCCCACCCTCTGCAACTGCACTACTAGATCACCATGTGTGAAAGGGTCAAACACAGGTGAATCACCACAACCAGCCACAGGGATGGGAGGGTGCATAGCGGGTCATGCGGACAAATTGCCAGCGTGTAAGGCCTTATAGGAACTGCAATAACCCTTTCACTACTGTGGAGATGTATTCATGACCTGCTCTGCTATTGGCCAGGTGCTGTGGATGTGTATATGCATGCCACTTGGGTTTTCCTAGATTGTTGTTGGCATCTGTATGTGTCCTCAGCTGCTGACCTCTCACTACTGCAGACAAGTTACTTCCATATCATAATAATAAAAAAGATTCCAGTATTTATCACCCAACATATGTGCCTCCTTGCATGCTATCATTTGCAAAAAATCTCATTTTGACATTTTGAACTGTTTAATGAAATATGACGATTGTTATGATCACATAATTTATTTATTTTGATCCATTGTCAACTGATTACAATTTTTTTTTCTACAGTCTTCTGGATGAGTCAAAGCCTTAATTACTAGAGTTACATATTATTGCCTGGTATTATTTTCTACACAATTTTTTCTAAATTTAGTCAAGAGAATAATGTTACATATATGGACTATACATAAAAACAATTTGCTATTGCAGTACATGGATTAAGATATTTACAGTTTGTGACACAGTCTTCATATCTGAGATTCACATATTTACAATTTATGACACAGTCTAAGATCTGAGTTTCATATATTTTTAGAAAAAGGGTCTTCCATCATACGAGTGTATTAAATCTAGAAACTCATCTATTGAATACACAAGATTGTTAAGGAGCCATAATTTTAATTTCTTTTTTAGTTCTGTAATAGGCAGTTGGGTGATAATAGGGTGGAAGCAATTCAATAGTTTCATGCCTGCATAGTGAGGCGTTTTCTCATAAAGCGTGGTTCTATGAGAGATGTAGTGGGGCCTCTCTCTACCTCTAGTGCTAATTCCCAATGCACAGGGATGGAAATGGGTGCATCACACACAACCGTCTGTCAGATATAAAAATAAGTAACTCAAAAATTAAACGAGGTATTGTTCTGCTTACAATTATAAATAAAATTTTGATATCTTTCCTACATTTCATGTACAGTGCTGTGTGAGTTAACATCAACCATGTGCAATGTTTACACAATGCATTTTTAGCTTGATAATGCATTAAATTTTTTTGCAGTGTTTTCCTTAATTTGACGTAGCACAGTAACTATGATGGATAATGAAAATAAATTCAGTCCTTTATCGAGCAAAGCTATCACACTGTAAGATGTGCAAAAATCAAATAGTTTCCTTAAAATAGGATGACAAGTATTTCATTGTGGCCAGTACGCTGTCTTTCAGCAAAGGTGTCAGCATTTGACAAGCAGTAGAGCCACAACAAAGTCACACTCAGCACAGAATGCAGAGAGCATGTCTGTAGCGGTAAAAGAGTTAAAGGCTTTGGCACATGGGAAGCAGTCTCTCACAACGGGCAGCAATCAAGCGAGCTTCTTGGCAGTCGGCAATATGCCCAGGTCACATATAGAGTGATATCTGTGTGAGTGATCCAGGACTTTCCACAGAGCAAGTTTTCAGTAGTATTTTGCACTGGTTAAAGTGTTTTGCAGGTTTTTCTTATAAATGAGTAGTGCCAACTAGGAGCAACATCTGATTCTTCTAGTGCTAGAGTTTAGCAGAAGAAGCAGACCATATTGCATGCACCCAATTAATAAAAAAGAGAAGAACTTGGATGAATACCTCCATCGCTGTAGGGAACTGCTGTCACATCAAGACATACATTATGTATATTTCCGCATGTCAGGATCAAGTTTCAAGAAACTACATGACCTACTGCAACAGAGCACTGAGAAGCATTATGAACTGGAGAAGATCTGTTGAAACTACAGAAAGACCAGCCATTTGTTTGAGCGATGTTAATAAAAAATATACTCACACCTGTATTATACTGTTGCAGAAGAAGCTGAGTAGCACAGTCACTGTGGTGTAGTGGTTATGATACAAGACTGTTGCATGGAGGGTCATGAGTTCAAAACTTACCTGAACTATAAACTTTTAATTTTTATATTCGGTTCGAGTACATTCTAGAAGTATCCACAAATGTCGAGAATCACTGTACTGGAATGTTCTGTAACTGTATATATACTGTATGTATTCTGGCCGGAGGCAGTTCACTCCACGCTCTTGTATGTGCAAGTGCCGAATAAACCTTCGTTAAGTGAAGTTAGTGTTCATCATTCATCTAATTACACCTTCTTCTACATGAAATTATTCTGGTGGAGGTACCGGGTATTGGAACTTGTGATAGTGCACATTATTGATGACACAGTGGCTCCCATCAGGCCACGACAGAGCCGCCGTTTACGTGGCGAGAAACCCGACTTGAGCCATATTCAACAGATCGCAGTCTATCAGACACAGAAGAAGAAGAGGATGTTATGATGACAGCAACTGTGTACCACCACATGGGACATCCTTGTGAGTTCTCTGGTGACGATGGCCAAGATCCAAACAAGTGGCTCAAGGTATATGAGTGTACAGCCAAATTTAACAAATGGGATGACACCATGTGTTTGGCTAATGTATTTTCCTACTTGGAGGGCACTGCCAAGCAATGGTATGAGAATAATGATGAGAAGTTCATTAACTTGGAAGTATTCCAGGTGGAACTGCGCAAGTATTTCGGTGCCACACAATGACAGAAGTGTGAGGCTGAAGCTAAATTGAAGTGCAGGGTACAGTGTCCAGGAGAAACTACAGCATCCTACATTCAAGATGTCTTGGAGCTGTGTAAAAAAGTGGAACCTAGAATGAAGGAGGAAGATAAGGTTGCACATCTCATGAAGTGTGTTGCTGAGGACATGTATCAAGCCATACTCCTGAAGGAGGCTTCGACAGCAGACGACTTCATAAAATGGTGCCAGTATATCGAGACAATGCATCAAAAAAGAATTACACGCAAGAAGCTTGAACGGTTTCCAAACGTCGTATCGATGTCTGTGATGGAGGAAGGAACTGATTTCACAAGTGTTCTTCGTCAGATAGTGAGAGAGGAAGTTCAGAAGGCACGCGTATTGCACAGTGAGCAAAAAACTGAGACGCTTCAAGAGGTCATAAGGGAGGAAGTGGAACAGACATTAAACCCAATCTCTCGTCCTTCATTTCCCTTTAAAACGGTGAAAAAGTCGAAACCAAGGCGAAGTTACATTCCTACAATGCCGCATGAGGAACCTGTTTGGGCACCAAGGAAGACTGACGTCTGGAAGACCCAGGATAACCAACCAGTATGTTTCCACTGTGGACGACCAGGACATGTGGTGCGCTATTGTCAAGAAAGTCGGCAGATATTTGATGATGTTCGCCCCAGAAGACAGCAGACCAATCTTAGAGGACGCCAACTCCGGGATGACGAAGATGAACAAGAAGATGCGGGTACAGGACGACGAAGGTCACCATTGCCAGAAGCTAGCCGCTCGAGAGGCCACTCACCAACGCCAATCAAGGTCTCCATCACCATTTAGAAGCTCCAGCCGATCACCTAGCCACCGCAACCTGGAAAACTAAAGAGTGCGACCTTCCTTGGAGGTGAGGCCGCCGAAGAGAAAAATCTTCCGCCGTCGATCACTACAAAAATGATAGGAAACTACATCGATATCCTCACGGATGGCTGACCAGCCCAACCTCTTGTGGACTCTGGAACATCATATTCTCATTTCAGAGAAGTACCATCGCCAGTTGCAGAAAACTGTGTTTGTCGACAGCAAAACATCTCTGCTGAAGGTGGATAGTGGGAAATATGAAAAACCTGCAGGCAGATGTGTCATTCGTGTGGGTATAAGTAGCCATACACAGCCCTTAAAATTCATCATCTTACAAGAGTGTAGTCATGATGTCATTCTCGGATGGGACTTTTTGAAAGCTTCTCAGGCAATTATAGATTGTGGTTGCTCGAAGATTATACTAGATGAGATGAGACACAGTGGACAGGCATCCGAGTGTGTGGAAACCATGTGTGCTGGATGAAGTGATCATTCCTGCAGTCAGCGCTAGAAAGGTAACTGTCATGTGTCATGCCATGCATCAACCCATGGATCTTGTAGTGGAATATAAGAGAAGCCTACCACTGAAGAATAACTTGGTCATCCCAGCCTCTGTCGTCTCGTTTAAGAATGGATTCGGTGAATTGTGGATAGTTAACTGTTGCTGAGAACTGCAGATCCTTCCAAGATGCATGTGTGCAGCAAACACTGAGCCATTAATTGCCAAACAGCTGAGTGTCATAGAAACCTCCCATGCCGAGTCTGTGGGCAAAATTGGTGCTACCACTACGAGACAAAAACTTCTAGCTCGACTGTCAACAGATCTCACTAAGGAACAACAGAAGAAGCTATTTGCCATTCTTCAAGAGTTCTCTGAATGCTTCAATCCACAGGTGAAGAGCAAATCAGGCAAACTGATGGTGAAGCACTGGATTAGCAGTGGAGACCATCAACCAATAAGCCAGAGAGAATACCGTGTGTCAGCAATGGAATGTCGAATAATTCACAACGAGGTAGAGAAAATGATGAAGAATGACATCATTCAGCCTTTGCTGAGCCCATGATCCTCACCAGTGGTTCTCATCAGGAAGAAGGATGGCAGTTGGCGTTTTTGTGTTGGTTACAGGAAGCTTAATAAGATAAGTAAAAAGGACGTTTACCCCCTTCCACAAATTGACGACACACTAGATTGTCTGAAAGGTGCTAAGTTCTTCTCAACCATGGACATGTACTCAGAATACTGGAAAATCAAAGTAGATGAGGCTGATTGTGAGAAAACTGCATTCATCACCCCTGAGGGTCTGTATGAGTTTAAGGTGGCCGCCTGAGTTGGCCATGCGGTCTAACGCACGGCTTTCTGGGTGAGAAGGAGCACCTGGTCGCTGGCACGAATCCGCTCGGCGATTTGTGTCAAGGTCCGGTGAGCCGGCCAGTCTGTGGATGGTTTTTAGGCAGTTTTCCATCTGCCTCGGCGAATTCGGGCTGGTTCCCATTATTCTGCCTCAGCTAGACTATGTCAGTGATTGCTGCGCAAACAAGTTCTCCACGTACGCATACACCACCATTACTCTACCACGCAAACATAGGGGTTACACTCGTCTGGTGTGAGACGTTCCCTGGGGAGTCCACCAGGTGCCAAACCGCACAATAACCATGGGTTTGGTGTGGGGCGGCGGAGGGGTGAAGTGAACTGTGGTAGTCATCGTGGGGTTATGGACCACTATGGCTGCGGTGGGGACGGAGCCTCTCCGTCGTTTCTAGGTCCCCGGTTAACATAACATGAGTTTAAGGTAATGCCATTTGGTTTGTGTAATACACCAGCAACTTTTGAATGGATGATGGATAATCTTCTAAGTCACGTGAAGTGTACGGTGTGTCTTTGTTCTTTAGATGACATTATAGATGTGTTCTCAGAGACATTTGATGAACACGTAAAAAACTTAATCCAAGAAAGTGTCTCTTTGGAGGAAAAGAAATCAAAATACTTGGACACCTTGTGTCAAACAAAGGCGTGCGGCCAGACCCAGAAAAGGGAGCTCTATAACGGAATTTCCTTTTCCTAAAAGTATTAGAGATGTGAGAAGTTTCCTCGGATTATGTTCTTATTACCGTCGTTTTATCAAGGACTTCTGTATCAAAGCCAGGCAACTCCAAAAGTTGTTAATAGCTGATGCTAAATTTATCTGGGGTTGTACTCGACAAGATTCTTTCGATGTGCTGCAAAAAGCTCTGACGACTGCCCCTGTACTTGGTCTGTATGATAACAGAGCACCTACAGAACTACACACAGATGCCAGTGGGTATGGGATCGGTGCTGTTCTGGGGCAAATTTCAGATGGAAAAGAGAAAGTTATAGCCTATGCTTCTAGGACACTTACAAAAGCCGAGAGAAACTACTCAACTACAGTAGGAGAATATCTTGCTGTGATCTGGGCCATGTGCAAATTTCTACAGTGTCTCTATGGAAGGCCATTCACAGTTGTTACAGACCATCATTCACTTTGTCGGTTGACAGGTCTTCAGGGTCCAACAGGACGACTCGCCAGGTGGGCACTATGTCTTCAAGAGTATGACATTACCATAGTGTACAAAAGTGGAAGAAAACACCAAGATGCTGCCTGTCTCTGAAGAAATCCTGTGCAAGACCATCAAGACTTTGATGAAGATAGTGACTGCCTCGCTGCACTCCAGGATCTCTCTGCTGAGCAGAAGAAGGACGCCAAGATATCTCAAATTATGCTTGCCTTAAATTGGTCAGAGGATGTGAAAGGACAATTTAATGTAGTTAATGGATTACTTTGCAAGAAAAACTTTGATCCGTTTGGAAAGACGTAGCTACCAGTGATTCCTAAACACATGCGCTTGGATGTTCTATAGAAATTCCATGACGCACCTGAGGTCAGACATTTAGGATTTTTTAAGACATACGATAGGATCCACAAGAGATTTTTCTGGCCAGGTTTATTTAGGAATGTCTTTCACTATGTGTCGCACTGTCGAGAGTGCCAGAGGAGATAGGTAGTTCCTCAGAAACCACCTGGCCGACTCATACCAATTCCACCAGCCAAAACGCCTTTCCAGCGTGTTAGGATTGACCTTCTCAGATGATTTCCAATGTCTGCTAGTGGCAATAGATGGATTATTGTTTGCAATAATTATCTGACACGCTATACCATTACAAAAGCTGTGAAAACAGCCAAAGCATTGGAGGTAACCAAATTCATCACGGAAGACATTGTATTAAAACACGGTGTGCCAGGATCATTAATTATGGATCGACGGAAAGTCTTTCAATCGAATCTTGTGACAGAGATAAATCATCAGTGCAACATTACTCATCACATGACGACTGCTTAGCATCCGCAAACTAATGGGCTTACTGAATGCCTTAATAAGACCTGTTCATCAGTGTTGACTAGAGCAATTGGGATGACTTGCTACCTTTCATAATGTTTGCCTACAACACCGCCAAACAAGACACCACAGGATTTACGCCATTTTTCCTGGTGCAGGGGCGTGAGGCGACTACAGCGATAGACACTGTGTTTCTGTTACATCCTGATGACATGGACAACGACTACATCGGCCAGGTGTTAACCAGAGCTGAGGAAGCTCGGCAGTTAGCTCGACTCCACACAATGCAGGTGCAAGAAAACAATCGCTGAAAGTATGACGCGAGCCACCGCCTTGTTGTCTACCAGCCTGGTGACATGGTCTGGATCTTCACTCCTGTTCGGAAGGTTGGTCTCTCTACGAAGCTCCTGATGCATTACTTTGGACCTTATAAGGTTGTAAAACAGTTGTCTGATGTTACTTACGAAGTTGAAGATTTCGACACTGACACAAGACGACGAAAGATCAGAGGTATGGTCCACGTCCTTTGAATGAAGCCCTATAAGTATCCTGAAACCCAGGGTAAATTGGAAGCTTCAATGACAGGCAACAAGCAGAAAGAAGACAAAGAGCATCGTGACAAAGGAAGTTCTAAGAAGGTGAACATCAGTCATCAGGAGTCGGAGTGTGCAGGACCAATGACTCGTTTCTGGACTAGGACATTACACTGAGACACTGTTTTCTTAAGGAGGGAGCAATATCGCAGAAGAAGCTGAATAGCACAGTTACTGTGGTGTAGTGGTTATGATACTAGACTGTTGCATGGAGGGTCATGAGTAAAAAACTCACCTGAACTGTAAAATCTTAATTTCTATATTCAGTTCGAGTACATTCTAGAAGTATCCACAAATGTCAAGAATCATTGTACTGGAATGTTCTGTAACTGTGTATATACCATATGTGTTCTGGCTGGAGGCAGTTTGCTCTGCACTCTTGTATGTGCAAGTGCAGAATAAACCTTTGTTAAGTGAAGTTAGTGTTCATCACTCATCTAATTACACCTTCTTCTATGTGACAATATGAAGAGTTCTTTTTAATATGTCAGGTAAAATAAAAAAATAGAAATAAGTAACATATCATGCATTACAAATATTATTTATTGTTTACAAACAATACTGCCTAATCTGACTGAAAATGGGACCCATAATTTTCATATGCAGCAATGGAATTCATGCTCTGGTAAACTAGGGACATATCTCCTGATCTAAATTCCATATCATTATTAGTTGAGGAATGGGAAGAATTATTATTTGAGTGCAATGGAGACTGGGGTGTGGATACTCCAGGTGAGTAAAATGGTGTAGCAAGATCTTTCATTTCCGTTCTTGCGAAGAGTGGAGCTAGTTCCATATCCAGCAATGCTTGTAATGTTGGCTGGACTTTGCTAAATGTGTTAGTATAACTGAGAAACAAGTGATCTATGCCATCAAACTCATGTTTAGCATTCTTGCTTTGCAAATAATCAATGACTGTTACCTGCAGAATTTTGGGATGGATCATCTTGGGGTACAGATCCGACTTTCATTTTTGTCTTAGGAGGTGAGGGTGGCATTTGTGGAGAGGCTGGAGCTACTTGCATTTCACATTACTCACTTTCACTTTGAAGTTCAGGAGTTTTGTTATCAAGTGATATGGAATCTTCAATTTTGACATTTTGTATATTCCTGATCATGGAATGCATATGAAGCATATCATCCAAAAATTGCATGTGTGCATTCTACGGCCAGTTATGATACTTTGTGGCCTATCCTGTTACACGTTTTAAGCTTTTCTTGACCCTCAGATGACTATCCTACAAATTTTTCCACTTTGTTTTGGCTGCATCACATAAACAAATTTAAATGTAAATTATATGATTATTATTACTAAACCATTGTAAGCAACAATTTTTTAAAAAAATGTAAGGATGGAGGTGAATAGACAATTTTATCATTTATCAAGGTACATTTTGTATTTAGGTATGTACCCATGTATGTAGCCTTCTTTTTCAACCATTTATTCCTTTTTCTTTATTTGTATAATAGATTGTAATTTTCCCTATCTTTCCAGGTGTTGGTTACAGATGACGGTTACCAGACCATTACTTTTTCTTTCTGCTTGGGACATTTAGCTGATTACAAGATAGTGAGAGAAGTTTTTCGAGGAATAGGCAATGTTTCATGGCCAATCTGTCTGTCTCCTCTGACAATGCAGACATGGAAAAAGGCTGAGGAGTATTTTTCAGCACTATGAAGCTTTCCAAACTGTATTGGAAGCATGGATGGAAAACACATCAAATTAAAATGGCCTAGTATTAGTGGATCTGAGTACCATTTTTAAAGAAATCATTTTTCACTCATTCTTTCAGTGGTGGTGGTATCACAATATAAATTTTTGGTGGTTTGTGTAGGATGTTACGGATGAAGTAGCAACAATGCTATTTTTGAGAATTCAGCTTTCTGGTGACCGTAGATTGATGGAAAAATAATTATATCTCCAAAAGCACTATTTGCCACACATACTCCCATACCTCACACTATTGTTCATGATGAAAGCTTTGCAATTCAGACTTACCCAGTGAGACCGTATCCAAAAGCCACAATGATCTCTGAGCCAAGAAAAAATGTTTCAATGCACAGTTCTCTTGAGCATGACACATTTCACGTTTGCAATGGCTTATGTTATGCTTACATTAACCTGCAATCTTGGAATGTTAAGTACTTAAATATGGTACCTAGACAGGTCTTAATGAGATTTAAAAGTGGTGCAAAGATTGGCAACTTGCTTTGAATGTTCAGAAATGAAAAATGGTGCACTTCGCAAAACAAAGTAGTATCCTCTGACTACATATCAATGGGTCACGGTTGTAATGCATCAACTGATACAAATACATGAGTGCAATGCTTTGTAGGGATATGAAATGGAATGATCACATAGGCTTGGTCATGTGTAAAGTAAATGGTAGACTTCACTTTATTGGTTGAATGCAAAGGTAAATCACACCTGCGACCTATCATCAAATATTGCTCAAGTGTGTGGGACCCATACCAGATAGGACTAACAGGGGATATTGAATGTATACAGAGTAGGGCAGCACAAATGGTCACAGGTGTATTTAATCAATGAGACAGTGTCACAGAGATGCTGAAGAAACTGAACTGACAGACTCTTGAAGACAGACATAAGATTGACATAAACAAGAAAACCTAGTTATAAAGCTTCAAGGATCACCTTTAAATGATAACTCAAGTAATATACTACAGTCCCCTACATATCAATCTAGTAAGGATTGTGAGGACAAAATTACATAATTACAGCACACACTGAGACATTTAAACAATCATTCTTCCCATGCACCACACACGAATGGAGTGGGAAAATTGTAATAACTGTTACAGTGTGATGTACCCTCTTTCATGCACTGCACAGTGGTTTGCAGAGTATAAATGTAGATGGCCTTGTGATATGGACAGTTATCCTGGTGGAAGATGCCATTGCTGTTGGGAAAGATATGAACTGTGAAGGGATGCATACAGTCTGTAATATTTTTCACGTAATCCACAGTTGTCTTGGTGCCTTTGATTGTGACCACAGAGACATTGGAAGTCCAGATGAATGTCCAACTTAGTGTTATATTCCTCCACTGACTTGCATCCATAGTGCTGTGCACATCCTGAGCAGCAGTTTGCCTGGATGGCTTCATATCTGCACACAACCACTGACCTAGAATAACAAGAAACATCAGGCAAGGTAACACATTCTCACTGATACACAGACCAATCTTGATTACAGCTAGCCCACTGCAGTCATAATGGATGATGTAACTGGGCAACATGGGAATGTATAGGAATTATCTGCTGTGGAGGCTAATAATCAGAAATGTGGGCTGAACTGTGCACTCCAGAACGCTTGCATTTGTGTCAGCATTGTACTCTGTCATCAGATCTGTCACAGGTTGCCACCTGTCTTGCTTTACATACCATGCATTACTCCAGTATCCAGATTCTGTGATGAGGCATGGACATCCAATACCTTGTCACAATCCTTCAACTGCTTTCCATAGATGCTCACAACAGCAGCATGTGAACACCTGGCAAACTCAGCATTTTGAGTAGTTTTTCTCAGTTTCTGTGTCATAAAAAGCTGCTATTTGTCAAAGCTGCTAATGTCAGTGGATTTCTCCATTTGGGACATTTGCTTCTACTTTGCATATATATATTCATTGCCATGTATGTGCCTGCAATGCCACCAGGCAGTGTTCAGCATTGTGGTGGGCTGTGATCATAATGTTTCTGATCATCAGAGAGAGAGAGAGACAGAGAGAGAGAGAGAGAGAGAGAGAGAGAGAGAGAGAGAGAGAGAGAGAGAGAGAGAGAGACTGGGGGGGGGGGGGGGGGCAACATCAATGGTGCACATGAATAGAATTTATGAACAGTTAAACCATAATGGTATTTGACAGTATACTGTCAATAAACATAGTGTGTGCTTTGAATATATATGCTATACTTCTTGTTTCTGTAAGTTGCTTTTTTTTAGTCACATCAGGACACACAACCACATTAATCCATATCACTTTTGTTATCCCCCCCATGAACCATGGACCTTGCCGTTTGTGGGGAGGCTTGCGTGCCTCAACGACACAGATAGCCGTAACGTAGGTGCAACCACAACAGAGGGGTATCTGTTGAAAGGCCAGACAAACATGTGGTTCCTGAAGAGGGGCAACAGATTTTTCAGTAGTTGCAGGGGCAACAGTCTGAATGATTGACTGATCTGGCCCTGTAACACTAACCAAAACGGCCTTGCTGTTGTGGTACTGTGAATGGCTGAAAGCAAGGGGAAACTACAGCCGTAATTTTTCCCGAGGGCATGCAGCTTTACTGTATGATTAAATGATGATGGCGTCCTCTTGGGTAAAATATTCCGGAGGTAAAATAGTCCCCCATTCGGATCTCTGGGCGGGGACTACTCAGGAAGACGTCGTTATCAGGAGAAAGAAAACTGGCGTTCTACGAATCAGAGTGTGGAATGTCACATCCCTTAATTGAGCAGGTAGGTTCGAAAATTTAAAAAGGGAAATGGATAGGTTAAAGTTAGATATAGTGGGAATTAGTGAAGTTCGGTGGCAGGAGGAACAAGACTTTTGGTCAGGTGAATACAGGGTTATAAATACAGAATCAAATAGGGGTAATGCAGGAGCAGGTTTAATAATGAATAAAAAAATAGGAGTGCGGGAAAGCTACTACAAACAGCATAGTGAACGCATTATTGTGGCCAAGATAGACACGAAGCCCACGCCTACTACAGTAGTACAAGTTTATATGCCAACTAGCTCTGCAGATGATGAAGAAATTGATGAAATGTATGATGAGATAAAAGAAATTATTCGGGTAGTGAAGGGAGACCAAAATTTAATAGCCATGGGTGCCTGGAATTCGAGAGTAGGAAAAGGGAGAGAAGGAAACATAGTAGGTGAATATGGATTGGGGCTAAGAAATGAAAGAGGAAGCCGCCTGGTAGAATTTTGCACAGAGCATAACTTAATCATAGCTAACACTTCGTTCAAGAATCATGAAAGAAGGTTGTATACATGGAAGAACCCTGGAGATACTAGAAGGTTTCAGATAGATTATATAATGGTAAGACAGAGATTTAGGAACCAGGTTTTAAATTGTAAGACATTTCCAGGGGCAGATGTGGACTGACTGCAACCTATTGGTTATGAACTGTAGATTAAAACTGAAGAAACTGCAAAAAGGTGGGAATTTAAGGAGATGGGACCTGGATAAACTGAAAGAACCAGAGGTTCTACAGAGTTTCAGGGAGAGCATAAGGGAACAATTGACAGGAATGGGTGAAAGAAATACAGTAGAAGAAGAATGGGTAGCTTTGAGGAATGAAATAGTGAAGTCAGCACAGGATCAAGTAGGTAAAAAAATGAGGGCTAGTAGAAATCCTTGGGTAACAGAAGAGATATTGAATTTAATTGATGAAAGGAGGAAATACAAAAATGCAGTAAGTGAAGCAGGCAAAAAGGAATACAAACGTCTAAAAAATGAGATCGACAGGAAGTGCAAAGCAGGGATGGCTAGAGGACAAATGTAAGGATGTAGAGGCTTATCTCATGAGGGGTAAGATAGATAATGCCTACAGGAAAATTAAAGAGACCTTTCGAGAAAAGAGAACCACTTGAATGAATATCAAGAGCTCAGATGGAAACCCAGTTCTAAACAAAGAAGGAGTATATAGAGGGCCTATACAGGGGCGATGTTCTTGAGGACAATATTATGGAAATGGAAGAGGATGTAGATGAAGCTGAAACAGGAGATAAGATACTGCGTGAAGAGTTTGACAGAGCACTGAAAGACGTAAGTCGAAACAAGGCCCCGGGAGTAGACAACATTCCATTAGAACTACTGACAGTCTTGGGAGAGCCAGTCCTGACAAAACTCTACCATCTGGTGAGCAAGATGTATGAGACAGGCGAAATTCCCTCAGACTTCAAGCAGAATATAATAATTTCAATCCCAAAGAAATCATGTGTTGACAGATGTGAAAATTACCGAACTATCAGTTTAATAAGTCACAGCTGCAAAATACTAACACGAATTCTTTACAGACAAATGGAAAAACTGGTAGAAGCCGACCTCAGGGAAGATCAGTTTGGATTCCTCAGAAATGTTGGAACACATGAGGCAATACTGACCATACGACTTATCTTAGAAGAAAGATTGAGGAAAGGCAAACCTACGTTTCTAGTATTTGTAGACTTAGAGAAAGCTTTTGACAATGTTGGCTGGAATACTCTCTTTCAAATTGTGACAGTGGAAGGGGTAAAATACAGGGAGCGAAAGGCTATTTACAATTTGTACACAAACCAGATGGCAGTTATAAGAGTCGAGGGACATGAAAGGGAAGCAGTGGTTGGGAAGGGGGTGAGACAGGGTTGTAGCCTCTCCCTGATGCTATTCAATCTGTATATTGAGCAAGCAGTAAAGGAAACAAAAGAAAAATTTGGAGTAGGAATTAAAGTCCATGGAGAAGAAATAAAAACTTTGAGGTTCGCCGATGGCATTGTAATTCTGTCAGAGACAGCAAAGGACTTGGAACAGCAGTTGAACAGAATGGACAGTGTCTTGAAAGGAGGTTGTAAGATGAACATCAACAAAAGCAAAACGAGGATATGGAATGTAGTCAAATTAAGTCAGGTGATGCTGAGGGAATTAGATTAGGAAATGAGACACTTAAAGTAGTAAAGGAGCTTTGCTATTTGGGGAGCAAAATAACTGATGATGGTCAAAGTAGAGAGGATATAAAATGTAGACTGGCAATGGCAAGGAAAGTGTTTCTGAAGAAGAGAAATTTGTTAACATCGAGTATTGATTTAAGTGTCAGGAAGTCGTTTCTGAAAGTATTTGTATGGAGTGTAGCCATGTATGGAAGTGAAACATGGACGATAAATAGTTTAGACAAGAAGAGAATAGAAGCTTTCGAAATGTGGTGCTACAGAAGAATGCTGAAGATTAGATGGGTAGATCACATAACTAATGAGGAGGTATTGAATAGAATTGGGGAGAAGAGGAGCTTGTGGCACAACTTGACTAGAAGATGGGACCGGTTGGTAGGACATGTTCTGAGGCATCAAGGGATCACCGATTTAGTACTGGAGGGTAGCGTGGAGGGTAAAAATCATAGAGGGAGACCAAGAGATGAATACACTATGCAGATTCAGAAGGATGTACACTGCAGTAGGTACTGGGAGATGAAGAAGCTTGCACAGGATAGAGTAGCATGGAGAGCTACATCAAACCAGTCTCCGGACTGAAGACCACAAGAACAACAACTTATGTTATTATATCATCTCACATAATCCAGATTACCACAAAGATGACTAGTGCTGTACCATACTTTACTACAATCAAACAATGGAAACACCAGGCACAAATATAAAAAATGTAGGAAAAGATAGATTGTTACTTATAATAAAGAAGAAATGTGAAGTTGCAGACAGGCAAAAATAAAAAACAATCACATATAGCTTTTGGCCACAGCCTTCATCAGTAAACACACACACACACACACACACACACACACACACACACACACACACACACACACAAGCAAATACACATCATGCGCACATGACCCACAACTCCAGCATCTTGGGCCACAATGCAACATCACGTGGAATTCAGGGAGCAATCTGGAAGGGGTGATAAAGTGGAAGGGCAAGGGATAGTAGTGTTTGGGTGGGGAGAGACAAGCACTATCTGGTGGAGTGTGCAGAGATTAGACTGCAACAAGTGCAGCGTCAGGAGGTTGTGGGGCTGCGAGGAGGGAAAAAAAGGAACAGAAACAGAGAGAAGTGGAGAAAGATAGGCAGATGTATTGGCAAACGGCTGCAAATAAACAGGATGGGAGATGAGAATGGGAGGAGATGATAAGACAGAGAGATTGGAAACTGTTAGGTGGAGGGTGTATGGAGAGTATGTTATCGTACATTGAGGCCGGGATATTTATGACAGTGGAGAATGTGTTGTAATGATAACTCCCGTATGTGCAGTTTAGAAAATCTGGTGGTGGAGGGAAGGATCCAGATGGCTTGGGTAGTGAAGCAGGCACTCAAACCAAGTTTGTTATATTAATTTCCGTGTTGATCTGCATGGTGGTCTACTTTACTCATGGTGCAGTTTGACGGTGGCCGTTCAACCTGGTGGACAGCTGACCTGGTTGTTAGTCATACCAATATAAAAAGATGTGTAATGATTGCAGCAGAGCTGGTAAATGACATGGCTGCTTTCACAGGTAGTCCAGCCCCTGATGGGGTAGGATAAACCTGTGACAGGACTGGAATAGGAAGTGCTGGATGAGTGGATTGGGCAGGTTTTCCACCTGGGTCGTTCACAGGGATATGACCCTTGTGGCAAGGATTGGGGATTGGGAGTGGCATATGGACGGACTAGGATGTTATGGAGGTTGGGTGGGTGACAGAACACCACTTTAGGAAGGGTGGGAAGTATCTTGGGTAGGATATTATTAATTCCAGGGCACGGTGATAGGGAATGAAAGCCATGGCGAAAGATTTGGTTCAGTTGTTGTAGTCCGGGTGGTACTGGGTGACAAAGGGGACACTCTTTTGTGGCTGATTTTTGTTGGGGGTTGGAGGATTGCAGTTGCAAGGGGAAATGACACAGGAGGACTGTTTGTACATTAGGTCTGGGGCTAGTGCCTGTGTGTGAAGGAATTGGTGAGTTCCTTTGCATACTGATATGTACCACGCTGCATGGTGCCACGGTTGCAAAGATGGACCTCGCCGTGGATGTCGGGAGTGAAGTTGCGCATCATGCAGCCTATTGCTCACAGTTTGAGTTGTAACATGATGTCCTGTGGCTGCACAAAAAGCGCCATTCAACATGGTGGCATTGCTGTCAGGGGTCCTCCAAGCCATAATCTGTAGGTAGCAGTCTCATCCACTGCAGAAGACACAAACAGGCACGAATAAAAAACAATCACATGTAGACACAAACAGGCACGAATAAAAAACAATCACCTGTAGCCATCAGAGACAGCCTTCATCAGTAAACACACACACACACACACACACACACACACACACACACACACACACACACGAAATCAAACACACCTCACTCACACACGACCATGAACTCCAGCATCTCAGGGCAGCACTACACAGGGTGCAGGAAACAATCTGGAGGGTGTGGTCAAGTGGAAGGGCAAGGGATAGTAGTGTATGAGTGTGATGAGAGATGAATGCTGTCTGGTGGAGTGTGCAGAGAAGAGACTGCCATCAGGTGCAGCATTAGGAGATTGTGGGGCTGGGAAGTGGGGAAAAAAAGAACACAAATGGAGAGAAGTGGGGAAAGACAGGCGCATGCGTTGTCATAGGGCTGCAAATAAATAGGGTGGAAAACGAATGGGGAGGAGATGCTAAGACAGGGTGGCTGGAAAATGTGAGTTGATGGTGAGGGGGGACAATGTTACTGCATACTGAGTCAGGGATAATTAAGGGAGGGGAGAATGCGTTGTAAGGGTAACTCCCATCTGCACAGATAGAAAAACTGGTGGAGGAAGGAAGGACATAAATGGCTGCGGTAGTGAAGCAGTAAGTGATATAAGTGTGTTATCTTCACCTGCATGTTGTGCCACATGGTGATCTACTTTGCTCTTCTCCACAGATTGACAGTAGTAATTCACCCTGGGGTACAGCTGAGCTGGTTGGTAGCCATAACAAAAAATAAATAAATAAATAAATACTGTGCAATGATTGCAGCAGCGCTGGTAAATGACATGGCTGGTTTCACAGGTAGTCCAGCCCCTAATGGGGTAGGATAAACCTGTGACAGGACTGGAATAGGTAGTGCTGGGTGAGTCGATTGGGCATGTTTTCCACCTGGGTCATCCACAGGGATTGATCATAGTGGCAGGGAGTGGGGATTGGGAGTGGCATACAGGTGGACTAGGATGTTATGGAGGTTGGGTGGGTGACAGAACACCACTTTAGGAAGGGTGAGATGTGTCTCAATAGGATCTCCCTCATTTCAGCTCACAGTGATATGTAATAAAATCCCTGGCAAAGGATTTAGTTCAGTTGTCCTAGTCTGTGGTGGTACTGGGTGACGAAAGGGACACTCCTTTGTGGTAGGTTTTTGGAGGTGGTCAGAAGATTGGCTTTGTGAGAGGAAATGACATTGGAGATCTGTTTGTGGACTAGGTATGGGGATAGTGACTGTTTGTGAAGGCCTTAGTGAGTCCCTCAGTATACTGGGCAAGGGTGTTTCTTCACTGCAGCTACACTGTCCCCAGGTAGCCAGGCTATATGGGAGGGGCTTTTTGGTGTGAAACAGTTGACTGCTATCAAAATGCAGGTACTGTTAGTGCTTGGTGGATTTAATGTCGACAGAGGTGTGGGTGGAACCATCAAAGAGGAGGAGGTCAACATCTAGGAAGCTGGCATGCTGGATTGAGGAGAACATGGAGCAGATGGGAGACGAGGTGTTGAGGTTGTGAAGGAACAAAGACAGGGTGTCTTGGCCTTGGGTCCAGATCTTAAAGATATCACCAATGAACGTGAACCATATTAGCCACTTTTGGAGGCTAGGAAGGTCTAGTCTAGATGGGTCATAAAAAGGTTGACATTGGAAGGTGCCATGTGAGTGCCCATGGCTGTGCTGTGGGTTTGTTTCTGTACTTTCCCTTCAAATGAGAAGTAGTTCTGGGTTCGGATAAGATTAGTAAGGTGTATGGGGAATGGGGTAGTGGGTGTGGAGTCTGAAGGGCGTTGGGAAAGGTAGCATTCAATAGCGGCAAGACTACAGTCATGAGGGATGTTGGTGTATATGGAGGTGGCATCAACAGTGACAAGTTGGGATGGTCGAGAGTCTTTGAAGGAAGTGGTTGGTGTCTTTGACATGGGTGGGTACAGTATGGGCGATTGGTTGGAGGTGTTGGTCAATGAGTGCTGAAATTCTTTCAGGGGGAGCACAATAACAAGCCACAAAAGGGTGTCCAGGATTGTAGGGTTTATGGATTTTGGGCAAGTAGAAGGTGCGTGTGTGCGGTGTCATAGAGGTGTGGAGGAAAATGGATTCTGGGGAGATTTTCTAGGATGGGCCTAAGGCTTTGGAGTTTGTGTTGGACTTCTGGGATGGGATCGCTCCGGAAAAGCTTATAGGTGGAGGAGTCAGGCAATTGGCAGAGGCCTTCTGCCAGGTAGACACTGTGATTCATAATAGCAGTGGGAGAAACTTTGTCCGTAGGTAGGATGACTAGGTCAGGATTTGTTTTGAGGTTGTGGATGGCTCTTCTTTCTTCTACTGAAAGGTTGATGTTCTCACGAAGGAACCTAGGAAAGGATGGAGAACCTAAGTTCGGGGTAAGGAGTTTCTGGAAGCGAACAGTGGGTGGCAAGGTGTGAGGGGGGAGGATCACAAATGGATCGTGATACAAACTGAGAGAGGCAGGATTCATTGTTATGGTGGTTTTGCTTGGAAGGACTGGTGACAAAGAACTGCTTCCATTGCAGTGATAGGAAGTAGTTCTTTGACAAGTCCAGCATGGTTATATTTGGGTATAGGGCTAAAGGTGAGGCCTTTGGATAGGGCTGAAACTTCTGCGGAGCTGACGGTTTTCATGGAAAGGCTAACAGCAGCATTACAGGAATATTTGGCTCTGGATTTGGTGGATGGTTGGAAGGAAGTTATGAGGGATGTGGCAAGTTAAACTTGTCAGCTAGGCTGGTTTTAACTGCTATAGGGGTTTGGACAGGGGAAACACTGTGGGTACAATAGGTGTTGGTTGGTGGTGCCCCGAGGTGGCAGTAGGATGTTAGCAGGTTGAATAATTTATGGAGGTGATTTCTTGAATGCTCTTCCAGGTGCTGTAGGACAATGGATTAAGTTTCTGAGATGTGATATATGGAGTAGGGATTGCAGAGCAGTAGTATCTTGTGGAGGGACTAGAGCTGGTTTTGGGATGCATGTGCCATGGAGCTGTTTTATGGCAGTACCAGATTTGTGAAGGCCATGGATTGGCAGAATCTGAAAGGGTGTAGGTATTGTGAAGGGAGGGGTGGGATCCAGAGAAAGGAATCTTTATAGTCAGGCCATTTGGAGGATTCCATAGTTTAGTTAGCATTTTAGAAACAGAACATGGGATTCAATTTAAGCCAGAGAAAGGGATTCTTTTCGGCACTGGTGCAGATAGATGGAGCAAGGGTCCATTGCGGCGTTACGGAAACTGAAATGACCAAAAAATTGGCAAAACAGGTGATGATAGTTGTGAGAGAGGCTGGGTAAGTGAAATTATGCGTAGAGATGTGTAAAAAATTATGTACAGACACAAAGAAACACGCACAGATATGGAAAAAGATGCACAGATATGTAAAAACACGTACAAATACCAGTACGTAAAAATACGCAGAATTCGTGAAACCATGTGAAACCATGCAAAACAATGCACAAACACCTTAAAACGTACAGAAACGTGGCTGAAAATGAACGATGACATATGGGAGTCTGTGTGTGTTGCGATAAGAAAAGACAGAGGGAGAGGGAATGGGCTAGGTCAAGGATCAAAAGTTGATGTGGCATGGGCAGCTGTGGAAGACAAAACTCTAAAGTACATCAGGATGAGAGATGAAGTGGGATCAATAAGAATAAATGTAATTAACTATTGTAGGAAAAAATCTGGGGCATTAGATACTGCATCAACAATCCGCACAGTCATGCAGTCTGTGTTGTGTGAGGGTGGTTGTTCCTACAGTGCGGCTCGGAAGTAGATGTGACTCGGTAGGCAGTGAATAAACACAGGAAAGGAGAGAAAGAATGGACACTGAGAACAGTAATGCTATAGAGAAGAGTAACAAAGGTAAAACACTAACACGGTTGTAGGATGGAAGAAAGCCATTCAGCAGTAATCAAACAATTGAAACTCCAGGTAGGAATATCAGTTATGTAGGAAAAGATAGATTGCTACTTACCGTAAAGTCTAGTTTCAGTCAGGGACGAATAAAAAACAATCATATGTGGCCTTTGGCCACAGCCTTCATCAGTAAAGAGAGACACACACAAAACATTCACACACACACACACACACACACACACACACACACACACACACACACACACACACACACACACATGCATCCCAAAACCAGCTCTACTCCCTCCACAAAATACTACTGCTCTGCAATCTCTACTCCATATATCACATCTCTGAAACTGAATCCATTGCCCTCCAGCACCTGGAAGAGCATTCAAGACATCACCTCCATAAATTATTCAACCTTCTGACATCCTACTGCCACCTCAGGGCACCACCAACCAACACCTATTGTATACACAGTGTTTTTCCCTGGACATCCCTCATAGCAGCTAAAACCTGCCTAGCTGACAAGTTTAACTTACCACATCCCTCATAACTTCCTTCCAACCATCCACCAAATCCAGAGCCAAATATTCCTGTAATGCTGCTGTTAGCCTTTCCATGAAAACTGTCAGCTCCGCAGAAGTTTCAGCCCTATCCAAAGGCCTCACCTTTAGCCCTATACCCAAATTTAACCATGCTGGACTTCTCAAAGAACTACTCTCATTCTTCCGATCACTGCAACAGGAACAGTTCTTTGTCACCAATCCTTCCAAGCAAGACCACCGATAACAATGAATCCTGCCTCTCTCAGTTTGTATCACCATCCGTTTGTGATCCCCCCTCTCACACCTAGCCACCCACTGTTCACTTTCAGAAATTCATTACCCCGAACTTAGGCTCTCCATCCTTTCCTAGGTTCCTTCCTGAGAATATCAACCTTTCAGTAGAAGAAAGAAGAGCCATCCACAACCTCAAAACAAATCCTGACCTAGTCATCCTACCTACAGATAAAGGTTCTCCCACTGTTGTTATGAATCACAGTGTCTACCTGGCAGAAGGCCTCTGTCAATTGCCTGACTCCTCCACCTATAAGCTTTTCCGGAGTGATCCAATCCCAGACGTCCAACACAAACTCCTAAGCCTTAGGCCCATCCTAGAAAATCTCCTCAGAATCCATTTTCCTCCACACCTCTATGACACCTCGCACACACACCTTCTACTCACCCAAAATCCATAAACCCAACAATCCTGGACACCCTTTTATGGCTTGTTATTGTGCTCCCCCTGAAAGAATTTCAGCACTCATTGACCAACACCTCCAACCAATCGCCCATACTGTACCCACCCATGTCAAAGACACCAACCACTTCCTTCAAAGACTCTCGACCATCCCAACTTGTCACTGTTGATGCCACCTCCATATACACCAACATCCCTCATGACTGTAGTCTTGCCGCTATTGAATGCTACCTTTCCCAACGCCCTTCAGACTCCACACCCACTACCCCATTCCCCAGACACCTTAATAATCTTATCCTAACCCACAACTACTTCTCATTTGAAGGGAAAGTATAGAAACAAACCTACAGCACAGCCATGGGCACTCACATGGCACCTTCCAATGTCAACCTTTTTATGACCCATCTAGACTAGACCTTCCTAGCCTCCAAAAGTGGCTAATATGGTTCACGTTCATTGGTGATATCTTTAAGATCTGGACCCAACGCCAAGACACCCTGTCTTTGTTCCTTCACAACCTCAACACCTCGTCTCCCATCTGCTCCATGTTCTCCTCAATCCAGCATGCCAGCTTCCTAGATGTTGACCTGCTCCTCTTTGATGGTTCCACCCACACCTCTGTCGACATTAAATCCACCAAGCACTAACAGTACCTGCATTTTGATAGCAGTCAACTGTTTCACACCAAAAAGCCCCTCCCATATAGCCTGGCTACCTGGGGACAGTGTACCTGCAGTGATAGAAACATCCTTGCCCAGTATACTGAGGGACTCACCAAGGCCTTCACAAACAATCACTATCCCCATACCTAGTCCACAAACAGATCTCCAATGTCATTTCCACTCACAACACCAGTCTTCTGACCACCTCCAAAAACCTACCACAAAGGAGTGTCCGCTTCGTCACCCAGTACCACCATCATTGTGGACTGAAATGAGGGAGATCCTACCCAAGATACATCCCACCCCTACTAAAGTGGTGTTTTGTCGCCCACCCAATCTCCGCAACATCGAAGTCCATCTCTATGCCACTCCCAATCATGACCCACCCATTGCCACAAAGTTCGTATCACCGTGTATGGCCCATGTGGAAAACCTGCCCAATCAACTCACACAGCACTTCCTATTCCAGTCCTGTCACAGGTTTATCCTACCCCATAAGGGAACAGACTGCCTGTGAAAGCAGCCATGTCATTTACCAGCTCTGCTGCAATCTTTGCACAGCTTTTCTTCTTGGTATGACTACCAACCAGCTCAGCTGTCCACCAGGATGAACGGCCACCACCAAACTGTGGCCAAGAGCAAAGTAGACCGCCCTGTGGCACAACATGCAGCTAAACATAACAAACTTGATTTCAATAACTGCTTCACTCCCCAAGCCATCTGGATCCTTCCTTCCATTATCAGGTTTCCTGAACTGTGCAGATGAGACATATCCTTACAATACGTTCTCTGCTCCTGTAATTATCCTGACCTCAATGTACGGTACCATAATGGCCCCACACCATCCACCCATAGTTTCCACCCCCCGTATCTTATCATCTCCACCCTATTCTCATCTCCCACCCCATTTGTTTGCAGCCGTGTGCCAATGCATCCGCCTGCGTTTTCCCACTCCTCTCCATTTTTGTTCATTTTTTCCCCCACCTCCCTGGCCCACAACCTCCTGACACTGCACCTGTTGGCATTCCAGTCTGTGCACACTCCATGAGACAGCATTCATCTCTCTCCCCACCCTTACGCTACTATCCTTTCCTCTTCCCCTTCCCCACACCCTCCAGATTGCTTCCTGCATCCCATATGATGTTGCATTCTGCCCCAAGAGATGCTGGCATTGGCGGTTGTGTGTGTGGAGTGCTTGCTTGTGTGTGTGTGTGTGTGTGTGTGTGTGTGTGTGTGTGTGTGTGTGTGTGTGTATGTGTGTGTGTGTTTGTGTTTGTGAGTGTGTGTGTGTTTACTGATGAAGGCTGTGGCTGAAAGCTACATGAGACTTTTTTATTCATGCCTGTCTGCTGCTTGATATGTGTTCCTTACTGTAAGTAGCACTGTATCTTTTCCTACATTGTTGATACTTTACTACAAATTATTTACGGACCAATGAAGTACAATTATAGTTACAATTACAGATGTGTCAGTTGGCTCTGAGCACTATGGGACTTAACATCTGTGGTCATCAGTCCCCTAGAACTTAAAACTACTTAAACCTAACTAACCTAAGGACATCACATACATCCATGCCCGAGGCAGGATTCGAATCTGCAACCGTAGCGGTCACGCGGTTCCAGACTGAAGCGCCTAGAACCACACAGCCTCACTGGCCGGCTGTGTCAGTTGCTAATAAAAGTAGCACCATTGTTTTTTGGTCCTTTGTAATTGGCTTATGTGTTTTAACATCCACAGGGACTCAGTATGATGAACAAATTACATCATGCATGTAATTATATTAGTATGTTTAAAAAGTTTTTTTTTATTTATTATGTTCTTTTTGCATTTATTATTGAACGACTTTTAACTGAAATTTATTTATAAATAATGTAGCAACCAGTCGCAGAAACATAAATTTTTTATCTTGTTGCAGATTGATTTCAACCAATATCAATCATCATCAGTGCTAAAACAAATACAAGAGACAGGGCATAAACAACAACTGTTTTAACAAATGAAAAATTGACAATAAAACAGAGTTACATCAATTACGACATATACAGATGTCTGAAATTAAAATTCAAAGTCATAACATACCATTTTTCCAACCGATACATGCCATAAGTAGAAGTACTGTCCTTGGCAGATTTCTATTATAAAGTGACACATCATAGGTCAACACTATAACATGTTAACATGAGGTGGCGCTATGTTGCAATAAGCGCCCTCTATGTAAAATACAAAAGTAAGGTAAAATACAAGCAATAAGGAATGTATCATGTTACAAAAATTAGTAGTGATGTTAACTGATAATACCAATATAAAAAATTACGACAGGCGAAAATGTCTGAAACATTTTTGTCAGATGATAATAACAAATTAAATATGTACGTCAAAACTACGATCGTCAAAACTGTAAGAAGAGATAAACTTGCTAAAAATATGATTCCATTCACACAAATTTAGGAAATGAAACATATTTGTCATAATGACGAAACCGAATAGTGGTATCAATGGCCATCTGCTGTTCTACATATGAACCGCAAGTGCATCAAAAGGTACATTTATGCTACTTCCAACAGATGACGCTACGTTAATGAATGCACAAATCCAAAGTTGACAGAGTTCAGGTAAAAAATCACAGTACGACACAAACAATCATATTACTTAAGTAATGCGATTAACAAAGTGTTGCGCATATACAGAACCATATATGTGGATAACGACTTTAGATCAACTATGCGAAATATAGCCTCATGAACAAATGTACCATATGCCCTTATATTTATCATGAGTATGGTGGTAACTGAAACTCAGTAAGGCCAACCACTTTGCCTCCCACCTATTCGATGTTTTTGCCATCGCAGATGATCCCCAGGTTCATTATTCCCTCTTCCCTGACGTCATCGACGGTATGAATACTTCTGTTCCTCCCCTTGCTCCTAGCTTCCAGTACTTGGGCCACACACCACCATCTGAATTTAACACTCCAATCACTACACAGGATGACAGCCTCACACTCCACACTAAACGCAGCAGTGCTCCCGACCACAACCACGTTACCTACCGCCACCTCAAACACTGCCTTCTCTCCTTCCTTGCAGTCCTTGCCACCCTCTACAATGTAATCCTTGCCACCAGCTTCTACCCCAACCAGTGGAAAACCTCCCATATCCTGACGTTCTCCAAACCCAACAAGCCTATCGCCATATATGTCTCACTTCGGTGTTCAGCAAGCTCTTAGAATCCATCCCTACCCGGCGCATCCATCACCACCTCCAACGAAGCGACCTCCTCCCCAACACTCAGTGTGGCTTTTGACCCTCCTTCTCTGCTGATGACCAACTCCTACGCCTCACTCGTCTCCACTCCTTCCAGCTTAACTCCTGTCACTCCGCCATTTTTGTCTCCCTCTACCTCAAAAAACCCTATGACTGTGTCTCGCATCCCGGTCTCCTGTTTAAACTCCAGAGGTATGCCCTTCCTGTCAACTACATCTGTCTGATTGCCTCCTTCCTCTCCCGCTACCCCTCCTACGTTACCATCCATAACGCAGATTCCCGCACCTCCTACCCCTCTGCAGGTGTGCTCCAGGGCTCTGTCCTCCCCCCTCTCCTCTACCTCCTGTACATGGCAGATATGCCCCAACACCCCCCTTCCCCCCACTCCAGTACACCTCCTGCTGTATGCCGATGACACCACCTTCCTTGCTCTCATACCTACCCTTCAATGGTCCCAACACCTTCTTCAGAATCACCTTGACCTTTTTCCCACATGGTGTAACCAGTGGCTCCTGAAAATCAATCCTTTCAAGACCCAGGCAATCATTGTAGGTCATACCACTCGCTCCTTCCGGGTCCTTGATTTCTCCCTCACCATCTGCATCTGTCCTGTCTGCCTCTCCCCCACACTCACCTACCTTGGCCTCACCATTGACAGTCACCTCACCTGGATCCCTCATGTTGGCTCTATCCAATCCAAAGCCTACAACTGCCTCCGACTCCTCAAACTCCTCTCTGGCCGGACATGGGGGTTGAACCCCTCTACCATCCTCTACACCTACAAATCCATAATCTATACTATCCTCTGTTACGCCAGTCCCACCTGGATATCCGCCCCCCCCCCCTCCCCCCAAGTTCTATAAGTCCGTCCTAATCCATGAGCATCATGCACTCTGCCTCGCCTTCCATATTCGCCTCCTGTCCCCCATGCGGATCCCCTAGGAACTGATTCCTGTCCCCCATCTGCTCCTTTTCCTTGACCATATCCATGTCCTCTACATCTCCCGCCACCTTGATCCCCCTCATCTCCTGGTTGCTCCTCTCCTCTCCAACCCCGCCATCTGCTGCACCTTCACCATTGTGTCCCCCCTACCCTCCACCTCTACACCCTTCATCTCCTTCCCCAAGGTGGTTTCCATCGCCTCCCTCTCCTGGATGATGCCCTCTCTCCCTCCATTTATCCCTTCTATCAACTCTGATCCTCACCTCCCCCTCCCCTCCTCTGTCCTTTTCCCGGGCTCCCTCTCCCCCCCCCCCCCCTTCCGTCCTGTTTTTTCCCCACCTACCCTCTCTCTGCCTCCCTTGTCTCCCCAAGTCCGTTTTGCTCTCCCCTCCACTGCCTTTCCCATTGTTTCTTGCGTCCGCCCAGCCCCCCCTTTTTCTATGTCCTCTTCCTCTATTAGCTTCCCCCTTTTTACCTTTCCTCTCCTCCCCCCTTTTTCCCCCTCATCGGTCCAGGTCCTCCCCCCAATCTGCAACTGTGTTTCCTGTATAGTGCTGTTTTAAGAGAGTGTCCAGTGTAGTGCGTCCCCTGTCAGTGTTGTGAACACCCACCATACTGTCGCTAATTGTGGTTTTTTTTTCATCACGTGCGAGCAGAAACCAGACTGTCGCATTGTTTTTTAATTGTGCCTGTCTATTTACTATGTGTTTTAATCAACATTTCCGACCATTTTGTTTTTATATTTTCTTTGTACCTTTTTCTCCATGTTCCAATTTTTAACAGTCACAGTTTTATCATCTGCTTTTGTTTTGTTTTTGATATCTCCTAATGCTGTTTTTTAACTTTTCTGTAGGCTGCAGAGCAGTATATTGTGATGCTGCCAGCCTGCCCCCTCTTTGGGGGGTGGGGGAGGGATAATCGAAATCCAATAAAGAAGAAAAAAAAAGTGGTAACTCATACAATGATTGAAATATCACTGGCAATAAGATAGGTGCTCAAGAGTCCATCACAAAATATGTAAAACCAGTTCTAAAACCAAACACCATTTACATGAAGCAACCATTTTTTTGAATAAAAATGGCTCAGTTTAGGTGCGAAAAATTGGCAAGAGCATCAGATTTCATAAATTAAATATTTTTTAAAAGTTAATACACGTAAGGAGATATAAAACCATTTATAAAACCAAGAGTTAAAATTGTGAAATAAATAGACGTCACCGGGTTCCCGGGTTTGATTCCCGGCGGGGTCAGGGATTTTCTCTGCCTCGTGATGACTGGGTGTTGTGTGACGTCCTTAGGTTAGTTAGGTTTAAGTAGTTCTAAGTTTTAGGGGACTGATGACCATAGATGTTAAGTCCCATAGTGCTCAGAGCCATCTGAATCAAATAGACGTCACTTGATGTAAGGTGACATAAATAATCATCAGGAAGAAAATAACACAACATACTGCATTATGTATTTGTTTATTTATTGTTATTTTAATACCTTTACAATATAGGTAGGCCGGCAGCAGCCTATGTATGCCGCTCTTCAGCCACAGTGAACACATACAGGAAACAGAAAGACAGAAAAACAAACAAACATGGGGACAAAAACAGGAGACAGACATAGTATAATAAATGAAGCCGTTCACGGGCACACTGTTTGAATAAAAAATGTTCATCACTAAACACAATGGGGAAGAACAAGCTTACACACGTGAACAGAGGAGCACAAAAGGAGAAACACTGAAGCACTGGCACAAAGACACTCATGAGCACTGGCGACGATCTCCGGTGCATGAAGATGCACTGTTCACACACAAAGCTGGGGACCTACCAAAGGGAAGAGGTGCAGGTAGGAGGGAGAGGGGGCGGGGTGGTGGTGATGCCAGTAGGAGTGGAGAAGGGTGGGGGAGGGGAGAGGGTAGGGGGGTTGAAGAAGCCCGGGGGGAGAGTAGGGAGGGAGGAAGAGAGGAGGGAGATAAGGGAGAGTGGGTGCCCTAAAGGAAAAACACAGGGGGAGGAAGGGGAGGATCAAAGTTGGTAGGAGGTGTAGATGGAGGGAAGCAGGGCATCATCAGGAAGGGGGTGTTGGCAGAAGCCACCTTGGGCAAGGGTATGGAGTGGGGAGAGATGGAGAGCGGGAGTACAGGTGCAGCAGTGCACGAGGGTGGGAAAGGATGGGAGAAACAAGCAGGTGAGGGGGATCAAGTTTGTGGGAGGTGTAAAGGATTCATATCCATTCATGGAAAAGGAGGAGGTGTGAGAATGGAATTAAGTCATACAGGATCCGGGTGGGGGAGGGGAGGCGGATGCGATAGGCAAGGCAGAGCCCATGGCGTTCCAGGATTTGAAGGGATTTGTAGGAGGTAGGATGGGTGGCGATCCAGGCGGTATGGGCATAGTAGAGGATAGGGTGGTGAGGGATTTATATGTGTGAAGGACGATGGAGGGGTTCAGACCTAATGTGCAGCCAGAAAGGAGCTTGAGGAGGTGAAGTCAGGAGCAGGCCTTGACTTGGATCGTCCGGAGATGGGGGGTCCAGGAGAGGTGACGGTCAAGGGTGACGCCAAGGTATGTGAGAGTGGGGGTGAGGTTGGTCGGACAGCTGTAGATTGTGAGATAGAAATTGAGGAGACAGAAGGAAAGGGTGGTTTTGCCTACAATGATCACCTGGGTCTTGGAAGGATTGACCTTGAGCAGCCACTGGTTACACCAAGTGGTGAGCCAGTCAAGATGGGATTGGAGAAGATGCTGGGAGTGTTGCAGGGTTGGGGCGAGGGCAAGGAAGGCAATGTCATCAGCGTACTGGAGGTGTACTGAATTATATCATTCTAATGTGAACTAATATGAACCATCTTGTGATCACAGATCATCTGCTCAACGCAGGAAATTTACATTCTAGTGGCCTAAAATATTCGTTGAAACCACGATCAGCTAGGTAAGTTAGCCTGAAAAATATAAAGGTCGCCATATACCAAGTAAGGTGATACTGATAAGGACATGTCAACCATTAGAAAATGGAAAAACAGTAATGACATAATCTGTTAATCTACTGCTTCAGCGAACTAGATTGAACCACTGAGGCCACCTAAAGGGAAAACCATAGTTACTGATGAGCACACCCCATTTCCATAATGGTAGATGGCACTGCAAGGGAATAGAGCTATCAAGTATGGTGTGTTTTTTTTTTACCTAGCTGAATGGATGAAGAGCTATTATTTTTCATTGCTGGTAGAATGGATAAAATTATGGTCAATTACATACACTCAATAAGTGGAAAAACTCCACTATTTATGAAGAAACAGTGAAAAGGAACCCGGGATGTACGGAGTAAGGGTCAAAGTTAAATGGTAAGAGGATGTCATAAATGTCAGGCTGCAGAGCAGCGTACTGTGCTGCTGCTGCTCCCCCTCCCCTTCCCTCCACCCTCCTGATGGGAATCAAAATCCAATTTAAAAAAAAAGTTACTCATGTTGCAAACCAGAAGAAACTTCCCACTCGCCCATCAAGCAAATGTTCAGAGAACAGCTCCCAGCAATGAGCACTCCTCACCATCACCTGCTCATTGAGAAGGCAAACATCTGGCAATCTGTGATGACAAAAAATCGCCATATCCTCAAGAAGATCAAGAAAACTTTCCCTTATGGCTCAATGCAACAACTTCCAGTGTGTTCCACGAGTGGTTGCTACATTATTTATAATTTTATATTCCACAGTTGCTGCACAGAAAGGGAACCTTATGGAGTCCCACATTCAAATGAAATTTATTTTCCAAGACGATGGCTCTATTTCTTTAGGGACTGAGTTGCAGTGAGAAATCCAAATTGTCTCACTGACAACAATACTAGTTTTGCCTTTGAAAGTGCCGATGAAGAAGAAAATAAAGAAGAGAGAGGAGAAGAATCAGGGACATCAGAAGATACAGCTATAGGAGAAATGAGTCACAAGGAATAAGTAGGCTAGAAGAAGTGGATAATTCTGAATTCTGGAAGCATTACTGACTACTTGGGTCAACTGAACTTACCGATACCAGATGTCAGTTTCATCCCATAACATGATGATGATTATGTATGTGTAATATAATGCAAGCACAGCCAGAAAGAGAACATAACACTTCTAATGTTTCTTTTGCATCTTTTTTGTTTTTGGAATGTAGGCTATTTTGACAGACTGACTATAATGTTGCTTGAGGTCTAGGTTATGTTAAAAGGTGACAGTTTGGTTGTAAATTGGTGACAGGGTATTGATAATTTCAATTAATCTGACTATACAGTAGCAAAAAACTTAAAAAGTCTCTAGCATAAGTGTTCAGTAATAAGCAATTTTAGTAAAACAATAAAAAATTGTATGAATTTTATCTGAATCTAATAAAACACACATTGCAGAAATTTTACCTCATCAAAAACCATGGTTATAGAACATTACATTAGAAGCTAGCCATTCTCAATGCACTATTATTTTTGCTCAATGCATTTTTAAAGGTTTTTTTTATTGTGCAGATCTATATTTTGGTTAGAAGCTAGCTGAAATCTACATCTGCACAATTAATAAAAAAAAAAAAAAAAAAAAAAAAATTAAAAGGATGAGTAATCGCTGCAATCTATAATTTACAAGTCAATAGAACAGTCGCCGAGTGCAACAGCTTTCTGAATGGAAGGTAACCTCATTACACAAGTGCTTTCAAAAGAATTTACCCAGACATTATTGAAACAAAAGCTGACTGTACATAGTTTGACAAGAATGCACTTGAATTGTGGTCATCCATGAGATGCAAAAGACACCACAAAGTCTGGAAACACACCTTGAACAAAGGGCTCAACTAAAACGTTGCCTCCACATACTGAACATTTCTTAAGAAAATATTAATGATAAGCAGAATAACAGGAATAGGTACCAAAAGAAATACAATTAAGATATTTCTGTTGTGGAGACAAAAGAAGAGAGTGACAGTAACAGGCAATGTGTATCAAAAAGCAGTATCTAAAGTATTTACTTGCCCTGAATGAAACAAGACTCTCAGTGGTTCCTGTTCAGATGAACATGTAATATAATTACGATATATTCTGGGATTAAAGAATGACAGAGGAATCATGTTGGTGTAGTGAGTGAGCTGAACATGGCAATGTAGCAAGGATACAGGGCAGTCGCACAAATGCGTGGTCATGGATGTCTCGAGGTTGCCTCGCTACTTCACCTGTAATGTTCCATATCCATAAATATGTTGCCTTACTCTGCAAACCACTGTAATGTGCATGGAAGAGGGTATTTTCTGTTGAACCAGTTATTAGGGGTTCTCTCACTTCCATTCACATCTGGAACAGGGGAAGAATGACTGTTTAAATGCCTCAGAGTGCACTGTAATTAATCTAAATTTGTGCTCACAATCCTTATTGGGGGTTGTAGAATATTCCTAGACTCCTCATTTAAAGCTGGTTCTTGAACCTCTCTAAGCAGGCTTTCTCAGCATAGTTTGAGTCTATCTTCAAGTGTCTGCCAGTACAGCTTCTTCGGCATCTCTGTGACATTCATCCATGAATCAAACAAATCTGTGACCATTTGTACTTCCTTGACTGGAAACATTCTATACCCCCTGTTAGTCCAATTTGGTACGGATCCCACATACTTAAAAGCAATATTCGAGATGGGTCAGACGAGTGCTTTTTAGGCCATCTCCTTTGTAGACTGATTGCATTTTCCCAGTATTCTACCAATGAACTGAAGCCTGCCACCTGCTTTACCTATGACTGAGCCTATGTGACTGTTCAAATGCATATCTCCACATACTGTTACAGGCAGGTATTTGTGTGAGTTGGCTGATTCCAGTTGTGACTTGATACTGTTTTCATAGGCTACTACATATCTTCATTCTGTGATGTGGACAATTTTACATTTCTGAACATTTAAAGCAAGTTGCAATCTTTGTACGACTTTTAAATCTTATCAAGATCCAACTGAATATTATGTGATGGTACCAAATGACATATTCATGGACAATGTCATTTAAAAAAGAGATGTTGCACTTGATGATATGTGAGCAGAATTACGAGTAATTATGCAGTTCATAACCTGCCATATTAAAGTCAAGGAAGTTATAAGAAATGCTGGAAGTGATCCCCTTGAACATGAAGACACAGTTGCACTCGTTTCTGCATGTTCTGGAAGACAACGTGCAGAACATTGGAACTGATGTTTGGAATGTGACGTGTCAGTGCAGCCAGGAGTTCTTGTATGGTGTGTGGATTGCCTTCATAAGTCTTTTCCTTCAATGTACCCAATAGAAAGTAATCCGGTGGAGCCAAGTCAGGTGAACGAGGAAGCCAGAGACTTCGAGAGTTAATGTGATCACCAGAGATGTTCTTTAAAAAGTTCATCACTTTGTAGGCAGTATGCAGTCACCCCATCCTGTTGGAATCAGGCATTCCCAATTTCGTTCTCATTCAGTTCACTCAGGAAGGATCCAGAATGCAGGTGCAGTACCATTCTGCATTTATAGTGTCCTGAAAGAAGGTTTGGCCCAGGGATGCATTTATGAGTCACGCACCAAACACCAACCTTTTGATCATGCGGTGGGAACACCATAAATTCGTGCGGATTCTCTGTAGTCCACTCTGGCTATTCATGTAACTGGAGAGGTGAAACCATGCCTCATCCATGAAAAACATTGTAGCAAGAATTCTCTTGCCATTGTCCTGCAAGAAGGGCAGAAACCAGTTGGAAAAGTTTAAACACACCAGGCGATCAGCGTCTCTCAGTTCATGCAAGACCAACATTTCTTATGGATACATGGACAGTGACTTCCAGAGAATCTTGTGAGCAGAACACACAGACATGTGGGCCTGCTGAGCTAGTCATCTAACTGATTTCTTTGGACTTTGCAGCATCTTGTCTTGCACTTCTGTTACTGGAGAAACATACCTAACAATGCTTGCTGACTCCATATTCCCTGCCATTCATGCATTATACGGTAATGATGAGTTTTATTTCCAACAATATGGCGCCCCACTGCAATATCATAGGGATGTACGACCATACCTGGATCACAATGTGCCAGGCCAATGGATAGGATGCAGGGAACCAATCGAGTTTCCTGCACGCTCTCCAGACCTCACCCCACTGGATATCTTCTTATGGGGCACAGTAAAAGATGAGGTGTACAAACGTAAACCACGTAACTTGGACACACTTTGGAATGAGATTCAGGTGGTGTGCACAGAAATCTCATTGGACACTTTGGTATGATAAGCGAAATCAGTGGTGACTCGTACTCAGAAATGATGCTGAAGGCCACCAGTTTGAACGTTAATCACATTTTCAAAGTACATTTATTTTTCCAATTGGACTTTAAGCTTTCCATTTCCAGAAATTTGACATTGTAGAACGGGCAATAAATTTTCTACGACACTTCAAAATGTGTATACATTTTTTTGATGCACCCTGTATATTTCATTAAATTGTGTACCTATGAATGTCCCCATTAAACATGTCAATACATTTTGAAAAGGATAATTGCATATCTGAAGTGTTGCAGAAATGTAAATGTTAAATGTAAGTCTACTTTCTTAATCATATTGTTAATGACATATGAAAATGTAATATTGTAATTTATAAGTAACTAGGTGCCTGAGCCAATGTGGAGTCAGATTCATTGTCAATGTGTATTTTGTCAGAAGTTAGTCAGTACTCAGTTTCACAAAAGTTAACAATATATTGTCAAAAGTTACGTTTCAGTAGTGTCAAAATGTATATGATTCAGTCTTCCTTGTTTGCTAGACTGCACCAATGAGATTCTACCAGCATGACTAGCCAGTTTATTTTGTCTGTAACAAAGTAATTATGACCATAACACTGACAACAGAAGAATTAGAATTTAAGTATCAGCATCATAACATTCTGATACAGTTTTTACCAGTCACTTTAAAAAGCATCTTGTGTTGTTTGAAGTAAATTACATGTCAATTTTAACATAATTTTTTCATACCACCAGCAAAGGATTGTTCCACTTGCAATGATACACATATTATTATCTATATCAATTTGTCAGAATCCATTTTGTTTCATGCATTGGCAACATGGTGTTGACAGTGTGGACATCCTATCATAAGGGAAACACCAGCAGGGCTATTAGTTGTGTGTAAGCCTACTACATCTAGTGGCAGTACTACACTTTAATGGCGTGTGAGAAATGAAGTGTTACTGAGGTACTACAAGGTGGTGCCACCTAGCACCAATGATGTGAATTAATCTACTGTATGCCTTGTTATATTTTAAATAATAATTATTGATGAGCTTCTTCAGCTTTTCCCAGTATACTTCATGTTGATGTAGTCATTGGGTGAACTGATAGATATCAGTGTCCAGTGGGTGCAATATTTCAGCAAACTACCACATTGCCATTATCAGGTGCACTGGTGAATTGACTGATGGAGGGATTTTATCTCTTCCTCTCTCTCTCTCTCTCTCTCTCTCTCTCTCTCTCTCTCTCTCTCTGTTCGGCACCCCATTGATTTTTAAAATGTTAAATATGTAAAGTACATCATACATAAAACAAATGATTAAAGTTGCTGTCAAAAAGCATATGTAAACAGAGAGAGAAAGTAATGCCTAGAAAAAATAGTTAGCATGTCAATTACGGGATTTACTGTGGGACAAAGGATGCAATACAATCCCACCTTTTTATTAGTCTTTCCCTTTAAATCATAGAAAGAAGCTGTTGGTCAGGAGTCTTTCATGAGACTTTGTGAATGGTTGCTTGTGTGAACATTTGTGAGCACACAAAGTGTGCCTTGGATAAAATGTGTAAATAACACTGAAGCAGACTTCAAAAGCTAAAGTGCCATTTCCATTATTAAGGATTACAGGCACTGTGGTGACTGGTTTAGTGAAAATGTTTACTTTCATTCTGTGTAATGAAATTAAAGTGCATCATGTTCAGATAAATATTATGTTTCATGTGTTTACAAAACATTGTATTTGTGCATACTATCATTTACCAGAAATAAATGTTTCTTACACTTATAATTAAATGTCAACCCCCACTGAACTATCAGCACAATGCAGATCAATTATCCAGGTAATTGTTGAATATTAGTTATTTACGTATCGTTGAGCCGGAAGTATTTTGTATGTTAAAATATTTAGTCATTTTAAATGCAGATAGGTTTCAGTATTTCTGCTAATAAGTTCAATTTGTTACATAATTTAGGACTCTGTATCTCAGAATGAACAAAAATGGACTTGTACCACTGTTGAAATAAGCCCATCATATGAAATTGACCTTCTAATTGTGTTAGCCATTTCTGTGTAAATAATGATTTGTTCAGAACACCAGTGAGTACCCTGCACTTTATCCTGATGTGCAGTAGTGAAGTTCTCAGTGAAATCAATCTGGAGAGTTCCAATTATGCTAACTGAAAAATTTTTAAGCTTTCATCATTTTAAAGAAAACTTTGCTCAGCTTTGGTGAAATGGTAAATAAGAAAATATTGTAATATGTAGTCCAGCATTTGTAAAACATCTACAGAGCCTTTCTGCATCACTTCAACTACTCTTCCTGACTTGTTATTATTCTATTAATATTAGCTGATAAGTTCATCTGAACAAGAAGACAATGAGTTCAGGAATTCTTCATACTTCTTTAAATTTCCACATTACTGAAATGTGCCAAATACACAAGGTTTTCTAGGTGTGTCACTTTACAAGCTGCCTGCTTTTCCTCAGAAAACTTTTGAAGCTGTTGACTGCGCTGAACAATATAGAAGACTGAAGTTATTGTGATAAGTGCAAATGCAAACATTTGCTAGGATTTCAGAAGAAAGAAATAGTCATGGTCTAAAAGGTACAAACAATGAGAAATCAGTTTTCACATCTGGATGCTCCATTTCAAGTAATTCTTACACTTAAGAAAGTGTCATATAGAAATGTTTCTTTTGTTGTTTCTCTTTATAAAAACCAGGATCACATCAATACAGCGATCATTCACCACAACAGTTGGGACAATGCCTGGAAAGTATCTTTCTACAGAAAGGCTGCAGATCACTTCAAAATCCTAAGATATATGATTTTAAACAAACTTAAACAAAACACCAAAATACCCAAGGGATGACGCCTGTAGTTAATGGAGATGAGGAGAATGCTTTTGCATTGTATACAGAAATGATGGGTTATTATGGCTTCCCCTTAAATTTTGCTGATCTACATTATGTAGTAAAATCTTATCTGGATAGAATGGGGCATAATGTGAAAGCATTTTCCAACAATATACCAGAGAAAGATTGGACACAAGGTTTCCTTCAATGACTTCCTCAATTGACTGAAAGATTTGCCACCAGCATTAAATGCAGCAGAGCAGCTATTGATGAAACCATGTTTTGTAAGTACATTGGAAATCTATCCAATGTAATGAGAGATGTAGCACCATCACACATCTGGAATCTAGATGAGACAAATCTCACAGACGATCCTGGTAAAAGCAGAGTTATCTGTCGCTGAAGTGCAAAATACCCAGAAAGGATTTGTAACTTTTCTAAATTTAGTCGATCCATTATTATGTGTGGCAGTGCCACCCTATGTTATCTACAAGTGTGGGCAGCTGTGGAACACATGGACAGAGGAAGGTCCAAATGGGTGCAGGTACAATCATTCCACTTCAGGATGGTTTGATGCAGTCACCTTACAGTGAATGGTTTGAGACAATACTGCTCCCCAAGCTGAAGAAACTGGAAGGAAAAATTGTTGTAATTGCTGGTAATGTCTCTTCACATTTGAACATCCAAATTTTCCAGACATGTAGAGAAAATGACATTCATTTCGTATGTCTTCTACCAAACTCGACTCATCTCACTCAGCCTTCAGACATTGCCTTCTTAAATCTCGTGAAAGTTGCATGGCAGCTAGTACTGTGTGAGTGGAATCAAACATTTGAAGGAATGAAGTGTGCTGTTCTATCTAAACATCAGTTTCCTGCTCTGCTGAAAAGGGCTCTTGATGTGATGCAGCCAAATGTAAAAAGTAATCTTGAAAGTAGCTTTAGAAAGTGTGGGATATTTCCATGTAATGTTGAACCATTGCTTGAACGCATCAGACAAAGAGAGGTGCAACAAGATGATCTGAATAATTCATTTCTGTTCATTCTTCAAAGAAAGTCAACTCTCAACTTTCCTGGGGATAAAGTTCACGAAGAGAGGTTCCAATCTCACCTGGAAAAAGTGTCTCTCATGCAACTGGTACCACCAGTAGTAGAATAGTGGAGAATGTGGGTGTTGCAGCAGAAACAGCTTCACAGACACCTAAAGGCTAACATTGTAAAAGAAAGCAAATTTGGCATTCTAGGAGAAGTGAAGATCACTGTAAACAATACTCTTCTGATGAAGAATCCTGGGAGTCTTACAGGAAGAGATGTCTGCTGGAAGTAGAGCATGAAGAAGAAGAAGAGGAAAACTCACATAACTCTGAAGGACCACAAATTAAACCAGTAAAGAGAGAAGTCAGTGCTTTTGTGATCTTTCACTATGAAGATCTTCTGTATATAGGTGTTATTCAAAACTTTAATGAGACTGGGATAACAATATGTGCTGTGACTAAGTCAAAACATCATGGAAATGGCCATCAAAACCAGATGAATGCTTTTATGAATGGAGAGATATTGTAGGAGGCATAGATCCACCAAACATGGTGAATAAAAGGGGCTTTTCACAAATTCCTGAACTGGGTGGTGTTTATTTATTTATTTATTTAGCATCCGATAGATCACACATGTGATATAGGATTTGTCATTTGATTACACGTAACACATAACAACACATACACATAATAAATTGACAAACATATACAAACAGCAAACAAATTACATACACATAGTACATAAGTAGTGTACAAGAACTTATTACCCAAAAAACAAAAGTATGTGCTAATGATAAACAATTTTAGAACATGAACTATGCCTTATACACAAAATGTATTACAGATATACACAAAACGTATTACGTATATTTAACAGATTTTTCCTAAGTACGATAATTACAAAGTTGGAAACATCATTAAATTAGTTTGAATTTTTAAAAAATAAGTACAGGTTTCAATCCACAGTCTGAGACAGGTATTCATTTACACTGTAGTAGCATTTTTCCATCAAGTATTTTTTTACTTCATGCTTGAAATTATTTTTGCCTTTCAATTCTTTAATTTGAGTTGGAAGTGCATTTAAAAGCTTTATTCCTAAGTGGCTAACATGTTTCTGACTTCTAGTTGTTGCTACATAGGGAATGTGGAAGTCTTGTATTGTGATCATGGTAGCTTGAGTTGCTCTGGACTTCGCAGTTATTTTTACTTATCATTTCCAGGCAATTAAATATATATATTGATGGTATTGTAGGTATCTTTAGTTGTCTGAATAAGGGTCTACAGTGAGTTTGTGGTGGGCTGTGTGTCATGATACGAATAGCTCTTTTTTGCATAATAAAAATGTCCTTTAGTCTTGACCTGGTTTTTCCCCAAAAACTTATGCCATAGCTTGCAACTGATTGGAAATAACTAAAGTATACCGCTCTAATACATTCTTTGCTGCATACCTTGGATATTATTCTTAAGGCAAAACATGCTGAGCTAAGTTTCTGAGTAAGATATACACTGTGTTCACTCCAGTTTAAATCTTGGTCAATTTGCATTCCCAGAAACTTTGTGGTGCCCACTTTTTCTATTTGTTTGCTATCCAGCATAAGGCACATATTTTCCCCTTGACACTTGCTTCCATACTGTATAAAGTTTGTTTTCTTTGTATTTAATGTCAGCTTATTTGAATAAAACCATGACTATGTATGAGAGCATTTTCTCTGCTGTAGTACACAATGATTCTTTTATATCACTAATTATGATACTCGTGTCATCTGTGAATAGTAGAATTTTGGTTGAGCTGTCTGGAGCCTGTATATCATTGATATAAATTAAAAATAACAATGGGCCCAGAATGCTGCCCTGTGGAACACCTATTTCAATTTGTTTTGGTTCAGATATGAGTTTAAAATTGTGAAGATTGTTGGATGACCTCAGCTCAACAACTTGTGATCTGTTGAGTGACAATGCTGAATTGTGTGCTAATTAGGTTATGGTACTAGTATCTAGATTATATAAACATGTTGTATTTTCGGAAAATATTGTATATCCAAGAACATCTAATATTTACTCTTTTATTATAATAATTTTACAATTTTTGCAAAATAAATATTGTATTTTTATATGTGGCTTTTTTTCTGTTTAATAAAAATTAAAATTGAGCTTTACTGTGTGTCTAACGTTGCTGTATACAATTTTTAAATTAGAATTAAATTGGTTTTGAAAGAGGAGCAAAGTAAACCAGCCTTCTGGGAAACTTTGCTCACTTTTAAAAATTGTGTAACTCATTATAAAATTAAAATCCAAATACCTCTTCACTCAGACACTATTCCTTTGTGGTTTGGTTAACTGCTTGGAAAATATCAAATTTATTTGTTAACTTCAACTTAGGTATTTTCAAGCATTGGTACAAAAGTCTAAATATTGGAGCAAAATGTCCATGTTTTATGATACATGAAGACAAAATATATTGTATTTCAAAATTATGCATTTTGGTTTCACTTTTCATGGAATAACACCAAACTATGTTGCCTATTAATTTTGTGAAATGAGGTTAAGAATTTGTGAAACAGAGTACCGGAATTGTAAATAACATGATCATGTAAGTGTGAAATCCATTGTTGAAATTTCCTTTGGCACACATGACAACTAAATAAATCTGCACTATTGAGTGTAATGGTTACTTAAAATCATGACAGGTATGTATTCTGGAATACGTGAAACTAAAAACCTAAATAGACAGCATTTAGACTGACATAAGTACTTCGTGAAGATAATATTACATTAGACAAAGAAAGGCTTTGCGTAATGTTAAGTGTACTGTTTTCACTTTAGTGAGTATGCTTAGAATATGCCTAACCTAAAATACTTTTCATACCATGTTATGATTGAGTAAAGCCGGGTTCACACACATTACAGAAGTGTTGCCACAGCTAGTAGTGGCAGCAAGAGGAATCCAAGGAGACGTCGACATAGAAGCATAGGGAATCAGGGAAGCAGTAAAATTTTTGTCGTAGTTGTAGCATTATACTGTATGTCTATTGAGGTACCAGTGACACGTGTGAGTTGACTACTGTATTTGATGCTTTTCAGGAAGACAGAGAACCATCCACCTCTAAACTTACTTGTGTCTGTGTTAAAGGATAACAGAGAGTAGATGGGTTGATGGATTGAGATGGAGCTGTAACGAGGTACGATTTAATGGTAGACTGATGATGCATTCTAGAGAGGGCGAAGTTGCTGCAGGTCAATTTTTCCACTGTTCTGCGAGGATGCATCAGTCACGTGACATAGCCTGCGCTCAACTCGTGTACAGTCATGTGTTCTGTATGTGATTTAAAGCACTGTCAATTTGTGATTGTTAAGGGTAAACCTGTCAGTCATCAGAGGACTTCCATCTCATGTGTGATGAAGTGTGGCACATTCCTCTAAATGAACTTTGATTTATGTGATGCACTCCATCCCCCTGTCGCATCTTGGGTGAAAAATTGAGACTTCAGCTTCATAACTAAGTTAGTGATTGGTGCTTGTGAGGCACTGCAATCCCCGTGTGTACATTTGCCTGACAGATGTGCTGTTTACAGGGTTAGTGGCCAAATGACTTGTAATTTTCACATGTCGGACACTGCTGCTATGCGTTTATCTGTTTCCTTGTAAGAGGTATTCACCGTTACTAATGATAATTTTATATAGGACTGATGCAGGCATAGTATAATTTCTGAGCCATGATTGGATGTGAGCAGTGGACGCTATACATCTCTGGAAAGGTATATTATGCATGTATCACACAGAGCCACTGTTTTAAGGCAGTAGTTTTTTCGTTTTACAGTTTGTTACCATAGTTTATCTTAGAGAAACCTGCAAGAAGGATGTATGCCATCTGCTTGAAATATATTTCTTACACTGGAATATTAACAGTGCTACATTCCATACGACTGATAGGTCGGAAACGCAAGCGATCTAACATTACAGCCCATTTTCAGTGCAGAACGTGTTAGCCTTAGGAGTGCATGTGTTTATGTTCTCTCTTACCTTCCAGGTACTGATCCTAGACTCTAGAACAATACTTTAGAGTTGATAGCTTGGTTTATTTACATAAAAATGCGTCTGGAGCTCCATCGCACATAAAAATCACCCGTTTTTTGTTCTTCTTAACCGTCTGCTATTACATCACAACACTTTCAAATCTGTTACTATACACTGATAAGGGGTGCTAACCTCCTCAACATGGGTGCACCTCGAGAAATCTTGTGTACTAGGATGGGTGACGACTCTGCTAGTTCCATTCATTCACGAGACGTGGAGTGTAGCAGCCTACTTCTGGTCGGTTGCAGATTAAATCGGTAATGACGCTGCAGGGCAGGTTGGTCAATGACAGTGTGAGGAGGGTCTTTAATTCTCTAATTTTACCCTAAGACAGCAAGAATGCTCTGTGACTCCCAAACACAGGGAGATAGATCGTAAATTAAGCACTATGCTTGAGGTGTTAGAAATATGTAGAGTGCTGTCTGCTATACTTTGATGGTGTATGTGTTCAAGAGTTAACAATGAATGGATGTACTGCACAGTCATCTATCCACGTTTGCAATGATACTTGGAAAGTGGAGAAGGGATGGTTCAGATATGATACTGAAATTGGGAAACACGCTGTCGCATCACTGGTCAGTGTTGAAACTACTGTAAAATTGCTAAAATTGTTTGCACTATCAACTGTGATGCTTATTATTAGAGTACATCGATGGTGTCATTTCCATCCCATCCGTCCACTGGCATGCTGTTGGTTACCACATAATGATTGACTGACATCACTTGTTTGAGTTGGAGAAAGAGTTTTGGTGGATGAACAACACCTTCTGGGGTGGATAGCACCGAAACAGTGAATGTGTACATGACTGCAATATGATGAATCATTCGAAACAGAAAGTAGAGTCATAAGCTATTCCATGACTATGACAAATGAGTTTAAATGTAGAGCTCATGAATCGCTTTTGGACTGCAGTTTGAAAACCATTCACAACACCACAAAACTCCCGTAATTTGCTTATGTTGTAACTCTCTTTTATTTAAAATCATCCAGTGTTTGTGGTGTGTTATGGTAGCCATAGTAACAATATGATTTACATTGTCCGACCCCTGGTTTTCTGCGAGAGGAAGTAGATCAGAATGTCAGTTTAGAACCTGATACAGACCTCGAAGTCATGGCAGAAAAACAAATTGTATTGCAGTGTACAACATGTGTTACAGCAGAAAAAATAGTGTTCCAAACAACAGGGCCACAGGGAGCGTCTCTTGCGATTTACAGTATAGTCTGCAGGATATGATCATCCTCCTACAGTACAAGTGATGAAACCTTAAACTGGCCTCTGCAGTGGATCAAAAGCTGTGTATTTAATTGGATCATCCCACAACAGCAGCAGCAGCAGTTTGACAGGCAGATTCAATGACAGACAGGGTGTCCTGTTAGGAATGTTAGGAGGAATGCTATTCAGGGAAGCATCGCAACAACTCTCCCTCTGCGCTGGACCTACGTCGCAGCTATACGTCATCGCATCAGCAACAGCACCTAGGTGAGTTCTATATTGGATGAAGTTAGTGGAGCGTTTATAGCTCGTAATATTCTCTGTTGCATGTTACAGAATAACAATGATAGCATGTTGGGCTGATAGATGTGAATGGACGCAGATCTGTTTCAGACTGTAGTATCTGTATCTAGTTTGTAAACGCACCACAATGCGCACATTTCCACCAAATGGTCCAAACACGGTCCTATTGCACTGACTCAGATCGTTCTGTTTCTACATGGGTTGCAGAAGGTGCTGGATATGGCTTTCTCTGACTTCTGCTCACTTCCGACTTAAATTGAAATGATCATATGCACAAAGCTGCATGAAGGATGAGTAGGGACTGACTAAAACCACGTTGGAATTTTACTGTAGCATTTAGGTTCGAGAAAGGTGACTCGTTTCGAGATATGGGAGTGCCAGAAATATGATATGGCACCGAGACAGACTGCATTACAAATATTGGAGAAATAACTAGTGGCGGCTGTGTGAAGGGGTTGCAAATACCTGTTTCATAGCATGATCCTTAGCCGAATCACTTTCAAAAATCGATAATTATTATTATTATAAAATTATTATTATTATTATTATAAAATTTGATGATTATTATGTCTGTAAAAAACCACCTCATTCAGAGGTAATGTCGTACCTCGATTTATAAAGCCAGTATAGCTTTTAACATGGATACTTGTGTGCACCTGTAGAACCAAGACACTAATGAAAGTAACATACAGTAGTTGTTGCAATGTCCACCCATCACTGATTTTCTCTCAGTATTATTTTGTATCGCCCGGAATCATTTATTGGTCAAGTACTATACTTAGTAGTAGTAGGGGATGCAAGATAGGTTCACGTTGAGCATCAGGCTTATAAAGCATGTGTTTGTGTTCCAACATGTGCAAAGAAGATGACTGTGGAATACTGTGATAGCAGAGGGAAGAGTATCTAAAGTGATAACGATGGTACAGATATGGCAGGATGTGTTTTTTTATTAGCGATGTTTTGTTTAAACTGTATTACATAGATTTCACTGACCAATAGGATACTGTGAATAAAAAACAAACAAACTATCCCATACATTTAAAAAATATCAATTTATTTAATTGGAATAAATTTTTTATATCAATGTGGTGTTAGTGATACAACAGTTAAGGGAGGGGGGGGGGGGGTTGCGTGTGTGGGGGATATGCAGCAGAACAGCAGGTTAAGTGCAGAACTCTGGGTTAATTTGCATAATTTTTATATGTAAAATCCAATACAAAAGTTTAAAGGGATGGGTGACTAAGAAGAATGCACCAGAAATGGCATTCAAAAGCATGTGAAATTCGAAAAGTTTACCAGAAAATGGTGAGAGGACATAACTATTACTTAATTTGGTATCAAAGGCCGTAGAATAGTTTAAGAAATGGAGGTGACATGGAAAACCACTTAACAGAATAATAGGTTAAGTGCTGACAAAAGGCCAAACATTAGGTTAAGACACCCAGAGTACAGTGCCAAACATTAGGTTATGCAACATGTCTGTTGCATGTAATTACTTCTTACAAGACCTACATGTTTCCAAACAGCAGAGTATGATAAGCAAGAGAAATCCAACCTCCATAAAGTGATTTCTTTATAAATAAACAATATACCCTCGAATTTCGTGTTATGAGATCCTTCCTCTCCACCACCAGACCCCCATCTTGGATTTTGTCATGGAAGGGACGACATCACCCTCTGGTGTTGTTACTGTATACTAGGTCAGTTGGACTCCGGAGCCCATGGCGACCACACTGTTTCCCACCATTTTCTCCGCCATCTTGTATTACTTCATGCAATGGATGACAGCGCCCTCTGGCGGCAGTACTGTGAACTAGGTCAGTTGGAGCCTGGGCCTCGTGGCGAAAACACTGGATGGTGGTACTGCCTCTAATTGTTTAAATAAAGACTGGTGCATGCTAAATAAAGGCTTATGTCAGGACAGGTCAAGTCCTTCCCCATCAGTGCCTAGGAAGAGGTGGCGGTTGGATGACTTAGGTTAGTGAGGTAGACCAAGTACTCTCTCTTTCCCGCCGTTTTCTTAGGTTAGTAGAGATAGTCGAATTGACCTATCTTCCCTCCAAAATGCAAACTTCACGCCACTCACTAGGAAGAGGTGGCGGTCAGATGACTTAGGTTAGTGGAGCTGGCCCAAGTGACCTATCTTCCCACCATTTTCTTAGTTAGTAGTGGTTGCATGTCCTGACGGAATTTGAACTTCCCACAAGGGGAGAGGGGCACTTTTCAACCAGACAAGTTAATTAATTGATCAATTTAATTAAACAGTCAATCAAATTGATAAGAGTAAGAAGGAGGCCTATTCCAATAACTCAGACCTGAAAGTGTACCTGTAGCAGCAAGGGGGGAGGGGGTTGGGGGGAGGGGGTGGGGGTGGGGGGGAAAATAGGTTAAATGCCTGTCAATCAAAAGGAAATGGGGGTGACATGGAAAAGCAGTAGGCCGGAGTGGCGCTACAGTCTGGAACCGCGTGACCGCTATGGTCGCAGGTTCGAATCCTGCCTCGGGCATGGACGTGTGTGCTGTCCTTAGGTTAGTTAGGTCTAGGTAGGTCTAAGTATATACTAAGATGGTATCTGTTCTTTTGGACATGTCTGAAAGAACAGATATCATCTTAGTATATATATATAGTTAAGGCTCACCGGCCACTTGACCATCTTCTTCTTCTGTGCGAATGCACAAACAGTGCACGAACTCTTATGGGAATCAGCACCGCACCGCGAGTAATGAGTATAATGGGCAGGGGCACTACGAATGTAGTGTGGGACAATGCGTTGAGAATGTGGGTTTCGCGGGAGGAGTGCCAGAAATAAATCCCTACTCTTATGGGAATCGGCAACGCACCACGAGTAATGAGTATAATGGGCGGGGGCACTACGAATGTAGTGCGGGACAATACGTTGAGAATGTGGATTTCGCGGGAGGCGTGGCAGAGATAAATTCCTGCAGTCGCACTATCCGCTGTATCCTTGGTGGCTCAGATGGATAGAGCATCTGCCATGTAAGCAGGAGATCTCGGGTTCGAGTCCCAGTCGGGGCACACATTTAAATCTGTCCCCGTTTCGTATGTCAATGCCTGTAAGCAGCTAAGGGTGTTCATTTCATTGTAGTAGTTCTAAGTTCAAGGGGACTGATGACTTCAGCAGTTAAGTCCCATAGTGCTCAGAGCCATTTGAACCATTTTTTGGAAAATCACTTAACAGAACATTAGGTTAACTCAGACCTAAAAGTGTACCTGTAGCAGTGAGGTGTGGGGAGTTCCTGAGGGGGGAGGGGGTAGGAGGGGGTGGGGAAACAATAGGTTAAGTCCGGTGACATGGAAAACCACTTAACAGAACAATAGGTTAAGGACATGTCAATCATAGGAGAACGATAGGTTAAGTACCTGTCAATGAAAGGAGAACAATACGTTTGCCCCTGAGTGCATAACTGCCCCTGATATAGGCTACCTACAGTAACAAAATGCACTGGCGGTGGCCTAGCTCAACTACTTACTCAGGCCACGATTCAGGTAAAGAGTTTTCTAGAAAGTGGGGAGTCACAGCTGTCACGTCTGACAGGAAAGATGAAACTGGAAATGATGATCATAGAACTAGACGGTAAGCTGCCTTGGTAATGTCACATAAGAATCATTTCCACACCTAGAGAATATGTGGAAAGGTTCATTGAGCATCTGGAGTGAGTGGAAAGGACAGCTGCTGTCAAGGAGGTGCAGATTAATAATAGGTTCTCTAACAGTCATATAAACAACCGAAATAATGACAGTGGGAAGCTTAATGTGAGATTTATGGAAATTCAGAATACACGATCTTATTATCGTGGTCATGAGTGTGATAGAGGAAGAGGAGGTAGACAAAAAATGGCTCTGAGCACTATGGGACTTAACTTCTGAGGTCATCAGTCTCCTAGAACTTAGAACTACTTAAACCTAACTAACCTAAGGTCATCACACACATCCATGCCCGAGGCAGGATTCGAACCTGCGAGCATAGTGGTCGCGCGATTCCAGACTGTAGTGCCTAGAACCACTCGGCCACTCAGGCCAGCTGGAGGTAGACAGACACTACGCTTTCACAATAATTATTATGATAAAGCCAGAAATATAAATTATATACTGTTGAAGACAAGATGGAGAGCAGAATGCTCCCCGATCTGATTCTGAATCGAATGAACACAATTGGTCGCATGTGGAAAACAAGTCCCATCTATGATGAAACTTGTGTTCACCAGGTAAAAACAGTAACACAGCCAGTAACAAAAACACAGACTACAGTCAGCCAGAACAGACAAACCGATAACAGGGATGATGAACTTGGAACAGAAAGTAACAGTAATGTGCTAAACCACTCTCATTACCTAGTTGAGAGCATTTGGGACACAGCAAGAAAAATTTGACAGGAAGGAGAAAAAAAAAAAAAACGCTACAGATGACAAAGAACAAAAAATTAATTGGTTTAAATCAGATGAGGGCGAAGATGAAGTAAATGCTTACATCTTGGACAATAGTGGCAATCTGAAGTTTTGATGGGGGAAGCAGAGTCAGCTTTGCAAGGTTTCCAGGAGGAGGAGGAGTTGTTAGATTAAGGGGGTAGCAATAATAAGGTACGCAACATGTTAGCAGTATTGACTTGCCACAATGGTAAAAGCAGAAGACAGTATAATAAATAAGCAATGTTGCGAATGCACACAGTTGCTCAGAGGTAGAGAGTAGTTTAGTTGATATGTAGCAAACGAAAATAGAGGAAGTCCTCAAGCACTTTGATTTAAAATTTGTGGAAAGGCAGATGCAGATGTAAAGGTTGATGACACTGTGAATCTAAGTCTAAATGTACTTGCAATTGAACAAAATTACTCTAGCTGGTGACAAATTGAAAAAGATTTATTAGAAGACTCTCATGACGAACCTGTCCAAACTAGAATAGCTCACACTATTATAAAAACTAACATGTCATGAGCAACAGTATGTTGTCTTCTTGATAGTGGCAGCTAATCAAGTACATTTTCCCAAGCATTCTTTGAGTCTATTCCTAAAGGGAATATGTTAATTGTCATGGAAGTAAGTGATTTAAGAATAATAGGGGCAACTGGAAAAATTTCTAGACCAGCACAGCACGAAGCTTTGATACCAATTGGTGTAGGTAACATAATAATACAACATCCTTGTTTAATTTTCCCTAGCAGTCTTTGAGTCTATTCCTAATGAGAATGTGTTAACTATCAAGGAAATAAGTGGTTTAAGAATAATAGGTGCGACTGGAAAAGTTTCTAGGACAGCACAGCACAAAGCTTTAATACCAACTGAAATAGGTAACATAATAATACATCACCATTGTTTCATGGTGTTTGGGTTAAATGTCAAAATGTTGACTGGTACAGACCTTTTAACTAAAAATCAAGGAAAGACCGACTTTGATCAGAGCCATTCAGTGTTAACTTTACTAGATTCTCGAATGATTATGGAGCCTTTCATTGCAACCTGCGTGGGCAGTAATAATGAAGCAAGGGAACTGTGTATTAGAGCAATGAGTAATAAGGGATGTTTGCAGGAAGGTACTGAATTCAGGGATAATGTGGAGGATGCTAATGCGGAATATAACTATATCCTGGAAGAAATAAATGCTAAAGTACAGTCAACAGATCAAATTTATGATTAACAAAGGTTATAATTAAGTGAAGTAGTAACCACTCATCACACTGTAGCCAAAACAAAAGAAAAATCTTAAAAAATTTCAGTGGAAAGAAAGAAGTTTGTGCATGTTTACCAAGGATCATTTAGAATAATAGGTAAGCCTCATGCAGATGCATACCGATTATAATACCCTAAAAGTAAGAGAGAACTAGGTCCACGAAACACTGTAGATCGGAAGCCTCTCAAAATTGACAGTAATTAGATTCTGTAGGGAGTTTGCCACTTTTTGAAAGATACACAATTTGGTGTACTGTGTGGACCCAGTTTCATGGAACTTTATTTCCCTTTCAAGTTTCATTCTCTTCTTCTGTTCTGTTTATAGTACACAAGTAATATACGCCTTCATGTTGTATATATGCTGTTGGTTTGTAAAATCTCCCTAGTAAGTAAGAATAATGCCCGAAAATGACTCTACCTGAACGTCGATTTATAAGAGAAAACGAGAGAGAGTTTGCAATAGCAAATTCTAAATGTTAAAATAACAGTGTGTAACTTAAGAGCACCGATGATAGCAGAATTATGGCTAAAGTAAACAAATAACAAACAAGACCAACAAAAAGGATTAGTAACAACAAAATACAGATATTTTGCGTTAAGAGAAATAATTGAGTAGAAATTTTCTAAAATCTGGAAGAATAAACTCTGCATAAATTAATAATATTCATGTTGCAAGTAAGGGTGTCTGTAGGTAAGAGAGAGTAATAATATGGTGCCAATACAGGCAACCCAAAGCGTTTTGATATTAATTAAAGGAGATGTGTGAAAGTGGTGTGAGGATCACACCAAAAATTTGTGTAAATAATGAGGTCAGTTGGATGACGAAGTTAAAAGGGATCAAGACGCATCGAAATATGTTGGTTAAGTGAAATATAGGGATAAATGAAAACAGGGAGAAACTGAAGAAATAAAATCAGGCGGCTGATGTATGAGGGTAATCTCAAAAGTAAGGTCTCCTATTTTTTATAAGTACGTAGTCCTGTTTATTTCTACAATGGTTTACATCAGTTTACATATTCAACATTTAGCAATTTTTCGACATAATCACCATTTCTGTCGATGCATTTTAGTAGACGCTGTGGCAGTTTTTATATGCCCATGTCATACCAGCTCGCTGCCATGCTGTTAAGAAAGTTATGAACCTCTTATTTCACCTCGTCGTCGGAGCTGAATCGCTTTCTGGCCAAATGTTCTTTTAACTTAGGGAACAGGTGATAGTCACTGGGCGCCAAGTCAATACTATAGGGTGGGTGGGTGATTATGTTCCACTGAAACTGTTGCAGGAGAGCAACGGTTTGCCTAGCGATGGGTGGGCGAGCGTTGTCATGGAGAATGTGGACGGCCTTCCTTAACATTCCTCTTCTCCGGTTCTGAATTGCCCGTTTGAGCTTTTTCAGAGTCTCGCACAACCTGCCAGCATTAATTGTGGTCCCAGTGGGCATTAAGTCGACCAACAACACCCCCTTCCGATCTCAAAAAACGGTTGTCATGATTTTACCAGCAGACAGTGTTTGAATTTCTGCGGCTTTGGCGAAGAAGGATGCCGCCTCTAGCGTGATTGTTGCTTGATCGAAGGTGTAAAGTGGTATGCCCAGGTTTCGTCACCCGTGACAATTGAGCCCAGAAAGTTGTCCTGTTCGGCTGCAAGGCGGTGAAGAAATGCGCGGGAAGCATCAACTCAATGCCGCATGTGGTCCTGTCAGCATGCGTGACACCCATCTTGCGCACACCTTCCGGTAGTTCAATGTTTCCGTTAAAATTCTGTGAGCGGAGCTTCGGGAAACCTCAGGAATCAAACGTGCAGAGATCATCCAGGGTGATCCGCCGATCTTCACGCATGCTTTGCTCAACCTTCAACACTGTCTCCTCAGAAACTGACGGACTCACGCTCCTTTCTTCGTCGTGAATTTCGGTCCGACCAGCTGCAAACTCTCTACACCCCCTACGAACATTTTTGACATGCAATCACGACTCACCATACACTTCCGTGAATTGGCGATGGATTTCAATCGGCGCAATGACCTTTGCGTTCAGAAACCGAATAACTGCGCGCAATTCGCACTTGGCGGTAACATTCAACGGGAGCTCCTTTCTCAACGGCTGCCAAGCCAAGACTTGAGCACCTCAGCGCGGCGTGTGCATGTTTAAACACAGCGCGTGAAGCACTCTTCATAACAGTGTGACCAACTGCCACACAAACAGTCCTGTACTTATAAAAAAATAGGAAACCTTCCTTTTGGGATTACCCTCGTATATACAATTCCCTCACATCTCGCAAAAAAAAAGGCTGAGAAACGCGTAATCTTGCTAAAGCAAATCGTCAATGTACAGATAAATGTTAACACAAACAGACAACAATACAGATAAACGAATGTGCTATGAAGTGCAGACGGTAGCATATTGGTATGTAACAATAAAAACTCTTTTTAACATTGTACATTCTCAAAATCATCAAATGAATATGTCAGGAAAAACATACAAACTTAAGAAAAAAATAAGTGGAACTAAATAATAAAAACAGAAAGCTAAAAATTTGTCAGACTATGCGAAAGTATGTCACAGTTAAAAGTTACAAGTTTCGGCTAGATCACAGCAATATTTTGGTCAAAATTGGCGTTTTCACGAAAAATTGAAGGCGCGAATTATTAGACTCAGAAATATGAAATTTTGTATGTAGCCCGAGTTTCATATAAAAACATGAACTACGTCACGCCGCTAAGCTGCCGCTAGCAGTTTCCAAATTAGATTAAGCGTCATTTGTATTTATAATAGAAATTTCTACTTACAGTGCTGGATTACATTCATGCTATAATACAGAAGTACCAAGTTTCAAGGCTGTACTGAAAATAATTACGGTTACAAAGAATCTTAAAGAGGCAGTACAGATATCATGTTCTACTGTTGGTTCCGTTCTAAAAATTCTAGCTAGCAAAGTTTAGATGCAGTCGTGCAAAAGTTTTTTCAGTAACTAAAGCAAACTTACTCCATTTACATGAAGATTGTAAATTCTTGAACGACTCAGCAATTAATTAATGTGTGTGTAAGAAAGGGGCCATTTAGATGCTGCTACCTGGGCCTTGGACGATTGATAGGTGTTCCGGTTGGTGGTCCGCTGCGTCCATATACGGTAGAAAAAGGTCAAAGAGTCATTAAAGAGAGAGACTTACTTCTGTGACATCAAACTGTTCGCATCAGTCAAACGTCTGACTGCATTGTGCCTCGGATGACGCCAGAGCTGGGCAGACTGGATTCCGTTTTCGGTAAAGTAGGAAGTAAACTCTATGGAGGTAACTGTCTGCGTGCCGCCTGTATTGTTGACAAAAACCGCGTAGTAAGTGGGGAGATTATTTTCTAATTTTATGCCGAGCAATTAACTTTTGGTGATTGGAAGTCAAGGAGACAGGCCATTTTATTTGTAGCTTCACGTAGAAGCCGCCTCTGAAGTGTTTATAGTGCTGTTTCCGAAAGGGATATTGTTGTTGTTGTTATTATTATTATTATTATTATTACTATTATTAGGGATATTATTATATTTTGTGCTTGTGAACTTTTACAGAATATATCCATCAGTTAGAACCCAAAACTTTTATTTGTAGTTATACTACCTGATTCCGTTGAGTAAATAGCAAGTAGGAACATTTTCTTTCAGTGAGCACAAAGAGTAATGTGGACTTGCCGACTTTAAATTATGGTCAGTACATTCTCGGTAGCTTTCTGGCTAACTGTAAAAATTGTTTTCAGGCTCTTGTAAATGGCGAAGGTAGGTATAAAGCACGCACAGCCTATTGAAGTGTCTTTGTATAACTACATAACAAAACTATCAACCATTTTTATTATTTACCCGCTGCCCCACTGTCTATTGAGTTCCTTGGTTATTGCATGCATCCTTTTGTTTTTCTACTGTATCTATGTAGTTATTATTCGGGGCGTTGACAATTTCTGTCAGTTTGGTAAAAGATCAACTGAATAAGTCGCTTAATAAGTCATTAGGTGAAAACGTTGGTTTATTGAATGCGTCATTGGGTGAAAAAATCGATTCAGCAAACAAGAAGATGGGAACGACATACAAAGAAAATGTAAAACAAGTTCATGGAGGAGTAGATTCTTGAGAAGAACGTGTGGGTAATTATGAAAATAAAGCTGAATACGTAAATACTAAAGTCGAGTCACTGTCAACAGAACAGGAAGCATTTTGTTTAAATATTAATGCGAAAATAGATAGTGAAATAAAAAAGAAATTAGTGAAAGACAAGCGATTGCAATTAACACAATGCAAACAGAACTGAGGGAATCAGTGTCTGCATTAGGTCAGATTGATCAGTGAAATGATAAGAATTTGAAGAGGCAGCAGATGACAAATGATTTAAAAATGTGTCAGTATGGTAATAACCAAAGATGTTGATCACATCTTCATCAAAAAATTGTAACTATGAAAACCACATATGTGGAATAATTTCAGTCAGCAGCTTCTACAATTGCTGAATGTGTTGAAGGATTATTGAGTGTAAAGGCGTTAGTTACCCTTTTTCCATTTGAAGGTGTGTGTCACAAGCAGGTGTGTGCTGAATTGAAAATTTGACTCAAAAGAAACAATTCAGCCTGTAGCTTTTATGAAAGAAATGCAGAAAGTTAATTCCTAAGGAATTATCTGAGAAAGATAGAATTATGATAGCAGAAACAAAGTTTGATTGGATGCTGGGAATTGGGAAGTAAAGCTACAAAAGACTGCCACCATTCTGAGGATTTTTGATCAGCTCTGTGGAGGAATTTTGCTCACAAAGTAAACAGAGTAAAATGTATCAGGAATTTTTAAGTGCACCTTCCTCTAGATCAGACCGAGGAAAAGACTGGAAACCAACTGTGAAAAATTATGTACGAAAGTAGAACATGTAAAGGGACTCATGACATATATAAATTTCTTATATTTGTTACACCATAAATTACCATGTAATGTGCAGGGTTACATTAGTCTAGGGAATTGTTATAGGAGAGCCTTTTTGAGGAGAGTAGGAGAATGTGATGTATGGAACTGCAGATGAGAACAGGTTCCATAATGATCAAAATAGATATGATTACACTAATAATAATAGAAGTGACAGACCAAGAGTATAAAGTCAGAGTTGTTAGAATGGACAAGGGAAGGAGCGGAGGTGGGAGTTTTGGAAGCAGGGGAAATTATAATTCCAGACCATATTACACTGTAGACAACTCTGAAAATTAAGGGCTGCTACAGTAAAGAGTTGGGTCAGGGCAGACCGAAGAGACAGACCCCAACAACTGAATTAAGCATACCACTATTACTTTCTAGGAATGAAAACTATAATATTAGGTAGAATAATAGGCAAAGAAAAAATTGTTGCTTTAAGACCAGACTGAGGAATACTATGCTTTGTGTGAAAAAGGTATAAATAAGTGGGGAAAAAAGAGAGCTGGACTCCAAGTTAAAGTGGATACACTTATGGGTAACAGATCATACAGTTGTCATGTTAATAACCGGAATATCACTTTTGTGAAACTCTGTATTTATTATGAACACCATATACCATACATCACACATCACATACCAAGTGCTAGAATAAGACTGAGGAACAAACCACAATGGTGGTGCAAGTTTGAAAACTCAAAGATTTTGGTTAGTTCAAAGATAGCGTGTGACATCAACACTCAGTTCTGATGGTCCATGACTGCCACAGTGCCACCCCCCCTCCCCCTAGTGCAGAGTATGGGGAGAAGTGGTGATGTAGGTTGGCATGGTGCCCAGTCTGTGGTTGTGTCTAAAGATGCGCTCATGGGAAAGAGGACCTGTGGGTGTAGATTCCATCGATGACAAAGTTGTGTGGCCATGTTGGGTGGAGCAGGCGGCCAAACAAGGAAACAAGGATTGGGCAGGCCAGCAGTGTGGGGTTGTGGTGCACCATGAGTTGCATGCAAACAGAGAAGTGGCTGTCATTGTCAATTGAGGCTGTGACGGCTGTCTCCTCTGTGTCTGGAGGTATCGCAACTGTGTGGAGGAGTATGACCTCGGTGATGGAATCTTCCATTGTGCATGGAGGGGCGTGCAGGATGAACAGTGTTCTGTCGCGTAGCTGCAGAGAGAGAACCTCGACAGGAAAGGATGACATATCAACACGGAAGATGGCAAAATGGCTCTGAGCACTATGGGACTTAACTGCTACGGTCATCAGTCCCCTAGAACTTAGAACTACTTAAACCTAACTAACCTAAGGACAGCACACAACACCCAGCCATCACGAGGCAGAGAAAATCCCTGACCCCGCTGGGAATCGAACCCGGGAACCCGGGCGTGGGAAGCGAGAACGCTACCGCACGACCACGAGATGCGGGCAGGAAGATGGCAACGCAGGTGTCATCGGAAGGCGTCAGACGGTCAGTGGAATCACTGGCGCATCAGGAAGGTGAGAGGCATACTTCACATGCAACATCACATGCAACCTTCGAGCTGGGTGGAGGACACGAAGCACTAGTGTCACGTGCACCATCACACGCACTGTCAGAGCCGGAAAGAGAGCTCAGCTCATTAGGAGCACTGGGAGTGAGGAATCACATGGAAGCGGGATCGGGGGGCTCGTCCTCCAAATTTGCATCTTCGTTGAGCCACCAAGCTGGTTTCAGATGCAACACGGACACTGTTTGTGTTTTACTGTGTAGCAGAGTGTCAAAGGTCTGCAGTGAGCGGTGTAATACTTTATGTGGGCCCAAGTAGGGTGGATGCAGTGCAGTACGCACCATGTCATCACAACAACATCACGCAGTCACAAGCGTGTAGGTCTTTGTGCATGAAGATGTGAGGGACCATGTGTGCCCTTGGTGGTGGAGGTGGGGGGGGGGGTGTAAATGTGTGGCAAAGTGGCAGACACATTCTACTAACGTCAAAAGTTCAGACTGCTTGGGAGGATTGGAGTCCTCAATGAATTGCACTTGTAAATCCTATTTGTAGGTCGTATGGACACCAAACAGGACCCAAGGGAGAGCCTCTGACCAAGACGTGTCATGGCATATAAGCACAGGTTTTAAAGTGCAGTGCCTATGATCAGCCAACCTGTTCCTCTGTGAGTGGTAGGTAGTTGTACATAACTTGTTCGCACTGCACAGGTCACACAGCTTGGAGAAAAAAACAGCCTCAAATTTTCGTCCCTGGTCCATGGTGATCAAAGGCAGGCAGCTGAACCGCATGACCCGGGGGGCACTAAAGCCCTGTGTGACAGAGTCACTTGTTATATCTGTGATTGGAATGGCCTTGACCCTTCGACTAAAGTGGTAGAGATGTATATGAGGGAACCTGCCGTTAGGTAGCCCAATGGTGGGTATGCATGGTGGCCAATCTTGGAGCCTTGGCAGGGTGCTCAAGCACAGGTCAAGTTTCTGCAGTCTGCCCTAAATCCTGTCTACACAAAATGCTGCGTTACTAGGCGTTGGGGGCCCAAATACTAGGATGCATGAGGTTATTGATAATAGCAAATATCTTACAGCACAAGATGTCCAGAACTAGGTGGGCCATGCATGTAGAAACATCGCAGAAGACCAGTAGGTCAGAACCCAGAATTCGGTGAGGCTCAATTGAGAGCAAGGTAGAGTCACTGTGTAGTAACTGCTGTATGTCATCATCTGTTTGTTACTGGGCAGTTAGTTTATCGAAGTCCCAAGAGAATGAGATCGTATCAACTCATGACATGTAGTCAGAAATGATGTTGTTCACACCCTTGATGTAATGTAAAACCGGGGTGAATTGACATATTATGTCCATGTGTCAGAAGCATTGGGGAGGGAGGTCGGCTGTGAGGTTATGCACTGCATAGACCAGCAGTTTGTGGTCCATATATACAATTACTGACCTACTCTTCATGTCCTCACAGAAAGTCAAACTGCTTTGTAAATTGCAAAAATATCTCGGTCGAAAGTGGACCATATACACTGGGAGGTGAAAAACATTTGTGAGGAGAAACAATGTGGTTGGGTGGAACCCTTGACCTGCTGAAGAAGCACGGCACCAATGGCTGTATGACTTGTGTCCACCATGATCGATAGTGGTGCAAAGCGGACCGGGTGATCGAGAGTGACAGCATTCACGAGTTCTGTTTTTAACAAATCAAGCACACACTGCATGTCACTGCACCACTGGATGTGTCTTCGAAAAAATTTATCATGGCTAGGAAATATTATAGATCATGGTAAGTTCAAACAGAGGAAGGTCATGGATAAAGGCGACTTGTTCTGACGTGGGGCAGATCCCTTCCAAGGAGACAGTATAACCTAGGAATGTCATACTAGTAAATCGCAAGTGCAACTTATCATCATTGATAGCAACACACTTTCTGCAACTATATAGTAGATGTTATTTGTGCTTCCCAGAGGTAGTTGAAGAAATAAGAATATCATCTACATACTCGTAACAGTAAGGCAGCTATAATGATATGGAATCGATAAAATGTTGAAAGGTCTATGCAGCATTTTTTTAGGCCATACCACATGCAGCAGCACTCACTGAGTCCAAAAGGGGTCATTATTGCAGTCTTGGGGATGTCGTGCCAATGCATTGGGATGTGGTGGTAGGCTTCCTGACCATCTGCCACACCGGAAATCTGTGCACTGTGGAGCTGTTGATCGACATACTATATTTGCAGTGACAGTTATCCAAGATTTTCAAGGCCTTCAGTTGTCGGTAGTTGCCACACAAATGAAATGAATCATCCTTCTTGGGAATGAAGTTGATCAGTGAGGACAAATTACTGTTTGATGGGCAGACAATACTAGTGCCATAAAGGCATCGAGCCTTGTGGCATACTGAGGAGCCATCTGTGGTGTTCAGTCGCTAACAATACTGTTTGTAATTGTGCCTACAACCAATGGGATTCTCTGAGCAACAACAATGGGAGCACACATAGGGAATTTCACGACACTAGAAGCTGCAATATCACTAACCTTTGGGAGTAGGCATTGCTGTGAAGGTGTATGCGGTATTTGCATCATGGCGGTGTTCACATAGTCATGTCCCTACAGCATGGCTGCCTCCTCTATTGCCTCGAGTGTGCGTGTCAGGTAAGTTGATGCAGCAGAGATAAGCAGTTACAGGTGCGAGTTCTCAGCGTGCAGATCAGTGGTCTCATGGCCCTGAGTTGTTAGGTGAACCAAAGGCACCAGTGAGCTTTGGACTGAGGCAGGTATGTTTGGTTGTAGCATCAGACAGGGCATCACAATGTGTGGCGAGGGGCAGTAGGGTGGTACCAAAGACCCCTGGTATCCGGTTGCATGTAGTTTAGTGCTGGAGGGCTGCTGCTTTGGGGTCCAGTGAGAACCCAAAGTTGTACAAGCAATCCGTGCCAATAATGAGGCAGTCGACATCATGTCGCAAAATGTCTAGATGCAGAGTAAGGCAGACAAGAAATGCAGCTGCAGTTTGGCTGAGCCATGGATGTGACTTGCAGAGTTGTTGGCTGGCCAGAGTGGTACGGAAGATGGCAAGAAAACAGGTGTGCCATCGTATCAAAGAAGTCTGGGGTCAACACTATGGGTAACAGGTCATACAGTTGTCATATTAATAACCTGAACACCACTTATATGAAACTTGGTATTTATTACAAACATAGTATACCATACTACATCTACATCCATACTGCACAAGACACCTGACAGTGTGTGGCGTAGGGTGCCTTGAGTACCTCTATCAGTTCTCCCTTCAATTCCAGTCTCGTATTGTTTGTGGAAAGTGCTGGAATAAGACTGAGGAACAAACTGCAATTGTTGTGAAGTCTGAAAAGTCAAAGAATGGTAAACTGGCTGGAGTGATAGCAAAATCTTTAAGGGGGAAGGGGCACTAAAACTCATGGGAGTACTTTTTTTAGGATAAGATCAGTGTCCAATCAGCCTACATTGATTGAAATTAAGCTTAATGAGAAGTTCAGACAGGCAGGTACTAGAGATGTGAAAATATCACAAGATTCTCATAACGGTAAAGTGAGAAATCATGTTAGTATGTTGCAAGATTCACATAAAAGCACAGTGAAAAATAATGTTAATATATTGCACCAGAATATTGGGGGATTAAAAAACAAAGTAGGTGAGCTTCTTGCTTGTTTAGAAGATTTAGAAACTGAAGGCAGACTAGATGTACTATGCCTGTCTGAACATCACATGGAAATGGTAAATGTAGGTGGATATAAGCTTTCAGCACATTTAAGTAGAGACACTATGGAGAGAGGAGGAGTTGCCATATATCTTAAAATCTCTCATCGTGTGAAAAAATTGGAAACTAAAAAATGTTGTGTAGAGCAACATATAGAAGCATGTGCATGTGATCTCAAACTAAATAATGGCACTTTTATAATTGTAGCCATGTATAGGTTTGGGAAATTTTCAACTATTTTTGAAAAACTTGGATTCTTTGTTGTGCTATCTGTCAGACAGAGGAAAGCAAATTATTGTTTGTGGGGATTTCAATGTAGATTTTCTGAAAGAGTCCAATAGAAAGCTTGACCTTGAAGTATTACTTTGTTCTATCAATTTGACACCTACTTAGGTGGTACAAGAAAGCAGCATACTGATAGATAAAGTATTCATACACCAAGATAAATTTAATCAAATAAAAACTTTTCTGTTATGAGTGGTCTATCTGATCATGATGCAGTTAGTTACAGTATATGATATAGCTCCATACAGTAATGCAAAACAGTCCTCCAAAATAGTGCACTCAATTAACAATTTAACAATTCAAAATTTTAGTGAAAGCTTGCAACAGTTACACTGGGACGAGGGGTACAGGGAACATGATGCTAATTTAAAATTTAACCTATTTCATGATATCTTTGTGAGTATATTTGAAAACAGTTTACATAAGAAAACAGTGAAATATAATTCTAAGAAACCATGTGAAAAGCCATGGTTTACTAAAGGGATAAAAATACCTTGTAAACAGAAAAGGGAAATGTATCTTATAGCTAGGAGGAGTAATGATCCCAAAACAGTGAAACATTATAAAAATTACTGCATTGTATTAAGAAAATTTATTAAAAATCCAGAAGTACGTGCATTATGTCTGAGATTAGCACATCTGATAATAAAATTAAAACAATTTGGAATATTGTTAAAAGGGAAACAGGGCAACCAAGAGCACAGGAAGACTGTATTTCTATCAAACACAATGAAAAGTTTGTTAACAAGATGTCAGAACTAGAAAACATTCTTAATAACCATTTTTAAGTGTTTTAGAGAAAATAGGCTCCACCTATTCATTAGAAAATGCAAGGCAGTATATGGAAGAGGCAGTACCTATGCAATTTGATAAAACTGAAATTCAACCCACCTCTCCTACTGAAATTAGGAAAATAATAAATTCACTCAAAAGTAAAAGCTCACATGGAATTAATGGCATTTCCAACAGAGTACTAAAAGTTTGTTCCCAACAAATAAGGATTCTCAGCCACATATGTAGTAGCTCACTGAAACAGGGCATTTTTCTAGATAGACCGAAACACGCTATTGTTAAAACATTGCATAAAAAAGGGGATAGATCTGATGCTAACAACTACCACCCAATCTCACTTCTGACAGCTTTGTCCAAAATTCTTGAAAAAGTAATGTATTCAAGAGTAGCATCACATATTTATAAAAATGAAGTACTAACAAAATGTCAGTTTGGTTTTCAGGAAGGCTTTTCAACAGAAAATGCTATATATGCGTTCACTGTTCAAATATTAAATACATTGAATAACCAAACATCACTCACTGGGATATTTTGTGATCTCTCAAAGGCTTTTGATTGTGTGAATCATGAAATTCTTCTAGATAAGCTTAAGTATTGTGGGGTGAGTGGGACAGTGCACAAAAGGGTTAGTTCATACTTAACTGGAAGAATGCAGAAGGTTAAAATTAACAGTACAGATAATCTGCAAAAACCAACAGAGTCCTCTAACTGGGGAGATATCAGGGTTCAGTCTTGGGCACCTTATTGTTCTTAATATATATTAACGACTTGCCACTCTATATTCATGAAGATGCAAAGCTAGTCCTTTTTACTGATGATACAAGTATAGTAATCACGCCAAACAAGTAAGAAGCAGCTAAGGAAATTGCAAATAATGTCTTTCAGAAAATTATTAAGTGGTTCTCTGCAAATAGACATAACTAAATTTTGAGAAAACACAGTTATACAATTCTGTACAGTAAATGGCATAACACCATTGGTAAATATAGACCATGAATAGAAGTCTGTTGCTAAGGCAGAATACTCAAAATTTCTGGGCATGTGCATTGATGAGGAATTGAATTGGAAGAAACACACGGATGTTCTGCTGAAACGGTTAGGTTCAGCAACTTATGCTATTAGGGTTATCGCAAATTTAGGGTTATTGCAAATTTTGGTGATAAACGTATCAGTAAATTAGCCTACTATGCCTATTTTCATTCACTGCTTTCATATGGCATCACATTTTGGGGCAATTCATCATTAAGAGAGAAAGTATTCATTGTGCAAAAGCATGTAATCGGAATTATAGCTGGATCCCACCCATTGTCACCTTGCAGACATTTATTTAAGCAACTTGGGATATTCACAGTACCTTCACAATACATATATTCACCTATGAAATTTGTCATTAATAACCCATACCAATTCAAAAATAACAGCGCAGTGCATAGCTACAACACTAGAAGAAAGGATGATGTTCGGTATTCTGGATTAAATCTCACTTTGACACAGAAAGTGGTGAATTATGCTGGCACAAAAATCTTTGGTCATTTGCCAAATGGTATTAAAAGTCTGACAGATAACCAACCAACATTTAAAAGCAAATTAAAAGAATCTCTGAATGACAGCTCCTTCTACTCAATAGATGAATTCTTAGATATGAAGTAGTAACTGTAAGAAAAAGTAATAAATAATAATTATTTTGTGTAAACAAAACTTATGTTAAAGTGAGATATTCCACATCATTACTAAATGTCGTATTCATGATCTACGGAACAAGGATTAATGTATGTATGTATATGTAAGAGTACCCACTGGGATGTCGAATGAGTCAAGATCTATAGTAACAACAAGCAAATTGTAGACATCTGTATTAATATTAAAGTGCCTATCTCTATAACGCACTGTTATATTCATACCTGCAGCAGCTAATTAACTAAAGTAAAAAGAATATTACTACTTTGAAAAAAACTGCTGCATACACTGCTATACCACATACTCGCTGTTTGCCTCCCACTGGTAGCTTAATACTAACTTGATTATACTTGAATTTTTCAAACAAAATAGTTACTTATATCTGCAAAAACTGAGTCTTGCTTGCAGTGCATTACTAGTTAACTTACAGCTTTACAACACACTTGTGTACCTATCAATTAACCAATAGAACTTTTTAATTATTGAATCTAGATCATCTGGTAAAAAAAAGACTGGCTAATTTAATTGTAGTTTTCTTTTGAACTAATAGAAATTGTTGCCAGTAAGAAAAGCCATTAAGGAGTACAGGAATTGGGAGTAAGAATTCCAAGAGCCTTATAAAGCATTCTGCACGATCTGTGATTATCTGCTTTACACAATAATCTTGCTGCTCACTTGCTGCTCACTTCTGGTGAATAGACACTATTTCTTCACATGCCCAAACACTTAAATAAAGTGCCCTGCCCTAGAGGATTCATTTACAGCGGAGTGAAAAATATGCCAACACTATGCAATCCCCCCCCCCCCCCCCCAAAAAAAAGAAAAAACAACATTTACATACAGCTATGCACACCCTAAACACCTTACACAGTCATTAATCAAGCTAGATACCACTGTTTTTGTCTCAATATTTCTTATAGGCTATACTATGTGCATTAAGTTCACAGCTTTTTCTGGCAGCTGGCCAGGGTGGCCGAGCAATTCTAGGCGCTACAGTCTGGAACTGCGCAACCACTATGGTCGCAGGTTCGAATCCTGCCTTGGGCATGGATGTGTGTGATGACCTTAGGTTAGTTAGCTTTAAGTAGTTCTATGTTCTAGGGGACTGATGACCTCAGAAGTTAAGTCCCATAGTACTCAGAGCCATTTGAACCTCCCCCCCCCCCCCCCCCCTGGCAAAGTACCTGGGGGGAGCACATTTTTGATGACAACATTTTCAGTTCCTGCCCTGGTGTCAGTGGAACAGAATTCTAAAGTCAGAAGTTAACACAAAAGAAAAATGAAAGTACTGATTGTAATAATACAAGCACTTAATTTGTCACAGAAAAACAGCTCTAGTGCAAAATGCATATACTTTTACTGTGGAAATTTTTTACTGTATCATTTAAAACAGATCTTTTAGAATCAACTTCATTTAATTCAATTTCTGCTGCAGTGGAAACTCTATATGAGTGGGAAGAAGAAAAAAAATAGTGCAGTCATCTGAAAAATTAAGACAACAGTTCTAAGTCTCGTAAACTTGGAAAATGATATTCTGAATTACACACCAAAGCAAATATAGGTATTAATTTCTCAATTTTCAGCAACAGAGCTTAAGAAAAACACAGATTAGATTTAGTTTTCATTCCATAGACCCAAAAAATGAGATGATTCTCGTGGGTGTGGAACATGTCAGAAAGTATAACATAAAAAATAAAACACCTAAATATAATCCTTACTACCCTGATCATAGTGCGGTCAAAACTGAAATCTAACAGATATTTTTAGTTAAGCTGGCTTAACAGTCTCTGTTAAAATATTCATCTATCAAGTAGAAGGAGTTGCGTATCAAAAAGTCTTTCAAACTTTGTTTAAACTGTGCTTTATCTAAAACCAAGTATTTAATGGTTGCTGGCAATTTATTGAAAATGTGGTATGCGCTTCCCAACTGAATTTATTATTGAGTTGTAATCCCATGTGCATGTCTTCATATGTTGTACTCATGCTGGGAGGAAATCTCTTACAGGTTCTGAACTGCATATAGTTGGTCTTCTCAAAGTTTAATGACAGCGAATTAGCTGTAAACCACTTATTAAAGTCAGCGAAAATTTGATTAGCAGCTATTCCTAAATCTGTACGTCCCTAAGTTTACACACTACTCAACCTAAGTTATCCTAAGGACAAACACACACACCCATGCCCAAGGGAGGACTCGAACCTCTGCCAGGACCAGCCGCACAGTCCATGACTGCAGCGCTCGGCTAATCCCACGCGGCAGCAATGTAACACATGAGAGGTCGTTAATGTACACAACAAAAGGCAATGGACCCATGGTTTACAGAATGGGACTCAAATTCATAATTTATTTCACCTAAACAAACAAAAAAACTGCAGTTCAGCTGTAGGTGCCACCACATGTATATGTATTTTTTTTTTTTTTTTTTTTTTCAAAAACTGATTATTAAACATAACCATTTTTGTGTGAACATTTCTAATCAGGGCGAGGTGCAGCTTCTTCATGTGGAGCCTCCACCATGCAGCCTTGTTTTACAATACTCAATTAGTACATTTCAGTTGATGAATCTGATTATCAAGGTGATGATTGTTTGAAACATGTTTATTCAGCTGAAGGAAAACATTATTCCTTATGTCCTGCAAAGCGGAGGTAACTAATTTCTTAAAACGGTTTTTCACACTAAAAATGGACATTTGTCTAATACTTTCTGTCCCACATTGCACAGATAAACATGATCACTGGATGTAATAGCTAAACCGCCTCTGTTGTTTTTTTCTGTTCAAGACACTAATACTAGAAATTTTAGAATACAGCGAAATTTGACAAATGTGTTACTCCAGTTTTTTGTTCAGTTTCCTAGCCAAATACAAAGTGTAAGAAACTGGGTGGGGTACATAATCATAGTCATTATTTATTACAATGGCAGAGCAATCAGTACTAGTAGATGTACCAATCTGAATTTGTAACAAAAATCTCTTGGAAGCAGCTTCATACTGCTGGACTGATATTCTGCTCCTCCTCGACTTATCACTGCATTAAAAAACACTTCCAGCAGGTCTTGAGTGAGTTAATATGCCAGTACAAAAGCCCTTCGTGGTGCAGATCTGCTTCTGACAACGTCATACAAACTAAAGATGAATGTAGACTTTTAATTATACCTATAATATTGGTTCTTCTATTACTGGAGAGGAAGTCAACTTTACTGTTATCTTGATAGTCAAAACCCTAACTGATAGCGATATTCTGCTAGTAAAACATGGGAGATGAAAGGCCATAAAATGGCGTCCAGTGAAAGCATGCTTTGTGCTAAGTGCGTGAAAAATGTTAAAAATAAGGAATTCAGTGTTTTGTGTGAACTGTGGTATGGAAAATTGTTTCACATGGAATGTGTGGGGCTCACCAACAGCAAAGATCACATTCTAAAGTGCTCAAAAGGTCACTTAAAATACGTTTGTGACAACTGTGAAGTGAGGTTAGCTGTGGAAATCTCAGACAACATTAACAATTAACACAGCAAAACATGAACAAATCTTGTACTCTAAGCAGCAATGCAATGTTGATGTAGTTGCATTAGTGAGTAACCTTATGCAAATTGTGAAAAAACTTACCAGTGATAACAAACATATAAAAGAAAAACTAGACACTGTGATTGCCACAAACTCTAAGTTAGAAATGTTGGTACCACGAAGTGAAGAAGCATCTCAATCATCGAGAAACACAGCAAGACAGTGTGCAGAGGATGTAGAAAACAACATGCCATGTTTTATAGCCGGAAATAAAGAGGTAAACATCGCTAATCTGAGGCAAGGTTGAAATACAGGTCTGGAGTGTGTCAGAGAAGCAGCACTTACCACCATCACCAATCACAACAGCAGCAAAAAGCCTTCAAATTCATCAAGTGGTAATTTTCCAATGAGAAACAACGCTGAAGACCCAAACATAGAGTGGCATCAAGTACAAATGTAAGCAATGAGTGTGTCAGTGAAATTCAACCCCATATTACAAAAAAACCAAATACAGACGTAAACAATCTGATCAGATCAGATCAGATTAGTACTTGTTCCATAGAACATGAGTACGACACTTCGTAATGATGTGGAATGTGTCACGTTAATAAAAGGGGTCTATACAAGATATTACATTACACAAAATATTACATGAAACTTTATATATATTGGGTGAGGGGTGGGGAAATTACCCACTTACTATATCCAAAAATTCATCTAACGAGTAGAAGGAGTTGCCATTCAGTAATTATTTTAATTTCCTTTTAAATTCAATATGGCTATCTGTCAGACTTTTGATGCAATTAGATAAGTGACCAAATACTTTTGTGGCAGCATAATTTACCCCCTTCTGAGTCAAAGTTAGATTTAACTGTGAGTTGTGAAGATCATCCTTTCTCCTAGTGTTGTACCCATGTACACTGCTATTACTTTTGAATTGGTTCGGATTGTTAATAACAAATTTCATAAGCGAATTTATATATTGTGAGGCTACGGTGAAGATCCCTAGTTCATTAAATATGTGTCTGCAGGATGATCTTGGATGAGCTCCAGCAATTATTCTGATTACAAGCTTTTGTGCAATGAACACGCTTTTACTCAATGATGAGTTACCCCAGCATATGATGCCATATGAAAGCAGAGAATGAAAATAGGCATGGTAAGCTAATTTACTGAGATGTATATCGCCAAAATTTGCAATGATCCTAATAGCATAAGCAGCTCAACTGAAACATTTCAGCAGATCTTCAGTGTTTTTGTTTCCAGTTCAACCCCTCATCAGTGCATACACTTAGAAAATTTGAATATTCTACATTAGCTACCAATTTCTGATCTAAATCTGTGTTTATTAATGGTGTCATTCCATTTACTGTGTGGAACTGTATATACTGTGTTTTGTTAAAGTTTAATGATACCCCATTTGCAGAGAACCACTTAATGATTTTCTGAAAAACATCATTTACAATTTCATCAGTTAATTCTTGTTTGTTGGGTGTGATAGCTATACTTGTATCATCGGCAAAAAGTTCCAGCTTTGCATCTTCGTGTATATAGAATGGCAAGTCATTAATATATATTAAGAACAGCAGAGGACCCAAGACCGAACCTTGTGGCACCCCATTCTTGATTGTTCCCCAGTTCAAGAAATAACCAGTTTTTTTGCATATTATGTGAACTGCTTATTTGAACTTTCTGCACTCTTCAAGTTAGGTATGATTTAAACCATTTGAGTGCTGTTCCATTCATACTACAGTACTTGAGCTTATCTACAAGTATGGATGAAAACTCTTCGGAAGGCATCAATACAGACTGGCAAGAAGTGAAAAACAAGCGAGGAGGCAGAAGAAATTCAACTGTAGCAAACCAAGAAAATGAACTGGCCAAAACCATTGAAGACACAGAAAAAGAAAACAAAACATCTTACAAGACCGTTCTACAAAATGGAAAATCTGGTGAACAGTGTTTGAGGCCCACTATACAAATGTTTGTGAATGCCATTACTAAAAACAGAAATAAAGCCATAATAGGTATTGGCAATGATAAAGGAATGCTGTATGGTGACAAAAAGCCTGGTTTCACCTAAGCAAACTAAGAGGTGGCACCACACCTGAAACTGTAGCCAACTTCTTACAGAACACTTTCCCAAATCACAACAGTTTTACAGTTGAAAAACTGGAAAGAAAGGGAATAAATAATAGCTTCAAAATTGGTGTTGATTTTGATGTAAAAGATAAAATAATGGACAACAGTGTATCACCGAAGAACATTGTGATAAAACGTTTTTTATTCTGGAGGATGCCCAGTGCACCAGTGCGATAAACTCCCAAGACCAAGAACATTCCAGTGAAAAAGGAAATGATATCATTGAAGAAAATGCTGTCTTAGTTATAGCGAGTGTAAATATGCAGTGCCTCAGAACAAAACTTGATACATTATCACTGTTTGTTGACGAAGTGAGACCTGATGTATTATGTATATGTGACCACTCGCTAGCCCAACCAGAAACAAAATACTACAGAAACATTGAATATTTAGAAATGGTGAATGCACGGTGTAGAGAAACTACTATCCATGGTGGTGTGGCTGTGTATGTAAATAGTAAACTCAGTGCCAATAAAATTGACTTAAGTAAAATTTGGGTAGATCTAGACATAGAATTAGCTGCTTTGGGACTGCCGAATGCCAACTTAACTGTTGTTTCTGTGTACCGTTCCCCAGATGGAAATTTTGAAAATTTCCTTAACCAGTTGGAAAGCTGTCTGTGTCACATAGTGCACTTAGGGACAAAAACTGCTATATGTGGAGACTTCAACATTCGTATTGGAGAAGGTAATGATAAAGAAAGAGCTTTCATGAACTTAGTAAGCAGCTATGGGCTATACATAGGAAATTCTCTACCAACAAGAGGAGCTATTTGTCTTGACACAATTGTGACAAACCTAAATAGTTAGGACTACAAAGTAAGTGTTATGGACCCTTTAATAGCAGATCACCATACAGTAATCATAAAGTTATGGACAAACTCAGTAAGTACACAACAAATTCCCAGCTGGCATTCAAATTATGTATTCAGAAATAGAGTTATTACAAAGAAAAGCTTACATGATTTCAAAACTACAGTGTCTTCTATAGATTGGCACCAAATAATTGATGAATTGCCACCAAATTCTGCATTCATTCACATGTTCCAGACCCTTAAAGTAAAATGTGATGAACATTTTCCATTAAAACCCGAGAGATATTCATTTTCTAAAAGAAAATGTAGACAAAAAACTAACAAAGTAAAGAGGTGGTATGCTCCTAGACTAGCCAAAATAAAATGTATTGTCCAAATACTAAATGACAAGGTCAGAGCTGCTAAAGATATACACTCCAGGAAATTGAAATAAGAACACCGTGAATTCATTGTCCCAGGAAGGGGAAACTTTATTGACACATTCCTGGGGTCAGATACATCACATGATCACACTGACAGTCCCACAGGCACATAGACACAGGCAACAGAGCATGCACAATGTCGGCACTAGTCCGCCATGGCAATGTGGCTGGTCTTGTGGAAAAAATGGGTGTAATGGCAGAGCGGGGTGTAGATCCATGGCTCACAAAGACAATTCAGTGTTTCTGGAGGTTCCTAATTCTCCTCCATCTCCTCCCCATGGATGCCTACCGAAGTTACTGCCGCTGTCAGAAGACAACTCTGTGTCGTTGTTCACTTTGGTAGAGCACAGTTTCAAGCTACACCATGTTTCCAATGACAACTCCAGTTTCCTGTGCCTCATGACAATCCTTCATGACCACTTGGACCTGATATGTGACCTACTCCTCTCTCCACCACCAGTTCCAAAGTATGACTTTGCCAAGAAGACGATTATCAAGCGCCTCCCCTGTTCCCCCCAGGAGCTCATCCTAAAAATTTTGTATAAAGAACACCTTGAGGCTGGACACTGCCGCAACTCTGGCACCAAGTACAGTTGCTGGCTAACAAGCAAACTATGCTGGATATAATGCTCTGGGTGGTGCGACTGGCTAAACTACGCACTGATCTCCAGATACACCTACTACCACATTCCTTCGAGTCAATTGAATTGCGCTTATGGATCGCCAATCAGTTGTACCCTGTCCTGCACCAGCACCAACCTCCGTGTTCTCTGCCACAGGTTGGTCTGCCTGCACCGTATATTCGTCCATTTGCTGGCAGAGGCAGGGCCCGCTCCGCCGCTCCGTTCTCCATAACACCTAGCAGCCTGCGCACATACTTCCTGCTCTCCAAACATTCCCGGATCATGCACACCCCATACATGCCAGTATACCTACCTGAAGCTAAGTCTCTTGCTACCCTCTTGCTAAGTCTCCACCTCCGCCACATCCAGCTCACCCATTCTGCTGGTATCACATGGTCTTCGGTGACACAGAACAAAGGTGTAGATCACGTTTACAGCACCCAAATTCTGCACTCCATACATTCCCCCATTTTTTCCAATAGCCGATTGTACATAACAGACCTTTCTTTGAAACTCAATTTTTTGGTCAACATGGGTATGGATGTATCTATAATCTCTACTTCAATGATTCCACCCACGTCTTCTCCTTCAACTTTGCTCCTCCAAGCAGTCAGTGCTTCAATCCTAAAAAGTGTGGTCTCAGTGGCAGTTAAAGTTCACCTATCACAATCCTTGTGTTTCCCCTAGACTTTTTACATAGCTGACATAGATGAGCTGATACTAGGGATGGATTTCTTGTCACACCACAAACTTTCTCCAAACATCATTCAGTGCACACTGCACCACCCTATGAACATACAAATACAGTGCACTCACCTTTCGCTTTCCTGCTCATGTGTTTTCATGGTGAACAGTTTGGTGCACAAGTGTTCCGCCCTCGCGGGTGATGTTCTGAGGTGTGTGAACGTTTTAATGTCGGCGTGCGAGTTTGTGATGAAAATCTGTCAGGAGAATGACGAGCTCCAACACCGCATTTTGCTCACCTCCAGCGAGCTCGCCTCTGCCCACATTCAGCTGCAGAACCTGCAAGTCACGACACTAGAGACAGGATAAGTTTCTTGCACTAGCTCCAGCCTAGCCACTTCTCAGGTCAATCCTATGAAACGTTTTGCATGTGACAAACTGGTTTCTGTGGCAGGCAGACCACCCACACTGTGCCTGTCCCTCCCTGTGTCATGTGTACCAGTCAGTGTGTCTGAACGCCAACCCCGCCCTCACACGCACGACATGCCCACCTTCTCCGCGCTGACCGACACACCGCTTCTTGATAAACAATCCCCCTCTCCTGTGCGCTACTCATGTGACTCAGCCAACACTTCTGTTTGGCGTGCTCACCCAGTGCCGCTCACACCTGTGCCGGGTTCTGCACACATTAGTGACAGTCAACGTTCACCACACATTCCTGCTCATCACTCGCTGCGCTCGCTACCAGTCTCTTGACATTCGCACACATCACATGTACAATCCAAACATGTCACTTTTCACTACCATTCCCTACTCGCTTCAATGGTCATATTTTGACCCATGGGCATACTCCCCACACGACAAACATGTTTGTTAACCAGGAACCCTCTCATATGCAGCATTCTCTGTCACAGACGGAACAGTGCATAAGATACACTACTGGCCGTTACAATTGCTACACCAAGAAGAAATGCAGATGATAAACAGGTATTCATTGGACAAATATATTATACTAGAACTGACATGTGATTACATTTTCACGCAATTTGGTTGCATAGATCCTGAGAAATCAGTACCCAGAACAACTACCTCTGGCCGCAATAACGGCTTTGATACACCTGGGCATTGAGTCAAACAGAGCTAGGATGGTGTGTACAGGTACAGCTGCCCATGCAGCTTCAACACGATACCACAGTTCGTTAAGAGTAGTGACTGGCATATTGTGACGAGCCAGTTGCTCAGCCATCACTGACCAGGCATTTTCAATTGGTGAGAGATCTGGAGAATATGTTGGTCAGGGCAGCAGTTGAACATTTTCTGTATCCAGAAAGGCCCATACAGGACCTGCAACATGCGGTCATGCATTATCCTGTTGAAATGTAGGGTTTCGCAGGGATCAAATGAAGGGTAGAGCCACGGGTCGTAACACATATGAAATGAAACGTCCACTGTTCAAAGTGCCGTCAATGTGAACAAAAGGTGACCGAGATGTGTAACCAATGGCACCCCATACCATCATGCTGGGTGATATGTCAGTATGGCAATGACAAATACACGCTTCCAATGTGCGTTCACGGTGATGTCGCCAAACACGGATGTGACCATCATTATGCTGTAAACAGAGCCTGGATTCATTCGAAAAAATGACGTTTTGGCATTCGTGCACCCAGGTTCATTGTTGAGTACACCATCGCAGGCACGCCTGTCTGTGATGCAACGTCAAGGGTAATCACAGCCATGGTCTCCGAGCTGATAGTCCAGACTGCAGCAAACGTCGTTGAACTGTTCGTGCAGATGGTTGTTGTCTTACAAATGTCCCCATCTGTTGACTCAGGGATTGAGACGTGGCTGCATGATCCATTACATCCATGCGGATAAGATGCCTGTCATCTCAACTGCTAGTGATATGAGGCCGTTGGGATCCAGCACGTCGTTCTGTATTACCCTCCTGAACCCACTGATTCCATATTCTGCTAACAGTCATTGGATCTCGATCAACGTGAGCAGCAATGTCGCGATACGATAAACTGCAATGGCGATAGGCTACAATCCAACCTTTATCAAATTCGGAAACGTGATGGTAAGCATTTCTCCTCCTTACACAAGGTATCACAACAATGTTTCACCAGGCAACGCCGGTCAACTGCTGTTTGTGTATGAGAAATCGGTTGTAAACTTTCCTCATGTCAGCACATTGTTGCTGTCTCCACCGGCGCCAACCTTGTGTGAATGCCCTGAAAAGCTAATCATTTGCATATCACAGCATCGTCTTTCTGTCGGTTAAATTGTGGTGTAGCAATTTTAATGGTCAGTAGTGTATTTACTATAGCGAAGCCTTGGTCTCTGTCTAAAGTTTTTACCCTCCACTCTTCCCTACATTACCAAACCGATTCTTTCTCAATACCACTGCATCTGCATGTTTCCTTCTTCCAGTCAAGTTGTATGATAAATCTTGGTTATGTTTAATTTACTGCAGAAGCTCTTCATTATTTATCCCATTTACCATCCCCTTTTCAGCATTCAGCTGTAGGACCACATTTTAAAAGCTTCTAAACTCTTCTTGTCTTACTGATTTTCATTCATATTCCATTTCTGTACAAGGTTATGCTTCAGACATATACCTTCAGAACAGATTTCACAACACATTTATATTCAACGTTAACAAATTTATATTTTAGAAAAGGATTTTTTGCTACATCTACATCTACATAAATACTCTGCGAGCAACTGTATGGTGCATGGCAGTGGGTAAACTGCACCATTACTATTCATTTCCTTTCCTATTGCATTCACAAATATGGTGAGGGAAAAACAACTATCTACGTGCCTTCAATTGAGCCCTAATTTCTTGTATCTTATCTTCATGGTCCTTATTCAGAATGTATGTCGGCAGCAGTAGAAATGTTCTGCAGTCAGCTTCAAATGCTGATTCTCTAAAATTTCTCAATAGTGTTCCTTGAAAAGAATGTTGCCTTCCATCCAGGGATCTCCATTTGAGTTCCCAAAGCATCTCTGTAATACCTGCATATTTCTCGAACCTACCAGTGACAAATCTAGCAGCCTGCCTCTGGACTGCTTCAGTCTCTTTCTTTAATTTGACCTGGTGCAGATGTTAAACACTTGAGCCCTACTCAATAATAGGTTGCACTAGTGTCCTTTTCAGATGAACTACAGTTTCCCAAAATTCTCCCAATAAACCAGTGTCAACCATTTGCCTTCTGTAGCACATGGTCATTCCATTTGATATTGTTTTGCAGTGTTACATCCAGATATTTAAATGACATGACTGCATCAAACAGGGCACTACTAATGCTGTATCCAAACATTATGGGTTGATTTTTCCTACTCATCCACAATGACTTACATTTTTTTACATTTAGAACTAGCTGCCATTCATCAGACAAACTAGAAATTTTGTCTAAGCCATCTTGTATCCTACTACAGTCACTAAACTTTGTCACCTTCCCATACAGCACAGCACGTCAGCAAACAACTGCATATTGCTGTCCACAATGTCCGTTTTATGATTTATGTATATAGAAAATAGCAGTGGTCATATTAAAAGGTAAAAATGAGGTTAAAATTGAATCTTCAAAATGTAACACAGGTTGTAGAACTTACATCCACTAATTCTAATCATAAAATATGAGTGGTACCTAATGCAAAGGAAGTCAAAATAGGTGAAGCACACAATGGCATGCTGCGTCCTCTTCTGTTCCTCATTTACACAAATGGAACACAGACACAGCAGTGAAGGTCATACTGTTTGCAGATGACATTAATGCAATAGTGGGTGTTGTAAAGGAGAAGTTCTTAAATCCAAACTTTCTTAGTTTCAGGTCAAAAGATTGACACTTACGTCAACAACACAAATTATATTCAAGAAATAGCACAGTATACGTGGCTGTAAGAAACATGTGTTGACCAAGACTCAAATTCGGAAGACTACAAAATGAAACTTCCCCAGTCTCAAACCAGCATGTTTTGAACTGAGAATATTTCAAACAATTGCACCACTGAGGTGGTAGAACGGCACGTATGTTCAGCCACTTTATCTTAAGGAATAGTATTGTATGGTAAAACTAGCAGCTGTTTCAAAGACATTTTAGATGATATAAATCAGATATTTGAATCATGTCACACAACTCTACAAAGCACACTGCGAATCACTATTTAAAAACTTACGGGTACTTACAGTATCCTCCCTACACGTATACAAATGTCTGTTGGTTATCAGAACTAAGCTTGTAGATCAACAAACCAACAGTAACTTTCATAGCTATTGCACTCATAACTGTGGGTCACTCCATGTAGGCCAAGCAAGAATTGTAACTGAAAGATATGTGTGCCACATTTGCTTTGATACTTTATAATGCACTGTACCATACATCAAGGGGTGAAAGAGGAAAGGGATTTTAGAATACAGTTACAAACGTTTCCACACTAGAAATGTTTTTACAGCTTAGGTAAATATGTTCTCTGACAGAAATCCTAATCACTTGCTAAATCGCCAGGTATACTTTAAATATGAAAACAGAGGTACTATCTTTACTGTGTTTGTCTTACACAAGGTTGTTTATAGTGCAAGTCTTTTTCTGTTTTCTCCATCCCAGGTGCAGATGTGAATACACCACCATTACAAAGTAAGTCTTATACACACATCAAACAAAAGTTGTGCATCACTGTTGTTCCAAGAGTTCCAGAACTGGTACAGAAAATTGGAATAGAGATCAACATAAACACCCTTTTTATTGCTCATGAAAACCACACCTTCAGAGGTGGTGGTCCAGAGAGCTGTACACACCGGTACCTCTAATACCCAGTAGCACATCCTCTTGCATTGATGCATACCTGTATTTGTTATGGCATACTATCCACAAGTTCATCAAGGCACTGTTGGTCCAGACTGTCCCACTTCTCAACGGGGATTTGGCGTAGATCCCTCAGAGTGGTCGGTGGGTCACGTCGTCCATAAACAGCCCTTTTCAATCTATCCCAGACATGTTCGATAGGGTTCATGTCTGAAGAACATGCTGGCCACTCTAGTCAAGCAATGTCATAATCCTGAAGAAAATCATTCACAAGATGTGCACGATGGGGTGCGAATTGTTGTCCATGAAGACGAATGCCTCGTCAATATGTTGCCGATATGGTTGCACTATCAGTCGGAGGATGACATTCACGTATCATACAGCCATTATGGCACCTTCCATGACCACCAGCAATGTACATCGCCCCCACAAAATGCCACCCCAAAACAGCAAGGAAACTCCCCCTTGCTGCACTCACTGGACAGTGTGTCTAGGCATTCAGCCTAACCATGTTGCCTCCAAATTCATTTCCAACAATTGTCTGGTCGAAGGTATATGCGACACTCATCGATAAAGAGAATGTGATGCCAATCCTGAGTGGTCCATTTGGCATGTTATTGGGCCCATCTGTACCGCACTGCATGGTGTCATGGTTGCAAAGATGGGCCTCGCCATGGACGTCGGGAGTGATGCTGCGCATCATGCAGCCTGTTGTGCATAGTTTGAGTCATAACATGACTTCCTCTGGCTGTATGAAGAGCATTATTCAACATGGTGGCATTGCTGTCAGGGTTCCTCCAAGCAATAACCCGTAGGTAGCGATCTTCCATTGCAGTAGTAGCCCTTGGGCGGCCTGAGCGAGGCATGTATTTGACAGTTCCTGTCTCTCTGTATCTCCTCATGTCCGAACAACATCGCTTTGGTTCACTCCGAGATGCCTGGACACTTCCCTTGTTGAGAGCCCTTCCTGGCACAAAGTAACATATGTGGATGTGATCGAACCGTGGTATTGACCATCTAGGCATGGTTGAACTACAAGGAACATGAGCTGTGTACCTCCTTCTTCCTCGTGGAATGACTGGAACTGGTCACCTGTTGTACTCCCCTCCCCGGTCCACAATCTAATAGGCACTGCTCATGCATGGTTGTTTACATCTTTGGGTGGGTTTAGTGACATCTCTGAACAGTCAAGGGCCTGTGTCTGTGATACAATATCCACAGTCAACATCTATCTTCAGGAGTTCTGGGAACCGGGGTGATGCAAAACTTTTTTTGATATGTGTATAAGAAGAATAACAAAGTATTGGGATTGCAGTATTGGCTAGAGCTAGTGTATTTATGTTTGGAACCACAATATGTCAAAGTTTTCATTTTCAAGTCATGTAATAGTTCATAGTTTTGCGTATGATGTAAGCCATTTACAGTCTCTAGAAATGTGTGGCATCATTGATTTTACAGAGTGAAGTGCATTGGACTCACATTCAGGGGGAGTGAGTTTCAAACACTTATTCAACCATCCAGACTCTGATTTTCTGTGGTTTCCTCAATTTGCTAAGATGAATGCCAAGATGGTTCCATTGAAAAGGATATGAGCAGCTTCCTATCTCACTCTCCTCCAATCCAATTCAAATTTGTACATGTATAAATTTGTCTGTATTTGACATGTTCTGTACTATAACGGTAAATGTTCAAAGGACAAATAAACAAAATCAGTGCTGAACAATGAAAAATCCAGAATGGCACACTCTCTGTCACTTCAGTCTGAAGGAGCCAAGACCTCAGCAGCTGGGCCTCAGTGCCCATTGATGACAGTGGCCATGTGTGAGTGTGTTATGCCTGTCTGAATGTGTGTGTATTTTTCTAAATCTGATAAAAGACTCTGTCAGACAGCTTAGACTACTTTTAAATGTGCTTGTCTGCCACTCAACATCTCCTCCATATGGTGAATAGCAATCTACCCTGATCTGTATTGCTGTTAAAATTAGTGTTGGAATGATATAAACACACACTGAAAGCGAATAAGAAGCTAGTTGTATTCTGGTAAGGCTGACCTGTTAAAACTGCTGGAATCCATAAATACTTTCTCCCAGTTAAATTTCACATGGTCCTACCCCGAATGCCATGCCACTTTCCTTGATATTGACCTCATCCTCACCAAAGGCCAGCTACTCACTTCTGTCCACATTAAACCTACTAACAAACAAGAGTACTTAAATTTTGATAGTTGCCATTCCTTTCTTGTCAAATGTTCCCTCCCATACAGCCTTGGCATTCGAGGCAAACATATCTGCTCAGATGCACACTCTTTACAGTAATTCACCACCATTCTCACCTCAGCCTTCACTGGACAGAATTACCCCACCAGCCTAGTTCAAAAGCACATTTCCTGGGCCATCACATCCAACCCTGGTACCGCTGATCCCTCCAATAAACAACTTCAGAGCACACCACTTATCACTCAGTGTTGTCCTGGTCTTGACTGTATTTACCAGCTACTTCAAAAAGGCCATGACATCCTAAAATCATGGCCTGAAATGAGGTCCATTCTGTCTGAGATTTTGCACACCACACCTAGAATACCTTTTTGTCACTCTCCCAATCTCTTCAATATCCTTGTCAGACCCTATGCTCCTTCTGCACCAATCTTCCTACCCTACGACTCCTACCCCTGTGACCGCTCCACTGCAAGACTTGTCCTATGAACCCTCCTACCTCCACCTACAAGTGGCAAAACATATGCTATCAAAGGGAGAGCCATCTGTGAAATGAAATGCCATATACCAGCTGTTATGTAAGCACTTTTCGGCCTTTTTCATCGCTTTTTGGCCTTTTTCATCGGTATGACTACCACCAAGTTATCAGTTAGGATGAATGGGCACAGGCAAAGGGTGTATACCAGTAACACACAATATCCTGTTGCAGATCATGCTCTGCAGCATGACAGTCATGACCTAGATGCCTGTTTCACCACAGGTGCTATCTGTATTCTTCCCCCACATACCAGTTTCTCAGAACTCCACAGTTGGGAACTAGCTCTGCAACATGTCCTTGGCTCTCACCACCACCTGGCATTAAGTTACATTAATTTCTTTTGTTCATCATTTCTTCACAGTAACTACTCCTTTCTGCACTCTGGTTTAGTTTTCTACATCTTTCATTTTCTGACCTGTCTATTTTTCACCGCACCCTCCTACCTCTGCTGTATACAATGCACTTAGCTTTTCACTCTTATTAAGTTGTGCATGACGTTTTAGCAGTAATCTCTGTCTTGCATATTACCCTGTCTTCCACCTTTAATCTCTCAGGTTTTCAAATTTTGTCTGGTGCACTCCCCAACAATCAGTCTTTCCTTCTCATCCAGTCCAATGTCTCCCCTGTCCCGAGGTTATGGATGACTTTTTTGAACTCTACCCCTTTTCTTAAACCACTCCAGATCATTTTCCTTCACCCCTCTTCCTCCCCCTTCAATTATTCTGCCAGAAGAAGGAGCCACTGACTCCAACAGCTTGCATAAGTAAAACCTTTTTTTTTATATGTGTGTTCTCTTGCTGCTGCTTGGTGAGTAGATTTTTTTTATCTATCCAGTTACGTTGAGACAGACCAGACCCATGTGGTAGTCAACCAATTGCTCCAGCACCTTCCCCACACAGCAAGGGAGGATAGCACTGCAACAGCTACTTGAAAATGTTTGGCCCTTAGTGGACGTATGGAAGAGAACAGGTTCCTTCCACAAGTCATGAACTTGTCCCTTCTCCTGAATTAAGTCATACAGCTAGAGTACAATTTCATTTGCAATCCCAGTCATGTAGCAACATGCTGTGAAAGATTTTGTTGTGATCTCATCCCATGACCTTGTGTTTCTTAGACAAGACTGCATCAAGCTCCCACATGAAAAAAGGGCAGCAGTAAACTTCATTACAGGTGGAGTGTAAGTCCCTACATAGGCCCTCTGCAACCAATCAGTAGCAGTGAGGAGCTTGATTCTGCCAGTAATTAGAGAGAAATGCTCTCCAATAATCTGAGCAATGATTCCTTTGATGGCCAGAAGACCCTGATTTCTGATTATTACACTAATATGCTATTTCTGCCTCTTCTTGAAACCTTCCTGATTGATTCCCACACTTGTCTTGATTCCATGTAATGGCTGACAGAATCCAGGAATTATTTTCGTAATAATAGTATTACCACTATTATTGTTTTGAATGGCTCAATAGATGCCACTTCAGTGACTTGGTAATTGTGTGAGTGGAAGGCTGGAATCTGGCCAGCTCTTGAATCTACATAGAACCACTGACAGACTTTATTTGTGAAGTAGCACCCATCAATTCACCATGGAACAAAATATCCTCTTAGTTGGCCTCAAGAATATGGGATGGATGTTTCAGCAGTTTTGTGGGTTATCTAGGTAACATGAGTCACCCCTTGCTGAATGAACCTACAGCCGAAGCTCGAAAGTCACAGCTCTTCTGATAACAAGAGGCCTAATACAACCACCCTAATGGGACAGTTGGTTAAAGAACCCCCTTACAGGCTGTGTGTATTGAAGTCCCCATGTAAGAGGAAAGGGTGTGGAGTTATGTTAACAAGTCAGAGTAAGTCCTTTGTGTCAAGAATTGTGTAATGGCAATGGCAACACACAGTTACCATAAGGGTGCAGAGAGGACTGGGATGAATAATTAACAAAGAAAACAAATTCTACCCTTTATCCATCCCCATAATGAAATTGTTCCTTTTGTTGAGGACATAGTTCCTTAGCAGAGAAGAGTCAAGAGTCTTTGAAATGTCTCTCTTGAAGATGAGGAATAAGCTTATTTCCTATACAAAGTGTCTCAATTTCTCAACACAGAGCCTCAACTAATTTATGGATTGGATTGGATTGATGATATTAAAGGCCATCAGTCTCTCCATCCCACAAGCATCAAACCAGCAAGAGTCTTCAAAGAGGAAGTCCACAGAGGACAACTTTTGATGAATTCAATTGTAACCGAGAATCAATCAAACCAAGAGACAGAAGGAACTACAAGTGAGGGAGCAGAACAGGTGTAATGTGGGTGAGATGCTCTGCCAAGAACGCCACTGGAGGCCCCTGGGAAGTGGTATGCTGTGGGAGGTGCACCCTCTGCATCTGGTCAGCATTAGCTTTCCCTCCATTGCCACAAGAAAACTAGGAATGTCGAGAAGTTGATAAAATTTAATGAAAGATAACAATAAATCTACAACTGGTGTAGAAGAATAAGAAGAACTGAAAAGGTGGGAAGAGCAGGGGGTCATGTCAGCACAGAGGAAGGCCAGCCATGGGACCTCTGGTTCAGAGCAGGTGATGGGGTCGTTAGGTGGACAAATAATGGCAGTCCAGTAGAATGTGAGTCATCAGATGGGCACCGCACTGACAATGAGGAGGATCCTCATGTTGTAAGATGTTCTCACGAGTTAGCCAAGTGTGGCCAATGCAAAGGTGACAGAGGACAATAGATTCTCTGCAAGAAACATAAAGAAAAGACTGTGACATTGTTGTGGTCCCCTTTATGGCATGCAGTTTGTTTGCTGAAACCAGGGCACATCAGTCTGTATTCCGTCCCTCAAACAATTGGCACTTTAGCCTCAATCAAAGGTCTAGTTCTGTTACCCCCACCTCCAAAGTTGGCATCCTGGATGTCAACTTGGACAACCAGTCAGCATGTTCATTCCCCGAGATCCCACTGTGACCAGGGGTCCAGACAAAGACCAACTGTCAGACCATCCACCTTCACTGCAGCCAGAAAGGAGAGCCTGGATAGATACATCCAACCGGTGTTGAGGGTCACACTGCTTGACAGGTTGATAACAACTCAGGGAGTCACTGCCAATTAAGAGCATCATGCCATAGCAAGAACTAATGTGACTGAGGGCTCAAGCGATGGCCACCAATTCTGCAATGAATACACTGCATCCATTCAACATGGAGCATAGTTCACTGCACTTTGCATGTGTGGAGGCCAAACAGGTTTGTCCATCAACCATCGAGTCATCAGCAAAAATGGCCACAAACAGGTGATGAAAAACCATGGCGTCAACAGAGTCATTTGGTCCAAAGGATAAGTCAAGACAGATCTGAGGATGGGGTACATAATATGGGGGTGTACACGAATGCTCCATGGCAAGAGCTAACATTGGAGGAAGTGAGAGTTTAGAGCAGAGTCACTGTATGCACTGTATCCTGCAATCATGACTCCAGTCCTGGGCCTCTGTTGTGGGAGTGCAATCTCCCTACCAGGGAAAAGGACACTGTACTTTGGATGCTCTTGGGAGCAGTGAATGTGTACCACATAGTTGAGCAGCAGTTGTTGATGATCTGTAGTGTAGGGACCCCAGCCTCTGCCAGTAGGCTGCTCACAGGGTTGGTTTGAAAGGCACCTTTTGCAAGTTGGACCCCACAATTGTGTAGTGGGTCCAGCATCTGCAGTGCTAAAGGTGATGTCAAGCCATATGCCTGATTCTCATAATCAGTATGGGATTGGATCAGAGTTTTGCAAAGCCACAAAGGTGTAGAGCAGATAGCACCCTATCAGGTGGTGCTGAGGCAGTAAAGAGTAGCAAGGTGGGACCAGCATATTCGTCTGTGTTGGAAAATATGGGAAAGCTATGTCAAACAGGCATCAACACCAGTCCCAAAAAGCAATATGACTCGGCCAGAATGAGCAATTGGTCATTGAGGTAGAATTCTGGTGTCTGGTGGGGCATGGACAAACGACAGCAACAGTGGTGAATGACAAATGTCTTGGTGGCTGAAAACCAGAATCCATGTATGACAGCCAGTGCTTGCACCTTTCATATAGTACCCTGCAGTCGGGACTCAGCAACAACAACAGTGGAGTAATAGTAAATGCACAAATTATCAGCAATACAGGGAAGGTGTAAATGTAGACCCCATAGCTGCAGCTAGACCATTGATAGCCACTAGGAGAAAGGGAACACTCAATACAGAGCCCTGCAGGACCCCATTAACTTGTATACGGGAAGTACTGTAGGAGCAGCAACTTGAACATGGGAAGTATGGTGTGATAAAAAGCTCCAGACAAAAATCGGAAGCAGGCCCTGGAGATCCCACTCACGTAAGGTACTGAGGATGTCATGATGCCACATGGTGTCATAAGTCTTTTGTGGGTCGAAGAAAACAGCAATAAGGTGCTGAGGCTGGGCAAAAGCCCAGACACCAGGCAGACAAAATTGCCAGCAATAGACCTGCCTTAGCAAAAACCACCGTGGGATGGAACCAAAAGACTTCGAGACTCAAGGTACTAACACAACTGCTAGCTCACCATATGTTTAAGCAACTTTACGAGACTAACTGGGCGATAGCTGTCCCTCTCAACGGGGTGTTTATCTGGTTTCAGTATTGGAACAATGATACTTTCTCGCCACTGAGATGGGGACTCACTCTCACCCCAGATATGGTTAAAAATGGCAGTGAGGTGATGTTGGGAATCAACCAACAGTGTTTTGAGCATTTGGCTGTGGATGTGGTATGGCCATGGGGCCGTGTCAGGGCAAAGGGCTAGGGCACTGAGGAATTCCCACTTAATGAATAGGCTATTATAGGGCTTCAGATGACCTGTAGTATAAGGTATATGAATTCGCTCTGCCCATGGGCACAGAACCGTTTAAAAGCAACGACATGGTCCACTGATGGATGTTGCTCATGGCATTGGTGAACCTGTCTGCAATCTCTAATGGTCACAGTGATCTTTAAAGCCCATCAAGGTACTGTCTTCCAATGGAAGGTTCTGAGGAATAGGGGATCACTAAGCCTGCTGCCGACAGAATGGCTGTGTTGTGCTTTGGATAGCTGCATCGATACCTCCATGTAGCAGGGTGCTAAGGGTGACAACAGAGGCAAAGGCATCCCAGTAAGCACTGTTGGAGCCCATGTGGGGGGACACCCAGGCAACTGATGATGAGAGAGGGACAGGGTGACCGAGAAATGTTCACTGCCACACAGGTCATCATAGACTCTGCAATGGATGGAGTGGAGAAGACCAGGGCTGCAAATGGAAAGATCAATGGCTGAGTAACATCCTTGTGCCCCACTGAAGTGTGTGCAGGCACCGATACTCAAGAGACAAAGACTGACATGTTTGAACATAGTTTCAATACTGAAGATGGCGCCGAATGAAACTTTGTTCTGTAACGATGTCTCAGTTTCCTTAAAAAGTGATAGTGACGTGTGTAAAATCTGCGTAAAAAAGGTAAAGAGAGGTATCCTATGCATCCAGTGCAGGTCGTGGTATCACGACAAATGTGTTAAAGTGAATCTAAAATATATAAAAGACGAACATGACTGGACATGCCGTCAGTGCGTTGTGAGTGTCACGAAAAACGAGGTAATGGACACGATAAAATCAAAAGAAAAAATAATAAGTGTGCTTACAGAGGATTTAATGACTATAAATACGAAATATGAAGAACTTCGGCAGAAATATCAAGAACTGGAAACGAAATACAAAGAGATAGAGCAAGATCATCGTCTAGCACAAGACAGTGTTGTTAACCGTCGTTCTGCGCAAAAAACGTGGCGTTTGCCGAAAAAAACAAACAAACAGACAGTGAGTACAGTTCCGGCGATACCGCTAGCAAATAAATTCACAACACTAGACGAAGACTGTGATAAGACAAAGAACAATGACGAACAAAAATCAGTGACGAAACTTCCAATCGAGTGCGCAGCCAAGAAAACATCTAATACGAAAAATAAACCAGTGAACATCAAACGACGAGTTGTTGTACTTGGTGATAGCCACGCCAAGAAAATTGCCGAAAAAATAAATGAGTACAGTACGTTATTCACGGCAACAGGTATGACGAAACCCAGTGCACCTTTGACTGAGATTATTAAGAGCAGCAACTCACTTAATGAGCTATCTAAGAATGATGCCGTCATAATCATGGGTGGAAGTAATGATGTATACAGAAATGAGAGTAAACATGCGACCCAGTGTTTAAAAACTACATTACTTGATCTGAAAGTTCCGAACATCATAGTTACTAGTTTGCCTCACAGATACGACCTGCAAGACAATTCCATCGTAAATCTGGAGCTTGCAAAAGTAAACAGACAATTCTACAAAATATGCAAGTCCCAACAAAATGTAACATTTCTTGATCTTCCAGATGCAAGAGATTTGTTTACAAAACATGGACTACATTATAATAACGCTGGCAAGTCATACGTTGGCAAAATGCTAGCGAAATTAATACAAAAAGACGACGACGTTGCAAGAAAACCAATTGCTGTGCAACCAGTTTCGACCAAGGAAATGGATAAACGAGAAAACAATTTCAAAATCGCAGCCACAGCGCCAGCTCAAACAGGAACATCACGTCCAGAAGATGAGACGGTGCCAGAACCAGCCTCAGAACATACAGCAAAGACTGAAATTATCGTCAAGAAAACTGTACCAACTCATCATCCAGATGCTCACACACAGGGAAACTGATGAAGGGGGCCAGTTCTATCCGAATTTGGCCCAATGCAACGAATCCAGAACAAGCAGTCATCACTCAGGTGGACGTTCCGTTACTTTATAGTCAAATTAGTTGTAAATACCCTCTACCTAATAATATATGCAGTAGTAATTTCGTTATGCACTTGAACATAAGAGGTCTGTCTGAAGGAATGATCAGGAAGCTTTACGATATAGAAATTTTGCTAGAAAGTGTGAAACAATCTGTGAAAGTAATATGCCTTAATGAACATTGGCTAAAATCTGAAAATATCAGTCTCCTAAATAAACTTACAGGTTATAAACTGGCTACCAGCTTTTGTAGGACCAATGGGTATGGAGGCTCTTGCATATTAGTTCATTCCACGGTAGACTATGATATCAGACAGAATTTTAGCCATCTGAATGAAGAAGGCACATTTGAAAGTTGTTGTATAGAACTTAAAGAGTATAACACACTAATTATCAGCATATATCGAACCCCTGGGTACCATATAAGCTCTGTATTTTTAGATAAGTTTGATACATTGCTACATAAATTAAAATGTGAGAAACTGTACAAGAAAGTGGTTATATGTGCTGACTTCAACATAGATGTAAAGACTGATGACAAATTTTCTTCACACTTAAAGAACCTGGTAGCCACAAATGGTCTAAATCTCAATTTCGATCAGTATACAAGAATTACAGCAAGCTCTGCAACATGTATTGACAATATTGTAAGTAGTTATAATTATTATGTAAAAGAAAAGTTTCTTCTAGATTTAGGAGTATCAGACCATAAAGCACTATTTGTATCACTACCGAAGCAAAATTCAGTCTGCACAACAAAAAGATGTAGGAATTTCAGTCAAGAAAATGTGGAAGTATTTTGCAAAAAACTAAGCCAAACCAAGTGGACATTCAGCAAACACACTTCCACAAGTGACAATTACAATAACTTTTTAACTGAATTCTTGGGTATATTCAATGAATGCTTCCCTTTTGTAACAGTGAGGACCAGGACCCAAAAAAGTAGATCCTGGGTAACAAAAGGAATTAGAGTGTCTAGTACTACTAAAAGGAAACTGCATATGGAGGCAAAAGTAAATCAAAGCCCTCAATTTCTTAAGTATGTAAGCACATACAAAAAAACACTTGACAAAATAGTTAAACTAGCAAAACGTACTGCAAATAACGACTTCATTTCAAATGCAAAAAACAAACCAAAAGCTGTTTGGTCTGTTATAAGAAGTGAAGTTGGCAGTGAGGCAGAGAGAAAATGCCCTTCTAAAATAGTGATAAATGGTAGAGCTGTTACAGAACCCAGTGCCATTTGTGAATCATTCAATGACTTTTTCATAAACTGTAACAAATTTGGTGACTGTTCACCACCAAATACAAAGCCCAATATGACAGATAGCAATTGCACATGTTTTAAGTTTTCTCATGTTTCCATCTCAGATGTCATCAAAATCATAATGTCCCTAAAAAATTCAAAATCTGCGGGGTGGGATGAGGTCCCCACTGAAATAATAAAAATAGTCCCTCACAGTATTGCATATCCACTCTCTTTCATAATCAACCAATCATTTGATGAGGGATGTTTCCCAGATCGATTAAAATATGCAGAAGTTCGGCCCATACACAAAAAAGGCAAACAAGATGAATTGGGCAACTATAGGCCAATCTCACTGTTACCAATTTTCTCAAAAATATTTGAAAGAGCTGCATGTGATCAGATTGAAAATCACAATTCATCTAACAGCATTATCTTAGGCAATCAATATGGTTTCAGAAAAGGCCGCAGCACAATCCATGCAATAAATGAATTAGTCACAAAAGTCAGCAGATGTCTTGATGATAGAATGTGTGTGTCAGGCATCTTTTGTGACCTGTCCAAAGCCTTCGACACAGTAAATCATGACCTGCTTCTCCAAAAATTGGCACGCTACGGTTTTCAAGGCAAATCTCTTAGCTGGATGTCATCATACTTGGCAAACAGAAAACAAAGAGTACTTATTAACATCAATGGCAAGAAATTTCTCTCTGGCTGGAAAAACACTCAATTAGGTGTTCCACAAGGCTCAATATTAGGGCCACTGTTTTTTCTATATTATATTAATGATATGCCATGTCAGGTCCTGTCTGATACTATCCTCCATGCAGATGACTCAACAGCTGTAGTCTGTTGTAAAAATGAGGTAGACCTAATTTGTCATATTGAACAAACACTTGGGGAAGTGGAGGCATGGGTCAAAAACAATAACTTAACATTAAACTTTACAAAAACAGAAATTGTTCATTTTACCACAAAACAATCTGCACCATCTATAAGTGAAATAAGGTATATGGACAAAAAATTAGAGCTGCAGACTGTGTCAAATTCCTTGGCGTGTTAGTCAATAAAAACCTGTTATGGAGTCGCCATGTGGACAACATACTGGGTCGACTAAATAGCCTTGTATATATTATGAATATCTTGTATAGTATTACTGATTTAGCTGTAAGAAAAACTGTATATAATGCATATTTTGTTTCAGTCATTAGGTATAGTATAATTTTCTGGGGGTCTGAAAAAACAAGCTTTTAGACTACAAAAAAGAATCATCCGGGCAATGGTGGGAGCAAAACCAAAGCAACACTGCAAACCTTTATTTGTAAAACTGGATCTAATGAGCATTCCAAGCATATACATCTATGAAACTCTCACTTTCACGAAAAGAAACCCACAACTTTTTGAGGGCATCTTCTTCTTGCATCAATATGATACAAGACATAGAACGAGCTACATGTTACCTACCCACCGTTTAAAATCATATGAAAAAACCCCATACTATATGGGCATGAAATTTGTAAATAAAATATGGAAAGATATGGATGACCCAAATGTAAAAGGCACCAAAAGAGACCTGGAAAAATATCTGAAAGATAAATGTTACTATAGTGTAGAAGATTTCATGAATGGTAACAATGCATTATAATTGTAATTCAAATACCTCTTTGAAGATGTTACAACATGTATATTATTAGTTTGTTGTATTTTTAGTATTGTTATATATAGTGTAAAAACTGACAAGTCACCTATGTCACAATCTTTGATTGTATAAGGCATATTATGTGATAATAAAAATTGAATTGAATTGAATTGAATTACTACAGCCAGCAGTCATAGTTCCACCCCATAAAGGGTTATTGGCATTTAAGTTACCCAAAATGAGGAAGGGTGGGGGGAGCTAATAAATTAGTTCAGAAAACACGTTCTGAGGCACTTCACCATCAGGAGGGAGGTGCACATTACAGACAGTAAAATCCAGAGACGACCTGACACAAACAGCCACAGCCTGACATTAAAATCCAGAGACGTCCTCGCATGAACAGCCACATCCTCCAAAGTCATATCGACTCGCACGTGTTCACTGCAGGCAGACTTCATAACCTACATGCACACTCACCTGATGCTCTGTCATAGTCGGCTAGATTCTTAAAGTAGCCAGATAGATAGGGCCATGGGGAACTCCATCTCGGGACAGAGGTGGAACATGCATGGTCCGGTAGCATGGAGGCCCTTAGTACTTCCACGTTGGAGGTCTTCTTTTAATTCTTCTTCTCCTTGGATGAGTTTGATGGCTGCTAAGGCTTGCCTGCTCTAGTTTCAAGAAGAGAGGAGGATTGTGACGTCCTAAGGCCAGCAATTTGTGGCTCCTTCAGCAAGTAGCTGGAATCGGGTTGCAATCAGCAGATTCCTGTGAGGGAAGCATCCCAACGGACCCATTCCTGGTAAGAGATGCCAGAGGAGGGTGTTGAGGATTGACATTCCTAGTGGATAGGGCATCAACACTCCCAAAGCGGTTGTGGGAGAAACAGTAGGAGCTATCAGGAAGGTGGGCGTAGTCGAGAGGTCCTGAGAGCCTAATGTAGAAGACACAAAGGGCAAAGGTACTGTTGCTAAAGGAGGTGATGTCATCGCAGCTGTATCAAATGCCATCATCGTTTGTACAGGATGCAAATGACAATATTTCTTCTTTGCCACCTGATATGTGAGTTGGTCAAGGGTCTTGTATTTTTGAATTTTCTTGCCTCTTTGGAAAATGGTGTAATCTGGTGAACAAGAGCAATGGTACTCCCCACAGTTCACACAGACAGGGGGGAAGGGAACAAGGAGCATCCATGTGCAACTGACAGCCCAGTACCTACAGACAGGGCTGTCATTACACTGTGAAGTCACATGCCTGAATCTCATACATTTGAAGCATCACATGGGAGGGGAAAGTTACAGTTTCACATCACACTGATACACCATCACCTTGACTTTTTCAGGCAGTGGGTCACCTGCCAAGGCAAAGATGAAGGTCTCAGCACCAACCGTCTTGTTCTTCAATTTCCGATAGACACGATGGACAAAATGCACACACTGTTGCTCAAAACTAGCGAGTAACTCATCATCTGTCTTTAAAAGGAGGTCGCAGTGGAAGATATACTCTGTACCATATTGAGACTCTTATTGGGAATGATAGTTACAGGAGTGTCACCCAGCTTGTCACAGGCGAGCAGCACCCACGAATGAGCGAGGGATTCTGTTTTGATCAGAACTGAACCCCTTTTCACTTTCGGAATCGCTGCTACTTCCCCAATCTTTTCTCAAAGTGTTCATCTGAGAATAATAGCTTTGTGGCCAAAAAACAATCTCTGTTGGGCCTAAAGCAAACGAAGTATGTAGGGAGTCTTTTTTAATTGACTCTTAGCCTTATGTTCCTCCCACAGCATGGGTACGGAAGGAAGCATTGTGCGGTGGTGTCTCTCCAAACTGTAGTAATCCTTCCCTTCAGAGGAGATCGTGGGGGCTGTGTGGTCACCAGTGGAATAAGGTTTGAGCGGCATCATTTGCGAGTCATCTGCCTTGGTGCAAATGGGGCATCTACCCATGGAAATGTGGCTGGTCAACCACTCCCAGGAGTCACCGTGCATTACCCACAACGGGCACATATTCCCTGGCATATGCAGGGAGTTTTCAGCTCAAGCTACAGTCCTGGTACTTGACGACCCCCCCCCCCCCTCCACACACACACACACACACAAACACTTGAAGTATGATTGCTGCCATGTTGAGTTTTTGATGTATTACTTTTGCAGAAAAGAAGGGTCCAAAACAGAAAGGCACAAAAGGTGGAATGTACACCACGCTGGGCAACCTTCCCTGCATGATCTGTACTTCTGTAAAATTTGGAATAAGAGTGATAGGTCAAACCCAAGACAGGTGAACATGTAGTGAAGGTGTATAAAGTGCCGGGAGGGAGGGGGGGGTGGTAGGAGGGAGAGGGGGGGGAGAGAGAGAGAGAGAGAGAGAGAGAGACCAAAATCATGAACCAAATCCAAGCATGATCAGCACCAAGAAGACCATGCATTGGAAAGGCAAAGAGGAAAATGAACAGTAGAACAACAGACTTGCAGCACGGAAAAGGAAGTAGTTTACAAGAGATGGGGCCTCATTGTTGTTAAGTACATACTCACAAAAGAAATGTCAGCCCCCTCAGGGCACTAATTTATGTCCCAATATTTAGCTAAGCTGGAGAACTGCAGCAGTAGGCAGTTTGTGGGAGGTACCTCTTGATTTCCTCGTGCTAATGAAGTCCATAAACTTTCGAAGGGCCCTATTCTAATTCATTGGACAGAACCAATTCGGCACAGTCTCACAATTTTGACCACTCATACGATATCCGTTGCTTTTCTGTAAATCTTTCACTCATGAAGAAAAAGGCCTAATGGTTTGAGCTCAAAACTTTTACTTGCTCAAAACTGACGTTAGCTTTTGCATCCTCTGGCTTCCTGAGGAAGACAACCAACTTTATAAGAAACAAATTTTCGCAGGAAAATGTGCAAATATATTTTTTTATTCCAGCTTTCACTGTTAAAATGTGAATGAATGAGGGTCTGTGTTCACTACTAGTTTGGTCACTGACGTAAATAACTGTGTGAATTCTGATGGCTTTATACATTTTAATTTCCACATTTGTAATCCTCTATACGTTTTTATTTCCTAAACGTTTCTATTCTCATTGAAATCATTAAATTTGAAATTGGTCAGCATGACTTCAAGAGCATAATAATGGCAATGAACAAGGTGTTCCACATTCAAGAGTAGTTTTATCACATGTACCAAAGTTCACATATCCTATTTGTTTATTTATGATTGTTTTGGTACTTAAAATATTTTTTAAAAATGTTCTATGCCATTATATGTCATTCTTAAGATCTATTTTATAAATTTAAGGGTCACAGGGGTGTGAGGCGTAGCAATGTACGCTACACAATAAAAAAGTGAAGGACCTAGAAGAGAGGATGAACTGAAATGACACTTCATGGGTTGAGAGGGTACCTGATGTGATTTCAGTGATAATAAATTCGAGTCAAAATTACAAAGAACTTGAAAGTTTGGGTCCACTTATCAGTATGACGTGGCACATCCACTAGCCTGGATGCATCCGCTGATTTGACTGTGAAACCACTGTACCCTCTCTTGGGGCAAGCTGTCCCACAACTGTTGTAACGAATATTTCCTTTTCTGTGTTCAGTAGGAGGCAATAGTGCCCTGAAATACGCACGGGTCTGGGTCTGTCACGCTAATTCCCTCTCTAAACTCGTGTTCTTTCAAGATGCGCGTCCTAAAATCGTGTATGGATTTGAGACGCAAACTGTTCTTCAGATTAAGGTGGTGCATGGAACGCAGACACCAAGTTCGCGCACTTCTTTCACTACGCTCCTGAGCCAGCCGATGTGGTCGAGTGGTTCTAGGCGCTTCAGTCCGGAACCATGCGGCTGCTACGGTCGCAGGTTCAAATCCTGCCTCGGGCATGTATGTGTGTGATGTCCTTAGGTTATTTAGGTTTAAGTAGTTCTAAGTCTAGGGGACTGATGACCTCAGATATTAAGTCCCATAGTGCTTGGAGCCATTTGAACCATCACGCCGCTCGCGTTTCGTCTGTCAATCACGTTTGTTTTTCATTGTGCAGCGTTTGAGATTACATTTTTAGCGTGTTCTGTCAATCAATACCGAACTTTTGATTGACATACTTGGTGGCATTGTGGACTATTTTGAAACTGTAAAATATGAAGGACAGTAGGCTGACCAGTCATCCAACTTTTGCCGGGACAGTCCTGGTTTTCACATAAATATCTCGGTGTCCCGAGAAAATTATTCGAGACACATAATTGACCCGGCTTTTAATCGAGAAACAAAATGCTTGCGCTAATAGTTCTCAATTAATTAAATATTTGTGAGAAAACAAATTTCAACGTTATGGCCCTTGAAACAAGTAAAATCAAATCCAAAAGAGGTATTAAGCAGCATCACTCAAACCATTTCTCCTAACAGAACTTCAGTCATATGGAAATATATTTCCTGAAGAATGTGAATGGCGTGTGTGAGTAGTGAATACTGCTGTTTGGCATGTATGCATTCTTACCCTAATAGTCAGCAGTCAAACAACAGTGCAGCGCATTTTTGGCAGAGTTCACGAACAAAGCTTCAAGTCTACCGGTCTTTGGAACAATTGACAACAATTCAGACTAAGTAGTGAAAGTCGGCGGATGATCAGCTGTGCGGACAAAATTACTACCTAGTAGTCAGTGAATATTATACTCAGAAAGTATGGCGTCTGACGAAGATGCCCAAGCGGAAGTGTTCATTTAATGAAACGTTAGTGAAAGACTTTCCATTTATTGAAGAAAGTGACATAAACGATAATGTTCGGTGTACAGTACGCAGATCGGTGTTTTCAAAAGGCCACAGCGGAAGATGCACAAGGAAGCGTAATGGGCATCTACAAGTAGGAAAAAGATGAATTTGGTTTTTTGAGAGGAACACTCCAGAAATTCTCAATTGAAAACTGCCTGCTGAAGAAGGTATGTGTGTGTATCATGCCGTCTATCACGAACACAGCTTTTTATCACATGACTGTAGTACTTCTTTGATCCGTAAGCTTTTTGGCAGCCGCGTAAATATTGTTGTGCTACAACTAAAAGAGAAGCAATTGTTGTTAATGTGTCCCCCTCCCCTGCTCTTACAGTAACAGCCACTGAATTAAAAAAAGCCAAATGTGTTTCTATAATGACTGGTATATCAAATCACAAAGCAGTGAGAATGATTCCAGTAATGGTTCAATATTACATTCCTGGTTTCGGTATAAAAGTAAAATTTTTGATATTAGCGATGTTCCAAATGAAACAGCTGATACACAAATACAATTTATTGATACAATTTTGACAAAATATGGTTTAATGGACAAAGTAATTGCATTTCCCGCAGACAATGCAAACACCAATATTGAGGGAGCCAACCGTAATGGAACACAGAATGCTTACCTGAAACTTCAAGCAAAATTAAGTAAATCGTTTGTCGGCGTTGGCTGTGGTGCTCATGTTTTGCAAAATACTGTTCAATCAGCATCGACTGCCAGTTGATGTTGAGGTGTTTCTGTTCTTAATTTACAAATATTTTGAAATATCTAATGCTAGAACCCAAGCATTAAAATAATTCTGTGAGTATAAAGGTGTGGAACACAAGTCCCGTTTTTTTTTTTTTTTTTTTTTTTTTTTTTTTTTTTTTTTTTTTTGTGTCATCAGTCTTCTGAATGGCTTGATGTGGCCCACCACGAATTCTCTGCTGTGCCAACTTCTTCATCTCAGAGTAGCACTTGCAACTAACGTCGTCAATTATCTGCTGGATGTATTCCAATCTCTGTCTTGCTCTACTGATTTTGCCCTCTACAACTCCCTCTAGTACCATGGAAGTCATTCCCTCGTGTCTTAGCAGATGTCCTATCATCCTGTCCCTTCTCCTTATCAGTGTTTTCCACATATTTCTTTCGTCTCCGATTTTGCACAGAACCACCTTACCTTATCAGGCCACCTAATTTTCAACATTCGTCTGTAGCACCACATCTCAAATGCTTCGATTCTCTTCTATTCCGGTTTTCCCACAGTCCCCGTTCTACTACCATACAATGCTGTGCTCCAAATGTATATTCTCAGAAATTTCTTCCTCAAATTAAAGCCTATGTTTGATGCTAGTAGACTTATCTTGGGCAGGAACACCATTTTTGCCAGTGCTAGTCTCCTTTTGATGTCCTCCTTGCTCTGTCCATCATTGGTTATTTTGCTGCCTAGGTAGCAGAATTCATTAACTTTATCTATTTCGTAACCATCAACCTGATGTTAAGTTTCTCGCTGTTCTCATTTCTGTTACTTCTCATTACTTTCGTCTTTCTTCGATTTACGTCCATATTCAGTACTCATTAGACTGTCCATTCAATTTAGCAGTTCATGTACTTCTTCTTCACTTTCATTGAGGATAGTAATGTCATCAGCGAATCTTATCATTGATACCCTTTCACCTTGAATTATAATCCCACTTCTGGAACTTTCTTTTATTTCCATCATTGCTTCTTCAATGTACAGACTGGACAGCAGGGGCCAAAGACTAAATCCCTGTGTTACACCCTTTTCAATCCGAGCACTTCGTTCTTGGTCGTCCACTCTTATTATTCCCTCTTGGTTCTTGTACATATTGTATACTACCTGTCTCTCCCTATAGCTTACTCCTATTTTGCTCAGAATTTCTAACATCTTGTACCATTTTACATTGTTCTGCGCTTTTTCTAAGTCAACAATCCTAAGAATGTGTCTTGATTTTTCTTTAATCTTGCTTCCATTATCAGCCGCAAGGTCAGAATTGCGTTCAAAAATGGCTCTGAGCACTATGGGACTTAACTGCTGAGGTCATCAGTCCCCTAGAACTTAGAACTACTTAAACCTAACTAACCTAAGGACATCACATACATCCCTACCCCAGGCAGGATTCGAACCTGCGACCGTAGCGGTCGCGCGGTTCCAGACTATAGCGCCTAGAACCGCTCTGCCACCCCGGCCGGCCAGAATTGTGTCTCTGGTGCCTTTACCTTACCTAAGGCCAAACTGATCGTCATGTAACACATCCTCAATTTTGTTTTCCATTCTTTTGTATTGTGTGGATGATATTTTTCCGAAAGTCAGACATATACTGCCAGACTTGTACATTCTACACAGTAACGTGAACAGTCGTTTTGTTACCACTTCCCCTAATGATTTTAGAAATTCTGATCGAATGTTATCGATCCCATCTGCCTTATTTGATCTTAAGACCTCCTAAGCTCTCTGAAATTCTGATTCTAATACTCGATCCCCTATCTCTTGTCAGACAAATCTTCCCCCTTATAGTGGCCTTCAATGTAGTTTCCACCCATCCACTCTGTCCTCTGCATTTAACAATGGAATTCCGGTTGCACTCTTAATGTTACCACCCTTGCTTTTAATTTCACCGAAGGTTAATTTGACTTTCCTATATGCTGAGTCAGTCCTTCCAACTATCATTTCTTTTTCGGTTCCTTCACATTTTTCATGCAGCCATTCCTCGGCAACTTGTATTTCTGTATTCCTGAAGTTCCCTAAACATTTTTGTACTTCTTTCTTTCATTGATCAGCTAAAGTATTTCTTCTGTTACCTTCTTTGTACCTATGTATTTCTATCCAGCTTCTATGATTGCCCTTTTTAGATGTCCATTCATCTTCAACTGCACTGCCTACTGAAGTATTCTTTATTGATGTATCTACAGCCTTAGAGAACATCGAGTGTATCACATCATTCCTTAGTACTTCCATATCCTACTTCTTTTTGTATTGATTCTTCTGGACTAATCTCTTAAACTTCAGCCCACTCTCCATCACTATACATCGTTATCTGAGTCTTTATCGGCTCCTGAGTACGCCTTACAATCCAGAATCTGATTTCGGAATCTCTGTTTGACCATGATGTAATCTAACTGAAATATTCATGTATCACCTGGCCTTTTCCAAGTATACCTCCTCCTCTTGTGATTCTCTAACAGAGAATTTGCTATTACTAGTTGAAATTTATTACAGAACTCAGTTAGTCTTTCTCCTTTCTCATTCCTTGTTCCAAGCCCATATTCTCCAATAACCTTCTCTTCCACTCCTTCCCCTACTACTGCATTCCAGTCGTCCATGCCTATTAGATTTTCTTCTCCCTTTGCTTACTGTATTACCCTTTCTGCATCCTCATATATTTTCTGTATCTCTTCATCTTCAGCTTCCAACGTCAGCATCTATACCTGAACTATTGTTGTCGGTGTTGGTTTGCTGTCGATTCGAATAAGAATAACCCTATCACTGAACTGTTCACAGTAACACACTTTCTGCCCTACCTTCATATTCATACCGAATCCTACTCCCGTTATACCATTTTCTGCTGCTGTTGATATTACCCTACATTTATCTGACCAGAAATCCTTATCTTTTTTCCATTTCACTCCAATGGCCCCTATTTCATCTAAATTGAGCCTTTTTGCATTTCCCTTTTCAGATTTTCTAGCTTCCCTACCACATTCTAGCTCCCTACCACATTCAAGCTTCTGACATACAACAACCTGACTTGTAGAACATTATCCTTTCTTTGATTATTAATCTTTCTCTCATGGTCACCTCCCCCTTGGCAGTCCCCTCCCAGAGATCCGAATGTGGGATTCTTCTGGAAATTTTTGCAAATGGAGAGACCATCATGACATTTTTTTCAATTACAGACCACATGTCCTGTGTGTCTTTAATGCAATGTTTTCCATTGCCTTCTGCATCCTCATACCCTTGATCATTGCTGAATCTTCCACCTTTAGGGGCAGTTTCCAACCCCAAGGGCAAGATAGTGTCCTGAACCTCTTGTCCGCTCCTCCACCCTCTTTAACAAGGAAGTCTTCAGCCACAATTGCTGATTATTAATCAAAATTTGAGCAGTGGCAGGTTTCGAACCTGGAACCGAGGACGTTTTGATTATGTATCAAAGAAGCTACCCCTACTACTGATACTATCAAGAAAATTGAGAATCAAAATATCTCAACCACTGAAACTTCTAATTTGAGTGACAATCTTACACAAATTTTTTGAATGTTCATCCTTTTGACAGGAGGTATTGGGGATGTCAGCCATTTACTAATGTGAGAAAATGAAACGCCTACAGCAGTCCTTATGATTTTATGTATTTTGTAGCTACCAGTTTCGGCGCTTCAATGCGCCATTTTCAGGCTGTAGTTGATGCTGAAGGGTTGACACGATCCCTGTTGATGGTTGGAGTTCTGACACCAACGTTTTCAGGTGGTTTGCATAAACAGTTACGTTGGCCACTGATTGGTATACATAGGAATCGTGTCATGGCTTCGGCATCAACTACAGCCTAAAGGTGGCACATTGAAGCGCCAAAACTGGTAGTTACAAAATAAATAAAATCATAAGGAGAACTGTAGGCGTTTCATTTTCTCACAGTCTTATACAAAGGATAATTTCTAGAAATGTCAACAGATACATAACAGCAGCAGTTTAAAAAATGCTGAAAATCTTATGGGAGAAGGAATTTTACAGAAAAGGACTACTTCAAATCATTCGAAACATTTTTTGATGACAGGGCGAATTACATAAAAAGTGGACTCATGTCAGTATTCAGTCAGTCAGGATCTTTTTTGGTGTCAGTCTACCTCATTGGACTCATGGTCAGGAGTCTCCTTGGTTTTTGCCTCAATATGTCATTCTCCTGTCTGCTTTCAATGAGATTTTATTATCTGATGAGTCTGAATATGTTAAGAACAGCATATCAAAGGTTGGGTAACAAAGAAAGTGCCTCTTGAAGAACGATGGATTTTGCATTAAATCTGCAAACGTAGAAACATTGCAGTAGAAACGATTTTCAGTTTGATTAACATGTACTGCCACCACGAAACAGGCCATGCTAGTTTTGACACAGTAACAGCTGTTATTGTTGTGAAAACTCATTTCAGTCTATCTTGCACATAATTTTATAATTATCTGCTAGAATCAATTCTCTCTTCTCATAAATATAGCAAAGATAAATCTTAGGATGAAATGTATAATTTGTATCTGATTACTGATTAGAAATATTACATAGCTTTCAGGATTAACACAATGGATCTATTTAAAATAGTGAGTGACATTGCAGAAAATACATCCAGGCTATTTTAATAAACAAGTATACATCTTTTTTATTTCAAAAGAAAAGGATTTTATTTACGTGTATTGTACCTACATTTTCGTTTCCAATTCACACAATGAAGTCTCAAGTACAAAGTTCAACATAATTCTGTGTGGGGACATTAACATCAACACTAACATCATAAATGAATCCAGCAGCACCTTCATAAACATCCTTCAAAGTTTTGGCATGTCCGTATTGGTCAATAGTGCAACAAGGGTTACCACAACGACTTCATCAGTATTTGACCATGTGGCCACAAATATGGACAGGGAAAAATGTGATGTAGCTGTAAAAGATCTTTGACTATCAGACCATCCTTGTCAAATAACAACAGTAAAGTCAGGCATTGAATCATTCCCTAAGCTACAAGCCTACAAACAACATCTATCAGAAATCAAAATAAAAGATTTTTCAAAAGAACTAGAAAGACAAAGCTGGGATGAAGTGTATAAGGAAACCAATGTGAATATGAAAATCTCTAAATTCTCCACATTGTTTAAATTGAAGTTTGAAAACACATTTCCAAAAGTATGCATGTCTGCATCAACATCTCACAAAAACAGATGGATAGCAGCATGTATTAAGATGTCCTCCCAAACACTTAAACACCTCAGTTCCATGAAAAAGATTCACAATGATCCAGAATTCTTAAATTTCTATCATAGATACAAAAAGATATATAGGAAGGTGCTGATTGCTGCAAAAAAGTCATTTAATGACAAAATATATAATGCAGATAATAAAAGCAAAACAGTCTAGGATGTTATAAAAAAGGAAAAGGGGGAGAGGTAAACAATCGCAGAATAACATACTGCTAAGGGAGGGGGATAAGGTGATAAATGATCCGCTTAGCAAACTATATAAATGAGCATTTTTCAAGTATTGCAGAGAAATTACAGCAAAAATTCCCCAAAACAAATGTAACACCTGTAAATAATGTTGCACTAAATACAATGATGTTATTTCCAACCACAGAGAATTAAGTCAATAAACCTGTTCAAAAAATAAAAAGTCAGTAGGCTTAGATGAAGTACCAATGTGTGTACTGAAACAATGCATAGGGATTATACAAGGCCTCTTAACAAATGTAATAAATGAATCCTTCACATTAGGGACATTTCCAAAGCAGTTAAAATAGGCGAGAGTTGTACCTTTGCTTAAGAAAGGTAATGCAGAAGACATAGAAAATTACCGGCCCATTTCCTTGCTGTCCGCTTTCTCAAAAATAATAAAAGCAATTATGAAAGACAGATTTATGAATTACCTGAATAAATACAATCTTTTAAGCGAATCACAGTTTGGTTTCCGAAGTGGCAAAAATACAGAATCAGCCATAGTAGAATTCACAAAAGTTGTACTTGATGCTCTTGATAAAGATGAGTGTGTCACAGGAATATTTTTGGATCTTTCTGAGGCGTTTGATACAGTCAACCACAAGATTTTCTATTAAATAAATTAAGAGCATCAGGAATAAGAGGGATAGCTAATGACTGGTTTCGATCATACCTAACAGATAGGGTAAAAAAAGAATATAGATGACACACACTTCAAATAGATACAAACATTTAGTAAAAAACTTATGAGAACCAAAATACATTAATATAGGGGTTCCGCAAGGTAGCATATTAGGACCAATACTGTTCCTGATACACATCAATGACTTTCCCAGTATTGTTACTCATGGTGAAAAAATCCTCTTCGCTGATGACAGCAATATTATAGTCACTAAGAAAACAAGAGAACTCCTTGCCGAGAAAGCAAATGAAACTCTCAAGGAAGTTTATGATTGGTCAATAAGTTACAAATTGACATTGAAAATAAAGAAAACTAATGCCATGAATTTCAGTTTGAAGAGGAAAAACGACAATGTTACATTAAATGTAGATGTCTCTCTATAGACTGTGTATAAATGCAAAATTTCTAGGAATGAATACTGATTCTCAGTTGAAATGGTGTGAACACACAAAGGGTACTTGCAAACAGAATGTCATCAGCATGAATCCTATCATCAGTGTTTAACATGCAGTGTCTTTTAGTTACATATTATTCATACATACACTCAATTCTTAGCTATGGCATTCTTTTTTGAGGAAAAAATGCACAAAACATCAACACAATTTTCAAACTCCAGAAAAGAGCCATAAGAATAATAACGAAAAATACAAGTCAAGCTCTTTGTAAAGATCTGTTCAGAACACTGGGGATTTCAACTGCTCCATGTCAATACATTTACCAGTCAGTTGTACACATAAAAAATAACATTGGTAATTACTGAACAAACAGCTCTGTCCATGACCATGCAACAAGAGATAGACTCAACATACATTTAACAAGAAAAAATAAACATAAAACTCAAAACAGCATTTTCTACCAAGGAATAAAACTGTACAGTAAATTACCAAAAGAGATTAAAGAAATTGCAAAAATACACTTATTTAAAAAGGCAGCTAAACAGTACCTGTTATGTAATACATTTTATGCATTGAAGGATTACTTAGCAAAACAGAGTAGGGGTTTGATAAAAATGTTATACAAATAAATAATAATAATAATTGTTATTATTATTATTATTATAAAATATCCAACATTCCACATAACACCTTCACTTTATGTTTTTTCTTTCTTTTTTTTCCTCTCTAGAAATACTTACCCCCAATCTATGCATAGCACACTACTAACACCTCTTCCTCTTTCTGAGCTCAACATCTCATTCATTATGGAGGGATGCTGACTCAGTTTTTCAGGATAGCAAATGGGAAGTTGTGGTACAGAAAATGACCCAGAGATCACCTGTGTGTGTGTGTGTGTGTGTGTGTGTGTGTGTGTGTGTGTGTGTGTGTGTGTGTGAAGTGTTATGAAACAATGTGTGTATAGTGTGTGCAGTGACTGATAGTGAGATATGAGTGAACAATGTGGCATTATATTATTTAATAACTTATTTGTAAAAAAAAAAAAAGTATTGTATACCAGGAGTAAATCTAATGATTGTCTCTAAGTAGAAGTCTGTAAATATATGTGTATATGAATTAACTTATTTTAAATTGATCTAAATTTTTAATACTTTGACATGTCCTATATCCTTGTAAAAACAGATCTATGGGTGACTAAATCAGCTGCTGCTGCTGCTGCTGCTGCTGCTACCACCACCACCACCACCACCACCACTACTACTACTACAGTGGGTTTTCAGCTGCTGCATCATCAAAGGCCTATTATAGATTTCAAATATCACGATAACTGACGAAGGTGTGAGTGTCTCGCGCCAGTAAAATGCCTGGCAACACCAATTTTTTGGACCGGAAATTGACATCACATGACCACACCTACCGGCTTCAGGGCACAGGTGTCTTATTGCACGCTGGTAGCGTCACGCGTGACGTCATTAAGACGTATCCACGCTGTATCGAAGACGACACAGACCATGTATCGTCTTTTGTGATTGTTCGAGACGCTAAACGGCGGTAGCTATTTTTTGCAGACGAATTGAAGGAGCAGTTCATTATATCCTCAATTGGCATAGCCCCGCAATTTTGAAAGCTACTGTTGTGTCTACTGTCCCTGAAAAGTAAACCTGCAAACTTTTGGAAAGAAAGGCGCTCACAATAGGCTTTGTAACTGTTAAACTTGGGAAACCATGTATCATCGTCATAGTGGCACTGCCAGTTAAATGAAGACATGTGGCGAAAGAAGTCCTGTGTTCGAAACTTCAGAGGTTTTTTAAATGTGAAAATTGCCGCCAAGTAGCATCGTGAAACGGAGTCCTCGTTAAACTCGAGTAGGGAATTGCAGTCAGAAATGATTCAGCTGTTAAAATTAAAGACAGAAATGTTTAATGCCAAATTATATTCTCCATACTGTTGACCAGTTACACATACTGTATCAGCAAAATGCAGAGTTTTGTTAACATTACTCATGACAAGCCTAAAAGCTTAGGGCATAACTAATGACAATGTGTTCAAGAAAACTAGTCTGCCTGACACACGATAAACATAGACGCAGAAGGGCATAACATGCGACAGATTATTTGTTTCAGGTAGTTGACAATGTTCATCCCATTTCCTCGAAAATTAAATTGTTCCATCCAGTATTCATCATTATTTGGTAAATGCAATGAAAGTACTCCTGCAAATTTTAAAATGTGTCGAGTGCCAAGTGAGTAATGATAACAAAACTTCGCACTGTACTGATATAAAGAACCATTTGCATATATTGTCACCTCAGTACAGTCACTTCAGACTGGTAGTTGAGAAAAAAGCTCTTTGGTCACCTATTTTCAGGGAAAATGCTATGATTCAATAATCCTTACAAATAAACTAAGAGTACTGTGACAACTTTAGAGACACTGATGCAGGTCTTCAATGATATTTGTAACTGCTTTGATATATCGAGGATATGCTTTGGCAGGTAGCAGTAGCTGGCCAAGACACCAGCAGCAACAGGGAAGTAACTGATTTTGTGACTTTTACGAGTTCCTAACCATCTGTGTGCTTTAATAGTTTAGTTTCTTGAGTTCCTGGTGTTTATTTAATATCTAATAGCCACAGTTCTCGCGTTTTCGTTTGCGTCGGCAAGTAAACCGATTTTGTGACATATTCCAAGTTCCTAATCAGGGGCTAATTATTTAGTTTCACCTGAGTGCTTCCGTAGTTAGGTTTTTGAATCTCTGCGTATTAATCCAATTTATTAGACACAGTTCCTGAGTTTTTGTCAGGGTCTACTTTAGAGTTGCACAGCACGTGCCAGTAGTCCGTTCATATGCATACTTTAGTTTTCCACAGTCTTTAGTATGAACAGGGACTGCGATTGTTGTGTGCGGGTGCGAGCCGAGTTGGTGACACTTCACTCTCAGTTTCAGTCTGTGATGGCTTTGGTTACACAGCTTGACGCTGCAGTGGATGGGCACCACTGTTGTGGGCCGGCCATGGGGATCCAACGGACGTACAGCACGTCCGAGTCCTCTGATCGGTGGCCAGTCCAGTTACTGCTCGCACTGAGGTTGATCCCTCGCCTGTGGTCGAGTGGGACGTCGCCCCTGGGCGTAGCAGCCGGCGAAAGACTTGCCAGGCCACACATAAGGCCTCTCCGGTTTGTCTGATAAACAGGTTCCAGGTGCTGTCTGTGGCTCCTGTCGCTGAGCCAGATGCTGTCGCCTGTCCTGTTTCAGAGGAAACCCCTCAGCCTGCAAGATCCGGACAATCACAGGGGGTGGGATTGTTGATAGCCAACATTAGGCACGTTATGGGGCCCCTTAGGGACATGGCTGCCAAGAAGGGAAAGAAAACCAATGTGCACTCCGTTCCAGATGTGGAACGAGTCGTCCTGGATGCCATGAAGAGCACAGGGTGCAACCAACTGCAGGTGGTTGCTCACATCGGTACCAATGATGTGTACCATTTTGGATCAGAAGAAATTCTCTCTTGATGCAATTCTGTCATATGATGACAAGCGGCTAACAGAAGTTGTAAAGGCTGCCAGTCTTGCTCACAAGATGAAAGCAAAGCTCACCATTTGCAGTATAGTCTACAGGACCGATTGCGGACCTCTGGTACAGAGCCAAGTGGAGCGTCTGAATCAGAGACTCAGATGGTTCTGCGACCGTGTAGGCTGCAGATTCCCCGACTTGCGCCGAAGGGTGGTTGGGTTTCGGGTTCCACTGAATAGGTCAGGTGTCCACTATACGCAGGAGGCGGCAATACGGGTAGCAGGGGCTGTGTGGCGTGTAGTGGGCGGTGTTTTAGGTTAGAGGGTGTCGGGAAAACACAAGAAGGGCTTCTGTCACAAAGGGTGCAGGCCAAACACAGGAAAAACATAGATACAGGAACCATCGGTATGACAGTTGTAAATTGTCGTAGCTGTATTTGGAAAGTACCAGAGCTCCAAGCGCTAATAGAAAGCACTGATGCTCAAATCGTTATATGCAATGAAAGCTGACTAAAGCCGGAGATAAGCTCAGCTGAAATTTTTACGAAGAACGTAACGGTGTTCCGAAAGGATAGGCTAAACACGGTTGGCGGTGGCGTGTTTGTTGCTGTTAGTAGTAGTTTAACTTGTCGCGAAATTGAAGTAGATATTTCCTGTGGGTTAGTACGGGCAGAGGTCATTGTTGTAAACCGGAATAAAATAATAATTCGATCCTTGTACCGACCCCCCAATTCAGATGATACAGTTGCTTAAAGGTTCAAAGAAAACTTGAGTTTGATTTCAAACACATAGCCGACTCATATGATTATAGTTGGTGGTGACTTTAATTTACCCTCGATAAGTTGGCGATAATATATGTTTAATTCCGGAGGTACGCTTAAAACATCATCATAAATTGTGCTAAACGCATTCTCTGAAAATTATTTCGAGCAGTTAGTTCATACGCCCAAGCGAATAGTAAAGGGTTGTGAAAACACACTTGATCTCTTAGCCACAAAAAAACGCTGAGTTAATAACGAGCATCAAGACGGATACAGGGATTAATGAACACAGGGTTGTCGTAGCGAGATTAAATATTGTAACCCCCCAAATCGTCCAAAAATAAGCGAAAAATATACCTATTCAAAAAAGCAGATAAAAATTCAATTGACGCCTTCCTGAGAGACAATCTCCACTCCTTCCAAATTAATAATATACGTGTAGACCAGATGTGGCTTGAATTCAAAGAAATAGTATCGGCAGAAATTGAGAGATTTCTACCAAATAAATTAACAAACGCCGGAGCCTATCCTCCTTGGTACACAAAACGGGTCACAACACTGTTGCAGAGACAACAAAACAAACATGCCAAATTTAAACAGACGTAAAATCCCCAAGATTGGCGATCTTTTGCAGAAGGTCGAAATTTAGCGCGGACTTCATTGCGAGATGCTTATAACAGTTTCCAACAGTTTCCACAACGAAACTTCGTCTCGAAACCTGGCAGAAAATCCAAAGAGATTCTGGTCGTATGTGAAGTATGTTAGCGGCCAGAACCAATCAATGCCTTCTCTGCGCGATAGCAATGAAGATACTACAGAAGACAGTGCTGCCAAAGCAGAGTTACTAAAAACAGCCTTCCGAAATGCCTTCACAAAAGACGACGAAGTAAATATTCCACAATTCGAATCAAGAACAGCTGCAAACATGAGTGACGTAGAAGTATATATCCTCGGGCAGTGAAGCAACTTACATCACTTAATACAATGAAGTCTTCTAGTCCAGACTGTATATAAATTGGGTTCCTTTCAGAGTATGCTGATGCATTAGCTCCATACTTAACAATCATATACAACCGTTCTCTCGACGAAAGATCCTTACCCACAGACTGGAAAGTTGCACAGGTCACACCAATATTTAAGAAAAGTAGTGGGAGTAATCCACTTAATTACAGGCCCATAACATTAACGTCGATATGCAGCAGGATTTTGGAACATATATTGTGTTCGAACATAATGAATTTCCTCGAAGAAAACAGTCTATTGACACACAGTCAGCATGGGTTTAGAAAACATCGTTCCTGTGAAACACAACTAGCTCTTTATTCGCATGAAGTGTTGAACGCTATTGTCACGGGATTTCAGATCGACTCCATATTTCTGGATTTCCGGAAGGCTTTTGACACAGTACCATACAAGCGGCTTGTAGTAAAATTGCGTGCTTATGGAATATCGTCTCAGTTATGTGATTGGATTTGTGATTTCCTGTCAGAGAGGTCACAGTTCGTAGTAATTGGCGGAAAGTCATCGAGTAAAACAGAAGTGATTTCTGGCGTTCCCCAATGTAGTATTATAGGCCCTTTGCCGTTCCTTATCTATATAAACGATTTGGGAGACAATATGAGCATCCGTCTTAGGTTGTTTGCAGCGGATGCTGTCGTTTATCGTTTAGTAAAGTCATCAGAAGATTAAAACAAATCACAAAACTATTTAGAAAAGATATCTGAATGGTGCGAAAACTGGCAGTTCATCCTAAATAACGAGAAGAGTGAGATCGTCAACATGAGTGCTAAAAGGAATTCGTTAAACTTCGGTTACACGATAAATCAGTCAAATCTAAAGGCCGTAAATTCAACTAAATACCTAGGAATTACAATTACGAACAACTTAAATTGGAAGGAACGCAAAGAGAATGTTGTGGGTAAGGCTACCCAAAGACTGCGTTTTATTGGCAGGACACTTAGAAAATGTAACAGATCTACTACGGAGACTGCCTAAACTACGTTTGTCCGTCCTCTTTTAGAATACTGGTGCGCGGTCTTGGGCCCTTACCAGACAGGACTGACGGAGTAAATCGAAAAAGCTCAAAGAAGGGGAGCACGTTTTGCATTATCGCAAAATATTGGAGAGAGTGTCACTGAAATGATACAGGATTTGGGCTGGACATCATTTAAAAAAAAAAAAGGCGGTTTTCGTTGCGACGAATTCTTCTCACGAAATTCCAATCACCAACTTTCTCCTCCGAATGCGAAAATATTTTGTTGACACCGACCTACATAGAGAGAAACGATCACCACCATAAAATAAGGGAAATCAGAGCTCGTACGGAAAGATATAGGTGTTCGCCTTTTCCGCGTGCTATACGATACTCGAGTAGCAGAGAATTGTGAAGGTTGTTCGATGATCCCTCTATCAGGGACTTAAATGTGATTTGCAGAGTATCCATATAGATGTAGATTAGACCTTTCAATCTTTAGTTGTGAAAACTGAATCATTTCTGAGGTTAGTTCCTACTTGCCTCGAGTTAACGTGGACGCCAAACCACACTGCACTCTGCTACTCGGAGGCGATTTTCGCATTTAAAAAACGTAGATCCCAAGTAGTTTTGAACATGGAACTTCTATCACCGCAAAACTATGGGTAACTGACCTGGCCATTGTGACGGTGGTAGAATTAGCCCCCAATTTACTATTTACATAGCATATTGTGAGCTTTTTTCCAGAAGTTTGCAGGTTCATATTTTCAAAGAAAATAAACATATGAATAGCTTCCAAAATTGGAGTGAATACAGCAGTTGAGGATATAATGGGCTGCTGCTTTAATTCGTCTGCAAAAATGGCTACCACAGTTTAGCATCTCGATCGATCACAAAGTCGATGCGCGGCCTCTGTTGTCTTCGTTACAGTCACGGCCGACTAGACATACATAATAGGCCGTCCTTTACTGCGCGTACACGTTACAATGACATCGCGCGTGACCCTACCAGCGTGCGGTAAGACTCACCTTCGGGGAACACTTGGCTGATGTCTGTGCGTGTTCCGCCATTCCGAAAGTACCTGTGAGACGTTGAATACTCTCACATCAATTGCTTTCTTTGTTTTTTGTTTCTATTATTTTGTATTTGCTGCTGGAATTTACTTACTTCTTACATAGTTTATGCTATTAAAGAGATGAATGTAGAAAGCAGATTCAAAAGTATGTAGGTCGCTATAATTATTCAGAGATGATGAGGCTTGCACGGGACAGAGTAGTGTGGAGGGCTGCATCTCTGGACTGAAGATTGTAAGAACAACATTGTTATGGTGACGATTGTGACTGTTAAGCAGTCTGCTATTCTTTGCCCACTACCGAAAAAAGTCTCCATAACGTAAATACAGGATAAAGGTAGAATACCTAGATTCTCAAACAGGGGCTTACAGGATTTCCTACGCTTACATCCTGTATGATTGTAACAGACTTTTTCGTATTCTGAGAATTTGTTTAGCTGCTTCCGAATTACCGCAGAATATATGGTCACATACTAGGGCTGGGAAAGAAAGTAGGCACAACAGGTACGCGTAATTGTTGTGGGAAAGTGATCATGACATTACTAAAGACGACAGACAATCAGTTATGAGGAAATTCCGAACTGTACAATGCAAGAAGCCAAAGTCAGTATGCCTGATTTATTAAATGAGGAGAAAGTGGAGAAAAAGAAAAAGTTTGAAAAAATATAACACATTTGTGTGAACGGCATGAGGGGTAAGTGCTTCGCATATTGCACAAGTATCTCAACACATGGGAACAGCACTTACGGTGAATCCTCAATACTAATTTTTAAAAACGTAGTACTGAAACTATGTAAAGTTTTTAATACTTTTGCGTTGGTGGACTTTATCGCGAAGTCCTCTCAAGCATACCAGAAGAAAAAGTAAATTCTGTTTTCCAATGGGAGAGCGAGAAATCTTACGTTAGCATAGGAAAAATTTTGCCAAGCAAGTAGCAATATGAAAGATACTGTACACGTGGATGACAATCTTTAGTCAAGGAGAAGACACATCTGTACATTCTTTAATGGCAATGTGTGATTGTCCAAACTGAGTTGGGGACCGATTCTGTAAAGATCTCTGTGCTGTACTTATCACACCATTATATTTAAGCGATTCTGCTAGATACGCCCTGGGTGATCAATTTTTCAGCATCATTCTTCTAATATACTATGGGTGAGTCAAGTGAAAATAAGGGAAGCAGCCAAACTGATTCTATTATACCAAATGAAGTACCGGAAACATTTAAACCTACAATAAATCGTGAAGAAAGCAGCATAACTATTAGTAAAGAAAACTTTGATTATGCTGTTCGAAATATTAAAATCCAGTGAAAACGAATTACTGATATCTTGGAAAATAATTCAAATACTTAACATACAAAAATTCTCACCAAGTTTGGTTCTGATTTGTCGAAGCTACAGAGTCCATCAAGTATTGTATCGTTTACTGTTGAAAAAAATATCCAGTGCAGAATTCGAAAAATTAATGAACAACCTACATCGATCGATCGCCCAAAGAAAGGGTTCTTCCGTGCGGCAGCGGAAAGATTCAGTTAGGACGACCAGCCAAGTCTGAACTGATGAAACGAAAACGTGTTTAAAAAAATTACATCAAATATTGATGACAATGAGCCTCTTGCTAAAAAAACACTGATTTTATATAAATACATTATCATATTTTTATATGTGTACCTAATTATGTTTATTGCCTTAATTATTATGGACAATTTTGAACACAGTTTTACTTCCATGTTATATAACAAAAAATACTTAAAGACTGCCCATTCACCACACACAAACATACCCCAATACAAACACAGACTTGTAGCGCTCAGTCAGTGCACATGGTAATTTTAAACCCGTGCACGACCGGAGGACGCATGCGCCTTGAATTGAACGTGAATTTAGAAAGGGAATTAGCTTTGCAAACCCGAGAGGGTTTCAAGGCACTAGGATGGAGTTGACATCCAAATTGTTTCCACACATGTCCAATCAGGGAGAGAACTGAGGATCTTGCTGGCCACAGCAGTACCACAACACCATGCAGGCAATTCGCAGACATGTGGCACGTGCTAGACTCCGACCGATGGCGCGGGATGACAGAGAGTGTTGCAGGGAATCTATTACTTGTTCTTGGAAGGGAGGTGCAGATGTGAAATGGTTACAATGTGCTCGGTGCACAATGCAGTGGTCCTCCCTCGTAGTGGTCAGATTTGATTGGCCAGAATATTGACAACGAGTATGGCTACCCTCATGTTCCCACACAATCCAATGTCAAGTTACTGTCACATACGAATGTCCCACAAATCTGACTATTGCACGATTCACCAACTGCCTAAATGGGGACCCCCACAATCACGCCCTTTTCGAACTCTGTCAGGAACTGATAACGCTGTCTAACACAAGTACACCTCATCTCCGTCTCATTTACTGTCATCACTCAATATCTGATGATGTTCACGCCCCTTTTTTCCCCAACCTGGCCTGGTAACAATAAGAACACCACTAATTCACTTTTGTGGCCTCGCTACCTCTTGCAGAGAATTGCAACTCGACTCATTTAAATATCCAACGAAGTTGTGCATGTGTACAAATTTGAACTGGCATCTAACCATTTCTTCTGGGAGCTACACTTTTAATTTCAGTCAATGTACATCACTGTTAGGGAATCTGTCCAAACCTTTCATAGCACATGCAGCGACTCACTGCCCTAGAGAATGCCAGTTTGTCAAGTGAGCTGCACGAGGGTACTTTACAGAGAGCAAATATTATTTACATCCATACGATTTATTAAGGGAATTTGTAACACTTCATTTAGTACAAAACTTTGTGTAGTATTCTGCAATGAGAAAAGTTAACAGCCGAATCAATTTGACTTTAATATCTAAAATAATTTCGGAAATACAAAAAAATGACCTGAAATACAGATCTTGACTTTCCATGACATAAACTTGTTGTTGTTGTTGTTGTTGTTGTTGTTGGTTTGGGGGATTGAACGGACCACACTACTAGGGCCATCGGTCCCCTTTTCCACGAACTTGAAACACTCACAAAGAATAAGATGGAGATGACAAGAGACGATACAGGACAAGAAAGACACAGACAGAGAGCAGAAAAAAAGGAATTAAAATCACACCGAGTGTGACAGTGGTTGGCCGACCATAGAAACAAGAAAGGAAAAGCCAACCGCCAAGAAATGCACTAAAAACCCGGTCTAAAATCGTAGGCAAAAGGCCAGACTCAACATACAAAAAAGAACAAACACTTAGATCAAGCGATGAAAACGCCCTGTACGAATAAAACTCAAAACTAAATCTGCATCGCAACTTCATCTGATAAAAGGGGCAGGAAGTCTATCAGGCAGCGCTAACGTCTGCCTGAGCAGAGTTAAAAGCGGGCAGTCCAACAAAATGTGGACCACCGTCAAAGCTGACCCGTTGCGACATAAATGTGGGTCCTCGCGGCGCAATAAATAGCTGTGTGTTATCCAGGTGTGGCCAATGCACAGCCGGCAGAGGACATTAGAGTCCTTGCGAGAGACCTGCAAGAAGGAGTGCCACGCACCGGTAGCCTCCTTGATGGCCTGAAGTCTGTTGGGTGAAGGATTGGTGCGCCATTCATCACCCCAGGTGTGAAGTACCTCCTGCCGCAAAACTGATCTAAGGTCACTCCTCGAAAGGCCAATTTCCAAGGCTGGTGCACCGAGAGCCTGTTTGGCCAGCGTGTCAACACGTTCATTTTCCGGGATGCCGACATGACCCGGAGTCCACACAAAGACCACAGAGCTGCCGCAATGGGCAAGAGTATGGAGGGACTCCTGGATAGCCACCACCAGACGAGAGTGAGGGAAACACTGGTCGATAGCTTGTAAACCGCTCTTGATGCGTGGGATTAGCCGAGCGGTCTAGGCACTGCAGCCATGGACTGTGTGGCTGGGCCCGGCGGAAGTTCGAGTCCTCCCTTAGGCATGGGGGTGTGTGTGTGTGTGTTTGTCCTTAGGATAATTTACGTTAAGTAGTGTGTAAGCTTAGGGACTGATGACCTTAGCAGTTAAGTCCCATAAGATTTCGCACACATCTGAACATTCGTAAACCGCTCAGGGAGGCACTACAGACAATGAAGGACTCACCTTAGCGGGAGCGGATATACTCTAGGGCGTGAGAGATGGCGACCAGCTCCGCAATGAAAACACTGCAGCCAGCCGGCAATAAGTGTTGTTCATAATGATCCCCTAGAGTAAGAGCATAACCGACACGAATAGCAACCATCGAACCGTCAGTATAGACGTCAGAGCCTTGAAACGCGGCAAGGATTGAAAGAAAGTGGCGGGGGAGGGCCTCAGGAGGGACTGAGTCCTTCGGGCCCTGTGCCAAATCGAGCCAAAGGCATGGGCGGGGCACACACTGTGGTGGTATATGCAGAGGGGCCTGGAAAAGAAGTGGAAGAGGGAAAACCTCAAGCCCAGAGAGAAGAGCTCTGATGCAAACTGCAATTGTACGCCCTGACCGAGACCGAAGTTCCGGAAGATGGACGACCGACTGAGGGAACTTGAGGCAATAATTGGGATGCCCGAGCAAGCTACAAACGTGTGTAGCATAGGCGGCCAGTAATCATTGGCGCCGGAACTGCAATCGAGGGACACCTGCCTCCACAAGTATGCTGTTGACAGGGCTTGTCCGGAAAGCTCCAGTAACAAGTCAGATCCCACTGTGAAGGATGGGGTCAAGCAACTGCAATGCGGCAGGTGATGCTGAACTGTAAGCCAGGCTCCCATAATCTAGATGGAACTGAATTAATGCTTGGTACAGCCGTAGAAGAATAGACCAATTGGCAACCCAGCTGGTGTGACTCTAGCAAAAAAGAGTGTTAAGATGCCACCAGCACGTCTATTTAAGCTGCCGAATATGAGGGAGCCAAGTCAACCAGGTATCCAAAACCAATCCCAAAAACCGATGCATCTCCACCACAGCAAGAGGTTCGCCGTCGAGATATAGCCGTGGCTCAGGGTGAACAGTGCGTCGCCGGCAGAAATGCATAACGCAGGTCTTGGCAGCCGAAAACTGGAAGCCTTGCACTACAGCCCAAGGCTGCGCCTTGCAGGTAGTGCCCTGCAGCAGCTGCAATGCCAGTGGAGCTAAAGTATGGGCAGAAGTTGTCAGCATACAAGGAAGCTGAGACAGATGTTCCCACCACCACAGTGAGCCCATTAATTGCAATTAAAGAGAGGCAGACACTTAAGACAGATCCTTGCGGTACCCCATTCTCCTGAACTCGGGAGGAACTATGGGAGGCTGCAACTTGGATGCAGAAGGAACGAAGCGACGGAAAACTCTGTATGAAAATCGGGAGTGGACCCTGAAGACCCCAACCATGAAGCATAAAGAGGATGTAATGTCAATGTCGTATCGTATGCCTTCTGCATGTCAAAAAAGATTGCGACCAGATGCTGACGGCGGGCAAAGGCCGTACGGATGGCAGACTCCAGGCACACCAGATTATCGGCGGCAGAGCAGCCCTTACGGAACGCACCCTGAGACGGAGCCAGAAAGTCCTGAGATTCAATTAGCCAACTCAACCTCTGGCTCACCATGTGTTCGAGCAACTTGCAAAGAACGTTGGTGAGGCTAATGGGGCGGTAGCTGTCCACCTCCAGTGGGTTCTTGCCAGGTTTCAACACTGAGATTACGATGCTTTCCTGCCATTGCGATGGGAACTCACCCTCAACCCAGATATAGTTGAAAAGGTCTAGGAGGCGTCGGTGGCAGTCCACAGAGAGATGTTTGAGCATCTGACAATGGATGCAATCTGGCCCGGGAGTCATATTAGGAATTCCCACTCACTGAACGGAGCATTGTACGATTCAGGGTGGCGCGTGTGAAATGAAAGGCTCCGACGTTCCAACTGCTCTTTCAGGGAACGAAAGGCCAGTGGGTAATTTACAGAAGCGGAACTCTGAGCAAAATGCTCCACTAAGCGGTTTGCAATTGTGTAAGAGTCAGTACAGACTGCTCCATTCAGTGAAAGCGCAGGTACACTGACGGGGGTCCGACAGCCAATAGAGTCACCTAATCTTGGCCCAAACCCACAATGGAGTGGTATGGAGGTCAATGGTGGAGACATACCTTTCCCAGCACTCCTGCTTGTGTTGGCGAATGAGACAGTGGCCTCTCGCATGGAGCTGTTTAAAGGCGATGAGGTGTGCAAATGAGGGATGTTGCTTGTGACACTGGAGTGCCCGCCTGCAATGTTTGATCGCCTCAGCGATCTTGGGGCGACCACCAAGGTACAGTCCTCCACTGAGGGGACCCATAAGAACAGGGAATGGCAGATTCTGCGGCAGCAGCGATGCCGGTGATTACCGAGTGAACCACCTCATCAATGGCATCATTGGAAAGAGGCTCAATAGTGGCAATGGAGGTGAACTAGTCCCAGCCAGCCTTATTCATAGCCCATCTGAAGGGGCACCCAGAAGAGTGACGCTGTGGCAATGACAAAGATCGGGAAGTGGTCACTACCATACAAGTTGTCATGACACTCCATTGGACAGATGGTAATAGGCTAGGGCTGCAGATAGAAAGATCGATGTGCCACACTGAAATGCGTGAAGGCACCAGTATTTATAAGAGAAAGGTCAAGCTGTGCCAATACTTGATCAATGATGCTGCCTCGGCCTGTTGCCACTGATCCACTCCACAGAGAGTTATGGGCATTGAAGTCGCCCAGTAACAAAAAGGTGGCAGCAACTGGGCTATCAGTGCAGTCAGGACATGCTGCGGGATATCACCATCCGGTGGAAGAGAGACTGCAGACAGTAACAGCTTGAGGCATCCACACCCGAACAGCGACAGCCTCTAATGGTATTTGTAGAGGGGCAGACTCGCTGTAAAGAGAGGGAGGGACATAGATGCCCTCTCATAAGCTGCCCGGTTCTTATGATAAGCCTGATAGCCATGGAGGGCGGGGGTTCGCATCGCCGGAAACCAAGTTTCCTGAAGAGCAATGCAGAGGAAAGAGTGAATGCTGAGAAGTTGTCGGAGCTCAGCAAGATGGTGGAAAAGACCGTTGCAGTTCCACTGGAGGATGACACTGTCCATGGCAGAGAAAGGCGTGAAGGGACCGAGGAGGCAGATTACGTCACTGGGCCACCTGCTGCCACTGATAGAATACCGACGGGAGCGACATCCATCATGTCTGAGGGACCAGCGAGATCTAGGTCCTCAGCGGACGCCAGAATCTCCACCGCATCCTCAGACGCAGAGCTTGTAGGTAGTGGTGGAGTGGGTGCCACTGCAATTTCCTTGGTCTTAGGGGGTCTTAGATTTCGATTTCTCATGCTGTTCCTTTGGTTGCCCTTGCTGGGAGGGCTTCTTTGATTCAGTCTCCGGGACTGAAGAGGACTGGGAAGCCCTGCAACCAGCTACCTGGGGATTCTTCAGCCTCTGGCAGGTATCTGGTTTGCCATTGGTAGGAACCTGGGAAGGGAGTGACCCAATGGATCCCTTCCTAGCGAGAGAGGCCGAGGAAGACTTACCCCTCTCCGGCTTAGAAGTGGGGACAGGTGTCCCCCATGGTTGGGGAGGTGCTGCTCCCAAGGTAGGTGGTGCGGGAGCAACCAGGAGGGAAGTGCCCCCCCACCGTCAAGGGGGCAGATGTGGTCCTTCGGCTCCAAGAGCTGACTGTAAGTGGTGCAACGGATGGAGCTGTAACAGGGGTCACAGTGGCGGCATAAGAAGACGTCATGCGCACAGGATGAAGCTGTTCAAATTTCCATTTAGCCTCAGTGTAGGTCAGTCGGTCCAGGGTCTTGTATTCCATTATTTTCCATTCCTTCTGTAGAATCTTACAGTCCGGCGAGCAAGGGGGATGGTGCTCTCCGTAGTTGACACAGATGGGAGGCAGGGCACATGGAGTAATGGGATGGGATGGACGACCACAATCGCGACATATGAGGCTGGAAGCACAGCGGGACCACATATGACCGAACTTCCAACACTTGAAGCACCACATTGGGGGAGGAATATATGGCTTGACATCACATTGGTACACCATCACCTTCACCTCCTCGAGTAATGTGTCGCCCTCGAAGGCTAAGATGAAGGCACTGGGGGTAACCTGATTATCCCTCGGACCCCAGTGGATGTGCCGGACGAAATGGACACCTCGTCACTCTAAGTTGGTGCGCAGCTTGTCATCGGACTGTAAAAGAAGGTCCCTGTTGAAGATAATGCCCTGGACCATATTTAAGCTTTTATGGGGCGTCATGGTAACAGAAACATCTCCCAGCTTCTTACAAGCGAGTAATGCACGTGGCTGGGCATAGGATGCTGGTTTTATCAAGACTGACCTGGACCGCATTTTTGACAAGCCCTCCACCTCCCAAAACTTGTCCTCTAAATGCTCTACAAAGAACTGAGGCTTCATGGACACAAAGGATTCCCCACCATCTGTTGTACAGACTAGATACCAGGGCGAATAGGTCTCGCTGTCATTCATAGCCTTTCGTTCCTCCCATGGTGTGGCCAGGAAGGGGAACAATTTGGGGTTATACTTGTTTGCATTAAAGTGGGCCCTCCAATGCTTAGAGACTACTGGTGGTTGGCCACCAGCAAGGGAAGATGTGCCACGCTTCATTGCGTGTCATCCACCCTGATGCCACCTACTCTGACCAAGGGCCCTCCCCACAGGCGCCATGCAACCACAGCAAGGGCCACCTGGCAGGATGGCCATTGCTGGCAGTCCCGATGCCCCAGGGAGATAGGCATCTACTCCTTGGCATACGTGGGGAGTTAACGGCGCAGGCATCAGTAGAGCGATCCCTGTGTTGTCAGGGGGCTACAACCAACAGGTTACAAGGCGACTCCACCACAACTGACTGGCTACTGTGCTGAATATTAGCTGGCAAGTGGTCCGTGGTCCATGGTCGTAGTCAGTGCAGAAAGCGACACTGCAGAGTGCATGGTGGAAATCGCACCCAGGAATGTATCCTCAGCCAAGAGATGGAGAGTGAGTGGGACTCCAATGCAACGATGAATAAGCTCGCTAAAGGTCTCAATGCATGATGGACACAATGCACCAAGTAAGGCGCCCTTCGCCAATTGGCTCGCTCTTTGGAATAATTTTGAAATATGGTGGTCAAACCCAAGAGCGGACCATCACATAAGGGCCGAAACGTTTGAGACTCCTTTTAGTCACCTCTTACGACAGGCAGGAATACCGGGGGCCTATTGTTACCCCCAAACCCGCAGGGGGTCTTCATAACATTCTAACACATTTTATATAAAAGTCTTTGAAGAACTTCATCTACATACTTCATCAATAAATTATTAAGTAAACAACAGTTTGGTTAAAAAGCTAAACTTTATGTAACATTATCTCTTTCAAACAGCCACTACAGCTGTTGAATGACATTATTTTCCTTTGTTGAGGGAGGGAGGGAGGGAGTGGGAGAAAGGGGGGGGAGGGAGAGGGAGAGAGAGAGAGAGAGAGAGAGAGAGAGAGAGAGAGAGAGAGAGAGAGAGAGAGAGAGAGATGTAAGTGTGAAAGAATTAGTACGAATTGTGATTACTTTTGTACTTTCATTTGTGGAACTGTCTGCTACAACAGACATGATAGCAGAGTTTGTGTACTCTAACTGATAAACAGATCACATATTTCATTCAAGAATATATGTACATTTCAAACAATGGAAAATCCAGGATGGAATGTAACAATATTATGAAAAGAAAAGTTGCTAGTCACCATATAGCAGAGATGCTGGGTCTGGGTCACATATAGGCACAACAAAAAGACTGTCACAATTTAAGCTTTCGGTCATTAAGGCCTTCATAAATCCCCCCCCCCCCCCCCCCACCCACACACACTTCCACAAATGCAACTCACACACATGCAACTGTTATAGTCTCAGGTAACTGAAACCACACTCAGTTTGCGCACGTGTGTGTGTGTGTGTGTGTGTGTATTCTTGACGAAGGCTTTAATAGCCAAAAGCTTTAATTCTAACAGTCTTTTTGTTGTGCCTACCTGCGACTCAGCATTTCTGCTATATGGTATCTGCTTTCCTTTTCATATTGTTACATATATCTACATTTAATAGTCACAGCCAAACCTAATGAAATGCACACACTTTACACAGATAAGACAGTCAACTCCCTTGACCCTGTTGATGTGTAGTGCAGCTAGAAAGCTCATTTGCTGTTTGGCCCTACTTCTCGTCAGTAATTAATGTTGGTGACAGCGTTTTGTTGGTTGTCTCATCTCTCATCGAGAACATTGGTTTTGCTGATTTTGGTTTCCATGAGTCCAACTGTTATTTCTTGCAGAATTGTGCTCATTTGCTGTGTTTGCCAGCCACTTTGCTTCTGTGTGCTAATGTTATTGTGTGTTTCAGAACATTCACCCTACATCCAACAGCATTTATTGTGCTATTTAAGAGGGTGCTTTATATAGTGACTTAATTGGCAGTTTCCTCCAGCATAGATCAGTGGTTTCGCTCTATTTGTGTGCAAGTGTCCTTTGTGTGTGTGTGCGTGTGTGTGTTTTTATCATGGCCAGAGCTCAACAAGAATTGTAATTAACTCAGATTATTCAACTGCAGGCTCAGCATATGCAACAACAGCACATGGACTCCATAAACAGACTGCTACCAAAGAGAGCAAATGCCGAGGTGCTGCCCCCAGCATCTGCAGCACAGTCAAAGCAAGCCACACCTGTTTCTATGTTAACATTCCATGCATTTGTTTCTCAACAAGAGGAGGGATTCAAGTACTGCGCACAGTTTGACTTGCACTTCCAGGTGCATCACACTGAAGGTAGGGACAGGCTACCATATTTTCTTGTAACTGTTGGTGTTTCAGTGTACCAATTAGCCTGCAAATTGTTCCTCATGACCACCCTGAAATTGTTGCGTATGATGAGCTAATTGTTTCACTAGACAAGTACTATAAGCAGATTAAGGAGGCAGCTGCACTTTACAAATACTTTCACTTGTATAGGCAACCCAATCAGACACGTAAGCAGTGGCTGGTTGACTTACAAGGACTTGCATATTTCAGTGTGAGTGTGGACATTACTATAGTGATGCCAAGATTTGGAGGGACACCATTACTCACAACACATCAGATCCTTGCACATGTCAACAGATTCTTAAGTATCCTGATGCGAGCTTGAAACACAATTTGGAATTAGTGGAGCATCAGGACTCATAGGCAGCAGGGTAGTGGGTTTAAATCCTGCCCCAGTGTTTCACGGCATGTAAGTGGCAGGCATGCCCCTCTTGTGAAGCCAGGTGCTACCATTGTGCAAGCACGGACACATTCAATCTGTCTGGCTGCAGAAATTCAAGTCTGTCATGCCCTCTGCACTTTCTCCAATGTATCGGTCAATGGATGTAAATACAACATTTTCAAAGCCAAGCAGTGTTCCTTGTATTCTCGTGGGAGTCAAGTGCCACAGAAAAGAAGTCACAGATTACTTCTATCCAGTGTAATACTAATAAATTATTTGTTATGTTGCAGACTGCCAAAAACAATATTCATATGCAACTGGACTCTGGTGCATCCATGACACTTTTGAAGAGCACATACAAACTGTTAGCCAATTCCAAGCTACTGGATGTGACATTAATGTACTCCAGTACAAGGTATATGCAGCCTGCCTGCCACATTTAATGAAGCTACAAAATAGTCTCGTTCACAGTTTTGTGCTCACATAAAAGCGAAAATATTTTTGGTGTTGATTCTTTTGATGTTTGGTTTGCACATTGAAGACAATGTTATCTCTGTGCACTCCTCTGTGCCTACAGACAACAGGGTAGCTGGACTTTTGGCTGAATTCAGTGACTTTTCCAAGATGGTCTAGGAAAAGATAATAATATCAAGGCTCATATAAGCATGAAAGACAATGCACTACCACAGTTTTTCCAAGAGTGGCCTGCCCCTCAAGCTATCAGAGATCAAGTGGCACAGGAACTCTCATCTTGGCAGGGCAATGTAGTAGCCAGTCAGTGGGCACCTCCCTTTGGTGATTATTAAGAAACCACCAGGAAAATAATGCTTATGTGCAGATCACTAGGCAATGGTAACTTCACAAACTACGATTGTCTCTCTTCCTTTGCCACAGCCTGAGGAACTCACGTACAAGCTTCGAGCACTTGCTCCTTTTCCATGATCGATTTTCCTCGTGCTTATTTGGAGCTACCCTTGGATGAATAGTCCCAACGTGTTTTTGTGATCAACACCCATATGGCGTTATTTAAGTTTTTGTGTGTTGCCCTTTGGCAGCATGTCCACACCTGCAATGTTTCAATGTTATTTAGAACAGTTGACTGCTACAGTTCCTTCCCATACAAACTATTTGGATGATATCCTAGTTTTGGCCCATACTCCCAAAGAACATCTTTCCACTCTCAGAAAATTGTTTCAAGTGCTCTCACATACTGGGTTAAAGTATAATAAACCCAAGTGTTCCTTCATCCAGACTGAGACTGAATTTTTGGTGACACGTTAACAATAGTCAGGCTATTCACCGTTCGCAGTCACATTTAACTGCCATTTGGAACATTCAAGCTCCTTGGAACGTCGGTGAGCTCATGGCCGTGAGGGGTAACCTTACTTTTACATTTGGTTCATTCAACTAGCTGCACATATTGTAGAACCAGTGCATCATCTTCGATGAAAGAATGTTCCATTTAAGTGAGCTAGGGAGCATCAAGTTGCATTTCACAAACTGAAGAATGTTTTATTTAGCAATCGCTGTTTGGTATATTTTGATACCGCCAAGCCGGTTGTGATGGTCGTTGACACATCCTCTTATGGGATTGGTGTTGTCCTCTCACAGAGAGTAGGATCACTGGACAGGCCAATTACCTTCGGGTCCAAACTCTTAAAGCTTAATGCAACTATTCACTGATTGATAAGGAAGCTCTTGTTATCATATATGGCATGACTAAATTTCATCAGTACTTGTATGGCAGGAAATTCTACTTGATAACAGACCATTGCCTTGCACCTCATTTTTCAGCACTTCAAAACTAGTCCCACAATGCATAATGCAAAAGCTGCTGCACCATCAGTCTCTGCTCCTCTCCAATTAACAGTATGAACTTGTGTACATATCAATGGCTAAGCAGTCTAATGCAGTCACACTTTCTTGCCTTCCAGTCAGCACTTATTTATTGTCTGATACCTCAGAAGATTCTTGCTGTCATATTGATGTCAAGGACATTGGAAAGCTTGATGTTTTTCTGATCAACCACTGACAGATTGCTCAAGCAATGCCTGTGGATCCCAGTCTCAAGATTCTGTTGCAGTACCACCACACCTGTTGGGCATGTACGGTTAGGGAGATTAGTGATCCAGTCGTACACTGTTATTTTGGTCTTTTGAATGGTACATCAGTCAGCAGAGTGTCATTTTCTTACGTAAATGTAATGATCAGTCCCACGTGGTTGTGCTACGGTTGCATCACAAGGAAGTTCTTTGCTTCTTCATCAAGGCCACTAAGGCATTGCACGTACTAAGCAGGTTGCTTGACAGCATTGCCCATGGTTCAGCACTGATGCTCAAATAGAACAATTAACCTCAATGCTCAAATAGAACAATTAACCTCACAAAGTTTGGCAGATAACTCCCATTGGCTTCTTGTTGTGGACATATTTAGCAAATTTCTGTTCATGGTGCCCGTGCACTCCAGCACAACAGCTAGCAATATCAAGACTCTGACGTCAACCTTTTGCCTCGAAGGTGTACGAGAAGTGCTAGATTCAGTTAATGGGCCTCAATTCATATTGGCAGAATTTCAGCTTAATGCCATCAAGCATGTGAGGACCACACCATTTCCCCTTCAATCTAATTGTACAGCGGACCACTTTGTCAGAATTTTCAAACAACACATGAACAAGTTACACGCTCCTATACATAGGAGCAAGCTTTAGTGCTCTCCCCCTCATCCTACCATTCCCAGCCACGTGACAACAAATCGCTGGTGGTGCTCTTGTGTGGGCATCGACACAGGACACTACTGAAGCAGTCCATCCTCTGCAGTGGTCAGCTCTTCTTCCACAGCACTCTAAGTTAAATGTGCATGATTTGGTCCTTTCCAGCGTTTTTGACAGTCACAAGCACTGGAAACAGCGCATTATTACCTGAGTCTTGGACATCTCACTCTATGTTGTACAGGACCCCACCAGAATGCAAGAGAGACCTCAAAATCAACCTAGTTTTTGTGGACTGTGTGATGCACCCACAGATTTTTTGTTTGCAGAGTCAGTACCCATGGGGACCTTGCAGCCTACGCCACCTTTAGCTCTTGGATCCTGTGCTGAGGGATTGTGTTGTTCATTGATGTGGATTTGTTCAAAAATGGTTCAAATGGCTCTGAGCACTATGGGACTTAACATCTGTGGTCATCAGTCCCCTAGAACTGAGAACTACTTAAACCTAACTAACCTAAGGACATCACAAACATCCATGCCCGAGGCAGGATTCGAACCTGCGACCGTAGCAGTTGCGCGGGATGTGGATTTGTTACAGGTAACAGAGTTAAGTAGAAGTTCATCAAACACTACATGTGAATTTCATTCTTCTGCTCTCTATTATAGAACCCACCAACTCCTTGGCATCCACCAAGGGACAACAGAACAGCAACATCAACAACAAAAAATTGAGGAACAGGCTGGTAACATCAGTACTTTGACTAGTGAACACAAACTACAGTCTGGTATGAGCAATAAATAGTGTGGTGTCACCGCCAGACACCACACTTGCTAGGTGGTAGCCTTTTAAATCGGCCGCGGTCCGCTAGTATACGACGGACCCGCGTGTCGCCACCATCAGTGAATCCAGACCGAGCGCCGCCACACGGCAGGTCTAGAGAGACATAGTGGCACTCGCCCCAGTTGTACAGCCGACGTTCATAGCTACAGTTCACTGACAATTACGCTCTCATTTGCCGAGACGATAGTTAGCATAGCCTTCAGCTACAATTGCTACGACCTAGCAAGGCGCCATAATCCTTTGCTATATATATTGTGGTTATAGCATGTATCATCAAGAGCGATGTTCTACAAATGTGGATTAAAGTTAAGTATCCCATCCTCGTCTCCAAAAATGTTGTGGACTGACAAGACAGCCAGTCCACAGTGACGGGTAACCGAAAGGCACGCGTTTAAACTCACGCAGGCTGGCGTGAGGTCTGAAACAGGATACGTAATGAATGCTATAAAGAAAAGTACATAGCTTCTGGAATACTTAACTTTAATCCACATTTGTAGAACATCGCTCTTGATGATACATGTTATAACCACAACATATATAGCAAAGGATTATGGCGCCTTGCTAGGTCGTAGCAATTGTAGCTGAAGGCTATGCTAACTATCGTCTCGGCAAATGAGAGCGTAATTGTCAGTGAACTGTAGCTATGAACATCGGCTGTACAACTGGGGCGAGTGCCAGTACGTCTCTCTAGACCTGCCGTGTGGCGGCGCTCAGTCTGGATTCACTGACAGTGGCGACACGCGGGTCCGTCGTATACTAGCGGACCGCGGCCGATTTAAAAGGCTACCACCTAGCAAGTGTGGTGTCTGGCGGTGACACCACAAATAGGCTAGTGATCTCAAACAATAAAATTGGTCATCAGTCTGGTAACATCTATATCTACATCCATACTCAGCAAGTGACCTGACAGTGTGTGTCGGAGGGTACCCTGAGTACCTCTAACGGTTCTCCCTTCTATTCCAGTCTCGTATTGTTCGTGGAAAGAAGGATTGTCGGTATGCTTCCGTGTGGGCTCTAATCTCTCTGATTTTATCCTCATGGTCTCTTCGCAAGATATACGTAGGAGGGATCAATATACTGCTTGACTCTTCGGTGAAGGTATGTTCTCGAAACTTCAACAAAAGCCCATACCGAGCTACTGAGCGTCTCTCCCGCAGAGTCTTCCACTGGAGTTTATCTATCATCTCCGTAACGCTTTTGCGATTACTAAATGATCCTGTAACGAAGCGCCCTGCTCTCCATTGGATCTTCTCTATCTCTTCTATCAACCCTATCTGGTACGGATCCCACACTGCTGAGCAGTATTCAAGCAGTGGGCGAACAAGTGTACTGTAACCTACTTCCTTTGTTTTCAGATTGCATTTCCTTAGGATTCTTCCAATGAATCTCAGTCTGGCATCTGCTTTACCGACAATCAACTTTATATGAGCATTCCATTTTAAATCACTCCTAATGCGTACTCCCAGATAATTTATGGAATTAACTGCTTCCAGTTGCTGACCCGCTATTTTGTAGCTAAATGATAAGGGAACTACCTTTCTATGTATTCGCAGCACATTACACTTGTCTACATTGAGATTCAATTGCCATTCCCAGCACCATGCGTCAATTCGCTGCAGATCTTCCTGCATTTCAGTACAATTTTCCATTGCTACAACCTCTCGATACACCACAGCATCATCTGCAAAAAGCCTCAGTGAACTTCCGATGTCATCCACAAGGTCATTAATGTATATTGTGAATAGCAACGGTCCTATGACCCTCCCCTGTGGCACACCTGAAGTCACTCTTACTTCGGAAGACTTCTCTCCACTGAGAATGACATGCTGTGTTCTGTTACCTAGGAACTCTTCAATCCAATCACACAATTGGTCTGATAGTCCATATGCTCTTACTTTGTTCATTAAACGACTGTGGGGAACTGTATCGAACGCCTTGCGGAAGTCAAGAAACACGGCATCTACCTGGAAACCCACGTCTATGGCTCTCTGAGTCTCGTGGACGAATAGCGCGAGCTGGGTTTCACACGACCGTCTTTTTCGAAACCCATGCTGATTCCTACAGAGTAGATTTCTAGTCTCCAGAAAAGTCATTATACTCGAACATAATATGTGTTCCAAAATTCTACAACTGATCGACGTTAGAGATATAGGTCTATAGTTCTGCACATCTGTTCGACATCCCTTCTTGAAAACGGTGATGACCTGTGCCCTTTTCCAATCCTTTGGAACGCTACGCTCCTCTAGAGACCTACGGTACACCGCTGTAAGGAGGGGGGCAAGTTCCTTCGCGTACTCTGTGTAAAATCTAACTGGTATCCCATCAGGTCCAGCGGCCTTTCCTCTTTTGAGCGATTTTAATTCTTTCTCTATCCCTCAGTCGTCTATTTCGATATCTACCAATTTGTCATCTGTGCGACAATCTAGAGAAGGAACTACAGTGCAGTCTTCCTCTGTGAAACAGTTTTGGAAAAAGACATTTAGTATTTCAGCCTTTAGTCTGTCATCCTCATAGTACCATTTTGGTCACAGAGTGTCTGGACATTTTGTTTTGATCCACCTACCGCTTTGACAAATGACCAAAATTTCTTAGAATTTTCTGCCAAGTCAGTACATAGAACTTTACTTTCGAATTCATTGAATGCCTCTCGCATAGCCCCCCTCACACTACATTTCGCTTTGCGTAATTTTTGTTTGTTTGCAAGGCTTTGGCTATGTTTATGTTTGATGTGAAATTCCCTTTGCTTCCGCAGCAGTTTCGTAAGTCAGTTGTTGTACCATAGTGGCTCTTTTTCATCTCTTACGATCTTGCTTGACACATACTCATCTAACGCATATTGTATGATGGTTTTGAACTTTGTCCACTGATCCTCAACACTATCTGTACTTGAGACAAAACTTTTGTGTTGAGCCATCAGGTACTCTGTAATCTGCTTTTTGTCACTTTTGCTAAACAGAAAAATCTTCCTACCTTTTTTAATATTTCTGTTTACAGCTGAAATCATTGATGCAGTAAACGCTTTATGATTGCTGATTCCCTGCTCTGCGTGGTTTGGCTCTTGAGCTCAAACAACTTTCTGGTAATGTAAGTAATTTGGCAAGTGAATTTAAAAGTTTTAAATCTGAAATTAATGACAAAATAGAACAACAGTGTGGGGAAAAGACTTACACCTGTTTGACACTAAGGTTGAGGGAAAAATTTCTAAAGTTGAGATGACACATAAAAATTCCTCAGGCAACGTAGAAAATGAATTAACAAAGGCAAGTAGAACGTTAGCTCATGAAAGCAGATGAACTGAATCAGAATCTAAAAAAAGTAGAATATGAGGTCACTGCTATAGAATCAGCTCATAAAAGTGAAGCTGTGGAGTGTAAAATACCTGCTTAGAGTGAAAAATATGTACAGTTTGAGACGACTTTGCTCGTGTGGATGCGGCGAAAACTAATGTAGATCAGCTGATTAGTTAATTTGATGCTGTAGAACATAGTTCACATGAGCATGATTGTAGAATGGTTAAATAATATTAAAATAAGCACTAACCATGTTGGAAATAACTTTTCAACTGAGTCATCTAAAGTTGCTTATATTACTAAGAGATGCCGCTGGTATCATCCATACAAGGGGGGGTGGGTGGGGGCAGCTATTTTGAAACTGAGTTACATAGATTATAAAGTGACTGACAAAAGATTGGTTTCATTACCTTAATTTTTGTTTTGTTTTGAAAGGAATAACGACGTAACGGCATGAGGGATAACTACAACTGAACAGTGTGAGACTTCGGAAAAATTTTATGAAGCATTTTTTACGACACGATGAATCACAAGTCAGATGTAGGAAGTCAATGAGATTGTCATTTGTATTTCACTATGCTTCATAAGTGATACTGGTTGGTATTGTTTTCTATTAGGTTAGAATTTAATCACATCATCAGAATTCTTGGCAAAATCAGAAATAAGACCAACAAGTATGTTATTGCCACGACAAATGTATATCCTGGACTACGCTACACTACAATCTACTATGACAATCATTGTTTCCTGTTGAGATTCATTGGCCTTGCCAACACAGAAGTAAATTATCATATCCCAACCAAAACCTACACCTCAGGCTAAACAACAAATCAGTCTGTCTCCGCAACATGGTTTTTTTCATTGGCTTCACCAACTCACAACTAAATTTTACATTCCAACCTAACCTAGGCCTCAGGCTTCGCTACAGGTCAATCTCTTTGCAAATTTAGTCTTTTCAGCAACTAGAGAAATACAAAAATCAGTCACCAGAACAATGGAGTAATTCTGGAAAACTCCATATGAAAAACAAATGTTATCAATCTGTATCTTTTGCCAAAAGAATGCAATAGATTCAACGATACTCAGTGACTACATTATACTACCATCTGATTGGCTGTGAACAACGATAACAAATTGCCAACAGCAGCATGCAACAGAAAAGCCATGGTACACTGCAAGTGCACTTTAGCCAGGGATAGTATTCCTATGAGGTACTGTAGAATACATGGGTTTATTAAAGAGTACAACAAATCTGGGGAGCAAATGTGTGTGGATTCAGGAATTGGAAGCTATCCAAAATAATATAGGGGAAAAGATGACAGAGATTCGTGGATTAGATAAAAGCTAGGGTTAACACCCTATTACACTTTCATTCTTTGCATTGCTAGGTGACTGATGATCACTAGGTACCCGAGTTACTGGCAACACTACTTCACTTGCATTTTGTGTTTGTGTCTTCCTCTTCAGTAAGTAAGAACAACAATATCTTCACCATTAGAAGGTAATAAATATTATCAGCACAGAATGCTTCAGGGTGATTGTCAGGAACCACTTACGAGTAAAGCAGTGCAGTAGTAAAGAGATGGAAAGCTGAGAAGAAAGGGAGATGCAAAAAGTGAGAAAGACTATAAGGAATATGAAGAGAAGGTGTTAGAAAATGGTCTTTGTGTGATAATATGCAGCCGAGGATAACATGAGCACAGTTGTCCTGGAATACTTGAGGAATGTAAAGGTGAATGAAAGTTTAAAATTTGGGAAAATAGTTCGCAGTTGAGGATAGTATTGGTATTGTTGCATTAAAGTATGTGACGATTCTCAAAGTTGACGTATAAAAGGAACTGAGCACATGCGTTTTAGAGAAAGTTTTTGTGATGTTGGTATTGTTGTGGAGCAATTGGAAATATGGTCACACAGACTTTTAAGAGAGAAATTCGATTGAGTAATACAAGAGTTTTGGGTGAAATTGTTCAATTAGTAGCTTGTAATGAATTGAGATTCCAGGAGAAGCAGAAAGATGTTTGTTGTAGCCACAACATTCTCATTCTCATAGGAGTGAAGGAGTTGAATGAAAAGTGTAAGAGATTTTTACACACACACACACACACACACACAAACACACACAGTATTTGTTAATAATGTTAAGAACATAATGATGTATGTGAGACAAAATGGGCTTTCCAGTAAATACATGTACATGAAAAGTTGTAACTATGTTAGTTGTTACGTTTATTTATGTATGAATTTGAAGAAAATTTTTGTGGTCAGTTCAGTTTCTTCTTTTTGGTAGTGTAATTGAGTTAAGCTAATTACAAACTGTTTTTGAATTTGTATATGCCAGACATGTTTTCAGTAGCAATCTTAATGTTTTTTGTTATGAAAGTCTTATAATTTTCAACTTGCAGAGTCAGTTTTTTAAGAAAATTAAAATTTGTGCGTCAATATCTCTACCAAATTACTGAAGACTGTTAATTCACTTTCTTTACATATAAAAGTTAAATTTTTTCAAAGATGTGACAAATAACAAGAATTAAGAATAAAATTTGTATTAACATTTTACCTTTTTGGAAGGTAAAACTAGAAGGGAATCTTACAGGGTGGTGTTTGCAGGACAAAACATGTAACAGAAGCATAGCCTGTGTTGAATGAGGAACTGAAGTGTTATCTGTACAGAGTTTTGTAAGAATTTTCTGAAGTTCATTACGTCTTGTTTAGTGTGTAGAGATGCAGAGACTACAGGATAGAAATTTTGTGTTTCCCATCATTCATGATGTTTATGTAATGAAATTTATTAGAATGTAGGAACTCTGCAACCACTCACAAGGTTTTTGATGTGATTTTAATGTTCTGTTACTAGTTTCGGGCCTGAGACCACCACCAGATGGTAGGTTTTGTATGTCCATCCTTTTGACTGGAAGTCTGGGGGACTACGGCCATTCACTATTGTAAGAAAATTGAACACCTATAGCCATCCTCGTGATGTCATTTATTGTGTAGCTACCAGTTCTGGTACTTCAGTGCTCCAGCTTCAGGCCTTAGTTGATGCTGAAGGGGTTATCACAATCCATATATATGTGATGCATCATTGGCCAACATAATCGGTTTATTGTCCTAAAATACAACAATGTTTTTGTGATTGCATAGGTTACACAAGGTTTTACATTAAAACCTTATGTAAGTTATGCACTTGAAAAAACTTTGTTATATTTTAGGACACAAAAGTAAAACTATCAAAAAAAGTCAACACTACCATCTGACGATGAGCTCAAGCCCAAAACTAGTAACAGTACGATGAAGCCGGGTTCACACATGCAACAAAAGTGTCACCACAGCTAGTGGCGTACAGCACTTACATTGTGGTTGCATGTGTGAACTCCCAGTTTTTAGTGGCACAACTTAAAAGACACAGCTTTGTCACATCACAAAAAGTTCAAAGTTCAGCTTGGTTGTACTCTGTTGCGCCACTTTCCAACCAACACTACTACCTAGCGGTAGTATTGCAAAACATGAGTACTCTGTCACTGTTATCGTGCAGTAACTGCTGCTGTACTCCATTGAATTTCAGTATGTTTAATTATGTGTGAAATTAAACTAGCTGAGGAGAAGTGGGATAGAATCTACCATGTGGAAGGATCAGGTAACAAATGCGATGAGTTTCAAAACATCTTATTGAGACACTTAGGTTTTTGTTGTCTCATTAAAGAAATGCAGATGGTCAGAGTGGAAGATAAAACAGACTGACTCCCAGTCAGCCTTGTTAACATCAGGCAAAATATTCATGACCTACAAGACCTGTACAAATCAAAAAGACTGCACATTTTCAAACAAAAATATACCACAGCTAAGAAAACCTTTAAACTGTAACTTCCAAACCATAGAAAACAAGTCCACAATCTACAAATGTAAGCAAGGTGCCTTAGAAACAGATCAATATGTATCAAAAAACGTCCACAACTAGAGACAGCAAACCCTTATGCATTATACAGGATGGTAATATTATCAAAAAACCAAAAGCATCATGTAACCTTTTTAATAAACATTTCATTCATTAGCAGGAAATCCAACACACACTTTAGAAATGTGCCACGATATACCAAATCACACCCCTCAAGCAATGAGTTTAGAATTTGATGAGGTTAAAGAAAATGACATAAGCAAGATAATCATCACATTAAAGAACAAATACTCAGCTGGATGGGATGGTATTTCAAGAGTAGTCGTCAAAAAATGCATAAAAGAAATAGTTAAACCACTATGTACCTCATAACTGTAGTATTAGAGAAAGCACTTATCCCAGTAGTCTAAAAGTAAGCATTGCTAAATGAGTGCATTAGAAGGGAGTACAACAAAGGCTTCAAACTACCACCCAACGTCACTGATCCCCATGTTTAGTAAGATAATAGGAATGGTTATATTTTCTCAACTCTCTGCTTATTTTACAAAGACCAGAAACATGGCATGCCTTTAGGAAAGATCAGTGCACAGCTAGTGCAGTTGCTGAATTTCTCCGTAATGTGTTCACCCTTTTAGACCAAGGTATGAAGACAGCAGGCATATTCTTAGATCTTTCGAAAGCCTTTGACTCAGTCAACTATGGGTTGCTCATTAAGAAATTGAAGGCTTGCAACATCAGGGACTCATCCATGCAATAATTGACCACACACTTGACAAATTGCAAATAGTGTACTAAATTTTCATATAAAATTGATAATAAGGTAGTAGAGTTCCAGTCTTCTAGAGAGACAGTAATCCAGAGGGTACCACAGGGGTCAATTCTTGATCCCTTTCTCTTCTTGGTTTATGTCAATGAAATGAAACAACCCTTAAACTCACATATAGTAACCTATGCCGATGACACCTCCCTCTTATCTTATGAACAGGACTTTTCGACATTACACTCAGCTGCAACTAAGAGTGTGAAGGGAATAATCACATATTTTCTACACCAGCGTCTAATCACCAATATCAGTAAATCCCAGCAACTAACATTTAAAACAACGGGTTCTCATGAGGCTGAAATAAACAATATTTGTGCTTGAATGGGAAACAGATAACATTAAATTTCTTGGTATCCACCTGGACAAAAATCTCCATTGGGTAAACCACATCACTTCTGTAGGTGAGAAAATTGGCAGTAGTTAGTATCTGATAAATCAGCTGGCAAAAGTAGTCCCAAGTCAAACACTAAAAATTGTTTCCTATGGAACAGTTTACCCATTTCTTAATTATGATACTGAACTGTGCAACAGACTTGCACCTGAACAGAGTTTTAGTATTAAGAAAAGCACCAATAGCTTAATGCATGGGCTGAACTCCAGAGAGTTGTGTCATGAAACCTTCATCCAACATAAATATTTAACAGTATATTCCTCACATGTGTATAAACTTATATTTTTTCTGGATAGTAAAACCAGAGTATGTATGTTCAGTGATACACATAATTATGATACTAGATGTAACTACCTCAGGCAGAGGAAAAAATAAAAAATAACTGACAATAGTCCCTATATTAATGGGCAGACATGGTTCAACAAGCTCCCACAGGCTTTGAAAAGTTGTTAACCAAGGTTGTTCCACAGGGAGTTAAAAGCCTTCACAGTAAATAAATGTTTATATTCACCCACTGAATTCTAATCTACTTGCCCTCTGTTGTAACACATAATATAATTAGAATACTAAGATGAGTTTATGTACCACTACTGTAAGTGTTCTCTATATTAATCTACTCAACTTACGTGACCTATCCCATGAAAGAATAAACAAACAAACTTAATATATGTAACCAAAAAAGCGAGTAGTTAAACTTTGTATTCTGTGAGGCCAAGAATTGTATAAATTGTGGATTGTATGCAGGAAATAGCTCCACAGTGTGACGTGGTAGCTGTTACACTAAAAATTAGTTATTCAACATGCCTGTATCAATGAATACAATAAGATTTTAAAACCTTGAATGAGTGGCGTGACTGCAGATATTTACATTGTTGGTTAGTTTGCCATCGCCACTGCTGACAGCATTTTTGCCTCCGAGTGTTATTTATTTAATAAATGTGTTTATTTCCCTTGATTTACCTCTGTGCGTAATCAATTTTTGGATACAGCATTTGGGTTTCGTCTTGACAGCATTGCCCTTGGTTCAGCATTGATGCTCAAATAGAACAATTAACCTCAATGCTCAAATAGAACAATTAATCTCTCATTGGCTTCTTGTTGTGGACACATTTAGCAAATTTCTGTTCATGGTGCCCGTGCACTCCAGCACAACAGCTAGCAATATCAAGACTGTGACGTCAACCTTTTGCCTTGAAGGTGCACCAGAAGTGCTAGTTTCAGTTAATGGGCCTCAATTCATATCGGCAAAATTTCGGCTTAATGCCATCAATTGTGTCTGGGTGCAGTATTTCCTATTGTGTAATTTACGAAAAACACTTGTTTCCTCTACCCAAAATGGATACAATAATGTAACTAAATTAATTTTTTGTTTTTTATGTGATTTTATGAAATTCTTAAGATTTATTGTAAAATTCAAGAATCACAGGGGATGTAAAGCATAACAATATACTCTGTCAGTAAGGAATGTGTCAGCTTTAAAGCCACACTGGCAGTACCTAAGGGGTGTGTGTGTGTGTGTGTGTGTGTGTGTGTGCGCGCGCGCTTTATGGAGAGTAAATATTACTTAGGTCCCTATGAGTTACTAAAGAAATTTCTACCTACCAATCTGGTATGAAACTTTCATCTACATGTACATGGATACTCTCTCATTCACATTTAAGTGCCTGGCAGAGGGTTAATCGAACCATCTTCGCAATAATTCTCTATAATTGCAGTCGCGAACAGCGCAGGGAAAAAACAAACACACATCTTTCTGTGCGAGCTCTGATTTCCATTATTTTATGATGATGATCATTTCTGTCTGTGTAGATCGATGTCAACAAAATATTTTCGCATTTGGAGGAGAAAGTTGGTGACTGAAATTTCATGAGAAGATTCTGTCACAACAAAAACCGCCAAATCCTGTATCAAGTTAGTGACACACTCTCCCCTATTTCGCGATAATACAAAATGTGCTGCTCCTCTATCAACTTTTTCAATGTACTCCGTTAATCATATCTGGTTAGAATTCCAAAATGTGCAGCAGTATTCCAAAAGAAGACGGACAAACGTAGTGTAGGCAGTCTCTCTAGTAGGTATGTTGCATCTTTTAAGTGTTCTGCCAATAAATCTCAGTCTTTTGTTCACTTTCCCACAATTTTTTTGTGGGTTTTTTCCAATTTAAGTTGTTCGTAATTGTAATTCCTAGGTATTTAGCTGAATTTACGACCTTTAGATTTGACTGATCTATCATGTAACCGAAGTTTAACGGATTCCTTTTAGCACTCATGTGGATGAACTCACACCTTTCGTTATTTAAGGGACCATTGCCAATTTTCACACCATACAGATATCTTTTCTAAATCGTTTTGTGATTTGTTTTAATCTTCTGATGACTTTACTAAACGATAAACAACAGAATCAGCTGCAAACAACCTAAGACGGCTACTCAGATTGTCTCCTAAATCGTTTATATAGATAACGAACAGCAGATGGCCTGTTTTACCCGATGACTTTCTATCAGTTACTAGGAACTGTGATTGAGACGGTATTCCATAAACATAAAATTTAATTACAAGTAATTCGTGAAATACAGCATCAAAAGCTTTCTGGAATTCTAGAAATAAGGCATGAAGTTTGAAATCCCTTGTCGACAGCACTCAACACTTCATGTGTTTATAGTTGTGTGTCACAAGACCGATCTTTTTTAAATCCACGCTGACTGTGTGTCAATATACCATTTTTTTAAAGTAATTCATAATGTTCGAACGCAATATATGTTAAAAAATCCTGCTGCATACTGACAATGATATGGACCTGTAATATAGTGACATTTAGTAGCATTTTGTAATGAAATGATCGTACGGCATAACTGGCTGGGAGACCGTGTCTGGAATTGTTTATCCGCCTGGTGCAAGTATTTCTGTTTTATATGACTTTGGTAACTTGTGCATCTTTGTGATGAAGATGAAATGAAATGATTAGGACAACACAGATACCCATCCCCAAGTGAATAAATTCTCCAACCCGGCCGGGAATCAAACCCGGGACCCTAAAACATAGAGGCAGCATCACTAACCACGAGCTGTGGACATTTTGTGATACGAATAGTTAACAAAAGTGTCAGTTTAATATACAATAAAATCATTTCTGAAATACACAAGATCACCTAAAACACAGAAATTATGATTCTCTGCGGTATATAACTCCCTGACACACTAATACATCAGCTGGCGGAAGGAACTTGCGTTTATTGTAGCAGATATGGATTTTGGTCACTGAGTGACAATTGTCAGTGCTAAAGGTAATACAAGCACCAATTAATATACAATCACATACACATTAACACCAAAACCACATCTGTATAAAATTCACACATAAGTGGATGGTACATACTAGCAGATAAAGTTAACACATTTCTGGCATAGCCCCTCCTGGATTATACACTTTAAGAGTTCAAACTGCATTGAGGCTTCTGTTAACACTTATTTCACAGTTGGCCTCAATTTACGTTACACATGACTATACTGCTTTTCATACATATGTCATGTTACAGTAATATACACATATATGCAGCAAAAATGGCCATTTTATGGTTAATACATATTTTTATCAATATAAGTGGAGCAAGTACAATGTTGCGTCCTGTTGAAACAGTAAAAATTCTATACAATCAAAGTGGGAGTACTGTGAACTACTTCGTGTAGGTGGTTATTGATATGTACGTAATTACTATCCGTATTGAATCCAAGACGTACATCATGTATAAAAGTACCTAGAAACATAATGCATCCATTGGTTTCTATAAAATTTAACCACAGCAGTTAAAAGACGGTTACCGTATTTACTCGAATCTAAGCCGCACTCAAATCTAAGCCGCACCTGAAAAATGAGACTCGAAATTGAGGAAAAAAAATTTTCCCGAATCTAAGCCGCACCTGAAATTTGAGACTCGAAATTCAAGGGGGAGACAAAAGTTTTAGGCCACATCTCCAAATCGAAACAAAGTTGGTCCATTGTAATATGAGACACAATTTAGATCGAATGAATGACGATACAGCTACAGTAGTTTGGTTTGAGTCGTAAGCTTAGCAGTTACGCTTTGCCAGGTAGCCATTGCTATGCGTCAGGCGCTCCGTCCTTATTTATATGGGTACGATCCCTTTTTCACGTGCTTTGTCTGGTTTGAATTGATTGCTTATTTTTCTTTGATCTGATAAGCGCCGTTTTCTTTGTTATAGGTGTTTACGTCACTCTAAGCTGAAAATGCATTACTGTAATGTGTCATGCATTGTTTGTTGCATTCTGATAGTGCGTGTTTACGGCCTGTCGCCGCTCGCGGCATGGCTTCCTTTTGTGTGCGCTACCATCGCTTAAGGAAAAAAAAAAAAAAAAAAAAAAAGAGGAATCGTCTCATTAGCGAAACAATGGCAAGAGACTGGTATTTGTTGTTACTTACACTGCTGTTTTCTTTGCTAATGATTAACAAGAACCAAATAATAGACTGCGTATGACAGATGTTCTGAACGACAGTTTAGCGAAAATTTTTCTCCGTTTGAAAGTCTTTGCAGGCGCCTCTTTAGTACGTTATATTCTGCACAGAAATTAGAGTCATCTTAAATTTAAAAATGTAGTCAATTGCCATGCTTCATTTCTGACTGTATCACTACTAGGCATAAGAATAATATGAATATAAAGATGGCATGATATGTATATTCTTCCGCGTTTGCTGTTGTCTCACTCTAGTTTCGTAGTTTATTAGGCAGACAGGATTTAAATGAGATAGCAGCAAACACGAAACAATACGTGGTAAAATGTTTATATTCGTATTATTCTTATGGTGAAGAGAATACTGCATGTGATTCACAATTCATAAAAGTTCCTATTAGTAACCATCTCTTCTCACAAGTAGGAAAAAATCCAGAATGGAGTTGGCCATATTGACAAACATCCCAAACAGTCTTGCCAGTCGGATTTTCGTAGTACATTGAAATCCTGCTGCTACATTCGAAGATGAACAATACGGAATTTGTATTTACTTCGTTGGATAATGTACGAAAATGCAGTGGTCGAAACTCGGGGCGGAGAAAAAAGCTCGTCTTCCACTTGACGCAGCGGTTTTGGTGCCAGTATTCATCTTTGTGCCTACAAAGCATGCCTACGTAGCGCTACATATATTCGACGGCAGAAGTTGGTTGTGGCGGCACCCACCAACATTTTTCAGAACTTCCGCTTGCTTTGCACTTGATTCTAAGCCGCAGGCGGTTTTTTGGATTACAAAAACTGGAAAAAAAGTGCGGCTTAGATTCGAGTAAATACGGTATATTAAAGTCACAATTTTAAATACACTGTTACATAACCAAGTTGTGCTTACATGAACTAAACACCCAGTTAGTTATTGTAATTTCCATAATTATACATCACTACTAGTACTAAAACAAACATAAGATACAAAATGATCCTGATTTAAAGTACATTATCTCCAGTTTAATAATAATGGAACAAAATTCAACTTAGGCTGATTAGTGAGCCTAGTGACAGCTAATTGCTGAGCAATTCACGAGATTATGTATATGATAAGGTGTCCTCACATCTGAACTAATAAAAGGGGACATGTTGTTACGGTACTAACTGATGTTAAAGATAGTAGACTATTAGATAAACTGCTTAAATGCACGTGAATTCAGTTATACATGTCACAGAGCAGAAGCACTCATAAATAGTGTTGGAAGTGGATAGTTATAAATATGTCACTAATGGCGAATACACGAGCATTTGGTGCTTGACATTTTTGGTCTACCGCCACAGTACTTCCAATGTCTTTAAAAAATGGGAAGCTCTCATAGTCACCTATTGAGCAGCGTCCCATCACAAGATACTTGATGGTGAAAAATCTCAATATCCTCCAATAACAGCAGCGCTGTTAAAGAGGTGACTACAGTATATTCTATAATTTATATATGTGTGATGATGCTGGTGCCAATTTTGTGTTTAGCATTTGACCCATCCACTATGGCTCCAGTACATTAGGACTTGTTTTTTATAAAACAGATCTGAAGATGATCTACTGACCAAAATCAGTAGTCTGAGGATCTACAAGTTTGTGACCATAGATGTGAAACAAAAGAAATTTATCCTCCAACAAATACATATGCCTGCTCTTCTCACATGGACACAACACACTCATGTGTGAAGACATCATTGGCACATCATGATCACTTGAAACCAGATGAGTGGTGACATTTGACTTTTCAGGCACAGCACTCTGCTCTAGAGCAAAATGCTCACCAAATGTAACCTCTGATCATCTGCTAGTCTGTCCCATATACCATGCGTCACAGTCTGGGCATCCAATCTTGGATACACCCCATCCCTCATAGACATTTCTTTTTCCAACACTACTCCCCAAGATTAAGCCTAGATTATCTGTGATTAAAAATGCCACGTTTGGACAAGGTAAGCAGCAGTCTGCAGCTGTTTGCTGATGATGCTGTGGTGTATGCAAATATGTGATCATTGAGTGACTGTAGGAGGATATAACATGGCTTAGCTAGAATTTCTAGTTGGTGTGATGAGTGCCAGCTAGCTCTAAATGTACAATAATGTAAGTTAATGCAGATGAGTAAGAAAAACAGACCCATAATGTTCAAATAGTGTCAGTAGTGTGCTGCTCAATGCAGTTACATCGATTAAATTTCTAGGATAATGTTGCTAAGCAATACGAAATGGAATGAGCATATACGGACTGTAGTAGGGGAGGTGAATAATGGCTGACTTTGGGTTATTGGGAGAATTTTAGTAAAGTGTGGTTCATCTGTAAAGGAGACCAAATATATAACACTAGTGTGGCCCATTTTGAGTACTTTTCGAGTGTTTGGGATCTGCATCAGATTGGATTTAAGGAAGACACCGAAGCAATTCAGAGGCAGGCTGCTCGATTTGTTACTGGTAGATTCAAATAACACACAAGAATTACGGAGATGCTCCGGAACTCAGATCAGAATCAGTGGAAGAAAGACGCTGGTCTTTTCATGGAGCACTATTGAGAAAATTTAGAGAACAGCATTTCAGGCTGACTGCAGAACAATTCTACTGCCACCAACAAACGCTTTGCATAAGGACCATGAAAATGAGATTAGGGCTCGTATGGAGGCATACAGGCAGTCATTTTTCCCTTGTTCGAGTGTAACACAAAAGGAGTTGAATAGTAGTGATATAGGCTCCTCTCCACCATGCACCATACAGTGGCTTGTTGAGTATGAATATAGATGTATCACTTTTTTTTTTTTTTTAAAAAAACTGTAGCGATTCTGCCACCAGTAGGGTAGACAAATACATTTATTGGCACTGATGTCATCAGTGTTCAAGACACTTTCCACTTTACTTTTATGAACTATATTACTGTAGGTGATGTTGATACAACTGTGTGAGAGTAACTGTTGACTCTCCTAATACGGTTGATTATGTTCAGTTCAGATTCGTATTCCATATTAACAGGCAGGGTTTTAATTAATTGGTTAAAAGCAAAATGGAAAAACGCCTTCTTATGTTGGCTCAGATGGTTAGACATGTAGCTGATAATGCTATCTGTACATGTATCTTTCCTGTATATAACAGAGTCATGTTTATCACTAGAAATGCTGACAGTTAAGTCTAGGAAATTTATGTATTTATAATATGAAATGGATGAATTGCTACTCACCATACAGTGGAGATGGGGAGCTGCAGACAGGCACAACAGAAAGTGTTTTTGTTGTACCTATCTGTGGCTCAACATCTCAGCTATATGGTGAGTAACGTTGTCAGTATTCTAGCATGGATTTTCCATTGTTCAAATTTATGTATCTCATTGACTCCATTTCAAGCGTGAATACAATTTTCTTATGTAGGTCATTAAACCTGTTGACAATCATTTTCATTTCACTATCATCACCTATTACTAAGGACACACATATCTAACGTGATGTACAAGTACATTTGTCACTTCTGGACTATCTTGAAACAATTTATTTTTCCAATGAAAAGATAAAAATATTTGCTAGGAAATCTGATAACAGGCTACCCATGCATAAACCATTTTTTTGTAAGAATACTTCACCAGTGAATTCAAAATAATTGTAATCTAAAATAAGTGTAATCACCTCAGGAAATCCTCAGAATGTCCATGTTTATGTCTAGTGAGATCAACGTCATGTCATTAGAAACTGTTACTCCCCTTCCCCCCTTCCAATCAACTCTGAGCTATTGTTCATGGAATATTGTTGGTTGAATAGTTGAAAGTGCTTTTTTTTTTTTCAAAAAACCAAGGCATTTACTAGCTACTTTATGAAAAGGTCCACCTCTATTGGACACTACAGGCTAACTGTCATGTTCTTTTTACTTCTCCTTTTCCGCTACCGCGCCCCCCCTTCGCCACCTCTCCCCTGTCCTCTGTCTAACCTCCCAACTGCACCTAGCTGTCCTATCCTCTCTACCTCATTCCTGTACACTCTCCAGCAGCACTTCACTGCCCCTCGCCCCTACCCTGCTGTCCCTTTCCCTCCCCACTTCAGTCTCTCTCTCTCTCTTATCCCCATCGAGTCGTCGCTCCCATAATGCACTGCTGCTCCTACACGGAGTGTGGTTTCAGCCACCAGAGACTGTAGTCGTGTGTGTGTGTGTGTGTGTGTGTGTGTGTGTGTGTGTGTGTGTGTGTGTGTGTGTGGGCTCGCGCGCACGTTAGAAGGCTAAAAACTACATATTTTCAGTTTTTTATACAGTATCTGTTAGATGACATTATTTTCATTTGTTGTGTTGTCTGAGTGAATGGAGTAGTGACTGTAGCATGTATGTAAAGTATATATCATTGAAATAGTTCATAACTATGTGTGAGCAAACATGGAAATTATGTTATGCAACCTTGATGTGTGAGACAAATGAGAATATGATGATTATTAAGTAGTGAATTTTCAGGATTTTACCACTGTAATATTTACTTTGATCCTTAAAATGAGTAAAAATGGGGTTATATTTATTGCTTTTTGAAATTTATTAGTTTGGATTTTTGTGTAAATTGATTTTGGAACTAGGATCGGTAAAACAGAGGGAGATAACTGGGTTGTGAGAGTTGAAATAGGAAGTGAACTGCATATTATATTATTCAGCTAATCACAGAAGAGATGTTTTGTGAGCTTTGGTAGTGGGACATGATTACATGGGTTTTTCTTTGGAGTCCATGGACAGCTCAGCTTGAGCTCTACTCATTCTTATTAAGAATTTCCAATAGTCATTTCACAAAGCATTGTAAAGGTTTGTGAAGTTATAGATGACGTCTACAGAATTTTGAATTTTGTTAGTGTAAACTGAGACTCTTTTTTGAAATGTATAATTTCCACTTTCCACATGTTGTGGTGTGCAGTCATAAACATGAACTTTCAGAGTGTTAAAACGTGATGAACTGTGAAGTATTTGAGCAACTACTGAAAACTGTTAAATAGTTTATGTTCCTCAAACTACTTGTTAACTGCTGAAACCTGCAGTTCTTTGAATAATAGGTTGGGAGTTCAGTCTTAAGGTGGCTAACAGATGCACAAGTGCGCATACAAAAGAGGGTGGGAGGGAGGGAGGGAGGGAGGGAGAGAGAGAGAGAGAGAAGTGTGTAAGGATTCGTACTTTTTTTTTTTTTTGTACTTTCATTTGTGGAACTGTGCGCTACGACGAACAAGGTAGCAACATTTGTGTACCCGAATGTGATAATACAGATGATATATTTTGTTCAAGAATATATCTACATTTAGTAGTTACAACCCGACTTACAGAAATGAACACACTTTGCAAGGATAAATCAGATAACTCCAACAATCCTGTTGACACATGAAGTGCAGCTAGTTTTTTACAGTCTTTTTCTGCAGAAGAGCATTATACATTGCTTAAAGACAGGCTATGCCCCTAAAGAATTCACTAAGGTGAGCAATTTTGATATTAGTGGAAAAAATGGATGACGTGCCACTGCCATTCATTGGTATCCCATGAATAGTTAAGAAATTAACAGTTGAACCAGATAATTGCTCACAGCATGTGGTCAAGCCTAAGACAACTTCCCAGTGATCACAGTTTCACTGTTAACAGCCACCCGCTCCACTGACACATAATACACCTTGAATGATTCTTTACAGTGGCTTATAAAACCTTCGCAATCCATGTGGTTAATTCTTCTTTACTATCTCACATTTTATACCACTCTTGTATCACACACATGGTAGTTACTCAAGCATGTCCAGTGTGATAATGCATGCATATATACAACGCTGTGCAAAAGTTAAATCATAGATTGTATAAGACATGACTTCATAGGTGGCATTGCCTCTGACAATGTAGGCAATGCCTGTGTCAGGACTGGGATACAATATGCTGCCTGGGTGCACATGACAGGTGTACGACTGTGATATGACCCATGTGGCAATGAGTTGGAGCAGATGTGGCATAAGGAAGAACTAGGATATTTCACAGATTAGAATTAGGAGGGGGAGAGGGGCACATTACTACTTTGAAACATGGGGGAATTATGTTCACTTTAGTGCATATGATAGTCATAACTCTCTTGAGGTTGTTGTACATTTGTTCCTGTCTGGAGTAATATTGGGTAATGAGGGGAGGTTCGCCTTCAAAGCAGATTGCCTACTGTGGTAAAAAATTACTAGTAAGTGTGGATATGGTACAGAAAATTTCTTTTCAGACTAAGTCTGGAAGGTAGTGTCAATATTTGAAGACCTTCAGTGTGCTGAACAAGGGATTGCTCATCAAGGCAGATGTGCTGTCCACTGGTCACTGGACTCTACAGGAGGCTTTTCAGTGTAGATAGAATGTGAGTTACCGAAGTGAGGATACGGTCGATGGGTGGTGAGCTTTATATGGATGAACGTTTTCAAATGGCAATGCTAAGTGCTGGTAAGTGTTTAGGAAGTAAGTGTTTAGGAAGATGGCTTATTGGACTGAGGAGGATCTGGTGAAATGGATAGGACAGAGTGTGTTGAGGCTGCAGAAAATGACAATAAGTGTGTGTCAGCCCAGGATTCATGTCATTAAGGTGTCGTCGATGAAGCTGAATAAGAAAACTTACTAGGTACTCAAAATATTAAGCATCATGCCTGGTTCAGATTCGCTGATGACACATTCACTACCAGAAGACACATTCACTACCAGAACCTTGTGCTAAGATAAGCTAGCCTCATTCCTCATACAAAATCAGAGCTATTTACTGTGGCCAGATTATACGGTATTGCATCAGTAAATAAAATGATGGATCACAGAGTTGAAAAAATTAAAATTAAAAAGGAAAAATTCACATCAAGTCACAAAATATGGTAGACAGAAAAACCTTATATTCTTGTGAACTAGTTGATATCGCATGAGTAGACGAAGTTAGGAAGTGACAATGGTTTGAAAGATGAATTGCTAACAAACTTTGTAGAAGATTTCCAGAATATAATATTTACTTATTTTGATGGGGAGTCAAGATACTGTATTAAAAAGCAGCACACTACTGGAACTGAAACATTAAGCAGGAACAATATCAGATGTACTGGCAACAAGATTACGCAGAACAAGTCCATATGATGATGATGATGATGTACTGTTACAATTCGTCTTTTAAGGTGTAAAGAAAATTTCTACTAACATTAAGCAAAACACAGAAGTTTCAAGTATGGTTGTTTAAAATGGGGACGAAAAGTTTTCATGTGGGGACCAAAAGTTTTAAAGTATGGATCAAAATTTTCAAGTATGGGCATGGACTTTTCAAGTACTGCGAGAAGTTTACAGATTTTAAAAATGACCTTTATCACAAATATGTAAAAGTGTTAATTTTTGCTGTAATAAGGTAGACCAAAATGTAGAAAAGCTGGAGAAAGACTTCACTGATAGGTTTTAAGCAACTGGGACACAAAGCTAAGAGCAGTCCACACAAATTAAATATTGTCTATAAAATCAATCAATTCAGGTGCAGGTGGAATGTATAGCAGCGTACGAAGGTCTTGAAGCCAAATAAACTGAAGCAAGATATGAGAAATATAGAACAATGTTCGAATAGTGAACACCCATATCGAGTGCTGGTAAAAGACAGTCCTCCAAAAAGTGTTCTGGTTAAATGTGAAAATTTTTGCAAGTTCAATTTGGCACAATTAATTAATACCAGAGAATGACGAAAAGCTCTGGTTTCAACTACACAGTAGCTTTAGGATACCAGGACATTTTGCAAGTGTTATAATCACCTTAGCCTAACAATAGAAGGTGGTGAAAAATAAAATTAAAGTCAGGGATAGTAAGAAGGCTTTCTGTCAGACATGAATCCACAAAATAAAGCATTTGGATATTAAAAAAAGAATTATGTGGTTGGAATATAAGCTATAATGACATTTTAGACAACTACTAGTGGCAGCACCCACAGACAATGTAGATAAGTTCCTGGCTTCAGATTGAATTTTTCACTCTGTACTGTTTTGAAACTTCCAGGGAGACTACGATGTGTGCTGGACTGGGTCTCGGAACCTGGAACCTTGCCTTTCGAGGGTAAGATCCAGACATGACTCACAGCTTTATTTCTACCAGTACCTCTCTCCTAACTTGGTGTACAATTAGCATAATTAGCCCACAAGGTAGGAAGATTGGGGTTTCATGCCCTGTTGACATAGAGGTCATACAAACGGAGCACAAGCTCAGGCTGTTTCAAGGATGGGGAAGGAAATCAGTCATGTCCTTTGAAATGAACCGTTCCAGCATTTGCCTGAAATGATTCAGAGAAATCATATAAAACCTAAATCAGGATGGCCAGATGTGGATTTGAACAATCATCCTACAACCTCTGTGTCACTGGTGATTAGCAAACAGGAGAACTTCTGGGAAGTTTGGAAGGTAGAAGAGATGTACTGGCAGAATTAAAGCTGAGGCGGTGGGTCATGAGTCACGTCTCAGTTGGTAAGAGCACTGTCCACGAAAGGCCAGGTTTCTATGTTTGTTATGGAGTAAACACAGCAAGGTTGAACAATGCCAGAAATTGGAAGGCGAGGTAATGCAAGTAGCCAGTATACGAATCATGACAGTAACAATTGCATAATGACCAGTTGCAATCATAAATCGTGATGTGCCTCAGTTGGGGTACAAGCTGAGGTGAATATAAATGGAAGGCCAGAAAGAAGTTAACACAAGAATGTGAAAAGTATTAGGCCATGGAGGAAATATGAAGATTAGCTGTACGCAACTTTGTTTACAGGTGGAAAACCAAAACAGTAGAAGCAGTAAAGATGAATATGTGAGAGGGGAGGTATTAAGTCGATTTTATGGTATATCACCGGGAGGGGGGGGGTGAAGGAAAACAGCAACCTACTGTGACAAAGTTGGACCAGTCCTAGTAAAGAGCAGGCGCGAATATGACCATATTATGGGAGGACAAATTATTCAGAATTACTATCTGAAGTAACTCCAGTTGGTATTGACTCTGAAGTAAGTGGTAAACAATGTGAGCTTCCCTTGCCAACGAGAGTGAAGTGTGTGACATTTCACTGGAGATATACGAAGACATAAATGTGAATGCACTCACTGTGTCACTGAGTGAGTGCTAGGAAGTTGGTAGAAACCACAAGAAGACCCGATAAGACTAAGACCCTTTAGCATGCAAAGTCAAACCAAGGAACTTCAGTTTTTTGTGAGTCCTGGGCTACCAGTTGATCTGTTATTAATGACAGATTAGTTGAATGAGGTAAAGAGGGAAAAATTAACTTTTCACCTATATGATACTGCATCTGAAGCTGGAGAATGTAAAGAGTGAGATACAAATGTGATGGCTGCTAACCAGCTCTTGCAGGTCACCGCTGACGACTTTATAACTGCCCATTCAGCAGCCAGTGATGTTACTGTCAGCAGCCAGTGATGTTACTGAAATCTGAGACATCACTTCAGCATTAAAACAGGGTGATTGTAATACCTAGAGTGTCCGTACATCATCACAATGGGTCAAAGGATGAATAAATAGCCCCTGCCTAACTAGTAATGGGAATGAAGTTGGTGACCAGTGTAGAGTATGCTACTGACGGGACTCTGCCAGCAGGACATCAGGAGGCCAGAGTTCACTCCCCAGGTAAAACTGTCTTTGCCGAATGAGACTGCCAGATGGTGCAAACGGCCACAGCAGGACAGGCTAGAGGAGAAATGCATAGCTGCAGAAGCATGCATGACTACAAGATGCCAACAACAGGAAAATTAATGAGACATTTGGAGGTAAGAGAAACATCCGTATGAATATCAGGAGCTCATATTGGAAAGCCAGTACTAAGCACAGAAGAGAGGTTGCAAAATGGAAGTAATGTATAGGAGGACTAGACAGAAGAAACGAACACAAAGAAAATATTATGGAAAGAGAAATGGGAAAAAAAAGAAAGATGAGATGGGAGAAGAATCTGACAGAAAACCGGAAGACCGAAGTTACAACAGCATGTGAAGCAGATGACATTCCCTTAGAGTTATTGATATCCTTGGAAGAACCAGCATAACAAAACTATTCCACCTGGTGTGCAATGTAATTAAGACAGGTAAAATACCCTCACACACTTCAAGAAGAATGTTACAATTTCTATTCCAAAGAAAGATACACTGAAGAAGGGTAAATCTATGTTTATAGCATTTGTAAAGTTAGAGAACGATTTTGACAATATTCAATCTATACACTCTATGAAATTCTGAAGTTAGCAGGGAGTAAAAGATTATTCACAACTTGTAAAGAAATCAAACTGTAGTTATAAGAATCAAAGGAAATGAATGGCTGGTAGTAGTTGAGAAGGGAGTGAGACAGATCTGTAGCCTGTCCACCATGTTATGCAAATGCTGAGCAATCAGTAATGGAAACCAAAGAAAAATTTGGAAAGGGAATTAAAGTTTAGGGAGGAGAAATAAAAACTTTCAGATTTGTCAATGACAATGTAATTCTGTCCAGATCAGTTGAACATGATGGATAGTGTCTTGAGAAAGAGGTTATAAGATGAACATCAACAAATGTAAAACAACTGCAATTGAATGTAGTAAAATTTCCAAGTTACGCTGAGAAAATTAGATTAAGAAATGATACAATAAAAACTGTAGCTTAACATCTAACATATATGTTAAGTGGTTTTTCCTGACAGTGCGTGTCTGCAGCATAGCTTTGTATGAAAATGAAACATGGGCAATAAGAGGTCTACACAACAAAAGAATCAGGTTCTGAAATGTGGTTCAAGTTTAGATGGGTAGATCCGATAGCTAATGAGGAGGTACTGAACAAAAGTGGAGAGAAAAGGAATTTATAGCACAACTTGAATTACAGATTGATTGATAGAACACTTTCCGAGGTATCACGAATCATCAATTTGGAAAGAAGGGAAGCATGGGTAGTAGAAATTGTAGAGGAAGAATTAGGCTTAACTACAAGAAACAAGTTACAGTGGATTTAAGTTGCAACAGTTATGCAGAGATGGAACAGCTCTTTTATGTAATGCCACCATAATTTTTTGGTGTTACCACAGAAACTAGGAGCTTGGCCACAGCAGTGGAAGGCAGTTGGGGGGCCACTTAATGTGCCAGCATGCTGACTGCAGTATTAGGGGATTTTTAGACAGCACAGGGTAGATTAGGCAAGACACCACAATATTGCAATCATAGCGATGAAACGGGACTGTTGCGGTATGAGGAAGCCGATACCACATTCCCAGGCTACTGATTTGTTGTACCGAGTGTGGCTGGTAACAACACATTGGCACAAGCGGGTTGCTACTGGGTACAAATAATCATTAATTTGAGCACAGGGATCAGCAGTCTACCGACGCCTACATGGATGAGGGGGCCATGCCAGATGACTGGGAGACATGGGGCAGCGTCAGTCACTACAAGTTCGTGTTCCATTGCTGCATCTTCCAGTAATGCCAAGTCATCGTAACTGGGCTCGGTACTCCTCTGCCAGCAAACGGCCGCCCAGCCAACTTCAGCAACTACCAGATTTCTGACCTGGAGAGCAGTGGAACGAGACCCAGGCAGTACAGCTGGACATCTTTCCACACTGGTGTGAGTGCCTGTGGACTACATGAAGTCACTCACTGGGATGAGTTCCACCACTACAGGTAGAGATCCTCCACAAATATCTTGGCAGTTTCCAGTGCCGCTGGCTCGAACCATGTAAATCCTCTTTATGAGGCAGTACGCTGCTGCTGCACAAGCTACTGGAGTCAGCCGGGGATTACCCATCTGTGGTTGAAGAAGATGGTGGTGGTGGTGGTGGTTAGTGTTTAACGTCCCGTCGACAACAAGGTCATTAGAGACGGAGCGCAAGCTCGGGTTAGGGAAGGATTGGGAAGGAAATCGGCCGTGCCCTTTCAAAGGAACCATCCCGGCATTTGCCTGAAACGATTTAGGGAAATCACGGAAAACCTAAATCAGGATGGCCGGAGACGGGATTGAACCGTCGTCCTCCCGAATGCGAGTCCAGTGTGCTAACCACTGCGCCACCTCGCTCGGTTTGAAGAAGATGACTCGGCTATGTAGGGTTACAGTTTCATTGATGTGCATTGAGTGCAGTCTTTTTGCTTAGTCTTTGTTTCTTTTTTTAAATTGCAAGTATCCTGGAGAATCAATAAGTCGTTTGCCAACCAAGGGTGTAATTGCATTGATAGTTCAGTATGTATCAGTCAGTCAAAGAGAGTTCTATGGGTGAGGGGGGAAAACACCTCCATAATCAAGCCCAGAAGACCAGCCAATGCCAAATGACTGCCATGTCAGAGATATAGGTCTATAGTTTTGCGCATCTGCTCGATGACCCTTCTTGAAAACTGGGACTACCTGTGCTCTTTTCCAATCATTTGGAACCCTCCGTTCCTCTAGAGACTTGCGGTACACGGCTGTTAGAAGGGGGGCAAGTTCTTTCGCGTACTCTGTGTAGAATCGAATTGGTATCCCGTCAGGTCCAGTGGACTTTCCTCTATTGAGTGATTCCAGTTGCTTTTCTATTCCTTGGACACTTATTTCGATGTCAGCCATTTTTTCGTTTGTGCGAGGATATAGAGAAGGAACTGCAGTGCGGTCTTCCTCTGTGAAACAGCTTTGGAAAAAGGTGTTTAGTATTTCAGCTTTACGCGTGTCATCCTCTGTTTCAATGCCATCATCATCCCGTAGTGTCTGGATATGCTGTTTCGAGCCACTTACTGATTTAACGTAAGACCAGAACTTCCTAGGATTTTCTGTCAAGTTGGTACATAGAATTTTACTTTCGAATTCAATGAACGCTTCACGCATAGCCCTCCTTACGCTAACTTTGACATCGTTTAGCTTCTGTTTGTCTGAGAGGTTTTGGCTGCGTTTAAACTTGGAGTGGAGCTCTCTTTGCTTTCGCAGTAGTTTCCTAACATTGTTGTTGTACCACGGTGGGTTTTTCCCGTCCCTCACAGTTTTACTCGGCACGTACCTGTCTAAAACGCATTTTACGATTGCCTTGAACTTTTTCCATAAACACTCAACATTGTCAGTGTCGGAACAGAAATTTTCGTTTTGATCTGTTAGGTAGTCTGAAATCTGCCTTCTATTACTCTTGCTAAACAGATAAACCTTCCTCCCTTTTTTTATATTCCTATTAACTTCCATATTCAGGGATGCTGCAACGGCCTTATGATCACTGATTCCCTGTTCTGTACATACAGAGTCGAAAAGTTTGGGTCTGTTTGTTATCAGTAGGTCCAAGATGTTATCTCCACGAGTCGGTTCTCTGTTTAATTGCTCGAGGTAATTTTCGGATAGTGCACTCAGTATAATGTCACTCGATGCTCTGTCCCTACCACCCGTCCTAAACATCTGAGTGTCCCAGTCTATATCTGGTAAATTGAAATCTCCACCTAAGACTATAACATGCTGAGAAAATTTATGTGAAATGTATTCCAAATTTTCTCTCAGTTGTTCTGCCACTAATGCTGCTGAGTCGGGAGGTCGGTAAAAGGAGCCAATTATTAACCTAGCTCGGTTGTTGAGTGTAACCTCCACCCATAATAATTCACAGGAACTATCCACTTCTACTTCACTACAGGATAAACTACCTCTTACAGTAAGAGGTATTAAACAGTGTTATGGTTGTGTGTTCTTCTCATGATCTGATTTTGTTTTGCTGTTTCGTTGTATTTACTGATCAGATGCCAGAGCCTGGGAGTTTTAGTAAATTGTGTTAGTATGCGCTGTTTGGATTGGAAAATGGTGTTGAGCCAGGGATGTGGCTCGGTAAGTAAGCACATGAAGTGGTGAAAAATTTTGGGATAGTAGTATGTTTAAGTATTTTTGTCATTTGTGTTTGTGTAACTGATAAAGAGGTAATAATGTCATGGTCAGTACCACTGGGAGCAGGTTTTTCAAGATGGCAAGTGGCTATCAGAGAGGAGGTATTGGAAAGTAAAAGTACATAAGCTATGAGCTGACAATATAAAATTGTCTAAGAAATTAGGAACAGATCAGATGAAGGAGGAGGAGCTGGATGGAGATTTTTTGCAATAGAGTTACTCCAGAGTATACAGAGGAGAGGCAGAAAGGATTTGGTAACAGGTGGATTGAAAACATGTCTCAGGAGATGAGGAACAGAAAGATTTTGGAGAGGATGGGAAGGAGGGAAAGATAATGGACAGAGGAGAGAATTGAGAAGGGATTACAAGCTGCTGAAGGGGAGAGACCTGTGTCTAGTTTAACTGTCCCTGCAGTAGATCTTACAACCACTTAAGTAGTTAAGCCTGTCATTCCTGTGGGGAATAGGGCAGAATTTGATGCCTGGTGGGACAAGCTCATGAGTGGGAACATGAAGATAATTAATGAAGAGGGTAATGATGATGTGCATGGTTGAAGAGTAACATAAAAGTATCAGCTTTGCTATATGGAATTGTGGAGTCTGAAGTAGCTGTAGTGCGAGACAGAATGAGTGTAAAGTGATGAAGTATCTAGCCCACTGGACCCTGGGCCAGCTGTACAGGGAACTGCCACTGAATTTTTGTGTTGTGGAACTGCTGATGATCATGATATACAAACTACCAGGAATGCAAAGGAAGCTTTTGATGCTGATAGTAGTATTGCAGATGTTGTGGAAGAAACAATACGGATGCACATATTTCTTCAGAAGCAGGGTGAGTGAAGGAAAGGAAAGAGGAGACGGGTTCGTAAAGTTATTGATTGGGCTGACAAGGCGAAATCTGTTGAGGAGTTTAATCCTAAGTTAGAAATGTAACAGTAGTGCAAGTACTAGGTCACAGCCTTGCAGACCAAGCTGTTGACATGTGCTGTGATTTGTTTACAATGCAGCCGCAGACTGATGTGTGCAAGGACGTTAAAAGAGGTGAAGCATATGAGGCAAACTCAATCATCACCAGTTCATTGCAGTTGCAAGCTTCATCCACCTTAAGAGACAAACTGTTCTACAGAACTGTGAACAAAACTGCTAAGGCTTAATTCATATGATATAGTGCCACTAGGCACCAGGAAGGTGCTTCTGGTGAGCAGTGGTACAGGAAGCCAAGCATTTCAAGGAGAATGCAGTCTGTAATTAGCATTACAGTGAGACAGATGAAGGGGACTACCTCTGTAAAGCAGGATAGGCAGCAGTCTGTGGCAGATCTAATAACATAGTACAATACTGATGTTTCAAAGTGCACCATTCAGCCCACACTGATGTATATGGGGGTTCACAATTGATCACCTCTACTTGATCTCATATTTCCAAATGGCACCATTAATTATGGTTGCAGTAGGTATGAGATCATAGACTGGAGGATGGATCAATCAAAATGTGATGCCTGGTGGGATGAATCCCGTTTCTTGTTACACCAGGCCAATGATCATCCTTGGATAAACCTTCATACTGAAGAGGCAGTATTATGCCATCAGGGATATTCTCCTGGGCTCCCAAGGACCTGGTAGTAATCAAAGGCATCAAGACAGCTGTGGACCATATGAGAATTATTGCACCACTTGCATTGCTTCATGCTTGATGTCTTTCTCAACAGCAATGACATCTTCCAGCAGGACCTCCCTCACAATGCCAGAAACATGCTACAGTGGTTCGAAGAGCATGACAGTGAATTTCCATTGATATCTTGACCACTAAATTCATATGATCTGAAGCTGATGGAACGTGTATGGGACACCATCAGAAAGCACCTCTGTGCCCAACACTCACCATTCTATAATTTATAGGAATTGTGTCACCTGCAGTAGAAATCTGGTGCCACATACTTGCTATGTACTGCATTCCAGAGGCAGACCAACATGCACGTGGTCATATGTTTTTGCTACTCATTGAATGTATGTATGTATGTACAGGGCTATTACAAATGATTGAAGCGATTTCATAAATTCACTGTAGCTCCATTCATTGACATATGGCCACGACACACTACAGATACGTAGAAAAACTCATAAAGTTTTGTTCGGCTGAAGCCGCACTTCAGGTTTCTGCCGCCAGAGCGCTCGAGAGCGCAGTGAGACAAAATGGCGACAGGAACCGAGAAAGCGTATGTCGTGCTTCAAATGCGCTCACATCAGTCAGTCATAACAGTGCAACGACACTTCAGGACGAAGTTCAACAAAGATCCACCAACTGCTAACTCCATTCGGCGATGGAAATCAACGGGTCGGCCTGCAGTGAGCGAAGAAACGGTTGAACGCGTGCGGGCAAGTCTCACACGTAGCCCGCGGAAGTCGACGAATAAAGCAAGCAGGGAGCTAAACATACCACAGCCGACGGTTTGGAAAATCTTACGGAAAAGGCTAAAGCAGAAGCCTTAACCTTTACAATTGCTACAAGCCCTGACAAAGTCAAACGCTTTGAATTTTCGGCGCGGTTGCAACAGCTCATGGAAGAGGATGCGTTCAGTGCGAAACTTGTTTTCAGTGATGAAGCAACATTTTTTCTTAATGGTGAAATGAACAGACACAATGTGCGAATCTGGGCGGTAGAGAATCCTCACGCATTCATGCAGCAAATTCGCAATTCACCAAAAGTTAACGTGTTTTGTGCAATCTCACAGTTGAAAGTTTACGGCCCCTTTTTCTTCTGCGAAAAAAACGTTACAGGACACGTGTATCTGGACATGTTGGAAAATTGACTCATGCCACAACTGGAGACCAACAGCGCCGATTTCATCTTTCAACAGGATGGTGCTCCACCGCACTTCCATCATGATGTTCGGCATTTCTTAAACAGGAGATTGGAAAACCGATGGATCGGTCGTGGTGGAGATCATGATCAGCAATTCATGTCATGGCCTCCACGCTCTCCCGACTTAAACCCCATGCGATTTCTTTCTGTGGGGTTATGTGAAAGATTCAGTGTTTAAACCTCCTCTACCAAGAAACGTGCCAGAACTGCGAGCTCGCATCAACGATGCTTTTGAACTCATTGATGGGGACATGCTGCGCCGAGTGTGGGGGGAACTTGATTATCGGCTTGATGTCTGCCGAATAACTAAAGGGGCACATATCGAACATTTGTGAATGCCTAAAAAAACTTTGAGGTTTTGTATGTGTGCGCAAAGCATTGTGAAAATATTTCAAATAATAAAGTTATTGTAGAGCTGTGAAATCGCTTCAATCATTTGTAATAACCCTGTATGTATGTACATATACTGGGGTGACAGTCTTCGGATAGTGATATGTACATATATAGATAGCAGTTCTGTCCTGTACACAAGGCATAAAAGAGCAGTGCACTGACAGAGCTGTCATTTGTACTCACGTGATTCATTTGAACAGGTTTCCGACATGATATGGCTGCACAAAGGGAATTAATAGACTGAACGTGGAATGGTAGTTGCAGCTAGATGCATGGGAAATTCCATTTCATAAGTCATTAGGGAATTCAGTATTCAAAGGTCCACTATGTCAGGAGTGTGCCAAGAACACCAAATTCCATGCATTACCTCTCAACGTGTACAATGCAGTAATTGACGGCCTTCACTTAACAACTGAGACCAGTGGTGTTTGGGTAGTGTTGTCAGGGCTAACAGACAAGTAACATTGCATGAAATAACTACAGAAACCAATGTGGGATGTACAACAAACATAGTCGTTAAGACAGTGTGGCAAATTCTGGCATTAATGCGCTACAGCAGCAAGCAACAGATGTGAGTGCCTTTGCTAACAGCACATCACATGCAGCGTCTCTTCTGGGCTGATGACCATATTGCCGGCCGATGTGGCCGTGCGGTTCTAGGCGCTTCAGTTTGGAGACTGAAAATCTCCACTATAAAAATCAACAGATTCCACAAACAGAGATCGTGTGAAACTCAGCTCACTCTGTTCCTCCACGACAGAAGACAACTGCGTTCAGGGTGACCCCATGTTCCTCGACTTCAGGAAGCCTTTTTACACTGACACACACTGCCATTTAGTGAAAAAAAAATATGAGCTTACCAAGTAACAGAGCAGATTTGTGACTGGATTCTAGACTTCCATGCAGATGAAACTCAACACGTCACTGTAAATGGAACAAAATCAATAGATGTAAAGGTAATTTCCAAAGTACTCCAAGGAAGAATGATATGACCTTTACTGTTTACAATTTATATAATGACCTAACAGAAAGCATTAGAAGCTCTGTAGGACTGCTCACAGATGATGGGGTTGTCTGTAAGAAAGTAGCAACAGCAAAAGACAGTATAAATTTACAGATTGACCTACAGAGGACTGATGAATGGTGCTGCAATACCTAGGAAAAGAAATCCGCTACTGTACAACTATGATATTGATGACAAATTGCTGGAAACAGTATATACTGTAAGATATCTAGAAGTAACTATCCAGAGGGACATTAAGTGGAATGACCACATGAACAAACAGTGGGAAAAGCAGATGCCAGAGGTTCATAGGAAGAATCTTAAGGAAATGTAACTCATCCATGAAGGAAGTGGCTTACAAGGTGCTTGTTCAACCAATTCCTCAGTCCTGCTCATCAACCTGAGATCATTACAGGATAGGACTGATAGAAGAGGAAGAGAAGAACTGACAAAGGGTGTTGTATGGTCAGCGGGAGTGTTTTAGAGATACTCAACAGGCTACAGTGACAGATGTTACAAGGGACACTTTGTGCATTGTGGAGAGGTTTACTATTGAAATTTTGAGAGAGCAATTTCTGAGAAGAGTTGGACAAGATATTACTCCCTCCCACACACACTGCGAAATGGCAATGACATGAAAATTTGAATTAGTACAGAGGCATACCGACAAGCATTCTTCCCACACTCCATTCATGACTGGGACAGGGAAAAGGGGGACACACAATGACATCAGTCAGTGTTACCAAAGGTACCCTCCGCTGCACACGGTTAGGTGGCTCTTTGGGTATGCTGTTGCTGTAGATGGCGATGAATGTTTCCTTAACATGAGAGCCATTACAGAGGAGACAAGATTTGACAAAGTAAGCAGCCTCATATGTCCCACTGCTAGTTATAAAACAATAAAGTGATTTTGTTACAGGTGTTGCATTGCCTAATCCTGAAGCTATCTGTGATGAGACAGCATTATACTTGCAGAACATTCACATGTAAAGTCCGAAATCTGGGTTCAAGTCCCAGTCTGCCTCAAATTTTCAACTGTCACAACAACTTCACTATGCTGTAGATTCACAATTATGTCAAGTGTGGAGAGCAGCATCATGTAATAAGGCAGAATGTGTACACATCCATTCAAGGAATAAGCTGACAGCTAAGAAGATACCAAAATAAACAACAAAAATGTTTTCCTGTGTTTCAACAGGAATGCTACTTAATTGAAGACAAATCTGTATTATGTATGATTCAATGATGTGAAATTACAAATTTCCCATTCAGTCAGGCACTACAACTATACGGACGCTAACATCAGTCTGTATTCGCACCACCAGGACCGTAAGCAGAGAATGGAAAGATGCATTAAAGCTGTCCACTTTGAGACATTGTGCCACTCCAACTTATTTGTAGATATTTTCTTCATTTGATTACTTTTGTTTTTTTATTGTAAGAAAACCAGCAATTTAAGTTGAAACTTCCTGGCAAATAAAATTATGCACCACACCAGGAGTCGAACACACAACCTTGCTTTCTGTTAACAATGGTCTGACTATAGCACTATCCAGACACAATCCATGACCTTCCTCTAATAGCTCAGTTCAAACACGTTTTTCACTGTAGATATTACTTGGTCTATTACTTGTATGGAATATCTATGACTAATTTTTTTTACATAAACTCAGAATTTGGTTGCAATTATTAATAATGTTAATTAATCTGTGAATTAATCATTCCAGCATTAACCAAGTTATAAAATCCTGTACATTCCACTCCTGGCCCCTCGCACCCACTCCACCCGACACAAAGGCACAGTTTCAGTCTCCAGTTCCACCTAGAATTTGTGTGTCATGGTTAAAGAGGACTGGCTTGGAATCTTTGAGTTTACCAAATTCCTGCCTGGCAAAGACTGGGGAATATACAGCTACTTTTGCAGTCAGATACACAGAACCAAAACACTAACATAAGGTGACAGAAGTTACAATCTTCGCTCTTTCTTATACAGTTAAAGTGAGAAACTGTGCTTCATTTGTGATCAAGCACAACAGTAACTTAGTTGCAGGTAATATAACTGAATGCAACAGAAATTGAAATAGAGTGAATTTTCACTCTGCAGAAGAGTACGAAACTTCCTGGGAGATTACAACTGTGTGCCGGACCAGGACACAAACCAGGGATCTTTGCCTTTTGCAGGCAAGCGGTCTCCTAACTGAGATACCCAAGCACGACTCATGACACTTCCTCACAGTCTAACTTCCACCAGGAGTGCAAGTCCAACAAGTTACGCACAAAAACTTCTGTAAAGTTCGGAACGTAGGAGATGAGGTACTGGTAAAAGTTACACTGTGAGGATGGGTCACGAATCGTCCTTTGGTGGCTCAACTGGTAGAGCACCTGTTGCAAAAGTCTAAGGACCCAAATTTGAGTCCTTGTCTAGCACACAGTTCTAATCTGCCAGGAAGTTTTGAAATGTAAATAGTTGATGAAATTCCGAGTGGTGTTACACGTTCCACTGAATTTTTTAATTGTGCTCATACAGCAGAAACTGAAAAACTGGTTATACAGGGTGATTCACAAAGATATACAAATATTTTAATATGTTATTTTAAAAAGTAAAACTCAAGAAAAAAGTTCATATAAATGTTTGGTTACAGAATTATGGCTAATAAAAGATTTTGCCTGAAATTTAGCGTCTTCACTAATATGAAGCCATCGCAAAACTGTATAAGTTTAAAGTAAAGCACGATTTCTATTTATTTTGTTGTTATTATCTGGTGAATCTAATAAAACATGTCCCAGACGTGTATCTGCAATACTTTTCCAGAACATCCAGATAAGCTAAAAAGTAATTTCATAAGATTTTTAATTTATTAACTACTTGGCCCAATTTGTTTTTTAAATTCCAGACAATTGCACAAAGTTTTCAATAGATGTTGTAGAGAATTTAATTTTTGAAAAATGATGATAATAACGTTAACTGTATGGATGTGTCAGATAAACTGCTTTTATTAATACCATAGCACACGTGAATTCATGTTGAATAGGAAAAAACAAAGCCCAGTGTTAAGGAAGTTATTCAGTGCACATACAATTTCACAATACATTCACAATAAATGTTCAAAAATGTCTCCACTGAGTTCAATGCATTGAGCTGCACGTGTATGAACAGATTTTGTTGCTCGTTTCAGTTTTGCAGGGTTGTTCTTAATTTTTCTATTGCATTCATAATGCATCTTATGTTTATTGACTTTGTCCTCCTCTGGATGTTCTGGAAAAGTACTGCAGATACACGTTTGGGGCATGTTTTATTAGATTCACCTAACAACAAAATAAATGGAAATCGCACTTTAGTTTAACCTCTTACAGTTTTGTTAGAGGTGCTAAATTTCAGGCAAAATCTTTTATTAGCTGTAACTCCGTAACTAAACATTTGTGGACCTATGTTTACATGAACTTTTTTCTTTAGTTTTACTTGTAGAATAACATACTAAAATATTTGCATATCTTCGTGAATCACCCTGTATATGCCTATGTAAATTCACGGAGTATGTATAATTATTTCACATGGTTACCATAACTATTCAGTAAGTTTCAGCATGGATGAGGAACAATTTAGCATGTGGAATTAATCAAGTCATTTTTAAATGTTTGTCAGTATTTTCGATTTGTGAGATGAGACACAAACATTCTCTTTGTAAATGTTACTGCACACCGATAACCATACACCACACAAACTGCATAACAAAAAAATCTTTACTTAAACTATGAGACTTGCATTGCCTGTAGTTACCCATTGTCCCTTCAGTCCTACAATTAAACTTTTCTTATACTGTGTAGTAACACATAATATGGATTTTCTGTTCTGGATTGTTGACATTTATCCAAAATTTAAACTCTCTACAATTATACCTTACCAACGAAATACTCACTTTTTTCTTAATTGATGTCAACTTTTCTTCAAAATATTAAAGTACAGTGACGTCCGTGATGAATTCAGTTCAGAATTTGCCACTACTGTACGTAAAGATGGGGATAAAGGAGGGAATTTACAAGATGGGACATTGTAAAATGGATGTCACCACAAATTAAGGCGATACATATTTGAAAGTCTTCGATGCCCTGAAAATCTGCATAACTTAAACCAAGGAAAGCACATTTAACATTCAAGGATTTTCATGCAATTTACAACACATGCAGTAGCGTAACATACAAGATTTGTTTCCTACATTGTCTGTTACACTTAAAAAAATTACACACAAATTACATTCAGAAAATTCTGGGCTATATTTACCATTCATAGTTGAGTTCAAAGCTGCAGGAATCAATCTAAGTGTGATGTGGGATATCCAATGGAAATTCTGCACCACTAGCAAAAAGTTGAGTAGTGGGCAGTTGTCATCAGCTGTGCAGTAGCATAAGGACATCCAATTATGTCAGTTCCTACAGAAATTACGGTCTAACATTTCAGACACTGACAGGAGGCCACATAATTGAGCTAATTAAAAAAAAATTACAAATGTGAGTAGGACAAGAAGTTTTGCAAAAGTACTGTAAATTACCTACCCCAATCCACTCCCCCCCCCCCCCCCCCCCCCCCGACCCAAATCCACTAGAAGCAAACCTGAGTGTCCACCTCCAACCACCACCAATGAAAAGATTATGCACTCTTTATCTTCAAGACAGACAGGCAATAAATTTTCAGTAACACTGCCTCTCTGATTCCTCATACAGAACTTCTAAATTTGGAAGACTGGCTTGGAAACAACTACTGTTGTTGCAAAAAATGCCAATGCACATTAATATCACCTACTTAAAATTATTCAATAAGAATAGTATTACTACACTGGAACAATTAACTCAATTTTGACGAAACTGATATTGGAGTGTCAAGATTTAGGAAATCCTAAGGGTCTGATGGAAAATACAAAATTGTGACTGTGACGAAGTTCTGGGCAAGGATATCATGAGAGTTTCAAATACTGATAGGAATGTTAGTATATTTGGAAATGTACAGGCATGCTGAAACTACACATGGACTGTCATCTCTCTCTCAGATGCCTCAAGTACTAGCCTGCCAGTTTCTACCTATATACTTAAATTTCTCTAGTTACGGTTGTCAAAACCCTGTCGGACTGCCTACTCGACACACACTAAATTTAAAAATGGCTCACAGGAGTAAAAAAAAAGGTATAAGGTAATTGCTAAATGACAACACCTGTTAATTCAAATAAATATAACAAAAGTGAACTGCAAAATGCTTTAATCAATCAGTCTCCACAAAAGAACATCTCATTCCATCTGACATTGCAAATACTGGAATGGAGTTTAACTAACACAAACTGAAAACATTTTTTTTAACATTAAACATGACTAACAACTTTCCATCAGCAAAGTGAAAAACTTACATTAAATAATTTAATTAACTTGTTTGGAGCATGTATTATTGTATAATAGAATAAATATTCTCTTTTGAACAAGGCCTGACACTGAAAATTCAGTCATCTAAATTCTGCGAAAGCAAGAAATTTGCTGCCAAATTTTCATTCTTCTCACAGGCAAAATATGCCTGTATAACAAGATGCTCAGGAAATCCCAGGGCTTTCAACTGAAACAAATTGCAATTGTAATTTCAACTAGACAGTCCAGGATCAAAAAATTAAATGCACCATTAATGTGTGTCCAAATTGCATAGGGCAAAATGTCATTTTGGTTAAAGCTGTATCAATGAAATTTACATTCAATAACGTGCAATTTAAGTTTGCATAAACACTGAAACAATTATAAAAATACAAGAACACTAGCATTATTCATTTAAGAAATCCTTTACATCCTGCAATGCATGCTATAAAGAAGGCCATAATGATGTGGATTAAAGAAGGTGTCTTTTTACAACTGATGATTCCTGTAATGAAGAATATCAGTGAAGTAAATATTAAACACCACACACACACACACACACACACACACACACACACACACACACACACACAGATAGAAATACAGAGATAGATAGATAGAGAGAGAGAGAGAGAGAGAGAGAGAGAGGGGGGGGGGGGGGGGGGAGCAGGGCATAGGAGTGAACTGTAGCCGGGGTAGATGATATGGATTGCAGGTGGGGTGGTAGCAGTAAGGAAGAGGACATGGATTGCAGGTGGGGTGGGTATAGTAAGGAAGAGGAACATGGGTTGGGGATGGGTTGATGCAGCAGGGTAGAGGACATGGATTGGGGAGGCAGACGACTGTGGAAGAGGAAGTAGAATGCTAGGACAGGGAGTGGGAGGTAGACATGGGAGGAGATACACACCGGCAGAAGCAGATGGCGAGGGGGAATTAGAGAGACAGGGGCAGATTGACAGCTGCAGGGGGAGAGGCAGAAGGCAGGGTGGAGGAGGCGGAAGACATTCCACCTGGAATGGGGCAAGGAGAGGTCATGGACTGGGGAGCAAGGTGGAGGGCATGGAAAGGGGGGGCCAAGGTGGAGGGCACAGAAAGGGGAGGCAGAGAGCAGGGTGGAGGATGCAGAGGGAGGGGCAGGGTGAGATGGAGATAGAGCTTGGGGGAAAGTAGAGAAAGAGCGGGCATAAGTGGAAGGGTGAGGTATAGAATGGGACGATCAAGAAAGGGGGAGGGGGGGGGGCACGGAAATGGGGGGCGGCCAAGGTGGACGGCGCGGAAAAGGGGGGGGGCCCAAGGTGGACGGCACGGAAAGGGGGGGGGGGAGGCAAGGTGGACGGCACGGAAAGGGGGGGGGGGAGGCAAGGTGGACGGCACGGAAAGGGAGGGGGGCATGGTGGACGGCACGGAAAGGGGGGGGGGGGGCATGGTGGAGGGCATGGAAAAGGGGGGGCCATAGTAGAGGGTGTGTGTGTGGGGGGGGGGGGGCTGGTAATGTAGAGGACTTGGAGGGGCTACGCAGAGGATTGTGGGGGAGAGGAAAGGTACAAGATTTTTGGGGGAAGGGGGGTGAGCAACATTTAGGATGGGGGCCCACTGCAGGGGCTGGGGCACAAGGCAGAAAGTGTGAGCTCTAGCTAGAGAATCGTGGGTGGGGGTGAAGGTAGAGTGTATGGCGGACAAGGTAGAGGAAATTAGGCACCTAGTCCTTTCCAGAGTGTCCTTTTATTGGTAGTCAGCCATCTGATTGGTCTGATGTAGCCATTCACAACCTACTACCCTGCGTCACCTCTTCATTTTGGAGTAGCACCTACACCTGACATCTTCAGTTATTCGTTGCATATATTCCAATCTCTGTCTTCCTGTTCAGTTTTTACCATCTTCCGCTCCCAACTCCCTCTAGAACCATTGATGTTAACAGATGATCTCAGTCAGCAATTCTGATGTTACGTTTTTTTGCTAATCTCATTTCTGTTGCTCCTATTTTACTTTAGTTTTCTTCAGTTTACTCTCCATCCATATTCTGTCCTCATTAGGCTGTTCACCAGGTCCTGTAATTCATCTTCACTTTCACTGAGATGCAATGTGATAAGTATATCTTACCAACCATATCTTTTCACCCTGACTCTAATCCCACTTCTGAACTTTTCTTTTAGTTCAGTCATTGCTTCTTTGATGTACAGACTCCACAGTAGTGGCTGAAGACTGCATCCCTGTCCAACACCATTTTTAAACTCAGCACTTCATTTACGATTTTCCATTCTTATTATTCCCTCTTGGTTTTAGTGCATCCTGTATATTACACATCCCTCCCCATTTTGAACACCTTGCACCATTTTTCGTTGTCAAATGATTTTTCTAGGTCCACAAATCCTATAAACATGTCTCAATTTTTCTTACGTCTTGCCTGCATTATCAAATGCAATGCCAGAACTTCCTCTCTTGTGCCTTTACATTTCTTAAAGCCAGACTGACTGTCACCCAAGAGATCCTCAATTTTCTTTTCCATTCTACTGTACATATTTCTTGTCAGTAACTTTGAAGCACAAGCTGTTAAGCTGATTGTGCAATAGTTTCCACACTCACCTGTTATTGCTATCTTTGCGATTGTGCAGATGATATTTTTCTGTAAGTCTGATAGTATATCTCCTATCACATAGTGTCTACAAACCACCTTTAATTACTAAGGAATGTTACCAATGCCTTCCATTTTAACTTATCTGAAGTCTTCCAAAGCTCTTTTCAATTCTAATTCAAATACTGGATCCCCAATGTCTTCCATATTGAGTCCTGTTTTCTCTTTCATCACATCATCATCTTCCTCTCGTAGAGATCTTCAAATGCACTCTTTACATCAAACTGCTCTTTCCTTTTTAACAATGTAATTCCTCTAACACTTTAATGTTAACACCCTTGCTGTTAAAACTTACTTTTGACTTTTCTATGTGCTGAATTTGTCACACCGATGACTCTTTTTTTTTTATTTCTTCACATTTTTTTCTGCAACATTTCGCTTTAGCTCCCCTGCACATCCTATCTATTTCTTTCCTAAGTTACTCATGTAGCTTTATTCCTATTTTTCTCTCAATGTTTGTACTTCCTTCTTTTATTGATTAGTTGAAGTATTTTTTCTGTTACAACAAGTTTCTTGCTTCATGTCTCAACTAGATTTTACTGTAACTAACAAAAGACAGTAAAGAACACTGAAAACTACAGACAGTAAATAATCCACAACAATATAGATTGGGTGCAAGGGGTGGGGTGAGACAGGGATCAGAACTGACCTTCCATGAAAGAGAGCAGGAAAATTTCTATTTGCTTTAATCCGATACCAAACAAAGTAATTTTACAAAAGTGTGTTATAAACAGCAAAAACTACTCAAAGATGCAACAGAGGTGAATCTTGAATTGGCAAGGCGAAAACATTGCAAAACATTGGGAAATGCTCAAGAAATGTAGAAGCAGTGCATTCTATCATTAAGTCACATTTATAAAATAAAAAGCAGGACAAGTATCTTAAGAACAGGAGAAATGGACAGTTTCATGATACTGTATCAGACGACCAACAGTAATGGAGTAGCAAAGAAGAGAAACAACCAGAGCAATTTAACACAGTACTATCCTTAACTACTTCATCTTGATCATTATGTTCTTCTTCTTCTTCTTCTTCACTATCTGGGCCTACTGATTATCACAGGGCTCGTATCTGCTCCTTGATAAAGTTTTCTTCTTTTCTTCTTTCAGTACTCCTACACTTTTTGTTTGTGAACCAGCTCTCCCCACCCAGCCCCCAAAACTTGGTCCCTTTGGTTTTCATTCTGGTGAAGGGCTTTGGGCAATCTTCATCAGTTGGGTTGCCAGAACCACATTTGGTCCTGAGTTTTCTACAATAGGTTCTCCAGTCGTTCCAGATCAGATTTTACCAATGCAATTCACTTGCTCTTGGAGACTTTCCCTCTACTGCTCACTGTGAAGACCCTTGTGGTGAGCCTTTCAGGATTCATGAGGGTCAAGCGTCCACAGAAGGCCAGTTGCCTTTTCTATACACATGATTGTGCCATCCTTGTGTTTAAACAACTCACAATGCCAGATTCTGTAGGTGTCTTCCCCTTCTCTTACAGGTCCTAGTATCCTCCTCAAGATCTTCCTCTTCTTGAACTCCAAGGTTCTTGGAGACACACATGGATAAGTAGATACTGCGGCAGGAGTGGTAAGCCCTATGAAATTTGGTACATCTGGTCTCTAGGGCTAGGTTTTCATTCTGGTTTGCAGAAATCCACTCTCTTAGGTACTTGACTGCAAGTACATTTCATATGGTGTTGTCTTCTCTTGGAATTCTAGAAGGGGATTCCTTGAAGTCAATCATGAATTCAGTATTCTGGATGTTGATTTTTCAGCCGGTCTTAACAGCTACATTGTAAAAACTCTGTAGGTTGCAAGTAGCCGCCTCCAATCTTGTTTGCTAGTAAGATGAGGTCAACCTCAAAAGCTACACATGGTACACGACTTATCTTCCTTGTACCCAAGCTTTAGTCTAGCATTGTGTTCTCTGGTAATATTCTCTAGGGCATACTTGAAGAGAATGCAGGGGAGACCACCATCACCTGGTCTGACTCCTGTTCTGATGAGGAAGCCTCTCGGATAGCCCACCTCTGAACTTGAACTTGGATCTTGTATTCTTCAGGTTGGATTGACTACTCTGAGGGTCTTCTTATCAAGACTAACTTTCCACAGTGTGGAGAAAAGAGCTTCTTATCCCTTCTAAAAGTCTACTAGTCTAACTTGGCTCTCGTAGCTGAAGTTGGTATAGTGAAATCCCTATACAACATTTTTCAAGGGACCACAAATTCTGAACACTGTATAGAGGAAAACACTATAAAGAGGGAGGCTTCCAAATAATAATTATAGGGCATTACTGAAGATTGGGATACCACTGATCAGCTTTTACAAATGATGCCATAGATGACATTTTAAATTTTCACAACACCGTAATATGATATTCATTGCAAATGATCAATGTATCAAATGATTAGTTTTTTGTAATTAAGACATAGGGCCCAGTAGGTGGATGGGTGAAAGTAAATGGATCAGTTTGTACTGTAAAAAGTTATAACAGATTCTTAAGATATAACATCATTGTCCAAAGCTGACGGGTGGTATCCCGTTCTTCAGTTGACCCAATAACAGAATATGAGCCAAATTTTGTTTATGATATACTGCACATATTATATAAGAACACAGTAAGTGGTACGGATTATAAAGAATTAGTTACAAAAAAATTACTTTAAAAATTAAATTATGAAATTGAACTTAAATTTGCACAAAACTCTAGGAACCGATGCAATCTGAAAATCACATGCCTATGATTTTTTTTAAATATTCAAGTAAGCATGTTTGTTTTCTATTTCTCCTGGACTCTATGACAATCATTTCTTGCTCGTTCTGTCCTCAAGTCTATGGGCCATCACATATCTCCTGAATGTTTCAAAGGCTTCAGCTGCCTTAGTATATGAGGGCACAGGGTCATCTTCCTTGTCACTGTCACTTTCACTACCACTACTATTCTCCAAGCTTCTCTCTGCAGTCAGCTCCTCGATACTTTGTACTCCTGTGGTTGCCATGTTATCATCCACAGCCACAAAGTCCTCAAAAGTGTCAGAATCACTCCCTATTAATTCCTGAAACTCTTGCAAATCACTTGCAACATCTTCCACAGGAGCTGCCATCTCATTCTAACAGAATCCACTTTTGTGCAACAGTTTTTAATAGTTTCAGCACCGACTTCCCTCCACGAGTACATAATTAAATTTATTGCCTGTAAAATATTCAGCTTCAGTTGTGAGCTCTGCTGGCTACCCAGTTTTCTTTGGTCCATCAAATTCAAGGTGTTATTTTACAAGGGCTGTACTATATTTAACCTTAAGGGTGTGTATTATTCCCAAGTCCATAGGTTGCAGGTGGCTGGTGCAGTTGGGTGGCAGGAAAATTACTTTCACATTTCTCAGAAAGGATACATCTGGTGCATGTGTCACACATCTATCCACAAACAGCAGCACTCCTCATTTTGGCGTCAAATTCTCTGAGAAAACGTAAAAATATATCACTCGTCATCCATGCCTTGGCATTGTTTGTATATTTGCACAGAAATGTGGAAATGTTTTTGAAGCACCTCTGATTTTTTGGCTTCCTGATAACCAAAGGTTTCAGTTTTTCACTGCCATCGGCGTTTGTACACAACAAAGTGATAAGATGTTCCTTGCTCTTCTTACCGCCATGGCAATTTTCCCCATGAAAAGTAAATGTCTTATCCAACATTAAATTGAAGAACATGCCGGTTTCGTCAGCTTTATAAATGTCACGCAGTTTGTAGCCATGTATCAGATTAGGGAGAGTCTGCATCCCCTGAGTTACAGTTGGTTCGTCCACACTTTTACTTTCTCCACATTCTGCTTTGTATACAATACCTCGACGCTGTCAAAATTTATCAATCCATCCATTGGACGCCTTAAAATTTTCCATTCCTAACTGCAGTGATATTTGAAGCTCCTTCTCCTTCAGAATAGTTCAGTTTATAGGAATGTTTGCAGCACATGCTTGTTGAAACCAAGTTAATAAAACTTCCTCCATTTCGTCGTAAGTCGATGGTTTTAAACGCATACGTTTCGAATTTCCACAATTCTCAAACCCTTCCATTATTGACAATCTGTTTTTCATAGTAGTGTTGAGTGTTGAGGGGGCCAATTCAAATTGCTTTGCTAGCTCCACGCGACATAACAAACCTTCTCTTCCAGAGAAATGTTCTTCCGCTTTTCACTCATGTCCACTGATGAAATCTTTTTTAAAAAAAAAAGTTATATCGAAGAAACACTCTCATGAGACACACAAACTGTTTGCTGCTCAGCTCACATAACACGCTATGAATACAAATCATTAACTGAAATGGCGCCAAAAAGATTGCAAGCAGAATGTGCGTCACATGTCATGTGACAGGGTTCTGCCATTGACATATGAAACACGCTGAGCGCGGGCTTTAAGAGCCGGTGCAAACTGTGAATCCACAGAATGGAAAATGATGTGTCTACATCCAGTCACTTAAACGTTATAAAGAGGTAAATAACTGGCCAGGGTTCCAAAAATATGAGCGTTACATGGAGGAAATTGTAATATAGAGGAAACGCAGTCAAGAGGAAAATTTAACATTGTTTATATGGGCTTTTAGACGGGACCTAAAAAAACGGACGTAATATAGAGGAAAACATTATATGGAGGAACGTTATAAAGAGGTTTCACTGTATTAAAATTTTATATCTTTTCTGCACAGGATCCCTTGATGCAGAAGCTAGCCTACTATTCACCTATTGTTGGTCTAACTGGGTGGTGATCCTAGTTAGCAGGGCTGTAGAGAGGGTCTTGTGTGTGACCTGTAATAAGGCACACTTCTGTAATTCTTAAGGTTTGTCTTGCTTCCATTCTTGTGCAGTGGGTTAAACACAGCAGTCATCCATCCTTCTAGTAAAGTCTCTGTCGTCCCATGTCCTGTATTATTGGACATTCTACATGACTGCTCATTTGAGTGTTTCCACATCTCTGATACTACGCAATCTTCGCCTGAGGCCTTGTTGTTCTTGAAACTCCTCGTGATATCCTCTGTTTGTGCATTTGTGGTGGTTGAAAATCAGGGTTCCTAGTGTAAGGGTCAGGAAAGATTAAGTTTCTCTTTAGCTTATCCTGTGCAGAGAAGCTTCTGGAAACTGTCTGCAAGGATGTTGGTGCAGTCCCTGTTGTTCAGCTGCAGCATTCAATGTGGCCCATGGAGAAATATGGTAGGAGCTGTATACTGGGTTGTCTGCTTCTTGGGTTCCTTGTGCAGGTCTCCTGAGTTGTTTCTCTGTAAGTTTTCTTCTGCCGGTTGTGTAGTAATTTCTCTTCGCTGTGCAGATAGTGTCGTTCTTTGCTTGGTGAGGGCCTCGGGATTGGATTTATTCTTACAGTGGTTCCACCTGACTCAGGCTTCAAACATTTCTTCTACAGCCTGATCATACCTTTGTTGAATAAAGTGGGGATAGTTTCTTAGACAACATCTAGTAGAGCCTTTTGTAAGGAAGGCCATTCTTCTTCCAAAGCATTTTTCCTCAGTGTACTGTGAAAATCACAATCTTCATTGTGAAGTCACAGTGTTGAACCTGGGAATCTTAAGCTACTTTGAGGATTTGGTGCTCTCGTTAAGGGTTGCAGGTTTGTCTTGACCAGTGAGAGTCAAAGAGTCTACAAAGTCTATATTGGTTCCTCTCAATACCTGAACATTCTATAACTACATGATACGGTGTTCCTCAATGGAGGTTTGACAACTGTTGATTTTAGGACCAAGGTGTACTTGTTACAGAGATCTATGAGACCTTCTCCACCTGATCTCACACACACACACACACACACACACACACACACACACACACACACAGAGAGAGAGAGAGAGAGAGAGAGAGAGAGAGAGAGAGAGAGAGAGAGAGAGAGAGAGAGAGAGAGAGATCTTACCCTATCAATTGCCTCACGATCCTGCTGGGTGATTTGTATTGGGCCAGGTGAAAACAAGCCTCCCTCATCGGAAGCAGCACGAGCAGAAGATTCACGAGTACTATCAGTTCCAGGAGTTGATACTGGTCCTAAGAACAGCATACATTTCACATAATTACTCACAACACAATACAAAGGTGTGAAGTTTAGTGTATGTTTCCACACAACATCCTCTAAATTATAATTAATGTAGTTAAATTACTGAAATAATTTAGTTCAAAACTTGAAAAATCTTCAATCTTTAAAGTATTAGATCTAGAAAAAGTTTTTGTTTCAAATCTATCCTTAAAAGTTTACACACAGTCAACATCATAGAGATCATAGTGTCTGCAAGGCCATTATTTACTCAATCATTGACTTGTATGTGACATTGTAATTGCTATTAACAGTTTGCTGTATCATTTTTAAACTGCAAGCACACAAACCTACATCTTGGATATTCTTCACAGTGATATCTAATTCCAAATAAAATCAAGTTACTACCAGCCTTAGAGTGTAATTTTATATCGTACTACGTACCAACACCTTGTAAATAACACTTGTTGACTTAAATGAAAAATTCTTTCAAATTCACAGTGATAAGGTGGTACTTTTATTAATGCACAATGGTACTTTATTCCACTATTTAAATTTTACAACGAACTACATATCAAAATTATGTTGTGCTCCCAAGAATTAGGAAACAAAGGGAAAGAACTACAAAATCCTGGAGTTTTCATACTTGCAGATTTTATCAAAATCTTAATGTGTGTCCTGAAACCATACTTGTTAGGATGATGAATGCAAAGAGACTACTTGCTATTCAAACCACATATTATGAGCAAGAAGAATGTACAGTGGTAGTTTTACTGTCAAATAACAATGTGTCACAAACACCAATGTGTTTCAATAATGAATATTAACAAAACTGATGAAGCAATTATTTAGTCACCACCACAGCTATTACCACAACAAAACACGTTACCCTGGCCTAGTTACAACACTAATGAAGAGACTCAATTTCCTTATGGTGTCGACATTGTTCTCTTTGTAAACTGTGTCACCACATAAGAAATACAATTTAAAATTTAGACTAATATAGTCTACCGATTTCCTTTTCCTTTATTTTCACATTAGGGAATTAACTACTTTCGCAGCTCTGCATGCCAATACAGGAACTGTTTAGTCATTCAACAATAGCATTAACAGGGCACTGAAACTCTCATCAGCTAGTTGAGAATAAACTTAATACACTAAAATGACCACGTGAAGTACTACACACAATTTTCATGAAATCCAGGACACAACGACAAACTTCTAATCCAAACCATTCATTAGTATCTTTTAAATGAGATCAGAACCTAATATAGGTGGTAACTAGGTAATACGTCCTTAGCGATGTTTTGCAAAAAGGAAGAACAGTCTCAGGAAACAGACTCAGAAATCAGCACGAGACGGCTTTAAAAACAATTGAAAGTTTATCCCTTAACCTCTGTCGGAACCAACACACTTTTTAACTTTTAATATTTTGCACACCAAGATGGCATTGAAACTTAAAATGTCATAGAAAGTTTACAATTATGTCAGAACGCTGAAATAAGCAGTGTGCTTTATTGCTGTGCCAAGGTGAAGTAACACAAAAATTTTCTGTTTGGATCCCACCAGCACATAACATATCCTTTTTTCTGCCCCTATCACTTTTTTCACTAAGTTTTGTTCAATTCACACTATATTTTTTGCAACAGTTACTACTGGTTTCTGCCTTACTAGAGAATCTGACAGAAGGAAATAATGTTTTACAGCAATACGGCTTCACGAAAATGGTACAAGTTGCTTGCAGATGCTGTACTCGGTTCCCAATGATACATACATCTGCAATTCAGGCGATGAAACTGATTCAAACTAAGCAATTTCTTCTGACATGACGACGAATCTGAGGCATGTGTGTTTTCACATGGAATTCCTGAAGATAATGAAGTCACAGATCCAGACCCAACGCGATTTTTACTTTGGAAAAAATCCTTATTGGACAGGGTGTAAAATACAAGGCGTGGCTATAAAATAATGTGACTGTTGCTGTAAAACATTTTATCACGAACATGAATACTTAGTTACTCTGACCCTCAATATATTCCCCTCTTCTATACATATAGCACTCCATGCAGATTTTTCACTGATGGACACTGACACAAATCTTCCCCTGTGAGGTCCTCCCTCTTCCACTGCTTCAACAGACAGAAATCTTGTTCCTTTTAATGTATATTTGCCCTGGGGGACTAGATAATATGGACATGGTGCTAGGCCAGGCGAATAAGGTGAGTGGTCTAACACTGAGATGCTGTACTTTATTAGAAACCTCTTAACAGACAATGTGCTATGAGCTGGTGCATTGTCTTTGATGCAGAACCCATGACTTGTTCTTTGACAATTTGGGTAGTTTTTTCTATTTTATCACGGAATTGAGCAAGAACCTCACGGAAGTAATTCTGATTACATACGATGTGTCGGTTCTTATCGACATTCCCAAATAAACAGACACTGTTTTGATATTGCGGCCAATGATCACTTCAGAGCAGCTGCTCACCATGCTTTAACTCATGGGAATTGGCTAAATGCTGTAAGTAGTGAGGATAATGGGCGAGGGCACTATGTCAGTAGTGTGTGGTTAAGTTGAGAATTTTGGAGTGCTAGTGTAGTCTGTGCACTTCCATATCCGGATGGTGCAGTGTTCAGTGCCTCTGTCTAGTAAGCAGGAGACCCGAGTTCGAATCCCGGTCTAGCACAAATTTTCAACTTTCCCAATTGATTTATCAATGCCCAGTGGCAGCTAATGTCAATAATTCCTTTATGTCTTAACTTTGATTAACAGTTTTACCTTCAAGAAACGAGCAAAGATACACAATTCCACAAATATGATTCGTATAATACAGCCAATCAGTTACCAAAAGATTTTACTTAATCTGGTTTCAATACTAACTATGGGTGTCTTCACAAGAAAACTCAAAAACTATTACCTATAAATGATTACAAAACTGTTAGTACAGATTAGAACCAAGAATAGAGGGTTATAATACCAAACAAATTTACGAGGTTGGCTATACTCGTGTTTTATGAGGAAAATGCCTTCATGATATAAAATACGTTAAAAATCACATTTAAAACCATACACAAATTACAAGCATTGGAACTGACATAACAGTGGCACTTGTCAGTAAACATTATAGCTACATGACATAGCACACTGTGCAACGCTGAAGGTTGTTGGAGGAAACAGGCACTGGAGATGACATCAGTCTAAGAGGCTCACAGGTCGAAGTTGCCGCAGTGTGTACACGAAACAAGTCGTGCCACCTATTAACAGTTGAAGAAATCAAGTGCTTACATTAAGAACAATATTTGAAACAGCATATAAGGGTTCATCTCTCACATCAACATCCAGTATTACAATTTTTTAAATTTTTTTTTATTTTTTTACTACAGGACAATATCATACCAAATATTCTATACATTTTGTATGAAAACAAATTACAAAGTAATAATGAAAAGAAAAGAGGAAGACGAGATTTTAGAGGCTACTCAGAGGAAAATGAGGTGTCAATTTTAAGCATTTCAAAGTAAGGGCTTTGTACCATTAAAGAAATCTTTATTACGTATGACAACTGGTCATTCAGAATGAAACTGGCTTTAAGAGAAAGGTGTTTGAATGTTTCTAATTCTTCAAAGATATTATATCTGAAGCCTTTCTTTTCTTGTGTAGTAGACTGAAATCATGAACTTCTTTAGGCTTGTGGCCTGTAATTAATAAATCATCAGTAAAGGTGAGTCATATTTGTACCTTTTCTTCCCAAGAGATATTCTTGAAATCTAACAATTATTGCTCATTCTGTCTGTCCCATGCAATGGCTGGACGTGTGTCACAGCTAATTTTGTAGAAACCTGAGCCTTGTAAGCGAGAATGCACTAGTTTCAGAATACAAATAAGATTATTTTTAAAACTATTTTATAGAAAATATACTCTGCAATCATATTTGTTTTGGAGGAGAAGCTCGATCCTTTAAGATACAGGTGCTTCATTCCGTCTGTTATTTTTAAAAATATTGTCCACTATGGTTGGTTCCTAGCCATTTTGACTGTGAGACTTCTAATCAAATTAACTCAGCATTGGGATTTTCATCAGATACAGGAGTGGAAACAGCTCTATGGATGGCAGAATGAAGTAAGACTTCTTTGTGAAAATGAGGGTATGTTGAACAGGACAGTACTATTTGATCGGTGCAGGTTTCTTTAGGAAAAATATTGAAAGAAATTCTGTTATCAACTATCGTTAATATTAGATCAAAATAATAACTGATATAATTAATTTTTGAGCACATATGTGAAAGTAAATTTTTTGTGAAGTTCATTAAAGATTTAGAAGAGATGATCAGTGTCTTTATTAGGCCCTCTGTAAATAACCAAAATGTCATCTACATATCTGGTGTACAAAAGAATACCTACAGTCGCTGCTGAAAAATTCTTACAAAATTTTTCTTCTAAGGAATTTATGAATGTTTGCAAGAATACCAGCAAATGGAATACCCAATGTATGACCATTGGATTGCTGATACAATTGTCTGTTGAATTCAAAATAGTTATATTTCACCACAATTTGAATTAAATTCATGAAGTCAGTAATCTGCTCATCAGAAATCTCTTTTTTCTGAAGACTTAAATTTTTCCCTACTATAGCTTAAGTGTATTTTCACAGGTATGTTCATGTAAAGATTTTTAAAACAGAATGTTAACAGCTGGGCATTTTGATCAAAGTGTAAGCATTTTATTTTCTTAATGCGATTTTGACTGTTGGAAATTGAATGGTAAGTTTGATGATCATTTTGTGGACTTTAAACTGAGAACATAACTTTGTAGGTTGAAAGTTCATGTTAATCAGGTACCTTTTATGAAATAGTCTGAGTAGAAATTTTTTGCATAATTAATAACAGATCTAATTTCTCTTTGCAAAACTGGAGTGGGGTCCTCATGCAGCTTGAAAATAATGTTTTCCTCAAAAAACTGTTAAGTTTTTGTTACATACTCCTATTTCCATATTGGAAAGGTTGAAAGTATAATGAAGGCCTCATTTATCTGATTAAAATGTTATATAAAATTTGACTGTAGGGGAAAAAAAAAACTGGTCTCAAGAACATAAAAATGGAAAGGTCTTTCCAGACCAGTAAAGCTCATAATGTGTGCAATATTGTAAGCAAACATTTAGCCAATTTTCAAAGTACAGTTAATTGTGATAAAAAATTAAGAACATTAGCATTATGCTTAAAGAGAATCATGCATTAATAAGGAAATCTGATAAAGACAATTGTTGCAGGCAAAGACGAATATGTAATGAATCCCGACCCCCCCCCCCCCCTCCTCTTCTTTTTTTTGAGAAAAACAATACTTATTTAGCTACATGAGGACTCACTCAAGTTGGGCAAAGAGAAATTAGGTCCACAATTAATGATGCTAAATTTCTACTGAGACTGTTTCATAAAAGACAGCTGATTAACATGAACCCTGAACTTCCAAAGTTACGTTCTCAGTTTAAAGTCCACAAAAAGGGTAATAAGATTCATCCAATTTCTAATAGTATAAATGAAATGACACAATTTTAGAGACTTTACTAGTCTCTACATACATAAAAAGTATGAATATGATTTTCACAATCTAGCAAAGTTTCTTCATGACAAAATAAAAAAGATCTTATGCCTTTCAAAATAGTTATTCAATTTTCAACAGTCAAAATCGCATCAGTAAAATAATAATATACTTACATTGTGATCAAAATATGATGATTTTATTGTTCAATTTTAAAAATCTAAACTTTAACTACAGTAGAAAAAATTTACATCTTCATAAAAAAAGAGATTTATAATAAGCAGATTACTGGCTTCACAAACTTAATTCAAACTGTAGTCAAACACAATTATTCTGATTCCAACGGACAGTTCTATCAGCAATCCTACAGTCTTGCAAAGGGTAATCCATTAGTTGGTATTCTTGCAAATACAGTCATAAAGTAATTAGAAGAAATTTGTTTAAAAACTTTTCAGCCACCACTCTATGTATTCTTTCATATTCCAGGTATGTTGATGACATTTTGATTATTCACAGAGGGCCTAATAATGGCACTGATCATCTCTTCAGAATCTCTAACGAACTGCACGAAAAAGTTACTTTCACATATGAGCTCAAAAATGAATTCAGACAGTTAAATTATTTGCATCTAATGTTAACAACAGTTGATAACAAAATTTCTTTCATTTTTTCTCACAAAGAAACCTGCACTGATAGAACAGTACCATCATGTTCAACATACCTTCACTTTGACATAAAAAGTCTTTCTCCATGCTTCCTTCCATAGAGCTGTTTCCACTCCTTTATCTGACGAAAATCTCGATGATGACATTATTTTGATTGAAACTATCAGTCAGTAATGGATACGAACCAACCATAGTGGACAATACTTTCAGAAATAAAACCAATAACAAAACCATCACTCTTGGTGGACGGAATGAATAAAACAAAAAAAATTTCTATGCAATTTTCAGGGCCTATATCTTACCGAATTCATCTTCTCCCCCAAATCAAATATGATTGTAAAGTATATTTTCTATTAAATAGTTCCAAAAATAATCTTATTCATAAATTGAAACTAGTGCATTCTCCTTTACAAAACTCATATTTTCACAAAATTAGCTGCGACACGTGTTCAGCCTATTGCACAGGACAGACAAGACGTGCATTTTTCAAGAGCATCTCTTAAGGGAAAAAGGTAAAAATATATAGAACTTGGCTTTGCTGATCATTTATTAATTACAGGCCCTAAGCCTAATGCTACATAATAAACATGTCTTTAATGTTATAAAGCCTAAAGTTGACTCCTCTCTTTCCTCAGTGTAGACTATAAAATCTCGTCTACCTCTCTCCTTTTCATTTATTACACTGTAATTTGTTTTCACACAAGATGTATGGAATATTTGCTATTGCATTGTCCTGTAAAATTGTTTTTGTGTAATAGTGGCCATTCACTTGCATAATGAACACTTACGCGCTATTTTAATATTTTTTTAATGTAATCAGTTGATTTCTTTAACTGTTAATAGATGACACGACTTGTTTCATTGCCTACATTGTGGCAACATTGGCCTGTTAGCCTCTTTGTCTGATGTCACCTACAGTGCCTGTTTTCTGGTTCAAATCGCTCTGAGCACTATAGGACTTAACATCTGAGGTCATCATTCCCCTAGAACTTGAGAACTACTAACCTAACTAACCTAAGGACATCACACACATCCATGCCTGAGGCAGGATTCGAACCTGCGACCGTAGCGGTCGTGCGGTTCCAGACTGAAGTGCCTAGAAACGCTCGGCCACATCGGCCGGCGCCTGTTTTCTCTAACAGCCCTTAGTGGTGTACAGTTTGCTACACTATGTAGCTACAGTTTTTACTATCAAGTACTATTGTTATGTCACTTGCAATACCTGTCATTTTTTAAGGTTTTAAATGTGATTTTACCAAATCATCTTTTATGATGAGAGCATTTGGCTCATAAATCTGTTTCTATCTGTCATTACCCAAGTATAGTCACCTCATACGTTTGTTCAGTATAATAGCCATCTATTCTTGGTTTTATTCCCTGCTAATGGTTTTGTAATGATGAAGACACCGACAGTCGGTGTTGAAATCATGTCAAATTAAATCTTCTTGCAACCGGTTGGCTGTACTACACAAAACATATTCTACATCTACATCCATACTCCGCAAGCCACCTGACGGTGTGTAGCGGAGGGTACCCTGAGTACCTCTATTGGTTCTCCCTTCTATTCCAGTCTCATATTGTTCGTGGAAAGAAGGATTGTCCGTATGCTTCTGCGTGGGCTCTTAATCTCTCTGATTTTATCCTCATGGTCTCTTCGCGAGATATATGTAGGAGGGAGCAATATACTGCTTGACTCTTGGGTGAAGGTATGTTCTCGAAACTTCAACAAAAGCCCGTACCGAGCTACTGAGCGTCTCTCCCGCAGAGTCTTCCACTGGAGTTTATCTATCATCTCCGTAACGCTTTCGCGGTTACTAAATGATCCTGTAACGAAGCGCCCTGCTCTCCGTTGGATCTTCTCTATCTCTTCTACCAACCCTATCTGGTACGGATCCCACACTGCTGAGCAGTATTCAAGCAGTGGGCGAACAAGTGTACTGTAACCTACTTCCTTTGTTTTCGGATTGCATTTTCTTAGGATTCTTCCAATGAATCTCAGTCTGGCATCTGCTTTACCGACGATCAACTTTATATGATCATTCCATTTTAAATCACTCCTAATGCGTACTCCCAGATAATTTATGGAATTAACTGCTTCCAGTTGCTGACTTGCTATTTTGTAGCTAAATGATAAGGGATCTATCTTTCTATGTATTCGCAGCACATTACACTTGTCTACATTGAGATTGGATTGCCAATCCCTGCACCATGCGTCAATTCGCCGCAGATCATCCTGCATTTCAGTACAATTTTCCATTGTTACAACCTCTCGATACACCACAGCATCATCTGCAAAAAGCCTCAGTGAACTTCCGATGCCATCCACAAGGTCATTAATGTATATTGTGAATAGCAACGGTCCTATGACACTCCCCTGCGGCACACCTGAAATCACTCTTACTTCGGATGACTTCTCTCCACTGAGAATGACATGCTGCGTCCTGTTATCTAGGAACTCTTCAATCCAATCACACAATTGGTCTGATAGTCCATATACTCTTACTTTGTTCATTAAATGACTGTGTGGAACTGTATCGAACGCCTTGCGGAAGTCAAGAAACACGGCATCTACCTGTGAACCCGTGTCTATGGCCCTCTGAGTCTCATGGACGAATAGCGCGAGCTGGTTTTCACACGACCATCTTTTTCGAAACCCATGCTGATTCCTACAGAGTAGATTTCTAGTCTCCAGAAAAGTCATTATATTTGAACATATCACGTGTTCCAAAATTCTACAACTGATCGACGTTAAAGATATATGTCTATAGTTCTGCACATCTGTTCGACGTCCCTTCTTGAAAACGGGGATGACCTGTGCCCTTTTCCAATCCTTTGGAACGCTATGCTCTTCTAGAGACCTACGGTACACCGCTGCAAGAAGGGGGGCAAGTTCCTTCGCGTACTCTGTGTAAAATCTAACTGGTATCCCATCAGGTCCAGCGGCCTTTCCTCTTTTGAGCGATTTTAATTGTTTCTCTATCCCTCAGTCGTCTATTTCGATATCTACCATTTTTTCATCTGTGCGACAATCTAGAGAAGGAACTACAGTGCAGTCTTCCTCTGTGAAACAGCTTTGGAAAAAGACATTTAGTATTTCGGCCTTTAGTCTGTCATCCTCTGTTTCATTACCATTTTGGTCACAGAGTGCCTGGACATTTTGTTTTGTTCCACCTACCGCTTTGACATAAGACCAAAATTTCTTAGGATTTTCTGCCAAGTCAGTACATAGAACTTTACTTTCGAATTCATTGAATGCCTCTCGCATAGCCCTCCTCACACTACATTTCGCTTCGCGTAGTTTTTGTTTGTCTGCAATGGCTCTTTTCCATCTCTTACGATCTTTCTTGGCACATACTCATCTAACGCATATTGTATGATGGTTTTGAACTTTGTCCACTGATCCTCAACACTATCTGCACTTGAGACAAAACTTTTGTGTTGAGCCATCAGGTACTCTGTAATCTGCTTTTTGCCACTTTTGCTAAACAGAAAAATCTTCCTACCTTTTTTAATATTTCTATTTATGGCTGAAATCATTGATGCCGTAACGGCTTTATGATCACTGATTCCCTGTTCTGCGTTAACTGTTTCAAATAGTTCGGGTCTGTTTGTCACCAGAAGGTCTAATATGTTATCGCCACGAATCGGTTCTCTGTTTAACTGCTGAAGGTAGTTTTCAGATAAAGCACTTAAAAAAATTTCACTGGATTCTTTGTCCCTGCCACCCGTTATGAACGTTTGAGTCTCGCAGTCTATATCCATCAAATTAAAATCTCCACCCAGAACTATAAAATGGTGGGGAAATCTACTCGAAATATTTTCTAAATTATCCTTCAGGTGCTCAGCCACAACAGCTGCTGACCCAGGGGGCCTATAGACATATCCAATTACCATGTCTGAGCCTGCTTTAACCGTGACCTTCACCCAAATTATTTCACATTTCGGATCTCCGTCAATTTCCTTCGATACTATTGCACTTCTTATCGCTATAAACACGCCCCCCCCCCCCCCCTTCACTGTCCAGCCTGTCTCTGTGGTATACATTCCAATCTGAGTTTAGGATTTCATTACTGTTTACGTCTGGTTTCAGCCAACTTTGTCCCAGTATTATATGGGCGTTGTGACCATTTATTAATGAGAGCAGTTCTGGGACCTTTCTATAGACGCTCCTGCAGTTTACTATTAGCACATTAATATTGTTATTCCCTGTTGCATTTTGCCTACTCCTACCTTGCCGCATTTCAGGAGGCATCTTGTCGGGCCTAGGGAAGGAATTCTCTAACCTAAAAAACCCCCATGTGCACTCCACACGTACTCCGCTACCCTTGTAGCCGCTTCTGGCGTGTAGTGCACGCCTGACCTATTCAGGGGGACCCTACATTTCTCCACCCATTAGCGAAGGTCGAGAAATTTGCACCCCAGATCTCCGCAGAATCGTCTGAGCCTCTGGTTTAAGCCTTCCACTCGGCTCCAAACCAGAGGACCGCGATCGGTTCTGGGAACGATACTACAAATATTTAGCTCTTATTCCACCCCGTGAGCGAGGCTCTCCGCCTTCACCAATTCCGCCAACCGCCTGTACGAACTGAGGATGACCTCTGAACCCAGACGGCACGAGTCACTGGTGCCGACATGAGCAACAATTTGCAGTCGGGTGCACCCAGTGCTCTCTATCGCCGCTGGCAGGGCCTACTCCACTTCTCGGATGAGACCCCCCGGCAAGCAGACAGAGTGAACACTGGCCTTCTTCCCTGACCTTTCCGCTATTTTCCTAAGGGGCTCCATCATGCGCCTAACGTTGGAGCTCCCAATAACTAATAAACCCCTCCCCCCATGTGCCTGCTCGGACCTTGCTGAAAGAGCAGCCACATGTCCACTCACAGGCAGAGCGGGCGTATGGTTGTTGGTTCACACCTACGTTTAAAATTGTGATTCAATGAGTACTGAAAATCTATCATAATATTTGAAAATCTATCATCATTTTGAATCCTCATTCGCTCATTCAAGCTTTTTCTGCTCTCAGTGAAGTTGGGCCTTCCAATGCATTGACTGGCTGTTAGTTTCTGGATTGTAAGTGAAAACCAAGATTTGCCACATGTTATCACTCTTTCCAAGAAATTAGGATAGTTTTTAGTGGTATCAAGTGTCAGCACAAACAATTTCACAAGTTTCTTTTTCTTCAATCGTGAGAATTTTCGGCACCTGTTTCCCAGACAGTTTTCTCATGTTAAGTTGGTTATGTAAAATTTGCCTTACGCATTCTTGATCAATTCCTACAGTTTCAGCAACTGATAAAATACTCTACCAATCGTCAGACTGAATCACATCAGCTACTTTTTCAATATTTTCATTCGTTTTCTATGTTCACGGGCATCCCAGGTGTGAGACATAAATCGTCTTTGCCATACACTTATTTCAGTACAGATATGTTTCAGTCGTTGCTTTTCACGTTTCTTGTGAAACTTCACAACAATTTTTGTGGAAAAAAAAAAGGCTCTTACACAAATGAAAGCCACAGCCACACTGATTTGTCTACAGACACCAGAGACAGTGACAGATTTAGCAACAAGATGAGTAAGCCGGAGCCTAGGTCGGCAGATTTTACAGGCGGCAAATTTAGGGCCAATTTTTTATTTTGTCTGTCAGAGATTTAAGAGATTCATATTTATATACCTAAATGTTATTAGGCCCACACAAACAATTCAACATGTAATATGTTTCACCACTTAGATAAATTTTTCTAGAATTTGCATAGTTGCATTTGGTTGCGGCGCAGGAACGAGTGAGACGAGCGTTCGCTAAGTGTCTGACAAATTTGACAGCACAAGTGTGGCACAGCCACTGCAGAAGGAGCCGAAGCAGGGTCGTGATGCTATAGACATATGCCGTGTGGTGGCATATAGTTCCAGAGAGATGAGTATAGAGCAGCTGATACAAGCGGGGAAGTCCCGTATTGTATTTACTTGGGGGGGTCAGGCGTCGGGGGTGGGGGGTGGGGGGGCGGGGGGACACAACCTCAGTTGATTGCATCCTGCAATTTATAATACTGTGTGGCCACGATAACGTGATGATTCACGTGTTGACCACTGGGAATGGCCTTGCTACCACATTAATGCTGTTGAGGGGACAGGAGTGGTAAGGGGAAGGCAATGTCTGCTGCTTGCAGCCGTGCTAGCGCCATTACTCTTAACAACATATACAGTATATATGCAGCTTAAAATTGGCAGTGCTTGGAGACAAATGAGCATCTTCCAACTAGTGCCAATTTTCTCTGCTTGTGGGAGCAGAAGTGCAATCATCAAGTTATCGTGGCCTAATAATACTTATGAATATTTCTCTGGCACATTTTACAGGTTGTGGGCTAAAATTATTCAAAGTGATTTGTGGATTGCACAAATAATTTCATAACATAATATTATAGTAGGTACGAAATCATCATATACTACAATAAATCACCTGTAACAAATCAGTAAGACTTAATTTCATTTGATAAATAGCCGTTTCAGAAGCTACGCAAAGAAATTTCAATTTTTTTGTTACATCATGCTTAAATAAATTTCTTGTACTTATGTTAGGTCATTATTCAATGCCTGAAGTCTGAACAAAAGCTACTGCTAATTACATATGGGAAATGAAACTCCCAATGTAATCGTTTTTATTTCAGTTCTTGGATAAAAATTGTTAGAATGAATGATAGGAGAAAATGACTTAGTGGAGCTGAGTATAAAAAGAAGACCAAAATGAAAAAAAAAACGGATAATACATCTTCCCAATGAGTACCTTCCAAAGAAGAATGATAATGAGATGAATGATCGAAACTGGCTGGTTTATTCTGAAAGTAAAAGATCTGTATATTGCGGGTCTTGTTTGGCATTCAGTCCACTGGAGAATAAGAATAAGTTTGAGAATGAAGGATTCAATGACCGGTAAAATGCACAACACTGAGTAGTTCAGGATGAAAACTTTGCGTGTCATAAATCTAATTTCCTTAGTGTGGAAGTTAGAAGTGAGACTGATGGCTGACTCAACAATTTACTCTATGTGCAAATTGTTGAAGAAATTACTTATTGGAGAAACATTCTGGTTGGTTGGTTGATTTGGTGGGAGGAGACCAAACAGCGAGGTGATCGGTCCCACCGGGTGAGGGAAGGAAGTTGGTAGTGCCCTTTCATAGGAACCATCCAGGCATTTGCCTGGAGTGATTTAGGGAAAACACGGAAAACCTAAATCAAGATGGCCAGATGCAGATTTGAACTGTTGTCCTCCCGAATGCGAGTCAAGTGTGTGAACCACTGCGCCACCTCGCTCGGTGAAAAACGTTCTGAAGAGTGTTGTTGCCATAGTGAAGCGACTGTGTCAAAGAGGCCTCTCTTTCAGAGGAAAAAGTGAAAAGTTTGGTGATCCGTGTAATGGAAATTACTGTATGACTTGGGAACCATTTGGAAGTACCAGTTACTTATCAAAGACCATTTGTGATGAGTTTATTTTCTTGATAGGTTATAATGTCTTAAAACAGATTGGAGATAAGAAGAACAAAATATTTTTCCTTAATCATCGATTCAACACCAGATACAGTACATGTGGACCAACTTACCCTCCTCATTAACTATTTTTTGGAAACAGGTGAACAGATAAAAGATTTCTCAAATTTTTGCCCTCAGTGGGACATAAAGCCAAAGAAATGTTTTCTGCCATTATTTCAGAACTCAAAACACTGGGCATAAATACCGAAGACTGTTGTAGACAATCATATGATAATGCCGCGAACATATCTGGCGTGTACAATGGATTACAGACAAAAATTCATAGGCAAGCACATTTTGCTTTTTTTTGTCCCTGCTCTTTGCACTCGTTAAATTTTGTGACAACTACAGTTGCTGAATCTTGTACAGAAGCTTGTTGTTTCTTCATGTTGCTTCAAAGTTTGACACAATGCTGGCCAAAATTAATGACTGAAATAGAGAAAGGGGAAATCTTAAAGAGAGTAAATCCGACATGTTGGTCAGCTATAGAGGACACTTGCACAAGTTTGAGAGATTCTTGGCATGGAGTCCTTAAACCTTTGGAATCAATATAGAATAATTGTACCGAAAAGCCTGGATCACGAAACGAAATGACAAGAAAAGTACTGAATTTAGAAGAATAGGAAACTATATTAATGGTTGCTGTGTGAAATGTTTTTCTGGAAAGGGTGAACAAACTGAATGTCCAAATTCAGGCTTATGTAGCAGATTTGATCACTGTTAACACTTTACAAATCTCTTTGCAAGTTTTTTGAAGATGAATAAGAAAATTTTAAGTATTTTGAAGAAAAGGTGATGGAACTGAACGTGTCAAAGCAGTATACAGAAGACATGAGAAAAAGACAACTGAAAAGCACAGAAATTTATGAGAAAATGCCCAATAAAGAAATGAGAATGACTGTGAGTGGTACTTTTAGGGTTAGTACATTTCTTGTCCTCGTTGGTACTCTCTTATCTGAAATTTAAAAAGATGGCAGGAGGCTCACAACAGGTTCAATGAAAAGTTTTCATTTCTGACCAAACTGAATCATTAACCCTCGTGAAAAAAGCCCTTTTCTTCGAAGAAATGTATCCTAATGATTTAGAGACTGACTTAGTTCAAGAATGCATACATTTTCAATGCCACTTTTTTTCTGAATTTTTTTTGTTAAAACCAGATTCTGGATAATTGAAAAGTCTATCTTTGTCCCTGCGAAAACAGAATTTGCAAAATGTTTATCCTAACTTGGATACAATAGTTTGCATGGCTCTATGTATACCAATGACAAATTGTTTGGGTGAGAGATGTCTTTCTTGCTTTAAACAGGTGACAAATTATGCTCTTTTGTGCATATAGTCACAACCAATGTACAAGATTCCATACGATTATATAATTGATGATCTTGCAAAAAGAAAATCGCATGAAGAGGTACTGTAGAACTTTCATAACTTAATTGAATTTCATTATGATCAGCTAGATTGTTACCAGATAACTGAATACATTGTTTTTAAACTGTAAGTGCAATAATGCCCACCCGGCTAGCCGCATGGTCTGACACGCTGCTTCCCAAGCAGGTAGGCGTTCCGGTCCCTGGCATGAATCCGCCCGGTGGATTAGTGTCGAGGTCCAGTGTGCTGGCCAGCCTGTGGATGGTTTTTAGGACGGTTTTCCATCTGCCTCGGTGAATGAGGGCTGGTTCCCCTTATTCTGCCTCAGTTACAGTATGTCAGTGATTGCTGCACAAACACTGTCTCCATGTACATGCACACCATAATTACTCTACCATGATGCAAACATTTGAGGTTACACTCATCTGGTATGAGATGTTCTTGGGGGGGGGGGGGGGGGGGGTCCACTGGGGTCCGAACCACACAATAACCCTGGGTTCAGTGTGGGGCGGCGGTGGGGTGGGTGCACTACTGTTAGGTTGTGAACCACTGAGGGCTGCAGCTGGACGAAGCCTCTCCACCGTTTCTAGGTCCCCGGTTTAATACACAAGTACAATAAAAATTATTTAAGTATGTTTACAGAAGGCACATTGTTGTTTAAGTAATACTGAGGCATACCTTACACCCCCTTATTAGTAGTACATGATTGAGCTTTAAAAACAATTTCTTGTGCAATCTTAACTAAATTATTGGGTTGTAAAAATAATCTAGGAACTGACACATTGCTCCCATAATTCACAATCATACTAATTACAGGAAAAGGTGGTGTAATTAGGACAACTGCACAAATCATAAAGTTACAATTTCACTGACAAAAAATTATAACTAATTTGGTTGTGAAGTAGGGCATCAAATTGTAGAGGTCAGTGGGGGCGACAAAATTTTAATAGCCTACTGGTGACAAATGTGTAAATCCATCACAGCGCATTCAACTGAGAAGGCTTCACCTTCACAACTACTGGTTGTTCATTTTTGGTGTATGCACATTTACTCTGTGACAGGATCAGTACCATTATTTTATAGCCGCACTCTGTATGTACACCACATACCCAAACGCAAGCTGAAAATATTTTTGATCTCTTTCCAACACAGAAAATGTCATAAGAAACAGTGGACCTGGAAATATAATAGGAGCCAGGTATTTGTTTGCAAATTCTGTCTATTATATTTTCATATAGAAATGACAAAATAAGAACAAGCAGAGGAAAGTTCAAGAAACCCTAGCAATCTTGAGCCTGACACTACTGAATAAAAGGCTTTTATTTGACTACTATATTTTTCAGAATTTATGAAGTCAGGTCATGAAGCTGATTCAATTGTCTGCTTTATACAGGACTGGTAGATAGACTTTTAGTACAATGGTAAGTCATAGATTTTTTTCCATTTTAGTCTTCTCTGATACTGATAATTTGACAGAATACTCATATGTTTCTACAAAAACTGTGAATTTGTATTGATACCTACAATGCAACATGATCCTGAAATGAGCACAGAAAATGGAAAGTCAGATGTGACAAATGACTGCAACAGTGCTAAGGGCGAGACTGATGACCTGGATCAACTTTGCAATAATTATACAGTATGCATGTAACCACAAATTGCCCTATGGTAATATTTTCTACTGTCTTGAACACTGATGGGGTAAACAGAGTCAATATTCTGCGGTCAAAAAAAAAAAAAAAAAAAGAGATCTGACTCACCAACATATGAAGTTCTTAGATAGGTCTCAGACTCCTCACAACTTGCAAGGAATCATATACACATTTTAGTGATGGGTAAGCATCAACACACTTTCAATCAAAAAGCACAAATAAAATCAAGGTGTGAGATGTGATGTGTGCCCAAGACATACAGGACACACACGGACACACACACACACACACACACACACACACACACACACACACGTGACAAAAGTCATGTGATACCTTCTAATATATTGTTAGACCACATTTTGCCTGGTGTAGTGCAGCAACTCGAAGCGGCATGGACTCAAAAAGTCGCTGGAAGTGCCCTGCAGTTACATTGAGCTATGCTGTGAAAGTGTTGCAGGATTTTGTACACAAACTGACTTCTCCATTACATCCCATAATGTTCGATAGAATTAATGATTAATGTTGCGCAATATGGGTGTCTCAAATCACTCGCTCGAATTGTCCACAATGTTCTTCAAACCAATCGCAAACAATTGTGGTCTGGTGACATGGTGCCTTGTCATCCACAAAAATTCCATCGTTGTTTGGGAACACATAGTCTATGAGTGGCTGCAGATGGTCTCCAAGTAGCCAAACATAACCATTTCCAGTCAATGATTGGTTTAGTTGGTCCACAAAGGAACCACTACATTCCAAACAAACACAGCCCACACCATTATGGAGCCACCACCAGCTTGCACAGTGCCTTCTTGACACTGTGGGCACACTGCTTTCTAAGGTCTGTGCCATACTCGAACCTGACTATCAGCTGTTACCAACTGAAATCAGGACTCATTTGACCAGGCCACATGTTTCCAGTCATCTAGGGTCCCACAGATATGGTCACGAGCCCAGGAGATGCGCTGCAGATGATGTGCTTGTTTGCAAAGGCCCTCACTCCGGTCATCTGCTGCCATAGCTCATTAACACCAAATTTCGCCACACTGTCCTAACAGATATGTTCAGTGTACATCCCACATCAATTTATGAACTTATTTCATGCAGTGTTGCTTGTCTGTTAGCACTGACAACTCTACACAAATGCCGCTACTCTCAGTTAAGTTAAGGCTGTCGGCCACTGCGTTGTCCATGGTGAGAGGGAATGCCTGAAATTTGGTATTCTTGGCACACTCTTGACACTGTGAATCTTGGAATATTGAATTCCCAAACAATTTCCTAAATGGAATGTCCCATGCCTCTAGCTCCAACTACCATTTGGTGTTCAAAGTCTATTAATTCTTTTTGTGGCAACTGTTATCATGGAGGAAACCTTTCCACATTAATCACCTAAGTCCAAATGACAGGTCAGGCAATGCACTGCCATTTTATGCCCTTGTGTATGTGATACTGCTGCTATCTGCATACGTACACATCATTGTCCCATGACTTTTGTCACCTCAGAGTGTGTGTGTGTGTGTGTGTGTGTGTGTGTGTGTGTACAAAATGTGCTATACTTTGATAATCTTGTCTACTTACTATGCGTGTAATATGCCCATTTTGTGCACTAAAAATGCAAGTAGAAAGAATTTTGTATATTTTTACAAATTTCTTTGAATAAATAACTTTTTCGTATTTGTCAACTTTACATCGAATCTTCATTTTTGAGGTCTGCGTGGCTCAACATGAAGTCAGTGGGGTTTTCATACACCAGCACAGTTAAGGGTTAGACAAAATAAAAGCTTACGTATTACACATTGCCAGATGCAAGTAAAAAACAAGACAACCTTTGTATTGCAGAATGAGATTTTCACTCTACAGCGGAGTGTGCGCTGATATGAAACTTCCTGGCAGATTAAAACTGTGTGCCCGACCAAGACTCAAACTCGGGACCTTTGCCTTTCGCGGGCAACTGCTCTACCATCTGAGCTACCGAAGCACGACTCACGCCCGGTACTCACAGCTTTACTTCTGCCAGTATCTCGTTTCCTACCTTCCAAACTTTACAGAAGCTCTCCTGCAAACCTTGCAGAACTAGCACTCCTGAAAGAAAGGATATTGCGGAGACATGGCTTAGCCACAGCCTGGGGGATGTTTCCAGAATGAGATTTTCACTCTGTGGCGGAGTGTGCGCTGATATGAAACTTCCTGGCAGATTAAAACTGTGTGCCCGACTGAGACTCGAACTCGGAACCTTAAAGTTTGGAAGGTAGGAGACAAGATACTGGCAGAAGTAAAGCTGTGAGTACCGGGCGTGAGTCGTGCTTCGGTAGCTCAGATGGTAGAGCACTTGCCCGCGAAAGGCAAAGGTCCCGAGTTCGAGTCTCGGTCGGGCACACAGTTTTAATCTGCCAGGAAGTTTCATATCAGCGCACACTCCGCTGCAGAGTGAAAAATCTCATTCTGAGAAGTCAGAAACTTTCAGGCTATGTAAATACTTATTTATGTACCTTTGCTTAAAGAAGTGAGGGAGAAATGAAAACCTCAATTTCATCACATAACATTACTTTCGTCAAGCCACATCTTGACCGTTTAGTAAAATTATCTTTTCAACATAATGACAAACTTATACTTCTAAACTAGTGCATTTTCTCTGGTGTTTCAGAATATATTTTTATTTCATTCTTGCAATGTGTTGGTGTTTGCCTGTACAAACATGTTCCTCATATTAGAAATTTATATGCGGGTCTAATTGGGTGATCTCAAGTTAGTCCAATGGGATATTTAGTTTCACGATAAGTGTTAACAGGGACACTATAACACAAAGTTCAACCATTACTCAAGCAGCTACTGAGAAGCACTGGCAGATGGCATGTGGAATAAGCCAAGTCATGAAGGAATTTGTGGTGGACAGATGCTAGAAGTTTAAGGAGCTGGCAGTCTTCTTTAACCCCAAAGCATGGTAGAAAACATTACACATTACCATGTTAAGAGTATGGAAACTGAAACACCCCACCATTTTGTGAAAATGCACTGAATGTGATATGGCTCTGGGCTGCATTAGAACTGCAGCCTGGCTTTGGCCAGACTTTAATGATTTTCAGAATGACACATTGAAATATCTGTAAACAACTGTTCACCATGTCTGACTGTCCTAGTGTTCTGTGCTACAACAATGCAGTAGTGCTACTAAGCCACAGCTAGAATACTAGTTAATCTGTGTTTACACAAAGATAGGCAATTAAATTGTTTTCTGTTGGCACTCAGCATTTCACAAAATATATGATACGTAGTAATGATTTGAACTGACTTCATCTACAGATGGCAAAAACCAAATTGCAAATATCTGCTGAAACACTGGAGAAAATGCACTAGGTTATCCTTGGGAGAGAGATACCGTGTGTGTGTGTGTGTGTGTGTGTGTGTGTGTGTGTGTGTGTGTGTGTGTGTTTTTCAGCACAAAGAGTCAACATGGTATACTTCAGGTGAATGCTGGGGAGGTTTCCCAAACCAGGCCACTACCAAATCCATTAACACATTTAATTATGGTTACATCTCAAATGATCTAGCCAATGGGAGGGTTTTAGATGAAGAGACAATGAACTCTTAAAAATGAAAGTGAACTGGTTGTGTGTCCCAACCAACACAGTGAAGTCAACAGACATTAAGAAAGTTTATGAATCAATTCTATGAAGTTAGTTCAAATAGGGCTATTTAACGAAAGACTTACAGTTCATGTGAAGGAACAACCTTCTGACTCATCTATCTACATAAGATTTGATATCCAAGCAAGGCAGTGATAGAAAACAAGGGTAGGTGGGAGGCGACAGGTATGCAGCCAGGTTGCTTAGGTGGAGCTTGAAGAGGGGATGGTAGAGGAGAGGGGATGACAGGAGGGGAGGAAGGTAAGATGGGATGGTGGAGGAGAGGGGATGACAGGAGGGGAGAAAGGTAAGGGGGGGGGGGCGGTAATAGGAGGAGGGCAGGGCCAACAGGAGGAGTGTTAACTAAACTGACAAAATTGGAATGTTATTACAGTAAAACTACAATCATCGTGTAAAGAAGTTAAAATTGTGGCCCGGTATACATACTTTCTAACTATCATGTTCAAGAACAACTATACAAAGACGTTTTACTGTTCAGTCAGATTAAAAAATGAAGAATAAATGTGGAGGATGGGGGGTGGAAGCATTATGCCTTTTACTAATTCCAATGATTTACCATCAACAGTGTGACTGAATATCTGATCTTTCTGCCTATTTATGCTCAACAGATTACATTTATTCACATTTCATGAATTATCTGTAGGTCTTCACGGATGACGTAACTTTCCTACATGCAACAGTATCACCCATTCACATCCTCGTTAAGAGCTTCTGGTGTCATCAACTGTATCATTTATACACACTGTCAAGAGTAACAGATTTTTAACAATTACTGGCAGTATTCTGAAGTAACTTTTAGGTATGATAATTTTAGCCAGTTAAGAAGAACCACTGAGTACTGGCTGCCGTGAATCCAGAGTTCTGAAAGCTTGTATTTTGTGCACTAAGTAACAATGTGGAGCAGTGCCCTGTCTTCTGGAAGTCAAGGATCATGTCAATAGTCTATGTTAAGTTACGTACAGTTCTCTGATCACAAGCACAAGGGGCAAAGCAGAGACAGAGAGAGAGAGAGAGAGAGAGAGAGAGAGAGAGAGAGAGAGAGAGAGAGAGAGAGAGAGAGAAGGGGGTGGGGGAAGAGAGGTGAGTTTAAAAAGTTTTCATTTGTAGAATATGTATTGGTTTCTAGAGAGGAGATTTTTGTTCTTCAAAAAGACTGCATATTAAAGTGTTTCATCATTCTGCAAATAACTGATGTCGGTGTTGTTGCTGTCACCATCAATCCAAAGAATGATTTGATTCCGTTCTCGAACCTAGTCTATCTTGCCTAAGTACTTTCATGTCTACAGAACTGTTGGAACTATATACGATCAAAGTTGGTTCTGTGTTCAAGTCTTGGTCTTCCTCTACAATTTATACCCTCAAACTTCACTACATTACAAATTAACTATTTCTTTCTGTCTCACGATGTATCCTACATACGCCTATGACTATGTGCATCTGTCTAATAGGCCTTCTACAAAATGGCACAGACCTGTATCTTTTTTAAAATCATTTGGTATCCTTCATTGCCCCAGTGACCTACAATGAATAGCTGCTAGAAGTGGGAGCACGTTATTTTGTACAATGTGTGTAGAATTGTATCATCTCATCAGACCCAGCCGTCTTTTCTCTCTCAAAAGGGCTTCTTTGACTCTCTTTTCTGGAATTACCACATTAGATTTTCTTTTCTTCTTTCAATATCTGCCTCTTCCGCAATCATGCTGGTCTGAAAGGAGGTAACTTATTATTATAATCATGAGGTACCCTTCACCACACACCATAAGGTGACTTGTGCAAAAATATTACACTTTTTTGTCCATCACTGCTGTTATACTGCATTTTTATAGCCAACCATCTTCTACAGTGCTGTTACTACAGAAATATTCATTTTCCATATCCTTTTCTAATGATGGTACTTATTTTACTTCTAATTTGCTACTCACTGCTCCTACATGCCCTTCAGATCTCCTCTTCTTCCTGTGACAACTCACAGAACACATTGCATTCACTCTATTTGTGAGCATTCATTTCTGAAAGTCTTCACTCATGTAAATCTTTTAAAATTATTACAAAATACCACCAATTTGCAAGTGCACTTCTACATATCATACAGCTGTGGCAGAGTGGTCCATGTGGGTGTTAGACTTATGATATTAACAACTTAATAATTCGGGTGCACTGCACAGACTGAAAGCACAAGTAATTTTCTGGAACTGGAAATGAGACAGCTACTACTGCACAGCAATTTCTTTAACCAAGTAAGTCAATAAAAATGTAATATGGCAATGATTTACAATATAGGTACAATGCATCACAAAATTTCAGTGACTGAGAAACATTTATAATCACATACTGAAATTCCACCCAATATGTGGGAAAACCAAGACTAATTGTGGTTTTGCATGAAATCTAACATGACTCCATGTGAGCTAGAGAGTACATAGAAATGAATGAACATTATAAAAACTGGAAACACAGTCTCACATTTTAAATTGAGGAGGAAGAGAGAACGAAGACAGTGAACAGAGATGAAGAAAGATGTAAATGTAATTTACAAAACTCAAAATTGTGAATGTAGGGAACAAGGCACAGTAATGTTTTCAACACCGGATGGTGCCCAGCAAAGTATCAGTTCCCACCTGTGCCTACAAAGACATCTCTTTTCTCCTACCTGATATGTGCATTTGCTAAGCTGCTTGCAAAGCACAATACGAGTCAAAGCAAATGAGAGTACTCTAGTCATTGTGAAATCTCACTGGAGCCTTCAGGAATAGTCCACTACTCAGCAAAAAAGGTGGACAATTCAGTTTTTAGGTTGTTGTTTTATTAGGGAAGGCAGTTCCATAGCATACACTGTCCACAAGCCGAAGGTAGTCTGCAGTAAAGTATCTAATTTATTATTAAATACCGCTTTAAAAACAAGAGTGCATTCACTGAGCCGAGTAAAACTCTGGGGCAGCCAAATTAATCACAGAAGATTTTTATTGTTGTCAGGCCCAGCTGTTGCCCGATAAACATCTCCAGAGGGCAAGTTACATATTTAGCTGTTCCTGTGTTTTCCTAGTACTGTGTGTCTTAAATTTTGTGCCTGTTTTTCTATTTAAAAGGTTAAATCTCACATTTTTAACTGTTAGCACAAATTTGAGCAGTCTGTAGTGCAGGTTTCATCTCTTCTGAACAGCCAGCTACATAGCTCATTAAAACATCAGCTGCCATTGGTGACACATCAAGAGGGTAGCAAATTGCATTCTACGTTTCTGTCTATTTTTATAGTTTACTTCTTGAGTTGGTCTTGCTAGCATGGTTGGATGCGTGCACGCCATGTGCAGATGCAAAAGGAGCTGGCCACAGTTCCGAGAATAGCTGGATGCACTTTTGGTTACAGCCAGTCACCTTCAGGCTGTTTCCTCGGTGTGTAGTGTGGCATAGAATCTTACGTGTTGCATGGGACACCACAGGTGTAGCTTGTTTTGCCCACAGGCTCTGCTGCTGAGACATTTTTGTGTACCTGATGTGGTGGATACACCCTCACAACAGTGTGAGTAGTGGGTGGTAATGTGTTTGTGTCATTGCGGTGGAGTGCCAATGTGGAGGCTGGTCACCTGGCCTTACCTGTTTGCCCTGTGAGTGAACAGGTGGCCATTTATTCAGCACAGTTTGAGCAAGCACATGTGGATACAGGTTTGCTATCGGGAGCTCACCTGTTAGATGTGTTATAGAGCCCATTGAGAAGACAGCATTCAAGGACCTCACCTGAGATGTGAAGGCAGTCTTCCTGCTGCTATCAAGCATGCAGGGTACAGTTGTCTGCAAGTTTCAGCTCACGCTGGCACCAACGATGCCTGTCGCACAGGTCCTGAGACAGTCCCCAGTTCATACAGGTGGCTGGCAGGAGGGTGAAGGTTGCCAGCAAGAGTGCGGGATGCAGGCAGAGCTCACAATTTGCAGCATTGTTCCCAGAGCTGATTGGGGTCCTTTGGTTTGGAGCCAAGTTCAGGGTCTCGACCAAAGGCTTTGTCGACGCTGTGATGGTCTCGGGTGCAGATTTCTGGACCTAGATTATCAGTAGGGGATTTATAGGACTTCCCTTGACAAGCCAGCAGTGCACTACACAAAGGAAGCAGCGACTCAAGAAGCAGAGTACCTGTGAAGTACACGTTCCTTACACTAGGTGGTAGTTTGTGGTTCTCTGATGAACACTCGCAAGTTAATATATTGAAAGGGATGTCAGACCACATTCAAAGTAAAGATATTTTGACTGTCAAAATTTCATCCATAAATTTTCACAGTATTCGTAACAAAGTTCCCAAATTTACGGCCCTCTGGGAAAGTTGTCACATTCAAATTATTCTTGGGACTAAGAGCTGGCTAAAACCCAAAGTGGGAATCGCTGAGATATTTTGCGAGTCACAGAACATTTATCAGGAAGTCAGATTAGATGTAATAGCAAGGGGAGTGTTCATTGCAGTTGACAAAAATATTGTCTCTATTGCTGTCTCTGAATGTAGAAAAATATAAGTTAATGTGGATGAGTAGGAAAAACAAAACTGTAATGTTCATACACAGAATTAGTAGTATCCTGCCTGACACAGTCACATCGTTTAAATATGGGGTGTAATGTTGCAAAGTGATACAGATGGAATGAGCAGGTGAGAATTGTGGGGGAGAAGGTGAATGGTCGACTTAGGTTTATTGCGAAAGTTTTGGGAAAGTGCAGTTTATTTGCAAAGGAGACAGTGCATGGGTTGCTAGTGCGACAGTTTCTCGAGTATTTGGGACCTGTACCAGGTAAGATTAAAGGAAAACATTGAAGCAATTCAAATGCAGGCTGCTAGATTTGTTACCGGAACATTTGAATAACGTACTAGTGTTACGGAGATGCTTTGGGATCTCAAATAGGAGTATCTGTAGGGAAGGTGAAATTCTTTTTGAAGAGCACTACTGTGAAAATTTACAGAACCGGTATTTGAAGCTGATCACAGAACGATTCTACTGCTGCCAACATACATTTCGCCCAAGTTTCATGAAGATAAGATGCGGGGGATTAAGGCTCGTATGGAGGCATATAAACAGTCATTTCTTCCACACACTATGCACAAGTGGAACAGCAAAGGAAATGACTAGCAGTGGTACAGGGTACCCTTTGGCAAGTACTGTATGGTGGCTTGCAGAGTATTTATGTAGGTGTAGCTGTAGAATCCTTATAAGAATGTATCTAGCATACTCACTTTCAGTAACACTTTCTTTTATCAAATTTGCAATAGTCTTACTGCTCATCAAATGGGACATTATGCTGAAATGTTGCTCCAAGAAACAGACTGCAATGTGGTCTGCAGCAGCTGTAGTTCCGTCAGCACGTCATCTCCCTCATAATAGCACAGCGCATTACCTGATTCTTACAAAATGACTGACATGTAATCATGTTGTTTCACAACTGGAAACAGTTAAAGATCTACTTATATCCTGTCCAGAGCTTATCTTCCCATGTGTGAACTCCAGTGAGCTGAGCCCAGCAGGAACCTCACAGTAGCAAGCACCAGTCGCACACCTTAGCCATGGAGTGAGAGCTGTGCTAAAGGAGAAGACACTGTGTTAATGGTGTGATGTCTTTGGCAGTTTCATATGTTTTGGAGTATGTACTTTGTCCACAGTTTCATTTCACAATTAAAATAGCTCACAAACAATGTTTTCAGGAAAACATAAACATTTCACAATTGTTCGCACAAAACCTGTGACTAGTTCTGACGTAGAGAGATGCTTCTCGACTCTGAATAGGATCGGTACATATTTAGGAAGCACGATGACTTGAGACTAGGTTGAGCACATCAGCAATGTTCTCCACTCAAAAGGACACAAATCAAATTATACTAATTCTGATGAACCAGTTATTAACTTTACTGTTCCAAAGAAAGACAGAAGAATGATCTTCATATAGACCAACTGCGCATTGGTATGCTTCTCTGCCATTTGCAGATGATATACATTATCTTAGACCAAATTATTTCAGTTGAAATTATATTTCAGAGTAGAACTGTATGTGGTTGATATGAACTTTATTATAATTTTCATATGCATAAACTATTTTACATTCACCTGTGAACCCCCAGTTGTACATGTGCCATAAGAAATTTTATCATGAAGTATCAAATACCTTTGTGATGTGAAAAATTCCAGCAACAAGAAAGTTTCTATACAAAAAAATTTCATAATTAACCACACTATTGCAAATCATACTGAAGCTGACAGATACATCTTTTGTCGCTTTAACAGAAAAGCCCATTGTTAACGAGATCAAACAAAAATGGTGGCTCGCCATCCCTTCAGTGATGAACATTTTTAAACTAACTGTTAAAGTCAAATCCCTTTCCAGCTTCACAAAGGAACCATCTTCAAATTTTAAGTAAATTTCGTTGTTAACAAAAAGTAGTTTGTTGTAAAGGTAAGGGTGGACTTATCTCAAAACAGTCCATAACAGGGAAAAACAGTAATATTCTTGTGAGCTATAGTGTTAAATAGCAAAAGAACATTATTGATATTTATCAGAAGGGATACTTAGATACTAAGTATCCGAGTACAACAGATCACACCATAAACACTGCCTTCATATTCTGTGTCTGAATTACATTAATTAAAATAACGTGGAAACAATGTTTTCACAAAAAGATAAACATTTCACAATTGTTTGCACAATACCTGTGATGATTGCTGACGCAACAGATGCTTCTCAACACTGAAGAGGATCGATACATATCTAACAAGCACAATGACCGATTCATCATATTATTTCTGAAGATTTTCCAGCTAGACCATCACAGATTTTAATGAAATTTTATGTGAACATTTGCACGTGACCCCAATGAACATTGGGAAGTTTAATGATTGTCGAGGCCCTACTGGCTGAGGCACAGTCTCATTTGACTCCATGTGTGACCTTGCTCGCAGCAAGCGTGAATTTCTGGTGACTCTTGACAGTTATATCTCAAGCTATATTTTGTTGAAATAAATAAATTAAGCTATCTTGTAAAACTTCATGCAGCCTTTTAAAGATAAGTACAAAAAGAACTTAACAGGACATTCAGACAGAAAATTTTATCCAAAATCACAAAAAGGGGGAGGGGGGGGGGGGGGGGGGAGACCTGATAAAACGATGAACATGGAACTTGAAACATCTCAAATATAAAGCATTATTTATGCAACATTTTCTAATACTGACTAAATTAAGTGAAAAGTTGAAGATTTTGTAAAAAGGTAAAAATGGGCTATCTTCAACCTGATTTTGTGCAAAAACTGTTCCATAAAACTTTCCAAACTTGGCTCATTACGAATACCAGTTTTAACCACAAAAAATACTGTATTTGATTATCCAACACTGAGTAATGCTAGATAATTTGAATCAAAGTTGGGAACAAAACAAATGTAAACTTTGGATTCTTATATCTCGAAGAGTAAACACATGCTGATCATGAAACTGAACTTCATATGCAATAGCTTGGTAGCACAAGGACGTGGAATACAGAATTTCATTCATCTATCATTTTCCAGTAGTCTAAAAATATGTCAGTAAGGTGATTTTTGTGAAAAGGTGAAAACAGGGTATATTCGAAGCTCCTTCTACAAATACCATATTCCGTTAAAAGTTAAAAATCAGTCTCATTCAAAACAATGTGTTTTAAGGCCCCCCACCCAGAACAGGGTGTTTATAATTTTCAACATAGGCTAAAAATGCTACACAAATTGAGGCAAAGCAGCCAGAAAAATTTGACTTCTTATATCTCTTTGATTAAAGGTATAATGAATATGAAACATTGGACACAACAATTTAGTAACATAAGTTAATTAGTTAGTTTCATGATCCACGGATCATTTTGCATAACATACATACATATGTGTATTAGTAATTCCTACCGATCACATTCTGCATATTGCAATAACAGAATTTTTTCTACAGAATAGAAGTAATTGTCTGGAAGAAAGACTTACAGTTTGTTTTCAAATTTTACATTGCTGTGTCAGGTATTTTATATCCCTGGGTAGGTGATCTTTACCAGCATTGTGCATCCCTTTTTGTGCTAAAGTCAACCTTAATGTGAAGTAATGATGGTAATTTCTCCTTCTCCTTCTAATCCCCAAATAACACTGAAAATTTCTTGCATTTCGCTAGGTATGATTTCTGTAATGTCAAAAACGGGTTAACCTTCCACTACTCTCTAGCTTCCCTCTAGCGGAAAGAAGCCGAACAGCTGAGTAGCAGGATAGCCAACAGTGTACCAAATGAGAAACAGACAACAGTTAATTAACTGAAATTGGAAAAGGTCTGGGAGCAGAAGTAGATTATATTGGAATTAATAAAAGTGTAAACATGAAACATAAGCCTTGTCTAATATGTAATAGTAATCACTTTAGGAACCAAGTTTAGAATGTTTGAAGTGTTCAGTTGGCACATTCAGAAGAAAATACAAATAGTGAACACGGAGGATGTACAAATGGAAAACATGGACTAAAGTGTAAAAATTAGTGGAAATTATTGAAAGAGAAAGCCTAATGCACAGAATCGGTGCAAAGCAATTGAAAAGAAGTGAAAAAGTGGTAAAGAGTACAGTAATTATACGGGTGTAGTGAAAAGGGCAAAATCACAAGGTTCAGATTGTGCCTAGAAAATGCTTCAATAATGTACATGGGAAAAGCTGTTTTGTGATTTCTGGAATCTTAAGTTACAACAGTCTTCAAAATTCTTATATATTTGGATGTGCGAATATGAATCCTGTCAAGCGGAGGTCTACTGATGCTCCAGAGAGGAGAAGATGGTAGACAACCAACATCTATACGGTTATTGTAGGTGAGGGAGATATTCAGATATGTAAGAAAGCTTTTCTAACAATCTTTGGCATAAAACAAAAAAAGAAAACATCTGGAACTCCTGTGCTACGATTTTGTGCTTCATTACACAACAAAACACTAGATGTACATTCAAAATGATAGTTTTGTGTGTGACATGACATTAACAACTAAACAGTTTATTTAAGGTGAGAGATGCAACAAGTGCCCAAATAAATGCAGTAAGGAGGAGCAGGAATTTGCAGGGGGCTCATATAAATAGTTTTCCTACACAGTCAAGTCCTACTTCACAAAAAAGAATCCCAACATGACGTATTTGTGTGTGGGTTAGCCTGTTTTTCTATGCACGTATTCATATGTGAGTAACAATAGTGGACCTAAGATTGAGCCTTAGGTAATCGCATACTTGATTTCTCCCCAGTCAAAATTATGTCCCGGGACTATATTGGTTGGATTACTAACAAGGGAACCTCCCCATCGCACCCCCCTTCAGATTTAGTTATAAGTTGGCACAGTGGATAGGCCTTGAAAAACTGAACACAGATCAATCGAGAAAACAGGAAGAAGTTGTGTGGAACTATGAAAAAAAATAAGCAAAATATACAAACTAAGTAGTCCATGCGTAAGATAAGCAACATCAAGGATAGTGAGAGGTCAGGAGCGTCGTGGTCCCGTGGTTAGCATGAGCAGCTGCGGAACGAGAGGTACTTGGTTCAAGTCTCCCCTCGAGTGAAAAATTTAATTTTTTTATTTTCAGACCATTGTCAAAGTTCAGGCACTCACACATAATCAACTTCGCTCTCCAAAATTCCAGGACATGTTCAGATTTGCTTGAACATATGCAGGATTTGACGGTCTGCACACGGAAAAATTTGAAAACGTTAAAAACATATGTTTTGACAGAGCACAGGAAAAACTGCGCGACTGTGAAACTGTTGCTTTCATTTGTTGCAGTTTATGTGACAAACTCATAAGTTTTCATCACGTTTTTGGGAGTGATTATCACATCCACAAGAAAACCTAAATCGGGCAAGATAGAAGAATCTTTTTACCCATTCGCCAAGTGTACAAGTTAGGTGTGTCGACAACATATTCCTGTCATGTGACGCACATGCCGTCACTAGTGTCGTATAGAATATATCAAACATGCTTTCCTGTGGAGGAATCAGTTGACCTTTGACCTTGCGATCAAATGTTTTCGGTTCCCATTGGAGACGCACGTCCTTTTGTCTACTAATCGCATGGTTTTGCGGTGCGGTCGCAAAACACAGACACTAAACTTCTTACATTGAACAGAGATTTAAATGAACGAACAGACAGATCATAACTTTGCGAAAACAAAGAAAGTAAACTTTTCACTCGAGGGAAGACTTGAGCCAAGGACCTCTCGCTCCACAGCTGCTCACACTAACCAGGGGACCACGGCGCTCCTGAGCTCACATTGTCCTTGTTGTTGCCTATCTTGCGCATGGACTACTCAGTTTGTATATTTTGCTTATTTTTTTCATAGTTCCATACAACTTCTTCCTGTTTTCTCAATTGATCTGTGTTCAATTTTTCAAGGCCTACCCACTGTGCCAACTTATAACTAAATCTGAGGGGAGTGCAATGGGGAGGTTCCCTTGTAAGTACGGATATCTACATCATTTTGGTTAGATATGACAATCACAAAACTTCAATTTATCTAGGAGAATACTGTGATTCATACAGTCAAATGCCTTAGAGAGGTCACAGAAAATACCAGAGCTATTTTATTATTTAATGCTTATAAAATTTGGCGAGTGAAGATATAAATGGCATTCACAGTAGCACAACTCTTCTGAAGACCAAACTGTGATTTGCTGCTAAGGTGAGAGAATACATAACCACCCTAAAAATTTTGGAAAATGTCAGCACTGAAACAGGTTGGTAGTTACTGACATCTCTCTTATCACCTTTCTTAAAAAGGGGTTTGAAAATGGCATATTGCAGTCTCTCTAAAAAAAAATGTCTTGTTCATGAGACATTACATGTTTTGGGTACGACTGGGCTTATTATAAGGGAGGAACAAATCTTAAGCACTCTATTGGAATCATCGTCAGAACCAGTTGAGCTTTTATTTTTGAATGAATGTATAATTTTCATAATTTCAGAAGGAGAAGCTGGTGATATATGACTGAATTTTATGAGAATTTCTTTTTCAACATAATGCTGTGATTTTTCTTTTGAACTGTTTGTCCCTATACTTTCTACTACATTTAGGAAATGATTATTAATTATATCTGCTACCTGTGAGTCATCATTTATAGCCATACCACTCAGTTCAATAGTGATGTTATAATGTTCTGTGACTGATTGTCCTGTCTGTTGTTTCACTCCATTCCATATAGTCCTAAATCTGCTGTCAGTATTTCTGATTACGTGCATGTTCCTTGACTTTTCAATAATGTTTCTTGGTTAAATTTTCCAGTATAAAATACCATTCTCAAACTGCTTTCCAAATCAGTCCAAACTGATTTGTAAAAAATACATAAATAGATCACATTTTATCTGCTTTTAGAATATCTGTTTCCCATAACTGATTTCAAACTAATCACAGGTGGAAAGATCATGTTTACAGGCACTCACAAATCATGTTCGATTTTACAATGTGTGCTAAAAATACCCAAAAATGATGGACAAATTTGAGAGAATGTACCATGGCAACAGGTACATCACAGCCACCTGCTGTCCATGTTTCACTGCATGTTTTTATTTTTAAATTTACAAGTACTATCTCACTATATTGTGTTGATTCAAGTGATATTGCTTAGAGTTTACACTATTTGTTTTATTGGGCCGAAAGACAGGGTGTTTGTTGGGTACCAGAAAAACATTATTTCCACGCTTTCTGTGCTTGCAATCATCACAGTATCAATTTCCGCAAAATGAACTGCAGAAAGTGGCTCAAAAATTTCAAATATGTAAGCTGGAATGTTGAGAAGTTTACAATCAAAATTGATATTACTTTTTGCTTGTAATCTATGTGAGATACTCTTACAGATTTGAGAACTGCAAATAAAGTATTTAGCAAATGGTTTTGTAAGCAGACAGCTATCACCACTAAGATTTTGGAACCTAAATTAAGAAACCACATTAAAAGATTGCAAACTTACATGAAGAGACTCACCCATGGCTGATAGTGCACAGCCATTGGGTGTGACCTCTATGGCAATGGGGTTGTCGGTTTATGTTCTTGAACTGATAGTGACAATGTCACATGAGCCAACACAATGTAGTGAGATATTACTTTTCAACTTAAAAACAAAAATCACATGCAACAAAACACAGACAGCAGGTGACTGCTATGTAGTCTGTAGCCATGGTACATTCCCTCAAATCTGTTCATCATTTTCAGGTATTTTTGGGGCACATTGGAAACTTGAACAAGATTTTCTGAATGACTGAGAACATGCTCTTTCGAACTGTAGTTAGTTCAAACTCAATTATAGAACACACAATTTTTTTTTAAAGTAATTGAATGTGATCTATTTTTGTAATTTTCACAAAAATCAATTTTGAACTGATTTCGCAGAAATTTGGAAAGCACTAACATGAATGATATTGTTTACTGCAAAGCCGTATGTTATTAAGAAGTTGTGTCCAAAGTTTCATGTTTATCATGCCTTCAATCGACGAGATATAAGAAGCCAAAGTTAAAACTTTATTCACAGAATGATTTTTCTCATTGCTTTGCCTTAAATTATGTAGCATTGTCAACAACCCGTGTTTGAAATTAAACACAGTGTTTTGGGCAGAGAGGCTTGAAACACGTCATTTCAAATGAGACTGATTTTGAAGCTTTAACAGAAAACAGTATTCGTAAAAGAAGGGTCGAATATACCCAATTTTCATTTTCACACAAAAGTCATCATCCTATCAACAAATTTGTAGTCTATTAGAAAATACTAGGTGAATAAAATTAAAATTTAGTATTTCACATCCTTGTGCACCTGAGCTATTGTGTATTAAGTTTCATGTTCAGCATGTGTACTCTACCAGATAAAAGAATCAGAAGTTCACATTTTTTTCATGTTGCGATTTTCGTATCCAACTTTGATTAAAATTATCTAGTTGTGGCCCGCATTGGACAATCGAACAAACTATTTTTGTGGTTAAAACCATGGTCTTTCGAATGAGCCCAGTTTCTAAAGTTTTATAAAACAGATTTCTGCAAAATCACATCTAAGTTACCACATTTTTTTGCCTTTTCACAAAATCTTCAACTCTGCACTTAATTTATTCAGACTGGAAATGGTATACAAATGATACTTTACATATACGAACTGTGGGTTGTTATGTGACTACATGCCAAATTTCATGTTTATCATACCTCTGGTCTTCAAGATACAAGCAACCAAACTTTGAAATTGTTTTGGGTGCTGAAATTTTAATGAAATCCATGATGGTAAGACAGGGAGGCCTAGGTGGATTGACATGGAATGCCACTAATCACAATGCTACTGCTTGTAATAATATTCTGGAAAGAGAGGTGGTGGGGTGGTGGGGGAGCTATAATGTAGCTCTGTATTCAAAGTCTATCTGTTCGGCCTGTTTGATTTCAAGGTTTAATCTGTACAACAACAATGGTGCTCCATTGTCATCTCTCTGCAAATCCTACAGTACATTTGCATCCTTATCTGTTTAAAAACAGCCAACAGGTTTGTCAATTTGCCTCCTTCACTACTGATAAGTCTTTGAATTGCAGCACTGAACAAACCACACAGCTAGTGAGATTTGAGCCCCGACACAGACTTAGTAACAACTGTTCTCCTCGTGGGGTATGCGTAACTGGGACAGGCAAGGATGGTGGTGGGAGGGTGGGGGGGAGGGGAGGGGGGGATAAGTTACCAAGACCCACAGCCACACACCATATGATGGCTACAGATTAGAGACATAGATAAGCATTTCTGAACAGACTGGCCTCGCATAGCATTTTTTTATCTCCAAAAGGGAATGTACTTTCTTATTTTGCTTACTTCATTTTGCAATGAAGAAAAGAAAACAAGCATTAGCAAATACTGACTGAGAATTTTGTACTTAAGTTGCAGATACCTTGTGTTATGAACTTCTTAGTAGACATTCACTGTGTGTTAAGGGGGGCAGTGTTAATGAGCAGTAGGGGAGGGGGACGCATTTACTTGTTCAGCATGTAATAAAAGCAGAAAAATAAGCAAATCAAAACAACAGTTGATAACAAATAAATTACCAACTCTGCAAGGGAAATAGCACGATCAAAAAATTTCTTAAAACTTATTCAAATCAAACTACTTCTCATGGTTTTTGAAAGAAAATTATGTCGCCCACAGGAATGCATTTCTGATGTATTACAATTTTTCATGTATTAAATGTGACTTCTCACTCACAGATGAATAATGTTAGTTGCCAATCACGACACTGTATAACTACAAATTATTGAGCAAATAAATGTTCAGTGGTCTGCTAACAAATTAACAAATACGAAAGTATGTGATGTACATTACTTCACTACTAGCTATGTAAAAATCAGGAAACAACAATGAATGTGACCTACAGCCTTTAAAATCCCAACATGAATTAAGAGCCACTGACAAAATATTCTAGTTGGGGTCTAATTATTCGCATATAAAGTGAAGTAAATAACTGCTTTCAATTTGAATTTTAGTACCATAATTCTCTTTGCTACACATATTTACACATAAAAATGTTAATTTGTCTGATTTTTGACTAATTCAAAGAAATGACTAGCGCTGCCTTGGAAGTTGTCTGGCTCCACAAAACTACTAATTGCCTTGAATATGTTCAAAATAAGCTGTCTGAAGAGTCAAAATGCTTGTTTATACTATTAGAGCAAAGTGTTCACAGTAGGAAAAAAAAATCATTTGCAGTCACAAATATTGTAACTGTTAAAATACTTTTATCACCGGAGAAACTGTAAACTGTATTTGATGTATTAAGACAAGGAGGTTTACTGCAAGATAGTCCCTATATAACAGAAATCTTAAAACTAAGTTCTGATCTGACATTTCATCTGCCTTTTATGAGTAGCATTCTTCCAATTATAAAGCCATTGGCACACGGACCATGCTGTCGAATGTCAATGTTGAGCGTGTTGAGTTCAATGTGTTGCTGAACGTTAAAAAACGATGTTACTTTGCCTTCTGTACGTGGGCCCCAATGTGGTATACATGATCTCAACATGCTGCAGTAGCTGTTGTTGGCTGTATCTGGCTCGTAAATCACACTGTTTCCAAAGGGACGGATATAAAATTCCTACATCAGCTTTATTAAAACATACTTTTCTCCCTTGTTTATATGCTAGCCAGGTTGTTTTGCTGTAGTGTACATAAATAAAATTTTCAGTATATGTGAAAATATTATAAAGCAAACTGGAAAGTACCATGTCCAATTAGTAAGGACTCTGGCTTATAGAAGTTCCATTACGAATAGTGCAATACAAATTTACAATGGTTCTCCTTATAAGATAAAAATTGTTTCATCATTCTCAAGTTTTAGTAACACCCTAAGGTTATTCTTACTTGATCACTGTTCCTGCTCAGCAGCAGAATCTCTACATGTGAATTACAAACTTAAAAAAAACAACAACAAAAAAAGGGGGGCAAAATAACTTACTGCAAATAGTGCAAGGCATCCTGTAGATTAAGCCCATCAAATAAACTCACCCTTCAAAAAGAGCATACTTATATTTACATAACATCAAATACTGTAGTATATATTCATATCAAACTAATAATGAAGTATCAGAACTTATTAAAAACACGAAGGTTACGATACAAAAATAAATAAATAAATTGGGTGTAGAGGGACATGATCCACTACACTCCAAAATTTCGCTACAAATCTGGAACGCTACTCATTGTGCTAAAACAACCTTGAACGTTGTATGACCATATTTAGGCTGTTACCATTTCCTGAAAGCTGCAATTGCAGCTATATTACTAACTGAAATTTAATTATAATAAACAGTGCCAAGAACAATGCATTTTCTTGTGACTCCTCAACATGCTGCTGCTTGCAAATGGCGTACTCTCATCATGTTACAACAATTCTTTTACCACAAATATGACGTTTATCATTTTATTACAACAAATCATAAAATTAACAGCAGGTTTTCAAGAGCTCCCCATATTGCTGGTGCTCAGAAACAGCATATACACACACAGTCCAACTGGAAGTCAATATGACACCTCACAACTCTGCACCGAACGGAGATGGCATGCATATTACGTAGGTGGCATTCTGTCGTCTCACCACTCAACGTTCAAATGCACATTCAGAATATCTGACATTCTAGATATGGCTCTGCAGTCAGAAAGACTCCCCAACACGCTATTCCATGCTATGACATCAGGAACTCGACATGCTCAACTCTCAATGTTTGGATGCGCTGTTCAGTCCGTGTGCTGATGGCTTAAGCATGCTTTGCTTAACAAGTTGAAGATTAAACTTTTTGTTGGACACTCAAGACTCCCCCAAAAGGTAAGAAGTCATTTCACACGAGTAATCACACTGAAGCTAAAAAAAAAAGTCAGTTCCTCTAGGAGAATATTTCCACAGTACAGTAGAAAAGCGTCCAAGGCAGTTGGTAGTATGTTGCCGAAATAAACTGTTTCATTCATTGCTTGAGGAACTGAGAGGACTTAGGAGGTAGGTGAAGCGGAGTTAGTCTACAAATGCATGGTCAGACTGTTCAATTGGATGGGCAATCTCTATAAAAGGTAAATATCCAAGTCTGAGTGACAGTCTGGCACATTGTTTTAATTTGCCACAAGCATTCAATATGATGAATTCTATAGCAAATAGTAACAATTCCATTTCAATGTATCAACATCTAAAGGTCTAAAATGGGGTAAAAAAGCATATCGTAAAATGCTCTGTCTCTTATGTGCAGCTTTTACAACTAAAGCTTTTTACTTATCACAAGAAGGTCCTTATACAGATTTAACTAAACAACAGTTAAGTACCAGTATATGTTACTGTTTATATCATGAGGTAACTATAATGCTTAATACTAATTCATGAAAAAATACACATTACCTCACCCACAAATTACATTTGTATGGAAATTCCATGCATGGATAATCACTATTTACAATAAAAATGGATTTTAACTTACCTTCACCAACTGGCTTCCATTTTATCTGATGTACTTTCAATGTTAACAAACAAATTCCAGTGCTCTATCTGGTATGGTGGATAGCAGATGAAGATTTGCTAGAGATGCATTTCTTTGAAACCATGCATGCAATTGCTAAAATCACACCAAAGCAAAAAGCAGTTTGAAATGCTTCAATGCCACATTACCCAGAAAGGAAAAAGCTTAATAATAGCTACTGCATAAGCCAGGATGCTGTGCTCTGAACACAAAAAACACACCCACACACAAACACACACACACACTCACACCCACACACACAGAGAGAGAGAGAGAGAGAGAGAGAGAGAGAGAGAGAGAGAGAGACTGACTTTGTGATTGCAGTTAACTGCTGTTGTTATTTTTGTTATTATTGTTGCAGAGACTGTTAGTGGTTAGTGGTGTGTGTGTGTGTGTGTGTGTGTGTGTGTGTTTCCAGTTAGCTGTTGAAAGGTTTATCCATTTTGTATTATAGGCCTATTTTGGCATTAGTGCCATTTTCTAGTACAATCTGCAACTAACAAGAACAGAAAAGATATTGTCTACTTGGTGGTAGTTTCAGCAAAAGCTGTTTGACAAGTTTACTTACATCCAGGTTTTCTTCACATTCATACATACGTATTGCATCTTTGTGTGATTGTTGACTGGTGTCTATCTACTGCAAAAAAGATGCAATATGTAGAAAGTCAAGAAAATCTAGATGTAAGTCTGTCAAACATCTTTTACTAAAACTACTACCAAGTAGAAGATATCTAGACTGTTCATATTAATTGCAGATTGTGTTAGAAAATGGCACTAATGCCAATATAGTCCTATAGTACAGAATCAATACACTTTTCAGCATCTAACTGAAATTAATTTTTATATGAAATTGTAAGAGAATTGTTGCTGTTATAGTTAGACTATTGGGACTTTAATAATCATCACACACAATACAACTGTGTTGTGCCATAAAATATAAAATTGTTTTAGGGGTTGAACTTGACTTTGCATTTGTTCTAGTCACACTTATTTCTCTAGGAAAGCTTTATTCCACACAGTGTAGCTCTCTGTCCAACACTGTCAAAACTGCATTTTCCTTTCATTTGTATGGATACACCTCAGTATGCTATCTAACAGTGCAGTTAACCTTTAACAATTTCATTGCAGTGACGAAAGACAGAAAATTTGATCCATCAGTAGATTATAAGCATGTGTGCTATGATATAGTGTTTCCAGCATTTACAGGTGAACCATGGTGAAGTATATTTGCTCCATGGCCAGTTTCATTACGGAATTGAAATGTACAGGGTCATAAAAACTGCTTTACGTATAACCTTAGAATATTTTTACATCTCATACTAACTGTTTATATGTATCATACTGAGAGGATATCTAAGCACTATTATCTATTCTTATGGCTTAACATCTCAGTGTGTATGGAAGGGGTTCATTACAGTAAAGACCCCTGTCTGAATTCTCTGACAGAATTGAGAAGGTAATGCTCATTGCCTTGACCAAGAAACTATTCTAGCATTCATTCAGAGCAACTTAAATTAACCACAGGAAACTATGAAGTTTGATAGAACCACTCTGGTTACCGTTCTGAGTTTTTTCCACCACTTTCATTCTCCTGAAAACTGATGTTACTGTTTCCCTTAATTACTGTCTTAGGTAATGGCCTCTAACCAGTAATGATTTCTGAGATTTCCACACATGATTAAAGTATCACAAACACATTACATAAGCAACATGTACACACACGATACTTATGCAGAGTCTGTGTTACCCATCACACAGCTGACAAATTGGAAGGAAAGCAAGAAAGAATGAGGAACATCAATCTTCAGATAATGCACTCAGTGCTGTCTGAGTGAATTCACCTGTAGCAGTAATCTGTGGCACAGAAGAAATCTGTGCTACTGCATCAACACAGATCTAAGTGTAAAATGGTTAGATAGAAAATTATGCTTTGAAGTTGGAGGACGCATATGTCAATCATTATACAAGCTGATAACTTAATGGTATTTTATTCAGAAAAAGAAAAGTCTGAATGTTTTTGCAACACAACCTCCAGTCACTTGGAACTGGTATTACTGTTTACTTCAATTACTCCCAATAAATGCAACAATATAAAGCAAACAGAAATTGTTGATTCAAGTTTGCTTAAAATCTGTTACCTTTTCTCCCAAATTGCTAGTAGTAGTAGTAAGCAATGTCAAGTATGCCATAAAAAATACTACAGCTGCTTTACACAACAGGTGATTAAATCACACACTGAATTCAAAGCAGAGAAAGCAAGGTGCTTCCAAAACTGAGACTAACATGTTTAAGAATACAGGACTAGTACCAGTAGCTTTGTGTTCTATTTAGCACTTCATTACAGAATGTGTATGTAAGTAACTTGTACTACAAGCTTTTTGCTTTCCATATTTTCGGAGGAATTAGTATGGACCAGAACAAGAAAAATTTGCAAGTAAACATGGGCTCTAAAATTAATACCTTAACAGCTATGGATACTTGCTTAACAGAAGAGATGAGTTTGACAGTAATCAAAGATGAAGACGTGTTCGCAGCTCTTAATGTGTGCATTTTAGAGCCCATGTTTAGTAGACTTTTTTGTGTTTTCAATGATCGTTCCTGTCATATACCTCCTGAATACTTGCCATTCCTCCTGGGACACTCTGTATACAGGGGGGATGGACAAAAACATTTTGAAATTGAATAAACTGGAAATGTGGCTAACCTGTACCACCAGTTCGGTACCTGCCAAATTACATAAGAAAAATTACTGCTCAAATGTAATTTTGGATAATTTGTACTACAAACTAAAACTTGGTTACCAGATTACAATTCCATACCTATGTGTAAACCAAGAAGTATGTACATATGAGCACTGCGGTATTTTCCATTATGCATCTTCTATATTTTTCTCAATTATGCACCGTATTCAAATTTTACAATAGTAACCCAATCACTTGCTTGCTGCAAATGTACTACTTGTACACTGTAAGATGCAAAGGTGGGGGAATAAGAGGGGATGGTCAGAAGACTGTACACAGCGTGTGACACATAATAATCTAGAGTGCTCTCTGTTTGTGAATAGTGAATGTGTTTTTTCCCTTAATTCCATCACTTGCAATATGCTGCAGAAACTGATATGAGAATGCTATGATGCTAAAACAAAAGCAACAAATTCTATATATGGTCGACAGTGAAAAGAAGACTAAAACATTGGTTGCAGAACACTTTCAGATCACGAAGTCTACTCTCTCATTGATATGTTCAAGACAGAAAATAGAGACAAGTCTGCCAATCTGTTCATTCAATGGCAGCAGCAACTGTATGAGACCAGCCACACATGAACTGGAGGATTCGCTGTTTGAATGATTAGAACATACGTGCTCACAGCAAATTCTGTTGTCTGACCTCATGTGTTGAGAAAAGGTTCCAGAAATCACTTAGAAAAAGGAATTTTTGGGTTTGCGTGTTCTGAGGACTTGCTGTCGGTAGGGAGGCACATAGAATAAATGAAGAAGAGTTTGGCGCAGGAATATCAACTCAAGCTCTCTCATTTGTATCATCCAAGAAATGTGTGTAATATGAAGCCGGTATTTTCTATAATTTGATGCCTGAAAAACACTACATGTCCGGCAGCAAAAACTGTCATGGAGGAAAACGTAGCAAGGAGAGATGCTCTTGTGTTGCATCTCAGATGATTGTAGAAGCTCATACCATTAGTGATCAGAAAACACAAAAACACACATTGTTCTTAAAAGATCTACCTATTCAGTCTGTCATGCCACTACGAGAATAACAATAAAGTTTGGATGATCAAATCTCTCTTCTGAAGCTGGCTCTTGAAGATTCGAGAACAAATGGCTGCAAGGAAGAAAAATGTTGCAACCATTGGATCAACGAATAATCATCCCAATGAAGCATAGTTACAGATGTCAATTTGTTAAAGTTAGGAGTAGTGCAATTGAACTACCAAGAAACAGATTCACACTTGATTGTAGTGCAAGCTATCAGCAACATACTTGTTGCTTGGGATGAAGTTACAACAGATACAATAGCTAACTGTTTTAGGAAGGCTTGGACATCAACTGATAGTGGCACAGAAACTGAAGAGAAAATCAATGATCCAACATCTGCACTTACAATACAGATATGATTTTGGATTCTGGCACTGCTCTTCTACAGCCTTATACCTGGTTGATGCCCTCTTGAACCGTCCCATATGGATGAATGGATGCAGGCAGACTAAAATTACTGTGCTGCTGAAGAACCAGCCATCAGTTCTGCTGATGATGCAGAAGAGTGTGATAATGTTTCACTGTAATCTTATGAGGAGGAACATGACCACTACACGCTGAAGACGTAACCACAATTGCTGTTCTTGAGGGATTTGCTGCCACTTCTGAAGACTCCATGGCATTTCAGGCTGCTCTGGATGTGGTATATTCTAAGACAGCCATAATATTATAACCAACATTCTGAACAACAAAAATTAATTTTTTTCCATATTAATGTACAAAAATCAAATGTGTTTTGATCAAAACTTAGTGTGTTAAAGAACAATAAGTTACAGTGCTGCTTAAGATTATTATGTTATGTTACATGATGCAATAAATGCAGTCATTTAATGGGGTTAATACTGTAATTTTTTTTTTTTTTTTTTTTTTTTAAACCTAAGACGAAGAACATCTGACAATACTGTCTCAAACAAATGACAGAAATACTACATATACAGTGTAGCTATTTTTATTTTTTCTTTGAGAGGTCGTGAAAATAGAGCACCTTCATTCACTGCTACCAATATCCAGAGAAAAGGTGAAAACAGTCAAATTTTTTACAAAAAAACTCATTAAATCAAACTTTATTAAACTGAAAAGACTTTTTCAGTCCCTTGAAATATGGTTAAATGAGGGTCTACTGTATCCACACAGAATACACAGTAGGAACACCCTTGGCATTCAAAATAGCTTGCAGTCATCTCGGAATGGACAAATACAGGTCTTGGTACAGTTTTCAAGGGAATTTTATACCATTCTTTGTTTTGTATACCATTCTTCCTGCAAAATAGTGGCAAGTTCAGGTAACTATGATGGAGATGGATAGCAATCACACATCTCTCTCTCCAAAGTAGACCATTAAGGTTCAATAATATTGAGATCTCATTACTGGAATGGCCAGGGGAAATGTGACAGTTCATCCTTGTACTCACAAAACCAGTCCTGGACGATGTGAGCTGTGTGAACAGGGATCCTCTCATCTTGGAACACATCATCACCATTGGGGACCAGCATTGTACCATGGGATACGTGATCAGCTAAAATGGCTAAATAAAGCTTGGCAGTAATGAGACCTTGCAGAATAATCTTGGGGCCCATGGGATACCACAATATTGGTGCCCAAATCACCACCAAACCTCCATCCTCCTGCCATTTCCTGCTTATGGGGATCTCTTTGTGTTGTTTTAGTGCTAAAAGGGTTAGCGAGTGTGACATGCAATGACTTCTGCTGCTGTCGTCTTCATATTTTCTGTCACAATCCTCTTCAAAGACCATCTGCCATGATCACGTAACACGTACTTCTGTCCACACACTGACTTAGCAGATACTCTGTGATTATGATGCATCACAGCTGTCAAATCTGTTAATAGATGTTATATACAAGAAGTGGTTCCTCCTTAAAACTGAAGTGAAAGAGTAGTTGACACAATTTATAAACTAACAAGTACTTAACATGCAGATGAATAATAAATGGGTGTCCAATTCAGAAATGAAGAGTTACTCTTACTCCATGATGAAACAATTCTAACAGAGATGTGCTCCATGTTTTCCCATGAACATTACTGTGATCACTGGTCAGGTGGATCTGTGTTACTACAACACTTTTAGTCACTCAAATTTATTACTTTTACACGGATTACTAACCTAGGATAAATAAGTCTCTGATGAGAGAGACAAAGTCAAGAATTTTCTCAATCAAGATGGATGTTTAATCTTACACTGACAAGGAGGGGGTCTCAGTGTTGCGATCAACTTTTTGAAACCATCTACAGTACAATGAGGTGACTAAAGTCACAGGATAGCGATATGCATGTATACAAACAGTGGTAGTATCATGTACATGAACACAAGGGCAGTGAATTGGTCGAGCTGTCATCTGTACTCAGGTGATCCATGTGGAAAGGCTTCCAACATGACTGTGGCCTCATGACAGAAATTAACATACTTCGAATGCAGAATTATAGTCAAATGGGACATTCCACTTAGGAACTCATTAGGGAATTCAAAATTCTGAGATCCACAGTGTCAAAAGCGTGCCAAGAGTATCATCGCATTCCAGGCATTACCTCTCACCACGTGCAATGCAGAGGCCGACAGCCTTCACTTAATGACCAAGAGCAGCAGCATTTGCTTAGAGTTATCAGTGCTGACAGATAAGCAACTCCGCATGAAATAACCACAGAAATCAATGTGGGAAGTACAACATACATACCCTTTAGGTCAGTGCAGCGAAATTTGATGGGCCATGGCAGCCAAAAGACGATTTAGGAGAGGAGCTGCAGGTAATGTCGTGATGTTATAGCTGCCATGTATGACATCGCCTGCAGTGCCTCTCCTAGGCTCACGACCATATTGGTTGGACCCTAGATCTACATCTACATCTACATTGATACTCCACAAGCCACCCAACGGTGTGTGGCGGAGGGCACTTTACGTGCCACTGTCATTACCTCCCTTTCCTGTTCCAGTCGCGTATGGTTCGCGGGAAGAACGACTGTCTGAAAGCCTCCGTGCGCGCTTGTATCTCTCTAATTTTACATTCGTGATCTCCTCGGGAGGTATAAGTAGGGGGAAGCAATATATTCGATACCTCATCCAGAAACGCACCCTCTCGAAACCTGGCGAGCAAGCTACACCGCGATGCAGAGCGCCTCTCTTGCAGAGTCTGCCACTTGAGTTTATTAAACATCTCCGTAACTCTATCACGATTACCAAATAACCCGGTGACGAAACGCGCCGCTCTTCTTTGGATCTTCTCTATCTCCTCCGTCAACCCGACCTGGTACGGATCCCACACTGACGAGCAATACTCAAGTATAGGTCGAACGAGTGTTTTGTAAGCCACCTCCTTTGTTGATGGACTACATTTTCTAAGCACTCTCCCAATGAATCTCAACCTGGTACCCGCCTTACCAACAATTAATTTTATATGATCATTCCACTTCAAATCGTTCCGCACGCATACTCCCAGATATTTTACAGACGTTACTGATACCAGTGTTTGTTCCGCTATCATATAATCATACAATAAAGGATCCCTCTTTCTATGTATTCGCAATACATTACATTTGTCTATGTTAAGGGTCAGTTGCCACTCCCTGCACCAAGTGCCTATCCGCTGCAGATCTTCCTGCATTTCGCTACAATTTTCTAATGCTGCAACTTCTCTGTATACTACAGCATCATCCGCGAAAAGCCGCATGGAACTTCCGACACTATCTACTAAGTCATTTATATATATTGTGAAAAGCAATGGTCCCATAACACTCCCCTGTGGCACGCCAGAGGTTACTTTAACGTCTGTAGACGTCTCTCCATTGATAACAACATGCTGTGTTCTGTTTGCTAAAAACTCTTCAATCCAGCCACACAGCTGGTCTGATATTCCGTAGGCTCTTACTTTGTTTATCAGGCGACAGTGCGGAACTGTATCGAACGCCTTCTGGAAGTCAAGAAAAATAGCATCTACCTGGGAGCCTGTATCTAATATTTTCTGGGTCTCATGAACAAATAAGGCGAGTTGGGTCTCACACGATCGCTGTTTCCGGAATCCATGTTGATTCCTACATAGTAGATTCTGGATTTCCAGAAATGACATGATACGCGAGCAAAAAACATGTTCTAAAATTCTACAAGAGATCGACGTAAGAGATATAGGTCTATAGTTTTGCGCATCTGCTCGACGACCCTTCTTGAAGACTGGGACTATTTGTGCTCTTTTCCAATCATTTGGAACCCTCCGTTCCTCTAGAGACTTGCGGTACACGGCTGTTAGAAGGGGGGCAAGTTCTTTCGCGTACTCTGTGTAGAATCGAATTGGTATCCCGTCAGGTCCAGTGAACTTTCCTCTATTGAGTGATTCCAGTTGCTTTTCTATTCCTTGGACACTTATTTCGATGTCAGCCATTTTTTCGTTTGTGCGAGGATTTAGAGAAGGAACTGCAATGCGGTCTTCCTCTGCGAAGGCCACGCGCAGGTTCAGACGTGCCAGACCGGTTAGGACATGTTCCAGACGGTTGCCACACTGGCAGCAGGGGTCGGTATAAAAGACGCGGCGATGTCTTTCTGCTTACAGTTGATTCCAGTTCTGTTGGCGGTAAACAGCATTTCATTAACACTGTGTTGGCGATTTGGAACGTTGTGGAGTATTGTGTGTCGGAAGAGCTGTTCGCTAAAGGTAACAGTACCCATGTTCATGCATATTTGAAGTTAGCTGAAAGTAAATTGTTGTCCGAAGTACGGACAGGTTTGGAGTTTATGTTCGGATCTATTAATGGTGTATTTGATGTTCAAAAATGTAGAAGCCGAAGGAATGCGTTGATTTACATTACAAAATCAGATGCACAACCTATATCAAATTGTAACGAGTCGGCATTATCGTTTAATGTTAGGTTACGTCGCTGGGCCGAACGTACCGAATTCATTGATTATACCGACCCGTTTCTTGTTAATAATTGGTCCCGTGTACGTTTTATAGAGAAGTATTTTGAATCTTTTCAGAGCAAGAAGTGCGTTGCACGTTGTTTAACGGAGTGCCATCTTACGTATAATGGTTGGGCGGGCCGCGTTGTCCGCTGGTATAATGAGGCCTTTCGGTCCAAAATGGTACGTAAAAAACAGTTGTACCTTTACGGAGACACAAATATAGATAACCGTTGGCTGCTCAATGAGTCCCAATTTCAGTCACTAAGAGCTGATGGTAGTGTTTGAGTGTGGTGCAGACCTCATGAAGCCATGGACCCAAGTTGTCAAAAAGACACTGTGCAAGATGGTGGTGGCTCCGTAAAGGTGTGGGCTATGTTTACATGGAACCCTCTGGTCAAACTGACCCAATCATTAACTGGAAATGGTTATGTTTGACTACTTTGAGACATTTGCAGCCATTCACGCATTTCATCTTCCCAAACAACAATGTAATTTTTACGGATGATAATGCACCATGTCACAATTGTTCGTTATTTGTTTGAAGAACATTCTGGAAGTTCAAGCGACTGATTTGGTCACCCAGATCACATGACATTAATCCCATCAAACATTTACAAGAAATAATTGAGAGGCCAATTCATGCACAAAATCCTGCACTGACAACACTTTTGCAATTATAGACTGCTACAGAGACAGCACACCTCAATATTGCTACCGGGCAGTTCCCATGACTTGTTGAGTCCATCCCACATTGAGCTGCTGTACTATGCCAAGCAAAAGGAGGTCCGACATGATATTAGGACATTTCCCATTACTTTTGTCACCTAATGGTGTTGGTTAGGGTCTCAGGTATCACACCTTAAACACATTCATCACAGCAGACCCTTGTTTGCAAGTAATTGCCGAAATTGAATTTTACATTTTGCTCTAGAGGCTTATAATTAACAAAATCGTTTCGAGCAGTAGCATACTGTAGTGGTCAAGGTACATACTACACTGAAGGTGGCGGGTTCCAATCCAGTCAGATGCATTTAAATTTTTATTTTTAAATCTTTAACAAAATAACTCTGAACATTTTTTTATTGAATTAATGAAAACGTTTTTATTTCTAACCCTCTGCCATGTCATTTTCAACATCACATTAACTTATTTGCTCTCATTTTTTCTTCCTATCATTCTTCTTTTCATTTAGCAACAAAAGGGAAAATGATATACCAGTACCTACACTGGTTGTACAATAGTGAAACAAATCCATTTTTCAATGCGAGATGTACAGTTTTTAAGTGGTAATCTCCATACAGCATTTAAAAGATAAATTACTCTCACACCATGGACAAAATATAAACACCACCTTTCTACATTCACATTGTTCTTCAACAAATTCAGAGGGAAATAAACTTCTTAAACATTACAAAAATTATTTTTTTATTACCTAACTTCAATCCACACCATCCTTATCATTTCACATTACTGAATGCTGGTGCATGCAGAATCCCATGAACAACTGAATGTATTTTGATTACATCTTCGTGTTTAGCAATTCTGTGTGTATCTTGAAGTAATTCTGTTATACTCTGAAGTTTTATTATTTTCTCATGTTTTACACCTGATGTTTTAAAATGGTGGGGGGAAGGGAGGGGGGCACATGGCTGACAAGACGATAGCGATTGCAATAACAGACAAAAATATAAAATGGAAGAAACTAGATCTAAGGTAATACATAAAAATAGTTATAATCATAAACAGGAAGGTTCCAAATGACAAAAGAATGACAGGAAGAATAAATGAGAGCAAAGTTAAAATGATAATGAAAGGATGTGGCAAAGAATTGTAAATAAAACACATTTGAAACAAATAATTAAATAAAAATAATAATTATAGACATTTCAATCAAAGACATTTCAATAATGATTTAGAGAGAAAAATTTAAAAGCATCTGACCGGATTTGAAACCACCACCTCCAGTGTATCATCTGTGTCCCTTAACCAATATTCTAAATGGCCATGCAAAATAGCACTGTAAATTACAAGGCACTAGAGCAATGCAAAAATATTTTTCATCTATTACTTGTAGTTGAGGGCTCACTGTGATGAATGCCTGGGGTCCTAACCTACCCCACCATGGAGTGTGTTTCAAAATGTCAATCCCACCTCTGGTGACCTCTCCTTGCAGGTATTTTACCTTTGCAGTTAATCAGAGGAAACCACATAGAATGAACATCAGGATGATTGATATAAAACTAGCACATCCAACACAACAACAAGAACAACAAAAAATTACAACAGAACTATGTGAAAGAGATTTACAACTTTAGTGAGAATGGACTGTCATGTAAGATGACATGGGTTTTCAGTGCAAGTAAACTCCTGATCCATGCAAAGAATATTAAAGTAAAAACAATCTCTGACAGAGTTCAGTGAATAGTCCTGTAACAGTAACGTAGATGAACTATGAACTACAGTTACCTTACTGTCCTTCAAAATAGTCACCTCCCATAACCACACACTGCTGAGTCCTCTGATACATGACCTGGAAACTTTGCACAAACTCTTCCTTTGGAATGGTGGTCAAAAGCCGCATCACATTTCATTGGATGTCAGGAATATTGTCAAATCTCTTTCCTTTCAAAGCGAGTTTGAGTCGAGGAAATAGGAAGAAGCCTGGAGGATTGAAATCTGTTAAAAGTATGGTGGATGTTCAAATTGCACCACCCCCTTTTTTTTGCCAGGAACTATTTGATGAAACAGGCTGTGTGTGTCGACAAGCGTTGCCGTGAACAAAAAACCGGAAACCTTGCTGTGCGTACTGGGATTGTACCCTGCATAGACGTTGCATGAAACAGGTCGTAATTTCAACATACCATGCAGCATTCAACGTAATTCCCTCAGGTAGAAATTCCTTGTGGATAATGACTTGTCTATCGAAAAATGTGATGATCATCATTTTGCTGCATGATTTTTCTGGCTCTGACCTTTTTCCTGGTGAGGTCACGTTGGAGAATGCCATTCCATGTTTTGCCATTTCGTTTCGGGGTCGTACCAGACACACCAGGTTTCATCCTAGGTTACACTATGGTTCAAGAAATTGGGTGTTGCACACACAGTTTCGACAAAATCCTGTGAAGCCTCTAAACAAGCCTGCTTGTGACCTTCAGTCAACTGATGTGGCACAAGTCGACAACACGTTTTTCTCTTCCGTAACTTCTGTTAACGATTTGTCGCACAGATTCAGGGTTCATCTGCAGTTCATCCACTGTCATGCACATAGGTAATCGACGGTCATTCAAGATTAATGTCCTCACTTTCTCCTCAATATTTCCATCACTGACAGCAGTCGCCGGTCGCCTGCTATGGGGATCATCACAAACACTTTCCTGGCCTCCTTGAAAATGGGCGAACCACTTGTACACACACTTCATGAACAGTGATTTATTCCCATACACAAGAACCAACATTGCATGCATTTCTTTCAGTGCCTTGCCAAGCTTAAAACAAAACTTTAAATAGATCGTTTGCTCATCCATTGTCCCGTTCTCAGTTCAGAACCAACGCACAAAACAAGCACTTCGTCCAACATGTCCGACACGGAACACACACGACGATTAACTGAAGTACTGTGGAGGCAGGTTGTCAACACTCACCACTACACAGGTGCAGTGTTGTGAGTCATCAGCGTTGCCCAATCGACTGTTCTGACTTCATTCATCAAACCTTATTGTCAGAGGTCATATAAATATAGTGTACTGGACAGTACTGGGCAGAATATTAATAGAGGAAGGAATAAATGTAACTGTGCATAGAAACGTTAAGGCTCTGAGCAATCTATAAGCATACAAATGAGGACAATGTCCAATTGTTCAGCAACTTTTTCAGTCTAGTCTATGGGCCTACTGCCAACTCAATGCCTCAACTATACCATGTTTGCTTACCTTTACTATCACATACGTGGAATAGAGGAAGACACACTATACTATGTTCTCAAGAAGAAAAAACGGCCCATACACTTAGCTACATAAAGCTGTGAAGGACAGCAAGTTCAAAGCTGATAACCATATGGTTACAACCAAAAAACATTGAACACTGGACAATATGAAGAGCACATATTGTGCACGACAAAGGAAAATGACAAGAATGAGCACTCCATTACAGATACACATCCTACAATCAATTACCACACAAAATTTGATACAGGGCACTGCAAAACACCGACTACAATTTATTAATACACTAGCTTCCCCTAAGAATGTAACTTTAACTGATTTATTTGCTTTGGAGATGAAACTAATGCGACTTTCAGTTTAACTGGGAAGTACAGCAATGGCCCAACAAATACATGCACTCTAAACTCTTCCAAGATATGCACTCAACAGCTTATATAGAAATATACCTGTATGATAAATACAACAAATTACGGGATGGCCCTCAGCATCAACGTGATTCTAATGGCTGTGACATTAATTATGCAAGAGCCATTACAGGCAAAACCTATTACAAGTGAAATGAGAGGGCAACACCATAGAATCGAAACAGATACAGAAGAATATTTATAAAAACAAGACAGTGTGTGATAAATGCATACAAGATTTTTGGAGATAAACTTAGCTTCTGTAAGGTAGACATATTAGAGAAGTGGATAATGCTGAAAAAAAAAATTGAAATCACTACTGTCACATCCATAGCAGTAAATATTTTGCAAGCTTATTTTTCATATCACACATTTGTTGCCTGTGTAGTGCCGCGAGTGTTTTCTGGCACTACCGAGTAAAACAGCAATGATGCCATGTCTGTTGCAAAGGGCCACAGGAGTGGGCAAGCGTGAAGTGGAACAAAATACTATTATGTCAGATGCAGCAACACCACCAGCCAATTTCCACATGGTGGGTCAAGCCAGGACCAGTAACGCAATAACTCTGATACAGCAGAAAGGTAGGGCAAGAGCATCATCAGCAGACCGGTTACTACAGCTCCAAACTACAGCCACGTTTTGGCACACATGGTTGGAAGCAGTGCTTTGGCAAAAGAAACAGGTGCTGAGCCAGTATAAATATCCATCATTTTTAACCAAACACATCACAGTCTGACAGCAGCATCTACGGGAGGAGATCTACACTGTTCGATGTGGTGACACGGTCCTGCAAGAGGCTACCATGAGATTTGGCATCCACCAACTGCAGGCTTACTGCAGGCACCAAGTCCACTGCTCACTTCTGTCACTCACAGCTAGCCTTCCGCTCAAGAGGGGGAGGGGCAGCTGTTCGAGACCTCAACGTGCGGCCTCTCAGCTACCTACGCTGGGGTGGGCATACTGACACATTACGTATCCAGTCTCCAATGTGGTCACCTTCCTCTGCAAGAATCACAGAGGGTTTCTGCACCTAGCCGTGCGCCCCACTTTCATCTGCGGATCTCCACATTCCAGCATTTATTCCCAGCCGCTGGCACTGTAACAGGCCACTGGCCACCTGTCGTGTCAGTGCCGCCGCATTTGCAGTCTTCGACACACGCCCAGTGGAATGCTGCTAGCGCAGATTGTCACTATAAGTGTTGTTGTTTGTTGTTTGCTACATTGTCTGACTAATAATGATGTTTCTATAAGAAACCATCAGTCACCATTCTGAAACAGCCCATTATCTGAACTCAACTCTGCCACTACAGAGGTCATCCACCCCAAGCTTCTACATCTAGCCTTGGCTGCCAATATGAATTACGAGTCCTTATGTGTCAATGCACTAAAAGTACATATTCACCAACACACAATATCTAATTAATAAAAAACAATGTGCCTGATGAGGCCTATGACTGAATTTTGTATCCTATATTTTCGCTACACTGATAAATGGTTATGACAAAAGTGCAAATTACTTTAGTTGCACATCCTCCAAAAACAGGCACGACCAATGGTGTTCTGTTTAGTACCTACTCATTAGGGAACTATGTAAGTGACACAAGAAGACAAGAATTCATGTTAACTCAGTTAATCAGGCCACCTAACATAAATGTGTTATACTGCTAACACACTGTGCTATATAGGATATTACAATTTCATATGGTCAATGTTACCCGTGAAGGAAAAAAGGGGATAGAGTAATCACAAGGCTTCTAAATAATTGCAAATTTATTACATTACAGGGATATATCTTCCAAATTACATGTTTTTTTTAGTAACTGTTCCTTCCACCTGATAAGCTGACCATACTGTATAATTACAAAACCAGTAAAAATTTGTGCGCTGCTGAAATTTCTGATGAAGTTATTAGAGCCTTGAAGTAGTTGCCAATGTGATACAAAAGAGTACGTAGAAAGCCATCCAGTCCAAGCATGCACTGTCACCAAACCTTTCCCTTTCTATACATATATGAATCTAAAGAATGCACTTTCTTCAAACTGAGTACAGCAGAAAAAAACCACAAAAATAGTTTACATGCAACTGTTGTGAATAAAGGGATGTGTGTAAGGCAAAAGCTACATTCTGAAGAACACTCACTCACGCCACATCTAATGAACTCCACCTAACAACTTTAGAAAATTTGGAGTTATGTAACACTCAATTCTCCATATACTTATCTCTTTTGAAAATCCAACATGGTACAAGAAACAACAAGTCTTGTGTTACATTAGTGAAACACAATGGAACACTCAAATGACAAAGAAGAAGAAAAATAAGTTTTGAGCAACAGAATATTTTTTCTTTTTTCCAAGCAGGTGCACAAACAACTAAGTACCATTGTTTCAACAGAACTGCCTTATAACAACCAACTGCTTCACTTTATCTTTCTGTTAAGTTTGTGATTTTACAAAAACTTTATGCAAGGTGACAAGCCAATCACAATTATAGCCCATAAATATAAAATGAAAGTGGTGAAACAACACTCATAGGTATTTTGATACATAACTAAGACAGGACAGAATCAATAGTAGTGTGAAACTGTTGTGTACCATTTTTGACCTTTCAAAGCTGTATGTTCCTTTCTTGGAAACTAAAGGTAAAACAGGAGTGAGGTAGATGTGGCATTATGACAGACTTAACATTCAGAAGTTTCAAGTAGCCTAATCTTCCATTCTTTTATATGGCCTTCCTTTCACTCCTGTTTATCATCAGCTCCCAATGAACTGATCTACAGCCAGGAAATTTTAATGACTGTCTTCAACTGTTTCACATAGCTGTCTGTCCCGCCTGAGTTTCTACTGCTGTCAAGTAAGTGTCTCTTCTAAACTTATGTGAGCATCTTTTATAATCTGTAGCATATATACAAACATGTTCATTTTTATGTTAGTATCCTTTCATCTACTCAAAAGTCAGTAAACAACAACACTATAGTCTGGTTGTATAATTCTGTTCCAACAATGATGACTGAAGTTTTCATGCAACAATGCTTGAATTAAATCCATTATGAAGTTATATCGTACCTGGAGGCTCATTCAACATACGTACAAATGCCTCTTGATTCTGAGAAATAAGCTGTAAAAGTGCTGGATTTGTCTGCCCAATCTGCTGAAAGACAGCGTTTAATAGCTGAGGATTTTGTTGAATAACCTGTCTCATTTGTTGAAACTGAGGCTGATTTCTCAGAAAAGCTAGAGGATCATCTGCAACATACAACAACATTAGGTAATGCAAACTGAGACAATAAAAAAATGTAGTGACTAGAGAAGTTTCCAACAGCAGCACTATTAGTTGTAGCAGTAATAACAGTAATAGTAACAGAAATACAACCACTCACTGGAACAAGAAATTAGTTTAATCTCCTGCAAACTTATGCAGAAGTGAACTGCTTGATTTTTACCTTCAGGGCATGCACACATATTAAAACATTACAATATGAATTTGGTCTCCACATCATGTACGATACACAGAGTTCCTGCAGCAGAACTTTCAACTCTGTAAATCTAATCCTTTGCAGAGCTGTCAGTGGGTAAAAAGAAAGAAAAAAAAAGAAAAAAAAAATTCGAATCATTAAATATGCATAAAGCTGTTATCAGACAGAATATGAAAAAGTCTAAACACTGTCACTCTTTTAAATAAATTTACAGAAAACTTTGTTGTAATTAGCCAATACCCCCACGTGGAGAGGGAGAGGGGTTAGAGAGAGAGAGAGAGAGAGAGAGAGAGAGAGAGAGGCAAAGGGGGGGAGGAGTGTTTTCTATAACAAAGTAGTATAACTAAAAGAAATCCTGAGAAGAGTTATTATGCCATTTACTTACACAGCAGTGTTGTCCATTGAACAAGGTGTTTTAGCAATTTTCTCGAAATTCCATTAGCTTCCTTCAAATGCCAACTCCAGCTGTGACAACTGATATCCCTGATCACCTTTCAGTATCACACTGAAAACATTTGAGCCCCACACACTAATACCACAGATGTCTTTATGTTACTATACTGCACACTTGAAAAGCTTTGCGTAGCTTCCTACCAGAGGAGTCATTGTATGAGGTACATTTGGTCTCACATGTCGAAAGAATAGGCACATGTTACAGAAGTGACAAACTGACCCTTTGTCACTACTGCAAAACATTCAACAAAACTGGACATCCTTTCTAAGTGCCAATTACAAATCATGAACATTAGTAGAAAAGCAACAACTGCTTTGTTAATGACAGGTAATATGTCATTTGTTAATGAATTAGATACTTTTTGGCAACATTCTTTCAACAGAGTGGTTTGAAGATAGTGACACTGTGGCTCGTTGTAAACGAAGACGTTGCAAAGCCTTGACTTACAAAGTAGTTAATCATCGTTAGAAACATATTTTTAATTATGTGATTTTTGAGAATGAGATTGCAAAAGGACAGGGAGCATAAAACGTTCTGAAGATGGGACATGCAGGGACAGTGCAGCAGGCACCCTGAGGAGGATGGGAAAAGAAATGAGAGAACAAAACATGGCCAAGAGTAAGGGGCAACAAGAAAGAGAGGACAAGGGGAAGCAAAGCAGGAAAAAAGGGTGAGAGGGCACAAGGTTGGTTTGTGGGGTGCTCAACATTGTGGTCATCAGTGCCCGGTTACACAGATTAAAAGAATAAATGAGGCTGGAGGCGAAGTGTGGTGGGTGGTAATAGAATAAAGGACGTTTGGGTAAGTGTGGTGGGGACAGCAAAGGAATGAAAACTGGTGGGGCTGTTGTAGGCTCGTGGTGGGTGGTGGGGTGGCAATTGTAGCAGTTTCGAGCAAGGGCAGCAGATGGGGACGAAGGGTGGTGGCTGGGGGCGAAACAATCACGGCAGGTGAGGGGTAAAGGGTGGTGGGATGAAACAATGAAGGCAGATGGGAATTGAAGGGTCTGAGAGTGAAAGAATAGAATAAAAGGAAAGGGAGGGGAAGGAAGGTGTAAGGAATACAGGGAAGGAAAGTGTAAAGAAAATGGGAGGGAGCATAAATAAGAGGGGGAGGGGCTACAAGGAGGAAGGGGGAGCATATGGACAGGGAGGAAGTAAGAGAGGCTTAGAGGGGAGCATAGGGACAAGGAGAGAGGGATGGACGGGAGTGGACGGACAGGGACAGAGGGGAGTGTACGGACTGGGATAGCTGGAAGGATGGAGGGGAGTGTAGGGACAGGAATGGAGGGGAGCGATGGACAGGGAGCGAAGGAGGGAAGGAAGGAAGGAAGGATATGGCAGGGAACAAAGGAGAAATGTGAGTGTATATACAGAGTGGGAGAGAGGGAGGGAGGGGCGAGTATGGCAGGACGCTGAGGACAAGAGGGGGGAGGTGGGAGGGACGGAGGGGCATAGTGGAACAAGAGAGGGGTGCAGCAGAATGGTGAGTGAGGGCATGGCAGATCTGGGGAGTAGGGGTATGGTAGAGGGTGGTGGAACAGGGGGCACCGGAAGAGGAAGTGGGTGTGCACTGGAAGGGAGGGAGGGAGGGAGGGAAGCTGTGGTAGAGGGAGGGAGGGGAGGGTGGGAGGGAGGGGGCAAAAGGAGGGGGGGGGGGGCAAAAGGAGGAAAGGAACAGAGGCAGATGGAGAAAGCAAGCAAAAGAGGACAAAATAGCAAGGAAGGAGAAAATGAAGAGGGAAGGAGGAGAAACATAAGGTGTGAGGTGAAATGCATCCAGTGGCACGAAAGTCAAAACACTGTCAGTCTGGTATAATTTGAATAATGAGGGCTGGAGGGAAGTAATGAATGACTTATCACACACACGCACACACTTTTCTGATGCTCGTAGGCAGCTTATATGTAACTTATGTAAAACATGCATTATCAATTAGCACGTTCTAAAGAAGCAAAAAGCTATCAGCAAAGTAAGTATAAAAAAGCTATCAATGTAATAATATAGTACACGATGCATATACACTGGGGAGTACTTTATCAGATGCAATACATTTACACATGCACAAGCTATGTAGGCAGAATTACTACTCTGAACACCAACTTGAAAACATTTATGCAGATTCTCACTAAATCATCAAGACAACAGCATACATTTAAAATACCTGAAAATTTGAGGACTGTAACAAACATGATTACCTGGAAAATGTAGTAACGACTATTTTGGATATGTTCAACTTGTGGAAGTCCATTGTTCTTGCGGATGTGGGACAGCGGCTGATGATATAAATACTGAAAACAAACCACCACTGCCATATCATCAAAGAAATTTATTTCCAACGAGCAGTTTCAGTGCTACACTTACACAATCATTAGGTCCACTAGAAAACAAAAGACTACTTTCATTTCTTGGCTCATGAATCGTAGAACCCAAATAATACTAGTTGTCACAGATTGCATACATCAGGAGTCTATACTCTATGATATTTCATCACCACCGTGACCCAATGGACATAATTATATCCGTGTGGTCACAGTGGTGACAAACCATTATAGAGTATACACTCCTGATGTATGCAATCCATGACAACTTGTATTATATGAGTTCTAGGAATGAAAGAACTCTTTTGGTTTATAGTGGACCTGAAGATGATGTAAACGTTGTGCCGAAATTAGTCATTTGAAATAAATTTATTCTATGACATGGCTGTGGTGGTTTGTTTTCTTTATTTATTTTGTACAGGTTTCAATATTTTAACCAAACTTGACTTACACCTTCAAATTAATTTTTAATTGTACACTTAACTCTACAGGGGGGAAAAAAAAAACATATTTCTGTACTGAAATATCAAATTCACGGTATATGAATAAATCATAACACAACAGCTTTTGATTAAGAACATGAGCCACAAAATTAACCATAGTAATTACTATTCCCCACTATTGCCCTTCTGTTTATCTTATGAGAAAACATAAGCTAGTAACTAAACCTACTACTATACGCAGTAGCACAAACCAAAGGAATGAAAGTTAGTGTTTGACATACCATCGACGAAGGTACTACGTAATGGGCACTAGCTTGGAAAAGGCAACAATGGGGAAGAAAATTGGGCACGTTCTTTTCAAAAGAATCATACTGGCACTCGCCTTACTTTATTTAAAGGAATCCATGGAAGACCTAAATCAGAACTGCAGAATGACAATTAGAAACTTGCCTGTAGCTAATGTGAATTTGCTAATCACTGCGCCCTGTCTCACAGCAGACCACGTTAAGTCCTGTTTCTGTGTTGTTCTCACACACAAGACATCATCACACTTTCCTTAGATATGAAAGAAATGTTTAAAAATTTTCCCAGAATAGAGCTGGAATGACTATCATAACTACTTAATTTTAGAATACCGTTTTAGCATTCTGAGTGACTCACGTGAATCTTCAATAATGAACAGCCTCTCACACTGTCCCTATGAGAATACTTTCTCATTTTCACATAGTTAAAAACATTTCTGCAATTAGTCCATTAAAAATTTCAGAGAATTGTGCACCGCCAGAAATACTGAGGTTTCATAACAAAAATAAATGACAACTATTTTAATTTGTAAAGCATGGCAGAGTACATGCTGTCAAAACCCCGTGCTAATATACAAAGAGCAATCAGTCTTCTTCAAAATTAAATAAAGATGGCAAGGAAGTACATTATCCCTTCCTTTCAACCACATTTCTGAAGATAATCACCAAAATGGTACAAAGCTCTGAATACTGACAATCAGAGAAAGGTAATAGAGAAGCTGAAGTCTAATTCTCTCACCATCTCTCTGAATGTCTTCAATATTTCTACGAAGTTCAGTTATCTGCAAGAACTATTATGTTATTGATATGAGCCTAATGAAAATGCATCTTTCATAAAGAAGTACAAAACTGTTATACACAGAAAAGTCAGTCTTACATCACAGACATGAGGCAAGGAACAATAAAAGTGAATCTACACAGATAAAATAAACATTGGATGTGTGAGGATGATGCAAGATGTCTCAAATGACATTTTGTGATGCACATTGAAGTACAAACAATACTGGAATAGGGCACATAGTTTCTTACATTGAAGAGTTTGCTGTTATCACTCAATAGCATTAGTGTCTTAAAAATGGACTCCAGCCCATGGACTGTGGAATAAAACTGTACAAAGCAATGAGCAATGTGAGTCACTTACTTTCTGGACCATGCACAGTTTGCTCCTCAAATTTCATCTAAACTTTAGGCATAACCCATGTACTGCTTCATGAATTTATTGAAAGCAAGCCAAAACCATAAAGAACTCTTAACTAACATTGTTTTCTGCAGACAATTATGAGCATCAAAAATACATAAAACAACAATTTTAAGTGAATGGTTTTCAGTAGCAGTGATCTGTGCCAATGTCTTTGCTATTAACACCTCATATTCTTAAAATATGATTAAAACTCCTTTGGTAAACAAAGTATCCCCTGTATAAAGTTTTGTAAGCTAAAAAGTGTTTCAATATTTACAGAAACAACTCAACTGAAATCTTCCAACAAAGGTCTATTATCAAACTGATAATGTTTGGATACAGCATTAGTAGTGTCGTACTTGACACAGTCACATAGTTTAAATATCTGGGTGTTAGCACTACAAGGTGATATGAAATGGAATGAGCATGTGAGGTTTATGGTAGGGAAGGCAAATGGTCGACTTCAGTTAATTGGGACAGTTTTAGGAAAGTGTGGTTCATCTGTACAGGAGACGGCATGTAGGACCCTAGTGCAACCTCTTCTTGAGTACTGCTCCAATGTTTGAGATCCGCACCAGGTTGAATTAGACAGACATCGAAACTACTCAGAGGTGAGCAGATAAATCTGTTGCTGGTAGGTTTCAAAAACATGCATGTATCACAGACACACTTCAGGAACTCAATTGTAATTCCCTGGAGTGAAGATGTTCTCTTTGAGGAATAATACTAAGAAAATTTATAGAATTTGAAGCTGACTGTAGAACGAGTCTTCTGCTGCCAACATACATTTCACACAAGGTCCACGAATATAAGATACGAAAAATTAGGGAGGCATACAGACAGTCTTCTTTTCCTCAGTCTATTTATGAGTGGAAAAGGAAAGGAAATAACTACTAGCTGTAGAGGGTACCCACCACCACCCACTACGTGGTGGTTTGTGGAGTACGTACATAGATGCAGATAGTCTAATCACAAATATTTTGTTATTATGGACCACCAAAATTATATACTGGATGATGTACCAGTCACATGTACGCACAATAGCCAAAATTTACACTTAAAGTGACACTAACTTACCACCAGCACTTCCAACATTCAAACCCACAGCCCTGCACTACAAAATGATGAGAACAAATAAGGAAAACTGTCACTGTTTTCTTTGTTCTGAATCACACACAGAAAGACGAGTTTCTTAACTGTTATTGCAGAACACTGCAGAAGAACAGTGCTTATAAATGATCAAAGAGTATCATATTAACAAATTATTGAGCACAATATGAACTTGAGACCCAGGAAGAGACACATTAATCAATAGAAAAGAGACCTTACCAGGCGCTCTCCGTTGTCGGTCAGATCTGGGAGCTATAGTACCTATTTGTACTCTATCGGCTAGCTGGTCTGGAATACCACTCAACAAGTATTCCACTGCCCTGTCCGGGTTGTTATAACTAGCTCTTAATGCAGTTTCTACCTGAAAGAAAAATGCAACCATACATCAACTTAAAACAATTCTCAGATATTGCAATAAGAAATTACCACCACCACCACCACCACCACCACCACCACCACCACCTTAAGAAGCTACCTTTTTTTATGTGAAGTTGAGTAACTGCAATAAGAAGTATCACGGAGGTTCTAAATATTTCATACCATGATGCTACCCAACAATCATGTAAGAGAGCACATGCAACACAGTTAATTGGTGGTCTTCAATTTGAATGATCTGAAAATCCTGTGAGCTGTCTGGTGATCAATTGTGGTATTAACCATTGTGGCGGAGGTTGCTCTGTTCAAAATGGAAATGTCATCTACCTAGAAGCGCAATAACTGAATAATTATTTTGAACAAGTTCATAACAATATTTGACATTAGAATGCCATGAGCCAACATTTATCACCTCCACACGATTACAACACTGAAGTCCTCTGAATGTTTGTCACAAGGTAGAACTATGTACAAGATTTGAGCTTTTAACTGGATTTCTGCTTTTTGCAAGTAAGGTTACTTCATGTAACATTCCTAAGCCACAGATGAGAGAAATATTGAACATACCAGTGCCAACTGTCTGCTGTAACCCATAAATTCATCAAAATGGTGGACACACACCAAAATCCAATATGTATAATATGTGTGCCACAACAAGAATTATAGTTACTACAACACCACAAGACGTCCAGTGTCAGAGGGCCGAAGGGCCCAGGTAAGAAGTGCCCAATGAGCACATGCAAAATGAGTAGTGAAGTTCTTGCAACAAACATCGTCAGTGCTCGCTGTTACCGTAGTATGAGAGACAATGTCACTACATCAGTGCCAGCTGACATGCCTACAAGCTGTTTTGACCTTCACTTCCTACATCTGAAGGGAAACAATGCTGCAACAATCCATACTCAATTGGTCAAAGTATACAGTAAAAATGCACTATCATACTATACAACGGTTACATGGCACAGATACTTCCAGCGTAATCAAACATGTCCAAATCACCAAGCAGCAGCCCATTTCTCTGTGAAGAACTAGGAATCTCAAGAGAAGCAGTGGCCCTGGTGGACAAAAATAAGCTTATCACAATCAGGACTACAGTGGGGGCAAAAAATCAAAATCAGTCATGGATCAGTTTCAACATCTTGCAGGACATTCTGAAGATGACAAGAGATCACCGACTGCCGGGTTCCGGGACTACTCATACCCACTTCAAAATCCCGCCAAACTGAGGCAGCAGTGGAAATTTTGCAGCAGTCTCAGGCCAATCCAGATGACATCTTTAGCAATTTCATCATGAATGAGTGCTGGTTTAATCACTATGACCTCGACACGAAGGAGCAAAGCACGCAGTGACAAGGTAAGGATTCACTGGTGCCGAAAATGGCAAAAACCTGGGGTGACCACTGGGCAAAGTGCTGCCATTGTATGGAGCTAGCATAATACTCCCATAATGAGCAATCCGTCACTGGAGCAAACTATAGCTGTCAGCTGATGACTTTGTGGGAATCTGTCAAGAGGAAGCATCACAGGAAGCTGCTGAACAAAGCCCCACCTCAATCTGCACATGACAGTCACACATGCCCTTCTTTGGACTATAAACATGCCCTCCCGTCCAGTACTATGAGAAAGCACTCACTGACTTTTTCCTCTTTCCTCGGGTGGGGGGGTCATTGTATGGCAGTCATTTATAGAATGATAACTAGGTGATTTTTGAGACATAATGTTTCCTAAATGACCAAAATGCAGATTTCTAAACCCAACGTCTACATGAAATCTTCAATCACTGGGAGAAATGTGTGTCACTGAAAAGCAAATATGTACATAAGAACTAACATAGTGCCATGTTTCACAGTCACATCTCGCTTTTTTTCGAGTAGGTAATTAGATACCTCTTAAATCCTCTATTAACCACTGTACAGCGGGTACAACGCACCAATACAATTAATTTCCTGTCTTCTTCCATTCACATACTGAGTGAAGGAAACATGATTGTCTATATGCCCCTGTATGTGAACTAATCTCACTTATTCTATTCACATGATTCTTACGTGAGACATATAATGGTGGCAGCATAATGGCTACACAATTTTCTTTGAATACAGTTTTGTGATGAGCATTATTGCTGCATCTTCATACATCACAATCTACATTCCAAAAAATAATATATGAGCAAAGTAAATACTGGTTTTCTGCCTATCTGTGTTTGTGCACATATGGTGTCATCCACATCATCATTATGTTGTATGTTCCAGTCAAAAACTTGTATCAACTGACTCTAATCAAGGTACACTCTTCATCAAATTATTGACATCCAGGAAAGGAAATCCTCCATGATTGGCAGGAGAGAAGAACCTCCTGGACTCAATAAATGAATTAAAGAGAAACATCACATTAAGTGTATCTACAACAGATCTGCTGAGTGCTACCTTAGAATGTGTACAAGTGATCACAACAAAAATTTTACAAAATTAATTTCTCAATTCTCAATGTATGGAATGCCAGTGAGAGCCTAATTTTATGAATAAAAAGTTAATTTGTAAATGACTCATTCTAAATATTATTGAATTCAAAAATTTAGATCCATTTTCAAGTATGTTTACAGGCATTCCTCCCAATCTATAGCTTTTTCCCACCTCTCCTAATGTTATATAGAACTGTAGTGTGTGTGTGTGTGTGTGTGTGTGTGTGTCCTTCGCCATATTGCTACAACGGATAAAAAGTAAAATGCGGTCAACAGCTCGCGCATCATACTCTAAAACAGCTGATAACTCAGATGGCAAACATACGTGAGAAGTGGTTAAGAAAAGTGCATTTGGTCAAGAAATGACCCACCGTCACAGGCTGACAACAATCAGCTCAAAGTGAGGGAGGATCACCACTTAGCAAGTGGTTCGTGAAGGGATGACCAGCAGTGATGCCAAAGTGACACCACCTGCCAACAGATGGCGATATGGAGATCATCCGAAGGAATGGAACAGCTAGAAGACGGAAGTAGGAGTGTTGCGGCCTCGGCAGCAGTGTCAGTAGCCTCATTTCCCATCAGATGGACGTGATCAGAAACCCACATGAACATTACAGTGGCTCCCTCAACAGTGAGCAAATGGCAGCTTCTTTGGACCCACTGCACTTAGGGATGGACTAGACAGCACATAGAGGCTCTGAAGGGCACTGAGAGAATCAGAGCATATGACAATTAAAAAGCCTGTGTCGCTGGGTGTTCTGGGTGGCCTAATAGAGGGCGAAGAGCTCAGTTGCAAATATTGAGCAGTGTTCTGGAAGCTGATACCGAATATGGTAGATGCCACTGACGAACGCACACCTGGTACCAAAAACAGCCTTACAGCAATCTGCGTACATGAAGCTGCTGTCACTAAGTTGTGTGCCAAGGTAGAGAAACTTATTGTGATTGGTCGAATCCAGAGTAGTTTCCTTAGGAAGCAAATAAAGTCCAAGATGCACATGGACCACCACACGAAACCAAGGTGGTGAAGGATTCACACCTATAGGGAAAGTGACTGGTAGCGAGAAGTGAAGCTGCTGGTGTAGGAGCTGAAAGCGAACTCTGGGAGGTAACAGAGAAGAGGGATGCACCCCGTACTGGCGGTCAAGTGAGTCACTGAAAAAGGAGGCGTAGGATAGATGGCTAGGCAAGGCAGACAAATGGCATGCATATCTGTTGAGGAGAACATCACGCCGATATGACAGTGGTAGTTCAGCAACTTCTGCATAGACTCTCAACCGTGCCTAGTATAAGAGTGCCTACGACCAAATGAATTCCATGATGGTGGACTGTATTAAGACAGTGTTAGATGGATGGACGTGCAGGTGAATAAACAAAACACCCACAGCCTAGTTTTGAATGGACAAGGGACCGGTACAAACAAAGGAGGGTGGTCTGATCTGCTCCCCAGGAAGTACCACGTAGGATACTGAGAGACCAGGTACAGTCTGTGACCAGGTAAGACATGTGGGAGCCCCAGGAATTTTATAGTTTTAGCAAACCGAAGAGCAACAGGGCAAAGATGTGAAGATGGCGGAAGAAACCAATTCCAGCACCAGAAATTCATACAAATGGTTTTTTACAGTGGAAAAGTGAAAGCTATTATCAATACTTCACGAATAAAGACTATCGAGACATTGCTGAAGACACCACTCATGGAGACAAGTGCATGGAGAACTGTAATAGATTGCATAGTTGTCAACAAAAAGGGAGCCAGAAATGCCTGGCGGGACACAGGACATAATTGTGTTAATGGCTACAGTAAAGATAATGATGCTCAGGACATACCCTTGAGGCAACCATTTCTCCTGGATGAAAACTCTGTCTTCGAAAAATTTCTGAAGGAAATGGGGCAGGTGGCCTCGGAAGCCCTTGTGTGTATACAGTAAAGAGGATATCAGTCCTCCACCAGGTGTCGTAGGGTTTCTGCACAGCCAGAGTCTGGTATTTCCACAAAAAAATATTCATTACGTAGGTTGGAAGAGTGACGAGATAGCAGATGCAGAACGGTGCCCTCCACATCATATCCATTTTATGTAGTAGTTAGTAGATTGTGAGATTCGAGCCACCATACCAATCGGCCGTGATTCATACATTCCATCACCTTGGAAACACAGCTGGTGACAAATGGTGCGGTAGCTAGAAGGAAGGTGTTTGTCCTTACAAGGTTTACTTGTGGGTACAAGAGTGGCTTCACAGCAGCATCTGCGAAACATGGTATCTGTCCAAATGCAATTGTACATATGAAGGAGAAAGTGCTTGCCTGTGAGAGAAAGGTGCTGCAACATCTTAACATCTTAATGTGAAAATCATCTGGCTCTGAGGCAGAAGATAGAAATGAAGTGAGAGCATGATCTAGCTTCCTCAGTTCACGATTCTGAAGGGAGAAGGATATCGCCTGAGCCACCTTCACTCTCCACAAAATAGCAACCCAAGGTGTTGGAGATAAGTATAGGGTCCACAATGACATTACGTGCTACGGTCAGGCCGGAAATAGGGGAATGGACCTTGGTCTCAGAGTGCCGACATAGGTTGCCCCACACAATGGAAGAGAGCTAGTAAAGGAAATCCAGCTGGCTTTTTTGCTATCCTGAAGAACGCGATGGCACTGTGCAAGCAACTGTTTATAACAAATACAGTTCCTCATCGTAGGATGATGGTTAAAAATGCGGAGAACATGTCTCCACACACGAATCACGTTGTGGCATGCTTCAGTCCACCAGGGGACTCGGACATGGTGCAGTAAAGATGGAGTGCGAGGTATGGAACATTCAGAAGCGGCAAGGTTAACATTCATGAGGCACTCTGCCTGGTCATGGTAACTGAAGAAATGTTGTTTGTCAAAGATCACTAGGTAGGAATAAAGCCTCCAGTCAGCCTTAGAAAGCTGCCAATTGGGTTTACATGTAGGTGGGGTAGGAGTCAGCAAATAGATAGCACATGGGAAATTGTCATTCGAGTACTTGTCATAGACAACGGACCGTCCAAGATGACGCACAAGCTGGGCAGTGCAGAACGTGAGGTCCAAATGGGAATAGGTGTGTGTGGAGTCTGAAAGGAACGTGGGTGCTCCAGTGTTAAATGAGGTCGAGTTGGTTGAGAAGGTCAGTCAAGAGGGCACATGGTGGTTGTTGGGATGTTTAAGGGGGACTAAACAGCTAAGGTCATCAGTCCCCCATTCCAAAAACAGGCGAGACATAAATGCACGAAGCAGGTAAAACCCCAAGGGGAAGGAGACTCCCCCCCCCCCCCCCCCCCCAGGCCCTAAAAGAACACAAATGCGGTAACGAACACTACAGACACGAAGAGTACAGATGAACACCAGACAAAAGGAAACAGAAGAAAAGAAGATGGCCGGAGACTGGTTGACTGACCACGACAACAAAAAAGGGAAAGAGTCAACCAACCGACTACACACTAAAATCTGCAACCAAATATGAGAGACTCGAGGACAAGAGACACACAAAGGGAAAGGAGCAGGACCTCCCTAAATGGAACCATAAAAAGGACTACCACGGATAAAATTTAAAACGTCATCAGCCATGGAGGCATTGTCACTTAAAACCAAAGGCAAAGTGCCCGGGAGATTAAAAGACTGCCGGAGGGTGCGCAGTCGGGGACACTCCAATAAAATGTGGGCGACCGTCAGCCGGGACCCACACCGACACAGAGGGGGATCCTCCTGACGCAAAAGATGGCCGTGCGTCAGGTATGTATGGCCGATGCGGAGCCGACACAGGATAACAGAGTCCCTGCGAGAAGGCCGCAGGGAGGACCGCCACATATCGGTCGTCTCCTTAACAGCCCGCAGTTTATTCGGGGATGTCATGCCACGCCACTCAGCAGTCCACATCCCAAGCACCTTACGGCGCAACACCAGCTGCTGATCACGAGCCGTGAGGCCGATTTCCAAATCTGGGGCGTTGATCGCCCCTTTGGCCAGCCTGTCGACACGTTCGTTCCCCGGGATGCCAACGTGACCTGGCGTCCAAATAAAGACCACCGAACGACCAGAGCGGGTAATGGCGGAAACAGACTCCCGAATAGAGGACACCAGAGGAGAAGAGGTATAGCAGCGGTCGATGGCCTGGAGGCTGCTCAGGGAGTCACTGCAGATGACGATGGACGTATCTGAGCAGGAACGCATATGCTCAAGAGCGCGCAATATGGCCACCAGCTCTGCAGTAAAAATACTGCAGCCAGCCGGCAAGGAGCGCTGTTCAACATGGGCAGCGTGAGCAAAAGCATAGGCAGTGCGACCATCAACCAGGGAACCATCAGTGTAGACAGTCTCACAGCCCGAAAATGAGGCGAGGAGCGCAAGAAAACGGCGACGGAGGGTCACAGGCGGAACTGAGTCCTTGGGTCCCTGTGCCAAGTCCAGACGGACGGACGGACGGGGCAAACACCAGGGAGGCGTAGGTGCACGGACCCGGAAGGGAGGCAGAAGAGGGAATGACCCCAGTTCGGACAGCAGGGACTGGACGCGGACAGCTATGGAAAGCCCAGACCTAGGTCACCGTTTGGGCAGATGGAGGACCACGGCAGGGAAAAGCAGGCGATGATTGGGATGGCCGGGCGAGCAATGCACTTGGACAGCATAGTCGGCGAGCAGTCGATGGCGGCGAATCCGCAGCGGGGGAACCCCGGCCTCCACCAGTAGACTATCCACGGGGCTCGTACGGAAAGCGCCAGTTGCAAGCCGAACCCCACAGTGGTGGATGGGGTCTAACAACTTCAACACTGAGGGTGATGCAGACCCATAGGCCAGGCTCCCATAATCAAGCTGGGACGGCACAAGGGCTCCGTACAATCGCAGCAGCGTGCAGCGATCTGCACCCCAAGATGTGTGGCTAAGGTAGCGGAGGGCATTGAGGTGCTGCCAGCATTTTTGCTTCAGCTGAGTAAGATGAGGAACCCACGTAAGCTGGGCATCAAACACGAGTCCTAAGAAGCAGCAAGTCTCCACCACTTCAAGCAGGTGGCCGTCGAGGTAAAGTTCAGGATGAGGGTGGACCGTCCGACGCCTGCAGAAGTGCATAACTCGAGTCTTGGCTGCAGAGAACTGAAAACCGTGAGTCAGAGCCCATGATGCTGCCTTGCGAACGGCTACTTGCAGCCTGCGTTCGGCGACTCCTGTAGTCGTGGAGCTAAAGGAGATGCAGAAGTTGTCGGCATACAAAGAAGGAGACACCGACGACCCCACGGCTGCAGCCAGACCATTAATGGCCACGAGAAATAAGGAGACGCTCAACACTGAGCCCTGCGGGACCCCATTTTCCTGCATATAAGATGAACTAGAGGCGGCACCCACTTGCACCCGGAAAGAGCGGCGCAATAAAAAGGTTTGAAGAAAAGCCGGGAGCTGACCACGAAGACCCCAGTCATGTAACGTAGCAAGGATGTGATGCCTCCATGTGGTGTCATACGCCTTCCGCAGATCAAAAAATACAGCAACGAGATGCTGACGTCGGGCAAAGGCCGTACGGACAGCAGATTCCAGCCGCACCAAATTGTCCGCTGCAGACCGGCCCCAACGGCAGCCACCCTGGGATGGAGCGAGGAGACCGCGCGACTCAAGGACCCAACACAAACGCCGCCCCACCATACGTTCGAGCGATTTGCACAAAATGTTGGTGAGGGTAATGGGACGATAGCTGTCCACCGCCAGTGGGTCCGCACCGGGCTTCAAGATGGGGACAATAACACCCTCTCGCCATGGCGACAGGAACATGCCTTCGCTCCAAATGCGGTTAAATATCGCGAGAATGTGTTTTTGGCAGTCCCTGGAGAGATGCTTCAGCATCTGCGCGTGGATGCAGTCTGGTAATGGTGCTGTATCAGGGCAATCGGCGAGGGCAGCGAGGAATTCCCTCTCGCTGAAAGGAGCATTGTATTTTTCAGAATGACGCCTGTGGAATGAGAAAGGCGTCCGCTCGGCTCGCTCCTTTAGAGAGCGAAAGGCAGGGGGATAAGATGCAGTCGCAGAGCTCTTAGCAAAGTGCGCGGCAAGCAGTTCAGCAATGGCGGCAGCGTCCGTGCAGACAGCGCCGTCCAAGGAGAGCCCAGGTACACCCATAGGGGTCTGGTATCCATAAATCCACCGGATCCGGGACCACACGAGTGAGGGGGAGACATGGGAGCCCAGGGATGAGACGTACCTCTCCCAGCACTCCTGCTTACGCCGTGCAATAAGACGACGGGCCAAGGCACGGAGCCTCTTAAAGGCGATGAGGGTCTCCAGAGACGGGTGCCGCCTATGACGCTGGAGAGCCCGCCTACGGTCGCGAATAGCCTCAGCAATCTCCGGCGACCACCAGCGTACAGCCTTCCTCCGAGGGAGTCCAGAAGAGCGGGGGATGGCAGCCTCGGCCGCCGAAATGATGGATGTGGTTAAGACACGGACCACCTCGTCAATGTCACCCTGTGGGGGAGACTCAATGGTTGCAGCAGAAGTAAAAGCCGGCCAGTCAGCCCTGTGGAAAGCCCAGCGGGGCAGGCGCCCAGAAGAATGACACTGGGGCAGTAATAAATAGATGGGAAAATGGTCACTACCACACAGGTCAGGATGCACTCTCCAGTGGAGGGATGGGACAAGCCCGGGGCTGCAAAGAGAGAGATCGATGGCCGAGAAAGAGCCATGGGCCACACTGAAATGCGTGGGAGCACCGGTATTCAAGAGGCTAAGGTCGAGCTGAGCCAACACATGCTCCACGGCCCGACCGCGGTCATCGGAGACAGTCCCACCCCATAGAGGGTTGTGGGCATTGAAATCGCCCAGAAGCAGCAAAGGTGGCGGGAATTGAGCCAGCAGCGCAGCCAAGACATGGCGGGGGAGCTCCCCATCCGGAGGAATGTAAACAGAGCAAACAGTAATAGCCGGCGAGAGCTCAACCCTGGCAGCGACTGCCTCTAAAGGCGTCAGAAGGGGTACTGGCGAGCTACAGACAGAGTGGTGAACAAAAAGGCAAACCCCACCTGACGCTCGTTGACAGGCAGCGCGGTTCTTATAGTATCCCCGATAACCGCGAAGGGCGGGGGTCCGCATTGCCGGAAACCAAGTTTCCTGCAGAGCAATGCAGAGAACAGGGGAAACACTCAGAAGCATCTGGAGCTCAGGCAGGTGGCGGAAATAACCGCCGCAGTTCCACTGGAGAATGGAAGCAGGAAGGGACTGGGAGGGCGTGAATGCGACTAAGAGGCAGACGGCGCCTCAGAGCCAACTGCCGCCACCGGGGGAGAGTCAGCTGAGTCCATAGGAAAGGCCCCCAAGGGTTCCATGAGGGCGAGATCCGCAGCAGAGGCGAGGATCTCCACCTCATCCCCGGAGCCAGGACTATGTACAGCAGGCGGTACTGAAACCGCCGGAACGTCCTTCTTCTTGGACACATTCCGTTCCTTCTTCTCACGTTGGCCAAGAGGGCACATGTCTGACATGTTCTGGAAGAGCCTCAAAGGGGATGGTGTGCATTAAAATCATTGAGCAGCAAAAAGGGGTGATGGAGTTGATCAATAAGCTGGAGGAAGTATGCCCCGGTGACACTGAATGACACAGGGGTGTAGACGTTGCAAAGAGAAAAGGGGAAGAGAGGAAGGATAATGCAGACTGCACCAGCCTGCTGACGAGTGTTCAGTGAGATGATATGGCTACGAACATCATCCTGGAGGAGCAGCACAACTCCCCCATGAAATGTAACGCTGTCCTCAGGAGGAAGGTCAAAGCGGACTGGAACGAAATGCGAGAGGTCAAAGCGGTGATGATGATGCAATTTTGTTTCTTGGAGGCAACAAACAACCATACGCTGTGATTCCAAGAGCTGCCGTAATTCCTCTTTGTTGGATCTAATGCCGTGAATATTGGAGATGAGTTGTAATTGGGAAGGGGGAGGAAGGAACAAATGAAGGGAAGTCACCTTGGCGGCTGCCGAGTGCCAGCCTTTGAAGACTCATTACTACAGAGCACAGAGGCCGGAAGACCATGTTCAATAAAATCTAGAGGTGTCGACATTCTCACTGGGTTGGCCTGCGGATTCCAGAGCAGAAAAACAGCAGGCAGTGCGCACCAGCGAAATGGAGGCAGCCGGGTGAGGGTAGCACGCGGCGACACTGTTGAAAAGGATCTCCGGGTCGGGGAGGTAGAAGACCTGCCTTTGATTCCCTAGAGCCTTAGTGGTTGACAGATGAAGACTCGGACATTTGTTGGCTGGAGGGATGTAAAAAGACTTCATGAGAGTACTCCTTTTGTCCTTTCTGGCCTGCCAGTTGTGTGGCAGGTGATTTCACCACCAGAGGCAAAGATTTGGTGGCTTGTTGTACAGCTGGAGGAGATGGAGACAGCACTGCCATCATGAAACCGGGCAATTTTACAACTGCAGTACTGAATTTGACATTGCAAGTCTGCATGGCCATGTCTTTCGTGAAGTGAGGTACAGCAAAAACAGTATGGTAAGTGCCAGATGGTAAAATGCTGGGCTTTTGACTAGCCAAAAACTTGCAAGTGATAGGAAAAAGGCAGTTTTTCCTTCACCCGGATCTCCTTGACAGCCTGCTCATCAAGATACACGGGACATTCTAAGAATGAGGCTGCATGGTCACCACTGAAGTTGATACAGCAGGGAGAAAGAGGCAGGCAATCATCCTCGTGAGCATCCTTACTAGTAACACATTTGGCCGTGTTTTGACAGGACATGCGAGTGTGGTTGTAACATTGACACAGGTAGCAGCGCATCAAGTTTGGAATGTGCGGTCAGATCATGACAACTTCATAGCCTGCATTGATCTTTGATAGAAGGACTACTCTATCAAACGTGAGAAAAAGAGTGTGTGTAAGCACTAAGGTTGCATCGATCTTTTTCATTACCCGATGAACATCAATGGTACCCTGATCAGAGAGGTAAGTTTGGATTTCTCCCTGAGTCAGGCCATCGAGCAACCTAGAGTAAATAACACCATGCAATGAATTCAGCGTTCGATGGGCATCGACACGAACAGGAGAGCCATGGGGGAGTGAAACTGCAAGCAGTTGTTGGACTTGAAAATCGTAACTGGTCTCCAAAAGCAAAGTTTCATTATGTACACGAGAGCAGGATATCACAGGGCCTGCAATTGCATCAACACCCTTCTGAATAATAAATGGATTAACCGTAGGAAAAGACTAACCTTCAGTACATGATACCACGAGGAACCGTGGTGCAGGAAATTCTTGGAATCTTTAGTCTTATTCCGTTTTGGTAGACATAAACTGAAATGGTGATTGGCTCACTGCAAGAAAATCCCCCGTGACTGCCTCCCCATCAGAGGGGGCTCACCCACCTTAGGTGATTGTTCACACCTCAGGTCACACCACCTGAACTGTCAGGGGGACCAACTGACGATTTGGGAAGGTAACAGCTCAGACAATCACCCCTCCCTGGGCCTGGCCTGTACCACAGGGTATGTGCGAACTCTACTTTTCGACCTGGGGCTGGGAATTACATGTTACCCAGTCATTTGTTACGCGTCAAACGTGTGGGCTGGCCTTCAGGAGTGCACAGGGAGGAAGAAGAAACAAGAAGCTCAAATGCCGAAGCAGAGGAAAGATAGGAAATATAGAATGATGAAAGGAATAAACAATTGAGGGACTGTTCTGATGTCAAGCTACTAAACCTTCAGAGCACATTCCCAAAAATATCCAAGACATGTTCCCCAGGGAGGGGAAAAAAGAATAGCAGGAGGATAGACATGCAGCACGAAAAGGGGAAAGGTGCTGCAAAGGATGGGGCCCCGTGGTAGCCAACCACGAATTTGCCACAATGCGGTGAGCCCCCGTGTGTGTGTGTGTGTGTGTGTGTGTGTGTGTGTGTGTGTGTGTGTGTGTGTTGGGGGGGGGGGGGCACAGGAGGTAATGATTTTGAAGATCTTTTCGACCAATACATTTGTTTCCAACAGCATGGTACAAACACGGCATTGCCCCTGAAGTTATTACTCAAGTACCAAGTTATTACTCAAGTAACAAGTTCTTTCTTAATGAAGAATAGTGTATGGTGTTGAGTGAATAAACAAAGATATTCTGTATTATTATTTCAGAAATATCCACACAAAAAGTTTCAACTGCATCTATACTCTGCGAAACACTATGTGCATGGCGGGGTGTACTTCCCACTGTAACAGTGATTGGGGATTCTTTCCATATGGAAATGCACCTGTGTGTGGTGCAATTAATCGAACCTTATCACAATTCCTATGGCAGCAATATGTACACGGTTGTAGTATATTCATAGGGTCTTCATTTACAGCTGGTTCCTGAAATTTGTAAGTAGGCTTTCTTGGGATAGTTTACCGCTATTTTCAATAATCTTCTAGTTCAGTTCTTTGAACATCTCTCTGAGATTCTTGAGAGAGTCAAACAAAACTGGAACCATTCATGCTGCCCTTCTCTGTATATAGCCGATATCCCAAGTTGGTTCTGTCTGGTAAGGGTCCCACACACTTGAGCAATATTCTGGGATATGTCACACAAGTGATTTGAAAGCAATACAGCATGTATATGCAAACAAGGAAAAAAATTCCCAGATTTCCCAGTTGAAAATACACTTTCTTCCAGGTGGAAATAAACTTCTTCCGTGTTAAGTGACAGCATACATTTCCTCTGAACTGTAAAGCTTATCAATCCTTTGATTGGTCATGGTTGTATACGCCAGCATAGAATTTTCTGACACTTACGAAAACGAAACTCAGGGGAAAAAAACACTCACATTTTTGTATTACAAAAGAATAAATTCAAATTCCAACAAACACCACATGTTACTTTCCGAAGCATTGAAATCGAGATTGCAATGCGCTTTTGTAAGCCAGTCATAGCTCATGTCACGTGATATCGCCAGGCGATGACAGCGGAAATTCAAAGCACAGGACAAGTAATGTTGTCAACCAATAGCAACATCACTGTTAACTAGTGCGAACACACAAATACTAAAAGTTAACGGTTTAAATTAATATACACAGTGTTGCTACAAGAAAAGAAAAGCTTTCACATAAAATATTGTTCTCTAAGATTAATAAGCTGCAAAAGAAGCTAAGCTTTAACATATAATGTTGAACTTTTTTTGCACGTTACACTTTAAGATACATCACACAAATGTGCTAGTAAAATTTTTAACGATATAAACGTCTGATCTTTTGGGATCGAAATTCTTCTAAATGGCTGTCCTCAAAGAGTTGATTTTTAAATGAGAGTCAAACACACTGCGATTTAAGAAATTCATCACACATTCTCGCACATAGTTCATCTAGCGGGAAAGGAAATTTACTTTGAAAGTAACGCTTTTCAAACAACCATTCGCAATATTTTCCGTGACCTCTTAGAAATAGGTTCGTTTCAGGAGCTGCCAGAGAGTGCCACATAAAAGATGTCACCACGCTTGTGCAGCTACAATGATGCAGGAAGCCTGTATGTTCATACGTGTCAAACATTAAAAGATCTTACATTAGAGGATACTCCAAGAGCATCAGAATTTCATGAACCATACAAAAATGCACAATTTGGCTTAAAGTGCACATTCATAGGTCCACATTTTGATGTAAATTTTCTTGGAGTACCAGTACTGTATTATTTCATGTTTGGTTCTTTATTACAGCATAATGCCATACATGCTAGAAGATGAAATGTGCACTTGAAGTGCAGAGAACAGTTGAAACTAGCCAATAGTGTGGAATTAAACACATCGTTTCAAATAAATTTACTGTCTCAGTGGAAAAGGTTAATAAAAGCCAAATTTCTTTAGCAAACCAACAAAAATAACTTCATTTTTCTGCAAGGTGATTAATGCTTGACTGTCAGAAAGGTGGAAATAAAATAAAATCTGAAACTAATAACATATTTTAGCCTTCCATAATTATGTGAATGTATTTTAATTCACTTGATAGGTCCTGGCCACAGATATCCATTTTGTTTTCATTTGACGTGAAGGCAATAAACGAAGAGGAAACAGCAAAATCACAACACATAAACGCGGATCACATCGAGAACACCCACCTACCCACCTCCCCACTACAACTCAGACTGCTCTGTGCATCAGCCCCAGACCTACGATATTTCCGAAGTGGGGTAATACTAGATATTGGTGACACGACCTCCCCCCCCCCCCCCCCCCAAAAAAAAAAAAAAAAAAAAAAAAAACCTCCCTCCCTCGAGCATGTAAGGTAGGACACAGGAAAATTAAAAAAAAATCTGCTTTTCAAAAATATGTTCATTTTGCAGTGCACATCTTTCTGAAGATGTCTGATACATAAAATATATGTTTTTGAGGAAATGTAAGACGTTATTTGGTCTCAAGTGTGTCAAAGTGCAGCACCACACCTCTTCACACAGCATTCTTCTTCACAGTATTTCACTCTGTGGAATTCAAACGTGTAATATTTTGTAATGGATGCCATCAAACTATATTCAGGACAATGGAAATTAAAATGTCCTGTGGTTCCTCTCCTGCTCTGTTGGACAATTTGACATTCTGCCCTTTTTTTTAAACCCCCCCCCCCCCCCCACACACACACACACACACACACACACACACAAAACCTCACAATTAATACTGGATGAGACTATTTGTAACCCGGAGAACAAGAACTCTTCAGAAAATTTGCACTCTTTATTGTCTATTAGCTAATAATTTGCTGTTTTTTGTGTGACATAAAATTAAATGTAGGATACAAAAAACAAGTAAAGACAAGAGATAAGCAAGACAGTACACATTTCTTCAATCCGTTAGTCCTAGCATTTTTTTCTCTCTAATCTTGCTACAGCTGTACATGGCCCTTTTCCTTTCTGGGAAAATCTATTACCTCATCAAAGTTTGTCAAACGTACTCCTACATGAAAAAATGAAATGTCGTCGTCTAATACTGAGAAAGCTGTTAATACAAATAGTACCCAAAACTGGTGTGGTCTCTTGATCTGATTATGTGTATTTTGTCACAGTCTGCTAAATAAAACAAAATAGGCCTGCCTAATATTGCAGCAATTGTAATACACACCGAACAAACGATACTGTTTTGGCACAAAAGGTCATTTTTATAACACGACAGAATATAATTAATGAAATACCAATATCAAATGCCCATTAGGCCTACTACAAGCAAAGAGTTTTATGTTAGTAAATACTTTCACATTTCATTCATATGCTCCAGCTTCTGAAGCAGGAGATCGAAAATTAGTAGTACAAAATTCTCATATAAATTTGGAATCACCATATTCTTCCATAATTTGTGTGATTTCCCCGTTTCTTCTCCTTCCTCATTCTAACAAACCATCCTGTCATCACTAAGTCTGTAACTATTCCTGAAAGTGTCAAAACTTATTCTTCTGTTAACCTCACTAATCCTGTCACAACCACTGGTTTAGTTATCCCATGTTTATTTTCCGGTCAGGCATTATCACGTGTTCGTACAACACGTTTTCCGTGCTACTCCCAGAATAGTACTTAAGTGGCTGTTAGCTGGGGACTGTACAACTGACTCTTGCTAGTGTAGCGGTCTGGCCAAAAATTTTCTGTCAAAATTTTATTTTCTTGGATACACCGAGAAGATACTATGTAAGCTTTCTTACCAGTTATTCTTGTTAGTCATTTATTTCCACTCTGGTAGTAGTCTGAATCTACAGATTTCGCTAGTAATTATAACACTAATCATTCACAAACCCAGTAAACCACATAAACAGCGACTGACATTCACCCATTTGGCTTTATTCTGCTCAGCTCGTATAGCTCCATCCCCTTTTGTCTGCAGGAAAGTTTATTTCTATATGTGAGAGGGATTCCCCTGGCAGAGATATTACATACACTATGCACGCATTCAAAAATCAACTTATGATTCATTCAGAAACCAACTTAGAATATGTTCAAAAATGCTCAAAAACCAACAGGGATGTGTTTCAAAATAATATGAATAATCGATAGACCAATGTGCGAGCTGGATGATAGGCACTTTGTGAAACAATGTCCCCCCCCCCCCCCCCCCAAATTGCGGCCTGGGGCAGATACCCTAATTTGCCCCTCGCCCCCTAGATCTGTGCCTGTTGCGCATGCGTGAATCTGGCAGCTTAGGCGCACAAGTAAAATTTTTCCAGGTAGCATCTGGCTGCTTGCTGCTATTGCTTATACAGCTAACTGCCAAACTTCCATAGCCAGAAGTGGGAGGAATTACTACTCATACATGACCCAACTGCGCATGTGCAGGAGCTTGCTGCTCAAACTAATCTAATGTGAGCAGTTGTGATATCACACTTATTGGAGGCAATTTGTTGTTATGAAGCACTGCATAGTCTTCCTAAAGCCTTTGACACATTTTGCTGTTGACAGATGCTTCTGTGAGCACTGTGTTTTGTCGTCGTGTATGGTGCATTTCTTTTGCAACTTAGTTTTATTTTTTTTTTCCTCATTCATGTTTTATTGATGCAGTATTATTCTGAGTAGGGAGATACAGTAATATCCTTTGTTAGAGCATTGGTTCTTACCAGTAAAAGTTACAAAAAGTTAAATGGAAACTAAAACAATGAAAAATTCCCAGAATTCTAAAAATTTCCCAGGTTTTTCCCAGTTTTCTCCCAGATGAAAAATTTACAGGGTTTTTTCCTGGATTTCCCGGGTCATATTTACCCTGTACTATTCTTTGTAGGCTGACTGCATTTCCCTGGTAACCTACCAATAAATCAAAGTCTGCTACTTGATTTACCCACAACTGAGCAAATGTGGTTATTCTACTTCATGTCCCTACATGTTATACCCAGATATTTGTATGAGTTTAGCGATTCCAATCGTGACTCCCTGATATTATATTCACAGGATATTATTTTTCTTTGTTTTGTGAAGCACACAATTTTACATTTTTGAACATTAAAGGAAGTTGCCAATGGTTGCACCACTTCGAAAAGTTATCAAGGTCTGACGGAATATTTGTAGAGCTTCCTTCATGCTGCACTTCCCTGCAAGTAATCATCTGCGAAAGGTCTGAGGTTACAATTAACACCGCCGTCTGGCGCGCACAAAATAGCGGTCAACGGCCAGCGACACTACACAGGTGTCGTGCGCATAGTATCGCTCAGTGGCCGGCAACAACACTTTAGTATCTTTTTCATTCTGTCGGTGTTTTGTTTAGGTAATAATAAGTTACACACGTCAACAAGTTTTTTGTTTTTACAAGTACTTGTGCACTTTCATCATGGCAGACGAAAGAGACGATACAATTATTTATGATGAATGCGGGGACGTCTTGTCTGATGTTCCAAATGACTTGGCCGATTGGGAAGAAGGCATTGGTTATCAAAAAAATGAAAGTGAAGCAGAATCGTCAGAAGATACAGTTGCCAACTGATTCGGATGAATCAGACGAAGAAGACAAACTTACTTTTAAATTTGCCAGTGTACAACAGCAAGTTAGCCATGCCTATGACTGTCTTGTCATGGAAACTGACAGGTTTAGTTACTACATTTGTTGGAAAGGTTCTAGAAAAGTACAGAGCATACGCAAAGGAAACTGCATACGACACAGTAGTGCAAACAATTCTAGACTACTGTTCCAGCACTTGGGGTCCTAATCAAGGAGGGTTAGAAGGAGACAGGACACATCCAGAAACATACTATAATTATAGCTGGTTGGTATGAAACAGTACACTCACAGAACTTAACTGGGAATCCCAGAATAAGGGTGATGACATTTGCATAAAACCCAATCAAGTAAATTTAGAAAACTGGTATTTGCAGAAGACTGTGTGGCAATTCCGCTGCCACCGGCAAGTACCTTCTATAGGGATCATAAGACTAAGATCATATAGTTTAGAGCATGTTGTAATGACTGAATTATGAAAGACAAAAACAAACAACATCCAAATACAAATATCAAATGTAAGTCTTGTAACTTGTAACGTGCACAGTGCAAGCAGCTTTCATCACCTCATTAAGAGTTAATATGCATTGAGAAATTGCTGACTTCATGTGCACCGATTGTGAATTGCAGGTAAAAAGCAACACAGTCACGCATCATCAATAAGCAAACAGCCTGAAATGCCACACAAGTCAGAGTTCAATAGATCAAGCAACATCCCCCTCAATCTGTGAAGAAGCAATAAAAAGGAGACCAGGAAGTCAATCCATAGTCTCCTTTTCCCTATCATCTCTGTATCTACCTCCTTGGCCTAACTTCGAAGTCATTCTGTACTGTCTCCAACCATGTTATGACAATGCCCAGAAGAATATAGACAGTTGTATTTCTCTCACTTGATATGCAAATGGAATAAGGCAGAAAGCTGCTATTATTTGTGCACAGAACCCTCCACCACACACTTCAAAATGGCTTCCTAAGTTTATATGCAAATTTGGAAGTGGACTAAAGACAAAGGTGGAGCTCTCTGGATTCTTTTATTAACATTTGTCATAGCCATTTTATACTGTCACACACTTGTGATCTCAGTCAGCTTTCAATGAAAAAGTCCCTCTTCACTTTGTTTCATTTACTACTTCAACACGAGAAAGTAAATACATTCCAATGCGCATAATGTCAAAGATCAGAAACTCTCATCAAATTAAATTAGCTTCTGTGAAATATTCTTTTAAAAATACAAAAATTATATAACTGGCAACTATACCGCACCTTCTACAAATCACTGATTTACTGATCTGAGAAATCATGACTTAACTCTCAAGAATAATACAGGATAATAATTAAGTCTGTGAAACATTTCAGACAATTAGCAGAGGTATATAGCCAAGAACAATGGAACAAATCATACAATATGTGAAAGACAAACTCTCAAAGTTCTTTTACACTATTTATAAAGTTGTGTGTTCATTCTTTACCACAAATCTAACTGGTATTCAAATTCTGCCCACTCCCAATCCATTGTATCGGGAGTGGCAGTAAAGACAGCTGCTGTGACAAAATGGAATCCCACAAGAACATTGCTGGTTGCCACGTCTGGAGTCTGTGGAGGTCGCTCGGGTAGTGTCAAGTCAGCCGTCGCAACATGGCCTATCCAGTGATGTGATGTCATCTTGTGTAAGCAATCATATACAGAATTATGGAAATGGGGAGTGGTTTCGCCTTGTTAAAAAATGAAATTCATGCTATCAGTTTCAAGTTGTGGCATGAGTCAAAATTGCACCATGTTGGGACATGTGATACCACTGACAGCTCTATTGTTTGTGGTGCCCCTGCCAGTGGCTTTCCAAACTAACTTACTGGCACCAATGTTTTTAAGAAATAAAATGAAAGAACAAAGAAAGAAGGGTTGAAAGTTCATCTTTCACGTACCATATAAATTGTTACATTGTGTTTAGCCATTTACTTATGACAATATTTTAAAATTTTTCATGGACTACTATAAAAGTAACATTTTTTAATAATGTTGTGAAAATCATTGTTTAGTCCTCCACTATTAATAAGATAAGGCTATATGAACAAATTAGTTTAAGTCTTATACACCGACACAAATATTTAACCAATTCCACTATACAACCTACACCCCACAATGGACACTGATTAAACATGCGTCATTTACACAAACTGTTGAAAAACAGATTCTAAATGGCAACAGCAGGGATTGCCATTGGTAAAAAAACTCACCTGTTCACGACTATACCCAAGATCCATTATATTACGGACATAGTCCCTGAATTCATCTTCAGACACCAATGTTGCTTCTAAGTCACCCATTTCCTCGTGTAAAAACTCAGGAGGTATGTTGATTGGAGAATTTGAAGAGGAACCACTCCTGTCACAGAAATTTCACATAGTGAAAGATGACTTTTTTACATCAAAAACCCAGCAATATTAAAATCCTTTCATTGTATTAAATATCCTTAATTTACATCATAATATGTTTAAGATTTTAAATGCAGGATTTGCTATCTAGCACATAGAGCTTTTAAAGTCCTGATGAGTAAACAGGATAGAGGAAATGCTGACTATTACAAGCCAGCTAACCAATGCTAATGGATTCCATGAAAACATACAGAACAAATTAATACCTAAGAAACAGCACACAAATCTACATGGGAACGCAACACAGAATGTTAAAGGAGTCATGACTCCTTATTTTGGTAATTTATCACAAAAGCTAGCTAACATTCTTAAACTGTTTAAAATCAAAATCACATTTAAAATCAACAACTACTTAAAATTTAAACTAGAAAATAATTTAAAACACAAAGTTAGTAAATATGATAAAGCTGGCATCTACAGAATTTATCATAATAGTTTTAATGCAAACTAGACTGGTCAGGCTGATGGGTCCGTCAAGTTGTGGTACAAGGAATACAGGGACACTTTTTAGCTTAACAATTTTGAAGTCAGCCACAGCCATACATATCCAATAAAATGACCACCCTTTGCTGGGAATTGAAGACTCACAATTCTGTACATACAGGATAGTGGTAGGAAACAGGATCTACTGGAACTGTTAGAGGTTATGACACACATTACAAAAAATGAACACACATTACATGAATAGATTACAGGAGAGACAACTTTAAAAAAAAATTGTAGCTCTATGGTAATAACAAAATTTTTGGTTAGCTACTTTATAGCCACACTGTCAGTATTCAGTGCATGGTGTAATTCAAACTCCCACAAAACTCCGTAGGAGTGTGAATTATCTTTGATGATTGATGAATGTCAGATTCCTTGATTACTGTTACGCTACATGTGTGTGTGTATCCAAATGTGTCTTTCAGTCGAGATATTGACTGTACATGCAAATAGATGTTGCTGTGACAATGCTCACATTCACAAACTGCATATGCCATCTTATTTTATTTTGCTGAGTGGACAAATGATGTTAAAGCACATGTTACGAAGACACTGTTACAAGGGAAGGGACCATGATTTTTTAGTATTTATAACTATACTTTTATCACAAAGAGCAATTCTGGTTATGAATGCTCGCCACTTCCAAACATGTCAATTCTAGTGTTTCTGCATTTTTAAAGGTGGTTTAGCCTCCATTTTAACACTTAACAACTGTGACCTCACATAAATCATGGGTAAATTCAAAGTCCAAATAAATATTTCAATTTATTTCTCTCCTGACCACAATTTTTGTGAATATCATTTATCAGTACGTAAATATAAGTAGGAAAGAAGAGTAAAGATTGGTTGGTTGGGTGGAGAAGGGATCAAATGACGCAGTCATCAGTCCCTGCGACCTTAGATTAACTAAAACTGATAAAATCCTACATTAAAAGAGGGAACTAAAATATCCATAAAATGATAAACTATTGACAGGGAATGAAGGAAAAGGACAGAAAAAGAGGTGAGGGAAAGAAAATGACTAATGACAGGGGCGTGAAGGAAGAAGCTCAGGAGACAAGAGAGATGCACAAGACATAACAGACCCCATAAGGAAAGGAGTGGGAAGGCAGAGGGCCAGAGTGAACCACCAAGCCCAGTTGAAGCCAATCCAGTCGGGGCAAAGGGGGGAGCAAGAGGGCCTGCCATCCCCTCCACTCACCGATAAGGTGGAAGTTCCCTCCCTTAAATAAATCAATAAAAACCCCCATCATGAATAAAACATAAAATGAGATACGCTGTTGAGGCATTGTCAGCCAACAACAGGGGTAGCGAGTCTGGAAACCTAAAAGCCCGTCGCAGGGTGGCTAATTTCGGGCAGTCCAATACGATGTGAGCCACAGCCAACATCGATCCACAACAACAGAGAGGGGGAGTCCTCACGATGGAGGAGATAACCGTGAGTCAACCAAGTATGGCTGATGCAGAGCCGACATAGGACGACAGAAGCCTTACGAGAGGCCCAGAAGGAGGACCGCCACGGAGTTGTAGAATCCTTAATGGCCCTGAGCTTGTTCGGCAAAGAAAGTGTGTGCCATTCTGCATCCCAAAGGCTCAAAACTTAACAACGTAATGACGAGCGAAGGTCTGTTTCCGGAATGCCTATAGCAAGAGATGGCCTGGTAGTAGCTAACTTAGCCAGTCGATCGGCAAGTTCATTGCCAGGAACCCCAACACGGCCTGGAGTCCAAATGAAAACCACCGAACATCCACACTGAGCAAGGAGAGAAAGAGTCCTGGATAGAGATGACCAACAGGTGGTGAGGGAAGCACTGACCAATAGCGTGCAAACCGCTCAATGAGTCACTAAAGATAGTGAAGGATAGTCCTGAGCAGGAGCAGATATGGTCCAGTGTGGGGAAGATGGCTGCCAATTCTGCAGTAAAAACACTACAGCCATCGGGCAAGGAACGAAGTTCTGTGTGTCATGTATAGGTGTAAGCAAAACCAGTGCAGCCAAAAACCATGGAGCCATTAGTATAAATCACTTCTGAACCCTGTAATGTACTGAGGAGACAGTACAATTTGTGGCGAAGAGCCATTGGAGGGACAGAATCCTTTGAATCGATTGAGAGATCAAGACAGAGCTGTAACCGAGAGACGCGCCAAGGAAGGGTACATGCATGAGAAAAGAAGAGAGGCGGTAAACGGAATTGCTGCAGTTCAGAAAAGAGCGACTGAATGCGGACAGCCGCGGTAAGCCCACATCGTGGCCGCCACTGTGGCAGGGTGATCTCCGTGTCTGGATAAAGGAGACCATAATTAGGGTGCTTTGGGGTGCAGCGAATGTGGAGCGCATAAGATATCAGCTGTTGTTGGTGCAAAACTCGCAGTGGTGGAAACCCTGCCTCTGCGAGAAAGCTAAGTATGGGGCTAGTCCGGAAAGCACCAGTCGCAAGTCGGACCCCACAGTGGTGGACGAGATATAGGATCCGCAGCGTCGAAGGCGATGCAGAATCATAGACAGGACTTCCATAGTCTAAATGAGACTGGACCAATGCTTTATACAATCGCAAGAGAACAGAGTGGTCTGCACCCCAGGCAGTATTGCACAGACACCTAAGAACACTGAGATGGGACCAGCATGTCCTCTTCAGCTGGTGAAGATGAGGGAGCCATGTCAACCGGGCATCGAAGACCAGACCCAAGAAGTGATGGGTGTCCACTACATTGAGGGGTTGGCCATAGAGGAACAGTTCCGGATGGGAATGGACTGTACAGTGACAGCAGAAATGCACGAGACATGTCTTGGACACCGAAAACTGAAAGCCATGAGAGAGAGCCCATGAGTGGACCCGGCAGACTGCCCCCTGTAGACAGCGTTCTGCAGCACCCATTACGGAGGAAGCGAGGTACATACGAGCTTGACCCTCCTCCCAGGGGGTGGCCAGGGAGGGGAAAGCCGAAGGATCAGAAAAAGGAGTGTCACGTCTGCTACCACTCTTAGAGACTGCCACAGAAAGGCCAGGTTGGTGAAGCTTTTGTCGCGTCATGCACAAGGCGTCCGCCCTAGTACCACCCACTCTGATCAGGGGCTCACCCCAGCCACAGCAAGGGTCGTCTGGCATGGGGCCATTGCTGGGAGTTCTGATGCCCCAAAGTGATGAGCATCAAATCCTGGGCATACACGAGGCGTTAACAGCTCAGGTACTAGCAGTGTGATCCCTGTGGTTTCAGGGGTCTCAGCCAAGTGGGTACTTAACAGCCCCACCACATGGTCTGGCTACCGTGCTGGTGACCTAGCAGGAGGGGGGCCAGGGTGCAAAGGGAAAGGGAAAGGGAAAGGGAGGGGGAGGGGAACCTGCACCATGGAAGCTAGGTAGGGAGTTCATCACAAAATGGCTCACACTGAACGGAAAATTTTGTGAATGGAGGTCAAACCCCAAGGGGACCAAAAACACCGAAACACTAAACAATAGCACAGACAAAAACATAGCCAGGAGGATAGCCAGGTCGACATAAAGAAGTCCACCAAGAGGGAAAAGAGGGGGCAGGGACAAAGGAGTAAGGATAGGGAGGGAGAGGAACAGGGACAGTAATGTAGCCTGGAAAGGAAAGGAGACTGCAATAGCTCAGGGACCCATGTGTGCCACGTACCCACAAAAGGACTGTGGGCCCCCTGGTGGGAAATAAGAGTGAAAGGTAAAGTTGTACCGCACTGCGGACTAGGCTAAATAGAGGAGCAGGTCCTAATTGGTCCTAACCAGCCAGGTATTTCTGATGAAAATTTTTTTCACCTCTAGGATTCTAAACTGTCCGCAGAGTCAAGCCCCACTGCACAGGATTGCACAAGTGATCTCGGCTACTAATGCGCATTTTGAATCTGACTGTACAGCATTACTCAATTTCTGTATTACTAATATTTTTTGTTACTGAAAATATCACTTGACCTGGAGATTGACACTTTAATTCTTTATGGGCAGCCTACACTTACAAATGATGATGGCTCAAGAAATGAACATGTTAGCCTGAACAGACTACACAGGACAGCACACTGCACTGCCATATTGGATGTTGTTTAAAACATTGGGTAAGTTTGAGGTATATCATTCTTTAGACCAATGTCATATTTCTTACAATGAGGAGCAGGATCTACGATCTATATTAATAATATATTTAAATACAGTATAATGTTTGAAATCTTCAGAGTTTCTTTGTTCTTTCCATGTTCTACCTTCTTTATTTCTACTTCATAGTTTAACTGCTTATTAAACTCTCTTTCATTAACATAATACTACTTTTAATTAAACCAATAGTTATTCAGAACTTCTATACAAGAATTAGAAACACCAACTGTCCTCCTGTACCTCCACATCCAATGCTCAAACAAAACTTTTTCCAATCAATTCAAGATTACAGATTTTCAGCAGTACACCAACTGAAAGATCTGCCTTTACTTTTGACAAGATAACATCATCGTAAGATTTTTTTGTCAGCATCTCTAAACAGAGTTTTTTAATCAAGTTATTTGTCTTTGGAAAAAACTTGCAAAAATGGAACACCCTCCTAACCAACTGAGCTGACTTTGATGTATTAATACCTTGTTGATGATACCTATGCTTATAAACCTGTGAAAATTTTCAGGGTAAACAATGCTTTATGGCTACTTATGAGTACCACATGAATATAATTTTTTGTGTATTTGCGTGCATGCAATTTTAAAGATAGAGATATTACCTTTAGCACAGTAAACAGGCACATATACTTTTCTTTGGGTATTAAAACTACAAGGTATTGACTTTTATGTTGGTAGACAGATTCTAATGTGCACAAATTAGAAAGTCTTATCACTCTTACCTCTTACAATAAACTTATTCACTGAAGGAGTTCTATAAAGTCTGGGATTATCACAAACAATTAATTAATGTGGAGTTCTTGCACTTTGAAGTTCAATGTCAGTTGGCAACAGGGAGAAGGTTAGATGGTTGGGTTGTTTGGGGGAAGAGACCAAACAGTGAGGTCATTGGTCTCATCGGATTACGGAAGGATGGGGAAGGAAGTCAGCCATGTCTTCTCAAAGGAACCATACCGGCATTTGCCTGGAGTGATTTAGGAAAATCACAGAAAACCTAAATCACGATGGCCGGACATGGGATTGAACCATCATCCTCCCAAATGCGAGTCCATTGTGCTAACCACTGCGTCACCTCGCTCTGTGAGACGGTTAGATTTAGTATCAATGTCACTTGGAAACAGAGACAAGGTTAGATTTAGTATAACTGACAATGAAACCAATTAACATTGAGCACAAGCTCAGATAGAGGAAGAATGGGAAGGAAATTACAGATGTGCGTTTCGAAGGAACCATGACACAATTTAGGGAAATGACATAATCCGGATGGGCAGACGGGGGTCTGAACCCTGGTCCTTCTGAATCTGAGTCGAGTATTCCAATTACTGTGCCATCTTACTCAATGCAATTTGGGATAGCCAGAATAGTTACAATAAAGGATATTAAGGGAGCACAATAAAAGCCGCAGGTGAAGAGTGGCATTGAAGCCTAACAACGTACATTTGGAAATGGATCAAATTGAGACTTACAGAAGTTGTACTTTCAGATTTTGGAGAAGTTAATAACCATGAAAAACATAAAATTTTAAACTGTATTAAACTTTATATTAAACTCACAGTACACTGCTCTGCAAAACTTCAACATGAGCTAAATAAAGCAACATAACACATTAACTACTCAGTGGAAATCAATGAAAGTGCAAGAGCACGCTGCCAGAAGACTGAAGAGTCATGCACAAGAAGTTGTACATCACACGGCGTTAGGTTGGAGTGACTACAGTGCCAAATGGGGGTGCCCCACAAACATGAGGCAGTTGAGGGAAAGGAAGGAGATAGTGTGTGTCAATCAGCAAGCAGTCAGTGGATTGTGGCAGTGGTTTTCACTACTAAATGGCCTGGAGACAACATCTGAATGACCTCACACAGAAAGTAGAACGAAAACTGACTAGTATAGACCAGGAGTTTGGAATTGCTCAGAGCATTTTCTCACATGCACGGGGAGCATTCCAAACCACAGGCTGAAGAAGAGGATGTGGTCAACCACGGTCAACTATGGAAGCAGATGACCACTATCTTCTGCAACAGGCAAGAAGGGATCCACATCAACCAGTGAGTGCAATTGCAACCACATTTCCCAAGGCTGCAATCTCACAGCAACTGCATGAGTGTGGTCTCTCTGCCCAATGATCGGTATTGGCGGCACCATTTGTGATGGTGCCAAGAATATAGGGACTGGATCAACAAGGAGCGGGGTTGCATGCTCTTCAGAGATGATGGCAGATTTTGTTGGGTTAGTGATTCTCGACGTGGTGGGAATACGTAACACAGCCAGGAACATTGGCGAACATGATGGTTTTGGTGGACCAGGTGTTATGGTGTCGGGAGGCATAATTTTACATGGGAGTCATGACTTCCAAATCTTCGGACACGGTACACTCACTGGTCAACATTATTTTGACAACGTACTTCTTGCCCACATTTATATCTTTTCAGGGGTACAATTAGCCCTGATTTCATTTTTACGGATGGTAACGCACAATTGCAGCGAATAGAGCATTTAGAGGAGCTCTCTGAATGAGACAATATTTGGCAAATGACTGGCCTGCCCGTCTTTGAACTTAAACCCCACTGAGCACTTGTGGCATGCATTGGGGGAGAATATTACAGCACATCCACATGCAGCAATGACCCATCCCACAGCAGTCAACCCTTCTGGTGAAAGAACGCAATGCCCTACCACAAGAACTTCTTAGCAACCTTGTGGCCAGTACAGGAGTACACTGCAGAGTATGTTTTGCTATCTGTGGAGAACACACACCCAATTGAGAACCATGTCTTACCTTTTGTAATGTCCAGGGAACGATCATAAATGGGCGTGACTTCAGGGTAATTACTGCCTTTGAATAAAAGTCATTCTTGTTTGATTGGGTATTTCTTTCAGTTACCTTTGTACTATACTGTAGCAATTCTTTCCATTTATGGTCCAAGTTTCATCAAGCTATGTCACTTGGCAGTGACACATCACGCAAAAGTTGTTTTCGTAAGTTTTGCATACCAGTATAATTATGGGTCAAGAAAAACTGATACTAAGGCTAATTCAGTTACTGTAAAGCTTTGTTTCAAGTTGTGCTGTCCTTTTATAAACAGCATTAACTTATACTAAGTGGGGTATATGTAAGAAGGTGACAGCATGACGTGTTCTGCACAGAAAGAGATACAGAGAATACTTTGTGGCAACGTCAGTGCAGCGTGCAATGCCACATCACACGCTCCAGCCACTGCCCATCCCAGTAACTGGCAATGCAGGGGTGAGCGCTACATCAGGATAACTGTGTCTGCTTCCGACACTGCCGAGCAGAATTCATGTGGTCAGTAAATCAGCACCATTCTTCTTAACAAAATACTTGTTGTGTTTGCTTTATGCCACCCGTAATGAACACTACAGTCGCTAAGTACCATCACCGTACCTCAATTAACACGAAAATCGATGCTCCATGTTCTACAATATATTTTGGGTAAATGTCAGCATCAGCAGTAAAGATTGAAATCCTTTATTTCACAGATCGATTATATGTTGGAGCGGCAATTGCTGAGGTCACAAGATAGGCTCATCAGTAATTTCAAAATTGTTATATGCAGTAGAAGTGAAGATATCTGTTAGAAGTAATCGTCACATTACTTGTTACACCTTATAGAAAATATAGTGTTGTTATGATATAGGCCTTCAAGGTTTGAATAGTTAGCACTGAAGATGGTCTTACAGTGAGCAAAATCGATCTGGAAAATAAAGGATTTCAATCTTTATGACTGATGCTGCCATTTATTCGAAATATAGTGACAATAATACAGCCGTGGTGCACATGGTTCCCAATGGAATTATACATCAAAATGTTTTACATGCGCCCAGCTGCACGTGCTACAGGCAGAAACAGCAGAATGATAGTATCAGCTGGAGTGTCACATGATACTCTGTTCCATGCCACTACACATTGACCCACCCCCCCGCCTTCTTATGTGCGCACCACTACAGTGAAAATAGCGAAAAATAGAAATACAACGCTATAAAAATAAGACAGTCTCTCCATGCATAGATAAAGCATTTAGTAGCAAACAGGCACTTCAGCATTGGGTACAGTGTTCACATTTTATTATGGCCCTCATCCACAACAAAATGCTGAGGTAAACAAAGTATGAATTCAAAAAAATATACTAGTTGGAAAGGAAAACTACCTATAGGCATATACAGCACATCATTAACAATTTGCATACAGAGAAAGCAACAAAATGTGGCCAAAGGTCGAAGCAAAAATACTTGAAAACCTAAGTGAGGGAAAACTTTTAATTAAACTGTGTAACCAAAAATTAAATGAAATTAATATGAGACTGAGGAAGAAAGAACACAATGGATAATATGTGGAAAAGATGGCTCAGTTGGGATGAGGATGGGGCAACCAAGGATGAATAAACTTGAATGGACTGGAAAGTGGAATTAGTGAAAAGAAACAAAATATGGGGAGAAAGAGAAGGTGTATTTTAATTCCCACATATGCTAATATCTTATGAGGACATAAACCTCAGAAGCAGTGAAATTTTTTCATTCCTTTAGCACAATGGAGCACTGCATCAACAGTAACGAACAGATCTGGGAAAACAATTCTGAAGCCAGAAGTGTTATGATCAGATTCACAGTGAAAGTTACCAAAAGAATTAATAATGGTAAGTATTCTATTGGGGACATTCAATCTTGTACTTATACAAATTTGTAGACAATTAGCATTAATTACACCTAATTACAACCCTTTCCAAAATTAGTCTTGCTAGGAGTTGCTGAAATCACTCACTGATGATACAGTCATTCTACTGGCTGCTGAGCAGTCATATGGAATGTAGAAAAAAAAAGGTCACATATTACACAATAAATATGATAATAGCCTGCTTTCAGTAGAGACTAGGTCACTTCCGGTATGCAGCATTATTTTTAGATATCAGGGACAGAGCTACTTGAGCCCTACACGGATATTTCATATCAACTGTAACAATCATGACCACCAACAGTTTACAGCCACCGTCCAGGTCTGTTATGTGTCCTCTGCATTTTCACCTATCCTGCCACTTTGGCACCAACCTGTTCCAGTCCTTTCCTCCAAATTCTCTCCTTCATTCCTTTCAGTGTATTCTTGATCTTTTGCTTGGATTCTCAATTAATGCACTCTGTACCCTCGTTCTCTTTACCTGTCTTTACAACTTAAGCCTGGTTGATTCTGCTGCCCCTGTAAAAAGTACTGTTTTACTATATCCCTGATCATTTCTTATTCTGTTCGCCTTGCTACACCCACTCAAAATCCATAAAATTATATTTCACACATCTGTATCTTCCTTTAATTCATTTTCTTCACAGTCCACATTTCAGAAGCGTAGGTCAAGTTAACCCAAAGTAGAAACAATATATTATTCCTCTGTTCTTTGCAGGACAACTAGATACGATATTTCTTCTTTATAACCACCACAAAAATTTTATTATTATTACCATTAGCTACAACTGATCTTCCACACTTGAAGGAAATTTCGATGAACTGGAAGTGTGTCCTTAACTGTAAACAGATAACTTGCTAAACGTGACCAGGTGTAAGAACATGCTTTACATATCTTAACTAAGGTGGGCCATTTTGTATTAAATATGCAGAAAAAAAAAAAAAAAAAAAAAAAAAAAAAAAAAAAAAAAAAAAAATTAAACCACAGATCTTAAATTAAACAACCTTGCAGCCCCTCAACTTTCACTGCACTAAACTGTTCACACACCATGTTATAAATTCAGACATTTTACTTCATATTTACTATGTGATATCACAAACCTGTGATCCATACACCATAATAGACTATAGTATGTTCGAAAGTACTTTAGGAATGGCAGCTACGGTGGAAGTAGTAGAGGGCAAGCCTATTCTGCCAATCCCGTGACCCCTGTAACTGCAACGAGCACCCAAAGTTGCCAAACCTCTACACGTACCACATGATACTTCTTCCTTGCACTACACTTGAGTTTCAGACAGGTTGCTGTCCTCTGTGATTTCTACAACCTGTGAGTTTGTTTGCTTGCATTTTTTACTGTTACAGGAGTTATTATTATATTTGTTACTGCTCTTAGCTGTGTATTACTGACCTATGTCGGAAGCAAGTGTGTCAAAAGACGAGTAAAAAATTTTTGACATTCGCTTGGCCAGGGGACTGCCATTTGAGATCAGTTGAGAGAAATGACTTGCTAATTATGTAAATACTTTTGGAGACTGAAAAATGTAATGGTGGCCTGCTGTTCTCCATTACCAAGGTGGTTGGTACACTGCTGCAGCTTTAAATACAAACAAAAACACTTGTGAATAATAGCAAGGAAATATTGGAGAAAGAAAAGGAAGTTGCAAAAACATATTTAGTATCCCTGCCAACAGACACTGCGACAGAAGCAGATGAGCTGGCATGATCAGTGCCACAGAATAGTGGAGAAACCGGCCATGGTGGGTGCACGTGACATGTCGTACAGGCAGATCCGCCGACGGAGGTGTTTACCTACAGGCAGCAGTCAGCCTAGTATGACAGCGCTTATGCCGAATTGAACTACTGCAGACCTTGTCTCACGCACTGTGTTGAGCGTTGTTGCCAAGTGCTCAGTTGACAGCTGCCCACACCAGCTACATGCCAGTTTACCCCTGTGCACACCTCTATGAGGTTTTGGACACACTGCTGCTCGCAGACAGACTCGAATGGCGAGATCCCCTGCCCCTTCATCTCACAGCGTTCTGTTCCCTGACTATTATTGAACCACCATCAGGCCATGAAGTACCCAGCCCAACTGTGTAGTGTAGCGGCATCATCATGCCAGTGCCGAGACTAAAATATCAAAGCTTGAAACTCCAGAGGAGAAAAAATGTGTGGATAAGTACATTACTAATATAAATTCATTTGCTGACAATGCAATTTGTGACCACATTTATGATTATTACTGCAGAAAGGAACATCCAATAATCAGCAAGTGACTGGCCACTAAAACGAAATCAAGTCTTTTTCAAGGTAATGGTACAACATTTTTCACACTTTTGCACAACACAGGATTTCATTATACTGTTTCTGTTTGTGGAAAGGGAGGACAACTTCTAGTTTTAACAACTCATCCATGTTGCATTTCCTACCATTCTGCAATTTCTACATTTTCAAATGTACAACATTTTGGTTATCAAATTCCTGTAACTCAATGTTAGCGCTCTGAAATTTGGATCTCATATTTGTTTCTCTCAACGTAAGTCCAGATTTGATGTGCAGAGCAAATTTTGCAGCTCTTCAATACACCTCTTATCTTCTTACACCAACTCTGTATCTGTCCCTTTCTACTGGCACTGGAGACAAAGTGCTCAAAGTTGGCATCATTTATTTTTCAGTTTTTTAGTTTGTAAAATCTTTCACAAGTTGTTCTTGTTTCACTAACTGTTAATAGCTTCTCCTCTTCTGTAGTATCCAGTATTAAACTTCAATTCTCATTTCCATAATTTGAATTGTATATTGTTAATTTCACATTCATCATTTGTAATTAATATTTTTTAATCATTTTTGTTAGGTGACTTAACAGCCATCCTGTCATTCATAAAATGTATATCTGACCATCAACTGTTTTGTTGAAAACTTTAAGCACGAGGTGGTTTCAATCTTAGATCACGATCAGCAGATATCTATCCAAAGTTACAAACACAGATAAATGTAGTTCGTGGAAATATGTAAAGAAATTATAAAGTAGTACAAAATGAACATGAATACTTACAAGGTTAAAAATAGTTCAACTAAATACACCTCTCTTGTCATTATTTGACAGTGGATACAACTCAGGTGTTATAATATGTAATATTTCCAGTATATTAAGTTCTACACAGGGCACTTAGAGTGCACTTGGTATTGACATCAGTTAATAGGACAGTCTACACACAATGAGAAGGCTAGAGAAGTAAATACTGCCAACCTACAAACTCTGAAGAGTTGGTTAAAGACCTTCACTAAACCTTTTCATCATTTGATACAAAGTTTGTCAATTATGAGTTAACTGCTGATTGCACGAGACTAGATTATCTTTGGTGAACATCTCTGGTAGTTTCTCGCGTAAACAAAAAGTGAAAAATGAAGTTTCCATTACAAAAACAGACAAACACTTATCCCACAGCAAGAAGGTACCAAGCTCTGCAATATCTACATGCTAAACAGTTGGATAATTATTACATAATAATCTCTGAGGTGTAAAAAAAAAATCATCACAACATAAATGTAATGTACATGGTTGGTCATAAAAAGTTCTTAAAATAGGTACAAATTGTCAGCTACCATTCATTTACACCCTTGGTGCATTAATCAATCATTATGATAAGGTAACAATTAAGTATGAAGGATCACATCATATACAACTGTTGTATCAGTTAAACTGGTTATTCAGTAATGTTTTTAAAATTTTACAGTGTGATACAACAATTACATATGATGTAATCCTTCACACTTAATCATTACCTTATGGTAATGGTTGATTAATGTACTTATGGTGTAAATGAATGGCAGCTGACAATTTGTACTGATTTTTAAGAACTCTGTGTTTTTTGTCTTTTAGTCAATTCTATATTATGACCAACCGTGTGCATTACGTTTTTGTTGTGACCGGTTTGTTTTTATACACCTCGGGATTATTATGCAATAATACACTACTTTTTAGCATCTAAATATTGCAAAGCTTTGTGCCTTCTTGCTGTGGGATAAATGTTTTCCTATTTTTGTAATGGCCACATCGTTTTTCACTTTCTGTTTATATGAGAAATCACCAAAGTAGTTCACCACAGATAATCTAGTCTCCTGTCATCAGTAGTTAACTTGTGGTCAACATACTTTGTATTGCAGGATGAAAAGGTTAAGTGAAGGTATCTGATGAACTCTTTCAGAGAGTTTACTATTGCAGAACTTGCTTATCTAGCCAGCTCATTAGTGTATATACTGTCCTGTTAACTGATATCACTACTGAGTGCACCCTGAATGTCCTATGTAGAACTTAATATACTGAAATTTATTACATACACCACCACCTAAGCGGTATCCACTGTCAAATGATGACAAGAGAGCTGTATTTACATGAACTATTTTTAGCCTTGTAAGTATTCACATTGTATTGTACCTCTTTATAATTTCTTAACGTATTTCTGTGCACCTTATACATCTGTGTTTGTATCTTTGGACAGCTATCTGCTGATGATGGCCTACACACGAAACTGGTTGATGTTTAAGATTTTCAATAAAACGGCTAACAGTCAAATATGCATTTCATGTAATATTTTTGTACTTTTAATGATGAAATGACCATATATGGCAATAGCACAATCTTTGGTTCAGCATATATTACCCAAAGATTATAGGGCAGTGATCTTTAATTAGTATGGACCAGACAAATTCACATTTCATGATAAACATGAATTCTGACTCAAAATATGAAAGAGCGAAATTAATTAACAGATGCTGTTTCATAGCAAATTGTGTCCAGATTAACTATTTTGTTAGAGATAGTATGAAACAACTTTATCTATTGCATATAAATATCAAAAATGTTCCTATTTTTGGTTACTGGTGAATCATCTGGCGAAGCCCAACTGGGGAAGATAATATGCGTAAGAACATGTTAGCAACACAAAAAAATGCACGAATGCGATGACATACCAGTGCGCTCGACGCTCTGGCGCCATTCCATCATTCACACTGGAGAATCATACAAACACAATGTCATTTTACCATCAGACTCCTGTATGGACGGCATAGTAATAAGCATCCCTGGCACAGAGAAACAACTGAAAGATTTGAAAGCAAATAACTCACCAGATCTGGATGGAATCACAATTCAGTTTTCAGAGAATACTCCATGGCATTGGCCCCTTACCTAGCTTTCATTAATCGCATATCTCTCACCCTGAATGAAGTCCCAAATGATTGGAAAATAGCGCAGGTGACTGTGTATAAGAAGGGTAAAAGAACGGACTAACACAATTGCAGACCAATATCCCTAACTTCGGTTTGCTGCAGAATGCTTGAACATATTCTCAGTTTGAATATAATAAATTTTCTTGAGACTGAGCATAGCCCACAATGCACTGCTTGTGCAATACTCAGCTTGGCCTTTTCTCACAATATCATGGGAACTACAGACGAAGGGCAACAGGTAGATTGCACATTTCTAGATTTCCGGAATACATTTGACACTGTGCCACATTGCAAGCTGTTAACGAAGGTACTAGTATATGGAATAAGTTGACAGATATGTGAGTGGCTCGAAGTCTTCTTAAGTAACAAAACCTAACATGTTGTGATCAATGGCAAGTGCTCATCAGAGACAAGGGTATTGTCAAGAGAGCCCCAGGGAAGTGTGATAGGACCACTGTTGTTCTGCTGATAATGCTGTGGTGTACAGTAAGATGTTGACATTGAGTAAATGTAGGAAGGTACAATATGACTTAGACAAGATTTCGGGTCAGTGTGATGAATGGCAGCTAGCTCTCAATGCAGAAAAATGTAAGTTAATGTGGATGAGTATGAAAAACAAACCTGTAATGTTTAGATACAGCATTATTAGTGTACTGCTTGACATAGTCATGTTGTTTAAATATCTGGGAGTAATGTTGCAAAGCATTATGAAATGGAACGAGCACATGAGTACTGTGGTAGGAAAGATGAATGGTCGACTTCAGTTTATTGGGAGAATTTTGGGAAAGTGTAGCTCATCTGTAAAGGAGAAACCATACCGGACGATGGGGCGACCTATTCTTGAATACTGCTCGAGTGTTTGGGATGCGTACCAGGTTAGATTGGAGGAGGACAATTCAGAGGTGGGCTGCTATATTTGTAAACAGTGGGTTCTAACAACACTTCATTGTTACTGAGATGCTTTGGGAACTCAAATGAGAAGCCCTAGGGGGAAGGCGACATCCATTTTAAAAGACACTATGGAGGAAATTTAGAGAACCAGCATTTGAAGGTGACTGCCAAATTATTCTACTGCAATCAACATACACTGTGTGTAAGGACCACAAAGATAAGATACGAGAAATTAGGGCTCATATGGAGGCCTCGCCCTATTTGCGAGTGGAACGGGAAAGGAAATGACTAGTAGTGGTACAGGGTACGCTCTGCCAAGCACAACATGGTGACTTGCAGAAAAGTTACATGGATGTAGATGTAGATGCCAACTGTGGGCACTGAATGGTCTCTTACGAGATACATGCCATGTAATGCAACACAGTAATCAGTTGTGGAATACAGTATCTTAGAACAAAGAAACGCGTACACAATATTCGAAAGTTGGCATAATGTGGACACTTCTACAATGACAGTTTTTGTGGGTGGGTATTGTGAACCACGGTTGAGTCGAATACCACTAGAGGTCAGGCCCTTTGCTAACTGTTAAGCATACTCTGCCAGTCTCGACAAGCAACTGCACGGTAACCGTGCCCAAATGGCTCCTGTTGTGCATTGTTTGATGTTTTCTTTAATCATTTTGAAATGAATGAAGATACTAATCCTGGTCCATCACAGATTTTGATTAGGACCCTCACAACAGCAGAAAGGATCAGTCGGCGCTGTGAGAACGTTTCAGTTCTGCTTTTGGATTACACAGGTGCAGGCTTTTGCACTTGGAGATGGAGGCAGGGCTCATTTGTCCACACTGTTCCTCTCCCCTCTGGCGGCCAAAAATCCAGTCTGTTTACACTCACCGCTACATCTACAACCATACCCCGCAAGCTACCTGACGGTGTGTGGCGGAGGGTACCTTGAGTACCGCTATCGGTTCTCCCTTCTATTCCAGTCTCATATTGTTCGTGGAAAGAAGGATTGTCAGTATGCCTCTGTGCGGGCTCTAATCTCTCTGATTTTATCCTCATGGTCTCTTTGCGAGATATACGTAGGAGGGAGCAATATACTGCTTGACTCTTCGGTGAAGGTATGTTTTCGAAACTTCAACAAAATTCCGTACCAAGCTACTGAGCGTCTCTCCTGCAGAGTCTTCCACTGGAGTTCATCTATCATCTGCATAACACTTTTGCAATTACTAAATGATCCTGTAACGAAGCGCCCTGCTCTCCGTTCGATCTTCTCTATCTCTTCTATCAACCCTATCTGGTATGGATCCCACAATGCTGAGCAGTATTCAAGCAGCGGGCGAACAAGCATACTGTAACCTACTTCCTTTGCTTTCGGATTGCATTGCCTTAGGATTCTTCCAATGAATCTCAGTCTGGCATCTGCTTTACCTACAACTTTATATGATCATTCCATTTTAAATCACTCCTAATGCGTACTCCCAAATAATTTATGGAATTAACTGCTTCCAGTTGCTGACCTGCTATATTGTAGCTAAATGATAAGGGATCATTCTTTCTAGGTATTCGCTGCACATTACACTTGTCTACATTGAGATTCAATTGCCATTCCCTGCACCATGCGTCAATCCGCTGCAGATCCTCCTGCATTTCAGTACAATTTTCCATTGTTACAACCTCTCGATATACCACAGCATCATCCGCAAAAAGCCTCAGTGAACTTCCAATGTCATCCACAAGGTCATTTATGTATATTGTGAATAGCAACGGTCCTACGACACACCCCTGGGGCACACCTGAAATCACTCTTACTTCGGAAGACTTCTCTCCATTGAGAATGACATGCTGCGTTCTGTTATCTAGAAACTCTTCAATATCACACAATTGGTCTGATAGTCCATATGCTCTTACTTTGTTCATTAAATGACTGTGGGGAACTGTATCGAACGCCTTGCGGAAGTCAAGAAACACGGCATCTACCTGTGAACCCGTGTCTATGGCCCTCTGAGTCTCATGGACTAATAGCGCGAGCTGGGTTTCACACGACCGTCTTTTTCGAAACCCATGCTGATTCCTACAGAGTAGATTTCTAGTCTCCAGAAAAGTCATTATAATCGAACATAATACATGTTCCAAAATTCTACAACTGATCGACGTTAGAGATATAGGTCTATAGTTCTGCACATCTGTCCGATGTCCCTTCTTGCAAACGGGGATGACCTGTGCCCTTTTCCAATCCTTTGGAACGCTACGCTCTTCTAGAGACCTACGGTACACCGCTGCAAAAAGAGGGGCAAGTTCCTTCGCGTACTCTGTGTAAAATCTAACTGGTATCCCATCAGGTCCAGCGGCCTTTCCTCTTTTCAGCGATTTTAATCGTTTCTCTATCCCTCTGTCGTCTATTTCAATATCTACCATTTTGTCATCTGTGCGACAATCTAGAGAAGGAACTACAGTGCAGTCTTCCTCTGTGAAACAGTTTTGGAAAAAGACATTTAGTATTTCGGCCTTTAGTCTGTCATCCTCTGTTTCAGTACCATTTTGGTCACAGAGTGACTGGACCTACCGCTTTGACATAAGACCAAAATTTCTTAGGATTTTCTGCCAAGTCAGTACATAGAACTTTACTTTCAAATTCACTGAATGCCTCTCGCATAGCCCTCCTCACACTACATTTCGTTACGCGTAATTTTTATTTGTCTGCAAGGCTTTGGCTATGTTTATGTTTGCTGTGAAGTTCCCTTTGCTTCCACAGCAGTTTTCTAACTCAGTTGTTGTACCACGGTGGCTCTTTTCCATCTCTTACGATCTTGCTTGGCACATACTCTGCAAGAACATAATGTCTGCACTCTGCACTACAGCGATCAGCAAACTAAACCTGTCTCGTATTTAGACTGCCTCAAAATTCTTCCCCTAACGTTGGAATAGTTATTTATGGTTCTCCTTCTGCACCACGTACCTCGTCGGTTCTGTCTGTAACATTGTCAAGTACGGTTGCCCGCCTACGAATGCCCAAAAAAGATCAAAATTAATATTTTGTAGATTCTGTAATTCACCTATAGCAGAAGACATTATTGGAAGCTATCAATGCAGGCTATGACTAGGCAAGTCAATTGTAAACCGGATATTTACTTTCTGAGAAATAGTAGAAAAGACCAATGAATTCAATGTTGGTGGGCACCATCTTTTCATTGACTTTAAATCTGCATATGACACAATAAACTGGGCCGAACTTTATGAGGCAATGCGGGAATTTAAGTGCCTGGATTGGAGCATTTAATAGAGGTCACCCTAAAATACCCCCAGTGTACAGTGTGAGTGCAGTCCAGGCTATCACCTCAGTTTCCCACTCGAACTGTGCTAAGGAAAGGATATGGGCTTTCCTGACTACTTTTCAACCTGACATTTGAAAAACTGGTGCATGAATCAGGTACTCAGACAAGAGACACTATCTGCCATAAGTTTGAATAATTGCTGGGATATGCAGGTGACTTGGATTTAATGAGCAGAACACTTGGAGATCTACAAAGCGCATTTTCAACTCTAAAACTGAGTGCAGAGAAGATGGGCCTGAGAATTAATGAAAGAAAGACAAAGTATATGTATACTGGCACTAACCAACACTTACAGCCCACAATAACCTTTGATGGAATGACATTACAGTGAGTGGAATGTTTCACCTATCTGGGCTCAAAGATAGAAGCAAATGGCACTAGCTTTACTGATATGACTCACATAAGTGCTTCTAACCGATGCTGCTTTGGAATGTTGTAACATATTAAATCCAAGCTTATATCACGACGGACTAAGTGCTGACTTTACAAAATGCTTATACGCCCAGTACTTACTTATGGCTCACAAACATGGACAATTACAAATCAGGATAAAAACAAACTGAGATCACATGAAAGAAGTATATTGAGGAGGATTTTTGGACCTGTATATGAAAATGGTACCTAGAGAATGCTAAGAAATGACAAAGTTTATGACTGCTGTAAGGAGGAGGATGTGATCAAGTTCATAAAGCTGTGTAGACTGAGATGGGCTGGACATGAAATGCAACTAAATGAGAGAGATCCCACAAGGAAAGCCTGCTGCAGTGAACCTGGAGGAAGAAGAGCAAGGGGACGGCCTAGGCTGAGATGGAGCAATGAGGTCAAGTCGGTTGCCGTAACTGGAGGTCCACAGTGAAATCCAGAAAGGAATGGCAGAAAATTATTGAGGCTAAGTCCCACCTTGGGGTGTAGTGCCAATTGAAGAGAAGAAGAAGCAGGTTTTGTCATCATCAAATTGGGCAGGCAAAGAAATATAATATTGAGAAACGCCTTAAATCAGATATGCATTTAGTTCATGGCGGCAAATGCGGTTGCTTCTCAACAGTACAATCATTTGTTGAAAAACTGAATATAGCCAAAGGGAAAAAACAAAGGCCATTTCAAGGAGATGGGGGTGGGGAGACATTGACGTTTTTTGTAAAAGCAAATATTCCAGACAAAATGTTCACCAACCACCACTTTAACAGTCAGTTTCAAAGCACTATGGCTATTTTCCTCAGTCAAGTAGCATAGCAACCTTTTACATTGTGCGTCTACCCGTATTTACCAAAATAAATGTGAATATCAACAAAAATAGACACCACATTTTTCAGTCCCTAGTAATTAGCAGAAGTACAATGCATGTGGAGCTTATTCCACAAGCACTCTACAGCAATGAGTTTGATTATTTACATTCACAGCTCTGCAGTATTTTAGAAATGACAACACGTTTCCTGCTAATCGTATTAACCCCTAGACTGAGCTGTTCCTTGTGCCGCTATCTGTTCCCGCCCGTGTAATTAATCCCCTGCTTCGCAGTGCCTCTTGTAGTGTGCCATAATCTGACACATTTCAGGGCACTTTTCTCAAATTGAGTGATTGTTGCGACTGGTAGGTTGTCAACAACTGAAGGGCTGAAAGACAGATTGTGCCACATCATTTTCATGTTTTTAGAGCTGGGGTCAAATACAGGGAGCAAAAGGATAGTTACAATTTGTACAAGAACCAGATGGCAGTTATAAGAATCCAGGGGCATGAAAGGGAAGCAGCGGTTGGGAAGGGAGTGAGACAAGGTTGTAGCCCATCCCGGCTGTTATTCAATATGTATATTGAGCAAGCAATAAAGGAAACAAAAGAAAAATTTGGAGTAGGAATTAAAATCCATGGAGAAGAAATAAAAACTTTTAGGTTTGCCGATGACATTGTAATTCTGTCAGAGACAGCAAAGGACCTGGATGAGCCGTTGAATGGATTGGACAGTGTCTTGAATGGCGGATATAAGACAAACATCAACAAAAGCAAAACGAGGATATGGAATGTAGTATAATTAAATAAGGCGATGCTGAGGGAATTAGATTAGGAAATGAGACACTTAAAGAAGTAGATCAGTTCTGGTATTTGGGGGAGCAAAATAACTGATGTTTGTCAAAGTAGAGAGGATATAAAATGTAGACTAGCCATGACAAGAAAACCGTTTCTGAAGAAGAGAAATTTGTTAACATCGAGTGTCAGGAAGTTGTTTCTGAAAGTATTTGTATGGAGTGTAGCCATGTATGGAAGTGAAATGTGGACAATAAATAGTTTAGACAAGAAAAGAATAGAAGCTTTAGAAATGTGGTGCTACAGAAGAATGCTGAAGATTAGATGGGTAGGTCACATAATTAATGAGGTGGTACTGAACAGAAGTGGGGAGAAGAGAAATTTGTGGCACAACTTGACTAGACGAAGGGATCGGTTAGTAGGACATGTTCTGCAACAACAACGGATCACCAACTTGGTGATGGAGAGAAGCGTGGAGGGTAAAAATCATAGAGGGAGACCAAGAGACGAATACACTTAAGCAGATTCAGAAGGATGTAGGTTGCAGTAGTTACTAGGAGATGAAGAAGCTTGCACAGGATAGAGTAGCATGGAGAGCTGCATCAAACCAGTCTCTGGACTGAGGACCACCACCACCACCACCACCACCACCACCACCACCACCACAACCAACAACAACAACAACAACAACACAGTGGACACCATCTGTTGATTGTTTGCTTAGCTGAGTGCTTCACAAAATCATTGTTGTGGTCCAAATCCCTCATAATACAATATAACAACAGGGTAACTAAAACTCACTCTAAGAAATCACAGTTCCCTTTAGAACCATAGTGGGCCATATCCGAGCAGCTGGTCAGAACAAATGACGTACCATGTGATGTAAACATTCAAGATGGCTGACATAATACAAGTTTTAAAAAAAGGGGGGGGGGGGGGGGGAGGAGGAGGAAACGTGTGAAATTGTGATCAGTGAATGAAAAATACTAGCAAAAGGAAAATAAAAATGGGTTAGTGCAGGACACTGACTTTATCGTCTGTATAATTGGTTCAAATGATGTGGCCAAAAAATGTAGCAGAGGCTTGCGTGTAAATGCTGCAGAATTTTTTACAAGCTAACAAATGCAGAAACACAGTAGTTGCCACACTGCCTCATAGGCAAGATCTAATTTACAGATCATGTGTAAACAAAGAAATTTGGAAAACAAATATTAAAATAAGGAAACTGTGTTCTCAATACGCTAAGTATGTTGTACTGGATGTAAGCGAGCTTCATCGAAATCTACACAAACCATGGAATGCATTTGAACTATGAAGAGAAAAGGTTTGATTGTAATCATGTTAGTGAAATAATTAAAGAAAAACTTCTAAGGAATAGAACAATCTATCAGATTCCTGTACATCCTTCCAACAACAGCAATGGGATACAACCTGGTAGAACAAGACAACCACCATCAAGAAGTGAGGATATTTACTAGTCACAGGTGAAGAAAGCACCTCCATAGTTCATCCTAGAAGTGTTCTTCAGATTAAAATGAAAGGAAGGCAGAGACAAATCAGATATGCCAAGTGGAAACCCCAAGTTTATAACTGTCCATCAAAATGTGCAGTCATTGTGAAACAAAATAAATGAGCTTGAAGTATTACTGTCAGATCAATTAGAAGAAGTGTCTGTAATGTGTTTTAGTGAACATTGGCTAACTGTTGAGGTGTTAGCAATCACAAGTACACAGGGTTATGTTACAACACCTCGCTTCTGTAGGAAAATATCTACACATGGAGGAACATGTATATTTATGAAAGACAATATCAGCTATTTCTGCCTAAAATTTCTCAAAAAGTTGGGAAAAGAAAGTGATTTTGAAATTTCTGCTGCAGAACTAACCTCAATAAAAACACAAAAATATTCTTTACCCAACTTGAAGGTAATCTTGACAGTATCAGGAACCTAAACAAAACAATTATACTACGTGGAGATTTTAACACCGACTTTAAAAAAGTTTCAAAAGATAGAGATGATCTTGTGGCTATTTGTGCAACATACAACCTGCTCCCAATTATAAATTCCCCTACCAGAGTTACAAGTGTATCCAGCACCACAATTGATATGATACTGATAAACAAGGAAAGCCATGAATATGCAGCTAGAAACTTCAACACAGGTTTCAGTGACCACTATGCACAGCTTCTTGACATATCTTCAATGCTGAACTTAATTAAACAAACAGAAACAATAAAAATAGGGAGAAACTTCAGCCATCAAAACATTGGATACTTTAGGAATTTACTGAAGAAGGAAACCTGCACTGAAATGTACAGATACGAAAACACAAATGAGAAGTTCAACATATTTATGGATATATTTACACTTATTTTAACATGTCATTTCCATCTAAAAATCAGACAATCAAGAGTAGTAGGCTTAACAGAAAAAACTGCTGGTTGACAACAGGTATAAAAAAAGTCGTGCTGAAAAACGAAGATTACATGAGATCTCCAAGTCTTCCATAGTATCCAATGAATTCCTTAAATATTTCAAGAATTATAAAATGATACTTAAAAAGTTATCAAAGAAGATAAAGTAATAGCAAATGACTGCTATATAAATAACTCCAATAACAAAATGAAAGCTGTATGGAGTACAGTGAAACAGCAAACTAACAATGTTTCTCCTCAAAATTCCAATATTAAATTGAATTGTAACAGTACAGACATTAATTATCATAAAGAAATAGCAAATGTGTTCAATACTTATTTTAGCAATATAAGTGAGCAATTAATCACTGAAATCAAACTTTGGAATACAAACGGGACTGTATCATCTGTAAATAGCAACACAAATCCTACCTGACTGTTTCTGTTTCCAAAAACCCAGAATGAAGTCCTGTCAGTTATCAGAACTTTAAAAGTGAATCATTTCACTGGAATAGATGGCATCCCAGACAGCCTTATTAAAAAAAATGTGGAGATCTCGTTATTGAACCATTGTTCTTCTTCCTCCTCCTACATGGTCTGGCCCAGTGATCTTTTAGTTTCTCCACATGGCACCTTTCAAATCTTTTTAACTTAGGTCCCGTTCTTCCTTTACACTGTACGTTTAAAAGGCCTCTGACCAGGAAATGATCACTCCCACCTTCGACACCCCGTGCTGTCTTAACGTCTACAACCCATCTCTTGGTTCTTAAATCAATGGCAACATGGTCTATTTGATTTATAGTTCTCCCATCTGGTGACACCCAGGTGCCCTTATGTATGGTTTTCTGCTGGAAGTTTGTGGTGGAGATGAACAACCCTGATGATGTAGTGAAGCTAATGAACCTCGCCCCCATTATCATTGCTTAGGTCATATAGACTGTGCTTTCCTGTTGTGTCTTGAAATATTTGTTCTTTCCCAACCTTGGCATATATCACCAAGGAGGATCCTCAGGTGTCCATTTGGTATAGCGTCCATCACTGCCTCTAGCTGTGCACAGAACTCATCTTTCACTTCACTTTTGCTCTCCTCCATGGGAGCATGACAGTTCACAAAAGCCGCCTTAATCTGCTTTACATCCACTGTTAGAGCAGATATTCTTGGGTTGACAGACACAAACTCTGAAACATTAGTGGCCAATGTCTTACTGACGCAGAAACCAGTGCCTAACAGATGACCTCGTTCACAGGCTCCATACAAAATAGTACAGTTTTCAACATCCATCCTTTCAAACCAGAATTTTCCCATCAAGCCTAAAAACAGCTAAGCTCAAACCACTATTCAAAATACGTAAAACGAATTAAATGGCTAACTACAAGCCCGTCGCTCTACTTATCTGTATTCTCAAAAATCATAGAAATTTTTTTTTTCAAAGACGAGTAACAGATTTTCTGAATGAGCATGAAGTACTATCCACAGTGCAACAATGGTTCCAAAAAGGTCAATCGACTGATACAGCAACTTTTGAACTATTAAGGGAAGTATTTCAGAAACTAGGTAATGGCGAAAATGTCATTGGCATATGTGTAGATCTCTCTAAGGCTTCTGATATCATAGATCACACAAAACTATTGCCTAAGCTTGACAACATGGGGATTAGAGGAATATCTAACAATTGGATAAAGTCATACTTAAGCGGTTGAAAACAAGTGGTTGAAGTGCAACATCAAAATTTCATCAAACTCACTCAACACTATTCAAACAATGAAACCATTAAATATGAAGTGCCACAAGGTTCAGTTCTGTGACCTCTTCTATTACTTTTATATGTGAACGAACAAATTCTGCGAGATCATCATCTAGTTTGCTGACAATACAAGTGTGCTAGTGAGTGGGAAAGACATGGAAATGCTTCAGAAGTCTACAACAGAGACACTGAACAATATTGAAAATTGGTTTAGTCACAACAAATTGGTAACAAATGCAAGTAAGATGGTGGCACTAAATTTCTATAACGTGAAAAAAGGTGAGCAAACTGTTCAGAGTCAGATTTCTGACATAGACCTTCAGAATATAGACAACATTAAGTTCTTGGAAGATAATCTTAAATGTGGAACTTATATTGAAAAAGTCTGTAAGAAATTAAACACTACATGCTACTTAATGAGAATATTAGAGGGATGCTGCAACAAAGATTCTCTGAAAACTGCGTATTATGCCTTTATATACTCACAACTGAAATATGGAATTATTTGCTGTGGTAACTCTTCTTAGCCAAAAGCTCTTTAGACTACAAAAAAGAATTATACTGCAAGAATAATGGTAGGTTGTAAAATTGAACAAAACCTGTAGACCTTTTAAAAAACTAGATATCCTCCCACTTCCCTGTACATATGTGTATGAGATAACTGCGTTTGTAAAAAATATTCAATGGAAAAGCCCACTCTCTTCCAGAAAAATGAAAATATCCACTCCTGAAACACCAGGCAAAAAGGAAACTTTCATTTAGAACCCACCAACACCACCCTGAATACAAAAGGAACCCTGTATTATGGGAAAGTTATTTATAATAAACTTACCCCACAAATTAAAACAATAAATGATCTGGCAAATTTGAAGTCAACTGCTAAGGCATATTTGACACATCACTGCTTCTATAGCCTCCACGAGTTTCAGGAAGTTCACTAGTGATTTGTGTCTTTGCCTTAGTGATGTGTCATATAAATGTTACTACAAATTTAATTATCTACCATGTAAATTGTGCTGTAATACAAATATTAACCTGCTGGTACAGTACATGCTGTTCCTGCTTTAAAATATCTAGTCAATTTTTTGTACAATATTTGCTCTGTATATTGTAACTCAGTGACCATTTAATGTAGAAATAATGAAATTAATGCAAATTTAATATAATATTTTGTTATACATTGACTCGTCAAACGTCAGAATGTACTCTTTGTGTATACATGATTGGCAGGACCAATAAAACTCAACTCTACTCTAGAGTATGTTAATTCAAGTGGGAAACATGCATCTGCAGAAACATACCCAGACAAAGACTGTAAATGTGGCTTACGACGTTTTGAACATTTGGGCGATATGAAATACGGGGCACATATGCATGATATGTTCTGGTTCACTGATGATTTTGACCAGCAAAATGGACAAATTTCAGGGACAGTTCATGAAATGAAAATCAAGAAATAATGTGGAAATACTAATTCAGAAGACAGGCATAAACAACATTCACGTTTTTATTACACCAAATTGAAGGTATGTACTGAAACGTTACAGCTAGGACCTTTCTTCTTCTTTGAAGTTTCTTACCACCAGATTGTCACCCACATTAATTAACTGAAAAGCTAATAACATGTGAACATAAAGGCTAAGCATATGAAAATATGGACAACATAAGTAATGCTACACTTTTGGAACTGTTATGGTGAAATAAAGCTGTAAAAAGTATTCCTTATGCCTCAAGTTTGAAAACACGCTATTTACTTATAATCAGTAAAATACAGTTATGATCATAGTCTATGACACATATCTGAAATATGATGTTATTCACGAGTGTGTGTGTGTGTGTGTGTGTGTGTGTGTGTGTGTGTGTGTGTGTGTGTCGCTGTGGGCCTGTCTTGCCCATCACAGTCATTTTAAGATAATAGATCAAAACTTTCTAGAATCAGGTCATTCTTTTCTCCCAAATGAAAGAGACTTCAGTAGTACTGAATCTGCTAAACACATAGCCAAACCTCTATTTTCAGTAGACAATTATGTGGATCTCATAAAACACTGCAGGAGATAGAAACCTTTTACAGTAAAAAAAATGAATCAATACAATGTGTTAATTTTCAACGTGCAAGGAAACTGTAGATGGTGAAAAGGCACAATGACTGAAAATTAAATGCACGAAATTTGACGCATCTCAACCATGTCGCTACTGACTAAATGAAATACAAAGTTGGAAAATTACTGACATTTCACCAGTGAAAAGAGGTAGAAACACTATGAAGGTCAAATCTGCTGTTCCTTCTAACTGGTTTCTGACACTAGCTTATCAAGAAGCAGTTAAAATAACTAACTAAATATGAGCACCTAATGTCTTTGTTATCTTATATTCCACGAATTTCACATAAATTTTTCCAGAATTTGGAGGTGGAAAATTTTGCAGCAAGAGGGGGTTTGGATACGGCCCACATATGATTTTTCTAGTTTGACCATAAAAACTTAGAGCCATAGTGGGCCATCTACAAGAGTATGAAATATGTACTACTGTGTACCATTATTTTTAGGACAAGATATTTGTTTTTTAATTTCATGTTGCAAGTATACTTTCACCAATGTCTACTTTACATAATAATGTTAACAGTTCAAGTAATATGCATTCAACGAAGTATGTGAGGTACTAAACTTTATGTCCATTTTTCTCAGTTTCAAGGAAGTGGCATTTGGCCCACTCAGGCTATGAGCTCCACAATTTGAAGCTTTCAGCAGCAGAGATGTGTACTATGAAAATAAGCATGTTACAATAGATTTATTTTGGCAGTCTTATGAAGGTTTTTGGTGCAGAAGTAAATGCATACAGAATACTTTTGGAAAATAGATGTTACAAGAATTTCATCCTTCGAGTAAAACATTTCAAAATCATGTTCCTAAACTATACCTTATAGGAATAACACTGCGAACAAAGAACAGAAATCTCAGTAGTTGGTTAGTAACCATCTGTGAAAATGCAATCGTCATTTCATTGTACCCACATTTGAACTTACAAACTGTTCAGCATTTGCTCGGCTCATTAATTATTATGGTTAACAACCTATTGTCAAAAACGAATGTTAAAATACCAAGTGAACCCTTTCAGCTGGTGTAAAACTCTTAACTTTGTAAAGCCTCCTGAATGTTGCCAACTGTGGGACCAAGCACTGTTTATCGAGCATGTAGTGCAGCACTGCCACTGCCAGGCAGGCTGAAATCAGTTCATCGAGCATGGTCGAGGGGTTAAATTTATTTACGAATGCAATTGTGGTTGTTGTGAGATTCTAAAGCTGAGTGTGTAATGGTCTTTTCAATTGCCTGTCTGCAACTCGATGTGCTATCTTTTCACTACGCAGCAAAAATAATTCCTACCTAACTCATGTAAACACTACACTCTATTAATCACTGTGCAGGCATTTGTGTTATTTCTCATAATATTAAGTTCACAGATCCAAATATCTGACCATTGGATTTCCTGCCACCAAAGAGGTCAAAGTTCCTAGTAACCATTATGCCCAAGGATAGTAACCCCAGTGGACTCTAAAAATTATACCCTGGCAGCTCCCGGAAGGCGAACTGCCTGTGTCAATAACCAGTAGACTGCCAGTTAGTGGGAAATGCTGCGAGTTATGGAAAACACGGAAGCTATAGTGGAATGACCGAGTGCCCAAGTCTGCAAGCGAAGCATAATACATTGTGGAAGTGAGAGATACTGTCATACTAGTGACAAAGTTTGGTTGGTTGATTTGGGGGGGGGGGGAATGGGAGAAAACAGCAAGGTCATCGGTTCCATCAAATTATGGAAGGATGAGGAAGTTGGCTATGCCCTTTCAAAGGAACCATCCCAGCATTTACCTGAAGCGATTTAGGGAAATAATCGAAAACCCAAATCTGGATGGCCGGACGCGGTTTGAACTGTCGTCCTCCCAATTGTAAGTCCAGTGTGCTAATCACTGTGCCACCTCACTCGGTATATATGAGGGTGGTTTGAAAATGTCTCAGAACAGAATAGAAAGAAAGTACTTACATCACTGAAACTTTTTTTTTCAACGCAGTCACCTTGTAGATTAATGCACTTAACCCAATGATATTCCAGTGCCTTGATCCCATCTCAAACATGAGTTTCCTCCAGGCCTGTAATTCTTCGTTTGAAGTGAATCTTCATCCACCAAGAAAAATTTTCAGTTTTGGGAAGAGATGGAAGTCTGACGGATTCATATCTGGTGAATAAGGTGGGTGTGGCAACAATTCATACCCTAGTTCATGTTATTTTGCCATGGCGATGGCATGTGTGTGGGCGTGCAATGTGTTGTTGGAAGATGACTTTCTTCATTGCTAAACCTGGCCTTTTTTCGAATATCTTTTGTTACAATTTGTCCAGGAGGTTACCATAGTACTCTCCACTAATTGTTTGTCCAGTGGGGACAGTATAATGAAGGGCATTCAATATGGATTTCTTGAACAAATGCCTTACAGATGATATGCCACACTGAACTGAACTACAAGGGACATTTGTTAACATTATAGCAATGGTTTTTTAATCATCAACTCCAGAAGTACGAGGGGTCAGGTAGAACGACAAAGGTGAAGACGTGATGAACATGAAGTTCAAGATTTACATAAAGTGCGGAACCATGTGAATGGATAAGAATACAGGTGACTCTCACTTATAAGATGAGCAAAAGAATGGATGCACAGAACAACAGACCAATATCACTTACATCCATCAGCTGGAAAACCCCAGAAATAAAGCTCTAAAAAGAGCATGACCTACTGAAAAGAGCCTTCTTTTGAAGAACTGGAATGGATGCAAGAAACCGTACTTGTCTGGAGGTAATCAAATACTTCAACATAATAGACACAGATTCCATCTTCTTTGTTTATAAAATAGTGTTCTAACACTACGAAACTGTCAACACATAACCAAAATAAGACCGGAGACATTCATGAATATACATTTGGTTTGAAGAGTTTCACATGTAAAACATAAAACTGTATACGGGATGTCACATATTAGTGACAGTAACACCATGTGTGTAATATCAATTACAACCAACAGCATACTACGTTTATTCACAGATGATGTCTACAAAAAAGTATTACCCCTGGGCGATAGTAAGGCAATGCAGAACACTAGGCAGTATTTCACCATGTTCACTGAGTGGCAGCTCTGTTTAAATGTGGATAAATTAAAGACTGCCACAAAATACATGAAATAATGCAATCTTAGATTAGTGGTAGAAGTCTGGCACCTGTCGTCTTTGTAGTAACATGAAACTGAACCAGTATTTGAAACCAGTAGCAGAGAAGCAAAATGCGAGTACTGAGGGGATCCTTGGTGCATCTGATAAGGAAACAGTGTGATGCAATGGAGTGAAATCCTGATCAGATGCTGTGTCAATTTGATGATGAGTGTGACAGCTAGTGGCCACAAGGTGGTTTGCTTATTTAGGAGGAGTAAATCAGCATGCATCGAGCAGCAAGCAGCTTGCTGTCAGGCACACGTTCTTCAGGAAGAGGTGCTCTACATCACCCCAGAAGACGAGCTGTCAGCGGATGGGAGTGGGAAAAACCTTGTTATTGTGAACCGTGTGAACTGTGAAAATGCTAAGAAATAGTGACTCCCAGAGAGACTGGAAAATAGTGTGGGGCTATTTTGTATTGTTCACATTAGTCATGATATTTCACAAATGAATAAAGATATTCCTCAGGGAGAAATGACAAATTAACAAAGTTGAGATGGAATTACTGACCTCTGAGCTATCTAACGTGATCAGCAGTTGAAGAGTGACAACTAATCGAGAAACATTTCACTACCACATCTTGAAATTATTGAACTCTGTTTAATAATACTGATATAACACTCAGTCAAGTGTCAACAGACAGAACTCTGCGACAACTATCTACATATAGACTAAATTGCATTATTTACATGTTTGCTTAACTAGCAAGAGACCATCACTAACTACTTTTGAGAAGCTATGCAATTAACAGAATGTCACACACACCAGCATGCATTAGCATTAAGACCTAGATATTAGAAGAAATATAAATGTCTTCATTTTTATGCAAATTAAGATAAAAACTTAGATGATGTGTAACACGTATCATTAATATCATCAACTGTGTGTGAACTGGAAGTGCTACATCAATTCTGAGTCCATAATTGGAAAGAGGGGGCTCTTTCAAATAGGAAAAATGTCCTACTTTTTGTGCCAGAGTAAAATTGGGATGTATTTTGACTGTTCAAATTCAAAGATTTGTACTTTATGCAAATGCTACAAATAACAAATAACTCATGAGGTATTTCAGTTATATACATAGTGTTGAGTCATAAATTGTGTATGACATGGTACACTTATAATGTAAATATCATGTGTTGTTCAAAAGACCTGAACTTTTCAAATCTCAAATCACACAGTGTCGGGTGTGGGCCAACAGTGAGGTAATTGGTGGAAATTACAAGACGTGTGTGTGTGTGTGTGTGTGTGTGTGTGTGTGTGTGTGTGTGGGGGGGGGGGGGGGGGGGGGGGGGCGTGAAGACTACATACAAGATGCATTTGTGCAAAGTAGCTGTCTCTGTCTGGATGGCAGTTTAACAGCACTGATAAAGTATTTGTTGTGAGAAATGTTAATTTCAAGGCTTAATTTTTGGAGGAACTCCTTGTTTGGCATGTGATGACCAAATAAGACGTGTTAACTATTGAAGGGACTTAGTGCTGGGGTGAAGCTAGGCTCCAGACACTAAAAGTTGTTGGTACAGAGGATACTCAATCAGTGCTTTGATGGGAATTGGTATAACATAACTGTAGTGAGCCAGTTAAGCTCAGCTGGTCCAATGATTAACAACTCTCTGCACACATGTCTAAGGATAATAAACAATTAATTGAACTTTAATTCTCACATGTGTTGACAACCAAAATTTGAAGCCAGCCCTACATAACAATTATTTAGGAATATTTACAGACTTTTTGATGAACAATACTTCCAGGAGCAGAATGCGATGGTGCAAAAAATCCCTGTGACACAGAGGAGCACAAAAACATTAAATAGTTATCCGTTACATCAAGTTCCACTGTCAGGCTAAATGTGTCAACATTAAGAAAAGCAATCTTTATTTTAAAACCCCAGGTATGAGCAGAATTGTCACAACCACACACAAATGTTCTATCCTACAATACTGTTTCAGCATCTGATGTCCTTATGAACTGATTCTGGAAGTATACATAAGAAATCAAGAAATATGCTGCTAAGATCAGAACATGCTTGTAAGGTCGATATGACATACAGGTACAGTTTATTACTGATACTTTATGCAGATGTACAACAATGCTGCCTACACCATATTTCTCACCCAGAGACTCAGAAAATAATCAAGGTAAAGGTTCATACAGACACGACTTATGCATTTCCCCTGCTCATGTGGGAGTTACATAGGGCAGGACAACAACACAATTTTGGTATGAAGTGACTTCTGCCATGCACTGTAGGGCAGATGGTGGGGTACGCATGTAGATATAGGTATTTTCCTGATATCTTAATATCTGTATGAAACTTATGCAAGTGCTTTCATGGCATTTGTAGCCATTGACAATTACCACACTTTTCATTTTGAAGCAGAACAACTTACCCACTGTGCTCTTCTGTAGATGCACTCCTTTCACATTCAGTATCAGCAGGGGCACTTTGAGCAGAAGCTTCATTTCCACCACCGGAAGTCTGTTCCCTCTCCTCGCGTCCGGTCTGGTTTGGATTGGGAAGTACGTGGGGGCCATCATCTCCTCCAGGATGAGAGTCATCGCTTCCCGCAATCGGCACTGGCACACGAGGAGTTTCTCCAGCACTGGTTCTTGAGGCAGCTGTAGCTGGTAACGTTGATGATGATTCACTCTGAGCAGTGCTGGACAGAGGCTGACTCGATGAAGCTGATGACTTATTAGTTGCAGGTACAGTTGAGACAGTGGGAGATCTCATAGCAGTGGTAGTTGCAGCACTTGTGGGAGCTGCAGATGCTGATGTAGTAGTAGCTGGTGTGCTTGTGCCAGCTGTGGTAGTCGTGGTTGAAGGCAGTGAAGTAGCAGTCTGAGAACTAGAAGTGGCTGTGGAGTTTTCTGTAGACGGTGTTACTGTTGCCACGGTACTTTTTTCACCATTTTCGACAACTGGCAGCTTTGGTTTGCTTACCATAACAACAATGAATTTTTTCTCATCTATATTGTATTTGGACACGGGATCCTCGTCATTTAGTAGTTTCCCTGGAAAAAAAATTAACAGACTCAATAACTTGCATGAATTTCATTATCAATCACATGGACTCAAATGCATACACTATTCCACAAAAACTTGAACTTTGTGTAAAAATGTTACTCCAGCAAAAAACTGCGTCACTTTTTTTTTAATAATCAACAGGCTAATCAATGACTGAAAAAAAGTTTTCAAACATTTGCAACCTGATCAATATCTTCATGAATATGTTATGATCTGTGTGTGTGTGTGTGTGTGTGTGTGTGTGTGTGTGTGCCACAAAAAAGCATCTAATTTTGTCTATCAATGAAAGGGAATTAACAATCAGCTAGAATTACAATTATATTTGATGCACGAGATGAAAGGAATGTGCTCTGCAATTAATTAAATATCATCAAAATTAAATTTCATCCCTATCTAGCACATAATTTTAAGCTATCTGATACTTTCAAGAACACTGTGATCTCTCATTCAATGTGTGGCGGAGGCCAGTTGTTCTCATTGGCAACTGGGAGAGGACGCTAAAAACACCAGCACATCTCATGGTGTGTGTATGCTCACAATATGAAGAATTGTTCTTGGAACTGACCACTGAAGCTCTCATTTCTTTAAACCACATCTCTGAGACTTGTGTAACTACTGGGATCATATTAGTTCTTAGTCTTGCACTGTGAAGGTAAATGCTGCAGTGTTCCCCCATATAACTCACAAGTTTGAGAAATACATGATGTGCTATCAGTGTAGCTTGGTGTGTAGAACACAAAAAAGTGACAGAGGTTGAAGCACTTCTGGAATGTAACGGGTCTCACATAATACTTGGTACTGAAAGTTGGCTGAACGAGTGAAACACGGATCTTTGGGACAAACCCAATGTCCACTTCCGTTTATTAGTCCCAAGAGGTGAGTAGATTACCCATATTCATTGTGGAGAATGTAAGTCTACACACAAAAGGGAAGATAACAGATTAACACCTCATTGACCAAGAAGTCATCAGTGACTAGCACAGGCTCAGAGTGAGTAAGTACGGAGCAGAAAACAGATTGAGTTATTTTAAAAGGAAAAATTCCAGCATTCACGTTATTGATGGAAAACCTGAATCTGGACAGCTGGAGAGTGATTTCAGCCCCACTCCTCCCAAGCTCTGAGTTCAGTACCACAACCACTGTGCCATCTAGCTTGTTGTACATCAGCCAGACAAAATGTAAACATGATGAACATTCAAGGGAAGATCCCAGAATTACTCTCACTTGTTAACACCATTAATGTTCACCCAGTGCTTGGAACGGAGAACTAGGAGTAGCCAACAATAAAATATTGGGAAAGATAGATTGATACTTAATGCGCAGATGACAAATTAAGTTGCAGACAGGCACAATTGAAAGACACTTACACATAGCTTTCAGCCAGTCTTCGTCAGCTAAGGAAAAGAGAGAAATGTACACCATTCATGCACACCAAGCAACAACACCTCAAACGCACAAGACTGCTAAGCCCGGCAACTCGGGCCAGAATGCCTCGCTCAGCTGCGTGGTCGTGTGTGCGCGAGATGTGCTTTCTTGATCAAAAATGCCCAGAAATAGAAGATGATCCAAAGAAATCCAATACATTAAATTCCAGTGTTGTGTCACTGAAGACTGCAATGATTCTTTTCATTATCTGATAGACACAAAAAGGATGGAAGTAGGTGATTATGTGGGGTAAAAACGAATGAAATTGGTCAGAACGACAATTTCATGGCCAGTTGGCACAATACTCCCTGCAAAATAATTCTCAAACATTTCTCGGAAAACGTATTACGACAGAATTTGGAAACAAATCCATGACAGAAGTAAATTAAATCTGTTGGCAATAAACAGTCTTAACAAATTTGAGGATTACCAGAGGCTGAGATAAGCATTTATGAAACAGTTCCGCAGTAACAATAAAGGTAAAAATAACAACAAAACAGAAGAGTTAGCCCAGTTATTAAACAAGTTTAGAAAGAAGGCACCCTTTTTTCAAAATGGAGCAAGAATTTTTTAATTCAAGAAACTGTTTCAAGTCAAAGCTGTTGTGAGAAGGGGAGGTTTCTGTAGTTAATCAGTGGAGTATAGCAAGTGGGTGTAGGGCCACACATGGTCTAATGCAGTTGTTATGTGTTGAGGACTAGGCATTTTTTGGGTAAACCATGACAAGAGGCTCTCTTCCTTTAAAAGGGTCTAAACCAGTTTACAAAATACTTCAAGTGTACATGGAAGATAGAATGTACCATACTGGAGTGCACAAAGGCCACAGAAATTAGCTTATAATTATCTATTCACCATCAAAATGTGCAGCCAGTTAAAAATGAAGTTCACCAGCTTGAAGCTGAATTATAGTCTTCGAATAGTACAAAGCATTGGTGTAGAGTGACTGAAATACAGCAATAGTGCTTTCATCATATGAATGTGGAAGCTGCTACAGTAGAGCTACCTTAAAGGATAGGGGATCGCGTATTTATGCCACAGGTGGCATACATTTTATAGCTAGAGAAGATCTGATCACAATCAGTGTAGATGAGCATTTTGAATTGGTATTCAGTGAACAAACAATACTACACATCTGTAACAAGTTAATCATTTCAGTGCATGTAGTGCTCACAGAGCAGTAATGTAGGCACTTTCTTCGACAAATTGACTGAAGTCTAACAAAGAATCTCACCCCCAAAATGTTAATACATGGAGACATGAATATTAACTCTCAAGTGAGCATGCCTATGTATGACATACAGCAATCTCAAATAACACTGTTTTGTACTGTTCCAGTGTTGTTTTATAACTGCGAGCCCGTTCCTGTTCATTATTGCTTTAGCTAACACAGTGATAAGCTGCACAGTACATGGCAACAGGGTGGTACGGCGAAAGTTTTTTTTTTTTTATTATTGTTTAATTCAACGATCATTTAGCCCATATAATGCAAGTTTATTTTATCCTTGTGTAATTAAACTGCGATTTTGCTCATACATATTTACCTTGGTAACAAAGACAGGTAGCCTTCACATATGTGTAAAGTACCCCGTGAGCCCGCTCATGTTATAAAAATTGGCGTACCTGCTTGAGAGTTAACAGTTAACAGAGTGTTAAGGGTGAAGCTACTAATAATTGCCTACATATTTTTAATATTGTTGGCATGGCACAAAAGATAAATGCTGCAACTATGACATCAATAATGATACTGAAAGGGAAAATTTTAAAATCTTTATAGAGATCTTGGCCTCTTTGATCATTACTGTCAGATAATAGAGCTAAATACAGGCTCGGTAAAACCCACAAAACTGCTGAATTCTCACAAATTTGCAGATTTGATAAATGATTATTTCTCTGGTATTGCTGCAAAGTTTCAATAAAATCTTCCTAAAACACATGTAGCACCCACAACTAATTACACAGAAAGATAATAACAACATATACACAATAACTGAGATGAAGGGTTGTGTCAGGTGGATTGTGCCAGGAGGGAAAGGAAGCAGAGGAGCTGGAGGGTGGTTTGGGGAAAGGTTGCTGACATCTCAGTGGAAGGCAGTAGGTGTAAAGGATAGACCTCTAGATCTATAGGCATACTCCGCAAGCCACCATATGGTGCACGGTAGAGGGTACCCTTCACCATTACTAGTCATTTCCTTTCCTGTTCGACTTGAAAATGGAGAGACGGATAAACAACTGTATATATTTCTCCATACAAGTGCTGATTTCTCTTATCTTTCCTTTGTGGCCCTCACACAAAATGTACACTGGTAGCAAATACTGGTTTTCTAAATTTCTTAAATAGTGTTTTGCGAAAACAATGCAATCTTCTTCCAGATATTCTAAATTCAATGAGCATTTCTCTAATAGTTGGGGTTGACTGACAGCAGTAACATATCTGGCAGCATGCCTCTGAAATGCTTTGCTGTCTTCCGTAATCCGACCTGGTGAGGATTCCAAACACCCACAGGTGTTCTTTATGACGACTCCTTTACATATGAGCTACATTTTCCTAATATTCTCCCTATACACTGAAGTCGACCATTCGCCTTCTCTACAACCATCCTTGCATGCTCATTCAGTTTCATACTGCTTTGCAATGTTTTGTCTACATACTTAACCCACGTGACTCGAGCAGCACACCATTAATACTGTATTCAAACATTATAAGATTGCTTTTCTTACACATCTGCATTAACATATATTTTTCTACATTTAGAGCATCACACCAAGTACAAATTTTATCTAAGTCATCCCAGTCCTTCTGCAGGCACTCAATGACAATACCGTCCTGTATATCACAGTGTAGTCTGCAGTTGCAGATTGCTGCTTACCATTCCCATCAGATCATTTACGTACATAGAGGATAACAGCAATCTTATCACCTTTCCCTGGGGCACTTAAAATGACACCATCGTCTATGATGAACACTTGCCATGAAGGACAAGAAACTCAGTTCTATGACTTAAAAATTCTTCAAGCCACTCACATACGTGGGAAAATACTGTGTGTGCTCATACCTTTGTTAACAGCCTGCAGTGGCGCATGGTGTCAAATGCTTTCCATAAATCTAGGAATATGGACTCTACCTGTTACCATCCACGGTTTGAGGGATATAGTGTAGGAAAAGGACAGGCCGAATTACACACAAGCACTGCTTTCTAATTCCGTGCAGATATGTAACTAGAAGCTTTCATGTCTCATGTAAAATTATTATATTCAGAATATGCTCAAGAACAGGCTATTTTCCTTTGTTAAAAATATGGATTGGATTGTTGTTATTCTGATTGATTATAACATTTTAATAGCATTTACGGTCAATTTTCTCCCAAAATATCTTATTTTTATGTAATTAAATCTTAAAAATCATTAAATATCAAGATCTGGTTTCGTGATCGAAGATGCTCTGTTACTGGCTGATGCTCTGGTGAGTAAGATAAAGCTATACATTTATTAATGGAGCATTAGCTGAAGTTACGAAGTTTTTATGCACTTTTTCCATAAACAATTGCTATTTAGTGATGGAAAACATAATTACAATTTTCAAGTAACAATATAAAGGAATTTTGTGTGTGCTGGTAGTGGAAGCCCTGTGAAAGTTGATGTATTTATGCTCCACCCATTGAGAGCAGCAATATTTGCAACAACAGATATTCTTTTCCCTGCTCCCTGCAACATCATTTAACTCGCTCAATGCCAAGGAACTGTAGAACTTTTGAGACTGGATCCATATATTATAACTAGATGTTGACTATCAGTCATGAGCTACAACCCAAAGTGCAATAAAATTATTCTTGGCAAAACTTTGTGTGGATTTGTGCTGTAGAGGATACTCAGCAGAGATGCTGCATCCAGTAGATGTTCGGTGGCGCAGCGGATACTGTGTGAGACTCCAGATAAATAACACATGTTCGAGTCCTTGAAAGGTTATATATTTTAAACGTTTTACACAAAATACAAAAATTGCATTAGCAAGGACTGATTTTAGCAGTTGTTTCAATTGTGGGATGTGCTATGTATAGCTTGGACATTGACTTAAATGATTGAGTATGTTGTTTTATGTTCCTACCATGCCTTTTTTCCTTTTGAATTTCAGTATTCTTTTATAAAAACGGAAAATGAATTCAAATAATTTGAATGCCCACTAATACATTCCATTTGAGTAATGTGATGCCTGTGATGTCACTGGCTAGCTCGCTGCTTCTGCTGTCGGAGTGTTAATGTATGCTATGTATAGCTATGTATAGCTTCACATTAGTCTTAATCTGAGAAATGGAAAACAGAGGATAAATGCATTTACTTTGCGAACAAATAATTCACTTTTTTGGAATGCATTGCTTGTAGTGAAGATATCACCATATGCCTACAGAACACTGAAGTGGAGGACGTTGAGGTTATACGGAGAGATACAAAGTGTGCACAACATACAGGTGACACAAACGTAAGGGCTGTGAAGTTTGCGAATTTAAACTAAGGTTAACTTCTGAAGCAGACTCACTTCATTTTTACGTAAGATGATGAAACTGGAAAATTTTAAACAATACGGATCCTAGCTGGACAGTACAAATATAAAAACATTGTTTCTAATCAAGTAAAAAGTGTATGGTCACATTAACTAGGAAGTATCATTTTGAACATGACATGCATGAGCAGAGACTGCAATTGTAAGTGCACGTAAGCAGCAAGGAAAAAACAATAATATTCTGTTTGTGATTGGTGTGTTGCAGTTTTGTAATTGTGATTAAGTTTTAATATGAGAGGACTTTCATGTCATTTTAAAAATACGTTAAAATGTTCTTACAGGTTAGAATCGAATCAGTGATCTATGGGGGCCATCTTATAAAATTCGATGGTCTACCGCTCAACAACTGAGGTACCAAATAACTGAGATGTAGCTGGGTAAAACAACAGTTTTCACTAGGAGTTAAATTTCATTGAATGACGCTATCCTTTCATGTAACAGTGGGACAGCATATCTCTGATGTAAGTTAATGTTAACTTCACAGTGCAACACATTTTTAATTAAGTTAGTGAACTTGTGCATCAATGTGGTGGCAATTTGCCGGTACAGTGCAACCATATTTTATGCATCTTCCCATTCTCTGGAATACTCAAAAACAACTTTTCAGAAGTTTTTATATATGTATTTGTACAGTGTGGTACCACACATCATTCGTAACCCATTTTCGACAAAGTAAATTTAAAAGAAGACATCACTGTGAATTAACACTCCGACAGCAGCAGCAGCGAGCTAGCCAGTGACACCACAGGCATCACATTACTCAAATGGAATGTATTAGTGGCATTCAAATTATTTGAATTCCATTTCCGTTTTTATAAAAAAATACTGAAATTCAAAAGGAAAAAAGGCATGGTAGGAGCATAAAACGACATACTCAATCATTTAAGTCAATGTCCAGAAAACTGTCAAATACCCTATTCTGCAGCAAACCAACATTCAGGAAACTGGTCTTATTTTGCAGATCAATTCTTTCACCCTTCTTATATATAAAAGCTATCTGAGCTTTATTTCAAGTAGCATGGGACTTTACAGTCAGTGAGAGATTTGCAATAAATGCAAGTCACACTATCTGTAAAATCGAACTGGGATTCTGCCTGGACCTGACAACTTATTTGTTTTCAACCCTTTCAGTTGCTTCCCTACACCAGCAGTGTTTATTACTATTCCTGCGTGACGTCAAACAACGGTATGTCTCTACAATCCTCTTGCACGAATAATTCCTTGAATGCAAAATGTAGAACTTCATCTTTCCTTTTGCTGTATTCTATTGCCACAACATACAGGCAACAAGCAATCTGATTAATCCGCTTACTAATTTTACACAGAACCAGAATCTTCTTCGGTTCTCAGAAAGGTCTCTCACTAAGGTACAATACCTGAAGTTGTACGCTTCACACATTGATTTGATTATAAAAATACTAATTTCTACGAACTTTTGTCTGTCATCATTTCCTATGTTATTTTGTGAACAGTGTGTGCTACAATAACAGCAACCTCAGCATTTTCAGAATTATGTTTTTAAACCACAGTGGGTCTTCTCCGTGCTCCACGATCTGATTTCACTTTCCGTCCACTAACAGTAGAAGTGTGAATAAACAGATGCATAGCACTACTGAAGAAACTCTCTTGGATATACACTATTTGCTCAATATGTTGTTGTCTTTAATCTGGAGATTGGTTTGATGCAGTGCTCCACGCTACTCTATTCTATGCAAGCCTCTTCATCTCTGCATAACTATCACAACCTACATCCATTTGACCCTGCTTACTGTATTCCACCCTTTGTCTTCCTCTACAATTTTTATCCCCACATTTCCCCCTATAACAACTGACAATTCCTTGCTGCCTCAGGCTGTGTCCCATCAACCAATCCTTTTTTTTAGTGAAGTTGTGTCACAAATTTGTTTCTTCCACAGTTCAAGGAAATACCACCTCAATTTTTATTTGATATACCCACCTAATCTTCAGCATTCTTCTACAGCACCACATGTCAAAGCTTCTATTCTCTTCTTGCCTGACTTGCTTATCATCTACATTTCACTCCCATACAAGGTTTGACCCAAAATACACAGACACATAAGTTACCACATCTGATATGCTCTCACTATCATGATCCAAAATGGATGAGGCTGTTACAACAACACAATGCATCAGTTACCTACATACCATTCCCTATGCTCTTAGACCAGTATAAAATAAAGAAAGCACTCGGCTGTGATCAAATCTGAGCAAATGTTTTGTGAGCATTATACTGGCCAAACAGAAGATGTGATATGGAGGCTCAGTGAGTTACTGGCAATAGCAACTTTAACAAACTGAGGTAACGCCGCAGATGTGTCAGGCATCATATCAAATGCTTCTTTTATCCCCACATTTCCCCCTATAACAACGCTGACAATTCCTTGCTGCCTCAGGGTGTGTCCCATCAACTATATTCCAGTGATATCTCCCATAGTGACATGAAGCCCACAAAAAACTTTCAACACAAACAGAAAAAACTTCTTAATTTGCTTACTCATTTTCCAAATAGACACGTAGCATAAGACAGTTTGCAAACTGTCCTCCACAAAAACAAAATAACTCCCCGTCATTAAATATGAGGATACACTTCATGTGTCTCAAAGTTCTCAGTACCAACCATAATTTGTCAAGTTACTATCTCTTTCTGTACTTAGTAAATAAAAATGGTAATTAAGATTGAAAAGTACGATTTTATCTTATCAGCCATCTGTAAAGTGGGTGAAATGGTTTCTGGCAAAACCAAAACGAACACTGAATGTTGTAGATCACTGTGTTTATGGCTGCACTGACCTCCATTTGCAACAAGTATAGAGCTCCAAATGCTTTTTACAATATGGAAGCAGTCAGACAAGAGCATACAACAGCCAACAAATCAAAGTAAGAAAAAGATTCAGCAACAGGGTATAACACTGGTAATTTCAAGCATGCCTACCACCATCCTACTGAGCAAAAAAAGAACTGTACTTATCATGCAAAAAGAACTACTGATCTTTGTGAGAGAGAACCCATTCACTTTTCATTTAATCTGTGCAAATCTTGAACTTTTACAAGATCAATATTACAAAAGGCTGGAGTTTTGTATAAAAACCATCCCCAAAACAATCACGGACTTGTCTTTATGATGTTTGCAAAGCTATAAATAATTAGTTAAAGACAATAATATTGAAATACCTTTGAATTGTTTGTTATTACCTAAATGTTCCTGTACCACTATATTGCCTTGTGAGGGTGTTTGTAATATACAGTTTTAAGAATAAAAAGAAATACACAAAAAATGCAACACTACTGAAATAGCTTTTGGTGTACATACAATACTGATAAGAAAGAATGGATCTTGTACAGAGACTACCTCAGCAGCAAAACACTAAATATGAGTCTGAACTGCCCTGAAACAGACAGCAAAGGCAAATGTAAGAGAACATAGGCTTCAGGCTATGTTACAGATCATTGCCACCAGAGCCCACATTCCAAAAACTAATACAGACAAAAAAGAAATACTGTCAACTTCCCGGTTTCTTCCTGTTTGCGTACGTGTGATGTCATATGCCACATCGTAATTATGTTATGGGGTAAAACCAACCTCTGGAATCAGTATGGTCCTCTGACTCGAATTTTTACTTACAAATTCAAGTCAACTCTTTGCCTGAAAGGTTACACTTTATACCTTTTCAAACACTTTTTCCTACACTATAATATCATTTACATGAGTAACAAAGAATTCTCTTAGATTGAGGTAGAGTTTGATGTATAATAAATAAAAATGACTAAGCATCTTCTGCAGCAATGGAACAACAATGAATTAAGAAAAAGCTAAAAACCAAAACAGACACATAATGCAGGCAAATGAAAACCTTAACAACAAATGGCAACAACACAACAGGTACTGCATTTCATTTCCAACTATGTGGTGATTCACAATATGGTGTCTTTGAAGTGTATAATTATGTAAAAATATGGACAAAACTGAAGATGATGTACCACCCATCAGTTTTGATCTATGACATCATCAAAATGGTGGACACCCCTATTTCAGCCTTATACAATGTGGCGCCTGTGATGTCACTCATTACACATACAAATAGTCAAAAATAACATGAAAAAAATTTGACATCAGAGATATACTGCTAGAATAACGCATTTTTGAGAAAGGGCAAGCTAAACATATGACAATCCTAATAATGAAGACATAGCAAAACAAATGCTACCACAAAAATCAAGCAAACAATTCTCAGTAGTAACGAACTCACAATAAAAATTGGTATCGGAAATCTCAAACAAAGGCCAAGTACCGCAAAATCAAAATTCATCCATATAACTCAAACTCCACAATAGTTACCAATCACACTGCAACATAATTACCAACAGCTAACAACACAACACAACACAAAAAACTCATTAAAAATGGTGTTAACACAATTTCTATGTACAAGAAAAGCACACTTATGCACATAAATACACACAACATACATGCCACAATAAAAAAATAAAACCAAAAAAATATACTTAACAACCAAAGTCAGCCAATACATAAATGAAGCCATAGCAAAAATAACAACATAACACAATATCTCATATGGACAGTCTAGACTTCTCAAACCAGGAACCCTTCCAGACAGAACACACAAACTACGCTCATGCTCATACATTAAGGATAATGCTGATACATGACAAAACAATGCTCTGGTGGGAAGTTTGCATGTTTAAATCACCTCTGAGTATGACCATGCGGTGCATTTGACCTGCGGTCGTCGCACAGTGGTGCTTGCAGCAGTCCACATATGCAGAGGTGCGTTGGTGCATGTCAGAGTACGGTGCAGCGAGTAAGTGTGCAGACATTTTCAGACATGCTAATGGTGCCTGTGTGTTGAAAATGGTTCAAAGAACACATATTGATGACATTATGAGGGGTAGAATTCTAGGGTGACTGGAGGCTGGTCAAACACAGCAGGTCGTAGCAGAGGCCTTCCGTGTGCCACAAAGTGTGATCTCAAGATTACGGCAACATTTCCAGCAGACTGGAAACGTGTCCAGGCACTATAGTGCGGAACGTCCACAGTGTACAAACCAACAAGAAGACGGATATCTCCCATCAGTGCCCGCAGACGACCACGGAGTACTGCAGGTAGCCTTGCTTGGGAACTTACTGCAGCCACTGGAACAGATGTCTCCAGATGATTGAACAGACATGATCTATTCACCCGTAGACCTGCAAGGTGCATTCCACTGACCCCTGGTCACAGGAGAGCCCGTAAAGCCTGGTGTCAAGAACACAGTACATGGTCATTGGAACATTGGTCCCAGGTTATATTCACGGACGAGTCCAGGTACAGTCTGAACAGTGTTTCTCGCTGGATTTTCATCTGGCGTGAACCAGGAACCAACCCCTTAATGTTCTTGAAAGGGACCAGTATGGAGGTCGTAGTTTGATGGTGTGGGGTGAGATTATGATTGGTGCACGTACACCCCTGAATGTCTTTGACAGAGGAACTGTAACAGATCAGGTGCATAAGGAGGTCATTTTGCACCAGTATGTCCGGCTTTTCAGGGGTGCAATGGGTCCCACCTTCCTCCTAATGGATGATAACGTATGGCCCCACCGAGTTGCCATCGTGGAGGAGTACCTTGAAACAGAAGATATCAGGCAAATGGAGTGACTTGCCTTTTCTCCAGACCTAAACCCTATTGAGCACGTCTTGGATGCTCTCAGTCGATGTATCGCTGCACGTCTTCAAACCCCTAGAACACTTCAGGAGCTCCGACAGGCACTGGTGCAAGAATGGGAGGCTACACCGCAGCAGCTGCTCGATCACCTGATCCAGAGTATGTCAACCCATTGTGCGGCCTGTGTACGTCTGCGTGGCGATCATATCCCATGCTGATGTCAGGGTACATGCGCAGAAAACAGTAGCGTTTTGTAGCACATGTGTTTTGGGACTGTTTTCACAACTTATCACCAATACCGTGGGCTTGCAGATCTGTGTAGTGTGTGTTCCCTATGTGCCTATGCTATTAGTGACAGTTTCGTGTAGTGCCGCATGGTGTGGCACTACATTCTGCAATTATCCTTAATTTATGAGCATGAGTGTAGTCCCTGGTCTGAGGTGCAGCAACTTTGGTCAATCTCATACCTCCTCCATAAACGTAACATTGCAAATATTGTGCAATCAAACTGAATAACTGTAGGAAATACATCATCCCGATTGCAGCTTGCGGGACCTACTCATGAACTAGATCTCCAACCATAAACAAGACACCCCACCCACAAACGAATCCATGCCCACAACTGCCACCCTCAAAACAACTCACCAAAGAAACCATAATGAACTCTTCCAATATTATTCTCACAAACAGCACTCAGGAAGTGCAAATTAATCACTAACGGCACTCTCAAACTATTTATAAACAAATATCCCACAAAAGAGCATTCCACTGCCTATTCCAACAAGACCTCTGTAAACACAATCCATTTCATATACACTGTGGCACCATGACATCACACGACAAAACACAGTAATGCTCAAGTCTGTCGGTAAACTAGTAAGCAAACAGACAAGTTCCCACTCTGCTACCCAGCATGTCAAAAGGTTATGTTGTGACTTTGAAAGGTATTAGTCAAGTTAGTCCAAATGGGCACACAAACATTTCATTTTGCCGTCGACAAGTTAGGTGGTGCAGTGGTGGCCATTTTTTATTTTATGTTTGCCATGATTTGATTACCCAAGGTGCAGAATCATACTAATTTTTAATGTGCTGTTACAACCAAAAAGAATTTCACAGTGCTTGCCTCTTATACAAATGTAAGTTATTGTTAAGTATATGGTATTTACTGGTACACCTAGTTTTTGTTCTATCCGTATCTTATATGAGCATAGGCTGAGAATGACTGCACTGACAACAGAAGCTAGTCTAACCATATTTTAATTTTTTATATATGTATGTGATCTATGCAGTTAGAAGATTTTTGAATTTTTTTTACACATTTTAACACATTATGTAAGTTTGCTTTCTCCTTCCCTTAAAAATCCAGTATTACTACTTATGTATATATTCTGATAGGATTTTCAACACAATACAGTGCAATTATTCTGTAATTAAAGGCTTACTCCCTCATTGTGTTTCCGCTAAGAGGTCTTCTTTGACGGGCTGAACCGAAATCAATTCTTACTATAGGAGAGGTGCTCAATAAGTAAGGGGGAAATGGTTATTTCGCTTCTCGAATTAGTCCGATTCGCACAACTTTTTTGTCACTCTTGGTACATATATCCAAAAATTATCTTCAAAATGTTTGACATATTGGCTATTTAGTCTATTGTCAACTGTCAAAACGCTTATATGTGCTTTGGCAGTATCAGCGATTATTTATTTTGTATAAAAATGGAACAGGGAATGTGTGTTAAATTTTACAATAAGAAGGGAATAAAATGTAAAAGTTTTAGAAATGTTAAATATTGTTTTTGGTGAGTCTGTTGCAAGGTTGTCATAAATACACTGAAGATAACGACTGCCTTGGCCACCTCAGTACATCAACTGATAAAAATATGAAAAAAATTACTACGAATGATCACCAAACTACAATCAGAGATGTAGCTGTTGATGTTAGCATATCAACTGGCTAATGTCATGAAGCTGTTTTGGGTAAAATTGTTCCAACATTATCGAATTTCAAACAAAAACAGAGTGGCAAATGCGAGTCACTCAGGAGTTGCTAGATGAGGTCAACAACAATGCAGAACTACTGAAATGGGTCATAACAGGTGAAACATGTGATGACATATGATGTTGAAACTGGTGTGGAAACATTTTGTATTGCCAAGACTGGAAGGATAAGTCCATGGAAATTCAATGCAGCACTCAATCTGACCCAGTCAGATTGCTTTCAAATTTAGTACATTTAATGATGCAGATAAGAGGTGGAAAACAACAAATATGCAGAGAGGTATATGACAATTGTGAAGAAAGTTTCAGGTTTGCAAGGTTTTGAAACTGTGAAATTTACATGCATATGTCCAACATAAATGATTATAATTCTTGTTCTAATCCAGATACAGCAATGAAACTTGTATTATTGAAAAGCTTTACATTGATATGCAACATGGTGGGTTTCTATGAATGTTCACATTCAAGGTCACTGGCCTTAACATTTGACCTTGAATATCTCAAAACACCACACCTTCAACTTTTTTGGAAAAAATATATTGTATTGCCCAAACAGCCTACCACAGGCATGATAAATATGAAGATACAAGGCATCATGACCAAAAATTTATTTCATCTACATCACTACACTAGCAAAATGCAGTGAGCAGCTATTTACACAGGTTTTTTCCAGAACAGTAGACAATAGCAGTCATTACTATACTGACAAATTGATGAAAATTTCTTGCTGTGAACAGCCAATCAGAAAGACTTTTACTTTAATCAATCATCAATAACTTGTTACATGGGTGTGGCATACTTACTGTATCTGCAGTCTTCATGTCCTGCGAGAACTATTTAGTAGTAGTTTGTGAAATATGGATTTCAAGTCAAAATCATACTATTGCAATCCATTTAAAGATGCAGATCATGCAAGAGCACAGAAGAATTTGAGGAATGTTCAGGAGTGGATGTTAAACAAGTATCCTAAGGTATCGCTAGGTGGAAAAATTTGCACCAAAAGGTAAAACGCAAATATCACAAAACACATCAACCACAGCAGGTGTTTTATCAGGTGTGGTAGGTACTCCCAGAGATGATGTTAAGTGAAGCTGAAATTGCTTCGGATCTGACACTGGATTCTTTAAAAACTAGCCTTCAGCATGAGCCAAAGTGCCCAAAGCAAAAATTTAAAAAGGTTACCTCAGTGAGGGAGCATAACTATGTGACAACTGGAACAAGAAGAGTGTGGAAAAAAGGGAGAAAGAGAAATCATAAACCCAGCTGAAAAGTTAGTTTCACAATACAGGACGTGTGTGTGACAAAATAAAATTTTGACAATACTTCCAAAGAGCTGGAGTACAAAGAAAACTATGGAATTATTTTCCGCTTCAGATTATAATGGTACCAAGAGCAAAACAGTCAATAACAGAACACGGTATATTAATGTCTCCAAATCCGAAGCCAGGTACGACATGTTGTCAGAAAGCTATTCAACACGTAAATAATTTTTACTGTGAAAATAACATGAGATGTGTGGGACTGTCTCTGCGAAAGAAAATGGAATTAGAGTACTTAAGCAGAAGCCACTAGGGTTACACAATATCAAGGAATTGTATGCATATTTCAAAGATACATACAGATATGTAAATACTGGATTCTCAAAATTTAGTGAGTTGCAGCCAAAGCACAGTGCTCTTGCCTCTGCCAGTGGGACCCATGCTGTTTGTGTGTCTCAATCAGAATTTTAAGTTAATGGTTGAAGGGTGTAAATTGAAAGAACTAATGAAGTGTGAAGAACACACACTGCCATCATAAAAGCACTGGTAGCATTTGTTACCTGCAGTTCTGCGCTTCCAGCATGTTTCTTAGGTGCATGTCCCTATTGCCCACATTTGACAAGACTGACTGATAATCTGTTTATAATGTTTGGTGGAAATTGCATTGATGAAATTACCTACAAATGTTGATTAACCAAAGGCAGGGTAGTTCTAGAGCCTGTACTAAAATCAACAGGTGATTTCATTGAGGTGTTTGCATCGAGTTCGTGACAACTCCTATCACACTCGTGTATTACACAGCAGCAGGCATAGATCTTTGAAATCATTAAAGAAGAAATGATAGTACATGAATATCTTGCTGTCTATGATTTTGTACAGAATTACTCCTTCACTATTCAGGATGAAGTACAAGGAATTCACCAATTTGAAGGTTACTACCAGGCACAAATACTTATGAAACACACCATGCATGCACTCTTTCCAGCACAATCTCATCAGTTGCTTAAACAGTCCCTTTCCAACTCCAAAACACATTTACTACTGTTTGGAAGGATGTACTGTCCAGTACAAAAACAGCAAGAATTTCATGAATCTGTCTCAGGAAGATTAGCTGCACTTACCAGCCACAAGTGACCTCATGAAAACTGTATTTTGACATTACAATTGAATCAATGGTGCAAAGAAAATATTCCTTTGTGTGTTTTCAATTATACATCCATTTCCCATCACGATTAAGATCTTGGCAAGTTGAAGCAATGTTTCAAGAATATGATTCCAGGTACCCATACACTTCATTGTACAATACCTACTGACAAAAGCATAGTAGAAACAAAGACATATTCTGCTTCTTTAGTGAGCAGAGAAGAATCCGTGATGGCTATGTGGAAAGAAATGATGTTTTTAACGTGTGTGGATTTGTTGCCTGGCTGTATGACAATCATTGGTGGGCTGTACATGTCTTACAAACTTATGAAGAAACAGATGAGGTACACGCCAGCTTCTTGCGTCCACATAGACAGTCTCCACCATATATGTTTTCTACCAAACCTGACACTTGTTTCATCAGAAGATGTGACATTGTCACAATAATGGAGCCAGTGACACCAACTGGAAGGACATACACTCTCCCTGCATCCAATCCGATGAACATTAACAATTTAACTGGAGATTTATGAAATGAGAGGTAACTACTCTTTATTGCCTTTTTATTGAAGCTACATTGTAAATCATTCATAATACCACTACAATAATATAAACCATATTTTTGGACGTTACCTATGAATTGTAACTTTCAACAAACTGTCTTTCATATTTATGTGCTATGTTCTGCATTTTGGTAGTGCACTGATGCTGGCAAAATAAATTTTTGGATATGATGCCTTTGGTGTGGCATCTAGATATTTACCATGTTTATAGCAGAAATCCACAATGTTGCATATGATTAGATTAGATTCAGTTTTCATTCCATAGACCCAAAAAATGAGATGATTCTCATGGGTGTGGAACATGTTAGAAAGCATGGCATAAAAACATAAAACATTTTAATATAATACATACTACCCTGATCATTTGTCAGGAGATAGTTGAAAATAAGTTAATACAATGCAGTAAACTGGGACAGCTAATATTTACAGAATTAACACATTGTCAGAATGAAACACTCTTATGCACTATTAATAAATTTATCATACGCAAAATACCTAATCTTGACTGTTGTGACCAAGTGTTGTCAAAACTGAAATCTAACACATATTTTTACTTAAGCTGACTTAACAGTCTCTGTTAAGATGTTCATCTATGGAGTAGATGGAGTTGCATATCAAAGAGTCTTTCAAACTCTGTTTAAACCGTGCTTTATCTGAAACCAAGTTTTTAATGGTTGCTGGCAATTTACTAAAAATAAGTGTTCTTGAATATTGGACTCCTTTTTGGACCAAAGTAAGTGATTTTAGGCCTTTATGTAGATTGTTCTTATTCCTAGTATTGATACTGTGTACTGAGCTATTGGTTGGAAATATAGATGTATTACTTGCAACAAATTTCATTAAGGAATAAATATACTGAGAAGCAGTGGTTAGAATACAAAGTTCCTTGAACAGTTTTCTACAAGATGTTCTCGAATTTACACCACAAATGATTCTTATCACACGCTTTTGCACCCTAAAAACTTTTGCTCGGTTTGACGAGTTGCCCCAGAATATGATCCCATACGACATAATAGAATGAAAGTAAGCAAAGTATGCAATTTTTCTTATATTTATATCTCCTACATGTGAAATCATTCTCACGGCAAATACAGACTTGTTTAGGCGCTTAAGCAATTCTGTGGTATGCCCTTCCCTATTGAATTTGTTATCGAGTTGTAATCCCAGAAATTTAACATGGTCAGCCTCTTCGATCTGCATGTCTTCATACCTTATATTCATGCTGGAAGGAAATCGCTTACAGGTACTGAACTGCATATACTAGGTCTTCTCAAAGTTTAATGACAAAGAATTACTTTTAAATCACTTATTAAAGTCAGTGAAAATTTGACTAGCAGCTATTTCTAAATCTGTACTTGACTTGCTACTTATTGCAATGTTTGTATCATCAGCAAACAAAACTTAGCATCTGGCAATGTAACAGGTGAGAGGTCATTAATATACACAAGGAAAAGCAATGGGCCCAAAATGGAACCTTGAGGAACACCACATGTAATTAATTCCCAGTCAGATGAAGACTGACTGCTTACTGCACAGGTATTTCACAATGACACCCTTTGTTTCCTGTTAGATAGATAAGACTCACACCATTTCACAGCATTGCCAGTGACACCATAATACTCTAATTTACTTAGGAGAATGCTGTGGTTCACACAGTCAAAGGCTTCTGACAGGTCACAGAAAATGCCAGTAGCCTGTAATTTATTATCTGATGAATTAAGTACATTCTCACTGTAAGTGTAAATAGCTTCTCCATATCAGAACCCTTCAGAAATCCAAACTGTGACTTGGACAATATATTATTTGCAGTCAGATGCTTAAGGAGACACTTGAACACAATCTTTTCAAAGAGAGAGCCGTCAAAAGTGAAATTGGTTGATAGTTTGATGGTACCTCTTTATCCCTCTTCTTGTAAAGAGGCTTAACTCCAGCATATTTTAGACAGTCTGGAAATGTTCCACTGATAAAGAGATTGATTACACAAATAACTTAAGATAGAACTTAACTCGCATGAGCGCTCTTTGATTAACTTTGTTGATATGTTATCATACCCAATGGAATACTTAGATTTTAAGGGGATGCTACTTCTTTGGGAGATGTGAGTTTCATTTCCATTTTACTGAAGTTATTTTTAAAGACTTGTCTCAGATACTCCATTGCACTGTTCACTGAACCTGATAACCCCGAGCTGTCAGTAACAGAAATGAAATAGTTGTTTAAGAGGTTTGCAACACTAACTGTACTTGTTACCAAAGTTTCATTTATTTTTAGAGCTATCTGTTCCTCTTCCTTTTTGGCCACACCTGTCTCTGTCTTAACAATATCCCATACAGTTTTTATTTTATTACCTGATGTAATTATCTTTTTCTCATAATTAAGCTGTTTCGATTTCTGGATTACTTGCTTCAATATTTTGCAGTATTCTTTGTAATGCATTACAATTCTAACCTGAGAGCTATACCTAGATAGTAGATAGTGTCTCCTTTTTGTTGGTTGGTTGGTTGGTTTTGGGGAAGGAGACCAGACAGCGTGGTCATCGGTCTCATCGGATTAGGGAAGGATGGAGAAGGAAGTCGGCCGTGCCCTTTCAGAGGAACCATCCCGGCATTTGCCTGGAGCGATTTAGGGAAATCACGGAAAACCTAAATCAGGATGGCCGGACGCGGGATTGAACCGTCGTCCTCCCGAATGCGAGTCCAGTGTCTAACCACTGCGCCACCCCGCTCGGTCTCTCCTTTTTGTCCCACATGATATTTTTATTCCTTGTGTAATCCACGGTTTATTTTTTGGCTTGTGTGTGAGTTGAGTTACCTTTAGGGGAAAACAGTTCTCAAAAGTGGAGGCAACTTTATTAATGAATGCTTTGTATTTTCCATTTGAGTCAGATGTATTGTAAACAACTATGCAGTCCATGTCTTTGAGCAATTTCCTGAATTTCTCAATTTTTGAATTTTTTATTATCCTCCTGTACTCAGATTTAATAGATTTTTAATCCTGACAAGTTTCAACATTTAACACAAGATGCTGCACATCATGATCAGATGGTTTTGTGATATGAGTTTTTTCCCTAGATTTGTCTACAAAGATATTATCAATAGCAGTCTCAGAGCATTTTTACATATCCTAGTAGCAAAGTTCACAGCACGAAAAAAATTGAATGATAATGTTACTGACTGCAACAATTGTTCACTGACAGAGCTTTTCAACAAATCCACATTAAAATCCCCAGAAACCACATTTCCTTGTTTTTTTGCCATAAGATGGGACAGCAGAGCTTCCAGGTTTTTTTTATGAAAAGGTTAAAATTTCCTGAAGGAGATCTGTATATACCTACTATTATAAAGGACTTATTATGAAATACTACTTCTGTTGCACAAACTTCTAAGTGCTGCTCTGAGCAAAATGTATTAATATCAATATTCTTGAAATCAAAACAGTTTCTGGCAAATATAGGAACTCCTCTTTTCTCCATATTTCCTCTACAGAAATAAGAAGCTAACTTGAATCCTGTAACATTTAACATATATATATATATATACACACCAGTGGTCACATGATGTTCAGAGGCAAATTATATCAACTGGTTTGCTCAACTCTAATTCTTCAACACAAATAAGCAACCCCTTAGTCCTCGGATATTCTGATGCAATAGTGATAGCTGATTTTGTGCACTGGCTGAATTATGACTGGATGAACCTAATTTTCCTGCCAATTCTAATTTTTGAGTATCTTTAGTTTCAATCAGAGGTTGTCTGCGTGAACTGTGTACATTACAATTTGCTTTCTGGCTGCCTGTTTTATGAATGTGAATGTCATTTTCAGCTTGTCTCTGTCCACGTTTTGTTTCTGCTATCCCTATCCTGCAAAAACTGCTGATCTGTCACTTGTAGCCACTGGTACTTTACCACTTGCGACAGTGCCCCCCCTCCCAAGTTATTTTCTATTAACCCAAACAGTTTTCCCTTCCCTTTCCCGTTGAGGTGAAGGCCGTGCCTAGTATAATCCCACCTGCTGATAGAGTCAACAGGAACCACACCGCTATGAGACCCCATACCCGATCCAAGCAGCCATTCCACCTCTAAATTAACTCTCGTAACAGAAGAGTTTAAATGAGACCAGTCATGGCGACTCAGAACAGACACAAGCCCAACACCAGTATATCTGACTGCTGAAGCTATCTTTACCAGGTCACTCTCAATTGAATAATTTCAGTTCCTATCTATGCTCTTGCCCGCCCCACCCACTGTTACCACGGTGTCTTCCTTTGTGAAGTCTTTACAAAGTCATCCTACATCCTCTATCACCTGACCCAGACTTGCACTAGGTTTAAAAAAGCTTGTGACCTGGTAACCCGACCCTAGTTCATCCTGTAACAGTTGGCCAACACTTCTACCATGTTAACTACCAAACAAAACCTTCTTCTTCACAGCTTTTTCTGACTTCTTACTTTTCAAACACTTTTTGAAAGTTTGTCGTGTCCTGTCTCCTCCTACATCTATTTGTGGCTCATCAGTTTCCAACTGTGACAACAGATCAAACCTATTTTCCACATTCACAACCACACTGTTTGAAAACGTCCTATTTCTTCTACAACCTGTTGTCACTTCCTACCTCTCTTTTCCCTTCTCCCCCCTTAACCTTTCCAGATCTAGTTTCACTTTATCTAGTTCCGCCTGAAGGGCAGCAATCTTCTCCTCTTGTCCCAGTATCTTCCTATCTCTACAGCAAATCCTGCACAACCAATGAGCCTTGTTTATTTCCCCAATTCCCACAACACTACAGTCATCAAAGTAAAAGAAACTGCAACAACCCTCACACCACACACTGGAACTAACACTCCTACGGCAAGTCATACACTTCTCACTCATGGCAAACAAATAGTAGCTTTAGTCCAAGTTAAAACAAGAATAACTTCGCAAATTACTCAATCAATATATTAAATTTCTTAGAAAGTTTAGGCCTAAAGTTTGGATACTAATTCAAAACTTCTGAAGAAATGTATTGTTTACGCGATGAAACAAAAGTAAACAAAGAACTGAGCCTACACTGTATAAAGTTTCAACTTATTTCGGCACAGCACAACTTTACTTTATTGAAATAATCACAGACCTTACAGTATATCACAATGTAAACAAATCCTAGTCCAAAACTCGCGCCTATGAAATGTTTTCTTTTTTCCAAAAATACGCAAAAAATGTGAACCCTTCAATTGATGGCTTACACTAGGTATTAATTTACTAATTATGATGTAATATTGGCTTAATTAATTGTTATTACACAATTAAACACTTCTCTTTACGAGAGCTGTGAATGTGCACCACCCACCAACCAAAGATCTTTTCTATATTGTATTTTCTTGAATGTGTACCTCTACTTATTAGCTTTTCAATTATGTATATTTAATTGCTGCATATGGATTATGTTGAGACAGATGTGTAAATTTCACACAATATCCAAAGTTTGCAGACCTGTAACATTCTTCACAACTGTCACATACCTCTGCAAATTGGTAGTTTTCCATCTCTTATCTGGATCATTGAATATAGTAAATTTGAAAGAAATATGAGGTGGTCAGACTGAAAAAGTTACTTTTCTGCACAGAACTGACATGCCCAAAGAGCTAGAAAAGTTTGGTCAAATGTGAAGGTTAAGCTCACTGTGTTCTTTAGAACATAACAGAGGCCAATGCAATTAAAATAAACTTTTTTACTTTGATAGCAGATCTTTATAGATTTTTATGAGCTGAATCCAAATCTAGCCTTAATTTTTTTTATATCACCCATAGCTTTCGAGCAACATGCTTTTTATCATATAGTATAAAAATCATATGCTACGCGATAAATGGGGAAATTAATGAAACGCTTTGGTACAACATAAGCATGGGTTGTATTTACAGTAAGCTACTTAAAACAATGATGTGTGTTAATAGTGGTTTCACTTGTCAGCTGGAATTGGCTTGAATTTTCTTTCTCTTTTTTTCTTTGAAGCTTCTTGTGTAGCTTTTTCTACGATGAGTCGCTTGCTGAACTTCTCGGTGAAGTGACCCACAGTAGTCCCCCATCATTTTGGTTTTCCAGCAGCCTTGGTAGTGTTTTTTCCATCACTTTAATGTGCTGGTGAAAATGATATCCTTGCTCCTCACTAACATCTCCCATATTGTCCGGCAAGTAATAAAGGTGACTGTTCAAAAAGTTAACTTTAAGGCTCATTGAACATCACACCGTTTTAAACTTCTTTAACATTGTAGCTATAATTAAAACATATTCTGAGTCTTTTTCATGTCCTAAGAACTTTGTTACGACTGGCTTGCATGATACCTATGCTTCTTTCTCATTTAAGGTCATTGTGGATTCAAAGTTAACATCAAACATCAGTTTTCTAATGTCAGGTCCGACAAAGACACCTTCCTTTAGTTTAGCTTCTGAAACATGTGGAAACTTTTGACAGAGATACTTAAAACATGGTCCATCTTTACGCAAAGCCTTTACAAACTGTTTCAATACGCCTAACTTTATATGTACAGGTGGTAGGAGTATGTTTTTTTGGATCTACAAGGTTTTTGCATAGAATGTTCTTTTCACCAGGTTTTAAAGACTCCCTCACAGGCCAGTTCTTTCTGCACCAGTGTTGATCCCTAGCCCTATTGTCCCATTCACACACGAAACATGGAAATTTGATAATGCCACCTTGCTGACCAAGGAGCATGCATCTTACTTTTAGATCATCACATATCATCCAACCATGAGCAGAATAGCCTATTTTACTCAGCACTATTTCTAGGTTTTCACAGCTTTCTTTCATATGTACAGAATGTTCAACAGGTATAGATGCATACATGTTACCACTGTGTAATAAAACCGCCTTTAAACTAGTTTTGGATGAATCAATAAACAGCCTCCAGTCTTCCTTTTTGTATTCAATACCAAACTCATTCATCAGACCAGGAATGTCTGAGCAGTACACTTAATCATCTTCTTGTTGAAAAAACTTGGAAAATTTCTGCTCTTTCTTTCTACACATGTATGTGCTGGTTCCAACTGCCAATAAATTTTCTTTTAGTGTAGAGCCAAGCAATCCAGCTTTTTCTTTCATTAAGCCCAGATCCCTAACCAAATTGTTAAGCTCAGTCTGAGTAAACAAATTGGGCTCTAGACTTTCTGTATTACAATGGAATTCATCATCTGGTTCACCTAAATCACACTGTACATCACAAAATACTTCAACTGAATCATCTGGTGATTAATGAACCGGCAAATCTACACCATGCCCTACTGGTTGGATGGCAGGCGGAAGGTTAGGGTAACTTATTAACTTCTTGTTTTTCAAATTATGACCAGTAATATCAACACTGCAAAAGTAGCAATCATCAGAGTGATTTCTTGACTCCCTCCATATCATAGGAACAGCAAATCTAAAGGCTTTTTTTCTCAATTTTGGACAATTTTATCCGATCTTCAACACACACATAACATACCCTATGCGGTGCCCAAGATTTATCTTGATCAAGTTTAGATCCAAAGTATGATAGATAAACATTTTCACAAAGTCTGTAATGTTTCTTTCATGTCTTTTAATCACAAATTCACCACAAATATAACAAAATTCACAACAAATATAACAAAAACTTGTCAACAGAATTTTTACAACAACGATTACACACTGTACTGAGTACATGTACAGGAAACGGGAAAGTTAGGTTAGGTTGACAGTGAACAAAACACCATCTGTTAACACAAAAACAGAATCAACCTTCTTTGCCTGCAAATGTTTTTCAGCAGTGCTACCAATGTCATCTATATTCATTACACCTCCTTTTTAAATTATTTTAACTATATAAAAGCTATTAAAGTCTTTAAAAAATTGCTTAATTTAATAAATTTAATTGCAAAATGTGAAGAAATGGTGGGTAATACAGTTTTTTAAGTATCATATTTGGATTCCCCACCCTACAAAACATAAGAATAAGGTATTTTCAGCAAAAAAGTTTTTCCATCGTTGGCCTGTGTAATTTGTGTAATGACACCATTATTTCTTGAATTACATAAAGTCCTCCAGTGTTTGTTGAATCATTGATCTTGTAAAGGTGTGTATAACCAGGGGTTTCCTCCCAAAATTCTTGGAGAGCCCAGTTAACTGTGTTGTTTATTTTAGGATTCCTTTCTAATGTGTCACACTGTGGCAAGGCTGACTTCTGTATAAACTGCAGTCCTTAGAGTGGGCTGGCAATATTCTCCAACAGTTCTTTTTGTGTTGACTTTTCAATACTAACTGTAATAACATTTGAGATGACCAAACACTACTTACTCTGCAAATACTACTTCTTCATATTGTGCACATTTTCTTGTGATGTAGTACATTTATCGATTAATTCTGAATATGTATATCTCTGAATATACGAACCAAACTGACTGAGGGCAGTAGTTAAAATCACACGAAAAGAATTGGCACAAATCATTGCACAGTGCACTACACTGCTAGAGAGGAAATTGATGTCTGATTTTTGGTGTGCCTGTACAGCAATTCCACAGTTCTTCTGTGGAATTCCAATTCCCCCACCAAAAGCTCTGCTCCCTCACAAGTTTACCAGAAGACTATAGGTCACAGACCAAAGCAGACAGGTGCTGCAACAAACTTTGGTTATCCAAAATAAATGGGTGATCTCTCTCTTAGGGTTTCTCTGTACCCTGGTTACAAAAGCATTCCATTCAATAGCCTTTTAATTATGCTATTAGAGCTGCTACCAACTTTGTACAAACCAGATACAGATTTCTCTCTGCTTGATCTGATGAGGTAACAGTAATACTGAAGAGACCTCAGTCAACAGTCAACTGTAAGCCCCTGTGACTGGCTGGGTATATTAGTTCAAAACTGTTAGGAAATAAGGGCATACCACACCAGTAAATGTCTAGACCATGGCCTACAGGGTACTGCATTTCTAACAACTTCGTGCAGCAATGATGTCCGCATTTACCTCACGGTACAATGGAAAACGGGGGAGGGAGGTAGTGTCCACTGCCAGTTCTACGAAACCGATGAGAAAGCAAGAGACGAGGAAACTTTGTTGCAATTTCACATCACTAGACCACAAACTCATAAATCTTAACACATTTAGATGAAACAGTCCAATGCTCGTGACAATCCATATAACAAATTTTGTTGCTGCTCGTTTCAGTCACAGCAATTTAAACTCTACTGTTAGGTCCTAACTTAACTAAAATCTCTTAATTTGTGGCATATTTGTAAAAAAAATTCAAATTTTTGTGACAACACAACAGAGAAGTGACTTTACCACTGTATTGGGTATGTGAAACAGACACATTGTCAACTTACAAGAACACAGAAACACTGACATGAGGGGCACTGGCCCTGATCTAGACACTAGCCTACCACATCAAAAAAGACAATGCCTGAAAGTAACTTATTTAAATGCAGTAGCAACAATAAGGCCCACCCTTGTGGGTAGTGACGTGGGCCGGGCAAATGCCCAGTGGGCAGGACATTTATAAATGGGCATTTACTCAAAGCAGTTTTAATGTCCACAAATCAGGGCATTTATATAAAAAAGTACTTTTTAAAGTTTTTACTGCTAGAATGTATAACTTACCACTTAAAATAACAAATGGGACAATACTCTCGATATCAGAAGTTAGTAAATGTTTACATTTTAACATACATATGTCATTCATTGCTTTTAAAGGGCATGTGTTACTGAGAGCTGCATCCGTGAATGCGTGCATCCCCCCCCCCCCCCCCCCCCCCCCACACACACAACATTGAACAGCTGTGTAGTGATAAGCCAGTAAAAAAGTTAACCTTACATCATCGCTTTGTAATGTAACACACTTTACAATTCGTGTCAAATCTACTGAAGGATGATTATTGATAACAAACCTCTTACTGGAAGTAATAAACAGTTGGCATGCATTTTTTGTTAACAAATGTACTCGTTAATGTTAAACTTTTTTTGGGAGGGGGGGAAGGGGGAGGGCGCAACAATGCTTTATTGTCAGTCAGATGTAGTGACATTTGAGACAGACTATAGTTTTGTATTCTGCTCCTTTCTTTATTTACTTTCATATAGCTGTACTGCTGAAGACAAAATGAGAACATTACTATAAAAAAGATTTTATAACAAAGAATCAATGTCTAAGGCTCCAGAATAGTTCCATTCTGATACTAGTCGATTCCTACAGACTCAGCAATTCTCGGACTTGTGGAATCGGCACTTGATTCATCCCCAATTAAAATCATTATGGATAAACTTTTTTTACTCTAATTTTTTTTCTGTAGTATAAGTAAAAATACTACCTATAGGGTACCTACTTAATATAAACTGTACTTTATTTCACAAATTTCTTTTAAACTTGAGTTTTGTTTTCTTTTTTATTATTTACTACCTAAGAACTAACCTCATTAAAAAATATAGTTATGTTTACAGTCCAATTTATCTCCCCTAATAACTTTTCCCTAACTCTCAAGCAGCTTTTTAAACTCTGTTAACCAACCACTACAGAAGCAGTGTTGCAAAACACCTTTTACAATACAAAATATCAGTTTAAAATTATTTTTTTATAAGTGCCACTTATCAGTCAGTCTTTAAAACACATAAATGCACAGGTATTTATGCATTTTGGGCATTTGCCCCAACTTATAAATCCCCAAGCATTTTACATTGCTACCTGTGAGTATTTACAGCACACGTCAGCCTTGTTGTAACAAAACTATGCAATCTTGAAACCAGTCAAATCTTTATGGCTTACAGCTGCACATCTATCATTTAATTTTTCCACCTGATCTTAAAAACTGGTGCTCTATACATTAAAGGAACTGTCTGTAGAAGTGTGGGTGTACATTCTGCCTTATAACTTATTATGTTTAGACAACATTGCAAAAAAAAAAAAAAATTACTGCCTCTAAGTTTACCCATTATACCATGAGAGACATTTCATTTCTGAAGGCATTATATTCTCTAAACGTGATGCCTATTAGCAATTCTTGCACACTGTAGTTTCTGAGAAAGATATTCATCTCACCAATCGTGCTCCCTATGCTGAGCCTCAAAAGATTTTAAATACCATAATGTAATCAAAGTAGACAACAAGTAAAGCCAAAGTTGCTACTAACCTGTTGATGTATTTGTCCATTGTAAAATGACCACCACATGGCGAATAGACAAAGGTTATACACTTTGCTATTTCCATTCAAATACTGGTTTCATTTCTCATAAAACAAACCGTCTAATGAAACATGTAACAGTATAGCAGGCATAAAACTGAAACCTGTAGCATTATGACATTTTCAACTGATTTATTACCTCACGTACTAGGTAGTGCATAAGTTTGCATAGCATTTTTGTTTTGAATGTTCGTTTTCTGGCTGCTATGGATTTATTTATCAACTGTCAATTTTTATTTTTAATTCACTATTGCTGTTTGAGTTAACATATTGTAATTTTGAGATAGTGAGTGGAGCTGCGGACACTGAAATATGGACTGCAAAGTGGAAAAATCTGAACACATCCAATTTATTCTTCTGTTGGAGTTCTACAGGTGGGTGACACTGGCAGTGGCAGCCAGAAACATTTGCACCTTGTATGAGGATAATACCAATGGACAGAGCATGGCATAAAAATGGTTCTCTCATTTTAAGGAATCTCGACACCGTTGATAAATAAAGAGCTCGTCAGAGCTGGGTACAGCGATGAGACAACTGAACTGGAAGAAACACATTGATGATCTACTGAAACATTTGAGTTCAGCTACTTATGCTATTAGGGTCATTGCAAATTTAGGTGGTGGACATATCACTAAATTAGTCTACTGTGTGAATTTCCATTCACTGATTTCGTATGGCATCAAATTTTAGGCCAGTACATCATTAAGGAAAAAAAATTCACTGCACGAAAGCATTTAATCAGAACTCAGAATACCAGTGGAGCCCACCCGCAGACATTTATTTAAGGACCTACGGATATCCACAGTAGCTTACATATACATACATATCCACAATCAAATTTGTTAATAAGAACCCATCCAAATTCAAAAGCAATGGCAATGGCAATGTGCATAGCTACAACACTAGGAGAACGGTTGGACTTCTATAGTCTTAATTATGCTGCCACAAAAATCTTTTGTCAATTACCAAATAGTATCAAAAGCCAAACGGATAGCCAACCAGCATTTAAAAATAAATTAAAAGAATTTCTGATTGACAAACCCTTCTACTCAATAGAATTTTTAGATATAAATGAGTAATCATGCAATCATTATTTTAAAAATTGAATTATGGGAAATAAGAAAATTTTGTTAAACTGACACATTACACATCATCATGAAGTGTCATATTCATGATATATGGGACAAGTATTAATCTAATCTAGGAGGATCATTTTAACATCAGTGAGTCTTCATGTTCAGGAAGACCTTCAGGGGTTGATGATAATTTAAACGTATTAATCCACAATGACCCACTTCAGCGTACTCGAGAACTGGCATATGTGATGAACTGTGATCATCCAACCATTGTGTAACATTTGCATGCAATGGGGAAGGTTCAGAAATCTGGTGTATGGATACTGCTTGCTTTAAGCAAAAACCACAAAAATCAATGGGTGGCCATACGTGCCTCTCTGCTTTCTCGTCTCCTGAACAACACCGACTATTCATATACTGTATCGATACTGGTAACGAGAAATGGTGTTATTATGGTAGCATACGGGAAAGAAAGGAATGGTTGAGCCCAAATGAAGCAGCAACACCCCATACAAAGAACCGTGCCCACACAAAAGATAATGCTATGAATATCATGGAACAGCGACAATGTGGTGTACTACTAATTGCTTCCCTGAGGTGTAACCATCAAAGCTGACATTTACTGTCAACAACTGAAACGTCTTGCAGTTGCAATCCGAGAACAATGACCACGAAGGCTATGCGAAGTGACGCTACCCCACGACAACAACCACCCGCATTCTGCTAAACTGACCAAAAACACTACACGAGTTTGGTTGGGAAGTCATTCTGTTTCCACCTTATTCAGCCGATCTTGCGGCCTCAGGTATTAATATTTTCTGCTGTCTATCAAACAACCTCCAGAGAATTAGTTTTCCAGGTGAAAATGTGCTCCAAACATGGTTCCACAAGTTCCTCACGTCAACACCAAGTGACTGCCAGTCATGGAATCTAAAGGTTATGGCAGTGTTGGCAGATTGCTGTAAATAATGAAAGACAATATACTTCTGATGACTGAAGTCTCTATTATGCGTATCTGTTGCGTTTATTAAACTTCTGGAAAAATGTTGTGAACCTAAGTGCCAACCTAACAGATTAAATTCATTCAAAACATACCATACTGGATACGCTTTCAGCAAACATGCTATTTTTACACAGTTACATTGTTCAGTGCCTGGAACTGACAAACTTTATCAGTGTGTCGCATTTAGGAACGTACAATTATAAAGCGAGCACACCAGCTTTGGCCTTTGCAGTCAATTTGGGTGTGGGCCTCAGGTAGTTTTCCACACAAATATTTCCAAATGCTTTTTCGTTCTGTTGTATCCAAATTACAGACAGTGTGCGAATTATATCGAACGAAATGGAAGACGTCAATACCTCATGCACATACGTAAATAAAAAAAGTATTTACTTCATTACTAGCTCAGGTAGCCTGCATACACAGACAGAAGCGAGAGCAAGTCCTTTTCATTGTTTACTACCATGTTTTAACACGTACTCCGACGTCTAAAAATGAAAAATGTGGATCTTACTTAAACACAACGTCTTAAAATAAGACTCAAGTATCTAAAAATGCGAAATGACACAACATCTGATCTCTACATGACGACGTATATTGTTCACATTTGAAGCTGACTACACAGCGAGCGAGACATACAACAGCAGCAATTCAGGTAACACACAGAATGATTCAATACAAAATTGATAAACCCGTCCAATCACTGCAATCCATATTTTACAGAACCAACAACGTACTCCAACGATGCTGAAGTAACATACAGAACACTGTATGACAGCACCATAACATATATAGAAAATACTTACCAGCATAGATAAGCTTCTGGTTTTCAACTGGGTAATCTGCCCCCTTCTCGGCTCGTATTTTTTCTTTCAGTTCCTTCACCTAATGATGATAATGATACACATTGTAATATCCACAAAATACTGCTATAAACTACAATGGGTACAAGAAAACGGCGAAGGCCAAATATTTAGAGAGCACTGGAGATCCGAATGTGTTAAATTGTAAATGACTTCCAAGTCATCTCCTGGATACAAAAGTTCAAGTAAAACATCACATTTTACAAGAAATATATGATTCTTAGACACTTTTATTTTTAAAAAAATTCAATGCCATGTAGTTTTAAGAATATCAAAAATGGTGAAACTGGAGCAAATAACGTGCAATCATATAAGTCACTACAAAACACAAAACGAAAATTTACTTACTGTAAGATTTATGTCAAAATCTATGACGAATGTTTTCTTTTGTAATGTTTTGAATGTGATAAGCATCTTGGCGCTAATTTATGTAATTACAAACAGTGGTAGCAAAGAAACAAGTTAATCCTTGATAACTCTTCCCCTACGCTCGCTCCGTCACTCGGCATATGCGCCACAGACAATCACGTGATCCAAAGATGTTCGACTAAGCAACAACAAACGTGAGATTACACTTTATGTGGTTTGTAAAAGGTAAACATTTCAACATGAACAAACGAAAGAAGACAAGTAGTCCCTTTGTACGTCTCAATCGTTAAAAACCAGAAAACGAATCGAAGAAGAAATAATATAGTAGGGAAAAAAATGTAGAAAACGCAAAAATAATCAACTATTTTTAATCCAAAGATATTCATGAGCACAAACAGACTAGTGGCCACAGTCTATGTTAGACTGTGCTAGTGGCCCAATCCATTGAGGCTAGAGCTCCACATGTACGTAAAGTGGCGCCACTTCAATGAAGTCTTTGAAACTACATGTGAGAGCATCCATGTAAGGTGGCATGCAGGGTAGAGAGCATTTTGCAGTACCCCAAACGATAAACCCATTGTACGACGCCACAAGTCTTTCTATTAAGTGTTAAACCGTAAATGACTTTCAAGGTACTTGTTGAATATAAAAGCTCAAGTAACACAACCTATTTTAACAGAAATATATCTTTCTCTGGCATTCCATAGCTTGTAATATTAGAGTATTAGTACTGCATTGGTATCAGTAGTATTCAAATTGGTGAAAATGGTGGAAACCATGTAGTAGCGTAAAAGTGACACATAAAACGAAAATAAAATTTTACTTACGGTAAGAGTAGCGTCAGTACGTACAACGAATGTTTTCTTTCGTAACGTTTGGATTGTGATAAGCATCTTGGAAGTAGTTTATGTAATTACAGTGAAAGCATGAACACATTCCATCTTCTCTGCTCACGCTAACGCCGGGTTGAATAGTAAGTGAAACAGAAATAGGCAGGATAATAAATAACCTAAAGAATAAGTTCCCATCTGAATGGGATGGTTTGAGTAGTAATGTGATTAAAAAATATAATAAGGAATTAGTTAAAATAATGACCCACCTGGTAAACTGCAGTATCAGAGAACATACATTTCCAAATGTATTGAAATGGAGCACAGTTAAACCAGTGCATAAAAAAGGATACAAGGAAGAGGTTTCAAATTTCAGGCCCATATCATTAATACCTGTCTTCAGCAAAGTATTTGAAGTTGTGCTGCTGACACAACTTAGTGACTATTTCTTGAAAAATAAGTTCCTAACAGAGACACAACATGGATTCTGAAAAGATCATAGTACTATTACAGCAATTACGGAATTTCTTCACAAAACGTATGGTGCCCTCGATCAAGGAATGCAAACAGCTGGCACATTTCTAGACTTTACTAAAGCCTTTGACTCAGTAAACCATGAGTTACTTTTAGGTAAACTTGAGTTATACAATGTAAATGCTGCATCCATGCAATTGCTGGCTACATATTTATTTAACCACAAGCAATGTACAAAGCTGACTTACAAAATCAATAATCAGTTCATTAATTTCCAGTCCAAATATGAGACAGTCACACAAGGTGTACCCCAGGGCTTAATTTTGGGCCCTTTCCTTTTCCTAGTATACATATATGATATAGAGCAACCTTTCAACTCCCAATTGGTAACCTATGCAGACGATTCCTCACTGTTATATCTTGGTAAACAAAATGATGAGTTAACGTTGGTAGCAACTGAGGGACTACGTCAAATAACTACTTATTTCCAAGATCAGGGTTTGAAAGTTAATATCAGTACATCTCAGTTATTGCCATTTATACATACAAACTCACACCAAACCTCTATCAGTAACATAGGTGGAATTGAAGTAGTGGACACAGAAGGCTGCAGATTTCTAGGTATTCACCTAGATGAAAATCTAAGATGGGTAATCCATATCAAATTTTTGTGCAGTACAATCAGCAGTTCATTACATATAATCAGACAGTTATCAAAAGTAGTCCCTCATCATACATTAAAAACAATTTATTATAGAACCATTTTTGCACAGATTAATTACGGGATAGAGATATGGGGTTGTGCTGCCGACATACATATTAACAGACCATTAACTCTACAGAAAAGAGCAATCAAAATTATCCGTGGATTAGGGTATAGAGATTCATGCAGGGAAATCTTTGTTCATCATAAATTCCTCACAGTCTACTCACCGTATCTTTACAAATTAATTATATTTTTTGTGACACGTCAAAACAAAGCAACAAAGTGCTCTGATATGCATGCCTATAATACAGGAAATAAAGACTGCTACTACAGACAAAGAACAAAATTAAAAACAACAGACCATAATCCATGCATTAGTGGTCAAATATGGTACAACAGATTACGGAGCTCTATAAGGTGCCACAAAGGGAACTTATTCAAAGTGAAACTGAAATATTTCTTGATTGACAAGTGTTTATATTCTTTAAGTTAATATTAACATTAAACTAAGATAAATTATTGTATATATATATATATATATATATATATATATATATATATATATATATATAAAATTGTGTGAAATCTGAATATTTGTAATAGGTACGATGTAACACCCAATATTGTGCCTTATTAGGTACAATGGTACATTTGTATCATGTATATGTAATCACATATGTATATATGATTGTACTAAACTTGTAAAAAAGTGCTATGACGTTTGCAAAAGACACCAGTTGGTGTCTCCATGCAAAAAAAATACAATATTCAATACAACATACAATATACAACAAAAAGTGTCGCCACAGCTATTGGCATGTGTGAACCGCCAATTTCTAGTGGCGCAACTCCAGAGACGCAACTTTTGTCATGCCACAAAATGTTGAACGTTGTTGTAGTTCGTTGCGCCACTTTCCTCTCATCACTGCTCCCTGATGGCAGTATTTCGTAACACGAGCATTCTGTTGCAGTAATTGCTGCTGTACTCCATTCGATTTCAGTGTGTTTTCATTTTATTAGTACCGAAATAAGTGAAAACATTAGTCGGGAGGTACACTTTCGCAGCTTCTGGAACTACAAGAACAGCAACCTATGTTTGATTTTTTGCAGTGTGTATGTGTGTGTTTATTTTTGTAAACCAGTGATCCATCCCACAATCTTAAAATATTTTTGGATGAATAAATATGTAAACATAATATATGTAATCAAAACAGCGAGTCTTATAACCTTTGTGATTGTGAGTCCAATCATTGTTGATTATATCAGGAAATAGCTCCTGAGTGTGATGTGGCAGTTGTTAAACTAAAAATTATTTATTCGAAATGCCTACATCAACGAATACAATAAGATTCTAAAATCTTGGAAGAGTGGCATGTCTGCAGATGATATTTACATGTCACCTGTTGGATAGTTTACCATTGCAGACAGTATTTTTTTCTCTTCGAGTGTTGTTTATTTTATAAATTTGTTTGTGGCCCCCGATTTATCTCTGTGCAAAATCTATTTGCGGATCCAACCTTTTCGTTTCGTCTTCCTTATATTTAATTCTTGTCACAATTCTAATGCCATAACCTGCACTATAACGTTCATATGCACCCATATGATTTCAACTGACTCCATACTGAAAGATGTGCAGCCACGTAGAATTTGTGGTGTCCTGTGTGATTGACAGTTCATGATGCCATTACAAAAAGTCACAATCTGTGGCGCTATATTAGGCACGTGTGTGAACCCAGCTTAACGTCCTCCTCTAAGTATATGCACTATAAACTAACACACGATACAAAGTTATTGGACGAAGCAAGAAAATCGAAATGACACTGAACTGTATTTTGTGGAAAAACTGTATACAATATGAATTATATATCCTTAATGTAACAGTCAACCTGCTTGTTATTCTGAAATAAAAATATTTCAGTGTAATAAACACTGATCACACATTTCAAAAGCAACAAAGTGTTCAGAATCTGTAAAATACTCCTTCTTGAATGAGTCTACTGTTTTTATATTTGCTTCTCAAAAAGCGCTTAGGTCATAAGCAAAACCAATGACTTACTATATGAGACTACAATGCAGAATACACACAAAGTGAAAACAGTCTTCTTTTAGATAGCGAATTTTAATCGCTCTTGAAGTTTGTAACGATACAAGTATCATTACCACCTTGTATAAGCTGTTTCATTTCAATAATATAATTTTCTTTGGTAACTTGTTATTACGAGTATTAGCCGTGCATAGATCGATAACAATATATAGAAGACATTGAGGTATTAGAGCAAGCAAGTGACGCTTATCCCATCTAGCGGTAACAGTGACAATATGAGCCCCCCTATCACTGTACGGTGCTGTCACCAGACAGGTAAAGGAGAAACTTAAAGCATTGAAATGTCGTTTGGAACTTTACCTTTTAAATGACATATGAATTGTTACATGTATTTCGTAAGACTGCGTTCATCATCATAATTGTCATGGACTTACGTAAATACAAATGTACAGGGTCATGACTCTCGTTTTAAGACATAATCATTAGGGACTTCCCGCAGAAGGGCTTTGGCGGCAGCATTACCGCCTTTTTACTCACTTGAACATTTTCTAAAGAAAAGTGAAAGACAGTCTCTTGTTATATGTGAGATGGTCAACGCATATATAAAGTTGAGGTGGTAAAACTGAACGTAATTGTTATGTAAGCCTCGGATGGACGACATAAAGTTGCTGCTTTTACTTCTGCAGTGTTTTAAGCAGCTGTTTTCCAAGGAAGAAGTGGTGGCTATACAGGGTGAGTCACCTAACGTTACCGCTGGATATATATCGTAAACCACATCAAATACTGACGAATCGATGCCACAGACCGAACGTGAGGAGAGGGGCTAGTGTAATTAGTTAATACAAACCATAAAAAAATGCACGGAAGTATGTTTTTTAACACAAACCTACGCTTTTTAAATGGAACCCCATTAGTTTTGTTAGCACATCTGAACATATAAACAAAGGATCTGGAGAAATGAAACTGCTGCAAAGATCAACAATGAGGTAGATAACAAAAATAAAATGCTAGTGGAAAACATTAATGTGTTAGAAAGCAGAAGAGTATTAGTTACATTTGGAGGGGCATGCCATAATCAGTTGGGGATATAAATAGAAAGATTTGAACCAAAAGGTAATATACAGCCTGTGATATTTATAAAGTCATATAGGAAGTTGATCCCTAAAGAATTACTGGAAAGACAGAGAGTTATAGTATTATTTTTATAGGGAAATATGCATACATATTAGGATAAATATTGGTGGGGCATTGCAAGTTCCACAGTGTAATACTGAATAATGAATACGAACTAATATTTCTGTACACACAGATTTCAGCCAGGAATATATGAAAAAACGAAATTACATTAATTTATATCACTCTTCCACATATATCATGCACTCAATACTGCTGTTAAGAAAAGGAAGTTCACCATCACTGACACTCGATACACTTAATAGTAGATATGCTTTGTAGTCCTTCAAATAAACCAGCACTGCCATACCCACTGGTGTTGATGCTTCTTGTCCACAATATTGGGTGCCACACCTCCTTCTCCAATGCTGACAATCTTCCAGTGCATATTGCACTTCAGCCCTCAGCCAGATGCTTCAAGTTCTATAACATGTAAGCAGAAGAATCTCTGATTTATAGAATGAGAACAGGTAACTGATAACCAAAATATATAATTTTTGTTAGTAGAAGTGGTATGTAGTGCATGACAGGCCTATTTTGTTTATTTCCAAAAAAGAAGAAAGCATTGGACAATGAGGGCAATAGCATCTATGATGGTCCAGCAACAAGGACATGCTACTCAAAGTGGGTACTCTGCTTTTATGATACACCACCATCCTGAGTCAACAAGTTCAAACCAGTTCCAAATCGTTCCAACTGGCAAAGAATGCGATTAGTGAGGAAGTTGTGACATTAGTCAGCAACTCCTATATTGTCGAGATTAGCATCATCTTTTGTTTGCAGATTCTAAGGAAAATGATCTTGAAGACATGTATGTTTGGATATGCACAATCAAGGAAACTGTAATGCAATCTCAAATGCCCATGTTGTGACTCCATCTCTATTCTGTCATCATACTTTGCTTCCACATTTCAGGCAAGAGGAAACTGATGTGCACATTCCAGGAACTCAGATGGAGGTGTTGTCTCTCTGGAGGTCTAGGCTGCACAGTTACATTGGCTGGCAGTAACCACAATTTTTCAGTAAAGAAATTAATTACCACTCATACATGACAATCAGATAGATGCATGCAGATAAGCATCAGCCTGCTGCAAAGGTTAGCTCATTATAATGGTACTATAATTCTGCCTGCTTTTTCAACCACCTCCGAAATCGAATGTGATCCCTCACCGTCTGTTCCCAGGATTCAATGCATACACTTTGATTGGAGAAATGTACATTCAAAAATTATGTGAAGTGTTTCCAAATCAACAAAATGCACTTTTTGTGGGTGTCTTTCAATCGATGGTATGATCTCATACGTGACTCTCCATTCTGCAACTGAGTATTTCACTTTGTTACCATATGCATTATCGCATGCCACTTTCGATTGGCTCATATTACAGAAAAACTGTAACAAACTGCCCTCCATCCTACAACAACATTGTAATATTGGACTTTAATACAGTGTGTGTCCACCCTATGTCCTTATGATGGCTCTGCACAGTATACTTTCAATGAGGTGTCTTAATGGGTGTAGAGGAATGACAGCCCATTGTTCCTCAAGAGCTGAAACTAGAAAATATAGTGATGTCAGTTGCTAGGATCTGGAGCGAAGTCAACTTTCTAACACTTAGTGAAGGTGTTCCATTTGTTTCAGATCCTGATTCTGGGTGGACCATGTCATTCACTAATGTTATCATCCACAGGCAGATACCTCACAGATGCTGCTTATTGACAGGCTGCACAATGCTATAATGAGTTATTATATCCTTCCATATTAAGTGTTTTTGTAAGTGCAATAATGGCTAAAAATGATTCAAATGGCTCTGGGCACTATGGGACTTAACATCTGTGGTCATCAGTCGCCTAGAACTTAGAACTACTTAAACCTAACCAACCTAAGGACATCACACACATCCATGCCCGAGGCAGGATTCGAACCTGCGACCGTAGCGGTCACGCAGTTCCAGACTGAAGCATCTAGAACCGCACGGCCACACCGGCCGGCACAAGTACAATAAGGTGATCATGTCCTAACTGGTGAGTGGTACTTAAGATAGGTAAATAAATTAGTGAAATCAATGTGAAGTGAAGTAGAAATTAGAAAATAAATGAAAAACGTAGTTTAATTTAGAAGAGTTACACACTGGCAAACAACGGACAGAGCAGCAGTGGCAACGGCCGGCGCTTGCAAGTCAGCACATTCAGGAGAAGCCATCGCCCCCCCCCCCCCCCCCCACATAAGCGGAAGCTGTCGATTCAGCCGTCAGGGCATCGCCTGACCAGCTCATGTGTTTCTCATTTGTCACATGTGATCAAAGGCCTTTGCCTACATTCCAAGAGCCAATGACCGACGTTAAGAAGATTCTTCAAGAAGCTTTTCAACGTGACAGAAGAGGCAATGACCGTGAAGTCGTTCACCTCCAGTGAACTGAAGTAAATAAATACGCGAGACGCAGTGGGCCCGACAGTAGTTTTCAGTTCAGTTTCAGTTCGAGTTCAGTTCCAGAACAGTTGGTGCTGAAGACCGCCTTGCAGGAAGAGACTACATCAAACACAGAAGCACAAGTCCGCCGCTGTAATGGAATAGCAAGCAGCAGCCTCGCCGCCAGAAGACAGAAGTTTGAAGGTATTTGAAGACTGATTTTTACGTACCCGGGTGACTCGTGAGGACGGGAAGGAGACGGCCTCGCCGGCCGCGGTGGTCTAGCGGTTCTAGGCGCTCAGTCCGGAACCGCGGGGCTGCTACGGTCGCAGGTTCGAATCCTGCCTCGGGAATGGATGTGTGTGATGTCCTTAGGTTAGTTAGGTTTAAGTAGTTCTAAGTCTAGGGGACTGATGACCACAGATGTTAAGTCCCATAGTGCTCAGAGCCATTTGAACCATTTGAGACGGCCTCACATCAGCAGTCTCCTGTGAGCTGGTGATGAAGATCTGACAGCCGAAGACTGGCAAGCTGGAGTCCGTTGTTCGAGTCCAGGACACTGGCCTTCCCCCACCGCGCCACTCTGCTGGCTGACACACGCGGCTGCATAGAGAAGAGAAACACTGGGACGCCACATCCAAGGTATCACCATCCGATTCACGACTTCGTTCTCAATAATTAAACGGGCCACCTCACGATGTGTGTCTCCAGTCAACTGGGCGAAACAGCGACAAGTGATACACACCGCCAAGCGTAATCAGACGCCGCCGCTCACGCAGCAGAAGGCTTCGCAAATGACACAGCTGCCGCTCTCCCAGCCAGAACAATCCAGTAAGGAAACCATTGTACAAATCTTTCAATAAAAGTTATCTTATGTAAAAATGCTGTTTCATTCTACCTCATACTCGAGCCAAGGAAGAACCCACCCTGCCCACATGTTGTTAAGAGAGAATAAGTAATTTATTTAGTGTTTTTTCACCCTGACATAATGCTTTAGAATCAAATGCCCTTTGCAGTAATGCTCATCCTGACAATAGACTAGCATCAAAAGAGGTTACCCAGTTACATAACCACGAAAAACACACCCACACCATAACACCAACTCCCATATACTTCAATGTTGACATACACATGATGACAGGCACTGATCTCCAGGTGTTGGTCAAACTTAAATCCTTCCACTGGTCTGTCACAGGGTAGTGCATGATTTACCATTACAAATCCATTTATCCACTGTCTAGTGGCACTGCACTTTATACCACCTCAAGCATCACTCAGCATTGAATACAGAAATGTGTGGCTTATAAGGAACTGTTATACCATTGTATCCCAGCCTTTTTAACTCCCTGTCCATAGACGTTGTGCTAGCTGGATTACTAGTAGCACTTTGGAACTCACAAGTGATTTGTGCTGTGTATGTGATTCTGTACAACCACCCTCTGCAATGCTTGGCAGTCACTATCCATCAGTACATGAAGTTTGCCTGGTCTTGGTTTAGATGGAATTGTTCCAATTCACGATTCCATCAACAACAGTGATCTTGGGCAACTTGAGAAGGGTTGAAAAGTCCCTGATGGAGTGTTACTCCAGAGATATCCAATGACTAGTCCACATTCAGAGTCATTTTACTCTCCTGACTGACCTGGTCTGTTGTTTTTGTTTCTCTACTGACAACATAATACTCTGCTCACCTCCTTTTATACTGTTTGGTCAACCTATCATGACACAGAATTTTCTACCACAAAAACTATTGAAAAACGGAACGCGCAAATGTATCACAATACGTGTGTTACCACAAACTGTCAACAAAGAAATGGATCAGAATCTCAAAATGTTTCCAAAACGCATTTCATTCACACAGACCATCAATAGAGTGTCAAAATTCTTCGAGAAGATAGTTTTACATTGTTGTTAACATATTCTCTCTTCCCTCACTCATGCTGTGGTACAGGATTTTATGTTTTCGTGACACATTACACTTTGTCATGTCTGTATGCAACACACTTTCTCCAGCAGATAAATGTTGATGGAATCACCTCGTATTCTACTTTTTCTTCTAACTGGTTTGATCTGGTTCGCTGCAGTTTCCTCTGTTATGACCTTTCTCATACAAACCATTGTTTATTGTTTAGAAAACATTTGCTTTTAAAAAGTTATACATTTTTGTATGCATTAGTTTGAAAAACCTGGCAAATAGCGCCAGGCCACCTCTGTAAGTAGTGAAGGCAGTGGTGGGTGGCTGGCTAGTAGCCGAGGCAGGGAGCAGCAGCCTGACCATTAGTGGGGATGCAATTGGGCCCAGTCATCAGAGCTTATAAGACTCACTCACCTGAGGTAGACATTGGGAGTTAATTTCATTGTCAGATTGTAGTTATTATTAAACAAACCAGCCAATGTACCCATGAAGGACGGAAGTGAGGAGTCAACATGTCTATTTGAGATTGTATTTTATTTTCCTTTATTATGCATATCCTGAAGCGTACATGCCTGTGAGATCATGATCCTTGGAGTGTGGCTAAATGGTTCAAATGGCTCTGAGCACTATGGGACTTAACATCTGAGGCCATCAGTCCTCTAGAACGTAGAACTACTTAAACCTAACTAACCTAAGGACATCACACACATCCTTGCCCGAGGCAGGATTCGAAGCTGCGTCCGTAGCAGTCGCGCGGTTCCGGACTGAAGCGCCTAGAACCGCTCGGCCACAGCAGCCGGCCTTGGAGTGCGGAATCAATATATGATATATATCTTGACAAGTCAGGACTTATCACAAATTGCTTACTATTCGCTTCTTGCCTATTGCATTATGTCAGAACAAGTATGGAAATGGAGAAACTTGTTAACTAGACATTTCACATGAGATGAGAAATTCCTTGAACTTGCATGTGCAGACTCTCTTCCCACTACCTGCTGCCTCAGCGGCAAGGTGGGTTATAAAAGCAGGGGGTTGGCACTGAAAGCAAGGTAGTGATGTTGTACATCATAGCCATCCTTGTCAATCAACACATTATTTCAAGGATATGCATACAACTCTCCAAAACATTTACATCTGACATACAGGGTATTCTGAAATTACTTGTTCAGATTAATGTAGGAGGTAGAGAACGTCAGAAAAAATATATCTGCTTATTGTAAATATGGTCCCTGATGGCAGTTTCTGATGCTAAGGAGGATTTACACAGAAGGTGGTTTAGCATGCTAATTACAGCAGTGGCATTCACAGGAAATGCTTGAATGTGTGACCATTGGCCTGTATGCACACAGTACATAATTGGACCAGTGACTGATGTGTCTGTTCGAAGATTCCTGGCATGTCTGCAACGATAGCAATAGTGAAGGCAATTCTAGCAAAGAGGTCTTCTTTGGTTTCCACAACCATTTCATACACCAGCTGCTTCATGTACACCCAGAGGAAGAAAACTAGACACATGAGGTCGGGTGATGTTGGTGGCCAGACCACAGGGCCACCTCAGCTGATACCTCGATTCCTGAAGATGGCTTTGAGATGATTCCTCATGGCAATGCTGAAATTGGTGGGCACCCCATCGTGCTGGAAGTACATCCTTTGTCTAGCATTCAGAGGTACATCCTCCAGCAGTTCTGGCAACACATGTTTCACAAAGATGTGACATCTCCTTCCATGAAGGTGGAATGGAAGAATGTGTGGTCTAATCAACCTATCATCAAGGATGCCAGTCCAAACATTAACACTGAACTGCTGTTGATGAACATGAGGTCGAGTACCTTGTGGATTCATACATGCCCAAACTTGTGAATTGTGGATATTGAAACAGTCTCCACGAGTAAACAAAGCCTTGCTGGTGTATAGGACGTCAGCTGGAAGTAAGGCATGCAGGGCAATCTGTTGTAAACTCTAACGTGCGAACTACAGTCGTTGTGGAAAATTTTGAGGTGCTAGTGCTGCCGCACACTGAAGATGGAAAGGTTGAAGCTGCTATCCATCTAACACATTTCATACAAGGATGTGTGCAATACATAGTGTACTGTAGATGGAGTATCTTCAACATGTCACAGAATCTCGTTGTTCCAATTCGGGAGATCGTACTGTTAGATTTGGACCTGTAACATGCACATTGCACAGAAAGTGCCTGTTTCACGTGGCAGGTGATGGAAACTTCCGAATTTTTGGTGTTGTAGAAACTGTCGGTTGGCAAAGAGTTGTTAATTTTCTTTCACTGCAGCTGTGAAAGAAAATCAGACCCATATGCCAGATGCATGTAAGGAATTTCAGCATCATAAACCACTCCATGTTGACTGTTGTAGTCACAAGTTGGTTATGATTGAGACTGAATTGGCGTGTTTAAAAGGAAATCACCAATATTGTGGCAAGGCGGTGATGCTTGCAAATGAATCAGTGTGTTTCCAAGCAAGCTTCAGAGCCAACCATCTGTACACAAAGCAGTTTTGAATGCCAGTACGCCGGCCGTTGTGGCCGAGCGGTTCTAGGCGCTTCAGTCCGGAACCGCTCTACTGCTACGGTGAGAGGTTCGAATCCTGCCTCGTGCATGGATGTGTGTGATGCCCTTAGGTTAGTTAGGTTTAAGTAGTTCTAAGTCTAGGGGACTGATGACCTCAGATGTTAAGTCCCATAGTTGTTAGAGTCATTTGAACCATATGAACAGTACCAGTACACATGCCCAGTCAGCGAGACCGACACAACAGATTACAACAGCACCACTGACAAAATGCTCCCTAACATTACAAGTTACCTACAGAGACCAAATATTCCTTATTGAAATACAAGGAGCCGGCCGCGGTGGTCTCGCGGTTCTAGGCGCGCAGTCCGGAACCGTGCGACTGCTACGGTCGCAGGTTCGAATCCTGCCTCGGGCATGGATGTGTGTGATGTCCTTAGGTTAGTTAGGTTTAAGTAGTTCTAAGTTCTAGGGGACTGATGACCACAGCAGTTGAGTCCCATAGTGCTCAGAGCCATTTGAACCATTTTTGAAATACAAGGGGCTTTCGGTAAATACTGCAACATTTTTTTTCTGAAAATAGGTTCTTTTTATTGAGGATTCCAATACACCATGGTTACAAAAGCCTATTTTTCAAAATAATCTCTGTTCAATGCAATGGCCTTATGTCATTCTATTGGGAAGGCCTGTATGCCCACATGGTATTGCTCTACTAGTCGACACCGGAGCTAACGTCTTGCTTCGTCAATAATCTCCCCATCATCCTGTTGAGTGCATCCTTCATTGGGCCAATCAGATGAAAGTCAGAATGAGTGAGTCTGGCCTGTAGGATGGATGAGGGAGAACAGACCAATGGAGTCTTGTGAGCTTCTTTCAGGTGTGCAGACTTTTGTGAAGCATTGCATTGTCATGGAGAAGGAAAAGTTCGTTTACATTTTTATAGCGAAGAACACGATGAAGTCGTTTCTGCAATCTCCCAGTGTAGAACAACACACTTCAGAGTTGATCGTTGCACCATGAGGGAGGACATCATACACAAACCCTCTTGAGAGTCCAAGAAGACTGTTGCCATGACTTTACCGGCTGAAGGGGGTGGCAAGACGCCACTACATCGATTGCAGTTTTGTTTTAGGTTTGGATTGATGAACCCACAGTTCATTTACCTGTGACGATTTTCGACAAAAAGCTGTCATGATTAGCCTCGTAACACGCAAGCAGTTCTGCACAGATGGTTATTCGTTGCTCTTTATGGTCTTCTGTTAGGTGGCAAGGAACCCAGTGAGCACACACCTGCGAATAGTTGAACTCGTGGACAGCGTGTCAGCACTACCAACAGAGACTCCCAATGGTGCAGTGAGGTGTTCGATTTTGATCTGTCGATCATCTCCAAGGACAGTGTCTACACACTCCAACATTGCAGGAGTCACAGCTGTGTGCAGCTGACCAGTTCGTGGCAGATCAGAGAGGTTTGTGCGACCTTTTTTCAGTGATGACAGATGCCTCGCCCAATCGCTCACCATGCTTTTGTTCACTGCCAGGTCTCTGCAGACATTCTGCAGGCGCCTGTGGTTTTGCCCCAAAAGAAACTCACTGACAGCTCTCTGCTTGGAACTCACTTCCATTACAGACGCCATTTTAAAGACTATGTATCGTGCTGACACCTGTGTGAACTTCATGAACCTGTAGAGGCTGAAGTGGGAATATTCCACAAAATCCTGCAACAAATTCCGAATTTTTTAAACCGCAATTGGCCGAGAAAAAATATGTGCATCATTTCTTGAACATCACTCATATGTTTGTTTTGATGTTCTCTACCTCCCATATTAATTTGATTAAATAGTTTTGGAACACCATGTACACCATGTACATTTTTCTGTGGCTTTGCTAGTTTATGTATTCCACACATATCCACACATATAATGTTCACTTCTCTACCTCCCCCCTCTCTTGATCCATCCTCTGCTGCCCCTTTTTAGCCCATCACCTCCTTGCCACCCACTCTACCCATCTCCTCACCCCACTCTCTGCCCATCTCCTCCTCCCCCTTTCTGCCTGTCCATCTCTTCCTCCCTTCTCTCTAACCATCTCCTCTGTCCCTCTGTCGCTGTTCATCTTCTTCAGACTCACCTCTCTCTCTGCCTATTGCCTCCTCCCCACTCTCTCTGTGCATTCGCTCCTGCAGCCCTCTGCCCCATCCATCTCCTTCTGCCTCCTCTCTCTGTCCATCCTATTCTCTAGTTACCTCAGCCTTCCCCCATCCACACCCATCTGCATGTGTAGCTCCTGCAAAAGAGGTGTATACTACTCCCACAACATGCTTTTCATGTTGGGCAGCCTGCACGTCATGCATTTGAAAATAGTTTTTTGACCCTACATCTAGGTTACCCAGCAAGGCAGCTGATACTCCTCCAATACACAAGCCAGTCATGCGGGGCAACCTACACATCAGGGTTCGAAAAACGTTTCTTTCTCCTGATGCGTAGGCTGCCCTGAGAAGCAGCTCAGTGAGGTAGCCAATACTATTCCCACAAAACATGCCTATCATGCAGAGCTGCCTTTATGGCAAGGCCAAAAAAGTGTTTCCAATGTTTTTGCTCCTATTGGAGGTGGGAGATCATAAACCACACAGTACTGATCCTCATGAAGTTTGCTGTTTGTGTGCCAGATTTGATTGAAATCCTGGGAATACATATTTACAGTCTGCTTTACATATATAGTTGCCTTTTACCTGTGGCTTTGCTTGCATTTGCATTTGACACATATATGGAACACACCTCTTCCTCTCCCTCTCTGTGTCCACTTCTTCCTCCCTCTGTCAGCCCACCTTATCCTCCCACCTCTATCTGTCTAGCTCCTCCTCCTCACTCTCTTCATCTCCTCCTCCTGTCTCTTTGTCCATTTCGTCCACTCCCCTCTCTCTCTCTGACCATATTTTCCACCCTCTCCCTGTGACCATATTCTCCTCCCCTTCTCTCTTTCAATCTCTGCCTCCCTGCTTTCGCTCTCCTCCTGCCCACTACCCCTCTACACATTCCACCTGCCTCATGCATCTCCCCTCCACCCCTTTCCCTGCCCTTTTCCTCCTACCTCTCACTCTGTCGATCCACTCCACTACCCATTTCAACCTAGCTCCAGCCACGCTCTTAGGCACATGTAGCACCTACAATAAAGTTCAATAAAGCAGACCGATACTGCTGTTGTTGTGGTCTGCAGTCCAGAGACTGATTTGATGCAGCTCTCCATGCTACTCTATCCTGTGCAAGCTTCTTCATCTCCCAGTACCCACTGCAACATACATCCTTCTGAATCTGTTATGTGTATTCATCTCTTGATCTCCTTCTACGATTTTTACCCTCCACGCTGCCCTCCAATACTAAATTGCTGATCCCTTGGTGCCTCAGAATATGCCCTACCAACCGATCCCTTCTTCTAGTCAAGTTGTGCCACAAATTTCCCTTCTCTCCAATTCTGTTCAATACCTCCTCATTAGTTATGTGATCTACCCATCTAATCTTCAGCATTCTTCTGTAGCACCACATTTCTAAAGCTTCTATTCTTTTCTTGTCTAAACTATTTATCGTCCACGTTTCACTTCCATACATGGCTACACTCCATACAAATACTTTCAGAAACGAATTCCTGACACTTAAATCTATACTCGATGTTAACAAATTTCTCTTCTTCAGAAACGCGTTCCTTGCCATCTACTTCGGCCATCATCAGTTATTTTGCTCCCCAAATAGCAAAACTCATTTATTAGTTTAAACATCTCATTTCCTAACCTAATTCCAGCAGCATCACCCGATTTACTTCAACTACGTTCCACTATTCTCGTTTTGCTTTTGTTGATGTTCATCTTATATCCTCCTTTCAAGACACTATCCATTCCGTTCAGCTGCTCTTCCAGGTCCTTTGCTGTCTCTGACAGAATTACAATGTCATCGGCGAACCTCAAAGTTTTTATTTAGGCCGATACTACTTCCACAAAATGCCTATCAGGTAGGACAGGCTACATGTCAGGGCCCTGAAAACTGTTTCTTGCCCTAATATGTGTGGCCCAGTTAACTGTTTCTTGCCTTAACATGTAGGATGCCTTGCAAAGCAGGTTGGTGTGGTAGGCTGATACTGTTTCCACACTACATGCCTGTCATGCAAGGCAAGCTCTATGCCAGGGGCTGGTAAAACACGTTTTTTACTTTATCTTTGGTCCTGTTGGAGGTAGGACGTTGTAAACATCATTGCTGAGACTCTTGATGCCTACTACTTCTGTGCCAAATTTGGCTGAAAACGACATAGGGGTTTCGGAGGAGATCTTGGACATATATGCATACACTCTGTTTTATATACCCACTGAAGAGCCAAAGAAACTGGTACACCTGCCTAATATCGTGTGGAGCCCCCGCGAGCAGGCAGGAGTGCCTCATCGCGACGTGACGTTGACTCGATTAATGTCTGAAGCAGTGTTGGAGGGAATTGACGCCATGAATCGTGCAGGGCTCTCCTGAACAGCACACTGCAAGGCATCCCAGATATGCTCAATAATGTACCTGTCTGGGGAGTTTGGTGGCCAGCGGAAGTGTTTAAACTCAGAAGAGTGTTTCAAGAGCCATTCTGTAGCTATTGTTGACGTGTGGGGTGTCGCATTGTCCTGCTGAAATTGCCCAAGTCCGTCGGAACACAAAATGGACATGAATGGATGCAGGCGATCAGCCCTGATGCTTACGTATGTGCCATTGTCAGAGTTGTATCTAGACATATCCGGTGTCCCTTATCACTCCAACTGCACACGCCCCCCACCATTACAGAGCCTCCACCAGCTTGAATAGTCCCCTGCTGACATGCAGGGTCCATGAATTCATGAGGTTGTCTCCATGCGCGTACACGTCCATCCACTCAATGCAATTTGAAACCAAACTTGTCTGACATGGCAACATGTTTCCATTCATCAACAGTCCAGTGTCGGCGTTGACGGGCCCAGGTGAGGCATTAAGCTTCGTGTCATACAGTCATTGAGGCTACACGAGTGAGCTTTCGACTCAGAAAGCCCATATCAATGATGTTTCGTTGAATGGTTGGCACACTGTCACTTGTTGACGGCCCAGCATTCAAATCTGCGGCAATTTGCGAAAGGGTTGCGTTCTGTCACAATGGACGATTCTCTTCAGTCGTAGTCGGTCCCGTTCTTGCAGGATCTTTTTCCGGCCACAGTGACGTCGAAGATTTGATGTTGTACCGGATTCCTGATATTCACAGTACACTTGTGAAACAGGTGTGAGGGAAAATCCCCACTTCATCGCTCCCTCAGAGATGCTGTGTTCCATCGCTCGTGCACCGACTGTAACACCAAGTTGAAACTCAGTAAAATCTTGATAACCAGCCATTGTAGCAGCAGTAAGCGATCTAACATCTGCGCCATGCACTTGTTGTCCTATATAGGCGTTGCCGACCGCAGCGCCATATTCTGCCTGTTTCCAGATATCTGTATTTGAATATGCATTCTTATACGAGTTTCTTTGGCGCTTCAGTGTAAAAAAGATATATATATATATATATATATATATATATATATATATATATATATATATATATATATATATAATAAAACGTCCATCTCCACAGGTGAGTGGTCATTATAGATGGCAGCCATATGGAGGACCTGGGTTCGATTTCCGGTACTGCCCAGGATTTTTCCGTGGTGGGAGGACTGGTACGGTGTGCACTCAGCCTCATGATGCCAATTAAGGAGCTACTTGACGGAGAAATAGTGACTTCACGGTGTGAGAAGTCCACAAAACATCAGAGAGTGTAGTGTGCTGACCACATATGCCTCCATATTGCATCCACAGGGCGCTGCAAGGCAGAGGATGACACAGCGGCCGGTAGACATCCCTTTGGCTTCATGGCCTGGATGAGAAGCTCACATGGCTACTCTGTACAAAGAGTCCCGGATCTTTCACGTACTGGTTCTTCTTCTTGAAACGTTTACGCTTCTGCAGTTGTCCAGAAAGCGTCTTTTAGTTTTCTCTTTTCTCAAAGTCTATCATTCACGCATTTGATATATATGTTTCTGATTCTGAGTTGCATCTTCTGTGACAGTTCCCAGTCTATTCAGACTTTCCCAGAACTATGAATGCTACTGCGATGTGTTCTCCAAATTCACCTACTTGCTGTAACCGAGGGATGTGTTTTATTCAGTGCTGCAGAATCTACACGGAGTGGGTGTCGTGTAATACTGGATCGGATCATGGCCTAAGGAATGCAGAGGTTATATTCTAGTACCAGATCGAAGAGGAAGACTGATGAAGACCACCTAGAGACAAGTCTCTCGGTATGCCGAACATTGTCGACATCGTCGATTCTGAGACTAACCTTGTAATAGTATTGTATTTGTGTCAAGTTCATTATAATGCTGGGAGAACAGGTAGGCTAGTCTATCCACCCAGTCACATAGTAAAAACTAGGTTCGATGTGAGTCCCCGTCACCATGTAGGTGTCGATATTTTCCTCCTGCACTAATTCTTACAATCAAGTGGATGGGGGTAAATGATTTTGGCATTCCAAGTCGCTATAATGAGTTCTTCATTGCATCTAATTACAGCCATAGCTAGTCTCGACTTGTTCTAACGTGTGTATCACATTGTAGCGGCACCGCCGGCCGCAGTGACCGAGTGGTTCTAGGCGCTTCAGTCTGGGACCGCACGACCGCTACGGTCGCAGGTTCGAATCCTGCCTCAGGCGTGGATGTGTGTGACGTCCTTAGGTTAGTTAGGTTTAAGTAGTTCTAAGTTCTAGGGGACTGATGACTGCAGATGTTAAGTCCCATAGTGCTCAGAGCCATTTGAACCATTTTGTAGCTGCACCACAGTTTAAGATAGGAAAGTTAGATTAGGTGCAACATTTCTGAGCGCACAAGTTACAGCCAGGCACAGGCCTGTTGACAGTAAGTTACGCTGACCAGCGGTTGCGACGTAGAATGGAGGCCACTGGGCCATCGAACCACTGAAAAGCGTAAACGCAGCAGTTTGCATGGCGCAAGTTACAGGCAGAAAGGGCCCACTGGCGCAACCTAGGTGTTGTGAGTACGTGCCTCGGAGCGGTGCGTTAGCAAAACAGGGGCGCACAGCCGGGTATAAATAGGTGACGTTTTCTAACGAGAGTCCATCTCCGGCGGTACACCGCAAGGTTACCGCCCTTCGATAGTGCCATTTTCGCGCTAATCGAAGTGCTAGGGTTTACAGGTGCCAGCCAGCCAGCCAGCCAGCCAGCAGCAGTTCCCGGTCCCGGCCTGCAGCAGTGGTCCCGCAGCCAGCCAGCCAGCCAGCCAGCCAGCCAGCAGCAGCAGCAGCAGCAGCCGCCACCGCCACCGCCGCCGCCGCCCCGGCCCAGTCCGCGGCAGCAGCGTCCCTGCCTCTCGCCGTCGCCGTCGCCGTCGCCATCGCCGTCGCCGTCGCCGTCGCCGTCGCCGTCGCCGTCGCCGTCGCCGTCGCCGTCCGTCGTCTCCCAGTGTGTGTCCTGTCCTTTTAGTGCTGTGTTTTTCTTTCTTCTTCTTCTTGTCGTCATGTCCGCCCCCACCACCACCGTCACTACTACCACCACCGCCATCGTGTATACGTCCCCTTCCGCCGCCTCCACCACTATCACTTGGTGTGCCCAGTCCCACCCCCCTCCTTCCATCCCTCCCCTCCTCTCTATCCCTTCGCCCTCGCTCTTTGTCGCCCCCTCTCCCGCCTCTTCCTCTCGTTCTGATCCTTTCCCCCCACTCCCCCAGCCTGTCACTGCAGCTCCGGCTAGGGTGGTGGCCCGTCGGGCCACTGCCCACGCCCAGCTCTCCCCGTCGCCATCGCCATCGCCATCGCCATCGCCTTCACCGCCACCACCGTCATCGTCACCATCACCATCACTGCCACATTCGCCTGCACCGTCACAGTCACTCTCTCCGGCGCCGACTGCTGCGTCCGTGCCGGGACCTGTCCCTTCCCGCCACCTCCCCATCGTTCCCGTCCCTCATGTCACCACCCGCCCATCTGCCGCTGTCAAACGCCCTAGTGGCGCCTCCACTTCCTCTGCTCCTAAAAAGGCTCCACCCCGCCCCTCATCCCCACCCCAAAATGCCATGGACGTCTCCCCACCAGGCCCCGCTCCCTCCTCCTCCTCCTCCTCCCCACCCGGTCTCTACAAATATCTCCTGTCCCATCCCGATCCTTCCTTCCTCGAGGGTCGGAATCTCTCCCTCCTCCTCCGCCAACATTTCCCTGGCTCCCCCATCTCTCTCCTTACTCCCAGACGGGATTCTGTTCTTATCTCCTCCCCCAGCCCAACCCTCCATACTGACATCCTCTCCCGCCTCCCCATCACCCGTTTTGGTCCTCACGCCACCCTCACCCCTGCTCCCTCCCCATCTCCTACCCGCCAACCCCAACCCCCGCGTCGCCCGCCGACCCTCACCGCCGTGATCACTCGGCTTAGCCCGTCGATCACGGAGGAGGAGGTGCTGGCGGAGCTGAAGGCCCATCCCACCCTGGAGGTGCGGGCAGTCCGCCGCATTTTCAACGCGACCGGCCCCACCCGCCTTATGCGGGTTTTCTCTGAGGACGCCCCCTCCATTGACCGTCTCCTGAAGGAGGGTGCCCTCCTCTTCAATCAGCGGTTCAAGGTCGACCCCTCCCGTTCCCCCCCTCAATCCCTGCGCTGCCAGAGATGTCTGCGCTACAATGCACATCCAACAGCCGAGTGCCGCGAGGCCCCCACCTGCCCGCATTGTCGGCAAGCACACTTCCTCCGGCAGTGCCCCAACCTCCAATCCCCTCCCTCCTGTAATACCTGCAGCCTCCCCCACCCCACCTACTCCCAAAAGTGTAAAGCCCGACCTCCTCCCACCACTCCTGAACTCACCGTCCCTGTCCGTCCCCTGGACGCCCCCACCCCTCCTGGCAATTCCCTTCGTCCCCCCCCCCACTGCTGAGGACATCATCAGGTTCCTCACCATTGTCCTCCAAAACGTCCATCCCTTTCAGCGCCCCCACACCTTACAACAGATCTCCCTCGCCGCCCGTTCCATATTCCACCTTAAAATGTACGCCACCTTTTCCAATAACCAGGCCCATTTCACCTTCTCCCGCCTTGACACCCTCGTCTAAGTCCTTATCATGGCGCGACAGCATCGTATCCTTTTCAACAATATCCGCTCCCTTCCCGCCAACAAGAACCTCTTCCTGCACACCCTTGCTACCCACCGTGTGGATGCCTTCCTCCTTAATGAAACCTTCCTCCAACCCCACCACTCCATCCACACCTCCCCCTATCTCCTCCACCGCTCCGATAATCCCCTCCCAGTTGCGCGTGGCGGAGTTGCCATTGGCCACCACCGCCAGATCCCCGTTCGGCTCCAGCCTCTCCTTCCCGACCCCACCGAACACCTGATCCTTAGTCTCTTCTTCCCCGGCCTTACCATTACCTGTGCCACCATCTATGTCCGCCCCAACGCCCCTCTTCCTTTCGACTTCCTCTCCCACATCGACCGTACCTTCTCCTCCTATGTGATCGCCGCCGACCTCAACATCCATAGTCGCTCCGCTGCCCAGTTACGGCGGTGGCATCGGTTCCTCTCCTCCCTTCAAGGCGACCTCATCCCCATCCCCCAGCACACCCGTCCCGAATCCCACTCCACTCCCGATGTTATCCTCTCCTCCCCCAACCTCCTTGGTCGCATTATGGTGGATGTCCTGGAGCCCATTGGTAGCGACCATCTCCCTGTCCTCCTCACCGTGTCAGACGGCCGTCGCCCCCGCCCCGACCCTCGTCATGACCCTCCCCCTAAGTACATCCATGACTATTCCCGTGCCAACTGGAATGCCTACCGGGATACCCTCTCCACTCAGGTCGATAGCCACCCTCTCGCCTACCACCGTCCCGATGATGTCACCCATGCCGCCTCCTTTCTCCAGCAGACCTTGTCTGAGGCCGTGGAGGCCCACGTCCCTACTGTTGCCATCCACCCCCACCGTCCTACCTTACCACCACAGGCCGTCCTCCTCCTCCGTGAATCCCGTCGTCTCTACCGTGCCTTCCTCCGCACCCGTGACCCGGACACCCTACGACGCCACCTGCAACTACAGCGACACATTCGAAATTTGCTCGCGGCCAAGAAACGCCGGGACTGGCGACAGACATGCACCCGTTTAAATGCTACCCTCCCTATAAACTCGTCCAAGTTCTGGACCGCCTTCCGTCGCCTTACCGGAACTAAACCCTCCCCCTACTATCCTCTTCTCCACGATGATCACCCCTTCCCTGACGCCCTTAGTAAGGCCAATCACTTTGCCTCCTACCTGTCCGATGTGTTTTCCATCCCTGATGATCCCCAGTTCGATTACTCCCTCTTCCCAGATATCCGCGATCGAACTGACACCTCTGTCCCTCCCCTCGCTCCTGGTTTCCAGTACTTGGACAACATTCCACACACGGACCTTAATGCCCCCATCACCACACAGGATCTCATCAATACACTTCGCACCAAACGCAACACCGCTCCTGGTCACGATCGTGTTACCTACCGTCACCTTCGTGAAGCTCCTGTCTCTTTTCTCTCCACCCTGGCCAGGCTCTACAATGTAGTCCTGTCCACCGGTTACTACCCCGACCTGTGGAAAACCTCCCGTATCCTCATGTTCCTCAAACCTGGCAAACCGCCGTCCGCCGTCTCCTCCTACCGTCCCATCAGCCTTACCTCGGTCTTCAGCAAGGTCCTGGAATCTATCCTCACCCGCCGCATCCACCAGCATCTCCGCCAGCACCGCCTCCTCCCCGTTACCCAGTGTGGCTTTCGGCCGTCCTTCTCTTCCGACGATCTTCTCCTTCACCTCACTCATCTCCTTTCCGAACAGCTCAATTCCCGTCGCTCCGCAATCTTCCTCTCTCTTGACCTCGAACGCGCATATGACCGCGTATGGCATTCCGGTCTCCTCTTCAAGCTCCAAACCTTCGCCCTTCCCATTAACTACGTTCGTCTGATCGGTTCCTTTCTCTCCCGCCGTCCTTCCCATGTCACCATCCATAATACCGATTCCTACACCTTTTTCCCCTCTGCCGGTGTGCCCCAAGGCTCCGTCCTCTCCCCCCTTCTGTACCTTTTGTACACGGCGGATATGCCGCCGCCGTCACCCCCCGTCCACCTTCTCCAGTTTGCCGATGACACCGCCTTCCTTGCCCTTGCCCCCACCCTGCAACGCTCTCAACGCCTTCTCCAATCCCATCTTGACCGGTTCACCGCTTGGTGCAACCAGCGGTTGCTCAAGGTCAATCCTTCCAAAACCCAGGCGATCATTGTAGGCAAAACCACTCCCTCCTTCCGCCTCCTTGATTTCTATCTCACCGTTTATGGCCGTCCCATCGCTCTCACCCCCACCCTTAAGTACCTTGGCGTCACCCTCGACCGTCGCCTCTCCTGGACTCCCCATCTCCAGACAATCCAAGCCAAGGCACGTTCCCGACTCCGTCTCCTCAAACTCCTTTCTGGCCGAACGTGGGGTCTGGACCCCTCCACCATCCTCCACACCTATAAGTCCCTTATCCGCCCTATCCTCTGTTACGCCCATCCAGCCTGGATCTCCGCCCCCCCTTCCTTTTATAAATCCCTCCAAATCCTTGAACGCCATGCTCTCCGCCTTGCCTATCGCATCCGTCTCCCTTCCCCCACGCGGATCCTGTATGACCTTATCCCCTTCCCCCACCTCCTCCTCTTCCTCGAAAGGATACAAATCCTCTACACCTCCCGTAAACTCGATCCACCTCACCCGCTCGTCTCCCCGGTCCTCTCCCACCCCCGCCCGCTGCCGCGCCTGTACTCCCATGTCCCACCCGGTCTCCATCTCTCCACCCTCCTTACCCTCTCCCAAGGTGGCTTCCGCCAGCTCCCCCTCCCTGATGATGTCCTCCTCCCCTGCATCTACCCCTCCTATCAACTTTGATCCTCCCCCCCCCTCCTATGTCCTTTCCTTCAGGCACCCTCCCTCCCCCCCCCCCTTTTCCCTTCCCTTCTCTTTCCTTTCCCCCCTCCCTCCTACCCTCTCCTCCGGGCTCCACTCCCCCTTCCTCCCTCCCCCTCTCTCCTTTGCCCATGGCATCTCTGCTCTCCCCTCTCCCATTTCCCCTTCCTCCTCCTCCACCTCCTCTCTTGGCAGGTCCCCGGACTCGTACACGCTGAGTGGACATTCGCGCGCCGGAGATCATCGCCATCAGTGTCTCGTGAGTGCCGTCGTGTTTCGTGTTCAGTGTTCCCGTCATACTCCATCGTTCACCTGTGCCATCGCCATCTTCAGTGTTAGTGCGTCGTGACAACAGTTTGTAGTGAATTTTCGTCAAGTGTGAACGGCTCCGTGTTTGTCTTTATGTGTCTACTGTTTTATTACCCACCGTTATGTCACATTTGTGTATTCTTTCTGTTCTATCTTTATCTCCTCTACGGCTGAAGAGCGGCGTACCATGCTGCTGACAGCCTGCCTGTTTGTACGGGTTTGAAAATAACAATAAAGAAAAAAAAAAAATAACGAGAGTCGTACATGTGTGGCAGCTTTCTCCTGGATGGCGGGGCGTGTCACACCGCCAGCTACACACACCAGTGTTCCAGTCCATGTCGGGTCGTTGGTTTGACCCCCTGAAGCCGACGCGGGGTCCGCAGCCAGCCAGCCAGCAGCGGGCCACTCTTCGGCTCACTACCGTGGGCAGTCGTCTTGGCTCCCAACGCACGCCAGAGGCATCCCGAGGCGAGGGCCAGATCACGGGCACTTGCGGTCGCCGCAATCTCAGCTACACCAGCGAGGAAGGACACAGCGGGCCGCTCGCCGGCTCCCAGAGGAGTGGCGCTGAGTCAATGTGGAAGAAGACCGCTGAGTCGGCTGCCGGCGCAGCCCTGATGACACGGCCCTACAAGGCCGACACACAGCAGCGCCTTGCACTCGGTCGTTGCGGGACCTTGTGAAGTGGACCAAGGTGGGTGGGACACTGTAATGGAAACAAATAAATCATTTGTAAAGCTCGGACAAGTCTTAATACGGTGCCTTCTAACTCTTCCTTATACTTTCGGTGGCAGAAGTCGGCACTACATTTGGTGTCAGAATAGCGGGCGTCGTCTGTCCAGTACAACACTTGAGCCCACCACCTGCATTATGGTCACAAGATGTAGTGAATTTTGACCAGTTTTTCTTTTGAGTGTTGGACGTTTTCTTTCTTGTTTGTGTTTTGAGTATGGCCTGCCAGGAGCCACATTTTAGATGTTTTTCATGGGCATAGTATTTTTTGTTGTCAGAATAAGTGTTAGTGTATTTGGGGCAGTAAGATTTCTTTTTTTTTCATTGCATTTAATTACTTTTGTATTGACTTATGATGATACTGAGTGTGATGATACGTAGTTGTAGGAAGTCAGGTTGTTCTTGTATTTAAACGTCTTGTTTCTGGACTAACTGGCAATGAAAGCATTACAATGGCAGAGTGAAGGATGCAAGGTGTGTCGGAACCAGAAGCGGTGCGGATTTTAATGGAAGAGATAGCACAATTGACAGCAGACAATACGCAGTTGAGAAGTGAATTAACATCTAGAAGTGAGTGGGGAACTGCATTGGATCAGCCGTTGTTGCCTATGATGCCGTAGCAGGAGACTGATCCAGCTGCCGCAAGTTTGAGTATTCCGTTTTCTGGCAAGGCATCTGAGGATGTGCCTTCGTTTGTGGAGGATTTGGAAATTTCAGCTGTGATGAATTGTTGCTCTGATAAACAATTGTTACATGTAGCCAAGATTAGATTAACAGGTGAAGCGAAGACATATGTAAGGTGTTCTGAAGCCTTAAGGAAGGCAGGACAGTTTAAGCAGTTGAGGGAGGGGCTTTTACAAAGGTACAAGAAACAGAATAACGCTCGATACTTTAGGGAGAGGTTGAGTACCATGACGAAGAGGCAGGGGGAGATGGTAGAGAAATTTGCGGACAGAATAAGAGAAATTAAATAAATGGCTCTGAGCACTATGGGACTTAACATCTGTGGTCATCAGTCCCCTAGAACTTAGAACTACTTAAACCTAACTGACCTAAGGACATCACACACATCCATGCCCGAGGCAGGATTCGAACCTGCGACCGTAGCAGTCGCGCGGTTCCGGACTGAGCGCCTAGAACCGCGAGACCACCGCGGCCGGCTAAGAGAAATTCACGAGTATACTTATGAGTTGGGTCAGAGCGATAAGGAGAATGGTGTTCTGTTGCAGGAGGCCGAGCAAATGACACTTGATGTATTTTTTTTTTTGAGTGGGGGGGGGGGGGGGGGTTACCGCGCATATATCGCGGAAAGTGCATGAAGGGAATCCGAAAGATTTGTATTCAGCCATTCAGCTGGCAATCCAGTATGAAGAAATAGACGTGGCAATGGGGGTACGTGATAGTCAAACAGTGTTTACAGTGAGTGTGAAATGTTTTAAGTGTGGTCATACGGGACATGTGCAGATTCAAGGTACCTAGTCACTCAGGAATAAGGAAGGGTGGAAGTCAGCAGCGGGAAGGATGGAGAAGTGGAGATAGGAGAGGTGGACAAGCGTTAAACGGCGGAGGGGGCCCAAGACTAACCTAAGGGAGCTCCCGTTTAATTTCAGTGCTACAAATACATCTGCAGAGGTGGAATGTTCAGTGGTAGGATCCGTAGGAACTAAAAAGCTTAAGATTTTGTTGAACTTAGGGGTGCATGTGTCCGTGGCTACTAGGAATATAATGGGACTAACCTCGTTATAGGTTGCATGGTGTGGGGGATATGGGGTCACGCCTTTGAGGTCGGTGACAGTTGACTTTCGAATAGAGAAAGTCCGATTTAATGCATGCATGGAGGTAGTACCATGGGTAAGCGAGGGCTACGATATGATCCTAGGAGTAGATTTCTTGCATCAACATCGTGCCAAAATTGACCTTCGACAACAAACTGTGGAACGTGGTGGAATGTTGTTTCAGATAGGGGAGCATAATAATAGTTGCCCGGGAGCGGGCATTGTCGTTGTGCCTAAAAAATCTATGGATGGAACTAAGAAATACAGGTTCTGTTGTGACTACCGATACTTCAATAATAAGACAGTAACGGGCACATACCCCATTCCAAACATATCGGAGACCTTGGATCGCTTAGGACAGTGCCAGTACTTTTCTACAATGGATTTGACAAGTGGTTATCATCAGTTGGAGGTGGTTCCAGAGGATCGTCCAGAAACTGCTTTCTCTACTCCTGGAGGCCATTACCAGTACATTAAAATGCTATTCGGTTTGAAAAACGCTCCGGCAACGTTTCAGAGGTTGCTAGACAGTGTCTTGAGGGGCATGAAACCACGGCAGTGTCTTGTCTATTTGGGTGACAGTATAGTTTTTTCCAGTAGTATGGAGCAACAGAGACAACGGTTAAGGGAAGTCTTTATGAGGTTAAGAGCAGCTCGTTTGACGTTGAGCCTGGAGAAGCGTCATTGTGCGTTAGAAGAAGTAAAATATTTGGGTCATTTTATCAGTAAGGACGGAGTGCGAACAGATCCGAGGTTGGCACAGGCTACAAGGGATTTTCGGAAACCGAAAACAGTTAAGGAAGTGCAGTCATTCGTCGGAATTTGCAATTTCTGTCGAAAGTTCGTCAAGGGTTTTGCAGATTTAGCACAACCGTTGACGCCATTGTTATTGAAGGGTGTGAAATTTGAGTGGACGGATGAGTGTCAGAAAGTGTTTGACAAACTGAAAGAAGTGCTAACATCAAGTCCGGTTCTTGTGTTTCCCGATTTTGAAAAGGAGTTTATACTAGCATGCGATGCGTCGAATCAAGCAATAGGGTGTGTTCTTAGTCAGGATATTGATGGGAAAGAACATCCTGTAGCCTATGCGACTAGGCAGTTGAATGCGGCAGAGAGGAATTACTCAACAACTTAGCGTAATCTATGGAATCACATATTTTAAATGTTATTTATATGGGACAAGATTTCGGGTAGTGACAGGTCATGCTGCATTGAAGTGGTTGTTGGGGTTGAAGGATCTGTCCACTAGACTCGCTAGATGGGCTGTGACGCTTAGTAAATTCGACTACGAGGTGGTGCACAAGTCTGGGAAGATGCACTGTAACACGGATGCACTAAGTAGGAAGGTGGCAAAAGTAGAAGTCATAGGTTATGACCTAGCAGTATGGGAAAAATTACAGGACGCAGACAACAATTGTAAATTGTATCGGACACAGCCACAATTTACTATGTACGACGGTCTTCTGTGCAGGGAAACGAAGTTAGGACCAAGGGTAGTAGTTGAGGGATGAGGTTTTAAAGGAAGCACGTGATCACTTGTTATCTGGTCATGGAGGGTTTAGAGCGACGAATAGGAGAGTGGTGGAGAGGTATTGGTAGAGAGGTAGGAAAGTGGATGTGTATCAGTATGTCAAGAATTGTATACCATGTGCGCAGAGAGCAGATTTGAGCCGGAAACAGATACAGCTACAACGATTGCCAGAAGCGACATGTCCATTTTCTTTGTTGGGGATTGATGTCTTAGGGCCTTTTAGGTGAACACCATCGGGGAACAGATTCATTCTGACAATAATAGACCATTTTTCGAGGTATGTGGAGATGGTGGCTATGCCAAATCAACAGGCAGCAGTGGTCGCGCAAGCATTAGTAAACAACTGGATCTTGAAGTTTGGTGTACCAGAGACAATAATTACTGACCAAGGGATCAACTTCATGTCAGATTTAATGAAGGAGCTGTGTAAATTGTTGAACGCAAAGAAGTTGAGGACGAGCAAGTTGCACCCACAGGCGAACGGAAGGACAGAATGGGTACACAGAACAATTGTGAAGATGCTGAGTTTTTATGTGGATTCTCATCACCATCAGTGGGACGAGTATTTGAAGCATACTGTATGCGCATACAATGCAAAAGTCCACACAAATACCAGTTTGACTCCATATGAGGTAGTGTAAGGGCGAAAACTGCCATCACTGTTTTGATTTAGTGAAGCCACAGAAAGGAAGGACCGGTGAATCTATATGTCAATTCGCAAGGACAATTCGGGATGTTTGGAAACCGGTGTAAAAGGCGAATACAAAGGCTTTGGAAAGGCAGGAAGACGCAGTAAAGTGGAAAGGAAGGTTACCGCAGTAAAAAGTGGGGCAATGGGTAATGCTGTCCAGCCCCTATATGCTGAAAGGGAAAACGAAGAAGTTCCTCATGAGGTATCAAGGGCCATACCAGGTAGTTGAAACCACACCCCCCGTTAATGTTAAGCTTCAGCTGCCAATTAGAACAAAGATAGTACACATTGGGTTGTTACAGCCGTTTAAGAGTTGCCCGGATGTGATTCCAGGCGCGTCACAGGAAGGAAAGAGGAAGCAAGAGAGAGTGAAGATAGGTGCTAAGCACAGAGAAAACCAGGAAGATGGAGTACAGCCTGAAGTACCGTATACTTTGCGATCCAGAAAGTAGTATGAAGGGTGATCCCTGTCGTCAGGTCACTGAAAAGGGAAGCGTAGCGTCTGACGTATGTGGAGTGTTGTTGGAGGAGAAATTGAACGCCGTTCTGGAGAAATAAATGCGTCGGAGTAAATTTTGCGGCAAAGCCGTAATAAATATGTGTTGAACGATGTCAGAGTCGTACGATTTCCTGTTTAATTTTTTTGTTATCGACAGTGCTGGGTCAGGAACGTCGTGTTTATTGCACCAGTTCATATAATGTAAATTTAAGGATGAAAGTAGCCACACAATTGGTGTTGAGTTTGGACCAAAAATAGTGAATGGTGGAGGAAAATCTGTGAAGCTACAAATATGGGACACATGCACAGTGCAGTTATTTTTAGCCAGGGGGAAAGGAATAGACTGTCCAAGGGACACCGTGGAGCCAAAAGTCAGCTTGCAACAGGTCGGGAAACATTGGATCTTCTTCACCTACGAGAATTTGGTAGTAGTAGCAAGTTGTTTTGAGCGGGGAGTATTTGCAGAAGCGAAACGTCTAGAGCTCAAGGGGAGCGGAATTTTAATCATTGGAACTAATTGTAACATTATAGGACCAATCTTCCACCTACCAGCATCAATTTCAGGAGTCACGCAATTGAATGTTAGGCAGCCACAGCTGTACTGGCCAGAAACCACTTTAGAGTTTTTGCCAAGTCAGAATCTGACCTTGTTAAATCAAACTCTGGAGTCAGGTCTGTTGAGATCTGTAAACTAGTTCATTTTAGAGCAAAAGGGGTGCGTATCAGCTGAACAGCTTGTGCAACATGTCGCTCAGTATAAGGAAAGGCAACGGCAAGTAACGATCATTTTGAGCACCTCTGTGCCAAGTGTCATCGATGCCTTAACTTTGTTACGTGTTGTTTCCTTTCTGATCAGGTAGAGAGCTAATTCCAAGAGGGAACCAAGGGTAGTCCAAGCCCCTGTGGATTGGATACTGAGGGCGCGAGACGAATAGGTAAGGGGTCGATCGAGCAGTGGCCGTCCAGAAAGGAATTTTTATGTTTTTTTTTTATGTCGTGGTTTTAAGGGGCACTAGACCACATTTAAGTTTTCTAATAGTAAGTAAATATGCCATAGGTGTCGACCCAAAGAAGTTAAGAGCTAGTTAAGGGTCGACCCAGGGACAGGGTCTTTCCGAATAGAGGAATAATGTAGCGGCACCGCAGTTCAAGGTAGGAAAGTTAGATTCGGTGCAACATTTCTGAGCACACAAGTTACAGCCAGTCATGGGCCTGTTGACAGTAAGTTACGCTGACCAGCAGTTGCAACGTAGAATGGAGACCACAAGGACGTCGAACCACTGAAAAGCGTAAATGCAGTGGTTTGCATGGCGCACATTACAGGCAGAAGGGGCCCACTGGCGTAACCTATGTGTTGTGAGTACGTGACTTGGGGCAGCGCGTTAGCAAAACAGGGGTGCACAGCTGAGTATAAATAGGTGTCGTTTTCTAACGAGAGTCTTTCAATTGTGGCATCTCTCTCCTGGACGGCGGGGCGTGTCACACCACCAGCTACATGCAGAAGCGTTCCAGACCACAGCGGGTCGTTGGTTCGACCCCCTGAGGTCGACACGGGGTCTGTAGCCAGCCAGCCAGCGGCGGGCCACTCTTTGACTCACTATTGCGGGCAGTCGTCTTGGCTCCCAATGCATGCCGGAGGCATCCCGAGGTGAGGGCCGCAGATTCGGACGCTGGATCGCGGGCGGTTGTGGTCGCCGCGATCTCAGCTGTGCCAGCGCGGAAGTATGCAGAGGGCCACTTGGCGGCTCCCAGCGGAGCAGCGCTGAGTCAATGGGGAAGAAGACCGCTGAGTCGGCTGCCGGCGCAGCCCTGACATCAAGGACCTACAAGGCCGACACACAGCAGTGTGTTGTACTTGGCCACTGTGTCGGTGGCCTCAGCATTGTGGGATGCTGTGAAGTGGACTGAGGTGAACGGAACACTGTAGTGGAAATGAATAATCATTTGGAAAGCTCGGACGAGTCTTAATACGGTGCCTTCTACCTCTTCCCGCTACATTGGTCATCCTGATACATTCGGTGGCAGATGGCACCACTACAACATTGATTGCGAGTGCTGTATTGTCGGTGATGGCTACAATCTCTGGAAGACTCTTGACAACACCATTAAATTCTGCCAGAGTCTGTGTGATTAATTCCAGGACTGTGGTCATCTCATAATGCTCTCTCATTGTCTGTTGTATGTCGTTTTCTGCAGTGGAAGATTACTGTCCTAAATTCTGGGGAGGACAGGAAACATACTAGTAAATTCCCTTGCCTTCTCTTTTAATGTACGCATACCTAGAATTCCTAACGGTCACTGCTGCTACAACTACTACTATTACTACTGCTAGTAAGGTGATGATAACGACGACTACTACTACTGCTACTACTCCTAGTAACAATAATAATAATGAAACCCATTCTTTTTTACAAACGAACTGGTAGAGTAGGCGTTTAAGCATTTATAGTTGTAACACAAGTCAACAAGTACAATCTTTTGATTGTATCATCATACCACGTGTCTCAGCTTTCAAGTATTCGCAGTACTGGTTTCTCAATTGAAGTATAAGCAAGAGCTGATAAGCGATTCTGGGCCATACTGTTCCTCAAATACGTTCCTACGTATTTTGGACGAGAAAAAAACTCCTTTCAGCTAAGGCTCGTGTTGCAGGAATGATAGTGATACCTCACAACAAGGGTTGGGATAATTTTAAGGAAAATCACATGGAAGGTGGACACACATATTTCATCATTTGTTGTTACACATAATACACTTTATTGATTAACAATATTCACTATGGTTACGAATTAAATGCATTATCACAAACAATAACAACGCTCACAATAATTTGAAGTACTCGAAGAGGATCAATTAATTAATAACAAACTTAAACCATTTATACCATTAAGAACACGGCTTGAAACCATGACTATATGGTCTCCAAATACAAGAAAGAAATCACACCAACTAGTTGTGGCTGCAAGTGGGTTCAACAAACTGAGTTTTACCATTAAAATGAATTACAAATGTACTAACAATTCCCCAACACGAATAACACCTTACACAAACAGACAACGCCCACCAAAAATACAGAAAGGATAATAAGTCATGCCACTGATTGTGGCTGTTGAAAAGCCCTTAACAATCTATAAACCTTAATAAAATCCCTTAAGCAACAAAGTACACAATTCCCCAAAATACAAGGAAAGCTGGGAAGGCAACCAATGTAACATGTGACCCCCAGCTGGTACACACCAGCAGAAACATTGAAAATTACCCTTAAATAAATATACAATCCCCTCTTACACAAGGAAAGCTGGGAAGGCAACTATTGTGATGTGACTCCCAGTTGGTACACACCTGCAGAAACATTGATAATGACCCATAAATAAATATACAATCCAACAAAATACAAGGTAAGCTGGGAAGAAATGCGATTCAAATGTGCCTCCCAACTGGTACACACCTGCAGAAACATTGAAAATGAACCTTTAAAAAATATACAATCCTTCAAAATACAACATAAGTGGCAAATACAGCAGGTGGTTATCACAACCAACAAGGAATATGCAGGTAAGTTTCACAATGAGTGGAATTAGCTAATGATTGTGGATTAAAAAGGAAACACTCAATAGTTCATACTCCCAAGTTAAGGGCCTTAAAACTTAACACGCTCCAGAACTAGTAATAAGGGTGCAAGGTTTAATCAAGTAGTTGAAGAATAGGTTTAGTGACGAGGAACGTCGAGCTTACAGAACGAGCTTCAAAGCTTATGCGCTCGCTGAATTCACAACACTGAATAGATCCATAGTTTTGGATTAATTGGCGACACTCCGTCGTGGCAGGAGTCAAGAGATCAAATTACTTAACTTGCGTCAACACGAGGCGGCTGGTAGAGGCGCAAAATTGTGGGCCAACCTAGCCGCCATGCGACAACAGAAATGTCACCACAGCAGAAAGAAAACACGTCTCTGCTCCGGGTCAGGGAAACATGAACAAGTCATCCGCTGCCAAAACTACCCTGCCATCCGACGGGAACAGTAATCTGCGCAAATAAGGGTACAATTGAGAATGTCTAGGATGTAGACAATATTTACTTATCGTGCAAGCGACTTCACATACAAGTTACAAGGTTAACACTCCTTAAAATAACTTGAAAATTAACAAAGTGAAGTATCAGCGCCGGAAAATCCAGTTACTAGGCCCTTGACGCAGACTGTTTATAACTTCAATTCCTTCAACTCACTCTGTAACAGAGAATCTACATCTACATCCATACTTCGCAAGCCACCTGACGGTGTGTGGCGGAGGGTACCTTGAGTACCTCTATCGGTTCTCCCTTCTATTCCAGTCTCGTATTGTTCGTGGAAAGAAGGATTGTCGGTATGCCTCTGTGTAATCTCTCTGATTTTATCCTCCTCTTCGCAAGATATACGTAGGAGGGAGCAATATACTGCTTGACTCTTCGGTGGAGGTATGTTTTCGAAACTTCAACAAAAGCCCGTACCGAGCTACTGAGCGTCTCTCCTGCAGAGTCTTCCACTAGAGTTTATTTATCAACTCCGTAACGCTTTCGCGATTACTAAGTGATCCTGTAACGAAGCGCGCTGCTCTCCGTTGGGTCTTCTCTATCTCTTCTATCAACCCTATCTGGTACGGATCCCACACTGCTGAGCAGTATTCAAGCAGTAGGCAAACAAGCGTACTGTAACCTACGTCCTTTGTTTTCGGATTGTATTTCCTTAGGATTCTTCCAATGAATCTCAGTCTGGCATCTGCTTTACCGACGATCAACTTTATATGATCATTCAATTTTAAATCACTCCTAATGCGCACTCCCAGATAATTTATGGGATTAACTGCTTCCAGTTGCTGATCTGCTTTATTGTAGCTAAATGATAAGGGATCTTTCTTTCTATGTATTCGCAGCACATTACACTTGTCTACATTGAGATACAATTGCCATTCCCTGCACCATGCGTCAATTCGCTGCAGATACTCCTGCATTTCAGTACAATTTTCCATTGTTACAACCTCTCGATATACCACAGCATCATCCGCAAAAAGCCTCAGTGAACTTCCGATGTCATCCACAGGGTCTTTTATGTATATTGTGAATAGCAACGGTCCTACGACACTCCCCTGCGGTACACCTGAAATCAGCCTTACTTCGGAAGATTCCTCTCCATTGAGAATGACATGCTGCGTTATGTTATCTAGGAACTCTTCAATGCAATCCCACAATTGCTCATATATTTGCACGGAATATGGCCTGGAACAAGAAATTATCGTCAGTTGCACTGAACAATGATAACACATACAACCACTTGGAGGTGCATTAATATGACAAGTCCAATTCCACAATAACACAGACGAGGCCTTACGATAACAAGTACCAAGAAAAAACAACACTTAACTCCACTCAGGTGTGAAGGAGCAGTGACTTCCATGATTCCAAGCAGGGGTGTTATTGTCTCCAATCTGTAAAGGACGTCTTCGAGGTGCCATAAAATTTTAGCTTTCAGAGTTGGCTGGGAATTTGCCCACCATGTTGCACGTGGCGTCCACTGCTCTTCCTGCAACACCACACTCTCAAACCTTAATCCAGCTGGAAAGTCTTGCCTCCATCCGATTTAATCACTTATGGCTTCTCGAGGCCTGTACTAGACAGCAGGAGTCCCCCAAACCAACAACTTGCCGGCCACATGCCCTCCAGCTAACTCAGTACCAGGGCTCGCCGAAAGCCCACAATACACGTCTCTACCAAAGACCCTAGCTCCCAACATATGATCAGGATCAATATCGACAGCTCAATTAGTTAGTGACGCCAGCAGAGCGCCGTGCCCGTCGAAATTAAAGGGTGCGAACCAATAGAAACGCTGAATCCGACCACATGATAGGCTTTGGCCAACAGGATCCCAGTATCAGGTGACGTCATTGGAGAAGATATATTGTGGGCTCAGCAGCCTCAGGCTCACTCAGTCAGCCAGCAGTAGCAGAAGAAGAACCATATAGTGTCAGCAGCAGCAGTCGAGATCCAGCGCATCCCTGCAGAACTGGAATAAGCAGAAAAGTAAGTATTGTGCACACATCAAAAAAAGTTTTGCATCACCCCAGTTCTCAGAACTCCTAAAGGTAGACGTTGACTGTGGATATTGTATCACAGGCACAGTCCCTTTGACTGTTCAGGGATGTCACTAAACCCACCCAAAGGTGTAAACAACCATGCACCAGCAACGCCTATCAGGCGGAGAGGATCCGAAGCCGATCAGTTCCAGTCATTCCACCAGGAACGAGGTACATGACTCGTGTTGTCTGTAGCTCAACCATGCCTAGACGGCCAATACTGCAGTTCGATCACGTCCGCATTGTTACTTTGTGCCAGGAACGGCTGTCAACAAGGGAAGTGTCCAGGCATCTCGGAGCGTACCAAAGCGATGTTAGGACATGGAGGAGATACAGAGAGACGGGAACTGTCGATGACATGCATCGCTCTGGCCGCCCAAGGGATACTACTGCAGTGGACGACCGCTATCTACGGATTGTGGCTCGGAGGAACCCTGAGAGCAACGCCATCATGTTGAATAATGCTTGTTGTGCAGCCAGAGGGCGTCGTGTTACGACTAAAACTGTGCGCAATAGCCTGCATGATGCGCAACTTCACTCCCGACGTCCAGGCGAGGTCCATCTTTGCAACCACGACACCATGCAGCACTGTACAGATGGGCCCAAGAACATGTCGAATGGCCTGCTCAGGATTGGCATCACGTTCTGTTCATCAATGAGTGTCGCATATGTCTTCAACCAGACAATCGTCGGAGACGTGTTTGGAGGCGACCCGGTCAGGCTGAACGCCTTAGACACACTGTCCAGCGAGTGCAGCAAAGTGGAGGTTGCCTGCTGTTTTGGGGTGACATTATGTGGGGCCAATGTACGCCGCTGGTAGTCATGGAAGGCGCCATAACGGCTGTACAATAGGTGAATGCCATCCTTTGACCAATAGTGCAACTATATCGGCAGCATATTGGCGAAGCATTCGTCTTCATGGACGACAGTTCGCGCCCCCATCGTGCACATCTTGTGAATGGCTTCCTTCAGGACAACGACATGGCCGACTAGAGCGGTCAACATTTACTCCAGACATGAACCCTATCGAACATGTCTGGGATAGATTGAAAAGGGCTGTTTATGGACGATGTAACCCACCAACCACGCTGAGGGATCTGCACCGAATGGCCATTGAGGAGTGGGACATCTTGGACCAACAGTGCCTTGATGAACTTGTGGATAGTATGCAACAAGGAATACATGCATGCATCAATGCAAGAGGACATGCTACTGGGTATTAGAGGTATTGGTGTGTACAGCAATCTGCACCACCACCTCTGAAGATCTCGCTGTATGGTGGTACAACATGCAATGTGTGGTTTTCATGAGCAATAAAAAGGGCGGAAATGATGTTGATGTTGATCTCTATTCTAATTTTCTGTATAGGTTCCGGAAGTCTAGGAATCAAGATGACGCAAAACTTTTTTTGATATGTGGATATCACATTTTTGTCTGTAGTTAGCATTATTATTTCTTGTTTCATGTCTTGGTCTGTATGTGACACTTCCTCCTCCTTGTTCAACAGCAACCTTCGACATGTCGAGGCCTGCAAGAACAAGCATCAGCATGTCGACCTCTGCCACACCCTGAACTACAGCAACCTCAGCCGCCATCTTGCCGAGATCTGCACTGACCTCTGGACCTGAGGCAGTAACAACCTCCAGTGTGTCAACCTGCAGTGACCTAGGAGATCCTGTGGTGCACATTTCCCACATGCTGGAGCAGGACTAGAAGCTGTTATTGTCTGTGCCATTCATCGATTTGTGTGATGAGGACACTCAACCTGTTTCTGATGCCTCAGATGGTGATGATGGTCCCAAACAGCAGATAGATGGAGGTCAGTACCAGTCATCAATGTATGACCCATCCCACCAGAACATCCCTGTGGTACTGCAGGGGCTGAGTGTAGATGCTATGGACGAGAAGGTTCCACACATAGTCTACTTGCTGGAGCAGGACAAAGAGCTGCTATTGTCTGCCCCACTCATCGATTTGTGTGGTGAGGAGGCGTAGTCCGTTTCCAGCAATGCAGGATAGTACTGGTCACTAACATATGACCCGTCTTAGCAGAACATCCCTGTGGTAGTGCAGGGTAAAGTGCAGATGCTGTGGGTAAGAAGGTATCAAGTGTGTGCATGCTTTTCAGTTCTACATACAATTTAACTCCTAATGTGACGAAACATGTAAATGTGGGTATAGAAGAACATCATGAGTGGGACTTGCATGTGAGGATAGAAATTGAAAATGCATCAAAGGGTGTTAAAGTGCCTATTTCTAAGTTCGACTGGTACGAAATATGACGTGCAGAGTGCTACATCAATCAGCAGATGAACACAGAGTGTTATCCAACTAGTACCCCACTGGACATTTGCCTAACTGGTATGGCACTATCTATTACAACTGTGTACGATGACTCTGCACCATGTGTGAAATCGGATGACAAATGTCTTTATCTATCGCATGCCTCAGTTATGAACTTAGAGACTGAGTCGGTGGTTGCCAAGCATAGACTTCACATATAATTATGTTAAATTTTCTGTGTGTGCGTAGTGTGCATGTTGATGATTTGGGACAGTACCTTTGTTTCTGCATGAACACAGAGTCAAAAGAGAAACAGGTTAAATGTAAATGTGAAAAACTGGAGTATTGTGAGGTGCCCATTGGTTTGAAGGAGGTCCGCATGGAACTTATTGCACATCAAAAAGCTTTATTTGGGTAATATTGTACACCTGCAAAGAAAATCAAGAAAGAATCTGATGATTTTTTGAAGTACTACATCTGATGTACAATATTTAAATAAATAGTGTGTATATATAATCTCAAAGTGTGTTTGTATTTTATTTCATCCCTCTCTTACTGTAGTCCAAGTATTACACTTATTAATATCACTATTTTCAACGCTTTGTCTATAATTAAGCAGCAGCAGACAATTGCCTCAAACACCTCCTCACCAGTCATTATCAAATTGAATAATGGAGTTAATTTTCATGCAGGCACACACACACACACACACACACACACACACACACACACACACACACACACACAGTTTGAGTAACCAATTTAGCTCAGTTGGTTAACTCATGGAGCTGTAGTGGCTACATATACTATTAACATGTGTGTATGTGTGTCTTCCTACATATGCCCACTATTTGCCAGTACCGGATGTAGTCAGCATTATGGCAGAGTGGGTGAAACATCCTTATCACAAAGACTTTGTTGTAGGTGACTGCTCCCATGAAGATTGAAAACAAGACCAGAAGAAGAGTGGAATACTGCTTATTGATAATACACGAGCAACTATTGTAAGTCTATCCAACTGTGGCAAGACTAATGTTTATGATGTTGCTAACACATGTAGATGGAGCCCAATTTGATCATGATTGTGCATTTTCAAAACCACTCTTTCAGCCCAAGTATCAGACAGTACAGGAAATATTGCGCGGTGTTAAGGGCATTACATGCCCGACATTCAGTGAAAGCGGTGATATCCCCCCACCTGGAAAAGTAAAGCCAGATACTGTGTTCGTATTTGACGATGTTCCTGCGGAAAACCAAGACGAAATTCGACAATATTTTCGTCTCGGTCGTCATTTTGGTGCTGATGAATTTTATCTAAGTCAAACATATTCCAAAATCCAAAAACTGTTGGTTAGGGACATTGCAAACCTTATTATAGCCTCCAAACAAGACAATCTGAATTTAAAACACATTTACCAACCACATGTAGGAACTGACATCTCGCTCAATGACTTTGTAAAGATATGAGCTGATAGCTGGAATCATTCACAGTATGGGTTTCTCGTTATTGATAAAACACGAAAACTGAATGATAGTAGATACAGGAGAAACTTTCAATAGTTTCTCTGCATATAGCCTGGTAAGAGAGGTGAGTACATCAGTATACACATCACCATGGACAAATTCGCGGGCATGTCTGGCTCTCAACCCGATACAATGGGAGTACATAGACAGAACATTCGCTTGTACGCGGATGCGAAAATTCAGACTATCGTGTATAAAGTTGGAGGAGTGTTCAGGGAGCTAGAGACGTATTACCAAACTCTTCTGAGAATGATCAACGCATTAAATTATCTAGTTAATAACATCGGTAAGAAAGTTACTGACTTAACTGAAAAGGCTGAGGCTATTGAGGGGAAAAACAGGTGTATAGGCCCTTGTTATTGAGACGGGGGAGGAAGAAGAGCCGAGATACACAGCCTCACACTGCTGAGAAGTCTGATTAGTTACACATCGACGTTTGGATGACTTATGGCAGGCTGTTCTTGTGGATATGAGGGAATATTCATAAGAGAGTAATGGATTCAAATATATTTTAATGGTTGTTGACACATACTTTATATTTGCCTGGGCATTATCTGTTAAAACAAAAACGGGGAGAAATGTCGCGGATGTGTTTGAGTTTTTGCAGCAGACAGGGACGAATCGATGCTTAGACAACCTCCAAACTGATCACGGTGGAGAGTTTTACAACAGGTATTTCCAGACGGTGATGCAGCGGTACGGAATACATCACTACTCAACATCCACCCACCTGAAGGCGAGTATCGTGGACCGTCTGAACAGAATAATAAAACGTCAAATGTGGATGGTTTTTAATCTTCGCAGCTCATACAAATGGACAGATATCCTACCAGGGGTCATTCCTCAGAATAATCGAACTAAACATAGCACAATAAAAATGAGATCAATCAATTATCATGATAATGGACTCATGGATATAGTGTACTATCGTATTAAAATGCCGACAGCATTTGAGAAATCGTATCTGCCAAACCCTGTCAACAGAGATATTTAGAGTTTCAAAGGTGCAAAGAAGAAATCTTAGAATTTATATCTTGAAGGATAGCAAGGGTGAAGAAATTGCAGGTCAAGTCTACACCGAAAAGTTGCAGAAAAGCTCAGAACCGAATGTGTTTCTCGTGGAGAGAGTCATAAGACGTCGAGGAAACAGAGCGCTAGTCAAATGGCTTGGTTTTCCTGCAGCACAAAACAGTTGGACTGATGCTAACGATTTGCTATATAATGAGGCGCGCAATCCACGACCACCACAGTAGCATAACATGAGTGTTAGCAGACGCACTATAGGAGGTGGTGCTATTCTAGACAAACTGCCAGTGGAATTACACATACTGGGATATAACTGATGTCGACCTGGAGCAAAGCTTCAAAAATGCTTGGCACAAGTTTATAAGGGGATTAATCTGCTCGATGAAGTGTGTATGGAATACGACATTGAATATGCTGCAAATAAATGTCTCCCAAGTCGTTACATTGCAGACAGAATTTTAGCTGATAAGGTTAAGGCGATACGCAGAAGAAAGGATATTGGTATAGGTCAACGCACTGCAGCATTTGCAGTTGATAAAACCATGCGTGGAAAAATTAAGTTATGGATGCTGCACGTTGTTCACTAAAGAAGAAGAAGAAGGAGAAGAAGAAGAAGAGTAGGAAGCAAAGGTGTTTGAAGAACTGTATCACGAAAGCGATGTATGCAGCTAAAAAAGCTCTGAAGCAGAAAGGAGCGGGAAGAAGAAGAGGATCAGTTAAAGGATCTCAAGTTCTACGAATACCCAAGACGTGTGGTGGTTTTCTTTCATTCCTCATTCCAACCATCTCATCTCTCTCGGCGGTGTGGTCCCTCGCTGGTGGTGCTGCAACTACTGCTCGAACGTTCAAGATCACGCAAAACTCCCAAGCGCAGTTAGAAGAAGCAAGAAGACGTAACTGCATGGTGGAAGCCACAGCCATTGGAAAAGGACTATATCTGAAGCTGTACAGGAAAAGGCTTGGTCTATTCATAAATATAAAGAGTCCATTAGCAATTCTACCAGATCTGGCACAAATGGTGATCTACTTAAGTTTGTTAGAAAAAAATTCAACGTTCCAAGATTCCGTGGTGTGTTTATGCAGTTTACATTACCGAAGACTATCTGGAAAACTGGTGAATGTGGTATTGTGAATTTAGATGTTGCTGGAGGTCCCGGCACCCTTGGGTGTCATATGTTATGAAAAATACAGATACCGTCTACTATTTAGACTTATTTGGTGACCTGCAACCGCCAAAAGAATTACAACGCTACTTTACTCGCAGAAGATGTGTGTTCTACAATTTTCGGCGCTATCAGGATTTAATACACACCTCTGCGTACGTCTATGCATCATGTTTCTGTCGACGTCTACAAAGAATAAGAAGAACACGTAAGGAAGGGCTTTACACATCCCTTCATCAGTTGAGGTTAAGATGCAATGTCGTACACTTTGACTCTAAAAGAACGATCATCTGTATTATGTGCAGATTAGTTCCCGCCAATTGATCTGAGCATTGGTAAATGTAGGTTTGCGATGAATGGACTGGAGACGTAGAACAGCACCCCAAATATCAGCGAGGCTAACAACAGCCTGCATCTGGATATTAATAGTGCAAAAAACATCTTGGCAATAGAAACTCATGCATACGATATCGACGATTTAAACGAAGTTTTAAAACAGTCTGTAAAAGGTATTGAGCTACGTGCAAACATCAATACACTTAAATCTGAAATGAAGACTGTGAATGCAACGACTGACTTTAACCAGAGAGCTTCAATAGGGCACCTACTGGGTTTCACAAAAGAACAGGTCTTGAAGAAGGATCCCAGTAAATTTTACAACTCAGATCAGACTGTGGACATACTGGCTGTCAGCACAATCCGAGTCGAATGTAACACTGCAACGAACTCCTATCTCAACAACATTCTGATTCATACTATTTACGGAGTCTTCTCGCTTGCAACAGGGTATAAGATTTTTGAGACTCTCACCAATTCAGTATAACTTCCAGTAAAAGCTCAGACATTGGACTATGCGGAGTTGCTTATTGTGGACCAGAATAATCAACTTGACGAATTTTCTGGTGAGGAAATCATTGTATAATTACATCTAAGACATAATGGGTGTACAGTATAAACCCAATACAAGCAATCCACTGCACGTCATTTCGGTTCCAAACCACAAAGTGATAACACGTGCGAACTACAAGTTTCTTAAATCATTTCTCTTGAAACCTCGCAATGACACTCTCACTCAACATAACCAGTCTAATAGAGTATGATGAGCGAATTATAGGCGAGGAATACTTCTCGCATAAACCTTATGCTTCAACCACATTTAACAAGAACGATGATATTAAGGTTGTCATCCAGCACCTAGAGATGCTGACCCTTCCATGCTAGAGTTTCATATACACTCCTGGAAATTGAAATAAGAACACCGTGAATTCATTGTCCCAGGAAGGGGAAACTTTATTGACACATTCCTGGGGTCAGATACATCACATGATCACACTGACAGAACCACAGGCACATAGACACAGGCAACAGAGCATGCACAATGTCGGCACTAGTACAGTGTATATCCACCTTTCGCAGCAATGCAGGCTGCTATTCTCCCATGGAGACGATCGTAGAGATGCTGGATGTAGTCCTGTGGAACGGCTTGCCATGCCATTTCCACCTGGCGCCTCAGTTGGACCAGCGTTCGTGCTGGACGTGCAGACCGCGTGAGACGACGCTTCATCCAGTCCCAAACATGCTCAATGGGGGACAGATCCGGAGATCTTGCTGGCCAGGGTAGTTGACTTACACCTTCTAGAGCACGTTGGGTGGCACGGGATACATGCGGACGTGCATTGTCCTGTTGGAACAGCAAGTTCCCTTGCCGGTCTAGGAATGGTAGAACGATGGGTTCGATGACGGTTTGGATGTACCGTGCACTATTCAGTGTCCCCTCGACGATCACCAGTGGTGTATGGTCAGTGTAGGAGATCGCTCCCCACACCATGATGCCGGGTGTTGGCCCTGTGTGCCTCGGTCGTATGCAGTCCTGATTGTGGCGCTCACCTGCACGGCGCCAAACACGCATACGACCATCATTGGCACCAAGGCAGAAGCGACTCTCATCGCTGAAGACGACACGTCTCCATTCGTCCCTCCATTCACGCCTGTCGCGACACCACTGGAGGCGGGCTGCACGATGTTGGGGCGTGAGCGGAAGACGGCCTAACGGTGTGCGGGACCGTAGCCCATCTTCATGGAGACGGTTGCGAATGGTCCTCGCTGATACCCCAGGAGCAACAGTGTCCCTAATTTGCTGGGAAGTGGCGGTGCGGTCCCCTACGGCACTGCGTAGGATCCTACGGTCTTGGCGTGCATCCGTGCGTCGCTGCGGTCCGGTCCCAGGTCGACGGGCACGTACACCTTCCGCCGACCACTGGCGACAACATCGATGTACTGTGGAGACCTCACGCCCCACGTGTTGAGCAATTCGGCGGTACGTCCACCCGGCCTCCCGCATGCCCACTATACGCCCTCGCTCAAAGTCCGTCTACTGCACATACGGTTCACGTCCACGCTGTCGCGGCATGCTACCAGTGTTAAAGACTGCGATGGAGCTCCGTATGCCACGGCAAACTGGCTGACACTGACGGCGGCGGTGCACAAATGCTGCGCAGCTAGCGCCATTCGACGGCCAACACCGCGGTTCCTGGTGTGTCCGCTGTGCCGTGCGTGTGATCATTGCTTGTACAGCCCTCTCGCAGTGTCCGGAGCAAGTATGGTGGGTCTGACACACCGGTGTCAATGTGTTCTTTTTTCCATTTCCAGGAGTGTATTTAGAGGAATCATTCACGAAAACCGATGGCAGCGCCACGATTGGATCCAAGTGCTTTAGCATTCCTGGTTCAAGAGATACGCTATAAACTCAGTGGGCCTGAGATTGACCGTACACCCAACGTCAGCATAATATCAGCCCTTAAAACATAAGCCTCTGCGTCACCTATTGATTTGAATGGTTTAGAAAACGCAGGATAGTTCATAGACGATCCGGTGGATAGAACAGTTGCAAAGTACAAACGATTAACTGCATGCATACCTCTAAAAATACTTATGGGCTACTTTGGGGACATGAAGCAGATTATTACGAATGCCAAACAGAAACTCATTTTGGTATGGAGTATGACAGATAATAACTCGTATGTTCATGGAGCTCAAGAGGAGAATATGATCACAATCAGCAAGATAATATGGAAAATGCCTCACATCAGTGTATTAGACGAGGAGCGTTTGAAGCTTTTAAAAGTTCTGAAGTCCGGTACGTACCTATTACTAACATTCATCTCTTGGAGGTTTTCGAGTACCCAGCGCTACTCACTGAAAGCACACAAGCACAGGCTATTAAAACCTCTTCTCAGCTAGAGACGCCTAGATTCATCATACTTGCGTTTCAGACTGATAGGGAAGGGAATATAGCAAATGATTCCACTGTATTCGACAACTGCTAGTTAACTAATGCCAGAGTGTTCCTGAATTCAGAATTCTACCCATATGACAATTTGCACCTGCAGTGGGATGAAAATGTATAGCCCGCATCTCGTGGTCGTGCGGTAGCGTTCTCGCTTCCCACGCCCGGGTTCCCGGGTTCGATTCCCGGCGGGGTCAGGGATTTTCTCTGCCTCGTGATGGCTGGGTGTTGTGTGCCGTCCTTAGGTTAGTTAGGTTTAAGTAGTTCTAAGTTCTAGGAGACTTATGACCACAGCAGTTGAGTCCCATAGTGCTCAGAGCCATTTGAACCATTTTTTTTGAAAATGTATACAATCTAGTAAACACGCTGACACTTGATGGCCCAGCACTAAAATCTGCAGCAATTTGCAGAAGGGTTGGACTTTTGCCATGTTGAACGATTCTCTTCAGTCATCATTCGTTCCGTTCTGGCAGGATCCTTTTCTAGCTGCAACAATGTTGGAGATTTGATGTTTTATCGGATTCCTAGTATTCACCTAACAACTGTGCCAGACACTTGTTGCTTATATAGACATTGCCGACCGCAGCTCCGTATTCTGCCTGTTTACATATCTCTGCATTTGAATACTAATGCCTATACAAGTTTCTTTGACGCTTCAGTGTATATATTTTGTTATCTGTCATCTTAAACTTCGCCCACTTATTAGCACTCATCTTCATAAAAACTAATGTAATTTGTGTCATGCATATCCTTTATGCTCGTACACAATGCAATAGGGGAAAGGTTTCTTTGTAAATAACAACAACAACAAAGATGTAAAATTTGATTTTTGAGATACAGTTCAGTTCTTGAGATACAATTCAGTTCTTGAGGTACAGTTCAGTTCTTGAGATACAATTTGGCTCTCGTATTGCAACGCAAAAATACTTTTAACTTACACGCTACGACAGTAACACTGGTCGAGAATATTCTTTACAATTTTTTTTTCTCAGTAGCACTGGATGATAATCAGATATATAAATCTGTATTAAAACTAATGCAGAGATACTTTTTTTACTACTACAACTAAATTTCACCACAGTCCCAGTAGCATTGTTGTTGTTGTTGTGGTCTTCAGTCCTGAGACTGGTTTGATGCAGCTCTCCATGCTACTCTATCCTGTGCAAGCTTTTTCATCTCCCAGTACCTACTGCAACCTACATCCTTCTGAATCTGCTTAGTGTATTCATCTCTTGGTCTCCCTCTACGATTTTTACCCTCCACGCTGCCCTCCAATACTAAATTGGTGATCCCTTGATGCCTCAGAACATGTCCTACCAACCGATCCCGTCTTCTGGTCAAGTTGTGCCACAAACTTCTCTTCTCCCCAATCCTATTCAATACTTCCTCATTAGTTATGTGATCTACCCATCTAATCTTCAGCATTCTTCTGTAGCACCACATTTCGAAAGCTTCTATTCTCTTCTTGTCCAAACTATTTATCGTCCATGTTTCACTTCCATACATGGCTACACTCCATACGAATACTTTCAGAAATGACTTCCTGACACTTAAATCAATACTGGATGTTAACAAATTTCTCTTCTTCAGAAACGCTTTCCTTGCCATTGCCAGCCTACATTTTATATCCTCTCTACTTCGACCATCATCAGTTATTTTGCTCCCCAAATAGCAAAACTCCTTTACTACTTTAAGTGTCTCATTTCCTAATCTAATTCCCTCAGCATCACCCGACTTAATTAGACTACATTCCATTATCCTTGTTTTCCTTTTGTTGATGTTCATCTTATATCCTCCTTTCAAGACACTGTCCATTCCGTTCAACTGCTCTTCCAAGTCCTTTGCTGTCTCTGACAGAATTACAATGTCATCGGCGAACCTCAAAGTTTTTATTTCTTCTCCATGAATTTTAATACCTACTCCGAATTTTTCTTTTGTTTCCTTTACTGCTTGCTCAATATACAGATTGAACAACATCGGGGAGAGGCTACAACCCTGTCTTACTCCCTTCCCAACCACTGCTTCCCTTTCATGTCCCTCGACTCTTATAACTGCCATCTGATTTCTGTACAAATTGTAAATAGCCTTTCGCTCCCTGTATTTTACCCCTGCCACCTTTAGAATTTGAAAGAGAGTATTCCAGTCAACATTGTCAAAAGCTTTCTCTAAGTCTACAAATGCTAGAAACGTACGTTTGCCTTTCCTTAATCTTTCTTCTAAGATAAGTCGTAAGGTCAGTATTGCCTCACGTGTTCCAGTGTTTCTACGGAATCCAAACTGATCTTCCCCGAGGTTGGCTTCTACCAGTTTTTCCATTCGTCTGTAAAGAATTCGTGTTAGTATTTTGCAGCTGTGACTTATTAAGCTGATAGTTCGGTAATTTTCACATCTGTCAACACCTGCTTTCTTTGGGATTGGAATTATTATATTCTTCTTGAAGTCTGACGGTATTTCGCCTGTTTCATACATCTTCCTCACCAGATGGTAGAGTTTTGTCAGGACTGGCTCTCCCACGGCCGTCAGTAGTTCCAATGGAATATTGTCTACTCCGGGGGCTTTGTTTCGACTCAGGTCTTTCAGTGCTCTGTCAAACTCTTCACGCAGTATCATATCTCCCATTTCATCTTCATCTACATCCTCTTCCATTTCCATAATATTGTCCTCAAGTACATCGCCCTTGTATAGACCCTCTATATACTCCTTCCACCTTTCTGCTTTCCCTTCTTTGCTTAGAACTGGGTTTCCATCTGAGCTCTTGATATTCATACAAGTCGTTCTCTTATCTCCAAAGGTCTCTTTAATTTTCCTGTAGGCGGTATCTATCTTACCCCTAGTGAGATAGGCCTCTACATCCTTACATTTGTCCTCTAGCCATCCCTGCTTAGCCATTTTGCACTTCCTGTCGATCTCATTTTTGAGACGTTTGTATTCCTTTTTGCCTGTTTCACTTACTGCATTTTTATATTTTCTCCTTTCATCAATTAAATTCAATATTTCTTCTGTTACCCAAGGATTTCTACTAGCCCTCGTCTTTTTACCTACTTGATCCTCTGCTGCCTTCACTACTTCATCCCTCAAAGCTACCCATTCTTCTTCTACTGTATTTATTTCCCCCATTCCTGTCAATTGCTCCCTTATGCTCTCCCTGAATCTCTGTACAACCTCTGGTTCTTTTAGTTTATCCAGGTCCCATCTCCTTAAATTCCCACCTTTTTGCAGTTTCTTCAGTTTCTTCCCAGTAGCATAGCTTTTACAATAATTCTGATGGACTGTGTACACTTTGAAACTAATTAGTCTTGTACAGCTAGCGGCAGGTGAAACTTAAAGACGCACATGGTGTGTGTGTGTGTGTGTATGTGTGTGTGTGTATTTACACGATACAGACACTGTGTATGGATAAATAAATACAGAAATATTTTTCCTTATGCTTTTGTTTACATTTTTTAACCTTTTTTTACATTTTTTCACAGACTCATATTTCCTTGTTTTATGCTTTTTTCCACACATGCTGTGTGTGTGTGTGTGTGTGTGTGTGTGTGTGTGTGTGTGTACATTTATACATAGTACACATAAATAAATATTTACATCACACACACACAAACACACACACATAGTTATTTGCACTATGATAGAAGGTTCACACTACTACTCTGCAGACACACACACTCCCCGTGTCTCACACATATTTTCCCCCTCTCACTCAATCAGAGTCCCCCCACCTCTTCTCTCGTTACAGGTGAATAGTGTGAGTATAAGAGATTCTCAGTCCCGTCATCACAAATGGCCCTTTTATCGTCATGTCGTCGAAGATACGCCGATTTTAGACTGCAGTACTGTGTACACCTCATGTCCTCTCGATCGAATACTAGTTTGCCACACCACATGCAGAGGCTGCAGTGCAGCAATACGAAAACCATTGTACAGACACTGCAACTAATCTTCAACAGAGAGCGCTCTCGATGCCCTGTGACACACACCCTTCGCCCACGTCTGGGTGGCACCTTCCAATGTGCGATACGCATAAATTTTTGGTCACAGACCTACAAACTGCACAATTGGCAATCCATTCGCCTGGTCGTTCGTAAGACCGATAACCTTCTTGTTGTGTGGAACAATACCATAAGGATTATCGGCCTTGTACGTGGAGGTGACGAATTCATTACTGTGGTACCTCATTACTTCACACAGATTGCAGTTCTTCATCCAATAGATGAAGCTCTCCCATATTCATATAAAGAAATTTAGGATCTGTGAAATGAGTTTTCGCGAACTCATTGTGAAGGTTTCCAGAATTATATAGAGATGGGGCCCCTCCACGCCCGCACCAACGTGGTGACCAAACCAAAAGTTCGACTGTCACCTCCGTCAACATGTTAGTTACATAATAGGTGGATCCCAGGATGCTGGGCTGTGATGTTCTCCGTGCGTCTGGGTAAGACTACGCATTAACACGGTCCATCAGGTGATAGATAGTGGACGAAACGCGAATGAGGGTAGCAATTTGAAGAGCAGAGGGACAAAAGTGCCAAGGCTCGTGCCGTGGGAAAAAAACCTCTGCGACAGTGGGATGGGTAGTAAGAGCAGAAGTGGCTTACTAGCTGCGATAGTTCATGCAAGGTTGGGTTTGTTAGTATGGGTATCATGCATCATTACTGTGGCAGGCGATGGCGATCTATATGAGTTTGCTGCAGCTGCTGCATTCCTGGAACAATCAGGATCGTTATATATTAGTGGGGGATCGGCCATAGATCATCTCACTGTGTGTGGGGGGGGGGGGGGGGGGAGGGGGGGGGGAGCTTGTCTGTATGTAGTGTGCGGTACGGCTTCCCTGCGTGATGCCAGTTATTCGGCAAGTGTGTTCCAACTGGATATCCAGTACTGGTGGCTGATTAACAGCGGCTCACCTGTACCGTTGTGTTTGCGTGAACTTGGCCATAGATGTTACGTCCTTACAAGTATGTCTTATGGTCTTTTATGTTTCCATCTATGGTTGTGGTCGTAGTTCCCCAGTTTCAGAATAAACGGGTTCTGCGAATGTCTGGAGTTTCTGTACAGTCTTGTGGTGAGTTTGTGGATTACCTCCGTGAGAGTCTCAAGTCGGTATTCCCGGTGAGGGTCCGCGATGCGTGTGTATCGTGGAACATTGCTTGTTTTGTATGTTCTGCAGACGGTGGAGGCGTGTGGGCGCAGCGTATCCCCAGACAGGGGCTGCGTACGTCATCAGGGGTCGAATAAGTGTCATGTACATGGACCTCGACACCCTTCTGTTCAGTGTGCTACGCCTGTTGAGCATAGGGTAGAGCTGTTTAAGCCTCGCGCTTGCTCGGTTGGTCATGTGTTCTATGTGGTCCCTGCAGAGTAATTTCCGGTCCAGCCAGACACCGAGGTATTTGACTTTCTCGCGGAAACGTATTGGGCGTGCATGTAGATTTATTGGTTTGCAGTATCGGTGTTTGCACAGTTGCTTCAGTCTTCTAGTGAACAGAACAGCTTCGCACTTGTCGACGTTTACTCTAACACGCCATTTCTCTAACCAAGGCTCAGCCACTCTGAGCGCGGTCTGTAAGCGTGACGTAATGTTTGATAGTTTGCAATCTTGCGCGAGGATGGCTGTGTAATCTGCGCAGATTGCCATCGTTGTGTTGTGTGTGATTGGGAGATGGTTTATGTAGAGGTTAAACAGTAGGGGCTCTAGGATGTTTCCCTGGGGTACTCCCGCGTTTATACCGTGTCGTGTTGATTGTTTTTCCTGCACGTCAGTGTTGAAACTCCTGTCTGTGAGGTATGAGTGTATGAGTGTATGAGACGCACCAGCATGTCGGGGAACCCCGCGTCGCTGAGCTTGCGAATGAGGCCGTTGTGCCATAAACGATCGAAAGCCTTTTCGATGTTCAGGAACACCGCCCCTGTTGCTTTGTTTGTGTTGAAGCCATGTCTTATATGTTTCAGAATGAGATTTTCACTCTGCAGCGGAGTGTGCGCTGATATGAAACTTCCTGGCAGATTAAAACTGTGTGCCGGACCGAGACTCGAACTCGGGAACTTCGCCTTTCGCGGGCAAGTGCTCTACCATCTGAGTTACCCAAGCACGACTCACGCCCCGTCCACGATATGTGCCGAGGCACAAATACCTTTCGCAGCTAGCGATGGCTCTGACGAGGCTGAGAAGGAGAATGAGGCAGTGCTACTGGGTCCGGCCAGTGCTGCTGCTGCTGTAGGCCTGGCCCACTAGCCTGAGGGGTGGTAGCTGACTGCTTTATCCACAGACACAATGCTGGGGCGACTGTGGCGGCTGTTGTGGCTGCTTCTCGCGTGGCAACTAGCGGTGCCCTTGCTGGCGAGGCATGCGTCTTTGGGCCCCACTTTGGCGAGGTGCCAAAGCGCCAGGATGACCGGAGTAGGTGACGTGGTCGGGGTTGTAGGGCGTGGCTGGGTAGAAGAAGGTGGCTGTTTTAAGAAATCTTCCTCTTTATTATTGGTTCTTCCAATACATTTTCCGGTAGCTCAGCCCCACAGCTCGTGTCGTGGTGGAGACGGGCTGATGCACGCAACCCAGGGTACGCGACGCCGCTCTTGGTCAGCGGCTGTGCAGGCGGTGCGAGGTTTACAGCACGAGGCACGGCCCAGCGCGCCTCCTGCAGACGCGGTGGCTCGTGACGACGCCGGGAGTCGCCGGTGCAGCAGCAGGCAACGCCCCTGCCGGCCGATCCTTGGGGACAGCGTCACTGATGACGACGACGAAACAGCAACCGGGGGCGTTGCAGCTGTGGAGATGTTGCTGCTGTAGAATAGAGAGAGAATAACGAAACAAAGATTAAGTACAACTTTCCAGAAAGTGGTAGCTGCTGTTGGAAAGAAGGACAGAATACAGATGACCACATTGTTATATCAGTAGAGTGAGTAATTACCTTTCACACCGTGGGTCCACGGCGCGAGTATTTCATCAGCATCGTCAGATGTCTCTATTATCCATTCAGGAAAGTCGACCTCCTCTCTAAGGGCTAGGTCACGCTGCCTTTGCAGAGGCATTTCCCTGACCCATTCAGGTATCTCATCCTCATCAGAATCAATATGGTGCCTCCAATCTATCTCGTCAATAAGAACAAAAGATAAATGTACAGATTTGCTAGAGAAGACGAAACACCTCCTATACTACACATCCCGCCCGGTTGGCCGTGCGGTCTAACGCACGGGTTTCCGAGTGGGAAGGAGCGCCGGTCCCCGGCATGAAACCGCTTGGCGGATTTGTGTCGAGGTCCGGTGAACCGGACAGTCTGTGGATGGTTTGCCGGCCGAAGTGGCCGTGCGGTTAAAGGCGCTGCAGTCTGGAACCGCAAGACCGCTACGGTCGCAGGTTCGAATCCTGCCTCGGGCATGGATGTTTGTGCTGTCCTTAGGTTAGTTAGGTTTAACTAGTTCTAAGTTCTAGGGGACTAATGACCTCAGCAGTTGAGTCCCATAGTGCTCAGAGCCATTTTTGAACCTATACTACAGACAAAAGAAAACAAACAAACAAAATTAGAACTTTTTTCCACTTACAAGACTGCTCTGTTGTCTCATTGGGTGCTGGAGACTGTTGCTGCAGTCTCCAGCTGCCTGTCTAGGAGGTCTAACCCCTCTAGAATTGTTGCTGTGACAAGACGAAACATAAATTTTTGAATTACATAGCTATTACCACATAGATATTTCTTTTTTCTACGCTTACACTTTGCTGGCGCTGTGTATCTGCTGCTGGAGGCCATTCCACAGTGTGTAGCTGGTGTAGTTTTTCAGCCTCCAGCATTGCCTCAAGCTCAAGCTGCATTTTCATCATCTGGGCTACAACAAGAACAAAACCAAATTACACTACTACAACCATGTAATTTTTCAATACTCATGTGACAGTTCCAGTTGTGGATTTTGCACAGGAGGCTGGACCTCAACAGGGAGAGTTTGCTGTGGTTCAACCTCCTCCTCCTCTCGTCTGTCCTCCAAATCCAGGATAAAATCCTGGAGTTGCTTTCTAAAACAAGGAAAAGAAACTGAATTACCGACGAGAATTTTTAACACATTACTTTTTTTCTTGATTTCTACACCATAACCACATATTTACAAAAATAAACTATTTAATCAATTAGTAGTTCATATTCTTCTTCTTCTTCTTCTACAATTCTACATCACTTGTCACTGACGTTGATGCTACTCGATGTCACTGATTGCTTCATTTTAGACAAACAGAAGCACACAACCAAGAAGCAGCCACACTGTCGAATTGATGCTGGCAGAATGAGACTGGGAGTGGAAAGGGTAGAGCTTCCATAGACAGAATCTACATCTACATCTACATTGATACTCCGCAAGCCACCCAACGGTGTGTGGCGTAGGGCACTTTACGTGCCACTGTCATTACCTCCCTTTCCTGTTCCAGTCGCGTATGGTTCGCGGGAAGAACGACCGTCTGAAAGCCTCCGTGCGCGCTCTAATCTCTCTAATTTTACATTCGTGATCTCCTCGGGAGGTATAAGTAGGGGGAAGCAATATATTCGATACCTCATCCAGAAACGCACCCTCTCGAAACCTGGCGAGCAAGCTACACCGCGATGCAGAGCGCCTCTCTTGCAGAGTCTGCCACTTGAGTTTATTAAACATCTCCGTAACGCTATCACGGTTACCAAATAACCCTGTGACGAAACGCGCCACTCTTCTTTGGATCTTCTCTATCTCCTCCGTCAAACCGATCTGGTACGGATCCCACACTGACGAGCAATACTCAAGTATAGGTCGAACGAGTGTTTTGTAAGCCACCTCCTTTGTTGATGGACTACATTTTCTAAGCACTCTCCCAATGAATCTCAACCTGGTACCCGCCTTACCAACAATGATTTGGCAGAAACCAATCAGGAGCGGCTGTTGATGGAAAATATTGAACAGTATTTTTCAGGAGCTAACAGGAGTGTGGAATTCCACCCCACCTGGTGACAAATGCTTGTCTGAGCACGCAGGACTAGTTGGTGCTTGTCTGCCAGCCACGGGTTTCGCGCGCTTTTGCACGCGGGTTCTGGCGCGCTCTGGAAATACCAACTAGTTCCACTGATCCGTTCTTTGTGGTGGATGCGCTCGTCGATCCGGATGGAGTAGTCCGGTTCCGGTCGGCAGTTTACTCCATGGCGAACTGCAGCCACTGGTCCCGGCTTACGACGGTGCCTAGTGTAGGGAACTACTGCACACACATCCATGCCCGAGGCAGGATTCGAACCTGCGACCGTAGCGGTCGCGCGGTTCTAGACTGTAGCGCCTAGAACCGCTCGGCCACTCCGGCCGGCTATAAACAGTACTCCAGCGCAATGTATTTTCGAGTGTATTTGCATTTATTTATTTTTACAAGCTGTATTTCCGTTCCACGTGCAGCTGGGAAGACAGTGCAGTGTTTTGTGTGCGTGTGTATTTGCAATATATGTTTAAAGCAATATTTGCGAATTTATTGAGGCACCAAACGCTTTACCTAATTTTTTTATGCGCGCAGATATTCCAAAGCAGTGTCGACTTGTAGTTATAATTAATATTTCCTACTGTGCAAGTGTACATTCAATTTGTGAAATCTATCCTGCCAAGTTGTTTACCTATTTATTTGTGACACGTCTTGAAGCAAACTGCTGTGCAGGGATCTTTCTGAAGGCGTATTTAGAGATATATCAAATTGGATTTAATAACTCCTGAAGCAACTCATGCTTAAAGACAATGGAAGGCTGTGGTATTTCCCACAAAAGTGCCTGAAGTCTCTCATGGAGGAAGGTTGGATGAAGACTCAAGAGGTTTCAAAGTGTGCCAGAAACTGCCGTGATCTTTCTAGAGTCGGGGTTCGAGTGTGGCGGTATTCCTCGGAATAAAATGTGTTATATATGTACTAAGATGGAATCTGTTCTTTCGGCCATGACCATGCAGCTCGTTAGAATAAACTTACAATGAAATGAACACTCTCAGCTGCTTACAGGCGTTGACACACGTCAACGGGGACAGATGAAAATGTGTACCCACACCGAGATTCGAACCCGGGATCTCCTGCTTACATGGCAGACGCTCTATCCACCTTAGCCACCGAGGACACAGAGGATAGCGCGACTGCAGGGATTTATCTTTGACACGCCTCCCACGGAACCCACATTCTCAACGTATTGTCCCGCACTACATTCGTGGTGCCCCCGCCCATTATACTCATTACGCGCGGCGCGTTGCCGATTCCCGTAAGAGTTCGGGCACTGTTTGTGCATTCGCACAGAAGAAGAGGATGGCCAATTGGCCGGTGAGCCTTAACTTTGCTGAACAGCAGTTATGGACTCAGCTTGCTCTGTTTCTTCATGTAAAGTAGAATGTAGCATGTGTAGTACCCTCCTACCGTTGGTCAGCTGTAAACTACTTTTTGGTCAGCTGCAGCGACAGTTTGTGGGGAGGGGTGGTCAAACACAATGTAGGGAGATCTTTCAATCTCCAACTTTATCCTAAGAAAGCGAGAATACTCTGTGAGCCCTTACCACACAGTGAAAGATGAGCAATCGTAATCCTAAATTACGCACTATGACTGAAGCGCTAGAAATATGTAGATGACTTAACTGCATCGATGTAGGACGCTGTCTAGCATGCTTCGATGTATACGTTCGAGAATTCACCATGAATGGACACACTGTGCAGTGCTCTATCTACGTTCACAATCTAGTATATGGTACATGCAAAGTAGTGGATAGTTGGTTTAGCAATGATGGAGAAATTGGGTAGCGTACTGCCATGTCATTGGTTGGTGTTGAAATTACGGAAAAACTGCTAAAATTGCTAAAAGTGATCCCACTATCAACTGTGAGGATGGTTCCGTCAATCTGATAAATACAAAGTCAGAGGGTGATTTGTCAAAAGTAGAATCCGATTTGGATTTCAGTGAGACTGCCAGGTTAGAACCAGTCTCTGATGAGGAAGTCATTGAGGTAGAGGTCAAAAAGGAGAAGATAGAATTAATAATTTTATCCGATAGTTAAACTGAGCTCAATGTGTCTCAAATTCAGCCAGGTCAGGAAATGCCAAGTGGAAAGGTAGAGGCTCCGAATCGGATGTAGTTGTTGTTTGCGAAACTGGAGTCAAATCAAAAGGAACTAAAGGATAGTAATAGAGAGTTATAAAGTAAAATAGAGAGTAAAATTGATAATAATAATAATAATGTCGTGTGACGAGGACCTCCCGTCGGATAGACCGCTCGCCTGGTGAAAGTCTTTCCATTTGACGCCACTTCGGCGACTTGCGCGTGGATGGGGATGAAATGATGATGATTAGGACAACACAACACCCAGTACCTGAGCGGATTAAATCTCCGACCCAGCCGGGAGTCGAACCCGGGGTCTTAGGATCGACAGCCCGTCGCGCTACCCACTTTTTTTTGGGGGGGGGGGGGGGGGGGGGAAGGCGTTGTTGTTATTCATTTATTTGCATTGTGTTTTGTAATATTCACTATTACCATGAAATTATGTGGACACATTGGCGAAAGAGAAAAAAAAAATATATAAATTCTGGGTAAAGAAAAAGGAAAAGCAAAAAGAAATAAAATCCGCGCAATCTGCAACGCGCTCTCCCATCCGCGGAGGTCAGAAGTAGAATCGATCGTAGGCGGCTTAAACTCAGACACCATCGGGGGAGGAGGGGTAGGTGCCCTCAGCTCCAGGCACCCGCCAACTTAGTGGAGGTCTAACAAAGACCCCTCGAAATAGTTAGCAAATAAATAATGTTCGGTAACGTGGCATGTTTTCGAGAGCTGCATGGGCTGTTCGTAAATAGGTCCAGAGGTCGAGGCGGGATTTAGGTCCCTCATGAAAGAGATAAGCGACCGCCCACCCTTTGACCCACGTAACAGCATGACATTTGGCGGCGGGAAAATGTTTTTCCTCCGGGTATAGGAACATTCGAGACTCGATTGTGTCTGGTGGCACCCGGAGATAGCAGGCAATGATTTGCTGCACGAAGCGCCAGACATCTTGCGCAGAGGCGCATGTCAGACGGTGTTCATCAGTGTCCAGTTGCTGGCAAAGGAGACAAAGAGGGGATTCTCAACTACCGGGGGCGGACAGTAAAATTGATACCAGTAATAAAGAGTTAAGAGAAGAAATGACATCAAAAATGAGTAGTTTAAATTATAAAATTGATGCTATCCATCATGATAGACAAGTTAAAGTAGGGCAACAGTTAAATAAAATGCATAGTACTTTTAAATGCAAAATTGACAAAGCTCGCAAAGATTTCCAAGTTGCAGATGAACTTTTGGAATGGAGGTTGTCAGAAAGAATAGGCAATGATTCCAAACTTTGCTCTAACAGAATAAATGAGGTGAAAGTTAAAGTAGATACGTGTCAGAAAAATATTAAAGAAGTAAAAGAAAATTGTAAGGAATTTTGCGAATAGGTGGACAAAAGATGTTCTGACAGGGTGGGAGCAGTAGAATTACAGGTGGAAGAACTGAATACTAACTTTACTAACCTAGAAAATAGAGTAATCTCCGTTAGTTCTAGTAATACTACTGCACAGCATGTGAATTCAGTTGACGCCGCTTTTACCGGGTGTCGACAATTCTTACGTTTTGATCCAGGCAAACAAATTCACCCTCTAGAATTCTGGAGTGACTTTGAAGATGTTATGCCTAATGCCTGGTCAGAAAGGGAGAAAATTTCCTTTATAAGAAGTTATTTGTCAGGCGATGCTCTGCGGTGGTCAGTTGACGTCATGATAAAATGTAAAACCCTTTCTGAATTTAAATGTGCATTTCTTAACGGATACTGGTCACACAACAAACAAAATGATGTTTTAAGAGAGTTTTGGAGTGGTAAAACGTTTTCCCCAGGACGTGAATCAGTAAAAGATTTCTCTGGGAAGTGGGTTTCACGACTGTCACATTTGACAGAAAAGATGAAATCGGATATGATTATTATGGGTTTAGAAGGTAAACTGCCTTGGTACTGGCAGAGAACAATCATTTCCGCTCTTAGAGATAATTTCATTGAATATTTAGAGAGAGTAGAAAGAATAGCTGCTGCGGAGGAGCAAATGCAGCATAATAACAGACCTTCTAACAGTCACGTACAAAACAGAAATCAGGACAATGGAAACGTGAATGTTAGAAGTATGGAGGTTAGAAATACTAGTACAAATTATCAGAGTCAAGGTCGTGGTAGAGGAAGAGGGGATAGACACTCAGCACGCTTCCGTAACAATTATTATGACAAAAGCAGAAGTGTAAACACAGCGCAACTGAGACAAGGAGGAGGACAAAATGCTATAATATCTAATGCTGTAGCAAATGAACGCAACAGGCCGCGAGTGGGAAACTAAATCCAGTCTACGAGGAAACTGGCGCTCACCAGCGGTAACCGCAACACAGCCAGTAATAACAACACAAACAACAGTCATCAAACGTACTCAAACAGAAGACAGAGATGATGAAAATAGGAACAGAAAATACTAGTGATGTGTTAAATCACTCTCATAATATAGTGGACAGTATTTTGGATACTTTGGAGAAATGGGTCAAAGAAGAACAAGAATACACTGTAGATAATAGGGAGAAAGTAATTAACGGGTTTGAGTCTGATAGGGATGAAGATGAGGTAAAGCTTACATCTTCGATAATGATGGCAATCTAAAAGCTGAGGTTGTGGTAGCAGAAGTAGAGTCAGTTTTGCAAAGTTTTAAGCAGGAGGACTGAAAGAAGGGGGTAGCAATAGTAAAGAGATACAGGAACCTAATAACTGTGTTAACTTGCCACAAATGGTAGAAGCTGATGACATTATTATAAGTAGTAATGTTGCGCAGGGACGCAGTTGAGTCGTCAAGTGCTTTGATTTGAAATTGGTGGACAGGTTGGAGAAGGTAGCTAAAAATGTAGAGATAATGAACTCCAAAATATACGTGTGAATTTACTTGCAACTAATGAGAACTACTTAAGCAGAAAGCAGGTTGAAAGTGATTTGTTAGAAGATGTGTATGAGGAAACTGTTCAGACTAAATAAACCTACCCTATTAGAGAAATTGACATCTCTGAAGTAACGCAGCGTAATAATTTTGGTAGTGGCAGCGAAATAAGTGCTGTGCCCCAAGTACTCTTTGATGTTATTCCTGATAAGAATAATCTAGCTGACATGAAAGAAAGTGGTTTAAGAATACTAGGTGTTACTGGAAAATTCTCTAACCCAGTACAGCACGAGGAGTTAGTACCAATTGATATAAATAAAGTAACAATAGAACAATTTGCATATAAGAAAAGAGGCAGTAATAATAAAGTATGGGAACTGTCTATTACAGTAATAAGGAACAACGGATATGTGCAGATGGGTACTGACTTTGGTAGTATTGTGCCAGATGCTAAGGCAATAAGTGAAAATAGGAAAAGGAGGCACTATGAAAAGGCTTTTCCTACTAGTTTTAGCATTAATATGCTAGTAGTAGTAAAAACTAATGAAAGATCTAAAACTAAGAAGTTTATGCTAGGTCATAAAGTACCAGTCAGGAAAATAACAAAGTGATTTAAAAATAACAGTAACTAGATACTGTATGGAGCCTGCCACTGTTTGGCGGATACACGGTTTGGCGTACCGTGTAGTCCCAGCTGGACGAAACTTTATTTCCGTTTCAAGTTTCATTCCCTTCTTCTGTTCTATCATAGTAAGTAAGAATTACATATGTCTTATTGTTGTACATATTCTATTAGTTTATTAAGTCTTCTTAGTAAGTAATCTTCTTAGTGCAAGGCAAAAGTAAATTTGCGTACCAATAAGATGAAGAACATGGCTAAAAATAAACAGATAAAAATAAGATTATTAGAAAGAGTGAGTAACTACAAAAGTAGAGAGACACTTTGCATTACGAAAAGTTATTGAAGCTAGGAATGCATAAATATAATCCATTAGAATTTGCATAAAGTGATAATTCTGGTGGGAATAAGGTTGTCTGAAGAGCAAAAAGGATAAGAGTGTAATGCCCCTAGAGGCAAGCAATAGCGTTTGAATATTAATAAAAGGGAGATGCGTGGAAGTGGTGTGAGGATCAAACCAAATATATAAATAAATAAGCAGGTCAGTAGGTTGAATAAGAGAAAAAGGGAGAAACAAGTGGCGAAACAGGTATCCTTGAAAATAGAAAAGTTGACGAAATGAAACAAATATGCTGAGATATATAATTAAATGACGAAGAATTGGTGCATAATTTCCCTCACGTTTCAATAAAATGGTGGAAAACGCTTAATCTTGCTTAAGGCAGATACTAAGTTTAATTAGTAAAAATAGTCAACAGAATCCTACAAATATGTTGGGAAATGCAGATCATAAAATATCAATAAGTTGAAAATAATAAACAATTTTAAATAATGCATACACCAAAGAAAAGTAAGTGCTGTTAAGTAAATGACTTCTTTAGTATACTAATCCATACGATAATGAAGCCAGCCACAAGTATAACTTGCAAAGGTTGCTCAATCTTCTAAGCTAAAGCAAAATCTCAAGTAATAAAAGATAACGCAAATTTGCCAAAAACTCACTATTTAAGAACATAAAGGTAACTTGATTACATAAAAGATATGATCTATGAAAAAAGAAAAGCATGAATGCAAAGTTTGTGATTCAGGCTAAATTATGAACTAAAATGATATAACTTAGTGCTAATTGTCTTTCTGACAACATCTCGGTTATTAGAACTGTTGCCAGAATATAGACTATAAATTGTGCTTTGTCCCCCCTTAGACGTAAGTTGAGAACAGAAGCTTAGGCTATGTTATCTGTTTCTCAGGGACATGGAGGCTGCATGAAAGACTAACTTCAAGCTATAGTGGAAATGGACGAAAGGACGACCAGATCTACAGTGAATCATATCCTTTCCTTTTTATAATAAAACTGAATGAAAAAGTAAATTCTCCTGCCACATTTCTAATCAGTAAGCGAAAAACTGTAGTAAGGATGCCCACCTTAGTGCCTACGATTATGGTGAAAAATGTGAGTACTGTAAAGAGAAAAATTCATGTGTGTTTCTTTTCAGGTAAAGACTAAAAAATTCATAAGTGGAAAACGAATAATAATAATTTTGTAACTATTGAAAAATTTATGCACTGTTTGTACGTAAAATATTGTAAATGATTTTGTGAATCTCTTTTATATTGTATTTTCTATGTGTATATAAGCATGATTATTTTGTACGTGTAGTAATAAGGAATTTCTAAAAATCAATTTTATTTAAAAGAGGTAAATTAAATCATTACATCGCTTGTTTTTTTGTTGGATGTTTAATTTTGTTCAAAAATAGATTTTTTCACAAAAACAAATAGGGGGTGATGAGGCAAAGCAAGCGCTGTATCGTGTGTGAGCTACAGAGGCGAGTGAGTGCGCCGGGACTTCCCCCAGTTCACTGCTAGTAGCTCCACGTCATCTTAACACATCCGCGCGTAGCGCGCAAGTGTTGCACCACAATTAAGTATGAAATTAAAAATCAAAATTTACGTTCAAAACTTTGTTAAAAATATAGTTTAGTTTAATAATACTCCAAATATCAAGTTTTATGTACCTAGAGTAAATGGTTTATGTAAAAATGCAGTTTTAAGAGAAAAATAACTGGCGCTAAATAATAAAGCTAGAAGGCCAGAATTCGGTCAGATGGTGCATTTAGAACTTATAAATAAATGGTGCAAGTTTCAAAACCATAGAACAAAAATTAACATCAGGATCCACGTTTTTAGGAAAAATGAAAAGCGCTAAATATTGGACTTAGAAACGTAAAAAATTGGTTTATGCTTCAGTTTACCCTAAAAATAATAAATGAGAGACCATGTTAAGCTACCTCTTATAGCCGGCCGGTGTGGCCTTGCGGTTCTAGCGCTTCAGTTTGGAACCGCGTGACCGCTACGGTCGCAGGTTCGAATCCTGCCTCGGGGATGGATGTGTGTGATGTCCTTAGGTTAGTTAGGTTTAATTAGTTCTAAGTTCTAGGCGACTGATGACCTCAGCAGTTAAGTCGCATAGTGCTCAGAGCCATTTGAACCATTTTGAACTACCTCTTACAGTTTTTGAATAATTAAGTAAAAACCAATTTTGTAACTAAAGTATACCCGAGATTAAGTACCTGTAATTTTAATGATATAGAATTTTGGTTAAAGCAGGTGATAAAACCTGCCACTTAATAGAGCTATACTAAATTTTAGAGTTGTAGTATTAATAACAGCCAATACAAGTTCTAGCAAAGGTATGGTTCAGAGGTAAAGGTCTTCCGTTAGATCTGCTATAAAAATTCTAGAAGGCAAAGTTTTTATTCAAGGGAGCTGAAACTTTTTTGTGCTGTCAAGGGACTTATCTAAATACATGCAAAAATTAAGAAGTTTCTTAATTTATAACTATGTTATTGAAAATTATATGTCCGAAAAAGCGGTCGTTCGGAGGCTGCGGCAGTATGCAGAAGCCATAGACAACAAATGTTCCCTCGGCCGTTCGCTGAGGCACCTGTATAAATACAGCCCGAGAGGCAGTAGGAAGGTTCACTTCGCACTCAGCCTCTCTAAGATCCGCGTCGGATCGCGCTCTGCCTTGGATGACGTCAGAGTCGGACTGTGACGGATCGTGTATTTGCGGTGAAAACGGATAATGAACTCGCGGGGACTGTACACCGTCCTGGATCGCTTGGGATTCGCGAAAGTAACTGTTAGTGTGCCGTCCGTGAGAATTATAAATCCGCGTGGCAAGTGGCGACTATTATTTCCACATTTGTGGCGAGCATTAATTTTGAAAATTTATGTTGAACATTCAGTTGAATATTATTAGTCAGGGCGATACACAATCTGCTAGGAACGTACCGTAGAGGTCGCCTCTGAACTGCTAAACGTGGTGTTAGAATAGAAAGATTTACTTTCAGTTGAACATTCTGAATTTCCAAGTGTTGTTTGTGTGAGAAACTTTACTCAATACAAGTATTAACTTGAACTCTATACTTTTATGTAAATTTAGTCCTGATCTCGCTAAGTAGAAGGAGAATAGGAAGTTTTCCTTCAGTGGGGTGGACCAGAATGTGGCCGTGCAGTTTGTAAACTAAGGTTACTATGGTTCCCTTCGCTTTCCGGCTAACTACAAAATTAGTTGCCAAGCTCGCGTGAGAAAGACGGCGTCAAAACTATAATAAAAATAACTTTGCCCTCCGCCCCAAAAAGCGGTGCACAGAAACAGAGGTGGAGTTTTCAAGGGGTCCGATAGAATATTAGGAATGCCACCTGACCCTTTCATATAAAATTCCATGGGTTTATGCTCCATATAAAATCTGCAGTAATTACATAGTGTATGACAACAACGTTAATGATCAAAGAAAAAATGACCTGTATGTTTAATGATCATGAAATATAAAGGAAGAAAACTGCACTGGTACAAGCATGAATGAATGCTAAATTGGCCCAATCTAGAGAGGTCCATGAAAATCTGAGCTGAAAAGTCATCTAACCCAGATGCAACCATTAGTGGATGCGAGGTTTCTATTACAGACACAATCGAAATGATATATCCTATAAACAGTAATGTAGGCGGTTGCAATAAAATTGAACATGGTTCATAACAGTGAGTATGTGAATAGGTCATATAGCATGTATAGGACGTCTCTAATCAATGCTGCGTGTCAAGAGCTACTGTAAATGGGGGGCATTTAAGCAAATAACAATTGCGGAAATCAAGTAGATGTACTGAGTGCAAGGTCCACAATCAGTATATGGCTAATCAGTATTATGGATGAGAGAGAATCTGTTATACCCGCAACCACTGAGGATATATGATCACCAGGTTCTAATTAATGCACTAGAATGATGAAGTATTAACTGACTGTCATAAGAGATACCTGTTAAATACTGGATACTAAGTATATAGTCCTCATACAATGTGACAATTACGTGTGGGAGAGGTTACCCATAAGATTTGGGGGCGATGACATGGCAGCTACATGTTTGTATGTAGCTATTTATTTATAAACCAACCAACTTAGTAAGCTGTAATCTCTTCCTCTGCCTTACCTAAATTGATAATACATCATTAAAAATACTAAAACATTTATGGTCAGCTGACTCTAATTGGTCATTAAGAAGATGATCTGAGTACCACGTTTTATTTCTGTAAATTTGTATGTTTCTCAAAACACTCAGCTTCTTACCGTTGGGAGCTTTATGTAGAATTTTCATACTATGTAGAACATCTGCTACTCTATGTTCAGATACATGAAAATGGTTGTTGGTTGTTTTGGGGAAGGAGACCAGACAGCGAGGTCATCGGTCTCATCGGATTAGGGAAGGACGAGGAAGGAAGTCGGACGTGCCCTTTGAAAGGAATCATCCCGGCATTTGCCTGGGGCGATTTAGGGAAATCACGGAAAACCTAAATCAGGATGGCCGGACCCGGGATTGAACCGTCGTCCTTCCGAATGCGAGTCGAGTGTCTAACCACTGCGCCACCTCGCTCGGATATGAAAATGGTCCCCAGAGGTAGTTCTGTTATGTAAACTTATGTGTTCTCTGAAGTGGGTCAAAGAATATCTCCCTCAACGTCAACACAAAAGCCTTTGTACGTGCTGCAGTGCAGTTTTTACATATAACATTTTTATACCTACCTTGATGATTTTGTGTATTATGTCTTAGCTTGGAGCGTAAAATATTAGTTGTATTAGAGGCAAGAACTACATTAGAAATGTTGTTCAACTTTGGCTGAAAGTGGGTCATCGTAAATCACACAAATATACTTTTCCTCCTTTACCTTATTAGCACTTTCATTCGTATTTTTTTCTTTTTCACTTGTTTATAAATGTCATCAACAGTAGCTGGGTCACTACCATTTTCAAAAGTGATATGTTTTAATGTTGTCAATTTTTGCATGACACTGTCCTTCACAGTGAAATTCTCAACAGTCAATGTATACAGAATAAAAGTATGCTTTTTATATTTGATGGGGTGACACAAATTTACATTAGTAATCAGACCTATAGAGATGGGTTTCCTGAAATACTAAACTTATGATGGCCAGCTACTGTTTTCATAGTAAGATCTAAATAGTTCATTCTATTGTCTTCATCCAGTTCAACAATAAATGTAACCCGGTTACACATCCGATTAAGAGCTGTAAGATAGCTGTACACATCCTTGACGTCGCCTTGAATAAGAGTGATAGTATACCTTCTATAATATACTGTTTTTGCTTTAAGATCAGCATTGTTATTGAATAATTTATTTTCCAGCTTCTTTTAAAGACATTGGCCATTGCGCCAGCAAGGAAGTTGCCAGTGGTTAAGCCATAATGTTGATCATAAATTGTATTGCTGAACTGGAAAACATTGAATAAAAGCAGCAAATCTAACAGCTCAATAAATTCTTCTGGTTCTTCATGGCTTAGTTTCTGATAATTCATGATGTTGGTTTTAATGACTTAAATGCATTTCATAATGGCAGTCTTGGTATACAGGTTTTTTATATCAAAACTAACAAGTTTTACACCATCAGGTATTTTAATATCTTTCAAGAATGCCACTAGCTTTGCACTATTTTTAAAGTTAAATGACAACTTAAACACAAACAGTTCTCTAAGTGTATTATTAAGGTACCTATTTAATTTTACATTTGATGCATGTCTACCATCAACTGCCGGCCTCAAAGAATTATAAGATTTATGCACCTTAAATTGTGCGCTTAATTTTGGATGTACAAAGACCATCATTTTTAGACTGCTGTCTACAAGGAAATTGGACTCAAACCATCTGCTTTCTAATTTCAGCATTAAATTTAATGACATGATGCTGGTAGCATAAGACTGTTGAAAAAAGTCATAATGGAACAGTAAAAGTGTCTACAATGTTATCACAGCATACGAAGTGTGTTCTTCATTTCCATCCATAGCGATGCCCCACACACAGAATGTATACCTTACAACATTGTTGAGAATACCTTATATCACTGCCAGTCGGCCCCTTTTGCTACTTCACATGCATAGGGAGCACTGAGAGAATGAACATATGTCTCTGACAAGTAACTTCAAGTGTTTGAGTGCAGTGAACCTGTGCACCTTTTACTCTACAATATGGATCGCTATGGAGAGAGACTCGATCTATGATTGACATATCTTAATTCCTCTTCAATTATGTTGTCAAATATGTGTTGGAACATAAAGTTCCTGACTTCTGCTCACTGTATAAATTATGTGTTCCTTTTGAAGTCAGATCTAGAAGCTGGAGAGATCTTGAGGGATTGAAAAAGAGTCTCTGACTGTTCTTTCCACCAACCTGTCGTCTTCTAAAGTTGTGTCACAGTGCAGAAGACAGCTCGTCGGTTGTGGGAACTTTTTCGGCAGAGACTGCTACGCTGTCAGTTCGAACCTATGATTGTGCTTTTTGCAGGATTCCACTTGTCCAGGTTAGTCTCTGTAGCTACAGAGGGCAAGATCTGTAGTACTGACAAAGATGGTAGGCAAACTTCTCATTAATGAATCCTGTTTGTTTATTATTAGAATATTCACAAACGTACACATTCTTTTACAATACTCGACGTAGCTTTCCAAATTGTATGGTCACTTTTCCATCCAACTTCCGCAATATGATACACATGACCGTCTCTCCGGTACGCACTAGACAGAGGAGTATTACATAGTCAAACTAAGTTACGGCGATATAGAGTACAACACGTCCGGCTCTTAAGAACACCCGAAACAGAGTGACTATTACATAGTCCCATCTAAGTAACGCACGTCCCATGTCCGACCCTCCAGAATGCCTGAAACAGTGACTTGCACAGCCGAAGTACATTGTCTCCCAGGTGCGCGAAAGTGACCCCGTGTCCGAAGCACTTCAGTTGCAATATCGTTACTCTTATTTTTCTCAAAACTAGTGAAATTTAATAAACAAAAGGATAGGTTCGTAGGGTAACCATGAAAGATTGTTATACTAAATCTGGGCTAAATACAATGAAAAGTACATGCATAATTAATAAGAGAAGTTAGGCGTTTTGGTGCCTAGGCATAGTCTAATATATACAGTCGCGGTACTCTCGCTGATTTTTGTTATACACAGCGACAACAGCGCCCCAAGAGGTGGAGAAGCTACGCTGCTGAATACGGTATTCAGTAAATGTAAACAGTATCGTTTATATTCATTTTTAAGATGGTTTTTACGAAAGGTAGCGTATGTAGCGCAAGAAATTGCAGTAATAATAGGAAGAAGACAGCACATTTGTCATTCTTCAGGTTTCCTAAGGACCCTGAGAGGTATGAAACATCACATTAGAGCGCTCTTTATTTACGATTTTTTTGTCAACTGTATTGAGTTACTGAATTTGTTTTTTTTTAGGAGCAAGAAATGGTTAATAAATAGTAGAAGACAGGACCTGCTGCGAAAGATGTCCTTTATTTGTACAATAACGTGAAGTTTTGTGCGTTACATTTTGAGTCAAACTAGTTCATGAGCCGACCTAAGTGGCCGAGCGGTTCTAGGCGCTTCAGTCTGGAACCGCGGACCGCTACGGTCGCAGGTTTGAATCCTGCCTCGGGCATGGATGTGTGTGATGTCCTTAGGTTAGTTAGGTTTAAGTAGTTCTAAGTTCTAGGGGACTGATGACCTCAGATGTTAAGTCCCATAGTGCTCAGAGCCATTTGAACTATTTTGATCCAGTTCATGAGCGCGGAAAAGAAGACACTAGTATGGAATGCAGTTCCTACGTTATTTGATGTGCCGAATAAGCCACAACTATTGACAATGAAGAGAAAGTTGCCATACAAACGTGAAAGTGTTACTGCAAAAACAATAAAACTGTCTCCTGACACAGAAGAAGCAGCTACCACAGGTGTTACTATACGAGAGACACCTATAATACCACTAACAACGGAATCTGCAACAAAGACATCTTTTGAAGATGAAACGCTTAGACTACGTGAAATTATTCGCGTGTTGGAAAATCGTGTGAAATGTAAAAACGTGCAAATCATTAGACTTCGTACAAAATTACTACGTGACAAGGAAAGTGCGCATCGTAAGAATAAACTGCAACCACAACGTCACAGGACACAAGTACAATAGGACAAGCTCATTTTAAAAAGTATTGGTTCCAAATACTTGAAAAAAGATGCTCTCGATGTACTGACAAGCCAAATCAGTATACCATTGAATGGAAAACGTGGTGCGAGATGGAAAGATGAAACTAAATTATTTGCACTTAATTTGTTGTATTATAGTACTCAGACATACAGTTTTTTATCACACTGTTTTAGCCTTCCATCAGTACGTACCTTGCAAAGGTATGTGGAAGATATACAATTAAATTGAGGGATAAATAATAACATATTTCATCTTTTAAAGCAGAAAGTGCAGCAGTTACCAGAAACTGATATAATTGTTAATTTGTCTATGGATCAGACGTCACTAATGGAAAATTTGATATATGACAGCTCTAGGGATCGTGTTATTGGATTTGAAGACATGGGTTTCATACGTACATCTGTGGTTGCCAATACTGCATTAGTTATAATGATTAACGGCATCTTCTCAAATTTTAAACAGTCATTAGTATATTATTTCTCCAAAGGACCAGTAGGAGCCACCCATCTGACGCGTATATTTTTTGAAGTTGTCAAAAAACTCACAGAGATTGGTTTGGTTGTAAAAACATGTGTGACTGACCAAGGCTCGAATTTTGTGAAGTGGAGGCACAGACTGGGTATCACGCCAGTTAATCCATGCTTAGTACACGAAGGGAGTAAGATCTACTTTTTTTATGACACCCCACACTTGATAAAAAGCATACGTAATAATTTATTCAGGTATAACATTATCCACACAACAGATGAAGGAGGGATTGGCACTGCTTCATGGAAGGACATTTGTCAGTTGTACTCAAGTGAGTGTGAAAGGAAGAACAAGTTGGCCCCCAAGCTCACTAAAAGAACTGTCCAACTGCCAGCATTTTCAAAAATGAAGGGAAGCACTGCAGTTCGTGTGTTGAGTCATACAGTAGCAACAGGCATTGAGACACTTGTTACTTGTGGTACCATATCATCATCTGCTACTGCTACTGCAGATTTTTGCCGAAAAGTAAACGATATTTTTGACATATTTAATGCATATAGTGTTAAAGGGCCTGTATCCTTAAGGAACTGCATTACAAGTGCCTCAAGACATTTGGAAATATTAAATACACTGAAGCCATGGATACAGTCATGGAAATTTGTAAATGTTGACGGGAAAGATTTTTCATCTAGAATTAAGTGTGTTAAAGGACTTCTGGGTAACATAAGCGCTTTCAACATGTTTGTTGATGATGTTGTGGATGGAACCAAGTTATATTTATTAACACGCAAAATTAATCAAGATCCACTGGAAAACTTTTTCTCAGTGATAAGGCATAAAGGCGGTTTTTGTAGCAACCCATCACCACGACAGATTTGTGCTGCATTCAATAACTGTGCTTTAAGCAAATTAATGAACACACACAGTGTAGCTACCTCCAATTGTGAGGGGATCAAAACTGGGGTCAGACAATACTAGATATGACAGCAGCGCCCAAATTACTTGTTTCACCACTGTTGGACATCAGTGACACGAGTTCAGTGATCAGACTACCAAATGTGGAAGTCCAAACTGACCTCGGAGAGGCAAACAGCATGAGATACGTGTTTGGTTATGTATTAAAGAAACTGCTTACAATTCATGATTGTTATAAATGTAGGACAGTACTTGTAGATGGCAGCCAAGACTCAAATGACAACGTTTATTGTCATTTTAAAAGCTATGAAGGCAACTTTGGAAGCCTATTTATTTGTACAGAAGATGTCAAAGAATTTTTAACTCATTGTGAGACTAAGATGTCTTCTACTTTTGATGAATATGCTCACATAAGTAATTGTGGTGCTTTCTTTGTGAACATGTTGATGGACATCCCCAATTTTCCACCTGAGTGCTGTACTGAAAATAAACTGCTGTTAATAAGACTGTTTGTGAAAGTGAGGCTCTTTTACATTATTAAGTTCAGGAATCAAGACTTAGTCTGTAGGAGCAAGAGAAGAAATAAAAAAGTGATGAAGCTAGCTCATTTGGGTTGCTAAAGTGTTAGGACTGATTCAATCATTTAATTTTATTTTCGTTAAATGTATCAGTGGGATATAATAAAGTTTTAAAACAGTCCTGCTTTTTATTGAGATAACCTGATACCACAAAGAATAAGATGGAAATTGTATTTTTGGAAGCAGGCTTCCTGCAAAGCAAAACGTAATGAAAAGTGATGTGTCGCTTAATTTTTACTGCTTCATCTATATACTTCATACGTGGGATATACAGAGTGCATTCTCTTACTTTCAGTGGAATAAGTGCGATTTTATGCCACTTCTTAATTATCTCTTCAAGAATATGTTGCAGCTTATGTCACTTCATTCAATAGTTTGTGCTCTGTTTACTTATATTTCACAATCATTTATGTCTCTCGCTGTTCTCCTAACACTTGTGACGCAAAAATATACTAACTATTTTGTAAATTACGTACAAAACGAATTAAAAACAAACATTATTTTTACGTCCTATCTGCCGTCTGAGGAAGGCGAGCTTTCTGGCCGCTAGGGGCGCTAGTGTCACTTGAACTGTCAAATGGTAACAACTTTCACAGTAGTAAGTGTCGCGACTGTATATATTTGACTGTGGCCTAGCACCCGAACGTACCGATCAATCAGAAGCAACTTCAGTACAAATAGCGGACTCTCCCACGGGACTGGCACATACTGTACCATCTGTCACTTGTATATGACACCACTTTTGTACCGTTTACTACTTCACATGTATCAAGCTGCATCAAGGCGAGCTTCTAGCAAAATAAAATACTGGCGGCCACAGCCAGTAATATGAGTTGTGATTGGAAAGTTTTAAGATTGGATCTGGTACTGCTTACTGGTTTTGCGGGCAGGTACACGGAGGTTGGGGAGTGAGTCATTGCCTCGTCCTTGAACGCCCTCTGACAGCAAACTGCGTTTCCTTTATTCAGTTCGTTGTGGTAGCTGGTTGAATGGGAGTCTGTTAGGGCTTGTTGCAGGATTCTGCTTGTGTGAAAATGGACGGAAAAACGGAGCGAATTTGTGTGAAATTTTGTTTTAAAACCAGGAAATCAGCTTCTGAGACTTATGAACCATTAAAAACAGCTTTTGGAGATAATTGTATGAGCCAGTCAATTGGTTTTGTCTGGTTCAACAGATTTAAAAACGGCCACGAATCATTTGAATATGAACCACAGTCCAGCTGTCCTTCCACCTCAAACACGAATGAAAATGTGAAAGTTCGCGATTTAGTGCCCTCTGATCGTAGACTTACATTTAGGGAATTGCTGATTAACTAGTTTCTATGCAGTTCAGTCGATTTTAACTGAAGATCTTAACATGCGTCGAGTGTCCGCAAAATTCATTCCATGTGACTAGAGACAATACCGACTGGAAGTGTGCCAAGAACTGATTAATCGGACTAAAATGACCCAGATTTGTTAAATAGGGTAATTACAGGTGACGAATCGTGGGTATATGGATATGATCCTGAAAGCAAAGTGCAGTCTTCACTAGTCTTCAAAGTGCAGGTTCACTACGACCGAAAAAACCATGGCAAAGTCGGACGAAGGTGAAGACAATGTAGGTGATTTTTTTCGATTCTGCCGGTACTGTGCGTCATGAATTTACCCATGAAGGACACAATTAACCAGGAATACTACAAATGTGTCCTTGAGCGTTTGCGCGAAAAGGTGTGGAAGAAAAGGCCTGCATTGTGGAAAGACGGGAGTTGGGTGCTACACCATGACAATGCTCCAGTTCATCGTGTCTTCTCCATCGTTGAATATCCGACTAAATTCAAAATTCCTGTGCTTCCACAACCGCCATTTTCCCCCGATTTGGCCCCTGCAGACTTCTACCTGTTTCCTAAATGGAAATTTTCACTGGAAGGGAAGCGATTTCACTTGATTGAAGACATCCAGGCAAATATGGAGAGTGTCCTGAATACACCTCAGGAAAAAAATTTCCAGGAGTGTTTCCAAAAGTGGAAACGCCGTTGAAGTCGGTGTGTTCAGTCACAAGGGGACTATTTTGAAGGAGATATGCCACAGTAGCATGTAGGTACCACCATTGTACAATTACAAGCCCATTCTTAAAACTTTCCAATCACACTTCGAATCACTAGTGTCAAACATAGGGTGCACTGTGGTCTAATATCTGACACTAGCAGCTGGCTGTTTTTCTTGTTGAAACGTCATGGGTAAGAAAGGAATAGCCTATTATTTTAGTAAGACGTTGTTGTTTCGTCACATGTGTTTTCATCATTGACGATCATTTTATAGGAAATGATATTGTGGCAGTACAGACCCCAGAAAGGCGCCTTGTAAACCTTGAGAGCAGACGCAGGCTAGCGTACTGGGTTGGGTATATTCTGTACGGCAGTTGTTGGTGCACAAGCTGCACCAGGAGAAGTGGGAGCGGTAACGAGTCACATGGAGGCCGAGCGTGGCCACCCACAGCAGCTATGGCTTTGTAGTTCGTCCGCTAGATGTCGGCGTCCTTTGAGCTCTGCTAGAGAGCCTATACAGGGTGTTACAAAAAGGTACGGCCAAACTTTTAGGAAACATTCCTCACACACAAAGAAAGAAAATATGTTATGTGGACATGTGTCCGGAAACGCTTACTTTCCATGTTAGAGCTCATTTTATTACTTCTCTTCAAATCACATTAATCATGGAATGGAAACACACAGCAACAGAACGTACCAGCGTGACTTCAAACACTTTGTTACAGAAACGTTCAAAATGTCCTCCGTTAGCGAGGATACATGCATCCACCCTCTGTCGCATGGAATTCCTGATGCGCTGATGCAGCCCTGGAGAATCGTGTATTGTATCACAGCCGTCCACAATACGAGCACGAAGAGTCTCTACATTTGGTACCGGGGTTGCGTCCACAAGAGCTTTCAAATGCCCCCATATATGAAAGTCAAGAGGGTTGAGGTCAGGAGAGCGTGGAGGCCATGGAATTGGTCCGCCTCTACCAATCCATCTGTCACCGAATCTGTTGTTGAGAAGCGTACGAACACTTCGACTGAAATGTGCAGGAGCTCCATCGTGCATGAACCACATCGTACTTTTAAAGGCACATGTTCTAGCAGCACAGGTAGAGTATCCCGTATGAAATCATGATAACGTGCTCCATTGAGCGTAGGTGGAAGAACATGGGGCCAAATCAAGACATCACCAACAATACCTGCCCAAACGTTCACAGAAAATCTGTGTTGATGACGTGATTGCACAATTGCGTGCGGATTCTCGTCAGCCCACACATGTTGATTGTGAAAATTTACAATTTGATCACGTTGGAATGAAGCTTCATCTGTAAAGAGAACATTTGCACTGAAATGAGGATTGACACATTGTTGGATGAACCATTCGCAGAAGTGTACCCGTGGAGGCCAATCAGCTGCTGATAGTGCCTGCACACGCTGTACATGGTTCGGAAACAACTGGTTCTCCCGTAGCACTCTCCATACAGTGACGTGGTCAACGTTACCTTGTACAGCAGCAACTTCTCTGACGCTGACATTAGGGTTATCGTCAACTGCACGAAGAATTGCCTCGTCCATTGCAGGTGTCCTCGTCGTTCTAGGTCTTCCCCAGTCGCGAGTCATAGGCTGGAATGTTCCGTGCTCCCTAAGACGCCGATCAATTGCTTCGAACGTCTTCCTGTCGGAACACCTTCGTTCTGGAAATCTGTCTCGATACAAACGTACCGCGCCACGGCTATTGCCCCGTGCTAATCCATACATCAAATGGGCATCTGCCAACTCCGCATTTGTAAACATTGCACTGACTCCAAAACCACGTTCGTGATGAACACTAACCTGTTGATGCTACGTACTGATGTGCTTGATGCTAGTACTGTAGAGCAATGAGTCGCTTGTCAACATAAGCACCGAAGTCAACTTTACCTTCCTTCAATTGGGCCAACTGGCGGTGAATCGAGGAAGTACAGTACATACTGACGAAACTAAAATGAGCTCTAACATGGAAATTAAGCGTTTCCGGGCACATGTTCACATAACATCTTTTCTTTATTTGTGTGTGAGGAATGTTTCCTGAAAGTTTGGTCGTACCTTTTTGTAACACCCTGTATAGGCTCTCTAAGCTCTGTTATTGTAGTAGTAATCATGTATTCTGACGCTTGTCAGGTGACAAAAATCGCTATGAAAGCACGTGACCAGTTTTCCCAGTGCTGTAAAGCCGTTGGAAAGAAAAGTGATGGAAAGGGCCGCCAAGACAGACCTAAGGAACTTGTTAACGACTGAAAACCAGGTATGTTCTCATAAAATGTGAACCCAGTAAGATACTGGAAAACCAGTATCACAGAAACAAAAGGAAAATTATAGCGAGTACGGTGGTATAAGTGTGCTCTTGGTGCAATCAAACTGTATGAACTTTAAAAAATTGTAACACAGTGACAAGTACACCGATTTTCATATAGTGTCAATGGATAGGTTTCGTTGACATCTCCGGCGGTACTCCGAAAGGATACTGCCCTTCGATTGTGCCATTCCAGCACTAATCGAAGCGCTAGGTGTTTCAGGAGCCAACCAGCCAGCCAGCCAGCCAGCCAGCCGTCCAGCCGAGCAACAGCGGTCCAGCCGAGCAACAGCGGTCCAGCCGAGCAGCAGCAGCAGCAGCAGCAGCGGTCCCGGCCGGCAACAGCGGTCCCGGCCAGCAGCAGCGGTCCAGCCGGCAGCAGCCCGCCCTCCAGCAGCAGCGGTCCAGCCAGCCAGCCCTCCAGCAGCAGCAGCAGCAGCAGCAGCGGCCCCGGCCGCGGCAGCAGCAGCAGCAGCGGCATTCCTGCCAGCCGTCGTCAGCGTCAACGTCAGCGCCAGCCCGAGCGCCAGCAGCGTGGGACTCTGGTCTTCGTCCGTCTTCGTCTTCCTCCGTCTTCGTCTTCATCCATCTTCGTCTTCGTCTGTCCCCAGTTTTTTTTTCTTTTCTTTTCGTCCTCTTCATTTTTTTTATCCCTGTCGTCATGTCAGCCCCCACCACCACTACCACCACAGCCATAGTTTATACTTCCCCCTCCGCCGCCACCACCACCATTACATGGTGTGCCCAGTCACACCCCCCCCCTTTCCATCCCTCCTCTTCTCACTCTCCCTTCGCCCTCGCTCTTTGTCGCCCCCTCTCCAGCTTCTTCCTCCCGCTCCTCTCCCTATGATCCTTTCCCCCCACTCCCCCAGCCTGTCACTGGCGCTCCAGCTAGGGTGGTGGCCCGTTGGGCCACTGCCCATGCCCAACTCTCCCCATCGCCTTCGCCATCACCGCCACCACCGTCGCCGTCGCCGTCGCCGTCGCTGTCACCATCTCTGGCGCTGACTGCTGCATCCACGCCAGGACCTGCCCCTTCCCGCCACCTCCCTATAGCTCCCGTCCCTCATATCACCACCCACCCTTCTGCCGCCGTTAAACGCCCTAGTGGCGCCTCCGCCTCCTCCACTCCCAAAAAGGCCCCGCCTCGTCCTCCTTCCCCCCCCCCCCCCCCAGTATGCCGTGGATGTCTCCCCACCTGGCCCTGCTCCATCCACCTCCTCCTCCTCCTCCTCCCCCCCCTCTTTATACAAATACCTCCTCTCCTGTCCCGATCCTTCCCTTCTCGAGGCCCAGAATCTCTCCCTCTGCCTCCACCAACACTTCCCTGGTGCCCCCATCTCTCTCCTCACTCCCAGACGGGATTCCGTTCACATCTCCTCCCCCAGCCCCACCCTCCATACTGACATCCTCTCTCGCCTCCCCATCACCCGGTTTGGCTCCAACGCTTCCCTCACCCCTCCTCCTTCTCCATCTCCTACCCACCAACTCCAACACCCGCGTCACCCGCTGACCCTCACCGCCATGATCACTCAGCTCAGTCCGTCGATCACAGAGGAGGAGGTGTTGGCGGAGTTCAAGGCGCATCCCACACTGGAGGTGCGGGCGGTCCGCCGCATTTTCAACTCGGCCGGCCCCACCCGCCTTATGCGGGTTTTCTCCAAGGACGCCCCCTCCATTGACCGTCTCCTGAAGGAGGGTGCCCTCCTCTTCAACCAGCGCTATAAGGTCGACCCCTCCCGTTCCCCTCCTCAATCCCTGCACTGCCAGAGGTGTCTGCGCTATAACGCACACCCAACAGCCAGTTGCCGCGAGGCCCCCACGTGCCCGCATTGTAGGCAAGCGTACTTCCTCCGGCAGTGCCCTAACCTTCAATCCCCTCCCTCCTGCAATACCTGCAATCTCCCCCATCCCACCTACTCCCAAAAGTGTAAAGCCCGACCCCCTCTGACCACTCGTGAACTCACCGTCCCTGTCCGTCCTCTGGTCACCCCCACCCCTCCTGGCAATTCCCTTCGTCCCCCCCCCCCCCACTGCTGAGGACATCATCAGGTCCTCACCATTGTCCTACAAAACGTCCACCCTTTCCAGCGCCCTCACACCCTCCAACAGGTCTCCCTTGCCGCCCGTTCCATTTTCCACTTAAAAATGTATGCCACCTACTCCAACAACAGGCCCATTTCACCTTCTCCCGTCTTGACACCCTTGTCTAAATCCCTGTCATGGCGCGACAGCTTCGTATCCTTTTCAACAACATCCACTCCCTTCCCGCCAACAAGAACCTCTTCCTGCACACCCTTGCCACCCACCGTGTGGATGCCTTCCTCCTCAATGAAACTTTCCTAAAAACCCCACCACACTGTCCACACATCGCCCTACCTCCTTCACTGCTCCGATAATCCCCTCCCGATTGTGTGTGGCGGAGTTGCCATTGGTCACCACCGCCAGATCCTAGTTCGGCTCCAAACTCCCCTCCCCAACCCCACCGAACACCTGATCCTTAGCCTCTTTTTCCCCGGCCTTACCGTCACCTGTGCCACCATCTATGTCCGCCTTAACGTCCCTATTCCCTTCGACTTCCTCTCCCACATTGAATGTACCTTCTCCTCCTACGTGATCGCCGCCGACCTCAACATCCATAGTCGTTCCGCCGCCCAGTTACGGCGGTGGCATCGGTTCCTCTCCTCCCTTCAAGGCGACCTCATCCCCATCCCCCAGCACACCCGTCCCGAATCCAACTCCACTCCCAATGTTATCCTTTCTTCCCCTAACCTCCTTGGCCACATAACGGTGGATGTCCTGGAGCCAATTGGTAGCGACCATCTCCCTGTCCTCCTCACCGTTTAAGACGGTCGTCGCCCCTGCCCCGACCCTTGTAATGACCCCCTCCCCCAAAGTATGTCCATGACTATTCCCGTGCCAACTGGAATGCCTACCGGGATACCCTCTCCACCCAGGTCGATAGCCACCCCTTCACCTACCACCACCCTGATGATGTAACCCATACCGCCTCCTTTCTCCAGCAGACCTTGTCTGAGGCCATGGAGGCCCACGTCCCTACTGTCGCCATCCACCCCCACCGTCCTACCTTACCCCCACAGGTCGTCCTCCTCCTCCTCCATGAATCCCGCCGTCTCTACCGTGCCTTCCTCCACACGCGGGACCCGGAAACACTACGACGCCACCGGCAACTCCAGCGACACATTCGAAATTTGCTCGCAGCTAAGAAACGCCGGGACTGGCGACAGACATGCACCCGTGTAAATGCTACTCTACCTATAAACTCGTCCAAGTTCTGGTCAGCCTTCCGTCGCGTTACCAGAACTAAACCCTCTCCCTACTATCCTCTTCTCCATGATGATTACCCCTTCCCTGACACCCTTAGTAAGGCCAATCACTTTGCCTCTTACCTCTCCGATGTCTTTTCCATCCCCGATGATCCCCAGTTCGATTACTCCCTCTTCCCGGATGTCTGCGATCGAACTAACACCTCTGTCCCTCCCCTCGCTCCTGGTTTCCAGTACTTGGACAACATTGCACACACGGAACTCAATGCCCCTATCACTACGCAGGATCTCATTGCTACACTCCGCACGAAACGCAACACCGCTCCTGATCACGATTGTGTCACCTACCGTCACCTTCGTGAAGCTCCTGTCTCTTTCCTCTCCACCCTGGCCAGGCTCTACAATGTAGTCCTGTCCACCGGTTACTACCCCAACCTGTGGAAAACCTCCCATATTCTGATGTTCCTTAAACCTGGTAAATCGCCGTCCGCCGTCTCCTCCTACCATCCCATCAGACTTACCTCGGTCTTCAGCAAGGTCCTGGAATCTATCCTCACCCGCCGCCTCCACCAGCATCTCGCCAGCACCGCCTCCTTCCCGTTATCCAGTGTGGCTTTTGGCCATCCTTCTCTTCCGACGATCTTCTCCTTCACCTCACTCATCTCCTTTTCGAACAGCTTAATTCCCGTCGCTCCGCAATCTTCGTCTCCATGCACCTCGAACGTGCTTATGACCGCGTATGGCATTCCGGTCTCCTCGTCAAGCTCCAAACCTTCGCCCTTCCCATTAATTACGTCCGTCTGATCAGCTCCTTTCTCTCCCACCGTCCTTCCTACGTCACCATCCATAACACGGATTCCTACACCTTTTTTCCCTCCGCCGGTGTGCCCCAAGGCTCCGTCCTCTCTCCCATTCTGTACCTTTTATATAAGGCGGACATGCCGCCGCCGTCACCCCCCGTCCACCTTCTCCAGTTTGCCGATGACACTGCCTTCCTTGCCCTTGCCCCCACCCTGCAGCGCTCCCAACACCTTCTCCAATCCCATCTTGACTGGTTCACCGTTTGGCGCAACCAGTGGTTGCTCAAGGTCAATCCCTCCAAACCCCTTCCTTCGCCTCCTTGATTTCTATCTCACCATTTATGGCCATCCTATCGCCCTCACCCCCACCCTTAACTACCTTGGGGTCACCCTCGACCATCAACTCTCCTGGCCCCCCATCTCCGGACAATCCAAGCCAAGGTACGCTCCCAACTCCGTCTCCTCAAGCTCCATTCCGGCCGTACGTTGGGTCTGGACCCCTCCACCATACTCCACACTAGAGGTGGGCCAAACGGTTATTCTGGAGTAACTGTTATCACAGTTCCAGTTATTCCTTGATAACCGTTATCGTTAACGGTTATTAATAACTGTCACGTTATTTTTCGCTAGCGAATACCGAATACTCCGACAGTTAAAATAACGACATAGTTGTAATACATCAGTTTAGTTAATAGTTATCAGTATAACTGCGAGTAGTGTGAAATGGCAGGAATGTCGTATGAATCATGTCATAACCTTAGTTAATTAACTCCGGGTATATTTTAGTTGATGTTAGAACGATTATTAGTGTTTCATACTATATGTATGTAGGTTATCGGTCGCTATTAGAAATACACTCCTGGAAATTGAAATAAGAACACCGTGAATTCATTGTCCCAGGAAGGGGAAACTTTATTGACACATTCCTGGGGTCAGATACATCACATGATCACACTGACAGAACCACAGGCACATAGACACAGGCAACAGAGCATGCACAATGTCGGCACTAGTACAGTGTATATCCACCTTTCGCAGCAATGCAGGCTGCTATTCTCCCATGGAGACGATCGTAGAGATGCTGGATGTAGTCCTGTGGAACGGCTTGCCATGCCATTTCCACCTGGCGCCTCAGTTGGACCAGCGTTCGTGCTGGACGTGCAGACCGCGTGAGACGACGCTTCATCCAGTCCCAAACATGCTCAATGGGGGACAGATCTGGAGATCTTGCTGGCCAGGGTAGTTGACTTACACCTTCTAGAGCACGTTGGGGGGCACGGGATACATGCGGACGTGCATTGTCCTGTTGGAACAGCAAGTTCCCTAGCCGGTCTAGGAATGGTAGAACGATGGGTTCGATGACGGTTTGGATGTACCGTGCACTATTCAGTGTCCCCTCGACGATCACCAGTGGTGTACGGCCAGTGTAGGAGATCGCTCCCCACACCATGATGCCGGGTGTTGGCCATGTGTGCCTCGGTCGTATGCAGTCCTGATTGTGGCGCTCACCTGCACGGCGCCAAACTCGCATACGACCATCATTGGCACCAAGGCAGAAGCGACTCTCATCGCTGAAGACGACACGTCTCCATTCGTCCCTCCATTCACGCCTGTCGCGACACCACTGGAGGCGGGCTGCACGATGTTGGGGCGTGAGCGGAAGATGGCCTAACGGTGTGCGGGACCGTAGCCCAGCTTCATGGAGACGGTTGCGAATGGTCCTCGCCGATACCCCAGGAGCAACAGTGTCCCTAATTTGCTGGGAAGTGGCGGTGCGGTCCCCTACGGCATTGCGTAGGATCCTACGGTCTTGGCGTGCATCCGTGCGTCGCTGCGGTCCAGTCCCAGGTCGACGGGCACGTGCACCTTCCGCCGACCACTGGCGACAACATCGATGTACTGTGGAGACCTCACACCCCACGTGTTGAGCAATTCGGCGGTACGTCCACTCGGCCTCCCGCATGCCCACTATACGCCCTCGCTCAAAGTCCGTCAACTGCACATACGGTTCACGTCCACGCTGTCGCGGCATGCTACCAGTGTTAAAGACTGCGATGGAGCTCCGTATGCCACGGCAAACTGGCTGACACTGACGGCGGCGGTGCACAAATGCTGCGCAGCTAGCGCCATTCGACGGCCAACACCGCGGTTCCTGGTGTGTCCGCTGTGCCGTGCGTGTGATCATTGCTTGTACAGCCCTCTCGCAGTGTCCGGAGCAAGTATGGTGTGTCCGACACACCGGTGTCAATGTGTTCTTTTTTCCATTTCCAGGAGTGTATTATCCTCGCAGCTGCAACAGAAAGTACGCGGAACTTCGCCACAGTGCTGTTTAAGTAAAATGTTAACAATGTGCGTTTTTAAGTTTGAAGAAATATGTAAACTGAATACTTAAATAGGTTAAATTCGAAGCTTAATTTCTTGTGTTGTTTACTTAATAGAATAAGTGTACTGCCTTGTAATACAACACAAAAATATACGTAATGTGAAAGATTCGTTTACTCCTCTACAAGATAGTCATATGGTTGAAAGTGTGAGTACGCTAGTTGGAAAACTGCTCAATTTCTCCAGCTGCAGCATGTGTATAACATAGGATGGATGGAAGCGTCCGATTCCACCCATCTGCTTTGACCCGTGACGTAAGGTTCTGTAATTCCATAACATATAAAGACATGTAGATCGAAAAGATTGACAGTGTTAAATTTCTGGGATTATAACTCGATAATAAATTCAGTTGGGAAGGGCTTACCACAGAGTTGCTAAAGCTCCCAAACAAATCTGTATTTGCAGTTAGAATGGTGTCAGATGTAGGAGACACAAATGTAAAAAAGTTAACATACTTTTATTCTGTTATGTCATAAGGGATCATATTCTGGGGTAACTCATCAACGGAGCAAAAGTTTTTAGCATGTAAAAGCTGTGGTATAAATTCAAGAACACCATGTAGAAACCTGTTCAAGGAACTTCATATTCTAACCACTGCTTTGTAGTATATTTATTCTTTAATGCAATTTGTTGCAAGTATTTCCAACCAATAGCACAATACATAGTATCAATACTAGGAATAAGAACAACTATCTACATAAAGATCTAAAATCACTTACCTTGGACCAGAAAGGGGTTCAACATTCAAGTACACACATTTTCAATAAACTGCCAGCAACCGTTAAAAACTTTGTTTCAGATAAAGCGCGGTTTACTGAGAGTTTGAAAGACTTTTTGATAGGCAACACCTACTTTATAGATGAATGCCTTAACAGGGACTGTTAGACCAGCTTAAGTAAAAATTCTGCTACCAGCATATTTCAGTTTTGACAGCACTTGGTCACAACAGTCAAGATCAGGTATTTTGTGTGTGATAAATTTATTAAAAGTGCATAACCATGTTTTGTTCTGGCAGTATATTAATACTGTACATATTAGCAGCTCCAGTTTACTGCAATATATTCACATATTTTGACAATCTCGTGACAGATGATGATGGTGGTAAGTATTATATTCAAATGCTTTATGTTATACTTTGACATGTTGCACATCCATGAAAATCATCTCATTTTTGGGTCCCTGGGACAAAAACAAGTTAATCTAATCTACAGTGAGGGTTTTGATTTTGTGGTGGGAGAATGACTAATGTATATGTCCAAGCCTTCAGTTTGTTGTGTATCTCTCATGTTTGGCATTATTGTATACAGAATTCCAGTGCTGAATGATTGATTAACAACTCATAAGGCTTAATGTCTTAGATGTCATTACAATACCTTTTCACTCTTTTTATACAATTTTTCTTTGGATATCCAGATTGTGAGAGTATGAATTAATGGTATTGTGTAGGTAATACAGATTTGCAGTAAGTTTTCAGAAATCTGATCTTGATTGTTGCAGTAAAGTGCTGTCAAAACTGAAATAATACTTTTTACTTAAGTTACTCTACCAGTCCCTGTTAAGATATTCATCTATAGGAAATAAAAAATTTCCTTTCCTGGGGAATGCTTTACCTGTGGATTCCACGTTTTGCTTATTTTCTGTCTCACATGAGGCAATAACACGAATCCTTTCGAAACACTTCATCTTCTTGCAGTTTAATATCATGACAGTTAACTGTCTGAATAGGTAAGACTAATTCATGAACAAGACGAGCACTCAAAATGAAGGGCAAAGTCTTGCATATAACAACCTCAATGTAGCAATGAGTGCACCTAACAGAGTTTATCAGTGTTGCTTAACATAATAGAAAATGAACTGACTTGAGCTCTTTGAAAACAAAAAACGTTCATGTAGTATGCACAAGTGCTAATAGGCCCAAATGTAAGTAAATCTATACTTTTATTTAAATACACTGACAAAGTATCTGATGTGATTATTGTTGTAAGCATATTGTATTCATGCCAAATATACCTCTGTGAAATGCTTCAATTGCAATACATTTGTTTGAAGTGTACACTGGACAATGTTCCTGCATAAAAAAGATATGCTCCAAACTATGTATAAAATGTTTCAAAGTCAATGGCCAAAAACTAATTAAATGAAAAAAAGCCTATTTGCAATGGATGTGTACAAATTGAGAAAACTCATTTTTCTCTCGCTAATGCCACAAAGCTAAGTCTCACCAAATTACATAAGTTTCTTTGGATTCAAGTTGACCTGATACAGCACTGGCACTTTTTCATCATGATGCTACCAAGCATTAGTGATGGGTTATACTTGGAGAAGATACTCAACTATGTTCCATTTTTAGATCACCACCAATACTCAAGGCATGTCAGTAAGTTTAAAATCCCTAGAAAGTATTAACCTGTTGCATAGACACTACTACACTTCACTTCATAGCTTTCCATACTATGTATGAGACAGCAAGTGTTTGTGCTCACAGCAGTGCCACAAATTTTGACATTTCTTGAGAAGGTAGGAGATGTGATACATGTATCACTTGAGATGAGTTTCCTATCCTGCCCCAAAATTAAAATATATTCTTACAAGATTACTGCACAGCTGTTTAATTTCTGTATGTTCTATGTAGGACACCTATGTTCATGAGACAGTAATATCACCTCAACAAAGACATATTACCATGCCACATGAGAGATCACCTTATTTGTACATAAAATATATCCTAAAATGGTAGTAAGTGCTCGTCTTTGGGCTCATGGGTTTTCAACAAATTACTTAAGAGTACAGGGAACAAAAGGAAGGAAGATAAGTTAAAATAAAAAATGGTAACCAACACAAATGTAAGTACATGTGAGATGATCAATTTTATTCTGACTTTTCCACAATGATATGGAACACTTAAAACATTGCAGAATTATAAAGAGAATGAATAAATAGTTAGCATGTCAGAGACTGAGCAGAAACTCAGATTGGAAATGGCGGGTAATCTGCCATGGCCTATTCAGTGGAAACAACAAAAGTATTTGCCTAAAGGAATTTAGGGAGTCCACATAAAATGTGAATCAGGATGTTCAAACAGACGAAGGATCCCAATGCACCTGAATGGAAATTCGGTGCCATAACCACTCTGCAATTTTCTCAGTAATTTAACATGCGACCACAAATACAAATGTATAAACTTCTTTTATTTCATCCAAGAATATCTCAACATAATACAACAAACATCAATAATTCAAAATATGGGTATACACACAATGTTTAAAGGATTTCTTTAAGGGCGGGACAGGTGGTCAGCCATGGCCTTGATGAAGGAACCATCCCGGCATTTTGCCTTAGCGATCCAGGAAAACCCGAATCAGGATGGCCAGACAGAGCGAACCCCATCCTCCCGAATATGAGGTCAGTGCTGTTAATAGCTACACTGCCTCATTCGGTTGTTACCTATTATACAATGTTCTGATTTACATGAAAACAGATCTTACAACTAGCAAAAATAATGATTAAATATATACACAATTACATATGCAATTACACTTTAACATTTTTCTTTATCACTTTACACAAACAGACCACACAACACTGTTCACGGAACTTCAATAAACTGCCAGAGGCTGCTTCAGCAGTTGCTGCATATATGAGTAGTTATCTGAAACGGAAGAACAGGAAACAAACAGCAGAAATATCCTTGTCTAAAGACACTTTAGAAACAACATAAAAACATGCAGCAACTACTTAGCTGACTCACATTAGTAGTAAACGTATTCAATTAAGGCATGTCTAGCAATTAATTTAATATGTTCTTCAAACTTCTATATGTATGCTGATAACACTACACTGTAGAGTGTGACCACAATGAAACTAACAATGTAAGGGATATCTTCTACACAAATTCTGGGATGTTAACATCTGAATAACTGTTCTCTGCAAAACTGTTTTTTATAGTTGGAGGGTCCAGCATGTGAAGCAAGATACTGAAACTTGTTAAAGACTTACTGAAATTTATCTTTTGATGCAGTTTTAGATTTGAAGTTAACATTTAAATGCCTCAGATAATGACTGACTTTTTCAGTAAACAAAATGTCCATGAAAGCCTCTAATAATAATTCCATGTCCCACAATGTAATTTTATTTTTTAAAGAGTGGAGCCCCTCCACAATGCCACTAGCAAAAGTTCTACAATCACCTCTGCATTGATTAGTTTTTTAATCAATACAGGTCCATCAGGAGATAGAAAAATGGATGAAAAATGTAACAAGAATTGAGATATTAAGGGCAGAGGGCAAAACATGTCATGGCAAGCACCAAGGGGAAAAAATCCTCCACAACTGTTGGACAGGTAGCAAGAGCAGTAGCGGATTTCTTGCTGTCTGCAGCAGATCATGCAAGGGTAGGTCACATTCGTAAGTGGGTACCATGCAGTTTGATACTAGTGTTATAACCACCTGCACATTAGTACAAATGCATGTTGGAGCACATCAGGCTACAGTGGGGAAGGCCAGTTGCACCCTTTCTGTACTCCAACCTACTTACATTTAATGCCCGATTTAATAAAAATTATACTCTTCCATTTCTGGCACTCTTTTTAGAATACAAACTAGCAAAATTATGAGAATTTGTTGTGTTCTACCACAAAGATAGGAAAACTTCCGTGTTTTGCAAATGAAATTTAGTATTGAGCACAAGATGTTTCACCAATTCACGTTTGGCATTTTCAGTGGTATTCCTTTCGGTCCTATTCAAGAAACCATTTCTTCCAGTAAATATTTCTCAGCAGGCAACCTATACTGCAAGTTTGCAAAGGCTGAAGTGTTGTTATCATTACAATAAAACAATTTCAGTTAACATCTGAGGAAAATAGCAGCATATATGAACAATAATATATGGATTAGTGTTAACATACATGAAACTGATGTCAGTATCATTTTAAGAAACTTGAAATTCAAAATAATTGAATGTCAGAATGGGTGCTACAGCTAACAATTTTTAAGTAAAGCAGAAAACAAAATGCTACTGTACTTACAAACTTTGAGGTGCCACATGCCTTGACACAGGCTACCAATAACCCACAAGTATTTTTGACATCTCATGCCTCACAGGTACTTAACTGGATTGAAATCTGATGATTGCTGCTATCAACATGAAAGATAATATAGTTGTATCCAGTGGCCAAATTTCAAAGCCGATACTGAAATTAAGTTCTAAGTTACAAATTCCAGTATTTACATATACATCACTGGTAATCCATTCACGTGTCATAACATTAAACTCAGTGCAAATGTACCTCCATTTTAAGTGAAAGGTCAAGTTTGCCATTGTATGCAAAATGCTATTACCTTATACTTCAAGTTTTCTTCTACAGGACTGTGTAACATTTGCTGCTGCTGGAAGACTATCGGAGCCATAACTGGAACAAAGAGCTCCGACTTACCACCTGCCAATATAAACAAACTTAAATTTTAAACTGAAGGTGAAATATGTCATATGTGTCCACACCACTACCACATTATTCTTCAAGCTTCTCGCATTATGGCTGTGTGATGTCTGCTGCTGCTGCTGCTGCTGCTGACTTCTGGAGCTGTAACAGGAACAAAGAGCTTTGAGTTACCATTTGCCAGTATACTCTTAAGGACTGTAACTGTACCTTCATTTTAAGTGAAAGGTGAAATTTCCCACACATATCCAAACCACTAGTACCTTATTCTTCAAGTTTCCCATTTTATAACTGTGTGACATCTGCTGCTGGTGGCGGTTTTCTGGAGCTATAACTGGAACAAAGTTCTGTGTGTTACTGACTGCCAAACTACATTACACACTTCAAATGTACCTGCATTTTATGTGGAAGTTGAATTTCCCACACATGTATCCAAACCACTAGTACCTTATTCTTCAAGTTACCCAATTTACAACTGTGTGACATCTGCTGCTGGTGACTGACTTCTGGAGCTATATCTGGAACAAAGTGCTCTGACTTAGTGACTGACAATATACATTAAACACTTCAACACAAAACCACTAATACTCTTTTAATGTAGCATAACAAATATATGCTATGCCCTACAGTTATATCTCCATTTTAAGGGGGAGATCAAATCTGCCAAAAATGTACCCAAACTAGAATTACCTTACTGTTATAATATCCCAAGTATTAAACGGAGACTCATCTGCTGGTGTTGGTGTGCCTCTCGAATCCACTACCGAAACAAACGTCTAAGATAAGAAAAGCATATTTTGGGGTATAAATCACGAGTAATCTCTCATTAAATACAATAAACAACACGTACCCTGTAACAGGAAATTCAGGAGTTAGTACTGTTCATATTTAGAAATATAAGTTTTTCAACTTTGGACGCCTTCAGCCGTGTTCGCCTTTCATTTATAATGATACCAGTTTTAGAAAATATTCTTTCGCATGGCACGGAAGTGGCCACTATGTTGAATTTTTCCCTCACCACTTTAGAAATATTTGGGAAAATATATTGATTTTCACGCCACCATGCCAGTGGATCCTCACTTCTACTGATAACTGGGCTGTCCATGTACCTTTGTACTTCCACAATAGCAGCTGACTGAGGAGTGCCCTGGGGCTGTGTTGATTTTACAATTGCATCATAGACACCCCATACTGACAAGGGATCAGTGGTGGTTGAAGTTGACACAGTTTCATGGCTCTGGCCTGTGTTTGTCACTCTTCTGTCACCCATCTTTTGTGCTACTAGTTCAATAAGCTGTTTCTTTGCATTATCTGCTGCAACTCGGCTTTCAAACACAAGCGATTTAAAGCATGGATCTAGTAGAGTGGCTACTCCTATAGACTTGCTCATCTCTACATTGTGGAAACGGTCCTTCAGGCCTTTTGTTAATTCTTCAATGACAGTCCCTGTCACACTGTTAAATGGCTTTTTCAAAAGTTCTGCACACACTGATAATAATCCGCTTGTCAGAACAATAACCTGAAAATTGGAATAAGTTCTTCAATATAACACAAACAGTACAATATCTCAGAAATGATTATGCCATAATACCACAGCTAACATTTTAGCAAGAAAAAAGCTGCTTAACTTACTTGGCTGCCAGTAGGCTATGACTCAGCACTAAGCTGTGTTGAAACCTGTGCAAATGGCTTCAACACAGAGCAGAGTTCTGAGCAGATGTTCCATTCCTCGTCTGTCAGTTGTTCAAAATCAACTGTGAATAGTACAAGTGAAGTATTCACTGCATCTTTAATTTCAACTATTCGCTCTAACATACACAGAGTAGAGTTCCACCTTGTTGGCACCTCCTGCGCCAGTTTTTTAACATGACCTGCCCCATTATTTTGCTGGCATGTCAGCAGTCTTTCTGTTGCATTGCAGCTTCTCTTGAAGAATGCTACAATAGTTTTGACTTTCTGCTGAATTGACACAAAATGTTTTAGTGCATACTGCACAATAAGATTTAGTGTATGTGCATAGCACCCAAAGTGTTTCCACTGTAAAATGGATACTGCATTTTTAATATTTGGTGCATTATCCGTCACAACCAGCAAAACTTTGTCTGTCAGCCTGAAGTTATCTGTCGTGCCTATTAGAGATGCCGACAGATTCCAAGCAGTATGTGCACCAGAGAATTGGGAACATCCTAACAACACAGACTGCAAGGTGAAATCTTCAGACACAAAATGCCCTGTCACCGCCATGTAACCTTCATTTGCTGCCGATGTCCAGCAATCTGTGGTCAAACAAACTGTCTTCGCAGCTGACAGTTTGTCTACCACTTTGTCCTTTGCTGCGGTGTATGCTGCTTGCAGCATTACATCTGAAATATGCTTCCTGCTTGGTAACTCATAACCAAGATTAAGGGCCCGCACAAAACCCCGAATCTTCAATGACTGAAAATGGTTGGAAGTCTTTAGTGAACAGCTGAAGAAGTTGCCCATCTATCTTCTTTTTCTGATTCACTCCGATCCTTTTGGAGAGGTACGATGTCAAAGAACTTTGAACACCTTGCTGCATTGAGGGGGCTGGAGCAGCTCACTCCTCTTCCACACTACTGGTGCCAAGGATCACCTCTACAGGAAGGGTTTCACCTACAGCAAAATAGGTTTCATATCAGCATAAGCACAATAGAAATGATGCCATATTATTTTTGGTGATATATATTACAATGTTTGCATACAGTATTCTACATGGTACTTGCAGCTTGAATATTTATTTCATACAAGTTGACAATTGACTCAGTTTTAGTAATGACTATAGCTTCAAGTTTCTTCTTTAATCCTAGCAACACCAACACATTTTCAATAATGTGTATTGGGGTGAAGGGAGGGTACTGTATTTCGACCCTAAAAAAATATCTTAATTGCTGTTGACATATCATATTTTAAACAAATACTGATGTATAAGTAGGGCCCCTCCCCCACGCGGATCCTGTACGATCTCATTCCATTCCCCACCTCCTCATTTTCCTTGAAAGGATACGGATCCTGTACACCTCCCGCAAACTTGATCCTCCTCACCCGCTTGTCTCGCCCATCCTCTCCCGCCCCCGCCCGCTGCTGCGCCTGTATTCCCACGTCCCACCCGGTCTCCATCTCTCCACCCTCCTTACCCTCTCCCAAGGTGGCTTCCGCCAGCTCCCCCTCCCTGATGATGTCCTCCTCCCCTCCATACACCCCTCCTATCAACTTTGATCCTCCCTCCCTCTTCCTGTGTCTGTTCCTTTGGGCACCCTCCCTGCCTCCTCCCTTTCTACCCACTCCACCCCCGGGCCTCCTTTCCCCCGTCCCTCTACTCCTCCTCCCATCTCCTCAGCCACTGGCATCTTTGTTCTCCCCTCTCCACCCTCTCCACCCCCCCTCACCCTTCTACCCCTCTTGGCAGGTCCCCGGACTCGCACACGCTACATGGACTTTCGCGCGCCGGAGATCATCGCCATCAGTGTCTCGTGTGTGTGACGTCGTTTTGTGTTTTTAGTGCCCGCCGTCACGCTTCTACGTTCACTTGTGCCGTCGGATTCATCAGTGTTATGTGCGCCGTGCCAACGTGTTTTCAGTGTCGTTATCGTCGAGTGTGAACGGCTCCGTGTTTTTTGTGTATCTGTGACCACTATTTTTTTGCCCGTCACTATGTTCATTCTGATTCTCCATTCTGTGTTCTGTTATTGTCAACACTATGGCTGAAGAGCGGCGTAGCATGCCGCTGACAGCCTACCTGATTGTTCAGGTATTAAAATAACAATAAAGGAAAAAAAAAGTTTCGTAGAGACTATCAGACAATTACACCAAAACTGTGATAAACACTGACATTTCTGAACTATAGGCCGGAATCTGTATTCTGTGCAGAAAAATTGGCAAATTTAGCTGCAAGATTAATTTATGTCGTAAGGAATAACAATGGTTAGGAAAGCAGAAAAAGGTTTATAATTGTTTATATTTCTTGACAATCATCTTATGAAAAGTAAAGTTTTTTGTGTTAAAAGTGTGATTTACGAAAAAATCAGTGTATGCACTAAAAATACAATTTCAGCACTCAAAAGCTCATAAAATTTGGAAGTGGTATCGTATGAATTCTTGTGTCTATCAATAAATTTATATTTTAATACGGCCAGGAAGCAAATATACTTCATTTGCGTCGTATGACCTATGTGAGACTATAAAAACCCGGCTGCCGTATCGACTCAGGCAAACTGGCTTTCTGTGTGAGTTGGATGGGCAATGACTCGGTCGCTTCATGAAAGTAATGAGTGCCGAGTTGTCGACTCAGAAAATTTTCACACGTGCCACCAGTGAACATTTAGTAATGTTTTGAAGGTGTGGGCTTAGAGTATTTTTTCGTCAGCGGACGATTCCATAACCGTAAATGGTGTAACCATAAAATGTAGATCTAAAAGCTGTGAATGCCACAGTGAAATTGTATCACAATAGAATCTGTTCATGCATTTGAAAAGACAAATGCTTCATAAAAGAGGAGAGTATATGAGTTTTGTATGTATATGGATGGCCTCACCAGAGGGTGATATGCCGTTCGATGTTTGTGGCAGCACGCAAGTTTGTCGACCACTATTATATTTGTCTCTGTCGAAGGTTATGAGAGATGTTGTAAGGTGGCTTGCTCCTCGTGGCAATATGAGAGCGAACCAACCTTTATTTGCGCCTACTGTTGCGAACTGATTTTGTCTCCGTTCAGAGAGAGGGGAGATTTTTGTTATGTGGCCAGCTCTGCGCAATGCCCTGTGGGAACAACAATATATTATTGATGATCCAATGTGGCTTGTCGAGAGGTCGACGAGTACAATTTTATGAATGCAATAATGCTACAAAGGTGAGAGCGATGGGTGTCTCATGAGCGAAGTGACGAAGGAAGTTCCGAGAACTGTTGAAACGTAAATGCATGAGTTGTTGTGTATTTAGTGATCATAGCGGTCGTGCTAATGAGCAGTGCTTGTGTTATCTTGTGTACTGAGATCTTTGTAGTCCGCAGGTACTCTCGTTAGCACCACAACAGACATGTAAGAGGACAGAAATGTGCGACAGCAGCACCAGACAAAGGACAAATAGAAAATAGGTATTACTGAATGTAAAAGTGAAGGTACTGTAGAAACTGATTAAAATATATTAATTAATGAACTGTACTAAAATTTTCTGTACTATACTTACGAATAGCCAACTAGTATCAGTCTAAAGGATACTAAAGAAGGGGAAAGGACATCCATGATCATGTATTTGCATTTGCTTTGCGCAGTCATGCATTCTGTACTGTTCACAGATACAATGACGCCCGCAGCGAACAGAGGTTCAAAATGGCTCTGAGCACTATGGGACTTAACTGCTGAGGTCATCAGTCCCCTAGAACTTAGAACTACTTAACCTAACTAACCTAAGGACAGCACACACACCCATGCCCGAGGCAGGATTCAAACCTGCGTCCGTAGCGGTCGCGCGGTCCCAGACTGTAGCGGCTAGAACCGCTCGGCCACCCCCGGCGGCCGAACAGACGTGCCTCAAGACTGGGCGATCTTGTGACTCCGTACAGTGACATCTGATTTTTAGGAGTAAACGGTGGTATCTGACAGAACACAGTAACAGTTATTTAGAAAATACTGGCCAGTATGGTTAAATGCAAGTGAGTCTTGCTTCCTTGTGCAATTATGGAGCAATATGTGGCCACTAAAAATAAAGATACATCTGCATATTAAAATTTGTAAAGCAACGTAAAGTGAGTGCGTGATATTTTACTATAAGTACGTAAATATATGCATGAGAAAGTTGTTGTGCAATAGGGGAATTTGTGGTGTATGTGCGAGTGAGCTTAATTTTGTAAAAGGCAGCCGTAAGTGGAGTTGAATATTAAATTCATTAGTAATTTATTTTGTAGAAAGGAATCGTATTTTGTTTTCATTAAATTTTATTTAGTTTCGGAATTACGAGATTTCTAGTCTAAATTGCTTGTGGTAATCTGGCTGACATTAGAAATACCGCGAGTGTACAAGTGCTCGAGATGATCTGATTGGCTGCTTAACATACCAGCCAATAAGAATTCATCGTTTTCAGCTCGGTTGAGTAGGGCTTTGTGCCTCAGACCTGTGAGTCGAGATAGTTGGTCGGGAGCCATCGTCTGGTAAAAACGCGCTGATCAAATTTGTACCAAAATGAAGAAAATCGCGCGTTTGATCGGTTCTCGTTTTACTGTGAAGAGCGACTACAGTTTTGAGTACTTAGTGAAATTTTGAGCCTTGTGAGTGGTTTATTTAAGGAGATATACGCGAGTGAACATTTCATGTCGTCAATTAACTCCGCGTGGCGCGTTTCGTGCATATAACGAGATATTATGGCGAGCAATTCTTTACAGGAAGCCTACTGAGCGGCTGAACGTGTTAACTTGCAGGTAGTCAAGGGTCAGTGACAGTTTAGGACGTTCCAAATATCTTCTGGCTTCTTTTTGGTGTAAACTTGTTACGGAGACAGTCAGTAACATCGCATAATTGATCTCGGGATATTAAATGTGGACTTGATAGTCATTTTCCCTGTTTTAAAGACAATAAACTAACTAAAAGGAAATTTTCCACATTTTTCAAACGACTCATGCAGGAATCACGAACGCTGGATAGTTTAACTGACTTTCAGCTACTACCCATGGTCTGGAGTTATGTGGCCTTTGCATGGTAGTTATTTAGTCGAATTCTCGTCAACGCTGCTTTCGTTGGCTAAAACAGTATTTACGATCGCAGAGTGAAAGGGCAAACAACTTGAAACCTATCCAGGTAGGTGGACTGGTTGTTTAAATGATGGTGAGACATCAGCCCGCCCCGCCGCATTTTGTGCATTTAGCGGCCGGGAAAGTAAAGTTCGTGTCGAATGAACTTTAAAAGCAGCAATGTAAAACCCGGACGCATATGCAGATAAACTTTTGAACTGAAGCGATAGTAGAAGGACTTAAACCCAGTGCAGATACTATGAACAATATTAGTGGAGGGACAAGACACAGCAGGCGGAGAGGTCAGCGAAGTACAGGAATCCCAACGGAAGCTGCGGGAGGGGGGGGGGGGGGGGGGGGGAGTGTAGCGAGCAGTAGCAGATGGTCAGCAGGAGGTGGCAGCCGTGGACGATGCTGTGGGGTCCCAGAAACTGGATCGGAGCTGGCAGCCTTCGGCGGTCGGACTCTCAAAGCATTTCGCCATGATGACATCATCGAGGAAAAGCTCAGTAGTGTTTTGCTTCGTTTGGTTTGTGAGTGTGGAAAGAAACTTGTCAACACAGAGAAAAGTGATAAGCCTGTAATGAACGAAGGAGGGGGATGGTATATTTTGATGATTCATTAGTTGCAGATGATAATATGAAAGGAAATTTTAGTTTTGATGTGTCTCAAATTAATGACTGTGGTTATCCAAAATCCGTATGTGATACATTATGTGATCAAAAGTATCCAGACACCCCTACCTTTTTCATATTAGGTGGATTGTGCTGCCACCTGCTGTCAGGTATTCCATATCAGCGACCTCAGTAGTCATTAGACATCGGGAGAGAGCAGAATGGGGCATTCTGCGGAAATCACGGATTTTGAGCGTGGTCAGTTGATTGGGTGTCACTTTTGTCATACGTCTGTACACGAGATTTTCACACTCCTAAACATCCCTAGGTCCGTTGTTAGCGATGTGACAGTGAAGTGGAAATGTGAAGAGACATGTACAGCACAAAAGCGTACAGGTCGACCTCGTCTGTTGACTGACAGAGACAGCTGACAGTTGAAGAGGCTCGTAATGTGTAATAGGCAGACATCTACCGAGACCATCACAAAGAAATTTCAAACTGCATCAGGATCCACTGCAAGCACAATGACAGTTAGGCGGGAGGTGAGAAAACTTGGAATTCATGGTCGAGCAGCTACTCATAAGCCACACATCACACCGGTAAATGCCAAACGACGCCTCGCTTGGTGCAAAGAGCGTAAACATTGAACGATTGCACAGTAGAAAAGCGTTGTGTGGAGTGACGAATCACGGTACACACTGTGGTGATCAGATGGCAGGATGTGGGTATGGCAAATGCCCAGCGAACATCATTTGCCAGCGTGTGTAGCGCCAACAGTATAATTTGGAGGCGATGGTGTTATGGTGTGATTGTGTTTTTCATGGACTGGGCTTGCCCCCTTTGTTGTTTTGCGTGGCACTATCACAGCACAGGTCTACATTGATGTTTTAAGCCCCTTCTTGCTTCCTAGTGTTGAAGAGCAATCTGGGCATGACGATTGCATCTTTCAACACGATCGAGCACCTGTTCATAATGCACGGCCTGTGGCGGAGTGGTTACACGACAATAACATTCCTGTAATGGACTAGCCTGCACAGAGTACTGACCTGAATCCTACAGGACACCTTTGGGATGTTTTGGGACGTCGACTTCGTGCCAGGCCTCACCGACCGACATCGATACCTTTCCTCAGAGCAGCACTCCGTGAAGAATGGGCTGCCAGTTCCTAAGAAACCTTCAAACACCTGATTGAAGATATGCCTACGAGAGTGCTACCATCAAGGCTAAGGGTGGGTCATTGCCATATTGAATTCCAGCATTACCGATGGAGGGCGCCACGAAGTAAAAAATGAGACATCACAGTTTCGCGAAAGCGTGAAAGGACAAATTTGCCATGCAAAACAAGAGCGTAAGAATGATATTGTAACAGTAAAAGGTGAGATAACTAGCCATATGAAGCAAGATGCTGAATGTAGTAAACAGCTAGGTGAACAGTTAAGTGCTGACTTGAATAAAGTGCAGGCCAAAATGGAACATGTTGAAAAACAGTATAATGAGGATCATAAAATTCTGGCTGGTAAAGTTAAAGAGAAAAGTGACAAATGTAAACTGTTTGGAGGGCATGTGTGTGCATGAATAACTGACTTAGAAACTAGCTTGTCAGAATTTAGTACAGCACTAAATGGTAGCCTACGAGATCATGACATTAGACTAACAAATTTAGAACAGAAAGTTACTAATGGTAGTAGCCATGTAATAAGAAATAGTGTTGCAGAGTCCTCCGAAATTGCCTATGTTCAACATAGACAGTTTCTGAGATTTGATTCCAATAAGAGTGTGAATCCGAAAGAGTTCTGCGGTGATTTTGAAGATGTACTGCCTAGGTCATGGAATGACAATCAGAAAATAGACTTTGTGGTGTCTAATCTTATGGGAGAGGCTCGTGTTTGGGGAAATTTAGCTGTAGACAAGTATGACAGCATGGAGAGTTTTAAACATGCTTTCTTTGAGGAATACTGGGGAAAAAACAAACAGATGGAAGTATTAAATAGCTTTGGGTTGGGTGGAAATAGGACAAGCACGCCAACAATAGCGCTTTTTGTGAGAAGCCTGTGAAAAAGTGTATTTAGATAAGAGAGAGGCGCCCTCTATAGTACCTCTACGTAGTGGAGATTACGCATGGCAAAGTTCGGGAATAGCTTACATTTGTAATGAAGAGCACCCACCAAAGTGATTTTTATATAGATATGGTTTCAGTGAATTAATCTAGTAGGTTTTTTCATTGCGAAAAATTCTTTCTACACCGAATATCGTAAAGTAAAGTCTTAAGGTAAAAGTTTTAAAAAAAATCAATTATAATACTTTTTGTAAATAGACATTTGTTTTGTTGAAAACAATAAAAAAAATTGAATTTTGTAGAAGACATAGTTTTTACAATATTTGCAAATAATTTCGATGCATTGCTCTCAAGTCCAAGCCATGAAAGTTCAATGTATTACTGTAACAGCGTTAAATGTTTCGTAAATTTTCATTTCTCAATAAGCATTTTGGCATCCAAAATTTTGTAAAGAATCCGTGGGTAATTAGTTTTCGTTTGTTTAGTGAATATTGTGCTGTGGTAATAATTTTGCCGTTATATGAATCTCAAATGTACTTGAGAGTAATTTTCGATTCATAAGGGGGTGTGTAACATAGCAAGTTATTACGAGTTCTCACTCTGCATTGGAACCGTAGCTTCTCGTGGAGCCGGGAGAGGGCAGATGTTGGTTCTCACGCTGGCGCAGCTCACGCTGGCTACTGGGCCGCCCGAGCGGTGTATTAGACTACACTGCGAGCAATACTTCACACATATTCTCTGTGAATCTGAAGAAGTACTATTAAATATTATTCGGTCTTTTTCATACTTAGTATACCAAATTCTATGGATAACACAACCATACGGTTAAAATTTCAAAACAATAACTTCAATACTTTTGGAGATATAACTTTTTATCTAAAACACATAATAAAAATGCTGGAATTGTGAAACTGAGTTAGGGATTGTAATGTATTCATCTATAGTAGCCGGCCAGGGTGGCCGAGCGGTTCTAGGTGCTTCAGTCTGGAACCGCGTGACTGCTACAGTCGCAGGTTCGAATCCTGCCTCGGGCATAGATGTGTGTGGTGTCCTTAGGTCAGTTAGGATTAAATAGTTCTAAATTCTAGAGGACTGATGACCTCAGATGTTAAGTCCCATAGTGCTCAGAGCCATTTGAACCATCTATAGTATTAGTTTAAACTACAACCAAGAGAATAGGTTCATACAATCTAATTTTCTGTAGTTTCATTATCACAGATTTCTGACGTAATTAAAAATACTTTGGAAAATTGTTACGTCACCGTGTTTTAGTTGTGAGAGTGTTTTAGAGAGGCAGAGAGTGAATGGAGGACATACGTAAAGTGAAAATGTGATATTTTATTAAAACTCTGTAAATATATGCCCGAGAAAGTTGTTGTGGAATAGGGGAATTTGTGATGTATGCCTGAGTGAGCGTGATTTTGTAAAAGGCAGTCAGAGGGGCCTTGAGTATTAAATTTATTGGTAATTTATTTTGTGGAAAGGAATCGTATTTTGTTTTCATTAAATTTTATTTAGTTTCGGAATTACGAGTTTTCTAGTCTAAATTACTTGTGCTAATCTGATTGACTGATGTTAGAAATGCAATCTGATTGGCTGCTTAACATACTAGCCAACAAGAATTCATCGTGTCCCTCTCGTTTGAGTAGGGCTTTGTGCCTCAGATCTATGAGTCGAGATAGTCGTGGCGTGTTTCGTGCAGATGATGGGACATTACGGCGAGCAGTTCTTTGCAGGAAGCCGGCTGAACGCCTGAATGTGTTAACTCCCAAGTAGTCATGGGTCATTGACTGTTTAGGACGTTTAAAATTTCTTCTGGCTTCTTTTGGGTGTGCTCTTCTTACAGAGACAGACAGTAACATTGCGTAATTTATGTCAGGATATTAAATATGGACTTCATAGCCATTTTCCTTGTTTCAAAGACAATAAACTAACTAAAAGGCTATTTTTGACGTTTTTTCTAACGACTCATTCAAGAATCCCGAACGCTGGATAGTTTAATTAACTTGCAGCTACTACCCATGGCCTGGAGTTATGTGGCCTTTCGTGGTAGGTATTTCGTCGAATTTTCGTCAAAACTGCTTTTGTCGTCTAAACCAGCATCAACGATCGCAGAGTGAAAGGACAGACAACTTGAAACCTATCTGGGTAGGTGGACTGATGGTTTAAAGGATTGTCAGGGACCAATCCGCCCCGGCCAAAGTGGCAAGAAGCTACCCCATTCAAAGCAGCAATACATATTTATTCTGTGAAAAGATGTAATGAACTTGAATACCAACTCTGTCAAAAGTTGCTAACTTGGAGTTATCCACTAAATGCGCGAAAGCATGAAAAACGGATAGAAACTAAAATAGAGTACAATAAAAAAAGTATACTTACAGTAAACCGAGCAGTTCATACCCGGATCCACGGGCAGGAACAAATATGCACCGAACACTATGTGACGAAATCAGCTTCTGTTTTAACGAAACAAAAACAAATACAGAATGATTTACAAAGGGCCAACCCAGTGAGGTGGCGCAGTGGTTAGCACACTGGACTCGCATTCGGGAGGACGACGGTTCAATCCCGCATCCGGCGATCCTGATTTAGGTTTTCCATGATTTCCCTAAATCGCTCCAGGCAAATGCCAGGATGGTTCCTGTTGTGTACATAGTTCCATGTAGTCAGCGCGTACACAACATTCCCACTAGAGCATGCCCCGCTAAGCACAACAGCGCACGTGCAGCGCTCGTCCGTCTCTGCACTACGAGATGGCACTGCCATAGAGACGGACCAAATTCTGCTTCTGCCGATCCGGGTATTAATATGTAATGCAGCCAATGAGATTGCTGCTAACGTAGAACCTTTTCTCCTCACGAATCACACTCGCGCATTGATACATGAACGCGTGAGGTATTATAACGAGTGTACAGACCTCCGATTAGTCAGTCTGCATTTGTCTGCAACAGTCTGTACGAGTTCTACATTTGTCTGTACCAGTCTATAGTCAAGTTTCAGTCTGCGCCTAATAAGATTACCATATTCCTGTACATAGCCATGGAGATAAATGTATAGACACTTTTGTCAAGTATCAGAGATATATGTGAGAATAAGATTAACATACCAATACCAAAGGAACTTCAGATTGTCAATTTTGGTCACCGTCAATCTGCTACTCTAAGCGTGCAAGTGGCATTTCTATCGTCTGACCTAACGGCAGATGATAAACACGCCACAATAAGACCACGAGACATATTGCTGACACTCGCCTACTTCGTTAGAGCGACAAGTCAAATAATCTGATGGTGTGTGTACTGAAGGTCTTAAAGTACGCACACCACAGTTCCTTTGAAAGGGCGTGGCTGACTTCCTTCCCTGTCCTTCCCTATTCCGATGAGACCGATGACCTCGCTGTCTGGTCTCGTCCCCCAAACAACCCAACCCAACAAAGCGCCAAGCAGTGACACCTATGCGTGAAGTCAGGATAGCTGCCGGAAACCTGTGGAGCATCGATGATGCCAGTACAACATTTATTTAAGTTCAATTACTTATTCACAGTGATTACAAGTCATTGTTCTTCTTCAGCAGTCTCAGCTGTAGTTATACCTTTCAGATGCGTGTTGGATTCTAGTTGACGTCCGTCGAGTAAGCTCAGTGTTTGCACTCTCAGGAAGTAATGACAGCGACCCAGGCGGCGTGGCGGCTGCCCAGTGCGAAGCAGTTCTAGCGCTGGCTGTGGGGCGTATTCGGTCCCACTCCCCATATCTAATCCTACAATGACCCATCTGTGATGTACCTGGCATTGGTAGTCATGTGACTGGTTGATCTCCTCTCTGCCCCTCATAGGTTTCAGCACAGGAACGTGGACCCCAAGAGGCCCTCCTGCTGGCTTGTTCACGGAAGTCCAGTTCTGGCAGCACTCTGCGATGTTGTGTTGTCTGAATACAGTCAGTTTCTCCATCAGCAGATGGTAGGCAGCGAGCAGCATGAAGTTCATCAGGTGAAGGCCATCATCTTGAGTACATATTTGGCTAGTTCATTGACTGTGCTGCAATGCACACATTCTCTACAGTATCATATTTGTGGGGTCAAGTGCTATTACTGTGAATGCCATCAACCCCAGTGATCAACTCACAAGAGCTGGAAAGCTGGAGTATTTAAAGGGAACTAGAGTCAGGGTACGATGCAAGACTCGGTTCATAATGACTGAATGTGTCCTCCTCATTCTGCTACATTCATTTAACAGGCTGTTAATGACTATGTTGGTCTCTTGCTGTGTGTTCTCATGAAATAGATACAGTTCCTTGCAACCTGCCTTACAAGCTAACAAACATGCTTGTCTTACTTCCTTTGGTTTTCCACCCTCTTTTCTGCTGAATGCTTATTCCGTACTCAGCAGACAGTGTTGCTGACCTGACTCACTTGTGACATAATGGCTAGCTTCCTGCTTCTGATTCTGTCTCTGACATGACTTGAATTTGCCTCAGACCATTTGAGTGAGTTTTAATTCATTTTTTCTAATTTCTACCTCTTACTATCCTGTGCCATAACATAGCTCTCCTCTTCAAAAAATTCATCCCAAATTTTCCTTTCCTTTCACTTACTAATCAGTGGCAGATTAATCTACCAAGTCCCGTACGAGTAATGAGTATGATGGGCAAACATCTATTAGGCGCACTACGAATGTAGTGGTGTGGACATGTTGGGAATGTGGATCTCACGGGGAGCGTGCAAGGGATAAGTCCCTGCAGATGCACTATCCTCTGTGCCCGCGGTGGCTCAGATGGATAGAGCGTCTGCCATGTAAGCAGCAGATCCCGGGTTCGAGTCCCGGTCGGGGCACACATTTTCAACATGTCCCCAATGAAGTACATCAACGCATGTTTGCAGCTAGGGTGTCCATTTAATTATCATTTCATTTCTAGCAAAGCTGCATGGTCATCCACGGTAACTGTTCTATCGGGAACAGATACTACCGTCATATATAGTTAAAATATGGCTTCCCGGCCATTGACCTTCTTGTGCGAACGCACATGCTATGCCCGAACTCGTACGGGACTTGGTGGATTAATCTGCCACGAGTAATGAGTATGATGGGCAAACATCTATTAGGCGCACTACGAATGTAGTGGTGTGGACATGTGGGGAATGTGGATCTCACGGGGAGCGTGCAAGGGATAAGTCCCTGCAGACGCACTATCCTCTGTGCCCGCGGTGGCTCAGATGGATAGAGCGTCTGCCATGTAAGCAGGACATCCCGGGTTCGAGTCCCGGTCGGGGCACACATTTTCAACATGTCCCCAATGAAGTACATCAACGCATGTTTGCAGCTAGGGTGTCCATTTAATTATCATTTCAAATGTTTTATTATTTGCTTGAAATTGATCCTTTTTGCAAAGCTAAGAATTCATCAAGGGATTGTAGCAAAATGGAATCTAAGATTAATGAAGGTAGGATTATGTTTATATAATAAGTGTGGTGGTTCCTCTGAGCAATAACACATTGGTTGGGATATGTTAATCGTGGTTGTGCCTGTTTTGGTAGCTGGAAGGTGAAATTGTTGTCCTGCAGTTTCACATCTAGTTCCATTACTGAACAATCCACTGCACTGCAATTCTAGCTTCATTATCTCAATTGGTTTGCCATTTTTATAGCAAGTGATAATTACTGTTTCAGGTGGAAATATGGAGTAAATCCACTGATTTCCAATTTTCTGGAATTCTGGCTGAGAAGCTAAAACTTTATTTTTGCACTCTATTGCTTCCATTTTTCCTAAGAGTAACTGCACTTCACATCCACATATCACTCTTGTTCGACAAATAATGACATTTTCTCTAATACAATCTTTTAAATGTGCTACATACCTAATTATATGAGTGTCTCTTTGACTGGAAACTAACAATACTTTGTGAGTTTGGATTTATGTCCGTTTTCCAATTGTATTCCATTAAATGTGATATGTATGTACTGTGTAACTCTGTTATTAAACGCTTGTACCTACTACTGGAAATTGTATTTTACTCTGCAATCTGGCTCGATCAGCATCCACTCTTATATAACATTTGCGATAAAATAAAGCTACAATTTTACTGATTATAGGCATGGCATGTTGTAGTCCCTCTGGAAACAGTACAAATAACAATGAAAATAAGAGTTTCTGTAAATAGCTGCTAACATTTCTTTTTCAGTTGTTGAATGATTAGTTTCAGCCTTATTCAACTGTCTGGCGGCATATGCCACCAGATATTCTCTCCCATCAACATTTTGACCGAAAACTGCAGTTGAAAAAAAATATTGTGTCAGCTGAGGTCGAATTTGAGTGTGACAGTGAAGTCATCTGGTTGCGTATAACAGGTGTAGGTGAAACCGAGTTAATTGTTGGATGCTGTGACAGTTCTAGAGTCACTCAAAGAAAATATATGGTAAATAGCATGTAAATACCCAATACTGGTTGGAGGTGACTTTAACCTTCCAAGTATAGACTGGGATGTCTATGGATTCATTGCGGGGGGTAGAGACAGATATTCATGCAAGATACTTCTGAACACTTTTCTGAAAACTTTTTTTAGACCATGCAGCTATAAATAGGCCAGACCTTATTGACAGTGTCGGTATAGAAAGGGGGTTAGCGATCATGTCAACTATGGTTACAAAAGTTAATAAATCAGTCAAGAAGGCTAGAAGAGTGTTTCTGCTAGATAGAGCAGATAAGCAGTTAATAATATCTCCTTAGACAGTGAATTGACATCAGTTAGTTCCAGTAAGATGGATGTAAAGGAATAATGGGCAATGTTTATGCAGATTGTAATTCGTGGTCTGGAGAGTTATGTGCCTAGTAAGTGGATAAAGAATGGAAAAGATCCACCATGGTTTAATAATGAAATGTGGTAGATGCTGAGGAAGCAGAGGCTGTTGCACGCTCTGTTTAAAAGGGAATGCATAAATGATGACAAGCAAAGGTTAGTAGAGATTTGTGCGTCTGTGGAAAGATCTATGCCTGAAGTATACAACAACTACCATGTCACATCTTAGCAAAAGATGTGCCAGAGAACTCGAGAAAATTCTGGTAGTATGTAAAATTGCTGAATAGGTCTAAGGCTACCGTTCAGTCCCTTGTTGACCAGTCTGGTGTGGCAGTCGAAGACAGCAAAATGAAAGCCGAAGTTTTAAATTTCATGTTCAAGAAATCATTCACACAGGAGAATCATACATACATACCATCATTTGACCATCTGACAGACTCTCAAATGGACAGTACAGTAATAAGCATACCTGGCATAGAGAAACAACTAAATGATCTGAATGCAAATAAATTACCAGGTCCAACTGGAATTCCAGTTCAATTTTACAAAGAGTACACTATGGCATTGGCCCCTTACCTAGTTTACATTTATCGTGAATCTCTCACTCAGTGCAAAGTCCCAAGTGACTGAAAAAAAATGCAGGTGACCCCAAATATGTAAGAAAGACAAAAGAACAGACCCACAAACTTACACACCAATATGCCTAACTTCTGTTTGCTGCAGAATCCTTTAACATATTCTCAGTTTGAATATAATAAATTTTCTTGAGACTGAGAAGCTTATGTGCAAGAATCAGCATGGTTTTAGAAATCATCACTCATGCGAAACTCAGCTTGCCATTTTCTCACATGGATTTATTGATGAAGGGCAACAGGCAGATTCCATAGTTCTAGATTTCTGGAAAGCATTTGATGTGGTACCCCATTGGAAGTTGTTAATGAAGGTACGAGAATGTGGTATAAGTTCACAGATATGTGAATGGCTCAAAGACTTTTTAAGTAATAGAACCCAGTATGTTGTCCTCAACGGCGAGTATTTATCAGAGACAAGGGTATCGTCAGTAGCGCCCGAGGGAAATGTGATTGACCACTATTGTGGAAAAATGTAAGTTAATGTGGATGAGTAGGAAGATTAAACCTGTAATGTTTGGATACAGTATTACCAGTTTCCTGCTTGACACAGTCACGTCGATTAAATATCTGGGCATAACGTTACAAAGTGATTTGTGGTGGAAAAAGCATTTGAGAACTGTGATACGGAAGACAATTGGTCGACTTGGGTATATTGGGAGAACTTTAGGAAGTGTGGTTCATATGTAAAGGAGACTGCATATAGGACACTGGTGTGACGTATTCTTGAATACAGCTCGAGTGTTCAGGATCTGTACCGGTTCAGATTGAAGGAAGACATTGAAGCAATTCAGACGGACTGCTAGATTTGTTACTGGTAGGTTCAAACAACATGTAAGTGTTATGGAGATGCTTCGGGAACTCAAATGGGAATCTCTGGAGGGAAGGTACCATTCTTTTCGAGAAACGCTATTGAGAAAATTTGGAGAACCATCATCTGAACATGATTTCCAGATGATTCTACTGCTGCTGACATATATTGCTCGTAAGGACCACAAAGATAAGATACAAGAAATTAGGAGTCATAGGAGGCACACAGACAGAATGGATTAGGAAAGGAAATGACAAGTAGTGGTACGGGGTGCCCTCCCCTGCTCACCGTGCAGTGGCTTGCGGAGCATCTATGTAGATGTAGATGTAGATAAAATAAAGCCCAAAGGATTGTTGGCTGCATCACACGCAAGTATGAATTACTGTTCAAAGTCAGGGAGTACTAACACAAGATCTCATGTTAATATCTCCTTCAGCTTCTCAAATGCTTCTTGACACTGTGTTGTCCAGCGAAAATGAACACCTTCTTGTGGTAACTTAGTTAACAGCTGTCCAATTTCAGTGAATCCCTTCACAAACTTAGAACAATAATTGCATAATATAGTCAAAATGACTGTAATGCTTAGTAGTTTGTGGCCTCAGAAAATCAAGTATGGCAGAAGTAAGTTGAGGATCTGTCCTTACTCCATCTTGACTGACAATATGTCCAAATTAACTTTTTTGTGTTGGATCAAAATGACAGTTCTCCACACTAAGTGTAAGGTGTGCTGTATTCAATCTACCAGATACTTCATCTACATGTTTAACATGATCTTCTGTAGTTCTTGAACAGAAAATTGTATTGTCAATGTATACCATTAAGAGTCTTGATTTTAATCCATGAAGTACCTCATCTAATAGGTGCTGGAGCATTTTTCAGTCCAAATGACATTCTTCAATACTGGAAATGATCTGAAGGTATTGTGAAAGCTGTCTTTGGTCTGTCTTCAGTAAACATTTCCAGTTGGTGATAACCACTTCTAAGATCAACTGTTGAAAAATACACTCCTGGAAATGGAAAAAAGAACACATTGACACCGGTGTGTCAGACCCACCATACTTGCTCCGGACACTGCGAGAGGGCTGTACAAGCAATGATCACGCGCACGGCACAGCGGACACACCAGGAACCGCGGTGTTGGCCGTCGAATGGCGCTAGCTGCGCAGCATTTGTGCACCGCCGCCGTCAGTGTCAGCCAGTTTGCCGTGGCATACGGAGCTCCATCGCAGTCTTTAACACTGGTAGCATGCCGCGACAGCGTGGACGTGAACCGTATGTGCAGTTGACAGACTTTGAGAGAGGGCGTATAGTGGGCCTGCGGGAGGCCGGGTGGACGTACCGCCGAATTGCTCAACACGTGGGGCGTGAGGTCTCCACAGTACATCGATGTTGTCGCCAGTGGTCGGCGGAAGGTGCACGTGCCCGTCGACCTGGGACCGGACCGCAGCGACGCACGGATGCACGCCAAGACCGTAGGATCCTACGCAGTGCCGTAGGGGACCGCACCGCCACTTCCCAGCAAATTAGGGACACTGTTGCTCCTGGGGTATCGGCGAGGACCATTCGCAACCGTCTCCATGAAGCTGGGCTACGGTCCCGCACACCGTTAGGCCGTCTTCCGCTCACACCCCAACATCGTGCAGCCCGCCTCCAGTGGTGTCGCGACAGGTGTGAATGGAGGGACGAATGGAGACGTGTCGTCTTCAGCGATGAGAGTCGCTTCTGCCTTGGTGCCAATGATGGTCGTATGCGAGTTTGGCGCCGTGCAGGTGAGCGCCACAATCAGGACTGCATACGACCGAGGCACACAGGGCCAACACCCGGCATCATGGTGTGGGGAGCGATCTCCTACACTGGCCGTACACCACTGGTGATCGTCGAGGGGACACTGAATAGTGCACGGTACATCCAAACCGTCATCGAACCCATCGTTCTACCATTCCTAGACCGGCAAGGGAACTTGCTGTTCCAACAGGACAATGCACGTCCGCATGTATCCAGTGCCACCCAACGTGCTCTAGAAGGTGTAAGTCAACTACCCTGGCCAGCAAGATCTCCGGATCTGTCCCCCATTGAGCATGTTTGGGACTGGATGAAGCGTCGTCTCACACGGTCTGCACGTCCAGCACGAACGCTGGTCCAACTGAGGCGCCAGGTGGAAATGGCATGGTAAGCCGTTCCACAGGACTACATCCAGCATCTCTACGATCGTCTCCATGGGAGAATAGCAGCCTGCATTGCTGCGAAAGGTGGATATACACTGTACTAGTGCCGACATTGTGCATGCTCTGTTGCCTGTGTCTATGTGCCTGTGGTTCTGTCAGTGTGATCCTGTGATGTATCTGGCCCCAGGAATGTGCCAATAAAGTTTCCCCTTCCTGAGACAATGAATTCACGGTGTTCTTATTTCAATTTCCAGGAGTGTATTTCCCTCTTCCTAGGTTGTCTAATGTATCTGTGATGTTTGGTACCAAATATGCATTTGTTGTGCTTTGTGCCTTCAGCTAATAGTAGTCGCAACAAAATTGATATTTTCGAGTGTTGTCATGTGACTTTTTTGTATAATAACAATATTTGCTGATCACAGGCTATCACTATGCTCGATAATACCCTCACATAATTGCTGATCTATAAATTTGTCTACTTGTGGCTGTAGCTGTTTCGCTATTCTGTATGGTTACCTATCAAGTCATCAGATGACAGGATAACCCTGAAACATGTCACAACATGGAACATTACAAAAAAAAAAAAAATCACAAAAAAACTTGTGAATCTTTTTGAGTAACCTTACAGCATGAAACTTCCTGGCAGATTAAAACTGTGTGCTAGACTGAGACTCATACTCTGGACCTGTGCCTTTTGCAGGCAAGTGCTCTACCAACTGAGCTACCCAAGCACAACAAACAACCCGTCTTCACATGCTCACAGCTTTACTTCTGCCAGTACCTCATCTCCTACCTTCCAAGCTTCACAGCTCTCCTGCAAACCTTCTGGAAGAAAGGAAATTGTGGGGACGTGGCTTAGCCTCTGTCTGGGGGATGTTTCCAGAACCAAATTTTTACTCTGCAGCAGAGTGTGTGCTGATATGAAACTTCCTGGCACATTAAAACTGTGTGTTGGACCAAAACTCAAATTTGGAGCCTTTGCCTTTCCTGGGCAAGTACTCTATCAACTGAGCTACCCAAGCGCGACTCATGACCCATCCTCACAGCTTTACTTCCACCAGTACCTCATCTCCTACCTTCCAACCTTCGGCACACACACTGCTTCAGAGTGAAAATTTCATTCTGGAACCTTATAGTATTTTTAAACTATTTCATAACTACTGCTCAGTTTTACTGACCACATCTTCATGTAACATCTTTATGTGATAATTTGTAACTGTATGTGCTGAGGTAAAATGTTTTTCTGTTCATGATTAATACATATGTGTCAAATGATGAGACATTGAGTTCTAGTTCAGAAGTTATCAGGGTATCACCATGTTCTATGTAACTGATATAATGTCCATCTTGTTACCTTATTACTGATATAACTAGAGCTTCTTTCTTGATTGTTCCTGCTCACTGAAGAAGACTTGATGAAGGATAGAAATGACAGATGACAGATAACCATTGTCCAGTAAGAATTTATGTTTTATTACAAATCATTTTTGCATCATCGCATAATTTTTCCAAAAGTACAATACATGGATAAAATCCATAATAAAACATCAGTGAATGGGACACACACACACACACACACACACACACACACACACACACACACACACACACAGGTTCTGTGAATGTCCTCCAAGACTGAACTTTCAGTAAACACTGACATTTGCTATATGTTCCACATATATCAGTACACACTGATATCTGAATTGTAAATTCAGTTATCAATACAATGAAAGTACAAGAGATGACAGTAATTTTAGTTAATCTTAATTTGGCTAAAAAAAAGAAAACACACACACACACACAAAAGTCTGAAGAGACACAGATAATGTTACTGAGACCACATCTTTGGTATCATATCAGAGAAGTTGAATGCCGTTCCACCTTTGCAGGTTCAACATTATCTTGCTGGGATCGCGGCGCTGGCCTTCGAACACTGCTTCTGAGGACACTAACAACTTCGGCAGCTGTCATGGTGGACTGTGAGGGGTTCATGTTTGCCTCACTATTAACAGGGCAGTTCATCTCCACAAGCACAGCAGCATAATCTGGAGGTGGGGCTTGACTGTTACTGGATGATGCAGTTACTGCAGCTGCTAATGACCTTGGCCCGGCAGGGAACTCAGAGGTGTTGCTGCTGTCAGTCAGAGCTTGTGTGATTCTGCGCACACTACGTCGGAAGCTTTGCCTTAACAGCTTTGCAATTCTGTTGAGCAAAGAATTAAGATCTGTATAACACAATATTTAATATTTAACACAAAAAGTATGAGTGGCAATAACATAAAAGATTAATTGCATTATAATAATTGATAGTAAGTGTGTCATTCATGAAAGTGTAGGCTGACAACACTGAAACCACATTGATGTACAATTTCATATATAAGATGTAGTGGAAATGAAGAGGAAAGAGGCACTGACATACCTCACTTATTCACTGGGACTATTGGTCATTATGACCAGACACATTTATCTATTCACTGTAAACAGAGGAATAGATTTTTACAACAACAAGTCAGTGGTGGCCCTAGTCATTACTAGTAATTGTAAGTTTTAGTTACTTTTATTGCCTTAGGTCCACAGTGACTGTGAAGTTCTTATGTAACTTAATATTTTTCTCTAACAGTGAGAATATGACTCATCATGCTAAGTTACACACACTTTGATCCCACCACTGACAAACAAAACACTTAGATCTACCCACAAAAATTTCTCCAGTGTACTTGAATCACTCACAGTTTACCTTTATTTTTTTTAGCAAACTTAACATTTACAATGATAGCAAAAACTTATAAAAGCCACATTAATCTAAATCCACAGAAATATGACAAAGAAGCAGAATTGTTGAGAACTTTGGAATCAAGGAGTGTGCATATACATAACTATATCTGTAATGTATTTGACATATCCTACAGTATTGTGCACAATGGACAAACAAAAAATAAATAATGAAGATGTTTACTGTCCATCAATGGTGCCATTGGAAAACTAAATATTTCAACCCTTGCTTTCAGAAAACTGATTTCGCTTATGTCAAAATTATCCATTGTTTATGAACCATGCAAACATTTAGTGGCTTTCTTACATTCATGAATATGTTTATTGAATGGAAGAGTAACTAACTAAACATTGGGCTTGACAAACATGCATAGCTATGCAAAACTGAAATCACGACAGTCTAGCATACATAAATGTCAACATTTTTAGTAAGTGGAATTCTACTTCATGTCTCTCATCCTCAATTCAAGGCTCTAGAACTTAATGAAAATAATGTTCTTTGCACTGTCACAAAATTTAGTACACTGTTTCTGTACCAACTAACTGTCATTATTTTGATGCTTTGTGAGCTTCAATGCGGCACAAATCCATTCAAGTTCTCTTATTGTTCTTGTCTGTTGCTATTTGGTATTTATTTGTCCATGAGATCTTGAATGTACATAGAATGTACAGGAAAATGTTGGACATCACTATAAAATATCATTAATTAATTATGGTTACAAAACACATTATTGGTACATTATTACTATTGGTTCAGTGGTTATAATGCTACTATGGTTTCAGTGGATAATACTGGTACATTATTATTTATCAAAGAACTCTTTCAAACTGTAGAAACAGCGGTCAATTTAGATATACCTTCACTGCAACCCTGAGTCCTGCAATCTTGTTTACTGACTATACGGTAGACACAATTCCACAATCTAAATATCTTTTCTCTGACATGTAGAAAGCCATTTTGGCAGAGCTTAGTTTCTGTTCGGTGCATATGGCGATCCATTTTTTGCCTTGTATTGTGGGTGTACACTTATATTTTTGAGGAAGGGTGTAGAATTTTTCGTGGCATACTGCTTTATGAATACTACAGTTTCATATACAGAGTGAACATTAATAAAACCGACAAACTACAGGGATGGATACCTGATGGAAGATGGAGGGAAAAGGGTCTTATGAACATGTGTCTGGAAATGCATCGTTGTCACAATAGATGACACTGACGAATGACAGTTCCTCTGACCACGTGTTGTGGGTTCTTTGTGCATTGCAGGCTGTGTGATTGATGCAATGTACTGTAAGCACCAGAATGGTCCAGTATTCATGTTGGGAACAAGCTGAGATGGTGTTTGTGTATGGCCAAGCCCATGGAAATGGTTGAGAGGCAGCACGACTATACCAAACCAAGTACCCTCCTAGACACCAACCACATCACACAACATTTCAAGCCCTTTTTGGGTGTTTGTATGATAATGTGTCCTTTCAGATAGAAGAACATGCTGGGAGGTGGCAGACTGTGCATATACCAGAGTTGGAGGACTGGGTTCTACAGGATATTGAGATGAACTCTAACACAAGCTTCAGGCAAGTGACCCATCAACATGTGTAAACGAAAGAATGATTATGTGTATCCTGCATGGCCACTGCTACTTCCCCTACCACTTGCAATCTCATGGAGGCCACTTTGAACATCTGTTGTGATGTTGATGCACTGTAGCTGTGTACTGTGTTCCAAGACGATTTGTTGTTGTTGCATAAACACACTGTCCATTTCCAGATACATGTTCATCAGATCTTTTTTTCCTCAGTTTCCTGTCAGGAATCCATCCCTGGAGTTTATCGGTTTTATTAATGTTCACACTGTATGTCCAGGCATATAAGTGGGAAGATTTGTAGTTTAATGTAGAGTGGTGCAAAATCTGTGTGTGGTACCTTCTATGAGTCTTATGATTCTTTTTTGGATTATGAACAACTTAACTGTTTTGGGAAGCAAACAAAGCACCGAAAATGACTTCTCAATAATTGGTGATTCACTAATTAAAAACGTTGCAGTACCGAATACCAAAATTGATATCCACCCAGAGATGGGTATAAATCAATTAAATAATCACCTCACGAACATGCAGACAATGAAACAAAATGCATTCATGCTGGGACATCACAATGAAAACTACAAAGGTGTATTCATCCACGTGGGGACGACCTTACTGCAAAACAGCAGTGAAGAAGAGATTGTAAATCAAGCAAGAAATCTAATCTGGATGGCAAAAAATGTGTACCAGCTTCAAAGTTAATTATTAGTAGTGTCACGCACAGAAGATCGGTAAGCGATAAATAAGTAGACAGGCTAAACAATTGCATCAGATAGCAGTGCAACAGACTTGGTGCAGTTTTCATGGATTCATATAAATTTATCAGTGGTAAATGTGTAGGACAAGATCCAAACAGGTTAGGATCGGCAACATTCAGCAATATGTATAGTGATATTTGTAAGATCATGCTTAGTAAGGGAAACGAGTATGCAGAGATAGGGGTGTAAAAAGCTGATAACGAAGTTGAAATGAAAATACACAAACAGTGTTTCAAAACAGATGCTATTAGGAATATTAAAAAATGTAACAATATGTTCGTAATGCACTTGACCATAAACAGGTTAAGTTCAAACTACACGAATGGCAGAGAAACAAAACTTAATGCCCTGCAAATTGTTTTGTTAGAAATACCAAATATCAAGGTTGTATACTTGAATGAACACTGGCTTATAAAGGATAGTATCAAAATCTTAAATAATCTTGATAATTTTAATGTTGCCAGCAGCTTTTGTAGGAGTAATTTAACTTGAGCAGGATCGTGCATACTTGTGGAAAGATCAATGGAATATAGAGCAAGATCAGATTTCGATTCTCTTAATGAAGAATATATATTTGAAAGCTGCTGTGTAAAGTTAGGGCAAAATATTGTAATTCTATCTGTGTATAGAATTCCAGGCACAGAAATAACAGAGCATTTTTTGTCAAAATTCCAGTGTCTGTTGCCAAAACTTCAAAAAGAAACCGCGAGAAGAGTCATAATAACTGCTGATTTCCATATAGATCTTGCCAGTGAAGCTAGTAACTCGACATAATTCACTGATATGATTCAAATATCGGGTTTCAGTGCAAGTTTAACTGATTTTACTCAAGTAAATGAAATGTCTGCCTCATGTATAGATAATATTCAATTAGAGTTATAATGAGGCAAATAAGTTTTGTTTAGATTTAATACTTTCTGATCATTGCACTCTGTTAATGGAGTTACCAAAAACAATAGAACCTTGCTTGGAAAAAAACCTACACCAAACACCAGTTCAGCAAAGAAAGAACTTATTCTATCATAGATTACATCAGGTAGAGTGGGCTATATCCTAGTATTTCATGCTCTGAAAATTTTGCTAATTTCTTGGCAAACTTCCTACACGTTTTTAATGAAACTTTCCTCCTTATTGTAAATCATTAAAAAGTAGGAAATAAAGTTAAGTGGATTACTGAAGGAATAAAAATGTCCAGTGCAAGAAAAAGACAGCTACATAGGGAACCAAAACATAACAGAAGTCCTGATTTTGTTACCTATGTAAAAGATTACAAAAATATTTTTAAAAAAGTTATAAAGGCAGCCGAAGAACTGGCAAATAATCGATTTATATTGGAGAGTGAAAACAAATCAAAGGCATTATAGTCAGTGATCAAAGATGAAATAGGTGCCGCAGGTAGAGGCCATGATATTTCTGAAATAAAGATAGAGGATAAAACTATGGTAAATCATCCTCAAATTTCTGAATGATTTAATGAATTTTTTTATAAATTAAAAAAAAAGTAACATCAACGTAGAAGATTACCCAGACAAGGTAAATTTCTTCAATAGTGGGCAATTTGATGAAGAATTTTTCAGTATGTTTACCAAAACTATTGTAAAAGATACAGAAAATGTGGTACTCTCACTAAAAAGTAAAACATCAGCAGGATGAGATGGAATACCAACAAAAGTATCAAAAACAGTCTCTAAAATAATTGTGCAGCTGCTAACTACAATAATTAAGCAGTCCCTTCAAGAAGGTTATTTTCCAGACACACTGAAGTACGCACTAGTTAAGTCACTATTCAAAAAAGGCACAAAAGAACATATGGGAAAATATCACCCAATCTCTCTTCTTCCATCACTATCAAAAATATTTGAAAAGTTAGTCACCATACAAAATCAAAATTTCATAGAAAAATTTAAAATTATCTCAAAAAATCAGTATGGATTTCAAAAAGGCAAAATCATAATATCTGCTATAAATAATTTTGTTGATAAAATAAGCTCATCTCTAGACAACCCACTGCACGACAGGAATTTTTGGGACCTATCAAAGGCCTTTGATAGTGTGAATCGTTCCTCGCTACTCTGCAAACTGGAAAAGTATGGAATTAAGAGCACAGTATTAGAATGGTTTAAGTCCTATCTAACTAACCGAAGACAAAAAGTGCTTATATCATCAGAGAGAGGAACTTGTATTTCAAAATGGAAAACCATTTTACATGGAGTACCCCAAGGTTCTGTCTTAGGTCCCATTCTGTTTCTGTTTTACATAAATGATCATCCACTTAATATTGAATATCACTCAGTTTTATTTGCATATGACACAATTTTAATCATTGAAAGTAACAGTACTGATCAAATTCCACAAACTGTATTAAATACTTTAGAAAAATTAGATACCTGGTTTGATTTAAATGGTTAAAATCAAACATTGAAAAGACTCAGTTAATGCAGTTTAAAAGAAAACAAGCAAAATTAAATGATATTAAGGTCAATCACAGAAACCACAATTTGCAGGAAGCTAACTGTGTGAAATTTCTAGGAATGCAACTAGATAAAAATGTACCATGGGGATCACATATACAGTACCTTGCAAATAAATTAAATAGCCTAGGATTTGCAATGAGGGTATTGTACAATGGTACCAGTATGGATATACGAAAAGTAGAGTCAGTAATAAGGTATAGAATTGTATTTTGTGGTAACTCAGACCATGTTTGTCGAATACTAAAACTTCAGAAAACCATCATTAAAAATATGCACAATGTAGGATGAAGATAACCATGTCACCCGCTCTTTAAAAAATCTAAGTATATTAAGTGTTCCCTCACTATACATATATGAGCTGATTATCTTTGTACACAGTAACCCTGATTTATTTGTAGCAAATCATTTTCAACATGAATACATACCAGAAATCAAAATAATGTTATGCTGCCCACCCACCATTTAAAACTTTAAGCTCAAACTCCACATTATATGGGTATGAAAATTTATAACAAAAAGAAAGGAAGAGAATTGCTCAGCATAAATTTAAAAACACTGAAATAATCCTTATATTAGATACTAGTGCAGAAATGTTACTATTCTGTAGAAGAATTCATAAATGACAACCTGAAAATATGATCAGGAGAGAGCAGGTACTTGGACTGTTGATTTTTAAAAGTTTATTACTTCTGAAGAAAAATTGTTAATTGCTTAGTTAAGTAATTATTCAGTGCCATGAATTATATTACTGGTATTATAAGGCAAACTGTAAACCAGTTTTTGTGTTCTGATGAGTCTCCTGTCCATTAAGTCAATGGCTTGAAATTGTATGTTATGAGACAATAAACTTCTATTCTATTCCCCAGAAAATGACTCTGTACTCCATGATCTACAACATCAAATGCCTTCAATAAGTCAAGGCATACACCAGTAATATAGCCACTACTGTCCACTTACTGGTAAATTTGACCCAGGAACTCATAGATAGCAGTGCTGGTTGAGCAATTCTTCCTAAACCCTTGTTGTGCTGTGGATAGAATTTGGTGTTCTTGCATGAAGCCTGTCAGTCTTTTGTGGAAGACATTCTCTAAAATTTTTGATAAGCTGGACAATAGTGCAACTGGCCTGTAACTGACACCTTCTTCTATGTTTGCTTTTTTTTTGGACACTGCTTTCAATTTCACAATTTTTAGACAAAAAAGGAAAATCCTTGATTCCAGTGAACTATTGCATAGATGTGCCAGTGGTTTTACGATGAGTTTACAACACCTTCTTATTATTTTATCGGGTGTATCATATACTCCTGAAGATTGTTTCATTTTTAAAGTTTTTATGATCTAAATTTCTTTTGAACTCATTGGGTATAGACAAATGAGCCAGCAGAGCTGCTGATCTTAATTGATGGGCCGTGCGGGATTAGCCGAGCGATCTAAGGTGCTACAGTCATGGACTGTGCGGCTGGTCCCGGCGGAGGTTTGAGTCCTCCCTCGGGCATGGGTGTGTGTGTTTGTCCTTAGAATAATTTAGGTTATGTAGTGTGTAAGCTTAGGGACTGCTGACCTTAGCAGTTAAGTCCCATAAGATTTCACACACATTTGAACATTTAATTGGTGGTGCTGTTACATTCTGGTTACTTGCATTAATCTTACTGATTAGTTGCCCACTTTTATTTGTAAAATAGTTGTTGAAGATCTTCAATGCTGCCAAACCACAGTCATATAGTTATTTTTTGAAAGAATACACCACTGTATATTAATGTATTTTTCTTTTTTCTTCTATTTTCTTCTGTACAATCTAGATTTTGGCTTTTATGCCCTTATTGAGTACAATGCTAAATGTTCTTAAATCATTAACATGTCATATCTGGTAAAGTCAGCCCAATGCAGATAAACAATACCAGCACATGTCTTTCAGAAGAAAATTACAGTAATATATAGTCAAATGTTGGAGTATTCTTTCAATAAATAGTTGTTGCAGATATTTGCTACTATTCTTGATTCTTATTGTCTCTTCATCTTTACACAGATTGATAATGGCATTTCTGGTAATGACATTACCTGTCCATCATTTTACAACTTTTCACATAGCTTTTGTCTTGTTTCCAGAAGATTATACATGAAAGCCACTGGACTTCATTTTTGCTTCTTTAACTACTTTTAAAAAAATATTGTCTTGTATTTTCTGTAGTAAGCAAGAAATTCATTGCCCATCTGCTGAATCTTTATAGTATTATATGGTTTTCACTTTCTTTTTGTTGGAGATCATAATTCTAGCTGCTGCCCAAGACTTGTTTTTGTTATTTGACCTTAGTCTGCATTTTTTCATTGGGAGTGCAGCTTCATAACAGTTAGTAAATATTTCCACAAATCTGTTGGACTGTTCGCCTGTACTGCCATGCTTGTATACTACATCCCATGTTTCCTTAGCTAATAACTATCTGAAGGTACCTATATTTTGTTCACTTAGGATTCATTCTTCTTCAACTAATTCTGTTTGCATTGTAGTTTTAGGAACTTTGTTGAAAGCAATATACTATCCATTATCGTAACTAAATCCTATATTTATGGTTCCAGCCCAGAAATAATTACTTTCTGTATTTATAAATACAAGGAGTGAAAGGCTATGTGCAATTTGTACAAAAACCAGATGGCAGTTATAAGAGTCGAAGGGCATGAAAGGGATGCAGTGGTTGGGAAGGGAGTGAGACAGTGTTGTAGTCTATCCCCGATGGAAACAAAAGAAAAAATTGGAGTAGGAATCAAAATCCAGGGCAAAGAAATAAAAACCTTGAGGTTCGCCGATGACACTGTAATTTTGTCAGAGACAGCAAAGTACTTGGAAGAGCAGTTGAATGGAATGGACAGTGTCTCAGAAGGAGGATGTAAAATGAACATCAACAAAAGCAAAACTAGGGTAATGGAATGTAGTCAAATTAAATCAGGTGTTTCCAAGGGAATTAGATAAGGAAATGAGACACTTAATTTAGTAGATGAGTTTTGCTATTTGTGCAGGAAAATAACTGATGATGATCAAAGTAGAGAGGATATAAAATGTAGACTAACCAAGCCAAGGGAAGTATTTCTGAAGAAGAGAAATTTGTCAACATCAAGTTTAGATTTAAGTGGCAGGAAGTCTTTTCTGAAAGTATTTGTAAGGAATGTAGCCATGTATGGAACTGAAACATGGACGATAAACAATTTAGACAAGAAGAGAATAGAAGATGTGGCGCTACAGAAGAATGTTGAAGATTAGATGGATAGATCACATAACTGAATAGAACTGGGGTGCAGAGGAATTTGTGGCACAACGTGACTAGCAGAAGGGATCAGTTGATTGGTAGAAATTGTGGAGGGAGACCAAGAGAAGAATACACTAAGCAGATTCAGAGGGATGTAGATTGCACTAGTTACTTGGAGATGAATAGGCTTGCACAGGATAGAGTAATGTGTAGAGCTGCATCAAATCAGTCCACAAACAACAAATATCCAGTAGAAAGTAATACAGAAGAGATATTTTCATTCAACTAAATTTTATGTAAAAAAGTTATTTTTTTTCACCAAACACCACACAGTTCCTCCCAGTGTAATATTAAACAAAATATTGTCAAAAATGTACAGCTTTTTTAGTAACATGTGGAGCAGAGACTAATAAAGCAATGTTCATTTTATGTGTGTGTTATGAAACAGGCAAGTACTTGTTGATCATATTCCGTGAGTGTAAAAACATGTCAAGATCATATAAATCAAATAAAATATACAGTGAAACAACTGTAACAGTTGGCAACTTACCTTGCTCCAGTTGCTGTAGTATATGATGGTGGAGGAGTATATTTAGGTGGTGGATCCTCAAAAGCTGGTTCTTGCACAGGTGAAGATATGATGTTGGTAGTGCTAGTTGTGTTAACATTATTTGTAGAATGGGTACTGTCATGACCCTCTTCTGCATCTACCGGTGGGCGGTAAAGTAATCGGATTCTCTGAAATATAATTTTTTTAAAATTTAAGCGCTCGTTATTAACTTAAACCATAAAACACAAAATGTCATAAATAATACATGGCAAAATATATGGAAAACAATTTTTGGAATGTTGTTATTGATTTCAAAGTGTAATTACCACAATACAAACTTCAGAACTTGTACAGTGCATAAATAAAAAGTCAAACAGACAGTATCACTTACGTGGACTTCTGTAAAGTAAGAGCAGCTCTGTTACTAAGAAGCAAGTGTTTACTAGTACTAAAGTGATTTTAAACACTACCAATTCAAATTGAGTGGAAAAGATTTCCCAAAGAATTTTATGACTATACCACATATGTAAAGAACTCTCCATAGCAAAGCAAATTTGGTGATTCTCATTTGAATTTCATTTTCAGTGACATATTTGCTCAAAAAAATTTAATACTGTAGAAAAATAGTCTAAACAATGAAAAAAGTTACAAAGATAACTTTTGTGTACTGACAGAATGGGAAAAAACATAGAGCTTATCATAGGATGCTCTCCATCCAATAAAAGAACAACCACAATCACAAGGTATGAATTTTTAATGACTTGGTTAATATATTTCCATAGCCAGTATTACTGTTTAACACTCTTAGATGAGTAATGTTGTAATAAGAAGAACATTAAAACATCAAATGAAATTTGGGAGACAAGAGGAGGAATATATTACTTTAATAGTGTATCTGTTACTGGATTGTGACCATATGACACATCCCAAACCATGGGCATGTGAGGATGTTTGTTGTTTTTAATCATTTCCACTAACAGATTCTCTGCAGCCATAACACCATGTTCCAGATCCTAATCTTTCAGTTTTCCTTTTATGACCAATTGCAGTAGCTGATACTTTGGATTTTGTAATGAGATTGTCAAATAAGCAGTTTTTGTTCCCTCAATCAACTCTAAATTTTTATTTAATTGTTGCAAAATATCATCTCATGCTGTCAATGAGATTTTCAGGAGTCAACAGTTTATCCACATCTCAGATGATGCTAACTTTTTCATGCTGCAAACTTTCAATACCCAATCTTCCATAATGTATAACAGTACCAACCATACACAGCACTTTGTAAACAGTACTCCAAGACATACTCTGAAGTCTGTGTTACTAAGAACAGTCTCAAAATTCACAATAAAATATCTATAAGTGACTTATCTTTGATGTTTTACTTCAATACCTGATCTCAAGTCCTCTACGCTAAGATAATTCAATTTCATTAATAGTTCTACTTTTCGATTGATAACACTATTTTTGAATGACCAAAAGACAGCTGTAGTTGTGGTGAAAAGACAAGTTGCCATGTGCAAATAGCTCATGTTCTAATATTATTGTCATGTATTTTCTTCACTTAATATTGATACTTAGGGCCAATTTATTGCTGTATTCGCCAAAATTATCCAGAAGTGACATGTCAGATATTATTTATCTAAACTCTATTCACTTATATCACAATTTCAATGTCAGTGACTTATTATCTAAAGAATATCACTGAATAAAAATTCCTGACAGCAGGAATAATATAATGAAGCCTTCTCAGATCCTCTGTGGATCTGAACTTAGATGAATAGTTAATCATTTAGTTTATTTGAGCGCCGTGGTTCCAATACAGATTTTCTATACAAATCAGCATATCATATGTATGTTTATAACATTGTCATCAACATACAATTAATTGAAGATCTCTGTAGCACTCAGACTAATGATAATAAGTTTAAAGATAAATTAAAGACATCTAATTATGAATCAGACACAAAGAAGTAAATACCAGTAACATAGAAACATTTCTTTCACAGAAGAACAAAATATAGGGAGACAAAACCATATAAATTCTTGCTTTCGGAAACTTATCTCTAGCCCAATAAAAATCATCTACATGAGTGGCAAGGCACATGATTATAACTCTGGTATGCCATTCATTTGTACTTAGCTACTGCACTATACATGTAGACACAAGAATTATAATAAAACTTTGTGCATTGTTTTGATAAAATGAGGGAAGCAGTAGAACCCTTTGGGGATTACTGGTATGTCAGCTATGGAGAAAGGAAACAGTGAAACAATCAGTTTGGCTGGTATGAGCAGAGTGCAATATGGAGACATTCACAGAAAAGTAGTCGTCATTAAAAATTCTATTCTAATGAGAAAATAAGTTATTTTATAAGAATTTATTCACCAATGATAATTTCAATGAATAAAATTCAGTTGGTACACCAGCAGGCAGAGTAAATAATGTAGATGTCAACAAAGCATCTCTATCACGAAATAACATGGAACAGCATGAAAAACCTTTTGGGGGGGGGGGGGGGGGGGGGAAAGACATCAACCTGCGTGTCCTCTGGACCTCAGGAGCAGACAGAGCAAACTGAATTTCACAAGAGCTTTGTTTAAGGAATTTATGTAGATAATTAAAGTTGATTTTTATTTTATAATGAGGTCATAATGTGGTGTCACCGCCAGACACCACACTTGCTAGGTGGTAGCTTTCAATCGGCCGCGGTCCATTTAGTACATGTCGGACCCGCGTGTCACCACTGTGTGATTGCAGACCGAGCGCCACCACAAGGCAGGTCTGGAGATATGGACTAGCACTCGCCCCAGTTGTACGACGACTTTGCTACCATTTTGCGTTTTGTTGCTATGCAATAGCCTTCAGCTAAGTCAAAGTCTACGACCTAGCAAGGCGCCATTAGCTTACATAGTTTGATAGTTATCGTATGAAATGTCTCATCAAGAACAATGTATACAACAAGGATTAAAAGTTAAGTATAATAGCAGCTACGTACTTTTCTTGCTACCATTCATTACGTATCCTGTTTCAGACCTCTATCTAGCCTAAGTGAGATTACGCGTGCCTTTCGGCTACTTCAGTGTGGCGTAGCTGTCTTGTTACGCCACAACAGTTGGCGACGAGTCAACGGAAAGGGACTTGTTCTTTCTAATTGCTTACATTTACTTGTGTCATGGCTTCGCCAGATGTACTGTCCGAATTTTATCGCTTGCAGAATCAGCAGACGCAGGCGTTATTGGATGCCCTTGGACAGCTCGTCCAGGGTCAACGTGCACTGCAACACGATGCGGCCGCCGCCGCTTCACATAACATGCAACTATAAAATGTATTTCAGCGTTCTGCAGCTGAATGAAATCAGGGATGATCTATGCTCCTTTTCCGTTTGCTTGTGGCCCTTCATTGCTATATCCACCTATGATAAACTCCTGTTGGAAGGGGATAAGGTTCTTTCATGTAATCTGTACAGTGTAACGATTATTTTGCCACAGAGTGAGACATCCATTCATCCCTATTGAAGGGTAATTCCAATCAACTTGGAAATCATAGATCTCATCTCACATGTGACTCCTTTGGCACTTTTGACCAGTGCGGAGAGAGCAATGGAAACTTATTTGCAAACCATGTTAGTCACAAGAAAATGAATCACATACTGACATTATATGCTGAAAAGGGGAATAAAGTCTGGTTATGGTCACATCGAGATTGGTGGGACAATGAAAGGTTATCTTGAATTGTGTGGATGGATTCTACTGTTCTGGGTAAATAAAACAAATGAATAAAATAAAAAATAAAATTAATCAAAGCCCTAGAGTTATTTTGGGTGATAAATGACAGGCCAACACTTATTTTTTAGAAGAGTGAGTAATTCTGGGCCTGGCTAGTTGTTATCAGGAGTCTGCCTGTGAAGGTTGAAGAGCTAAATGTATTTAGTGAAGGTAGACTTGCTGCGTATCCAGTGGCTGGTCACTGACCAACACATATATATACCTTAAATGCCAAGGTTGTTGGGGAGGGAACACACTGGGTACAAAAGATGGCAAATTTAAAATGCTTAGTACTGTTGTTTGTTGGTAGGCTTAATAGTGGCTGGGAAATGGAAGTCAAAGTGGAAAGTTGGTACAGAGTTTCAGCACAGAGTTGTGTGGATGATTTAGCATTTAAGTTTCAGCACAGAAACAGATTGTGTAAAATTCATCAACATATCAGGATGAAATGATGGGATGTTGGTTTATAGACTTTAGGAAAGACATCCTCAAGAAATTCTTGAGACAGAAGAAGGAATTGTCATGGTTGCAATACCATAATACTGATCTGTTTGTATGTCTGCTCCTCAATGAGCAAACAATGATGATGTGTACAAAATGAATTAAAGTGAAGAGGATGAACATTTTATATTGTTTTTGTGTAGGCACTGATTGATTGAGGAAGCATTCAGCAACAGACATTTGTGTTATCATCACAGTTTTGCTAATATGAACCACAACTTACTATAAAACTGAGCCATTTCAATCACTATGTAACCATTCCAAATTTATGAGTACATTGGAGTTAAGTGAATCTATGATCATCAGTGGATAAGCAGACATACCTTTTTGTAAGACACAGTGTCGAACATTGTTAGTGGGTATCCTTGGACCTGCAGCTTATTCTAATTCTGTCATAGCATAATGTGAACAGGCTTGGGATAGTGTAAGCTAGAAATAATTTTAGCTATTAAATTGTTGGATCTGAATTACATGACTTATGTGCACAATGAACAACTGACCATTCCTCCTCTAATGGAATCATTGCCCATGAGGCATTATGCTCTGCAGAACAGTTATAGATATTTGCTACACACTGTGTGAATCTGGCAGAAGAATAAATCAGCCAGTCATCTTTCAACTAGTCTGCTTCTTTTTGAAGTCGATTAGTGTGGCCTTGGCTATGAGATGATTCCACAGATCCTCTAGCATTATATTTTGTAACTTTTCTCCTCAATCGAAATTTAGATCTGAGCTTATTAAAGTCATAAGCCATTGCTGTGCAAACATATAGACAATGATGAGGTCATTTTAATCATAAAAAGATGTAAATGTCACGTAGCTACCCCATATATTTGTTGGTTATTATCTGATAAATTTCACAAGTGTTGCAGTTTTAATCAAGGCCCAGTGAGGAAAACATAATTATTGTGAAGAAGGTACTCACATCAAAGAGATCTGGTGGACCACCAGAAAGGTAGCGGCAACTCTGTATCACTGCCACCAGAGGGCCAGCTAACAATGGAAGAATCTGCATTAGTGATCCGATTTCCCTCACCCACAATGGCCAGTAATCATGACCTGTATTGTGCCAGATATACATTTCACGATAACGACCATTTTTAAAAATTGTGATGCACAGAACCTGAAAAAATAAAGATATATTTTAGTAATTGATCCACTGAATTTAATTTATATCGTTAAAACAATTTCTGGGATTCCAAACACTTTGAGAAATTTTTCAACCACCAACAATGAAGAATGTTTTAGACAGATAAATATCCCCTACATATTGGTTATATGCATAGCATCATTAGTCATAATCTTTGTTGTTTTGTGTGTATGTATGTATATGTGTGTGTGTGTGTGTGTGTGTGTGTGTGTGTGTGTGTGTGTGTGGGAGGGGGGGGGGAGACTATTTCCTGATGAGGACTAAAAAATCTGCAGCTGCTTCCAGGGACTCATAACAAAAGTTCATAGGTGTTTTCATTCACTTTTAGGAAGAGGAAAACAATCACATCGGGGGTAAGACTGTTGCATTTGTATAAGTGATATAGCTCAATCTTTCTACATGGAGCATGGACTTGTAGTTTGGACAGAGGATTGAGAGCAGTAGTTTAACAATTTGACATGGGACATTTGGGCTAACTGTATATGATTTTACTGTGAAGTGGAAATGTCTTCATTGAGCCATCAGCCAAGAGGACTCAATATTACAAAAAAGTTTCTCTCCAGAGTGTGCTGATTGTTAAAAAAATCATCTGGCAAATCAGAAATGTCCATCCACCATTTTATGTGACACAAGATGCAAGACTGCAGATTTTGTATATATATTCTCAGCACTGCTGTTAAATTAGATAATTAGATCAAGCACTGTCAGTACAAACTGGTGCTCTGTAAATGAGACTTCTATGAACTTAAAAAATAAACAGTTTATTCACTTTTCACTTCTGCACAAAAATGTGTTTTTCTTTGTTGTTTTTTGTGTGTGTGTGTGTGTGTGTGTGTGTGTGTGTGTGAGGGGGGGGGGGACTATTTCCTGATGAGGACTAAAAATCTGCAGCTGCTTCCAGGGACTCATAGCAAAAGTTCATAGGTGTTTTCATTCACGTCTGGGAAGAGGAAAACAATCACATCGGGGGTAAGACTGATGCATTTGTGTATGGATTCAATACTCTTCTGAAAATGCTCTTCAGAAAAGGCTTACATTTTGATCACTCTGTAAGCAAGTGTGTCATTGCAGTGTAACCATATCCCATATGGACCCACCTTTGGCAATTTACATCCTTCCAAGAAGCCAAGGAAGGCAGACTCCAGCATACTAATATGCCTTTAATTTAATGCATTCATCAGGCGTGTCTGTGTTGATGTGTGAAAAAAGTGTCCACTACTCTGTCATCCACACTCCTTCCCCTCTTCAGTTTTTGTGTAATAAGTGAACTAATGTCATTAGCAAAGTTTTGTCACCAGTTACATTAGAATTAACAATTTTGACCCATCTCTATTAAAACAGTAAGCACCCATTAACAGAGCTCCAAATGCTGGGCCTTATCCACAGATTACAAGCATCCTGATTAGAAGACTTCTGTGTAGGATCCTTGAGACACTGTCGACTCAGTTCCAGTAACATGTATAATGTGCTGATAGGTGTATTGGGTGGTTTCTTAAGGAGATCCTGGAATGCAAAATGTATTTTTTTAAACAGTGGCTGTTGCTGTGGACCTAGATTGTTTCTCATCTTCAGGAGAATTTATTTTGTGAAGTTACTGAACAAACAGAACACCATGGAAATGGAGGGAGGAGAATACCTTAATCTAATAGAGTTGCTCAAGGCACTGCTTCACATTCATGTAAGAAATGTTATAGATAATAGTATTAACATCAAACAAAAACTGAAGTAATGTGTTATGGTATATTGATAATTTTTACTTTTGGCAGTGGTGGCTGCTGAGGCATTCCTTTGGTGGTGCCACAAAAATTTTAGTTTGGTAGCATCAAACATATTATGGAATTTTGTCAATAATTCATATATTTCATAAGATATTATATCAAACAAAATGGAAATAAACACTTATTATAACAACACCCTTCTTATGCATAGTGAGAGTTTGATATATTCCTGAAGAACATGATAGCAAGCATTTGTATAAGAGAGAGAGAGAGTGAGGTTGCTTTAACCATATCTGCATCAGATATAGAATGCAACACTAACCCCGGAAATTTCTCTCACTCACAGATATGCATGCACTCGCGCACATATCAACAGCACAGTTCTTCACTGCTCACAGGATATGTGCGCTCACTTTTACATGGCAGATGTAAGTAGGGAGTGTTTTGATGTATGGTCGCTTAAGATACCGGTGGAGATTGGGCCTGAACTACCATGTTGATGACACTGCCAGTCACAGCTAACACTTGCGCTCTACCAGTTACCGAATAATTTACGTGCTCCGCTTTGCTTTGAGTTGTACTTGCTGGTTGTTTCCATTTCTTATTTTGAAATGAGTGCAGAGAGCAATCTTGCTCTGTCACAGGGTTCGAATACAACTCTCACAGCACCAGAAGGAATCAGCAATCCATATGTCCATTATTACATCAGTTCTGGCTTTCCAGGACAACAGAAAATGGATGTAGGCTGCCAGCCCTGTGAGAGGGAGGTGTGGCTTGTCCTCCCACTCCACTCTTCTCCCCTCAACAGCTAGAACTTGTTTGTTTTACGTTCATGGTTGACTGCCAGGAAAGTGTCCACTACAACATGACTGCCAGTGCCAGAAATAATAGAGCGCATATAAAGTATTTGAACTTGTAATCTGGATTTTGTGAAGCAAATTTAATCAAATTACTGACATTTAAAACTAAAGGTGCTGTACTCACTCAGCAACTCCATGACTTTGGAAAGACAGCTTCAAAATATTTAATAGGAATGGTATTGGAAATCCATTCCTTGTTGCCAAATAAAAATGTCGCTCTCAAACGGAAATCTTCAATTTTACACTTGAATTACTCTTCACAGGATAGTATCCCTAAGGCACTCAGTGATTCTTCTTTCATGGTGTTTTGCAGCAATGTTTTAATTCTCTTGAGCACTGAAAAGCATCGCTCAGTTTCTAATGTCTTTATTAGCAGTTTCAAAACTTTTAACTGTCTCTTTGAATGTTCATCCTCCAGAATCAGCGAAAGAAATGGAACTGTGCCAGAAACTGCTCTCAACTCAAGCTAATGTAGAAGACTTGAAGCTCACCCTTCTAATTTTTTTTCCGGAAATGTATATGTGTCTGTAATTTCAAGGTATTTGTGTGGAAAAATTGTGATGTATCTGTCAAACTGATTTACATCAAATAAGTTGTCTGGATTGAGGTGTCCAGTGAACTGAAAACGTGATTTTATTTCAGAAAGGATGCCAATGCACACTTCCAAAGCATCTCTTTTTTATACCCATCAAAAATCTGTGGCTTCTTGGCAGTCATCGTTTCGTCACTTTCGAAACTAATGTCATTAGGGATTGAGTCAATGTCATCTCTGATGTTTTGCATTACCACTTCAAATTTCTGGATGTCTTGTTTTGCTTTGGTCAGCTCGGTTATCTTCTTCTGAAGCTGATTAAAAAGTACGTCTGCATGAGGAATTATCTTATACAAAAATGATAATCAGAAAATGAATTCATTATCTTGCAGTCTTTGTTGTGTGAACCAGCTTTTTCAATAGTAGGAGATAGTTTTATGCTGTCACTTGTTTCAGTGACTTCCATAACAAGAATAGGATCTTCCCTGTTTTCAAAAACATCTTTTACCACCCCAGAATGGTAATTCCATCTTGTGAAACACACACAGCAAGCTTTTTTGAATAATGCTATGCAACACTTTTGATCTTTGTGGCGAGTAAAAAGAGAACGAAGAAGTGCCCCAAAGATGTGCAAGAAAGATGCGGGCTTTGCGATTAACAGAGGCTGTCATAGATGTAATATGGTTAAACTGATGCGCATAATAATGGATGTAGTTTTCATTTGGGTATTCGTCTTTAGTTAGTTTTTGAACCCCATTCGACTTGCCACTCATAATGTTTGTACCATCGCAACTCTGAGCTATTAGTTTTGCTCGGTCATCACCAATTAATGGTTCAATTCCTTTCAGAATACTCTCAGCTATAGTATGAACATTCTGACTTCCTGGATTAACAAAGTTCCAAACTCTTTCAGCAGGTTTCTCTTAACAATATAACACAAAATAATAACCAATTGAAATTTGCAAGTCACATCTGTGGTTTTAGCTGCTATGATTGCAACATAATTGGCAAGTTTAATCTCATTTCAAACTTCGTCATGGTACACTTCCAATATGCATTGCAGTAGTTCATGCTGAACAGTCTTAGAAATGCCTTTGAACACTGATGCTTGATTGAGATGAACTTGAAGATCTTTATCCTGTTCTGCACTGAAGTGAAGCTCATGGAAAACTTCCTTATTTTGACAGGCACCAGATTCATCATGGCCCCTGAGAGCCAGTTCCAAAGCACCACAGTACTGAATACAGTTTACAATTAAATTGAATATATGTCTATTCTTTTCTACACGTTTGTTGTGGCTGTCAGTTGTTTGTCTATATTGCGAATCTAATTTCTGCTGGATGTTGGTTTTGGCTAGAAATGATAGACTAAGCACATTATTGATGTGTCACTTTGACATTTCATGTACTTTTATTTTAGACCACATATGCCCAATATCAGTTATTTCAGTCTTACCCCAATGAACATCTCCTCAAAATAACACACAAAAAAACAGTGTTGCTTTCTTCACAGCCACAAATCCATTTGTTCTTTGGTAAATTTCTGGATTGAACTTATGGCATCAATTTTTTGTTTAATGCTGCAAATCCAGATTCAGGAGTGGCCTACCTAGTGTTTTTATCTGATTTTTTTCACTGAGAGTCCTGTTGCTAAATGGCATTTTTAAAAATAACTCATTTACGTTGTTCACCTTTGCTATTTTCACAGTCAACTGAATTTTCCCTTACAGATAACACTGTGCACAGTCAATCAATCAATCAATCAACCTAACGCCACAATAACAACATGTTTGTACAGAACTGTATTACATGAACATAAGGTGTATAAACAGAAATACTACACCATTGTTTGAAAAACAGATGCTCAACAGGTGGTGAATACATTAGTTTTTTTTGTTTTGTTCCTATAGCTGTTGTGAAATATACCAATATTGAAATAATGCCTCTTAGTTTCAAAATCTAAGGGCATAATTATATTCAAGTTGCATATAACTATTTATAATGATAATTAAGTTTATTATTTCTGTATTCAATTTAATTAAGCATTAATTTGAGTTTTGCTTTAGCATTAACTTTCAGAAAGGTGATAGAACTAGGTTACAAGAAGTTTGTGCCCCGATGTATTCTAACAAGATCGCTAGATGGCAGATCGTGCTTCTATAGTTCTGCACTGTAATGCTCTCTGGCAGAAGGAACATAAAGCTCTGAGCCAGATCAGCTGTGGCTCCATTCGCGGCCATAAGAAGCATGTAGAAACTGACGGCCGAGCCTTTTACACAGTGCTTATGCGAGCAGACAGTGCCAATCTGCAGTTGGCTCCAAGCTTGAGAAAACCACCACGAGAGTGTGCACAGTGAAACATGCCTTTTAAAATCAGAAAATACATACTCCAAAACAATGTTCTATGTGCAATTCATATAAATTTCTCTTTCTTTCTTTTTCGTACAAGCAGTGCCATGGCACAGTGGCACTACCTCAGAAGCCAACCCTGACTTTTGAACCATCTAACTACAACTGCATCAAACACAATTTTTGTGCCATACATGTTTTGCCTTTATTCTGTGCAAGGCATCTTCAGTGGCATGGAATATGTACATATTTTGACCATTTAGTTTACATTCTGGGGCAATGTACCTGTAAGTTATAAACAGTTCTAGTGGTTGGGTTCTTCTATGATGTAGTAATATTTTAAATACTACTTACAGGTTGCGTGAATTATTTTCTACACCTTATGTTTCTGTTCCATTTTTGGTGCTGTTCCTCTTCTTATAATTACCACCTGGGGTTTTTGTTTTCCACATTTCACAGCACTAGGGACTGAATACTTGTTTTGATGCAATGTTTTGGTTTGTGTTGGTGACTGTGTTTAGTTCCTAGTGCTGTGAAATGTGCAAAATGAAAACTCCAAGTGGCAATTATAACAAAAGGAACAGCACCAAAAATGGAAAAGAAACACAACATGTAGAAAATCATCCATGCAACCCGTAAGGAGAATTTAAAATATTACTATGTCACTGAAAAACCCAACCACCAGAACTGTTTATAACCTACAGGTACATTGCCACAAAATGTAAACTAAATAGTAAAAATATGTACATATTCCAGGCCACCGAAGATGCCTTGCAGAGAGTAAAGGTGAAATGTGTATGGCACGAAAACTGTGTTTGATTCAGTTGCAGCTAGATGGTCCAAAAGTAAAAATTATCAATATACTGTAATATTACATGCAACTGAGGAAGACAGGAATACAAAAGTTGAATATGAAAAGAAATAATATGTGCTTGACAAATATTCCCATTCCAAAGTAAAACTTCTGAATGTGTAAATAATGTGGTGTGTGTGTGTGTGTGTTTGTGTGTGTGTGTGTGTGTGTGTGTGTGTGTGTGTGTGTGTGTGTGAAGGGAAAAAATACCTGTTGTGCGCAAATGCTCCCATTTTAATTCCAGTGTCTGAATTCTGCATGAAACATTACAGTGGAAGCTTTCTAACTGGTTATAACAACCACACATTGCTGAAACTTGTAATAACAAATTAAATCTTGTCATTGTGTAGTGTATATCCTAAGAAATAGTACTACACTAGAAATTCTATCCAGAAGCTCACTCTTCACTTATTTAACTTTTCATTTCTCATGGGATTGGTTTGTATTAGTTGAAGTAACTGTAATATTAAAATTACACAAATATAATAGTAGTTACTGAAATGACTTTAAATATTTTATTATACACACCATTAGTGCCACTGGCAGAATAACATTCCAAGTAAAAACAAGCATGGGCCCAGCCCATACTTGTAAGCATCCTGAGCCTTTCGTAAACAATGTTGAGACAACACTCTCTCCACTGTATGGGCGACCACGTACCACAAAAACAGCTGCAATTTGCAGGAGATAAAGCACCATAATCCACCATCCAGAGCCAACAACAAAGTCCATGAAGTAGACAACAAATATTCCAAGCTGAAATACAAATTTGAAATTGAATTTTAATTTTGGTATCAAAGAACTATAAGTGCACAATAATACAAGTAAACATCACTTTTTTGCTTGGTTTCATTTGGATCCAGTAATTTCTAGAATTTGTGGAATATAAAATCTTAACATGAAAGTAAGCTTTTCTAATTACCTATAAAGGATTAACTTTTTAAGATAATTCTACAGTTTCTAGTAGGTTAGTGTGACTTTCATTGCCTAATATAGGTGAATATAAACCATCAAAGAAAGTATGGCACATTGCTGTTACAAATAAAAACGGAAAAATCTGCACATTTAATGAGGTGTTGATGAATCCATTATTTGTAGACATTAGATGTTGTACTGACAGAACTAACAAACAGCTGATAAAAGAATTTGGATATAAATGTTGGTGAAAACTTAGGTCATGAATACATTTCTTAATTATGTGGAATGTGTCAGTTTAACATAAGGTTTCTTTCCATGAAACAATTTTTTTAAACAATTACTACTTCATATCTAAAAATTCATTTATTGAGTAGAAAGAACTGTCATTCAGAAATTCTTTTAATTTGTATTTAAATTCTGTTTGGCTACCTGTAAGACTTATAATGTTATTTGGTAAATGACCAAAGACTTTTTTGGCAGCTTAACTGACACCTTTGGGTGAAAAAGTCATATTTAACCCAAAACAGTGTAGGTGATCATTTCTTCTAATGTTGTAGCTATGCACTTTGCTATTATATTTGAACTGGGATGGGTCATTAAAAAACAAATATTCATAAGTGAATATATGTATTGTGGAGGTATTTTGAACATTCCTAGTTCCTTAAATTAACATCTGCAAGATGATCTTGGGTGGGTTACAGCTATTATTCTGATTACATGCTTTTGTGCAATCAATAATTTGTCTCTTAATGATGAATTACTACAAAATATGATGCCACATGAAAGCAGTGAATGAAAATAGCCATAGTAGGCTACTTTACTAATATGTTTATCAACAAAATATGCAATAACCCTGATAGCATAAAGAGCTGAACTCAAACATTTCAACAATTCATCATTGTGTTTCTTCCAGTTCAGTTTCTCAGCAATTCACACACTCAGAAATTGTGCATATTCCGTCTTAGCAACAGATTTATGATTAAAGTCTATATGTATCAATGGTGTTATGCCATTTCCTGTACAGAACTGTATATACTGTGTTTTTTCTAAATTAATTGAGTGTCCATTTGCATAGAACCAGTTAATAATTTTCTCAAAGATATTATTTACAGCTTTGTCAGCTAATTCATGTTTATTGGATGTGTTTACTATACTTGTATTATCAACAAAAGGAACTAGCTTTGCATCTTCATGAAAACAGAGTGGCAAGTCATTAACATATATTAAGAACAATAAGGGACCCCAAGACTAAAACCTGTGGGATTTCACTCTTGATACCTCCCCAGTTAGAGTATGCTGCTGATTTTTGCAGGGTCTCTGTACTGTTAATTTCAACCTCCTGTATTCTTCCAGTTAAACATGTATTAAACCATTTATTCACTGTCCCACTCATACCACAATACTTAAGTTCATCTAGAAGAATTTCATGCTTCACGCAGTCAAAAGCCTTTAAGAGATCACAAAAAGTCTAATGAGTGAAGTTCTCTTATTCAGAGCATTTAATATTTGATCATTGAAAGCATATATAGCACTCTGTTGAAAAACCTTTCTGAAAGCCATTTCTGAAAGACATTTTGTTAGTACTTCATTTTTACAAATATGTGAAAGCACCCTTGAATACATTACTTTTTTGAGAATTTTGGATAAAGCTGTCAGAAGTGGGACTTGGCAGTAGTTGTTACCATTGGATCTAGCCCACTTTTTACATGATGGTTTAACAATAGCATATTTCAGTGTATCCAGAAAAATGCCTTGTTTCAGTGAGCTACTACATATGTGGCTGAGAATCCTACTTATCTGTTGGGAACAAGCTTCCAGTACTTTGTTGGAAAAGCCATCAATTCCATGTGAGCTTTTGCTTTTGGGTGAATTTATTATTTTCCTAATTTCAGTATTAGAGGTGAGCTGAATTTCAGTTTTATCGAACTGCATAGGTATTGCCTCTTCCATATACAGCTTTGCATTTTCTAATGAACAGCTGGATCCTATTTTCTCTGCTACACATACGTTAAAAGTGCAGGAGAGGTTAATTAGTCTTAGCATATCCAAAAACTACACAGAAGTCCTCATGTCAGGTACTGTCACATACATCTCATGTATCTGTATCTGCTTCAAGAAACTCAATCAATGTAGTGTACCATACACCAAGATTACAGTGTTATTTGATCTCATGAGTCAGTTCAACTTTGAGCCTTTGTAGAGAGAGACTGGGGCTTGATTACAGGAAGCTGGTTCAAATAAATGTAGACAGCAGTACTTATGTACAGAGTTTGATATATAATGACACAACTGAAAGGCTCCTCTCATGGCTCCAGTACAATAAATTACTGTTAAATACAAACAAGACAGCTCATATGTTACCATGTACCAGGTGTCTGGAAGTAGGATGGACAGAAGCATGGGAAGTATTGGTTTGAATGATCAATTGCTGACTGTTCTTTTCCATATATTAATCCTCTGCTTGATGCATAGAGCAAGCAGTAAAGAAACCAAATAGAAATTTGGAAAGGGAATTAAAGTTCAGGGAGAAGAAATTAAAACTTTAACATTAGCTGATGACTTTGCAAATCTGTTAGACATGGCAAAGGACTTGCAAGATCATTTGAATGGAATGGTCAGTGTCTTAAAAAGAGGTTTCAAGATGAATATCAATAAAAGTAGAAATAAGCATAATGAGATTCTGAGGAAATTAGATTAGGAAATGAGACAAAAAATGTAAAAAATGAGTTTTGCTGTTAGAGTAGCAAAATAAGTGACAACAGTCAAAGTAGAAGGGCTACAAAATACAGATTTGCAATAGCAATAAAAGCATGCCTGAAAAGAGAAATTTGTTAACACTGAAAATAGATTTATGAGTTACTAATTCTTTTCTGCATGTATCTGTCTGGACTGTAGCCTTGTGCAGAAGTAATACAGGGCCGATAAACATTTCAGGTAAGAAGAAAATAGAAGCTTTTGAAATGTAGTTACACAGAAAATGCTGAAGCCTGGATTGGTAGATTAAATAATTAATGAAGAGATACTACATCAAACTGGCAAATAAAGAATTCTATGGCACAACTTGATTCAAAGAAGGAACTGATTGATAGGACACATCCAGAGCCATCAGGGAGCTACCAAATTGTTAAAAGAGGGTAGCATGGAGGTAAACTTTGTAGAGAGAGACTGAGGCTTGATTACAGGAAGCTGGTTCAAATAAATGTAGACAGCAGCACTTATGTACAGAGTTTGATATATAATCCATATTTTGATTTACTCCTGAGTTATTTGTGGGAAAAGACAGTTTCAATAAATACACAGCACATACAATAAAAGAGCTTTTCATTTTATCCACTAACACATTAAAATACTGTGTCCATATCCCACATAATATGGCCTTGAACATTCACAACGAACTACAACAAATGAACTTTAACAGCATAGGATTAATACTGCTAAGCAGAAAATTACACTCCATCTTTGTGCAGAAATACAATTACTCAATAACAGAATTTACAGTGATGGCCACAGTGTTGTAGAATACTGCACAAAATTTGCTCTCTACCCGGTAAATATATATTTATTTATGTTTTCAGATTTTTGTAGTTCTTCTACTTCATGTATTACAAGGTAGTGTAAATCATTGCAATATATAATTTACTGTTTGTTCTTGACAAGTCTCACATAAACTAATTCAACAGTTTAAATTTTTACATGATAAAATAAAAAAAAATGTCATTCTGAATTTTTAGAAACTGGGACTGACTTTAGCAACTGGGACTGACCTCTGTGGTCATGGGCAATCCAAGAACAAATCCACAGGCACAGCTAAAGAATGTAATTGTTGTTTCCCATGATTTAAGGCTGGATGATTTTATAGCTGTTATTCCTGTAATTACACAGTGCCATATGGCCAGCTGCAATTTAAAAACAAAGGACAAGATTAGTAATGTGCTTGTAACATGAAAATATTTATTATTTTGTCAGAAAACATTTAGTATTTTGAAATGAATGTAATATAGTACATTACAAAGAGAAATCATTATCACATGAGTAATTATATCTTAAGCAATAGCAAAAACTGCAAAGCCATTTTCATAAAGACTCTACATCTCACTTACAATTACAGAAGAGAATTAGCCACATCTGAGCAAAACATTTTAATAACATACATCATATTTTGCAAATTGAATCATGAAGGAAAGACTTCAAGAACATGGAACAGGACAAACTTATTGATGACTATTAACAACCAGTTACAACTTGTTCTAATCTACTTACCAGTATGCTGTGGTTATGGAAATTACTTTTAGAATTTATGTAACTTTACACAGAGCAATGTCTGCTGGTATATACTAGTAAAATTAAAGCCTGTTTAATAGGAATGCAAGTGTTAAATGGAATTTATGTGGTGTCATCGCCAGACACCACACTTGCTAGGTGGTAGCCTTTAAATCGGCCGCGGTCCATTAGTATACGCCGGACCCGCGTGTCGCCACTGTCAGTGATTGCAGACCGAGCGCCACCACACGGCAGGTCTAGAGAGACTTACTAGCACTCGCCCCAGTTGTACAGCTGACTTAGCCAGAGATGGATCACTGACAACTACGCTCTCATTTGCCGAGACGATAGTTAGCATAGTCTTCAGCTACGTCACTTGCTACGACCTAGCAAGGCACCATAGCATTTGATATTATTTTATATTGTGGTTATAACATGTACCGTCAAGAGAGATGTTCTACAACTGTGGATTAAAGTTAAGTATTACATCAACTACGTACTTTATTTGCTACTATTAATTCCTTTAACTGTTCCAGACCTCATGCCAATCTGCGTGAGCTTAACGCGTGCCTTTCGGCTTCCTCTCATTGTGACTTGGCTGTCTTGCCAAGTCACAACAATTTATACACTCAGAGTCTAAATATTCAATAAAGTTGGCTTTTATATTAGTTTAGAATATCTGAGGATTTCAAATTTCCTGTCACATTTCTCCTGGCAACCAGTCAAAGACTTTTTACCAGAGCATAAAACTCCCATCCTGACCGAAAATAGGGATTCATAGTCTGTACAGAAATTAAATAACTAAACTGTATTGCCCCAGAAGATTGTGCCACATGACAGAATTGAGTGAAAGTATGTGAAATATACTACCAATACCATCCCCAGGTCAACACAGTGACTGAGCTTTGTAAGTGCTAAGCAGGAAGAATTGATGTTTTGGATAACTTATCCACATGTTGGTGCTACTCCAATTTATTATCCATCTGGATTTCCAGGAATATTTATTTATTTATTTGCTTTCTTTGTGTAGAGATAACAAAGATTATGACTTTTGCAAACATCAGTGTTTTTTTACATTTTGAGAATTTCTTTTAAAATACAAACAAAACAAATAGTTGATCTAAATTAACAAAGTGCAACACAAGCACACAAAAGGGAATGTAAAGCCAAAAAAGTAGGTATAAAATTAAAATATGTCTAATTTCCAATAAATTTCCAACAGAAAATTCAGAAAGTGAGTATAAACATTTCTCTGTCAGGAATCAGTCAAAAGTTTCCATTTTAAGATATCTCCATCATGTGCATATAAGTCTTTTGACACATTTATTAAACCAGATTTGACCAATAATGTATGGGTGTGGTTTGTTATTTTTAGATTAATTCTTTGCCTAAAGTAGTTATTTTTATTTCTAATATTGTTGTCATGTATGTCGCCGCATTTTCTAGACTCTTTTTGATGATGCATGCCCCAAAAATAAAATTGCCTTATATCAATACAAGAAACACATTGTAAGGTTCTTACATTGCACAAAAATCTCTTTACAAGAACCATGCTGACATAAAACATGTATTATTCTAATTGCCTTCTTCTTCCACAACATTAATCTATTGTGGTATGTACCTGCAGCACAGCCCCATAATTCAGTACCATAATTTAGTAAAGGATATATTGTTCCATAGTAGACAGCTTTGACAGCAGGATTTGTAACTATTTTTGGTAGGTGTCTGAATACATATAAACCACTACTAATCTTCCCACATACATAATTAATATGATTTGACCATCCCAAGTTTTCATTTAAGTATAGGCCTAAGAATCTGCACTATCAGTTCCTGTTTCTTCAATTCCACATGTATTATTTATAGAAGTGTGGTTAGAGTTAACAGTCTTAAATTATAATAATTATGATTTGTTAAGATTTATATTTAGATGTTGTTCATGAAAATACTTAATTAAATTTATTACTCCATCTGTTGCAGACAATGTAAGCTCACAGGCATTTATTCCAAAAAACAACAGAGATGTGTCATCTGCATAACTTGCTATTTTGGAATTTTGTGGCTGTGTGACATCACTGACATAGCCTAAGAAGAAAAAGAGTCAAAGAATTGATCCCTGGAGGACTCCTTGTTTCACTAAAAGACTGGGAGATTACTACTCAGTCATCAATTTAATAGATTATTGTCGTGGATCTGCTTCTGGTTTGACAGGTCGTTGGTCAGCAATAGTATTGCTGAATCTTTTAAGCTGTCTGCCTGAAGTTTCTTTATTAATAGGCCATGTTTAACTGAATCAAATGCTTTAGTAAGATCAATGAATGTGCATGTTGCAAAATTTCCTTCATCTAGTACACTATATACACTATGTAAAAATTCAGATATTGTTGTGATGGTGCTGTGGTTTTTCCTGAAACCATTTTGTGTTTTCAGAGTAGATTATTTTTTGTGCAATAATCACCGAGTTGTGAAAGCAAAATATATTCAAATGACCTAAAATTTTCAACCTGTTTTTTGGATCCTTTCTTATATGCTGGTTTGACTGCAAATTTTTAATGAGCCTGGATAGGTGTTTTTCCTTATACAGCAGTTAATGAGATAGATAATAGGTTTAACTAATTCTTTGTGACACTTCTTAACTGGGGCACTAGCTATCTCATCCCAGCCAGCTGAGTGCTTGGTCTTTAATGTGTTGATTATTCAACTTAATTTGTGTTCACTTACAGTTCTGAATTCAAAGTTTATACCTTGGGGTGACCAAATGTTTATCTGACTGTTTTGGTCAACAGGTTGTGCTGGGATACCACACGGAGTGATGAAATATTTGTTTAAAATGTCACAGATTGTCCTTGGATCTTCTATTAATTTTCCCTCATGCACTGTGATTATTTCTTCCATATTCACATTTGATGGTGCTTCCCTGTACTGATTAATAATTAAGCTACCAAGATGCTTTACTGACATTGCCAGATTTAATAACTGAATTGCTGTGAACCTCCTTCCTGAAATTTGAAAGCTCTGTCTGAAACAGTTTTATGGCTTTGCAATGCTTTTCCTGGAGAATGATATCCTTTTTTAATTTGGAAAGTAAGATCATTCTGGTTGAGTTTAATCAGACTACTGGTTAGTTTCAGCTTTGGATTCTTTCTATGTGTTAGAGTGTTTTTAAAATCTTTAACTGGGCAACAATGATTATAATGTCTCAAAATTGTTTCATAGAATGCATCCCATTTATTGTTTGTGCCTTTTACCTTATACAGGAAACCCTGCTCCATTCCTCCTGGGCTAGTTTATGTTCCAGGCAGTTTGTATTATGTTCACTCAGGATCCATTTCTGTTCAATAAAATTTGTTGCTTCTGCTGTGTGTATTGCATGTAGTCAACAGATTGACAATAGTGGTCCAAGTAGTGAAATTTTATATTGCTGTGCTCAAGGTTGTACGAATTCAGTATATCTGTTGACCTCAAGTTAGTCACACGGGGAGTTTCATTTAGTGAGTACTCATTGATATTTACATCCATAAATCAGTTTTATTTGTCTGTAATTGCATAACATGACTATTTGTAAGATTAACAGTTAGCCTGCTTGCTGTGACTGTTTGCTATGATCCAGTTATAAGGCTGTTCCCCTATCCTGCTAGATGTGTATGGTACTGCAAAGTTCCATTTAGGACTTTTAACAGTGTACTTGTACAATCAGTAACCATCACAGTTTTTGAATTCATTCTTTGGTAAATTGTTAACACATGACTCCATCCAGGCAAGGATGATGGTTTTAACACCACACTGTTTTAATTTTGGTTATAAGATTTTATAATATAGTCAATCAAAGGCCTTATTAACACCACACAAATGATAACAGGGCAATCTTTCTTGTTTAGTTCTACCAGAACTAAGTTTATGAGGTTACAAAATGCTTTCTCTGTAGTGAATCATTTACAGGGGTCAAACTGAGCAGGTGGTAAAAAGTCATTGTCAGAAAAGTGGTCCAACATTATGTTATAAGTTACCTGGAAAAAAATAGGTGAAAGAATGAAAAGAAGGAAGATAGAAGAAGAGGCCACTTGCATATCTCCACATTTTTTATGAAATGTATTATTATTACATACAGTATTTCAGTCTTTTAGGAAGTACACTAACTCACTGACTACACTAGGGAAGCAATGCAACAGAAATTTAATGAAATTAAATTTGCTCATACATTCCCACCAAAAGTATAGAAAATCTTAATGTCTTTCACAAATAAAAGTTCATATGGAGTTGAGACATCTCGAATAATACACTAAAATGTGTGGCTCTTTAATGCATAATATTCTGAATCATATAATTAACTGAGACTTTTTTTATTGCCAGATTCTAATATGCCATTGTTTGGCCTCTCTATAAGAAAGGTGATTCCACATATGCCAATTACTACCAGCTAGTCTTACTACTGGTATTTTCCAAAATTTTGAGAAGGTGGTTTATTCAAGGATTGTCACCCACCTGTTTAGTAGTAGGATACTTAGTAGATCACAGTTTGTATTTCAGAAGAATTGCTCTAATCAGGCTTCAATTTATACATTGACTGAGCGCATAATTAAATTATTAAATGATAAAATATCACAAGCCAAGATCTTATGTGACTTATCAAAGACATTCAGTTATGCCACTTATAGCATTCCATCAGAGAAATTAAGGTTTTGTGGAATACATGGGTCTGTGCAAGGCTGGTTTAATTCCTATTTAAGAAACATTATGCAGAATACTACAGTAGGCTATTCAATTAATACAAAGAGGGATGCAACTTCTTTGATATGGGAAGAAATCACTAGGTGCATTCCACTGGCCCATTACTATTCTTGTCCTGTGTCAATGATCTTCCATTTTACTTAGAGCAGGTAGCAAAATTAGCCTTTTTTTAAGATGATACAACAATTTTCTCAAGTGAAGCAAAGAAGCATCAACAGGGAAAAGAGTAAATTATGTTTCTGTTAATGTTATTAAATGATTTTGTACAAACAGGCATGCTTTAAACTTTGAATTAACACAGTTCACCTAGTTTAGTACTGTTCAAAATACCTGATCTCCTATTAACAACGGATAAGAACAAAATACAAGAACTATGGTAGAACAGTCCAAATTCTTGGGTCACCATACCGAAGAATATTTAAACTGGAAAAACTACTGGGCAGACTTTCTAAAATGTTGACATTCAGCTGCTTTTGCCGTATAACTAATTGCCAACTTTGGGGATACGAAAACCATTAAACTGATATATTTTTCATATTTCATTCACTGATGTCCTACAGGATAATATTCTGAGGTAATTTCTCACTTACACAAAAATACTGGGTGATTTTGTGATGATGTTACAATCTTTCAGGGATGATGGAGAAGGATAAATGTAGCAGTTTGAGGCAAGGGATAGTGGTTCAGAAATAACCGAGGTGAAAGTTCTACGAAAATATCTTTCTGATACCTCTGACATTGGAATACATGTACTGGTACTGTCGTGCCAAAACTGTATGGTAGGCAATCTTCACAATGACTTAGATGTAGAGAGTGGGATAATAACTCAACAAATCCAATGCAGATGGTATACTGTGTACTGAAATGAGCAATCCTGGTGTACAATATCAATACCGTAGTAGAATGTACTCAATGTTTAAGAGCTGTAGTACTAACATCAATTAGCCCTAACCAAATAGATGTGTACCTGGTGATGGAACTTATGGATATGATTTTCATGTATGAGCAAGCAAATGGAAGCAGCAGAGAAGTGGAAAGCTTGTACAGGACCAAATATCCATGTGGAAGACATGTGGCACACACCATGTTTCCAAGAATGTACCAACAATTAAGTGAAACAGGGCAATTGGTACCACAGCACAACAATAAAGAAGAACAACAAACTACACAGACTCCTGGCTTAGAAGATGCAGTGCTTGTTTGAGTGGATGAGGTGCTATAATCAGCACTATCAATAACACTTGAAATAAATGTTTTGCACAGTAGTGTGAGGGAAGTATTATGGGAAATGCATCTACAACCTTACCATACACACACAGAGCATGCTTTGACCCCTGATGACTTCAGACCTCATGTCATCTTCAGAGAATGGTTCTTACAGTGCATTAAAGTCATTCCTCACTTTCCTGCATATGTACTTTTCATGGATGATGTGTGTTTCACCAGAGGTGGAACACTAAATAGCTGTAGTAGTCCTGTTTGTGCCAATGAGAATCTCCATGCTACAGCTGTGAAGCCAACTCAGATTATCGGTCAACAGGTGGGCAGGTATAGTCAATGATTACACACTAGGTCCATTTCTTCTTCTTCCCCATTTATTGCAACAGTCAACACAGTGTTTATGAAAAACATACTACCAAGGTCCTGGAACATATACCACTTGTTAGTCATCAACGGATGTGGTTCCAACCTGATAGAATCCCACCTCACTTTGTACTGAGGGTTCATGAATACCTGGATCAGTGATTCCCTGAAAGGTGGATAGGCAGAGGAGGTCCTGTTTTGTGGTTAGCACATTCATCTGATCTCACCCAACTTGATTTCTTCTTGTGAGGCAATGTGGAATGTTTCGTGTATGAGATGCCTGTCAAGACTGAAGAGGATCTCCTGGCATGAATTCTCACTGCCTGTGACACTCTTCAACTGACATTGGGGAAATTAGAATGTGTATAACAGAACTTTGTGAGGCAGTGCTGTACCTGCATTGATGTTGGGGGATGCCATTTCGAACAACTGTTGTACATGTAGCAGCTGGTAAAACTTCTGCAGGTAAATGGAGTTCATTATTACTGTACCATAGACTTAGTAGTTTTGGTCTCTTCAAGATCAAGTTACATGCACTGTTACTTGTCCATCAACAGAGGAAATTATCTGAGGATATCTGGGAGTGTTCAGTGGGAATTCTGTATGTCACCATCAGAGTTCAGAAGTTGGGGCCCTTGGTTTGAGCACTGCACAAGGCTAAGGCCTTATATCTTTTGCTATGGTCACTTCTGAACTAGGGTCCCTTACCTCAGATTGATACATTTACCCTTCTTCGTAACACCTGCAAGTTTGTAACATCATCACAGTAATACCCTGTACATGACTGCACAAAAAAGGTGATTAGAAAGGTGTGGGATTTTTACACATACATCTTGCAGACATGTGTATCCATACTTTGTAAACAGCTGTGAAGTGCATAGCACAGAGTATTACCTATTGTATCACATATTAAGATTTCTTTCTTGTCCATTTGCATATGGACAGTGGGCAAAATGACTGTTTAATGGCTTTGTGCTCAGTGTAATTAGCCTAATCTTGTCCTTGTGATCCATAACAGAATAATACAAATGTGTCTGTAGTATATTCCTAGAGTCTTCACTTAATACTGCTTCTTGAAACTTTGTAAGTAGGCTTTAGAAGTATAATTGGCATTTATACTAAATCATCTGCCAATTCAGGTTTTATGGTATCTCTGTGGTGCTCTGTCATGAGTAAAAGAAACCTGTGATATTTGTGCTTCCCTTCTTTGTATACATTCAATACCCCCTGTTAGTCCTATCTGGTATAGTCCTACACACATGAGCAATATTCTGTTGTGGAATGCACAAGTGACTTTTAGACAGTCTTCTATGTAAACAGTCTGCATTTTCCTGGTATCTTATAAATGAATGGAAATCTGACAGATGCTCTACCTATGATTGAGCATAAGTGATCATTCCATTTCATATTCCCACACCATGTTACACACAGGTATTTTTATTAGTTGACTGATTCCAGTTGTGACTGACTGATATTGCTTTCATAAGATGCTGTGTTTTTGTTTTGTGAAGTAAACATTTTTACATTTGTGAAGCTGTAAAGCAAATTTTCAGTCTTTGTGTTAGATTGAAATCTTATCAATACCTGACTAAATATTTGAACAGGTATTTTCAGATGGAACTTCATTATATATACCTGCATAATATGTGAGAAGTCTGAAGTTTCTATTAATACTCTCTGTCAGGTCATTAATATACAGTCTGAACTGGAAGGGTCCCAACATATTTTTGTAGGACACAGCCTGAAGCTACTTTTAGATTTTCGATGACCCCCAAATGAGATAATGTGCTACATCCTTCCCACGAAGAAATCCTCAATCCAGTCACAGTTTGCCATGCCCCATACTGCCATACTTTCACAAACAAGCACTTATGTGAATCTGAGACAAATGCTTTACAGAAGTCAATAAATACTGCACTCACCTGACTGTCTCAGTCCACGGCATTTAGAATGTAATGGGAGAGAAATGTGAATTGCATTTCACATGACCGATGTTTTCTGAATCTGTGCTGGTTGCCATGAGGGAGATCAATGTGTTACAGTACCTGATTATGTATGAACTCAGAATATGTTATAAGATTCTACAACACTTAGCAATCAAAGATATTGGACAGTAGTTTTGCAGACACTTTTGTTTGCATCCATGTAGATGGATGTGACTTGTGCTTTCTTCCAACCACTGGACACAGTTTTTGGTTTGAGAAATCTATGGCATACTATGGTAAAACATGGGCTAACTCAGCTTCAAATTCTGTGTACAACCTGACAATTATTTCACTGTATTTCTGCTTTTGCTTTGTTCATATCAACAGCATCAAATACACAAACTCCATTTCCCACTATTTATCCTTTCAACAAACTTTTATATTTGCTCCAAAAAATCTCAGTGCTGCCAGTTTTGGGTTTTAGGCTGTTTCCTATACCTAGTTTATGTGAGCTGCATTAGTTTTTTACATGTGCTCAAGCAATGGGACTTTGCTGAGAATGCTTTGGCAGTGTCATCTGAAGGGGCGATTTCTTTGACCTTACACTAACACTTCAGGGACACCTACAGTAATTATTATCTAGGCACGATGAAGAGTCATATGATCTATAAAAATTTTTTTTGTTCCTGCTGTGAACACAGTCAGTTATCTGTCTAGCAGCCTCTGGTGTACAGTGCACTGCTGAGCCACTTAAAGGGACCATACAGTTCTCAGGTCAACGGTTCATGTCCAGGAAGTCATATCCTAGCTTGGCACACAATCTTGAAAGAGTCTGGTTCAAATCTTCTACTCAACTCAGACCCATGGACCCACAATCAGTTCTGGGAACAATGCTGTGGACTACGTATTACACTGAAATACTGTGAGCAAGGCTTATGTCCTCAACCTTCTCCAGCAGTTGATGGACTGGTCCAAGAATGACTGGGTGCCCCAGATGACAGGAATCATGTGTGCAGATGGTTGCAACCTGTTCCTCCCTCCATACCATTAGAGCAACATGTCAAATGAGGCTTCTAGGAACACACATTGAGTGAAAAAGGTGATAATTCTTTTGTCCTTTGCTGTCTAAGGGGTACCATTATTTGCCGCATGTTCTACCTGCTGACAATTAACAGACTATTGCACTTGTTTTCCCAGTATGGGACAGGGGAGGCCCCCTGACAGCTGAAGTGTGTCTCCCAGGCTCAGGTTTTGGTTTAATGGGAGACTGCACCTCAAATTTGTCAGTCGGGGGATGGTTACAGTACCCTGAGTTCTCCCTGCCTGCTGCCTCCCCTGTGTAGGGCCCATCAACCTCACATGCTGCTCACAGGTTAGTTAACATTGATGTCCTGTGTTTCCTGCAGAGGTGGCAGGATACAAAGGAGAGGATACTACTTTTAATACCTTTGGTATCTCCCCATAACCTGCCCAGCACATCCATTTAGTACAGCTTTCATTCAACTTACAGCAGCCATGGCAATTTACAGCTCCTTATGAACAGCAAAAAAGTAATCTATGACTGAAACAGTGGTCACAGTGGAGCTGCATTAAGGCTGATGTAATGTTTTTCTGAACGGTAAACAAATAATCTTAAGCCTAGCTTGCTGGTTCTCTGTTAATGTCTTGATCTTTAATGTTACAGTCACCCATTTAGATACTCAGATGGGGACTACCCAGGAGGATGTTGTAATCAGGAAAAACAAACTGGCAATCTATGGGTCAGAGCATGGTATGAGAGATCCCTTAATTGGTCAGGAAGGTTAGAAAATTTACAGAGGGAAATGGACAGGTTGAAGTTTGATATAGTGGGGATTAATGAAGTTCAGTGGCAGGATCAACAGGGCTTCTGGACAGATGACTAATGGGTTATAAATACAAAATCAAATAGGGGCAATGCAGGAGTAGGCCTAATAATAAATAAGAAAATAGGAATGTGGGTAAGCTACTACCAACAGCACAGTGAACATATTATTGTAGTCAAGATAGACATATAGCCAACACCCACTGCAGTAGTACAACTTTATATGCTAACTGGCTCCACAGATAATGAGAAGATTGAAAAAAATGTAGGAGGTGGCAAAGGAAATTATTCAGATAGTTAAGGGAGATTAAAATTTAATTGCAGTTGGCGAATGGAATTTGATAGTAGGAAAAGGAAGAGAAAGGAAAATAGTAGCTGGGGAAAAGGAATGAAAGAGGAATTCACCTGATAGAATTTTGCACAGATGATAGTTTTATCATCACTAACACTTGGTTTAGGAATCATGAAAGAAGACTGTATATGAGATGTGATAAAATAAAATGGCAGGAATTTTTGTTTTTTCTCAAAGAATTTTTATTTATTCATTGACAACAACTTTAGCCCTTTTAAAGTAATCCCCTTCAGATATAATACATTGGAGCTAGCATTTTTCCCAATCTCAGAGGTACTTCTGGTACCCACTTATCTTTATGGTATTCAGCTCCTTCAGTGATTCTGTTATCATGTCATCAATGATGACAAAACACTGCCCTTTCATGGTTCCCTTCAGCCTGAGGAAGAGAAAGAAGTTGCAGAGGGCCATGTCTGTCAAACATGGTGGCGAGGCAACATAATAGTTTTGTTTTTTGCCAAAAAATCACAGACAAGCATTGAAGTGTGAGTGGGAGTATTATTGTGATGCTATTTACATGAGTGGTTTGGCTACAAGTCTGGTCATTTTCTTTGGACTGCTTCACACAAATACCATGTAACTTCTACGTAGTATTCATTACTGACAGTACGAAACAATGAGAGGAATCTTCACACGCTTCACAGGTGATTGAAATTTTTTCTTTTTGTCTTTTTTTTTGGGGGGGGAGGGGGCTCTTCAGGCAGTTTCTATTGGGATGACTGGGCCTTTGTTTCGGTGTCATACCAGTGTATACATGTTTTGTCACCTATTACAATCTCTTTAGAAGTTCTGGATCACTGTCCACATTATTTGGCAATTCCTGAGTTGTGTTTATGCAATGTTGTTTCTTTGCCAAAGGAAATGCCAACATCATTAGCAACCTCTATGATGGTGATTCAGAACCATTTTCTTCACTTCCTCCACATTGTCATAAGTAACTGATGTGCTAGGGTGTCCAGGGTGGCCGTAGCCTTGATCATCTTTTCAACCCTCTTTGAAATGTTTATACTATTAGACAACAGTTGACTAGAGCAGGCGAAAGGAATGCAATAGAAGCTGAATCAGTGGCTTTGAGAGCTGAAACAGTCAAGGCAACAAAGAACAAGTGCAACAACGCCTGATAACCTTTACAGGCCACACACCTGATTCTATCACTTACAATATACCAGTGGGAAATAGTTTCAAAGTTTTGGCAGGCCTAGTACTACCTAGTACTACCTACAGGAAATGTGAGGGGAATAAATTATTCCCAAATCAGTCCAGATAAACAAAACAGTAAACCTTGTAACCAGTTATGTTATACACAACAGAAAATCTCTGTTGAAAAATTGCAGCATCTCAGTTTATTCTGATAGTCATGGGAGAGCATTAGCACAAATGTCAAGGTCTGAGAAGCTAGCTAATGCAACAAGTTTTGTGAAACATTCTGCAAGTTTGCATGAAATCATGAAAAATGGCATAAATAACAATGTAGGCTTATGAGAACAAAATGATGAATATATTGTGCTAGTAGCAGGTGTAAATGACGTTTATAGAAACAAAGCAAATGAGGCCACTCACAGGCTAACAGAATACTTAAAATGTACAGGTAATTCTAAGTTTATTATCATGGGAATTCCACATGGGTATGACCTAGTTGATCACTTGTGTGAATAAACAACTAGCTAAAACAAATAGGCTACTAAAAAAATCTGTGCTGCGTCTTCCCATGTAAACTTTATGTTCACTGAAAATATGAACAGGGAATTGTTTAATAATCATGGGCAACATCTCAATGGAAAGAGTAAATCATATATCAGTGAAAATGTCTGCCAAGCAATTAATGCTGATTACACAGATCCAAATTTCTGACCTACTCCCCTGCCGGCACCTGATGGCTGCTCAAATCACTGAGTCAAGTAATGAAATTACATCAACTTCAAAAGAAGGCAGCATCCTAGGGCCCATATTGTTTCTTGTCTACATAAATGATTTTCACACCTCAGATGATGCAGCCAAAGCAATAATATTTGCAGATGATACTAGTGTGATAATAAGTGCACCAAAGCAATTGCTACCAACAACTGCTGATAAAGTACTAAATTACATCCACTCTTGGCTCAATGCAAACAGGTTGACATTGAATATAAATAAAACAAATTATATGCAGTTTGGGAAAAGATGTCAAAATGTAAATCTTGATCTGGTGTGGGGTGACAACGCCTTAGACAGAGTGACATCCACAAAATTGCTGGGGATTCATGTGGATGAAAACTTAAATTTTAATGACCACGTAATAAAATTTGCACAGAAACTTAATTCAGCCTGTTTTGCCCTCAGAATTATTGCAAATGTTTGTACCTCAGAGGGTGCCAGAATGGCATATTTCAGCTATTTTCAATCTCTTGCCACATATGGGATAATATTTTGGGGTTCCGCAGCAGGGCGCCTAAAACAAATTTTTTTGTTGCAGAAGAGGGCCATCCGAATAATAACTCTCAGTCATCCACAGACACACTGCAAACCCATACCCAAAAAGCTTAGAATACTTACTATACCATCATTATACATATACAAATGTGTATTGTATGTCAGGACCCACATTGCAGATTTTCAGACAAATGCCAACTTTCATAACTACAACACCCGTAATAGCACAGCACTCCATACTCAGCGAACAAAAAGAACGAATACACAAAGGCATGTGAGCCATATCAGTGCAAAACTGTACAACACACTGCCAGTCAACATCAGGCAGTTAGAATATGATAACAAATTTAAAACAGAATTTAAAAAAAATTCTAGTAGAACAATGTTTTTACTCTGTAAATGACTATGTAGGTCAATAAATTTTTTCTGATGATATTTATAAAGGCAAAATGGAAAATACTCTATCTGTACCTAATCATTCATTACCTAATCATTCATTACATTTACATACTTAAAGAACAGCTGTTGTGTGATGTAAGTATATACTTAAGCAGTGTTGTGTATATAAGGACTTGCCGTTTAGGGAGAACAAAACTAAAGCCTTATGAAAAACAGACTAAGCATTTAAAATAACAAGCAGGGATGTACATAGGCTATATTAATTTCATTATATTATTATTAACTTTATTGTATTATTTTGTTTTGTACTTTTTTACGTATATATTGTTTGTGTCCCATTTCTTTGAAATGGCTTACATGTACCCTTGACAACATCCATACAACATTTATTGTCAACGGATGGATAAATAAAATAAATAAATAAATAAATATTCAACTTCAATGCAACCTCATTACTCCATCATTACTGAGACAACTCCTAAAAAATGCACATCAAGTCCAATAGAAAAACAAATATCATCACTAAAACTCCCACAAATTTCAATCAAAGGAACAGAAAATGAAAAACCACCACTAAGAAGAACAGAAGAAACTGCAATTGGGACTTGCTGCTATTCCAGGACCAAGAAATCATGAGCCCAACTAACAAAACAGGCAAGTCCTCAAATAGCATTACACTCAGTGTCAGATATTCACCTTCCATTTGAGTGTACAGTTTCAACCAGCAGCAACAGGAGCTCGAGGGTTCCAAGAAGGTCAACAAGAACAAACAAAGCACCAGCCATAAATGAAAATTTTTTATGGTCAAGCCACCTGATTCACAAGATGAAATAGCAACAAGCATGTAGCCTCTCCTGTTTCCACACATCAGACAGAAAATCATACTTGCGACTCACAAAAAGAAAAACTCTTGGATTACAAAAGACATTAAAATATCCTCAGAAAAAAATGAGGTTACTGCTCAGAGCTAGCAAACTGGATAGTGGTAAGTTGGGAGAACTCAATTTGTACTTACAAAAATACTTATAGAAGTGTCATTAAAGCAGCAAAAAAGGCTCACAACGATAATCTCTTTAGGAACTTCTCTAAAAAATGTAAGAGAGTATGGAGTATAATAAACAACCAAACTGGAAGAAAGAGAACCACAGAGGATAAATTTAAGTTGAACACAGAAGGACAAAAACATAAAATATACATAAAATTTGTAATGGTTTTAACAAATATTTTTTCAGAAATTTCAAAAAATGTATTAACTGCCTGTTCAAACACTGTTCACACTCATCCTAACAATAATATTCTCTTGAACTCTTTTTTTTCCTATCTCCAACAACATCTTGTGAAATAGAGGATATCATAAGGAGAAGAATAAAAAAAATATTCTTTGCTGGTCATAGTACGGTACCTTGCTTTTTACTTGTAAAGCGTTCCAGTTTCATCTGTAGGCCTGTGTCTAATATCATTAACGCCCCTTTTGAGGAGGGAACATTTTCTGACCAGATAAAAATTTCTAAAATTATACCACTGTACAAGAAAGGAGAGAAAACTGCCATGGAAAATTATAGGCCTATTGCAATACTATCAGCATTTTCAAAAATGTTTGAATGCTGTGTTTCCATAAGATTAGAATGCTTTTTAAACTCCAAAAACATTATAGCATCTTCTCAATATGGTTTTTGCAAAAATAAGTCAACCATAAATGCACAGTAGAGTTTTTAGAGAACTGCTCAAGTCATAAACAGCCTGATGTTCATATATTCCTTGATCAATCCAAAGCATTTGATATGGTCAACCATAAGCTGCTCTTAACAAAACTAGAGAAATTTGGCATAAGGGGTACTGCCCACAGCTGGTTTAGTAGCTATCTAAGAGAAAGGAGAAATATGTAAAAATCAGAAACCCCAAGGATGCTACCCTTTGCAGATCAGATACCATAAATATAGCTTGTGGTGTCCTACAGGGGTCTGTTCTTGGCCCAGTCCTTTTCATATTGTTCATCAATTGCCTCCCAGTAAACATCCCTAATGCTTGTTCTTTTTTGTATGCTGCTAATGCAAATATTTTAATTTCCAACAGAGAAGAAACACTTCAAGAAACAGTCAATGAAATCACCTGTCACATAAAATCTTGGCTGAGGGAAACAGACTGCTAATAAATACTCAAAAAGTTGTAAGCATGAACTTTAACACGAGACAGACTATTACCCCCTTCAATTTAGACATTTATGAAGGCAAAGATGAAATTGTCAGTGTGAAAGACACCAAATTCCTTGGACTAACTGTCAATCATACACTAAAATTGCAACTGCATGTAGAGACAGTTGCAAAGAAGCTCAGCAAAATGTGCTACCTGCTCAGACCAATATGAGATTCAGCCAAAATTGACACTTTGAAGCTTGTATACTATGCTCTGAGTCCATTATGAGCTATGGCTAATTTTCTGGGGAAATAGTTCTGAATCCAATAGACCTACAATTTTCAAATTACAAAAACAAGTAATAAATGAAATGAAATGTCGTGTGGCTAGGGCCTCCCGTCGGGTAGACCGTTCGCCTGGTGCAGGTCTTTCGATTTGACGCCACTTCGGCGACCTGCGCGTCGATGGGGATGAAATGATGATGATTAGGACAACACAACACCCAGTCCCTGAGCGGAGAAAATCTCCGACCCAGCCGGGAATCGAACCCGGGCCCTTAGGATTGACAGTCTGTCACGCTGACCACTCAGCTACCGGGGGCGGACTACAAAAACAAGTGATCAGAATAGTGGCATCAGAAAACAGAACTGAACACTAAACCACTGTTTAAAGTATAAAAAATCCTGCCACTGCCATATCTTTATATAATGGAAATTGTTAGTTTTGTAGCTCAGAATTTAGGAATCCTACACAGAATTCTCAATTGCCACAAACACAACACTAGAAACAAATCTTGATTAAAAATTGTAGTACAAAGCACCAAATTATATGCTGATGGTGTTAAATATATGGCCATAAAAAATTTCAACCATCTGCCATTAGAAATGAAGACAATTAATAATCTGAAGCAAATGAGAACAAAAATAAAACAAATTTTATTAAATCACTGTTTTCACTCTGTTACTGCATTTCTTGACACAAAATTCTAATTTCTACTTAAAGTTCATCTTCTTATATACTACATAAGTCTGTTTAAATTGTTACTTTTTTTATGTCCAAGCTCTACGCATTCTTCTTATATACAAAATAAGTCTGTTCAAATTATTACTTTTTCTGTCCATGCATTTGTATTCAGTCCTAAACTCTGTAACACAGTTTTTTTTCCATTTGTAATGTGTTTTTAGTGTATACTATGAATTTCCTTGTTGTTTGTTCTGTCCATGTTCTGTGCTTTGTATGTAAACCTGAACACCTTAATACAGAAGTGTGTCACTTTCACTGTTTTATTTTAATAATGGATTTTTAAATGTGTATTGTACTTCTGCATTTCCTTGTTATTTGCTTATATGTTTCTTTCCCTTGATAATGTGAACTTATTTCGAAATAACATGTAATTCTGTATTTTTCACAAGATACCCACCTAGACAACTTTCTGTTTCTTGGCATTACACATGTATTATATAAACATTTGTATCATTATAAGATCATTGTCATAATCATTTTAACCATGCATAATCTCATCTCCATTTTTGACTTCTCCTATATCATCATGTGCTTCTCTGCACACAGTGTATGATCTACAGCATAAATGAAACTACAGACGTAGTTGCAACAGCTTCTCTCAGATGATAGGTTAGGGAAAGGCAAATCTATGTTTATGGCATTTGTAAACATAGAGAAATCTTTTGAGAATGCTGACTGGTATACACTGTTTGAAATTCTGAATGTAGCAGGGTAAAATACAGGGACTGGAAGGTTATTTACAATCTGTATACAAACCAGAGGGCAGTTTTAAGAGTCAAAGGATATCAAAGGGTTGCTTGGTTTGTGGTATAAAGGGACCAAACTACAGGGTCATCAGTCCCTTATATCAAAGGGAAGCAGTGGTTGGGAAGGAAGTGAGACTGGGTTGTAGCCAGTCTCTAATGTTATTCAATCTATACACTGAGTAAGCAGTAACTGAGATCAAAGAAAAATTGGAGAAGTAATTAAAGTCCAGGGTGCAGAAATAAAAATTTTGAGGTTTGCCGAAGACATTATAATTCTGTCAGAGACAGCAAAGGACTTGGAAGAGCAGCTGAATGGAATGGATGGTGTCTTGAAAGGAGGTATAAGGTGAACATCAACAAAAGCAAAATATGGGTAAGGGAATGCAGTTGGATTACATCACATGATGCAGGGGGCATTAGATTAGGAAACAAGATACTAAAAACAGCAGATTAGGAAATGAGATGCTTAAAGTAGTAGATGAATTTTGCTATTTGAGCAGTAAAATTACTGATGTTGGCCAAAATAGAGAGATATGAAATATAGTCTGGCAACAGAAAGAAAAATGTTTCTGAAGAAGAGAAATTTATTAACAATGAATATAGATTTAACTGTTAGGAAGATTTTTCTGAAGGTATTAGTCTTCAGTGCAGCCTTCTATAGAACTGAAATGTGAATTATAAACAGTTCAGATGAGAAGGGAATAGAAGCTTTTGGAATGTGGTGCTACTGAAGAATACTGAAGATTGGATGGGTAGATCATGTAACCAATGAGAAGGTAGTGAATAGAATTGGAGAGAAAAGAAATTTGTGTATAACTTGAGTAAAATAAGGGCTTAGTCAATAGGACGGATTCTGAGGTATCAAGAGGTCACCAATTTAGTACTGGAGGGACGTGTCGGTGGTAGAAACTGTAGAGATAGACTAAGACATGAATATAGTAATCAGGTTCAAAAAGGTTGTAGCAGTTATTTGGGGATGTAAAGGCTTGCACAGGATAAAGTAGCAAGGAGAGCTGCATGAAACCAGTCTTTGGACTGAAGACCACCATAACAACAACAATGTTATAATGATTTGGGAATATTAAGTGGTGCCTCATAGTACATTTATTCAATGATGAAATTTGCTGTTGCAAACCATTGCACTTTGACTGTAATATAGATAATCACAACTAAAATACTCTAAAGAAAAATGATCTGCAATTTCCTCTGGGAATCTAACTTTGGCACAGAAAGGATTGAAGTAAACAGCTATAAAGCTATTTGACAATCTGCTCATGGAAATATAATGTCTGACAGACAGCATAAATATTTTCATATGCAGGCTTAAGTTATTTCTACTCAATGAACTTTCAATCATAGAGGAATGCTGGAACAGAAATAAGTAGTCAGTCACAAACCTGTAAATGGCCAGAATAAATAAACTGTATATGCAACATTGCATTCAGTTGACACAGTTCAGATCATAACATTCATCGTGAATATGATCAATGAAACAAGTAACTAACTAACATTATCACAAAGGAAACTTACAAGAGGTGTTATTAAGACAGCAAAAGAATCCACTAATGTACCATCAAAGCCAGAAGAGTAACTGTTTTTCTGTGACACAATGATCTTTGTGATGTATTAACAACTGAGTTGATAAAATGGATGTATGCTCCTGGAGAAAGCAATGTATGACTTTTTGATATGCCACTGATTGCTTCTGATTTAATTAGAGCTATTATAAATAACAAAGCTCATACCAATGTGTGTCAGTATGATACATAGCTAGTTAGATACTCTCCATCTGTTATGCTGCCTACTCCCATGAATAACTAAATTTTCTCCTGTTTTTATTTAATTTTTTGTCATATTTTCAGTATAGGTGCACCCATAATATTTGATATGTATATGAATATTCCAGAATGTTATTTAGGTAGTGTTCCACTTAAATTTATTGGTCAGTTGGTTCCATTTATGTTTTTGGTTGCAATGATGGGAAGTGCACTTTAATTAAAAGTTATAGTTAATTGGAAATTCTACTAGAAAACATTGCATTGCAAGCTATTCAACAAGATAGGAAGTATTGTTACCATTCATTTGAAAGCAGACATTCCACTCTTTCTGATAACATACTTTAAACTACCTGAAACTGATGTTGAAAGTTCGGATCATCATAATTTCCACTGCCAGTTTTGCCTTTGTGTTTGCTATATTCCGAATTTTGACACTGTACTTTTGATGCTATGTTTCTTTCAAATCAGGTGACATCCCTCAATATCTAATTAAGCTACCATTTAATATTTTGCATAATTTAACATAACGTAAAATTATTTTTGGGACAGATACCATACCCACAGTTAGGATATTCCCAATGCGTGTTTGTAACAGAGTTTTGTATACTTTTACAATTTATTAAGCTTCAACATTTTACATAAACCAAATAACTATCTTAATTCACAGTTCATTCAAACCAGAAAAATATAACCTAGCCAATTTTCAAAACATTATGTAGTTTCCGAAGTCAACAAATATCTGTATGGCAGTTCTTAAATAACACACCCTACCCAAATATCACCAGTTGGGCTTCAGATACACAACATATAACAACTATGTTAGTTAGTGTGAAATTATATGATCCTAAAGCTCAGAAGTAATAACTACAGCAGCTTGTGTCAAAATCTTTGGCTACCAACACCAACGTCAGTCAATAGGAGCAAATTCACTGCAATCAGTCTGGTAGAGATAACAGCTTATAAAATGTACTGTTTTCCAGTTGGTTCTCATGTCCTGCTATCAGGGTTGAGAAAAACTTGGTTTTTTTTTTTAAAGGACTGGGGTAAAACTGGGTTTTTATGGTCTTTTGTTTCACGTTGATGATTAAATAGTTTAATCTGAATTGCACTGATTAATTTATTCAGAACACTAACCCATTATTATAACTACTTTATTAGAGGTTGTTTTCTTGTCATTCCAGCACTGCATACATCAGGAGTATCTTCTCCACTTATGGGCTTATTTGGTCAAAATTAAGAAATAATTTAGGAGAGAAAAGACCCAAGAAATTAGTGAAGATCTATAAATTTCTGCATGCTTCTAAAAAGTCGTAAATTTTACTTTACTGTCATTATGATTTACAGTAAGTTAAAGTTTTTTTCTGGCAGTGTAAATGTTATTTAGTTAAGTTCTTTATACGGCAAGCAAAGATAAAACACAATAGTAATAATATACATCCTTGTGACAGTAAATAGTTGCCTTCAATAAGTATGATGGCTCTATCTAATTTTTGTCAGGCTAACTATGTAACATTTTACATGTTAATTATATTTTCGTTATTAAATATAGTTGGGTTTTATTCATTTATTTTTTAGCTTTGTTTATATTGGTTTGAAAATCCTTGATTTTGTAGGTCAGGTTAAACGGCAACAGCCCTGCCTGCCATGTGTAACTTATTAACTCAATGACAGTATCTTGTTATTAATTCACATTGCGAATCTGCATTCAACTTTGCTGACTGTGAGTAACTTTGATAATGGTATGCTGCTATGGTAACAATCAAATGCAGCAACAGACAGATTTAACTAATGCAAACATACTTTCACTCCACAGTCTCATTTAATTCTTATGTCTTTTGGTCTACTCGAGAAACAATGTGTTATCCCAGAGAAATTATTCTGTCATGCAAAATAGTGATATATCTTGCAACTATTATGTTGGCAATCCTTTTTCCACACTAAACAACTGCCAGTTATTCCACCAAGCATAGGCAGATAGAGCTGTAATGAAGAGCAGTTGTAATGTTCCTTTACTTGCATTTAAAAGTGTACTATGAAATCTGAACTGGCCATCAATCATTCGTATTTCAAAAGTGGCATTACAAGTGACTAATATCCAACACTACATACTGTGTGGGCTGCATTATTGGAACTGTACTTCTGTCACTGATTGATTTCAGCTTTTTACAATGATCAAGAGAAGAGACACAAATTAGCAATGGCAATGAAGTAGGTAAAGTGAATTAGTTACCAGTATGTGCAAAGGCCCTTATTAACACAAATCTATTTCATTTCATATCCCTGACATTTCCTGTATCTCTTCATTTTACTCGATGAGATTTATAATCTGCATGTGTATTATTTAAACCAAATTTTGAAAGGAACCAGTTGTATACATCTAGCATTGTCCACGATCAATGGATTTTACTGGCCTGAGGGAACAATAAAAAAAATTGATTACATCAATATCCTGAGAGGCACAGCTTAATAAGACAAAGCCAAGGTGAGCACCATCAATGAAATGGTCGACTGTGGTTTTGTCAGTTACAGTTTGTAGGATGAGAGCTAACAAAGTTTCTATTTGTAATTCACCTCATACCTTGAGAATAAGTGGGTGTTTGGAAGCATAAAGTGATAAACATGTTAGATTTTAGTTTTTGTCCTTACCTGTTGAGCAATTCCAAATGTTATCAAAACAAAATAAAAGAGCACTGCCCAAAAAGGTGAGACTCGTTCAGAGCCCATAAGTGCAAATGTTGCTGGTGCTAGCTCTGTTGCTAGTCTCAGCACTTGATAACCACTTTCCCTTGCTGAATCCATACCAGGAAGCAGAACACGTGACCCAAGTATAAATATGCTATGAGACATGTAGCGCACAGGTGTTCTTGCAAATATTGGATGCGGTGGTGCACCTTCAGCTTGAAGGAATGTCACAGTTCGTAATTGTTCTGTGAAAAATAACAGAAAATTACAAATTAAAAAACTAAATTAAATTTAGCACATGGCAGTCCATATATAATTATGTTAAAATACTGATTTCACACACTCATTGAGCTTCACTTCCACTAGCATTTTCAAAACTGACATAAATTTACGTTCATGGTGACTACAGCCTTTATTTTTATATCACTATGCCAAGTGAGTCATTGCTGTTTTTACTATCACAACCAACAACACACCACTAGGACTTGACATACAGATAACATTAGTAATGAAATTTTTGGATACATGAAACTGCTGAAATAACAGATTGGTTTTCACCTTACACTCTCTATTGATCAATGGTACAACATAAGTAACAGCATTCTGATGAATTCACTTATTTCCAAAATATGAGAGAGTCATGACTGTTTAGTGGTCCCATCAGACTATAGTCCTCAATTTCAATGCTGTTCCATGTGTATCACATTAATCTTTTGAACCTAAAAAGCACCTCATTTTTAATGAATATCACCCATTCTGCTGTATCCATACACAGTTCTTTAAGAAATATCTGTGAGACTGAATGGTCACCAATAAATAGGATCCGCTGTTACAGGATGTTCTCAGCTGCCACTGACGAATCACAATAATAAGAATTCCACTTTAACTTCACTGTCATAGAGGTCAGTGTTTTGTGGACACCAGTTTTGCTGGACTTGGCTCTTCATCTACACCTTTTACATACCAGGTACTGATAGAACAAAATAAATTATACAATACTTGGCACGGACAGAACTTCACTTATCTAGGAAACTGTGTTGAGTAGTGGACAGGTGTATATACATGACCAAGTATCTACTTGCACTCATCTGGGGAGATGTTTACACACTGTGATGACAACAAGCATCTGGCAACTCTAAAGAAAAATGAAGAGACACACATAGAAATATTTTATAAGTGCTTCTCTATCAATCAGTAGTTAATTTTCCAATGAGTGGTGATTTGTTTTTGAATTCAAGCATCTGGATGTTTTTTGCAGCACCTGGCTATTATTGAGGCCACATTCTTCCCTCACAATTCACCCTAATGATCACACAAAAATGATTATATGCTTCTCTTTTTGTTTCCTCTACCTCTATGTGCATTTCTTTGCTTCCCCAAACTGACCATCTTCTGGTCACTTTTAGCTCAGTTCTCTTTCTCCTAATTACAGACCATGTTTTCTGCCAGCATCCCTCATTTGTGTGTTTCAAAATGTGTTCTGCAATTTGTCTGAAATTTGCTGCCACTTTCCAAATACCATACACTGAATCTTCACTTCACTTCTTAGAATCTTCTCTTTCCCTTACTTTGTTCCCAATGAGACAGTTACTCTCTAGATCCAACACTGTCATCGCAATCATATCTCTGGATCAAGATACAATACAACTGTCACTTTGGTAGGAATAAACTATTTTATTTCCATTTCTTCTGTGATGATTGTTTAGCACAACACCTAAAGAAGTTGTAAAATTTATTCTGTACATTCTGCTGTTCATTTATGACTTCTGGCGTAGTGCAGCAACTCAACATGGCATGGACTCAAAAAGTTGCTGGAAGTCTCCTACAGATATATTGAGCAATGCTGCCTCTATAGCTATTCATAATTGTGAAAGTGGTGTCAGTGCACAGGATTTTGTGCACAAACTTACCTCTTGATCATGTCCCATAAATGATTGTTCACAATGTTCTTCAAACCAGTCGAAAACAGTTGTGGCCCAGTGACGTGGTAGATTGTCATCCATAAAAATGAAGTCCATGAGTGACTGCAAATGGTCTTCACGTAGCTGAGCATAACCATTTCCAGCCAATGATTGGTTCAGTTGGATCACAGGACCTTGTCCATTCCATGTAAACACAGCCAACACCAGTACGGAGCTACCACCAGCTTGCACAGTGCCTTGTTGACAACTTGGGACCATGACTTTGTGGAGTCTGTGCCACACTCTAACACTACCATCAGCTCTTCTCAACTGAAATTAGGAATCATGTGACCAGGCCACAGATTTCCAGTCATCTAGGGTCCAACTGATATGATCACAATTCCAGGAGAGGCACTGCAGGTGATCTCATGAAGTTAGCAAAGGCACTCTGCTGCTATAGCCCATTAATGCCATATTTCACCGCACTGTCTTGATGGACACATTTGTTGTACATCCCAGATTGATTTGTGCACTAATTTCATGCAGTATTGCTTGTCTGTTAACACTGACAACTTTATATAAATGCTGTTGCGAGTGACTGCAGTGCAATATGAAGTGGGACAAGCATGTAACGGCAGTTGTGGGGAAGGCGGATAGTTGTCTTCAGTTCATTGGTAGAATTTTGGGAAGATGTGGTTCATCTGTAAAGGAGACCGCTTATAAAACACTAATATGACCTATTCTTGAGTACTGCTTGAGTGTTTGGGATCCCTATCAGGTCGGATTGAGGGAGGACATAGAAGCAATTCAGAGGCGGGCTGCTAGATTTGTTACTGGTAGGTTTGATCATCACGCGGGTGTTACAGAAATGCTTCAGGAACTCGGGTGGGAGTCTCTGGAGGAAAGGAGGCGTTCTTTTCATGAATCTCTACTGAGGAAATTTAGAGAACCAGCATTTGATGCTGACTACAGTACAATTTGTACAATTTTACTGCCGCCAACTTACATTTCATGGAAAGACCACAAAGATAAGACAAGAGAGATTAGGGCTTGTATAGAGGCATATAGGCAGTCATTTTTCCCTTGTTCTGTTTGGGAGTGGAACAGGGAGAGAAGATGCTAGTTGTGGTATGAGGTACCCTCCACCACGCACCGTATGGTGGATTGCGGAGTATGTATGTAGATGTAGGTGTAAAGTAGTTAAGTGAAGGCCATCAGCAATTGCTTTGTCCCATGTGAGAGGTAATGCCTGAAATTTGGTATTCTTGTCACACTCTTTGAAACTGTTGATCTCAGAATATTGAATTTCCTGACAAGTTCTTAAATAGAATGTCCCATGCCTCTAGCTCCAACTACCAATCCATATTCAAAGTCTGTTAATTGCCATGTAGCCATAACCCCACCAAAAACACTTTCACACGAATTATCTGAGTACAAATGATAGCTCTGCCACTGCAATACTCTTTCATCCCTCATGTATGTGATACTACTGCCATCTGCATATGTGTCTATCACTATCCCAGGACTTTCGTCACCTCAGCGTAATATGGGCTACCTCATAACAACATTCTTACTGGGTTTTCCATTATTTGACAACTGTTCTTAGCTGTATGATATCCACTGTCCACTGTAGCAAGGACTTGAAATTACAGTTCTCCAGTACATTTGCTTGTTAAAAATCTTGTCGTTATTCAGTGCAGTTGTGTATTAATGCACAAGTGAACATTTACTTACCAAATGAACTTGGAATGTAGGTGTAGCCACTAGCTGCTAGCAGTTCAACACAAGTGTTAGCAAGGAATGCTGAGAGCAGTAAAACTGCAAGTGTGACAATAATAACAATGCTGATGTCTCGATGAAGGAGATGTTTGTGCTGGTTATGAGATGTAATCTGCATAACAGCAGCTCCCAGCAAACCCCATGTATAGAAAACCTCTGTTGTAGCAGCCACCCAGCACTGAAAAAGTAATCATACACAATGGCAAATATGAACTGCAAATCCAAAAAAAGAAGAAAAGTATTCAAATAATTTTACTCTCAGTGTTTGTGCACGCACATATGAGTATAATTAGCACAAGTTCTTTCTTTCATGAGACTACAGTAAGAGTTGTTGCTTGCTGTATTTGAGTACATTAGCAAATCTATGTAAATATGAACAATGAATATAACTGTGATTTTCTGCCTCTATATGTAACATGAATGTAGCATAACTGAATTTTATGTCCTATCACATCTCTCTAAGGCTGAGTGATCGACTGTGTAGATAACTTCTTCGTCTAGAATTTTGCTATCATTTTTGAACTCTAATGATGTTGGCAACAAACATCATAAGGGAGAAAATGTACTCTGAGGCTCTTGTCATTATGCACAACTGTTTGAACAGCTGGAAACCACATATTATTCTCATTACACACTTCTGCGCAGCAAACTTTTCTTTTCTTTTTTCAATTATGAGTTGATCAATGACCAATTTTGTACCAATATACTTTCTCAGTGCAGTAAGTGACAGTATGTCCTTAGATTATTATTCATTCCTCAATTATTCTAGATAATGGCTTTAACTGTTATAATGTGACAGACATACAGGAATAAAATTGTTAGCAACATACTGAGAGCTTAATATAAATCTGAATATTTTGTCCATAAAAGAATGGTATCATGAGGGCTGCAACTGTTGATAAATATAAAGAACACAGTTTTTGTGTCCATTCACTTATTTATTGGCAAAATAAATGACTGGCACAGAAAACTGTTTTATTAATATTAATTACTTTTCACTTTGAACTATTGGTGAGTTAATGAGGTGGCAATGTTATAAATCAGAGTGAAATGCAAGACCTTTTGTGTTTCACAAAAAAGAAAAAATTTTCAGTTCACTTCAGTAGTAAAAGAAAAAAATAAATTTACCTATCATAAAAAGCACTGTGTTCTGTCAGGCATTAATGCTATTTTCAGAGGTACATACCTTTGTGTTAATGAAAAATTCACTCCATACTGTTTCTGGGAAAACCTTATGTCCAGATGAAGTATTTGTTAGACCAAGAATTTTTGTGCAAAGTATCAACATCCCAAGAACAGAAAACAATGAGAAGACATAAACAACTTTGCCATATGATTTAAGGCCTGAAAGAAATTTTTAAAGAAAAAAACAACACTTTAGTTATTAGGTGACATTTGCCTTTGATTCTATAAGTAATTCATTTACACTAAAATAAAAATCTATCAGACTGTAGTAAGGAGGCTGTGCAGCAAATCAAAATATTTTTGAACACCAGTGTAAGTTCTCTTATCTGTTTGGCATAGATATTCTGATGATGACTGTAAATCAAAGTAATCACTGAAGCTATTTCTATCATGAACTTGCACAGACTAAACCATAGCAATTATCCTAATAAATCATGTACCTATGCAAATAATATCATTCTTTGCTATTCTATGTATTATTCATCCAACATTTCCATTCACAAAATAGAAAGCTGTTCTTGTAGACAGTCTCTGTTTACTGTGTCTACTTCTTATAAATACAGGATTATTTCTTATTAAGCATGTGCAGTACAAAATTTGTTTTGTGTCCTTTTGAGCAATGTTATAATCAACACAATTTATCTTCAAAATATGTTACACTGCTTAATGAAATTTGTGTACTGACCTTTGCTTAAAGAAACAAATACTATCATCCATACTACAGCCAAATTGAATGTAACTTGGAATTTAAGGTGCCCAAATGAAGGATCTGGAGAGACAAGACTTTGTCTTTGAAGGACCATTCCATTGAGGTAGTCAGGTACTGTTTCTTCAAGTTTGTGAGTACCATTTATTTGTGGTTCTGGAAATAAAATATAACAAATTTTAATTATTATGTTATTCATAAATATTGTTTACATTTAAATAAATTAATAATTTTTCCTATTACAGATAAAATCTGATAAAAAAATAATGGGACAGCCAAGTTAACAAGACAGTGTGAAATATACTTAACATTTTTAACTAATGTGTAAAAGAATAGTATGATGAATATTAATTGAAAATGAGGCAGAATATGAGCCATGGTATTGAGCTGTAGCCTACTACTCTTAAATATTATCAAAGAAGTTACTCAGCTTAACATTTACATACGACAGATGTATACCATCATGCATATACAAGGGCTGTTCAAAATGTAAGGTGACTTTCCAAATTGTGTGAGCAATATACATTCAATTATCGATTCTCTTTTTCTTTTTTTATGTTGGTACAAATTTGCATCAAATTTTGTGTCAAAATGGAATCAAGTGCTCTAAAACACTTGAAATGTTGACAGTGGCATACAATGAGTCTGCTCTAAGTAAAAAACAAATTTTTACAAGTGGTACAAGCTGTTCCAAGATGGCCAAGAAGATGCCAATGATGAACCTTGCTCTGGATGTCCCAGCACATCAAAAACAGATGATAACATCAAAACTGTGAAGAAAATTGTTTTGGAAAATTGTTGAATTATTGCAAGAGAAGTTGCTGAGGATGTTGGCATATCGTTCGGCTCATGTCATGCAATTTTTTCGGATGTTTTGGGCATGAGACATGTGTCAGAGAAGTTTGCTTTCAAAACTTCTCAATTTTGACGAGAAGAACCGTCACATGAGCATCACTCACGAGCTCTTCAATGATGTCAATGATGATCCTGATTTGCTCAAAAGGGTCATAACTGCTGACAAAACATGGGTTTACAGTTATGACATCAAAACCAAAGCCCAATTGTCCCAATGGAAGCATCCCGGAGAGCCAAGACCGAAAAATGTCAAAGTTTTTCTCACTGTTTTTTTTTTCTTTAATTAGCATGGCATAGGTCATGAATTTTTGCCTCAAGGTCATTATTATGCACATTATGCACCGTTTGTGAGAAGAAATATGCATAACATGTCTGGAATTGTGGAAAAACAATTCGTGGCTTTTGCATTACGAAAATGCACCTGCTCATTCATCATTGCTTGTGAGAGATATTTTGGCCAAAAACAACATGATGATCATGCCTCAGCCACCATATTCACTGGAATTGGCCCCCTGTGACTTTTTCCTGTTCCCAAAACTGAAGAGACCTATGAAAGGACGAAGATTTTCAATAATTGAGGAAATAAAAACTGCATCATTGGAAGTACTCAAGGCTGTACGGAAAAGTGCTTATGAGAAGTGCTTCGAGGATTGGAAGAAGCATTGGCACAAGTGTATTGTATCTGAGGTGGATTAATTTGAAGGGGACAACATGAATATTTGTGAATAAATAAATATTTTTTCATAAAAATATAAAGTCACCTTACTTTTTGAACACGCCTCATACTTCATGAAACAATGGAGACGTTTGGAGTTTCATACAGGTCATTGGAATACAGTTCAGTGACCCTGAATTACAGACAGCTCCTTCTACTCCCCTTTCTGGCCAAATTATGATGAATAAAAATTCATCCAAGGCAAGGACTTTAATTACCCACTGCAAAGGTGAATACTACAGAGTTTGCTTGTATTAGTAACATCAGCCACAAACGAAGGTACTTGTTGTTACAATCCAGATAAACTGTGGTTATCCCCATATTAATTACACAACTTGTGTTGTAGCTGACAGCCAGCATGAGGTAACAACACTCTCCAGTACCTGGAGAGAGAGAAAAATTTGGTTGCTGAGAAGAGAGTTATACACATTATGAGCGGTGTTCATCTGAGACACTCTTGCAGAAATATATCCCAGAAACTACGAGTTCTTGCAGTGACATCTCAGTATATCCTAACTCTTGTATTTTTCATCAAAAAGCTACTCCTTTTCAAAGCCAACAGTACATATCATGGCCACAATATGAGGTCGAAACAGGATTTATATAGTTACCAGAAAAACTTCGCCCTTGTGCAGTAAGGAGTAAATTACTCAGGCATGAAAATCTTCAGTGCTCTACCTATAGACATCAAAAATCTTGCTCTTAAAACACTTAAATTCAAAAGCAAATTAAAAGAATACCTGTTGAAAAATTCATTCAACTCAATCAGTGACTTTTGTCCGCCCCAGTAGCTGAATGGTCAGCGTGACGGATTGCCGTCCTCTGGGCCCGGGTTCGATTCCCGGCTGGGTCGGAGATTTTCTCCGCTCAGGGACTGGGTGTTGTGTTGTGTTCATCATCATTTCATCCCCATCCGGCGTGCAGGTCGCCCAATGTGGCGCCGAATGTAATAAGACCTGCGATATGGCGGCCGGACCTGCCCCGCGAGGGGCCTCCCGGCCAATGACGCCAAACGCTCATTTCCATTTCCAGTGACTTTTTAATCATGAATGACTGCACGTGTGTAGTTTATTGTATAATGTAAATGGGATATTTCATTAGTTCAAGAATAAATATAAATTATTGTTTGTCATGTATTAAGATATTTCCAATATGAATGTTTCATAGTGTATGACAATTAACAAAATACTCTGAGCTATTATGCCATGGTGGATGGATTTTCCATTAAAACCCAAAACTTCATCCTCATCTGCAAAGGACATTTTCAAGGGGAATCAAAACTTCTCTGAGTGTCCAATTCACACCCTGGCTCACTACTGAGTGCAGCAAAATTCCATTTACGTGTACTCCTCAGCAGTGGAGTGACATCGCATGCTTGGAGTACCTGGATGTATCAACTGGCTGTTGTCCACTGTCGCTACCACCCCATGGTGGAAGCGTCAAACACATCATCTTCAGCACCAGCATCCAGATGACATTCAATTTCATGCTCTCCTTCTTCCTACTGAAATTCCTAGGGCACTTATAAATTTCTGTGGCCTCTCTTTATAGCCTTTCATGGTACCCTCTTGTAGCTGCCAGTACTTGAGTCCTTTCAAAGTGAATGTGGTGGTCATCTGGGCGCAAAGAACATTCTACAACAGCTGATCAGTCAGTCTCTCCCCTCCTACATGTTGCCCCTGAGCTCTTCTAGTTGTTTGTTAACTGTTCTTTTTGTTGTATCCATATTGCGAGTTAATGAGCATTGCGTTTCATTTAAATATATGGCAAAAAGAGTCAGCCTACAGGAATTGTGAAATGAACCCTGTCATTGAGGACTGTGTGTCACAAAGGATGCAGATTCACCACGAGGTGGGGAAATTCACACGCACCTATTGTCTATTGAGGTCTATGTGCTGTAGTGTGTAAGTGAGACATATGAGAACCTATGTCATTGGTAAATCCAGTAGAAGCTGTCTGTGGCCGAGGCAGACCTAAGATTGGCAATAATGGGAAACATTTATGAAAACTATTTAATTCTGTAGCAGTGCATGGAGTGAAGTCACAGAAATTTTAATCTGCCATCCTCCATAAATTTTCATGGTGATCCCAATAAAACTTGAATATTGATCACATCTATAATAGTTTAGGATTTACTGTTAAAGTGAAATTAACAAGTTTTGTAAGAAAGACCTGAATGCTAAAATCTGAATGCTTTGGTTGACCTTAACGATCGGCATTCATATAGAAGCGCATCATTAAAATGACAAACACTGTAAATATCAACTCTGTAACTTTATTTGTTTAAAAGATAGAGTAAATTTTATTTACCAGTATTTTCAGTTAAGCGTCAGATCATCATTTCCTCCACACAAAACACATTGAACAATGACAGCATGTCACCTTATTGAATCATTAGGTGATAGAATATTTGTTGTAAAGTTTAGTTCATATTAGTTACTTTTGTTCTTTATTTATTTATCAGAAAGCACATTGGTGCAAGGCTACTGGCATGACATTCAAAGTTAAGAAGGGGATTGTATTGGTTTTATGTAAAAGAATTTAACAATGGATATTATTGTTACTTTATTTAGAATGTGAAAGTGGACAAGCTTTGATTATTTAAATATGTTAATATGTAAAATAATGTAGAATAAGCTGGAGCCAATCAGATGGATGGCTTCAGGAAATGGAACTGGCCTTGTCAGTTGAGCAAGGATATTCAGTGTGCGGGAAACACGGCTGGGGACAGGCAGAGGGAGTGCTGGTGCAACATGAAAGTGGACAGTTCGGCTGGAGACACGAAAGGGTGCAGTTCAGATTGAGATGCAAAAGTGGACAGTCGGTCTTTAGGCAGCTAGGAAGTGAAACAACTTAGAAGATTTTGCATTGTGTGGTATCGCGGGACTTAGTCTCTGAGAGGTGAGCAGCTGCGTGCCTTGTGTGAACTCTCGCATAGATAACTTGTATTTCGCGATGAGATTGTGAGTAATCGAACTGTGTCAAATGGATATATGCTAGAGTGTAACAGTAACTCTAAAAACGACCACTTTCACTATTAGTTTGCTTTCTGAATAAACATTACTCTAACTAAATTGCAACTGTGTGGCCTGCATCATTTATGGGTTGTTAATTTAGTTCCCGATATTATTATTACTGTTATTATATGTTATGTTAACTCTGTATTTTGCAAACTGGCCATCAGCCAGACAATTTAACCAAAGGGTCACAAGTGTCTAATTTAGGGTATGTAATGCGACACACGCGATTCAACCCCTCGATGAGTTTGAGCCAAGATATTTCAACGAAGAGGAACTGCATGTGAGCCTGAACATCTTTTGGATGTTAGCTCACAATATATACCTCCTCACAACTACACAGAAGGAGTCCTATAAACTCCTGCTTTCTCCAGCAGTTTGTGAGCATCCTTGGCCAATTTTAGATGATCCTGTATCTTCTTGGTGGGTTTGTAGATTACTGCTGTGTTCCATTCTACCAAGATTTTTCCTGTGTGGTCAGTAATGCACTTAACAAAAAGCAGGAAAACTTTCAATTTCACAACTGGCATTTGTGCACTGCTACGATTTTGGTGTGGTGGTCTTAATGCTATTTTTACTCCAGTGAATGAATAACCATTGTTAAGCAATGCATTAGTTAGGTGTTTTAATTCCATGTCAAGCAGCTCTGATTAACAAATGTTCCTTGCTCTATCCACCAATGTTTTTATGATGTCTCACTTTTGTTTTTGATGGTGGTTTGGGCCCTGGTGTAGATTGTGGGTGGGTCTTTGTTATACAGAGATTTGAATCACCACCCACAACAAAAGTGAAGCACTACAAAAACATTGCTGGATAGAGCAAGGAACATTTGTGAACCAGAGCTGCTGAATATGGAATTGAAACACCTCACTAATGCATGGCATAACAAAGGTAATTCTTCTGCTGAGGTAAAAAGTGCATTAAGACAGCCACACAAAAAACATAGCAATGCACAAGCACCCATAAAACTGGAAGTTTTCCTGTCTATTGTTAAGTGATACTCTGTCTCTTTGAGGTTCTGTCATCTTATCTAAGAGGCAGGTGGCAGAGTGTTTGTATCCAGGGAGTGACGTATTGTGAAATGGCACTTAAACACTGTGCACAGCAGTGGCCTCTGCTCTTTTTAATGTTTGTCAGTGACCTAAGTTGTGATGATCATACCCTGCTCTTTTAATGACTAAAGGTAGAAATTCAGCTGAGGCAGTAAAGGAACCTGATATTTCATTTGAAGTAGCCTAAAAGTGGTTCAAAGCAAACAAGATCAAATTAAATGAAGATAAAACTCACAAAATATTATGCAGCCTTGCTGACTATGGACCCACAGCAAATGTCGGCAGTGTCAAACACCTGAGAACCACAACTGACAATAAGCTGACGTGGACTGAACATAATGCACATGTGTGTCCTAAGCTCTGAAGAGTAATTTATCTCCTAAGGAAGATCAAATGTGATAACAGATCAGTACTTAATCTCAGTATATTATGCACTGTTCCACAGCCATACCACACATGGATTGCTGCTGTGGGGACACTCTACTGGAATCAAAAACATATTGCTCCTACAAAAGAAGGCTGTACGAATAATATCTTCCAGTAAGAAATCAAATGACTGTAGACCCATTTTCAAGCAGTTGGGAATAATGACAATATTTAGCCGCCGGCCGCGGTGGTCTCGCGGTTCTAGGCGCGCAGTCCGGAACCGTGCGACTGCTACGGTCGCAGGTTCGAATCCTGCCTCGGGCATGGATGTGTGTGATGTCCTTAGGTTAGTTAGGTTTAAGTAGTTCTAAGTTCTAGGGGGCTGATGACCACAGCTGTTAAGTCCCATAGTTCTCAGAGCCATTTGAACTAATATTTAGCCAGTATGTTTTCAACTCTCTCCTCTATATAAAAGAGAATCAAGGATCCTTCTCCAAGAAGATTCAAAGAAGCTACGATCACCCTTGAAAGTGTCTGTAGATGCGGATGAAATGTTAGGTTTTAATGGAAAATCCATCCTGTGTGTGTGTGTGGAAATAAAATTATTAATGTGAGAATGTACCATTATAGCATTCCACTGTGCATGTTTGATTTATGTTTGTTCAACTACAGTGAAGTTTAATACCATGGGTACTGAAGTTATACCCTGATTCATTGACTGTTTACTAAATAAACCTCCATAATTGAGAATTGGAGATTTTCATTTAAGAAATGAGTGACAATACAACATTCACAAATATATCGTATGTTCAACAATATGTAAGACATCTACCAAAGTGGACTGGTGCAGAAGTTCTAGAAAAATGAATAATGCATGGACAGTTTACTTGACCATTATGAAAGTGTTATGGATTTAGTGAGTCATCTTAAATAGGAAGCTTTGTAGTCAGTACACTTTCACTTCATTGTACGTTACAGAAGGGCAAAACATGACAGATTAGTATGCATACAGACACATTTACTTGACACAGAAGCAAGAACATTACTGCACACTGCTTCAAGAACATATACCAGGAAACGGTTTGCGAGTGCACATGTAGGAGCCCACAAATATTGATTCTATGTATTACAACTAGTTTACCACCTCAACTTTCTCAACACTGATCTTAATGAATATCTTAGAAACAGAGAGACATATAAGGCAGATGTATCTTACCTTGACGATATTGTTCAAAAACAGCCCACGGATACTGGTCCTGTTTAGTTATAAATGAGTCACGGAAGTAGATGAACATCCATGACACTCCAACTATGCTGTAGATTCCAATTAAAGCTTGTGATGCTAACAGTGCTACACCGACACCCTGAAGACATAAAAAATACAACTTTTAGTATATATGTAAGCTTACTAGGCACTGAAATCAGCATATGAGAATAAAAATTATCAAAAAATCAACTCACTAAGTGGCATCAGGAGAAAACATGAACAAAGCGTAAATAACTGTTCAAGCTTATGGAGCCAGTGGCTTCTGCTTCTGACATAAGTGTTGACAGGGAAGGAAGAGGGATGAAGGAAAAGGACTGGCAAGATTTAGGAAATGGGGAGAGTTGACCAGAACCCTGGGTCAGAAGAGACTTACTGGAGAGCATGAGAAGGAGAGACTGATTGTTGGAGAATGCACCAGATGTGATTTGAAAACCTGAGAACTTAAAGGTGAAAGATAGTGTAATAAGCAAGACAGAGATTGCTTACTAAACAGCATGCAAGAGTTAATAAGAGCAGAAAGCCAAGTGCATTGTACGTGGTAGAGTTGGAGGCAGGGAAAAATAGACATAAATCATGTATTTCCTATGTGTGTATGTTTGTAAAATCTTCTGATTGTCAGACACAATTTTTCCATCAGTACATTTTTATTATTTATATACTGATATGTTGCCATGTATTGTATTGTATTGTATTTTTATTGATCCAGGCAATCATAGTATTGTACAGCTGTACATATGATATTGGATAGGTCAAGAGAGCTATTTACAAGTAATTTTTACAAATTGATTTTTACATTATTTTGTAGCAAGGAAATTATCTATCTTAAACAAAACAGTTAATACAAATCATAGAATTGTAAGGTTGTACATACGATATTGGACAGGTCAGGGGAACATATTTACAAGTAATATTTAATCAATTGATTTTAAATTATTTTGCAATGAGGAAGTTAGCTTTCTTTAACAAAACAGTAAATACAAATGTTGTATGGTAAAATACAAACAGCCAATACAAATGTAATAGTAAAGTAGTCCAGTGTATTTCATAGACATGCACAGTATATAATAATCCAGTATATTTCATAGACATGCACAGTATATAATTTTCAGACCTAATTGAACATTTATCATATTGTTTACATTTTAACCCCTTTCAAAAAAATGATCAACTGCATAAAAACAATGGTCCAAGAGATATTTTTTTAACTTATGTGAGAAGGCTCTTGGGTTCTTTGTTGCTTTGATTTCATTGGGTAAATTATTATACATTTGTATCCCAACGTTTAAAACACGTTTTTGGTAGCAGGTAGTTCTGGACTGAATCATATGTAGGTCAGATTGTTGCCTTGTTGCATAGTTATGAATATCTCCATTGAATTTTAGTGTGCAGTCATTGTTTAACAGGTATGACTTGACAAATGAGATGATATTATAAATGTAAGCAGAGGGCAGTGTCATAATGCCATTTGTTTTGAAATGTTGTCTGCATGATTCGTTATGTCTTAGATTACATATTATGCGTATTGCCTGTTTTTGCATTTTAAAAATATATCTACCTCCAGGTGAGTTCCCCCAAAATATGATTCCATACTGTAATGTAGAATGGAAGTAAGCATAACATACATGTATGAGAACAGATTTTGTGACTGATTTTTTGTTGTTGTTGTGGTCTTCAGTCCTGAGACTGGTTTGATGCAGCTCTCCATGCTACTCTATCCTGTGCAAGCTTTTTCATCTCCCAGTACCTACTGCAACCTACATCCTTCTGAATACCTCCGGAATATTTTACCCAAGAGGACGCCATCATCATTGAATCATACAGTAAAGCTGCATGCCCTCGGGAAAAATTACGGCTGTAGTTTCCCCTTGCTTTCAGCCGTTCGTAGTACCAGCACAGCAAGGCCGTTTTGGTTATTGTTACAAGGCCAGATCTGTCAATCATCCAGACTGTTGCCCTTGCAACTACTGAAAAGGCTGCAAAATGTAACACACAGTTGAGAGCTTTTTTGAGATATAATTTGTGTGAGTCTCCCACTTAAGATTTCCTTCAATCCATATGCCAAGAAACTTGACAGAGTCCACACACATAAGCTCTTGGTTATTTAGAATCACATCAGGCATTTCTTGTTTTTGGGATGAGAGCCTGAAGTTGATGTATGTTGTTTTCTGTACGTTTATAATCAGTTTGTTCTCGTTGAACCATTTGCTGAGTGACGACATAAGCGGTTTAATTTTTTGGTTGTGGTCCTCTGTATCAGTACCCGTTATTAGTATACTTGTGTCATCGGCAAATAGTGTGGTATGTCCTGTAGCAAGCTTCGTGCTTATATCATCAATGTATAGCAGAAACAGTATGGGTCCCAGGATTGAGCCTTGTGGCACACCATATCTAATGGGCATTGTGTCAGAGGAGTGGACAGTAGATCGATGGGTGGTTGTATTCTTTTTTTCAAAATTAATTTCAACTTTTTGAAAGCTGTTTGACAGGTAACATTCTAACCATTTGTTTGCAATTCCTCTTATACCTTTATTTGCTAACTTCTTAAGGAGTATGGTATGGTCAAAGGCTTTGGATAAATCTAAAAAGATACCAGTAGTGATTTCCTTATTATCCAGTGCTTTTAAGATTTTGTTGAGATACTCACAAATAGCTGTGGTAGTTGTCTTTTGATTTCTAAAACCATGCTGGTGTTTTGTCAATAAGGATAGTTTATTAGTAAAGTCTTCCAATCTGGTGTAAAATAATTTTTCAAATATTTTTGAGAATGAGCTGAGTTGTGATATGGGCCTGTAATTGGCTACATCATTTTTAGAGCCCTTTTTGTGAAGTGGGGTAATTTTAGAAGTCTTTAGTAGGTCAGGGAAAACTCCATTTGTGAAGGATGCATTTATTATGTGGGTTAGGGGTTCTACAATGGATTCTCCACATTTCTTTACAATTAAATCAGGAATGTTGTCACTACCACTGGAGTACTTATTCTTTAGTCCTTTTATAGCTGTAAGTACTTCAGTATTGGAGACTTTGTGAAGAAACATTGATGCCTGTACTGGTATGGATTCTATTAGTGTTTGGTCTTGAGTATTTGGTCTATAGCAGTTATTCTTTATCAGGTTTTCTGCTATTTTGCTAAAATAGTCATTAAAACCATTTACTATTTTATGGGGATCTGATGTGACTTCATCATTTAAGTTTAGTTTTAATGTTTTGTTTATAACCTGCTGCTTACTGTCTGTTTCATTTTTTACAACTGTCCACAAGTCTTTCATTTTATTGTTAGATTCCTTTATAAATTTATCATTGTATAATTTTTTTGCTTGTTGCGAGTTTCTGGCACCTGATACTGTCATCCACCCAGTGACAGTGTGATACAATCCTCAACCAACATCATACAATTTAAGGAGGAGAGTCAAAAAGAGGCAATAAAAAAAGTCACAGGAAGCAAAACATGTCAGTGTCCACAGAATCAATGTGTTTTATCTTACTTTAGCCCACCCAATATCATCATACCAGTCCTGAGGACTACAGAACATAGTGATTAATTTGAATAGTGTATTAGTTTCTCAAGACAGTCATTTGGCAGTTTCTGTTGGCCGTGCAATGAGAATAGGGCACTTCTGTAATGGATGAAGGTAATTCTTCAGCTGTCAGTATAAGCATAAATCATAGTACTGACAGAATGGCATGGACTTTGGTAGAATTACTTTTAGTGAATGTGTCGATATTCTGATTTCATTGATAACCAGACTATCATATAAGGATGGATGGCTTTTCCAACTCACAACTCAATAATGTACACAAATGGCTCTGTTTTTACATAATTTCATGAAAATGCTTTGATATGCCTGGTTTGCCAGATCAAGAGGTGTTTAGCTACATTAACAAGGTTGCTTATCCTAATGACATTCACACTAAAAAGTGTGATGGTGGCATAGAAGCCATTCCATGTTGCTCATGGTGCTCTGAATCTCTATGCTTTGAATGTTTTTATTATTTATGTCACCCTGGGGAGTGAAGTGGTTTGCTTGAAGTAAAAAAATACATAAATAAATAAATTTAAGTACCAGTACTACAATTTATATGGTTTTCACATAAGGCCATATAAGATTTGTAATGATAAATTCTATTTTTATAAGATTTGAAATGCTTATTTCTTTTCTCAGCAACTGCATTGTTTTTCTCAAATGCACAAAAATATTGGTGTCATTGATGTCGCATACTCCAGTGACAAAAAAAGATTGGATTGGAACACAGAGACAAAAATTCCAAACTGTGCTCTTAGCCACTACACTACTGATTCCCTTGGCCTAGTGCAAGATGTGCTAACTGATGAAGCAGCATAAAAACTTTGACTGTCATTTTCTCAGAAACTATTGAGTGTTAGCACCTATGCCAACATAAGTGTCCCTTCATTTTCACCCTTCTTTCAGCAAGCAAAGTTCCAACTTCATAAGAGAGTGACCTGTGGTGTGTTTTCCTTGTAAGATATATTTTGGGTTCAAATAGTTCAAATGGCTCTGAGCACTTCGGGACTTAACATCTGAGGTCATCAGTCCCCTAGACTTAGAACTACTTAAACCTAACTAACCTAAGGACCTCACAAACATCCATGCCCAAGGCAGGACTCAAACCTGTGACCGTAGCAGCAGCGCGGATCCGGACTGAAGCGCCTAGAACCGCTCGGCCACAGGGCCGGCTATATTTTGGGGAAACTCCATGCCTGCACATGGAACATGGTGTTCATTCAGTACTTCCACAGAAGAAATATATCTCTGCCAATCACTACAGATCCTAAATGTCTGTCTTGAGAAACTAATATGCTGTTCAAGTTAATCATCACATCCTGCATTTCTCAGGACTGCTATGATGATATTAGGATGGTCAAAGTAAGATTAAACCACACTGATTCTGTGGAAACAGACATGTTTCATTTCCTGCAATTTGTGAACTTTTTCTTTAATAACACCTTTTGAGTCCCTTCCTGAAACTATATCACTGGTGAGCTTTTTGAGGGTTGCATTGCACTGGGACTGGGATGACTATAGTATCTGGTGGCAGAAACTCCCTATTGCAAGGTACTAAAGTGTTTAAAATGAGTTGAAGAGACTTTTAATTACACATATTTGGTGTTTGTTAGCTGTGTAGAGTCGATTTCAAAGCGAAAATATTTACAGAAGGAATGATTTTGGTTTCATCTCAAAATGTTTAATTTATTTCAACTTCATTTCATCTAAATTCGTTGACTTAGCAATTCTCAAATTTTTCAAGTTAATCCTCAGTGAGGTAAAGAGAGAGTTGCCTAGCTTGCATCCCTACATTCACAACAAAATACAAACATAACCAATAATTCAATAGAGATTAATGGTAAAACAAATTTTATAATTGACAACTTCATGTACATAATGTTATCGTCAGAAAATTTAACATTCATGGCAGAATACAAGCTCTTTGTGAAACCATACTGTCATAATTTGTCTGTAGCATGTTTTGATTACAAAAACAAACAGTGTAAGTGATAATTTGCGCATGTGCGATATTCTGTGTAATGAAGGAGGCACAATACTTCTAATTAGAAAAACAAAAATACTATCTTTAACATTAGCATGTAACTGGCACACCACCACACACCAGCTACTATGACTCATGAATTCTGGTATAAAGTTGTAGCAACATGGAAGGAAATACACAGATCAGCCATCAAAAACTCTGTTCGACTTAATTGCCAACTGGGTTAGAGCCATTGTGACACCTCTGTGTACTAAATTTTGCACCCTGTATACCTGAATCAGCCACAAACTGATTAATTTATTCATCCTACTATACTGCATTTGCACAATTGTTATTTGATTATTTGCTGATTGTGTAAGTTCTCATGGGTTGTGTCTAGTTTGATATTAATGGAGATATATGATTACTATCACAATGATTGCAGGTTTTCTGTAATATCATTGTATGAGGCTTGTGTATCAACTGCACGTACATTTCAAATCAGTGGTTTCAGTTCTGTAATACAATTACTGCAATATTATTCACTCATCACAAAAAACTGAAAATTTCTGTGAAACTGGAATTCAAACCAAGACCTCTCATTAAAAAAGAACAGTCTTTCTAACCATTTAGGACATCCAAACATACCTCTAAGACTAACTCAAACTTTCAATGTCACTAATGTTACACTTTCCAAACACTACAACCAGAGGTTCTCTCTTTGGGTGAACAATGTCTGGTTGAAGAATTCAGTAGCTATGGAGGGTCAACATTTGAACTAGTATTTAAGTGGTGCTTTAATGTGCTAATTGGTTATTGCAACTCCTAGTATTACGCACATGATCCAGGACCAGGCAAATAATTCAATTGCTATAGGACATAAATTAATAGATGCCTTCTTTATTCAATATATATCCTTTGTAGACTACTACCATCAACTTAAATACAGCATGTTATTTAAGCTATATAAGGAACTGAACATGTGAAATATTCCAAGCTAAATATTGTCTGGTTTTATTAAATTATAGTTTTTTGCAACTTGACAATAGTTATGTGTATTTTACCATTAGGTAGACTGATACATACTCTATTTTCCGCCTCCTCAATAAATTAGTTATTAAGCTGACCATATGTGTCTATACCTATGTCATCGAGTTTATATTAAACTTCTATATAGCTTATTCCCATAACACCTCCTATTGTGATCCATCTGTCCACCACAACTTTCTTCTACCTCGTAATTTTTGCAGCGCCTTTCTACTGTGCACAACATTGAACCTCTTTCCACTTATTATACTTCCCAGTCTTCTGCAGATTGCTGATATCATAAAAGTATCTACACTCAAAGCATATTAGTCTGCTGATTTAAGTCACTATTTCTGTATGTTACATTCTCCCTTTTTTTAATAATAATAAAAAAAAAAGAAATGAAGAACTGATATTCCAATAACTGGGGTTCCCCACAAACTTCAAAATGGTTACATCAAGTAAATTTCATATGTTTCTTTTTCTACTCTCTGGATGGTGCAATATAAATGAAACTTCATCATCATTATATTAGGACACCCTCACTATGTCAATTTCAAGACACAGTGTGGATATGATGTTAATGCTGTACTGATGATTTATGCTCACCTGGAAAATTGGAGAGATTCTCCACATGTCCATGATTCCGGCATTGAGATACTGCCCCAGGGACGCTTGGACAGTAAGCAGTGGTATGCCGAGGATGAGAGTCAGGAACATGAACTGCAGTATAAAATTTGCTGAAAGAAGAAAATACAGATATGATAATATAGTTGCCAAACAATGTGTACCTAAGGTTGCACACGCAACTGCAACAGTAGTCTTCATCAGTTAAGAGTATGGGGTTCATCTTCAAAATGTTGAGTGACTATGGAACATGGAAACAGAACTGTAGCCCCAGTCAGACAGACAAACAAAAAATTTCAATTCTTGGAGAAATCATCAGCAGTAAAAGAATTGACATCACAAATAATTCATAGACAGGTAAATAAATATAAACTCAAATGAACATAACAAAATAACAAATCATCTTTATCTTCATTTTCAACAATAACCACATATGTGTTAGGCAAACTTTACATTGATCCCACAATTTTTTTGACTTCTCATGCCTCCTACCTCTATCAGTGATTTGTATTCAAGGAATATGACAAGCTGCACTGTGGTTTACATTCTGTGTTAAACTGTAGGTCGCCTTGTAACTGGCTGAGTAACGCAGAGTTGAAACTGGAGGAGGGTAAGGGCATACAACCACCAATAGGATCACAGCTGGTACAGCACTACACCATCCTAAACAATCTGTGAGTCAGTGACTGCTTTACTTAGGTTTCTATGCAGATTCAGATACATGATATCAGGGAGTATGGTGTACTTTGAAAACTAAGAGGATTATCATCTACTATAACCTGTGGATGTTTCTGATAGTAATTGGGGTGAAACTTCCTTTCAACTGCGTCACAACAGACTTGAATATGGACATCTCTCTTTCTTGCACAATGGTCTTCAGTTACTCCCTATGAACGAACTTAAAACTTGAGGCAGCCAGGACTCAGAGGCAGAGTGATTTAATTGCTAATCTGGTATGAACATTGCCCACAGAATGCAAAGGTCTGGGTTCAGCTACTATGCAGCAAACAGTTTCTGGTACTTTAGAAGTTTTATAACAGAGAGCATTACACTGCAGAGGTTATGCAGATGGTGCAAATGTTGATATAATGGGCTCACATATGGAAGCAAGGGGATTCAGATTCCTGTTTGACCATACATATTTAATCTCTGTTGATCCATCATGGACAGGGAACATCAGCTGGTCAAGTAATTGTCAATATCAATTAAATTTGCCACCAGCCATGTAACTGAGATGTTATTTTATTTTATTTTAACGACCATTTTCTTCATCCCACTATGCCATCTTCAGGTGCCATATGTATCTCTGAAAATAAATAATAATGTCATGCAGTGCCTTATATATCTGGATGTCGTGAATTCACACTGTTTCACAAGTGCTCCATTCGAAGACTTGATAGCAACTCAAGTCTTCGAATGAAGCATTTGTGAAACAGTTGGAATTCATGACAGCCAGGAATATATGGCATTGAATGAAAATATTGTTTATTTTGAGAGATGCATATTCATGACAGCCAGGAATATATGGCATTGCATGAAAATATTGTTTATTTTGAGAGATGCATATGGGGCTTGAAAATGGCATTGTGGAATGCCAAAACTGGTAGTCAAAATAAAATAAAATAACATCTCAGTTACATGGCTGTTGGTGAATTTCATTGATATTGACAATATGTATTTGGGTTTCCCATGGTTTCTCTAAGTCACTTCAGGTAAATGCCTTGATGGTTCACCTGAGTAGGAGAAATTCCTTCTAAATGAGCTTCTGTTCTCTCTGTAATGGCCTCAATAGCAGCTGAAAGTTAAGCTCTAAACTTCCTTTCTTCTTACAGTTTCAGTGTGAGGCATTCATTCAGGTATCAAATGCTATGTTTGGGTAGTTGGAAGTGCAAAGCCTTACCTTTCCTTGAGGACATCATGGGCTTACACTCGTGAGCAACTGAATTGACGCATCTGCCTACTAGCGTTAAGCACTCTCTTTCCCACTGTGACAACCACAACACATAGGGACTTCACTGAACACCAAAAGTATGTCTGTATATATGAATTATGGTTTTAAGTTCATATCACAATGTTGTAATGGTACAGTTCCTACGTACTGAATCTTGCCCTTACTTATCTCTGCCAGACTGTAGTCCACAGGTAGACTAGGAATGTTCCATCATTCGAGTATAGGAGCAGTTTGACACCTGCCGATTTGGTGCATAGCTATCAGTTGGAGGGAGTCTGCAGAATGAGTTGCCAGCAAGCATCGTGTACACGATCATATACTGGAGTGCAGAAGGTAGGTGTGAACATAAAATAACTGTTGATTCACATTAGTTTTGTATTAAGTGAGATAACACAAATATTTTACCATGACTGTACTGAATCAGAAAGCAATGGCTAACTTGATTGGAGGTGTGGAATGGTGTGAATGCTAATTTACTGTGAATGAACTTCAGACATCATACGGACATTTTCTATGAACTTAAAGTATACTAAATACAATGTCTGGTACAAGCTGTTCTAATTTCAAGGAACCTTTCTCATCATTTTACTGACTTTGTTATGTGGAGCAATGAGAGCAGGATCTTGATATTGCACATCACTTAGGCACCTAATTAGGAATTTTATTACCGGTACCTTGGAAGTGACCCAAATTCCTTAAAGAGCATGATTCGATGCCAAACTATTATGAGAGCTAATTAAAGAAGCTACTATTCAAGAAGTAGCATTATTCTGTAACTGGTGTGAAGTTTTACAGGTGGTTTCCAAAGCTTTGGATGCAACCACTATCAGTGTCAGCTCATGAGTATACATTCTGGGTGTCCACAACTTTTTAGATTCAGATAAAATTGGGAGTGTGAAATTAATAGCATCTACTGTATCACATTATGCTTATCAACAAGTTTATACAACTAGAGCCGCTGCCAATAATAATAACAACAGTAATAATAACAACAGTAAAAATAATAATACGCATTCGGGAGGACGACAGTTCAATCCCTCGTCCAGCCGTCCTGATTTAGGTTTTCCGTGATTTCCCTAAATCTCCCCAGGAAAAGGCCGGGATGGTTCCTTTGAAAGGGCACGGTCGACTTCCTTCCCTGTCCTTCTCTAATCCGATGAGACCGATGACCTCGCAGTTTGGTCTCTTCCCCCAAACAACCCCAACCCAATAATAATACTAATAATAATATGATTAACTTTTCTGACAAAAGAAACAATTGTTTATGTAGAATTTTGTTGCTTTGTACATAATTAAGTACAGGTTAGCGTAATAACGAAATAATGTGTAAGCTTTCGCAACTCTCCATTTCGCATTTTTGTAGAGGTGGGAGTTTTCGTGCTTTCCCATTTTTTTGGAAAAATGTGGAAGATCCCTAACGGATGTATTAGTTCACGAATTTACTTCCGGGCAGAAAATCAGATATTCTAACGCTGCACACACACATACACACACACAGACACACACACACCCACACACACACACACACACACACACACACACACAACAACAACAACAACTTGTGCTAACAGTACACTTCCTTGTTAAACATTCGCTTGTAGTCACGCTTATTTGATTTCGTGATTCTCTCAAAGGATTCGTTCTCGGAGGCCCTAGTTCCTTTGCCGCTAACTTATTTACTTTTGTGTTCCCAGAATGATATTTTCTCTCTGCAGCGGAGTGTGCGCTGATACGAAATTTGCTGGCAGATTAAAGCTGAGTGCCGGACCGAGACTCGAACTCGCTACCTTTGCCTTTCGCGGACAAGTGCCCTTCGACTGAGTTACCCAAGCACGACTCACGACCCGTCCTCACAGTTATACTTTTCTGTTAGCATTTAAAACAGATCGAACATAGTTCATATTTACACTGCACACGAAAGCCGATTCCCGCACAGTAAACAATGGAAATGATTAAACCCAAGTAGTAATGTCTACCAACATGGTCACTTGACTAGAATACAAATGAGGCGCTGAGATCCATAAGGGCCTAAAGCACACTGGATCTCACATTTAAGTGAGTGTCAGAGAAACCAGTGATACAGCTTTTCGTGAATTTTCATATGCACAATGTCGGTCTACAGCACAAATAAACCTGACTCACAATAAGATCAACAGATTTCAGAAGCACGAATAAATGCGACAATCTCACTATCGAGGGTCCTGTGCCGGCCGCTGTGACCGAGCGATTTTAGGCGCTTCGGTCCGGAACCGCGTTGCTGCAACGGTCGCAGGTTCGAATCCTGTCTCGGGCATGGATGTGGGTGGTGTGCTTAGCTTAGTTAGGTTTAAGTAGTTCTAAGTCTAGGGGACCGATGACTGCAGATGTTAAGTCCCATAGTGCTTAGAGTCATTTTTTGAGGGTCATGTGCTTTAGACCCTTATGATTCTCACAAGAAGTCACAGCCCCTTCAGATTTAGTGGTAAGAGGGCCCAGAGGATAGCCCGTCAAAAACTGAACACAGATGAGACATGAAAACTGGAAAAAAGGTGTATCAAATTGTGAAAAAACCAAAACAGAAACAGTGAACGGTCCAAGTGCAGTAATTGAGCGAACATCAAGAGCCTTGGCGTCGTGGGTAAGTGGTCACGGTGCTGAACGGCGAAGCGGACGAACCGTGTTAAAAACTCAATCGTGCCCTTTAATTTTATCCACTACATTATGAACTGTCCGTCCGGTCATTGAAATGATTGTTATTTCTCTGTAGTCTTGGCAATTGTCATACTGTACATTGGTTATAGAATACGAGTCATGTGGTAAGAACACGTTACCGTCGCAAGTCACGTGACGAATAGTGGAAGCAGGAGAGATACCACAAGATATCTCACGGAAATGAAAAAAAAATGAAAACAAATAAACGGATGTGAACTATTTTACAGCAAAGGAATTCAAGAGTCAAAACTTCCAAAACGGAATGGAACTTCAAAAACGTTAAAAACATATGTTTTGACAGAGCACAGAGAAATTGTGATTGTGAAACTGTTGCGTTCGTTTGTTGCAGCTTATGTGACAAACTATTGATTTCATCATTTCCTTGGGAGTGATCGCATTCAAACTTATACGATCACCTAAATCGGGCATGGAGCCGTATCTTACTCATTCACTAGGCGTACAAATTACGTGCATCGGTAAGAGATTCCTATCATATCACACACGTACTGTCACTAATGCTGTGTATGACATATCAGACATGTTTTCCAGTGGAGGATTCGGTTGATTAGTCGTCTTGTCATCAAAGGTTTGCGGTTCCGATTCGAAAGCCATTTCCTCTCGGCTGCTGAAGTTGTGCAGAATGAACTGTGATTATAGGTCCATTACTTACACCTCGCTGTTGCAAACGGACGTTACACCACGACACAGACACAAATGGGAATATCTGTTGTAGCGGACGTCATATACATCCGCTCAAGTTCGTTGCTGATACTTAACATTTACTGTGTTATTACAGAGACGAGCAGCTGTCAGACTGAACACGATTTTTCTTTCTATTTTGTTCGTTACTGGTCGTTGTATTTGTGCGGGGCGGACGTCCCATGACGCTTGCTCCATCTCATCGTTGATCCACTATCTCAGTTTTTTATTACAGGGGGCAGCTAACCCTCTAACCAAGGGCTCCCGGCTCTTTCTATGGGGTCCGCGGCGACCCTTCACCAAATCGTGTAAAATAATGAGTAAAATTATTGACTAAAAAGGTGAAAATCAAATTCATCACTTTTTTTCGTGTGAAAAAAATGTGTACTTTTACTTCAGGTCGTATTCCCAAGCAGCCTTTGCAGTTCCTAAGTGAGAACGCATACACAGTATAGTGCCGCAGAATGCGGCTTCTCTGATGGACCGTTTCGCAACAATACGGGGGTCGTTTGTGCGCCGGCTCACGGCGGTAGATGCGGTGAAACCTTTTACGCATGCGCGGAGCGAGCTTTGTCGACCAATCACAGCAGTCGCTGGCACGTATGCGGCCCAAGGCATCATTTAAACTTGCTTTGTCAGTGCACTACCTATTTCATAAGTCGATTTTTGACATTCAAGTTGTTTTCATTCATCTCTAAACCAAAGTCTATTGATACTTCTGGGTGGGAGGGGTGGGGGGGGGGGGGGGGGAGGTAATTGGGAACAGACTTAGGGGTCCGCCATGGATTTTCGACTGAAGGAGGGGTCCACCAGATGAAAAGGTTGGGAAGCCTTGCTCTAACCGAACACGCTGAGCTACCTCGCCGGCGAACACTGAACCAGGACGCATTTACTCTCTCAGCCCGCTCTATATTGCACCTTTTGTCCTTGGGCCGTTCATTGTTTCTATTTTTATTCACAGTCCAGTACAGCTTCTTCCTGTTTTCATACCTGCCCTGTGTTCAGGTTTTGACGGTCTGTCCACTGGGCCCTCTTACCACAAAATCTGAGGGGGGTGCGATAGGGAGTTTCCCTTGTCAGCGCCTCAAATGGATTATGGCATGATAAAATTCATAACTTAATATACTATAATTCATTCAGAAACTCCCAAAATAGGTTTACTGCAAGTACGACTTTAACATGTACTGACGTCCGCTCTAATTTTACTACAGTATATAGTGAGCGAATTACCATACCCAGGAGTGTGCTATCATACAACAGGAATTATGCCGAGCGAATGTGGATACAAGTCTGACACAGTGTGCTAGCATCTAGTGGCACTGGCGTAAACATCTAGTTGAGTTGCAATGGCTTGTGCTTATCATGAACCGTGCACACTGTTGATCAAATCAGTGTGCATTTGGCCTCTAAGGCAATTACGTCACGCGATGCGCAAAAGCTCCTTAAAACGAGCATAACTGAAGGTGCGCTCACGACCGTGTTGCCAAGTTTCACGTACTGTGAAGGAGTAGTAGCACTGTAGATTTAAGAGCAGTATCTTTCAGAGTGCAGCATCTATGTTACGTTTAACAGCATTCAGAGAAAAATAAGCAATAAATCTGCGAGATGTCGAAAATTAGGGTGCTCCAAGTGCTCTTGTGCGTTTACACAGCAGCCGCCACTGACCACTATGGAGGTACAGTTACAATGAACACTCCTAGACAGCATAGATGTGTTTCAGTCTATGGATGCACCCTTCACAAGAAAAACGAACGTTACAGGTGGAATACTATGCATAAAAAATGGAACTAAAAAGTCAGTGGATGCAGAAAGGGAAGAAAAAGGAATGGAGAAAGATGAGAGATGAGGATGGACCGCACGGTGAGCACACTGGGTAGGCAGATGCAACATCACTGCACACAGCAGCCACTAGAAGCAGGAAGTGACAAATGTGGGTACGGCAGGTAATTAGAATCGCTGCGCTAGATGAGTAATTTGATTTTTTGTAGTAGGTGATAATAGTGCCATGGCCGCCCGGTTGTCTGTGCGGTCTAATGCACCGCTTTCCGGACAGGAAGGCGTGCCAGTCCCCTGCACGAATCCGTCTGGCGGATTACTGTCGAGGTCCGGTGAGCCGACCAGCCTGTGGATGGTTTTTAAGGCGATTTTCCATCTGCCTCGGCGAATGCGGGCTGGTTCCCCTCATTCCGCCTCAGTTACACTAAGTCGTCGATTGCTGCGCAAACACTTTCTCCACGTACGCGTACACCATAATTACTCTACTACGTAAACATTGGAGTTACACTCGTCTGGTGTGAGACGTTACCGGGAGGAGGGGTGTCCAGTGGGGGCCGAACCGCACAATCACCCTGTGTTCTGTGTGTGGCGGCGGTGGCGTGAGTGGACTGCTGTAGCCTGTTGTGGGGTTTTGTACCAGTGCGGGCTACGGTGGGGACGAAGCCTCTCCGTCGTTTCTAGGTCCCCAGTTCCACACAATACAATAGTGCCATAATTGTGTGTGATGAAAGTCAGTAGAGCACAGGCTATAGCTGCGTAATATTTTGAACAAGTATTTGTGAAGTCAGGAAAGTAAAATGGATCCATTAATACTGAAAATTGAAGTTGAAGAAGAAAACATGTCAGACAGGGAGGAGTATCAAAATGGGATTTTTTTATAATACAGAATTTCCGCTAGCATGCAATTTTGATTTAATGCATATGATGGCAGCAATCAAAGAACAATAGAAAACTAACGATGAAATAAAGTTACAGTTTAGGAAACAACGAATAGAAATCAGAGCATAACAAGAAAAACAGCATGAAACACTATTGAAGAGAGTAGACAGTGTAAATGCACAGATGCAGGCAAATAAACAGAAGCAAGAGGAGGTCTCATTATGGGCAGTATAGGTGGAACAGAAAGCTGACAGTTAGACAATTAGTACAAGATCTAAAACTGATGGTGGGTTGGTTTGTTTGATGGAGGAGATCACACAGCGAGGTCATCGGTCTCATCGGATTAGGGAATTACGGGGAAGGAAGTCGGCTGTGCCCTTTCAAAGGAATCATCCCCGAATTTGCCTGGAGCTATTTCGGGAAATCACGGAAAACCTAAATCAGGACGGCCGGAAGCGGCATTGAACCATCGTCCTCCCGAATGTGAGTCCCGTGCGCTAGCCACTGCGCCACCTCGCTCGGTACTGATGGTGGAAACACGGGTAGAACTAACAGTAAATAATAAATTATGTCTGGAAGGAGGTATGGTTGGCAGACATCTGGCAATAACTGCTAAAAATGGCCCTCAGGTGGAATTTATATACAGTTGCAAATTTAACAAGTTACACCCAAAAGGAAAATTGCACCTTGTGGCTTTTATTAGGTACTAACTGACAAACACAGCACTGCCCAGATATTATTTTTGCCACGATATACTGTATTTGAAGTGTAAAATCGAAAAAAATTCATTTCCATGTATTCGTGAAAGCACCTTTGAAATTCTGAAATGAACTTACAAAGAAATATGCTTAATGTACAGCTGTTGACAGAATTAGTGAACCCCCTCGCCTACTCGTTATGCTCAACTGCAAAACATTACTGTCTGCTCCGGAGTATAACAGGCTAAGAGATGCATTGCTACCAACATACTGCCAATCTCATATGTACCTAGCGTATCTTAAAGCTGAGAGGAAAACTGTAATCTATAAGCATCACAGCCAGTTGCAACAACTCGCTCGCTTCTTTCTGCATCATCAAGCGGACATCGCAAACAAAACAGATTTTCAAACTGCCTTGCATTTTCCTTTCCACGATGTTTTAAGCTATTCGCGACTAACACATTATTTTCTCTATACCGTTTATCATACACTGACGGCAAAAAAAAAAAAAAAAAAAAGAAAGGCAACACCAATAAGCAGTTGTACGACCTAAACGAAAGTTGGTAGGTGTGTTTCTACATCTACATCCTGAGCGCTTGACAACTGGCCCGATGCCCCACCCTGTGAAGATGCGCTTGTCACACGGTGGCTGGCGCAGATTTATAAAAGCTCTCTGGCTGTTTATACATGGTGAGTAAGACGTGCTCTCACGAGATCATCTAATACAAATTCTTTTTCGGTTAGGATCCATTAATTAACTCAGAGTTCAATGGAGGTGATCATTGCATTATTTAAATTCAACCATCAGGAGAATAAACGCTCTTTCGTGGCATGTGATCTGTGGCTTTTCTGTGCGCGAACTGTGAGTGTGATCTCGTCGTTCGTAACTTAGTAGAATAAATACTAGGATCGACATTCACTTTTGCATGAACCAATATTTACCAATTTTTCTATGTTTTTGATGGATGGAACTGAAAATTGCTGGCCATCTACGATAGAACCATACGTAAAGTCTCGATCATTATGAATGCTTACAAGCCAAGGGAGACACAGGTAGTCTGGGAGTTGTCAGAATTATCGGAACTCTTGCCAGCATGGCGAACTTAGTTTCTGGCCGTCCTCTACCACTACCACTGCGAAACCCGACAATTGACATGCTGAGCCCGTGAGGATATGGACATAACAACGGGCATAATAGTAATTTAGTGTGGCTAATGGCCTGGCTTACGTCTTTTCAATAGGCCAGTACTTCGGCGAATAGCGTGTTCCTAACCCACTAGGGAAAGTGGACTTACAGTTTAATGTGGAATCAGAACCACTTTTCGCTCCTGGCGGATCTTTAGGGCACTGACAGGTGAAGGCTAGGTTAAAGGCAGACTGAAAATTTTCCGCTGATCGACGGGGACACGGTCCTGCAACCTTTCGGTTGCTAGGCTCGCGCTTTGCAACTTTTTCATTTTTATTTTTTGTATATGACGAACTAAGAGTATGCACGAATTACACTGGATAAAATGAAATGTAGTTCTTAATAGTTGAAAAAAAAAGACATCTTTTCTGACGAAGAAGAGAGAGGACAGGAATAGAGAATAAAATAACTGCATTCGCAACAAAACTATTGATGTATTCTAATTAAATAATGGCAACTTTCTGTCGTTAATAACCTCGAAATAATACATGCTTCATCTTATAAATAAATAAAAATGAATTTCCTTTTTTTGGAAATTGGTGAAGATACTGCACCCACTCATTTGATGAGATTAAAATGAAGTTGTTTCCTGTCTAGAAAAAATATCTCATTTTTAGTATACAATACCAGAACGCAGATGCAAGAGAACAGGGAACTTAACGAGAGCAAAGCTTTTCAATTCGTTCGAGTAGCTACTTTTAGTGTTCCTCGTTTGCCTTCTTCTATTTTTCACACGCAAATATGTCATTTATGCAAAACAGCTGTAATAGTGCAAGATACTCTTTTGCGACTTTTTCTATCTCATTGTGTCGATTACCTAGGGGCTGGCGTGATAGTAAGCACTAGCGGGGATTACTCGATCACTACACACAGCATGTTGCCAAATGTTTCGCTTCTGTTCTCATCCTGCACAATTCGAAAACATTCCTCTTCAGAGTAGGACAAGTATAGCATCTCGGTTCTGAATAATATACAAGGCTGTACGTCCGATCATCCACAGAGCCTATGGGGTATCGTCTCAGTTGTGCGACTGGATTCGTGATTTCCTGTCAGGAAGGTCGCAGTTCGTAGTAATAGACGGCAAATCATCGAGTAAATCTGAAGTGATATCAGGTGTTCCCCAGGGAAGCGTCCTGGGACCTCTGCTGTTCCTGATCTATATAAATTACCTGGGTGACAATCTGAGCAGTTCTCTTAGGTTGTTCGCAGATGGTGCTGTAATTTATCGTCTATTAAGATCATTCGAAGACCAGTATCAGTTGCAAAGCGATTTAGAAAAGATTGCTGTATGGTGTGGCAGGTGGCAGTTGACGCTAAATAACGAAAAGTGTGAGGTGATCCACATGAGTTCCAAAAGAAATCCGCTGGAATTCACTTACTCGATAAATACTACAATTCTCAAGGCTGTCAATTCAACTAAGTACCTGGGTGTTAAAATTACGAACAACTTCAGTTGGAAAGACCACATAGATAATATTGTGGGGAAGGCGAGCCAAAGGTTGCGTTTCATTGGCAGGACACTTAGAAGATGCAGCAAGTCCACTAAAGAGACAGCTTACACTACACTCGTTCGTCCACTGTTAGAATATTGCTGCGCGATGTGGGATCCTTACCAGGTGGGATTGACGGAGGACATCGAAAGGGTGCAAAAAAGGGCAGCTCGTTTTGTATTACCACGTAATAGGGGGGAGAGTGTGGCAGATATGATACGTGAGTTGGGATGGAAGTCATTAAAGCAAAGACGTTTTTCGTCGCGGAGAGATCTATGTACGACATTCAGTCACCAACTTTCTCTTCCGAATGCGAAAATATTTTTTTGAGCCCAACCTACATAGGTAGGAATGATCATCAAAATAAAATAAGAGAAATCAAAGCTCGAACAGAAAGGTTTAGGTGTTTGTTTTTCCCGCGCGCTGTTCGGGAGTGGAATGGTAGAGAGATAGTATGACTGTGGTTCGATGAACCCTCTGCCAAGCACTTAAATGTGAATTGCAGAGTAATCATGTAGATATAGATGTAGATGTAGAGCTGCTTTTTGTTTAATGATAGGGTATCGCGTGCGGTCAGACCGCATCACTCCGCGAACATTCACATCCTACAAATTATGGCTAGTCGTGAGCCCAGACTTACCGCCGAACTGGACGCTGAAGACTGCGAAGCGGCTGATGTTGAAGAGGCCGAGCGTGCAGCCCAGGGTGGCGAACATGCAGCTCAGCCCGTGCGGCCAGCAGCCCTGGCCGCTGCTGCGCCCACCTCTGCCAGACCCAGTCCTACAACATCAACTTCTTATTATTTATCTGCTTCAAAATCTTAACCTCTATTTACAAAAGTTTTCATTTGATAATCAAAAACGAAGAAAAAGACTCATTCTTAACGACAATAGAAGTGGTAAGGACAGCCGCCGACCCGTGAGGGAGAGGTGGGGGGAGGCGGTCATGCGGGTCACGACCCACTCCCTCCATATAAAAATTTAGTAGAATTGTTAAATTTTTCACATACATCAATTTCCAAATTTTGCACATAGCTTTATGAGAATAAAGAGGCTCGAAAAGTAACTGTCCCGAAAAGGGCAAGAAATTGTAGAACTTACAAGTTATGTTTCTCACCGTAAACCTCCGAGTTGCTTGCATGATAACCAGCTCCCACGGATGAGCTTGCAGAGAAGGTGCTAGTCAGGTAAGGACGCACATTCAAAAGCGGTCAGTAATACCGGATGATCAAAAAGTCAGTATAAAATTGAAAACTGAATAAATCACGGAATAATGTAGATAGAGAGGTACAAATTGACACACATGCTTGGAAAGACATGGGGTTTAGAATCAAAAAATACAAAAGTTCAATAAATGTCCGACAGATGGCGCTTCATCTGATCAGAATAGCAATAATTAGCATAACAAAGTAAGACAAAGCAAAGATGATGTTCTTTACAGGAAATGCTTAGCTGTAGTCGATGAATAATGTTGTGAACAGCACTGTAAAGCATGTCCGGAGATATGGTGAGGTATTGGCGTCGGATATTGTCTTTCAGCATCCCTAGAGATGTCGGTCGATCACGATACGCTTGCGACTTCAGGTAACCCCAAAGCCAATACTCGCACGGACTGAGATCTGGGGACCTGGGAGACCAAGCATGACGAAAGTGGCGGATGAGCACACGATCATCACCAAACGACGCGCGCAAGAGATCTTTCACGTGTCTAGCAATATGGGGTGGTTCTAATAAAACCCCATGTCATTCCAAGCATGTGTGTCAATTTTTACCTCTCTATCTACGTTATTCCGTGGTTTATTGAGTTTTCAAATTGATACTGACTTTTTGATCACCCAGTATATCTGACACGGTTCGTGAGTATGTGGGTACGATGGGTAATAGTTTACAAGGAGTGAGGCAATGTGATGTGCTTTCAGTATGAAGGCGGTAGGAACTTTCTATCAAGTTTCGTGATCGTTTGGTTTGGCCGAAGAATTAGGGAGACGCCATATTAGATTTCGTCGCTTTTAGTTGAAGATTCTATGTGATTATTTTTATATTGTAACGTATATCCTATCAGTATATGATGTTCCAGTGCACCAGCACATTGAGGATCTCACGAAAAGGCGTAGGTATTGGTTCAATTTGTCGTAACAAAAAGGTGAAAACCATCATAGTGATTGTTAAGGAATATTTGTATTTGGTTATTTTGGTATTATAACTTGTGTGTTATGAAAGTACGCCATTTAGCGGCAACAGTGTGTTGAAGATTTCTCACGATAATGATGGAAGCTGAAGAAATAAATTAAAATTTGTGCCACGACCGGGGCTCGAACCCGAGTTTCCTTGCTGTCACCAAGTCACTCATTGTACAGGGATGGTAACAACAAATTGGTCTCTAGTTGGGGAAATGTGTTCATCGGCGGGGTGGCTATGTTGAGAAATAAATATTTAGAAACAATGAATAAAGATGGTGAATGTTAATAAAGTTTGTTTTAATTTAAAAACGTCTCAGTCTTTTCGCATAAAAGTTTGGAGGTATTACTTTCCACCACGCCCTTGTATTTGACGGGTTCGAGTCCCTGCCGTGGCACAAATTTTAATCATTTCTTCAGCTTCCATAGTTATCGTAGATAAATATGAGACTTAAATGTCTCGGGGAAAATTAATTATAAGATCTAGAAGATTTATCAAATACGAGAGCATGCTGAAAAGTACTGCCTCCAAATTTTTATACGAAAATTCTGATAATTTTTAAATAAAACAAACTTTATTAACATTCAACATCTTTATTCATTGTGTCTAAATATTTATTTATCAATATAGTCACCCCGCCGATGAACACATTTCCCCTAACGAGAGACCAGTTTGTTGATACCACCCCTGTACAATGTGTGACTTTGTTGACAGAGCCACAACATTATCTGCTTACACCGTTTCATCATTACCAAAGTGAAGTCCTGGAAGCCGTTCTTTAAGTTTTGGGAACAGATTAAAATCGTATGGGGCCAAGTCGGAATTGTATGGAGGATGATCGATGACAGTGAACCCGAGGCGTACGTCACAGCGCTCGTATGTGGTCTGGCATCGTCACGCTCCATGTGTGAACGAACTCTTCTGCGGTTAGAAACTCGATTACAGCACGCTGTTTCTCATGCACCGACATATTTACGCTACACATCACCAAGTTACACGCTACAATTCGGAGCCCTCTGGCGCCAGACGGTCGCAACTTGCCGAATAATATGTGTGACATATAATACCTCAACCGATATTGAGAACAGAATAAAAAATTCGGAATCAGCACTTTTCATCACGCCGTCGTGCATGTCGTTCTTGGTACTGTGGTGTCACCGCCAGACGCCACACTTGCTAGGTGGTAGCCTTTAAATCGGCCGCGGTCCGCTAGTATACGTCGGACCCGCGTGTCGCCACTGTCAGTGATTGCAGACCGAGCGCCACCACACGGCAGGTCTAGAGAGACGTCCTGGCACTCGCCCCAGTTGTACAGCCGACTTAGCCAGAGATGTATCACTGACAACTACGCTCTCATTTGCCGAGACGATAGTTAGCATAGCCTTCAGCTACGTCATTTGCTGCGACCTAGCAAGGCGCCACAGCATTTGATATTATTTTATATTGTGGTTATAACATGTACCGTCAAGAGAGATGTTCTACAATTGTGGATTAAAGTTAAGTATTACATCAACTACGTACTTTATTTGCTACTATTAATTCCTTTAACTGTTCCAGACCTCACGCCAATATGCGTGAGCTTAAGCGCGTGCCTTTCGGCTTCCTCTCAGTGTGACTTGGCTGTCTTGCCAAGTCACAACAGGTACGATTTGCTATAATTAAATGTCAGGTAATGATATATCGATGGATCACGATTAGAAATTCAGCACGCTGTAGTGGATAGAGGTTTCGAGCTACGAAATCTAACATAGCAGGGTGACATGCTGTTGTTTAAAAATATTTTTTTATCACTTTCGCGTTTCCAAAAGATTTTGGACTTTCTTGTTAATTTAACAGAAATATGTTCTGTAATATACAATGTTACATATCTATAATGCTGCCCTCTCTCAGGAATGGGTTTTTTGTCACTATCAATAATTTACAAATTGCAGATCAAACACACAAATGCGAGTAAATATTCAAAACACACTGATCAGTTGATAAAAGAAATATCATTCATAATAAAAAGAATATAGTAAACTAACACATTCGGAATATAATTAAAAGGTAACCTGGTATCAACTGCCTGCAAAGTACGAAAGAAAACTTACAAACTAGTTGCTTTAGGAGACTTTTCTCCAAACAAGAACATATTCACAATTCAAGGACATATGTAGGCGAAATGAATTCTGGTGTTGGTACAGAAATGTTCCTCCTGGAGATTTTCCACCTTGTTTCAGTTACATTGAACTACGAAGGAAGAAGTTTATTTTTCTCGCAATGAATTCTAATTTTCTGCACAAATTAGAACGTACTTCACAGAACCAGAACACGTCTTTACCACTGCGTGAGCTTATCCTTAAGTACATGTTAAATAAAGAGTATGAAGTTAGCAGGTTCTCACATTCAAACAAACAAAATTACAAAGAATGTATCAGTTAGTCAACTGGAGACATAAAGTCTTTGACTTACATAAATATGTGATCAAGATGGATGTTCACAAATAATATACTGACTTTGAATATAATGAATTGCTGCTGCTTTTAATTCGTCTGACGAAATGGCTTCCTGCCATTTATAATTATAGACCAACGCCTGGAATTAATTTTCAGAGTTTCTAAAAATAAAATTATGTTGTTGAGGCTACTTAATGAACCATATTGAATATACACGTTACTGGATTCAATGATGGCTGGCTTCTAATCGCTGTTTGCTTGTAAATCAGCAAGGCATCTCACTTTCAGGATTTATGAAGGCAACTTACGATAATAGTTACTTCAGCATTTTCAGTACGTTTCGGAATTACTCTGGTAAATACTTTAATTTCTCCTTTATCCACAGCCCTGTCCATATGAAAGCAACATTTAACACATTTATAAACAATGTACCGGTTACACTAAGGTTAGTAGGGGGGAACATGAGAGGTCTAGATGGCCTTAACCTTTTAGATCTAAAAATGCAAAGTTATTGACAGCATTTCACGATCTGCATTAGCATATTCCAGTGTCAGTGTTTCAGAAACTGGCAATGTCAATAGAGTCTGACGTCACTGTTTCTGGTGCTAAGCCAATTGTGCTTGTTTTTGTCAAAGTCACTGACCTTCCCTCCCCTCACCACCAATGTCATCATGCTCTCAGTAGATTGCCAGGGGACTCCACTGGTTTCAGGTAATTTGCTCTCTGTTCTATATCTGTGCTCTGTAGTATGAGGACCATAATAAATTTGGCAGATTGTTTATAAAATTGGCAGGATATGCTAAAAATGCAGATGCACCTGTTCGAAAATTGAACATTTTATGCTCATGTGCATCGCACGCAGCCAGTACTGACATTGCACGCATGTTGTACTGAATCTGCATGCATGTCCCATGTTGCCTCATGACACTTTATGCAGATGATTTTGCTGCTGTATAAATGCGTCCATGCTTGGAGAAAAAAATTCATACAATGTGGATGTAACTGCACATTGTAAGTAATTAGCTGCCTGATGTTAAGTGTATGTCCTCATATTTCAACACTTGCAATTTGTTAAGGACAATCAATTCGAACTCTTCCTTTTGAGCAATTGCAATAATCTAAACATTTGCAGGGATATAGTCCTTTTGTAAATAATAACAATGATAAAACAAAATAACTAATGGGTTATTAACAATAAAAAATTTTATGAGCAATACCTTTCAACAACCTTGTTTGGACCTTATTAGACGACATACAAACATATACAACAGTAAAATAACATAGTTTTTATAATGACACTTTTTCGTTCTTTAAGGATAACTATATAAATTGGGATCAGGGAAGTTTGACTTGACAGATTTATAGTGGAATCGGTAAACGTGGAGTTTGGAGACATCCACAATGCACATACTGATATGGACAGGCTTCGTGAACTGCACTGAAATTTTAGCCATCTTCACAATGGTTATTCCTTTACTGAAGATTGTGGCCAACTTAAAATCTGGCCTCGCAATGTAATCTGTTGCTGATAATGCCCTTCCTAATGGTAAAGTAAATGAACCTCATGGTGTTTCCTAATATTTTGCATGGTTTTGCCGAAAATGAAATTATTCACTAATTTATATAAATCCTTTTCAAAATCAAACGTCGCAAGAGCTCTCTTCTTGGTAGTTACATCAATGCATTCAGCCCCGTAGCCAGGCGACTAGCGCGAGTTTTGGTGTTCTCGTAAAGATAAGTCATTTTAGATTATAATAACATTTAGTTTAGTACTGATTACGTGGTAAATAGGTGTATTAGTGTGCTTTTTAAGCGCACAATTAAAGGTTCGTTTTCCTTTACGAAATATAGCAGAAAACGCGAAAAGATCGTACAGTCGGGTTATAGTCATATTTTCTGTTTACGTTTTGCCGCAGCAAATCTATAGAATTTCGTTTAATTGTTCTTTGCCCTCTCCAGCAATTTAACTGTAGCGTACCTCTTCATTATATAAAGTTTAAGTTGTTGTTTCAGAAACTTTGCACTGTTGCACAGTTGCGTATAGGCCAAATTTGTGGAATCATATTTTCGTGTTTATGTGTAATTTAACTGACTTTTTCTTAATAAACTATTACGTTTATCGCGAGTGAAAAGTGCTTGACTTGCCGTAGAATTGTTAGGTCGCGGCTTTGATGTGGCGGGTGGAGTAGTTTTTCCATGTGGGTGACTGTAGTGGCGTGGGAGTAGGAGAAGGAGAAGTAAATGAGACTCATCAGTGGTTTTGTAGGATATTTAGTAGAGATAGGAAGATCGTACAAAAAGGTGCGGGGGGGGGGGGGGGAGGGAATTACCGCTCTTCAGGTTGAGTTAGACAAGGTCACGGCAGGTCTTGACAGGTTAAGGAGGGAGAAGGGTAAAGAGGGATGGGAAGTGGCAATAGGCAACAGGAGGAACAGGTCTAGAACTTTGTTTGACAGCTCCGTGGTGAATGTGGAAAATAGATTTGACCTGTTGCTTCAGTCAGAAGCTGGTGAGCCTCAAGCAGCTGCAGGTGTAGACAGGGCACAACAAACTTTCAGCAGCAAATTGAAAAGCAAGAATGTAGGGAAATCAGTAAAGAGAAAGAAAGTGTTGTTGTTAGGTAGTTCCCATGGAAGAGGTGCTCGCCAACTTTTGCAGGATAAACTAGGATCAGAATACCAGGTCACAAATTTTTTTAAACCTAGTGCTGATCTGGAGCAGGTGACAGAGGATCTAGGATCACTTTGCAAAGATTTCCCGAAGGAAGACAACGTGGTTATAGTGGGTGGGCCAGGTAATAGTATTGACAGAGATCCTGGGTACAGTATAGAGTGTGACCTGGCACAGATTGCATCAGCATCGAAGCATACTATCTTTTCTTGGGCGCCATGACCAACCTCATTTGAACTCTTTTGTCAGGAGAGTTAATTTGGAGTCGGAATGGCTGCATATGTCACGTGCAGGGTCTTCCATTGATGTTGTTCCTGTTGATTCTCCCAATAGGTGGGATTATACTAGGCATGGCCTCTAACTCAACAGGAAAGGGAAGGGTAGACTGGCTGGGAAAACAGGAGGACAGTTAAAGGGGGCGGGAGGCACTGTCATGAGTGATAAAATACCAGTGGTTATAGGGTTCAGAAAAGAACCTTTTTAGGGTAGGGAGCACAGAAAGAAACCCAATTTTAAGAGAGGTTAGGATTGAAGCAAACCTTCAGTTTGAGAAAAAACCAAAGAACGTAATTCTAGCTTATTACATCGGCATAAACAGCTATTTGTTAAGAATTTTCAAAAATCAGCAGAAATTTCAACTCTACCCAATTTTAATTCAGTCAGTGTGTGATTTCAGCTATCTTTATTGCATCAAAATATTCGAGGACTGAGGAATAAAATTAATGAATTAATTATCTGCATAGATGAATTAGAGCCCTCAAACCCAGATGACATAATCTGTCTCTCTGAACATCATGTGACCACTGGTATAGAACTTTTAAGTGTTACAGGATTTAGGTTAGTATATCACTTTTGTAGAGCAGAAATGGAGAAAGGAGAAGTTGCCACATTCATCAGGAACTGTCATAAATTTAAGAACGTAGACATTCATACATTTTGCCTAGAACAGCATGTGGATGCATGTGCAACAGAAGTAGAATTTCATAAAAAATCCTTCATAATATTAAGTGTATATCGAGCACCTGCAGGTAACTTTAATCTGTTAATAATTCACCTTGAAGCTGTACTGGCCCATTTAACAACCAAAAACAAAGAATTAGTGGTTGCTGGTGACTTCAATGTGGAGTTGCTTCGAGACTCTCCCAGTAAGAACTTATTTGAGTTAGTAACACTATCATTCAACTTAATTCCCACTGTAAAGCTCCCAACTAGGGTAGCCAATTGCTCACAAACAACCATTGACAATATTTTTATAGAAAAGTCCAATGAACAAAATTATATTACAAAACCAATAGTAAATGGCCTCTCAGACCATGACATGCACTTCCTTCTGTTAAATGTTAATACTGAACTCAAGAGGGTAGTCAATAAGCCAAAAATTGATTATTTTAGGACACTCCTCAGAGACATTCACTGGAGTGATGTTTACACTGCTCATGACATGAATGAAAAATATAACACTTTTGCTAATAAAGTGCTTACCTCATTTGAACACTGTTTTCCCCCAATACTAACCAAGATTAGAGAAAAGTCTACAAAGAAGCCATGGATTACTCAAGAAATAGAGATATCTTGTAAAAAAAAAGAAAACTATATTTGTCAATTTGAAACAGTTCTGGTGTTGATGCTATTGCACATAACAAGAAATACTGCAAAATATACAAAGACTGTAATACGGTCATCAAAGCAAATGTATTACAAGGAAAAGATAGTCATATCAGATAACAAAATAAAAACATGGGATATAGTGAAGGAGGAGACTGGCAGAACCAGACATGAGGAGGGGCAAATAGCGTTAAGAGTAAATGATACATTGGTTACAGATGTGTATAGTCTTGCAGAACTTTTTAACAAAAATTTTATAACTGTAACTGAAAAGATGGGGTTGTCAGGTTCTATAGATGCTGCCATGGGATACATCAGACCAGACATTTCAAGTAACTTCCTTAATATGAATGTGCCCATCACTACCCCAGCAGAAGTACTGTCCATCATAAAATCTTTAAAATCAAAAACATCTAGTGGATACGATGAAATATCAACAAAGTTAATTAAAGAATGTGATTCTGAGTTAAGAATCATATTAAGATATCTATCGTTTATCAGTGGAATATTTCCTGAATGGTTGAAATATTCTGAAGTTAAGCCACTGTTTAAGAAGGGAGATAAAGAAATAGCGTCAAATTTCCGCCCAGTTTCACTTTTTCAAGCATTCTCAAAAATTTTAGAAGAGGTAATGTACAATCGGCTTTATAACCATCTTATCACAAATAACATACTGTCAAAGTCGCAGTTCGGGTTTCCAAAGGGTTCTGATATTGAGAAGGCTATCTACATTTACAGTGAAAATGTACTTAATTCATTAGACAAAAAATTGTAGGCTGCTGGTATATTACGTGATCAGTCAAAGGCACTTGACTGTGTAAATCACAATATCCTTTTAAATAAATTAGAATATTATAGTGTAACGGCAAATGCTGCAAAATGGTTCAAATCTTATATCTCTGACAGGAAACAACGGGTGTTGTTAGGACAGAGACATGTATCAAGTTATCAGGCATCATCCATCTGGGAACTATTTACAGGTGGGGTCCCACAAGGTTCCATTTTGGGGCCCTTACTTTTCCTTGAGTATGTCAATGACCTTTCATCAGTAACATTATCAGATGCCAATTTCGTTTTGTTTGCCGATGATACAAACATTGCAGTAAATAGTAAATCAAGTGTAGTCTTACAAAGATCTGCTAATAAAATATTTGCGGACATTAATCATGATTCCTAGCCAATTCTTTGTCACTAAACTTTGAAAAAACATACTACATGCACTTCAGAGATTGCAAGGGGTGATGACAAGCAGATAGAAGAAGAGGACAGTGTTAAATCCTTGGGATTACTGCTTGATAATAAATTCAACTGGGAGGAGCACACCACAGAACTGCTAAAGCATCTAAACAAATCTCTATTTGCAATGAGACTTCTGTCAGATATAGGGATATAAAAATGAAAAAGCTGGCATACTATGCTTACTTTCACTTCCATAATGTCATATGGGATTATTTTTCAGGGTAATTCAGCAAGCCAAGCTAGAGTTTTCTGGGCACAAAAACGTACACTAAGAGTTATATGCATATACAGGGTGTTTCACGAAATGTGTTTGCCTCTATAAGTTACGAAGTAATAGGCGATGGATATATTTATTGCGGTAGGTCACCGTAAGAAACGTTACACTTTCTGCGGAGCTATGAACATAGTTTATTGTATTATTATCCAAAGAGTTACAGCAAAAAGATACAATTTTTTAAATGGAACAATAGTTGTTTCTGTCATGAGCTGGAATCACTAACACCAGCTGTGTATACATCAATTTATATTACATTCCTATCACCTTTAATTTGGGAGGTACAACCCTTCAATGTTTCAGGGGCAAATAACATACACGCTGCGAATAACGCAATGCGCCTTCTAAATGTGGCACGGCCGAGTTATAACGTCGTCGGTTTCACGGAGCTAGAAGCTTCCTCGATGCGCTGTTAGACTGCTGTTATACCCGCCAGTTCGAGCCACACTTAACAAACGGGGCTCAATATACCACAGTTCCAGACTTCGGATGAAGATGGCAGCAACGGCTCGTAAGCTGACATGAGGATCGTGGTGTACTGCAGCTAAAACAAACACCTCCGTCTCCTCACTTCTTGCAGTTCTTCGCCTGTTACTGCGGCGCATTACCAAGCTGCCTGTTTCCCGAAGTCGTTGTTCGGCACGTAAAAACGTAATGGCTGCCGGAGCTCCTCGCCTAGGATATCTCACGGCGTACGCCATGACAGCTTCAGTGGCATCGTGTCGGCACTCGTCGAGCATCAGCAACATGTCAACGTACTCGTTGTCCGTGTATACCATCTTCATCCGAAGTCAGGAACTATGGTATATTGAGCCCCGTTTGTATGTGTGGCGCGCCACTTATGCTATTAGGGTTATTGCAAATTCTGGTGATAAACGTATCAGTAAATTAGCCTACTATGCCTATTGTCACTCACTGCTTTGATATGGCATCATATTTTGGGGTAATTCGTCATTAAGAGAGAAAGTATTCATTGCACAAAAGCGTGTAATCAGAATAATAGCTGGAGTCCACCCAAGATCACCTCGCATACATTTATTTAAGGTACTCGGGATATTCACAGTGCCTTCGCAATACACATATTCATTTATGAAATTTGTTATTAATAACCCATCCCAGTTCAAAAATAACAGCGAAGTGCATAGCTACAGCACTAGAAGAAAGGATGATGACTATTATGGATTAAATCTCACTTTGGTACAGAAAGGGGTGAATTATGCTAACACAAAAATCTTTGGTCATTTGCCAAATAGCATTAAAAGTCTGACAGATAGCCAACCAACATTTAAAAGCACATTAAAAAATTTCTGAATGACAGCTCCTTCTACTCAATAAATGAATTTTTAGATACGAAGTAGTAACGGTAAAAAAATTGTTTTGTGTAAAGAAAACTTACGTTAAAGTGACACGTTCTACATCATTACGAAATGTCGTATTCACGATCTATGGAACAGAGATTAATGTACGTATGTATATATGTAGGTACATCATCCGACGCGACGCCTGTGAATCAATGGAGCAGTTACTACGTCGGGTAAGTCTCAAACAACACCTTACAATACTGCTTGTAATGGGCTTCTGCAGCTCGACTGTGGCAGCTAGTAACATTCTGATATAATTCCCACTTCGTTCTACATGATATTCTTATTCCCCTAGTCAGCCACCCAGACTGCTTGTTCAGTGTTAGTATCCTGCTTTGAACATTATAATGGAAACCATCTTTCAGACAGCATGAGAAATGTGTTAAAGAAAGCATTATATTTATCATGTAATTTATTAGCACTACAAACATCCTGCCATTCTTGTTCTTAATCATATTGAAGAAGGAATCTATTGCAACTGGATTAGTTCTTCTAAACAACTTATAACTGTAATTACAAATATAATTATAGCGTATACTTATTTTAATCCCCATCCCGCCTTCCTCGTCAAAAATTTTTGTGTGTGAACATATTCGTGCTCTTTTAACACAGAAATTCGAAAACCTTTTGCCAAGGCTCTATTTGTAGTTAAATCTTAATACTCAGCATCTCCCTCTCACTGCGACTGTTTCTTGTTTGTCTCCTTCTCACTGTCTCCTTTTACTCCCATTGAAGGGACCGATGGGCCTTTGTAGTGTGGTCCCTTCAACCCCCACAAACCATCCAACCAACTCCTATTGATTTACAGTATATACCAGTTCCATTGTCTCCTGTTTCACATACACAATTTTCTTTAGTCTTCCTTTCCCACTGCCACTGTCTCCACTATATCTCGACAGCTAAAAATGCTGGGGGGTCCGATTTATTTCTTCCCCTGCAGCCACGAAAGTGTTACAGTTCGCCAACCTGGGAGGTTCCAGATCGTCAAGCCTATGTATGATCTCCACTCATCTGTATTTTTCATTTCCACTGTCTTCTCTCTCTTTTGATCCCACTGCTTCTATCTCCATCCATCTCTCCTTCTTTCCTTTTACTGCCACCGTCTCTCTCTGAACATCAATATACCCTCCTACTGCTGTCGTCTTCATCCGCCTCTCTCTCTCTCTCTCTTTCACTGCCACATACTCCCTTCCACCGTCACTGTCTCATCTCTCTTTCGCTCACAATGGCACAGTCTCCTCTCTCTCCCACCGCACTATCCCTCTGGTACACCCTTTTAGTATGAAAAAGAGCGAATATGTTCCTTGCCAAAAGTTTTGGTGGGGAATGCGGCCTGAGGATTGAGGCAGCTGGTCCCACTTTTTCTGTCCGAGTATTTGAAAGAGGAACACATTCGCCGTTTTTCTTGTGCTCCGACAAGAGCATTTTTCCACTTGTTCTCTTCTTTTTCCAGCTACAGCAGGGTGTGCTGCCTATATAAAACGAATTCTATGGGTTAGTAAAGATTTGACAGTTTATTTACATATTTCGACACATGTAAACAAGAAATACGTAAGCATAATATAAGGTTAACACAAAATCGTTTGCTTTACATTTTTTTCTGAATAGTTTGCTCGTCGATCGTAATTCATCGAAAACGCCCGGATTATGATTTGTACCTTAAAAAAGTAAAAATATTATTAGAAATATTTTACTGAATTTGCAGTCTTTCCTGTTTTAAATAATTTTTTCCGGTAATCTTACGTTCTTTTCAGGCATGTTAAGACCCTTTTTAGCCCATTTTTTTTGTCACTGCGGTATCATTTTGAGCATATTTAAATAGGCGTGAAGCGCCCATTATACAGAGACAGCGCGTCAAAGTTTTATTGGTGAAAGAAAGTTGACTAAACACAGTTCGGTGACCTCAGAATCCTTGCCATAACCCTAGAACCTTTCCATACGTTCACTACGTCGGTTAAAACTACATTCACGCCTCAGACCGGATGTTACGTGCGTATTTTACGTGCGTAGGTAGGGTAACTTTGAACTTCTGAATCTCGGCAACAGATAATGATGTCGCCAAAAAGTTTCAAGTTTCCCCGAGATCATCGTCGTAAAAACATATGGCAAAAATTTCGAAAAATAAAAATGATCGAAGTCGGCCATCCCCATAAATGGCACTTTAGGTATTCAAGAGTCACGATCGTTAGCGTTTTTTTTTCAGGAACCGTCCGTGAACAAATGTCCACTCCGGAACACATATAATGCAAAAGAACCAACCGATTTTCCCAATTTTCCTGGGCTCGAGGAAGTGTGTAACGTTTAAATTTTGATTCTGTACTCTAGGATAGACGCGATCATCGAGACTGGACAGTGGAAACGTGTCGCCTGGTACAATGAGTCACGTTTCTTGCTACACAAGATCGATAGGCGCATCCGCATGCAATCGAACGGCGCCTCGAAAAGTACACAGTGCCACGGATATGGGCCAATAGGGGCATTATTATGCTATGGGGGACATTCACTGGACTTTCATCGGATCTGTGGTAGGAATCAGCATATGGACTACGTGAAAACTATTCGTCCCTTTATGCGCCAAGACTTCCCCGACGGCGACGGCATCTTCCAGTAGGATAGCTGTCTGCGTTATAAGCATCGTACTGCAGTGGTTTGAGAAGCACGGTAGTGAACTCACGTCGTTGTTCTCTCGGACACAAGATCAGCCTGACCTGAGTCAGATCGAAAAGACCTGGGATGTGATCGGGTGCCAACTCCATGCCCACAAAGCACAGACCCGAAATTTATGGGTACTGCGTAACCTGTGCGTAAACGTCTGGTGCTACAAACTTCTGGAAGCCTAGCAAGGACTTGTTGAATCCACCTAACACAAAATGACTGTTGTACTGCATTCGGAGCGTCAACCAGCAAGCTGTTGAGCAGGTGGTCAGAAAGTTCTGGCTCATTAGTTTATGTTTACCTCTAGAATTATGTTTAAACAGCCATTATTTTAACATGTTAATGAGATGTGTTTTCCACTATTATTATCAAACATTAAATGTGCGTTTCAGAAAACGCAATTTTAATTGTACTTGGCGCAAGTCGGCATTTGTTGTTCATGCTTTCATGAAAGATCCCACCCTAAGTGCTGTGGAATGTGTAATGCCCACAATGCCATAACTTTTTAATAGGGACATTAAGTTTGATACGGTTCCGCACTTACGTTTAGTGAAAAAAATACGAGCTTACGGAATATCGGACCAGGTTTGTGATTGGATTCAGGATTTCCTAGAAGAAAGAACACAACATGTCATTCTTAACGGTTCAAAATCTGCAGATGTAGAGGTAATTTCGGGAGTACCGCAGGGAAGCGTGATAGGACCTTTATTGTTTACAATATACATAAATGACTTAGTTGACAACATCGGTAGCTCAGTGAGGCTATTTGCAGATGACACGGTTGTCTACAAGAAAGTAGCAACATCAGAAGACTCGTACGTACTCCAGGAGGACCTGCAGAGGATTAATGCATGGTGCGACAGCTGGCAGCTTTCCCTAAACGTAGATAAATGTAATATAATGCGCATACATAGGGGCAGAAATCCATTCCAGTACGATTATGCCATAGGTGGTAAATCATTGGAAGCGGTAACGACCGTAAAATACTTAGGAGTTACTATCCGGTGCGATCTGAAGTGGAATGATCACATAAAACAAATAGTGGGAAAAGCAGGCGCCAGGTTGAGATTCATAGGAAGAATTCTAAGAAAATGTGACTCATCGACGAAAGAAGTAGCTTACAAAACGCTTGTTCGTCCGATTCTTGAGTATTGCTCATCAGTATGGGACCCTTACCAGGTTGGATTAATAGAAGAGATAGACATGATCCAGCGAAAAGCAGCGCGATTCGTCATGGGGACATTTAGTCAGCGCGAGAGCGTTACGGAGATGCTGAACAAGCTCCAGTGGCGGACACTTCAAGAAAGGCGTTACGCAATACGGAGAGGTTTATTATCGAAATTACGAGAGAGCACATTCCGGGAAGAGATGGGCAACATATTACTACCGCCCACATATATCTCGCGTAATGATCACAACGAAAAGATCCGAGAAATTAGAGCAAATACGGAGACTTACAAGCAGTCGTTCTTCCCACGCACAATTCGTGAATGGAACAGGGAAGGGGGGATCAGACAGTGGTACAATAAGTACCCTCCGCCACACACCGTAAGGTGGCTCGCGGAGTATAGATGTAGATGTAGATGTTAAGTATTGACAAATAACCGTTTTCGTTACGATTACTTATTACAACTCTACTACAACTCGCCAAGAATGTAAAACTATTATTATTTATATTTTTATTATTATTGTTATTACTGTCATTGTTGTTGTTATCGTTTCTTTCCGTTGGAGCATGGTTCACCGTAGCGATGCAAGTGTTTGATGCGAAAAGTATGTTGCGACTTTACATAACGGTATTCTGGTGAGTAGTAGCTTCTCTAACCAGTATGCCACACGAGTAAACCAATTGTGACTTTATCTAATGTTGCTCGTAGCTTAGGTTGTTGGACCATGCAAGGTGCGGTTGAAAAAGAATAGACAGATAATACCCTAGTGTCGAGCCTCACACATCTGCTTTTGTGCCCAGCAGCTAACTACCTGTGACCCTGCAGTCAAATAGTGTATGCGTTAGATAGAATTGCAAAGGGTTATATTCTAACAATTACAACTAATGCAGGCCGGACGCTGTGACCGAGCGGTTCTAGGCACTAGTCTGGAACCGTGCTGCTGCTACGGTCGCAGGTTCGAATCCCACCTCGGACATGAATGTGTGTGATGTCCTTAGGTTAGTCAGGTTTAAGTAGTTCTATGTCTAGGGAACTGATGACCTCAGATGTTAAGTCCCATAGTGCTCAGACCCATTTGAACCATTCGACGGAATTATGTTGAATAACGTTTATTCGAGAAAGTAAAACTCAAATAAAGAGAAAGTGGTCCTACGGTAACTAGTTTTAACGCAGATAGATATTCTTATAAAATGCAACAAAGTTGCGTCGAGAGTGATACGAGAAAGGTAGCAAAATCGAAAGATAAATAGTCATTCAAAACTACAAAAATTAAGTTCATTTCGTGACCACAATATACGGAATGTTCACTAGCTCAAAATACTTCAGAGTTCAACATGACGATTTACAAATTAATACACAAGTGATAACGAGTTAGAACTCATACTCTATTCTCAGTTCCGAAATACAAACGGAAAAGTTAAAAAGTTCTGCACTGGAGCACATTCAGATTTCAAGATAGTTAAAATCCCAGGGAGGTTTGAAGTTTTGTAATTAGACATGACCGTCTTAAGGAGCGCGACTTACTGTAAGTTTTTTCTAAATCATTTGACTTCAACACTATAGTCAAACCATAGTTGTAGTAAATTACCTTCTTGACTACTCTACTGGAGTCAAATAAATTTGAAGAAAAAGAAAGTTGAAGTATTTTAGTGACTGTTCACCTCCCAGAATCTATCACTCACACGATGAAATAGCACACGTTACCAAACGCAGGTCTGCCTTCTTACAGATCTCGACATTATGTCTCCTCTTCTATATCACCACTTACAGTACCCACAATCGGTATTTTGAGCGCGCCACTCGAAAAGTGTTTGTCTCAACTTCATTTCAGCAGTCTTCAGCCCCAGTCTAACTCTCACTGGCTAATGATCATCACCACAAAAAATACATCGTTCCTATGTTCTACAGACATAGTTTCCACTCAACTTGTGCACTTTCTGCACTAAAGTGATCTATTACAACGGTATTTAAATCAAGAAATCTTATAAACATTCGATCACACTCAGAGCATTTACAATAAATGTAAATAACAATTTGTTCGTACATAAATAAGCTAATATTCCTGTGCAAGTGTGCTCACATTAAATGACAACAGATTTTCTTTTAGTATAGTTTAAACAATTATTTATGCCTGGAAGGAAGAATCAATCGTCTTTTGACATTCTTTTCAGTAGTTGTCAGCTAACATATGCGATTGGCCACTTTTAAATTGTATTGTTTTCTTCATACTGGTTGTAATTATGTTCAAATAAGGTTATTGGCAAAATAACTACACAAGTATGGCAAGATATGAGATATTCATTCTGCATTCAGTTGCTATGTTATTGAGGATGATACGATGTCCTCACAAAAATTTGCATAAATTATTAACTTCTGTAATTTTTAAGACGTTGAAAACATTATTATGTCGCTGGATCTGTCTCATTTTCCTGAGAACGCCGATGTACTCAGATTTGCTTTAATTACATACCTGTAATTTATTATAGAATTTCTAATGGTTGTAAGAAGCCATATTTGATACTGGCTTACAGCTCGCCGTTTCTAGTACATCTCCTGCGTCACCGTGTCAGCAACCGCCGTCGCCTTTGTACTTGCCCTGCTGGGCTAGCAACGGTGCGTGTGTCTGGTGCTTTGGCTCAGCCGGCCACGCTGCCCCCTAACCCCTGGGTCCGCTAGCCTTCAGAAAATTCGTCTGCTACCAATTCTAGGCACCCGACTACATACGCACAACATTACAACGTGCCGAGTAAGCGTAGAATGACCCAGCGAGGTTTTTAATAACAAAATTCGGAGAGCAGTGAGATTGTTGCACTCGATTCAAAAAAGGACACATAAATATCGAGAGATAAAATCTAATAGAAACGCACGTATCTACAAAACTATTGATGTGCGAAACATACAGCTTCCAACATCATACGTCAGCGAAATATCTTACCTAGAATCGTAGACAATTCTGGCCCTACGAAAAACTGATAAGCGGGTCAAAGGTTTCTATTCTGTCATTCGTCGACCGGTCTTGTGTGGCTTAAGTTTCAATTTTCATGTTTAAAAATATCATTCACGAAGCAGTACCGTACAGAACTACTGTCATTTGACCGCAGAACCAATTTTCCAATTGAAGTCATACACTGCTGGCCACCGTAAATGCAACACCAAGAAAGACAAGAGGTAGCACAACAAAATTTATTTTGTAGATAACATGTTGGCCAAGTATCAAATGATTACGTTTACAGACGTCTGTGACATGTGGTTCCTGCCAGAATCAGTAGCCAGAGTAGCCGCCATTGTTGGAGATCACCGCTGCCACACGTCTCGGCATTGAGTCAAAGAGACGTTGGATGTGTTCCTGGGGTACAGCAGCCCAAGCAGCTTCCACACGTTGCCAAAGATCATCTGGTGTGGCAGCTGGGGATGTAATCTGGGTCACTCGTTGAGCAACCATGGACCACATGTTTTCTATCGGCGAAAGATCCGGAGAGCGAGCCAGCCAGGGAAGCAATTCAGTCTGGTTATTGACGAAGAACCTTTGGACAATGCGTGCCACGTGTGGTCGCGCATTATCCTGTTGAAATATGGCTGTGGCCGACCCCTGAAGGTAAGGAAGGACAACTGGCTCCAGCACCTCGGATATGTAGCGCCGGCTATTTAAAGTACCGGCAATGCTTACTAGAGGCGTGCGAGAGTAATATCCAATACCGCCCCATACCATAATACCCGGTGCAAGACCAGTGTGGCGATGCATAATGCAGCTGTCCAGCATCCTCTCTCCACGGTGTCTCCACACTCTACATCTACATCTACATCTATACTCCGCGAGCCACCTTACGGTGTGTGGCGGAGGGTACTTATTGTACCACTATCTGATCCCCCCTTCCCTGTTCCATTCACGAATTGTGCGTGGGAAGAACGACTGCTTGTAAGTCTCCGTATTTGCTCTAATTTCTCGGATCTTTTCGTTGTGATCATTACGCGAGATATATGTGGGCGGCAGTAATATGTTGCCCATCTCTTTCCGGAATGTGCTCTCTCGTAATTTCGATAATAAACCTCTCCGTATTGCGTAACGCCTTTCTTGAAGTGTCCGCCACTGGAGCTTGTTCAGCATCTCCGTAACGCTCTCGCGCTGACTAAATGTCCCCATGACGAATCGCGCTGCTTTTCGCTGGATCATGTCTATCTCTTCTATTAATCCAACCTGGTAAGGGTCCCATACTGATGAGCAATACTCAAGAATCGGACGAACAAGCGTTTTGTAAGCTACTTCTTTCGTCGATGAGTCACATTTTCTTAGAATTCTTCCTATGAATCTCAACCTGGCGCCTGCTTTTCCCACTATTTGTTTTATGTGATCATTCCACTTCAGATCGCTCCGGATAGTAACTCCTAAGTATTTTACGGTCGTTACCGCTTCCAATGATTTACCACCTATGGCATAATCGTACTGGAATGGGTTTCTGCCCCTATGTATGCGCATTATATTACATTTATCTACGTTTAGGGAAAGCTGCCAGCTGTCGCACCATGCATTAATCCTCTGCAGGTCCTCCTGGAGTACGTACGAGTCTTCTGATGTTGCTACTTTCTTGTAGGCAACCGTGTCATCTGCAAATAGCCTCACGGAGCTACCGATGTTGTCAACTAAGTCATTTATGTATATTGTAAACAATAAAGGTCCTATCACGCTTCCCTGCGGTACTCCCGAAATTACCTCTACATTTGCAGATTTTGAACCGTTAAGAATGACATGTTGTGTTCTTTCTTCTAGGAAATCCTGAATCCAATCACAAACCTGGTCCGATATTCCGTAAGCTCGTATTTTTTTCACTAAACGTAAGTGCGGAACCGTATCAAATGCCTTCCTGAAGTCCAGGAATACGGCATCAATCTGCTCGCCAGTGTCTACGGCACTGTGAATTTCTTGGGCAAATAGGGCGAGCTGAGTTTCACATGATCTCTGTTTGCGGAATCCATGTTGGTTATGATGAAGGAGATTTGTATTATCTAAGAACGTCATAATACGAGAACACAAAACATGTTCCATTATTCTACCGTGGTGCTGCAGACAGAAGCGTGCCTCGTCAGTAAAGACAACGTCATTCCATTCTGCCGTCCACATCCGTCTGTCATCACACCATTGGTGACGGAGACGCCTGTGGTTCTGCGTCAATGGTAGACGAAGCAATGGACGTCTTGCGGACAGACCACTCTGCTGTAAACGGCGTCGAATGGTACGCGCAGACACTGGATGATGCGTTACAGACGCAGTGTGCTGTGCTATGGTTCGGGATGTCACTGAGCGATCCGTCACTGCCATGCGCACAATTTGCCTATCAGCACGTGCAGTGGTGCACCGAGGTGAATGCGATCGACCACGTCGGTCCGTCGTACCCTCCTGCATCCAACGGTCACATATCCGCATTACAGTTGTTTGGTTTCGTCCAACACGACTAGCGATTTCTCTGTATGATAATCCACAATCTCGGTAAGCCACTATCCTTCCTCTGTCGAACTCGGATACTTGATCAAAAGATGTTCGCTGTTGTCTACGAGACATAACTGATCGTCGTGTGAAACAACCACAAGGTAAACACACGTGCCAAACGTACGCTCGTCGAAATCGCCAAGCCTTAAATGGCGCTATGAGGTGGCGCCACAGGCGCGCGTGATGTGCGTCTGCGCTGAAATTCTAATCAGTTGCATATCTCATCGCTGCAAACTCATGGTGTAAATTTCACTTGATTCGGATGCTTCCTTCATGGTGTTGCATTTACGGTGGCCAGCAGTGTAGAAATTAGCATCCCTGGCGCAGAAAAGGAACTGAAAGATTCGAAAATAAATAAGTTGTCAGGTCCTACTGTTAGCTCATATTTATCGAGAGTCTCTCGTCTGGCGCAAAGTCCTGAGTGACTGAAAAAGAACGCACGTGTCTTCCATACGCAAGAAGAATAGAAGAACTGTTCCACAAAATTATACGCCAATATCCTTAACATCGGTTTGTTGTATAATTCTTGGGCATATTCTCTGTTCTAACGTAATAATTTTTCTTGAGAGAGAAAAGCTTATGTCCACAAATGAGTTCTGTTTAGAAAGCGTCAATCGCGCGGAACGCAGCTTAACTTTTTCTCGCTAGGTATCCTGCAAACCATATGTGAAGGACGAAGGACAGATTTCATATTCCTAGATGTACGCGGAACGTTGGACACAGTGCCGCTCTGCATACTGTCAATGAAGGTCCGAGTATACGAAATAGGTTCCCACATATGTCAGTGGCTCAAAACTTTTTAAGTAATGGAACGCAGAACGTTGGAACGTTGTACTGGGAGAAGAAGCGTTGGTCACTGAAAAATGTATCGTCAGAAGTGCCCCACGGGAGTATGGCAGGATCGCTTTTGTTTTCTACTCACATGAGCTAATGGATAGATTGAGCAGCAGTCTTAGACTAATTGCTGATGACGCTGTAGTGTTGTATTGTTGTGGGGACCTTTATGAGGATACAGGATGACTTGGACACAATTTCTCTTAGGCATATAGGTGGCAATTTGTTCCAGATATGGAAAAATGGAAGTAAGAAAAATTTCTGCAGTGTTCAAATACAACATTAGTGGTGTGCTGCTTGACGCAGGTAATTCGAAAAAATGGTTCAAATGGCTCTGAGCACTATGAGACTCAACATCTTAGGTCATAAGTCCCCTAGAACTTAGAGCTACTTAAACCTAACTAACCTAAGGACATCACACACACCCATGCCCGAGGCAGGATTCGAACCTGCGACCGTAGCAGTCCTGCGGTTCCGGACTGCAGCGGTTTATTGGGAAATTATACGAAAGTCTAGCTCATCTATCAAGGAGACCACGCATAGAACACTAATGCAACCCATTCTTGAATACTGATGGAGTGTTTGGGATGCCCACCAGATCGGATTAAAGGAAGACATCGAAGTAATTCAAAGCCGTGCTGCTAGATTTGTTACTGGTAGGTTCGATCAACACGCGAGTATTATGTAGAATTAAGAAAGACTGCTTCTATAGAATTTAAACACAATTGTACTGATGTTTAATGGTTTTCAACGATGTATATGTTAATGTAATAATTCTTGCTGAATATCATATTGTAGGTGCTCCAAAATGACTTAAGAGTCGAAAGTGGCCAATCGTAGAACGGAAGAAGGATAATTGTATGCCCTACTACGGACAATGTTTTCTTATTACAGAAATGCTGCGTGAATTGAAATTGGCTTCTCTGGACGGAAGAAGACGTTCTTTTCGCGAGACACTATTCAAAAAATTTAGAGACCCAGCATTTGCGACAGACTGCTGAACGATTCTACTGCCACCAGCATACATTTCGTGTAATTACTATGAAGACAAGGAAAGAGAAATTAGAGCTCGTACGGAGTTGTAGACGCAATCGCATCCTCATGTACCGTATGATGGCTTGCGGTGTGTGTGTGTGTGTGTGTGTGTGTGTGTGTGTGTGTGTGTGTGTAGATGTAGCTGCAGACGTAATTGTAGATGCAAGGTCTTAGAGAATGAAGTTTGGAAAACTGAAGAGAGGTACTGACACGAGCGATGCTATTAGGAGGGTTAATGAACTGTGCCTGGATAGCTCATGTGGTAAAAGTAGTCTTCCAAAGGCCAGATTCCGGCTTCGAGTCCTGACCCAGCGACAGATGCAATCTGCCACTAAGTTTCAAGCGTCAGAAGGGCAGGTTCAAATGGCTCTGAGCACTATGTGACTTAACATCTGAGGTCATCAGTCCCCTAGAACTTAGAACTACTTAAACCTAACTAACCTAAGGATATCACACACATCCATACCCGAGGCAGGATTCGAACCTGCGACCGTAGCGGTCGCGCGGTTCCAGACTGTAGCGCCTAGAACCGCTCGGCCACCCCGGCCGGCAGAAGGACAGCAAGGAAAGATGAAGTAATTCTATGCTTATATTGAGAAGAATGTTTTTGTTGTGAAAATTATTGGAATTAGCTGTTGACACGGTGAAATTCCAAAGAATGACCGAAAAGTACAGCAACGAGTATTGTGTTACGACAGTATAGTAGAGGAGAAACATTTTGCTGTTCACTTGCCCCGCTAAAATTTCATAAGGCTCCGTAAGGGAGTTCGTCCATTAGCTCAGTGTACCAATGAGAACGCGTTATCAATTAATTTTAGAGGCGGCTTCTCTATATGGGAGCAAATGAAGACGGAACTACGCATTATTTGTGAGGTATCAGTAATACTGCTTCCATCTGAATTAAAGAAGATCTCTGTCCGGAGATGAGTGTGACTCTTCAATTATAAGGACTAGATCGGCCAGTTTTCGTAATTAAAGACGACTGCCTTACCATGAAAATAGCCGTGCTCTGCAAACGGACTCCTCGCGAGGGGTGCGGGTCGGCAGTTTGCCACGCCTTACATAAGAATGTTTTTTACATTCCTCTTCCTCTGAGTTGCTGCACTGTACACACAACAACCTCTGCTTACGTAGCAATGATGCCTACCCGATTCCACTCAATATTTTAAAAGGCCGGAGGCACATGTGTTATCATACAAAGGATCCAATTAATACGTACAGTACCTAAGGCTTCCCACCAATGCTGGGCTAACGGGACAGCAACTTGTTTCAACCAGTTTGATGTAGATAACAGCCAAAGTTGCAAGATTCAGTTTTTTAACTAACTGATCACTCGTTTCGGGCTATGTGAACACATTTTCAAATCTTTCAAACAGACAAAATTGTATATTCCGTAACAGCATGCAAATCATGTTAAAACTATACATATACGTATATCAACGTCAATTTCTTTTATGAACATTGGCAGGACAAACATACTTACTTTACTTACAAGGAAACTACCTTGGCTGTAACTATTAAAACCGAATAAAAATCATTTTAAAATACGGAGATATGTTTGTTGTAAAACTCATCGACGTTATTTACCTGTAAACTTTGCATTTGTGTACAATCGATATCTGAAGGTTAACGAATATAGATACTGGACTAATAACGTACAGCTATGACCAGCAAGTTCACGAAAGTCATAACCGACGTGTTATTTGCTATATATTTGCATGAAACAATGTATGTCAAGACATGCGGTACTTAGAGCCATTTTACCCAAAACAGAAGCTGCTGTGTTGTCGTACGATTTCGTTAGCGAAATGAAAATGTGGATTGACAATAAAGTAACTGAAACATGTTGAAATGGAACAGTATGCACATTTGAGAAAGGCAACATTTGGATGTACATCATTTTAGGTGTATACGCACTGTCCACATCTACGCGGCGAGCTGTTCCATACCGCTACATCTTAATCACTTCACCGAAACTCCATAATTACACTTGTACGACGAATAAGGGAACAACATTCGACAACACAGCAACTTCTGTTTCGGGAAATGTACTGCATGTAACTGTCTTATTTTTTGTCAAATAATCTGCTTCTCTAGTCTTTAGATTTTTCATCTTCAAACATCGATTCTCCACAAATGCATACTCTTTACAGGTAAATGAGCTTCATGGGCTGTAGAAAAGACATCAGATTTTTAAATTGATTTTGTTCGGTTTTAGCCATCGAAACTGAGATGATCCATTGTGGTGAATCTTTTCATATCGTAGGTCGCAAAACCATTCGTACTCTAATAGACCGTGACAAAAAGTACCTCAATAATGCGAGGAGTCTCCTTTCCGTTTACGCAGCTGAATCTAGCAGATCGTTCTCTCGTTCGTTAGTCACGAATGATGTTAGTAATAGTCAGTTTCGCTGTTTCACGTATCGATCGTGACTGCAGCACATTAAATAATTCTGACAAGCGATGCGTTGCTTCTCCCAGTAAACCGAGCAGTCTACTGTACTCGATGGAATGGAGGCTCCAGAGAAAAGTTGGCGACCTGAATACTTTCACGTACTACGTTATCCACCGATGCACACGCCCCAAAACTTATTACCAGATTCGTTTCGCAAAAAGCAGTAGCTGAAAATGGTAGCCAGCTTTAACTTACTCACTGACCTCAGATGAATCTCCATCTGTAATGAGATAAAGTTTTCGTAGAGAGGTGGAGATGTGCTCGCTTTTACTTACAGCGGCCATGTGTCGGCGGCATGCAGCACCGGCGCAGAAATCTTCCAGAGCGGAACTGAACGGCTTCCTCGGAACGCGTCTTACGCAGCTGCACCTGTCACCGTGACGTAACGCAGTCGGAAACTTACACGCCGGAAGCGCTTCCGAAATTCTGTGACCGTTCTGCGTGCGCAGCGCATGCGCCGGCTGCGCTCATCTGCTGCCTCCAGGCGTTCTGCGAGGGGGTCACCGCGTATCTCTCTCTCCCAAGTATAAATTCCGTTATCAACACTTTTAAAGTATCATAGATAACTACGATTTTAATAAAAATGGTAATAGAAATCGTAATAATAATTTTTTTGTCTTAAGCATACCACATATTAAATTGAGATGAATTTCACTTTTATTTAAAAAATATCAGTAGTGGCTCTGTAAATATAATGTACTCAATACGTTTCTACATTTTACTGTTTATAGATTAAAAACAGTTTTTCCTTATGCATTTGGAGTAAAATTTACTTGCGATTTTCAATATACATTTCTAGATAGTCTGAAGTCAACGCGTTTTTCCTTCTTCGGCAGTAGTTAAAGTTCGAAAAAGCGTTGTTGCACTTGCACCCTTCACGATTTTCTGCTTTTAGGAACCTGCTTTTCTTTTGCCACATTCGCGTTCTGTGCACTGCACTTCACATTCATGAAACTCCACACAAGTTTGCCTTCGTACAATATTTACTGTGGTTTCACCTATTTTGGATACACCACTGCGTTTCTTCCCGTTCATTTGTTTTTCGTGTGGGCGTCAACCTCGCGAATGCTTTGGTGCACTGTTATGTACTGATTTTTCACTGCTTGTTTTTCGTATATGGCATTGTCTATTGCATGCAGAATGTCCTACTCTTTTGCCACTGAATCTGTATGTTCTGTTTCATGGTCTGTTTCACTGGAAAAAGTCCGGAAAAACATACACTGTTAGTTACTGGAAACTGTATCCTAAAATTAATAATGTGAACGACAATCATTTAAACAATTATAATGAAAGTACTTGTTTTTGTTTACTTCTCTTTCAGTTGCCTGCAAGTAGGGAAGAATGTCTTCTTATAGCACAAACATTTGAAAACACTTGGCAATTCCGGCATTGTCTGGGGTTTTGGATCGCAAACTGTCAAAATATAGGCTCGTATTAATAGTGGATCAGAGTGTTCTGATTATAAAAGTAGTTTCAGTATAATACTACTAGGACTCGCTGACAGTGGCTACAACTTTCCATTTACGATTATCGGCATTCATGGCCGGCTGAGTGACGATGGAGTCTTCCACGAAAGTTTATTTTACCGCTCACTTCAGGAGACTGATACATTTTCCAATTCATCTTCTCTTCCTGGTCTAAATTTGCTAATTACTTGTGTCTTTGTAGCCGATACCGCCATTCATTAACAGACAGAATTTTGAAGCCTTAACCTGGAGTACCACCCAGCGGTAGTCAACAGAGAATATTGAATCAGCAGTTTCACGTACCAGAGTTGTAACTGAATGTACATTTGGTATAATGACATCTGTTCTAAGAGTTTTTCAGAAACCAGTGTTGCTGGCACTAGAAAAAACAACACTTGTAACTCACATGTGTCATATTACACAACTTGTTAAAGAAAGGCAGGATTTCACATTGCATGTACATGCCTGAAGGTGTATACGACGCATCATACAGGAAAATCAACCCCACTACTGCCACTAACTAATGCACCAAAGCGGCCAACGCAAAATGAGAGAGAAATTCGTAAAGAATATCTGGCTTACTTTTATTCAGCCAGATCTTGAATATGAAAACGTATACAAGAGCTCATCTCATAATAAAACAGGTATCATATAAAAACAGGTTTGTTTCAATTCATTTACCTCTGTATTTATTGTATTCTTCTTACTATAAATTTCACCACGAAAACTATCAAGTTGTAAGCAAACCATGTGTATCTGTATATGTCATCTGTTGATGTCCCTGAACCGAGCGATTCTTTGTTTTCTTTTGGTATAGTCGATATGTGGACATTACAGATAGTTTTTCAATTCGAGTTCGTTAACGGTACAGTTTAGTCCAAATTTTCATTGAATCCGCTGCCAAGCATCTGCATTTGCATTTGCATTGAGGTTTTTGTGGCTGCTTCTTTCTGGATTCCACAAAGTACTTTCTTGCTGATTAGCTCCTAACACTCTAGCACTTGACTATTTGTCCACTGTTCCTGCGCCATTCCCAAATTACCACGTGTAAATAAAGATTACGAAAACGGGCGATCGAACAAATAAGCTCTACTCCAAAGCTACAATGACAGAAAGTAAGCCCGCATCTCGTGGTCGTGCGGTAGCGTTCTCGCTTCCCACGCCCGGGTTCCCGGGTTTGATTCCCGGCGGGGTCAGGGATTTTCTCTGCCTCGTGATGGCTGGGTGTTGTGTGCTGTCCTTAGGTTAGTTAGGTTTAAGTAGTTCTAAGTTCTAGGGGACTTATGACCACAGCAGTTGAGTCCCATAGTGCTCAGAGCCATTTGAACCATTTTGAACAGAAAGTAATCAAAGTTAGTATCAATGTGTGGGTGGCGTATCGATACTGGCCCACGTCCTTTGATGTTTGATCGAAATACCGACAAGCGACGGATTCGTGCCAACGTTGGGGCACTGTCGGTTCCAATGCTATTTCATAGATCCACACATTCGGCCAACACTGTTGGCGCTAATGTTGGCTCCAATGTGTGTATCTGGCCTTAGCGTCTACAATACGTGGAGAATCGTTACCGTAAATGTGCTCACCGATTTAATTTTTGTGACGACTATGCCCGACACGAGGTGCTCGACGTTGAGAGTTTTCTGAGTGATGCGGCCGGCTACCGACATCATAGGAATACACTTGTCGATCGCGAACAGCACGGCCTATGTTAAGGCGGTGTGCAAACGCATCCTATGCGAGACCAAGGTAGTAGTGGTAGACAGCAGACCCTTGGAGAGGTTTGTTGTTGAAGGGTTAGCCGGTATGCTCCTCGGGTATCGATTCACTGAATGCAGTGGAGGACCGGCATGACGTCGCTAGGCTGAGCTATTCCCACACGAATGGCAACCACATCATACAACTTTTGGATCGATCGAGTGTTGCATTACTCTATTTTTTACGTTTTACGCTTTGCTGATTGCATATTACAGGCTATTTGACTGATGGGGAAGTATTTTCACGAAGACAAAAGTAATTGGGCTAACAAACAGAATAAATCGTAATTACATTATTGCTAGTAATGAGTCACCCGAGAGCGTGGGTCCATTATACCAAAAAACTCAAAAGGTGTCTCTGAACAACCTCCGAAGATTTATCAGTGCATTTCTGGTTCAATCTGTCGAAAGTTCTTTATCATCTCGTTCAATACGCGAATAGAATGGGACACAAAGGTTCTAAGACTGATACGAAATACCCTCTGTCATACACTGCACCGTGGCCTGCAAAGTATATGAGTAGATGTGCTGGCAGGAAATGGATTGTAGCTTTTCTGCACCTTGAAGGGGACCACGCCTACCCGCACCACCGATTTCGTCCAAATTTATAGTGGGCCCTATATTCGAGGCCTGGCGAGAAACGGAAGTCACAGAGGTGGGGGTTCGGAAAAATAGCATTTTTGGCGCAGGTCGGCCTAGACATTAGGTAATTATGTTAGCTTCGATTTCAGACCGCGGCTGGCGCAGCGCGAGGAGTGCAGAACGGTAACTGGGGATCGTGGGGTCGTATCGCTATCTACAATATTTTTTCTTTATTTCCAATTTTTACGTGCAAATCCACGTAAATAACGCTCAGTATATTATATTTATTAATATTTTCATGACGGGCATCAAAAGGAAAGGGAAAGGAAAATGTGGAACTACAATAAATTTCCAAGAATCTACATCTACACTCTGCAAACCACCGTGAAGTGCCTGGCAGAGGGTACGTCTCCTTGCACCAATTATTAGGGTTCCTTCATGTTGCATTCACATATGTAGCGAGGGACGAATGATTGACTGACTGCCTCCGTGTGTGCATTCATTATTCTAATATTAACTTCACGGTCCCTATGTCAGCGATGGTAGGGGTTGTTATATATTCCTTGATCCCCTGTAAGAAATATCTGGTACGGATCCCACACACTTGAGCAATATTCTAGCATTGGTCGCACGATTGATTATGAAGCAATCTCCTTCAGTATTTTACTAATAAACCGAAGTCTATCATCTGCTTCACCCACAACTGAACCTATGAGATCATTCCATTTCATATCCCTACAGGGTCTTACACCCAAGTATTTGTATGAGTTGGCCGGTTCTAACAGTGATTCACGGATATTATAGTCATAGGATACTACGTTTTTTTTGTTTAGCGAAGTGCAAAATTTTACTTTACTGAACATTTAAAGTAAGTTGCCAAACTCTGCACTAATCTGATACCATATCAAGATCTGACTGAATATTTATGCAGATTCTTTCACCTAGTACTTCATTATAGGTAACTGCATCAACTGCAAAGAGTCTGATTTTACTATTACTATTGTCTTCAAGACCATTAATACGCAAATGAACAGCAAAGCTCCCAACAGACTTCCCTTGGGCAAAGCGGAAGTCACTTCTACATCTGACCATCCAAGGTAACATGCTGCGTCTTCCCTACCAAAAAATCCTCAATTCAGTCACAAGTTTCACTTGATACCCTATATGACCGTACTTTTGACAATAGGGGTATGTGTGGCACTGGGTCGAATGCTTTTCGGAAATCATGTCATGTCATGTCATGTCAGGAAGTTTCATATCAGCGCACACTCCGCTGCAGAGTGAAAATCTCATTTTGTAAACATCCCCCAGGCTGTGGCTAAGCCATGACTCCACAGTATCCTTTCTTTCAGGAGTGCTAGTTCTGCAAGGTTCGCAGGAGAGCTTCTGTAAAGTTTGGAAGGTAGGAGACGGGATACTGGCAGAAGTAAAGCTGTGAGTACCGGGCGTGAGTCGTGCTTCGGTAGCTCAGATCGTAGAGCACTTGCCCGCGAAGGGCAAAGGTCCCGAGTTCGAGTCTCGGTCGGGCACACAGTTTTAATCTGCCAGGAAGTTTCAAGAATCTTACTATTCCGCGCTCTTCAACTCTGGAGCACGTTTCCAGTTGCTCCTCCATCTCACTTCCATATTGTGAAGCACCTGGTATCCGTACCGTAGGAGAACTGTGTCTGCGGGAAACCAACAACACATGTATTCTCTTGTGACAAAGTGCCGCTCTGAGCGATAGCCTTAGCATGGGACGATTTTCTGAAGTACCTACGAATTTATGAAACGAGAAAGATATCTCTCTATCGGGGTAACGACCTAATGAAAGCTGAGTAGATGACGTTACAAAACATGCAGGATGCGTATAGTTACAGACTATAATGTATCGAGTCTGGCGGAGGCCTTTATTCGAGCACCTAATTGCAAATAGCATCTCGTCGAACGAAGAGGTTCGCTAAATTATTTAGACAACCATTGTTGCTTATCATGTGGACAAAAACCATTAGTCGGCCGTAATTTAGGCAGGACCTCAATATGAAAGAGAGCATCGTACATTTTCGGTTATTAAGGAATTACTGTACGCAGAGCTACAATCGTTATATCTGTACTGAGACGATAACGCAGTGGTCGTTATTTCGAGTCCCTTCCCCCCTCCCGCGGATACTGTGGGAATCTGCGGTTTTTGAATGTGAGTCCTACATGTTTTCTTTGTAGTGTTCCGGCTGTGGGAACACGCGATGCTGACCACATAACCACAGATGTCCGCCAGCGTGTCAGTATCTGCTGAGGTTTCGGGAAACTCTCGGACGTACAAGACTGTGGAGCTATGGGCTTCAACAGTATAATACTAAGCACGATAGGAATACAAAACACACACACTTCACATTCCTTTTTTTAATCGTTTACATTCCAGTCAGTCGCAATTCTACATCAGCATCTGTACACGACAAGCCACCATACGGTATGTAGCGGAGGGTATATAATGTACCAACTCATTTTTCTCCTTTGTAAAATGAATTAATCACGCTGAAATAAATGGATCAGAAGCTGTGGTAGCAGAATTCGGAAATCATAGGCGGAAATATCAGTGACAATGAGAGTTTTCGTCAGGCACGAAGGAGCGTTCAGACAGGCATGTTTAAGACAACTGCTCGCAAAAATTAGGGAATCTAGGTTCAAGTCCTGGTCTGGCAGTTTTTTAACTGTACAGGCATGCCAATAACAAGCAATGTGCACAAGGTTCAGTATTGAATTCTTTGTCGTTTCTAATACAGGATGTCCCAGGAAAATTTGTCAGTTTTCAAGCATGTGAAGGAGCCGCCATTCGTAGTAAAAAAGTCTAGTAAACGTGGGCTCTAAAATGAATACCTACAGAGCTATGGACAGTTCTTCATCTTCGATACTGAGAAACACATCTCGTCTACTGAAAAAGTGCTCATAGCTTTAAAGGTGCGTATTTTAGAGCCAGTGTTTACTGGAATTTTTTGCTTCGAATGATCGTTCCTGTCATATACCTACTTACTGAACATTCACCTGGGACACCCTGTATTCATAAATTATCTTGCATTTGCAGTTTCACAAGATACACGTGCAGGAATAAAAAATGCTACCAGTTCCCTTATTGAAAAGGTAGATAATGAAATATTCGAAGCACCAATAGATGGTTCAAGTCGAATGAATTTTCATTGATTTTCGGTCAGACTTAGCACATACAGTTCAATACTTTTAACAGAACTGCACAAGCCAAAAGATATGTTTATCACACTAAAATACAAGGAGCAGAAAGTGTTAATTTGTTTTGGGCCGGCCGAAGCGGCCGTGCGGTTAAAGGCGCTGCAGTCTGGAACCGCAAGCCCGCTACGGTCGCAGGTTCGAATCCTGCCTCGGGCATGGATGTTTGTGATGTCCTTAGGTTAGTTAGGTTTAACCAGTTCTAAGTTCTAGGGGACTAATGACCTCAGCAGTTGAGTCCCATAGTGCTCAGAGCCATTTGAACCATTTTTTTGTTTTGGGCTACAGATAGAGCACAACCTCAACAGGTAAACACAATGTCTAGAATTAATAAATAGAATTAATTATTAATGCTATGGTCGATTTAAAAATTGGGAAACTAGTTTATTCCGAATATTTTAATTCACTAATTACTTATGGAATTTTTTTCTGTGGAAATTCAAGTTACAGGGATAGTATTTTCGGCATACAGAAGCAAGTTATAAGAATTACATAAGATATTAATTGTAGAATTTCCGGCACAGACCTCTTATACATTCATTAATATCTTTTGTGGTCACAAATATTTCTCATTTCACAACAAACGAGATTAGATGTGCTTTTTGTTCCAACTGATCCATAGTGAGACAATCCTCAGGAATGTGGAACATGTCAGAAAACCAGAATACACAACAAATATTTACAAAATAATAACAGATATACTAATGTACCTTCCACAGATCCCAAACGAAATTGCCCTTGTGGATGTGGGATCGGTAAAAAAACCTTAACCAAATTTACATTTAAAAGGATACAAAACTTGTCACCAAATATTAAATGTTCAGTACAAATAAGTTCTTACGATAATTTTTAGGCTATCTTAGCCACGCATCATCAAATAAAAAAGATAAAACAAACATTTTACAGCACTTAGTTACAATGATCGCATTACTACACAAAATTTGTACAGAAGTCGCATCATTCGGTTCTGCTAAGCAATTCATCAATGGAGTAGAAGGAATTGATCACCAGTACATCTTTAGACTCTCATGAAACTGAACTTTATTATTCGTTAAACTTTTAATGGTTACTGGCATGTTATTGAAACCCTGTATTGCTGAATAGTGAATACATTTCTGAAATGAAGTCAGTGACTGTAAATCCTTGTGAAAGTTATTCTTATTTCTAGTGTTGATTCCATGAACTGAGATATTGGTTGAAGTTAACATCAGAAATAAGTCTTGTTGGACGTTTCTTGGCTCTGAAAACTTTAGCTTTGCTTGATGAGTTACCCATAAAATAATTCTATATGACATTAATGGAATGAAAGTAAGCACAGTTACTAGTTTTTTTTTATTTTCATACCAACTATGTCTGATAATATTCGCATAGCAAATAGAGATTTGTTTAGGCGCTTCAGCAGTTCTGTGGTATGCTCCTTCTAGTTAAATTTATTATCCAGGTGTAATCCCAAGAATTTAACACTGTCAACTTCTTCTATCTGATTGTTATATTTGAGGCATATACTGGCAGGAAACCTTTTACAAGTTCAGAACTAATTTTACTTCTTAGCCCTCGAATATTTTGATACACTAAGATAGTTGGCATTTAACACTAAGATAAAACAGGATGGAAATAAAATTTCTGCTGATTGGTGAAAATTTTTAACCAACAGCCGTGTTTGCTGATCCAGTGTGCCAGAGTTATGCTAATTAGTTTCTTACTCTAACTGAAAGTTCATTTCAGTCCTGACTTCTTTTAGAACTTGACTTCTTTCTGTCCTACCTATCCTAAGAAAGGTCCTGCTCCAACACCTGTAACCACTAGTATTTTACCACACATGGCGTTTCCTCTCCCCCCCCCCCCCCCCTCCACACCTTGAATTTCCTGCTATCAGCCCAGCCAGTTTACCCTTCCCTTTCCAACTGTACTGAGTCAATCAACAAGAACCACACCAACATGTGACCCCGCAAGCGAACCTAGCAACCGTTCTACCTCCAAATTAACTCTCCTGACAGGAGAGTTCAAATGAGATCGGTCATGGCGTATCAGAACAGACACGAACTACACATTGGTGTATCTCGATGTTGAAGCAGTCTTTAGCAGGTCACACTCTACAGGGTGAAGGTTTAATAAAAGCGACACACTGCAGGGATGGATTCCTGACTGGAAATGGAGGGAAAAAGGTCCTATGAACATGTGTCCAGAACTGCATCGTTGCTAGGATAGATAGAGCTGACGAATGACAGTTCCTTTGACGACGTGCCGTTTGTTCCTCGTATGTTGCAGGCTTTGTGATTGATGCAGCATACTGTGAGCAGCAGAATGGTGTTTCTGTATGGCTAAGCAGATGGAAACGGTGGAGAGGCAGCACAGCTATACCAAAACAAGTGCCCTCACAGACAACAACTATATCACATAACATTTCAAGCCCTTTTTGGGCGTTTCTGAGATCGTGGGTGCTCTCAGACAACGAACGTGCAGGGAGGCGGTGTACTGTGCGTACACCAGATTTGGAGGACCGGGTTCTACAGGATATTAGGACGAATCCTGGGGACGCTCCAAATCTGCATCTGAAACGACCACAATCAGAGCTTGACGTATCACCAAGACAGAAGAAAAGATAGAACGTAAAATCCTCAGAGAAATATTTGTAGCAATATACAAAGATGATATATGGAAGAGAGACCAGCCGAAGAACTATACGAACACACAGACAGATTCACAGACATGATTAGAAGAGTCGACTAACATTGTATGGGCACATACATAGAATGCACAACAACAGACTCACAAAGAAGATTTTTGGTGTAATAAACCGCTCAATCAAAGCAATTGGCTCTAAGAAACAGAAGAAGAACTAAAACAAGCGAGAATCAATAGGGAAATGGTAACTGAAGAGGTGAATTCAGGAACAAAATTATGGATAAGAAATTTGAAGTGAAGTATAGGAAGAAAACAGAAGGTGACGATAGAAGAAAGGAAACAGGAGCACAAAGAATGAAGACATTTTGGAAGATAAAAAGTAGAAGAAAACAAGAAAAAATTGAATAATGATATAAGTTCAAACACTACCTCAATACGAAAAAGGTGTAATAATAATAACAATTGTAATAAATGATGTACATCTCTAACTTCTTTCCATATCCAAGAGACCACTCTCCATGAGAGCCATTTAACATAACTAATTTAATATGAAACATTGTAAATTCAACATACGAGGGTTGGAACTTTAATAGTGGCAACTATTTATTTACAGCTCGTACAAAATACATACGTATTTCAAAGTTTTACTAACCTTCAAAGTAGTCACCAGCATTGTGTATAATCCGTTGCCAGTGATGTGGAAGTCGTAGGACACTCTTAACAGTGCCAGTTGGGTTGACAGTTCGAGCGGCGCGGTCTATTGCCCGACGAATTTGTAGCACTTCTGAAGCGGATGCCGTGAAGTGTTTCCTTCAGTTTAGAAATCGAGTTGAACTCACGAGAGTTTAAGTCAGGGGAGTGCAGTAGGTGGTATAGCACTTAGCAGCCCCATCAGTCAAACAAATATGTAATTTTAATAGAAAAGAGGAAGGTTTAAAGTTGGACAAAATATGGATGTCGACGTTGCGCCAGCAGAATGACAATCGATTACTCTTAATCGAGAATGATGACGCCTTCCAAAGATAGGCATACCGTCAAGATCACGTGACGAATGGTGGTGCCCTCTATGCGCTCTATAAATGCGAAAGTACCTGGAGCCTCAGTGGCAGTAGCCGGATGACTTCAGAAGATGTCTCCCGCAGATGGAGACGAAACGTTAGGTGGAAATTTTATACATCGACCACGGCCTCTCAGCCCGGAAGTTTCAACTGTAGACAACACCGGCCGTGAAAGCCTACATTGTATGAAATCAATAACAGTTTGCACTGCACGCGCTTGAGCATTGTCCTGCAAAACGATGGTCAGGTCCTGCAGAAAATGTCATCACTTCTATCTCTAAGCCGATCGTAGGTTGCGTTTCAAAAATGAACAGCATAGAGACAGAAGTGATGACACTGTCTGCAGGACCTGGCCATCATTTTGCAGGACAATGCTCAAGCACGTACAGTGCAAGCTGTTACTGATTTGTTTCACTGATGGAGCTGCTAAGTGCTACACCATCTACGGCACTCCCCTGACTTAAGCCCTCGATTTCTAAACTGAAGGAAACACTTCACGGCATCCGCTTCAGAAGTGCTACAAATTCGTCGGGCAATAGACCGCGCCGCTCGAACTGTCAACCCAACTGGCACTGCTAAGAGTGTCCTACGACTTCCACATCACTGGCAACGGATTATACACAATGCTGGTGACTACTTTGAAGGTCAGTAAAACTTTGAAACATGTATCTATTTTGCACGAGCTGTAAATAAATAGTTGCCACTATTAAAGTTCCAACCCTCGTATCTGAAATATTGGCAACGATATCATTTCAGGCCACTGAATCTTCATTTATTCAACCGCCAACGATCCACACAGTTAAATTCAGAAAATGGTTCAAATGGCTCTGAGCACTATGGAACTTAACATCTGAGGTCATCAGTCACCTAGACCTTAGAACTACTTAAATCTAACTAACCTAAGGACATCACACACATCCAGGCCAGAAGCAGGATTCGAACCCGCGACCGTAGCGGTCGCGTGGTTACAGACTGAAGCGCCTAGAACCGCTCAGCGACACCGACCGGCATTCAATTTCATTTCAGTATATTTAATTCAAGACGTAGCAGACGTGATTAGTTTTTTTCCCAGATCCGGGCGAGGTGACTGTCTAGTAAGACTCTGGACTCCCATTCCGAAGCAGCGGGGCTTCAAATCTCCATCCGGCCTTACAGGTTAAGGGTTTATCAGGTATTCCTTAAATCGCTTAAATCAAGTGCTGGGACGTTTCATCAGAGAAGAAAATAGCCGATTTCCTTATGTACACTCTTCAAAACCAAGGTTCTGCTCAGTTCTAATAACCTCGCTGCCGACGGGACGTTAAACGCAAGTCCTTCTTTTCTCTCGTTTTCGACTTCAAAATGGTGCAAATGGCTCTGAGCACTATGGGACTCAACTGCTGAGGTCATTAGTCCCCTAGAACTTAGAACTAGTTAAACCTAACTAACCTAAGGACATCACAAACATCCATGCCCGAGGCAGGATTCGAACCTGCGACCGTAGCGGGCTTGCGGTTCCAGACTGCAGCGCCTTTAACCGCACGGCCACTTCGGCCGGCTTTTCGACTTCACCTCTCCGTATATGTACAGTATGCGGCAGGTGTTGATGCTTACTTCGTGGACAGACGATAGCTTCGAAAAGACGTGAAGTAGTTGAGAAGGGACATGGTTGTTGCTCATCTGCAGTCATGGACTGTGCGGTTGATCCCGGCGGAGGTTCCGAGTCCTCCCTCGGGCATGGGTGTATGTGTTTGCCCTTAGGATGATTTAGGTTAAGCAGTGTGTAAGCTTAGGGACTGATGACCTTAGCAGTTAAGTCCCATAAGATTTCACACACATTTGAACATTTTTTGTTGCTCATCCACTAAGTTATTCAACAAGTACATAGAGAAATTAGTAAAGGAAAGCGAGGAAGAATTTAGAATAGAAATTAACCTTCAGGGAAAAGAAACAAAAAACTTTAATGTATGCTGATCAAAATGTTCAAATGTGTGTGAAATCTTATGGGACTTAACTGCTAAGGTCATCAGTCCCTAAGCTCACACACTTCTTAACCTTAATTATCCTAAGGACAAACATACACACCCATGCCCGAGGGAGGAGTCGAACCTCCGCCGGGACCAGCCGCACAGTCCTTGACTGCAGCGCCTGAGACCGCTCGGCTAATCCCGCGCGGTTATGCTGATCACATTGTAATTCTGTCAGATGGCAAATGCGTGGGAATATCACATGGACGGAACGGATACTGTCTTGAAAAGACGTTATAAGGTGAGTATCAAAAAAAGTAAAACTAGGATAACGAAATGTAGTGCGATTAAATCAGGGGGTGCTGAGGGAAATAGACTAGGAAATGATACAAAAAAAATAATAAACAAGGTTTTCTATATGCCAAAGTAAAGAGAATATTATCTCTCAAGAAGAGGAATTTGTTAACATGGAACATATATTTAAATGTTAGGAAGAATTTTGTGAATGTATTTGTCTGGAGTGGATACGATCAGCAGCAGAGACATGAAAATAATAGAAGCGTTCTGAAGGACAGAGAAAAAGACTTTTATGGCACAACTTGAATAAATTAAGGGATCGACTAGAAGGACACATCCTGAGGCGTAGACGAATACCTAATTTGTGTGTGGGAGGAGAGCACGGCTGGACTGAAATTGCAACAGTTGTGCAGGGAGAAAGATTGAAGAACTGCATCGAACAAGCTTTCGGACGGAAGACAACAGCAGCAGCAGAAACAGTCGATGACGCTTCAAAGAGATTAACGTGCTGCGTTCTGCTAGTCAGAAAATGTCGAACCAGCCACAAACACAGATATCCTACCGGAACGTACTTATTTAAATATGGCGTCGATGTAGTACCGAATCAAAATATTTTCAGAGGCATACGAGGGTCACTCCAAAAGAAATGCACACTATTTTTGTAAAAATGCAGTTTTCATTCTGCATGTGTGAAAGTTTTACAGTGTGTAGATACATCCTTCCTGCTTGTTTTCAAACTTAGTTAAACCTGTTCCCGCGAGTGGCGCCGTCACAGCATGTCTTTAACATGGCTGCTACACTTGACGTTCGTCACAAGCAACGTGATGTCATTGAATTACTGTGCTGTGAAAACGAAACAGTGGGAAACATCCACAAGAGGTTGAAAAAGGTGTATGGAGATGCTGCTGTCGATCGCAGTACAGTTAGTCGGTCGGCAAGCAGGTTACGTGATGTAAGTGGGCACGGCAATATTGAGAATTGTCCTCGCAGCGGCAGGCCTCGTACTGCACACACTCCAGACAATGTGCAGAGAGTTAACGAATTGGTGACTGCTGACAGACGCATCTCACAAGGGATCCTCCCCATCGCACCCCCCTCAGGTTTAGTTATAAGTTGGCACAGTGGATAGGCCTTGAAAAACTGAACACAAATCAATTGAGAAAACAGGCAGAAGTTGTATGGAACTATGAAAAAAATAAGCAAAATATACAAACTGTGTAGTCCATGCGCAAGATAGGCAACATCAAGGAGAGCGGGAGCTAAGAAGCGCCGTGGTCCCGTGGTTAGCGTGACCAGCTGCGGAATGAGAGATCCTTGGTTCAAATCTTCCCTCGAGTGAAAAGTTTAATTTTTTTATTCTTAGACAATTATTATCTGTCCGTCCGATGCGAGGTAACTGCGCCGTAGTATGGGGACGCTACACCTAAACAAATATCGAAACACACGACGTCAGTCGATTACAGCGCACGGAGGAGAGACTATTCCTGCTAACGAGGCTCCCTGGCTAGCAGTTGACTGTTCGCTACTTTGGACGAGAGTGCATTAAATACGTGAGATGTATTCCGTGGGCAATATGAATCCAGCGAATATAGCTCGCGACTTCAATAACAATCGCACGGTTTTGCGGTGCAGTCGCAAAACACAGACACTAAACTTATTACAGTGAATAGAGACTTCATTGAACGAACGGACAGGTCATAACTTTGCGAAAATAAAAAAGTAAACTTTTCACTCGAGGGAAGACTTGAACCAAGGACCTCTCGATCCGCAGCTGCTCACGCTAACCACGGGACCACGGCGCTCCTGAGCTTAGTTGCTCCTTGTTGTTGCCTATCTTACACATGGACTACTCAGTGTGTATATTTTGTTTATTTTTTTCATAGTTCCACACAACTTCTTCCTGTTTCCTCGATTGATCTGTGTTCAGTTTTTCAAGGCCTATCCACTGTGCCAACTTATAACTAAATCTGAGGGGGGTGCGATGGGGAGGTTTCCTTGTCAGGAACGAATTGTCACGCAACGTTGGAATAGGGGAAGGAAGTGTTTGCAGAACACTGAAAGTGTTGGCGTTAAAAAAGGTTTGTGCCAGATGGGTTCCCAGGATGTTGACAGTGACTCACAAAGAAACAAGGAAACGGTCAGATGGGTTCCCAGGATGTTGACAGTGACTCACAAAGAAACAAGGAAAACGGTATGCAGCGAACTTTTGGAACAGTACGAGAATGGTGGAGATGAATTTCTTGGAAGAATTGTGACAGGTGATGAAACATGGCTCCATCATTTTTCACCAGAGACGAAGAGCCAATCAATGGAGTGACATTATGCAAATTCACCCAACAAAAAAAATTCAAAATCACACCTTCTGCTGGAAAAGTTATGGTTACGGCGTTTTTCGATTCCGAAGGACTCTTGCTTGTGGACATCATGCCAAGTGCAACCACCATAAATTCTGATGCATATGTGACGACACTGAAGTAACTTCAAGCTCGACTGAGTCATGTTCGACCACATCGGCAAAAGCAGGACGTTTTGCTGTTGCACGACAATGCACGGCCACATGTCAGTCAAAAAACCATGGAAGCGATCACAAAACTCGGATGGACAACACTGAAACACCCGCCTTACAGTCCTGACCTGGCTCCATGTGACTATCATCTCTTTGGGAAACTGAAAGACTCTCTTCGTGGAACAAGGTTTGAAGACGATGACTCCCTTGTGCACGCTGCCAAACAGTGGCTCCAACAGGTTGGTCCAGAATTTTACCGTGCGGGTATACAGGCGCTGGTTCCATGATGGCGTAAGGCAGTCGAGAGGCATGGAAATTTATGTGGAGAAATGAAAATATTGTTCCTAAAGGATGTATCTACACACTGTAAAACTTTCAGACATGTAGAATAAAAGATGGATTTTAAAAAAATAGTGTGCATTTCTTTTGGAGTGAGCCTCGTAGATACACCTAGTCGGTTTGCTCTTGTCATTTATCATACTCATACATGCTGCAAAACGTGGTGGTAGGCGCAACTTTTAACACGTGTGCCGGGGGCTAGGAAATCAGTGTCCCCGCACCAGTGCCGTATTTGAGAACACGTCTGCACGGAAACAGTAGTTCTCCGAACTCAGGCCGGTTGCACACGTCGGTGTAGTGATAAGACGCTGCCAGTGATGCGTTTCCGTCTGCTCAGCGGCACTTAGTTCTTTTATGGATATGGGGTGGCTCGACAGAGCTGGATGTGTACTGTTAGCTGCGTAGGAATATTCATTCGGATTAAGCAATTTCTACTACATTACGTATGCAGGAAAACAAAATTCTGCATGTTACCCACATATTAAGAATCATATTGACAATTTGGAACACACCCATCTAGCTTTTTAATAAAAAAAATTACACATATTGTAGGGAAGCAGCCTACTCACGCTGTGTAAAATTCCCATCAGTCTTTCCATTGTGTGCCAGCCTAGTCCACTGTAACTAGCTCTGACGTCATAAATGTTGCGCAATACTTTAAAAATCAAGTTAATAACCTAAAATGTTTCTAGAATGTCAGGAGTAATACTAAATTAATATGTGTTGAATATCAGTTCAATAACTTTAACCATTTTCGAAATTTGGACGTTTTTCTGTAAAAATCATTGGCGCAACAGAAAAGAGCTAGAGATTTAAAAATTTATACTTAGATTCCTTTTCAATAATAATTTAATAGAAACAGTACTTTGGATCTCACAAATTAAGATTTTAGTTGAAATTCATAATTTTCTGGTTTTTGTCTTAAAACGTATGGAAGCAAGATAGATTAAGTAGGCTAATAAATAAGGCTAGGATGTTTATATTTAAGTAGAATGGAGATCCACTATAATCATGAAGATGTGAGAAGTTTCATTTGAATATCTATAAAACCATAGCTACAGCGTATCTCCAAAGGGCCAGTTCAGAGCTCGTCTACTGCGTGCAGTGTAATTAAATTAATTCTCTCGCCCAAAATATTTAACTTAGCCACGTCAAACTTTTATTATGATTACTTACCTGTGTGCTGAATGCACATTTAAATTGAGAGCTTCATCGGCCATCAGCAAAAGAAGCTATGATTTATTCAATAACTTCCTGTGGTGCATTACTAGTCCAGCGGCTAGTCGGGAGAGCCGATTTGATCAGGCGTTGCCTTAGCCGTCCGCACCGCGGCTTTATATATAAGAACGCTGCGCGAGGAAGCAAGGCCCCAGTTCTCTCCGAACGCTGAATAGCACGCCATCTGTGTCGGGAGTCCCGTCGCGTCGCGTCGCGTCGCGTCGCGTCGGTATCATTGCTACAAACAGCCTCGGATGCCGTATTAAGTTACTCGAGATGCGCGCAGCCATGAAATCAGTGTCGAGTGAAGTGTTAATTCTGGGATGACTATAATTATCGATCTTCAGTTTGCGTATTGTCGTATTTTCACGTGCCGCCGTTCTGGGATGACTATAATTATCGATCTTCAGTTTGCGTATTGTCGTATTTTCACGTGCCGCCGCGGGACAAACATTCTACCATTATTTAGCGTGGCGTTTGATGAACCTTATCATCAAATTATGGCGAGCATTCATTTAAACATTTAATTTGGACATTTATAGTTGCATCAGCGCATTAGACTCTGAACTGCTCTGTTAGTTAGATTATGTGGATTCTTCTGTTTTCATCTGTGACTTTCAGAATACAGAACGCTTTTTCACGACCGTTTTTGATTATAAATCCCAGACAATCTCCTAATTCCTCAGAGCTATAAGCTGTAACTATAAGTGTATTCTCAGATGAAGTTGGCACTAGGAATTCTAATTACAGGCTTCACGTTTTGCTAATCACTTTCTGGTTGCCAATATTGTAGTTAGAAAGCCAGTGTTAAGAACGGCGATAGACTGCATAAATAACATTCTAAATAATAGGAAGTGTTTCAACATTCAAACATATTTATTTAACAACAATAACTCCATCCGCCGCCCCACAATATGAACAAACACTATAAAATATTCAAAACATGAACATAATGCCAGACCACTTCGCATGTTGACACTTACCAGCACTACCCCAAAATATTACTTAAACTCAGTGCCACCACTCAGCTCTAAGCAAACGAGAAAATCTCACTAAATACTCCCACAAGAAATGAGCCTGCACACACTGCAGATACTGTGCCTACTGAAAAAACACACTGTCGTGCCTAAGCACGATAGCAGCTAGTCTCCAATGTGTAGTCTAGCTGCTATCGTGCTTAGTAACGACAATGTATATTTTCAGTGAGCACAGTAGCTGCAGTGTGTGCAGGCTCATTTAAAGTTTTGTAGCCGGCCGAAGTGGCCGTGCGGTTAAAGGCGCTGCAGTCTGGAACCGCAAGACCGCTACGGTCGCCGGTTCGAATCCTGCCTCGGGCATGGATGTTTGTGATGTCCTTAGGTTAGTTAGTTTTAACTAGTTCTAAGTTCTAGGGGACTAATGACCTCAGCAGTTGAGTCCCATAGTGCTCAGAGCCATTTGAACCAAAGTTTTGTAAATATTACTTTGTCATGTACTCTTGTTAAAACTAGTTGAGTAAACAGTAATGGCTACTATGAGTAGAAATAAGCTGAAGATATGATGCGTAGGTAAACAGTAGGTTAGGGACTGTTACGTCTGTTTCATGTATACCATGGACGGATTACCGCAAGACAAGGGTGGGAATCTGACGTCTGATCGTTCGGTACAGTACTGCTGTGTCAGCGGTCATGTAATCTGTGGCTGCTAGCGGGCAACGCTGCAACAGACCAATCCGTTCTCCACTTTTCCGTGTAATGAACGCCCTAGGAGTGCAGCGCTGTAAGTAATGACGTTTTTTTGTGTGCTGAGACCAAGTGCTGACGTGTAAGTGCAAAACAATTCTTATCTTGTTCTGTCGGTGACAGCGGTGTATTTAAATCACTGTGTTTACGTAGCGTTTATTGGCTCTGAGCACTATGGGACTTAACATCTATGGTCATCAGTCCCCTAGAACTTAGAACTACTTAAACCTAACTAACCTAAGGACATCACACAGCACCCAGCCATCACGAGGCAGAGAAAGTCCCTGACCCCGCGGGGAATCGAATCAGGGAACCCGGGCGTGGGAAGCGAGAACGCTACCGCACGACCACGAGATGCGGGCAAAGCGTTAATTCATCTATACCTTCTTTTTCAGTAACTTAAATGACATTGTATTTTGCTTTTGTATTTTTCTTTATCTTATAATTGTAATTATGCTTTTCTGTAGCGGGCTGCGCTATAGGTAGGTTTGTAAGTGTTTATGATTTCTTTGTATGTACTATAATATTAAATTTCTTGACATTTGTTTGCATGCCATGGTATGGCTTTGTGGCAATCAGTCGACTGTACTATCCGTGAGACGGAGTGTTCCACAACCCCCCCCCCCCCCCCCTTTTCCCCAAACCGCCATCACCAGAGGGGTTTCATGTTTTGTTTGTGTCTCGCAATTCTCTACTAGAATTCGAAACTTTTCTGTGCGAGAATGTAAGCAGCATAGAACTGTATCGTTGACTATCGATAGTTGCCTCTCTGCAGAGCGCAGAGAAACAGTGGGGAGCCGTGGCGTAGATTTTGTGGAGCGTGGGCAGTGTGTTGTGTTGATGCCATGAGTGCAGCACGTATCTTACAAGTTATGGCGAAGTAATTGAAAATGTTTGCCACACAAGTTTTGCGTTTAATTTCAGTGTTCACGACGCAGTATCAATGTTTATCCAAAAGGTGATGTTTCTCTGTTTCCTGTGTCGTCGGAAGAACAACAATCACCGCGCCGCGACGATTACGGAAAAATAATGTGGACTGGTATGATCCTAACTGCTAGTGCTAAGTGAACGAAACGCACATCTTTTTGACTGGCTGAATATCACGAGCGCAGGTACTTTCTCGTTCGTATATCGTCCCAGAAATTTTATGGAGCACCACCTTCGCGATTCGGTCACGCGCACGCTCGTGTTATAAGCTATTGAATTGTTTCGTACTCTTGGAAGATCTGTGTCAATCGTTGACTGATAAAACATCCGTTGAACAGTGATTATTTTGTGTTCTATGCACCGTGTTTTTTCATTGGATGCCATCATTTAGACAGCAACCTTATACATCACAACGGACACGTACTTGAGTACAAATACAGATCACGTCCATTGTGGAATAATGTCAATTGTGAACAGTGCAGTCCCATACTGTGTGAGTGTTTAACAGAATACAGTGAAATATACCCGCTAGACAATAATTATTACAGGACACATCATAGCAGGCAGTACAGAGAGCAGCAGATCAACCGCCGCGGGAAGGACCAGGTACGTGGGTTTAGGCACACGGTCGTTAAATATCCAGCCCCGTTCCTGTGTCTAGGGTGTGTTGTACAGTCTCCAGTACTAAAGGCTAGCTTTTATTAGTACTGCATATGTACCCCCTTTCCTGGGGGTCTGTTACACTTTGCCATTCTCTTCATCTGTGTAACTACTTTCCAGACACCTGAAAACAACCCCCTAGGCTGTGGGTAACACGTTTCTCCGCTATATACTTTCTTCCAGAAGTACAACTCCCGCTATGTATGCAGGAGAACTTTTGTGAATTTTGGAAGGTGTGATAAGACGTACTGGCAGAAGTAAAGCCGAGTGATGCCAGGGTAGACGAGTCGACAAGAGCAGTGCACTGCATCCAGAACCGTTTCGCACACCGAGTACTTTGTTACTTATAGCGACAAAATGGCTCTGAGCACTATGCGACTTAACATCTGAGGTCATCAGTCCCCTAGAACTTAGAACTACTTAAACCTAACTAACCTAACGACATCACACACATCCATGTACGAGGCAGGATTCGAACCTGCGACCGTAGCGGTAGCGCGGTTCCAGACTGTAGCGCCTAGAACCGCTCGGCCACTCCAGCCGGCACTTATAGCGACATTTAGAATGGAACTGCGTGATCTAAATTCTAAATTTGTTTGCTGGGTTTGTTTTCTTCAGCCGTAAGTCGCTTTCAGGAAAGGTCTTCTGGGTGCGTGACTTCGTCATGGCCGGCCGGGCTGACCGAGCGGTTCTAGGCGCTACAGTCTGGAACCGCGCGACCGCTACGGTCGCAGGTTCGAATCCTGCCTCGGGCATGGATGTGTGTGATTCCCTTAGGTTAATTAGGTTTAAGTAGTTCTAGGTTCTAGGGGACTGATGACCTCAGACGTTAAGTCCCATAGTGCTCAGAGCCATTTGAACTTCGTCATGATGGTAGAAGTTCTAACGTGCCGGCCCCTAATGAAAGCGGCAATGTTGTTCCTATCTTGTGCCTCGCCTAATCAGAGCAGAAAATCCACGTCTGTCGGCTCGTTTCTAACTCACAATCTCTACTGCAACCACCTCAACAGTCTTATCGCACAGTTCGACAGTCTGTAGGGGATCGGTTGTTAGTGTGCTAAGCGCATTCTCTATACTCGACTTCTGAACGTGCTTACAGCAACACGATAGTAGTTTGTTACCAGTTTACTGATTTATTTCTACGCATTTCACTAAATTTTAAAACATTGAAATTGTTTTTCGCCATCCTGAATCGGCCTTATGTGACAGTGACTAGACACGACAAGCGGGGTAGGCGAAAAGCCCAGAAAGGAGGAAAAGTTCTGCTCTACTCCACAAACAATTAATTTACGAGAGAGAATGTTTTAACTTTGCAAATAAAAGGCGACCATTAATGTTATGGGTACTTCTGTGTGCAACCGAATAAATTAAATGCACGTTTCGCCTCAGATTATAGATGAGCAACATAAGTGGGCTGAGATATTTAGACACAGTACAGGTAGTTTTGTCTTACTACTCTCCGCTGGTTTAGTTGTTCTACTTTCAGCACTCGGTCTCTGCCAGCAGAGACACAAGCACACGTGCAGGTAAAGTGCCTCTGCATATGTTTTACCTAGCAAGTCTAAAAATACAATGTTAGAATATGTGAATGAAGAGTGCCATTGTAGTTTTAAATGTCTGTGTATTTCATGGCAGGTTCGAATCCTGCCTCGGGCATGGATGTGTGTGATGTCCGTAGGTTAGTTAGGTTTAAGTAGGTCTAAGTTCTAGGGGACTGATGACCTTAGAAGTTAGGCCCCATTGTGCTCAGAGCCATTTGAATAATTTTTTTATTTCATGGCACTGAAGATATTTATCAAAAATTGAGGCAAAATGCGTATGCCGGAATATGAAATGCATTTAATAAGTAGCATGCAGACGTAACTTCAAACTAACTACCACAAACAGCCACTATTTTTTCACGAAAACTGAAGGCATCCCTGTATACTGCTGCCACAGAATCGCTGTGAACAATGATAATACTTCCATTTACGGGTTCTTTTAGGATTTTTTATCTTCTTGATTTGCGAGTTTCTTCCAGAGAGAATTTTGTTCATATAGGCATCGTACAGTAGATATGTCAGTAATTTATACAGAAAATTGCAGACATTTAGAATAAAATATTGCAAATGGTTGTAGAACACTAAAGTGAGTATTTTGATGCGAGGAACTAAGAGACATGAACATTAAGTTTGCAACTGACATAAACAGCTTAGACTTTACACAGTGGCGCAGCTAGGTAGTTTCGAACTGGATGCCTCACAAAAACATCAAATAACTGTTATGGTGAAGCAGTTTTTTGATACAAGTGGATAATTTTTAATTATTGACATACCTACTCGGGAAGCGAGCGTGACGACTGTTCGGCAAGGGTAAGGGACTACATACACATTTTAAGGGTCGCCTGAGGACGGGACTGTTTATCGAAAACGGTAGCCAGTAGGCAAAATAAAAAAGATAGACTAAAAACAATACTTTTTTCTGTGTTGGTCGCTGTTCCAACCAACAGTTTGCCAGGAATATGTAGTTTTTCATTTGTCTGAAGTTTGGTAAACACCTCTCACATGACACTACCGAAAGGCACTAAGTTAAGAAAATTCTTGAAGTCAAAATAAGGTTGGGAACAGATTCGGAAAATTAACATTCACCCACGAACAGTAAGAATCTTGAAGAAGTCAAACCAACAGAACTGTTCTTTTCAACTTTGACAGCTTGCATAAATCTTCTTAGGCGTGGAATTTCTGCAAAGATCCTATCTTCGGAAGTTTCATCGCAGCCCTCAACTAAACGTTTTAGAATAGTGGGAAGCTCCGTTTCTGAGGTTTCTCATCAGACCGATGGGCTCTAAACCAGCAAAACGACGTGATATGCCGTACGTTCCACGGTTTTTCAACGAGTATGAATTTGTTGCAAGCACCTGTCTAACATTCACCCTCCAGTTATTGCAGCGTCTCTCAGATCATTGACATCACTGTCTCAAGTACTGACTGAGAATCATTTTTGTTTAAACAGTATCTTTGCGATAAAATGGGCGTACGCGTGCAAAAGGGCCACGCCCAGTCCAGTCTCTAACTGCCCGCTCGCTCCCAAGTGTCATCAATGAAACGATGAAACAGCAACCCGCCCTAACCAAGAACGTAAGTTTGGTCGCCCCTAGAAGTGCGCATGCCTCCTCCCCCTCAGATAACTACCCCACAGCCTCCTGGTTTTCAACTACGCTGTTTCCGATAGCTCACCTATAGGTTACCTTGTACAAACTGAAATAATAAAAAAGTTACCAATAAAATAGCTCTTGCCTCAATGCGGCAATTAAGATCCATTTTGTTATACAACTTGTCAAATATTGGCACCAAATACGATACAGTTGCCCTCATTTGCTTCTCCAAGCGAAGTCTTGGTCTTTGCGCGGTTTTAATGACACTCACTGCCGAAAACACACTCTCGCAAAGATAGAAGGTTGCGAAAGAAATTAATGCCTTCAGTGCTTTCTTACTCAAGCTTGGAAACTCTTTTCTTTCTCACTACCAAAATGCTGGCAATATCATTGATGAAAATCTGGTGAGAGTTGTATCATCTCTTCCTCTTCTGCTGCACTGAACTGAGAACAAGAATAATCACTGAAGGGACTTTGAACCCACTGAAACCTAACACAATTTCCAGGAGTTATATTTGACTTTTAGTTTTTGCACTTCCTTCTGTACTTTATGATCACACTTGAAAACATTGTTTTAGCGATAGTATATCAGTATAATTACTTCGTATTGTCACTATACAAATCATGTAGTATGCTTGTGAAGTCGTACTGACGGTTTCACACAATGTATTAGTTTGTTTTGTAATTGGACCTACTGTTTGTTGTTATACTTTGTAACGAATGTAACCTTGCTAAAAGTGACAGAGCGGATTTTAATGTGGTTTATCGTTTAGTACAGTCTGTTGCTTGACTGGGAGCATCAATATGTAAAACCTATTAGCTTTGGGATTTTTAACTACTTTTTATTTCCTGAAATAAGGTTGTGGTAAATGATCAGTGTTACACCTCATTTACTTTAATATTTCTAAACGTGGCAGTCAAGACTGTGTCTTGAGGCTACAATAGTTTTTCTATCTATGTATCGCTGCAGGTGCTGGAGTAGTTGTATGTCTTCTTATTTGTTAAGTGATTCTGATACGAATCATTGAAGAACGGTAGTTTTTCGAGCATAAGTAACTGAACAAATTGGCCTTGCGCTCTTGTCTATTTCCATTCTCATGTAGGTCGTAGTTTTGTGAACTGTATATTGACGTCCACTCAACTGCGGAGACGCTGAAGTAGTATACGTATAAGTGGTTCTCAGTATTTAGTTTACTCACTCTGTTTATGATGGTTTATGTATGCTTATATATTTTTTGCATTTATACATTTATTTGCACAACGTTAACGGTGCAACGTTCTTTTAGACGTTCATTTTACGTACCTTGCACGCCTTTTTTTTATACAGCTCTCATTTATCAAAAATTTACGTAATTTTGCCCCACATAATGGGGATGCAGCCATTAGGTAATGTTTTTACGCCACATTTTTTTTGTTTACTCATTTACTCGGCCATAACACAATAACGTGTAATAATACAGTCGAGGTGGTTTTCAGTAATCAATAGGAAAGACGATTTTTTTGTGTGTACTTGACAGACGTACACATGATTATGTAACATTACTGAAGTCTGTTTGCTATTTTCTCTGACTGAATATGTTTATAATAGAAAAAGGTAGCACACCCTATAAATTACCGACTTCATTATTTAGATGAGATAAAAGCCTTAGCCAGTCTCACTGTAATTCAACGGACTCGTGATCTACGTGCTACTTTTGCGCTGGTAAAACGAGACTGCATGGGGACGCCAGGTTGGTGGAACTATTGGTACCTAGCTCTGGTGGGGCAAAATATACCTAGGACCCTCTCCAACACAAACGGAGACAATGACGTGCTAACCCAGAGGAGGCCAGAGTGCACAGCTCACTGCTTCCACAGGCTGGCCGAAACAAAACTGCCCAAGAAAATATGAGTGACGCAGAAATGAGCCTTGTTCATGAATAGGAGAACAGCCCATCACAGAATCAATGTACCAATCGCTTGCCGTTACACGTCTGCGCATGCGCATGCTCATGCTCCATCCCGAGTACTTCTGTCATTACATCTGAGTGAGGGAGAGGAAAACACGTGCTCTGTGACTAGTTGAATGTTGCACAAAATGGTGCTCCCCATAAAACAGCGCGTGTTTATCATCGAGTGTGATGCGAAGCATAATTCGCGGAAAACTCGCGTATAACTGTTTGCGCAAGAATTTGTCTGAAAGTGTTTTGGTAAAAACTGCGGCAAATTCTGAAATGCAAAACATAGCGACAAAATGGTGGTAAACTATATCTGTAGCGAATGAAAAGCGCAACATCTGAAACAGTTTGAACAGCAAAGAACACTGCTAGAGTGAAGGCAAATCTGGAAGAAAATCAGAAGAAATCTCACCGCCGTTTATCTGTGCAAGTAGAAATTAAAATATCACGGTTTCGAAATATTACCAAAATTATCTTCATTTGTATCCTTAGAAATTTTCTGTTGTGCTCGAATTAAAACACATTCTCATGTCTAGTTCTGTCGGTCGTTTCTGGGTGAAGTGGAATTAGGACTATTAGGTCGTCAGTTTTTCATTTCTTCAGACGAGGGCTGGTCCAGTCCGTCAGCGTATGTGAACACACAGAACAAGCACTAGTATGCATCCGATAATCCCCGTCAGTACTTTGAAGAGCCGTCGCATAATCTCAAGATTTGTGTTTGGTGCGTAATGTCTGGTGTCTGCATCGTAAGACGATTCTCTCACCAAACTACGAGGGTTGGAACTTAAATAGTGGCAACTATTTATCCACAACCGATACAAAAGAGTTACATGTTTGCACCTGTTACTGCCCTTCAAAGTAGTCACCAGCGTTGTGTAGAACCCGTTGCGATCGATGTGGAAGGCGTAGTATACCGTTAGCAGAGCCTGTTCTGTTGATGGTGTGAATGGAGCGGTCAAAAGTTATGGTGATTTCGTGTTCGACTGTGATGGTGTTATCCTAACGCATTACATTCCTTCACAGCAAAAAAATGGTTCAAATGGCTCTGAGCACTATGGGACTCAACTGCTGTGGTCATAAGTCCCCTAGAACTTAGAACTACTTAAACCTAACTAACCTAAGGACAGCACACAACACCCAGCCATCACGAGGCAGAGAAAATCCCTGACCCCGCCGGGAATCGAACCCGGGAACCCGGCCTGCACAGCAGACCGTCAATGTACAGTATTACTGTTCGTTTTTGGAGCACCACCTGAGACCAGCCTTGCGAAAGAAGCGGCGACACTTTCTGTGCAACCCACCCATCATTCTGTACGACAATGCGCGGGCGCATAAAGCGCAAGCTGTGGCTGCTCTGTTCGGTCGATGGGACTGGGAAGTACTGTACCATCCACCATACTCCCCGGACTTAATTCCTTGTGACTTTGATTTGATTCCGAAGATGAATGAACCACTTCGTGGCGTTCGTTTCAGAACTGTTCCAGAGATTCGACAAGCAGTACACCGCTCTATTCTCACCATCAACAGAACAGGCTCTGCTAACGGTATACTACGCCTTCCACATCGCTGGCAACGGGTTCTACACAACGCTGGTGACTACTTTGTAGGACAGTAACAGGTGCAAACATGTAACTCTTTTGTATCGGTTGTGAACAAATAGTTGCCACTATTTAAGTTCCACACTCGTATAAATGTTAACCAGTACGTCCAGAAACTGTTTTACGGATCATCTCACAGACGATGAACGACTGTATGTGTTGTGACAACGCGAAACTATTTTTGTCCGGCCACAACTGTCGGTTCTTTGATTGCTCTGGCGAGCTGGCACATTAAACGAGAACACACGAAATATTAATTCACTTTATTACATAAATGAACGAAAGATTTACTTAACTTTGACACAGATCTTTACCAAAGGATTGGCTGATAAGTTACATCTGTTATTGCCTATTAAAGCATCACTCGATGAACAGATTAACCAAGTGTTCTCTTGCAGTACAACGTTGTTCCACATGTAAATGAAAATGTCTATCACAAACTTTAACTATCTCGTCGGTCCTAGACGATGCCGTGCGTTCTAAGCCGCCTTGCTACGGTTCGCGTGGCTTCCCCCGTCGGAGGTTAGAGTCCTCCCTCGGGCATGGGTGTGTGTGTTGTTTTTAGCCTAAGTTAGTTTACGTTAGATTAAGTAGTGTGTAAGCCCAGGGACCGATGACCTCAGCAGTTTGGTCCATTTCACGTCAGTCTGTTTGTAAATATTTTCCGGGCCTGTTTCATTTTGTCCACCTTGTATAATGAAGTGCTATTTATAAGGCGCACATTTAATATATAGTGGGACAAGATGTGCCACGATTTCGCCGTACTATTCGTGCAACAACAGAACACATTCAGAAGGCACGGAAGGGGTAATAAATGATTAGTTCGCCATTCGTCAACGCAGAGCAGAAACCTGCCGTTCCAGCATGGCGGGTCGGCTGCGGGAGCGAACAGTCGGCGGTCGTGAAGTAGGAAATTGCCTGTAGAGCCAACTGGAGCACGGACTAAATCAGGCCCGGGATAGTTACGTCAGCGGCCGAGCTACAACCCTGAAAATGGATCCAGGAGGAGGCCGTGCACAAGTAACCTAGCAATATTACAACGGGTCATCTAAGTTAGTTCATTATTAGTGATTCTCTACGATATCACAAGGTCGTAAACATACCCTTCGACACTGACGTGGCTACATTTCCTCTTAATGAGGCATACTGACTTTCGTATGTCCGTGCTGTGTCGAAAATTTAGCTTTGTGTTTATGGGCGCAACCAATCTCGTAAGATTATTAATTAGAATTTTTTATTACTTATATTGTCATAGCACTATGCGTTTCGGAAATTAATCCATTACATGATACATTATTTGCCTCAGTGTAACACAAAACACATCTATATGCTATAAAATAAAATAGTCTTTACTAACTTAACCTACTGTAGCAGTCTTTTTGCAGTTGCTGATGTCTGTTCTTTGCTAGCAGAACGGGCAATACTGCTGGGGACTCGAGCACACGATCCAATGTGATCTGACACTTTCTGAGGAAACTGCTGATGTGGGTAATTTAGATGAGGCAAGGTTGGCACCGAGCGAGGTAGCGCAGTACTAAGACAGAAGTCGCATTCGGAAGGACGATGGTTCGTATCCTCCTCTGGCCATGCTGATCTAGGTTTTCCACAATTTTTCTAAATCGGTCGAGGCAAATATCGAGATAGTTCCTTTGACAAGGACACAGCAGATTTCCTTCTTCCAATTGGAGCTTGTGCTTCGTCTGCTATGATGTTGTCCTCGACACAATCTTCCTCCCTTCTCTTATATTTGGCAGTACTGAAGCCTGTAATGTAATCAAGCCAATGATACATTAGGAATCCTACGATACCACTGGGTATCGATATATCCGTTTACATAAAGAAATATATATATATAGAAACTGTGGCCATAAAAATCAATTATTTCGCGCCTAAATATTTATATTCCACGTATTTAAAATAATGTTGAAATTTAAAAAAATGTTAATTCAGTTCTATTAATTTTGCTAAATATGCCCCAGCGATTGTCTCCGCCAAAGATGTAAAATCTTTGCCATGTATGGTGTCGTTATTCTTCTTCATTTTGCTGAGACCTGACATAAAAGCGGGTTGTAAATGGAAGTAGAGTCGTTTTGTGGGCTTGCAGAAAGCATAAGTATTTTTTTGTTTTGTTTGTTCAAATTAGGTCGTCATAATATGCGAAATGTTTGAGAAAACAGCTGTTCAAAAGTGCAGATACTTTTCTTCATTTAATATTTCGAGATTTACCCGATCACACAATCGCGTAACGCCGACGTCGCCGTGCTGTCTGCCAATCGCTGTGCGCTCCGGGGCACAGAAGTCCAAGCAAATGGCGCGCAAGCTCAGTCCCCATACCCATTGATGTATTTAAATTTTTATAATTTAATTCCCCGACCGCCATCACTTGCTGCTCCAGTGGTTTTGGCAATATGCTCCCATTCTAGCTCAGTACTCTGTAGTGAGAGGATTAGGGTGTGGGTATATACTACAACAAATAATTTTATTATTACTCCAGTGACGCAGCCCTGAAGTCAGAAGCACGCAGTATAAGACACAGTCTGCAAAATGCTAGTCGAGCCTATTACTTATTACAATGCAGCTCCATCTGCTCTGTTCTCAACAATATACGAAATATTTGTCAGAAGAAAACATGTAAAAGCATCTGAATTGCACAAAATACCGAAAATGACTGTTTCTCATTACTGACTTCTAAAAAGTCGTTTATGGACTCGTTCATTATTAACATTGCTAAATTTCATTCAAAGCTATAATTACATCATTCACCATGTGATACTGAACGAGTATATAACATATTCTCGATGCGTAATTAAATAACCAACATTTGCTTACAAGATACCAATAACAAATTATGAGTACGTTGTTTTCGAACATGATTTTTATCTTAAATATTATTCTGTAAACCCTGGAAACGCAAAATAAAATAAACTGTCGTTTCTCATTCCAATTGTTTACTCTCACCAACAGATGGTTCCACTTTTCAAAAACATAAGTTCGAGCTCTGTAGCATGAGCTGTTCTCACTCTCACCATCACGTGTCTGCACTGGTAAAAATGTCTGTAACTGGTGTGTATGTATGTATGTACACTGAAGCAACAAAGAAACTGGTACAGGTATGCATATTCAAATACATAGATATGTAAACAGGCAGAATACGGCTCTACGGTTGGCAACGTCTACTAAAGATAACAAGTGTCTGGCGGGTTATCAAGATTTAAGTGAATTTGAACGTTGTGTTATAATTACAAGGCCTCCCACTTTCTTACAAACTGCCCCAACCTCGCCACTCCTCCTTCCTGTAACACCTGCAATGGCCTCCATCCCACCTACTCCCAAAAGTCTACAGCTAAACCCCCTCCTGCCATCCCTGAGCTTACTGTCCCTGTACGTTCCATCGATCACCCCATCCACCCCATCGACTCCCTCCGTCCACCCCCCACGGCTGAAGACTTCATCCGGTTCCTCACCATAGTCCTCCAAAACATTCACCCATTCCAACGCCCCCACACCCTCCATGAGATCTCCCTCGCTGCCCGCTCCTTCTCCCACCTGAGCACCTTCGCCACTTTCTCCCACAATCAAGCTCACTTCACCTTCACCCGCCTCAACACCATAATTTCAGCCTCTTCCCTTCCCTCGCTTCACCCGACTCTCTTCCCATCATGGCACGGCACGAGTGTTGCATCCTATTCCAGAACATTCACTCCTTCTGCACGAACAAATACCTACTCATGAACACCCTGTCCCACCACTGGGTCATCACCTTCCTCCTGAATGAAACCTTTCTCCAGCCCCACCATACTATCCACACCTCTCCCTATATCCTCCACCGAACTGATGCTCCTGATCGTTGAGCACAGGGTGGAGTCGCCATTGGCCACGCTCAGCACATCCCTGTCCCGTCACAAGCCCTCCTCAGTGACCCCACTGAACACCTTATCCTCAGTGTCTTCTTCCCCTCCCTTACCATTACCTGCGCCACCATCTATGTCCGTTCCACTGCTCCTCTTCCCTATGACTTCATCTCCCACATTCACCACACCTTCTCCACCTATGTGATTGCCGCCATCAACATCCATAGCCACTCCCCTGCGCCCTTCGGTAGTGGCATCAGTTCCTCCCCACGATCCAAGGTGGCCTTGTTCCCCTTCCCCAGTTCACCCATTCTGAAAGCGACACCACCGCCGATGTTGTCATTGCCTCCGCCAACCTCCCTGGGTGTATTGCTGTCGACATCCTTGACCCCACAGGTACTGACCACCTCCCCGTTCTTCTCACCATAACGTATGCTCACCACCCCCCTCCGGCTCCCCACACTGCACCCCTTCCCAAGGTCATTCATGACTACCATCGTGCCAACACCCCCCTCCGGCTCCCCACACTGCACCCCTTCCCAAGGTCATCCATGACTACCATCACGCCAACTGGGATGCCTAACGGGAATCCATCGCCACCCAGGTCGATAGCCACCCTCTTATCTATCACCATCCTGACAACAACATCCACACCTCGTCCTTCCTTCAAAAATCCATTACTGACGCCGTGGAGGCCCATGTTCCTACTAAAACCATCCACCCCCACTGTCCCTCCCTCTGCAGGTTGTCCTCCTCCTCTGCGAATCCCGTCGCCTCTATCACTCCTTCCTGTGCACTCGTGACAAGTATACACTCCAATGCCACCGGAAAATACAGCGACACATACGGAACCTTATTACAGCAAAGAAATGCGGGGACAGGCGCCCTACCTGTACACAACTCAATGCCACCCTCCCTATCAGCTCCTCCAAGTACTGATCAGCCTTCCATCGCCTAACTGGTTCCTCTTCCGCACCTCATTACACCCTTCTCCACAACGACCGCCCCCTTCTGGACAACCTCAGTAAGGCCAACCACTTCCCTTCCCACTTTCCCGAGGACTTCTTTGTCCCTGATGATCCCCACTTTGATTATTCTCTTTTCACAACGATCATGGAACACACCGATACCTCGGTCGTTGCACTTGCTCCTAGTCTCCAGTACTTGGGGCAGTTGCTCCACTCTGACATCAACACTCCAATCACAGCACAAGACATTAAACTTATCCTTTGGTCAAAAGGCAACATGGCCCCTGGTCAGGACACTGTCATCCTCTCTACCGGCTTCTATCTCGACCTGTGGAAGACTTCCCATGTTCTCTTATTCCTCAAACTCAACAAACCCCTTTCTATCGCCTCTTCCTATCATCCAATCTGCCTCACCTCCATCTTCAGGAAGCTCTTCAAATCCATCCTCTCCAGTCGTATCCATCACCACCTTAATCAGCACCACCTCCTCCCCCTTACCCAGTTGGTTTCTGAACCCACTCCTCCACCGAAAACCAACTGCTTAACCTTGTCCACTTTCTCTCTCTCCAGCTTAACTCCCACTGCTCCGCCATTTTTGTTTCCCTCGATCTCCAAAATGTCTATGGCCATGTATAGCATCCTGGTCCCCTCTTTAAACTTATGCCCTGGTTATCAGTTTTGTCCTCTCCCCTCTCCTCTATCTCCTGTACACTGCCGATATGCCCAAGCTGCCCCCTCCTGTCCACCTCCTCCAATATGCTGATGACACCGCCTTCCTGGCTCTCTGTCCTACACTTCAATGGTCTCAACGACCCTCCAAACCCACCCTGACCAGTTCACTACTTGGTGTAACCAGTGGTTCCTTCATATCAACCCCTCCAAAACCCCTGCCGCACCTCTATCGCTGTATCCCTCCCTCTCTCCACCTCCACACCCTCCGTCTCCTCATCAGGGCAACTTCCAGTACCTCCCGGATGTTGAACTTCACTGTGACATCTTCCCTTCCTTCCAACTGTAACCTGGCTTTGTTCCCCGCTCCCCCTCCCCAGGGCCCCCCGTTTCCTCTCCCCTCCTTCTCCCAGAGCGGATTTTCCTCCTTCCCCCCTGAGTCCCTGCACTCCCCTCCTTGACTGTATTCCTCTCATGTCCTTCCCTCCCCAGCCCTCTTCGGCGCGCCCCCTGCCCGTCTTCCCCCCTCTCCTCCCCTCCCCCCCTTCTTCCCTTCTCCCTCACCTCCATGCCCCTGGCAGATCCACTGTTTGCTCATCGTCATCAGTGTGCTACGTCAGTGTTGTGTTTGGTGCTGTTCTCCAGTGTGTCAAGAGCTGTGACTTTAATTGTGTGCTGGACTTGTACATAGTGTTACTGTAAGTGACTGTTATGTGCTACGCTGTCTGTCGATCCTTTTATGCTCTGGTCATTCTTCGCCTTGTGTTCTTTAATTGTCCCAGTGCGCGGTTTTTTTGTGTGTGCTACGTTTTTACGGTTTTTATCTCCATTTTACAGTAGCCCCCTTCTTGTCTGTTCTCTTCCATACTGTTCCCCATTTTTACATCGCTGTGAGCCATATTTTCTTCTTTCCGTTATTTTAAATGTCTTCTTTTGTATAATTACTGTCTTTCGGCTGAAGAGCAGCGCATGTGCTGCTGCCAGCCCGTATTGAAATACAATAAAGGAAGAAAAAGGTGTGTTATAGTCGGCGCACAGCATCTCAGAGGTAGCGATGAAGCGGGGATATTCCCATACGACCATTTCACGAGTGTACGGTGAATATCAGGAATCCGGTAGAACATCAAATCACCGACATTGCTGTGTCTGGAAAAAGATCCTGCAAGAATGGGACCAACAATGACTGAAGAGAATCGTTCAGCGTGAAAGAAGTGCAACCCTTCCGCAAATTGCTGCAGATTTCAATGCTGTGCCATCAACAAGTGTCATCACGCGAACCATTCAACGAAACATCATCGATATGAGCTTTCAGATCCGAAGGTCCCCTCGTGTACTCTTGATGACTGCTCGACACAAAGCTCACCTGGGCCCGTCAACACCGACATTGGACTGTTCATGACTGGAAACATGTTGCCTGGTCGGACGAGTCTCGTTTCAAATTGTATCGAGCAGATGGCGTACGGGTATGGAGAAAACTTCGTGAATCCATGGACCCTGCATGTCAGCAGGGGACTGTTCAAGGTGGTGGAGTTTCTGTAATGGTGTGGGGCGTGTGCAGTGGGAGTGATATGGGACCCGTGATACGTCTAGATACGATTCTGGCAGGTGACACATACGTAAGAATCCTGTCTGATCACCTGTAACCATTCATGTCCACTGTGCATTCCGACGGACTTGGGCAATTCCAGCAGGCAATGCAACAGCCCACACGTCCAGGATTTCTACAGAGTGGTTCCAGGGACACTCTTCTGCTGAGTTTAAACACTTCAAATGGTCGCCAAAATCCCCAGACCATGAACGTTATTGAGCATATCTAGGATGCCTTGCAGCGTGCTATTCAGAAGAGATCTCCACCCCCTCGTACTCTTACGGATTTATGGACAGCCCTGCAGGATTCATGGTGTCATTTCCCTCCAACACTACTTCAGACATTAGTCGAGTCTATGCCACGTCGTGTTGCGGCAGTTATTTATATATATATATATATATATATATATATATATATATATATATATATGTGTGTGTGTGTGTGTGTGTGTGTGTGAGAGAGAGAGAGAGAGAGAGAGAGAGAGAGAGAGAGAGAGAGAGATTTTTTTCCACCGTGTACAAATTGTAGGATTGATCGATGAGAGGATGCGGAATAAAAAACTAAAAAACTTCTAATGAACTTATGTCCGGAAATGCTTTGTTTCCATGCTAGAGACCATTTATTCAATCATACTTTGTTACATAGACTGCGGTCTAATACGCGCTGTATCGCGCAACCACAGTGTCAGTATGCATGGTTTCCTTCTGGAGGGTGGCACTGTTCCTTACACATCATGCCCTAGCGCCCTCTTCTGTCATAGTCATTGGTAATATTGTGTCCGATTCACTTCTCTTGCTAACTTACTTTGTAGCGGATGTGATACGGCGTTGTACACAGTGGTTCCGTATTCGAATCGAGAGCTTGCCGACACGGTGTTTACGTACGGAAAGGCAAATGGCAACGGGCGGCGGGCAGCAAGGTTGTATCAGAAGACCTATTCCCGCCGACAACCACAGCATTCAATGTTAGCAACAGTGTTTCGCCGTTTGTCTGAGACAGAGTCGTCTCAGGAAGCAGAAAATCATTAAGGACGTATCCGAAATGTTCGGACGGCAGACTTGGGGGAAAATGTGATTAACACTATGGAAGGCGACCGTCGTGTCAGTACCATGCAGGTGGCTTGCCAGTACACGGTAAGCCAGACGTCCGTGTGGAACGTTCTCCGTGACAACTTTTACTACCCTTATCACTTACAGCGTGTGCAGGGCTTACTATCGACAGATTTTCCACATCGGGAGCAGTTTTGTCACTGATTTCTTCACCAAGCTACCACGATTCCGGGATTTGTGTTACCCATCCTATTCACAGATGAGGCCACCTTTACGCAGAGTGGTTATCTTCAGCTTTCCTAACAGTCATCTGTGGGACAGTATGCAGAACTCCCACGATAAGGTGACAGCGAATCATCAGCATCGGTGCAGCCACAGTGTGTGGGCCGGATAATTGGCGAAAGTATTTTTAGACCAGTCTTCCTTCCGCGTCGCCTAAAGGCCGGAACTATCCGCGTTTCTTGCAGGTGACTTTGCCTCCCCTGTTGGAAGAAGTGCCATTGATTCGAAGGGTTACGTGGCTGCTACGTGATGGTGCTCCAGCCCACTTCGCCGTTAACGTCAGAGCGCATCTCAATCGCGTCATCCCTGGTCGATTAATCGAATGAGGGGGTCCAGTTGCGTGGCCTGCTCATTCACCGGATCTCAACCAGTGCAGCTTCTGGTTTGGGGTAATCTCAATAGTATCGTGCATGCAGAGCTCATTCCAGATGTGAAGACACTGGAGCAGCGTATTCATGCTGCGTTTGACACTGTTCGAACGCGGCCTGGCCGATGTGAAGGTGTGAGACAGAACATGCTACCTCGCGTACACACATGCTGTGACTGGGCGCTAATGACCATAGAAGTTTTGCGCCCAAAAAACCACAAACCAAAAAAAAAAAAAAAAAAAACACATGCTGTGAGGCACATGGAAACCATTTTCAACACATACTGTAACTGTGGCTGCATGGTATAGCGCATATTAGACCGCAGTTTTTGTAACAACGTATGACTAAATAAATGGTCTCTAGCATGGAAACCATGCATTTGCGGAAATAAGGTCATTTTTTTGTTCCGTATCCTCTCATCGATCACTCCTTAGAGTTTGTACGTCGTGGAAAAAATTACCCTGTATAAAACTACTGGCAAAATATTATAATACTCATTAAATAACTAAACAAGTATTATAGAACATGAAGTATTCACGTTGCATTTAATTGGTACGTTATTGTGGAGGATACGGTGTTCATACAAACACCTGCATAATGACAAAGATATAGAAACGTCGTGTGTTCCAATCTCTTTATTTTTTAAATTTTGAATAAAAATCAGCACCAATGGCGATCACAGAGTTCCAGCAAAGAAGTTACCCTCGTTTTGCCAACGGCCTTGTCAAAGAGGGCAGAGGAGCAGGCAGAGATTCAGTGCACTCTCTTTCCCTTGAGGTGGGAAATAACCGCTAAAAGGAGGAGGAATCAACAATGATCAACGGGATGAGGATTCAGAAGGCAATGGTAGCCCCTACATTACAGGCACGTAATGTATATCCACAGGACATGTAGCCCCTAACTGAAAAAAAAAATTGTCATGATGTTCTCTGCATTGGCAAACGATTCCAGCCTAGTCCCCCATTCGGATTTCCTGGAGAGATTGCCAATGAGAAGGTGACCATGACAAAAACAATGAATAACCAACGAAAGTGTGATGTCCTGCGAGACAGGGCGTGGAATGTCAGAAGTCTGAACGCGGTATCGAAGCTAGAAAAATCTGAAAAGGGAAATGTTAAGGCGCAATCTAGATGTAGTAGGGATCAGTGAAGTGAAATGGAAAGAAGGCAAGGATTTATGGACTGACGAGTACAGGATAATATCAAAAGCAGCAGAAAATAGTATAATGAGAGTAGGATTTGTTACGAACAGGAAGGTAGGGCAGAAAGTGAGTTGCTGCGAACAGTTCAGTGATACGGTTGTTCTCATCAGATCGACAATAAACCGACGCAGACAGCAATAGTCCAGGTATACATGCCGACGTAGCAAGCATAACATGAAGAAATTGAGAAATTATTAGGAAACTGAACGGGCAATTTATTGCGTAAAGAGAGATGAAAATTTGATAGTCATGGGGGATTGGAATGAGGTTGTAAGGGAAGGAATAAAATAAGGTGTTACGAGGACTTAATAGTAGGAATGAGAGAGGAGAAAGATTAACTGAATTCTGCAATAAATTTCAGCTAGCAGTAGCGAATACTCTGTTCAGGAACCACAAGAGGAGTAGGTATACTTGGAAAAGGCCAGGAGATATGGGGCCATCCCAGTCAGATAACATCATGGTCAGGAAAAGATTACGAAATCAGATATTGAACTGTCAGACATAGCTAAGAGCAGATAAAGACTCGGATCATTATTTAGTTATGATGAAGAGTAGGCTGAGTTTTAAGAGACCAGCCAGGACGAATCAACGGACAAAGAAATGGGATACGGGACGCCAGCATGACAGCGCATATCATCTATATACACTTCTGGAAATGGAAAAAAGAACACATTGACACCGGTGTGTCAGACCCACCATACTTGCTCCGGACACTGCGAGAGGGCTGTACAAGCAATGATCACACGCACGGCACAGCGGACACACCAGGAACCGCGGTGTTGGCCGTCGAATGGCGCTAGCTGCGCAGCATTTGTGCACCGCCGCCGTCAGTGTCAGGCAGTTTGCCGTGGCATACGGAGCTCCATCGCAGTCTTTAACACTGGTAGCATGCCGCGACAGCGTGGACGTGAACCGTATGTGCAGTTGACGGACTTTGAGCGAGGGTGTATAGTGGGCATGCGGGAGGCCGGGTGGACGTACCGCCGAATTGCTCAACACGTGGGGCGTGAGGTCTCCACAGTACATCGATGTTGTCGCCAGTGGTCGGCGGAAGGTGCACGTGCCCGTCGACCTGGGACCGGACCGCAGCGACGCACGGATGCACGCCAAGACCGGAGGATCCTACGCAGTGCCATAGGGGACCGCACCGCCACTTCCCAGCAAATTAGGGACACTGTTGCTCCTGGGGTATCGGCGAGGACCATTCGCAACCTTCTCCATGAAGCTGGGCTACGGTCCCGCACACCGTTAGGCCGTCTTCCGCTCACGCCCCAACATCGTGCAGCCCGCCTCCAGTGGTGTCGCGACAGGCGTGAATGGAGGGACGAATGGAGACGTGTCGTCTTCAGGGATGAGAGTCGCTTCTGCCTTGGTGCCAATGATGGTCGTATGCGTGTTTGGCGCCGTGCAGGTGAGCGCCACAATCAGGACTGCATACGACCGAGGCACACAGGGCCAACACCCGGCATCATGGTGTGGGGAGCGATCTCCTACACTGGCCGTACACCACTGGTGATCGTCGAGGGGACACTGAATAGTGCACGGTACATCCAAACCGTCATCGAACCCATCGTTCTACCATTCCTAGACCGGCAAGGGAACTTGCTGTTCCAACAGGACAATGCACGTCCGCATGTATCCTGTGCCACCCAACGTGCTCTAGAAGGTGTAAGTCAACTACCCTGGCCAGCAAGATCTCCGGATCTGTCCCCCATTGAGCATGTTTGGGACTGGATGAAGCGTCGTCTCACGCGGTCTGCACGTCCAGCACGAACGCTGGTCCAACTGAGGCGCCAGGTGGAAATGGCTTGGCAAGCCGTTCCACAGGACTACATCCAGCATCTCTACGATCGTCTCCATGGGAGAATAGCAGCCTGCATTGCTGCGAAAGGTGGATATACACTGTACTAGTGCCGACATTGTGCATGCTCTGTTGCCTGTGTCTATGTGCCTGTGGTTCTGTCAGTGTGATCATGTGATGTATCTGACCCCAGGAATGTGTCAATAAAATTTCCCCTTCCTGGGACAATGAATTCACGGTGTTCTTATTTCAATTTCCAGGAGTGTAAAACAGTTAACTGTCAGGTGTTCGGAGTGTCTCGCAGCTGGGTCGTAAGGCGCAGATGCAGAAGTTATTTGAATTTCTAAACGGTACAACGTGCATTTACAGATACAGTAAGGTGCACTGGCTGAAGGCGGCACAAGGCTATTGCCCAGCGACAGCATACTTGACGAAGGGGCTAAGGACTGAGGTTCCAAGACAGAAATATGACTGTAGCCACATACCGCGCCTCTGGCGAAGAAGCAGCAAAATTTTACTCGCTGACACAGCGGTTTGCACGCTCAGACTTGACAGGACTTGAAATATGGAATTGCATCACTGCGCATACGAAGACACTTTTGCTACTAGGTTTTCCCCGTCGAAGATTCGAGTCCTCCCTCGGTCATATGTGTATGTGTGTGTGTGTGTGTGTGTGTGTGTGTGTGTGTGGTCCTTAGCGTACGTTAGTTTAAGTTAGCTTAAGTGGTGTGTCCATAGGAACTTACCACAGGTTTCCAAAAGCTTTTCCTACTGATTTGGAAATACTCCGAATTATTCGGAACAATATGGTTGGAAGTAGCGGATATAAAATTGAGAACAGCCGCTCCTGGAGAATTATTGATCGTGAACCATCCTGGCTGTTCTTCTCAACGGTTTCTTTAGCATGCGATCAACTCTCAAAGTCTAACATACGTACTACTATTAACAGTTTTTATATTTTTTCGCCTACTGATTACTTGCTGCTACTAACCCATTTTTTTTTCTCTCATCTAGTGTTGTAGAATCTACACTGACTTGCGTCTATAACGTAACAGATTGGAGCAGTAGTCAAAGAATTGGATCGATTAGTCCCAAAATTCACAGTGTGAACGAACTCTCAAAGTTAAGCCTGGCATCTTTCATTTAGTGATTCTTCTGCTTAAACAGATCGTGAATAAAAGATTCTTCTCTTTTCTCCTGTTATACGGTTTTCTTGCCATATTTAAGAATACAATACGTTCTTTTTCACAAGGCATATCTTTTTTTTCCATTCAGCCTTGTAGAACCTGCAAGCAGCACAGAAATAAGCCAATCGATTTCGGGAAGAAGTTGAAGGACTGCAGCGGCTAGTAGCTGACTGACGAAGAAAACTATATATGGCAGGCTGAACATCATCGTCATCACTGACTTCGAATTTTCTTTGAATTACATTAAATGGGTGAAACAGGAGCAAAACACATTAAGTTAGATGATCCTGACTGGGTTACTTTTGAGACTGCATTTAGAAGTCGTATATGTACTGGTGTGACAGATACTTGGTTGGGTTTTTGGAGCCTAGACATTTCTTGGAATCATGTTTTTCACATTTTCAAGAACAAAGTTCGTCAGCTTAACGAAGCGCTTATGATCAGTTGTTCGCTAGTCTCTAATTTTCTCTTGCGAAAGACTGGTCATGAAAAACAGATGTAAGTCACTACAGAGACTGCAAGTTTAATACTGTCCGAACTTAGTGATTATTGGTACTCAGCTGATGTTATTGATAAAATGGTAAAAAGACTTGAGACTCTTCAAATATGAGATCCTGGTCGGGCGTTGATCAAATGATTCAATCGAGTGTTAACGTTAATGAAACGACAGTCTTTTATGCAAAACTAAACGTAAGACTGGCCAAAGTAATAGCAGAAAATATTTAGGTAATAAACGTTTTGTCAGCTGATAATGCCTGATTCAGGTGGTCTATTCTAGCAGGATTATATGCTGCAAATAAGGATGCACAAGGCGAGTCTAAATATTGGCGATATGAAAAAAAATTAAACTTTGCAAACATACCGCTCTCTGCAGAGATAAAACATTTTCATGTTTTCGAAAAACACAATGAAGACGTATCTGTACACGTCTACGGCATCCAGTATTCAGACTATGAATGGATGGCCTTAGATGATAAGAGCAAAGACAAAGAATTTAGAGTTTTTACAAAACACCGTCGCAACAGACATGTGAATCAATGTTGCAGGTTGCTAATAATACAGATACGTGTCATTTCTATTACATGAAAAACTTTCAAGGCTCGCAAGGAGTAGCATTACTCCTACTCATTGTTATGTTGTAATATGCAAGCGATATCTGAGATATTTTTATTCTAGGGAAAAATTAGATGCACATTTAGTTGACTGTGCCTGTTTAAACCACTCACTAGTGTCACGCCAAGTGAAAGGAACTAGTTCGTAAAATTTACAAAATTTAGTAATGACATGAAACTGCCTTTCACTATTTATGCTGATACACAATGTGTCTCGGGACCAGTCGCTGAATGAATGAATCTGGGTTGTATTCCGATCAGGTACATGTTCATAAACCATTCAGTGTTGCATACTGCATACACTGCAGTTATGAACAGAGCTTTTCCTAGTTTAAATTTTACAGAGGCATCGACTGCGTGGAATGGTTCACTCGACAGCTCTACGCAGCCGCAGAGACTATGAATGGATTTTTATTACAAAATAAACAGATGGCATTAAGCCCTAAGAAAAATTGCCGCTTCGATTGTCAGAGCTTTGCCATATTTGCAAGAAACCGTATGAGGAGCGTAGTATTAAACACAGAGACCGTTGCTGTTTACACCAGTGCACCTGCCTCCGCAGCTGAGTACTCAGCGGAGGACCCGAGTTCGATTCCCAATACTGCCAAGGACTGGGAGGATTGGTACTCAATGCACTGTGGATCGTGACGTCAGCTGAGAAGCTAACGTGGCCTTAGATAAACACAGGCCTGTCTGAGGTGAGCCATGTAGTGTTCGTGGCAAACGATAAATATTCATCAAAGCCTTTAGGCCAAATCTTCGGTAGTGTAGTAGAGAAGCTTTTACCAAATTTATTTGATTAAAGTTAGAGCGAAGGCCGTTGTTTACATATAGCTTTGTTTGACTTAATGCATTTGAGCTATAAAATGACGAGGTATATTTGGTGCGGTGCTACCACCACAGTGATCATTTGAAAAGTATGAAGAATGCGAAACTATTCATAATACAAAGCACGCAGAAGGCACTGACTATAAAGACAGTAATACGCCGTTGTACTCTTACGAAGAAAGAGCTGCAGCAATCAACTGCATTCGAAATTACTGCACTGTGGATGATGTTAGGTTTAAATATAAAAAGAAAGTATGTGGAAGGAAGAGGAGGTATGAAAATGTACATAAGTGAAATAAACGCATTTATTTGTACTTTAAGTAACCTCACGTTATCTTCATAAATTCCTCATTAGGTGATTTATATACTGGTTCACATGTTTCTGAAATAATACGTAAAACAGTACACTGTGATATTCGAGTGCTATATTTCAGGGTGGAGTAGCTTTCGCTTCTTGCTAGAAAACACAGCCACGAGACGATCTTTAGCAGAAATAGCATTTGTGATTAAAATAATGACACAATGCACCAGTTACGTATTTTTGCACGACGATTTGCAACAATTTATTCTCACGATCAAGTACAAATATTTACATAGCTAGTTTGTGATGTTTCGGAAAATGGGACAAAAGTAATCTGACCAACTGCAGTAAACAATAAAAAACAACGGCAGGGTTAGAGGGGCAGAACACCACATAAAATACCTTTGCGAATATATACTTTTGATAATGAGAATAAATTCTCGAAAAGCATTATATTGAGTGTGAGAAAGATACCTAACTAGAGCAGTGTTTCGTTATTTAAATCACGAATGACACAGTTACAGGCTTTCCAAAAACATCGATTATGACGAATGAAACTAATAAATGGCATTTCTCGAAAGAGTTCTGTATATGCAAATATGAAAAGCCACTTTCATGCGGGCAAACTGAAATATTTGTTGACCCATTCTCAAATAATTTTCACTGTTCTTAATGTTCTCGCACTGTAGCTCACGAAACAAATTCTAGTGAACACTTCGAGCTCCTCCTCTCTCTATCCTATCCACGGTTGCGCGCACAATACTTTCCATTCCTCTTTCTCTTCGAGCAGTGCGCTCGTCACCGACATACGGTGTCGTTAACTGTTCGGCATCCGGTCCCGAATAATTGACGAAAAATTTTACTGTTGTGTAATAGCTCTAGTGAAGCAGTTTGTCCAAATAAGTTTGACGAAATGTTTGACAAAGAGCGGGTTTGTGTCGGCCGGCAGTCAACACTACGTTGCTGACGTCACACAAGGAGCGCTCAGGCCTGCTACGAGCAGCTATGTGAGCGAATTGTAGCGGCTCCACGGAGAACGGTTGAGTGGTGTGCTGAACACACAGCGGTCGGCAGACACCGAGTGGGAGGACCTCTTTTATACCGTGGTGCAGCACATCCAGGCTGTAATGTAAACTACAGACCTCACTGTACAGTGCCCGTCGTATTTAACAGTCTGCGCCATTAAAACGGGCACTTCTCGATCACAAACAATTGTAAACAAATGGTGACAGATGACAACGAAAAAATTAAATTACAGGGCTATTACAAATGATTGAAGCGATTTCATAAATTCACTGTAGCTCCATTCATTGACATATGGTCATGACACACTACAGATACGTAGAAAACTTTTGTTCGGCTGAAGCCGCACTTCAGGTTTCTGCCGCCAGAGCGCTCGAGAGCGCAGTGAGACAAAATGGCGACAGGAGCCGAGAAAGCGTATGTCGTGCTTGAAATGCACTCGCATCAGTCAGTCATAACAGTGCAACGACACTTCAGGACGAAGTTCAACAAAGATCCACCAACTGCTAACTCCATTCGGCGATGGTATGCGCAGTTTAAAGCTTCTGGATGCCTCTGTAAGGGGAAATCAACGGGTCGGCCTGCAGTGAGCGAAGAAACGGTTGAACGCGTGCGGGCAAGTTTCACGCGTAGCCCGCGGAAGTCGATGAATAAAGCAAGCAGGGAGCTAAACGTACCACAGCCGAGGGTTTGGAAAATTTTACGGAAAAGGCTAAAGCAGAAGCCTTACCGTTTACAATTGCTACAAGCCCTGACACCCGATGGAAAACCGATGGATCGGTCGTGGTGGAGATCATGATCAGCAATTCATGTCATGGCCTCCACACTCTCCCGACTTAACCCCATGCGATTTCTTTCTGTGGGGTTATGTGAAAGATTCAGTGTTTAAACCTCCTATACCAAGAAACGTGCCAGAACTGCGAGCTCGCATCAACGATGCTTTCGAACTCATTGATGGAGACATGCTGCGCCGAGTGTGGGAGGAACTTGATTATCGGCTTGATGTCTGCCGAATCATTAAAGGGGCACATATCGAACATTTGTGAATGCCTAAAAAAACTTTTTGAGTTTTTGTATGTGTGTGCAAAGCATTGTAAAAATATCTCAAATAATAAAGTTATTGTAGAGCTGTGAAATCGCTTCAATCATTTGTAATAACCCTGTACGTCCAGGTCGCGTTTCTATTCTGCCTTTGCACATTTGTGATTTACAGATTCGCTACATTTGCTGAGGTCTCCCCTCGAGAAGTGTACGTCATGCTTAGAACCAGATGAATTCGTGATAATGAGGACATATTTTCCAGCTGAGACTCCTTTTGCCGCACAACCACCTCGCCACGTAGTAGGTTGAAAATACAATATTTTGGCTTTACAATGCGTTCGTCCTAGAACAGCCTCGTCTACCTCCCGGAGCAGAGAACAAAAGAGTGAACGTATTCCGACATATACCATAACTTTTGGTAAGTAAGAAAACACACATTTTGCCCATGAGCAGGAAATCCGTGTTTGAGTCCCTTTTTGCCACAAATTTTCAGTTGCTGCTGTATTCATTGCTTATAACATTTTATTCGATCCTTCTGGAATAATGTGAAACAATGTACAACTTCCAAAAAAATTGATTGATAATTTTAAATCCATTGTATGCTGTAAGGTACCAATGTACTCACAATTATCAGTTTATTTCTTTGCGGATGTAGATTCCTTGTTCCATAGATATGAAAAGGAATGAACAACATCTTCGACAGCTAGACTCAGAAACGGGCTTAGCTGCCGAAAGCTATCGTATGACACAATAAATTGTGAAACATGTGTAAAAAAAGGTGTTTGTGCGTAATAATTAAAATATTTTACCAACAACTTACAGTCAACTCAGCAAAAAAAATTAAGGTTTATGAGCCATCAGAATTAGCTGTTCTTACATTTAAACGACATTAACTACTTGTGTGGGCGTTAATGCGCTTTGACTGACATAATATCGCATCATGTTTGTTGACTCACGCATGCACCATATACTATCCCCTGTTCCTAAACGAAATATCTGGAGATGCTGTGCGGGATTTTAATTGAAAGCTGTGGACAGCTGGCAAAATAATGAGGGTGCACAGTTTGCGGTAGTTGAAACGCGGGAAGAAATAAATTCAACAGTCGCTCCTTGCATAGCGTTAAGGCCAACGTTTCAGTCTTTAATTAATATTAAACTTCACGCCTTTCCCGTGACTCCCAAGCGGCGATGTAATTACAGGGAGCTTTGTGCAATTAGTGCTCGTTAATGAAAGCCAGATTAAGCGGTCTGCCAGCCCTCCGCTGATTAGAGCTGTTGTTTGGACACACCTGCAGATTTCATCACATCTGCTTCACTCCTAAATAAGCGTCCCCGCAGGTTTAGCACACATTTTATTTACGTCTGTAGACAACTTCATTAATAAAAGCTTACTGATTTACTTTTCCTGTCTTGTAACATTAACTTTATTACACCTGCAAGTTTTTACGAAACAAAATTCATCCAAGAAAATAAAAATATTTTGATATGATTATGTTAAACGATGGTAATTATAGATATGGGTGGTGTCTCAGCTGTCGGAAATGTCCGACAACTGATATCTATTATTGTACTGGCGCGACGGTCATTTGAGGAAAAAGTTTCAATGCGGATTCACAACCAATATCCGAACGCCTAAGGGAATCAGAAATCTGTGGATAGGGGGTTAATGGGCGGGCGGTGCGGCGACACAAAAGTCGGGAAGTTTGGTGTGAGGGAAGTATGTCTGGATGAGAGAGGTGTTTTAGGAATCGTTGTAGAGAATTGGTGTTCCCCGATCGAGCCTCGGTGCGGCAAAAATTTTCATCTCTAGCAGATGCATTGCCACAATGCCCTGTGCGCCTGCAAGAAATTATTTTCTTCGCATCTCTTTTCCATTCTGTGTAACATTCTATGAAAATCCATACCACTGAGTTAACAGCTACGAATCACATTGTGTGTTTAGCTGAACGTAACAGTCATACTCACTGTTTTAAGTAAGCCACGTGTATTCTGTACACACAGGGTGATTCAGAAGGAAAGTTACGTAATTTATGAGGTGATGGTACATGAGAAAATAAACAGAAAAAGTCTTATTAACAGGAGTCCGATTTTCGATCGTTGCAGAACTAGAGCAGGTTGAAGACTACACACTTCCACGTATGATTATGAAGAAAAGTGTGAGTATTGCTTATCACAGTGCTGTTGAGGCGCTGTGGTGGACAGAATAATGGTGGGACAGATTTCTGATCCATCCTACATGAGGTGTGGTGGTTCTCCAACAGATAGCAGCACTGTGACGTCGCACCGAGGCAAGTACCTGCAAGTATACCCAGTGTGCAATCGTAGGTTGAATCAGTGAAAAGTCGTGAGGCCGTGTGCGTGGCATGCTCGAGTGTTGTTTAATTCAGCAAGCCCATTTTCTCCGTGAATATCAATATTCTGCATACGTTTACCTGTACGGAATATGCAGACTTTTGTGTATGGGTGCCCTAATGGTAGTGTCCATGCGGCTGTGACTGAATATCAGAGACGTTTCCCTGCTTGAAGAACCCCCTGTGCCAAGGTATTTCCCAAGGTTTTCCAAACATTACATGAATCTAGAGCACTACCCAGTGTACACATAACATCAGAACGGGAGGGCTCCAGTCATTTGAGGAAAGGGAAGACATTACCGCAATGGTAAAATGGAATCCCACCACCAGTGCACTGTGCATAAGCCGTCAACTCGATATTCCACTAACGTGAATGTGGCATATGTTACATCCTGAGGGCTTGTATGCATTCCATCTGCAGCCCGTGCAACATCTGCATCCAGGTGACTCAATACACAGACAACACTTTTCGGAATGGTTGGCTGTACACAGAGACGTCGTACAAAACACTTAATTTACAGGTGAGGCTACATTTACATGAAATGGTATCATGGACACCTGCAGTTATCATATATGGGCGATGCAGAATTCACATGACACTAGGGAAACAAGATTCCAAGTAAGGTTCTCAGTGTACGTCTGGTTTGGTATGATTGGTGACCTGATAATAGGGCCTTTGTTCGGGGCAAATCGCATGACAGCCGCAGCATACGCGCAGTTCCTGATAGAAGACCTACCTGTATTTTTGGAAGACGTGACGTTAGAGCACCGACGAAAAATGTACCTGCAGTTTGATGGATCACTGATGCACTGTATCAGACAAGTCTCAGTATATGAATAACGCATTTCCCCAACGATTAATTGGCCGTGACGGACCCATTAACTGGCCTGCCATATCACCCCACCTACCCCATTAGACTTCTGCGTATGGAGTTGGTTAAAGGGGGATGTGTACGCTAAGAAGGTGGATACCCGTGAAGAACTTGTCGCTTGCATCACTGATGCTGTTGCCCACATTAAAGCATGCCGAGACAATGTTCGATGAGATCCACCTCGATCCTATGATTGTATTCGTTAAATTCTGTGAAATGTCTGTACTATGTTCTGAGCGGCTGTATTCCACTTGCTATCATTTAATATAAAGAATATATGGATCTCACAATACACTCTCCAATGTGTTAACACGTGCGTTGAGATGGGTGGGGGACTTTCTGAACACCTCTTGTAGGATGGATCAGTCATCTGTCCCACCACTGTTCTGTCCACCACAGCGCCTACACAGCATTTCGGTATGTAACATTCACACCTGTTTTCATAATCACTCATGGATGTGTGTAGTCTTCAATCCTCTCCGATTCCGTAACGATCGAAAATCAAACACATGTTCATAGGACTTTTTCGATTTTCACATTTTGATCACCTCATGAATTATATGACATTCCTCCTGAATCAGAAAAACAGTTAATATTTGCCTTTGTTATGCATAAATGTATGAAAATGTTTTGTCGATGGCTGAAACGAACTGCCCCCTGACCAGCTCCACCTGCATAGTCCACCTCGATCCTATGATTGTATTCGTTAAATTCTGTGAAATGTCTGTACTATATTCTGAGCAGCTGTATTCCACTTGCTATCATTTAATATAAAGAATATATGGATCTCGTTTATAATCACAAAAATTTTAATTGTTAGTTATTGCCATCCTTTTATGTATCACACAAACACCGAAAATATTTATTTATTATGTTTCTAAGTTCTCACGTAAAAAACAGCTGCCACCTAGTGGTACCCCTAAATACACTCCTGGAAATGGAAAAAAGAACACATTGACACCGGTGTGTCAGACCCACCATACTTGCTCCGGACACTGCGAGAGGGCTGTACAAGCAATGATCACACGCACGGCACAGCGGACACACCAGGAACCGCGGTGTTGGCCGTCGAATGGCGCTAGCTGCGCAGCATTTGTGCACCGCCGCCGTCAGTGTCAGCCAGTTTGCCGTGGCACACGGAGCTCCATCGCAGTCTTTAACACTGGTAGCATGCCGCGACAGCGTGGACGTGAACCGTATGTGCAGTTGACGGACTTTGAGCGAGGGCGTATAGTGGGCATGCGGGAGGCCGGGTGGACGTACCGCCGAATTGCTCAACACGTGGGGCGTGAGGTCTCCACAGTACATCGATGTTGTCGCCAGTGGTCGGCGGAAGGTGCACGTGCCCGTCGACCTGGGACCGGACCGCAGCGACGCACGGATGCACGCCAAGACCGTAGGATCCTACGCAGTGCCGTAGGGGACCGCACCGCCACTTCCCAGCAAATTAGGGACACTGTTGCTCCTGGGGTATCGGCGAGGACCATTCGCAACCGTCTCCATGAAGCTGGGCTACGGTCCCGCACACCGTTAGGCCGTCTTCCGCTCACGCCCCAACATCGTGCAGCCCGCCTCCAGTGGTGTCGCGACAGGCGTGAATGGAGGGACGAATGGAGACGTGTCGTCTTCAGCGATGAGAGTCGCTTCTGCCTTGGTGCCAATGATGGTCGTATGCGTGTTTGGCGCCGTGCAGGTGAGCGCCACAATCAGGACTGCATACGACTGAGGCACACAGGGCCAACACCCGGCATCATGGTGTGGGGAGCGATCTCCTACACTGGCCGTACACCACTGGTGATCGTCGAGGGGACACTGAATAGTGCACGGTACATCCAAACCGTCATCGAACCCATCGTTCTACCATTCCTAGACCGGCAAGGGAACTTGCTGTTCCAACAGGACAATGCACGTCCGCATGTATCCCGTGCCACCCAACGTGCTCTAGAAGGTGTAAGTCAACTACCCTGGCCAGCAAGATCTCCGGATCTGTCCCCCATTGAGCATGTTTGGGACTGGATGAAGCGTCGTCTCACGCGGTCTGCACGTCCAGCACGAACGCTGGTCCAACTGAGGCGCCAGGTGGAAATGGCATGGCAAGCCGTTCCACAGGACTACATCCAGCATCTCTACGATCGTCTCCATGGGAGAATAGCAGCCTGCATTGCTGCGAAAGGTGGATATACACTGTACTAGTGCCGACATTGTGCATGCTCTGTTGCCTGTGTCTATGTGCCTGTGGTTCTGTCAGTGTGATCATGTGATGTATCTGACCCCAGGAATGTGTCAAAGTTTCCCCTTCCTGGGCCAATGAATTCACGGTGTTCTTATTTCAATTTCCAGGAGTGTATTATAGTCCGGCAGTGTGCCGTCAACGGCCACAGCAGGCAATAAATATCCTATGAGCCAAATATATTTGATCAGAAACTTTTGTGCGTGTTTGGCACTATCATCGTTTTCTTGTATAATGTACAATGTCATACTCCAGTTCTTCTTCTGTCCTTTATATCTGTATTTGGTGTTCGCAAATTCCGGCTATCAAATTCTAGAGCGGTCCGATGCGTCTTGTCACGGTCCGCGCGCCTTCCCCGGTCGGTGGTTCGAGGGTTGGGTTGGGTTGTTTGGAGGAAGAGACCAAACATCGAGGTCATCGGTCTCATCGGATTAGGGAAGGATGGGGAAGGAAGTCGGCCGTGCCCTTTCAGAGGAACCATCCCGGCATTTGTCTGGAGCGATTTAGGGAAATCACGGAAAACCTAAATCAGGATGGCCGGACGCGGGATTGAAGCGTCGTCCTCCCGAATGCGAGTCCAGTGTGCTAACCACTGCGCCACCTCGCTCGGTCGGTGGTTCGAGTCCTCCCTCGGGAATGTAACTTTCTTCCTGGGACAGCCTTGTTTAGTACATAGCCACGAGACCCACTCATCGCCTCGGAATTTTTCGAGCCGGCCGCGATGGTCTAGCGGTTCAGGCGCTCAGTCCGGAACCGCCGCGACTGCTACGGTCGCAGGTTCGAATCCTGCCTCGGACATGGATGTGTGTGATGTCCTTAGGTTAGTTAGGTTTAAGTAGTCCTAAGTTCTAGGGGACTGATGACTACAGATGTTAAGTCCCATAGTGCTCAGAGCCATTTGAACCATTTGAATTTTTCGAATATACTTTTTCTAAAAAATAAAAAAATCTGAACATTCCACGTACGAGGCGTGTTTTTTTAAGTAAGTACCGTTTTGAAATTAAAAAAAGACGTCTTAAGATGTCTCAATAATTTTACTTTTACATGAAAGCCTGTACCTCAATCTACACTACTGGCCATTAAAATTGCTACACCAAGAAGAATTGCAGATGATAAACGGGTATTCATTGGACAAATATATTATACTAGAACTGACATGTGATTACATTTTCACGCAATTTGGGTGCAAAGATCCTGAGAAATCAGTACCCAGAACAACCACCTCTGGCCGTAATAACGGCCTTGATACGCCTGGGCATTGACTCAAACAGAGCTTGGATGGCGTGTACAGGTGCAGCTGCCCATGCAGCTTCAACACGATACCACAGTTCATCAAGAGTAGTGACTGGCGTATTGTGACGAAACAGTTGCTCGGCGACCATTGACCAGACGTTTTCAATTGGTGAGGGATCTGGAGAATGTGCCGGCCAGGGCAGCAGTCGAACATTTTCTGAATCCAGAAAGTCCCGTACAGGACCTGCAAAATGCGGTCGTGCATTATCCTACTGAAATGTAGTGTTTCACAGGGATCGAATGGAGGGTAGAACCACAGGTCATAACACATGTGAAATGTAATGTCCACTGTTCAAAGTGGCGTCAATGCGAACAAGAGGAGACCGAGGTGTGTAACCAACGGCACCCCATACCATCACGCCGGGTGATACGCCAATATGGCGATGACGAATACACGCTTCCAATGTGCGTTCACCGCGATGTCGCCAAACACGGATGCGACCATCATGATGCTGTAAACAGAACCTAGATTCATCGGAAAAGATGACGTTTTGCCATTCGTGCATCCAGGTTCGTCGTTGAGTACACCATCACAGGCGCTCCTGTCTGTGATGCAGCGTCAAGGGTAACCGCAGCCATGGTCTGCGAGCTGATAGTCCATGCTGCTGCAAACGCCGTCGAACTGTTCGTGCAGATGGTGAGTGTCTTGCAAACGTCCCCATCTGCTGACTCAGCGATCGAGACGTGGCAGCACGATCCGTTGCAGCCATGCGGATAAGATTCCTGTCATCTCGATTGCTAGTGATACGAGGCTGTTGGGATCCAGCACGGCGTTCCGTATTACACTCCTGAACCCACTGATTCCATATTCTACATCTACATCTACATCCATACTCCGCAAGCCACCTGACGGTGTGTGGCGAAGGGTACCCTGAGTACCTCTATCGGTTCTCCCTTCCATTCCAGTCTCGTATTGTTCGTGGAAAGAAGGATTGTCGGTATGCTTCCGTGTGGGCTCTAATCTCTCTGATTTTATCCTCATGGTCTCTTCGCGAGATATACGTAGGAGGGAGCAATATACTGCTTGACTCTTCGGTGAAGGTATGTTCTCGAAACTTTAACAAGAGCCCGTACCGAGCTACTGAGCGTCTCTTCTGCAGAGTCTTCCACTGGAGTTTATCTATCATCACCGTAACGCTTTCGCGATTACTAAATGATCCTGTAACGAAGCGCGCTGCACTCCGTTGGATCTTCTCTATCTCTTCTATCAACCCTATCTGGTACGGATCCCACACTGCTGAGCAGTATTCAAGCAGTGGGCGAACAATCGTACTGTAACCTACTTCCTTTGTTTTCGGATTGCATTTCCTTAGGATTCTTCCAATGAATCTCAGTCTGGCATCTGCTTTACCGACGATCAACTTTATATGATCATTCCATTTTAAATCACTCCTAATGCGTACTCCCAGATAATTTATGGAATTAACTGCTTCCAGTTGCTGACCTGCTATTTTGTAGCTAAATTTTAAGGGATCTATCTTTCTATGTATTCGCAGCACATTACACTTGTCTACATTGAGATTCAATTGCCATTCCCTGCACCATGCGTCAATTTGCTGCAGATTCTCCTGCATTTCAGTACAATTTTCCATTGTTACAACCTCTCGATACACCACAGCATCATCTGCATAAAGCCCCAGTGAACTTCCGATGTCATCCACCAGGTCATTTATGTATATTGTGAATAGCAACGGTCCTACGACACTCCCCTGCGGCACACCTGAAATCACTCTTACTGCGGAAGACTTCTCTCCATTGAGAATGAGATGCTGCGTTCTGTTATCTAGGAACTCCTCAATCCAATCACACAATTGGTCTGATAGTCTATATGCTCTTACTTTGTTCATCAAACGACTGTGGGGAACTGTATCGAACGCCTTGCGGAAGTCAAGAAACACGGCATCTACCTGTGAACCCGTGTCTATGGCCCTCTGAGTCTCGTGGACGAATAGCGCGAGCTGGGTTTCACACGACCGTCTTTTTCGAAACCCATGCTGATTCCTACAGAGTAGATTTCTAATCTCCAGAAAAGTCATTATACTCGAACATAATACGTGTTCCAAAATTCTACAACTGATCGACGTTAGAGATATAGGTCTATAGTTCTGCACATCTGTTCGACGTCCCTTCTTGAAAACGGGGATGACATGTGCCCTTTTCCAATCCTTTGGAACGCTACGCTCTTCTAGAGACCTACGGTACACCGCTGCAAGAAGGGGGGCAAGTTCCTTCGCGTACTCTGTGTAAAATCGAACTGGTATCCCATCAGGTCCAGCGGCCTTCCCTCTTTTGAGCGATTTTAATTGTTTCTCTATCCCTCTGTCGTCTATTTCGATATCTGCCATTTTGTCATCTGTGCGACAATCTAGAGAAGGAACTACAGTGCAGTCTTCCTCTGTGAAACAGCTTTGGAAAAAGACATTTAGTATTTCGGCCTTTACTCTGTCATCCTCTGTTTCAGTACCATTTTGGTCACAGAGTGTCTGGACATTTTGTTTTGATCCACCTACCGCTTTGACATAAGACCAAAATTTCTTAGGATTTTCTGCCAAGTCAGTACATAGAACTATACTTTCGAATTCATTGAACGCCTCTCGCATAGCCCTCCTCACACTACATTTCGCTTCGCGTAATTTTTGTTTGTCTGCAAGGCTTTGGCTATGTTTATATGCATATTCTGCTAACAGTCGTTGGATCTCTACCAACGCGAGCAGCAATGTCGCGATACGATAAACCGCAATCGCGATAGGCTACAATCCGACCTTTATCAAAGTCAGTACGTGATGGTACGCATTTCTCCTCCTTACACGAGGCATCACGACAACGTTTCACCAGGCAACGCCCGTCAACTGCTGTTTGTATATGAGAAATCGGTTGGAAACATTCCTCATGTCAGCACGTTGTAGGTGTCGCCACTGGCGCCAACCTTGTGTGAATGCTCTGAAAAGCTAATCATTTGCATATCACAGCATCTTCTTCCTGTTGGTTAAATTTTGCGTCTGTAGCACGCCATCTTCGTGGTGTAGCAATTTTAATGGCCAGTAGTGTACGTTTCTACATAATTTCCGTCAATATTGAGGAACTTTTCATAACGTTGTACCAGTTTTTGAATACCCTCCTCACAGAAGTCTGCCACCTGACCTGTTAATCACTGCATCACCACTGTTTTGACTTTGTCATCGTCTTGAAGACGCTGACCGCCCAAGTGTTTCTTCAAGTGCAGGAGCAGATGGTAGTCACTGCGCGCAAGATCAGGGCTGTACGGAGGATGATCTAGAGTTTCCCATCGAAAAGATGTGATGAGATCTTTGGTCTGATTCGCCACATGCGGACGGGCATTGTCTTGCAGCAAAACGATGCCCTTGCTCAACGTCCATGGACTGTTGCTTTGATTCTGGTGTGACGTAGGCCACTCATGTTTCATCGCCCATAACAATTTGGCCTAAGAAATCATCACCGTCGTTGTGGTACCGCTCAAGGAAAGTCAATGCACTGTCTAAACATTTGGTTTTGTGCACATCCGTCAACATTTACGGTAACCCAACGTGCGCACAATTTTCGGTAATTCAAGTGCTCGATCACAATGCCATACAAAACACTACGAGAAACATTAGGAAAGTCATCCCGCAACGAGGAAATCGTAAAGCGTCTGTTTTCTCTCACCTTATTGTCCACTTCCTGCACCAAACTTTCATTAACGACCGAAGGACGCCCACTCCGTTGTTCACCATGCACATTTGTGCGGCCATCTTTAAGTGCTCTCACCCACTTTCTTACCATTCCATCACCCATAATGTTTTCTTCGTAAACTGCACAGATCTCACGATGAATATCGATCGCTTTTAGGCCTTTAGCACTAAGAAATCTTATAACAGCCCGTACTTCAGTCGGCGGGACTCAAGATTATCGGAGGTATCTTAAACACTCAGTACAAAACATAAACAAAGAAGAATCAGACAGTGATGGCGTCAGTACGTAGATTAAGGTATAGGCTTTCATGTAGAAATAAAATTATTGAGATATCTTAGCACGTCTTTTTTTTTAATTTCAAAACGATACTTATTTAAAAAACACGCCTCGTACATGCAGGGCTTGGCCAGAAGTATGCGTTACAGATATGGGATCTCCAAATGACTAAGCGTTTAGAGAAAACAGCATTTTAGGAGCGGGTCAGACGAGTCGTGAGCCTTATATGTGAGAATAGATTCCTGATGGCGGTTGGCGCAGCGGAAAGTGTACAAAACGGTAATACGAGGGTCCTGGGATTGAGTTACTAGGTGGAAATTTTTTTATTTTTTATTTTTATTTTTTTATTTTTATTTTTTTATTTTCAATTTCCATGTTTCTTACACTGAAAATCGAAGTATGAAGATATTTCCAGAATGATATTTTCACTCTGCAGCGGAGTGTGCGCTGATATGAAACTTCCTGGTAGATTAAAACTGTGTGCAGGACTGAGACTCGAACTCGGGACCTTTGCCATCCGCGGGCAAGTGCTCTACCAACAGAGCTACCCAAGCACGACTCACGACCCGTCCTCACAGCTTTAATTCCGCTAGTACCAGTTTTATGAAGATATTAACCCACTCCTATACAGAGCAGTGTCCCATAAGCGTTTCTGGATAAATTATTGGCAACAGTCTCTCTCTGCCTACAAGAGAGTACTGCCTCTTCTTGACGGAAAGTTCAATAAACCGTGGACGACAACACGGAAAAATATAGGAATGTCGTTGTTTCGTCGTCAAAACCTAGCAAACGTACAACAGCATCACACAAAAAATTTTTGACTGGTGTATTGAACCCTTACGTGCAGGACAACAAATTCCTTCTGTTAAATAACTCATGGAACGACAAAAAAATCCGAAATTATAAGACGAGGTTTCTCAAGATGAAGGATTTCCATCGTGCAGTATTAAAGTGATCCCCCAAAGGCACTCCGCTAGTGCAGCCCCGCGATGTCTGTTTTTATTGTCAGCTAAAGAATTTCATCAAAAGGCTTCAAAACTGCTCTCATCTCATCGAAAGAGAAAATGAATTTAAAATCACGCGAAGACTGCGTCAAACAACGCTCCGTTGTACACTGAGTAGACAGAAGTCACGAGATACACTACTGGACTTTAAAATTGCTACACCAAGAAGAAATACAGATGATAAACGGGTATTCATTGGACAAATATATTATACTAGAACTGACATGTGATTAAATTTTCACGCAATTTGGGTGCATAGATACTCAGGACAACCACGTCCGGCTGTAATAACGGCCTTGATACGCCTGGGCATTGTCAATGAGAGCTTGGATGGCGTGTACAGGTACAGCTGCCCATGCAGCTTCAACACGATACCACAGTTCATCAAGAGTAGTGACTGGCGTATTGTGACGAGCCAGTTGCTCGGCCACCATTGACCAGACGTTTTCAATTGGTGAGAGATCTGGAGAATGTGCTGGCCAGGGCAGCAGTCGACATTTTCTGTATCCAGAAAGGCCCGTACAGGACATGCAACATGCGGTCGTGCATTATCCTGCTGAAATGTAGGGTTTCACAAAGATCCAATGAAGGATGGAGCCACACATGTGAAATGTAACGTCCACTGTTCAAAGTGCCGTCAATGCGAACAAGAGGTGACCGAGGCGTGTAACCAATGGCACCCCATACCATCACTCCGGGTGATACGCCAGTATGGCGATGAAGAATACACGCTTCCAATGTGCGTTCACCGCGATGTAGCCAAACACGGATGCGACCATCATAATGCTGTAAACAGAACCTGGCTTCATCGGAAAAAATGACATTTTGCCATCCGTCCACCCAGGTTCGTCGTTACACCATCGCAGGCGCCCCTGTCTGTGATGCAGCGCCAAGGGTAACCGCAGCCATGGTCTCCGAGCTGATAGTCCATGCTGTTGCAAACGTCGTCGAACTGTTCGTGCAGATGGTTGTTGCCTTGCAAACGTTCGCATCTGTTGACTCAGAGATCGAGACGTGGCAACACGATCCGTTACAGCCATGCGGATAAGATGCCTGTCATCTCGACTACTAGTGATACGAGTCCGTTGGATCCAGCACGGCGTTCCGTATTACCCTCCTGAACCCACCGATTCCATATTCTGCTAACAGTCATTGGATCTCGACCAACGCGAGCAGCGATGTCGCGATACGATAAACCGCAATCGCGATAGGCTACAATCCGACCTTTATCAAAGTCGGAAACGTGATGGTACGCATTTCTCCTCGTTACACGAGACATCACAACAACGCTTCACCAGGCAACGCCCGTCAACTGCTGTTTGTGTATGAGAAATCGGTTGGTTCAAATGGTTCAAATGGCTCTGAGCACTATGGGACTTAACTGCTGTGGTCATTAGTCCCCTGGCACTTAGAACTACTTAAACCTAACTAACCTAAGGACATCACACACATCCATGCCCGAGGCAGGATTCGAACCTGCTACCGTAGCGGTCACGCGGTTCCAGACTGTAGCGCCTAGAACCGCAAGGCCACTCCGGCCGGCAGAAATCGGTTGGAAACTTTCCTCATGTCAGCACGTTGTAGGTATCGCCACCGGCGCCAACCTTGTGTGAATGCTCTGAAAGGCTACTCATTTGCATATCACAGCATATTCTTCCTGTCAGTTAAGTTTTGCGTCTGTAGTACGTCATCTTCGTGGTGTAGCGATTTTAATGGCCAGTAGTGTACATCGCAATATCGTGTCCGATCTCCTTTTGCCTGCAGTGGTACAGCAACTCGATGTGGCATTGACTCAACATGTCGCTGCAGGTCCCCTGCACAAATATTGAACCATGTTTCCTCTATAGACGCCCATAGCTGCGAAAGTGTTGCCGGTGCAGGATATTTCACACCAACTGAACTACCGATTATATGCCATAAATGTTCGATGAAATTCATTTCGGGTGATGTAGGTGGCCAAATCATTCACTCGAATTGTCCTAAATATCCTTCATACCAATCGCGAAAACTTGTGGCCCGGTCACATGGCGCATTGGCGTAAATAAAAATTCCATCCTTGTTTAGGAACATGAAGTCCATGAATGGCCTGCAGATGGTCTCCAAGTAGCTCAACATAACCAAGATCCAGTCCATTCCACGTAAATACAGCCCACACCATTATGTGGGGCTTGCGCCACACTCGAACCCTACCATCAGCTCTTACCAACTGAAATAGGGACTCAACTGACCAGGCCGCGGTTTCCCAGTCGTGTAGGGTCCAATCGATATGGTCACGAAGCCAGGACAAGCGCTACGGGCTGTTTCGCGTTGTCAGCAAAGGCACTCGCGTCAGACGTCTGCTGCCATAGCCCACTAACGTGAAATTCGCCGTGCTGTCCTAACGGATACGTTCGTCGTACGTCCCACATTAATTTCCGCGGTTATTTCACGCAGTGTTGCTTGTCTATTAGCACTGACAGCTCTACCCCAACCCCGCTGCTCTCGGTCGTTAAGTGGAGGCTGTTGGCCACCGCGTTGTCCGTGATGAGAGGTAATGCCTGAAATGTGTTATTCCCTACACACTCGCGACACTGTGAATTCCCTAACGATTTCCGAAACAGAATATCCCATACGTCTAGCTCCAGCTACAAATCCGCCTTCAAAATCTGTTAATTCCCGCCGACCGAAGTGGCCGCGCGGTTCTAGGCGCTGCAGTCTGGAACCGCGAGACCGCTACTGTCGCAGGTTCGAATCCTGCCTCGGGCATGGATGTGTGTGATGTCCTTAGGTTAGTTAGGTTTAACTAGTTCTAAGTTCTAGGGGACTAATGACCTCAGAAGTTGAGTCCCATAGTGCTCAGAGCCATTTGAACCATTTTTGTTAATTCCCGTCCTGCTTATCCAGACATACCTTTTCACACGAATCACCTGAGTCGAAATGACAGCTCCACCAATGCCCTGCCCTTTCATATCTTGTGTACGCGATGCTACCGCCATCTGCATATTTGCATATCGCTGTGCCACGACTTTTGTCAGCTCAGTGTAGATTACCACCTATCCTCGCAAATATTTCGCAAAATGGTGCGCTACTCTCGGATTGTTACCAAACTGTTCGATGACAGCGAACCTTTTATGAATGTAAAACAAGTTTGTTTTTCTAGAGAAGCTTAAGAATAGTGTAATTGTAAAAATGCGGCGTTTATAACGTGTGCATGTCGAAAAAATTACTGCTTCAAATGGTTCAAATGGCTCTAAGAACTATGGGACGTAACATCTGAAGTCATCAGTCCCCTAGACTTAGAACTACTTAAACCCAACTAACCTAAGGGCATCACACACATCCATGCCCGAGGCACGATTCGAACCTGCGACCGTAGCACCAGCGCGGTTCCGGACTGAAGCGCCTAGAACCGCTAGGTCACAGCGGCCGGCCAATTACTGCTTCTCTCGTTATTACCATGAATACCACCCCAGCACGTATAAATCATCAACCGCAAACTAAAAGATTTATCTAATTATGTATACGAAGTTCTCGTGTACGACTTACAATTTCTTCCTAGAAATTTATTTCGAATCCCAAATTTTGTTTCAGTTTTTCATTTTTAGACCTTTTATAAAAATATTAATAAATGCAATATATTAAACATTAAATCCGTTTCTTTTCAGTGTAAGTAACCTTGTTGCTGTATCTGGATCCCCCTCCAACTACTGCCAGGTCTGGGTGTTACTACTGAAATTGGCAGTGTTACAAAGGGTGGCCAGATGCCCTTCCTGTCGCCACCCCGAACTCCCTGGGACGGAATAAGTGTAACCTAGCTGTCTGCGTCTAGTGTAAGTCATGGAATAGCGCGAACGTCTTCAAATGTGAGTCGTGTAACTGATGCGGAACGTGGGGACCATCCCGGTATTCACCAAGTGGGATGTGGAAAACCGCCTAAAAACCACATCCAGGCTGGCCGGCATACCGGCCATCGTGGTTAATCCGCCGAGCGGATTCGAACCGGGGTCGGCGCGCCTACCCGAGTACAGGAAGCAGCGTATTAGCGCTCTCGGCTATCCTCGCGGGTAGTGTAAGTAACGTATGAATTGAAAATAGAGAATGTTACTGCATAGGGCCTCGACCCCACGGCCCTCTGATTACTATTATGTCCTCTTCAAAAATGGCTCTGAGCACTATGAGACTTAACATCTGTGGTCGTCAGTCCCCTAGAACTTAGAACTACTTAAACCTAACTAACCTAAGGACATCACACACATCCATGCCCGAGGCAGGATTCGAACCTGCGACCGTAGCGGTCACGCGGTTCCAGACTGAAGCGCCTAGAACCGCACGGCCACACCGGCCGGCTATGTCCTCTTCGTACTGTGCTAACCGCTCACTGGAACGTTCGCTAACAGAATTAATTCAGAACTCGTCTGAAGCGCGCGGATAATGCTTGGCCATCTGGAGCTTCGCCTTGCATCTTCTGGCCAACGAAATCAGTGACGGTGAGTAGGCGCGGTCCCAGCGCTCGCATCCTGGAAGTTGCGAGCCGAAAAATTCTAGAATAAATGACAAGTGAGTCGTAAGCGATGTGCAAATAGTCCCAGTCGTATCCAAATCGAAATGTACGTTTACAGCAAGGTAAACAACACAGTATTACAACGACGTGTAATAGTGCTTCTGTACAGTATGCGAACTGCTTTGCCACCCCAAGTGCTCACTTATTTAATGGGGCCGAATACGCAAAGAGCTTGTGCACGTGAATGGCATCTCTGCTGTCACGCTGTCCCCTGCGGAGGCGACTAATCGATTAATCGTCGCTGCTCGCTGGTGGGCCACTCTCGTCGCTGCTTTGGGGAGATGCAGTACATATTTTGGAAAGCCGTATGTCAGCGCAGTGCAGCGTGACTTACCTGTCCTGGGACTCGGGTGCGTGCTGCGGGCTATTCTCCGGGGCGGAGTCGGTGCTGGAAGAGGAGGAGGAGCTGGCGCTGGGTCGGTGCCCCAGGCTCTGCAGCCGCCGCCCCACCGCGCTCGTGCTGTACCTGCGGTCCCCAAGGTGCCACATTAGCTCCAGTACTACTCACATTTCACTGCCGCCTTTTGTATAAAGACGGGTATACTGCCCTCGAGAGACACACAAACAGTTACTTCACTAAGATTATTTACATCCCATGAGAAAAAAGTGAACCATCCAGAAGGCACGGTCAGATGTCAATGTACACAACGTCGTCGGGTATGTAAATGATTAAATGTTAAGGTATCTGTGAGAATGGCCGCCAGAGTGCATTAGTATTCTGTGGTCCAGGCAGGGTATACAGGGTGTTACAAAAAGGTACGGCCAAGCTTTCAGGAAACATTCCTCACACACAAAGAAAGAAAATATGTTATGTGGACATGTGTCGGGAAACGCTTACTTTCCATGTTAGAGCTCATTTTATTACTTCTCTTCAAATCACATTAATCATGGAATGGAAACACACAGCAACAGAACGTACCAGCGTGACTTCAAACACTTTGTTACAGGAAATGTTCAAAATGTCCTCCGTTAGCGAGAATACATGCATCCATCCTCCGTCGCATGGAATCCCTGATGCGCTGATGCAGCCCTGGAGAATCGCGTATTGTATCACAGCCGTCCACCATACGAACACCAAGAGTCTCTACATTTGGTACCGGGGTTGCGTAGACAAGAGCTTTCAAATGCCCCAATAAATGAAAGTCAAGAGGGTTGAGGTCAGGAGAGCGTGGAGGCCGTGGAATTGGTCCGCCTCTACCAATCCATCGGTCACCGAATCTGTTGTTGAGAAGCGTACGAACACTTCGACTGAAATGTGCAGGAGCTCCATCGTGCATGAACCACATGCTGTGTCGTACTTGTAAAGGCACAAGTTCTAGCAGCACAGGTAGAGAATCCCGTACGAAATCATGATAACGTGCTCCATTGAGCGCAGGTGGAAGAACATGGGGCCTAATCAAGACATCACCAACAATGCCTGCCCAAACGTTCACAGAAAATCTGTGTTGATGACGTGATTGCACAGTTGCGTGCGGATTCTCGTCAGCCCACACATGTTGATTGTGAAAATTTACAATTTGATCACGTTGGAATGAAGCCTCATCCGTAAAGAGAACATTTGCACTGAAATGAGGATTGACATATTGTTGGATGAACCATTCGCAGAAGTGTACCCGTGGAGGTCAATCAGCTGCTGATAGTGCCTGCACACGCTGTACATGGTACGGAAACAAGTGGTTCTCCCATAGCACTCTCCATACAATGAGCTCTAACATGGAAATTTAGCGTTTCCGGACACATGTCCACATAACATCTTTTGTTTATTTGTGTGTGAGGAATGTTTCCTGAAAGTTTGGCCGTACCTTTTTGTAACATCCTGTATAAGGCGCGTGGACAGCGTCACATGTCGAGTGGTCACGAAGGTGGTGTCTACTCGTGTCAGACAGCGTTATCGGAACTTGACAACGTCTCGATGTCGGTCTCAATGTGGGTTGGGTTGTTTGGGGGAGAAGCCCAGACAGCGAGGTCATCGGTGTCATCGGATTAGGGAAGGACGGGGAAGGAAGTCGGCCGTGACCTTTCAAAGGAAGCATCCCGGCACATGCCTGGAGCGATTTAGGGAAATCACGGAAAACCTAAATCAGGATGGCCGGACGCAGGATTGAACCTTCATCCCCCCTAATGAGAGTCAAGTGGTTCTCAATGTGGCCGAATGGTCAAGTTGTGCAGTATCCAGGTTTCTGGGGTATTTGGACACGAAAACGGCTCAATATAGGACTGCATGGTAACGTGAGGACTAGCCTACTTACCGTCACGGTTGCAGACAACAGCGTGTAACCACCACGAGGGAGCCGGTCGGTGTGGCCTAGCGGTTCTAGGCGCTTCAGTCTGGAACCGCGCGACCGCTACGGTCGCAGGTTCGAATCCTGCCTCGGGCATGGATGTGTGTGATGTCCTTAGGTTAGTTAGGTTTAAGTAGTTCTAAGTTCTAGGGGACTGATGGCCTCAGATGTTAAGTCCCATTGTGCTCAGAGCCATTTGAACCATTTTTGAACCACGAGGGAGGGGCGCCGTTTTGTGCACTGAGGACATTGCTACCCCATCACATCTGCGCTCGCCATCTAAAAACGAGTAATGGACTCCCTACGACATTCTGTATCGAACCGCACTATCGGTCGGAGACTGACTGTAGCCCGACTGGGGAACTATCGTTCCCTCTGAAGGCTGCCTTTATCGCTACGACACGGACAGTTGCATCTGGAGTGCTGTCGAGATCAGTAAGCGTGGACTGCTGACGAACGGCACCTGCGAGTACGGCACCGACCTAGAGGGAGATCCCATTCTGTCAATGGTTTCGAGAGACATAGCGGTCTTACACCTGGCAACGAGATGCGTCATGCGTCAGGTGTGGCACAGGTGGTAGTGACTGTTGTCACTGACGGCACAATGGTAAGTCGCGGTCATACTGTATGTTGTCCTGTTTGTCTCATGCAACTGTATCCTTGTCCCATTATTTTGAGAGGACTGTGCTCGTCCATACCTGGCACTTGTCTCTGTGAGCTGTGTGGCCAGCAAGATCCCAAAATCTGTCCCGAATAAAGCCCGTGTGACACCAGCTCAGATGTCAACTCTGTCCCTTTGCCAGTATCCGGGATATCGAGGACCAGTTGCAACATTGTTGAGCCACCTTACTCAGGAGATGGTACAACGGCTTTATGACACCATTTCCAACCGAATCGGTGAATGCAGTCATGTCAGAAAGGGCTCAACGTCATAGTCAGAAGTTCTTTGTAAATTTGACTCTATTTTGTAATCACTGAAATAACGCCGCATAACGTCTCAACCCGTGTAGTTATTGCGTTTTTTCCTTCCCTTTTTCCTTCGCTTTTTTGTCAGACAGTGCAGTCAGTCACAGCTGTGAAGTATGACGGATCTTCGTGCCAGGTTCCCCATGTTAGAGGCCACTTTCAGTACCAGTACTATGGAAAACAAAAAAATTGAAAATGTATACAAAGATTCAACCCCTCCTATCCTCTGGGCACGTGGCAAGGCTTATGCCGAGGTCATTCGGAAAGGACTATTGTTCTCGTATTCTCAGGTCAAATCGCTTGCCCTCTTCCCAAGCGCCTACAGGAATCGAGCTCCCCTCCCTTTCCCTTTTTTTTTTTTTTTTTTTGTTAAGGCACTATTGTTCAAGTATGCCGAAGTCACTGGACACTGTCTTCTTCCCCACCCCCCTTTTTACTATCCCAGTTGTGTGTGTTTCGTCATTAATTTGTACTCTGTGGTGAAAGGAATATGCTTGTTTTGGGAGGTATTTCCTATAAACAACAATAACAAATGAATGGTTCAAATGGCTCTGAGCACTGTGGGACTTAACTGCTGAGGTCATCAGTCCCCTAGAACTTAGAGCTACTTAAACCTAACTAACCTAAGGACATCACACACATCCTTGCCATAGGCAGGATTCGAACCTGCGACCGTAGTAACAAATGAATATCAGGTTGATTATTAACAATAATATTCACCTCTTCAGCTCATTTTATTTTGTTCCTGTATTCCCACTGTCCACGATTCGCTACCATACAGGACCAAGTACAATCTCTGCACCCCCACCTCCATCTTAATATAAATACAACTGCGCAAGCATTTTCATACACACTTTCTTTACTATAGTGAAAGAATCACCATTTTTACTATCCGAACTGTGTAAGTTTCGACATTCATTTGCGCTGTCTAGTGAAAAGTGTTCTGGGAGGTATATCTCATAAATAATAACAAATGAATATCAGGTTTATTAATAATAATAATAATAATAATATTGACCCCTCCCCTCTTCTTCACCATTCGAGTTGTGTACACTGTCGTCAGATGGAACATCGGCAGCAGAGCTGTTATGATTAGAAAATGGAGGCAAATGTCACCATAATTACTGAGACAGAGCACTTTGGCACTATGTAGTGCAGTGTAGTGCAGTTCTCGGGGGGATTAAAGTCTGTTGGCGGGTGGATGTCTGCAGGCTGATAAAACAATAATACACGTTTGGCAATGGTATCTTTCTCGGTCACTAAAATCGGTATGTCTTCTAGAAAAAGAAATGTTCTCAAATAACTAGTGCCGCCAGCAAAGCCCTGCCGCACAATAAAGTGCTTGAAAATCGAAACCATTTCCCGTAACGTAAATAAACAAACAGCACAGTGTGATATGGTAAGAAATCTGTGTTTAACAATTTCCGCAATGCAATAAGTACATAATTACTATATTATCCCTGCTTATTTAGTGTGTGACGATACGGTGGCGAATCACAGAAACATTAGCCGTCACTCAACAACGGGCGACCCCACCCAGACGACGGCCAGACCACTGCCACTGCCTCTACAGCACCGCTCGCTCTGTCTATTGCTGCCGTAACACGCCCGCGGCATATCACGCAAGCAATCAGTCGCGCTCTAAACACTCCCTGCCATAACAGAGGACAGGAAGGTGGTAGAGGTAATGTACATTATTAAAACGCAGTCCTCTGGTGCCCACACACGACCTGTCGGCAAGGTGGCTCGAGAGAAAATGTTGTCACAGCCTCCAGCCACTCCTCTCCCCTGGGAAAGAGACCGAACCGCAGGGCCGGCATTGGGACAACGTATGCCGAGGTCAGTGGCCAATAAGACGCCGGCTGTATGCTGCCATCGTCTACCTCGCATCGCGCCACCGGGATCGCCGGGCTACGTGCGAGAGACGTTCGATCGGCTGGCCAACGCCCTGTCGCGACCTACCCCAATGGAGAATACGATGTTGTCGGCTAGCTCGTGAGTCCGTCGCACTCTGTCGACTCAGCAGAGCGCAGCGTGTGATTTCCGAGATGTCGAGGATGGAGTGACGCCGCTGCGTGGGCGGAGAGAGCATTTACTCCACGAAAGAAGTTAGCTACAAAACGCCTCTGGAAGGTGTACTGCTACACAAACCAACTTGTGTGTATCATTATTCAAAATGGTTCAAATGGCTCTGAGCACTATGGGACTTAACTACTGTGGTCATCAGTCCCCTAGAACTTAGAACTACTTAAACCTAACCAACCTAAGGACATCACGCACATCCACGCCCCAGGCAGGATTCGAACCTGCGACCGTAGCGGTCGCGCGGTTCCAGACTGTAGCGCCTACAACCGCTCGGCCACTCCGGCCGGCTGTATCATTATTACATCAGTACTACAGTAGTGCTGTATTTGTATATGTTTCGTACTCGAAAGGATGTTATTATCGGCCATTCCCCGAAGTTTTTACGATATCTGTTTTCTCACGTGGTATTAGAGTGGCGATGACTTTAATGCGTAAGTGCGAAACTGATTCCCACCTAGTTACTAGTAGCGAAATCTGCATCTGTATACTCAACCTAATCAAAAATATCGGGACACTTTCACAGCACTATTCTGGCCACGAAAACTGACAACGGTCGGGAGAGCGGTGTGCTGACCACACGCATCCAGTGACGCCTGTAGGCTCAGGATGACACTACAGTCTGTCAGTACCATTGGGCCTTCCGAGACCTGTTCGGACGGAGTTTATTTCCACAGCACCATGCTGGCTGCGAACACCATGAAGTGGCTGGCTGCACTCTCGCCGGCGGATCTCTAAAAACAACAATCGTCTAACACCACACTGGGCTCCAGATGATGCCACCTCTGCACGCAAGGCGAAAGACCGTGCGTGGGAATGATACATTGATATTAACGAGCCATCATTCTGCCTTACTGTCCCTTGAGAGATTCTTCTGTATAAAGGAATCTGACTGATCTAAGCAATAAGTCAAACAAAAAAGTAAGAAATGAAAATGGTAATTTCCTTTACAAATAAGCTGTCTCGACGTTGCACATTATATGTCGTAAGAAGTTATATCTTTTGTCAAGCTCCGCGAAAATCGGCATCATTTCCCGAAACGAATCATGCAGGCAATAAATAGTTCCAGTTTAGACCCGTACGGGCAGGTATGCGTAGGTATTCTACGGCAGTTTAATGGCAATAGTGTAGTGAGGACTGCGAACACACAGCTGTTTGTTTTTATTGTTAGAGCAGTACGAACTCTGATATAAACAGTGAAAAGCGGCACGTATTACCGTCAGGTTACATCGACATGTACGGAAATGTTTCATGAACTCGAATGAGAATCTGTGGAGGGAAGACGACGTTCTTTTCGTGAAGCATTCTTGACGAAATTAAGAAAACAGGCATTCACTACTGGTGGCACAATGACACTACTGCCGCCAAAGTTTCTTGAAGACAATATAAGAGAAATTAGTGCTAGTATGGACACATATAGGCAGTCGTTTATCCCTCACTCTATTTGCGAGCGGAACAAGAAAAGGAACGACTAGTAGCTGTACAAGGTACCCTCCACCAACCACTGCACGACGGATCGCGGAATGTAGTTGTGCTCTATAACTCAGGAGTCGTAGCAACTGAGGTCATGATCAAGAGAAAGTTATAGGTGATCACTTGCCTGCCACGACCTGCCACAAGTAGGGTACTCACGTTACCGCCCTCGACCAGACAATCTCAGCCGGCACCTGTGACCGAGCGGTTCTAGGCGCTTCAGTGCGGAACCGCGCTGCTGCTACGGTCGCAGGTTCGAATCCTGCCTCGGGCTTGGATGAGTGTGATGTCCTTAGGTTGGTTAGGTTTAAGTAGTTCTAAGTTCTAGGGGACTGATGACCTCAGATGTTGAGTCCCATAGCGCTCAGAGCCATTTGAATCACACAATCTCAGCGGCTCCCATCTGCCATACAGCTACATGCTTAGCAGAGTGCAGTTAGCACCGCATGAGATTTCTACGATGTGTTGGTGCTCTGGAAGTATTACGGCAATAGGCGTTGATCGTGCATGTAGTCCCAGTATGTCGGTATTGACTACACGGATTAACAGATCTAAGGAGATCACGAACAGCATTATCCCTGATGCTGTTATCGCCGAACTATACGCTTAACAGCAAATCGATGAACCACATCTTCGTGCTCAAAACTCTAATCACGTTTTGCAGTGGGCTAGAGACGGGTGCTGCGAAAAGTTTGATATTTTCAGTCTCGATATTGTAGTATCGTGGCCTAACGGTATTGCCGGAGCCGCCACCTCCAAGATTCCCGCAGGTGGGGCGAGCGGCGCTTTGAACATCGGCACCAATGAAGACCGCCGGGACGGCGGGCACCCGTGCACCAGTCTTCTAGTTCGAGATCGGTTCCAGTTCGAGATTACTACTAGCTGATACTTGGTGTCGAGCATTACACACGGCTTCTGATACCTCTACCGGCAAACACTCAGTGTAATTAGCCGCACGTCCGTGTCGGACCTGTGCGTATAGCTAGGCGCGTCTGCTATAAGTTGTCAACAGTGTAGCATTCCTTCATCCACAAGTTGAGTACAATATATTTGTTTAAAGTTCCTTTGTGTCAGCTAATGTTCTGCTTGTCTGTCCAGATTCCTACGGCGACAGATCCTTTGGCCGCGTGCCACCATTTATCATAAACAGCGAGAACGTAACATTTGTATCTTCACAACATAACGGTTACCAATCCGCATTGTAACATTTGACGAGGAACTTTGTCGAATCCACGACACCAGATCGCTTTATTTTCTTTGTCGCCTACCCTTTATTCGTTTCTGGACATGTTTGTTTGCGCTTTTACCATTTTTGCTTGTGGATATTTCTGTTTCAGATCCGTGCTTGCCATTTTTGTTCAGTTTACTTGTTTGTCCTGCGACACATTGATTTTTAGCTTTAGTATTTTTTGTTTCGCTACGGCTACCCTACCGCCCCAAGCCCCACGTATGACTGCCTCGCACTTAGTGCCGCCAAAATTGCGAGCGCCTATGGTACCGACGATCGATCTCATACAGCTTCTTCAGTTAAGACGCAACAAATGATGCACCTTACTGAGATGGTGGGCTCCATTCAAATGCAGATGGAAGATAATGAGACTAACAATCAAGTCAAAACAAATTGCAAAACGATTTAGAAAAGATATCTGAATTGTGCGAAAAGTGGCAGTTGAGCCTAAATAACGAAAAGTGTGAGGTCATCCACATGAGTGCTAAAAGGAACTCGATAAACTTAGGTTACACGATAAATCATTCTAATCTAAAAGCCGTAAATTCAACTAAATACCTAGGTATTACAATTACGAACAACTTAAATTGGAAAGAACACATAGAAAATGTTGTGGGAAGGCTAACCAAAGGCTGCGTTTTATTGGCAGGACACTTAGAAAATGTAACAGACCTACTAAGGAGACTGCCTACACTACGCTTGTCCGTCCTCTTTTAGAATGACTGCTGCGTGGTGTGGGATCCTTACCAGGTAGGACTGACGGAGTACATCGAAAAAGTTCAAAGAAAGGCAGCACTTTTTGTATTATCGCGAAATATGGGAGAGAGTGTCACAGAAATGATACAGGATTTGGGCTGGAAATCATTAAAAGAAAGGCGTTTTTCGTTGCGATGGAATCTTCTCAAGAAATTCCAATCACCAACTTTCTCCTCCGAATGCGAAAATATTTTGTTGCCACCGACCTACATAGGGCGGAACGATCACCACGATAAAATAAGGGAAATCAGAGCTCGTACGGAAAGATATAGGTGTTCATTCTTTGAGAATTGTGAAGGTGGTTCGATGAACCCTCTGCCAGGCACTTAAATGTGATTTGCTGAGTATCGATGTAGATGTAGATGTAACTGCCACCAACTACGGCAGCACCACAACTTACGAGGGTCGTTCAATAAGTACATTCTTTTAAAAAGCCATTAACACACGTAGACAAACGTCCTTGTTGGTGCTTCATATCTGATGTTTGTTCTGTAATGTTACTGAATTAAAGTCAGTGGTAGGGAAGCTGGTGCACTACATCCACTTTACTCCGAATGCAGCTCATGTTGCGACACCGTTGTCCCACCTTCGCCGCACGAATGTACGTTTTGTGTTGTCCGAGGAATGTGACGTTGGTTTTCGGCGCTTCAAAGACGCTTCGCTCAGTGATCATTGCCTACGTCATTTTGACCCTTCCAAACTTGTGGTGTTGGCCGTGGATGCTTCTTATTACGGAGCTGGTGTTGTATTCTCGCTCAAGATTCATTCTGCTGACAGACTGACACCCTTCGCCTCTAAATTGCTTAACAAAGCTCGGAGCAATTATTCGCAAATGGAGGAGAAGGCTCTTGCGATCATCTATGCAGTGACTAAATTTCATCAGTATTTGTACAGAAGAAAGTTCTACTTGGTCACTGACCGCAAGCTTTTGCAGTCGCTTTTAACCCGGCCGAGCCTATTCCGAATCGCACTGCGCAGAAATTGCACCGTTGGCCTCTCATTTTATCGCACTACCAATAAGAGGTAATGCACAGGTCCACATCCAAGCAAGCCAATGCAGACACGATTTCGCGTATTCCCTCGGGACCGTATGCGGGCTTCGACGCATCAGAAGCATCTCGGAGCCACGTGGATGCACAGGACTCACATGTGCTTGACCAGTTTCCATTAGGTCACCGTAAGATCACACAGGCAAGGGCAGCTGATCCGGACTTGCAGATTCTGTTGCACTATGTCCGCACTGTGAAACAAATTGTTAGCCGACGCTTCACCGATATTTTGCAAGTCGGCATGACTTTTCTGTGCTACGGGGTATCCTGTTCCTACGCACCGAATCTGAGCAATCGGGTGCGGTGATTCCGAAGGTTATGTTCTTCGCTCGCTTCATAAAGGTCACTGGGGTTTGGTCCGCACCAACCAATTAGCACACGGTGTCTCATCTACTTGCAAATACAGCAGATGAGTTCTCCGTGCCACACTTGAGCGAAACGCCAGGCAGCTCCTCAGCGGCTCTTTGATTGGTAGAAGCCCGAAGCCCCTTGGCAGCGCTTGCATTTTGGTTTTACTGGGCCCTGCTGGAACACTCGATGGCTGATTGTCGTCGACGCAAATAGCAGGTTTCGTTTAGTGATTCCCATGCACTATAGACGGTACATTGCACCCTTCAAGTCTTGCAGTCCGTATTTTGCCTCGAGGGTCTGCCAGAGTTGTTTGTGATCGACAATAGACCTCAGAATGTGTCTGCAGAATTCGAGGACGTCTGTGTAATCGATGAGATTCTTCACATCACCAGCCTGCCTTATCATCATCTACAGTCCAAAGCAGAAGCGGAATGCTTCGCTCGCACTTTTAGGCGACAGATGGATAAACTCTGCACCTACGACGGGCGGGAGCGAGCTTTGCTGCTCTTCTCGTCCTGCCGCTCCCGCCTCGCATCGGCGCATCACTACCAGAGTTACTTCACGGACGGCGCCACCACAACTTGCCCCAGTTGCTGCACCCACCGTTGTGGTCGACGCTTACTCCGCCCGCTCCGGCAAGGTATCATATTAATGATCCAAGCTTTTTCGGATCATACAGCGGTCGAAAGCGCTGGTAACGCGGCATCGTCGCAAAGCTGCTTGGCAACTGCATGTTTTTGATACAGGGTCCAGGCGGAGGTGCTCTGAGCACTATGGGACTTAACTACTGTGGTCATCAGTCCCCTAGAACTTAGAACTACTTAAACCTAACTAACCTAAGGACATCACACACATCCATGCCCGAGGCAGGATTCGAACCTGCGACCGTAGCGGTCGCGCGGTTCCGGACTGCGCGCCTAGAACCGCTAGACCACCGCGGCCGGCGTCCAGGCGGAGCCGGCCGCTGTGGCAGAGTGGTTCTAGGCGCTTCAGTCCGGAACCGCGCGACCGCTACGGTCGCTGGTTCGAATCCTGCCTCGGGCATGGATGTGTGTGATGTCCTTAGGTTAGTTTGGTTTAAGTAGTTCTAAGTTCTAGGGGACTGATGACCTCAGATCTTAAGTCCCATAGTGGTCAGAGCCATTTGAACCATTTGGTCGAGGCGGATTGTAGCGACGCCACCTGAATCAACTTCGCACCTGTAAATTGCGTGATCCTGCCACTGATTCTTTGTTCCCAGACTCGTTGCCTGCCCAGATGATGCAGCCTGCATCCTCTCCATCTACCTGGGGGTCTTGTGCATCGCCAGAAACTGGCACTGAACCGACAGACCTGGGCCTGACGCCTCGTACGGCGCCATGCGGACAGCAGACGTCCACAGGCGTTGGTCGCCTCCTCGCTGTGGATTTTCATTGAGACGCCGTAGCGGTTCGGCCACCAGAAGACCTCGCACCGTCGCAGCCTGTAGCGGTATACCTTCCGCCTCGCTTCTTGGCTGGCGTCCTAGGACGGTCTCGAGGCGACTGCCAGGTCGCGGGCAGGATCTCGGAACCAGCCGCAGCTTCGGCTCCTGTCTTCTCCCCCCGCAATGTCGTTGCAGCAGCTGTCACTAAACGGCGATGGTCAAGAGGTTCAGTGGGCGGGCGGGGGTAGTGTCAAAAATTTCTGTGGATTCCACAAGTGTCATTTTGAACATTGCCACCAACAAAGAACCTCCCAGCCGCTGACCAATGAAGACCTCCAGGACGGTGTTACGAGTGGTGGACACCTGGGTACTACTCTTCAACTGCAAGATCGCTTTTAGTTCAGCAACCCTTCTAGTTGGTGCCGATCATTACACAGAGGTGTTGATAGTTAGCTCTACTGGCAACATTCAGTGTATTTAGACCCTACTTATACAGGGCTATTACAAATGATTGAAGCGATTTCATAAATTCACTGTAGCTCCATTCATCGACATATGGTCACGACACACTACAGATACGTAGAAAAACTCATAAAGTTTTGTTCGGCTGAAGCCGCACTTCAGGTTTCTGCCGCCAGAGCGCTCGAGAGCACAGTGAGACAAACTGGCGACAGGAGCCGAGAAAGCGTATGTCGTGCTTGAAATGCACTCACATCAGTCAGTCATAACAGTGCAACGACACTTCAGGACAAAGTTCAACAAAGATCCACCAACTGCTAACTCCATTCGGCGATGGTATGCGCAGTTTAAAGCTTCTGGATGCCTCACGGTTTAAAGTTTACGGCCCCTTTTTCTTCTGCGAAGAAAACGTTACAGGACACGTGTATCTGGACATGCTGGAAAATTGGTGCATGTCACAACTGGAGACCGACAGCGCCGACTTCATCTTTCAACAGGATGGTGCTCCACCGCACTTCCATCATGATGTTCGGCATTTCTTAAACAGGAGATTGGAAAACCGATGGATCGGTCGTGGTGAAGATTATGATCAGCAATTCATGTCATGGCCTCCACGCTCTCCCGACTTAACCCCATGCGATTTATTTTTGTGGGATTATGTGAAAGATTCAGTGTTTAAACCTCCTCTACCAAGAAACGTGCCAGAACTGCGAGCTCGCATCAACGATGCTTTCGAACTCATTGATGGGGACATGCTGCGCCGAGTGTGGGAGGAACTTGATTATCGGCTTGATGTCTGCCGAATCACTAAAGGGGCACATATCGAACATTTGTGAATGCCTAAAAAAACTTTTTGAGTTTTTGTATGTGTGTGCAAAGCATTGTAAAAATATCTCAAATAATAAAGTTATTGTAGAGCTGTGAAATCGCTTCAATCATTTGTAATAACCCTGTAGGTAGCTAGTCCGCAGCTCGTGATCTTGCGATAGCGTTCTCGCTTCCAGCGCACGGTGTCCCGGGTTCGATTCCCGGCGGGGCAGGGATTTTTCTTGCCTCGAGATGACTGGGTGTTGTTGTGTCGTCATCATCATCATTCATACGGTCGGAGGAAAGCAATGGCAAACCACCTCCACTAGGACCTTGCCTAATACAAGCAGTGCGGGTCTCCCACATCGCCCCTACGTTCCTCAGAGTATGGGACCACATCATCAACAGCTAGCCACGTCTGCGACAAGTTGTCAGTAGTGTAGCATTTCTTCATCACAACTTATTTACAATGTATTTATTTAAAATGCACTTGTGTAAACTAGTCTTTTGTTTACCTGTCCAGATTCCTACGCCGAGAGATCGTTGGCCACTTTCCACCTATTTATCACAAGCAGCGAGGACATAACATTTGGCTCCTCGGAACATAATGGTTACCGACTCACATCATAACACATATAGGATTTCAACGTGTGTTTTAACACTACAAGATTCTGGATAGTGGGAAAAAATGTTTCCCCAGCAAAATACAGCACCTGTGTATAATACCCATGTCGTCTGTGTTAGCAATCTCCCCCTAACTTACAGGCATATATATAAAACTATAGGCAGATACAGAATTACCCTAACACACGTTGCCGATGTGTAACACTGGATTCCATAACACATGAATCGTTCTAAACTTTACAATTCCAATCACTTGGCAGTAATTACCAACTAATATGAGTGTGCTTACCTCCTTCTAACCTGTTGAACTTTTTGCTCCATTTGCGAGGGGAACAAGAAATATTACAATAAGCTACGTGGTAATACACATTGACAGTGCAGTATGTGACTGAATTACAATAAAATAAAGACGTCATGATATTGTCTGTAAGCACACCCACCTTCCAGTGCTATTTGGTACAATTTTACCGATTTTCTCCAAATACCCACGTTTACATTCTAAGATAATGGAAATGTCTGCTGCACTGTTTCTCTCTACTTGCTGCTGTGAACTCTTTCTTGACGACTGTGCAGAACATTTTATAAAATTATAGAGAATACCGTCTAGTCCGGGGCTCCCATGTTTTGGCATAATATTTATTGTCTTCCGTTGCTTCTGATATTGGTTCTGACAAAGCAGTAATATTTTAGTGAGACAGATATACACACAACAGCTGTGCTATTTTTGTACCACAGACTGTCATCTCCATGCAGCCTTCAGAAAACATCTTTACCCTCTTCCAGCTAACAAATGCATTCCTATCTGCGGGCAGGAAATCACACACACACACACACACACACACACACACACACAATATATATATATATATATATATATATATATATATATATATATATATATAATGTTCACATCTTATTTCATTTTCTTGCATGGTGGAATATATTTCATTTCTCCTCTGGCTGGTGGCTGTTAACTTTGCATGTGATAGGCATATTAAGACAGGTCACCCTTGCAAATGAATACGACGTGGACATTAGGAACACCATATACAGAATCTCTCCAACCTTTTGGGTCGAATTGAAACGAGTGATAGTGGGCCCACAAGCGATTATATTGAGATAGGGAACCAATGGTCGGAAATGCGTATTTATTGTGTTATAGGCATACGCAGCATTCATGGCACAACAACAATGTAGCTCATAGTAATTGTTGAAATTAACGACCGCCAGTCTCAGTGCATGCATGACAGTGGCGAACTGAGTTCTTCTGTACTCTCTATGACAAATACACTCCTGGAAATTGAAATAAGAACACCGTGAATTCATTGTCCCAGGAAGGGGAAACTTTATTGACACATTCCTGGGGTCAGATACATCACATGATCACACTGACAGAACCATAGGCACATAGACACAGGCAACAGAGCATGCACAATGTCGGCACTAGTACAGTGTATATCCACCTTTCGCAGCAATGCAGGCTGCTATTCTCCCATGGAGACGATCGTAGAGATGCTGGATGTAGTCCTGTGGAACGGCTTGCCATGCCATTTCCACCTGGCGCCTCAGTTGGACCAGCGTTCGTGCTGGACGTGCAGACCGCGTGAGACGACGCTTCATCCAGTCCCAAACATGCTCAATGGGGGACAGATCCGGAGATCTTGCTGGCCAGGGTAGTTGATTTACACCTTCTAGAGCACGTTGGGTGGCACGGGATACATGCGGACGTGCATTGTCCTGTTGGAACAGCAAGTTCCCTTGCCGGTCTAGGAATGGTAGAACGATGGGTTCGATGACGGTTTGGATGTACCGTGCACTATTCAGTGTCCCCTCGACGATCACCAGTGGTGTACGGCCAGTGTAGGAGATCGCTCCCCACACCATGATGCCGGGTGTTGGCCCTGTGTGCCTCGGTCGTATGCAGTCCTGATTGTGGCGCTCACCTGCACGGCGCCAAACACGCATACGACCATCATTGGCACCAAGGCAGAAGCGACTCTCATCGCATTGTCCTGTTGGAACAGCAAGTTCCCTTGCCGGTCTAGGAATGGTAGAACGATGGGTTCGATGACGGTTTGGATGTACCGTGCACTATTCAGTGTCCCCTCGACGATCACCAGTGGTGTACGGCCAGTGTAGGAGATCGCTCCCCACACCATGATGCCGGGTGTTGGCCCTGTGTGCCTCGGTCGTATGCAGTCCTGATTGTGGCGCTCACCTGCACGGCGCCAAACACGCATACGACCATCACTGGCACCAAGGCAGAAGCGACTCTCATCGCTGAAGACGACACGTCTCCATTCGTCCCTCCATTCACGCCTGTCGCGACACCACTGGAGGCGGGCTGCACGATGTTGGGGCGTGAGCGGAAGACTGCCTAACGGTGTGCGGGACCGTAGCCCAGCTTCATGGAGACGGTTGCGAATGGTCCTCGCCGATACCCCAGGAGCAACAGTGTCCCTAATTTGCTGGGAAGTGGCGGTGCGGTCCCCTACGGCACTGCGTAGGATCCTACGGTCTTGGCGTGCATCCGTGCGTCGCTGCGGTCCGGTCCCAGGTCGACGGGCACGTGCACCTTCCGCCGACCACTGGCGACAACATCGATGTACTGTGGAGACCTCACGCCCCACGTGTTGAGCAATTCGGCGGTACGTCCACCCGGCCTCCCGCATGCCCACTATACGCCCTCGCTCAAAGTCCGTCAACTGCACATACGGTTCACGTCCACGCTGTCGCGGCATGCTACCAGTGTTAAAGACTGCGATGGAGCTCCGTATGCCACGGCAAACTGGCTGACACTGACGGCGGCGGTGCACAAATGCTGCGCAGCTAGCGCCATTCGACGGCCAACACCGCGGTTCCTGGTGTGTCCGCTGTGCCGTGCGTGTGATCATTGCTTGTACAGCCCTCTCGCAGTGTCCGGAGCAAGTATGGTGGGTCTGACACACCGGTGTCAATGTGTTCTTTTTTCCATTTCCAGGAGTGTAATTCTTTACATAACCCCACAGGAAAAAGTCCATAGATGTGAAAAACTGCAGTCGCACTGGCCGTGGGACAGAACCTCCCCTTCCAATCCAGTGTTGGGGTACATGTTGTTCAGGTGTTTGCAGACTTTAACACTGAAGTGGGCTGGTGCACCATTGTGTTGAAACCATATCCTTTCACAGACAAGACGTACAGTCTCCGAGAACTGTGGCAACACGTCCAGAATCACCAAGTAACATGGACCCATCAAATGGAGAGGTAGCAAGTAAGGTCCTATCAGATGTTTGTAGGCAATGTCGACTCATACTCTGACAAGGAATGGTTGCTTGTGGCCACTGATGTGGGTGGCTTGGGAATTTTCCTGACTCCAGACGTGGTTGTTGTGGCTGCTGAAAACACCATCATGGGTGAATGAGACCTCATCCATGAACAATACAAACTGTATGAAGTTCGGCACTACAGCACTGCTGTGGATAATCCATTGACAGAAGCGAATGCAGAGCTCAGTGCTTGCACATGTTCTTTATGGTAGCGTGTAATACAAGTTCCACCAGTACTCTTCACACTGTATCCTTCAAAGGGTGCATTTTACACTCAAGATGATTAGTGTTTATTGCTGGGTTGTCAGACACACATGAAGTACAATCTCCTCTAAGTCTGGTATTTTGACATGGCAGAAACCTTGGCTGGCTCTCTTTGGTGTGGACAACCCCATCTTTCGTAGCTCTGCATCCCCAGCGATGAATTTGTTCCAATTAGAATCACACCTGTTAGGAAAGCGTTATTTGTACATTCGTGTTGCTTTATGGGCACTACATCCTGACACACCGTACTTTAAATGCATGTCTGTCAACTTTGGTGACGAGTAACATTCCATCTTTGACTGTGCGTCATGCACTGGACACAGTAACACACATCACTGTTGATGCATGACAAGCTCTAAGATGCAATGGACAACTGACACCGCCGGCCGCGGTGGTCTAGCGGTTCAGGCGCTCAGTCCGGAACCGCGCGACTGCTACGGTCGCAGGTTCGAATCCTGCCTCGGGCATGGATGTGCGTGATGTCCTTAGGTTAGTTAGGTTTAAGTAGTTCTAAGTTCTAGGGGACTGATGACCATAGATGTTAAGTCCCATAGTGCCATTTGAACCATTTGAACAACTGACACCAGGCATAGCGGTGTGCATACAGCAGAGGTTAATGCGCTGGTGTGATTCGTGCTGTGGTTACGTGACCCACGTGCTATGAGCTAAGTTGTGTACGGTGTGTCAGTATGGAGATCAGGTGTGTTGTTGTTTATCACCTACTACCTGTTCCAGTGTACAACAGACACCCAGGACTTTTGCGAGAGTGTGACCGAATTGTATGTGCTGTTGCAATACATCCAATTAGACTGGCAGTTGTTGCTTTGAACAGTTACAATGAGTTACACTGTTGATATGCAGTGTACGCTGTGTATGTCCACAACACAATAAATATGCATTTCCGACCATTGGTTCCCTGGCCCAGCATAATCCTTCGTGGACCCACTGTCACCTGTTTCAATCTGACCCAAAAGGTTTGGGACACCCTGCATAACATAACTATTTAGAATATAAAGGAGAAAAATAAAGTATGTGTACAGACGGAGAGAAGACATTCCTGAGAAAGGGTGTGAAAATTGGATAACACGAATAACACATATGGGAAATATAGGGTCTATAAAAGATCATGCTGTGACTGCAAATAAAAGCTATATTGGCCAGAAAGGCAATTCCTTTGACGAACAACAAAATTTTTTACATACAGTTGAAAAGTGTAAATGGTTAGGTAGTTCAGAATAACAGGAGACATATACACTACTGGCCATTAAAATTGCTACACCAAGAAGAAATGCAAATGATAAACGGGCATTCATTGGACAAATATATTATACTAGAACTGACATGTGATTACATTTTCACGCAATTTGGGTGCATAGATCCTGAGAAATCAGTACCCAGAACAACAACTTCTGGCCGTAATAACGGCCTTAATACGCCTGGGCATTGAGTCAAACAGAGCTTCGATGGCGTGTACAGGTATAGCTGCTGATGCAACTTCAGCACGATACCACAGTTCATTCAGAGTAGTGACTGGCGTATTGTGCCGAGCCAGTTGCTCGGCCACCATTGACCAGACGTTTTCAATTGGTGAGAGATCTGGAGAATGTGCTGGCCAGGGCAGCAGACGAACATTTTCTGTATCCAGGAAGGCCCGTACAGGACCTGGAACATGCCGTAGTGCATTATTCTGCTGAAATGTACGGTTTCGCAGGGATCGAATGAAGGGTAGAGCCACGGGTATAACACATCTGAAATGTAACGTCCACTGTTCAAAGTGCCGTCAGTGCGAACAAGAGGTGACCGAGACGTGTAACCAGTGGCACCCCTTACCATCACGCCGGGTGATACTGCACTGTGCCGTTTGGGCTGCGTCTACACTTCCTAACATATTTAAGCTAACGTAAACACTTCGCAGCCGGCAGAAGAGTGACAGCCAGCTGCAGGAGAAAACTACCCTGGTCATCTCTTGTAAGCTTATGGGCAAAGGCGTAAACATCTAGCAACATGAATGGCAGCGCCTTCAGCCATCGGAAATATACACGGGTGGTATATCACTTTAACAAGGTCAATTTACTCCACCATGTGGGGAATGACTGGTGCAGAGTACAGCTAGCATAGCTTTAAAAAACCAAATACAAAACTTTTGTAGAATGTCCTGTCCTTTCACTACTGAAGCACATAAATATGGCATCATCCCACACTGCCCACAGCTATCATTGCACTTGGATCACAGCGTCACAAGTTCGATTCCCGACCGGGTAGGAGATTTTCTTTGCCGGGGAACTGGTTCAAATGGTTCAAATGGCTCTGAGCACTATGGGACTCAACTGTTGAGGTCATTAGTCCCCTAGAACTTAGAACTAGTTAAACCTAACTAACCTAAGGAGATCACAAACATCCATGCCCGAGGCAGGATTCGAACCTGCGACCGTAGCGGTCTTGCGGTTCCAGACTGCAGCGCCTTTAACCGCACGGCCACTTCGGCCGGCCCGGGGAACTGGGTGTTTGTGTTGTCCCCACCATCATCATCATCATCATCATCATCATCACCATTCGTGACAATGGCTAGATTGGACTGTGTAGAAATTGGAAGTTTGTACGGGCGCTAATGACCGCGCAGTTGAGCGCCCCACAAGCCAGTCATCATCATCATAATCCCACACCATTATCAAGTGCTTACGTTGAAGTCCTGCAGCTTCTGCCACAAATTCAAATTAATCCCTGTCTATAATGCCTTACCGATGAATATCTGTAGGTCAGTGCAGCAAGGAATTATAACAGATATGTGACAGAATCATATATTTTTCCATTTCATAGACCCAAATGCAGCATTATGCCGCTACTAACATAATCGAGTGTACATGGTACTTCTGGAGTGCTATCCTCATATAGCACAGCCCTTGTAAACAGATGACAGAAACTCAATTGTTTAACTGCAACCATCAAAGATTCTATATACTACTGATGCAGGATGAATGCATGTAACAGATGTTATCCCGCTATAAATACACATAATCCAATTACGCTATTTTGGTGCAGCAGCATCATGCAGAGCTCCCCACTGTCTGAAGTAGGTACTGAGTAGCACCCGTAAGATGCATCCACCCTCATTAAGTGCGAGATATAGTTCAGAAAAGATAAACGACATACTATGTTCAGCAATTTTATTTAGGGTGGATTTGTCATGTGCTTCTTCCATGAATGTTGTTGGGTGTGGCTCCACCTGCACCAAGTCTGGGGTAATAATCGGGGTGGATCCATCCATGCAAAAATTCCAGGATAGTGTTACCGATGGAACCACCCACATATGATTCAAGGTAGCATCTGTGAATGGATCCACCCGTGGTAGGTCTGGGAGGTAGGGTGGGGCCCACCACAGGAAGCCGACATACCAAAACAGTGTAATTGAGTTATGTGTATTTACAAAGGGATAATGTCAGTTTTTCAAACATCAACATTATTTCCATTTGTTACTCCTGGATCTTTAGTGTATATTGAGTGCTACAAAATTCCTGTTAGACTTCTAGGGGTTGTAAAAGGGACATAGTAGATGACGTTTTGATCAGGTACCCATGTCCGGAAATGTACCATTTGGATTTAGAATCAGGTTGAGCATCAAATCACTTTGAAATCTCCTGCTTCACGATATGCAAACAAGGCGAGACGAGGACGTCATTGCAGTTCCTGTTGTTATTACGACAGCATATAACACCTTTGTCTGACTGCAACAATGGTTGTGAGAAATTGGTGCACTCGAAACTAAGAGGGTTGGCTGTAGTGCTCCATGGACGCACTGCACTCTTGATATTGAAGAGCATGTCCTTCATCACATGAGAAACATTGCCCATGCCGTGTACTCATACAGAACATAAATCAGCGCTCATTGTCTCCACTGTGCGCTTATCATGAAGTGGGAGATTTGAAAGCGATCCGATCATCAAACTGATTTCACTTCCCAATGGCATGTTTCTGGACATGAGTTCCTTATCAACACTTCATCTAAGTCCCCTCTACAACCCCTTGTAGAAGCCTGTAATACGTTTTTTGAATCTCCCTGTAGATATATAGAAGCTTTTATGGCTGCAGTTAATCGTCTGGGTCTATATCATCCAGTTACAAGTACTATACCATGTGTGGACAACAGTCCAAAGGTACCATGTACACCCAGTTATGCTAATAGCAACTCAATGATTTATTTGGGTGTATGACATGGAAAAACGCATGACTGTGTCACATACAAATTATAATTCCTTGCCTACACTGATTTACAGATATTCGTAAAAAAGGCGTTATACACAGGGAGCAACTTGAATTTGTGGGAGAAGCTACAGGACTTTAACGCAAACACCAGATATTTGTGTGGGATGATGCAACATGTATGTGCTTCAATAGTGGAGGGACAGGGCATTCTACAGACGTGACGCCAAGACAGAACTCCCATGCTCCCATAACGTGAGTAGTACCTCTTAACATCAGACCACGACTTCTGTGTGCAAGAGGAAGGCTACCAGGGAAGCGATATTCTAATTGCAATCAATGAATAGGTTGTTAGTTCGCCCTTGGCTAATGCTCATGGTTAACTCACAAAGGAATTACAGACATTAGCTACATTTCAACACTGATTGAAATCAATAGGGAAAATTAAAAATTTGTGCCACACCAGGATGCGAACACGGGTCTTCTGCTTAATAGGCAGATACTCTGACCACTTTTTTTTTTTGTAATCTCATTTTGTTCGTTATGGTTCATTGCAATTGTTCGTGGCGGACGTCCCCTGACGCCCATTTAAGGTCATTATTGATCCATTCACTCAGTTTTTTTATTACAGAGGGCAGCTTACCCTCTGACCGAACACGCTGAGCTACCGTGCCGGCTGCCACTAAGCCATTCCGACACAGCGGTCATCGCGATTGCGCAGGCGACCGTAGCACGCCTCCCGTCAGATCCAAATTCACAATTTACCCGCACACTACGAACGTAGTGCTCCTTGCCCATTATCCTCATTGCTCGTGGCATTTCGCCGAGTCCTGTGAGAGTTCGAGCTTGGTGTGCATCTGCACTGGAGAGATCGTTTGCCAGCTCGCCTTAATGATACTGGGTCAGTCACGTAAGATGTAACACGCCTTTTGTTTCTTGAATGGTTACACATATCGAAACGTGGTTTTCGGCAAATGTTGGAGCGTCGAGTATCACGTATTTTTTTGTTTAGTCAATCTTTTTAGTGCTGTTATCAACGGAGATACCGAAGCAAGTACGTTTTTTAAAACGGCGCACAGTACGGCCCATCACGCGCTCCATGATAATGCGTGACAAAGATGGGAGGCCCCCCGCGTACTACGAAGTGAAACAGCGACATGCTGACGCGTGATGTCTTTCTTAGGAATTGTAACTGGGGACGAAACTGAGTCTCTTAACACCAACTAGAAATGAAGAACGTATGGAACGGAGCAATTATTCGTCATGCAAACCAAAGATGTTCGGAATACAGTCATCAGAAGAGAAGGTTATGTTGATTCTCATTTGCGACAAAAAAAAGGCATCATAATTGAGCATTTTACGCCAAGAAGGTTAGTGCTTCAGCCGGCCGGGGTGGCCGAGCGGTTCTAGGCGCTACAGTCCGGAACCGCGTGACCGCTACAGTCGCAGGTTCGAATCCTGCCTGGGGCATGGATATGTGTGATGTCCTTAGGTTAGCTAGGATTAAGTAGTTCTAAGTTCTAGGGGACTGTTGACCTCAGATGTTAAGTCCCATAGTGCTCAGAGCCATTTGAACCATTTAGTGCTTCATTCTCAGACCTCATTTTAGGCTATAAACAAATCGAAAAGGTGAGGATTCCAGTCTGTAAGTACTGTTGCAAGATGAAAATGCACAGACTCATACTATGGTGCAACAATTACGCCAATAATGGCTCTAAAGTTTGAGTGCCTTCGGCAGATATAAGTAGTGGTGCTTTCGTGTAAGACGCCAGCGCTGGATCCGACGCCGGAAATACAAGCTTCTATCGAGACATAGGCAACGGCCCATTGGTAAGTGGCGTGTAGATTTTAATTAATCAAAACGACTTACGAGCGGCTAAAACCGATACGCCAGCTGCCATAGTCTGACGAACGGCTGTGACTGATCCAGCCCTGTTATCTCTTGGCATCCCTGTTGCTTGTTATTGTCCTGTTATTGATTTTTAGTAGAATGTTTCTTAAATTTCGTACGTGTTTTTTCTCTGTGTAAGAAATTTATTCTCTAGTTTTGTAACTAAGTGTAGATTCTGGCAGTGAGTGGCGCACAAATTACTCACTTATTTGTTTTGAAGCGCCAGGGACCGTTCGTTTTGAGCCTAATAAGCGTCACTCCTACTGACGTCTGGCACACAAATGGAAAGCGACAAGTTACGTATTCTGTGTTTTCTCAGTAGTATATTTCTTAAACATCGTTACGTGTTTTTTTTCTATTTAAAAGAAATAATTTCGCGTTTTTGTTACTGTAAAGTGTTGTTAAGCGTTCCGTAGTGTAGTTTTCATTTCTGCTGAACAGCCAGCTTCAGAGCTCATAAGGTGTTACGTCTCCACTGGGGACACGTCAGGAGGTCAACAAGTTCGATTTCTAGGTTTCTGCCTCTGCTTGTATAGCCAGTTCTTTATTAAGTTGGTAATACTGGGATGGGTAAGATGAGTGCATGCTGTGTGCGGACGCAAGAGGAGCTGGCCGCATTCGCGAACAGGTAATGTCTTTTGGGCTACAGTCAGTCATCTTCCGGCTGCTGACTCGGGGTGTAAGCGGTAGCGGAGAATCTGGCGCGTTGCCCGAGACAGCTCAGCTGTGACTTGTTTCGCCCACGGGCTCCGCTACCGGGGCACCACCTAGTGTACCCGAAGCGGTGGATGCGCTCTCACAGGATGATGAGTGACGGGTGGAAACGCATTGCCGGCCGGGGTGGCCGAGCGGTTCTAGGCGCTAAAGTCTGGAACCGCGTGACCGCTACGGTCACAGGTTCGAATCCTGCCTCGGGCATGGATGTGTGTGATGTCCTTAGATTAGTTAGGTTTAAGTAGTTCTAAGTTCTTGGGGACTGATGACCTCAGTAGTTAAGTCTCATAGTGCTCAGAGCCATTTGAACCATTTGGAAACGCATTCGCGACGCTAGAGACGGAGGGCCAGTGTGCAAACTGAGCGCCTGGCCTCGTCTATTCACCCTATGAGTGGACAGGTGGCCGCTCCTCTAACGGGATCCGTCCAGGCACACAGGGAGAGGTGTTCACTAGTTCTCGGGAGCTCCAAAGTTGGGCGCGTTACGGAGCCCCTTTAGGCAGATAGTGTTCAGTCGGTATGTCACCCGAGTTGTGGAGGGGGCCTTGCCTGCAGCTGTAGAACGTGCAAGATGCAGTCATCTGCAAGTTGTGGCTGACGTCAGTCTGTCGCTTGGGTTCCGAGACCATCTTCAGTTCATACGGGCGGCTGGTGGAGATGGGGAAGAGTGTTAGCCTCGCGCGCAGAGCTCGCAATTCGCAGCATTGTTTCCAGACTCGATCAGAGTCCTTTGGTCTGGAGCCATGTGGAGGGTCTCAACCAAGGCTCCGGCGACTCTGTGGCGTTCTTCCTGACTCCAGATTTCTGGACCTGCGTTATCCCATTGATAGGTCAGGGGTGCACTACACAATGGAAGCAGTAAACAGGGTAGGAGAGTACTTGTGCACATCGCGCTTTTTTTTAAGGTCAGGCGGTAGGCTGAGGTTCTCTGATGAACTCTCGCCAAACGTCTCGCAGATAACGAAATCATACCGCAGTCACAGTAAAGACAGTTTGACTTTAAAAATGTTATCAGTAAATTGTCGCAGTATTCGTGACAAAGTTCCAGAATTTACTGCCCTCCAGGAAACATCGTGAGCTTAAATTATCCTCGGGCCCAAGGGCTGGCTGAAGCCCGAAGTAGAAAGCTACGAGATATTTAGCGATTCATAGAACATATATCGAAGACAGATTAGAAGCCATGGGAGGGGGTGTGTTCATTGCAGTTGACAAATATATTGTCTCTACTAAGGTCGAATTTGACTGTGACAGTAAAGTTATTTGGTCGTGTATAGCAGATCTAGGTGAAATCAATTTAATTGTTGGATTGTTGGCGACCCGATTTCTCTGCGAAGGTTTTAGAGTCATTGACACAAAGTCTACGGACAGTAGTGCGGAAATACACAGATGATACAATTTTACTTGGAGGCGACTTTAATCTACCGAGTGCAGACTGATCCCAGGATTCACTGCAGGGGGCAGAGACAGACAGTTTTGAGAAGTTATCTTGAAAACGGTTTTCGAAAACTGCCTCCAGCAGCTAGTTCGACAGCCCACACCTAGTGGAAATATTTTAGACCTTGTAGGTAGGCCGGCCGGTGTGGCCGTGCGGTTCCAGGCGCTTCAGTCTGGAACCGCGAGACCGCTACGGTCGCAGGTTCGAATCCTGCCTCGGGCATGAATGTGTGTGATGTCCTTAGGTTAGTTAGGTTTAATTAGTTCTAAGTTCTAGGCGACTGATGACCTCAGAAGTTAAGTCGCTTAGTGCTCAGAGCCATTTGAACCATTTTGAACCTTGTAGGTACAAACAGTCCTGATCTAATCGACGGCATAAATATAGAGACAGGGATTAGTGACCACGATGTCATAGCGACTTTGGTTACTTAAATAAATCAGTCAAGAAGAGTATTTCTGCTAGAATAGGCAGAATTGCAGTTGTTAGCATCTCACTTAGACAACGAATTGACATCATTCAGTTTCAGTACGATGGACGTAGAGGGATTATGGGCAAAGTTTAAAGGGTTTGTAAATCAGTCTGGAGAAGTATGGGACGAGTAAATGGATTAAGGACGGAAAAGACCCATCGTGATTTAAAAACGAAATTCGAAAAAGGCTGAGGAAGCAAAGGCTGTTGCACTCTGGGTTCGTAAGCGAACGCGCAAGTAACAGCCAAAAGTTAATAGAAATTCGTGTGACCGTAAAAAGATAGATGCGCGAAGTTTACAACTACTACCACCGTCATACCTTAGGAATAGATCTTGCCGAGAACCCGAGAAAATTCTGGCCCTACGTAAACTTGGTAGGTGGGTCTCAGGCTTCTATCCAGTCATTCGTTATACGGTGATGTAATTACCGGGTGGAAGGCTCTCATGATTTGTAATTTTGAAAAAGATTTTTACAAGTTAATGAGAAGTTCAGTTTTAGAGAATTAATTATTTTACCGGTGGGTTAGGAGTTGCGGCACGGAGAGATAACATTGCCAACCAAATTTCAAACAGGTCACCATCTTCAATGAATGACTAGTCGCTGTCTACATCGGTATGTGTGTTCTGAACCTCTCCATACACCACATGTACTGCTTTCACTATGACTTTGCGAAGCCGAACTTCGCCGATCAGAAGAAGGTTATCGACCTGATAAAAAACGAGACGAATGAGTCCCATGTTATGGAATTTGAAGGGTCCAGATTAGAGATGTACGCAGTCCGTATAGATGCAGGTGCCACACAGAGGCAGGATAAAAAAGCAAGAGGTGCGTGCTCGAAGGCGTTATGCCGCTCTACATATGGGACACCAAGAAGCCATAGTCCCGTCAAGACGACAAACGATTCATCTGTGGGGACGAGATCGGCACCCTATTCTACTGACACAATTCACTGGAGTGACTGAGTGTGTGGCTATTTATTTGTGGAAAGCAGTATGAACTGCTTTTCATAGTGAAGAGTGTGGTGTCACCGCCAGACACCACACTTGCTAGGTGGTATCCTTTAAATCGGCCGCGGTCCGGTAGTATACGTCGGACCCGCGTGTCGCCACTGTCAGTGATTGCAGACCGAGCGCCGCCACACGGCAGGTCTAGAGAGACGTCCTAGCACTCGCCCCAGTTGTACAGCCGACTTTGCTAGCGATGGTTCACTGACAAATTACGCTCTCATTTGCCGAGACGATAGTTAGCATAGCCTTCAGCTACGTCATTTGCTACGACCTAGCAAGGCGCCATTATCATTTGGTATTTATCTTGTGATGCATGTACCGTCAGACCGATGTTCACCAATTATGAATTAAAGTTAAGTATTCCAGTAGTTACTTATGTTCTTTGATACTATAAATTCCCTTACCTGTTCCAGACCTCACGCCAGCCTGCGTGAGCTTAAACGCGTGCCTTTCGGCTTCCTCTCCTAGTGGCTTGGCTGTCTTGCCAAGTCACAACAAAGAGTGTGTGTGGATTGCACATTATGTGTGCATATACTGTAAGCATATATAGTGTATGTTGTTTTTCTTTACCTGATGCTGCTGGTCCCATACACATTGCATGTAGAAAAGAAAGAAATGATTGCAATGTAAACACAGAGACAGAAAAAAAACTGAGAAGCAGTTGTGCGACATTAATCAGTTGGTTGGCGTGTTTCTACATCTGAAGGATGTCTATCAAAATTTCGCCCCAGATGTGCCACTAGGAGGATGCAAATCAGGTTTGTTTTAAATACACGCTGTAATAGTGGTGAGCATTAGTTACCTTTGAGATTGGTCGTGCTGAGTTGTTCGTCAAGAATGCCTTTAAGGCGACAAAGACGCCATTGTCAACATCTCACTGTGTTTGAACAAGGTCATATAATAGGGCCACGAGTAGCTGGACGTTCCTTCTGCGCTACTGCAGAAAGACATGGCAGGGACACTGTCACCGTACATGATTGCTGGCAGCGGTCGTCACAAAAATGCACGGTCGCAAAAGGACCAGGCTCCAGACAGCCACGTGGCACTACCGAGAGGGAACACCATTGTATTCGGCGTACGACTCAGGTACATCGAACTGCATTAGCAGCAACAATCTGGGCAGCAGTTAGCACCGCAGTGACGCAACGAATTGTTGAAAATCGGTTACTTCAAGGACAGATCTGAGCCAGAAGCCCTGTAGTGTGCACTCCACTGACCCCAAACCATCGCCATTTGCGACTTCAGTGGTGTCAAGTGAGAGCTCATCGGAGGGCAGAATGGAGGTCTGTTGCGTTTTCTGACAAAAGCTGGTTCTGCCTCCGTGCCAGTGATGCCATGTGTCTGTTAGAAAAAAGGCCAGTTGAGGGCCTGCTATAAACCTGCCTGTGTGCTAGAAACGCTGGACCTTCACCTGGAGTTGTGGTCTGGCATGCGATTTCGTATGACAGCAGAAGCACACTCGTGGTTATCCCACGCATCCCGACTGCAAATTTTTAAGTCAGTATGGTGACTCAACCTGTTGTGCTGCCATTTATGGGCTCTGAGCACTATGGGACTTAACTACTGTGGTCATCAGTCCCCTAGAACTGAGAACAACTGTACTTAAAACTAACTAACCTAAGGACATCACACACATCCATGCCCGAGGCAGGATACGAACCTGCTGCCATTTATGAACGGCATTCCGGAGTTGTTTTTCAACAGGATAACGCTCGCCCATATACCGCTGTTGTAACCCAGCATGTTCTACAGAGTGTCGACATGTTCCCCTTGCCTGTTCTATCACCACATCTGTCATCAGTCGATCACATATTGGACATCATCACACGACAACTCCACCGTCATCCACAACCAGCATTAACTGTCCCTGTGTTGACCGATACGCACGGAACTTCATCTCACAAACTGACATCCGTCACGTGCACAACACAACGCATTCGCGTTTGCGTGCTTGCATTCAACACACTGGCGGTTACACCGGTTATTAATATACCAGCATGTCACATTTGTAATATTTTATCGTGCTCTTACATTAACCTGCGATTTCGCAATTATAATCACTTAAATATGCTACCTAGATAAATATATTCCCGAAATTTTATTACTCTACATTAATTATTTTCTGGCGTTGCGATTTTTTTCCCCATTAGTGTTGATAGAAATGATCAGAATTGTAACTACTGTATATATTTGAAGAAGCGTAAATACAGTATATATTTAATGATGATGAAATCAATCGAAAGAAAATGTAAACGGTTCAGGTACGGAAAACAGTATTTAAGTTCCCAGAATGAGATTTTCACTCTGCAGCGGAGTGTGCGCTGATATGAATATTTAAGTTGTTGTTCTTATACCTGACAGTCATTAGTCTTCAGAAAAAAACTGTAAATAAGCCCTTTGTCTATATGCATTTAGGCACACCAGATATGTTGAAAATGGTTGTCTATAAAGAAACCACTCTATAAATAACAAGGGACTGTAAATAAAAATTGTGTACCAAATGCATTTGTAAAAATAAAACAAACTGTAAATAAAAGGCCTACATTGCAAAAAGGAAACTGTTGATGATTAAAGTTTAGTTTATTTGTTATATGATTGTTATTGTTTTGAAACCCTGCCAATATAGAATTATATTATGAATAATTTGTTTATAACAAACCTGAACCTTTCCTCATAATGCCCAGAACTCATACGAAAAGTCCTACACAGTTGTTGTAAAGGATGGTAAGGGTGATGAGGCGGAGCTTGAATCTTATTGGTCCCTGGATTTCCTGTCATTTTAATGTACTCCCATTGGTTTAGGGCTTTCCCACCAATTTCATATCAAATTAACGTTACTGAGTTATGTCATGACCTCGAATATAAGTAGTTCACTTGCTTATGGTATATGGGTAGGACCGTCGGACTGGTGTCGAGTTACGTCACGACCTCGAATATAACTCGCACTATTGCCTGAGGTATGTGAGCGGTTCCCTGGGTGACCTTGATCAATTCCCGGTGTTGCCTGGTGGGAGGGGGAAGAGAGGAGTGGGGAGGGGTGACGTTGATTGTAAGTTGCCCTACTGTGTAACTGTCACCATCACCTGATATTCATTGCCAACGTCATCTAATGTGCCCACTGACAATCTGCTGCTTATCAGTTACGGCGTTATCATATCACCGGAAGTTATGCGTCGCCCGATGTATACCTGTCTTCGTATCCATCCTGCTATCCTACTTCTGTTTCCCCTGGAAGCCGTTAGATAGGCAACCTGCAATTGGAATTTTAAACCGTTTCAACCGTTCAGTAATATAGATTCGTGTTCTTGCAAAGCATACGCCAGTGTTATAACGGACGTCATATTAAGCGATGTCTGCGTAGTATTAGCACTTGCTCCTTCCTTTTACTACCTATCTACGGATCTATGCATGTAATAATCGTAATTGGAGAACGATTCTGCAGAACAATACAAATCTTTGTGGCTACTTGCCATAGCCACAGGCAATCTAAGCATGTGTTTTGATGGTACTGTTGGTCACTTTATGTATAGTGTTGGCGTGTTAGAACATTATGAAGTCCTTCTCTAATAAGTTATTATTAACAATGAACTCTCGTATAGCCAATTTCGTGAAAGTGTGGTGGTGTATGGAGCCCGAAAACGTGTCGTGCGAGTGTGGTGGCGTGTTCAGAACGCGGGAACTTACCGTCACGCAATGTTCGTATCTGATGAGGCGACTGCCATGCACGACACAGAATCGACGCTGAGGATTCGATAACATCAAACAGTGGCCATCGAGCCCTAACAGAGGCCAATATTCAAAAGCTCGCATATAGCTTCAGGTGGGAGCAGTTATTTATATTAATGGTGACGATCTGGATAGTTCATTTCATGTTGTGGAGAGAACATCCATCGTATATCGAAATACGACACATGTTGCACTTATAACAGAAAGAAAGCGTCACCTTTAGAGGATCAGAACAGTAATGTCGCCAGCTGTTACTGAAGTTCCCTATGTTACTACGTTGGCGTCTGCAAACACATCAGATGCTGCGAAGAACAGACTGTCGTAGCAAATCTCTCTGCTGCCTATATGTATTTCATACATCAACAAATACACCCGAATTTCAAAAAGATTCGTTCGATTTAACGAAAGTTTATCTTTTGCACGTATTAAGACAAAAACCTGAGGTAAATTTTAACTACGCGTCTTCCTCGACAGCCAACTCTATCTCGCTAGTGATCGTAGTATCGAGATGGCGATGACACAGCAACAAAACGCGTTTGCGTTCTCCGTTTCGGCTGCTGCAATTCAGTAACAGCGGTGTACCTCGATTTTCGTCGGAAGTATGGCACTGCAGCTCGATGTATTCGACGATAGCAACAGTTTCAAGTCACTGGTTGTTTATGTGAAGGGAAGTGCGCAGGAGTGCGAATAACTCTTGTGTCCGTGCCTATCCTTCCGACGTCGCAAAGCAGCAGCAGTCAATACAGACACGCTCGCAAACCCTAAACATAAAGTTCTGTGTATAAGCTATACCCTATTGAAAATAAAAACTTTGCATTCCTCAGCGTAAGGTAAAATTCAGCCCAAGTTTTGATCTTCATTCATGTATAATATTCCAACAGCAAGAATACTCGAGCTAGCCACGATTGCTTGCTGAAGATGTGTGAGTGCGACATACTGTTGTTCGATTAGTCCTCCTTATGCTTAGTTAAGGTGGACCGGATAGGTGACACGCTTCATCGGCTTTTCAGCATTACCTGTAGTCACATATTAAATACCTACCATCGTTCAGTAAGTGTTAAATAGTTTCTGTTACGTACAACATCTCCTTCTCCATTTCAGCCGTAAGCCTGTCTGAACAACTACCCATAACCTGCGTCTAATCTAAAACCAGGCAATCTTCGAGAGAAGATGAAACTTTTTCCTTGCCCGGCTCGCTAGCTGCGGGGTCAGCGCGGGTGATTGCTACACGAAGGGGCCCGGGTTCGATTCCCAGCCAGGTTTCAAATTTTCTCCACCCGGGGACTGGGTGTTGTGTTGTCCTTAAAGTCGCCTCAGACACACTGTCGTGTCGTCTTTCCACTTCTGAGACGGCTGCACTAGCACGAAAAAAAAGCGCACTTTTCCTGATATCATCGATAAGCCGTCTCCGTCAGCGTAGCCCAGCTGTCTTCTTCCTGTCCAGCAGAAAACCGGTGACAAACTTCCTGTTCGATTGAAACTGCGTTCCGGACCTGGCCTCGGTCACGGAGCCTAGTCTATCACGGCCAGCACTCTTACCAACTGAGCAATCCAGGTACGACTCAAAACTCATCGTCACAGCATTAATTCTTTCGATATCAAAAAGTACTGACAAAATTTCAGCTTTGAGGATGGGACGTGAATCGTGCTTCGATATATTAATCGGCAAGGGCATCTCTGATATAGGCAGGATTGAAGGTGTGGGGATGGACCGTATGTCGTGGCTAGATAACTTAGTTGGCAACATCGTTCCTCGTGGAAAAAAAAAACTGCGTTCTAGTCCCGGACCGGCATACAGTATTTCGATAGAAGACGAAATACAAAATTGTGAAGGCTTTCGTGGCCACTTGTTGACAAACTGCCTATTGGCTTCTGTCTCGGGTTCTTCGGCCTTCTCTACAACCAGCACTATCACACGCGCTTGTTCAGAGAAGCTGTAGAAATCCAAAAACACGCGAACAGTTTCAACAAGAAAGACGAAAGCCTTAAGGTAAACGGATCCTGGCTTCCCGTACTGCAGCGAACGACCGTTGCAGGTAGCAAGAGGAGAACCGCACCGGAAATGACCGCGGAGAAGCCCTCGGACGTTGGCGCGCCAGGTACATATAGTCTGCGGCCGCGAGCTCGCCTCCAGTTCACCACCGGCAATGGAGGGTGAAGCTTTGACAATGCCAGCCACTCGTGCTGGCGAAACGTCAGAAAAATCATTAGATGAACGTCGGCCGAAGAACCCGAGACAGAAGCCAATAGGCAGTTTGTCAGAAGATGAAATACTTGAACTGCAACGAAGTATTTTACCAATTTAATGCTTCCAAACTGCCGTTATACCACGGAAATTATTTAACGAGATTTACAAAATTAATTTGTCTCAGGAAATGGCATGAAGTGAGGGACATTCAAGTAAACGCTCATTTATTCATGTGTCGTGCTCTAAATATCTTCGCGAGAGACCCTCCTCTGAATAAAAACACACACACACACACACACACACACACACACACAGAGAGAGAGAGAGAGAGAGAGAGAGAGAGAGAGAGAGAAAATCGGTGAGTGTACGAAGGATAAGAGGGTAGGTGACGGGACGACGGTGAGGTGGGGATGGCAGACAGGGAAGAGGAACGCCACAGGTGCAGAGTTGGAGTAGCGAAGGTTATGGTTTAATGTCCCGTCGACATCGAAATCATTAGAGACGCAGCACAAGCGCAGATTGTTTCAAGGAAGGGGAAGGAAGTCGGGCGTGCCCTTTCAAAGGAACCATACCGGCATTTCCCTGGAGCGATTTAGGGAAATCACAGAAATCCTGGCCGATTTGAACTGCCGTCCTCCAGAATGAGTCGCATGTGCTAACCACTGCGCCACCTCGCTCGTAACGAATGGAAGGGGTGAAGTGTGAGGGGGAGAGGAAAAGTAAGACAAAGGAGAGCGCAGAATAAGAGAGGGGAACAGAAAGAGCTAAAGGCAGAAAGGCTGCCCAAAACGAATGGGTTCTAGCTTAACTGTTTGGCGGTCAGCTCTCATACGATCATCCACAGACGATACTTCCGTGCAGAGAACAGCGTTGCTAGCAAACGATTTCGTAGTGGCTGTGACTGTATCGATAAATCTTTTGTGTACATTCAGACAATTTGCCATCCCATTATGCTTCATTGGGAACACATTCGATGTAACCTTCTGTTTCTGTTGCACACTCGCACGCGTGCATTCGTGTATGCATGTCCGAAGGACCATTACATCATTCTTCTTAACAACACAGGTGCTGCAATATTGTATTTGTCCGCCGATGCCAGGCAGCGACTTTCAGTTCAAATGCCCTCACCTATACAGGAATTACGTAACGTGTGTACGAACACAGGTTGTGACACAGGGACATATGGAAGCTTGGGTCTGGCCGTGAGTCGAGCACGGATAGTCAAAGCCGTTAAGACGACCGCTCGCTTAGCGAGAAATACGGGCTCGAGTCCCAGTTCAGCACAAATTTTCACTGTCGTCATTCCCTTATACAGGTGACGGTTGTTCGCATTTGCAACTGCGAATATATTTAATGTACACTCCTGGAAATTGAAATAAGAACACCGTGAATTCATTGTCCCAGGAAGGGGAAACTTTATTGACACATTCCTGGGGTCAGATACATCACATGATCACACTGACAGAACCACAGGCACATAGACACAGGCAACAGAGCATGCACAATGTCGGCACTAGTACAGTGTATATCCACCTTTCGCAGCAATGCAGGCTGCTATTCTCCCATGGAGACGATCGTAGAGATGCTGGATGTAGTCCTGTGGAACGGCTTGCCATGCCATTTCCACCTGGCGCCTCAGTTGGACCAGGGTTCGTGCTGGACGTGCAGACCGCGTGAGACGACGCTTCATCCAGTCCCAAACATGCTCAATGGGGGACAGATCCGGAGATCTTGCTGGCCAGGGTAGTTGACTTACACCTTCTAGAGCACGTTGGGTGGCACGGGATACATGCGGGCGTGTATTGTCCTGTTGGAACAGCAAGTTCCCTTGCCGGTCTAGGAATGGTAGAACGATGGGTTCGATGACGGTTTGGATGTACCGTGCACTATTCAGTGTCCCCTCGACGATCACCAGTGGTGTACGGCCAGTGTAGGAGATCGCTCCCCACACGATGATGCCGGGTGTTGGCCCTGTGTGCCTCGGTCGTATGCAGTCCTGATTGTGGCGCTCACCTGCACGGCGCCAAACACGCATACGACCATCATTGGCACCAAGGCAGAAGCGACTCTCATCGCTGAAGACGACACGTCTCCATTCGTCCCTCCATTCACGCCTGTCGCGACACCACTGGAGGCGGGCTGCACGATGTTGGGGCGTGAGCGGAAGACGGCCTAACGGTGTGCGGGACCGTAGCCCAGCTTCATGGAGACGGTTGCGAATGGTCCTCGCCGATACCCCAGGAGCAACAGTGTCCCTAATTTGCTGGGAAGTGGCGGTGCGGTCCCCTACGGCACTGCGTAGGATCCTACGGTCTTGGCGTGCATCCGTGCGTCGCTGCGGTCCGGTCCCAGGTCGACGGGCACGTGCACCTTCCGCCGACCACTGGCGACAACATCGATGTACTGTGGAGACCTCACGCCCCACGTGTTGAGCAATTCGGCGGTACATCCACCCGGCCTTCCGCATGCCCACTATACGCCCTCGCTCAAAGTCCGTCAACTGCACATACGGTTCACGTCCACGCTGTCGCGGCATGCTACCAGTGTTAAAGACTGCGATGGAGCTCCGTATGCCACGGCAAACTGGCTGACACTGACTGCGGCGGTGCACAAATGCTGCGCGGCTAGCGCCATTCGACGGCCAACACCGCGGTTCCTGGTGTGCCCGCTGTGCCGTGCGTGTGATCATTGCTTGTACAGCCCTCTCGCAGTGTCCGGAGCAAGTATGGTGGGTCTGACACACCGGTGTCAATGTGTTCTTTTTTCCATTTCCAGGAGTGTATTTCATACCGGCTGTAGTCGCTGCAGTGCCTTGCATTGTTCTTCTTATAACACAGGCACTGCAGTATCGGAATTTAGAAAATTTCATTAGCGTTGTTTGGCCGAGGTCACTGGTTGACAACCTTTCTAAGACTGTTCCCCCTTAGTGCAATCACATATTGAGTAGCAACCCTCACGCTATTTCCCAACCATCATCAACATTAGCGAATAATTAAACTTTTTACTCCAAAGAATTTTCTTTGAAAACTTTTCTCTTAAAATGACGAAAGGTAAATGCTATTTACTGGTTATTGGTGTTTTATTAAACCAGAAGCTAATGAGTCAATAAGTCAATTTGTACTGGTAATTTCTAATAATATTTTTTTTACTAGAATCCACGTCTTTAACCCACATTTAAAATCATGTACGTTAAAATGTATGCACTATATTTTTTGTTTTTAATTTAGTTCATTTCTGGACTCTGTACTGCTGAACTGAAAGAAATCAGAAGACTTCAAGCTGCCAATGCTTGCTTTGTGTCTGACCATTACAACTAGTAATAATAATAATAATAATAATAATAATAATAATAACAATAATAATAATACTGTGTAGACCCTACAGCAATGTATTATCAATTACATAGTTATTTTTGTGTTGTGCTGTCAATTAGCTTGTGTAAGTGTAGCGACGTGAAAAATGAATCAATATCTGACTATTTGCTGGGACTTGGAGAAGGCACTTTCATGGGATATTTAAGCATATGTGACCTATATGTCTCAATTTTACTGTCAAAGACGCATGGTACACAGTGCAAAAAATGTTCGTAATGGTAGACAATATGGGGAAGATGCTGTTAATATGTTCGTTTCGAAAGCTCTAACTGGCGCCACATTGTGGCATGCGTTATTGCCAGTATTGTAACGAATTTACAAGTTATATAGGTTAAATACCGTATTTTGCTAATGTAATTAAAGTCTTAATACGACCACACGCGTTTCACTGTAACTGTCCATATGTCGATTTGCAGTAGGGTTTTGGAATATATACTGTATTCGAACGTCCGCAGGTCGTGGTCGTGCGGTAGCGTTCTCGGTTCCCGGGTTCGATTCCCGGCGGGGTCAGGGATTTTCTCTGCCTCGTGATGACTGGGTGTTGTGTGATGTCCTTAGGTTGGTTAGGTTTAAGTAGTTCTAAGTTCTAGGGGACTGATGACCATAGATGTTAAGTCCCATAGTGCTCAGAGCCATTTTTGTATTCGAACATTACGAAGTACCTCGAAGAAAACGATTTATTGACACATAGCACGAATTCAGAAAATATCGTTCTTGTGAAACACAACTAGCTCTTTATACTCATGAAGTAATAAGTGCTATCGACAGGGGATGTCGAATTGATTCCATATTTTTAGATTTCCGGAAGGCTTTAGACACCGTTCCTCACAAGCGTCTTCTAACCAAACTGCGTGCCTACGGAGTATCGCCTCAGTTGTGCGACTGGATTCGTGATTTCCTGTAGTAATAGACGGAAAGTCATCGAGTAAAACAGAAGTAATATCCGGCGTTCCTCAAGGAAGAGTTATAGGCCCTATATTGTTCCTGATCTATATTAACGACATAGGAGACAATCTGAGTAGCCGTCTTAGATTGCAGATGATGCTGTCATTTACCGTCTTGTAAAGTCATCAAATGATCAAAACGAATTGCAAAATCATTTCGATAAGATATCTGTATGGTGCGAAACATGGCAATTGATGCTGAATAAAGAAAAGTGTGAAGTTATTCACATGAGTACTAAAAGAAATCAGCTAAATTTCGATTACGCCAAAAGTCACACAGATCTGAAGGCTGTAAATTCAACTAAATACTTAGGGATTACAATTACAAATAACCTAAATTGGAACAATCACATAGATAATATTGTGGATCGAGCAAATCAACGACTGCGATTCATTGGCAGAACACTTAGAAGGTGCAACAGGTCTACTAAAGAGACTGCTTACACCACTCTTGTCCGCCCTGTTCTGGAGTATTGCTGTGCGGTGTGGGATCCGCATCAGGTGGGACTGACGAATGGCATTGAAAAAGTAAAAAGAAGGGCAGCTCGTTTTGTATTATCGCGAAATAGGGGAGATTGTGTCACAGACATGATACTTGAATTGGAGTGGCAATCATAAAAACAAATGCGTTTTTCGTTGCGACGGGATCTTCTCATGAAATTTCAGTCACCAGTTTTCTCCTCCGATTGCGAAATCATTCTGTTGGCACCCACCTACACAGGGAGAAATGATCATCACGATAAAATAAGAGAAATCAGGGCTTGCACAGTAAAATTTCAGTGCTCGTTTTTCCCGCGTGCCGTTCGAGAGTGGAACGGTAGAGAGACAGCTTGAAGGTGGTTCATTGAACCCTCTGCCAAGTACTTTATTGTGAATAGCAGAGTAATCACGTAGATGTAGATGTCGTCATTCCTACGTCACAACCTGTACTTGTACACGTGTTAATGTAATTTCCGTATAGAGGAGGACATTTTAATTGAAAGTCACTGCCTGGCATCGGCGGATAAACACGATATTGCAATACCTGCGTTATTAAGAAGAACGATGCCATGGTCTTTCGGACCTGCATGCATGAATGCATCAGGTGAATGTGCAACAAAAACAAAAGTAGCATCGAGTGCGCTCCTAATGAAGTATAATCGGACCGTAAATTTTTTGAATGTACGCAAAAGATTTATCAGATAGTCACAGCCACTACGAAATCATTTGGAAATATTTGTAAACAGTATTACAGTCTCATGAAATAGTGATAACAATAATGATGTTTTAAAATAAATAACTTCGTTTCGTGACCGAAACACAATCGGACCCTTTTGTTTTGACCCCCATGAAAATTTCATTTGACTGGTCAGATGATAGTTACCCCACTGGCCAACATGTTACAATTATTGCATTGGGAATTGCGTTGAAACCGTTTTACCCTACTTGGACATAAGTCTTTTGTAAGTTATTCAGATGCTGCGCAGTACAGATGAAGAGTACGAAGACGAATGCCTTCGTACACTAAGAAATAGTGAGGCGACCGTCGCTTATATCACACAAGAAGCCTGCCACGGGTGTAAAATCTGAAAGGGAAATTCGAATGGGAATCTTTTTCATATTATTTAAACTCCTATAGTGTTAGATACATTACTAAATAACAGTGAAACGATTCATTTTAGACGAATAGAATGACTACTAAATTTTCGTGCTATTCTAAAGTAAACAGTTATTCAAAAGATTAATATAACAAAGCAGGATGCAGGGCCACCAGTGAGAACGTTTCTTGGTGACGACAGCAGAGTGGTGGAAGATACACACGAGTGGGCCCTTTGTGCCAGAAGCAGTCACGCAGAAGGCTGCCATTCTGTGTGGCGCGGTCCAGCGAAGGCGGACGCCATCACAGAAGCTTCACGCAGCTGCCGTCGTGGAAATTCCATTTATATTAAGGGCTACCTCATCTCATAACACAATGCTGCAAGTATTAGATAGGTAACAGTCTCGAATGTGAGGATGGCTTCAATTTGTTGTGCCACATAAAGGACGGGACCCTCACCAGCTTGTAAAGTGACCTCTGTAGTTCCAAAGACTTACTGGAATGACGTTTTCATTGATCTTAACGCTGTAGCAAAGATTCAGAATTTCATTTATGTATGCTAGCATGTTTGCTCAGAATACATCGATGATAAAAATACTTCAACCTATGATTTGCTACCTGTGAATTACCCACGCTACCCCAACTGCAAACTTTCTTCTCGAGAGTTTAGCAGAGCATGTGTGGTACCAAGTCACATCCCAAGTCCAATGGACTTACTACATACAACTGTGAGCGGCATAATTTCAAATAATACACTTAACTGCCTCCATCACCTTTCGCCTGGTTAACTCTGTCACTCTTTTAACTTCTTGTTGGTACACAGATACTTAATTACTATTTTCTTATTAACATCTCAGTACCAAAATTAGTAAGAAACTTTCAGTTTTCATCTTGTTCATACAGCTGTTTCGCTCGACTATTTCACTAAGGTGAAAGTCGTCTTTCAGCTTTGTTGGCCAAAGCACTGTGTTCAGAAGGCAGGAAAGAATAATTAATATTTCATTTCGCATCATGTCCGTGTTAAGCGCCGCTGCTCAAAGCGCAGACGCAGCACGTAGGAAATCGAGAGTGATATGGGAGCGACTATCACCAGCCCGAGGCTAGTAACGGGGGGAGAGGAGGGGTGGCAATAAATTGCACGACCTAGGGGGGTGGTCGGTATTTCGGAGACCAACAGCTGACGGAAAATGGGATGAGAAGAAGTTCCCCGTGTCAATAAATTCAACGTTGCAGCTGTGGCATCATAATACCATTGAAGATGGCACGATGTTACAATGGAAAGAACGATGTGTCTGCGTTCCATGACTGTTGACATCCATTCAAAAGGCACTCCGAACTGAGCCACCAGTGGAAATGTTGCAGCTGTTGTAGACGAAACCAAGTGTTTTCTTATGTCACAGAGCTCAGTCGCATATGCTGTTTCTTTGACTGTAAAATTTTTCCCACCATCCTATTCTCGTGACATGGTACACACTGACTACTTCCCCTTCCCACGGGCGAAGAAATCTTCGTGTGGTAGGCATTTCCGTAGTCTATCGTTTCTTGTACAGCCAATTGCTAAATTCTACAACGAAGGTCTCTGCAAAGTCAGTCATCGTCACATTGCAGTATGAATACGTAGAGTACATCGCAGCTTGTGAAAATGAAAACTTTGATAAAGATTTGTCCGCAAAGTGAGCTACCCAGCCTCGACAGCCGGCTGCCGGGGCAACACGCCACATCCCACTGCACCATCCATCCATCAGATGGAAGTCATGTCCACGTGCACCACCAAATAGGCTTGCATACCGTTGCAACATGCCATCCCAATAGACAGCAGATGTGAAAGTACTCCCCACGAATACATTCAGTAGTATGTGTGCTCCTAAGGCTCATATATAATTGAGAATGTCGTCCCCACAGACCGCAGATGTTACAGTACCAGCCGGCCGCGGTGGTCTCGCGGTTCTAGGCGCTCAGTCCGGAACCGCGGGACTGCTACGGTCGCAGGTTCGAATCCTGCCTCGGGCATGGATGTGTGTGATGTCCTTAGGTTAGTTAGGTTTAAGTAGTTCTAAGTTCTAGGGGACTGATGACCACAGATGTTAAGTCCCATAGTGCTCAGAGCCATTTGTTACAGTACCTCGAAGAAACACAAGAAATGCTATACGTCCTCTGAACACGTTGTCATCCCCAGTCGAAAACACGGGTGCTCTTAATTACTATCAGGTACACACCAGACGAACAGATGCTGAGAATCGCTCACACTTGAAAAGAACACTTCCCAAAATGTTTGACTGCATGCAGAGTGGGCAAGACACCATAATCGCCGAGCACCGCAATGCCTTTGTATGAGTGGAATGTGTCTGGCGACCATACAGACGTACCTTTCGAAACTGGAAATACGAGTAGACTAACGGGAGGTATGGTTCAGAGGTTACCGCAGGGTCTCTAGCCAGAGCATGTACTGATTTGAGCGTATTTGCTCCATCTTTTCCATACTACCGCTGAATGATTACTGCCGCCTGTGATCTCTCTCTCTCTCTCTCTCTCTCTCTCTCTCTCTCTCTCTCTCTCTGTCCCTCTCTCTCTTTTTCACACACGCGCACACACACACACACACACACACACACACACACACACACATATTTAGAAATTTGTCTGTGGAATAACAGGAATTGCCAAGAAGATATGATTTCAGTTTGTGTACGAAGTTAATTTTATAATCTGTCTTATCCATTAAATCACAGGGTAGGCGGTCAAAGATCTTTATGTCTGAATACCGCTCTCCTTTCTATGCCACACTAAGGTTGAGTGATGAATAGTAAAAATCATTTCTCATTCTAGTATTGTATTTGTTAATGTTACTGTTGTTATCTATATCTACACGATTACTTTGCAATTCACAATGAAGTGTCTGGCAGATTGTTCATCGAACAATCTTCAGACTATTTCACTACCGTTCCACTCTTTAACAGCACGCCGGAAAACGAACACATATCTTTCTGTATGAGCTCCGATTTTTCTTAATTTATTATGGTGATCAATTCTCCCTATATAAGAGGCTGTCAACAAAATATCTTCGCGCTTTTAGGGGAACGCATTAGATTAAAATTTCGAAAAAAAACTCTCTGCAATGAAAAACACCATTGTTTCAAACGATTGTCACTCCAACGCGCGTATCATATCCGTGACACACTCTCCCCTATTTCACGATAATACAAAACTAACTGCCCTTCTTGGAACTTTTTCAACGTTCTCCGTCAATCCTTTCCTGTAAACGCCCCATATTGCACGGCAATACTTTAGCAAAGGACGGACAAGCGTCTCTTTAGTTGACCTGGTGCATCTCCTAAGTGTTTTGCCAATAAACCGAGTCTTTAGTTTGACTTCCCACATTATCTACGTGATCGTTCCAATTTAAGTTTTTCGTGACTGCAGTTCCTGGGTATTTAGGTGAATTGACAGTCTTTATATTTGTCTGATTTATCTTGTAACAGAAGTTTAACGGATTCCTTTTAGTACTTATGTAAATGACCTCACACTTTTCATTATTTTGGTCAATTGCCACTTGTCGCACCATACAGGTATCTTGTCTAAATCATTTTGCAATTGGATTTGATCTTCTGATGACTTTCGAAGACGATAAATGGCAGCATTATCTACAAACAATCTAAGAAGTCTGCTCAGATTGTCCACCAAATCATTTATATAGATTAGGAACAGCGGAGGTCCTGTAACACTTCCTTGAAGTACAGCAGATATCACTTCTGTTTTACTCGATTACTTTCCGTCAGTTACTACGAACTGTGACCTTTATGAGAGGAAATCACGAATCCAGTCACGCAACTGGGATGATACTCCATAGCCACGCAATTGGATTAGAAGCTGCTTGCGAGGAACGGTATCAAAAGCCTTTCAGAAATCTAGAAATATGGAAATAGTTTTATATCCCCAGTCGATAGCATTCACTTCTTTGTGAGAATAAGGAGCTAGTTGTGTTTCATAAGAATATTTTCTGAATCTGTGCTATGTCAGTCAGCCAACAATATATTTTCGCATTCGAAGGAGAAAGCTGATGATTGAAATATCATGAGAAGATCCTACTGTAACCAAAACCGCGTTTGTGGATCATATCTGTGACACTCTCCCTTCCGTTTCGCGATAATTCAAAACGAGCTGTCCTTCTTTCAACTTTTTTCGATGTCTTCCGGCAATCCTATCTGACGCGGATACCGCGCCACGCAGCGGTACTCTAGCAGAGAACGGGCAAGCGTGGTGTATGCAGTCTCTTTAGTAGGCCTGTTGTATCTTGTAAATGTTCAGTCGATAAACCGTAGTCCTTAGGTAGCTTGGAACTTCCGACACTATCTACTAGGTCATTTATATATATTGTGAAAAACAATGGTCCCATAAAACTGCCCTGTGGCACGCCAGAGGTTACTTTAACGTCTGTAGACGTCTCTCCATTGATAACAACATGCTGTGTTCTGTTTACTAAAAACTCTTTAATCCAGCCACACAGCTGGTCTGATATTCCGTAGGCTCTTACTTTGTTTATCAGACGACAGTGCGGAACTGTATCGGACGCCTTCCGGAAGTCAGGGAAAATAGCATCTACCTGGGAGCCTGTATCTAATATTTTCTGGGTCTCATGAACAAATAAAGCGAGTTGGGTCTCACACGATCGCTGTTTCCGGAATCCATGTTGATTCCTACAGAGTAGATTCTGGGTTTCCAAAAACGACATGATACGCGAGCAAGAAACATGTTCTAAAATTCTACAACAGATCGACGTCAGAGATATAGGTCTATAGTTTTGCGCATCTGCTCGACGACCCTTCTTGAAGACTGGGACTACCTGTGCTCTTTTCCAATCATTTGGAACCTTCCGTTCCTCTAGAGACTTGCGGTACACGGCTGTTAGAAGGGGGGCAAGTTCTTTCGCGTACGCTGTGTAGAATCGAATTGGTATCCCGTCAGGTCCAGTGGACTTTCCTCTGTTGACTGACTCCAGTTGCTTTTCTATTCCTTGGACACTTATTTCGATGTCAACCATTTTTTCGTTTGTGCGAGGATTTAGAGAAGGAATTGCAGTGCGGTCTTCCTCTGTGAAACAGCTTTGGAAAAAGGTATTTAGTATTTCAGTTTTACGCGTGTCATCCTCTATTTCAATGCCATCATCATCCCGGAGTGTCTGGATATGCTGCTTCGAGCCACTTACTGATTTAACGTAAGACCAGAACTTCCTAGGATTTTCTGTCAAGTCGGTACATAGAATTTTACTTTCGAATTCACTGCACGCTTCACGCATAGCCCTCCTTACGCTAGCTTTGACATCGTTTAGCTTCTGGTTGTCTGAGAGGTTTTGGCTGCGTTTACACTTGGAGTGAAGCTCTCTTTGCTTTCGCAGTAGTTTCCTAACTTTGTTGTTGAACCACGGTGGGTTTTTCCCGTCTGTCACAGTTTTACTCGGCACGTACCTGTCTAAAACGCATTTTACGATTGCCTTGAACTTTTTCCATAAACACTCAACATTGTCAGTGTCGGAACAGAAATTTTCGTTTTGATCTGTTAGGTAGTCTGAAATCTGCCTCCTATTACTCTTGCTAAACAGTTAAACCTTCCTCCCTTTTTTATATTCCTATTAACTTCCATATCCAGGGATGCTGCAACGGCCTTATGATCACTGATTCCCTGTTCTGCACTTACAGAGTCGAAAAGTACGGGTCTGTTTGTTTTCAGTAGGTTCAAGATGTTATCTCCACGAGTCGGTTCTCGAGGTAATTTTCGGATAGTGCACTCAGTATAATGTCACTCGATGCTCTGTCCCTACCACCCGTCCTAAACATCTGAGTGTCCCAGTCTATATCTGGTAAAATGAAATCTCCACCTAAGACTATAACATGCTGAGAAAATTTATGTGATATGTATTCCAACTTTTCTCTCAGTTGTTCTGCCACTAATGCTGCTGAGTCGGGAGGTCGGTAAAAGGCACCAACTATTAACCTAGCTCGGTTGTTGAGTGTAACCTCCACCCATAATAATTCACAGGAACTATCCACTTCTACTTCACTACAGGATAAACTACTACTAACAGCGACAAACACGCCACCACCGGTTGCATGCAATCTATCCTTTCTAAACACCATTTGTGCCTTTGTAAAAATTTCGGCAGAATTTATCTCTGGCTTCAGCCAGCTTTCTGTACCTATAACGATTTCAGCTTCGGTGCTTTTTCGCTTGAGGTTCCGGTACTTTACCAATGCAGCTTCGACAGTTTACAATTACAATACCGATTGCTGCTTGGCCCCCGCATGTCCTGACTTTTCCCCGCACCCTTTGAGGCTGCTGCCCTTTCTGTACTCGCCCGAGGCCATCTAACCTAAAAAAACCGCCCAGTCCACGCCACACAACCCCTGCTACCCGTGTAGCCGCTTGCTGCGTGTAGTGGACTCCTGATCTATCCAGCAGAACCTGAAACCCCACCACCCTATGGCGCAAGTCGAGGAATCTGCAGCCCACACGGTCGCAGAACCGTCTCAGCCTCTGATTCAGACCCTCCACTCGGCTCTGTACCAAAGGTCCGCAGTCAGTCCTGTCGACGATGCTGCAGATGGTGAGCTCTGCTTTCATCCCGCTAGCGAGACTGGCAGTCTTCACCAAATCAGATAGCCGCCGGAAGCCAGAGAGGATTTCCTCCGATCCATAGCGACACACATCATTGGTGCCGACATGAGCGACCACCTGCAGATGGGTGCACCCTGTACCCTTCATGGCATCCGGAAGGACCCTTTCCACATCTGGAATGACTCCCCCCGGTATGCACACGGAGTGCACATTGGTTTTCTTCTCCTCTCTTGCTGCCATATCCCTAAGGGGCCCCATTACGCGCCTGACGTTGGAGCTCCCAACTACCAGTAAGCCCACCCTCTGCGACCGCCCGGATCTTGCAGACTGAGGGGCAACCTCTGGAACAGGACAAGCAGCCATGTCCGGCCGAAGATCAGTATCAGTCTGAGACAGAGCCTGAAACCGGTACGTCAGACAAACTGGAGAGGCCTCCGGAACGTCTTTCGCCCCCTGCCACACTTCGAGACGACCTCCCACTCTACCACAGGTGAGGGATCAGCCTCAATGTGGGCAGTATCCCGGGCAGCCACAGTCGTAGTCCGATTGGGGGGGTGGGTGGGACGAGCTGGCCGTCCCCGACAAACCCCCATCCGGACCCCCACAGTGATGCTCATTGGCAACAGCCTCAAGCTGTGTGACCGAAGCCAACACTGCCTGAAGCTGGGAGCGAAGAGATGCCAACTCAGCCTGCATCCGAACACAGCAGTCGCAGTCCCTATCCATGCTAAAAACTGTTGTGCAAAGAACGTCTGAACTAATCTACAGAGAGCACAAACAATTCGACAGAAAATTTAAACGGTTATTAAAATACAAGATTGCCTAGTAAATGCAGTAATACTGCTACTTGCGCACTGCTGACACACTGCTCGGCGGCGGAAGGAGACTACGCGATTTTACACAATTCAGGCACTAAAACGCGATGCTACAACTCTCAAATACTATAATACGCCAGAAATTTTGAATTAAACAATGCAAATACCAAAAACACGCAAAGAAATTAAGAATTAAACTATGTAACAAATAAGTGAGACCCTGCGACTTGCAGTTCTGGTTCTTCAATGTAAAGACCTAAAAATTTAGAATATTATGTTTCATGGATTATTTTACCCTAAAGCATTATTTCTAATAGTATAGTCAGGTGTTGGGCAGAGCAGAACTGCATACGTTGTGTTTTACCTACGTGCAACGACAGTCCATTTTCTGAAAATCAGTTATTAATTGTTCAGAAAATATTGTTTCTCTATTACGATTTTTTATAATACGTGCATTGTCATTAAAGAGAACTGCTTCTACATCTTGGTTATATGATGGCAGATCATTTATACATAACAAGAACAAGAACGGACCTCCTACTGATCCCTGTGGTGCACCTGCAGTTATTTTTTTCCCCCCTAGAGATGCTCTTTCATTTTGCAGAATCCCTGGATACCTTAATGTGATGCTCTGCAGCCTTTTAGTTTGACAGAATGAAAATCAATAACCAGCACATGTATGATACCACAGAAATTTAACTTGATTTAGGACAATATTGTGAACTGCACAATCAAATGCTTACCAAGTCACAGTATTTTCTCATTTAAATTTTATAAATGGTTCAAATGGCTCTGAGCACTATGGGACCTAACATCTGAGGACATCACAGACATCCATGCCCGAAGCAGGATTCGAACCTGCGACCGTAGCAGTCACGCAGTTCCGGACTGAAGTGCCTAGAACCGCACGGCTACCGCGGCCGGCTAAATTTTGTATTATATGATTCATGAATTGGAAAATAGCATTCCTGTGGAGAGACTCTTTTGAAAACCAAATTGAGACGGTCTAAATATCTTGGTTTGACAGAGGTGTAGTATGGTACTGACAAGATTCACGTCATAGCGAGTTGTCGCGAATGCCATCAGCAGAACAGGAAAAAAAAATCAAATTAACTGCCGAACAACGCTTATAACGCCTAACGCTGCCTATGTAGCTTGTCGAACTCGATACAGCTATCCAGAACCTGTAATCGAATAAATAATTAATCTAGTAGGACTCTCGGTTCTGTAGCTATATACTGTAGATTATGACTTTGCAGTGCCAATTGGGTCGGGTTCGAGGCTTTAACATTAGACAGTGTGACTCAGCTGCCCCTACCTATGTGTTTTATGCAGCGTGCAACGATTTCGAAAACCATGCGCGTGATTTTCATATTCTCTCGCTCACTACATAAAAACTAGTAATCCTACAGAAAAAATGAACACGATCTTTTTTTAGGAAATTTAATGTAGATAAATTTTGAAGTGGGATACGTTTTCGCTGGAGGCCATGATTTTCGAGTTATTCGAGAAAGACACCTTTGAAGGTCGATTTTTCTCGAATAATTTGAAAACTATGGCCTCTAGCGGAAATGAATACCAGTACAAAATATAATTACATTAAATTTTATACAAAAAGGTCCACTCCATTTTTTTCTATAGGATCAATAGCTTGCATGTAGCGAGGGAGAGAGTATAAGAATCTTACTGCTGGTATTTGAAGGCATTCTGTGTTGCATAAAACCCATATGCAGGGGCAGCTTAATCACTTTGTACACAAGCGCTCTCTCGTAAGAGTCGTCACGTGCTTATTCTATTTTGTTTCGGTAGATATTTGCAATTTTTGTTTAGCCGTGTACAGCTGGAGTCATCAAAAATTAACACTACTCTTCACGTCTTTCATGGAACTCCCAGTGACGACGGAAAGCATCGGTTTGTTTCCTGTTACAAACAAAATGATTTTTAAAGTGGAATTTTACGTGCTCATTCGTCAGAGCTATCGAACTTTATTTGATCTATATGTATTAAAAGGGACATAAAAACACGAAGAATAACACCTACTCCAGCGGAAACTGAGCAACGTCGTTTCATGGCGGTAGCAGTCAGCGCGGGCTGGGGTGGTTCTGTCGCAGCTAGAGTAGTGGCTACTCTCGACGTTTTCCTGTCCGTGTTAATACATATCGACAAAACGAACATCGCACTACACTAATATGGGACCTCTCTATCTAATGGATGCATAAAGTGCCGTTTTAAAAATCATCCTGTTTGTGAAAAATGAAATGAGCGTATGGCAGCATTGGCCACGAGGCTCCCTCCATACGGGGAAGTTCGGCCGCCAAGTGCAAGTCTGATGTCAGTCGACGCCACACTGGGCGACTTGCGCACAGATGATAAGAATAAAATGATGATGACAACAGAAAATCTCCAACGCGGCCGGGAATCGACCCTGGCCCGCTTGCATGGGAAATGAGCATGTTACCACCCAGCTATGCAGGCGGACGTCCTGTTTGTAACGGGAAACAAACCGACTCTTTCCGCTGAAACTGGGGTCACATGAAAGACGTGATGAACAATATTTGTTGTGGTTGACCCCAGCTACGCATTGACGAAACTAAAGTGCAAGTACCTGCCGGAACACCAGAGAAAGCGCTCCAAACGACTGTATGTTAAGCTCGCGTATGATGACATTTCTGGAGAACGAGTCTCCTACGTAGGAATCAACACCAGTTCCGGAATCAACGATCGTATGAAACCCAGCTCACTCTGTTCTTCCCCGTTCTCGCTTCCCACGCCCGGGTTCCCGGGTTCGATTCCCGGCGGGGTCAGGGATTTTCTCTGCCTCGTGATGGCTGGGTGTTGTGTGCTGTCCTTAGGCTAGTTAGGTTTAAGTAGTTCTAAGTTCTAGGGGACTTATGACCACAGCAGTTGAGTCCCATAGTGCTCAGAGCCACTTGAACCATCTGTTCTTCCCTCGACCTCCGGAAGGCGTTCCATGCAGTTCGGCGTAGTCGCCTAACGAAGAAAATAGGAGCGTATAGACTGCCAGCCCAACCGTGTGACTGACTAAAGAGTTTCTAGCAAACAGAACACATCGCGTCATTTGCAATGGAGAGAAATCTTCAAACGTGTATGTAACTTGGGATGTATCTCAAGTACGATTACTTTTCACAATATACAGGGTGGTCCATTGATCGTGACCGGGCCAAATATCTCACGAAATAAGCGTCAAACGAAAAAGCTACAAAGAACGAAACTTGTCTAGCTGAAGGGGGAAACCAGATGGCGCTATGGTTGGCCCGCTAGATGGCGCTGCCATGGGTCAAACGGATATCAACTGCGGTTTTTTAAATAGGAACCGCCGGCCGCGGTGGTCTCGCGGTTAAGGCGCTCAGTCCGGAACCGCGCGACTGCTTCGGTCGCAGGTTCGAAACCCGCCTCGGGCATGGATGTGTGTGATGTCCTTAGGTTAGTTAGGTTTAAGTAGTTCTAAGTTCTAGGGGGCTGATGACCACAGATGTTAAGTCCCATAGTGCTCAGAGCCATTTGAACCATTTGAAATAGGAACCCCCATCTTTTATTACATATTCATGTAGTACGTAAAGAAATATGAATGTTTTAGTTGGACCACTTTTTTCGCTTTGTGATGGATGGCGATGTAATAGTCACAAACATATGGCTCACAATTTTAGAGGAACAGTTGGTAACAGGTAGGTTTAATAAATTAAAATACAGAACGTAGGTACGTTTCAACATTTTATTTCGGTTGTTCCAATGTGATACGTGTACCTTTGTCAACTTATTTCTGAGAACGCATGCTGTTACAGCGTGATTGCCTGTAAATACCACATTAATGCAATAAATGCTCAAAATGCTGTCCGTCAACCTCAATGCATTTGGCAATACGTGTAACGACATTCCTCTCAACAGTGAGTAGTTCGACTACCGTAATGTTCGCAAATGCATTGACAATGCGCTGACGCATGTTGTCAGGCGTTGTCGGTGGATCACGATGGCAAATATCCTTCAACTTTCCCCACAGAAAGAAATCCGGGGACGTCAGATCCGGTGAACGTGCGGGCCATGGTATGGTGCTTCGACGACCAATCCACCTGTCATGAAATATGCTATTCAATACCGCTTCAACTGCACGCGAGCTATGTGCCGGACATTCATCATGTGGAAGTACATCGCCATTCTGTCATGCAGTGAAACATCTTGTAGTAACATCGGTAGAACATTACGTAGGAAATCAGCATACATTGCACCATTTAGACTGCCATCGATAAAATGGGGGCCAATTATCCTTCCTCCCATAACGCCGCATTATACATTAACCCGCCAAGGTCGCTGATGTTCCACTTGTCAAAGTCATCGTGGATTTTCGGTTGCCCAATAGTGCATATTATGCCGGTTTACGTTACCGCTGTTGGTGAATGACGCTTCGTCGCTAAATAGAACGCGTGCAAAACATCTGTCATCGTCCCATAATTTCTCTTGTGCCCAGTGGCAGAACTGTATACGACGTTCAAAGTCGTCGCCATGCAATTCCTGGTGCATTGAAATATAGTACGGGTGCAATCGATGTAGATGTAGCGTTCTCAACACCGATGTTTTTGAAATTCCCGATTCTCGAGCAATTCGTCTTCTACTGATGTGCGGATTAGCCGCGACAGCAGCTAAAACACCTACTTGGGCATCATCATTTGTTGCAGTTCTTGGTTGACGTTTCACATGTGGCTGAACACTTCCTGTTTCCTTAAATAACGTAACTATCCGGTGGATGGTCCGGACACTTGGATGATGTCGTCCAGGATACCGAGGAGCATACATAGCACACGCCCGTTGGGCATTTTGATCACAATAGCCACACATCAACACGATATCGACGTTTTCCGCAATTGGTAAACGGTCCATTTTAACACCGGTAATGTATCAGAAGCAAATACCGTCCGCACTGGCGGAATGTTACGTGATACCACGTACTTATACGTTTGTCACTATTACAGCGCCAGCTATCACAAAGCGAAAAAAGTGGTCCAACTAAAACATTCATATTTCTTTACGCACTACACGAATATGTAATAAAAATGGGGGTTCCTATTTTTAAAAAACGCAGTTGATATCCGTTTGACCTATGGCAGCGCCATCTATTGGGCCAACCATAGCGCCATCTAGTTTCCCCCTTCGGTCACTATCGATGGACCACCCTGTGTATAACCGACCTAGTAGACAACGTCGGAAGTGCGACGAGACTTTCCGCGGGTGATGCTATTCTATACGAAGAAGTTGTAACGCTAGGAAATTGTAGGAAGAGCTGCAACGCAGCTACGCTCGGTGTTCGGACTGGAAACTGACCCCCAATATAAACAAATGTAACATACTGAGTGTAAATAGCCAGAAAGGCCCATCATTGTACGATTAGACGTTCTCAGAAGAATCACAGGAAGTAGTGACATCCATAAAGTATCTAGGAATATGCGTATGGAGCGGTTTAAAGCGGAACGACTACGTACAACAAATTGCAGTAAAGGCAGCTGCCGGTTTGAAATTCATTGGAAGAATTATCAGGAAATGTAGTCGATCGACAAAGGAGGTAGCTTACAAATCCCTCGTTCGACCGATACCTCTGTCTTGCTCTTCGGTCTGGAGTCTGTATCAGACAGGACTGACAGAGGAAATAGAGACCAGCCACATAAAAGCAGCACGTTTCTTTAAAGGTTCATATGGTAAGCGCAAAAGCACAACGGAGATGCCGAGTAAACTCCGGTGGCAGACGCTTTCAGAAAGGCGTTCTGCATCGAGGTATGGTTTACTGCTAATGTTCCGGGAGCATATATATAGTTTCCTCCTCTGTATAAACACCGCGCGACAGAGTCGAGCTCACATGCAGTCGAAAGAGCGGAAATGAGTACACGTGTACATGTACTTGGGCCAGTCGGACACAGATAGCCGCTACATCGGAGACGGTCAGAGGGACCCGAGAGATTGACGAGTCGGCAGAACACGGGATTTCGCAGATATTGCAGAAAACAAACGGCGCTAGAGATCGATAGGGAAGGCCTGTCGAGGAACAGTGTCGGCAGGTGTGTCGCTTAGAGCACGGAAAAAGAGAGGCTATTCACGACAGCAACAGCTGCTAGGACATAAGTCGATTGTCGAGGTAATGAACCTGACCTTACGAATTACATATACAGACATAGTAACTGAAAATTTTGCAGGTCGTCAGGGGAGAGGACTCTCTTGGCGCGGAATAATCGGATACCGCGCTTCGCGACAGACACTCGCGTCGTTTATCGGGCGTTTGCACTAGGCTTTACTCCCGTGTAGCGCACCCGCAGACGATCGACGCTCGGTAACGGCACTCCGCTAAAAGTCCGCCGGCCGATGTCGTTTCTGTCTTCGACTAATACTAAAACCCAGCAAAGGGACACCGACATAATTATTACTACAATACTGGCCATTAAAATTGCTACACCACGAAGATGACGCGAAATTTAACCGACAGGAAGAAGATGCTGTGATATGCAAATGATTAGCTTTTCAGAGCACTCACACAAGGTTAGCGCCGGTGGCGATACCTTCAACGTGCTGACATGAGGAAAATTTCCAACCGATTTCTCATACACAAACAGCAGTTGAGCGGCGTTGCCTGGTGAAACGTTGTTGTGATGCCTCGTGTAAGGAGGGGAAATGCGTACCATCACGTTTCCGACTTTGATAAAGGTCGGATTGTAGCCTATCGCGATTGCGGTTTATCGTATCGCGACATTGCTGCTCGCGTTGGTCGAGATCCAATGACTGTTAGCAGAATATGGAATCGGTGGGTACAGGAGGGCAATGCGGAACGCCGTGCTGGATCTCGACGGCATCGTATCACTAGCAGTCGAGATGACAGGTATCTTATCCGCATGGCTGTAACGGATCGTGCAGCCACGTCTCGATTCCTGAGTCAACAGATGGGGATGTTTGCAAGACGACAACCATCTGCACGAACAGTTCGACAAAGTTTGCAGTAGTACGGACTATCAGCTCGGAGACCATGGCTGCGGTTACCCTTGACGCTGCATCACACACAGGAGCGCCTGCGATGGTGTACTCAACGACGAACCTGGGTGCACGAAAGGCAAAACGACATTTTTTTGAGATGAATCCAGGTCTTGTTTACAGCATCATGATGGTCGCGTCCGTGTCTGGCGACTTCGCGGTGAACGCAAATTGGAAGCGTGTATTCGTCATCGCCATATTGGCGTATCACCCGGCGTGATGGTACGGGGTGCCATAGGTTACACCTCTCGGTCACCTCTTGTTCGCACTGACGGCAATATGAAAAGAGGACGTTACATTTCAGATGTGTTACGACCCGTGGCTCTACCCTTGATTCCATCCCTGTGAAACTCTACATTTCAGCATGATAATGCACGACCGCATGTTGCAGGTCCTGTACTGGCCTTTCTGGATACAGAAAATGTTCGACTGCTGCCCTAGCCAGCACATTCTCCAGATCTCTCACCAACTGAAAACGTCTGGTCAATGGTGGCCCAGCAAGTGGCTCGTCACAGTGCGCCAGTCACTACTCTTGATGAACTGTGGTATCGTGTTGAAGCTGCATGGGCAGCTGTACCTGTACACGCCATCTAAACTCTGTTTGACTTAATGCCCAGGCGTATCAAGGCCATTATTACGGCCAGAGGTGGTTGTTCTGGGTACTGATTTCTCAGGATCTATGCACCCAAATTGCGTGAAAATGTAATCACATGTCAGTTCTAGTATAATATATTTGTCCAATGAATACCCGTTTATCATCTGCATTTCTTCTTGGTGTAGCAATTTTAATGCCCAGTAGTGTACAACGAGTGTATTAATGTTTTATTTTTGAAAATTTTCACGCGCAATGGAAGGATATGGCGTGAGAACAAGTTTCGCTAAAGTAAGTGCAGTAAATTTAGTGAAAACGTGTTTTGGTTTTGAAACTGACCTGCGCGGGAAATCTGCGGGCGGCGGCGCTTGGTGCGCTAGCGTGGGCGCGGGCGGCGCGGAGGCGCGGCACGGCCGGTGCTGCAGCTGCAGGGGCGGCGCGGCCAGCGGCGGCAGCGGCAGCGGCAGAGCGGGCTGCTGCAGAGGCTCCACGCGCCGCATCGACGCCCGCCGCTGGCGCTCCTCCTCGCCGGACACCCAGCTCCAGTCGATGTCTCCGCTGCCAGAGCTGCGACAACACACACAACACACACACTCACACCTCTCCTCCGCATCTACTGTATTCCCAGCTCCGCGTCGGTGCCAAACACACATTTCGGCAGCGTTTTGCCATCGCCGATTAGGTGTAACATTTAATTTCGTAAATATACCGGGTGATCAAAAAGTCAGTATAAATTTGAAAACTGAATAAATCACGGAATAATGTAAATAGAGAGGTACAATTTGACACACATGCTTGGAATGACATGGGGTTTTATTAGAACCAAAAAAATACAAAAGTTCAAAAAATGTCCCACAGATGGCGCTTCATCTGATCAGAATTGCAATAATTAGCATAACAAAGTAAGACAAAGCAAAGATGATGTTCTCTACAGGAAATGCTCAATATGTCCACCATCATTCCTCAACAATAGCTTTAGTCGAGGAATAATGTTGTGAACAGCACTGTAAAGCATGTCCGGAGTGATGGTGAGGCATTGGCGTCGGATGTTGTCTTTCAGCATCCTTAGAGATGTCGGTCGATCACGATACTCTTGCGACTTCAGGTAACCCCAAAGCCAATAATCGCACGGACTGAGGTCTGGGGACCTCGGAGGCCAAGCGTGACGAAAGTGGCGGCTGAGCACACGATCGTCACCAAACGACGCGCGCAAGAGATCAGTCAGACATTTTGTGAACTTTGTTTTTTTTTGGTTCTAATAAAACCCCATGTCATTCCAAGCATGTGTGTCCATTTTTACCTCTCTATCTACATTATTCCGTGGTTTATTAAGTTTTCAAATTTATACTGACTTTTTGATCACCCGGTACCATTAACGAGGCTGCAGGCCGGTACAGTGTCAAAGATTACGGCCCGTGCCAGACGGTTAGGAGGTAAAACGTCGAGAAACGCCTCCCGCGATTTCTCAGCAGCTCTGCCGACAAATGGTGGTGCCGCGTGCCGGCACGGGACCTGCTGAGGCTCGGGACGGAGGTGAGCGCGACGGCACTGTCAGCAGACATCTGCTAGTTCACTTCAACAGAGTGTCTTTGACCACGAGCTGCTTCAGGAGTTAGTCACAAAGGGTGCAGACAGAACACAGGAAGAACGTAGATACAGGAACCATTAGTATAACAGTTGGAAATTGTTGTAGCTGTGTTGGGAAAGTACCAAAGCTTCAAGCGATAATAGAAAGTACTGATACTCAAATTTTTATCGGCACTGAAAGCTGGCTAAAGCGGGAGATAAATTCAGCAGAAATTTTTGCGAAGAACCTAATGGTGATCCGAAAGGATAGGATAACACAGTTGGTGATGGAGTATTTGTTGCTGTTAGAAGTAGTTTAGCTCGTCGCGAAATGGGTAGAGGTCATTCCTGGAAACCGGAATAAAATAATAATTGAATCCTTTTACTGACCTTCCAATTCAGATGATACAATTGCTGAAAGGTTGGAAGAAAACTTGAGTTCAAATTCAGACACGTACCCGACTTGCACAATTATAGTTCTACATCTACATCTACATGGTTACTCTGCAATTTACACTTAAGTGATTGGCAGAGGGTTCATTGAATCATTTTTCATACTACTTCTCTATCATTCCACTCTCGAATGGCGCATGGGAAAAAGGAACGCCAAAACCTTCCGTTCGAGCTCTGATTTCTCTTATTTTATCATGATGATCATTTCTCCCTACGTAGGTGGGTGTCAACAAAATATTTTCGCATTCAGAAGAGAAAGTTGGTGATTGAAATTTCGTAAATTGATTTCGCCGCAAAGAAAACCACCTTTGTTTCAGTGACTGCCACCCCAACTCGTATAACATATCAGTAACACTCTCACTCCTATTGTGCGATAACACGAAACGAGCTGCCCTTCTTTGCACTTTTTCGATGCCCTCCGTCAATCCTACCTGGTAAGGATCCCATACCGCGCAACAATATTCCAGCAGAGGACGGACAAGCGTAATGTAGGCTGTCTCTTTAATGGGTTTGTCGCATCTTCTAAGTGTACTTGCCAACAAAGCACAGTCTTTGTTTCGCCTTCCCCACAATATTATCTATGTGGTCATTCCAATTTAAGTTGCTCGTAATTGTAATTCCTAGGTATTTAGACGAATTGACAGCCCTTAGATTTGTGCGATTTTTCGCATACCCAAAATTTATCGGATTTCTTTTAGTACCCGTATGGATGACCTCGGACTTTTCTTTGTTTAGTGCCAACTGCCACTTTTCGCACCATACAGAAATTCTCTCTAGATCATTTTGTAATTGGAGTTGATCGTCTGATGATTTTACTAGACGGTAAATGATAGCGTGATCTGCAAACAGTCTAAGGGGGCTGCTCAGATTATCACCTAGATCATTTGTATAAATCAGGAACAGCAGAGGGCCTATGACACTACCTTGCGGAACGCAAGATATCACTTCTGTTCTCCTCGACGATTTACCGTCTATCACTACGAACTGTGACCTCTCTGAGAGGAAATCACGAATCCAGTCACACAACTGAGACGATACTCCATACGCACGCAATTTGATTAATAGTCGCTTGTGAGGAACGGCATCAAAAGCGTTCTGGAAATCTTGGAATTTGGAATCGATCTGAGATCCCTTGTCGACAGCACTCATTACTTCATGGGAATAAAGAGCTAGCTGCGTTGCACAAGAACGATATTTTCTGAATCTGTGTTGGTTATGTATCAATAAGTCAATTTTATTCAAGGTGATTCATAATGTTTGAGTGCAGTATATGCTCCAAAATCCTACTGCAAATTGAGATCAGTGATATGAGTCTGTAATTCAATGGGTTACTCCTATTTCCTTTCTTGAATATTGGTGTGACCTGTCCTACTTTCCAGTCTTTAGGAACAGACCTTTCGTCAAGTGAGCGACTGTATATGATTGCTAAGAAAGGCGCTATTGTGTCTGCGTACTCTGAAAGGAACCTGGTTGTTGTACCATCTGGACCGGAAGACTTGCCTTTCTTAAGTGATTTGAGTTGTTTCGCAACACCTAAGATATATACTTTTATGTCACTCATGCTAACAGATGCTCTGGTTTCGAATTCTGGAATATTTACTTCGTCTGCTTTCGTGAAGGAATTACGGAAAACTGTATTTAGTAACTCCGCTTTAGTGACACCACCATCGGTAACATTTCCATCTCTGTCGCGCAGTGACGGATTTGACTGTTTTTTGCCTCTAGTGTACTTTACATACGACCAGAATCTCTTTGGGTTTTCTACCACATTTTGAGACAATGTTTCATTGTGGAAACTATTAAAAGCATATCGCATTGACGTCCGCACTAAATTTCGAGATTCCGTGAAACCTAGCCAGTCTTGGGGATATTGCGCTCTTCTGAAGTTGGTATACTTTTTTCGTTGCTTCTGCAACAGTGTTCTGACGTGTTTTGTGTACCATGGTGGATCAGTCCCGTCTCTTATTAACTTATGCGGTATGAATCTATCTATTGGTGTCGATACTGTATCTTTGAATTTAAATCATATCTGGTCTACACTTACATAATTAGCTCGGAAGGAATGGAGACTCTCTCTTAGGAAGGCATCAAGCGAATTTTTATCTGCTGTTTTAAATAGATATGTTATGCGTTTATTTTTAGTGGTTGTGGTTGATATGGTTTTGAGCCTCGCTACAATGATCTTGTGTTCACTAACCCCTGTATCCGTCATGACTCTCTCTATTAGATCAGGATAATTTGTGGCTAAGAGGTCAAGTGTGTTTTCAAACCATTTACAATTCGTGTGGGCTCATAAACTAATTGTTCAAAGTAATTCTCAGAGAAAGCATTTAGTACAATGGCGGTGACTTTAATTTACCCTCGATATGTTGGCGAAAATATATGTTTAATTCCGGAGGTACGCTTAAAAATCATCCGAAATTCTCTGAAAATTATTTCGAGCAGTTAGTTCTTGCCCCACGCGATTAATAAACGGTTGTGAAAACATGCTTGACCTCTTAGCAACAAATAAGCCTGAGCTAATAACGAGCATTAAAAAGGGTACTGGGATTAGTGAACAAAGGGTTGTCATAGCGAGATTGAATATTGTAACCCCTAAATCCTCCAAAAATTAATGAAAAATTTACCTATTCCAAAAAGCAAATAAAAATTCACTTGACGCCTTCCTGAGGGACAACCTCCACCCCTTACAAATTAACAATATAAGTGTAGATCAGATTTGGCTTGAATTCAGAGAAATGGTATCGGCAGCAATTGAGAGATTTATACCAAATAAATTAACAAACAACGGAGCTCATCTTCCTTGGTATACAAAACGGATTAGAACACTGTTATAGAAACAACGAAAAAAACATGCCAAGTTCAAACGAACGCAAAACCTCCAAGATTGGCGATCTTTTACAAAAGCTTGAAATTTAGCGCGGATTTCAATGCGAGATACTTACAATAGTTCCCACGACGAAACTTTGTCTCGAAACCTGACAGAAAATCCAAAGAGATTCTGTTCGTATGTGAAGTATGCTAGTGGCAACACGCAACCAATGCCATCTCTGCGATATAGCAATGGAAATACTATCGACGATAGCACTGCGAAGGCAGAGTTACTAAACACAGTTTTCCGAAATTCCTTCGCCAACGAAGACGAAGTAAATACACAAGAATTCGAATCAAGAACAGCTGCCAACATGAGTAACGTAGAAGTAGATGTCCTCTGAGTAGTGAAGTAACTTAAATCACTTAACAAAAGCAACTCTTCCGGTCCAGACTGTATATCAGTTAGGTTCCTTTCAGAGTATACAGATATAATGGCTCTATACTTAACAATCATATACAACCGCTCGCTCGACGAAGGATCCGTACCAAAAAACTGGAAAGCTGCACAGGTCACATCAAAATTCAAGAAAAGTAGTAGGAGTAATCCACTAAATTACAGGCCCATATCAGTAATGTCGATGTGCAGCAGTATTTTGGAAGATATACTGTGTTCGAATATTATGAATTACCTCGAAGAGAACGGTCTACAGACACACTGTCAAAATCGTTAGAAAACATCGTTCTTGTGAAACACAAGTAGCTCTTTACTCACACGAGTTGTTGAGTGTAATTGATAAGGGAGTTCAAACTGATTCGGTATTTCTAGTTTTCCGGAAGACTTCTGACGCTGTACCACCGAAGTGGCTTGTAGTGAAATTGCGTGCTTTTGGAATATCGTCTCAGTTATATGACTGGATTCGTGATTTCCTGTCGAGAAGTTCACAGTTCGTAGTAAATGACGGAAAGTCATCGTGTGAAACAGAAGTGATTTCTGGCGTTCCCCAACGAAGTTTTATAGGCCCTTTGCTGTTCCTTATCTATATAAACGATTTGAGAGACAATCTGAGCAGCCGTCTGAGGTTTTTTGCAGATGACGCTGTCGTTTATCGACTAGTAAAGTCATGAGAAGATCAAAAAGAATTGCAAAACGATTTAGAAAAGGTATCTTTATGGCCTGAAATTTGGCAATTGATCCTGAATAATGAAAAGTGTGAAATCATCTAATATCAGTTAAACTTCGGTTACACGATAGATTAGTCATATTTAAGGGCTGTAAATTCAAATAATATCTGGTAATTACAATTATGAACAACTTAAATTGGAAGGAACATAGAAAATGTTGTGGGGAAGACTAACTAAAAACTAAGTTTTTTGGAAGGACACTAAAAGGACTGCCTACACTACGGTTGCCCGCCCTCTTTTAGAATACTGCTGCGCAGTGTGGGATCTTTACCAGATAGGATTGATGGAGTACATTGAGAAAGTTTGAGAAGCGCAGCACGTTTTGTATTATCACGAAATAGGGGAGAGAGTGTCACTGAAATGATACAAGATTTGGGGTGGACATCATTAAAACAAAAGCATTTTCGTTGCGGCAGAATCTTCTCACGAAATTTCAGTCACCAACTTCCTCCTCCGATTCTAAAATTATTTTGTTGACGCCGATGTACGTAGGGAGAAACGATCATCGTAATAAAATAAGGGAAATCAGAGCACGCACCGAGAGCTATAGGTGTTCGTTTTTTCCGCTCGCTGTACGAGATTAGAATAATAGAGAATTATTGTGAAGTTGGTTTGATGAGTCCTCTGCCAGGCTATTAAATGCGATTTTTGGAGCAACCATGTAGCTGTAGATTTAGGCGTTACTAAATCCAATTGAATATGTCTCTAAATACACTTTCAAAAGAAAGATCACTGCACAGTAGTTTGCTTCAACTTCTCGGTGTCTACCACCACACACTTGAACACAGACTCTGGAAAGAGCGCGGCACACTTGTGAAATCTCACTTCACATGCTTTTATGGGAAACAGATCCCGAAACCAATATCCGCTACAATATCTTAGCCGGCGGGTGTGGCCGAGCGGTTCTAAGCGCTTCAGTCTGAAACCGTAGGTTTGAATCCTACCTCGGGCATGGATGTGTGTGATGTCCTTAGGTTAGTTAGATTTAAGTAGCTCTGTGTTCTAGGGGACTGATGACCTCAGATCTTAAGTCCCATAGCGCTCAGAGCCATTTGAACCACTTGCAATATCTTATTTTACATACCAAAACGATGATATTTGGGAGTCGAAATAAATATCTCTATGGAACTCTAAAAAAAAGGACGCTCACCTCTTTTCGAGTTTTAGTTGCTTGATGAAGGCACTGCCAGAGAGACAGAAGGAGAAAAATTTCCGAGTCCTACAGTCGCTGTGGTGTTCATGAATTTTCTGAAACAGTGAGTAGGCTTAGTTTATATTTTCTGCTGGAGTCAGGGACGTTATTTTTCTCACTTCTCGAGGCATAGCTGGTGTCTAAGCACAGACGGAAAATCGGAAATATTACACAACCAGAATTTGAAGCACATTCCTACAGGCGAGAAAAATGGCTGGAATTTTCGGTGAAATTTTGATGTCCTACAGCTGCTGATCTGGAGATGCTTTGAAGTCACAATTTGGTGGTCTACGTGGACTTGTGTCTGAACGATCGAACAATGAAGACATCACGTTGTTCTCAGACATCACAGAACTTTCTGTAGATACCTTGCACCTGTTTTGTTCGAACTAGTCTGAAGAGGTTCCTATGCCCCATGCAAAGGCTATATTGTGACTCTCTGACGTCATGGAACTGCTTGTGAATGGAGCATTCTGATTGATTCTTACTGAATTTACCTGCCAAAGTGCTGCTGGTTCCTGTGTGCGAGAACTGCCCGCATATTTCTGCAGACAGACAAATTACGAGACTTTCAGCAGCAAAACTATTTTGTACACATCCAAAAAATTATATATCAGCCTTATTGCACTGACAGTTAAACCTTGTAAAAGTGGTCAATAGATCATGAAATATGGAAACTATGGCCAAAGACATTAAATCAATTGCAGTGCTCTGCTACTGTCGAGGAAAGCTTGAATTTTTCGGAGTGAACCCGATCTCCAGCCAGGCGTTATCAGCACAAACGATTCTACCACCATACCATATGGATGCAGTAAACACAATTCATATCCTGCATCATGCAAAATCATCACTTATGAATCCTGCATATAGCTATCGTTCACCATGCAGTCGGACATATATACCACGAAGAGAGACAGATCTAAAAAAATAAAGAAAGAAAGAAAGAAACACACAAGCACATGCACCATACACCATATATAGTCCTCGCACCACTAGAAATTTCTCGCGAGGTCTGTCGGTCATCCACTGCACCCAACGGTCACGAGCCAACCTCCCCGCACACAATAGCCTGATATACGACCAGAGCACCCTCAGTGGACGGTGGTCTCTCTTCGAACTGTTGTACAGATGCTAGGCTGGTTCTCCCCAGCACAAAGGCGTCACTATTTCTAGCCCCAACCTGCTTGCTTGCTTGCTGCCATGCTGTCTACAGCCATCTCCAGACTCTGAGATTACAAGAACTTATGTATTCTCACTTGTTTTGCCAGAATGTCATCTCATTTACGCGATATCAGCCACAGAGCACTATGCTACCAATCGCTTGCAGAGTATAATTCCGAAGATAAACAGTGGAAATTACATCTCTAGAAACCCGAAACTTTAGTGGAAACCCGTATTTTTTAACGAATGCCAATGTCAATGCTATAACATATTTCGAATCATCCTTCTACTTTCCAAAGTCAACTAAGGTATTTCTCATGTCTAGAGCAGCAGGCATGTCTTCCACGTGTCTTTCACCACCTAGATGCACAAAGCACACACCACAATTTATGTTCTCTTAACCAAATAAAGACGCAGAATGTTTAGAAGCAGTCAACCAGACAATTTACACGGGAAGCAATAACTGTGCAGCAGAAACACGCGTCAGTATTGAATCTTCTCAAATTTCCATGCAGAACACACGTGATCACGGAGGCTGCCCAACACACACTGAATATTAGTTCGCTATTCAGTAGCCTAGATGGTGGCACGGTTAGGTCAGCTGCATTCTTGTACCCAACCCGCACTCTCCAATTTGGACGGCTCCCACTGTAAGTCAGAAATGTCAATAGTTCTGGCCACAGGCCACTGCCACCACACAATCCCCGCACCACAGGAAGGATCGTCCTAGGAAACCAGCCACATATGTTTTATCGCTTTACTTACAGTTAAATATTATGCTTGCAGTCTCGATCTGATGATATTCGACAATTGGCAAAGTACCGGAAATATCCCATGCTGCCGGCTGTGACTCTGGGAGTATGAAAATCTGTACCATTCTTATGAGTGGACATAATTTTCCACATAAAATCTCTCACCCCCCCCCCTCCCTTTACAGTTATTGCATTTTTCCATGTCAAATCTATACCTTCCCTTTGCGACAGGACAAAGCCAGTTTCTTTGAACATGTTGGAACACAGACCACAGTACACACATCCCCTAGTAAGGATAATATTTCGCCAAAAGTGAATGTTGGTAATACCAAACAATATTGAGCGAAAATCCGCGATGGATGGGCACGTCTCATTTGTTTTTCTTGCTAGTGATACCAGTGTGTGTTAGGAAGAATGTAATCATAAGCAACTAGCTATTAAAAACACTATCGCACCGACTATGTTACTGTCGCCCCGCATAAAAAGCCGTCTTATTTCTACTAGAGCTCGCAAGTATTGCTAACGATACCCATACAAGCCCTATAAATCGAGGTATGGTATTGCTTATGAATGAAGCGGTCTTCCACACAAATTCTGTATATGTATGAGCAGCCCACAGTCGGCTCGTCCTCCATGTATTCTTTTTTAAATTTTTGTGCCTAAAGCCTTTATCGTTTGATATTTATCTCATATGTGACATGCCAATTTGAATATTTAATTTCTGATGAAGGCACTCACAGAAGTGTCGAAACCTGGTCCAAAGACTTAAATTTTGTGACCGAGGGCTGTAATTGCTTTAACTTTAAGTTGTACACGGTCACTGACTACGCAGCCATGTTTAAAACTTTAAAATTCTGAGACATTGAATATAGACAATGGTCGCTGGGGTGTGTATTAACACATCAAAAGCGCATGTACACCTCACCGGCGGAGTAAGCTCGTAAGAAAATCACTGAATTCAGAAAGTGCTTTGGTTAAGGAATGTGGTATTAAGCCGGTATTTGCAATTCCCTCATGCCACTGCTACATATTTCTCCCGTATTTGCAACTCATTCTATCTCATTGCCATGTTGGAGGTTCGGCGATATATCCACTGGGTTTTAGGCAAGGGAGGATGATCGTTGATTGAGAATGGTCACGTACAGTAGATGGTGTGTTATGTGATGAATCACTTTAAAAATATGCAACGATAGATTGAGGTCGTAAGAAATGTTCACTGGCTTTACAGATCTCTAGTGTTACGCTTTCCGGTATGAATGCTGTCTGTGATTTGGAATAAAGTCCCTCCTTTCAACCACACACTTGCGTTGGATCCTATGGATATGTCTTTTAATGATTACAGCCACCAGTGAATCATATTTGTGGCACTCTCATATCTCAAAACGAGTCACCTTTTTTGAACCTATCGATTACAGTAAAACTCCAATGTTATTTTAGACAGCGCCTGTCCATCTTGTAACTGTCCCTCAGTCTCTATCCCATCCTCTCTGCAGCTTTGCGCATGTGATCGTCCCAATTTAAGTCGGAACTGAGCAGAAGTCGGAGAGTGCCTTATCTACCACCCTCTGCACTCTGCAACCCGTTGAGAAACAGGGTGATCTGAGTTAATACGACATGACCTTTTTTTTTTTTTTTTTTCAACGCTCAGTGGAAATGGGAACATGTTGTTGTAGCTCTACCAACCATGTACAATGTTTAAGGCCAGCCCCAAAATGAAGCTTTCTCCTACAACATGAAGTAGTATAAAACACAGTACAAGCGATTACGGGAACTGAAAGAAGGACGAGGATTATGCTGCTACTTTGCTATTTGCCTCCAAACTAGACACAGTTACTGCGGTCTGAAGTACACTCCTGGAAATTGAAATAAGAACACCGTGAATTCATTGTCCCAGGAAGGGGAAACTTTATTGACACATTCCTGGGGTCAGATACATCACATGATCACACTGACAGAACCACAGGCACATAGACACAGGCAACAGAGCATGCACAATGTCGGCACTAGTACAGTGTATATCCACCTTTCGCAGCAATGCAGGCTGCTATTCTCCCATGGAGACGATCGTAGAGATGCTGGATGTAGTCCTGTGGAACGGCTTGCCATGCCATTTCCACCTGGCGCCTCAGTTGGACCAGCGTTCGTGCTGGACGTGCAGACCGCGTGAGACGACGCTTCATCCAGTCCCAAACATGCTCAATGGGGGACAGATCCGGAGATCTTGCTGGCCAGGGTAGTTGACTTACACCTTCTAGAGCACGTTGGGTGGCACGGGATACATGCGGACGTGCATTGCCCTGTTGGAACAGCAAGTTCCCTTGCCGGTCTAGGAATGGTAGAACGATGGGTTCGATGACGGTTTGGATGTACCGTGCACTATTCAGTGTCCCCTCGACGATCACCAGTGGTGTACGGCCAATGTAGGAGATCGCTCCCCACACCATGATGCCGGGTGTTGGCCCTGTGTGCCTCGGTCGTATGCAGTCCTGATTGTGGCGCTCACCTGCACGGCGCCAAACACGCATACGACCATCATTGGCACCAAGGCAGAAGCGACTCTCATCGCTGAAGACGACACGTCTCCATTCGTCCCTCCATTCACGCCTGTCGCGACACCACTGGAGGCGGGCTGCACGATGTTGGGGCGTGAGCGGAAGACGGCCTAACGGTGTGCGGGACCGTAGCCCAGCTTCATGGAGACGGTTGCGAATGGTCCTCGCCGATACCCCAGGAGCAACAGTGTCCCTAATTTGCTGGGAAGTGGCGGTGCGGTCCCCTACGGCACTGCGTAGGATCCTACGGTCTTGGCGTGCATCCGTGCGTCGCTGCGGTCCGGTCCCAGGTCGACGGGCACGTGCACCTTCCGCCGACCACTGGCGACAACATCGATGTACTGTGGAGACCTCACGCCCCACGTGTTGAGCAATTCGGCGGTACGTCCACCCGGCCTCCCGCATGCCCACTATACGGCCTCGCTCAAAGTCCGTCAACTGCACATACGGTTCACGTCCACGCTGTCGCGGCATGCTACCAGTGTTAAAGACTGCGATGGAGCTCCGTATGCCACGGCAAACTGGTTGACACTGACGGCGGCGGTGCACAAATGCTGCGCAGCTAGCGCCATTCGACGACCAACACCGCGGTTCCTGGTGTGTCCGCTGTGCCGTGCGTGTGATCATTGCTTGTACAGCCCTCTCGCAGTGTCCGGAGCAAGTATGGTGGGTCTGACACACCGGTGTCAATGTGTTCTTTTTTCCATTTCCAGGAGTGTAGATCTTTATCCCTCAGGGTGCATTCACGTCTGTCACCCAAACATTCTCTCATCATTATTTTGTACCACCTAAAGGATAAAAACTAAAAACTATAAAAATCCATCTAACTTCTTCCGATAGAGAACTCCATAGGATTTTACCACATCTCCCTCTCCCACTGTATATATCGAAAACAAATACCATCCGTGTGCTGGCATCGAGCATATGTGGCGAGCCATTTAAGTATCAGCTGGAGAAGGTGACCAGTGATGGAAGTCTCCTGCACAAACCAGCATAAAGTTTTGTCACCTATACTGTAGGGGTCCCTGTTTTGTTGTTTGATACATTGTTTTTCCTGTTTTAAAATGTCCAAGCAGTGTATGACTACAGCTTTGTACACTGTCATACATTTTGTTTTTTCTACCATGACTTCCAAGGCCTGTGTCTGTTTCTGAAATGACATTAACATGTTTCGATCCACTGGCTCTCACAGAAAACGAGGCATCACATAACGCAAATTATTCTGCTGCTCCCATAACACACGCACAGAATGACTGAAATAAGAGACAGTGACAACATATGGAAACTGGTAGATTTTTGCGTCATTGTGAAGCACTTCCAAACAGTTGTGTAAATGTGATTGATGACCTCTACATTTAGACTCTTCTTTCACAGTGATGTGGTAGCAGATGGCTTGGTTCCGTTTCAACTGATTCCTCCTATTGCGGTCATGTACACAATCACTGTTTCGGTGCTAGCCATCCCTGGAAGGTGTTGCCCCTCCACCAAGACTCTTTCTCCGTTTCAAACAACTGATGTCAGTCAATCATTATGTGGTAGCGTAACGGTGGACAGATGGGATGGAAAAGACACCATCGATGTACTGCAGCATGTATTAAACTTAACAATGCGATCAATTCTAGCAATTTTACCAGTTTTTTTCCTTAATTTTAATGCCAACTAGTGACACAGCAGCATGCTTCCCAGTTTCTGTTTCGTCACCAAACCACCCCTCCTCTTCTTTTCGTGTACCGTACACTGGATTGCGAATGTAGATAGATTACTGTGCAGTAAATCCATTCATTGTTTATTCTCGAACATATACACTAAAGTATATCACACAGTGATCTACGTGTCTCTAGCACTTTGATCATAGCGTGTAATTTATGATTACAGTTGCCCATCTTTCCTTAAGAGGATGGGAGTCGCAGACCATTCTTACATTAATAGGATAAAGTTAGAGACTGAAAGATCTCCTCACATTTTCTTTGACCAAACCCCCTGCAACACTGTCACTAATTTAATCTGCAGCTGACCGGAAGCAGACTGCTACATTCCACGTCTCATGAAGAAACAGAGTGAGCCGAGTACGTAACTGCTGTTAAACACCAGTCTTACTCATAACACCCATGCAAGCGCACAAAATCTTTCCAGATGTGCGCATGTTGAGGAGGTTAGCACTCCTTATCAGTGTATAGTAGATATGAAAGTGTTGTGATGATATAACAAATGGTTAAGAAGAAGAAGGGAACGTCTGGTTTTATGCATGATGGAGCTCCGGACAGACAGAGTTTGAAGCATTTTATATAAACGAACTGTGCTATCAATTCTAAAGCATTATTCTAGTGCCTGAGGCCAGTACCAAGAGGTATGGGTAAGAGAGAACATAAGCACATGCACTCTAATTCAGGACACAAATCTCCAACATCTGATATACATCCAACCTGGAAGTTTTCTATCCATTCATTGTGGTGACAAAGATTAAGGAGATAAAACTACTTCCTTAAAACATAGAGTCATAATAATACATATACAATATAGTTTCCCAGAGGTGTATAGCACCCACTGTTCACATCCGATCACTGTTCAGGAATTATACTATGCTCACATACGTCCTATATAAAATGGTCGTTAGTAACAGAGAATGCCCCTTACAAGGAAACAAACGTGTCATAACTGTGTTTGACATGTGAAATTACACGTCATGCTGTCCCTAACTCCATGAACAAGACATCTGTCAAGCAGATGTATATGTTACCGGCCAAACCCGATTTTAGGATGAACTAGTTTCACCTAGGTCAAACTCGTTCATCCTGTTACCGACAAGATAAAACAGTTTACCCTATGTCGAATCGGTTTATCCTAGTTAGAATTTACATGCTTTAGGATAAACTGGTACATCCTAGTCTGAACTAATTTCACCTAGTCTGTGTCTTCTATCGAAATGAAACGAGCGTTTGGCGTCATTGGCCGGGAGACCCCTAACGGGGCAGGTCCGGCCGCCGTGGAGCAGGTCTTATTACATTCGACGCCACATTGAGCGATCTGCGCGCCGGATGGGGATGAAACAATGATGAAGACAACACAACACCCAGTCCCTGAGCGGAGAAAATCCCCGACACAGCCGGGAATCGAACCCAGGCCCGTAGGACGGTATTCCGTCACGCTCACCACTAAGCTACTGGGGCGGACTGTATCTTCACTGTTTTCGTACTGTTCAGTATTGCTGTCATCTTCGATTGCCATCTTTAGGTCATCATCATCTTGAATATAATTTATGATTTCTTGAGGCAACGAGGAAGTGGAAAGCCCTGCTCGAGGTTTGATTCCGAATAATGCTTTGTAAGATTATTGTTTTATGCCAGAGTGGTAAGCTCGATTTTTCATGAATTGGACATACCTTAATCCTTCCGACCACTTCGTCGAATTGTTGTCCTTCAACCAAGAGCTTATCATATTTTAAATGTCCTGGTGGGCACGTTCAACAGAACCCCGACTTCTGCTGTGCCTTGGTTTTCCATGCACAATTTTCAGTTCTGACCAAAGATTTGCGAGTTCACTTATAACATTATTGACAAATTATCTGCCATTATCAGATTGAAGAATGCACGGCGCCCCTAGAGTTAGGGATATGTCATTCAAATGATAAGCCACTTCTTCATCCCTCTTTGATGTTAACGCACTAAGGAGAACAAATTTTGTGAGATGGTCTTGGTAAACTAGAACGAATTTTAAATTGCCGTCTGGTTGTGTTTGGAAATCAATCAAATCGACTTGGCATCTGCTATTCATTTCCGAATGCAGAATTGGCTATGAAACTAGCCATCTTTTCTTTTTTGTCTTCTTTTCTTGACAAAGATCACACATTAATAAATAGAGACATATCATTTCCTTTGTGATATTGACATATTTTTTTTATGTCTCCGCTATCCTATCGTGACCACCATGACCCACAGCTACATGAGCTGCGTCAATCACATCATAAAGTTCATCAGCTGGAACAAAGTATTTTATATTCCATTGACACCGTGCAATGAGTTTTTCACATCACCAATTTTCAAAACAGCCAATCGTTTCAGTCTTCTTTTTTGTAATGAGGTTCTTTTTTCCAACTTTTCCACGTCTTCTAGTTGTTTAACCAAATCTGCATATTCATCTACTGATAACACATTATAATGAGAAACCTTTTTGTTTTCACTGTGCAGAATTTTCTCCAGAAACTTTTCTCTCCACAACTTTTGATTGGCGTGTCTACTACACGAAGGTCCATCCATGATGAAACGCCTCACAATAATTATACTAGGATTATAACAAAATCTTTTAAATGCAACCAGAAACTTAAAATTCACACTCGTCGATGCAAAATAACGTTCAAAACAAAGAACAGTGCGAGCGAAGAGCGGTTGGGAGGCGCGAGGGCCGAGCGAGAGATGATTCGGGGATTCCCCGTTCGTACAGGCAGCGACATGCGTTCCGAATAGGTTCAAACTAGGACGTACCAGTTTATCCTACAGCATGTAAATTCAAACTAGGATAAATCGATTCGACCTAGGCATAACTGTTTTGTTCCATCGGTAACAGAATGAACGAGTTTGACCTAGACGAAACTAGTTCATCCTAAAATCTGGTTTGGCTGGTAACATACATGGCGATGGCAGTGCCTTACAAACACCTGTCACTAACTTAGAATCATCGTAGTTATGAACATGAAGATACGATTTTATGCCCCAAGATGCAGCAGGGGAATAGTGCATGTCGCATAAATCTTCATTCATCTAGAGGAGGGTGCAAAACATGATGGACGTGTTTCATCATCATCACACATGAGTTGGAAGTCCTCTGATGACTGTGGTATGGAGAGGTTTGCTGTTAACGATCATAGGTAGATTGTGCTCTAAGTCACACACAGAACATGCATTTGTATACGAGTCGAGTGCAGGTTATGCCACACACAACTGATACAACCCAACAGAACAACGGAAAAAATGTTTAAATAATCTGCAGCAACATCTCCCTCTCTCTCTAGAATGCATCATCAGTCTACTATTAAATCATAAATCGTTACTACTCCATCTATACCGATCATTCCATCCACTTTCTGTCATGCTTTAAGGCAGATGCAAGTCAGTTTAGAGGCAGATTGTTCTCATTTTTCCAGGAAAGTATCAAAGACAACAGTCAACACATATGGATCACTATTACTTCAGTAGACATACTGTAGAACGTTACCATATAGCAACTGTTTGTCAGTTGACACCGAAAGGTTGTGATTGGTGGAGAGTACAGAGCACATTGTAAATACTGTTTGTTAGGGCGTGAAACATCTAATCAGTCACGCACAGGGACAAACATGTAATCCATTCTGTGCTTGTATATTGCAGTCCCACAGCTGGTAACATAAGATTCTTTAGCTAAGGACATTATAAAAACCTGTAAGGTGATTGCCGAAACTTTGGGGTCACACCTGGCCTTGTGATCCGCTATATTACTCTACATTTGGTGGTCAACCACGTTACACCTCCTATTCCAGGCATCACATAGTGATTCAGCACATAGCACACCGTCTACTGTACATGATCATTCTCCATCAACCATCATCCTCCCTCGTCTATAAGCCAATGGATATATCACAGAACCTCTGACATAGCATCGAGATAGAATGCTTTACAAGTACTGGAGAAATATCCATCGATGCAGGAGGGAGTTGCATATAGCGGCTTAATACCACATTCCTTAACCGAATCACTTCCTAAATTCGGTGATTGTATTATGAGCTTTCCGCCAGTGACATGTATCTGCGCTTTCACTCTGTTAACAAACACCCTGGCAATCACCATCTACATTCAATGTCGCGGTATTTGTGTAGAAAATCTCTTCATTCGCAGGAAATGCAGTATCTGTATTTGTACAGCTTGTATAGTTTTTAACATGGATATCATTAGTGACACTTGTGTGTGCCGGTAGAACCAAGACTGCTTGTGACAATAATATAGCCACTGCGATCGTGTTTTTAACATCTGGTGGCTTGTGAGACGATTGCGTCTCTCTCCCTCAGGACACACTGGTACCACTCGCAAGGAAAACAAATGAGACATGTCCATCCATTGCGGATTTTTGCTAAATATTCTTTGGTATCACTAGCATTCAGTTTTTGGCGAAGTATTTACTTACAAGGGAAACTCCCCATCGCACCCCCCTCAGATTTAGTTGTAACTTGGCACAGTGGATAGGCCTTGATAAACTGAACACAGATCAATTGAGGAAACAGGAAGAAGTTGTGTGGAACTATGAAAAAATAAGCAAAATATACAAACTGAGTAGTCCATTGGCCACATAGGTAACATCAAGGAGAACGTGAGCTCAGGAGCGCCGTGGTCCCGTGGTAGCGTGAGCAGCTGCAGAAGAAGAGGTCCTTAGTTCAAGTCTTCCCTCGAGTGAAAATTTTACTTTCTTTATTTTTGCATAGTTATTATCTGTCCGTTCGTTCATTGACGTCTCTGTTCACTGTAATAAGTTTAGTGTCTGTGTTTTGCGACCGCATCGCAAAACCGTGCGATTAGTAGACGAAAGGACGTGCCTCTCCAATCGGAACCGAAAACATTTGATCGCAAGGTCATAGGTCAACCGATTCCTCCACAGGAAAACACATGTGATATATTCTATACGACACTGGTGACGGCATGTGCGTCACATGACAGGAATATGTTGTCGACCCACCTAACTTATACACTTGGCGAATGGGTAAAAAGATTCTTCTACCATGTCCGATTTAGGTTTTCTTGTGGATGTGATAATCACTCCCAAAAAAGTGATGAAAACATAAGAGTTTGTCACATAAACAGAAAATAAAAAATTAAACTCTTCACTCGATGGAAGATTTGAACCAAGAACCTTTCGTTCCGCAGCTGCTCACGTTACCACGAGACCACGGCGCTCCTGCGTTCCCAGTGTCCTTGATGTTGCCTATCTTGCCATGAACTACTCAGTTTGCATATTTTGCTCATTTTTTCACAGTTCCACACAACTTCTTCCTGTTTTCTCAATTGATCTGTGTTCAGTTTTTCAAGGCCTATCCACTGTGCCAAGTTATAACTAAATCTGAGGGGGGTGCGATGGGGAGGTTCCCTTGTTAGTAGGGGATGTGTGATAGATTTGCTGTGATCAGTAGGCATATAAAGTGTGTGTACTGTGGCTTGTGTTCCGACATGTGCAAAGAAAATGGCAGGGTGAAAGATTTTATGTAGAAAATTACAACCAGTCATAAGAATGGTACAGATTTTAATATTTTTAGAGTCACAGCCATCAGGAGGGGGTTTCACCGATACTTCACTCATTGCTGAAGGTCATCAGATTAAGGCTGCATTCGTAGAATTTAACTGTAAGTACAGTGATGTAATATATGTGACTGGTTTCCTAGGACAATTCTACCTGGGTTGCGGGGGTCGTGTGGCGGCGGTGGTCTGGGCCAGAACGATTGTCATTTCCGACATAGGGCAGGAGCTGTCTGACTTGGAGAGGCCAGATGGGGAACAAGAATGCAGCTACCTAACCGTGGCGCCCTCTAGGTGGCTGGATAGCAAACTAATACTCAGTATGTGTTGGGCAGCGTTGGTGACCGCCTGTATCCCCTGTGGAAATTTGAGAAGATTCAGTATGGATGTGTGTTTGTGCTGGACAGTTATTCCCTCCCATGTAAAAATTCCGGCTGACTGCTTCTCCACATTTCACGTCTTTATTTGGTCGAGAGAATATATCGATTATGGTGTGTGGTGTGTGCATCTAGATGGTGAAAGACAGTGGAAGAGACGTTTGCTGGCTCTCCAGACGTGAAAAACACCTTAGTTGGCTTTGTAAAGTAGTAGGAAGATATGGAATACGTTATATCATTGTCACAGGTATTCGATAAAAAATACGAGTGGAACTACCGGTTTCCCCTATTTTTTTCCTTTTTTTCATGTAAAGATCTTTGCAAACGAGATAGGTTTCTAGTTACTCAGTGGTTTAGAGCACATTCCACCTCTCTACACCTCGCTAAAGTTTCGGGTTTCTAGAGTTACAATTTCCACTCTTTATCTTCGGAATTATACTGTGCAAGCGATCGTTAATTGTAATCCCAAAGTCTGGAGATGGCTGTAGAAAGCATGGCAGCAAGCAAGCAGGTCAAGGCTAGAAACAGTAACGCATTTGTGCTGGGGGGAAACCAGCCCAGCATTTGTACAACAGTTCGGAGAAAGACCACGGTACGCTGAGGGCGCCCTGATCGCATATCAGGCTAGCGTTTGTGGGAGTGGTTGACTCGTGACCGTTGGGTGCGATGAATGACTGACCGACCACGTGGGAAATATCTAGTGGTGCGACGACTATATACGGTGCATATGCTTTTGTTTTTTTGGGATTGGTCTGTCTTTGGGGTATAAATGTACAACTGTCTGGTGATCGATAGCTGTACGCAGGATATACACTCCTGGAAATTGAAATAAGAACACCGTGAATTCATTGTCCCAGGAAGGGGAAACTTTATTGACACATTCCTGGGGTCAGATACATCACATGATCACACTGACAGAACCACAGGCACATAGACACAGGCAACAGAGCATGCACAATGTCGGCATTAGTACAGTGTATATCCACCTTTCGCAGCAATGCAGGCTGCTATTCTCCCATGGAGACGATCGTAGAGATGCTGGATGTAGTCCTGTGGAACGGCTTGCCATGCCATTTCCACCTGGCGCCTCAGTTGGACCAGCGTTCGTGCTGGACGTGCAGACCGTGTGAGACGACGCTTCATCCAGTCCCAAACATGCTCAATGGGGGACAGATCCGGAGATCTTGCTGGCCAGGGTAGTTGACTTACACCTTCTAGAGCACGTTGGGTGGCACGGGATACATGCGGACGTGCATTGTCCTGTTGGAACAGCAAGTTCCCTTGCCGGTCTAGGAATGGTAGAACGATGGGTTCGATGATAGTTTGGATGTACCGTGCACTATTCAGTGTCCCCTCGACGATCACCAGTGGTGTACGGCCAGTGTAGGAGATCGCTCCCCACACCATGATGCCGGGTGTTGGCCCTGTGTGCCTCGGTCGTATGCAGTCCTGATTGTGGCGCTCACCTGCACAAGGCAGAAGCGACTCTCATCGCTGAAGACGACACGTCTCCATTCGTCCCTCCATTCACGCCTGTCGCGACACCACTGGAAGCGGGCTGCACGATGTTGGGGCGTGAGCGGAAGACGGTCTTACGGTGTGCGGGACCGTAGCCCAGCTTCATGGAGACGGTTGCGAATGGTCCTCGCCGATACCCCAGGAGCAACAGTGTCCCTAATTTGCTGGGAAGTGGCGGTGCGGTCCCCTACGGCACTGCGTAGGATCCTACGGTCTTGGCGTGCATCCGTGCGTCGCTGCGGTCTGGTCCCAGGTCGACGGGCACGTGCACCTTCCGCCGACCACTGGCGACAACATCGATGTACTGTGGAGACCTCACGCCCCACGTGTTGAGCAATTCGGCGGTACGTCCACCCGGCCTCCCGCATGCCCACTATACGCCCTCGCTCAAAGTCCGTCAACTGCACATACGGTTCACGTCCACGCTGTCGCGGCATGCTACCAGTGTTAAAGACTGCGATGGAGCTCCGTATGCCACGGCAAACTGGCTGACACTGACGGCGGCGGTGCACAAATGCTGCGCAGCTAGCGCCATTCGACGGCCAACACCGCGGTTCCTGGTGTGTCCGCTGTGCCGTGCGTGTGACCATTGCTTGTACAGCCCTCTCGCAGTGTCCGGAGCAAGTATGGTGGGTCTGACACACCGGTGTCAATGTGTTCTTTTTTCCATTTCCAGGAGTGTAGATGTGAGGATTTTGTATGGTGCAGGATATGAATTCTGTTTACGACATTGATATCGTATGTGGTGATATAACCTGGCTGGAGATCGGTTTCGTTCAAAAACCGAGCGAGGTGGCGCAGTGGTTAGCACACTGGACTCGCATTCGGGAGGACGCCGGTTCAATCCTGCGTCCGGCCATCCTGATTTAGGTTTTCCGTGATTTATCTAAATCGCTCCAGGCAAATGCCGGGATGGTTCCTTTGAAAGGGCACGGCTGACTTCCTTCCCCGTCCTTTCCAATCCAGTGAGACTGGTGACCTCGCTGTCTGGTCTCCTCCCCCAAACAACTCCACTCATTCCAAAAAATTCAGGCTTTCCTCGACAATAGCAGATCAGTGCAATAGATTAAGTGTCTTTGGCGATAGTTTCCATATTTCATGATCTGTAGACCACTTTTGCAGGTTTAACTGGCACTGCAATATGGCTAGTGTATTTTTTTTATCAGTACAAATTAATTTTGCTGCTGAAAGTCTCATAATTTGTCTGTCTACAGAAAACAGCGCACAGTGGTCCCACACTGGAAGCAGCAGCACTTTGGTGGGTAAATTCAGTAAGAACCAATCAGAGTGCTCCACTCACAAGAAGTTCCACGACATCAGAGTCAGAAGACGTCCTTTGTGTGGGGCATAGGAGCCTCTTAAGGCTCGTTTGAACAAAACAGGGCAAGATATCTATGAAAAGTTTCGTGACGTCTGAGAGTCTAGTGATACCTTCTTTGTTTGTGTTCAGACAAGTCCACGCAAACCAGCCTCCTCTGGTTCAGATGGGCGGGATGCTTGACCCTTCAGTGTGACTTCAGGGCATCTCCATATCACCTGCTGTAGGACATTGAAATTTCACCGAAAATTCCAGCCATTTTTCTCGTCTGTAGCAAAGTGCTTCAAATTCTGGTTATGTAATAGTTCTGATTTTCCCGTCTGTGCTTAGACACCAGTGTGTGCCTCGAGAAATGAGAAAAATAACGTCCCTGACTCCAGCAGAAAATATAAACTAAGCCTAATCACCGTTTCAGAAAATTCATGACCACCATAGCAGCTGTAGGACCCGGAAATTTTTCTCCTTCTGTCTCTCTGGCCTTCAAAGAAGCACCTAAACCTCGAAAAGAGGGGAGCATCCATTTTTAGAGTTACATAGAGGATTTATTTCAACTCCCAAATATCGTCATTATGGCGTGTGAAATCAGATACTGCAGCTGATATTGGTTTATTTATTTTTTATTATTTTATTTACCAAATTGAGGAGGAAATCTCCAAGGTCATGGAACGTGTCAGTACATGAACTTACAACATACAAGTAATAACAGATAAAAATATATGTTCATGAACCTGCAAGAAAATCAGTCCATAAGTTTAAGCAAACGCTATCAGCTATACAATGAGAATCAGCTTAATTTTTCAAGGAACTCCTCGACAGAATAGAAGGAGTGACCCATGAGGAAACTCTTCAGTTTCAATTTGAAAGCGCGTGGATTACTGCTAAGATTTTTGAATTCGAGTGGCAGCTTATTGAAAATGGATGCAGCAGTATACTGCACACCTTTTTGCACAAGAGTTAAGGAAGTCCGACCCAAATGGAGGTTTGATTTCTGCCCAGTATTAAGCGAGTGAAAGCTGCTTATTGTTGGAAATAAACTAATATTGGTAACAAGAAACGACAATAAGGAATATACATATTGAGAGGCCAATGTCAAAATACCCATACTCGTGAACAGAGGTCGACAAGAGGTTCGTGAACTCACACCACTTATTGCCCGAACCGCCCGTTTCTGAGCCAAAAATATCCTTCTAGAATGGGAAGAGTTACCCCAAAACATAATACCATACGACATAAGTGAATGAAAATAAGCAAAGTAGACTAATTTACGTGTCGAAGTATCACTCACTTTCGATACCGTTCCAATAGCGAAAATGGCAGTATTCAGTCTTTCTTCTGAACGTGGGCTTTCCACGACAACTTACTATCTATCTGAACACCTAGGAATTTGAACTGTTCAGTTTCACTAATCATATGCCCGTTCTGTGAGATTAAAACGTCAGGTTTTGTTGAATTGTGCGTTAGAAACTGTAAAAACTGAGTCTTACTGTGATTTAACGTTAGTTTATTTTCTACAAGCCATGAACTGAGGTCATGTACTGCACTACTTGAAACCGAGTCAATGTTGCACACAACATCCTTTACTACCAAGCTAGTGTCATCAGCAAACAGAAATATTTTAGAGTTACCCGTAATACTAGAGGGCATATCATTTATATAAATAAGGAACAGGAGCGGCCCCAACACTGATCCCTGGGGCACCCCCCACTTGACAGTACCCTACTCAGATCCCACATCACAGCCGTGTCTCAGTGAGATTTCACAAGTGTGCCACGCTCATTCAAGAGTCTGTGTCCAAGCGTGTGGTGGTAGACACCGCAAAATTGAAGCAAACTACTGTGCAGTGATCTTTTTTTTTTTTTTGAAAGTGTATTTAGTGACATTTAATTGGATTTAGTTACTCCTGAAGCAGTTAGTGTTCAAAGACAAGATTATTTCCCACGAAAGTGCGTGAAGTGTCTCATGGATGGTGTCACACGTTTGTCACGATCTTTTTTTAGTGTCCATCTTCAAGTGTTACACCTCAGAATAAAACATTTATTTACATCACAAATTGTTTAAATAAAAAATGGATACAAAATAAAGACTTACATCTGTTCTAACTGGCAGCCCAGCATAGACTGAGTCCTTTTCCCACCAATTTCCATATAGGAGGCAGGAGGGGAGAGGGGATTGAAGGGGGGAGGGCGTGGGAGAGGTGTGGAGTTGGGTTAGTAGAGGTAGCCCAATTGACCTATTTTCCTACTAAAATTTGAACTGCCCACCATTAAGTCACTGCAGTGTTGCCACATCTATGGCCGCTGTCTTGGATCTGCACCTTGTATTAATTTGGAAACAAAACAGAGTGGACTGAAGCTCTTTTTGCCCCACTACTCACGATCGAATACTCGAAGCAAGATAAGACACAAGTGTCAGACCGCACTCGTTCCTACCCACACAGAAATATTAATTATCCCTCGTCGCGAGTCACGCAATCTGACACCTTATTCGCACTGTGTAAGATGGCATTCGTTCCTCTGTATATTCTGACACGCGCAAATACTATTACTCGTTTCCAGTTGTGGGAAAAAACTCTACAGAACTCGTTCTTTATTAACAGGCACAAAATTCGAGGTAATAGCTATGGCCGTCACTAGCCCACACTCCTTTTGCTGCTGCATGTGGTAAGAGCTACGTTTGCCGCATTTCTGAGCTATGGTCGTTGTGACTTCCCAGCTTTCGGACAAATCAGCTGCCTCCTTCGAACGCGTACAGTCTTCTCGTAGTTTACTGAAGCATCGTCGAACTGTCACTCCACAGTGACAGCTCTGGACGACTCGGTACTCCCCAGTAATGACTGTGACTGCGACTCCAACTCTGATATCCCAGACTGCCTCCAACTGCCGTTTATACATATTGTTTATTCGGAGTCTCGGACGAGTCTCTCTAGCAGTGTCACTTTCTTCTGCTGTTACTGAAAGTTCTTTTAATGACCGAAACATTTCCAGAAGCTACTCGAGATGAAAAAGCTTGCACAGGATAGAGTAGCATGGAGAGCTGCATCAAACCAGTCTCAGGACTGAAGACCACAACAACATCAACTCGAACCTCCTCGAATGATCTGAGCTAGCACTTCCTCGTTGTGGCCACTGTTAGATATAGGTCTGTTACTCTAGGGCAGTGGCCATCACTAGCCCACACTCCTTTTGCTGCTGCATATGGTAAGAGCTACGTTTGCCGCATTTTTCAGCTATGGTCGTTGTGACTTCCCAGCGTTGCGCCTGTGTGTGGTGTTTAACATTACTATGTAATCACATTTTCTTTCTTTTCGTAGTGTCTGAAACACTTGTCACACTAATAAAATTTGACGGCCGTGACACCTCTTACAATAAAAACTTGAACACTTATATTAATAATCCTTGACGGCCATGATACAACTTCCACATCGTCCAAGGCAAAAGCTGAGTATCTCTCGGCCAATGTACCCAATCTGGGGTGTTGCAGGCACGAGTCAATAAATGGGAAGTGCTTCGAGCCTCCAAACTGGGGATTGCTGGCTGTAGGAGACAATTTTGATAGAAAATGAGGCTCGTCTGGATGGTCCAACCACCAGACTAAACCCGCACGGCTCTCACAACGCAGTCAAGAGTCAGTTTCCCTACTGAAGACCCCCACATAGTCGAAGATGAAACAAATCAGAGATACTTTAATCCCCGATGTTGTTGATATGTCCATACATCCAGAAATAGACTCGAGAGCAACCGCTTTGCGAAAACCTGTCAAGTAAGACACCCTCTCTCCTCGGTGACGGTGGCACTGACTACGCGAGACACTGACAGGGTCGGAGAGTCAGCATATCCCACGACCACTCGACCACTACCCGCATCTCTGCAAGATTGGTCGGAGCTGGGTACGAAGCACATACATTTCGTTCGATGGTGTCACTTATGTGCTGAATAGGAGTTTCGTCAGATGCACTTGCGACAAACATAAATACCGTCATGTCTGCAGAGTATCCCTTAAACCATTCTGAAAATCATTCAGGAACTATGGGACGGAGTACTGTCTTGCAGATGGTGTAGATGTTGTAGACGAGAAAACGGATGTATATGACCGATCGCTTTTGTGTAATGGTGCTCCAGCCCACCTTCAACTGCCCCCCCCCCCCTCTCCCCACATTCTGTCTCCAGAGCCACGTAGCTGAAGCTTAGCTTTTACGATCCGTTCAGAGTCTGTGATCTTAGAAAGGCTTGCTAGAGTCATTCCTTAAGTCCTCTGCAGATACTCCATAATTTTTTTCAGGTATTCCATATCCACCAGATGCCCCTCATACATGATTAAACCCTGTAGAACTATGAAAATGACGGTGATTTGATTGCTACGTATCACCCACTGCTTCATATAGTCCAGACGTTTTCTATGACATTAAAATCGTATGATTTAGGGAGCCAGCGAAGGTCGTATAATGTGGCTGATCTTTTGTCAGATCAAGTACATATGCGTGCAGCACTGTGAATAGGGCTGTCGTCATATTGGAAGAGGGGAGTGTCCACAGCACACTCATCATGATGACATACAAGAAGGAACATCCCGGTTGATGATCGTGGTAACCTGAAAGAGTGGACCTAAGTCGCTGTACGAAAAACATGCGCATAATATCACAGACAGACTCCACACATTACGTCTCATTAGCTGTCGGTGCACTCGAGGACTTACACCATCTGAAAAGAAGAACGTCTCCACTCATCTAAGGTCCTCTTTTTGTGTTGTTTGTACAACTGAAGATGTGCAGCTTTATGTGCTGCCGTGATCAATGGCATTTTGCGAGGTATCCAACTCCAAATACCCACTGCGTGCTGTTACCTTCGCTATGTTTGCAGGGAAACTGGTCGAGATAGATCAGTATTCACCGACAGCAGAAATTCCTCTCAATTATAAAACCGATTTTTATCAATGCGGCGTCTCACTCGCCTTCATTCACTGTCGGTTAAGATCTTTCTACAGTCACTGTGCTTAAGTTGTGTGAGTGGTTAGTGATTCTTTGCAGATACGTTAGACAGACACCAATTAATCGGGCACGCCCTTTTTGCCGTCCTGTCACGTCAACCCATCTTACTGCACTGATTCCATACAATCGACTGGTACTTACCACTCCACCGCCACGACTTGTGACGACGTTGTAGGGTCTACAACACCTACAGCGTTCTACGACGACCAGTAGGACGAGTAGTACTTTTTCCAGTGAGGTACTAGAGGCGAGCAGAGGGAAGTGAACGCCACAGCGCCTCACCCGACAAAAATCGTTCCCTTCGCCACACTTCAGCATCGGCGATCATCATAGTCGTCAGTCATTCATAAATGAGATACACAGTTCACGCCCGAAGTTTTGGCTGCCACTTGGAGCTCCTGTACAGCCGCACGATGACGCAATTCTACCGGATGGTCTATCCGTTAACCCTCTATTTCCCAGAAATAAACTCTCTCTTAGAATTATTATATTACAGGGTTATTACAAATGATTGAAGCGATTTCACAGCTCTACAATAACTTTATTATTTGAGATATTTTCACAATGCTTTGCACACACATACAAAAACTCAAAAAGTTTTTTTAGGCATTCACAAATGTTCGATATGTGCCCCTTTAGTAATTCGGCAGACATCAAGCCGATAATCAAGTTCCTCCCACACTCGGCGCAGCATGTCCCCATCAATGAGTTCGAAAGCATCGTTGATGCGAGCTCGCAGTTCTGGCACGTTTCTTGGTAGAGGAGGTTTAAACACTGAATCTTTCACATAACCCCACAGAAAGAAATCGCATGGGGTTAAGTCGGGAGAGCGTGGAGGCCATGACATGAATTGCTGATCATGATCTCCACCACGAACGATCCATCGGTTTTCCAATCTCCTGTTTAAGAAATGCCGAACATCATGATGGTGGAGCACCATCCTGTTGAAAGATGAATTCGGCGCTGCCGGTCTCCAGTTGTGTCATGAGCCAATTTTCCAGCATGTCCAGATACACGTGTCCTGTAACGTTTTTTTCGCAGAAGAAAAAGGGGCCATAAACTTTAAACCGTGAGATTGCACAAAACACGTTAACTTTTGGTGAATTGCGAATTTGCTGTACGAATGCGTGAGGATTCTCTACCACCCAGATTCGCACATTGTGTCTGTTCACTTCACCATTAAGAAAAAATGTTGCTTCATCACTGAAAACAAGTTTCGCACTGAACGCATCCTCTTCCATGAGCTGTTGCAACCGCACCGAAAATCCAAAGCATTTGACTTTGTCATCGGGTGTCAGGGCTTGTAGCAATTGTAAACGGTAAGGCTTCTGCTTTAGCCTTTTCCGTAAGATTTTCCAAACCCTCGGCTGTGGTACGTTTAGCTCCCTGCTTGCTTTATTCGTCGACTTCCGCGGGCTGCGCGTGAAACTTGCCCGCACGCGTTCAACCGTTTCTTCGCTCACTGCAGGCCGACCCGTTGATTTCCCCTTACAGAGGCATCCAGAAGCTTTAAACTGCACATACCATCGCCGAATGGAGTTAGCAGTTGGTGGATCTTTGTTGAACTTCGTCCTGAAGTGTCGTTGCACTGTTATGACTGACTGATGTGAGTGCATTTCAAGCACGACATACGCTTTCTCGGGTCCTGTCGCCATTTTGTCTCACTGCGCTCTCGAGCGCTCTGGCGGGAGAAACCTGAAGTGCGGCTTCAGCCGAACAAAACCTTATGAGTTTTTCTACGTATCTGTAGTGTGTCGTGTGTCGTGTGTCAATGAATGGAGCTACAGTGAATTTATGAAATAGCTTCAGTCATTTGTAATAGCCCTGTATTATTTTCTTATCATAGGCAAGATCGAGTAAATGTAAAATTTACGTAAGTACAAATATTTTCTAAGAAAAAATGGTTTATAGTAATTTTATTGTAAGTGGTTTCACTGTGAATCCATGGTAAATCAATGACTGTTCGGTTTCTGAGACACTCTGCAAAAAAGGAGAGTCCTACATCGCACGACTTGTTCGTTCACCTCCTACTCACTGTGCTACACAATGTACACCTCCTTAATATTCCCTTTACAGCCATATGTTCTTCATTTACCCGCTTAGCTTGTGTCATATATGGCTTCTACCGACTGATGCGCAGTGCTTTACTTGAGTCCGTTCTTGATGGACATGTTAATACCCCACGACCACTATGATGTCAGCAAGTCTGACACGCCGGCCGGGGTGGCCGAGCGGTTCTAGGCGCTACAGTCTGGAACCGCGCGACCGCTACGGTCGCAGGTTCGACACCTGCCTCGGGCATTGATGTGTGTGATGTCCTTAGATTAGTTAGGTTTAAGTAGTTCTAAGTTTCTAAGTTCTAAGTTCTAAGTTCTAAGGGGACTGATGACCTTAGAAGTTAAGTCCCATAGTGCTCAGAGCCAAATCTGACGGCCATCAAACTCATTCTTACTCGGCATTCACTGAATACAGCCCTACCAAGAAAATGCCACTTTTTGCGGTGTCACCATTTCATTTCGATTGTCACTTTCAGAGCTTACTAACTTCTGGTAACTTGGTGTTTATTTCAGTAGCTAACATAGCATTGACTGGGGAGGTCATCGCTGAGAAGAGGAGATGACTCGACCTTCACTTGCCATTTGTTACAGACTGAGACCATACGTGATTATCTTTCTAGTACGAAAGCTGACTATTAGTAATGACTTGCGGCACTCAAAATGTAATTTTAAATAACACATCAACAATAATCGTAAAATCTGTAATTATTATTATTTTATTATTTATTTTATGGCCTTCATTGGACCACTCTAGTCAAAAATACAAAGTTCTAAACAAGTTGTTACACAGGGATACAATTTGGTTCAACAATAACTTAATATGATATTTAGGTAATATTCTTATATGAAAGGTGTTTTGCTCTTCCGTCTGCCCAATATTTCTTCATTCTTTCAGATATTTTCTTTCTTTCTTCATCTGAGACAACTCTTCCTTTACTCCTTTTATTGATTTACATTTGTAGTCTGGTTTGCGGGTCTTGCAGTATTCTGGTTTTCTCTGTCTTGTTTTTTAGGTCATCTACTGTAATTTACATCTTCCTTAATTTCTGTGATCCATTTAATGTCGCTCTTGCTATTCCACAATTTTTGTATTATTTTTATACTGGTTCTGTTTTCTGGAGTTCTTACCAGATGTCCAAAGAATGAGATGCGTTTCTTCCTGATTGTGCTCATGACTGGTTCTATTTTCTTATACACTGTTTCATTTGATGCTATTGTCCAATGTCCATTTATTTTATACTGTTTATTTATACATGTCCTAATTATTCTTCTTTCTATTTTTAGTATTCTGTCAATTTCTGCTGTATTAGTTGTTTTGAAGATAGTTTCAGCTGCATACGTTATTTCTGGTTGTGTAACTGTTTTATAGTGTTTTAATTTTGCATCTATAGATATGCTTTTTTTTGTTGTATGTAGTTTTGGTAATGTAATTTTTTTATTCTATTCTGCCATGATGGCTTCTCATTTAGATTGTATGTTATTATTTCGCCTAAATATTTCAATTTATCAACAATTTTGATTTCCTGTTCTCCTATTGTAATTTTGTTTGCAAGTGGTGGATCAGTTAGAATATCATTTGAAAAAACGGAGATTATGCTAAGTCCTACTTTCTCTGCTATTTCTTGTAGCGATTTCACTTGTTGCCTGGCTTCTTGAACGGTGTTGGCTAGGAGAGCAAGATCATCAGCGAATGCCAAGCAGTTTAAGCTAATATCATCTTTTGCACTTCCAATTCTTATCCTCTTTGGATTGTCCTTGTACCATTCTCTCATTATGTATTCCAGTGCACAGTTGAACAATAATGGTGATAGGCAATCACCTTGTCTTAAGCCTGTTTTTATGAGGAATGGTTCCGAAATTTCTCCTCTAAACTTCACTTTTGATTTGGTGTTGATTAGAGTGAGATGTATTATTTTAATTAGTTTTGGATGGAGTCCTAGATTTCTTAAAATTTTTAATACTGAAGGTCTGTGGAGACAGTCATATGCCTTCTTAAAATCTACAAATGTTATTGCCAGAGGTTTTTTCCGTTTCTTGTAGTATGCCATGATCAATTTTAAACTAATTATCTGCTCTGCACAGCTTCTCCATGGTCTGAAACCTCCCTGATATTCCCCTAACTCCTATTCTAATCGCTCCTTGATTCTTTCATATAGGATCTTGGATAGAATTTTGTATGTGCAATCTAGGAGAGAGATTCCTCTGTAGTTGTCTGGGTTGCTCTTATCTCCCTTGCTTGGAAATCCGTTACTGAATCTATTATTTTTATGTTTACTAAAAACCCTGTTCCATACTGGGGACAAAGATTCAACCAATAATCAGTCCTGATAAATAGCTCCCACGTCTCCACAGATGTGGCACAAATTTGTGAGGAGATGAACAACAGGATTTGCACTCTTAGACGGACAGGACTGTCAGCTCTAAGCAAATAAAAGGTGGAACAACCCGAGTAGCCGCCTTTACCAGGCGGAAACACGAGATTAGTTAAAATGCTACTGACAAGCGGTAGCGTTAGATGCCTGTGCAAAGCGAAATGACTTAGAGACATTTGTAAAACTTACTGCACATAATCTATAAAATCGTGGGAACCCAGCTGTAACCAAACTTGGACTGCTGTTAATATTTCGGCTGTAACCCGTTTAGCCGTCTTCGAAGCGAGCCGCAAAGACAAGGCGAAGCGCTCGTGCCCACCTTATACGCTGACAGAGCGAGCCAATTGGGCATGAGTACGTGGCAAATCATTCTATACGCATGAGCAATTGGCTCGCCCTACTGGTATGCAGGATTTGGAAAATAAGATTGGCCCGCACAATATTGCATACAACCCAACTTATATCATCTGCGCCAGATGCTCATGGGGTAAGCTGATTTGCCTATCTTTCGGTGCACACAATATTTTGCGTGGCAGTTTTATTTTGTCCACACTTTATAAGGTCGACGGGAGCGACTTACAGTCGGTCTATCTGACTCGCTCGGAATTTGGCAGGAAGGTCTGCAGACAAAATATTAGCGACAGACAAACGTTGGCTACAACGAATTCCCGCAATTTGCGTGGCAGCGAGACTATGAACATGAATGGAATCGCCAAGAAAAATGGAGAAGAAGAAAGTACGACAATAATTTAGGAAAGTGTTCCCAATAGCCGGAGAAATCAGACATTCCTTTTTCATTACAAGCTTGAGCATAGGAGAAAGAGGACATACGGCAACCAGCCACGATTTGGTTTTGATTGACTTTATTTACAGACGGCTTACATTCATCTACATCTACATCTATATTTATACTCCGCAAGCCACCCAACGGTGTGTGGCGGAGGGCACTTTACGTGCCACTGTCATTACCTCCCTTTCCTGTTCCAGTCGCGTATGGTTCGCGATTAGAGTGGCCCAATGAAGGCCATAAAATAAATAATAAAATAATAATAATAATAATTACAGATTTTACGATTATTGTTGATGTGTTATTTAAAATTACATTTTGAGTGCCGCAAGTCATCTACACAAACTGTCTGAAAGCCTCCGTGCGCGCTCTAATCTCTCTAGTTTTACATTCGTGATCTCCTCGGGAGGTATAAGTAGGGGGAAGCAATATATTCGATACCTCATCCAGAAACGCACCCTCTCGAAACCTGGACAGCAAGCTACACCGCGATGCAGAGCGCCTCTCTTGCAGAGTCTGCCACTTGAGTTTGTTAAACATCTCCGTAACGCTATCACGGTTACCAAATAACCCTGTGACGAAACGCGCCGCTCTTCTTTGGATCTTCTCTATCTCCTCCGTCAACCCGATCTGGTACGGATCCCACACTGATGAGCAATACTCAAGTATGGGTCGAACGAGTGTTTTGTAAGCCACCGCCTTTGTTGATGGACTACATTTTCTAAGGACTCTCCCAATGAATCTCAACCTGGTACCCGCCTTACCAACAATTAATTTTATATGATCATTCCACTTCAAATCGTTCCGCACGCATACTCCCAGATATTTTACAGAAGTAACTGCTACCAGTGTTTGTTCCGCTATCATATAATCATACAGTAAAGGATCCTTCTTTCTATGTATTCGCAATACATTACATTTGTCTATGTAAAGGGTCAGTTGCCACTCCCTGCACCAAGTGCCTATCCGCTGCAGATCTTCCTGCATTTCTCTACAATTTTCTAATGCTGCAACTTCTCTGTATACTACAGCATCATCCGCGAAAAGCCGTATGGAACTTCCGACACTATCTACTAGGTCATTTACATATATTGTGAAAAGCAATGGTCCCATAACACTCCCCTGTGGCACGCCAGAGGTTACTTTAACGTCTGTAGACGTCTCTCCATTGATAACAACATGCTGTGTTCTGTTTGCTAAAAACTCTTCAATCCAGCCACAAAGCTGGTCTGATATTCCGTAGGCTCTTACTTTGTTTATCAGGCGACAGTGCGAAACTGTATCGAACGCCTTCCGGAAGTCAAGAAAAATAACAATATTTTCTGGGTCTCATGAACAAATAAAGCGAGTTGGGTCTCACACGATCGCTGTTTCCGGAATCCATGTTGATTCCTACATAGTAGATTCTGGGTTTCCAAAAACGACATGATACTCGAGCAAAAAACATGTTCTAAAATTCTACAACAGATCGACGTCAGAGATATAGGTCTATAGTTTTGCGCATCTGCTCGACGACTCTTCTTGAAGACTGGGACTACCTGTGCTCTTTTCCAATCATTTGGAACCTTCTTCTATCAGAACACGATTCATGTTCCAGGTGGTCATCTCATGGCAACTCACCTGTAAACCAACGGCCATGTGCCTAGACTAAAGCGTTAGGCCGTCTGCTGATGAATGCACTGGCCTCTGCTGGCAGTAACAAGCAAGAGCTACGATGATGAAGCCCAAGCGCCAGCCAGCCGGCAATGCTGTATCACGATACACAGGCCAAGCGACGTCCCATATTGGTGAGCTTAGTTATGTGCCACGTTCTTTTCATTTTTAATATTTCCGACGAGGTCAGTAGTCGAAAGATCGTGCATAAAATCGAATAACGGATTGAAAGCCCAAAAATAACAGAAACCACACTACTGTTGTAACAGTATACTAAACAATCGTATAATTGCCAGAGTGAGATTTTCACTCTGCAGCGGAGTGTGCGCTGATATGAAACTTCCTGGCAGATTAAAACTGGCCAGTTCTGCAAGGTTCGAAGGAGAGCTTCTGTAAAGTTTGGAAGGTAGGAGACGAGATACTGGCAGAAGTGAAGCTGTGAGGACCGGGCGTGAGTCATGCTTCGGTAGCTCAGATGGTAGAGCACTTGCCCGCAAAAGACAAAGGTCCCGAGTTCGAGTCTCGGTCGGGCACTCAGTTTTAATTTGCCAGGAAGTTTCAATCGTATAATTGATTTTTATATTTGTTCCACTTACTGTTGTTTTTGAGAATTTTCTGTAATTTGTTGGAACTGGTGCAGTATCAGATAGCAAAACAGTATTAAAATGGACGGAAACATGCTCACTATGAATTCAGTTAGAACTACGCCTTTGGACTGTATAAAACTATAATTTCAAACAACAGTGCTAATCTATGAGAGTAGCACATCATATTTTGCAGTGAATCTCCATTTTAAACACGCATTATATTCGTAATTTTAAGCCAGACAGAAAATTTCAAGTTCATAATGAGGACTAATGTTGCAAATGAGATGTGTTATTAAAAATCATAAAATTAACAGCATTTATTGAACGAAGGTATTGGTCACATCCGAAAAATGAAATCAGTGCGCATTACATCACTAGATGATAAATAGCGCAAGAAATTACGAACTGCACTTTACTCAGCGCAATTCATCTTTGTATACTCCTCTGGGGAAAAACTGGCAATGGCAAAACTTTGTGGAAATATGTCTGATTAAAGAAATAAATCTACTACTTCGCATCGTACAAATCCCAGAAAGAGCCTCTGCAACTCTCTCGAGAGACTACATTAACCTTCCTTTGTTAACGTGGCATTATTTTACACAAGTGGTAACGTGGGGTCCAGCGGATCCCCATGATATGTTAATGTTGATACATATGCATAATATTAATAACTAGGTTATTTAATAGAAATTAATGTAGTAGCAACCACATAAATTGTGAAACAGGATCAGTTAATGCTTATTTGAAGAAAAAATTCATTTTATTACATTAGATAAAAGATAATACCTACAGTTATATTTACACATTATAAACTGAATATTCAGAGGTTGGACAGTCTTCGTCTGATGACTCATTACGATTACCACTTAGACACTGATCACAGACTGAAAGGAAGTGTTCACGCACATACTTTTTCCACACTGATGACAAGTAAATTGAGTTTTTACATCCTTATTTTTAGGCCACAAGATGCATCTCCTTTTCGCAGCTGGCATTTCTTCTTGTGCTGGTTTGTCATTAACAGCAGATATTGATCCACTCATTTCTGCTGCCTTTTGGCTAATTTCTCTGCCAAAGCAATCCAATATTGCTCTCTTCTTTACTGGTCTTTCACCAAGCCGAATCCAGTTTCTCAAAGAAAATCCTTCCTTACCATTTTAAGCATGAGTATGCGAATTTACACCTACTTGCTCGGCACTATCTTCTAACAAAAGTGTTAATGGGAGGTCTACGAACTTCCGAGCCATTAAATAACTGCCAAACGATAATAACAATGAGCAGTACAAGAATGAAAAACTAATGACCGGAAATAAACAGATGCGAGAAGCGATTGCTAGACGGCAGGCAGTGTTGCGAACTTTGATCATATCAATTTAGCTAAACTAAATGTGCTGGGGCTGTGACGGACCCCATATTAACGATTAAAGGTTAAATGAATGGAAATAAGGCAGCTAAGCAAAATAATATTCATTACTCAGAAAAGATACCGTCGCAAACTTAGTACAGTTTTAGCTAACGAGGTAAACCAAGAACTGGCTGCATTTAACATGCGCAAACCTTATTTACGTAACGTAACAAGCGAAATTTTGTTAGAGGAATGTGAAATGAAAAGGCTTTTAAGCTCTATGAGAAAGGCGGGAGGGACTTTCACCGGAATTACAAAAACTTCAGCATGAACGAAAAGAAATACAAATATGAGACAATAGACTTTTTTACGAGAGTTGGGTGTTTATCTGCGGATGCGGACACACACAAACAATGCCTCGCTGGGGCAGTAAGTTACGTTTGACGGCTAAATTATCGTACATTCGAGATGAAAGCAAGATAAGCATAAGCTAAAATAGTTCTCAATGCTCTGGGGTCAGTTTTGATACTTTAGAATGTTATCAGCAAAGTAGATAATTATGTCTGTGTGGGGCGTAGCCCCGGAGCAACACAGGGTACGAGCCCGGATACGGCACAAAGTTTTGATCTGGCACCAACTTTCGAAGTGTTTACCCTCAAAATTTAAGCATACGTAAAATCATATAAGTGGGAAAATACTGATCATATTCCAGCAGCCTGCGATAGACGTTTGCTGGGGTGTAGGCCTACCAGTACTGGAGGCGCCGTGGCGAAGACGTATTATCACGGCAGCCTCTCCCTGAACGGAAGGTGCAGCCCAGCCATTACAGATTTTGCACCAATCCACAGCCCTTTAGTTCTTTTAATTGTATTATTTATTACTTTCTTCTTTTGGAGTGATGCTGCCTAACATATTATTATTATTATTTCTCTTTCCTGTCTCAGACGTTATGTCTGGTTTATTATTATTATTATTATTATTATTACTGTTATGTACAGATACATTGTCCCTTAGGAAATAACTAGTCAGATGACCTTGTGACCCATTATGTAAGTATTTACCTTCATATCAGAAGACCTATCGCCTTTATCGACGTGTGTAGAGTTTCCCCACAGGAACTGTAAACGTCTACACTCAGCTCTAATTGCACACGACTCGGAGCACCAGCAAGTACGCTGTTTATACCTACAGTTAATCGCAAACTGAAATACTCTTCATAGACATAAGCACTAACTGGACGTTTCTTTATCTGTGGACACACTGTTACATTTTAAGACCTGTCAGAAGAAATTCAGCCCCTTTCTCACACAACTACATTTCCTTATTGTATCATGTACTGTAAGAAGCATTTTTGAAAATGCCTATTTTGTGCATACTGCATTTTATTGATACATTCGCTTCTTTACCTTGAGTAGATTTCGGCCTTCAAGCCCTGCTTTAAATTTGACCACAGTTTAAAGTGTATAAATAATTTATTTTAGGATACGACATATCATTATAAAACTAGTTTTTATTATAGTAGAAAGAAACAAGAAAAATAGAAAAAGGTACCTAATCGAAAATCGAAAAGTTCGTTGAACTTAAACATTAGTGCAAAATACTATAGTAGCTAAATCGATTTTGATTTATCATTTTCTATAATCTACGGTTTTATTTTAGGCCCACTATTGGGGTATTCAAAATGACTGATACGACGAAACCAGTTTAGCCACTGCAATAATTTTTGCAAGGATTTGGCTGTAGTGAACTTTATTGTCAAAAGAAATGGGCTCGCCGATGCTCTCCGCCAACAATGTGGCAAACTTGAACTAGTGGAAGATCGGTCGTTGCCATTAAGTAACAAGCAGGAGGAAGATAGATGGGCATAATTACCTGAAGAAATACGACAAAAGACACATTTGTATAGCTTTCTTTGTGCCGAGATGCGTTTCGGGCTATCACTCGTCAATACATTTATATATTCGTCAGTATAACGTTTTTATCCACAGAATTTTGAGCACTGTAACTGTCTTTCTCAAAATACAGCCGATAATGACGTTATACTGACAAATATATAAATATATTGCCCCATTTGAAGATGTATGAAAGCCACTGGCCAAAAATAAAACTATAGAAAAAGTAACTGGTTGCTGCATTTCTTCAAATAATCCAATCCAAAATCATAAAGTACAACTACCGCTGTCACGGATAAATTAATATAGATGCCTATAGTTGGGGACCGTAATGCACGAAAATCTTTGTCGGAACTGTTCGTAAGCCACACATTTCTGTACTCAATATTGAGCGATGCTTTAGGTGGTGTAAAGAGTGACGGCATTGGACGGAGGGTGACTGGAAACTTGTGATTTGGAGTGACGAATTACGCTATGCCCTGTAGCAAACCGATGGAGGTTTTGTGTGTGGCTAGTGGTTGGACAACGTTACCTGCCACTATCTGTAGTACCATCACTGAAGCACGGAGGAGGTAGTGTTAGGTAGCGGTTGTTTTTCGTGCTCACCTTATTGCGCTAAATGCGGAAGGATATGAATGCATTTTATAGCATTATGTATTGCTTAGAGTAGAGGAACAGTTCGTCGACGATGATTATTTGTACAGTATGACAATGCAACCTGTCATAAAGCAGCATCTGCGAGGTAATGATTTGTGGGGCCTGCCCAAACTACCGATCTGAACCCAATGGAGCGGCTCGTCCTCTCATTGGTAACCTACTTGCGTCTGCAGTCAGTCTTTTTGTGGAGTACATGGGAGTGCTGAGTCGGCGGTTCTTACCTGGAGGCAGAGGAGTGCGAGACTGCGATTTCGCCATCGCTGGGCAGTCGAGGAGCCGAAGGAAAAACCGACTCCGACGCCAACTGCACACATGTCGCCGACTGCGGTCGCTCGCTCACCTGCAAACACATCAAGAGCTGATAGAACCAATCCAACAGTGTTTCCTGGACTCACTGCTGACGATTAGAAATGCTAAACACATAACGAATAGCAAGTTGACCCATTTAATCTTCATGCATGGCTTTCTACTGATGTGATGGACTAAAGTTGGAATTCGTTCCCATGAATCCCGAGGTAAACCTTTTTATCCTTCATTGACCATTTTATTCCCCAACATTTGGAGGGAGAAGGTGAATTTATTACAGCCATACTGCTGCTCTTCAGTCAGGTGAAGTTAGAAAACGTTTTCTACAGTTAAAACTTTTAGTCTGTTATTTTAATCATTGAACTTAAAAGCTTAGTATAACAAGATTAAAATATAACAAAATTATTTATTTTCATGATTTACTACAACTTACAGATGGTGATAATTAAGCTGGTGCTAATACGACGACGACGACGACAATGACAACGGCAACTATTATGAATATGGTAATGACTATGACCATGACTATAACGAAAAAGACGACCATTTCTATATTAACGACGACGACGATGTAGCAAAAAAAAAAAAAAATGGTTCAAATGGCTCTGAGCACTATGGGACTTAACTTCTGAGGTCATCAGTACCCTAGAACTTAGAACTACTTAAACCTAACTAACCTAAGGACATCACACACACCCATGCCCGAGGCAGGATTCGAACGTGCGACCGTAGCAGCCGCTTGGTTCGGGACTGAAGCGCCTAGAACCGCTCGACCACAGCGGCCGGCTCCCACACGTACGCCTTCTACACACGTACAGTACGCTTATTGACACTACATGGACCGTGGGTGTGTCTGACTAGGAGTCATTCGTCGCCAGGTGACGCTGCTATCGCCTGGACGGACTTATATCGGTAGTCGGTCGGTGGTCATAATGTTCTAACTGATCAGTGTATACTTATAGTTTGTAGATCGCTAAACTTTCAGGCTGCCAATGTTTTGCGTCTAACCAGTGCCAGTAATAATGAGAATAGTTTTACAGCTGCAGTGAGAATTCTTTTCACCAAAATAAAAATGCACAAAAATTTTAATTGCACCTTACCTGTTTCAAGAGATTAATCTGTTATCTACATAAGTTTGATACAGCATAGGTTAACCAAGGTCAAATATGGATCGGACGATAAAGTCGTCCTGTAGACAATAAGTAAAAATATAAAAAGTTTGTTAAAAACAAACGTACACCAACAAAGTATAAAAAGTTAGTTAAAAGCGAATCTTCTGTAGTTGAGCAATTGAAGAATCAGGCACTTTCGCTCAAGGTGACACATGGAAAAAAGTAGGTATTTTTTAACTGATTCTCTGTAGGGTGTCTTTCTAGTCCAATCCGATTTAACGTCGGCTTGCACATACCTTCAGCCTGTATTAAAAATCTAAAGATGATAGATTAGTCTGTTTGAACCGGTAAAAGAGAAATTAAAATTTAAGTGCAGTTGATGACTGTCTTTTATTTTCGTGAAAATAATAACACTAATAATAATAAACAGAACTCCGTAGGCACTCCAATAATTTAGCTGCTATTGCATAGTTGCTGTTTTGTTGTGTAGTCAATTAGCTCGTTTGTCTTTTGCGAAGTGAATGCTGAAGGAATTTCAGGTTGTGACGGTACAGCCCCCAAAAAGGTGGCCATAAACTTTTGAGAGCGGACGCGGCTGTACCCGCGCGGTTTGTTTTGGGTTGTATGGGAGACGTAGCTGTGTGAGCGCGAGTAAGAGGTGTGGAAACAGGACAGGCACGTGGGGGCCGCACGGAGATGCCCACTGCGCCACCAGCTTTCAAGTTCCACCGCTGGATGTCGGCGCCCTTTGAGGAAGAGGAAAGTAGTGTTTAACGTACCGTCGACAACGAGGTCATCAGCGATGGACCACAAACTCGGATTAGGGAAGGAAGGTGGCCGTGCCCTTTCGAAGGAACCATCCCGGCATTCGCCTTAAGCGATTTAGGGAGATCACGTAAAGCCTAAATCAGGATGACCGGACGCGGCTTTGAACCTTCGTCCTCCAGAATGAGAGTCCAGTGTGCTAACCACTATGCTGCTACCCTGCTCGGTCGTCGGCGCGCTTTGAGCCTCTGCTACTGGGTTATTCTGGAAATATGAAAAATCCTGGTGACTAGCAGACGTTTAGGATGCTCCGAAAACACGTGGTCGGATTTTTCCTTGCTCTCTGGCCGTTGGCTGCAGAGAATGGAGGAAATGGCCGCCATGACTGGCCAGAGGGACCAGCAAAAATGCAGAATATATGTGAATAAAGAGTGAACTCATTAAGGTACTGGAAAGCCAGTACCACAAATAACAGACGCTCCCTCGGTACGGTGCATAGTTTCTACGTTACTACATGTTACTTAGGAGCATAATAACGTGTTAGCCGAGATCGCCATAAGAAACTTTATTATAGATAACCGGTTTCGGTAAAACTAGGTTACCATCTTCACATCTTCATAACGGTTATTTCAAACATCTTGTGCCAGCTACACACATATTTCAACTGACGGTATTGTGGCTCCCTGGTAGGCATGACGTCTTATGTTATTGGAACAAAATGTTTTGGTAAACAGTGATGTACATAGTAATTTTAATTTTGACGTGCCAACGCATCGCTCATTTCATGTTTTATGACTATGGAAATTCAACAGAAAGATTTTGTGTAGCTGGCACAAGACGTTTGTAATACCGCAATCTTTATGAAGTTCCGAAGATGGTAATTTAGTTTTACCGAAACCGGTTATATACAGTAAAGTTTTGTTTATAGCGATCTCGCCTAAGAAGTTCTTCTTCTCCTACGTAATCATTACAGATCGCCCCTTCAAGCTCAACCTGAGTAAAATAAATTAACATTATATGTTAAATGTTTCGTTAACAGTATAAACTTTAAAAATTAGTAACTTGACGACACCTTTACCGATTTTTATAAACGAAGTATCTATGAATGAGTCTCATAGAGTTCTATCAAATAATCAAAACAGAATTGTTATAAACATTAGCAGATTTGAAATAAGGGTTGGGATGTGTATATCACGGGGAAAAATAGTGAATTTTAGCCGTAAGATTAAGTAATATGTTAAAAGCAGCGGCAGTATCTAAACTAAACATACTCAGAAAGTATGAGAATGCTGACTGTTAATTGTTTACATCTATTAACGACAATATAACGACAAATAACGTTTTTTATGATAGAATTAAAATTTAGGAGAAAACTGGAAAATGTAATGAAAAACTGAAGGCAGCAAAGAAAAGCTGAGAACACTTTCACGAAAAATCATGTACAATATGTACAATACATATGTACTGGGATATATTTATAGTTTTTATATGCTCTGGAAGAAAGAAAGTATATTTTTTGATTCATAAATAGCCGGCTAAAAAACCGTTGCAAGATTTTGAAGTGCGCTAGATAGTGCCTGGGTTTGTTTAAATTCTCACACTGGCGTAATAACATTCAATACAGTCAGTTCATAAACTTGTTACTGTGAGAAGAACAGGAAATGAATCAATTTTTTTGTATACTTTAATACGTGAGTGTAGTGAATTCTCTTTACGCAAATTCCTGCCTGCATTTGACTGGAAGTTCCTTTTTCTTAGTTGACGATTTTGTAGCGAATGCGGCGTGTGGTTGATTGCCGCTAGACTTTAATGCAGCCAAATTATGTTTTTAAAAAATCCAGTCATTCACTATGGCCCTTTACAGAATGCTACCAACTGGCACGTTGACGCATTGATAATCTGCATACTAGTATTGGGAGTTCCAAGCTAATTCAGTTATTTTTTGGATGTAAACTTTGAAGAGACAGTTTCAGTCCCTTTTTTATTATTATTTTTTACAAGTTACTGTGGACCTGAACTGAACATAGAAGCCGGCCGCAGTGGCCAAGCGGTTCTAGGCGCTTCAGTCCGGAACCGCGCTGCTGCTACGGTCGCAGGTTCGAATCCTGCCTCGGGCATGGATGTGTGTGATGTCCTTAAGTTAGTTAGATTTAAGTAGTTCTAAGTCTAGGGGGCTGATGACCTCAGATGTTAAATCCCATAGTGCTGCGAGCCATTTGAACCATGTTTTGGACATAGAAGTCGTATAGTCCATTGTAGTAACTGCCTACAACTCGGAGACGTCGCTCTCATGAGATATTTAAGGATCCAGCGGGTTCACGAAAATATGATAACACCAAAAACAAAACACATTACCATGCCTAATATGGTTTAGGAAAACCGATGGCATTCAAATCAGCTTCCAGTGGTCTCGCAATGGATAAATACAGGTCCTGTATGGTTTTCAAGGGAATATTATACCGTTCTTCCTGCAAAACAGTGGCGAGTTCAGGCAACGATGACCGACGTGGATAACGATCACGCATCCTTCTTTCTAAAATAGATCACAAAGGCTCAATAATATTGTGATCTGGTGACTGCGATGGGCAGGGGAGACGCGACAATTCATCCTCGTGCTCAAGAAACAAGCCCTGGATGATGCGAACTATGTGAACAGGAGCCCTATCGTCTGGGAGCACGGAGACAGCATTGCGGAACGAACAGTATGCAGTGAGATAGATCTGATCAGCCAGAATGGTACCATTATCCTTTGCAGTAATGTGACTTTGCAGAGGGCTCACAGGACCCATGGAATACCACGATAACGCTGCCCAAATCATCAACTAAACCGCGCCACGTTTCATTCTTGTACCGTAAACTCGGCCGAAAGCTGGCAAGTGTCCAACAAGACTCTTCCGACCAAAGGGTCACCATGGTTTTTATTGCTTTTACGGGTTTGGCACCACGTTTTCCTGTTACGAGCATTTTATTCACTGCTGAGTTATTTTGGAATTCCAGCTCGCCTGAAATTCCCTGCTTACGGAGAGCCCTTCGGATTGCTTTGGCGCTGACAGGGTTCGCGAGTGCGACATTCAGTTCTGTGGCGAGTTTGGCAGCTGCCATTTTCTTACTGTTCGTCACGATCCTCTTAAGTAACCATCTGTCGCGATCACTCAACGCACTATGGGACTTACCATCTGAGGTCATCAGTCCCCTAGAACTTAGAACTACACTACTGGCCATTAAAATTGCTACACTACGAAGATGACGTGCCACAGACGCGAAATTTAACCGACAGGAAGAAGATGCTGTGATATGCAAATGATTAGCTTTTCAGAGCACTCACACAAGGTTGGCGCCGGTGGCGACAACTACAACGTGCTGACATGAGAAAAGTTTCCAACCGATTTCTCATACACCAACAGCAGTTGACCGGCGTTGCCTGGTGAAACGTTGTTGTGATGCCTCGTGTAAGGAGGAGAAATGCGTACCATCACGTTTCCGACTTTGATAAAGGTCGGATTGTAGCCTATCGCGATTGCGGTTTATCGCATCGTGACATTGCTGCTCGCGTTGGTCGAGATCCAATGACTGTTAGCAGAATATGGAATCGGTGGGTTCAGGAGGGTAATACGGAACGCCGTGGTGGATCCCAACGGCCTCGTATCACTAGCAGTTGAGATGACAGGCATCTTATCCGCATGGCACTAACGGATCGTGCAGCCACGTCTCGATCCCTGAGTCAACAGATGGGGACGTTTGCAAGACAACAAACATCTGCACGAACAGTTCGACGACGTTTGCAGCAGCATGGACTATCAGCTCGGAGACCATGGCTGCGGTTACCCTTGACGCTGCATCACAGACAAGAGCGCCTGCCATGGTGTACTCAACGACGAACCTGGCTGCACAAATGGCAAAACGTCATTTTTTCGGGTGAATCCAGGTTCTGTTTACAGCATCATGATGGTCGCATCCGTGTTTGGCGACATCGCAGTGAACGCACATTGGAAGCGTGTATTCGTCATCGCCATACTGGCATATCACCGGGCATGATGGTATGGGGTACCATTGGTTACATGTCTCGGTCACCTCTTGTTCGCATTGACGGCACTTTGAACAGTGGATGTTACACTTCAAATGTGTTACGAACTGTGGCTCTACCCTTCATTCGATCCCTGCGAAACCCTACATTTCAGCAGGATAATGCACGACTGCATGCTGCAGGTCCTGTACGGGCCTTTCTGGACACAGAAAATGTTCGACTGTTGCCCTGGGCAGCATATTCTCCATACCTCTCACCAACTGAAAACGTCTGGTCAGTGGTGGGCGAGCAACTGGCTCGTTACAATACGCCAGTCACTACTGCTGACGAACTGTGGTATCGTGTTGAGGCTGCATGGGCAGCTGTACCTATACACGCCATCCAAGCTCTGTTTGACTCAATGCCCAGGCGTATCAAGGCCGTTATTACGGCCAGAGGTGGTTGTTCTGGGTACTGATTTCTCAGGATCTATGCACCCAAATTGCGTGAAAATGTAATCACATGTCAGTTCTAGTATAATATATTTGTCCAGTGAATACCCGTTTATAATCTCCATTTCTTCTTGGTGTAGCAATTTTAATGGCCAGTAGTGCACTTAAAAGTAACTAACCTAAGGACATCACATACATCCATGCTCGAGGCAGGATTCGAACCTGCGACCGGAGCGGTCGCGCAGCTCCAGACTGAAGCGTCTATAACCGCTCGGCCACAGCGGCCGGCTCCTTGATTACAAGAACCACCAACAATACGAGTACCAACAATTTGGCCACGTTCTAATTCACTTATCTCCGACATAATGCACTCACACCTACACGGAACACTGTTCTGATCACGACTGACATGCAACGTATTGTGGACGCTGCACTGGTGATGTTCACGGTCGAACACAACATTGCAACCTGCAGGCCCTGCTAGCGACTGAATTTATGCTCAAACGTGCGTCTCTTGCATTGTTTCCATATTTTAGGCCCAATCCTTTGTGTGACATAAATGTCAAACTGTTACTGTCATAGATACATGGCACAATGCATAAAGTAGGTCCCCTCCTATGTGTGTAGTGAATGGATATGTAAGGAAGATGCTGTTCATCATTCCTTTCACAAGCTGTAACTTCCACCAAATTGTGTCACACGTTAATCCTGGTGTTTGAAAAGGAATTGAATTATTGATAATTCATATAATCAGTATAACAGTCTTATGAAATAGTTATAATACTAACGATCTTTTAAAAATAATTTGGTTTCGTGGCCGAAAAACAATCGAGTACTTTTATTTTTACCCCCTCAGAAATTTTCCATCAGGTTGAGGACCGCTGCTGTAGATAACGGTGGGGATCTGTAGTCCCCATGTACGGCCTTCAAGTAGTTTTACTAATTTTGGTCTATTGCGAGTTTTTTGCTGGACATTTAGAGGATGGGAGCTCCATGTTAGTTTGCAGATGAGATTAGTCAAAGATAATTTACTGTGTTCGTACGATCGATCGGATGTTTGTGGATGTCGAGGTGATAACCAGGGAGGCGGAAGCGACAGAAACTATGTCTATGATTATTTCCTGGGCTGAAGTGAATACAGAGCAGGCAGGATATGTATCAGAACTTCTTTTTCCTGACAAATGAAAAGGCATCGAGAGATGTCTCTGTGGCTGTAGTCGGTGACGTGAGCTACGCAGCCAGGTTCAGTAGCTGCGAGCCTTCGGACTGTGACGATCGCGCCTGAGGCGAAAGTGTGCTTATAGCCCGCGACGAGAAAACCATCGATGGCGTTGTACCATCGATTCTTAACAACTATGCTAGCTACGATCTTCATAAGCTCCGTAATTCGTACAGGAACGACGCCGTGTCACGGATGCGTGTTTTTTAATGGGGTAAAAAATTCGAAAATAGCTAGGAAAACATCAACCAGAACAGACAAAACGTGTTCCTAATTTTCACAGAACAACTGGCTCAAATGGCTCTAAGCAATATGGGACTTAACATCTGAGGTCATCAGTCGCCCAGACTTAGAAACTACTTAAACCTAACTAACCTAAGAACATCACACACATTCATGCCCGAGGCAGGATTCGAACCTGCGACCGTAGCAGCAGCGCAGTTCTAGACTGAAGTGCCTAGAACCGCTCGGCCACACCTCAGAACAAATCCTCAAAATATATCTTGGAGGACGAGCACTATACAACGCTTAATTATCGATTATCAGACGAAACGTAAAAAAAAAAAAAAAAAATGGCTCTGAGCACTATGGGACTTAACATCTGAGGTCATCAGTCCCCTAGAACTTAGAACTACTTAAACCTAACTAACCTAAGGACATCACACACATCCATGCCCGAGGCAGGATTCGAACCTGCGACCGTAGCGGTCGCGCGGTTCCAGACTGAAGCGCCTAGAACCGCTCGTACACACAGGCCGGCACAGCAACGTAGCTACTCTACCAAGTGTGTTGTAGTTGTTCAATTGTCTTTTCAATTTCTTTGTTCATTAGAACTAATTTTCGGATGGTATGAATGTTTGAGTTGTAATTTAGCAATAGCGGCAGTTGCTGACGTTTTCCTTCAGTGTCAGGCAGTTGGTCGGCGCGGGAGATCGCGAAGCGGCCAACCATGTCATTCACTTCTTCCAGAAAATCTGTGGAAAGCGTATAGGCAACCGGCTAACAGTTCGACAACAGGCTTGACAAAAAACTTCGGTCTTTGCAGTTCATCGATAGTGAAGTAGTCGAGACACAGAACGCTTAACATCATACAGAGTGTAACTAAATTCCCTCTGCAGTCTCTGAGGACAAGTTCCTTACACCACTTTAGGATTTTATTATATTTGTGTCGACAGGTACTTTAAAACACGTGATACCTCGTCAAGATTGCCTCAGTAAATGTCGACATTTACATGTCACACTTGGTGTTATGGAAAATAAATAGCAAGGGACAGTGGCTGGTAACTAACTGTATTTCTTTAGCCAACCGCATCCAGTAAAAAGGAAAATACAGCCCTTTACAGACTTTGAGGATAGGTTCCGTACACCAAAAGAAGAAAAAAATACCTATTAAACATGGGCTCTAAAATCTTAAGAGTTATCAGATCTTGTTCATCCTCGTTACTGTCAAACGCAATTCCTAAGGTATACATTTTAGAACCAATGTTTATTAGACATTTTTTTCTTGTTTTGGTATAAGGAACATGTCCTCAAAGTCTGTGGAGGGAATTTAGTTACACCCTGTATATTCTATTGTGCTGGACACAACTGGCTGTTCTTTGCAATTTATTTCGCCGTAACACCAAGTGTGACACTTGGATGTCGACATAAGCTCAAGAAAGTACTGCAACATTCTTGACCAGGTCTGACATGTTTCCAAGTATATGTCGGCACCAATCTTATAAAATCCTAATGTACCGGACTTTCCATCTGCCGAAGAATTGTAAATGTATATTTTTCTGTGTAATCCTTTAAATAGTCCAGAGTTAAAGGTCTCTTTGTTCGATATTAATATACAGAATTAACTTTAAACGAGGAAAAATATTTCCTGCAGTGTGTCGCACATTGAGCTACGAACACAATTTTTTTTTTCATCTTCCTACCTCAATAAACAGCAATGCAAGTAGCCGGCCGCGGTGGTCTAGCGGTTCTCGGCGCTCAGTCCGAAGCCGCGCGACTGCTACGGTCGCAGGTTCGAATCCTGCCTCGGGCATGGATGTGTGTGATGTCCTTAGGTTAGTTAGGTTTAAGTAGTTCTAAGTTCTAGGGGACTGATGACCATAGATGTTAAGTCCCATAGTGCTCAGAGCCAGAGCAATGCAAATGAATTGCATAAAATCAGCAATGCAAATGAACTGCATAAAATCGACAAATCTGAAGGGAACTGTTGAATATTGCTGTACACTGAAATGACATGAGATACTTCTAATATCATGTCGGACCTCCTTTTTCCGGCGTAGTGCAGCAACTCAACGTGGCATGGACTGAACGACTTATTGGAAGTCTCCTGCAGAAATACTCAGCCGTGCTGCCTTTATAGCCGTCTATAATTGCGAAAGTGTTGCCGGTGCAGGATTTTGTGCAAGAACTGACCTCTCGATTATGTCCCATAAATGTTCGATGGGATTCGTTTTGGGCGAGCTAGGTGATCTAATCTATCGCTCGAATTGTTCAGAATGTTCTTCAAACGCATCGCGAACAACTGTGGTTCGCTGATATGGCGCACTGACATCCATAAAAAATACATAGCTGTTCGGAAACACGAAATTTATGAATGGCTACGAATGGTCTCCAAGAAACATCACCATTTCGAATCAGTGATCGGTTCAGTTACTAGAGGACCCAGTCCATACCATGTAAACACAGCCCACATTATTACAGACCCACCACCAGCTTGCACAGTGCCTTATTCACAACTTAGGCCCATAGTTTCGTGGGGTCTGCGCGACACTCGAATCCTACTATCAGCTCCTACCACTTGAATCCGGGACTCATCTCACCAGTCGTGTAGGGTCCAATCAATATGGCCACGAGCCCAGGAGAGGAGCTGCAGGCGATGTTGTGCTGTTAGCAAAGGCTCTCTTGTCGGTCGTCTGCTGTCATAATCCGTCACCGCCAAATTTCGACGCATTGTCCTAACGGATAACGTTCGTCCCACGTGCCACATTGATCTTTGCGGTTATTTCACTCAGTGTTGCTGGACTGTTAGCACTGACAAGTCTACGCAAACGCCGCTGCTCTCCGTCGTTAAGTGAAGGCCGTCGGCCACTGCGTTGTCCGTGATGAGAGGTAGTTCCTGAAATTTGGTTTTCTCGGTACGCTCTTGACACTGTGGATCTCGGAATATTGAATTCCCTGACGATTTCCGAAATGGGATGTCCCATGTGTCTAGCTTCAGCTACCAGTCCCCGTTCAAGGTCTGTTAATGCCGTCGTGCTTCCAGAATCACGATGGAAACCTTTTCAAATTTATCACCTGAGTACACAACGCGCTGCCCTTTTATACTTTGAGTACGAGATACGTCCGCCACCTGTAGATATGCATATCGCTATCCCGTGACCTGTGTCACCACAATGTATACCTGTATAATCCATACTCACTGTCACTGTTGGCATCCTGTGGTCCATAAGTTATTACACTACTGCTTGTACTCTACGATGAGATGGCTCTTTGTCTATCTTGCCAGCGCTGACTTATACAAATCAGTACTTCCGCGTGTCATGTGATACAAAAGTAGGGACGGCTGGGGTGGCCGAGCGGTTCTACGGGCTACAGTCTGGAACTGCGCTACCGCTACGGTCGCAGGTTCGAATCCTGCCTCGGGCATGGATGTGTGTGATGTCCTTAGGTTAGTTAGGTTTAAGTAGTTCTAGATTCTAGGGGACTGATGGCCTCAGAAGTTAAGTCTCACAGTGCTCAGAGCCATTTGAACTATTTTTGAACAAAACTGGGAAAATAACATGTCCACAACTTGCAGGTCTTTAGGGTCTCATTAAATCGCCAACCTTTTTTATTTTGCAAACAATAAGAGTAGGGAAGAAATAAGGGTGGTTCTCTACTTGTTATGCATAGCAGCATGAGGCCCCCTAAACGTATTGCCTCATTTAGGACTTACCCTGCATATCGCATCTTATTAACTATACGAAACATTTAGCAGATATTGCGTGTTTATTTTACATCCTAACAAACACTCGTCATTCTGCCCCCGTCACAACCTTACGAAGATTGTGAGATTTTGCCAGCATAACAAGTCTTAACAATTTCTGTACGAGTGGGCGATAATAAACACTTGTCTCATACGAGAGCACTGTACGGACTACCTCTTTTTGTCTGATGTTGCGCTGCTCAAAAGTATAACAGCTTTTACAAGTCAAAAGGTAATTTAAAAAAGTGGCTCTGAGCACTATGGGACTTAACATCTGAGGTCATCAGTCCCCTAGAACTTAGAACTACTTAAACCTAACTAACTTAAGGACATCACACACATCCTTGCCCGAGGCAGGATTCGAACCTGCGAGCGTAGCAGTCGCGCGGTTCCGTACTGAAGGGCCTAGAACCGCTCGGCCACCACGGCCGGCCAAAAGGTAATCACTATCTGTATAAATTTTATTGAAGTGCGCTTGCTAGAAAAGTTCGGAATAGGTAATATTTAAAATTACAATAGCTGAATTTTACCTAAAACTAAAACTGTGGAACTAATTGGTCTGGTAATAATATTCGATTACCAACAGTGCTGTATGTAAAGGCTATTTTTCGCGTCACAGATTTTTCGGATAAACGTTCACGAAGTCATAACTATTTTAATGTGGCTACAATAATTAATTCACCATTCATGAAAATATGGCCTTGTACATCCATCTGATGTGGTTCGCTGCCTCACCGGATGTCAGACGCCTGGTGTTCGGTAAACACTCAGCGCTTCTATCAGCCCTAGCCATGTACTAAAACACCGTGGTGTTCAAACCAGCCCTCGGATTTAGGACAACTTTTCCTTCGCTTGCATCCGATTGTCTTTAACAAGGTAGACCACCCTGTGTCGTCTGCACTCATGTGCCGTTTTTATACACACTGATCAGCCACAACGGTCGCTGTGGCCTAGCGGTTCTAGGCGCTTCAGTCCGGAACCCCGCTGCTGCTACGGTCGCAGGTTCGAACCCTGCCTCGGGCATGGATGTATGTGATGTCCTTAGGTTAGTTAGGTTTAAGTAGTTCTAAGTCTAGGGGACTGATGACCTCACATGTTAAGTCCCATAGAGCTTAGAGCCATTTGAACCATTTGAGCCATCAGCCACATTATGATCACCGACTTACTGTAGATATAAACCCGTCCAGACGATAGCAGCGTCACCTGGCGAGAAATGACTGACACACACACGCTGGTTGCACGTAGTGTCAGTGGGCGTGCTGTGCGTGTGTAGAATGGAGAAGACACGCGATCTATGTGGGTTTGACCGAGGGCAGATTGTGATGGTTCAGAGGCTCGGCACGAGCATTTCGGAAACTAAAAAATGGTTCAAATGGCTCTGAGCACTATGGGACTCAACTGCTGTGGTCATAAGTCCCCTAGAACTTAGAACTACTTAAACCTAACTACCCTAAGGACATCACACACATCCATGCCCGAGGCAGGATTCGAACCTGCGACGGTAGCGGTCGCGCGGTTCCAGACTGTAGCGCCTAGAACCGCTCGGCCACTCCGGCCGGGTAAGGGTCATTATACAGCGTACTTCCGTGATGATGTTACAGACTTCCAAGGATGACAGAGAAGGGTAAACGTATAAATTTGAGGGATGAGAACCTGGTCCGGAACGACCGAGTCGAAAGTTACAATAAAAACTCGTTCTGATTCCTCTGGCAGTGGAACACATGTACCGATACTGTCGTTACTGAGATTGTAAGGCATGAAACTAACAGAGGTGATAGCATGTACGAAAACAAGAAAAAAAGTCTAGTGATCACGGGCACTAAAATGCATACCTTAAGAGCTATGAGCACTTGTGTAGTTTCGCTACTGTGAAACATCTCTTCTAGTGAAGAAGTGACCATAGATCTTAAGGTATGCATTTTCAAGCCCATATTTAGTGGACATTTGTTTCTTGTTTTGGTCAATACTGACACCTCTGGCAATATGGAAATCAAAGAGCTTGCAGTAGAAGAGATCTGTTTCACAGTATCAAGATGATGAGGTGCTCATAGCTCTTCAGGTATGCATTTTAGAGCCCATGTTTACAATAACTTTTTTCTTGTTTTGGTACATATGACGTTCTCAATAAGTTATCTAACCTACAATCTTAGCAACAACAGTGCCGGTACATGTATCCTCTTGTCAGAGGTATCAAAAGATATTCGCTTATACCTTTCGACTCTGTCGTTTCCGGACCAGGGTGCATTGCCTCATACTGATACATTTATCCTTCTCTATCATCCCTGAAAGTCTGTAACATCATTACGGACAATCACCCTTTATATCTTTCTCGTAAAAATACGTTGCCCACAGATTTAAAACTCGATGACTGGCGAATATTTTGAGACGAAAAAATGTTAATATCTAATTCATTGCAAGAGTTTTCTCTATAATAAATATTTTGTAATACATTACACTTCTTATCTTTATAATGCTTCAGTGTCTATACTCGTATTTTTCCCCTATACCAGCATCGTTACCGAAACAATATCAAGATAAGAAGTGTAACATATCACAAAATATCGATTATTGAGAAAACTCTTGCAGTGAGTTATATATTAACAGTTTTCGTCTCAAAATATTCGTCATTCATCGAGTTTTAGATCTGAGAACAGCGTATTTTTACGAGATAGGTATATGCACACAATCATGAAACAAATCAAGGAAATGTCTTTGCTTTTGCTGATGACATCGCCTTTTGGGGAGAGACGGAAGTGGAGGTTCAGAGGAGACTGGATTACCAGAACAACAAATTTAAAGAATTCAAGTTGACTGTAAGTAAGAGCAAGACAGTGGCAATGAAGATGAGTGAGAAACCCACATCTTGTAAGATAATATTGGAAGGAGAGAAGGTTGACTCTGTGAAAGGTTTCACTATCAAGTAATGGAAGTGCCAAACTAGAAGTTTAAAACAGAATAGCAAAAGGATCCAGCTTCTTTCACCAGGTACGAAACCTAATCTGGGACAAGGGAGTCCCTCTAAGATCTAAACTGACCATGTATAAAATCTACCTCCTGTAATTCATGACGCAGAGTCTGGAGACCAGTGTCATAAATAAGAGAGAACAGAGTCGTAAAAAGCATCTGAAATGAAGTTCCTTTGGTCAGCTCAACAAAAAACCAGGGGAAACAGAGTCAGGAATAAATGTGTAACGTGAGACCTGCAGGTGACCTCGTCCATGTAGAAAAGAATGCGTGCTCCGAGATTGAAGTGGTTAGGTCATGCGAAGCGAATGCACTCAACTTGAACGCCACGTCGGTACTTGGAGACAGAGGCACCAGGAAAAAGACCGACTGGATGGCCTAGGAAGAGATGGAAGACCAGGTTAAAGAATATCTCAAGAGGAAAACTGTAACGTCGTATGCACTGGAGAGAGAAAAACTATACCAAGACAGAAGTCAATGGAGGCATATCGTTCACCAAATTCCCACTTGGATCGCTGGAAGGGAATCCTAATGATGATGATCTACACTGGAAGTCATAAAACATTAACGCTTATTTTGTCTAAAAACGGAAAAGGTGTTATTCCTTATTAAAGAAGAATAAAACATGTCACACGTATAGTTCAGAAATCGTCAGAAAACTAAATGCTTCCTGCCAAACTAATATTTGGTCGTCTTCTGTGGAGGCAACGAACTACTCGTAACTACGTTACACGCAGTGCAACAAATACGGTGTGTGTGTGTGTGTGTGTGTGTGTGTGTGTGTGTGTGTGTGTGAAATCTTATGGGACTTAACTGCTAAGGTCGTCAATCCCTAAGCTTACACACTACTTTATATAAATTATCCTAAGGACAAACACACACACCCATGCCCGAGGGAGGACGCGAACCTCCTCCGGGACCAGTCGCACAGTCCATGACTGCAAAACTACGGTAATCCAGTGAATAGCCTAACTGTAATTATGTCGCTTCTAAAAAGGAAGAGCTGTGAGTACAATGTTTCAAACTGTTTGTTGCCTTCTCACCTAGTCAAGTGTAAAAACTGTAACATTAGTACCGAGCATTTCGGAGAAACTGGGTTAATTCTACAACAACATGTGTAATGCTAAATCAAGTCGTTCTGCTGTCCAAATCGGTGCTTGATTTCAGCTATAAATGAGAAAAAATGTAATTGTTAGCTACACCTGGCATAGAGTGTAATAACAGAAACGCGACTGTTAATGCTGGTGTGCGGTTCGTGTGTGGGTGAGAGAGAGAGAGAGAGAGAGAGAGAGAGAGAGAGAGAGATAGAGTTGCACGTGTGGGCAGTTGTATGGTTGGGATTCGTAAATAAAGAGTGGAGAAGACGGGGAGCTTCAGAACTATAAACCCGACGGCTAGTGGGCCGTATCCAGGCCGTACAGTCGGACAGCCCAGTATGATAAACAACGCAGTTAGTTCTAACCTAAACAGCCGCTTTGATGTTTCTCTGCGGGTCATTGGAGGGCAGCGTGCATACCGACCAGTGTTCTCTGCCTAGAACAACTGATGTCTAACGCGTGACGTCCGAGCCATCAGAAAATTGTATGCAGCTGTACAAAAATATACCGTGGGCCAAGAGGTTGCTTCATCTGGCAGTTTCGGGGTAAGCTGTCGCAGCTTCAACGTCTGATTACCTACAGAGCCTTCCCAAAATCCATAAAACTCACCTTCACATTTGATGACGTCTTCCTGTTAAGAACTGTCCACCAGATGCCTTCACTCGAATCGTAAACCTGTTCGCATATTCCATATCTTTACTGGGCGACGATCCTGAAGTGTCATGCAGTTCTGGATCAAAACGTAGCGAAAATTGCTTCGGAACCACGCTACTCACCCGTGACAGTTTGCTGTTTTTTCTTAGAAAGAAAGGGACCTACAACAGAGGCGAAGAAAAATTGACGGGGGTGCTATGCTGCGTAGTTTGTGACAACTCAAAAAATTACTCCCATAAAAACGCTGTTGAGAAAAGTTTATAATATTCGACAGACAATATTTTGGAGGTAATACTGTTCTATAAATATTCTGTAAAATATAAAATGTAGCTTCTGACGAATACAGCTATTTTTCTATCATATGCCGTATAATTTATTGGAACAAGCTGAGCTTTTTGTTCAGTATCTATTTTGAATTATTAGCTAATTTCGGCCAGTGGCCATTTTCAGATGCAGCTCTAACATCTAACGTCAAAAACTTAATAAAATTTTATAATATGTGTTAGAACGTTCTAACACAATAGTTATAAAACCTATTGTAAATATATCGTGACAATTAGTGTTAATTGTACATAGACATTTATACATTCAAAGCCACTTCGTGGTGTGATACTACTATCATTTTCCCCTTCCCTGTTCCAATCGAGAATGGTACGTCCCAATAACGTCTGTCGCTAAACCTCTGTGAGAGCTATATTGTTCCTGATTTTCATGTCGTGGTCATTTCGGGAGCCTCGAGTGGGAGGAAGTCATATGTTGACCGACTCTTCAAATATACGCTCTAAGAATGTCATCAGTAAACTTCTCGATTTCTCCGTGAAGCTTAGCACGTCTGGCACTGGAACATGTTGATCATCTCCTTGCCTCTCTTGCGCTGACACCACGATCCATTCTCTATCATTTCTATTTATTCAACCTTGTAAGGCTTACAGACAGACTCAAGAATCGGTCGCACGAATATTCCCAAACCACTACTTTCGTGGATGAAGTACAATTCCTTAAGATAATTCCAGTGAATTTTAACGTCATCTGCTTTTGCTACAACTGGTTTTCATTGTTTGCAGTGGTTTATCGCAAACGGTGTAATGGAACAGTAATGGATCTCTTCTCATCTTTCCCTGTGCGCAATACGTTACATTTATTTACATTAAGGGCCAACGCTCGAATCGTCAATCCTGTGCAGGTTTTCCTGAATTTCGCTACAGGCTTCTCTTGTCGCAACCTTCCTACAGAAAACACTATCGTTTACGAACAGCCTCAAGTATCTTACGACGTCAACCACTAGATCATTGTGATATAAGTCGCAGTCAAATAAAAACGAGGCAGATGGAAAAGTGTTTATTATTTCAAAAGCAATCGCCATAAGCGGTAAAAATATTTAGCCGACTGTGAGAGAAGACTGTCAATGCCTTCACGGAAAAATGTATGCAGTTGGCTACGAAACCGTGATTGAATCCAGGCATGCCGCTCTTCGTCCGAAGCAAATCGAGGGCCGCAAATGTCTTGCTTCGGGGCTCCAAATAGATGGCAATCGCATGGGGAGAGATCGGAAGTGTATGGAAGACGTGTAAGGGCTTCGCAACGAGTCTTCTGCAGCGTAGTCGAACCAACCCTGGAAACATATAAGCGCGTGCCCTCGGTACATTCATGGTTAAGTACGTAACCACAAATATTTTTTACATGAGGGCATTGACAGCATGGTGATTACTTTTAGATAGCCGCGCGGGATTAGCCGAGCGGTTTGGGGCGCTGCAGTCATGGACTGTGCGGCTCGACCCGGCGGAGGTTCGAGTCCTCCCTCGGGCATGGGTGTCTGTGTTTGTCCTTAGGATAATTTAGGTTAAGTATAAGCCGGCACGGTAGCTCAGCGTGTTCGGTCAGAGGGTTTAGCTACCCTCTATAATAAAAAACTGAGTGAACAGAGCAACGAACAACCTGAACGGGTGTCATGGGACGCCCGCCACAAGCAAATACAACGAACCATACAGAACAAAATGAAAACAACACACAAAAAAGAGTAGAGTGTAAGCTTAGGGACTGATGACCTTAGCAGTTAAGTTCCATAAGATTTCACACACATTTGAACATTTTGTTTAGATGATAAACGGTTTACTTGCTTTTTTTCCATCTCTTTCGTTTTCATGTCGCTGCTGTAAACAGAAATGTCCGTCTAACATTCCGTTGGGGTACAACAGAAAGTACCTTTAATCTGTCAGTTTGATCTCCTCCAGGACAACGTGTAGAGTTCCTGAATCCAGTCACAAGTGTGGTCTGGAATTCCATTAACTCGTATGTTGCTGACTTAAACGACAGTGCAGACGGAGGAGCGGGAACTTGTCCTTACTCACAGATTGAACCATCTTGTATATATACACCATAACAACCAAGTCTACGTCGCCTCTTCTCGGCGGAAGACTCTTGATAGCTTCTATTTGTTTTTCTTCGGACTGCAAACTGGTAGTTTTGCTCGGCGCAGTATTTTGGCTGTTTCAGTGCGTGTTTCCTCAGCTCTTCCACAGCAAAGGATCCGAATGGCCGCTTCGATATTGTTCCGGCGTAACGTCAAGCGCCGGCACGACGATCGAGAACGGAAGAGCAGAGGGGGCTGTGAGACGACGTCAGTCGATGGCACAGTGACGGACCCCTATCTAGGACGACACCAAGACAGGAGCGGCCTCTACGCGAAGAGAATATAAGAGCCACGCCGCCTAGCCACGGCCCGAGTGGAAGACGAGCCGTCATACAAACGCTCCACCAGTGACTTATGAACTGCATTGTTTTGCTTGCTTTGTAACTGTATATACCGAAGGACATCGATTATTTGCATGTCGCCATTTGGTTGCCACACACCTTTGTAAATACCCAAGGTTGAGTATTGTCATTTATCTTTTGTTATAAACTCCATTAATACGATTTGCTTGAATTGTTGTCTAGCGATTCGAGCAAGCAGCTTTCCTATGCACCCTATATTAGACGAGTGGGCACGACACAACAGGTATTAGCAACGATGTCCTCCATACTTATAGTTCTACATCTACACGCACATACATACTCCGCAAGCCACCTGACGGCGTGTGTCGGAGGGTACCTTGAGTACCTCTATCGGTTCTCCTTTCTATTCCAGTCTCGTATTGTTCGTGGAAAGGATTGTCGGTATGCATCTGTGTGGGCTCTAATCTCTCTGATTTTATCCTCATGGTCTCTTCGCGAGATATACGTAGGAGGGAGCAATATTCTGCTTGACTCTTGGGTGTAGGTATGTTCTCGAAACTTCAACAATATCCCGTACCGAGCTACTGAGCGTCTCTCCTGCAGAGTCTTCCACTGGAGTTTATCTATCATCTCCATAGCGCTTTCGCGATTACTAAATGATCCTGTAACGAAGCGCGCTGCTCTCCGTTGGATTTTCTCTATCTCTCCTATCAACCCTATCTGGTACGGATCCCACACTGGTGAGCAGTATTGAAGCAGTGGGCGAACAAGTGTACTGTAACCTACTTCCTTTGTTTCCGGATTGCATTCCCTTAGGATTCTTCCAATGAATCTGTCTGGCATCTGCTTTACAGACGACCAACTTTATATGATCATTCCATTTTAAATCACTCCTAATGCGTACTCCCAGATAATTTATGGAATTAACTGCTTCCATTTGCTGACCTGCTATTTTGTAGCTAAATAATAAGGGATCTATCTTTCTATGTATCCGCGGCACATTACACTTGTCTAAATTGAGATTCAATTGCCATTCCCTGCACCATGCGTCAATTCGCTGCAGATCCTCCTGCATTTCAGTACAATTTTCCATTGTTACAACCTCTCGATATACCACAGCATCATCCGCAAAAAGCCTCAGTGAACTTCCGATGTTATCCAGGTCATTTATGTATATTGTGAATAGCAACGGTTCTACGACACTCCCCTGCGGCACACCTGAAATCACTCTTACTGCGGAAGACATCTCTCCATTGAGAATGACATGCTGCGTTCTGTTATCTAGGAACTCTTCAATCCAATCACACAATTGGTCTGATGCTCTTACTTTGTTCATTAAACGACTGTGGGGAACTGTATCGAACGCCTAGCGAAAGTCAAGAAACACGGCATCTACCTGTGAACCCGTGTCTATGGCCCCTCTGAGTCTCGTGAACAAATAGCGCGAGCTGGGTTTCACACGATCGTCTTTTTGACACCCATGCTGATTCCTACAGAGGAGATTTCTAGTCTCCAGAAAAGTCATTGTACTCTAACACAATACGTGTTCAAAAATTCTACAACTGATCGACGTTAGAGAAATAGGTCTATAGTTCTGCACACCTGTTCGATGTCCCTTCTTGAATACGGGGATTACCTGTGCCCTCTTCCAATCCTTTGGAACGCTACGCTCTTCTAGAGATCTACGGTACACCGCTGCAAGAAGGGGGGCAAGTTCCTTCGCGTACTCTGTGTAAAATCGAACTGGTATCCCATCAGGTCCAGCGGCCTTTCCTCTTTTGAGCGATCTTAATTGTTTCTCTATCCCTCTGTCGTCTATTTCCATATCTACTACTTTGTCATCTGTGCGTCAATCTAGAGAAGGAACTACAGTGCAGTCTTCCTCTTCTCGGTATGATAGCGAAATTGCCTCCATTTTGAAGGACAGACTGCTCCTCTTTGGTCAGTTGTCGTTCAGTGAGGTTGACCACTGTGCGTGACATGTCTGGAATCGCATTGTAAATCTGCTTCCAGCATCTTGCAAACTTTTTCTTCTGTCGCTCAGTGCAGCGCTCGAGTTCGTTCTGCATGTTTCTCAACTGACGCTGTAGGTCCTCCCCAGTCATCTCGATGCATTCTGCTATTTAGTTGATAGAAAATGTCCAAAAGTTCCTCATCCGTTCTTGCCAAGTATCTCCGTGTTGCACGAATACGCTCAAGAAGAAAGGCTAGTTCCATTCTGCCATAGATACGATGTGCTTGGCCGGTGGTGAGTAGGCGATTACATTTCCAGAACTTCGGTGCAGCCCCTTCATTCCGCTACAGCGACAGAAAGGCGAGAGAGGACAGAAATCGCGCGTACTTCTTCATTCGTTGGTCAAAGCGTCGGCACAATCTGGTTGGTTGATTTAGGGGAGGGGACCAAGCAACGAGGTCATCGGTCCCAAGCACAATCTGCAAATCCCCTTCCTGTAGAGGTATAGTACAAAATTGTTAAGCCTTTCGTGGCCACTTGTTGACAAACTGCCTGTTGGCTTTTGTCTGTGGGTTCTTCGGACGACGTTTGTTTGATGATTTATCTGACGTTTCGCCAGCACGAGTTGTCATTGTCAAAGCTTCACCCTCCACTGCTGGTGGTGTACTGAGTCGAGCTAGCGGCAGTAGATTATATGTATGTGGCGCACCAATGTCCAAGGGCTTTTCCGTGGTCATTTCAGGTGCGGTTCTCCTCTTTCCACCTGCAATGGTCGTTGGCTGCAGCACGGGGATCCAGCATCCGTTAACCTTGAGGCTTTCTTCTTTCTTGTTGAAACTGTTTTAGTGTTTGTGTATTTCTATAGCTTCTCTGAACAAGAGGGTATGACAGCTCTTCTCTACAGCAAGAACATCCGTCTCTGAGATGTGGTCGGCCGCACACAGCGCGTGCTCTGCCACTGCCGGTTTATCCACCTGCCCCAACCTGCACTGCCGTGTATGTTCTGTGATCCTGTTGTTGATTGATCGTCCACTCATTCAAACATAAGCTTATCCGCGTGTGCTTTTTATGCGGTATATTCCCGACATTGCAAGCTGGTCCCTTTTCTCCTTTGCTGATCTGAGACATTCTTCAATCTTTTTTGTTGGTCTTTACGCCGTGTTTGCGCAGTATACGACCGATTCTGTCCGGCGCTCCGGGAATTGTACGACAGACAGGCCATACCCGACACTTCTTTTTCTGATGTGTCACTTCGCCCGGTGTTTGACACTGTTACACTTCTTATATAGCCAGTGTATTACCCATTGCTCCTCAGAATGGTTTCCAGGGGCGTTGTATCTTGTGTCTGATGTGCTGCGGCTCACATAGTCGTCTTGCTCGCGTTAAGTTTTGTGGAGCCACGGTGAGGAACAGCTGGGTGACTTCCTAAGACACTTGAACAGCCTCCATGCCAAGATAAAATTTACCATGAAAGTAGAAAGGACAAACAGCTACCCTTTCTAGATGTGCTGATGACAAGGGACGATGAGAACCTGGGAGAGCGTGTACCGAAAACCGACACGGACCGAAAACCGACACGGACCGATACCTCAACGAACTGCCAAATCACCACCTAAGCCAGAAAAGAGCCATGATTAATATGCTAGTAACGCGAACAAGACGAATATGCGGCCCGCAGCACATCAGATGTGAGATACAACATCTAGAAAGCGTTCTGAGGAGCAAGGGGTACTCCCCCAATTATACAGGGTGAGTCACCTAACGTTACCGCTGGATATATTTCGTAAGCCACATCAAATACTGACGAACCGATTCCACAGACCGAACGTGAGGAGAGGGGCTAGTGTAATTGTTTAATACAAACCATACAAAAATGCACGGAAGTATGTTTTTTAACACAAACTTACGTTTTTTTAAATGGAACCCCGTTAGTTTTGTTAGCACATCTGAACATATAAACAAATACGTAATCAGTGCCGTTTGTTGCATTGTAAAATGTTAATTACATCCGGAGATATTGTAACCTAAAGTTGACGCTTGAAACCGACGTTCAGTTGCGTGTGGTAACAAACACGGGCCACGGTCGGCGAGCAGCATCTGCAGGGACATGTTTACGATGACGACCGTGTTTACGAGTGTGGCTGTAGTGCACTGTTGTGGTTTGGTCTAGCTGTCGCAGTGTCCGCATGTAGCGCTTGCTGCTATTGTTATTCTGCATTCGTCTCCGCACGCAGACCAACTGTAGTACACCGTGTTACCAGACGTATGTGATAGTGTAGTGTTGGAGGAACTGTGACCATGATGTATTCGAACTCTGAAAAGGCGGAGATGATAATCATCTATGGCGAGTGTCGACGAAATGCAGCTGAAGCCTGCAGGGTGTATGCAGAACGGCACCCGGACAGAGAGCATCCAACGTGCCGCACATTGCAAAACATCTACCGCCAACTGTATGCAACAGGTATGGTCGTAGCACGCAAACGGGTCCGTAAGAGGCCCGTCACAGGAGAAGCGGGTGCAGTTGGTGTGTTAGCTGCTGTTGCCATGAACCCACACATGAGTACACGGGACATTGCGAGAGCCGGTGGACTGAGTCAAAGTAGTGTCATGCGCATACTGCATCGTCACCGCTCTCACACGTTTCATGTGTCGCTACATCAGCAATTACATGGTGATGACTTTAATCATCGAGTGCAATTCTGTCAATGGGCATTAACAGAGGATGCGTTGCAGTTCTACCTGTTTATCGATGAAGCGGGTTTCACAAACCACGGGGCAGTGAATCTACGGAACATGCATTACTGGTCCGTGGACAATCCTCGCTGTCTCAGACAGGTAGAGCGACAGCGACCGTGGACTGTAAATGTACGGTGCGGAATCATTGGCGACCACCTCATTGGTCCTCACTTCATTGCAGGGGCCCAAACAGCTGCAACATACACCGCGTTTCTACAGAATGATCTGCCAACGTTGCTCGAAAATGTCCCACTGGAAATGCGTCGACGTATGTGGTATCAGCACCTGCACATTCCGCAATTAACACTAGGCTGACCCTTGACAGGATGTTCGACGGGCGTTTCATAGGACGTGGAGGACGCATAAATTGGCCAGCCCGTTCTCCTGATCTTACACCTCTGGACTTCTTTCTGTGGGGTACGTTAAAGGAGAATGTGTACCGTGATGTGCCTACAACCCCAGAGGATATGAAACAATGTATTGCGGCAGCCTGCGGCGACATTACACCAGATGTACTGCGGCGTGTACGACATTCACTACGCCAGAGATTGCAATTGTGTGCAGGAAATGATGGCCACCACATTGAACGTCTATTGGCTTGACATGTCGGACACACTCTCTCACCCCTCATCGTAATGTACATGTGCGTCAGTGAAAAGACCAATAAAAAGGTGTTAGCATGTGGACGTAATGTGCTGTTCCAGTCTCTTCTGTACCTAAGGTCCATCACCGTTCCCTTTGGATCCCTACGTAATTCGGTGCTCTCCGATACACACGATCGAGCAGCGGAGGAGTGGTACTCAAGTGTCAACTTTAGGTTACAATATCTCCGGATGTAATTAACATTTTACAATGCAACAAACGGCACTGATTACGTATTTGTTTATATGTTCAGATGCGCTAACAAAACTAACGGGGTTCCGTTTAAAAAAAAACGTAGGTTTGTGTTAAAAAACATACTCCCGTGCATTTTTGTATGGTTTGTATTAACCAATTACACTAGCCCCTCTCCTCACGTTCGGTCTGTGGAATCGATTCGTCAGTATTTGATGTGGTTTACGAAATATATCCAGCGGTAATGTTAGGTGACTCATCCTGTATAAGAAGTGTAACAGAGTCAAACACTCGGCGAAGAAACACATCGGAAAAAGAAGTGTCGGGCACGGCCTGTCTGCTGTACATTCCCAGAGTGACGGTCAGAATCGGTCGTATACTGCGCAAACAATGTGTAAAGCCTGTTTATAAACCGACAAAGAAGATCAAAGAGTGACTGAGATTAGCAAAGGAGAAAAGGGACCCGCTTGCAATGTCGGGAATATACCGCATACCATGCACATGCGCGAAAGTTTATGGTGGAATGAGTGGATGATCAATTAACAACAGCATCACAGAAGATACGCGGCAGTGCAGGTTGCGGCAAGTGGAGAAATCAGCCATGGCAGAGCACGCACTATGTGCCGCCGACTGCATAGTAAAATTCTCAGAGACGGAAGTTTTGGCTATCACACCCTCTAGTTCAGATAAGCTACAGAAAAACACAAACATGAGAATAGCTTTAACAAAAAAGAAGACAGCCTCGAGGTGAACGGGTCCTTGACTCCCGCTCTGCAGCGAACGACCGTTGCAGGTAGCAAGAGAGGAACCGCAGCGGAAATGACTATGGAAAAGCCCTCGGACGCTGGCGCACCAGGTACATATAATCTTAAGCCGGTAGCTCAACTCCAGTCCACCACCAGTAATGGAGGGTGAAGCTCTGACAATAACAACCACTCGTACTGGCGGAACGTTAGATAAATCGTCAAACCAACGTCGGCCGAAGAACCCGAGACAGAAACCATCGCTCAATTCCATCAAAAACTGTTGCAACTGACAGTGTAATAATGCGTGCAATTCATAAGATCAGTTTGATCACGTACTCACTGTCTGCAAATTTAGCACAAAGTGCTTCCTGATGTGCAGAACAACGACGCCTGTCTGTTGAATCTGTTAATCGTTATATTTTTTTGCTCTTTCATCATCAGCTAAATCTTTGTTTTTCTGCCCGGTCTCGTAATGTTGTTCCATACCAAATTTACAGTACCTGTCGATTACGCAACTGTGTAACGCTTAATAGATATTGAGAACTGTTGTCGTCATCTCCTGTCGTTCCCACTCACTTTAAAAGCTGGATTGCTAGACTGCCTCTTTCTCTGCAAACAGACACTTGACCTTCGGACTTCTTTTATACCACAAAAACTAGCGAATGGTGAACAGCGCTGATATAGCGGTTCTGCCGAACTGCCGACCGAAAAATGCCGCAATGCAATGCTAACAAAAGTGAAATGTCACGCAGTACCGATAAGTACCGAGCAAAGCCGAGACATGCCGAACCTCGGCCGGCACGCGGCCTGCAGATCATGGCCTCACCTGCCCTTAGATAGTTCTGTGCTGAGCAATGGAGAGAGGGGTGTTAAATATCCGCCGTTGTTAGAAAAGTTCTCCGAACCGAAAGCAAATCGAGGGGTTCACCCCAGATTTAAATTTACCCGAACCCTCTACATAAAAAAAAGAAAAAAAATGGACGAAGTAAAAATTACCATGAAGATAGCTACGCGTAAGTAAAGTATTGATTTTAATCGGAGGTTCCCTTAGTAAAGTCGAAAGGATCACAGAAACGCACTTTCAACTCCAGTGACAGACGTTAAAGAGAGAAGTTGTGCATCATTTTGTGGCTTATTGTTAAAATCTGTGAGCATTCTTTCCTGGAAGAGTCAACTATTATATTGCTTCCTCCTAGGTATATCTCGCAAAAAGACCACGAAGGTAAAATTGGAGAGATTAGAGAAATTCACGTGGAGGTTTACGACCAATCGCTTATCCTGCACACCATCCACAACTAGGAAAGAAAAGAGGGGGGGGGGGGGGGGGGGGGGGGGGGGGAATGACAGTGGTACACAAAGTACCCTTTGCCATACACCACAAGGTGGCCTACAGATATAGTGACACTGATTCAGCGGCTAGCATTCAGTGGAGACCTAAGGCGCTCAGATACCAGACGAGATGTTAACGATTTTCGAAAAACTGGGCTCAGTGAAGCACATTGTGTTGAGCGCCAGATACACCCCTGCGAATAATGCGTGCAGCCAGCAGCTGGGGAGGCTCAGCGTCACAGTCTGAAATGGCACACTCTACGTTACTTAAACTCGACGAAATCCTAATACTTACATAAGACGTGATGTGCTCGTAAATCCAGACGGATCCATTCTCCAAGTGAGTGGGAAATAAAAGTGATAATGCTGGACACCAAAATTTCCTCAGTTGGGAAATGATTTGTACCTGCAGCGTAGTGTCACAATGTGATATTGCAGAAAGTCCCAGACATCCGTCTGGACGCATTTTTTTTTTTTTTTTTTTTATGGCAGACCGGTATAGGACGTACCAGAAATACAGGGTTTATCAAGATGATTCACACGGTTCAAAGACCTAGATCTGTTACACGAATGAAGATAGAAACTTGGGATGAACATTAATTAACTCATCGAAACTAAAAGCTGTAACCTCTCTTCCCCTAGATTTTTTGCTCGTGCTTCATTATAACAGCTTATTTTGTGGCGATCGCCCACGGGTAATGGATGGTTAACAGAGAACGCAAAATGTGAATATGTTACCTAAACGAAAACGCGTCTCTTTTCTTTGCAAATGAAGAGTGCGAACGAGAACGTTCCGTGTGCCATTCTTTTTTCCAAAAATACGTTTTTGGTGCTATTGTGTTCTCGGTTCTGTGTTGCACGCTCCTAGACTTGTACCAAGTTTCAGATCATTGAAAAAGTGTTTCAGTCATTCATTACCAGAAGGTGCACTGTCAGTGTGGTAAGCAGTACATATCTCAGGAGTTCCAAATGTCATGCGTCGAAGTCTTAGTTCCAGAAAATTTACAGACGACTGTTGATTCAGCTAAAGCTAGGAACCTAGGAACCCATTCCGTGCAACTACAATGCATAAAACAGACCTCTTTGATTTTAAAGATGCTATTGAAACATTTTTGTCAATGAGTGAGTGTAAAATCTCCAAATGCAATACGATGAAAGTTTCTCATACTCTTCCATCTCAAGTAGGCATTAAAAATTATTACACCGAAACAGAAGAACAGAAAAGTGTCAGTGTATTCAAGAGAGGAAAGACCTTGTCAGATGTACGCCATGCCGTGCTTCATCTGAAAGATCAGCTTTGTTTATCAGTTGGATAGCAGAAAGACCCGTTGACGTGTTGCGTGAAGCTAGAAGAAAAAGAATGCTGGGGGATTTTTTTTCATGAATTTAATTTTGTTATACTCTTCTACAGAAACGTCAAAGAAACGAGAAATGTTTCTGGTTCATTACAGTGTACTAGTTAAAATATTATTGTTGTATTCGATGTTTATAATTAATTATTCCAGGAAAGCTGCAAATAGTTTAATAGTACTAATTTTTCGTTACTACAAGCTTCTTTCGGCTATAGCGCCGTTCTCAAGTAAACATCTAGTTGGAACAGACACCCATATTGCATCAGTGAGCAAACTGTCACCTGTCTAGTTATTGCTAAACTGTTGTAAATCATGTCATTTCTATTTGTGTGGAGGAATGACGTGACTTATAATAGACAGTCGACAGTTTACTCACTGACGAAATACGGGTGTCTATTTTAACAAGACGTTTACTTGAGAATGGCGCTATAGCCAAAACAAGCTTGTAGTAAGGAAAAAGCACGACTAAATAAACTATCTGCAGCTTGCCTGGAATAATATATCATAAAATGTCATATTAGGGCGTATTCTGTGCTGCGGGCCAAGTCGAAAAAGAAATGTATTTCAATTATCACTAATAAAACGTAGTTCCTCTGTATTTATGGCAGCTGGAACTAAAATTTCCTTATTGCAACTTAGAACCAGTCAGTTTCCTGGTATAGCACTTAATTATTTATTTTATAATTTATATCTCATTTTTTGCAGTGATGAGGTGGGCAGTATAGCTCTGTGGTATTAGAATTCCTTCTTAATTTTTTGGATACAAATAAGTATGTACAAAAGGAGATACAGTGTTCTTTTATTCTCTTGACTAATGTGAGATTTGGAACTTACAATGTTGTCCACTTCCATTCTTCAAATGTTGTTGTTGTTGCTGCTGCTTTTGATGTGGTCTTCAGTCCGAAGACTGGTTTGATGCAGCCCTCCATGCTGCTCTATCCTGTGCAAGCCTCTTCATCTCCGAGTAACTACTGCAACCTACACCCTTCTGCATCTGCTTACTGTATTGATCTTGTGGCTTCCCTCTATGATTTTTACCCCTTATAAACTCTCCTCCAGCGCTAAATTGGAGATCCCGTCATGTCTCAGAATGTGTCCTGTCAAACGATCCCTTCTCTTGGTCACGTCATGCCACGAATTTCTTTTCTCCCCAGTTCTATTCAGTACCACATCATTGATTACAATTGGTTACAATCTAATCTTCAGCATTCTTCTGTAGTATCATATTTCAAAAGCTTCTATTCTATTCTTGTTTGAACTTTTTGTCATCCATACTTCACTTCCATATGTGGCTACACTTCAGACAAATGTCTTCAGAAAAGACTTCCTAGCACTTAAATCTACATTAGATGTTAACAATTTCTCATCCATCGTCAGTTATTTTACTGCCCAAATAGCAAAACTCATCTACCACCCTCAGAATCTCTATTCCTAATCTAATTCCTTCAGCATCACCTGATTTAATTCGACTACATTCCATTATCCTTGTTTTGCTTTTGTTGTTTATCTTACAGCCTCCTTTCACGACACTGTCCATTCCGTTCAACTGCTCTTCCACGCCCTTTTCTGTTTGTGACAGAATCACAGTGCCATCGGAAAACCTCGAAGTTTATTATTTCGTCTCCAAGAACCTTAATTCTTTCTCCAATTTTTTCTTTGGTTGCTCTTACTGCTTTCTCAGTATGGGGAATTGGTTACAATCCTTTATCACTCCCTTATGAACCACCAATTTGTATGTGTTTTGTAAATCATAATAGTGAAGTCTGGCCGGCCGGAGTGTCAGAACGGTTCTAGCCGCTTCAGTCTGGAACCGCGTGACCGCTACGGTCGCAGGTTCGAATCCTGCCTGGAGCAGGGATGTGTGTGATGTCCTTAGGTTAGTTAGGTTTAAGTAGTTCTAAGTTCTAGGGGACTGATGACCTCAGAAGTTAAGTCCCATAGGGCTCAGAGCCATTTGAACCGTTTTGAACCAGTGAAGTCTGAATTACTTGAACTGGTAAATATTTCGTGTTTGTCATTACGAAATGGACATAGTTTTCGCAAGTCTTGGATGAATATTTAGTATGGGGATTTTGCTACCATTCTCGTAACGCCCTCAGTGCAACTTTACTGCATTTAATAAGATTATTTTTATCTGTATTATGCTTGCATTGAACTGGGGCCCTAGAAAGGATGGAGAGGCTTCGTCCCCGTCGTAGCCTCAGTGGTACAGAACAGGCTACAGCAGTCCACTCACCCCTCCAACACCCCACACCGAACCCAGGGTTATTGTGTGGTTCGGCCCCCAATGAACCTCCCCTCCGCCGGGCGGATTCGTGCCAGGGACCGGCACGCCTTCACACTCGGGAAACAATGCGTTAGACCGCACGACTAGCCGGGCGGGCTGATAGAGTAATACACCACGTATGGTTTAGTAGTGGCAGATTCGTGCCGGGGACGATTTATTTGACCTTTACTTCTCGAATAAACGTTATCCAACATAATTCCCTGTCGTTTACATCAATTATTTTTTATTCATTTATCTTCATTTAATACGTTTGTTTATTCTATTAATTCGCAATTCCAGCCGACACATTGGCAAATTGAGTGCAGGATCACAGCTACAAGTTGTTATTTGCAGTGACCCACTGCTGCGCATGAAAGCAGACGTGTGCGGCTCGATCCTGAGACACGATCGAGCCATTCTTTTTAAACAGCGCCGTTCATAGCCCAGTTACCTAAGATACGAGCAACTTCAGGTAAAGTCGCAGTATGTTTGCCCGTGTAAAATGCTGGTTAGAGAGCATCCACTCAGCAGAATATCCGTTACGTAATGTCGCACATGATAATTCACATTCGCCCACAAATTTTGGTTACGAAAATTTACTATTATTTCTGTTTCGAATGTTATCACACCTCCAATTGAGACTGATGACAATAACAACGGATTGGTAGTTTGTGCAATAAACAGTCAGCAAAACTTCTCCTGTGGTCGGTTCTAAGAAGGCCAAAGACCATGTACAGTAAAGGTTAAAGATGATAAGGACACGTGATTTGCCTGCCAGACTCATGCGGCACTACAAGTGTGTCATGAGCTGATACATGGACGTAAAGGCTGGATGACTCAGCTGTGTTCCGTGCGGCAACTGAGCCTGCTCAGGAAATGAATATCGAACCATGCACTTATCAGGTAACTAAGCAGCGCTACACACATGAAACGTTCACGACTGACTAATCTCAAAAGCACGCAAAGGTCAAAAACTATTAATACGACTCTATAATATCTTCACTGAATATGCGATGAGTACAATAGCAGACTGAACTGTATTGATAAGATTACTCGATTATTTAACAAAATGATTTCAATTATTGGCTCCTAACTTGGCAAGAAAAGTGAGACAATTCTATCCACATTGTCCACCATTTTACGAGTTCCTTGTGACTCTACGTCTAGGTGAAAAGAGACCCAGAAAAATGTGAGTACAATTTATGGTTTTTGTTGTATTCAAACAGCCATGTTGAATATGGTCATATAAGTTGCCGGTTCGTGTGGGCTGCCCTGGTGCATTCACTCGCTCGCTCGATCATTATCGCAGGCCGCTGTGGCCGAGCGGTTCTAGGCGCTTCAGGCCGGAACCACGCGGCTGCTACGGTCGCATGTTCGAATCCTGCCTCGGGCATGGATGCGTGTGATGTCCTTAGGTTAGTTAGGTTTAAGTAGTTCTAAGTATAGGGGACTGATGACCTCAGATGTTAAGTCTCATAGTGCTTAGTGCCACGTGACCCATTTTCGATCATTATCCGAAAAGCGTCGCCTCCAACACGGCAACAAAAGGTATTTTGCATTCTCTGTTTCAACACACTCAACTACATGTACGAACATTTCATAGCAATGGGCGGCCTCAAAGGTGAGTTGAGCGTAAAAGAGCACAATGATCACGAATTACACCGTCGATGTAAATGGTGCCCTGATCTCAAAGTATATAATTTTTTGCGTGTTGATTTGTGAAAGACACCGTATAGCGCCCGCATCTCGTGGTCGTGCGGTAGCGTTCTCGCTTCCCACGCCCGGGTTCCCGGGTTCGATTCCCGGCGGGGTCGGGGATTTTCTCTGCCTCGTGATGGCTGGGTGTTGTGTGCTGTCCTTAGGTTAGTTAGGTTTAAGTCGTTCTAAGTTCTAGGGGACTGATGACCATAGATGTTAAGTCCCATAGTGCTCAGAGCCATTTGAACCATTTGAACACCGTATAGCAACGTGACTGAATGCGCTGACTTGAGACACTCTTGCAGCAGTGCGAGACGAGTTTGGATGGCTTTTGAACGTCCGGTGAAGAGCCCGTTGAAAATTTGCAAACTTTTATCCTAAAAGTAATTGTAAAAATTACTCCTAGAAAATAATAGACTTTTATTCCTATGCTTAAGGTAAATATAAATTTACCCCAAGTTTCTATCTCCATTCGAGGAATATGTATATGCTTTTGAAATCGATTGAATCTTTTTGACAAACCCTGTGGTTTTTACGGAATTGGCCACAGTTCGTTTTCTTGAAAAGAGTACCACTAATACCAGAGCAAACTATAGCGATACACCATATGAGAAAGGAAACTGAGTGATAATACTCGTCAGACGGAGCGAACGAGAACGAAGAGGGTTTTATTTTACTTGGAGTACCGTGAAAAGCTTGGCTTCTCCGCGACACAGACGCTGTCGGTTTTCGCGGCAAGGAGAGCAGTGCGCCTTGCGGGGACCCTCTTAGCAGCGGCCGGAATCACTCGTTACCTTCATTAGCCGGCTGCTGACTCACACGGCAAGAGGCGAGCTGACGCTATTAGTTGAAGGGGCTGCACGGATACCCGCATGCCCCCTCCCTTCCCACCCACACGCTTATTCACCCTTTCCCTCCAATTTGCATGTAGAGGCATGCTCCAGTAGGCTCAGGACACTGCACTAAGTGGCAGCAAAACTAGTTTCGAGGAAGTTGTACATTCCATCTTGGAATATCAGACTCGTGGATATCAAGATACGGAAAACGGGCAAAACTAATGTAAGTTCAGCAGCGACAGTATTGGAATGTAGTTGGGTGTGGGGGACGGGGAGGGGGGACTGGGGAGTCGAGAGGGAAAGGCCACAGCTTGTCTACGGTGAGGTCATTAGAGACGGAACACAAGCTCTTAATCGACAAGGCTGGGGAAGGAAATTGGCCGTGTCTGTTTCGAAAGAACCATCCTGGCATTCGCTGTAATCCAATTACGAAACGAGTGAAAACCAGAACTATGGATGGCCCTACAGTCGTACGAGCGTGAGTCCAGTCTGTTCAATACTCTGCCACCTCTTCCGGAAGGCGTTCGATACAGTTCCGCATTGTCGCCCGATAAACAAAGTAAGAGCCTACGGAATATCAGACCAGCTGTGTAGCTGTATTGAAGAGTTTTTAGCAAACAGAACACAACATGTTGTTCTCAATGGAGAAACGTCTACAGACGTTAAAGTAAACTCTGGTGTGCCACAGGGGAGTGTTATGGGACCATTGCTTTTCACAATATATATAAATGACGTAGTAGATAGTGTCAGAAGTTCCATGCGGCTTTTCGCGGATGATGCTGTAGTATACAGAGAAGTTGCAGCATTAGAAAATTGTAGCGAAATGCAGGAAGATCTGCAGCGGATAGGCACTTGGTGCAGGGAGTGGCAACTGACCCTTAACATAGACAAATTTAATGTATTGCGAATACATAGAAAGAAGGATCCTTTATTGTATGATTATATGATAGCGGAACAAACACTGGTAGCAGTTACTTCTGTCAAATATCTGGGAGTATGCTTGCGGAACGATTTGAAGTGGAATGATCATATAAAATTAATTGTTGGTAAGGCGGGTACCAGGTTGAGATTCATTGGGAGAGTCCTTAGAAAATGTAGTCCATCAACAAAGGAGGTGGCTTAAAAAACACTCGTTCGACCTATACTTGAGTATTGCTCATCAGTGTGGGATCCGTACCAGGTCGGGTTGACGGAGGAGATAGAAAAGATCCAAAGAAGAGCGGCGCGTTTCGTCACAGGGTTATTTGGTAAGCGTGATAGCGTTGAGGAGATGTTTATCAAACTCAAGTGGCAGACTCTGCAAGAGAGGCGCTATGCATCGCGGTGTAGCTTGCTGTCCAGGTTTCGAGAGAGCGTGTTTCTGGATGAGGCATCGAATATATTGCTTCCCACTACTTATGCCTCCCGAGGAGATCACGAATGTAAAATTAGAGAGATTCGAGCGCGCACGGAGGCTTTCCGGCAGTCGTTCTTCCCGCGAACCATACGCGACTGGAACAGGAAAGGGAGGTAATGACAGTGGCACGTAAAGTGCCCTCCGCCACACACCGTTGGGTGGCTTGCGGAGTATAAATGTAGATGTAGATGTAGAATGGTACGCCTTCTCGTTGTTGCAACATCTGCAATACAAATTGCTCAAAGTACAACTGTATTCCGAAAGCAAACGTACGGTGTGAGGCGAGAGTTCAGGGTGTAGGGGGATCATTTTCTCCGTTTCCATAGGCTATGTACACCCATGGTTTTCTCCAATTTTTACGTTTCGGTCACCACTTGAAATATAAGCTACAGTGATGTGTTTTCCGATTCGTGTTGTAACGTGGGCCCGTGGAAATCTGTGACTAAATCCCGTGTTACGCGAAGAAAGAACGAGTGAATGATAGTGCAGACACAGCCGACAGTTAAACTTGCTAGCAGACGACACAATATACCTTTTCGCCAGTTTTCCTGTCAGGGCTGTCTCACTATCGTTCTAAGTTCATCGCGTATTAAGACTCTCCACGATGCGAAGCGCCTGTCTTGCATCGTCTATCGAGCACTTCCTCTGACAAAACAAAGCCGTGACGTCGTTAAACGCAGCTCTTCGTTGATTTTCGTTCAAAAGAGGACCGTGCCTACTCGTCATCACCGATTTCGGCCAAATTTATCGTATATGCGGGACTTAGCCAGAAATGGAAGTGTCGGAAGTGGAAGCTCCAAATGATCACATGTTTGAAAAAAAAAAAATAGTTTTAGAGCGGGACAAGAGGGGCAAGAACCAATTAAGTAAGTGTTGTTTCCAGGAAGCGAAAATAGTACGGAAAGGTAATCCGATATTCGTGGTGTCGAGACCATATACGGAAGCTTCTTTTTTTTCAATTTCTACGTTACTCACACTGCAGATAAACCGAAATAATGCGAAATATACTAATATTTTCATAATAGACACGAAGGGGAAAGGCAAAGGAAAATCTGAATTGGCACATAAATTTCCAAGTGAGGATTGTAATTTAAATGTCGTGTGACTAGGGCCTCCTGTCGGGTAGACCGTTCGGGTGCAAGTCTTCCTATTTGACGTCACTTTGGCGACTTGCGCGTCGATGGGGATGAAATGATGATGATTAGGACAACTCAACACCGAGCCCCTGAGCGGAGAAAATATCTGACCCAGTCAGGAATCAAACCCGGGGCCATAGGATTGACATTCTGTCGCGCTGACCACTCAGCTACCGGGGCCAGACACGAGGGTAATTGAAGCGTACAGTACTTCGTATTCCGTTACTTTCATTCTCACCTTGGACCAGCGCTCCGTGTGGTTTGCTGCCAGACTGTGCAATGACAGAGAACCTTTTCTGAATGTAGACCGAGTTTGTTTTTTCCTATAAGCTTCAAAACAAACATGTAACTGTAAAAATCCCGCGTCTATAAGGTGTGCAAGATGACAAAATTACTGCTATCCCTGTGTTTGCGATACATATAATCCCAGAACGCGTAAATCATCAACTATCCAATACATAAAGACCTAATTTTACATACGAAGTTCCTGAGTCCACCTGACAACCCTTTACTGGAAATTTCTTTGCAATACAAAATTTTAACTTTTTTTATTAAATACAATAGGACTTTACCGAGCATTATTTCAATTTATTTGCAGTGTACGTAACGTAATAATGGAGCGGACCGGGACTCGATCTCTTGATCCTCGAATTACCGTACCGTACTCTTTCCGCTGCGCCATCCAGAGCCTACACGCTACGCTAACATAAATGCTTTCAGTTCTCGTCCACATAAAGTTATCTATTTGATCCGTACGATAAAGCACTTGTTCCTACAGGAATAACAACAGCAAACAAACAGGCACCATTACTCATGCACGTAGAATATAAATTTCTCTGCTGGATCACAACTTCGTGATTGCTTCTCAACATAAATTAATTCCAAGTGTGTACGCTATCTGTTAATGAAACCTAATGAGATGAGCGGCCCTGAATTGGGCCGACGTACATAGATATCCGCTGTGTCACCGTTTTCGTCTACGGCGACATCTCACGCTGATGATGGCAATATGCTTTTGTCTTGTAAGGCTTTTAAAGCATCTACGAGGGACAATCAAGGCAAAGTAAAACGCGTTCTTATTATTTCATGCGATGGTGGGCCGGATGAAAATATGCGATTCCTTAAAGCGATCGCATACACTGTAAATTATTTCAAAGATAACTACTTAGACGCCACATTCTTAGTAACCAATGCCCTAAGGAGAAGTGCTTTTAACAAAGTAGAAAGGTAAATACTTCGCCTGAGTCGAGAATTGACAGGACTGATACTTGCTCACGACTCTTATGGATCGCATGAAACTGTGAATCCCACGTTAGAACTGGAAAACTTCCAGAAAGCAGGCGAGATTTTGGGCGAAATATGGAGCTCGGTATTAATAGACGGGCACAAAGTCGCTGCCGAATACACAAAGCCGAAGAAGAGCCCATCTGTAGTTCCCGAATTTGGTTCTAATGGCTCTGAGCACTATGGGACTTAACATCTGAGGCCATCAGTCCCCTGGAACTTAGAGCTACTTAAACCCAACTAACCTATGGACATCACACACATCCATGCCCGAGGCAGGATTCGAAACTGCGACCGTAGCGGTCGCGCGGTTCCACACTGAAGCGCCTAGAACCGCTCGGCCACACCGGCCGGCTTCCCGAATTTCCCTGTGAACAATTGTACGCAGATCATTTCAGAGAACGCTAGTATTGGCAAGTATTATATATATGTACTTCAGACTAAAATACTTATTAAATGCGTCTCTATAAACCTCCAATTTATACTCAATCTCTCACGGTGTATCACAGATACGCGGACTATTACCAAATGCCGTCCGATTACTACTGCCTAATAATTTTGGTGAATGATCAAACTATCCATAATCCTTAACAGATGCTACAAGACGTCCTGTACTGCCAAAACAGACGGATTTCAGTGTCCAGTCATTATAACAGAAGTAGCGTATGAATGGTCATGGATAAAGTAAAGAATTCGGGAAGGTGGTGTCGCAGCCTATTTTGTATTTGCTTATTTGCGAAAATTATTTGCAAAAACAACAATACGCAGAAAGCCATTTGACAGTTTTACGTGAACTCGTTATAGTGAGCTTTAAACGTAGTTATTATTTTCACCTCTAATTTTACAAAAAAATATAGTACAAAGAAGATATGCTGTGGGCATTTATAATGGTATGAAGTAAAACATGAACACATCAAATAAATTTAATTATTTAAAACTTATTGGGTAAATCTCATGTGATGGTGTGGGGGCGGGATGTACCACCACATCTCAACAAGAAGCAGGACGGGAGGGCGGGGGGAGGGGGGGGGTCCATATTAATACCCTCATCACGTATTAATGGGAGTCCCCTAAGCTGGTGGAAATCATCTATTCAGGCACTCAGTGGCTATACTGACACCAAAGCTGCATATGACAGAGAGAAGGCAGAATTACTGGATTCGTCTTTCGAAATGGTTCCACCGCACAAGATCGTAATACGGTTCCTCCTTTCAGTCACTTCGCGAACGCCGAAACGGCAGATACCGAGTTACGCGATCGCGAAATAGAAAACCGACAAACAGTGGAAAGGCAACTGGATCAGATGAGAGACCTACGAGATTCTATAGAGATTACGCGAAAGAGCTTGCTCCACTTCTAACAGCAGTTCACTGTATGTTACTGGAGCAATGAAGGCTACCTAGTGATTGAAGAAGAAGAAGAAAAAAAAAAAAAGAGCTCAGGTCATTCCTGTTTCCAAGAAGGGCCGTCGGACGGATGCGTAAAATTATCGCCCTGTATCGCTGGCGTCAATCTGTTGTGCAGTTATTGAACATGTTTTATGTTCATGCGTCATGATTGTTTTCGTGGACGAAAATCTCCTGTATAAAAATCAACATGATTCCGGAAAAAGAGATGTTCCAAAACTGAGCTCACTCCTAATTAATTGTAGCTATTTTTGCTAAGTTTAGGAACCGTGACTGTGTGGATGATTATTTGCATTTTCCATTACCAGTCACACTTCTTTATTTTATGTTTAATGTTTTGCCCATCATTAGGTGATTATGCATCCAGATGTTATTTAAAGATAAAATTCCGTAGACAAAATTACCCTAGAACTTTTTTGTTCACTTGTACTGCTGTTGAGTTACTAGTAGAGGTGGCTAAGGACAGTGGTTGGGCAGAAATCCATGTCTAGTGTTGTCTCCAGCTCACTCTGTTCGCCCACGATCTACAGAGCAGCGTAGACAAAGGTTCTCGGGTCGATGAAGTATTCCTTCCCTTCCGGTGTAGTTTTTCACTGTCGTTTAGTGAACAAAATACGAGCTTACCGAATATCGGACCAGAATAGCGACTGAATTCAGGCCTTCCTAACAGATAAAACCCAAACTGTTCTTATTTCGGTAAAAGTAAAAGTGATACCAAGAGTACCCGAAGATACTCTAAAGGCGCGTTTGCTGTCCACAAGTGGATAACGCTGGAGGCTACTTGAGAATATTTGCGAAAGATAAATTCGTCAATAGGAACGTTGCAACGCGTGACGACTAACGAGCTGCAGGATAACACCAAAAAGTCGACGATTTGTGTAGTTGACGCTCAACGTAAATCAATATAACGCACTGCGCATGAACTGGCGAAGAGATGGACTACTGTTCCACTACACAACTGGCGACAGTAGGAAGTAGCGTAGAATATCTACGAGTAACCATGCGGAGCGACCTGAAGTGGAATGAACACGTAACACTCATAGTACGAAAAGCAGATGCCGTGATGAGATTCACTGGGAGACTCTTGAGGACATGTAATTCTAAGCCAAATATTTTTCCTTCATCCAGTGCTTTATAGAACACTCGTTCATTCGAATGTTTAGTGTTGTTCGTCCTTGCCAGGTGTTGTAGTAATAGAACAGACGAAATCGAAGGAGGAGCGGCACATTCGTTACGGGATCATTTTGTAAACGCGAGAGCAGAACTGAGAGTTTGGGCAAACAGCCATGTGGATGAATGATATTTCGGCTCATTGACTGTACAACTTCTTTATTTTATATTACTATCATGATTTCGGTCTTAAACCATCATCAAGTTCAACAATGTTGCGTATAATTATGAAGGGGGTGGTTATCATAACATTGTTATATTTGATGTTGGCTTAAGACCCAAATCATGACAGTAGTTCAAAATAAAGAAGTTGTACTGTGGAAGAGAGGAAATATCATTCAAACATTATTATATGACTGTGGTCCTAAAATATGAAAAGATTATTAAATAGCCATATGTTTATCAGTTTCCATTAGTTCAGGTCGTTCAACTTCCTGCCTTTGTGGACGTTGTGTAGGACTTCATGCTGCACCTTGTAATTCAGTGTGTCATATCTTTTATCTAAGCCAAATATTTTTCCTTCATATTTTCATCGAAATAATTTTGCTCGCTATGGTTTTTCATCGAACTTTGATAACAGTCACCTTTGTTAGCTAATGAAGTCACTATGGATGCACGTGGTTTAAAATTTTAATATATATTTCAGAATATTAAACAATTATCGGGTGTTTTTCATTCACAATAGAACAGGGCCTCACATTTAATCAAAATAAAAGTACGTGAAAGATAGCGATAATACAAGCTGCCTTCATTATGATCTTCGGTCACTCAGGATGGAGCAAAGTAAACAGAACTATTGCTTCGTAGCCTTACTATCTCTTGCGAGCTACACTGGACTCGCATTCTGGAGGGGCAGGTTTCGTATCTCCGCCTGGTCACACAAATTTTAACTTTGGTGGTTACCCTAAATCGAGTAAGGTTCCTCTGAAAATGACACGACTTTGACTGTTATCCTATCTGAGGTTGTGCTCCATTTCTAATCATCTCGTCATAGGTAAATTTTTTCAGTTACTCTATTATTAATATCAAGGAAGTTACTATTCTTCTTTCAATTGCTCTTCTTCATTTTGGTCGCTGATTTGTTTATTTTTATCCACTACATTCTACTGAATATGGTGACCATTCCATTCAACAGGTCTTCTAAATATCTCTCTTCGAATTTGTATCCTCCGGACATAATTCATACACACACACACACACACACACACACACACACACACACACACACACACACACACACAATCATATGCTTGGGAATATTTAAATCTTGGGTATAACATCGTAAACATTATGTCATTATTTGCTCAGAGCCTTAAAAGTTGAGCACGTGTTCGTATATCGCCACATTGTTTCTTGCTAACAAAGCCATCGCCCTCCTGAGTTACTGATGTCCACCATTTCAGAAAAGGTTGCAGTAAACATTTTGTTTTGTTGACAATAGAGCGCAGATGATGATGATGATGATGATGAAGTCAGTGTTCTTTTTCGGGTCGCACTTTCACAGGGATGAATTAGCCTATTGAAATCCTTGCAGTTCCTTCCTAAGCATTTCGTGATTAAAGAGGCGAAAGTACATAGTGACGAGAAACTTTCTGTGATACACGCCAGAATCGTAATGGAATGTGCGGGATTGTGACCACAAGTACCCTTCCCTTATACTTGTATGAATAACACAGTTTCATATTCCATCTGACTCTGCTTTGCAGCCCGAGAAGCGGAAGTAGTCTGCATCTGAGGCATTCTGATATTTATTTGTGTGATAGCGCGTTGCCTCCTTCATAGGCATGACGATATCTTCACTCCCGTCTGCGATTCATTGGATCTTCCCCCACACCTTAATAGCCTTTTTATTATGGCGAGATAATTCTGACTCCCATCAACAGGCTGATACTGTTGATAACGCTGATTGAACGGTTCTTTAACAACATCAACGCAGAAAGTGAGTCTATCAGCATATTTATGTCTCGAGTTGTGCTATTACCTGTCGTGTATTCCGCTGCGTCTTTCCCTCACAGTATTCACTAACTACTTTTGAGACATGCACGACCCATCTGTATACAGGCATTGTGCGTATTTTTGTTCTGAAACAAAATTCTCCCAAAACTTTCTATTTGTGTTAAATTAAATGTAAGGCGTAGAAGTTCTAATGTCCGCATTCATTACTGTATCCCGATAATTTGCAGGAAAGCAGAATCAGTGAAGGATGTTGCACTTCTGCCACTCAGTGGCAACAGGACGTACAAAAACCATAAGCCGGTTGGGAAATTTTGGTAAAAACCACTATGCTATAAAAAAGAAATACGTTTTATGAGGCGTATCTGAGTCACTCTTGTATTCTAGGCGACATTCTACCGCATGCCGGTAGTCCAGGTGAAATTCGCTGATTAATGGGAGGAGTTATAAAACAAGTTTAAACGAAAGCCTGAAAATCAGTTGTAATATCATTAACACGATACATAATCACCACGTACAAAAGAAACAATGACGTCAAATCACCAGCTGATGGCATTAAGGGAAGGAAACACAGTGAGTGGACTGACAGCGAAACTTACACACGGAAGAACAAAACTGGCATGAACAGCTAATTTAGTTCCCATAATTAAGCATCCGATGTGCCTAAAACTAAAAGTTAACAATCAGCGTGCATTACTATTTTACATACACTGAAGAACCAAGGAAACTGGTGGTGGTGGTGGTTAGTGTTTAACGTCCCGTCGACAACGAGGTCATTAGAGACGGAGCGCAAGCTCGGGTTAGGGAAGGACGGGGAAGGAGATCGGCCGTGCCCTTTCAAAGGAACCATCCCGGCATTTGCCTGATACGATTTAGGGAAATCACGGAAAACCTAAATCAGGATGGATGGAGACGGGATTGAACCGTCGTCCTCCCGAATCAAGGAAACTGGTACACGTGCCTAAGATCGTGTAGGGTCCCCGCGAGCACGCAGAAGTGCCGTAACACGACGTGGAATGAACTCGACTAGTGTCAGAAGTAGTGCTGGAGGGAAGTCACACCAGCGCTGTCCATAAATCCGTAAGACTACGGGGAGTTGGAGATCTCTTCTGAACAGCACGTTGCAAGGCATCCCAGATATGGTCAATAATGTTCCACGTCTGTAAACTTTCGTGGCCAGCGGAAAAGTTTAAGCCAAGAAGAGTGTTCCTGGAGCCACTCTGTAGCAATTCTGGGCCTATGGGGCGTCGCGTTGTCGTGCTGGAATTGCCATCGTCCGTTGGATTGTACAATTGACATGAATGGTTGCAGGTGATCAGAAAGGATGCTTACGTGCGCATCACCTGTCAGAGTCGTATCTAGACGGCGTCGCCGGCCGGAGTGGCCGAGCGGTTCTAGGCGTTACAATCTGAAACCACGCGACAGCTACGGTCGCAGGTTCGAATCCTGCCTCGGGCATGGATGTGTGTGATGTCCTTAGGTTAGTTAGGTTTAAGTAGTTCTGAGATCTAGGGGACTGATGACCTCAGCAGTTAAGTCCCATGCTCAGAGCCATTTTTCGTTTCAGGAGTCCCATATCACTCCAGCTGCGCACGCCCCACATCATTACAGAGACTCCACCAGCTTGAACAGTTCCCTGCTGACATGCAGGGTCCATGCATTCATGAAGTAGTCTCCATATCCGTGCACTTCCATCCGCTCGATACAATTTGAAACGAGACTCGTCCGACCAGGCAACATGTTTCCAGTCACCAACAGTTCAATGTCGATATTGACGGGCCCAGGCGAGGCGTAAAGCTTTGTGTCGTGCAGTCATCAAGGGTACACGAGTGAGCCTTTGGCTCCGAAAGCCCATATCGATGATGTTCCGTTGAATGGTTCGCACGCTGACACTTATTGATGGCACACCACTGAAATCTGCAGCAATTTGCGGAAAGGTTGCACTTCTGTCACGTTGATCGACTCTCTTCAGTCGACTTGGTCCCGTTCTTGTAGGATTTTTTTCCGGCCGCAGCGATGTCGTGGATTTGATGTTTTACCGGATTTCAGATGTTCACGGTAAACTTGTGCAATGGTCGTACGGGAAAATCTCCACTTCATCGCTACCTAGGAGAGCCTGTGTCCCATCACTCGTGCGCCGACTGTAACACCACGTTCAAACTCGCTTAAATCTTGATAACCTGCCATTGTAGCAGAAGTAACCGATCAAACAACTGCGCCAGGCACTTCTCGTCTTTTATAGGCGTTGCCAAACGCTGCGCCGTATTCTGCCTGTTTACATATCTCTGTATTTGAATACGCATGCTTATACCAGTTTCTTTGGCGCCTCTTTGTATATGACAGTGATATATTGTTAAGTTGTAGAGGTTAATTGCCGTCTTTTGCAACTATAATAAAAGTCTTAAGACCAGATGCGTTTCGCTTTATTTTAAAGCATCTTCAGTGGTCACTGTAACAGTATGGTTTTTTGTCTCTAATCTTGTTTGTTATGATCATTAACAGGTCAATGCTTTAGTTATTACTATAAGCAGTTTTTATTCTTTTCGTTACTTACGCTTTTTTGTTGTTTATTGCATTATTCTTCGTCTTCCACGTGTGCGTGTGGAGTTTTAGCATACAGCTCTTCCACTGCACTTAATATATTCACATTTCTGTGTTGAGAAGTATCACGGTTCTCTCGACATTTCGTGTGTTTTATTTTGCTATCACTGGATGCGTCCATCTTTTGCTTGTTTTGGTTATGAAGTAAGCTTCAAAAATGTTCAAATGTGTGTGAAATCTTATGGGACTTAACTGCTAAGGTTATCAGTCCCTAAGCTTACACACTACTTAACCGAAATTATCCTAAGGACAAACACACACACCCATGCCAGAGGGAGGACTCGAACCTCCGCCGGGACCAGCCGCACAGTCCATGGAGTAAGCGTCTCCTATCGCTCTGTGAGTGTTTATATTTTCCGATTAGGGAGAGGGAGAGGGACGAAGAGAGGTTGGGAGGGAGGGAGCATGTGTGGTATGTATGGGGCTTGTTCTTTCTCAACAATATGTTTCATTAGTTTAAATAGCATCAGGTTGGTGATGTTTGTCTGGTAATTTATTATATGTTTCTTCTGTATTACTGCTTTTTAAATTTGGAAGTTTTATTCTAGGTTTAGGAGGCGTTCCTTGTTCCTGAATCTGACACTTTCGATGCAACCTTCTATTATGGTAGGGTGATGATTTTCTTGCCGGAGGTGTCCTGCAAATGTTGAATAGTTGGTGTCATATTTCCATGCTCTTTTTGTTCCTTATAAGTTACTTCAAAAGTTCTGCCTGTCTGCCTTAGGTACAGCATCACAGCTGTTACATTGGAGTTGGTAGATGCTTGATTTTTGGTAGATATAAGTACGGTCTTCCTTTTTTAGACATATCTGTACAGAGTTGTCTTCCAACATGAAAGAAACTTAGGGTTGCTGAGTGGGCAATAGAGAGAGGCATGTTGGGAATTACAAAATAAATTTATCAGGGAAAAATTGGAACTGAAGGCTTAATGGAATTCAAATTTGACTGGGTGTTGTGTGCTGTCCTTAGGTTGGTTAGGTTTAAGTATTTCTAAGTTCTAGGGGACTGATGACCATAGATGTTAAGTCCCATAGTGCTCAGAGCCATTTGCACCATTTGAATTCAAATTGAAATGGGCGGGGAAAGGTGGCCAGACGAATATATGGTAAAAGGCACAGGGAAGCTGTTTTTTGGACTGGGAGATCAAAAGCGACAGGTGAAGGATTACTGAAGAAGCTTAGAAGACATCAGAAAATTTTCCAGAGCGAAATGGCTGCGCACAGATGAGGAGTAACACACAGAAAAGTCTGTAAGAGGCCTTTATCCCGCAGTCTACGTCAAAGAATGCTACAGATGCTGAGGGTGATGACAAACAGTCTGCTGGGAAACATTTCTCCATTAGTTCTCAGATTACTGAAAGCAATACATCTTGCCCGAATGGTGCTCGTTTCATGGAGTGTTGGAAACCAATATCTTACCTCCTAAGACCCAGTAGAGTCTCGTTGGCTACCACACGGAGGACATTTGTCGGAGTTCACGTCAATCAAACCATAAAACTTATACTCGCTTTATACTGAAATCTTTTTTTCTGCTCTAGGATACATGTCTGCGAATCTTAAAAATTGCATCTGGCTGCCTTTAGCTACTCTTGGTGTTTTGGAATTTTCATTCAGTTCTATCATTAGCAACACAAGGGTCGTGCTAAGTTCATTTATTTTATGCTCTTAGTTACATGTAGTCATGGCGTTTCAGGGTTACTCCTAGGTACCTTGCTGTTGTTACTGTTTCTAATGGTTTATCGCCAATAGTGTCATCGAACAGTAATGGGCCTTTTCGCCTACTTATACACTGTATGCTACTTTTATTGACTGTCGGTCTCTCCACTAATCATCGATTTTCCTGGTGTTGTAACCTCCCTATAGTCTTCAGCGTAGTCTGCAAACTTGCCTATGGAGCTTCTGACGTTACCCACTGTATCATTTATCTATATTGTAAATAGTAACGGCCCTATAAAAATTCCCTTCAGGTACTCCTGAAATTAATTTTACGTGTGTCGATACCGTTCACGTAACAGCTGTCGAGTTCTATCCGCTAGGAAGTCCTGAATCCGGTCACAAGCTAGTCCGAGTCGTAGTAAGCTAGTATTTCGTTCACTATACAAAAGTGCAGAACTGTATCGAATGCCTTCTGAAAGTCAAGTAATGCGGTATCAGCCTAAGCGCCAAAGATTTCATCGTCGAACTGACCTCCGGTAGCTGCAGTTGATGCCTAACTTGCGAGGGAGTTATCGCCCTAGCGACAGTGAGGTGACTAACGATGTGAAGCAAAACGGTGGCATTCCATTAGCACAGGTTTGGCTCTGCTGTAAGCACCCTTCGGGTCTAATGAGTGTGAAACAGTGGGAAGCTTGGCGAACACTGAACCACGACTGACAGAGTATAGGAGCTGAGAGAGGGCGAAACTACAACGTTTACACTGGGATGCATGTCTCGAAACTTGTCTGAGCGCCGTGCCGCGATAAATTAGCTCGTGCAAAAGTTCTCCCAACTTGTATAAGGACCTTGCCGTGTATACAAGTCGCATATACACTGAGAAGTTAAAACATTATGACTAATGCCCCCCGCGACGTTGGATGCCCAATGGTGGCGTTGTAGGCACGCGACGCGGCAACAAAAGTATATAAGCGAAGCAGACACGGACGGGGGATCACCCTAGCGAAGATATGGGCTGCAGATGGGGAAGTCCATTGAGATAACCGACTTTGAGAAAGGGTAAAGTGTTATTGCGCAGAGCCTGTGAACGAGTATCTTGAAAACGGCGAATCTGGTCGAACGTTCGCGTGCTACTGTCGTGAGCATCTACGGAAAAAGGAAGGAGGACAGTGAAACTACCACTAGGCGCTAAATGGTTGGACGTTCACGACTCTTCACAGAACGTGGGGGTTCGGAGGCTTGCCCGCTCTGCAAAGTACGATAGATGGTGATCTGTGGCATCTCTGCCGAAAGAGCACAATGCTGGTGTACGCACAAGTGTTTCGGAGCATAACGTCATCGTACTTTGTTGAACATGGAGCTCCGCAGCAGACCACCCCGTGTTCATATGTAGACACAATGACATCGTCAGTTACGATTGCAGTGGGTACCAGATTATTGGGATTCGAGTGTCGATCAATGGAAACGTGTCAGCTTTTCGGATGAATCACATTTTTGCTACACTAGGTCGATGGTCGTCTCCACAAACGCCGTCATCGAGCTGAACGGCGGCTCGAAACGTGCAGCGCACCACAGACGCGGGCTGGTTGAAGCAGTATTGTGCTACGGGAGACGTTCTCCTGCAATGACATGGGACGTGTGATAGGAACCGAAAACACGCTGACAGCTGCGAACCACCTGCATCCCTTCATGTTTGATGCCTTCCCCGACGGCAATGTCATCTTTCAGTAACAGTCTCGGTGCCAGAGCCGCGCTAAAGTGATTTGAGGAGCGTGACAGTGAAGTCACGTTGACGTCTCGACGACCAAATTCGCCTGACGTAAATCCTATGGAACCCATCTGGGTCACTATCGGGCACCATCAGTGCGTACGCAAATCGGCGGCCCGTTATTTACGTGAATTACATGACATGTGCGTAGACATCTAATGCCACATAATCATCTTGTGGTGCAGTTCTTCTTGTTGTCTCCGTGCTTGCTAAGAAAATAGGATGAGAAGTTCCGCCTTATGCAAGACACCTTTTTTTCTTTTGTTTCACCCATACATGTTTCAGCACTTTTGTGCTATCGTCAGTGGGTTCTATTTTATCTTTAACTGTAAATTTGTTGTTAACATATTAACATTTGCGTCGTTTACAACATTATGTAAAAGTTGCATTTATAACTCAATTGGCGAAAAGTGGGTGTAATCATAAGTAACATACCTTACATGATGTTATAGTCCACTTGTTTTGGTAGCAGAACAGCTACCAAAATTTTTCATTTCAGTTTGTGGACTGTTTGCAGTCCTAAAACTGAATACTGTTTACTTCCTGTATTTCAATGTCTGAATAGCGTTTGGTTACAGGTTCTGGAGATCTGTAAGAGATACTGCACTGTTTGGGGCTAGGTCAAACGAAATCCATAAATTTTTAATAAAAAGGACAAATGGCGCCACGAACCAGTATGTTATTAGGCTTGTTCGTAATGATGTCCCGCATGCTAAGTAGATGGTAGCATGATGCAGTTGCACATACACCAACACACTAGCAAATTGCACCAGGGACTGTTTTCGCTCTCTTATTCAGTTTCTGTATGAGGTTTGTAACATCAGGGAGTCTAAAGAATGCAGATAGAAGTTCATCAGTGGCACGATATACATACCATATGCTCCTTATGTGTGGCGGGCGCGGAGCGCTTCGAGCGTGGAAAGATGAAAAAGCCAGTGTGCTAGAAATCCACCGGCTGGCACTGGATGGCATCTAGCAGCTATTAACATCCATCAAGCGTGTGGATGAGCTCTGAACAAGTTTTTATGCGCTTTGAAAACGAAAATTAATCTTTCATTTCGAGAATAGATGAGCAGATCACGAAGATACATTGGAAATACACTCCTGGAAAATGAAATAAGAACACCGTGAATTCATTGCCCCAGGAAGGGGAAACTTTATTGACACATTCCTGGGGTCAGATACATCACATGATCACACTGACAGAACCACAGGCACATAGACACAGGCAACAGAGCATGCACAATGTCGGCACTAGTACAGTGTATATCCACCTTTCGCAGCAATGCAGGCTGCTATTCTCCCATGGAGACGATCGTAGAGATGCTGGATGTAGTCCCGTGGAACGGCTTGCCATGCCATTTCCACCTGGCGCCTCAGTTGGACCAGCGTTCGTGCTGGACGTGCAGACCGCGTGAGACGACGCTTCATCCAGTCCCAAACATGCTCAATGGGGGACAGATACGGAGATCTTGCTGGCCAGGGTAGTTGACTTACACCTTCTAGAGCACGTTGGGTGGCACGGGATACATGCGGACGTGCATTGTCCTGTTGGAACAGCAAGTTCCCTTGCCGGTCTAGGAATGGTAGAACGATGGGTTCGATGACGGTTTGGATGTACCGTGCACTATTCAGTGTCCCCTCGACGATCACCAGTGGTGTACGGCCAGTGTAGGAGATCGCTCCCCACACCATGATGCCGGGTGTTGGCCCTGTGTGCCTCGGTCGTATGCAGTCCTGATTGTGGCGCTCACCTGCACGGCGCCAAACACGCATACGACCATCATTGGCACCAAGGCAGAAGCGACTCTCATCGCTGAAGACGACACGTCTCCATTCGTCCCTCCATTCACGCCTGTCGCGACACCACTGGAGGCGGGCTGCACGATGTTGGGGCGTGAGCGGAAGACGGCCTAACGGTGTGCGGGACCGTAGCCCAGCTTCATAGAGACGGTTGCGAATGGTCCTCGCCGATACCCCAGGAGCAACAGTGTCCCTAATTTGCTGGGAAGTGGCGGTGCGGTCCCCTACGGCACTGCGTAGGATCCTACGGTCTTGACGTGCATCCGTGCGTCGCTGCGGTCCGGTCCCAGGTCGACGGGCACGTGCACCTTCCGCCGACCACTGGCGACAACATCGATGTACTGTGGAGACCTCACGCCCCACGTGTTGAGCAATTCGGCGGTACGTCCACCCGGCCTCCCGCATGCCCACTATACGCCCTCGCTCAAAGTCCGTCAACTGCACATACGGTTCACGTCCACGCTGTCGCGGTATGCTACCAGTGTTAAAGACTGCGATGGAGCTCCGTATGCCACGGCAAACTGGCTGACACTGACGGCGGCGGTGCACAAATGCTGCGCAGCTAGCGCCATTCGACGGCCAACACCGCGGTTCCTGGTGTGTCCGCTGTGCCGTGCGTGTGATCATTGCTTGTACAGTGTCCGGAGCAAGTATGGTGGGTCTGACACACCGGTGTCAATGTGTTCTTTTTTCCATTTCCAGGAGTGTATGTTGGACTCGTCCAGAGGCAAGGCGAAAGGTTGGCCGTGACTAAAAACTATAACAGGTGAGCCCAGCGGTTACGAGGCAGACTGTGGATTACGCAGAGGGAAGTGGGAGGGGGAGCTGGCAAACTGCGTAAGCAAAGAAGTGCTTTTAAACCCCCTCATGGACAGACCGAGGTGGCGACGGCACACTTGACTAGAACAGGGTCCAAACCGCTGTCCGCTGATACTGATTTTGTAGTGGCGTGGCAAGACAGCCAAGCCACTCGGAGGTAGCCGAAAGGCACGCGTTAAGCTCACGCAGATTGGCGTGAGGTCTGGAACAAGGTAAAGTAATTATCCTATAAATAAAAGAACGTAGTTCTTGGAATACTTAACTTTAATCCACAATTGGAGAACATCGCTCTTGTTTAGACATTATTACACTGAATATGAACTGGTAATGGCGCCTTGCTACGTCGTAGCAAATGACGTAGCTGAAGGCTATGCTAACTATCGTCTCGGCAAATGAGAGCGTATTTGTCAGTGAACCATTGCTATTAACGTCGGATGTACAACTGGGGCGAGTGCTAGCACGTCTCTCTAGACCTGCCGTGTGGTGGCGCTCGGTCTGCAATCACTGACATTGGCGACACGCGGGTCCGACGTATACTACCGGACCGCGGCCGATTTAAAAGCTATCACCTAGCAAGTGTGGTGTCTGGCGGTGACACCACAGATTTAGCGTTTCTGAGAGTTTCCTATGTCAATTATGGCAGATACCGCGACGGTTTCGTAGAAAAGGACACGCTCTATTTCATTGGAAGAGGGCTGACAGAGGTGCCGCGCTAATCCTGACAGAGTTTGCGAGGACGTAGCGTATTGCAGCAGTCTGTTGCATGCGCTCGTAGTTGGTAGACGTTCGAGGATGCGCGGCTTACCAGTCACTTCTGAAAAATCATTAAAATTTTTTGTCAGAAATATCTCCGTAACCTAGTGGATTTAGAACATTTTCTACAGTCGATTTTGGGGACTAACTTTGCACTGCAGCGTGGTGTTCAAGTCTTGGTAAATTCTTGCACGAGTCCGCACACTCGTTATGTTTCCCGCAGTGAGTCTGAAAGACTTGTGATGATTTTCATGCGACACTAGGAACGTACAGGCCTTAAACTGTAACCATACCGGAGGTGATGTAGGGCGCAGGCGCTCTGCGCCGTGTCTGGCCTATCGGACTGTCATTAAAGGCGGAAAGTTTGTGCTAAATTCTAAAATGTATTTCTCTGCTTACAGACACTTATTCTTATGGTTTTATTGCTGAACCTCCTATCAGTTTACTGGGGTATGTTCTATGCTGCATACTTGGTTAGCAGATCCTGCTAGTTCTGTGAAATCTCTTCATTGCATGCCCGGTGAATACTACAGGATGCTTAACATTAAAGCGAAGCGTCAGTGGACATTTTATCTCGAACAAAAGTTGTTTCCCATGATGTGATCTATCTGCCCTAGAAGTTTGTCACAGTGACTTATTTACAGACATCAAAAAAAGTTTTGTATCGCCTCGGTTCCGAGAGTTACGAAACCTGTACAGGAAATTGGAATAGAGATTAACATAAACAACATTTCCTCCCTTTTTATTGCTTATGAAAAACACACATTGCATGTTGTACCACCATACAGCGAGACCTTCGGAGGTGGTGGTCAAGATTGCTGTACACACCGGTACCTCAGTAACTCGTCCTCTTGCACTGACGCATGCCTGTATTCGACGTGGCATACTATCCACAAGCCACAGTTGGTCCAGGTTGTCCCACACCTCAACGGCGATTCGGCGTAGATCCCTCAGAGTGGCTGGTGGGTCACGTCGTCCATGAACAGCCCTTTTCAATCTATCCCAGGCATGTTCGATAGGGGTCATGTCTGGAGAACATGCTGGCCACTCTAGTCGAGCCATGTCGTAATCATGAAGGAATTCATTCACAAGATGTGCACGATGGGGGTGCGAATTGTTGTCCATGGAGTCGAATGCCTCGCCAATATGCTGCCGATATGGTTGCACTATCCGTCGGAGGATGGCATTCACGTATCGTACAGCCGTTACGGCGCCCTCCATGTCCACCAGCGGCGTACGTCGACCCCACATAATTCCACCTCAAAACAGCAGGGAACCTCCACCTTGCTGCACTCGCTGGACAGTGTGTCTAAAGTGTTCAGCCTGACCGGGTTGCCACCAAACACGTCTCCGACGATTGTCTGGTGGAAGGCATATGCGACACTCATCGGTAACGAGAACGTGATGTCAAACCTGAGCGGTTCATTCGGCATGTTGTTGGGGCCATCTGTACCGCGTTGCATGGTATCTTGATTCAAAAGGTGGACCTCGCCATGTACGTCAGGAGTGAAGTAGCTATCATGCAGCCTATTGCGCACAGTTTGAGTCGTAACATGACGTCTTGTGGCTGCACGAAAAGCATTATTCAACATGGTGGCGTTACTGTCAGGATTCCTCCGAGCCATAATCCGTAGGTAGCGGTCATCCACTGCAGTAGTAGCCCTTGGGCGGCCTGAGCAAGAAATGTCATCGAAAGTTCCTGTCCCTCTGTGTGTCTTCTGTGTCCGAACAACATCGCTTTGGTTCACTCCGAAACGCCTGGACACTTTCCTTGCTGAGAGCCCTTCCTGGCACAAAGTAACAATGCGGACGCGATCGAACCGCGGTATTGACCGTCTAGGCATGGTTTAACTACAGACAACACGAGCCGTGTACCTCCTTCCTGGTGGAATGACTGGAACTGATCAGCTGTCGGACGCCTTCCGTCTAACAGGTGCTGCTCATGCATGGTTGTTTACATCTTTGGGCGGGTTTAGTGACGTCTCTGAACAGTCAAAGGGACTGGTTCGGATAGTTCAAATGGCTCTGAGCACTATGGGACTTAACATCGGAGGTCATCAGTCCCCTAGAACTTAGAACTACTTAAACGAAACTAACGTAAAGACATCACACACATCCATGCCCGAGGCAGGATTCGAATCTGGGACCGTAGTAGTCGCGTGGTTCCAGACTGAAGCGCCTAGAACCACTCGGCCACCACGACCGGCTCAAAGGGACTATGACTGTGTTACAATATCCACAGTCAACGTCTATCTTCAGGGGTTCTGGGAACCGGGGTGGTGCTAAACTTTTTTTTGATGTGTGTATATGGGCACAATGTCCTCGTCCTAACCAATAGGGTGATGTTTCAGTCCTCCTCCTGCACGCTTTTTATTCTACAAGGAATTACTGGATCAAACAATTACTGATACTTGTTCTGCTCAAGTAGTGATTGTCCTACACACTGACCTACTGAATGTTTTTTCCCCTTGAGTTTATTAAACCATACTGCCAACAGCTTGTTAAACTGCAGAATCTCAATATAAAAAGTTTGAATAATGATTTAAGATTATTTTACAGTATCCACGTACGAACAATACTTGTGGCTACAGAATCTTGACATGACAAATTCTGTACATATTATTAAGTTCTCCACCACGTTTTTCTGTCTATATACACTCCTGGAAATGGAAAAAAGAACACACTGACACCGGTGTGTCAGACCCACCATACTTGCTCCGGACACTGCGAGAGGGCTGTACAAGCAATGATCACACGCACGGCACAGCGGACACACCAGGAACCGCGGTGTTGGCCGTCGAATGGCGCTAGCTGAGCAGCATTTGTGCACCATCGCCGTCAGTGTCAGCCAGTTTGCCGTGGCATACGGAGCTCCATCGCAGTCTTTAACACTGGTAGCATGCCGCGACAGCGTGGACGTGAACCGTATGTGCAGTTGACGGACTTTGAGCGAGGGCGTATAGTGGGCATGCGGGAGGCCGGGTGGACGTACCGCCGAATTGCTCAACACGTGGGGCGTGAGGTCTCCACAGTACATCGATGTTGTCGCCAGTGGTCGGCGGAAGGTGCACGTGCCCGTCGACCTGGGACCGGACCGCAGCGACGCACGGATGCACGCCAAGACCGTAGGATCCTACGCAGTGCTGTAGGGGACCGCACCGCCACTTCCCAGCAAATTAGGGACACTGTTGCTCCTGGGGTATCGGCGAGGACCATTCGCAACCGTCTCCATGAAGCTGGGCTACGGTCCCGCACACCGTTAGGCTGTCTTCCGCTCACGCCCCAACATCGTGCAGCCCGCCTCCAGTGGTGTCGCGACAGGCGTGAATGGAGGGACGAATGGTGACGTGTCGTCTTCAGCGATGAGAGTCGCTTCTGTCTCGGTGCCAATGATGGTCGTATGCGTGTTTGGCGCCGTGCAGGTGAGCGCCACAATCAGGACTGCATACGACCGAGGCACACAGGGCCAACACCCGGCATCATGGTGTGGGGAGCGATCTCCTACACCGGCGGTACACCACTGGTGATCGTCGAGGGGCACTGAATAGTGCACGGTACATCCAAACCGTCATCGAACCCATCGTTCTACCATTCCTAGACCGGCAAGGGAACTTGCTGTTCCAAGAGGACAATGCACGTCCGCATGTATCCCGTGCCACCCAACGTGCTCTAGAAGTTGTAAGTCAACTACCCTGGCCAGCAAGATCTCCGGATCTGTCCCCCATTGAGCATGTTTGGGACTGGATGAAGCGTCGTCTCACGCGGTCTGCACGTCCAGCACGAACGCTGGTCCAACTGAGGCGCCAGGTGGAAATGGCATGGCAAGCCGTTCCACAGGACTACATCCAGCATCTCTACGATCGTCTCCATGGGAGAATAGCAGCCTGCATTGCTGCGAAAGGTGGATATACACTGTACTAGTGCCGACATTGTGCATGCTCTGTTGCCTGTGTCTATGTGCCTGTGGTTCTGTCAGTGTGACCATGTGATGTATCTGACCCCAGGAATGTGTCAATAAAGTTTCCTCTTCCTGGGACAATGAATTCACGGTGTTCTTATTTCAATTTCCAGGAGTGTATTATGGCCGATCTTAGGAACTACTGTTGAGATTTTGATACGGTTTTCACAAATAGGTAGACTGATTCAGCAAGAGATTAGCAGTTATCCAGTAGACAAACGAACCAAGGTAATGAACTTATAACTTCTGGTGTCAGGTTACAAACTTGGGTGACTTCTATTCGAGGACCCCACTCCCCTCCCTCTGAAGAACCGCTGGCTACTGATCAAGATGATCCAGGAGAACCCCATTTCCTCCCCCCTCCCCAGATGAAATAGATTCAAGCACCCCTCCCCACCTTCGTCTTTTGTAACTGTGGCACCTGAGTGTGTGGGATTCACTCTGGAGCTGGGCAGCATAGAGAGAGAGTCACTCTGTGTCTATTTGGTAATAACAAATTACCTTAAGCCCTGTCACTCAAGTTCTGTTTGTTAATAACAATTCAACATTATGTGATTTTCGTCATTTGAGGCACCAGCAGACACCACACTCAGGCAGGTAATATGTAAGTACTTTCATTCTTCCCCAGTCTTATATACTTTCCATCCATTTTCATATTTTTATGTATTTTTACAATTAAAAAACTTTCGTGAAATTTTATCTAATTATGTGAGTTCCATCCTACTACTCCTAACATGACGTCACCATCGCATCATGTGGCATCAACATCATGATACTGTCAGCCAATCACAATGCAGTGTCTCCCCAAATTATTTATCATTGTGAACCCATCTTCATTACGCGCGTGTGTGTGTGTGTGTGTGTGTGTGTGTGTGTGTGTGTGTGTGTGTGTGTGTGAGAGAGAGAGAGAGAGAGAGAGAGAGAGAGAGAGAGAGAGAGAGAGAGAGACGTCATAGCGTATTCATTGGAAATGAACAAGTTGGTAGAAATAATGATGTGATGGCATACTACTCAAAATGGTTGTAAATATTAAAGTAATTTATTGTATAGAACACTATGGCAATGCACCGTGTAGAGAAATTTATGATGTCATGATATTTTTCTAAATTTGATTCATGTCCGTCATTAGATTTTGTTTTTTTGCAAAATGTTAGTCCATCTATGAATCTAGGTGAATTGTGTGCATCCATCACCTTGGTGACGTTGCCAGGTGGGAACGCCCAGCAGAAATACATCAGCTAGATATATAAACTCTTGCAAACTCATCTGTACTGTAGTAGTGTGTGTTAACACGAGCTCGTTCTCGTATTGCTATAAATAATGATGTCACAGCGTATTCCAGTAAATATTAACAAAGTACATGATACTAGTACGTGACGTCATAGCAAAATTATGTAAGCACTGCAGTTTTACCGAGTTTACATTTGCATGCAATGTAAAGTGGTATGATTCCAGAATGTTGAAGTGGTATGCATGAATCTGATATTGACGTTAGTACAGATGAAGTCACAAGATGTTTGCTGATACAGGATAAGGGGGGGGGGGGCTCTGTGCACGATAAGGATAGCATACATTTTATCAGCATGACTTAGGTTATCGTCTAATAATATTGCTCAGCATTTGTGTAATTTTTTGACAAGCATCATAAACGCAACAAATAGATAGAACAGAGACTTTAGTCATCAATAATCTGTTCTGTTGCACAATTTACAACAGTCTGTCAATGCTGCTGTAATTTTTCGATTCCGCGACTATAGAAATCACGTGACTGAGGCGAAAAACTCGTCGAGCCATTTTCGGGACGCATTTTCATGCGGAAAGGAAGTTCCTTGAAAGTTGTTCGATAGAGAGTGGAAAAGATGAAAATCTGAGGGAGCAAGATCAGGTAAATAAAAAAAATGGCTCTGAGCACTATGGGACTCAACTGCTGAGGTCATTAGTCCCCTAGAACTTAGAACTAGTTAAACCTAAGTAACCTAAGGACATCACAAACATCCATGCCCGAGGCAGGATTCGAACCTGCGACCGTAGCGGTCTTGCGGTTCCAGACTGCAGCGCCTTTAACCGCACGGCCACTTCGGCCGGCTCAGGTAAATAAAATGGGTGCGAAATGACTTGCAACTCAACTCCTGTATAGTGTTTTTTATGTCTAGCAGGATACGGGCGGGCGTTATCGCGGAGTTACATCACTTCACGTATGCTTCCTGGTCGTCATTCTTGGGCTGCGGCTGCAAAACGTCTCAGTTGTTGACAATAAATGTCAGCAGTGATGGTTACACCGAGGGGAAGCAATTCGTGTTCCAGCAGATACATAACATTATCTTTTATGGGAGCGCACGTCTTTGTACGTGGAGTTGCTGCTTTGTTTGGGTTTAATGATTCCTTTCTTTTCCTTGTGTTACCGTAAAGACGCTATTTCTCGTTACCAGCAACGATAGAGGGTAGGAATGGTTTTTCACCAGCCAACTGACGGCAAGCAAGCAGAGATGTACATGTAGCGACCTGCTAACTTTTCTTTATGTTGGCTTAGAGCATGACCCATGCACCCAACTTTTGAAGCTTCACCATTGCGTGGAAGCATCGCACGATGGTGCAATGATCACAGTTCATCACATTTACCAGTTCTCGAGTACACTGACGTGTGTCATTGTGGTGTAGTGCGTTTGACGATCTTCATGAAACGAAGAAGGTCTTCTTGAACATGGATAGTCATTGATATCAAAACGATCCTCCTTAAAACGAGAAAACTATTTGCTTCCCGTGGTCTGTCCAATGGTATTATCCACATACACACCGCAAATGTTCCTAGACGTCTCCGCTGCTGTCACCCCTCTACTGAACTCAAACAGAGGAATATGTCGGAAACGTTCCGATTTCTCCACTTGGCTCTCCATTTTCTACGTCCACAGCTATACTTACTATCACATTATTTAACCTCAAATAGCAACACTGAACTACAAATAAAAGTAAACCCATGGCATACAGAATACCAACATACAAAAGAAAGACGGTACGATCTTATGCACCAACCTAATAAAATGTTACTGTTTAGGAAACGAGCTTGCCTTTTATTTAGACTACAAGACTAGCGCCCCGCCTAGAGAAACATCCCCACCCCAAGACCCTGCCAAAACCGTGCTTAATGGTGGGTGCCTCATATGTTTTAGTGTCCATTTCGTTTTAACACGCACTTGGACAGTAGGGATGACTTCCCAGTAGTTTACATGGGGGAGCTGTGGAATTTCTGCTAGGTTTTCCCGCGTGGCTGACCTCAATGAGATGATCATCGATGCTCACAACTCATCTAGTTGCATTGATAGACTAACATTTAGCAAAAACATCTGATAACTTGCAAGAATCAAATTTAAAAATAATATATTAATTTGTAATAAAAATGTTTGAGTCTTCCACCTTTGTGGGTAAATTTTTCCGCCATTTTTGCAGAATATATCGTGACGTCATTAATTTAGCCACACACTGCATTGCCATAGTGTCTTACACCACAAATTACGTTAATATTTACCGCCATTTACATAATATTACTTGACATCATCAATTTGGCCACACACTACAGTGTCATAGTATCTTTCCACACAAATTACATTAATATTTACAGGCATTTTATATAACATATCATGACGTCATTATTTCGACCAACGTGTTCGTTTCTAACTCAATCTATGAGCCGGCCGGTGTGGCCGAGCGGTTCTAGGCGCTTCAGTCTGGAACCGCGCGACCGCTACGGTCGCAGGTTCGAATCCTGCCTCGGGTATGGATGCGTGTGATGTCCTTAGGTTAGTTAGGTTTAAGTGGTTCTAAGTTCTAGGGGACTGATGACCTCAGAAGTTAAGTCCCATAGTGCTCAGAGCCATTTGAACCAATCAATCTATGACGTCCCCCTGCCTCCCACCTCTCTCTCTCTCTCTCTCTCTCTCACACACACACACACACACACACACACACACACACACACACACACTAATAATGAAGTGGTGGTTTAGCAATGATAAATAATTTGGGCACATACTGCATTGTGATTGGCTGAGAGCATTGTAACACTGATGTGACATGACTTGATGTTGGGAGCAGTGGGATGGAACTCATCTCAATGGATAACATTTATGAATAATATGTAAAACTGAAGAAAATACGTAAAAATGCGAAAATGGGTGAAAAATGCGTAAAATTGGGGAAGAATGAAAGTAGTTACGTATTTGGCCGAGTGTGGCAACCTGAATGTCAAAAATCGCGTAATATTAAATTGCTATTAACAAATATACCATAAGTGTCAAGGGTTAGCGTGATCCGTTAGTAACAAATACACACGGCCTGATCCTCTTTCTATGCTGTCCAGCTCCAGAGTGAAGCCCACCCACTCAAGCGCCCCAGTTATACAAGTGTATGTGGAGGGTGTGTGCTTGAACCTCATTGGTTCAGGGGACAGGATGACGGGCGGAAAGGGGGAGGGGTTCCCTGGATGACCCCGATCAATTGCTGATGGGCCCCCAGGGGGACAGGAGTAGGGTGCGACCTCGAATAGATATCGTCCGAATGCATAACCTGACACCTGATATGTAACCTGACACCAGAAGTGATAAGATAGTTATCTTAGCTTGTATGCCCACTGGATAACTACTGAGATATATGTACATCTCTACATATTATAAGCAACTCACGCAGTTGCAGATACATACTGCTACCTGCGCGTAGCTAGGGAAAGTGGGTTGTATAGTACAGAGAGAATGAGTGCAGGTAAACATCAGGCAATGCATCACTTTCGGTGATATGATAACACCACAACAGGTAAGCAGTAAGTTTTTAGTGGGCTTAGGAGCGCCATTATGACCTTATCTCAAGGTCAACTTAAAAAGCCATCCCCTCCCCTCACCCCTAGAAAACAATAGGCAGATGATGAAGGTCATGCAGTGAAATCCTCATTCCCTTATTAAATAAGACAGCTCTCCTCTTAAGTCCTTCGAAGGCGCGCTGTACAATGCTGTCCGAACTGAAACCTGTCGAGCGACGGCCTGCTCCCAGCCCAGAATCCAGATCCTAGCCGACAATCCAACCACAACACCGGTTTTGATTTGGGCTTCAAACATACACACCAGCAGAACTGCCGTAGATACGCAGATGATCCCTTGTTTCCAAGGTTTTGAGCAGGGCGGGACTGTACAGCCTGCTCCACGTCCACAGAACTTCAGTTTATTCCAAAAATTGTGCTCACAGATGTCATCCTGGGTCATCTGCGATGTTTACTACAGTATGGCGACGTGCGATATACCACACATTTTTTTTAGGCAGTTAAATACAGCACCCACAGCGGGCGCTTCGGATCACTTTTTGTACCCCTCACTACTTCGTGTAAATCAGTGCTTTTACGTCTCATTTTTTTAGGTTTTAATTTTTCATTTTTCACTGCTGCGTCTTTAAATCGTACGCCTGAGTAGCCAAAATATTGCTGCTTACTTTCAACACGCTTCAGTGCAATGAAATTATCGACAGCAAACAGTAGGACCGGTATTTGGATCTTTCAAACCGGGGGTAGTCGTTCAGTGTGTCACGTCACACACGCTGTGAGAGCCACTAACGTCACAGAGCCGTTTACGCGACGAAGCCCCAGGGAAGATCGCCAGGCGTTCACCCATCGAGTTGAGTTGGAAACAACACAGTACCTCTCACGAAGGTACCGGAAGTACACTGACAGCAGAACTGTGCAGTAGAGGAAACACGGAAGTGTCCTCTACTGTAACTCGTGAAACGCGGAAAGCTATAAGGGTCGGTGGTCTGTCACCCTCGCGAATGCAGGATGACGAAGCACGGAGCACAGTCTTGTGGACCTGTCACGTGCCATGGGCGCTTATCGAACAGCATTAGCGAATTAGACTTTTATTAGGTATAGTTTGCAACAGAACTGTATTCTCTGCGGCAGCACGGACGAGCGCTGTGGACACAGCGCACAGAGTGAAACGCTTGAGCAGTCTGTCGAGGTGGCAGCTCACACAGCAGAGCCCGTCCAGCTCGGACATCGTAAGGAGTGCGTCAGTCAGTTTCCAGGCACCAGAGGAAGGCAGCGTCAGCTCACAACAGCAGCTGGCGCATCTCCCTAGTACAGGGTGGCGGTGCATCGAGCGCCATCAGTTCACTCCGAGTGAGCTGGTGTCAGCAGATGACGTGTTGGCAGCTCACAGCAGCTAAGTGGAAGACATCAGGTTAGCTGCAGTCTAGAAGGTAGCACTCATCTGGCGAGAAGTAGACATATCCCGCCTCAATACGGGCTCACTGCAGGTGCAAGATAGATGCCCAGTGTGGTGTCACCGCCAGACACCACACTTGCTAGGTGGTAGCCTTTAAATCGGCCGCGGTCCGGTAGTATACGTCGGACCCGCGTGTCGCCACTATCAGTGATTGCAGACCGAGCGCCGCCACACGGCAGGTCTAGAGAGACTTCCTAGCACTCGCCCCAGTTGTACAGCCGACTTTGCTAGCAATGGTTCACTGACAAATTACGCTCTCATTTGCCGAGGCAATAGTTAGCATAGCCTTCAGCTACGTCATTTGCTACGACCTAGCAAGGCGCCATTATCATTTGCTATTAATCGTGTGATGCATGTACCGACAGACCGATGTTCACCAATTATGGATTAAAGTTAAGTATTCAAGAAGCTACGTACTTTACTTGCTAGTATAATTACTGTACCTGTTCCAGACCTCACGCCAGCCTGCGTGAGCTTTAACGAGTGCCTTTCGGCTTCACCTCATAGTAACTTGGCTGTCTTGCCAAGTCACAACACCCAGCAGCTCGAGTGCTTATAGTTATCTGTCAGACGTTATGTTTTGACGAGAATGACCGAATTTTGTCTCGTTTTCTAGGTTCGTCAGTGGTCTTCACGACACCTCGGTGTCCTAACGGTGGCTTTCAGGTGTCCACCTCGGCGATTTTCTGCAATATCAGCAGGCCGAAAGGCGTTCTCGTGTAAGATCTACGCATTGTTAGGGCACCCTGCAGCACCGTCAAACTGACGCTACGTTGCTACCACAGTGAGGTCATCTTGCTGAATTGGCGATTCGTATCCCTCGCCCGAGAGATGTGTCACGATGGCTTCTGCTGTGTGCTACGGTATTGTGTTATCAGCCCTCTTGCCTGTTTGACATCCCGGTTGCGACACTGCACTCGAGTCCGCCTTGCCGTGGCTCGGCACTGGCTGGAGAAAACTTAAAAACGTTTTTACATTCGTCCAGCATATCTTCCTGCGGCGCAACATAGTCAACACAATTACTGTAGTACGAGCGCCACGGGAACTGACTGAGAACCGAGGAGTAACCTCTGGCCAATCCAGAATTTGGGTACACACTCACTTGTCGGAAGCCCCGTGGCCACTGGTCGGCGGTTTTATTACTGCTAGCCTGTGGCTAAGGGTAATATTAGTGGGATTTTTTCGGAATAGTTTCCAGGACTGTGAGTGGGACTGGTTGGAATCATTCCCAGACTTGAATGTTGAAAATTGGAAATTTGTGGTAAGTTCCTATGGGACCAAACTACTGAGGTCATCGGTCCCTAGGCTTACACACTACTTAATCTAACTTAAACTAACTTACGCTAAGGACAACACACACACCCATGCCCGAGGGAGGACTCGAACCTGCGACGAGGGGAGCCGCGCGAACCGTGGTAAAGTGCCCAAGACCGCGCGGCTACCCCGCTCGGCTTGAATGTTGACAGGCAGCGCGACCGCACCAAGGAACGACTTATTTTTACTAAAGGCTGATTACCTGCTAGGTATAGCTTTATATTAGCCACTGTCATATGAAAGAAAATTACTAATCGATGACACTACCGGCTTCTATCACACGATCATCTCCAAGTTCAATAAAGTTATTTCCAACAGCTGACCTGGCAACGTTCTTATTGTGACCGGGATTCGAAAGAACGTCGCGAACGACTCGAAAGGAGCCCACTCGAGATGGACCGTCAATAGTGAGACGAACAACGAGGAAACGGATACGTGGAGATGGCTGTACGAATAAACAAAGTCCAGCGAGTATCCCGGAGAGATAAAACCTGAGACGTTGTCCAACTAACTGTGTGTTACGACAGCGGGGACGTAACTGAAGATGGCGGACGCGAGTTGAATGGCAGGATGGCAGGCTGCGCCAGCGCGCGCAGGATACCACATTTCTTAATGTGACTCGGGGACTTATGCACTGTCTTAGTAGCGTTTAGTGTCACTGTGTACTGTATTTCACTAATGAGGGCATCCAACACCTGTCACAGGACGGTTTTTATTGTATTTGACGCGACAGTAAGAACGTTGCTCTGTAGTTCTTTGCAAAATAACTTTACGATTACAAGAGTAGTGGTGATAATCTCGAGCACATCACATCGTATAATTATTTAAGGCTAATATTGAGAAGCGACATGAAATGGGATGATAACGTAAAATCATCATTGGGACAGACGAATGGAAGGGTTAGATTTGTTGGAAGCAGTCTGGGAAAGTGGGTCGCATCTGTAAAGGAAATCGTATATTGTGATGAATCGTAGAAAACTGTCGCAGTGTTTATCAAGTAGATATACCAACAGACACTGAAGGAATTCTGAGACATATAAGAAGTCGGTATGGTCCATGCCAAAGTCTAACAGAACTTGTGAGAATGACGATGTAGTTTTTTGACTTCCGAAAGGCATTCGATACAGTTCCGGACTGTGGCTAGTGAACAAAAACGAGTTTACGGAGCGTCAGACGAGATTTGCGACTGGATATAAAAGACTGCCCTGCAGCTAGAACTCAACAGTTTATGAAGTCGACAGATGTAAAGGTAGTTTATGGAGTATAGCGTAAGAGTCATCATCATCATCATCATCATCATCATCATCATCATTTAAGACTGATTATGCCTTTCAGCGTTCAGTCTGGAGCATAGTCCCCCTTATAAAATTCCTCCATGATGCCCTACTCAGTGCTAACATTGTTGCCTCTTCTGATGTTAAGCCTATTACTTCAAAATCATTCTTAACCGAATCCAGGTACCTTCTCCTTGGTCTACCCTGACTCCTCCTACCCTCTACTGCTGAACCCATGAGTCTCTTGGGTAACTTTGCTTCTCCCATGCGTGTAACAAGACCCCACCATCTAAGCCTGTTCGCCCTGACTGCTACATCTATAGAGTTCATTCCCAGTTTTTCTTTGATTTCCTCATTGTGCACACCCTCCTGCCATTGTTCCCATCTACTAGTACCTGCAATCATCCTAGCTACTTTCATATCCGTAACCTCAAACTTACTGATAAGGTAACCTGAATCCACCCAGATTTCGCTCCCATACAACAAAGTTGGTCGAAAGATTGAACGGTGCACAGATAACTTAGTCTTGGTACTGACTTCATTCTTGCAGAAGAAAGTAGATCGTAGCTGAGCGCTCACTGCATTAGCTTTGCTACACCTCGCTTCCAGTTCGTTCACTATGTTGCCATCCTGTGAGAATATGCATCCTAAGAACTTGAAACCGTCCACCTGTTCTAACTTTGTTCCTCCTATTTGGCACTCAATCCGTTTATATCTCTTTCCCACTGACATTACTTTTGTTTTGGAGATGCTAGTCTTCATACCATAGTACTTACATTTCTGATCTAGCTCTGAAATATTGCTTTGCAAACTTTCAATATAATATGCCATCACAACTAAGTCATCCACATATGCGAGACTGCTTATTTTGTGATCACCTATCTTAATCTCACCCAGCCAGTCTATTGTTTTCAACATACGATCCATAAATAATATGAACAACAGTAGAGACAGGTTGCAGCCTTGTCTTACCCCTGAAACTACTCTGAACCATGGACTCAATTAACCGTCAACTCTAACTGCTGCCTGACTATCTATGTAAAGACCTTTAATTGCTTGCAAAAGTTTGCCTCCTATTCCGTAATCACGTTGAACAGACAATAACTTCCTCCTAGGAACCCGGTCATACGCCTTTTCTAGATCTATAAAACATAGATACAATTCCCTATTTCACTCGTAACACTTCTCCATTATTTGCCATAAGCTAAAGATCTGGTCCTGACAACCTCTAAGAGGCCTAAACCCACACTGATTTTCATCCAATTTGTTATCAACTAATACTCGCACTTTCCTTTCAACAATACCTGAGAAGATTTTACCCACAACGCTGATCAAAGAGATACCTCTGTAGTTGTTACAATCTTTTCTGTTACCATGTTTAAAGATTGGTGTGATTACTGCTTTCGTCCAGTCTGATGGAACCTGTCCCGTCTCCCACGCCATTTCAATTATCCTGTGTAGCCATTTAAGACCTGACATTCCACTGTATTTGATGAGTTCCGACTTAATTTCATCCACCCCAGCCGCTTTATTGCACTGCAATCTATTGACCATTTTCTCCACTTCCTCAAATGTGATCCTATTTCCATCATCACTCCTGTCCCATTGTACATCGAAATCTGAAACATTACTGATCGTATTTTCACCTACATTGAGCAACTCTTCAAAATATTTCCTCCATCTGCCCAAGGCATCAACAGGATTCACCAGCAGTTTTCCTGACCTGTCCAAAATACTTGTAATTTCCTTCTTACCTCCCTTTCGAAGACTGCTAATTACACTCCAGAATGGTTTTCCAGCAGCTTGACCCAAGGTCTCCAACCTGTTTCCAAAGTCTTCCCAAGATTTCTTCTTGGATGCTGCGATTATCTGTTTGGCTTTGTTTCTTTCTTCAACATAACTTTCTATGTCTACCTGAGTTCTAGTATGTAGCCATTTTTGATACGCCTTCTTTTTCCTTTTACAGGCTGCCTTGACTGTGTCATTCCACCAAGCTGTTTGCTTCGTCCTACCTTTACACACTACTGTTCCAAGACATTCTTTGGCCACTTCTAGTACTGTATCCCTGTACCTTGTCCATTCCTTTTCCAGTGACTGCAATTGACTACATTCAACTAACTGGTACCTTTCTGAGATCACTGTTATGTACTTGTGTCAGATTTCCTTATCCTGAAGTTTCTCTACTCTTATCCTCCTACACATGGACCTGACCTCCTGCACTTTCGGCCTCACAATACCAATTTCATTGCAGATTAAATAGTGATCAGTGTCATCAAAGAATCCCCTGAATACACGTGTGTCCCTCACAGCCTTCCTGAATTCCTGATCTGTTATTATATAGTCAATGACAGATCTGGTTCCCCTGCCTTCCCAAGTATACCGGTGAATGTTCTTATGTTTAAAAAAGGAGTTTGTAATTACTGAGCCCATACTGGCACAGAAATCCAAGAGTTGTTTCCCGCTCCTGTTGGCCTCCATATCCTCTCCAAATTTACCCATAACCTTTTCATACCCTTCTGTTCGATTTCCAATCCTGGCATTAAAATCACCCATGAGCAGATCACTGTCCTTGTGCTTTACTCTAACTACTACATCACTGAGTGCGTCATAAAAACTATCCATCTTATCTTGATCTGTCCCTTCACAATGCGAATATACTGACACAATCCTAATTTTCTTGCTAGACACTGTCAAATCTATCCACATCAGTCGTTCGTTTACATACCTTATTGCAACTACGCTGGGTTCCATTTCTTTCCTGATGAAAAGCCCTACACCCCATTGTGCTATTCCTGCTTTGACTCCTGACAGGTAGACCTTGTATTCTCCCACTTCCTCTTCTTTCTCACCCCTTACCCGAACGTCACTAACAGCTAAAACGTCCAACCCCATCTTACTTGCAGCTTCTGCCAGCTCTACCTTAAGAGTATGATAGGGAAATTACTCTTTTGAAATATATATAAATGATTCAGATGAGAACGTCGGAAGCTCTATGACCCTATTTTGCAGACGATGCTGTCGTCTATATGAAGGCTGCAATACCAGAAGACTGCAGTGAAATGCAAAAAGACGTGAAGAGGATGCGGAGACTGTCACTTCACTCTGAAACGTGACATATGGGCGTAAATAGGCGTAAAGATCCAGTACTGTTCCATTACGCTATTAATGAAAAATCACTGCAAAAAGTAACAACTGCAAATTAGCGACCAGAGTGGAATGACCATCTACATTACTGAAAACCGCTATCCCGGAAACCAACACCAGTTCCAGGTTGCCTATCTGTCGGCTTCCTGGAACTACAAAAAATTGATTTTCAGTATCTCGCGTAATTATTGACCGTATTAAAAATATGAAATGCTGTTCTAATCTACTCATTACCGCGAATAACCTTATGTTAAAAGTTTAACTCATTGTTGGTGTTAGAAAGTTTGTACTTGTCTTTAGATAGCGTGAGTGCTACGCAGTCTCACACGCCTTGCCACAGTTCGCGCGGCTCCACCAGTCGGAGGCTCGAGTCCTCCCTCGGACAGGAGTGTGTGTGTTGTCCTTAGCGTAAGCTAGTTTAAATTAGATTAAGTAGTGTGTAAGCCAAGGGATCCATGACCTCAGCAGTTTGGTCCCATACGAACTTAACACAAATTTTAAAAAGACCAGCGTGACTGACGGCGCCCAATTACGAAACTCGTTCTCTCTTACACCCTCCACAAAATGATAGATACATATCCAGCGATCACAGGCCCTGCAGACCACGCGCTGCTTCCACAAACTGCCTCCATTCCTTCCTGTTTTGTGCCCGGTTCCTCCAGGTGTCTTCAATCCCCAGGGCTGCTAGATCCTTCGCCAGGTCGTCCATCCAACGCTGCCTTGGTCGTCCAATGGGGCGTTTGGCGTTTGGTTTCCCCTCTAGTGCCATCTTCGCTTGTCTTCCATCTGGTATACGGGCTACATGGCCCGCCCACTGTATTCTTTTGCTCTGTATCTTCTGTAGTATAGTTGGTTGTCTCATCAGAACGTAGATTTCCTCGTTTTTCCTCCTCCTCCATTCTCCGTTATCTAAAACTGGTCCCCATATCTTCCTCATTACTCTTCTTTCAAATATTGTATAAACTATTCCTGTGGATGCTGTCATATGCATGTTGAAAATCGACGAACAGGCTGTAGACATCTTTACCATATTCCCAGTGTTTTTCAAACAATTGTCTTAGTGTGAAGGAACGAAAAACATTTATCGCCCACTACACTGTCTTTGTTCACTTACTCAAACTTTAGTATTAGGCACTTTATCACTCCTTTACCAGCAACTGTATTTGCAACACTCTTTGCAAATAATATCTACATAGATCACTGGATGCACGTACAAATTATATCATTGAACGACACACAGTTTAGAAAATTTGATGTCATAAATACTGAGATGCCCAAAAACTAGCTTTTACGCAAAATGGGGCGACAGTTACCAGGTCTATACTCATCCAGAGTTTGATAGTGAGAACACTTAGCAACTTCCAACAAACTTAAAATCATAATTTCAAACCTTTTCTAGCTTTGTTTCCGCTTACATGCTTAACGTCAGATACTTAACACATCAATTCATTTGTGAAGTTGAAATTGTTCAAATGGCTCTGAGCACTATGGGACTTAACTACTGAGGTCATCAGTCCCCTAGAACTTAGAACTACTTAAACCTAACTAACCTAAGGACATCACACACATCCATGCCCGAGGCAGGATTCGAACCTGCGACCGCAGCGGTCGCGCGGTTCCAGACTGTAGCGCCTAGAACCGCTCGGCCACCGGCCATTTGTGAAGTAACCAGACGTTTGAAAGTGTTCTCTATACATGGGAGTTCGAATCTTTGAAGAAGCGGGTTGTAAAACAAATAGTAGAAAAAGAAGATGCCAAACTGAGATTGATTCGAGGAATATTAAGAAAGCGTATTTCTTCCACGAAAAGGTGGTTTCAAAACACGACTTACACCGATTCTTGAGTATTGCTAATCAGTCTTGTATCCTTATAAACTTGAATATATAGACGATCCAACGAAGAGCAGCGCGATTTTTTTACGGGATCGTTTAGTAAGCTCTAAAGCGTTAGTGAGATGTGTGACAAACTGCAGTGGCAGACGGTACAACAAAGTGTCGTGCCTCGCGGATGGAATTCCTGGCGCATATATTCCAAGAGGAGTCGGCCAACGTATCACTTCCTTCCACTTAAGTCTCCCGAAATGAAAATCAGAAAAACTGGAGCTCATGCAGATTTTTACTGACAGTCCTTATTCCCACGTACCATTCGCCAGAGGAACACGGTATGGGGAAAATGCTAGTACTCCCACAAGTACATCGTACCTTCCGCTTGCGGAACCTGTAGACAGTGCGATCAGTGTGCTAGCAACATATACCTCAAGATAAAAAGATAAGGGAGACTACAAAGTGTGCAGCGGGGTTTCCCCTCGCTCAGTATGCGGCAGAAAACCAATAATACTGGTACGCTGTACGCTCCGCTATGCACTGTATAGCGACTTGCGTAGTATTTATGTAGCTGTACGCTAGTAATAAATAAAGAATTATTTTGTCAGGAGCTCGAAGAGGTTTAGAATTGTGACTTCTTTCGAATCTAAAAGCAAGCTTATTCTACATCTACATCCATCGCAAGCCACATGAAGGTGTTTGGCGGAGGGTAGTTTGAGTACCTCTATCGGCTCTCCTGATTAAATTAGCACTTAAAATCCACTTTGTCTGACCTGTTTTTAAATCTTTTTGCGATTTCAGGTATTCGATAGAAGTAGCAATGAGAAAACGAAATATTTTTTTCATGTAATGCGAGTTCTCAAGTCTGGTGGTCGATGTGACAAGCGTTTTAACAATCAAGCAGCTCAACTAATGCCGTCTAATCGTCTTCAGTTTCCAAAAATATTTCTTGTCGCTGTCCTTCTACCGCTTATAGCCATTAGTTGAAAACAACAGCGATATTTTTGTAAATGTGCATCCGAGCGTGAAATTTTACGTACGAGTAACGAAAGTGCGGAAGAATAGGTGGGCTCCGGCAGATGGCGAAGTTGTCAATACGCTGGCCACGTGTTCGGGAGCGAGCTTCCAGGTTAGGACGGCGGTCAGTATTTCCTGGTAGACATGGACAACGAGCTTCAGTCAGCGTTGGCATTTGGTGCAGTACGGAAGGAGCAACCACACATGCAACACGTTTCTACTCCGCATCTCCACCGCGACAGGACATACAGGACTGAGTATTACTCCCGTCACAATCATCGTGGCAACGCTGTTGTTCGAATTGAGAAGCGTTGCTCCAACAGTGATGTGTGCACCTGGTGGCGAAACTAGGCTAAATGGTGTCCGGGACAAATTTCGACTTTAAAGAAGACAATCAAAAATATTAAAATAACTGTTCTGATTGAACTACTGTTACTCATTGAGTATTAGCTCGGGAGAAACGGATATCAACTGCGTTTTTTTAAATAGGAACGTAACTATCCGGCGAACGGTCCGGACACTTGGATGATATCGTCCAGGATACCGAGCAGCATACACAGCACACACCCGTAGGGCTTTTTGATCACAATAGCCATACTTCAACACGATATCGACCTTTTCCGCAATTGGTGAACGGTCCATTTTAACACGAGTAATGTATCACGAAGCAAATACCGTCCGCACTGGCGGAATGTTACGTGTTACCACGTACTTATACGTTTGTGACTATTTCAGCGCCATCTATCACAAAGCGAAAAAAGTGGTCCAACTAAAACATTCATATTTCTTCACGTACTACACGAATATGTAATAAGAAATGGGGGTTTCTATTTAAAAAAACGCAGTTGATATCCGTTTGTCCTACGGCAGTGCCATCTAGCGGGAAACCATAGCGCCATCTGGTTTCCCCCTTGAAGCTAGACAAGTTTCGTTCTTTGTAGTTTTTTCGTTTGACGCTTATTTCGTGAGATATTTGGCCCGGTCACGATCAACGCACTACCCTGTATATTCAATAGCACTCAGCCAATTATTTTTGCACGTTGAGACAACTTCCAGAAAAATGAGATTGACAGAATATTATGACTACTTGGTATTAACAAGTCATTTTCCGAACTTGATGCCTGATTTATTTGTAAAACACAGACATCAGATTTTGGTAGAACACTGTACTAGAACATCTCTGTCTTCAGAGGCAGTAGAGTTCCGAGGAATGTCAATTGTTAGGGCGATAAAATCTTCTCGGGTTGACAACCTAATCAATGTGTTGTTCTCCAGCAACGTTTCAACAAGTTTCTTACTTGCCATCTTTGGGCGAAGTTCACGTCTCGTCCGGATCTTTATAGCCGCTGGACCACGGGCTTCTCTACATTCTCGGTGCCGGTCGGGCCAATCAGTCATGAGCGGAATCGGCGTGGCGGCGCATGGTGGGGTAGTGGGTTGGGGAGGGAGGGGTGGGGAGCCGCGGGCGCCGCGCCCTGGCGTCTCTTCCTGGTGTGGCCTGTGTATTCCATCCGCCGCGACCGACCTGACTCCAACGGTACGCTCTCGTCTTATTCTTGATGATGTTGTGTTTCACGCTGTGCTGAGATGGAAGCCACTATCCCGGTTGACCAGGTTATCACTGACCCGTATCTCCACTGCCTCTTTAATAATAAGAGTCCCAGAAACCTTTCGCTCTACACAGTCTCTTGGTTTCTTCAAATTGAAACGTGTGTTCTTCACTGAGGCTGTGCTCCGCTACCGCGGATTTTTCTTTTTGTCCGAGGAGAACGCTTCTCATATGTTAGAGATGCGTTGTGCTATGCAACGCTGCGTCTGTCCAATATATTGTTTCCCACGAGGAAGAGGCATCAGAGGAGGAAGAGCTGCCCCTGTGCCTGCCTCTCACAGATGAGCGCAGTGTGCAGCCCTTTCTCAAGAGGATTGCGGCGTCCATAAGGGAAGAGTAGCACCACTCCGGACATGCCCAAGTCTCCCCTTCCCCACCATCCGTGCGATCTTCGCCACACCCGTGGCCTGTTGCACGAGGTGGTGTCTTCACCCCCTGCGACTGGGAGCATGTCTACCAGTTCGCGGAGAAGTGGGTGGAGAGAGAGTGGCGCTCCGGTGGGAGGAAGCCTGCCACAGAGGACCAGGCAGCAGTAGACTACTTCGAAAACCTCAGGCCTCCAACGAGAGGCCATCAAACCACCCGAGAGGTCAACGGAGGAACAGCAGCCATGCTGCTTACCCTCCCTCATCACCGGACTCGATGACAGTCCGCGAATTAGTGCAGTGTAGTGAACCCGACACTTTGCGTGAAGACGGCAAGTAAGAAACTTGCTGAAACGTTGCTGGAGACTCGATTGTCAACCCGAGAAGATTTTATCGTCGAGATTCGCCGAGAAAGCCTGCATTTTCAAATTGTTAGGGTATCCGCGGCAAGTGTCGCAGATCTGCTAGGGTTATATACCTTCTACCACTGACAAGTTAAAATTTACCCCAAGTTTCTATCTTCATTTATGCAAAAGATATAATTTTGTAAAATCGGATTAATCTTTTTGAAACATCCTATATTTGTGGTTCTGACGTGTTTTACATTACGAAATTAGGACTTGTGCAATTTTCCTCAGCAGTGCCCTGTAACAATACTGTAAACCATTAAAAATTAGGTCCATAGATTTCCAAATCGCATGCCTCACACACTACATTATCATTACTCTGCAATGCACAGTTAAGTGCCTCACAGACCTTTCACCGAACCACCTTCAAGCTATTTCTCTACTGCTCCAATCTCGAACAGCGCGCGGCAGAAACGAACACTTAAATCTTTCTGCGCGAGCTCTGATTTCTCTTATTTTGTTACTATCATCCGTCTTCATTATCTAGGTGGGCGCCAACATTTCCACACAGCAGTATTTGAGAAGTGGACGGACAAGCGTAGTGCAAGCAGTCTCTTTAGTACTCCTGTTATATTTTTTAAGTGTTCTGCCAATAAATCGCGATCTTCACTCACATCATTATCTATGTGATCTCTCCAACTGAACTTATTCGTAATTGTAATCCCTCAGTATTTAGTTGAATTTCCAGCCTTTAGATTTGTGAGATTTATCGTGTAACATAAATTCAGCGGAATCCTTTTAGTACTCGTGTGGACAACTTCACACTGTTCATCATTTAGTCAACTGCCACTTTTTGCACCATACAGGTATCTTTTCTAAATCATTTTGCAATTGGGTTTCATCTTATGAATACTTTATAAGGCGGTAGATGACAGCATTGCACGCTCGGAGCGTTCTCGTTTGTGTCACTTTATCACATTGCATGGCACCTGCACTCTAGCTGCAGGGAACATTCTTCGCAATCGGAAACTTGTTATATGAAGCCATTATAATTTTTATTGGAAGAGAAAAACAAAGAAGCAAAAATCTCATTACAATCTGTACTCGAGAGGGTAGCAGGAGCAGCATTTGCGCAATAAAAGGGAATAAAGAAGGGAAAGGAAAGCATAGTTGCAAGTACTTCCCATAACTTCGCTACTTAGATAAGACACGGAAGAACGACATCATCTTATTTTTACGTAATATTGTTGAACAGCTCGTCAGGGGCCTGGCACGTAATTTCCACATCGCCTTCGTTCTGTTACATTACGAGGATTGTACACTACTGGCCATTAAAATTGCTACAACACGAAGATGAGGTGCTACAGACACGAAATTTAACCGACAGGAAGAAGATGCTGTGATTTGCAAATGATTAGCTTTTCAGAGCATTCACACAACGTTGGCGCCGGTGGTGACACCTACAACGTGCTGACATGGGGAACGTTTCCGACCGATTTCTCATACACAAACAGCAGTTGACCAGCGTTGCCTGGTGAAACGTTGTTGTGATGCCTCGTGTAAGAAGGACAAACGCGTACCATCAATTTTGCGACTTTGATAAAGGTCTGATTGTAGCTTATCCGATTGCGGTTTATCGTATCGCGACATTGCTGGTCGCGTTGGTCGAGATCCAATGACTGTTAGCAGAATATGGAATCGGTGGGTTCAGGATGGGTAATACGGAACGCCGTGCTGGATCCCAACGGCCTCGTATCACTAGCAGTCGAGATGACAGGCATCTTATCCGCATGGCTGTAACGGATCGTGCAGCCACGTCTCGATCCCTGAGTCAACAGATGGGGACGTTTGCAACACAACAACCATCTGCACAAACAGTTCGACGACGTTTGCAGCAGCATGGACCATCAGCTCGGAGACCATGGCTGCGGTTACCCTTGACGCTGCATCACAGACAGGAGCGCCTGCGATGGTGTACTCCACGACGAACCTGGGTGCACAAATGGCAAAACGTCATATTTTCGGATGAATCCAGGTTCTGTTTACAGCATCATGATGGTCGCATCCGTGTTTGGCGACATCGCGGTGAATGCATATCGGATGCGTGTATTCGTCATCGCCATACTGGCATATCACCCGGCGTGATGGTATGGGGTACCATTGGTTAAACGTCTCGGTCACCTCTTGTTCGCATTGACCTCACTTTGAACAGTGGACGTTACATTTCAAATGTGTTACGACCCGTGGCTCTACCCTTCATACGATCCCTGTGAAACCCTACATTTCAGCAGGATAATGCACGACGGCATGTTGCAGGTCCTGTACGGGCCTTTCTGGATACAGAAAATGTTCGAATGCTGCCCTGGCCAGCACATTCTCCAGATCTCTCACCAATTGAAAACGTCTGGTCAATGGTGGCCGAGGAACTGGCTCGTCACAATACGCCAGTCACTACTCTTGATGAACTGTGGTCTCGTGTTGAAGCTGCATGGGCAGCTGTTCCTGTACACGCCATCCAAGCTCTGTTTGACTCAATGCCCAGGCGTATGAAGGCCGTTATTACGGCCAGAGGTGGTTGTTCTGGGTACTGATTTCTCAGGATCTATGCACCCAAATTGCGTGAAAATGCAATCACATGTCAGTTCTAGTATAATATATTTGTCCAGTGAATACCCGTTTATCATCTGCATTTCTTCTTGGTGCAGCAATTTTAATGGCCAGTAGTGTAGTAAGCGTCCTCTGCTACTACTCTATACTTGTTATTCCTTGTGTTTTTATGAGATTTCCTTCTGACAGCGCGTGGACGGACTTTTTTTTGCTTCGATTGACTCTTTCTTTAAGTGACTACTTTTTCGGTACCTGAGTGACATACTACTGACTTTGAACGTCCACATTACTCGAACTATTGGTCGTACTGACACAGTCTGATAATACGAGCGTTTGCCGTCTCGCTAGCTGTACCTTAACATCCCTGTCGCGTCGCACCTTCCGCGGCTGCCTCCACTACGGCCCTTCTAAGCACACTATCCGCACAGTGGCAAGTTTTAGATACTGACCGTGTGGCGGTGAGGCGCGGTGGCGCGCAGTGGATCTCGCCGCTGCAGTTCGTCGGCCGGTACTGCGATGGAGTGCGGCCGCTGGCTGCGACTACTGCTGCCCTGTAACACGCAAAAAGCATATAATGCTGCAACACACTTACGTACTTCGATCCAGGGCTTAACAAACGAAAACTGAAACTAAATCACTTACACATAGAATAAACTGATTGTAGCAGTGTGACGTGAGATGGCGGTCATGCTGAAACAGCCTAATTTCTGTTACACCGGTTCTTTTCGCGTCCATCTTAACCTAACGGTTAAAACCGCTCGAAATACCCGCCGCAACGACAAACGCCTTTGTTTTAACGGTGCCCATTCCAAATGCTGTATCGTGTCTGTGACACTCTGCCCCCCTATTTCGCGATAATACAAGTGCTGCTCTTCGTTGAACTTTCTCGATCTATTCCGTTAATCCTTTCTGGTAAGGATCCCAGACCGCGCAGCAGTACTCCAAAAGAGGACGGACAAGCTTAGTGTAGGCAGTATCTTTTGTAGATTTGTTGCGTCTTCTAAGTGTTCAGCCAATAAATTGGACTCTTTGGTTTGCCTGCTCCACAACATTCTCTATGCGTTCTTTCCAATTTAAATTGTTCGTAATTGTAATTCCTAGGTAGCTAGTTGAATTTAGGGCCTTTAGACTTGATTGATTTATCTTGTAACCAGAGTTTAGCAGATTCCTTTTAGCACTGATGTGGATGACCTCACACTTTTCTCTATTTAGGGTCAATTACCAATTTTCGCACCATTCAGAAATCTTTTCTAAATCGTTTTGCAATTCTTTTTGATCTTCTCATGAGTTTACTAGATGATAAACGACAGCATCATCTGCAAAAAGCCTAAGAGGACTGCTCAGATTGTCTCCTAAATCGTTTATATAGATAAGAAACAGCAGAGAGCCTATAACTCTACCCTGGGGAACGCCAGAAATCACTTCTGTTTTACTCGATGACTCACCGTCAACTACTATCAACTGTGACCTCTCTGACAGGAAATCACGAATCCCGTCACATAACTGAGACGATATTCCATAAGCACGCAATTTCACTACCAGCCGCTTATGTGGTAAAGTGTTAAAAATCTTTTGGAAATCTAGAAATACAGAATCAATTTGAACCCAGTTGTCAGTATCACTCAACACTTCGCGTGCGTAAAGAGCTAGCTGTGTTTCATAGGAACGTTTTCAAAATCCGTGTTGACTGTATGCCAATGGACCATTGTCTTCGAAGTAATTCATAATGTTAGAACACAATATATGTTCCAAAACCCTGCAGCATATCGACGTTAATGATACGGGCCTGTAATATAGTGGATCACTCTTACTATCTTTCTTGAATATTGGTTTGACCTGTGCAACTTTCCGGTCTTCGGGTACGGATCTTTCGTCGAGCGAGTGGTTGTATATGATTGTTAAGTATGGAGCTACTGCATCAGCATTCTCTAAAAGGAATCTAACTGGTATACAGTCTGGACCAGAAGACTTGCATTTATTAAGTGATTTAAGTTGCTTCACTGCTCCGAGGATATCTACTTCTGGCTTACTCATGTTGGCAGCTGTTCTTGATTCGAATTTTGGAATATCGTCTTCTATGGTGAAGGAATTTCGGAAGGATGTGTTTAGTAACTTTGTTTTCGCAGCACTGTTGTCGATAGAGTAGCCATTGCTGTCTCGCAGAGAAGGCATTAACTGTGTCTTCCCACTAGCATACTTTACATACGACCATAACCTCTTTGGATTTTCTGCCAGGTTTCGAGATTAAGTTTCGTTGTGGAAAACTATTGTAAGCATCTCGCATTGATGTCCGCGCTAAATTTCGAGCTTCATGTCATATTCGGTGTAGAGAAAATGTTGGTCTTGAACGTAATGTGTAGATATAAGAGAGGGTATAAATGCTTTAGTAATGGGAAGACAGCACAGTAGAGGGAGAGAGAGAGAGAGAGAGAGAGAGAGAGAGAGAGAGAGAGAGAGAGATGGTGGAAGATGCAGTCAGAATGGTTACTGCTCGTATTTCATTGTCAATCTGTGCAAGTTGATTCCCAGCACTGCTGATTTTTCAGTATCATTCGTTAGCTCCATCTGCCAGCCCACAATCTCTTTTCGCCATTCTCTGATTAACATTTTACCGTAGTATATTATTATAATTTTAAAATAATCAATTACACATTTGCGATAGATGGACTTGAGTGAGTGTAACGTGAACATACATCCATACGGAAAACACCCACACTACCTCGGCAACGTACATGTAAACAAAATAGTGTGCAATCAGACCCACACTTGGATGGTATGGCGCAAAATTTTGCCATCTTGAGTCTTTACACATATATATTTTTTTGTTTTTGCTACAGATACTAATCACCGACCAAACTGTGTCTAATGCAAAATATTATCTGTCTTTAATTCTAATTATTTAATGTGAAAATTGATTACACAAATCAGTGTTGTTGTTGTGCTCATCTGAAACGTATACTGAGAAGTTTTACTGCTACTGTACAGGGTGCATACTCGAAGCACTGCAGAGCTAAGACTAGAGTGCGCGTATTATTTTATCGATATACACGTCTTACTTCTACTTAAAATGACATCGAATTCATCCTTACATTACGAGGACCCTCTTTGCTAGGGTAGCATTGTCACGTTTTTCCATACACAGGGTGTTTCCGTAACACCGTGCAAAAATTTAATAGAATATAGAGGATGGTCAACCGAACAATTTACGGTAGGGAACCTGGGTTCGGAGAAGCCAGTTTAAGGAGATAATAGGAATAAAATCAAATTACTGTGTACTTTTTTAACTGCAAATACTATCATTGACACAATGAACGTACTATTTGTACTGTATCTTACAAAATATGCTGAAACTGACGGCTAGCAACCTAAATGCACGAACAGCATCAGTGAACAAGATTCTGACGCGCCGTGACAAATATCCCTGGTGTGTTTCGAATCACATCACAGGCAGCACAATCTTTTTGCTCTCTTTATAATATGACATACGACTAAAATATTGTAAGGTTAAGATACCTCTCCTCAAAAGTACATTAATGTGCATTACACAAAGAACTGTTGATACAATTGAAGCGTCACTTTTTGTTTTTTATACTACACTTGAAAGAAAACTCCGTATTAATGTCCATGTTTTATGAACACTGTGTCATCTGTATCTCTCAGATATCTCTCATGGATAACCACTTGGTCACCTCTGTCCCCCCCTCTGTCTCTGGTGCATTCACCACAGCCATCCTTACCCAAATAGAAAGGAGCAGTTTCCTCCTCCAGGTTCACCAAACTATTTTTATACAAATATTTATAACAATTGCATTTCGAACAGTATAGAAATACAGTAACTTAAATAATTAAATTTATGCTCATACAGGTAGCAACTGAATAGGTGTGGACCTTCTTGTCTCGTTCTGTTTCAAGCCGTTCTTTATCTGTGAACTTATCAGCGTCTTCAAATCTTTTAACTGCTACACTTAAATCACCTAGATTTGAGGTTGTGTGTTTCGAGAGTGACTCAAATCGTATTTCTGAGGTTTTCCATTTTATTTTTTTCACAACAATCTAGGTACATGTCTACATTTGGTATAACATCTATTATGGTGTAGTTTGACTTGATCACCTTGTCTGACTGAATACAAATGTGTGATTCTTCTGAAGTTTCATTATTCCCATTCCATATAGTTTAATATCCTGAGATGGATATGTGTTACAGAAAACGGTTATATCTTCCACCTTAGGCACTACATATAGCCATTCATTAGCATTTAACTGTGTCCATAAACTTCTAACGAAGTAATTTTCTTCATAAAAGTACCAGGGATGTGAGTTTCTTGTAATAACTTCAGTTCACAATTCTCTTCGTTATACATTGAGATTAACCCAAACGTTATTTGTTTATACTCCTCTGTTTATCCATATTCTTGCACTCTAACTGATCATGTGATAACTCAGCGCACAACTTCTTGATGTCATCCACCAATAAATAGTCTTTCTCTAGTTATATGCATGCATATGGTCCGGTGGTAGATGTCAGTTTAATTAATTTAATTGGTAATGGCAACATTTTATGCAAATTAAACTCTTTATTGTCAATTAGTTGAATTCTTATTACATAGCATAACACACCAATGGTTACAATACATCAAAATCTATAACTTTTAACAGTATGTGCCCATATGCTTCAATTAAAGGTATTGGGAACCTTACTTGTCTTAATTAATCTTGAATTAATCTTAGATGTTTAACAATCTGGACTGAATTTACAATGTGTGGTCCAAGAATGACTTTCTGTACACGAACTATTGCATTTACTAATTGTTAATATTCCATACTTAATGAATGAAATAAGGTTTGTTATTTTAAGAGTTGTTCTTTGATCGTCATAAATGCTGCAGTCCTCTTCAGACCATGATCTGTAACCCTCAGAAAGTATGTGATGAATTGTTGTAGTTTCGTCATTCAGTTCTTGAGCAATTTCTCATTTGTGGCGATTGAATGTATTGCCTGATTCAAACCAGATAATATGGCCCTCACTGCAGCCACTTGTGCTTTGGATAATTTCAACAATTGTTCTGACCTAGACTCCACACTTTCATATGTGTCTTGCAATATGCAACATTTGCTTCATCCAAGGTTCCAAAAACATTTTATTAATATTTCCTACGCAGTCGAGAATTCCCTTTCTGTCACCCTCCCGGCCATGTTAACTGATGTATTATGGACTCTGTTTCGTGCAACCACTCTGTTGTGTGTAACCCTGTTAATTAACACATTGCCGGCCGAAGTGGCCAAGCGGTTCTAGGCGCTTCAGTCTGGAACCGCGCGACCGCTACGGTCGCAGGTTGAATCCTGCCTCGGGCATCGATGTATGTAATGTCCTTAGGTTAGTTAGATTTAAGTTGTTCTAAGTTCTAGGGGACTGATGACATCAGATGTTAAGTCCCATAGTGCTCAGAGCCAATTAACACATTACATTCTAAATTGATTATGTTTAGGTGGTCCAGTCTGTCTTGACGCCGTTGTACTGCCCTCAGTCCTACCAGTTTTATGGTATGAAATTTCTTGTCTACTGTTCTAAGATTCATATATGTGGCCAACTTCCAGGCTGTCCCGGTTATCTCGACTTCTCGTTCGTTATGGTAGTCTATTCCTAGGAATGTCTTTATCATGTGAATCACCATGATCTTTTAAAACTCTCCATGCACTCGGTAACTGTAGGCCCACCACCCACTGGTGATAATCAGACTCTAAGGTATGGCTGCTTCTGGCACCATGATTGGTCTGGGAGAGAAATCCTGATCGTACTCCCTTAAAATTTTTAGAAAAATTTTGATAACTTCTCGTAACAGTTGTCTTCTATTTGTTTTTAATACTACACTAGGAAATTCTATTTTTGTCACTTCGTATGGTCCTCTGAATTGGGAATCCAAATTTTAATCTCTTGTGTCCTACTATCTCACCATGCATTAAGTCTAACCCCTAACTGAAATGTTCTTGAATGTTCTATTTTGTTATACTGGACTCTGCTTGCTTCTTTGGCCTCCTTTATTTCGTCTCTGGTTACTCAATACACGTATAGCAACACTTCGAGCTTATCTATGAGTTTGTCACAATTTTACCCTATGGTAGCTGTCTCTTTCTGTAACACTCCTGGTAAATTTCCTGTTCTCCTGAAAGTTAATTCAAAGTGGGTGTGGCTTGTGTTTATCTGTGATGTGGTACTGAAAACGAAAGTACTGTAGGTTCAAAATGGTTCAAATGGCTCTGATCACTATGGGACTAAACTGCTGAGGTCATCAGTCCCCTAGAACTTAGAACTACTTAAACCTAACTAACCTAAGGACATCACACACATCCATGCCCGAGGCAGGATTCGAACCTGCGACCGTAGCGGTCGCGCGGCTCCAGACTGTAGCGCCTAGAACCGAAAGTACTGTAGGGAACATACACATCACAATTGCTATGACCCTCATTTATGAAATGTCTCAAATACTCCACTAGCGTCCTTTCTAATGCTCCATTGATCTGGGGGTGAAAAGCGATTGTCTGTATTTTTTTATCATTAATAATTTGCAGCCGGCCGGAGTGGCCGAGCGGTTCTAGGCGCTACAGTCTCGAACCGCGCGACCGCTACGGTCGCTGGTTCGAATCCTGCCTCGGGCATGGATGTGTGTGATGTCCTTAGGTTAGTTAGGTTTAAGTAGTTCTAAGTTCTAGGGGACTGATGACCTCAGCAGTTTAGTCCCATAGTGATCAGAGCCATTTTCTTTAATAATTTGCATGTTCTCTTAAACTTTTTACTTAGAAATTTCGCTCCTTGGTCTGTAATAAACACTGAAGGAATACGATACTGTAACACAACTTCTGCTATGAATTTTTCTGGTCCTTTGTCTACGTCTTGTCTCTGTAACTGTACTGCTGCTGTAAACTTGCACAGATCGTCTTGAAATGTTAAGATATCTGTTGCCTTTTGACGTTATGTCCAATGCACCAACTAGATCCATATTACATTTGTCGAAAACGGTTCCTGCAGTGTCCATAATCGGTTATGGCATTACTGTCTTCCTCTGAGGAAATTTATTTCGTTGGCATTTGTCCATGTTCTGAGGTACTCCTCAATACACCGTTTCATTCCTTTCGATGTTTCATATTTCTTTAAGTGATCCAAGGTTCAGTGCATCTCTTGATGACTACTGAAAGGATTGTCGTGTACTTCTTTCATAATTTCGGCATTCTGCTCATCACTGAGATCTACCGTCTCTTCATCTAATTCATTATGCTCTGTTATCGTTCTTATTTGCTCTCTGGTTTCTCCTACGAGTGTTTCTTCATCGGCTTGTCATCTTTTACTTAGTGCACCCACATGGGGATTCAATGAGCCTGGCTTATTGTAGGTTAAGGGTTCCGTCTTTTTGCAAACACACTATTTTTTCCGTATATACAATCTCGTGAAATATTCAAGTATTAATCACCATTTTAATAAACTTGCTGATGGGTGGTTTTCACTAAAAATCCACATTAATGGCTTGTGAATGGTTACCATTTTGAATCTACTTCCATAATTGCACGGTCGAAATTGTTTTGTTGCCCGAAATAATACTAAGCACTCCTGCTCAGTGGCTGAATAGTTTCTCCGACTTATTCAGTGACCTTGAAGCGTATGATATGAATAGGTCGCTTCCAATATTGCCTTATGATAAAATTGTGCCGACTGCCTCTGCACTTGGGTCTGTCATAATGGTAAAAGGTTTCGCAGAATCAGGATACTGTAGTATGAGAGGACTGATTAACTTCTCTTTTAATTTTTCAGACACCTCTTGCTGTTTTCTTTCCCACTAATAATCATAGCAACTTATGCAAAAGGACTTTAAAAAGTCTTTAATGAATTGTTAACAATATTCTACTAAATCTAGTTATCCTTTTCACTGTTTTATTTTTTATCCTTGTCATTCTGAATCTCTTCACCTTCTCTGCATGGGCTGTACTGCTATCTGTTATTTTACGTCCGAAACATTTTTCTTCCTTCTGTAAAAATTCATACTTGTCTGGCTGCAACTTCAGCCGGTGTTCCATTAGTCTGTCGAAAATCTCTCACAATTTATCATTGTGTTCGTTCAAGGAATTCCCATAACAAACAATGTCATTTAAGTATACCAAGCACTTAGTTCCCTATAACCCTGTTAGTGCAACATTCATTACTTTCTGGAATGGACCAGGTGTCCCTTTCAATCCCATTGTCATCCTCTTGTAGCTGTAGTGCTTTGCAGGAAATTCCTGCCTGCCAAACCACTATTTGTACATCTGTTCCCTTCCTTAAAACGTGGAATTTGTGCTCTTCTAACACATTTCTGGCTATTCTCAAATCCAGTATCACTATCTCAGGTGTGCTCACTGTACAACGTGTTACACCTTTTAACCTCTATACCTGTCCACCCCTGGTAGCTGAGTGGTCAGCGCGATGGAATGTCATGCCTACCGGCCCGGGTTCGAGTCCCAGCTGTGTCGGAGATTTTCTCCGCTCACGGACAGGGTGTTGTGTTGTTCTTATCATCATCATTTCATCCTCATCGACACGCAAGTCGCCGCAGTGGCGTCATCTCGAAAGACTTGCACCAGGCGAACGGTTCAAATGGTTCAAATGGCTCTGAGCACTATGGGACTTAACATCTGAGGTCATCAGTCCCCTAGAACTTAGAACTAATTAAACCTAACTAACTTAAGGACATGACACACATCCATGCCCGAGGCAGGATTCGAACCTGCGACCGTAGCAGCCCCGCGGTTCCGGACTACAGCGCCTAGAACCGCATGGCCACCGCGGCCGGCCAGGCGAACGGTCTACCCTACGGGAGGAACTAGCCACACGGCATTTATTTTACCACTATACCTCTTGTTTATTTATTGGTAAATCGATAGATTCTCCTTGGATAAGACTAATATAGGTTCGTGCATCTACTACGAAATTCAACTCTTTACCGATTTCTTTGCAGTTGGTTATCATTACATCACTTTCTGTGTTGCAGCCCACTACCCTAACCTTGGGCCATCTGACAGTGGTGATGCTTGGCTTTTGCAGATATCACCAGCTTAGTTTCCCATTCTGTTTTTTTGAAATCTTATGGGCTTTTCCCTACATTAATACAATTTATGTCTGTACTTGTCACACAGAAAACATTTAGGAGTCCTGCAGTCCTTTCTATTATGTCCAGCCTATGACATTGTTCACAGATTATTATTTTGGTATATTTCATATCTGTATGCCCGATTAATCCCGATGATAACAAAAATCTTGGGACATCGTGGCTTCCTCTGCCCTGGTGGCTGTTTGCACCCCTCTTACTTTGGCAGTCGTTTGGTGTTTGTCACAGTGTTTGGCTACATGTCCCATTTTACCACAATTGTAAAACTTCGTATTACTTGTCTGTTTATTTTTATTATTATTATTATTATTATTATTATTACCCTGCCAACTTGGCCACCTAGTGAACTGACTCTTTTTCTCCCACGGAAACTGCTGCACTCTCCTGTTATTGCGCTATCTTAATTGCATCACTTAGGCAACTGTCTTCTCCCTTACTATCCACAGTGGTCTGCATTCTCTCATTTGACAGTCCTTCAATGAAACATGCGGGACATAGTGCGAAACTAACTCCACTGTACATTTCAACTGCTCGTTATCTTATTTCCCCAGGAGGCTATTGATTCCCCTGAATATTGTCTGGCATGAAACTTCCTACACACTTTAAAATCAGCTATTCTCCTGTCAGAATAATTTTAAAGAAATGGTTCAAATGGCTCTGAGCACTATGGGACTCAACTGCTGAGGTCATTAGTCCCCTAGAACTTAGAACTAGTTAAACCTAACTAACCTAAGGACATTACAAACATCCATGCCCGAGGCAGGATTCGAACCTGCGACCGTAGCGGTCTTGCGGTTCCAGACTGCAGCGCCTTTAACCGCACGGCCACTTCGGCCGGCTCAGAATAATTCTTCTCTAAAATGGTTCGTACTTCCAGCAACTTATTCCTCTTATCCCTTACTCACAACCTGACCCTTATATCCCCTGCTAGTTTGGATTTTACATGCTGGGACAATAATGTCTCATCCACGCTTTTTATCACTTCAAATGTAGCATTCACATTGTCAGTGACCTTATAGAATTCCTTTTTGCTACCGTCAAATATCCTTGGAACTAATATTAGCATATCCTTGGCGTTTATACCGCTTCTGTCACTACTGGAGATCGTCATTTTGTACAGTCACAGTGGATCATATAATCTGTCGAGCTGTTTTGTCTGTTCTGACGACTTGATGCTATATTGCTCTTTCGACCTGCTGGCGTCTCGTGTCTTAGGCGCCGTTACTCGTACTAGTTTCAGTCTTCTGTGCTCTTCCGGTTTCTGAATCTTTGATGCTGCGACTCATAAGGGCTTCCTCTTCTCGCGGTGACACTCGGTGACACAGCTGATAGATTTGCTCTCAGATTTCTGTAATCTTTGTATTTTTTATTACACACCTTCACACATATAAACATGCCGACCCCAAACACCTGACAGGTAATGTTTACATGTCGCATCCCGGCAGAGGTTCAGTCCAGTAATATGGAGTCGGTGGGGCGTGAGTGACGCATTCTGGGCGTTGACGACAGTGTGAGTTTCTGGTGCTGTTGTAACTACCCTAATTAGTCTTTATAGTGGAGATGATAGGGAGCAGAATCTATCCTCGGTTGCTTAGGATTAGCGACTGTTGAAATATAGATGGTTTTGGCAGGAATGGTCTGCTGAAGTAGAACTTTGTTAATCTTCTTTGAACGGATTTTTTCTGAACACGTTGACATGTTAGGTGTCCGACCATCTACCCCTTGTTATACATACAGAATCACGTAGATTCAGCCAGAAACCTTTCTCGGGATCCTACTCGTATCACAAATGAGCTACAATTTCTATCAGAGATAGGTGCTCTTACTTTTGCTCTTTCTGTGAACTACTGATTTTCTGGCCACATGCCTTACCTAATCAATCATTGGCCCTTGGCTTTACTCATGGGAGACAAGTATTTCACCGAGACTTGTTCCTATTATTAGCTGAGTCCTCAACAGCAGCTATTTGAGACAGAGACCAGCTGTCTTTTATCAGCACTATTCCAATGAAAAGTGCTACTTACTTAAAATTTGTAAACGTGTCCATAAGAGTTTCACTGTCTTCTCGTAGTCGAAGTTTCTAAAATTTCATCAGCAGCTGCTGCTAGGCGCAGCTGCCAAATGACGTCTTGTACCATCTGGATACTGGATACTTGACACTGTGTCTCCTACTGCTCACGGCTGATCCATTACACAGTTCTTAATTGCCCTCCATTCCGATCTACTTGCACACGACCACCTTCATTATCTTACTGCGACATTCCATCCGCACGTGATTGCCTTAATTCTTGTTTAACGTTCCAAATTCAGCTCGATTCTAGTTTGGCAAGGTGACATGTATTAGTCCCATGCTGGACCCCTGCTTCACCCGCGAAAGAGAGCTCATTGCCAGGTGTGTCTAAATGCGTTATCTTTTACAATTATCCTGTTTGACTTTCCATCTCGTCATGTACGCTGGCTGTCTGGAATTCAGAAACCCGCTCCATCTTTTTTTCCTCTTTATGATATGATATATAAATAATATATTCCAAGGTCACAATAGAAGATAGAGAAAAATTATGCCTTTCTGATGGGCAAAGGGGGCAATGTCTGTTCCTCAGACTTGGACCACTATCTTTCGAAGTCTTTGTATATGTAGTGCCAAGGTCGTTCTGCAGTTTTGTTTACTGGAACGTGTTATAGTTACGTGCTGATCATGTGATCGTGGCTTCTTTTTATGGTTAAGACTCCTAAAATTAGAATACATAAGTGTTATTTTTCCAGCTGAATGTGTACATGTTGTGGAAGACTGTGATTTTTATGGAATATTCGTTAGTGGTACGATGCAATACGATAAGCTGAATGTGTACATGTTGTGGAAGACTGTGATTTTTATGGAATATTCGTTAGTGGTACGATGCAATACGATACCTTGATACTCTGCTTAAAAAAGGCAATCAGGACCCATAGTAGGGTCATAAATATATATCCTGTATATCCATACTTTTCTTTATATTAATGAAGAGAATAGATTACACACAAACAGCGATACTGACAGCTGTTTTGTTGACTATCAGTTGGTGGAATTCAATGTCGCTCTGCTGGATGACCGAAACCAATTCGTCAGCCACGTTGCTGGACTCAGTTAATTCCTACAGAACTAAGACTAGGAAACATGTTTCATTACACACTCCCAGCTATGGCTATCAGAAACATATCCTTCCCAGACGTGGTACATTTTCAGCACGCAGCGCTAATGTCAGTGTAGTGTTGTAAATAAGTGCCTACGGTTACTCAGCGATCTATAATTATTTATTATACCATAATACGTTTGAATTTCTGTGGTATCACCCGAAGAACGAGGTGCCAGGACAAGGTTGGTACGTAACGACAAAACCATAAGTAAGCATGGTCAGTGTAACACGCCCAGAAGAGTCTCCATATAACAGCGCATCGGCATGCTCATTCACATGTGAGCGCAGTGCTGCTCGGGCCAGGCTTCAGTTATTGCCCAGGCCGGCAGCACCATTTCTGTACCAGGTCAGCAGTGCGATAGTTGTATCAGACATAACTTTGGTATACATGTATATCGTCGATAGTTCTCTGTGCAAAGAGATTAGTATCTTGTTCTGTATCAAGTGATACGCTCATGCTCAATGACAGTAACAAATGCTGATGACATTCCTCAGGACATGGATTGTTACAAATATATCATATTGTTCAAATTGTAATAAAGCCATCTAATATGTTGTGTTTTGTAGTATCACCTCGGTCTCCTGCAGTAGTAAAGCTAGAACCCACCACTGGCCCTAGGAGTGTTATTTCGTCCAGTATAACATTTTCGAGTTGTATTACGAAAAAATATGGAATTTGCTCGTCAGTCCGACACACTTAACAGGTTCGATTAATAAATGTCAACTATGAAACTTCCTGGCAGATTAAAACTGTGTGCCCGACCGAGACTCGGACTCGGGACCTTTGCCTTTCGTGGGCAAGTGCTCTACCAACTTTTTTTTTTTCTTTTAATTCTTTGTTGATCTCATTTTGTTCTATTTTGTTCGTTGTATATGATCGGGGCGGACGTCTCATGACACCTTGTAAGTAGGCTAATTAGGTTTTTTTATTGGTAACGCCACCTCTGTATGAAAATCACTGGCTGTACTGTGTGCAGTCTGTGGCTGCTTTGCATTGTTGTAATACTCGCCATTGTAGTGTTAGGCAGCTGGCTGTGAACAGCGCGTAGCGTTGCGCAGTTGGAGGTGAGCCGCCAGCAGTGGTGGATGTGGGGAGAGAGATGGCGGAGATTTGTAATTTGTCATGAACTGCTATATTTATATATGATGATATCAAGGTAAATACATTGTTTGTTCTCTACTAATATCTTTCATTTGCTAACTATCCCTATCAGTAGTTAGTGCCTTCCATAGTTTGAATCTTTTATTTAGCTGGCAGTAGTGGCGCTCGCTGTATTGCAGTAGCTTGAGCAGCGAAGATTTTTGTGAGGTAAGTGATTTGTGAAAGGTATAGTTTAATGTTAGTCAGGGCCATTCTTCCATATGAAACTTCCCCTTTGAACAATTTATACATGACTGTGCTTAAACTGACACACAATATTTTGTTAGCGCAACGCAATCTGACTTTCAAAATTCCCTACAAAAGAATGGCCCTGACTAACATTAAACTATACCTTTCACAAATCACTTACCTCACAAAAATCTTCGCTGCTCAAGCTACTGCAATACAGCGAGCGCCACTACTGCCAGCTAAATAAAAGATTCAGACTATGGAAGGCACTAACTACTGATAGGGATAGTTAGCAAATGAAAGATATTAATAGAGAACAAACAATGTATTTACCTTGATATCATCATATATAAATATAGCAGTTCATGACAAATTTCAAAACTCCGCCATCTCTCTCCGCACATCCACCACTGCTGGCGGCTCACCTCCAACTGCGCAACGCTACGCGCTGTTCACAGCCAGCTGCCTAACACTACAATGGCGAGTATTACAACAATGCAAAGCAGCCACAGACTGCACACAGTACAGCCAGTGATTTTCATACAGAGGTGGCGTTACTAATAAAAAAACCTAAACAGCCTACTTACAACCTGTTGAAGTTGTTCGTTGAACCGTTCACTCAGTTTTTTTTTTTTTAATTACAGAGGGTAGCTAAACCCTCTGACCGAACACGCTGAGCTACCGTGCCGGCTACCAACTGAGCTACCGAAGCACGACTCACGCCCGGTACTCACAGCTTTACTTCTGCCAGTACCTCGTCTCCTACCTTCCAAACTTTACAGAAGCTGTTGGTAGAGCACTTGCCCGCGAAAGGCAAAGGTCCCGAGTTCGAGTCTCGGTCGGGCACACAGTTTTAATCTGCCAGGAAGTTTCATATCAGCACACACTCCGCTGCAGAGTGAAAATCTCATTCTGGAATGTCAACTATAATTATCGTGATAACTATACTGTAGCTCTTTCATAGAAGCCTACTTTGTCAGTCGAGTATATGTATAATTCAAAAAAAAAATTAGACATACGCCTGCAAACAGATTCATCGTGTTTCTCAATGCTTGAGTTCCGCTTATTGCTTATAAGAGGATCACAGAGTTATGACTTCTCTTCCTAAAATTTTTAAAACACCCATATACTCTGTTTGGTACCTTTTACCACTCACAAAAATGGAGCTATGGGGGAAATGTCTGTCTGTACAAGTGATGATTTCTCTTATCTTAAGCGAAATGTATGTTGTCCAATTTAAGTTCACATAATACTTGCATGTTGCCTCAACCTACTGGTAACAAGTCCAGCATTACGATTCCCGTTTTGGGTGAAGTCTTCTACTTAGTAAGGGGTGAGTTACTGCATTTCTGTAAGCAACAAAAGATTCACTGCTGTCAAGTGTGGACAGAAAGCAGTATGTGGACCTGTTTTGTGACGCATGAGTCATAATTTACCACTGCTTACGTAACCAAAATGCACATTTAATGGTTCCATCACAATGATAAACATGACAAGTTAGTGAATATTTGTCTTAGCACATTTCTTCCTAGTACAATCAAGTTAATAAATTCTCGGTGTGCAGGTAAGCATGTCATTACTGGAATTATTCTCAGTATTTAGAGAGACGTATAAAGAGAAAAACTTTTAGAATGTTTCAGGGATACCTGCGTGTGCTGGCTGCAGAGCGCTTTCGTCGGGTGACACACATTGCCCGTATTATCAACAGACTTCTTGTGATGCAGGCAGGATGTGGGTGCTCCATAGGTTCTGTTTCATTTTAGCGCCTGCTGAGCGGCTTCTGGACATTGCAATGGAGATTCTCTAGTGGAGGGAAGGAATTTCTTGACCGTTAATACTAGCGACACGAACAGAGTGGGATTCTCTGTGAAGGAACATTTCCGTGGTTACTTGGAGTCAGTCAGCTGATGTTACTCTCCCACGGGCTAGCGCTTGCAAATGTTCAAAGTACAGACGTGTTGCGCTTCTCAGACCAATGGCAGCGTTCACTCGAGGCAGTTGCAGGAATCTAGAAGAAATTGTAGTAGCAGCAGTCGTTGCACACGTGTTGTTCTCAAGTTAATTCCTGTTCATGATAGATTAATTGTATTTACAGTTGCGTTGGAAAGTCCACTCATTGGCAGTCTCTGCAACACTTTAACGTCTCATTTGCTGTCGTAGACCAAGAAAGTGCCATGACGTCTCACTTATGTGACTGGATTTGTGATTTCCTGTCACAGAGGTCACAGTTCGTAGTAATTGGCGGGAAGTCATCGAGTAAAACAGAAGTGATTTCTGGCGTTCCCTAAGGTAGTGTTATAGGCCCTTTGCTGTTCCTTATCTATATAAACGATTTGGGAGACAATCTGAGCAGCCGTCTTCGGTTGTTTGCAGATGACGCTGTCGTTTATCGACTAATAAAGTCATGAGAAGATCAAAACAAACTGCAAAACGATTTAGAAAACATATCTGAATAGTACGAAAAGTGGCAATTGACCCTAAATAACGAAAAGTGTGAGGTCATCCACATGAGTGCTAAATGGAACTCAAACTTCGGTTACACGATAAATCAGTCTAATCTAAAGGCCATAAATTCAACTAAATACCTAGGAATTATAATTATGAACAACTTAAACTGGAAGGAACACAAAGAAAATGTTGTGGGGAAGGCTAACGAAAGACAGCATTTTATTAGCAGGACACTTAGAAAATGTAACAGACCGAATAAGGAGACTGCGTACACTACGTTTGTCCGTCCTCTCTTATAATACTGCTGCGCGGTGTGGGATACTTACCAGATAGGACTGACGGAGTACATTAAAAAAGTTCAAAGAAAGGCAGCACGATCTGCATTATCGTGAAATATGGGAGAGTGTGTCACAGAAGATTTGGGCTGGAAATCATTAAAAGAAAGGCGTTTTTCGTTGCGACGGAGTCTTCCCACGAAATTCCAATCACCAACTTTCTCCTCCGAATGCGAAAATATTTTGTTGACACCGACCTACATAGGGAGGAACAATCACCACGATAAAATAAGGGGAATCAGAGTTCGTACGGAAAGATATAAGTGTTCACTCTTTCCGCGCGCTATACGAGACTGGGATAATAGAGAATTGTGAAGATGGTTCGGTGAACCCTCTGCCAGGTACTTAAATGTGATTTGCAGAGTATCGATGTAGAGGTAGACGTCTGTGGGTCGATGACTTCGTATATGAAAATAGTTTATTTTTGCTGCACTGCGACCACTGCAGTCTCATTTGAGTGGGGGGCGGGGAGGGGGGGCATGTACGAGGGCTATCCACGAAGTACATTACGTTTTGGAATTAAAAATAAGTAAAGTATTGGAATTTTTTTTTATTATATGCAGATGAAAGCCACACTTAAATACTACTTTTCTACATAGTTGCCATTTAAATTAAGGCACTTATCGTAGCGATGGACGAGCTTGGAAATTCCTTCGTCGTAAAATTCGGTCGCCTGCGCCTTCAACCACGTGGTTACCTCTTCTTGAAGCTGTGCGTCGTCATCAAAACGCTGCATAGCCAACCACTTCTTCATTGCTGGGAATACGTGGAAGTCGCTGGGTGCCAGGTCGGGACTGTACGGCGGATGAGGAAACAACTCCCACTTAAAAGATTCGAGAACGTCACGAGTGGCATTTGCCGTGTGGGCCCGGGCGTTGTCGTGAATCAGCAAGATCTTTGAGCCCAACTTTCCCCTGCGCTTGTTTTGTATTGCTCTTCTGAGGTTGTGCAGAGTTTGGTAATACCTTTGAGAGTTTATTGTAGTGCCTCTTTCCAGGAAATCCACAAAAATCACTCCTTTTCTGTCCAAAAAGACAGTCGCCATCACCTTCCTTGCCGACATTGTCTGCATTCATTTCTTGCGTTTTTGGGGGAGAATTTGTGTGCCCCCACTGCATTGACTGCAATTTTGTCTCGCAGTTCACACTTATTCCCAGCAATGGAGAAGTGGTTGGCTATGCAGCGTTTTGATAACGACGCACAGCTTCAGGAAGAGGTAACCACGTGGTTGAAGGCGCAGACGGCCGAATTTTACGACGAAGGAATTTCCGAGCTCGTCCATCGCTACGATAAGTGCCTTAATTTAAATGGCAACTATGTAGAAAAGTAGTATTCAAGTGTGGCTTTCATCTGTATATAATAAAAAAATTTCCAAAACTTTACTTATTTTTAAGTCCAAAACGTAATGTACTTTGTGGATAGCCCTCGTATATATACTCCTACTCCTTATCTACTTAAGTCTTACAATGATATTGCACACTCATATTGCTAGTGTTACATGTCTTTTTATCCTGCCTGGGAGCACTGACAGACTGACACATTGTCAGTGTGCTTGCAGCATAGTATTTTCTAGCTAAATTTTTCCTTATATGTCCTGTATGGTCGACATGTAAGGGGAAATACTGCAGTTGAGTCACTTCTACCTAAGTTTGGAGGAAACTGCAGACTAACCTTACTCCATGTGATGGACACAGAATAATTCTTAACACTCCTAGTCAGCTTCTTTTTTGGGTCTTCTAGCAATGTCACACAGTCTCTAATAATAATAATAATAATAATAATAATAATAATAACGCAATAGTTTATTTCTTGTTATATGGCTCTTTACTCTGTCTGGGACCTGTGGATGACGCCTGCTGTCGCTGGTGTTTCATGATGATCCACTCCGAACGGTGAGGAGAACAAGAAAGATGTTGTCTCCACACATGAGCTAGTTTTAAAAGCAGGGTAATGATTGTTCCAGAGAGAAAGGTGCGAGTCGAGTAGAGTGCTGACGTTTAAACTGCTACCAACGTTTATTTAGAAAGTCGCCCACAGCTTTCCACTGGTGAACATTTTGCTGTGGTGGGATGCCACCTCCCTGAATGTCTGGTTCTTGTAGCAGTGCTTTTTGCGCCAGCCAGTCTGGAGACGATTACGCATACATTGTGCAAATTTCTTGGTCGTTGCTGGGGTGGTGGCAGTGTGTTAACGACCATACTCCAAGCACAGGTGTTTTCAATTGTGGCTGTACTAAACACGTTAATGTTAGAGGGGTGCGCTATCCTGCAGGTGACACATTATTCGCCGGTGTGACTGACAATACTGGTCGCTCTCTCTCTCTAGGAGCATATTTTGTAGCACAGTGCTAGTCCTTATACACAAACTATCTTCGGTTGGAAGCGACAGAATTTTGCTGTGACATCATTATTTCTCTGAATATGCTAACTCCCTCATTTTAACACACACTAGAACTATTCATCATTTGGATTCGCAGCTCCTTGTGTTTACCGTGTATGCAGTTAAAATTATAGGATGTAAGGTTCGCCAGTTATGCAAAACATGGTAAACAAATGAACACTGTCTGGGCTGGGACACACAACAATCACAATTACACTGTGTTTTGGTGAAGTGCAAAGTGCTTTTACGACCTTATTTGCGAAAATATGTGTTATATTTACGTGTGCATCACGACACGTCACCATGATGGTGAGAATAAAAGGGCTTGCCACACGAAAAAGTTAGTAAAAACGAATACAGGCGCAAAATATCGCAACAAAATAAATTACGTTTAGATGATAGGTTAACACCCAACAAAATTTCTCATCGACATCGTTTGGTAGCAGACGACAAGCTACCTGTAATAAATAATACACAAGTGGTCGTGAAAAATCATACACACCAAGTGTAAAGGTATTAACAAACAGAAACGAATTATTGTTTGAACTAAATATCCACATAATTTTGTAATCATTTATTAAAAATGTTCACATTACAGATTAAATAAAACGGAAACTCACTGATATTTGCCCAGTGGTGCGGAAACATGTTTGGGAACTTGGAAAAAACGGTGTTTTGCATAACTGGCGGACCTTACATCCTACAATTTACACAGTAAAACTGTACGGATGAGTTAGCAAGAGGTTAGATATCGAGCTGTGGTATATCTACTAGGTGTTCCTACCAGGCTAACCTCACTGAGGTGACGGATGCACACAATTCACCTAGATGCGTGGACAGAATAAAAGTTTGCAAAACATCTGATAGGTCACAAGACTCAAATTTGGGAACAACTGATACACGCGTTTTGTAGTGCTATGCTTATATACCCACGGTATCATTGTTTGGAAGCATAAGAATTTTGCTACAATCTAGCAATGTAGTGCTGACTTAGCAGGGATTTATCTATCGCTGTGTGATATTTCCTACACATACAGTACCTTTGGTTGGAAGTCGGTAAAAGTGCAGTGCTTATAAAATTTGCTATGACGACGTCATTATTTCTACCAGTATGTTCGTTTGTACCTCATACACTATGATATCTCACTCACTCACTCACTCACACACACACACACACACACACACACACACACACACACACACACTAATAATTTAGTGGTGGCTTTGCAATGATAAATCGTTTGAGCACATTCTGCGTTGTGATTGGCTGAGCGTATCATGAATTCGTGTGCGTCGGAAGCAGTGAGATAGAATTCGCATAATTGGATAATTTTTTTAAAAATACATGAAATGTTGGAAAATACGAAAAAATGTGGAAAATATGGAAAAATATGTAAAATTTGGGAACATATGGAAACTAGGTCAAATTTTGAAAAATACGCAAAATTACGATAAGTATGGAAGAATAAGAGCAGTCACATATCTGCCTGAGTGTGGTCTCAGGTCGTGCCCCAAATGACAAATTTTTATTAACAAATGGACCCCAAGTGACATGGCGTAACGTAATTTGCTCTCAATAAATAGACACAGCCTGATACCTTCCGTATGGTAGCCAGCTACACAGTGAGCCCACCTGCTCAGGTGCCCCAGTTGTAAAAGCTGATGATGGGGTGTGGGTACTTCAGTCTCACTGGTTAAGGGGAAGAGGGTGGAGGGGGAGAGAGTGTGGATGGTACAGAGTAAGAGTTCCCGTGGATGAACTTGACTTGCAAATCTCTGCAACTTTTGCATGATGAGTTGAAGCACTTCTTTATTTCCTCTCACTAACGTCTACGGGCCAGTCTTTATAAAGGAAGAAACTGTTCGTTGTACAGAAGAATCACATAACATATTGCAACCTTTTCCATTCATACAGCTAAATACAAGGAAAAGTTCTTTTTGCAGTATGATGTAAGATGACACGCTGCCAATGCATCTACGACAATGTTACCAGAATAGTTCTCATTATTAAACTCTTTGTAATACTGTCACACATGCAAGCTGTCCTTTTTTCGTAGCAAATAACCATAGGTCTGACGAGGCAATACTCGGTGTGCGTAAGAGCCGTTCCCACGTACATGGGTGCTCTCGCGAACGCCGTCTGTTGCTAGGACTTGACGTAGAACAGACCTCCCTCTTAACTCTCGGCATGAAGGATGAACCGCTTAGTGTACGACCCTTGGTGCTGAACATTACACTCAGTGCCAAATCGTACCCGGCGTATTATATTCAATGTAATTTCCAGAGATTAAATCCGGGGCTTAATTACCGGGAGAAATTTAATGCAAGGGCCCTTATGATCCGTGAAAGAACAATAGCTTCCGAATTTCTTTCTTTCTCGCAAAGAAAAAAAAAAAAAAATACTGCCGCATACTTGAACTGACGGTTGCTGGATTTGTGAATGAGAAAAATTTTTTGATTGGTTCCCCGATTGGAGCTTGTGCTACGTCTCCAGCTACCTCGTCGCCGGCGGGACGTCAAACGCTAATCTTCCTTTTTTAGTTCCTGCAAAAATTGTTTATGTGGATTATAAAAAATTGGAGAGGGGAGAAAAGAAACGGTACACTGGATCGCGTAAGCGTCCCATTTTCCTTTCCCTTTCTCCCATTTACAGAGAAAACAGCAATTCTGAATGTTTCTGAAGATAAGTGGTGTGAGATCATTGCCTCACACTCTCAAGATTCAAGCCCTGTGTACGATGCCTTCATTTGTGTTAACCTTAACGGATCTTACATTTATACTAACAACTGACGAAAAGGCCTATGGTTATTACTTGTCAGACTTTCTCGACGATCTGTTGACATCGTGAGGTGTCGTGTACTCTGTCGGACGTTGTCGAAATATCATTTCGGCCCCAAATTCCTCGTAACCACGATGCGCAATTTAAGAAGAAAATTTTGCTTACTAATGAAAATGCTCGGGAAATAAATGTACCGCACGAGTCGTATTTGCAAAATTGCCGTATTGTCCATTTTTGAATTCTGCTTGAGTACCTGCAGTTGCTGCTTCCAAGTTATAAAAAAGAAATATATGGGATTTTATGTCTTTCCAGCGTTTCCGATGGTCTCGATGAACAAGAAGCCATAATTTGATGTCGACTGACTTGATTCACCCCTCAGATTGCGTTGTATTGATTTTAGGTAAGGTCTTATGGAACCAAACTGCTGAGGTCATCGGTGTATTGATTTTTCCTCGGTACATTCCTGTCCCGTCATCAGATGTGTATGAAAACTCAAGTACATCAGTCGAATATTACATACGAGGGTTAAAACTATAATAGTGACAGCACTGCCGTAGAGACGCAACGTAACGGAATCAAATAATGTTGTTGTTAGTTTACGTACATCTACCTTACCGCAGTGCTCTACTCTCTTCCCCCACGCATGCGCAGTTACGGGAAGAACAAAGTTTCCTGTAGCATACAATCCAATCTGCTAGTATTTTCACGATCTTTCCGAAATAAGAAAACGGACTTAAATAAAAATTGAATTTATCGGAGAGTGTACAGCACGAGAGAATCACCAAGATATTCAAGAGTCTTGTGGGGGATCTACACTGTCTTACAGAACAGTGAGAGGTTGAGAAAAGCTTTGGAAGAGCCAAAATGCGGCAGATATTCTCCGTATTAGTGAAAATGATGTGTTTGCTCTTACCGGCGAGCAACGTCAGAAGTTTCGTGAGCTGACTCGAGGGACAGGACTAGCGCATACGACTGTCCTTCGCGTGCTGAAGGAATGCCTGTGCATGAGAAAAATTGCATCGCGATGAGTTCCGGAAGGTTTCAGGGAAATGCACGATATGACGCTGCTCGCACCCACTTGGACAGCTGTGAACGTGAAGGAGAGACTTTCCTATGCCGCATCATTTCGCTGGATGAGACATGGGCCAAACAGCATGAGCCAAACCTGAAACGCACATCAAACAAATGGCATCATCACGGGTCAACAGAACGGCCGAAAGTTCGTCAGGACCCCATCTACGTGAAAGTTATGACAATTCTCGTGAACGAGTATGATAGTGTTATCCTAACGCATATCGTCAATACGCCGTATTACTGTTTAGTTTTGGAACACAACTAGTGACCAGGGATGAGATAGGAGTGGAGACGCTTTCTATGGAAACCAGCCATTATTTTGCAAGACACTACTCGGGCATATACAACGCAAGCTGTGACAAATTTGTTCGATCAATGTGACCGGCAAGCGCTGTACCACCCACCACACTCTCAAGACTTAAGCCCTTGTGCTTTCAAGTGATTCCAAAGATGAAGTTGAAGTAACCACTTCATAGCATTCGTTTCAGAACTGTTACAGGCATTCAACGGGCAATAACCCACTCTACTCGAACTATCAACACAACTGGCACAGCTAATGATATTCTACCGCTTCCACATCTCTCGCTACACGCAATGCTGGTGACTACTTTCAAGGCCAGCAAAACTTTGAAACAAGTCTCTATAGTGTATCAGTTTCATACGGAGCGCAAGTTTGGAAAGAACTAGAACTGGAGGGAAAATCAGTCGTTTTAGGGAAAACCTACAAGCGGTACGGGGATCTGAATCCCGTTCCTCACGAAAGCAGAACCAGTGCTCTATCACTGCGCTACCTAGCTCTTGTGTAGTGTGGCACGTGAATAGCGTACTATTTGTGTGCACTGCAAACTGATACCGCATTCGTTAGTTACTGATTTATAAAGAACAGTAAATTTCCATCGATATTTCGCCCAGCATACACGGAACAGAGGGAACATTATTTCAAATATTTGTTCCTGCAGTGTACAATCGGTACCATTAAGGGCGTGGATTCCTATTCAAACCACTGACTACCAGGCGTCCCCTGGTTGTCCTAGGAGAACTGTAAAGTGAATTTAGTAATCACATGGGAAATGCCATTGAACGAAACACTGAATGTGAACACCGATTGATTTCCTTGTTATGTGTCTCACCACCATGGCACCAGGAGACTATATTTATTGACAATTCAGAAATTTCATTTTGGGGTGACGAAAACTCTACTTATTGAGATTAAGATACTTCTGACGGTTAACGCACGCATTAACAAGGGGAGCGGGGAAAGTACTTCATGCCCACCTTTTTAAAATAGTGTAATTTAGTCGATTACTTTATACACTGGCAGAAATAAATCACAATACCAAAAATTAATTAATGAAGATCAATGAAATTTTGGGAACATACACTCCTGGAAATTGAAATAAGAACACCGTGAATTCATTGTCCCAGGAAGGGGAAACTTTATTGACACATTCCTGGGGTCAGATACATCACATGATCACACTGACAGAACCACAGGCACATAGACACAGGCAACAGAGCATGCACAATGTCGGCACTAGTACAGTGTATATCCACCTTTCGCAGCAATGCAGGCTGCTTTTCTCCCATGGAGACGATCGTAGAGATGCTGGATGTAGTCCTGTGGAACGGCTTGCCATGCCATTTCCACCTGGCGCTTCAGTTGGACCAGCGTTCGTGCTGGACGTGCAGACCGCGTGAGACGACGCTTCATCCAGTCCCAAACATGCTCAATGGGGGACAGATCCGGAGATCTTGCTGGCCAGGGTAGTTGACTTACAACTTCTAGAGCACGTTGGGTGGCACGGGATACATGCGGACGTGCATTGTCCTGTTGGAACAGCAAGTTCCCTTGCCGGTCTAGGAATGGTAGAACGATGGGTTCGATGACGGTTTGGATGTACCGTGCACTATTCAGTGTCCCCTCGACGATCACCAGTGGTGTACGGCCAGTGTAGGAGATCGCTCCCCACACCATGATACCGGGTGTTGGCCCTGTGTGCCTCGGTCGTATGCAGTCCTGATTGTGGCGCTCACCTGCACGGCGCCAAACACGCATACGACCATCATTGGCACCAAGGCAGAAGCGACTCTCATCGCTGAAGACGACACGTCTCCATTCGTCCCTCCATTCACGCCTGTCGCGGCACCACTGGAGGCGGGCTGCACGATGTTGGGGCGTGAGCGGAAGACGGCCTAACGGTGTGCGGGACCGTAGCCCAGTTTCATGGAGACGGTTGCGAATGGTCCTCGCCGATACCCCAGGAGCAACAGTGTCCCTAATTTGCTGGGAAGTGGCGGTGCGGTCCCCTACGGCACTGCGTAGGATCCTACGGTCTTGGCGTGCATCCGTGCGTCGCTGCGGTCCGGTCCCAGGTCGACGGGCACGTGCACCTTCCGCCGACCACTGGCGACAACATCGATGTACTGTGGAGACCTCACGCCCCACGTGTTGAGCAATTCGGCGGTACGTCCACCCGGCCTCTCGCATGCCCACTATACGCCCTCGCTCAAAGTCCGTCAACTGCACATACGGTTCACGTCCACGCTGTCGCGGCATGCTACCAGTGTTAAAGACTGCGATGGAGCTCCGTATGCCACGGCAAACTGGCTGACACTGACGGCGGCGGTGCACAAATGCTGCGCAGCTAGCGCCATTCGACGGCCAACACCGCGGTTCCTGGTGTGTCCGCTGTGCCGTGCGTGTGATCATTGCTTGTACAGCCCTCTCGCAGTGTCCGGAGCAAGTATGGTGGGTCTGACACACCGGTGTCAATGTGTTCTTTTTTCCATTAAAATTGCAAGACCACAGGTTAACGTAAGCGCGAGATGAGCCATTGCAAAAGTGAAATGTTGGTACATTTATAACCTGTGTAATCACCAGAATGTTGAATGTAAGCATGCAAACATGCATGCATTGTGTTGTATGGGTGCGGGATGTGTGTTTGTGGGATGGAGGTCCATGCGTGTTGCACACGGTCGGTCAACTCAGGGACCGTTAATGACGGTTGTGGATGACGCTGGTGTCGTCGTCCGATGATGTTCCATATGCGCTCGATTGGAGAGAGATCCGGTGATCGAGCAGGCCAAAGCAACATGCTGACACTCTGTAGAGCATGTTGTGTTGCAACAGCGGTATGAGTGGACGTGTTATCCTGTTGGAAAACGACCCTGGAATGCTGTTCACGAATGGCAGCACAACACGTCGACTCACTAGATTGATGTCCAATTTGCACCCATGGTGCATGGGATAAACACGAGAGTGATCTTGCTGTCAAACGAAATCGCACCCCAGACAATAACGCCAGGTGTAGGTCCAGTGTGTCTAGCAGGTTGATTGCAGGCCCTCAACTGGCTTCCTTCTAATCAATATACGGTCGTCAGTGGCACAGAGGCAGAACCAGCTTTCAACAGAAAACCTGCCCTCCAATGAGCTCTCGCCTTCCACCATTGAAGTCGAAAACGGCGGTGCTTTGGGGTCAGTGGAAAGCACGCTACAGGGCGTCTGGCTCGAAGCTGTCCTTGAAGTAACCGATTTGTGACAGTATTGCCAACTGCTGCTCAAATTGCTGCTGCAGATGCAGTACTATGCGCCAGAGCCATACGCCGAACACGGTGGTCGTCCTTCTCGGTAGGGCCACGTGGCCGTCCAGAGCCCTGTCTTCTTGCAGCCGTACATTCTCGTGACCACCGCTGCCAGCAATCACGTACAGTGGCTTCATTCCTGCCGAATCTTTCTGCAGTATCGCAGAACGGACATCCAGATTCTCGTAGCTGGTGAGGTGCTGATAACGGTGTCTTCGTCGCTTTAAACCTTTTTGTGACTAACATCAACTCACCACGTTCACTCTCAAAGTGAACTAATGTTCACGACCGTTACAGCGTGTATCTCTAGCAAACCTGATTTGCATCCTCTTATGCGACTGGCGCGAAATTTTAATAGCTATCATCTGTCAGGTGTAGAAATACGCCTACCAACTTTTGTTTATGTTGCATGACTACTTGATGATACGATTTTTTTCTGTTAGTCTATTTTAGAATTTTGAAAAAAAAATATTCGTTGTTTTCAATGAAGTCTTCTACCATATTCCATAAATGTTTTAAATCTTTCAGTTGAACTTAAATTTTTGGTTTAATTCGAAGTGGAGGATGTCATTTTCCACAACGAATATCATATTCAAAATTTTCAGGTTCGGGACCTTACTTGCACAACAATATCTCTTAAAAGGGTGTTCTGAGTAGATGTCAACAACACTAACGAAATTTTCACTTTTAAATTTTTTTGTGCTCTTCATAAAATACCGGCAGCTTGGTCGTACACCTTACTTAAAACGCAGTGATATATCTAAGAGTGAGCTAGAACACGTTTTTAGGTCCAGGAGCCTACTTACACATAAGGGCATCTTTAAAAAGTGTCGTTAATGTAAGTGAACAACAGTGAACGAAGTTGGTTTCTATTTTAACCTTTTATTAGGGTGGACACAAAGAACGACCCCCCCCCCCCCCCCACTACCCCGGTAATCCGCGTTACGAAAAATGCGTTGGTGCCGGCTGAGGCGGCCGAGCGGTTCTAGGCGCTACAGTCTGGAACCGCGCGACCGCTACGGTCGCAGGTTCGAATCCTGCTCGGGCATGGATGTGTGTGATGCCCTTAGGTTAGTTAGGTTTAAGTAGTTCTAAGTTCTAGGGGACTGATGACCTCAGATGTTAAGTCCCATAGTGCTCAGAGCCATTTGAACCATTTTTTTTAAATGCGTTGCTGTTGTTACAGTAAAGGGAAAAAAAGAAAAATACAAAGGTTAATAAGGAAGACAGATTTGCCGAATCGTCAGGATGAAGTGACAGAACTCAATTTTTTCCAGGAAAAGGAAGGAAGGAACGAACGAAAGAACGAACGAAGGTTACAGTTTGACATCCCGTCGAAACTGAGGTCATTAGAGACGGAGCTCAAGCTCCGGTTTCTCCTAGGATTCGGGGAATCACGGGAAATCTAAATCGGGATAGCCGGACCCGGATTTGAATAGTCGTTCTGCCGAAGTCCAGCGTACTAATCACTGCGCCATCTCGTTTGGTTTTACTCCAAGAAAGCAGTGGCGCTTATAATATTAGGCACCATGAGCTGGCTGAAGCCGTACTTAGACAGTGCCGAAGTCTTTGCGTATGGGAACAATAGGTTAAATTTAGTAGAAGGAAGAAGAAAACAAAAGCGTCAGGTCCAACATAATCTATTTTCCATAATTCTGTAACGGTAAATAAATGGCCAAGGCGGGCATAACCCATCAGCTACAACTGTCTGGACAGACTGGAAGTACCCCTAGCTGTATTAACTGCTTCGAGCAGCTAGTTTCCCAGGCCACACAGGGTCTCCCAGCAGGCACCGTTAACTAATAGACAAGAATAGTGACCACGAAGAGCTATTATGCTGACAACTGCTACTCAATCAAAAATATTAAGCCTAGGTCATGTTTCAGTTATTCACCCACGCAACATCAGTGCTTTCCGATACGTGAATCAAATTACACATCAAATTTTACGAAGTACATAAATATAATGCCACACGCGAAAACAGGAAAAGGGAAACGATGTTGTCTGATTAGCGTAGCACCGAGCGAGGTAGCAGAGTGGTTAGCACACTGGACTTACATTCGGGAGGACGACGGTTCAAATTCCCGTCCGGTCATCCTAATTTAGGTTTTCCGTGATTTCCCTAAATCGCTCGTGACAAATGCCGGAATGATTTCTTTGAAAGGGTACGGCCGATTACTTCCCAATTATTCCCTAATCTGAGCCTGTGCTCCGTCTCTAATGATATCGATGCTGACGGGTCGTTAAACAGGCATCTCCTCCCTCCTCGACTAGGTTAGCGCCGACTAATCACTACAAACAGTTTTATGGCTTGGAGTGCTTGTGATAAATTAACCAGAGATTATAAGAACAAGATTCCAATGTTTCTGAAACGGAAAATTTATAATTAGTGCGTGTTACGAAAGGTATCTCGGGATATAACGTTTCGTTTCGATGGGTATCGGTGTCTTTAATTTATTTCGTGACACTGAATCGATACGATCATTTAGTGATTTTTCAGTCGTCTGCTTTCAGTTTGTTGATTTATATTTTCTAGAAGCAAATTTTATAGGATTTACAAATGTGTATGGCACTGTCAAGCCCAAGCAATTTTTTTAAATATAGTTGTGGTGTCACCGCCAGACACCACACTTGCTAGGTGGTAGCCTTTAAATCGGCCGCGGTCCGTTAGTATACGTCGGACCCGCGTGTCGCCACTGTCAGTGATTGCAGACCGAGCGCCGCCACACGGCAGGTCTAGAGAGACTTCCTAGCACTCGCCCCAGTTGTACAGCCGACTTTGCTAGCGATGGTTCATTGACAAATTACGCTCTCATTTGCCGAGACGATAGTTAGCATAGCCTTCAGCTACGTCATTTGCTACGACCTAGCAAGGCGCCATTATCAATTGCTATTTATCTTGTGATGCATGTACCGTCAGACCGATGTTCGCCAATTATGGATTAAAGTTAAGTATTCCAGAAGCTATGTACTTTTTTTGATAGTCTCAATTCCTTGTCATTTTCCAGACCTCACGCCAGCCTGCGTGAGCTTAAACGCGTGCCCTTCGGCCTCCCGTCCTAGTGGATTGGCTGTCTTGCCAGTCCACAACAATAGTCACGTCGCAGCCAGAATGAAGTCCGAATCCGAAAGCAGGGTCGTCACTGAAGTACAACACTTAGCACTGAAAGCAGGTTTATCACAGACACCGACGTACAACCAAAACAGAACTGAACTCCTCGACGGAGAGTGCAGCTACTACACAAACGCTGATTATTCTAGAAAATACAAATATTACAATATGGTTCAAATGGCTCTGAGCACTATGGGACTTAACTGCTGAGGTCATCAGTCCCCTAGAACTTAGAACTACTTAAACCTAACTAACCTAAAGACATCACACACATCCATGCCCGAGGCAGGATTCGAACCCGCGACCGTAGCACAAATATTACAAACATATGAGAAAGCCAATAAGTATTAAACGACAAATAATTGCGGGTGGTCAGTCAACTGGCGACGTTAACCGCAAGCAGCACAGTTCGCCACAAAATCTGTATTTTCGTTACATTGTAATATTTTTATAACATAAAGAATTATTTCCAATTCATACCGCAAAATATAAACGTATCATTTACAAAATTTAAACTAAAATGAAAAAAAAACTTTCACAAATCAACTGTGTTAGAGATAATATGCAACTGCTTATTAAAAGCATTGTTTTCACGACATATCTGCGGTCGCTTGCCTTTTATCCGGTGCGAGTGATGAAGCAGATTGCTTACGAGACGGTTGGAGCACGGAGCTGTGTCAAGAAGAAATGTATTGCGAAGAACACAAATGAATCTTGTATTTGTTGGAAATTTAATCGGCAGGAACTGTGCTTATTAGTCAAATCGGGAACACTCGTTTAACATGACGTATGGGAATTCAGCGAAGAACTGCCGTCATCAACAAGATAAGTCAAATGGTTCAAGTGGCTCTGAGCACTATGGGACTTAACATCTGCAGTCATCAGTCCCCTAGAACTTAGAACTATTTCAACCTAACTAACCTAAGGACATCACACACATCCATGCTCTAGGCAGGATTCGAACCTGCGACCGTAGCGATCGCGCGGTTCCAGACTGAAGCGCCTAGAACCGCTCGACCACATTGGCCGGCGATAAATCAAGTAAGCGAAAATGTAGTTGCACTGTTTGTTCTCAATTATTCTTAATATGTGCATAATATTAGTCGTGTCGGAATTAAATGCACTTGTAGTTGATAAATTCTTTATGCTTGGATGAGAACGAGCAAGGTTAGAATTAATAGTTTTGACATTGCCAGTTAAACAGAAAACCATTCAAAAAAACTGAGTGTTGCTCAGCCAGTATTGGAGAGATAGAGGTTGGGAGTTGCTAGTAGGGACAGCGTGGACTGGACAGGACAGGACATGTAGCTCAACCGAGGACGCTATTTGTTGGTTTCCGAGAGTTAATAAAAGACCGAAGCTACCACTTAATGGAAGGTGGGTTCACGAGATAAGAAAATATGGATACTTAAGTAGGAAGGTCGTAATGCGTTCCAGAAGAGAGAGAGAGAGATAGGGATATCGCCACTCAGTTCGAACAGCTAAAACCGAATAAGAATGGTTCTAAAATATGGGTATTTGTCTGTTCTGCTACCCATCACGGTGATTTATCTGTGCAGCTGTACAATCTACGAATGTGAAGACTTGAGAGAAGTACACGTTGCTAAAGAACAATGTAGTGTAACAAGAGTGCCGTAAAATGGTTCAAATGGCTCTGAGCACTATGGAACTTAACTTCTGAGGTCATCAGTCCTCTAGAACTTAGAACTACTTAAACCTAACTAACCTAAGGACATCACACATATCCATGCCCGAGGCAGGATTCGAATCTGCGACCGTAGCGGTCGCGCGGTTCCAGATTGAAGCGCCTAGAACCGCTCAACCACACAGGCCGGCAGCGTCGAAAAGCTGAGCTTCCATTATTCGTGATTCAAATGCAAACGTGAATTTCTACTAACAAGGGGAAGGCCTCAGACACGTCCAACCGATTCGGCTCAAATTTGGCAGGTCGCTTGTGTACAACCTAAAATGAAGGAATCTAAGATATTTTGGGTCAACACCTCCGCGTTTTTGAGAAAATCACCCCTACAGGTCATGAGGAGCAATCAACTCTAAATTGGAGGGGTCGATAGATAATTGTAAGTATAGCATTTTTCTTCATCAGGTATGGGGTCCGCAAACGCAAATTTTTGCAGAAATCGAGGAAAGAAACTTTTACAACTGCCGCTTCTGTACCCACATGGTAAACGCTTAGCGCCGGTAGCGCAACGGCTAAGGTAACTGGCTGGGAATCGGAAAAACCGGGTACGAATCTCGAAGAAACATAGCCGATGTTATTCTTTTCGTTTATATTTTTCCATATCTCAATTGAGAGGGATAGGAGGGTTAATAAGGTAAGTAAATCGATAAGGAATGATAACAATAAGGTAGGCAAACTAATTTCCCAAACGCCGTGAGTTAGTAAAGTATTAAACTTTTAAACCTTGTCACATGAAAACAACTCCGAGTAAGAGTGCTGCGAATTCCTCACGAGGGATCACACATAGCCAACCGCGCGACGCTTGTTTACAGCGAGGCACGGGACAGAATGCACGCGGGGAGAGTTACGTTGTCCCGTTTGCCTCTTCGTCATATCATAGTTGTGAACCTGGAAGAGTGAAGGGAGCCCGCATCTCGTGGTCGTGCGGTAGCGTTCTCGCTTCCCACGCCCGGGTTCCCGGGTTCGATTCCCGGCGGGGTCAGGGATTTTCTCTGCCTCGTGATGGCTGGGTGTTGTGTGCTGTCCTTAGGTTAGTTAAGTTTAAGTAGTTCTAAGTTCTAGGGGACTGATGACCATAGATGTTAAGTCCCATAGTGCTCAGAGCCATTTGAACCATTTTTGAAGAGTGAAGGTGTCCGGCACGAGCCTTATAGAAGCCAATCGGAAAGAGTTGTTTTCCGTCATTAGGATGCAGCGAACCTCGCGGATACATGTAGTGACTTTTCCATCGTTAATGCACCGAATGAAATATGTTTTGTGAATGAATACAGTGTTCTTCCGTAAGTAACATATGACGAGTACTGTATGTAGTTTATAGTAATTAGCTCGTCTGTTTATGCCGTAGTAACTAGTTATTACTTGTTGTCATATCTTTCAGGCGCATAATCTGAGTAATGAAGGATGTACACCCTTCGACTAGCGCTGTAATATATAGTTGGGAGCCTGTCACAAACGATGGCAAGCGGGAAGTTACCGTCGCTGTGTTTTGGTTTGTAAAAGTGTTGCAGTACAGATGCATTATCAGTGCACTACCGGAAGCAGGCAGGTCTGTTTCTCGGCGTTCTAGATTGATAGGAGCGGCTATCGTTGAGAGATTTTTCGAGCTGACGAACGAAATGACTTTTCTTGATACTGAAGTACTATACCATGAAGACGAAGCAGAAGGTGATTCAGTGGAAGATATCCCGACTAGTGAATCTCAAAATGGTCATAACACTTCGGAAATCTTCACGTCACTGGGAATATGTGATTCATCTGTTCCCGATGAGTATTACGAGCCGGTTACTAAACGATTTAACTACAGCGCTATACCCCTTGAAGTAAAAGTTAAGGCGGTTGCGCTAGCCAGGAATCATCCAAATTGGAACTTACAAACACTGCAAAAGAATGGAGCAACAACAGCCCTGAAAAGGAAGAAAGACTTGAAATTGTGGGAAAGTGATATCGTTAAAGCAGGGACTAGATACGACAAATACCAGGCGATAAATAAGTGGAAATATGACCGATTTGTCGAATCTCGTTGACGTAACGAGAATATAACAACGAGAATACTTCAGTAGTGGGCTGCAGGTGCAACTCTTCAGTATACGGCCAACAAGGATTTTACATTTGCTGCATCATTATCTTGGGCAAGAAATTTCAAATCGGAGTATAAAATTCGTCAACGGCGCGTCACTAAATACGTGTCTCATAAGGAGGTACAAAATATAGAAGATATACAGAAAGTGACGGCTCTTTTCAACACGTAAACGGCGTCATTTATGACTGGTTTTAGTCGTGATTACGTGATCAACACCGATCAAACATGATGCGAGTATCGTCTGAACATTCGGCGCACCTTATCCCATAAGGGAGAAAATCGAACCCTTGTCGCAGTTGGTAGTAAAAACATACTAACACATTCGTACACGGCGCAATATGCCATTACAGCCTCTGGAAAAGTGTTGCCTAAGGTGTTTACAAGAAACGAATGTTACATTTGGTCCTCGGGTTATAGAAGAGGTCAATCGTTTAACCGACTAGTTGAAAAATGTTTACATTACCTGCTCCAAACTGACGAATGCGATTTCCAGAATGTTTCTTGAGAATGTTTTAAAATCATACGCTTCTGATAACAAGTTTTGTCTAGTATTGGATTCCTGGAGTGGGCAAAGTAATACTACAATATATGACTCAATGTTTATAGATGGCGAGGGTCAGCCGACGTGCACAGTGAAAGTAATACTGCCAAACTGCACACCTGTGTGCCAGCCTTGTGATGTTTATTTCTATCGCCAGGTTAAAAACTTTATTTCCAGGCTTCAGAATTGCAGTGTGTTTCTGGGAACCCAGCGGGAATTGCACAACCGCACGGATGCAATAACTATTTACAGCATAATTCATAACCAACTTTCAGCACCGATTTTTCAGGCAATGATATGGTATGCGTGGTACGCATCAAAATTAATTCCCGAAAAAAAGACATATTTTTAAATGTAAACCAAGTTTGTTTTCCGCCGACTCTTCGGAAGCAACAGTGTAGCTTTCGAAAGATTGCATTCATTAGATGTTCTTGGTGCCTTGAGTATATTTGTTTCAAATTTTTATATGACAAGTACCATCCATATAGTTGTTCGACGAAAAGTGAGGACACGTAACAGTGACTGGAAGAGCCATTGTAAAGTGACCTGGAGTAACATTTCAGTTGTTTATTACCCCACGAGGATTGAGGAAATTTATTTGCCTACCTTATTATTATCATTCCTTATTGATTTATTTGCCTTATTAACCCTCCTATCCCTATCAATTGAGATATGGAAAAATACAAACGAAAAGAATAACATCAACTAGGTTTCTTCGAGATTCGAACCCGGGTTCTCCGATTCCCAGCTAGTTAGATTAGCCGTTGCGCTATCAGTGCTGTCGGCAAAAAGCGTTTACCATGTGGGTACAAAAGCTACAGTTGTAAAAGTTTCTTTCCTCGATTTCTGGAATAGTATGCGTTTGCGGGCCCCGTACCTCATGATGAAAAATGCTCTACTTACATTTATTTATCGATCCCGTCAATTTTGAGTCGATTGCTCTTCATAACTTTTAGGGGTGATTTTCTCAAAATTGCGAGGGTGTTGACCCAAAATATCTTAGAGTCCTTCGTATTAGGTTGTACACAAGCGACCTGCCAAATTTGAGCCGAATCGGTTGGCCGTGTCTGAGGCCTTCCCCTTGTAAGTGATTAAATCACAGTCGAATGGAAAATACGTACACTTGAGGTGAGCAACACGTGGACACAATATATCACTTTCGATGTATTCGCACTGCACAGCAGAGCTACTCCATTCGACTGTGCTGAAAACACTTACCTGAAACACCACAGTCGCAGTTCGATGACGAGTACAGGAAGAACGTACGACAACACATCAACTTCTATTTTGGGAAAATATTACTTTTTTGTTACTCGGTATTTTTGCATCAGCGAATTGTGCTTCCGTGATCACTCGTTTCCCTAACCTTCAAACATCGATTGTACGCAGATGCAGAGTTTTACATGCAAATAAACTCGACTGATGACAGAACTGATGCATCTTCTTATCTTAAAATCATTTTATTCGGTTTTAAGTAGTTGTATCTGTGGTACTTCAACTGTAAGAGCTGCACGTTTACTACGTTAGTTAGTAACGTCACAGGACTTGTCAACAATCTGCGAGGGAGATCACACGGCGAAGATGTAATGGCTTAGACTTGGAACACAGCGTCGTAAATCCCTGTACGCAGTAAGAACCGTATTCGTTTCTCTTCCAAATACTTCAAGTAGTGTCCATGGAGCTAACTCTAGCTTAGACGGTGTCTTACTGACAGCCGCTCTTCTCGTGAATGAAATAGGAAAGACATAAATCTTACCGCTATCCAAACACGGTGGCTTGTCGACATATTAACCACTATACAGCTTTCTTCCGTTATCGAACGAAGTGAGGCACTGGACTCACATTCGGCAAGACCGTCTGGTCCTCCAGATGAAGGTGTTTGGTGCCGCAATGGTTCTGACAATGCCGACTTATTTCCCCGTCGTTCCGCAATCGATCTTGCGCTCTGTCGTTGCCAACGGAGCATTAAACTCTCGTCCTTAGTTCGTTCCGTAAAAGCGCTTGTTGCCAAGTAAATCGACTTGCTTCTGAATCCATAACGTTTGTGTTGCCTACAGTCCGTTTTAGTCTGGCGAGTCCTGGATATTCGCCGACACACGCGTTTAGCTCCGAATAACCGGATCTGCCACTTCCGTAAGCGCTAACCTTGTGTTTCCAGTCACTCGTGGCAACTAGAGGTTTCCTGAAGTAGGTGACGCAGCGGATAAGGCCCGTACCAACGGTTTTGTGGCCTCGGCTCAGTTCGTGGCGCAGAAATGCTTTCCATATTTATCTACATCATTCTGAGCCAATTCAATAATTACTTTTCTCTAGGGCACCCTTATCCCCCCCCCCCCCCCTTCACAGGTCCCCCACCAACCACGCTGTTGCCAAGAACTTTTGCTAAAGTGGTATAGAGGAAGTGCTGTCGTTTAACAAAGCGTCATATATTCTTCTCTTTTGGAATGAAGAGAAAATGGCGAACTCAAACAACGTGGAGTAATGCATTATGATTAAATTTGCAATTATTTGTAGGAAACTCTGACAGTTTTGAGTTACTCTCTGAAAAACAGCTGGCTCTGCGGGATAGCAGCCATCAACGCCTTCCTCCGTTTGCATAAACGATTTGTTAATTTAGACACTTTGGTCATTATAAAGCGTGCCTAAGCTGTACCTAAAAGTTTTCAAGTGCGATTAGAGCTCGCGCTCTGGGGGTTCCGTAAAAACTTAATTATGGATATAAATAGTTCATCCACTCAGGGAATCAAGAATCTCGACCATTTTTTCCTGTTATCGACATCGATATTGGCAAGATTTCGTTCCCGGGAATTCAATGACTTTCGAATTTTAAATTCTAAGTTTAAATTTTTCTCTTAATTTTGCATTTTCTGTTGGAATTGCTAAAGAAAGTCGTGACGGACGAACACACATACAGAGTCAGATAACAAATATAAAAAATTTCCTGTTATATTACAAATTAATAATTTTCGAATATTTTGTTTATTTGAATTGTGAAACCTCGCTTCTTGCCAAATTTCATAATTGTATAATATAAGTTTTATGAACGAGTTTACTAATATCAAAATATGTGACATAAATGACCGTATCTTTTGACTGCATTGACTTAGAAGCTTAATGTTTCGACACCGGCAAGGGACCGTAGACCATAGTATGTGACATAAATTTGATCTTGATACGTCCACCCGTTCCTGAGAAAAACGGTTCTCACCTGTCGGACAGACAGACAGGTAGGCAGACAGTCGGGCAACTAAGTGATCGTATAAGGGTTCTCTTTTTACCGGTTGAGGAACTGAACCGTAAAAGAAGAAAGAAGAAGAACAGGAAGAAGAAGAAGAAGAAGAAAAATTATAAATACGAGCATGCAGTCCTGGTAATAGATAGTATATAATCCCAGAAAGTGGCTCAAATACCGAGTCTGTTCAAAACCTTCCGAGAATTATTTTACTCTGGCGTGTAAACGACGTAAATGCAGTAACTAGGTGGTAGGTTGGACTAACAACTGTAAACAACAGATATACATTCGACTACTCAGTTATAGTGGAATTGCGAATGTAGTGTTGTCACAGATCCTAAAGGAGCGCCGGCCGCGGTGGCCGTGCGGTTCTGGCGCTGCAGTCCGGAACCGCGGGACCGCTACGGTCGCAGGTTCGAATCCTGCCTCGGGCATGGGTGTGTGTGATGTCCTTAGGTTAGTTAGGTTTAAGTAGTTCTAAGTTCTAGGGGACTTATGACCTAAGATGTTGAGTCCCATAGTGCTCAGAGCCATTTGAACCATTTGAACCTAAAGGAGCAACAAGGGGAACTCTCTAACTCCTCATCACCGATTTCGCCCAAATTTCTGGTACGTGTAGAGATGCGCCGCAAATGAAGGAGACCAAAGTGCGAACTCTAGATGGCCAAGCGTTTAGGAAAAAAAAATAGCGTTTTTGGCGTGGGTCGGGGGAGGCAGGTGACGTAGATTCCAGCAGTAGTTGAATGCAGACCGGTAATCCGAGAGTCGTGGGGTCGAGCTGCTATGTGAAAACTTTTTTTATTTTCTATCTTTGTTACTTACAGCGCAAATAAACTGAAATAATGCTCCAAGTACTTTATTTATTAATATTTGGATAAAAGACGTGAAAAATGCAAAGGACACTCTGGGATAGTAAACAGATTTCTAAGAAACGACTGTACTCTGCGCAAATAACTTACTAAGAAAATATTGTACTTAAAACGAGTAAGAATTTGTATTCCGTCAGTTTCATTTTGAAATTAGGATAGCGTTACCCGTGGTTTTCTGCTAAACTGTGCGATGATAGAGAAACTTCTATGAATGTAAATCAAGTTTGTTTTTCTACAGAAACTTTAAAACAACAAAGTAATTCCAAGAATGCGGCGATTATGACTTGTGCAAGATGGCGAGAAAATTACTGCCTCCCCTCTTTTTACGATAAATATAGCTCCAGAACGTGTGAATCATGAAATTAAACATATTAAAGGAATCTAGTATTATATCCGAAGTTCTCGTGAACGTCTCATAATCCTTTGTTTGAAATTTATTTGCACAGTTTCCGTTGTTACTATAAGCACATGCAAATGTATTTGCAATCCCAAATTTTCCTTTGCCTTTCCTTCTCGTGCCTTTTAGGAAAATATTAACAAATGTAATATATTGAACTGTATTTCGGCGTATTTGCGGTGTAAGTAACGTAAAAATTTACAATAAAATGTTTCCGCCTGGGGGCTCGATCCCACGACCCTGCGCTCTTTCCGCTGCGCCTACCCCTGCTTCAAATGTACGCTAGCGTAAATGGCTGATGCCTCGGCCGACTATTTTTTGTAAGCACTTGGCCGTCTGGAGCTCCCACTTACGTCAGTTTCATTTCTGGTCATGCCCAAGCCTTATGTACCATAAATTTGGATGAAATTGGTGATGACCAGTAGGTGCGGTCTCCTTGTAAATCAAATTTGAAGACATTCTCCTGAATTTATTGTAGAAGTGTGTGCTAAACCTATTTCGTACACTATGACTCCCGAACGCAAAACAACGACCCGTGGATGCCAGCCGCGTCTTGACTGAGATGAACAACTTGGACGATGATTTTATGGAAAATGTCATAACAGGTGAGGAGACAAAGCGCACAAATTCACATGAAGGGTCAACGCTTTGACGACGTAACCAACGTTCGAGCCAATGTGACGCGCGATTTGAACAACATCCCAAACAACGACTTTCCTGAGAGTTTCACATGCTTGTATGAACGTTCTGTGCATTGTCCTCCACTGGGTGGCAGGGTATAGGATACAGAACACTCGAAGCATCTTAACGTTCCTCTATTTTTTATTGATACAGTCACGAAACATTTTGGACTGAAGGGGTAAAACAGAATATTCCATTTGAATCCCAAAATAAAGTATAGTAAAATCATAGGACGTCCAACTTCAAATTATGCGAATATAATGCAAAAGCATAGAATCTTGTCAAGAGGACATCACTCACAAGCGATACAATGCACAACCACGAGTGGTGCTATTAATGAGCACCAAAAGAAAGGTGACATTTCTCTGTCCATGCACTGCAAAGGGGTACTCTCAGAGAAGTACCCTAATCTATTCGTGTCAGAATATTGGATGAAATTTCACACGTCGCTTCTCACATCTATTACACGTCGTATAAGACGAGATGCACTGTGAGCACTGGAGCATTTGGAAGGTGGTCTGTTCCTTACACGCTGGGTAATTATTAGCTTCAAAATAAAGTTAGGTAATTATTTTTGTTAGTTTGCACACACTGAAATCCCTGTAGCACGAGGCTGGACAGATCAGAACAAAATGGCGCAGTCCTACCATAAAACAGACTACTGTGCGGTAATCCTGCAGCTCTGTCACTTCATCCAGACCGCTAAAGCAGTCATCTGGATGATGAATCTGTTTCTTTCCTTACGTGGTGCTAATCTCTATATGTTTCAACGTACATTTGGTTTGTACGACCTGGATTCCGTTTTCCATTCTCAGAGTTGGAAACGTACGCGGCTGCTTGTGATACCGTCTTGGGAAACTGAAGGTCGTCCTCAGCATGAACTACTTAGCCAGATGCCTTGCGATCGACTCACAAGTGTCGATGCGATCTGTGGGCGTGACTAGAAAGATTTGACTACTACAAATTCAAGGGTCCCAGATCTCTTACGCTGTTTCTCTGTTAATGATTTACAGTTTTTTCACCTGTCTATTATGCTTTTCGAATTTATAAAATATAAAGGTGATCCGTGCTTCGCATTGCACTCTGAACTGGAGACCCGACGCAACTGTCCCGATAAGCGAGTTGACAGGTCCCTCCAATGACAAGGGCGTAGCAGCGCCTGCTGTTCATAGCAGCCTTCAGTTTTCTTCTTACGTGCTACATAACAATAAAATTAAAACGTTTGCACAGCATGAAATGAGTAAAAGTGATGTTTCTGTAGTTCACATGAAAAGAGTCGTATTTCAAAACGCTTAGGACACGTGACCAACAGATATGGAATTGTGAATCTAATAATTACTAAAAATCTGTTTGGGGTACTAGTTATACTACCGTATGTTACACAGATAAATTAAACTATTCTATGAAAATGACGGGGAACTAATTTGTTTAAAGGTTACATAATAAAATTTGTGATGTACTTGCCATCTGTAATTTTAGGAATAGCACAGTGGCCTAATTTATTAATACAAAAATCGGTCAAATGGTTTCTGAAATTATTTGACTGAAAGTGTGAAATAAAATAATTGCAGAAACATTTGACGCACTTCATTTGCTGCTAGAGCATTACTGTGCGGTGTGGGATCCTAACCAGATAGGACTGACGGAGGACATCGATGAAGTTGAATGAAAGGCAACTGGTTTCGTAGTAGCGCGAAGTAAGGGAGAGAGTGTCACGGATATAATACGCGAGCTGGGGTGACCATCATTAAAGGCGTTTTTCGTTGCGGCGTGATCTTTTCACGAGATTCCACTCGCCAAATTTCTCCTCCGAATGCGAAAACATTCTTTTGATGCCCTCCTACATAGGAAGAAATGATCGTTATTAGAAAATAAGAGACTTCAGAGCTCGCACGGAAAGATTTAAATGTTCGGTGAAAGTGGTTCGACGAATTGTCTGTCAGGCATTTACGTGTGGAATGCAGAGTAATCCTGTACATTAAGAGGAATTGTTCAGAAGAAACGATTTTAAATTAGATCCAAAATTTCCTTTATTAATCTCTCCTGTGAGTAGCTCGATAGCTAACTGGATATGTAATTAATTTCAGACAACAAATCCAAAGGTCTCGGGTTCGAACCTCATACCTCCTAGGATTTGTTTCTTTCGGTTGTCATTTTTTCACCCATACCAATGCCTGGTTAATATAAATTGGCAGGCTGCGCCGTGGTTCCGATAAAACGTTCAATTGTAGGTCCCCATAGATCTGGATGGGTAAGTCAGGTGAAACAAAAGCATGCCTTCATCTCATAGCAAAGCGCTGTGCTGCTCACACCAGCCTTCGGGTTTGAGGACCATTTGTCATACTACCCTAACGCATACGTGAGATTTGAGGTTCGGATGTCGCAGTGACTCGACGCTACCGACTACGTCTCTGGCACATACTTTGAATTGTCACTCTATATAGACGTTACGGTTATTTTGAAGAAAGACCGTAGCACTGCGAGGAAGCGTGCAGAACGGAGTGTGTGCTGACGTAATCGCCGCGGCCCCGAGCTCCGAGTGAAAGTCGGTTCCGACCTCGCGCCGTCGCCGTCGCCGTCGCCGCAGCGGCACCGCCGTCTGGCACGGCGTCCACGCCCAGCAGTAATTATAAACGTTACGCCGTCAGTCATCGACAAGCTAAGTGTACATAGGTACACAGAACGGAGAAGGCGCCAACATCGATGTTGCTGTTGTTGTTGTGGTCTTCAGTCCTGAGACTAGTTTGATGCAGCTCTTCATGCTACTCTATCCTGTGCAAGCTTCTTCATCTCCCAGTACTTACTGCAACTTACATCCTTCTGAATCTGCTTAGTGTATTCATCTCTTGGTCTCCCTCTACGATTTTTACCCTCCACGCTGCCCTTCAATGCTAAATTTGTGATCCCTTGATGCCTCAGAACATGTCCTACCAACCAGTCCCTTCTTCTTGTCAAGTTGTGCCACAAACTCCTCTTCTCCCCAATTCTATTCAATACCTCCTCATTAGTTATGTGATCTACCCATCTAATCTTCAGTATTCTACTGTAGCACCACATTTCGAAAGCTTCTATTCTCTTCTTGTCCAAACTATTTATTGTCCATGTTTCACTTCCATACATGGCTACACTCCATACAAATACTTCAGAAACGACTTCCTGACACTTAAATCTATACTCGATGTTAACAAATTTCTCTTTTTCAGAAACGCTTTCCTTGCCATTGCCAGTCTACATTTTATATCCTCTCTACTTCGACCATCATCAGTTATTTTGCTCCCCAAATAGCAAAACTCCTTTACTACGTTCAGTGTCTCATTTCCTAATCTAATTCCCTCAGCATCACCCGACTTAATTCGACCACATTCCATTATCCTCGTTTTGCTTTTGTTGATGTTCATCTTATATCCTCCTTTCAAGACACTGTCCATTCCATTCAACTGCTCTTCCAAGTCCTTTGCTGTCTCTGATAGAATTACAATGTTATCGGCGAACCTCAAAAGTTTTTATTTCTTCTCCATGGATTTTAATACCTACTCCGGATATTTCTTTTGTTTCCTTTACTGCTTGCTCAATATACAGATTGAATAACATCGGGGAGAGGCTACAACCCTGTCTCACTCCCTTTCCATCTGCTGCTTCCCTTTGATGTCCCTCGACTCTTATAACTGCCATCTGGTTTCTGTACAAATTGTAAATAGCCTTTCGCTCCCTGTATTTTACCCCTGCCACCTTTAGAATTTGAAAGAGAGTATTCCAGTCAACATTGTCAAAGGCTTTCTCTAAGTCTACAAATGCTAGAAATGTAGGTTTGCCTTTCCCTAATCTATTTTCTAAGATAAGTCGTAGGGTCAGTATTGCCTCACGTGTTCCAACATTTCTACGGAATCGAAACTGATCTTCCCCAAGGTCGGCTTCTACCAGTTTTTCCATTCGTCTGTACAGAATTCGGTAATTTTCCCATCTGTCAACACCTTTCTTTAGGAGTGGAATTATTATATTCTTCTTGAAGTCTGAGGGTATTTCGCCCGTCTCATACATCTTGCTCACCAGATGGTAGAGTTTTGTCAGGACTGGCCCTCCCAAGGCTGTCAGTAGTTCTAATGGAATGTTGTCTACTCCCGGGGCCTTGTTTCAACTCAGGTCTTTCAGTGCTCTGTTAAACTCTTCACGCAGTATCGTATCTCCCATTTCATCTTCATCCTCTTCCATTTTCATAATATTGTCCTCAAGTACATCGTCCTTGTATAGACCCTCTATATACTCCTTCCACCTTTCTGCTTTCCCTTCTTTGCTTAGAATAAAGTCAACATCGATAATAGATAAATTATCGTCTTGTCGAATTTTGAAGCTCTTATTGTCGCTTTTACCCGTCTATGCAGAATAACTCAGTTTCTCATAGTACCACCTCGTGCAAAAAGGTTAATGTTTTTCTAGCCTTTTGTTGGCCAAGTAGAATCTAAGGAAGATGCAAGAAAGATGACAGCAAGGCTTGCACAAGGCGAAATGGCTTCCCACAAAACTAAATGGTTGCCAGCATTCAAAAAGAATCTCGCGACATTAAGCATTAGTGACCCATTAAAAGAGCACCATGCTCGGTGTGGAGCGCTGTAAAAAATTTACAACAGCTAGCAGCCGGGCGAGTGGCGTTTATGTGACAGACTGCCGCACGTAATCAGCGCGGGAACACTGAGCGTCGTGGAGACGTTACAGAATGGCAGAAAGGAGCTACCGTGCTCCTACATGCCCATCACCACTTCGTCAATGAAAGTTCCCAATTTTTCCGGTGTATCGACACTCGCAGCTACGTAACACGGCCTAACAACAGTGGTCGTAAAAACATCCTAACCGACAGCTAGTGGAGAGAGAGACACGAATTGTCAATCACTACCGGTTTCAAATCCGACAAGTGGCCATTTGTCTCTTTTTAAACGACGCGAGGCTGTACCGCTGGCCAAGAGAGGCGTTTAATCTGCAGTGCGTTCGTGCCGGAGAGGGCTTTTCATGTCAGGTTACCCTGAATATCAACTAGGATGTATACTTCGGCGATCTCGGTGACCAGGTATTGTTCTCTCTTCGTCATTAGCGCGGCGTGGCATTTCCCGTCTTCCGAGATGACAACTGACTTATTCACATGAAGTTCTGAGTGCTACTGACAAGGGATTTCAAAAATGGCTCTGAGCACTATGGGACTCAACTGCTGAGGTCATAAGTCCCATAGAACTTAGAACTACTTAAACCTAACTAACCTAAGGACAACACACACATCCATATCCGAGGCAGGATTCGAACCTGCGACCGTAGCGGTCGCGCGGTTCCAGACTGTAGCGCCAGAACCGCTCGGCCACCAGTGGACAAGGGATTTCAGATCTATTCCGTATTTCTGGATTTCCGGAAGGCTTTCGACACTACCACACAAGCGGCTCGTAGTGAAATTGCGTGCTTATGGAATATCGTCTCAGTTATGTGACTGGATCTGTGATTTCCTGTCAGAGAGGTCACAGTTTGTAGTAACTGACGGAAAGTCATCGAGTAAAACAGAAGTGATTTCAGGTGTTCCCCAAGGTTAGAGTTATATGCCCTTTGCTGTTCCTTATCCACATAAACGATTTGGGAGACAATCTGAGCAGCCGTCTGCGGTTGCTTGCAGGTGACGCTATCGTTTATCGACTAATAAAGTCATCAGAAGATCAAAACAAATTACAAAACGATTTAGAAGAAATATCGAAATGGTGCGTAAAGTGGCAGTTGACCTTAAATAACGAAAAGTGTGAAGTCATCCCCATGAATGCCAAAAAGAACGCATTAAACTTCGGTTACACGATAAATCAGTCTAATCTAAAAGCCGTAAATTCAACTAAATACCTAGGAATTACAATTACGAACAATTTAAATTGGAAGGAACACACAGAAAATGTTGTGGGGAAGGCTAACTAAAGACTGCGTTTCATTAGCAGGACACTAAGAAAATGTAACAGACCTACTAAGGAGACTACATACACTACGCTTGTCCGTCCTCTTTTAAAATACTGTTTCGCCGTGTGGGATCCTTAATAGATAGGACTGACTGGGCACATCGAAAAAGTTCAAAGAAAGGCAGCACGTTTTGTATTATCGCGAAATATGCGAGAGAGTGTCACAGAAATGATACAGGGTTTGGTATGGACATCATTAAAAGAAAGGCGTTTTTCGTTGCAACGGAATCTTCTCACGAAATTTCAATCATCAATTTTCTCCTCCGAATTCGAAAATATTTTGTTGACGCCAACCTACTTAGGGAGGAACGATCACGAAGATAAAATAAGGGAAATCAGAGCTAGTACGGAAAGATATAGGTGTTCATTCTTCCCGCGCGCTATACGAGATTGGAATAATAGAGAATTGTGAAGGTGGTTCGATGAACCCTCTGCCAGGAACTTAAATGTGATTTGCAGAGTATCCATGTAGATGTAGATGAACAGGAATGTGAGCACACAATAGCAATTTGACGTAAACACAGCCACCCTATCGCACTCGGAGGGTGTTTTTAATCCCATGTAAATGTTCCGAGCAGCGATTACAACGTAGCCGTGCGGGGTCTGTGTGGGTATGGCATACCTGAATTCCTCGCCTAATCGAGGTTATCATGAAGGCTACAGGTGTGCTACACCGTATCTCCTAGGGTTGATTACTTTTTCGCCCGGTGTGCTCATAATCCTTTAGACCAGAAGAAGATCCACGAAATAGCACAGCTCTGTATGGTGCTAAACTTGACCCGCCGGGGAGACAGAAATTGAGTGATAATAGCCTTTGAAATGTGCTGCTACAGGAGAAGAGATGGCTTCAGCGAATAGGGAATGAAGACTTCCTTGAGCGAGTCAACGAAAAAAATGAGTAGTAAAGAACATAATGAATCGAGGAGACAGACTGGATGGAACGTGTTAGCATTCTCGTTGCTGAAAACTGCAGTTTAAAGGGTCGTGGTAGAAGAAAAACCGTAGGCGCAGTCATACAGGTGAGTATACGGGGTGTAATTAAATTCCCTTTACAGGCTTTGAGAACTGGTCCCTTACACTTAAACGAGAAAAAAATGACTAGTAAACACGAGCACTAAAATGTATCCCTTAAGCTATGAGCACTTCATCATCGCTACTGTGGAACACCATTCTTCTACCGAATAAGTGCTCGTAGCTCTTAAGGTATGCCTCTTAGAGGTCATGTTTACTAGGCATTTTTTCTTTTTTTGGTATAAGGAAGCCGTCCTCAAAATCTGTAAAGGGAGTTTAGTTGCACCAGTATAAGGCAGGTCGTTGATATTGCAGGACGGAGGAGCTACGCTAAAACGAAGAGAATAGTCGGCAAGTCGCAGGGCTGCAGAATCGCATAGAACCAACATTAGCGTTTATGATCCAAGCGATATAACCTACATAGGGACAATGGAAAGTACGTTACACATGTCCCTTCTCGCTAGGACCACTGCGCAAGAAGAGTGGCGCATTGTCAGAAGAGAGGTTTCCTGCAGACAGAGTTCTGCTGCGGTACGGATAAGAGTTGCGGCACAGTGTGCGACTGAAATGGTGCGCCAACTGGATACGTACTGAACATTTGAAGCACGCGGTATGGTAAGATTCTTGTGGGCAAAACGTCTAAATTGCACACGGATTCACCGTGAAACTCTGGTGATATATCGACAAAATGCAGCGTCGCGTACAGCCGTTAGTGAAATGGTGACACCAATGTGACCAGGAGAGGGTGTTGCTGCTCGGTAAGTCCAGATGTTGCTCCACGCGATTTCCATCTTTTATGTAACATGAAAGAACTGTGGGAAACCGATGAGGACGTTCCCACAGCGGTTCTCGAAATGCTCCGTGACCGATGAGCATATTTATATCGTAGAGGTAGTGGATGGTTGGTAGAAGGTTCCGACCGTTGTTTACAGACACTTGGTGACTACGCTGAAAAATAGTGTGATTTGTCTGAGTCACCTTGAAGTGCAGTGTAACATTCAATAAAAGTTACTTGGTCTGCCATAATAATGTGTAACTTACATTCTGAAGTACCCTCGCAAATGCCTTCTTAAAGGATCTCACTTCACATTTGTAAAAAAAAATATGGCTGACATCAATCGGCTGATTTGTGGCAAATCCCACGATGCGCACATAGATCCAATACGCAAACACTTTAAAATATTTTATTCTGTGTATCTCAGCGCATTAAAACGTGACAGTACGCACTCCACTTTTGTACATCACTTCAACGATAAAAAAACACCACGGAAACAATGCTGCAACTGATCGGAAATTCCTCACAGACAGTAACGGTCTGCAGTAAAAAATAAAACAAGAGGCAAATTTCCACATACAAAGAGCTGAAACACGACAGACATAAACTTCATACAGTGCACAAAAGATACTCTCTCTCTCTCTTTCTCTCACTCACACACACACACACACACACACACACACACACACACACACACACACAAAAGCCATCACATATGACATGACAAACTATGCACACTCGGTTGAAAAATCAGTTATCCCCACACTGGACACATTCAACACGATTACCAAGTAAAAGCAGTAGCATAACATCGCTCTGTCAGTGTGATGCTTGTCTTCGCCCACTACTTTTATTGACGCACACTTACGAAACACGGTAACAGCGAAACACTAGTTAAAGAGAGGCGAAAAACTCACCACATGCAACACACAGACGAACCACAAAAAGTGAAAATCTTGAGTTCAGAATATCGTCAACTGCTGCTCTATAAAACGCTCTGAAAAGTCCAGATACTGATCATGAGTAACGGCACCGACTACTTTTCGTTATATTGTAGGTGAAATGATATCAGGTGATAAATATATAACATTTCACAGATATAAGTGTTAACTGCTGCATTTCAAAGAGCGCATTCCCATCAAAAGCTGACGGACTGGTTAGCTTCAGGCGTAAGATAATCACATACAAAGCCAAACGACTCTGTCCCATATTTTTACTGAAATAAAGCGAGAGGCACTGAAGATGGCAGACAGGTGTCGAAGTACATCTTGAAAACAAAAGCAAATAACATAATTTTGCAGAGGGTGGTATTATAAAAAACAATATAAATAGTGTATTTCGCTTGTAGCCAGCCCATTCGTTGAGAGGCCAATCATATTTGTGTTATTTATCACATGTTATTTCATTTACGATTAACATTCATACGATTTAATGCTGCATCTAAAGATACGCATACGGTAACGCCACACTGGAAAAAAAAAGCAGCTCGACACGGCCACCGCGAACATCACCTTATGATATTTTTCAGTGTTATTCCACCCGTTTCACCACACATCCCATTAAATTTGTTGAAAATTCGCAGCTCAATCATAAAAAATTGTATGTAAAGGAAGCAAAGGACGTTCAGAGATTGCTGCAACAGTTCACCAGCCGTTGGAGGGATACATTCATAATTAGAGTCGCACTTAAATGAAAGTAAATGGAGTTTCTTACAGTTCAGCGATGCAAATTCTGCTCCATGCAATCACTTCCACTGCACTGCAGTAGAACCATTAACTAAAGAGCAACAGTAACACTACTGCTGTCACCAGGATGCTGCGGGTTCGAGCCATGTACGGCCACGGATATGGGTTTTTGTTATGTGCCTTTATTGTGTCCATATGCTACAGTTGCAGGATGTCAACATATGTATGATTATCATAGACGTAAATGTGTTAACTAAAAGAATCAATGGAGCTATATAGCTTGAACGCGAAATTAAAATTTTTCTATAACTGTGATTAATATCGTACTGTATTTCTTCACAGAAAACTTAAAAAAAAAGACTGACCTTTGTTTTACTTTAGAGCTACAAAATTTACATTTAATCATGACAAGTGAAAGTCGAAGACACTGCAGCCAAATGATTCAGAATCTTTATATTAACCCCACAATTGTAATAGCCACTAGAAAGCAGTTAACATGAGAGAGGCTCTAAGCAGGCAGAATGGACTATAGGCCCTATCTCTGTCGTTATTTTCCATTTTCATAGATAACTTGACCAAATTATGAGAATCACAGACTGTAGCTGTTCCTGCGCGGCACTTAAAACGTCTGTCAGCTGTAAACATAGCGTTGGTGCGCAACGGTTTCTCTCTCTCGGCACACAGGGATTTCACGAATAAAAATTTGATTGTTGTAGATGTTCCTATTATATGCGTTAACTCACTCGCACAAAGCAACTGTAGGGAAATTACACTTACGTATTATGCGCGTGTCGATTATCAGCATTATTAGTATCCACTACTCCTGGAAACAAGGCTGCGAAAGAGGCAATGCGCGGAACGCAGCGAAGACAAAGAAGGAAGCGACGTACAGAAAGCAGCGAACGTAGCTTTGGCACGTACCGTAAGTATGAAGAACATGTGAGCGGGTCGTGAGTGAGAAGAATAGCTGCAGACGTGCCCACTGCTAGTAGTGCAGGACAAGCCAGAGATAAGATAAGATTCAACAACGCGCAGTAAAACTATAAAACCAAAGCTACGGTAAGCTACAGACGACTTATTTCAATACAAGCAACCGCTCTCCTATTTCACCACAAGGTTAGCACAGTTCACCGAGGCTCTAATGGTCTGGCGTCCACGTTGCGGTGGACTTTTGTTCGATATTTGACCAACAAAATTTAGATTCCGCGCAACTTTCTTCTCGCTCTGTGTGTGTGTAATCCGTTCAGATTTCTTCCGAAAATTATGAAATTTCAAACGAGACAGATATTGGAGCTAACCTTTGATATTTTTTATTTCTCTTATTGTTGTTGTTGTTGTGGCCTTCAGTCCTGAGACTGGTTTGATGCAGCTCTCCATGCTACTCTATCCTGTGCAAGCTTCTTCATCTCCCAGTACTTACTGCAACCTACATCCTTTTGAATCTGCTTAGTGTATTCATCTCTTGGTCTCCCTCTACGATTTTTACCCTCCACGCTGCCCTCCAATGCTAAATTTGTGATCCCTTGATGCCTCAAAACATGTCCTACCGACCGATCCCTTCTTCTTGTCAAGTTGTGCCACAAACTTCTCTTCTCCCCAATCCTATTCAATACCTCCTCATTAGTTACGTGATCTACCCACCTTATCTTCAGCATTCTTCTGTAGCACCACATTTCGAAAGCTTCTATTCTCTTCTTGTCGAAGCTAGTTATCGTCCATGTTTCACTTCCATACATGGCTACACTCCATACAAATACTTCAGAAACGACTTCCTGACACTTAAATCTATACTCGATGTTAACAAATTTCTCTTCTTCAGAAACGCTTTCCTTGCCATTGCCAGTCTACATTTTATATCCTCTCTACTTCGACCATCATCAGTTATTTTGCTCTCCAAATAGCAAAACTCCTTTACTACTTTAAGTGTCTCATTTCCTAATCTAATTCCCTCAGGATCACCCGATTTAATTTGACTACATTCCATTATCCTCGTTTTGCTTTTGTTGATGTTCATCTTATATCCTCCTTTCAAGACACTGTCCATTCCGTTCAACTGCTCTTCCAAGTCCTTTGCTGTCTCTGACAGAATTGCAATGTCATTGGCGAACCTCAAAGTTTTTACTTCTTCTCCATGAATTTTAATACCTACTCCGGATATTTCTTTTGTTTCCTTTACTGCTTGCTCAATATACTGATTGAATAACATCGGGGACAGGCTACAACCCTGTCTCACTCCTTTATCCAACCACTGCTTCCCTTTCATGCCCCTCGACTCTTATAACTGCCATCTGGTTTCTGTACAAATTGTAAATAGCCTTTCGCTCCCTGTATTTTACCCCTGCCACCTTCAGAATTTGAAAGAAAGTATTCCAGTTAACATTGTCAAAAGCTTTCTCTAAGTCTACAAATGCTAGAAACGTAGGTTTGCCATTTCTCTTATTACTTGAAGTTATCTCGTTTTCACTGAAGGACACAAATCTAATGAGGCTTTATTGATCAAGGAATTGTCACATGTTCCTGTGGACAGAAACCTTTCCTCACACTCGCTAGGACAGCCGTGCGCATTAAAAGCGCCTATTTTCGGGATAAGGAGGTATGCCAGCCTTGGTTCAAATCTGCCCAGCAGATTAATGATGAACGCCACTGTGTCGGCCAGGCTGGATGTGATTTTTAGGCTGTTTCCCACATCCGACTATGTGAATACTGGGCTAGTATCCATGTCCCACCTTAGACACGCGTTACGCAAACCTCCAGAAAGCTTTCTCACATTTGCACACAGAATTTTCGCTAGACACAGACAAATGGGATTGAAACTCATAATCAGCAGCAGCAGCCTTTCCTGACACAACAACGTGAATTTAATGTACATCAGTGTCGGCAAGACTTGACGCGAAGACAGTGTGCTGCCCACGTGGGGGCAGAGGCTCTGCCTGTATCGCCACTACTTGGGTTTGCTCGGCCCTTCTCGGTATATCGCGAAATTTCATTTAGCAGTGCGATGCCGCTTTCTTCCAGAATTTGGTGCGGCTCATATTGGTCGGCACAGCTTTCTTCGACTCGGCATAATCGTGATATAAACGGTTTATCCTTCGCCATTTGTTACTGGTGTAAAGTACTTTCACAGGTCTGGTGTCTGCTTGCACAAAAGGAGGCAATCTAGTGATGTATCGCCGCAATGCTTTAAAAATGAATGGGAGTCGCAGAGGAGAAGGATTCTCAATATCTATCATGTACTCGCATAATCGACGTGCACCGTAAATTTGCTACGAAACGGCACTACAACTCCACGCAGAAACAACTTAAAGATTTAGTTGACGATGAAAGTGCTAAAAATCATGGCGATTGCCAGACGATTTTTACAAGACTCATTGTTCTGTACTTTTTGTTAAATATGCAGGCAAGGAACACGTGATCGATTTGCTAGTGTGAATAGTAAATTTTCTGAAGTCATACATGTATCTTCAGTTGCAACAGTTTTTGATGGTATGAACGAAGAGTGTGGAGGCGTTCTGTATTACAGCAAAGTACCGAAGTACGCTTGTTAAGTGAAAGGACATGTTTAGAACGAGTTTTAGATTTATGACACACTATTGTTGAATTTCTCAAGGAAGAAAGAAAACAAGAACGAAAATAAAGACGACCCAGAGAGAGTTTCAAACCTTGCATTTTAAACAGTGTTGACTGCAAACTGCGCTCAGTAGGACATTGCAAGGCTAAAAGCAAGTTATTTCTGATAACGTGATGAAAGTGTACGCATTTAAAAAGAAAATCACATTGTGGAAGGAAGAACTCCTGACAAGGAACACCATATATTTCCTTAAGTTCTCTGGCATTAAAAAAAATGTGAACTGTGAACAGCCCATTGTGGCGTTGAAAGAATTCCAGGAATATCATAGTAACACCGCCAATCTTACATCTGTTTTTGAGCTATTTCCGAGACTGTTTGCCGTTCCAGTTGAAAGCACTCCTGGGCATTCGCAGATGGACGTGGTCGATCTGCAGTGTAATTCCCATTTAAAAGACATAACTCTCCAAGAGTTCTATATTGTTTCCCTTGGGAAGAGTTTCCACATCTTCGTAATGAGATTACAAACATGATATCAATGTTGTACCCAACATACGTGCGCAAAACGCTTTTTTAGATTTATAAAACTAAATATGTCACGATTACAGGCAACCTGAGTGACGAAAATCTGCGAAACTGCCTGTGTCTGTCGAAATACCGACAATTTGTGTCAGATATAAATTTTATAGTCTCTTCAGTGCGCCAAAATTTATTAAATAATACTAAAAAATAGTTCTCTTCGTGATCTATGTTGTTGAGAAATATGAAATACGAAAAAAGGTTCAAATGGCTCTGAGCACTATTGGACTTAACGTCTGAGGTCATCAGTCCCCAAGAACTTAGAACTACTTAAACCTAACTAACCTAGAGACATCACACACATCCATGCCCGAGGCAGGATTCGAACCTGCGACCGTAGCAGTCGCGCCGAAATAGGAAAAAAGCCGCATGCGCACTTGCCAGTTTCCCCCAGACAGCGTAGCGTGGTAGATTCAATTTCAATCTTGTGGTAAGTTCCTATGGGACCAAACGGCAGAGGTATCGGTTCCTAGCCGGCCGATGTGGCCGAGCGGTTCTAGGCACTTCAGTCTGGAACCGCGCGATCGCTACGTTCGCAGGTTCGAATCCTGCCTCGGGCATGGATGTGTGTGATGTCCTTAGGTTAGTTAGGTTTAAGTAGTTCTAAGTTCTAGGGGACTGATGACCTTAGATGTTACGTCCCATAGTGCTCAGAGCCATTTGAGCCATCTTCGGTTCCTAGGCTTATACTCTTCTTAATCTAGCTTAAACTAACGCTAAGGACAAAACACCCACACACACACACACACACACACACACACACACACACACACACACATGCCCGAGGGAGGACTCGAACCTCCGACGTGGGGAGCCGCGCGAACCGTGGCAAGCGCCTTATACCACGCGGCAACCCCCCACGCCAGCGTGGTTTATTGGGGGAGGCGTGCACAGCACCACACATAAGTTGAGTTCTCGCCGTCCATCATCTACGTCTACAGGGTGAAACCGAACTTGAGCGACAAAATTGCGAAAGTTTTTCGGGGATACATTCCGAGTATTTTTTTATAAGGCACCCACGAACTCCGGTGGCTCATCACAATTTATTCATTTTGTTTTGCCAGCTAAGAAAATATCTGCACAACAATGAAAAAGCCTGTAGCATTAAATCACAAAACGTGCAACACCAAACACAAAGAAGCGTGACAGCCTTTAGACACATGTAAAAGAATTGTAACATCGTTGCTGCCGCTGCGAGAGCAGCGTAGCACTGTCGTTTCATTGCATTAAGTTGTGCTTATCTACCAACCTACACACACTCCTGCATATCACTGTTAACAGTGCCAATACACAAACCCGAACAGTGCAGAATGCAATAGAAAATACCGTGAGTGAATGGAAAAAAATTGTTTCGAAGGAAGACACACAGCGCAAATCGGCGACATTTGCACTGTTGTGGAGATATTTTCAGTGCAATACAGATACAACAATAAATGAGTGTGAGAAATCAAACGACATGCAACTGGTCTGTAACGAGCCACTGGTGATTAGTAGTTCCTCGAACGAAAATACTTAGAAAATATCAGTGAACAATATACGAGATATGTCGGTGGAGTTTGGGTTCTCTTGGTGTTTTGTGGAATGTTTTTCGGGTACCACTACAGTTTCTTACGAATTGCAGACTTTGCTGTTACCGCGCTTTTTCCAGTATCTGTATCGGTGAAGAAGTTTTGTTTCTCCCAATATAGCAGCAGAAAGAGCACAACAGCCCACAGTCAGCGATGCAGTCACAGACGCAGACACACTCGACAGTTACTGTCTCATTAGGAAGGGAGAGGATATGTCTCATCAGTATCTGCTTCACCCATGCCCAGTTCTCGGAAGGAAATGCGCTTCACCTGCTACAGAATCGGGATGAATGTCCCGAGGGATTATTTACATCTACGTATATACTTCACAAGCCATTGTACAGTGCTTGCGTTGTTTTAGGCGTTACGTTAAAGTAAGAGATCTTCAAATAAAGAACAAATATGTCAATCTCAAATATTTATTTTAAAAGGTAAGCGGAAACAAATCGTCTTAATTTCTTAGACTATAAGCATCTACGCTCTGCCAATCACTATGGAATGCGCGGTACGCCGGCCGGAGTGGCCGAGCGGTTCTAGGCGCTTCAGTCTGGAACCGCGCGACCGCTACGGTCGCAGGTTCGAATCCTGCCTCGGGCATGGATGTGTGTGATGTCCTTAGGTTAGTTAGGTTTAAGTAGTTCTAAGTTCTAGGGGACTGATGACCTCAGCTGTTAAGTCCCATAGTGCTCAGAACCATTTGAACCAATGCGCGGTACAGGATACTGCCTTAGTGTTTCTTCCCATTCACTTTATGTTCGAGGTTAAGAAAGGATGATTACTTCCACGCTTCTGTGTGCGCTGCTATTATTCTGAATTTTCGTTACCCTTTCTAAGGAAATGACATACAGTGGCTAAATAAAATCTACAGATTACGCCTGGAAAATCGTTTACAAGGATTTTCGAAGCTGATTTCTACACGATATTCGGAATATTTCTTTGAGCGTTCCAGGACAGGTTTCTCTGTTACTCTCTCCTAGCTATGAAAGCTTGGAAATCATCCTGCACTTCTTAATACACGATTTATCTCCCCTGTTAGCCCAGACTGATCACGCATACATGAGCAGGACTCTCGTACACTCCATATAAGTCTTTTCTAAGAAATTGCTTTGGTAGGAAATTTACGGTTGCCTAATATTCACTTATAAATACAAGCCCACTTGCTTTAACTGCGACTAACTCACCGAAAGAGGTGGCACAGTGATTATTCTGGATCAGATGGGTTTAAATCTCCATCCAGCCATTCGAATTTAGGTTTCCGTGACTCCTTAAGCCTCTTAAAGCCGAACACAGATGTGGTTAATTTGATATGACCGTCTTCCTTCCCCAGTCGGAACTTCGCTAGGTCTCTGTGGATCTCGCCGATGGTCTTTGAAACCTAATCTTCCGATTTAATTTTGTAAATGTGTTCATGTAATCGTTTCATTTCATTTCGTCATACAGTTTTCTCTCCGGTATTTTTATGTCATGGAGGAGAAAAAATTTTAGTGACTGGAAAGAAACGACAAACGGAGTCCTACGGGGCCCAATTTTGGTTCCACAACTATTCCTTAAGGATACGAATTGCCTTCTACTTAATACACGTAAAGCAGACGCCGAAAGCGAGACACGCTCAAGTGAAGTCGCTGTACATTTTCCGACAACCAGTACAGCCAGTCTTTCTACCACACTCCATCACCACGTGAAGCGATCCCAGAAAAGTTCACGCTAATAACATGTCACACCGTCTCTAGCCTCGCTAATAACATGTCACATCGACTCTAGCCTTAATGGCTTCAGTTAGGCGGGGAAGGGAATCAGCAAGTTCCTTCAGGTACAATACTGTCGGTCCGCAGCTCGTGGTCGTGCGGTAGCGTTCTCGCTTCCTGCGCCCGGGTTCCCGGGTTCGATTCCCGGCGGTGTCAGGGATTTTCTCTGCCTCGTGATGACTGGGTGTTGTGTGATGTCCTTAGGTTAGTTAGGTTTAAGTAGTTCTAAGTTCTAGGGGACTGATGACCATAGATGTTAAGTCCCATAGTGCTCAGAGCCATTTGAACCATTTGAACAATACTGTCGTCGTAAATTGCAGAACGATGAAACAGACGTGTGATAACAATGAAATTTGTTCCACAGATAAGGGACAGGACATCTACAAATGATTAGAATCACCGAAAGGAACATGTAGTTTGAGCCTGAGTGTTCAGTACGAAGTGGAGCTGACACGGGCAGCAATCAAAGCCTCTGTATGTCGCGTCACGGATTCGAGGAGTGGCTGGATATGCTAAAGAAGAACACAATGCTACGTAGTTTGTAAGCGTGTTGACAAAACAATGGCAGTGGTTACAGGAGAACCCCAAAGAGCAAGCTTGCCGACAGACCTTCTCTACATGTTAGATGGGCGAAGTGTCAGGCGGACGTGCCAGGGAACCAGCGGTATCCGACATCCTTCGAAGAAGGCTCGCACATTCCTCGATACGTGCGGCCAGGCTCTGTCCTGGCGTGTGGAACTGCCTGCAGGAGGGGCAGTGACTGGGGAACCAAAAACCCATTCACGTATCGGCTGAAGCTCAGATTCACACACCAGGTACGAGGCGAGATCGTATGTTTTAGTCACTGGTGCCCCAAACCATCACACTTGGCTTTTGCCCACTATCCGCTCAGCAGTGGCGTCTGTCCGACTGTGTTCACCACGGTAAGGTCTAATGTGTACGCGGCCATTACTGTAGGACAAGCTGAAGAGGGGTTCGTCGGAAAACACAACATTCAACCACTCAACGTGGCCGGCCAGAGTGCCCGTGCGGTTCTAAGCGCTACAGTCTGGAACCGAGCGACCGCTACGGTCGCAGGTTCGAATCCTGCCTCGGGCATGGATGTGTGTGATGTCCTTAGGTTAGTTAGGTTTAATTAGTTCTAAGTTCTAGGCGACTGATGACGTCAGAAGTTAAGTCGCATAGTGCTCAGAGCCATTTGAACTATTTGAACCACTCAACGTGCCAGTGACGGCGTTCACATGCCCACTGTAATCTGAAGCGTCGGTGCTTTCTGGTCAGTGGAAGCCGACGCGTAACATCAGTTCGGTCCTAAGCAGTAGGAATCGAACCGTCGACACAAATATGTCCAAAAACATCGAGCCAACACTGTGGACGAAACGGTTCTGTCGGTTACGGTTAGACGCAAAAACGGTGGTCATCCCGCTCGGTGGCCACATTGTCGACCGTCTTCTATCCACTGCTTCCACACGCGCACCACTGTCGTAGCAACGTGCACTGTACAAGCCGCAGTGTCACTGCAAAAAATGGTTCAAATTGCTCTGAGCACTATGGGACTTAACATCTGAGGTCATCAGTCCCCTAGCCTTAGAACTACTTAAACCTAACTAACCGAAGGACATCACACACATCCATGCCCGAGGCAGGATTCGAACCTGCGACCGTAGTGGTCGCGCGGTTCCTGACTGTAGCGCCTGGAACCGCTCGGCCACCCCGGCCGGCAGTGTCACTGCATAATGAACCCGTTTCCCGAAGTCTAATCATTCTGCCACGTTCGATATCATTCACATGCTGATACAGCGCCTTTTGACGTCGGCGAGGCATAACGACTCATACTTGCGCATTTCTACGTCGTTTGACGGCTCTTCACCGACTGAGCGCGACCTAACATTGACCTGCTTGGTCACACGAAAGAGGGGGCTACTGAGCCTACGTCACACCATTTATCTGCAATCTTAATCGCTTTGTTCTACACATCCTCCTATTGGAGTGAGTTCGGCTATTCTATCTGAGTTAGCCGCACGGTCTACGGGCGTCTTGCCACGGTTCGGGCGTCTCCCCCCGTCGGAGGTTCGAGTCCTCCCTCGGGCATGAGTGTGTGTGTGTGTGTGTGGGGTATCCTTAGCGTAGGTTAGTTTAAGTTCGATTAAGTAGCGTGTAAGCCCAGTGACCGAAGACCTCAGCAGTTTGGTCCCATAGTCTTTACCACAAATTATTCTTTCAGAGTATCGTAATTTTCACAATATTTCAAATCCAGCTGAAATCACTCACTGATAATTAGATTCTGTGAAGCTAGCAAAATGCGGGAATGTCGATTGCTACGTTTCGCAATGGGTTTAGAACAGTCCCACACATTTTGTGTGACTTCGAGACCGAGTGATTTAGCAATACGACAGCGTGTCTGAGTGCTCGTCAAAGCAGGCAAGTATGCGTGCCCCTTACGAACACAGCTGCTGTCATTTTGGAAGACAGGAGTGTCCACACCACACTTATCATGAAGACTTAGAAGACAGGACAACACTTGGTCGCCAAGTATGTTGGAATAAACATTCTGGTTCGTGCAAGCGTAGGCTTCCACGGCCTTTGTCACAGTCATAAAATTCTTCTGGGTTTGTGAACGCATTGTCGATGTGTAAAACTTCCGAAGTTTCGGCCACTATTGCAGGTATGATATTAGAATTATATATTAATACCTTCATCTGCTGACGGGCGTTGATATAAATCAACGGAGACAGGTGAAAATGTGTGCCCTGACCGGGACTCGAACCCGGGATATCTCCTGCTTACATGGCAGACGCTCTATCCATCTGAGCCACCAAGGGCACAGAGGATAGTGCGACTGCAGGGACTATCTCGCGCACGCCCCCCGCGAGACCCACATTCTCACCTTATAATGTCCACACATTACATTCGTAGTGTCCCTGCCCAACATACTCATTACTCCTGGAAGACATTCTTACCAAATCCCGTAAGAGTTCGGGTACTATGTGTGCATCGCACAGAAGAGGAAGGTCATGGCTGGTATTGTCAGAACTATATACTTATATGGATATGGTGTCTGTTCTTTCGGACATGTCCGAGAAAACAGACACCATATCCATATAAGTATACTATTGCAAGTGGCCTTCCTCAAGTGTGGCTTTCAATAGCTGTTACAAAAGGAATACCCTCGGGAAGGCCACTTGCAGTAGTAGCCGAAACCTCGGAAGTTTTACATATCGACAACGCGATCACAGATCCAGAAGAATTTTATTGATGCTGGTTCATGTTGACGGTAGCCTCAGTAAGCTGGCTCAAGTGGCGCACTTGACTCCTTATATAATTTCAAAAAGAAGCAAAACTGCGACTCGTCGGTAGACACCATACTCTCCAATCGGTTACCGTCCAGTTTCTGCGTTGTTTGGCCAACTGAAGATGTGCAGCTTCATGTACTGTTACGACCAATGACGTCCTGCGAGGAGCCCCATTTCAAATGTCCCTAGCATACAGTTCTGTTCTCAATCTTTACTTGGAAACCGATTGAGATGGACCTGAATCAGTGGCAGCAGCAGTACTTGTCGGGTTTGAAGGCGAGTGCGTGACAAGGTGTGCCACTCTCTGCAGCTCTTCGTCTTGCTTTACTTTGCGCTAGTCCACTCTACTACGGGCTTCTATGTCGCAATTTTATTTTATTTGACTTCGCAGCCGGATGCCCTACCTGTCGCCGCAGTCGTGTGCGCTACCTCTCTGTCAACTGCGTAAATTTTGTTCCCGTTTGGTCGTATTTTAAATGTTTGTGTATCGAATTTTCTGGTGGGAAATTGGGGACTAGCCCAGCATTTACCTACGCCACAGTCGTGAATCCGGCACGGACTGGATCTCGTGGCTGAGATTCCCAGCGCGCTGGGCGTTACGCAATACGAGCATGTCCCGCCCTGTTTTAACGACCACTACTGTTACGCCGTGTTACGTGGTTGCGGGTGCTACAGTATCCCTCGTAACAGGCAGCTACAGTCACGGGCACGATAGCTCCTCTACACGACTCTGCACGTCTCCACACACACGTACCTTACAGCTGTGACTGCTTACGTGATACTGGACACGTACACCACGTCACTTATATGAGCGGTACACCACCTGGTACCAGTTGCAGACCATCTACAGCGCACCAAGCGACCCGTTTGAACTTTTATGAAACTGACTAATACTTTGTTTGGTCATATATAGACCAATAAAAAGTAGCTCCTTCCACAGGCTGGAGCAAATGCAGCTCAGTAGGGCGCTCCTAGCGGCTGTCAATAAATGAAACTAAAAATAGCCACGTTTATTTCCCCATATATCGTGGTATACTTTCCTTGCCACACGGAACAGCATTTTCAGAATGAAATTTTCCCTCTTCGGCGGAGTGTGCGCTGATAAGAAACTTCCTCGCAGATAAAAACTGTGTGCCGCACCGAGATTCGAATCGAAATCTTTGCCTTACGAGGGCAAGTGCTCTACTTGCAGTTGTCCGCGTAAGGCAAAGGTTTCGAGTTCGAGTTCATCTACATCTACATCTATACTCCGCGAGCCACCTTACGGTGTGTGGCGGAGGGTACTTATTGTACCACTATCTGATCCCCCCTTCCCTGTTCCATTCACGAATTGTGCGTGGGAAGAACGGCTGCTTGTAAGTCTCCGTATTTGCTCTAATTTCTCGGATCTTTTCGTTGTGATCATTACGCGAGATATATGTGGGCGGTAGTAATATGTTGCCCTTCTCTTCCCGGAATGTGCTCTCTCGTAATTTCGATAATAAATCTCTCCGTATTGCGTAACGCCTTTCTTGAAGTGTCCGCCACTGGAGCTTGTTCAGCATCTCCGTAACGCTCTCGCGCTGACTAAATGTCCCCATGACGAATCGCGCTGCTTTCCACTGGATCATGTCTATCTCTTCTATTAATCCAACCTGGTAAGGGTCCCATACTGATGAGCAATACTCAAGAATCGGACGAACAAGCGTTTTGTAAGCTACTTCTTTCGTCGATGAGTCACATTTTCTTAGAATTCTTCCTATGAATCTCAACCTGGCGCCTGCTTTTCCCACTATTTGTTTTATGTGATCATTCCACTTCAGATCGCTCCGGATAGTAACTCCTAAGTATTTTACGGTCGTTACCGCTTCCAATGATTTACCACCTATGGCATAATCGTACTGGAATGGATTTCTGCACCTATGTATGCGCATTATATTACATTTATCTACGTTTAGGGAAAGCTGCCAGCTGTCGCACCATGCATTAATCCTCTGCAGGTCCTCCTGGAGTACGTACGAGTCTTCTGATGTTGCTACTTTCTTGTAGACAACCGTGTCATCTGCAAATAGCCTCACGGAGCTACCGATGTTGTCAACTAAGTCATTTATGTATATTGTAAACAATAAAGGTCCTATCACGCTTCCCTGCGGTACTCCCGAAATTACCTCTACATCTGCAGATTTTGAACCGTTAAGAATGACATGTTGTGTTCTTTCTTCTAGGAAATCCTGAATCCAATCACAAACCTGGTCCGATATTCCGTAAGCTCGTATTTTTTTCACTAAACGTAAGTGCGGAACCGTATCAAATGCCTTCCTGAAGTCCAGGAATACGGCATCAATCTGCTCTCCAGTGTCTACGGCACTGTGAATTTCTTGGGCAAATAGGGCGAGCTGAGTTTCACATGATCTCTGTTTGCGGAATCCATGTTGGTTATGATGAAGGAGATTCGTATTATCTAAGAACGTCATAATACGAGAACACAAAACATGTTCCATTATTCTACAACAGATTGACGTAAGCGAAATAGGCCTATAATTATTCGCATCTGATTTATGACCCTTCTTGAAAATGGGAACGACCTGCGCTTTCTTCCAGTCGCTAGGTACTTTACGTTCTTCCAGCGATCTACGATAAATTGCTGATAGAAAGGGGGCAAGTTCTTTAGCATAATCACTGTAGAATCTTAAGGGTATCTCGTCTGGTCCGGATGCTTTTCCGCTACTAAGTGATAGCAGTTGTTTTTCAATTCCGATATCGTTTATTTCAATATTTTCCATTTTGGCGTCCGTGCGACGGCTGAAGTCAGGGACCGTGTTACGATTTTCCGCAGTGAAACAGTTTCGGAACACTGAATTCAGTATTTCTGCCTTTCTTCGGTCGTCCTCTGTTTCGGAGCCATCGTGGTCAACGAGTGACTGAATAGGGGATTTAGATCCGCTTACCGATTTTACATATGACCAAAACTTTTTAGGGTTCTTGTTTAGATTGTTTGCCAATGTTTTATGTTCGAATTCGTTGAATGCTTCTCTCATTGCTCTCTTTACGCTCTTTTTCGCTTCGTTCAGCTTTTCCTTATCAGCTATGATTCGACTACTCTTAAACCTATGATGAAGCTTTCTTTGTTTCCGTAGTACCTTTCGTACATGATTGTTATACCACGGTGGATCTTTCCCCTCGCTTTGGACCTTAGTCGGTACGAACTTATCTAAGGCGTACTGGACGATGTTTCTGAATTTTTTCCATTTTTGTTCCACATCCTCTTCCTCAGAAATGAACGTTTGATGATGGTCACTCAGATATTCTGCGATTTGTGCCCTATCACTCTTGTTAAGCAAATATATTTTCCTTCCTTTCTTGGCATTTCTTATTACACTTGTAGTCATTGATGCAACCACTGACTTATGATCACTGATACCCTCTTCTACATTCACGGAGTCGAAAAGTTCCGGTCTATTTGTTGCTATGAGGTCTAAAACGTTAGCTTCACGAGTTGGTTCTCTAACTATCTGCTCGAAGTAATTCTCGGACAAGGCAGTCAGGATAATGTCACAAGAGTCTCTGTCCCTGGCTCCAGTTCTGATTGTGTGACTATCCCATTCTATACCTGGTAGATTGAAGTCTCCCCCTAATACAATAGTATGATCACGAAACTTCTTCACGACGTTCTGCAGGTTCTCTCTGAGGCGCTCAACTACTACGGTTGCTGATGCAGGTGATCTATAGAAGCATCCGACTATCATATCTGACCCACCTTTGATACTTAACTTAACCCAGATTATTTCACATTCGCATTCGCTAATAACTTCACTGGATATTATTGAATTCTTTACTGCTATAAATACTCCTCCACCATTGGCGTTTATCCTATCCTTGCGGTATATATTCCATTCTGTGTCTAGGATTTCGTTACTGTTCACTTCCGGTTTTAACCAACTTTCCGTTCCTAATGCTATATGCGCACTATTTCCTTCAATAAGAGATACTAATTCAGGAACCTTGCCCTGGATACTCCTGCAGTTTACCAATATTACGTTAACTTTTCCTGTTTTTGGTCTCTGAGGACGGACGTTCTTTATCAACGATGATAATGTCCTCTCTGGTAAGCCGTCAGGTATTTTATCGTTTCGCCCAAGGGGGGGTCCCTCTAACCTAAAAAACCCCCGTGTGCACGCCACACGTACTCTGCTACCCTAGTAGCTGCTTCCGGTGTGTAGTGCACGCCTGACCTGTCTAGGGGGGCCCTACAGTTCTCCACCCAATAACGGAGGTCGATGAATTTGCAACCATTATAGTCGCAGAGTCGTCTGAGCCTCTGGTTTAGACCCTCCACACGGCTCCAAACCAGAGGACCGCGATCGACTCTGGGCACTATGCTGCAGATATTAAGCTCAGCTTGCACTCCGCGTGCGATGCTGGTTGTCTTCACCAAATCAGCCAGCCGCCGGAAGGAACCAAGGATGGCCTCAGAACCAAAGCGGCAGGCGTCATTCGTTCCGACATGTGCTACTATCTGCAGCCGGTCACACCCAGTGCGTTCAATAGCTGCCGGAAGGGCCTCCTCCACATTACGGACGAGACCCCCCGGCAAGCACACCGAGTGCACACTGGCATTCTTCCCCGCCCTACCCGCTTTTTTCCTAAGGGGCTCCATAACCCGCCTAACGTTGGAGCTCCCTATAACTAATAGGCCCGCCCTCTGTGACTGTCGGGACCTTGCCGGAGAATCGGCCACTGGCCCAACAGGCGAGGCATCCTGTGGTGGCTCGGAAACGATGTCATCACCACTAGGAAGCACCCCGTACCTGTTGGAAAGGGGTAAGGCAGCTGCCACGCGGCCAGATCCCACCTTCGCCTTTCGGCCAGGCACGCGCGAGCCCACCACTGTCCGCCATTCACCCTGGAGTGATGGCTGACCGGTAAGATGCTCACTGCCGGAAGACGCAGCGACATCAGGGGTTCCATGTGATTCCAAGGCCACCGAAGTAGGCATAGGTCTCACCACAGTTGCCCCAACGCCACTACGAGCCGACGCCTGCGCCTCGAGCTCGATGAGCCTAACAGACAAAGCCTCCACCTGCCCCCGAAGAGTGGCCAATTCTCCTTGCGTCCGCTCACAACAACCACAGTCCCTACACATGACTATGTTTACCCTACTCTATACGGTGACAAATTCCCAAGATAATCTTCTGATGAGCTACTCTGATAATCAAGAAACACTCACTGAAATACGAGACGCGAAAACTACGCTAGGTTTTCCCAGAAAAACTATTTAAAAGCTAAGCGCAGCAAATAAGTACAAAAACGCTTTATACAAACAGTACTCGCTGCTGCTGGTGCTCTCGCTCTGGCTGTCACAAGACAACTGCTGATTCAAGTGACTAGTGGCTAACGGCCGCGAAACAAACAAAAGACGGTTTTAGGGCGCTTTCTGTTCTAAACGATCAAGAAAACACTAAGAAATCTAACACGAAAACTACGTAAAGTTTTATCAAGAACTGTTAGTTACTATGCAGAGCAGATAAACACAAATAGAATCCCTTCCTTAGTGGAAGGTCGTAAACAAAATGCAAAATAAACGCTTTATACAAACAGTACTCGCTGCTGCTGAGTTCGGAACACAATTGTGATCTGTCAGAAAGTTTCAGAGAACACTACTTTTATGTCTGGATAAAGGCAAGCTGTGTGGCTCGGTGTCTCAATAGTTAGGTGCCATGCTTCAAATCCAAAGGTCTGGTCTTCAAACCCAAGCCATTCATCATCGCCTGTTGTAGATGTGTAGTAGTTGTTTAGAAAAGCGGAGAAGCAAAGACCTGTTTTCACTATATGGAAATGGAGATTATCTTTGAGTCGTAACAAGTTAAAACTAACAATAACCCTGTTACTTTAAATTCAGTCGCGATGTTCAAATCTTTCCATACCCTTGTAACAGTTTCATCCCATCAGAAAATTAAATCTATTTGTATTTTACTAAGTTTTTTAACAAACAAATACGATATTTCATGAAGGTTTTTATATCCGCATATATCAAAAAGGTCTATCGAAAACAGAGGGCAGTCAGGTCGATACACCTGTCTAATCAGAGCAAGTTGGAACCTCTGAGTAAAATGGTGTGCAAGCCCCGGCCTTTGGAAAATCCGCTCGCTAAACAACACAATCGAGCACACTGGTGTTATGAACACTCTCATCTTGCAAATGTTCTAATTTGTCTATAATTTTGAATAAAAGTATATGTTCGAGCCAATAGCATCTGTGTGCCATATTCAAGACTCAAGTCCGTTCCCAACTGGGACAGGGATAATGTGCGCTCTTATTTACTTCATTGTAGCGGTCGACGCAGTAGTAAGGTCCTTAGAGGCTTATCGATTCATCACTTATAGTTATGCCATATTATTGAATTCGATGTTACAAATAATGAATTTAATACAGCAATTTTCTAGACATTCTGCTCTCGCTGGCTTTATTAGAGGGTCGGGACTCTGTACAGCGAGTCTATTAAAAACTAGATAATAGAAAAAAGCCCCGAATATTACACTATGGCTACAGTCAACCAACTGCACATAAAAAGAACAACAGAAGTCTAGATAATTGCCGGAACATATCTCCTTCGGACTGAACATACAAGATTTTCTCCAGTATTCTGTATGATAGGATAGAACAATTAAAGCAAGAACTACTTGAATACCCGAGAGGCTTCTGACCCTAGAGAAGCTGGACGGAACAAATCACCATTTTAAGTTTAGTTATGGCATATTAAACGAAAACAAATAAGCCTCTTCCAACAATCTTGGTAGGTTTTAAGAAGGCATAGGTTTGCGTCTGCACACATTCAATCTCGAACATATTTACAAATTGTGGACTCCACATAAAATTGGTTAAACTGATACAACTCATCTAATCCAACATAAAATCTAAAGCGTAGATCTGCATCTACATACATAATCCGCAAGCCACCCTACGTTACCATTACTAGTCATTTCCTTTCCTCTTCTACTCGCAAATAGAGAGAGGGAAAAATGACTGTCTATATGCCTCCACACGAGCCCTAATTTCTCATACCTTGGTGGCCCTTACGCGAAATGTACGATGGTGTCAGTAGAGACGTTCTGCAGTCAGCTTAAAATGACGGTTCTCTAAATTTTCTCAATAATGTTCTTCGAAAACAATCTCTTCTTCCCTCCAGGGATTCCCATTTGAGTTCCCCAAGCATCGCCGTAATATTCGCGTGTCGTTAGAATCTACCAGTAACAAATTAAGCATCCTGCCTTTCAACTGCTTCGCAGTCATCCTTCAGTCCGACCTGGTGCTGATTCGACGCTCGAGCAGTACTCAAAAATGGGCCGCGCTAGAGTACTGTATGCGTTCACCTTTACAGATGAACCACACTTTCGTAAAATTCTTCCAATAAACCGAAGTCGACTATTCGTCTTCCGTACTACAATCCTTACGTGCTCGTTCCATTTCGTATTACTTTGTAATGTTGCCCACAGATATTTAATCGACGAGCTGCGTCAGGCGGCACACTACTAGTGCCGTATTCGGACATTACGGGTTTGGTTTCCCTATCTTATCTGGCTTAATTTATACTTTTCTACGTTTAGACCTGGTTGCCATTCATCACACCAACTAGAAATTTTGTCTGAGTCATCTCGTACCCTCGTACAGTCACTCAATGCCATCTTCCCGAAGACTACAGCATGATCAGCAAACAGCCTTCGTTAACGGTCTGCATTGGGGCACTGTGTCAAATGCATTTTGGGAATCTAGGATTATGAAATCTGCCTCTTGTCCTTCATCTGTGGTTTGTAGGATATCGTATGAGAAGAGGGTAAGCTTAATTTCGCATGAGTGATGCTTACGAGGGCTGTCCAGAGAGTAAGTTACGATTGATCGCGAAATGAAAATCACAGTGAAAATCAGAAATGTTTCACTTGTAACAGTTAGCTACAACTTTCAGCTACTTCTCTACGTTGTCGCCGTTCTGACTCAGACATTCGTCGTAGCGTTGTACCAACTTTCCAATACCCTCATCATAGAAGGCAGCCGCCAGTGCTTTCCGCCAATTCTCTACGCTGGCCTAAAGCTCATTGTCTGTGCCAAAATGTTGTCCTCTTAGCCAGCCGTTCGTTTGAGCAGAGATGAAACTCAGTGGGAGACAGTTACGGGCTGTATTGTGGGTAACCAAACATTTCCAATTGAAACCAGGAACATCTTCATTGCCCCTGCAGAATTAGGCTGAGAATTGCCTTGAAGAAGAAACCGCACGACAGTTATGTAATGTTGGTTGCATAGCTTCAGGGAAAAATTCTCACCAGGCCCTTGTACTTGGCGGGAGACACTATTTTCTATAACATCTTTACGCGCTCACTAAGAGCTGAGTAATGGAAAGAGCGACATAATTCTACCTAGAGTCATACTAGAGACATTGCCCAACACATCTTTGCAAAGCTTTATCGGATTTTCATAGTCGTTTCCATTTCGCGACCGATCGTAACTTACTTTCTGGACAGCCCTCGTAAAACCGTGTTGATTCGTGGACAGAAGCTTTTCCGTCTCAAGGAAAATTATTATACTCGGACTGAGAATTCGTTCAAGAATTCTGCCGATGTTTAAGGATACTGGTCTGTGATATTGCGGTGCCGTTCTTTTACCCTTCTTATATGCAGGTGTCACCTGCGCTTGAAACGATAAAAGTGCTAGCTTCAGTCATGCAACATGAGGCTATTGCCAATGGGCATAACTGCGGGGGGCTAGCCGTGGGGATTAAAGAGTCGTCTAGCACGTCGCACATGTCGCCCAATCAGTCCTCTGATTTCGCTGCTCCGGATAATGTCCTTATTGAGGATGACCTCTCACCTGTGGTCGAGTGGGAGGTCGTTCCGAGGTGTGATAGGCAGCGGAAGACTTTCCAGTGGCCCCGGATCGGCCGCTCTCTGTGTGTAATAAACCTCCCGAGCCAGATGCATTCGCTTGCGCTTTTGCAGAGAAGGCCCCTCGACATGCAAGATGTGGTCATTCACAGAGTGTGGGATTACTAGTAGTTAGGTGCTCCAACGTTAGGAGCATAATGGGACCCCTTAGGGATATTGTTGCCAAGGAGGCGTAGGAATCCATTGTGCACTCTGTGTACATACCGGGAGGATTCATTCCACATGTGTTATGGCTGCTTCCAGATGCGATGAAGGGCAGAGAGTCCATGTTGGTACAATCGATGTTTGTCGCGTCTAGCGGATGTGGTGAATACTGTCAGCCTTGTGTGCGAGATGAAGGCAGAGCTCACCGTCTGTAGTACATTCGACAGGACCGATTACAGACCTTTGGTACAGAGACGAGTCAAGGGTCTAAATCAGAGGCTCACGCTTTTCTGCGAGTGTGTAGACTTCAGATCGCTCGACTTGTGGTATAGGGTGGTGGGTTTTTGTGTCCCGCTTCACAGGTCAGGGGTCCACTACACACAGGAAGCGGCTACTTGGGTAAGGGGGGATGTGTGGAGGGGAGTGGGCGGTCTTTTAGGTTAGATAGTTTCGGGAAAGCACAGATAGAGATTTAGTCTCAAAGGGTGTAGGACAAACAATGGAAGACTTTAGACATACCGACAATCAGTAGTGTAGTTGTAAATTGTCGTATCTGTATTGGGAAAGAACCAGAGTTCCACGGGCTAATAAAAAGCACTGGAGCTCAAATCGTTATAGCTACCAAAAGCTCGCTAAATTCATAAATACTTTCAGTCGAAATTTTTACGAAGGACCTAAACGTGTTCAGAAAGAACTGACTAAATGCAGTTGGCAGTGAAGTGTTTATTGCTGTCAGAAGTAGTTAATCTCGTAGTGAAATTGAAGTAGATAGATCCTATGAGTTAGTACGGGTAGAGGGTAAACCTGACAGCTGTAATAGATTAATAATTGGTTCCTTTTAACGACCCCTCCCTCCAGCTCAGATGATGCAGTCGCTGGACGGTTCAAAGAAAAGGGAGTCTCATTTCATATAGGCACCCCACTCATACCATTATTGTTGGAATTGACATTCGATTTGTTGGCGAAAATACAAGTCGGTATTATTTTAAACAATTAGTTCAGGTGCCCACGCGATGTGTAAATGAATGGGAAGACATTTTTGACCTCTCAGCAACAAATAATTCTTAGCAAATGGGGTGCATCATGATGGATACAGGGATTAGTGACCGCAGGGTCGCTGTAGCTGGACTGAATATTGCAACTTTCAAATCCATCAAAAATAAAAGCAAAATACATATATTTAAAAACGCAGATAAAAATTCGCTTGACGCCTTCCTAAGAGACAGTCTTGACTCCTTATTGTCTGACTATGTAAGCGTAGATTAGATGTGATTTAAATTCAAAGAAATAGTATCGACGGCAGTTTATATTATATACTGAATAAATGAGAGATGGTACCGATCCCCTATGATACACAAAAACTGTCAGAACACTGTTGCAGAAGCAACGAAAAGAGCATGCCAAATTTAAAAGAACGCAAAATACCCATGATTGACGACGTTTCACAGAAGCCCAAAATTTAGCACAATCATCAGTGCAAAGGTCTTTTATCTGTTTCCACAACGAAAATCTGTCTCTAAATCTGGTAGAAAACCGAATGATATATGGTCAAATAAAAATTACACTAGCGGCAAGACGCTATCAATACCTTCACTGCGCTACAGCAACGGTAATGTTGCTGATGACAGCGCCGCTAAAGGAGAGTTACTAAGCAGGGTTTTTCGAAATTCCTTCACCAAGGACGACGAAGTAATAATTCCAGAATTCGAATCAATAACGTCTGCAAATATGAGAAACTTCAATACATAGATCCTCATTAAATGTATTCGCAATTGCGGATATGGACAACCATCAGCTGTAGAATGGAATGACAAAAATAAAAAGTTGTGCCAGATCGGTACTCGAACCTGGATTTCCCGATTATTGCGAGCCTTACTACGTGGCTATCCCTGCACGACTCATGGCCAGACCCACATTTCCATTTGCCGTCAACCATATGTCTACAACCTATACTCGTATATCCTTCATGTATATTCCCGTACAGGGTACTTTTATTTGAAAGTCGCTTGTCGCTTGCCCCGTGACGTCGGATAAATAAGATATTGCATTGCCTGTCTTATTCTGAGTACGATGCAAAGTTCCTTTGGACATGCGTACTGTACGCAGTCTCTTCAGTGGATTTGTTGCATCTTCTAAGTATTCTGCCAAAAGACCATCCCTTCATTGGAAATTTTGGACTTTCAGCGCCAAACCAAAAAGAACAAATGATGATTTTTCATAACGAACAATGTTTGTTCTGAATGAATACACTGTACAAATAAGTTCCGAAAAGAAAGTAGATCTGTAGAAGCCCCGACGGCACAGTTAATGTTCAAATGTGTGTGAAATCTTATGGGACTTAACTGCCAAGGTCATCACTCCCCAAGCTTACACACTACTTAACCTAAATTATCCTAAGAACAAACACTCACACCTCCGCCGGGACCAGCCTCACAGTCCATGACTGTAGCGCCTTAGACCGCTCGGCTAATCCCGCGCGGCCGGCACAGTTAAGAATGAATTATATTACGTCCTCACATCGAACAATCGAATGTGCTCAGACGCGTCAGTCATAAATCGATTCAACACAGGTAGAGACAAAAGGCCAATTAAAGCCTGGATCCGTTTTAACACTCAGCTCGAGAGAAAACCTATGATGGAAAGAAACATCCGACCTACGATAAATGAGCTGCAAGAGAAAAGAAGTGAGTTCGACCAATGCATAGGCAAGAAGCTATCAACCGAGAGTTAAGACGAATGGAAATGAACGAACTCTAGACAGAAATCAGCAGTAGTATTCGAACGTCAGTAAACACAGTCAGTGCACGCCGAAATCAGAGAAATCCGAGATTTAGCTTCGAAACAGAACAGCTGATGAAGAAGAAAGGCGAAACACTGACAGACATGCTCCCAAATACGGAGAATTCAGCTAAAGCAGACAGAAGGTGATCGGAAGAGGTCAGTGGACATAAAACACTAGACTGATCTAGGAGAGCATCAAAATTAATGTGAGTGTGGGAGTTCCACGTTTTAGTCAGTGCAGTCGGAAGCTTATCATCCACGACATTCTAAACGAGAAAATGTTACTCAAAGAGACAAAATTATTCAAAAAAAAAAAAGGTCGAAGATTTTCAACGGATGCACTACAGTCGATCACTGATAGGCCAAAGGCTAAAACTTCTCGAGGAATGTAAGATTCCACAGCCATGGAAAAACACAGAAATCACTCTCCTCTTCAAATAATGTGACAACACGAAAATATAGAATTACAGACCTGTTAGTCTTTTATCTATATTTTACTAGCTGTTACAAAAATCATTACGAATCGCCTGAGTCAGTAAGCTGACTTAACAGCCAGTCGAACAGGAGCGATTCATGAAAGGATTCAGTACTACCGATCATATCCAAGCACAGTGACAGGGAAATGTAAGGAATATAAAGTCCCACGTCACAAGGCCTTCACACACTGCCAGAAGTCGTCCGACACTGTCGAAATCTGTCTCCCCTAAGTTATTCATCTTGGTTCTGGAGGATTTGTGGAAGCATCTTTCCTGTGGACGGAAAGGTACCAACATGAAAAACATCTCAACCACCTTTTCTTTGCAAATAATATCATCCAGTTTAGCAGTGACACAAACAGACTGTCAACAATGATCAGAGAATTCAAAGATGTCTCCCAATGTCTAGGCCTCAAAATTAACCTTAAAAAGTCATGGCCATGTAAATATTACGGCCTCCATCGAAAACCATACTCTGGAAGTAATAAATGAATACATTTATCCGGGCACAAAAACCAACTGAGGAGAGACGATGCCAACCACATCTGGGAAAAACCTGGATCCAGATCGTCCCGAAAAGATCGACATGGAAATCTTTAGAAGAGACCTATGTCCAGCACAGGATACCAAGTGGCTGAGGAAGATGTGCATTTTCCTAAGACTCTGGAATCTTTCCTTCCTCGAGACATTTATTTAACAGAATCTGGAATGTTTCTTGGTCCCTCGCCCAATTTTAAGCATCTCACTCGTAATATGATCTTCTCATGGGGGCTCAGAGCTCAAGAATTGTTTCAGAGCTTTTTCCATTTCATTTTTAACAATAGTTTCAGTTCTTCCGATTCCACATTCATAACAAATCTTCGTAATTCATCATGAAGGCTTTGACCCGTCAGTAATTGACATTACAGTTTCCGACAAAAATCCTCGACAGTTTTTTATAATTTTGTCTCTTTCAGTAACAATTACTCATTCCGAATGCTGTGGATGATAAGCTTCCGATTGGGCTGACTGAAACGAAGAACTACCACGCTCACATTATCTTTGATGCTCTCCTCGATCAGTCTTGTGTGTTATGCCCACTAACCTCTTCTGATCACCTTCTTTAAGTTTTAGTTGAAGTCTCCGTATTTGGGTGGGTCTCTGTCAGTGTTTCACCTTTCTTCTTCTTCTTCTTCTTCTTCTTCTTCAGCTGTTCTGTTTCGAAGCTAAATCTCGGGTTTCTCTGTTTTCGGCGTGCCCTGACTGTCTTTACTGACGTCCGAATACTACTCCTGGTTTCTGTCTGGAGTTTGTTCAGTTCCATTCGTCTTCATTTTTCGGTTGATAGTTCCTTGCCTATGCATTGGTCGAACTCACTTCTTTTCTCTTGCAGCTCATTTATCATGGGTCGGATGTTTCTTTCCATCATACGTTTTCTCTCGAGCTGAGTGTTAAAACGGATCCAGACTTTAATTGGCCTTTTGTCTCTACCTGTGTTGAATCGATTTATGACTGAGACGTCTGAGCACATTCGGCTGTTCGATGTGAGGATGTAATCTTATTCATTCTTAACTGTGCCGTCGGGGCTTCTACAGATCTAATTTCTTTTCGGAACTTACTTGTAAAATGTATTAATTCAGTAGAAACGTTCTTTGCTAAGAAAATTCATCATCAATTGTCCTCTCGGGTTTCGCGCTAAAAGTCCAAAATTTTCATTGAAGAGATGGTCTTCTGTGAACTTTACTCCAGGCTAGAGGCTGTTTTCTATGGCAGTGTATATTCTTCTGAGTTGTAATTTCTTGGATGTTATAGTAAAGCGATGTACTACTCACCGAAGTAAAAAATTACTATTATTACATTCAAATACTTTATATATTTTATGGAAATACACAGTTAATTATTATTATATTAATAATATTTTATGCTGTTATTATTATTAAAATAGTACACATTTTCGCGGATGATGCTGTAGTATACAGAGAAGTTGCAGCAGTAGATAATTGCAGCGAAATGCAGGGAGATCTGCAGCGGATGCGGCGATAGGCACTTGGTGGAGGGTGTGGCAACTAACTCTTAACATAGACAAATGTAATGTATTGCGAATACATAGAAAGAAGGATCCTTTATTGTATGATTATATGATAGCGGAACAAACACTGGTAGTAGTTACTTCTGTAAAATATCTGGGAGTATGCGTACAGAACGATTTGAAGTGGAATGATCATATAAAATTAATTGTTGGTAGGGCGGGTGCCAGGTTGAGATTCATTGGGTGAGTGATTAGAAAATGTAGTCCATCAACAAAGGAGGTGACTTACAAACACTCGTTCGACCTATACTTGAGTATTGCTCATCAGTTTGGGATCCGTATCAGGTCGGGTTGCCAGAGGAGATAGAGAAGATCCAAAGAAGAGCGGCACCTTTCGTCACAGGGTTATTTGGTAAGCGTTACGGAGATGTTTAGCAAACTCAAGTGGCAGACTCTGCAAGAGAGGCGCGCTTCATCGCGATGTAGATTGCTGTCCAGGTTTCGAGAGGGTACGATTCTGGATGAGGTATCGAATATATTGCTTCCCCCTACTTATACCTCCCGAGGAGATCACGAATGTAAAATTATAGAGATTCGAGCGCGCACGGAGGCTTTCCGGCAGTCGTTCTTCCCGCAAACCATACGCGACTGGAGCAGGAAAGGAAGGTAATGACAGTGGTACGTAAAGTGCCCTCCGCCACACACCGATGGGTGGCTTGCGGAGTATACATGTAGATGTAGATTTCAGGCACGTTTAAGTAGGGGTAACGGGAAGGGGACGGGGTGGAGGCAACTACGTTAAAGAAATGTGATCCATCGCTAGCACCAACCCTTAGATCTGTATCCGAATGGCGGTGACTCGACACAGCACCACGTCTCCACTACAACTCCGTCATATTCCAGTTCAGTGTGGATGGTGCCTTAGGTTCTAGAAGAGGTCTTAGCCCACACTAGATGACTGTGCACGATTAGTCCTGTAGGGATGGTGGGCGTGTCGCTTACCTCGGGAGAGTGTGGCGAGAAGTACCAGGGCAGGTGATCGGCGTCGGGCCGCGAGATGTCGACGTAGCGCAGGTCTGGCTCGGTGTCCTCGAAGCCGAGGTTGACCTCGCCGGGGGACCAGCGGCGGCTGCCGCTGCTGGCGACGGAGGCCGCGTCCTCCGCCAGCGCGCCCACGCAGCTCCCGCCATGTTCCTCGGCCAAGCTGGCCACAGCTTCCTCGTATATCGTATCGCTAGCCTCCGCAAGCGACGCGTCGGACAGGTTGTCCCGGTCGTCGGCGCTGCATTCGTCGACTACGACTTGCGGGATCTCGGTTGCGGCGTGCGCCAGGGCCACCTCGCCCGACTCCCCGCCGGCTGCGTCCTCTGTCTGCCAGACGTCGTGGAAACAGCCCTCCGGCTGGTGTCGCGGCTCTGCCGGCAGCAGGCACACCTGCGCGTTGCACGCCGGGAGGTCCGCCTCGGCGTCGGCGTCGGCGTCGGCGTCGACGTGCAGGCGCAGCGGCGGCGGCACCTCGGTGCGGCGGCGTGGCGACTGCGCCTGCGAATCCAGTCCGCACCTCCCGCCTTCCTTGCGCCTCAGACGCGCAGGCGCCGACAGCCGCTCAGACCGCACCTGCAAAACACGTACACTCAACCTGAAATGCTGTTCCAGTTATAAAAAATTATATTGATAACATGAAAAACTTCGGTAACGAATTCCATTGCCTGGAAATATTGTGACGACTGTGGGGAGCGTCGACAATATTCTTGACAGTCTCTCGCATGTTGCACAGACTAAAGAGGTCGACTTCGTAACGAGGCGAAAGAGCATTATTATTGGAGTCAAGCGAATTGTACAAACTGTTGCCGGCATTTTGGGATGTCAGCGCAAATGAGTGCAAAAACAGACGTGTTACGAATGATGATATTGATAACACGAAAAACTTCGTCGGTAACGTATTCCGTTGCCTGAAAATATTGTGACGACTGTGGGGAGTGTCGACAATATTCTTGACAGTCTTTCGCATGCTGCACAGACTGAAGAGGTCGACTTCGTAACGAGACGAAGAATTGCACAAACTGTTGCCAGCATTTTGGGATGTCAGCGCAAATGAGTGCAAAAACAGACGTGTTACGAATGATGATATTGATAACATGAAAAACTTCGGTAACGTATTCCGCTGCCTGAAAATATTGTGAAGACTGTGGGGCGTGTCGACAATATTCTTGACAGTCCCTCGCATGCTGCACAGACTGAAGAGGTCGACACCGTAACGAGACGAAAGAGCATTATTATTGGAGTCACACGAATTGTACAAACTGTTGCTGGCATTGTGGGATGTCAGCGCAAATGAGTACAAAAACAGACGTGTTACTGTAAGTAGGCTGTTTAGGTTATTATGTTGGTAACGTCACGTAGCGTTCTGTATGAAAATCACTGGCTGTGCTGTATGCAGACTGTGGCTGGTTGGCATTGTTGGAATATTCTCTATTGTAGTGTTGGGCAGTTGGATGTGAACAGCGCGTAGCGTTGCGCAGTTGGAGGTGAGCCGCCAGCAGTGGTGGATGTGGGGAGAGAGATGGCAGAATTTTGAAATCGGGCGATCTGGACGTGTGTCCATCAGAAAGAGTAAATTTGTAATACTGTATATCATGAACTCATATATATGACTTTTGAATATTATTAAGGTAAATACATTGTTTGTTCTCTATCAAAATCTTTCATTTGCTAACTATGCCTATGAGTAGTTAGTGCCTTCAGCAGTTAGAATCTTTTATTTAGCTGGCAGTATTGGCGCTCGCTGTATTGCAGTAGTTCGAGTAACGAAGATTTTTGTGAGGTAAGTGATTCATGAAATGTATAGGTTATTGTTAGTCAGGACCATTCTTTTGTAGGGGTTATTGAAAGTCAGATTGCGTTGCGCTAAAAATATTGTATGTCAATTTAGTGTTGATCAGAATAAGTAAAGAGAGAAATGTCTGAGTACGTTCAGTTCTGTTCAGCTGTTTGAAAATCAAATAACGCAAGGGGTTAACCAGTACAGAAATTGATAAATTTTTCTAAGGGGACGTTTCATTACGAATGATGAATCGTATGACTTATTGCTCGGAAAATATAGGATACGCCCTCGAAGAAAAATGTCCTCAAAACAGTCAGTTCGTGCGAAGTTACGAATGAAAGTACGAGTATATATACATATACACTGAAAACCCAAAGAAATTGGTACACCCGCTAAATATCATATAGGACCCTCGCGAGCACACAGAAGTGCCGCAAGGTGTGGACTCGACTAATGTCTGAAGTTTTGCTGGAGGGAAATGACACCATGAATACTGCAGGGCTGTCCATAAATCCGTTAGAGAACGAGAGGGTGGAGATCTCTTCTGAAGAGCTCGATCCAAGGCATCCCATTACCCTCAATAATGTTCGTGTCTGGGTAGTTTGGTGGCCAGCGGAAGTGTTTAAACTCAGAAGAGTGTTGCTGGAGGCACTCTGTAGCAATTCTGGACGTGCGGGGTGTCGCATTGCTCTGCTGGAACTGCCGAAGTGTGTCTCAATGCACAATGGACACGAATGGATGCCGGCGATCGCATAGGATGCTGCGGCGGCGCGGTTCCTTTCTTCCTTTTTACCAGCACCTACCTGTCAACTCGTTGCAGCAAATCGCCAGTAGGAAAGCTGAGCAGAAACCTACCGTACTGCAACTCGCACCAGACTGCATACAACGTAACTATTCTAAGAATTGGGAAAAGGCCTTAATTTGAATGAAAAGTGAAGATACTGGCAACATTCCGGTATACTCTGAAGTGAGAATTACACGTTCACTGCCAAGCCCGAGCTAATCGTAACGCAATTATACACAAACCCTTTCATTCACGTTAACAGCCAGCCGCTGTGACCGAGCGGCTCTAGGCGCTTCAGTCCGGAACCGCGCTGCTGCTACGGTCGCAGGCTCGAATCCTGCCTTGGGCATGGCTGTGTGAGATGTCCTGAGGTTAGTTAGGTTTAAGTAGTTCTAAGTCCAGGGGACAGATGACCTCAGATGTTAAGTCCCATAGTGCTCAGAGCCATTTGAGCCAAACCTGGCAACGACTTGATGCTAACGCATTTCCCGAAATCTGAACAGCTACTAAGCCCGGATTTTTCTTAAATGAAAATGCTCGCCACTCTATTAAGTTTATCGGTAAAAATGGAAATGAGCGTACGGCATTGTGGGCAGGGAGTCCCCCATTCGGAGAAGTTCGGCCGCCGAGGGCAAGTACTTATTGCATTCGACACCACATTGGGCGACTTGCGCATCGTAGAGGGGGATGAAATGATGATGACGACAACACAACACCCAGTCCCTGAGCGGAGAAAATTTCCTACCCCAGCCGGGAATAGAACACGGGCCCCTTGGCGTGGCATTCCGCCGCGCTGACCACTCTTTTTTTTTATTGATCTCATATTGTGCGTTACTGTTCGTTGCATTTGTTCGGGGAGGACGTCTCTTCAAATCCGTTCAAGCTCATCGTTGATCCGTTCACTCAGTTATTTATTTATTTTATTTTTTTTATTACAGAGGGCAGCTAACCCCCTGACCGAACACCCTCAGCTCAGTTAACGGGGGCGTACAAGTTTATCGGTGTCTACTGCACTCAAGTTTTTAGTCACGGATCTGATCAATATGCCACGCGGAGTTACTGTCTTTTCTCGTACACAAAATTGCTTAAAATATCCTTACTGTCTAAAAAAACAGAACTTCTAAAAAAAAACTCACCGGAATAAATATGCCTCTACTTTAAAGCACTTTTGAGGTATGTAGCATAACTAAAACCGGCAAAATATAACTTCCTTCGAAGCTCCTTCGAAGTTGAAAGGCTGGGCTCCGACTACTTACACTGCTGTAAGTAAGAGAAAAGACCGGCGAAGAATAGTCCGTTCTGACTGGTCAGTTATCTGTAAGGCCAATAGAAAAACATTATTCTCCCACGTTAGTCCGCACTTTTCATGGCTAACCAATCAACAAATAACACACATTCCAACTGTACTTTCTCCCGAAATAAATAGTTAACATTCTGATATTTTGCTTATATTTTACGTTATTAACTACGAGGGTTAGAACTTAAATATTGGCAACTATTTATTCACAACCGACGATACAAAAGAGTTACATGTTTGCACCTGTTACTGTCATTCAAAATAGTCACCAGCGTTGAGTAGAACCCGTTGTCAGCGATGTGAAAGGCGTGGTATACTGTTAACAGAGCCTGTTCTGTTGATGGCACGAATGGTGATTCTCGTGTACGACTGTGATGGTGTTATCCTAACGCATTGCGTTCCTGTTGTGTCCCATCGCTCGCGCGCCGACTACAGCACCACGTTAAAACTCAACTCACTCAAATCTTGATAACCTGCTATTGTCGCAGCAGTAACCAATCTAACAACTGCGCCAGACATTTGTTGTCTTATAGGTTCACTGTCATCGATCATCCGCCATACAGCCCCGACTTGGCCCCATCTTAATTTCATCTGTTTCAAAACTTGCCCTTCGAGGCCTTTACTTTGATAGTGACGAAGCGGTGCAGCCAGAGGCGAGGTTGTGGCTCCGTTAACAAAGTCAAACATTCTACAGTGACAATATCAATAAATTGGTCTCTCGTATGGAGAAATGTTATCAATAAACTGGTCTCTCGTTGGGAGAAATATCTTCGTCGCCAGGAATACTACATTCAGAAACAAATATGTTGAGATGAAGAATAAAGATGTAGAATGTTAATGAAGTCTGTTTTATTTAAAAATATAAAGCTTTAAGAGTTTTCAAATAAAATATTCGGAGGGCTTCCTTTACAGCACGCCTTCATATCAAATGCTGGACCACCAAAACACAAAAATTTATCATAATATTTTTTTTCTCCGTTCAACCACAGTTCTCTCAGTAAGTTTTCTCGAATATCATTAGCGCTCCTTCAATCAATTTTTCATCCACATTTCTTTTCGGCTTGCAACACAGTAGAGCAAATATCATCGTATCGTTATTCATGCAGAATATTAGTGACATTGTAATTCACAATAGTGTTGAGTGGTCCAGGCAGAACGTCAGTAATATTGTACAATATAAAATTGCCCGTCTAGTCCGGAGAACTGCTTGAACTCGCTCCTCCAGCCGCTGCTGCCGACAGCTGCTGTGCAGTTGACAGCCCCGCGGCGCGCTGGCAAAGTGATTCCGAGAAAAAAAGGGCGGAATATGGCAACCCGGTGCAAGGAACACGTGAGTGTTTTAACTGACAGTATGAACTGAAACCGCATGTGTTGACACCAGAAGCACGGGAAGGCAGCTAGAGACGTCGTCCACTACCGCCGTTATTTCGACAGGAGCACACCCTCCCATTTTCAAAGGATCACTGCATCAAGTAAGCATTGTGCAAGGGAACTAAAACCTCGGCCGGCCGATGTGGACGAGCGCTTCTAGGCGCTACAGTCTGGAACAGCGCGACCGCTACAGTCGCAGGTTCGAATCATGCCTCGGGCATGGATGTGTGTGATGTCCGTAGGTTAATTAGGTTTAAGTAGTTCTAACTTCTAGGGGACTGATTACCTCAGAAGTTAAGTCCCATAGTGCTCAGAGCCATTTTCTTTTTCTTGCAGAGAAAGTCCGGAAACACAACTCTCTCTCTCTCTCTCTCTCTCTCTCTCTCTCTCTGGCGCCGCACCCCGACGTCAGAGGTTGTCGATAGTGAAATTAATAATCAACGTGTGAGGTAGCATTAACAAGGAGAGAGCGGGATTCGATGCAGAATTTAAACAAAGATCACCATCTCCATATATAAGGTTACTTGCTAATTTAAAGCCGCGCGGGATTAGCCGAGCGGTCTGAGGGCGCTACAGTCGTGGACTGTGCGGCTGGTCCCGGCGGAGGTTCGAGTCCTCCCTCGGCAATGGGTGTGTGTGTGTTTGTCCTTAGGATAATTTAGGTTAGGTAGTGTGTAAGCTTAGGGACTGATGACCTTAGCAGTCCCATAAGATTTCACACACATTTGAACATTTTTTGCTGATTTAATTTAAACCGCTTGCTTAATAACACTACCCCAATAGCTGGAAGTGCATGCCAGAATGTCCGTCTTGTTATGTTCCATGGGATGTTTTGCAATGGCGGATTGTCTCGGCTGTTGTAAGTGTGTGTGTGATGCTTGTGCTCGGTACATCGGTCCCCCACTGTCCTGACAGTCTGATCAACTGCCTGCCAGGGTGTGCGCCTCTTCGAAATATCAGCGGTTGTTGACGTCACCCGACTGCATATCCGTAAGTTATCTGGACATGCAAACGCCGGGAGAAACTTACGTCTCACATTGTTTACGTCTACAGGGAGAAAGCGTATCGTTGCTTGCGGAGGTTGGATTAACTTCGCAGCAGTGGAGTAACATTGAAATATACTTTTTCGTTTTTGTTGAGGTATCGTGATCAAAATATTGTTCCAAAGTTTGCCAAACTTGTGCATCATAGTAATTCTCGTGCCGCCAATCGCATCGAGCAACACGCCGGCCTAGCTCTTGCTCCTGAAAGGATCCATTACACTCGTCGACAGTCGGATTTTGTTTCCAAGGAACAGTTTCGGCTTGATTTAAAGACTACTTCAAAAATTTCGGATTTTTCTTAGGACTGGCTAGACGGTCTTCACGGTCGCAGTCTGACTGAGGATTTCATTCTGTTAATGCCTGACATTTGGCGAAGTTTGAACGTTTACGTGGATCGGAGTCTAATACTATATCACTACGGAGAAAGCTTTTGACGATTCAGCTTTATCCGTGCTAGGGAAATGTTTAAATTTGGCACCGACGCCGAAGCATTTGCCAGTGGTTGATTTCATTAGTTTTGCTGGAAAGGCTGTTTTTAAACTACCTCCTGATGTTGCGGAGGAGATTAGGAGAAAAACATGTCGTGTGTTGACTGGGAGCGTCCACCTCCACCCAGGAGTTATATCACAGCAGCTGAGTGGGCTGCTTTACGTTCACTTAGAGTAGATCCCGATACTGTTATTTTACCTGAGGACAGGGGCAAAGCTATTGTCGTTTTCGACATGCAGGATTACGTTCAAAAGATGCAGTTTTAGTGACGTATTCATCGTATCGCGGGATCTGTGCTGACCCCGCAAAAAGTATTGAGAGAAAGACTAACAGCCTCCTGAAAGAAAGTTCCTTGTCGCAGGAGACTACCGAGTCTTAATTCTTATTGTGACGCTCCCCATAGGTTATATGGCCTTCCTAAGGCCCACATAGAAGAGATTACTCTTCATCCGATTGTGAGTAACATTGGTGGTCCGGCATATCGTGCAGCGATCCCTATAAAAAAAATGGTTCAAATGGCTCTGAGCACTCTGGGACTTAATTTCTGAGGTCATCAGTCCCGTAGAACTTAGAACTACTTAAACCTAACTAACCTAAGGACATCAAATGGTTCAAATGGCTCTGAGCACTATGGGACTCAACTGCTGTGGTCATCAGTCCCCTAGAACTTAGAACTACTTAAACCTAACTAACCTAAGGACATCACACACACCCATGCCCGAGACAGGATTCGAACCTGCGACCGTAGCAGCAGCGCGGCTCCGGACTGGAGCGCCTAGACCGCACGGCCACCGCGGCCGGCCCTAAGGACATCACACACATCCATACCCGAGGCAGGATTCGAACCTGCGACCGTAGCGGTCGCGCAGTTCCAGACTGTACCGCTTAGAACCACTCGGCCACTCCGGCCGGAGTTGATCCCTATAGTTGGTTGGTGTGAGCACCAGTTTACGAACTCAGAGGATTTCTTACGTCGATTAGAGAGAATGCAATCGAACAACTCTGATATTCTAGTAAATTTTGATGTGGACTTTTTCTTCAGTCGTGTCCTCTGATTCGTTACAATCGATTGAGATTAGGTTTGGTGTTGAATTAACGAACTTATTTCGACATGTGTTGACTTCCACCCACTTACTTTTTATCCAATGACCAATGCTACGAGGAGATAGATACAGTTGCGATGGGAAGCCAGTTGTCACCTATTATTGCCAATTTGTTTATCGAAGACTTTGAGGAAAATGACTTGGAGTCAGCGGTTTTGAAACGCGCGTTTTTTTTCAGGTATGTAGACGATACTTTTGTTGCTCGGCCCCATGGCCGTGAGAATTTGAACGACTTTTTAGAACACCTGAATTCAATCAACCCGAATATCTCTTTCACGTTGGAGGAGGAAAAGGATGACTGTGTTGCCTTACTTAATGTGATGATCAGGAGGAAGGTTGATGATAGGTTGAGACATGCCGTTTTAGGAAGCCTACTAACACTGACTTGTATCTGCAGGCTGACACTTGTCAGCATCTGGCTCAACGTGAAGGGGTACAGCGTACGTCGGTCCACAGGGCCCATGTTATCTCGGATCCTGAGAGTTTGTCATCTGAGCTAGTCCATCTCCATATCACCTTTCGTTAAAATGGTTATAATGAAAGACAGATCAGACGTGCGTTGCGCTATCGACCAACTATGCAACGGGTGATTGATGACAATACAGAGGTGGCGCCAAGGTCTACAGCCTTTCTGCCTTACACTGGGAGCATTTAGAACTTGATTGGTCCTATTTTGTGGACATATGATGTCAAATTCTTTTTCTACCACCATCTAAAATCAGGGTCCTTTTAGGTTCCGTGATGGATGATCTCGGTTTGCGTGAGGCGGGTGTCTACCGTATTCCTTGCAGCTGTGGCATGTCATGCTGGACAGACTATCAGGATTGTGGAGGACCGTTGTACCGAGCACAAGCGGTACACACGCTTACAGAAGCCGGGCAAATCCGTCACTGCAGAACATTGTCTTGGCACCGGTGATCCTATGGAATATAGCAACACAGATATTGTGACAGGCACTTCCAGCTATTGGGGTAGTGTTATTAAGGAAGCGGTTTAAATTAAATTAGCAAGTAACATTATAAATAGAGATTGTGGTTATTGATTAAATTCTGCATCGAATCCCGCTCCCTCCTTGTTAAAAATCACGGGGACGAAGTTAATGCTACCTCACACGTTGATTATTAATTTCACTATCGACAACCTCTCACGTCGGTCACCTTAGGTCTGAGTGTGGCGCCAGTGCGTGCGTGCGTGAGTGCGTGCGTGTGCGCCTTGAAAATGGCAAGGTGTGCTCCTGTCGAAATACGGCGGCTGTCGACGACGTCACCCGGCAGCAAAACCCGTAAGTTATTTGAACATTGTAGACGACGGTAGAAGCTCAGGTCTCACAGATGTGACACAGCATTAAATGAAATTTGTTATACGTTAAAAAGAGTGTAGACTGTAAGTGCAATGAAAGAGATGAAACAGAAAATGGAAACTGTGCATTCACTATACTGCTGAGAAAGACATGTCAAGAGAGGTGGTGTTGCCAGTACCACGAGTATAATTTGACAGACTTCAATTCACTAGTGACATCGTACAGTAGAGCAGCCGACAGTTTTTCGGTGCAAGTGATTGTTTCTCTCATCGCCGCACTGGGTAGCTGCGCGGTCTTGTCATGGTCCGCGCGGCTCACCCCGTCGGAGGTTCGATTCCTCCCTCGGGCATGGGTGTGTGCGTCGTCCTTAGCGTAAGGTAGTTTAAGTTACATTAAGTAGTGTGTAAGCTTAGGGACCGATGATCTCAGCAGTTTGGTCCCATAAGAGCTTACCAGAAATTTCCAAATTTGCTTCTTTCATCACAGTATCCTGCTTCGTTAAGTTTTGTTGCACAGTCGCGAAGACCCAGCGCCCGTTCATAATAATCGTCCAACTGTACGGAAACCGAGGCAGGAATATATGCAACTGTTTATAAACTAGCCTATTATCGCACAAAGATTACAACTGACACTGAAAATGAAATGACGGCACTTATGACCTACAACACTTACAGGTGAAGAGACTAACTGTTGAAGGAAGGTGGCAATATAAATGAGAAGTGAAAAAGATTTTATTCACATCCTTCAGTAAACGTTTCCATTCTTTTACATTCTGACGAGTAAGATTTTATCTAGTCCCGGTATTTACTTGTCTATTAAGCGCTCCTTCTTTACACTATGACAAGTAAGATTTAATTTAGCCCCTGTACCACCCTTACACACATCCCGTCGTTCCTGACAACTACTAAAACCCGCAAACTACCTGTCTTCCATGTTGTGTCTAGACAAGACAGCCTAGACACAATGAGAGGAAGCCGAAAGGCACGCGCTAAGCTAAAGCAGGACGGCGTGAGGTCTGAAACAGGATACGTAATGAATGCTATAAAGAAAAGTACGTAGCTTCTGGAATACTTAACTTTAATCCATCCTTTTGGTACATCTGGAGATTGTGGCAATACAAGTGAGACTCTTTAGATACATGCAATGTTACTAATGGCGCCTTGCTAGGTAGTAGCCATTGACTTAGCTGAATGCTATTCTATCTGCTCGGCAAAGGAGCGAGGCTTCGTCAGTGTAGTCGCTAGCTACGTCGTCCGTACAACTGGGGCGAGTGCTAGTCCGTATCTCGAGACCTGCCTTGTGGTGGCGCTCGGTCTGCGATCACACAGAGGCGACACGCGGGTCCGACATGTACTAATGGACCGCGGCCGATTTAAAACTACCACCTAGCAAGTGATGTGTCTGGCGGTGACACCACATTCCAGTCTTCGACCGATTAGAATTACCTTCTCCAACACATCAATGAAACTATACGAAGTATACTACGGCGCTTTACCTTTGAAGGGAGGTTACAACTAACTGTGTTGTTTATCATCCTCGGCTGTCCGACAGTACGGCCTGGATACGGCCCACTAGCCGTCGGGTTTATAGTTCTGAAGCTCCCCGTCTTCTCCACTCTTTATTTACGAATCCCAACCATACAACTGCCCACACGTGCAACTCTCTCTCTCTCTTTCTCACTCACTCACTCGCTCACACACACACACACACACACACACACACACACACACACACACACACACACACACACACACACACACGAACAGCACACTAGCATTAGCAGTCGCATTTCTGTCATTACACACTATGCCAGGTGTAGCTGACAATTACATTTATAGCTGAAATGAAGCACTGATTTTAACAGCAGAACGACTTGTTTCAGCATTAAACATTTTGTAGTAGACTTAACCTAGTTACTCCGAAATGCTCGGTACTAATGCTATGGTTACAGTTTTTACATTTGAAGCCGGCCGCGGTGGCCGAGCGGTTCTAGGCGCTTCAGTCCGGAACGACGCAGCTGCTACGGTCGCAGGTTCGAATCCTGCCTCGGGCATGGATGTGTGTGATGTCGTTAGGTTTAAGTAGTTCTAAGTCTAGGGGACTGATGACCTCCGCTGTTAAGTCCCATAGTGCCTAGAGCCATTTGAAACATTTGGAGCGCTGCGCCACTCCGTCCTCCACCGGCGCCAACCTCTTCCTCGTGGCTGCTGTCACCACTCCACACTTACACTACCGGCCCAACACACACTGCCTGCACGTCTGTTTCTGCACAAATCTTGGCCTCTGCCCTGTTTTGATTGGCTGTCTCAAGCAGCCGCAGCGACGAGTCTCATTGGTCAGTTAATTCCCTGCTACCCCAGTGTTTCTCATCCTACACCTAGATGAATTCCACTTCATAAATGTGGACTTGGAACATCTATTACAGTCAACAGGAAAATAAAGCTTGGCAGCCGACGACACACCTCCATTCTGGATTTGCAAAATAGCCACAGCGCTCCCAGAGTCCTTACAAATCGAAGGGTCGCAAGACGTAGCACAAACATTTCCGAGAAACGCCTAACAAAGCTGTGTCTGGCGTTTGGCAGCTACCGAGGAATCTCCATTGTATGTTTGCAAGGTAGCCTCCTAGTTCCCACAGCCACTGCGGTTCCATAATGACTCAAGCGGTCGCAAGGCGTCGTGACGAACATTTCTGACGGTTCAAACCCGTCTCCGGCCATCCTGATTTACGTTTTCCGTAATTTCCCTAAATCGTTTCAGGCAAATGCCCGGATGGTTCCTTTGAAAGGACACGGCCGATTTCCTTTCACATCCTTCCCTACTCCGAGCTTGTGCTCCGTCTCTAATGACCTCGTTGTCGACGGGACGTTAAACACTAATCTCCTCCTCCTCAATATTTCTGAAAACGCGTTGAATTCTTTGTGTCCACCGTTCCTTGGGCGCTCGTTCCCGAGCGTGCGGCCAGCAACCCCTTCTGATGCAAGAAATCGTTACCGTTTTCCACCATCTCCCATTAACTAAAGTGTGGAGCTTAACGAGATCTCCAGATGAAAGTTTCACGAAATGAGCCATCACAAAGCTTCCATCTGCTCATCAGTTTCCTCGCCCATCATGTCCACTTCGTTCGTCACCACGGCGCATAACGCGGCGGCCACAGATAATGTAAGAATTGCTGCAAATTTCTATACAGCATGATATGTGCGTGCAGCATTGGCGTACGCTTTGTGGCGCGACATTTCCCATTCACTTGGTTGCGCTCTTTAAGGCCCGCACAGCACGATCAGCGACTCGTTGCCGGCCGCAGTGAACCTACATCAAATATTGTGATGTCACTGGAAACAAACAGTGCTCGTGTATCAGTAAGTTATGTCGTCGTTATTTTGGTGTGAATGACACAGAGAGGCACGATAAAGCATTGAAAGTCTTGACTGTTTTTCATCGTGTTAAATGTTTAAGTCATGCAGGTCTAGTTTTAAACCTCACCGGACATTTGCTTTCTCTGTAATGCCAGTCGTGCTGACGTGGTCTCTTGATCGGTACGTGTTATAAAAATGTGTGAAGTTGCTTCATGTTCTATGGTGAAACATATGCTCAGAAGATGTGTAAAAAGCAGAGATAAACAGTGTACAGCTCGCTGAAAGGGTTGTGGGCAGGATAGAAGAGGTGATCGTGAGGGGCGATTGGAAGTAATAAATACAATGAAAAGAATTTTGCGTTTATTGCACTTTCGGTTTACAATGGGACGCTCCACGAAGGCTGGAGTACCACAATTCGCTACAAAACGAATGTGCCTTTTTTTATTTTGAAAACCTGTCATTTTCTCCCATTGCGGGGCAAAATTTAGAATATTGGCAGGTGCCTGAAACCATACTCTACAGGAGGAACATTAATAAAACCGATAAACCGCAGGAACGGACTCCTGACTGGAAGTCGAGGAAAAAAAAGGCCCTACGAATACGTATCCGGAAATGCATTGTTGCCACGTAGATGGCGCTGGCGAAAGAAAGTTCCTCTGACCACGTGCCGTGTGTTCCTCGTGTGCTGCAGGCTGTGTGACTGACGCAGCGTTCTGTAAGAAGCAGCGTGGTCCTGTACTCGTGTCGGAAACAAGCCGAGCTTGCGTTTGTGTACGACCAATCAGATGGAAACGGCGGAGAGGCAGAACCCAGTTCTCCATATCTGGTGTACGCACAGCCCGACGCCTCCCTGCACGTTCGTCTGTCTGATAAGACCCACGATCACGCAATCGCCCAAAAAGGGTTTGAAATATTGTGTGATGTGGTTGGTGTCTGTCATGGTACTTGTTTTGGTATAGCAGCGCTGCCTCTCGACCGTTTCCATCTGACTGGATAGACACAAACAGCACCGTGGCTTGTTTCCGACATGAATACAGGACCATTCTGCTGTATACAGTACGCTGCGTCAATCACACAGCTTCCAACACACAAGAAACACACGGCACGTGGTCACAGGAACTTTCATCCACCAGCGCCATCTACTGGGGCAACGATGCATTTCCAAACATTTGTTCATAGGACCTGTTTTCCTCCATTTCCAGACAGGAATCCGAACCCTGCAGTTTGTCGGTTTTGTTCATGTTCACCCTGTATAATGGGGAAAAACGCGAGGCACCTTGTGCCATCACAACCAGGCTTGACGAAGTTTCAGATAGCAAGGTATCGACACCCGCAAAAAGTGGCTGGAGGTCAGATGTTGATGTCAGGTGCAAGGTGCGTTAATGTCACATTGGCACCACATTTCACCACAATATTCCCAACGCCACCGTGGACGTCACTCTCCATGGGAGGGTCATCACACCTCCCCTTACCCACGACTCACTCTTTCTCTCGATGCCTCTGCGAAGGAAGTCAAAACCGTGATGTTCAGAATTTAAATCAAATGGTTTTCTTCTAGGTGGCCAACCCTTTGGAGTGCAGCATGACTGCAATTTTTGTTCTGGTACACAGTGTGGATCCACCAGAGACCGTTCAACGCCACTCGACGAAATGTAAAAGCGATAAGAAGCGGAAATAGGTGTTCATGATTTTTCATCCTTCCTTTCTCGCTCCTTTCCGAGCCGTGTTCATTGACTGGGGGACGGGGAGTGGGAGGGGTAGTACGACATTGACAGATGCATGCTGAATCAAATGTCGAAGCGCCCCCTTAAGACCCTGTAATTTGGCAACACCCTCAGTGCCACCCATGCACCTTTGATGGGCACTTTAAAAATGTCCCTGTACACAGACACCGATCCATCGATTACTTGACACGGGGTGTGGTGGGTGGGGGGTGGGGGGGGGGGGGGGGACAATAGGCAACCTTTGCGATACCAGCACCTGATGGCCCCCAGGTGAAATCTGAGTTGTGGCGGAAGGTTTGGCAATCCCGCCGCCGCATAGGAATTGATGGATGGGTGTGTCAGTACACGGACGTGTTTAAAACACCAACAAACTTTCACAAACTGAAGGTGAACCTGAAAGGTTCGAAAACCGGTTTATGGAATAGTAAATAATTATTCAAGAGAGTGACTGGTTGCAGTTTTATTTAATAACTTTAGGGAATGTTTTAATTTAAAGTCTGATAAAGGATAACAAATGACAAAAGAAATATTTTTTAGTGTGATATAATTACAAATTAACAATATTCTGAAATTTTACTTTACTTGTACTTTGAAGCCTTGTTTCTTGTCAAATTTCATGATTCTACGTCAATAGGAAGTATCCTATACATTTTAATGAGTGGGGTTTCGAGTATCAAAATTTGTTACATAAATGGCCGTATCTTTTGATTGCGTTGACTCAGAATCTTACATTTATCATTCCGCCAAGGCCCTCAGACATTAATACGTGACACGCATTTCAACTTGAGATGGCCACTCGTTCCTGTGGAAAAGGTGTCTTAATACACTGTTGGACCATAGTCTCATAAGAAATGGCAAAAAAAAAAAAAAAAAAATTATTACGATATAATCACAGGATTTGTTTTTCTTTGGTTGCACTGTGAAACCTTGTTTCTTACCAAATTTCATGATCTACATCTATGTTCTGATGTGTGAGTTTTCGACTATCAATACATGTGACAGAAATGGCCGTTCTTTTAATTGCATTGACTTAGAAGCTTGAAACTTTCACACCGCCAAGGGACCTTGGTCATAAATTTCAATATGATTCGTCTACCTGTTCGTGGGAAAAAGGTTTTTAACAGTCGGACTGACAGACGAACAACAAGCCGCTCCTATAAAGGTTCCTTTTTTACCGACCGAGGTACGGAACTCTAAAAACATAGATATTTTAGTCAATTTTATAGTAGCGGGGATCAAAAAGTTCCCGTTTCAGGGCGCTGCTGCAGAATATATGCAACGTAATGCGACTACTATGCTTGTCTACAAGCAACATCGGTAGCTCCGTGAGGCTATTTGCAGATGACACGGTTGTCTACAAGAAAGTAGCAACATCAGAAGACTCGTACGTACTCCAGGAGGACCTGCAGAGGATTAATGCATGGTGCGACAGCTGGCAGCTTTCCCTAAACGTAGATAAATGTAATATAATGCGCATACATAGGGGCAGAAATCCATTCCAGTACGATTATGCCATAGGTGGTAAATCACTGGAAGCGGTAACGACCGTAAAATACTTAGGAGTTACTATCCGGAGCGATCTGAAGTGGAATGATCACATAAAACAAATAGTGGGAAAAGCAGGCGCCAGGTTGAGATTCATAGGAAGAATTCTAAGAAAATGTGACTCATCGACGAAAGAAGTAGCTTACAAAACGCTTGTTCGTCCGATTCTTGAGTATTGCTCATCAGTATGGGACCCTTACCAGGTTGGATTAATAGAAGAGATAGACATGATCCAGCGAAAAGCAGCGCGATTCGTCATGGGGACATTTAGTCAGCGCGAGAGCGTTACGGAGATGCTGAACAAGCTCCAGTGGCGGACACTTCAAGAAAGGCGTTACGCAATACGGAGAGGTTTATTATCGAAATTACGAGAGAGCACATTCCGGGAAGAGATGGGCAACATATTACTACCGCCCACATATATCTCGCGTAATGATCACAACGAAAAGATCCGAGAAATTAGAGCAAATACGGAGACTTACAAGCAGTCGTTCTTCCCACGCACAATTCGTGAATGGAACAGGGAAGGGGGGATCAGATAGTGGTACAATAAGTACCCTCCGCCACACACCGTAAGGTGGCTCGCGGAGTATAGATGTAGATGTAGGCAAGGGATTTGTGTGACATCCTTGTCTTTCTGGCGTGCTTGTCGTAAATGGTGAGACGTCTACTATGACGTTATTACCAAATGCGTCGAAACAGGACCAACGTGCTCTTATTCTTTTCTTGGCTGCCGAAGGACCAACACCAATAGACACCCATCGGAAAGTCAAGAATGTGTATGGGACAGCATGTCTGTCAAAAACTGAAAACTGCTGGTGCTTCATGAAAACTCAGGTCCCCAGATTGCAAATGTCATAACGCACAAATTATGCCATCTCAAGTAAGAGACACACGAGCACCCGACATATAATCCTGATCTCTCCCCGTGCGATTGTCATGACTTCGATCCCTTAAAAAAGGACTCGAAGGGTCAACGATTCTGTCGAACGAGGATGTGCAGACGCAGTTACGGACAACTTCACGCAGCACGACACTCTTTTATCAAATTAGTATCTTCAGCCTTGTTGTTAAAATTATTTTAAATTAGACTAACCATCCATAAATTCAAACAGGCAATATAACACATGAGCACAACTGCAGATATACTGCGTGGAATGGCTGTAGTCGAATTAAGTCGTGTGATGCTGAGGGAATTATGAGACAGTAAAAGCAGTAGACGAATTTAGCTATTTAGGCAGCAAAATAACTGACAGTAACCAAAATAATTGACTACGTAGCTGGTCAACTAGAAGCTAAATATAAATAAGCACAATACAAAAAAAAAAAAAAAGACGAACAGAATGCAGGCTCGTAGCGGCAAAAAAAAATTCTGGAAAAGAGAGATGACAGCGAATATTGTTTTAAGTGAAAGGAAGTGTTTTCTGAAAGTATTTGTCTGCAATATACAATGCTGAAGATTATATTAGTAGATGTGTAAACTAATGAGGACATTCTGAATCGAATTGGAGACAAAATAAATTTATGGCTCAGCTTGACTAAAAGAAGGGTTCGGTTGATAAGATGCATCGGAGTAAACAAGGAATACTCAATCTAGCAGCGGGGGCAAGTGTGAAAGTAAATAAATGTACAGTGAGACCAACATTCTCATACAATAAGTCAGCTGAAATTGATGCAGGTCAGAGCTGTTATGTCTTGCGCAGGATAGACTACCCAGTCTTCAGACTGACAAAAACAACTTTGCATCACCTCATCCCGAAGGAAGTCATTCACAAGATGTGCACGATTGGGGCGCGAATTGTCATCCTTGAAGACGAATGCCTCGCCAATACGCTCCCGATATGGTTGCACTGTCGGTCGGAGGATGGCATTCACGTGTCGTACAGCCGTTACGGCGCCTTCCATGACCACCAGCGGCGTACGTCGGCCCAACATAATGTCACTCCAAAACAGCAGGGAGCCTTCACCTAGCTGCCTGCACTCGCTGGACTCTGTGTCTAAGGCGTTTAGCCTGATCGAATTGCCTCCAAACATGCCTCCGACGCTTGTCTGGCTGAAGGCTATTGCGACACTCATCGGTGAAGAGAACGTGATGCCAATCCTGAGCAGTCCATTCGGCATGTTGTTGGGCCTATCCTTACCGCACTGCATGATGTCGTGGGTGCAAAGATGGACCTCGCCATGAACGTCGCGGGTGAAGTTACGCATCATGCAGCCTGTTGCGCACAGTTGGAGTCGTAACACGACTTCCTGTGGCTGTACGAAAAGCATTATTCAACATGGTGGCGTTGCTGTCAGGGTTCCTCCGAGCCATAATCCGTAGGTAGAGGACATCCAAAGCAGTAGTAGCCCTTGGGCGGCCGGAACGAGGCATGTCATCGACAGTTTCTGTCTCTCTGTATCTCCTCCATGTCCCAACAATATCGCTTTGGTTCACTCAGATACGCCTGGACACTTCCCTTGTTGAGAGCCCTTCCTGGCACAAAGTAACAATGCGGTGCGATCGAACAGCGGTACTGACCGTCTAGGCATGGTTGAACTACAGACAACACAAGCCGTATACCTCTTTCCTGGTGGAATGAATGGAACTGAACGGCTGTCGGACCACCTCCGTCTAATAGGCGCTGCTCATGCATGGTTGTTTACATCTTTGGGTGGGTTTAGTGAAATCTCTGAACAGTCAAAGGGACTGTGTCTGTGATACAATATCCACAGTCAAAGTCTACCTTCAGGCGTTCTGGGAACAGGGGTGATGCATTTTTTTTTTATGTGTGTACAATAACATGATGCAGGCAAACTCACGATACATAACTCACACATAAATGAAAAAATCTGTTGTACATGAATATGTATCCGTAATGTTTTATTTCCATGTTGCAATTAATTTTCTGTAACACTTGGTAGCACAAACAGTAACAGAAGGTACCAGCAAATTATTATTGTCGTCGTTTTCAGTCCGAAGCCCTCGATGCTCGTGTATGCTTTATAAGCCTTTTCAACTCAGCATAACCATTGCAACCTTCATCTATTTGAACCTGCTTACTGGCCTTTTATCCGCTTTCAGGATGTGCCCTATGAACAGAAGTCTTCTGTTAGTCAACTTGTGACATGAATATCTCTTTCCTCCAATTCCACTCAGCGACTCATCATTTCTTATCCGATATACTCATCTAATCTCCAGCATTCTCTTGTAGCCCCAAATTTTAAATCTTCTATCTTTTCTAGTTTCACTTCCATAAAAGGCTACATTCCAAACAAACACCTTCAGGAAAGACTTCATAACGCTTAAATTCATGTTAGGCGTTAGGAAATTTCTTTTTTCAAGAAATACTTTTCTTAGTATAGCCAGTGTTCATTTTATATCCTCTTGACATCGGCCTTTATTAGTTTTTGCTGCCCACATTGCAAAATTCATGTACTACTTTTAGTGGGTCATTTCGTAATCGAATTCCCTCTACATCGCATGATTTAATTCCACTACATTGCATTACCCTTGTTGACATTATCTTATAACTTCTTTTCAAGACAATGTCCATCTCGTTCAACTGTTCTTCCAAGTCCTTTGCCAGCACACATGCGAAACGTCCAAAACTCCTTCGTAGTTATGTGTGATTAAGCTGTAAGTCTCAGATTCACTTCCAGTGTATTGTGTTACATCCTTTTAACGTGTTGAACGCAAAAGAAAATACGACTTCAGCACTGGAAGAAGGTTAAAACAATATCGCTGTGTAAGAATAACAACACTACCGATTACAATCACTACAAAAGATTAAGCCTACTTCATACTACTTAAAAACTCTACGATAGAATTACAAACGACAGACTGTAAGCAACAAAAATGGTTCAAATGGCTCTGAGCACTATGGGACTTAACTTCTAAGGTCATCAGTCCCCTAGAGCTTAGAACTACTTAAACCTAACTAACCTAAGGATATCACACATATCCATGCCCGAGGCAGGATTCGAACCTGCGATCGTAGCGGTCACGCGGTTCCAGCGCCTAGAACCGCTCGGCCACCACGGCCGGCTGTAAGCAACAGACAGATACATAGTTATTGAAGAAATGGGCTTCAGAAAACGCCGTTCAACTGCTGGCACTATTTTTCTTTATGACAGCGCATTGAAAAATAAAAATCGAAAGTTTAACCAAGAAAAACATATATTTACATATTTCGAGAAAGTCTTCGATAATGTTATAAGAGTAATACTGCGCAATATAATGATATACAGATGATACTCTAACTTCTGATGTAGAAATTTAGAGCAAGTACGAACACACATCGTTTGCATTAGATCTAAGTGGGAAAGTGACAGGTCTACTCCCCTCAAAGGAGCCGGACAAGGATATAGGTCGTCTCCTACCCTGATTAACGCCGGGTGGTTATAATGAAAGTGCAGCTTGTCACAGAGGTCTAGTGTGGGCTGCAGTTATCGTATGGTAGCGGAACTTGGTAGATATTCTTTCAAATTTTGCCACCAGGTGCAAATCTAGCGCTCTGAATGTAAGATAGACGTGTAGAAATATTACCATATATAATGGATTAGGAACAGGACTGGGGTGGAAAAAGTCAAACAAGTGAGAAAGACATAATGTTGATATTATTAACCACTCACTGCTTAGATAGTTTGTTCAATATGAGCATCGGACACATCGAAGAGATGCTGCACGACACCAGATCTGCATCCAGTGGCCAAAATTGGAACTAATTTTTTCCCAGCGTGAATCGGTTCCGAAACTGACGCATTAGGTTACCTACCAGATTTCGCTTCCATACAATAATTACAGCCGACACCGTACTTCTGTGAATAGCTACAGTTTAGTTATAACCACCCGGTACCTACACCGACGATTCTGTTTTGGCTGTGGTGTTTCAGACTAGTTACTGGAGTGTAGCTGCTAACCGATCTGTTACTACTAAAAGCAGTTCTCTTCATGCAAATAAGCTGACACTGATTTCCAGGAAATGAAAAAAACCTGTCTACACCTGTCAATGAACTGAATAAAATGTATTATGAATATAGCGACTAATCGAAGAACTAAATCCACTCCTTTTGTAAGCAAAAGGTAACTCTGGCTAAAATTATCGTTAACACTAAAATAATGTAAAAAGCACCCCCGCCAGGATAGCCGAGAGCGTTAACACGCTGCTTCTTGGACTAGGGGAGGGCGCGCAGGCCAGATTAACGACAAAGGGCCGGTGTGCCAGCCAGCCTGAATGTGGTTTTTAGGTGGTTTTCCACATCCCACTAGGTGAATACCGGGCTGGACCCACGTTCCACCTCAGTTCCACGGCTCGCAGACATCTGAACACATTCGCACTAATCCATGGATTATACTAGACGCAGACGGTTGGGGTACACTAATTCCTTCCTTGGGGGGGGGGGGGGGGGGTGGTAAGGGGAGGCGCTAGGAAGGGCATCTGGCCACCCCTTGAAATTAACATGCCATATCCGATTAACCAGCAGACCCTGCATGTCGGGATAAATGCTTGGAAAGAGAGAGAGTAAAATAATGTGAAAAGCAAAATCCGTCAGGTATCTTGGCTGCACTACAACACATAAAGGCGTATAAAATAAAGTGAATAAGTTAAGTAATATTTGTAAAACGTTCAGCATATAAGGTATCTGAAAAATAAAACTCTGCAACATAATAATTTACAGTTATATACGATCTTTCTCTGTTAACACTATTATATGAAAGTGAATTGTAAGTGGTGAACAAACAGCATGAAAATCTTACCCAGAGTATGGAGATGAGGATTCTACGAACTATCAAGAGACGTAAAAGAACAGACACAATACCACGACTCTGAGGGACCGAGGAAAACCGTAACGAGCAATAAACAGCCTAAAACGAATAGTGAAAGGAGCAAAAGGAGAAGAAAGAGGGTAGCTATCACTGTCTTTTCAATGAAACGTATGTTAATGTCGTTATTTGAAAATAGTCTTTCTACCCTGACGCCGGATGAGGTATGGAAGGAAGCACTGGGCCTTTGCATATTCAAATGCGCCCGCAAAGAAAATCGCTCGCAATGCCGCAGTAGGGAGCGCACAGCAATTTTCACTGGCAGCTATGAGTAGGTTTTCCAAGAATGTGACAAAGATTACTCACAAAGCCAGTACTTTTGTCGCGTGCTAATAATAAGACTGCTAATTTCTTACCACGAGCCTTTCCCACAAACTCAGTGTGCTAGAAATTAGAGGCTCGTAAGTGAAACAGTGGGCAGGCTCTCGCAAGCGCATTAAAACTGAAATTATTGCCCGATTATGGAGCACAGCCACGTAATAAACGACAGCATCTGCACGACGCTGTTGTTTTATATTTTCACGTCATTTGCAAAACGAGATTTACGTTAAGAACTGTCTGAGGGAAACACACACACACACACACACACACACACACACACACACACACACACACACAAAGAAGGACGCGTCAGCAAGTAATTTTCCGAATGGGGCGCAATTCGGTAGTTGTGATGTCCATATACAGATAAACAAATGCGTACTCTTCCAGAAAAACTGAATGAACTATTCAAGAGAAACAGTTTCACAAACTGAATAAGCTTGTAGTGGTCCACCTCTGGTCCTAATCCAAGCAGTTATTCGGCTTGGCATTGATTGATAGAGTTGTTTAATGTCCTCCTGAGAGATACCGTGCCAAAGTGTGTCAATTGGCGCGTTACTTTGCAAAATCCCGAGATGGTTGGAGCGCACTGCCTATAACGCTCTAAAAGTTCTCAATCTACGCCCCGTTTCGTTCTTTTTACTCCTTGTCTCCGTGACTGCCAAACCCTACCTTAGCCAGCAAGGTCGCCGGATCGCTCCCCAGCTGAAACCGTTTGGTGAATTATAGGCAGGGCGCTCCAACCAGCTCGGGATTTTGGCAATCGAATGCGCCAATTGGACAGAACTTGGCACGATATCCCTCAGGAGGACATCCAACAACTATACCAATTACTGCCAAGCCGAATAACCACTTGCATGAAGGCCATAGATGGACCAATGCGTTATTGGCTTGTTGAGTTTATGAGGCTGTTTATCTTGAATAAATCATTCAGTTTTTCTGTAATTGTAATCATTTGTTTCTCTGCACATGTGCATCGCATCTACCGATTTCCATCCCATTCGGATAATTCCTTCGTGGTGCTTCTTCTTTTTGGACTTAAGAGTATATATAGCGGAATCTTATGTCCTAGCATGTAACTACTAGAATAGTAAAACAAATCTGGAGTCACTCATTTTAAATAAATACTTGCTGCACTGGGATATGATGTGGAAAGACCGCAGAAATTCTGTTGCTTGTAAAGCAAAAAAATGATTTGATTAATAGCCAAGATAGTACGAAAATGAAAGATTTTCCGATGCAGAGCACTTACAAATTCTTTGTATTAATTAAACGATAAGGATGCATTAATAAATATTAGGTGGGACTAACAGGTCCATCATGGAACTACAAGCAATAGAAGATCAAATGGTTCAAATGGCTCTGAGCACTATGGGACTCAACTTCTGAGGTCATCAGTCCCCTAGAACTTAGAAATACTTAAACCTAACTAACCTAAGGACATCACACACATCCATGCCCGAGGCAGGATTCGAACCTGCGACAGTAGCGGTCTCGCGGTTCCAGACTGTAGCGCCTAGAACCGCACGGTCACTCCGGCCGACAACAGAAGACTAACAAGGGAACAGTACTAAGTGTAAATAAACAATCTTGATGAAACTTGGCGGATATGTAAAGGGGACAAAACAATGTATTATGAATTGTTTTTCTTTGCCCCCAGTCTCACTTTCAAGGGATAAAACACACCGAGAATTGTAATTTGGCATATTATGTTTAGAAGTAATATCTTCCAAATAATGATATATTAAAATGATTTCCATATATAAGCTGGAATTTTTTTTTCAAACCATGCACATAAAACGTGTGAAATTACTGTACATAATTTACACCACTGAGAACACAATACAAAACAAAATTCAGCTGGATTTCAAGAATCTTCCATCAACACGGCGGACCTACTAGCCATCAGGGAAGCTATTCATTATGGTGCCCGAACATTCAAGTTCGTCCTGATACTTACAGACTCTCAGAGTGTGCTGCAGAAACTGGAACATCCCGCGTTTGCTTCAGTCCGGAAACGCGCGACCGCTACGGTCGCAGTTTCGAATCCTGCCTCGGGCATGGATGTGTGGTATACCCTTAGGTTGGTTAGGTTTAAGTAGTGCTGAGTTCTAGGGTACTGATGACCTCAGATGTTGAGTCCCATAGTGCCCAGAGCCATTTGAACCATCCGGCGTTTGATAAACAGACCAACAGGTATGGTCTGGACGTCTTGGTGGCCATAAGAGACGCACGGAGCTTGGGCATTGCCATTCAGTTACTCACAGTGCCGTAGACACTGGCGAGCAGATTGATGCCGTATTCCTGGACTTCAGGAAGGCATTTGATACGGTTCCGCACTTACGTTTAGTGAAAAAAATACGAGCTTACGGAATATCGGACCAGGTTTGTGATTGGATTCAGGATTTCCTAGAAGAAAGAACACAACATGTCATTCTTAACGGTTCAAAATCTGCAGATGTAGAGGTAATTTCGGGAGTACCTCAGGGAAGCGTGATAGGACCTTTATTGTTTACAATATACATAAATGTCTTAGTTGACAACATCGGTAGCTCCGTGAGGCTATTTGCAGATGACACGGTTGTCTACAAGAAAGTAGCAACATCAGAAGACTCGTACGTACTCCAGGAGGACCTGCAGAGGATTAATGCATGGTGCGACAGCTGGCAGCTTTCCCTAAACGTAGATAAATGTAATATAATGCGCATACATAGGGGCAGAAATCCATTCCAGTACGATTATGCCATAGGTGGTAAATCATTGGAAGCGGTAACGACCGTAAAATACTTAGGAGTTACTATCCGGAGCGATCTGAAGTGGAATGATCACATAAAACAAATAGTGGGAAAAGCAGGCGCCAGGTTGAGATTCATAGGAAGAATTCTAAGAAAATGTGACTCATCGACGAAAGAAGTAGCTTACAAAACGCTTGTTCGTCCGATTCTTGAGTATTGCTCATCAGTATGGGACCCTTACCAGGTTGGATTAATAGAAGAGATAGACATGATCCAGCGAAAAGCAGCGCGATTCGTCATGGGGACATTTAGTCAGCGCGAGAGCGTTACGGAGATGCTGAACAAGCTCCAGTGGCGGACACTTCAAGAAAGGCGTTACGCAATACGGAGAGGTTTATTATCGAAATTACGAGAGAGCACATTCCGGGAAGAGATGGCAACATATTACTACCGCCCACATATATCTCGCGTAATGATCACAACGAAAAGATCCGAGAAATTAGAGCAAATACGGAGACTTACAAGCAGTCGTTCTTCCCACGCACAATTCGTGAATGGAACAGGGAAGGGGGGATCAGATAGTGGTACAATAAGTACCCTCCGCCACACACCGTAAGGTGGCTCGCGGAGTATAGATGTAGATGTAGATTAAAGGACATCATGGCATTTTTCATAAACTGTTGACCACCTTGCCAAGAGGAGTATTACAGAAGGCCAGTTACGCCCAACGTCGATACCTTATACGAATCTCACATCGACGATACGGAAGGCTGCTTAGCACGCTTGGAACTGTGAATAGCACTTCTCTCAGCACTGTAACGGCAGCCATACAACCGAACATCGCTTTTCGACCACGGTTCGCCTCGGTGCAGCTTCGTATACGTCATGTGACTTCTACCATTCGCATTAGGCTGGGACACGTGTGTTATCCCGCGCACCTACACTCAAGCGCCAATGAAACTGGTATAGGCATGCGTGTTAAAAAATACAGAGATATGTAAACAGGCAGAATACGGCGCTGCGGTCGGCAACGCCTATACAAGACAACGAGCATCTAGCGCAGTTGTTAGATCGGTTACTGCTGCTACAATGGCAGGTTATCAAGATTTAAGTGTTTGAACGTGGTGTTATAGTCGGCGCACGAGCGATGGAACACAGCATCTCCAAGGTAGCGATGAACAGGGGATTTTCCCGTTGGCCATTTCACAAGTGTACCATGGATACCAGGACTCCGGTTAAACATCACATCTCCGACATCGCTGCGGCTGGAAAAAGATCCTGCAAGAACGGGGCTAACGACGATTGAAGAGAATCGATCAATTTGACAGAAGTGCAGCCCTTCCGCAAATTGCTGCAGATTTCACTGCTGGGTCATCAACATGTGTCAGCACGCGACCCATTCAACGACACAGCATCGATATGGGCTTTCGGAGCTGAAGGCCCACTCGTGTACCCTTGATGACTGCATGACACAAAGCTTTACGCCTCACCTGGGCCCGTCAACACCGACATTGGAATGTTAATAACTGGAAACATGTTGCCTGGTCGGAAGAGTCTCGTTTCACATTGTATCGAGCGGATGGACGTCAGCAGTGGACTGTTCAAGCTGATGGAAGCTCTGTAATGGTGTGGGGCGTGTGCAGTTCGAGTGATATGGGACCCCTAGATACGACACTGACAGGTGACACGTTAAGTGAGCATCCTGTCTGATCACTTGCATCCATTCATGTCCATTGTGCATTCCCGCGGACCTGTTGAAGACCAGCATGACAATGCGCCACCCCACACGTCCAAAATTGCTACAGAGTGGCTCTAGGAACACTTTTTTGAGTTTAAACACTTCTGCTGGCCACCAGACTCCCAAGACATGAACATTATTCAGCATATCTGGGATGTCTTGCATCGTGCTGTTCAAAGGAGGTCTCCATCCCTCGTACTCTTACGGATTTATGGACAGCCCTGCAGGATTCATGATGTCATTTCCCTCCAGCACTACTTCAGACATTTGTCGAGTCCATGTCACGTCTGTTGCGGCATTTCTGCGTGCTTGCGGGGGCCCTATACGATAGTAGGCAGGTGTACCAGCTTCTTTAGCTGTTCAGTGTATATCCGTTGAAGATTATCACGCCTGGACGCTCTCCAAGCACAAGACTGCACAGTCAAACTCGTATAAGAAACTGGTTGCGAGAGGTTATCCCCTCGCTACTAGTGTTCCTGTTTTAGTCAACCGCTTTGATAAAGATATAACTTACAGACTATTTGAAAGCCACCGGCATCCAAATTTAATTTATGAGCTACCGAAGTCTTCATTGTCCAATGTCATCAGACCGGTTCGTAATCGGATGAGTAATTTTGTGTTTTAATTTGCATATGGACTTCGATTTGTATATTACATTTTCATTATTCCTCTCTTGTGCATCTGATGTCACTGTTCTACTGGCACTATTATATAGACCGTTGGTTGAATTGTGTTTGTCACTTTGGGTCTTTCTTTTACGTTCAGTACTCCTATCTGTAAGCTGCAATTCTCACGTTGTTATATGATATTTTCAGTTCTGTTTTTCGGCTATTGTTGTACTTCTTGTACGATGTACCGTGTTTGCCCTTTAATGTTTTGTTCAAATGTGTGTGAAATCTTATGGGACTTAACTGCTAAGTTCATCAGTCCCTAAGTTTACACACTACTTAACCTAAATTATCCTAAGGACAAACACACACACCCATGCCCCAGGGAGGACTCGAACCTCCGCCGGGGACCAGCAGCACAGTCCATGACTGCAGCGCCTCAGACCGCTCGACTAATCCCACGCGGCTTTAATATTTTGTCTTTTACATAAGAGCATATGTATGTATGTGATAATGTTGCTGTATAGTGCTGTTCGGCTCCAGTGTCATTGTCATCACTGCTGTCGGCTGTCTGGTGTTTATCTAATTGCGCTTTTATTTTAAGAGTGTGTTTATATTATGTTTCTTTGGCACTTTATAACCGTTGTTGGCTCCACGGTCCTTGTAACGCAAAGTCAAAACAAAGAAATGAAATTAAAAAATTGTCATGGATAATCCTCTAAATATCCTGACTTGTTTGTTTACCAGTACATTGGCAAATCTTGGCGAAGAAAACTGATTATGCAATAGTGACTGCAGCTCGATTATATTGTTTATCAAGTGGGGATTGACATCATTCAACAGAACTTGTTCTGAAAACCTTCTCACGAAGGCCTTCCAACATCGAAAGTTGTACATGTCCCACGGCTGTACACGTGCCGTGAGCCATTTGCGATCGCCTGACGAACCAGTTCCTCGTCCTCAGCTATGATTATCTAAACAGTATTTTCCCACTGACCACCCCAATAATCTAACAATAATACAGATTTTTCCCTCACTGGAAAAAAAAAACATCGTTCAAATACCTTTTGACCTGGTCAGACGTTTTGTTTACCAGATTTCGATACTGTCACAAGGACATTTGGAGCTTCAAAAAGAGATTCTCGCATTTTCAGGCCAAATCCACCATTAGTTTATTCTAAAACTATGATAAGGCGGGTGGTCAGTGTGAAAAACCGTTCTATGCCTCATACCCGAGGACAAGAAACTTGTTCATCTATTGATCCCAAACGTCCTGATGGCACAGGTACAGCAGTGAGACGTATACGGCTGTATGTTGGAAGAACTTTGTGACAAGATTTTTCATATCGAGTTCTGTTGAATGATTACTGTGTCAGTCTCCACTTGAGACACAATATAATCAACCTGCAGTTACTAGTGCGTAACCAGATCGCTTCGTCAAGGCTTACCTATGTACCGAAATATGCCTGATATAAATCAGGATATTTAGAGGATCACCCATGACAATTTGAAATGATTGTGAATTTCTATTACATTGTGTTCTCCATCGTGTATATTATGTGAAGAAATTTCGCTCATTTTATGCATGGTGTAAGAAAACGTTATGTTTTAAAAAATTATTTAGAAATTATCATTACTGTAATGACTTTGTATCATAATAATGAGTTACTTATTATTTTTAACTAACAAAATGGTTGTGTGTGAAACGGTGAATTAAAAAAAAAGAAATGCAAAATAACAATTCAAAATACAAAAAATCAGAAAATAAGTAATTAGAATATAATGAACGTTTAGATATTTTAATTAGGTATGTTGAAAACACTGCGACAGCACCTTGTGTACAGGCTATTTTCCAAAACTGGTATTTCGGAAACCAGCTTTTTTATACATGGATGTGCGTGGCTTGAAAACTTCTTCAATGTATGCAGTAACAAAAGTTTTCATTTTCCAAAATTAATTAATGGTGGAAGGGGTATTTCCGAAAATTTCATATTATTACAAAAGTTGATTACACCGTTTCCAAGAAAGTTAGTTACATATCAACTTTTATATAAAAAACATTTTTATATACCATCGTTTTGAAGACATTCCCTCCGAATCTAATATGTCAAATTACCAATTGGGGTGTGTTTTATCCCTTCAAACTGAAATTGGGCACAAACAAAAAAATACTTATTGCATTTCCCCCACTACATACCCCCCAAGTTTCATCAAGACACAGGATATATGTTGCGCCTTTTTGCAAACACACTGTTTTTTTCTTTTTATCCAAACATACTTTAGAAGCTCTGTGCCATCATCAGTGGGATTTGTTTATTGAAAACTGTAACAAGTGAGCATATTTTAGGTTGTAACTGATCTAACAAAGAGGGGCCTAAAGAATTTTTTTGTTCGCTTTGCTTCTTACCGTGATTTTACATTATACGGTTTTGCAGGAATAATTTAATCTGCAAACACCTGAAGATCCAAAAGATGAATATTCATCAAGACAGTTTATTTACACTTTGGAATGCTAGTTTGATAGAAATCCTAAATATATGATCCGGGAGAGGCCTTAAGAAAGGAGTCTGATATCTCAAAGAGGTGTTCTAGCAACTGCCTTTCAAGGTTGAATAAAATATGAAAAGTTCTTTAGCCCTTGCACGTTGCTTCCATAGGCTTAGCGAAGCGAAGGCATATTTTTCTTTGCACCATTGTACGAATCACCAACATTGCACTGACCATAATATTGTGAATGAACATGTAACCTATGGCACTGAACACAATATGCAGTTATAAGCAAGTGAATTAGATACGGCTACTATTGTGTTGAATTGTTCGTGCTTTTTGTCTATCGAAATCAAGTGCAAGCACTCGGCGTAACCAATAGTCTCGCACAGAGCCTCATAACCTCGGTTTTTATGCACTCGCTGTTGCTTTTTTTGTAACATAAGTATCTTGAAACCATCTGTCTATTTTCACATCAATATTTTTACATATACAGGGTGATTTAGCCGCTCCTACAGCTGACGTTTTATGGAATCCGCAATGTCATAGCTGGCCTTCGTAAACCACGTAGTATATTTTCACATGCTCTCGCTCGCTACGCGCAAACTACTAGTCCTACAGAAAAAAATGAGCAGGATCTTTTCGTAGGAAATTTAATGTAGTTAAATTTAGTACTGGGATACGTTTTGAGGAGGCCAGTTTTCAGAGTTCCTCAGCAGTGAGGATTTATAGTATGTTGTTCGTGGCACTCCCTTCTACCACTGTACAAAAATTTCTGAATACACGAACTATTTCCAATATTCGATCTCATTTCTTTTCTACTGACTGTATTATTACGTCACCAGCGTTGCTGCCTACATGGCTTTGGAGATAATAATTACGTTGACAGTTCGATCCAAACTTAACCCTTACAAGCACAGTAGTTTCTTAGTCAGAAGACCTGACGAATGTAGTTGTTTATTTTATGCTGCTAAAATTCACAAAATTGTTAGGTAAACATTTTTTCTGTAGGACTAATACTTTGCACGTAGCGAGCGACAGGATATGAAAATCTCGCGCGTGGTTTAAGAAGGCCAGCTATAACATTACGGACTGCATAAAACGACAACAGTAGGATCAGCTGAACCACCCTGTATTTACTTTTTATCAGCTTTCATAGTCTGATTCAAGCTTTCGCTTTTGATTTCCGCTTTAGAAATCAGCCCAAACTATTAACATTTACTGGGAGTTTTATTCGCTTTGACGTAATAGGTTTTGTGGGGTAGCTTCCACGAAGTAACCCACCAATACGGCTCAGCTTACTTTTTGTCACTCTTTTTTAAAAAAGCACAATGACGTCACAAACTCCCGTTATATATCTAGGTAGGCAGATTATAGTTCAACGTTCTGTCCACAATGAGGTCATTAGAGACGGAAGACGAGCTCAGATTACAGAAGAAAATCGGCCGTACCTTCTATAAAGGGACTATCCCAGCAGTTGCCTTAACCTGGATAGTGGACGGGGATTTTAACCGTCGCCCTCTCAAATGCCAATTCAGTGTGTTAACTATTGCGCGACATCGCTCGGTGCTTCCATTATAAAAGATGTTGCCTCAATTAAAGGTAGGCTGTTACGGCAGTTGCTAGCAAAGGGACGGGAACTGGTGATTTGGTTTGACAGCTTCAGATGGAACTAGTTTCCAGGTAACATTACGGTAGCAACACTGATGGCGGCCATACTGAAGTGTAGCAGATGCCTGTTTTTCTTTATGATGGAGGCTCATAAGCAAATGTTACGCCAAGATTGTGTGTGTTATTCTAAACTTTTAGATCACATCACACAGCATACGATGTCGGTATCTTCAGACAATGTACTGCCTGTCAGTACGACAGAATGAGAAGGACTCGTGATATCAGCACAGACAGATAGTTGGTGGCAGTCTTCAGCACATTTCTACATCCTTGTTGTTGCTGCTGCTATCCCGAAGACGGGATTGATGCAGAGCACCGCAAATCTATCGTGTGCAAATCTCTTCATCTTTGCATAAATACTACACTACTGCAGCCTATACCCATTTAAGTCTGCTGACTGTGTTCCAGTCGGTCTCCGAGCCCCCACATTTCCCTCCATTACCAATTTCGGTAATCATTGTTAACATCTTAAGGTCTCGACGACAAGTTATTGCATATCTCCTAAAATTGTAGTTAAAGCGCTCTTTCTCATGAACTGGCAGGTATGTAAACCCACTAGAAGACTGATGCATCAGTATGCCAATAATAAAACAACTATACACACACTTTTTCACCACATATATCTGTCGTATGTCCCTCACAACAGAGCACATCACCTGACTGTTTATCGACTACGTTGCAATTAAGTACAAGACTACACTCCAGACAAAAACCACTAGGAAAAAACTGATAGCATTTAAATGAACGAGGGCGTGCTGAAAAGTAATGCTTCCGAATTTTTTATTCTGTTCTCAATATCGGTTGACGTATTAAATGTAGTGCATTTTACTCAGTCTTCTTTCCCTCTTGGCTGAAGCAAGCCTCGGCCTCTAGAGGGCTTCGAATTGTAGCATGGAATATGGCGCTGTGTTACGTAACTATGATGGTGCGTGAGAAACAGCACGCTGTAATCAAATTTCGAATTCAAAGAGTTCGTCCACATATGGAGCACCCTCTTCTTCAGCATGGCAATGCCAAACCACACACGAGCGCTGCGACATCTGCAACATCCGAAGCCTTGGGTTCACTGTCATCGATCATCCTCCGTACAGTCCAGACTTGCACCCACCCGATTTTTATCTGTTTCCAAAACTTAGAGAACGCCGTCGAGGACGTTACTTTGATATTGATGAAGTGGTGCACGCAGAGATGATGTTGCGGCTCCGTCAACAAGTCCAACATTCAACAGCAACGGTATCAACACACTGGTAATCCGTTGGGATAAATGTGTTTGTCAACAGGATGACTATGTTGAGAAATCAATAGGTAAATATAAAGAATTAAGATATAGAATGTTAATAAAGTTTTATTTATAAAGCTTTAAGACTTTTTACATAAAAATATCGGAGGCATTACTTTTCAGCACGCAATCGTATATTCGTTACCAGATTTCTCTTTTTCCGAAACGACTTTCTTGCTCCTCCTAGTCTGCGTATTGTATCCTCTCCATGTGGGCTATGATCAATTATTTTTCTGCCCAAATGGAAAAACTGGTGTCTCATTTCCTAATCTAATTTCCACAGAATAGCCTGATTTAATTCGCCAACACTGTGCAACCCTTGCTACCGTTGATTTGCTTTTGTTGATGTCGTCTTCTAACTTCTTTTCAGGACACTCCGTTCGACTGCTCTTCCAAATCCCTCGTCGTCTCTGACGCAATTACAATGCCGGCAAACCTAAAAGTTTTTATTCCTTCTCCCCGAACATTAATTGGTTCTCCGTATTTCTCTTTGCTTCCTTCACCTCTTGTGCAGTGTGTAAAATGAATAACATTAGGGAAAGGATACAACCCTGTCTCCGTCCCTTCTCAATTACTGCTTCCCTTTGATGCCGTTTGATTCTTACAACTGCAGCTATAACCTTTCGTTTCTAGTATTTTATCCTTGATATATCTAAACAACAATGAACTGCTTGGCAGGATGTACATCCCATTGTACCATTTACTAGGACTTCTTTTGCAGTCACATAGTGAGTGCCAAACTATGGGGAAACCGAACTCAAACGTCATATCGACATTGTCTTTCAGGTGGCACCATATGGACGGTCTAACGAGAAAACTAACGTGGCTACAGGCAACCGCAACGAATAGTAACGACACGATCATAAAGATCGCCTTCAACTATCACGGATTATACACTGTCTGATCAAAAACATCGTGATCCTTATGACTAGACATTAATATGAGGTGTGTCTGACAGCTTGGAATCTGCTGTGGACGCTTTCAGTCAGGCGTCTGACAGTCGGCGGAGGAATGACAGCCTATTCTAACTCAAGAGCCGAAAACACCCAAGGTAGTGATGTTAGACTCTGGGGTCTGGAGGGACCTAAAGGTGTTCCATTGGGTTCAGGTCGGTACTCTGATCAGGCCAGTCCATTTTAGGAATGTTATTGTCCACAAACAATACCTCAAAAACGCTGCTTTATCACAGGATACATTGTCGTATACGTTGAACAAACAACCGAACTGCCCCTTTGCTGCACGCCGTACACAATTCCGTAAAATGTGGAAACTGGAAATCTGTGGTAAGTTCCTATGGGACCAAACTGCTGAGGTCATCAGTCCCTAGCTTACACAATACTTAATCTAACTTAAACTAACTTGCGCTAAGGACAACATACACATCCATGCCCGAGGGAGGACTCGAACCTCAGATGGGGGCGTAAAATGTGTTCATATCCTTCAGCATTCAGCGTTTTTATTTTTTTGCTTTTTTTACGCAAAAAAGGGACAACACACTAAACACGAAAACACTCCAGTACCGTAATACCGCCTTTCTGTACATTACTGGATGCACTACCCACGATGACAGGTAACGTCCTTCGGGCATTCTCCAAACATAGACCTCTACATCAGATTTCCAGAGACTGTAGCGTCATTCGTAACTCCAAATCACCTGATTCCGGCCATCCAGTCTCCAGTGGCGTCGCTCTTTGCACCATCAAAAGCGTTGCTTAGCACTGCCTATAGAAATGTGTGGCTTACGAGGCGTTACGCGACCACTGTACGTCACTCTCTTTCACTCCCAAACCACAGTCATCGTGCTAGACGGATTGCTGGTAGCTGTTTGGAACACACGCGTCATCCCTTCCGCTTATTTCGCGCAGTTTTTTACAACCACCCTCTGCAATGTTCGACCGCCCCTTCCGTCAGTACACGATGTCTGCCTGGTCTCGGTTTAGCTTAGTTGTTCCTTCATGTTTCCACTCTATATTCACACCAGCAGCAGTCGACACGGGCAGCATTAGAAGGGCTGAAATGATTTGTTACTCAAGTGACTAGCCCACGTTCGAAGTCATTCGTCTCTCCTGACCGACACATTGTGCTTCTTTACTGACGACGCAGTTCGCTTTGCTTCGCAAATTCACGGAGCCTCATGCTCCGGTGAGTTGTGTTGTAGGATGGGCGGATCATGCCTTTCCTACTTCTTTCTGGGGGTGTTGAATATGGTCTTCTCGTCGGAATCTTCTTCATGGTTGCGTTGCTGCTAGTAGGTCTTCTTGCTCATGTTGCGGCGTTTCGCTACACCAGCAACAGGTCTGGCTATCTCGTGGTCGGGCGCCAGTGCACTTGGTTGCCCAAGTCGTGGAGGAGGGCGTTCTCCGACGTCCGCGCGGCCGCATAAAAACGTTGCGCCGCTTGCCGGAATCGGTGTTTTAGCACCGGTACTCCTGCTAATCTATGGAGTTTTCTGCTGCTGAAGTCTCGTGGCAGGTGAAGCGCTAACCTAAGTGCCTTGTCCTGCACCGTCTGCAGCTTTGCAATTGACGAGTCGGCCGCGTTGCCCCATACCACAGCAGCGTACTCTAACACTGGCCTGATGTCAGATACAGAGTAATGCCGCAGTGTGGGGGCAGGGTCGTTGCTGGGTTGAGTGCAGGGTCGTCGTCGGGTTGAGTAAGGGGTATAACAAGTGAAATCTGCCAAGCGCTTTATCCATTACTTCCCTGAGGTGCGCCTTCCACGTCAGACGGCGGTCCAGGGTTACGCCTAGATAGCGTCCGGTGTTCGACCATGGGATGGGGCCTCCCGTGATGCTGGATGGCTGCAGGTCGGCAGGAATCTTCTTCCTTGTGAAGATCACCACCTGACTTTGGGCTGCGTTAAACTTGAGCCGCCATTCGGTGGCCCAACCTCCGAGGACGTTGCAAGCCGATTGCAGGCGGTGACGCATAGGCCTGGCGTTGATGCTCCTTCCGTAGAGCACCGTATCGTCCGCGTAGAGCTCAACATGCACGCCCTGCCTCTTCGGGACGTCGGCGGTGAACAGTGAGTACAGCAAGGGGCCGATGAAGGACCCTTGCGGTACCCCAGCTGCAATGGGACGCGCTGTCGACGTCCCGTCTTCGGCGCGCACGTGGAAGGTGCGCCCAGTCAGGTAGGATTTGAACAGGCGGGCGTGCGACACCGGTAGCCCTTGTGTAAGTAGTTTATACACAAGGGCGTCGTGCCACACGCTGTCGAAGGCTCTGGAAACGTCCAGGAGTACCGCCCCAAGATACTCGCCACGTTCCAGCGCCCCCATCGCCTGCTCTACCAGTCGAGGAAGCTGCTGCTGTGTAGAGTGGCCCCTCCTGAGACCGAACTGCTCGTCAGGGAGCAGGCCTTCCTCCTCGACGTGTCGCCACAGCCTCTTAACGTACAGCCTCTCGAAAACCTTCGAGACTGCAGGCAACAGGCTGATGGATCTGTGGTTTTGCGGCAGCCGCAGGTCTTTTCCGACTTTGGGGACCGCTACAACTTCCGCATGTTTCCATGCAGATGGGAAGCTGCAGGTCCCGAGCACGGAGTTGAAGATCCTCGTTGGTTGCCGCACAGCGCTCGGCGGCAGCATCTTCAGCAGCTCGCTGCTGATGTTGTCGCAGCCCCCTGCCTTCCTTGTCTGCAGGCCAGCGAGCTGTTGCGCGACCTCATCCACCGTCACTTCTGCAATGACGTTGTCCACCTCTGTGTGCGCCAGGTACACAGGGAGGCGCCGCTCCACCAAGCGGACGTGTTCTTCGTCTACGACGGCGAATGGGTCGTCTAACGCGCCAGCTTTGGCGTCAGGCTCGGTGATGACGTCACCTCCAACCTGGAGCGGCGGGACTCGCTAGCGTTGTTGCAAAAAGCTTTTGATCATCCTCCAGGCTGTTCCGTCCTCTATCCTGAGAGTGGCAATTCTGCCGGCCCAGTCGCGGCTGCGGTGGTTTGCAATCGCGTACTTACTTTTCGCGACGCATGCGGTTTATTGTGGCCTTCGTTGACGGCTGTCGCGTAATATGCCACTCTCGGAACAGACGGTTCTTCTCCCGGGTGGCCTGGAGGATGACTGGTGGCAGCTGCGGCGTGGCTGCTGCTGCTGCCGCTTCGTGCGTCAGACGCGTGAATGCGGCAAGGGCCGCATCGGCACTCTCGGCCGCTGGATCACGCATGGCGGCGACTGTCTCTTCTAGGTGGTCCCGGATGTGGTCCCAGTCGACGTTGCGGTTCTGCTTGTGGCCCCTCCGGTGGTGCGATTCCGTCAGTGGCGAGATCGAAGATCACAGGAAGGTGATCGGACGATAGCGTCACGCGTGTGGTCGCGAATGCGTCATGTGCGGCCCCCTTGATGATAGCGACGTCCAAGACCTCGGCGCGGCCACGTTTGGGATAATGTGTGGGGTCAAAAGGCCCCACCACTATCGCGTCGTGTTGTTGGGCCGCTCGCAGTAGCCTTCTCTCGCTAGTGGTCGTCACCCGGGAGTTCCACTCCGGTTGTTTGGCGTTGAAGTCGCCGCCGATGAACAAGTTGGCACGCATCGACAACAGCGAGTGGAAATCTTGCGGTTGCAGCAGCCGTACTGGTTATCGATACGCAGCCATAAACTTTACCTGGTACACTGAGGTGATGACCACGACACCAGTAGCTTCTAGTGTGGTCAACTCTGGCAGCTGGAAGGGATGGTGGCGTAATGATGTCTTCACATACACCGCTATTCCGCCGCCCGCCATCTCTCGGTCAGTGCGGTAGCCTCGCAAGTTTGGCGCCCGCACTTGCACTCCTGGTTTCAGCCAAGTTTCGGTGACGAGGGAGAGGTCACGGCCTCGTCACGCAGAAACTTCCGAAACTCGCCAGCTTGGTCACGAATGCTGTTCGCATTCCAAATGCAAACGGTGAGCCCCAGTTCAAATGGTTCAAATGGCTCTGAGCACTATGGGATTCAACATCTTAGGTCATAAGTCCCCTAGAACTTAGAACTACTTAAACCTAACTAACCTAAGGACATCACACACACCCATGCCCGAGGCAGGATTCGAACCTGCGACCGTAGCAATCCCGCGGTTCCGGACTGCAGCGCCAGAACCGCACGGCCACCGCGGCCGGCTGAGCCCCTGTATTAGAGTGGTAGCCATGATGTGGGGCAGGGGCTGCATGTGTCGTGGTGGCCTGGTTGGGCGCAGTCAGGGCAGATACTATCATCTGCGGAAGCTGCAGTATGAGCTGCTCGAATTCTCGCAGCATTTCGCGCAGCTCTGCAGCTTCACTGGGCGCAGCTGGCGTCTCTGTCGTCTGCGTCGGTGGAGACAGGGCTTGCTCGGCGGGCGCCGAAGCGGCGGGGGCGTTGTCTGGCCGTCCGCGTCTATCGCGCCGATTCTCTGCCCTGGCTGGCGTGGACTGTGCGGCCGGCGCTGGCTGCTCTCCGCCGTCCACGCCCCCGGACGTTCGTGGGGGGGGGGGGGGGGGGGGGGAGAGGGGAGAGGGGGGGGGGGCGCGGGTGGTCTTTTGGCCGATCCCGTTGTCTGTGCCGCGGATGTAGCGGCAACCCACGCAAAACTTTTGCCCGCTTACACAGGCCCCCTGGCTACTGCTCTCTTGAAGGCCTTGCAGCCCCTGTAGTTAGCAACATGCGCCTCCTTACAGTTGCAGCAGGTCGGGGCGTCCTTTCTGGGGTGCGGCCACTCCCCGCTGGCGTGGTTTCCCGCGCATTTCACGCAGTGCGGCATCATCTGGCAATACTTTGCTATATGATCGATGCCTTGGCAGTTGAAGCACTGTGGAGGTCCTCTTCTGCGCCGTAATTTCTCCACAGTGACTTCAGCACTGCCCACCCTCTTCTCCTGGAAGATCTTACTACGAAAAGGGTTGTCATCCAGGACAGCGAGGAAGAGCGGCATGTCACTGTTATCTCTGGGTGATTTCATCCGCGATGTGCTGCGGATGGCGTAACCCTTCTCTTCGAGCAGTTCTCGTAGGTAGACAGGGTCCATGTTGAAAGGCAGTTCAGGAAAACAATCTTAAGTGTCTTCATAGGTTCCGACGAATACGTGAAGGAATGGAGTCCCTCACGCTTCGTCAGCTCCGTTACACCGCTGTAATCGTCCGCGGTGTGTGAGACGACGCGGCACAGGTCTCGGCCTGCCGTCCGCGTTGTGAAGGTGCCCTTCACCACCTGCTTGATCTTCGTCTCGAACTCTTTGAAAGTGCCTTCCCACTGGATGACAACCGGTGGGGGAGGGGGCGCCCTCTCTGGCTGCTGTGAGTCGGAAGCCTCAGCTGTTGCATCAGGAAGGCTGCTGTAGCGGTTGGCGGGTTTACTCCGCCTGCTTATACTGCTAGCAAAACTGCCCTCGCAGTTTGCTTCCTCGTGAGCCTTGAAAACCCGTCTTTGTCGGTCTCGGGTGGGGTCCTGGCCCCCTCCCGTGATTTCTTCTGCTGCGTGCGCACTTTTGGTGCGCTGGTGCAAGTGCCGGCAGCGGTGCCCTTTGCGGACGCGTCGTGCAAAGCAACGGCACGACACTTCCAGCAGGTGCGCTCCAGAGCCGAGTTTTCGTCGTGGTTTCCCGATCTTTGGGCTCCAGGAATGAGCCCCATCAGGAACTGGAGGTGCTTGTCGGCCTCCGTAGCTGCTGTTGCGCCCCCATTCTTTGCGTCGCTCGGGGCGCCGTTGCTGGTTTCGGTCGCTGGTCGTCCGGCAGCGGCTTCCCTGATCTCGGTGGTGGTGAGTGAGGATGTCTGCGGCCCACCCACATCCAAAACACGACAGGCCGTCGTTGGTGGTCAGAATGCGCCATCGCGTCTTCCCTTCGTACGCTGATTTGCCATAGGTGGCGGGCGGGACGTCCCCGCCGCGCCACTCGCCTCGCCAGCCAAGGCTAGGTCCGCATAACGGCTCGTCGACGCAGTAAGAGTGTTGCCCGTCTCGGTGTCCAGGTCCCAGGTCGAGGTCCATCGTAGGTAGCAGGCAGGAAGCGGCCTCTGCCACAGCAAACTCCAACTACAACCGCCCCCCCCCCCCACCCACAAGCTTCAATGTCGTGTGCCACCTCCACATAACGAGTTACCGTACCCAGATCAGATTCAAAGCATTCACACAAGGGTGGCGCCGGTGGCGACACCTACAACGTGCTGACATTATGAAAGTTTCCAACCGATTTCTCATACACAAACAGCAGTTGACCGGCGTTGTCTGGTGAAACGCTGTTGTGATATCTAGTGTAAGGAGGAGGAATGCGTACCATCACGTTTCCGACTTTGATAAAGGTCGGATTGTAGCTTATCGCGGTTGCGGTTTATCGTATCGCGACATTGCTGCTCGCATTGGTCGAGATCAAATGACTACTAGCAGAGTATGGAATCGGTGGGTTCAGGAGGGTAATACGGAACGCCGTGCTGGATTCCAACGACCTCGTATCACTAGCAGTCAAGATGGCAGGCATCTTATCCGCATGGCTGTAAACGGGTCGTGAAGCCACGTCTCGATCCATGAGTCAACAGATGAGGACGTTTGCAAAACAACAACATTCTGCACGAACAGTTCGACGACGTTTGCAGCATCATCGACTATCAGCTCGGAGACAATGTCTGCGGTTACCCTTGACGCTGCATCACAGACAGGAGCGCCTGCGATGGTGTACTCAACGACGGACCTGGGTGCACGAATGGCAAAACGTCATTTGTTCGGATGAATCCAGGTTCTGTTTACAGCATCATGATGGTCGCATCCGTGTTTGGCGACATCGCGGTGAACGCACATTGGAAGCGTGTATTCGTCATCGCCATACTGGCGTATCAGCCGACGTGATGGTATGGGGTGCCATTGGTTACACGACTCGGTTACCTCTTGTTCGCACTGACGGCACGTTGAACAGTGGACGTTACATTTCAGATGTGTTACGACCCGTGGCTCTACCCTTCATTCGATCCCTGCGAAACCCTACATTTCAGCAGGATAATGCACGACCGCATGTTGCAGGTCCCGTACGGGTCTTTCTAGACACAGAAAATGTTCGACTGCTGCCCTGTCCAGCACATTCTCCAGATCTCTCACCAATTGAAAACGTCTGGTCAATGGTGGCCGAGCAACTGGCTCGTTACAATACGCCAGTCACTACTCTTGATGAACTGTGGTATCGTGTTGAAGCTGCATGGGCAGCTGTACCTGTACACGCCATCCAAGCTCTGTTTGACTCAATGCCCAGGCGTATCAAGGAACGGCCAGAGGTGGTTGTCCTGCGTACTTATTTCTCAGGATCTATGCACCCAAATTGTGTGAAAATGTAATCACATGTCAGTTCTAGTATAATATATTTGTCCAATGAATACCCGTTTATCATCTGCATTTCTTCTTGGTGTAGCAATTTTAATGGCCAGTGGTGTAGTTGGGGGGACGGATGGGGCCACCGATCAAGCGAGCTCGGTCGGACAGCGATCTTTTTTTTTCTTTTTTTAGGAGAAGACACTTTATGGTGGAAGATGGATATATATATATATATATATATATATATATATATATATATGTGTGTGTGTGTGTGTGTGTGTGTGTGTGTATACAGTTTAATTACAAAAAACAAAAATTTGCAAGGCGCGAGATTCGATCCGGTGATCTTTGGATTACGAACCTTTTTTTTTTGTTTTTTTTTTTTTTTTTTTTAAAACAACAAATACAAAAAAAAGTTGCATGGTGCGAGATTCGATCCGGCGACCCTTTTTTTTTATTTTATTGTATTATTTTTTTTTATATACATCTATACAAATACATAAATAAGATTTACATACAACTTAAATAAAAGTGAAAATAAAAAAATTAAAATCCGTATTCCAAGCGGATGTTTTTATCTTTTTTTTTTTGGGAGCAGGAAGGCAGGGTAAACAAACAATCTTTATTCGTACAATTGTACTATCTCAGGGATAAGAAAAGGATCGAGACAGCAAAAACAAAGCAAAAACAATTTGGAAACCAGAAAATCAACGTAAAGGCCGCCCTTTTTTTTGTGTAACATGAAGAAAGTAAATGACAATCCTAGTCACGGGCGGGAGTTAAAATGAAGTTATCATCTGCATCACAATCCCTGCAGCACGCGGTGTCGCATCATAAATCTGGCAGACAGCCATATAATCTTGACCATTTCTGCCTTTGTGGGCGGCATATGTTCATGTATTTCTCCTGCGGCGACCATGTAGGGGCCCGTTGTCTTCTCAGTGTGCTGTATGCCAATATAACTGAACCGCGCAGTATTGTCTCTAGTCGTTCTGCTGCAGGAGTCTTCTCAGTTCTGGGACACCCCAGCTGTCGGGCGGATTGTGAAAAACACTTCCTAAAAAATTGGAAAAGTAAGTCCTGTATTTCGTATGACGCCGTATGAGCTCGTGTTGTTCTTGTAAATACATCCAATAATCCGTCACGGACTTAATATCGTACGAATACAAATATTTCGTCGCATGTCCAGCGATCCAATTGACCGCATACGTCTTTTGTTTGGGAAAAAAGGTCTTGTCCGGTAGAAAAAGTACATCCGATGTGATTTCTGTGTAGTTAGTGCGCCGAAGGAAGGCCAATATTCGACGCGTCAGCATCCAGACGTCCCTCGCTGCGCCACACACTAAACCATGTTCTTCCGTTGCTAACAGGCCACAGTTTGTGCAAAGAGGAGAATCGACCACATGAATTGTATGTAATCGACTCCTGGTCACAAGTTTACGGTTTATAAGAATTTACCACATCGATCTCGCTGCTGTTGACAGTAATGGAGTATGCACTGCACACCAAATGTGGTTCCACGTTCTCGACGGGTATTTGAATTCCATTACGTTGCGGGCATGGTGATCCATCAAGCACCTATAGATCTCCCGAGTCGTGGGTAGTCTCGTCGAAGGTACTTTCAGACGAACATAACTGTAATCAACCAGAAATGAGGCAATGTGTGCAAGAGAAGGCGAAATATTGCCCACCGCAATAGGGGGTTCGTACGAAGGCGGAACAAGTACTTCTATCAGAGCTGACGTAATGGTGTGCTTTCGTTGTTGCCAATTTTGTATCATCGCTCGCATGTAAAGCGCCAGAGCTTTGTTTCGCACGTTTGTGAGGTTGAGGCCACCGTTCCGGAAGTGTAGCGTTAACGTGTCATATGTGATCTTAAACAACATCCCAGTACTAACATAGTAACCAAAGGCAGCCATGAGGCGGTCTGCAATACCCTTCGGTATTGGTAGGATCTGCGCTAAATGGGGCAGACGTGACGCTATGTGAACGTTAGTGTATGCCACACGCTGGATCATGTCAAAGGCTCTCAGTGAGTTGTTCCGTATCGCCAGACGAACATTTCGCAGAAGCCGCCGAGAACTCGCCGCCGCTGACCGCCGTAGTGAGCGGGTAAATGTGATCCCCAGACAGCTCAGCGATTCCACCGTCTGAAACGGTCCCGGTATGTCTTCCAGACCCCGTCCAATGTGCATAATTTTGGATTTCGTCATGTTAATGGCACTGCCTGCTGCCGTCCCGTAAGAGTCTAGATATTCAACAGCCTGATGCACTTCATGACCTGATCTGACAAGAAGGATCAGGTCGTCCGCATATGCGCGACAAACGAAAGAGTTCTCATTAAGCGCTATCCTAGTAAGTGAGCGCCTCATAACACACATCAGCGGCTCAAGCGCTATCGCAAACAGCATCATGGAGAGTGGGCACCCTTGTCGGACGGAGCTGTTAATAGGAACCGAGCCCGCTTCTCGACCGTTTACAATCACCTTCGATGTAGCCCCTCTTATTAGCCTCATAATGATGGAGATGAAAACAGGTGGAATCTCCATTCGGCTCATGACTGACGCCAAGAAGTCATGGTTTATCCTGTCGAACGCACGGTCGAAGTCCACAGATATCATCGCTGCTCGCATTTTACAAGTTTCCGCAAGGGCGATAACGTCACGGTATTCACTTAACGCCGAGGAGATGTTGCTTCGCACCCCTAGGCAAGCCTGATCAGGGGATATTGTCCTGGATATCGCCAGCTTGAGACGAGACGCTAGTAGCCGAGCAAAAATTTTATAATCGGTGTTTAGCATAGTGAGAGGCCGATATTGAGTAACACTACGACTCCTCTCCATCTTCGGTATGGGAAGAAGAAAGCCCGTCACAAAATCCGACGGTAGGCGCATGTTCGGACTCATCGCCTCATTGTACATCGACACCAACTGTGGCATCATCATGTCCACGAATTCTCGATAAAACTCTAGCGTAATCCCATCTGGCCCCGGTGATTTATGGGCCGCTCCTTTTGTGAGTGCCACCTTTATATCGCCTTCTGTGAGTGGCTCCATAAGCGCTGCCTTATCCGTCTCTGTCAGTGTCGTTTGCAGATGTTGCAGTATCTCTTCCCCTACCTGACGGTCCGTCGGTGTACCGGCATAGAGATGGCGGAAATGCTCTAAAAATTCATTTGCAATGTCCTGTTGTGTTGTCAGTTGACGGCCATCTAAACCGTGGAGCACTGTTACCAATGCCCGGCGGTAACGCTTATGTTCCCGCGACACATGGTGCATCGAGGTACGTTCCCCAGTGATGGTGTCAAGACATCTTGCCCGTATTGGGATGCCACCCAGTCGTCGTCGCGTGATCGATAGGATTTGTGCCTTGACTCGATGAACTTCCGCATGATGTTCTGCAGACGGCACCTGGAAAGACAGCTCACGAAGCATGGTGTAATAATAATCAAGAGTGTCTCTCTGCCATCTCGCCTTATCCCGACCATACTGTATTAGAGCTCTTCTTATTGCCGGCTTAGTGCACTCGAGCCACCATTGAAGCACGGAGGTATACGTTGGTAGACGGCGTTGACATGTGGTCCATACCTCCTCGACTCTCTGACGACATTCGGGGTCCGCCAAAAGGGACGAATTGAGCTTCCATGTCCCGCAGCTTCTCCACACACTTTGCCTAGGGAGTGACATGGTACAAATGTAAGCCAGATGATCAGTAAATGCCGCAGGCCATCGTTCCGCGTCGACCACCTTATCCTGTAGGCCAACCGAAACATATATTCGATCGAGTCTGCTCGCCGAGTGACTCGTAAAAAAAGTATATCCCTCACGGTTCCTATGAATCATGTCCCAGGTGTCGCTTAACTCCAGATCCCGGCATAGCACATGCAATTCACGACAGGTATTGTAATGTGTTGTCTGGTCTTTTTGGGCTAAAACACAATTGAAGTCACCACCTATAATGAAATGATCGAATCTGCCGGTAAATAAGGGCACAATCTCTTCCGAATAATATCTCGCACGCGCCCGTCTGTTGTCTGTGCCGGAAGGGGCATAAACATTGAGGATGCGAATTCCATTAACAGTTATCGCCAGTCCTCGTGCCGAAGGTAGATAAGCCAGGTCTCGGACTGGAATCCCGTCCCGGACCAATATCGCCGTTCCACTGTCGTTGTTCGAGTGCGGCGAGGTGTAGGAGATGTATCCATGTACGTCCTGGAACTCAGGAATGTAAATTTCCTGCACCATCAGTATATCCACATCCGACGCTTATATCATGTCCCTAAACAACTGCTGTTTCACGGGCGATCTAATGGTATTTACATTCACTGTCCCTATTCTGTAAGCCTGGGGTCGAGTAGCTGTCATCTCCACATGATGTTAAAATGACAAAGTTTCACCGTGTCGATAGTCCCGTTGCACATCCGCCGAGGGTCGCCCGAGGAACGTGTCCCTGCGGCATTAGGTTTCTTGAGATGCGGACGGATGCAAGGCCCCACCAATAGAATGGTCCGCATCGGTGATGTCGTCGTCCTGCTCATACCAGCTGATACTATTGGTGTGCTCCAAATTTTCCTGTGCGGCATCGATGTGTGACATCTGTTGTTCTTTCGCAGCTGTAGACTCCACCGCCGAAGGGGTAGCAGGCCCCTGAGCGGATGCGTCGTCTGAACGATATGACATCATTTCACTGTCCGAATTCATATGGTCTGCGACATACGAAGCTTGTGGTTCCGTGTCAGACAAGTCCATAGTGTTAGACTCGTCTGGGCTCCCTAGAAGAGAAGGGAGCGTCTCCGCCGAGTTTAGTCGGCGCTTCTTGCGGCGCTTTGGCGAGCGTTGTTTGCGGGCCCTAACCTCGGCCTCTGGTGTTGGCGCATCTTGCATCTCCTGCGTTCCCGCCGCCGCCACAACCCCCTGGGGCCGTTCCACTTCAGCTTCCATGCCTATTGTGATGCTCTCATCCTCTTTCTGCGCCACCTGTAGTGTCTGAGATTGGAGGTTGGTCGGAGCCATTCCTTCTTCAGTGGCGTCCGAAGGCGCCTCAATCAACTGCGGCGTCGGTTCGATGGTGCGCTCCGACCTCGGCGTCACCTCCCCGCGAAGTGCCGTCACGTAAGTCATCGGCAGTGACGTTGGTGTGGTCGGATTCTGGAAGTCTCCGCTGGGGAGTTGCACGAGTCTCCTCTGCATACACGCTGATCGAAGATGTCCTTCACCACCACACCCGGAGCATGTCCTGGGCTGTCCATCATAGATGACAATAGCTCGACAGCCGCCGATGTTTATGTACGATGGCACATGTTTTGTAAGGGCAATTCGCACCTGTCGGACACCATTGAGCACTGGATACGTGCTAAAACTTGCCCAGCGTTCGGCCGTATGACTAATAACTCTGCCATATGGCTGGAGTGAGTCAGTGACCAATGATTCGGGTACCTCGAAAGGCAGCTCGAATATTCGAATCGTACGCACGCCCAGGCCCGAATGAGCGACTAAAACTTCGCCAATATGACCATCGGAGTGTCGGAACTGGAATCCTCGTTTGGCGGCTTCAATGATCCTATCACATGCTGCGTCGTCAATCATCTTTACGTAAAGAGTGCTGCTCACGATTGATAAATGAATTCCAATAATCTCCGTGTAATTAAGATGCACTTCGTCCCTCAAGAAACGTTCGATTTCGAAAGCCTTCGGTCTTGCATATTCGTTACAGAACGTGAACTGTATCGTGGTTTTTCGGAAATTGTGTGCCATTGCGTTCGATTTAAACAGTAACACACGCGAGTGACGACGGTGTAAACACCGCTTCTTCCGCGACCGTTCGCAGCCGAGACGTAAACAAGTCCGAGCTGCTCCGCGGCGAATGGCGGACTGTGTCCTTCGATCCTTCGCTTCGTCCCTACAGTCTGCTCGCGATGGCATCTGACGACGCAACACTCCCCGCCTCGTTTTATAATAAGAGAATCGCCTCTAGTGACATCTGCTGGTCAGCTGCGTATTACATACGAGTATCCGGATATCTTAGATCAGATGGACAGAAGGTTTCACAAGTGACTACTGGATGGCACTAGTGTGGTTTAATATTATTACTCTTATTGCAAAATTTGTCATGTGTTATTGTTAAAACAATGACAGCTCGGAAATTTGATGTTCAAATTCAAAAGTTGAAATGTGTGTGAGTTCTTAAGGGACCAAACTGCAGAGGCCATCGGTCCCTAGACTTACACACTAGTTAGACTAACCTATGCTAAGAACAATACACACACCCATGCCCGAGGGAGGACTCGAGAACCTCCTCCGGTGGGAGGGGCCGAGCAGTCAGTGACATGGCGCCTCTAACCGCGCGGCCACTCCGCGCGGCGGAAATTTGATGAGCACTTTATTACTGCGGGCTTCCAAATAAATTGTGTTGTCCAAAAATGGACACTTCGCGCGGAAGTTTTAGTTGCACGACTTTTCACGATTTTCGTCAAACTCCGATTCAAGAAAAATGACTCGACTCCCATCGCTCAACTTTTTGTAATCAATAACTGCCAGGAAATACTGTTTACAATGGGTTCACGTGCTTCCGTCAGCGATTTAATGCGTGAAGGTCGATCCATAAACGATAGTTGTTTAAAAAAAAATTGCTGTGCCGCGCCACATGACTGAAAGGGATCATCGTGTGATTTACTGTAATGTAGAGGTTTCTTGAGGCATATTCAAGACGGCAGTCCATTCGATTTTGCATTAATATTTACCTGTGAGAGATCTGTTCCCAGAGGATCCCGCACAGTATGGTCGAAACACAAAACCGGGATCATGTCAACTGGTGTACCGAATGGTCAAAACTTTGATCGAGGGCATCAAAATCCCTAACCGACAACGTAACAGGAGACGAACCTTGCATATTTATACGAGGTGGAAACTAAGCAGAAACTATCCAGTCTTGTTGATCAGTCTGGTATGACAATAGAAAACAGCAGAAGGAAAACTCGTGTTTTAAATTTCGCGTTTAAGAAATCATTCACTGAGGAGGATTGCACTAACATACTGTCGTTTGACCGTTGCACAACCTCCCGTATGGGAGACGTAGTAATAAGAATTGGCTCTGAGCACTATGGGACTCAACTGCTGAGGTCATTAGTCCCCTAGAACTTAGAACTAGTTAAACCTAACTAACCTAAGGACATCACAAACATCCATGCCCGAGGCAGGATTCGAACCTGCGACCGTAGCGGTCTTGCGGTTCCAGACTGCAGCGCCTTTAACCGCACGGCCACTTCGGCCGGCCAATAAGAATTCTTAGCGTGAAGAAACAACTCAGAGGGTTGAAAACAAACAACTTATCATGTCCGGGTGGAATTCCACTTTGGTTTTACAGACAGTACTCTACCTCAATTTCCTCATACTTTGCTCGCATTTATCGCGAATCTCTCACCCAGCGTGAAGTCCCAAGCGACTGAAAAAAAGAAAAAAAAACACGGGTGACTCCTGCATATGAGAATCGTAAAGGAACTGACGCGCAAAATTACAGGCCAGTATCCTTGACATCGGTTTACTGTACAATTCTTGAACATATTCGAAGTCCAAACATGATAAACTTCCTCGAGGAAGAAAAACTTCTGTCAACAAATTAGCACTGATTTAGAAAGCATTTCTCGTGGCGAAACTCGCCTTGGCCTTTCTCCACATGATATCCTGAGAAAAAGAGACGAAGAAGAACAGGCAGATCCCGTATTCCTGGATTTCTGGAAAGGGTCCGACATGGTGCCACACTGCAGATAGACGAATGTCCGAATATATGGATTACGTTCCCAGACATGTGAGTGGCTCGAAGACTTGTTAAGTAATAGAACCCAATACGTTGTCCTCGACAGTGAAGGTTCATCAGAGAGCAGTGTATCGTCAGAAGTGTGACGGGACCTTTCTTATTCTGTACATGCATAAATAATCTGACAGAGTGACCAGAAAGTTAATGCAGACGAGTAGCAAAAACAATCCCGAAATGTTCGAATACAGCATTGGTAGTTCGCGCTGCTTGACTCAGTTACGTTGATTAGATATCTTGGCGTAACGTTGCAATGCAATCTGAAATGGAACGAGCACGTAAGGGCGGCAGAAGGGATGGCGAATTTTAGGAAGGTGCAGAACACTAGTAGTGCGACGCGTTCGTGAGTACTGCTCGAGTTTTGGGGGTTCCCCGGGTTAAAGGAAGATGTTTAAGCAATTAGAGGCATGCTGCTAGATTTGTTACTGATTGGTTCGATTAACATACGATTATTAGACAAATGCACCGTCAACTCAAATAGGGGTAGGTCAGCCAATTTATCGCAGTAGTTCAGGGAAAAATCATAAGGCGAAGAGTTTGAGATACAGCAAGGGAGTAACATTTAAAGTTTTTTGTGCATCTTTAGTAGTAATGCTATTATAAATAGCTTGTTTATCTTAAGATAAGGTGAACACGTTCTTAAGCAACCTTGCTTGAGGAACGGCATGATTAACTTCGATTTAAGGCGCGAACAATGGGATACTGTTACTGCAGACAACTAATTACACTAATCCTACACTATACAACTAATCACGTGGATGGATGTATGGATTAGTCGACGAGAGTGATTTCTTTTCCAGTTCTCCCTTTTTATTCCTTTCACTTCCTTTTATGTGTTTTGTTTAAGTTGTTAAGATCTTCTGCTCATAGTTTTATATTTTTATACACTCTCAAGTTCATTTTAACTGACAGTATTCCGTAAAGAATTTATGCCCACTACATTAATAACAACTCCCAACGCTGCCACCAGACATTTTGTTTTATTATCAAATTGATTTTGCTGGGCCGGCCGTGGTGGCCGAGCGGTTCTAGGCGCTACAGTTTGGAACCGCGCGACCGCTACGGTCGCAGCTTCGAATCCTGCCTCGGGCATGGATGTGTGTGATGTCCTTAGGTTGGTTAGGTTTAAGTAGTTCTAAGTTCTAGGGGACTGATGACCTCAGAAGTTAAGTCCCATAGTGCTCAGAGCCATTTTTTTTTTATTTTGCTGGTAAACTCAGCACTACTTTACATTATTTTTTTCTACAAACCTAAGGAGCATGTCATAGAGACTGTAAAGTTTAAATTAAAATTTTTTTTGTTCGTTTGTCGTTTCTGTGAACTAAATAATATGATACAGTAATTATAAACTTAATTTTCTTGTTTGTTAAGTTCATTGATGGGATGATTTTCAAATCGGATGCACGCTAAGTTTTTGTAAGACATCAGTGGCTCTATGGTTAATTAGTTTGTATAACTAGCTCAGGCACAGGCTAAGCGGTTGATGCCGTCACAAGGGCCACCTCATATCAACACAATGAGAACGACCGATTCTGCGCTGACGCGTGCAGCCGTCAGAGGGAAATGAACATGTGTCAAGGAGTCGTTAAGCTGCCGGCAGGACATTCAAACGGCAGCCGTTCAGTACTCCTGGCGTCTCCACAACAGCTGTCTGATGTCACCATCAATAAATAAACTGAACGAAGTTGCACGCAACACCACAAAAGAATCCACTTTCTCACAGATTGAGAAACACTCCCTGTGTTACTCGCCACGTACAACGGCGAAGCACGCAACAAACTTACATTGATTGTTCTAGCAAGAGAACTAGTATTTGAGGCCAGGTTTGCCACAAGAGCAACCAGTAACTTGTGGCGTTTATGCTACATCCCAGCCCAGGCTTATTACATTTCTATTGCCATGTTTTAATGTCAAGAATAGGAAGATTTTTGCTACGTGAGGCTAGCGAGTAGGTAGGACCACAATGCCGACTCATAAACGACGCGCGGGATCGTCACATAGCGTGAGAACGGCCGGGCAGCAAGAGCCGTATTGTACTGGAGCCCAGAGACAGTGGGGATGCACCTACTACGCTGGGCACCAAGAAGCAAATCTCTTATTATTTATATTCACTGTTTTAATACTACACTACTGGCCATTAAAATTGCTACACCAATAAGAAATGCAGATGACAAACGGGTATTCATTGAACAAATATATTATACTAGAACTGACATGTGATTACATTTTCACGCAATTTCGGTGCATAGATCCTGAGAAATCAGTACCCACAACAACCACCTCTGGCCGTAATAACGGCCTTGATACGCCTGGGCATTGAGTCAAACAGAGCTTGGATGGCGTGTACAGGTAAGGCTGCCCATGCACGTTCAACACGATTGACTGGCGTATTATGACGAGCCAGTTGCTCGGCCCCCATTGTTCAAATTTTCAAATGTGTGTGAAATCTTATGGGACTTAACTGCTAAGGTCATCAGTCCCTAAGCTTACACACTACTTAACCTAAATTATCCTAAGGACAAACACACACACCCATTCCCGAGGGATGATTCGAACTTCCGTCGGCCACCATTGACCAGACGTTTTCAATTGGTGAGACATCTGGAGAATGTGCTGGCCAGGGCAGCAGTCGAACATTTTCTATACCCAGAAAGGCCCGTACAAGACCTGCAACATGCGGTCGTGCATTATCCTGCTGAAATGTAGGGTTTCGCAGGGATCGAATGAAGGGTAGAGCCACGGGTCGTAACACATCTGAAATGTAACGTCCACTGTTCAACGTGCCGTCAGTGCGAACAACAGGTAACCGAGTCGTGTAACCAATGGCACTCCGTACCATCACGCCGGGTGATACGCCAGTATGGCGATGACGAATACACGCTTCCAATGTGCGTTCACCGCGATGTCACCAAACACGGATGCGACCATCATGATGCTGTAAACAGAACCTGGATTCATCCATTCGTGCACCCAGGTTCGTCGTGGAGTACGCCATTGCAGGCGCTCCTGTCCGTGATGCAGCGTCAAGGGTAACCGCAGCCATGGTCTCCGAGCTGATAGTCCATGTTGCAGCAAACGTCGTCGAACTGTTCGTGCAGATGGTTGTTGTATTGCACACGTCCCCATCTGCTGACTCAGGGATCGAGACGTGGCTGCACGATCCGTTACAGGCATGCGGGTAAGATGCCTGTCATCTCGACTGCTAGTGATACGAGGCGGTTGGGATCCAGCACGCCGTTACGTATTACCCTCATGAACCCACCGATTCCATATTCTACTAACAGTCATTGGATCTCGACCAATGCGAGCAGCAATGTCGCAATACGATACACCGCAATCGCGATGGGGCTTAACTTCTGAGGCCATCAGTCCCCTAGAACTTAGAACTACTTAAATCTAACTAACCTAAGGACATCACACACATCCATGCCCGAGGCAGGATTCGAACCTGCGACCGTAGCGGCCGCGCGGTTCCAGACTGAAGCGCCTAGAACCGCTCGGTCACTCCGGCCGGCGAAGATGAACATTTGATAATTAATACGAATGTTATCCATTCATGTAATTCATAATGATTTTTCAGGAAGATTGTGACTTTGTATGTGTCTAATGTCTGTATTATTTAATGTGGGTTGCAGGTATCAAAATGTACGAGGGGAACAGTGAGAGGGTGCCAACGACACCAGCAACCGGCAGATCAGCATGTAATTCTGCAGTTGGCCACAGAAAACAAGTGAAAGGGTGGGACGGTGTTTTAAAAATTGGAAACAGCCAGATTTTTTATATGAACAATTATACAGACGTTATTATATTCTGACAGTAGGACTGAGCACCTTCAGAATTAAAGGAACTTTGAAAAATACTGAAAAGACAAAATATTAGGGAAATTTTACGTGACTGTGCAGTTAAGGTCCCAGTAGGGTTGGAGTTCTTTCTTATTTTCTTTAACTTTCTACTTTTTTTTTCAAAACCACACAATCTTTTAAAAAAAACGTTCATGTTGGGGAATATGTAGCGTTTATGCTACATCCCTTCCCACGTTGAATACATTGTTATTGACGTTTTTTAATGTAAAGAACAGGAAGATTTTTGCTATGTGAGGCTGCGAGTAGGTAGGATCACAATGCAGACTATCGAACGACGCGCGGGATCGTCACATAGTGTGGGAACGGCAGGGACAGCAAGAGCCGTGTGGTGCTGGAGCACAGAGAGACAGTGGCTGGGCACCAAGTACTGAACCTATTGTAATTTATATTCACTGTTTGCATATTAATATATAGTTCCAACCGTGCTGATGACGTTACTTGCACTGAGAACTTGTGAACAATAATTTCAATATCACTCAATTCATCAGGAAATGCTAATTACAAATATTATTTACTGTCAGTGTTATTGATGGAAGGACGGAGCAGTCACAAGTGCGCTCTGAGAGGGCAGTCGCCGTACTGCTAAGATAGCTTGCTATTGCTCTATGATCTGTTTACGAGAAGGTAATAGATGAATCCGCGTATGAGATCTGATCTCACGTAAAGGCGGAAGAGTTTCTGAAAAATTGCCTCCGATGACGTACTTGTGCGATGTGGTGTTAATCCAAGACAGTCTACGATTGGTTGTCGAGGTGGCAACATGCTATCTAGTGTGTGAAGTACAACTCCGTGTAAAGACGGAATTAATTGTTAAATTTGCCTCGGATGCGATCTCGGGACCTAATGACTAATGACCGGGAAACTTGTTATGAATATTAACGATACACTAGCTCTAGAATTTTGCGATTAGTGATGATAAAATTAGTTGGCATCTTAACATTCTATGGTTCTTAGTATGCTTAGCATTTAAACCTACCCAGTTGTTACACGATTATGCACTGTTTATTGGACAAGCGTCAGAAGAAACTAGCTGGGGCAAAACCAACGAGACGCGAGGTAAGCAAGTTGGCTACAATTCAGTTACGTTACATGAACGCGTGGTGTCTGTTCTTTCGAACATGAACCCGCAGCTGTTATACATTATATGTAAACTGAAGGTGGAGAGGGGAAGAAGGAAACGGAAGGGAGGGGATCAGTCGTGTCTGCTGCATCGAGACATAACGCGGAATCAGCGGCAACGAGTGAAAATGTGTACCGGACGAGGAATCGAATACGAATCTGCCGCTTATTAGGCAGGTGCGTTGACCAATGGGCCATCCGGGACACGGCGTTATCGCGGACTGACTCGGGACTCCTCACGACCGACCCACATTCCCACCGAGCCCCACCTATTCGCATTCGCTGTCCATTTCCTCCATTCGCTCTCTGAGATTCCCACAGGCTGTCGGACGTATTTGTGCATCCGCACTGAAGAAGGTGGAGCCATTGCCCAGCCAGGCCAATCAAATTACCGTATATGAATGCGTGGTGTCTGTTCTTTCGGACACATACTACCTGTACTTAGTTTTTGAACATTCATTTTCATTATTTCATTTTTGTTGTGTGTTCATCTTTCGCTTGCGAATTTTTTTGCTGCAAATGCTTTGAGTTAGTTTATAGTCTTACTGATGCAAGATTGCTTCTTAAGTAATAGAACCCAGTACGTTGTCCTCGACGGTGAGTGTTCATCGGAGGTGAGGGTATCACCTGGAGTGCCCCAGGAAAGTGTGGTAGGTCCGCTGTTGTTTTCTATCTACATAAACGATCTTTTGGATAGAGTGGATAGCAATGTGCGGCTGTTTGCTGATGATGCTGCCGTGTACGGGAAGGTGTCGTTGAGTGACTGTAGGAGGATACAAGATGACTTGGACAGGATTTGTGATTGGTGTAAAGAATGGCAGATAACTCTAAATATAGATAAATGTAAATTAATGCAGATGAATAGGAAAAAGAATCCTGTAATGTTTGAATACTCCATTAGTAGTGTAGCGCTTGACACAGTCACGTCGATTAAATATTTGGGCGTAACATTGTAGAGCAATATGAAGTGGGACAAGCATGTAAAGGCAGTTGTGGGGAAGGCGGATAGTCGTCTTCGGTTCATTGGTAGAATTTTTGGAAGATGTGGTTCATCTGTAAAGGAGACCGCTTATAAAACACTAATACGACCTATTCTTGAGTACTGTTCGAGAGTTTGGGATCCCTATCAGGTCGGATTGAAGGAGGACATAGAAGCAATTCAGAAGCGGGCTGCTAGATTTGTTACTGGTAGGTTTGATCGTCACGCGAGTGTTACGGAAGTGCTTCAGGAACTCGGGTGGGAGTCTCTAGAGGAAAGGAGGCGTTCTTTTCGTGAATCGCTACTGAGGAAATTTAGAGAACCAGCATTTGAGGCTGACTGCAGTACAATTTTACTGCCGCCAACTTACATTTCGCTGAAAGACCACAAAGATAAGATAAGAGAGATTAGGGCTCGTACAGAGGCATATAGGCAGTCATTTTTCCCTCGTTCTGTTGGGGAGTGGAACAGGGAGAGAAGATGCTAGTTGTGGTACGAGGTACTCTCCGCCACGCACCGAATGGTGGATTGCGGAGTATGTATGTAGATGTAGATGTAGATGTAGATGGTAATCCGAAGCAATTTTTGTGTTTTGTTTGGGTCATTTTCGTGTAAGAATTCAAAACTACTACATAAGGAAATCTAATTTGAGTGAATGGGAAATTTCGAGGAGACACAACATATGCTCTCTGTACGTTCTTTCCTTTTTATTATTGCATTTTTAAACTTTTCCTGTTTCTTTTCTTTAATTATTGATGGCCGGATTGAGAGGAATTGTTTCGGGAAAGGTCTCACCATGTTTCTCGGTCAAACCTTTCCTGGCAACAATTTTGTATTGGAAGGCGGGTTAGATGTGAGGCGGCAGCCTCTTTCAGTCCTTTTTCCTCACGTTTTATGCTATGTGCATACTGAACTTCATAAGACACTCTCTTACTTCATTCACTTTCTGATCCACTGGCGCCAATTTTGTAACTTCGACATCTACGTCTACATCTACATCTAAGTAGATACTCCGCAAGCCACCGAAAGTGCATGGCGGAGGGTTCCCTGTACCACTGCTAGTCATTTCCTGTCCTGTTCCACCAGTTAATAGAACGAGGGAGAAACAATTGTCTATATGCCTCCGTATGAGCTCTAATTCTTCGTATCTCATCTTCGTGGTCCTTACGCGCAACCTATGTTGCCGGCAGTAGAATAGTGTGGCAGTCAGCTTCAAATACCGGGTCTTTAAATTTTCTCAACAGCGTTTCTCGAAAAGAACGACGTCTTCCCTCCAGGGATTCCCATTTGAGTTCCCGGAGCATCTCTGTACACTTAAGTGTTGTTCGAACCTATTGTTAATAAATCTAGCAGTCCCCCTCAGAACTGCTTCGATGTTTTCCTTCAATACGCCCTGGTACGGATCCCAAACAATACTCAAGCAGTACTCAAAAATACAGGGTGATTCAAGAAGAATACCACAACTTTAGGAATTTAAAACTCTGCAACGACAAAAGGCAGAGCTAAGCACTATCTGTCGGCGAATTAAGGGAGCTATAAAGTTTCATTTAGTTGTACATTTGTTCCCTTGAGGCGCTGTTGACTAGGCGTCAACGTCAGTTGATGCTAAGATGGCGACCGCTCAACAGAAAGCTTTTTGTGTTATTGAGTACGGCAGAAGTGAATCGACGACAGTTGTTCAGCGTGCATTTCGAACGAAGTATGGTGTTAAACCTCCTGATAGGTGGTGTATTAAACGTTGGTATAAATAGTTTACAGAGAATGGGTGTTTGTGCAAAGGGAAAAGTTCTGGACGGCCGAGAACGAGTGATGAAAATGTAGCACGCATCCAGGAAGCATTTGTTCGCAGCCCAGGAAAATCGACTCGCAGAGCTAGCAGAGAGCTGCAAATTCCACAATCAACTATATGGAGAGTCCTACGAAAAAGGTTAGTTATGAAACCTGAACGTCAACTACCCGAGGCGATGGATCGGCCGCCAGGCAGCCCGTGACAGAGCGCTTCATCACTGGCCTCGAAGAAGCCCTGATCTTACCCCCTGCGATTTTTTCTTATGGGGGTATATTAAGGATATGGTGTTCCGGCCACCTCTCCCAGCCACCATTGATGATTTGAAACGAGAAATAACAGTAGCTATTCAAACTGTTACGCCTGATATGCTACAGAGAGTGTGGAACGAGTTGGAGTATCGGGTTGATATTGCTCGAGTGTCTGGAGGGGGCCATATTGAACATCTCTGAACTTGTTTTTGAGTGAAAAAAAACCTTTTTAAATACTCTTTGTAATGATGTACAACAGAAGGTTATATTATGTTTCTTTCATTAAATACACATTTTTAAAGTTGTGGTATTCTTTTTGAACCACCCTGTAGCTCGCACCAGCGTCCTATACGCGGTCTTCTTGTGATTCATTTGCTTCCAAATCTTATAGGTTTTTTTCTACGCCACGGTTGGTTATTACTATGTCGTCCGTACGGGAATCTGTCTGATGGTCAAATGACGGTATGTTTGCTCGATTCTCCTGTGTGAACGATTTCTTGAACTTGAAATTTAAAATTTGTAGATGGGGACGACACGACATGTTTTCATCGAGACGGTTTTGAACTTTTGTATCCAACCACTATTGTAAATTTTGAGCACCAAGAGTGGGATGTATCGTAGCATTGGATAGTTAATACAATCCGGGCCAGGTGCAGTACCCTACCCTGCAGTCTGGAGCTCCTCTGGCGAGAAGTCTTGTGTAATGTCACTGTTGTCCTCTCCATATTCCGCTTCGACTTCCTTGTCCATTACGTCAGATGTGGTCCACTACACAAAAGAAAGACTCTAAAAGTTCGTAGGATGGTGGAGGTGCATGCATGTCCATTGTCAGACCGGTTTTAATGTTCCGTATTCATCTACATCATTCTTCAAAAAAAATGGTTCAAATGGCTCTGAGCACTATGGGACTCAACTGCTGAGGTCATTAGTCCCCTAGAACTTAGAACTAGTTAAACCTAACTAACCTAAGGACATCACAAACATCCATGCCCCTAGGCAGGATTCGAACCTGCGACCGTAGCGGTCTTGCGGGTCCAGACTGCAGCGCCTTTAACCGCACGGCCACTTCGGCCGGCTACATCATTCTTCGCAAGCTACCTAACGGTATGTGGCAGGGGGTAATTTTTGTACCACTAACTGAACCCTCTAACCCTATTCCATTCGCAAATAGCGCGTAGGAAGAATGATTGTCGATATGCCTCTGTGTTGGCTCCAATTTCTCGATTTTTCTCCTCACGATTATTACAGGAGACGTTTGTGTGGGAAGTAATATGTTGTCCGACTCTTCTCCGAAAGTGCTCTCTCGAGATAACAATAGTAAATCTCGCCGTGATGTACAACGCCTCTCTTGTAACGTCTGGCAGTGGAGTTTATTGAGCACCTCCGTAACGCTCTCGTGCCGATTAAACGATCCCGTAACGAAACGTACCACTCGTCGTTTTCTCTACCACTTCTATCAGTCCTGTCTGGTAGGGAGCCCAGATAAATGAACAATACTCGAGAACCGGTTGAACAAGCGGCGCCTTATTAAGCCACTTCCTTCGTGGATGAGTTACATTTCCTTAAGATTCCTCCTATGAATCTGAGTCAGGCGTCTGCTTTTCTCCCTATCTGCTTTATGTAGTCATTCCACTTAATGTCGCTCTGGATTGTTACTCCTAGATGTTTTACGGCAGATACTGTTCAAAAATGGTTCAAATGGCTCTGAGCACTATGGGACTTAACATCTGAGGTCATCAGTCCCCTAGAACTTAGAACTACTTAAGCCTAACTAACCGAAGGACGACACACACATCAATGGCCGAGGCAGAATTCGAACCTGCGACCGTAGCGATCGTGCGGTTCCAACTGAAGCGCCTAGAACCGCTCGGCCACTCCGTCCGGCGGCAGATACCGTTCCCAACGGTTTGTCATCAATAGTGTTGCTTTACAGAAGTGGACTTATTTTCCTGTGTGTGCACAGTGTCTTACATTGATTTCCGTTCAGGGTCAACTGCCATTCATCAGTTCCTGGAAGTCATTCTGCAAATCTTTACTATCTTCTGGCGTTGCTGCTTTGTTATAGACAATCGCTTCATCTGCGAACAGCCTTAAAGAGCACCCGACGCTTTGTACGAGATCGTTTATATATATTGTAATAAGTAACGGTCCTATCACACTTCCTAGGGGAACTACGAAATTACCTCTACATCTGTCGATTTTGCTCCGTTATGACCTCAGCAGTTGAGTCCCATAGTGCTCAGAGCCATTTTTTTGCTCCGTTAAGAGCGACGTGTCGAGTTCTGTCTGCAAGGAAGTCTTGAATCTAGTCGAAAATCTGCCCCGATACTCGATAAGCTCGTATTTATTTTCACTAAACAGCAGTGCGGCATGGTCTCAAATGCCATGCTCAAGTCAAGGAACACGAACCTGAGCGCCATTCTCTACGGCGCTGTGGATGTCATGGAGGAACAGAGCGAGCTGAGTTTCGCAGGATCTCTGTTTGCTGAATCCATGTTGATTTTTATAGAGGAGGTTTTCCTTCTCCAAGAACGTGATAATTCTTGAATATGAAACATGTTCCATAATTCTACAACAGACTGAGGTCAACGATATACGTCTATAACTGTGTGTATCTGTCCTAAGGCCCTTCTTAGAAACGAGAATGACCTGCGCTTTCTTCCAGTCGCTAGGCAACCTCCGTTGCTCAAACGATCTAAGATAAATTGCTGCTAGAAGAAGAGCAATTTCTTTCGCATAATTTTTGTAGAATCTTATAGGTATCTCAACTGGTCCTGACGCCCTTCCACTACAAAGCGATTGTAGTTTTTCTGTTCCACGATAGGTAATCTCAATATCTGCCACTTCGATGTTCGTATGGAGATTGAAATGAGGCACCGTGTTACGATCTTCGGCGGTGAAACAATTTCGGAAGACCGAATTCAGTATTTCGATCTTCTCTCTGTTACCTTCCGTTTCGGTGCCAGCATGGTCACTGATTGAATGAATAGACTGTTTCGACACACTAAAGCGATTGTAGTTTTTCTGTTCCACGATAGGTAATCTCAATATCTGCCACTTCGATGTTCGTATGGAGATTGAAATGAGGCACCGTGTTACGATCTTCGGCGGTGAAACAATTTCGGAAGACCGAATTCAGTATTTCGATCTTCTCTCTGTTACCTTCCGTTTCGGTGCCAGCATAGTCACTGATTGAATGAATAGACTGTTTCGACACACTTACTGATTTTATATACAACCAAAACCACTTAGGACTTTTCTCAGATCGGCTGACAAAGTTTTACTTTCACAGTCATTGGACGCTTCTCTCACTGCTCTCCTTACATTTATTTTTGCTTCGTTCAGCTTTTGTTTCTTAGCTAGGTTTTTACTTCTCTTGAATCTGAGATGACGTTCTCTTAGTTTACGTAGCAGTTTTCTAACACGGCTATTAAACCATGGTGGGTCTTTCCCATCCCTTAAGACCTCACTCGGAACATACTAGTCTAGGGCATATTGTACGAATCCTCTGGTTTTTTTCAATTTGTTTTCCGCATCTTTGTCCTCATCACCGTATATTTGATGCTGACTGCTCAATTCTCTGAAATCTGTATCCTGTTACTCTTGCTAAGCATTAATGTTTTCCTACTTTTCTTAATATTCTTTGCCAGGCCTGTTGTCATAGATGCCATCACAGCCTTATGATCACTGATACCTTCCACCTACATGAATTAATTCATTGAATTTGTAAGGTGGCAGCTTGAATGACTGTTAATTTCGCACCTTCCATGAGATTCTATGCGTCATAACGAATAGATAGGTATGTCACATGACATAGTATTGTATTGTATTAGACTGGGGACCTAGAAACGACGGAGAGGCTTCATCCTGCCGTAGCCCTCAGTGGTTCACAACCCCACAGCAAGCCACAGCAGTCCACCTGCCCCAAAATGGTTCAAATGGTTCTGAGCACTATGGGACTTAACATCTGTGGTCATCAGTCCCCTAGAACTTAGAACTACTTAAACCTAACTAACCTAAGGACATCACACACATCCATGCCCGAGGCACGATTCGAACCTGCGACCGTAGCAGTCGCGCGGTTCCGGACTGCGCGCCTAGAACCGCTAGACCACCGCGGCCGGCCACCTGCCCCACCGCCGCCTCACACCGACCTCAGGGTTATTGTGTATTGTGCAGTTTGGCCCCCAGTGGACCCCCCGGGAACGTCTCATACCAGACGAGTGTAGCCCAAATCTTTGCGTGGTAGAGTAATTATGGTGTACGCGTACTTGAAGACAGTGTTTGCGCAGCAATCGCCGACATAGTGTATCTGAAGTAGAACAAGGGGAACCAGCCCGCATTCGCCGAGACAGATGGAAAACCGCCTTAAAAACCATCCACGGGCTGGCCGGCACACCGGACTTCGACACTAATCCGCCGGGTGGATTCGTGCCGGGGACCGACACGCCTTCTCGCTCGGGAAGCAGCGCTTTAGACCGCGCGGCTAGCAGGTTGGGCATCACATGACTTACTTGGGTGATAGTGAGCAGATTTGTCTATCAGAACGTACTGTATGTAATGCAAAAAAGGTATGAAACTCGAGTCGACGGTATTAACACACCAAACCCAAATCCTGCATGTCAATGAACACGAGGTGAGAAAAATGCTGCTGGAAGAGACGCTTGAGTTTGGGATGGACTCAGGTTGCCCGGCCACAGCCCGCGTACAGCGAAAGGCTTTTAGCAGGTTGTGACCCATAGCGAGAGAGACGGCAAACGCACCAGGCGGAACATCGAAGGAAGCTGGTGATGGCCAAGCACTGCCTGCGACAGAGAAATTCTTTAGAAAATTGCATTGGGGAATTTCCAGATGGATGCAAACAGGCCTGAGATGCAGTTAAAGAGAGTCGCATTTCTGATCACGTGAAAGGTCTGTGGTGCTCTTGTGATGTATGCGTGTAACTTTTAGGCGTCAGGAGTGTCCGATTGGCTGAAATAAACTCAGATGGAATATAAGTGGCGAGATTACGGCGCAGTTTGAAGGTACGTCCTTTGCGATTGGCGGGATAGTTTCCAGGAGATGAAAGGAATGTTCCCATTGCTCTAAATGGCTGTGACGCAAAGCATGAAAGGACACAATTGGGGGACAGTTTGCTACGAAAGACAGAATATCGAAAACTTCGGGGATTCTCCACTGAACAAGCGTCAAGTGTGAAACAGGGCGCATCACGCTCTGCACGAAGCAAAAAGAGGCATTTTGTGTGAACACTGCGTTCACTTTGGCTGGCATTCAGCTAGAAATTAGCTGAAGAGTCGTTGAGCTCCGATAGTGGAGAAACGAAACAGCCATGTAGTTAACTGTTCTTGTGAGAACTGAGAGGGCGTTGAGATATACATGCTGCTCCATTTATGTGCGTGTATATCGCCATATTTTCCAGATTAGGGGTGAGTGCATGTTTTCTCGCCTAACGAGAAACATAGGGCAGTTTCAGCTGATAAAATCAGTAAAGATATTATTCAGATTTTTATAGGATTTTCAAAGGGCGAGGGCAGCCATGCAGCTGACAACACGTCGCAGCTAAAGGTAAATGCGGCTGGCAGGGGCGTAAAAATATTGCATCACCAGCTTGCATCCACTGTGAACACGAGCAATCTTGAGTAATCTTTTACATATCTTTTCATAAAAACTAACCATCCTCTGTAGACTTGATTGTCATCCTAAATAGTGCCGAATTTAGAACCCGGAATTAGATGATTTGACGTAATATTGGCCAACTCAGACAGTGCTTCACTGTCTAGATGTGAGAAAAAACTTGCAGAGAACCTTCTATTTAAATCTGATATTTTTGTGTTCAGTGTTATTTCTGTTAATCAGGACATAATACATTATCTTGACAATTGTCTGGCCGAGCGGTTCTAGGCGCTACAGTCTGGAACCACGCGACCGCTGCGGTCGCAGGTTCGAATCCTGCCTCGGGCATGGATGTGGGTGATGTCCTTAGGTTAGTTAGGTTTAAGTAGTTCTAAGTTCTAGGGGACTGATGACCTCGGAAGTTAAGTCCCGTAGTGCTCAGAGCCATTTGACAATTGTCCTGAAATTGACATGTCACACTCTATGTAAACCAGTGTGCTTCATCGACAATAATACAGTAAATAAACCAATTTTGTACAGCTAAACACCCATGAGCTCTGTCGTAGAATTAGGGTTCAGTCCTACAACGTTAATTTATTCTAGTGACGCCGACGCACTCACGGGTGTTTTAGCTGGTGTCTGACGAATGTGAAAAGGAGTGGAGTGTCAGAAATGGTTGAAATGGCTCTGAGCACTATGCGACTTAACTTCAGAGGTCATCAGTCGCCTAGAACTTAGAACTAATTAAACCTAACTAACCTAAGGACATCACACACATCCATGCCCGAGGCAGGATTCGAACCTGCAACCGTAGCGGTGGCTCGGTTCCGGACTGTAGCGCCTAGAACCGCAGGGCCTCTCCGGCCAGCGGAGTGTCAGAAGTTCAGGTCTGTTTGTTGCCAGGAGGTCTACGATGTTACCCACATGAGTTGGTTTCCTAACTATCTGCTCAAAGTAATTTTGAGACAAGATATCCAGAACATTGTCACAGGAATTCCTGTCTCTGGCACCAGTTTTGATAGCACAACGCTCCCAATCTGTACCTGGGAAGTTGGAGTCACTCCCTATTACACCGGCATTATCAGGAAAATTACTAACGATATTCTCCAAGTTCCATATGAAGCGCTTTACCACACGAGCTCCTGACTCAGGCGGTCTATAAAAGCATCCGATTACCATTTTTGACCGATATTTGATACTTAACTTCACCCAGCTAAATTCACAATCGGAATCAGTGGTAACCTCGCTAAATTTTATTAAATTCTTTACTGCAGTAAACACGCCACCAGCACTGGCGACTAACGTATCCTTACGATGAATATACCAATATGGACTTAGGATTTCGTTATCATTAGCGTCTGGTTTCAGCCAACTTTCTGTTCCTAATACTATCTGTGCATTATAATCTTCGGTAAGCGATACTAATTCTAGGACCTTTCCTTGGATGCTACTGCAGTTTACTAACATCATATTAATCTTTTCTATTTCTGATCTGCGACAACGATCGTTCTCTGTAGACATTGTGGCTAATTTACCTGACAAATCGTCTTTGATCTCAAGGAATGGTTTCTCTGATCTAAAAAAGCCCCATATGTACGCCACATGTACTCCGCTACCCTAGTAGCCATTTCCTGTGTGTAGTGCACGCCTGACCTATTAAGGGGAACCGTACACTTCTGTACCCGATAGCGAATGTCGCGAAATTTGCATCCGATACCGTCGCCGAGTTGTCTGAGTCTCTGGTTTAGTTCTCCAATTCTGCTCCAAACCAGAGGACCGCGGTCAACCCCACTACATGCAGCCGGCTGCACGCAGTGCGCTCGATAGCTGCTGGCAGGGCCGCCTCCACATCACGGACGAATCCCCCGGCAAACTTATCGAGTGCACTCTGGCATTCTTTCCCGCCTTGCCTGCTACCTTCCTGAGGGGCTCCATCGCCCCCGTAACATTGCAGCTCCCAATGACAATCATACCCACCCTCTGCACTTGTCCGGACTGGGCAGGAAAATCGACCGCTGGCCCAACAGGAGAGGCATCCCGTGCTGGCTCAGCGTATCATCAACATTGGGTAGCGCCTCGTACCTGTTGCTTATGCATAGGGAGCCAGCCGCGCCACCTGATCCCTCTTTCGCCTTCCGCCCAGTGACACGCGAACACACCGCTGTGTGCCACGCACTCTCGAATAAGGACGGAGCGGTCAGATGTTGCGTATCAAAAGGTGCAGCGACACCCAGGTCACCAAGGGACTGCAATGTAGACAAGTGTAATGTGCTGCGAATACACAGAAAGATAGATCCTTTATCATTTAGCTACAAAATAGCAGGTCAGCAACTGGAAGCAGTTAATACCATAAATTATCTGGGAGTACGCATTAGGAGTGATTTAAAATGGAATGATCATATAATGTTGATCGTCGGTAAAGCAGATGCCAGACTGAGATTCATTCGAAGAATCCTAAGGAAATGCAATCCGAAAACAAAGGAAGTAGGTTACAGTACGCTTGTTCGCCCACTACTTGAATACCGCTCAGCTGTGTGGGATCCGTACCAGATAGGGTTGATAGAAGATATAGAGAAGATCCAACGGAGAGCAGCGCGCTTCGTTACAGGATCATTTAGTAATCGCGAAAGCGTTACGGAGATGATAGATAAACTCCAGTGGAAGACTCTGCAGGAGAGACGCTCAGTAGCTCGGTACGGGCTTCTGTCAAAGTTTCGAGAACATACCTTCACCGAAGAGTCAAGCAGTATATTGCTCCCTCCTACGTATATCTCGCGAAGAGACCATGAGGATAAAATCAGAGAGATTAGAGCCCACACAGAGGCATACCGACAATCCTTCTTTCCACGAACAATACGAGACTGGAATAGAAGGGAGAACCGATAGAGGTACTCAAGGTACCCTCCGCCACACACCGTCAGGTGGCTTGCGGAGTATGGATGTAGATGTAGAGTAGATGTAGAAGGTTTCGCAGGTCTCGTCAGCAGCGCCCCGAAGTCGCCCCAGCTTTGAGAATTAGCCAGAGTACGTCAACGGTAGCGGATGCAGCTTCCAGCTGTTTACAGAGATTAGCCAATTCTCCTTGTCTCCGCTCACAATAAGCACAATCGCTAGCTATACTGTAGTGTGAAAAAAAAAATAGATATAAGCTCTCAAATGGCGCCACTGAGTTTGGGATGTACACAAAGTATAATGAGAAGAATAAGAAAAACACTGCACAGGTAAGTATGCAAGCTAGAATACCCTGATCTACATTATATTCTGTACTCCTTTTTCCTTGCCGGCCTATGTGGCCGATCGGTTCTAGGCGCTTCAGTCCGGAACCGCGCGACCGCTACGGTCGCAGGTTCGAAGCCTGCTCGGGCATGGATGTGTGTGATGTCCTTAGGTTAGTTAGGTTTAAGTAGTTCTAAGTTCTAGGGGACTGATGACCACAGATGTTAAGTCCCATAGTGCTCACAGCCATTTTGAACCTTTTTCCTTCATAAATTAAACAACATTTAAATCGAAAACTAGTTCCAGGCGTGCCCCTTGACTTAACCAACACACTTTGCAATAACATATGAGGTCTTCATACTCTTCGTTCATTTCCACTGAAACATGTTGCAAATGAAAATTGAATAATGGGTGCAACTTCTGAAATTTTACTATTCGTGCCATCAACTTCTTCAAGTGCTCCGTGCCAGCAAATTTGGTACGAAGTGCTTCTTCGTGTGCAGAACAACGAATCCCGTCCGCCAATAGTTATAATTTTTTGTTCTTTCATTGCCATCTAAAAGTTTAAATTCTTTCTACGCGGTACTACAACGTCGCTTCGTAGCAAACAGTACCCTCGCTTATGCAAATTGAGAATTCTTATCCCTCTCTTCTGTCATTCCCACCCATTTTAAAAGATAGTGACGACAGATCGCTAGCTGCCTCTTTTCGTGCAAACAGCCACTGGTCCTGTGAACGTCCTCTATGCCACGGACAAACTGTCAAAGGTAAACAGCGCTGACGCCGCGATTCTGCCGAACTCGAGAGTTGTGCCGACCCCAAAATGCTGCACCGCAATGCTAAATGGAAAGTCGCGCTGTTCCGGATACTTCCGAGAATGACCGAGCAAAGCCGAGTGACAGGCCGCGCCGTGGCCGGCGCTGTTGTCCAGAATTTACGCCTTGCTGATAGGTTAGTTGGGCACGCTGTATTAGATCGGTGGTATCGGCGGTGAATCCACTGGACTAACCGTTCCTGGCGTCTGCAGCACTGTCGTCATGACTGGGTTGGTTGCAGATGATCCTAGGTGGTTGTGCTTCCAGTTGCATTGAGCTCCTCTTGTGTCGGGAATTCTGCACCCTGCCTCGTAACGTTTTGGGGAACGGAGCTGTATTCGCTTGAGGCCTTCCTAAGAGACAGTCTCCACACCGTCAATATGAATATGTAAGGGTAGACCGGATGTGGTTTAAATTCAAGGTAGTACTATCGATGGCTATTCAGAAACGTATACCAAATAAATTAATAAGAAGTGATACTGATCCCCCATGATACACAATACAGGTCAGAGCGCTGTTGCAGAAGCAACGAAAACCGTATACCAAATTTAAAAGAATTCAAAACCCTCAAGATCGGCGAAGTTTTACAGAAGCTCTAAATGCAGCGCGAACATCAATGCGAGATGCTTTTAATACTTTCCACAACGAAACTTTGTCTCTAATATGGTGAAAAACTCAATGAGATTCTGGTCGCAGGTAAAGTACACCAGCGGAAAGACACAATCAATACCTCCACCGTGGGATAACAATGGTGATGTAACTGATGATAGGGTCACTAGAGCAGAGTTACTAAATATGGTTTCCAAACATTCCATCACCAAAGACGACGATGTACATTTTCCAGAACTCTAACCAAGAACAACTGCCAACATCAGTAAATCAGAAGCAGATATCGTCGGTGTAGCAAAGCAGCTTAAATCACTCAATAAGGACAAGGCGTCCGGTCCTTATTGTATACCAGTCAGGTACCTCTCAGAGTATGCTAATACAGTAGCACCATATTTAGCGATCGTATACAACCAGTCGCTCGTTAGAAGACTGAAAGTTGCACAGATCACACTAATGCCAAAGAAAGGAAATAGGAGTAACCCGCTGAATTGCAGGTCCATATCGGTAACATCGATTTGCAGTAGGGTTTCGGAAGTGTGTTCGAACAATGTGAGCTACCTCTAAGAAAACCAGTTACTGACCAACCGCCGCCGGCCGTTGTGGCCGAGCGGTTCAGTCCATAACCGCGCTGCTGCTACGGTCGCAGGTTCGAATCCTGCCTCGGACTTGGATGTGTGTGATGTCCTTAGGTTAGTTAGGTTTAAGTAGTTCTAAGTCTAGGGGACTGATGACCTCAGATGTTAAGTCTCATAGTGCTTAGAGCCATTTGAACCATTTTGAACCAACCGCCATCACTGATTCAGAAAACATTTTTCTTATGGAAAACAATCAGCTCTTTATTCTAACGAAGTAATGAGTGCTATTGAAGGGGGATGTCAAATTGATTCCATATTTTTAGATTTCCAAAAGGCTTTTGACACCGAACCTCACAAGCGACTTCTACTCAAATTACGTGCCTATGGACTACCATCTCACTTGGCCTGCTGGATTAGTGATCTCCTGTTTGGAAGAACACAATTCACAGTAGCTGACGAAAAGTCATCAAGTAAAACGGAAGTAATATCTGGCGTTCCCCAAGGAAGCGTCATAAGCCCTCTGCTGTTCCCTGATTTACATAAATGATTTAGGATACAATCTGGGTAGCGCTCTTAGATTGTTTGCAGACGATGCTGTCATTTACCGTCTTATAAAGTCATCAGACGATCAAACCATATTGCAAAACGATTCAGACAAGATATCTGGCAACTGACTCTAAACAATGGAAGATGTGAAGTCATCCACATAAGTACCAAAATGAATCCGCTAAATTTCGGTTGCACGATAGACCAGACAAATCTAAAGGCTGTAAATTCAACTAAATACTTAGGCATTACAACTATGAATAACTAAAGTTGCAACGCTCATATAGATAATGTTATGGTACAGCAAACCAAAGACTACGATTTACTGTCAGAACAATGAGATAGTGCAACAGTTCTGCTAAAGAGACTGCCTACACTACGCTTGTACGTCCTCTTCTTACTGTGCAGCGTAGGTTCCGCATCAGATAGGATCGACGGAGGACATCGAAAAACTTCAAAGAAGGGCAGCTCGTTTTGTACTATCACGAAATAGGAGAGAGAGTGCCACGGCTATGATATTTGAATTGGGGTGGCAATTATTAAAACAAAGCCATTTTTGGTTGGGGCAGAATCTTCTTATGAAATTTCAGTCGCCATCTTTCTCTTCACAGGTTGAAAATATTTTGTTGGCGCCCACCTACATAGGGAGGAACGATTATCGCAATAAAATGACAGTGGGTCCGCAGCTCGTGGTCGTGCGGTAGCGTTCTCGCTTCCCACGCCCGGGTTCCCGGGTTCGATTCCCGGCGGGGTCAGGGATTTTCTCTGCCTCGTGATGACTGGGTGTTGTGTGCTGTCCTTAGGTTAGTTAGGTTTAAGTAGTTCTAAGTTCTAGGGGACTGATGACCATAGATGTTAAGTCCCATATTGCTCAGAGCCATTTGAACCAAATGACAGTGGGACGGTAGAGAAACAACTTGAAGGTGGTTCGATGAAACCTCTGCCAGGAACTTGACTGTGAACTGCAGAGTAATCACACAGATGTAGATTCACATAGCGCCTATTTCTAACACAGATGATGCTTCTCCGAGGGTATTATTAATGACAGGCATAATTTTGTTAATTTCCTTGGGCAGGTTCGAGATGGGTCACTGTGAGCAAGGTACAAAGATTACATGTCCGTTGATCGGCCATCCCAAAGGCACCACTTCTCCTTGGCCCTGGCAGGATACGCATCTTGTGTTACATCTGCACTGTTTGTTGCCACGTCCATATCCCAAACAAATGCAGGATTGTAAGACGGAGGGTGCATACACGTCTACCAGACAACGAACTCAACCAACTGTGGGAGCCGCTGTGATATAAACGTCACAATACAAACTGGAGACGCCTTTGTTATCTTTTGCTCATTCTGGATTATACACACATCAAAAAAAGTTTTGTATCACATCAGTTCCTAGAACTCCTGAAGATAGACGCTGACTGTGGATATTGTATTACACAGTCCCTTTGATTGTTCACAGATGTCACTAAACCCGCCCAAAGATGTAAACAGCCATGCATGAGCAGCGCCTATTAGACGGAGGGGTCCGAAAACCGATCAGTTCCAGTCATTCCACCAGGAAGGAGGTACACGGCTCCTGTTGTCGGTATTTCAACCATGGCTAGACGGTCCGCGGTTCGATCGCGTCCGCATTGTTACTTTGTGCCAGGAAGGGCTCTCAACAAAGGAAGTGTCCAGGCGTCTCGGAGTGAACCAAAGCGACGCTGCCCGGACATGGAGGAGATGCAGAGAGACAGGAACAGTCGATGACATGCCTTGCTCGGGCCGCCAAAGGGCTGCTACTGCAGTGAATGACCGCTACCTACGGATTATGGCTCGGCGGAACCCTGACAGCAACGCCACCATGTTGAATAATGCTTTTCGTACAGCCACAGGACGTCGTTTTACGACTCAAACTGCGCGCAATAGGCTACATGATCGCAATTCCACTCCTGACGTCCATGGCGAGGTCCATCTTTGCAACCACGACACCATGCAGAGCGGTACAGGTGGGCCCAACAACATGCCGAATGGACCGCTCAGGACTAGCATCACGTTCTCTTCGCCGATGAGTGTCACATATGCCTTCAACCAGACAATCGTTGGAGACGTGTTTGGAGGCAACCCGGTCAGGCTGAACACCTTATACACACTGTCCAGCGAGTGCAGCAAGGTGGAGGTTCCCTGCTGTTTTGGGGTGGAATTATGTGGGGTCGGCGTACGCCGCTGGTGGACATAGAAGGCACCATAACGGCTGTACGATACGTGAATGGCATCCTCCGACGGATAGTGCAACCATATCGGCAGCATATTGGCGAGGCATTCGTCTTCATGGACGACAATTCCCACCCCCATCGTGCACATCTTGTGAATGATTTCCTTCAGGATAACTACATGGCTCGACTAGAGTGGCCAGCATGTTCTCCAGATATGAGCCCTATCGAACATGCCTGGGATATTTCCAGAATGAGATTTTCACTCTGCAGCGGAGTGTGCGCTGATATGAAACTTCCTGGCAGATTAAAACTGTGTGCCCGATCGAGACTCGAACTCGGGACCTTTGCATTTCGCGAAAGGCAAAGATCCCGAGTTCGAGTCTCGGTCGGGCACACAGTTTTAATCTGCCAGGAAGTTTCATGCCTGGGATAGATTGAAAAGGGCTGTTTATGGACGACGTGACCCACCAACTACTCTGAGGGATCTACACCGAATCACCGCTGAGGTGTGGCATAATCTCGACCAGCAGTGCCTTGATGAACTTGTGGATAGTATGCTGCGACGAATACAGGCATGAATCAATGCAAGAGGACGTCCTACTGGGTATTAGAGGTACCGGTGTGTACAACTATCTGGACCACCACCTCTGAAGGTCCCGCTGTATGGTGGTACAACATGCAATATGTGGTTTCATGAGCAATAAAAAGGGCGGAAATGATGTTTATGTTGATATCTATTCCGATTTTCTGAACAGGTTCCGGAGCACTCGGAACCGAGGTGATGCAAAACTTTTTTTGATATGTGTAATTTTACTAAATCACCTGATGGCTATAACTTCGCACCAACTCGTCATTTCCGTTAGTGATTCGTCCTCCAGAAGGGAGGTTTCAACATTATTGATGACGCCTTGTTTACTAGGAAGAAGTTTGGACTGTAGACCCCCAAATTTGCTCTGTCTAAGAAACAGTGTGGAACTAAGCCACTGGCCGTTAATCCTGACAGTGTGTCAGTTTTAACACGGTTTTTCCCTACCACCGTAACATTGGTTATGTGCTCGAATAATGACTGGAAGCCCCGACTAATCAGTTTTCCTACTGCCATAGTGTGGAACCTCCTTAGGTTTCTGTCTCTATCTTCAGAAAACAAGATTAAACGCTCTCTGTCCGTACTTGCGTAGAAGTTAGGAGTGCGACTTTCACGTTGGTGGGTGACGGTTGTTTTCGTGTGGCGTCGACACGTAGCACTTCTTCCATTTCGTACCGTCGGTCGTCTCGTCCTCCCGCCTCTGAGCGGTGCCGCAGGTCACTCGCTGTCGCCGAATCGACAGCTGGAACGTGTCGGTGTGGGTCTGCGTTGTGGGACGCCACAACTGCGTCGCTACGCCCTTCACTGATGGGTGCACGAAATGCTTTCGTATCGATTGCGACACTATGCGGCTGATTTGAGCGGCAAGCGGGGGAGGGCGTAATCATCGACGTCCACGGTGGTGATCGCAGCGTAGCAAAAGTCTTGAAGATTCGGCAGAGCCTACACAACTAGAATAAATACCTGGACGAACTATTGCTTATACAAGGGTAATCCCAAAAGTAAGGCCTCCCATTTTTTTTATAAGTACATAGACCTGTTTATTTCTACAATGGTTTATATCAGTTTACAGTATGAACATTCAGCTATTTTTCTACATAATCACAATTTCTGTCGATGCGTTTTTGTAGACGCAGTGGCAGTTTATTTATGCCCATGTCATACCAGCTCGCCGCCATGCTGTTCAGAAAGTTGCGAACCTCTCCTTTCACCTCGTCGTCGGAGCTGAATCGCTTTCCGGCCAAATGTTCTTTAACTTAGTGAACAGATGATAGTCACTGGGCGCGAAGTCAGGTCTATAGGGTTGGTGGGTGATTATGTACCACTGAAACTGTTGCAGGAGAGCAGCGGTTTGCCGAGCGATGTGTGGGCTGTAGGCTCTGAGCACTATGGGACTTAACATCTATGGTCATCAGTCCCCTAGAACTTAGAACTACTTAAACCTAACTAACCTAAGGACAGCACACAACACCCAGCCATCACGAGGCAGAGAAAATCCCTGACCCCGCCGGGAATCGAACCCGGATGTGTGGGCGAGCGTTGTCATGGAGAATGTGTACGCCCTTGCTACACATTCCTCTTCTCCGATTCTGAATTGCCAGTTTTAGTTTTTTCAGAGTCTCAGCGTTAATTGTGGTCCCAGTGATTCAGCTAAGACGACGAGGTGAAAGAAGAGGTTTATAACTTTCTGAATAGCATGGCGGCGAGCTGGTATGACACGGGCATAAAAAACTGCCGCAGCGTCTACAAAAATGCATCGACAGAAATGGTCATTATGTCGAAAAATACCTAAATGTTCAAGCTGTAAACTGATGTAAACCGTTGTAGAAATAAACTGGTCTATGTACTTATAAAAAATAGGAGACCTTACTTTTGGGATTACCCTCGTACAATGAAGTGTTTACACCGTGCGTGCATTTCATTCGCACGAATGGCACAACAGCAGCCCCCTTTGCACAACTGTTCCCTGTGTTGCCCATCTGCAGGCGCCAACTAATTCGGTGCGACAATAACGGAGCGGAGTCAAATGGAGGATTAACGATGGAGCTCGAGGACTGTGCGATGTACGGGTGCAAGGACTCGGCAAACCATTAGCCAGCTTCCCTTTAACATTGGGACGTTGATAAGATGCAGAGCTGTACTCACGAGTGGCGCCCGCGTGGTGGCGTGCTCGTCGTCGCTGGCGTGGCCGTCGAGCCGTCGGCGAGTCGTGCTCTCGTCCAGGGACATGCCTTGCCGCCGGTGCTCCTTCCCTTCGCCAGCTGCAACAGAAACACACTCGCTATACTGCCCGCACCCTTCACTACACCTAACAGGCACGAAATAAAGGTTTCACGGTCGAGATTCGTTGCTGAGCTCACGCCGAGTGCTGTCCGTCCGTTTAAAAGAACACTGTTGTCACTGCAGAGCGCTGTAGCAGGTATAGATCTGATACTGATCGGCCACGGGATCTCCACCGCTAACGTCAGTGGCGGCGGTCGAGTGGTGTATATTTGACAGTCGCTCGTACGGCATCGACGCCGCCGACTCGTGATAGAATGGCAACAAGGAGATATCTCGTGCGGAGGTGCCGCCACGACGCCGCGACTGACGTTGTCATACGAGGTGCGGCTAGAAAAAAACCGGACTGATGCTGGAAAAAACATTTATTTACAATTTCATGTTATCTCCTTCAATGTACTCTCCTCCTCGGTCTCCACACCGCTCCATACGAATTTTCCACTGTTCATAGCAATGCTGCAGATCATTTTCGGTAAGTCCATACATTACTTCCGTCGCTTTTTCTTTTACTGCTTCAACAGTCTCAAATCTAGTTCCTTTCAAAGCTGACTTGACTTTAGGGAAAAGAAAAAAGTCACAGGGGGCCAAATCAGGTGAGTAGGGTGGATGATCTAAGATGGGAATGTTGTGTTTTGCCAAAAACGTCTTCACTGACAACGCACTGTGAGCTGGGGCATTGTCTTGGTGAAGGATCCATGACTTTTTTCTCCACAAATCGTTCCGTTTTCTCCGTACTCGCTCACGTAGGGTAGCCAGGACGCTAATGTAGTAATGCTGATTCACTGTTTGTCCCTCTGGTACCCAATCAATGTGCACAATCCCTTTGATGTCAAAAAAAACAATCATCATTGCCTTGAATTTCGATTTTGACATTCGTGCTTTTTTTTGTCGTGGAGAACCAGGAGTTTTCCAATGCATCGATTGGCGTTTAGTTTCGGGATCGTAAGTAAAAAACCACGATTCATCGCAAGTAATAACATTTTGTAAGAAGATGGGATCACTTTCATGTTTTCCAGGATGTCAGAACAAATCATTCTTCGGCGTTCCTTCTGTTCAATTGTGAGACACTTTGGAACCATTTTTGAACACACTTTGTTCATGTTGAAACTTTCATGAAGAATCTGCCTAACACTTTCCTTGTCATTTCCTGTTAACTCAGACACTGCTCTGATTGTTAAACGGCGATCTTGTCGAACAAGTTTACCGATTTTTTCAATGTTTGCATCAGTTTTTGCTGACAATGGTCTGCCAGTGCGAGTGTCATCACTGGTGTCTTCGCGGCCATCTTTAAATCGTTTAAACCACTCAAACACTTGTGTTCGCGATAAACAATCATCGCCGTACACTTGTTGTAACATTACAAACGTTTCACTTGCAGATTTTCCTAGTTTGAAACAAAATTTGATGTTAACACGCTGTTCTTTCTGTACACTCAACATTTTCCGACGCACAGACAAAACGTCAACTACTTAAAACAGACGCCACGGGCAGACTGAGTGCAGGAGGCAGATGAAACTCGAGCAGTAGGCGGAGCGAGAGTCACATGACAGGCCACGCGACTTTCAGCCTTATTGCATTCGTTTTATTGTTTCACCAGTACTAGTCCGGTTTTTTTCTAGCCACACCTCGTAGTTATTGGTGTATCGACGCAGGAATGGAGGAATGGGGTACCACTCTCAGCTATGTAACGTGGCATAAGAACGGTGGACGTAAGGAGATCCCAAGTGGCAGGGACACGAGACAACTGTCTCACTCCATCAATTGCAATGTGTTTGAAACCCGATAGCTATTGTTGTTGTCCGTGAATGGAGGTCCATTTCAACCAGTTTCAAATCGTATATTGCTAAGGAAAGCCGGCCGGAGTGGCCGTGCGGTTCTAGGCGCTACAGTCTGGAGCCGAAAGACCGCTCCGGTCGCAGGTTCGAATCTTGCCTCGGCCATGGATGTGTGTGATGTCCTTAGGTTAGTTAGGTTTAATTAGTTCTAAGTTCTAGGCGACTGATGACCACAGAAGCTAAGTCGCATAGTGCTCAGAGGCATTTGAATCATTTTTTGCTAAGGAAATTCCGATCAATGAACAATGGAATTCGGCTAACATAAAAGAAGACGAAGTAAATATTCCAGAATTCGAATCGAGAACAGCTGCCAAAATGAGTAACGTAGAAGTAAATATCCTTGGAGTAGTGAAGCAACTCAAATTACTTAATATTACTTAATAAAAGCAAGTCTTCTGGTCCAGACTACATACCAATTACGTTCCTTTCGTAGTATGCTGATGCATTAGCTGCATACTTAACAATTATATACAATCGTTCGCTCGACGAAAGATCCGTACCCAAAGACTGGAAAGTTGCAAAGGTCACACCAATATTCAAGAAAGGTAGTAGGAGTAATGCACTAAATTACAGGCCCATATCGTTAAAGTCCATATGCAGCACGATATTAGAACATATATTGTGTTCGAACATTATGAGTTACCTCGAAGAAAACGGTCTATTGACACGCAGTCAATATGGGTTCAGAAAACATCGCTCCTGTGAAACACAAATAGCTCTTTATTCACATGAAGTGCTGAGTGCTATTGACAAGGGATTTCAGATCGATTCCGTATTCCTGGATTTCCGGAAGGCTTTTGAAACTGTACCACACGAACGGCTCGTAATGAAATTGCGTGCTTATGGAATATTGTCTCAGTTATGTGACTGTATTTGCGATTTACTGTCAGAGAGGTCACAGGTCGTAGTAATTGACAGAAAGTCATCGAGTAAAACAGAAGCGATTTCAGGCGTTCCTCAAGGTAGTGTTATAGGCCCTTTGCTGTTCCTTATCTATATAAACGATTTGGGAGACAATCTGAGCAACCGTCTACGCTGTCGTTTATCGACTAATAAAGTCATCAGAAGATCAAAACAAACTGCAAAACGATTTAGAAAAAATATCTGAATGGTGCGAATACTGGCAGTTGACCCTAAATAACGAAAAGTGTGAGGTCATCCACATGAGTGCTAAAAGGAACTCGATAAACTTCGGTTACACGATAAATCAGTCCAATATAAAAGCCGCAAATTCAACTAAATATCTAGGTACTACAATTACGAACAACTTAAATTGGAAAGAATACATACAAAATGTTGTGGGGAAGGCTAACCAAACGCTGCGTTTTATTGGCAGGACAATTAGAAAATGCAACAGACCTACTAAGGAGACTGCCTACACTACGCTTGTACGTCCTCTTTTAGAATACTGCTGCGCGGTGTGGGATCCTTACCAGATAGGACTGACGCAGTACATCGAAAAAGTTCAAAGAAAGGCAGCACGTTTTGTGTTATCGCGAAATATGGGAGAGAGTGTCACAGAAATGATACAGGATTTGGGCTGGAAATCATTAAAAGAAAGGCGTTTTTCGTTGCGATGGAATGTTCTCACGAAATTCCAGTCACCAACTTTCTCTTCCGAATGCGAAAATATTTTGTTGACACCGACCTACATAGGGAGGAACGATCACCACGATAAAATAAGGGAAATCGGAGCTCGTACGGAAAGATACAGGTGTTCATTCTTTCCGCGCGCTATACGAGATTGGAATAATAGAGAATTGTGAAGGTGGTTCGATGGCCCCACTGTCAGGCACTTAAATGTGATTTGCAGAGTATCCATGTAGATGTAGATGTCGTCGATGACAATATCACATTAAGGTACACGTCTTCGATGGGCCAGACGACACAGTAAGTGTGCAGTATGCTCCGACTTGTAACGATTTTACGTCCTTCCAAATGATGCACAGACGGTCCGACGAGGCAATGTGTTGCGGATGCAGTTCGAGCCACAGTTGGTTCTTTCGTGTTAAGGGGGGACAGGACCCCACATCAGCCTATCAGCATTTGCTACTGTGCTATAAAGCTAGCAGCACAGGATCCCAGATCTCAGTCGTGTTCTGACTGTGCTCTCATATTGTTCGCTTTATTCATTGTTCTTTGGATCCTGATATTGGTACGTCTAGACACACTATTTTGCTCACTCTCTGGTCTCATCATTCTGCCGTGCTATCTTCATTGTCCATCCATCGCTGTTGTTGTCTTCATGTAGTTTTTTGTGACTGACCGTCAACACCATTGGCATGTCGGCAAGTGTTTCCTGGTTTTGTCCGATTCCAATTGCTATAAGATAAAGTGCCAAATTGGAAAGAGTTTCGTTACTCTGTACATAATGCCCCTTTGCTTGGAATCTGTGACAGTTGTGTCATGTGTCTGTTGAGTGTAGACAACTAACACAACTAACCCATATGGTATCTCGTTTATATTGTATACGATGAAAGATGGGAGAGGGTGAAACCCACTGCGAACATATATATAATTCCTCTCCGACAGCTCTGACTCATCCAACAGATGCACCACTATCAGTACTGTCATGTGTCTTCATTCCACAAGACACTGAGGAGAGGTTTGCCACTTAATCCAAGACATTGGTGCCAAGTGTGATGATCAAGACCCCTACGCCATCACATTTTCTCCCTTGCCTGCCACACAGTAACAGTGAAAATTTATTGCACATCCAGGATATGAACCCTACCACTAGGCAGAGAGCCACTATACATAAACAGGGAGGAAATGGGGGGAATGTATATGTAATAATGGAACACAACAGAATTACTTTCCTTCCGCTGATCTCATTGTACTGATTACCTCTAGTGCAGCTAAACTGCAAAAACTCGCAGAAGGACTTAACAGAGCAGGTTTAAAAGCAGGCCTGCATATCAGTTACACTAAGACTAAAACAGTGTACAGTCAACACATCCTAGACAAAATAGCGCAAATTAACAATGCAGTCGCAGATCCAGTGGATACAATTTTGTACTTAGGACAGTGGAAGGAAACGATTGTGTGGAAAGCAAAAGAAACGAATCCGTACCTATTATAAAAGTGTATGTATGTTCCACATCTCCTCCTAAACCACTGGATAGATATCAACAAAACTTGGAACACATATCAGTTACTGTCTGAAAAGAACCACTGTAGGGTGAAAACCACCTACTTCTCGAAAGGGTGAGCGTGGGGCTGAGAATGAAACGTAGCTGACAACACGCCAATAACCAGACTATATTCATGCAGTATTTGACAATGAGAGCACTTAGTGACTACAAGCTAACATTAAACATAATTTCAAACTTTCGTGAGACTTTTCCTCGCTAACACTACCCAAAAAATGATGAAAGGAGAAAATTTCATTGGTTATTAGAGTTCACTCCTTGTAAGTACGCTGTTTAGGTTTTTATGTTGGTAACGGCACGTAGAGCTCTGTATGAAAATCACTGGCTGTGCTGTGTGCAGTCTGTGGCTGGTTAGCATTGTTGGAATATTCGCTATTGTAATGTTGGGCAGTTGGATGTGAACAGCGCGTAGCGTTGCGCAGTTGGAGGTGAGCCGCCAGCAGTGGTGGATGTGGGGAGAGAGATGGCGGAGTTTTGACAGCGGATGATCTGGACGTGTATCCATCAGAGACAGTAAATTTGTAAGACTGGATGTCATGAACTGATTATGACTTTTGAACACTATTAAGGTAAATACATTGTTTGTTCTCTATCAAAATCTTTCATTTGCTAAGTATGCCTATCAGTAGTTAGTGCCTTCAGTAGTTAGAATCTTTTATTTAGCTGGCAGTACTGGTGCTCGCTGTATTGCAGTAGTTCGACTAACGAAGATTTTTGTGAGGTAAGTGATTCATGAAAGGTATAGGTTATTGTTAGTCAGGGCTATTCTTTTGTAGAGATTATTGAAAGTCAGATTGCGTTGCGCTAAAAATATTGTGTGTCAGTTTAGTGTTGATCAGAATAGGTAAAGAGCGAAATGTCTGAGTACGTTCCGTTCTGCTCAGCTGTTTGAAAATCAAATAATGTAAGAGGTTTATCAGCACAGTAATTCATAAATTTTTCTAAGGGGACGTTTCAACCTTTAAACTTTTAATTTGTTATTTCTTTACCACTAACTCTATTTGCAACACATTTTTCATACAGTATTTACGTACCACTAAATGTACTTGCAAAAATACACTCCTGGAAATTGAAATAAGAACACCGTGAATTCATTGTCCCAGGAAGGGGAAACTTTATTGACACATTCCTGGGGTCAGATACATCACATGATCACACTGACAGAACCACAGGCACATAGACACAGGCAACAGAGCATGCACAATGTCGGCACTAGTACAGTGTATATCCACCTTTCGCAGCAATGCAGGCTGCCATTCTCCCATGGAGACGATCGTAGAGATGCTGGATGTAGTCCTGTGGAACGGCTTGCCATGCCATTTCCACCTGGCGCCTCAGTTGGACCAGCGTTCGTGCTGGACGTGCAGACCGCGTGAGACGACGCTTCATCCAGTCCCAAACATGCTCAATGGGGGACAGATCCGGAGATCTTGCTGGCCAGGGTAGTTGACTTACACCTTCTAGAGCACGTTGGGTGGCACGGGATACATGCGGACGTGCATTGTCCTGTTGGAACAGCAAGTTCCCTAGCCGGTCTAGGAATGGTAGAACGATGGGTTCGATGACGGTTTGGATGTACCGTGCACTATTCAGTGTCCCCTCGACGATCACCAGTGGTGTACGGCCAGTGTAGGAGATCGCTCCCCACACCATGATGCCGGGTGTTGGCCCTGTGTGCCTCGGTCGTATGCAGTCCTGATTGTGGCGCTCACCTGCACGGCGCCAAACACGCATACGACCATCACTGGCACCAAGGCAGAAGCGACTCTCATCGCTGAAGACGACACGTCTCCATTCGTCCCTCCATTCACGCCTGTCGCGACACCACTGGAGGCGGGCTGCACGATGTTGGGGCGTGAGCGGAAGACGGCCTAACGGTGTGCGGGACCGTAGCCCAGCTTCATGGAGACGGTTGCGAATGGTCCTCGCCGATACCCCAGGAGCAACAGTGTCCCTAATTTGCTGGGAAGTGGCGGTGTTGTCCCCTACGGCACTGCGTAGGATCCTACGGTCTTGACGTGCATCCGTGCGTCGCTGCAGTCCGGTCCCAGGTCTACGGGCACGTGCACCTTCCGCCGACCACTGGCGACAACATCGATGTACTGTGGAGACCTCACGCCCCACGTGTTGAGCAATTCGGCGGTACGTCCACCCGGCCTCCCGCATGCCCACTATACGCCCTCGCTCAAAGTCTGTCAACTGCACATACGGTTCACGTCCACGCTGTCGCGGCATGCTACCAGTGTTAAAGACTGCGATGGAGCTCCGTATGCCACGGCAAACTGGCTGACACTGACGGCGGCGGTGCACAAATGCTGCGCAGCTAGCGCCATTCGACGGCCAACACCGCGGTTCCTGGTGTGTCCGCTGTGCCGTGCGTGTGATCATTGCTTGTACAGCTCTCTCGCAGTGTCCGGAGCAAGTATGGTGGGTCTGACACACCGGTGTCAATGTGTGCTTTTTTTCCATTTCCAGGAGTGTATATCATTGGAAGACACATAGTTCAGGAGATTTGAGGTCATAAACATTGAGCTGCGTCAAAACGAAACCACAGGACGAAATTCGCTAGAGATACAACTGACATATGGACACAAATATATATGACACGTGTGCACACGGGCAAAGCCAAGAGTAAAACGCCGTTCCTAAACCCTAGGATCGATTTCAGCTGAATGTCGTCCACATATCAGTTAGTACCTGGAAGGAAATACTGTGGAGGGGAGGGGGCTAAGAACCAGCTACCTGCTACTGGGGTGGGGGTGATAACGTGCAGAGAGGAGGGAGAAGGGGGACATGCATGGTGAAGGAGGGGATGGAAAAGAAAGGGAGGCGGATATGGTGAACAGAATGGAGGGGGAGGGGGGGAATGGCCAGAGTGGGAAGAGGAGGAAATGGCCAGAGGAAGGGGAGAGTAGGAGGTGGACAGAAAAAGGAAAGAGGAGGAGATTGACAAAGAGAGGGGGAGTAAGAGATGGGTAGCAAAAATGGAGGGGAGGAGGAAATGGACAAAGAGAATGAGGGGATGGGCAGTGGGGGAATGAGCAGATGCACAGAGGGCGGAGGAACAGATGGACAGAGAGAGGGGGAGGGTGAAGCCGGACTAAAAGAAGACTGGAATAAATACACACTGGGCTGGATAAACTAATAGCTGAATAAAAATTACCTAGAATGCTATTGCTAAAGGAAACATAGTTCTCAAAAAATGGTTCAAATGGCTCTGAGCACTATGGGACTTAACATCTGAGGTCATCAGACCCCTAGAACTTAGAACTACTTAAACCTAACTAACCTAAGGACATCACACACATCCATGCCCGAGGCAGGATTCTAACCTGCGACCGTAGCGGTCGCGCGGTTCCATACTGGAGCGCCTAGAACCGCTCGGCCACCCCAGCCGGTCATAGTTCTCAAAATTAAGTTACTGACATAAAACTTACAATACATAATAAAATAAGCGTATGTTTCAATGGAAAAGATCAATCTATGAGACATTAGACGATTCCAACGAGCAAAATAAAATTTCAACTTCAGTCTTTGGCTGCTCATTATCGCGTTAGCTGGGGTGAGTTATTCCAAAGGGCGACTACGGTTCCCTTCCCTGTTCTTCACTAATAACAGCGACATTGAGCAACCTCTAAAAAACAACACAGCATGCTGACATGGTATTGGCGTCGCTTTCGCGGTGGATCCGAGAACGTTAAATTTCCAATCAGCAAGGACGGCAGCCAGTTGAGCGAAGCGCTTCCGAAGCTAGGCAAACGCCTCACCTTTGAAAGATAATTACGGTGTTCACTCTCATTGCGAGCCTCTGGTGGTTGAACGTAAGGATGTGGCTCCGTTTGTCTTCTTCCTTTGCACTGAAAATGTCCTGTATTGTCCTTCAGAGGAAACGAACGCTAAGCTGATTTAGTTGATCGGCTTACAGAGAAACAAGTCGCCAGTAGAGAAACGGCTGAAGAAACATGATTGTTATACTGCCGACCAGCAAAGCTAGAGAGCTCCAGGTCTTGCAGCTGATTTTAAATATTTACGCTCTTCTTTTAGCAACCGGAGCAACCAGAGGCCACGTTATCTGGAAGAAAAGAACTTGGTGGTACCGTGTCGGCAAATAGCTATTTTAAATTTTAGAGCTGTACAGTTTTTACTTGACGATCTCAGTCGTTGAAAGACAATTCGCTACCAAATTTTATTACCAGTGTGCCAGAGGATGTACTTTCCACGCCGTACCGCTATGCAGTTGCTTTTCGGTATGTTATCTCTAACAGCGCAATAAGACAGTAACGCTGACGATTCGTACGCCGCCGCTGCCGCTAGAGTACTTTCGTCACAGCGCAATGCAGCTCTGCCCGTGTCCGAACCATCACTTACGACGAGAGCATCGTCTTTCTTCACTTTCTTCAGATCCAGCGGCGCGAGTTGTATTAGAAGCCACAACTGTATGTCGAAGTGAATTATCAATCGTACGTTGAGAAAAGACTCTCGTTCAGTATTGTGTCACGTGATAAGCTACGCACTGCAGTGAAAGTAACACACACTGATAGGCCAGAACAGTATCACCAGCGACCTACTATCGATATAAACCCGTCCGGGCGATAGCAGCGTCACCTGGAGAGGAATGACCGATAGCCACACGCACGGTGCATGTGGTATCAGTGAGCGTGCTGTCCGTGCGTAGAACAGGGAAGGCGCGCGATTTATCTGAGTGTGACCGAGGGCAGGTTGTGATAGTCCGGAGGCTCGGCACTAGTATTTCACAAATTGCACGACTTGTAGAATGTTCGAGGAGTGCTGCGATGAGTGTCTTCAAATGGCTCTGAGCACTATGGAAGTTAACATCTATGGTCATCAGTCCCCTAGAACTTAGAACTACTTAAACCTAACTAACCTAAGGACAGCACACAACACCCAGCCATCACGAGGCAAGGAAAATCCCTGACCCCGCCGGGAATCGAACCCGGGAACCCGGGCGTGGGAAGCGAGAGCGATGAGTGTCTTCAACACGTGGTGAAACCACGTCCAGACGTCGTGGGGTTGAGCGGCCACCCCTCGTTACAGATGTCGCACGTCGTAGGCTGGGCAGACTGATACAACAGGACAGGTGGCAGAACTAACATCAGCCTCTAATGCTGGAAGACTGTAAGTATGTCTGAATACACAGTGCACCGAACACTCCTAAGGATGGGCCTCCGCAGGCGACGACCCGTGAGTGTGCCAATGCTAACACCACGACATTGGCAACTCCGACGTAAATGGGCACGTGACCATCGGCACTGGACATTGGCGCAATAGCAGAGTGTTACATGATCTGATTAATTCCGATACCTTCTCCATCATGCCGATGGCGGGGCGCGAATCCGTCTTCTTCCAGGGGAACGACTCCTTGACAGAATGAGATTTTCACTCTGCAGCGGAGTGTGCGCTGATATGAAACTTCCTGGCAGATTAAAACTGTGTGCCCGACAGAGACTCGAACTCGGGACCCTTGCCTTTCGCGGGCAAGTGCTCTACCAACTGAGCTACCGAAGCACGACTCACGCCCAGTACTCACAGCTTTACTTCTGCCAGTATCTCGTCTCCCACCTTCCAAACTTTACAGAAGCTCTCCTGCGAACCTTGCAGAACTAGCACTCCTGAAAGAAAGGCTATTGCGAAGACATGGCTTAGCCACAGCCTGGGGGATGTGTCCAGAATCAGATTTTCACTCTGCAGCGGAGTGTGCGCTGATAAGAAACTTCCTGGCAGATTAAAACTGTGTGCCCGACCGAGACTCGAACTCGGGACCTTTGCCTTTCGCGGGCAAGTGCTCTACCAACTGAGGTATCGAAGCACGTCTCACGCCCGGTCTCACAGCTTTACTTCTGCCAGTATCTCGTCTCCTACCTTCCAAACTTTACAGAAGCTCTCCTGCGAACCTTGCAGAACTAGCACTCCTGAAAGAAAGGATATTGCGAAGACATGGCTTAGCCACAGCCTGGGGGATGTGTCCAGAATGAGATTTTCACTCTGCAGCGGAGTGTGCGCTGATATGAGAGACTCCTCGACACCTGTACGGCGGGACGGAGACAAGCTGGCGGCGGCTCCATTACGCTCTGGAGAACATTCACGCGAGCATCCGTGCGTCCAGTGGAGCTCGTGCAAAGCCCCATGACGGCCAAGGAGTATCGTACACTGGCTGCAGACCTTGTGCACGCTTTCATCACGATAATGTTTCCCGACGACACTGGCATTTTTGAACAAGATAATGCGCCATGTCGCAAGACCAGGAGCCTGATGGAGTGGTTCGAATAAAATCTGACCCCGATCGAACACATCTGGAATGTGATTGAACGTGGCGTCAAGCATCGCTCCCTCCCCCCCCCCCCTCCACTGAATTTACGGGAATTAGTTGACTTGTGTGTGCAGATGCGGTGTTAGCTTCTTCTAGCCACCTACCAAGGCCTGAAAGCTTCCAGGCCGCTGTTACCGGTGCCAAAGATGGACATACGGGCTATTAGGTAGGTGGTCATAATGTTCTGGCTGAACAGTGCATACATGTTGTCATCCCGAGGGCATGGATTGTTTTCAAGCCAAATATTCTATCTTGTTCAAGTTTTAATAAAACGATCTAATATTCTGTGTGTGTTGTTGTATCTAATAGACCTCCTCCAGAAGGAATTCTAGGCTCGCTAGGACCACTACAGTACCGATGCTAATGTCTCAAGTGGTTTTCTCGTCCGGCACTACATTTGAGGGTTGTTTTTTAAGTAAGGGCCGTTCGCGCGTATAGTCCCGAAGTTCGCGCGGACGCCGCAACAAGCCACCGCGCCACTTGCCGGCATCCTTCCCGTTCACACTGATGCAAGTTGCAGCTCTGTAGCTGATGTGTACGCATCGCTGTGCTACTTTATAATGTTTACGACTATTGAATCGCCCTCCGCGTGTGAGATAAGGTCAGTGATACGTTTTTTGACCGCGAGAAGCCATCAGCTGCAGAAATTCATCGTCAGTTAACAGAAGTTTATGGCTTGAATGCAGTGAGTGAAGGTAAAGTGTGTCAATGGGTTAGAGAGTTTAAAAATGGCCGTCAAAACGTCCATGACGAAGAACGCTCAGGCCGGCCCTCTGTGATCACTGATGATTTGGTGGCTGAAGTTGAAACAAAGATTCGTGAGGACAGAAGATTCACAATTTCCACTCTTTCTTTGGAATTTCCACAAGTTTCGAGATAGGTTTTGTACAAAATTGTGTCTGAAAACCTAAACTTTAAGAAACTGTGTTTTCGGTGGGTACCCAGACTCCTCACAGAGGACCACAAAGGGAAGAGATTTGCCACTTCATTGGACTTTTTGATTCGTTACGAGGAAGAAGGGGATCACATGCTGGGTCAAATTGTCACTGGAGATGAAACATGGGTATCCCATATCACTACCGAAAGCAAGCGACAATCGATGGAATGGCGACACACAACCTCACCCGTTAGGGTCAAAGCCAAACAGACGCTGTCAACGCGCAAGATTATGACAACTGTGTTCTGCGACCGGCGCGGTGTCTTGCTAGTGGACTTTATGCCACGAGGAACGATTATCAACTCAGATGCCTACTGTGCAACTCTAAAGAAGCTCCGCAGAGCAATTCAAAACAAAAGGCGCGTCATGCTGACAAAAGGAGTTTTGCTCCTGCACGATAACGCTAGGCCTCACACCTCTCAAAACACTCGGGATTTGATTGATTCTTTTGGCTGGGAAGTTTTGGACCATGCACCATACAGCCCCGACCTTGCTCCTAGCGATTTTCACCTTTTCCGGTACCTGAAACGCCATCTTGGCGGGCAGCGCTTCAATGACGACGATGAAGTGAAAGCGGCCGTGAACTCTTGGCTGTCGGAGCAGGCGGCCGAATTCTTTGAAGAGGGAATAAAAAACTTAGTTGTACGGTATGACAAGTACTTAAATAAACAAGGCAACTATGTAGAAAAATAGGTAAAAGTGTGTAGAATCAGGAAATAAAAGGTTTTTTACAAAAGTATTTGTATTTTTAAAAAAATAAAAACGACCCTTACTTAAAAAAAACCCTCGTACTACTTGTACACGCTTCGTTGCGTCTATATAGACACTCTTCTGTATTCATTAATAAAAAATAAACACCTGTGATCCGGAATGTTCGCTGTCCAGAGTAATGTGTATTGCTTTGAAGCTTCCTAGCAGATCAGAACTGTGTGGCGGACCGGGAATCGAACCTAGTTCCTTTGCCTTTCGCGGGAACGTGCTGTACCGACTGAGGTATCCAAGCATGACTTACAAACCGCCTTCACAACTTCGTCAGTACCTTTCCTGATACCTTCCATACTTCACAGATCTCTCGCATACCTTACAGGATCAGCACTCCTGGAAGAAAGGATACTGCGGAGAATTGGCTGAGCCACAGCTTACGGATTGTTTCCAGAATTCCATATTCGAGACTCAGTCCAGTATATAGTTTAGATGGCAGGAAGATATGAAATTTTTAGGAGGATCTATACAATTTCTTCCTTTACCTCTCATCTTACAGGCCAACACAGAACAAAGTAACCCCTTCCAGATCATCCATTTTACCCCCAAACCCAATACGTAGTGACAAGCGACAGTTGCTGTTGTTGTCTGTCCAGTTACATCGCTAGAGTTTTATAGCGGTCCGCCTGCGCTCCACGGTGTTAACCGCAGTTCGACAGTAATTTATTAAAAAAGAAAGTTAATGCCGAAACCCACTATCAACATGTATGCGCCATCACAAAAGTTACTTCTTGGGCCCCAGCAAACCGCGCGAAATCTGAAAGCTACCAAATTTTGAGACAATGGGAAAAGCTGACAGGAATCATGTCGCTCGCAGCTCAGTCGCTTACTTCAGGAAAAATATTTTTAAGTTTCTGAGCAGCGTATTACAGAAATGTGCCAGAAAAACAAGTAAATAATTTCTCGGCTGTTTGCGACATGCTTAGCGTGGGAAAGATAGCAATTGTCTTGGTGTATACGTAGAGCCATAATCTACAGCAATACGTCTCTGTACACAATTTTTCCAGGCTTCTTCTCTGCGAATATGTAGAGGTGCTGATTATCGGGCGGTGCTCGGCTATGTATTTATTCCATTCTTCTACTAGTCACCTGCGCTTTTTTCCAGTCGCTTCGGACTTTGCGCCGGGCGAGAGATTCTCGATAAATGAGAGCTAGGTAAGGTTCCAATGGCCTAGAGTACTCTTTGAAAAACCAGGTTATGATTCCATCCAGACCTGTTGATTTATTTCCTTTCAAATTTTTCAGTTGTGTCTCTACGCCAGGGGTGCTTGTTACTATGTCGTCCATACGGGAGTTTGTTCGACTGTCAAACGGTGGTATGTTTGCACGATTTTCTTGCGTGAACGATTTCTAGAAAGTAAAATTTAAAACCTAGGCTTTCGTTTTGCTACCTTCAAATGCCACACCAGATTGGACAACATGTGACTGGATGGAAGTCTTAGATCCACTTAGCGCTTTTACATAGGACCAGAATTTTCTCGAGATCTCTGCCAAATCTTTTGCTAAGGTACGAAGGTAGTAGCTATACGCCTCGCGCATAGATCTTTCACACACACCCACGAATCTCTACTAACCTTCGCTAGTCGTCATTTGCACGTTATCTTTTCAACTGAGAGCGCAACAGCCTCTGCTTCCTCAGTGTTTTCCGAATCTTGTTACTAAAGCATGATGGGTCTTTCCCGTCCTTAATGTACTTACTGGGCCCATAATTCTCCAGACCACGTTTTAAAGTCTGCTTAAATATTGTCCATAATTTCTCTTCGCAACCAAGATGATCACTGGAACCAAGTGATGTCAGTTCACTATCTAAATGATATGATAACAACTGTTTATTAGCTGTTTCTCGAAGAAAAACTCTTCTAGCCTTATTAACTGATTTATTAACTTTCGTATCCATAGTTGCCATAATGACATCATGATTGCTAATCCCCGTTTCTATACTGACGTTGTAGATGAGGTCCAGCCTACACGGATGAGCCAAAATATTTTGAACACCTGCTTAATAGCTTGCTTGTTCGTCCTTGGAAAGAAATAAATCACTGATTCTGCGTATTAGGGATCCGAAAGTTTGTTGGTAGGTTTGTGGAGGTATGTGGCATTGGATGTCTATGCATGGGTCATGTAATTCGCGTAAATAACGGGCCACTGATTTGCGTACGAGGTGCTGGCGTCCGATAGCGACCCATATGGGTTCCAATGGATTTACATCAGGCGAATTATCGCCGAGGCATCCATGTGAGTTCACTGTAATGCTCCTCAAACCATTGCAGCACGGTAGTGGCTCTAAGAAACGGACAGTTATTCTGCTGAAAGATGACATCGCCATCGGGGAAAGACATCAAGCATGAAGGGACGCTGTGGTTCGCAGCTGTCTGTGTGTCTTCGATTATTACCATAGGTCCCACGCAAGCGCAGGAGAATGTCTCCCATAGCATAATACTGCTCCTACCAGCCTGCGTCCGTGGTGCGCTGCACGTTCGAGCCGCCGTTCACCTCGATGACGACGTTTGAGGAGACGGCCATCGACCTAGTGTAGCAATAATATGATTCACCTGAAGAGCCGGCACGTTTCCATCGATCGACGGCCGAAGCCCGATGGTCGAGTGCCCACTGCAACCATAACTGACGATGTCGCTGGATTAAGATGTGAACACTGAAACACCTTCGTTTTGTCCTTTATTGGGTTTTGTGTAATTTATCGAAGCCACCAAACAGTTAATTATTATGATTATATGACCGTGTGCTTAATGGGTGAAAGGCTATCGGCTTTCCTGCTGTGGTTTCGGGGGTATTTCAACCGAGTGCGGCAGTTCTGAGTAATAGTGGAATGATTGAAAGTTCGTCTATCATTAAAGACCATAAAGGTTGCGGTGTACAAACTGATATGTATTTTCTACTAACACACAAATTATGAGGCAGTTGCTACCTTCGCCTTACACGTCTAATTACGGTTATATCTTTTACTGGTTGCTGATTTTAAGTGTTTCGTCACACGCAATGATGATGGTTAACATTCACAACAATCCTCACTGCAATCCATGGTTGTTGCTGCCGACGCGGTTGACGCGAAACACGTAATTCGGCACTTGTCACATTTGGTTTCATATCACTCGCGAATCGGTATCGATGAGGGTCCACCCCACGACGATCAGGGGGACGCGCTCATTTGTCATACTCCGGTGAATTTACCGTTTACTACTCACTCGACCTCCATTCTTGCCCGTCTCTCCAGTATCTCTGCTCACTCGACACTAGTCTCACTGCCTCCTGCAAAAATGGTTCAAATGGCTCTGAGCACTATGGGACTCAACTGCTGAGGTCATTAGTCCCCTAGAACTGAGAACTAGTTAAACCTAACTAACCGAAGGACATCACAAACAGCCATGCCCGAGGCAGGATTCGAACCTGCGACCGTAGCGGTCTTGCAGTTCCAGACTGCAGCGCCTTTAACCGCGCGGCCACTTCGGCCGGCCTGCCTCCTGCAGAGCTCGACAATCGACTCCTGTCTGCCATCGACCTGGCTGTCGGATACTAGCGTCTGTGTGTCGTGGGATCACGGTTCAAATGGTTCAAATGGCTCTGAGTACTATGGGACTTAACATCTGAGGTCATCAGTCCCCTAGAACTTACAACTACTTAAACCTAACTAACCTAAGGACATCACACACATCCATGCTCGAGGCAGGATTCGAACCTGCGACCGTAGCAGTCGCGCGGTTCCGGACTGTAGCGCCTAGAACCGCTCGGTCACCGCGGCCGGCGTGGGATCATGGATCCCTCACAACATGTAGGGGTGGTCTGCTGAGGAGCTCCACGTTCAACAACGTACGATGAACGGTATGCGCCAGAACACTTGTGCGTGCACCGGCTATGTGCTCTTTCGGCAGGGATGCCACAGAACACCATCTACCCTACTTTACAGAGCAGACAAAACCTCCGAACCCTACACTCTGAAGAGTTGTGGGCGTCCAACCATTTAACGTCTAGTGGTAGTGTCACTGTCCTTCTACCTCTTTCCGTAGATGCTCACCAGAGTAGCACATGAATATTGGACCAGCTTCGCCGTTTTCGAGATACTCGTTCACAAGCTCTGAGTAATAATAATCTGCCCTTTGTCAAAATCACTTATCTCAATGGATTTCCCCATCTGCAGCCCATACCTTCGCTTGGGTGATCCACCATACGTGTCTCCTCGGCTAATATACTTTTGTTACCTCGATACGTGCAGTTTTGGCTTATCAGTGTATTTGTAGCTACAAGGTCAAATACAGTTCCATTGCATGTGGGCTGCTGAACTAGCTGATCAAAACAGCTTTCAGAAACCGAATTCAAAGGTTTTACGCTAGCTTGTTTCTGTACCCCCTGAAATGAATCCATAGACATCCCTGTCTATACTCGGTAGTTTAAAATCGCCTCAGACGAGTATTCCATGATCCGGATACTTACCGTAGATTTTCTTTGAATTACTTTAGGAGTGTCACATCAGAATCAGGTATCCGGTAGAAACATCCAACAATTAACCTGGTTTCACCTAGGCCTGTTAAACGCGACCAGATAACTTCACTTTCACACTCAACTTCGACCTCAATAGACACAGAATTTTTGTCGACTGCAATGAACACTTCCTCTCCTATTGCCTCTAATCTGTCTTTCCGGTATATGTTGCATGACTCGATAAATATCTCAGAGTTTCCAACTCAGGTTCAGCCAGCCCACGGTCCCAAGAATAATTTGAGTACGAGAGCTTTCCTGGAGGACAGTAATTTCGGGAACTTTATTACCAATACTTCGACAGTTTACTGACAAAATTTTGACAATCGAAGTGTCTTTAGTTTGAACACGGTCCGATTTCCCTAGCTGCGTATCGACTTGCGAGTGTTCGTCAGAGTAGCTCAAGCTACCACATAGTCTAAAAAACCCTCATGTGCACTCCACAAGTATTGTGCTTACCGAGTAGCTGCTTCCTTAGTCCTACAAATCCCCAACCGACAACGCAGGTTTAGAAATTTCGGACTTCGAAGTTCGAACTTCGTTGAACAGAAGGCTCGCAGCGCTTAATGTTACAACTCCTGAACGATGCTTTTAGTTGCTACTTGTGACTTCTATATGAGACCGAAATCGCAGCCAGACTCTATAGCGAGACATAAGATTCTGAGAAAGAAGTACGAACTTCTTGCCACTAGATGGCACATGGCATTGACTGTTAAATGCTACTTTTAGTTGCTACTTGCGACTTCCTGTTGTGACTGAAATCGCAGGCAGATATTGTAGAGTTATTATTGTGAAAACTGCGGCTTCTCAGTCACTGAGATTTGTAACAGACATCTGATTTCTAGCCCTACCCCTAGTGCACATTCGCTGTGTGTCGTACCTACTGTCACCAGAAAATTTAGAACGGTTCTCGAGTCCACATGTAGAACTGGCAAACCACAGTAAGTACAGTAAGTGAAGCGAAAAGGGAAAAACCTCCATTCTGAGATAAAACAACAAAGACTGACTTTCAGAACGTAAGCCGGAACGACTGAAAAACTCTCTCATAACCAGTCTGCTGACGTGTGTGTCCACACAACCGTGAAATGTCCCATTCTCGGGGAATGAGCATATCGGAGCGGATGCACGACTGTTCCATCGCCGTTGTAGGTAAGGCCTTCGTGCAGGTTGTCTGTGTATCTGTGTCGTGTGGGTAGTGCTTGTACAGCGTAATCTTTCATTTGTGTTGCTATGGCTAAAGGAAGGGAGAAGATGAAGCACGTACCCCACTCCTCTCGAAAAGCACCGAGGGGTCGCAGAGCTTAACGTTCCCCTCCAACGGACGGATCACCGTCAACAGTGTCACATCTCCTCACTTTATCAGACGCTGTGGAGTGGTTCGGAAGTTACAGAGACTGGTGATCGGGGAATTCTTCTCCCTTGCAAGCCAAATTTTGCACCACCAGGATACGATTCTGCTTACGCCCGAACCGAGCGCCATCTCGCAAGCGTGTGTTAGCGACCTCGGCTACAGAGGTGGGTGTAAGGGTGAGTTCACACTTCGATTTCATTTTATGCCGATGATGACATAGTCAAAATTGTGAAAGTCTGTTGCTATTACAGCTCTTAAATTAATTGCAAATGCTTCTCAATTTTTCGGACCTAGGTCTTTCAAACTGCAATTTATTTGACATAATGCGAAAATGAGTTTACAAACTCCCGTGTAAACTATTATTATTATACAAGTAGTAACTAAGTTCCTTCTGAGGGCAGGTCCCCCACGCCAAAACAAGAAAGATATCCGAGGGTCACTCCACAAGAAATGTACATTTTTTTTAAAATCCATCTTTTATTCTACATGTTTGAAAGTTTTACGATGTGCAGATACATCCTTTAGGAACAATATCTTCGTTTCTCCACATACTTTCCATCCCTCTCGACTGCCTTACGCCATCTTGGAAACAGCGCCTGTATACCCGCACGGTAAAATTCTGGACCAACCTGATGGAGCCACTGTTTGGCAGCGTGCGCAAGGGAGTCACCGTCTTCAAACCTTGTTCTACGAAGAGAGTCTTTCAGTTTCCCAAAGAGATTATAGTCACATGGAACCAGGTCAGGATAGTAAGGCGGGCATTTCAGTGTTGTCCATCCGAGTTTTGTGATCGCTTCCATGGTTTTTGACTGACATGTGGCCCTGCATTGTCGTGCAACAGCAAAACATCCTGCTTTTGCCGATGTGGTCGAACACGACTCAGTCGAGCTTGAAGTTTCTTCAGTGTCGTCACATATGCATCAGAATTTATGGTGGTTTCACTTGGCATGATGTCCACAAGCAAGAGTCCTTCGGAATCGAAAAACACCGTAGCTATAACTTTTCCAGCAGAAGGTGTGGTTTTGAATTTTTTTTCTTGGGTGAATTTGCATGATGCCATTCCATTGATTGCCTCTTCGTCTCTTGTGAAAAATGATGGAGCTATGTTTCATCACCTGTCACAATTCTTCCAAGAAATTCATCTCCACCATTCTCGTACAGTTCCAAAAGGTTTTTTTTTCTTGTTTCTTTGTGAGCCACTGTCAACATCCTGGGAACACACCAGGCACAAACCTTTTTTAACGCCAAAACTTTCAGTGTTCTGCAAACACTTCCTTCCCCTATCCCAACGTAGCGTGACAATTCGTTCACTGTGATGCGTCTGTCAGCAGTCACCAATTCGTTAACTCTCTGCACATTGTCTGGAGTGTGTGCAGTACGAGGCCTGCCGCTGCGAGGACAATCCTCAACATTGCCGTGCCCGCTTTCATCACGTAACCTGCTTGCCCACCGACTAACTGTACTGCAATCTACAGCAGCATCTCCATACACCTTTTTCAACCTCTTTTGGATGTTTCTCACTGTCTCGTCGTCACAGCACAGGAATTCTATGACAGCACGTTGCTTCTGACGAACGTCAAGTGTAGCAGTCACCTTGAAGACACGCTCTGACGGCGCCACCAAGGGAACAGTTTGAAAACAAGCAAGAAAGAAGACTGTAAAACTTTCACACATGCAGAATGAAAACTGTATTTTTACAAAAATAGTGTGCATTTCTTTTGGAGTGACCCTCGTACCTGACTGGGTGTTGTGTGATGTCCTTAGGTTAGTTAGGTTTAAGTAGTTCTAAGTTCTAGGGGACTGATGATCATAGATGTTCAGTCCCATAGTGCTCAGAGGCATTTTTTTGACCCTCGTACCAAGTAAACATGGGCTCTAATATGCATACCGTAAGAGCTATGAGCACTTGCTCAATACAAGAGATGTGTTCCACAGAAGCTAAGATGAACAAGTTGGTTGGTTGGTTGGTTGGTTTGGGGAAGGAGACCAAACAGCGTGGTCATCGGTCTCATCGGATTAGGGAAGGAAGTCGGCCGTGCCCTTTCAGAGGAACCATCCCGGCATTTGCCTGGAGTGATTTAGGGAAATCACGGAAAACCTAAATCAGGATGGCCGGACGCGGGATTGAACCGTCGTCCTCCCGAATGCGAGTCCAGTGTGATGAACAAGTGTAGCCGGCCGGTGTGGCTGTGCGGTTCTAGGCGCTTCAGTCTGGAACCACGTGACCGCTACGGTCACAGGTTCGAATCCTGCCTCGGGCATGGATGTGTGCGATGTCCTTAGGCTAGTTAGGTTTAAGTAGTTCTAAGTTCTAGGGGACTGATGACCACAGATGTTAAGTCCCATAGTGCTCAGAGCCATTTGAACCATGAACAAGTGCTCCCAGCTCTTAAAGTATGCATTTTAAAACCCATGTTTACTAGACATTCGCTTCTTGTTTTGATGTAAGGAATCTGTCCTGAAAGTCTGTAATTGAAATATAGTTACACCCTGTATTAAAATGTACGAGGGTTGCCCAGAAAGTAATGCACCGCATTTTTTTTTCTTCAACAGTTCTTTACTGAACACAATGAGAAATACTCACACGAAAGAATGGTGTTTTATCTACACACCCTATTTTTCCACGCAATCTCCATCCCGTTCTGTGGCCTTCCTCCAGCACGAAACGAGGACGTGTATGCCCTGTCGGTGCCAATCCTTGTCCTGATGGCGGAGCCAGTGCTTCACTGCGTGAATCACCACCTCATCGTCCTCAAAATGTCTTCCACGAATGGCATCCTCTAATGGCCCAAACAAGCGGAAGTCCGAGTGGGATAGGTCAGGGCTGTCAGGTGTGGCAGCCGTGAATGGTCTTCCCGACCGCTGCAAATCGTGGAGCTCCTTCGAACCGCCTTCTGATGACCTCACTCTCCTTCCCAGCGACTAACTGTACTTCTGTCGACAGCAGATGCTCCATAAACTTTGCACAAGCGTTTGTGAATATTCCCCACAGTTTCTTTCTCTGCAGTGAGAAATTCAATGACGACACGTTCTTGTAACGTACATCGACTAAAGACGCCATTTTGAAACTGTCCTGCAGCTACGCTATCTGTCGGAAGTAGTGATGGGGAGCTCGTGAATGAGTCGTTTAAATGAACGCTTCACTCCAGTGAAGTGTGAACTAACCACTCAATTTCAATGAACTGGTACTTCAAACTCTTCACAGATAGCACACTCCACACTTTTTTCTAGTTCACTCACTCTCTTCCCTCTCCCTCTCCCACTACATCGGCGCTACGTCACTCATCCTCCCTTCACTTCAGTCCTCCCTCTACTGCCTGTCTACGAATCGCGCGGTGTTTGTGGGGAACGATAGGTTTACGTGGGGTTTGAGGGTGAGGGGCGAGGGGAAGACAGCGTCAGCTGCTTCCTACAGTGCTGACATCATTACCCGTGACTATTTGTGCAGTTAAACGTAGCGTCTGCGTTTAACCTACCGTTGGCAGCGCATGCAGACAAATGAGTATTAAAGATACAAACGAAGAGGCTGGCTGTGTGAGCACGCACAGCCAACAGGAAAATAAAAGGTTTGTCAATAACACTGAAAGAGGTATTTTACCTGAAATTGTACCTGTGACTACAGGTGACAGTTTACGTTTTGAATCTTGAGGGTTATTATTCTCAACAAAAATAAAATCTACAGGAAACCTTCTGAATAATTACTTAACGTAGGTATATAGACTTTGTGACAGTGGTAAACATACTCATTCTATTTTGGATTAAATTTTAAAAGGAACATAAAATTGGACTGCATTTCGTTGGTAGCCCTAGTTTTCAGTCCATGAATACAACAAATAATGTTTCATTTGGCAGATAAAGACTTTTTTGGGAGCTTCATGAGAAAGTGTCGAGCAAGAGTAAATGTAATACCTTCTTTATATGTGACAGGCTTCTCTGTTTATCTTTCCTTTGTCCCCTTCGACCATGCTCTATTTAACTCAGACGCTGTAAGAGCGTAAAACGTTGCGTGCACTTTACTGCACAGTTCGGCCATCTGTTGGTAAAATTATGAGGTATTACGAAGCTTTATTGTACGAGCGAGGCGAAGTGAGCGTAGCCGCGACTGAGCGGCGAACTGGGCAACTTCGACAGTCTTCCGTACTTCATGAATGAACTACGTCATTTGAATGCTTGACGGCAAAGAGTGAAATGAATGAAGTAGTTCACGGGAATGATCGAGTTCGACCCATCTCTAGTCGGAAGTGACGGAAACTTGGCACTCTCACTCAGGAGACTTCAAATAATACATACGTAACGTTTCGCATGCGGAGTATTGTTTTCGGCTGAAAAAAAAAAAAAAAAAAAAAATTCGGTGCATTGCTTTCTTGGCAACCCTCGTATTACATATTTCGTTGTGGTTGAACAATTTGGTTTTGTCATACTGAAATATTTTACAAATTTTATTATTATTACTATGACTTGCTGCAGCTTTTGTTAGTATGAGTGTGGAAAATGACGAGCGTAGCTGGTGGCGTACTGGCCGCTCTCCCTCTTCCCCGCTGTCGGGCTGATGACAAGCAGCAATGCGCATCTATGCATCTGCTTTTGAAACAGTGTGCAAGTATGTATTGAATACACCGAAGATTGTATAAGCATTGTGTTCACTGCTTCGAATCGTATCAGGTGCACATATCAACGAATAAATGCATTTTCACAAATATGATAAAAGTACAGAAGTCAAAGCCGGCCGGTGTGGCTGAGCGGTTCTAGGCGCTTCAGTCTGGAACAGCGCGACCACTACGGTCGCAGGTTCGAATCCTGCCTCGGGCATGGATGTGTGTGATGTCCTTAGGTTAGTTAGGTTTAAGTAGTTCTAAGTTCTAGGGGACTGATGACCTCAGATGTTAAGTCATATAGTGCTCAGAGCCATTTGAACCATTTTGAACAGAAGTCAAAGAGCTTATTCAAAGACTAAACATTTTCCCTAATTCGCGTGATGTTCTTCAAATCAATAAGCATCTTGCACGACACACTTTCAAAAGTAGCCTATGTTCTTCCACAGGACTCAGGCTATCACCTTACCGAGCTTCATCGGAATCGGTCGAGTGAGTTAGTAATAACTATAAACGCCATGTACGATGCGGGAGTTTCTCACGTATCTCAGTCTTTATGGCATCATATATCTTGAACTATGTATCGTACAATAATATACTTTTGCAGGTACATTCAGTGGTACATGTGAGCACTGTCTGCAAAATTTGTCGCGAATACAATTAGTAGTAAAAACGTAATAAATTAAAACGTCATGCCTGACGTGAAAATATAGTAAGTGATACACTTTTTTCCTTTCACCGTTTAGTGAGGGGTACCAGCGGAAAAAGTTTGGTAAATGCTTGAAATTAGGTGTATAGTTTGTTGCAAGTCACTAAGCGCTCTCGTTCCCAAATACTGGATGAATTAAATCTGCGTATTCGGGCATCCTGTCCTGCACTTCCTTTTCGGTCACACCCCTTTGATAGTGTTCTTTCTAGACAGAAGTGATATGTGGGCGTGTGATTGAAATCGCCAGAGGTTTCTCAGGAGATAAGAAACATACGTATAGACATGCATTTTTATAATATATACGGATATCATTTTCTTCCGTCATCCGATTTTGATGGATTAAGCCTTTACGGTGCCCAAAACTGTATTCGAGTTACCTGCTAAAATCCCACGAAAATTCGTCTAGTAGTTTTGGAACTAAGCGTGTTGAGACAAACAGTCGAGCAAGTTTTAATAAAACTTCAAATCACGATTCTTTTCGTGATCCGATTTTGATGACCTGAAGCTTAAATGGTGCCTCAAAATGCTTCAAATGGCTCTGAGCACTATGGGACTTAGTGCTAGAACTTAGAACTAATTAAACCTAACTAACCTGAGGACATCACACACATACATGCCCGAGGCAGAATTCGAACCTGCGACCGCAGCGGTCGCGCGGTTCCTAGAACCGCTCGGCCACCCCAGCCGGGTGGTGTTTCAAACTATGCTCAAATTACATGAGGAAATGTCCGCCCCTGGTGGCTGAGTGGTCAGCGCAACGAAATGTCATATCTAACGGCACGGGTTCGATTCCCGGCTGGGGCGGAGATTTTCTCCGCTCAGGGACTGGGTGTTGTGTTGTCGTTATCATTATCATTTCATCCCCATCGACACGCAAGTCGCCGAAGTGGCGTCAACTCGAAAGACGTGCACCAGGCGAAAGGTCTACCCGACGGGAGGCCCTAGCCACATGGCATTTCCATTATTACCTGAGGACATCCCGTAAGAATTCGTCTAGCAGTTTCGGAGATTAGCATGTTCACAGACAGAGAGGTACAACGGTTTTCCAGATTTATCTTTATTATAGATTAAATAAGTAGAATCTGTTGCACGTTAAAAGTAGAGGTGACAGGCAAGTTATATTTGTAGGAAAGGATAGACGGTAGACTCTGCATTTGCGCCTCAACCCATCCTACTCCCCCTCACGGACGTCCACTCGGAGATTTGCGTAATGTCGGAGACGGAGAATAATTTTCTCCTTTAATTCTGCTGCGCCCAGGTAAGAGAACCGACGGCAATGACGTATCACGCCACGTCACGCGCCTCACCGTTCGCATTGCGGCAACTCCGTAGTCGGTTGCACACTTCCCGGCCGAACTGTAAATGCCAAGGCGCCGAGAAAGGCCGAGGGGGGCGGAGACTGCTCACACACTCGTCCGTCTGGCGTCTGCAGCTCGGTCTGTCCATCCCTTCAAATCGTATATCGAGTAATCGAATATTTTATTTGCAATGGGCTCTCTAGTCGAAACGTATTTTATGAATGATAACAAGCTGCCACACTGGCTGTCGTTGGCAGGATTGAATACGCTTTTATTTTAAAATCACCGCTACAGTGCAGTTTCGGCTCTTTCTTCGTGTGATTTAGAGAAATCACGGGAAATATAAATATGGATAACCGAAAGGGATTTGAATTGTCATCCTCCAGAATAACTCCGACAACATCTACATCTACATGGTTACTCTGCACTTAAGTGCCTGGCAGAGGGTTCATAGAACCATTTTCATACTACTTCTCCACCATTCCACCCTCGAACGGCGCGCGGGAAAAAGGAACACCTAAATCTTTCCGTTCGAGCTCTGATTTCTCTTATTTTATTATTATGATCATTTCTCCCTACGTAGGTGGGCGTCAACAAAATATTTTCGCATTCGGAAGAGGAAGTTGGTGATTGAAATTTCATAAATAGAACTCGCCGCAAAGAAAACCGCCTTTGTTTCGGTGACTGCCACCCCAACTCGCGTATCATATCAGTGACACTCTCACCACTATTGCGCGATAACACGGAACGAGCTGCCCTTCTTTGCACTTCTTCGATGTCCTCCGTCAATCCTACCTGGTAAGGATCCCACACCGCGCAGCAATATTCCAGCGAAGGACGGACAAGTGTAATGTCGGCTGTCTCTTTAGTGGGTTTGTCGCATCTTCTAAGTGTTCTGCCAACAAAGCGTAGTCTTCGTTTCGCCTTCCCCACAATATTATCTATGTGGTCTTTCCAGTTTAAGTTGCTCGTAATTGTAATTCCTAGGTATATAGACGAATTGGCAGCCCTTAGATTTGTGCGATTTATCGTATACCCAAAATTTATCGGATTTCTTTTAGTACCCATGTGGATGACCTCGCACTTTTGCCGGCCAGGGTGCCCGAGCGGTTCTAGGCGCTAAAGTCTGGAACCGCGCGACCGCTACGGTCGCAGGTTCGAATCCTGCCTCGGGCATGGATGTGTGTGATGACCTTAGGTTGGTTAGGTTTAAATAGTTCTAACTTCTAGGGGACTGATGACCTCAGAAGTGCTCAGAGCCATTTTTTGAACCTCGCACTTTTCTTCGTTTAGTGCCAATTGCCACTTTTCGCACCATACAGAAATTCTCTCTAGATCATTTTGTAATTGGAATTGATCGTCTGATGATTTTACTAGACGGTAAATCACAGCGTCATCTGCAGACAATCTAAGGGGCTGCTCAGATTCACACCTAGATCATTTATGTAAATCAGGAACAGCAGAGTGCCTATGACAGTACTTTGCGGAACGCCAGATATCACAAACGGTATCAATGGAGGGTACAGTCACATTTTTAAAAAAATGGTTACGGAATTCCATTGTCTAGCGACGGCGTCCCCTCCTCAGTCGCTTCTGACGAAGCTTAAGTTTCGGAGATAGAATGAAACATAAATAGGTATCTCGAAGAGATAGTCCTCCGTGACAATTAGGACTGATTCCGAAACACTCGGTCATTCGAAACATAAATAGCGGCTTTTCCATGAGACAACATAAAAGCCACGGATGAAAACAGCCCGACAGAGGCAGTACTTCGTGCGACTGTGCAGCTGAGACGTCTGCACGGCTGATTGCCATACGGAGGACCTGAGTTCGATTCCTGGTAGTGCCAGCAATTTTTTTCTTGTTGGGGGGAATGGAACGGGATGCCCTCAGCCTCGTGAGGAGCTGTTTTAGAGAGTAGTGGCGACTGCAGCTCACGAATACTGCCAACGGCCAGGAAAGACGCATCCAGTGACGCCATTGGCACTGGTTGACACGCCGGTCGGTCGATACCGATGGACCTGCCAGGGCCTGTGGAAGGAGTTTACATTTTTAGATACAGCATGTCTTCACTTCTTAAAAAAAACATTTGATGCAGTACTACAGCACTGCACATTAATAGAAGTGCGGTCAGACGGGTTATCGAACGAAAACTATGACTAGATTGAGGATTTCTTCGTAGGAAGGACGCAGCATATTATCCCGGATGGGGAGTAATCGACTGCAGTACAATATTAATGGCGAGCTCAGATTTTCTGCAAATGCTTCATTTATCGATAATGAAGCATTATCTGAGGAGACCTGTACAAATCTTCAGTGACACCTCGATAAGCATTGAGTCGTGGACTTGTGATATTGGCGTGTGCCGATAGCAGTGAACACTGGAATATTTTCAACTCAGGGACTTGTTCTAAGTCACGTCAGGCGACCTGGTTGAGTTGTGGACTTATCATACTCGGATGTATTGCTGGCGAATTCACTAAAATATTTTATACGTGTGGACTTTGAATATTTCGTTAGGTGATCTGGTTTGAACTAAAAAACTTTAGTGCGGTTATTTTTGTGAATGAGTTGCACTTAGGAGTTAGTTAGCTGTTGTGGCCGGGAAATATTCTATGGAGTGACGAAGCACATTTTACACTACCAGATGCAGCGAATACATGGAACTGCCGAATTTGGGGTACTGTTAAACTGCGTTTCGTGCACGAAGAGCCGCTGCTCTCGCCGTGGTGCTGATTTATTAGTCCCTTCATTCTCGGTTCGTTCTTCTTTGAAAAGAATACGTCTGCACGTTATCGAAACTTCCTTATACAGCATATAATATTCCTGCTTTGGAAGAGCACAACTGTCTTGAAACCACTGTTTTCATGCATGATGGGATAACATTTCATGTCGTTCACCCAGTGAAAGACCTGCTTAATGGAACCTTCCACGCACTTGTTATATCGTGAGGTTTTCCAGATGCAAGGCACTCATGATCACCTGATCTGAATCCACGTGGCTTTTGGCTCTGGGGGTATCTAAAAGAACGCGTTTACTAGGGACGCATTCGGTCTCCGTCAGGTCCGAAGGCCAGTATTTGGAAACACATTGCTCAGATTCCACCGGAATTGCCGTCAGCGACTGTTGATCACGCCGTTTTATGGATGCAGCATCTCATCGACGTCCGATGCTCATACTGAACTACCTGTGTAAGCAGCAGTTAATAAAAAAATTAACATTATGCCTTTCTCACTTGTTTGACCTATTCTGCCCACGTACCATTCCTAATCCATTGGATATGGAAACATTTCTGTATGTCTTTCTTGCATTCACAGCACCAGATTTGCAACGGTGGCCAAAATTGGAACTAATAATTTTCCAGCGTAAATCGGTTCCGCATTAGAATATCTACCAAGTTTCACTGCCACACGGAAATTACCGCCCACACTGGACTTCTGTCAGTAGCTACATTTTAATTACCACTACACGGCGTTAAGTGGGGACTCTAGCGAAAGTACTAAGCATCCAACAAATCGCTCCATAGCGACCACGAAGATAGAATTACACTACTATTGAAAGAAATTCGGTCGTAAGCAGCAAAAGCTAGTGATCACAGGCATGGGTCCAGGGAGATGAAAGAAATTCGGTCGTAAGCAGCAAAAGCTAGTGATCACAGGCATGGGTCCAGGGAGAGGGCGGCTGATCAGAGCTATGATCGTGCATTCACAAAAGAAGGAGTAGCACTTAAATTTTATTATTAGGCATCACACTCCGACAGCATTCACACAAGAAGTACAAGCGTTTAAATTTTATTTTTAAGCATCGTGCCCCGACAACACAAGTGACAAGTCAGAAAATGGCAATTGTAATTTGTTGTTGTTGTTATGGTCTTCAGTCCAGAGACAGGTTGATGCAGCTCTCCATGCTACTCTATCCTGTGCAAGCTTTTTCATCTCCCAGTACCTACTGCAGCCTACATCCTTCTGAATCTGTTTTTTGTGTATTCATCTCTTGGTCTCCCTCTACGATTTTTACCCTCCACGCTGCCCTTGATGCCTCAGAACATGTCCTGCCAACCGATCCCTTCTTATAGTCCAGTTGTACCACAAATTTCTCTTCTCCCCAGTTCTATTCAATACCTCCTCATTAGTTATGTGGTCTACCCATCTAATCTTCAGCATTCTTCTGTAGCACCACATTTCGTAAGCTTTTATTCTCTTCTTGTCTAAACTATTTATCGTCCATGTTTCACTTCCATACATGGCTACATTCCATACAAATACTTTCAGAAACGACTTCCTGGCATTTAAATCTATACTCGATGTTAACAAATTTCTCCTCTTCAGAAACGCTTTCCTTGCCATTGCCAGTCTACATTTTATATCCTCTGCACTTCGACCATCATCAGTTATTTTGCTCCCCAAATAGCAAAACTCATACAGTACTTTAAGTGTCTCATTTCCTAATCTAATTCCCTCAGTATCACCCGATTTAATTCGACTACATTCCATTAGCCTCGTTTTGCTTTTGTTGACGTTCATCTTATGTCCTCCGTTGAAGACACTGTCCATTCCGTTCAACTGCTCTTCAAGGTCCTCTGCTGTCTCTGACAGAATTGCAATGCCATCGGCAAACCTCAAAGTTTTTATTTCTCCTCCATGGATTTTAATTCCTACTCCGAATTTTTCTTTTGCTTCCTTCACTGCTTGCTCAATATACTGATTGAATAACATCGGGAATAGGCTACAATTTATGTTAACTGAAACATACGTGTGAAGTGCCCCAAGGTGTTCGATAAATATAACGAAATTTACTGTCAACAATACTTACATGAAGTTTAAAGTAACATTATACTATTTCAGTATGCGTTCTGTAGATTTTTAAGTCGGATTTTGAACTGAATCACTTTCCTTGCCACGGTGCGGTGTATCAATTTCCAAATTTCACAACTAAGTTTCGAAGAATACAGTAGCATGACATCTACAGTGTCTCGGAAATATGACGAGATTCTAAAAATTACAGAAATTTAATACAGGCTACTTCACTGTTGCTAATGTGAGGGTGTGCCCACTCGGATGTGATTGCTGTGTGACAGATACCATCCAAGCCACGTAAAGGCTCGCATCCCGAGGCTGGCTGTACCTGCTGTAAACAAAAAATCCGATACGCTTCCTGACTACACAAACAGAACCAGCAAACTACTGGATGTCGTATAACGAAAGAGAGAAATGGTAAAACTCTTCACCAATAAAAAATTTCTGAGTCCACAGTTCAAGTCCATACCGTACATTTTCCGTAAAAACGCCCGAATAAGATCAAGTGCTTCGTATAATACGTAATTTAATTATCAATATCTGTAATACAATGGCTACGCAGAGTAGTATAGTCATTACAAAATAGATAATTCACAGTTATGGCTAGAAGATTTCACCTGACTTGCATGTTCTGTAATTCCGAGCATTCTTACGAGTCATATAACATGACATGTTTCATTATTTTGTAATTTTAAATTGAATACCAATTTTCACTTATATTTCGGCGAATATTTTTACTGTCTTTCTTTGGGTCCTAGTAACACACTGCAAGCTCTTCACAATGACACTGTGCTAGCCAAACGCGTTTCACGTTACACCAGTTTATTACTTTACGCAGAGCTAGTGCGTAACAATCGTGTAAGAATGATGCGTATGTGGCTGCACTGGTACGATGACATCACAGGCAAAATAAATACTGTGCTACATTTTGTGTTAGCAGAAGAGCCAACACCGTGTTACGAGTGTAGGCCGAAATGCACGCGTTTTAGCTCACGCAGGCTGGCGTGAGGAGGGAAGAACTATACTGACGTGAGGTCTGGAACATGACAAGGAATCAGAAATCAGAAAGCGAACGTAATTAGTTTGATACTTAACTTTAATCCATTAATGATGAACGTAGCTCTTGGCGGTACATGATTCACAATATTATCTGTTCAGAATACATTCTTGAAAATAGTAATTATAGTAACTGAATCCCCCCCATGAACCATGGACCTTGCCGTTGGTGGGGAGGCTTGCGTGCCTCAGCGATACAGATAGCCGTACCATAGGTGCAACCACAACGGAGGGGTATCTGTTGAGAGGCCAGACAAACGTGTGGTTCCTGAAGAGGGGCAGCAGCCTTTTCAGTAGTTGCAAGGGCAACAGTCTGGATGATTGACTGATCTGGCCTTGTAACAATAACCAAAACGGCCTTGCTGTGCTGGTACTGCGAACGGCTGAAAGCAAGGGGAAACTACAGCCGTAATTTTTCCCGAGGGCATGCAGCTTTACTGTATGATTACATGATGATGGCGTCCTCTTGGGTAAAATATTCCGGAGGTAAAATAGTCCCCCATTCGGATCTCCGGGCGGGGACTACTCAAGAGGATGTCGTTATCAGGAGAAAGAAAACTGGCGTTCTACGGATCGGAGCGTGGAATGTCAGATCCCTTAATCGGGCAGGTAGGTTAGAAAATTTAAAAAGGGAAATGGATAGGTTGAAGTTAGATATAGTGGGAATTAGTGAAGTTCGGTGGCAGGAGGAACAAGACTTCTGGTCAGGTGACTACAGGGTTATAAACACAAAATCAAATAGGGGTAATGCAGGAGTAGGTTTAATAATGAATAGGAAAATAGGAATGCGGGTAAGCTACTACAAACAGCATAGTGAACGCATTATTGTGGCGAAGATAGATACGAAGCCCATGCCTACTACAGTAGTACAAGTTTATATGCCAACTAGCTCTGCAGATGACGAAGAAATTGAAGAAATGTATGATGAAATAAAAGAAATTATTCAGATTGTGAAGGGAGACGAAAATTTAATAGTCATGGGTGACTGGAATTCGAGTGTAGGAAAAGGGAGAGAAGGAAACATAGTAGGTGAATATGGATTGGGGGACAGAAATGAAAGAGGAAGCCGTCTGGTCGAATTTTGCACAGAGCACAACATAATCATAACTAACACTTGGTTTAAGAATCATGAAAGAAGGTTGTATACATGGAAGAACCCTGGAGATACTAAAAGGTATCAGATAGATTATATAATGGTAAGACAGAGATTTAGGAACCAGGTTTTAAATTGTAAGACATTTCCAGGGGCAGATGTGGACTCTGACCACAATCTATTGGTTATGACCTGTAGATTAAAACTGAAGAAACTGCAAAAAGGTGGGAATTTAAGGAGATGGGACCTGGATAAACTAAAAGAACCAGAGGTTGTACAGAGATTCAGGGAGAGCATAAGGGAGCAATTGACAGGAATGGGGGAAATAAATACAGTAGAAGAAGAATGGGTAGCTTTGAGGGATGAAGTAGTGAAGGCAGCAGAGGATCAAGTAGGTAAAAAGACGAGGGCTGGTAGAAATCCTTGGGTAACAGAAGAAATATTGAATTTAATTGATGAAAGGAGAAAATATAAAAATGCAGTAAGTGAAACAGGCAAAAAGGAATACAAACGTCTCAAAAATGAGATCGACAGAAAGTGCAAAATGGCTAAGCAGGGATGGCTAGAGGACAAATGTAAGGATGTAGAGGCCTATCTCACTAGGGGTAAGATAGATACCGCCTACAGGAAAATTAGAGAGACCTTTGGAGATAAGAGAACGACTTGTATGAATATCAAGAGCTCAGATGGAAACCCAGTTCTAAGCAAAGAAGGGAAAGCAGAAAGGTGGAAGGAGTATATAGAGGGTCTATACAAGGGCGATGTACTTGAGGACAATATTATGGAAATGGAAGAGGATGTAGATGAAGATGAAATGGGAGATATGATACTGCGTGAAGAGTTTGACAGAGCACTGAAAGACCTGAGTCGAAACAAAGCCCCCGGAGTAGACAATATTCCATTGGAACTACTGACGGCCGTGGGAGAGCCAGTCCTGACAAAACTCTACCATCTGGTGAGGAAGATGTATGAGACAAGCGAAATACCCTCAGACTTCAAGAAGAATATAATAATTCCAATCCCAAAGAAAGCAGGTGTTGACAGATGTGAAAATTACCGAACTATCAGCTTAATAAGTCACAGCTGCAAAATACTAACACGAATTCTTTACAGACGAATGGAAAAACTAGTAGAAGCCAACCTTGGGGAAGATCAGTTTGGATTCCGTAGAAACACTGGAACACGTGAGGCAATACTGACCTTACGACTTATCTTAGAAGAAAGATTAAGGAAAGGCAAACCTACGTTTCTAGCATTTGTAGACTTAGAGAAAGCTTTTGACAATGTTGACTGGAATACTCTCTTTCAAATTCTAAAGGTGGCAGGGGTAAAATACAGGGAGCGAAAGGCTATTTACAATTTGTACAGAAACCAGATGGCAGTTATAAGAGTCGAGGGACATGAAAGGGAAGCAGTGGTTGGGAAGGGAGTAAGACAGGGTTGTAGCCTCTCCCCGATGTTGTTCAATCTGTATATTGAGCAAGCAGTAATGGAAACAAAAGAAAAATTCGGAGTAGGTATTAAAATCCATGGAGAAGAAATAAAAACTTTGAGGTTCGCCGATGACATTGTAATTCTGTCAGAGACAGCAAAGGACTTGGAAGAGCAGTTGAATGGACTGGACAGTGTCTTGAAAGGAGGATATAAGATGAACATCAACAAAAGCAAAACAAGGACAATGGAATGTAGTCTAATTAAGTCAGGTGATGCTGAGGGAATTAGATTAGGGAATGAGGCACTTAAAGTAGTGAAGGAGTTTTGCTATTTGGGGAGCAAAATAACTGATGATGGTCGAAGTAGAGAGGATATAAAAGGTAGGCTGGCAATGGCAAGGAAAGCGTTTCTGAAGAAGAGAAATTTGTTAACATCCAGTATTGATTTAAGTGTCAGGAAGTCATTTCTGAAAGTATTCGTATGGAGTGTAGCCATGTATGGAAGTGAAACATGGACGATAAATAGTTTGGATAAGAAGAGAATAGAGGCTTTCGAAATGTGGTGCTACAGAAGAATGCTGAAGATTAGATGGGTAGATCACATAACTAATGAGGAAGTATTGAATAGGATTGGGGAGAAGAGAAGTTTGTGGCACAACTTGACCAGAAGAAGGGATCGGTTGGTAGGACATGTTCTGAGGCATCAAGGGATCACCAATTTAGTATTGGAGGGCAGCGTGGAGGGTAAAAATCGTAGAGGGAGACCAAGAGATGAATACACTAAGCAGATTCAGAAGGATGTAGGTTGCAGTAGGTACTGGGAGATGAAAAAGCTTGCACAGGATAGAGTAGCATGGAGAGCTGCATCAAACCAGTCTCAGGACTGAAGACCACAACAACAACAGTAACTGAATATGGTGCCTTGCTAGGTCCTAGCAAATGCCGTAGCTGAAGGCTGTGCTAAACTGTCGTCTCTGCAAATGTCGTAGCAAATGACGTAGCGGGAGGCTATGCTAAACTGTCGTCTCTGCAAATGAGAGCGTATGTAGATAGTGAACCATCGCTAGCAAAGTCGGTTGTACAACTGGGGCGAGTGCTAGCGAATCTGTCTAGACTAGACCTGCCGTGTGGCGGCGCTCGGTCTGCAATCACTGATAGTGGCGACACGCGGGTCCGACGTATACTAACGGACCGCGGCCGATTTAAGGGCTACCACCTAGCAAGTGTGATGTCTGGCGGTGACACTACACTACAGGTACGTACAGACACTGAAATGCGGCAAGCCTTTCATCAGTTAGCCTGTTTTCATTGTTGTTCACCTTTAATTATGCAAATGGAGGGGAGATGAACAGTTTAACATGAGTCATGATACCACAGTGATTGTATGAGCTGATTTCGTTACCTCTTCTTAACTTCTTGCAATTTAACACGGTTCTGGGTACATTCATTTGCTTTGTGTGTTAACTCTGAAAGTGTGGAGAGCTGTGCATATGAGAAAGGTGACGCTTTGCGAGGCCCGATGGAATAAGCCATGGGGGCGGAGGGAGGGGGGGAGGGGGGCGTGGGTGCTCCCGCCTTCGCAGAAACGAGGGAGAAGTAATAGCAGGCAGGGCGTCCGCCTCCTAGCCAACGAATGCCACCCGGAGAGCAGGCGAACAGGTCATTGCCCATTTATAGTACGGTCTGTGGGCGGCCGAGATAAAACGCCTTCGTTCCAGAAGACGGAACTCTGCCAGTGGGTGGCAGGGCTAGGAGCATGTTGAGTGACATGCATTGACAGATAGACGTCTCCTGGCTTTCCTAAAAACTTATCAAAACAGCACTGACATACTTCACACGAGGACCTGGAACAGAGTCGGCTGGTAGCAAGCTTTTAAACATTTCACAGGACCTATAATGCAACGTTCATTGTTGGCAGGAGTGATAGTACTGATACTGATGTCATGAGGACGTAACAATCAGCTCGAAACGTTTTAGAGAAGAGGAGAACAAATACTATTCATTGGCTCGTTGACGTTTCACTGTTTCTCTGTGCAAAATATTGTCATAGAAACAATTACGCCATTGGTGGGCTGTAGTAAATTTTAAGAGAATTGTTGGTCGCATTTTGTTGGTGTGAAGAGAGGAGCTAACAGCTGGGAGGAGAACTGACTGCATATAGTCGCTCCCGCAGGCTGAAGAGACGTGGAAAGTGGAAGAGTCCTCGGACAGATGTGACAGAGGCAACATGCAGCTGCGCTCTCAACTTACGAAGTCACAGTGTCTCCCCTCTGCGCACCACTAACAGCGCCGGCATGTTAGCGTAAGCGAGAATATTGTAGTTAAATTGCTAGACAGATATCACTGGCTCATTCGTCAGTGTGTGATGTCCTTAGGTTAGTTAGGTTGAAGTAGTTCTAAGTTCTAGGGGACTGATGACCACAGATGTTAAGTCCCATAGTGCTCAGAGCCATTTGAACCATTCGTCAGTGCTTCTTCCGATGTTTAGAGTTCTTGGGTGTCGCTCCTAGAGAAACAGTCACTACGATCGTCGTAGCCAGTACCAAGTTCACAGAATTAGATAAATTTTCTGCTCCTTACTCTCTTCCAGTAACTTTGACAACTCAGAGTTTTAATGTGCACTTCTCATAGTATGGTACATCTTTGTAAATTTCTTGCCCACATAACTTTCTCTTTTGCATCACTATTCGTGTGTCTTTTATAATAAACCATAGTATTACTTAAATCTTGAGTTTATCATCACAGCCACACCTTGTTAATGATAAACATTATCTCAGTTCCTTACCTATAAGTTCAGTGCTAGGGCCAATAAATTACAAGTGTTGCGTACATTAAATTTAACACTGAATCTCGAGGGTGTGACTGATTCCTGATTAATTTCAGATCCTGCTCTCATACACGAGAGGTTTTGCAACACGATCTATCTATTGTGGGCTCAACCTATATTATTAGCCTTTTAGTTATTAGCAATTCAAATCTGACGGTATTTTGTCATAGGATGTTCGACCGACGAACGAATAGAAGTTTTCTCGCGTCAAAAGATAACAGGCCGACTTATTCACTTCTCAAATATACGTGGAAATGACTGAAAGATGCAGCCTTCCACTCACATAGCCATTGTCTGCACAACTGTTTTCACAATCGTAGTGCTTAATGAAGCACTGATAAACGGTGAGAGTACACTTCGATCTTATCTGCATCTACATCTTCGTGACTATTCTGCAATTCACGCTTAAATGCCTGGGAGAGGGTTCTTCGAGACACATTCAGATAATTTCTCTAGTGAAATGATGGTTCAAATGGCTCTGAGCACTATGGGACTTAACATCTGAGGTAATCAGTCCCCTAGAACTTAGAACTACTTAAACCTAACTAACCTAAGGACATCACACACATCAATGCCCGAGGCAGGATTCGAACCTGCGACCGTAGCGGTCGCACGGTTCCAGACTGAAGCGCCTAGAACCGCTCGGCCACTCCTGCCGGCTAGTGAAATGATAATTAAATCTGTCGACAGGCGTTGATATACATCAACGGGAACAGCTGAAAATGTGTGCCCCGACCGGGACTCGAACCCGGGATCTCCTACTTACATGGCAGACGCTCTAGCCATCTGAGCCACCGAGGGCACAGAGGATAGTGCGACTGCAGGGATTTATCCCTTGCACGCTCTCCGTGATACTCACAATCCCAACTTAATGTCAACACACTATATTCGCAGTGCCCTGCCCATTACACTCATTATTCGCGGCAGACAATCTTACCGAGTCCCGTAAGAGTTCGGGCTATGCGTGTGCACCCAGCACAGAAGAAGAAGGAGGTCAATGCCCGGTTACCCTTAACTACACTCCTGGAAATTGAAATAAGAACACCGTGAATTCATTGTCCCAGGAAGGGGAAACTTTATTGACACATTCCTGGGGTCAGATACATCACATGATCACACTGACAGAACCACAGGCACATAGACACAGGCAACAGAGCATGCACAATGTCGGCACTAGTACAGTGTATATCCACCTTTCGCAGCAATGCAGGCTGCCATTCTCCCATGGAGACGATCGTAGAGATGCTGGATGTAGTCCTGTGGAACGGCTTGCCATGCCATTTCCACCTGGCGCCTCAGTTGGACCAGCGTTCGTGCTGGACGTGCAGACCGCGTGAGACGACGCTTCATCCAGTCCCAAACATGCTCAATGGGGGACAGATCCGGAGATCTTGCTGGCCAGGGTAGTTGACTTACACCTTCTAGAGCACGTTGGGTGGCACGGGATACATGCGGACGTGCATTGTCCTGTTGGAACAGCAAGTTCTCTTGCCGGTCTAGGAATGGTAGAACGATGGGTTCGATGACGGTTTGGATGTACCGTGCACTATTCAGTGTCCCCTCGACGATCACCAGTGGTGTACGGCCAGTGTAGGAGATCGCTCCCCATACCATGATGTCGGGTGTTGGCTCTGTGTGCCTCGGTCGTATGCAGTCCTGATTGTGGCGTTCACCTGCACGGCGCCAAACACGCATACGACCATCATTGGCACCAAGGCAGAAGCGACTCTCATCGCTGAAGACGACACGTCTCCATTCGTCCCTCCATTCACGCCTGTCGCGACACCACTGGAGGCGGGCTGCACGATGTTGGGGCGTGAGCGGAAGACGGCCTAACGGTGTGCGGGACCGTAGCCCAGCTTCATGGAGACGGTTGCGAATGGTCCTCGCCGATACCCCAGGAGCAACAGTGTCCCTAATTTATTGGGAAGTGGCGGTGCGGTCCCCTACGGCACTGCGTAGGATCCTACGGTCTTGGCGTGCATCCGTGCGTCGCTGCGGTCTGGTCCCAGGTCGACGGGCACGTGCACCTTCCGCCGACCACTGGCGACAACATCGATGTACTGTGGAGACCTCACGCCCCACGTGTTGAGCAATTCGGCGGTACGTCCACCCGGCCTCCCGCATGCCCACTATACGCCCTCGCTCAAAGTCCGTCAACTGCACATACGGTTCACGTCCACGCTGTCGCGGCATGCTACCAGTGTTAAAGACTGCGATGGAGCTCCGTATGCCACGGCAAACTGGCTGACACTGACGGCGGCGGTGAAAAAATGCTGCGCAGCTAGCGCCATTCGACGGCCAACACCGCGGTTCCTGGTGTGTCCGCTGTGCCGTGCGTGTGATCATTGCTTGTACAGCCCTCTCGCAGTGTCCGGAGCAAGTATGGTGGGTCTGACACACCGGTGTCAATGTGTTCTTTTTTCCATTTCCAGGAGTGTATATGTATGAAGATGGTATCTGTCCGAAAGAACAGATACCATCTTCATATTGATGTATATTTCTCTAGCGTTCCTCTCGATATCGGAGTGTGGGAAAAATAAACACTTAAATCTTTCTCTACCATCTCTGATTTCTCTTAGTTTATTATGATAACCATTCCTCCCTATATAGGTTGGCTACAATAAAATATTTTCACATTCAGAGGAGAAAGTTGGTGATCGAAATTTCTGGAAACGTTGTGTCAATCCTATCTGATACGGATCCCGTACCGCACAGTAGTACTCTAGCGGAGGACGGACAAGCAATCTCTTCAGTAGACCTTTTGCGTATTCTGCTCTGCCAATAAAATATCATCTTTGGTTTGCTTTCACCACAACATAATGTACAACTACATCCACATGATTACTCTGCAATTCGTTTTCATGATTGTAATTCCTAGGTGTTTAGTTGAATTGACACGCTTTACATTTGTGTCACTTATCGTGTAACCGAAATTTAACGGACTTCTTTTCGTAGTCATGTGGATGAATTTACACTTTTAACCCTTCAGAGACAATCGCCACTTTTCGTACCATACAATCTATTGTATAACTCGTTCTGCAATTGGATTTGATCTTCTGATGATTCTACTATACGGTAAATGACAGCATCATATGCAAACAATTTAAGAGGGTGGCTCAGATTGTCTCCTAAATCGTTTATATAGATAAGGAACAGCAGAGGGCCTATAATACTCGCGTCTGTTTTACTCGATGATCTTCCGTCGATAAGTGCGTGCTGTGACGTTTCTGACAGGAAATCTCTATTCCATTCGCACAATTGTAGCGATACTCCATAGGTACACAATTTGATTAGAAGTCTCTTGTGAAAAACGGTGTCAAAAGTCGTCTGGAAATCTATAAATATGTAATCAATTTTAGATCCCCTGACGATAGAACTTATTACTTCGTCCGGATAGAGAGCTAGTTGTGTTTTACACGAACGGTATTTTCTGAAGCCGTGCTGACTGCGTGTCAATAGACCGTTCTTTCCGTTCTTTTATTTTAATTCCAAATGTGTGAACATTATACGTTCCGTAGCCCTACTGATATCTACGTCAGTTAACTGAATCTATAATTCATCCGATTACTCCTACTTCCTTTCTGGAGTATTGGTGGTATCTGTACAACATTCCAGTCTTTCGTACGGATCTTTCGTAGAGAGAGCGGCTGTATATGATTTCTAAGTACGGAGCTATTGTATTAGCATACTTGAAAGGAACCTAACTGGTATAACACCTTGACCGGAAGATGTGCCTTTATTAAGTGATTTAAGCTGCTTGGCTACACCGCAGATATGTACTTCTGAGTTACTGATGTTCAGATGTGCGTAAAATCCTATGGGACTTAACTGCTAAAATCATCAGTCCCTAAGCTTACACACTACTTAACCTAAATTATCCTAAGGGCAAACACACACACCCATGCCCGAGGGAGGACTCGAACCTCAGCTGGGACCGCTTGCACAGTCCATGACTGCAGCGCCAATACCGCTCGGCTAATTCCGCGCGGCTTCTGAGTTACTCATACTAGCAGTTGTTCTAGATTCCAGTTCTGGAATATTTACTTCGTCTTCTTTGGTGAACAAATTTCGGAAAACCAAGTTTAATAAGTGATTGTGTCTTGTCGCTGGTGTACGACCACAATCTCAAATCTTTTTGGATTTTCTGTAAGATTTCGAGACGAGAGTTTCCTTGTGGAAGCTATTAACAGCATCTTGCACTGAAGTCCCCGCTACGTTTCAAGCTTCATTAAAACATAGCCAATATTCTGTGTTCTCTTAAATTTGGCGTGCGTTTCTCGTTGCTTCTGCAACATTGTTCTAAGGTGTTTTGTCTACCACGGGGGATCAGTACCATCTTTTATCAATTTATTCAGTACAAATCTCTGAACTACCACAGATACTGTTTCCTTGCATCTGAGCCACGTCTGGTTTATACTCTCATAGCCGGGAAGAAGGATGTGAAGTGCACTTTTATTGTTTTTTTTTTTCTACATTGATGTATTTTGCGTTTATTTTTTGTGGGTGTGGATGTTACGGTATTCAGTCTCGCATACAATGATCCTGTGGTCACTAATCCCTGTATACGTCATCATGCTCTCTATTTGCTCGGAATTACTTGTTGCTAAGAGGTCAAGTACGTTTTCGCAGCCATTTACACTCCGGGTGGTCTCTGAACAGATTGTTTAAAGTAATTTTCTGAGAACGCATTCTGTACGATTTCAGGCTATGTTTTATTCCTACCACCGACATTAAACATGTATTTTCGCCATCTCGAGGGTAGATATAAGTCACCACCAACTATAATAGTACGACTGGGGTATCTACTTGAGATGATACTCAAGTTTTGTTTGAATTGTTCAGCAACTGAATCATCTGTGTCGGGAGGGAGGGGGGTCGGTAAAACTGTAATTTTTCCCGGTTTTCAAGTATAACCTCTACCCATACTACCTCACTGGAACTATCTATTTCAATTTCGCTACGAGGTAAACGACATCTAACAGCAACAAACAGACCGCCAGGAACTGTATTTTTATAGGTCTTTTCTGATCAACGTTAGTTCCTTTGTAAAAATTTCGACTGAACTTATCCCCGGCTGTAGACAGCTTTCCCTACCTATAACGATTTGAGCTACAGTGCTTTCTATTAGTGCTCGCTGCTCTGGTTCTTTCCCGATACAGATACGACAATATACAACTACAATACTGATTTTTATAGCAACAATCAGTCTAACCTCTTCCTGTGTTCGTCCTACACCCTCTGAGACTGAAGCCCTATCTGCACTTTCCCGAGACCTTCTAACCTAAAAAACCGGCTAGTCCATTCTACACCAGAACCGTAATACCACTAATCCCACCCCCTGTGAATGCCCAATCTTGCGGGCAAAGAGGCTTCCTCTGGAAGAGGACGAGCGACTGCAACTGGTTCAGCATCTTTGTCAGCCAAAGACGGTGCCCGTCTCATGTTCCTGAGACCTGGGGGGGGGGACCCTTCGATCGGCCCCAGGAAAGTCTTTCACTATTGCCACACCTCGAAGCGGTGTCCTGTAAATTGCACCCAGCGAAATCTACACCCAGAAAAGGTGGAGGAAGGGTCGACTAGTCCCCACCCCCGGTTCGCCCCGGCCCGGCCTTGCGTGACGTGTCACGGCGACGGGCGTCCGTGGATGTGCGTGCGCACTGGAGATGCTCCATGATCAAATGTGAAGTCTACGTTTTTACAATCGGTTCAAAATGGGTCAAATGGCTCTAAGCACTATGGGACTTAACATCTGAGGTCATCAGTCCCCTAGACATCACACACATCCATGCCCCAGCCAGGATTCGAACCTGCGACCGTAGCAGCAGCGCGGTTCCGGACTGAAGCGCCTAGAACCGCTCGGCCAAAGCGGCCGGCTTTACAAACGGAAGTGATTATATTTTTATATACATTTTACATACAGCCAAATCTTCAGAAAATACGATGGAAAACATTAAAACCGGATTACAAACAGGGATTTTAAAAATCTCTTCTACACGACGAAGCATACTCAAAAATAAATTACGGTCTACACCCGTGGATCAGCATATGGTACATGTAGTGAACATAACATACATTGCCATTCTAACGAAAAGGCTGTATTGCACGTGTACGGGGTGAATCAGAATTCCACTGACAAAATTTCGGAGGTTGCTTGGGGATATTTCCCGAGTGTTTTGGTATATGGGACCTCTGGCCTCTAGTGGTTCGTTATGGATCAGATTAGTTGCATTTCGTGTAATCTCTTACCCCTATCATCGGTACTTCATTGAAAATATCTGCACAACAGTGAAAATGTCGACGGTATTTTGAACATTGCGTGCTACGTGTGGTCGTGTATTATCCTGTAGCAATGTGGCGGTCGGCAAGCTCCGAAGGCATGGGGACAACAGGATCCGAGAACTTCAGAGATGTAACGCTGACTGGTTAGTGTACTGCCAATGCGTACTAGGAGGCGGGGGAGGGGGGGGGGGAAGGGGGTTGTTACAGGGCCAGGACCACCGGACCAGTATGGCGATGCATGATGCAACAGTTTCTCACCACGGTGTCTCCAAATTCTAATCTCTCCAACCTGGTGGTGGACGCAGAGTCGGTATTCGCCCGTAAAAACAATGTCGTTGCATTCGGTTGTCGGTGTTCGTTATTCATCGCACCACAGCCGGGGCAAAAGCCTGTGGGCTCTGACTCAGTGGTAAACGCAGCAATGGACGGCTTGTGGCGGTCCACTCCGCTGCTAACGGCGTTGAATGGTACGCACGGACACTGCTTGTTGCGCAACACGGTTCGCGACGTGGCAGAAAGAGCCATTACTGCCATGCGTCATCACTTTTAGTGGTGCAACGATCTGGGTGCAATCTGTCCCGTCAGTCCGTCGTTCCTTCCTGCATCCAACGATTACAGATACGCATCACAGTTGCTCGGTTCCGTCCGATGCGGTCACCGATTTCTCTGAAGGATGATCCGCAATCTCTACAAGTAACTAGTCTTCCTCGGTTGAACTGTGAAACGTACTCGAAAGACGCCCGCTGTCTTCTAGGAGGCACACTGAAGCTGCTTACGCAAAACAGCCGCACGAAAGAACAATCTAGTACGTCCACACGGCCTTCTGTTCCCTCTCCCCCCCCCCCCCCCCCTCTATATAGCGCTCGTAAGTGACATTACTGGCGCCAGGCCGGCCGGTGTGGCCGTGCGGTTCTAGGCGCTACAGTCTGGAACTGCGTGACCGCTACGGTCGCAGGTTCGAATCCTGCCTCGGGCATGGATGTGTGTGATATCCTTAGGTTAGTTAGGTTTAAGTAGTTCTAAGTTCTAGGGGACTGATGACCACAGATGTTAAGTCCCATAGTGCTCAGAGCCATTTGAACCATTTGAACTGGCGCCCGTGATTTGCGCCTTAGCTGAAACGCTAATCGTGTGCAGCTCTCGTCGCCGCAAATGCGTGCAGCAAATTTCATCCGATTTGGGAGCTTCCTTCAGGGTGTTTCATTTTGGGTGGCCAGCAGTGTAGCTTGAACGGGGTTCGATGAGCCCTTTGCCAGGCACTTGTTTGTGAGTTACAGAGTAGTCATGTAGATGTAGAAATGCATCATAAAAGAAGGAAAAGAAGGATATGAATTGTAAAATGAGTAGCACGGCTACCACGTGCTTATATAAGAGGGAATATCGTACAACGTTATGTAGACAGTTGGTGTTTTACATTGTTCATTTGAAAGGCAGCGTCGACGCGGCTGCGACAGGGCCGCACAGCAGCCTACCGCGGGTGAAAGGAGGGGGAGGGCGAGGAATCGGGGTTCAGGTAGGCTGTGGCGTAGTGAGCACGTAGTTTCCAGGTAAACCGCGTGCAAATTTCACAGGATTCTGATTTGGTGCAGTTTTGATATATCCCCTTGAAACGACTTTCCAGCCGACCACGGGTCAGGGGTCATCCTCAATGTGGGCAGTAACTGCGACGGTCACAGTACTAGGCCTATCACTGAACAGGACCATGCTGGACGTACCTCACATCCCCCCCTCCGCCTCCCCCGCCCCTCCACAGCGAAGCCAACTGGCGAGAGACTCAAGCTGCATGACCAAAGCCAGCACCGCTTGGAGGTGGTCAGCTAAGGGTCACCAAATGAACCCTGCAATGACAGTCCATTTCCACACTAAAGACAGCGGAAATCCACAGTTATAATAAGGCGGAACTGTGGCAACTGCGTACACAAACCCGCAAGAAATTTACGAATTCGAACTGAAAGGCACACAGTAAATGAAAAGCGAGTCCCTCCTTGTTATGAGAAGCTCGTTACAACTTACAAACGAAACGCTGTCCTCCGGTGTGCTGCTGACGTCACGACAGTTGCTACCCAACTGTATATCGTGTAAATTATTATGTTGTCTGAGTTGTAACAGTTTGTTGCTATCAGAGTTCCTAAACTAATTGCGTGACATATGTACTTCTCAAATTTTCAAACTTATGCTTTTCGAGTGTACATTTCTCTGATTGTAGCTTCTGAGCATTATGTTGGAGGCATGTGCTAACCACTGAAGCAAACAAATTGTTATTATTATTATCAATTATTTTGTTGCAATTATACTATCATCATCTTATTAAAACATTTTACACATTTTATTATTATTATCCACGCAGACAACCGTAAATGTGAAAGCGCCGTTTCTGGGACAGGGAGATGCGCCAGCCCAATATCAAATCCGCCCATCATATTACAGACAATGGCCGGTGTGCTTGTCAGCCTGGATGTGGTTTCCCGCATCTCCTACGTGAATAACGGGCTGGTACCCAATTCCCATCTCACTTACACGATTCACAAACAGTTATAAAAATTTCACTCACTTTCACTACACGTAGACAATTCGGGTACACACACTCCGTCCTAGGGGTACATAGGTGGCGACAGGAATGGCGCCCGGCCACACCTTAAATTAAACCATGCCAAAACTGTTAATGACCATGTCGACTCTGCACCGATGCGGGGCAAAGGCGTAAGAAAAAGAAGAAGAAGAAAGTAGATAGATTTTATTATTATGATTATCATTACTATTAAACTAGCATCTGTGGCACGTTATAATTTGGAATTATGGCAAGCTGCATTTGGGGGAGAGATGGAGGAGGATAGAATGAGGAAGAGTGTGGGAGGGAGGGGGACAGAGAGAGGGGTAGGGAGGAGAGGGAAAGAGGGAGAGAGGGTGAGAGGGAGGGAGGGAGGGAGAGAGAGAGAGAGAGAGAATAAGAATATGTTACTGCCCTCTCCCATTAACAGAAAAATTGGTTCCGCACCTGACTAACCAACGTTTTGAACATTGAGAGCGCGGCCTTGGCGCGTGTCTGGTTGCACTGAGCTGCAGCTAACGCAGAGTGTTTTCCTTGGGACCGCAGCTCCAGTGGAAGCACTGCACCCAAGGCTAACATGTCAGACTCCGCTACTGGGCGAAGTGGCGATCTTGTGAAGACATTCGCTCGTATCCGGAAGGAGCGGGTTCCAGTTCCCCGTATGGCCATACTGATTTGCGTTTTCTCATAAACAGTTTCTAAATGGACACTCTGACAAGGCATTGTCAGAGATACTGCCCCATCCTTGTTCAGCGACAACAGAAGTACCATAGATCGTACGATTAAAACAAAAAAAACTAATTTTAAAACGCGGAGGTATGTGTTCTATCATTGTTCAAGGTATTTTCTGTCTGTATAGTAGATGCCGGAAGGTTTACCAATCTAATGACAACGGGAGCGGAAGCCGCTAGGAAAAAAAATGGTGTATGACAAGCATAAATGAGGAATTATTTAGTAAAAATGCTAAACTTTTCTTCGAAACACATGTTAACACGGGCAGTAGTTACAGAGTCATATTTCCAAAAATAGAGGTTCAGTGTTGGGTGTTCTTTCCTTAATGGCCGCGCGGGGTAGCTGCGCAGTCCAGGGCGCCTTGCCATGGTTCGCGCAGCTCCCCATGTCGGAGTTTCGAGTCCTCCTTCGAGCATGTGTGTGTGTGTGTGTGTGTGTGTGTGTGTGTGTGTGTGTGTGTGTGTGTGTTGTCCTTAGCGTAAGTTAGATTAAGTAGTGTATAAGCCTAGGGACCGATGACCTCAGCAGTTTGATCCTATAGAAACTTACCACAAATTACCAATTTTTTTTCCTTATTCGTCAGCGAAATTTAAATGAACCGATTAAAACGCAATTGAATGGAACCGTGTGCTACATGCGTACACGTTACATCGTTCTCGGTCCACCTACCCTACAGCAGTCCAATATCAAAAGCCACAGCGATCGGTTTTCTACGTATTACCACGAACTGCTCAATTCCGCATTGTTTCGACCACATAACTGAAACTCCACATTTCTAATTCGATAACCAGTACTGGAAGAAAGTCAGACAACACAACTTCTATTTTGAGAAACACGACGTCTACATGTATACTCTGCAAGCCATTTTACGGTGTGTAGCGCAAGGTACTCCCCATTCCTGTTCCAATAGCGGATGGCGCGTGACAGTAATGACTCTCAGTAAATCTCCATGGGGTACTAAATATCTTAACATTTTCTTTACTGTACATTCGTTACCTTTCAAACATAGACTGTGCAGAGTTTTACAGAGGAATGATCTAGACTGTTAGGACGTACACATCTCAGTATTTTTATTCAGCATTCGCAGTTCTTCCCTTGCGACGCGATCTATCTACCTCGACGGGTGCATTGCGCAGGTCACCATATGCTACGCTGTGCTCTAATTCGTGGTGTATACAACCGAGCTATTGTTTCCATTTTATGTACAATATTTCAACGAGTGAACCAGTCGTCTTCTCGAGGTGCTGCGAGATTTGCTGTTATGTGGACTCCAACTAGACTCGATCGGTCGTCGAAATCCATATATACTATAAAAACGGTTGTGTGCATGTTTGTTTGTTCCACATCTCCTCCTAAATCACTCGACCGATTTCAACCATAACCTACTGGCATGCAACAATCGCTGTGGGGGTGAAAAGCACCTACCTATCATAGTGCAGGAGATGTGACATCATAAACAATGAGATGTTTGAAAAACTACCGCATCATTCACAACGTTTAAATTTATTACTCCTATGCTCCTGACTCTAGTCGCAATAAATTTCGCAGTTAGTACCTACATTTGCCGCTGAATGTACCTACACAAATATCATTGTACGGCACGTATTTCAAAATATACACTCCTGGAAATGGAAAAAAGAACACATTGACACCGGTGTGTCAGACCCACCATACTTGCTCCGGACACTGCGAGAGGGCTGTACAAGCAATGATCACACGCACGGCACAGCGGACACACCAGGAACCGCGGTGTTGGCCGTCGAATGGCGCTAGCTGCGCAGCATTTGTGCACCGACGCCGTCAGTGTCAGCCAGTTTGCCGTGGCATACGGAGCTCCATCGCAGTCTTTAACACTGGTAGCATGCCGCGACAGCGTGGACGTGAACCGTATGTGCAGTTGACGGACTTTGAGCGAGGGCGTATAGTGGGCATGCGGGAGGCCGGGTGGACGTACCGCCGAATTGCTCAACACGTGGGGCGTGAGGTCTCCACAGTACATCGATGTTGTCGCCAGTGGTCGGCGGAAGGTGCACGTGCCCGTCGACCTGGGACCGGACCGCAGCGACGCACGGATGCACGCCAAGACCGTAGGATCCTACGCAGTGCCGTAGGGGACCGCACCGCCACTTCCCAGCAAATTAGGGACACTGTTGCTCCTGGGGTATCGGCGAGGACCATTCGCAACCGTCTCCATGAAGCTGGGCTACGGTCCCGCACACCGTTAGGCCGTCTTCCGCTCACGCCCCAACATCGTGCAGCCCGCCTCTAGTGGTGTCGCGACAGGCGTGAATGGAGGGACGAATGGGGACGTGTCGTCTTCAGCGATGAGAGTCGCTTCTGCTTTGGTGCCAATGATGGTCGTATGCGTGTTTGGCGCCGTGCAGGTGAGCGCCACAATCAGGACTGCATACGACCGAGGCACACAGGGCCAACACCCGGCATCATGGTGTGGGGAGCGATCTCCTACACTGGCCGTACACCACTGGTGATCGTCGAGGGGACACTGAATAGTGCACGGTACATCGAAACCGTCATCGAACCCATCGTTCTACCATTCCTAGACCGGCAAGGGAACTTGCTGTTCCAACAGGACAATGCACGTCCGCATGTATCCCGTGCCACCCAACGTGCTCTAGAAGGTGTAAGTCAACTACCCTGGCCAGCAAGATCTCCGGATCTGTCCCCCATTGAGCATGTTTGGGACTGGATGAAGCGTCGTCTCACGCGGTCTGCACGTCCAGCACGAACGCTGGTCCAACTGAGGCGCCAGGTGGAAATGGCATGGCAAGCCGTTCCACAGGACTACATCCAGCATCTCTACGATCGTCCCCATGGGAGAACAGCAGGCTGCATTGCTGCGAAAGGTGGATATACACTGTACTAGTGCCGACATTGTGCATGCTCTGTTGCCTGTGTCTATGTGCCTGTGGTTCTGTCAGTGTGATCGTGTGATGTATCTGACCCCAGGAATGTGTCAATAAAGTTTCCCCTTCCTGGGACAATGAATTCACGGTGTTCTTATTTCAATTTCCAGGAGTGTATATGACGTCATAAATAATAAGATTCGTGAAAACTACCGACTCATGCGCGAAATTTTGATACATTTATTCCTTGTAAATAGTCTTCATGGGTTTGCCGCCGGATGACGTCTTGCAAATTCCACAATATTTCCTAGGAGCGACTGTCAGACATCTTCAGATGGTCGTCGTACCTAACCACCAGCAGGGTTCACCCAGCTGAAGATGTCGGACAGTTGCTCCGAGGAAATATTGTGGAATTTGCACAACGTCATCCGGCGGCAAACCCGTGCAGACTATTTACAACATATCCGCCTGGAAAAATTGAAGAGTCACACATTTATTCCTCACCAACAAGACACTCCTACAGTAGAATCAGAAAGTCCCTGACATCTGGCTACGTTTCTGACATTTTTCAAACCGCTGTATGCAAAAAGTACAGCCGTCTATAGAGCTATGAAGAGGCGTTATTATGGAGACGTTTACAAAATCAGAAAGCAGCTGCGCCCAGCATACAGAAACTGTCCGGGATCATCTCAGCCGGCCGGTGTGGTTGAGCGGTTCTAGGCGCTACAGTCTGGAACCGTGCGACCGCTACGGCCGCAGGTTCGAATCCTGCCTCGGGCATGGATGTGTGTGATGTCCTGAGGTTAGTTAAGTTTAAGTAGTTCTAAGTTCTAGGCGACTGGTGACTTCAGAAGTTAAGTCGCATATTGCTCAGAGCCATTTGAACCATTTTTGTTATTCTATCACATACGTTTGAGGCAGCTCTCTAGCTCAATTACTTTATTTGTACCGCGTACAGCAGCGTAGGATCATGAACGTTTATAATGCAACATCACTGCCGGCACGTCACGAAATAAACCTGCATTCCACCTGCAACAGTGCTGACCACTTCGTCACGGTATGCTCAGGTAAATGAAATGCCTGTGAACGATGTGTCCACACGGGCACAGCTGCAGGCATAGTGAAACAGATTGTCCAGTGACATTTAAAACGAGAACTGCACGGTTTAAACGTGTAGCACTGTGATTAAAAAAGAAAACTTCAGTCTGCCGACGCTTCGCTCTTATCAGTGTGCTACATTCCAGGTTAGTATCACCGGTGGACACTAAAATTTCGTCCGAGTTATACCTCGGCAGCTCACAGAAACAGAACCGCCAGATAGGGGGGAAATGCTGAGCAAGTTGCAGCAAACACGGAAGTTATCGCAGCACGGGCGAATGACCGAGTGCTCCGGTGTGCGTGCGCTCGGCCTTCGAGAAGCGGGGCACTGCACCTGCTCGTCCCATTCCTGTGGCAGACACCGATGCCGCCAGCTCCCGTCTCTTAAACGTGGCCGAGAGCCGACGCCTGCGTGACAGCGAGTACTTCAGGTGCGCCCGGGGTCCGACTCCCGCGTGTGAATCTTCGACGTCAACGAGTGCACTTGAAGATGGATGCGTGGAGCTGAAGGTAGCTGACGTCCCCACGTCGCTGGCCGCCCCGTGACATAAGAGCTGACACCCGACGGTTCGCGGGTCTGGCGGTATTGCGAGACGAGCGCCTGCCGGACATGTGCGCTGGTCCGCAGGCTCAGCGGTGGCGGGGCACTTTGGAAGGCAATCCTGTATTACTGCCAAATAAATGTGCTATCGTCAATGACATTTTCTTGGCACTCTCGAACGTAACTACACTACTGGCCATTAAAATTGCTACACCACGAAGATGACGTGCTACAGACGCGAAATTTAACCGACAGGAAGAAGATGCTGTGATATGCAAATGATTAGCTTTTCAGAGCATTCACACAAGGTTGGCGCCGGTGGCGACACCTACAACGTGCTGATATGAGGAACGTTTCCAACCGATTTCTCATACACAAACAGCAGTTGACCGGCGTTGCCTGGTAAAACGTTCTTGTGATGCCTCGTCTAAGGAGGAGAAATGCGCACGTTTCCGACTTTGATAAAGGTTGGATTGTAGCCTATCGCGATTGCGGTTTATCGTATCGCGACATTGCTGCTTGCGTTGGTCGAGATCCAATGACTGTTAGCAGAATATGGAATCGGTGGGTTCAGGAGGGTAATACGGAACGCCGTGCTGGATCCCAACGGCCTCGTATCACTAGCAGTCGAGATGACAGGCATCTTATCCGCATTGCTGTAACGGATCGTGCAGCCATGTCTCGATCCCTGAGTCAACAGATGGGGACGTTTGCAAGACAACAACCATCTGCACGAACAGTTCGACGACGTTTGCAGCAGCATGGACTATCAGCTCGGAGACCGTGGCTGCGGTTACCCTTGACGCTGCATCACAGACACGAGCGACTCCGATGGTGTACTCAATGACGAACCTGGCTGCACGAATGACACAACGTCATTTTTTCGGATGAATCCAGGTTCTGCTTACAGCATCATGATGGTCGCATCCGTGTTTGGTGACATCGCGGTGAACGCACATTGGAAATGTATATTCGTCAACGCCATACTGGCGTATCACCCGGCGTGATGGTATGGGGTGTCATTGGTTACACGTCTCGGTCACCTCTCGTTCGCATTGACTTCACTTTGAACAGTGGACGTTACATTTCAGATGTGTTACGACCCGTGGCTCTACCCTTCATTCGATCCCTGCTAACCCTACATTTCAGCAGCATAATGCACGATCGCATGTTGCAGGTCCTGTACGGGCCTTTCTGGATACAGAAAATGTTCGACTGCTGCCCTGGCCAGCACATTCTCCAGATGTCTCACCAATTGAAAAAGTCTGGTCAATGGTGGGCGAGCAACTGGCTCGTCACAATACGCCAGTCACTACTCTTGATGAACTGTGGCATCGTGCTGAAGCTGCATGGGTAGCTGTACCTGTACACGCGATCCAGGCTCTGTTTGACCCAATGCCCAGGCGTATCAAGGCCGTTATTACGGCCAGAGGTGGTTGTTCTGGGTACTGATTTCTCAGGTTCTATACACCCAAATTGCGTGAAAATGTAATCAAATGGTTCAAATGGCTCTGAGCACTATGGGACTCAACTGCTGAGGTCATTAGTCCCCTAGAACTTAGAACTAGTTAAACCTAACTAACCTAAGGACATCACAAACATCCATGCCCGAGGCAGGATTCGAACCTGCGACCGTAGCGGTCTTGCGGTTCCAGACTGCAGCGCCTTTAACCGCACGGCCACTTCGGCCGGCGAAAATGTAATCACATGTCAGTTGTAGTATAATATATTTGTCCAATGAATACCCGTTTATCATCTGCATTTCTTCTTGGTGTAGCAATTTTAATGGCCAGCAGTGTATTTCCTTCATCTGGAAATTTTCTTTGTTATAATACAGTTGCAACTAACATTGTTAATAACTGAAGGGTTATAAAACACAATCACAAAAATATGTAAAATAAATGACAGTCATTTTTGTATGGTAAAATATTGCCTTTGAAACTTTTGAAATAACTTTAATATAAGCTCCATGTAGTAAAGATTTTGCTATTAAAGTTGTATGTTACAAGTAGTTCGCATATACTTCGGAATTACTGTAATAATGTGACGTAATGAATAAAAATGTGTACGATAGAAATCAACGGCCTGTAACGTTTTATTTAATAATGTGTATGAAATTAATCAGATTCCTGAAATACTTTTTGCTGCTTCTTGGAGTAGCAATTTTAATGGCCAGTAGTGTAGGTCTCAGCACGGCATCCTGCCCAGCTCTCTCTTGAAGACTGTAGGAGTCTCGGATCAGACTCCTGTAACTGTTTCATTCGTGCAAGAATAAGAACAGAGCTAATACGTAATTACGGTCTAATTACGGTCGTCTGATGACACCAATTCTCGCTCAGTGGAAACGATGACTGATGACAGAGCATAGATTTATTTTTAAGAGGGTTAAACTCAGATGAACACAATATATCTATCTACAGGCGCAACAACCCCCACAGAAGACTTATTCTTCAACTCTTTTTCATTCCCATAGCAAATCGTATCAGCTTAAAGTTGGGAATATTATAAGTATTAGCTGGCGTGAAAAGTCAGTTTCATGTATCTTCTTTCTTTTTCCCCCTTGTGTCTTTCGTGGTAATATAGCACATTTGGTTCAGCAACCGCTCGCCGACTTTATTCCACAATACCGTAGCGAAGTAGATCCGACAATTCTTATTGGCCATGAGCGAGCTGTGTAGGTGGGACACTTGTGTCTGTTCTGTATTACTCGTTTCTTTGTGGTACTACTTGCACAAAATCACACTACTGAAATGGCTGTGTGACAACAGTGTGAGTTTACACTGACGGCTACGGTCGCGGGTTTGAATCCTGCCTCCGGCATGGATGTGTGTGATGTCCTTAGATTAGTTAGATTTAAGTAGTTCTAAGTTCTAGGGGACTGATGACCTCAGATGTTTAGTCCCGTAGTGCTCAGAGCCATTTGAACCATTTTACACTGACGGGCCGGCTGAATTTCTTCTCGTCTTCTCGTAGGAACATCACAGGAACATGAAACGTACAGACCTCTCCCGTTTTTTATACAGCATTGTGCTCTTGCATTGTCCTACGTATAATATCTAAGTCTTTTCGTTAGTTGGTAATTCTCTTGATAAAAGTTGCAGTACGTTTCCCACATAGCTATCAGAAGTCATAGTTTGGTGCAAAAATATAGGTCCAGTAGTTCGTGTTTCCCTAATTCCACATCACACTCCTGTTTTCACATCTTCGAGTAACCGATCATGACTCCAGTGTCGATTGTACTTCGAGTTCACATACCCTGATGAATGCAGCCACGCTTCAGCAAATAAATAACAGCACTGCAGGATCAGCCTCTCCATCTTACACAAACTGTTGTAGCCAGTTGTTCAAAATGGTTCAAATTGCCCTGAGCACTAGGGGACTTAACATCTGTCATCAGTCTCCTAGACTTACTACTTAAACATAACTAACCTAAGGACATCACACACAACCATGCCCGAGGCAGGATTCGAATCTGCGACCGTAGCAGCAGCGCGGTTCCGGACTGAAGTGCCTAGAACCGCTCGGTCACAAAGACCGGCTAGCCAGTTGTACTAAGTACTTTGAGCAACAGTATCAGAATTGGCCAATCGATGCACTGCCGTTACTTTGTACGATTGCTGTTTGAGATCATACACAGCGCTGTGACTGACATGCTAGTCTGCAGAGTTTTACAGAGCAGCGATTGTCTGCATTTTTCTAAGGGCACTCGTTAACTCGTCTACAACCGATACACCGGCTGGCAAAGCCCGAGGGACGGAGCGTTTCGTCCCTGCTTTTGTTTTCCGCGTAACGCGACACAGACCCGGCACATCCTGTATTAACGTATTTCCTATACATCCAAAAATGACAGAAACGTTAGAGATCTGTCACAATACAAGTGTAGAATCATTAAATCCCCCACTACGGAAGAAAATAAGAAGTTAATGAAAGAGAGAGAAGAGAAAAAAGTGTAAAGAGGAGTGCAACCTAAGTAGATAGTGTTCTGTCTAACTGTTTTTGCAGTCAAGGAAAGCAGCTGTAGAAGAAAAGTTTATAAGTGAAACAAGCAATGCCACGTGCAGAAAATATATATTAAAAGTGAAGAAATTCCTCCAGCTGTATTTAATGTGTCGATTTTATTTTGGCAACTAGTTACAGCGTTGTAACAACGTCATCTTCAGGCCCATACACTTGTTGACGTCGGCTGATACCAGCCGCACGCAGTTGATGTCAACAAGTGTATGGGCCTGAAGATGACGTTGTTACAACGCTGTAACTAGTTGCCAAAATAAAATCGACACATTAAATACAGCTGGAGGAATGTCTTCATTTTTAATATAAATTTATACCAGCTGACGTCCCACTGTCCTCCATTTCAACTATGGGTGTACGAAGATGCAGAAAATATGGTGATGGGTAGTGATTGGTGAAAGAGGAGCAAAGAACTAAGTTGGGAGAGTGTTTATACACTTCACTTATCCGAGAACTGTGCGCACTCCTCGTTTCGGAAGTCCTCTCTTAGCTTACCGGCGTTTCCACTCTACCTTCCCAGGTGAAGGCCAAGAGAGTTCGTTAAAGAAGCCTCAGTCGACGCCTTTTTCTCTGTCGCTGTCTAGCTGAGCTAATGTTGCGCGTCTCTGGTGAACTTTCAGTCGATGAGACGTTAAACATTAACGAGAGCAAAACAGAGAGCAGATCCTCGGATAAAACCGTCTGGAATCAGCCGGAGCAGAACTACGTGTAGCGAGTGGCACTGGCTAGTGTTTTTTTTTTCCGCGTTCAGAAGGCTGTGTGTCAGCGGCAGAAGCTGCTTGGCACCTGGCGCCCGTCCGCTTGTCTCTGCCGATGCTTCATTCTTAAAAGACTGAAATTGAGTTCAGGTGCCGAGTGAGTCCGGCCAAAAAAGTCAATGTGTGCCACAATATTTCTCGCTCTGGGAGCCATAAGATTAAGTCTCACGTTTCGCATTCCAGTTGAGCAGTAGCTGCAGTAGCTAACACATGATAACAAAGTGGAGAGAGGAACTACAAGTACACCGATACAGAAACTGCGGGGACCGAATAGTCTCGTAATCGGATTGGCTATTGTGATACGAGTGGAGGGATTGCCCTCCACTGAAGTATAGTTCAGATTATTAACACTGCGCTGTCAGCACATAGCAAAAACCTCATTTTAATATCAGTTTTGGGAGACATTTGAGTAACGAGAAAAAGCCGAATCACTAGTGTGTCACAGTCTTCGCGTCGATTGACCGCCCACCAAAGCCGTACGTGTTGTAGACAGTACAGCCGTTAGTGCCGGCCGAAGTGGCCGTGCGGTTCTAGGCGCTACAGTCTGGAGCTGGGTGACCACTACGGTCGCAGGTTCGAATCCTGCCTCGGGCATGGATGTGTGTGATGTCCTTAGGTTAGTTAGGTTTAATTAGTTCTAAGTTCTAGGCCACTGATGACCTCAGAAGTTAAGTCGCATAGTGCTCAGAGCCATGTGAACAGCCGTTAGTAGAGGGACGAACGGTAGAGTTGAGAGTTACGCGCCAAACAGTACTGTCCTTGCGGAATTTTGTCATATGATGACATGTTTGGAATCCGTGGCTGTTATTTGAAGACAAATGTTGATGGTGTTGAGACAGCAACCAGCCACAAATTTATTTTCAGTTCCTTTATTCAAGAAGTACCGTTACCGGTTTCGAATCATTACGATTCATCTTCAGACGGTTTTCATGCTTTCATTACAACATGTGGTGCGTATTTTTACAGATTAATTGTCCTCAAATATAAATAATACATAATTATAGGCAGGGCACACAGATGGTTGCGTTACAGATTTGCATTGGATGTGACTTACGTGAAATGTCGGTTTGGAGTGTTTGTTTTCATAGTTTTCGTCCAACAGATGTGAATACATTCCCACTGCATTATCATCATTGCACTTTAGATTTGTCACAGAATAGATTTCTAACATGCATAACATGTTTTGATACACACAAAGTGCTTACAAACATATGAGTGTCAAAGATGCTACGATACATCGTAACATTATAAAGATGTTTCATGGTTGGAAAAAGATCATCTGTTCACTTATGCAACTGTCTTTATCATATTGGAGATTTGAGCTCAGTTCCCATGCTTGCAGAAAAATAATAACGAATTAAGAATGGGCCCACAATCCAAATTATTTGTGTACTTGCAAAAAGGCGGGCCCATCCTTAATTCATTAGTACTGTCTTAAGCTGGGAAGTAGGTGCCTAATCGTGCGGATTGCAGTGCGCGATTAAGAGCGCACTTCTGTCAGTAAGGCAGATTAAATTCGAGTTTCGGAATAGATGTGTGATTTGTAAAACAGTCACCATATTTTAATATTAGTGAATAATAAGAACGATTAGTAACTTAACGTGTGACTACTGTAGGTGTACGTTGTTTTATGACACAACTTCTCTGATTATTTTCTGTTTTATCTCACAAAACGTGCACAGAAAAAAGTAAGATGGCACCCTTATAAAATTGTGAAGTTACAATGTCAGCAACAATGAGCCGTAGCCAGTTTGTTAGTTGTTCCATTACAAGCTCACAGCAAGAGTAGTGCCACCTTTGTGCTAGGACGAGGACATCTCTTGAACACGCCAGAAAGGTGGACATTTTTAGACATGGTGTATTCTGCTTTGATGTGGCTGGCTAACGACCTCGCTGTCGACTGGATGTTAAGCTGTAATCTTTCTTTCCTTTGATGCGACAAGACGTAACTGCATCCCGTAAATGTCCTGCTGCTCCAGACAGTTACGTGTCGTCTGTCGTAACACAGAGAAGGGAATCGCAAACGCACTCGCTCTAGTGACTTACTTACGTCACATTCAATAGCGATAACACTGTATAGTAATTGCACGCTCTTCGATAGGAGCGACGTTGTGAGTATCTTTAGGGGGCGTTCAATCACAAGATTGATATTTGGTTAGCAGCGTCTCGTCCACCTCTCTAATGCAATACAGCAGCGAACCTGTGTCTTACGGATTCGGAACGTTCTTTCGTAGATTTCCGAATTTTACGCAGTGGCCACTCAGTTCCTTTAAATTACGGGTCGCCGGTTTGTGAGCGCAAAAGTGGTGGCCGAGACATTAACGTGTTCTCTTTATCACCCTCGCCAAACCACTGTAGACCTATTGCGACACAGTTATCCTGCTGGAATATGCCATCGCCGTCAGGAAAAACATCGAGCGTTGAAGGGATTCGGCGCGTTTCCCTCTATCCGCCGTCCACTGTCGATTATCTTGTGAGCACTGCAATCGTGATTGACGATGTAGATGAATAAGCGTGGAAACACGTAGCGGCCACACACAGTGGAGCCCCACGCTGTGTACCTGCACCGGCATTGTCCTCTGTCACCAGATCACCGCCTATCCTGCTTCACAGAACGATCAAGCCTCCGACCTACACGTTCTGTGATTAGGCGTCAACTTCATTTTGTCAGCCACTTCTCGTTTCACCGTCCTTCAACCAATTTCCAGAGATGTCGAGACAGTAGCTGACCATCTGCGCCGTTTCCGAGATACTCGTTCCCAGCCGTCGTGCCGTAACTATTTGCTCTTTGTCTAAGTCGCTTATGTAAGTGCTTTTCTAATCTGCGGCTCTTATCGTCCCCAGAACGATTCTGTTCCGCTTATATACGAGGGGGGCTCAATAAGTAATGCAGCACTTCTTTTTTCTCAGCCAGTTTCGGTTGGAAAAACAAAGGCCTGGGCTTTGTTGTGAAACGTCGTGGAATATTCCTGCTTCGGCCACTATAGTTTCACGAAGCTGCGATAGGTGGCGGCGCTATACTTAGCCATCAAAATGGCTTCTGTAACGGAGGGGCGTTCCGAGCAGACAGCTGTCATTGAGTTCCTTTTGGTGGAAAACCAGAGCATCGCAAAGATTCGTAGGCGCTTGCAGAATGCCTACGGAGTCCTGACAGTGAACAAAAGCACGATGAGTCGTTGGGGGAGGTGTCTGTCACCATCGCAATAAGGTCGCGCAAACCTATCCGATCTCGTCATCCACCCTACAGCCCGGATCTCGCACCTTCAGACTTCCAACTGTTTGGCCCAGTGAAGGGGAGCAGAACGAGGATGATGGGAAGATTATGGCCGGCCGCGGTGGTCTCGCGGTTCTAGGCGCGCAGTCCGGAACCGCGCGACTGCTACGGTCGCAGGTTCGAATCCTGCCTCGGGCATGGATGTGTGTGATGTCCTTAGGTTAGTTAGGTTTAAGTAGTTCTAAGTTCTAGGGGACTGATGACCACAGCTGTTAAGTCCCATAGTGCTCAGAGCCATTTGAACCATTTTTTTTGGGAAGATTATGGTCGACGTCGGAGCCGAAGTTTTAGTGCATCAGTAGAGTGGTACCATGCGGGCAGACAGGTCCTTCCAGTGAGGTAGTATAAGGCTGTCGCATTGCACGGTGATTATTTTGAAAAATGACGTTTTCTAGCCAAAAGACTTGGGAATAATATGGTGTGTTGGACTCTTGAATAAAACAAATCTGCTTTCAGAAAAAAATGTGTTGCATTACTTATTGAACGTCCCTCGTACAACCCTTCGCGCGTGCCTTGCCGTAACGTCATCAGGCGCGGTGAGCCGTGTTCATAATGTTTTGCTTCATCACTGGTAGGTTTCCAAGATTAGTCCTTATATGGGACGAACAAAGGAGACCAGCCAGTGATGGCGGGGCCAAGAGGTGGATTTCAAATGTAACTGAAGTAAAGAGGAAAAGGAAGATTAAGATTTAACGTCCGGTCGACATTGAGGTCATTAGAGACGGAGAAGCAGCTCGGATTGGTTCAAAATGGCTCTGAGCACTATGGGACTCAACTGCTGAGGTCATTAGTCCCCTAGAACTTAGAACTAGTTAAACCTAACTAACCTAAGGACATCACACACATCCATGCCCGAGGCAGGATTCGAACCTGCGACCGTAGCGGTCTCGCGGTTCCAGACTGCAGCGCCAGAACCGCGCGGCCACTTCGGCCGGCAGCTCGGATTGATTCAAGGATAGGGAAGGAAATCGGCCGTGTTCTTCCAAAGGAACTATCCCGGCATTTGCATGAAGCGATTTAGGGAAATCACGGAAAACACAAATCAGGATGGCCGGACGTGGTTTTTAACCGTCGTCCTCCCGAATGCGAGACCAATGTGCCCAAAAAGGATTTAGGAAGGAAGCTGTCTAGAGTTTTAGCGGCGGCCAGCTGTCAACATGTGTTACTTCTCCCTCGATCCCTATTGGTGATTATCAGCAGCTCACACTTTACGTGAAAACACAACCTTTTCTGAAGCGACGATCTCACTTGGCCTGCAACCAACTACGAATTATGCTGGAATAATACAAGAAAATATTTCAATGAAAATTTCAACATAATAATTACACTGTCTGGGCTACCTAAACAACTGCACCTAACATTATATTAAAACTTTCAGATTTCAATGGTTTGCAACTCTCTCGTGCTGCTCAAAAGACTCGAGGAAACTACGAAATTCCATAAGAACTGCGCACAGAAACGTTAGGTATCGATGAAGAGGTCACTAGAGTCAGAGAACGACTTCGGGTTGGTCAAGAATAAAGATGATGTCCCCCACGGACTTTTCAAAAGGGACATCGCGCCATCATTTCATAGATTTAGTGATGCCACAAGAAGCCTATATCTTAATGGCCGGGTACGAATTTGAAGTCGTCGTCCCTTAAAGTTTCGGTTTCTCCTTCATTATTTGTGGACAGAAAGTTTAATTTTTTGCCACTATAAAGCTGTCCGCAGGTGTGAATATCTTGCGTCCAGAGTTTTGGGATGTAGATCTGAAGTCCATGCTACATAAGTGAAATGGCGGGGGAAATGTTAGTTTTTGCAGACCACATGTTCTCCGTCGTAAGAGATGACTCGAGAACAACTATAGAAGTCAAATGTAATGCTCAACTTGAAGGATGATTCGTCTTGAGCTTCAGTCTCACTTTTTGTCGTTTTTGCTTTCAAATAAATAGGCTTTGGAAAGGACTCTGCATTGACCAAACTAATTTTCTTCTTTTTCATTAACACATGTTTTGGTGAAATGTCACCATCGTCTGTACTAGTATATTAAGAAAATAAAATTAATATACTTACAGTGATAAAGCTTCATCGAAGCTTGTGTGGATCAAAAAGAAGAAGAAATCTGTGTTTGCCGACGATACAGTCCTCTTCAAAACCTATTGGAGGATGGTGTATAAAAGTAAAATTCCCACTAGCATCTCACAAAACTACAAACCTTCTGCAGGGAGCATCCCAAAATAACATTGCACTATGTAATGATGTAGCAACGAGGTATCTAAGTGTATATTCAGATGAATGTCGTTATTTCACTCATTAGTATAGAAGAGATAAGCAAGATAGGTATAAAAATAATACACAAAATTGGAAACGTCGCAAATAGGCAATTTTAACTTCCCTCAAAAAAAAAAAAAAAAAAAAGGAAAATAAGGGCACACCAGCAACCTAATTAACGTCAGTTGCAGAGACCATAGAGCTATGCAACGAGCTGCGCTACTGAGATAAACCAGGGCCTACTGTAGATTCCAGAACTGTGCACTGTTACTAATTCTGGGAATATAACCATTGGACCTGGAAAACATGTGTCCTGTATCGTTTAAAGAAAGACGACCAAACGGAAGTAGGTAGAATGCTTGAAACTGAGGCCAATACAAATACACTCGTAACTGTTTCGCCGCTCCAGAGTGTGATCTTGGGAGGAAACGAAACGCTCTACGAACAACGCCGAATATCACGTCACACTCCAACACGATTACGCTTACCCAGTTAGGATCAGCGATCAGCTGTAAGTATGATTATTCTTTTTTGAGCAGTTTTTCACGATTTTAATAACGATTACTAGACCTGCTGTATTTTTCCTAAAAAAAAACCAGCAATAAGTTTCCTTGAAGCAATTACTTATATACAACAACAGTTAACACAAAACTTGCATTATGAATGTGCACTCCGTAACTTCAACATGTTTCCCCTGACGTTTATACGGAATGACACTTAATGAATAAAGCGCAGTTTATAGAGTACATACGATGGCGCGCTGCAACTTGATGCCACCCAAGTTTTTATTCAGTTCTCAGTATTGGTTGAGGCGTTACATGTCAGGCATATCACTCGGTCGACTTTCCTGCTTCGCTGACGCAAGTTGCAACCATCTGCCGCTACAGGGCCCCGAACTGTAACATGTGTAACGTAACTGTGTCGATGCGTGAGAAACTGAAAGCACGAATTTGAAGAGTTAGTCCTCACATGCAGCACCCCCTCTTTCAGCATGACCACACACGAGCGCTGCGATATCTGCAGCAATCCGACCCCTTGAGCTCACTTACCTATCATGCCCCAAACAGTCCCGACTTGGCCCCATCCGGTTTTCAACTGCATCCAGAACTTAAACACCACCCCGTCCTCACAGCGTGAGTCGTGCTTGCGTAGCTCAGCTGGTAGAGCACTTGCCCGCGAAAGGCAAAGGTCCCGAGTTCGAGTCTCGGTCCGGCACACAGTATTAATTTGCCAGGAAGTTTCATATCAGCGCACACTCCGTTGCAGAGTGAAAATCTCATTCTGGGAACATCCCCCAGGCTGTGGCTAAGCCATGTCTCCGCAATATCCTTTCTTTCAGGAGTGCTAATTCTGCAAGGTTCGCAGGAGAGCTTCTGTAAAGTTTGGAAGGTAGGAGACGAGGTACTGGCAGAAGTAAAGCTGTGAGGACGGGGCGTGAGTCGTGCTTGGGTACCTCAGTCGGTAGAGCACTTGCCCGCGAAAGGCAAAGGTCCCGAGTTCGAGTCTCGGTCCGGCACACAGTTTTAATCTGCCAGGAAGTTTCATATCAGCGCACACTCAGCTGCAGAGTGAAAATCTCATTCTGGAAATTAATTTGGGTTTGATCCGATAAAACTACAATACCAGAGAAAAGATGAAGGCTTCCTTCAGTACCAGCCAAAACGTCGGTAGTTTTGTCACATCACGATGGCGTACGCACCCATAAAAATGTCGTTGAAAAAGAAATCAAGAAAGAAAACACCATCACCTTTGGTTTCGGGACATAATGCAGTATTCTGTGACCTCAACGAACATTAACCCGTTTTTTTCCCAGAAATAAAATATTTCTTAGAATCTTTATTTTCTTATCACTGGTAGGAATAAGTAAATGGCAAATCAACGTAAGTACAAATATTTCGAGAAAAAAGTGGTCTCGAATATTTTCATTTTATCTAGTTTCATTGTGAAATCATTGGAAAAACCTAGAATTCCTCACATTATACGGCAAACACCACACCTCCGGCTCATCCATAATGTACTCACTTTGTTACACAATGCACCACTTCTTGATGTTCCTTCACAGGCGTATGTGCTAATTCACTTACCTGTTTGGTTAGCTTGGTGCACGTGTGGTTTTAACCGGCTGATGCGCGGTGTTTTATTTGCTCTTGCTGTCAGCGAACACGTTAATGTCCCCATGAACAATGCCATGACAGCATGCCTAAGCCCTCCGCATTATCTTCGCTGAATATTATTCTGTTATTGTACATGAAGGAAATGCCACATTATGCGATGCCACCATTTCACTTCAGTTGTCGAAGGCTGAGAATAGGAGATAACTTGGCAGTGGATACAGACTGAGTGCTCACATCATTATCTTGTTTAGTACGAAAGCTGACTACCTGCAATGACTTGTGGCACACAAAACGTAATTTTAAAGACACATCAACACTTATCAACAAAACCTGAAGTTTTCTGAGATGTGTGATGGCCGCAGGAGGTCAGTACTTAACAGTAAACGTCACGATTCCACTATCACACCACTGGTACACTAAGTGGCGACCTAAAACTAGGTGGTTCCGCACAGTAACTATTGGTAAACATAAGGCTAACAGTTTTATGCCGTCCAGAGTGAAATAAATAAATCAACTGCAGGGTCTAAAAGCTTGATTAGTGAACTGATGCACTAAAGTGACTTTAATGTTACTTATGGCCCTCAAGATAGGTAGCTGCATCTGTAAACGTTCCAGAGACGCAGTGTCACCAAAAACAGTAGGTGCTCTCAAACCGACTGGGATATCCATTCAAAATTAGCCAAGAGAAAGTGCCTGTGGCAGTGGCATTCTTGCATGTGGGGTATGCTTCAGAAGACACTCTTGCAGGCACACGAGAAATGAGAACTTGAGTAAGAAAATAGGAAGGAACAGTCCGAAAATATTTATGATTTATAAAAGGAAGGAATTTTGGAGCGAAATGGAAAGAAACAGAAATTAAATTCAAACAGCACACGTAAACATTTAATGACGCGAAATAAAAGTGATTTCACCAGTCTAATGAATTCCTGCAAAGCATCGTATACAAGCGTTTCTGATCTAAATGCTCATAGTCAACAGTGACAGAGCACATTATATGCTCGTTCTGCCCCCACTGTGCGCACTAGTGCCGGTACAGTCTCCTTTGTGAATGACTCAACAGTGACCGGGTGAAATAATTATTTGTATTGTACTCCCTATTTTCTCTTAAACTTGATAGCAAGAATATTCTGCTCATGTCCGGGGGTATATACGAGGGTTGGAACTTTAATAGTGGCAGCCGGCCGGGGTGGCCGAGCGGTTCTAAGCGCTACAGTCTGGAACCGCGCGACGGCTACGGTCGCAGGTTCGAATCCTGCCTCGGGCATGGATGTGTGTGACGTCCTTAGGTTAGTTAGGTTTAAGTAGTTCTAAGTTATAGGGGACTGATGACCTCAGATGTTTAGTCGCATAAATCCCCTAAATCCCCTATTCAGTCACTCGTTGACCACGATGGCACCGAAACAGAGGACGACCGAAGAAAGGCAGAAATACTGAATTCAGTGTTCCGAAACTGTTTCACTGCGGAAAATCGTAACACGGTCCCTGACTTCAGCCGTCGCACGGACGCCAAAATGGAAAATATTGAAATAAACGATATCGGAATTGAAAAACAACTGCTATCACTTAGTAGCGGAAAAGCATCCGGACCAGACGAGATACCCTTAAGATTCTACAGTGATTATGCTAAAGAACTTGCCCCCTTTCTATCAGCAATTTATCGTAGATCGCTGGAAGAACGTAAAGTACCTAGCGATTGGAAGAAAGCGCGGGTCGTTCCCATTTTCAAGAAGGGTCATAAATCAGATGCGAATAATTATAGGCCTATTTCGCTTACGTCAATCTGTTGTAGAATAATGGAACATGTTTTGTGTTCTCGTATTATGACGTTCTTAGATAATACAAATCTCCTTCATCATAACCAACATGGATTCCGCAAACAGAGATCATGTGAAACTCAGCTCGCCCTATTTGCCCAAGAAATTCACAGTGCCGTAGACACTGGCGAGCAGATTGATGCCGTATTCCTGGACTTCAGGAAGGCATTTGATACGGTTCCGCACTTACGTTTAGTGAAAAAAATACGAGCTTACGGAATATCGGACCAGGTTTGTGATTGGATTCAGGATTTCCTAGAAGAAAGAACACAACATGTCATTCTTAACGGTTCAAAATCTGCAGATGTAGAGGTAATTTCGGGAGTACCGCAGGGAAGCGTGATAGGACCTTTATTGTTTACAATATACATAAATGACTTAGTTGACAACATCGGTAGCTCCGTGAGGCTATTTGCAGATGACACGGTTGTCTACAAGAAAGTAGCAACATCAGAAGACTCGTACGTACTCCAGGAGGACCTGCAGAGGATTAATGCATGGTGCGACAGCTGGCAGCTTTCCCTAAACGTAGATAAATGTAATATAATGCGCATACATAGGGGCAGAAATCCATTCCAGTACGATTATGCCATAGGTGGTAAATCATTGGAAGCGGTAACGACCGTAAAATACTTAGGAGTTACTATCCGGAGCGATCTGAAGTGGAATGATCACATAAAACAAATAGTGGGAAAGCAGGCGCCAGGTTGAGATTCATAGTAGCTTACAAAACGCTTGTTCGTCCGATTCTTGAGTATTGCTCATCAGTATGGGACCCTTACCAGGTTGGATTAATAGAAGAGATAGACATGATCCAGCGAAAAGCAGCGCGATTCCTCATGGAGACATTTAGTCAGCGCGAGAGCGTTACGGAGATGCTGAACAAGCTCCAGTGGCGGACACTTCAAGAAAGGCGTTACGCAATACGGAGAGGTTTATTATCGAAATTACGAGAGAGCACATTCCGGGAAGAGATGGGCAACATATTACTACCGCCCACATATATCTCGCGTAATGATCACAACGAAAAGATCCGAGAAATTAGAGCAAATACGGAGACTTACAAGCAATCGTTCTTCCCACGCACAATTCGTGAATGGAACAGGGAAGGGGGGATCAGATAGTGGTACAATAAGTACCCTCCGCCACACACCGTAAGGTGGCTCGCGGAGTATAGATGTAGATGTAGATAGTGCTTAGAGCCGTTTGAACTGCACTAAATGTTAGATTCGTGTAAACAATGCACACTTAAAACAATTTGGCGGTCTTGCAGTGTGTAGCTGGGTATCGACTATCGCTTCTTCCACAACGACATTCGCGATTCTAACAGTTAGGTAGTAATTTTGTTCACAATGGAGCGTCTTGAAGCTATTGAATTAGAAGTAGCTTAAAGGTGCTAAAGAATTTTGAGTTTTTAAATTGAGTTATCTCATTAAGGACATTATCTCCATTTCTGTAGTGTGGATGAAAATTAGCATTTCTTCCAGACAACGAGACACATCCCCGCAGGACGTCGACTTGCCGCCCACCCTCTACGCCCACATACACACATTCGCCAACAGCTACCTCATCAGCATAACAGACCACAAAATTGTAGCTAAAATATTTCTGTCTTAATTTAGATTAATTAAGACTTTTATCAATAAATAACATTCATGTCTAAGTGTATACCGAGCTGAAAATGAATAGAACAAAAATGGTTTAAATGGCTCTGAGCACTATGGGACTTAACATCTATGGCCATCAGTCCCCTAGAACTTACAACTAATTAAACCTAACTAACCTAAGTACATCACACAACACCCAGTCATCACGAGGCAGAGAAAATCCCTGACCCCGCCGGGAATCGAACCCGGGAACCCGGGCGCGGGAAGCGAGAACGTTACCGCACGACCACGAGCTGCGGACTGAATATAACACGCTCGAAACCCGCAGCCTTACGTTACTTTAAACAGAAAATAATTATAAGCGCAGCTTTCTTCCTCTACGTTTGTTTGTCAACATGTACCTCTCAATTGCTTGCTGAGCAACTCTTGGTTTATGGACGGATTTTGAATTAGAAGTTCATGTCTGACTGGCATATACGAAAACAGCTAACACACAGAGATTGTAATACTATATTCCACAGTGACAGTAAAATCGGTCTCTCTGACGGCAAAGTGAATAAGTGGGGGAAAAAGCTGCAAAATGACCTCAGATCCGCCAAAATATTCCCCTAGCCAAAAACACGATAAACGAAATGCTCGACTGAAGGTGTTTTTTTTCTTTTGTTTTTGACAGGTATCTGCAATCATAAATAAATTAACAAGAAGGTACTCGTGTTGTTTCATCGGTGCTGGATCTTGCTGGACTGCAGGGTGTTGCTGGAGAATGCAACCAGGCTCAAATACATTTAAGAAACTTCATGTTACTGCTATGACCAGCATCCGGCTATGATTCCCACCTTCAGATGACAACACTAGTTTCATTAAGTACCAAAATCGTCAGCAGCAATTCTTCTGCTCCTGTATTGCATAAGAATATTTGCTTACATGGTACCACTTCATACGCTGTGTGGGTCACTTGCATTCTTCTTTTCCTGTTTCTCTGCGGGGCCAGCACTGTACCATCGTCGATCTTCGCAAGGTTGCTGGCATTTGTTGGCCAGATGCCCTCATCTGTCTGCATGTACGGTAAATCTCTTTTTGAAGTGTAAGAACGTTCTTCCAAGTGTTTGTGTAATGTGACTCTGCAACGGAACGTGGAACCAGCCCAGTATTTACCTAATCGGATGTGGAATACGCAGCCAGCATACCAGGCCTCGTCGTTAAGCGCTGGCTCGCCTCCCCGTCTCGCGGAAGCAAGCGCTTTAGCGCTCTCCGCTATCTGTGCGGGTTGCGGGTAACTTGTATAATAAAGAAGAATATGCATTTAGAATCAAAACGAAACGAAATACCATTCATTAGAATAAACGTAAGTGCTTGTAAATCAATCACTTTATATTTTATCAACTGTATGCAACGCTATCATATTTTCTATATCTCACAAGCTACGGACAAAGTACATAAAGTGGGGCTAATTACTCATATATTATTATATACAACAGGAGCAGACGACACGTTGCTGGGGACTGTGATACAGTAATAAAACAAGTGGAATCATCTGAAGATTAGCACGACTGAACGAAATAGGTCATGGCAGTAAATAAATCTCTCTAAAAGTATTTGTGGCTGGTTCCGTTCTTCACGAACGAGCCTTGAGAAAATCCCATGATTGTACAATTTAGTGTACTGTGGAAAATCTATACAGCATAGCTCTAAATTTTTGAATGAAAAGAGGACAGTTTCTAGAGGCATCCACTCTGTGAGGTACGAGATCGTAAAGGTCGTAAGCGTTTGACATAGTGAAACACAAATTGGGGATGTGGAACAAGGCGGAAAGACGAACAATACAATTTCTGTACTTTTCGAAAAATGTAAACAATGACAACAAGATACACTAAGAGACGACTGCGTCGCGTGTAGGAGACAGGTGCAGTCTCGATTTGCACGCGCCTCGCACACGCCGGCAGACGCGTGTGGCGCAAACAATGTGCTGCTGGCCTGTCGGTAATTCTTAACACACTACGCAAGGCCATCTGCTCCAACTGCGGTGGGCCAACGGTTGGTTGTCCAACTTCCTGCGGCTTCTCCCTTCGGAGGTTCGAGTACTCCCTCGGGCATGTGTGTGTGTGTGTGTAGTCTTTAGAGTAAGTTAGTTTAAGTTAGATTAAGTAATGTGTAAGTTTAGAGAGCAATCACCTCATTTGTTTGGTCCCATGAGACCTCACCACAAATTTCCAAATTTTTTTCTAACTTCCTAGCTCTCGATAGCCTCAATGTCTCCCAATGCACACTTCTCTCAGTAGGTTTTCTTGCAGACGGTAATTTTTCTCACTCCAGAGTCTCGAGAAAAAAATGGCCAAAATCTCAATAATCTAGTACAGCCTCTCAAGAAATGTTGAACAGCGCTGCCTTCATTTGACAGGGTATGGAAATCAACACGTAGTTAGCCTAATCACTACTCCATCAGAGTGTAGTTATCGGGCCGGCCAGGGTGGCCGAGCGGTTCTAGGCGCTACAGTCTGGAACCGCGCGATCGCTACGGTCGCAGGTTCGAATCCTGCCTCGGGCATGGATGTGAGTGATGTCCTTAGGTTAGTTAGGTTTAAGTAGTTCTGAGTTCTAGGGGACTGATGACCTCAGAAGTTAAGTCCCATAGTGCTCAGAGCCATTTGAACCATTTTGTAGTTATCAGGTTAACCGTGTATCGACTCGCTTCCTCTCAAACAGTAGACATATCTCGATCTCAAACGCAGCTGTTATGCGCAAGAAACGAGAAGTCTGGCGCAACAGTTTAACAAACACTAATGTACCCCCCCCCCCCCTCCCAGGGAACGTCTCACACCAGACGAGTGTAACCCCTATGTTTGCGTGGTAGAGTAATGGTGGTGTACGCGTACTTGGAGAACTTGTTTGCGCAGCAATCGCCGACATAGTGTAACTGAGGCGGAATAAGGGGAACCAACCCGCATTCGGCGAGGCAGATGGAAAACCGCCTAAAAACCATCCACAGACTGGCCGGTTCACCGGACCTCGACACAAATCCGCCCGGCGGATTCGTGCCGGGGACCAGGCTCTCCTTCCCGCCCGGAAAGCAGTGCGTTAGACGGCACGGCCAACTGGGCGGGCTGGTTTAATCATAATAGTGTTAACTTCGGTGTAATTATTTTCTCGGAATAAAAGTGTCATTTCGGTTCGTTTCATTATACTGCAGCATATGTTATTTGGCAGTGACAGATCACGGGAAAGTTACTTTCGTCCTTAACTTTTCCACGCTAGTTTATAATGTGGCTCCTGTTCGACACTAGGCGCTTCAGTCCGGAACCGGGCTGTTGCTGCGGTCGCAGGTTCGAATCCTGCCTCGGGCATGGATGTGTGTGATGTCCTTAGGTTAGTTAGGTTTAAGTAGTTCTAAGTCTATGGGACTGATGACGTCAGATGTTAAGTCCCATAGTGCTTAGAGCCATTTGAACCATTTGTTCGACACTACACAAACAAATACAAACCCGTATCCTGATTTTCATATGGTGAGAATCACCTCTTATAATTCTTCTCAAAAAATAGTGATTTTGCAAATAAAAGTTACGATGAAGTCACCTCCAGATGCCTGGGGCCACATATCAACGATGGAGTCAACTAATCCGATAGAATCAACTAATAAATGACTCCAAATAATTCTTGCGCAGAATAAACAAAGCATACGATTAGAACGGCGCTTACTAGGAATCGTCACCAACTCGACCTCACATTCTAAAGAGAAAAATGCACACTGTCACGAAATTGATCCCGAATGAAAATTTGGCTCATAATTCTGATGGCACGCAATTATGACCTTCCGAAAACAGTATTTAAACTTTGGCGTTCGTCGGTTTTATGCCATTCGCTCCGCCTCAGTGCAGCCGCCTAGTGCCAGAGGGCAAAGTACTTACGAGATTTGTCAATTACTGTCTTGACGTCGTAATGTGCTATCTTTATTATGTTCAAGTGCGCGATGTCCAACTCGTAGCTGATGTCTCTTTGCATTGAACGTATTTATGTTTCGATAAACAAATGCAGTGTAAATCAATGAAACGAATTAGTGTGTAATTGAAGAAGTAGCGTAGCACTTTTTAATTAACATCGTTGTTATGCGTCGGTTACTTTGGATTTTAAAGCAGGGTATGCTCTATTCTCCAATGTCATTCCTGCGATTGAATTTAAAATCGAAATTCATTAACTTCATTTCACAATAATTATTCAGTTACTTACGTTTACTAATTTTTTGATTTTGCGGCATATATATAATTGCATAATATCAATACACGAATACTATTAAAATAATACTGCACGTATATGTACATGTGGTTGACATTTTAAGTTCTCTTACTACTTATTACTTTCCGCGTAGAAGAAAGTGTTCCCGCACAAGATTTCAAAACACGTCCCCCTCCTCTTCCCCAGCTTTCAACAGCCTGCGAACAGGAGGCCTTCGGTTGCCACCCCAATGTACACTGAGGTGAAAAATGTCACGGAGAATCTTCTAAAACCTTGTCGCACCTCCCTGCGTAGTGCAGCTGCTCAACGTGGCATCGACTCAACAAGTTTTTAGAGTCACCTGCAGTAATATTGAGCCATGCTGCCTCTATAGCCGTACACAATTGCGAAAGTGTTGGCAGTGCATGATTTTGTGCACGAATTGACCTCTGGATTATGTCCCATAAATATTTGATGGGACTCATGTCGCGCGATCTTGGCGGCCAAATCATTGTGTCGGACTATCCAGAATGTTCTTCAAACGAATCGCGAACAGTTGTGGCCCAGTGACGAGTTTGGGAACATGAAGTCCATAAACGGCTGCAAATGGTCTCCAAGTAGCCGAACATAGCCATTTCCAGCCAATGATCGGTTCTGCTGGACCACCAGAGGATCCAATACGTTAAATGTAAACACAACCATATCATTATGGCGCCACCATTAGCTTGCACTGTGCCTTGTTGACAACTTGGATCCACGATTTCGTGGCATTGTGTGCCGAACTCGAACCGTCCATTTGCTCTTATCAACTGAGACCGGACTCAGCTGACCAGGCCACGGTTTTCCAGTGGTCTAGGATCCAATTGATATGGTCAAGGTCCCAGAAGAGGCGATGTCGCCCTATTAGCAAAGGCACTCGCGTCGGTCGTTTGCTGCCACAGCCCATTAACGCCAAATTTCGCCCCACCGTCCTAACGGATATGTTAGTCCCACTCCAATTCCTGTGGTTATTTCACGTAGTGTTATTTGTCCGTTAGCGCTTGCAATTCTACGTCAACGCCGTTGCTCTCGGTCGTTAAGTGAAGGCCGTCGGCCACTAGGCTGTCCGTGGTGAGAGATAATGCTTGGTATCATCGGAACACTCTTGATGCTGTGGATCTAACAATACTGAATTCGCTAACGATTTCCGAAATGGAATGTCCCATGCATTTAGTTCCTACTAGCAATGCTACGGTCGCAGGTTCGAATCCTGCCTCGGGCATGGATGTGTGTGATGTCCTTAGGTTAGTTCGGTTTAAGTAGTTCTAAGTTCTAGGGGACTGATGACCACAGATGTTAAGTCCTATAGTGCTCAGAGCCATTTGAACCTACTAGCAATCCGCATCCAAAGTTTGTTAACTCCTGTCGTGCGGGCATAATCATGCCTGAAACCTTGCCACATGAGTCACCTGAGTACAAATGTCAGCTCTGCCAGTGCAGTGACCGCTTATACTTTGTGTACGCGATACTACCCCCATATGTACACTGCTATCCCATGACTTGTGTCTCTTCAGTGTATAGTACTTCGCGCTCTGGCATTAGGCGACTGCAGTGGCCCGGAGAGAATAACATACAACCGGTACGTGCGAAAGTTTAAAAGCCTTACTTTCAGCAGTTTTTAACTGGTAACTGCCTACTATCAGAGTTAAGGCCCGAATTTTCGGGTGGGATCGATTGCTGGGGCCAATATCTTGCTACTGTGCTTTTTTTCTCCTTAAAATTTGAGATAAAGTTCGTGATGTTTCCTTGTTAATATGGGTAGTCTGTTTGTTATTTGTTTTATTTTCCTGTGCCCATTTTTGTAAACAGAATTTTCAGCTTTCTCTGAATATGGAGAGAATCGTGGTACTTCACCCCCACACAACCTTCAACGTCATTTTGTCACATATTTAAGTTTCCACATACGTTCAGTATATGTTAGCATGAGAAATTGACCACAGGAAGTATTTAGAAAATGAAGTTAAGTGTCCAAATACATGGTGCGCGTGTAAAATGAGAAACTACTTAAAGTTTTATTTTGTTTGTTGTAATTTTTCACTTTTAATCATTCTCCATTGTTCATATGTAAACGAAATACTGTAGCCTCCTTGTGTAAACTACAAAGTCGAAAAGTCTAGGTGGTACGTGAGAAACTAATTACGAAACGCCAGTCAATACCCCATTTATGTCGACACAAATTCAAATTTGTGGTAAAGTCTTATGGGACCAAACTACTTACGGCATCGATCCCTAAGCCTACACACTATTTAATCTAACTTAAACTAACTTACACTATGGACAACACACACACCCATACCCATGTCGACACAATCTAAAGGTTTTACAGTTACCGAAATTATAAAATGAAACATTCAAACCCAGAAAATGATTAACTCGCTGTCGTCGTTGTTGTTCATATCTATACTTAGTAACCTACCCAGATGAAGAAGTAGTTGTAATATTGTCATGGTCAAGTTGGTGTGCCATAGCGATTATATTTCTGCACGTGCGACCTGCCGTAACAACAAATGCAATTCATCCGACCAGGCGACACGTTCCCTTTGATCCACGGTCGAGTCTCGATGCCCTTTTAATGATGTACAAACACTACAATAGCGCGTTATCAATGCCTGTTAGCGCATCCATGACCAACCTGAAGATTTTCTGAGACTGCATCATTCCATTAGACGTCGGACAGAAGCACACCTTTCCACGAGTGTACATACGCTGATAACCTCCCCGTTGCGACCTGTAAGTTCCAAAAACACACACACACACACAAACACACACACACACACACACACACACACACACACACGTACGTAATATTAAGCAAATAACATTAGAAGCTCTGTTGTTTCGCAGTAACAGAATAAAGTGTTCTCGTTCGTTTCTTGCACTGTGTAGGTCGCTCGCATTAGCAAACAGCTTACAGTGAAAGAGTTCCATGTCACAGAAGCGAAGATGAACAAGTACTCATACTTCTTCAGGTATGTATGTTACGACCTTCACTTACTGGCCTTTTTTTTTTCTCGTTTGGTCCATACTGTTACGGCATAGAAGAGTAATGGGTAGAAATTACGAAAAAATTATTAAACCTCCCTTACATTTACACAGGCGGAAGCAGGAAGCAAGCCGGTATGTCGTAAGTGATTCAGGCTGACGACACTGTCTGCCCTGTGAGGATACGCATTCAGCAGAAAGCAAACTGTGACAGGAAATCGAGGGAAGCCAGACAAGCATATTTGTTAGCTCGTAAGAAATGTTGCAGGAAATTGTATCTCTTTCATAAGAGCACATAGTGAGAGACCGACACAGTACTTAAAGCATGTTAAGTGAATATAGCCGAATAAGGAAGGCACGTTCAGTCATTAAGAATCGAACCTTGCGTCATAGCCTGACGCTAGCTTCCTTTAAACACTCTTGAGCTCTCCAGCACTCACGAGTTGATCATTGGGATCGATGGCACTTACAATAATAGAAGTAGACACCACGATGGTGAAATTTAGTGAATGTATGTGCTAAATTCTCCAGCACAATCCATGAAGCAGCCGAAAAAGTACTCGAGATGATGGCCTTCACCTCGCCGCCTACCATCTGCCGACGGAGGTACCGACTGTCTACCGACAATAACACATCGCGGAGTGCTACCAGTATCGGGCTTCAACGCGGAAACCAAATCTCGGGGCAAGTTCCTGTTCAACACTAAGGCGCCTTCGAGTGCTGAAACCTACCAGGGGTAAGGAGGAGATCAACCGACGACACCAGCTACATCGCGGATGCATCATACACTCCAGCAGCCAGCCCGAGACGGCCGCGCCTGCTCGCCGGCTTAGCTGACAGCTGCCCCTGGATGCGCAGCTCCTGAGCTGACTCGATGGACGTCAGCTAAAATCCAACACACAGCTGAAAGAGCAACAGCCGAGGCTGATGCGGGAGAACGACGACTTGTAAACATTACGTAAAAGTAACTGGACTCTAATAATGGTTCACTAGCTTCGACATCGCTTCACTAGTTCCCAAGAGCTGTCCCGACTTCACGCAGACGTGTTTTCCGCTCGGTTCTCTATAATACTAGCACCTCTAAAAATATGGAATACATTTTCAACAGTCTGCGTATTTTTCTTGCCAACGCCTTGCCGCAGTGGTAATACCGGTCCCTTGCCAGTTCACCCGCGCAAAGTTTCGTCGGGCTCGGCCAGCGCTCGGATGGCTGACCGTCCGAGTTTGCCGAGCGCTGTTGGTATGCAGGGCTACTTGATAGGAGAGTAGCGGCTCCTGTCTCGAAAATTGACAACAGCCGGGAGAGCGGTGTGGTGAGCACACGCCCATTCACATCTAGTGACGCCTATCGATGAGGATGACACGGCGGTCGATCGGTACCGTTGGGCCTCCAGATGGAGGGTCGGGGGGGGGGGGGGGTTGGGGGCGGGGTGTACTTTCCTTCGTGACGCCACCAGGTGTCATACAGTCTCGGAATGATTAGCTGCAGTGTGTGGTGCACCGTTTTAAGCTCCACTGGAATGCCCACACTTGAAAATGAAACGTATCGTGCTACATACACTACTGGAAATTGAAATAAGAACACCGTGAATTCATTGTCCCAGGAAGGGGAAACTTTATTGACACATTCCTGGGGTCAGATACATCACATGATCACACTGACAGAACCACAGGCACATAGACACAGGCAACAGAGCATGCACAATGTCGGCACTAGTACAGTGTATATCCACCTTTCGCAGCAATGCAGGCTGCTATTCTCCCATGGAGATGATCGTAGAGATGCTGGACGTAGTCCTGTGGAACGGCTTGCCATGTCATTTCCACCTGGCGCTTCAGTTGGACCAGCGTTCGTGCTGGACGTGCAGACCGCGTGAGACGACGCTTCATCCAGTCCCAAACATGCTCAATGGGGGACAGATCCGGAGATCTTGCTGGCCAGGGTAGTTGACTTACACCTTCTAGAGCACGTTGGGTGGCACGGGATACATGCGGACGTGCATTGTCCTGTTGGAACAGCAAGTTCCCTTGCCGGTCTAGGAATGGTAGAACGATGGGTTCGATGACGGTTTGGATGTACCGTGCACTATTCAGTGTCCCCTCGACGATCACCAGTGGTGTACGGCCAGTGTAGGAGATCGCTCCCCACGCCATGCTGCCGGGTGTTGGCCCTTTGTGCCTCGGTCGTATGCAGTCCTGATTGTGGCGCTCACCTGCACGGCGCCAAACCCGCATACGACCATCATTGGCACCAAGGCAGAAGCGACTCTCATCGCTGAAGACGACACGTCTCCATTCGTCCCTCCATTCACGCCTGTCGCGACACCACTGGAGGCGGGCTGCACGATGTTGGGGCGTGAGCGGAAGACGGCCTAACGGTGTGCGGGACCGTAGCCCAGCTTCATGGAGACGGTTGCGAATGGTCCTCGCCGACACCCCAGGAGCAACAGTGTCCCTAATTTGCTGGGAAGTGGCGGTGCGGTCCCCTACGGCACTGCGTAGGATCCTACGGTCTTGGCGTGCATCCGTGCGTCGCTGCGGTCCGGTCCCAGGTCGACGGGCACGTGCACCTTCCGCCGACCACTGGCGACAACATCGATGTACTGTGGAGACCTCACGCCCCACGTGTTGAGCAATTCGGCGGTACGTCCACCCGGCCTCCCGCATGACCACTATACGCCCTCGCTCAAAGTCCGTCAACTGCACATACGGTTCACGTCCACGCTGTCGCGGCATGCTACCAGTGTTAAGGACTGCGATGGAGCTCCGTATGCCACGGCAAACTGGCTGACAGTGACGGCGGCGGTGCACAAATGCTGCGCAGCTAGCGCCATTCGACGGCCAACACCGCGGTTCCTGGTGTGTCCGCTGTGCCGTGCGTGTGATCATTGCTTGTACAGCCCTCTCGCAGTGTCCGGAGCAAGTATGGTGGGTCTGACACACCGGTGTCAATGTGTTCTTTTTTCCATTTCCAGGAGTGTAGATACGTGGCTTAGTTTAATGACTGTAAACCGTTTTTGTGTGCTGATGTCGAGTTCTTGTTACAGTTAGGACGTGCGGGATGGCAGTTGCTACAGCGTCGGCTTCTGATAATGAAGAAGGCCGACTCGTCGACCGGCACTGAAAGCGGCCGCCGCCACTCACAGATACAATGTTATCACTGTTTTGCTACTTTCATTGGCGCCTATCGCGTGACACTGGCTGACCCGCATCCGGCGCTCGTAGCCAGTGACCGTTTATGTCGCTAGCCGAAGCACGACTCCGCTCCACATAGCTCTGAGCACTATGGGACTTAACATCTGAAGTCATCAGTCCCCTAGAACTTAGAACTACTTAAACCTAACTAACCCAAGGACATCACACACATCCATGCCCGAGGCAGGATTCGAACCTGCGACCGTAGCAGTCGCGCGCTTCCGGACTGAAGCGCCTAGAACCGCTAGGCCACTCCGGCCGGCTCCGCTCGACAGAAAGCACGTCTGTATCCTATAGGGTAACAATGCTAGCCCACTGTACTATAGAATAAGTATATCACGTTCTCGTTAATTACGGTTTGTAGATGTTTTGGTCCTGTTCCGAGGCATAGGTTATTTATCAGCACGACGGCTCGTCTCCTGTTGCTTCACTCAAACTCAAACGTTACAGAAATTTCCGGTGGATTCTATGACGTTAAATGCTTAAAAAATTCGAATACGATTCATACCTTACTCCTTCAGCTAGCCTAAAAATGTGAGCTGTTAGACGTGACCGCTCATAGGCAACGGTAACGGATGTCATATCATCATTACCGAAAATGGCCGAGTCGCGCCAATGTACCTCCAGGAGCTCATTGAGCATAGTCTTCCATGGCAATCTGTCTGTATTTTTCTGGGAGGGAGGGGGTGGGGTGTGGACTCCATTGCTTCTTGAATTCTTACCTAACTAATTGAGTTCTGTTGTTGTATAGTTATTCTGAATTCCGGTGTATCTTTTTGTCGGTAATGTGAATTACGTTTCTCTATCCGCAATCTTCAGCTTTGCGGTGAAACAGGTATGTCACGAACTGCATTAGACATGGAGTGTAAGTGTATATTGACATGGCTTGAAAACCAAACAACGACGACCTTTTTGTTGTTCTTTAAGTGTAACTGTACCCTAAAGCAAGTTAGGGCAGAAGTGAGAGGCTCCTCGTGGAAGTCCCTACCCCGACACTCTTTCCAAGTTAAGGAAATATAGAAAAAAAGTTAAGCTTTAACGTCATGTCAGCGAGGAGCTATCTATTGGCCGGTTCAAGTTTTTCAATTTACGCCGCTTTTGGCGACTTGCATGTCTCTGCTCAGCCCCGTTATCCAAGCAGGGAATTGGGACCTACAGTTTAACGAGGAATCCCGACTACATGCCGTCCCTGGTGACTCCTCACATTGTTGAGAGGTAAAGACTAGAATAAAGGCAGATTTAAAGTTTGCTTCGTCCAACCGGGATTCGATCCCGGGTCCTTTCGGATTCCGGGCACGAGCTTTACCATTACAAAATGGTTCAAATGGCTCTGAGCACTATGCGACTTAACTTCTGAGATCATCAGTCGCCTAGAACTTAGAACTAATTAAACCTAACTAACCTAAGGACATCACACACATCCATGCCCGAGGCAGGATTCGAACCTGCGACCGTAGCGGTAACGCATTTCCAGACTGAAGCGCCTAGAACCGCACGGCCACACCGGCCGGCTTTACCATTACACCACCAACGACGACGACGACAACGACGATGTAATTTGAGAAAAAATGCATGTGAGAATTGGGAAAGGAACTTGGGCATGCCTACAAAGGAACCATCCCGGCATTCGCCTTCAGCAATTTACTGAAATCACAGAGAGCTATTTCTGAATGGTCACACAGTGATTTAAACAGCTGTCCTGAATGCTACAAAGTGTCCCTTTTGATTCTGTGAATATCAGGTCGATAATTAAGTTCTTCACACGTTCGGTGCAGCATGTTCAAAAGCATTGTCGATGCGACCTCGTAGTTCTGGTAGGTTTGTTAGTAGAGGCGGAGTAAACACTGAATCTTTCACATAACCGAATACAAAAAAAAAAAATCGCATGGGGTAAGGTCGGGAGGATGTGGCTCTCAGTAGGAACGATCCAGTGGTTTCTCAATTTCCTGTTTATAGAATTCAAACACAGAGCACGTTTTCTCGGCGCCGTTCGCCACCGTGCCTAACAAACAGCTCACAGCTACGCTTTGGTGGCAGAAATCTGAAGTGCGGCTCCACGAGTACAAAACTTTTTGAGTTTTTCTATGAGTTATGCGACAATATGTCAAATAGTGTAGCTACAGTGGATTTATGAAATCGTTTCAATCATTTATGATTACTTTGTAGTGGCGTGCCTTACCACTACGCCACATTCCTCGACGTGTGTAAAATAAGGCGCACATGTCCAGGCACTGCACATTGATGTACGTGTGCAGCGGAACATATTACAGTTCCTTATGGGGCGACAGACTCACTCACTAATTAAGGGGGTCAACAAATGTCTGGTAGCGTCGGTGTTGACAGTCTGGGAGTAAATAAAGTGTTTTGTCTTGTCATGGAACGTCCGCTCTCAGAATTTTAAGACTGGCCTTTTCGTACCTCTAAAAGCATTTCCCACTGGAATGCTGCAGTGTCGGATTGGTAAGCCGAGCATTCTGCGATCGACTTCGAATCGGTATCAGAATATTTTCTGACACTTCACGTGACTTCCATTCACGACAGAATTTAGATATGAGCGCTACACCAAGTCGCAGCGTGTTAAGGCAACTAACTTCCCTGTACACGAGGTCTTCAGTTCGATGTTGTTCTGGAACTTCGCACGAATGAAGGTGTGTTGCCCCCCCTCCCCCTCCCACCACCACAAACCAAACCCTTCTCTCTGCGGCGAAGGTGGCTGCCTGTTCGCGAATGCGCAGTTTGAGTTTGGGCTGCGACGTGCGGCTGGCGCGCGCTCGCCGCCTCAGCAGTGTAGCAGTGACCAGTGCTGTGACGGAAGCCATGCGAATGTGTTGTACGTAGTGTTGTCGCACGATATCTACCCAAACAAAACTGCAATAAGACACTCACTGAAAGTAATACTCTGTGAGTCAGTCTCTCGGCATTAGTGCCTTCAGATTTGTTGTTGTTCTTGTGGTCTTCAGTCCTGAGACTGGTTTGATGCAGCTCTCCATGCTACCCTATCCTGTGCAAGCTGCTTCATCTCCCAGTACTTACTGCAACCCACATCCTTCTGAATCTGCTTAGTGTATTCATCTCTTGGTCTCCCTCCACGATTTTTACCCTCCACGCTGCCCTCCAATGCTAAATTTGTGATCCCTTGATGCCTCAGAACATGTCCTACTAACCGGTCCCTTCTTTTTGTCAAGTTGTGCCACATACTCCTCTTCTCCACAATTCTATTCAATACCTCCTCATTAGTTATGTGATCTACCTACCTAATCTTCAGCATTCTTCTGTAAGACCACATTTCGAAAGCTTCTATTCTCTTCTTGTCCAAACTATTTATCGTCCATGTTTCACTTCCATACATGGCTACACTCCATACAAATACTTTCAGAAACGACTTCCTGACACTTAAATCTATACTCGATGTTAACAAATTTCTCTTCTTCAGAAACGCTTTCCTTGCCATCGCCAACCTACATTTTATATTCTCTCTGCTTCGACCATCATCAGTTATTTTGCTCCCCAAATAGCAAAACTCCTTTACTACGTTAAGTGTCTCATTTCCTAATCTAATTCCCTCAGCATCACCCGACTTAATTCGACCACATTCCATTATCCTCGTTTTGCTTTTGTTGATGTTCATCTTATATCCTCCTTTCAAGACACTGTCCATTCCATTCAACTGCTCTTCCAAGTCCTTTGCTGTCTCTGACAGAATTACAATGTCATCGGCGAACCTCAAAGTTTTTATTTCTTCTCCATGGACTTTAATACCTACTCCGAATTTTTCTTTTGTTTCCTTTACTACTTGCTCAATATACAGATTGAATAACATCGGGGGGAGGCTACAACCCTGTCTCACTCCCTTCCCAACCACTGCTTCCCTTCGTGTCCCTCGACTCTTATAACTGCCATCTGGTTTCTGTACAAATTGTAAATAGCCTTTCGATCCCTGTATTTTACCCCCCTTCCACCTTTAGAATTTGAAAGAGAGTATTCCAGTCAACATTGTCAAAAGCTTTCTCTAAGTCTACAAATGCTAGAAGCGAAGGTTTGCCTTTCCTTAATCTTTCTTCTAAGATAAGTCGTAAGGTCAGTATTGCCTCACGTGTTCCAACATTTCTACGGAATCCAAACTGATCTTCCCCGAGGTCGGCTTCTACCAGTTTTTCCATTCGTCTGTAAAGAATTCGCGTTAGTATTTTGCAGCTGTGACTTATTAAACTGATAGTTCGGTAATTTTCACATCTGTCAACACCTGCTTTCTTCGGGATTGGAATTATTATATTGTTCTTGAAGTCTGAGGGTATTTCGCCTGTCTCATACATCTTGCTCACCAGATGGTAGATTTTGTCAGGACTGGCTCTCCCAAGGCCGTCATTAGTTCTAATGGATTGTTGTCTACTCCCGGGCCCTTGTTTCGACTCAGGTCTTTCAGTGCTCTGTCAAACTCTTCACGCAGCATCGTATCTCCCATAACATCTTCATCTACATCCTCTTCCATTTCCATAATATTGTCCTCAAGTACATCGCCGTTGTATAGACCCTCTATATACTCCTTCCACCTTTCTGCTTTCCGTTCTTTGCTTAGAACTGGGTTTCCATCTGAGCTCTTGATATTCATACAAGTGGTTCTCTTCTCTCCAAAGGTGTCTTTAATTTTCCTGTAGGCAGTATCTATCTTACCCCTAGTGAGATAAGCCTCTACATCCTTGCATTTGTCCTCTAGCCATACCTGCTTAGCCATTTTGCACTTCCTGTCGATCTCATTTTTGAGACGTCTGTATTCCTTTTTGCCTGCTTCATCTACTGCATTTTTATATTTTCTCCTTTCATCAATTAAGTTCAATATTTCTTCTGTTACCCAAGGAGTTCTACTAGCCCTCGTATTTTTACCTACTTGATCCTCTGCTGCCTTCACTACTTCATCCCTCAGAGCTACCCATTCTTCTTGTACTGTACTTCTTTCCCCCATTCCTGTAAATTGTTCCCTTATGCTCTCCCTGAAACTCTGTACAACCTCTGGTTCTTTCAGTTTATCCAGGTCCCATCTCCTTAAATTCCCACCTTTTTGCAGTTTCTTCAGTTTTAATCTACAGTTCATAACCAATAGATTGTGGTCAGAGTCCACATCTGCCCCTGGAAATGTCTCACAATTTAAAACCTGGTTCCAAAATCTCTGTCTTACCCTTATATAAACTATCTGATACCTTTTAGTATCTCCAGGATCCTTCCATGTATACAACCTTCTTTCATGATTCTTGAACCAAGTGTTAGCTATGATTAAGTTATGCTCTTTAGATTTAAAGCGTCATAAGTACAAGGGCGCTTTGTTCCAGCACCGTCACAGTTGGAATACTATCATTTGGTCGAAATTTACTCTGCTTGTTCCAAAAGTTTTTCTGTTCAAGGAAGTGGTAAATAAATAGGAGATAGTTTGTAGACAAATGCGGACAGTACTTCTTCCGTAATTCTGCTTACGTATTCTGCAAAGATTCGGAAGAAAAATACTAGAGATGCCTAAGATTCTCCTGTTGGTAAAATAAGTATGCTTTTTTAGCAAACTTATATTTCATGGCGTTTAAGCGATATTTTCGACAACATATGGAGAAATTTTAAGGACTCATGTCGGAGAGATAGAAGACAAAGAATGCTTGGAACAGGAGCAAATGACAGCGAAACCAGTTCTGTATGACCTCTAGGTTTTGCTGGACACAGTTTAAGACAAAGGACAATAAGTAAATGTTTTGATTTTAAGCATATTTCTTTGCTCTGCCAATAGTTTCCGCCGCTTTATGTTTGAGAATAATAAGTTTGGGGTGTTACAGCGCTTGCAGAAAATTTAAGAACAGATCTAAATTTCGCTGAATCCGCCTGTATGTCTAAAGAAACAGCAATTCAAACAAGGTTTTATATGATGTTACTAGACATCTTAATTACGGGTTTTCAGTAAAAGTTTCACTGCTGTAGCTGTAATACCTTGGAAGATGGAATGTTTTACCGTCTCGTAAACGAAGCTAAAGAATCCTTTTTTTCTGACGAAAATGTTTCCTTTCTCGAAAACTGCTACTCCTACAGCTAGAAATTCTTACTGCTATTTTATTACAGCATAGATATCATATAAACACTAATACAATGTGGGGAAAAAGATCCTACTCCCTTCGTCCCCTCTCAATCAAAATTTTTCCCCGATAATTTCTGTGGCAGAATTGACCAGTTTCGTTCCGCGATAACTCCTGACTGGCAACATTTAGACCTCTTTTTACTGCTGATCCATCACAAACGAGACACGGAGAAAACAACTGCGCGGTCACAATTCGTCCAACTTTTAGTGTTGCCAGTCTGTAGTTACCGCGGAACAGAACTGACCACTTTTGGCATCGAATTTACCGGGGAAGAGTAAGTTTGTTTGAGAGGTACCAAATCAATATTAATTTTTTCCCACGTTGTATAATTATTTTTGTGATTACTAGGGTGTAGCGGCATTAAAAATTTCAGAGCAGTACAACTAGCAGTGTTAGAGAAAGAAAACAGCTCTGTTTACAAAATGGATAACATTAAATATCCAAAAGTTTAGAGCCAAAGCAGTGAAATTTTAACCATAAACTCATAATTCATATCTCTAATAACATCGTGTAAAACACTGGCTGGAATGTTGTTACTTAAGGGACACTTGTGGATTCAACGCAATTTAGATGTGTCCCTAAACTTACTGTAAGCATTGTATTGGTTCATTTGACGAACTAAAATAGAAAATATTTTGTGGAAGATCTGTCTCCAATGTTTGACTCTTTTAGACGGATGAAAAACAAAAGTACTGTTTCAAACATAGTGAATAATCCCAAAGACAATACAGAAGCTGAATCCATATGACTTAACGTGGTCATGGACTGTGCGGCTGATCCCGGCGGAGGTTCGAGTCCTCCCTCGGGCATGGGTGTGTGTGTGTTTGTCCTTAGGATAATTTAGGTTAAGTAGTGTGTAAGATTAGGGACTGATGACCTTAGCAGTTAAGTCCCATAAGATTTCACACACATTTATACATTTGAACTTAACCTGGAAGAGCCTGAGATGAGAGAGAGATACAAGTTCCATTAAATATTTCAGATGACCATACAACTTCCGTGCAGATGAACAAAGGTCCTGATGCCATCGGCACAACTTTACGTAAGAGGAAGAAGATTAGTGTTGAGGACAAGATGTATCTCCTGCTCGGCAAAAAGACAGACTGAAAGGGAGCAAGCGTTCCTAGAATTCAAAATAAAATACCAACACGCACCTAAGGAGAAAGACGTAAATTTATTTTTAATCAGCATGCGTATGACTATGAGGAAACCCCACAAACCATTTTAGTTGAGTCAATAAACCATATGGAATTTTGGAATTAAGTGATGAATATAAAATTCAAAAATGAGAAGTTTAAGAGTAAGTCTGAAGAGGTTGATATTATTTGAGATTGGTTACCTCAGGGGCATGATTTATATCTTTTTAATCTCAGGTTTTTAATTTTTTACCACGTTTCTTAAAAACAGCAGGTCATTTTAATGAATACTATTTATATTAAGTTCTCTCTCTCTTCGATGCTGTAAATCTGTCGATGATGGAAGAGTAAATAAGGACTTTTATCACAGTGACTCAGTACTATGCAGAAATTATTGTATGAGTAATATCAGAGTTTGTTAATAAAGAACTATTTTCCAAAATTTTCGCTGTCTTCACCTTAAAGGCGAAATATGACAGCTTGTAACAGGAAAGGGTTTCTTAATAAGAAATGAGGAATTGCTTAACGTTCTACGATATGTAGAAACGTTACGAGTTTTTAAACCATTACAACTTTGACTAAAGGAAAAAAAATAATTCTAGCCAAGAGTTGCCAACGGCCTTACCGCAGTGGTAACACCGGTTCCCGTTAGGTAACCGAAGTTAAGCGCTGTCGGGCTGGGCTAGCACTTGGATGGGTGACCATCCTGTCTGCCGAGCGCTGTTGGCAAGCGGGGTGCACTCAGCCCTCGTGAGGCAAACTGAGGAGCTACTTGATTGGGAAGTAGCGGCTCCGGTCACGGCAACTGACACACAGCCGGGAGAGCGCTGTGCTGACCACACGCCCCTCCATATCCGCATCCGGTGATGATGCCTATGAGCTGAGGATGACACGGCGGCCAGTCAGGACCTTTGAGCCTTCATGGCCTGTCGGGGTGGAGTTTAGTTTAGTTTAGTGCCAAGAGTTAGTGTATTAGAGAAGAGAATTAGTGCTACAGCGAGTTCTTCAGCTGGACTGGAAGATTTCTCGAAGAGGTTGTACTTTTTTTGTAAGTTGCAAAATATGCGCAAACTAACCTACAATAAGGTCTGAATTTGGCGCAAACATTAATCAAACTGTTATAACGACCTAAACTGTCATGTTCCGCAAAAATACTATTAATGTTCTTCTTCTTGTTGTGGTTGAGGAGCCACAATAATATTACTGTGACATCTTCGTGTAGTAAAATATTTAAGTAGTTCGAAGTCAAATCGAAATCGGCCGTTGACAACTTCCCACTGGCGCCGCGGTGCGAACGAAATTCAGTCGCGCCGGCAACTCCGACCGAACAGTTCTAGGCCCTTCAGTCCGGAACCACGCGGCTTCTACGGTCGCCGGTTCGAATCCTGCCTCGGGCATGGAGTGTATGATGTCCTTAGGTTAGTTAGGTTTAAGTAGTTCTAAGTCTAGGGCACTGATGACCTCAGATGTTACGTCCCATAGTGCTTAGAGCCATCTGAACCATTTTGAAATTCGGTCGCGTCACCGTATGTAGGCTATACCTGAGAAAGCGCGCAGGGAGTCCGTCGCTGTCGCTCCTTGGGCAATGCACCTTAAGTCGCTGCAACTCACTACACTCAATATTGAAACGTTTTGTGTTTCGTAAGCTACAGTCTCTTCATTGCAAGTGTCCCGTGTGTTTTCTACTTTTTCTATGCGTCTTATTATGAGGACAAAACTGAAGTTGCTAACATTTTATCTTTTTTACAATATAGCTTAGACTTCATATCCTCACAGACATCGAGATGATTAGAAAATATTTGGATTTAGCGTTAAGTGGTCGTGTGGAGATCGGGCACTTGCTCATTCGGACAAAGGTGGGGAACGAAATCTCCAGTGTCTTTTTCCAACGCAATCTCCCTGCGTTTGGCTGATGCTTTCTTAGGGGAGCTGTGGGGAAACCTTAATCTAGATTGCCGCACTGGGATTTGTACCGCACTTCTCTAGACTACAGTGGCATCCTTCCAACCATACGGTCATTTGCTCGATATTTCAAAAGAGTAAGCGGATATGTACAAAGTGAGATTACGCGCTACAATACGCTAGTCTCAAGATTAGTCTCAAGAACAGTCTCAAGGGCAGTTTTGCGTAACTATGTCTTTATTCTGGATGTGCTGTTCTCAGCATCTCAGAATTATGGAAATATGGGAAAAATTATTTTCTTATCAGCTACATTTGTGTCTTAGCCTTACAGAAACTAGGCAGTGCACTGCCACATAACGTATGGTTTACTATTGGATAGGAGGATGACAACTACGTGGAAGCAACGTGCTAAGAACTGAGCCTCAGAGTACATTTCTCCATGATATCTCGTTTCCACAGATGATTGGTTGCTGTGTGGCTCGATAGCTACACGAATAACGTATGAGAGTCCTTTCTGGGAAATTCTTCTGTTTCATTTTCAAAAACAACAAATCTAAATGAAACGTATCCAACACACACACACACACACACACACACACACACACACACACACACACACACACACACCCTTCAAATAAGTATGAAGTCGCATGGCAAAGTGTACACATGTATGTAGTAAGCGATAAACTTTTTTCCTTTCACCATTTTGTGTGGGTTGTCACTGAGAATAAGTTTTCCGAACGTTTGTAGTTATGTGTAAAGTTTATGGCAAGTCACTGTGTACTATCATTCCCAGGTACTGGATGACTAAAGTAAGGGTATTCGCGCGTCGCTGGCTACGCTGCTTTTTTTCCACCCTCTTTGAAAGGTAGGTGTTTCTTATCCCCAGACACTAGGTGGTGTGTGTACGAAGTTTGGTTGAAATCGGTCACGTGGTTTAGGAGACATAGAACATACACATATACGTATTCATTTTTATAATATGCCAGGTGATCAAAAAGTCAATATAAATTTGAAAACTGAATAAATTACCGAATAATGTCGATAGAGAGGTACAAATTGACACACATGCTTGGAATGACATGGGGTTTTATTAGAACAAAAATAATACAAACGTTCAAAAAATGTCCGACAGATGGCGCTTCATCTGATCAGAATAGCAATAATTAGCATAACAAAGTAAGACAAAGCAAAGATGATGTTCTTTACAGGAAATGCTCAATATGTCCACCATCATTCCTCAACAATAGCTGTAGTCGATGAATAATGTTGTGAACAGCACTGTAAAGCATGTCCGGAGTTATGGTGAGGCATTGGCGTCGGATGTTGTCTTTCAGCATCCCTAGAGATGTCGGTCGATCACGATACCCTTGCGACTTCAGGTAACCACAAAGCCAATAATCGCACGGACTGAGGTCTGGGGACCTGTGAGGCCAAGAATGACGGAAGTGGCGGCTGAGCACACGATCATCACCAAACGACGCGTGCAAGAGATCTTTCACGCGTCTAGCAATATGGGGTGTTTTTTTTTTTTTTTTTTTTTTTTTTGTCCTAATAAAACCCCATGTCATCCAAGCATGTGTGTCAATTTTTACCTCTCTATGTACATTATTCCGTGGTTTATTAAGTTTTCAAATTTATACTGACTTTTTGATCACCCGGTATATGAATATGCTGGCCAGGGTGGCCGAACGGTTCTTGGCGCTACAGTCTGGAACCGCGCGACCGCTACGGTCGCAGGTTCTAATGCTGCCTCGGGCATGGATATGTATGATGTCCTTAGGTTAGTTAGGTTTAAGTAGTTCTAAGTTCTAGGGGACTGATGACCTCAGAAGTTAAGACCCATAGTGCTCAGAGCCATTTGAACCATATATATGCATATTGTGTATTTTCGTTACGTACTATGTTTGATATTATTCATCTTGTAAACAGCAACTTAACATGTTCGGTGGACGATATAGATGATGAGAGCTCGCTAGCTAATTATCACGCAACGTCATAACCGAAGATAGTATGTGTGTTGATAGTATCTTTGTTTCTAATGTTTGATTTCCTTCACACTCGTGTCTTTTGTCGTCGCTAGTCCAATTCACTGAGTGTTTCTGTCTGTGAACCGGAAGTAAAGAAGGCACGCTGGAGTTTATAAAGAACTACTGAGCTAAACAGGAAGTCCACCTCAGAAGATTATCTCAATAAAAATATGAGAGCAGATGATTAACTTACTCAATTTGAAAGCTAGTCAGTGTGTAATAAACTGATAAAATTTGCCTAAATTGAGAGTGTAAATAATTTATTGAGATGCAAACGCTTGAAAGTGACGGTGAATTTCGGTGTTAGGTTTGATTACGAAACACCGCGGCTATACATTGCTTAGGGTATTGGATTAGCGAAATTCAGATGCTAATCCGAACATCCAGATTTGTGTGTTCAGAGGTTTCCTCAAATCATTTAAGATTAACACTGGGATTAGACCTTTTGGATTTCTTTCACGTTCTTGTCAAGTTGGAGCTTGTGCTCCGTCTCTAATCACTTCAGCGTCCACAGGACGCAAAATCCTGACTTTCTCTCCATTCCTCCTTCAGTACTTTTAGAAAATCTGTACGAATTAGCTCGTCTAATTTTGAAGCTCTTGTTATCTTTTTCTCTTTGCAAAATTAGCGCGGTTTTTCTAATGCCACCTACTACAAAACACCGAATGATTTTCTTTTCTTTTTTTCCCCAGACAAGTTTCAACAGCTATTTCTGGAAAATGTGGGTTTTGAATGGTTCCTAATTATTGTTTTCGGCCTAAAAATTTCAGTATGCACGAGTGGTTTCGATGTCATGTCTCGCGCTTAAGGTCATCGTTTAAGATTTGGATTTAACAGGTGGTACGTTGTACATTTTCAGCACAATCACTTACAGTATAGAAGTAAGTGATCTAATTCTGTTATTTTTATTCGTACGTAAATATTATAGTGAAAATTAAATTTCACATGTGTTCGCAAGACACGGACCGCGTGAGGTTCTATCCCAGACTAACGTGCGGTATCCTATAATCAGTAGGACTGGGGGCTCTTTTTAAGGCACTCGATTCGCGGATGGGCAACGTTTTATTAAGTTCCTTCCAATGCACCTGAGTCTGACATCTACTATTCCAACAACTACATTCATTTCACGGGAGATTTAATGAAATACAGCTGAATTTCGTAGTCATTTACAACTTCCCGCACATAGCTATAATAGAAATTATTTGTTTCCAAACACGAAAGCGATAATTCAGATTTGATGTGAATAATCGGTTTGTAGCTAACTAAGTGGTATTTCTAAGCTTATCTATGCACAAATTGCACGAACTTACGAATAACGAATTCATCAACGAGAATAGCATGCTGTTTCATTGTCATACCGGACTGCCTCTCAGCGTGAGCGCTGAGGTTCCTTTGCGCCTGCGGCTGCGCCTTTGCTTGGGTGAAAGCTGCGCGGCTGAGGCGATGTCCTCAGCTGCACTCACGACGTCATGCTCAAGGAATCGATCTGGGTGAGGCTCAAGAAATTCCCGCGGAAACTGGGCAACTACCTTGGCCCACTAACGATGCGTCCTCGATCGAATGAACTGACTTTGCGGCGGAATCGATCTGAGAGTTAAATAAAGAACCGATGTTTCGTTTGTGGCTTTCTCCCAACTCCCAACATTCGCGAGAGCTGTCAAAGTTAGACTCGGATCTCTCGGACACGTTTTAACTAACTAATTTGTTACATGTTCGGTAGGTGATTTTGCAAGATATATCGCGTGACGTATAACAAGTCAGTTTTTAGACATTAACTTAAAAGTCTGAAGACATTTACAGATGAGTTTACATAACCGAGAAGGCTATTTAGCTCGGTTAGACAAATACGCAACTTGCACAAAATAAGCTACAAGTATATAAAGAAAGGTCTGTCCCCGGAAGCTGAGTGGTCAGCGCGAAAGAATGTCAATCCTAAAGACCCCGGGTTCGATTCCCGGCTGGGTAGGAGATTTTCTCCGCTCAGAGACTCGGTGTTGTGTTGTCCTAATCATCATCATTTCATCCCCATCGACGTGCAAGTCGCCGAAGTGGCGTCAAGTCGAAAGACTAGCAGCCGGCGAACGGTCTACCCGACGGGAGGTCCTAGTCAGACGACATTTTTTTTTTCTAAAGAAAGGGTCTTCTATGAAACAGCTTTGCTACCAGTCTGCCATATAATATCAGTGGGTAAGCGATGAAAGATTTTGGTAGCACCATTATTTACCAGTTTCGAGGCTATAAGAAATTTTAATGGAGAGTAATTAAAGTCAATTTTTTTCTTGCAGCATTATCGCTATGTATGCCATTATACCTTCGGAACTGTAAGAAATTACTTGGAACACATTTCGTGAGAGAAAATGCCTACTGCGTTGCTGTATTAAAACACGCAACTCCTTAAACAATTATCTACCTAGATGATAAGGGTAAGCACCATTAATTTTACGACAGAGTTTTGTGTAACGAAGACATACTTCCTTCAAGATGAGTTAGCCCAGAACAAAGCTGTGCGTGGACTTACTGAACGAAAATAAAAAAAAGTTGATTTGTCTCTCTCCAATAAAGTCAAGTAGTTGGAACGAAAATTATTTGCCTCTGTCATTCACATAACGGTATATTAGAGAAACCAACACTTTTCGTATAAGTCAACCTGCAAATAGCGCTATATTTCCCGCGTGTTCAAAACAAAACACGCTAGTACTTATTAATGAAATCTCGAATAACGAATTTCATTTTAACTTCCAGATGATATAGTTGTTCTGTCGTTACTACTACAAGAAAATGCGCGTTTTTTTTAACAGACACGTTTCGCTTTGTTGCGGTAAAGCATTACCAGTAGTCAGTAATTACAGATATTTACAATTTGATTTGTTTCTAAGATCGAACAACAGTTCGTTAAAAATTTATTGGATTTTACGTACGGTAATTGCTGGTCGGTTTCCCGCCTACATCAGGAAATGCCGTCTGCTAGCGCGTCTTTGGTGTCTTTCTTCATCAGACACTGATACTTGTAGCCTAATTTTGCGTTTCTCTGCAGAACTACGGATATCTTACGTTTTACACAGCACACTTTTTCGTACACCACTATTTACTGTTTATTTTTATGCTTGTAAGTGTGCATGTGTTTTGTAGTGTTGCCTGTCTAACATTCCGCCAGTTTGTCTTCTACCTACACCATTTTTTAGTTAATTATATGTGTTATTCTATTTCATTTCGTTGCTTTGTATTTACACTCCTGGAAATGGAAAAAAGAACACATTGACACCGGTGTGTCAGACCCACCATACTTGCTCCGGACACTACGAGAGGGCTGTACAGGCAATGATCACACGCACGGCACAGCGGACACACCAGGAACCGCGGTGTTGGCCGTCGAATGGCGCTAGCTGCGCAGCATTTGTGCACCGCCGCCGTCAGTGTCAGCCAGTTTGCCGTGGCATACGGAGCTCCATCGCAGTCTTTAACACTGGTAGCATGCCGCGACAGCGTGGACGTGAACCGTATGTGCAGTTGACGGACTTTGAGCGAGGGCGTATAGTGGGCATGCGGGAGGCCGGGTGGACGTACCGCCGAATTGCTCAACACGTGGGGCGTGAGGTCTCCACAGTACATCGATGTTGTCGCCAGTGGTCGGCGGAAGGTGCACGTGCCCGTCGACCTGGGACCGGACCGCAGCGACGCACGGATGCACGCCAAGACCGTAGGATCCTACGCAGTGCCGTAGGGGACCGCACCGCCACTTCCCAGCAAATTAGGGACACTGTTGCTCCTGGGGTATCGGCGAGGACCATTCGCAACCGTCTCCATGAAGCTGGGCTACGGTCCCGCACACCGTTAGGCCGTCTTCCGCTCACGCCCCAACATCGTGCAGCCCGCCTCCAGTGGTGTCGCGACAGGCGTGAATGGAGGGACGAATGGAGACGTGTCGTCTTCAGCGATGAGAGTCGCTTCTGCCTTGGTGCCAATGATGGTCGTATGCGTGTTTGGCGCCGTGCAGGTGAGCGCCACAATCAGGACTGCATACGACCGAGGCACACAGGGCCTTCACCCGGCATCATGGTGTGGGGAGCGATCTCCTACACTGGCCGTACACCACTGGTGATCGTCGAGGGGACACTGAATAGTGCACGGTACATCCAAACCGTCATCGAACCCATCGTTCTACCATTCCTAGACCGGCAAGGGAACTTGCTGTTCCAACAGGACAATGCACGTCCGCATATATCCCGTGCCACCCAACGCGCTCTAGAAGGTGTAAGTCAACTACCCTGGCCAGCAAGATCTCCGGATCTGTCCCCCATTGAGCATATTTGGGACTTGATGAAGCGTCGTCTCACGCGGTCTGCACGTCCAGCACGAACGCTGGTCCAACTGAGGCGCCAGGTGGAAATGGCATGGCAAGCCGTTCCACAGGACTACATCCAGCATCTCTACGATCGTCTCCATGGGAGAATAGCAGCCTGCATTGCTGCGAAAGGTGGATATACACTGTACTAGTGCCGACATTGTGCATGCTCTGTTGCCTGTGTCTATGTGCCTGTGGTTCTGTCAGTGTGATCATGTGATGTATCTGACCCCAGGAATGTGTCAATAAAGTTTCCCCTTCCTGGGACAATGAATTCACGGTGTTCTTATTTCAATTTCCAGGAGTGTATATACTGCGTGAGAGTAATGAAGAAGTGATTTTTTTTTTTAAATAGGTGGGCAGGCAGAAGCGAAGATGAGTGGACGTAAGTGCATAGTAGTGTGATGAAGAGAGAGGATCAGGAAGTGAAATGAAATTGGTGAGGTTGGTAGGGGAATTCGACTTGCTGTTTCGACGATCCAACCAAGACTGGTTCAAATGGCTCTGAGCACTATGGGACTCAACTTCTGAGGTCATCAGTCCCCTAGAACTTAGAACTACTTAAACCTAACTAACCTAAGGACATCACACACATCCATGCCCGAGGCAGGATTCGAACCTGCGACCGTAGCGGTCGCGCGGTTCCAGACTGTAGCGCCTAGAACCGCTCGGCCATTTCGGCCGGCCCAACCAAGACTGGATCTGCTTTCTTCACAAATTCAGGCACACACGTCACACTAAATAAACATGGAAATGTCAGAAAATTACGAATTTTGAACCGTGCCCATTTTTCTGTTATTTATTTCCTTTTTGGATGATCAATTTGAATACAACAGTTTTTTAAATTTGCGCTTGCATGTTGACTAGTGTTCTATCGTCATTTGTACGTCGAAATATTTTGAATATCAGAACGTTCAAAATGAATTAAAAGCAATACAGATGGAAACAGTTAAACTTTAACTAAGTAATTCGTGAACTAATTACTAAAATAATATGTCGTAGTGAAATACATATATTTGGTCAGCTCCAATAACCACACACGAAGCCGTGGTAATTTATAAACTAGTTGTAATTGTACTTTCACCATCTTTGGATAATATAAATGTGTGATAATTTTTTTAATGTGTAACACTGATGTACTCGAAGGACACACTTATTGTTACTCTATTATTATTACTATTATTATTATTATTATTATTGCTGTTATTGTAACTGATAGTTGCAATAAGTAGATAATAAATAAATAATAAATAGATATCGTGGACCTTTTTGGGGCCAGGTATGAGAAGTTCTGAGGAGGGAAAGGAAAACAGGGTGTGGGGGCGAGCAAAATAATTAATGTTTCAAAAGGGGAGCTCAACGGGAAAAGTTTGAGAAGCCTTGTTCTAGAGTACGTGTCGTATGTAACAACGGCATCTAATAAATAAATAAGATGTTTCTGTCAAATCTCGAGCTTTCGCTCGTCCCGCGATCTAGTGACAGGTATTACACTGTAATTTATTCTGGTGAGAAATTTTCGATATGTTTGGTGAAATCTAAAATCGGCTAAGAACTTCAACAGATTTTTGGTAACAACCTTTCCCCGCTATCTATTACGTACATATATGCTTGAAGTCAGATTACGAAATCTTGCATAGGGAGTTATCTTCCTCTTGTCTTGAAGGTAAAATATGCAAAATTTCATCAAGATCGAGATAAAACTGGAGATTTGTATGAATTACAGACAAACTTTCCTTTATGTATAAAGATAGGTATCGTTGACGTCAATCTGTTGTAGAGTTATAGAACATGTTTTATGCTCAAGAACTGTGAAATTTTGGAGAACGAAAATCTCCTCTATAAAAATCAACAGTGATTCCGCAGAGATCTCCCGACACAGCTCGCTCTGTTCCTCCTCGAGCTCCACAGCACTGTATACTACGCTGCTCAGGCAGATGCCGTGTTCCTTGACTAGAGAAAGGCATTTGACACCGTTCCGCACTGTCGTTTAGTGAAAAAATACGAGCTTACCGACTATCGTACCAGGTTTTCGACTGGAATCAAATCTACATGACAGATAGAACTCAACAAGTCGCTCTAACGGAAACAAGTCGACAGATGTAAAGGTAATTTCTAGAATACTCTAAGAAAGTGTGATAGGACCGTTACTGTTCACAGTTCATATAAATGATCTGCTAGAAAGCGTCGGCATCTCTTTAAGACTGTTCGCAGATGATGTGGTTGTTTGTAAGAAAGTAACAATGACAGAAGACAGAATCGAGTTACAGAATGACCCGAAGAGGATTGATGAATGGTACAGGCTCTGGCAGTTGACCCTCAACGTAAATATCTGTACATGCAACATATTGCGCGTACATCTGAAGAGAAATCCACTACTGTACAACTACACTATCGATGACAAATTGCTGGAAACAGTAGCTACCGCGAAACACATAGGAGTAACTATCCAGAGCGACCTTAAGTGGAATGACCACATAAAATAAACAGCTGGAAAATCAGATGCGAGACGGATTCGTAGGAATAATCTTAAGCAAATGTAACTTATCCACGAAGGAAGTGGCTTACATGGCGCTTGTTCCACCGATTCTTGAGCACTGTTCATCAATCTGCGATCCTTACCAGGTAGGACTGATAGAAGAGGCAGAGAAGATCCAACGAAGAGCGGTGCGTTTGGTCACAGGTTAGTTTAGTCGGCGCGAGAGCGTTACAGAGGTGCTCAACAAACTCCAGTGGCTGACGTTATAACGGAGGCGCTGTGCATCGCGGGGAGATTTGCTACTGAAATTTCCAGTGATTCTTTCCAGGAAGTGTAGGAAAACATATTATTGCCTCCCACATACATCTAGCGAAATGACCAGACTTACAGAGAATAATTCATCCCACGCGCCATTCGCCAGAGGAACTAGGAAGGGGGGATTAGTTACTGGTACCGGAAGTACTGTACGCCACACACCGTTGGGTGGCTTGTGGAGTATGATGTAGATGTGGAACTTACCTTTCTGTTGGACATTGTCCACTTTCACCTGCCTAGGAATGGCGTATGGTGAACTGCATCTTACGGACTGTCTGTATTACCAGTTGTTGGCAATACGGTACAATATCGATGGCCTTACTGGAATCTAGCAAGTCACAATCGACATGTTTTTCTGCAACTACTTAATACACGGGCGTGCTGAAATATAACGCTTCAAAATTTTTTCTGCGAAAACTCTAAAGGCCTGAGAGGAGTGGGGTCGCCCCCGAAAAGGTTGGGGTCGCCCCCGAGAGGGGTGGTGTCGCCCCCGAGAGGGGTGGGGTCGCGCCAGAGAAGGGCGGGGGTGGGGGTAGGGCTTGGGGCGCAGAGTGTAACAGAGTGCCTGCTTTCATTGAACTACTTATACTTCGTTTATCTAAGAAAAAACTTCCGGTGAAAAACAAACTTTACTGACATTCTGCATCATTATGCTACATATTTATTTCTCAACATATGCAGTCTGGCGACAAACACATTTCTCCCAACGAGTGACCAGTTTCCAGAATGGGATTTTCACTCTGCAGCGGAGTGTACGCTGATATGAAACTTCCTGGCAGATTAAAACTGTGTGCCGGACCGAGACTCGAACTCGGGACCTTTGCCTTTCGCGGGCAAGTGCTCTACCATCTGTGGCTAAGCCATGTCTCCGGAATATCCTTTATTTCAGGAGTGCTAATCCTGCAAGGTTCGCAGGAGAGCTTCTGTAAAGTTTGGAAGGTAGGAGGCGAGGTACTGGCGGAAGTAAAGCTGTGAGGACGAGTTGTGAATCGTGCTTGGGTAGCTCAGATGGTAGAGCACTTGCCCGCGAAAGGCAAAGGTCCCGAGTTCGATTCTCGGTCCGGCACACAGTTTTAATCTGCCAGGAAGTATCAGTGACTAGTTTGTTGATGAAATCACTGTAGGATGAATTTGTTGAGGGAGACGTTATCTCGCCTCTGCCTGCACCGTTTCTTCACTCTCAAAGTGAAGTCCCAGAAGGTGTTCTTAAATTTTGGAAACGATGAAAATCAGATGGGGCCAAGTCGGAACTCTATAGAGGATGATCGATGACAGATGTCGCAGCGGTTGTGTGTGGTCTGGGATTGCTATGCTAAAGAAGATTTTGCTTCATGTATGCACGTGCTCTTCGAATTCTAAACTCGATCACAGTATACTGTTTCTCACGCACCGACATAGGTACGTTAAATATTTCCATGTTACGCGCTACAATTCGGACCCCTGTATCGGCAGGAGGTTGAAACTCGCGCTAGTAATACGCACGATATGTAGTACCTCAAGCAATATTGACAATACAATGAAAAATTTGGTGGCGTTACATTTTCGGCACGGCCTCTTATTTACGAGATACGGTGTGTGAAAAAGCGAGCCGAGTTTCACACGAGTGACAGGAGTGCAGGCGGCACTGGTGTTATGTAAATTAGCGCGCGGGCACGAGCGTGGCACGCGCCAAGACCCGTTCCTCAGTTCCCACGATAGCTGCAGGCTTTTAAAGAAACAGCGGAAGCCCGCTAGCCGCTCGGCTTCGTGCACAACGGTTCTGGCAACGGGGCGCGCTAACCTGCCGTATCACTCATTTCCTAGACACATATTGCTTTGTGCCTGTTATTTTGCTTTTACATCCAGGATGTAAGCGTGCAGTCTCGCGATAAGGAATTACACATAACCAGTTCTTCTCCCTAATACTATCCAAATTCGGCGATAAAATTTCTTGGTTCAAACGGCTCTGAGCACTATGGGACTTAACTTCTGAGGTCATCAGTCCCCTAGAACTTAGAAATACTTAAACCTAACTAACCTACGGACATCACACACACCTATGCCCGAGGCAGGATTCGAACCTGCGACCGTAGCGGTCGCGCGGTTCCAGACTGTACCGCGTAGAACCGCTCGGCCACCCTGGCCGGCTAAAATTTCTTGCATCGCGAAGTTACGATTGCACTATGCTCTGTTTATCTTAAGTAACACGGTCGTAACATTGCGGTATGTATTCCTGCAGTTTGTTGTGAAACGTCCTCTAGAAAAATTAATGAATTACTGTGCTGATAAACCTCTTACATTACTTGATTTCCAAACAGCTGAGCAGAACTGAACGTACTCAGACATTTCGCTCTTTCCCTGTTCTGATCAACACTAAACTGACACACAATATTTTTAGCGCAACGCAATCTGACTTTTAATAATCCCTACAAAAGAATGGCCCTGACTAACAATAACCTATACCTTTCACAAATCACTTATTTCACAAAAATCTTCGTTACTCAAACTACTGCAATACAGCGAGCGCCAATACTGCCAGCTAAATAAAAGATTCAAACTACTGAAAGCACTATTGATGGGCATAGTTAGCAAATGAAAGATTTTGACAGAGAACAAACAATGTATTTACCTTAATAGTGTTCAAAAGTCATAATATCTATATCAGTCCATGATATCTAATATTACAAATTTACTGTCTCTGTCCAGATCATCCGCTCTCAAAACTCCGCCATCTCACTCCCCACATCCACCACTGCTGGCGGCTCACCTCCAACTGCGCAACGCTACGCGCTGTTAACAGCCAACTGCCCAACACTACAATAGCAAATTCCAACAATGTCACCCAGACACAGACTGCACACAGCACAGCCAGTGATTTTCATGCAGAGCGCTAGGTGGCGGTGGCGTTACCAAAATAAGAACCTAAACAGCCTATTTACAGTTGTTACGTCATTGGATTCGCCTTCCCGCTGAATGTATATCACGCCCTGTCGAACGTAACTGTGTACGATTATAAGGGTACATTATAGCCCAATAGAGAGAACTCTGTAAAAGCGGGTTGGGTTGGAAAAGACGGAGCAATTTTGATTTTCTGGTATGTTTTATGTACTACCCCTCTCGTTCAAAATCCAAGTCTTAGGCGTTCTCCCCATTGTGCGTTATCCGCCATCTCGAAAAAACCGCTAAGAAATAGTCCTTTATTTCAATGTTTTCCCAGTATCTCGCTCCCAGTGCATTTTAGGCAAAAATACGTCATTATCAATTTTAAAGAGCATTAAATTTCCTGTAAGGTTCATGTATAGCGATCTGGAAAATTCGGAACAGCTAGTGAGATACGAGGCTGTGAAAACCTGCAAAAATTTCAAGAAATTGCAAGATGTTAGATATGGCAGTGGTTTCACCTTTAATAACTTTAGTCCAGTTTTGTGCATAATGCATAATAACCGGATTGTACAGCATCTGATTTCCTTCGTGATTAACGAGAAGTATTTGTAGTTAACGAATAACTTGAAAGACTAGAGGAAACTGGCAGTACTGTGAATTCAGTATTTCTGCGTGATCACATAAAAAAGAAAAAAAGCTGTTGAACCAGAAAGGATGTGAAATTGACAGCTTCATCTTGACACGGTTCAAAAAATGATCCCATATTTTCACGCTAGAGGTCACTTCCGCGATACCAAATGTGCTCAACTGTATATGCAAGATATGCTGATTATTGAGGATAAAACGGATCCATTAGAATTTTAAAAAATTCGCAACTGGTGACTATTTCACAATCAGACGCTCTGACAAGTTTTGGCCTGGGAGATAGTCGAATGTGACAATTGAGCAAACTCATAAAAACAATGAAGAGTTACGTTGGGCTGATTCGTGGACAGCGTTCTCACTCGCTGCACTCTGAGGTTACCTGCATTGCAAACTGTTGGTGATGAAATTGACAACTTCTGCAGATGTTAATCGGCTGCTACAGAACAACATACTGACGTGAGACGTTCTCGTATCACCATGGATAATAGTGAAGTTAATAAACCAACTCAGTGGTTTTCCAGCTACAATGCTCTTCCAACTCTTAAATACTTAATGTGAATAAGCAATGGTGTGATTGGAGGTATAGACGCCAACTGCATCTGTCTTGTGAGACCTGTTCTAGAGGAATGATTAGAATTGTGAACAGCAATTCTGAAAGATGTATTTCCGACGTAAATATGCAGTGGTGGCCCTGGCAGTAGTTGCTAACCACATAAACACGAAGAAAGGAAAAGTAGCTCTCGATCACCTCATGCTTTTTCATATGATGATCGTCTCCAAGCAGTCTTGCTCCCTTTTCATTGTCACGTCTTTTTTCCCCCTGAGGAAGGCATTCGCAAAGGGCAATGTCCACATATTGCTCTGCCTTACGCCCTTACCAAGTGGCACAGAAATGGGAAAGAGCAAAGTTGATTTAGTAGATGGTGGCTATCTCCTACACAGAGTTCACTGTAATCAGAGAGAATGTTTCTCTGCTATTTTCAAAAGATTTGTGACCTACGTATAGCAGCATCATGGTCAAAATGCTGTGGTTGTCTTCCATGGGTGCCCCACAGAAGAAAATAAAAGGAGCACAAAATGCAGCGAAGGAGCTCCTCATTCCAGGCTACAAACTTGCGCAGAAGTCCTCTTTGTGGTACCATGTTTCCGCAGATGCCAAAGGATAAATTGTTATCGAATGAAAAAACAAAAAAACCAAATCCCATGCTATCTCATTTCTTCAGAAGGAATTTCAGTGGGTACAAATGGTCACCAAGCAGGCGACAGAAGATGCAGATGTGTTAATTGTGAAAACTGGCATTTCGTTGTCTTCTGAACACTATTCTGTTTTTGTTATTGGGGAAGACATTGATCTCTTGGTTTTTGTGACGGTTGCAACGCCAGACAATGTGTTCTTTTGTAAATCTGGAAGCGATAACATAGGAATAGGAGATGAGCTGTATTACAAAACATTCTTCAAATATACAGTAGAAAATATTCTATTTCAATATGCGACAAGTGGCTGCTATACCGCCTCCGCTCTGTTTGGACAGGGAGACACTAAATTTTGCACCACACTTCAGAGTGATGCTTCCCACAGTAAAAGTGTTCCTATACTCGAAGATACAGCTGGAAAAAGAGAAGATGATAGACACAACTGAAAATTTCCTTGCGATACTTTATTAGGTGTCACTAACACTTCTATACATGAGTTGCGATATCTTTGCTTTTATAAAGCTGCTACAAACGCCACATTCGATTTGGCACAGCTACCTCCAACAAGGGACGCAGTTCAATGCTATGCATAGCGAACTTCTGAAGTTCAGACGCGGATAGTATATGCAACAGACGTCCTCAAGTGGTGCTGGAAGGAGGATATTGATGGTCTAACTCCAGTGCCAATGAATAAATAACTAGCTCCACAGGCATTGCTAAATATGATTGTGTTGAAATATAAGTATATGTAAAAATGTCGAAAACTTATTTTTCAGAAATAATTATTTCCCACAAGTACACGAATCTCATGAATTACATACACATATTGCAAACATAATGGCTTGAAGATGATACTACATTCAGTACGAAAAACGAACCTATAATATTTGAGTACAGCAATAGTAGTGTCCCTCTTGACACACGTCGATTAAATATCTAGGCTTAACGTTGCAAGACAACATGAAATGGATTGAGCATGTAAGGATTGTAGGAAGAAAGATGAGAGGTAGACTTCGGTTTGTTGGGAGAACGTTAGGAAAGTGTGGTTCATCTCTAAAGGAGACCACGTATAGGGCGCTAGTGCGACCCACTGTTTAATACTGCTCGAGTGTTTGGGATCTGCACTGGGTAGGATTAAAGGAAGTCATCGCAGCAATTAAGAGGCAAGCTGCTACATTTGTAGGCTCGAACAACACGCAAGTGTTGCTTCGGGACCTCAAATGGGTCTCACTGGAGGGAAGAAGACCTTCTTTTCGAGGAGCATGGTTGAGAAATTTTAGAAAACCGGGCTTTGAGGCTGACTGCCGAACATTTCTACTGCCGCCAACTTACATTTCGCGTGAGGGCCATGTAGATGAGATTAGAGAGACAGACAGTTGTTTATCCCTCGCTCTATCTGCGAGTGGAACATGAAAGGAAATGACTAGTAGTGATAGTAAGTACTCTCCGCCACGCACCATACGTTGGCTCGCGGAGTATGTATGTAGATTACTATTTTTGATTGAGGATAGTATTTTCAGTTTGGAGTGCAACATTTCTCGATGTGTATAGTATGGAGTTGTAAGTAGGCTGTGTAGATTTTTATGTTGGTAATGCCACGTAACGCTCTGTATGAAAATCACTGGCTGTGCTGTGTGCAGTCTGTGGCTGGTTGACATTGTTGGAATCTTCGCTTGTGTACTGATGGACAGTTGGATGTGAACAGCACGTAGCGTTGCGCAGCTGGAGGTGAGCCGCCAGCAGTGGTGGATGTGGGGAGAGAGATGCCACAGTTTCGAAATGTTACTATAAGCGGACGATCTGGACGTGTGTCTGCCAGAAAAAGGAAATTTTTAAAGATGGATGTCATGAATTTATATATATATATGACTTTTGAACATTACTGACGTAAATACGTTGTTTGTTCTCTATCAAAATCTTGCATTTGCTAACTATGCCTATCAGTAGTTAGTGCCATCAGTAGTTAGAATCTCTTATTTAGCTGTCTGTATTGGCGCTCGCTGTATCGCAGTAGTTCGAGTAACGAAGATTTTTGGGAGGTAAGTGATTCATGAAAGGCATAGGTTATTGTTAGTCAGGGCCATTCATTTGTAGGGATTATTGAAAGTCAGACTGCGTTGCGCTAAATATATTGTGTGTCAGTTTAGTGATGATCAGAATATGTAAAGAGAGAACTGCCTGACTACGTTCAGTTTTACTCAGCTATCTTTTCATCAAATAACGTAGAAGTTTACTAGCACAGTCATTCATAATTTTTCTAAGTGGAAGTATCAGAGTAAACAGAAATATTTTGTATGAATCTTGAAAGAAATAAAATCCTCTATAATATCGGTTATTATGTATTGTGCAAAAAAAAACTGCATTAAAAAAGTTATGAAAGCGAAATTACTGACATATGTAACTTTTTGAGACTTTTTGACATTTCTGCAAGTTTTCAGAAGCTAGTAACTCAGTAGCTGTTCCGAATTTTCCTACATGTTGTACATGAAAATTGCAGGAAATTTAACGCTCTTTAAACAGATACTGACATATTTTTGCCCAAAATCCACTGGAAAGGAGTTACTGAGGAAAGACTGAGAAATGGGTCATTTCTTGGCGGTTTTTTCAAGGTGGCGGATAACGCACATGGGGCAAAAGGTCTAAAACTTGGATTTTCCACGACTGGGCCAATACGTCAAAATATCCTAAAATCAAAATTACTCCACCTTTCGTAATCGAAAATGTTATCTCTACTGCGATACCCCCCATGAACCATGGACCTTGCCGTTGGTGGGGAGGCTTGCGTGCCTTAGCGATACAGATGGCCGTACCGTAGGTGCAACCACAACGGAGGGGTATCTGTTGAGAGGCCACACAAACATGTGGTTCCTGAAGAGGGGCAGCAGCCTTTTCAATAGTTGCAGGGGCAACAGTCTGGATGATTGACTGATCTGGCCTTGTAACATTAACCAAAACGGCCTTGCTGTGCTGGTACTGCGAACGGCTGAAAGCAAGGGGAAACTACAGCCGTAATTTTTGCCGAGGGCATGCAGCTTTACTGTATGATTAAATGATGATGGCGTCCTCTTGGGTAAAATATTCCGGAGGTAAAATAGTCCCCCATTCGGATCTCCGGGCGGGGACTACTCAAGAGGACGTCGTTATCAGGAGAAAGAAAACTGGCATTCTACGGATCGGAGCGTGGAATGTCAGATCCCTTAATCGGGCAGGTAGGTTAGAAAATTTAAAAAGGGAAATGGATAGGTTAAAGTTAGATATAGTGGGAATTAGTGAAGTTCGGTGGCAGGAGGAACAAGACTTTTGGTCAGGTGATTACAGGGTTATAAATACAAAATCAAATAGGGGTAATGCAGGAGTAGGTTTAATAATGAATAGGAAAATAGGAATGCGGGTAAGCTACTACAAACAGCATAGTGAACGCATTATTGTGGCCAAGATAGACACAAAGCCCATGCCTACTACAGTAGTACAAGTTTATATGCCAACTAGCTGTGCAGATGATGAAGAAATTGATGAAATGTATGACGAGATAAAAGAAATTATTCAGGTAGTGAAGGGAGACGAAAATTTAATAGTCATGGGTGACTGGATTCGTCAGTAGGAAAAGGGAGAGAAGGAAACATAGTAGGTGAATATGGATTGGGGGGAAGAAATGAAAGAGGAAGCCGCTTGTAGAATTTTGCACAGCGCATAACTTAATCATAGCTAACACTTGGTTCAAGAATCATGAAAGAAGGTTGTATACCTGGAAGAATCCTACAGATACTAAAAGGTATCAGATAGATTACATAATGGTAAGACAGAGATTTAGGAACCAGGTTTTAAATTGTAAGACATTTCCAGGGGCAGATGTGGATTCTGACCACAATCTATTGGTTATGAACTGCAGATTGAAACTGAAGAAACTGCAAAAAGGCGGGAATTTAAGGAGATGGGACCTGGATAAACTGAAAGAACCAGAGGTTGTACAGAGTTTCAGGGAGAGCATAAGGGAACAATTGACAGGAATGGGGGAAAGAAATACAGTAGAAGAAGAATGGGTAGCTCTGAGGGATGAAGTAGTGAAGGCAGCAGACGATCAAGTAGGTAAAAAGACGAGGGCTAATAGAAATCCTTGGGTAACAGAAGAAATATTGAATTTAATTGATGAAAGGAGAAAATATAAAAATGCAGTAAATGAAGCAGGCAAAAAGGAATACAAACGTCTCAAAAATGAGATCGACAGGAAGTGCAAAATGGCTAAGCAGGGATGGCTAGAGGACAAATGTAAGGATGTAGAGGCTTGTCTCACTAGGGGTAAGATAGATACTGCCTACAGGAAAATTAAAGACACCTTTGGAGAGAAGAGAACCACTTGTATGAATATCAAGAGCTCAGATGGCAACCCAGTTCTAAGCAAAGAAGGGAAGGCAGAAAGGTGGAAGGAGTATATAGAGGGTTTATACAAGGGCGATGTACTTGAGGACAATATTATGGAAATGGAAGAGGATGTAGATGAAGATGAAATGGGAGATAAGATACTGCGTGAAGAGTTTGACAGAGCACTGAAAGACCTGAGTCGAAACAAGGCCCCCGGAGTAGACAACATTCCATTAGAACTACTGATGGCCTTGGGAGAGCCAGTCATGACAAAACTCTACCATCTGGTGAGCAAGATGTATGAGACAGGCGAAATACCCACAGACTTCAAGAAGAATATAATAATTCGAATCCCAAAGAAAGCAGGTGTTGACAGATGCGAAAATTACCGAACTATCAGTTTAATGAGTCACAGCTGCAAAATACTAACGCGAATTCTTTACAGACGAATGGAAAAACTGGTAGAAGCGGACCTCGGGGAAGATCAGTTTGGATTCCGTAGAAATGTTGGAACACGTGAGGCAATACTAACCTTACGACTTATCTTAGAAGAAAGATTAAGAAAAGGCAAACCTACGTTTCTAGCATTTGTAGACTTAGAGAAAGCTTTTGACAACGTTAACTGGAATACTCTCTTTCAAATTCTGAAGGTGGCAGGGGTAAAATACAGGGAGCGAAAGGCTATTTACAATTTGTACAGAAACCAGATGGCAGTTATAAGAGTCGAGGGGCATGAAACGGAAGCAGTGGTTGGGAAAGGAGTGAGACAGGGTTGTAGCCTCTCCCCGATGTTATTCAATCTGTATATTGAGCAAGCAGTAAAGGAAACAAAAGAAAAATTCGGAGTAGGTATTAAAATCCATGGAGAAGAAATAAAAACTTTGAGGTTCGCCGATGACATTGTGATTCTTTCAGAGACAGCAAAGGACTTGGAAGAGCAGTTGAACGGAATTGACAGTGTCTTGAAACGAGGATATAAGATGAACATCAACAAAAGCAAAACGAGGATAATGGAATGTAGTCAAATTAAATCGGGTGATGCTGAGGGGATTAGATTAGGAAATGAGACACTTAAAGTAGTAAAGGAGTTTTGCTATTTAGGGAGTAAAATAACTGATGATGGTCGAAGTAGAGAGGATATAGAATGTAGACTGGCAATGGCAAGGAAAGCGTTTCTGAAGAAGAGAAATTTGTTAACATCGAGTATAGATTTAAGTGTCAGGAAGTCGTTTCTGAAAGTATTTGTATGGAGTGTAGTCATGTATGGAAGTGAAACATGGACGATAACTAGTTTGGACAAGAAGAGAATAGAAGCTTTCGAAATGTGGTGCTACAGAAGAATGCTGAATATAAGGTGGGTAGATCACGTAACTAATGAGGAAGTATTAAATAGGATTGGGGAGAAGAGAAGTTTGTGGCACAACTTGACTAGAAGAAGGGATCGGTTGGTAGGACATGTTCTGAGGCATCAAGGGATCACAAATTTAGCATTGGAGGGCAGCGTGGAGGGTAAAAATCGTAGAGGGAGACCAAGAGATCAATACACTAAGCAGATTCAGAAGGATGTAGGTTGCAGAAGGTACTGGGAGATGAAGAAGCTTGCACAGGATAGAGTAGCATGGAGAGCTGCATCAAACCAGTCTCAGGACTTAAGACCACAACAACAACAACAACTGCGATATTATCGCTACATCAACCCGACTAGCACACACGCCTTGCTGCCGAATTCTTCTGTAGCTGCACCTTTCGCTCTACGAGAGGATTCAGATGGGAATACTTCTTACTACGGAACACGAAGCAACTTTATATTCATACCGTAGGGCAAGGCCATACGCATAATACTGACGTGACAGAGGAAGATAGGCCGTGCGGTTCTAGGCGCTTCAGTCTGGAACAGCGTGACCGCTCCGGTCGCAGGTTCGAATCCTGCCTCGGGGATGGATGTGTGTGATGTCCTTAGGTTGGTTAGGTTTAAGTAGTTCTAAGTTCTAGGGTACTGATGACCACAGATGTTAAGTCCCATAGTGCTCAGAGCCATTTGAACAGAGGAAGATACTGATTTATGAGCTTTGAAACAAGAAGTACGTGGTTAAAAATTTGACATGGTGATAGTAAAAACAGTAAAGATTTTCGGTGTTGTAGCATGCCTCAATGTATCATTCGCGCTACAATACAACAAAACAGATAACACATAAGTAGGGCCTGTTTCTATCGGTGTTACAACTGGTCGATGTGCAGTGCTACCATAGACTAATCGCTGCTCGTGCGTTTGAACGTAAGCGACCTCTACTACAAGGCTGCGTTCTCAGTGGCACCGACAACGATCGTTAGACGTCGTCGCCACACGTCGCTCATAACATCGGCCGATAGCGTGATTACAGTTTGCCCGATATTCTCCGTCAGTTTTTGTCGGGGTCAAAGACGTTAGGTTACGTTAGAATCTGTTCTGTGTATCAAGTGGGTTAGATTTTAACCTCGTAATGTCGGACGCATACCACAACGCCTCTGTGCTTGGAGATGGGTGCTGCATTACGGCTTTTTCTGTTAAAAAGATATCGAACGCATGTGAATGAGCCGTATCTCTCTCGAACAGTACGTGGCAAGTACTCTACATTCCGTCCTCAGTTCTCGGGATAACCATACAAGTTTTATTAATATATGAGATGACGGGAGAAACGTTCTGTTACATGCTCTAGATGATTCGTGGTGACTCTGAAAAGTAATATTTCGAACAACCTGTTTCGATGTGTTTATTTTAAGTTGTACAGACGTACGTCAATTAATCTTCAATGAATATCATATAGCATAAGTGTGAAAGACAAGCATGAAGTTTATCATAAGATACCCTAAACGTAAATGTCGTGTGACTACGGCAGACCGTTCGCCGGGTGCAAGTCTTTCGCTTTGACGCCACTTCGGTGACTTGGGCGTCGATGGGGATGAAATAATGATGATTAGGACAACACAACACCCAGTCCCTGAGCGGAGAAAATCTCCGACCCAGCCGGCAATCGAACCCGGGCCCTTAGGATTGACATTCTGTCACGCTGACCACTCAGCTACCGGGGGCGGATAAGATAACCTGAACACCTAGAGCACAGAAAAGTAGAAATACATACCGTTCACCACCTTTGCAGATTACTTCATACGACAATCACCACCCTACAGGCATAAAAATGCCGGTAAGCAGTAATAATAATTAGTAAACAGCTAATACCAACTTACCACAACCCAAAAAAAGATCCACTACAGTAATTATAAGTGCTAGACAAACGATCTTTCTCACTTGAACAAATTATTTTTTGAAGTTATAATTTACACCTAAAATTTCCAATAAATTTTTTTTCTGCTTGTGGTTTCGAATAAAGCTGCGACTTCAGTCCATGAATTCCGAAATACACTAATCAGCTAGAACATTATGACCACCTACCTAACAGCCGGTATCTCCACCTTTGGCACGGATAGCAGCAGCATGAAAGCAATGATGATGATGATGATGATGATGATGATGATTGGTTTGTGGGGCGCTCAACTGCGCGGTTATCAGCGCCCGTACAAATTCCCAACCTTTGCTCAGTCCAAACTCGCCACATTCATGAATGATGGTGAAATGATGAGGACAACATAAACACCCAGTCATCTCGAGGCAGGTGAAAATACCTGACCCCGCCGGGAATCGAACCCGGGACCCCGTGCTCGGGAAGCGAGAGCGCGACCGCGAGAGCACGAGCTGCCGACAGGAAGCAATGAGGCCTCGATAGGTCGCTGGAGGGAGTTGGCACCACGCTACACGCACAAGTCACCCGATTCCCGTAAATTCCGGGGATGGGGCGATGAGCTATGACGCCACGTTCAATCACATCCTAGATCTGTTCTTTCGGATTCAGCTCTGACGATTTCTACATCAATTCGAACTAGCCACTGTGTTCCTCGAATCTCGCCATCACACTTCTTGCCTTGTGACATGGCGCAATAATTTGTTAAAAAATGCCACTGACGACGGGAGACATGAGCGTCATGAAGTCGTGTACGTGGTCTGCAACCAGTGTACGATAGTTTTTGGCCGTCATGGTACCCCTCACGAGCTCCACTGTACGCACGGATGCCTGCACGAATTTTCTCCTGAGCAAAATGAAGCCGCCACCAGCTTGTCTCCCTCCCGCCGCACAGATGTTTCCGTGAAAGATGACGGATTCGTGCCTTCCCATCGGCATCATGAAGAAGGCACTGGGATTCAACAGACCATGCAACTGCCACTGCGCCAGCGTCAAGTGCCGATGGTCACGTGCCCATTTCAGTCGTATTTGCCGTTGTCATAGTGTTAACATTGGCACATGCATGGTTCGTCGGCTGTGGAGGCCGATCGTTGGGAGTGTTTGGAGAAATGTGTCTTCAGACACGCTTGTACTCTGCCCAGCATTGAAGTCTGATGTTAGATCCGCCACAGTTCGGCGCCTGTCTTGTTTAACCAGTCTGCCCAGCCTACTTCGTCCGACATCTGTAATGAGGAGTAGCCACCCATCCCCACGACTTGTGGACGTGGTTTCTCCTTGGTTTCGCCACGTGTTGAAGACACTCACCACAGAACTCCTCGAAAACTCGACAAGCCGTGCAGTTTCCAATATGCTCGTGCAGAGTCTCCGGGCCAGCACAATCTGCCCTCGGTAAAACTCAGATTGATCGCGCGCCTTCCCCATTATACACTGATAATACACTGCTGGCCATTAAAACTGCTACACCAAGAAGAAATGCAGATGATAAATGAGTACTCATTGGACAAATATGTTATACTAGAATTGACATGTGATTACATTTTCACTCAATTTGGGTGCATAGATCCTGAGAAATCAGTACCCAGAACAACCACCTCTGGCCGTAATAACGGCATTGATACGCCTGGGCATTGAGTCAAATGGAGCTTGGATGGCGTGTACAGCTACAGCTGCCCATGCAGCTTCAACACGATACCACAGTTCATCAAGAGTAGTGACTGGCGTATTGTGACGAGCCAGTTGCTCGGCCACCATTGACCAGATGTTTTCAATTGGTGAGAGATCTGGACAATGTGCTGGCCAGGGCAGCAGTCGAACATTTTCTGTATCCAGAAAGGCCCGTACAGGACCTGCAACATGCGGTCGTGCATTATCCTGCTGAAATGTAGGGTTTCACAGCGATCGAATGAAGGGTAGAGCACCGGGTCGTAAAACATCTGAAATGTAACGTCCACTGTTCGAAGTGCCGTCAATGCGAACAAGAGGTAACCGAGACGTGTAACCAATGGCACCCCATACCATCACGCCGGCTGATACGCCAGTATGGCGATGACGAATACACGCTTCCAATGTGCGTTCACCGCGATGTCGCCAAACACGGATGCGACCATCACGATGTTGTAAACAGAACCTGGATTCATCAGAAAAAATGACGTTTTGCCATTCGTGCACCTAGGTTCGTCGTTGAGTACACCATCGCAGGCGCTCCTGTCAATGATGCGGCGTCGAGGGTAACCGCAGCCGTGGTCTCCGAGCTGATAGTCCATGCTGCTGTAAACGTCGTCGAACTGTTCGTGCAGATGGTTGTTGTCTTGCAAACGTCCCCATCTGTTGACTCAGAGATCGAGACGTGGCTGCACGATCCGTTACAGCCATGCGGATAAGATGCCTGTCATCTCGACTGCTAGTGATACGAGGCCGTTGGGATCCAGCACGGCGTTCCGTATTACCCTCCTGAACCCACCGATTCCATATTCTGTTAACAGTCATTGGATCTCGACCAACGCGAGCAGCAATGTCGCGATAAGATAAACCGCAATCGGGATAGGCTACAATCCGACCTTTATCAAAGTCGGAAACGTGCGCATTTCTCCTCCTTACACGAGGCATCACAACAACGTTTTACCAGGCAACGCCGGTCAACTGCTGTTTGTGTATGAGAAATCGGTTGGAAACTTTCCTCATGTCAGCACGTTGTAGGTGTCGCCACGGGAGCCAACCTTGTGTGAATGCTCTGAAAAGCTAATCATTTGCATATCACAGCATCTGCTTCCTGTCGGTTAAATTTCGCGTCTGTAAAACGTCATCTTCGTGGTGTAGCAATTTTAATGGCCAGTAGTGTACATTCATCGGGAGTGTATCTGACTAGCAGTCATTCCTCGACAGGTGACGCTGCTATCGGCTGTATGGGTTTATATCGATATTAGGTCGGCGGTCATAGTGTTCTGTGTGATCAGTGATGTCCCAGTTAAGATATTTTCATCCTCGGGATACCACAGACTAACTCTTTTCTTGAGCTAAACTTATCAATAAAATTATAAACAGCCGACCAGTTGCAATGGATAAAGAATTCTTTACCTAGGTTTCAACAAATTTAAATTTGTCTTCTTCAGAAGGTGGCAATTTTACGTTAGTAAGGACTAATGTACCATCGCCGTTTTTACAAATGTCGGCAGACTGAGGCGGTTGTGAGCTCTGCAAGATCCATGTACTAATTTATATTTACGTGACAAACCCTATTTCTAGGGCTATATTTTAATTTTGACAAATGGATCTATGCCGACATTTGTAAAAACGGCGATGGTACATTAGTCCTTACTAGTGTAAAATTTCAACCTTCTGAAGAAGACAAATTTAAATTTGGTGAAACCTAGGTAAAGAATTCTTTATCCATTGCAACTGGTCGGCTGTTTATAATTTTATTACGTGGAACCGTTGCTGTTGTGCAGCTGTGTTTAAAATACTAAACTTATCAGTTTTTCACAATCCATATTTCATATGTAAGAACTTCTGTCGATTTTGACAAACAGATGGCGGGCAGTTGTCTCGCTGAAATATTGTGCGGTTTTTACAATATTTTCCGGCGTAGTTCTAGACGCTACAGTCAGGAACCGCGCGACCGCTACGGTCGCAGGTTCGAATCCTGCCTCGGGCATGGATGTGTGTGATGTCCTTAGATTAGTTAGGTTTAAGTAGTTCTAAGTTCTAGGGGACTGATGACCTCAGCAGTTAAGTCCCATAGAGCTCAGAGCCATTTGAACCATTTCATCCGGCGTAATTCCCGGGAACCTATCAACCAGATGCAGCGCCGGGAAAGCCTCAAACAGCACAACTGATTAGAATTTCACTGCTTGTCGCCCAAACCCTGCACGTTCTGGTAACGAGATTGGCTGCAGTGTAACCGTGCGGGTAGTGGCGTACGTATCTGAAAAGATCGGCCGTCTTCGGCCGATGTCTGTCGGCGGCGGAATCCACCGATACCAGTGCCATTGTGACCGTACCCTGCGCACCTGTCTCATGGAGACCCGCGGCCAGCCCATTGCGTCGTGTTTACCGGCAGTGGCAACACTCTTAGCCACCACCTGCCAATAAGTTACAGCCACACAAGAGGCTTAACTCACTGCACACTTATCGCCTGTAGGACGCGAGCTAAAACTGCACCAGTTACGGCTGCAATGGACAATAAAACTGGATATTTTTGTAATTTTAAGCAAGAGTAAGTAAACTGCATTATCAGCCAACGAAATGGCTAAGGCTAGGTGAATACACTAGATGCTTTCATCGAATACACTATTGAGTCACTGTCTCTGGGATTTACAAGAGGCAATAGAATGAAAAGACATCACATTACAAAAGACTTTTCCAATAAACGGGTGAACGTACTTCTTGTGGTCTCCCCAGCTAAGAATGCCGTACTATCTATCTCTTTCTTCTAAACCTTTCTCTCCCACAGAAACACTCTTATATACGATTAGTGTGGTGTTCAATGCAAACTCTGTCTAACAAAGTGTATCGATATTTTATCAATAGCTGCAGTTTAAACCCGTCCTTCTGTCGGTAAATTCGCTGTCAGTTCGCTTCCAGCCAGCCCCTCAAACAGTTTAGACCGACCATACCAACAATTCACTTCCTCTCGTCTGCGCTGCAGTGATAATTGCTTGAGTGAGGGCAGTGTTAACACACGGATAGGGTTCGACCTCCAGTGCTAGGAAGAATTCAGTATGCAATAAAGGGAGGAATACAGATTAGATACTAACGTTCTGTTGACGGCGAGGTCGTTAGCGCCGGCTTTCCGAGGAAATCAGCCGTGTCAACTTTTCGACGGAAACATCCTGACACCTAAACCTCAGTGAAAACCGTTCTTCTGCATGTGAGTCCAATGCCTCATCACTTCGCTATGTCATACGATCGATTTGGAAGCTTTATGATTGCGTGACTCAGCTCTTTTGTAAGCCATCTCCAAAGTTTGACAAGAGTACAACACACAAACCATGTTGCAATGGTCCATCTTTCGCCCTTAGTAAATACGCCGACTTCCTAGCCAAGAGGTAGAAATATGAATCTTTCAAAGGGGTGATTGTGGGGCAACATGTAAGACTGTGTGAATGGCCGCGCGTGTTTGAGGCGCCATGTCACGGACTAAGTAGTGTGTAAGTCTAGGGACCGATGGCCTCAGCAGTTTGGTTCCTTTGAAATTCACACACATTTGAACATGTAGGACTGTCCGGAAGAACGATGCCGAAGATGTTGGGTTGAAGTTTGCAGCTCAGAAAAATCTTAGTTTTTTGTACAAAACCAAAAACCCACTGTTTTTAAATCCCTGAATTTTTTTACCGTCTAAAGCTTGGCGATTTATTTTTAGATATCTACTTGGTTAAAAAACTTGAATCTCTTACGCCTTACTGCCTCGAATCGTACCTTCATTATGAACTGATTATCCTTTCGTTACTCGTCACAGTTATTAGAATCATTAATATGCGTTCTCCGGGCGTCTGCTTTTTTGTGTGCTTTGTGTCTTGCATTGGTATCTACGAAATTTAGTTACCACTTCGAACTTACTTTCATTTTCTGGAGTCAGTTACGTAGGTAGTTTATATATCTGCAGAACATCGTGTTATGTGCAAAGTGACATTCCGTGTTAAGTGGGCAGCAGTCTTCTCAAATTTACTATTTTAGTAATAACACTGTAGACTTTCCACGATGTATAAACTGTGACTTCTATGTATTCTCTACAATACAGCAATTTATGGAAAAAATATCTATAAGCAGTATCAGTGCGATGTAACTCAACGTATATAAACATAAGAAGAATCACAGAGCAGTCAACAAAACTATTTTTCAAGTTAAGTACACAGAAATTATAATCGATAGCGGATTCGTAAGAGTTTCTGTTGAGGAATAATAAAAAATACTGAAGTGGAAAGTATTTGAAAGTCAGGACACCATGAGACTTAGCATTTCCCCTTGTCCCATAGTCTTCTGTCTGATGACGTAAAGAACATGAAATACAGGAAACCGTAGCGCAGCGCGGTATTAGCCGAGCGGTCTTAGGCGCCGCAGTCACGTACTGTGCGGCTGGTCCCGGCGGAGGTTCGAGTCGTCCCTCGCTCATGGGTGTGTGTGTTTGTCCTTAGGATAATTAGGTTAAGTAGTGTGTAAGCTTAGGGACTGTTGACCATAGCAGTTAAGTCCCATAAGATTTCACACACATTTGAACATTTGAAACTGTAGCGAATCATCAACTGTTCATTCTGCTACTGTATCTACACTCCTGGAAATGGAAAAAAGAACACATTGACACCGGTGTGTCAGACCCACCATACTTGCTCCGGACACTGCGAGAGGGCTGTACAAGCAATGATCACACGCACGGCACAGCGGACACACCAGGAACCGCGGTGTTGGCCGTCGAATGGCGCTAGCTGCGCAGCATTTGTGCACCGCCGCCGTCAGTGTCAGCCAGTTTGCCGTGGCATACGGAGCTCCATCGCAGTCTTTAACACTGGTAGCATGCCGCGACAGCGTGGACGTGAACCGTATGTGCAGTTGACGGACTTTGAGCGAGGGCGTATAGTGGGCATGCGGGAGGCCGGGTGGACGTACCGCCGAATTGCTCAACACGTGGGGCGTGAGGTCTCCACAGTACATCGATGTTGTCGCCAGTGGTCGGCGGAAGGTGCACGTGCCCGTCGACCTGGGACCGGACCGCAACGACGCACGGATGCACGCCAAGACCGTAGGATCCTACGCAGTGCCGTAGGGGACCGCACCGCCACTTCCCAGCAAATTAGGGACACTGTTGCTCCTGGGGTATCGGCGAGGACCATTCGCAACCGTCTCCATGAAGCTGGGCTACGGTCCCGCACACCGTTAGGCCGTCTTCCGCTCACGCCCCAACATCGTGCAGCCCGCCTCCAGTGGTGTCGCGACAGGCGTGAATGGAGGGACGAATGGAGACGTGTCGTCTTCAGCGATGAGAGTCGCTTCTGCCTTGGTGCCAATGATGGTCGTATGCGTGTTTGGCGCCGTGCAGGTGAGCGCCACAATCAGGACTGCATACGACCGAGGCACACAGGGCCAACACCCGGCATCATGGTGTGGGGAGCGATCTCCTACACTGGCCGTACACCACTGGTGATCGTCGAGGGGACACTGAATAGTGCACGGTACATCCAAACCGTCATCGAACCCATCGTTCTACCATTCCTAGACCGGCAAGGGAACTTGCTACATCCAGCATCTCTACGACCGTCTCCATGGGAGAACAGCAGCCTGCATTGCTGCGAAAGGTGGATATACACTGTACTAGTGCCGACATTGTGCATGCTCTGTTGCCTGTGTCTATGTGCCTGTGGTTCTGTCAGTGTGATCATGTGATGTATAAGGATCATGTGATGTATAAGGGAACTTGCTGTTCCAACAGGACAATGCACGTCCGCATGTATCCCGTGCCGCCCAACGTGCTCTAGAAGGTGTAAGTCAACTACCCTGGCCAGCAAGATCTCCGGATCTATCCCTCATTGAGCATGTTTGGGACTGGATGAAGCGTCGTCTCACGCGGTCTGCACGTCCAGCACGAACGCTGGTCCAACTGAGGCGCCAGGTGGAAATGGCATGGCAAGCCGCTCCACAGGACTACATCCAGCATCTCTACGACCGTCTCCATGGGAGAACAGCAGCCTGCATTGCCGCGAAAGGTGGATATACACTGTACTAGTGCCGACATTGTGCATGCTCTGTTGCCTGTGTCTATGTGCCTGTGGTTCTGTCAGTGTGATCATGTGATGTATCTGACCCCAGGAATGTGTCAATAAAGTTTCCCCTTCCTGGGACAATGAATTCACGGTGTTCTTATTTCAATTTCCAGGAGTGTATTTGTAGCGCCCCACTACACTGTAGTCCATTTGATAACCTTGTTCAGGATGTAATGTGCAACAACAGTACAGAAAACCGTCAGCTTCGCTCGCGCGTATTACTGCTCAATTTTTGTTTGGTGCAAGGTAATTCCGCGCGACCGCTACGAGCGCAGGTTCGAATCCTGCCTCGGGCATGGATGTGTGTGATGTCCTTAGGTTAGTTAGGTTTAAGTAGTTCTAAGTTCTATGGGACTGATGACCTCAGATGTTAAGTCCCATAGTGCTCAGAGCCATTTGAACCATTTTTTTTGCAAGGTAATTGCTTCTTCTGTGACTGAATATAAAGGCAGCGAGGAGCTTCTCACAGCTATAGAAAAGCAGCCAGTATAATGGGACAAAGAGCTCAACGATTATGCTGCCAAAACAATGAAATGAAATGCATGAGGAGCTACGATAGCAGTGTTACACTTAAAGTATTCTTATTGTGGAAAAGGAGCGTTGGTATGATTTGTAGTGTCAGTTGGTGAATTTGGTGTAGGCCTTTGTTGAAGTGCTTAAGAATTTTAACGTGCCTTAGCTGTGAACTTGTGGCTAATAATACAGCCCCATTCAGAAGGAACTAAATAACTTACTAAACACTCGACTAAAAATAACTGCACCTGGGTAATACTTCAGTAATTTCCGTATGCAGAGGTCTGCACTATTTTGTAGGGACCAATTAACATAACCTTCCCGCAGAAATGTAAGACAATTTCTCACTGCAGCTTAGAAACTTTCGCTGTAATGTTTTATTCATTAATCTTGACTGAAATTTCTCATAAATAGAAACAAAAAGGAGCGATCTGTAATTGCTCTGGGAAAATTTAACAGCCAAGATCGCATTCAGTACTACTTATTCCCTGTTACCGGTTTGAACAGTCATGACTGTCATGTTCTAATCTTTAAAAAACTTGGTGTTATACGTCGTGTTCCAAGACGACTATTACACATACCATGGTATGTAAATCCACATCACTGGAGTGCAATTTGAACCATAGTCCTGCAGTCCAACGTCTTACCGTGGTATGGTATGGTATGGTGTGTGTGATACAGTCATAATGGACTAGGGCGTGTAACAAAAAGTTTTTTAAAGATCAGAAGATAAGTTTTAACTGTTGAAACCGGTAATCAAGAGTAAACTGTACTGAATGCGACCGAATTAAAGTAAACAAAATATGGGTTTTGCGTCGCATCAACGACATGGTCATTAGAGACCAAGCAAATCTGAGGGAACAAAGACAGTGAATGGAATCGGCCATGTTGGTTTCCAAGGATCCATCCTTGGTAAATCACGGTAAACTAACTCTACACGGCCGGAGTGCGATTTGAACCTCCGTCCTCCAGAACGCGAGTCCAGTGTCTTATCATTGTTCGATTCCATACTCAAGTAGCACTGACTCAAAAAAGTAAATGAACACAAGTTAGAGTACTCAACAAATTTTATTTCCAAGCTCTATTATTTCCGAATCACTAAGTTCAGAGGCGATTCTGAATGTAAATCTGAAATGTGGTTGCCTTGTGTGTTTTTAAATCTATCCTCATGCGGGTCCCTTGCAATACAGACTGGTGGGAGCATACGTTAAAATCGCCCTACCACCACATTTTTTCCGTCGTACTCCTCCGAAGATAAGAACGTGCATTAAAATAGGGGACATGAGTGGCTCCGTAATGGCCCAGATAGTAGAGCCGGTAATGCTTCCGGCGCGTGGTCCCAGCTGGGGTGCCATCCATTCAGCAGCTGCCGGCAGTGTAGTTACGACGTCCTCGCAGAGACCGCGAACGCTATCGTGAGATCATAACGCGTTACAGAAGAGCTTTTCCGAAAGTGATCAAACTACTCAAGCACAACCGAACAGAACACATGCGACAAAAGAACATTCCCCAGAATGACAAATGACGCGAAACAAGTAAAAGACGGACTGTCACAGTCTCGATACTATAAACAGAAATGTCAATATGTTAACAGTGTAACCATTACTTCTAAGGTGATTTGTTTTCTGTTATTGTAATGTGTGGGTTTTTTAAAATATTGAATCACATTTTATAAAAAAATTTCTCAGCGTGCTATAAAACGTCAACTAATACGATGTAAGTTCGCTTTCTACGTCATAGAGTGAACCGAGCAGGTGCCAACTCTGGAATATTGTTTTCAAATTCTGCATTTCATGTTTTTATATTGGAAGTTGTGTGCGTGTTAAGTGACTCTTATACCCAGTTATGTCCACTGATGACTTTATTTCTGGTTCTCTTTAATGTTTACCAGTCTTCTGAAGGAATTTGCGTTGCGGAGTTTTAAAAAGCCGTCGTCAGATTTATATTACTAGCTCCCATGCTGGGGCCTCATGTTGTGCTCGTTAATTGCTTGGTACGGTGGTGTTTCTTCCTCAGCGACATATTCATTCCATATTTTTATTGTACCTTTTAAAAGTTCTCCGTATAACACATTCATTGTTTACATGTTGTTGTGGCGGTCTTCAGTCCTGAGACTGGTTTGATGCAGCTCTCCATGCTACTCTATCCTGTGCAAGCTGCTTCATCTCCCAGTACCTACTGCAACCTACATCCTTCTGAATCTGCTTAGTGTATTCATCTCTTGGTCTCCCTCTACGATTTTTACCCTCCACGCTGCCCTCCAATGCTAAATTTGTGATCCCTTGATGCCTCAGAACATGTCCTACCAACTGGTCCCTTCTTCTTGTCAAGTAGTGCCACAAACTCCCCTTCTCCCCAATTCTATTCAATACCTCCTCATTAGTTTTGTGATCTACCCACCTAATCTTCAGCATTCTTCTATAGCACCACATTTCGGAAGCTTCTATTCTCTTCTAGTCTAAACTATTTATTGTCCATGTTTCACTTCCATACATGGCTACACTCCATACAAATACTTTCAGAAACGACTTCCTGTCACTTAAATCTATACTCGATGTTAACAAATTTCTCTTCTTCAGAAACGCTTTCCTTGCCATTGCCAGTCTACATTTTATATCCTCTCTACTTCGACCATCATCAGTTATTTTGCTCCCCAAATAGCAGAACTCATTCACTACTTTAAGAGTCTCATTTCCTAATCTAACACCATTAGCATCACCCGACTTAATTCGACTACATTCCATTATCCTCGTTTTGCTTTTGTTGATGTGCATCTTATATCCTCCTTTCAAGACACTATCCATTCCGTTCAACTGCTCTTCCAAGTCCTTTGCTGTCTCTGACAGAATTACAATGTCATCGGCGAACCTCAACTTTTTTATTTCTTCTCCATGGACTATAATACCTACTCCGAATTTTTCTTTTGTTTTCTTTACTGCTTGCTCAATATACAGATTGAATAACATCGGGGACAGGCTACAACCCTGTCTCTCTCCCTTCCCAACTGCTGCTTCCCTTTCATGCCCCTCAACTCTTATAACTGCCATCTGGTTTCTGTACAAATTGTAAATAGCCTTTCGCTCCCTGTATTTTACCCCTGCCACCTTTAGAATTTGAAAGAGAGTATTCCAGTCAACATTGTCAAAAGCTTTCTCTAAGTCTACAAATGCTAGAAACGTAGGTTTGCCTTTCCTTAATCTTCCTTCTAAGATAAGTCGTAAAGTCAATATTGCCTCACGTGTTCCAACATTTCTACGGAACCCAAACTGATCTTCCCCGAGGTCGGCTTCTACCAGTTTTTTCCATTCGTCCGTAAAGAATTCGCGTCAGTAGTTCTAATGGAATGTTGTCTACTCCCGGGGCCTTGGTTCGACTCAGGTCTTTCAGTGCTCTGTCAAACTCTTCACGCAGTATCGTATCTCCCATTTCATCTTCATCTACATCCTCTTCTATTTCCATAATATTGTCGTCAAGTACATCGCCCTTGTATAGGCCCTCTATATACTCCTTCCACCTTTCTGCTTTCTCTTCTTTGCTTAGAACTGAGTTTCCATCTGAGCTCCTGATATTCATACAAGTGGCTCTCTTTTCTCCAAAGCTCTCTTTAATTTTCCTGTAGGCAGTATCTATCTTGTTTACCTATTTTTGAAAATATTTAATCGGTAATGGTTAAATGCGAATAAACGTTTTATGTCATATTTGTGATTATTTGCTGTATTTAAATTATTGTCTTTATAACTCTAGTTCCACCACCATTCTCATACTGTCTGTTTCCGAAAAGATAGCGTTAACTGTACGTACTGGGGAATTCCGAGCTGTCTGCAGCCACACATTTCTGAGTAACGTTTCCCAATTTTAGCCAAGCATTGCAGTAAGGAACCCCGACCACTAACTCGATGTATACTTTGACTTGGGTTAAGGCGTTTCATTTGTAATATTTCTCTGATATCAGAGAATACACTAGGAAATCTTCTAGATTTTGTACGTTCATTTCACTAATTCTGCAACTTATCTTACAGCTTGTACGTGATTACTGACCTGTAAGTTAGAGTCATGGTAGCACCCTGTGTGCCCGCCATTACCTACAAATTGAAGCACGTATTTTTTCTACTGTCCTGTTCATGCACAATAAGTAAAATTTCAGTAAAAATGTCTAGTAGATGTGGTGCTCTGCAGCTAGCAGGTATTGAAAAACGTAATTATACAAGGCTATTCCAAAAGAAGAAACTGATTTCAAACATATATTCCTTCCAAGCTACAAAAGAAGCAAACAATTCCAACGTTCCTGGAAAGAGAAACGTTCAAATTTGTACGCAGTTAATGTGAGCACCTTGTGTTACACGACAAATATCAAAGCGGTGGCTCATTTCCTGACACACACGAAGCAGTTGGTCTCTCGTTATCGCATTCACAGCTTCAACAATGCAATGCCGCTGACTTTCAAGAGTGCCAGTCCTAGAGGGGATAAAAACGCGGCCTTTTACGCAACCCCACAGATAAAAGTCACAAGGTGTGAGGTCTCGAGACGGGAGGCCACCGGCGACAAACTTCATCTTCTGCTTCTCCTCTTCCAATCCAACATCCTGGAATGGTGTCTTTCAGGTAGCGTCAGACGACCAGAAGATTAACTTCATTGCCCGTTGCCTCCCACGTCCCCAGACCTCACACCTTGTGGGATTACGTAAAAGACGCGTTTTTATGCTCTCTATGCCTGACACTCTCGAAAGTCTGCGACATCGCGTTGTTGAAGCTCCGAATTCGATACCGAGAGACTAGCTGCTTCACGTGTGGCAGGAAATGAGCCACAGTTTTGATATTTTTGTGTAATACATGATGCTCACATGGAATGCATAAAAATTTTAATTTTTCTGTTTCCGGGAACGTTGGAATTATGTTTCTATCGCAAGACCGCTACGGTCGCAGGTTCGAATCCTGCCTCGGGCATGGATGTTTGTGATGTCCTTAGGTTAGTTAGGTTTAACTAGTTCTAAGTTCTAGGGGACTAATGACCTCAGCAGTTGAGTCCCATAGTGCTCAGAGCCATTTGAACCATTTTATGTTTCTATCTTTTGTAGTTTGGGAGCAACGAATGTCTGAAACCTGTTCCTTCTTATTCAAGAGCCCTAAATATTGAAGTAAGCTGCAAAATAGAGAATATTTTTATTTGGGAACGCAGGATTTCTAGGCAAATTTCAAATGGTTCAAAGGGCTCTAAGCACTATGGGACTTAACATCTGAGATTATCAGTCCCCGAGAACTTAGAACTACTTAAACCTTACTAACCTAAGCACATCAGACACATCCATGCCCGAGGCAGGATTCGAATCTGCGACCGTAGCAGCAGCGCGGTTCCGGCCTGAAGCGCCTAGAACCGCCGGCCAGATGCCGCTTATAATGGATACGCGTGGCCGAAACTAGTCCGACAATAAATAAATAAAAATATTGTCCATTACCCAGCTTACTTGTATACAGGCTTTAACGGATATGAGTACAGTCATCGAAACACGAAGAGAAACCAGTGGTCCAACAGCGAACGAGCATTGCGATAGCAGCCAGCATAGGCCTCGGTTTTTTGAGAATAATCATTTTTGCGGTAAGATGACTGAATTTTAGGTGGCAGACTGTAAATCTACTTATGAGATATTTTCTCTCTTATTGCACGTGACTGCTGGTTTACTGGTTGTTCTTCGCGTTTTAATGTCACTGTTAATACGTACCGATGAAACCAATATCCCAGTGGACTGTGCTGGGACCGCTCTATCGAATGGGCACATAAAATTCCGCTTTAAAATATCATTTTGTTTGTATAGGAAACAAAAGCGGTATTTGTTTGGGTTGATTTCAAATACATACTGCAAAAACGAAATTGCAAATATCTGCCGCAATACCAGAGAAAATGCGCCTGGCGACTCTTACGAGGGACACCCTGTATACATACCTCAAAATTTCGGTATTCGCTACGTTTTATTGACAGTAAAGTGAAAATTGTCAAGTTCAGACTTTAACAGTCAAATACATATTACGTTGTTAATCATCTTTTCATTGTATTGTGTTGTTAGCTGTCAATACAATAGCGCTGGCTATAAAAGACTTGAGATGAAACGAGAAATGATGTGACAAAATGTGACTGTGGTCTAGTGAGGATCAGATGTCCACAAGACACTGGGTTCAAAAGCGCGATAAGCAACAGCGTATATCCTGCACGGCGAGGCAGCGCAACCGGCAATTAACGCGAGGTCTGCGTCATTATGACGGGGCCGTCACTGCGCGATCTGGCACGGCCACCTTCTGCTCCAGTCCTTTTCAAATTCCTCCCGCACCTGCTAGAGGAAGAGAAACCATTTGCAGTGACCTACACGGTCCTTCATTTTGCGCGATGAGATCATCCATCTGAGTATAACAAAATAGCTGACGACGAACTTCAAAACATATCCTTATAGCAGACAAAAAATTTATATAAAAATGCAATTACGTTCGTACCTTTAGCTTGTCGATCCTCGATCGGGGATCGTTACTGTCAATGACATTATCAAAGTGTTACTTTTCAGTCTCGATAGTAGAGATTAAAGAACATGTTACGGGGGCCAAAGATTATGCTAGTTGAAATGCCAGGGATTACGAAATAGGTACCGAATTGGATTGAAGAATTCGTTGCGAAAAGAATACAGTACGCCATTTTTAATGGCGAGGCTTCGTCAGAAGCTGAGGTAACAAATGGCGCTCGTAAGGTTGTGCGACTGGGCCGCTGCTGCTTATAACTGAGCAGTCGGATTAAGGATTCAGCCCAGTAAGGGTGTTCGCAGAAGGCAAGTTTGTGTATAGAGATGTGTCATCAGCAGCGTATCACCAACTCTCCGTGCTCCAAAACCGCCGATGTCGTCTAAACGAGAGACGCGGAATGAAATTTTCCGTATATCTGCACACGTGCAGTTTTCTCCATTATAGGTTATGTGCAGTGAAGTATTTACCGTATAGGACAACAAATGGCTGGATGAACAGGTCACAAAAATGAGTATCAGTGAAGGTGTCTAACGTCAATAGGCGAAACATGTCTGGTACTCGAGAATTAATTTCAGCTGCAAATGACGGAAGTTTTCTAATCTTTACGACAGAACATAATTCAAGGATAATATTTGTTAATTGCGTACAACATTTACATTCTAGGTTACAAAAGGTGCTCAATGTGACGACCATCGGCATCCCCGACAATCTGGAACACTATTTCACAATTGCTTGCAGCACCGTGTAATGTGAATCTGTCGTCATACAGCTCGTACACTGCTCCAAGACCGCACATTGCGTCCAGAATTCTCAGGTATGGCGACAGTGCCTTCTTCAACAATTTGTGGCACAACTGGTCACCGGCCTCTCCCACGAGCAGTTCATAAGTCGCCAGTTAATTCGAGCTTTCGAATCATATTCTTCAACCCCGATACGGAAAGAGAACCTACATCTACATCTACATTTATACTCCGCAAGCCACCCAACGGTGCGTGGCGGAGGGCACTTTACGTGCCACTGTCATTACCTCCCTTTCCTGTTCCAGTCACGTATGGTTCGCGGGAAGAACGACTGTCTGAAAGCCTCCGTGCGCGCTCTAATCTCTCTAATTTTACATTCGTGATCTCCTCGGGAGGTATAAGTAGGGGGAAGCAATATATTCGATACCTCATCCAGAAACGCACCCTCTCGAAACCTGGCGAGCAAGCTACACTACGATGCAGAGCGCCTCTCTTGCAGAGTCTGCCACTTGAGTTTGTTAAACATCTCCGTAACGCTATCACGGTTACCAAATAACCCTGTGACGGAACGCGCCGCTCTTCTTTGGATCTTCTCCATCTCCTCCGTCAACCCGATCTGGTACGGATCCCACACTGATGAGCAATACTCAAGTATAGGTCGAACGAGTGTTTTGTAAGCCACCTCCTTTGTTGATGGACTACATTTTCTAAGGACTCTCCCAATGAATCTCAACCTGGTACCCGCCTTACCAACAATTAATTTTATATGATCATTCCACTTCAAATCGTTCCGCACGCATACTCCCAGATATTTTACAGAAGTAACTGCTACCAGTGTTTGTTCCGCTATCATATAATCATACAATAAAGGATCCTTCTTTCTATGTATTCGCAATACATTACATTTGTCTATGTTAAGGGTCAGTTGCCACTCCCTGCACCAAGTGCCTATCCGCTGCAGATCTTCCTGCATTTCGCTACAATTTTCTAATGCTGCAAGTTCTGTGTATACTACAGCATCATCCGCGAAAAGCCGCATGGGACTTCCGACACTATCTACTAAGTCATTTATATATATTGTGAAAAGCAATGGTCCCATAACACTCCCCTGTGGCACGCCAGAGGTTACTTTAACGTCTGGTGACGTCTCTCCATTGATAACAACATGCTGTGTTCTGTTCGCTAAAAACTCTTCAATCCAGCCACACAGCTGGTCTGATATTCCGTAGGCTCTTACTTTATCAGGCGACAGTGCGGAACTGTATCGAACGCCTTCCGGAAGTCAAGAAAAATAGCATCTACCTGGGAGCCTGTATCTAATATTTTCTGGGTCTCATGAACAAATAAAGCGAGTTGGGTCTCACACGATCGCTGTTTCCGGAATCCATGTTGATTCCTACATAGTAGATTCTGGGTTTCCAAAAACGACATGATACTCGAGCAAAACACATGGTCTAAAATTCTACAACAGATCGACGTCAGAGATATAGGTCTATAGTTTTGCGCATCTGCTCGACGACCCTTCTTAAAGACTGGGGCTACCTGTGCTCTTTTCCAATCATTTGGAACCTTCCGTTCCTCTGGAGACTTGCGGTACACGGCTGTTAGAAGGGGGGCAAGTTCTTTCGTGTACTCTGTGTAGAATCGAATTGGTATCCCGTCAGGTCCAGTGGACTTTCCTCTGTTGATTGATTCCAGTTGCTTTTCTATTCCTTGGACACTTATTTCGATGTCAGCCATTTTTTCGTTTATGCGAGCATTTAGAGAAGGAACTGCAGTGCGGTCTTCCTCTGTGAAACAGCTTTGGAAAAAGGTGTTTAGTATTTCAGCTTTACGCGTATCATCCTCTGTTTCAGTGCCATCATCATCCCGGAGTGTCTGGATATGCTGTTTCGAGCCACTTACTGATTTAACGTAAGACCATAACTCCCTAGGATTTTCTGTCAAGTCGGTACATAGAATTTTACTTTCGAATTCACTGAACGCTTCACGCATAGCCCTCCTTACGCTAACTTTGACATCGTTTAGCTTCTGTTTGTCTGAGAGGTTTTGGCTGCGTTTAAACTTAGAGTGAAGCTCTCTTTGCTTTCGCAGTAGTTTCCTAACTTTCTTGTTGTACTCTAATGCGGCAGCAACACTATTGCTGTTGTTTTGATAAAACAGCTCTACGAGTAAAGCCCTGGTCACCTAGTCCAGACCCATGTTTGGAGTCTGCAACTGTAATGTACACTGATGTAACCCTACGTCGCCGTAACAGTACCAGCGGCAAGTCACGACACTAACACTACAAACAACGCACTGTCTGAACACCATTCTATAAATTTGTGTAGCCATACGGTAAATAGTTTGCCGCCTACATTGGATCAAGTAGCGAAAGTTTAACAATATCCAAGACGCATATATAACTGTTATTAGAAAAATTTCTTCTTCTTTTCTGTCACTTGCGTGTCCCCTCTACCTATTGTCCATTTCCCAGTATTAGTCGTGTATGTGGCGCTGTCCTGCAGAGTACCCTTATGTGGCGCCACGTGTATCTCTCGTCTCCCACCTGCCGTTATGGTCCTTCCTACGTCCTTATATCTTTCTGATACTGGCGTTCTCGGACCTATAATGTGTGGAGTAGGCCTTTCTCCTTCAGTGTGAGTGTCTCTGTAGCATAAAGTACCGTGACCTAATAAATGTAACATGGTGACGGATTTGTGGCATTTCTGCTAATATTTCTATTATTACAGAGTTCGGTGATAGTCCTGTACGCTGTTCCCAATTTAACAATGAGAGTTTTAGCTGTCTCTTTTTCTGTGATGTTGTCCGAAATAATTTAGAGTCAGGGTCACCAATTCTGTCTTTTCGAAGAAGCTCTGCAATCCGTTTTTTTCTGCACGCGTGTTCACGACCGTGCACATCACATAAATATCTTTTGCAGTCTGCTGCACAAAACGAACATAACATTATGGTTATATACGCGTGCAATGTGTGTAAAATGTTAACAAGATTGCTTAGTGATGTAGGAAGCAGAATATCTTCAGAACAAGAACGTCAAGCTCGCACGTGAAGGACACCGACACATTACGTAAGTAATAATACATATTTATTGAGTAAGAAACTGCCGTAACCAGAACTGTTTGTAGCCCGTTAGTACAGTAGGACAATATGTAGTTGCATTAAGTTATAATGTACGTATTTCAGGCCACTGAACACCTCAATAAAGTAACGCGACACGCATCCGAGGAACGAAAATTACATTACAAATTTGCACGTAGACAGGCATAACCCAAAAATCAATAGTGTAACAATTTCACATTGGAAAACGAAGGATGTTGTTGGTAAATGAAAATAACGGTGGGTTAATGAGCTTTTGTAGTGAATACAAAGTAAATACAAAGAAGATTCGTACTTCAGCAATAGATGAGATGGTAGCTGTACGGGTTTCAGGCAAGAATCAGAAGTACTAAATCGAAACCGACGCTGAAAGGAATTTTAGGAAAGGCATTATAAGACGTAAACTCTATGTACAATTCCATTTGGTTTAGTGTACGCTTTACAGGACTCTACGACACCCAGCATCGGGACGATTTCTCTATGCTGGGATAGTCGGCGGCGTGTGCGAGAATTAATCACGTCTTTTCAAATTCCTGGAGATAAAACAGCATTAAGTTGATTGCGAATGCAATCGCGGTGCGAATTAGCGCCCATAACTTTGGACTGCCAAGCCACTTACATCGTTATTACGAGTCGTACTAAACTCACAGCACACTCCTGGGAACACACAGCTAAAGAGGCAGATGCCTTACTGCGGCGCACCTGATGGAATGCGTCAAGGTAGCGTGTGTTCAAATAGTCAGTAATCACATTTCCAAGAAAGGACGATTAGGGTTTACCCTTCAATCGAATATGATGTCTTTAGAGAATGTTTGGGGAAGGAAATCGCTCGTGTCCTTTCAAAGGAACCATTTCGCATTCGTCGTAAGTAGTGAAGCGAAAGCTATAGAAAACCTAAATGAGGGTGGCCAGAGGGGCATTTGAACCACTGCTCTCTCGAATGTGAGCCGGTGACCACCGCTGTCCCGAATGTGATTCGGTGTCTTTAAGTTCACATTTGGGGCTGAACACAGATGCTGTTGCTGACGCGCTAAACTCATTTCAAAATCCACGCACTGCCCCCCCCCCTCCTCCCCCACACATAGGTACACGCACAAACCAAATTTTCCATCAATTATTCAAAGCGGATGCTAGACTGATTGTTCAAAAAAAAAAAAAAAAATCACGGACAGGCGATACGAATATCCATCACCCCCACTTTTTACGAGCGATCGATGCCTAAGATGTCAATAATAGTAACAATAAAATATACAAAACATTTTAACATAGGAATAACCTTTTTAAAACAGTGCTTAATACAGTGCCCTAGCATAACGTCCAAGAAATTGCAATTCAGCGAAATAGATCATTAAAAAACCGTTTGCATTTGAGAAGTACAGGGGCTGCACAAAAGTATGGAAACACAGAAAACATAACACATTACGATGCCTCATACGGTGTAAGGAAATAGTGGCAAGTTTGTGTAACGGTGATAGAGGTGGGTAGGGTCCACGTATCTTTTCTTCAAAGTTGATATCATGGCCAGAGTGGGTGCGACAATTGGTTCTCGTGCTCAGAAAACCAGTCCTGGACGACGTTAGCTGTGTGAACAGGGGCCCTATCGTCTCGGAACACGGCACCACCATTGGGGAAACAAACGTTACCACGAGAACTGATCAGCCAAATGGTCACATAGCCCTCGGCAGTAATGCGACCTCGCAGAATGAGCACGGGGCCGACGGCGTGGCTGCCCAGATAGTCACCGCCATATTTCAATCTCGGGACCTAAGGTCGGCCGGAAATTAGAAACAGCGTGAAGATCCACAGTCCAGGTTTTACGGCTTCGGCACCACGTTTTCCTTTCACGGCCATTTCCAATACTGACGAGTGGTTTCCGAATTCCAGCTCGCCCTGTAATTCCCTACTTCTGGAGTTCCCTTCGTGTTATGTTACTGCTGACACGGTTCGCGAGTGACTTAGTGGATGATGTTTTTCCGCTTTCCCTGTATGCCGTGTAAATATTCGATATGGTTCCTCACGAAACATTTCCGCTGTCGCGGTTACGGAAGCACCCAGCGTACGAGCAGCGACAATTTCCCCACCTTCGAATGCGGCGAGCCACGAGATAACGCACTCGAAACTTCACAGGACACTGTTCTGACCAGCCGTGGCACTTCCAACTTTTGAGACAATTGCACAGCCGCCGTTCTTAGGTAAATACAACAGTGCAATCTGCAGGCTTCATTTATGTTCGCAGTGTTTCCATGTTTTGGTGCATTGCACGTGCCTTTGCCACGCACACAAAATGGTTCAAATGGCTCTCATCAAATGGTTCAAATGGCTCTGAGCACTAGGGGACTTAACTTCTGAGGTCATCAGTCCCCTAGAACTTAGGACTACTTAAACCTAACTAACCTAAGGACATATCACACATCCATGCCCGAGGCAGGATTCGAACCTGCAACCGTAGCAGCAGCGTGGTTCCGGACTGAAGCGCCACGCACACATTTAAGAAATATAATAGCAATTAACTTCCTGACTATTATGAGAACGTAATACTTTATACGGCATTAGATCGAAGGCTGCACCACGTAGCACTAGGGCCGTGAATATGCGATCAGAAACAATTAGTACTCGAGGAGGGATACTCTGTCTTTCAGTCACTTCCGATCACGTTTGGCGCGGTCAGTCTCTCTGGAAATTTTCTTTTTACTGCAGCGACCCTTCCCTCGTATCCTGTGGTTTGGCGGCTGCTCAAAGCGTGTCACATTTGCTGCTAGCATCAGCTATGGTCAGCACGTTTTCCCGTCTGGAATGTTTCTTGCAGCCAACCAGGTAACAAACCAACTCACGTGGCTTCGGCCTTAGGAAAGCAACTGAAATGTGTTCTGTGTTAAAGGAAGCTTATTTTTTTTTTTAGAATTTCTTGCCATTTTCGACGCTTAGTTTTCGTACTATTATACGTCAGGAAGTTATATGAGAAATTTCGATATTAATACACGTAAAACGTAATCGCTCTTAAGATATGGTTTTTGATAAGAGGGTCTGCGTCTGACGGCGGGAGATCACCTGCGCATTCATCATCAGGGCTAATGTTCTGTCTGTATTACACTGACTAATCCCTAAACTAACGAAAACACAGCAGGACGACTTCCATCCCTCACGCACTCACCGCTACGCAATACGTCACCATGTACGAGGGCACGCTGAAAAGTAATGCCTCCCAGTTTTTATGTGAAAAGCCTCAAGGTCTACTATTAACATTCTGCATCTTTATTCTTCGTGTCTGCATAATTCCAGTCCTCCGTCGCTAGAGGGTTCAAAATTGTGCGTGTAACACGGCAGTGTGTACGTAACTATGTCGGTGCATGAGGAACAGCTCGGTGTAATCTAGTTTCCAATTCGAAGAGTTCGTTCACACGTGGACCACCCTCTCCTTCGACATGATAATTCGAGACCACACGCGACCGCTGCGACACGTGCAACAGTCTCACGCCTCGAGTTCATTGACACCGATCATCCTTCACACAGTTCGGCCTCATCCGATTTTAATCTGTTTCCAAAACCAAATTAACTCCTCCGAGAACTTCATTTTGTTAGTGATGAAGCGATGCAATCAGATGTGAAGCTGTGGCTATGTGAACGGAGACAAACGTTCTACGGTGACGGTATCGTAATGTGGTCTCTCGCTGGGAGAAATGTGTTCGTCGATAGGGTGACTACGTTGAGAAATAAATATGCAGACAGGGAGAATAAAGATGTAGGATGTTAACCAAGTCGGCTTAATTAAGAAGATTTAAGAGTTTTCACATACAAAATTCGGAGGGATCACTTTTCAGCACGCCTGAGAAAGGTAGGGCAATGGCCAGTTCGCATTCGGGAGGAGTGCCTTTCAAATAGCCGTCCGTCCGAGTACGTTCACATTTTCCATGCTATGTCGATAGAGACGCGGCCAGTTTCCTCGGTAATCGATCGAAATGACGTACAGGACTCGAATTCGGTGGAAAGGTAATTCAAATCCGCGTCTCGAGATTCAGATGGCGGCTTACCTAAACTGCTTAAGGCAAATGTTTGAGAGGTTCCTTTGAAAAAAGACGCGGCCGACATCCTTCCCCTTCCTCCAGGCTGAGCAAGTGATCAGCCTCCAACTTCCACGTCGTCGACGGGTCGTTAAACCCCAGTGTCACTTCCTTCTTTTTAATTTGTTCTGCTGATCGTATCACACGATGGGGACTATAGATTCATTTTAAAGTCTGTCTCAAAAGTCGTGACAAGACGTCCCAGACCGCGCGGCTACCCAGCGCGGCCTATCCACTTGAAGCGTATTGTACTACCCTCAGGAAATTGAAAATTGAAGAAAAGAGCTTAAGGTGTTCGTCGCCACGAAAATACAAACTAACTTCTCCTTCTCCATGACAATACAAGGCCTCACACAAGTCTGCGCACCCCAGAGGACTTCACTTAACTTCTTAACTTCACTGGACTGTTCTTCCTCGCCCACCTATAGCACGCATCTCGCACCTTCCGACTTCTGACTGTCTGGCCCAATGAAGGATCCACTCCGCGGACAGCTCTACGTGGGATGTTGGGGAGGTTACTGATGCGGTAAGGCATTGGCTCCGACGTCGACCAGGAGAGTGGTACCATGCGAGCATACAGGCTCTCCAGCAAGGTGGCGTAAGGCCGCTGCGTTGGCCGGAAACTGTGTTGGAAAACGGGTTTTGTAGCAAAAAGAATGGGGAATAATATGGTGTATTGGAAGCCTGAATAAAACCAACTTGCTTTCAGAAAAACATTGTGTTACAATAATCACTGAACGAGCATCGTACGAGGTGCATTCAAGTTCTAAGGCCTCCGATTTTTTTTCTAATTAAGTACTCACCCGAAATCGATGAAACTGGCGTTACTTCTCGACGTAATCGACCTGCAGACGTACACATTTTTCACAACGCTGACGCCGTGATTCCATGGCAGCGGCGAAGGCTTCTTTAGGAGTCTGTTTTGACCACTGGAAAATCGCTGAGGCAATAGCAGCACGGCTGGTGAATGTGCGGCCACGGAGAGTGTCTTTTATTGTTGGAAAAGCCAAAAGTCACTAGGAGCCAGGTCAGGTGAGTAGGGAGCATGAGGAATCACTTCAAAGTTGTTACCACAATGAAACTGTTGGGTAAAAATGGCTCTGAGCACTATGGGACTCAACTGCTGAGGTCATTAGTCCCCTAGAACTTAGAACTAGTTAAACCTACCTAACCTAAGGACATCACAAACATCCATGCCCGAGGCAGGATTCGAACCTGCGACCGTAGCGGTCTTGCGGTTCCAGACTGCAGCGCCTTTAACCGCACGGCCACTTCGGCCGGCTGTTGGGTAACGTTAGCTCGATGTGCGGGTGCGTTGTCTTGGTGAAACAGCACACGCGCACCCCTTCCCGGACGTTTTTGTTGCAGTGCAGGAAGGAATTTGTTCTTCAAAACATTTTCGTAGGATGCACCTGTTACCGTAGTGTCCTTTGGAACGCAATGGGTAAGGATTACGCCCTCGCTGTCCCAGAACATGGACACCATCATTTTTTCAGCACTGGCGGTTACCCGAAATATTTTTGGTGGCGGTGAATCTGTGTGCTTCCATTGAGCTGACTGGCGATTTGTTTTTGGGTTGAAAAATGGCATCCACGTCTCATCCATTGTCACAACCGACGAAAAGAAAGTCCCATTCATGCTGTCGTTGCGCGTCAACATTGCTCGGCAACATGCCACGCGGGCAGCCATGTGGTCGTCCGTCAGCATTCGTGGCACCCACCTGGATGACACTTTTCGCATTTTCAGGTCGTCATGCACGACTGTGTGCACAGAACCCACAGAAATGCCAACTGTGGAGGCGATCTGTTCAACAGTAATTCGGCGATCCCCCAAAACAATTCTCTCCACTTTCTAGATCATGTCGTCAGACCGGCTTGTGCGAGCCCGAGGTTGTTTCGTTTTGTTGTCACACGATGTTCTGCCTTCATTAAACTGTCGCACCCACGAACGCACTTTCGACACATCCATAACTCCATCACCACATGTCTCCTTCAACTGTCGATGAATTTCAATTGGTTTCACACCACGCAAATTCAGAAAACGAATGATTGCACGCTGTTCAAGTAAGGAAAACGTCGCCATTTTAAATATTTAAAACAGTTCTTATTCTCGCCGCTGGCGGTAAAATTCCATCTGCCGTACGTTGCTGCCATCTCTGAGACGTATTGACAATGAACGCGGCCTCATTTTAAAACAATGCGCATGTTTCTATCTCTTTCCAGTCCGGAGAAAAAAAATCGGAGGCCTTAGAACTTGAATGCACCTCGTATAACAGAATTTCATAGCTCGTGGCAAGGAGAATGCAGTAACAACACAAATTCCAGTGTTGGCAAAACGTGCCAGTGTAACTTTAAGTGTATGTAGCCGAGCGATTTGGCCGCCTGGAGGTGGTGTGAGGGAAGGTGAAATTATTGTACGACTGAACGCTAGCGGGCCCAGGGGCGAGGACACGCCGCGGCATTTCCGGCTAGGTGACAAGTACGGACGAGGCCAGTGCAAAGACGAGCACCGTCACCAGGAATGAGTAAATCCCCAAAGCTGATAATTTGGACGTCTCTTGCTTGCATGACCTTTGTGCAGACGATGCACCATAAAGGATCTCAGTAAAATCTGATCTGCGAAGTGGAGTGAAGTGAAGTGGAGACTGGAACTTTTGGAATGAAGAGCTTCAGGGAGCGAAAAATGGCTCAAATTGCTCTGAGCACTATGGTACTTAACAGCTGAGGTCATCAGTCCCCTAGAACTTAAAACTACTTAAACCTAACTAACCTAAGGACATCACACACATCCATGCCCGAGGCAGGTTTCGAACCTGCAACCGTAGCAGTCGCGCGGTTCCGGACAGAGGCGCCTAGAACCACTCGGCCACAGCGGCTGGCTTTAATGTAGCGATTTACAATATTTTCACCGTCTTTAAAATTGTAGAAGTTAATATTTCACAGTGAATAAACATTTACCCAATGAACCTCTGAATTAACATCTTTTAATCGCTTCATGCGATTTCAACAATCGATATCTCAGATGACAAAACTCCACGATAGCTATCATCCCACAGAGCCACTCATTTGCATCTATTTTATCTATTGACGTACGACGATTACGATGTCTTTTATATCTTTTTTATTACACAAATGCTGGCCAGAGCAACGTGTTCTCAGCAATTACACAGCATATGAACGAAGCAAGAACTCCTCATATCTTGGCATCTTGTGTAGTTATTTAATGAACAGTTTACTAGTAATTTTATTTAAATGTTGATTGGAAGTGCTATTCAAAATCTATGCTAATTTAAGAGTGCTTAATCGTATGTGTTAGCGGACACAGCAGTTAAAAAGAGAACCAAAAGACGCTTCTGTCAAGAAGGCATGAATAATTGTTTAAACAATATTTAACGACAATTCGCTGTCATTTAACGTGAGCCCACATCACGAGAATACTAGCTTAATTATTTATTAACAAACCCATATTTGTAAGCATTGTGGATGATCAGAGTGTGACTGTACATTTATAACATTTGTTTGTTTAAATATTGTTGAAATATATTACTTTAGTCTGAGAAGTGGTGAAGTTGAGTCAAATCATGTCTGTAGACCTCAAGAACGATGTATTTTTGGTGGGGACAGGCTTCAGCCAATGGAAAAGCAGACAGTAGTAGAACGCTGAGGGAGTGGAGACTGGAACTTTTGGAATGAAGAGCTTAAGGGAGCGATTCTGCTACATAGATTTTCGTTCCAGAAGAAGACAGATCTGCCTGTGGTTACGGGTGATATATGACTGAGTGAGTGATAGATTCTGGGCGATGAATGGCCGCAACCATACTTTAACTTCAAAAGGGGCTTTATTTCTCGAGAGGTCTGAATGTGCCCCAGTGTACGATTTTAACTTTTTCCGCTTGTATTACGGAACTGAGGATAAACTATGAGTTAGTATTCTTTGTATTGTGTATCTTAATTTGTGAATCATCAAGTTGAACTCTTAACTATTTTTAGCTGGTGAATATTTCATGTGTCGGCCGCTGTGGCCGAGCGGTTCTAGGCGCTTCAGTCCGGAATCGCGCTGCTGCTACGGTCGCAGGTTCGAATCCTGTTTTGGGCTTGGATGTGTGTGATGTCCTTAGGCTAGTTAGGTTTAAGTAGTTCTAAATTCTAGGGGACTGATGACAGCCGGCCGGGGTGGCCGAGCGGTTCTAGGCGTTTCAGTCTGGAACCGCGCGATCACTACGGTCGCAGGTTCGAATCCTGCCTCGGGCATGGATGTGTGTATTGTCCTTAGGTTAGTTAGGTTTAAGTAGTTCCAAGTTCTAGGGGACTGATGACCTCAGAAATTAAGTCCTATAGTGCTCAGAGCCATTTGAACCATTTTTTTGGACTGATGACCTCAGATGTTAAGTCCCATAGTACTTAGAACCATTTGAACCATTTTTTTTAATATTTCATGCGTTGCAATCACAAAATGGTCTCAGATTTTGTGTATCTTTGATGGCTATTTAGTTTGGGTATTTCCGTACCACTGTCGTAACGCTCTCAACGCAATTTTACTGCATTTGATAAGGATATTTTCTGCCTGTATTTTAACTGAAAATAGTAGGACGACTTCCCGTTTATTTGAGATGTCCTTTCCTGAATAAACATTATTCATCATAATTCAATGTCGTCTACCTCAATTACTGATGTTAGAATAGAACTCTTGTTATTAAAGTAGTCATTTAACTTTCATATTGTATTTCTGTATATTTTATTAACTCCCAATTCTAGCCAATGCATAGACTGTTTGATTGCAGGATCACAGCTACAGGTTATTTATTATTTGCAGCGAATTAGCTGCGGAGCAGGAAAGCAGGGCCGGTCAGGGTTGCCGTGCGGTTCTAGGCACTTCAGTCCGGAACCGCGTGACTGCTACGGTCGCAGGTTCGAATCCTGCCTCGGGCATGGATGTGTGTAATGTCCTTAGGTTAGTTAGGTTTAAGTAGTTCTAAGTTCTAGGGGACTGATGACCTCAGATGTTAAGTCCCATAGTGCTCAGAGCCATTTGAACCATTTTGAACCACGAAAGCAGACGTACGCGGCTCACCCTATGACTACATCGAGCTATACTTTTAAACAGAGTCGTGCATAGCCCAAGAACCTAAAGTACGAGTAACCATTAGAAAAGACGCAACTGGCTTGCTCGTAAGGGATGCTATTTAGAAGAGCAACTACACTAGCAGTAATCGTTGGGTACCGCCCCACCGGTTGAGGAGCTTAATGTAAGTTTCGTTATCCGGTATTTAATGGCAATGATGGTAAAACTTTATTGTCTCGATACGATTCGTCTTCATATTTAGGACACATTCTTACTGTTTCCGCACAGTTCCATTACACGTATTTTACACATATTGGCACATACTTGGCAATTCACTAACATTTTTAGGAGATATTTATCGCAGGTAAAAGGTACACCTTTTACTTTAGAAAAATATCTGCTCCAGAATCTCCTTCGATGAAATAAAGAGTATTAGCCATACTACAAAATGCTGGGTTACTTGTCTATTACCTCTTGCACTACAGTTTTTTTCGGTATGTTAAACTACTTCATTCTACGTATTAACTTGGCTCATTCTAAGAAGCGTTACGGCGCTGTGACCGACGGAGAAGACGTTTCTATACAAGATGCACAACTTCGTGCCGATATTCATTTGTTTCCGTTCGCTGCCAATGGTAGCTTTCGATAACGTGTGCGTCGATTATTTTCATCAAAGTGTCAACAAATTTAAACAATTTCAAATTCGATTACAAATAAGATTTCTGTGCTCTCTCGGTTGCGAGTGTGTAGACGCGTCTGCTAACTGCTGTCATCACGAGCGAGTCCACTAGAATGACCTAATCCCGTCTGCCACCGTTTGAGATCACAGTTTGAATATTCTGCCCATACCCGAGGAAAAATGGAAAAAATCGTATTTTAGAAAGCGCAATGAGCATAATGCTGAGACAATTGTTGCGGGTTGGAATTTGCTTACTCCTGCTCAAGGATATTCAGCACTGAAGAAGTACAGCAGCAGGACAGCAAGGTGAGCAATGAAAGGCGGCAATATATTTGTATAACTATTATTAGAGGAAAGTGCGGGTGGCTTACCGAAGAAGCGCGACACGAGGCCCCATACGCTGCTCCCCAGAGCGCTCATGGCGGACTGTGACCGGGCTGCTAATTCGCCTTGCACTGTCACTTCGCAGCAGCGCTCATTAGCGGCTTCTAAACAACTGCTGCCTCGCGCGATGTGTGGCCGAAACTCTCCTGCGCTGTGCGTCACGCCACCGAGCGACTTTTAGGAAGGTACGGGTAAAAAAAAAATGGCTCTGAGCACTATGGGACTCAACTGCTGTGGTCATCAGTCCCCTAGAACTTACAACTACTTAAACCTAACGAAGCTAAGGACATCACACACACCCATGCCCGAGGCAGGATTCGAACCTGCGAGCGCAGCAGCAGCGCGGCTCCGGACTGGAGCGCCTAGAACCGCACGGCCACCGCGGCCGGCAAGGTACGGGTCGACGGAGTATTTTTTCCGAAGAACGCACAGCAGTTAGATTAGTTCTGGTCCTGATTAGTGAGATGCAAACATCAGGGAAGAACTTCGCAATTTCCGATGTGCAAATCATTTCTAGTAGTTTAGTACAATGACATAGTGGGGCGACGGTGCACATACTGCAAAAGTATGCCACCTAGCGTGCTACTACACGTCTTATTTCCTTTAGCGGTTATCCCGTCTAGTACGTGCTCCACTGTACTCAAGTTTGGGCAATTTTATTTTGCTAAACTCGGAGGCTGGAGTCGTCAGTTAACTATTGGAGGGACATATTAAGCGCCTGTCTGTTAATTGTGTAAACTTTGTAGTGTGTGTGATCGTATTTTAGTTGTTCGTATATCAAAGTGGGGACCAGCCCAGCATTTGCCTAAAGAAGCGTGGGAAAGCACAGTGAGGTTGTCCGGAGCAACAGCACGGTCGATCCGGCTTTGCCTGATATTCCTCTCTCGCAAGCTAGCGCGATGCGCTTAACCAAATGGTTCAAATAGCTCTAAGCACTATGGGACTTCACATCTGAGGTCATCAGTCCCCTAGAACTACTTAAACCTAACTAACCTAAGGACATCATATACATCCATGCCCGAGGCAGGATTCGAACCTGCGACCGTAGCAGCCGCGTGGTGCGCTTAACCCTGTTTATTTAGATCTTTAGGGTTACACGACGAGGCTGCTCGAGACTCCATAAAATATTTAAACAGGTATAAGTAATTACATCAAACCAATATTTTACATTTAATTGCATTCCACACTCACTTTTCATTGTCATTTCATAATGCATAGTTGTATGTTACTTAAGTGCCAGTATTAATTTACACTCTAAAAGTAGCCGATAGCTGAACGCAACATTGCACGCGCTTCACGTAGTAATTTCTTCGCTAGTAGCAGTCGAATACTTCATTCTGCGTCAGTCACGACTTATTGCATTTTAAAGTTGTATTTGATACATGTTTTTACCACGTACAATATAATATTTTCGTGGAGAACACGGTTGTGCTATGGAAGCACGGATAAAAATATTCATTTGCGAGTCTGATAACTTTCAGATCACTGTTGCTGTAAGCTGTGTAGTAACCGCCGCCATTTGATTTTTCTGTAGCTCAGTATTTGTTTTACGTCAGAAGATGCCTTCCTCACTAAACTGTACGGAATATTAAAGATTTTTCTGCGCTGTACAAACGATTCTGTAGACGTGTAAGATATTTAACTTAGAACTCAGTAATAGTTTCTTAGGAGGAATCTAAATTCATGAGCATAGCCGTCCATAGCTCTGCAGATTAAAAATACAGCACGAATAGTAATGATAACAGTTTAATTGCGACATGAAAACAGGGAGGGTCGCTTACGTTACACGAAATTCCTAACCGTTACGTTGCGAACCAAGATTTAGAGCACAACATACCCAATCAACAAAAAAACTATTGCAGACGATTTCCGCTGAAGCTTAGTGTCGAGTGACATTTCTGCGGTCATTCCGCTGCCAAGAAACCACTGGTCACAAGACGGAAAGCGCGACTTCACTGAGCGTGTAGCAAATAAAGCCATCATCAGTTTGTCAGACAGTTAACGGAAGAAAGCTTTATGGAGCGGTGAGTCATGGGTCACACGACTTGGGACTTAAATGGGCGAGTACAGATTTATCGGAAGCAGCGTGATCAGTATTTACCTGCGTTTATTGCGGCGGCAGCGAAATTAGTCTGACTTGATGTGGCGGTCGGGTCCATTTCCCTCTTTTACGCCCACATCTTTATTTTGATGGCAAAGTGAATGTGGAGACTGGCATGATTTTGACACCGTGACAGCGGTATTGAATCGGATCTTTCCTATACTGACATTGCTACATGATTACTGGCATTGCTCGGTTACTTAATAATTCACCATCCGCATACCGACGCCAGTAACCGCCTTTATTGAAGCTGGTATTTCTATGTAGATTAGTAACTTCTCAGAACGTAAATGTATCAAAAATTATTTTTCGCTCATATATAGTTCCAGGAGTTCTATTTGTCCCTAAAAATTTGATAAAGTTCTACAGAGTTGGTTGGTTGTTTTGGGGAAGGAGACCAGACAGCGAGGTCAACGGTCTCATCGGATTAGGGAAGGACGGGGAAGGAAGTCGGCCGTGCCCTTTGAAAGGAACCATCCCGGCATTTGCCTGGAGCGATTTAGGGAAATCACGGAAAACCTAAATCAGGATGGCCGGACGCGGGATTGAACCGTCGTCCTCCCGAATGCGAGTCCAGTGTCTAACCACTGCGCCACCTCGCTCGGTTTCTACAGAGTCATGGGGACTGTTACCAATACGGGCCCCAAAGACTACGGATTCGATGGCACTATCGATCGTTTTTTACCTTTTTTTTATGTCAACCATTTGCGGCGGGGCGGGGCCGGTCGTCTGCGTTTTGGTAAACGCTATCGTTCAGTCCACCTACCTCGATAGGGTTCTTGCCGATGTCCCTTGACTCTGTGTTAGCAGGTACGTGCTAGGCAGTGTAAAGCAGCCTTGATGAAACCACCACCTAATACCTACCACAAAGAGGCCGCGTAACTCTAGTTGAAAGTCAGTTCCTGAAAGTTCATGATTAAAAAATCGGGCGTTCGGGATCTTCAGTCTACTTCCAGAAAAGCGTTTAAAATTAGATTAGATTAACTCTGCTTTTTATTCATATTGAAACACATGAAATGGCTATCAAGTCCGTATTTAATCTGGTAAAACGTTATCATTCAACGTTCACTGTCTCTATAACAAACATTCACTCGAAAAGCAACTAGAATTTTAGTAAGTCCGACCTGACTAATTTTCACGTTCTGCCAGTCACAGACCCACAACTATTCGCGAGTTAAACATTCGGCTGTTTCAGTGGTCTTCTTCGGAAGAGGTGCTCACCAAAATATTCCGTACAGCCCACGAAACCCGCCACGCGGAGTTGTTACTACAACCAGAAAGTACACACGCTCATATCTCTCAAAACTATTTAATTTAGAAACACCAAACTTTCATTAAAATGTTCGTAATTCCAGTCGCTAGTCGCTTCAGTCACGATATGTTCGAACCGAAATTATCTCACTATTTTTTCATCTTACAGAGTGTTTTTAAGGAGCGGTCTGATATCGTGTTACCCGTAGACCGACTAGCAAGCAACTCTTCTCAAGGTACTCTCCTATACGCCCACTCCTCTTTTCGCGCCGGCCGGAGTGGCCGAGCGGTTCTAGGCGCTACAGTCCGGATCTGCGCGACCGCTACGGTCGCTGGTTCGAATCCTGCCTCGGGCATGGACGTATGTGATGTCCTTAGGTTAGTTAGGTTTAAGTAGTTCTAAGTTCTAGGGGACTGATGACCTCAGATGTTAAGTCCCATAGTGCTCAGAGCCATTTGAACCATTTTTTGAACCTCTTTTCGCGCGGGAACACCTTAATTCTGATTGGCTGTTTATCTACACTACCAATCAGAACGTTCCTTCCAGATCATTCTCGCGGAAAATCTTGCCTTATCCAGTCACTAATTTGTTAGTAATTAATGTCACAAAAATTTCGAATTCTTGTATTTTGTTTAATCAAAATAAACGAAGTGCGAAATATTCTTAATATTTATAAATAAACTTATTCCGCCTCTAACTTTAATTCTGGCTACTTTTATGCAAAGCAAGCAAACACAGACATACGTCACCTGAATCGTCGTTGCAACATAACTTTCCCACAGTTAGTTTGTACAAGGTTTTACGAAAAGTGAAATATTAAATTTTAACGTATGTCCCACATACACTTCTCAATCATTCTCACACACTCACACGGAAAAATAATAATCAGATAATAATTTTGACCAATTTTTGTATTACTAAATGCGCAGTGACTAAAGTTTTATAAAGAAAATTCTAATTAATTGATTTTTATGCACTGATAACTTTGGAATGGCTGCAAATGATAAAGAAAATCAATCTGTTATTGCTCCTAACTTGGTTTTAAAAAACAAGTGTAGGTTTTAGAAGTTTTAGGTTCAGATTTAGGTTTTCCGTGATGTCCCTACATCGCTGCAGGCAAATGCCGGGATGGTTCCTTTGAAAGGACACGGCCGATTTCCTTCCCATCCTTGTCACAATTCAAGCTTGTGCTCCGTCTATAGTGACCTCGATGTCGACAGGTCTTTAAACGAGCGGGCCGCTGTGACTGAGCGGTTCTAGGCACTTCAGTCCGGACCCACGCTGCTGCTACGGTCGCAGGTTCGAATCCTGCATCGGGCATGGATGTGTGTGATGCCCTTAGGTTAGTTAGGTTTAAGTGCTTCTAAGTTTCGGGGACTGGTGACCTCAGATGTTAAGTCTCATAGTGCTTAGAGCCTTTGGACTTTAAACCCAATCTTCCTTCCTTCCTTCGGCAGATATTTTCAATTTCGCTTTTGTGGTGTGAGGATGGTGGAAGCCCAAACAAATACTGTTCATGACGTCTCTCATGTGACGCTCAGTGTCGACTAAACAGTAGGTTTGTTTCCCTTTATGAACAACATGAGTTTTAAAACGGGATTTTGAATGCCCATTCGGTACACCTGTTCCAAATCAGTCTTTTGTGATACGCGTTTTATCGATATTTATTAACGCCGACAGAAAGAAAAGGGGGATAGGCAGTACTCCATGTCCATGGATCCTACAAGTCAGTAGGGGACTGTTCATGCTGATGGAGGCTCCGTAATGGTGTGGGGCGTGTGCACTTGGAGTGATATGGGACCCCTGATACGTCTAGATACGACTCCGGCAGGTGACACGTTCGTAAGTATCCTGCCTGATCACCTGCATCCATTCATGTCCATTGTGCATGCTGACGGATTTGGGCAATTCCAGCGTGACAAAGCGACACCCCACACGTCCAGGATTGCTACAAAGTGGCTCCAGGAACACTCTTCTGAATTTAAGCACTTCCGCTGGCCACCAAACTTGCCAGACATGAACGTTATTGAGCACATCTGGGATGCCTTATAACGTGCTGCTCAGAAGAGATCTCCAACCCCCTCGTACTCTTGCGGATTTACGTACAGCCCTGCAGGGTTCATGGTCTCAATTCCGTCCAGCGCTACTTAAGACACTAGTTGAGTCCATGCCACGTTGAGTTGCGGCACTTCTGCGTGCTCGTGGGGGCCCTACACGACATTAGGCATGTGTACCAGTTTCTTTGGTTCTTCAGTATAAGAGGTATGTAAAGTTCAGAACTCAATTTCCCAAAGCAGTTCGATGCAACTCTAAAAATTCTCAAGAAAATTGACTTCGAAGATTTCCGAGAGCCTTTAAAACGCTAAAGAACGACTGTTTTCGCGACAATATGCGTGTGGAAAAAGCTCGCCTACCACGGGGGTTGGCCCGCGTTCGATTCCTGCCCATTGTAGCATATTAAACAAAGGTGCATGTTCCATGAGCATTTCTGTGAAGGACGAAAAAACGTTAATTTGTAAAGTATTGTTAATTTAAACAGTCTTTATTAAAAATCCACACTAACATTATAAATGCGAAAGTAGCTCTGTTACGTTTTCGCGACTCAACTGCTGAATCAATTTCGATGAAGTTTGGTATGGAGATAGCTTTAACAATGAGGAATACCACAGGATACTTAAAAATCGACCCCTGCGAGGTGAAATGGAGAATGGAGCATCTTCGTTTTACATTATGAATATAAACCGAGTTAAAAATTATGGAATTTGTCGCATAATATACACGTTGTATAATGTATATTTACTCCACTAGTACGATGTGTAGTTGCTCGTTGTATTTGCAATGAAAACTGCATTTTCGTGTGCAATATGTATTTAGAAATTAGAAATCGCGCATTTTCCCCAAAAATGATAATTAGATATGTGTTAATTAGCATGTATCTAGTGAATTTGATATTTAAATGATGTAGCTATTCGAACTTAACAAAAAAAAAATATGAAAAAATAACGACTGAAACGTGCCTCTCAACAGGGACCGCAAACATCGAGAGCTATTGATTTTTTCTATCTTTAACTATTTTACGCTTCACGTTAATGCTAGCAGAACACGCACCTCTGAAAATTTGCATTGGCCAGTAATTAGATCTAGGACCCCGAAGTAGTAGGCAAGCAAGTACCACAAAGTCACACAGCCTCTCAATACATATAAACCTTTCTGTATGGTATCAAATACGATCGGAAAATTCAAACTCGATCTTCTCGAGAATTTTTAAGAGTTACATCGAACTGCTTTGGGAAATTGATATTTGAGTTCTGAACTTGACGAAACATCAACGTAAAAAAATTACGTAAATCCGATTGCCGTGTGATCTCCCTAGCTCAGGCTGACTACCACCACCAGGCGGCAGCACTGCTCAGTTGCTGCTAGAGTACTAGCTAATTAACAGCGATAAAAAGAATATCACATTAGACTAATTGGGGACAGCTCTATTGAATGGGGACATAAAATTCCGCTTTAAAAATAATTCTGTTCATAACGGGAAACAAACCGACGCTTTCCACCGATACTGGGGATCACATGAAAGACGTGATGAACATTACATGTTTGGGCTGACTCCAGATACATATTGCAAATACGAGATTGCAAAATACCTACCGGAACACGAAAGGAAAAGCACCTGACGGCTCTTAGCAGGGACACCCTGTATATATTACTCTAGTCCAAAATGCAAGACTCATCGGTTCCGAAGCAGATATTAGCGGATTACTTAAATCCCCAATGTTAAACACATAGTATGTATTTGAGATAAACTAGGAAAAAACTATAAGGTTACAGTTTTAGGTCCTGTCAGTACCGAAGTCTACATCTACATCTACATCTACATCCATACTCCGCAAGCCACCTGACGGTGTGTGTCGGAGGGTACCTTGAGTACCTCTATCGGTTCTCCCTTCTATTCCAGTCTCGTGTTGTTCGTGGAAAGAAGGATTGTCGGTATGCTTCTGTGTGGGCTCTAGTCTCTCTGATTTTATCCTCATGGTCCCTTCGCGAGATATACGTAGGAGGGAGCAATATACTGCTTGACTCTTCGGTGAAGGTATGTTCTCGAAACTTCAACAAAAGCCCGTACCGAGCTACTGAGCGTCTCTCCTGCAGAGTCTTCCACTGGAGTTTATCTATCATCTCCGTAACGCTTTCGCGATTACTAAATGATCCTGTAACGAAGCGCGCTGCTCTCCGTTGGATCTTCTCTATCTCTTCTATCAACCCTATCTGGTACGGATCCCACACTGCAGAGCAGTATTCAAGCAGCGGGCGAACAAGCGTACTGTAACCTACTCGTTGCAGAAGGATAGGGAATAAAAGCGGCTGTGATGTTTTCAAAGGAACCATCCCGGCATTTGCCTTAAGCGATTTAGTAAAACGACGGAAGCCTGAATCTGGATGGACAGTTGGGGATTTGAACCCTCGCATAAACTAGATTGTCAGCTGAGCGCTCTAGCAGCTTTTCTAAAATCCGAGTTATAACGATTCACTACACTTATCCCGCTCCGAATCGATGGATGTGGTTTTTAGGCAGTTTCCTCAGATCCATCTAGATGAATACACGGACACGGACACGGACAAATGGCATACACAAATTCTGTCCCAAGGGGAGCTGTGGCGTCAGGAAGGGAATGCGACCACTCAATGTGACAAACACTGTCAAAATAATGACAATGTCGAGATACGAGGCAAGGAAGAAGAACAGATTAACTAATCACTACCCTGGGAACAAATTTAGTGTCCAGTGTAATAGAAAGGCTGTTACGAAGAATAAATACTGCGATAATGCGGGGTGTTCAGAAAGTCTCTCCGCAGTGCCGTATGATTGTTCGCCTGCGTGGGTTTCTTCCCTTCAAGTGGACTCTCCCAACATTCCACTGTGTCGTTTATCTCAGCTAGCGTCAGTATCGTTGGTGTGTGTCGTTACGTGTTGACGTTAACGTTTAAATTTAGTTCCCTTTTTCGTTTGTTTCGTTTTTGTCAGTGTTAAAATGCTAACCACTGAAGAACATGTGTTTTTAGTCGAACAAGTGTTCAAAGCTGGCGATAAATACACAGTTTCACTTCGTCAAACATTTAATTCAGTTTTCCCAGAGACAACACTCCCACATCGCGATACTGTGCGAGATTTGATTAACAAATTTCGAAGTACGGGTTCAGTAACAGATGCACCGAGAAGTGGTCGTCCTAGCGTTTTGTCTGAGGATAAACTACTCGATATTTCCGATAAAATGTCCATGAGTCCGAACAAGTCAGTAAGAAAACTCGCCCAGGGAACCGATGTTAGTGTCGGAACGGCCCACACAGCTATAAGGAAAAAATTAAAACTTTTCCCATACAAAGTGACAGTCGTGCAAGAACTGAAAAATACTGATCATGGAAAGAAACTGCATTATTGTCAACGGTTCAAAAACTTCGTTCAACACAATGGAAGCGATATTCTTAATGAAACGTTTTTCACTGGTGAAACGTGGCTTCATTTATCCGAGTACATGATCTCGCAAAATTTTCGTATGGAGAGTACTGCAAATCCATTGTGTATTCATGGAGAACCACTTCTGTGAAAATAGGAGTTCGGATTGCATTTTCTAGACGTCGGATTGTGGGTCCCATATTTTTCAACGAAACAATAGACGCACAACGATACTGCAGTGAGTTTTATTTCGGTACATTCACTGCGGCATACGGCACGCGCGGCTAACAGTCAGGCGACACTGCGGAGAGACTATTTGAACACCCCGTATTAAAGTAGGTCAACACGTTGCTACTTGCACAGTTGATATCAAACAATAATGTGTGTGGAGAACATACTGCCATACAGTGAGAATAGAATGCGGCAAGTCCACAGGCATGGCTCGGATGACAACCGGTGAAAAGTACCTTAATACTGGGTTCACAGAGAGTGACTATTTCTAACTTTTGGGTACTGACGTACCACTCTAGCCGATGGCGGTTTGACACATTTGTCTAGATGTGGTGCTCGTGGACTCCTGGTTGTTCCGGAGATTTTGTCAGAGGCTCATAAATATACTGGAAAATAATAAAATAGCGTTCTTAATCTACGATTACACTGACAAGTTTTTCAAGTTTTTGACTAATAATATTCAAACTTTTGGTCTGATCATCACAACGGGCTATAGCTTATTACTTAAACTGTGATCTGAAGTACCTACGGACGTATTAGCAATGTTAAATATACTTATACACATCTGTTTTGGTAAGAAGGGTAATATATCTGTCTACTCGAAGTTTGGGTTTCGTTTTGGTACGTTAATCCGCTTACGGCTTTGAGGCCCAGCAGAGCGCATTTCCAAGTAGTGCAGTGCGCAGCTCTGAGATAACTTAGCTGCCATCTGCCTGTGAGATCTGCAAACATGTGATGAGCCGCCGTCGCGACGGCGTGTTAATGGGTTTGAATTTTAACCCGCCTGCGCCTCCTGCCGATGCGCTCGCTGATCGTCGAGAAAAGCTCGGTTCGCACCTTGATATGTATGAAAAGCAGCCACTGAATAACCGTAACAACACAAGAACAATACTGCACTACAAAAGTGTGGAGCACAGCGCATACTGAATGTCGGCGGACACGGTGACAATCAGTCTTTACAGTGCAGCGTGTTTAATTCTGCGGACAATAGCCAAGTAAACTAGAAACTTCAGGTGGATATTAGCTACAATACAACCCATACTGCCGCAATCCAGTAAGTAGTCAGCATAACCAGCACAAAATAAAGATGTAAATTCAGCATACTCCATCTGAAGATGAAACTGAAAAGGCTCGAAAATTCGTTTATGGAAACTGACATATTTCCAAAGTGTCCGGTCACAGTAATCTTTATTTATATTCGAGTAACACAGTCACGTGTCCTAAAATATCCGTAATAAATTATTAATAAATAAAAACTTTCCCTCAGCACCAACCAAATTTTAATCTTTTTGTAATGAAAGGTGAGTCAGTAAACGGAATACGTAACAGGTCAACAAGTACTGGAATTGACCGAATGTTCCCAAAACATGGTGCGAAAGAGCAATCAGGATATTTATACGAATTTGTTTCGTTTTCTCGTCTTAGGAGAGACGCGGATCCGAGGCCGTGCAGGTAGGCCAGCTACTTGGAACATTCCCCAAATTATATGCGTCAGCTCAACGAAACTGGTTCGAGACCTGGCCTGCCTGAAAGTTAGTTTGTGTCGATTTTCTGAAACACAAGTGAATGCTACACGGTTCTCACAACAAAGCCATCCTGCAGCATGTAATAACTAAGCTGCCAGCGACACGTACAGACAACTAATCGATACCGACACGTGCAAGCACTGAGCTGTTCCTTTCTCATTATGATTAGACTGCCAACTTGTTCCAATACCGTGACTCACTGCATCGCTTCGAGGTCTTTCTAGCCCTGCATTTCTTTTCTCATTGGATCGCCATGCTATAACTTCCCACCTTCCACATTACATACTAGGGCCTGCTGAAAAATAATGCCTCACAATTTTTTAGTCTGTTCTCAATACCAGTTGAGGTATTACATGTCATGCGTACTACTCGATCGACTTTCCCGGTTCACTGTAACCCTCTCTCTACAGGGTTTCGAATTATAGCGGTGTGTAGCGTAACTGTATAGGTGCGTGAGAAACAGCAGGAAACCTGACTGCAATTCAGATCCATAGAAAAAAAGAAAGCTACGTATGGTGATGATTCTAGCGACATTTGGTTGTTCGTGCTCGTAATGAAGGAAAGTGTAGCGCCAACCTCAACGTGTGTGACAAAGCTCTGAGTACGGAAACCGACGAGGCTCATCTGGATGGGGTTCTGACGGAGAAAATCGTCGTATAACACAGACACAGCTTTCAGCTAAGTACGGCGCATCATCATTGCAGAAATGCGGTAAAGAACGCCGTGTACACGGTGGGTGCCTCGAATGCTCAATCCTGTCGTGAAACAGAAGAGTTTGTCAACAATTTCTTTTACATTTTGAGCGTGAAGGTCATGGGGTCCTTAACAACAATGTCATAGACGATGAAAATTGCTTACACCAGCCGGCCGTTGTGACCGAGCGGTTCTAGGCGCTTCAGTCGGGAACCGCGCGACCGCTACGGTCGCAGGTTCGAATGCTGCCTCGGGCATGGATCTGTGTGATATCCTTAGGTTAATTAGGTTTAAGTAGTCCTAAGTTCTAGGGGACTGATGACCTCAGATGTCAAGTCCCATAGTGCTCAGAGCCATTTGAACCATGTTTCTTTCACCAATTTGGGCACGAAAGCATGAGGGCATCAGTGGAGTTCTACATCTAGTTCTAAATGTTCGTGACTACTCAACAATTCACAACTAAGTACTTGACAGAGGGCTCTTTTAGACTATTTCTTTACCGTCACGCTCTGTAATAGTGTGTGGGAAAAACGAACACTCAAATTTTTCTGTACGAGCTCTGACACATCTTACTAGGATGATGACCTCTCTCTATGTACGTTGGCGACAGTTAAATATTTTCGCATTCAGAGGAGAAAGTTGGTGATTGAAATTTCATAAAAACGTGCCGCCACAACGAGAAACAACTTTGTTTAAATGATTGCCAACCCCAACTCGCCTGCCATGCCCTTGACACTCTCTCCCTTATTTCGCTGTAATACGAGGGGCGTTCAATAAGTAATGTAACACTTTTTCTTCCTGAAAGCAGGTTGGTTTTATTGAGGATTCCAATACACCTTATCATTCACCACTCTTTCGGCCACAAAACCCTATTTTTTAAACATAATCTCCGTTCAATGTGCGGGCCGTACGCCACATTACTAACAAGGGAACCTCCCCATCGCACCCCCCTCAGATTTCGTTATAAGTTGGCACAGTGGATAGGCCTTGAAAAACTGAACACAGATCAATCGAGAAAACAGGAAGAAGTTGTGTGGAACTATGAAAAAATAAGCAAAATATACAAATTGAGTAGTCCATGCGAAGACAGCGAGCAGCAAGCATAATCTGGTTGCAGGATCTCTGTGGTCCCGTGGTTAGCGTGAGCAACTGCGGAACGAGAGGTCGTTGGTTCAAGTCTCCCTCAAGCGAAAATTTTTTCTTTATTTTCGCAAAGTTATGATCTGTCCATTCGTTCATTGACGTCTCTGTTCACTGTAATAAGTTTAGTGTATGTGTTTTTCGACCGCACCGCAAAACCGTGCTATTAGTAGACGAAAGGACGTGACTCTTCAATGAGAACCGAAAACATTTGATCGCAAGGTCATAGGTCAACCGATTCCTCCACAGGAAAACACGTCTGATATATTCTATACGACACTGGTGACGGCATGTGCGTCACATGACAGGAATATGTTGTCGACCCACATAACTTGTACACTTGGCGAATGGGTAAAAACATTCTTCTACGTTGCCCGATTTAAGTTTTCTTGTGGATGTGATAATTACTCCAAAAAAAGTGGTGAAAACGTAAGAGTTTGTCACATAAACTGCAACAAATGAATCCAACAGTTTCACAGTCGCTCACTTTTCCTTGTGCTCTGTCAAAACATATGTTTTTAACGTTTTCAAATTTTTCCGTGTGTAGACCGTCAAATCCTGCATATGTCCAAGCAAATCTGAACATGTCCTGGAATTTTGGAGAGCGAAGTTGATTATGTGTGAGTGCCTGAACTTTGATAATTGTCTGAAAATAAAAAATTAAAATTTTCGCTCGAAAGAAGACTTGAACCAAGGACCTCTCGCTCCGCAGCTGCTCACGCTAACCACGAGACCACGGCTCTCCTGAGTTGAGTCTATCCCAGATGTTACCTATCATTCGCATGGATTACTCAGTTTGTATATTTTGCTTAATTTTTCAGAGTTCCTCACAAATTCTTCCTGTTTTCTCGATTGATCTGCGTTCAGTTTTTCAAGGCCTATCCACTGGGCCAACTTATAACTAAATCTGAGGGGGGTGCGATGGGGAGGTTCCCTTGTAAGAAGGCCCGCATGCCAGCATGGCGCTACTCTACTGATCGACGTCGGAGCCGACGTCAGTAACCTCCCAACAAACACTAGTACTTCCCGCGGACTGCATGCTCCGTTGGGCCAAACAGATGGAAGTCGGAAGATGCGAGATCCGGGCCATAGGGTGGACGAGGAAGAACGGTCCAATGAAGTTTCGTGAGCTCTTCTCGGGTGCGCAGACTTGTCTGTGGCCTTGCGCTGTCACGGAGAATAGAAGTTCGTTCGTATTTTTGTGGCGACGAACACGATGAAGTCGTTTCTTCAGTTTCCTGAAGGCAGCACAATACATTTCAGAGTTGATCGTTCCACCTTGTGGAAGGATATCAGACAGAATAATCCCATGAGAGTCCCTGAAGACTGTCGCCACGACTATACAGGCTACGTGTGCGGCTTTGAACATTTCCTTCGGTGGAGATGCGGTGTGACGCCAGTCCATTTAACGGTCGTTTTGTTTCCTGTTCGAAGTGATGAACCCACGTTCCATCGCTTGTGACGATGTTCGACAAAATATTGTCACGACCAGACTCGTAACGCACAAGCAGTTCTGCACAGATCGTTCTTCCTTGCTCTTTATGGTCGTCTGTTAGGCGACGGGCACAAAGCTTTGTGTACCCCATCTGGTGGACGGGTGTGTCACCACTAGCTACAGAGACGTACAGCTGAACAGCGAGGTGTCTGTGTTCCGTCGACCATCTCAAATGAGTGTTCACACATTCCAACACTGCATGATTCACAGCTGTATGCGGACCGCCGGTAAGTAGAACATCGGGCAGGTTTGCTCGATCTTGTTGCGATGATGAGAGATGCTTTGGCCAACGATTCACCGTGTTTTAGTTCACTGCCATGACTCTGTAGGCATTCTGCAAGCGCCTATGAATATCTGCAATACTCTGGTTTTCCGCCTAAAGAAACTCATTGACAGGGAAGGCTACGTACTGCGCCCCCACGTACCGGAACTCAGTGAAACTATCTACATCTACGTCTACATGGATACTCTGCAAATCACATTTAAGTGCCTGGCAGAGGGTTCATCGAACCACCTTCACAATTCTCTATTATTCCAATCTCGTATAGAACGCAGAAATAACGAACACCTATATCTTTCCATACGAGCTCTGATTTCCCTTCTTTCATCGTGGTGATCGTTCCTCCCTGTGTAAGTCGGAGTCAACAAAATATTTTCGCATTCGGGAGACAGTTGGTGAATGGAATTTCGTGAGAAGATTCCGTCGCAACGAAACACGCCTTTCTTTTAATGATGTCCCGTCCAAATCCTGTATCATTTCTGTGACACTCTCCGCCATATTTCGCGATAATACAAAACGTGCTTCCCTTCTTTGAACTTTTTCGATATACTCCGTCAGTCCTATTTGGTAAGGATACCACACCGCGCAGCAGTATTAAAAAAATAAAAATAAAAAAGAAGAGGACGGACAAGCGTAGTGTACGCAGTCTCCTTTGCAGACCTGTCACATTTACTAAGTGTCCTGCCAATAAAACGCAGTCTTTGGTTAGCCTTCCCCACAACATTTTCTATATGTTCCTTCCAATTTAAGTTGTTTGCAGTTGTAATACCTAAGTATTTAGTTGAATTTACGGCCTTTAGATTTGAATGATTTATCGTGTAACCGAAGTTTAACGAATTCCTTTTAGAACTGATGTGGATGAACTCACACTTTTCGTTATTTAGGGTCAACTGCTAATTTTCTCACCATTTAGATATCTTTTCTAAATCGTTTTGTAATTTGTTTTGATCTTCTGATGACTTTATTAGTCGATAAACGACAGCGTCATCTGCAAACCACCTAAGACGGCTGATCGGATTGTCACCCAAATCGTTTATATAGATAAGGAACACCAAAGGGCCTATAACACTACCTTGGGGAACAGCAGAAATCACTTCTGTTTTACTGGATGACTTTCCGTCAATTACTACGAACTGTGACCTCTCTGATAGGAGGTCACAACTCCAGTCACGTAACTGGGACGTTATTCCATAAGCACGCAATTTCACTACGAGCCGCTTGTGTGGTACAGTGTCGAAAGCCTTCCGGAAATGGAAGAAATTCGGAATCCATCTGAAATCCCTGTCAATAGCACTCAACACTTCATGCGAATAAAGAGCTAGTTGTGTTTCACAAGAACGATGTTTTCTAAACTTATGTTGACTGTGTGTCAACAGACCGTTTTCTTCGAGGTAATTAATTATCTACATCTACATCCATACTCCGCAAGCCACCTGACGGTGTGTGGCGGAGGGTTCGAACACAATATATGTTCCAGAATCCTGCTGCATATCAACGTTAATAATATGGGACTGTAATTAAGTGGATTACTCCTATTACCTTTCTTGAATATTGGTGTGACCTGTGCAACTTTCCAGTCTTTGGGTACGGAACTTCCGTCGAAAGAACGATTGTATAGGATTGTTAAGAATGGAGATAATTCAACACCATACTCTGAAAGGAACCTAATTGGTATACAGTCTGGACCAGAAGACTTGCTTTTATTAAGTGATTTAAGGTGCTTTACTACTCCGAGAACATTTACTTCTACGTTACTCATGTTGGCAGCTGTTCTTGATTTGAATTCTGGAATATTTACTTCGTCTTCTTTTGTGAAGGCATTTCGGAGGGCTGTGTTTAGTAGCTCTGCTTTGGCAGCGCTGTCTTCGACAGTATCTCCATTGCTATCGCGCAGAGAAGACATTGATTGTTTCTTGCCGCTAACATACTTCACATACGCCCCTAATCTCTTTGGATTTTCTGCCAGGTTTCGAGATAAAGTTTCGTTGTGGAAACATAACAAACATCTCGCATTGCATTCCGCGCTAAATTTCGAGCTTCTGTAAAAGGTCGCCAATCTCGTGGATTTTGCGTCTGTTTAAATTTGGCATGTTTGCTTCGTTGTTTCTGCAACAGTGTTCTGACCCGTTTTGTGTACCAAGGAGGATCAACTCCGTCGTTTGTTAATTTAATTGGTATAAATCTCTCAATTGCTGCCAATACTGTTTATTTGAATTCAAGCCACATCTGGTCTACGCTTATAGCGGCTGAAGCGATAATATTCTTCACGTCCCACAACAAATTCAGCATTTTTTCAACCGAAACTTATTAAACGTTCCTCATACAAAACGAGCTGCCCTTATTTGGACTTTTTCGTTTTTTTCGTCAATTCTATGTGGTAAAGATCCTATACCGCACAGAAATATTCTAGAAGAGGACGATCAATCGTACGTAGGCAGTTCTTTAGTAAACCTGTTGCATCCTCAGAACGATATGTATGTGTTCGCTCCAATTTAAGTTTTTCGTAATTGTACTTTCTAGGTATTTAGTGGAACTGTAGCCTTACAGTTGTGTGATTTATCGTGAATCCGAAATTTAGCACCCACCAAGGATCACCGACGCCAAAAAATTAAAGACCATGCCATCATCAGGCAAATTTAAGGCCTTTGGGATGTTCAAGGCGTGGTGAATTTGGAAGTCGTGCCTAAAGGCACCATTATAAACTCTTCGTAAATGTAGATGCAGATCAGTTCCATGGATGCTAGGCTATTTGTATGTTTGACTTGCCGTAGCAGTCTGAAACATTATTTATTGTTCGTCATCAAATATTGCACCTCATTTTCTGTTTACCGGTCGACATTTCGTCCCTGTCAGAGCTCACCCTCAGATTGTGGTTGTGTAATGCGGGATCCAGCAGCAGCAGCAACAGTTTCTAGCCATGGCGGATAACACAAATGAACCTCAAATGCTGGCACCACCAACCTTCAAGATATACGGGTCTTCTATTTATCAAGCAATGGTTATGACAGGTATAGCATGTAACGTTAAACTATTTGTTTTATGCTATTAAAAGTCTCATTAGTTATTTTTTCATTCATTGACAAGCTTTTATTGCAAGTTTGCTAAACATTAGATGATTTGTTTTGCATACAAATAAAAACGAAAGATAATGTAATAATTTAAAATTAACTATTTGATAACTTACAAAATATGTCTAACATAACCTTAAAGTAGTGGCCTCTTCTTACAAAATGGGTTGGGTGCACAAGGATGGGTGGTTGACATCCACTGTCCTTGTTATTAAACTGTTGTTATCTTTGGTTGTATCTTGTTGATTGTGGAATTGCCTGCATCGGATGCTCGACCATATTTTGGCATCAGTAACAGATTGTCGTCAATTTCCTCGCAAGATCCGATTGCGCCAAGATTACATTAGACGCATTTTATATGGTTCAAATGGCTCTGAGCACTATGCGACTTAACTTCTGAAGTCGTCAGTCGCCTAGAACTTAGAACTAATTAAACCTAACTAACCTAAGGACATCACATACATCCATGCCCGAGGCAGGATTCGAACCTGCGACCGTAGCGGTCGCTCGTCTTCAGACTGTAGCGCCTAGAACCCCACGGCCAAACATTTTATAAATTATCAAATTCTTCAATTTAGATTATATCTGTAACTTTTGTTTTCATATGCCTGAAACAGAAAACACAAAACGATGAGCAAAAAAATTTCTAAGCGCATAGAAATGTATTGAATAAATACTGATAGCAGTAGAAAACAGTTTTTCATAACATTCACATAATTACTATGGCCGTAGTCAAGCATGTAAGGTATACTATTGGGGAGAAACCGTGACAGAGCCGTCGAATGAAGGACGAGTGGTGACATCACCGTCCACCTGTCCAAACTACGTACCATTTACTCAACGTCTCATTAGCCCTACAAAGGACACACTGCTATTCCAGGCACGATCAGTTACAATGGTTCACCGCTGCAGCCTCCAGAAAATTTATCAGAAAAGGAAAATGGCGCGACATATTTCGCAAATAAAAGTAAGTAACACGAGCTTCATTGCCTATAAGGATAAATACTATGAAAGTATAAGATGCGACGAAGTATCGAGAGTGGTTGCGCAGCGGTTAAAATACTGCCGTCGCATTCGGCTGAAGCGAAGTTCAGATGTCAGTCTGGTTATCAGATTTAGGTTTTCGGTGCAGTTCCTAAATCGATTAAGGCGAATTCTTGGAGGTTTCCTTTGAAAATGACCAGAAAGATTTCATACTCATTTCTCTCCTAATCCTAGCTTGGCGTTCTATCTCTATTGACCCAGATGACGACGAGGCGCTAAACCACAGTTTTCGTTTTAATACAACGAGGTTTTACAGGCTGGAAGTCCATACATGGCGTGCATGTGGTATTAAAAACAGCTTTAAAATTTTATGGTTCTTAACACAAAACACCAAAAAAAAAAAAGAATGTGGCCAGCCCTGGTGGCCGAGCGGTTCTAGGCACTACAGTCTGGAACAGCGCGACCGCTACGGTCGCAGGTTCGAATCCTGCCTCGGGCATGGATGTGTGTGTGTGTGTGTGATGACCTTAGGTTAGTTAGGTTTAAGTAGTTCTAAGTTCTAGGGGACTGATGACCTCAGAAGTTAAGTCCCATAGTGCTCAGAGCCATTTTTGAACCAAAAAGTGTATAAACACACGCCCGAAAATTCCTCGTCTCTATGTTATCAATTAATACGTCACGATTAACAGTTCCTTAGTAATCTTAGCAATACGAGTAGTCAAGACTATTTCCATTAATATAGGTATGTAACACATAGGCTGCTTCCGAGACCGTATGGTTAAACTGTACATGAAAGACACTTCGGCTAATATATTTGTAAAATAAACTTAGCAATGGTCTGATTTACACGGATGAGCCCAAGATTACCACCACTTGCTTAGCAACGAGCTGATCTAAATTACAGCAGAGATTCTGCGCGGCAAGTCGTTGCCAGGTTTCCGGAAGAATGTGGTACACGATGTCTACGCACAGGTCGCGTATCTTCCGTCAATTACTGGCCGGTGGTTTGTGTGTTCCCAGCTGGCGCCTTATAGCGTCCCAGAGCAGCGAATCTCGTCAGTTCATTGCCATGCTGCTCAAATCACTGTTACACCATTGTGGCCTTGTGGCACGGACAGTAATCCTGTTGGAAGGTGCCATCGGCATAGGGGAAGCCGTCAGGCACGAAGCGATGTACGCAGGGTGTCTGTAATAATATTCAGGTACTCCACAGCTGCCTGGTGCCTTCGATTTCTACTGTAATCATAATTGGCGATGTCGTCGGGTGAACATGGGAACACGCAGTGGTCGTCTGCTGCCGAACACCAGTCTCGCACTGTCGTTAAACATGCCACAGACAGCCGCCTGTCCTGCTTTCTAGAGCGAGCGAGCCTCGGATCTCGATGTGCTGTGATGAGTCGTGGCTGTGGTGTCACAGTCCTTCAGCCAGGCAGCACCACGCCAACAGCCGACCAGCTTCGTCCTTTCAAAAATGTTCAAACGTGTGTGAAATCTTATGGGACTTAACTGCTAAGGTCATCAGTCCCTAAGCTTACACACTACTTAACCTAAATTATCCTACGGACAAACACACACACCCATGCCCGAGGGAGGACTCGAACCTCCGCCAGGACCAGCCGCACAGTCTATGACTGCAGCGCCTCAGACCGCTTGGCTAATCCCGCTCGGCCTTCGTCCTTTCCGAGATGCTTGTTGGCCATAACAATCAGCCTTCTGTCAGAAACCCTTACGCCACGGGATTTCCAGATTTGTGGCCCGTATCATAATTAACACTGTCTTGTCCGGCGACACCACAGTGGTGTCGTGCGCGAAATAGCGGTCAACGGCCGGCGACACCACATGGTATCGTCTGCATAGTATTGCTCAGTGGCCGGCAACACCACAGTGGTGTCGTGAGCATAGTATCGCGCAGTGGCCGGCGACAGCACTTTAGTATCTTTTGCATTCTGTTGGTGTTTTGTTTAGGTTGGTTGGTTGGTTGTTTTTGGGGAAGGAGACCAGACAGCGAGGTCATCGGTCTCATCGGATTAGGGAAGGACGGGGAAGGAAGTCGGCCGTGCCCTTTGAAAGGAACCATCCCGGCATGTGCCTGGAGCGATTTAGGGAAATCACGGAAAACCTAAATCAGGATGGCCGGACGCGGGATTGAACCGTCGTCCTCCCGAATGCGAGTCCAGTGGCTAACCACTGCGCCACCTCGCTCGGTTTTTGTTTAGGCAACAGTAAGTTACACATGTCAACAAGTTTTTTGTTTTTATAGGTTCTTGTGCCCTTTCACCATGGCAGACGAAAGAGACAATAGGATTATTTACGATGAATGCGCGGACGTCTTGTCTGTCGTTCCGGACGACTTGGCCAATTGGGAAGAAGACATTGGATATCAAAAAAATGAAAGTCAAGCAGAATCGTAGGAAGATATTGAAATACGCCCAAGAAGAATTCGGCGAACGCTACTGTTGCCACCTGATTCGGCTGAATCAGACGAAGAAGACAGTTGTCAGACTTTGATTTACCGAGGACCAATAATAAATTTGAAGGCTCCCCGGGTCCAAACATATTTCCCAAAGATACACAGAGCGTCGAGGATATCGTAGAATTATATATTGGGTACGATCTATTTGAATATATTAGCAACGAAACCAACAAGTACTACAGTCAAAATTGCAATAGAAGGAAACTGGATTTAAAAAATGCCAAATCTGTCGACGTTACGGAACCCGAACTTAGAAAATCGTTTGGGCCTGCTATCCTTATGGGAATTGTAAAAAAAAGCAAGGATCGACGATTATTGGTCAACGAATCCGTTGATAGACACTAAGATATTTCGCAAATCGACGTCCCACAAACGATTCAGACAAATATGATCATTTTTACATTTTTACGACAGCGCCAATAAATGCCGACCCGTCCGGCTTGGCTCTGAGCACTATGGGACTTAACAGCTATGGTCATCAGTCCCCCTAGAACTTAGAACTACTTAAACCTAACTAACCTAAGGACATCACACAACACCCAGTCATCACGAGGCAGAGAAAACCCCTGACCCCGCCCTGTCCGGCTTGTCAAAGTGCAATTCGTAATTGATTATTTTTCCAAAAAGTTTAAAGAAATGTTTGATCTAAGTCAAAACATCTCAACTGATGAAGGAATGATACCGGGGCGTGGACGGTTAATTTTGAAGTTTCCAATCCGTCGCAAATTACGAAATACGTCATACTCATTCAGATGCTGTGTGATTCGAGTACGGGATACATTTCCTCATTCAAGATATATTCTGGCGCTAGACAGCCTTAAGCGAAAACAGTGATGGAACTACTGACACCTTCTGATGGAAAGTGGCATTACCTCTGCATGGATAGTTATTTTAACAGTGTAGAACTTGCAGAGAAGTTACTTGAAAAGAAAATTCGAGTTTGTGGAACGATACGGCAAAACAGGGGATTACCGGAAAATTAAAGCTCGCAAAAGTCAATGTGTTTGGAGCTTGTCATTAACGGAAAGGTGACAAGCAGCAGGCGACAAGCCAAGTAATCCGAACTAGCGCTGCCGGCGCCAAGCGAATAAATCTGTACGAGACGTGCGGACGGCAGTGTTAAAATGATATTCCATCCGCGTCAACTCCACTTATATACTTCCCTTAGAGCGGCACGTGCCCGCAAGGCCGCATTCAGTCTTGTAGTGAGCAGTGGTCGTCGTGTTTCGGCTCATCAGTGTGTGCAGGAAAACAGTTTGCTCAAATATTCGAAAACAATGTTGCACAACTTTTAAGTAATCACTGCGTGCCAAAAGATGCAAACATACAGAAGATGAAAGGTGCTAAACACTCGTAACATCATTGAAACAGTTTGTAAACAGTGAATATGTGAGGCTCAGATGCTGGGCTGTACGTCGAAGCGATAATTCTGACATCGTTACTTTCCTGGAAGCTGCAACTCAAAAATGTCGCCGGCCGGTGTGGCCGTGCGGTTCTAGGCGCTTCAGTCTGGAACCGCGTGACCGCTACGGTCGCAGGTTCGAATCCTGCCTCGGGCATGGATGTGTGTGATGTCCTTAGGTTAGTTAGGTTTCAGTAGTTCTAAGTTCTAGGGGACTGATGACCACAGATGTTAAGTCCCATAGTGCTCAGAACCATTTGAACCATTTTTTTCAAAAATGTCACCTGTTTATGTGCCAGAGCCCCAAAATCACGCCGTAATTGAATAATTCAGACTTTTAACATTTCCTTACTGTATCGTATTGTGTTGCCAAATAAATAAATAAATAAATAGTGGTACAAAAAAGTTATGTAAAACTCGAACTTACGATGATGGTGGCCCTTTCTTTCGTCAGCATCTGACTACGAAGAAGATGTTGAGTATCTCGTACAGCTCAAGTTTTAGCTCTGACACGATACCGTGAGAGAATTTTGTACCTCGATGTCATCGCGCAAAACTCCGAAGTCACCTAGGATCAGAGGTCAAGCAGTAGTACGGGCGTTCTGGTAAAAATCTCCTTGGTATTACGTAATCAATGAGGCGAAGCAAAACACATTACTTGCTGGAATGCAGTACGACTCGATGCGGTGTGAGCTACTGCGCACAGTAGCAGGCATTCATTATCTGCCCGCCTGTGAGGAATCATTACGAACAATCAGCCCCGTGATAGCGTAATGGCTGCTGCTATGTTCTAGTCTGCCCCATACAGGCGACAACTAGACTCGTAGCGACTACGGTTACTGAAGTTAATAGAGCCATCGAGAAGACAAGAACAGTACTTACGCTAGAAAAAGCAGATAAGCAGTTGTTAGCATCTCACTTAGACAATAAATGGCCATCATTTAGTTACCCGATGATGAACGTAGAGGAATTATTGCCAAAGTTTAAAATGATTATAAATTGCGCTTTCGAGAAGTATATGCCGACTAAGAGGATTAAGAAGCGACAGTACCCTCGTTCGTCTAGCTTATGGAGATCCAGACAAGTATAAGAACGAAGTCTTTCGCGATGGTACTGTTGTAGAAAACATTCTCGGACTTCTTGCCGCGTCAAATAGAGGTGAATCCTAGAGCTTTCGACTATTCCCTCCACGGTTTTCGTCAGGAGCTACTGTCTGTCAAAACCGGCGCTATGCTGGCCTGATACAGACCGTAGAAGGCTTCTGATAGGCCGTTAATTACGTAATGTTGTCGCAGATGGTGTCAACGTCTGCGCTGTTGGTGCCACCGCCGCCGTCGTAGGGTAAACATAGCGACGAATGTTTCTGCCTCTGCTCTCCATCGAGAGTTCGCTTCCGTGCACCGCTAAGATTGTATCCACTGTCACCGTTGAAGTTCTTCTCCCACGTTCTTATTCCTACAACCTCTTTAATTACAGAACCCCAGTAAGTAGGAGCCTGGGAAATCCAAGTAGTCCTCGCTAGATACTGTTAGTGTCCTGTTTCTGCCTAGGACCATTTAGATTCCGAAATTAATCACCTGAAGTACGTGTTCCGAAAGAACGGCTACGGTTCATTCTATATGAAGTCAGCGTTCTCCAAGAAAAGGAAACGTGAAAATGTTGAACGTTCACCTGATGAGACACCGATTGCATTTCTTCCTTTCCGCGACGCTACATCCAACAAAATAGACAGAGTCCTGGGAAGACTAGGTATATGAACTATTTTCCTACCTCCTAAGAAGATAAGAGAGATGCAACGCCTGTTAAGGACATTCTCACCATCAGGATCTCTGGGATTTACAATATCAGTTTTTCCCAGGCTCCTACATACTGCCAATTAAGGAGGTTGTAGCAATAAGAATGTAGGAGAAGAACTTCAACGGTGACAGCGGATGCAACCTCAGCCACGTATGGAAGCGAGCCGCCGATGCAGAGAAGAGGCAGAGATATTCGTCGGGATCTGTGGCGCCCCTAACGCAGACGTTGACACCATCTGCGACAGCATGACGTAATTTCTGTTACATTTGAACTTTTTATTCTGGTATCACTTTTGTGTTCACTCTTCAATGACAACTATGTACTGCTTTTTGTTGCTCAGTAGGCCAGGCTTGAAAATAAGCCCGTAAGGTTCGAAACTAGTCATCTAATACAAATGCTGCAACTGTTGACATAATCGTCAATAAACTCGTCAAGGTATCATGTTAGTTATTTTCATCACGGATAAGGGAGTGAGTACTTCGAGAATTTTGTTCTTTCCGCCTGGAATATAAGCTACCTGCTGGAATGCGTGTCGTCTACTTATGAAATGGTTACTTCGAAACTTGTTATCGACGTAATAGAGACTGTCGCTGGTAGTTGATTTTTTTTTCTTTATTGTTATCTTAATACGTTGTACAAAAGGTGGGCCGGCAGCGGCCTATCTACGCCGCTCTTCGGCCGCAGAAAAACATAGAACAGATAACATGTAGACAGATGTACAGAAAATATGAATATGAAACAACAAGTGACACACACAATGATAATAACGAAGACGTACGAACTGAAGACACTTAATTGCATAAACAAGTGCAACCGTACACGAAGGCACAATGAGTAAATTGTCGAACGGTGGAGGACACTGAAGAGAGAGACTTGGACTGGAACGGAGAAACACTGCACAGAAAACATTGACGATGATCTTCGACGCACTGCACGCACTATTGCACGAAAAAAGGGGGGGGGGCTGCCACATGGAATACGGGAGGGTAGGACGGAGGTGGAGAGGACGCCAGTGGGAGAGAGGAAGTGAGGGAGAGGGGAGAGAGTAGGGTTGGGTGTGGAAGCCCAGGGGGGGGGGAGGAGGAGAGAGGAGGGGGAAGAAAGTTAGGAGGGAGAGAAGGGAAAGAGGGAGCCCTGGAGGAAAAGCTCAGGAGGAGGAAGGGGAGGATCAAATCTGGTAGGAGGGGTAGATGGAGGGGACGAGGGCATCATCTGGGAGTAGGAGTTGGCAGAAGCCACCTTGGACAAGGGTGTGGAGGGTGGTAAGATGGAGAATGGGTGGGATGCAGGAGTACAGGCGCAGCAGTGGATTGGGGTGGGAAAGGATGGAAGAGACAAGCGGGTGAGGGGGATCAAGTTTACGGGAGGTGTAATGGATCCGTACCATTCAAGGGAGAGGAGGAGGTGTGGGAAAGGAATTAAGTCTTAGAGGAGCCGTGTGGGGGATGGGAGGCGGATGCGACAGGCGAGGTGGAGCGCATGGCGTTCCAGGATTTGGAGGGAATTGTAGTAGGTACGAGGGGCAGAGATCCATGTGGGATGGGCACAATAGAGGATGGGGCGGATGAGGGATTTATAAGAGTGGAGGACAGTGGATGGGTCCAAACCCCATGTGCAGCTGGAGAGGAGTTTGAGGAGGTGGAGTCAGGAGTGTGCCTTGTCTTGGATTGTCCAGAGATGGGGGGTCCAGGAGAGGTGACAGTCAAAGGTGACGCCAAGGTACTTGGGGTGGGGGTGAGGTTGATAGGACGGCTGTAGATAGTGATATAAAAATCAAGGAGACGGAAGGAAGGGGTGGTTTTGTCAGCAATGATTGCCTGGGTTTTGGAAGGATTGACCTTGAGCAGCAACTGGTTGCACCAGGTGGTGAACCGGTCAAGATGGGATTAGAGGAGGTGCTGGGCATGTTGCAGGGTGGGGGCGAGGGCAAGGAAGGCGGTGTCATCGGCGTATTGGAGAAAGTATATGGGGGGTGAAGGAGGCGGCATGTCCGCCATATAAAGGAGATGCAGAAGAGGGGAGAGGATGGAACCTTGGGGCACACCGGCAGAGGGGTAGAAGGTGTAGGAATCTGTGTTATGGATGGTGACATAGGAAGGACGTTGAGAAAGGAAGGAGGCGATCAGACGGACGTAGTTAATAGGGAGGGCGAAGGTTTGGAGCTTGAAGAGGAGATCGGAATGCCATGCACAGTCGTAGGCACTTTCAAGTTCGAGAGAGAGGAAGATGGCGGAGTGACGGAAACTAAGTTGTTCCAAGAGGAGGTGAGTGAGGTGAAGGAGAAGATCATCTGCAGAGAAGGATGGTCGAAAGCCACATTGGGTAGAGGGAATCAGGTGGTGCAGGTGGAGGTGCTGGTGGATGCGTCAGGTGAGAATGGATTCCAGGACCTGGCTGGAGACCGAGGTGGCTGATGGGACGGTAGGAGGAGACAGCGGACGGTGGTTTGTCTGGTTTGAGGAACATCAGAATCCAGGGAGGTTTTTCACAGATCGGGGTAGAAGCCAGTAGACAAGACCACATTATATAGTCTGGCCAGGGTGGTAAGGAAGGATGCAGGAGCTCCACGGAAGTGATGGTAGGTAACATGGTCGTGACCGGGAGCTATGATATCTTGAGTGATGATGGGGGTGTTGAGTTCAGTGTGGAATGTTGTCCGCTGGTTGGTGATTTCCTCTTACACATTTACGGTAAAATACGAGTATGTCTCGAAGCAGACAAGCACGTTACAATTGCACTTGAAATCATTTAAACCTGAATTTTTGTTCTTTAAATTCGACAATTTCAATTTTTATATCACAGCAGTGGGTTGGAAATTGCTTTAGCATAAAGGAAACCAGAAAAATATATTTTTTTCGACCTATAGTCCCGTTTTTTACGGGTTTGGAGAGCGCATCTAGGTGTCAGTGGTGTAGTCATCGACAAATATTACTGCACGAAAAGTAGTGTTTTCTCTCTTTGACACAGGAAAACGCCTTATATTGGAAACAATTTGAATGATGTGCTGATTCAGTATTATAAATGGCAAAGTTTTCACATCTCCCACGAGTAGCAATAGAATTTGGCAATATACATATTCCAAGATTTTGTGTTCGAATTTCATACGAAAGTCAAAATCCCTTCTTTCTTGTTTTGCTGTGTACAGAGCAGGGAGATGTTTCTCGTTACCAGTGCTATCTACATATTTAATTGCATCATCTTCTCTAGTCTAAGTGGAAGTATTCTGTTGATGATTGATTTATGGCGTGATGTCATTTCTCGCTTGTTTGACCTGTAAATTGTTGAGTCTGAATTCTTAAAGAACCTGTTCTTTCTCACTTTTTCAGAATCACTACTTTCCTCACTTGGTGGGTCAATATCGCCGGCCGAAGTGACCGTGCGGTTAAAGGCGCTGCAGTCTGGAACCGCAAGACCGCTACGGTCGCAGGTTCGAATCCTGCCTCGGGCATGGATGTTTGTGATGTCCTTAGGTTAGTTAGGTTTAAGTAGTTCTAAGTTCTAGGGGACTAATGACCACAGCAGTTGAGTCCCATAGTGCTCAGAGCCATTTTTTTGGGTCAATATCAAATGGAAAATCCTTCTGGAGCAACTCCGATATCACTTTGTCTTTCAACTTTCTTGCCATAGCCTGTCTTGAAAATACAGGGAACTATAGGCCTGATGGGATTTTCAAGCACAGAATTTTTTATAAGAAAATTTTCTAAAGATCTTCAAGATTTTTGTGCTAGTAAACAATGACTGGCATACATATACTTCATCCGGTTCAAATGATTCAAATGGCTCTGAGCACTATCGGACTCATCGTCTCAGGTCATCAATCCCCTAGAACTTAGTACTACTTAAACCTAACTAACCTAAGGACATTACACACATCCATGCCCGAGGCAGGATTCGAACCTGCGACCGTAGCAGCAGCGCGGTTCCGGGCTGAAGTGCCTAGAACCACACGGCCACCGCGGCCGGCACTTAATTCGGTCTTCATATTTTCTCTCCATTTCGAGTTATCACTGGAAGCATTCAGAACCCAGCGCAAAATATTCAAATGGTTCAAATGGCTCTGAGCACTATGGGACTTAACATCTGTGGTCATCAGTCCCCTAGAACTTAGAACTACTTAAACCTAAGCACATCACACACATCCATGCCCGAGGCAGGATTCGAACCTGCCACCGTAGCAGTCGCGCGGTTCCGGACTGAGCGCCTAGAACAGCTAGACCACCGCGGCCGGCGCAAAATAATCATCTTCCAAATTGCACACAAGCAAATGGCGCGAAGACTGCACGAGCTGAAACTCAAATTGCTCTGGAGCCACGGGTACTACATCCGTGGAAGTTCTGGGATACGTCAACAATGTACCAAACTAAGAATTAACGGAGCATTGCAGTCGCTTCACGTCTCTAAGGGCAGTCGCTTCAGGTCTCGAAGGACAGAGAATATGCTCTATTTTAACGGGACTCATAAGTCACCCCAGATCTTAAAAAATAACATTGTGAGAATGGCAAGCAACTAGCTTACGTTCAGTGGGCGTGGCAAGCATTCAGGCTAAGTGGAGCATACTGCGAGCGAAAACAATGATGCAGGAGACACACGAGAGCTGAATAGGTTGCTGAGGCAGCTGCGCTTCGTAATATGGGTTACGCGTCACGTGCGTGCTCGCAAGGTGTGCCGCCCGGCCTGCCATCTGGCGGCCGCTGGGCCACTGGCAATGTCTGTAGTCTCCCGACGGCCTGACTGAGGTACGCGCCGTGCTTCACGCTCAGCTGCCACTAAGCTAGTTCATTGCCTCCGACAACTGATTCTCATTTTCTCAAGTCATTAATGGAGAGATCATTGTATGTAGGGATTTCAGAAAGTAAATTAGACATTTCGTCCCGAGCTAACACCAATGCGCTACAAGAGTGGCGCGTTGTCAGAGGATAGTACATGTTCTGGGTTTTCAGCAGACACAGGTCTGCTGCGGTAAATTAAAGAGACGCGTCATAGTTGGCGAGTGAAATGTCGCGACAACTGGAAACGTACTCCGAAGTTGAAGTACGCAGGACAATACGATTCTTGCGGACAAAGCATTTACACTACTGGCCATTAAAATTGCTGCACCACGAAGATGGCGTGCTACAGACGCGAAATTTAACCGACAGGAAGAAGATCCTGTGATATGAAAATGATTAGCTTTTCAGGGCATTCACACAAGGTTGGCGCCGGTGGCGACACCCACAACGTGCTGACATGAAGGAAGTTTCCAACCGATTTCTAATACACAAACAGCAGTTGACCAGCGTTGCCTGGTGAAGCGTTGTTGTGATGCCTCGTGTAAGGAGGAGAAATGCGTGCCATCACGTTTCCGACTTTGATAAAGGTTGGATTGTAGCCTATCGCGATTGCGGTTTATCGTATCGCGACATTGCTGCTCGCGTTGGTCGAGACCCAATTACTATTAGTAGAATATGGAATCGGTAGGTTCAGGAGGGTAATACGGAACGCCGTGCTGGATCCCAACGGCCTCGTATCACTAGCAATCGAGATGACAGGCATCTTAGCCACATGGCTGTAACGGATCGTGCAGCCACGTCTCGATCCCTGAGTCAACAGATGGGGACGTTTGCAAGACAACATCCATCTGTAGGAACAGTTCGACGGCGTTTGCAGCAGCATGGACTATCAGCTCGGAGACCACGGCTGCGGTTACCCTTGACGCTGCATCACAGACAGGAGCGCCCGCGATGGTGTACTCAATGACGAACCTGGGTGCACGAATGGCAAAACGTCATTTTTTCGGATAAATCCAGGTTCTGTTTACAGCATCATGATGGTCGCATCCGTGTTCGGCGACATCGTGGTGAACGCACATTGGAAGCGTGTATTCGTCATCGCCTTACTGGCGTATCACCCGGCGTGATGATATGGGCTGCCTTTGGTTACATGTCTCGGTCACCTCTCGTTCGCATTGACGTCACTTTGAACAGTGGACGTTACATTTCAGATGTGTTACGACCCGTGGCTCTACCCTTGATTCGATCCCTGCGAAACCCTACATTTCAGCAGGATAATGCACGATCGCATGTTGCAGGTCCTGTACGGGCCTTTCTGGATACAGAAAATGTTCGACTGCTGCCCTGGCAAGCACATTCTCCAGATGTCTCACCAACTGAAAACGTCTGGCCAATGGTGGCCGAGCAACTGGCTCGTCACAGTACGCCAGTCACTACTCTTGATGAAATGTGGTATCGTGTTGAAGCTGCATGGGCAGCTGTACCCGTACACGCCACTCAAGCTCTGTTTGACTCAATGCCCAGGCGTATCAAGGCCGTTATTACGGTGAGAGGCATTTGTTCTGGGTACTGATTTCTCAGGATCTATGCACTCAAATTGCGTGAAAATGTAATCACATGTCAGTTCTATTATAATATATTTGTCCAATGAATACCCGTTTATCATCTGCATATCTTTTTGGTGTAGCAATTTTAATGGCCAGTAGTGTACATAGCACACAGATACACCGTCAAATTCTGACCGTACAGTGGTTGCGAAGTGTGTATGTAGATGTATAACTACAAGGAATATCGCGTCCAGGCCTAGTGAAACGGTGCCAACGATTTGATCGACGCAGCAAAGACGTGGGTGATGCTGATCGGGAACTCCCAATGTTGTGCCGTGCGATTTCCATCTTTTCGGTAAGCTGAGAGAATATCTGAAGGGGAAGAGATTTGCTAACGATGAGGACGTTCACACAGCACACAGCGGTTCTCGAGTGGCTCCGCGATCAGTGAGCGAATTTTTATCGTAGAGGAACTGAACAATTAGTAGAACATTCCGGCTGTTGCTTACACAGATTTTGTGACCGTGCTGAAAAGGTGTCATGTATTTTTGCCACTTTGAAGTGTTGTGCAGCAGTCAATGAAAATTGCTTTCCTTGTTATAACAGTGTTCAACTTTCGTTTTGAAGTCCTCTAGTAGAAAACTAAGCAAAGTTTCGAACGTTTTGTCAAATTTATATTGACCACAACAAATAACCTTTTGCCCAGAAGCAGGATAAAATACGTATGAAGCAAATCTACATCTACATATTCCTCTCCAGGCCACCATACGGTGCCTGACGGCGGTTACCTTGTAGCAGAACTTATTCACTAATACTCGCGTGTTGATCGAATCCATCGGTAACAAATCTAGCAGCCTGCCTCTGAATTGTTTCGCATTGCAGAGACCACATGTTCCTTATTGAAAAATATTTGTTTTGATGCTCCCTACCTCCTGTATTAATTTGAACGAGAAATGCACAGCTAGCACACTACTGTAATGCGTTAGGTGTGTCGTGGGCACTCAGAGCCTTTTGATGGCTTGCGCATGTCAAGCGACCACCTACGGAAGCTTACGGAACCTACCAGTCCTTTTCACTAACAAGGGGAGGCCGCCAATTGTGAAATTCAGATTCGATTCATACTGCGCATAATAAAAGCTCATGGCCAGAGGTGTAATGTGGCAAAGCACCGAGATGCACTTCTCAGCCGTTGTCGAGAAAATCGACAGTTAAAAGAAACCGTTGCGGTGAAATAGTCTCTACGATTAATAACTCTCTACAGCGTCGTGGTGCAGCGGTAAGCGCTCGGGTTCGTAATCCGAAGGTCGCCGGATCGAATCTCGCGCCATGCAACATTCTTTTTTTTAGTATTTGTTTTTTTGTAATTCAAATACATGTATAATTCCTGGCAATCAGTTGCAACAATTATGCATCTAATAAGTTGTTGAAAGTCGTTTGTCGTGGAAAAACTGGCGACTTCGAACATCATTATGTTTTCCGTAAACAAAGTTGTATTTCACAAATGTTATTAATCGTCTTCATAATGTTAACCACGTATAGCTAACGGAAGTCGTAGAAACGATGTTCCGAAACGAATACGTATAGCGTAAGTCAAACGTTCGAATTAGAATAGAGACCCTACGAACACAAATTTGCTGTGGCAGGTATGAAATATAAACTCTGTTACTCGCTCGTTACACTTGAAGAACAGACGTTGAATGGGCCGGAACGAGCCGCCGCATAACTAGCGTAGTTGCCTGCTAACTTCGAAAGAAGGTAGATGCGGTCCCTAGCGCAACTTATAACATCGTCGAAAATCAGTGCGGACGGGAGAGCTTTGGTACACCCTGTTAAACAAACGGAAAAATGGAGGCGGTATAATTGGAGATATATATATATATATATATATATATATATATATATATATATATATATTAGAATTACAGAAAGCTAATTATAAAAAAAATTGCATTGCGCGAGATTCGATACGGCGACCTTTGGATTAAAAACCCGAGCGCTTACCGCTGCGCCACGACGCTGGAGAAAATTATCAATCGTAGAGAGTATTTCACCGCAACGGTTTCTTTTAACTGTCAATTTTCTCGACAACGGCTGAGAAGTGCATCTTGGTGCTTTGCCACATTACACCTCTGGCCATGAGATTTTATTATGCGCAGTATAAATCGAATCTGAATTTCACAATTGGCGGCCTCCCCTTGTAAGTCGGGGTTAGCGGCTTGCGGCACGACTCGCCTCTCGCTATGGCCGAGGGCAACAGTTTCGTGTGCTTGCTGGGACACCACAATTTATGACGGAAATGTGCAAGTATTGGAATTTTGGGGCAAACCACGGTATGAACAGGGACCTCGGGAAATTCAGAAGTGTTCAACAACGCTCTGATTCGCCTATCGTCGGCTGACGTCAGACGGGAATTTCTGGGACAAACTACCGAGAAAGATGCACTCTGATTGGCCTATGACTGACGACAATCCGGGGTGCGAATTTGTAAAACGTGGCATTGACACGCTATTGGCGGAAAACAGTAACGTTTTTCCTGAATTGCGTTTGCGGGCAGACTGGCGCAAACTGCCGAGTCGGGAGCTGGTGGAAGAAAAAGGGACGTTCCTGGTTTGTTGGTCGATGTAGACCGGTCGCTGGTTCTAGACGTCGTGGCGGTTGGAGGTTTCAGAGTCCTGACAAGCGAGATTCTGATTCCCCACTACGACCACGGTCCCCAGACTTAACTGCCACAGTTGACTGGTAAGGGTACACAGCGGCACGGTTTACCAGATGGGGCTTAATGTTATATAGGAAGCGTACCGTTGCCACAACTCCGCTAAACCCGTTTCATACCTTAGCATCGTTTGTTGCAGTATACAGTCGACCACTGGAGTTTCTAAGTTAATCGTTGAGCTGTATTGGATTAAAGATTTAATGTGCAGCTAGCATACGGTATGAAATTTAAGGATTTTGAGGAGAGAGCACTTGAGTCAGCAGCCCTCAAACCAACTGTTTTTTGGAGGTACGTGGATGACACTTTCGTAGTGTGGCCTCATGGAGAAGACAAATTAATGGTGTTTTTAGATCACCTCAACTGCATTCATGAGAACATTCGGTTTACCATGGAATTAGAGAAAAATGGTTGCCTCCCTTTCTTGGATGTGCTAGTAAGACAGAAGAGTGATCGCTCTCTGGGGCATTCAGTTTATCGAAAGCCCACACATACTGATTTGTATTTAAATTCGTCCAGCTGCCATCACCCATCGCAAACAATGAGTGTACTTAAAACACTTGTACACAGAGCTCATGTAGTGTCAGATACAGATAGTTTGCCTGAAGAGCTTGCCTACCTGAAGATGGTTTTCAAAGAGAATGGATATTCCACCCGGCAAATTAGCAAGGCACTGGAAACTAAGCCGAAGAAACAGGGAGTGGAGAAAGAAGAGAGCACGGCTACTAAATCTTTAGCTTTTCTTCCCTTTGTTGGCAACATTTCATTCAAAATTGCAAGAATCCTCCACGGTTTCGAAGTGAAAGTGATTTTCCGTCCACCATCAAAGATTTTCGACCTGCTGTGATCAGTGAAAGACGATCTGGTATTGTGGAAGGCGGGAATTTATAAAATACCGTGTCAGTGTGGCATGTCATATATAGGACAAACATTGCGAACAGTAGAAGAACGTTGCACTGAACACCAACGCTGTACTCGCGTTTTACAACCTAACAAGTCTGCAATTGCTGAGCATTGCATTTCCACTGGACACTCAATGGAGTATGACAAGACAACAATTTTGGCCACAGCAACATCCTTTTGGGACTCCGTCATAAAAGAATCAGTGGAAATTCGCATGACAGACAATCTTATGAACCGTGACAATGGCTACCAGCTAGATAATACGTGGAACCCCTTCATCTCTAAGATCTGCTCCAGACGAAGACGTCCGAGTACTCCGATGGCCGTGGCAATTGACAACGCCGAAGACAGCTGAGTTCTGCAGTTCCACCAGCGAGGGCGCTGCTGGCGGGCGGTGTGGTTCGTCTGTCCATATGATTTTGACGCATGCGCGGAATACTCGCTGTACGCTGTATATTGTGGAACAGAGGGCCTCATCGTCAGGCTTCGATGGCTCACCTGAGGATGGCTGGAAGTTGTCCAGTCGAAATATCGTGGATGGAAGCTAACGACGACCGGCTGCAAGCCCGAAATCTTTTTGAATGGGGTACGGTAGTTATCCCTCTGTTTGTGTTGTTGATTGTCATCAGCAATTAACTTCGTTTTTTCGTAGAATGTTGATACAAATACGTTGTAACTGGTTGATATAATAAATAATCGGTGTGTGTTTCATTTGAATTTTTATTTGAGGGAGCACAGAGTACTCTTAGATTCGTGGTAGAAGCGGATTATTTTGGCATGGCTGCATGGGTCACCGAGGAACTTGTTCTTTTTACCTAGCGCCTCAATCAGTTTGGCAGAACTTTTAAATCCCGAGGCGACCAGATCCTTGCAAAACATGACTTCATCTTTGATGCGCTCCTGCGTCTTAGTCGACCAGTAATTTGTCAATAACGCATTCCTGAACTCTTTATTCGATGAGCACGTTACCGCCATCGCACGCATTCCTTCTGCGACACTTCCTTCGAGGTGCCCACACGCAAAATCTAATTTACACTCGACTGGCCATTGTGGTGGTAGCGAGAGGTCAAACTGAGAAATGAAGGTCTTTTGGTGTAGGGCATTTCCGTTGTCCCTGTACTTCTGGAATTATCCGACGGACAAAAAGTATTTAAAATCAAACGTGTCGTCCGTACGTCCGCGTAATGATGTTCCTGACAAACTGTCTGGTACTGACTACGAACTCATAACGCCTGCGTCGCTTATTACAGGACTCGCCACATTGCTGATGTGCTCGTCAGTTCTGCGTAGTGGTATGCAGTTGTTTGTACGACTCGTTGTTCTATCGTTCCGTGATATTATTTACATCCGAATTTTCGTCATGACGCACGATGGATTTCGTGTTCGCCTTATCTATTTCTTGCTTTGTCTAGCGAATTTGCTCACTTAACGTGTTGATTGACGTGTGAGCCTTCTTCGCCTCTTTGACCGCTGCTGTTGCTAACTTTAGTTTCTCGTGTCTCCTTCAACGCACGCACAGCTACTGTTCGGATCTTTATGCCTTCCTCTTTCACTTCCGGTTTATTCTTCTCAATTACTACTTGCGCTCTCTGTTCTCCTCTTCACACTACCCTATCTTCCGCTTCTTTTTCCTCTTTGCATTGATCTTGCTTCCATTTACTTTAAGAACTTGTCCCCTCTCTGTTAGTTTGCCACCCTACAGTTGCGTGAGGTTCAAAAAATGGTTCAAATGGCTCTGAGCACTATGGGACTTAACATCTATGGTCATCAGTCCCCTAGAACTTAGAACTACTTAAACCTAACTAACCTAAGGACATCACACCACACCCAGTCATCACGAAGCAGAGAAAATCCCTGACCCCGCCGGGAATCGAACCCGGGAACCCGGGCGCGGGAAGCGAGAACGCTACCGCACGACCACGAGCTGCGGACGTTGCGTGAGGATGTGTGTGAATTTAGCCGTTATGTCATCTCATCATAGTCCTTGTCTACGCCACTCTATAGTTATGGGTATCGGCTTCAACTCGGATCAGATCCTACTCAGTTGCGTGATCAATGCGCTCATCTGAGACAGGTTGTACCTCAGGAATGACCGCCAGAATTTGCCCCGTGTTGGCGACACTGTCAGCCTGACTTATCTCTATACTTGCCATTGCGTCAAGTTGTATTACAGTAATTTGTTCCCGTGCCTTACTACGTGTAATATGCGCACAGAATACTAATGCATACGTTTACCAAACACGCAGCATAACGCAATAGAATTGATCCCTAAAAGGTACCCTACAACGATAATGGCAGCATCTCGGTAGCCTTCGCACACACACAACGCCAGTGTCAGCGTTGTCAAACGATACAGAGAGGTCGGACAGAGCCCACGGATCCACAGCACACAAGTAAAGAAGGAATAGGCGCCAGCAAACTGATACTGATCTAGTACGAATGCGGATCTAGTAAAGGTTGCCACAGATTGTGAAATCGGATGAACAAAATGAAAACTACATTACGTCAACTAACTGACTATGTAATTTCAAAATAAAAAGTTAGACTGCCCACAGAATCTCCCAAAGAACGAAGACTGAGCAGGGTTCGCCAAGTTATGTAGTATCCCCCAATGTGTGAGACTGTGAAACCTGTCAGAGTAATGGACCATCCCAGACTGTCACATTCCCCTTAAGACTCCATGTTAACTTCAAACGTCTTAGAACCTTACATAAGCTCCCCCTTACCTCAGAATTTTGAGTGGGAGCTGTCCTACTGAAGCATCGTTAAAACACTGAAACATGCAGTATGGAATGGTATAATAGGGATGGAAGCAGAATAAACACTCGGTGTTCGGCCACAGGATAGGCCTCTCCTACACACAACAGGAATAAATATAAACTGGCCTAATGTTGATGGTACACAGTATCTGCACCGGCAGACTTAACAAGTACAAGAACACCCACGTAACAAGAAGTGGCTGCTACTACAAATACTAATTGCTTAGCGTTACAGTGCAATATGCAGTGTATTATGTGTGTATGAAGTGAGGAATCAAGGATGTATATGGTTTTTTGGGATGATATTACAGAAGATTTTTGAATAGCAACATGAAAAAATTATATGCTGAAAGAAAGATCAGAAGAAAGTGGGTTGCCCACATAGTTTTGAAAAACAGGAGTAATGTCAAATATCAAGGACAGTACGACCAAGTTAAACACCAGATACGGAACAATAAATAGCGTCAATATCTTTAAATACCTAGACGAATAGATTACAGCCAATGGGCAAGATGAAGAACCTCGAAAGCAGGAGCCAGTAAAATGGAAATAGCTTTCCAAAACAGAAGAAACATTTACAACTCAAATGCTTTTCCATAAATACCAAATACCAAAACTCATTACTACACACATCAAAAATGTTTTGCATCACCTCGGTTCCGAGAGTTCCGGAATCTGTACAGAAAATTGGAACAGAGATCAACGTAACCATCATTTCCGCCCTTTTTATTACTCATGAAAACCACACGTTGCATGTTGTACCACCATACAGCGAGACCTTCAGAGGTGGTGGTCCAGATTGCTGTACACACCGGTACCTCAAATACCCAGTAGCACGTCCTCTTGCATTGATGCATGCCTGTATTCGCCGTGGCATATTATCCACAAGTTCATCAAGGCACTGTTGGTCAAGATTGTCCCACTCCTCAACGGCGATTCGGGGTAGATCCCTCAGAGTGGTTGATGGGTCACGTTGTCCATAAACAGCCCTTTTCAATGTATCCCAGGCATGTTCGATAGGGTTCATGTCTGGAGAACAAGCTGGCCACTCTAGTCGAACGATGTTGTTATCCTGTAGGAAGTCATTCACAAAATGTACACGATGGTGGCGCGAATTGTCGTCCATCAAGACGAATACCTCGCCAATATACTGCCTATATGGTTGCACTATCGGTCGGAGGATGGCAATCAGGTATCGTACAGCCGTTACGGCGCCTTCCATGACCACCAGCGGCGTACGTCGGCCCCACATAATTCCACCCCAAAACAGCAGGGAACCTCCACCTTGCTGCACTTGCTGGAAAGTATGCCTATGGTGTTCAGCCTGACCGGGTTACCTCTAAACACGTCTCCGACAATTGTCTGGTTGACGGCACATGCAACACTGATCGGTGGAGAGAACGTGATGCCAATCCTGAGCGGTCCATTCGGCATGTTGTTGGGCCCATCTGTACCGTGCTGCATGGTGTCGTAGTTGCAAAAATGGACCTCGCCATGGACGTCGGGAGTGAAGCTGCGCATCATGCAGCCTATTGCGCACAGTTTGAGTCGTAACACGACGTTCTGTGGCTGCAAGAAAAGCATTACTCAACGTGGTGGCGTTGCTGTCAGGGTTCCTCTGAGCCGTAATCCGTAGGTAGCGGTCATCCACTGCAGTAGTAGCCCTTTGGTGGCCCGAGTGAGGCATGTCATCGACAGATCCTGTCCCTCTTTATCTCCTTCACGGCCGAACAATATCGCTTTGGCTCATTTCGAATGCCTACATACTTCCTTTGTTGAGAGCCCATCCTGGCACAAAGTAACGACGCGGACGCGATCGAACCGCGGCACTGACAGTCTAGGCATGGTTGAACTACAGACAACATGAACCGTGTGCCTTCTTCCTGGTGGGATGGTTCGAACTGATCGGCTATCGAACCCCCTGCGTCTAATAGGTGCTGCTCATGCATGGTTGTTTACATCGTTGGGCGGGTTTAGTGATATCTTTGAACAGTCCTAGGGGCTGTGTGTGTGATACAATATTCACAGTCAACGTCTATCTTCAGGACTTCTGGGAACCCGGGTGATGCAAAACTTTTTTTGATGTATGTAGAACTCTTGTCAGAAAACCAGTGTGCCTTTAAACATAGAGCGTCTTATCCTCTCTGAGCGACGTTTACTAGCGAAAAGACAAAGATTTTACAAAACAATGGGTCCAAATTAGAGAATCGAGATTTACATAAAACCTGAAACAAGAAATGTGTTCTAAAACAGAAAAAAAAATTGTGCACACAATGAGAAATCGCAGAGTCGGTTTAAGGCCTCGTGAAAAGAATAAATGGTTTCAAATGGACGAAACGCGCCTCGAATATCTTTTACTCTAAACCGTAAACAAGAATTGTGTGGTAAATGAACGTTAAAAAAGATCTAGAGGGAAAGAATAAGACGCGCAAAACAGACGTCTTCAGAATAACTGCAGGGACGTTTGTGAGTTTTCGAAGTGAGAAATGAACGACGGGTACCAAATGATCAGGTGAATGCCTTGCATTGATGAAAAACTTCTGGCTTGAACGAAAGAGAAAAATAAGAACTGTCATAGTAGTTGTAAGCTTAGTGTGGTGCTTAATTGAGCTACTAACGAAATAATGAATAAAGGGATCTTTAACAACCTTTAATACTTGTCACCCGACTAGTTCCTTAATTTACCAATTTAAAAAAAGGTTAACTTGCATCATCACAACGTTCAATGTCTCTATGTTCGTGTCTTATATCTAAAGTAACCGCGATTTCGTTTTCCCTCATGTTTCTGAATTTTATACTTGCTTGTATAGGCCATTTAAAAAAATAACCTAGAAAAATAAAAGCCAAGAATACCTAATGGAGCGTACAATACGAAGTCATCCCTACCTTTCCACTGATTAGCAGAGTATAAATCTAGAAGCAGAAATTCCTGAGGGGACTGGAGAAAGATGTCCTAGTTTGCCGTGAGAGCAGCTCATAATGGCTTATGAACGTGCTGCACTGTTCTGACATCCAGAACCTACTACAAGAACTAACACCTTGGCTTGAAGTATTCAGAGAAACAGTTACAAGGACCGGTGAGTTTTTGGTCGAAAACTCGTGATGAGGCTGGGGATGGATTAAATAAAAGAATATGGCCGCGAGACTTTCATTGTTGCCAACATTTTTTTCGTTGTAGCAGTGTTGGATTACACAAATAAGAAAAGAACTAGAAAGAAAAAACACCAAAAAATCAGAAATAACAAAAACAAACTGTTTAAGAATAAAATAATACATTTAGAAAGCCTTCAAGGTAGAAGAAATAAGTGATGACTCAAGAAAGTACTTTGTTCAGTTCCAAGACAGAAAACATAATAAGGTGGGTACAACAAGCAGGGGTATCATGGAGGAACGTAGGTAAGACCATTATGCATTGAGGAGACCTTCATCGACCAGTGGATGCAAATGTCTTATGACTGTAATGATAATAATAATGATGATGATGATTATGATGATGATAACGACGATGCCAGTGAATTCTCGGGTAAAAGGGTAGACGAACGAGAAAACGATTTTGACAGCACAGTCGGATGTTATCTTGTCGGGTTACAACTCTGAAAACATGTTGACGGATGGTCGAGTCAGTTCAACAGACTCCATATAGTAGTGTTTGTTATTGACAGCGCCCACAAGTACGCTTCCGGTTTGTAACGACACTGACTACGTGTCCGTAACATGTCACACGCCACAGATAAGTAAAAAGGTCGGTTGTCGCCAACACGACGGATGAAGGCGTCACAGTAGCAGTCCCGTCGAAATAGCTTTTGTCTTCCACCCAGTGCTGACTCAGACACGCGACACGCTCTTGGATTCCAATGGAATTTCCCTGTTGCGAAGAAAGCGAAGACGGAATTTCAGTGCAGTGAAAGCACAAGATTAAGAGGGGATTCAACATTTGAGAAGAGGATGTTGTTCTTCTGTTAAATGTAGTCAAATAACTCTCGTTACAGCCTATTAAGTGCACGTGACAAAAAATTAATCATCCTAAGGAAACATCCCCTTTAATTTTGTACTGAGCGAGGTGGCGCAGTGGCTAGCACACTGGACTCGCATTCGGGAGAACGACGGTTCAATCCTGCGTCCGGCCATCCTGATTTAGGTTTTCTGTGATTTCCCTAAATCGTTCCAGGCAAATGCCGGGGTGGTTCCTTTGAAAGGGCACGGCCGATCTCCTTCCCTGATCCGATGAGACCGATGACCTCGCTCTCTGGTCTCCTTCCCCACCCCCCAAACAATCCACCCGATGATCACGATGTCTGGTCTCCTCCCCCAAACAACCAATCAGCCATCCCCTTTAATTATGATAATTTACTGTAACTGCAGAAAAAAGCACTAGCTGTTCCAAACGTATTCACTAATAGCTTGCCACAGAGATCTGTCTTGCTCCTCTATAGCTTACCTTGTTCTGTACGTATCTGATATACCTCAAACACAGTTTGGCTATGTGGACGACAGGGTACCCGCTACCCAACAAAAATTCTTTTTGACAACTGAAGAAATCCTAACTTCTGATCTATACATCTTAAGCCAATATTTCCGCAAATTGAGATTACAACCAAATGCAAATAAAGCAGAAGTTGCATGTTTTCATATGTCCAATAGATTGGCATTCATTGCCCTTCATGTCTATTTTGAAGGAGATATACCCCATTATAACATGAATCCAAAATACCTTGTCCATGATAGGTAGGACACTTTCTTTTAAGGAGCATTTGACGCAAACATATGCTAACCTCAAAAGCAGAAACAATATTCTCCATAAACTGTGTCGCCAGTTGGGGATCGTCAGCAGACTCTCTCCGAGTATTGGCACTCTCATTTGTGTACTCAACAGCAGCATAATAGATGCCTGTCTGGTTTAATAGTCCGTGCGAAAAAAAAGATAGAAATACAACATAAGTAAGCCATGTGCATTGTTAGCGGGTCAATGCAATCTACTCCCACATAGTGGTTATCTATCTCGAACCACCTTCCACCTCCTGATATCGGGCTGGGAGCTTGCCGATAACCCTGACCTTCCAGTATTGAATAATGTATTCCCTGCAGAGCGAAAAAGATTAAGATCGACACATACCACTCTTATCACAGCCAGAACTCTTAGGGAAATTGAATTCAATACCATCGATGAATGGAAAAGCTGCTGGCAACAAAACTGTCCTCCACAATGCCTGACAATGCCCTGCTCTGCCGCCCGAGTCTAGCGAGCCAAGAGATGCCAGTAGGGTATGGTACTCCTCCAGTAGCCGTGTCCGAAAACGAATCCCTGGCTGCGTACGAGAGACATCCGTCTGTCTGCCCAACCATCTCCCCAGACATGGTAGAGAAATTTGCATTATTTAAACGATATGTATGTGTAATCGTCTCCGAGGCGACTGACCTGGTGGCTGGTGTAAAAGGCATTGCTATGAAATTCACTACAGCAAACCAGTCATAAGTCTGCCGCTGTGGCCGAGCGGTTCTAGGAGCTTCAGTCCGGAACTGCGCTGCTGCTACGGTCGCAGGTTCAAATCCAGCCTCGGGCATGGACGTGTGTGATGTCCTTAGGTTTAAGTAGTTCTAAGTCTAGGGGACTGATGACCTCAGATGTTAAGTCTCATAGTGCTTAGAGCCATTTTTGAAACCACTCAGCCGGCCGGGGTGGCCGAGCGGTTCTAGGCGCTACAGTCTGGAACTGCGCGACCGCTACGGTCGCAGGTTCGAATCCTGCCTCGGGCATGGATGTGTGTGATGTCCTTAGGTTAGTTAGGTTTAAGTAGTTCTAAGTTCTAGGGGACTGATGACCTCAGAAGTTAAGTCACATAGTGCTCAGAGCCATTTGAACCATTTTTGAAACCACTCATAACTCGCTGACGCCTACACGCTTACCAGCGGAAATCTGTGGTAGACTTTTCAGATAAACGGTTCTAACAGTTTAAATGCTAAGTACCCCCTCCCCTGCCCCTTTATCTCTGGACCAATCAGAATGAAGCTTTCTAAACCAGCACTTACGCGTGGGCAGTGTCAGCCTCAATCAGCCAGAGCTCCCAGGTAACATGAAGACACACAACATGATATAACTCATAGGATAATAATTATTAGATAATCCGTGAAATTGCTAAAACACAAATAGTAAAATCCGGATAGCAGAGCTCCCAATACTTCTGTGATCATCACATTGGTAAAGTTAGTCTGGAGTTTCCTTCAAATGTGAACAGGATGCTCAACTGCTATATTCCCCATCCCTATACACGAAACATACTGACCATTTCGGAAAATTTTAGCAACAAATACAATCCTGGAACCACACTGACTGGACGAGATCCATCAGGCCTCACAGGTACAATAAAAATATTTTGCAGTGAACACACAGTGCGTAGTGGGGCGATCACTCTGTTGTAGAAATAATTCAAAAGCCAAGATCGCTTAAATACTGTTTACTGGATAACCGGTTTTAACACACTAAAGATGCCATCATCGGATCTGAATGTAGATTAACATTTATAAACCATTTGGATATAACGATACATGAGGCAGACCAGCTGATATAAAATCATTGTCACAAAAAATGAAAAACTGTTCTCATGGTCATTCTTTTCCACAAGATATGTACCAAATAGTTTTATCCTGTGGCTTCGGTTTTACATATCGTATGGAAAAGAATGACCATGAGAGTAGTTTTTTATTTTTTGTGACACTGATTTTTTATCAGCTGGTCAGCCTCATTTATCGTTATATCCAAATGGTTTATAAATGTTAATCTACATTCAGATCCGAATGATGGCACCTTTATTTTGTTGAAACCGGTTATCCAGTGAACAGTAATTACGCGATCTGGGCTTTTGAATTATTTCTACAATAAAAATACATGTAACTCTCACAGTATTAGTGTGTGACGTCACTATAGCACTTGTAAATAGACACGGAAATAATCCGGAGTATATACATCTTCGCCACAGATAAATGAGACTGGGCAGTGGCCACAGTGCTGCAAAAATAAACTCTTCCTACATATAAAGTAATAGACATACAGAGGTCACAACACCTTCCTCGCTATATGATAAAATGCGACCTTTCAGAGCTGCAGTGTGTGTGTGTGTGTGTGTGTGTGTGTGTGTGTGTGTGTGTGTTTTACAACGAACGGGATTCAAATTGCGGACAACACGCGCACAATGGCTGCTGGAAAAAAAAGGAGCTGCACATGCCTCATAACAGTATCATCGCCACCGTTTCTTCTCGATTCTTGTGACCACTGCAAGGTTCCAGATAGCTCAGAGGGGTCGTCGCAACGGTTCTCTTTGCATAAATGAAACTGATAGCCCTGGGTAAGAAAGATCACGGCGTCAGAGTGCGGTCATGCCTGAGAGCAGCCGCCAGAAAACGTCTTACGCAAACTGGAGAATGGGAGGAATCACCAGCCTGTTTGTCCATCTAGTTAATGGTTCAGAATTTCTTCCCCCACATCAGACGACTCTCCAACACACACGTGTGTGTGTGTGTGTGTGTGTGTGTGTGTGTGTGTGTGTTCTAAAAAAGATTAGGGAGAGACGTCATGATCGCGTGATCCTCGTATAAGTGAGCTTGTGTTTGGACAGGCATAAAAACATTTGAATCGGTGCGCCAGTGTATGTCTAATATAAGGGGCGTTCATTTAATAATGCAACATATTTTCTTCTGAAATCAGGTTGGTTTCATTCACGATTCCAATACACCATATTATTCACCACTCTTTTAGCTAAAAGACCATGTTTCCAAGATAAATTTCATTGAAACTTCCTGGAGATTAAAACTGTGTGCCGGACCGAGACTCGAACTCGGGACCTTTGCCTTTCGCGGGCAAGTGCTCTACCTACTGAGCTACCTAAGCACGACTCAGGTCCCGTCCTCACAGCTTTAATCCCGCCATTACCTCGTCTCCTACCTTCCAAACTTCACAGAAGCTCTCCTGCGAACCTTGCAGAATTAGCACTCCTGGAAGAAAGGATATTGTGGAGACATGGCTTTGCCACAGCCTGGGGGATGTTTCCAGAACGAAATTTTCGCTCTGCAACGGAGTGTGCGCTGATATGAAATATCCGTTGCAGAGTGCAAATTTCACTCTGGATAAATTTCATTCATTGCGAAGTCCTTACGCCACCTTACTTCGAAGGCCCGTATGCCCGCATGGTACCACACTACTGGTCGACGTCGTAACCACCGTCTTGCTGCATCAATAACCTCCCTAACCATCCACGTACTGCTTCCCACAGAATGTATCTTTCATTGGTCCAAACAGGTGGAAGAAGGAAGGTGCGAGATCCGCGCTGCAGGGTGGATGAGGAAAAACAGTGCAGTGAAGTTTTGTGAGCTCTTCTCGTGTGCGCAGACATGTGGAAGGCCGTGCGTTGTCATGGTAAAGGATAAGTCGGTTTGCATTTTTATGGTGATGAACATGCTGAAGTCGTTTCTTCAGTTTCGGAAGGTAGCACAGTCCACTTCACAGTAGACCGTTGCACCATGAGGCAGTACATCAAACAGAATAATCCCATGAAAGTGCCAGAAGACCGTCTCCATGACTTTATAGATTGAGGGCGTGCCTTTGAATTTCCTCGAAGGACTCCTTGGATTGCATTTTCTTTTCCAGTTCGAATGACGAACCCTTATTTCATCACCTGTGGCGACGTTCTACAAAAAATGGTCGCTATCAGGCTCGTAACGCGCAAGCAATTCCGCAAAGATGGTCCTTCATTGCTCTTTATGGTCTTGTGTTAGGTTGTAGAAGAGTAGCTAGATACCCAGATATTTGATAAGTAAGGGAATCAATCATTATCTAGGTATCTAGCCACTCTTCTACAACCTAACACAAGACCATAAAGAGCAATGAAGGACCATCTTTGCGGAATTGCTTGCGCGTTACGAGCCTGATAGCGATATTTGATAAGTAGGGGAATCAATCATTATCTAGGTATCTAGCTACTCTTCCACAACCATACACTGGTAAGACTGATTCTTATGTGAGGGATTCACGTCATTTTATTGAGAAAATTGAAGGTCTAACCTTGGCTCCTGAAGACATTTTAGTCAGTTTTGATATTGTATCTCTGTTTACTATGATTCCGGTCAATGAAGTTATGGTTTACATAACGGAAGTTTTCCCTGAAGATTTGACCGCTCTGTTTAGACACTATCTCACATATAGTCAGTTTCAGTGGGATGAGGAGTTTTATGAGCAAGTGGATGGTGTTCCCATGGGTAACCCGTTGAGCCCTGCGATTGCCAATTTTTACATGGAAAAATTTGAACAATTAGCGTTGAATAAAGCAAATAAGAAACCATGTTGTTGGTATCGTTATGTAGACGACACATTCGTGGTTTGGACACACCGTAAAAAAGCCTTAGACGAATTTTTTGATTATCTTAATAGCATAAGCCCTAAAATTCAGTTTACCATTGAAGTGGAAAAGGACCAGGCTATTTCGTTTCTCGATGTGTTAGTCATGAGACAGACCGATGGCAGTCTAAAACATAAAGTGTTTCGGAAGAGCACACATAGTGATAGATACTTACATAAGAACTCCAATCATCACCCACAACAAAAAAGAGGTGTAATCAAAAGTTTAGTGGATAGGGCAAAACGGATTTGTACGCCGGAACATCTGGATACGGAACTGAATCATCTGAAACAGGCCTTCCAAAAGAATGGGTACTCAAACAAAGAAATTAATAGAGTTTTACGACCTAATTACAGCAGGCCAAACGACAAGGATGGTACACAACAATGGAAGAACACGGTGTCTTTACCTTTCATTAGTAAGGTTACAGATCGAATCACGAAATATGGATAGTGGCGTTACAGAATCGATAAGTAATTTTTATCTATGACGGACTATTATCGATAGTTACATTTTATCTTTGACTAGTTTTCTCTCTGCTACTATGTGCAAGCTAGACCACGCCCACTTTCCTCAGTATTTAGGCCGCTCTGCGACGCCCGACTCGTATTGTACAGCTTGTACACTGCGGACACTCCAACGGCCCCCCTGGTGCACACCGCGCAGTACGCAGACGACACAGCCTTCTACACGAGAAATGCGAACAAGGACCTGGTCATTCGTAGGCTACAAAGGGTTTTAGACGACACAGAAACCTGGGCCCGTCGCTGGCGCATCACCATCAATTCGGAGAAGACGCAGGCAATGCTGATTACCCGCAGGCTCGGAAGGCGCGAACCTCCTCAACGTCCCCCCCTCCACCTCCACCTAAATGGAACCCAACTCCCCTGGCGCAGAACCGCCAAGTACCTTGGCGTAACCTTGGACTCTCGTCTTACGTGGAAACCCCACATAGACGAGGTCCACAGGAAGGTCTGCGCCAGAATGTCCATCCTATACCCTATCCTGAACACAACCAGCTCCCTTCCCTGCCCAGTAGCAGTAAATGTATACCAGGCCCTGATCCGGCCAGTAATGAAGTATGCGTGCCCTGTCTGGGGATACGCGGCAAAGCAGCACCTGGACAAACTCCAGAGGCTGCAGAACCGCGCCCTCAGAAGGGCACTGCATCTACCTCTCGGATTCCCCACAGACGACCTGCACGCCGCAGCCGAAATTCCACTCCCGAGAGAGCGTTTTCAGGATCTGGCAAGGGCCTTCTATGAAGGTTCTTCCAGATCCGGAAATGCACTGATCCACTCCCTAGGTCGGAATGACATGTCCCGCGATAAACACAAGCGCCCTATGACGATCTTCGACGATTAAGTCGAAGAGAAAATCCCAATACCCAATCCCTAATCCAGTTCCTTCCCATATATCACCAATCATCTCGCCTACCTCAGGCAAGTACCAGACACACTCACAACAATTCATCACTTATCACAGACACCAAAAATGTATAGAAAAATCACACACACATGTACACAGGGGAGTAAAAGCCAAAAGGCTGCAAACTCCCCCTCACACTTCCCCAAAGAGGGGAAAGTATTAGATGAAAGCAGGCCTGACTCGTCAGTCGGCAGGACTCAACAGGACCAGCCATACATCTGAGGATGTCCAACGTAGTATTGGACGAAACGTTAGGAATAGAAGTATTCCATGGACCACGGCCATATTACCCGGAAGAATTATCAACAACTGTTTGTTTAATTGCTTGTCACTAGTGGAAACAAGTGTATAACAGGCGGTAGTTGTGATGTAGCGCTGTTCACTTGTTGAGTATTGCCGGCTGTGTGTAGCTGCAGCCATTGTGAGCTCAAGCGGGCCTGTGTGTGTTGCTTCGCAGAAGCTGTCATTCTGCAGCGCTGTTACTGCTGGCAGCAGTGGTGCCTATCGCTGGAGGAGACGTGTAAGTACCTGTCCGTGCTGGTACCTTCGCACCTCCTCCCACCATCATCTTACACAAAAGAAATCCGCCCTACACACATTAACCGAGAGGGCTCACACGATGGGCGATGAACATCTAAGGCTGAACTACAAAACCTCAAGTCCAGTTTTGGAGCCAATGATTGTGAGATGATGACGATGAATAAAACTATGGCTACAAAGAAAGAAGGGAACAGGGAAGCACAAAACATCACCCTGCTACCTTATTTTTAACGGGTCACCGACAGTGTGGGCAAAATACTGCGCCGAGCAGGTATCGATCAAATTTTTCGGAGCAAAAAAAAAAAAAAAAAAAGTGTTCAAATGGCTCTGAGCACTATGGGACTTAACATCGGAGGTCATCAGTCCCTTAGAACTTAGAACTACTTAAACCTAACTAACCTAAGGACATCACACACATCCATGCCCGAGGCAGGATTCGAACCTGCGATCGTAGCAGCATCGCGGTTCCGGACTGAAGCGCGTAGAACCGCTCGGTCACAGCAGCCGGCCGAGCAGCAACAGAATAAAAGATCATCTTGGCTCAGTGAAAGATGCAGTTGACAAGCTACATGCTGCTGCAGTTTACGAAATCGGGTGCGGGTGTGGACTGGTGTATGGAGGTGAGACAGGGCGACCGATTAGCACACGCATATCTAAACATGAAAGATATACAGGGTGACAGTTATTGAACTACATGAAATAAAATCGTCATAACGTCTGAACGGATTGCTTTAGGACGTTCAAACTGCACGGTTGGCCGCGGGGCATGATGGGAATCAGTATGCGCATGCGCCTTGTTGTCGGCCCATCTTCATTTGGATGGGTTCGTCAATAAGCAAAATTGGCGGATTTGGGGGACTGAGAATACGCATTTCGCGATCGAGAAGGCTCTTCACCCTCGCCGTTTGACTGTGTGATGTGCAATATCCAGTCACGGAACAGTCGGTGCGATATTCCTTGATGGCACGCTGACTACTGAATGGTACGTGAAGATTTTGGAAGATGATTTCATCCTCATTATCCAAAGCGACCCTGATTTTGACAAGATGTGGTACATGCAAGACGGAGCTCGACCCCATCGAAGCAGAAGAGTGTTTGGTGTCCTGGAGGAGCAGTTTGAGGACCGCATTCTGGCTCTGGAGTACCCGGAGGCCACTGGCATTGGCCTCGAAAGGCTGCCATATTCTCCGGATCTGAACACGTGCGACTCCTTTTTTGGGGGCTATATTAAAGACTAGGTGTACAGCAATAACCCCAAAACCATTGCTATGTTGAAAACAGCCATTCAGGAGGTCATCGACAGCATCGATGTTCAAATACTTCTGCGGGTCATGCAGAATTTCGCTATTTGTCTGCGCCACATCATCGCCAATGATGGCAGACATATCGAACACCAGTCAAGAACGTCTATTTCCACCAATGGCAAGAAATAAAAGAAACGCCAATAAAGGACGTTTAACTCCCCTCCTCTTCATCCTCAATACCCTATCAGATCAAGGCAACAGCCTCTTCCACTAGTATGTGTAAAAACCTTTTCCCACTCAGCAGTTAGGAAAAAAAAAAAAAAGAAAAAAACTGACGAAGGTGATTTGGAACAGTGACTGAAACGTCAGAGAATTTAACACATCGGCAATTTGGTCACATACCCAAAAGAATTTTATTCATCATTATAGGTCCATGGTGTCTTCTTTGACTATGCCACAAACATAGCACCATTCTTATCCATCATCTATCAGAGATCATTGAAACATCGGAAAGTTCCACGGGACTGGAAGGAAGCCCAAGTCATAGAAATCCGTAAAAAGGGTAGAAAATCGGATGCACATAATTGTCAGCCACTTTCACAGACATCGATTTGTTGTAGAATCATGGAGCATATTTTGTTTTAAGACATAATGACATTTCTAGACTCTGAGAAGCTCATCTGCAGAAACCAGCACTGTTTTAGGAAACAGCGGTCATGCGAGACACAGCTGGCCCTCCTTGTGCATGGTATACAACAGGCTCTATATACCGGTTCCCAGGTTGATGCCATATTCCTCGACTTGCGAAAGACGTTCAACTCAGTTCCGCACTGTCGCTTGCTTCAAAAAGTGCGCGCTTACGGTCAATCCGATGACATATGCGGATGGATAGAAAGTTTTCTAACAGGCAGAGAGCAGTATGTCGTCCTGAATGGGGTGACTTCAACAGACACAAGCGTAACTTCAGGTGTGCCCCAGGGCAGCGTAATAGGTCCGCTGCTTTTTACGATTTACATAAACAATCTGGTTCACGGTATTGACAGCGGCATTAGACTGTTTGCCGATGATGCTGTAGTCTACAGGAAAGTAGTATCACACGAAAGTTGTGAACAAATCAATGAGGATTTGCAGAAAATAAATGCATGGTATAATGACTGGCAGTTATCTCTCAAAATTAGTAAGTGTGACCTACTGCGTATAACAAGGCGAAAATCGCCATTAATGTACGAGTACGAAACAAATGCCCAGCCTTTGTTAGCGGTAACACCCGTCAAGTATCTGGGTGTGACTATCCGAAATAATCTCAAATGGAATGATCAGATTACACAAGTAACGGGCAAGGCGAACTCTAGATTGCGGTTTATTGGTAGAATACTGAAACGATGCAGTCCTTCAACAAAGGAAATTGCTTACAATACGTTAGTTCGTCCAGTCTTAGAGTATTGTTCGTCTGTATGGGACCCTTACCAGTTGGCTCTCATTCAAGAAATTGAGAAGGTCAAACGAAAAGCAGCAAGATTCGTGACTGGTACATTTAGCCATCGCGAGAGCGTTACAAATCTCATAGAAAGTTTGAAGTGGGATACACTTGCAGGTAGACGACGCGCCAAACGGAAGGGGCTGCTCACTAAATTCCGAAATCCGATCTTCGCCGAGGATGTAGAGCATATATTATTGCCACCAACTTTCAAATTGCGCAATGATCACCATTAAAAGATAAGGGAAATTAGAGCTCGTACTGAGGCGTTCAGACAGTCGTTTTTCTCTCGTGCAATCCGCGAGTGGAACAGTGTGGAGGAGGGGGGGGGGGGGGAATTGTGACTGGCTCGAATTGTGCCCTCCGCCACACACCGCTTGGTGGCTAGCGGAGTATATATGTAGATGTAGACATTTCAGGTCATCAGTTACCTTTATGAAAACACCAATCTTTCAACAACCATTATGAAGTCATTTACAGATTTATTAATTTGTACGCATATTATATATTTTCCGTTTTTTAACAATCGTGATTGTGTGCTACATCGCAGTTTTTAACAAATACAGATATTAAAAGTGATTACTACTGTCGTGGCCGCACAAATTAAAAAGTTAAGAACTTGTCGTTAACCTGTAACGTGTGCGGCAGGTAAGGCATCCGTATTATAATGATAGGGCGGGGAGGAGGAGAACAGGTTTTACAGTCCGGTCCGCGCCGCGCTCTGCTGCCAGCCTCGCGCCGCTCCGCTTTTCAGAACGGCCGTCAAAATCTGTAAAGACTGCTGGCTGCTTCACCGAAACAATGACGGCTATAAACCGGCACAAGGTCTTTCTGACCAATGTAAACGGGACGACTGGGAATACAGTGCTTATCGTTGCTTACGTTTTACGACCATTTTCTACGCGCTGTTCGCATAAACCTGTAGAAGAATGCATGCGGCCAGTGGTATGCCTGCGCCCAGAAGAAGTGACATAGTTTATCTCTTTTTCGGTTGAATAGGATGACTACTGAAACGTAGCTATGGCAACGCTGCCTCGTGCTAGAGTCTATTATTTATGTTTACGTTCCCCATACACGTATCTTTAGAAGATAATTATTAATTGTATTACATAAAAGTAGGTACTGGCAGCGGCACAGGATTTAAAGAATGAAAGCCAGCTCCAGCACCGAGCGAGATGACACAGTTTTTAGCACTCTGGGCTCGCATTCGGGAGGACGACAGTTCAAATCCGTCACCGGCTATCCAGATTTATATTTTCCGTGATAAAATTTAGCTCGTGGATCAACCGGAACGAAAAAGAGAATCAAATCAGTCTATTATAATATGTAAAGGAGAGCTCTTCACGAAGACACAAATGAAAAACTGGCCAAGAAATCAACGCTACCACCTGATGATGTGTTCGTGCCCAAAGCCAAAAATTGTATTGTAAAATCATTTCTAAAAAAAAAAAAATGTGGCTGGTTGTTGTAGTATTTCCTCCTGTGTAATTTACGAAAACAGCTGGGATGTTCTATAACCATTATGGACAAAATGAAGACTATAAAGTAGTGTGACGTGTTGCTGTCGCTGCAAGAACAGGTCATCACGGCGCAGTTGTGCCGCTCTTGCATTTTGTGGAGTGAACCCGCACAGAAGACGTGCAAACTGGCCAACTTTAATCAGTACAGCAATCCACTGTACCGAATGTCACAGTTAACGTGAAACTATCGCTTTCGCAAAAACTAATCCGAGACAGAACTGTTCAGTACTCAATGTAATTTTGAAGACTAAGTATAAAGTCGGTATGCATTTCTGTTGTCAACAATATGTACCCAGAGTGAATGCAACAAATTGCTTTCCAAACAAGGGACACGCAGCGTACACCTTCGACATTTACACTGTTATGCAAATATTTTCCTTGAAATGCAGATTAAAAAGCGAGGAAAAGAAGTAGACGAAATGCATGTGCTTTGCAACGAGCCAGTGGACACGCGTCCCTGACATCAGAATATTCACAGAATATTCCTGAACAACCCCCACATTTTGTCGGTGGAACTGACATTCATAGCTGGTCGTGCGTGTAGCGTACTTACTGTCCTTGCCCCCCCTCCCCCTTCACCTTGTTTGCGTGGTGCGACACGTAACTCGCGTGCGGGAGGATGCTGGTTCAATTCACCGTCGGGCCGGCTACATTCACTTTTTCAGTGATTGTCTTCAATCGTTCAAGGCGAAAGCCGGAATGGTTGCTTTGAAAGGGCATGGCGGAATACCTTCACCATCATTCCACACTGCTAGCTTGTGTTCCGTCTCTAATAAGCTTATCGTCGACAGGCTATGAAACTCTAACCTTCCTTCTTTCCTATTTGCATATTATGTTACTCGACAGCAGTAACTGCATGTAAGCAGCAATAAAAAAACGTCAAAATGTTGTTTCCTTTAATAAGTAATAGTCAGAGTTAACTACAGATTATGTTATCCTCATCAGTCGTTTGTTATTTTCTGCTGCATAAGAGCCTCCTTCAACGTTTCGCTTCCGTTACGGTACTGAGAGATAGGTATTCGTACTGCCTCTACATGTCTCTAACCACCTTCCGTTAGGTAGTTCTCAGTATTATCTTATCGCCTGGAATCCATCTAAGTAATGCCTCGGTACGTCGAACATCCTCTTTCCTGACCGTATGTCAGTAGTATCGTAAGGAGAGAACGAGCCCACATAACGACCTTATCTCAAGGTCACGGGTAAGAACTTCCAGTGTCAGGTTACACACTTGGGCCAGTTACATTCCTCTCGTCCCGGGGACTCACCGACAATGGTGTGTGGTTCACCTAGAGGATTTACCCCACCCTACCCACACACCTTAGGCAACTGGACTCGTTGTATTCGAGGTCGTGACATAACTTGATACTGGTTGTGTGGTCTTGTGTGACATATAATTGGCGGAAAACCTCTAAATATCTCTCGGCCAATGGGAACACATTAAAATACGTAAAACCCTCCCCTCCCCCTTGGACCAATAAGGTACCAGGTCCCCTCCCCCTCTCATCCTTCACAACTAGTTCAACTGCGTAGGTCTCTTCATTCGAGGTCTGTGCACTGTAGGAACATGTTCATATTTGTTACACAATAATTAATATTAACAGTAATTCTATAGTGAAAGGGTTTGGAATTTATAACAATGATATAACAAATTAACTAATGGTTCAATAATAACAGATTTTGCAATACAATTGGTTAACAGTATTGCTTGAGTTCTTTATTAACATTTTTTCCTTTGTTGGTTTATCTACAAAGCTATTTGTTTCTGGTGAACAATAATTTGCGAAGCTATTTTTTACAAACTTTTACGTCAAATATACATTGGTATATTCACAGACCAATGTTGTCAGCAGTTTTTTTCTCAAGATTTCTACACACTACTAATGCTATCGGGTACACAAACAAGGAATCCCTGAATGCGAGGTCACAATTGCCAATAATGTTTACAGGATTCGACGCCCCACATGTTGCTTACCGTGCAACCACAATATTGGCTGCTAGTGGCAACAGCCGACAGGACTAGCTGGTGGGCACAGCATGCGGCTACGGAGCGTAATCAACTGTTTAGTCGACGAGTAACTCATAACAGTGAAATAGTGCTTTTGGTATCGATACAAAGCAGAGCAATGGCAACGACAAACAAAGCAAACATTGCATTATATCTACCACAACAGTTGCTGAGGTTGACATTCCATCAGAAAGGAAGCCAAAGAATTTCGCAGAGTGAGAAAGAAGTAGCAGATGAAATATTAGCGATTCTGCATGATCATTCTGTGCGGACAATGTACATGAGGAGTACAATGACGACAATATATGCTTACCAAGTGAAAGTGATGTAATTCATCATTCTTGTCGGACAGGGAGCCCGTCACCAGCGAAACGTAGTAAAGGACAACCGTTGTCCAAAGAACTGAACATAATTACGTCTATGGAAGATCATCCGCAGCATAGTAAAAAAGCAGTTATGAACAGATTTAGAGTAAGTCCACAGCAATATGACCGTGTAGTGAATAAGAAAAACTACGGATTTTCGAGGGAGGACAAGACTCACTCGGTACAAAAACTGGCGTTTGCATGTTTCAAGGATGCTCTATACAATTTACAGGATGTACATGATTGTGACCTAATCCGTTATGGGCGTCAAATGGCGCGAGAAATACAGTGATTTCGAGGGAGCCGGCCGAAGTGACCGAGCGGTTCTAGGTGCTACAGTCTGGAACCGCGCGACCGCTACGGTCGCAGGTTCGAATCCTGCCTCGGGCATGGATGTGTGTGATGTCCTTAAGTTAGTTAGGTTTAAGTAGTTCTAAGTTCTAGGGGACTGATGACCTGAGCAGTTAAGCCCCATAGTGTTCAGAGCCATTTGAACCATTTCGAGGGAAGCAGTGGAAGGTTGTGTGGTGTCACCGCCAGACACCACACTTGCTAGGTGGCAGCCTTTAAATCGGTCGCGGTCCGTTAGTATACGTCGGACCCGCGTGTCGCCACTGTCAGTGATCGCAGACCGAGCGCCACCACACGGCAGGTCTAGAGAGACGTACTAGCACTCGCCCCAGTTGGACAGCCGACTTTGCTAGCGATGCTACACTGACGAAGACTCTCCCATTTGCCGAGACGATAGTTAGCATAGCCTTCAGCTACAATTGCTACGACCTAGCAAGGCGCCATAATCCATTGCTATATATATTGTGGTTATAACATGTACCGTCAAGAGAGATGTTCTACAAATGTGGATTAAAGTTAAGTATGCCAGAAGCTACGTACTTTTCTTTATAGCATTCATTACGTATCCTGTTTCAGACCTCACGCCAGCCTGCGTGAGCTTAAGCGCGTGCCTTTCGGCTTCCTCTCATTGTGTCTAGGCTGTCTTGTCTAGACACAACAGGTTGAATAACTTCAAACAGTACTGCAGAACTGGAAGACATAAGATAACGAAATTTCAAGCAAAGCGTCAACTTGACGGTGCACAGCACACTGTGAAATTGACCTGAAAGTTTGTAGATGAGATAAACAAACATCCTATCGTTCGGTTAGGAATTTGTTTTCAACTCCTGCTAATCGGGATTTAAAGAGGAAATGCATATGAAAGGAACCCTGAAAATTAGAAGTGCCAAGCAGTTGTATCAAGATCAAGGTAAATTGCCTAGAAAGTTAGTTATTGTGCTGCGAGAGGATTCAGGTGCTATTCCCCCTATGATTCATTCTTGTGTGCGTGATCCTTCAAGAGCAGTAGGGAATATTTACGTCACAGCAAGTAAAAGTGAGAAAATGGGCGTAAGAGAACTACAATTATGATATGAGCACTGCTTTTGGCCAGTAGCTAATCAAAATAACTTGCTTTTGCTTGATTCCCCGTCTGCGCGTAGAAGTCATACTCCTTTAGAATGAAGTATCCCTCCTGAAAAGTGTGTGGCGTTGTAGTTCATACGACCTGGAACTACTGGACAAATTCAGACCCTGCATTCTTGTTTTCTCCATGCCTATAAAACACATTATAGCTCTATCTGAAGCTACACCTTAAAAGATGAGCTCAGGCCGGCCGTAGTGGCCGAGCGGTTAAAGGCGCTACAGTCTGGAACCGCACGACCGCTACGGTCGCAGGTTCGAATCCTGCCTCGGGCATGGATGTGTGTGATGTCCTTAGGTTAGTTAGGTTTAAGTAGTTCTAAGTTCTAGGGGACTTATGACCACAGCAGTTGAGTCGCATAGTGCTCAGAGCCATTTGTACCATTTTTTGATGAGCTCCATGACAGACTGATTCGCATTCGGTTGCGTGCCATCACAATCCATCAGTTCTCATCACTCTGTCACACCAATGTCATTCTAAATGCATTCTTTATGAGTGGATACCTAACTGAACGTCCTGCACGGTTTATAAATCCCAACGAGTTTGCCTTCGATCCTGGGCCTTTAGGGTCACTGTGGAGCGCCGTTTTTCATTCGGTGTTCACTGTGCAACTTAATGGTTTGTTTTGAAGATTTCTTGCATGCCGACGACGTCCATTTTGTAAGGTGTAATACATACATCCCATAGACGGTTGATCTCGGCACATCCCAGACCCTTATTTTCAGTCGACTTCCTGATGCACGTGGTGAGTCATTAGCACCTAATATTTTTCCTGTCATTATTGTTAACACAACTCTTTCAAATGAGCCTTACCAAAGATTGAAATTGCGACCTCTCACTCAAGAGATTCCCTATAAAATCTTAAGCACCACGTTCCCCACTGAAATTGAATTTGTAACTGTTTTCCTTTTACATTCTGTAAATAGTTCATATATATATATATATATATATATATATATATATATATATATTATATTTTCTTGATCTTAAAATCTCTAACGTAAATGACATATATATATATATATATATATATATATATATATATATATATATATATATATATGTGTGTGTGTCATTTACGTTAGAGATTTTAAGATCAAGAAAATTGGTTCCCCTATCTAACTGATATTCTACAGTGAAGTTATCGTGTTATGCATGCTACTGAGAGTTTGCAAGTTTTTCAAGCTCCTCAGTTGTATCATTGTACAGGGTTATGGTATCATCAATATACCTTTTGTAATAAATTATTTTATCTTTAAACAAGCATTCTGATCTGAAGAACAACCTCTGTTTTCCTATGTAAGCACTTTAGATGTTTTGAGCTGTGTACTACTGAAGAAATTAATATCGACTGTATCGAACGCATAACACCGAGAGATGTGGCGCACTGGTTAGCACACTGGACTCGCATTCGGGAGGACGACCTGTCAAACCCGCGTCCGGTCGTCCTGATTGGGGTTTTCCGCAATTTCTCGTTGGCGTAGTTGTCCGTTGACTGAAATGACACCTTCCATGCAGAACACGATCGTACGGACATCCGTTGACAGTTTGTATCATTACATCGTGACTTAGACACAGAACGGGGAATTAGCTGTTTGTTGCTTTAATTTTAGACATCAATGTATTTTTTCCGCTTTGTGTTCATGTTCAATGTATTCCGTTTTCTCATGTGATATTAATAATCCGGGTTTAGCTGCAGTTTTGTGAAGTGTTTCTATCATTATCTTTGCATCTGTTTTGTCCTTAGAAATTACTGCAATATCGCCAGCAAAAGCGAGACATTTCACCTTAAATCTTCCTCTTTCTCGTCCTAGATCGATTTCTTCGATGTTTTTCTCTATTAGTTCTTTATCCCACTATCAGAATCGAGAATCGAGAGAATCGATAAGAGCGCATCACCATGCCGAACACCTGTGTTAATTCTGAAGGCTTTAGAAACTTCTCTTAAAAATTTAATTTTTGAAGTCTGTTCCACTAATTATCTGGTGGTTTTGTCGATACCTGCTCCTTCCAGTGTCAGAAATGCTGTCTGTCTACAGAATCGGACGCTTTTTTTTTCTTTTTTTAAAATCACTGAATGTAACGACTGTGTTAAGGTTCCGCATTGTTCTGGTCCTGAGGATAGTTTTCAAGCTAAAAATTTGCTCTGGGCACGATCTATTTTTTCTGAATCCTGCTTGGTACTCGCCAGTTGTGCATTCTGCTTGATTTTCTACCTTATTCAGTACAGCTTTGGACATAATTTTGTCGGTGACTGGAAGTAGAAATTGTTCGTGTCTGTCATGTCACCCTTCTTAAGTAGCGGATGGATTATGACTTGTTTCCAGTCGTCTGGTTTTTTTTTTTTTTTCAGGAATCGTTAATAGCCTCAAATGTTTTCAGCTGCCCGCTTCCCTCCCAGTTTCCACGTCTGAGATAATACCTCGTCTTCACCTGGCGCTCTTGTTGTTTCTAAGCTGGCCAATGTATTGTTCAATTTGATGCAGTAATGGTGGTTCTGAAGGTGGGTTTTCCTTTTGAGGCTGTCTGAAAATTAGTTGTCGTGTTGGTTCCTTGCAGTTTAGAAGATTTTTGAAGTACTTTGCTAGTTACTCAAGTTATCTTTGTCGTTGGTAATGCTTGCGTGTTGAATCATCTTTGAAGTGTGGCCTCATCGGCTTGTAACCTGTTAGTTTTTTCTTTGAAAACTTTGTAGAAATCTCTATTGTTGTTCTGTCTGAAATTTGTGTATTTCCTCTAATCTTTTTTTTTCATGTTTCCGTTTCTCTGTTCGAATAATTTTTTATGTCTGTTTTCTGATCTCATCGAATGTGTACCAGTTTCTTTCCTTTTTGCAGGAGTTTCATTTTTTTCCAAACAGTTAGTCTGTACTCTATCGCTTCGTCACATATGTTATTTCCCCACCTACGTTTCCTTCTTCTTCGTGATTGTTCTAGTTGTTTCACCGTTTCTATCACTACTTCTCTTGTTTCATCCCAGTTTTTCATCTCATTCACGTGAAGCTTTCTAACGAATTCCTTCATCGCTGGAAACAGTGGTGTAACTAGGCCGTCGGATTACGGAGAGACTAGAACATCATATACGGAGGAGTTGGAGCTTCCTAGAACTTCATAATGTATAGTATAAACATAACGGGTAAAAAATTGAGATTTTAAAAACTGTGATGAACATAATGTGGAAACGATGTGGATACTCCAGCTGTATGTAAGTGCTATGATACTTTGCAACACATGTCGCTTAGCAATTTCCAGTTATTTCAGTTGGGTGTATATTGTCATCACATTATTTCTTTTTTATTTAAACAGTGATTTCGAGCATTGAACATTGAAACATGTAATTGAATTTAAAACCACCTGATGATGGACACAAGAACGAAACCGGTCATGCATTAAATAAAATCACCTACTTCAGAAGCATCAGTTATAGATAAAATACGCATACTTTAATATCTATGAGCATTTTTTCATCTTCCTCTTCAAGCTCTCTGCTATTAAGAGCGATTTACGGAATTCAGTTAACAAATGAGGACAGATTCCTTTGTTCTTGTCCATGGACAGGGGACATACCATTCAAGCAACAGCTGGAGAGGGGGTTCATGTATGACGGAGCGCCAACCCACTTTCTTCTCGATCTTAAGCCCTTGGATTTATGGTTGAGGGGACATTTGAAATCTCTGGTGTATGCAAGCCCCATTAATGATGTACAGGCACACGGGGTAGTCGCGCGGTCATGCGCGCCTTGTCACGGTTCGCGCGGCTGCCCCCGTCGGAGTTTCGAGTCCTCCCTCGGGCGTGTGTGTGTGTGTGCGTGTGTGTGTGTGTGTGTGTGTGTGTGTGTGTGTGTTTTGTCATTAGCGTAAGTTAGATTAAGTAGGGTGTAAGCCTAGGGACCGATGACCTCAGCAGTTTGGTCCCATAGGAACTTACCACAAATTTCCAAAAATGATGTACAAACACTACAGGAAAGCGTCATCCTGCCAGCGCATCCGTGACCAAGCGACGTATTTTAGCGAGTGCGTAATTACCTAAGACGTTGGACAGAAGTACGCCTTACTATGAATGGACACCATATTGAGTACCTCCTTTAGCGATGTGCCACAAGTGCGGGTCGTATGTAATAGCAGGCAGATTAAATTAAAAGTTCTGTTGTTTGAGAGTAAGAGAATAATATGTTCTCCTTTGTTTACTGCATTCTGTAGGTCGCTTCTAACAGCAAATAACTTGCAGCCGAAGAGATGTGGTCCACAGTGGCGAAGATGTTCAAGTTCCCGTAGCTCTTTAGGTATGTATTTTAGCGCCCTTGTTTACTGGATTTTCTTCTTGTTTTGATCTTCTCAGAATACAGAATACTTTTTTTAACACCCAGTATAGATGTCACCACACGCGTCAGTATCCATACCCAAGACAGTGCTCGGACTGGAATATGCGATCCATCCTCTAGTTCCCAGCGGTGTGGTTTACTGCTTTCACCTGGTCATGTCTTCTGATAGTTCGTCTTGAGAATGAAGCTACCAACCTTCGCACAGAGGGGGCCGGTTTCGATTCCCTGCCGGATAGAGATTTTCTCCGTTCGAGGACTGGTTGTTGCATTGTCCTTACCTTCGTATCGTCATAACTGACACGAAAATCGTCTACATATCGTCACATGACGAGTCCAAACCTATGTAGCTTCATACGGCGTGACTAACGAAAATGCTGAATTGTCGAAGCACACTGTCGAATCGTTTTTCACTGCTGGAATGGTTTCTGGTCACGTGCCGAAAGTCAATAAATTAAAAAAAAAAAGTCGCAAAGTCGACTAAGGACAGATACGGCGTCACTTTCCAGGGGTCCCGTTGACCTCATGCCGGCAAGACAAACAAGCGAGCTACCATGGATCACTGAGCGCCCGCAATATTTCCTTCAGCCACGACCACCTTGCCGCGGTCATCTTCCCGGCCCGTTATTGGTCGCACCTTCTCCAACCAACGGCAGGCGCCAACAGAGTGGTAAAACACTGGATGGAGTGGGGTTTGAATCCCGATCGTCCAGCCAGATATCATGGGGTTATGTATTTTGGATTGCACAGTCACCAGTTTATAAAACAAGAGATTCGTTTTCTACCTTAGCTGTATTTATTGGCGAAAGTGCTTTTATTTATCTACGACGGGCCGAGTCAAGGTGTAAGCCATTTTCAGGTAGACAGAAAAATGTACATCAAAACCTACAATAAGCCCCCTCGAAATAACCAATCAAATACAAAAGTAAGCCCCCCTAAATCGAATAATTCTGTGACGTAGGCATCACCATCATGTGGTACGGAGCTCTCTGCGCTCCACTGTAGTGACGGTAAAAATCGACCGGTTAAAACTGATACGGGTATTTTAGTCCTGAATAGCCGATATTTTTCGGTTTTTGTTGGGTCTCTGTTATAGCATGTTTTTTTCATTTTTTTCTAACATTGCGTATAAATGTCGTCATATCATTTTGCAATAGCCTCCGTGTTAAAATTCTTCGTTTTTAAATAAATTTAAAAAAAAAACAGCAATATTTATTTGTAAAATTTCCATCGCTTTGAAATATTTGGTGGGCAAAGAAAATGGGAAAAGCGATAACAATGCGCACAGTTGGAAATGACATAAGAATCGGTACAGGAATGCTTAGACAACATTGTATCTGTTGTCATGTGGCCTGTAGGGCGACTTATGAGACGGTACGAGTGACGTGCAGCGAGCAATTCTCGCTCCACCTGTCTGTACGCTGTCGTCCTCGGATATCGGTTCTATTGCAGACTGCTACCATCCCTAGTTTGGAAGTCTTTCGCGAAGTTCAGTAACAGTCAAATTTTAATGCTCCATTAGCTCTAACAGATTAAAAATAGGTGGAGGCACAAAAAACTTGCGACATCATATGAGACGAAACATCCAGAATGTCTCTTGTAAGAGACTGAATGACATCCTTATAATTTTATTGACGTGCTATGAACTTGAGGTAATAATTAGACCTTAATTTTGCGGTTGCTTCGAGGATAAAAATTGATATCCTCCAAAAATCAGGCTGCAGCAAAGTCAGCGCGGTCTCGTTCACCTTCGCCAGTTTTGCTGGAGACAATGAGACCGATTTCTGCCACAGCTTATATCGATTGAGATCTTCTACTCGTTCACCTTCAGGAACAAAAGAAGGAACTAATTGAAACTTGGACTGGCTGGTTACATAACTCTGTGCTGATAATGCAGAATATCTTAAAAATTTTGTTTCGTCTCGTAGCGAGGGCACGTTATCATTGGTCATTCACAAGATGGCACTCGTGCTTAGAGTGTTAAGGTCAGTTTCCGGATGGTCCCTTAGAAATGGACGTAGCTGCCTTCCTTCTCAATGTTTGCAAAATCCAGTCTTTTGCAGCGTCTTTAACGACTTCGTTATCGACGGAATGGAGTGCAGTAGCATAATCTCTCTCGCTGAAATAAATTGGTCACTTCTACGCTGACTTCAGTTCCACAATGGTCTAGAGAGCTAGATGTTTAATCCGTAAATCCTTGTGTTTTTTCGATTCCATTTACGAGTAGGGCGTGGGGGTTGCGACAGAATGTGTTTTACTGTTCGAGTTATTTACAGTCAAATTTTATGTTCACTGTCTCGATAACTGATATATAAGTGATATATCCTGGGACTGAGCCGGCCGCTGTGGCCGAGCGGTTCTAGGGCTACGGTCGCAGGTTCGAATCCTGCCTTGGGCATGGATGTGCGTGATGTCCTTAGGTTAGTTAGGTTGAAGTAGTTCTACGCTCTAGGGGACTGATGACCTCAGATGTTAAGTCCCATAGTGCTCAGAACCTTTTGAACCTGGGACTGAAGAATATTTGTAGTCGATTCCTGAACATTTTTGTGAGATCTTTGGTGTCTTCCGTCATATGTATACTACGCGGGATCTATGTTACGTTGCTCTGCCATGACAAACGACTTTGCAACAAAAAAATGTTCAAATGTGTGTGAAATCTTATGGGACTTAACTGCTAACGTCATCAGTCCCTAATCTTACACAATACTTAACCTAAATTATCCTAAGGACAAACACACACACCCATGCCCGAGGGAGGACTCTAATCTCCACCGGGACCAGCCGCACAGTCCAGGACTGCAGAGCCTTAGACCGCTCGGCTACTTTGCAACAAATCACGCTGTTTCTCTGACTATAAAATAAGAGTATTCCAGTAAAGGTTGAAAATGTGCCCTTAAACAATTTCTTTCATAGGAAAACCGCCGTTTCTCGTTACTCTAACCGAGGAATCGAAGTCTGCCATTTGCTTTACTCAAAACTGAATATGTGATCGCTCCGCTTATTGTTGCCTCCAATTCATCTTTTTAATCGACAGGAGCCTACGGCCGGCCAGAGTACTCAACAGCAGCCACGGAGAGATGGGCAAACTCGTTCATCCTTGGGAACTAGTTCCCTGGTGGTCGCTCATTTTTGGGAACCATTTATTTTTCTCGTTCGCTGTTCATATGTGCATGGTATATGGTTCTTATGAAAAACTGAAAATTAGTAGCATGCCCAGAGAGAGGACAGGAGGATAACAAATTTATAAAAAGATGTAACGGTGCATTACTATGTGTTATATTTTTATGACTGTGTAGCTGTTTAATATTTTTATGCATTCATTTATAACAATTTCTGTAGCGTTTCAATATTAGTAGAAATATGTAACTAAGTTACTTTTTCAGTGTTTCTGTTTTGCAAAATTTGTTTAAAGATTTTTTCTTTTTTTCGAAATTCGTAAGTCTTAGCCTACCGTAAAAAAAGTCACGCTTCGCCATTGCTAACGACCTCCCCATCATCCAAGTTCTGTTTCTTGCGGACTGTATCCTTCATTGGACCGAATAGATGGAACGCGCGACCGCTACGGTCGCATGTTCGAATCCTGCCTCGGGCATGGATGTCTGTGGTGTCCTTAGGTTAGTTAGGTTTAAGGAGTTCTAAGTTATAGGAGACTGATGACCTCAGATGTTAAGTCCCATAGTGCTCAGAGCCATTTGAACAGATGGAAGTCAAAAGGTGCTAGTTTCGGGCTGCAGAGTAGATGAGGAGACTGGACAGGTTTACGCTACCTTGTTGTGACGATAGCACATGCCTCGCCCTACCATTCGCCGTGCTTTTGTTTACTGTCAGGTCTCCGTAGACATTCTACAAGCGCCCATAAATATCTGTGATGCTTTAGTTTTCCTTTAGCAGAAACTCAGTAACATCTCTCTGCTTGGAACGCACCTTCGTTACAGACGTGATTTTGAATGCTACGTATAGCGCCGCCACCTATCGGAAATTCATGAAACTATAGGGGTTGAAGGGGGAATATTCCACTATATCCCACAACAAATTCCGCATTTTTTCAACCGAAACTGAGCGAGAAAAAAAGTGTTGCGTTAGTTATTGAATGCCCCTCGTTTAAAGTGGGATGAGGGATGGAGAGTTGTTCCAAGGCACTTGAACAGCAGCCTACACCAATATCGTGAACTGACACCGCAGATCCTTTTGATAGCCCTCATCTAGTCTGTGAATATTTTTCGTCAGTACTCTATGCTGTTCCGAGATTGTTATCATAAGACGTAATCGACCGAATACTAGCAAAGTAAACAAGTTTCGGGTTTCCCAGTCAGTGACAAAGCAGATTATTCTGGCGGTGAAGATTATGACATAAGGTTTTGAAAATGATCCACATCTCTGCAGGTACGAATTCTAAAATTTCGGAACTCCTCCGATTAAGTTTGGGGATTGTTCATGTATAATTTCTTACTGTTTTGTTAGAAGTAACCAGTGGTCTCGTTACAGGGCATTTGCAACTTGTTTTATTTTCTACACACATTTAGCTATGCATCTGTACATGCCCTAGTACGTCTAAACATATTGTTCAGGCTCTTGGTACAGTTCATTAAAGACTACTGTGTAATGAAAGCAGGCTTTGCAGAGAACACATTGGTTGACTGTTTGGCGCCCGCTATATGGACTACGTAATATTATGGAGGTTATGTGTTATGTAGTTCATATAGAGGGCGCCACACAGCCAACAGATATGTTCTTTGCAAAACCTACCTTTGTTACACGGTAGTCTTTAATGAATTGTGACAAGAGCCTGAACAACAGATGTGGATGTACTAGGGAATACATAACAACTCCGAAATACTGCTATGTAATTTAATATACAAGCGATATAGTTTATGTCAAGAGTTATAATTTTTGTGTACTATGCTCTGGCTATGTACTTATTGTATATTTAGCACTGATAATGAATAGCTACTAGCCGAAATCTGGATATGCTCTAAGAAAGCTAGAACGGAAACGACGACTGATTTCTGCTCTTTACCATTTTGAAAGTTATTTCACCGTCGTGGAGCGCATTCCACTTTCCTAATGGAATGTAATTTGGCGTTGTTCCATTTACTCACTGTACTTGCTTTTGCCCCCCCCCCCTCCCCCCCAACCCATGAACCATGGACCTTGCCGCTGGTGGGGAGGCTTGCGTGCCTCAGCGATACAGATGGCCGTACCGTAGGTGCAACCACAACGGAGGGGTATCTGTTGAGAGGCCAGACAAACGTGTGGTTCCTGAAGAGGGGCAGCAGCCTTTTCAGAAGTTGCAGGGGCAACAGTCTGGATGATTGACTGATCTGGCCTTGTAACAATAACCAAAACGGCCTTGCTGTGCTGGTACTGCGAACGGCTGAAAGCAAGGGGAAACTACAGCCGTAATTTTTGCCGAGGGCATGGAGCTTTACTGTATGGTTAAATGATGATGGCGTCCTCTTGGGTAAAATATTCAGGAGGTAAAATAGTCCCCCATTCGGATCTCCGGTCGGGGACTACTCAGGAGGACGTCGTTATCAGGAGAAAGAAAACTGGCGTTCTACGGATCGGAGCGTGGAATGTCAAATCCATTAATCGAGCAGGTAGGTTAGAAAATTTAAAAAGAGAAATGGATAGGTTTTAAAGTTAGATATAGTGGGAATTAGTGAAGTTCGGTGGCAGGAGGAACAAGACTTTTGGTCAGGTGAATACAGGGTTATAAATACAAAATCAAATAGGGGTAATGCAGGAGTAGGTTTAATAATGAATAAAAAAAATAGGAGTGCGGGTAAGCTACTACAAACAGCATAGTGAACGCATTATTGTGGCCAAGATAGACACGAAGCCCACGCCTACTACAGTAGTACAAGTTTATATGCCAACTAGCTCTGCAGATGATGAAGAAATTGATGAAATGTACACTCCTGGAAATTGAAATAAGAACACTGTGAATTCATTGTCCGAGGAAGCGGAAACTTTATTGACACATTCCTGGGGTCAGATACATCACATGATCACACTGACAGAACCACAGGCACATAGACACAGGCAACAGAGCATGCACAATGTCGGCACTAGTACAGTGTATATCCACCTTTCGCAGCAATGCAGGCTGCTATTCTCCCATGGAGACGATCGTAGAGATGCTGGATGTAGTCCTGTGGAACGGCTTGCCATGCCATTTCCACCTGGCGCCTCAATTGGACCAGCGTTCGTGCTGGACGTGCAGACCGCGTGAGACGCCGCTTCATCCAGTCCCAAACATGCTCAATGGGGGACAGATCTGGAGATCTTGCTGGACAGGGTAGTTGACTTACACCTTCTAGAGCATGTTGGGTGGCACGGGATACATGCGGACGTGCATCGTCCGGTTGGAACAGCAAGTTCCCTTGCCGGTCTAGGAATGGTAGAACGATGGGTTCGATGACGGTTTGGATGTACCGTGCACTATTCAGTGTCCCCTCGACGATCACCAGTGGTGTACGGCCAGTGTAGGAGATCGCTCCCCACACCATGATGCCGGGTGTTGGCCCTGTGTGCCTCGGTCGTATGCAGTCCTGATTGTGGCGCTCACCTGCACGGCGCCAAACACGCATACGACCATCATTGGCACCAAGGCAGAAGCGACTCTCATCGCTGAAGACGACACGTCTCCATTCGTCCCTCCATTCACGCCTGTCGCGACACCACTGGAGGCGGGCTGCACGATGTTGGGGCGTGAGCGGAAGACGGCCTAACGGTGTGCGGGACCGTAGCCCAGCTTCATGGAGACGGTTGCGAATGGTCCTCGCCGATACCCCAGGAGCAACAGTGTCCCTAATTTGCTGGGAAGTGGCGGTGCGGTCCCCTACGGCACTGCGTAGGATCCTACGGTCTTGGCGTGCATCCGTGCGTCGCTGCGGTCTGGTCCCAGGTCGACGGGCACGTACACCTTCCGCCGACCACTGGCGACAACATCGATGTACTGTGGAGACCTCACGCCCCACGTGTTGAGCAATTTGGCGGTACGTCCACCCGGCCTCCCGCATGCCCACTATATGCCCTCGCTCAAAGTCCGTCAACTGCACATACGGTTCACGTCCACGCTGTCGCGGCATGCTTCCAGTGTTAAAGACTGCGATGGAGCTCCGTATGCCACGGCAAACTGGCTGACACTGACGGCGGCGGTGCACAAATGCTGCGCAGCTAGCGCCATTCGACGGCCAACACCGCGGTTCCTGGTGTGTCCGCTGTGCCGTGCGTGTGATCATTGCTTGTACAGCCCTCTCGCAGTGTCCGGAGCAAGTATGGTGGGTCTGACACACCGGCGTCAATGTGTTCTTTTTTCCATTTCCAGGAGTGTATGATGAGATAAAAGAAATTATTCAGATAGTGAAGGGAGACGAAAATTTAATAGTCATGGGTGATTGGAATTCGAGTGTAGGAAAAGGGAGAGAAGGAAACATAGTAGGTGAATATGGATTGGGGGAAAGAAATGAAAGAGGAAGCCGTCTGGTAGAATTCTGCACAGAGCATAACTTAATCATAGCTAACACTTGGTTCAAGAATCATAAAAGAAGGTTGTATACATGGAAGAAGCCTGGAGATACTGACAGGTTTGAGATAGATTATATAATGATAAGACAGAGATTTAGAAACCAGGTTTTAAACTGTAAGACATTTCCATGGGCAGATGTGGACTCTGACCACAATCTATTGGTTATGAACTGTAGATTACAATTGAAGAAACTGCAAAAAGGTGGGAATTTAAGGAGATGGGACCTGGATAAACTGACTAAACCAGAGGTTGTGCAGAGTTTCAGGGAGAGCATAAGGGAACAATTGACAGCAGTGGGTGAAAGAAGTACAGTAGAAGAAGAATGGGTAGCTCTGAGGGATGAAGTAGTGAAGGCAGCAGAGGATCAAGTAGGTAAAAAGACGAGGGCTAGTAGAAATCCTTGGGTAACAGAAGAAATATTGAATTTAATTGCTGAAAGAAGAAAATATAAAAATGCAGTAAATGAAGAAGGCAAAAAGGAATACAAACGTCTCAAAAATTAGATAGACAGGAAGTGAAAATGGCTAAGCAGAGATGCCTAGAGGACAGATGTAAGAATGTAGAGGCGTATACCACTAGAGGTAAGATAGTTACTGCCTACAGGAAAATTAAAGAGACCTTTGGAGAAAAGAGAACCACTTGTATGAATATCAAGAGCTCAGATGGAAACCCAGTCCTGACCAAAGAAGGGAAAGCAGAAACGTGGAAAGAGTATATAGACGGTCTATACAAGGGCGATGTACTTGAGGACAATATTATAGAAATGGAAGAGAATGTAAATGAAGATGTAATGGGAGATACGATACTGCGCGAAGAGTTTGACAGAGCACTGAAAGACCTGAGCCGAAACAAGGCCCCGGGAGTAGACAACATTCCATTAGAACTACTGACGGCCTTGGGAGAGCCAGTCCTGACAAAACTCTACCATCTGGTGAGCAAGATGTATGAGACAGGCGAAGTACCCTCAGACTTCAAGAAGAATATAATAATTCCAATCCCAAAGAAAGCAGGTGTTGACAGATGTGAAAATTACCGAACTATCAGTTTAATAAGTCACAGCTGCAAAATGCTAACGCGAATTCTAAACAGACGAATGGAAAAACTGGTAGAAGCTGACCTCGGGGAAGATCAGTTTGGATTCCGTAGAAATACTGGAACACGTGAGGCAATACTGACCTTACGACTTATCTTAGAAGAAAAATTAAGGATAGGCAAACCTACGTTTCTAGCATTTGTAGACTTAGAGAAAGCTTTTGACAATGATGACTGGAATACTCTCTTTCAAATTCTAAAGGTGGCAGGGGCAACATACAGAGAGCGAAAGGCTATTTACAATTTGTACAGAAACCAGATGGCAGTTACAAGAATCGAGGGACATGAAAGGGAAGCAGTGGTTGGGAAGGGAGTGAGACAGGGTTGTAGCCTCTCCCCAATGTTATTCAATCTGTATATTGAGCAAGCAGTGAAGGCAACAAAAGAAAAATTCGGAGTAGGTATTAAAATCTATGGAAAAGAAATAAAAACTTTGAGGTTCGCCGATGACATTGTAATTCTGTCAGAGACAGCAAAGGACTTGGAAGAGCAGTTGAACGGAATGGATAGTGTCTTGAAAGGAGGGTATAAGATGAACATCAACAAAAGCAAAACGAGGATAATGGAATGTAGACGAATTAAGTCGGGTGATGGTGAGGGAATTAGATTAGGAAATGAGACACTTAAAGTAGTAAAGGAGTTTTGCTATTTGGGGAGCAAAATAACTAATGATGGTCGAAGTAGAGAAGATATAAAATGTAGACTGGCAATGGCAAGGAAAGCGTTTCTGAAGAAGAGAAATTTGTTAACATCGAGTATAGATTTAAGTGTCAGGAAGTCGATTCTGAAAGTATTTGTATGGAGTGTAGTCATGTATGGAAGTGAAACATGGACAATAAATAGTTTGGACAGGAAGAGAATAGAAGCTTTAGAAATGTGGTGCTACAGAAGAATGCTGAAGATTAGATGGGTAGATCATATAACTAATGAGGAGGTATTAAAAAGAATTGGGGAGAAGAGGAGTTTGTGGCACAACTTGAAGAGAAGAAGGGACCGGTTGGTAGCACATGTTCTGAGGCATCAAGGGATCACAAATTTAGCATTGGAGGGCAGCGTGGAGGGTAAAAATCGTAGAGGGAGACCAAGAGATGAATATACTAAGCAGATTCAGAAGGATGTAGGTTGCAGTAGGTACTGGGAGATGAAGAAACTTGCACAGGATAGGATAGCATGGAGAGCTGCATCAAACCAGTCTCAGGACCGAAGACCACAACAACAACAACAACAACAACAACAACTTGCTGTTGATAGTTCCGTCTCTAGTGTTTTTCTGAAAGCTCGTTAGCAGTGATAGACAGTAGACAAGGTACTTTTACTGATTAAGTGTTGGGCAGTATGCACCTCGTGCGTGGGTTCACAACGGTGCTACGCTGAGCTGTTTCTGCAACCACATCACACTGTTTTTACACCTTCTAAGGGTTTTTGAAATGGTTGAAGTGGCTCTGAGCACTATGGTATTTAACATCTGAGGTGTTCAGTCCCATACAACTTAGAACTACTTAAACCTAACAAACCTAAGGACATTACACACATCCATGCCCGAGGGTACCGAGCGAGGTGGCGCAGTGGTTAGCACACTGGACTCGCATTCGGGAGGACGACGGTTCAATCCCGTCTCCGGCCATCGTGATTTAGGTTTTCCGTGCTTTCCCTAAATCGTTTCAGGCAAATGCCCGGATGGTTCCTTTGAAAGTGCACGGCCGATTTCCTTCCCAATCCTTCCCGAACCCGAGCATGCGCTCCGTCTCTAATGGCCTCGTTGTCGACGGGACGTTAAACACTAACCACCACCACCACCACCACCACCACCATGCCCGAGGCAGGATACGAACCTGCGACCGTAGCGGTCGCGCGGTTCCAGACTGAAGCGCCCAGAATCGATCGGCCACAGCTGCCGGCGAGGGTTGTTGCATTACTGTGTTGTGCTCTTTGGTGATTTCATAGTACAAGATTTTTCACTTTTATTAAGGTATTTTCACAGAAACATAGGTAACAGGAGTACTACACCAAATAAACCGTAACTACATGATTACTCTGTAACGAGCCACCGAAGACGAAGTGTAGTTTGCACCAACGTACACCCAGAATACCACTGGACAACTTCCGACAATTTGATGGTGGCGGTCGATTTACCGTGTATTTTAAGAAAAGATGTGACCGTGATGATAATCCTTTTGATCTTCTGCTTTCCAGCACTATCATCGTACAGAAATTTGTTCACCTTCTTTTGACGAATCCATAATGGTCACACTTGAAGGTCAAGTGAAGGAAGGTTAGGGTTTAACATCACGTCAATTGACGATGTCATTACAGACGGAGCAGAATCTGAGTTTGAGGGGAGAGTGGGGAGGAAATCAGCCGAGTCCTTTCAAAGAAAACCACCCCGGCGTGTTCTTTAGGTGGTACAGGAGAAACCACAGATAACCTAAATCTGGATGGTCGGACGGGGATCGAACCGTTACTCTCCAAGGTCGAGTGTGCCGCTTCACACAATGACAGAGACAGTGGGAGATACATCGATATTAATACTGACCTACGCCTGTTTTAGAGGAAAAGCTCCATCTTCTGGGTTCAAGAGCTTAAATGTGGCTTTCCATCATGGCCTGGTGAAGCACCAGAAAGTGGTTTTATTATTTAGTAGTTGGGAAAGGCGCTCGAATCTCATGAGAAACAAACTACAGCACTATTAAGCAACTGCATTTTACGAAAAACTGCCTCACTGTTTGTCCACGGTGAAATAACACAAAGAAGAATCCGTACTTCAAAAATAAACGACGCGATTGAACAAAGGCACAAACACTAACAAAATACTTCGTTGCTTGTCGATATAAAGAAGACAAACTTTTAATAGCTCGGTAGGTCTTTCGAGGTCGCTACGAACAAGGGACACATTATCATTCAATGTCAGCCGCAATCTTCGCCACGCGTTTGCTGCAACGCCCTTCCTGTTGCTACACAGATCGCTTAGAACGCTCGTATTTCCTTCAATAGTTTTCCGTCGTTAACTGTTGTCAGCCTCACACGTCTGCTTCAGATACGAAAAGACACCGAAGAAATTACTAATCCGGAAGAACTGCATATCTACTACCCAGATGCCCGCTTTATACCTCGCCTTCTATTCGCTGTTACATTGTTTTTCCATTTCGATATCAAATGAGATGATGGAAGTGCGCGGACAGCTAATTTACAGAAAACGAGTTACTAATTCTTTGCAAAACATTGTTAACTATTACTTCCGTTGCTATCTCATTAAGGTGAGTGGTCCCACAATTGAATCATGTGGTGGGAGTCACTAATTTGTTTCTGTTCACCATTGTTTGAATACTCGCCTCTGTAACCGCGATCGCTGACACACTCCTGTGCGGTGGTCTTCAACCCGGAGGTAAGCAGGTTCGAATCCTGGTATGGGTGAAATTTTCACTGCCAGTATATAGCCAACAACGGGATGACAGACGCTAGTGTGAAGTACCTGATCACGAGGCTTTGCGCAATTATCCTGGATTAAATTCCAAACCTGTCCGCAGTGTCCCATCGAAGCTTACGAGAAAGACAGGCCGCGGCGAATACGTCACGAAGGTAGGGTGTGTGAAATCTTATGGGACTTAACTGCTAAGGTCATCAGTCCCTAAGCTTACGCCGGCCGCTGGTGGCCGAGCGGTTCTAGGCGCTTCAGTCTGGAACGGCTAGGAGTTTCCCTTGTAAGACACACCACAGGATAATACATTGCCTCAGAGCGGTACTACCCAACAGAACTCAAGACTCAAGACACGCAGGAATGGCCCATTTAGCTGCAGTTGGGTGCGTAGCAGTCATGCCTACACGTTAGCTCTGTTTTACTGACAGTAACGTGAGGTAAGCGAAGCAGCTTACGGCATCGTTCGAAGATAAAATTATACCACCGTATTTTCGCGCTTTCAAAAAATGTTCAAATGTGTGTGAAATCTTATGGGACTGAACTGCTAAGGTCATCAGTCCCGAAGTTTACACACTACTTAACCTAAATTATCCTAAGGACAAACACACACACCCATGCCCGAGGGAGGACTCGAACCTCCGCCGGGACCAGCCGCACAGTCCATGACTGCAGCGCCTGAGACCGCTCGGCTAATCCCGCGCGGCACTCCTGAAGATAGACGTCGACTGTGGATATTGTATCACAGACACAGTCCCTTTGATTGTTCAGAGACATCACTAAACCCGCCCAGAGATGTAAACAGCCATGCATGAGCATCGTCTATTAGACGGAGGGTGTCCGACAGCCGATCAGTTCCAGTCGTTCCACTAGGAAGGAGGTACACAACTGGTGTTGTCTATAGTTCAAACATGCCTAGACGGTCAACACTGCGGTTCGATCGCGTCCGCATTGTTACTTTGTGCAAGGAAGGACTCTCAGCAAATGAAGTGTCCAGGCTTCTCGGAGTGAACCAAAGCGATGTTGTTCGAACATAGTGGAGATACAGAGAGACAGGCCACCCAAGGGCTACTACTGCAGTGGATGACTGCTACTTACGGATTATGGCTCGGAGGAACCCTGACAGCAACGCCGCCATGTTGAATAATGCTTTTCGTGCAGCCACAGGACTTCGAGTTACGACTCAAACTGTGCGCAGTAGGCTGCATGATGCGCAACGTCACTCGTGACGTCCATGGCGAGGTCCATCTTTACAACCACGACAGCATGCAGCACGGTACAGATGGGCCCAACAACATGCCGAAAGGACCGCTCAGGACTCGCATCACATTCTCTTTACTGATGAGTGTCGCATTTGCTTCAACCAGACAATCGTCGGAGACGTGTTTGGAGACAACTCGGTCAGGCTGAAAGCCTTAGACTCACTGTTCAACGAGTGCGGCAAGGTGGAGGTCCCCTGATGTTTTGTGGTAGCATTATGTGGGGCCGACATAAGCCGCTGGTGGTCGTGGAAGTGGCCGTTACGGCTGTACGATACGTGAATGCCATCCTCCGACCGATAGTGCAACCGTATCGGCAGCATATTGGCGAGGCATTCGTCTTCACAGACGACAATTCGCGCCCCAATCGTGCACATCTCGTGAATGACTTTCTTCAGGATAACGACATCGTTCGACTAGAGTGGCCAGCATGTTCTCCACCCATGAGCCCTATCGAACATGCCTGGGATAGATTGAAAAGGGCTGTTTATGGATGACGTAACCCACCAATCACTTTGAGGGATCTACGCCGAATCGCCGTTGAGGAGTGGGACAATCTGGACCAACAGTGCCTAGATGAAGTTGTGGATAGTGTGCCACGACGAATACAGGTATGCATCAATGCAAGAGGACGTGCTACTGGGTATTAAAGGTAACGGTGGGTACAGCAATCTGGGCCACTACCTCTGAAGGTCTCGCAGTATGGTGGTACAACGCGCAATATGTGGTATTCATGAGCACTAAAAGGGGCGGAAATGATGTTTATGTTGATCTCTATTCCAATTTTTTGTACAGGTTCTGGAACTCTCGGAACCGTGGTGATGCAAATCTTTTGATGTGTGTACGTTTCAACACCTGTTAACTCGTAATTAGGTGTGTACGTACAAACGAGAATTGCATGTTCTGCTGTAATAACTAATGTTATTACTTCAATGATCGGAAGTCCATAGGCCTACTTATAATTCGTTACCGCTGTTCTGGAGTACAATAAAATTAAAATCATGCCAAAATGATTATCAATTGCATAAGGCACCACTTCTTGTATGAAATGAGGACTGTGAAACACAAGAGACTAAATGCTATAAACAAGCCGTTATATCATTTATATCGAGTATTGATCTTAAATTTTGTTGTAGTACTGTTAATCCGTAAGACTTCATAACAGCAGATTCCAGTAGAAGACACAATTGTCGTCAGTATGTACACGCCCAGCTGCGAGTAAACAGGTTTAGAAACGCATTTTGTCTGCTGAGCTGATCGAGTGAGTTCAGGCTTACCTTACCATCGTGACTTACGCGCTGCGGCCTGTCTCGTGGGCCTTGTGTCTCATGTAGTGACGCTATTGGAAAGGAGTAGGATATGTGTCGGTCTCTCCCTTCGCTCATCATCATTATCATCATCATCATCATCACCACCACCACCACCACCATCACCATCACCACCACCACAGGCAATGTACTATACACGTACGCTTGTACTCACCTACACCCTAAAAATGCACATAAGAGATAGCAAGGGAAGAGGCCAATGTGTGGCGAGGAAGAGCTCGCTTTCCGACGGGCGGCGGGATATCCCAGCCAACAATGCCGCACGACATTTACATTTTTTACTGTTTGAAATGGTTCAAATGGCTCTGAGCACTATGGGACTTAATATCTGAGGTCATCAGTCCCCTAGAACTTAGAACTACTTAAACCAAACTAACCTAAGGACATCACACACATCCATGCCCGAGGAAGGATTCGAACCTGCGACCGTAGTAGTCGCGCGGTTCCGGACTGAAGCGCCTAGAACCGTTCGGCCACACCAGCTGGCTTACTGTTTGAATAATTCAGTACTACTTTCTGCATTCTTTTAGTTAAATATGATTCAACCCACATTTTTGTGACGCCACCAGAAAAACAAAATTTTAGCTTTTGTCACAGTAGCATGATCTACACAATCAAATGCCTTAGAAACATGACGAAAGAGAGGATGTTTTTAAATAGGCCAACGATTGTGGAGCACTTATATAATCAAAGAACTGGATAGACCGCAGTTTAGTTATCCACATCAGCTGTTAACTTGCGTGTTTCGTCAGACTAGACATGTCTTTCATTGTACAACTTTGTTCAGATCACAAAAAATAGAAATGATATTTTCTAAATGTGTGTCTTTATATGCAGTGAAATCCGTATTCTACAGGTTCTTATGATCCACAACTTACATTCGTGACCAGTTCGAGCGGTTCTAGGCGCTGCAGTCTGGAACCGCGCGACCGCTACGGTCGCAGGTTCGAATCCTGCCTCGGGCATGGATGTGTGTGATGTCCTTAGGTTAGTTAGGTTTAAGTAGTTCTAAGTTCTAGGGGACTAATAACCTCAGAAGTTAAGTCCCATAGTGCTCAGAGTCATTTGATTTTTTTTCTTGCCCAGTTCCGAAACGGTTTTATTTCGGAATATATCTGATAACCGCCGCAAGTGCAGTAGTGTCCATTCGCACATACATGAAATTATTTATCGTTTGCTCAGCAGCTTCCAATATTCTCAGCTTAGCTGTTGTTAGAACTGATCGGTTTTCGGATGTATCTAATGTAAAAAAAAAAGAAAAAGAAAAAAGAACCCTACCAGTTTCATTCACGTTTATTTCGTAAGCAAAAAATCACCTCTGCAACACAAGCCAACGTGGTTAATCTAAACTTGTTAAGAAAACTTCGTATACCGACAGCTATAACACACTCACGATACAGTTCAGCTACTTCTGTCTGAAGCTGTTTTATTTGAAGACAGCAGTACCCTCGTGATCGGTCAAGAGACAAAAGGTATTTTGGCCAACACTGTTTTTGATGAAAACCTCTCAGATTTACAGCCCGGTGTTGGTGTTAACATACTGCGACGTGTCGACGTGTGGCATATGCATCATCTTCGCCCGAGAAACTTTGGAACGCAATTGCACTAAAATGTCATTTGGTGCCCATTCCGTAGCACGGGCTACTCCGGACGCCTTTCAGAACGTCAGTCAGACATGGAGCTCAGTATCAACCGCGCTGTAGTGGGTAACAAAGTGACATTTCTTGAATTTTGCTGATGTGATGAGACATAAGAAATGTTCCCCATAGGTCAGTAAAACGTCGAAAAGCAGTAACGCCTCGAACACGGGGTCATTTTCTGGCGTTAACTGAACGGCGAACTTCCACTAAGCTTACAGCAAAATTACCCGCATAGCATACAGCTGCTTTAGAAACTGACTTTATACAAAAATGTGTGTATCGGTTGGCCAGAGCTGCTGGCGTTAAGACGCTCACTGCAATACAGAGACGCTCGCATTTGAGAGGTGCCACGCGGGGTAGCCGCGCGGTCAAAGACGCCTTGTCACGGTTCACGCGGCTCCCCCCGTCGGAGGTTCGAGTCCTCCCTCGGGCGTGTGTGTGGCGCTCGTGCGTCGCCTGGCATTGTCATGCTGAAGAAGACTGTGCCCCATGCGTGGACGAACTCTTAGAATGTGCACCACACCTCGAAAATTGCAGAACAGTGTGAGCACGGCTTTGCCTGCTGATGGCACTTTTTTGGCGTCAGTCATCCTTTGTGACGGAACTCTGTTGACGCTCTTTTGTTTTCTAGGTCAAGATGGTAAACTTTCAAAATCTACATCTACATCAGCATTCCGCAAGCCACCTGACGGTGTGTGGCGGAGGGTACCTTGAGTACCTCTATCGGTTCTCCCTTCTATTCCAGTCTCATATTGTTCGTGGAAAGAAAGATTGTCGGTATGCCTCTGTGTGGGCTCTAATCTCTCTGCCTTTATCCTCGTGGTCTCTTAGCGAGATATACGTAGGAGGGAGCAATATACTGCTTGACTCCTCGGTGAAGGTATGTTCTCGAAACTTTAACGAAAGCCCGTATCGAGCAACTGAGCATCTCTCTTGCAGAGTCTTCCACTGGAGTTTATCAATCATTTCCGTAACGGTTTCGCGATTACTAAATGATCCTGTAACGAAGCGCGCTGCTCTCCGTTGGATCTTCTCTATCTCTTCTATCAACCCTATCTGGTACGGATCCCACACCGGTGAGCAGTATTCAAGCAGTGGGCGAACAAGTGTTCTGTAACCCACTTCCTTTGTTTTCGGACTGCATTTCCTTAGGATTCTTCCAATGAATCTCAGTCTGGCATCTGCTTTACCGACGATTAATTTTATATGGTCATTCAATTTTAAATCACTCCTAATGCGTACTCCCAGATAATTTATGGAATTAACTGCTTCCAGTTGCTGACCTGCTATATTGCAGCTAAATCATAAAGGATCTTTCTTTCTATGTATTCGCAACACATTACACTTGTCTACATTGAGATTCAATTGCCATTCCCTGCACCATGCGGCAATTCGTTGCAGATCCTCCTGGATTTCAGTACAATTTTCCATTGTTACAATCTCTCGATATACTACAGCATCATCCGCAAAAAGCCTCAGTGAACTTCAGATGTTATCCACAAGGTCATTTATATATATTGTGAATAGCAACGGTCCTACGACGCTCCCCTGCAGGACACCTGAAATCACTCTTACTTTGGAAGACTTCTCTCCATTGGGAATGACATGCTGCGTTCTGTTGTCTAGGAACTCTTCAATCCAATCACACAATTGGTCTGATAGTCCATATGCTCTTACTTTGTTCATTAAACGACTGCGGGGAACTGTATCGAACGCCTTGCGGAAGTCAAGAAACACAGCATCTACCTGGGAACCGTGTCTATGGCCCTCTGAGTCTCGTGGCCGAATAGTGCGAGCTGGGTTTCACACGATCGTCTTTCTCGAAACCCATGCTGATTCCTACAGAGTAGATTTCTAGTCTCCAAAAATGTCATTATACTATAACATAATACGTGCTCCAAAATTCTACCACTGCTCGACGTTAGAGATATAGATCTATAGTTCTGCACATCTGTTCGACGTCCCTTCTTGAAAACGGGGATGACCTGTGCCCTTTCCCAATCTTTTGGAACGCTACGCTCTTCTAGAGACCTACGGTACACCGCTGCAAGAAGGGGAGCAAGTTCCTTCGTGTACTCTGTGTAAAATCGAACTGATATCCCACCAGGTCCAGCGGCCTTTCCTCTTTTGAGCGATTTTAATTGTTTTTCTATCCCTCTTTCGTCTATTTCAGTATCTACCATCCTGTCATCTGTGCGACAATCCAGAGAAGGAACTACAATGCAGTCTTCCTCTGTGAAACAGCTTTGGAAAAGATTTGGTAAGCTTTCATCACGTGTCGCAATGCTGTTAAGGAACCCGTGACCCTCACGCTCAAAACACAAAAGAAATCGTTGACAGACATCCAGTCTCCTCTGTTTGATGTCAGGAGTGATCATTCGAGGCACCTACGGTGCACACAATTTTCTGCACCACATTTCTGCTGTTTGCTGACGACGTCGTGGTGTACGTGACGATATTGTCGTTGAGTGACTGTAGGAGGATACAAGATTAACTAGACAACATTCTTAGTTGGTGTGGTGAATGGAAGCTTGCTCTAAATGTTGAAAACTGTACGTTATTGCAGATGAGTAGGAGAAACAAACCCGCAGTGTTCGAATACAGCATTAGTAAAGTGCTATTTGACACAAGCGCGTCGATTAAATATCTAGGTGTAACGTTGCCAAGCGACATGAAATCGAACAAGCACTTAAGGACGATAGGAAAAAGGAGAATGGTAGACTCCGGCTTATTGGGAGAGTTTTAGAAGAGTATGATTCATGTGTAAAGGAGACCGCTATAGAACACTAGTGCGACCCATTCCTCAGCGTCTGCTCAAGTGCTTTGGGTCCCCACCAGGTCGAATTAACGGAATACGTAGAAGCATTCAGAGGCGGGCTGTTAGAGTTTTTACCAGCAGGTTCGATCAACATGCGAGTATTGCGGACATGTTTCCTGAAGTGAAGTGGGAATCCCTGAAAGGGAAGGTGACGTTCATTCTGAGGATCAGTATTGAGAAAATTTAGAGAATCACCATTTGAAGCTGACCACAGAATGATTCTACTGCCGCGAATGTACATTTGGCGTGAGGACCACGAAAGTAAGAGAAGACAAATTGGACGCGTACAGAGGCATATGGACGGTCGTTTCCCATCGTTCCATTTGCGAGTGGAACAGGAGAGGTAACATCAAGTAGTCTATAAAGTACCGTCCGCTATGCATCGTAGAGTGTCATGCGGACTATGTACGTGTACGTAGATTTGTCATCAGTACATCTTCGTACGTGGACACTCTGAACACCTGGAGGAATTTTAACTACTACATGCGGTACATACGTGACTTACAGTATGAAACATTGGACTGACGTGGTGCAGGGTCATGTGAGAGTAGGAGGTTGTGAAAAATAGAAGCAAGCATAATTCTGGAACACTTGGAGGAATTGTAATCAAAGTTGGTACACATTTTCGACTTACTATCGGAAAAAGTAGGAGTGCTGATGTGAACGGATTTTCGTGGAAAACTAATCGAAAACAACCGATGTTAGTGTCAAATTTATTGTCTTTCAGGCCGATAGGCGGATTTTCTGTCGACTCTTCTGGATATTTTAGTTCTCTGAACTACGTTCTAGAAGGAACAAAACGTCCTAGAGATAATTTTTTGATATAAGTATGTTACGAATGATTGTTCATCCCTTTACACATTTACATACATATCCTGGTATTTTTGTAAATGGAGTTTGGTGGGGTCAATGGAAATGGGAAGGGGACAAGGCACAAGCAAGTAATCGCGAAACGAGGGGTGATTAGTTACAGTCCCTACAGCCAGGGAGCACCCCTCGGTTAGGCACGGCTGTCTCGTTGTGTGCCGCAACCAGTCACGTAACGTTATTTTGTTTATGTTCTGTTAAGAAGTCTCAGTGCTAGGCGACTACAGGTTGCAGTCAGCCCTGCAGTTGAAACTGGTAATACCTCTGACACACGTGAGGCATATTGTTCGATCGTAAGAAGTATAGTGCAATATATATGGTGACACGCAGCAATAGCAAGAGATCAGAATCTAGTAAACTAATGTTCCGTCTCACTTGCTCAGTAAAGTTTATTTCACGAACTTCAAAATGGTTCAGATGGCTCTGAGCACTATGGGACTTAACTTCTGAGGTCATCAGTCCCCTAGAATTTAGAACTACTTAAACCTAACTAACCTAAGGACTTCATACACATCCATGCCCGAGGCAGGATTCGAACTTGCGACCGTAGCGGTCGCGCGGTTCCAGACTGTAGCGCCTAGAACCCCTCGGCCACTATTTCACGAACTGTTATGGATGTGAACCATACTTGGTAAGCTGCTTAAGACAAGAACAGATCTAAAATTACTAACATTACGGCGAAAACTCAAAACCCAATCTAAAAAAGCGGTGGAGCCAGCACATAAGGAGAGCATCAGGCTAGCCCCACCTCCTGTGCCACTGCTTATCTATTTCTCGGCAAATGACACATTAAGTAAACTAGTATGGCACGAATGGCTGGGAGGCCCCGAAGGGCAGATTCAGTATCCTGATTGGTAAGGTTTCCCGTGTCCTCCGCGCCCGCAGATACCTATCCTTTGCGATTTATTAGAGCTGTGTTGTAAGTGTAGATGGCTGTAGTGGTGTGCGTAGGTTAATGTTGTGAAGATGTCGAGAGAAGGGGAGGGTGAAAGCACACAGCCTGCTTCTCACCGAGGGGCTCGCCAAGCTTAATATGCCCATCTGACGGGCGGATAAGTATCGGCAGTGCGGCCTGCCCTCACTTCGTGAGACACTACGGAGAGGTTTGGAATGAAATGCAGGACATTGGCGCAAAGACTGACGATTAGGGGCTTTACTCCACCACCTCTCCTGTCCCCTCTTCCGTAAATACGAAGGGAAAAATTGTCAACACCGCGTGCCCTACCCGGACGGTCACCCATCTAAGTACTGGCCGCGCCCGATAGTGCTTATTTCCGACAACGCTTGTAGAGTTTTTACAGGGAACTCAGTAACCTTAGCCTTTTACTTGTTATGGGCAAACATTGATAGAAGCCAAACTCCGCACGTCTTTAAAAAAAAAAGGAATGTTCGTGTCTGATGTCTCGCCGACGTCTCAGAGCCTGACCATTAGCTCAGTTCGAGAATGGCGTAACAGGGAAAGCGATTGTAGCCTAATCGAGAACTATCACAACATTCCCCTCAGATGTTTTAGAGAACAGACCATCAGGACAGTTGGAAGTGTATTTGGACCCAGAATACAAGTCCAGTGTCTCGACCACTTAATTCGTTCGGAAAATGCAGCGCGAGTGTCCAAAGGGAAATTTGATCTATGCACGAGTACGCTGTCGGCGTGTCATTAACCTAACGTATTTCTGCCTTCTTCAGCCTACGCACGCTTCGTTAATGAAACGAGGCGATTAAGCCATTAGGCTAAACCACAAACCGCTAACAATGACATGTGCCTCATTACACTCCGAGTGGCGCCCTGCGACAGCCAAGTTAGGCGCCGGGAACGCGTGTCGCCAGTGACGAAGCCGTTTTCTTGCGGAAGTTCATCGATTTCTTAGCTCGCTATTCGCACGGCTAGACGTTGGTCGATATCTGTGCCGTAAAGGTCAGGCCGCGTCGGCCTGGCAGAGAAAGTGGAGGGAACGCCCCCGCAAATACACGCAGCCGCCGCATGTCCGGCACCGCGAGGTCCGTAGAGGCTGACGTGTTGGCAGAGATCCTTCTCATACATACCAATAGAGTAGTCCATTTGTTTTCGAGTGCAGTGATGGAAATCGGATGTTACACCATCGAGCACTTGTCCGATATTTGTCTGACCTTGTGGAACGCTCGTAACAAAACGGGTATTAAACCGTCAGATTTTCATTTCATTCGGAAGTGATTTCCATCGTCGACATAAGTACGAGGTGAGAGCCCCACGAGCACAAATCACGTTGTCGCATGGAAGCAAACAGCCTCCGAATGTCACATCGAGGAATTTCTTGCCTTGCCATGACTGTATTAATTCTTGAAGACTGCTGCTGGAAGCTTGCCAGGACATCACAGACAAGCTCTGTGGATTAAAAATGAGGGGGAGGGGGGGGGGGGGCTAGGCCGGCCAGTCAAGGATTCGCACGTTCCTCGATACGGCTGTGCTACGAACTGAAGTGTTTGTTCTCATCTCGCGCAGGTCACGAATGGTACGTTTACCATTCTTTCCGCATTCTGGCGAGCATTCAGGCAATTACCAAGCCAGTCCTACCGTCATATCCAATTGCTCGCCACGAGTTGGAGAACATTTCACCAGGTCGTGACCAACATAAACCTGTGGTGTCAGCGGTAAATGACACATGGCAACTCGAGACCGCAATCCGGCTTACAGTAATCTCCTCCAGAAAGTTGTTGGCGACGGTTGGCCAGTAAACTCTATCCGAATTTCAGCTGTTGTCGTCCGTCTCTTGGTCAGATCCGGCCGAACAGTCGTACCATCTCCTCCTGGTCTAGTCCTTCTGGAAGCACCTGCGTCGCGAGGCCATCTGATTCTGTAGCCATTGCGCTTCACCCAACTGTGATATCTGTTGGTATGTTGTTCCTGTGTTCCTCGTGCCAATGATTCGATCTGCCTCAAAGTTCTAAAGATGGCAACTGGTGACAGGCTGCACGTCTTTCGGACATTCGATATGCTCATAAAAACGTTCCAGTGTCGTAAGACACACCCAACAGCCGTTACGTACTCACACCATTCGTCTGTAGGTATGGCTGTTTACTGTACTAGAAATATCAGAAATAAATTCGCAAGAGGATAAAACTGTAACCAACAAATTCCACAGGCGTGGAAACACTAGAGTGTAAGTTCCGGAGAATTCAGTTAAGTTGTTCCTGGTGCAGCACTGCTCATTCCCACCACTGCGTTAATTATCAACATACGATCAGACGCAATATCACATCAGCTGTGTTAGGGTATTGACCATTTTCCAACAGAAAGAACACAGCATGTCATTCTTAACGGGGAGAAAACTACAGACGTAAAAGAAGATACATGTGTACCCAAAGAACATATATAAATGACCTAGGGCATAACGCCCAGAGCCCCCTGGGGCTGTTGCCTAAAGAAAGGTCTTAAAAGGTCTTAACGGCACAAAATTTGTGAAAAATGCACGAAGACCTAGAGAGGGGTGCAGGGATCGTAAACTGACACTCGTCGTAAATAAATGAAAAGTACTGCGCGTGAATAGGCAGAAATACCAGGTAATGTTTGATACCACGATTGCCCAGAAATCTCTGGAAACAGTCACATCCTTTAAATATTAGAAAGTACGGTTAAGCAGTGATTTAAATTGAAACGCCCATATAAAATTAAACGTTGAAAGGGCAGATGCTAGACTGAGGTTCATTGCAAGAAACCTCAGGAAGTATAATCCACCCACGAATGAGATAACTTAGCATATTGCTCCTGAGTCATGGACCCTTACCATGGGGGACTGATACAGTAAATAGAAAAAATATGTTGTGTCACGGGTATCTTCAGTTAGTGTGAGTCACCAAGCTGCTCATCCCACTCCAGTGGCAGAGGAAACAAGAGACGCGTTGTGCATAACGATGTGTTTTACACTTAAAATTCCGTGATCGTATGTTTCTATAGGACTCAACCAATACATTTCTGCTTCTTCCTATATACAGCTGACGGAAGGACCGTGAAGGTAAAATAGGTGAGGTTTGAGCTCACACGACGGCATATCAACAGTTCTTCTTCCCGCGCATCATGCCCGACTAGCATAAGAAAGGGAAGGGAGGGAATGACAGTGTGTGGGGATACAAACCCATAGCATCGACTGCATAAAAGAGGCAGACTCAGATGATTAACTTTACCAGTTGATATTTGTCAAATTATTATGTAGATAAAGAGTTCAGACAAGAAGAAAATAGAAGCTTCGCAAATGCGCTACTACAAAAATAAATAAATAAATAAAAAATAAAAAAACACGCCGAAGATAAGATGGGTAAATCGGATGATAGGATACATTGTGGGGCATCGAGGGATATTCAGTTTGATAGCAGAATGATGGGGATGGGGGGCGGAGGGGGGGGGGGGTAAAAACTGTAGAGGGATGCAAGACTTGAATACAGCAAACGGATAAAGGTTAGAGATTTGCACAGGAAAGCTACATCAACCACTCTTCGGCCTGAAGACCACCAGAACAACAACAACAACAACGGCAAATATCAATGGCGTTGAGAAACAGCTAAAACCGCCGAAATTGAACAATGTTCCAGGGCCTGATTTTTTTTTTTAACGTGACATCTATGTAACGAACAGCAATATCTCTAGAGGCTTTGTGGTTCATGAAGTATTTTCAAAAAGTAAAAGAAAATTCGTATAGCACTAATCCATAAGGGATGAAAATGCTGAGCGGCGATATTGCATATAGTCTCGAGAAGGGAGCACGAGAATAAGGCGAGAGAGGTCCGGACGCATACTGCCTGTTACAGACAGCGCTTTTCAAAATGTCTCTGAGCACTATGGGACTTAACAATTGAGGTCATCAGTCCCCTAGAACTTAGAACTACTTAAACCTAACTAACCTAAGGACATCACACACATCCATGCCCAAGGCAGGATTCGAACCTGCGACCGTAGCGGTCGCGCGGTTCCAGACTGAAGCGCCTAGAACCGCTCGGCCACAACGGCCGGCTCAACGCTTTTCCTTCGTTACGTGCGTGAATGGAATATGGCAGGAAATCGCTTATCCTGGCACAAAGTATGCACCGCCAACACTGCAAAAGTAGATATGTAAGAGGACGTAGCCGTTCGCACTTGAAACACTTTTTCCCTTGCTCTTTTGTACGCTTTTCCTTCGCCAGATGTAAGTGCGTTGTTGAAGTGTAGCCGGCCGCGGTGGTCTCGTGGTTAAGGCGCTCTGTCCGGAACCGCGCGACTGCTACGGTCGCAGGTTCGAATCCTGCCTCGGGCATGGATGTGTGTGATGTCCTTAGGTTAGTTAGGTTTAAATAGTTCTAAGTTCTAGGGGACTGATGACCACAGAAGTTAAGTCCCATAGTGCTCAGAGCCATTTGAACCATTTTTGTTGAAGTGTAGCTGTTTTAGTGTAGATGAGTGTGACGGTTGAGAAAAGTGCGTTGTTCTTTGTTTCCTGTTGTAGATGGCTGTGAGACAAACGGGAAAGACTCGAGCTCGAAATATAGCACCACTTCGGCGGAATGCTCACGATCAGCATTGTCACATGCCCTCGGCCTAAGAGTGGTTACCGAAATGTTTGCGACTGTACCCAACAACATGACAGTCAGATCTTCGCCACCAATTACAATTACAACGAATCGAAGGCTCTCTTTTGTATTTTACTGACTTCGGCTGGGTGGTGGGTACTATTTTGCAGAGTACAGGCCCGCCTTATGCGCCACGCCTGGGGGCGTCACTCTGGCTGCAAATCTCGTACAGGCGCCTAGGCTATCAATTATAAATATTGGAATAATTTACAGTAGCTTTAAAAATAGGCATTATGAGATCTCCGGAACGTACGGAACACAGCCATATTGTTCATCAATCTGGAACCCTTACCAGCTAGGACTGACAGAACAGATGGACAAAATCCAACAGAGAGTGACGCGTTTCGTCACAGGATCATTTGGTCGGCGCGAAAACGTTACACAGGTGGTCAAAAAACTCCACTGCTGCTGCTCTCGGTCATTAAGTGAAGGTCATCAGCCACTGTGTCGTCTGTGGTGAGAGGTATTGCCTGAAATTTAGTTCAAATGGCTCTGAGCACTATGGGACTCAACTGCTGAGGTCATAAGTCCCCTAGAACTTAGAACTACTTAAACCTAACTAACCTAAGGACATCACACACATCCACGCCCGAGGCAGGATTCGAACCTGCGACCGTAGCGGTCACGCGGTTCCAGATTGTAGCGTCTAGAGCCTCACGGCAATGAAATTTAGTATTCACGGCACACTATTGACACTGTAAATCTTGGTATACTAAATTCTGTAACGATTTCTGGAATGGTATGTTCCATTTGTGCAGCTCCAATTAGCATTCCACATTCGGATTCTGTTAATTCCTGTTGTGCATCTATATTCTCGTCAGGAACCTTTTCATACGTATCACCTGAGTACAACTGACAGCTTCATCTATGAAATGGAATGATCAGAAGGCCTCGTCTGGGGAAGTTCGGCCGTCGGATACAAGTCTTATTTTAGGTGACGCTACACTGGGCGACTTGAGCGTCGGTGATGATGAGATGATGATGCGGACAACACAACACCCAGTCCACGGACAGAGAAAATCTCCAACCCGGCCGGAATCGAACCCGGGCCTGCTGCACGGTAGGCAAGCACGTTACCACTCAGCTAAGCAGGTGGACAGCCCCACCTATGCAATGCCCTCTTACAGCTTGGGTATGTTATACACTCCTGGAAATGAAAAAAAGAACACATTGACACCGGTGTGTCAGACCCACCATACTTGCTCCGGACACTGCGAGAGGGCTGTACAAGCAATGATCACACGCACGGCACAGCGGACACACCAGGAACCGCGGTGTTGGCCGTCGAATGGCGCTAGCTGCGCAGCATTTGTGCACCGCCGCCGTCAGTGTCAGCCAGTTTGCCGTGGCATACGGAGCTCCATCGCAGTCTTCAACACTGGTAGCATGCCGAGACAGCGTGGACGTGAACCGTATGTGCAGTTGACGGACTTTGAGCGAGGGCGTATCGTGGGCATGCGGGAGGCCGGGTGGACGTACCGCCGAATTGCTCAACACGTGGGGCGTGAGGTCTCCACAGTACATCGATGTTGTCGCCAGTGGTCGGCGGAAGGTACACGTGCCCGTCGACCTGGGACCGGACCGCAGCGACGCACGGATGCACGCCAAGACCGTAGGATCCTACGCAGTGCCGTAGGGGACCGCACCGCCACTTCCCAGCAAATTAGGGACACTGTTGCTCCTGGGGTATCGGCGAGGACCATTCGCAACCGTCTCCATGAAGCTGGGCTACGGTCCCGCACACCGTTAGGCCGTCGTCCGCTCACGCCCCAACATCGTGCAGCCCACCTCCAGTGGTGTCGCGACAGGCGTGAATGGAGGGACGAATGGAGACGTGTCGTCTTCAGCGATGAGAGTCGCTTCTGCCTTGGTGCCAATGATGGTCGTATGCGTGTTTGGCGCCGTGCAGGTGAGCGCCACAATCAGGACTGCATACGACCGAGGCACACAGGGCCAACATCCGGCATCATGGTGTGGGGAGCGATCTCCTACACTGGCCGTACACCACTGGTGATCGTCGAGGGGACACTGAATAGTGCACGGTACATCCAAACCGTCATCGAACCCATCGTTCTACCATTCCTAGACCGGCAAGGGAACTTGCTGTTCCAACAGGACAATGCACGTCCGCACGTATCCCGTGCCACCCAACGTGCTCTAGAAAGTGTAAGTCAACTACCCTGGCCAGCAAGATCTCCGGATCTGTCCCCCATTGAGCATGTTTGGGACTGGATGAAGCGTCGTCTCACGCGGTCTGCACGTCCAGCACGACCGCTGGTCCAACTGAGGCGCCAGGTGGAAATGGCATGGTAAGCCGTTCCACAGGACTACATCCAGCATCTTTACGATCGTCTCCATGGGAGAATAGCAGCCTGCATTGCTGCGAAAGGTGGATATACACTGTACTAGTGCCGACATTGTGCATGCTCTGTTGCCTTTGTCTATGTGCCTGTGGTTCTGTCAGTGTGATCATGTGATGTATCTGACCCCAGGAATGTGTCAATAAAGTTTCCCCTTCCTGGGACAATGAATTCACGGTGTTCTTATTTCAATTTCCAGGAGTGTACTACTGCCGTCTGTGTAAGCGCTTATCACTATCAAATTACTTTTGTCGCCTCATTGTATATTTATGGCTGGGCATTCAGTTGAGCTGAATTTCCAGCACACATGCGGGAATGTCACTTCTTACCAGTGGCGGATACTTGGGCGCCCCCTCCCCCCCCCCCCCTTTGCGGGGCCACCCGCATTGCCACTCGCGCCGCCCCCGCCAGTCAGCCCGCACGCTGTTCGTTCGTTTCTCTCATCAGTCGACGTAACTGAATCGAGTAATCGAGTAGTTGTACTGTCCTATGTAGCACGCGAGTCCGCGTCATCGTATTTTATACGTTTCTGTCTGGCATATAGATAGCTAACACACACTTACGAAAAAAGTCGCGGCCGCACTAGTGATATCGATATGTTATTCTGTCTGGCATTAGTTCGAGAAAAGTCGCGAATATTCTACTGTTTCCTTGTACAGAGAACCTTCGATACGTAGCATTATAAATACAGACTATTCACCGAATAGGAAGCTAGTTTACATTCAGAAGCAGAAATATTAAGACTGAAGAATGAAGAAGTAAAAAGTCCTAGTTGTATCAAGTGCAAGTGTGAAGATTAGTCAAGAGTGAGAGTGATCAGTTGATTGTGACGTATTAGTAGTCGGCCGGAGTGGCCGTGCGGTTCTAGGCGCTACAGTCTGGAGCCGCGTGACCGCTACGGTCATGGATATGTGTGATCTCCTTAGGTTAGTTAGGTTTAAGTATTTCTAAGTTCTATGGGACAGATGACATCAGCAGTGAAGTCCCATAGTGCTCAGAGCCATTTTGAACTCAATAGGTTTGTTTATAAATAAATAAATCTTCTGCTACCAGTCACGATTTTTCTTTATTTTACTTTTCGCACGACGCGTTTCGAGGAATAATTCCAATTTTCAAGTGCGTTTTTTGTGTGTATTAAGCCATTTCTTTTGATGTTGTCAGTGTGTGTGAGTCTGCTTCATTTCGTTGGCTTTTACTGCAATACATAAGAAACACGCGATTTCTTAGTTGGGTATCAATTATTTTTGTGAAGTTAGTGGCGAAATTTAGAAGAATTTGTACTTACAGTTTTCTAATGGTCCATTTGTGCATAGTCTCTCCCTCCCTCCCTCTCTCTCTCTCTCTCTCTCTCTCTCTCTCTCTCTCTCTCTCACACACACACACACACACACACACAAAATGGTTCACATGGCTCTGAGCACTATGCGACTTAACTTCTGAGGTCATCAGTCGCCTAGAACTTAGAACTAATTAAACCTAACTAACCTAAGGACATCACACACATCCGTGCCCGAGGCAGGATTCGAACCTGCGACCGTAGCGGTCACGCGGTTCCAGACTGAAGCGCCTTTAACCGCACGGCCACACCGGCCGGCACACGCACACACACACACACACACACACACACACACACACACACACTAAACATGACACACAACTTGTTGTACACTTTACACATCGAAAATATCTTATATAATATATTTTTAAACAAAATAGTTGCAAAGATCTTCTTTCAGGTAGTCCACAGAGATAACATTATTGCTTTTTCACATGTTAATTGAGCACCTGTTGAGAAAAATACTGGCAAAAATCATCATCAGAATATAAACGTATGAATTATTATTTGAGCCGTGCATACACTATGCCCAAATCAGCACGTCTCAAATAATAAGGAGCATATATATTATTATTATAAGTGTGGTGCCTGTTCTGCCTGATGCTAATGAAACTTCAGTGCTGGTGCACACTACGTCCGAACTCTTGCGAATGTTACGTGAAGCTGCGAGCAATAAGGATAACGGTGGACGCTACATGTGTAATGTGCGACAAGTTGATAATTTTGCTTTGAAGGGAAGCGTGTTTGGATAGCCGAAGAGCCTAACGCGACCGTTCGCGTAAGGCGAGAAACCCGAGCTTGAGTCCCGGTTCGGCACAAATTTTCACCTCTCACCATTGAATTTCATTCAGTGCCCAATTTCTGTATTTCTTCTTAAATTGTGTTTTTGTAGTGTTTGAATGCTCTGCCATGTTACCGCCAGGTCAATTTCAATAGGTAAGCCATTTTTTTCTTCTACGCCAATGCTTTATTAATACTGTGTGAAACTCGAATTGAGATTTTAAAAAAATCACAAAATACTCCAGTAAAGTGCAATTTTCACTCATACTACACAGATACCTGTTACAGACAACTGGGGTGCACTTCTTGCAAGCTTCTATAATTATTAAAAGTAAATGGTGTACTTACGTCGGGTATCCGGATCATGTGAGCCGTGAAGACCTGAAGCCCATGGACTGCTTTGAAAAAGAGAAGAGGATTGTTACAATTTCAGTGCTGCAAATGTTTGAATTTACATGTACATCTACATACATACTATCCAAGTCACGATACGGTGCACGTCGGAGAGTACCTTGCACCGCTGCTCGTCATTCCCTTCTCCGTTCCACTCGCAAATGGAGCAAGGGCAACACGATGTCTGTAGGCTTGTATTCACAGTCCTTACACGAGACGAACGTTCGTTACAGCAGGATCATTCTGCAGCCCGTCGCAAATGTTGGTTCTGTAAATTTTCTCATTAGCGTTTCGCGAAAAGAAATTCTTCTTCGCTCCAGATATTCCCATTTGAATTGATAGATCATTTCCGTAATGCTCGAACGTCGATCGAATCTATCGATGACAAATCTAGCAGCATGCCTCTGCACTGACATCTATCCTCGATCTGTCGCGATGGCGATCCCAGACACCAGAGCAGTACTCGAGACTGGGTCGCGCAAGTGTGCGCGGCTTCCTTTACAGGTGTCTGACACTCTCCTAGAATTGTTCGTATAAACCGAAGTCGATCATTCGTCTTCCCTACAATTGAGCTTACACGCTCCTTCAATTTCTTGTCGCTTTGTAAAGTTTCGAGAGCGGTGTGCTGACCATATGCCCCTCCTATCCGCATACTCAGCTGAGGATGACACGGCAGTCTGATGGTCCCGATGGGCCACTTGTGGCCTGCAGACGAAGTGCTTGTAAAGTTTCGCCTAGAGTAAGTAACGATTACAAGAAGAAATTGACAAAAAGTAAATATCAGTTGTTTTAAGGAGACGGCTTCCATAATTTCGTGTGATAAATTTGAAAGCAATTTCGTATTTTTCCTAGACATCTTCGAAACTTCCATGAAGTCGTAACGCCTACAACACATTAATCCTAAATAACAAGCAAAAATGTGCCTAAAATATAACAAATTTATATTAAAAATATATACTGCGGCAATGGTTTCATTTCGAAACAACACACAAAATCAATAGTACAAACTCAAATTTACATTAAAATAACTTAAGATATACTTATCTTACCTGTCAGTGACCCCTTCAGTATGATCACTACAAAACGCGTCACACACACACACACACACACACACACACACACACACACGTGACCATCTACTACAATCACGTACAGTAGCACAATCTCCGCACCGACTTGATTCGAACAATGTAAATAACTGTTGCTATGCACTAAATTCGTAGAAGTGCCTCAACATACCACTAGATGTCTTTGTCTTGCAATAGCATCGGTGGTTTCTTGCGAAAGACACTCGTACTTCACATTTTACAAAATTAATAAAATGCTGGTTTGAGGCAGAAACTCAAATGGTTAAACAAACTGACTGTGTCAAGCGCACACCACCAATATCGTATCGAATATTACAGAATTGTTTTCGTAACTCATTCGCATTTCTTGACGCCGCTGGTGTCGTACTCAGCCGCTAGCGGGGCTAACGAGCCCACAGGGTAGGGACCGTGACGCGTTCCGCTCCGTGACACCACCTGCAGCCTAATGCAGTCAGCCACCAGAGTTCATCTCAGCACACCTCCACTACGAACGCTCTTCATCTTAAATTCGCTGTGGTTGTTGGTGACACTGGTTTGGTGAAGCTCTCCACACTGTTCTATTTTGTACTTCATAACTGTTGCACCCTACATCTATTTGGTTGGTTGGTTTTCGGGGAAGGAGACCAGACAGCGAGGTCATCGGTCTCATCGGATTAGGGAAGGAAGTGGAAGGAAGTCGGTCGTGCCCTTTCAGAGGAATCATCCCGGCATTTGCCTGGAGTGATTTAGGGAAATCACGGAAAACCTAAATCAGGATGGCCGAACGCGGGATTGAACCGTCGTCCTCCCGAATGCGAGTCCAGTGTCTAACCACTGCGCCACCTCGCTCGGTTACATCTATTTGAACGTACCTAATGGATTCGAGTGTTAGTCCCGCTCTAGAGTTTTTTTCGCAGTTAATGATTCCTCGATGCATCATCACGTATCCCATCAACTTATCCCTTACTTTAGTCAAATTGAGGTACAACCCTTTTTCTCTCTTAGATTCGATTAACTATCTTTACTACTTATCCAATCTGCCCGTATAATCTTCATCTTTCTGATGCAACACCACACGTCACAAGCTTAAAGCTTCTGTTTTCTTCTGATCTGTACTGCTTACCGCCCACTATTCACAAGATAACGCTCCAGGTGTATACTCTTAGAAAAGACTTCAATACACGTAAATTTATATTCGATGTTAAAAAATGTCTCGGAGGACATCTCCTAGACACCACGAGCTGAATGCTTATTTGTCAGATCGGTACTCGGGTGTATAAACCATCGTCAGAGGCGTCTCATAAAGAGGAACAAACAACTGAATGTACATCAGTTCCTGCAACAAGACGACTGTGTGTATAACAGCAGAAATATTATACAGGGTGACGAAAAAATGCTGCACTTGCAGGTCGGCATGCGATTCCTCATCCAGATTCGAAACAAAAGTTTATCTAGCAAAGTCAGATGAGATGCATTTTAAAATCACATGCATGAAAAAGAGGAGCTGGTAAGTCACATAGTGCAGCTCATCCTAATATACAGAGCAACGTGTACGAGGGGCGTTTGAAAAGTCCGTGCAAACATAAAAACTACTTACGTGTTTGGGGTAAACCTTTTTCATTTTTCGACATAGTCTCCTTTTAGACTTATAGATTTCGTTCAACACTGTTCTAATTTTTTGATCCCTTCCGAATAATAGGAATTGTCCAAGTCTGCAAAATAGCTATTAGTTGCTGCAGTCACCGAATCGTTTGAATAAAATCTTTGTCCCGCCAGCCATTTCTTCAAATTGAGGAACAAATAGTAGTCCGAGGAAGCCAAGTCAGGAGAACAGGGGGGATGTTAAACGAGTTGGAATCCTATTTCCATTAATTTTGCGACCACAAATGCTGAGGTGTGTGCTGGTGCACTGTCGTGATGGAAAAGGACTTTTTTGCGGTCCAGCCGCCGGCGTTTTTCTTGCAGCTCTGTTTTCAAACGGTCCAATTACGATTATTAATGTGCACCTGTAATAGTTTTACCCATTTCCAGATAGTCGATGAGGATTATCCCTTGCGAATCCCAAAAGACAGTCGTCATAACCTTTCCGGCCGAAGGAATGGTCTTCGCCTTTTTTGGTGCAGATTCTCCCTTAGTAACCCATTGTTTAGATTGTTCTTTGGTCTCAGTAGTATAGTAATGCATCCATATTTCATCCACAGTGATGAAACGACGCTTTATGTCCTGCGGATTCTTCCTGAACAGCTGCAAACCATCCTTCCAACACTTCACACGATTCCGTTTTTGGTCAAGCGTGAGCAATCGCGGAACTGATCTTGCGGATAGCTTTCTCATGTTTAAATATTTATGGAAAATATTATGTACCCATTCATTTGAGATGCCCACAGCACTACCAATCTCACGCACCTTAACTCTTCTGTCATGCATCATCATATCATGAATTTTATCAATGATTTCTGGAGTCGTAACCTCCACAGGGCGTGCAGAACGTTCAGCATCACTTGTGCCCATATGGCCACTCCGAAAATTTTGAAACCACTTATGAACTGTTCTAATCGAAGGTGCAGGGTAACCGTAATGTTCATCAAGCTTCTCTTTAGTCTCCTGAGGCGTTTTGCCTTTCATAAAGTAATGTTTAATCACCACACGAAATTCTTCTTCGTCCATTTTTTGACAATTACTAGACTTCTTTGATTGACACGAATGCCAAACACAAAGAAATAGACCAATATGTCTGAATCTTGGTGTGCGTTCTTTCCAAAGATACTACTAACTAAACATGACCTCGATACGCGCCGGTGATGCCATCTCTCGGTATTTGCACGGACTTTTCAAATGCCCCTGGTATCAGGCCGCATTACCGTACCACCCGTCATAACTCACTGAGTAGACTTCTGGGTCATCAAATCCACATTCATCCTGAAGCTATGGTTCGAATCCTCATCAGGTTTATTTTTTATTTTTTAGACGTTCGTTCTATAGTTCTTGTCGTTTATAATCAGGACATCATTTTGTCACATGACAGTGAGACCCACTAAACTGCATGCACATGTCTACTAACAGCGCGGGGCACAACCGTACATGGTTGCGTCAATTTCACGTAGGGCGGCTTCAGGATGGGGTACGGAAACAATGAATACGTCGACATTCTTTTGATGCTGGGTGTATCCAATGACAGACCAGCTGCTGTCGCTGCTCGTGCGTATGCTGCACAGTACCCTCAAAGGCGCCATCGCGATAAGAACGTTTTTCGTCGCCCGAAGCGACGACTTAGGGAAACCGGTAATCTTCGTCTACAAGTAAAGGACAGAAGTCGTCCAAGGGCTAGACGTACTTCACAACCAGAGGACGCGATTCCTGAAACTGTTCACCAGTCACCTCGGGGAAGTACCCGTGATATTGCAAGGCAGCTCCAGATGTCTCAAAGAGTAATTGTTGAAGTGTTGCACGATGAAGAACTGCATCCATACCATTACACGTTAACTCAACTCCATCGGCTAGAAGACCACATTCGACGAATACAGTATTGTGAATAGCTTTTGCACCAAGTGTAAGGTAACAAACATTTTATAAATAATGTAATTGGACTGACGAATGTAGCTCCACTCGTTAAGGTGTTTTCAACCTTCATAACAGCCAGCCATTATTGGTCGGAACACAACCCACGTGTCACCAGCGACCGAGGTTTTGGAACACGCTTTGACATAAACCTGTAGGCTGGAACCGTGTGAGGAGTGCCTTTGGGCCCTTAGCTATTGCCGGACAAGTTGAATGCGCCTCCTGTATCGTATGTTTCTTTGCTGCACCGCCACATTTTGTAATTTGGCAGTGATGGATGCAGGTGTGTTGCACAAGGTCCAGCAAAGTATGATCCAACAAGTGGCGAAATGTTTGCAAATGCAAGGTGGTCGCCTTGAACACCTTCTCTAAAATGAACGCTGCTCGTATGTGTACGTATCGGCTCTGAGAAGATAAGCCTAGACGTCAAACGCACAGAATGGAATTGTTTCGCATAGCATGATGTAGCCTACATGTTGTGTTTTTGTACACCACTGAATACAGACGATGTTACTGTATCCGCTATTATTTCTGATGGCTTTATTTGTGCCACGGACGACACAAAGTGGTTATTTACGTCTGTAACAAGTTCACGTTATGTCTTAATGTTTCAATAAAGGTAACAGTAACAGAAATGAATACACTAGATTCCGCACTGTGGAGATGTAAATTGGATACAATTTCACGCTCACTCGAAAAAAAAAAAAGGATAAAATGTTTGACGCGAACATCATAAATTCGTTGTATCCTCTCCAACACAGGAGGCGCAGCATGTCCACGACGTACTGTTGTGCTGTCAGAGTTCCCTCGAACACTACCAGCGGTGATCTGAAGTCATTAAATGGCTCCCCAAACCCTGATGCCAGCTGTGACTCTCCAATAAACTTTAAGGATGGAAACTCCGAGGTCGCCTCCAGAGGACGGTCATTCGAGTTACTGCAGAACCGTGATGAAGATATGGGAGACGGACTTCGACAGCATACTGAACAAGGATGGACTAAGAGGGAGACTTGAGGACAGAGAGAATACAATGCCACAAACAACTCTAGAATGGGTCCCATTGGCCACAGAAGAGATCCAAGATGCCATTAACAGCACCAAGAACAAAAAATCTGCAGGCCCTGACAGAATTTATAACGAATATTTAAAAGACACTGCCCAAATACTAACACCAATGTGGACAAAACTGAACAATAAGTGCATGGAAACAGCCTCCATTCCAGAACAGTAGACAGTCAATAGTAAAAGTGTTGTATAAATGGAAACGAGACCTTAAGGACCCAGCAAATACAGAGGCATAGCCCTAGGAAACTTATCTTTCAAAGTGTTCACAAAAATAATAGAAAGAATACAGCAAACAATCGATGAACACCTCCGCGAAAGCCAAATGGGATCCAGGAAGGGAAGATCAACTCTGACTGCAATACAACTCCTGTTAAAGAGCGTATGGAAAGCTACATCTACATCTACATGATTACTCTGCAATTCACATTTAAGTCCTTGGCAGAGGGTTCATCGAACCACAATCATACTATCTCTCTACCATTCCACTCCCGAACAGCGCGCGGGAAAAACGAACACCTAAACCTTTCTGTTAGAGCTCTGATTCCTCTTATTTTATTTTGATGATCATTCCTACCTATGTAGGTTGGGCTCAACAAAATATTTTCGCATTCCGAAGAGAAAGTTGGTGACTGAAATTTCGTAAATAGATCTCGCCGCAACGAAAAACGTCTTTGCTTTAATGACTTCCATCCCAACTCGCGTATCATATCTGCCACACTCTCTCCCCTATTACGTGATAATACAAAACGAGCTGCCCTTTTTTGCACCCTTTCTATGTCCTCCGTCAATCCCACCTGGTAAGGATCCCACACCGCACAGTAATATTCCAACAGAGGACGAACGAGTGTAGTGTAAGCTGTCTCTTTAGTGGACTTGATGCATCTTCTAAGTGTTCTGCCAATGAAACGCAACCTTTGGCTCACCTTCCCCACAATATTATCTATGTGGTCTTTCCAACTGAAGTTGTTTGTAATTTTAACACCCAGGTACTTAGTTGAATTGACAGCCTTGAGAATTGTACTATTTATCGAGTAATCGAATTCCAACGGATTTCTTTTGGAACTCATGTGGATCACCTCACACTTTTCGTTATTTAGCGTCAACTGCCACCTGGCACACCATACATCAATCTTTTCTAAATCGCTTTGCAACTGATACTGGTCTTCGGATGACCTTACTAGACGGTAAATTACAGCATCATCTGCAAACCACCTAAGAGAACTGCTCAGATTGTCACCCAGGCCATTTATATAGATCAGAAACAGCAGAGGTCCCAGGACGCTTCCCTGGGGAACACCTGATATCACTTCAGTTTTACTCGATGATTTGCCGTCTATTACTACGAACTGCGACCTTCCTGACAGGAAATCACGAATCCAGTCGCACAACTGAGACGATACCCCATAGGCCCGCAGCTTGGTTAGAACTCGCTTATGAGGAACGGTGTCACAAGCCTTCCGAAAATCCAGAAATACGGAATCAACTTGAGATCCCCTGTCGATAGCGGCCATTACTTCGTGCGAATAAAGAGCTAGCTGCGTTGCACAAGAACGATGTTTTCTGAAACCATGCTGATTACGTATCAATAGATCGTTCCCTTCGAGGTGATTCATTTCCGGCGGGCTAGCGTCAAGGTCCGGTGTGCCGGCCAGCCCATGGATGGCTTTTAACGCGGTTTTCCATCTGTCTCGGCGAATGCGGGCTGGTTCCACTTATTCCGCCTCAGTTACACTGTCTCCACGTACGCGTACACCATAATTACTCTACCACGCAAACATTTGGAGTTACACTCGTCTGGTATGAGACTTTCCCGGGAGGTTGTGAACCACTGAGGGCTACGGCGGGATGAAGCCTTTCCGTCGTTTCTAGGTCCCCGGTTCAATACACAATACACACAGTACTAGAAGCGATAAACGATATGGAAGATTGGTGTGTCGAACACGGCTTCGAAATGAATGTGTCGAAAACAGAAATGATGGTACTCAGAAATGGAAGAAGAGCACCTGCGTCAGCTGAGATCTCCATACGGGAGAAGAAATTGAAGATGGTACCAGAGTTGAAGTACCTGGAGGTCACAATACAAACAACTGCAACATGCTTCCCCAATGATATTTTCACTCTGCAGCGGAGTGTGTGCTGATATGAAACTTCTGGCAGATTAAAACTGTGTGCCGGACCGAGACTCGAACTCGGCAAATGCCCTACCATATGAGCTACCCAAGCACGACTCACGCCCAATCCTCACAGCTTTACTTCCGCCAGTACCTCGTCTCCTACTTTCCAAACTTCACAGAAGCTCTCCTGCGAACCTTGCTGAGACGAGGTACTGGCGGAAGTACAGTTGTGAGGACGGGGCGTGAGTCGTGCTTGGGTAGCTCAGTTGGTAGAGCACTTGCCCGCGAAAGGCAAAGGTCCCGAGTTCGAGTCTCGGTCCGGCACACAGTTTTAATCTGCCAGGAAGTTTCATAGCTGCAAAATGTTTCATAAATCATAACAGAGAAAGCAATGCAAGCAATAATGGAAATCCTTAAGATACAGTACATCAGATCCCTTAACCTAGAGACACCAATGACACTATTCAGAGCCAAAGTCTTCTCAATACTGACGTACGGCTTGGAAATTGTCGGACCACATAATACAGTGTAAAACCTAACGATACTAGAAAGAGTGAAGACGACCTATATAAAGAAAGCAATAGTCGTGTCAAAAACAACACGAGCCAGACTTGTACACCTGGGGCGAGGGAACCCTTCCTCACTGAAGACGTAGGGACAAACCTTATGCTATCCAACAGCAGCGATTTGGAAGGTCTATTTAAAACATTGAAGGAAAAAAGGAAAGACGTACCTCCAGTGTTTTACAGCACAGGCACCATGACTGACCCAAAATGGACATAGGGAAACATCTAAATAGGACACGTGATCACCATAATGGCAGTCCATGGTTTCCACCACCTTATTTGCAACAACACGCCATATCGTGAAACAGACGCAATGTGCGAGTGTAAACTGTGTCATCAAATATGCAAACGTTACCACATATAACTCTGTACCAAAAGGACACGGTCAATAAGTGACTACACAAGTCAAAATATGTAAAATTTCTAATTTCGTTTATTATCATCATTGTACTTTGAATCTGTATGGCTATCTGGCTGCAATATACTTATTATTATCTCTCGATACAATGCGATGCCATTCATCGGCAGGGCATACTTTCCGGTCAAGTAGCTGTCGTGTTGTGCTTACAGCAGTCTTAGCACGGGACAGAAATTCCCCAGTCCGGTTGCTGCTAGCCTGGACGACACAGAATGCTGGACGGAGTCCGTGGCCGGCCGGGGTGGCCAAGCGGTTCAAGGCGCTACAATCTGGAACCGCGCGACCGCTACGGTCACAGGTTCGAATCCTGCCTCGGGCATGGATATGTGTGATGCCCTTAGGTTAGTTAGGTTTAAGTAGTTCTAAGTTCTAGGGGACTGATGACCTAAGATGTTAAGTCCCATCGTGCTCAGAGCCATTTGAACCATTTCGGAGTCCGTGACTTGTTCTCGGATGGCAGGAGCAGGTATGAAGAAGTTAAGATATGCTCGGTGCAGAACACGGCGACTGACAGTTGTGGTTGTCAGATGGGGTCGACCGGAACTCCACGTTCCCGTGCTGTGCAACATCTGGCCCGTGCCACATGCAAATGCCCCAGAAATCTGTATATTTCACGATTCGACCAGCCAGCCAAATGAAGCACCTTTCAATCCCTGTGAGGTGCCGATAAACCCGTCTCGCGTATCTCTCTCATATTCAAGTATTACTGAAGTTTCGCTCAATAATTCCCATGGTCGTTCTGAACGTACACGAAATCGAGGAAGGCTGTGGTTACGCGGCGTCTGCATTGATGCAGTTTTCCCAGATTCCACACAGTTCCCCACTGATGCCTACGAGCCTGCGGACTGGCATTGCGACTGGAGCGAGGTTCTGAGCACTATGGGACTTAACATCTGAGGTCATCAGTCCCCTAGAACTTAGAACTACTTAAACCTAACTAACCTAAGGACAACACACACACCCATGCCCGAGGCAGGATTCGAACCTGTGACCGTAGCTGTCGCGCGGTTCCAGACTGTAGCGCCCAGAACCGCTGGGCCACTTCGGCCGGCCTGGAGTGAGGACTTGAGGTAAATAAAATTCACCACATCCTTCTTAGCCAGAGAAATCGTCGTACAACAAAGACGGTGTTACAGAGCCATTATTGTTTATAATGGCTATACTCTGGTGGAGAACATAGAGACGCCACGAGGGTGTTAGCGGATGATGTTTAGTTTAGTTATTTGTTTTGTGGATCAGAAGTGCGACAAAAGCTAGACTTTGTGTAGAATGTACTGTTCATCTAACCGAGAGACTACAGGTGCGCAAGCGCTGATGAAACAACAGCATATTCACCACAGCCAATAATTTGCTTTGAAAGACACACGCAGTACTTCCCAAAATACAAGATGCTGTGTTGTCCGATGTTCTTCACTTATACGTCATCCAAGTTTCAATCTCAAATTTCCACCAAGTGATTAAACTGAACAGAATGAAACAGCGCGTGGCAAAGCTCTGGATACTGTGATCACTGAGGCTTTTGATAGTGGACTACCGTAGGGCGAATGCGCAGGAAATGCTGTACCGTTGCCGAGAATTCTTCCGGATTGTATGGCCGTGGTCCATGGAACTCTTCTTTCCCTGATGTTTCGTCCAAAGCTACGTTGGACATCTTCGGAAGTGCTCCTGGTTTTGCTGAGTCTTGCAGCCGGCCGGAGTGGCCGAGCGGTTCTAGGCGCTTCAGTCCCGAACCGCGCGACCGCTACGGTCGCAGGTTCGAATTTTGCATCGGCCATGGATGTGTGTGATTTCCTTAGGTTAGTTAGGTTTAAGTAGTTCTAAGTTCTAGGGGACTGATGACCTCAAACGTTACGTCCCATAACGCTCAGATCCATTTGAACCATTTTCATGAGTCTTGGCCATTTGAACCATTTTTTTGAGTCTTGCAGTCGGCAAGACTGAGCACAACCAGGAGCACTTCCGAAGATGTCCAACGTAGCTTCGGACGAAACGTCAGGGATAAAAGAGTTCCATGGACCACCGCCATACAACCCCGAAGAATTCTCGGCAGCTGAAACATCCGGTCGTGGAAGCCTTCATTGTATGAATGATGTACCGTGCCCACATGCTGCTCTCGTAAAGTGTGCAAGCAGTTCCGTTTCGCTGTGTCACAATCAATTCATCGAAATTTCTCACTTTCACTTCGATGAAAAATAAGGCAAAAACGTATAACAACGTGGCAGAAAAGAAATGTACTACAGAAGAATATTGAAGATTAGATGAGTACATCGGATAACTAATCCAAAAGTACCGCATCGAGTATGGAGAAATATTTATGGTACAACTTGACTAAAAAAAAAAAGGATCGATTGATAGACTACATCTTGCCGCATCAATGAATAGTCAATCTGGTTATGTGAAGAACTGTAGAGCGAGAACACGGCTTGACTACGGAGCACAGGTACAAGATGATGTAGACTGCAGTCGTTATGCACAGATGAAGAGCCTTGCACAGCATAGACTAGCGTGGCCAGCTGCTTCAAACCAGCCACAACAACAAGTACTGCATGTGTTAATATATGCCATTTCAAGTAAATATTTAGCTTTTTGCCAGACTCTTGTGAATCTGTTGTTCCTGACGCGATACTTTGCCCTCAGACACTTATGCTTGTGTAGTCCGTCGATTCGTCTACCTTCCCAACATCGATTGTACACAAATGCAGAGTTTTACAGACAAAAGGTACTGATGGGTGGTGAAACTGACAAACCACCGTATTATAAAGTATTTTTTACTTGTTTTCAGCTGTTCGAGCTGAGGTAGGCACTACTTCCGTTGTAAGTCGACCACTAGCTGTGACCGCACACTGTAATCAGGGTGCTTTCACACCACATTTACGTGTTCCTCTTCTCGGTGCTGGAGATAAGGGCCGCGGCACGTTGATAGATGAGTCATCCCACTAGCTGTAAGATGCGTCACTGGTCAGAGAGATAGTGGCACAGACGTTACAAGAAAAGCGTTGCGTATCACGGACAACGACAGCTTTACTCGCAACATTCCAACATTCCACAATGAGTCGACCAACGTATTACTTCACAATATACAGGGTGTTCTGAAATTCCCGTTACAAACTTCTAGGTCGTATAGAGGGCAGTGAGTACGTAATATTTAGAATAGGGACCCACGTCTGGAAACGTACCGTTTCCGTTCTACGGCGGTTTCAATTCAGATGTTTAACTCATACACTCCTGCTTGAGGAATTGAATTAGGCGCGACGTCGTACAATTAATAGGTAACAATTCGAAAGAAAACATAAAGAAACAACCGTTTATCACTTAAGCATATTCGTATGTACTCAGACTTAAACATTACGTGTTTACATTAGTAAGAACAAAAAAGAATCCAGCTTACTTTACGTACAAAACACTACTGATTCATTACAACAGCGGCTCCATGTGGCGACCAACAACGTTGTTACAGACATTGTATCTACGAAGCATATTCTGGTACATACTCTCCGTTGGTGTCTTCCATTTCTATTACAGCGACCAGAACTCGTGCCACCAGATCTTCCTCTGTCTCTACAGGAGTCTCGTAAACTAAGCTTAGCATACGACCGTACAAGAAGTACACGAAGGTGGCATCTGTTTTTTTCGGACATGTCCGAAAGAACAAATGCCATCTTCATATCGTTTAAGGCTAACTGGCTGCTGACCTCCTTCAGTGCGGATGCACACGATTTGCTTGAACTCTTACGGGATTCGGTGGATGTCTGCCCCGGGTAATGGGTATAATGGCAGGGGCACTACGAATGTAGTGTGTGGATTATACCGTTGAGAATGTGGGTCTCACGGGGAGCGTGCCAGCGATAAATCCCTGCAGTTGCACTATCCTCTGTGTCCTCGGCGGCTCAGATGGATAGAGCGTCTGCTATGTACGCAGGAGATCCCGGGTTCGAGTCCTGGTCGGGGCACACGTATTCAACTGTCCCCGTTGATATATATCAACGCCCGTCAGCAGCTAATGGTATTGATTTAATTGTAGTCCGTAGGAGTTAAATGCGGCAATCGGGGCGGACACCGGTTTGGACCATCTCGGCCTATCCATCTTTCACTATATCGTCCGTTGAGATGTCTCCGAACCGCATATGAGAAGAGAGGTGGTCCACCATCATGCTGAAACCACATTTACTGCCGGACATTCACTGGAACAGCTTCCAGGAACGGGTCCAATATTTTTTGTAGGAAGATAAGTATGCAGGACCAGTTAGCTGGATTGGAAGGAGGTATGGCCCAATCACACGACCTTCCAGCAGCAAGGCAGACGTTAAGTGAAATCAGGTGAACGTCTCACGTAGTCCACGTCATCCTGTCCATCCTTTCGCGTACCAGGACAAGTAACACTGAGAATTTCTTCTTTCCCTCGCCGGCCGGAGTGGCCGTGCGGTTCTAGGCGCTATAGTCTGGAACCGAGCGACCGCTACGGTCGCAGGTTCGAATCCTGCCTCGGGCATGGATGTGTGTGAAGTCCTTAGGTTAGTTAGGTTTAATTAGTTCTACGTTCTAGGCGACTGATGACCTCAGGTGTTAAGTCGCATAGTGCTCAGAGCCATTTGAACCATTTTTTTCTTTCCCTCAGCAGACGTGGACGCATTATACATCTGAAAGAAGCAGTCGTAGAAAGAAACGGTACGGACATACTCAAAATATTATTCACTCACTCCCCTCTACAAGTTCTAGAAGTTTGTAACGGCAGTTTCTGAACCCCCTGTCTAACGCTTAATGATCGTGACGTTGAAGTTAGAGAAGTTCGAGTTTATACGTAAAGGCACCGCCTCTCTTCGCTTGTACCGTCCGCGAATGTAACAGGAAGGCGCTGGAGGGTGAGACGGGGGAAGGGGAGGGATTGGAGGGTGATACTGGAACAGTCCGCACCGTCCCATCCTCTCCATACTCTGTAACTCGCTGAGTACACATGCAGATGTAGGCTGGATGAGCGTTAGCGCATCTTATATCTTTCCCCGCGCTACTGCCCAAGGTTTCGCGGACTAGTAAGCAATCTTTATCAGACGTATCTCAGTTTCGTTGTCAGCCATCCGCGCTCTAGCGATTTAGCGGCATTTCAGTAGAAATTCTAATATCCGTTAGATTCTCGGCCTGTCCGGCTTACCTTTTTTAAGCCAGTTTGAGACCTCTACAAATATTGCGTAAACATCTATGGTACTAAATATCGACAGGAGTAATAAGGGATAGGCTACTTTTAAAGACTTTGTACTAGAAATATAGCCTTAAAATTGTGGCTACTGTCATTTATTTGTGCGGAACAAGTATCACAAATGTATAGAGAAATTTCTGTGCTGCAAGTTTACTTCGAAGCAATATGTTCTGAAGCACATTGTGGAGGCCAGCTTGGCGCCGGAAGGAATAAAAAAAAATGTTCAAATGTGTGTGAAATCTTATGGGACTTAACTGCTAAGGTCATCAGTCCCTAAGCTTACACACTACTTAACCTAAATTATCCTGAGGGCAAACACACACATCCATGCCCGAGGGAGGACTCTAACCTCCGCCGGAACCGGAAGGAATATATAAGGCCTGAAACTGAACGCGTACGACAGACGAGAGTATGTGAAGCCTGGTGGAAAAGGAACGAGTAGCCGAATGACGTGGCTAACGAGGGCAGGAAGTCTTACGAAACTGAAATCAATGTGCGTTCTGTAGTAAAGGCAGGCCGGTCCGTGGGCTGAAACGAGTGTGCATTCCTCAAGGGCAGAGCCAAGGCGGCCACGCCCACCGTCGCTAACGAGCTCCTCTCATAGCTGGCTCCTCTTTGCACATGCCACAAATAATTTTTAATATCTGCCCAGAGAAGAGCGCTTCCTACACATCTTATTGTCTACGCAGGCCAGGAGCGAAGGAGCCGAGGGGATGCGCGCGCGCGAATGGATATATGTGTATATATGAAAGAGAAAGGTTCCTTCGATAGTTATTCGTTCTAACAAGGGAACCTCCCAATCGCACACCCCTCAGATTTAGTGGTAAGATGGCCCAGTAGATAGCCTGTGAAAAACTGAACACAGATCGAGCCTGAAAACAAGAAGGTGTACTGAACTATGAAAAAAAAAGCAAAACAGAAACAGTGAACGGTCCAAACTCAAGAAGTGCAACATTGAGTAGAGTGTAAAAGTCATAGCGTCGCGGTTAAGTGGTCACATTGTTGGACTGTGAAGTGAACAAGCTGGGTTCAAATGGCTCTAAGCACTGTGGCACTTAACATCTGAGGTTATCAGTACCCTAGACTTAGAACTACTTAAACCTAACTAACCTAAGGACGTCACACACATCCATGCCCGAGGCAGGATTCGAACCTGCGACCGTAGCAGAAGCGTGGTTCCGGACTGAAGCGCCTAGAACCACTCGGCCGCAGCGGCCGGCGAGCTCGGTTCAAAACCCCCTCGTGTCATTTATTTATTTTTTCACAACTTTATGAACCTTCCGTCCGGTCATTGAAATGTTTGTTCTCTTTCTGTAGTCTTGGCCGGTGTCATACTATATGTTGTTTATACAGTGTAAGTCATGTCGTAAGAATACATTACCGTCGGAAGTCATTGTGATGAATAGTGAGAGCAGGCGAGATACCACACAGACGTCTCGCAGAAATGAAAACAGATAAACGGATGTGAACTATTTTACAACAAAAGAATTCAAGAGTCAAAACTTCCAAAATGGAGCGCAACTTCAAAAACATTAAAAACATATGTTTTGACAGAGCACGAAGAAACTGTGTGATTCTGAAACTGTCGCCTTTATTTGTTGCAGCTTATGTGACAAACTATTATGTTTTCGTCGTTTCCCTGGGAGCGATCACATTCATACGAACACCTATATCGGGCAAGGAGGCATATCTCACTCACCAGGCGTACAAATTAGGTCCTATCGTATGAGACGTATTGTCACCAATGCCGTGTATGATACACCAGACGTGTTTTCCGGTGAAGGATTCGGCTGACTTGTCGCCTTGAAATCAAAGGTTTACGGTTCCCATTCGAAAGCCTCTTCCTTTCTGCTGCTAATAGAGTATTTGTGCAGAATCAGATTTCATTATAGGTCCCTTCCCTGCTCCTCGTTGATGCAAACAGACGTTACACCACGACAGACAAATTTGAATAGAGCAAACAGCGAAAAAAATTAAAAAAAGAAAAGGCACGAAGGAGCTTTGAACACGGCTCAGTCAAACACCGCTTCACCACGACGCCGTCCCACTTTGTCCTTCCGCAATGTTGCACTTGTTCACCTTGCACCGTTCGCTGTTTCTATTTTTTTTTCACAGTCCAGTACACGTTCTTCTTGTTTTCATGCTTGATCTAAGTTCCGTTTTTGACAGGCTGTCCACTGGGCCCTGTTACCACTAAATCTGCGGAGGCTGCTAATGGGGAATTTCCCTTGTAAGCATCGTCACCGTAGCGACTCGATAAGAAACAGAGCGCTGTGCCATGTTTGTCGAGGACTGAGATGAGAAAGGCCTCAGCGACAGAAGAGTTCCCGTAAACTGTTGAGTGTTTGTAGACTGAGCCAGTCCATTCTCATCTTCGGCATTAACCCTAACTCAACAGAGTATACAATTACCTGAGTGTAGCAATTTGTGGTTACATGAAACGGAATCTTCACATACGCTTAGTCGTACGTAAAGCAGGTACATAGGTAGGACACTGGCAAAATGCAGTCATTCTACAGAGAACATTGCTTCCTTATCTTTGGATAGTGTTCAGATTTGTGCGACCCATACTAAATAACTCTAATACGGCAGAGCATCACGGGAATACCGAAAAACCTAAATTGGCAGACGACTGAAGATGAGACGACAATTATCCCACGAAAGCCTACTTACAGAGTCTTAAGAATCGAGGAATATACTTCAGCCCCCTTAACTTCTGCATTTGCATAGATACTCCGCAACCTACAGTATGCTGTTCCACTGCCAAACAGAGCGAGGGAGAAATGACTGTCTGTGTGCCTCCGTCTCAGCCCTAATTTCTCGTATCTTATCTTCACGGTCCTTAAGTGCAATGTATGTTGTTGGCAGTAGAATCGTTCGGCGGTCAGCTTCAAATTTTCTCAATAATGTTTCTCGAAAAGAACGTCGCCTTCCCTCCAAGAATACCCATTTGAGTTCCCGAAGGATTCCCGTAACACGTGTTGTTCGAAGCTACCGGTAACAATTCTAGCAGCCCGCCTGTCAATTGCTTCGATGTCTTCCTTTAATCTGACCTGAACAGGACCCATGACTTTATAGCCATATTCATACGGGGCGTGTTTCTCATGGTGCAGCACGCCACACGTACTATTCTTTTCGGTTGTCTGACGCTCTGAAACGACCTGCCGAATTCCACGGGGCACAATGTGCTGCTCGTCGTGATTTGCAACTGCAGCGCTCTCCAGCGGCTGTTATCGGCTGCATTTGGCGCGCAAAATCACACAATTTGTTTACCAAAATGGACACGTGTAAACTTGAAATGGTTCAAATGGCTCTGAGCACTATGGGACTTAACATCTGAGGTCATCAGTCCCCTAGAACTTAGAACTACTGAAACCTAACTAACCTAAGGACATCACACACATCCATGCCCGAGGCAGGATTCGAACCTGCGGCGTAGCGGTCGCGCGGTTCCAGATTGAAGCGCCTAGAACCGCTCGGCCACTCCGGCCGGCGACACGCGTAAAGTAGTTGCGTTAAATCTGTTAGCGATCGTCGAAGAAGAGCAAAGAAAATCGCAAAGAAGATTCTGGAGTCGTCGATAGCTTGAACGGCGAACTGCTGGTAAAACAACACTAAATATGATGCCCAACGATCTGAGATACATTCTAGTAGAAGCTGTTCGCTAACTCAACTGAATCTCCATCACATTTTCGGTTTTAATTTGAATATAGTCTAATGTCAGTTTGCAAAACTTCAGAACTGCTCTTATCTCATCGTGGGAAACAAAGAAATCACCTCCCTAGAAGGCTGCAGTAAAATCCATTCCACTGTACATCACCAGCCATCCTCGCCAGCATTTGGGGAAATTGTTCGTTGTGCGTCGTTTGCTACCAAACATGGCGATGAGAGAGAACGTTTTACAAATATGAAACGAGATTGTTTTCGTATAGAGCAAAACAACCATATAACTGTTGAAATGCAGTGCTTGTAAAGTGTGTAAGATGCCGATAAAATCACTGCTTCCCCTATTTTTACGATGAATATCATCCCAGCACCTGCAAATCATCAACTGCATTATAATAAAAGTAACTTTATATACGAAGATCTCTTATACGCCTGACAAACTCCTTCTGGAAATCTCCAATCCAAAATTTTTCTTTGCCTTTCCTTTTCATGATGTTTATGAAAATGTTAATAAATACAATATACTGAGGATTCATTTGGTTTATTTGCGATGTATCGTAAAAACTGACAATAAAGCAATAAAAAACCCATAGAGAAGTTCGACCCCACGCTTGACCCTCTGGAACTCCCACTTGTCACTTTCATTTCTGGCCTAGCCCTGCAGATATCATAAATTTGGATCTAATCGGTGATGACGAGTAGGCACGGTCCCCTTGTTAGTAGTTTACGACACTATCAGCTACGCTATAGCTTCAACATGACATCTGCATCTCAGTTATATGGCTCAGAATGTGTAATGGCTGTAACTACAAATTTCACTATTTGATATCTAACTATGACAAATTGGAGCAAAAACGACGCGCATTTGGTACATCACCTTTCTGCCGTGGCATTGAATCGGTATACTTTCATAGCACTCAAGTTGTAACGGTAAAAGCATCAAATATGGGAAACCTTTAACTTACGACATATAGTTTCCTGTCATGTTGTAACAAACTGTTCCTAAAACGACGCATTTTCGAAAGACTCTTGATGTGCTGTTGCATTCGAGTAGCTTATATTCATACCACTGTGAGCATACAAGCTCTGGGGTGAGATTAGAGCGACAGTTTCCCGCCGCAGAGCACGTGGCTGGCGGTTGGTACGGGGCCGTGGCGAGCGGCAAGCGTTACGTGACCTTGGAAATAACCGAGCGGACGCTAGGCAAGGGCGCGTATAGCCGTGTTTGCGCGCTTGGAGAAATTTGTATGCCAGAGAAAAATGATGGAAACGAAACTAAGAGTGACACGGAGGTGCGAGTTGGCACTCATGGACAGAAAAATATGTAAAGCTAAATTATCTAGACGCTCCACAAAAATATATAATAGTTTAAAAGTTATTGTCGTCTTAAAAATTGTAAATTTATGGAAGTTCAAAAGCTGATATATCGCTAGTGCTTTGGCCGATTAATATAAACAAAGTGTCTACGGATGCGGCTAGTAGAGCTGCACCGAGCAATCATAGCCGATTTAGCATAGTGCGTACCATTTTTGAATGAGAGGTCGTAATATGGGATTCGACTGTGAAAACTGTGTTTTTGATAATAAATAAATTTAAAGAGACGAAACTAGCGGCAGCATTCTAAAGTTTAAAGAGGTAAATGAATAATTAAATCTGGATTTTTTAAAAATTTATGAATAGTATCAAAAATCTGGGAAAAGCAAAATCACGCCACAAGAACATTATTTTTGAAAAAACGGTGGCAGATAAAAAAAATTGGACTTGAAATTGTTATTGCCCGGAAGTTTCCCATATTTCTCAATGTATCATATGCGTTTTTTTGTTTAGTTTTAGGATATTCGTAATTGTTTTTTATCAAATATTGTTTTGAGTTAGGCAGTCGTTTCGAGGGTGCATAGGGCGGCCATCTTCGATGACAGGGGAGTGGGGTTTGAGCGACAGTAAGAGACGGACCTGCCGCCCATCTGGGGGTAGTAGTGGGTTGGTAGCCAAGTTCTAAAGCTACCAAGTGGAGCGTAATATAGTAGTTTAGGACAGCAGACAAGAGTGTATTTTGTGAATTGTGAACACACTGTAGAGTGCCGTGATCGCTACTTATGAAGTTCTAAAGCTACCAAGTGGAGCGTAATATAGTAGTTTAGGACAGCAGACAAGAGTGTATTTTGTGAATTGTGAACACACTGTAGAGTGCCGTGATCGCTACTTATGAAGTTTATAGCGAAGTGTTGTACCATCAGTTATTAACGGCCGTAAGAGCCCCTCAGACTGCATTTTAAGTGTTTAGTGAATATATTGAAGAAAAATAAACAGCAGTTGATTCAAAGAAAATGCCTTTTGCACGCTGCACATCGAAATTTTTATTTTTATATATGTACCCAGACGCGTTTCGCCTTTTTTACAAGGCATCTTCAGCGGGTGTCAGGTAACTTCTAATTCACTGCATCTAAGCAAAACTGCTTCTCCTCATCTGGCAACCAGGTAGACAGTTTTGCTTAGATGCAGTGAATTAGAAGTTACCTGACACCCACTGAAGATGCCTTGTAAAAAAGGCGAAACGCGTCTGGGTACGTAAATAAAAATAAAAATTTCGATGTGCAGCGTGCAAAAGGCATTTTCTTTGAAACAACTGCAATTTATATACAGCCGCTGCGAAAATGGCCACTACAAGAGACGTGAAAAATAAACTACTTGTTCGAATTATAAATCAGCGTGAGTGACTCAATATTTTAAATTTCACCGCAATACCTGCCTATATTGTTTTTTTATATTTTATTTCAGCATAAAAAATTGAGTTTGCGATAGGTGTGAGTTGGCACCCTATGACGAAAAACGTAGCCAAACACTGAGACCAGCCACATCTCTGGGCCACTCAATTAAGCTGAGTGTAACAAATATGTACATTTTCGTATAACACGTGGGGGCTCGAGCCGAACTATTCAAACTCCAATGTTTAGTGCCCAGTACCGTCGTACCACGTACACTATGATATAAAAATAATGAAATACAGAGTTCGACTCGATATGCCTTAGTACAATGTGGCGTCTCCCATTTTGTGCTTGTGACGTAAAACCGATGCTGTACTTGACTGGCAAAGCTCCCACGATGTAAAAATCTCACATGACAGATTCTTCCTTCCACGCTTTGCACTGTTGTGGAACGCGTAATTCCACGCTGTAACGTCACCAGCTCATCGTACACTAACGTTTTCACGTACCGTGAGAGGACGCCTCAAGTATAACTCCAGTAGGGACTGTGCAGACAAGATTAGAGGAAGTAGAAGACGCACAGAGGCATTTGAGCATACATTCCTGGCTCCATACGTGAAGGAAACGGCAAAAAAAAACCGTAATACAGGTTAAAGAGTATGGGTACCGTAACCAGCACACAAGCCAACTAACAAGAGTGCAGACCTCGAGAAGAATCTAGGGGTAAGATGAAGTAACCAATCCTACTTGCTGGTTTGTTGGTAGCCGTTACACTAGGACGGAAGATTAGTGTTTCACGTCCGGTCGACGATAATGTTATGTGGATCGGCAAAGAAACGGAACGAAATCGCTTGTAACCTTTCAAAACGAACCATCTACATCTCTGCATATACTCCACAAGCCACCGTCTGGTGCCCTTCGCCACTAAGGGGTACCTTTTACCACTACCACATTCCTGTTCCAATCGCATAGACAACGAGGAAAAAACGATTGTCTACATGCATCCGTAAGAGTCCTAATTTATCTTATCTCCATAGGCGAAATGTACGTTGGCGGCAGCAGAACCGTTCTGCAGTCAGCTTCAAATGGCGGTCCTCTAAATTTTCACAACAGCATTCCTCGAAAAGAGCGTCGCCCTCCCTCTAGGGATTCTCAATGGAGTTCGCTAAGCATCACGTAATACTCGGCTGTTGGTTGAACATATCAGAAACAAATCTAGATTCTGGATACTTCCTTTAATCTGACATGATGGGGATACTGTACACTAGAGCAGTACTCAAGAATGGGTCGCACTAGTGTTCTATATATGGTCTCCTTTACATATGAACCAAACATTCCTAAAATCATCCCAGTAAACTGAAGTAGGCTATTCCCCTTCCTCCCACCGTCCTTATGTGCTCGTCCCATTTCATATTGCTTTGCAACATTACGGCCACGTATTTAATCGATGTGCACACTACTAATGCTGTATTCGAACATTGAGGGAATGTTTTTCCTACTCATCTGCATTAACTTACATTTTCTCTACGTTTGGAGCTGGCTGCCATTCATCATACCAACTACAAACTTCAAGTCAACTTGTGTTCTCTTACAGTTACTCAGCAACGATATCACCTTCACGTACACCATAGCATCGTCAACAAACAGCCGCAGATTGCTGCTCAACCGGTCCGTCGGAGATTTTATATACACACATCAAAAAAAGTTTTGCATCACCTCGGTTCCGAAACCTGTACGGAAAACTGGAATAGAGATCAACATAAAAATCATTTCCGTCCTTTTTATTGCTCATGAAAACCACACATTACATTTTGTACCACCATAGGCGGGACCTTCAGAGTTGGTGGTCCAGATTGCTGTACACAGCGGTATCTCTCATACCCAGTAGCACGTCGTCATGTATTGAAGCATGCCTGTATTCGTCGTGGCATACTATCCACAAGTTCGTCAAGGCACTGTTGGTACAGACTGTCCCACTCCGCAACGGCGATTCGGCGTAGATTTCTCAGAGGGGTTGGTGGGTCACGTCGTTCATAAACAGCCCTTTTCAATCTATCCTAAGCATTGTCGATAGGGTTCATGTCTGGAGAACATGCTGGCCACTCTAGTCGTGCGATGTCGTTATCCTGAAGGAAGTTATTCCCAAGATGTGCACGATGGGGGCGTGAATTGTCGTCCATGAAGACGAATGTCTCGCCAATATGCTGCCGATATGGTTGTACTATCGGTCGGAGGATGGCATTCACGTATCGTACAGTCGTTACTGCGTCTTCCATGACCACCAGCGGTGTACGTCGGCCCCGCATAACGCAACCCCAAAACAGCAGGGAACCTCCACATTGCTGCACTCGCTGGAAAGTGTGTCTAGGATGTTCAGCTTGAACGTGTTGCCTCCAAACACGTCTTCGCCGATTGTCTGCGATGCTTGAGCAGCGCCTTTTGAATGGAGGGGGTCCGACAGGCGATCAGTTCCAGCGATTCCACCACGATTGAGGTACACGGCTCGTCTGTAGTTCAATCATGTCTCGACGGCCAATACCGTGGTTCGATCGCGTCCGCATTGTTACTTTGTGCCAGGAAGGGCTCTCAACAAGGGAAGTGTCCAGGCGTCTCGGAGTGTACCAAAGCGATGTTGTTCGGACATGGAGGAGATACAGACAGACAGGAACTGTCGATGACATGCCTCTCTAAGGCCACCCAAGGGCTACTACTGCAGTGGATGACCGCTGCCTGCGGATTGTGGCTCGGAGGAGACCTGACAGCGATGCCACCATGTTGAATAATGCTTTTCGTGCAGCCACAGGACGTCGTGTTACGACCCAAACTGTGCTCAATAGGCTGCATGATGCGAAACTTCACTCCCGACATCCATGGCGAGGTCCATCTTTGCAACCACGACACCATGCAGCACGGTACAGATGGGCCCAACAACATGCCGAAAGGACCGCTCAGGATTGGCATCACGATCTCTCCACCTATGAGTGTCTGAGTGTCGCATATGCCGTCAACCAGACAATCGTCGGAGACGTGTTTAGAGGTAACCCGGTCAGGCTGAACACCATAGACACACTTTCCAGCAAGTGCAGCAAGGTGGAGGATCCCTGCTGTTTTGGGGTGGAATTATGTGGGGCCGACGTACGCCGCTGGTGGTCATGGAAGGCGCCGTAACGGCTGTACGATAAGTGATTGCCATCCTCCGACCTATAGTGCAACCATATAGGCAGCATATTGGCGAGGTATTCGTCTTGATGGACGACAATTCGCGCCACCATCGTGCACATTTTGTGAATGACTTCCTTCAGGATAACATCGCTGTATGATGGTACACCATGTAATGTGTAGTTTACATGAGCAATAAAAAGGGCGGAAATGATGGTTATGTTGACCTCTATTCCAATTTTCTGTACATGTTCCGCAACTCCGAGGCGATGCAAAACTTTTTTTGAAGTGTATACTAGCTTTCCCTTCTCCTACATGTGTACTTCATAGTTCGTGGGGGAGAATGTCAGTGGTTTTCCATCCTATTCCATTCGTATTGCAGCGTAACGGAAAAATGACTGACTGCAATTTAGCGACATGTTTCCTAGGAGACAGATTCTCTAAATTTATGCAAGAGATTTTCGCGAGGCCTTTCTTGCACAGGTTCGCATTTTAGTCCTGTGAGCATCGCTGTTACACGTTAGGCCATGCTACACCTCTTGTTGCGATCCTAGCAGCGTGAGTTCTGCCCGGAGAAGCTACACTCAACATTCAGCTGAAGTAATGTAGTTAAACTTTGGAAAACGCAAATTGCGACGGTTTTTCTTGACGTTAGGACACAATTAGTTTTACGATGAGAGGGGAATCCACGTTTGCGTGTGAGCTAATATTTAGTTATGTAAAATCGTATTCTTCGTGTCAAAATTCGAAACTGTAGTGGCCATGCACCATCACTAAACAAACTACCAACAATCACTCTATTTATATCAAAACGGTTCGACATTATTATTATTATTAACTATATTATTATTTATTATTGCGTGACATCATATACTATAAATATTGCGACGTTAACTGTAAAGAGAATCGCTGAGTCTGGTTACTTGTGCGAGTGGGCATGAAGGATATCATTCTGTCTGGTAAAATAAGTACATAAATGGCGGCCGGTGTGACCGAGCGGTTCTAGGCGCTTCAGTCTGGAACAGCGCGACCGCTACGGTCGCAGGTTCGAATCCTGCCTCGGGGATGGATGTGTGTGATGTCCTTAGTTTAGTTAGGTTTAAGTAGTTCTAAGATCTAGGGGACTGATGACCTCAGATGTTAAGTCCCATAGTGCTCAGAGCCGTTTGAACCATTTTTAAGTACATAAATAAATTAATTAACTGTGGCTGGAACACCGGTTTAGATGGAGAGGCTGGTGAAGAAAATATACTGTAACGTAAAGGAATCATCTCAAAGTGCGCTTCAAAAGATTTCCAGAAACTACGAAAAACCTAATTCACCGATGGTCGAACTGGCATCTGAACATCGCAAGCCCTATCTGATTGGCACGGCGCTGCTGGTGTGAGCTGCGACACCAAAACTTTAAGTGAACTGCTGCTTTCTGCACTAACAATGTCATGTGTCTCCACCATTCTTCATCTAACAGTCCTGTTTCAGTCAACAATATCAACTAACTTGCGATTTATTTTGATTTACTCTCGAATTATTGCTCTTTCTTTTATCATTTTCTTTCAAGACAACGTTGGTACGTTTTGTATTTCTCTTGCTCGTAACATCCATCTCCACTTTCTTGCAGTGGAAAGAGTTTGTCAACTCAGTACCTCTATATGTTCGTCGTTTTCTATGCACCCTCCTATAGTCTGAACAGTCAGCTATAAATTGCTTTCTGAGTATCTGTACGGTTTTCATTTAGTCCCTCAGCCTGAAACTGGGTACAAAGGACCTTTCATATGTGCTTGATAAGCTAACTACCAGATATCGCTGAAATCTAGCAGTAACAGTTGTTAGTGTTTGACTCAAATTTCCTGAGAATATATAACGGTCAGTTAACGAAGTGCTGTAGTTATATATACATATGCGGAAGCTACCCGGAGAAATATATCGTAGTTTTTATCATTACGCTGGACTGGCATTCGATCGTGGGTACGACTGAATGCTAAACTATATAATCAGGTTTTTACGTTCTGCTGTCTCAATGAGATTCCGAGAAAACTTTGTCCTACCCTTTCTCTTAATTTTGTCATATTTTTATAATAAGTTAGTTCGATGTAGTCACTCAGTGCTCTTCCGCGAAATGTAATTAGTGAAAGATCAGCCAAATCCATTTGCGGTATCCAACAAACTTATTGGAATCATTTCGTAGTTGGCTGCATTCGATACTAATTTTGGTAAAAACATGTGTAAAGGATGCCCAACTTGAACAGACTATATGAAAAATGTGTATGATATATGAAAAATAACGATGAAAATATTTTCCAATTAATAAAATGAGAATCAAATTTTACACATCAGTGTTTTGGGGTAGCTAGCCCGTTGTTAGTGCACCTTTGGATATTTTTGTTATTTTTATGCACATACAAATCGACACACTGTGTTTCGCTTCAATTCTTCGAGGTTTGTATGACTACGGAATAAGGCCAGTAGTAAAATGACTTAATTCACGGCTTATGATACAGAATTCATTGTCTACATTGCCACTAACAGTGAAACAAAGAAGTTTCACTGGCCGATAGACATGCAGTGAACAAGTAACATTGTCTCGATTTCCGTAAGTCAGCATCAATCACATTATATGCGTTGAGCATTATATGGATATCATTCAGTGGATAACATTTTCCAATGATTATCACCAGTAAATACCATGATATAGCTTGAATATTTTCCCCTTCATATTTTTTACGAGTCAAGAATAGCAAAAGCTGTCTAACCAGAATGAATCTTTCGCTCCTAACAGTGGCAATCGAAAACCTAATGGTGTTTTTTATTATATCGGTTACGCCACGCTAGTTGATACCAGAGTGTCGCACAGATCGTGCGAATACTCACCGCTTTTGAGCAAATTTGACAGGAGCCTTGACATTCGACACAGTTACAGAGCGACTTTAGCAGGACAGTGTAACTAATATAATTTGATCGAAGATATATGTATTTTTTCATGATCGGACAACTGTCCGACGGCGTACTTCAAGAACGTGTAAGTAATTCGTTTCATTTCGCTATAGTACTGGGTCTCCGTTATCTAAGGCTAGCGTCGTTGACTAAAAGTTCAAAAAACCTGGGTCCCGCATTCGATTCTAGTCACTACTTGGATGTTGCATCAAACCCAGAAGCTGTGACACCACAAGACTTCCATTAGACTTCCGATTTACAGAGTCATCCTCGTTCTGCAAATGGATTTGTCACACGAGGGTGGGAAACTACCGCTATAAGCAGAAGAAACGGCAATGATAAGCGGCACGAGGCTGCAGATTGTAAGAGCACCACTACATTAAACACGTAAAATGTGTACCCTCGACAAATGTGACCTGTAACTGAAAGTGACGGACCGCATCAAACAGTCAGAAAACTGCTGATGAAAAGAAGTCACCTCTTCGAAGCCGCGCAGTGGTCGACGCATTCGTCGCTTGTTGGTGTTCTTGTGATCTTCATTCCGACCCGGCCGGGTATCGAAACCGGACCCGCTGCACGGTAGTCAGCCGCGATGACCACTCAGCTAAGCGGGTGAACGATGTTAACAAATTTATATTTTTCAGAAATTTTTGCCTGCTGTTGCCAGTCAGCATTTTAAATCATCTCTACTGCGGCCATCATCAGTTATTTCGCTGCCGAAATAATATTCATCTACTAATGTCAGTGTCTCATTTATTAATCCAACTTCCTCATTATCGCTAGATTTTGTTCGACGACTTCACGTTTTACTTTTGTCGATGTTAAAATTAAAACCGCTTTTCGAGGTACTATCCGTGCCGTTCAGCTGTTGTTCCAAGTCCAGTGCCGTCTCTCGTAGTAAAACTCAACGTTTTAACTTCTCTTCCTGGGCGACCCCTTCGACCCAGGCGCTTGGCAGCGCACTTAGAACGAACAGTGTGTAGCCCTACGGATCGGGGACGAGGCTTTCGTGCCGCGGGGGCGTTGGCCGGCGGTGGTGGCGATATAGCGTCACGGCACGGAATCAGGAGCGTCACGCCATAAGAGTCTCCCCACTTCTCTCTGCTATCTAGAAACTGCGTCCTGCTCTAACAGCACTCAGCGCCGAGGTGACGTAAGTTCAACTGCATATTCATCGCACGCTTCCAGCGAAACTAGAATTAAGGAGCCATTCTTTTCCTCCCAGCATTAAATCGACCAGTACGCACGGTGGGTGTGTGGAACTTACAACTTCTTCCTCTTTCTCTGTCACACGCACACGCAGGCCCGCGTGCACTAACACTCTGATAGAAACAGAATTTGAGGGAGCTATCCAATAATCGGCACTCTCCTTTGGCGCTATTTTGAATAACAAATTCGACGTAGTTTTAAAACATGATATAAGTATTCAGTTACGCCTGTTATGTTCTTATCTTCTCGTAATACGCTACGACACGATTCTTTCACGTAATGGTGTATCATATACTGATACAACATAGCAGATGTGTACAGGCTGTTTCAAAAAGTTTAGTCCGATTTCGCAAGACTATGTTGTACATGAATCGTCATAGGACCACGGAATAAATTTCAACAAAGGTCTAGAGAATAAAAGTTACGTTGGCACCAGTTGCAAGCTCCCTGTAAGGTATCATTGGTAATTTACTCGTTCATAACGCAATTGCGAGAACATGCAGAAAAATTCAAATTCCATCAAGACGAAACGCAACCGCACCAACGGCTGGCTGTCTTAACAATGAGCTGCCTGCACGACGGATCGGTCGTTAAATGAAGTGCAGATCTCTCATAGCACCATTGGCCTCCGAGGCCGCCTAGTGTCACTCCATGTTCAAAATGGCCCTGAGCACTATGGGACGTAACATCTGAGGTCATCAGTCCCCTAGAACTTAGAACTACTTAAACCTAACTAAACTAAGGACATCACACACATACATGCCCGAGGCAGGATTCGAACTTGCGACAGTTGCAGCAGCGTGGTTCAGGACTGAAGCGCCTAGAACCGCTCGGTCACAACGGCCGGCTCACTCTATGTAATCTTTTGTTTGTGGGAGTAGTGCCTCCCTCCCAACAACTTTGGTGAACTGCGAAGTCGCATAGCAATAACAAGGATTCAATAACTACAAACATTTCGCTACGCTATGTGACGAGTCTGAGTAAGGTCAGGACGTTCGCCATGCGTCCGGTCGGAATACTGACTGACTATTTGCGACTGGCAAATGAAAACTTTGATCCTAAACGTAATTGTAAAAACGTTCGCCAAACGTCGTATGTGCACGCACGTAAAACATACACTCTTGTAAAATCCGATGGCTCTTTAAAATTAAAACTACGAATAAATTAAAATTCACCCGAAGTTTTTGTCTTTATTCATACAGAAGGCACAGTCTTGTGACGTCGGTTGAATCTTTTTGAAAAAGCCTGTAAAATGTCGGAATCTGTATATTGCACTTTTTCTAGGTAAAATGACAGTATCACTGGCCGCTCTCAAAGGCAGCGCTGATGGATAAGCTCAACAAGGTTTTCCGCGAATACAGAGAAGTCGCAGAGTGAGATAGTTACAGCGAAAAGTAAGAAGACCTGCACAGGAACAACGCTTCCTCCTGCTACTAATTGCTGACCCTAAACGTAAGCCATATTGGACACAAACAGGAGGAAAAGCACATAACTGTTTTATTACACACTGATGAGTCAGACACTAGAAACACTCACTACAGTTAAGTATCTAGTAATACGATTCCAGATGGATGTCGAACGAAAATGTAAAAGAAGTTGTAACAAAGACAAACGCAATGTTTAGATCCACGGAAAGAATCTTAACAGAATGTGGCTCACCAACGACAGCGGTGGCATGCAGGCCTGTCATTCAACCGATCGTTGAGTGTTTTCTTCCGTTAGGACTTTTACGAGATAGGATCAACAAAATACACTCAAGCGACAAAGTAACTGGTAGAAGCATGCGTATACAAATACAGAGACACCTAAACAGGCAGAATATGCCGCTGCGGTCGGAACAGCCTATACAGGGCGTTACAAAAAGGTACGGCCAAACTTTCAGGAAACATTCCTCACCCACAAAGAAAGAAAATATGTTATGTGGGCATGTGTCCGGAAACGCTTACTTTCCATGTTAGAGCTCATTTTATTACTTCTCTTCAAATCACATTAATCATGGAATGGAAACACACAGCAACAGAACGTACCAGCGTGACTTCAAACACTTTGTTACAGGAAATGTTCTCCGTTAGCGAGGATACATGCATCCACCCTCCGTCGCATGGAATCCCTGATGCGCTGATGCAGTCCTGGAGAATGGCGTATTGTATCACAGCCGTCCACAATAGGAGCACGAAGAGTCTCTACATTTGGTACCGGGGTTGCGTAGACAAGAGCTTTCAAATGCCCCCATAAACGAAAGTCAAGAGGGTTGAGGTCAGGAGAGCGTGGAGGCCATGGAATTGGTCCACCTCTACCAATCCGTCGGTCACCGAATCTGTTGTTGAGAAGCGTACGAACACTTCGACTGAAATGTGCAGGAGCTCCATCGTGCATGAACCACATGTTGTGTCGTACTTGTAAAGCCACATGCTCTAGCAAAAAAAATGGCTCTGAGCACTATGGGACTCAACTGCTGAGGTCATTAGTCCCCTAGAACTTAGAACTAGTTAAACCTAACTAACCTAAGGACATCACAAACATCCATGCCCGAGGCAGGATTCGAACCTGCGACCGTAGCGGTCTTGCGGTTCCAGACTGCAGCGCCTTTAACCGCACGGCCACTTCGGCCGCCACATGCTCTAGCAGCACAGGTAGAGCATCCCGTATGAAATCATGATAACGTGCTCCATTGAGCGTAGGTGGAAGAACAAACTAAAATGAGCTCTAACATGGAAATTAAGCGTTTCCGGACACATGTCCACATAACATCTTTTCTTTATTTGTGTGTGAGGAATGTTTCCTGAAAATTTGGCAGTACCTTTTTGTAACACCCTGCATAAGACAACAAGTATATGGCGCAGTTCTTAGATTGGTTACTGATGCTACTATGGCAGGTTATCAATATTTGAGTGAATTTGAATGCGATGTTATTAGTCGTCGCACGAGCGATGAGACACAACATCTCAGAGGTAACGATGAAGTGGGAATTTTCCCGTACGGCCATCTCACGAGTGTGCCGTGAATATCGGGAACACGATAAAACATCAGATCTCCGGCACCGCTGCGGCCGGAAAAAGGTCCTGCAAGAACGGGACCAACGACGACTGAAGGAATCGTTCAACGTGACAGAAGTGCAACCCTAACGCAAATTACTGCAGATTCCAAAGCTAAGCCATCAATAAGTGTCAGCGTGCGAACCATTCAACGAAAAATCATCGATAGGGGCTTTCGGAGCCGAAGGCTCCCTCGTGTACCCATGATGACTGCGGGACACGAAGGTTTACGCCGCGCCTGGGGCGTCAACACCGACATTGGACTGGAAACTTTTTGCCTGGTCGGACGAGTCTCGTTTAAAATTTTATCTAGCAGATGGACGTCTACGGGTATGGAGAAAACGTCATGAATCCATGGACCCTGCATATCGGGAGGGGACTGTTCAAGCTGGTGGAGGCTCTGAAATAGTGTGGGGCGTGTGCAGTTGCAGTGATATGGGACCCATGATTCGGCTAGATACGACTGACAGGTGACACGTACGTAAGTATCCTGTCTGATCACCTGCATCCATTCATGTCCATTGTCCATTCCGACGGACTTGGACAATTCCAGCAGGACAAGTGTAGCTCACCCTGCAAATCCAGAGGTCCGGGGTTCAATCCTCATTCATTCCTAGGACTCTGGCAGTCATTCCCTACTTTCACTTCCGGTAATGATTTCTTAACGTGGAAAATGTTAAGTTACAAAATGGTTCAAATGGCTCTGAGTTCAAAATAGTTCAAATGGCTCTGAGCACTATGGGACTCAACGTCTGAGGTCATCAGTCCCCTAGAACTTGGAACTACTTAAACCTAACTAACCTAAGGACATTACACACATCCATGCCCGAGGCAGGATTCGAACCTGCGGCCGTAGCGGTCGCGCGGTTCCAGACTGAAGCGCCTAGAACCGCTCGGTCACACTGGCCGGCGCCAAGTTACAGCGGGGTTCAGAGTTCACGCTGAACAGTAGGTCCCTCTGCCGCTGGCTCGCTAAATCAGTTCAAACGTCGCACGGAGGCACGGGCATACCACCTCCAATAAGACCGTGCTTATTGAAGCCCACCTTTGGTTTGAGGACAGCTCATCGATACGTCAAGTGGAGATTGAAATAAAACGAGTCAATGCCTCACGCTACCCGCATCGGTATCTAAATTGAGCCGGCCGCAGTGGCCGTGCGGTTAAAGGCGCTGCAGCCTGGAACCGCGAGACCGCTACGGCCGCAGGTTCGAATCCTGCCTCGGGCATGGATGTTTGTGATGTCCTTAGGTTAGTTAGGTTTAACTAGTTCTAAGTTCTAGGGGACTAATGACCTCAGCAGTTGAGTCCCATAGTGCTCAGAGCCAGAGCCATCTAAATTGACTCGGGGGATAAGCCGCTTCAAGTCCTAGTGGTGAATGAAATTTTCACTCCCCGTATTTGGCTGGTAAAGGGAGGAAAGGTGCTGGCGTCTAGTTCCTGATCACCACTCTTTGCGCCGATGTCCTGTATTAAATACCAAACCTCTCCGCAATGTCTCACGAGGTGAGGGAACGCTACACAGTTGCTGGTGATCCGTCCATCGGATTGGGACGTTTCGCTCTTGGTGTTATTCAAGAGGAGCAACGTATGGACCGGCACCGGGTTCCACCATCTTCCTTCTCTCATCATCATCATCATCATCATCATCATCATCATCATACAACACAAACAAGACACTATACTATAAACGCATCCATGACACTCATCTACGCTCTACAAATACGCATACGACCAGATTCTCACACATCCACAAGGGAAGGGGCCAACGTACACCCTTTCCCACGGGCGGCTGAACCTAGCCAGTGATGTATCTCAGTCAACAATGCTATACTACATTTATATTTTTTTTCCCACAATGCCTCACGCTCAGTTTCCTTTAGTCAACAACACGATTTACTATTTCAGTAAACTATTTCTCATACTAGGTATTGTGTTTGTGTTCTGTTACTTATTACTATCGAATCATCCATATCAAATACACATGTAATGAGGTGACAAAAGTCAGGGGATAGCGATATGCACATATACAGATGGCAGTAATATCGTGTGCACAAGGTATAAAAGGGCAGTGCGTTGGCGGAGCTGTCATGTGTACTCAGATGACACATGTGAAAAGGTTTCAGACGTGATTATGGTCGCATGACGGAAATTAACAACACGGAATAGTAGTTGGAGCTAGACGCATGGCGCAGTCCAATTCGGAAATCGTGAGGGAATTCAACATTCTCAGACACACAGTGTGAAGATTGTGCCTAGAACACCACATTTCAGGTATTACGTCTCATCACGGACAACACAATGGCCGATGTACTTCACTTAACGACCGAGAGCAGCGGCTCTTGCATAGAGTTGTCAGCGCTAACAAACAAGCGACACTGCAACACTGCATGAAATAAGTGCCGAAATCAATGTGGGACATGCGACGAACGATCCGTTAGAACAGTGCGGCGAAACAGTGCCTTTGCTGACAGCACGACACCGCCTGTAGTGCCTCTCCTGGGCTCGTGACCATATCACTTGGACCATAGACGGCGGGAACACCGTGGCCTGGTGAGATCCGATTTCAGTTGGTAAGAGCTGATGGAAGGGTTCGAGAGTGGTGCAGCCCCCACGAAGCCATGGACCCAAATTGTTAACAAGGCACTGTGCAAGCTGGTGGTGGCTCCATAATGGTGTGGCCTGTGATTACATGGAATGGACTGGGTCTTCTGGCCGTTTAACAATCAGAGCAGTGTCTGAGTTAACAGGAGTTAACGGCGATCTTGTCGAACAAGTTTACCGATTTTTCAATGTTTGCATCAGTTTTTGCTGACAATGGTCTGCCAGTGCGAGTGTCATCACTGGTGTCTTCGCGGCCATCTTTAAATCGTTTAAACCACTCAAACACTTGTGTTCGCGATAAACAATCATCGCCGTACACTTGTTGTAACATTACAAACGTTTCACTTGCAGATTTTCCTAGTTTGAAACAAAATTTGATGTTAACACGCTGTTCTTTCTGTACACTCAACATTTTCCGACGCACTGACAAAACGTCAACTACTTAAAACAGACGCCACGGGCAGACTGAGTGCAGGAGGCAGATGAAACTCGAGCAGTAGGCGGAGCGAGAGTCACGTGACAGGCCACGAGACTTTCAGCCTTATTGCATTCGTTTTATTGTTTCACCAGTACTAGTCCGGTTTTTTTCTAGCCACACTTCGTATGTTCGGCTACGTGGAGACGATTTTCAGCCATTCATGTATTCCATGTTCCCAAACAAAGATGTCGTGTCACTGGGCCACAACTGTTCGTGACAGGGTTGTAGAACTTTCTGGATAATTAGAGCGAATGATATGGCCACCCATATTACCCGACAGGAATCCCATGGAGCATTTATGGAACATAATGGACGGGTCAGTTCGTGCACGAAATCGTGCACTGTTAACACTTTCGCAATTATGGACAGCTATAGAGGCAGTGTGGACGAATATTTCTGCAGGGGACTTCCAACGACTTTTTGAGTCCATGTCACGTGTGCGCTCAGTATATGACAGTCCACTGACAGACCTAGGCCGGAAAAAGGACCCTGGAATAGATAAAATTCCCTCAGAACTGCTGGTATCCCTGGTAAAGTCGGCCATGACTGAACTATTCCATCTGGTGTGCAAGAGATATGAAACTGAGGAAATGTCGTCAGACTCCAAGAAGAACGTAATAATTTCAATCCCAAAGAAAGCAAGTGCTGGCAGGCGTGATTATTATCGAACTATCGGTTTAAGAAGTCCTGGTTGCAAAATACTGGCGGCCGGCCGTTGTAGCCGAGCGGTTCTAGGCGCTTCAGTCTGGAACCGCGCGACCGCTACGGTCGCAGGTTCGAATCCTGCCTCGGGCATGGATGTGTGTGTTGTCCTTAGGTTTAAGTAGTTCTAAGTTCTAGGGGACAGATGACCTCAGATGTTAAGTCCCATAGTGCTCGGAGCCATTTGAACCATATTTGCAAATACTGGCACAAACTGTTTACAGAGTGGCAACACTGATACAAGCCGACTTCAGGGAAGATCGATTTGGGTTCCGGAGCAATGTTGCAATTGACGAGGAAATACTGACCCTACGACTTATCTTAGAAGATAGGTTAAAGGCTAATCTACCTTCATAGGATTTGTAGATTTGGAGAAACGTTTTAACAACGTTGACTGAAATACACTCCTTAAAATACAAGGGTAACACAGGGAGCGGAAGGTTTTTTACAACTTGTACGGTAACCAGACCGCAGTTACCGATGTTACTCAATTTGTACACAGAGCACGCTGAGAAGGAAAGCAAGGAGAAATTTCGAAAGGGCATTAAAGTTCAGGGAGAAGAAATAAAAACTTTGTCATTTGCCGATGACAATGTAAGCAAAAGATTTAATGGAATAGACGGTATCTTGGAAGGAGAATATCAGATGAACAGTAACAAAAGGAAAACAAGGGCAATGGGATGTAGTCGAATTAAATCAAGTGATGCTGAGGGAATTGGATTAGGAAATGAAACACTAAAAGTAGTAGATGCGTTTTGCTATTGGGGCAGCAAAATAACTGATTTTAACCGAAGTAGACAGGATATAAAATGTATATTGCGAATGATTGTAACAACGTTTCTGAAGAAGATAAATTTGTCAACACTCAGTATAGATTTAAATGCTAGGAAGTCTTTTCTGAAGATGTCTATCTAAAGTGTAGCCGTGTATGGAAGCGAAACATGGACGATAAACCGTATAGACAATAAGAGGATAGAGGCCTCTGAAATGTTGTGCTACAGAAGACTGCGGAAGATTAGATGAGTAGATCGCGTAACTAATAAGGAGGTACTGAATAGAATTGGGGGAAAATCAAATCTGTGGCATAACTTGACTAAATGAAAGGATCGGTTGATAGGCCACATTCAGAGACATCAACGAATAGTCAATTTAGTATTGGAGAAAAGTGTGGGGTTAAAATTACAAAGAGACGAGTAAAGTGAGCAGGTTGAAATGAATGTAGGTTGCAGTAGTAATTTCGAGATGAAGAAGATAGATTACTTGCACAGGCTAGAGTAGCTTGGAGAGTACCGTCAGACAAGTCTTTGTACTGAATGCCACAGCAGCAACAGAAACGACGACGTAAGTATCAATATGAAAGGCCTCTGCAATTTTTCCTGCGTACAATGATAATTCAAGAATATTTCGCATACTTAGCCATTTCATTATGTACACTACTGGCCATTAAAATTGCTACACCATGAAGATGACGTGCTACAGTAGCGAAATTTAACGGACAGGAAGAAGATGCTGTGATATGCAAATGATTAGCTTTTCAAAGCATTCAGACAAGGTTGGCGCCGGTGGCGATACCTACAACGTGCTGACATGAGGAAAGTTTCCAACCGATTTCTCATACACAAACAGCAGTTGACCGAGGTTGCCTGGTGAAACGTTGTTGTGATGCATCGTGTAAGGAAGAGAAATGCGTACCACCACGTTTTCGACTTTGATAAAGGTCGGATTGTAGCCTATCGCGATTGCGGTTTATCGTATCGCGACATTGCTGCTCGCGTTGGTCGAGATCCAAGGACTGTTAGCAGAATATGGAATCGATGGGTTCAGAAGGGTAATACGGAACGCCGTGCTGGATGCCAACGGCCTTGTATCACTAGCAGTCGAGATGACAGGCATCTTATCCGCATGGCTGTAACAGATCGTGCAGCCACGTCTCGATCCCTGAGTCAACGGATGGGGACGTTTGCAAGACAAAAACCATCTACACGAACAGTTCGACGACGTTTGCAGCAGCACGGACTATCAGCTCGGAGACCATGGCTGCGGTTACCCTTGACGCTCCATCACAGACAGGAGCTCCTGCAATGGTGTACTCAACGATGAACCTGGGTGCACGAATGGCAAAACGTCATTTTTTCGGATGAATCCAGGTTCTGTTTACTCCATCACGATGGTCGCACCCGTGTTTGGCGACATCGCGGTGAACGCACATTGGAAGCGTGTATTCGCCATCGCCATACTGGCATATCACCCGGCGTGATGGTATGGGGTGCCATTGGTTACACGTCTCGGTCACCTCTTCTTCGCATTGACGGCACCTTGAACAGTGGACATTACATTTGAGATGTGTTACGACCCATGGCTCTACCCTTCATTCGATCCCCGCGAAACCCAACATTTCAGCAGGATAATGCACGACCGCATGTGGCAGGTCCTGTACGGGCCTTTGTGGGTACAGAAAATGTTCGACTGCTGCCCTGCCAGCACATTCTCCAGATCTCTCACCAATTGAAAATGTCTGGTCAATGGTGGCCGAGCAACTGGCTCGTCACAATACGCCAGTCACTACTCCTGATGAACTGTGGTATCGTGTTGAAGCTGCATGGGCAGCTGTACCTTACACGCCATCCAAGCCCTGTTTGACTCAATGCCCAGGCGTATCAAGGCCGTTATTACAGCCGGACGTGGTTGTCCTGAGTATCTATGCACCCAAATTGCGTGAAAATGTAATCACATGTCAGTTCTAGTATAATATATTTGTCCAATGAATACCTGTTTATCAGCTGCATTTCTTCTTGGTGTAGCAATTTTAATGGCCAGTAGTGTATTTCCTTCATCTGGAAATTTTCTTTGTTATAATACAGTTGCAACTAATATTGTTAATAACTGAAGGGTTATAAAACACAATCACAAAAAATAGGTAAAATAAATGACATTCATTTCTGTATGGTAAAATATTGCCTTTGAAACTTTTGAAATAACTTTAATATAAGCTCCATGTAGTAAAGATTTTGCTATTAAAGTTGTATGTTACAAGTAGTTCACATATACTTCGGAATTACTGTAATAATGTGACGTAATGAATAAAAATGTGTACGATAGAAATCAACGGCCTGTAACGTTTTTAATAATGTGTATGAAATTAATCAGATTCCTGAAATACTTTTTGCAAACAAGGATTATCCGGGTTGCTGTTCCAGGAGAGAATGACTACTAATGGACAGTCAGTATGAGATAAGGTGAACCTAAGTTCATTTATTATAATGTCGATTTGAAGAGATAGATAATCTGATATCTCCGGTTATTCCTTCTCAAGGTGTGAGAAGGTGAACCGCAAACGAAATTACAGCATATATTTGAGAGATTTGTACACTAATTTTTAAATAGTAATTCAACGTAAGGAGTAGTTTAGAAGGTTCAAAGCAACGAGATGTTACATCCATGTTTCATGATTTTGTTGTCCATTGACTCATTGACCTGCTGCAGACGTACACGACGACGGTTCGAGTACGGAAGAGAGACAATGAGTTCGGACTGTTTTCCTTCTGTGGCCATCCGTTGCCTACTTCCTTCCAGCGGATGACGTTACAAGACCTACGGAACTGTAGCTGGTGACAAACTTCCACAAGACTGAGTCACGCAGCTGCAACTCCAACGCCGTATAACCTTTCCCTTAAATATACCCCCGCTTCCTGGTGCACATTGACAAACGGACATATCATTTCAACAAACCACATTCGTCGCAGTTTCTGTTAGGCAGTCACTTACAGCACTTGTAAACTGCACTTTTGCATATGGAATTTCTCATTCATAGCAAAATCTGCATCATCTTTTTGAATACAGTTCCACGTTCTCTTGTCTTCTGACAAACAAGGTTTTGTAATACTTCTAGAGAAGCTGTTGCCCCTGACAACGGAGGTAGAAAAACAGTTCTGTAATTAGGGAGGTAAGGTCGGATAACTGAAGCTCTGAGACGGTGTCCAAGCTGTTTAATAATGCACCGCATGATGTTTTAGAGATATTATTGAGTCTTCATTACGTGAACGCACATTCACAGATGAAAGCTGCATATTAATGATTGCCTAACGCTGGATACAACTAAAGCTGTAGCTTCAATAAACGGGACGACGGGAAGCCGAGGGTCATGTTAATGATTACTGAGTATAATTGTTTTTCTGTGGAATTCTACTAGAACCATTATCGTGCACAAGCGTGGAACCATAACTCAAAACCTCTTTCCCAAGTTTAAGCACTCACATCAAATTTAGACAAGAACCTCTAACCGTAGCTTGTACATCTGTCAGATTTGATTTATGACACTTAATATTTTTTTACGTTGGCCATCATCTCTGAGACAACATAAACGAACGTTTTCAGCAGCTTGTGATTGCTTCCTAAGTTAGTGATAGCTGTTTTCTATGACTCCTTTTCATTCGCCCCTGTGGTTTGCAAGCGTCGTCGACTCTTTCAGAGAACCTTAATTAGGGAAATAGAATAAGAAAATGACCAAAGGTCAAATAAACTAGGAAAAACAATCTGTAATGCCCAGTTTGACGGGGAGCGAATTGCGCTCTGTCTAGGCGAGAATTACCGCGCGATAGAAGTTTATCTTATCTGATATTTTCCTGGTTGGGAGGTATGCTCTGCTGTTTCGGTGTGCAATAGTCCTTAGTCTTGCAGGGAATACCCAAAACTCATTAAGGAAGAACAAGGTAATAATCAGTTTTGCTGCACCGGAACCTTTATTTCAGCGCATCTGGCTTTTATGTTTTATTTTATTTGAGGAAGTACTGAGTGAAGAATCAACACGTGTTACAAAAACTGTTAATGGCACGGCCTGCTTTCCACCTGGAAGGATCATTTATCTTAATTTACATGCAAAGAAGTGAACTTTTAGGTTTTCTCCGAGTACTCAGTAATCTAAATATTTTGGTGCCTTCAGCCGATCGCAGTAGCTTTCTTGCATTTTGGCTGCAACGTTGGAAGCGAAGGTATAGGTGGAATAATTCAACAACAAATTGCCATGCGATGTGACACACAGGTGCACACAATGGACCCATATTCTAGACGAGCGCATTTCAAATCCACGTCCGGCCATCCAGAGTATATTCCTTCCGCGGTTGATGGAGAGAAAAATTAAGGTTAATTTCTGGCTCATTCATCTGAAAAGGATTAGGTCCAATTCCTTCGTTTTCTTTACCTGATGAAAGGTTACGTCGACGGACGTTAAACCCTAATCTCCTCCAACTACAAACGGCTGCACTCCTGAAATTTCATTCATTACTGTTGTTCAGATAAAACTTTATACCCTCTTTGCATTTAACATATAGTAAGTAGAACGTAATAGATAAGTTCGAAAGGAGGACTGGAAATAAATTGTAATTAGACTGAAATAATGTATAAACAACAGATCGAAAAATAAATCATAGAAATCAACCTTTTGATGGGATGTGCATTTTAGGGAGTCGAAGACACTGGCCGGATGAAGAGGAAATGAAACTAACATCACAGTAAAATTGGCCTGAGTTGATATAGGTACACTAAATAGGTGTTTCCAAACTAAACATCCGTTGTATATTAAAAGGAAAGTTGATACTCAAAGCGCACTGTCTAGTCTGAGTTACTACTTACGCAGGTGGAGAGGGGTGGAGGGGGGGGGGGGGGAATGGGGTGAGGGCAGAGTTGTAGTTTGCTGTCACCATTGCTTGCTTTCATCATAACACTGACACCTAGAATTTTAATAATAATAATAATAATAATAATAATAAAAATATGAAATGTTTTAACATAATAATGATTGGGTAATATTAGTGCTCAGTACATTGGTTTGGCGCAACTTGAAAGACATTGCCGGCCGGTGTGGCCGAGAGGTTCTTGCCGCTTCAGCCTGGAACCGCGTGACCGCTACGGTCGCAGGTTCGAATCCTGCCTCGGGCATGGATGTGTGTGATGTCCTTAGGTTAGTTAGGTTTAAGTAGTTCTAAGTTCTAGGGGACTGATGACCTCAGATGTTAAGTCCCATAGTGCTTAGAGCCATGCGAACCATTTTTTTTAAAAGAAATTTCAGTTCAGGAAAATATATAATTTTAAAAGAATTGATCCGAAAATTTGATAGCTTCCTGTGCCATAAAATTGCTTTAAGAACTTAAATAGCAAAAATATCCACACTTTTGACAACGTCATAAATTACTCAATATAAAAATGTAGTGATGTGGCGTTTACGCCACATCCCTGCTCACGTTTACAACACTCTGTTGGTATGTTTTAAACCACGGTATATGAAGGTTTTGTTACGGATAGGACGCACCTATGTGATCGTCACATAGCGTGAGAACGGCCGGCCGAGCAAGAGTCTATCGTACTGGAGCAGAGAGAGAGAGAGAGAGAGAGAGAGAGAGAGAGAGAGAGAGAGAAAAGCAGATCTTTTACTATTTATATTTACTGTTTAAATAGTAATATACGGCCCCAACTATGCTGATGATGTTAATTGCACTGAGAACTTTTTAATAACAACATCAGTATCACTCAGTTAATCAGGAAATGATAAATACAAATTTTAATTATTGTCAGTGATTATCGATGGAAAAGATGGACCAATCACAAGAGAGCCCTGAGAGGGCAGGCGCCAAACTGCTAAGATAGCTGAGTAACATTTTAAGATTCTTTTTATACTTAGCATTTAAACCTAATCACTTGACACATTATTAACAACTTTTTTTTACAGGCGTCAGAGCTCGCGGCCGACGGAGAAGAAATCGACTGCGGCAACGTATACGAGACGCGAGGTAAGCAAGTTGGCTAAAATTCAGTTACGAGAAGTAGGGCGCAGATACCCCCAGAAACGCCCCCCCCCCCCAACCACCACCACCCCCACCACAAAAAAACCACCTGAATCTACGCCTCAACATAGGTCTCAGCAAGGAACGGAGAGGCAGCGAAAGAAACAAACGACTCCAGGAGTAGACAGGAGAGAATTGTAACACAAATGCCGGACGCGACATTTAACGAGAGTAATGGGTGCTAAACTGTCCAAGGATGTTCTTTGCTAGATTCCAAGACATAAGAAGAGACCAACATGACGAACAAAGGGAAACTCGACAAATGACAAAAGAGGCCTACAGAAATAGAAGCCAGTACGTTGCCCGGGGCGGCGAGTGTTTATAACAAAGTTATCATCAAGAGCGTGACAGGGAAGTATGATAAAATCACTCTTTTTCTTTATATACAGACACTATATGACGGGTAGCGTGAGCGGCAATTTGCAGTTTGCAACTGTTCGCTTATGGCGCTGCAGTGCGCGGGAAAGTATCTTCGTCGAAGGCCGTAGGAGGATACAGACTGACTTGCAAAGAATTTTTATTCGGTGTGCCGAATGACAGCGGGCTCTGAATGTACAAAAAGTTACTCAATGCGGATGAGTAACAAAAGCAATTCTGTAATCTTCGAATGTAGCATTAGCGATATCCTGTTTCAGTCACGCCGATTAAATATCTATGCGGGTACTGCTCCAGTGTTCGGTTTCCCAGGTCTCATTACAGTAAGGTGTCGAAGTTATTCTGACGCGTCATGTTAAAGTTGTTACCGGTAGTATTACGGAAATGATTTGTGAACGCAAATCAGAGTTCCTGGACGAAATGAGATGTTCTTCTCGCGAAACACTATTGAGAAAGTTTAGAGAACTAGCGTACAAAACAGACTGCAGAGCTATTATACTGCCGCAAACGTACATTTAGTGTAAGGACTACGAAGATAAGCATAAATTAGGAGGAATACAGACAGTCGTTTTCACCTCGCTCTGTTTGCGAGTGGAACAGTACGAGCTGCCTTCCACCATCAATCCCACGGTGGCTTCCGGAATATGACCAACACGGATGGTTATGGCTGAAGACAATAATGCGTGCAGGAAGATGGACATTGTTCATTGTTTTGCACTGAGGAGCCGAAGAAACTGGTACATCTGACTAATATCGGGTAGGGCCCCCGCGAGCAAGCACAAATGCCGCAACACGACGTGGCATGGACTCGACTAATGTCTGAAGTAGTGCTGGAGGGAATCGACACCATGAATCCAGCAGGGGTGTCCATAAATCAGTAAGAGTACGAAGGGGGTGCAGATCTCTACTGAACAGCATGTTGCAAGGCATCCGAGATATGCTCAATAATGTTCATGTCTTGGAAGTATGGTGGCCAGCGAAAGTGCTTGAATTCAGAAGAGTATTCCTAGAGCCATTCTGTAGCAGTTCTGGACGTGTGGGGTGTCGCATTGTCCTGCTGGAATCGCCCAAATCCTTCGGAATCCGCTATGGACGTGAATGGATGCAGGTGATCAGATAGGATGCTTACGTACGTGTCACCTGTCAGAGTTGTATATACACGTATCAGGGGTCACATATCACTCCAACTGCACGCGCCCCACACCATTACAGAGCCTTTACCAGCTTGAACAGTCCCCTGCCGACATGCAGGGTCCATGGATTCATGAGGTTGTCTCCATACCCGGAGATGTCCATGTGCTAGATAAAATTTTAAACGAGACTCGTCCGACCAGGCAAAAAGTTTCCAGTCATCAACAGTCCAATGTCGGTGTTGACGGCCCCAGGCGTGGCGTAAATCTTCGTGTCGTGCAGTCGTCAAGGGTACACGAGGGGTCCTTCGGCTCCGAAAGCCCCTATCGATGATTTTTCGTTGAATGGTTCGCACGCTGACACTTGCTGATGGCCCAGCTTTGGAATCTGCAGCAATTTACGGAAGGGTTGCACTTCTGTCGCGTTGAACGATTCCTTCAGTCGTCGTTGGTCCTGTCCTTGCAGGATCTTTTCCCGGCCGCAGCGATCCCGGAGATTTGTTGTTTTATCGTGTTCCTGATATTCACGGCACACTCGTGAGATGGCCGTACGGGAAAATTTCCACTTCATCGTTACTTCGGAGATGATTTGTCCTATAGCTCGTGCGCCGACTATAACACCACATTCACACTCACTTGAATCTTGATATCCTGCCAGTTTAGCAGCAGTAACCGATCTAACTTCTGCGTCAGACGCCTGTCTTATGTAGGGGTTACCGACCGTATCGCCGTATACTGACTGTTTGCGTATCTCTGTATTTAAATACGCGTGCCTATACCAGTTTCTGTGACGCTTCAGTGTGAATTGACAAGCATGTCTCCTGTTGCTTCTCTTAGCAGTTTTCAATGTGCATTCACCAGGAGAAAGGAAGTAGCATAGCGGTAAGGTAATTAATTCATTTTCTCAAGGAGCTAGATTTAATTTGCTAATGGAACGCGAAAGGGAATGAGCAGCTGTAGTACGAGGTACAGTCCACCATGTAAATTTAGTAATTGTGCACTTTGTTCTCTAAACAGATTAGTTCGGTGAGTGTACGGATCGCGTCTCGTACTTCCCGGAGTATGGCCGCTTCAAGCAGCCAAGGACGCGGCGACGAGCGAGCGGAAAACATTCCGGAAGGTCGGCGTGCCGAAACCGGTCTTGCGCGGCGGATACGATATGGCTCTGATTCACCTGCGCGTGTCCTCACTACAGGACGTTCAAAGTGGTACGGCGGGTGACGAACTGATAAATTTTACTGGCATCTATTCCACAAATGCCATCGCGGATGAAGGAATGCGCTGAAGTCAACTGAAGGTCCGGTTTACGGATCACGATCTACCGTCACGTCACGAGACGCACTGATAGTTTTTGAGGTTAACGGAAGGTACTGACGTTCAGTCTGCTATCAGGAATTTTACTGCCTTCCTCACACAGGTGATGATGATAAAGACAGTTTCGTTGTTTATTGGCTTTCAATCCGAAAGACTAAACTCTCACTTACCACGAACAAAAAAGAAAAACGCGAAACAGGATTTTATACCTACCAACAACGCTGTATAATAATAATAACTACACCATACAAAACACACATGAACTCGTAAGCTTAATCAAAGACATCCACATCCCACCAACAGCTAAATTAGCATCACTAGACATAATCAACCTATACACGAACATCCCTGTCAAAGAGACTATTAACACTATAAGAAACAATCTGCTTGAATATAAGAAAATTAGTATTGCAGAGAGCTGTGAACTCATAGAAATACTTTCACTTATTCTAGAGCATAATTACTTTAGCTTCAACAACAAATTGTACCAACAACATGATGGTTTGGCAATGGGAAATTGCTTAGCTGGGATATTGGCAGATATTTACATCAATCATATAGAACAAAAATTCTTCACAGCCAACCAGCACATCTCAAACAAAATAATCTACTACAGAAGATATGTTAATGATACGATCTTGCTTTTTGACGGTACAAACAATGAAATAGATACGTTAGCAGATCTAAGCAAAATGCACAAAAATATTAAATTCACAGTTGAAAATGAAACTAAGAAAAGCATTAACTTTCTTGACCTGAAGATTTGCAATAGTAACAAGAAACATCATTTTAGTATTTACAGAAAACCTACCACCACAGATGTCAGTATTGACAACTCATCTTGTCACCCCGCCAATAAAAAATGGCATATTTCAGAGCGATGCTACACCGAATTAAAAAAGTAGCAATGAGTGACACAGACCAACAAAATGAAATCAATATAATTAAAACAGTTGCTCATAATAATGGATATAAACCCATAATAATAGAAAAAATCCACAACAAAATGCAGACAAAAACCATAGATCCATTTCACAGAAATCACTTCAAGCCAAACCAGTGTGCCACAGGAGCCAAACCTAAATATGCTAATCTCCAATACATAGGCCCACTATCATACCAGATACAGTGGCAAATTTATTTAAAAAGAAAAATATCAAAATCAGCTTTTCCACAAATAATAAACAACAACAAAAAGTAATCCATGATGTAAATACCTCCAGGAGTCCCTACCGTAAATCAGGAATATACAAACTGAAATGCGATACATGCCCAAAATTCTATATTGGACAGACAGGCAGAAGTTTTGAAATTAGATACAAAGAACACATTGATGCTTTAAGGCTTGGCAACTTGAACAAATCTGTATTTTCAGCCCATATTGCTGAAGAAAACCATTCAGTGAGAAACATTGACAACAACTTAAAAATCTTACATCTAGCAGAAAAAGAAGTCACTATGAATACATTAGAAGAAATAGAAATACTCGCACACAAAAACAGCACCCCAGACTACATCCTTAATGAACAAACCGAGTTAGCTAACACCCCTTTCCTGAAAAATTTCCAAAACTTTTTTTCCACCCTCCAAAGCAAATAATATTTATATGCCTAGCTTATCTGCAGATCAAGTAGCAAATTTATATGTTACTATAACTCTCATGATGGTAAATGCTAAATGTAATTAAATAATGTACTGTTTTACCTATACAGTACTGAAAACAATTGAACAACTTTATAATTAATGTAACAGTAGCCGCTCAAAAACTCAGAAAATGAATATCTCTCTGTACTAGTGTAAAAGGCGTTTCAGTTGCATAAGTGAATATATGATCTTTTCCAAACATCGGACATCTTCAAATGTTACGATATATCGTAGCATCTTTGATACTCGTATGTTTGTAAACACTTCGTATGTATCAACACATGTGGTGCGTGGTAGAAAACTTTTCAGTGACAAATCTTAAAGTGTTCAGTGAGAAAAATTTACGTGTGCAACGATAAGAATGCTGTGGGAATGTATTCACATCTGTTGGACGAATGTTATGAAAATAAACAGTCCAAACCGACATTTCAAGTAAGTCAGTGAAAATCTCTAACGCAACCATCTGTGTGTGGTGTGCTTATAATTATGTGTTATTTATATTTTGGGACAATTAATGTGTAAAAAAGAAACGCACCACATGTTGAAAGAAAAGCATGTAAACCGCCTGAAGATGAATCATAACGATTCGAAACCGGTAACAGTACCGTTTGAATAAAGGAACTGAAAGCAAATTTGTGACTGGTTGCTGTCCTAATACAATCAACTGTATAATAAATTGCTCGAGGAGGTTAAAGAGATAACTGAGACAGGTTTAAAATGGCGGTTATGGCATTACATCTAAAACAACATGTTTGTCAGTAATGGATTAGTTAGATAACACGAAGTAGAGGTAGATGAAATAGTAACAAAGTACCAACAGAATGCCTCTCTCACTCTATTATACATGGTGTATCAAAAAGGATGGCGCAAACTTACACGGCTGAGTGCAGGTGATAATAGAAGGACAAATGTCCCAGTAAACACGGGTCCGCAAACGAGCCGCTTGCGAGATAATCACAGCTGTAGGGTTCCACGCAGCCACTGACGGCATTGTTTGTAACATCGTCCGGTTTCCCCCTTGCGCACTTGAGGCCGTCCTATGTTCGCTGTTTACACAACGGAACATCGCCGAGAGGTGGAGTTGGAATCACACCATACACGCAGAACGTACAGGACGGATACAGTATACAGGACGGATACAGTATACAGTCTCAAAGGGTATCAGTCTCGTCCGAGGAGTGCTGTGTAGCAGTTACAATGGAACCGTCCAGTAATGAAGACTATGCGGATATGCATTTCATGTTCGGTAGGGCTAATGGCAATGCACGGGAGGCTCCACGCTTGCACCTAGAAACATGTCCTGATCGAAGACATCGCGAAAGTCGTACATTTACAAGGGTCCATCAGCGCCTGAGAGAACACGGGGGTTTTTCACATGGCAGAGGAGGAGGTAGGTCTGCTCGCATTGCGCCTGAGGTTGAGGATATGGTGTTGGAAGCAGTACAGCGCTCTCCATGAACCTCGACGAGAAGAATTGCCACACAAGTGCCTGTACTAAGCCACAGTAGTGTATGGAGAAATTTACATTGTAATTTACTGTACCCTTACCACCTCCAACGAGTTCAATGCCTCAGTGATGCGGACTTTGTTCCTATTGTGATGTTTTGTCAGTGGCTGCAACAGCAGGCTGTAGTCGACCCTCGTTTCACATGTAACACTTTATTTGCAGACGAAGCAGTATTCACACACGACGATGTGTTTAACTATCATACACATTTGTGTTGTAACAAAAACCACATGCTGTTCATGAGTCACCACATCAGCAACGTTTCTCACCGAATGTGTTGTTAGGGGTATTAGGCGATCAACTCATTGGGCCACACGTTCTTCCACCACAACTTAATGGACGGAGGTACCTTACCGTTCTGCAGCGTCATCTTCCAGGATTGCTTGAGGATGTTCCGCTTCAGCAACGTCAGACTACGTGGTACGTGCATGATGGAGCTCCGCCACATTTTGCTGCTGTTGTGAGACGGCTTCTAACGCGCAGGTACGGCCAAAGATGGATAGGTCGAGACGGACCTGTACCTCGGCCTCCAGGATCACCTGATCTAAATCCTTTGGATTTTTGTGCCTGAGGTCATCTCAAAAGCAAAGTGAACAGCACACCTATTAATACGGCTGAAGAATTGGAGCAGAGAGTTGTACATGCTTGTCAAGAATTCCGGAATGATCCAGGGGTTTTTGAAAGGATTCGAAATTCATTGCAGAGACGAGCACAGTATTCCATCCAGATGCAAGGAAAACACTTCGAACAGCTCCTTTAACACGTACCCCATACGTGAAATGTGAACTAATTGCGATGTGCAACCCAATAGTAAAGTCTAAATTTCAAATTAATGTGTACTAACTAGGTCGATGTTTACAATGACGTCAGTGGCGGCTTGGAACCATACAATCGCGATTATCTCGCAAGCGGCTCGTTTGCGGACCCGTATTTACTCGGACATTTGTGCTTCTACACTCCCGGAAATGGAAAAAAGAACACATTGACACCGGTGTGTCAGACCCACCATACTTGCTCCGGACACTGCGAGAGGGCTGTACAAGCAATGATCACACGCACTGCACAGCGGACACACCAGGAACCGCGGTGTTGGCCGTCGAATGGCGCTAGCTGCGCAGCATTTGTGCACCGCCGCCGACAGTGTCAGCCAGTTTGCCGTGGCATACGGAGCTCCATCGCAGTCTTTAACACTGGTAGCATGCCGCGACAGCGTGGACGTGAACCGTATGTGCAGTTGACGGACTTTGAGCGAGGGCGTACAGTGGGCATGCGGGAGGCCGGGTGGACGTACCGCCGAATTGCTCAACACGTGGGGCGTGAGGTCTCCACAGTACATCAATGTTGTCGCCAGTGGTCGGCGGAAGGTGCACGTGCCCGTCGACCTGGGACCGGACCGCAGCGACGCACGGATGCACGCCAAGACCGTAGGATCCTACGCAGTGCCGTAGGGGACCGCACGGCCACTTCCCAGCAAATTAGGGACACTGTTGCTCCTGGGGTATCGGCGAGGACCATTCGCAACCGTCTCCATGAAACTGGGCTACGGCCCCGCACACCGTTAGGCCGTCTTCCGCTCACGCCCCAACATCGTGCAGCCCGCCTCCAGTGGTGTCGCGACAGACGTGAATGGAGGGACGAATGGAGACGTGTCGTCTTCAGCGATGAGAGTCGCTTCTGCCTTGGTGCCAATGATGGTCGTATGCGTGTTTGGCGCCGTGCAGGTGAGCGCCACAATCAGAACTGCATACGACCGAGGCACACAGGGCCAACACCCGGCATCATGGTGTGGGGAGCGATCTCCTACACTGGCCGTACACCACTGGTGATCGTCGAGGGGACACTGAATAGTGCACGGTACATCCAAACCGTCATCGAACCCATCGTTCTACCATTCCTAGACCGGCAAGGGAACTTGCTGTTCCAACAGGACAATGCACGTCCGCATGTATCCCGTGCCACCCAACGTGCTCTAGAAGGTGTACGTCAACTACCCTGGCCAGCAAGATCTCCGGATCTGTCCCCCATTGAGCATGTTTGGGACTGGATGAAGCGTCGTCTCACGCGGTCTGCACGTCCAGCACGAACGCTGGTCCAACTGAGGCGCCAGGTGGAAATGGCATGGCAAGCCGTTCCACAGGACTACATCCAGCATCTCTACGATCGTCTCCATGGGAGAATAGCAGCCTGCATTGCTGCGAAAGGTGGATATACACTGTACTAGTGCCGACATTGTGCATGCTCTGTTGCCTGTGTCTATGTGCCTGTGGTTCTGTCAGTGTGATCATGTGATGTATCTGACCCCAGGAATGTGTCAATAAAGTTTCCCCTTCCTGGGACAATGAATTCACGGTGTTCTTATTTCAATTTCCAGGAGTGTATTATCGTATACTTTCAGCCGTGTAAGTCTGCGCCATCCCTTTTGATACACCCCGTATACTTTCACAGCAGAACTCATATCACTGGAAAATAGCACGCCCGAAATAAGTTGTACATAATAGTAATCTCCCTCCGTCTTCCTGGTCTCAACAACATCTTTAAGAAGGAAAAATTCTCCAGTTTTTCAGACAGATAAATGGGAAAGCTTGAAGACTGGAATGTACTGTCGTCGAGAACGTTTAAATCGTTTTGAAAATGGACCTGTCCGCAATTATAAAACTGCGTGTACGAGTTTGTTAGACCTTAATTATATTTCATAGTTGTATTGACTAGTCATGCGTAATATAATTACAAGTTAATGTATGGATGAATAGAGAAGGAAAGGAAGGGAAATTAGAGCTTACCGTCCCATCTACGATGACATAATTAGAGACGAAGCAGACCCTAGAATAGTGCAAGGATAGTGAAGGAAATAAGTCACGTACTTTTGAGACCAACCATCGCCACATTTCCTTATTCGACTTTACGAAACTACGGAAAATGCAAGTCGGGATGGTCGGGCAGACAGATGGAAAATACAGCTACCTAAATAACTCGCTCATTAATTTAATGGCAATAGAATTAAGGGATTTTTCAATGTAAAGAAACGAAAAAGAGTTACGGCTTAATTTGTCAACACTGTGGTTGAGGAAAACTTCCAGCAGATTGAAAATGTGCATCGACCGGGACTGACCCGGAACATGCTTTTCGAGTAAATACAATTAATTACGATTAACAAATGCTGATTATTGGCTTAACCATTGTCAATATATCCTTGAAATTACACTAAGCAAGGCAATAATGATAATAATAATAATACATTGATTACCAAAAAGCTTTTGATAGTGTACCCCACTCATGGTTACTACTTATATTGGAAATATACAGAGTAGATCCTAAATTGATACAGTTCCTAAACATAATAATGAAAAATTGGAAAACCACACTTAATATCCAAACAAATTCAAATAATATCACATCACAGCCAATACAGATTAAGCATGGAATATACCAAGGAGACTCATTAAGTCCTTTCTGGTTCTGCCTTGCTCTGAACCCACTATCCAACATGCTAAATAATACAAATTATGGATACAATATTACTGGAACATACCCACACAAAATCACACATTTGCTATACATGGATGATCTAAAACTACTGGCAGCAACAAATCAAAAACTCAACCAATTACTAAAGATAATAGAAGTATTCAGCAATGATATAAATATGGCTTTTGGAACAGACAAATGTAAGAAAAATAGCATTGTCAAGGGAAAACACACTAAACAAGAAGATTACATATTGGATAACCACAGCAACTGCATAGAAGCGATGGAAAAAAACAGATGCCTATACATATCTAGGATACAGACAAAAAATAGGAATAGATAATACAAATATTAAAGAAGAACTAAAAGAAAAATGTAGACAAAGACTAACAAAAATACTGAAAACAGAATTGACAGCAAGAAACAAGACAAAAGCTATAAATACCTATGCTATACCAATATTGACCTACTCATTTGGAGTAGTGAAATGGAGTAACACAGACCTAGAAGCACTCAATACACTTACACGATCACAATGCCACAAATATAGAATACATCACATACATTCAGCAACAGAAAGATTCACATGAAGCAGAAAGGAAGGAGGAAGGGGATTTATCGACATAAAAACCTACATTATGGACAGGTAGACAATTTAAGAAAATTCTTTATAGAACGAGCAGAAACTAGAAAAATACACAAAGCAATCACTCATATAAATACATCGGGTACACCCCTGCAATTTCATAACCACTTCTACAACCCTTTAGATCACATAACATCAACAGATACGAAGAAAGTAAATTGGAAAAAGAAAACACTACATGGCAAGCACCCGTATCATCTAACACAGCCACACATCGATCAAGACGCATCCAACACATGGCTAAGAAATGGCAATAGATACAGTGAGACGGAAGGATTCATGATTTCAATACATGATCAAACAAGAAACACCAGATATTACAGCAAGCATATTATTAAAGATCCCAATACCACAACAGATAAATGCAGACTTTGAAAACAACAAATAGAAACAGTACATCACATCACAAGCGGATGTACAATACTAGCAAATGCAGAATACCCCAGAAGACATGACAATGTAGCAAAAATAATACATCAACAGCTTGCCTTACAACATAAACTTATAAAACAACACGTTCCCACATACAAGTATGCACCACAAAATGTACTGGAGAATGATGAATACAAATTATACTGGAACAGAACCATTATAACAGATAAAACAACACCACATAACAAAACTGACATCATACTCACCAATAATAAGAAGAAATTAACACAACTAATCGAGATATCCATACCCAATACAACAAATATACAAAAGAGAACAGGAGAAAAAATTGAAAAATACATCCAACTGGCTGAGGAAGTCAGGGACATGTGGCATCAGAATAAAGTTGACATTATACCAATTATACTATCAACTACAGGAGTCATATCACACTATATCCACCAGTACATCAATGCAATACAGCTACATCCAAACTTATATATACAACTACAGAAATCCGTAATTACTGATACATGTTCAATTACCCGAAAGTTCCTAAATGCAATATAACATATACCGTACAGTTAAAAGGAAGTCACGCTTGATCAAGGTCCGCGTCACTTTCCATTTTTGACCAGACATAACGTCTGAGAAAAGAAAGAAAGAATAATAATAATAATAATAATAATAATAATTTATTATTATTATTATTATTATTATTACTAGGAAAATGTACGTTTTGATCCACAAGAAGATAATATTTTCTTTAAAACAATATAAATTTTTTTCGGGTCGTCTTGTAGAACATTTTTCTTCATGCTATTATAATACATTGTTTGAACAGCTTTTAGATGTAAATTAGAGAAGTCAAAAAGCAGAATTACAACAATTCCTACAGTATTTAATTTTTTTCCTAAAAGAAGAATTTCACGTTAACTACAAGAAAGTTAACATGTGATATTTACACTATGTGATCAAAAGTATCCGGACACCCCCAAAAACATTCGTTTTTCGCATTAGGTGCATTCTGCTGCCACCTTCTGCCAGGTATCAGCGACCTCAGTAGTCATTAGACATCGTGAGAGAGCGGAATGGGGCGCTCCGCGGAACTCACTACTTCGACCGTGGTCAGGTGATTGGGTGTCACTTGTGTCATACGTCTGTACGCGAGATTTACACACTCAAACATCCCTATGTCCACTGTTTCCGATGTGAAAGTGTAGTGGAAACGTGAAGAGACACGTACAGCACAAAAGCGTTCAGGCCGACCTCGTCTGTTGACTGACAGAGACCGCCGACAGTTTAAGAGTGTCGTAATGTGTAATCGACAGACATCTATCCAGACCATCATACAGGAATTCCAAACTGCGTCATGATCCACTGCAAGTACTATGACAGTTAGGCGGGAGGTGAGAAAACTCTGATTTCATGGTCGAGCGGCTGCTCATAAGCCACACACCACGACGGTAAATGCCAAACGACGCCTCGCTTTGTGTAAGAAGCGTAAACGTTGGACGATTGAACAGTGGAAAAACGGTGTGTTGAGTGAAGAATCACGGTACACTATGTGGCGATCCGATGGCAGGGTGTGAGTATGGCGAATGCCCGGTGAACTTCATCTGCCAGCGTATGTAGTGCCAACAGAAAAATTAGCAGGCGGTGGTGTTATGGTGTGGTCGTATTTTTCATGGAGGGGGCTTGCACCCCTTGTCTTGCATGGCACTATCACAGCGCAGGCCTACATTGATGTTTTAAGCACCTTCTTGCTTCCCGCTGTTTAAGAGCAATTCGGGTATGGCGATTGCAAAAATGGTTCAAATGGCTCTAAGCACTATGGGACTTAACATCTGAGGTCATCAGTCCCCTAGACTTAGAACTGCTTAAACCTAACAAACCTAAGGACATAACACACATCCATGCCCGAAGCAGGATTCGAACATGCGACCGTAGCAGCAGCGCGGTTCCGGAGTGAAGCGCCTAGAACCGCTCGGCCACACATACCGGCTGGCGATTGCACCTTTCGACACGATCGAGGACCTGATCATAATGCACGGCCTGTGGCGGAGTGGTTACACGACAGTAACATCCCTGTAATAGACTGGCCTGCTCAGAGTCCTGACCTGAATCCTATAGAACACCTTTGGGATGTTTTGGAACGCCGACTTCGTACTAGAACTCACCGACCGACATGAATATCTCTCCTCAGTGCAGCACTCCGGGAAGAATGGGCTGCCATTCCCCAAGAAACCTTCCAGCACCTGATTGAACACATGCCTTCCAGAGTGGAAGCTGTCATCAAGGCTAAGGGTGGGTCAACGCCATACTGAATTCCAACATTACCGATGGAGGGCGCCACGAAGTTGTAAGTCATTTTCAGCCAGATGTCCGGATACTTCTGAGCAGATAGTGTATGTTAATAACGTGAATGGTTTAGTCAGTTTTTTGTATATGGAAGTAAATTGTCCATCTGTTTTTAAATAAACTGTATTCGTAATAAAATTAGTCGTGAGATACAAAACGTAAGGTTCTCTTTCCTTACACTGAAGAAACTGATAGAAAATAAAATGTGCGATGCCAAATAATGCTTTGTATCCGTTGCACTCGCAAATTGTAGTCTCAAAACACTTCGTATTTTAAGTCTATTTTCTTTGTAACTCTTTATTTACTGAATCTAATGCGTACTCACCTTTTTCCGTTCTTATCCTGTCTGGAGAATCACACGCAGATAACTGTGCACTGGCGGGTTGTGTCTGAATTCCAGCTGTGATTTAAGACTACAATGTTGCATTGAAACTTACTCGAATTCCTGTATATCAGTGCCTTCGTGTATGGCGAGAAAAAATGTCAAGCGTCAAATAGGCCACGCAAATGCATTTTGTTTAGTGTCAGGGAAATATTTCCAATCTCGCCGCGAAACGTGGTCGATTTTTATCATATTTGTGGCGGTTCTTGTGATGACAGAGTTTCCAGGCACGACTTCCGCCAATACCTCTGTTGTGGTCCGGCGCAGGAAATTACACAACAGCGCATAGTGGAAGTTTCATCCTGTAAACTACCTTTATTCGGTAGAAAGAATTATCTTTAGGGCTGACCGTCCCGTCTATGACCAAGTTATTCGAGACAGAGCACAAGCTCGGTAGGGAAGGATGGGGCATGTGGCTTGAGCGATTGAGGGGAACCACGAGATGGCGGGACACAAACTGCGAGCCTAGTGTCTTGGACGCTTCGTCTCTTTCCTCGTGCTGGAGTAAGATGGACGGGGGCGAGGGGGGGGGGGGGCGACCTTATCCGAGGAACCATCCCGAGATTGACTGAAGGGATTCGAAGTCCATTCTGAAGTAGCTACCATTTTGGGTATGAACGGAAAATAGAAGTGTTTCAGTGAGTTCAATTGCTTTTGAGACGCGATGTACCAAGTCTGAAGCTGCTTCCCGAAGGGAAAAATTTTTCCCGTTTCAAAATGGATCGTAACTCCGGAATTAATTAATATTAATAAGATGTTTTAGCATGTTTAAAGATACTTTACTTATTTGTTTGCTAGCACCGAATTATGATTTGCTGTCTAGGTAATACAGCAGTTCATGCCACATCTATTAGTACAAATTACTTAATGATTGCACATTTATTCTGCTCAGCAAAATAAAGATACTAATCTGTTATGTTAACGTGCTTCTAAACGAAAATTGCGTTCAAAAATGGTTCAAATGGCTCTGAGCACTATGGGACTTAACTCCTAAGGTTATCAGTCCCCTAGAACTTAGACCTACTTAAACCTAACTAACCCAAGGACATCACACACATCCATGCCCGAGGCAGGATTCGAACCTGCGACCGTAGCGGTCGCGCGGTTCCAGACTATTGCGCCTAGAACCGCTCGGCCACCCCGGCCGTCGAAAATTGCGTTTCTTATGGTAAAATGCTAGTGTGTTTGCATATTATAACCAACTTAACCTATAGTAGATTGTCTATTCTCGGTTATGTACGACGGGGAGTTGGAAAATAAGTTAACCCCGTCGACTGTGGATAGAGTTGTGTAATATGGGCGAAATACGACATGGCAGGTGAACGCGCACGTGCAAGACACCGATACATCATTGGGTAGAGGTCGATCGCGATCGAGCAGATGGAAATGACCTTCTGTTTCGGATTGTGACGTGGGATGAAACGTGGGTTCACGATTACACACCCGAATCGAATGCCGCATCCATGGAGTGGAAACATCCATCATCACCTGTCCGAAAGAAGTTCAAAAGCACTCCGTCTGCAGGTAAAGTGCTACTCACCGTTTTCTGGGACGCCAAAGGAGGTTTGCTGCTGGACTTTCTGGAGGATGCAACCATCAATGCTGCGCGGTGCTGTGCCACTCTGTCGAGGTGATTCGGAAAAAGCGGCCTGGCCTTCTCAGATCTGACGTTCTGCTATTGGATGACAATGCGAGACCACAAGCGGTGACGGAAACGCAAAACCATATTGTAACTCTTGGTTCGGAGCGCCTACACCATCCGCCTTACAGTCCGGATCTCGCACCACGTGACGGTATGCCGCGCGGGATTAGCCGAGCGGTCCAAGGCGCTGCAGTCACGGACTGTGCGGCTGATCCCGGCGGAGGTTCGAGTCCTCCCTCGGACATAGGTGTGTGTGTTTGTCGTTAGGATAGTTTAGGTTAAGTAGTGTGTAAGCTTAGGGACGGATGACCTCAGCAGTTAAGTCTCATAAGATTTCACACATATTTTTATAAAGCGGTATGACAAATGCTTCAATGTACTTGGAAATTATGTAGAAAAACAAATATATATCTTATCTTTAATATCTCATTCTCCTTTTTTTCCTTTCACACACATCTCTGACCACAGTCGACAGGGTAAACTTATTTTCCAACTCCCCCTCGTATGAAACTTCCTGGCATATTAAAACTGTGTGCCGGACCGAGACTCGAACTCGGGACCTTTGCCTTTCGCGGGCAAGTGCTCTACCAACTGAGCTACCCATGGTAGAGCACTTGCCCGCGAAAGGCAAAGGGTCCGAGTTCGAGTCTCGGTCCGGCAGACAGTTTTAATCTGCCAGGAAGTTTCATATCAGCGCACACTCCGCTGCAGAATGAAAATCTCATTCTGGAAACATCCCCCTTGTATGTTTGCCAGCGACATGCCTCAGCTTCGCACAGGTAGCACTTAGTATCTACGGCCGCACGACTTGACTGGCGTAGTGGTAATACACGGTCCAGTCACACGAAACCTACATTCGACGTCGACGTCGACCTCTCACAGGCAGCTGGTGACAGCGCTAGCAGTGGAGGGTATATGGGGACACGGTACAGTTGTTGTCGTAGTGCGGAAACGGAGCAATTTATTGACGTGCAAAAGGGTATCACCACTGGCTTTCGGGCCACGGGTGGAAGTTTAGTGTTTTAATCTGCCATGAAGTTTCGTATCAGCGCAGACTCCGCGGCAGAGAGAAAATTTTATTGTGGTTAAAGTATACCGTGCACGGCAAAATGGCGCTATCCAAAACTGGCACCGTGGAAAGTGTGCTGCACCGAGGGCTATAGATGACAGGACTGAACGACGACTCTGGAGATGTGTACTGTCGAATAGACGCGCAACTGTCGAGCAACTGACCGCCCAGGTGAACCGAAGGGCTACCGACAGTGTCGTCTCGACCACCGTTCGGCGAACGTTCCTCGGTACTAGTTTGCGCTGCAGGCTCCTGGTTAACGCACCCGTGCTGACTGCTGTTTATCAGCGAAAGAGGCTGCAATCTTTTCGCCAATACCGCAACAGGACGTCCACTGCGGGACGACAGGTGGCCTTTTCACACGAATCACGTTTCATGCTCCGTCGGACAGATAGCTGTTTGCGCGAACGCCGCCAAATGTCTGAGAGCAAACACCCCTGCAACAATCGTCGGAAGGGTCCGGGCCGAAGGAGGGAGCGTTGACTTCTGGGGAACGTTTTCGTGGCAGTCTCCGGTCGATCTCGTCATTCTGGAAGACACACTGGATCGACACGAGTACGGATCTATACTTTGGTAACAATCTGTTTTTCCTCGGCACGGAGGCATCTAGCAGCAGGACAATGCAACGTGTCAAACTGCTCGCAGTGTACGTGGGTGGTTCGAAGAGTACCGGGAAGAGATTACCGTACTCCCCTGGCCACCGCCCGCATCTCGTGGTCGTGCGGTAGCGTTCTCGCTTCCCACGTCCGGGTTCCCGGGTTCGATTCCCGGCGGGGTCAGGGATTTTCTCTGCCTCGGCTGGGTGTTGTGTGATGTCCTTAGGTTAGTTGGGTTTAAGTAGTTCTAAGTTCTAGGGGACTGATGACCATAGATGTTAAGTCCCATAGTGCTCAGAGCCATTTGAACCATTTGAACCCCTGGCCACCAGACTCCCCAAATTTGCACGTAATCGAGAATCTGTGGGGTCACTTGGCTCGGGCTGTTCGCGTCACGGGTCCTGAGCCCAGAAACATAGCGCAGCTGGTGACGGCACGGCTCCACAGCCCTCTCGGTACCTTCCAGAAACTCAGTGAATCTCTTCCTGCACGTCTGTCTGCGGTCCCTGCTGTCGGCCTTCCGACAGTCGTCACATTAATGTGACAGGACAGTGTAAATCTTCCTGGTGAATCAGCTCGTCTATCAGTGAAAACTGTATCAAAATCCCACGGTACTTCCTGACACTTGCCTTCACATACAGACAGAAAAGCGCGGCTGGGGTTTGTACTTTACTATATGTACAGATGACACAACTATGTAGTGCCGAACTGACCACTAGATGCCACCAGCGGTGCACCCACAGGTGTAGAAGGAGGTGGGGAGTATTGTGTCGTCAGTAGAGAAGCAGGAGTAACAGGAGAGCTCAGTGACTTCGAGTATGGACTAGCTGTCGGTTGTCACTTTAGTAGCAGCTCGGACAGGAACATTTCAACCATTCTAAAGGTGTCAAGTTGAACGTCGGTGTCGTGATAGTGAAGCGGAAGCGTGAAGGAATAGTCACGGCTGAATCGACACCGGGCAGACTGACAGGGACCGTCGGGCACTGCATAGCGTGGCTGTACAAGATCGAATGAACTTAGAGTACAGTGGTCCAGCAGCTCCACGTAACTCACACATTTCTTTAGAGGACGATAAGCGACGCTCGAGGTAGTGTAAATACCGACGCCACTGTACAGTGGATGATTAAAAGCGAATTATTTGGAGTTACGAATCACGCTATGCCTCGTGGCGATCCGAAGGAAGGATTTGGGTTTGGTGGATGCCTGGAGAACTTTACATACCTACAATGAAGTATGGAGGAAGTGGTGTTAACGGTACGGCGGTGTTTCTGTTGGGTAGTGTGCGGTTCCCTTATCGTGTTTAATAAAAAGCTAAATGTGGAAAGATATGAACAGATTTTACGTATTGTGCACAGCGTACAATAGGGGAAGAGTTCGGAAACAACGATTGACTATATCAGTATGACAATGCGCCGTATCAAAAAGCAACATCGGTGAGGCAGTGTTGTGCGGACGTTACATTCCTGAAATGGAGTTGCCTGTCTAGAGCCCCGACCCGTACCCAATGTAACACCTCTCGGATAAGTTAGAACGTTGACTTCGCTGCAGACCCCACTACTTCTTTGAATGGACTGCTATTCGTTGAGAAACTTTCAGACACCTCACTGAAGGTACGTCCAGCGGAGCTGAAGTTGTGATGAAGCTGAAGGTGGCACACCCCACCAGGAGCTGTCCGGAGACAGTGTAGATTCTGGAGTGCGGCGGCTGTACACACCGCCTCCTCTGTAGCTGCCACCGTAGCCACGAGATGTCACTGCCGACGCCAGTTAAATATAGATCAGATAACGATACATTACACGCTGTTCCTTCACGATATATTACACACTAAAGATTACTATTATTGTAAATTATGCACGCAAATATTTCTCGTGAAGCAGTCTGTCAGCTAGTGAAAACCGTATCAAAATCCCTACTATAGTGCTTCAAGCTAGCCTTCACATTCAGCCAGAAAAATCCGGCAGAAGTCTTCGCTTTATTATATGTTTAGATGAAAATGGCTCTGAGTACTATGGGACTCAACTGCTGAGGTCATTAGTCCCCTAGAACTTAGAACTAGTTAAACCTAACTAACCTAAGGACATCACAAACATCCATGCCCGAGGCAGGATTCGAACCTGCGACCGTAGCGGTCTTGCGGTTCCAGACTGCAGCGCACTTAACCGCACGGCCACTTCGGCCGGCTGTTTAGATGAGATTAGAAACGGTTTTACCATTTGTTTTCTGGTATTCCTCGGGCTCCACGGCCATCATGGGCAGATTCCTGCAACGACCCACAAAGAGCACATTTTGCCTTAGGTCTTATGACCATTTGTACAAGAACCGCCCAGTGATCATCAGCACTGGCTGCGTCGCGTCCCTGCAGTTGCAGGCATTCGCACGTCGTCGTCCTCGGAATATCACGTTGCACGCCTTGTAGCGATGGGTGCTTGCAGTTCCTTTTATGAGTGAATATCTGTGAGATGCCCCTCTCGATCGCAGCATTTCGAACGTCGACATTGCTCGTGCAACCCATCTGTAGCGTTAAATTTCACGATTTCTGCTCCTAGAGTGATAAATGGCGCATTCCCGGGTTCCAGTGTTACCACACACAAACACTGCTGTCGTCATCTTTGCACTTATTTATTCGTACTATAGTGAGATTCGTACTATAGCGAGATTGAGTATTGTAATCCCCAAATCCTCGAAAAATAAGCGAAAAATATATCTATTCAAAAAAGCAGATAGAAATTCATTTGACGCCTTCCTGAGAGACAATCAACACTCATTCCAAATTAATAACATAAGTGTAGACCAGATGTGGCTTAAATACAAAGAAATAGTATCGGCAGCAATTGAGAGATTTATACCAAATAAATTAACAAGCGACGAAGCTGATCCTCCTTGGTACACAAAACGTGTTAGAACACTGTTGGAGAAACAAAGAAACAAACATGCCAAATTTAAACAGACGCAAAATCCACAAGATTGGCGATTTTTTACAGAAGCTCGAAATTTATCGCAATGCGAGATGCTTATAACAGTTTCCACAATTAAACTTTGTCTCGAAACCTGACAGAAAATACAAAGAGTTCTGGTCGTATGTGAAGTATGTTATAGCGGCAAGAAACAATGAATGCCTTCTCTGCGCGATAGCAATGGAGGTACTATCGAAGTCAGTGCTGCCAAAGCAGAGTTACTAAACACAGCCTTCCGAAATGCCTTCACAAAACAAGACGAAGTAAATATTCCAGGATTCGAATCGAGAACAGCTGCCAAAATGAGTAAGATAGAAGTAAATATCCTCGGAGTAGTGAAGCAGCTTAAATCACTTAATAAAAGCAAGTCATCTGGTCCAGACTATATACCAGTTAGGTTCCTTTCGGAGTATGCTGATGCATTAGCTCCATACTTTACAATCATATTCAACCGTTCGCTCGATGAAAGAACCGTACCTAAATACTGGAAAGTTGCACAGGTCACACAAATATTCAAGAAAGGTAGTAGGACTAATCCACTAAATTACAGGCCCATATCGTTAACGTCGATATACAGCAGGGTTTTGGAACGTATATTGTGTTCGAACATATTGAATTTCCTCCAAGAGAACGGTCTATTGACACACAGTCAACATGGGTTTAGAAAACATCGTTCCTGTGAAACACAACTAGCTCTTCATTCACAGGAAATGTTGAGTGTTATTGACAAGGGATTTAAGATCGATTCCGTATTTCTGGATTTCCGGAAAGCTTTTGACACTGTAACACACAAGCGGCTAGTAGTGAAATAGCGTGCTTATGGAATATCGTCTCAGTAATGTGACTGGATTTGTGATTTCCTGTCAGAGAGGTCACAGTTCATAGTAATTGACGGAAAGTCATCGAGTACAACAGAAGTGATTTCTGGCGTTCCCCGAGGTAGTGTTATAGGCCCTTTGCTGTTCCTTATCTATATAAACGATTTGCGAGACAATTCAAATGGTTCAAATGGCTCTGAGCACTATGGGACTTAACTTATGAGGTCACCAGCCCCCTAGAGCTTAGAACTACTTAAACATAACTAACCTAAGGACATCAGACATATCCATGCCAGAGGCAGGATTCGAACCTGCGACCGTAGCGGTTTCAGACTGTAGCGTCTAGAATCGCTCGGCCACTTCGGCCGGCTGTAAGACAACCTGAGCAGCCGTCTCCGGTTGGCGTTTATCGACTAATAAAGTCATCAGGAGATCAAAACAAACTGCAAAACGATATAGAAAGATATCTGAATGGTGCGAAAAGTGGCAGTTGACCCTAAACAACGAAAAGTGTGAGGTCATCCACATGATTGCTAAAAGGAACTCGTTAAACTTCGGTTACACGATAAATCAGTCTAATCTAAAGGCCGTAAATTCAACTAAATACCTAGGTATTACAATTACGAACAACTTAAATTGGAAGGAACACATAGAAAATGTTGTGGGGAAGGCTAATCGAAGACTGCGTTTTTCTGGCAGGACACTTAGAAAATGTAACAGACGTACTAAGGAGAATGCCTACACTACGCTTTCCGTCCTCTTTTAGAATACTGCTGCGCGGTGTGGGATCCTTACCAGATAGGAGTGACGGAGTACATCGACAAAGTTCAAAGAAAGGTAGCACGTTTTGTATCATCGTGAAATATGGGACAGTGTGTCACAGAAATGATACAGGATTTGGGCAGGACATCATTAAAAGAAAGGCGATTTTCGTTGCGTCGGAGTCTTCTCACGAAATTCCAATCACCAACTTCTTCCTCCGAATGCGAAAATATTCCGTTGTCACCGACTTACATAGGGAGGAACGGTCACCACGATAAAATAAGGGAAATCAGAGCTCGTACGGAAAGATATAGGTGTTCATTCTTTCCGCGCGCTATACGAGATTGAAATAATAGAGAATTGTCAAGGTGGTTCGATGAACCCTCTGCCAGGCACTTAAATTTGATTTGCAGAGTATCCATGTAGATGTAGATGTAGATCAATGTCATGCGTGAATTTCAGATTTTTAGGCGATAGCAGGAGACGGGGTTTTAACGCGACTTTTCTTCGCCGCAAAGAGCGAAGCGATTTGCCAGACAGTGGTTGTTACGACAACGTCGCAACTTCGGACTCGAAACTTCAGATGCCAACAAATTTAAGTCAGACTATAGAGGAACAACGAAAAACTGAAACAGTGATGGGCGGCCAGCGATTTCAACCTCTCTCCTCCCCATCCCGGTTCTCTGTTCCGCGTGCCAGCGGTATTGTTGCAGTAAGAGAAATGAATGATTATCGGAGGTAGTGAGTGTGACGGTCGGAGCCTTCCGAGTGGAGCGAACTGGATTCGATGTACGACTGCGCTACGCCCAAGTCAGCTGCGCGAGACGGCGAACTGTCGAAAGGAGGTTAAGAATCCCGCGTCGGTGCTGACAGAGCAATGCCGACTCCTTCCTGCGCGCGCATCAGCAATTAAGCAACCACCTCGCGCTGTTACGTCACCTCCCTGCCCAACACTGCACGCGTGCAAATCCGCTGTTTACCCAGGCAAAGGTTTCAATACGGACACGGGACGAACGGCAGATTTAATAAAGGTACAGTGGTGCAACTAATTCGTCACAATGCGTCACGATTGAACGATGCGGTCAAATGACTAAAACTCTAAACTCGTGACTCTTTCGTAGTTAAAAATTATTGCATATATACTCGAAAAATAAATTGTCTTCCTTTATGATCAATAATACACATTCACTACTCAAAAGTCTTTTAACTCTACCGATTTTGAAAATTTGACGAATCTAAAGACGACCATGTTTTCATGCGAACCTAGGCTTTTCGAAGTTAAATTTTTGTTGGTAGAGTACTTTACCCACTAAATACGTGTTATTCACAAACCAGCAGACGTATTGAGGAGTGTGGTAACGTTTCGAAACAATGTTCACAATGTATAAGAAAACACAATTAATTATTTTAGATATTCTTGGAAAGGAGAAGATGGTGATTCGATTTGATTTCGCTGTGCCAGTTGTAAACACATGCCGCCTCATTCAGTTTCTCAAAGCTTTCTGCACAGCATTTCTACCCCATGGTCCTTAGTATTTTTCCCCAAGTTCCGAAAGATTCTTGCTTGATGGTAGCACTAGACAGATATGGGATATAAACGTTCAAGCCACAAAACTGCGCGTTAGTTAAGTGGGACCTATGTGTTCCATAAGCTACTGAAGGACTGTGGAGGAGCGGTGCTCCGGTCTCCACGTGCCTTTTTTCTTTTTTAGATTTTCTTGGTGCATTAAATCGTTTAGATGAAGATAATTACTTACTTGTTACAATTTCTATAAATCATTTGCCCCATTTCTATCGAAATTATGTGAGAACATGCAATAACATCTTCGTGTCAGAAATAATCGAGTTATCAGTGCGCAGAGTATATGGGAAAAGAGTCATCAGCTTTCGCAATTCCGAATCTTATAGATGAATCAAAATAGAAACTTAAGGTAAATTTTAACTTTACCTTGGCGCCAGTTTATGCGTTAGTTGGTGGGTGCAGCTAGCTCCCTCGTTCATCACACAATTTCCAGAACGTGCCGGCTGGACGCTCCGGCACCTGCTTGCGACAGCATTTGTTAAAAACGAGCTGCCTCGACCTAAAGGACGTAAGGATCTCGCATGCACCATTAGCTCCCAGTGGAAGGCACATTCAGTATTAGTGAAAGGCAAATCAAAACACTGATCCTAAACATAATTTTGAGAGGTATCCTGATGTTGGATATGCATGCATGTGAAAGATGTACCCTTGTAAAATCGGACGGCTTTTAGAAAATACAAACTTTTTAATCAAATTGCGTGCGTATGGAGTATCGTCTCAGTTGTGTGACTGAATTCGTGATTTCCTCTCAGAGAGGTCACAGTTCGTAATGTAGACGATAAATCATCGAGTAGATGGCATTCCGAAAGGTAGTGTCATAGGCCCTCTGCTGTTACTGATTTATATAAATGATCTAGGTGATAATCTGAGCAGCCTCCTTAGATTGTTTGCAGATGACGCTATAATTTACCGTCTAGTAAAATCCTCAGACGATCAATTCCAATTACAAAATGATCTAGAGAGAATTTCTGTATGGTGCGAAAAGTGGCAATTGGCACTAAACAAAGAAAAGTGCGAGGTCATCCACATGGGTACTAAAAGAAATCCGATAAATTTTGGGTATACGATAAATTGCACGAATCTAAGGGCTGTCAATTCGACTAAATACCAAGGAATTACAATTACGAGCAACTTAAATTGGAAAGACCACATAGATAATATTGTGGGGAAGGTATGGAAATGAAATGGAAATGAGCGTTTGGCGTCATTGGCCGGGAGGCCCCTCGCGGGGCAGGTCCGGCCGCCATATCGCAGGTCTTATGACATTCAGCGCCACATTGGGCGACCTGCACGCCGGATGGGGATGAAATGATGATGAACACAACACAACACCCAGTCCCTGAGCGGAGAAAATCTCCGACCCAGCCGGGAATCGAACCCGGGCCCAGAGGACGGCAATCCGTCACGCTGACCACTCAGCTACTGGGGCGGACGTGGGGAAGGTGAAACAAAGACTGCGCTTTGTTGGCAGAACACTTTGAAGATGCGACAAACCCACTAAAGACACAGCCTACATTACACCTGTCCGTCCTCTGCTGGAATATTGCTGCCCGGTATGGGATCCTTGCTGGGTAGGATTGACGGAGGACATCGAAAAAGTGTCACTGATATGATACGCGAGTTGGAGTGGCAGTCACTGAAACAAAAGCGGTTTCCTTTGCGGCGAGATCTATTTACGAAATTTCAATCACCAACTTTCTCTTCCGAATGCGAAAATATTTTGTTGAGACCCACCTACGTAGGTAGAAATGATCATCATAATAAAATAAGAGAAATCGGAACTCGACCAGAAAGATTTGTGTGTTCCTTTTTCCCACGCTCCACTTGAGAGTGCAATGGTAGGGAAGTAGTATGAAAATGGTTCGATGAAGCCTTTGCCACGCACTTAAGTGTGAATTGCAGAGTAACCATGTAGATGTAGAAGTAGTCTAGCCTGAATTTCTATCTTTAGCCGTGTAGAATTTAAAGCATTGTAAAATTGGATGGAAGTTTTTGAAACACCATGTGTGTAACTGATAGAGTGACAGCACTACGGTCTGCTGACGATTCTCTTGGGTGCAGGAAAGAATCGTAGTTGGACGATAGTAAGAGAACGCACTAAGTACTGGACAGTCCTTCCACTTCCTATAATAAATGGCAATTCTCAAACTGTGAATAAATGCCTATAACAAACAGAAATATCCTGTTATAACATATGTGTAGAAGACGGAGAGACGTTTGGTGAACTTCGTCACCGAGAAACACTGTAGGGCAAATTTAGAGAATCATTATGTAGGCAGTCTGCTCTGCACTTCTGCTGCCAACAGCATATTTTTCGCATAGGAATCATGAGAATAAGTCGGGTTATGGCGCTTACGATGCATTTATACATACATGTCTTTTTCCCGCAGTACGCCAGTGGAACAGGACAGAAAACGGCTCAAGTTCGTGGGAAGTAGTCCACGCCACCCACTGCCGGTGGCTTGCGTAATATAGCGGTACATGTAGGTCTAAATCTACGTTCGTACTCCAGAAGCACGATACGCTGCACGGCGGAGCGTACTTTCTACCACTACTGGTCAGCCCCCTCCTGTTCCACTCGCAAACAGAGTGACGGAAAGACGGCTGTCTACATGCTTGGGTACAAGCCCTGATGTATTTTAACTTGTCTTTGGCGAGATGTATGTTGCTGACAGGAGGACAGTTTTACAGTGTGTCGCATTTCATCATACCAAAGAGAAATTCTGCTTTAGTCATCCTGAAGTCACTGAAAGACCACACTTTCCCGTGCACTGCAGCGTTACCTGCAAATATATAGAAGGCAAAGCAGTCCTATCGCAGTTCGTTGAGGCACTGATGATGATAAATTTGTCAGTGAGGGACACTTGGCACCCAGGACAACGTACGGGGTTTTCTTACTTGAAAGGTCTTCGAGCCATTCGCATTTCTGAAAACCTATTCCGTATGCTCCTATCTTCGTCAACAGTCTGCAGTCGGACACTGCAGTGTGGTCTTGTTTTCACTGTCACAGGCGAAAATAGAGCTGAGCTTCAGATATCAGTTAGAGGTAAAGGAAATGGCTGGGTCGATTACCGCAAACTGCAGTTCGTCTCCAAAGAGACTACGTTCAACAGACTTGTGGGACCCATATTTGAATACTGCCCGAATATATGGCACCCACACCACGTCGGATTTACAGCAGATACAAGGAAGGGCGATGCGATTGGTCACAGGTTTGTTTGAATTGTTAGTGAGTGTAACAAATGTTGTAATCTTAACTTAGTTTCATTCGAAGAAGGACTCAGTACATTTCACGGGAAGCAACCTAGAAAACTTGATGGGCCGTTTTCAGACGGACGCTAGGAATATTCTTGAAAGTCCAAGAGATCGTGGCCAGCCGTTGTCGCCGAGCGGTTCTAGGCGCTTCAGTCTGGAACCGCGCGACCGCTACGGTCGCAGGTTCGAATCCCGCCTCGAGCATGGATGTGTGTGATGTCCTTAGTGTAGTTAGGTTTAAGTAGTTCTAAGTTCCAGGGGACTGATGACCTCAGATGTTAAGTCCCATAGTGCTCAGAGCTGTTTGAACCATTTTTTTAGAGATCGTGATTGTAAAATTAGACGCAAAAGAAATGTATGCAAGCCGTCATTCTCCCCGCACTCCGTTCGTGATGAGACGAGAAAGAACCTTAGCATACGCTATAGTAAACGTGCATTCTGTTACAGGCTTCACGGTGAATTGCAGATTATGATTACAGGCAGAAGTCGATTAATAGTATAAATCTGGCGGATAGCCTCTCCTAATCTTGGTGGATTAACTCTCTTAAGACAGAGATACGTTTAGTCGCAGCTTATGGACTGTTATTGAAATGAAGAGATGTACTGGCTGGTTGAAACCTTTAGACATCAGGCAGTTAAAACTATCTTCCAAGGACGGTCAAAGTTCGGGCACAAACTTCAAGGATTTCCGTTACTCTCGTAAGAGGGTAAAATTAATGTTGTAGTTGTTAGAGTTAAATAAGACGATTTTCGAGTGAACACGGACTACGTAACACAAAAAAAGGTCTGCCGGCCGGAGTGGCCGAGCGGTTATAGGCGCTACAGTCTGCAACCGCGCGACCGGTACCGTCGCTGGTTCGAATCCTGCCTCGGGCATGGATGTGTGTGACGTCCTTAAGTTAAGTCCCATAGTGCCCAGAGCCATTTTTGAACAAAAAAGGTCCAGAAATGGTCCAATAATACCGCTCCACGAATTCCGCAACTTGTTCTTCAGGTAGAAGAGTGCTTACATACAGGGTGAGCAAGTCTTTCCCCAAAAATTTATTTCTCACTAACTGTGCTAGATATAGCAATGTGGTTTACTGCAAATGGTAGCTTAAGTTATAGAGCTTTTTTTTTCTTCACATACATGTCTTGGTGGTTTTCTGCAAATTGCAGCTCAACTCACGAAGTTTTTTATGGATACACTTCCGCATCTGTTTTGTTTTTTCTCTCTTTTGTTAGAGGTAGCGCAATTTATGAGTGCTGCTGTCACAATGACGGCTCTGCAGGAGACAGCGCAATTTGTTTTGTGGTTTTATCAAACACGGTCACCTATTACAGTTCAGCGACAGTTTCGAAAGGCCTATGGTCGAGATACGCCAGATGTGAAGAGCTTAAATGGATAGTATGAAAACTTTAAAGAGAGTGGCAGGTATTGTGACAAGGCAGGAAGCAATGGAGCACGAGTAAGTGACGGCACACCATTTCAACGCAGTCCGCGGAAATCGGCGGCCCGTCTTTCCAGAGAAGCGGGCATTGCCTCAGAGTACTGTGGTCAACGTTTTACACGAGGGCTGTATTTCCATGCATGCAAAGTGCATCTCTTGCGAACTGCTGTAGAGACGGCGGCGGAAGAGACATAGGGTGTTGAACACACATTCTCTTACATTCTGCCGGTCGGGGTGGCCGAGCGGTTCTAGGCGCTACAGTTTGGAACCGCGCGACCGCTATGGTCGCAAGTTCGAATCCTGCCCCGGGCATGGGTGTGTGTGATGTCCTTAGGTTAGTTAGGTTTAAGTAGTTCAAAGTTCTAGGGGACTGATGACCTCAGAAGATATGTCCCACAGTGCTCAGAGCCATTTGAACCATGCAGCAGGCACTTGTTATCGTCATATGGCAGTAAGATAACACACTTGAAATGCTGAAGGAGCTACGATCTGTTCCAGTGCATAGAACGGTGTAGTTCATCATGAATGAACATTCTTGACTTGATTTTTCAAAAGGGTTCGAATGGCTCTGAGCACTTAACATCTGAGGTCATCAGTCCCCTAGAACTTAGAGCTACTTAAACCTAACTAACCTAAGGACATCACACACATCCATGCCCGAGACAGAATTCGAACCTGCGACCGTAGCGGTCACGCGGTTCCAGACCGAAGCGCCTAGAACCGCTCGGTCACAGCGGCCGGCACTTGATTTTTCACACAGAAACACAACCACTAATATAAACACACCAAAGATATGGTACTTTGCCTTAGAGTTCATTATTAGCTAGTTTACATTGTGGATCAGAGATACATTATTTCTTTCTTTACATGTTTTTAAAAGTATTACATTGCAGAATAAATGACAGTAACATAAAATAAAATACATAAACTAAATGTGTATCTATTTTATCTGTTGTATTCTATGTTGCTATCATATATTTTGCAATGTAATACTTTTAACGAGATGTTGTAAATATAGAAATAATTTTATAATTGCTTTATATATCTCTGTTCCACAATGTAAACTAGCTAAGAATGATATCTGAGGCAAAGTACCACAGCTTTACATCGCTACAATCTTTGGTGTGTTTATATCAGTAGTTCGTGTTTCTGTGTGAAAATAGAAGTCAAAAATGTTCAGTTATGACGAACTACAGAGTTCTGTACGCTGGAACAGATTTTAAGTAACTCCGTCACCATTTCATATGTGTAATTTTAGTGCTATATGACGAAAAACAAGTGCCTGCCGTATTTTTTGTAGCAAATGAAACCAAACAAACAACTAGATGCATTCAGCTGGTACATATGTAACAAGATACCTCCGTTTTCCACCTGAAGATGAGAGTATGAACTCTCGAAACGCGTCCTGGGAGAAAAATAAAAAGTGGGTGACACAGATAAAGTGTTTTATTTGACCTTTTGTGTATTGCTTGATACTGTCTCGTAGTATTAATTTCGACTCGTAACGTTGCAAAGCGATATGAAACGGAACGAGCACGTAGACAGAAGTAGGAAGAGGAATGGTCGACTTCGGTTTATTGGGAGAATTTTAGCAAAGTGCAGTTCATCTGTAAAGGAGATCGCTATAGAACATTAGTCCGACCCATTCTTGAGTCTGCTCGAGCGTTTGGGATCCCCACCACGTCGAATTAAAAGAAGCATTCTGAGTCGGGCTGCTGAAGTTGAACACTATTGAGAAAATTTAGAGACTCGGCATTTGAGCGTGACTGCTGCCACCATCGTACAATTCGCGTAAGGGCCACGAACATAAGAGAAATTTGGGCTCGTATGGAGGGAGCAGGGGAATTGGCTACTATGGCGATGCGCCATACGGTGACTTGCTGAGTATGTATGTAACAAATAATAAATAAATAAAAAGAAATAAAGAGGAGAAACTGTTCGGGCCGGTAAAGGAAAGGCACCAAAAGAATTCGCCGTTGACTTGAATGCACGAAACACAGGAATAACCGGTGACTTCAAAAAGTTTAAAAATATTTTACAACATAAAGGAAAGGACCAAGAAGACATACACGCAGCACAAAATATAGTTTAAAATGCCTCTGACAATACATCGTTCGCAACTTTATGCTCGTAGACAGCGCACCCCTATCGTTGTCCAGTATATGGCGCTGCCGAATTGATTTCTAACAAAAACTGTTGCTGACCATTGCGTACGGCTGTTTGCTCAGCATGATGCAACCACGGCAACAGATCACTGCAAGTGAACGTAACCTGATCCGCAAAATTTTGCTAGTCAAAGATGATCGCAGTTGGCGGTTATATAATCAGAAATTAACGTTTATGTGACACAGATTTATAAGTTGAGCTTGTTCCGAGTTCATTTTGTGTACAAATCTTAGATGAAACACTTTACACAATCTGCCCTAAGAGACTTTACTGCCTTTCCGCAGTTCACAACACATCAAAGAGAATGCGAAAATACAATTGTATAATTTTATCTTCGAACGATGCCGTAAGCTGCTTCGCGTATCTTCTCACGTTACTGTCAATAAAACAGAGCTAACCTGCAGGCATGACCGCTACGCACCCAGCAGCAGCTAAATGGGCCATTCCTGCGTGTCTTGACTCTGAGTTCAGATGGGTAGTACCGCTCTCAGAGGCAACGTATTATCCTGTGGTGTGTCTTACAAGGGAAACTCCCCTCAGATTTAGTGGTAAGAGGGCCCAATGGACAGCCCGTCGAAAACTGAACACAGATCGCGTATGAAAACAGGAAGAAAGTGTTATAAACTGTGGAAAAAAGCGAAATAGAAACAGTGAACCAAGCACGAGATGTGCAACATAGAGCAGCCGGGAATAGCCATGACGAGGTGGTTAAATGGTAAAGGTGTTGTAATGCAAAAAGGGCGACCCGTGTTCAAACCTCCCTCGCGCCAATTTTTATTTTTTTCCCTCGGTTCGCTGAATACAAATTTGTGTCTGTGTTGTGTTCCACATTACAAATCCAAAGGTAGGGGATTCCATCTTCATTGTTCCTGGTATTTTTCTGTAACGTACTTTCTCTGTTCCTCTTATGGCAAAGACTTGTTACCGCGAAAATTGCCGCATTGCACCGTAGTTCTGCTGCTTGACTAGGGACAGAGCAGGCTTCCAAGCGAAGTTTAGGCAAAAACCTCTGTACCTATTTATATGGTCTCAGCAACTTTCTTAACGACAGTGTCTCAGTAACTGGAGATGCATGACAGAATCTCTATGTTATTATGTCCCATGTAATACACTCCTGGAAATGGAAAAAAGAACACATTGACACCGGTGTGTCAGACCCACCATACTTGCTCCGGACACTGCGAGAGGGCTGTACAAGCAATGATCACACGCACGGCACAGCGGACACACCAGGAACCGCGGTGTTGGCCGTCGAATGGCGCTAGCTGCGCAGCATTTGTGCACCGCCGCCGTCAGTGTCACCCAGTTTGCCGTGGCATACGGAGCTCCATCGCAGTCTTTAACACTGGTAGCATGCCGCGACAGCGTCGACGTGAACCGTATGTGCAGTTGACGGACTTTGAGCGAGGGCGTATAGTGGGCATGCGGGAGGCCGGGTGGACGTACCACCGAATTGCTCAACACGTGGGGCGTTAGGTCTCCACAGTACATCGATGTTGTCGCCAGTGGTCGGCGGAAGGTGCACGTGCCCGTCGACCTGGGACCGGACCGCAGCGACGCACGGATTCACGCCAAGACCGTAGGATCCTACGCAGTGCCGTAGGGGACCGCACCGCCACTTCCCAGCAAATTAGGGACACTGTTGCTCCTGGGGTATCGGCGAGGACCATTCGCAACCGTCTCCATGAAGCTGGGCTACGGTCCCGCACACCGTTAGGCCGTCTTCCGCTCACGCCCCAATATCGTGCAGCCCGCCTCCAGTGGTGTCGCGACAGGCGTGAATGGAGGGACGAATGGAGACGTGTCGTCTTCAGCGATGAGAGTCGCTTCTGCCTTGGTGCCAATGATGGTCGTATGCGTGTTTGGCGCCGTGCAGGTGAGCGCCACAATCAGGACTGCATACGACCGAGGCACACAGGGCCAACACCCGGCATCATGGTGTGGGGAGCGATCTCCTACACTGGCCGTACACCACTGGTGATCGTCGAGGGGACACTGAATAGTGCACGGTACATCCAAACCGTCATCGAACCCATCGTTCTACCATTCCTAGACCGGCAAGGGAACTTTCTGTTCCAACAGGACAATGCACGTCCGCATGTATCCCGTGCCACCCAACGTGCTCTAGAAGGTGTAAGTCAACTACCCTGGCCAGCAAGATCTCCGGATCTGTCCCCCATTGAGCATGTTTGGGACTGGATGAAGCGTCGTCTCACGCGGTCTGCACGTCCAGCACGAACGCTGGTCCAACTGAGGCGCCAGGTGGAAATGGCATGGCAAGCCGTTCCACAGGACTACATCCAGCATCTCTACGATCGTCTCCATGGGAGAATAGCAGCCTGCGTTGCTGCGAAAGGTGGATATACACTGTACTAATGCCGACATTGTGCATGCTCTGTTGCCTGTGTCTATGTGCCTGTGGTTCTGTCAGTGTGATCATGTGATGTATCTGACCCCAGGAATGTGTCAATAAAGTTTCCCCTTCCTGGGACAATGAATTCACGGTGTTCTTATTTCAATTTCCAGGAGTGTATATCACGTGCACGCTGGAATCTCTACATTCTTATATTCCATGGAATATCCTGGCGAGCACTTCCAGCTACTGGGATTTTGTTATTAATGAAGATGTTGGAATTAATCTAGGAAGTGACCTTATAAATAGATATAGAGGTTACTGCCCAAGCTCTGCTTGGAATCCTGCTCTCTCCCGATGAAACAACAGATGGGGAGAGTTAGCGCCAGCTGGTCCCTGTTGGTTGTCACAGTTCCGGTACGGTACGGTATCGATAAAGTCTGACGTTGGTCATCTTTGCCTGAGTTGTTTGCGGTGTGTCGTCTTTTCGCATACGTCGTCCTTTGGTTCCTGGTTGGGGCAGTCCCGCGCGCGAGAGTTCGAGTTGCTACGCACGGCCATCTCTCGTCGCATTTGTGCCTTAAACACGACGGAGTCTTCACCTGTCGAAATACTGCCGCTTGGCGAGGACGTCACTAGGCTGTATTCCCGAAAGTTATCTGAATATTCGATATCCAGGCAGAAGTTCGCGTATCACAACAAAAAATCTATTTAGACCAGTAGATCAATATTTTTGCTTATACGCCTTCATGTATGCGAATGGTTAAACCAAACACTTCATCATAGTTTCCAGTTTAGTTTCAGTATATACCTCTTTCAGGATTGTATCTCACAGACGATAGATATAATGTAGGCCACGTTTGTGATATTAAAGTTCCCATACAAAATGGCCAAAAAAATGAATAATTAGATTTTGATAACGAGAACATGTGCTAAATATTTCGAACAGATTTGATAAAACGCGTAATTGTGTTGTAGATGAAATGCTGTAACAGTAATTCAGTAACAAGCACAAAGCACTATGTTATGGTACAAAATATTAGTTGGCTCTCACAAAAGCACAATGAGCCCTCTGGAGCTTTGTAGAACTGGTAGCAGCCGGTAATTTCAGCCGTAATGGCATGTGCTAGTTGCTTGTATGGCTCAACGTGGAGATGTGACACAATGCCTATGGCCACACTGTGAATAAAGTTTCCGATTTGTCTTGGATCTACGCGGACTGTTCAACGCGTGTACTAGGAATGGTGTATCACTCGTATACATGTAAGAACAGTGGTTGTAGAAACATCCTAAGCGACAGGGAGCAAGTGTAACGCCCAGTCAATGACAATCGGTTTCAAACCCCAAAAACTGCTGTTGTCAGTGAATGCAGGTCTATCTCGACCAGTTTCAGAGCGAACAGTGCGAAGTTAAAAAACGAAACTAGACTGTAAACTAATCTCAGTCTCGGAAGACCGTGACGGAGCTGACCGAACGCCGTGTCATCCTCTGCCTATATGTCATTCTCACCCTACAAGCGCCACTAGATGCGGATGGGGAGGGGCATAGGGTGAGCATGCAGCTCTCCCGGTCGTTTTCAGTTTTCGTGACCGGAGCCGCTACTTCTCACTCAAGTATTTCCTCAACTTGCGTCACAAGGGCAGAGTTCACCCCGCTTGCCAACAGCGCTCGGCAGACCGGATGGTGACCCATCCAAATGCCAAGTCCGACAGCGCTTAACTTCGGTAATCTGGTGGGAACTGTTGTTACCAGTGCGGCAACGCCGCTGGACGTTGCGAAGTTAACAGCACGCAAATGATATTAGGGTGTCGGGTTCCAAGACTTGACTCAGTTACGTCGAAACAGAATTACTGCTGTGGGCACTCCCGTCTTCGAAGATAACAGAAGTGTTCACAGGGCTCCGCGTATACATTACTGGTTTGACGAAGAGTCAGGCATGCTATGTCACTTCGACTGTCATCTGGTCTTAATACAATAGAAAATATCTGCAACTATTTTGGGATAGCGGGTGAAACGTAGCAATTTAGTAGCTCTTGCCCCTAGGGGATGTCGCCAATGAATGGCTACAGCTACAGTGCGTCTCGTAAGTTTTGTGACAAACATTGTGCACAGAATGTCTGGATATGAAAGAATTTATGATGGTTAATACGGAAATAAAGATGTAAGGCTGTAAGTTGTACATGTAAGTATGGGTAATGAAAAGTGCAACCACGTATGCTTGGTTGTTTACAACAGAACGAGACCCATTTCTTATTGTGAGAAATGAAACTCTGCACTTCAAAAGTTTTGGGACGAATGTTGGCAACAGTGTCAGTGGGCATATGTCTGTTATTCGTTATTTCCTGCGATGTCAGTCATTACCTGTCGAGAGTTCAAAGGAAACTCAATTGTGTTTGTATACAATGGTGCGCAGAGGTAAAAACAGCACATTTGAATAGAGGTAGTTAGTAATATTCCACCACGAAAAGGGAAGAACATGCCGAGAAATAGCAACGTTTCTCAATATGAAGGAAAGTACTGTAGGGAACGCCGTCCGACGATATACATATGAAGACAGGAATGAAAATCTGCCACAGACAGGCCGTCCAAGGGTATTTGTGAAGAGAGAAGAGAGGGCAATAGTACAAAAGACCAAGAAAGATCCACGAATCACAGCTACACGGATTGCCATTGAGGCTGAGGAAGAGTTTGGGAAGAAGGCCAGTCCTAGCACAATCAGACGAGTACTGTACACAGAAAATTACCATGTGCGGACTGCAAGAAGGAAGCCTCACATCACATTTGCCAAGAGGAAGAAGGGGCTGCTATTCGCAAGGGAACACACAAACAAGAACATGGAGCGGTGGAATCAAGAAATTTTTTCGGATGAATCGAATTTTAACATGTCAGGACCGGATGGACGACTAATGGTCTGGCGGCAGCTGGAAGAAAAAAATATACAAGTCATAGTGAAACATGGCAGGGACCTGTTTTGGTTTGGGGTTACATGTCGGCCTAGGGAGTGGGTGAGCAGGTTGACGAAACAATGGATAAAAATGTGTACCTGCAGATTCTAAGGAACAATTTGAAGAAGAGCGCAGAAAATATGGGAATTGGAGACTGTTTCAAATTTTATCAGGACAACTAACCCAAACATACCGCCTATATTGTACGGTTATGGCTCCTGTACAACTGTCCAAACGTTGTCAATCCCACTCCACAAAGTCCGGACATGAACCCCATAGAGAATTTATGGGATACGTGTGAAAGAAATATTCGAAAAGTTCCCATACAGTCCAAACAAGACGTCAGGAGACGTCTCCAAGAAGAATGGGCAAATCTAAGTATTTCGTACTTCCAGAAGCTTGTACAAAGTACGCCTAAACGGCTGACAAGTATTACAACGTCGCGGTGGAAGTACAACGTACTAATTCCTCATTATTTCCTAGTTTTTGGTTTATTTCTGCACTTTGTGCCACAACTTTTGCGAAGGCAAATCTGTGTTATTTCACATAAATATGAAATTGTTTGTATTTTGAGAGTCATTAAATGAAGTAAAATGTCCAATTTACTGCTTTGTGGATATCATTCTGTGTGTTGGAATAACAAACATAATATGTTTAATTATCTGTTATTTCTCAAAGTAATATACAAAACTATTCTATTTGTCCCGAAACTTATGAAATGTAGCGTACGTATGGCAGACCTGAAGAAAGTTGTGAACCCTCTTCCTCGCAGAATTGAGGTCATTATGAAGGCTAAAGACTATTCGTGTCAAGTACCCTGACTTAAGACTTTTTTTTGTCTAGTGCGCTGCTCATAAGGTATGAACGATTAATAAAATCTGTAAATTTAAAAAATAAATAGGGCGATGGCTCTAGCAAATATGAATATAAATATTAATGTCTGCAGGAACTGTAGATGCCGCTAAAAGCAATGGAGGGCCGCAGAGAAACGTCAGCGATATTTTCCAGGTGGCACAATACTGTATTGCTTGCCTGGCAGCACGAACCAGAAACGTTACGTCACGTGTGCCACATACCTCGCATCTCGCTCGCTGTGTCTGCTGCTTCTTGTTTCCCAACAAGGCTGTCCAACTATTTTTCTCACCGTTTCCACCATCTTCACCTCTGTGGCTGTCAAATCTAAAAATATCGCGAGAAACACGAATATACACGGGTCACTGTGAAAAGTATTCTGGATATTTCTGCTTTGGAACATCTTTAGGAAACTAACTACTGTGCTGTCAAGAACGTACACTACGGAGTTTAGATTCCGTAGTCATTAATTCCCACGTGCAACTTGGAAAACCAAATGCAGTGTGTGAAGGAAACTAAAAAGGTAACCAGTCGTCTGTTTTTGACTTTCATCGAGTATACGGACGTTTAGTCTCCTTTAATACTTTCAGTTCCTCTTGCGAGTAAATTCTTAAGCTCACTTGGATCGAAGGGGATAAATTACTGTCTGTAGATAAAACTTTTCTGCAGTCTTTGACTTTTAGAAGATATTCGTATGTTGGTAACACAGTTAGCACCCGACTGAATACAATCATATGGTAATTTTTAAACATTTTTACAAATCAAATTTTTCCCAGTCATCTATTATACTATAATACTGCTAATTCAGTTACACTTGAAGTTCACATATTTGTTACATGTTTACCCTTAACATATCAGTACTCTCCAGAAATTCCAAACAAAATTGCTAGTATCATAGAAGACAGTTTTTTAAGTATGCAAACATCTGCATTCGGCAATTGGAAATTTCTGTTAGTACTTTAGGATGTAATAGTCACAGTAAAACATGTCTTCAATCGTAAATATACAGATAACTATCCAAATACATATATGAGTGTAAAGCTTGCTTTAATAGGTAAATGCCAGTTGAATAAATAACCAGCCAAGCAGAAATTTTCGTGATAGCAGCAAGCTCTCCTCTGAGTTGAATAAGAATCTCGACCGGTGATAATTCAAGTACAGATAGGGAAAATCTAGTGCAGTTATGGGTATACACAGAATTCTACAAAATTCAAGATGTTGTCATGTTTACTTATGAAGCAGTCGTAAGTGAAATGGTTATTCAGCTTCATAATGTGTGCAGATTCATGTCGTAGTCTGTTGGTTCCTTAGTCTCTAAAATGACGTTGATTTTGACTCGTTTTAGATCCATCTTCCTCTGTACTAACCAGAAGACTTAAATGTTAGATATACGCTATTTGTTTATTTTATTTTCGAAGAAATCTGTACCAAATGATTGGAAAATACATATTATGCAATGCAAATCTTTTATATTTCGCTTTTAGTGCTATCGTCCATTTATAAATTGTAATTAGCGTTTGTCGCACACTTGTACCGATTTGATGGATGTCACCAATTCTGTTTCGGGCACTACCGAATCGCAAAAGGCAGTAAATGATACTGCTGATATACAACAAGCCGGGTAACGTGTTCAGAAGTTGTTTACAGCCTAGAAAGCGAGGTTAACACGAAAAAGATCAGTTTCAGAATTAAACTTCAGGTATTTATTGTGTGCTTAGACCATACATTATCATTTCAGTGTTCTGAAATACAAAACAGAAATTAATACATACAGTCTTAGACCATAGATGATTATCTATGGTCTAAGACTGTGTGTATTAACTTCAGTCGAGTATTTCAGAACACTGAGAATGCTTCGAAAGTAAAGGATCGAAGCGCATATGGTTACCTCACAAGTGTTCTACCTAGTTGCAAAGATGGACTGTATATAAAGGAAAGCAATAAATATTCATTTTACTTTTGGGACGAGCTTCAAGATATAAAAATCCTATCAGGCGTTATATAGTTTTTCTTATGTCAAATCGTATTCTTTTATACTTCTAAAACCAAACTACTTTATTCTACCGTTTAGCAGCAATATTTACACCAGTATCCAATCCAACAAAGGCAGAAAGTTTGCTTGGTGATGAAGAAACCTTAGTTTTTATGCCACGTAAGTTTTACGTGTGAAAAAGTAATAGAACCTTTTAACGTGACAGTTATGACTCTGTAAAAGTATCTCAGAAGTAATTAATTAAATGCGAGATATTTCAGGTGATTGGCTGCTGCTACTTTGTGTGATATACACAACAGTAATCAGCTAAAATGGTCGCCAAGATCACGCAGAACTGTAAAGTGAATGTCGAACTGCACGTATTCCTGACACCGCCAGGTGCTCTCATTTTATAAATGGCGTGGGGGCGAAGCTATTACTTACTAATTTCCTGTGTGCAGTGATACTAATGCCTTAATTTGCTAGGTGTTTCACAGATAACTACAGAATATTTTAAAACCTTTTAGACAAAAGTATCCTTTTAATTTTACTCGTGCTATTCGCATACGAATTGCCTTTTATTCCGCAGACGTATTTCAGTTTATAATGTCAGACATTTCTGTAAGAATCACGCACGAGATTCACAGACCAATGCCGCCTCGTGCTGCAATTGCATACTTGCATTCTTCACTACGCAGGAATCTTAAACGCTGAAATATCATTCGAAAATTAATTAACATGTTTTTGTTGATGACGAACAATGACTTTTCTACAGTCTCTCGGCTTATGCCATTGTTCTTCTCCTTATACGTCATTGTACACATCAGCATCTATGTAACGGAGAAAATGTCAGTGGTAAAACAGTAATTCTCTAGTCGAAACCTATCTATGCTTCGGAGTAGTTACCTAAGCTTATACTGCGGAACTAGTGACTACTAACGTGTTCTAATGCTTCAGTTTATGATGGTAGGTTTTGCCCTCATCCGGCTTATATAGTGGTCAAATAATATCTTTCGTAACACAGCGGAATTCTACACCGCTTGCCTCTGGCGTAGATGAACTTCAACAACTAATAGAGTCTGAAAGCAAGTCTGGAAATGAACTGCAATAAGAATAAAATAACATAGACAACATAATATTGCAACTCATTATAATTCTCGTGTCACTACGCAAAACTTTTATCCGACCTACTTACATAATTAACAAACCTGCTGAGGAATTTTAAGAATTTAGTACTAATAATAAAAAAAACACAGCTTAAATAAATCTGTACAGTTCACAATGAAGTCATAGAATCAGTTCCCTTTGTGTTCGTAACAGCTGAAGACATAATAGAATGGATAGCAGAGTAATAGTAAAAGTAGCCTCGAATATTTTGGTAAAGTAAATAAAATCACAGAACGCAGCCTTTCCCTAAAGCAAACTAAACTAAATAACGTTTTGAGAGTTAAGCTTCGATCTGACTGGGATGGAAAGTTTACAGTCTGTGTATTAACAATACGGATATATGGCGATGAGGCATTAAGTTTTAAAGCTTCAGAAACCGAGCGTTAGACAGGTAGCAGCGGAAACATGGGTGTTGGGTATTACGGACGCAACAAAATCTGGAGTGGAAATGTGATGAAAATGAGATGCAGACGGGCAGGAGATTTAGCAACACGAATGGATGGTACATGCACCGAGGAAGTATTTCAGGCATTCAAAGACAGAATAAAACACAGAGATGACGACCTAAGTGAGAGCGGATGGATTACAATGAAGCTCACAGGCTCAGCGCGTGCATATTCATAAAGAATAATGTGCGAGGAAGCCTGGAGGAAGGCCTTGATCCAGCAGTGGGTTTCAAATGGCAGATTATATACCAAACAAAAATCATATTGTCACAAACAGCGATGTCAAGATGTTGTTTGAGCCATCACGACCCTTCTTCAGCTGTTTACAACAGGTTTTCATTAATGACTGTATAGAGGTATCTCTGGCACCGTTCCGCGTAAACAGTTTAGCTACACGAGAATATAATTATCTGATCATTACTAGAACTAGAACGTGGCTTTCGCGGAGAAATAGTTGTATTTGTGGTTGTTATGTCGTCCTGTAACTAAACTGCTGACGAATGTTTTGTAGATACCACACCCTGCAGCCAACAAAAATTTATTTAAGACGATATGGTTGTTACTTTTGAGCTGCACGTTCTGTTATACTGTTCGTACTGTAGACATGATTCTGGTACAAAATTACAGATGAAGAATTCATCTGTTTTGTTTTGACTTCGATTTGAACATCATGGCCATTGGTAATGGAACTGTTCCGATACATCTCCAGCATGAACAATGAAGCAGAAGTTCCATCTCCAAGGTAATAAACAGGTCATTTTTAAAAATGTGTTGTTTACATTTCTTTCTGTATTGTTTACATTTCTTTTCGTGTGATATAGGTAATGTGGTGGAGTTTAAGTGCGAATTGAGGAATTTTCTGTTGAGGAAATTTCTTCTACTCCTCTGCAGACTATATTTACAGATACTTACGAATTTATTGTTTCACTTTGGTTTATAATTATAAACAGCACTGTAATACAGTAACGTAAGATCATTTAGCTCTAATTCATTTACATAAAATCAAATGTATATCTGGACTTCTTTCCACATCCCAGATACCACTCTCCTTGGGATCCACGGAATACTACTATTCTAATATAATGTAATCTTCGGGCCACTGAAACTACATTTAAGCAATGACGAAACACAGATGTAAGTAAATAAACATGAACGTCCAGGACTGGAAATGCATAATGTACCTTGAATAAAATAACGATTTGTCGCAAATATGACATATATTCGGTGTATGGCGACAATAATAGAGTTAAATTGTAAGACCAACTATAAAGAATAAAATAATGCACGATATGTCGATAATTATTACGTTGGGACCGTCTAATTACAACTAAATAAAACAATTATTGTGCCATAAGCGCTTCGCCTTTATTCTTTTCAAGGCATGTTCCGTGGCTGATTTTGTGGATGTTGATCTACATGTTGTGTTCTTGTTTCTTAGTTTTAGCTATCTGAAATTTCGTTTTTTACACGTCACAGCATTCGGAACTGAACACGCCCTCTGACGTTATCTTTCCGAAACATTACAGCAAAATGTGTGTTCAGTTCTTAATGACGCGTACTGTAAAACATGAAATTTCAAATGGCAACTATCAAAAGAAGAACGGCTATAACAAATGAACAAGAACACAGCATGTAGATCAACACTGAAGATGCCTTGAAAAGAATAAAGGCGAAACGAGTATGGCACAAAAACTGTTTCATTCTGTTGTGATAAGACAGTTCCGAAGTAATAATATGAACATTCCGTAATATTTACTGAATTTTCCGTCAGTGCCTGACAGAACTTGATAATAAAATTGGGAAGTGTTTTCATCTGTAGTCTTAATACCGTAATATTATACGCCACTGAGGACGACAGACCTACAATAGTTGAAAATAATACAATTTTTTTCACTTTTTTGATAAGAAACACGACAAAGGTCAGAGGTAATACGGCAGCGTATCACGAAAACATCATGCTAAATGTGCCTTGTAGCAAATGACAGGGGAACATCTGCATTCTATCACCAAGTAAAACGAAATTCACCTTCATGGAAAGCCAGCCTTAGGCTGAGGCTGACGGCGAGAAAGATTGTCACAAGAGTATTTGAAACGTTAGTTTTAGATTTTATGCGAGCGCAGAAGCGGTGGTACATAGTTTTCAAACACCTCCGGTGCGAAGACCGAGTTTTGACACTGAGCGCTGTCAAGTCGCAGCGGCCTGAGCGCACCCGGAAGGGAAGTCAGCGACAAATACCTGGGGACGCTGCTGGATCTCGGGGGCAGTCCACAGCATTTACACTCGATCACCAGCACTCCGGCGCCAGTCGTAAACAAACACGCACGCACTCTGGCAGCTCGCCTTACAGGTATAGGTGCCTCCTACAACAGCGACTTTTCTCTTCAGGGAAGCTCTGTGGCAGCGTGTCCGCGGAAGCTACTCGCGGAGCGTGTCCGGCGTGGTGAAGAATCGATATATGAGCAGCTGTTGACACGCGAGTGCCATGGTAACGGCGGTACTTACTTGCAATAGCAGCAGGCGGCTGTCCATGAGACCACAGGTTCCGTTAGAGCCGCCACACGGCACACTGAAGCCTCGGCGGCCGCCCGAGCCGCAGCCACCGCCCGCGCTGCCATCTGGCGGCGGCTCCGAGCAGCGCTGCGGCGCTACGTGACCTGTCGGCTGCCTCTGCCACATACCGCTCCCGCTTTGTCCTCCTCTTCTACCAAAACACAGCACGAAGACTAGGAATCTGGCTACAAAGAAGCAGCCGCTGTAGGGTTACAGTTTCTTTTCTTAGCTGTTACTCTGCTCGGCTACAACTGATCACGAATGCTTTTGTGTGTTATATCTGCAACAGTATGTATTTGACGGTATCATTGTTTCTTCGTGCCTCTAGTTAGGATGGATGCGGGCGGACAAATTACGCGACCCATAGCTACACGGTCGACTCCTCACTGCGCACGCACCTCTGTACGTCTCGTCAGTGATCGCGTATCTGTCATCACATTGTAATCGCAACGCGAAATCTCACTTACACTCAGTCGCAAAAGTATTCGGACAGCACGTAACGGCGCATAATTTTGTAGTTTGCCACAGAAATTGCACTTTGTAATGTATTTGGGACTCTGGGTACGATGTCGCAACGTGAAACACGCGTCAAATACGAAGAATTGTTGTTGGACATGTGTCTGTTACGTAATATTTCCTGAAAACGGCATGGGAAGGTGCAACTAAAGTATTCGGACAAAGGCGGACAACGTGAGAGAATAGTTCATTCCGAGACGCACAGAGGGTGAAGCGACTACAGTGTGTCCGACATTTCCGCGAGATGATTAGTAAACACGTATCGCGAGCCTGTGCAGGTCGAAGATGGGACGCAGAGGGAAGTGTTCTACGTTCGAGCAAAGGCAACTTGCCGTTTATCATCACGCGAAGGGGAAAACCTGCAGGGAAATTACCGCAATAGTGAACATGAAGAAAAGTACAGTTCACGACATTATTAAACGGTTCGAGAAAGAAGACCGATTGGAATTCCGTTGCAGTACAGGACGGCCACGGACATTTTCACAGAGAGATGAACGTGTGATTGTGCGAAAGGTACAACAGAATCCGAAAATATCTCCCACACGAATTGCAAGTGAGGTGGAGGGAGACCTTGGTATAGAAGTTCACCCCGAAACCGTGCGGAGAGTACTACGACGATCGCAATACCATGGTCGAGTGGCACGGCGAAAGCCATTCATAAATGCAGTGAACCAGAAGAAACGTATGCAGTTTGCGAGGGAATACGCCGAATACGATCAGGCTTGGTGGAATCGGGTGATATTTTGCGACGAATGTAAATTTACATTATGGCAAAGCGACGGAAAGGCAAACGTGTGGCGAAAGACCAATGAAGAGCTGAATCCCAGGAACCTCAAACCAACAGTAAAGTTTGGAGGTGGGAGCATCATGGTGTGGGGATGCATGTCCCGCAATGGTGTGGGTGATTTAGTGTTCATTGATGATACGATGAACAAGGAAGCGTATTTGAATATACTGCGAGGACATTTGAAGCAGAGTGCACGACATCTAGGTATTGCGAACAACTTTCATTTTTATCGGGATAATGATCCCAAGCGTACCGCGCATATTGTACAAATGTGGTTGCTCTTCAATTGCCCGAAAGTATTGCACCCCCGTCCCCAATCACCAGACCTTAACCCAATCGAATATTTGTGGGATAAATTGAAACGGAGCCTCCGCGCGGACAGCATCTATACGAAGGAGACCTTGAAAGAGAAACTGCGCCAAGAATGGCAAATATAGGCCCAGATTTCACGAAAAAACTCGAAGAAAGTATGCCTAGTAGATTGGAGGAGGTATTGAAAATCAAAGGTGAACCCACAAAGTACTGACATTTTCGTCGTACAACTTATGATCATTTATTGGACAGTGTCCGAATACTTTTGTAGCAGCAGGGTGTGCAGGATGTTTCATTTTTGTTGTTAATTTTTCTGTTACCTATGTTTTGGAAACGAAATAATACAATAATTCTTTTGTAATTAATGTTGTTACGCATTTATATTGCTAATAAACATATTTGGGGTTCACAGTATTTCTCGACTACTCATTGCGAAACTTCCCACTGTCCGAATACTTTTGCGACTGAGTGTATGTCGTATCCTACCTAGCTGCTATCTTTCATGAAACAAGAAGTCTCTGTTGCTGCCCTCCGCCTCTTCCACACGCACTGCACCAGCTTTTACCTCGTTTTCCGAGATTTTAAAAAAGCTAAATCGATTCCGTTTACCAACTTCACAACATTTTCGCTAGAAACTAACAAATATGACCAGTATCTTTCTGTGAAACATCAAAGCAAATGCTTTTATCTTCTCCTAGTAATGCTTCTTTGTCTCTTAATTTCGCTGCCAATAAAGCCAACCTCTTCATTACTTGTCGTCTGTGACGTTGCTCTTCTTCCCCCTCATCCTATTCTTCAATGTCCATTGATGCTTGGGTCCTCAGCTTAAATCAACTTGCCTGTAATTTGTCTTTCTTACTCTACTTTTCACGAACAAATATAAACTGCCTTTCTTCTGCTGTAGGCGACACTGTTTCCTCTATTTGTATGATAATTATTCCTGCGTGTCTTCTCGTCGTTGTGGTCTTCAGTCCCAAGAATGGTGTGATGCAGCTTTCCATGTTACTCTATCCTGTGCAAGCCTCTTCATCCCTGAGTAACTACTGCAACCTATATCCTTCTGAATCTGCTTATTGTATTCATCTCTTGGTCTCCCTCTACGATTTTTACCTCCCACACATCCCTCCAGTAATAAACTAGTGATCCCTCTATATCTCAGAATATGTCCTACCCACCGATCCCTTCTTCTAGTAAGGTTGTGCCACAAATTTCTTTTCTCCTCATTTCTATTCAGTACCTCCTCGTTAGTTAAGTGGCTGATCCATCTAATTTTCAACATTCTTTTGTAGCACTACATTTTAAAAGCTTCTTTCCTCTTCTTGTATAAACTATTTATCGTCCATTTTTCACTTCCATGCATGGCTACACTCCATACAAATACTTTCAGAAGACTTCCTGACGCTTAGATCTATACTCGATGTTAACAGGTTTCTCTTCTTCAGAAACGCTTCTCTTTCCACTGCCAGTCTACATTTTATATCCTCTCTACTTCGACCATCATCGTTTAATTTGCTCCCCAAATAGCGAAACTCCTTTACTACTTTAAGTGTCTCATTTCCTAACCAAATTTCCTCAGCACCGCCTTCCATTATCCTCGTTTTGCTTTTGTTGATGTTCGTCTTATATCCTCCTTTCAAGACACTGTCCATTCCGTTCAACTGCTCCTCCAAGTCCTTTGCTGTCTCTAACACAATTACAATGTCATGGGCACATTTCAAAGTTTTTACTTCTAGTCCCTGGACTTTAATTCTTACTCCAAATTTTTCTCTTCTTTCCTTTACTTCTTGCTCAATATACAGACTGAATGAACTCGGGGAAATGCTACAGCCCTGTCTCCCTCCCTTCTCAACCACAGCTCCCCTTTCATGCCCCATCGACTCTTGTAACTGCCATCTGGTTTCAGCGTAAACTGTAAATATCCTTGAGCTCCCTGTAAACACACCCTTACCATCTTTAGAATTTGAAAGAGAGCATTCCAGCAAACGTTGTCAAAAAGTTTCTCTGTGAGGACAATTGATATAAACGTAGTTTTGCCTTTCCTTAACATGTCTTCTATGAGAAGTCGTAGGGTGAGTATTGTCTCACGTGTTGCTACATTTCTCCGGAATCCAAAATGCTCTTCCCCGAGGTCGGCTTCAACCAGTTTTTCCATACTTCTGCAAAGTATTTTTTGTTATTGTTTTGCAACCGTGACTTATTAAACTGATAGTTCGGCAATATTCACGCCTGTCAGCATCCGCTTTCTTTGCAATTACACTACGGGCCATTAAAATTGCTGCACCAAGAAGAAATGCAGAAGATAAATGGGTATTCAGTGGACAAATATATTATACTAGAACTGACGTGTGATTACATTTTCACGACATTTGGTGCATTCATCCTGAGAAATCAGTACCCAGAACAACCACATCTGGCCGTAATAACGGCATTGATACGCCTGGGCATTGAGTCAAACAGAGCTTCTATGGCGCGTACAGGTACATCTGCCCATGCAGCTTCAACACGATACCACAGTTCATCAAGAGTAATGACTGGCGTATTGTGACAGGCCAGTTGCTCGGCCACCATTGACCAGACGTTTTCAATTGGTGAGAGATCTGGAGAATGTGCTGGCCAGGGCAGCAGTCGAACATTTTCTGTATCCAGAAAGGCCCGTACAGGACCTGCAACATGCAGTCGTGCATTATCCTGCTGAAATGTAGGGTTTCACAGGGATCGAATGAAGGGTAGAGCCACGGGTCGTAACACATCTGAAATGTAACGTCCACTGTTCAAAGTGCCGTCAATGCGAAGAAGAGGTGACCGAGACGTGTAACCAGTGGCACCCCATATCATCACGCCGGGTGATACGCCAGTATGGCGATGACGAATACACGCTTCCAATGTGCGGTCACCGCGATGTCGCCAAACACGGATGCAGCCATCATGATGCTGTAAACAGAAAATGGAATCATCCGAAAAAATGACGTTTTGCCATTCGTGCACCCAGGTTCGTCGTTGAGTACACCATCGTAGGCTCTCCTGTCTGTGATGCAGCGTCAAGGGTAACCGCAGCCATGGTCTCCGAGCTGATTGTCCATGCTGCTGCAAACGTCGTCGAACTGTTCGTGCAGATGGTTGTCTTGCAAACGTCCCCATCTGTTGGCTCAGGGATCGAGACGTGGCTGCACGATAAACCGCAATCGCGATAGGCTACAATCAGCCCTTTATCAAAGTCGGAAACGTGATGGTACGCATTTCTCCTCCTTACACGAGGCATCACAACAACGTTTCACCAGGCAACGCCGGTCAACTGCTGTTTGTGTATGAGAAATCGGTTGGAAACTTTCCTCATGTCAGCACGTTGTAGGTGTGGCCACCGGTACCAACCTTGTGTGAGTGCTCTGAAAAGCTAATCATTTGCATATCACAGCATCTTCTTCCTGTCGGTTAAATTTCGCGTCTGTAGCACGTCATTATGTGGTGTTGCAATTTTAATGGCCAGTAGTGTAGAATTGTTACATTCTTGTTGAAGTCTGAGAGTACTTCACCTGCTTCATATATCTTGCTCACCAGAGTTTTGTCAGGCCTTGCTCTCCCAAGGCTGTCAGTAGTTCTAACCGATTGATGTCTACTCCTGGGGCCATGTTACGATTTTGGTCTTTCAGTGCTCTGTCAAATTCTTCACACATTATCACATCTCCCATCTCATCTACATCTACGTTCTCTTCCATTTCCTTAATATTGCCCTCAAGTAAATCTCCCTTGTACAGACCCTCTATATACTCCTTCCACCTTTCCGCTTTACCTTCTTTGCGTAGGACTGGTTTTACATCTGAGCTCTTGATATTCATGTAGGTTGTCCTCTTTTCACCAAAGGTCTCTTTGATTGTCCTGTAGGCGACATCTGTCTTTCCCCTAGTGATAGATACTTCTAAATCGTTACGATTGTCCTTCGCCATTCCTGCTTAGTCATTTTGAACTTCTTCTCAGTCTGATTTTTTAGACGTTTTTATTCCCTTTGGCCTGCGCCATCTACTGCAATTTTATATTTCCATCTTTCATCAATTATGTTCAATGCTTCGTGTGTTACCCAAGGATTTCTTCTAGCCCTCATCCTTTTTCCATCTTTATCCTCTGCTGCTTTCACTATTTCACCTCTCAAAGCTACCTATTCTTCTTCTACTGTATCCCTTCCCCTGTTCATGTCAATCGTTCCCTAATGCTCCCTCTGAAACTCTCTATAACCTCTCGTTCTTTTAGTTTATCCAGGTTCCATTTCCGTAAAATCCTGCCTTTTGCTGTTTCTTCAGCTTTAATCTGCAGGTCATAACCAGTAAATTGTGGTCAGAGTCTACATTGGCCCCTGGAAATGTCTTACAATTTAAAATCTGGTCCCGAATGCGCTGTCTTACCATTATACACTCCTGGAAATGGAAAAAAGAACACATTGACACCGGTGTGTCAGACCCACCATACTTGCTCCGGACACTGCGAGAGGGCTGTACAAGCAATGATCACACGCACGGCACAGCGGACACACCAGGAACCGCGGTATCGGCCGTCGAATGGCGCTAGCTGCGCAGCATTTGTGCACCGCCGCCGTCAGTGTCAGCCAGTTTGCCGTGGCATACGGAGCTCCATCGCAGTCTTTAACACTGGTAGCATGCCGCGACAGCGTGGACGTGAACCGTATGTGCAGTTGACGGACTTTGAGCGAGGGCGTATAGTGGGCATGCGGGAGGCCGGGTGGACGTACCGCCGAATTGCTCAACACGTGGGGCGTGAGGTCTCCACAGTACATCGATGTTGTCGCCAGTGGTCGGCGGAAGGTGCACGTGCCCGTCGACCTGGGACCGGACCGCAGCGACGCACGGATGCACGCCAAGACCGTAGGTTCCTACGCAGTGCCGTAGGGGACCGCACCGCCACTTCCCAGCAAATTAGGGACACTGTTGCTCCTGGGGTATCGGCGAGGACCATTCGCAACCGTCTCCATGAAGCTGGGCTACGGTCCCGCACACCGTTAGGCCGTCTTCCGCTCACGCCCCAACATCGTGCAGCCCGCCTCCAGTGGTGTCGCGACAGGCGTGAATGGAGGGACGAATGGAGACGTGTCGTCTTCAGCGATGAGAGTCGCTTCTGCCTTGGTGCCAATGATGGTCGTATGCGTGTTTGGCGCCGTGCAGGTGAGCGCCACAATCAGGACTGCATACGACCGAGGCACACAGGGCCAACACCCGGCATCATGGTGTGGGGAGCGATCTCCTACACTGGCCGTACACCACTGGTGATCGTCGAGGGGACACTGAATAGTGCACGGTACATCCAAACCGTCATCGAACCCATGGTTCTACCATTCCTAGACCGGCAAGGGAACTTGCTGTTCCAACAGGACAATGCACGTCCGCATGTATCCCGTGCCACCCAACGTGCTCTAGAAGGTGTAAGTCAACTACCCTGGCCAGCAAGATCTCCGGATCTGTCCCCCATTGAGCATGTTTGGGACTGGATGAAGCGTCGTCTCACGCGGTCTGCACGTCCAGCACGAACGCTGGTCCAACTGAGGCGCCAGGTGGAAATGACATGGCAAGCCGTTCCACAGGACTACATCCAGCATCTCTACGATCGTCTCCATGGGAGAATAGCAGCCTCCATTGCTGCGAAAGGTGGATATACACTGTACTAGTGCCGACATTGTGCATGCTCTGTTGCCTGTGTCTATGTGCCTGTGGTTATGTCAGTGTGATCATGTGATGTATCTGACCCCAGGAATGTGTCAATAAAGTTTCCCCTTCCTGGGACAATGAATTCACGGTGTTCTTATTTCAATTTCCAGGAGTGTATGATGAAACTGAAACTTTCTGGTGTCTCTAGGTCTCTTCCACATATACAACCTTCTTTCATGATTCTTAAACCAGATGTTAGCTATGATTAAGGGGGGACTTAGGAAAAATGGACATGTTTACATAATCTAAAACAGTTTTTGGTGTTTGAAAGATAATAGAACCAAATTTTGCAAGTGAGGTAATTATGTTATGGGCCACATTCTGGAATTTTTTCAAATTTTTTTCACAAAAAATTTGATCATAGATTTTTGGAAATTTTCGCAACACATGGTATCACGCAAGGAACATTTTCACAAAAATTAATTTACTTACACTTTCATATTGTGGTAGACAATTCTTTGTAAGCAAACGTGTTGAACAGTTTTTTAATATCAGTTTTAGAGCTCGTACAATTTTTTTAAAAAAATATGTGTATGAAGCAAAGCAATTCCAGTTTCACAGAAAAGTAAATAATTTTGACGGAAATACACTTAGAAAAAATTTGTGCCATAGGAAGTTGTGTTATGCTTTGAACAAAGTCTGCAGAAAATCTCACTTTTCCGTCTCTAATGGTTCAGGGGAAAATGTTCCTTATATACTGGAAAATGAAAGTTCTGGAAATGCACATAAAAGATTTTATAAGGATTTAAACCATAAACTAGTACCTTAATGTTGACCGTAGCCATACATTTGGTCTCCTTGCTCTTCGTGTAACTGTTTCCTTGTTATCTGATGTTTTTGACGTGCCCTTTTGGCTACAACCTTCACAGGCAGTTCAGAACGTGCAGCACGCGCAGTATGTATCTTCTTCAATATCTTCTCGGTGAAGCTACCTGCAACAAATTCTAGTCCAGTAAGGGTCCTCATTCTTCCAATGCTACCATCATTAAACACCAGACATACATCATATGTGGCAATTTTAACAACAGTAAATGAGCTTAATTTTTTAGCATTTCTTCCAAATGAGACTGATGAAGCTCTCATTCGGGTTTTGTGTTCCACCATGGGGACATTTCTTTAACAAATCTGGATGAGCTAGAAACTGGAACGTTCGCTTTATGGTGTTTAAGACTGCTTCAGGAAGACCGTATTTATGTGAATAGGTTTTGTTTTCTGCTTTTGCCTGCTTATATTTGCACCAGGATATATCACACAATTTATATACTGGCTTCTCATCTGTTTACAACTTGTCAAAAAATATTACCCACACTGCCTTCTGATTGCCTTCAAATCTTCAGTGTTTTGCCTTATTGCTTTGCCATAATATGTTTGCAAATTGTGGACCTCTTTGTCAGTCAGGCGCTGTGGCCCATCCAGAGGCTTTCAGTCTTTGAGTTTTACATCAGACGCGAAATTTAATCGACAGGAAGAAGATGCTGTGATATGCAAATGATAAGGTTTTCAGAGCATTCACACGGTTGGCGCCTGTGGCGACACCTACAACGTGCGGACATGAGGAAAGTTTCCAACCGATTTCTCATACACAAACAGCAGTTGACCGGCGTTGCCTGGCGAAACGTTGTTGTGATGCCTCGTGTAAGGAGGAGAAATGCGTACCATCACGTTTCCGACTTTGATAAAGGTCGGATTGTAACCTATCGCGATTGCGGTTTATAGTATCGCGACATTGCTGCTCGCGTTGGTCGAAATCCAATGACTGTTAGCAGAATATGGAATCGGTGGGTTCAGGAGGGTAATACGGAACGCCGTGCTGGATCCCAACGGCCTCGTGCCACTAGCAGTCGGGATGACAGGCTTCTTATCCGCATGGCTGTAACGGATCGTGCAGCCACGTCTCGATCGCTGAGTCAACTGATGGGGACGTTTGTAAGACAACAACCATCTGCACAAACAGTTCGACGACGTTTGCAGCAGCATGGACTATCAGCTCGGAGACCATGGCTGCAGTTACCCTTGACGCTGCATCACAGCCAGGAGCGCCTGCGATGGTGTACTCAACGACGAACCTGGGTGCACGAATGGCAAAACGTCATTTTTTCGGATGAATCCAGATTCTGTTTCAGCATCATGATGGTCGCATCCGTGTTTGGCGACATCGCGGTGAACGCACGTTGGACGTATGTATTCGTCATCGGCATACTGGCCTATCATCCGGCGTGATGGTACGGGGTGCCATTGGTTACACGTCTCGGTCACCTATTGTTTGCATTGACGGCACTTTGAACAGTGGACGTTACATTTCATATGTGTTACGACCCGTGGCTCTACCCTTCATTCGATCCCTGTGAAACCCAACATTTCAGCAGGATAATGCACGACCGCATGTTGCAGGTCCTGTACGGGCCTTTCTGGATACAGAAAATGTTCGACTGCTACCCTGGCCAGCACATTCTCCAGATCTCTCACCAATTGAAAACGTCTGGTCAATGGTGGCCGAGCAACTGGCTCGTCACAATACGCCAGTCACTACTTTTGATGAACTGTGATATCGTGTTGAAGCTGCATGGGCAGCTGTACCTGTACACGCCATCCAAGCTCTGTTTGACTCAATGCCCAGGCCGTTATTACGGCCAGATGTGGCTGTTATGGGTACTGATTTCTCAGGATCTATGCACCCAAATTGCGTGAAAATGAAATCACATGTCTGTTCTAGTATAATATATTTGTCCAATGAATACCCGTTTATCATCTGCATTTCTTCTTGGTGTTGGTAAATATTCTCTGAATGTGTTCGTCTCTGGTGTAGCCTTGTACGCTAGAGAAACGTAGACGGGCAGAAAGACTATTCAGAGCGAAAGAGGATAGAAGGTTTTAAAATGTGGTGCTACAAATATTGTTGAAAAGTTCACTGGTAGATCAGGAACAGGAGGGAACGATTCAGATTAGGCGGAAAAGAACTTGTGGCACAACGCGATTAATAGAAGGGACCGGTTGGTAGGTTCAGGGATCCGTCAGTTTGGTAGTGGAGGAAGATGTAGCGTGGACTGTAGTGGGCGTGTGTTGAGGCCTGCACGACACAGACTAGCGTCCAGAGCCACGCAACGACAGCACCACTGGGGAGCGGAGCCGCTGGGGAGGCTGGCACGAGGTCACGCCTATCCCGGCACTTGTGGACGCCGAAATGTTCCAAATGTCTTCCATCGCGTTCACATCGCTCCAATATGGTAGTTGAGACGTCAACGTGGCGTTAGTACGGGCTCCTCAAACAAATGTTGCACGTCTCTATCCTTGTGACACGCACAGTTATCTTGTCGGAAGATACCATCGTCGACAGATAAAATATCATCGTGAAGGAATGTAGGCAGTGGCGTGGATAACGGACCCGTAGTGTGGGGAGCCCCACACTGACATTAACGATTCATATAAAAATGTATTCAATTTAGCCGTGGGAACTCATGAAGGACAAGCGATAGAAATGGGCCAGTGAGGATTTCGTATATTTTCTCATTTCATGTTAACAAGAATGCTGCAGCGTGTAGCCGCTACCACCACGCGCAGCCATAGGTCCCAACAGCGCTCCTTTCCTGCACGAGCAGTGGCCGGTACCTTCTTCATTGTGTATTTCTTTCAAGTTGTATTCACAACAGTAGGCTCTTCTACTAACAGTGGCTTAAGTTTTTAGTTTGTGACGGAAGCACTGTTACAGTGAAAGTAAATTGCCAATAGAATTTTTTTTCCTTTATTGAGCTGGCAGCAGCTTAGTACACCGCTCTTCAGCTTACAGAATTTTTAAAACATGGGAAGAAGATAATAAACGATAAAAGCAAGCGATAAAAATGGTGACTTAAATTGTAAAATGGCGGAAAATTGTCGAAGTTAAAACATAAACCAAAAGGGTTGGCGATACTAATAAAATACGCAGGAAGCAGACAGGTAAAATAGTAGACAGGCAATTAGAAGAACACAGGGACAGTCTGGTTTCTGTTGGCAAGAGATATAAAAATCAGCCCCAGCGACAGTATGATTTCCGTTCGCAACACGTCAGAAAAGATGCACAACTCTTAACACTCACTGGAAACACTGCACTAAAAAGTTGGCACGAAGATGTCACCACACAGCCAACGGCAGATGGAGGGAGGGGGGGGGGACCTGGACAGATGAGGGGAAAAATGCGGGGAGGAAGAGGAAAAACGAACTGAGAGGGGGGGGGGGGGACCGACAGAGGGAGAGGACTCGTAAGGGGGTGGGGCAGGGCAGATGCGAGAGGGAGTGGAGAAAGACAGAGGAGGGGAATGGAAAAGGACTTGGTGGAGAGAAGGGAGGCAGAGAGAGGGTAAGCAGGGAAAAAACAGGATGGAAGGGGGGGAGAGGGAGTCCGGGAAAAGGACAGAGGAAAGGAGGGGGAGTTGAGGATCAGAGTTAATAGGAGGGATAAATGGAGGGAGAGAGGGCATCATCCGGGAGGGGGAGTCGACGGAAGCCACCTTGGGAAAGGAGATGAAGGATGTAGAGGTGGAGGGTATGGGGGACACAACGGTGAAGCCGAGGCAGAGGACAGGGGTTGGAGAGGAGAGGAGCAACCAGGGGATGAGGGGGATCAAGGCAGTGGGAGGTGTAACCAATAGAAGGTGACAAGGACATTATTTTTTTTCCTTTATTGTAATTTTCAAACCTGTACAACAGGTTGGCTGGCAGCAGCATTCTATGCTGCTCTTCAGCCTTAGAGTAGACAATGAGAAAAAACATAAGGAATACACATAATTTACATGATGGCAGGTAAAAAACAGTAGATATAAAATACAAATCATGGTGCTGTTCACACTCAACGATAAGCCACACTACAAACTGTTGACACGACGCACAAACACTGATGATTTTGATGGCACTAGGAAATTACAATAATTGTGAATATCAGCTGTCTGGCTAATGCAGTTCATTTCCTCTTCATCTAAGCTGTGTCTGCATTCGTGTAAAACGTCTCACTGGTTTTTCTTATATGGGCTGCTCTAAAAGTTTGGAAATGTATATACAGGGTGGTCCATTGATAGTGACTGGGCCAAATATCTCACGAAAATTGCATCAAACAAAAAACTAAGAAGAGCAAATCTGTTCGAGCGTTACGGGGGAAAACAAATGGCACTATGGATGGCCCACCAGATGGCGTTGCCATAGGCCAAATTTATAGAAAGTGCATTTTTTAAAAAATAGGTACACCCATTTTTTATTACATATTCGTATAGTACGTAAATAGGTACGAATGTTTGATTTGGAACATATACTTCGCTTTGTTATGGATGGCACTGTAATATTTTCACAAGTGTGGCAATGCACCCAATAGCACTGTGTGCAATTCATTACGTAAATTAGGTATGATAATATGCTTTTCCACACGGAACTCAATGCCCCTATCACTACACAGGATCTCATTGCTACACTCCGCACGAAAAGCAACACTGCTCCTGGTCGCGATTGTGTCACCTACCGTCACCTTCGTAAAGCTCCTGTCTCTTTCCTCTCCACCCTGGCCAGGCTCTACAATGTAGTCCTGTCCACCGGTTACTTCCCCAACCTGTGGAAAACCTCCCGTATCCTGATGTTCCTTAAACCTGGCAAACCGCCGTCCGCCGTCTCCTCCTGCCGTCCCATCAGCCTTACCTCGGCCTTTAGCAAGGTCCTGGAATCTATCCTCACCCGCCGCATCCACCAGCACCTCCACCAGCACTGCCTCCATCCCGTTACCCAGTGTGGCTTTCGGCCGTCCTTTTCTTCTGACGGTCTTCTCCTTCACCTCACTCATCTCCTTTCCGACCAGCTTAATTCCCATCGCTCCGCAATCTTCCTCTCCCTGGACCTCGAACGAGCTTATGACCGCGTCTGGCATTCTGGTCTCCTCTTCAAGCTCCAAACCTTCGCCCTTCCCATTAACTACGTCCGTCTGATCGGCTCCTTTCTCTCTCACTGTCCTTCCTACGTCACCATCCATAACACAGACTCCTACACCTTTTTCCCCTCCGCCTTTGTGCCCCAAGGCTCCGTCCTCTCCCCCCTTCTGTACCTTTTGTATACGGCAGACAACCGCCGCCGTCACCCCCCATCCACCTTCTCCAGTTTGCCGATGACACCGCCTTCCTTGCCCTTGCCCCCACCCTGCAGCGCTCCCAACACCTTCTCCAATCCCGTTCTGACCAGTTCACCGCTTGGTGCAACCAGTGGTTGCTCAAGGTCAATCCCTCCAAAACCCAGGCGATCATTGTAGGCAAAACCACCCCTTCCTTCCGCATCCTTCATTTCTATCTCACCGTCTATGGCTGTCCTATCACCCTCACTTCCACCCTTAAGTACCTTGGCGTCACCCTCGACCATCACCTCTCCTGGACTCCCCATCTCCGGACAATCCAAGCCAAGGCACACTCCCGACTCCGTCTCCTCAAACTCCTTTCCGGCCGTACGTGGGGTCTGGACCCCTCCACCATCCTCCACACCTATAAATCCCTCATCCACCCTATCCTTTGTTACGCCCATCTGGCCTGGATCTCCGCTCCCCCTACCTTTTATAAATCCCTACAAATCCTTGAACGCCATGCTCTCCGCCTCGCCTATTGCATCCGTCTCCCCTCCCCCATGCGGATCCTGTATGATCTCATCCCCTTCCCCCACCTCCTCCTTTTCCTTGAAAGGATATGGATCCTGTACACCTCCCACAAACTCGATCCTCCTCATCCACTTGTCTCACCCATCCTCTCCCACCCCCGCCCGCTGCCACGCCTGTATTCCCACGTCCCACCCGGTCTCCATCTCTCCGCCCTCCTTACCCTCTCCCAAGGTGGCTTCCGCCAGCTCCCCCTCCCTGATGATGTCCTCCTCCCCTCCATCTACCCCTCCTATCAACTTTGGTCCTCCCCACCCTTCCTGTGTCCTTTCCTTTAGGCACCCTCCCTCCCTTCTCTTCCCTTCCCTTCTCTTTCCTTTTCCCCCGTCCCCTCCCTCCTCCCTTCTTCCCCCGGGCTCCCCCTCCCCCTTCCTCCCTCCACCTATCTCCCCCGCCCATGGCATCTCTGCTCTGCTCTCCCCTCTCCCTCTCCCATTCCCCTTCCTCCTCCTCCTCTCTTGGCAGGTCCCCGGACTCGCACACGCTCAGTGAACATTCACACGCCGGAGATCATCACCAGCAGTGTCTCGTGTGTGTGTGTGCCTTCGTTTGTGTTTAGTGTTTGTTCGCCATCACGCCACCACCGTTCACGTGTGCCGTCGCCATCATCCATGTTCTGTGCGCCGTGTCAACTAGTGTTAGTGATGTTTCTCGTCCAGCATGAACGGCTCCCTGTTTTTTTGTTTCTTATTGTCTACATTTTTTTGCCCGCCGTTTTGACTGTATTCTCTGTGCCACCTCTATGTAATACTTATTGTGAAACTCAAGGCTGAAGAGCGGCGTACTCTGCTGCTGACAGCCCGCCTTTGTATAAGGTGTTTAAAATCACAATAAAGAAAAACAAAACGCTTTTCCGCTCTACACCTCCCATAAACTCGATTCTCCTCACCTGCTTGTCTCCCCCATCCTCTCCCACCCCCACCCGCTGCTACGCCTGTATTCCTATGTCCCACCTACTCTCCATCTCTTCAGCCTCCTTACCCTCTCCCAAGGTGGCTTCCGCCAGCTCCCCCTCCCTGATTATGCCCTCCTCCCCTCCATCTACCCTTCCTATCAATTTTGATCCTCCCCTCCCACTTCCTGTGTTTTTTCCTTTGGGCACCCTCCCTCCCTTCCCTCTCCTTTTCCCCCCCATCCCCCCTCCTCCACCCCTCTTCCCCCGGGCTTCCTCTCCCCTTTCCTCCCTTCCATCCTCCCCCCTATCTCCCCTGCCCTTGGCATCTCTGCTCTCCCCTCTCCCTCTCCCACCCCCCTCGTCCTCTCTTGGCAGGTCCCCGGACTCATACACGCTCAGTGGACATTCGCGCACCAGAGATCATCGCCATCAGTGTCTCGTGTGTGTGCCTTCGTTTTGTGTTTAGTGTTCTTTCGCCGTCACGCCACCACTGTTCACCTGTGCCGTCGCAGTCGTCCATGTTATGTGCGCCGTGTCAACAGGTTTTAGTGTTTTTTCTTGTCCAGCGTGAACGGCTTCGTGTATATTGTTTTTCAGTGTCTACAGTTTTTTACCCGCCATTTGTCTTGTATCATCTGTACCTCCATTATGTTTTATATTGTATCACTCTCGGCTGAAGAGCAGCGTATTATGCTGCTGACAGCCCACCTTTGTACAAGGTGTTGAAAATAACAATAAAGAAAAAAACAAAAAACGCTTTTCCAGTCATAGTGATTATGTGGAAGACATAATCTTGTTCAAATCGAACGTTTAACAGTCATAGAAAAGGTAGATAGGGTGTTTATTTATGGCTATTGGGATCAAAATGCCCAACAAGCTTGTGCTATGTATGTTGATCGTTATCCTGACAGACAGCATCCAAAAGTGTCTGGACCTCTTGTCAGATATACAATGTATTTAAAGAAACCGGAAGAGTTCAGCCAAAGAAGAAGACGCAACCAAGAACCGTAACAAATGAAGATGCCCATCTAGTGGGCTATCCATAGTGCCATCTGTTTTCCCCCATCACGTTTCTTATTTTTTCGTTTGAAGCTAATTTCGTGAGATATTGGCCTAGTGACTATCAATGGACCATCCTGTATACCTGAATGCCACTGAGATACATATACATTTCTGAAAAAAAAAAGGCTACAGCTCCTCGACATTTGTTTCAATGCAAATGCATAAATATCGTCCGAGCTCCTATGGGAATCGGGATCTGCGAGTAGAGAGTGTAACGGACGAGGGACGCTGAACTGTAGCGTGTGGTAAGTTGCAGATTTCAGTCCGTCAGGGACAGAGTCCGTTTGGCTTCAGTGGCAGTCTGACTTCAGCCGCGCAGCACCTCAGACGTCCTGTTTACGTCCTTACTATGGTGGCACGCGCAAGGTGTTGTTGTGATTTACACCCGTCTCCATGCAGCTTACTTCCTTCGACGCAATGTGACATATTCACAACGAAAGTCGATGTTGAAGTTTAGTTTTACGACCGAGTATGCGCGACCGAAAGCACTGGAATTGAACAGTTTTTACGAGATGTCTTTCACATCGATTAACACGAACTAGTAGGGATTCACCTCTCCATCGTCAGCAGCGTTGTCTATGTGTAACTGGGGGACGATACAGTTTGTGCAAGGATTCTCAAAAGGACTAGCGAGATTCAGTTCAGACATTCGGATGGACAAAATGGTTCAAATGGCTCTGAGCACTATGGGACTTAGCTGCTGAGGTCATCAGTCCCATAGAACATAGAACTACTTAAACCTAACTAACCTAAGGACATCACACACATCCATGCCCGAGGCAGGATTCGAACCTGCGACCGTAGCGGTCGCGCGGCTCCAGACTGTAGCGCCTAGAGCCGCTTAGCCACGCCGGCCGGCTCGGATGGACACTTTGACCCTGTGAAACATGCAGGTCTAGGCCAGAGGACGGTCTGCGTCTTTGAGCAGAGACAGTGATCGCAGAATTGAGACCCTATGGTATTGTGATGAACCATATGGCGGAAAAATGGGCACAATTTGCCACATACCCAGTTCTGAACAGGGTGCACCAGGTGTGCATAGACCATACTAAATATATCTTGTCCTATTTGAACATCGGCAGATGCCATGCCATCGTAGTATATGATGCCCAGGCAAAGACCTGTTCGGGATGCAGGTAAGTGGGGCATATCAGACCGAGCTGCATGCAATGGTGCATCACACAACTGCCGACAGGGGAGGAAAAGGTGTCGCCCAATCTAATGATACTCCCATTGACATATGTGGGGCCCTTCAAACTGTTCCTTCTGATCATCGACTGTCGACAGAAGTGTCGCCTTCATTCGATATTGAGCACCCTCTGATGTGGCGGCAGGGCACTACAGATGGACATTATGCACTGCCAGAGCAATCCCTGGCATCGATTTTGCAATGTGAAGTTGGAGCAGCCTTGCAGGAAAGGTTGGCCATCACAGATTTGGTGGTGAGAACCGACGCTTTTGTCCTTGATGGCAACAACCCCCGTCATTGTCTTGTACCGACACTCGTGTCCGAACACAATGGGCTCCAAAGTGACAGAAGAAAAATCGACTGGCTCCAGCCGATACCTGCAGGATGATGTCAACAGAAGACGAAGAGCTCGACAGTGACGAACATCCCCAGCAGGGTGGTATTATTGTCAATTCTCCTGACCTGATTCGATCAGCAGCGGATTTGAAGATCTCTCACATTGCTATGCTTCTGGATGATGGACAGCAAATCGATTCAGTATTTGGCCCTATCACAGACGTATTGCAACCTTCAGCGACACCGTTAAGTCTGAGGGTTGATCGCAGCATGAGCCTGATTGCGTGGGCCGACGATGTCGAGGATGTGACATCTGCTGCCGTAGCTAAAGTGGTTGCAGTGACTTCATAGCACGACAGTTAAATGCCAGTGGACATAGAAGGGGACCCAATGTTGATGGTGGGGCCTTCTCCAGGTCTTCCACCTACAACAACACCTCCCCATGCCAGGCCTACCAGACTGGCACCATCAGCCTCAATACCATCAGTTCCGAGATCAAGCTGCAGGTGTTTTGTGACTTGTTGCGGGCAGCAGATCTCAACGTCACACTCCTCCAGCAAATGTGCCTCGACTAGCTCCCATCTGTATTTATGGATATGACGTTTATAAGGCGCCATGCGTGGATAATGGCAGGGGTACTCCCATTCTTGTGAAGAAAGGTGTGATATACCTTCTGTTAGCCCAAGGACTTGCTATCACATATCAGGGCGACAGGATTGTGAATGTGTACGAGCCCTCTCGTATAGCCAAGAGGAGAGACCGTTCAAGATTTTATGTGGAGGAGGTTGAGGCCCTTATTCGAGGGATGCTATGATCGTATCATCCCTGACGTGCGACTTCAATTGTGTCCCGTCACCACAGGATCAAATGTCACACTTTAGCACCTGTAGTGAGCTGCAACGCTTGGTGCAAGACCTTCTTCGCCTCATGGACTCCTGGTGCAGTATCCATGGCCACAGACAGGGAGAGACGCAAATTACTGGGCATTCAGCATGTCGTCTTGACTGGGTTTATGTCTTCCAGGGACACACAGCAGTGATTCTTGATGCTGAGATATGGCCAGCAGCCTTTACAGACCATAATGCCTACCTCTGTACCATGTCCATACCACAACAGAGGGTGTGGCGGAGGAGGAGCACATAGAAGAAGAATGTAGCGCTCCTCAAGGATCCAGGGTGTTAGCAGAGGATAGTTGAGTTCTGGGGGAACTGCGAGAAGCTGCAGTAGCTACACAAAGTTCGTTATATGCCACTTTTGATAAAAAATTGATATGAAAATTAATTAAATTGTGACAGCTCATTTATTTATGACCCTAACCTGTAGGTCTGCTAAGTGGTTTGTCACCTCCTGAGGTTGATTTACGACCCCCTATGGATAATCAATCTTTCCAAGAAAGGCCCCCCACTCGCCTCCTCCCCTTCGTCCATGCCAATACTACCACACGTTCAGGTCTGAGTTATTCGAATAACCCCCTTCCAATCTAACAGTTTAACTGACTAGTTAATTAAATCGATCAATTAATAAACCCGTCCCCCTCTGGTAAATTTCCCAGCCATTCCCCCTCCCTCATCTGGAAATTGGTGGGAAAAACTCAGTCTGTGCTGTAGAGGGAGTATCTCACGACAGGAAATTCAATTACATACACTCCTGGAAATTGAAATAAGAACACCGTAAATTCATTGTCCAAGGAAGGGGAAACTTTATTGACACATTCCTGGGGTCAGATACATCACATGATCACACTGACAGAACCACAAGCACATAGACACAGGCAGCAGAGCATGCACAATGTCGGCACTAGTACAGTGCATATCCACCTTTCGCAGCAATGCAGGCTGCTATTCTCCCATGGAGACGATCGTAGAGATGCTGGATGTAGTCCTGTGGAACGGCTTGCCATGCCACTTCCACCTGGCGCCTCAGTTGGACCAGCGTTCGTGCTGGACGTGCAGACCGCGTGAGACGACGCTTCATCCAGTCCCAAACATGCTCAATGGGGGACAGATCCGGAGATCTTGCTGGCCAGGGTAGTTGACTTACACCTTCTAGAGCACGTTGGGTGGCACGGGATACATGCGGACGTGCATTGTCCTGTTGGAACAGCAAGTTCCCTTGCCGGTCTAGGAATGGTAGAACCATGGGTTCGATGACGGTTTGGATGTACCGTGCACTATTCAGTGTCCCCTCGACGATCACCAGTGGTGTACGGCCAGTGTAGGAGATCGCTCCCCACACCATGATGCCGGGTGTTGGCCCTGTGTGCCTCGGTCGTATGCAGTCCTGATTGTGGCGCTCACCTGCACGGCGCCAAACACGCATACGACCATCATTGGCACCAAGGCAGAAGCGACTCTCATCGCTGAAGACGACACGTCTCCATTCGTCCCTCCATTCACGCCTGTCGCGACACCACTGGAGGCGGGCTGCACGATGTTGGGGCGTGAGCGGAAGACGGCCTAACGGTGTGCGGGACCGTAGCCCAGCTTCATGGAGACGGTTGCGAATGGTCCTCGCCGATACCCCAGGAGCAACAGTGTCCCTAATTTGCTGCGAAGTGGCGGTGCGGTCCCCTACGGCACTGTGTAGGATCCTACGGTCTTGGCGTGCATCCGTGCGTCGCTGCGGTCCGGTCCCAGGTCGACGGGCACGTGCACCTTCCGCCGACCACTGGCGACAACATCGATGTACTGTGTAGACCTCACGCACCACGTGTTGAGCAATTCGGCGGTACGTCCACCCGGCCTCCCGCATGCCCACTATACGCCCTCGCTCAAAGTCCGTCAACTGCACATACGGTTCACGTCCACGCTGTCGCGGCATGCTACCAGTGTTAAAGACTGCGATGGAGCTCCGTATGCCACGGCAAACTGGCTGACACTGACGGCGGCGGTGCACAAATGCTGCGCAGCTAGCGCCATTCGACGGCCAACACTGCGGTTCCTGGTGTGTCCGCAGTGCCCTGCGTGTGATCATTGCTTGTACAGCCCTCTCGCAGTGTGCGGAGCAAGTATGGTGGGTCTGACACACCGGTGTCAATGTGTTCTTTTTTCCATTTCCAGGAGTGTAGCAAAACATACAGTGTTTGCTTATAAAATTCAATTCACAGGGGTTGGATCTCTCTTGCTCACCATTCTCTACTGTTTCGGAAGATGCAGGTCTTGCAAAAGACATTGAAGAGAAGTAATTAAATAGGTCGCTTTTTCCGATCACACAAGGAATACGGTCATGGTATAGACATAAACGTAACTCAATGCACGTAATTACATGGTTAAAAATTTTTCAATCCTGTCTTTGCACCGACCACAGAGGCAGATGTGTTGGCTGGTACATTGTGCACCCACGTGCAAGACGCTTCACCGGGGTGCACCACATGCTGGTGTCCAAGAGACTGCACTATGCCTGCTTGGGCTCCACGACCACAATCAGCTGCCACAACGCCAGGTGCCTCGCACACAGCATTGGCTCGTGAGGCGCGCAGACTGGAAGTCGAACTAATCCCCAAACAAAGCATCAGATGGCGGCAACTCTTTGATTTGACGCATGAAAAATTCTTGTTGAAACACGTATTCTGCCCCCCCCCTCTCTCTCTCTCTCTCTTCCCTCTGCCTCTCTGTCTCTCAAGTGGTTCCTTCCTGTTTGTGTGAACCAAAGTATGCAAACACACACAGACCAAGATGTACCCCCAGCCCTACTCCCTTCTGCCCCCTTCCCCGCCCCCTCAACACTTGTGCAGACCTGGAGTTGATAGTCAGTACATCCCTTTGTTCTCATACATCCAGTGCTATGGAAACCTGTAGCGGATGGAACAAAGACATTCAAGAAGTAGTGGATAGCGTCTGTTGTATGCCATCCTAATCTCACCTTTGTCCTGAGCAAAGTAGCGGATACCTGCTGACCCCTAGCTGTGGATGACTTGGAAGTATTCCTTGATTTTGTCAGATTGGTTGACTAATTAATTAAACCGATATCCTTTGTGTGCAGCCAGTTTTTTCCTTGCATCCTATTGGTGGATACTAGGACTGCTATATTTGGTGGGATGAGATCCCACAACTCCCTGGTTTCCAAACCATTCTGGGTTTTCCCCCTTGCCTCCTATTGGTGGATACGAACTCATTAAGGTCATTTGGTAGGAAGTCCATTACGTTGGAGGTAGATGAGAATTTCAAATTTCAGCTCAGTTGCCTGCTATGTCCTTAAACAATCTGCAGAGGAGTTGGATTGATGTGTGTGCTCTTATGACCATTATTGGAAACAAAAAATTGATTTAATCGGGAATTTGAGGTTTTGATTGGGTTTTAAAAGAACTATAATATTTCTAAGATTTTTCTCTCCACTGCATGTGGAAGGAGTAGGAAGGGGCTACTGCATGATGGGATAGAAACAACAAAAAATACCGCTCCAAGACAGGGTCCACTGCGATGTACTGATAAGCACAAAATGCGGCAAACTTAAACCATGATGGAACCCGTAGTAATAGTTGTCATGGCTAGATGACAGAAATTGCTGAAACACTCGCACATTCCGCACACTTTGATGACCATATGCTGCATGCCCATTCCCTCATACACCGTCAGTCTCAATGGTAAGAGGTCGGAGAAACCTGCAACTGTGATCGCAGCCGCAGTCGTGGATGAGCGTGAATGCCAGACTGCACCGCCCCAGCCATGGAGGGCATCTGGTAACGATTAGAGTGGTAGCAGTCTGGATGTTAGCAATACGTCCTCTTCGCAGTGATGGATACAGAATTGCTCAATTTTCCACGGAGTATATGCGCAACACACGCGATCACAGAGACAGCCCAATGCATACTGAGGATTAGTTCACTATACGGCTATCCAGAGGGCGCCATCACTAGGACTTGCCCTAGCAGCTGTGGGGAAGAACTGACTAGCCAACTGGTTGGAACTTTTCTTTGTACCCACCGCGTGCAAATGCCTTAAACCGGAAATGCCCATTCGTTTTGGCTACTGGCTACCTCCCACATTATGACAATCCATGTACTGAAACCTCAATTTTACACATCAAATCCATACCTCCCTTATGACCGTACATAGTCATTTTCTTCGCAAGTGTCAGAACAGTGACCGCAATAACCTTACATCTCAAAATGTACTTTATAAGCCTGCTGATCGCGGCGAATCCATCACACAACCCCTACTAAGCACACTGAAGATCCAAAGAAACTGGTACACCTTCCTAATATCGTGTAGGGCCGCCGCAAGCACGCAGAAGAGCCACAACACGACTAATATCTAAAGTAGTGCTGGAGGGAACTGACGCCATGAAACCTGCAGGGGTGTCCATAAATCAGTAAGTGTGCGAGGGGATGGAGATCTCTTGTGTACAGCATGTTGCAAGGCATCCCAGATATGCTCAATAGCGTTCATGTCTGGGGAGTTCGGTGGCCGGTGGAAGTGTTTTAACTCAGAAGAGTGTTTCTGGAACGATTCTGTAGCCATTCTGGACGTTTAGGGTGTCGTATTGTCTTGCTGGAATTGCCCAAGCCCGTTGGAATGCACAATGGACATGAATGGATGCAGGTAATCCGGCAGGATGTTTACATATGTGTCATCTGTCAGAGTCGTATCTTGACGTATCAGGGGTCCCGTATCACTCCAACGACACATGTCCCACGCCATCACAAAGTCTCCACCAGCTTGAACAGTACCCTGCTGACATGCAGGGTCCATGGATTCATGAGGTTGCCTCCATACCTGTACATGTCCATCTGCTCGATACAATTTGAAACGAGGCATGTTCAACCAGGCGACATGTTTCTACTCATCAACAGTCCAGTGTTGGTGTGGTTAGGCCCAGGCCCAAGCGAGGCATAATGCTTTGTGTCGTGCAGTCACCAAGGGTACTTGAGTGGACCTTTGGCTCTGAAAGCCCATATTGATGATGTTTCGTTGAATGGTTCGCACGCTGACACTTGTTGATGGCCCAGCATTGAAATGTGCAGCAATATGCGGAAGTGTTGCACTTCTGTCACGTTGAACAATTCTCTTCAGTCGTTATTGGTCCAGTTCTTGCAGGATCAAAAAATAGTTCAAATGGCTCTGAGCACTATGGGACTTAACTTCTGAGGTCATCAGTCCCCCAGAACTTAGAACTACTTAAACCTAACCAACCTGAGGACAACACACACATCCATGCCCGAGGCAGGATTCGAACCTGCTACCGTAGCGGTCGCTTGGTTCCAGACTCTTGTAGGATCGTTTTCCAGCCACAGCGATGTCGGAGATTTAATGTTTACCGGATTCCTGATATGCTCGGTTCACTCGTGAAATGGTCGTATGGGAAAATCCCCACTTCATCGCTACCTCGGAGCTGCTGTGTCCCTTCGCTTGTGCGCCGACTATAACACCACGTTGAAACTCACTTAAATCGTGAAAAGCTGCCATTGTAGCAGCAGTAACCAATCTAACAATTGCACCAGACGCTTGTTGTCTTATATAAGCGTTGCCGACCGCAGCACCATCTCCTGCGTGTTTACATATCTCTGTATTTGAATACGCACGCCTATACCAGTCTCTTTGGTGCTTCAGTGTATAATACTTCGTGAATAACTGAATGCTGGTGACAGCAAACAACACTGAGCTAAAATCTGCGATCGGTGGACATGCTCCATCTGTTTTTCTTGCGAGTGGTACTAGTGTGTCCCAGGAAGAGAGGTGTAAACTGAAAACACAACTGCAACGACCGTGCTACTGTATTCCTGCATAAAAAGCGGTCTTGGTTCCACTGGCACACACATGTGTTGCTAAGGTGTTGCTAGCGAATGAAGTGCTCTTCCACACAAAATACTGTGATACTGAATACCGATGGTGACTGCGGGGTGTGTATTAACAGACAGAAAGTAGGGTGCACGTAAGCGTGTAATAAAATCACAGACTCGTTTAAGGAACATGGTATTAAGTGGGTATTTGCAACTCCCTCATAATGTTGCTGGATACTGTATTCCCCACGCTAACAAACATTATTTGCAACACATTCTATCTCGATACCATTGCAATACATCCACAGGGTTATAGACGAGGGAGGATGATGGTTGATTGAGAATGACACATACCATTGATGAGGTATGGTGTGAGAAATAATTTCAAAATATGCAATACTAGATTGAAATTGTAAGAAATGTACAAATCCTATGATCAATATACTGACTTTTCGGATCTATAGCGTTATGCATTCTGACAGAAATGCTGTTTGCGATTTGGAAACAAGTCTCTCCATTCAACCACACACTTGCGTTGGGTCCTAAAGAGATATCCCTTAATGATTACAGCTACTAGTGAATCATGCCCGCGACACTATCATACCTTCAAATGAGTCACTTTTTTCGATTCTATCTGCTAAGGACCCCGTACAGCGAAACTACAGCGTGGGTTTAGACAGTTTCTCTGCATCTTGTAACTGTCTGTCAGTTTCTGCCAAGCCCTCCCTGCAGCTTTGTCCATGTAATCTTTCCGGTATAAGTCGCAGATCAGCGGAAGCTGCAAAGCCATATATCTACCACCTTCTTCATCCCATGGAGAAACAGGGTGAAATGAGTTAATGTGACTGGGCCATGTTTTGACCCCTTGGTGGAAACACCTCCAAGCAGTGTATGACTACATCCTTTGTACACATTCATACATTATGTTTTTTCACCACAACTTTCAGGACTGATTGAGGTGCTAAACTGACATTAAAACATTTTGATCCATTTGCTCTCACAGAAACACCTACAGCAAATACGCTATTTTTCAGGCCCACCGGGCCCATCCGACCGCCGTGTCATCCTCAGCTGAGGGTGCGGATAGGAGGGGCGTGTGGTCAGCACACTGGACTCCCGATCGTTATGATGGTTTTCTTTGACCGGAGCTGCTACTACTCGGTCGAAGAGCTCTTCAATTGGCATCACGAGGCTGAGCGCACCCCGAAAAATGGCAACAGTGCATGGCGGTCCGGATGGCCACCCATCCAAGTGCCCGCCACGCCCGACAACGCTTAACTTCGGTGATCTGACGGGAACCGGTGTATCCACTGTGGCAAGGCCATTGCCTCGGAATTCTATAGTGCTTTAAAAACCCAATCACAACGTCAAATTCCCGACTGATCAATTTATTTTTCCCAAGAGCGCTACTGAGAGCAGACACATCAATCAAACCCCTCCACTGATTGTTTAAGGACATAGCAGGCAACTGAGCTGAAATTTGAAATTTCCATCCTAATGGACTTCCTACCAAATTACCTTAACGAGTTCATATCCACCAATAGGAGTCAAGGGGTGAAAAATCCAGAATGGTTTGGAAAGTGGGCAGTTGCGGGATCGAATCCCACCAAATGTAGCAGTCCTAGTATCCACCAATAGGATACAAGGAAAAAACTGGCTGCACACAAAGAGTATCGGTTTAATTAATAAGTCAGTCAATCTGATAGAGTAAGGGATTATTTTCAAGACGTCCACAGCGGGGGGTTTACCGGATATCTGTTCAGGACAAAGGTAGGGTTAGTGCAGCACATGTCAGACCCTACCTACTTCTTATTGAATGTCCTTGTTCCATCTTCTACAGGTTTCCATAACAGTGGAAGTGTGAGAGTAAAGGGATGTACTGGCTACCAACGCCAGATCTGTATGAAAGGTGTGGAGGGCAGGAGAGGGGGTTGCATGGGAGGAGATCTGGGGGGACATCTTGGTCTGTTTGTGTTTGCATTTGTTGATTCACACAAACAGCAAGTAACGACATGAGGGAGGGAGGGAGAGAGAGAGAGAGAGAGAGAGAGAAAGCATGTGTATGAACAGGAATTTATCAGGTTTCAATATCAAAGAGTTGCCACCATCTGATACTTTGTTCTGTTATTAACATGACTTGCGGTCTGTGCGCCGCAGGAGCTGGAGGCAGTTGACAATGCAGCAGCTGACAGCCATCGCGAGGTCCAAATGGGCGTACTGTTGACACTGGCATGTGCTCCACCTCAGCAGAGAGTCTGGTGTGTGGGTGTGTAATGTACCGGCCAGCACATCTGCCCCTGCAGTTGGTGCAAAGACTGGATCGAAATATTTTTAACCGTGTAATTACGTGCGGTGAGTTATGTTGATGTCGATTTCATGATGGTGTTCCTTGCGCAGTCAAATGGCTCAAATGGCTCTGAGCACTATGCGACTTAACTTCTGAGGTCATCAGTCGCCTAGAACTTAGAACTAATTAAACCTAACTAACCTAAGGACAACACACACATCCATGCCCGAGGCAGAATTCGAACCTGCGATCGTAGCGGTCGCTCGGCTCCAGACTGTAGCGCCCAGAACCGCACGGCCACTCCGGCCGGCTTGTGCAGTCAGAAAAAAAGCTATCTATTTATTTAGTTCTTTTCAATGTTTGTTACAAGACCTGAAAGAGAATCATGAGCAAGAGAGATCTAACCCCTCTGAATTGAATTTTGTAAATAAACAGTATATCTTTTGCTATGTAATTGAATTTCCTGTTGTCAGATACTCCCTGTCCAGCACAGACTGAGTGCTTTTCCTGTCAATTTCCAGATGGGGGAGAGGAGGTGGAAGGTGGGGGATTTACCAGAGGGGGAGGGATTAATTAGTTGATCGATTTAATTATTTATTCAGTCGAATTGATGAAGTGGGAGGGTTTATTCGAGTAACTTAGGCCTGAAAGTATGCTTGTATGGGCAAGAGGGAGTGAGGAGGGGGAGGCAGAGCGGAGGGGGAGGTGTGGAGGCTCTTTCTCGGAAGAACGGATTATCCACAGGGTGTCATAAATTAAGCCCATGGGGTCATAAACCGTTTAGGAGAACAATAGGTTAAGGTCAAAAGTCAATCAGCTGTCACAGTTTCATTAATTTTGCTCATCAATTTGACATCAAAAGTGGTGTAGAACGAACTTTGTCCTCCTACTGGCAGCATCTGATGTTTCCTTCCATGATCCATTGGTGGCTCGATTGCGCAAAACCTGTATTGCAGCGTTTGATGAACTGCGGTCGAGACACCATGCAATATTATTTTATGCTGCTGCAGGAGATATCCGCCCAACTACCATCACCAGGACGTCAGGCCGAAGTCCATTGAGTACAAGTGAGGATCACAATGCTTACGCGACCTTGTTTTGAGGGTACACTTTTGCATTCGCGTTGTCAAAACCAGGTCGGGGGTGATCTACCATCCATGCATCACATTATCGGCAGATGTCAAAGAACAATGATCCCCATGCTGGATATGTCAGACGGCTAGTGCCTGACGGCTCAAAAGGATATCGCCAACACCTTCCTAGATCATTACGTGTGCAGAGCTTTAGTGTCAGTGGTCTTCGACCATGTATTCAATAGAGTTCTTGTGAAGTTGCTGCGGCAGCTAGCCTTCTCCAGTCCTTCATACACGTCATCATGCTCCTTCTGCATGACAAGACTCGCGGGTTATGATCAAGGAACGTATAGTGTGCAGACACACTATAGCCTGATTTGTGAGGTGACGTTGCCCCCTGTGAGTGGTTATGTACATATACCATTGCCATAGTGCCACTGTTACATGGACTACGATGTTGGCTGCAGGGGCATACATTGAGAGACCACACCTTTGTCTGCCATGCGTATGTGAACAATCTGGTGTTTTTTGTGTGTACACCAGACAAAATCCAAAGATCACAGGACTGAATTGCCCAATACTGGGCCATAAGAGGAAGCTGCTTGAACTTGGACAAGTCTGGAGCGATGTTCATTGACAGTGGCTTCCCAGAAGAGAGCTTGGCCCCATACCCACTCCAGGATACGATCAAATTTTTGGGGGTTATCTTTATGCATGACAGTCGATGGGCAAGACACCTTACCTGTACTCGTCTCCTACAAGGCATACGTACGGATGTCTGTAGCAACTTGGTGTGGTCTTTGAGCGTGGTCCAGTAGGTGGTTTAAATCAACATCTATCTGGCGTCCAGGTTACCACACGTGGCCACGGCCCTCTGGATGGTGAAGGCGATTGCATGCAGTTTACAAGCAGTCTTTGGTTAGTTTGCCAGGGTCGGAATTATCATCATAGTGTCATAAGACACGCTCATCCTCCCTACGACAAAGGGCAGTCTTTGAATGATCAATGACCAAGTTAAAGCAGCCGCTTTATACGTCACCATGATGATGAAGATGTGGAAGCACCGCCAGCGCAGCTTCACAGAAGCTCTGATTGAAGAATTGGCCTTCACCTCTCACGTACCACTCACTGCTGTGACGCATATTTCACCAACACTATCCCCTCTAAACGAGTTTTTTGTGCACTTCAGCCGGCCAGAGTAGCCGAGCGGTTCTAGGCGCTACAGTCTGGAACCGCGCGACCGCTACGGTCGCGGGATCGAATGTATGCGTGTGATGTCCTTAGGTTAGTTAGGTTTAAGTAGTTCTAAGTTCTAGGGGACTGATGACCTCAGAAGTTTAATCTCATAGTGCTCAGAGCCATTTATTTTTATTTGTGCACTTCAGTTATGTCAACACTGATCTACCGAGTGAGCGGATGCAGGGGCCCCGTGATGTTTATTCCCATATGATGCGAGGCTGTCCCGAAATATGATTGAAAGCCCCATGGTTACCCGGCTGGTGGTCTGGCGTTCAGTGAATGGCGCTTTTCTCGGTTCCGACACCAGAACGGCCTGGTATCTGGTGGGCAACCACAAATATATGAACCGCCAAAGACCCCATTCTATACGTATGCTCGATTCCCTGTTATGTCCCCAGTGCCATCTATCTGTTACAGGCGAACACCGTCTGAAATGTGGGTCTACTGTAGACGTGTGGAGGTTGATGAGACTGATGTTGGCCCCCATTCAGCGAACGACCCCTACAACAGTGATTCCGACATTCCTTCGTATCCCAGACACGACGCTTTATCCACATACTAAGATCAATGCAGTGATATTGATCAAGAGGTTGACCATATTGTGTCTTTACCGTGATGAAGACTAACAGTTTTTCGATTTTTAGAACTTCCTATTGGAACGATTCACTCGTATACGACGTCGCTCGCGCTACCGCCAATACTTTGCTAATTATCTGGGCAGTATCTTCTTAGATCTTCGCCACAGTTGGGTTGTGCAGGGTATGAGAAGTTAACCTTATGTGCATGTTAATTTTGCGAAACGACACGGAGCAAGTGGCAGAACCATATGAAACCTTTCTTCTCAAAGACGTGCCTGGCCCTAATCGTGGGTTAGGAGGATCCATGGACATGTTGATCGATGGTAGCTTGGTTCAAATGGCTCTGAGCACTATGGGACTTAACATCTATGGTCATCAGTCCCCTAGAACTTAGAACTACTTAAACCTAACTAACCTAAGGACATAACACACGTCCATGCCCGAGGCAGGATTCGAACCTGCGACCGTAGCAGTCGCGCGGCTCCGGACTGAGCGCCTAGAACCGCTAGACCACCGCGGCCGGCGATCGATGGTAGCAATGGGTGTAGTGTCAAATGTTGGTTCCACCAGAAGGGCGGTCTTTGTTGTTGTTTGTTGTTGTGGTCTTCAGTCTAAAGACTGGTTTCATTCTTCTGCAAGGAATCCGTGTTACTCTTTTGCAACTGTAACTCATTAAACTGATAGTTCGGTAATTTTCATATCTGTCAGCACCCGCTTTCTTTGAAATTGGAATTATTATATTATTCTTGAAGGATGAAGGCATTTCGCCTGTCTCATGCATCTTGCTCACCAGATGGAAGAGTTTTGACATCGCTGGCTCTCCCATGGCTATCTGTAGCTCTAACGGAATGTTGTCTGCTCCTGGGGCATTGTTTCCATTGAAGTCTTTCAGTGCTTTGTCAAATTCTTCATGCAGTATCATATCTCCTTTCTCATCTTCATCTATGTCTTCTTCCATTTACATAATACTGCCCTTAAGTACATCTCCCTTGTATAGACCCTCTGTATACTGCTTCCACCTTTCTGCTTTCCCTTCTTTACTTAAGACTGGTTTTCTTTCTGAGCTCTTGATATTCGTACAACTGGTTCTCTTTTCTCCAAAGGTCTCTTTAGTTTTCCTGTCGGCGGCATCTATCTTACCCATAGTGAGATACCTTCTACATCCTTATATTTCTCCTCTACCCATTCCTGCTTAGCCATTTCGCATTTCCTGTCGATCTCAGTTTTTAGACGTTTGTATTCCCTTTCGCCTGCTTCATTTACTGCATTTTTATATTTTTTCCTTTCATCGATTGAATTCAATATCTCTTCTGTTACCCAAGGATTTCTCCTGGCCCTCATCTTTATACCTACTTGATCCTCTGCTGGCTTCATTATTTCATCTCTCAAAGCTACCCATTATTTTTCTACTGTATCCCTTTCAGCTGTTCTTGTCAATCGTTCCCTAATACTCCCTCTGAAATTCTATAACTTCTGGTTCTTTCAGTTTATTCAGGTCTCATTTCCGTAAAATCCTGGATTTTTGCAGTTTCTTCAGTTTTAATGTCTAGGTCATAAACAGCAAATTATGTTCAGAGTTCACATCTGCCCCTGGAAATGTCATACAATTTAAAACCTGGTTCCGAAATCTCTGTCTTACCATTATATAACCAAACTGAAACCTTCCGGTGTCTCTAGGTCTTTTCCATGTATACAGTCGTCTTTGATGATTCTTAAACCAAGTGTTAGCTATGATTAAATTATGCTCTGTGCAAAATTCTACCAGTCGGCTTCCTCTTTCATTCCTTTGCCCCCGTCCGTATTGAACTACTACTTTTCCTTCTCTTTCTTTTCCTACTATCGAATTCCAGTCCCCCATAAGTATTAAAGTTTCGTCTCTCTTAACTAGCTGAGTAATTTCTATTATCTCACCATACATTACATCAGTCTCCTCCTCATCTGCCGAGCTAGTTGACACATAAACTTGTACTGTTGTGGTGGGTGTGGGCTTCGTGCCTATCATGGCTACAATAATGCGTTCACCATGCTGCTCATAGTAGCTTATCCACGTTCCTATTTTTTAATAATTATTAAACATGCAACAACCCCTACTTGATTTTGTATTTATAACCTTGCATTCATTTAAACCAGAATTCCCGTTCCCCCTGCCACCGAACTTCACTAATTCCCACTATATCTAACATTGACCTATCCATTTCGCTTTTTAAATTTTCTAACATACCTGCCTAATTAAGGGATGTGACATTCCGATTCGTAGAATGCCAGTTTTGTTTCTCCTGATAACAACGTCCTCCTGGGTAGTCCTCGCTCTGAGATCCGAATGGGGGACTATTTTACCCCCGGAATATTTTACCCAAGAGGATGGCATCATCATTTAACCATACAGTAGAGCTGCATGCCCTCGGGAAAAATTACGGCTGTAGTTTCCTCTTGCTTTCAGCTGTTCGCAGTACTAGCACAGCAAGGTCGTTTTGGTTGATGTTATATTACAAGGCCCGATCAGTCAGTCATCCAGACTGTTGCCCCTGCAACTACTGAAAAGGCTGCTGCCCCTCTTCAGGAACCACACGTTTGTCTGACCTCTCAACAGATAACCTTCCACTGCAGTTGCATCTACTGTACGACTGTCTGTATCGGTGAGGCACGCACGAATCCCGACCGGTGGCAAGGTCCATGGTTCATGGGGGAAGGGTGGTCTTTACCTTCTATTTGTGCTTTAATTTTTTTGTTTAGCTACTTCCTTTAGCCCTAGAATTGCATCATTATGATAATAAGGATGTTTTCTTTAACCTGCCATCCTGCTCCACAAAAAGAAAAAGCAGGGGGTAACGGTTCAGGAGTGGGAAGGGGGAGGCATTGTGGTCAGGCTTCGGGTTACGACCCTTGCCCACACTGCCTCCACCGGCCTCAACCTGACTGCCTTAAAAAAAGTGGTTAAGGCAACTGCTCATAAGAAGTGCTAAATCCAGCTTCTATCCCAATCCGGAACAAATTTTCAACTTTGACCATTGCGTTACCACAATGCCATGTGCTGCTGGCCATCACGATTTCCCACTCATCCTTTCCTTTTCATTGCCTTTCATATATTCCATATTTACATAAACGTTTGTATTACACTACTGGCCATTAAAACTGCTACACCAAGAAGAAATGCAGATGATAAACGGGTACTCATTGGACAAATATATTATACTAGAACTGACCTGTGATTACATTTTCACTCAATTTGGGTGCATAGATCCTGAGAAATCAGTACCCAGAACAACCACCTCTGGCCGTAATAACGGCCTTGATACGCCTGGGCATTGAGTCAAATGGAGCTTGGATGGCGTGTACAGCTACAGCTGCCCATGCAGCTTCAACACGATACCACAGTTCATCAAGAGTAGTGACTGGCGTATTGTGACGAGCCAGTTGCTTGGCCACCATTGACCAGACATGTTTTCAATTGGTGAGAGATCTGGACAATGTGCTGGCCAGGGCAGCAGTCGAACATTTTATGTATCCAGAAAGGCCCGTACAGGACCTGCAACATGCGGTCGTGCATTATCCTGCTGAAATGTAGGGTTTCACAGGGATCGAATGAAGGGTAGAGCACCGGGTCGTAAAACATTTACACCCGTTTCACTTTCACAGATGGTACCATGTCCTCTGAGAACTTGCGGACTGTCAGAATATGCCCCCCCCCCCCCCCCCTCCAACCCCTCTTGTTTTTGCAACTGTATTGGCTGGCTTGCAGTTTTGAACTTTTAAATCGTCTGACTTTAATCCAGTTTCATTTTCGCTAGTAATTTTAGTCCATATCAGTTCTGGGCGAAAGCAGATCGCTGGAAGAGTGTATCTATGTTCATGTCTTTTAAACTTCTTCATATCAGCAGGCTTTTAATTTCCTCTCTTGAGCACCACTTAAATATGCCATATTTCTAGACGTTGTGGTTTTAACTTACACTACTGGCCATTAAAATTGCTACACCACGAAGATGACGTTCTACAGACCAGAAATTTAACCGACAGGAAGAAGATGCTGTGATATGCAAATGATTAGCTTTTCAGAGCATTCACACGAGGTTGGCGCCCGTAGCGACACCTACAACATGCTGGCATGAGGAAAGTTTCCAACCGATTTCACATACACAAACAGCAGTTGACTGGCGTTGGCTGGTGAAACGTTGTTGTGGTGCCTCGTGTAAGGAGGAGAAATGCATACCATCACGTTTCCGGCTTTGATAAAGGTCGGAATGTAGCCTTTCGCGAGTGCAGTTTATCGCATTCACGACATTGGTGCTCGCGTTGGTCGAGATCCAATCACTGTTAGCAGAATATGGAATCGGTGGGTTCAGGAGGGTAATACGGAACGCCGTGCTGGATCCCAACGGCCTCGTATCACTAGCAGTCGAGATGACAGGCATCTTATCCCAAGACTGCAACGGATCGTGCAGCCACGTCTCGATCTCTGAGTCAACAGATGGGGACGTTTGCAAGACAACAACCATCTGCACGAACAGTTCGACCACGTTTACAACGGTATGGACTATCAGCTCGGAGACCACGACTGCGGTTACCCTTGACGCTGCATCACAGACAGGAGCGCCTGCGATGGTGTACTCAACGACGAACCTGGGTGCACGAATGGCAAAACGTCATTTTTTCGGATGAATCCAGGTTCTGTTTACAGCTTCATGATGGTCGCATCCGTGTTTGGTGACATCGCGGTGAACGCACATTGGAAGCGTGTATTCCTCATCGCCATACTGGTATATCATCCGGCGTGATGATATGGGGTGCATTGGTTACACGTCTCGGTTACCTCTTGTTCGCATTGACGGCACTCTGAACAGTGGACGTTACATTTCAGATGTTTTACGACCCGGTGCTCTACCCTCCATTCGATCCCTGCAAAACCCTACATTTCAGCAGGATAATGAACGACCGCATGTTGCAGGTCCTGTACGGGCCTTTCTGGATGCAGAAAATGTTCGACTGCTGCCCTGGCCAGCACATTCTTCAGATCTCTCACCAATTGAAAAAATCTGGTCAATGGTGGCCGAGCAACTGGCTCGTCACAATTCGCCAGTCACTACTCTTGATGAACTGTAGTATTGTGTTGAAGCTTCATGGGCAGCTGTAGCTGTACACGCCATCCAAGCTCTGTTTGACTCAATGCCCAGGCGTATCAAGGCCGTTATTACAGCCGGACGTGGTTGTCCTGAGTATCTATGCACCCAAATTGCGCGAAAATGTAATCACATGTCAGTTCTAGTATAATATATTTGTCCAATGAATACCCGTTTATTATCTGCATTTCTTCTTGGTGTAGCTATTTTAATGGACAGCAGTGTATTAGCTTAAGAACACTTAGGTCGAAATTATTTGGAATTAAATGAAACATTGTCAGTTAAAAATATCGCAAAATTTTTACAAGGGGTCCATCAATAAGTGAATATATTTCACTTTTAATCGGAATTTTAGTGCGTGAATGAATAATGTTTTCATATTTGTTCCTTGTAAGATTTGCTAATGAATAAGGCCACCAAAATGTATTTGCAGAGGGACCCCCAAAGCGTGAGTTACGCTACTGAATTCGGGTGGCCCACAATAATATTCGCGTCATCCACAGTAGTACTACTCAGGTCCCAGCCGAATGTCCGCATAGCATAATCCTTCCCCACCGGCGTGTATCCGTTTCGAGCAGCCGTTCACCAGGATGAGGCGTATCCGGACACGCTCTTCTAATAGGTGTGACAAGGCGACACGATTCCATTGTCCAATACTGACCATTCCGTGCCGACTGAAGATACTGTGCTGCTGGTCCCGGCGGAGGTTCGAGTCCTCCCTCGGGCATGGGTGTGTGTGTTTGTCCTTAGGATAATTTAGGTTAAATAGTGTGTAAGCTTAGGGACTGATGACCATAACAGTTAAGTCCCATACGATTTCACACACGTTTGAACATTTTTGACCGACGATATCGTTGGGTGTACATGAGGACAGTCAGGGTCGTCTGCTGCGGAGCACTCGGTCAGCAACACGCGCTCAAACTTGTGCCTGCACCAGCATTCTACTCTTTCGTCAGATTTGTCACAGATCGCCGCCTATCCTCCTTCACATAGCAGAAAAATTTCCGACCTCCAAGTTTGGTGTTGAGGCATGGACGTCGAATACCTTGTTGCAGGCCACAACAATCTGCCCTTTTATCAGTGGATTTCCAAAATTTTGTTCTGTATGGTGGCCAGAATGAGTCACTATTTGTCTGTGCTATTTTCTTTACCACGTCTCATGCCTACATTCAGTGGCTGCAGCGTTTTCGTTCATCAGTGTATACAAAATGAATGAAATCCACTCAACTGATATAAATGGAACGGTTGAGATGGAAGCACTGAAGATGCAGTGGCACGAAACATTATCGGGGCAAGTCGTTTAGATATGCCGAACGAACAAACTGATGAACGTGTTGTGAAAATTTTAAGATTGTGCCGGACAGGCAGTTAGGTGTGCTCAGACAGCCTAACGTTTAAGGCAACTCCTCGTGATAAACGATGGATCTAGGTTCGAGAAGCAGTCTGGCATAAGTGTACATCTCCCACAAGAGAACTTCTAGTGCACGCCCGATCTACGCACTATTCACTCGGCTACAGTCTGCGAGAGTGGGAAGAAAGTTCACACAGCTTGCTGAAGAGGACCGACTGTACATCGCCTAAGAATGGAGCTGCTTGCGCAGCAACGCGCAAATTACGAGTACGAGCGAAGGACGCAGAGTTGTAGTATGCGCAGGCACGATGCTCTTCTGCAGGCCTCGTAATGCGTTGTGACGTAGCTGACCGTCAGGCTTGCTTAGCCACGCGCCTGTTAGGACGTACTCGGCGAGTGCTCGCCCACTCGGAACTGAGTGGGACCGAACCGCGTGGGCAGCGAGTCACGGACAACACGTGCGTCAGTTGTCACTGTAGGTTCACTACCTTCGCGATTGCTAAATAGTTCTGGTAATTGTATATAGATCCTAAAGTCCTCCCCCTATCTGTCTTCTTTGTCCTCTCCTCCCTCTTTTTCCACTCCCCCCCCCTCCACTCTGTCACCTCCTCCTGCCCTCCCTCTCTCTCCATCTTCTTATCTGCTTCTCTCCCTTCTTTGTCCATCTCCTCCTTCCCCCTCTCTATGCCCATTTCATCTTCCTCTCTCTGTCCGTTTCCTCTTCTCACCCCTCTCTGCCCTTGAGCCTTTTTTATTGTTCTTGCAAATGAAACCTTGATTGAATGCAGTCCGAAAACAAAGGAAGTAGGTTACAGAACACTCGTTCGCCCACTGCTTGAATACTGCTCACCGGTGTGGGATCCGTACCAGATAGGGTTGATAGAAGAGATAGAGAAGATCCAACGGAGAGCAGCGCGCTTCGTTACAGGATTATTTAGTAATCGCGAAAGCGTTACGGAGATGATAGATAAACTCCAGTGGAAGACTCTCTAAGAGAGACGCTCAATAGCTCGGTACGGGCTTTTGTTGAAGTTTCGAGAACATACCTTCACCGAGGAGTCAAGCAGTATATTGCTCCCTCCTACGTATATCTCGTGAAGAGACCATGAGGATAAAATCAGAGAGATTAGAGCCCACACAGAGGCATACCGACAATCTTCCTTTCCACAAACAATACGAGACTGCAATAGAAGGGAGAACCGATAGAGGTACTCAAGGTACCCTCCGCCACACACCGTCAGGTGGCTTGCGGAGTATGGATGGAGATGTAGGTGTAGATGGGAATTGAAGTCGCTTAAATTGAAAGGGTAAATCGGTTGGGACCATTTGTATACAATGTTATGATGCTTTCAAATAACTTCCGGGAATTCAGCCAGATAACACTTTCAGCGACCGACGGTCGCTGAAAGTGTTCCCTGTCTGAATTCCCGGAAGTTATTTGAAAGTTGTATACGCCAGGAGAAACTCAGGTCTCACAATGTTATGATGGGTTTTCACTAATGAACTAGTTTCTAAACAGGTGCTAAATGACCTGATTATTGCACACGTAAAATGTAAGAATTTAAATACATTTCCAACCAGAATGAATACTTATCTTTTGTTATAAGAATTCTTCTTTGTTGTGAATGTGAGTCCTAGTGTAGATACATGTATATACATTGATAGAACCAGTCTAACACTTGGGATGATATAGATTATCCTTGATAATACAACTCAAAGCACTGTTCAGTAGAAGCTCTTTCTCAAAGCGCTACTCAAAGACAAAGTTCACAAACATACGCAAGGACTCGCAGATTAACTTCGAGAATCTAACTGATTGGCTCCAATTCTGTCGTTGCTTTGGACTAGGTGATGACTGGAATGTAGCATGGCATAGAACTGATGTCCAGTCCGTTTGTCGTCTATTTCGAGACAGACTGCCGGCAGTGGTGAGGAGAACTTCTGTGGGCGTGTGTTGCTACTTCCATCTCATTCGTGTTGCCGCCGATGCTCCAATAGCGAGGAGCATCTTTGTACTATCGATAGCAGGCGGCAGCGTTACGCTCATCGACTACACATATCGAGACCTCTCCAGCTGCTGGACCTGTTAGAAGAGTAGCTTCAATGACAGTATTTCAGATAATTTTAATCCGAGAAGGGTAGGATTACAAAGTCTCGGACTATGCTAATCAGAAGCTGATAAGCCATAAATACAACTTTCCTGTTTTCTGTAAAACTGACACCGACAAAGAACACAAAACAACAAATTGTCATGTATACAGTTTTTGTTTAAAATTGTGTGTAATGAGAAAGATGACTGCGAGAAAGAAAATTAAGACGCACGTGTTCACAGCACAGAATTTTATTTCTCACACTCGGTTTTAAAAGAAAATCTGTATGGTAGTGGTTGGGTGAAGAGAGAACGAACAAAATTTGTTAGTGTGAGTTGCATACGTGCATACACACAGGGGCAAACTTGTTGTTATATTAAATGATTTATGACCCCATGGGCCTGATTTATGACCCCCGAGCATAATCAGTCCTTCTGAGAAACCCCCCACCCCTCGTCTGAGGTGCCGGCCGAGGTGGTCGAGCGGTTCTAGGCGCTACAGTCTGGAACAGCGCGACCGCTACGGTCGCAGGTTCGAATACTGCCTCGGGCATGGACGTGTGTGATGTCCTTAGGTTAGTTAGGTTTAAGTAGTTCTAAGTTCTAGGGGACTGATGATTTCAGAAGTTAAGTCCCATAGTGCCCAGAGCCATTTGACCCTTTTTTTTTCGTCTGTGGTGTGAAGCCCCTGTTACACGATGTGCATAAACTGTACACCTGTGCACCTGCGCCCCAGTTGTGCATATCTGTAACTGCACACTGGTTCACACCATCCACGCGGGATACACCTGTGCGCGTGCGCATTCGCAGTAGACTGTAATAACGAGCGAAATGCAAATAGAACTGTCTGATCTCTTGTAAGGTCGTTCGTTCTACCGCATGAAACTCAAGGGGGACCATGTGATATATTGGACCGTCATTCATTCAAATTATTCCCGTGTGCTCAAGGTTCCTATTTAATAAGATATTGTTTTTAGCGTTATTTACTAAGTAACTGTTATTATCTTACATACGTTCTACTGTTCTGAATCACAGATTCAACAGTTAGTTTTATATTACGACACTTGGTTACACAAGTATATGTATATCTAAATTTACATTTATACAGCATATCGCTCATGGAAGATCCACTTTTTTGGGAGCTGTTACCCCGGCAGTGGCAGTAAATCTTCGGATTAGGGCAGAACGACGACGAAAACGAAAAACCAGACGTTACTGTGTCCGACCCTGGCTGAAAAGAAGGGTTGAAGGCAGGGGAATATATTCACTGCTAATGAAAGAACTGGGGCCCGAAGATAGTAAGAATTTCGGAACTTCTTGAGGATGGACGTGGCTTTTTTCGAGAAGCTGCTGTCTGTGATAGAAGATGGAATTAGCAAGTGTGACACAGTCATGAGTGAGGGTATTCACCTTCTCGAAAGTAAGAATTAAATCATATGTTTACACGTTTTGTGATCATACCAACCAAGATCAGTGATAAAATACCGGTACATGACATGTTATGTTGCAGGCTGGTTGTAACATTACCTTTCCTGGCGACTGGAGAATCCTTTAACAGTCTGGCTTTTAGCCACAGCATAGCATATCCTACCATTTCAAAAGTTGTTTTGGATGTATGCACTGCAATTTACAATGTTTTAAAGGACCAGTGCTTAAAGGTGCACTTGTGTTATTTTTTCGAGTTTGTAATATACAGGGTGTATCAAACAGAATCATCTGATTTAAAAACATCATAACTATTATGTCATTTGAGATATGTACGTGAACAACGTACTGTTGGAAAGAGCAAACTCTAGAGTTTTACATGGTTCCCACTAGGTAACAGCTGTGTGCGTCCACTTTGGTTCTAGTAAAAATGGTGTCAGGACAACAGCAAGCGTTTGTGTTCTACATTTTGCGCACTGTGGGTAAGTAATAACTTTTCAGCGTAACTTTTGTACTTGGTATGGTCTGGATCCTCCTACAACCCAGTCCATTTGATGATGGCACGAACAATTCCGAGAAACAGGTTGTTTGTGTAAAGGCAAATTGCCTTGCCATCCTCAAGTGCCTGACACAGAGGTCGAATTCATCCGCCATTGCATCACAAGGAGTCCGCAGACATCCTTTTGCTGTGCAGCTCGACAGCTTAATGTGCCTCCGATGTCCATCTGGCGTGTGTTGCGTCGACGTATACACACGAAACCATACAAAATTCAGCTACTGCAAGCTCTTCGTGAAGGTGACAAACAACAGCCGGCCGAAGTGGCCTTGCGGTTAAAGGCGCTGCAGTCTGGAATCGCAAGACCGCTACGGTCGCAGGTTCGAATCCTGCCTCGGGAATGGATGTGTGTGATGTCCTTAGGTTAGTTAGGTTTAACTAGTTCTAAGTTCTCGGGGACTAATGACCTCCGCAGTAGTGCTCAGAGCCATTTGAACCATTTGACAAACAACAACGTGCGTAGTTCTGACAAGATGAAGGGTGACAGTTTTCTTCCATGCTTAGTGTTTAGTGACGAGGCAACACTCCATTTAAATAGAAAGGGGAACCGTCATAATGTGAGAATATGGGCTACGGAACAAATACATGATGTATAGCATGAGAGAGACCCTCCAAAATTTAATGTATTTCGTGCAGTTACATGGGAAAGGGTGTATGCTCCATTCTTCTTTGCCAAGAACACTGTAACAAAAAAATGGTTCAAATGGCTGTAAGCACTATGGGACTTAGCATCTGAGGTCATCAGTCCCCTAGACTTAGAACTACTTAAACCTAACTAACCTAAGGACATCACACACATCCATGCTCGAGGCAGTATTCGAACCTGCGACCGCAGCAGCAGCGCGGTTCCGGACTGAAGCGCCTAGAACCGCTCGGCCACAGCTGCCGGAAACACTGTTACAGGAAGCATATCTCGATATGCTTGAGAACTTTCTTTCCCCAGATGTGCCAAATCGGATGATTCGTTTGGATACACCCTGTATATAGGTGCCACTCCGATGTTAATTCACTATAAAACGTTACAGGAACTAGCAACACAAGAGGAGTGGAAGAAAATTTCAAAAGAATTTGATGAACTGTGGCAACACCCAAACTGCATTGGTGAGCCACAAAATTAAGTTACATATTGGCTCATATGGCTCTGAGCACTATGCGACTTAACTTCTGAGGTCATCAGTCGCCTAGAACTTAGAACTAATTAAACCTAACTAACCTAAGGACATCACACACATCCATGCCCGACACAGGATTCGAACCTGCGACCGTAGCGGTCTCTCGGCTCCAGACTGTAGCGCCTAGAACCTCACGGCCACTCCGGCCAGCTAAGTTACATATTATGGAGAAAATCTGACAGTAATGAAATATATTTAAAATACGTTTAATGAAGTACATCAGATTCAGCTTTAGGCAGTTTTTTATATCCCCCATTGCAAGTCAATGCATTGCTATATAAATTTACTCACTTTTATTTTCAGGTGCAATGGATGGGAAACACACAGCCTTTGTCCAATCACAAACTGCTGGATCAGCATGTTTCCGTCATAAAAAGTTCCACAGCATTGTTTTACTAGCTGTTATGGATACCAATTGTCTTTAATCCACATTGGGTGAAGTAGAAGAGTGAGTGATGGTGGGGGCTATGCAAACAACCTAATCAACAGTGCACTTGAGGAAAAGTGGTTGGAGGTACCACAACAAAAATCGCTTCATGGCACAAACATTAAACTGCCATGTGTGATACTTGCTGATGATGCCTTTCACCTGGAGCTGCATATCATGCAGCCCTGTAGAGATTGCCAGCACCAGAAACCGAAACAAATTTTTAACTGCAGACTGTCAAGGGAGAGGCGAGTAGTGGAAAACACATTCGAAATTCTTGCCAACGGTGGTACGAGGGTAATCCCAAAAGTAAGGTCTCCTATTTTTTATAAGTACATAGACCTGTTTATTTCGACAATGGTTTACATCAGTTTAAAGCTTGAACATTTACCTACTTTTCGACATAATCACCATTTCTGTCGATGCATTTTTGTAGACGCTGTGGCAGTTTTTTATGCCCATGTCATACCAGCTTGCCGCCATGCTGTTCAGAAAGTTGCTTGGTCTCAGGTATAGAGTGGTATGCCCAGGTTTCGTCACCCGTGACAATTGAGTCCAGAAAGTTGTCCTGTTCGGCTGCAAGGCGGTGAAGCGATGGATTTCAATCGGCGCAGTGCCCTCTGCGTTCAAAAACCCAATAACTGCGCGCAATTCGCACTTGGCGGTAACATCCAACGGGAGCTCCATTCTCAACGGCTGCCAAGCCAAGACTGAGCGCCTCAGCGCGGCGTGCGCATGTTTATACACAGTGCGTGAAGCACTCTTCATAACAGTGTGACCAACTGCCACACAAACAGAGTTCTGTACTTATAAAAAAAATAGGAGACCTTACTTTTTGGATTACCCTCGTACATAATTTTCCATCACGATTATAATTGCCCCAGAATACAAAGGAATAAAACACTTATGTTGACAGTTTGCAACGAAGCTTATTTCAATGAAATAAAGAGTACTTGAACATCAATCTTGCCTCACATGTCACGAAACAGTAAGATACCAAATACTTTGCACCTTGAATCGACTGTCTATTGTATTCTTATGTGTGTTGGTGGGGATGGAAGCAAGAAGAAACGCCGCTAACTAATTATTCGATGCCACGCAGTAATCAGTTCATCTGTCGATTTAGAAGGGAAGAAACTGACAAATATTTTCATTAAGACAGAAACAAAATTGCAACTCTGGGCAATGTGCAATTCAGCATCTTCATACACTTTGAGATATATACGTATAATGCCAAATCTATGTCACTGATGGTTCCTTCGAATCGTCCCAGCGACGTTTTCTTCCGTGTTTTTTCTTGGTTCAAATGGTTCAAATGGCTCTGAGCACTATGGGACTTAACATCTGTGGTCATCAGTCCCCTAGAACTTAGAGCTACTTAAACTTAACTAACCTAAGGACATCACAAACATCCATGCACCAGGCAGGATTCGAACCAGCGACCGTAGCAGTCGCGCGGTTCCGGACTGAGCGCCTAGAACCACTAGACCACCGCGGCCGGCTGTTTCTTGGTGTTCGGGAAGCAGAACACCGTACCTGCTGCCGGATCATTGGATCAAGATGGCTAGAAGACTTACTCATTTCATTCGAAATCGAATGTCGCAAGTGAAACAAGCACATGATTACCTGAAATTTAAATAATACTTCACATAGATGTATAAATAAGAGCCAGAAGACACTCTAATTTATGCACTGCTATAGCTCATTCGAATAGCAGCACAACACAATTATCAAACACAGTTTTCCATTCACAGTTATTTTACTATAACCAGTAGCTGAACGAAGGGTAAACCATGGTCGTAGTCACAAATTCCCAGGTATCTGCACCAGTCGCGCAATCCATACTACATATTCGATTGTTGAGTAATACACTGTGACGGGAACTTATCTGCCATTACAGTGTGCAATCAACGGAAATTGTTGCAAAGTTCTGACTGCGCCATTGGTTGTCGTTTATTCTCATTGGGTTTTCCCTGTTTCCCTGAACACAAGACGCTGAGCTAACTGTGTATATTCCGCGTGGCGAAACATCCAGCATTCCATTCTTCCAGAATCACTGGTCATGTGCATCGGCACAAAACAGGGATACGAAATCTCCTTCGGCTAAGGACTAACAGTAGTAATGTAAACAATAACAAACCAATAATGAATGAAGTTTATTGCGTTTGAGAAGAAGGCTGATGAGTAAAAATAAAAATAGGCTGATCGTTCAGTTGGCTCAGAGCAAAGGTGTCCTCATTTTGTTACTGTATTTCCATCTCGATATTTGCAAATAAAAAAGAAAAACTGACGCGATACATATCGATAGTCTAACGAGATATGAACTAGACACTAATCTTCTGTTAGATCACAGGACGAGCATCGTGCCACGGAGATGACTCTGATGCCTTCCACTTCTTTCACTGCTGTGGTGGTAGTCAATGCAGACAATTCATAACGCTAAATAAAGATTCAGTCGTAATATAAGCGTGCAGTCACCTTACTAGAGAGATTTAAAGAAATTGTCATTTGCTCTCCGGCCGCAGCTGACATTTTTTGAAGATTGAGCAACCGAGATTGAAGAATGTACAACACATGTTTTAAATATCAATATAGTTGCTGTTCTCTCACGATGATTATATCGGTAGTAGTGGCTAACCAGATTACTTCATCAATATGGAAAGAATATTACGAGAATTTAGCAGGATCACTTAGGAAAAATCTCGGAGGTGAGTGAAAGATGATCGTCAGCAGTAATGCCACGCTGCTACTGCAGCAGCCATGTGCAGAACTTCACGGACAGCTAGCACGTCCTGACTGCTATTCGCAGCCCTCAGGATAGTTGCACTACTAGTGCTGATCTGAAGCTCACAGCTGCAGGTGGTGGGAACAGCTCAGATCCCGAGATCAAGCTGTACAGTCATGTTTCCAAGACTGAAGACCAGGAAAGCTAGAGTACCTTACGTATGATTGTCCTGACGTGTTTGCATACTGATCTGGTCTAAAGCCGTCGGCACACGGACCGTGCATCCGAACGTTGAGCGTTGAGCGTGCCGAGTTTCTGACGTCATAGCGTGGAACAGCACGTTCGGGGTTCTTTCCGAACGTGCAGAGCAATATCTGGCATGTCAGATATTCTGAGTGTGCGTCTGAGCGTTGACCAATGAGATGGCACAACGCCACCTACGTCACACGCACGCCGTCTCGCTTCAGTACAGAGTTGTGAGGCGCCATATTGGCATTCATTTGAAGCCTATATGTATATATGCCGTTTCTGAGCACCAGCAAATTGAGAGTCACTGGAAAACCCATTGTTAACTGTGTGATTCGTTCCAACAAAATAATGAGAAACATCATATTCGTGGCAAAAGAATTATTGTAACTTGCGTATTATGAGAGTAGGCTATTTGAAGCTAGCGACACAGTGAAGATCCACTCAAAACGCATTGTTCTTGGTACAATTTGTTAATAATTAAATTTCAATTAGTAACATACCTACGATTAAGGTTTTCTGCAGGACGTAAGATACTGTGATGAAGCATTAAAAGTCCGTTATTGGTGTAGCGTAAGGACTAAAGTCACTACCCACAATAGAATTATGTTGTGGGGCGGTGGTTCTCGTCTTGCCACTTCCAATTTTTTTGCTAACATTCGCGTTTTTATAGGATTCTGATACTTTATTATTAGCTTAATATGAGTATATACTATAATATTTGATGTTATGTAAATATAAGTTCACCTTTTTTTGAGGGGCGACTTTGTTCGATTGGCTTAATCCACAGGACAGGTTGCGCTACTTGTATAAAGATATTTTGCCCCTTTTTCTTTTACGCTTTGTAATACACATGTTGCAAAGATTCTGCTACTGGGTAGGAACAGCGATCAAGTAAGACTGACCTTGGGGTTTTACTAAAATGTGGGAATGATGAAATAATGTCTATCTTATGCGGAGAAGTATTCCAAATTTGTACCGCACTGTTTGTAATGGAACTTTTATAGGCCTGTGTCCTTATTGATTAAACATGGGACTTTCCTTTTCGTGCACGATGGAGAAAATGTGCGTTTTAATAGAGCTAATTTTACGCGCGCCCGTTGAGTAAACAATGTGATTTACGAACTAGAAACATCCCTCAACTACCGCTGGAGTGCGTTGGGATCGCGTATACCACGTTGGGGCCCACGTACCGTATGCACAGGTCGTATCGTTCCTGAGCGTTCAGCAGCACGTTGAACCTGGCACGCTCAACGTTAACACTCGACAGCACGGTCCGTGTGCCGACGGCTTAAGGGACGGCTGCAAACCGACAGCAGGTGACACCATTGAAAAATACAGATGAATTGCACACAAATGCTGTTCGGTTTGTTATTTTAACAACGATAAAATTGAGTGCGAAACTACCTTGTCCAAACTGCCAAGAAAACGTAAGATACCTCGCAGTGTTGTCCTCAGATAGACTGTACTACTTCCGGTCGTATATCATGCATAACTAGAACTTCAGGAATATCAATAAAATGTGGAGATATTGCGGGTAAAAGACTAATGCAGTGGTATGACGGATTAATAAATCAAATTGTGGATTCACAAAAAAAAAAGTGAGTCACTCCTGAAGCAGAGGAAGAAGCAGACGTCGGTAAATGTGCAATTGCACACTCTCATAGTAGTAGTAGTAGTAGTAGTAGTAGTAACTTTATTCATCCGTAGATCTCTTTTTACAAGGATATAGGACATGTCAAACTATTAACAAGTTTAGACCAATTTAAAATAAGCTAATTCGTATACACATATATTTACAGACCTCTAATTAGAGACAGTCATTAGCTTTTACTCCTGGTGTACAATACGTTTTTTACAAATAACTTATTAAATAATGTAATGCCACACTGTTCACTCATATCTCACTATCAGTCACTGCACACACTATACACACATTGTTTTTTATAACACTTCACTCACTACACACACACACACACACACACACACACACACATACATACACACACACACACTGGTGATCTCTGGGCCATTTTCTGTGCCGCAACTTCCCATTTGCTATCCTGAAAAACTGAGTCTACATCCCTCCATAATGAGTGAGATGTTGAGCTCAGAAAGAGGAACAGGTGTTAGTATTGTGCTATGCGTAGCTTGAGGGGAGAGTGTTTCTAGAAACGAAAAAACACATAAAGTAAAGATGTTATTTGGAATGTTGGATGTTTTATAATCATTATTATAATTACTATTTATTTGTATAACTTTTTTTAAGTAATCCTTCAAAGTATAAAATGTATTGCACAACAGGTACTTTTTAGCTGCCTTTTTAAATAAGCGTATTTTTGCAGTTTCTTTAATCTCTTTTGGTAATTTATTGTACAGTTTTATTCCTTGGTAAAAAGTGCTGTTTTGAGTTTTATGTTTATTTTTTCTTGGTAAATGTAAGTTGAGTCTATCTCTTGTTGCATGGTCATAGACAGAGCTGTTTGCGCAGTAATTACCAATGCTATTTTTGATGCGTACAACTGACTGGTAAATGTATTCACATGGAGCAGTTAAAATCGCCAGTGTTTTGAACAGATCTTTACAATGAGCTCGACTAGTATTTTTGGTTATTATTCTTATGACTCTTTTCTGATGTTTGAAAATTGTGTTCATATTTTGTGCGATTGTTCCCCAAAAAAGAATGCCATAGCTAAGAACTGAGTGTACATATGAATAATATGTAACTAAAAGACACTGCATGTTACACACTGATGATAGGATTCTAAGGGCATAACATGCTGGTGACATTCTGTTTGCAAGTACCTTTGTGTGTTCACACCACTTAACTGAGAATCATAAGTTTCACATCGACAGATCTACCACACATAATGCTTACTAACAAGCCTGTTTACTGCTTGTGTAATTTTTCCCGTTTCGTTTGATACTGAGATTGAACGACGTATAGATTCTGAAGCTATGGCGTCATAAACATTGAGGTGCGTGAAAAACTGCTGCGTCAGACATGACGTTCTGTTTTATTACTTCTTCGCTACTAAAGCTATTCGCACATACTTTTTGCAAACGCATTAAAAAAGTATATAAAATTACAGGTGTGCTCCAGTGCAACGTTATGTCGGAATTTCAAATCAACAGGTCGAGAGCTTTACGAGATTTGCTGCTGTGAAAATGTTCGGCTCTGCTTTCTCTCTCGCAGACCTGCTATACAACGGTTGACAGCTGCAAAAATTCCGTGACGTACTATTCGACTTGTAATTCTGAGCCGGCCGGAGTCGCCGAGCGGTTCTAGGCGCTACAGTTTGGAACCGCGCCACCGCTGCGATCGCAGGTTCGAATCCTGCCTCGGGCATGGATGTGTGTGATGTCTTTAGATTAGTTAGGTTTAAGTAGTTCTAAGTTCTAGGGGACTGATGACCTCAGAATTTGAGTCCCATAGTGCTCAGAGCCATTTGAACCATTTTTTTTGTAATTCTGACCATTTGCGGAAAACGCTTAACCTGACTAGTCCTAGTTTCAAACATTGACTGACGCAGAAAACCTAGGCATTAAAGACTCACGGAAAGCAAATAGTATCACAAAAAAAATTTGGGTCCACTGGGAACCTGTATTCACTATTTAGATTCCGACAGTTATGTTGTTCCTCTCGATGTCATCAGTGAGAAGAAAAATAAGGGAACTAGTAATAGGTTACTAATCTGTATACCGTGCATTAAAATTCTATGCTCATACGTAAATTGCATTGGTTATTATATTCGTCACATGCAACAGGGTGTCACTTTCAGTCCCAGGGATGACAAAAAATTTCAGAAAAACTCATAATAGGAATAAGTGACGCATCGACTATGGCTTCTCACCATCAACAATAGTTTTTACCAACTGTGTTTTCTATTTTTTTATTTGACCTTCATCACCCTTTACAGACCAGCCTGCTCTTTTCACGTCTTTTTCGACTTCCTTTTTCATTTGTATTACAGCTACAGATTTGTTCAACATATAAACTGTTAAATATTGTATTCCTAAATTAACAAATTCCATTTAATTCTTATATTTTGAAACTTAACACTGTCCTATTTCATTGGAATAACACGTAATAACAAAATTTTAGACTAGAATGTCAAAGCACACTCAAAACGCTTGAAATGAAATGAACTAAACATCATGTCGTTTTCTTTTGGGAACTTGTTACTCCCCTAGAGAAACTTGGTACTTCACAAAATGTTTGACACAGTTGCTGTATTGCCTATTGTAAACAAACGTTGAGTCTTATGAAGTAGTACTACTTAGCCGGCACAAACTAAAGCCTCATAAATAAATAAATAAACAAAACTTTTCTGTTAATGCTGCTCAGAATCGCTTATACCCATCTTCTGCTTTCACAGTAACCCACAATCTTTTTGGTATTTGTCTTGCTTTTTTTCTGGACTTCCTTATCTCCCCTTCTAGTCCGACCTTCGCTCTGCAATTACGTCTTCATCGGTTAACTTTTACGCGATCTTTTAAAATTATTGCTGAACTTTTTTGCTCTTTTCATATTCATGTACTTTAGACGATTGGTGGCAAGTTCCTAAGGGACCAAACTGCTGAGGTTTAAAGTCCCTAGGCTTACATACTACTTAATCTAACTTAAGGTAACTTACGCTCAGGGCAACACACACACACCCATGACAGAGGGAGTACTCGAACCTCCGACGGGGGGAGCCGCGCGAACCGTGGCAAGGCGCCTTAGGCCCTAGACCACGCGGCTACCCCGAGCGGCTTTAGCGATTGAATAGATGTAGAAAATGGGCACTTTTCGTGAAGAAGTATAACTTCATTTTATTTTAAGGAAATGAAGTTATACACTCCTGGAAATTGAAATAAGAACACCGTGAATTCATTGTCCCAGAAAGGGGAAACTTTATTGACACATTCCTGGGGTCAGATACATCACATGATCACACTGACAGAACCACAGGCACATAGACACAGGCAACAGAGCATGCACAATGTCGGCACTAGTACAGTGTATATCCACCTTTCGCAGCAATGCAGGCTGCTATTCTCCCATGGAGACGATCGTAGAGATGCTGGATGTAGTCCTGTGGAACGGCTTGCCATGCCATTTCCACCTGGCGCCTCAGTTGGACCAGCGTTCGTGCTGGACGTGCAGACCGCGTGAGACGACGCTTCATCCAGTCCCAAACATGCTCAATGGGGGACAGATCCGGAGATCTTGCTGGCCAGGGTAGTTGACTTACACCTTCTAGAGCACGTTGGGTGGCACGGGATACATGCGGACGTGCATTGTCCTGTTGGAACAGCAAGTTCCCTTGCCGGTCTAGGAATGGTAGAACGATGGGTTCGATGACGGTTTGGATGTACCGTGCACTATTCAGTGTCCCCTCGACGATCACCAGTGGTGTACGGCCAGTGTAGGAGATCGCTCCCCACACCATGATGCCGGGTGTTGGCCCTGTGTGCCTCGGTCGTATGCAGTCCTGATTGTGGCGCTCACCTGCACGGCGCCAAACACGCATACGACCATCATTGGCACCAAGGGAGAAGCGACTCTCATCGCTGAAGACGACACGTCTCCATTCGTCCCTCCATTCACGCCTGTCGCGACACCACTGGAGGCGGGCTGCACGATGTTGGGGCGTGAGCGGAAGACGGCCTAACGGTGTGCGGGACCGTAGCCCAGCTTCATGGAGACGGTTGCGAATGGTCCTCGCCGATACCCCAGGAGCAACAGTGTCCCTAATTTGCTGGGAAGTGGCAGTGCGGTCCCCTACGGCACTGCGTAGGATCCTACGGTCTTGGCGTGCATCCGTGCGTCGCTGCGGTCCGGTCCCAGGTCGACGGGCACGTGCACCTTCCGCCGACCACTGGCGACAACATCGATGTACTGTGGAGACCTCACGCCCCACGTGTTGAGCAATTCGGCGGTACGTCCACCCGGCCTCCCGCATGCCCACTATACGCCCTCGCTCAAAGTCCGTCACGTCCACGCTGTCGCGGCATGCTACCAGTGTTACAGACTGCGATGGAGCTCCGTATGCCACGGCAAACTGGCTGACACTGACGGCGGCGGAGCACAAATGCTGCGCAGCTAGCGCCATTCGACGGCCGACACCGCGGTTCCTGGTGTGTCCGCTGTGCCGTGCGTGTGATCATTGCTTGTACAGCCCTCTCGCAGTGTCCGGAGCAAGTATGGTGGGTCTGACACACCGGTGTCAATGTGTTCTTTTTTCCATTTCCAGGAGTGTACTTCTTCACGAAAAGTCAATTACACACAGGCTCTGAATATGATTAGTTAACTAAAAAACACCTTTGCTAATGCTGCTCAGTACCGCGTATAGCCGCCTTGTGCTTTCACAGCGGCTCGAAGTCTGTGACCAGGTATAGCATTTCCTCTAACTACAATGCCAACAGGAGAACTATTTATTTCCCACAGAAACGTTTTCAGACGTTATGGCACTCTGTGCTACCATTTAACAGTTTTATACTACTGGTGCACCTAACGTAAGAAGCGTTTTTAAAACGTCTGAGATAAGTTGAAGTTTATTCCATGAATTTTAACAGCAGTAGGTTGCCGCGTAAGAAGCAAATTTAGCAGTTTACTCTGATGCACAGCTCTCGCTGGCATAAGCACCGACTCGACGACGCAACATGCGCCATGATGGAGTAGAGTAGAGAACGCATCGCCTTTCATCGATTGTTCACTGACGTGTTTGGAAATTTCCTTTCTTTTACAGAAAGTTTGCCTAATTAGGTCTTATTTCCATGACAACGATTTACTAATGGACTCTGCTCCTACTTCATATTATTAGGTAATGAACCTACTGGAACGAACGAAACCGAAATTGAATATTTGGTTATTTTCGGATAGCTTGCTTATTAGTTGCCATATTTTGCGATAATTCTTACGTTGCTAAACGACAAGTTTTGAATAACCTCTATAAGTTGGTAACATAAGTAACAAGTCGTTATATCTTAAAAACGTTGTTTAATGTGCATTAAAATTCTATTATCTTGAATGTGGAATACATTAAACCCGAAAGCAACGGCTACTAGCAGCTTTTTAAAAGGAAACTGTATGTTAATTAAGTCACGTCAGTTACATACTGCTTGAATGGTAAAATTGCTTACCGACCGAGATTGCGCAATGGTTAGCACGCAGGACTCGTATTCGGGAGGAAAATGGTTCAAACCCGCGTCCGGCCGTGTGATTGAAGTTTTTCGTGATTTCCCTAAATCGCTTCAGAGTTGGCCTTTGGCTGTGCTGCGGTGAGGACGCGCTGTTTGTGTTCCTGCCGCGGAGCGAGCGCTCGTGTTGTTTACATCGTACTCGGCCGTTTCGCGCGTGCCGTACTCAGCATATAGATCACTATGGCGCACCAATACAGAAAATCGACGCTCAAATTTACGTTCCGCAACGAATTTGCACGGCCCAAAGCACTCGAAGTCGAACGATTTCTACGAGAAGAAGTTAAAATCCCGGCGACCGACATTCTCGGAATTCACTTGTCCATTGTGAGTAGTATCGTATATGTCAAGATCATCAACGACGCAACATGTGAACGGATCCTTCGGGACACGAAACAGGGCCTCCGTTTCTGCCATGCTGATGGCAATGTGGGGACTGTGCACGTCGATTATACGGGCATGGGACTTCGCACGATCAGAATTTTCGAACTTCCTTTCGAACTACCGGCGGAGGACGTCGTGACAGCGCTGCGCCCCTACGGCACGGTCCATGATCATATTGCGGAAAAATGGACGCAATTCCAGACATATCCTGTGCTGAACGGCGTCCGCCAGGTTCGAATAGAACTTAAAAGACATGTACCTTCATATCTGAATATCGGTGGCTGCCGTGCCATCGTCATCTACAATGGGCAACCGAAGACCTGCTCTGGTTGTGGGAAGGAGGGACACCTCAGATCAGAGTGTATGCAACGTCGCATCACTCAACTGCCGCTGGCTGAAGCGGACCCGCCATCGCAGCCGACGCTGCTTCCTGTGACTTATGCAGCAGCCCTCACGACAGCTACTACTTCACCACGACAGCCGACATCCACTGTTGGGTCGCGGCTCCATGCTCCAATGCAGGGCGATGATGACACACCCGTTCCACAAGATACGGATTCAACTCCGATGCCGCCGCCCCCGTCGACTGATAACAACATACATGACGATAGCATGGCCGTAGACTCGCTTATTGTGCCTACGGCTGCCTTTGTGCCAGAACGTCGTGAATCTTTGCCATCGTCTGACACAGAAGGACACACCAGGAAGCAACGCTCTCCGAAGCGACGGAAGCGGAGGCGTAGAGCAACTTCCGAACGGGATGCGACACAGCCTCCAGAGGATGACGATTCCACCTTCAATGACGACGCTACCACAGAGCAGCCGCCATTTGCTGCAGTGTGGCACCATCGAACGAAACTGAGGACAAACCACATATATCTACAGTGGCAAAATCGGATGCCGAGCTGCAGGACAGATGCTGCCCACCACCTTCTGGAATGCAAGCACCCATGCCGTGTCCTGAGGAAGCTAGGGAGGCCGATCTTACTTTCAGTTCCCCGACGTGGGCGGATGACCACGACGACGACGGAACCATGCAAGTTACGCCAACAGAGCCCACGCCATTGGCGCCGGCTCTCTAGCAAGGACTGCCGGTGAGGTTTGGGGGGATGCGGAGGTGTCAATACAGTCAGAAGCGTCATAGGTAATTCCAGTCTTAATGGATAACTTAACACCTGCGGTTCGGCAACAAGCTTATCGTATCGCCACGCTTAACCTCAACACGATACGAACGGCAGTGAAGATCCAGTTGCTGCGTGAGATGCTTCGTTCTTCGGATGTTGACATTGCCCTGTTGCAAGAAGTATATATAGCGGCCCTCCCCGTTTTCTACGGTTATGTGACATATGTGTCACCGGCGGACCGGAATGGCAGCGGTACGGCAATACTAGTGCGCGACGGAATTGCCATCGAAGAAGTGACTTACCTTCCGTGAGGAAGGGGGCTGGCGATCACAGCACTGGGAACGCGCATCATTAACATTTACGCTCCATCAGGAACTGATCAACGCCGCGAACGATCGCTGTTCTACTCGGAGGATATCGCCCCCCTCTTTATCAGCCGCTTCGAGCAATATATCTTCGGGGGTGATTTTAACTGTGTGCTCCACCCCAAAGACCAAGTCCCACATTTCTCGACTTGTCAAGAACTTCGGCTCCTGGTTCGAGATCTGCTTCTCACCGACACGTGGGAGACAGTGCACGGTGAACGTCCCGGGCCGACATACCTTACTAGTCACTCCGCCAGTCGCCTAGACCGCATTTATGTATCACGAGCTCTAGCGCCGGGAGTATTGGACGCCGAACGTTGGCCGCTTGCCTTCTCCGATCATAGCGCTTTCATATGCACTCTCACTCTACAACAGCAGCGGATATGGCGCAGCCGAGGACCCTGGAAGCTGAATGTGGCACATCTTCAAGCCCCGGAATGCCGTCAGATTATCGCCAACACATGGCTGGATTGCGAACGTCGTCTTCCCCGATACCCATCGACTCTAGCATGGTGGGTGGACTGTGCAAAACCAGCTTTTCAACGTGTGCTAACGCAATTCGGAAACGATATCGCAGCTTGGCATCGTCACACATTGGACTTTTATTACACGATGCTTCGCGAACTCGACAGCCAACCACCATCTCCAAACCGACAAATGGAAAGCCGCCGAATTAAAGGTAAAATATTGTCTCTTACGAGGAAACGTTTGGAGGGGGTCGTAGTGCGATCGCGACGTCAAGACCGAGTGGAAGGAGAAAACCCGTCTATGCATCACATCGTGCTCGACAGCCGCCGACGCCGACAGCAGCTGATCACGGACCTCGTATTGCCAGGTGGTAGGGTCGTAATGACTCAGGCGGCAGTTACAGAAGCCTTCGCAGATCACTATAGCCGGTTTTACGACGAGGTGAATACAGAGGACGAGGGAGCGGACGATCACGACATACTGCAGCACGTGTCGCACACCCTCGACCATGCAGCAGCGGCGACGCTGTTAGGTGGGATTACACGAGACGACATCGAGGACGCGCTTAACAAGGGAGCACTCAACAAATCTCCCGGGCCAGACGGACTGCCGCTCGAGTTTTATCGTACTTTCCGCGATCTCATGATGCCCCGATGGATCATCATGTACCAAGAACTGATGACCCCCGGTTCTCACGTGCCACCTGCATTCGTGGAAGGTCTCCTAATACCGATACACAAGCCTTCCAGAGGTCGGACGGTCGAGGACTACAGGTCCATTACAATGCTCAACTCGGACTATAAAATCTTCGCCCGACTACTCGCCAGCCGCATGAAGACGGTTCTGCCCCTCCTCCTCTCAATGGAGCAAACGACACAGGGCGGAGTGACCAACATGCAAACGGCAACCAGTGAATGCAGGGATTTAATAGCCATCGCCACATCCTGTCGCCTTCGAGCTGCTCTGATCTCCATTGATTTCGACCACGCCTTCGATAGAGTTCACCACAAGTTCCTTCTGTCCGTTATAGCCCGCATGGGCTTCCCGCCTGACTTTCTCGACATCTTTCAGCGCCTTTTTCGTGGAGCTGCATCCCGTGTATTGGTGAATGGACGGATTGCGGGTCCCTTTCCGATCCGACGGTCAGTTCGCCAAGGATGCCCTCTCTCCATGATCCTTTACGCGATCGCACTCGAACCACTTGTCGGAGGGTTGAAAAACAGGCTCTCGGGCATGTCATTGAGGGATCACACCTTTCACTGCAGGATATATGCTGATGACCTTCTATTACTTGTCCGATCTGGTGACGAGGTACGCTCGGTGATACAATGGATCAATCGCTATGGTTTGGCAGCGGGCAGCCTCATGAATGTGGCCAAATCGGCAGCGATGCCCACTGGGAGAGGTCTACAGGAGGACGCTTTAGCCCCACTCCCACTAGTTAACAAGATCCGGTTCTTGGGCATAACATTTACACAGGATGTGCGCCGCACGGCTGCCATGAACTATGCACGATTACTACAGGCAATACGCACAGAAGTTCGCCGGAACTTGCTTCGACGGATGGACCTCCTACAGCGTGTGGAATACCTCAACCTTCACGTGGCAACTAAGATGATCCACACGGCCCAGGTCCTACCGACACCGACAGCGATGGCACACAGACTGCAAGCAGCGTTTGGATATTACCTTACCGCCGGACACCTATTCAAAGTCCGCTACGAAACACTCACCCTCCCTCCGCTTGATGGCGGACTGGGACTTATAAATGTACGAGCGAGGGCTACAGCATTATACTTGTGCACAATGATGAAATTGTGGACCCACAAAGATGCTTCCCTTACGGGTCGTCTGTTAGAGGAATTGCTGCCGGCGTCTCTTCTGCCACCTGTCACGGTTGCGCACATTACACCCTCACTCTCGCACCTCTCGGCATTTATTCTTGAGTACAGTTACGTGCACCCAGACCTTCCCAACACTCGCCCTCCCAAGGCGAGAGACTTTTACAGACTGCTGCTAAGGTCCATCCCTCGCAATGTGATTGAGAGGAAGAGCCCTACGACCCTATGGCCTGCAGTGTGGAGAGCGGTCCAGAAGTCGTTCCTCCCCACGCGGGTACGAGCCGCGTGGTACCAGGTGGTGAACGGGAAGGTTGTAACACGACAAAGGCTGCACGCTATTGGGATGGCGGATTCCCCCCTTTGTCCACATTGCCACCTCGTGGATACTGACGACCACCGTTTAACATGTGGATCGGCGTTAGAGGTATGGCTGCTAGTGCAGAAGATCCTCGCCTGCTATCTACGTATCGCACCTCGCACAATTGAGCCACGGCTCCTCCTTTGTCCAGAGGATACTTATTTCCCACCTGAGAAGACTCATGCTCTCACATGGTTTAAAGGCATGTCCATATACTACCTCTTTCGAGATGATGAGAAGATGGTGCTTGATTACTGGCAATTTCTCCAGGACAGTCATAGCACACTTGAGTGTACACCCCGATACCGACAACTATTTGCCAACTATTTACGCAGTGTCTTCGATAACCCCCCTCACAGTTGGGGAGTACCGGGCAGAGGATGACCGCCGTCATGGAGCTCCAAACGCTGCGAAATGTTGTACCAATTTGGAACATGGAATCTGTACGCAGATGGGCCATGCACATGGAATGGCATGCGGGATTTGGTTACGTTTTTTCTGTCTTTATTATCTATCACCACACTATTGGTTTCAAATTCTATTTCATAGTTTAGAAGAAACTCTTGTTGTGTAGTTGCTACGGATGTACATTCTAATTTTGTTTGTCGTAACTGAAAGACGCCTTTTTCCATCCATATATAAAAAAAGGTTGGCAGAGGGAAAAAAATAAAAAAATAAAACAAAAAAAATACAAAAAATAAAAATAAAATATACAAAGTAAAAAGAAAAAAAAGAAAAAAAGAAAAAAGTTGGTAGAGCACAAAAAAAAAATGGTTAGCACGCAGGACTCGTATTCGGGAGGAAAATGGTTCAAACCCGCGTCCGGCCGTGTGATTGAAGTTTTTCGTGATTTCCCTAAATCGCTTCGGGCAGACGCCGGGATGGTTTCTTTGAAAGGGCACGGCCCATTTCCTTTCCAATCCTTCCCTAATCCGCGGGGCCGATGACCTCCCTGTTTGGTCCCCTCCCCCAAATTAACCAAACAACGCTGCTTGCTGGGTTTGTTAGTTATTAATCATTATTTTTATTTGTAGACACGACACTTAAATGGCTGAAAGAAAATGTGACTTATAAACAGAAAAAACGATAAGACTGGAACTCTTTGTTATAGTATCGCTGCATCTGCGAGCGCCTTCATAAGTGGATATTGCAGACAATTTTTTTAGCGTGTTCAGAAGTGGATATCGCAGAAGACTTCGAACAGAAGAGGAATGTTATCTCGTAAATGTTTCGCGATTTAAATATCAGAGCTACTGGCGATAACAGTGTACCATCATAGACCGGAAATATTATGCCGATATATGAGGAGCAAAAGTTTCGCAGTCAGTTCCAGGAAAATATACCTTGAATAAGTCAGAATTTTCTATACGATACACGTTGTTTAAGACCTCTGACTGATAAGCACAAGGACAATCGATAAATTCTGCAACTGAAGATATTGCGCGGATTTCGAAAATAACTATTCAGTCAAATTACCATATTGCCAAAGTAATGAAAATATATTTAATAAAAGTAATTGTCATACATGCAGCTATGGTGTAAACGCCCATGATTTCTACAGTAAATGTAACTTACGGTTATTTGGAATAGTCTATGGGTGTGTATTGAAATGTCTCGTCAATTTAGCGTTACAATAGAGATTTAGTAATCGTTTTTGCCACCATTCGCCTAGATGAATGTAGAAAACCACATATATATCATACACAGACTTTATCGCCGAACAAACTCGGGATGACCACCCGCTGCGACAACAGAAGGTTGGTGGTGATTGTGAACGTAAATGGAAAGGGATACTAAGGTACTGATGACAAATTCTAGCGTACATATTTGAAAACTACGAAGAATCTTAGTAACCAGAATTGGTGTTAGGCCTGGTTCGTTTGGTCTCATGTGTTTTGAAGGTGCACCACATACGCCTCGACCAATGTGCATTCTACAAAGCACTGTAGATGAACTTTCAATACTTTTTATAAAAGTTTTCATACGATACTGTTTCACAGGGTGCTTCCATAATCCGAGCTTACCTGTCATATCCTACCTGTGTAGTGAAAATTGTTTCCATTAGCTGCTGACGTTTGTAGCCTGTACTTCTCAATGAGAACTAATTTGTTGCGATTAAAGCTAAACTAACTAGGGAATGATCGGTGGTCTTTCGTGGTGTGTTGAAACCTGTTCTGATTTTTCTGTCGCTTCCTGTTAAAGTCAGATCAGGTCTAAATGCCAAACTTCAGGTGCCAGCACGAACCGGAAACTTCCTAAATTTAATCACGATAACTGTACGTTTTTTGCTTTGCAGATATGCTCCCTTTTCTGTCGAAGCGGCACCAGTGCTATACTGCCAAGCGAGGTACCGCCTCCCGCCTCACAAGATTCCAAATTACGATTGCGGACAGTTTCAAGTGAAGAAACAGTGCGAGAATTTTTAATTTCCATTCATATAATGTCTAGTCTGTGTCCGGAGCTGTTTTCGGCACCTGGGTGTTGTGTGACGTTAATTATAAGTAAATTAAAAATAAAATAGCAACGGATTAAGAGATGACAATAGGGACCATTCCCGTGTAAGCAATATTACAGATTATAAGTTGCTCCTCTTTTTACTGACACGGGTACACGATTGAGATTCCTCGTTGCTGTCATCCATTTCGGTTCTTTACTATCATCGATTTCCATGTTACATGCTTCACCAATCAGTGTTACGTCTGCAGTCGCTAAGTGGGGGAAACTGACTTAGACTGGCGCAGTGTGTTTTCTGCTGGCAGTGTATTCGCAACATACGTTATATGCAACGGAGGATTCCGTCAACGCTACATGTCTCATTTAGCTGAAGCAGACAAGGGTGCTACAGTAGTGTTGAATCCTGCCAAGTCGTCGATTATCGGGTGTCTAGGAGACCTGCTTTCTCGGATCGCTAGACAACATTCAAACGAATGGGATTAAAGAGCTTTATTACAAACTGGAAAATACTACAATACTTAACTTTGTGTTAAGCAGATGTGTCGCAAGTAAAGGGCGACTGACAAAATAAGAAATCTCTTCAGTATAACAGTTCCAAGTTTAAGCTACATAGACCGTACGAGCAAAGTAATGAGCTTTGACTCTTCTATTCAGGTCGCTAGTCTTGAAGCTTCTGTAGAACTGGGCCGCGACCAGTCGGGTGCGGCGCTTATGTTCTCTTCGCATAGAGGCCGCTGCTGTCGCGTTGTCTTCCTGGAGAGGGGTCGGTCAGCGTGCAATTGGCTGACTTCTTCACAGCCCTCTGTGCTCTCTCGTTCCCGACTGGCTTGACTTTACGCCGTAACAAATATCACTACGTGAACAAGGATTTTCAAATAGGTGCATAGCAACGGCTATGGGTCGTCACAAGTCGACGGTTGCGAGGTGAATCAGGAAAAAGGAAGAAGACGGTAACCCGATCAGACGGCCTCATACTGGTGTTCACCGCAAAACAACAGCAGTTCAAAATCGAGAGATTACCATTACAGTGAAAACCATCCATTCGTTATCGCACGACTTAATTCAGCAAGCTTTGAACCTCCATATTAGTAGCAGAAATGTCATTCGTCCTCTAAGAGAAGGTGGACTGCGAGCAAGAAACGCTGCTCAGAAAGAGACATTATCTATTTTCCACAGAGAGTCCCGTCTTGCTTTTGCTGCTTCAAATGTCCGTAGAACTTTTCAATTTTCGAGGCGGGTGGTTTTTACAGGCGAAAAAGTTTTCTATTCGACCTCCACAGGAAGTGTACTTGTTTACTGGCCAAAAGGTGTGAGGTATGATCCACGATATATTTGCAGTGGCCGAAGATGTAGGGAATCAGTAACAGTATGGGCATCGATATCGGCCGACGGGTGTGGACTCCTGTGGGAACGGGAAGACAAACTGGATGCACGGAACTATATTTCCATTCTGGAGAATGTCAAGTTGCCTTCTGTCACCGACACTTTTCACAATCAGCAGATCATGTTCCAAAATGATCGATCGTCTTTTCGTATGTGACGTGTGGTGAATAGGTGGTTCGACGACCACAAAAATATTACTGTTTTGGAATGGTCACCTAAAGGAGAAGGCATGAATCCAGTTGAGAATATTTGGGCAGAAATGGTTAGAATTATGAAGGAAAAGGAACATTCACTGTCCACTCACTGCCAGCTTTCTGATGCGTTTCATGAGGCTTGAAACGAGTTACTTGAATGTCCAAGTTATGTGGCTAGAGTTGTGGTGTTCGTGTCTTGAAACCCGACTAATCTATAGGATATAGAAAATTTTGTCTTAATATTCCACAAAATTACCCTCCCGTTAGCGCATGTACCTTTCGACTATAGATGAATTTTCGATAACGAGACAGAGTACGTTGAAAACATGGCAATATTAAAAATTTAGATTCATAACTGTTTTGTAGAATCGGCTTTGGTAGGTACAGCAGAATTATTCCATTTTAACGAATTTAAAGTGGCAAATGTATTTGCTCCTACAATTACTTTGTTGAGGCTACGGAAGTAAGGTGAGCCTGCACTTCGCTATCACTACACGTCATAGCGTAGGCTGCACCGAGAAGATTCTCAGTCATTGAATTTTTTCTAATAAGGAGGGATGCGAATTTCCTCTCAATGAATCGACCCTCATTCGACATATGTAAAACTCATGACTCATAATTCCAATACGCAAAAGCACTGGGGGCAATTCTGAGCTCCTGTCGGGAAAAAAAACATTCAAAGAATGATGGTGCAGGTCTTTTACGCTTGGTATGTGTTTGTCCCTGTGGCCTGTAGAGGCTCGGCAGTAAGCGTTCTGCTCTTGCATGCCGAATCGAAGGTATGAGTTCACATACATGCTAATTTTTTTCAGTTTTTACTCATTTGGGCTAGTACATCATCTTTACTGTCGTGTTTGATATTTATAAATGCACACGTCACGTTGTGTGTCCTGAAACCTCCATTTAAGGAAATCCTTTACGTAGAAATATGATCTATCAGTGGAACACATTCACAATATGAATCGTAGTATCTCTGTTCCATTCTCTCGGTGGCACTGATGAACTGCTCAGAACATCTGCCCGCAAACAGGATTTCCATTTATAATGGGGAGTGAACTAGGGACACAACTTAATCCAGCCGTTCTTATAGTAAGTGCGCGAATGTGAATCATCATATGAGCGCATTGAGTAGACAGTTCAAAATTTTACGTATAATATTCCATTAAAAAGGTGATATGAACAAGTTGAATGGACAGTTCAAATTTTTTGATACTATCTTCCCTTAAAAAGTGGTTGTTGAGCACATAACTTATGTATTTCTGAATATCAAGTATATGGAGCGCAAACGTTTTATTTGCACAAATGAGAGCACATTAAAAAATAAACCTCCTAGGAGATGGGCTCGATCCTAGGATATCATTTTATGCATCAGTGCGCTACCAGTTCCCAAATATAGTCTGAACATATTATGTATTCCGGACAGCATCGATAATTTTTGAATCCGATTTTATCGAGATTTGTCCAAAATAGCATGAACCTGAGCTATGTCTGAAACGGATCGAATGGGTGAGCAAACTTCTGTCCCCTCTGCTGTAAGAAGAGAGTTGTATACCTTAGCATTACCGAAGTTCGAACTTCTGAAGGAGCACCCTATTTTATGCGGAAGTGACAGAAGCCATCCGGAAGCCATGCACTCTTTGATTGCTAACGAGAAACCGTGGTTTTGAGTTCTACGTACTAGCTGAGACACTTCTCAGTATAACGCTGTCGTCCTACATCAGCGTTTGTAGCAGAATAAGAGTCAGTTTCTAAATCCAAGAGTTCAGTATACCAATCATTTAACCCTCTAGTTTTTCATTTTTCTCCTTATTTTCCCACAGTACGAATGCCGCTACAAAGAAGAAGTTGAAAACTCGAATCTTATCCACGCAATTTTACTTCTTACAAGCTATCTCTCATCTTTAGTTTCGCGGTTTGCAATATCAAAATAATGCCTGGTTCTTGGGAAGGATGTCAGAGGTCAGTATACGACTATTATTGAGAAGTCTGCTTTCTCGAGAGAGAAAGAAAGAGAAAGAGAGAGAGAGAGAGAGAGAGAGAGAGAGAGAGAGAGAGAGAGAGAGACAGGTTAGTATACGACAATTATTGAGAAATGTATTTGAGAGGGGAGAGAGAGTGATTCAAATGGTTCAAATGGCTCTGAGCACTATGGAATTTAACATCTGACGTCATCAGCCCCTAGAACTTAGAACTACTTAAACCTAACTAACCTAAGGACATCACACACATACATGCCCGAGGCAGGATTCGAACCTGCGACCGTATCGGTCGCGCGGTTCCAGACTGAAGTGCCTAGAACCGCTCGGCCACAACGGCCGTCTAGAGAGAGAGAGAGAGAGAGAGAGAGAGAGAGAGAGAGAGAGAGAGAAAGAGAGAGAGAGTGTCTGGCAGGCAGAAGGGGGGTATTGCGGGTAGGGCTTTGTTTGGTGTACGAAAAGTCTCGTGTTCCGTACTCACCAGCATGACACGACCTCCTTCACTTCCATCAGTACTAGAATGGCGGGCTTCACCGTCATTCGGAATTCTCGTCAAATGTGATGTCCTCCTCCCACTGCCGAATGGAGCGTAGTGTCCTCACAAGCGGAGGGTCTGACATGTGGGTCACCGATTTTGATGAAGTTTTGCGAGAATGTTCCATACTGACCTCCTTCGCTTCCGTCAGTACCAGAATGGCGGGTACCGCCGTCATTCGGAATTCTCATCAAATATGATGTCCTCCTCCCACTACCGAATGGAGCGCAATCGCCCTACAAGCGGAGGGTTTGACATGTGGGTCACCGCTTTTGATGAAGTTTTGCAAGAATTTTCCATCCTTAAAATAAAGAGATACGTGTTTCTGGTTTCCGTTAGACACTCCCAAGTTATTGAAAAAAAAATCGAGGTCAAACTTGATTACGGGAAATCGTTTTTTTACGTTGTAGGTTCTGTACACGGAAGTCTGATAATCCATCTGACAATATTCTAATGATCGGAATACCTTTTTTTGTCTCTCTTCATCGGGCGGTGCATATAGAAATCTGAATCAGATGTTGTCCACGAGCAATGTGGCGAGATTTCGTCCGTGTGTGCGTATGGTGCGAGAGATATTTATATTTTGCTCAAAATTAGACGATCAGCTGGGATTACGCAGTAGTGTACTTACGGTGTATTTTTGTTCTTTGTGTGCAATGAAAAGAACTTTAAAGGTATGTACTTAAAAAGGATTATTGGATTATTAATCACATCTCCCTCTGTTTTACTTCAATAAAAGGCAAAGAACAGTACTCCGGTTATCAAAATATTATGAGATACACGGGAAAAAATGTCGAATAAGAGAGGGCACGGACCACGAATTCAACATGGACCTGCAGTCTGGTAGTCTAACACCTCAACAGCTTTTCTTTTCTGTTATCGTTCTTTGCAGTTGCTCGGGGCGGACGTCATATGATACCTGTAATAGCTGATCGTTGAACATTTTACACATTTTTTTTATTATGACAGAGAACAGCCAGCCCTCTTATCGAACACGCTGAGCTACTGTACTAGCATCACGACCGCCCGCCTAGCGTTCCTATACGCAAAGAATTACGGGTAACCAAGCTGCAGTATGAAAATAAGACTTTCCGTCATTAGCTTTTTTCAGTGACTAGGGAGTGTCTAGTAAAGAGCCGAAACACGTGTCTCTTTATTTTCAATATAGAATGTCCTTGCAAAACTTTATTAAAATCGGTGACCCATGTGTCAGACCCTTGGATTAGGTGATGACAGGGGTGAATGGTGGAGCCACTTAAAATTCTTAACGTTGCTTACATGCAAAATGTGGTTTTTATATTGTTAATGAAACACAAGAAATAAAAACATTATTATTTGTTTGGGTACAATGGCTTCGAGAAATTCGTTAGTGCAACTCTGTTCTCTGTTGCTCATGTTTCTTTTCTTGCTAATCAGACTTTTGAAGTTGTGGAACGTGGCTATGAACGACGACAATAATTTCGTCGTAATGTTTCCGATGTTCGTTATTATTAAAATTTTATATGAGCTTTTTTTTTGTTTTTGATGAGGAAACAATAATGCGATATATGTAGAAATGCAAGAAAAATGTGACAAAGTGTGTACTTGGACCGTCATTTGCTGACCAGTGATGTCAGCTAATCAGACTTAATAAATAACCTTATAGCGAAACTCGGTGCTTCGAGTTTTCGTTTGAAACAATCGTGTGTGCTAGCATTAAGGGGAGCCGGAGGTGCCTATGCTGCCCATGTTAAAATCACTAAGTTTGAGGAACATTTATGAATAAACTACCAAATAGAAAAATTTGAATTTTTTTTACATATAGAGTGGTTTAGTATTGCAGTTACCACAGAGGGAGTTTGGAGTATCTTTTCTAGTTTCCTTCCAATTATTTTTTTTATTAATGACCCAAATTTTTTTACAAATAATTGCTTTATAATTAAACTGAAATGAAACTACTGAACATATTGCCAAATGGCTGTGTTGCAATGTACGTTTGACCACTAGGGGTGCTGTATAAAAATTTCATCTCTCTAACTTGAGTGGATTTTGAGCAAATGTTCCTTATATTCGAAAAATTTTAATTTACGGGAAATGGCTATCAAAGTTTCTCAATACATTCCTGCACTATAGGATGGATTATCAGGGTCTTCTTCTTCATCCTCCAAAAGCTTCCTCTTCTGTCTTCTTTTCTGGCCTGTTGTTCCATCATACTTCATATGCCTTTCTCTTCTTTCTGCTCCTCTTATCCTTTCTCTTTCAATATTTCTTAGTGCTCGTACAGTGTTCACCCCAGCTGTAAATCCTAATGCCTTCAGAACTTCGCACTTCATACTGTTCCCTTGGTTGTAAGTTGCTATTGCATCATAAATGCCAAAGTGCAGTGTTTTTATGCTTACAAACACCCTTTTAGGAATCACTTTCCAAATAAAATTGTTTACGCTCTCATTAGGATTCTGCGTCTTTCCGTGTAGACATTTGTGTAACAATTCTGGCTGTGCTAAGTCATGAAAAATTGGTTTTATTGCATTTATCACAGCTGCTGGCAAACCATGTTTGTGATCATAGTCCTTTTTTTCATTATATTTGCACCAGGAATCTTTTGGGCACAGGCTGTGTTGAGGGTATTTATTGGAAGAGGCAGTATGAAGGAACAATGCCCACACTGCTTTTCGCATGTCACTAACATTACTAGTATTTTGCCTTATAGCATACCCATAATATCTCTGTAGACGTTCAATCACCTGATCAGTAAGCCTGCCTCTCCCTCCTATTGTCTTTCCATCACTGAGCTTACTTGAACCCAAAGTTTGTTTGAGCCTTCAAAGCTGTGCACCCACACGCTTTTGCACATGCCCAATGCATTCCAACTTTTCAACTACAAATTCATTTCCATATGGTTTCAGTTCCTCTATAGTCTTGAAACCTTTGGAGTCACCATCCCCAAGGTAGTATTTGTACCTAACGTTGTATCTGGGAACTGAACATTCAAAAATTTGTTTCACTCCATCCACTTCCATTGCTCCACTTGATCCACTAAAATTTGCCTCACAGGTTCCACTGTGCTCTCCTTTGATTTTATTTTTGCACCTACAATTTTTTGATAATATTGAAACATCTATCACTTTTGCACTATCACCACAAGTAGCAGTTACAACCCCATTCAGGGATTTATGACCCCTCTTTTGCCAGGAACCATCTAATGCCACTACCAAATCCCTAGAACCACCGTTCATTTCTACAGATTCCTCCACTGCTTCCTTCATGGTTTTCAAAGCCACATCTTCAACAGTGGATCTTACCAGTTCGCAGTAGTACCCAAATTTGCTTGGAGGCGATGGCAAGTTCATAATACCACAAAACAGTTTACCAGCAGCAGACCCTTTTCCAATGGATCGAAGACCATACACAAGTCGAACATTCACATCAAACACTCTAGATCGTCCATTTTCACCAAAGAGACTGGCATGTGAATTGTAGAAAGTCACTTGATACTTGCAACATGCACAGATTATCGTCATCTCACAAGCTAAACCAAAGTGCTTTGTTATCTCTAGTCCCACTCCTACACTTGAACACATTTTGCACAGAACACTTTCTTTCAGCACAGAAGATAATAATCCAATATTCAGTACTTCGTTAATATCATCACTGTCACTAACATATTCACGAAATCTCTCACTTCCACCAGTCAGCTTCTTGCTAGAAGATGTTACAGGGCTATGGCCGGCCATGTGTTGCTTAGCAGAAGAACGCACTGTTTCAGTAATTGTAGTATCGCAACTTGGTATTAGTGTTAATTTTCTTTTCCCTACGTTCTTCCTCTTCTTATATATACGGTTACTAAAACGTGGCATCGTAACCAGAACAACGCTTTACACAAGAAGTATAATACTACCAACAACAGGCGCAACACTGAACTAATTCGAAACGGTAAACAGCAAAGAGGCGATGTTCCGCGCTCTTAGCGCTTAATTTGTCACAGAAAACAATGTAGCCAACCCTTGCACACTCGTTGTATGCGTAACAGGCCGAGAAAATCCCAAGCAGTTCGCCAGGAAGTCACGAGAGGGTGTTAGATGCATTCAGCGGCCGCCCATTTCCTCTGCAGCCGTGGGGGAAAACGGTAATAACTCCACTTCTAGGGCGAGTCGAACAATAATTCAAAGTTTACATTAAAGAGGAATGTTCCAATTAATTTTTGGTAGCAAAAAAATCATTTTTTTGGATTTGACCACCTCCGGCTCCCCTTTAGCCCCAATACACGATCGTTGATTATTTTTATAACACATCGACTTTGGATAAATTTGCTGCAGTTTTAAGGTTCATAATCGATAGCAGACATTTGTAGTTTTGTATAGGAATTATGAAGAAGAAGTGGGCTTACATTTGACACTGTATTTCGAACAATCTTCCATAATATGTACCCTTAAGGCATGCTATTAATAAATTTAATAACCACTCTACCTAGCAAATCGATGGTTTGTTTTTCTTTGGGTACTGTTAGAATACTTATTTGAAGATCGTTCCATGACACCCGGAAGCTTATTATATTAGTTAGATATCTATAGAGGGAACTGTCGTTTGTGCTAACACAACTTGTTTATATTTGTTAGATTTACACTAATGTTTTAATTGCAACGTCAATACAATATGTTGAAACTGTTGTGACTTAGCAAGACAGCCAAGTCACTATGAGGTGAAGCCGAAAGGCACGCGCTTAAGCTCACGCAGGCTGGCGCGAGGTCTGGAACAGTTAAGGGAATTAATAGTAGCAAATAAAGTACGTAGTTGATGTAATACTTAACTTTAATCCATAATTGGTGTACATCGCTCTTGTTGATACATCAATAATAATCTCAATACAAACTGGTAATGGCGCCGTGCTAGGTCGTAGCAAATGACGTAGCTGAAGGCTATGCTAACTATCGTCTCGGCAAATGAGAGCGTATTTGTCAGTGTAGCATCGCTAGCAAAGTCGGCTGTACAACTGGGGCGAGTGCTAGGAAGTCTCTCTAGACCTGCCGTGTGGTGGCGCTCGGTCTGCAATCACTGACAGTGGTGACACGCGGGTCCGACGTATACTAACGGACCGCGGCCGATTTAAAGGCTACCACCTAGCAAGTGTGGTGTCTGGCGGTGACACCACAGAAACAGTAGATGAGACCATTAGAATGAAATCTTCACTTTCGAGAAAAACACCAGCGATCTGCCACGCCAAATAATTGTCACCTTTCTATCGACTGATAAAGCTGGTGGGCGAAAACCGACGCGACGCAAGGCATGTCCGAACATCTTGGTGCAGTGTGACCATAGCGATTAGTAACAAAAGATGTAGAAAAAGATCTCTTTTGTCTGTCCCGTCAACGAATAAATGTCGTTAGCGTGGCTCCAACAGGTGTCCCCGTGTAGCTCCCATTAAACGTCTGTCGGCTCGATCTGGTGTTTTCAAGGCTACTTTAACATATTCTTAATCCCTTTCCGTCATCTAATTCACAGAATTTCGTATTGTGTAAGCTCCTTTTCCATTCTAATGTGTCAGAAACGTCAGAATAACATTGCCCGTAGAGTAGCATCTTGATATTTATTACTGTCTTCATTCACTGAAACTACGACAAAAGGGATGGATAAAAGAATGTGTCATTCATGAATAGCTTTGTCTATAGTACCGTGATGAAACGTGCAAAACAGTTTGAAAATCCGTCTGCGATGTCCAGAAAAAAATGCGTGAGTTTTTTTTCTGGCTGTGATCGTCGTAGATAGCTGTTTTCCTCTGAGCTTTCGTTTCGTGTAAGATTCACTAGTTACTGATTTGACTTTACGTTGGTAACATCGTGTCTCCTAGCCTGTTACGCTATGTATCAGACAGCAAAGCTTTGCAGTTGAGCATAACGAGTAGGCGAGCGGGCTTGCGAATTCTGTCACCGATTGTGCATGTGTGTTACAGTACTGAAAGTCATCCAACGATGACAGCGTAGACCTGTCGAAACCGGTCATCGTTATAAAAAGAATTGCTAGTAATTTTGGCAAACTTGATTCCTCAAGAACTTTCACATTGCCCCCAGACAGACACAATGCCAAACGTATATTACGGTTGTTAATTGTGGTAAGTGGTGCTTCATTTAGGAAATAAACTCACGAACTCTTCATAAAGGATAGTATGCTGTCTTGATGGATTTTCGGTATTCTATGCCTCCAGTACTTTTATCCATGATAAGCAGAAGATATACAGGTTTCTTCTAGATGACCTTGACCTTGAGTATTGGGTTACACTAATAAACACTTCCGGTGTCAGCATACACACTTAGGCGACTTAAAATTAAAGTCAACTCCCACACCTCTTCCCCCAGGGAATCACCGGTAATTGATCAAGGTCATCCAGAGGAAAGGCCACACACCTTAGGCAGGTGTGCGGTGACATGCCACTGGAAGGAGATACCGTGGGTGATACAAAAAAGTCCCATCCTACACCTGAGGCATTTCTGGAGGTTTTTGTATAGTAGAATATATCGCTTGTTGTTCCCCAGCGTTGTCAACAGCTTCAGGATGGAACCATTTCTCGGGACACTGCAGCAAGTCACTCTGGTTGTCAAGCAAATGCGCAGGATTAGCCAGTTCTACCTCCACAACATATCCCTCACGAGCACCCACAGCCACATCATGGAGTTTTACGTTCAGTCTGGCGATTTCCCCGTTGAACATCCATCAGAACTCTGCAAACGGCAGACTGTTGCATAGCGCACCTGTAGAAGTCGTTGACATCCAGGTAAAGGAGTCACTTAAATCGTTGGATAATCGTACTCCTCCTCCCTCTTTCATGTGTTATTCACCTTGGCGTACCTGTGCACGCAATGGAAAGTTGCGTACGAATCCTGTGTTCGAAGAAGGACAGAATGTCAACATGAGTCAACATTTGATGCTGACACGTGTTGTTCTTAACATGGCATCTGATGAAGTCCTTCCATGATGCAACTGATCCAGAGAGTATGCCCCTCGACGTAGACTCCAGAACGTCCTGTCCATCAGCAGGTGTACATCAGTGTTCATGTATAATATTGCATATTCATCTAAATCATGTATCCCAAACTCTTGCAAAATATTTGCTGCATGCTCATGCTCTGCATCCGTTACGGCAGTGCCTGTTAGTTTACTGAAGAATATGGTTATGTCAAGTAATGTGGTTACATGGAGTATCTCCTATTCATATGGAATGAATTCCTTCTTCATCAAAAGCTGAGACTTCCTGTTATCAGGATATGTGACGCTGAAGATATGCGTGTCCTCCTGATATACCCTCTCAAAAGTTTATGAAGAGATATGTGCATCAAGCGAAGTGAATGGAGAAAACGGAGTGATATTATTGGCATGACCCTCTTGGAAAAAGAAATGTACTTGCAACGGTATCAGGAATGACAATGACCTTATCACTCTTCAGACCGGAGTCACTCAAGTGCTGAACGAGAAAGTGGGCATTATATCCACTCAAATTGTCAAAGAAGAGGGGGTGAGCCATGAGCTGCACCATAGAACTTCCCTGTTGGATGACAGTGGTCTCTGTGTGGAGTTTGTGCTTCTCTATCCAGTGGCAGCCCACAAACAGGATAATCATCTGCCTGTGCATACAAGGCATTATTGCCCTAAGAGCTAGTCATGGGAGTGTTGTTTTGGTAAATCCCAATGACTTCCCTTGAAAGCTTTTAGACCTCGCAGGATTAGCCGTGAAGTATGATGGGAATGTGTTACACCTGAATTCATATGCGCATACAAGTTGATACTCTGCCATATACGGTACATAGCGTTCTGTACATGTTGTAAGGAAGGCTGTGGAGTCACGTTCACAGCGCACTACAGCAGACAGAATCACTCGAAAGCTGCATGTACAATAAAGGGACGTTGCTCCTGGTTGTAGGCTTTATTAAACTTCAGGAACTTTTTACGTTCGGTAGACATTTCCAAATGTACTAGTTCCCAGTTTGAGTAATGAATGAAATGTGAAGATACCCACTCATGGTAGACGAGCTGAGGCATCTGTGGCAAAAATCCTGTGTACCTCTACGGTTTGGCATGCTTCTGATCGACATGTAGTGTTGCTTTCACCCTCAGAGAACAGCAGCAAATTGACATGGTTGAGGCGCTGCCCAACTACTTTATGAGAGTAGAGGGGACCAACTACTTTATGCTTAAGCTCTTCATTCCATACAATGTGTTAATGACTAGTGTGTCAGGGAAAGAATGAGCAGAATGTGCTGATGCACCATCTGTAAGCACTTTTCCTGTTTCAGCAGTAAGATGACCTTACTGCTGAAACAACTTATTTCCAAGACCATAATGGGAACCACATCTGACCACATTCCAAAGCCACAGACAGGAAGGGGTAAGTGGGAGGGGGAGGGGGAGGACCCCCCATGCCCCATGCCCCATGTCCCATGTCCCACCTCACACACAGTACTCCCCACACCCCATGCTTCACACTCCATGCACCCTTACTCAGCAGCCTAATACAATGAATTATTTGAATATAGAAAATTATATCAACTATGTTTGCATTACTGACTTCCAAAAATTGGTTTAAGGACTAGTTCACCAGTCACATTGGTAAATTTCATTTGAACCTGATTATTATTCATCGCCGGCCGTTGTGACCGAGCGGTTCTAGGCGCTTCAGTCCGGAACCGCGAGACCGCTACAGTCGCAGGTTCGAATCCTGCCTCTGGCATGGATGTGTGTGATGTCCTTAGGTTAGGTAAGTTTAAGTAGTTCAAAGTTCTAGGGGACTGATGACCTCAGATGTTAAGTCCCATAGTGCTCAGAGCCATTTGAACCATTTTATTATTCATCATGGAGTGTTAAATGAGTAGATAGTGTATTTCTCTACAAAGAATTAAAAACCGACGTTTGTTTATGAAATATAAGTTACGCATTAGCCCAGTTTCACATCCCAGTTGCCCCTGTCACCAGTAGATGTCAGCACTGTAGGAAATGAGGCTAGTTCGATCTTTGTACCACGATTTTCAGTAAGATTATTTCTGTCGCCAGCGGATGGATGCACAGTTAAAAAGCACAACTGAGTCATAAATTAATTATTATCCACTTCTAAGATGTTGCGAATATCTAAAATGTCTTCAAAAATACGTCTGCAATGTCAAAAATTTGCAAGTTCATTTCCACATACACATATTCGCCAGATTAGTCTCCAAAACTCTAAAGTATATATTCCAACAGTAGTTTTTCCTGCCCAATAAGAACTGAAATTTTTGAAAGGTAGGCCTAAAGAATCGATGTTGTAACTAACCTGACCAGGCTTATAACTGCAGAAAAATATGTGTTATCTAAAATACTGCACTTAGCAAGCAAGCAAGCTTGCAAGCAAATTGACAGTTTGAACAGAACTAATTAAGCCTACTTTTGATGTAAGTCACAAAATACCCTCAAATTAAATATTTCCGCATTTATATTGATCTCAAGCACTCTTTAAGGATGGACAGAGATAAGGCATCATGTTATTCACTAGGAAAAAAATAATCAATGATACTGATTGGTAATTGTTGCTATTATTACAAATGACACAGGCCCCTGTTCGACAAAGTTTTTGACCAGAACTATGGTGCTAAGATTCTGCAAAAGCTTTATTGAGTGTGTTATTTTCCACAAGTATGTCACAATGTTGTAAAAAATCTGCAAAATACATCAGAGCGGGAAGTGCGATGTTTACATTAATTATCTATGACCTATTTAAGGTTAAGTACATGAAAAAATACTGAAAGATTCAAATCAATTATGTTACTACATGATATTCTAAAAATGCGTCGGAAAGAGTAATGTTTACATTGCAACAGCTGCAGTGCTGCCACATGCAGCATACTACTGGTGGAGATCAAAATTATGCATGTGGTGCCTCTGTGCACAGAGCTGTGCCGGTGACCAGTGGTACAACTGCAGGGCGAGTGCGACTCACAAGGGGAGGTCGCCAATTGTGAAATTCAGATTCGATTCATACTGCGCATAATAAAAGCTCATGGCCAGAGGAGTAATGTGGCAAAGCACCAAGATGCACTTCTCAGCCGTTGTCGAGAAAATCGACAGTTAAAAGAAACCGTTGCGGTGAAATACTCTCTACGATTAATAATTTTGCAGAGCGTCCTGGCGCAGCGGTAAGCGCTCGGGTTCGTAATCTGACGGTCGCCGGATCGAATCCTGCGCCATGCAACTTTTTTTTATTATTAGTTTTATATATATATATATATATATATGAATTGCTTATGCATGTTGGTGAAGGCGGATCGCTCTCCAATTGTACCGCCTCCATTTTTCCGTTTGTTTAACAGGGTGTACTAAAGCTCTCCCGTCCGACTGATTTTCGACGATGTTATAAGTTGCACTAGGGACCGCATCTACCTTCTTTCGAAGTTAGCAGGCAACTACGCTGTTATGCGGCGGCTCGTTTCGGCCCATTCAACATCTGTCCATCAAGTGTAACGAGCGAGTAACGGAGTTTATATTTCATACCTGCCACAGCGAATTTGTGTTCGTGGGGTCTCTATTCTAATTCGAACGTTTGACTTACGCTATACGTATTCGTTTCGGAATATCGCTTCTACGTCTTCCGTTAACTATACGTGGTTAACATTATGAAGACAATTAATGACATTTGTGAAATACAACTTTGTTTGCGGAAAACATAATGATGTTCGAAGTCGCCAGTTTTTCCACGACAAACGGCTTTCAGCAACTTATTATATGCATAATTGTTGCAACTGATTGCCGGGAATTATATATATATATATATATATATATATATATATATATATATATTTGAATTACAAAAAACAAATACTAAAAAAAAGGTTGCATGGTGCGAGATTCGATCCGCCGACCTTCGGATTACAAACCCGAGCGCTTACCGCTGCGCCACGGCGCTGTAGAAAATTATTAATCGTAGCTCTTTTCACTGTCGATTTTCTCGACAGCGGCTGAGAAGTGCATCTTGGTGCTTTGCCACATTACACCTCTGGCCATGAGCTTTTATTATGCGCAGTATGAATCGAATCTGAATTTCACAATTGGCGGCCTCCCCTTGTCAGTGGCCAGAGCCTGGTCTGGCCCGGAATGGCTCAGCACAATACAGCTGGCTGAAATTGGTGCGATTCTCGGCTGATGGTGCGCCACACTACGAGCCATTCGTGGTTTGCTGAGTGGAATGATACTTAAGGCCAGTCAGTGTCAAACTTAATTGTTTAAACTATGATGGCAGAGGCATGGGGGTAATTGTTTGAACTTTGACAGCTGGACTTTAACTTGGGGCAAGTGGTGGGTAATGTCAGGGGAGAACCATCATCTTACGTTCTATACCTAAAAAGTGATGTTAGTAAATACCAGGTCAGGGAAACGTGTTACGTATGTCAGCAGGCTGGCATACAGGCCTTGACCTACATGGGAAACAGACATATTTTTTTTTAGGACTGGTACAATCAGGAAGGGTGTGCACTTGTCCTTGTTCCAGAACCATAAGTTTGGACATGTAGGGGAAATAAACCTGGTGCTGGAACAGTACCATAGGTGCCAGTAATATTGACCAATTGTTTATAGACCAGCATTCGTCTGCGACGGCGATATCCAAAACGGCGACCCATTGTTGAACACTGCTATTCATATAATGAATGCGCGAAGTTGCATCAGCAGCTATTTATAGCTCAAGATACAAGCGCACGCTGCACAGACTGGATAACATGCTGTGGCGGAGTCTGCAGGCCTGTGTTAAGCGCTTATCTCCATGTTTGTCATGACGCATCTAGGACTGGTCTGGAAAGTTTTACATCACGTGAAGTTTTAGCATTTCGTACTGTACATTTGGCCGAAATTGTTATATTAAGTGAGACGAATGCTGGTCTATAAACAATTGGTCAATATTACTGGCACCTATGGTACTGTTCCAGCACCAGGTACGAGCAAGAAGATAACAAATCTCAAGAAGATTGCCTCTTTACCTGTACTGTCAGGTCCTAATTACTTTTTAGGACTTAAATTGAATTTCTCTATTGCAAAATCATCTGAATCAATTTCTCTAGGTAATGGTTGGATTACCTTTGCTGTTGTTGTTTGTCATGACGCATCTAGGACTGGTCTGGAAAGTTTTACATCACGTGAAGTTTTAGCATTTCGTACTGTACATTTGGCCGAAATTGTTATATTAAGTGAAGGTTCTTATCTAGTACCTTATGGTCCATTGTCTCAGGGTGACATCCCAGGAAATGGACTTCAAAGAGACTCTACCAGTATTCCAGGCTGGCCATCTTGGCTTTTGACATCATAGAACCTGCGCCAGTATTCCGTGTCAGTCCTCTTCAATCACCACCTCGGATTCTGACGCCTTAGAGCCCATACCAGTATGCAGAGACCACCATATTGAATTTTTGATTTTGCACTCGTATGACAGTGCCCCATCTTGTAGTTTTGAATTTTCCGCCAGTTTATGCTCAGGACATCACTACTTCTACAGTAACATCATAGAGTGGGGCAAACCCCTGATACTTTTGAATTTGTCGCCAGTTCTCGAATCTCGTGCCAAAATTTGAATTTCTTGCTATTTTATACATAGGCCTATGTCGGAGGCGAAAATGGGGAGGGCGGAATACGATGACACATCGCTGGCGGCATCAATGGCGTCATAGGTGAAGTACTTTGTTGCCAGAACCCGCACTACCTTGCTACAGTGACTAAAGCGGCAGACTGGGCTGGCCTCACAACATGGGGCAGTTGAAGGAATGAAAAAAGAAACCATTGTGTGTCATTCAGCGAGCCGTTATGGCGCACTGTGGTGGTGTTCTTCAATACAATACGGCCCGCAGACAAAATTTGGATGACTTCACGTGGGGAAAAACATCGGGAAACGGGGAGAAACACGAAATTAGACGAGTGTAGCCAGGCGAGAAAGGGACCCACGGGACAGACGGTGCAATTTGCAACCACATTTAACAGGACTGTAAAGCACCCAATGTCACGCGCGAAAGTGGCACGACGACTACATGGGGGTGGTTTCTTTGCCCACGACGAGTACGTTGTGTTCTGTTGACACCTGCACATCTGCGGCACCGTTTGCGATGGTGACTAAAGCATAACGACTGGACCGACGAAACTGCTACTCTTGGATGAGGGAAAATTCTTTATTATTATTAGTGGTTCTGGATGTACCGTCATGTAGTGAGAAGTGGGAACACCCGATACACCTAGGAACATTGTCGAACATGACAGTGTTGGTGGTCCAGGTGTTATGGCGTGGGGAAGCCTAATGTTGCATTGCCATACTGACCTCCAAATCTTTTAGTACAGTACTCACCGGTCAATATTATTGTGACACACCCCCTTCCCCATGAGCGTCCATTTCAGGAATTCATTCCACCCTGACTTCATTTTTACGGGTGACAATGCGCGACCACATTGAACAGCCCAGGTGGAGGAGCATTCGGAATGAGAGGGTATTTGACGAGTGGACTGGTCTGCCCGTTACCCCGACTTAAATCCCATGGAGCACATGTTAGGAGCATTGCAGCACGTCCACACGCACCGAAGATCATCCAGCAGTGCTGGTGGATGAGTGGAAAGCCCTACCACGAGAACTTCTTACCAACCCAATGGCTGCTACGGGCGCACCTTGCAGAGCGTGCATTGCTGTCTGTGTTCATCACACACGCCATTAAGAACCGTGTACCGCCATTTATAATGTACAGGGGGACCATCGTAAATCGCTGTGTCTTGGTGTAATTATTATCTTTGAATGAAAATGTCATAGCTGTTCATCTGCGAGTTTCTTTCAGGTATACTGTAGCAATTCGTGTTAGACAAGCTGGAGAAGGACTGTTTTATAAAGATTGGCAAGCCTAAGAGCTTGTTATCGGATGATGGTCCGCAATTTGTGCCTGAAAAATTTAAAGCTTGTCTAGAACAGGCTGGAATTCGCCATATAAGAATCTCGGCGTATTTTGTGCAGGGTAATATGAGCGAGAGGGTTATGCGTGAATTAAACAGATTGTGTAGAACGTACTGTGCCAGGAAGCATTAGACTTGGGCCGATCATATCAGAAACTTCGAAGACGTCATCAACAGCCTTTGCTCCTTGTGAACTAATGTTTAACTAGAAACCTCATAAAGTCTTTTGAAAGACGGATGATTTTCCAGTCCTTTCTCAGAGCTCTGTAGATGAAAAGATAGCACATCTAGCGCTAAATACGTAAAAGATCCTCGGACAGAAAAAGACGGTCTGACGCAGAACCTTCTCTCATTAGTTTTAATATTGGTGAACTAGTGTTAGTCAAACAAGAAGAAAAATCTAAGAAAATTTCAGGGGAAACAAAGAAGTTTATGCATGTTCATCAAGGACCGTTCAGGATAATACGTAAGCCTCATGCAAACGCATACAGATCGGAATACTCGAAAAGTAAGACAGAAGCATGTCTACGAAATATTGTACATCTGAAGCCCTTCAAAATTGATAGTAATGGGATTCTGCAGCGAGTCTGCTACTCTTTGACGGATACAGTTTGGCGTACTGTGCAGTCCCAGCTGGATGAAAGTGTACTTCTCCTTCAAGTCTCGTTCTTTTCTTCCATTCTATCTGTAATAAGTAAAGAATATATGCCTTCACGTTATACACATGCTATTAGTTTTTAATATCTTCCTAGTAAGTAAGAATGGTTCCTGAAAATGACTATATTCGAATGACGACTTATAAGAGAATATGAAAGGTAGTTTGCAAATTCTAATTGTTAAAACAACAATGGGTAACTTATGAGCAAAAATGACAGAAAAATAATCGCTAAAGTGAACAAGTAATAAATAAGATCCACAACAAAATACAGATACTTTGCGTTAAGAGAAATGATTCAAGCTGAAAAGTCCTAAAATCTGAGAGAATAAACTCTGTATAAATTAATAATTTTTACATTGGAAGTAACATTGTCTGTATTTACGAGAGAGTTATAACATGATGTCAATAGAGGCAAGCCAAAGCGTTGTGATATTAATTAATGGAGAGCCAGGTAGCCGTAGCCGTAGTGGTTAGTACACTGGACTCGCATTCGGATGGACGACGAGTCAAACCTGCGTCAGGCCATCTTGATGAGTTAGGTTTTCCCGATTTCCCTAGATCGATAAAGTAAATACTGGAATGGTTCCTTCGGAAGGGCTCGGCTACTTTCCTTCTCCATCCCTCCCTAAACCGAAATTGTGCTCCATCTCTAATGACCTCGTTGTCGATGGGACGCGAAACACTAATCTCTTCCTGCTCCTCGCACCAAAAATATATGTAAATAATGAGGTCAATAGGCTGACGAAGATAAAAGGGAGAATTAAGCGGCGAAATTTGTAAAAAAAGAAATACAGGGTAATTATAATTAAAGTTAAACTTTGAAACCGCTGTAAGAAATAACACCTCTGGTCAGATTAACGTCAAATTGCAACGGAATAAAGTCGGAGAAGGGGGAAAATTATGACAGGAGAAAAATAAATAGTTACAAAATGTAGCAATAGATGGCGTTGTAAGCATCATAATTTAATAGTGGTCGACTACAAATGACAAATGAATCATACGACAATGTCTAAGATGTGCGTTTGACTTTAAACAAACCGTACTACACAGTGTGCATGGGCGTACAATTGTGATACTGTTAGTTACATAAGCCCATCCACTACAGCAAGGTCGTATCACATCGGATGGGAAAAATCGGTTTTTAATTGTCCTGAGGCCAAAAACCGTATAAAAAGCATCAATCAAAATCAAATCGGATTATTCCGTGTGACTGGTGCAGACATGTTCAATATGCTGTCCACCGTTTTCTGCAACAAGTTGAAATCGAGAAACAGCATGTTCCACAACTGATCGTTGTGTTTTCCGGGATCACGTTCAGAATGTGTTCCGCAATGCGTACCTTCAATGCAGCTAAGTTTGCAATCGGAACACTGAACACATCAGCTTTCAGATAGCCCCACAGCCAGAAGTCACATGAATTAAGATCAGGTGATCGGGATGGTCGGGCTATAGGGAAATGGGGGCTGATAATTCTAGCATTTCCGAAATGGCGCTTCAGCAGCTGTTTAACAGGATTTGCAATATGCGGAGGTGCGCCATCTTGCGTAAAAATGATCCACTGCACACATCCTCATTGTTGGAAAGCTGTAATGACGTGGTTGCGTAAAAGGTAACAGGATCGGAAGCCTCTGTCTCTTCGAAAAAATATGGCACTATGATAAATGATGTAAACCCACACCACACAGAGATCTTTTCAGGATGAAGTGGTACTGGTTGATATGCGTGAGGATTTTCCCTTGCTCATATTCGACAATTCTATGTATTGACATATCCTGTCAGATGGAAGTGGGCTTCGTCCATCCACAACATCTCCCACGGCCAATCATTGTCCACTTCCAAGCGAGCAAGAAATTCTAAAGCAAAGGTCTCTCTTGCTGGCAGGTCAACAGGAAGCAACTCGTGCAGATGGGTTATTTTGTATGGATAGCAAAGAAGGATGTTTCGTAGGATTTTACGCACTGTGCTCACGGTTATGTCCAATGCACGGGCAATTCTCCATGCGCTACACGTTTGCACACCACCACTCGTCTCCTCCTGCATTGCTGTGGCTACTGCTTCCACTGACGTCGAATCAATTCGTTTCCTCCCTCTGCCAAGTTGAACACTAAAAGAACCCGTATTTTCGAATTTCCGAATCATTTTCTCCAGACCCACGGCAGTCATCGAACCAACGCCTTTTTTCAAACCCTTCAGTGTCCGGAACTTCTGCAGAGCGACGTGTGCACAGTTATCATTATTGTAATACAGCTTTACAAGCAGAGTACGATCCTGTATTGAGACAGTCATAGCGAACGTCGCAGACGTGAATGGAAAAGTCTTGTACCTGGCTTCTTTATACCAACTTCAGTTGGTCGTGCGCATGACAGGTGTTTTTATTTACGTATCCTGACACATACAGCGCCATCTATTGATCAATTTTCACACTGTTTTATTTCTTCTGCTATACGCTTTTCCCCTTCTCCGATAATATTACATTGCAATTTGACGTCATTCTGACCAATGGTGTTATTTCTACAGCGTTTTGAAAGTTTGACTGTAATTATAATCATCCTGTATATCAATAAATGAAAATAAGGATAAATAGGAGTAATGAAGTCAGTATGCTGGGCTATAGGGTAAAATGGTGGAAAATTAGTGTGTAATTCCATCACATCTCGTAAAAAGTGTTGAGAAATGCGTAATCTTGCTTAAGGCAGATGGTCAATTAATAGACAAATATTGACACATGCAGAAAACAACACAGATAAATCGAAGTGTTAAGAAATGCAGATTGTAGAGTATTGCTATTTTATAATAAAAAGAGATTTTTAATTATGTTGAAACAAAGCAAAGTAACTGCTGTCGATCAAATAACTTCCTTACAATACTAATCCATACGATAATTGAGCCATGTGAGGATAGAGCGTACAAAGATTATAAGGTGGCTATAATTTCGCACCCTACGAGCACTCATCTACATACTTTGTTGTGATTTACAACCGGAATTAGGTATCATGTGATAGGTTGTACATAGTATATTTGAGTATTTAGAGAAGACTGACTTTGTCACGTAAATAGTTGTTAACGCTTGTTGCATGAAAGGTGACGGAGTGTCTTTATTATCAAAACGGCGTAATGAATGGTTGCCTTTACTAGTAGAGGTTGGAACGCCAGTGGAAATGAACCGGCATGCGTAACTAAGGCCTGGGTGGAAAAGCCTGCACAGATGTGTTGGTCCTACTTAAAACAGGAAGTGGCCAAGACGGACGGTCGGGGCACCCGAGCGCTGAAGCACAATACAACGGCGGATGGCCGGTATTGTAGTGGGGCCAGAGGAATAACCGGATAATACTTAGGAAACTCTGAAAATCTTGGACGCAGCAGAGAGGAACGAGGAAGCGTTACCTCGCAAATTACGTAGGCTAGTTTATTTCCGATGATTTTTACTCTGAGTAGTGTACCATTGAATGTCTTCCTAATTAACGAGGATAGGTATTTCCTCGCAAAATTTCCGTGCTGGACGACAAAAGACTAAAATATGGTTGATCGGCGTTCAGAAGAACCTGTAGAGGGAGAATATTCCGTGGTTTCGAGAATGATTCACCTTCTGCAGTTGCGACGGAGGGGAGCCGAGCTTTGCTGGGAAGTCAGCGGTGGAGAGCAAGAGGTCTTCCGTTTGGAGCGCACGTGTCTGATGGTCGCTCAGTATCAACTTTTTTCCTACAGAAAGATTTGCTGTCTTTGCTCTCAGAAGATTTTATAGCTAGAACGGTTAGTCACTGTGCTGTTGCGAATTTATACGATTCAGGACTTCGCCTCCGGGTAGTGAGTCGTCATTGAGTACACGCGTTCAGTGATTGAGAGCACTTCTTCTGCCTATACTCAAGTTGAGACGTTATCTGAACTCCGTCCTCGTGGCTGGGAGTTTGCGTTTCTCGTCTGTAGAACACAGAGAGGAGAAGACAGTGAAAGACATGCATCTACCTTGCATTTCTTTCATTTATTTACGATTTACAATATTGTAGTCATATTATTATCATTACTAATACGGTAATAGCATGCCTGCTATTCTGCTGAATTTTTCAGTATCGACAGCATAATGAAACCGGAGAGAGGATTGGAGCAAGGTACTTTTATTTTATCTGCATATTCAGTAGTCCCCATCAGCTAGCCATGTTGGCTTTTCTTTTCCCGCGTTAACCTTTGAGCTTGGAAGGATGGGCCAGTAGTTTGAATGACTTGGAGAAGCCAAAGTAGTTCTCGTCCTTATTTTTCTAAGTAGTAGTACCAACCTAAAACTCAGTTTCTCCTGCACGTTTGGCTCTGTAAAGAGGCCTCCCTGACGGCTCGCTGACTAAATTCTGCCCAATCACCAGTCATTCCGCAAAATCAGGAATGTTTGCTTGAATGGCAGATCCATACCCTCTGATTGGCCGGCAATAAGTAAGCCAATTCCCACCCCCACAGGGCCCGGCTCCACTGGAGCAACGGCCGGTAGGCGGTTAGCAGTCGTGGGGAGTCGGTGGCGAGATCCAGAAGAAGACGGTTGCAAGCTGGTAAGCACGCGTACTCTTGCTAGGTTCAGAAGTGGAATGAGCCGCGGATACATGTTAAATTGTTAGTTGATGTTTAATTTCGGGAGGATTTGCGCTTCATTGCTTTTATTTCTTCCTCATTTTGCTATTTTGTTTATGGATTTGGCGTCAGAGCCTGGTCGGTTGCAGAATGCAAAATATACGTGGGACTCTCAGTCACCACGCTCGGTATAATTCGAGCCCCCTTTTAATCACTTCGCCTTCAGCGAATGTCTTTCCTTCTCCAATACTCCGTGATATTAGTGAACATTTCATAACGGCCTTTTGTGTGTTAGGTTTTCCCTTCTTTGTCTCCCACGTGTGAACAGGTGGCGACTAGTTCTGCGCACGAGATCTAAATTGAACCTCTTGTTATTCGTATTCGTAAACCAAAGTGTTGCAGAATGAGTTTTATGGATTTTATTAGCTTACGGAGGGGAGGCTGCTTTAATAACGTGCATCGACAAGTAGTTCATAGTTTGGCTTTTCAGTATATTTACGTATTAGATTTGGATCCCATCCCTTACCTTTCTCTATTAGAATAAATTCTTTTCTGGATGGTCAGCTACCACCTTCCCTTGTTCATTTCGAACGCTAGTATTGTGTGTGACTGCTGAATTTAGGCCATATCCCCCTATTCCCACCAGTCTTGTATTAACATCCATAGGTAACAAAATTGTATACTCAAACTCAATAATTATACTTACTTTTTACAAGTGTAATTTCAATTTATAGTAAATTGTTGTGCTTTTCAAAAAAAAATGGCTCTGAGCACTATGGGACTCAACTGCTGAGGTCATTAGTCCCCTAGAACTTAGAACTAGTTAAACCTAACTAACCTAAGGACATCACACACATCCATGCCCGAGGCAGGATTCGAACCTGCGACCGTAGCGGTCTTGCGGTTCCAGACTGCAGCGCCTTTAACCGCACGGCCACTTCGGCCGGCTGTTGTGCTTTTAATCTGACTTTCAATGAAAAGTGATAACCCCATTTATAGGGATATTGAGGAAATGCTAGCATTGCAAGGCCCCCTACAGAAAATGCTCTTCTTAAGATGATAAAATTGATTGTAAATCCAATGAGTAGTTTTTGTTTCATCGTGGTGGATATTTTTTTATGCAGTCAGATAGACGATCCTAGCGCCACGTCCTAATCCTTTCCGATGCGCCGACGACTCTTGTATGTGGTGATCTGTATGAAATTCTACAGCTACATCTACATGGATACTCTGCAAATCAAATTCAAGTGCCTGGCAGAGGGTTCATCGAACCACCTTCACAATTCTCTATTATTCCAATCTCGTATAGCGCGTGAAAAGAATGAACACCTATATCTTCCCGTACGAGCTCTGATTTCCCTTATATTATCGTGGTGATCGTTCCTACCTATGTAGGTCGGTGTCAACAAAATATTTTCGTATTCGGAGAAGAAAGTTGGTGATTGGAATTTCGTGAGAAGATTCCGTCGCAACGAAAAACGTCTTTCTTTCAATGATTTCCAGCCCAAATCCTGTATCATTTCTGTGACACTCTCTCCCATATTTCGCGATAATACAAAACGTGCTGCCCTTCTTTGAACTTTTTCGATGTACTCCGTCAGTCCTATCTGGTAAGGATCCCACACCGAGCAGCAGTATTCTAAAAGAGGACGGACAAGCGTAGTGTAGGCAGTCTCCTTAGTAGGTCTGTTACATTTCCTAAGTGTCCTGCCAACAAAACGCAGTCTTTGGTTAGCCTTCCCCACAACATTTTCTGTGTGTTCCTTCCAATTTAAGTTGTTCGTAATTGTAATACCCAGGTATTTAGTTGAATTTACGGCTTTTAGATTAGACTGGTTTATCTTGTAACCGAAGTTTTACGAGTTCCTTTTAGCACTCATGTGGATGACCTCACAATTTTCGTTATTTAGGGTCAATTGACACTTTTCGCAACATTCAGGTATCTTTTCTAAATCGTTTTGCAGTTTGTTTTGATCTTATGATGACTTTATTACTCGATAAACGACAGCGTCATCTACAAACAACCGAAGACGGGTGCTCAGATTGTCTCCTAAATCTTTTATATAGATAAGGAACAGCAAATAGCCTCTAACACTACCTTGGGAACGCCAGAAATCACTTCTGTTTTACTCGATGACTTTCCGTCAGTTACTACGAACTGTGTCCTATCCGACAGGAAATCACAAAAAAATGGTTCAAATGGCTCTGAGCACTATGGCACTTAACTTCTAAGGGCGTCAGTCCCCTAGAACTTAGAACTACTTAAACCTAACTAACCTAAGGACATCACACACATCCATGCCCGAGGCAGGATTCGAACCTGCGACCGTAGTGGTCGCGCGGTTCCAGACTGAAGCGCCTAGAACCGCTCGGCCACACCGGCAGGCTTGGCGACAAGATAAACTACTTCTGACCGCAACAAACACGCCACCGCCAACCGTGTTTAGCCTATCCTTTCGGAACACAATTAGGTCCTTCGCAAAAATTACGGCTGAGGTTATATCCGGCTTTAGCCAGCTTTCAGTGCCTCTAACTATTTGAGTATCAGTACTTTCTATTAGTGCTTGGAGCTCTGGTACTTTCCCAACACAGCTATGACAATTTACAATTGATATACCAGTGGTTCCTGTATCTACGTTCTTCCTGTGTTCAGCTAGCACCCCTTGTGACTGAAGCCCTTCTTGTGTTTTCCCGAGACCCTCTAATCTAAAAAACCGCGCAGTCCACGCCTCACAGCCCCTGCTACCCGTGTAGCCGCCTCCTGCATGTAGTGGACTCCTGACCTATTCAGCGGAACCGGAAACCCAACCACCCTTTGGCGCAAGTCGAGGAATCTGCAGCCTACACGGTACCGCAGACCGTCTGAGTCTCTGATTCAGACCCTCCACTCGGCTCTGTACCAGAGGTCCGCAATCGGTCCTGTCGACTATGCTGCAAATGGTCAGCTCTGCTTTCATCTTGCAAGCAAGACTGGCAGCCTTTACCACTTCTGTTAGCCACTCGAAACCAGAGAGAATCTCTTCTGATCCAAAGTGACACACATCATTGGTACCGACGTGAGCAACCACCTGCAGTTGGCTGCACCCTGCGCTCTTCGTGGTATCCTGGAGGACTCGCTCCACATCTGGAATGACTCCACCCGGTATGCACACGGAGTGCACACTGGTTTTCTTACCCTTCTTGTCAGCCAAGTCCCTATGGGACCCCATAACGCGCCTAACATTGGAGCTCCCAACTACCAATAATCCCACCCTCTGCGACTACGCGGATCTTGCAGGCTGAGTGGTTTCCTCTGAAACAGGACAGGCGACAGCATCTGGCTCAGCGACAGGGTCAGCCACAGACAGCACCTGGAACCTGTTTGTCAGACAAACCGGGCAGGCCTTACGTGCGACCGCCTGGGAAGTCTTTCGCCGCCTGCTTCGCCCTGGGGCGACCTCCCACTCGACCACAGGTGAAGGGTCAGCCTCAGTGCTAGCAGTAACTGGGTTAGCCACCGGTGAGGACCGATTGGAGGACTCTGACGTGCTGGACGTCCGTTGGATCCCCACGGCCGGCCCACAACAGTGGTGCCCATTCACTGCATCCTCAAGCTGTGTAACCGTAGCCATCACAGCCTGAAACTGAGAGCGAAGTGTCACCAACTCGGCTCGCACCAGCACACAACAATCGCAGTCCCTGTCCATACTATGCAGATAAACGAACTATCGGCACGTGCTGCGGAACTCTACTCTAGACCCTGACGGAAACGCACGAACTGTGTCTGTTAATACGCAGATATTCGAAAACGTAACTACCGAAGCACTCAGGTGAAACTAAATAATTTGCCCCTGATTAGGAACTTGTAATATGTCACAAAATTGGTTTACTTTCCGACTCAGACGAAAACGCGACAACTGTGCTTATGAGATATTAAATTTACACCCAAAAACTCAAGAAACTAAACTATTAAAGTACACAGATGACACAATAAAATTCGCTCCTGGTTAGGAACTCCTAAATGATACAATATCGGTTACTTACCTGTTGCTGCGTCTGTCTCGGTCGGCTACTGCTGCCTGACTCACTCAACCCCAGTCCTCCCTTCTAGATAAGGGAAAGTCGCATTGATAGGGCAGTTGTGAGCAAAATCCACGTTATGCAGTGAACGGGGAGGCCCTGCCATTCTCGATCCCTTTTTATGGGCAAGGCTCCTCTTTTACATGGCGACACTGTGTCAGGATCCTACTGCTAGGCCGGCCGCTGGTGGCCGAGCGGTTCTGGCGCTACAGTCTGGAACCGCGCGACCGATACGGTCGCAGGTTCGAATCCTGCCTCGGGCATGTGTGTGTGTGTGTTGTCCTTAGGTTAGTTAGGTTTAAGTAGTTCTAAGTTCTAGGGGACTTATGACCTCAGCAGTTGAGTCCCATAGTGCTCACAGCCATTTGAACCATTTGAACCTACTGCTAGGAATCTTATGATACTCCATAAGTAGGGATAATTTTAATTTAATTATTCTTTGCAACAGGAATGGTTTTTTGTATTTCTTCTTGCAGTCTTGGTGTGCTGCGTTGACTACTGCGTTGCACTCATTTGTTTTATGTTTTTCTCTGTATTTTTGAGAGAGAGGTTAATTTTTGTTGGTAAATTTCGATTAGGTGAGCGTGCTTGAATTTTTCTGCGCGTCTGTAATTAGTAGGAGCGAGCGGTTATGCAGTCAGTAGACAGCCACGGCAGGCCCCGGTAAACTAACCATGAGCATTACCACCCGCTTATGTACGAGAAAGTTAGTGGATTTGGCGGACTCGTTGGCAACCGCAGACGGGTACGTCGAGAATACGTCCCGGGTGGCGGAAGTACCGGTAGCCTTACCCACCACTATGGAGCAGGAAGGTTTCGAGGCGAGCTTAGAAGACAGCGCTCGCCAAAGACAGGTAGTAACAGAGTGCGCTGAACCCGTGGAAACCAGGGCAGGGTATTCCTTAGACCTGCCGGCATCTCCTGCTTTCGACCTAACGGGTTTTCCGGCGCTAATAATGCAGCTGATGAAGGAACGATTAAAAACCATTCAGGAAGGACAAGAAAATGCTTGGAAAGAACAGTAGTAACGATTGAAAACCATTAAGGAAGGGCAGGATGCACTGAAAGAACGAGACCGCGAGAGAGGAACAAACGGCTGTGTGTTCAAAGCTCGAAAATATGGAGTCTTTTATAACATAGACCACAAGAGTGACATCCGAGTTGAGGAGGGATATGGACGAAGTAAAGAAAACTTTAGAAGAGGTGGAGTCGTGGAAAGAGGAAATTTGTAGTCACATTGGTGAGGTAATAGATGGGCGAGTTAGCGTGAACCAACGGTTGGAGAGCCGTATAACTGCCATTGAAAGTAATGTAGGTGGCAGTGCAGGAGTAGTGATGGATGCAGATCCCGATAAAATTCGAGAAGTGGCAGTAGAAGTAAGCAAGGAACAAGATTCATTAGTGCAGGAGGTATACCATTAAGTGTCACGCAATGAACAAGAAGTTAGTAAGGTCACTGAACGGTTAGAATCGATCTCAGCCACATTAGAACACCTGTCCACAAAATATAGTGAGAACTCCGACCGGACGCAGCCAGTAGGAACGGGCGTCAGCGCAGAAATTCGGTCACTGCTTCGCTTGTAGGAGGAACAAAACGAAATTATCAAAGCAAATCGAAGGGCGTTACAGGAACTGCACCAGATGAGTAGGCGTAGCGAGTCAATCCAGGGTATAATGTCGGCCGACAATAGACAAAACTGTGATGAACGTGAGGAGAGGCGAAACAGTACGAACGACTTGCAAGATCGTAGTGAAAGATTGTGCCGCCTGCGGGACGGGAGCACGTCACAGAGGCCGGGTTAGCGAGGCCCAGGAAGACGCAAATAGGCGGCACTTCCTCTCAGTGCAAAAATACAGTGCCTTGCCTGATCCATCAGGTGAAATTCACCCCCGCTTGTGGATCGATTAATTCCAAGATGCTTCCCCTTCCTCATGGAGGTCTGCTCTCAAAACGAGCTTAGTCTGCGGGTTTCTCCGTAGCAAAGCGGCGGCAAGAATAAGGAGTTAATGAGAGGCTGTCGGCCATACAGAGAGTTTGGGGAAGCATTCCTCGACGAGTTTTGGTCAAAGAGCACTCAAGATCGAGTGAAACTTGGCATTTTGATGACTAAGCGTTTCGCCGAAGCCAATCATCAGCATCAGATGGTTTATTTCAAAGAGTCAGTGCAACGAAATCAGTTCTTAGATGCGACATATCATCCGCCAAAACTGATTCGCATATGCCTAACGAAGCTCCCTCAGCGACTACAGCGCGTCATAGCAATTGCAGGGAGAGGGCTGAACGACATCAAGTCTTTTCAACTTCTGCCACAAGAATTAGGGTACGAGAGAGGTAGTGAATTGCGCAACAGCGTGCAGACGGATTATAACCGGCCGGCGTCTGCGCGCCCGTGTGACAGGAACGGGGGCGGATGGTCATGGCGGCGGCCAAGACCCAACGGTCCACGTTGGAACCGAGATTCACGCGGAAATAACTGCCCCCCTCGCAATCCCCTTGATGAGAGACGCAGATATGCGCATAACGAATCTGTGCGAAATGACGCACCACCGGCGAATATTGTAGACATTGTTGACATAATGCGGGACAGGTAGGGGGCACGAACCAGGAACGTGAGTGACTAGAGAGAAGTAGCAAGGGTTGCTTCGATTGGCCGTTAGGATAACCCATGTTGTTGTACATAGAGCCAGAAGGGATCAGAGAGGATCTGTCGAGGGAAAAGGAGGGCCGCTGTTTGATCTCTTACCCAGTAATGTTGGTGAACATTAAATATGTTAGCGTCCAATGTATCCTTGACACAGGGAGCCACGTGTCCGTAGTCAGTGAGAGCGTGTTTGAAATGTGTATGAGGGAGCAGAAGTGGCCTGTGTTACCCCTCCAAAGAACAAAAATTAGGGGGGCTATCGGTGGTAAGATGGTGCTCTTACGAAACAAGAACTCATCGACTTCACGTGTCAATCTGTGGCTCTTAGCGCAAATTTTCTTGTGGTGGCTTCTCTCTCAGTGGATATGATGTTGGGGCTCGAATTCTTGTATTTTTATCGCACCAGCTTGAATGTGGAAGGACGTTTCATAGAACTTAAGACAACGGATAGTGTAGCATGACTTAAGTTTCGGACTGTGTGGATGGAACGACCATAGAGGATGGTAGTGCGATAGGGTTTGTGGTATCTCAGTCAGAACTGTTAGAGGGGGAGAATCAGACAGGCAGGACCTTTATGGATGAAATGTTGGGTGAGAAGGTTCGCCATGTCGAACACCCAAAATACTGGGAGGAGCTGAGAAGCTTGTTGTCCCAGTACCGCGACTTCTTCTCAGATGCACCAGGCACTATAAAAGGTTTTGTGTATAATTTCAGGATTAAACCACACCGTAAATTTTTCGCAACTCTATACCCTATCCATTTGGTATTCAAAGAACAGGTGGAGGCAGAGAGTTCAAATGGCTCTGAGCACTATGCGACTTAACTTCTGAGGTCATCAGTCGCCTAGAACTTAGAACTAATTAAACCTGACTAACCTAAGGACATCACACACATCCATGCCCGAGGCAGGATTCGAACCTGCGACCGTAGCGGTCACGCGGTTCCAGACTGAAACGCCTAGAACCGCACAGCCACACCGGCCGGCTGGAGGCAGAGATAAAAGCAGTGCTAGAACAGGGAGTTATCAAGCCTTCCACCTGATCATATAACAGTCCTCTCCACATTGTAACGAAACGTGGTGGCTCAGTACGACTAGTCCTCGATTCCTGTCAAATAAACATGGTCATTGCGACCGAGACTGACCGCCCGGAAACGATGGACGAGCTGTTACAATGCTTTCGTGGCATGAAGGTCCTGCCCTCTGTGGATTTGCGCACGAGCTACTGGCAGATCGAGTTACACCCTGACTATTGAGAATTACTGCTTTCCTGTGCTATAGCCGGTGTTATCAGTTCCGAAAATTGCCATTCGGTCTGAACATCTCACCAGCAGCATTTCTAAGCGGTCTCAACACTGTAATACCTGAGAGTTTGAGGAAGAGGTTGACCCTGTATATTGATGACGTGTTAATAGCGGAAAAATCATGGGCCGCCCATAACGACACACTCACTCAGTTGCTACAAGCCTTCAGAGAGCACGGAGTGACGTTAAAAATAAAGAAGTCTAACTTTGGGTGCAGCGAAGTTAATTTCCTCAGACATGTAGTTTCGTCTGCCAGAATCCGCCCTGATACAGAGAATCTACGGGCTATAAGGGAATACGCCGTCCCCAGTTCCAGAAGGCAAGTCTGTAGATTTCTCGGGTTAATTAATTTCTATAAGAAATTTATTAAGAGTACGATCAATATGCCCTACCTTTGTCACCTGACTTTCTAAAACACTTCCTGCAAATGGAATGAACAGGCCTAGTGTGAGTTTGAAGCCCTAAAGGACGCGCTCCTTAATGTACCCATACTGACGCACCGCCGGCCGATGTGGCCGTGCGGTTCTAGGCGCTGCAGTCTGGATCCGCGAGCCGGTACGGTCGCAGGTTCGAATCCTGCCTCGGGCATGTGTGTGATGTCCTTAGGTTAGTTAGGTTTAACTAGTTCTAAGTTCTACGGGACTAATGACCTCAGAAGTTGAGTCCCATAGTGCTCAGAGCCATTTGAACCATTTGAACTGACGCACCCGGATCTAGAAAAGGAATTCTGTCTCGCATCAGACAGTTCACGGGTCGGCATTGGCGTGCACCTGTTCCAGGAGACTGTGCGGGACGGCGTAATAACGCAGCAAACTGTCGCATTCGTCAGTCGGATACTTAATAGAGCAGAAAGGAACTATTCGGTAACTGAGCTCGAGGCCCTCGCCATTCTATGGGGATTTAGCAAATTTAGATTCTTTTTGTATGGACGCACTACGAAGGTTTACATCGATCGTAAGACCCTTCAAGCACTAATGATGGCGAAGCTGACGCATAAGCGGTTGGCTCGCTGGACCCTGTACCTGCAAGAGTTCCAGTTCACTACTCATCATCAGCCCGGTAAGGCAAAGAGTAGCCGACGCGTTATCGAGAGCACCGGTAGGGTTCCCCAAAGATGGTGACGATGATCTGAATGAGCAACGCTTCGATGTAATGTACCTGAAACAAGTTCCATTTGAGAATTATGATTCGACAGTATTAATTAACACGAGAGAGGAACAAGAAAAGGACCCTATTAGGAGAGATGTGAAGGACAAATGGGTAGACAACAACCAGGTGAACATCTGGCGGCTCTACAAAGTCTGTGACGGTGTGTAGTTTCGCAGGAAGAGTGAAAATGAGGACGTCTGGGTGCTGTGCATACCTGAAGACTTTATCAATAAACTAGTGCGGTATACCCACCTCAGCCATGCACATTTTGCCCCCCGCAAGTGCTTCGTGAAGTTAAGACAATCCGTCTATTTTAACAATATAGACAAGACGATTCGCAAGGTCTTGGCAACATGTACAGCTTGTCAGAAAGCAAAATCTTCTACAGTGACCCATCAAAGTCCACCCTACCTCATTGAGCCAACCAAACATAGGAAATTTGCCGCTACGGACTTACTAGGCCCACTTCCTGTCACGCGATCAGGTTTTCGGTATGTGCTCGTGACGGGAGAGCTTACTTCGAAATATGTGACCTTTACGCCCTTGCGGTCTGCAACGGCGAAGTCAGTAACCAAAGCATTCGTAGAGAAGTTTCTGGCGGACGTTGGAAGGGTAGACAATGTCATCTCGGATAATGGGGTACAGTTCCGATCACAGATGTGGCAAAACGTGTTACGTAAAAAGAAACTGAAAGCGGTGTACACCGCGCGTTTTCACCCGTCCTCGAACCCAAGTGAACCGGCAATTAAAGAACTAAATAAAATGTGTATATTGTATTGCCACAAGCATCACCGTAGGTGGGACGAGTTCCAGAGTGAATTCCAAGAAATAATTAACAACCCCCCCCGCACGAATCTACAGGTGAGTCCCCTGTCCGTGGTCTGAAGAATAGACCACCCACCGACAGAATCAGGGAGTTTGTTAATTTTCCCCCAACGGCTAGGAGAAGACTCATGGAGGTGGTACGGTCGGCTCTCGAGCAGATAAGGAAACAAGCTCGAAGAAGGAAACAACAACAGAAATGTTCAATTAGAGAAATGAATTTATTCGTTGGGGGAGGGGGGGGGGGAATATTGGTAAAATCCCACCGGCTATCTGAAAAGCACAAATACCTGTGCAAGAAATTCTTTAACGTGTATTGTGGCCCATTCAGAGTCCGAAGAATTTTACACCCGAATGTAGTTGAGATTGAGACCCTGAGGAGTAAGCGTTCACGCGGGACTCCCCATGTGACTAATTTAAAGATATTTAAAGAAAATGGAGGGAGGTCTGGCGAGTGACATAAGTCTAGTAGCGTGTTTAGAAATAGCATAATTATGTTCACTGGTTGTAAAGAGTCGTTCAGTGTCTAGACTTTATGTAGGAAAGTCAAATGGTTCAAATGGCTCTGAGCACTAAGGGACTTAACTGCTGAGGTTAGCTGCTGAGGTTAACTGCTAGACCTTAGAACTACTTAAACCTAACTAACCTAAGGACGTCACACACATCCATGCTCGAGGCAGGATTCGAACCTGCAACCGTAGCGGTCGCGCGGTTCCAGACTGTAGCGCCTAGAACCGCACGGCCACACTGGCCGGCTCAGTTGTGTTAAATACAGGGCTATTACAAATGATTGAAGCGATTTCATAAATTCACTGTAGCTCTATTCATTGACATATGGTCACGACACACTACAGATACGTAGAAAAACTCATAAAGTTTTGTTCGGCTGAAGCCGCACTTCAGGTTTCTCCCGCCAGAGCGCTCGAGAGCACAGTGAGACAAAATGGCGACAGGAGCCGAGAAAGCGTATGTCGTGCTTGAAATGCACTCACATCAGTCAGTCATAACAGTGCAACGACACTTCAGGACGAAGTTCAACAAAGATCCACCAACTGCTAACTCCATTCGGCGATGGTATGCGCAGTTTAAAGCTTCTGGATGCCTCTGTAAAGGGAAATCAACGGGTCGGCCTGCAGTGAGCGAAGAAACGGTTCAACGCGTGCGGGCAAGTTTCACGCGTAGCCCGCGGAAGTCGACGAATAAAGCAAGCAGGGAGCTAAACGTACCACAGCCGACGGTTTGGAAAATCTTACGGAAAAGGCTAAACCTGAAGCCTTACCGTTTACAATTGCTACAAGCCCTGACACCCGATGACAAAGTCAAACGCTTTGAATTTTCGGCGCGGTTGCAACAGTTCATGGAAGAGGATGCGTTCAGTGCGAAACTTGTTTTCAGTGATGAAGCAACATTTTTTCTTAATGGTGAAGTGAACAGACACAATGTGCGAATCTGGGCGGTAGAGAATCCTCACGCATTCGTGCAGCAAATTCGCAATTCACCAAAAGTTAACGTGTTTTGAGCAATCTCACGGTTTAAAGTTTACGGCCCCTTTTTCTTCTGCGAAAAAACGTTACAGGACACGTGTATCTGGACATGCTGGAAAATTGGCTCATGCCACAACTGGAGACCGACAGCGCCGACTTCATCTTTCAACAGGATGGTGCTCCAACGCACTTCCATCATGATGTTCGGCATTTCTTAAACAGGAGATTGGAAAACCGATGGATCGGTCGTGGTGGAGATCATGATCAGCAATTCATGTCATGGCCTCCACGCTCTCCCGACTTAACCCCAAGCGATTTCTTTCTGTAGGGTTATGTGAAAGATTCCTTGTTTAAACCTCCTCCACCAAGAAACGTGCCAGAACTGCGAGCTCGCATCAACGATGCTTTCGAACTCATTGATGGGGACATGTTGCGCCGAATGTGGGAGGAACCTGATTATCGGCTTGATGTCTGCCGAATCACTAAACGGGCACATATCGAACATTTGTGAATGCCTAAAAAAACTTTTTGAGTTTTTGTATGTGTGTGGAAAGCATTGTGAAAATATCTCAAATAATAAAGTTATTGTAGAGCTGTGAAATCGCTTCAATCATTTGTAATAACCCTGTAATGACTTTCTCTGAATAATGAATAGTATTATCGAATTGAATTTTGGCTGGTGGAAGATGCTAAGACCCTGTGTCATGTGACAGATGCAAGGATGAGACGTCCTATCGGTATAGTAGAGAATTTTCCTTTGTACATAATTTATTGTGTGGGTTACTTCGCAAAGTCTATATACATTGTAAATTACACAAACGAGCTGGGCAAATGTAACGCAAGAGTATCCCATGCTCCTAGTCTGTTTTTTATGTGGTCATTGTAATCGTAATTATGTTAGTTTTAGTGATATGTTTCGTTTGTGTCATAGGAGTCGCATTTTTCTTTACTGTCATTGTGATGCCATTGGAACCCATTTCATTTAAAGTACACAAGTGAGCTGGGCGAATGTAAGGCTACAGTATCCCATGCTCTAAGTCTGTATTTTTCTGTGGTCAGTGTAATTATTTTAGTTTTAGTGATATGTTTCGTTTGTGTCTTTGGAGTCGTATTTTTCTTTTTCTGTCATTGTGATGGCATTGGAAGCCACACTTTATTCTCAGTTACTGATTGTGTTTGGCACACTGTTACATGTTCACGGTGAAGCACTGCGGGTCGGAAGGGTCGGTGGTTGGCCTGCTGCACTAGCCCATACAATGTTGCGCGGGCCGAGTCTTACTCCGAGGCGGGGAGGATGGCAGCCGCATTCTTGCCTCGCCGGCCCAACCCCCACCACGGCGACCTTGGGGTGCGCAGCTGTAATGGGAGGCATCTGACCGCCCCTTGCCTGCCTTCCTGCTTCCGCGCCACCAGAAGCAGCCAGCTGACCACTTTCGCTGGGGCGCACCACAGACCGCTAGGGCATACGCCCGCCCCCTATGCACCTTGCGAGACACAACACGCGCCAGGGATCCCCGGGAGGTCGTCAACCCCGAGATGGCTACCAGTACTGGAGCTGCGGCAAGACGCTGTATCCTGACGGCACTGCATGCTACTGTCAGCTGGTTTCCAATGAACTTTACATTCTAGGGGAAGATCACACTTTTCAGACAGAATCGACCGTCGTTTTTGAACTTTTCTCTAACTTGTTTGAAACACATGGAAGTTTAGCAACGATGAGTTGTGTATCCTGCCCATGTAAAACTTAGGAGCTCTACTCAGATCGTGTTGCGAACCTGGGGACGCTTTGCAGTGATGGGTTGTGTACCTTGTACAAGAGCGAGTGCCAAGCCTTAATGAAGTAACATTCAGTAGAGGAGGAACATTGTAACTACCTTTTGTTTCTGCTGTGTAAGCAATGATTTGCTGTTCGCTTGCGAATACAGACTTTCACGTAACTGTCTATAGTTTTTAATGTGAATCAGAACTTGAAGACTGAACTTTATGAACCTTTTGACAAGTCTCTAGTGTCTGTGGTGACGGAAGCAACTAATTTTCGAACGTTCGAGAACTTTATCATCAATGAGGACTCGCAATTTCAGTGGCTTAGCTGGTTTGGAGGTGAACTGTGTGCAACACTTTTAACTGATGTTTAAGCCATGATGGAGTGCTCCAATGTAAATGTAGGGCCAGGACGTTACTCATATGGACGCAGTATATGTTACTGGTAAAGGCAGATCATGAACAGTGCAACAGACTATGAAAGCGGGTGAGGGACAGACGGATAAATAGGACTATGTGTCAAGGGCAATGTCGAGGTTGGACTGATAGACGTCTGCGCATCTGTGGCAACGCAACAGCGAAACCGAAGTTTCCGGAATCCACGTTTGAGAAAACACACTGAATTCGTCCATCATCGCTAAATCTTCTCGTCAGTTGTCTGTGATCCGTCGTTATCAGTGCAGTGCCATACCGAGTGAATCATTTCTGCTGAAACTTCCCTTTGAACAATTTATACACGACTGTGCTTAAACTGACACACAATATTTTGTTAGCGCAACGCAATCTGACTTTCAAAATTCCCTACAAAAGAATGGCCCTGACTAACATTAAACTATACCTTTCACAAATCACTTACCTCACAAAAATCTTCGCTGCTCAAGCTACTGCAATACAGCGAGCGCCACTACTGCCAGCTAAATAAAAGATTCAAACTATGGAAGGCACTAACTACTGATAGGGATAGGTAGCAAATGAAAGATATTAATAGAGAACAAACAATGCATTTACCTTGATATCATCATATATAAATATAGCAGTTCATGACAAATTTCAAAACTCCGCCCTCTCTCTCTCCCCACATCCACCACTGCTGGCGGCTCACCTCCAACTGCGCAACGCTACGCGCTGTTCACATCCAGCTGCCTAACACTACAATGGCGAGTATTACAACAATGCAAAGCAGCCACAGACTGCACACAGCACAGCCAGTGATTTTCATACAGAGGTGGCGTTACCAATAAAAAAACCTAAACAGCCTTAACAGCCTACTTACATAGCCCCCATGATCCCCACAAAAAATTTTACAAATTTTTTTTTGGCAGTGGCCAATAATGATTTGATAAAATTTTTCATAATTACAATAACAAAGAAATCAAATGCACACACTTATTGATACAATGTTGGTCAAAAGCTAAAATTTTCTCACAGTCCATAAAGATAGTCCTGATCATTCATCATAACAGTAATTACAGGTTTTTTTCACAAAGTCTCATTAGTAAAAGAAATTGCACACAGAAGTAGTGGATTTCCATGCAGTCTTGAAGAAGTAGTGTTGTCCTTCCAACGGAAAGACAGTGCTGACTCTTGACATGCTGACAGGTAATGGGCCACAATGGAGCAAACCCACAGCAGAGTCATTCGAAGTTTTGAAGAGTATTGGTAGGTAAGTCATCACAGAGCAGACCCACTGGAGTCCTGGTAGAGATTGTGGTATTGGTGGGCCACCAGAGGTGCAGACCCACTGCAGTCCTTGTAGAAATAATGGTGTTGGTGGGTCATCATAGATGTAGACCCACTGTAGTCCTTGTAGAGACGGCCAGCAGCCATCTGTTGCAAATGTGCAGGTGCACAATCACCATCGAAGAGTCTTGCAGACAATATAGCAAGTCCATAACCACCACTTGTGCACTCACAAAGTTTTTGGAATTGTCCTTAGAACCAGCAATGCTGTTATCCAGTCCCTTGCAGAATTATTAACACACGTGCAAACACTAACAGTCCCTACTTCTCACATATTGTCCATATACTATGACCAACGGAAACGTGTGCAGTGAAATGTAACTTACATGTTAATAATATCATGAACTGGTGACAATTACAATTTTATAACATAAGAATACAATAACAAAGGTACAAAATACATCATTAAAAACATAACTATACAGATAACATTTGTAGTACAGGCTTTACAAAAGTATCGAACTAACATATACATCAGTGGAATTATGACATGAGTACATACATAAAAGATCACAATAACTTTTGAAACATCAACTTCACACATGAGCATTAAACAGAACGGAATTAATAATGTCTAACATCTTTACAAAGTAAATAACATATTATTAATGCCAATTATATTTGAGGATAACAGTATTCCTCATCATAGTGAATGTAGCTTAGTATTAGAAGAAGAAAAAATTCTATGAAACTACACAGAGACAGGAAGAAAAATACACAAGGGTACACAAACATATAGTGGGATAACACAAAAAGAAAGGACAGGGTTTGTTGTACTGCAGTATTTTGCATTATTTCTCAGAGATCTCCCTTCATTCGTCATTATTCCCAAAAAGTCCTATCTAAGCCTGCTTTCTGTATTCTGTTCATATTTCTTTCAAAATAATTATTTCTGATTGTACAATACTCATTTGGGCCCAAATCTTTTTCATATAACTTCGCAATGCATTCTTTACCTATTCTCCATAGTCAGTTTCTTATATAGTTTACCCCCTCTTAAGCTAACTTAAATCTACTGAGCTCAGATGCTAAACTAAGGGACGAGGCAATGCAGCAGCACATAAAACAATTAATATAAACAGCAATGAAAAAAAAATGGAAAATCGCAAAGCAAGCTACAGTAAATCTAAATTACCAAGCAATTCAACATTACAACTAATATGAGGCAATGCGCAGCAAACAAAAAAATAAATCTGGCTTAGCAGAGTAACACAAATTAAAGTTCAGTAGCACTATGCCTGGCAAACAGCAGCTTATATCTAAACATGACATAGCTCAAGCAGAAAAAATAGTACACTAAAGATAACAATGCAGATAAGGCAAATGTATAATCACATCTTAATGCCTAAGTAATTAAAGTGGTGCACCACAACAACTTATTGTAAAAAAAATATTACCATGTACTTGAAAAGAAAATTATGTGTACAGTTACTGTTACTAGTCCCTTCTTATTGTTCCTTCCTTTCCAAGTGCTCCTTTTTTAAAGAATGTGGATTACAAAATTATTATTTAATAGATCTGTTGACAGAAAGTGTTCACATTAGCAAATGCATTTTATTTTATAAAAGCAATGCTGCAACACAGCTGGAAACCAGATATCAAGTGAAATAAGCAACTACGAAAAGCAAAGCATAAAAATATAATTCAATAGTCATGTGACATTTCATAAGTCAGTAGCTCCCAACTCTCGTAGAAAGACACTTGTCATTATAATGGCCTCCCCTTTTTTTTTTTTTCTACCTGTGCCGCTGAAAGGCTAATGGCTTTTTTTTCGGGCGGCTGTCGCCCAGGTGGGTGCCCGCGACGCATTACGTGCAGGTGGTCACTTAACTTTCTTACGGAAATATTTACGACAGCAGTTTCCGCTACAGTGACAGTCTCACATAAAAATATTTCACAGGTCAAGAATTAGCGTTGCAAATCTGTAGAAACAAAACCCTATAAATACAACAGTGTCCAAAAAAATTTCGCCAGCATTGTGATACATTCACTCATATACACACATTTCATAACTCTTAAAGTACGATTCTTGGTTTCCAACAACCTTTTTCACAAATCAGAGTCCCTAATCACTACTCATTATTCCTTACCTTATTCGTCGACACTTCTTCAGTATTTCATCATAAGAAATACGTAGCATAATCAAACTCCTCATATACGGTATCATCATCTTATTAATCATAAACATACCTCAACAGTATAACACACATCGTCGTCGTAATAATATCATAACATCTTAGTCAACTCTCAAAATCGTCGTAGCTTCCTCCAATAATTTCAAAACCTAAAAAAAATTCTCTGCTCATGTCAAAAGTGTCATCTGCCTCAAACGTACTTTAAAAATCATGATCTCATACCAAATACATCATATAAAGCTCTCATAGTATCACAATGGTTCCGAAAAATATGAGCATTTCACAAAGTACAGACAAAATACAATTTCATAAGTGTGAAGTTACCCAACTGTGAAATTGCGTAAACATGTGTCACTGATGTAGTAAAAAAAGTTTATCTCTCAGTTAAATGATCAGATAGCTGTGTAATTCTGTGTTAGAGAAATATTGTAGCGATGTGTAAAGTTGTATAAGCAAATACCATATCAGCTAGGGTTCCTTGTGGTTGCCACACACATGGTACACAAAGTAAGCGTGTACCCCCCTGAGGATTAATGTAATTATACCCTCAGGTGTTACAGATTACACCAATGGAATGAAATATATCACGGAAAACTTTCTTTGTAATTCAAAAATCTTTAAAAATAAATGTTTTAAGTATAAAATTGATCACTCAAATACGTGTAGTGTAGCGCTAAATGTGCGTCTTGTTGCAACATAATCTGTGTGGAAGTGTCGTAGTTATCGTCCTCCGAAAGCTAAGTTCTGCAGAAGTCAATGTACTTACCTCATAATACACAAAAGTGAAATGCTTTGCGTATAAATGTCTTAGTTATTACGCTTATTGCCGTGATGAGGAAAGTACTGTGCTGTAACGTATTGTTGTGCTACGGAAAAGGCAGTCTCATTGTAGCTATACCACAAAAGTTACTACTAAAACCTGTTTTACTTTCCAGAATAAAACAGAAAAACTGTGCAGATATAAAACAGAAACACCGCAAAAGCAACATTGTAAATTGTCACTCATTAGTAGCGTCGTGATATAGTCGTGTAGCTGTCAAATAAACTAACCACTGTGTCACCTGGTATCTCTCAGAAAGCACCTTGAATCCATAATGTATTTGCAAGTAAACCAAAATGTTGCATTAAAATCTCATTAGCAGTACTGGTAAATGTTCTAAGTATGTGAGCCTTGTAGTCGTTACGTAATCGTGCAACTAACAAGCAAGAACGTACAAATAACAACACTGTGTCGTCTGTTCACTATAACAATGCATTCGTAATTTCTGTTTAAATAAGTTCTCTTGGTTCTTGACTGGATATTTAACTTCAAACATTGTTGCATGTTAACAGATTCTAAGTTTGACAAAGCATACTAGTAATGTAAAGTGAAAAGTTATATGGCAAAGACAAAGTTAAAAAGCAGATTATTTTTCAATAAACGGTTTTACATGTGAAGTGTGGTGTAAACCTTTACTCTTCCTAGTGCACAGAGTTTCAACTTCAAAGCAATTGTCATGCGGTATACGTCAGTAAAGAATACTGGAATTTTTTCTCAAGGTTAGCGTCTACGTTATTTTTCTCAGAGCCAGCGGGCGCACGCGGCTGCCTGTGGTGCGAGTCATTGTCTGTTCCTTTGTTGGCGCGCGTCGTTATTGGGATTAGGAGACCTAGCTTCTACAAATTCACGTTGTCGAGAGGGCCCTGCCCTGTTTAAATCCCGCCAGTTCTGATGCAATTCAGGTCTGTCGTTACGATCACATCGTCTGTCGTCATGTCGGTAGTTCCTGTAGTTTCTTTCTTGTCGGTTAACTGGTGGAGAATTTCTCCCTGAATCGTAACTGCGCGCTGGACCGTTGCGTCTAAAGTTATTCTGTCTCCCTTGATAATAATTATTTTGGTTCCCAAATTGTCTGTTTCTCTGATTGTCTCTGTGATAGTCACTACCGCGGAGAGGTGATCTTTCCCTGTAATTATTACTACTCTGCCAACGGTTGTAATACGGGTGGTGTCTGTTTCGGTCACGATTTGTGTTGTGAGAATAGCCTTGTCGCGTCCAGTTATTATTTCTTTCATCACGGAATTGCGACTGATGTGATCTGTAGTTGTTGTGCTCCTGCATTCCGCGATTGTCAGTGTCACTTTCCAGTTCTTGTAACAGTCCCTGAAAAGCTTCAATGTCGTCTTTGCAACGTCCTGCCAAAATAATATGTCGTAAATGTTCAGGTAATTTGATGAAGCAAATGCGGATGAGTTCTGAGGGGCTGTATGGGTTTGACAGGTACTGATTCTTGTGCAACATGTCTTCAAAATATTTCACAAGACTGGAGAATTCAGATTGTTCGAAATGTTTCATCATTATGATACCATGTTTTACTCGGTCTTGTGTGGCTTGAGACCAATATGCTGAGAGGAAGGCATGGTAAAATTCTCCTTCACTGTGGCAATCGTGAATGACCGATCGCATTCTTACAGCTGGTTCATTCTCTAAATAGCCACACATAAATTCTAATCGGTGTTCTAATGACCAGTTGGGAGGAAAACAATGAGATAATTGATGGAGCCATGCTTGTGGATGAATGTCGTTGCCAGAATTTTTAAATGTTTTGAATTTACGTGTTGTCATGAACAGCTTATAGTCAAAATCATCATGTCGGCGAGTCGCATGTCGGTCATTGTTACGTCGTGTCGGCTGTTCAATCTCAAAATTCTGTGCACATTGCCAATTTCTTTCATAATTTCCGAAATGCGCTGTGTTATTATTTTGTGGCTGTTCCGTATTTCTATGTCCCTCTTCCCGTGTTGGAGCGCGAGTGTCCTCTGAAATACGTAATTCTTGTATTACCTGTGTCAGCTGATCTTGTACTTCCCGGATTTCTCTTTGGTGTTGTGTATTAATTTGATTCTGATTTTGTTTGAATTTCCTAATTTGTTCGTACTCTTCTGTGTCATTAAAGACTACCGGTCTTGCATCAATCAGATTATCATCTACCTTCGTAGATAAATTAGTGAACTGATCCAAAAGTTCGGCTACTTTCTCCGATAGTGTACTTATTTTCTCAGTGTGTTTTTCTGAACCAAGTTTCAGAGTATCTACTGTGTCCTTAAAGTTTTCCTGAGTTTTTTCAAGTTGCGTAACCGAATCGGTAGATGCAACTGAGTCAAATTTAGCTTGCAAGGTCTCATGATTTTCATGAACAATAATTTGCAGTTCTTTTATGGCTGCTTCGTGATTCTGTAATGCATTTTCATGCCGCGAAAAAATAGGTTGAAAATGCTCACAAATTTGAGTTTTTACGTCATTACAGACTTTTTGACATTTCGATTCAATGTTATGTAACTCAGTAGTTAAATCTTCACGTGTTTGTTCAAGCGTGGTGTGAAGTTTTTGTTCCATTGTGTCTAACTTTTTAAGATTTTGTTCCACTGTATGTAACTGTTGCTGTGTTTGTCTCTGATTTTGTTCCATTTGTTGCATTAATTGCAATAATAATGTATTAGTGTCTGGAATCTGTTTCTCTGTGCATTTTGGCAGTGTATTTTCACCGGCAACATTCACATTTTGACAAGCAGAATATGTGTCTTGACTCATTTGAGAAAACGGTGAGGACCCAAAACCTGAATCTACAGTATTTGCGAGATTGTTTCCTGTCATTTCGGATTCCTGAGGCGAGCTGTTGCCGACTGATCGATCGATAATGCTTCCCTGTTCACTACTTGTTTCACTGTCTACACCATTGTTTGCAGCCCGCTCCATTTCCCTATGCACAATTACCAAATTACTACTTTGAACATCAGTTAATTCATTACTCGGTGGCGCTAACACACTGCTTTCATTTTCACTGTCATTTCTCAGTTTACTTTGGAGCCTAGTATTACTTTTTTCACACGCCATTATTGTCACAGTATTTCACACGACAACACAGAAAAACACAATTTGAAGATCAAAAATAAGAGAACACATTAACATAGCACTGAAAATAATATCTAGTTAATTGCAGCTGCGAAATACTTGGTGCAAATCTACATGCATGCCACAACTGTTTTACTGTACAACAATGAAAGACTGCAACTACAAAGGAGATTTTCTCTACAATTACGCGCTAGCAATAAACAAAATCTACACTAATTACACAAACTACAAGAAAAAAATCAGAAGATTTCAGTGAGGTATACTGGCAGGGTCGCCATATGAAACTTCCCTTTGAACAATTTATACACAACTGTGCTTAAACTGACACACAATATTTTGTTAGCGCAACGCAATCTGACTTTCAAAATTCCCTACAAAAGAATGGCCCTGACTAACATTAAACTATACCTTTCACAAATCACTTACCTCACAAAAATCTTCGCTGCTCAAGCTACTCCAATACAGCAAGTGCCACTACTGCCAGCTAAATAAAAGATTCAAACTATGGAAGGCACTAACTACTGATAGGGATAGTTAGCAAATGAAAGATATTAATAGAGAACAAACAATGTATTTACCTTGATATCATCATATATAAATATAGCAGTTCATGACAAATTTCAAAACTCCGCCCTCTCTCTCCCCACATCTACCACTGCTGGCGGCTCACCTCCAACTGCGCAACGCTACGCGCTGTTCACATCCAGCTGCCTAACACTACAATGGCGAGTATTACAACAATGCAAAGCAGCCACAGACTGCACACAGCACAGCCAGTGATTTTCATACAGAGGTGGCGTTACCAATAAAAAAACCTAAACAGCCTAACAGCCTACTTACACTGCGATAAGTGTCATTTCTTTCTTTTTACTTGTGCTTCCGATATCAAGAGATGTTTATCATATTGTATCTTTGTGTGGTTGGATTTTGTTTTGTCGTCTGTGTATATTCATGTCTATGTTTAGTTAATCTGATTTTTTTTGTTTCCCCCTAATGATTCCATTCCCATGTTGGAAATATACCCTGTGATATTCCCATTCGGTTTACAGTGCACCACCTCCTTTCCCCTCACCTTCTGCGTGATTTTAGGCTATTGCTGTTCACTTGTGAGTTTTTGTAAATGAACCATGGATGACGCTGTATCATGTTTCGTTTCTACACTCCTGGAAATTGAAATAAGAACACCGTGAATTCATTATCCCAGGAAGGGGAAACTTTATTGACACGTTCCTGGGGTCAGATACATCACATGATCACACTGACAGAACCACAGGCACATAGACACAGGCAACAGAGCATGCACAATGTCGGCACTAGTACAGTGTATATCCACCTTTCGCAGCAATGCAGGCTGCTATTCTCCCATGGAGACGATCGTAGAGATGCTGGATGTAGTCCTGTGGAACGGCTTGCCATGCCATTTCCACCTGGCGTCTCAGTTGGACCAGCGTTCGTGCTGGACGTGCAGACCGCGTGAGACGACGCTTCATCCAGTCCCAAACATGCTCAATGGGGGACAGATCCGGAGATCTTGCTGGCCAGGATAGTTGACTTACACCTTCTAGAGCACGTTGGGTGGCACGGGATACATGCGGACGTGCATTGTCCTGTTGGAACAGCAAGTTCCCTTGCCGGTCTAGGAATGGTAGAACGATGGGTTCGATGACGGTTTGGATGTACCGTGCACTATTCAGTGTCCCCTCGACGATCACCAGTGGTGTACGGCCAGTGTAGGAGATCGCTCCCCACACCATGATGCCGGGTGTTGGCCCTGTGTGCTTCGGTCGTATGCAGTCCTGATTGTGGTGCTCACCTGCACGGCGCCAAACACGCATACGACCATCATTGGCACCAAGGCAGAAGCGACTCTCATCGCTGAAGACGACACGTCTCCATTCGTCCCTCCATTCACGCCTGTCGCGACACCACTGGAGGCGGGCTGCACGATGTTGGGGCGTGAGCGGAAGACGGCCTAACGGTGTGCGGGACCGTAGCCCAGCTTCATGGAGACGGTTGCGAATGGTCCTCGCCGATACCCCAGGAGCAACAGTGTCCCTAATTTGCTGGGAAGTGGCGGTGCGGTCCGCTACGGCACTGCGTAGGATCCTACGGTCTTGGCGTGCATCCGTGCGTCGCTGCGGTCCGGTCCCAGGTCGACGGGCACGTGCACCTTCCGCCGACCACTGGCGACAACATCGATGTACTGTGGAGACCTCACGCCCCACGTGTTGAGCAATTCGGCGGTACGTCCACCCGGCCTCCCGCATGGCCACTATACGCCCTCGCTCAAAGTCCGTCAACTGCACATACGGTTCACGTCCACGCTGTCGCGGCATGCTACCAGTGTTAAAGACTGCGATGGAGCTCCGTATGCCACGGCAAACTGGCTGACACTGACGGCGGCGGTGCACAAATGCTGCGCAGCTAGCGCCATTCGACGGCCAACACCGCGGTTCCTGGTGTGTCCGCTGTGCCGTGCGTGTGATCATTGCTTGTACAGCCCTCTCGCAGTGTCCGGAGCAAGTATGGTGGGTCTGACACACCGGTGTCAATGTGTTCTTTTTTCCATTTCCAGGAGTGTATATGTGAACTGACTGTATGTTTTGCTTCTGTTAATAACCAACAAACTGATTAATATAGGTGCAGAGTTATGGTCGCATTTTCGTTTCTTTTTGTGTACACTTGACAATGACTCACACTAAGTACACCACTTGCTCACAAGTTATTTGATTATGATGATTATGCTGTAAAGCTGTTCCTTAATTGTTTGTCTTCCTAATGCTTCTAGTTACACTCATAACCCAAGGATGTTTTTTAGCTACTAGAATTTCTGAGTTGTTACTTTGTATCGTTTGTTTCATGCTTTTCTCATGTTCCTAACTTATGTTGTCCAGGTGGGACAATGTTTGTTGCAGGTCATTTTCAGAAATTTTTCATGTTTAGTTAACTTTTGTAATTGATGCACTGCCCATCTGGCATAATTTTTATATTATACTTTTGTATGATTTGTATTTTCTTGTTTTTTTATGTTTTCTGATTATGTTTTGCTAATAAAAAAAGGGGAACAACTCAAAATAACTAAATGAAAATAAGGTCCCACATGGCTGAGTCCATGAGCCCTCATTGCCCCATAAGATGGATGAGCTATTAGATTTTCTCGGTCCTCATAATTATTCAAAATTTTGAGTCCCTGCGAAAATCTTCTCTCAGAGGTCAGGATGATGAAAGACGTGCATCTACCTTGCACTTCTTTCATTTATTTACGATATTGTAGTCATATTATTATCATTACTAATACAGCAATAGCGTGCCTGCTGTTCTGGTGAATTTTTCAGTATCGACAACATAATGAAACTGGAGAGAGGACTGGAGCAAGGTACTTTTATTTTATCTTCATATTCAGAAGTCTCCATCAGCTACCATGTTGCCGGCCGCGGTGGTCTCGCGGTTCTAGGCGCTCAGTCCGGAACCGCGCGACTGCTACGGTCGCAGGTTCGAATCCTGCCTCGGGCATGGATGTGTGTGATGTCCTTAGGTTAGTTAGGTTTAAGTAGTTCTAAGTTCTAGGGGACTGATGACCACAGATGTTAAGTCCCATAGTGCTCAGAGGCATTAGAACCATTTTGAGCTAGCCATGTTGGCCTTCCTTTTACCGCGCTGACCTTTGAGCTTGGAAGGATGGGCCAGTAGTTTGAATGACTTGGAGAAGCCAAAGTAGTCCTTGTTCTTATTCTTCTAAGTAGTAGTACCAACCTAAAACTCAGTTTCTCCTGCACGTTCGGCTCTGTAAAGAGGCCTCCCTGACGACTCCCTGACTAAACTCTACCCAATCACGAATCACTCCACCATATCAGGAATGTCTGCTTGAACGGCAGCTAGTTCGGCGAAAGATCCATACCCCTGATTGGCCGGCGAAAACTGCACCAATTTCCACCCCAGCAAGGCGCGGCTCCACTGGAGCAACGGCCGGTAGGCGGTTAGCAGTCATGGGGAGTCGGTGGCGAGATCCAGAAGAAGACGGTTGCACACTGGTAAGCATGCGTGCTCTTGCTAGATTCAGAAGTGGGTTGAGCCGCGAATACATGTTAAAGTGTTAGGTGTTGTTTAATTTCGGGAGGATCTGCGCCTCATTGCTTTTATTTCTTCCTCATTTTGCTATATTCTTTTTGGACTTGGCGTCAGAGCCTGGTCGGTTGCAGAATGCAAAATATACGTGGGACTCTCAGTCACCACGCTCGGTATAATTTGAGCCCCCTTTTAATCACTTCGCCTTCAGCGAATGTCTTTCCTTCTCCAATACTCCGTGATATTAGTGAACATTTCATAACGGCCTTTTGTGTGTTAGGTTTTCCCTTCTTTGTCGACCATGTGTGAACACGTGGCGAGTAGTGCTGTACACGATATCTAAATTGAACCAGAAGTAGCATGGCCTGTGTTTCTTGTTATTTGTATTTGTAAATCAAGGTGTTGCAGAATGAGTTTTATGAATTTTTTAGTTTACGGACGGGAGTCTGCTTTAATAACGTGCATCCACAGGTAGTTCATAGTTTGGCTTTTCCATATATTTACGTATTAGCTATTGGATCCCGTCTCTTACCTTACACTAACTATTAGAGTAAATTCTTTTCTGGATGGTCAGCTCCCACCTATCCTTGTCCATTTCGAACGCTAGTATTGTGGGTGACTGCTGAATTTAGGCCATATCCTACTATGCCCCCAGTCTTGTATTAACATCCATAGGTAACAAAATTGTATACTCAATAATTATACTTCGTTTGTACAAGTGTAATTTCGATTTATAATAAAATGTTATTCTTTTAATCCGGCTTCCAATGTAAAGTGTTAACCTCATTTATATAGATATCAAGGAAATGCTAGCATTGCAAGGCCCCCTACAGAAAATGCTCTTCTTAAGATGATAAAATTAATTGTAAATCCAATGAGTAGTTTTTGTTTCATCGTGGTGGATATTTTTTTATGCAGTCAGATAGACGATGCTTGCGCCAGGCCCTAATCATTTCTAATGCGCCGACGACTCTTTTATGTGGTGATCTGTATGAAATTCAACCCCAGTACTCCCTTCTAGATAAGGGAAAGTCACACGGATAGGAAAGTTGTGGGAAAAATGCACGTAATGTGGTGAAAGGGTTGGGCCCTGCCACTACCGATCCCTTTTAATGGGCAAGGCACCTCTTTTAACAGTATTAGATTATACTAGTCAGAAGACCGTCTTCTGCCCTCCTAGTGTTTGAATGAGGTTATATATATATATATATATATATATATATATATATATATATATATATATATATATATATAGGGGCCGGACGCGGTGGTCTTGCGGTTCTAGGCGCTCAGTCCGGAGGTTAGTTAGGTTTAAGTAGTTCTAAGTTCTAGGTGACTGATGACCACTGATGTTAAGTCCCATAGTGCTCAGAGCCATTTGAACCATATATACAGGGTGTTACAAAAAGGTACGGCCAAACTTTCAGGAAACATTCCTCACACACAAATAAAGAAAAGAAGTTACATGGACATGTGTCCGGAAACGCTTAATTTCCATGTTAGAGCTCATTTTAATTTCGTCAGTATGTTCTTCCACCTACGCTCAATGGAGCACGTTATCATGATTTCATACGGGATACTCTACCTGTTCTGCTAGAACATGTGCCTTTACAAGTACGACACAACATGTGGTTCATCCACGATGGAGCTCCTGCACATTTCAGTCGAAGTGTTCGTACGCTTCTCAACAACAGATTCGGTGACCGATGGATTGGTAGAGGCGGACCAATTCCAAGGCTTCCACGCTCTCCTGACCTCAACCCTCTTGACTTTCGTTTATGGGGGCATTTGAAAGCTCTTGTCTACGCAACCCCGGTACCAAATGTAGAGACTCTTCGTGCTCGTATTGTGGCCGGCTGTGATACAATACGCCATTCTCCAGGGCTGCATCAGCGCATCAGGGATTCCATTCGACGGAGGGTGGATGCATGTATCCTCGCTAACGGAGGACATTTTGAACATTTCCTGTAACAAAGTGTTTGAAGTCACGCTTGTACGTTCTGTTGCTGTGTGTTTCCATTCCATGATTAATGTGATTTGAAGAGACGTAATAAAATGAGCTCTAACATGGAAAGTAAGCGTTCCCGGACACATGTCCACATAACATATTTTCTTTGTTTGTGTGTGAGGAATATTTCCTGAAAGTTTGGCCGTACCTTTATATATGTGGATGGAGTTCTTCCGTCGTCGCAGACGTGTACGAGACCCATCACTCCGACACACCTGACGCAGTACATACGGTGATATTGCTAATTGCTTTGGCTTATTAGGGCTATAAAGCTAAACAGCTGTGGTCACGTAAATTTTATGTCCATTGAGGTTGCACACCACTGTAGATCATCTTTGAAAGTAATGTCTTCTAGTGCCTGGTACGTAGATGATGTCAGTCATCTCGCATTATTTATATTAGATCGCGTAGCCATAAAAAGGGACAATTGGGCAATTGATCAATCGTATTAGTTAGGAAATTCATTTGTATCTCTTTATGTCCATTGGACATTGATATATAAACATTTGTAATATTTAAATTGGTTTTAATCTACAATAACTGTATAAGCAGAAACAGCGTTTATCATTTTGTAGTTACTAGTTCCCTTAATCATTCATTTATGTTTATGTTTTAATTTATGTGTTAAAGAGCAAGAAGGAGGTGATAATATCACCACTAAGAGATCCTGAGATCTGCTTCAGGGATTGTCAAACAGGGCCAAATCTACATTTTCGCGTCAGTATTTTCCGTTGCGCACATTCATTTTGCACCCGCGTGGAGTAGCATTTTGGATATGGCTTACCCTACCAGGATTCTACGTAGAGTTTTCTGATAGTAGTCATAAAGTGGTTTGAACCCTTGGAAAGCTTCAAAAAAAATTTTCCCATTTATGATGTTTAGGTGTTATTGATAGGGATCACCAGGTCCCGTGTATAGTTTGCAGTGGTAAAGCCACGCGATAACATTAAAAATAATATTTGTGTATTTTATTGTATTTCTTTTCAGAATTGTTGCGCTTCAGCCCGCTGGCTTCAATTTATTGATATTAATGTTATGTCATTTGTCGTTGTATTTTGTTTGTGTTGTAACGACACTGCTCGTTCACGACGTTGCCATTAGTTTAGCTTGTTTGTTGTGGATATTTTATGTTACATGCCCGTTGCGTAATAAATTTGGGTGTTGTAAATTGTGTGTACTTTTAAGAGAGAACTGTTATCAGGAATCACTCTATGATAACTAGGGAGAAAGCGCGTTTAGTAGCACAACACATTACGAGTTGTAACAATATAGAAATGGCAGATACACGGGCCAGTCAAGAAAGCCTATGAGATGAGAAAGAGTTAGCTTTGTTAGCAGCACAAGGCACAGGTGAGGAGAATGCCAATCTAAGGGAACCTTTTGACGGTGATAGACACAGTCAAGCCCTTGGTGGTCAATGTGATAGCGAAGATGAGGAACAGAGACACACTGAGGCAATCGTAAAGATGCGGGACTATAGTGTAAGGAGTCCAAGTGAACGGGAAACAACTAAAATGGTTCAAATGGCTCTGAGCACTATGGGACTTAACATCCGAGGTCATCAGTCCTCTAGAACTTAGTGTGGTGTCACCGCCAGACACCACACTTGCTAGGTGGTAGCCTTTAAATCGGCCGCGGTCCATTAGTATACGTCGGACCCGCGTGTCGCCACTGTCAGTGATAGCAGACCGAGCGCCACCACACGGCAGGTCTAGAGAGACTTACTAGCACTCGGCCCCAGTTGTACAGCCGACTTTGCTAGCGAAGCTACACTGACCGATACGCTCTCATTTGCCGAGACGATAGTTAGCATAGCCTTCAGCTACATTTGCTACGACCTAGCAAGGCGCCGTATTCAATTGATATTTATTATGTGAAGCATGTATCATCAAGGGCGATGTTCTACAATTGTGGATTAAAGTTAAGTGTTACATCATCTACGTACTTTATTTGCAATTCTCAAGATATTGTACTGTTCCAGACCTCACGCCAGTCAGCGTGTAATTAAACGCGTGCATTTCGGCCTCCTCTAGAAACCCAGTGTTGGCTCTTCTGCCAAAGCTACACTTAGTTCTACCGAAACCCAACTAACCTAAGGACATCAAACACATCCATGCCCCAGGCAGGATTCGAACCTGCGACCGTAGCGGTCGCGCGGTTCCAGACTGAAAACTAACTGAGAATCATGGTAGAAAGCCATCAGTGGCATCGTCACAGGATAGCATATCAGGGGCGCGCGGTGATGCTTTTCTTGAATATCAAGAAATGTAAGGGAAAAGGGCTGGAGATCACCTAAGAGTAGGGGAAGAGAAAGTCACAATAGGAGAGAAGATCTAGATGTGTTGGACATCCTTGCAGACCTAAATGCAATGGGAGGTGAAATGGGAACGAAAATTCGAAATGTTATCTCTGAATTGAGAAGCCAAATAAAAAAGGGAATGATGAAGTACGCGCTGAATGAGGAGATCAAATAAACAAGGGGGATGATGAAGTACGCTCTGAAATGGGAAGTAAAATTCAAAACGTTAGTGCCGAAATGGGATGTAAAATTCAAAACGTTAGTGCTGAAATGGGAAGTAAAAATCAAAACGTCGAAATTCAGTCGATAAAACATGAAACGAAGGAAGTGAAAAATGAGGTAGTGACGCTCCGAACAAAACTAGAACGAGAGATTGCGGAGGTCAGAAAAACGCCAACGAGACGCGATTACTACCGAGGGGTGCAAAGCGGATTGCTCCTGAAACATTAGAGAAGACAGAAAATACGACAAAGATAGGTAGAGGTGCATTAACAAAGTTGCAGAGGCGCTTGAAATAAGTAGAAACAACGTAGCTGCAAAAGACAGAAATTGCACCAAATAAGGCATTGACCGCGGAGCTCTCATAATTTAAACAAAACATGGAAAGCGAAATTAAGCAATCATCTCAGGAAGTCAGGTCGCAACCTAGTCAAAAATCACGTCTCAGAATAGAAATAGTAGGCGATTTGGAAATAACAGAAACCGAAAGAGCCAGTACGAACTCAGCACGATTACGTCCAAGCCCAGACGATACTAGAATGTGCTCGAATGTAAGAATTGCTCATCAACTACAGACTGAAAGCGTATCTGCAGAGCAACGAAATATCGCTAGAGATATGGCCCGACATCTACACAGGACACTACTGGGTCGCAAATTGCGAATACGGAGAACGGCAATGAGATATTTCATATGCATAATTTTTTCCCGATAATGTGCACCATGGGACATTTTTTCAGTGATGAAAACGTAACAGGATGCCCGAAGTAACGGTAGACCGGAAACGTTAGCTCCAAGTGAGAATGTGGTAGGCCGAGCGGGAAGTAATTCTAGTGAAGTTTTCGATTTTAAGCATTTTATCTCTGCACGAAAATTTCAGCATTGCAAAGACGAGGGTAATGTTTTACACCCAAAAACTTTTATTGGACAATTTGATTTATCATTACCTCGTCACTGACTTCTGACGTACAAACTGGACTTCGTATGTTCACGTAGGGAGGGAACATCGGCCGAATGCATGCGGAACATTGCAAAAACGTGCACGTGATACGAGGAGTTTCGTGACGCATTTTTAAACAAATACTGGTCCAAGGAGACGCAGGACAGGATCAAATAGGAAATAATGATGAGCAGAGACGTAGAGAGTTCAGGGTTCCGTAGACCGGTGAAGTATTTCGAAAACTTGATCAAGAAAAATGAATATTTGTACGACCCATACACACCGGCTGAGATCATAAGATCGTGCTACATGAAGTTGCCAATTTCCTACCGGCAAACGCTCGTCGGCCGATGTGGAAGTGATGTAGAAGGAATAAAGGATATCCTAACAGAGTTGGAGTTCGCTTTTAACGAGCAGCAGGCTCGAGAAAAACGTAGGCAGAGAGACGTGCAAAGTGAAAGAAGGGAGAACAAAGGAGGGAATAATAGAGGCCATAACTGGCAAAAGAATGTAAATCAGCCGTCTCACCAAAACATAGACCATACATATGTACAGTGGAAGAACTATGGTAGAGAATATAGGCAACAAAATGAACGCAGATGGGAGCCACCAAATAATGGCGCATCATGGGGCGACAATAGAGGAACTCGTCAGTGGTCTGACCAAGGATGGGGTGGAATGAATAACAATCGGGAACAATCAGTTGGAATTAGACCACCTAACCCTGGGAGAGTACGCCAAAATGACATAGAAAGTGAAAAATGACTAGGCCAGACGACGGGCACTAGTAAAAATACGCCCGTAAACCGTCTCGGAAGTAATAACATAAATATTATAGAATATGAGGACATGAGCGAGATATTACTTGATGAAAACGAAACGTTACGCAAACAAGAAATCTATCCCGTGATAAAAGTACAAATTGGAGGAATTATGGGTACTGCTGTAATAGATAGTGGAAGCGAACTCTCAGCTCTATGAGATAGGCTGTTCGCTAAATGCAAGGATTCAGTTAATCCACCGGTGCTCACAGTATAAAAATCAAAGGTACGAGGTGTGTTAGTTGGGAAGGGTATTGAAATATCGCAACAAACACGTCTAGATTTTGAATGCCATGGACACTAGATGACTGCAAATCTGTTCATAATACCGAAACTAACAGCTGATATAATAATCGGTGTAGATTATCTTTCAGCGCAGAAAGCTATCATTGCTCTAGGAAGACGGGAGTTAACATTAGGGAAGAGAATAAAATAAAAATCAGAGTTGATTAGAAGGCAACAAAAGCTCAAATTCCGGAGAGCTGTTTAAAACTACAATCCACGGACCAACGTACAGTTCTGAGGGAAGAGTGTAAAAAAATAATGAGAATAGAGCACAGTTCAAGCCAGAGGGTGAGCAGATTAATGAAATTTTGCGATCGAGATTTTGGCAGAGAGACCTCGATCCTGACTGCGGAAAATACGCGGCCTTTATTTCCTTTGGAAGGTGTTTTCAATTGAAAAGGCGCCCTTTTGGATTGAATGTATCTTCATCTGCATTTATCAGGGGTTTTAGCAAAATATTGAGTGAAGAATTAAAAGAGAAGATCACGTGTTATGTAGACGATATATTGACAGCAAAAAATACCTGGGAGAGACATAACAAACTCTTAGAGGAAGTGTTAAGCAGTTTGAAAAGGTATTGGGTGACTGCAAATATTGATAAGAGTTGTTTTGGGTACAGTAGGGTTAGCTTTCTGGGACATGTGATAACAGGAGAAGGTATTAGTCCCGACCCAGAGAGGATGGCAGCAATTGCGAAGTTTGCCACTTCTACAACCAGAAAACAACTGAGAGGGTTTCTAGGGATAATAAATTTTTATAAAACGTTTATCTATGTGGAAACATTAGCTAGTTCCCGACTCTGCCAACTGACGGGAAAAGGAACACCCTGGGTGTGGAATGAGTGTGCTGACCGAGAATTCAACAATTTGAAGGCGGCACTCGTCAATGCTCCCATTTTATCACATCCTGACATATCTCAGGATTTTTGTACGGCCACTGACAGCGCGAAGACCAGTTTGGGAGTTATGTTGTTTCAGGAGTTTGAACAAGACGGTAAATTACTACACAGAACAATCGCCTTTGGTAGCAGGGTATTATCCAAAAGTGAAAGCAATTACTCGGTTACCGAACTTGAAGCCCTTGCAATAGTATGGAGATTTAAAAAGTTTAGATATTTTCTGTTCGGTAGAAAAACAAAAGTCTATACGGACCATTGGACCCTAGAATTTCTCCTAGCAGCCAAACTTCCACATGGAAGACTAGCGAGATGGTTAGCTGTGCTTAAAGAATACCAGTTTTCAACAGTCTATGTGCCTGGTCCGACAAATGTCATTGCTGACGCCCTGTCCCGCTCACCTAATGGTATAACAGAAGAGACGGCTGAAGCATTAGATCAAGAGCACTTTTCGTTGTTCTACCTCAAAAGGGTTGCATTTGAAAACTTCGTCACTGTCACGATGCGGAATGTCCAGAATGAGCAGGAGAAGGACCCCGATTTAGTCAAAATAAAGGAAAAATGGAAGGATCGGACGCAGGCCCGCATAAGACAGCAGTACCTCTTGAGAAAAGGGATTCTGTTTTATAGGGAAAACGTCAATGATTCATTGTGGGTGGTGTGCATACCAAATGAGTTAATAAATAAGCTTATATGGTATACGCACCTAAGTTACACACATTTCGGTCCACGAAAATGTTTTATGAAAATGGGTGTCTGCTATTTTAAAAACATGGAGAAACGTATAAAGAAATTGCTAGCCACCTATAAAAACTGCCAAAAGACGAAATCCGCAACTGTAGCGACCCAGGCTCCTTTATACCCAAGTATTCTTGAGAAACTAAGGCATATGGCAGCGACGGATTTAATGGGACCACCAATATACACTCCTGGAAATGGAAAAAAGAACACATTGACACCGGTGTGTCAGACTCACCATACTTGCTCCGGACACTGCGAGAGGGCTGTACAGGCAATGATCACACGCACGGCACAGCGGACACACCAAGAACCGCGGTGTTGGCCGTCGAATGGCGCTAGCTGCGCAGCATTTGTGCACCGCCGCCGTCAGTGTCAGCCAGTTTGCCGTGGCATACGGAGCTCCATCGCAGTCTTTAACACTGGTAGCATGCCGCGACAGCGTGGACGTGAACCGTATGTGCAGTTGACGGACTTTGAGCGAGGGCGTATAGTGGCCATGCGGGAGGCCGGGTGGACGTACCGCCGAATTGCTCAACACGTGGGGCGTGAGGTCTCCACAGTACATCGATGTTGTCGCCAGTGGTCGGCGGAAGGTGCACGTGCCCGTCGACCTGGGACCGGACCGCAGCGACGCACGGATGCACGCCAAGACCGTAGGATCCTACGCAGTGCCGTAGGGGACCGCACCGCCACTTCCCAGCAAATTAGGGACACTGTTGCTCCTGGGGTATCGGCGAGGACCATTCGCAACCGTCTCCATGAAGCTGGGCTACGGTCCCGCACGCCGTTAGGCCGTCTTCCGCTCACGCCCCAACATCGTGCAGCCCGCCTCCAGTGGTGTCGCGACAGGCGTGAATGGAGGGACGAATGGAGACGTGTCGTCCTCAGCGATGAGAGTCGCTTCTGCCTTGGTGCCAATGATGGTCGTATGCGTGTTTGGCGCCGTGCAGGTGAGCGCCACAATCAGGACTGCATACGACCGAGGCACACAGGACCAACACCCGGCATCATGGTGTGGGGAGCGATCTCCTACGCTGGCCGTACACCACTGGTGATCGTCGAGGGGACACTGAATAGTGCACGGTACATCCAAACCGTCATCGAACCCATCGTTCCACCATTCCTAGACCGGCAAGGGAACTTGCTGTTCCAACAGGACAATGCACGTCCGCATGTATCCCGTGCCACCCAACGTGCTCTAGAAGATGTAAGTCAACTACCCTGGCTAGCCAGATCTCCGGATCTGTCCCCCATTGAGCATGTTTGGGACTGGATGAAGCGTCGTCTCACGTGGTCTGCACGTCCAGCACGAACGCTGGTCCAACTGAGGCGCCAGGTGGAAATGGCATGGCTAGCCGATCCACAAGACTACATCCAGCATCTCTACGATCGTCTCCATGGGAGAATAGCAGCCTGCATTGCTGCGAAAGGTGGATATACACTGTACTAGTGCCGACATTGTGCATGCTCTGTTGCCTGTGTTTATGTGCCTTTGGTTCTGTCAGTGTGATCATGTGATGTATCTGACCCCAGGAATGTGTCAATAAAGTTTCCCCTTCCTGGGACAATGAATTCACGGTGTTCTTATTTCAATTTCCAGGAGTGTATATTGGTAGTATTGGAGCTGACATCCAAGTTTGTGACATTGACTCCACTAAAAAGGGCGACTGGTGCAACTGTGAGTAAAGCCTTGTGGAGAGACTTCATAAACCAAGTGGAAACTGTAGATTGTATTATCTCAGATAATGGACCGCAATATAAATCTGAGGTATGGAAAAGGACACTAAGAAGGTATAAAATAAAGCCCATATTTATTAGCAGATTTCATCCGAGTTCTAACCTCGCGGAGATAACGATGAAAGATTTAGGTAATTTATGTAGACTATACTGTGGAAAGAATCATACTAGCTGGGATGTATTTCTTAAAGATTTTCAGCATGTGATAAACGAGCTCCCACACAGTACTACACTGATGCTACCTCTGATAGTTCTGAAGAATAGGGACCCTCCAGATAAAATTGATCGGTTTTCCACAAAGGACGCGCCGAAAACATAAAGTCATAGTGGAGGAGGCTTTGCACAATATTCGGGTCGCTAGAGAGAAGTGCAACGTGAGCGTGAACCCAAAAGGCGCACGTAAGGGAATCTGTAGTTGGACAAAAAGTCTTAGTCGAGTCTTATAGGTTGTCCAATAAACAAATGAAGCTGTGTCAAAAGTTCTTAAAGAAATACAGTGTCCCTGTACATATAAGAAGAATAGCACATGCAAAATGCAGTTGAAACTGAGACTGTGACATAAGGAAAATCTTTGGGACTCCATCATGTGAGACATCTCAAACCATTTGTAGAATAAGTATGAGGATTAAAGTGAGCTCGTATGGCGAAAGTAAAGTATATTGTATGTAGTTAGCAATTATTGGATAACCACCTTGAAAAGATTAGAATACTTTAATATTTCTTGCCTCAACCTATGTCTTAGGGATGGATGAATGACAGAGAGCATGGGCCTCAAGTCTAAAGAAAGATGGGAACTGCTATTTTTGAAAGAGCATAAATAAAAAAATTGTAACATTAGTTAAATTTCTTTTGATAACATGGGTTATTATATGTGTTATTGTATATTCCAATTGTCATGCCTCAAAAAATTGCTCCAAACGTAAGGAGCAGACAGATTAAAATAAATATGTCGTGAATAAATGTATGGCAGTAAGCCCATGAATGAACGCAGAATGACTGTAGAAGAACATATCATGATTCAATTGTTCCTCTACCCTCGTATTCTTATTAGTTCGCTTGTACAGACAATTGATGGTTGTATTCTTTTGTACTGGATGAGATAATACTATAAGAATTACCCCATCCTAGTACAAAATAGTTGATTAGGTGGGGCTATTGTAAGGTGGCTATAATTTTGCACCTTACAAACACTCATCTAAATACTTTGCCGTGATTTACAACCGGAATTAGGTATCATTTGTTAGGCTGTACATCGTATATTTGAATATTTAAAGAACACTGACATTGTCACGTACACCTTGTAAATAGTTGTTAATGCTTGTTGCATGAAAGGTGACACAGTGTCTTTATTATCAAAACGGCGTAATGAATGATTGCCTATACTGTAGAGGTTTGAACGCCAGTGGAAATGAAACGGCGGGCGTAACTCAAGCCCTGGCTGGAAAAGCCCGCAGAGGTGTGTTGGTCTTGCTCAACACAGGAAGTAGTCAAGTCGGACGGTCGGGGCACCTGAGAGCTGAAGCACAAGAGAGTGGTAGCTGGCCGGGTTGTAGCGAGGCCAGAAGAATAATTGGATAATACTTCAGAAACTCCGAAAATCTTGGATGCAGCAGAGAGGAACGAGGAAGTGTTACCTCGGAAATCATGCAGGCTGGGTTATTTCTGAGGATTTTTACACTGAGAAGTGTACCATTGTATGCATTCCTCATTAACGAGAATAGGTATTTCCTCGCAAACTTTCCACGCTGGACGACAAAAGACTAAAATATGGTTGGTCGGCGCTCGGAAGAATCTGTAGAGAGGGAGAGTATTCCGTGGTTTCGAGAATATGATTCGCCTTCTGCAGTTACAAGAGGGGGGGGGGGGGAGCCGAGCTTTGCTGGGAAGCCAGTGGTGGAGAGAAAGATGTCCTCTGTTTTGAGCGCACGTATCTGACAGTTGCTCAGAATCAACTTTGTTGCTACAGATGGACTTGCTGTCTTTGCTTTCAGGAGATTTTATATTTAGAACGGTTAAACACTGTACTGTTGCGAACTTATACGATTCTGGACTTTGGCTCCGGGTAGCGAGCCGTTGTTGAGTACACAGCGTTCAGTGATTGAGAGCACTTCTCTTGCCTATTCTCAACGTTGAGAAGTTATCTGAACTCTGTCCTTGTGGCTGGGAGTTCGCGTTTGTCGTCTGTAGAACACAGAGAGGAGAAGACAGTATAGATTATACTAGTCACAGGACTGTCTTCTGCCGTCCTAGTGTATGAATAAGGTTTTTCTTTGTTTTAATATTTTGTTGCTGGAGTTCTTTCGTCGTCGCAGACGTGTACGAGAACCTTCAGTCCGACGCACTAGACGCAGCACGTACAGTGGTATTGCTAACTGCTTTGGCTTATTAGGGGTATAAAAGATAAACAGCTCCATGATTACATTCATTAAATAATACAGCTGTACCACGTTTTAAGACTGTATTGTAAATATCAATGATTACAAGGAATCTTAAAGAGGCAGTTCAGAGGTCATGTTCTACTGTTGGTTCCGTTTTACAAATTCTGTCCAGCGAAGTTCAAGTGCAGACTAGCTCACATTTTTTTCAGTAACTAAAGCAAACTTAACTCTATTTATATAAAAATTAAAAATATTGTAAATTATTAGATGATACAGGTATTAGTTAATACATGTCCAAGAAAGGACCCAGTTAGATATTGCTACCTGTGCCTAGGGCAGTTAACGGCAGCTTTTCCGTTTGGCATTCCGCTGCGCCCCTATACAAATACAGCCAGAGAGACACTGAGTGGAGACACTTGTGAAGGAGCTATCAATTTGTTCACGTCAGTCAAATGCCTGCGTGCTTTGTGCCTCGGATGACATCAGAGGTGGGCAGACTGCTTGAATGCGTTTTCGGTAAAAGTAGGACTGTCACTGATGGCTTAGATTTGACGGAAGTAAATATGTGCCACCTGTAATTTTGTCAAAACCGTGTGGCAAGTTGCGAGATTATTTTCCACTTTTAAGACGTTTAATTAACCTTTGGTGATTAGAAGTCGGGGTGATAGACCATTTTCCTTGGAACTTCCCGCAGAGGTCGCCTCTGAACTGCTAACAGTTCTGTTACTGTTAGGGATATCATTATTATTAGTAATTGTCGAAAGGAATAGTGCTGTCAGACCTCATACACAAACCATGTAGCTGTAATCTCACAACATACATAAATAACAGTAACTGACTGCACAGTAACAGTAACTGTACAGATTACGGTAAGGCAGGTCAGACATGCTCTAAGTGCTTACTAAAGCCCTTCCACTTGAAATAGCAGGGTAAGCAGACCTCTTTCACTATCCAAACCCCTCCTTTCATCAATTATTTTCTTCTTAAGAATATAGCAAGCTTCGTTTTTCTTTCCCAAAATGTATTTTATATACCTCTTGATTTTTAATTAACAATGTAACTATGTAAAAGACAAGAAAAGTAACAGGACTGAGAGAAGCTGCAGAATAAGACAAAGAGTCTGTATCTGTAGCTTCTCACTAGTTTTTAGTAGCAAACAACCCACATACACTGAAGACCTAAAGAAACTCGCACACCTACCTAACTATCGTGTAGGGCCCCCGCGAGCACGCAGAAGTGCCGCAACGCGAATTGGAAATTGGAAATTGACACCATGAATCCCGTAGGACTGTCCATAAATCCGTAAGAGTACGAGGGGGTGGAGATCTCTTCTGAACAGTACGTTGCAAGGTATCACAGATATGCTCAATACTGTCCGTGTTTGGGGAGTGTTTAAACTCAGAGCAGTGTTCCTGGAGCCACTCTGTAGCAATTCTGGACGTGTGGTGGGTCGCATTATTTTGCTGGAATTGCCCAAGTCCGTCGGAATGCACAATGGACAAAAATGGATGCCGGTGATCAGACAGGATGCTTACGTACGTGTCACGTGTCAGTCATATCAAGATGTATAAGGGGTCTCATATCACTCCAACTGCACGCGCCCCACACCATTACAGAGCCTCCACTAGTTGAACAGTCCCGTGCTAACATGCAGGGTCCATGGATTCATGAGATTGTCTCCATATCTGTACACGTCCATCCACTCGATACAATCTGAAACGAGACTCGCCCGACCAGGCAGCATATTTCCAGTCATCAACAGTCCAATATCGGTGTTGACTGGCCCAGACGAGGTGTAGAGCTTTGTGTCGTGCAGTCATCAGGGGTACACGAGTCGGCATTCGGTTTCAAAAGCCCATATCGATAACATTTCGTTGAATGTTTCGCACGCAGACACTTGTTAATGGCCCAGGATTGAAATCTGCAGCTACGGTCGCGGGTTCGAATCCTGCCTCGGGCATGGATGTGTGTGATGTCCTTAGGTTAGTTAGGTTTAATTAGTTCTAAGTTCTCGGCGACTGATGACCTCAGAAGTTAAGTCGCATAGTGCTCAGAGCCATTTGAACCATCTTCAACAGGATGGTTGGATGGTTCACCCATATAAGTTCTTTACGTTTAAATACTTGATACTGTCCACAGATTCGCAAGCTGTTTCCACTGGCGTGCTTATGGACAGATTGAGAAAGCCTCTCACAAATCCCTTGTTCTAAAAGCAACAACGTATCAACGTTGGCCAAGAGTTCAGTTTGGCACATGTCTATTTCAACATAGCACTCTACGAAAACCCTGGCGCGATGCAGTAGTAGGCAGGAAGGAGATCGTACAGGTCCATACATCAACTCCGAAATCATTCGCCAATGTCTGCAAGTAGGCGAACATCTGTGTCCATATAAAGTTACGCATATTCTTTTATATTAGGGATGTCGAACTCGTGGAAAACGCTCATAGTGTTACCGTACTCCGCATCCGATATGGCACTGCCTGGAGTTTTGCTGGAAAATGTGGTTATTATGGGCAATATGATTTCGTTGAATTTCTCCCAGGAATCCATATATCCGTTTGGGAAAACATACTTCTTCGTTATGAGCTGAAACTTAACAGCATCAGGAAATGCAGCTCCAGAGAGATGTAAGTCCTCCTGATGGGTCATTTCAGCAAGTTTCTGTAGTGGTGCCTTCGTAAATGACAGTGAGTTAAGGAACTCTCTGAATACGAACTGTACCTCTCATTGGTGTCATATAGGGCGCTAACTTGATATTTGGTCATTCCATAATCAGCCAAGGACTCAACTGGTCAATGAGCATCATACCCGCTTAAATTTTGGCTGAAAACGGTAATGTGTGCTGGGAGTTGTAATTCAAGTTGCATTCCTTGTGTGCAACAACACGAAATTTTCCGGTTAGATGGTAATGATCCCTATATGGTGTTTCCGTTTCTTTGTCTCATGTCTGCCCATAGATATAACAATCAACTGCATTCTAGTACAGTAATTTATCCTCCTGTGTTTCGGTTATCAGACCGATGTTCTCATAAATACCATCAACTTTCCTTGAAAAGTTTCCAAGCTCAGAGAGCAACCACTCTGCAGGATTACCCCAACTTTCAAATCAGAATGATTAAAACTGGAATCATATGCGTATACAACTTGACAAGTGGCTATGAAAGATACATGCCATTCTGTGAGAATGGTATGAGAGGCGATAGGCTCACCTTCACAGTCAGCCGCAAGAGCGAGAAGACAGTTGGAGCCAGTGCATATGGCAAAGGGTACTCGCTTCTTGTCAAGAAAATTCTTAAACTTCAAGACTTTATTCTCCTCAGTTGACATTACATCACGTACCGGAACTCGGTAGGCATTACATCATCTACTGGGTCTCAGTAGGCATTACATCATGTGCTTGGACTTTGGAAGATTAATTCACTAGATGCTCACTCATTTGAAATGAACTCAGACACCTAGGGCAAAAATGCCAGTTACTATTACAGTTCGACATTTGGGAGGAGAGAAGGTGGTACATGGTTTCAATCTGACAGTAGTGTTGTTTACCATCCTCAGAGATCAACAACAAATCTGCATTTGTCGCACACCAACTTTGAAAAAATAAAGGGATCTGATAACCATGTGAGTAGCAACACCATCATCTGACTTATACTCCCTCAGGCCATGTACATTAATAGATACATGAGGCCGGCCGCGGTGGCTGTGCGGTTCTCGGCACTTCAGTCCGGAACCGCGTGACTGCTACGGTCGCAGGTTCCTGCCTGGGGCATGGATGTGTGTGATGTCCTTAGGTTAGTTAGGTTTAAGTAGTTCTAAGTTCTAGGGGACTGATGACCTCAGATGTTGAGTCCCATAGTGCTCAGAGCCATTTGAACCATTTGAACCAATAGATACATGAGGATTCTGCTTCTCAAATTTACTATGTCCTGAGGGCTCATGGGGAATTTAATACCATCGTGTTTATAATACTCTCTAATGTCCACATGGAATTTTTCTGGATGAGATGCATGTATCTTATTATTTCTTTCACAAGCCGGGAGTGACCACAGAAAACATTACTGGTCTTTGCCCTCGACATTATTAAGACCATGTTTTTTAGCTATATTCTTTGGAAGACAGATATGCGAGGACCTCACATATATAGAATCATACACATGTACGTGAACATCCAAATGCACACGTTTACAGAGGCTTTATCTCCTTGTCGGAATTCAGATACCCGGTTCTGTATTGAGTTTAGGGTAAAATCATCGAACCATCGAAATCATCAAATTGAGATGTCTCACAATATTTCGCCATTATCGCCTCACTTTTGTATGAAGACATTCTTTGAAACACGCTTCTACCACACAATTCCGAAGACTGCAACAGCTGACAAGTAAGAGAATTATCGCACAATCAGCTTAACAGCTCATGCATCCAAGTTGCTGACGAGAATAATATACAGAAGAATGGAAAAGAAAATTGAGGATGTGTTATATGGCGATCAGTTTGGCTTTAAGAAAGCTAAAGGCACCAGAGAGGCAGTTCTGACGTTGTGATTGATATTGGAAGCAAGACTAAAGAAAAATCAAGACACGTTCATAGGATTTGTCGACCTAGAAAATTCGTTTGACAATGTAAAATGGTGCAAGATGTTCGAAATTCTGAGAAAAATGGGGGTCAGTCATAGTGAGAGACGGGTAGTATACAATATGTACAAGAAACAAGAGGGAATAATAAGAGTGGACGACCAAGAACGAAATGCTAAGATTAGAAAGGGTGTAAGACAGGGATGTAGTCTTTCGCCCCTACTCTTCAATCCGTACATCGAAGAAGCAATGATGGAAACAGAAGAAAGGTTCATGTGTGTAATCAAAATGCATGGTGAAAGGATAGCAATGATCCGATTTGCTGATGACTTTGCTATCCTGTGTGAAAGTTCAGAAGAATTACATGATCTGCTGAATAAAATGGACAGTCTAATGAGTACAGAATATGGATCGAGAGCTAATCGAAGAAAGACGAAAGCAATAAGAAATTAGCAGAAATGAGAACAGCGAGAAACTTAACATCAGAATTGATGGCCACGAAGTAGATGAAGTTAAGGAATTCTGCTACGTAGGCAGTAAAATAACCAATGACGGACGGAGCAAGGAGGACATCAAAAGCAGACTAGCACTGTAAAAAGGGCTCTTCTGGCCAAGATAAGTATACTAGTATCAAACATAGACCTTAATTTGAGGAAGAAATTTCTGAGAATATACGTTTGGAGTACAGCAGTGTATGGCAGTGAAACATGGACTGTTGGAAAACCGGAACAGAAGAGAATCGAAGCATCTGAGATGTGATGCTACAGGCTAATGTTGAAAACTAGGTGGACTGATAAGGTAAGGAATGAGGAGGCTCTATGCAGAATCAGAGAGGAAAAGAATATGTGGAAAACACTGACAAAGAGAAGGGACAAGTCGATAGGACATCTGTTAAGACATCAGGGACTGACTTCCAAGGTACTAGAGGGAGCTGTAGAGCCAAAAGTTGTAGAGGAAGGTAGAGTTTGGAATACATTCAGCAGATAATTGAGGACGTAGGTTGCAATTGCTACTCTGAGACGAAGTTGTCGGCACAGGAGAGAAATCCGGGGCAAGCAGCATTAACCCAGTCAGAAGACTGATGATTCAAAAAAAAAAGTATTGAAATGCATGCAACAAACACTAACATATAGAAATGGTACATATGTTCAAGATTTCTGTCATCTTCAACATACTGCACTGAAACAGAAAACGTCTCATCATCTAAGAGGTTCAATGGGACACTGTCCACATCCACCTTGAAACGATGACACTTGCAGCTGCTTGTCCACTTTATGAGGATGGTGATGGATATTAGATCACCAGTCAATACTGGTAGCATACTGAATGAAACTAGACCTGCTGAGCTGCCTTAAATAGGCGCAGCCGATGGAGTGGTTCTGGGGGTAGATTTCAGATATTACCATTCCAACATTCACTGGGAATGGAGGCATCTCACGGTGTCTCGTAGGAGAGGTTGCTGGAGATGCATTTATGAAATAAGGAGACGCGGGATATGGTTTTGAAACAATTGATTTATAACCCAATTAATTAGTACTTCTATGTTTCCTAATGCACATACAGAACAATTATTCTTGTTCTTCTTCAGCAAAAGATGATGCAGTAGAGGACATTCATATCACTGAGATCTCTAATGAACGCTTTATTGTAAATATCACATGTCCATAATGATTTCCCACTACCTTTCGTGTGAATAACGGAGTCTGCATGATCGAAATTTTCAAGTAATGTCACCAGCACTTCAGAAATCATACCATCTTCTTCCCAATTGATGCCATGATTATATCGACTCAACCATGACACTCTTTTATGCACTTTGACGCAGCTGATGTCTCCGAAAGGTTTGCTTGGAGCTACAACTGTTGAAAACACTTTGTTAACCTGCCTCTCTTTCGTAAAGGCAAAATATGGATATCTTTAAATACAAAATGTTCATGTTCATCAAGAAAGCCTTACACATCGATTACAATGTTAGCAGTTTGCGATAACGCCACGGGATGGTTTAGTCGTTATGATACACTTATTAATTACATTGGTTAAACTATAGTTGTCGATTTGATGTGAATCACATTTGAGTTTCACTTCCCTACCGTTTGGAATGGTGAAAGCATCCTGGTGTTGGGTCACAATGTGGATCTCCGCAATGTTCTCGAATATTGCTGTCTGTAGCTCGTGGTCTCGCGGTTGCGTTCTCGCTTCCTGAGCGTGGGGTCCCGGGTTCGATTCCCGACGGGATCAGGGATTTTCACCTGCCTCGAGATGACTGAGTGCTTGTGTCGCTCTCACCATTTCATCATCATTCATGAAAGATGATTGAGTGTTTGTGCCGTCCTCATCATGTCCTCATCATTCATAAAAGTGGCGAGATTGGACTGAGCAAAGGTTGGAAAATTGTACGGGCGCTGATAACCACGCAGTTGAGCGCCCCACAAACCAGTCGTCATCATCGAATATTGCTGAAGCAAAAGGCTTGTGAGAGAAGTACTCATAACGAATGTTTCACTCATCATACTCAAATGGAGCAGTTATGTTCAGTGATGACACTGTTCTTGCATAGTTTCAAGTCTAGTGCTTTAACATATTGATGGTTCGTTGGTGTTAACAAATTGCACTTCAGTTGTAATGTGAATTGCCGTTGGTTACGTGTGCTGGTTCTATACCATACACTCATCCTGCTTCAAACGAAGGCGTACCAGGATCACTTCACTGCAAAAGTCGATGAGGTAGTCTCTCTGGCCCGCAACCCTCAACTCAAAATGGTCTAATGTCTGAACAGTCACTGGGACGTCAATAGAATTGCTTAATGTCTTCAGAATTTTATATCCTGTAACCAGAATCCATTGATGGTATGAATGATTCTGTCGTTTAGAAATGAATTTGTTGCAATATTGCACTCGGCTCCAATTGTGCTAGCCGGTAGTATATCCACTGAATCAGCTGACTCGTCAAAATTTTTTTATTCTTTTTGCTAAATTTGATCCTTTTAGAAAACTAGTAATGATACCACTGAATTTTCCTTTGTAAAGTTTATTATGAGCTTGGTCGTTCTTATTTATGTTTTATGTGTGTTGAAATTCATGCGCCGGCCGATGTGGCCGTGCGGTTCTAGGCGCTTCAGTCTGGAACCGCGTGACCGCTACGGTCGCAGGTTCGAATCCTGCCTCGGGCATGGATGTGTGTCATGTCCTTAGGTTAGTTAGGTTTAGGTAGTTCTAAGTTCTAGGGGACTGATGACCGCATATGTTAAGTCTCATAGCGCTCAGAGCCATTTGAACCATTTGACATTCATGTATAACTCAAAGCCTGGTCCTGCCCATTTTAATTATTCGTTTAAATCACCAATGTCCTATGTGCCATGATATACTTGCACACCTTTACCACATTCTAGATGTAGATGGCAGTGATATTTAGAACTGTGTTGTACGTTTCTAAGCCTGTCAGCACAGTACTCCATCCCCTTTTGCTTAGTGTGTTTGGTAGGACGTGGTTACTACCGGTAATCGACTACTTAAAACCAAAGTGTATTACATCGCTCCTCAAGCTCAGTTGACGAACTGGTGTATGTGATTATAGTTTTTATGATTTTCCTTGTAGCTGTCCGGATGAACCTGAGGCATAGGTGTCCACAGAGGTATGTACTGAACTTTTGGTAACGTTGAAAACTGTAAAATATATGGTTACCAGCAAAGTAACGGCACAGTTCTGGATGCTGGAAATCGCCAAAGGAATCAAGGTAATAAATACTATTTTGTGTTCTTCTTCTAACACTCAATGAGTTCCACGTTCTCCTTCAGCGTCTAAATTTAGAGTTACACATTCATTAGACTCCCATATATTCTTGGGTAATGTGTTCAACATGAGCACTCCACAAATCTTTGGATACAGAACTTTTTGACGAATTTAACCAGGTAGATATTTTTAAGTGGTCTCTATGGCAGTACAGCTAATGATTTTCTTAAATGAACTATACAAGCCCTTTCCTGTGAGGTTTCAAATATAGTCCTTTCCAAATAGTCCCAGACTCCATAAATCTATTATGCCTTTTGGCTTCGTCAAGCTACTGCCGTGCATTTTCCGCATTTTTCACTCTTTGGGCAGTAGCTGCCACGCCTCTGCATAGGGAAACAACAACTGAATGTTCCGCCAAGGCTGGAATTAAGAACAGAAGAATTACATTTTATGTGCTTGGCATGTAAAATTCTAGGCATTTTAATCCGTTTCTCTTTTGAGGCCCTTTTCACTGCAACCAATTATAACTGAACACATTTTCCCGTCTGGCGTTCATAACTCGACTGAAATTGAAACCTATACCCAATTTAAGTCTTGCATTCGTTTATTTGTATACTAAAAGTGTGTCAATATGCAGACCAATACTGATATCGCTTCTTTAAGGCTTTCCTTGGCTCAGTCGGCTAATATTCTATCAGCAGCGTGACATTTTGGGAGATCCTACTGTGTATGCTATATTGTGACATCTGCAGAACTTGTCTGGAAGACTGATTCCCTTGTCACCATGTGTGAGTCGTTTCTCAAGCTTAGTTCTACGTTAACATAAGTTATACTTAGGGATATGAAGGTCCATTGGCAGATTATCGCAAATACTACTACCTCTTCCAAAGTGCCTCCTCTCATGCATGTTTTACTGCTGTATTGTTTGAGGTTTGTGCGCCTTGTTATATAGAAAATCAGTGTCATCCACCCAACCATCATGTGATGAAGGGAATCCTAACCTTTTAACAAGAGCTTTCCTCCCCAGTCGCCTTATGATAGACACATTCTATGAGGAAGACATTTGGTTCACCGCTTCTCTGTATTTATTCTGTGTAAAAACTACTGGCAGTATCACTACTGTTGCCATTGTTTAAGAAGTAAGTTCTAGGGTTTGTTCATACCATTTTGTAAACTGAATATCTAGAATGACAAATTTCGAATGTATGATTCCTCAAATTCTGTCTTGTGTTTTGAAGTATGTACAGAATCACAACATTAAATTTCTGTTTGCATGGATCTACCATTTTAATACGACTGTAAACGGTATTTATAAGCTCATTAGCATATCCTCAATCCACCTAATTTTTATTGTCCTGCGGAAAGAACTGTTGTACATGTCGATGATTTGTGGGAGGATATCAGTCCATTTAAACAAACCGTTAGGTTAAAATGCATCCACATTTGCCCTATTATCATTCAATTCAAACACTACACAATACATGCTTTCACCTGATAGAAAGTTGAGTAGCGATGTATTCCATACCTTTTCATTACTGCCTTGAAATATCTATTATAGTACTTGCCACCATAATCTGTTTGTAGACTGTGTGAGATGTGGTTGGTTCCTGTCTGTAGCAGTGGCCTTCACACATCTTGGTGTTCGCAGATAAAGACCAAGCAAATTTCGAGACGCATCAATGACCATTGAAATGTATTTGAAACCTTTATTCTCCCGTGAATAATATTGCCTCATATCTATGAGACCTGCCTAAGGTAAGTTATCCAGTCCTCGAATTATAACTTGCCTATGTGGGAACGACTTGCGTGTTAGTTTATGGAACTGTCTCGATAAATATTCAGTGATACATAATTAGAATGTGCTGTATTCCCAGGTGAAGTGAAAGCTGTGAGCAGCCGTTATCATTCAACTGTTTAATTGGGATGGTCGTAATAGATGTAAGTTAGCCATTTACTTCTGCTAACACATGTTGAATAATGTTTCTGTGTTTCGAGCTGTTGGTGCATTTTTCTCCTAATCCATTGGCTTTCTTATATACTTCTGTTACAAATAGTATCTGATCATAATTTTCAAAATCATAATTTTCAAAAGCAGTACATACGGTGATTGGATAGATCTAGTATGCACATCCCCACATAAACAGGTTTCATAAACTCTACAGCAGTCTTCTCCATCTCCACAGCAACACAGTTCTTAATGAATATGGTGACCCACATAAAATCTGGACTGGCATTTTACTTTCTTACCCCATAACGCCCATCCCATTTGGTTGTAATCAAAATTTCATGTTGTTTCCTCAAATTCTCCATTGTTTTGTCGAAAATTGAATTAATCATTAATTTATAAAAATCTTTCTCGAAGACACACATCACGGAAGCTCTCTGTCTCGTATTCAAATCAATATACTCCTTCAAGCAGGGGGACTACTTGAAGGAGATAGCCCAGGTGACTCTAGCCAGCTCCATCCCCAAGCTGAGACACTGCTTGAGATTACGATTATGAATAATGTATCTCCGCTTACTTCCCAGCGTTGTCATCAGTTTGGGGATGGAGCCTCCTCGGAGAACTAGTGGCTCTGGACACAGCGGCAAATCGGCGTGCGCGTCATGCAAACTAATAGGATATGTTAGTTCTGCTTCCACGACGTACCCTACATCAGAATCGGCCGTCATAGGACTCCATGATTTTACCACGTAATCCCTTGCATTCTTCTTCGGGCACCCATCGAAACTGACCAATCTGCAGTGATTGGTTCTTGGCGTGCCTGTATAAGTTATTTAATCCAAGTACATTATGTAACTCTAATCAAGGGACGCGTAGAACCTGTCACCCATCCGTGGGTTATTTGCCTTCGCATTCCTGTGGACACATTGGCAAAGACCCCCACTGTTCCCTTGTTCAAAGAAAAGAAGTATTTCAGCATCAGTCAGTAATTCGATCCTGCACTTCGTTTTTTGTGCATTGCGTCCCAAGACGCGTCTTTCTCAAGGCTTAGTTTTGGCACTAATCCTGTTCATCTTGTATACCTCTGACCTCCCTGCATCAGTCAATAATTCGATCCTGCACTTCGTTTTCTTGTGCATTGCGTCCCAAGACGCGTCTTTCTCAAGGCTTAGTTTTGGCGCCAATCCTGTTCATCTTGTATACATCTGACCTCCCTGAAACATAGTCAAGGAAGTTCTTCTATGCAGACGATCTGGCCTTGGCCACCCAACAGAACTCTTGAAGCTGGTAAGGAGACCCTATCCGCAGATCTAAGCACAATAGATGAATACTTCAAAAAGTGGAGACTGATACCAAATCCATCGAAGACTGAAGTCAGCTGCTTTTACCTTAACAATGCGAAGTTGAATGTCTCCTTTAATGGTCAGGTCCTTCACCACCAAGACTCTCCAAAATATGTAGAAGTGACTCTTAACAGAACCCTCTCTTACAGGAAGCATATAGGAAACGCCGCAGCAAAGCTGAGATCACGCAATAACATCATACAGAAGCTAGAAGCTGAGTGGTACCTCATGGGGCGCAAGAGCTACGATACTGCGTTACCTTAGGGCTGGTCTATTCTGTTGGAGAATACTGTGCCCTAGTGTGGCTTAATAGCACACATCTCAGAAAAACTGACATGGAGCTAAATTCAGCAATGAGGACAATAACAGGCTGCATCAAATCTACTCCTCTCTATTGGTTACCACCTCTAACCAACATTGCACCACCAGACCTCCGCAGACAGAACGCCCTCCTTAAGGAATACCAAAAATTACTTAAAATCCCCGAGCTTCCAATGCACTCTGGCGTTCGTGCACGCCGAATGAACCGATTAAAATCTAGGCAGCCATCTGTCCCAATGGCAGAATCGCTACAGGCAGCTACTTTCATTATCAACAAAAGGTGGACAGAAATGTGGAACACTGTTGCCCATGAGGAACATCAGACCTTCCAAAGACCTGATACAAGACCAGCCGGTATAGAACTAATGCGACGTGCCTGGAAAACAATTAATTGGATCCGCGCGGGCCACGGCATCTGTGCTGAAAACCTCTACCGATGGGGAAGGGTTTCATTTCTTTGAAGTGACAGAGGCAGCCCTTGAATGTATCGACAAATTCGATATTAATTTATAGACTTATTTTTTAAATTATAAGTTATGAAATTAACATATTTTTGTAAAATTTTGTAAAACTATGTAACCCACAATTGTTAGTCGCTGTTCATATGTATTTCCATACGCTAAACAAATAAATACTCCATTACCCAAAATTACAGCACTAATACTGAGAAAATTTCTTATGTTAGACACTGTGTTGTCCTCTTACACATGCCCCACATCTCATTGGGTTATATTGACAAATATAGACCTAAGGAAACGCCCAAACATCAGCAGCCAGTGGCTATGGTTGTTCATGTTTTATTAGCAAGATATTAAAAAAACTAATAAATTATTTTACGTTGTCTTTTGTTTGAAAAATTTCGCGCTATTCACATGACATCCTTTTGCAGTTAATATGGTATCTACTACAATATATTTTTCTCATACACAGGTCTATACATAAGGTTTACATAAATAATTTTTTAAATAATCATTTCGTTGCAAAGCCAATGGTTCAAATGGCTCTGAGCACTATGGGACTCAACTGCTGTGGTCATTAGTCCCCTAGAACTTAGAACTAGTTAAACCTAACTAACCTAAGGACATCACAAACATCCATGCCCGAGGCAGGATTCGAACCTGCGACCGTAGCGGTCTTGCGGTTCCAGACTGCAGCGCGCAAAGCCAATGAACTGTGTAATCACACACAGCTAAAGGCAACGTCTATTTTTTTAAATCTGCCACTTTACATTAACTGACGTACTGTGCAACTGCACTGATGTTATAGTTGCTGTTAAGATGCATACATGTTATTGTATGTGTGATCTCTGTTCCCTGGGATATGTCCGAAAGAACAGACACCATTTCTGATACAGCGACCATATAGACATACATGATTTAAGTTAAATCCCGATCTCAGCTACAATAGATCCTTAAATTAATTTCATTGGCGATGTCTGTGAAATTGTGCTGCACAAGGACTCAGATCTGCATTTCCCAGTTTACACGAGTTGTCACCTTAACTGCTATAGCTATCCCATCACATTAACTCAAATTCTCAAGCTGTTGCACACTACACATGTAGCATCCACCATCCATTATCCTCATTGCTCATATCTTTACATGATTCACACAAGAGTTCGGACGTGGTGTGCATCCACAATGAATTTATCATTGCCTTCAAGGCACATATATGTTATAAAACGTGTGGCGCCTGTTCTCTTGGACAAGTCTGACAATATATATACTAATCGGATACAGTTGGCATATACTTGTAAATGATGCAAGAAAAATACAACTTATGGCCACAGGTGGACACTGAATTAAATTCAGTGGCGACAAGTGAAAATTTGTTCTTTACACGAATGCTCAACTTAACTGCGTTGGATATTTGGACACACTTCCCCTTCTAACCCAGTTTATGAACTTGGTGCACACTACCCGTGTAGCATCCACCATCCGTTATTCTCATTTCTTGAAGCATTGCCTGATTACACAACAGTTCGGACATAGTGTGCATGTGCATTAAAGTTATCATTACCGTCAGAGTGCATATTTATTATTGTACGTGAGTCATGTCATCTTTTCTGTCGGAGATGTCTGGCAGAATGGACACTTTTTGATACAGCGGCCATATAAATATAAATGATTTAAGATAAATGCAGATCTCAGTCGCTATTTGACAATAAATTAAATTTAATGGTGGAAAAGAAAATTACCCACGCTGCAGTTATCATTACCGACAAGTCACATATATGTTATAATATGTGTGTTGTCTCTTCTGTCGGACATTTCTGATCGAACAGACATCATTTAAGGTACAGCAGCCATATGCATATACGTGATTTAGGAGGGTTACAGATATCAGTAGGACTCTGAATTGGAATCCCTGCTGTATAGAGACTCGAGCCTGGATTTTTCACTTCTGGTGCTAAACTGCGTTAACTGCTGCTTCTGTCTGGACGGTCTGCCCTTGCGACTCAAATTACCAATTTTTTTCACACTACACATGTGGCATCCACTGTACATTAGTGTCTTTCTTCCACCTTCATCTGATGCCCGCAAGAGTTTGGACAGAACAGACACTATTTTTGAGACAGTTGCTATACACATACAAATGATTTGAGAGAAATACTGATCTAAGCCACAATTCGACACTGGATTAAATTCAGTGGTGACAAGAAAAAATTGTGCTGGACCACCCATTGAACCTGTATTTACAACTTTACGCAAGCTACACAACGAGTTTGGCTATCTGGAGATTTTCCCTTCTAAGGAATATTCTCAACTTGTCGCACACTACAAATGCAGCATCCATTATCTTCATTACTTGAAGTTTCACCTGATTTCTGCAAGAGTTCGAACAACGTGTACATCTGCACATTGTTACTGTCATGGCAAATGTATATCATTATATGTGTGTAGTGTCAGTTGTGTCAGACATGTCTGACAGAAAAGATAACATCTTTGAAAAGTGCCTGTGCGCATATACATGATTTAAGAGGTATAAGTCTCTCATCTGCAATAGGTCTTTGAATGAAATTTATTGGTGGCAATTCTAATTTTTGCTGGACTGGGACTCCAATCCGGATTTCCCACTTTACTCGAGCGGTCGTGTTAACTGCTTTGGATATCTGGACACTGTCCCCCTCCATCATAAATTCTCAACTTTACGCAGACGACATATAAAGTATGAACCATCCATTATCCTCATTGCTCACACCTTTACCTAATTCCATCAAGGGTTTGGACCAGTGTGATTCCTCACTGAAGGTATCATTAATTTCAAGGCACTATGTGTGTGGTGTCTGTTCTGTCAGACATATCTGACAGAACACACACCATTTTCGATAGAGCGGTCATATGAATATACATGAATTAAAACAAATACAGATCTCAGCCGTAACTGGGCACTGAATTACATTGAACTGCGACAAATGAAAATTTGTGCTGGGCTGTTACCGAAACTACGATTTTCCATTTCATGTACTTAACGTAAATTTTGTGCCGTCGTTGGCACTGTAGAGTCTTGTACCAGAGGATGCAAGGGAGAAGATGTTGTTTGGTGGCCAGTATCCTCCTCCTACAACACAACTACACACATAAATTAACAGGATTCCCTATTAACAAGAACAAGAAGCTACTTATCTTTAAGCGTCCATCTATTGTGGTACAAGCTCTTCCGTAATAGTCTGTGTTAGCCTCATAGCTGGTGAAGTAAAGGTCCCGCTATAAACACTACTCTCTCATAGTGGGTGACGTAAACTCACAGACAACAACTAGAATAGTGACTGAGCTAGTAACTGAGATGACCGGGAGTGCAACTGACTGTCTACAACTGGGCTGATGCTCTATGACTGACTGTGACCTCTGGTCCGTGGCGGGGATCTACAGGGTGTGTCAAAGAAATGTATACAGACTTTGAAGCGTCATAGAAAAATTATTTCCCTTTCTACAATATTAAATTTCTTGAAATGGAAAGCTTAAAGTCCAATTGGAAAAATAAATGTACTTTGCAAATGTGATTAATGTTCAAACTGGTGGCCTTTAGCATCAATACATTTCTGTGTGCGAGTCACCACTGATTCCGTACATCGTACCAAAGTGTCCAATGAGATTTCTGCGCACACCACCTGCATCTCATTCCAAAGTGTATCCAGGTTAGGTGGTTTACGTTTGTGCACCTCATCTTTTACTGTGCCCCATAAGAAGAAATCCAGCGGCGTGGGGTCTGGAGAGCGTGCAGGAAACTCGATTGGTCCCCTGCGTCCTATCCACTGGCCTGGCACATTGTGATCCAGTTATGCTCGTACGTCCCTGTGGTAGTGCGGCGGGGCGCCATCTTGTTGGAAATAAAACTCATCATTACTGTATAATGCACAAATGGCAGGGAATATGGAGTCAGCAAGAATTGTTAGGTACGTTTCTCCAGTAACAGTACCTTCAAAGCGGAAAGGCCCAATGAGTCCCCTTGCAGACAATCCACACCACACATTTATACCAGGCAAATTCACAGCCTTTTCAACTGTAATGTGAGCATTATCTTCAGCCCAGTACACACAATTGTGCCTATTGACAGTTCCATTGAGTTTGAATTGGGCTTCGTCCGACCAAATTATACTACCCATAAATTCCAGTTCACGTCTCACCATCTCCTGAACCCATTCACAAAATTCTAACCTTCGATCTGCATCGTCGTCACTTAGCTGTTGCACCAGCCTTGGAATGTACACACGAAACTTGCCTTTCTTCAGAATGCGTAGCACACTACTAGCATTTACATTACTCTCACGTGCCGCTTGCCTTGAAGATTTTTGAGGCGAACGCTGAAACAGTTCCAAGACCGCAGTTGCGGAATCATCACTTGTAGCTGTACGAGGTCGCCCTGATCGACTTTTATGCACATCACACACTGTTCTATGAATTTCGAATTTGTCTCGTAAATGTGTAATTGTTAACCTTGAAGGTGATTCTGTACCACACTCACTTCTCCACTGTCTTCGAACCGCAGCTACATTCTCTAACTTCCAGTACCACTTAATTATCTGCTTCCGCGCTTCAAAGCCCAAACGCACGTCCGCCATGTTGCAGTTACTTCCTTTCCACTGCTGCCACCTGTTGAAGAAACATAACATTACTTTCTCACAGATATTTAACCTTGTAGAACGGGAAATAAATTGTCTATGACAGTTCAAAGTGTGTATACATTTTTTTGACGCATCCTGTAAATACTGGCGGTCGAGAAGGCGTTGGTGGCATGTTAATTGCAGGTTTATCTTTGGCCTCACTCCCGATAGGCGTGCTTGATTCAGCGCCTATCATCGACCTTCTCGCAACCCCTTTGCCGACCGGTGTGCTGGCGACAGCTTACGCCAGCACGTCTCCCCCTCCGCCCCCCCCCCCCCAACCAAAAAAAAAAAAAATGCCACATCGTTGACATGTAGCGAATCTGCGAACGACAACGTGGCGGAAGGCAAGATGCTGGACGTGGAGATGAGCTGGGAGCCATAGATGTGGAGGATGGTGTACTTCCAACCATACCCCGCCATCCGGCTTGTGAGGCAACAGGAACATTCTCTGGAAAACTGCTGCCAGGGCACACGTCCAGGTCTGAGCACGCGTTGTGGGGCGATGACGGAGTCGGTGACGGCGATGGAGGTCCAGGTCCATCGGATCGGCGAGCGTGGACGGCGGGGGCGAGGGCGCATCGTCCATCCGCTCCTCCTGGGATGCCCTGGTGTCACCAGCGGGCGGCTGCGAAGGCCGCGCTGTCCAGTGAGGCCATGAATCTTGGGGAAGAAAAGCAGGAGAATCATGGAGCAAATGACATGCGCGAATTTGGTTTTGGTGGCGGCGCTGCAAAATGGCTCTGAGCACTATGGGACTTAACATCTGAGGTCATCAGTCCCCTAGAACGTAGAACTACTTAACCCTAACTAACCTAAGGACATCACACACATCCATGCCCGAGGCAGGATTCGAACCTGCGACCGTAGCAGTCGCGCGGTTCCAGACTGAAGTGCCGAGAACCGCTAGGCCACACTGGCTGGTAACGGCGCTGCAACCCATCGGGACCTGCAATGAAATACACAGGAGAGACAATGTATTCCTGGATCACGCCTTTTTCCCAGCGCCCACGGTTGCCATAAAACCTGAAAAGAACAAGATCTCGCGGCGCAAGGCTGTAGTTGCGGACCATTGGCGGCACTGGATGGTGCGGTGTGTGCAGCAAGAGCAGTAGCGTCCGGTGGCGGCGGACACGCAGAAGTTCCGCCGGTGATGGTCCGTCTCGTGGCTGGGAGCGATAGGAGGCGAGAAAGAGTTGCAGCGCCTGTTCCCGTGTGTGGGTGGTGTGAAGCTTGACCATCTGTACAGAGTACGCGAAAGAACTTGCCCCCCTTCTAACAGCCGTGTACCGCAAGTCTCTAGAGGAACGGAGGGTTCCAAATGATTGGAAAAGAGCACAGATAGTCCCAGTCTTCAAGAAGGGTCGTCGAGCAGATGCGCAAAACTATAGACCTATATCTCTTACGTCGATCTCTTGTAGAATTTTAGAACATGTTTTTTGCTCGCGTATCATGTCATTTCTGGAAACCCAGAATCTACTATGTAGGAATCAACATGGATTCCGGAAACAGCGATCGTGTGAGACCCAACTCGCCTTATTTGTTCATGAGACCCAGAAAATATTAGATACAGGCTCCCAGGTAGATGCTATTTTTCTTGACTTCCGGAAGGCGTTCGATACAGTTCCGCACTGTCGCCTGATAAACAAAGTAAGAGCCTACGGAATATCAGACCAGCTGTGTGGCTGGATTGAAGAGTTTTTAGCAAACAGAACACAGCATGTTGTTATCAATGGAGAGACGTCTACAGACGCTAAAGTAACCTCTGGCGTGCCACAGGGGAGTGTTATGGGACCATTGCTTTTCACAATATATATAAATGACTTAGTAGATAGTGTCGGAAGTTCCATGCGGCTTTTCGCGGATGATGCTGTAGTATACAGAGAAGTTGCAGCATTAGAAAATTGTAGCGAAATGCAGGAAGATCTGCAGCGGATAGGCACTTGGTACAGGGAGTGGCAACTGACCCTTAACATAGACAAATGTAATGTATTGCGAATACATAGAAAGAAGGATCCTTTATTGTATGATTATATGATAGCGGAACAAACACTGGTAGCAGTTACTTCTGTAAAATATCTGGGAGTATGCGTGCGGAACGATTTGAAGTGGAATGATCATATAAAATTAATTATTGGTAAGGCGGGTACCAGGTTGAGATTCATTGGGAGAGTGCTTAGAAAATGTAGTCCATCAACAAAGGAGGTGGCTTAGAAAACACTCGTTCGACCTATACTTGAGTATTGCTCATCAGTGTGGGATCCGTACCAGATCGGTCTGACGGAGGAGATAGAGAAGATCCAAAGAAGAGCGGCGCGTTTCGTCACAGGGTTATTTGGTAACCGTGATAGCGTTACGGAGATGTTTAATAAACTCAAGTGGCAGACTCTGCAAGAGAGGCGCTCTGCATCGCGGTGTAGCTTGCTCGCCAGGTTTCGAGAGGGTGCGTTTCTGGATGAGGTATCGAATATATTGCTTCCCCCTACTTATACCTCCTGAGGAGATCACGAATGTAAAATTAGAGAGATTAGAGCGCGCACGGAGGCTTTCAGACAGTCGTTCTTCCCGCGAACCATACGCGACTGGAACAGGAAAGGGAGGTAATGACAGTGGCACGTAAAGTGCCCTCCGCCACACACCGTTGGGTGGCTTGCGGAGTATCAATGTAGATGTAGATGTAGATCTGTTACTTGAAAGGGTGTACGTAGCGTTCTGCTTCTCCACTGGACTGGGAGTGAAACGATGCCATTTCGTTCAAAATGACGTGAAATGAACTGTGGTCCGTTGTCCGGCACAAGCACTTCTGGCAAACTTTCTATGCAAAATATGGAGGTCGATGCTTGAATGGTGCTCCGCGGTGTGGTAGAGTTCATAGGCACCGCAAATGGAAACTTGCTAAAAGAGTCTACCACTATGATCCAACGAGTGTTCCAAAATGGCCCTGCAAAGTCTATGTGCACTTGTTGCCATGGCGATTGTGTCTTAAGCCAAGCTGAGAATGTTTGTAGCGGATCGGATTGGTTCTCCGCGCATGCGCGGCACTGTGCCATCATCTGTTCCACGTGGGCGTCCATACCCTGCCAACTACAGTGTCGACGCACTGACTGCTTAGTGCGAACAGTTCCCCAGGGTCCTCGGTGGAGCAATCGCAATACATCCTTTTGCAACACTTAGGGAATAAGCAAACGCGATTGTCCACTGTAATTTTGAACTTGAACCACACTCTGTTGAACTGAAAATTTTTGCCGACGTTCAAAACATCGGCGCACAACTGAGTTCTGAACACTGTTCAATGAACGAGGCCAAAAGGCGCGAATTTAATGCAATACAATCTCGAGATCTGGCTCTACGTTCGTGGCCTGTGTAATTTTTCTCTAGTGCAAGGGAAAAAATTCCAGCAACTCTGAGTCCTGTGCATCGATTTGGCAACAAGGTGCGGCAGATGCATCAAAATCAGAGTCTGGGCCAATCGGAAGGCGAGATAAGGCGTCTGCATTGCCATGCTTTGCCGTAGGCCTGTACACAGTTTCATACTGGTACTGCGACAGCAACGAAGCCCTGCGTTGCAATTTTGGAACAGTGCGTGTAGGAACCGGCTATGACGGATGAAACAGGGACTGCGACTGCGACTTACGCGAGTGATCGTCCTAACTACATTGTCTAACTGGACATGCTTCCATACCAACCAAAATTCTCAAGTTCTTACACATTATACATGTAGCATACACTGTCCATAATCCTCGTTGCTCACAGCTTTACCTGATTCCGCCAAGAGTTTAGACATAGTGCACACTGAAGTTATCATTACCATCAAGGCGCATCGTTAGCATCAAGGCTCAACCCGGGCAGTACTGGGCTGCTATACAAACAGCACTCATCACACTGGTCACACCACACCCGGCCCCTATCGCAAACAACCAGACACTATCACAGATACTGTTCTGGAACGTAGACGAGATCAACAACAAAAGAGCGGAACTTGCCGCGCTCATGGAGCGTAGGGGTATCCTTAATTCACTACTGACCGAAACTAAGCTCAAACCACGCAACCACCCAAACTTCCAATGGTTCAAATGGCTCTGAGCACTATGGGTCTTCGCATCTCGTGGTCGTGCGGTAGCGTACTCGCTTCCCACGCCCGGGTTCCCGGGTTCGATTCCCGGCGGGGTCAGGGATTTTCTCTGCCTCGTGATGGCTGGGTGTTGTGTGCTGTCCTTAGGTTAGTTAGGTTTAAGTAGTTCTAAGTTCTAGGGGACTGATGACCATAGATGTTAAGTCCCATAGTGCTCAGAGCCACTATGGGTCTTAACATCTGAGGTCATCAGTCCCCTAGAACTACTTAAACCTAACTAACCTAAGGACATCACACACATCCATGCCCGAGGCAGGATTCGAACCTGCGACCGTAGCAGCAGCGCCCACTCAAACTTCACCGGCTACTGCCGCTATCGCACCGACCGACCGGACAGCTCCGGTCACGGTGGAACGGCCATCATCATACACAAAGACATAGAGCACACAAACATAGTGCTTCCTGAACCTGAAAAATTAGAGGCAACTGCCGTCAGGGTTAAGTTCAACGGAGCCTACACTACACTGGTGTCAGGATACAACAGCCCTAAAAACATCAAGACACGCGACATTAGCACTATACTCAACATACCACCGCGCGTAATCGCCGCTGGAGATCTTAACGCAAAACACCCTGTCTGGAACTCACGTATACGAAACTCCAACGGCAAGAAACTATACGAACACGCACTATTTATTTATTTATTGCCAAAGCCGTCGTGGTTTTCCTGCAACTTAAACAATCGTCGTTCTCTCCGGTTCTAGAGTCGGACAGAATGGCAACACGACTGCCCCCTTTGAGCCTCCTGGCTCGCTTATTTATGCATCTTTTCCCTACGCCTTTGACGTAGTTCCTCTGGAGGGGACAAGTGGAGTGCTCTTTGATACAGTAATTACAAATTACAACGACAGCTTTCCACACCCCGCTTCGGCCCCAACACCTAGGTCACTAGGCGCTATTGTAACTGAAACATATGCGTTCATCGCAGCACGTCGGTGCCCTGTGCTGCCCTGGTTACTTCACGTTTGTATACACTGCCTGCCGAGCCGTGCAGTCTAGCCTGCGAGAGGTGTCGCAATCCTGCCTCACAGACTCCTTTGCAAAATATCAACATCGCTCGCGCCTGCCATCCTATGTGCCAATCGGCACCTTAACTACTGCCTTCCCGCCATAGCTACGGGAGATTTACAGGATTTCCCCAAATCCACGTCTGTACTTATTCGTGACGCAGCAGGACTATCCATTGTTACGTTAGGTTATGATCCAGAATAGTAATTAATTTGTTGCATTATTGTGTGTAGTTTAAGTGTACTTTTCCCGTAATTTTCTTTTGTAACGGCAGTAGCAGGATCCACAAAACGGTAGAAACACATGCTATGCCTATGGTTGAAACTTCACTGCTTTAACAGAGCGAGTGAAAAGCATGAGCAGAAAAATGAAGACCAACGTAAACAACCTGAAACGTTACAAGCTGTGGTACACCAGCTACAGTCAGGATCAGGAGAAGCTAAGATCGTGTTAAGAGCACACTCGTCCCCTTTCTCTCAATCTGTCAGTAGCAAATTTGTGGAAAAACAATGGAGAATGTCATTTTGTTTGTTAGAGATACATTAGTCACTGCTGAGTTGTGCTATCTGACTATTGAAACATGTTTGTGTATGGCTAACTTACGGTTAAGGGGTGACGCTAAAGCATATGTAATGTGTCATGAGGTACTTAGCAGGGCAGGAACATTCCAAGAGCTATCTAATGGTTTGCGCCAGCGCTACCGCCAAAAAAAAAAAAAAAAAAAAAAAAAAAAAAAAAAAAAAAAAAAAAAAAAAAAAAAAAAAAAAACACAGCACAACATTTTTTTTTAAACTCAGTAGTTTAGTGCAAAAACGAATGAGTTAGTGGAATATTTTTCGGATAGAATCCGGAAGGTTAATGTGCAAACATATGAGCTGACACAAAAAGCAGCAGCTAATGCAGCTGCATGGTGTGAAGGTGAAAACAGAGATCTCAAGTGTTTTCTTACGGAGTATCTACGCAGATACATCATGCCGAGTCAGGATGTAGAATGCATCTGACCTGGCCAAAGCTGTTAGGATCGCCACATGGTCAGAAGGAATAGATATTGCTACAAAACGGCGTAATGATCGTCAGGTCTTCGGCTCTGAGTGGTCACAGATGTGGATGTAGGGGCCATCTGTAGAATCAGAGTCACCAAACAGTTGTTCTCAATATGGTCAAGGCGGTCATAAGGCGCGACATTGCCGGAATAAGAAAAAAGGAAAACATCACGAGAAAAGCATCCCCTGTTGGAAGGCGTTCCCAGTAAAACAGCGCACTGCACTTACATATGCAGAGAAGGAATGCTGCTTGTTAGACGTAGAACAGAGCCAGGAACATAACACCGCTACGCACTTGTCAGTCGTCAGTCTGGACCTCTTAGGCAGGAAGAGACTCACTTCTCCACCATACAGGTTACATGGAGTAGGTGACACTGATGTGAAATCATTAGAGACAACATTGCTCGACTTTAGCATTGGAGCTAAGAGTTTCCGAGAATACGTGGAAGTGTTCTCAGTGGAGCTTTGTTTCTGCTGGGAACAACAACTGCAAGGGAAGCAATGTCGCAAGGTACACTTATAATGAACGTATTACTGACTGGTCTGCAAACATGAATTTAAGATTGGTTCCCACGATAATGTACCACCAGTCACAGGAAAGCTGGTTTGGACTCCCATCGCTGCGGTGTACCTCAAAAAGTTTTGTCTGTGGTAGAACCTCAACAAAGTAACGAAGAATTAGATAAAATGAGTTGTTTGGTATGCGGAAGCATATCACGCATTATTAATACTGCATAAACGGAGAGTTTACGATGCTTGTCAGCCTAGATAATTTTGGCAGGAACGAGGTCAGTCTGCCAAATGGTTTGCTGGTTGCCAAAATAGATGTTCTACATGAAAAAAACATTGATTGGTTATGTGACGACCAGGGCCACAATCAAATCGTTAGTGCATCTGCATTACGTAAGAAAGTTAATCTCTTGCAAAGAAGTCATTGAAAAATGACAGAATCTTTGTTACTGCAACTTTTTTATTTGTTTAACACAAACAATCCTTTACCAGCGACACTTATCACACATCACCATATACTCACAGATACCAATACTCCAGTCATTAGGAAACAATAGCATGTTCCCAAATGTCTACAACTCTTGATGGAAGAAATTACTGCCCACCAATTAGCTGGGGAAATGAGAGACCATAGTGATAATCCGCTGAGTACAGCTGTTGTCGTCATCCCAAAAAAATCACCAGATTTTTCAGAAAAGTGCAAATTCTGTTGTGATTGCCAGATACTTGAATGCCAAAATGGTTACTGACACATATCTTATTCCCCATAGCACAGAGACACCGGGCAATCCGGGTCAATGAAGATAATTTTCAACTATGGACCTAAGAAGTAGGTATCACCAAACAGAAGTAGATCCAGAGCAGAGACCGAAAACTGCCTTCACGACACTGTGAGATCATTACCAGCATCAAAGAACGCCACATGGAATTAAAAATGCGCAAGCTACATTCCAGAGACTGTTCAATGGCGTACTTCGTAGACTGAAACCTGAAAACTGCGTAGTTTGCCTGAATGACATCATTGTGTTTTTAAGAGACGTGAAGGAACAGATGAAGCATTTGGAAGAAGTATTTAACCTACTACAAACAGCACATCTGACGCCATGCGCTGAAAAATAAAATGAAATACCATGGCCACGTAATTAATGCAGAAGGCGTAGAAACAGATACCTGATTAATTTCAGCAGTCTTTGACTTCACAACATCACAAATGACCAAACAGCTCCAGTTATTTCAAGGCCTATTCAACTATTATAGGAAATTCATTAAACACTTTACACAAATTGCGGAAATATTGAACTGACTGTTGTGAAAAGGCGTAAAACTCGAATGTATAACAGACTGACAAACAGCATTTGAGACATGAATAATACACTGACATCATATCCAGTACTTACATTCCCAGTTTTCGAAAAAGAAATCATCCTTTTGTTTGATGCTAGTAATAGGACATTTGAGTGCGTCCTCAATCAACGTTTATACAATAAAAAATATCCTGTAGCCTATGCATATAGACAATTAACAGGGTATAACAGAATTATTCCATGACACAAAAGGAATTGTCAACATTTATTTGTGGAATTAAATACTTCCGTTGTTATGTGTATGGCCAAAGTTCAAAGTAGTAACACACCAAATATTTCTTAAATGGCCGTTAGGACTAAAGGGTCCTTCTAGTAGGTTAACAATATGGACACTCAGACTTGAGTGAATATGATTATGAAGTAGTTCATAAACCAGGAAAGAAGCATACAAATATGGACACACTAAGTAAAAAAAGGAAATCGGAATACTGCAGACGATAGGCAAAGTATAACTGAATGTCAAGGCAAAAGAAAGTGACATGGAGTGCCAGGAATTTAAACTGCTGCGGCAGTCTGTGATACATGATGGCTTAATCTGTAGATCATCAAAGTACAGACCACATATAGTAGTTCTAGCAGCATTCAAGGAAGTAGTTTTGCAACAAGTGCACGACCACGTGTTAGTCTGTCATCACAGTTACTTAATTACAGATAGGAAAATTGCCAAAAAGTACTGGTGGAAAACGAGGAAACATGATGTGGAAGAGTACATAAAAAACTGTTCACATTGTGCACAAGGGACTAATCTTACCAACCAAAAACTTCCATTGCAACTATTACCAGTAGTGAACAAACCTCTTGAAATGCTTGAATGGAAGTTTTAGGATCTTTCAAGAAAACTCCTGCAGGAAGTAAGTACATATTAATAGTAGTAGATCACTTTTCCTGATACATCAAAATGGTGCCAATCCCAGACCAACAGTTAACACGGTAGCACAAACCTTAGTAAATAATTGGATTCTCATGTCCGGGGTACCAGATACCATAATAACAGATCAAGGTAAAAATTTCATATAGGATTTAATAAACGAGGTGTATCGTTTGCTTCACATTCCTGCAAGTTAAGAACAAGTCCTTTACATACACAAGCAAGTGAACGAAAAGAAAGAGTTTACAGGACGATTTCCAAAGAGTGTTGAGCCATTATGCTAACAGCCAGCACGATAATTGGGACACGTATCTAGCGTCCATAATTTCAGAGTATAGTTCTAAAGTTCACTCCAGTACCAATACGAGGTGCATTCAAGTTCTAAGGCCTCCGATTTTTTTTCTAATTAACTACTCACCCGAAATCGATGAAACTGGCGTTACCTCACGACGTAATCGCCCTGCAGACGTACACATTTTTCACAACGCTGACGCCATGATTCCAGCGGCCATGGCAGCGGCGAAGGCTTCTTTAGGAGTCTGTTTTGACCACTGGAAAATCGCTGAGGCAATAGCAGCACGGCTGGTGAATGTGCGGCCACAGAGAGTGTCTTTCATTGTTGGAAAATGCCAAAAGTCACTAGGAGGCAGGTCAGGTGAGTAGGGAGCATGAGGAATCACTTCAAAGTTGTTATCAAGAAGAAACTGTTGCGTAACGTTAGCTCGATGTGCGGGTGCGTTGTCTTGGTGAAACAGCACACGCGCAGCCCTTCCCAGACGTTTTTGCTGCAGTGCAGGAAGGAATTTGTTCTTCAAAACATTTTCGTAGGATGCACCTGTTACCGTAGTGCCCTTTGGAACGCAATGGGTAAGGATTACGCCCTCGCTGTCCCAGAACATGGACACCATCATTTTTTCAGCACTGGCTGTTACCCGAAATTTTTTGGTGGCGGTGAATCTGTGTGCTTCCATTGAGCTGACTGGCGCTTTGTTTCTGGATTGAAAAATGGCATCCACGTCTCATCCATTGTCACAACTGACGAAAAAATATCCCATTCATGCTGTTCTTGCGCGTCAACATTGCTTGGCAACATGCCACACGGGCAGCCATGTGGTCGTCCGTCAGCATTCGTGGCACCCACCTGGATAACACTTCTCGCATTTTCAGGTCGTCATGCAGGATTGTGTGCACAGAACCAAGAGAAATGCCAACTCTGGAGGCGATCTGTTCAACAGTCATTCCCCCAAAACAATTCTCTCCACTTTCTCGATCATGTCGTCAGACCGGCTTGTGCGAGCCCGAGGTTGTTTCGGTTTGTTGTCACACGATGCTCTGCCTTCATTAAACTGTCGCACCCACGAACGCACTTTCGACACATCCATAACTCCATCACCACATGTCTCCTTCAACTGTCGATGAATTTCAATTGGTTTCACACCATGAAAATTCAGAAAACGAATGATTGCACGCTGTTCAAGTAAGGAAAACGTCGCCATTTTAAGTATTTAAAACAGTTCTCATTCTCGCCGCTGGCGGTAAAATTCCATCTGCCGTAGGGTGCTGCTATCTCTGGGACGTATTGACAATGAACGCGGCCTCATTTTAAAACAATGCGCATGTTTATATCTCTTTCCAGTCCGGAGAAAAAAAATCGGAGGCCTTAGAACTTGACTGCACTTCGTATTTCACCAAACAAGGAGGTGTATAGCACAAAAATGCTTCTCCTTTTGACATGATAAAATCCAAGCTTACGTCTAACAGCAAGTCAGTAACATAATTAGCAAAAGGTTTACTTGAAGTTTGGCAGAGGGTAAAAAGAGCTAACACAAAAGCATTAGAACGCCAGGAACAGACAGGGCAGGAAACTGCCACAGTGCAGAGTTGGTCAACGGGTAATATTAACTAATTCCTACACACCGAAACGCAAAACCAAAAAAGTTTAACTAATTACCATAGACTATATTATGTTGCTGAAATAAAATCACCAGTAAACAGTAAGTTGCAATCGCTAGTTGTCAGACGTAATCAGGAAGAAAATGAAATGGTTGGATGCAGGAGAGAAGTTATTGGAAACTATTTTCGGCACAGCAGACAATGATGATGCTGGCAAATATGGAACAGACTGTGCTTAATCACACGAGAATTGTGAGAGAATTGACGATAGAACTACCACAATACCAGTATTTTACCGTTCACCTTTATCCGATAAAATGGAAATCTGTCAACAAGAGGATCAAAGTTCAGCCACAAGAAGTATTATTAATTTCAGTACAAAAAGAAGCTTACATCCTCATGTCATTAGCATGATGACAACTCTGTGTAAGAGAAAGCCTCACGATTTGTCCAGCCAGAGCGAAACTGACCAAGGTACATGCACGTGAATTATACTTTTTACTAGGGAAAACGGAAGACTCAGAATGTCAAAGAGAAGGGCAAGCTCCAGAATCATATTTCCACAGAATGGCAGAACATTGGATTTATACAGCTTTCAAAAGGAAGTTACTATTGTAAACTGTTACCAAAATGGAGAACGCATGGGCATGGCCAAAGTAGAACTACGTGCGGTATAGCAGGAACACAATTTGATCTTCCAGCTAATATCACAGGTTCGACCACGATCCAGCTCTCGCAACATACGTTGTATTGGCCAGAAAAACTGTTGGAAGTGTTACCCAACAAAATATAACATTCCTCAACAACATCTTAAAACCTGTATGAGTTTGACATTGCGTCAGTCATTGGCGGCGATCTGAAAGGTATATTATTCTTGAAGAATCAAGTTTGCCAAGATAGCTAGTAACTCTTTTTATTACTATTACCGGTTTTAGATGTACATTCTTTTTACAACACTGAAAGTCTCATAGTGATGTTGCATCAAATTTTAATAAAAAGTGACAGGGAACATCAACATATCATAAATAAAATACCACACAGTTAAAACATGCAACATGTGCTGATGTCCCAGCATACACTAATCACTTGACATCACAGTGGCGACTTAGCCAGTACATTAGCTAAGTCGCCATTGTGGCACGAAGTGGTTAATGTATGCTGGGACATCGGCGCACATGTATACTAGCTATGTCGCCTCTGTGGTGTCAAGTGGTTAGTGTACACTGCAACATCAGCACAACATGTTGTAGCTTTTAATTCTGTGGTATTTTATTTGTGACATGCTGATGTTCCCTGTCACTATTTGTTAAAATTTGATGCAACATCACTATATGACTGGCCGGCCGAAGTGGCCGTGCGGTTAAAGGCGCTGCAGTCTGGAACCGCAAGACCGCTACGGTCGCAGGTTCGAATCCTGCCTCGGGCATGGATGTTTGTGATGTCCTTAGGTTAGTTAGGTTTAACTAGTTCTAAGTTCTAGGGGACTAATGACCTCAGCAGTTGAGTCCCATAGTGCTCAGAGCCATTTGAACCATTTGAACCACTATATGACTTTCAGTGTTGTAAAATGCATATACATCTAATAATGTTACAAGATATGATGGTGACAGCATAGATCTGTCGAAACTGGTAACAGTAATAAAAAGAATTACTAGCGATCTTAGCAGACTTAATTCTTCAAGAATAATACATCGTACACCTGACCTACTGCACTTATCGGGCGAGATGCTAGCCTCACGAAAGCGACAAATTGCGGAAGAACAACTGTTACAGCATATTCAGAACTATAGAGACAAACAACGACTTAACATCACCATCATAAACATTTCCACTGCCATGGTTCCGCTAACAGATTGTGCATTCTGCTTTTGCTTGAGGTGTCAAACCACTCATCCACCCGAATCGCCAATCAATATAATAACTGCTACTTGGTTAAATAGTTGCAATAAATGTTAATAAGTGTAATTTCGAGTAAGATTGTAAATTTGTATTAGAAAATAAGGACTCAAGACTCAGTACAGTTTTAAGTGCAGATCAAAATACACTCCTGGAAATTGAAATAAGAACACCGTGAATTCATTGTCCCAGGAAGGGGAAACTCTATTGACACATTCCTGGGGTCAGATACATCACATGATCACACTGACAGAACCACAGGCACATAGACACAGGCAACAGAGCATGCACTATGTCGGCACTAGTACAGTGTATATCCACCTTTCGCAGCAATGCAGGCTGCTATTCTCCCATGGAGACGATCGTAGAGATGCTGGATGTAGTCCTGTGGAACGGCTTGCCATGCCATTTCCACCTGGCGCCTCAGTTGGACCAGCGTTCGTGCTGGACGTGCAGACCGCGTGAGACGACGCTTCATCCAGTCCCAAACATGCTCAATGGGGGACAGATCCGGAGATCTTGCTGGCCAGGGTAGTTGACTTACACCTTCTAGAGCACGTTGAGTGGCACGGGATACATGCGGACGTGCACTGTCCTGTTGGAACAGCAAGTTCCCTTGCCGGTCTAGGAATGGTAGAACGATGGGTTCGATGACGGTTTGGATGTACCGTGCACTATTCAGTGTCCCCTCGACGATCACCAGTGGTGTACGGCCAGTGTAGGAGATCGCTCCCCACACCATGATGCCGGGTGTTGGCCCTGTGTGCCTCGGTCGTATGCAGTCCTGATTGTGGCGCTCACCTGCACGGCGCCAAACACGCATACGACCATCATTGGCACCAAGACAGAAGCGACTCTCATCGCTGAAGACGACACGTCTCCATTCGTCCCTCCATTCACGCCTGTCGCGACACCACTGGAGGCGGGCTGCACGATGTTGGGGCGTGAGCGGAAGACGGCCTAACGGTGTGCGGGACCGTAGCCCAGCTTCGTGGAGACGGTTGCGAATGGTCCTCGCCGATACCCCAGGAGCAACAGTGTCCCTAATTTGCTGGGAAGTGGCGGTGCGGTCCCCTACGGCACTGCGTAGGATCCTACGGTCTTGGCGTGCATCCGTGCGTCGCTGCGGTCCGGTCCCAGGTCGACGGGCACGTGCACCTTCCGCCGACCACTGGCGACAACATCGATGTACTGTGGAGACCTCACGCCCCACGTGTTGAGCAATTCGGCGGTACGTCCACCCGGCCTCCCGCATGCCCACTATACGCCCTCGCTCAAAGTCCGTCAACTGCACATACGGTTCACGTCCACGCTGTCGCGGCATGCTACCAGTGTTAAAGACTGCGATGGAGCTCCGTATGCCACGGCAAACTGGCTGACACTGACGGCGGCGGTGCACAAATGCTGCGCAGCTAGCGCCATTCGACGGCCAACACAGCGGTTCCTGGTGTGTCCGCTGTGCCGTGCGTGTGATCATTGCTTGTACAGCCCTCTCGCAGTGTCCGGAGCAAGTATGGTGGGTCTGACACACCGGTGTCAATGTGTTCTTTTTTCCATTTCCAGGAGTGTATTTTGTGACTAAGCTTTTCAAACGTGTAAATGTGAGGAAAGGTATGCAATATGCATTTTATGAGATTGTTTCGCCGGCCGCTGTGACCGAGTGGTTCTAGGTGCTTCAGTCCGGAACCGCGCTACTGCTGTGGTCGCAGGGTCTAATCCTGCCTCCGGCATAGATGTGTGTGATGTGCTTAGGTTAGTTAGGTTTAAGTAGTTCTAAGTCTAAGGGACTGATGACCTCAGATGTTAAGTCCCATAGTGCTTACAGCCATTTGTGCCACTTTAGATTGTTCCAGAGGCAAACTTAGAAAAATTTAAGACGAATTTTTTAAGAACAGGGGAATGTTACACACGAGAGATGTATTATGGACAAATGTAAATATTTTTCAAAGTCCTCTCCACCCAACACCAAACCAGGGCAAATCAGGCCAAGCCAGTCAACGCCCCGTGTCGCAATCAAAATCGCAAACAGGCACAAAGTCGACACTGCAGAAAACACAACACATGTGGAAGAGATTGCTCAGCTCGTGTGAGTGAGAAGCTTGACTTGTAAAGTCAGCAACATGAGCTCAGCGAGGAGTGTCCATCACGTCATTATAACAGTGCAGCTTGATTTCGTAAGAGAGAATAAAAGTTTCAAAAGAACAAATAGCCTGCTGATATGGCGGAGAAGTAACAAGCTGAAACCCTGAAAGCCATTCTGGGAAATGGAGAGTGGCGAAGACCACTGATGAGCCCAGAAAACCAGCCACACAGGCTCATTGCCAGCCCAATGTAGCGTCACTGCCTCAAACAGGAAGTAATAAATATTCAGGCTTCCAGGCTTTCATGTCAGCCTTTACGTCGCAGTACACCAGCTTTGAGGCCACGCCTGTGATGTTCTGCTACCGTTTGCCAAGCCAAAATAACTTCCGCCTCTGAGATTGATACCTGCCTGGTCTACCGGATTCAGTCACTGTGAGCTGCCGACCTCGCAGCAACTGATGGGAAACTCTGAAGACAACTGTCCACCGCTTGCTCAGCCGAACTGGTGGTGCTTGATGTACTGTCAACCTGTCACAATATTCGGGAGGCACACTAATCACTGCTGGCCCCAAATGCTATCTGTAAGCAGTAGTCGACATCCACTGCTGTCCGTGGTGGGAGGTCTATGCTGTGGATCATCTCTACACCAAGCGGGGCTGCAGAGAGATTACCTGAGCTCACCCCTTCAGTGTCAGCGAGAGTTTTCTGGCAATTCGTAGTTTCCGTCCTGTGAAGCTGTGCCCATCTTACGGGCAAAGTTATTCACCTCCGAGGTCTGCCACCCAGCCAACACCGTGATAATGTGAGTCGAGCACTGAGGGCGATGTCCACTGGAGTTCACCGATCCAGCGTCAACGAGTTACACGGCCGCGTGTTGCACCGCCGCCAGCCCGCGAGCCAAAGCAGAGGAAAATATACGATTGTAAAGTTTAATGAATAAATTCTTCTTCTGCTAATGTTGTGTCACTACCGCCCCGCATTCCGACTAGCCTGGTCCACCGCCCACCACGCTCCGTCATCCCAATAACGGTTGAGGTCTCATCCAGGCTGTCAATGTCCCAGTGTTCGTTATGTATAATACTAAGTACATTTATCACATGGTCAACAGGTAGTGGTTTGTTAATAGCAGCTACGTGCAGTCCCCACCTGACTTTATCGTTTTGCGTATGTAAACGGGGCTGCTGCACCACACCTGTCTTGTGGCACATCCAGCAGTGTGTTTGCTAACGGCGAAGTGGTGACGTGTTCCCAGAAATTACCTATAGAACCGCAACTTGCATGGTTGGATCATTCAGTTGTGGGTAAGTAGCGAGCGTATTGTCGACACAGAAGCACGTCTGGGTTGGCAGACAGCGACCGTGGCAAGACACACGATTCAGCTGGCCAACCTGTTCTACTGGTTTCTCGTGTAACTTGTGTAAGCGGTTGCCGTGGGAGGAGAAGCTTGACAAGGACTGCAATCTTAACTGGATATGTGAAAATGACCCTGTATATCTGACATAATTAAAGTCGTGGTCCTTCAAAACATTGATCAAGAAATTTGTTATCTACAATATTAAACGAGAATCACAATTAACTCAGTTTCTACATCTACATGATTACTCTGCAATTCACATTTAAGTACTTGGCAGAGGGTTCATCGAACCACGATCATACTATCTCTCTACCATTCCACTCCCGAACAGCGCGCGGGAAAAACGAACACTTAAACCTTTATGTTCGAGATCTGATTTCTCTTATTTTATTTTGATGATCATTGCTACCTATGTAGGTTGGGCTCAACAAAATATTTTCGCATTCGGAAGAGAAAGTTGGCGACTGAAATTTCGTAAATAGATCTCGCCGCGACGAAAAACGTCTTTGCTTTAATGACTTCCATCCCAACTCGCGTATCATATCTGTCACACTCTCACACTCTCTCCCCTATTACGTGATAATACAAAACGAGCTGCCCTTTTTTGCACCCTTTCGATGTCCTCCGTCATCCCACCTGGTAAAGATCCCACACCGCGCAGCAATATTCTAACAGAGGACGAACGAGTGTAGTGTAAGCTGTGTCTTTAGTGGACTCGCTGCATCTTCTAAGTGTCCTGCCAATGAAACGCAACCTTTGGCTCGCCTTCCCCACAATATTATCTATGTGGTCTTTCCAACTGAAGTTGTTCGTAATTTGAACACCCAGGTACTTAGTTGCCTTGAGAATTGTACTATTTATCGAGTAATCGAATTCCAACGGATTTCTTTTGGAACTCATGTGGATCACCTCACACTTTTCGTTATTTAGCGGCAACTGCTACCTGCCACACCGTACAGCAATCTTTTCTAAATCGGTCTGCAACTGATACTGGTCTTCGGATGACCTTACTAGACGGTAAATTACAGCATCATCTGCGAACAAGATAAATGGTTTGACACTCGATGATAATGATAAGCTAACGGCTTTTCAAGACTCGAAAAGGGATCATGAATGTGATTCAATGAACTCATATCTGGGTACACAATTATAGTCACGTAAGCCATGCAGTGACTGCAGAAACGTTAGCGTTTAAGGGTAGAATAGCCACAGAAGGGTATGTGTTTGCATCTGTGGCCAAAGTAGAAAGCATGTTGAACCTTTAACTGTAAGTGAGTCAACAGAATAAAGACTGAAATCACTGAATTTCGGTAAAAACGGCTTGATCTTCCCTCTAGGTCGCTTTCCTGTTGCAGCTGGATTTCACCACATTAATCTGCGGGAAACAGGGCCAGAACCAGCAACCTGTATATCCGCCTACGTTCAAGTCTGTCGGATCGGAGGCTAAGTGAAGACTGCCAGGCAACGTGCCCGTTCATCGAGACATTGAAATCGGAAGACTGCACGAGATGGCACCTACATGAAGATTAACATTTTGCCATCTGCTTCTGACAAGAAAGACACGTAGCTCTTCCTGGCTGAACGATAAATATTCTGAGCATCGATTAGTAAAGCCTAGTCCTTAATCACTCTGGTCACCCTACCTTACTCTCATTTCAGATGGTTAACCAGTAACAAACACACTTGGCGCTGCAAAACCGTGTCCCAGCCCTCCCTCTGTCCGTCTACATTCACGTGTTCCCAATGAGGCTGGACCTCTGGGAGCACAGCCGTGCTTCTCACTTCGGCTTCTAATTTATTCAGACTACCCAATAGTAGCTGTTTTCACATTTCGTTAAACATTTTCTTTTGAGCTGAATCGCGGAGTCCCTAATCTGTGCTGTTACCCATTCAACTTTCAGATGTTACCTTTAGCGGTCTGTGGATTAAGACGAATTCTGACTTTCTGCTCTTCTAAAAATCTGACAAAAACGGCATGCACCTCACTACCATACATAGCCCATTAAAAACAGACTCCTTTATCCCGACACAACCTAGAGTTACAATCTGTATTGAGAGTTTAGTGTTCAGCGTCCAGCGCAGCTTCCATCAAAGCATGACAGAGACCGTCAGCCTGCCATTCGCCCCTGCATGTGTCCAGCTCCCTTCTGTGAATTCTCCTTGGACAGTTCTTCTCTCCCCGTTTATGACCCACAGTCCATCTGTTTGCTTACAGCTAAGGACAGCTTGCTTTAACAGAGGCTTCTTATTTAAGTAAACATGCAGTTCATATAGGAAACTGTACACAACGTTAGTCAAGTACTGCAATCACTGGTACTGATGTACATATCATTTATTGATGAGGATTAATTTATCCGATTTGACTTGCCTTTTTATTTCGGGTTTTACATCGGTTACAGGAAAGTTTGGGAAAAACGGTGGTGTAAAATCAGCCCATTCTGCTCTTTTTAAATTAATGCAGATACTGTCATAGCATAAGTGCATCTAATAAATTTATCATACGGGTGGCACTGGGATTATGTGCTCATTTGAGACACTGTTTGTTTGTATAAGAATTTTGCCAAGGGTACTCATCATCATTTATTGTATTCGATACCAATCTGAAAAGCAATCATACATTCACACTCTTGCTTGACGCCATAAAGTTAACCTCGTTTATCGAACTGAACAGATTGATCTAATTTACCAGCCCACAACTCAGTCGCTCTTGGTTCAAATAGCTCTGAACACAATGGGACTTAACACCAGTCCCCTAGAACTTAGAACTACTTAAACGTAACTAACCTAAGGACAACACACACATCCATGCCCGAGGCAGGATTCGAACCTGCGACCGTAGCGGTCGTGTGGTTCCAGACTGAAGCGCTTAGAAGCGCTTGGCCACCCCGGCCGGCAGTCGCTCTTCCTTTAAAAGTAACATTACAAAATCTGCTCTTAGTCTGAGTCACATTCACAATCAAAGACTTTATCAAAACAATATATCTTCACGTTTCTTCTGCAGGCAGTCATTAATAGCTTAGATGCCGTCATACTTTCCCATTCTTTAAACATCAATGACTCACGCAGTCTCCCTTCAAACAATTTTCAAAATTTCAACTCACCATTCTTTTGCAATTATATACCGGGTGGTTATAATTAAATTATCCCAATTTAACACGTTATAACACGGAAACTAATTACCGTAAGAGTACCAAACTTGGTAGCATTAATGTCCATAGTATGGGGCGCTTGCTTTCCATGCGTCATGGCGCCACCGTACAGTTTCAACTATGGGCACCAGGTGCCGTGATTCATAGTCTCACACACCTGACCAGTCGCAGTGCACATGTTGACGTGTCTACATGAGCTTGGACAAAAGGAGAAGGACATTATTGGTGAAGCTCTATTACCAAACAACACTAATGCTGCAGCTGGACTTCGAGAATTTCGCATGCTGAAAGTATTGCGGAAGGGTCTTCTTTCTCCACATGCTGTGAGGAGTATGATGAAGTTCGAATCAACTGGAGAACTGGGCGTCGCTCCGGGTAGAGGCCGACGACCGGGTGCACAATAGGTGGTTGGTGAAATCGCTGTTGTTATGGCAGACAACGCTGCACGCAATTCCCGATCGTCAGGCAGTGCGAGTGCTGTATCACGATAGCTGAACATCCCGTGGTCCACTGTACGGAAGGTGCTTCAAACCATTCTCAGATGGTATCCCTACAAGACCCATATCGTACAGCAGCTTGCACCACAGGACCCATAACGAGGTGTTGACTTCGCTCTCCACTTTCTCGCAAGGATTGAAGTTGACGAGGGCTGGTCGTGGATCATCCTATGGACAGACGGAGTTCATTTTTCTCTGACGGGCGAGGTGAACATACAGAAATGCCAGGTGGGGGGATCTTCACCTCCAGTCACAGTGCACGAAGTTCCTCTTTTTGGTGAAGTGTTACCGCATGGTGTGGCTTCACGGCTACGTTCATCACTGGCCCATTATTTTTGGAACAGGTTTGTGCTCACGGACCAAAGACGTGCAGTGTGACTGGCCAGCGTTGATGCGATACGCTTCGCCAGCATGTCATACCCGCATTTCAGGAGAGAGACGCATTGAACTCAACATTTTGCATGCAAGATGGGGCGCCAACGCACACCGCTCGTGAAGTTCAGCTGCTTCTCCGAAACACATTTGGAAACGATCGAATTATCAGTCGATCGTTTCCAAATACTTGGCCGGCACGATCACCTGATCTCACTCTCTGTGGTTTCTGGTTTTGGGGCTACCTGAAGGACAGGGTTCACCAGGGGAACATTCACACATGTGCGGATCTGAAGCGCAGCACATCAAGAAAGGTAGCCAGCGTACCTACGGACATGCTTCGTTCTGCTGTGCGGAATGCAATCCTGTGCTTTCAGACTCTTCTGCACAATGATGGGAGCCGTATTGAGCCCCTTTTGTAGCAGTAGTGGTACCGTTATGTAATGGTACGATGTACCGTAGCAGCACATTAAAAGTGTTTCAGTTGAATTGATTCTGCATTAATTCTCTTCCTCCTGTCCTTGACATAAATGCTACCAAGTTTGGTACTCGTACGATAATTTGTTTCCGCGTTATAACGTGTTAATTAGGAGAAGTTTAATTACAACCACTCAGTATACGAGGGATATTCAGAAAGTAAGCTCCGATCGGTCAAGAAATGGAAACCACTGCGAAAATCTAATAAAGCTTCGCACATACGTTTTCGGCAGTGTCTCTGGTATGCCTGTCGGTTGCATCACTTCGCTCTTTTCAGTTCTGAGAGCGTGGTGAGCACATAAAGATGCGTAGAAAATAGTGTCTCCTACCAAGCATGTGGTCCTGGTGAGAGTTTTCGCCTGATGTTATACAGCCCACATTACAGAACTGTCATACGGTTCCTACTTCGTGACAATTCTCAGCCGCGATCTGCAGTGGCGATGAAAACACTCCTGCAGCGTTTTCGATGGAAAGTGTTTGATCACCCGCACTACAGCCCGTAATTGGCTCCCTCTGTTTTTCATCCCAGCTCGCATTAAGTACTGGCTATGAAGGCGAGGGTATTGGAAAATTGGTACAACGCTACGACAAATGTCTAAGTTGAAGTGGTGACTATGTAGAGCAGTGGCTGGAGGCTGTAGCTAACTGTTGCAGATAAAATATTTCTGATTATCACAGTGGTTTCCATTTCGCGACCAATCGGAACTTACCATCCAAATAGCTCTAGTATACCAGGTGGCCCACGCACGCTGTCTTCTGTTTACATTAGTTAATCACGGATACCGCAGGCGCCGAAAGGTGTGACTAAGCAGAACAGTGAAGGGGACTCCACGCCAACGGAGAGGTTACCCTGCTAAACGTAAGACCGGCGCTTCAAAACAAACACTTTACAGTTAGAACTGGTCCTGTAGGTAGCTGACTGCACGTGTGGTCTGGTAGTAGCGTCTTTGATTAGTGATCTAAAGGTGCTAGGTCCTAACACAACTTAAACTTTAATTAATAATCAGCATTGGGGGCCGAAGACTGCCGGCATAATTCACCCTCATTCTGCCAAAGGCCTTGTCAGAGACAGTGGAGGAGCGGACACTGGTTCAGGGCACTTTATTATCCCTGGGGTGTGAAACTGTCCCTAAAAGCGGAAGAATCAACAATAATCAATGGCATGAGGATGAAGAAGGCGATGGAAACCACTGCTTTAAAGCCATATAATGTGTATCCACAGAACAATAGAAAAAGTGTCATGATGGTCTCCTCACTGGTACACTGCCAAAAGATTCCGGAATATTCACCGATTCAGAACTCCAGGGGATGACCATGAGAAAAAAATTGAATAACCAACGAATGGATTATGTTCTGCGAGTCGGGGCGTGGAATGCCAGAAGCTTGAACATGGTAGGGAAGCTAGAAAATCTGAGAAGGGAAATGCAAAGGCTCAATCTAGATATAGTGGGGATCAGTGAGATGAAATTGAAAGAAGACAAGGATTTCTGGTCAGATTAGTGCAGGGTAATGTCCACAGCAACAGAAAATGGTCTAACGGGGATAGGATTCGTTAGAAATAGGAAGGTATGACAGAGAGTGTGTTACTGTGAACAGTTTAGTAATAAGGTTGTTCTTATCAGAAACGCCAGCAAACCAACATCGACAACGATCGTTCAGATATACATGCCGACATTGCAAGCTGAAGATGAAGAGATAGAGAAAGAATATAAGGATACTGAAAGGGTAATACAGTGCCTAAAGGGAGATGAAAATCTAATAGTCTTCGGGGACAGGAATGCAGTTGTAGTGGAAGGAGTAGAAGAAAAGGTTACGGGAGAATATGGGCTTAGGCCAAGGAATGAAAGAGGAGAAAGATTGATTGAGTTCAGTAATAAATTTCAGATAGTAATAGCGAATACATTGTTCAAGAATCACAAGAGGAGAAGGTATACTTGGAAAAGGCCGGGTGATACGGGAAGATTCCAATTAGATTACATCATGGTCAGACAGAGATTCTGAAATCAGATACTGGATTGTAAGGCGTACCCATGCGCAGATATAGACTTAGATCACAATGTAGTAGTGATCAAGAGTAGGCTGAAGTTTAAGAGATTAGTCAGGAAGAATCAATACGAAAAGAAGTGGGATACGGAAGTACTAAGAAATCACGTGAAACTTTTGAAGTTCTCTAAGGCTATAGATACAGCAATAAGGAATAGCTCAGTAGGCACTACAATTGATGGGGAATGGGTATCTCTAAAAAGGGCAGTCACAGAAGTTGGAAAGAAAAACATAGATACAAAGAAGGTAACTGCGAAAAAAACATGGGTAACAGAAGAAATACATCAGCCGATCAACGAAAGAAGGAAGTACAAAAATGTTCAGGGAAATTCAGGAATATAGAAATAATACAAGTCGCCGAGGAATGAAATAAACAGGAAGTGCAGGGAAGCTAAGACGAAACGGCTGCATGAAAAATGTGAAGAAATCGAAATAGAAATGGTCGTCGGAAGGCTGAGTAAGTGTATAAGAAAGTCAAAACAACCTTCGGTGAAATTGAAAGTAATATTGGTAACATTAAGAGTGCAACGGGAATTCCACTGTTAAATGCAGAGGAGAGAGCAGATAGGTAAGAAAGAGTACACTGAAGACCTCTTGAGGACTAAGATTTGTCTGATGTGATAAAGGAAGAAACAGGAGTCGATTTACAGGAGACGGGCGATCCAGTATTAGAATCAGGATTTACGAAAGGTTTGGAGGACTTAAGATCAAATGAGGTGGAAGAGATACATAACATTTCATCAGAATTTCTAAAATCATTGGGGGAAATGGCAAAATCGACTATTGACGTTAGTGTGTAGAATATATGAGTCTGCCGACAAACCATCTGATTTTCGGAGAAATATCATTCACACAATCCCTAAGACTGCAACAGCTGACAAGTGTGAGAATTATCGCACAAACAGCTTAAAAGTTCATGAATCCCTGTTGCCGACAAGAATAACATACAGAAGAACGGAAAAGAAAACTGAGGATGTGTTATGTGGTGTCACCGCCAGACACCACACTTGCTAGGTGGTAGCTTAAATCGGCCGCGGTCCATTTAGTACATGTCGGACCCGCGTGTCGCCACTGTGTGATCGCAGACCGAGCGCCACCACAAGGCAGGTCTCGAGATACGGACGAGCACTCGCCCCAGTTGTACGACGACATTGCTAGCGACAATACGGACAAAGCCTTCCTCTCATTTGCCGAGAGACAGTTAGAATAGCCTTCTGCTAAGTCCATGGCTACGACCTAGTAAGGCGCCATTAGCCTTACCTAGTTTGAGAGTTATCGTATAAATGCCTCAAGAAGAACGTTGTAAACCAACAAAGAATAAAGTTAAGTATTTTTCCAAAGCTACGTATTTTCTTTATAGCAGTCATAACGTATCCTGTTCCAGACTTGACGCCAGTCGGCGTGTGTGTACGCGTGCCTTTCGGCTCCCTTCTCAGTGTGGCGTAACTAGCTTGTTACGCCACAACATGTTATATGACGATCAGCTTGGCTTTAGGAAGGGTAAAGGCATCAGAGAGCAATTCTGACGTTCCTGTTGATAATGGTAGCAGGACTATAGAAAAGTAAAGGCACTTTTACAGGATTTGTCGATATGAAAAAGCGTTCCACAACGTAAAATTTTGTAAGATATTCGAAATTCTGAGAAAAGATAGAGGTAAACTATAGGGAGAGACGTGTAATATACAATATGTACGTGAACCAACAGGGAATAATAACAGTGGACGACCAAGAAAGAAGTGCTCGGATTAAAAAGGGTGTAAGACGAGGCTGTAGTCCTTCGCCCCTAGTGTTCAGTCTGTACAGCGAAGAGGCAATGTTGGAAATACACAAGTGCCAATGCAGACAAGTGCCAAAGAAACTTGTATAGGCATGCGTATTCAAATACAGAGATATGTAAACAGACAGAATACGGCGCTGCGGTCGGCAACGCCTATATAAGACAACAAGCGGCGGGCGCAGTTGTTAGATCGGTTACTGCTGCTACAATGGTAGCTTATCAAAATTTAAGTGAGTTTGAACGTGGTGTTATAGCCAGCGCATGAGCGATGGAACACAGCAGCTCCCAGGTAGCGATGAAGTAGAGATTTTCCCGTACGACCATTTCACGAGTGTACCGTGAATATCAGGAATCCGGTAAAACATCAAATCTCCGACATCGCTGCGGCCGGAAAAAGATCCTGCAAGAACGGGACCAACGACGACTGAAGAGAATCGTTCAACGTGAAGGAAGTGCAACCCTTCCGCAAATTGCTACAGATTTCAATGCTGGACCATCAACAACTGTCTGTGTGCGAACCATTCAACGAAACATCATCGATACGGGCTATGGGAGCCGAAGGCCCATTCGTGTGCCCTTGATGACTACACGACACAAAACTTTACGCCTCGCCTGGGCCCGGCAACACCGGCATTGGACTGTTGCACTGTTGATGACTGGAAACATGTTGCCTGGTCGGACGAGTGTCGTTTCAAATTGTACCTAGCGAATGGGTGTGTACGGGTATGGAGACAACCTAATGAATCAATGGACCCTGCATGTCAGCAGGGGACTGTTGAAGCTGGTGGAGGCTCTGTAATGGTATGGGGTGTGTGCAGTTGGAGTAATGTGGGACCCCTGATACGTCTAGATATGACTGTGACAGATGACACGTATGTAAGCATCCTGTCTTTCGTCCCTAGCCGGCCGGAGTGGCCGTGCGGTTCTAGGCGCCACAGTCTGGAACCGAGCGACGGCTACGGTCGCAGGTTCGAATCCTGCCTCGGGCATGGATGTGTGTGACGTCCTTAGGTTAGTTAGACTTAATTAGTTCTAAGTTCTAGGCGACTGATGACCTCAGAAGTTCAGTCGCATAGTGCTCACAGCCATTTGAACCTTTTTTTTCCGTCCCTACTGGTCAATCTATACATCGAAGAAACAATGACAGAAATAAACAAAAGTTTCAGGAGTGGGATTAAAATCCAGGCTAAAGGGATATCAGTGACAAGATTCACTTCTGGTAGTGCCATCCTTAGTGAAAGTGACGAAGAATTGCAGGACGTGTTGAATGAGCTAAACAATCTAATGAGCACAGGGTAGGTATTGAGAGTAAACCGAAGAAAGACGAAAGCGATGAGGAGAGGCGGAAATGAGTTTATCGACAAATTTAACACAAAAAATTGGGAATTACGAAATACATGAAATGAAGGAATTCTGCTACCTTAGGAGAAAACAACACACGATGGACGAACCAAGGAGAACATAAAACGCAGACCAGCACAGGCAAAATAAGTCTTCAGAACAAGTCTACTACTATCAAATACTTGCCTTAATTCGAGGAAGACGTTTCTGAGAATTTACGTTTGGGTCACAGCATTGTACGGAAGTGAATCAAGGACTATGGGGAAACTGGAAAGAAGATAACAGATATGTGCTGTTATAGAAGTATGCAGACAATTATGTACACTGATAAGATCGTAAATGAGAAGGATCATTGCAGAATTCGCGAGGACAGAAACATGTAGAAAATATCGACAATAGGAAGCACCAGTATGATAGGACATGTACTAAGACTTTAAGTAATGACTAAAGGGAGGCCTAAAGGGTAAAAACTGTAGTGTACCACAGAGACTGGAATGTTTTGAACAAATACCAGGTGTAGAAGGATGAAACCGTAATTTCCCTATATATGGTGCTAGCCATCAGTGTAGGGCCCGTGAGACCGTGTCTGCAGCGCCATCTGCTTCCTGTAACGGCTGACGACGAATGTCAACACACAGTAACCCAAGTTCCGTACATCGGTATTTGTTTCAAACCCGTAAGCGTGTCGAGTTTTGTGTCTACGAACTACGATTTGCGGTAAGCATTGGTTTTCTGTTATCATTTGAAGAAAACTGCTCCACAATCGAATCGAATGGTTGTTGAAGCTTTCAGCGAACATGCTCTTGGGAAAACACAATTTTCGAGTGTTTCAAAATATTCAAAGGTGGTGATTTTGACGTGAGAAACGACGAGCGAGGGAAACAACCGAAAAAGTTCGAAGACAACGAACTGCAGGCCTTATTGGATGAAGATGATACTCAAATTCAACAGCAACTCGCGGAACAATCGAATGTGACGCAGAAAGCCGTTTATCTTAGCTTGAAAGCTATGCGAAAGGTGCAGAAAGTGGGAAAATGAACTGATTGAACTGAATGATAGAAAGCAAGCAAATCAAAAGACCGCCGGCCGGTGTGGCCGTGCGGTTCTAGGCGCTTCAGTCTAGAACCGCGTGACCGCATGGTCGCAGGTTCGAATCCTGCTCTCGGGCATGGATGTGTGTGATGTCCATAGGTTAGTTAGGTTTAAGTAGTTCTAAGTTCTAGGGGACTGATGACCACAGATGTTAAGTCACATAGTGCTCAGAGCCATTTTGAAATCAAAAGACCATTTATGAAATGCTGCTCGCCAGATACAAAAGAAAGTCGTTAGTTTCTCCATCGAATAGTGGAAAGTGATAAAAAATGGATGTATTTTGAGAATCCTAAGCTTCGTAAACCATCGAACGTCCACTGCAAGACCAAATCGCATTGGAAAGAAGACAATGCTCTGTGTTTGGTGGGATCAGAAGGACGTCATCTATTATGAGCTGCTAAAACCTGGTGTCACCGTTAACACTGATCTCAACCAACAGCAAATGATCAACTTAAATCGAGCATTAAGTGAAAAACGACCGGAATATGGGAAGAGGCAACACAAAGTCATTTTGCTTCACGATAACGCCCCATCACACACAGCAAAACGGGTCAGGGAAACGATCGAGGCATTCAGTTGAGAAATACTAGGGCATACGGCTTATTTTCCAGACTTGGTTCCGTCCGATTATCATCTGTTTACATCACTAGGACACGCTTTCGTTGAACAGCAATTCGTATGCAAATGTAATAAAATGTTGTTTATCAGTTTCAAGCAACAGACGTGTAATAATTGAAACCAAATTCCGGTTTCATACGTCTACTCCCGGTAAATGGGGGCATACTAGGGTTTGGAACAGGACAGGCCGCATCAAACCAGAGGACTGAATAAAAAAAGCTTTCAAATCTCGATTGTGCACAAATGACGGATGAAGATAAATGAGCTTGATGGGTGGGACAATGGACACATATCGATACCTTAAAATAATTTTTATTCGGTTACAGTTGTTCGGATACTTTCCTCGTTAGACAGTCGATTGGTAGAGATGACAGCTGTTTGCAAACCAATGAAGGTTTTCTTTCTCGGATGAAAGAAAAGAGGAAGAGAAGCGCTCGCTGGTGGAGTGAGAGGCGGGTGGCTGCGAGCGCAGGGAGTTGACCTCCGGCCCGTCACAATTACGTCAATTGTGGCGGCGCTGACTCAGCCGCTGGGCGCGCCAGGCTGAGTAGCGTCCGGATCACTCGCCTCACGCCGCTACCTTACAGCCCCGCGAGGAGCCACCAAGTTTCTCATTACGCCGTGTAAGATAGCTGCCGCGGGGGAGTAGCCGAGCGGTCTGAGACGCTGCAGTCATGAACTGTGCAGCTTATCCCGGCGGAGGCTCGAGTCCTCCCTCGGGCATGGGTGTGTGTGTTTGTCCTTAGGATAATTTAGGTTAAGTGGTGTGTAAGCTTAGGGACTGGCGACCTTAGCAGTTAAGTCCCACAAGATTTCACACACATTTGAACATTTAAGATAGCTGTCCGTATTTTCTGCCCTTCTGCATACTTCTCTGTTTCCATTCCCTCCTCTTCGAGAGCTCATTGCTCGTCGAGACGGAAGCGTTCATCGATTTTACCGAGACTCGAGTCAGAAATCAGCTGCTGTCATTGGCAAGGAAACACATATTTATTCACCGATAGCGATTTAACGAAGTGAAAATAGTGACTCCGCCATCAGGCTTAGAGGACCAGACTGTGGTGTGTCATGCTGTGTTGTAAGGCATCATTTGGATGTGGTACACGGGATCAGCTCATCGCCGTGTCGGCCATAGTCAGCTTTCCAGACCTCTGTGCCACTAAACCTCTTTCAATAAGCTCCTCAATTGGCCCCAGGAGACTGAGGGTATCCCCCTTACATTCATCCCTCCAAGAATGTATTTCTGGCAGTATCAGGGATTTTACCCGGGTCCTCCTCACAGGAGTCAGATACCTCGATTGCTCACCATTATCGCCCTATTCGGCGAGCTGGTCGAGCCGTATACAAATTGTCTCGTTTGGGTACTTTTTTCTCTTGTAACTGAAACTAAGGTCTTCTTCTTCTATGTCTAGGGTATTACACAGACTAAAAAGCACTCACTGTCCCGTTTTCCTTAGACTGTTTGCCGATGATGCTGTAGTCTACAGGAAAGTAGTATCACACGAAAGTTGTGAACAAATCGATAAGAATTTGCAGAAAATAAATGCTTGGTGTAATGACAGGCAGTTATCTCTCAATATTAGTAAGTGTAACCTACTGCGTATAACAAGGCGAAAATCCCCATTAATGTATGAGTACAAAATAAATGATCAGTTTAGAAGCGGTAGCATCAGTGAAGTATCTGGGTGTGACTATACGAAATAATCTCAAATGGAATGATCAGATTACACAAGTAACGGGTAAGGCGAACTCTAGATTGCGGTTTATTGGTAGAATCCTGAAGCGATGCAGTCCTTCAACAAAGAAAATAGCTTACAATACGTTAGTTCGTCCAGTCTTAGAGTATTGTTCGTCTGTATGGGACCCTTACCAGTTGGGTCTGATTCAAGAGATTTAGAAGGTCCAAAGAAGAGCGGCAAGATTCGTGATTGGTACATTAAGCCATCGCGAGAGCGTTACAAATCTCATAGAAAGTTTGAAGTGGGACACACATGCAGATAGACGACGCGCTAAACAAAAGGGGCTGCTCACTAAATTCCGATATCCAATCTTCACCGAATATGTAGAGCATATATTATTACCACTAACTTTCAAATCGCGTAATGACCATCATTCAAAGATAAGGGGAATAAGAGCTCGTACTGAGGCGTTCAGACAGTCGTTTTTCCCTCGCGCGACCAGTGAATGGAACAGAGGGGGGCAAATATGACTTTGGCGGAATTGTGCCCTCCGCCACACACCGCTTGGTGGCTAGCAGAGTGTATATGTAGATGTAGATGTCCTCTTATTAAGCCTCTGACACATGGATGTAGGGATAAGTAAAATATTTCATTCCGAAAATAACGGGAAATGGGGGTTATGCTCAACATTTAAGTAAAGGAGGGATAAATGATGCAAATAAAAATAAAATCATTGTATACGAGGCATTAAGATATTAAAGTAACTCATCAATGTGCAGCCCTTATCATTCAAGTGCTAGTGTTATTAGCAAATAGTTCGGAAAGGTGGGAGATTTATTAGCAGTGACGTGTCCCCGGCTTCTCATGGGTAGTACTAAGTATCTACAGCCGGACGACCTTTCTGGAGCAGCGGTAATAAGTTGTATCCACAAACCTTTTTCGTGATTGGCTTTATTAGTGAAAACACTATCAGTTTCCCTACAGCAATTCGAGATTAGACCTCACGTACAGACAGGGAAACGTGGTGGTAGACTTTAATTTATAATACACACTAAGACAAAAAAAACTAAGGACTTATCCAAAGGGGACGGAAATCGGTTGATGCGATGAATATGCACTGACAAACAAATGATTACAATTTCAGAAAAACAGGGTGATTTATTACAGAGAAAGATCTTCACAGACTGAGCAAGTCAATAACACGTTGATCCACTTCTGGACCTTATGTAAGGAGTTAATGGGCTTGGCATTGATTGGTAAAGCTGTTGGATATCTTATTGAGGGCGTGTTAGATCGAAAAAACCCCAAGCTGGTTGCAGTACGCTGCCCATAATGCTCCAAATGTTCTCAATTGGGGATAGATCTGGTTATTTTGGCGGCCAAGATAGGGTTTGACAAGCACGAAGACAAGCAGTAGAATCTCTCGCCACGTGGGGGCAGGCATAACCTTGCTGAAATGGAAGCCCAGAATGGCTGTCCATTGATGGCAACAGAATGGGCCGTAGAATATCGTCGACATACCTCTGTGCTGTAAGGGATCAGTGAACGACAACCGAAGGGGTCCTACTATGAATTAAAATGAAACCCCAGACCATCACTCCTTGTTGTTGGGAGTCATCGCTGAAGACAATTCTGCTCCGGTCAATGAGATTCTGTGCCAAATGTGTACGACACTATTGCAAATGGCCTTCTTGGGGTCAATAGCAGTGGGCGCAAGGGGCGCTGTGAGCCCAGCCCCCTTCCTGTGAGCCACCTACTTGTGGTCACTGAAGCAAAAGTTGCTCGTCGGATCGACGAAAGTGATACATCTGGGGCTCTGAGTGCCTCTCTGACGATTGCTCGGCTTTCACATTCTGTCGTCCCTCTAAGTCGACCCCTTCTTTTTTGACGATATGTTCTGCCATGGTCCGCCTGTTCTTCCCAACATTGTCGAACAGTGGCGTCGCTTCTTTTCGTAATTTAAATGTCCTTTCAGTTGTTGTTAGTGCTTCTGTGACTGTGTCATCTAGATGGCTCTGATTATGTGGCCAATACTGAAGCGTGAATGCTTCTCCAGACCTGTGTCCGAGATGTCCGTGGATATTTGACTGCTATGAAGTTTTTCATAGTGCTCTTTATTTTGGCTTGTTTACCAACATAGCTCATCTCCTAGTAGCTTTTGTTAAGTAATCCAGTGCAGTTGTTGGGGCATTAACATCTATTAGTAGGCTAATATAATAACAGTGCATGAGTAGAGGAATCATAATAGTTCCAGTACAAAGGGACCATTGTTCTCCTGATGTAAACAAAGTAGCCACTTGCGCTAGCACAATTTAATTACCCTTAAGTAAGCAAACTGTTCTCTTTGGCTCTTGTTTTGTTTGTATAGCATGTCATTAATGGCCCATAACTGTGATTATAATAACCATTATTTATGACCCAAGATGACTACTGAGCAGTATATGTTTGCCCATATGACCAACTGCTTTTCACGTAATGCGATAACTGTCGTCCTAATGATCACAATTTATTACCGAAAAATTATGCCCTCCCCTCCCCCACTGGTGCAGTGTACTCCAATTGGTCCCCCATCTCCAGCCACCCCACCATCACCACTCTCAGAGTACCCAGCATCCTGAGGTGCAACTTTGAATTCGTTCTCTGTACCTCAATCGAGCAACAACAGTGGCTGTAGTAGCAGCAAATTCAAGTGATATGCACAAATTTCCAGCTGAGTATCGGACGCAACGGTATTTACAGTGTTGGGGCTTCGGTTACAGCAGTTTTCAGAATTTTGTGCAACATGTGGCGGTGTTCATTGTTTTAGGGATTCGTTTTCACGATTTCCAGCAGAGTACTGCGCCTAATGGTATTTTCTGTAGTGTATGATGCTATTCACAGTGTTTGGGCTTCCTCTTCGAAATTTCCAGCAGAGCATGGCGCCTTATGGAATTTTCTGCAACGTATGGCGCTGTTTTGCCGATTTTCTCCCACTTTTCAAGAACACACACATAAATATGGGGCTTTAAACGTTTAACAAATACCACCACTTTGCATTCCCTGCAGCCACACAGTAGTAGGGCAAAGGGAGTTCTGGTGTACTTTTGATATCAAATTTATATGAAAGGTAATTAAATTGTGACAGTTGATTGATTTATGGCCTTAGCTTATTGTCCTACTAAGTGGTTGTGACATTCATGCGGATGTCTATTGCCTTGCTAGTTGATTTCTGACCCCCTGGGGACAATCCATTCTTCTGAGAAATCCCTCACCCCTCCCCCTCCCCCTCCTCCTCTTTCAGCCAAACCGTCTGGGAAAAGGGATGGTTGTTCAGTGCTGAGCCACTTTTCCTCCTTCTGGGAAATTCCCCAACCATCATCTCCCATCCCCCACTTCACTCTTCCCCTCCCCCATCTGGAACTTGATGCGAAAAAGACTAAGTCTATGCTGGAGAGGAAGGCTCTCACAACACAAAACTCAAATCAGTGTCGATAATATGTTGCTGCATATTCTTTATCTAATCAGTTTGCAGAAGACAAGAGTCCTACCTGGTTGAAAATAACTCAGTTCTGGTACCTCCATTCTTATGAAGTCACCTCAGATCCTGTTGGTGGATACTGGTGCAGTTAGGTCAAAATCCTTTCTGAAACGATCCCACAACCCTTCAGTTCCCCAGAAACAGTGAGCCATTTTTGATTCAGCACATGCATATTTGGCAGGAAAATTGATTGATTCTGTGAAATATTGCAATTTGTGGGAAGACCACTCATCATATATCCAAGGTCTTTTATGCATCAACATGTGATTACACAAGCACCCATTTCCACCACCACAAACCATATCTAGCCAAAAAAAACCTTCCGACTGTGTCTTCACACTGACGGTAAGGGCAGACATGCTGGGAACCACAGCTGCACCGGCCACTTCATGTATTTTCGCGGGAGCAGTTTGGGGATCATGATAATGTATGTTGGTCTCTGTTGATCTTGCATCCATAAAGAAAGCATCAGTTAGGGGCATTCTGTTGATCAAAAATTCCAGACTCGCTTCCTGTCTCTGTGCCTCACAAACGGCTACTTCTTGTTTGTGTGTGAACCAACGTCTCCAAACATGCAGATTGACAATTTCATCCCTCCTCAGAATACTGTGTTTCTAATGGCTAATACTGGGGATAAAGGGAGAGCTGATTCGTGAGTGTCAGTCTCCCTCCCACCCACAGACACCTTACACACAAAATAATGCAGTTGGGTTAGGAGTTTACAATTGGATGGCAAGTATAACCAAAATTAGAATGTATGACCAGAGGATAACGTGACCGGAAGTGCCGCCATCATGGATCTTTAGAGTATAGAAGAGGCTTGGCAGCTGCAACCAATGAGACTTCTATGGTAGTTGAAAGTGTCAACACAGACGCCTCCAAAATGCTTAACATTCCTCAGCTATTATGCAGGAGGACAAGACCAACCAATGACTATTTGATTTATGGTTACTACTGGAGAAACTGGACTGACACTGGCATCATAAATTACACCAAAAATGGTACTCTCCTTAACAAGAAGAATTTAAATGTGCTTACTCCTATTACAGATCCGTTTAGCGATAAGCTTACGGTAATTAAAATCTGTGATCAGGTGAACTGTCAGGATCAGTTAGAGAAGGGACGATTTGTAATGTTAAAGAAAGAGGTGTGTGGCTCATTCAACTACACTGGGGTCCAAAATTAAAGTAACAAACCTCTATTTCCCCATCCTGTCTCTAATTCACGATATAATCATACAAACTGTCAAAAGATATCCATACCATCCTGTTCTACACGAAAGATGGCATTTCGGTCAACGGAAAACCATGCCAACGATGATGTCAGGGCACCTATCTAACGGGGTAGTGTTTTACGGATAGTCCTTCATCCACAGTCACTGTGTACACAGCCACAGACAGTGCAGTATGGCACAGAGAAGACGCCTACCAGACTCTCGGTGGTGGAGGGCCATAGGAATAGTGGAAGCAGGACAGTGACAAACTCATGTGGCCCGATGGCTTGAGACCGAAACTGTATCATGAAGACCAGGCCAGGGCCGACCACGTGTGACATCAGAAAGAGATGACCGTTATGTGGCTGTAAGGGCACGATGGTACCACCTTAGTACTGCACAGCAACTGGCATCTGTCCTCACAGCATGCACTGGACGTGTTTTACCGAGGCAAACGGTGTAGAGAAGGCTTTGACAGAGTGGCTTTTGTCATTGCAGACCTGTTGTACGTGTGCTTCTGATGCGTTTTCGTAAAAGGGAACATCTAGAGCGGAATCGTCAACATTCCATCTGGACAGTCGACCAGTGGGCCAATATTATTTTCCCAGATGAGTTCCGATTTGATCTGGAATGTGGTTCGCCACGGATTCGCATCTGAAGAGAATGTGGAACACGATTTAGAGACCCGAGTATTGTGGTAAGAGACCGACATCGAGGAGGATCGCTGATGGTGTGGGCAGGCATTATGTTGATCACGCAAACATCTCTTCATGAAATTGTACGGGTGTATTGGAAAGGTTTAACTGCTGACAGGTATCGTGTCGAGGTCTTGGGGCCTCATGTACGGTTGTTGCGAGGTGCTGTGCACCCAGAATTCGTACTAATGGACGATAGTGATCGACCTCATAGAGCACAAGTGGTTGATGTTTTCTTGGAAACGGAAGATACTGCAGGCATGGCGTGGCCTGCTCGCTCTTCCGGTTTGAATCCAATAGAGCATGTCTGGGATGTAGTGGGGAGATGGGTTGCATCACGTCAGTATCCACCAATCAATCTCCAAGATTTGCGAGTAGATCCGCAGGAAGAATGCACTGATGACGTTATTCTCGGCGTGCCCCGTCATTGTCAGTCCTGTATTGCTGCTAGAGGTGGTCACACCTCATAGTAAGCACATCAACCAGTTGTCACAATGTGTGTGCAAATCTGTTAAGTTGAGAAAAACGGAGAACATTTTCGTCTACTGTTATGCATGTTGCGCTGTTTATCTTCTGTAATATTTACATTGTTTTTACTTTGCTATCACCTGTTCATACTGTTTTGTTGCAAATAAACGTAACGTTGCAAAATTTCTGTTTGTTGCTTCAATTTGCCAGTGTATTATCTACGAAGTAAATTGTCCAAGTTTGTCACTGGAAGATATTGTGTCAAGATGAACCTACCATTTCTCCTACATGGGAGCGACAGAGTGAAAGGAGGAGCGATACTGGATATAATCGGTAAGGAAGCAGTGGAAAGCATTTTGAAGAACTATATAAATCCTGTGGCCATACCATATAGAGTGGTATTAGGTGACGTTAAAATGGATGTTCTGATGGAAGAGTGGCCTGGAATATTGCAACAGCTATGTTTAGACGACTATTACATTTTGGATTCGGACCATAACGCAAGATTTCGCCGGGATTTTTAATAAAATAGAGATGTGAGACTACCCAATATTGATCCACAACTTCTGCATGGAAGGAGCCCGCCTGGGAAGCACCAATGTGATAATGGACAATGATAATACGGTTTAAATAGACTGTTTAACGTGGGTGATCTTCAACTGTGAAGTAAAGATATATAACAAATTTATATGTCAAATCATAAGCCCAGGTGTGAACAGAGACATCAGTAACCACCTGATAGATTTTATAAAACGTCCAGACATGCAACTGCGAGAAACTTTTACGTCCTCCTTTGCCAGACAGCATGGTATTACCAGACTGGAGGCTACGCTATACAACTACAGAATGGATCGTGTGTTTGACCCTGTAAAAAACTAAGTGTTTTAAACTCTAACAAACAGTACTTACAATGTTCCCCACTGTATTCTGTGCCAATCACATCCATGTGGCGTCAGCTAATTAATAACTTACAGAACAGCTGCTGTGTGGTGTTTAACAATGTTCTCCAGTTTGTCTATAGGGGCGATGAGAATATCCGAAAACTGACTGGTGCGCAGATAAATCTGACAGACTCTCAAGAATGAGAAAAGCTTATTAGTTATGCACTTTCTGCGTACAGCTTTAATTATCATCCTGTAAAGCTACTAATTATAACAAAGACAATATAAGTATTACACAGAAGAGCTACATTAAGCCGACCGGAGTGGCCGTGGGGTTCTAAGCGCTACAGTCTGGAACCGCGCGACCGCTACGGTCGCAGCAGGTTCGAATCCTGCCTAGGGCATGGATGTGTGTGATGTCCTTAGGTTAGTTAGGTTTAAGTAGTTCTAACCTCTAGGGGACTGATGACCTCAGAAGTTAAGTCCCATAGTGCTCAGAGCCATTTGAACCATTTTTTGCTATATTAAAGCAGGAGAAACATATTTCTCTCAATCTAGGACACTGTTCTCCACAATACCGTCAGATGTAGATATCACTGAATTAAGACTGTTACCCACAAACAATGTTGCTCCACAAGTCCCATGAAAAAGAGTAAAAATCTCACACAGACTTAAGCCATTAAAAAAATTACGCCTTGAAGAGCAGTTAATGTGGCGTGTGTACGAAAAAGAAAACTAGAAATAGAAGAGATCGAAGCCAAAAATCGAAAACTGGAGTATATAGCGAAGACAACTGCCGTAAAGGAAGAATATAAACTGCAATTGGGAAAAGAAGACGCTTTTGTAAATTCGCAGGCAAGGCTTACATATTGCGACATCTGCTACCACTGGGGAATATAAAATATCTGTATTTAGTGCTAATATCACTGGTAAGTGGCCATATGTTGGAGACCTAGCCTAAAAGGATGGATTGGAGCATGTTTACTGCGCTAAAAGACACAAGAAAAACCTGTTTATAAAGCTTCATTCTCACTTGGATGTGCTTAAAAAGTACGGTTACATAGTCTCAAAGTGTGCAGGACTGGGTTTGTGCATTTAGCAACAGAACAACCGATTGCAGAGCTTAAAACAGACAGCATAACAACATTTAATGACCACTCGTTTGCAAAAGTTGTAAACATAAAGTTCTATACGGAAATTCCACAAGAATGCGCTGCAGAAGAGCTGGTAGCGTATACCCAGGAAGATGCGAAGTGTTGTAACAGTAGTTTTAGCAGGAAATAAGAAACAAGATTAAAATCACCGAATATTCTTGTCTAGCAGAACTGCTGGAAGGAGCAGAGCTAATGTTAAAGCTATAAAAGATATAGTTTACAGGAAAAAATTAGATTTGTTTTGGAATGCGAAGACGTACCTTCCTCGTACCTGACCAGTTACTGGCTGGAGAAGGAATTAGAAGAGTGCAATGTAGAATTCACTTATCAGATAAAAATTAAGGTGGATGTTATTAAAACCACAACAACCAAACAAAAAGAAAGAGTTGTTTTCTGTATGTAAATGTATGTGTAGAAGGCAATAAAGTTTTTACAAGAATATGTATTTTCTTGTCTTATTCGCTAACCTAATGAAAATCCCAAGAATTTCCATATTTACGATGATCTGTGTGTATGTATTTCGAATGTGGGTGGTGGGTAGGTGGATGACCTTGAGAAGTAGTTGAAACTAGGCAGTTGAAGGCAAGGCAACCCTTGTTTCGTACCTATATGACGTGACATGTCGCTGTGAATGGTCTCTGGCCGTCGAGTTGAAATTATGGAAAACCTGGTAAAATTACGAAAATTGATGGAACATACGTGAAATTGATGCAAATACGACAAAATGTCTAGGAATGAGGGTACTTCAATGCTCGCCTGGGAGTATGAAAATCTGTCATTCCTCCACTGGTAGGATTGACAACTGACGGAGCGTACTATCTGTACTCTATGTGTTTAAGTCCTGCAGAATCCCCCCACCCCTTGTTCCACATGCAGTTGTGCATTGTGAGCCATAAGTAATGAAAGACGCAGTCTCCAGAGATTTGGAGGTCAGGATGAACACCACCTAGAACACCGAAACAGTGACCATATACCTGGGTACAATATTTGTATTTGTTTTTGATGTATCAGAAGAGAGAGAGACGTGGTAAAAATCTTATTGAGTTTTCTAGCAGGTGAATCAGTGCTCTTGGTCTCTTCGAAAACACAACGCCAAGATATCTGCTACCTTGTCACTATGGGACATGACATTAAATGCAGCTGTTTGGAAACACTCCGTAACGCCTTAAACTCTTCCAGTTGCCATATGTTACGATGTCTTCCACGCTTTTGCCAACAAGAAACACCACCTCTGCCTCTTATTTCAACCATCTTGTGTCTTGTGGCATCAGCTTACTTTACACCATGAGATGTTTAGCTTTCTGTGAGAGCCATTGGATCTAAACATGTTAATGTCAGTTTAGCACCTGAAAATTTTGGAAATTTGTGGTAAGTTCTATGGGACCAAACTGATAGGGTCATCGGTCCCTAGGCTTACACACTACTTAATCTAACAAACTAATTTACGCTAAGGACAACACACACACACACCCATGCCCGAGGGAGGACTCGAACCTCCGACGGGGGAAGCCGCGTGAACCGTGGCAAGGCGCCCTACACCGCATGGCTACCCCGTGCGGCTTAGCACCTGAAACAGACCTCAAAGTCAAGGTAGGAAAACAAAATGTAGGGGTGTGTACACAGATTTAGTCATATATTGCTTCGATGTTTTACAGCAAAATTCACTGTACCAAACTGATTAGGAAACAACAACACAAGAACCTTCTATTGTGATTGATAGTCTGTGATATATGGCCTTCCTCGAGTACAGGCGACAAAACTTTCCATAGGTGATATATGGCCTTCCTACAGTACAGGCGACAAAATTTTCCACAGGTGCCGCCTGCTCTAATGGTCCAATAAATGTATATTTAATGGAATTACCACATATGGTAGATGTTAACACGCAGACAGTAGTTGTTTTCGATGTATCAGGAGAGGGAGATGTGGTAAAAATCGTATTAAGTTTTCCAGCAGGTGACGTTAGCGAAGTTTTTCTAGTTCGTAGTTTTACTCCGTTGGATATTACAAAAATAACGAGGAGAGAGAGTGAGAGAAAAAAAGAGCGAGAGAGAAAGAGAGACACTGTACTGTCAACGAAGACTCTGATATTGTTACACACCCGTTCTTTTAGCGTGGTAACCATAGGAATACGATAAAGAATGTTAGGGCATGTACAGGGGGATATTTATAGACAGTCATTCAGCATCGATGATTTGTAAGTATTATACTTGGGTGAACTTCCTTGAGTTCGCACAAACTCTGCTTGGTTGTGAATTTCCTCCTCTAAGTTAGTGTACTATTTTTCTCGTTGTGTTAGCTCTCTAACTAGTCAGTGACTGACGGTTCAAATGGCTCTGAGCACTATGGGACTTAACAGCTGTGGTCATCAGTCCCCTAGAGCTTAGAACTACTGAAACCTAGCTAACCTAAGGACATCACACACATCCATGCCCGAGGCCGGATTCGAACCTGCGACCGTAGCAGTCGCGCGGTTCCGGACTGCGCGCCTAGAACCGCGGGACCACCGCGGCCGGCAGTGACTGATGAAGCGCTCGACAGTCTTCTAACTAATGGAACAGTGTTGTAGGAATGTGATGGGATTTCGACAGAATTAGCAGAGGTGCGTGACTTGGAGGGGGACACCTCTTACTCGTCGAAATTGGGTGGATTCAAGCGTATATCGAAGGCTGGAAGATTCGTGAGGACACGGCAGGCAAGCGATACTCTGCCGAAAGGGGTGTTGAGAGGTGAGCTCTACACCGTTTCTTCTAAGAATTGTGGGCAAACATATTACAACCCCTTACATACGTCTCGCGAAGTGATTGCAGTGAGAAAATTAAGGCTAGTACAAAGATTTTTACCGAGAGACAATCAGCAGCGGAAGTTCCGTGTTTTGTTTCCTCGATAAATAAGAGACAACATTCTTCTGTTACTTGTGTGTGTCTATACATCTACAACTACATGGATACTCTGCAAATCATACTTAAGTGCCTGGCAGAGGGTTCATGGAACAATCTTCAGAAAAATCCACTATCAGTCTACTCTCAAAGAGTGCGCGGAAAAAGCGAAAACCTACATCTTTCCGTGCGAGCTCTGATTTCCCTTATTTTATTATGATGATTGTTTTCCTTCCCCACATTTCCTGTGTGTTCTACATCTACATTTATACTCCCCAAGCCACCCAAAGGTGTGTGGCGAAGGGCATTTTACGTGCCACTGTCATTACCTCCCTTTCCTGTTCCAGTCGCGTATGGTTCGCGGGAAGAACGACTGTCTGAAAGCCTCCGTGCGCGCTCTAATCTCTCTAATTTTACATTCGTGATCTCCTCGGGAGGTATAAGTAGGGGGAAGCAATATATTCGATACCTCATCCAGAAACGCACCCTCTCGAAACCTGGCGAGCAATCTACACCGCGATGCAGAGCGCCTCTCTTGCAGAGTCTGCCACTTGAGTTTATTAAACATCTCCGTAACGCTATCACGGTTACCAGATAACCCTGTGACGAAACGCGCCGCTCTTCTTTGGATCTTCTCTATCTCCTCCGTCAAACCGATCTGGTACGGATCCCACACTGATGAGCAATACTCAAGTATAGGTCGAACGAGAGTTTTGTTGATGGACTACATTTTCTAAGCACTCTCCCAATGAATCTCAACCTGGTACCCGCCTTACCAACAATTAATTTTATATGATCATTCCACTTCAAATCGTTCCGCACGCATACTCCCAGATATTTTACAGAAGTAACTGCTACCAGTGTTTGCTCCGCTATCATATAATCATACAATAAAGGATCCTTCTTTCTATGTCTTCGCAATACATTACATTTGTCTATGTTAAGGGTCAGTTGCCACTCCCTGCACCAAGTGCCTATCCGCTGCAGATCTTCCTGCATTTCGCTACAATTTTCTAATGCTGCAACTTCTCTGTATACTACAGCATCATCCGCTAAAAGCCGCATGGAACTTCCGACACTATCTACTAGGTCATTTATATATATTGTGAAAAGCAATGGTCCCATAACACTCCCCTGTGGCACGCCAGAGGTAACTTTAACGTCTGTAGACGTCTCTCCATTGATAACAACATGCTGTGTTCTGTTTGCTAAAAACTCTTCAATCCAGCCACACAGCTGGTCTGATATTCCGTAGGCTCTTACTTTGTTTATCAGGCGACAGTGCGGAACTGTATCGAACGCCTTCCGGAAGTCAAGAAATATAGCATCTACCTGGGAGCCTGTATCTAATATTTTCTGGGTCTCATGAACAAATAAAGCGAGTTGGGTCTCACACGATTGCTGTTTCCGGAATCCATGTTGATTCCTACATAGTAGATTCTGGGTTTCCAAAAACGACATGATACTCGAGCAAAAAACATGTTCTAAAATTCTACAACCGATCGACGTCAGAGATATAGGTCTATAGTTTTGCGCATCTACTCGACGACCTTTCTTGAAAACTGGGACTACCTGTGCTCTTTTCCAATCATTTGGAACCTTCCGTTCCTCTAGAGACTTGCGGTACACGGCTGTTAGAAGGGGGGCAAGTTCTTTCGCGTACTCTGTGTAGAATCGAATTGGTATCCCGTCAGGTCCAGTGGACTTTCCTCTATTGAGTGATTCCAGTTGCTTTTCTATTCCTTGGACACTTATTTCGATGTCAGCCATTTTTTCGTTTGTGCGAGGATTTAGAGAAGGAATTGCAGTGCGGTCTTCCTCTGTAAAACAGCTTTGGAAAAAGGTGTTTAGTATTTCAGCTTTACGCGTGTCATCCTCTGTTTCAATGCCATCATCATCCCGGAGTGTCTGGATATGCTGTTTCGAGCCACTTACTGATTTAACGTAAGACCAGAACTTCCTAGGATTTTCTGTCAAGTCGGTACATAGAATTTTACTTTCGAATTCACTGAACGCTTCACGCATAGCCCTCGTTACGCTAACTCTGACATCGTTTAGCTTCTGTTTGTCTGAGAGGTTTTGGCTGCGTTTAAACTTGGAGTGAAGCTCTCTTTGCTTTCGCAGTAGTTTCCTAACTTTGTTGTTGTACCACGGTGGGTTTTTCCCGTCCCTCACACTTTTACTCGGCACGTACCTGTCTAAAACGCATTTTACGATTGCCTTGAACTTTTTCCATAAACACTCAACATTGTCAGTGTCGGAACAGAAATTTTCGTTTTGATCTGTTAGGTAGTCTGAAATCTGCCTTCTATTACTCTTGCTAAACAGATAAACCTTCCTCCCTTTTTTTATATTCCTATTAACTTCCATATTCAGGGATGCTGCAACGGCCTTATGATCACTGATTCCCTGTTCTGCACTTAAAGAGTCGAAAAGTTCGGGTCTGTTTGTTATCAGTAGGTCCAAGATGTTATCTCCACGAGTCGCTTCTCTGTTTAATTGCTCGAGGTAATTTTCGGATAGTGCACTCAGTATAATGTCACTCGATGCTCTGTCCCTACGACCCGTCCTAAACATCTGAGTGTCCCAGTCTATATCTGGTAAATTGAAATCTCCACCTAAGACTATAACATGCTGAGAAAATTTATGTGAAATGTATTCCAAATTTTCTCTCAGTTGTTCTGCCACTAATGCTGCTGAGTCGGGAGGTCGGTAAAAGGATCCAATTATTAACCTAGCTCGGTTGTTGAGTGTAGCCTCCACCCATAATAATTCACAGGAACTATCCACTTCTACTTCACTACAGGATAAACTAATACTAACAGCGACGAACACTCCACCACCGGTTGCATGCAATCTATCCTTTCTAAACACCGTCTGTACCTTTGTAAAAATTTCGGCAGAATTTATCTCTGGCATAAGCCAGCTTTCTGTACCTATAACGATTTCAGCTTCGGTGCTTTCTATCAGCGCTTGAAGTTCTATCAGCGCTTGAAGTTCTTGCCAACTGAAGTTTTTTGTAATTCCTAGGTATTTAGTTGAATTTTAGGCCTTCAGATTTCGCTCATTTATCGCTTAACCGAAGTCTAACGGATTCCTTTTAGCACTCATGTGGATGACCTCACACTTTAAGCCCGCCAGGCTGGCCGCGTTTAGTGTCGAGATCCGATGTGCCAGCCAGCCTGTGGTTGGGTTTTAAGGCGGTTTTCCATCTACCTCGGCGAATGCTGGCTGGTTCCCCTTATTCCGCCTCCGTAACACTGTGTCGGCGATTGCTGCGCAAACACTGTTTCCCTGTACATGTACACCATAATTACTCTACCACGCAAACATTTGGGGCTACACTCGTCTGGTATGAGACGTTCCCAGGGGATCCACTGGGGATCGAACCGCACAATAACCGTGGGTTCGATGTGGGCGGCGGTGGGGTGGGTGACCTGCTGTGGCCTGTTGTGGGGTTGTGAACCACTGAGGGCTACGGCGGGACGAAGCCTCTCCATCGTTTCTAGGTCCCCGGTTTAATACATAAATACAGACCTCACACTTTTCATTATTTAGGGTCAATTGCCAATTTTTTCGCCATACAGATATCTTTCTTAAATCGTTTGGCAGTTTGTCCTGATCTTCTGATGACTTCAATAGACGATAAACGACAGCATCGTCTGCAAACAACCTAAGACGGCTGCGCAGATTGTCTCCTAAATAGTTTATACAGGGTGTTACAAAAACGTACGGCCAAATTTTCAGGAAACATTCCTCACACACAAAGAAAGAAAATATGTTATGTGGACATGTGTCCGGAAACGCTTACTTTCCATGTTAGAGCTCATTTTATTACTTCTCTTCAAATCACATTAATCATGGAATGGAAACACACAGCAACAGAACGTACCAGCGTGACTTCAAACACTTTGTTACAGGAAATGTTCAAATTGTCCTCCGTTAGCGAGGATACATGCATCCACCCTCCGTCGCATGGAATTCCTGATGCGCTGATGCAGCCCTGGAGAATGGCGTATTGTATCACAGCCGTCCACAATACGAGCACGAAGAGTCTCTACATTTGGTACCGGGGTTGCGTAGACAAGAGCTTTCAAATTCCCCCATAAATGAAAGTCAAGAGGGTTGAGGTCAGGAGAGCGTGGAAGCCATGGAATTGGTCCGCCTCTACCAATCCATCGGTCACCGAATCTGTTGTTGAGAAGCGTACGAACACTTCGACTGAAATGTGCACGAGCTCCATCGTGCATGAACCACATGTTGTGTCGTGCTTGTAAAGGCACATGTTCTAGCAGCACAGGTAGAGTATCCCGTATGAAATCATGATAACGTGCTCCATTGAGCGTAGGTGGAAGAACATGGGGCCCAATCAAGACATCACCAACAATGCCTGCCCAAACGTTCACAGAAAATCTGTGTTGATGACGTGATTGCACAACTGTGTGCGGATTCTCGTCAGCCCACACATGTTGATTGTGAAAATTTACAATTTGATCACGTTGGAATGAAGCCTCATCCGTAAAGAGAACATTTGCACTGAAATGAGGATTGACACATTGTTGGACGAACCATTCACAGAAGTGTACCCCTGGAGGTCAATCAGCTGCTGATAGTGCCTGCACACGCTGTACATGGTACAGAAACAACTGGTTCTCCCGTAGCACTCTCCATACAGTGACGTGGTCAAAGTTACCTTGTACAGCAGCAACTTCTCTGACGCTGACATTAGTGTTATCGTCAACTGCACGAAGAATTGCCTCGTCCATTGCAGGTGTCCTCGTCGTTCTAGGTCTTCCCTAGTCGCGAGTCATAGGCTGGAATGTTCCGTGCTCCCTAAGACGCCGATCAATTGCTTCGAACGTCTTCCTGTCGAGACACCTTCGTTCTGGAAATCTGTCTCGATACAAACGTACCGCGCCACGGCTATTGCCCCGTGCTAATCCATACATCAAATGGGCATCTGCCAACTCCACATTTGTAAACATTGCACTGACTGCAAAACCACGTTCGTGATGAACACTAACCTGTTGATGTTACGTACTGATGTGCTTGATGCTAGTACTGTAGAGCAATGAGTTGCATATCAACACAAGCACCGAAGTCAACATTACCTTCCTTCAACTGGGCCAACTGGCGGTGAATCGAGGAAGTACAGTACATACTGACGAAACTAAAATGAGCTCTAACATCGAAATTAAGCGTTTCCGGACACATGTCCACATAACATCTTTTCTTTATTTGTGTGTGAGGAATGTTTCCTGAAAGTTTGGCCGTACCTTTTTGTAACACCCTGTATAGATAAGGAATAGCAGAGGGCCTATAACATTACCTTGGGGAATACCAGAAATCACTTCTGTTTTACCCGATGACTTTCCATCAGTTACTACGAATTGTGAGCTCTCTGACAGGAAATCACGAATCCAGTCACATAACTGAGACTATATTCCTTAAGCACGCAATTTCACTACAAGCCGCTTTTGTGGAATAGTGAGGAGAGTAGTGTTTAACGTCCCGTCGACAACGAGGTCATTAGAGACGGAGCGCAATCTCGGGTGAGGGAAGGATGGGGAAGGAAATCGGCCGTGCCATTTCAAAGGAACCATCCCGGCATTTGCCTGAAGCGATTTAGGGAAATCGAGGAAAACCTAAATCAGGATGGCCGGAGACGGGATTGGACCGTCGTCCTCCCGAATGCGAGTCCAGTGTGCTAACCACTGCGCCACCTCGCTCGGTCGTGGAATAGTGTCAAAAGCCTTCTGGAAATATAGAAATACGGAACCAATTTGAGATCACTTGTCAGTAGCACTCAACATTTCGTGTGAGTAAAGAGCTAGTTGTGTTTCATAAGAATGACCTTTTCTAAACCCGTGTTGACTGTGTGCCAATAGCCCATTCTCTTCGATGGATGGTCTGACATTTTAATAGGTAGACTAAATTTACATCTACATCTACGTGCATAGCTTGCGAGCCATCGTACAGCGCTTCATTTCACTCCCCGTTCCGCTCGCAGATAGAGCGAGGGAAAGAAAGACTGTCTATATGCTTCTGTATTGGGTCCAGTTACTCACATCTTGTCTTCGTGTTCCTTACACGAAATGTGTGTTGGTGGCGGTAGAATCCTTCTGCAGTTACTTTCAAATGTCTGTTCTCAATAGTGTTCCTTGAAGAGAAAATCGTCTTCCCTCCAGGCATTCCAATTTGAGTTACTTGGCGAGTGTAATCCGACTGCAGGGAAAAAATTCCTATCACCATACAAAGGGGCTCTCATAATTAATTTAATTAATTAATCAGTCAATTTGATGTCAATGACGTGCCGCCGGGCGGGTGGAGGCGAACGTGAGAGTAGCCCAGTGCTCCCCCATGAATAAGTACAGGCATGGATTTGCGAATTCTGATAATTTTCGCGCAGCTATGGCTGGAAGTTAGTAGTTAACGGCCCAATTGACACATCAGATGGCAGGGGTGGGCAGTTTTGATAATTAGCAAGACATTCTGCGAGGCAGGTCTACGACACCGCTCGCTCGGCGGTCACTATACAAAAGTGCGAAGTAATCTGGGACAGAACAGGGCACTGACATGCCGTGTAGAACCCATACATTGCAGTTACAACAGCGCCTGGTGACGTGTGTAGAGGCCGATGCGGCTTGAGGAAAGCTGTTGTTGCAATTATTATCGACCACTCCACCGTCCTCTCCAAAAGAACTCTGTCAGAGGCGTAGGGTAAAGCCGTTTAAATAAGTGAGCCAAAAAGTTAAAATCGTGGCACCATTCATTCCGCTTCTAGAACCAGAGAGATGGCGGTTGTTTAAGTTTCATGCCAACCACGACGACTTCTGGTGATGGGTATCGGTGGCCAACCAGCCCACTGAAACTAGCACCAATCTCCACCGCACGGATGCGCCATAGCTGTGGCGGTGCGGGACGCACCTTGGAGCTGCACCGGCGCGAGGAGCGATAGGGCTGCTGGCCTCTGCCCTCAGGGTGGCATCATCCAGTGGACTGCAAGCTGCCGTCCGCAGGGGCGGGTCTGGGGCGCGAACACGCGACCACCCAGGTGCAGAGCTCTTTGCGCTCACTGAATGAGCTGCCTGGGTGGACGGCAGGAGCTGCTAAGGGTCACTACAATGACGGTGGTCGGATGTTTCCCTTCAGCATTCTCCATGGAGCCCACGAGTTCCGTTTGAGGGAGCAGTCAGCCCTGTCGCGCCAGTTGTGTATCTTCGATGCAATAAAGTCAATGTCACCAGTATTTCTCTGCATGCTTCGGGATGAGAAACGCCTCTCTCCCAAACCATACCTCTCGGTCGTTCTGACATATTACAACCCTTGAGCTTGGGTGGTTGTGACAGTTCGGTGTCACGATGTGGTCGTTTCGGTATTCAGCACAATACGTTGTGTCGGAAAGTGTTCGTCCACGTACAACACTATTTTTTGGTGAGAGAATTGGTTTTGATGAGTGGTGAGTGAGGCATTGCCACTTGACATAGGTTTGGTGGTACTAGCTCAGCACAATGTGGCGTGGTAAGTCTCAGTTTTATTTGTATTAATGTTGATGTTTGCTCTCATCGTCAGAGTTAGTTGTGTGAACTAGAGTACACAATGTATAGAGCTACTTTTGTGAAGCTACAGGAATTTGTGGACTTTTCTTCGTTTAGATGCAATGGTGGAAGTGATATTTTAGTGCAAGTGATGTGTTCAGTTTGCAGTTTTTCAGGGCACAAGTTGCCGTGTACCAGAGCTGTAGCAGCTGTTTGTCCTGTATGTAGGTGTACTGGTCATCTGTTTACTAGTCGTACTGAATGTAGAAGGGCGATGATTCACCAGAGAAATTAATTTGTGATCACATTTTCTTCATGTAGGGCTAAATCGGAGTTTGTGTTTTGCCTGTTCCTTTCATAAAAGCAGTTGAATTAAGGGGTAGTGGAACAACAAAGACGCCACCTCAGGTTGCATTGTGGCCAAATTTATTCAAGATGGCGAATCCAAGATGGCGGCGATACATATGGCAACAATGTAATGACTTCATGGCGGCAGCTCAAATTTTGGTGGGAAAACAGGTCAATTGGGCTACCTTCACTAACCTAACCCCTCCCCTGCCCCATCCCTAGAAAATGGTGGGACGTTCAAATTTCCATTCAACAACATAGCTGCACTGTATCCGATGGAAAAGTCCTTTAATTATTACAGCCACTAGTGAATCATATTTCTAGCATGTGATCGCCCAATTTAAGTCGGAACTGAGCATACATGACTGCAATATGAGGAATCATTCGAGATGGAACACTGAGCCATCAGCTATTCCGTCATTGTGACAGATGGATTTAAACGTAAAGACCGTCAATCACCTTTGGACAGCAGTTTGGAAACGCTCCACAACGCCACCAACCTCTTCCAGTTTCCTTATGTTGTAACTGTATTTTATTTAAAATCATCCATTGTGTGTGATGTGTTATGGTAGCAGCAGTAACAACATGATTTACACTGTGTGAAGTCTAATTTTCTGTGAGAAGCAATGGATCAGAACGTGTCAGTTTAGAACCTGACACAGACCTCGAAGTCATGGCGGAAAAAACAAAATGTATGGCAGTGTACAAAGCTGGTTACAGCAGAAAAAAAACAATGGTTCATACAACGGCACAGGGTCACAGGGATCGTATCTTGCTACTCATAACATAGTTTGTGGGCTACGGTTATCCTCCTAAAGTACAGGCGATGCACCTTTACACTGGTCTGTGCAATGGATCATTACCTGTATATTTAATAGGATCGTCACATGTGCTCGATGCCGACACGCAGACAGTATGTGTTTTCGATATATGGGAGGCGATAGATGTAGTAAAAATCGTATCGAGTTCTCTATAGGATGAAGTTAGTGGAGTTTTTATAGTTTGTAATTTTTCTCTGTTGGATGGTACAGAATAACGATGGTAGTATGTTAGGGTGACAGATGTAAATGGGATCTCCTTCGGATACCAGCATCTGTATGTAGTTTGGGGATGCACCACAATGCAGCAGTAAAATCCTCATCCTTCTCCCAGTTTCCATACTGTCTTTTATACTACCTCTTGTTGCAGGAGCAGGCTATGTGTGGGGCTGACCTTACACATCGTACACTGCTGACAGAGCTACAACAAGATATTCCCATTTCCACCAAATGGTCAAAACACAGTCCTGACGCACTGACTCAGGCACTCTGTTTCTACACGGGTTGCAGAAGATGGTAAATACAGCTCTCCCCGACTTCTGATCAACTCCGACTTAAATTGGCCGATCACATGAACAAAGCTGCAAAAATGGCAGCAGTTGCAAGAGTCATAGGTTCTATCAAAAATTTAGAGGTAGCCGAACTGACCTACTTTCCCACCAAAATTTGAGCTGCCTCCATGAAGTCATTACATTGTTGCCATATCATCCGCTGCCATCTTGGATCCATCATCTCGAATAAATTTGGCAACAATACAACCTGGGGGTGGCGTCCTTGTTGTTCCACTAGTTTAAAGTGGAATCATAGTATGCAACATGGTGGAATCACATGATACTACCTCGAATGCAATTGCTGCTTTAACTCAGCAAGTGGAAGCGTTAACAGACCAGTTTGAAAGCATATAACAGAGAAATGTCGAACCGAATCGTTAGTTAGAGAGTCACGAACAGTCACAATCAGAGTCAGAGGAGAGTATGCCTGGACTGAGATTGCCTTCTGTTCTGTGTGATTAATCCCTTCTCAGGCAAAGCATTGCGAGGCGTGCGTTTTCGTTTAGGAAGTTAGAGACGTTGCGGAAGCACATGGGTGTTCAGATGAAGTAACCCTGTATGTTGCTAATATGCGATTGGCGGGGAACGCCAAAGAATATGTTTTCTACCATGAGACATTGAGTAAAGCACGTACATTCCAGGAGTGTGTCGCTGGGTTGTGCCAGCGCTACCAAAAGCAGAACGGTGCGCGATTTTTCCAGTAGAAATTTGTCAATCACTGCAACGAAACTGTGGAAGCGTTCTCAGATAGAATCCATAAGCTGAATGCAAAAAATATATGTACCAATCCAGAATGCAAAAGGTAATAGGGTACTGTTACAGGAGACAGAAAATAGAGCGGTGGATGCTATTTGGTGGTATACCCGCTGAAATGTCACGGGGGTATGGATGGAGAAGCCAGAGGACTTACAGTCAGCTCTTAGGATCGTAACACTTACAGAGGAGGTGGATATAGCCACAAAGCAGAGAGTGGACCACCGTGTGTTCGCTTCTGAAGTCAAGTGTTAATGGATGTGGTCGGGAGGGACATGTAAGGAAGCAGTGTAAACAACTGGAGTACTATGCGTGTGGCGTAGTGGGCCACCGGGCATTTGAGTGTAGAGATAGGAAGGGTGGAAAGCACCGGCAAGGAAAGCAGCTATTAAACGCAAACGGGATTGCTGCAGCCGCCCAGATGGACTGTAACATGGCACAAGGTAGTACACAGGCAGAATGCAGCTCAGTGGGCTTCTTGAGTGGCAGGACACAGAGACTTTTGGTCGACACAAGCGCGAATGTGTCCGTTTTCAGTTCGTATCTCATGGAAGAGAGGAGACTGGGGCCACCACGGTATAGGTTGCGTGGGGTTGGCGATAATAGGGTGGAATAATTGGGTACGGTAGTACTGGAGTTTTCGCTCGGGAAAACTAAATTCAGCGAACGTATGGTGGTGCTGCCATGTATAGGCGAAGGTTTTTCAGTGATCCTCGGTCTAGACTTTCTCGACAAACTTCACTCTAGGGGTTGTTTGGGGGAAGAGGCCAAACAGCGAGGTCATCGGTCTCATTGGATTAGGGAAGGACGGGGAAGGAGGTCGGCTGTGCCCTTCCAAAGGACCGCTACGGTCGCAGGTTCGAATCCTGCCTCGGGCATGGATGTGTGTGATGTCCTTAGGTTAGTTAGGTTTAATTAGTTCTAAGTTCTAGGGGACTGATGACCTCAGATGTTAAGCCCCATAGTGCTCAGAGCCATTTTGAACCTTCCAAAGGAATTATCCTGGCATTCGCCTGGAGCGAATTAGGAAAATCGCGGAAAACCTAAATCAGGATGAAATTAGAAATATATGTTTATACTATCAGCTGCTGACGGGCGTTGATATATATCAACGGGGACAGGTGAAAATGTCCCGGAACAGGAGTCGAACCCGGGATCTTCTGCTTACGTGGTAGACGCTCTATCCATCTGAGCCACCGAGGGCACAGAGGATAGTGCGACTGCAGGCACTATGTCGCGCACGCCTCCCGCGAGACCCACATTCACACCTTATATGTCCACACACCACAATCGTAGTGTCCCTACCTAACACACTCATTACTCGTGGAAGACATTCATACCAAGTCCCGTAAGAGTTTGGGTAATATGTGTGCATCCGCACGTAAGAGGAAGGTCCTGGCAGGTATTGCCAGAACCATATACTTATATGGATATGGTGTCTATTCTTTCGGACACCATATCCATATATGGCCGTCCTCCCAAATGCGAGTCCAGTGTGCTAACCACTGCGCCACCTCGCTCCGTTCCACTCTAAGCCTAATTTTTTGCAACGCACAGTGGAAGTCAGTGGGATTTTGTTTCAACTGGGGGAAACAGTTGCAACTGAGTCAACGGCGCAAGATTCATCTGTCATAGGGGTGAGACCAACTAAACTGCGTACATTTGCAGTACAGATCGATCAGCAGTGTGCCGTGCATCGAAACCTTCCGCAAAGTTTGGTATTTTTCGACTTTGTGCCTCTCTGGTGGAATCGCTGGCTGTGTGGAATCTCTTTGCCAGAGAGGCTTGTGGTGCGAATGTGATCCGCTATGTCGCGTGTGAGGTACAGCGACTTCAGTCTTGAGTTAGCAACGGTACGAGAAAGGTGGCGAGCGGGTCTCTGTGCTGGGAGCAGCCCGCGTATGAGGAGGAAAACGACTTGGCCGCGCCTGGAGTAATGTGCGGCCTAGCTGTAGTTGAGAGCCGTTGTTGGAAAGCTGTAACTTGGAAAGGAGCTCTCCTTTAGCACGCAAGAGCGCTTCGGTTGCCCAACCCTGGCGATGCCCGAAGTAGTTCAGCGATTAAAGCAACGGTTGGAGGTCTGTACAGCCGTCACTACACTGTCGCTGCGCCCTGGCTGCATTTACACACGAGTACTGGATAACTCCACGTGCAACTGAGTAGCTTTATTGTTGAGTACTTGCCCATCTGTGTGTTTTAGTTGATCTTGCAAAACTGTAATTGAGTCTGCCCTTATGGGGCGTCATTAGTTCCACTATTTCGTGATTGGTCATTTGTTTGTTTTAAATGTTTATGTTACAAGGTTGGCATTGAGTTTGCCCTGGTGGGGGCCATTATTTGGTATGCACATGTGGAACCAGTGGTGACTGATATGTGTTTCAGGTCTTATCACGCTAATTTAATGATGTACGTAACATATCTCCAGGAAGTACGCGCAAGACTGACGTCTGACATAAAATAAGACTGCACGATTACGGCTGCGTAAACCCATTGAGATAGCAGCGGATGAATCCTAATGCTGCAGATTTGTTCTTGAGCTAAGTAATTGCCTTTTCTAGCTGACCATTCACGACTCTTAATTTTGCTTTCATCTGAAGGAGTTTTGCATCTAAACTTTTTTTTTATATTGTTCGGTTTTTCGGTGCACTAAATGAGCAAATTTTAAATTGTGGCCCACGAAAAACTGATATGTACGAAATTTGTGAGAAAGGGGTTCCCACTATAATTTGTTGTTGTGTATTTCAAGTGCTTTTGTTAAATTGTATTTATCTAAATATTGTTTTCGTTAGAATTGCTGTTCATTTGTTATTATAGATTTGTTTAAGGGTTAGTACTTGCATTTTTAAGATAGCATTGGGGATTTTAAATTTTTTATCACAAATAGTTATCGAGCGTGAGTTAAAACCGTTATTGATGTTATAATCGTTTTGGGCTGAAATTTGACATTACTGTATCAGCAGTATTTTACCCTTCATATTGAACCAGTGTAAATATTATCAGTTAAGAGTAAGAATTGTTTGTTAATAAATTTGTTTCAACGGTTGTCTGAATTCATATTAGCCCGGCACTTTATCACTCCTTAATAGCTCCTACCAAACCAAGCAGGATAAAACACAGGAAGTATGGGAAAGATAGTGTGGCTTTCAGTGGATACCGATTTCCTGAAGGAAACATTATACACTCCTGGAAATTGAAATAAGAACACCGTGAATTCATTGTCCCAGGAAGGGGAAACTTTATTGACACATTCCTGGGGTCAGATACATCACATGATCACACTGACAGAACCACAGGCACATAGACACAGGCAACAGAGCATGCACAATGTCGGCACTAGTACAGTGTATATCCACCTTTCGCAGCAATGCAGGCTGCTATTCTCCCATGGAGACGATCGTAGAGATGCTGGATGTAGTCCTGTGGAACGGCTTGCCATGCCATTTCCACCTGGCGCCTCAGTTGGACCAGCGTTCGTGCTGGACGTGCAGACCGCGTGAGACGACGCTTCATCCAGTCCCAAACATGCTCAATGGGGGACAGATCCGGAAATCTTGCTGGCCAGGGTAGTTGACTTACACCTTCTAGAGCACGTTGGGTGGCACGGGATACATGCGGACGTGCATTGTCCTGTTGGAACAGCAAGTTCCCTTGCCGGTCTAGGAATGGTAGAACGATGGGTTCGATGACGGTTTGGATGTACCGTGCACTATTCAGTGTCCCCTCGACGATCACCAGTGGTGTACGGCCAGTGTAGGAGATCGCTCCCCACGCCATGATGCCGGGTGTTGGCCCTGTGTGCCTCGGTCGTATGCAGTCCTGATTGTGGCGCTCACCTGCACGGCGCCAAACACGCATACGACCATCATTGGCACCAAGGCAGAAGCGACTCTCATCGCTGAAGACGACACGTCTCCATTCGTCCCTCCATTCACGCCTGTCGCGACACCACTGGAGGCGGGCTGCACGATGTTGGGGCGTGAGCGGAAGACGGCCTAACGGTGTGCGGGACCGTAGCCCAGCTTCATGGAGACGGTTGCGAATGGTCCTCGCCGATACCCCAGGAGCAACAGTGTCCCTAATTTGCTGGGAAGTGGCGGTGCGGTCCCCTACGGCACTGCGTAGGATCCTACGGTCTTGGCGTGCATCCGTGCGTCGCTGCGGTCCGGTCCCAGGTCGACGGGCACGTGCACCTTCCGCCGACCACTGGCGACAACATCGATGTACTGTGGAGACCTCACGCCCCACGTGTTGAGCAATTCGGCGGTACGTCCACCCGGCCTCCCGCATGCCCACTATACGCCCTCGCTCAAAGTCCGTCAACTGCACATACGGTTCACGTCCACGCTGTCGCGGCATGCTACCAGTGTTAAAGACTGCGATGGAGCTCCGTATGCCACGGCAAACTGGCTGACACTGACGGCGGCGGTGCACAAATGCTGCGCAGCTAGCGCCATTCGACGGCCAACACCGCGGTTCCTGGTGTGTCCGCTGTGCCGTGCGTGTGATCATTGCTTGTACAGCCCTCTCGCAGTGTCCGGAGCAAGTATGGTGGGTCTGACACACCGGTGTCAATGTGTTCTTTTTTCCATTTCCAGGAGTGTATATGGTTGAACCGCTCTTAGGCAGTGAAGAGTTGGATAGTCCGCATTGTTTTATCCTGAGAAGTTTAGCACATGTGAGTGACATTAATGGGGAACTTTGATGGAGGGGAGGTGACTCTGTCAAAGGGCGCAATAATAGCCACTCTGGAAGTCTTGGAAGATGAGGACTTCTATAGATCGAGCCTAGAGGAAAGCCACAAGGCAAACCGTCGATATGGAAGTGTTACGAGGGAAAGGGCAGCAATCGAATGAATATGGGGAACTTGTTGTTTAGGTTTAGTGATTTATTTTTTACGAACGTAGGGTTACCGGCAACCCCTCTGACACATCACACACAGACAGGGGATAGCGCACCAGTTTATAGGAAGCTATACCATATAGCAGAGCAGCTGCATTCAATGGTAGAAGAATTTGTTGAACAACGACTGCGGGACGGGACCATAGAACCAAGTGATAATCCGTGGAGCGTCAGTATTGTCGTCTTGCCAAAGAAATCGGCGGACAGGGCACGGATATACAGATTTTGCTGTGACGACAGATATCTAAACGCGTAAATCATTTCGAATTCTTATCCAGTTCCAGACATCACGGAATAACCTGGGTCAGTGTCTGTTCTTTACAATTATGGACCTCAGGAGTGAATACCATCAATTGGAGGTGGCGGTCTTTACAATTATGGACCTCAGGAGTGAATACCATCAATTGGAGGTGGCGCCTGAAGATAGTCCGAAAACAGAGTTTACCATCCCAGGAAGACATTTTCATTAAAGACGTAAGCCATTTGGACTAAAGAACGCACCTGCAACTTTTCAGCGGTTAGTAGCTGGGGTACTGAGAGAATTAAAGCCAAAAACTTGTTTGGTCTATCTCAATGATATAATTGTCTATCCAAAGGATTTATTGGAGCATGTGAGATGTTTGGAGTATGTCTTTAGTAGACTACGATCGGCACATTTGACGTTAAGTGTGGACAAGTGCCATTTTGCGGCAGTATGTGGCATACGTGATTAGTGAGCATGATGTACAGATCGATCCTCATCTTACAGACGCAATTCAAAATTATCCGATACCACAAACAACGAAGTAGGTATAGTCGTTCATTGGCCTCTGTAATTATTATAAATGGTTCAAATGGCTCTGAGCACTATGGGACTTAACATCTATGGTCATCAGTCCCTTAGAACTTAGAACTACTTAAACCTAACTAACCTAAGGACATCACACACATCCATGCCCGAGGGAGGATTCGAACCTGCGACCGTACCAGTCGCGCGGCTCCGGACTGAGCGCCCAGAACCGCTAGACCACCGCGGCCGGCGTAATTATTATAGACGGCTCGTAAATGACTTTGCAAAAATAACTGGACGCTTGAGAAAGCTACTGAGAAGGGAATGAAATTCTATTGGTCGCAGGAATGTCAGGAATCATTTGAAAAATTTTAAAAAAATATTAGTTTCAGATCCAGTATTGGTTTTTCCGGATTTCGAGAAAGAGTTCATCCTTTCATGCGATGCTTCAAATGCGGCAGTCGGTTGTGTTTTGGGACAGATGGTAGATGGTCAGCAACATCCTGTAGCTTACACTTCAAGTCAGTTAAAGAAGATGGAGTAAACTACTCAAAATCGGAGAAAGAAATGTTGGCAGTCGTATATGGTATTACGTATTGTCGGTGTTATCTTTATGGTAGGAAGGTCGTGACAGATCATGCATTACTGAAATGGCTGCTTGGTTTCAGAGATCCATCTAGTAGATTAACTCAACGGGCACTTAAGCTAAGTGAATTCGAGTACGAGGTAATCCATAAACGAGGGGGATCACACGCAAATGCAGATTCGTTAAGCTATAAGGCGGCGATGTTAAGTACGCTAGAGAACAGCGTTGACGAGTGGCAGAAGGGCACAAGTATGGAATCTACATCTACATCTACGTGATTACTCTGCTATTCACAGTTAAGTGCCTGGCAGAGGGTTCAATAAACCACCTTCAAGCTGTCTCTCTACCGAACGGCGTAGGGGAAAAACGAGCACTTAAATTTTTCTGTGCGAGCCCTGATTTCTCTTATATTATCGTGATGATCATTTCTCCCTATGTAGGTGGGTGCCAGCAGAATGTTTTCGCAATCGGAGGAGAAAACTGGTGATTGAAATTTCATGAGAAGATCCCGTCGCAACGAAAAACGCCTTTCTTTTAATGATTGCCACTCCAATTCACGTATCATGTCTGTGACACTATCTGCCTTATTTCGCGATAATACAAAACGAGCCGCCCCTTTTTGAACTTTTTCAATATCATCCGTCAGTCATACCTGATACGGATCCCACACCGCACAGCAATACTCCAGAATAGGGCGGACAAACATGGTGTCAGCAGTCTCTTTAGCAGACCTGTTGCACCTACTAAGTGTTCTGCCAATGAATCGCAGTCTTTGGTTTGCTCTACCCACAACATTATCTATGTGATCGTTCCAATTTAGGTTACTTGTAATTGTAACCCCTAAGTATCTAGTTGACTTTACAGCGTTCAGATTTGTGTGGCGATTTTGTGTGACTTATCGCGTAATCGAAATTTAGCGGATTTCATTTAGTACTCATGTAAATAACTTCACATTTTTCTTTATTCAGGGTCAACTGCCACTTTTCGCGCCATACAGGTATCTTATCTAAATCATTTTGCAATTAATTTTAGTCGTCTGATGACTTCACAAGACGGTAAATAACAGCATCATCTGCAAATAATCTAAAATGGCTACTCAGATTGTCTCCTATGTCGTTAATATAGATCAGGAACAATAGATGGCCTATAACACTTCCTTGGGGAACGCCGGATATTACTTCTGTTTTACTCGATGACTTTCCGTCTATTACTACGAACTGTGACCTTTCTGACAGGAAATCACGAATTCAGTCGCACAACTAAGGCGATATTCCATAGGTCCACAGTTTGGTTAGAAGACGCTTGTGAGGAACGGTGTCGAAAGCCTTCTGAAAATCTAGAAATACGGGGTCAATTTGACATCCCCTGTCTATAGCATTCATTACTTCATGAGTATAAAGAGCTAGCTGCGTTCCGCAATAACAATATTTTCTGAATATGTGCTGACTATGTGTCAGTAAATCGTTTTTTTTCGAGGTACTTCATAATGTTCGAATACAGTATACGTTCCAAAACCACACTGCAAATCAACGTTATTGATATGGGCCTGTAATTCAGCGGTTTACTCCTACTTCCCTTTTTGGGTATTTGTGTGACTTAAGCAACTTTCCAGTCTTTAGGTACGGAACTTTCTGTGAGCGAGCGGTTCTGTACAGGGTGGTCCATTGATAGTGACCGGGCCAAATATCTCACGAAATAAGCATCAAACGAAAAAACTTCAAAGAACGAAACTCCTCTAGCTTGAAGGGGGAAACCAGATGGCGATATGGTTGGCCCGCTACATGGCGCTGCCATAGGTCGAACGGAAATCAATTGCGTTTTTTTAAGTAGGAACCTCCACTTTTATTACATATTCGTGTAGTACGTAAAGAAGTATGAATGTTTTAGTTGGACCACTCTTTTTCGCTTTGCGTTAGATGGCGCTGTAATAGTCACAAACGTATTAGTACGTGGTATCACGTAACATTCCGCCAGTGCGGACGGTATTTGCTTCGCGATACATTACCCGTGTTAAAATGGACCGTTTACCAATTGCGAAAAAGGTCGATATCGTGTTGATGTATGGCTATTGTGATCCAAATGCCCAACGGGCGTGTGCTATGTATGCTGCTCGGTATCCTGGACGACATCATTCAAGTGTCCGGGCCGTTCGCCGGATAGTTACGTTATTTGAGGAAACATGAAGTGTTCAGCCACATGTGAAACTTCAACCACGACCTGCAATAAATGATGATGCCCATGTAGGTGTTTTAGCGGCTGTCGCGGCTAATCCGCACATCAGTAGCAGACAAATTGCGCGAAAATCGGGAATCTCAAAAACGTCGGTTTTGAGAATGCTACATATCATCGATTGTATCCGTACCATATTTCTATGCACCAGAAATTGGATGGTGACGACTTTGAACGTCGTGTACAGTTCTGCCACTGGGCACAAGAGAAATTACTGGACGATGACAGAGTTTTTGCACGCCCTCTATTTAGCGACGAACCGTCATTCACCAACAGTGGTAATGTAAATCGGCATAATATGTACTATTGGGCAACGGAAAATCCACGATGGCTGCGACAAGTGGAACATCAGCGACCTTGGCGGGTTAATGTACGGTGCGGCATTATGGGAGGACAGATAATTGGCCCCCATTTTATCGATGACAATTTAAATGGTGCAATGTATGCTGATTTCCTACGTAATGTTCTCCCGATGTTACTACAAGATGTTTTACTGCATGACAGAATGGCGATGTACTTCCAACATGATGGATATCCGGCACATAGCTCGCGTGCGGTTGAAGCGGTATTGAATAGTATATTTCATGACAGGTGGATTGGTCGTCGAAGCACCATACCATGGTCCGTACGTTTACCGGATCTTACGTCCCCGGATTCTTTCTGTGGGGAAAGTTGAAGGATATTTGCTATCGTGATCCACCGACAACGCCTGACAAAATGCGTCAGCGCATTGTCAATGCATGTGCGAACGTTACGGAAGGCGAACTACTCGGTGTTGAGAGGAATGTCGTTACACGTATTGCCAAATGCATTGAGGTTGACGGACATCATTTTGATCATTTATTGCATTAATGTAGTATTTACAGGTAATCACGCTGTAACAGCATGCGTTCTCAGAAATTATAAGTTCACAAAGGTACATGTATCCCACTGTAACAACCGAAATAAAATGTTCAAACGTACGTTCTGTATTTTAATTTTAAAAAACCTACCTGTTACCAACTGTTCGTCGAAAATTGTGAGCCATATGTTTGTGACTATTACAGCGCCATCCATCACAAACCGAAAAAAGTGGTCCAACTAAAACATTCATATTTCTTTCCGTACTACACGGATATGTAATAAAAAATGGGGGTTCCTATTTAAAAAAACGCAGTTGATATCCGTTTGACCTATGGCAGCGCCATCTAGCGGGCCAACCATGGCGCCATCTGGTTTCCCGCTTCAAGCTAGACAAGTTTCGTTCTTTGTAGGTTTTTCTTTTCACGCTTAATTCGTGAGATATTTGGCCCGGTCACGATCAATAGACCACCCTGTATAATTGCTAAATATGTAGCAATTGCATCTGCATACTCTGAGAGGAACCTGACTGGTATACAATCTGGACCGGAAGCGTTGCCATTATTAAGTGATTTAAGCTGCTTTGCTACACCGACGATATCTACTTCTATGTTTCTCATCTTCGCAGTTGTTCTTGATTGGAATTCTGGAATATTTACTTCGTCTTCTTTGTTGGAGGAGTTTCGGAAAACCGTGTTTAATAACTCTGCTTTGGTGGCACTGTCATCAGTGACTTCACCGTTGTTATTGCCCACTGAAGGTATTGATTGCGTCTTGCCACTGGTGTGCTTTATATAAGACTAGAATCTCTTTGGGTTTCATGCCAGATTTCGAGACAGATTTTCGTTGTGGAAATTATTAAAAGCATCTCACATTGAAGCAAGGGCTATATTTTGAACTTCTGCAAAACTTTGCCAAGCTTCGGGATTTTTCGTGCTTTTAAATTTGGGATGCTTTTTTCGCTGCTTCTGCAACAGCGATCTGAACCATTTTGTGTACCATGGGGGATCAGTACCATCACTTATCAGTTTATGTGGTATATATCTCTCAATTGCCGTGGCTACTATCTCTTTGAAATCATTCCACATCTTTCCTACGCTTACGTGAGGAGATCGGAAGAAGTGAAGACTGTCTCTTAAAAAGACGTTAAGAGCATTTTTATCAGCTTTTTTAAATAGATGTATTTTGCGTTTCTTTTTTATGGTTGTGGGTGTTACGGTATTCTGCTTAGCAGCAACTGCCTTGTGGTCGCTAATCTTTGTATTTGTCATGATACTCCCTATTTGTCCAGGATTATTTGTTGCTAAGAGGTCATGTATGCTTTCGCAACCATTTACGCATCGAGTAGGCTCATGAACTAATTGTTCAAAATAATTTTCTGAGAAAAGGAGTGTCAGGCATTTAAGGCACAGCCACATTTCGTTATGCACGATGGTTTGCCGTGTATATAAACGAGGTTTGGACCATGTGTGGTGGGCAAAGAGGGTTGCCGGAACGAAGTTTTGCAGCAAGCTCACGGCCATATACTGTCAAGTCCTGGTGGGCGACATGCAGCGGACAGGCATGGAGCAGAGCAGTTATGGTGGAGGAACAGGAAGCGTGATGTAGAGCAATGTGTTAGGGACTGTGTACCATACGCGCAGAAGGTGAACATTACGCATCAGAAAGTGCTGTAGCAAAGGTTGTCAGAGGTGTCTAGTCCATTTTCTATATTGGGATTGGATGTCTTCAGGCCATTTAATAAAACACCCGCAGGAAATAGGTATATTCTCTCGATCATCGAACATTTTTCTCGATTTCTGGCAGTGGTACCGATTCCAGACCAGATGGCTTAGAGCTGTAGCGTAGGCGTTGGTAAGCAATCAGATATTAAAATTCGGGTCGCCTGAGACCATAATTACGGACATGGGTACGAATTTTATCTCATATTTAATGAAACAACTATGCCGCGTGTTGCGTATATGGTAGTTACAGACGAGTCCATTTCATCCGCAAACCAACAGCAGAACAGAACACGTGCACAAGACAGTTGCAGAGATGTTGAACCATTATGTAGGTTCCAGTCACGGCGATTGGGATGCCTATTTATCTTACGTACAGTGTCGCTATAATTCGAAGGTTTGTACTGCAATGGGCTTGTCGTCATTTGAGGCTGTGTACGGCAGGAAACTGCCATCTTCCTTTGATGTTTTGATTCCTAAGTTAGGACCACATGGTGAGTCAGTGAGTAAGTTTGCCAGAAGAATTAGGAAAGTTTGGAGGAATGTGCAAAAGGCAAACACGTAGGCGCTATAACACTAGGAACAACCGATCAGACGCAGGGGCAAATTGCCACACTATCACATTGGGCAGTGGATAATGGTCACTGGTCCCTATATATCAAAGGGGGAAACGAAGAAATTTTTAATAAAATACCAGCGATTCTACCAGGTCGCGGAAATGACCTCACCGGTCAAATTGAAGATAGTCTCCAACAAAAACGTCTGATGTACACATCAGCTGCATAAAACCTGTTGAAGGAATATAGAGGGGTACCATAGTAATCGGCAACCTACTAGGAAATGAAAATTAGAAAGGGTAAAAAGAAGGAAACTGGAATTGGTGAGCAACATAAGGCGTATGATGTGCCGTATAGGTTAGGCGTGGCAAAAGTAAGTTGTATAATTGTAATTTGTTGGGTTTTTTGCTTAGTATATCTGTGGGTATGGTTTTTCATTACCATAGGGATATTTGTTGTGTTTTTGCGGGTTTGTTTTTCATGTCGTTATTACTGATATTGCTTTATTGTGGATTGTGCGTTCTCTGAAGGAGGAAGGGGGTGACAGAGTAATCTATGATCTATCCGGGTGGCCAAGTACGGACTGATATGCGGACATGTGCAGCGAGTATTTTTTCTCGAGGAAGTAAATGGGACGAGTTGTGAAAAGGAGCTGCTGCCAGCCCGAACGCATTTCCAGAGGGTGGTTACACATTGGTTATACTCCGTATTCACGCCAGAAACTGTATGGTTGGATAGTTACCAAGGAGGCAGACCGGTAGAATTGAAAAAAGCCGAGCTTCAGGAAAGTGGAATGATTATTAATGGCACGACTTGTGAGATAGTCGGAACAGATTTTCGTCTTCCTGCTATGCTTACAGGCTCAACAGTTGTGACATTGTAGCAGAATATGTTGTATTGGTCAGAAGGATCTCTGATTCAAAATTAACGTATTTTCATGACACACTCAATCCAGAGCTTTTCCAGTCCTTGGACAGATTAATAGAGTCCCAGCAAGGGGGAATTTCGATGCAACAAATGTGGCAGCGTATAGACCATTTCTGGGAAGAACAAGAGCAAAAAGTATTAGAGGTGAGCGTATCAGGGTGTTTCTAGCAGGTTTATGCGTACTGTATTTCCGGGTTAGAGCAAGAGGGCACAGGGACGTTCCAGTACACCAGTTACTAGTAGAATGGTTGACCGGCATTAGTCGGGGAAGCAATTAGTTTTCAGCCCTTAGTGTGTAAGGGCACGATAAGGGATACATTGTAGTAGTGAAGTACGAGGATGACATCGTCTGGAGGGAGGTCGCTGAACGAACAACCCTGGGCGGATGGTCAGAGCTGCTAAGGCTGACTACAACGACGGTGATCGGCTGTTTGCCTTCGGCATTCTACACGGGGCCTACGAGCTGCACCGTGCACTGGAGGGAGCAGTCAGCCGTGTCGCGGCCTGCCGGCACAGCCAAAACACACGGCGGTCACTTAGCTGTGACATGAGTAGGGGCGCTGCATCTTATATTTTTTATTTATTTATTTAACCTGATCAGATTAGGGCCATCAGGCCCTCTCTTACATCGGACCAGTGTTCCACACATGCAGCATTTCACACATCAGAGTTACATCATGACAATAGTTTACATAAGAAAATTAGACTACTCTAGTGACAATATGAATAAAGAGTAATGACTAAGACCTAATAAAGTAAATGCTGGCAGTATTTTTACAACAGGTGCTATACATACAAATTATGATAAAAGCAATAATAATAACAGTAAAAAATCAAATAATAATAAGCATGAGAAAAATTGGCAATAGTAATGAAGATTAGTGCAGATGAACATTAATATCTTGGTGTGTAAAGTAGATGTTTACTAGTATAGCGAGTTTTGGGGAAGGGAGATTTAAGGAGGGGGAAAGAGGGAAGTAATGAGGTGAAGTGCACTCATGTACAGAGGAAGGCATTACTGTTGCTTAAGTAGATACGTCATTAACTGTTTTTTGAAGCTGGACACGTTTTTAAGTTCTCTAACATAACTAGGGAGGTTATTCCAGAGTCGGGTTCCCGCTACTGTAAAGGACTTGGAGAAGGTGACTGAGCGATGCAGTGGAACGGAGAGGATTTTATTATGATGGGAATGCGTGTTTCTGTCATGTTGTTCCGACATAAGCGTTAAGGGCGAGGAGAGATATGAGGGACAGTGTACATTTATAAGGCAGTAGATGAGACAGAGTGTATGGAAATCTCTGCGTTTGCCTGCACGCAGCCAGGACAATTTTGCATATGCTGGTGAAATGTGATCAAAAAGTCGAACGTCACAGATATATCGGACGCAGGCATTCATGGCTAGTTCCAGACGTCGCGAATTTTCCTGAGAGAGGCCTTGTAGGATAATATCGCTGTAGTCAATGATTCGGAGTATAAGCGTTCGTACTAATTTCTTTTTCAGATCTAAAGGGAAGAGTTTTTTATATTTTTGTAGGACATGAAGGGATACTGACGCTTTTTTGCACACTGCAGTTACGTGCTCTATCCAATTTAGATTTTCATCTATTATTACTCCCAAACTCTTTGCTGAGGAAGAGAAGTTAATATTTGTTCCATTTAGGATAAGAGATGGTACGGATTCCCGATGTTTTGGGCTAATGAGCTTAGAGTGACCAACAAGTACCGCTTGGGTTTTAGATGGGTTTAGTTTTAGTCCTATATTCTGTGCCCATAGGCTGGATGGCTGGATGTCTTTGCAGCAGATTCCAGCATTAACGTTGGCACTGACCCACGCACACACACTGTGCAGCGCCATCACCGGGGTCAGTGAAAGGCCCGCTGTGTACCTTACGATGCAATGAAGCCAATGACACATTTGCCGGTGTCTCCCTGCTCGCGTCGGCGCGACTCAACCCTCTCTTCCAAACCATACCTCTCGGTCGTTCTGACATTTTACAATTGCTGAGCTCGGGGGGTTCTAACAACGGATGTGATTCGCGAGTTGGAGCAGTAATCAAGCGTTTTCTCGTTGCAGCGACATCTTTTAACGAAAGTTCGGTCTCCCACCTACACAGGCAGGGATGGCATTCGTAATAAAATCAGCTATATTACCGAATTTATAAAGTGATACATGGTGTTAAACTGATATTTACAACTCCTCTGTGCTGCTGCCTTAAGAGACTTCGTAGGTGTTGAGGCATCTGGCTTCTTTAAGAGAGTTCGAAAGTGAGGAGGCGTCCGGCGACTGAGGCAGAACGTGCTCTTAGCACTCTGCCTTGAGCCAAAAATAAGTTACTATTCTACTCCTGTGATGCAAGACAAACAGATATTAAGCTGATAAGAACAGATTTTTTTCACCTGATGAGAGAATAATTAGAGAAAATATAACCTGTGCCATACAGCTCTACAGGATTTTCACAACGAGTAACGATACTTTAACTACTTGCAAACTCGCGTAATCACTGATTTCTTCCGTCTTTGAAAATAACACACATAAAAGCGATAAATCTACATTTTGCATGGGCAATTCAAGATATATCGACAACAACATCTGCAAAAGCTGCTTCCTATATTGAAATGTTCCAATTTATTTGAAATTTTTATAGAGTCACTAGTTAACCATTGTTCATTTAAGTGGAATGACTTTTAAATTTTTGCTTTCATTCAGGATAATTTGCAGTTCTTCAATTTTGGTAATACCTGTCTTCAAACAATTTTATTCCAATGCATTAAGGAGCAAGGAATTAAGAAAAAGAAGTTATTATTATGAAACAGGTTTGGGAATTACTGTTCTATTAAAATCACACAATCTACCAAGTACTACCTATCCCAGCTGGTTGACTTTATTCTTCTGTTTGTTCAGGCTCTTTCCTCTTTAACTGTCCTGTCTGTAATTTATAATAAAATCAACAAAATGTCTCCCTACTAAGATTATTTGAGTATATCATGTCAAAATAGTTCCTTCAGCTACTGTATGTCGTCAAAGACCATATCAGAAGTTTCTAGTCTTATTTTATTGTATCTTTGCTCGAATTATGCTATATATGACATGTCTATTTCAATGTTCTTACAGGAATTTACTTATAAGTATCTTAGTAAAACAACATCATCAGCACTACATTTTCTGTTGTTGTATGGCATGATTACAATGACTCGAATGACGGCTTTCTTAAAAATGATATTACATTCTTCAGCACGCATGTCTGCAACTAGCTTTTCACAAAAGTGAAAAAGGAATTACTCTTAGAATGGTGATTTGTAAATAACATAAAAAATAAATACATCAGCGGTTCTTACTGTAAAATATTATAATTTAAGACTGATCATTAAGAGGAAACTTTTTACAATTCCAAACTGTTTTTAGTATTGTTCTGTGTACAGTATTTGTACCTTGCTTAGACTGGGGGATCAAGCAAAATTTGATGATTATACATGTACTCTTAAGTCCAACTGAAAATTATATTTACACATTTTTCATATTCCATTTGAGTCATTGGTTAGCTCACTAGTGCTTTAAAGAGACTTATACTGAGGTGAAAAAAGTCACGTTGGACCTCCTTTTTCCTGATATAGTGCAGCAACTTGATGTGGCATGGACTTGACAAGTCTTTGGAAGTCCCCTGCAGAAATATTGAGCCATGCGGCCTCTGTAGCTATCCATGATTGTGCAAGTGCTGCTGGTGCAGGATTTTATTTGCACAAAATGACATCTTCATTATGTCCTATAAACTTCCGATGGGATTCAATTCATGTGATCTGTGCGACCAAATCATTCATGGTAATTGTCCGGAACGTTCTTCAAACCAGCCCTAAACAATTGTGGCATGGAACACTGTCACCCATAAAATTCCATTATTGTTTGGGAAGATGAAGTTCATGAATGGCTGCAAATGGTCTCCAAGTAGACCAGCATCACCATTTCCAGACAATGATTGGTTCAGTTGGACCAGCGGACCCACTTCATTCTGTGTAAACACAGCCCACACCACTATGGAGCGCAGTGCCTCGTTAGCAACTTGGATCCGTGGCTTCATTGAGTCTGCACCACACTCAGACCCTACCATCAGCTCTTACTAACTGAAATTGGGACTCACCTGACCAGACCACAGTTTTCCAGTCATCTAGGGTGTGACCGATATGGTCAGGAGCCTAGGAGAGATACTGTACGTGATGTCATGCTGCTAGCAAAGGTAATCACATTGGTCAACTGCTGACATAGCTCATTAACACCTCATTTTGGCACACTGTTTTAATGGATACATTTGTTGTACATCCTACATTGATTTCTATGGTTATTTCACACAGAACTGCATGCCTGTTAGCACTGAAAAATCTATGCCAACATTGTTGCTCTTGGTCATTCAGTGAAGGCCACCAAACACTGCATTCTCCATGGTGAGAGGTAATACCAGAATTTGGTATCCTCAGCACACTCTTGACACTGTGTATCTCACAATATTGAATTCCCTAATGATTTCTGATAAGAAATGTCCAATGTGTCTTGATCACTTTGGAATTTTTTGTACACGAATCACCTGAGTAAAAATGACAGCTCTGCCAACACACTGCCTTGTGCACACAATACTGCCGCCATCTGTACATGAGCATAGCGCTATGCCGTAACTTTGGTCACCTCAGTGTACTTCACTACAAGCCTCGGTAAATCTCGTTTTTTTTTTAGCAAAAATTATTTTGTATATAATGGTATGCCAGGTCTCCTCCCTAACAAACCAATCCGACATATTTTCAGAAGTAAAGCCAAAAAACTAGGTGGGCAACCAAAAAATGTACAAAGAACTACAAAGGACCATCCTTAAGAAAGGAGAAAATGACAGAACTTGTAATGAGGACCAAACTAGGTTCTGTTTTTTCTTGTGTGTTCACATTGATAAGCATGTGGTGTCACATCATGCAGACACCAACAAACTTAAACAAACAAAAAAAAATGTTTTTACAAAAAGTTATTATTTGTGAACATAGAGACAACTGATTCTAGTTTTATGAGTGTATAATAAATGGTCTGTGCAATGTAATCCAAAATCTAGTTGTACTGAAATCAATTCTTTCAAAATCAAAAACTGCTTCATTTTATGAACATATGATTTTTTTGTATCTAAAATTGATTTTCATTTTACAATTTTTTTAAAGCAAAAGTGCTAGAGGTGTAACTTTACGCTTCTTATCAATGACAAATTTAAAAATTGGCACTATGCTTCAATATTGAGAATATTAATCAAAAAATTGTTTCAAATGTCAACACATTTTTTCTGTGAATTTTCTTGATATTCTACACAAAAGATCTTCATATCTTAATTTCGTTTATTTTTATGGTATTATATATTAAGAGGAAGACCTTTCATATTCCAAAACTTCCAGAAAGCTCAATATCAATTAAATTTTTTCTTAGTACTGTTAATTTTCATGTGCACTACCTAAAGTGACAATCTCATATAAAATTCCGAATCTGACTTTGTGTAAAGGGGATATCGTAATAAATTAAGACCTAACAGTAATTTTATCAGTTACATAAATCTGCAATACTACCTACATTCCAACCACATTTGAACTCATATTTATTTATAAATTATGAAATCTCTGATTCTGGACATTTGCCATGTTTTCTAATTTATGGGAGCACATTTGACACAAATATAAGTTTTCATTTATACATCGATATCTTAAAATGCTGTGATACTATACTTTGAAGATTAGTTTGCAAATATATGGCGCCAAATGCCAATAAAACAAAACTGTAGCATTTAAAAATATTTTACCATGTAATTTTAATATCAAGCAAAACATATTTCACTATTTTTATTCGATACTATCAATACAAATTGATGTTTAAATATAACATGAAGATAACAGTATGAAGAACATTTCCAATATCTTAAAAGCTTTAGCATCAGCTATTGCTCTCAAAAATTATCAAAGGAATTAGCACTCTTGACTAAAGCTTACTAAATTAAAGTTGAATTTTAATTTTCAAAACAGAAGTTACATATACAGCATTTTGACTCATAGAACTTTCTGGAAGCTTCGAGAATAATTAGCATGTTTTATATTATCATTGCTTGTCACCTTTTGGGTCAGAGTCATTTTGTTGTTGAAAGGGTTAGCATCATGTGAAGGTGTTTGGAGATGGTGGATTTGAGAAAGACAATGAAATTGTTCGTAAGTCTTTTTGTTTGATCTGAATTTGTGTTTTCTAGTGATGTGGAACTGTGATTGTGTTTGAGGATTGATTTTCATTTAATGAAATTTAAACCACGTATTTTGCAAACAAAGATCATCGCTTTATGCTTGGTGTAATAATAAACCATGACATGATCTTATCTGAAAACTACCTTGAGCAGTTAAACAGAGAACCGACTCATGGCAAAAACATATTGGACCTTCTGGTGACAAACAGACCCGAACTATCTGAAACAGTTAACGCAGAACAAGGAATCAGCGATCATAAAGTGGTTACGGCATCGATGATTTCAGACTTAAATAGAAATATTTAAAAAGGTAGGAAGATTTTTCTGTTTAGCAAAAGTGACAAAAAGCAGATTACAGAGAACCTGATGGCTCAACACAAACGTTTTGTCTCAAGTACAGATAGTGTTGAGGATCAGAGGACAAAGTTCAAAACCATCGTACAATATGCGTTAGATGAGTATGTGCCAAGCAAGATCGTAAGAGATGGAAAAGAGCCACTGTGGTACAACAACCGAGTTAGAAAACTGCTGCGGAAGCAAAGGGAACTTCACAGCAAACGTAAACATAGCCAAAGCCTTGCAGACAAAATAAAAATTACGCGAAGCGAAATGTAGTGTGAGGAGGGCTATGCGAGAGGCATTCAGTGAATTCGAAAGTAAAGTTCTATGTACTGACTTGGCAGAAAATCCTAAGAAATTTTGGTCTTCTGTCAAAGCGGTAGGTGGATCAAAACAAAATGTCCAGACACTCTGTGACCAAAATGGTACTGAAACAGAGGATTACAGACTAAAGGCCGAAATACTAAATGTGTTTTTCCAAAGCTGTTTCACAGAGGAAGACTGCACTGTAGTTCCTTCTCTAGATTGTCGTACAGATGACAAAATGGTAGATATCAAAATAGATGACAAAGGGATAGAGAAACAATTAAAATCGCTCAAAAGAGGAAAGGCCACTGGACCTGATGGGATGCCAGTTCAATTTTACACAGAGTACGCGAAGGAACTTGCCCCCCTTCTTGCAGCAGTGTACCGTAGGTCTCTAGAAGAGCGTAGTGTTCCAAAGGATTGGAAGAGGGCACAGGTCATACCCGTTTTCAAAAAGGGACGTCGAACAGATGTCCAGAACTATAGACCTATATCTCTAACGTCGATCAGTTGTAGAATTTTGGAACACGTATTATGTTCGAGTATAATGACTTTTCTGGAGACTAGAAATCTACTCTGTAGGAATCAGCATGGGTTTTGAAAAAGACGTTCGTGTGAAACCCAGCTTGCGCTATTCATCCATGAGACTCAGAGGGTCATAGACACGGGTTCACAGGTAGATGCCGTGTTACTTGACTTCCGCAAGGCGTTCGATACAGTTCCCCACAGTCGTTTAATGAACAAAGTAAGAGCATATGGACTATCAGAACAATTGTGTGATTGGATTGAAGAGTTCCTAGATAACAGAACGCAGCATGTCATTCTCAATGGAGAGAAGTCTTCCGAAGTAAGAGTGATTTCAGGTGTGCCGCAGGGGAGTGTCATAGGACTGTTGCTATTCACAATATACATAAATGACCTTGTGGATGACACCGGAAGTTCACTGAGGCTTTTTGCAAATGATGCTGTGGTGTATCGAGAGGTTGTAACAATGGAAAATTGTACTGCAATGCAGGAGGATCTGCAGGGAATTGACGCATGGTGCAGGGATTGGCAATTGAATCTCAATGTAGACAAGTGTAATGTGCTGCGAATACATAGAAAGATAGATCCCTTATCATTTAGCTACAAAATAGCAGGTCAGCAACTGGAAGCAGTTAATTCCATAAATTATCTGGGAGTACGCATTAGGAGTGATTTAAAATGGAATGCTCATATAAAGTTGGTCGTCGGTAAAGCAGATGCCAGACTGAGATTCATTGGAAGAATCCTAAGGAAAAGCAATCCAAAAACAAAGGAAGTAGGTTACAGTACGCTTGTTCGCCCACTGCTTGAATACTGCTCAGCGGTGTGGGATCCGTACCAGATAGGGTTGATAGAAGACATAGAGAAGATCCAATGGAGAGCAGTGCGCTTCGTTACAGGATCATTTAGTAATCGCAAAAGCGTTACGGAGATGATAGATAAACTCCAGTGGAAGACTCTGCAGGAGAGATGCTCAGTAGCTCGGTACGGGCTTTTGTTAAAGTTTCGAGAACATACCTTCACCGAAGAGTCAAGCAGTATATTGCTCCCTCCTACATATATCTCACGAAGAGACCAGGAGGATAAAATCAGAGAGATTAGAGCCCACACAGAAGCATACCGACAATCCTTCTTTCCACGAACAATACGAGACTGGAATAGAAGGGAGAACCGATAGAGGTACTCAGGGTACCCTCTGCCACACACCGTCAGGTGGCTTGCGGAGTATGGATGTAAATGTAGAATTAATATGTTGCTGGCCCCTAGATGAAGTGACACTACATACAAGTTAAGAAAATACATTTTATAAAATGTGATGATGTCTCCCTTAAAATGAATATACATTTTCATTACAGTGCTGTGCACTCTCATGAAGTGTCACAGAAAGTAAACGTTTTCAGCGTACTTCATTAGGAGAGCCACATCACAAGGTCTTCATGTACATTCAAGGATCTGTTATCCTCGTCACTCTAAATATCAATAGCGGACTGGTCATGAGTCTGAAGTGCTGGTTCCTGGTGATTAAAAACAGCCACTGAAGAAAGTGAACATTTTCCACGGTTCAGTGGCCTCTCTTCAAAGACAATATCCCAAGACCTAATGAATCAGCACTTCACAATAAATTCTATAACCTTCACTGTGATTATGCCCAACAAGAATCCTTTTAATGCTTTCTTCTCCATCTTTCTTCACCATTGTTTTTGAATATGAGCATAGCAGGTGGAACCTATCAACCACAGATGTTCCGGTCTTGGCTTCTTGCTGTACTGCAGCTCATACGGGGATGTTCTTGGAACGTTGGAAGGCCCTGTTTGGTTTAGGATGTAGCTTTTTTGGATATTTCAATGTGCATGCATTATGGCCCTGGCAGTTTCTTCAACTGTAAGGTTTTCTCTTTCATTCCATTATATTCTGGGGTGTGCGGCATTATGAGATGGTAAATTATACCTCCTTTATGAAGAATTTCTTCAACTTTTGTGTCAAATTCTTTTCCATTGTCACTCATAAGTTCTTTAATGGTATGTCCAGCATGTTTCACTTCTGCTATGAAATGTCTTACCTTTACTGTAACTCCAGATTTTTCTTCGATGAAATATAACTTTGTATAATCATCTTTGAAAATTACAAAATACCAGTAACCTGACACTCAATTTTTAAATGCGCCACACAGATCTGTGTTGAGCCTTGCTAAACATACAGCCTTCACATGGTTCACTGCCATTTCCATACTGGTATTCAGCTCACTGCTAAGTACATACTTCATAATCATGATGCTTTTTTTGGTGTCCTGATCTTTCACGAGAAACCTACAAAAGTTTTTCTCTGCTAGTGACACTGACTACTGTGGAAACTGTGTTTCACATTTCTTGCAGACTGTTTAAGAAGTCCTTCAAAGTGATCAAGGTCGCCTATCAATCTAGTGACTTGATCAACACTGAAATTACAAATTTATGCAGTTGATATGAATTTACTTTCTGAATGTTTATCCTTTGCTGCAAAACATGGAATAGATTCTTGTAAATCTGAGGTTTGATCATACATTTGACAAAGTAATTCTGTACCATTTTCCACCAACTGCTGCTTCAGTGTTTATTGCATTTTTCCTGTTTGTTTTATTATGTCACCAACAGCTGTGGTTAGAGAACGTTTTGTTGAAAATAGCTCCAAAATCTTGAAACAATTTCCATCCTTTGTAATGTGACTTGTTGCACCATTGTCTATGTACCAGTCATCGTTTATGCATTCAGAGTTCATCACAGAGGATGCAACAGCAAAAAGTATGAAATATGCATCTGTGTTAGCTGGTTTTGGCAGTCTGACATCAGCTGCCCATTTTCTGCACACTTGAATTGTATAGTTGGGATTCTTACAGTAATCACATATTAATTTCTTTTTCTTCTTTCTCTCCATTGGATTTACCTGCTGAGATTACTGCATTGATGAATCTGTAGTGAGAGTTTCTTGTTTACTAAATTCATCCTCCTTCATCTTTAAAGCTTTCTCATGTGCACACAATTGGTTTGTAAGGTTGTCAATTGTTCTGTCACATCTACATTAACATCCAGTAAAATTTGAATGAAAAATAGTCATCTGGTCGTGTACCTAATATTTTACAAATTAAAAACAAATCAGGCATTTCTGAATTATTTATTGTATCTTTAGACATTTGCCATTTCAATTCACTCCAGATATTTTTCAGTTTTTAAATATCATATTCAGGAGCCTTTTTTAAAAACCAAACAACTGCAAACAAAGGTTGTAAACTTTGCTTTCATTGGCGCTATTGAGAAGGTGATGTCCTCTAGAATATTCACATGAACAGCAATGATATTCTCAGCAAATGACAGTACAGGTTCAGCAGAGTTCCAGATGGAGAATGCCATTTATATGTCCACACACACCAAATTTCACAGGCATTAAATAATAAAATAGTACTGGATGTTATTTTCTGTGACTATCTAAGGTATTTTACAGTGTGAATCACATTATTCTCCTAGATAAATTGAAGTTTTACTGTATTGGTGTTATAGCCAACCAACGGTTAATGTTGTATCTAACCAAAAGAATACAGTAAGTTGTGCTTTACAGAAACGGAAGAAATGGTAAACAAATGTTCTTAAAGACAGAACACATTCAGACTATAAACTTTTACATACTACATCAAGCCTGATTTATCCTATATTTTTTGCACAAACTATGTACTAAATCGTGATTTACAGGATGAACAAAGAAGTACAAATACAAAAAGTGTAGAAACCTCAAAATTCTTAGGTGTTCTTACCCTAAAACAGTTCAGCTACATATACACGTGAAATCATTGCAAATCTTGGTGTGAGACAAATCAGTAAGTTGACATATTTTCATTCAGTAATGTCATGTGGATTAATGTTCCATGATAACTAATCTTTAAAACAGAATGTTCATTGCTTAAAAATGTGCTCACGCACAATTATCTTGTTGATACCTGTTTAAGGATTTGGGTATTCTGAGGAATGCTTCACAGTGTATTTCTTCACCTCATGAAGTTTATGGTAAATAATCCACTGCAGTTCTCAAGGAGTAATGATGTACATAATTACAATACCATAAGGAGGGACAGCCATTACTCCACATCAGCGGCAGATACAAAAAAACCTCAAGGAGGAGGCACTAAAGACATCTAGAGCTACCTTTACTTTTACCGTATTAAAAAATAATCAAGTCACATGCAAAGTTTAATAAACTTTTATTTAAACTGGTTATACACATATACAAGACAATGACATCTTATGATATAAAAATGTTACAATTGTGGTTCTCTTCCATAAGTGATGTATTCTATGTGCCTGTTCTTTCTGGCAAATTGGTTAATTACATCGTCAATAGGACAACCAATGTCAAGGTGAGTGTTCAACAAAGCTAAGCCATTAAGTCGATCCCTATGTGCCAGACAGAAACATATAAAATACGATGATGCTGACGCGCATGCTACATAGGAAAGTACAACTACTCGATAACTCGATTCAGTCGAGTCCACTGCCAAAAGGACTGAACAAATAGCATGCAGGCTGACTGGTAGGGTTGGCATGGGTGGCAATGTGGGTGGCCTCACAAGGGAGGTGGGGGGGGGGGGGGGCGTGCAGGCCCCACTTGGCCCCCACATGCTCCATATTATAGTTGTCTTTAGCACAAACATGGGTGAACAAAGCTGCAACTGAAATTTTTGATCACTTACCCAGTGATATAAAATGTCTGAGATAATTGAAGAAGTTTCTCTTTGACAACTCCTATTCCATAGAAGAATTTCTGTTATTGTAATGTGTAAATGTGGTGGGTAAGAATTTCTAAGTGACATCTGTATATTTAAAGAAAAGAGAAAAATATCCTTGTGAATGTCAGCATATAGCCACATTTAAAAATTAATTTGGGATGTGAGTATAAAATTAACCATTCCCCAATTTAATGAGCAAAAAAAAAAAAAAAAAAAAATACACAGAACATGAAGCTAACAAACTAAATAATGCAAAGATGCAAAAAACCCCAACAACTGCTACTCATTTATACATAATATTCCTACAACATCTCATGTCTACATCTACATCTGCATGGATACTCTGCAAATCACACTTAAATGTCTGGTAGAAGGTTCATCGAACCATCTTCACAATAATTCTCTATTATTCAAATCTTGAACAGCATGCAGAAAAAACAAACACCTTTATCTTTCCCTTATTTTATTGTGATGACCATTTCTCTCTATGTATGTAGGCTTCAACAAAATATTTTCAATTCAGAGGAGAAAGTTGGTAATTGAAATTTCATGAGAAGGTTCATTGTTTTAATGATCTCCACCCCAAATCCTGAATCACAGTGATACTCTCTACCCTATTTCATGATAATACAAAATGTGCTGCTCTTCTTTGAACTTTCTCAATGTATTCTGCTAATCCTATCTGGTACGGATCCCAGACTGTGCAACTGTACTTCAAAAGAGGGCAGACAAGCATAGTGTAGGCAGTTTTTTTTAGTAGATCTGTTACATTTTCTAAGTTTTCTGCCAATAAAATGTACCCTTTGGTTTGCCTTCCCCACAACATTTTCTATGTGTTCTTTCCAATATAATTGTTTGTAGTTGTAATTCATAGGTATTTAGTTGAATTTATGGCCTTTAGATTTGACTGATTTATCATGTAACTGAAGTTTAATGGATTCCTTTAAGCACTCATATGGATCACCTCACACTTTCCATTATTTGGGGTCAATTGCCAATTTTCTCACTATACAGATGTCTTTTATAAATTGTTTTGCAATTTGTTTTGATCTTCTGATGACTGTACTAGATGATAAATGGCAGCATCATCGGCAAATAACCTAACATGGCTGCTCAGATTGTCTCCTAAATTGTGTATATAGATAAGAACAGCAGAGGGCCTATACTCTATCTTGGGGAACACCAGAAATCATTTCTATTTTACTCGACGACTTTCCGTCAATTACTAGAAAGTGCGACCTTGGTGACAGGAAATCACAAATGCCATTAATTTCTTTGTAAACTTCCATGCTGTGGTGCCTGTGTCAATTCTCATCATTTGACAATTTCTTCAGTGTACACACATGATAATTGTCTTTGATTTACATTTTGAAAAATTACTCCTATTGTCATTGTCAGGAGACATGGGGAAACACAAACTGAAAAACCAAGAACTGAAAATGGTGGGCTTGGAGACTTTTGTTTATGTTCATTATTTAGCCCATACATTATGTGTTCAGTATCTGTTTTCCAAGCTGGGTACTTTTTTTTGTGAAACTTTAATAAGGTATTCACTTTGGGAAATGCTAAGCAGCATTTTGAAAATTTTCTTGAAATTTGATTTTTCAGTTCAGCACAGTGAGTATTGAGCTAAAGTAAAGAGTAATATGAAACAGATTCCATTCTCTTTACTGTATTTTAAATATTTTTCATTGGAATGTTAGGATGACTACATATATTGATAACATGTTTCACTGAATGACCAGATCAGGAATATTATATTCCATGTGAAGTAGAATTTTGTATGTATTTGCTAATGTTGGTTACTGTGAATGCATTTTTTCTTTAACAGCCAGCAGAGCATGACTATGGGCATAAACATGACATCTGAAATGAACTTTACATTACATTACATTTATCATTTTCCATGGATCCCTTGGAGAGGAGTCTCTGGGATGTGGAAAGAGTCAAAGGTATTTTTTACTCAGATACATGGATATTGTACAATTCTAATGCAGACAGAGTTATGAGCTATAATCCTTGTGAAGATATTCATCGATGGGGTAGAAGGAGTTGGCCAACAGGAAGTTCTTTAATTCACTCTGAAACCAATCTTTATCACTTACAAGACCTTTGATATGCTCTTGTAAGTTATTGAATACATGAGTACCCATGTATCTGACTCATTTTTGTACTAATGTTAACCTTTTATAGTACTTATACAGATGGTTTTTGGTTCAGATATTATAATCATGTTTTGCACTATTTTGTGTAAAAAGAGACATGTTAGAAATGAGTATATGTACTGAGAAGTAGTAGTTTGAATACCAAGTTTCTTAACGAGAGACACATGGTGATCTAAGACTGACACCAGATATAGTTCTAATGACTCGTTTTTAAATTTTGAAAATCTTCTCTTTGTGAGAGGAGTTTGCTCAAAATATGATTCCATAACTCATTAGTAAATGGAAGTAGTAGTAGTAGTAGTAGTAGTAGTAGTAGTAGTAGTAGCAGTAGTAGTAGAAGTAGATTTATTCATCCATAAATCTCTTTTACAAGGATATAGGAAATGTCAAAGTATTTACAAATTTAGATCAATTTAAAATAAGCCAATTCGTATACATATATATTTACAGACCTCTAGTTAGAGACAATCATTAGATTTACTCCTGGTATACAATACTTTTTTACAAATAACTTATTAAATAATGTAATGCCACATTGTTCACTCATATCTCACTATCGGTCACTGCACACACTATACACACATCGTTTCATAACACTTCACTCACTTCACTCACTACACACACACACACACACACACACACACACACCACACACACACACACACACACACACACACTGGTGATCTCTGGGCCATTTTCTGTTCCACAACTTCCCATTTGCTATCCTGAAGAACTGAGTCAACATCCCTCCATAATGAGTGAGATGTTGAGTTCTGAAAGAGGAAGAGGTGTTAGTATTGTGCCATGCATAGTTTGGGGGTAAGTATTTCTAGAAAGGAAAAAAAAGAAGGAAAAAAACATAAAGTGAAGGAGGTATGTGGAATGTTGGATATTTTATAATCATTATTATTATTATTTATTTGTATAAAATTTTTTATCAAACCACTACTCTGTTTTAGCTAAGTAATCGCTCAATGTATAAAATGTATTGCATAACAGGTTCTTTTTAGCTGCCTTTTTAAATAAGAGTATTTTTGCAATTTCTTTTCTTCGGACATCTCCGAAAGAACAGATGCCATCTTCACATCGTTTAAGGCTAACTGGCCGATGACCTTCTTCAGTGCAGATGCACATGATCTGCCTGAACTCTTATGGGACTCGGTGGATTGTCTGCTGCGAGTAATGGGTATAATGGCAGGGACACTACGAATGTAGTGTGTGGACTATAAGCTGAGAATGTGGGTCTCATGGGGAGTGTGTCAGTGATAAATCCTGCAGTTGCACTATCCTCTGTGCCCTCGGTGGCTCAGATGGATAGAGCATCTGCCATGTAAGCAGGAGATCCTGGGTTCGAGTCCTGATCGAGGCACACATTTTCAACTGTCCCTGTTGATGAATATCAATGCCCATAAGCAGCTAATGGTATTGATTTCATTGTAATTTCATTTATTACTTTAACCCCCTCCCTTAGCAGTATATTACTCTCCGTTTGTTTGCCTCTCCCCGTTTCCTTTTTTATAACATCCCAGACAGCTTTACTTTTATTCTCTGCATTATTTATTATTTTGTCATTAAATGACTTTTTTGCAGCAATCAGCACCTTCCTACAGATCTTTTTGTATCTATGACAGAAATTTAAGAATTCTGGATCATTGTGAATCTTTTTCATGGAACTGTGGTGTTTAAGTGTTTGGGAGGACTTCTTAATACCTGCTGTTATCCATCTGTTTTATTGGGATGTTGATACAGACATGCACACTTTTGGAAATGCCTTTTCAAAGTTCAAATTAAACAATGTAGAGAATTTAGAGAATTTCATATTCACATTGGTTTCCTTATACACTTCATCACAGCTTTGTGTTTATAGTTTCTTTGAAAAATCTTTTATTTTGATTTCTGATAGATGTCACTTGTAGGCTTGTAGTTTAGGGAATGATTTGATGCCTGACTTTACTGTTGTTATTTGACAGAGATGGTCTGATAGTCCAAGATCTTTTACAGCTACATCACATTTTTCCCTGTCCATATTTGTGGCCACATGGTCAATTACTGATGAATTCATTGTGGTAACCCTTATTGCACTATTGACGAATAGGGACATGCCAAAACTTTGAAGGATGTTTATGAAGGTGCTGCTGGATTCATTTATGATGTTAGTGTTGATGTTAATGTCCCCACACAGAATTATGCTGACCTTTGTGCTTGAGACTTTATCTAGAACTTCTGTTAACTTAGTGAAAAAAGTGTCCACACAACCACTGGGAGATCTATACACACACAATATCATTAATTTCTTGGTGATACCAAGCCCTGTTAATTCAATAGCTGATATTTCAAAGTGTTTGTCTTCACTTACGGTACTGAAGTCATGTCTTGATTTGAACGGTGTTCCTTTTCTGATATAAATGCATGCTCCTCCAGCCCCTGAAGTAGTTCTGCAGTAAGAGCTTGCCTTTCCATTCAGTGATAATAATATATGTTGGATTTCTGTGTCTCTGCACCAGTGCTCAGTAATACAAACTACTGTGCAGTTCAAAGATTGGAGCTCAACTTCTAATAGTTGTATTTTATTTTTTATTGATTACATGTTTTGATGGAGGATTGTTAAGTTTGTGAAATGCCCCATGTTACTCTTTCCAATGGTTTGTTTTTCTTTGTGACATCTGGTATATGTGATATTTGAGTAGGCCGAGTAAACTAACATCTTCATTTTTAAATCACCTATTTCTGCTATCATGCATACTGCAAATGTAGCTGAACTAAGACGTTTCATATACTCACTGTTTTGACACTCGCTGTTTTGACACTCACTATTTTCACACTAATAATGGTGAATAAAAGAGCATGACTGTGAACCAAGTCTTTTAACCAAGAATTCTGTGAGTTACCTGAGTAAAAAATTGTAACTTAGCGAAAAAATTATAAAAGCTTCTTGCTTGTTTAAAGAATATACTGTATGTAATCGCATAAGAGTAATGTATGAAAAGGGTGTTTTTTGTAATTCTTATCAGTGACAAGTTTTTGCATATATTCCATTTGCATATGCACTACTGTGAAGAATGCTGAAGATTAGATGGGTAGATAACATAACTAATGATGAGGTACTGAATAGAATTGGGGAGAAGACGAATTTGTGGCACAACTTGACTAGAAGAATGGATTGGTTAGTAGGACATGTTCTGAGGCATCAAGGGATCACCAATTGAGTATTGGAGGGCAGCATGGAGGGTTAAAATCACAGAGGGAGATCAAGAAATGAATACACTAAGCAGATTCAGAAGGTTGCAGTAGGTACTTGGCGATGAAGAAGCTTGCACAGGGTAGAGTAGCATGGAGAGCTGCATCAAACCAGTCTTTGGACTGAAGACCACAACAACAACATCTGGGTTTTATGAAAATTATACATTCTCCATTTGTTTGTGATTTATATAGAAATTTAAATAGCTAAATAGCTAACAGTTGAAACATAGGACTGTAATATCTGTCCATATAGCTTGATTTGAGGATTATGTGACATAATAGGGTGAATTCTCCTAATCTTTTATGCTTTTTAGTCCCACAAATAACCAAAATTTTTTGCTAACTTTATCTTATTGTCAATTTCTTTATCGATTGTGATGCAGTACCTATATGAAATTATTTGGATGTAATTACACTTAAATTTATTATTGAGATTCTCATTTCAAGTGTTATGTTTCATTTGTGTAACTAGGATTTATTATGGCACTTTTAATTAAAAATTACATTTAATTAAAGTTAGCAAAATAGAATGCTACATACAAAAACCTATGAGCTAATCAAGTTAATTCCATAAAGTGATCTACACCATTCGCAAGTTAAGCATTCCCACTTTCCTGTAAAGTATTTTAATTACCTAAACCTAATTACCTTCAGTAACAATTAACATCCAGGTTCATAGCCAGTACCATCTTCCATCCCAGATTTTGTAGTAACTACTGCTCAATTTTGCACATCAACTACTGACATATACTTTTATTACCTTAATTTTTCTGTACTATATGTAGTTCTTCAGTTGGAAAAGACTTTTGGGGTACTCACCTCATTTCAAAATTTCCCACATCATAATGAACATCATTGTTTGATTGACATTTTCTGCATGCAATTTCTTCTGGTGTCCTCTTGCCTCCTTCTAGCCGTGGCCTGATGTGTGCAGCAGGATAAAAAATGTGAAGCAGTGTTCCCACATATTTTATGAAAAAAAGAGTAGTTGCACATTGCACATGAAGGCTGTTTCCCTTCTCTGCTAACACTTCTTTCATGGCACTGAAAGACATTTCACACACAGAGGTGGACACACATATTACATACACAACATTAACTCATGGTTTCATATCATAGGGCATCACATTTGTCTCTATACAGTATATTCCCTGAATCTATTTATGTATTTCCTCTTGTCTGTTAACTAAAAGCATCACATAGATTGCTTATACTTCAATATCTTTAGTACTCTATGTTTCTTCAGGCCAATAATCTGTTGTTATAATTTTAAGGTCTTCAATTACTGCTTGAATTGTTCACCAGGTTTAGCTTATGAAGATGCAATATGTGAGGCTCAGTTTACATTTTGCACTAACTGCTGCTTGAGATTTTCTTCCAGCCTCCTCAAAAATTGTCCACAGTGAATTCCTTTTATTTTACTATTCCATTGTAGAGTTGTGTATTTGAATAAATGAGATTTCACTGCTCTGTTGGCTTGGCCTTAATATGGACCTGGACAATTTACCATTGATCTGCAACATGGATTACGCTCTTACTTTCTCTGCTTCAGGGAGTGTGATCTCTCTTTCCTGCGGGCACAAAGATAAGTCGGAAAGCTCTGTTACATCACACAGTTGACCTAAATTTTTAATGTCTTCATTACCAGTCACAATTTTCATAGACAATCAAACTTGCTTCTTTCCTTGCCATCTCCTTTAGGTTCAATTGCAGATTGTGTTAAGAGCTTTACTAAGGGCCTATAAAACTCTCACACTGCTTTGACATTTTGTAACATTGAATCTGACCATCTCCCTTAACATTGAATCTGACAATCTCCCTACCTTGAATATTGTCTGTGCTAAAGTAACTGCACATTGATTAAGTTTCATAAGTTGTATCTCATTTTTAGGAGACATACCATTTGTAGTATACAATTAAAACAAATAGCAATACCCTCCACTTCACTTAGTGTATCATGAACAGCTAATTCTTATCTGTGATTTCAGCAATGCTACATTAGTATATGAAAGAAGTTTTTTTCATTTCTGTTGCAACAGCATTTTGTTACCAAGCATTACAGAGGCACCATCACAGGAAATCCAACTAGGTTTGCATTAAGGTAAGTTGCATTTAGAGTGTGCAAAATTCTTTAGTTGAGTTTCTTTCATTCAAACCAGTTGTGAGCTCTGCACGATCCATGTACTAATTTATATTTACGTGACAAACCCTAATTCTAGGGCTATATTTCATTTATGACAAATGGATCTATGCCGACATTTGCAAAAATGGCGATGGTACATTAGTCCTTACTAATGTAAAATTGCCACCTTCTGAAGAAGACAAATTTATATTTGTTGAAACCTAGGTTAAGAATTCTTTATCCATTGCAATTGGTTGGCTGTTTATAATTTTATTACGTGGAACCATTGCTGTTGTGCAGCTATGTTTAAAATATTGACTATATTTTTACCCTGAATCATGAATTTAATACTTTACAATGATGTAATTTCCTGTACTTTCAGTATGACGTAACAGAGCATGTATTTTTCATGGTATGGAAAGAGGAAAATCATGTTATGTCAGTGCGCAGTACAGGTGCATACTAGCACAACAAAAGCCATGACAGTATGACATACAACATTGATTCATTAATTCACTAATTAATAATTTCAGGTAATTCTTTCTAATTTGCAATACAGCACTCATCCATATAAACAAAGGAGTCCCATTGTAGAACTAAAACAGTGTCCACATATTTTTCTAAACTTGTGGTGAGTAAAATTTTGCATAATCCAGAATTCAATTGGTACTTGCAGTTCTTCAATGACAGTAAATTCTAACCTAGCCAAATTTTGAAGTATTATGTATTTTTCAAAATAACAACTTGTTCCTACTCTAGTTTTTATAAGACCATCTCAGTCATGAAATAGTCAGTCCACAGTTTGAAAGTTGGTTGGTTGGTTGGTTTGGGGGAGGAGACCAGACTGCGAGGTCATCGGTCTCAGTTTGAAACTAAATGAGTAACATCTATGCTGGATGCTCTCACAGTATTGACACACACTGCAATTATGTACATCCCACAAGTGAAAATATGTAGACCTGGAATGGCAAAGCTCAAGAACTTTAATGTGTAAAAACTTTCACCTGATAATAGTACCTCTAATTAATGAACATTGTGACTGAATTGTGTTGTGATAAGCAAGTACAATTGTTATTGTCATCAAAGTGAGTGGTTGTTGAACACGGTGATGTTAGTTATGGACCAACTTAAATTAACTATCACAGCATAATTACAGCTGATGAATTACTGAAGAACTGTGTTAAATGTGAACAGTGTTGTTTTTAGAAAAAGATGAACTGTTTACTTTGTGCCATTGTTGAAAACCTCACCGCTGTGACTGTGCATGCTGGTTGAAGACTTGCACTAATTACTGTTTGTAGTGTAAAAATTGCTCACCATAATTAATTACTGATCTTTGAACAGAATAAAAATATGTGTGCCATCAAAAATATGGTGTTGTTTGCATCTTTGAGCAATCACCTTCCTGTACTCATTTAAACGTTCAGCTTCAAGGTGAACAAGATTGGTGCTAATAATTGTTTTCCAGCTGATAACGACATTGGTCAAAATGATGTAATAAAGAAAGAAAGATATTAAGTGATGTAGATGGTTTTATTTACAAAATATAGTATGTATCATGTGATTTCAATCTTAACTGAGCAGCAATGTTAAGACTGAAATCATGTGGTATGATGCTATATATTAAGTAATTTTATATGATTTTATAATGGTGATCAATGCCCAAAACTAGCAAACAAATAAATTTTTGACAACACTTGAACTGTTGTTATCAGGCGAGGACCTTCACATGGACTACCACCATAATGTTGGTGGGGGGGTTTGTGTGTATCAGTGATCCACTGGGCTATACTGGTGGGAATAATGCTTCATATAGGGTCACCCATGCCAGACTACTCAGTTGGTGAGACTCCAGACAAAGTGCAGTCCCTCCCTTCTTGAGGGTAAAGGGTTGGCAACCACATGGGATGTCAGCTAAATCTGACATTACTTCTACTTCCTTGTGCCAGGTTTCTTCTGTTTTCTTCCCTATCAGCCCCCCTTTGCCAACTGTTGGTTTTTTTTACCCCAATGGTATTAGGTTTCAAGGTCTTGTGTATCTTTAAGACTTTCCTTTTCTATCTCAATGTGGCATCTCCCTACTGAGAGAAACAGTAGGATCCCGCTGCCTTACAGGAAGAGAAGGGATGCTCAAAAGCTAAGAGACCATTCCTGATAGAAACCAGAAACCAGGCTGTGAAGTGGCAGCCCTCCTCATGGCAGTGTACAGGGGTGATTTCCTGCCACATAAAATATATGTAGTCACAAAAATGTTGACTACTTGTGGAGACCAGGCAGCCTCTATGATGACAATTAATCAATAGACATGGACTGATCTACAAATGGCTACTTGGAATGTATTGAGTCGTAATAGTCCAGGACCATTCAGAAACTTGAAAGACCAACTGAATAAACACCAAATAAGAATAACAGTGTTTCAGGAGATTAGGAGGACGGAGACCTGCTTGTTGGAATGTGGTGACAGCACAGAGTTTTACAGCAGCAGTGGTACTTCCAATCTTGGAACCAGTTTCCTAGTACACACTGCATAGTAGTCAGCAATATCAAATTTTGAGGCCATAAACAATAGTATATACACACTGAGAATGAAAATGAAATTCTGTATGATGCTGTCTTGCACCCATGTTCCAGCAGGGGAAGCAAATGATGAGGCCAAAAGACTCCTTATACGAACAGCTTGAAGACACACATGATGTGATAGTGGAAAATGATGTGAAAGTGAATCTAGGAGATATGAATGCCAAGGTGGAAAGAGCAACACTGTTTAGATCAGATGTGGGAAAGTACAGTCTATATGAAGATTGTAATGACAATGGCCTGATGCAAACTGATTTTGTCATAACCAAAAACCTCACCGTAAACAGCACCATATTCCAGCAAAATAATATCTGTAAAGGGAGATGGAAATCTCTAGATGGAGGAACAGTTAATTGGATTGTTCATGCATGAAAAGAAGGCATGGATTAGACATTAAAGTTGTTAAGGTGAGGAGGGGGCTGATGCAGATTTGGACCACTGTATGGTGATGGTCAAGTATAGGCAGAGGATACTAACATCAACCTGTACCATGTAGAAAGAGATAGGAAGTATAATGTGGAACCAATCATCACCAATGATAGGGAAGGAGCAGAATGCCAAAGAGAAATGGATGAAAAGGTGAGTGCCATTGAGAAGGAATCTAGCCCCAAAGAGCAGTTGCAACTAATGGAAACAACAATACGACAGATGATGGAGGTCAAGCTGGAACTGGAAAGCAGAGTAAGATGAAGTGAGTGGTATGGTGATGACTGTAAGAAGGCTATTGAGGAATGAAATAGCACAATGTAGAAGATGCTTCAGTGAGGTAAGTTGGTTGCCAGACAAAATTATGAAGATATGAGATGGAAAGCAAAAACTCTTTGCCGAAAGAAAAAAGAGAGAATTTGAGAATATACACTGAAAGACATCAAGGAATATAGAAGTGAAAATGTGTTAAAATGTTTAAGGGAATAAAAGAGATAAAACAAGGATGACAACTTTGGACAACAATATGCCATGATAAAGAAGGAAAGCTGATCAGAAATGAAACTAAAATCATAGAAAGAAGGGAAGAATATGTTAAAGAACTATTAAAACATGACAAAAATTGGAAATTTAAGAAGAGAAACAGGTAAAACAAGCTGGTAGCAATGATGATGAAGAGGAACCAACATTGGACTATAACTTTTAAGGAGATGAGGAAGTGTACCACTGTGGAGGAAGATAAGATATCAAGTGAAATTTTCAAGTAAATGCATGAACTGGTTCAAAAAATACCAACAAAGTGTGACACATGCATCACTATACAACTACATAAGAAAAGCAATAGAACAAATTGCAATAAGCATGGCAGAATAGCACTGGCGAATACTGCCTACAAAATTCTGACTAAGGTACTGAACAAGAAATTGCTGTCATATATAGAAGCTGTAATTGAGGAATATCAGTGCAGGTTCAGGAAGGAAAGCACAACAATATATCAATTTTTGCCCTTGGATAAATAATGGAGAAATGTTATGAGTACAATATAATGGTGCATCAACTGTATGTGGATTTTAATGCAGCTTATGGCAGTATCAACAGAAATGGTTCTTTTAAGGCATTACAGGAGATGTGGATAACAAAAAGCTAAAAGAATTTGTGAAAATGACCTTCAGCAACACCAACTGCAAAATAAAAACTAATCGCAAATATTCTAATAATTTTCTAATCTTTCAAGGGCTTAAACAAAACGATTCTGTATCACCAATGTTATTTAACCTGGCTCTGAAGGCTGTCCTGAAAAGACTGCCAGGCAAAACAGATGGTACTATTTTCAACAGGATGGCCGAGAATATGGAATCTGCAGATAACATAGCCATGATTGGGAGAAATAGAGAATATTTGTTGAAAACTGCATAGTTTTGGAATGCAAAAAGTCTGCAATTTTTCATAAGCAAGGAAAAAAATAAAATATATGAACAACTCCAGAAACAAAAAGAGGTGGAGAGGCATTGAGCAGTTTGAAGGGTTTGAAAGAGTAAATTGGTTTAAGTATTAGGGGGGAATGATTACAGAAAATACTATGGTACCAGCAGAGATAAAGGTACATTTAACTGCAAGTAACAGGTGCTATTACAGCCTCATTAACATACTGTGATCTTCCAAAATTTCAAGATAGCTGAAGATTACAGTTTACAAAACAGTTATAAAACCAATTGTTATGTATGGGTCCAAAATGTGGACAATAACACAACAGGTCAGAAATGCCTTGGATGCATGGGAATTCACAGTACTGCACAAGAAGTATGTGGCAGTATATGAAAATGATGCTTGGAGAATTAGGACCAATAGAGAACTGTATGAAATCTATAAAAATCCACCATTCACCAAAGATGTAAAGACTCAAAGATTACATCAGTTGGGGAATATGCAGAGAATGGAAGAACAGTGAGTGCCAAAGAAAGTAATAATTGCAAATCCAGAGGGTAGTCCCTCAGTGAGGAGACCAGCTGGATTCAAGAGAGTTAGGAGCACAGAAGTGGAGAACACTGGTGAAGTTGAGAAGGGATTGGAGGAGTCAGGTGGTCAACAACATCCAGATCCTTCACAGATTCTAGTGCCAGATAAGAAGAAGAAGAAAGTGGTGACTGATCACGTGCTTAGTATACACATAATAGTTGCAGGGTTATTGAGCGGCTTTGTGTTGCAACTGATACTTCTACTTCTTAATCACAGCAATATGCTGCATGTTTACACCTTTCTGTAGACTCTTTAATATCTTCAGTTGCAGACTGTCACCCAGTTGTGGAGACAATAAACAAGAGTAACAGGTTATCGCATTACTATGCAGCCCCACTATTCCCTAACTCACAAGCTCCATGTGGATTTATCATAAATTATGATTTCAAATGCAAATTAATGTTCTGTTACATGAATAGATATCTCAATTCTAGCTTTGGTGAAGAGATGTAGTAAAGAAGGCTTGTCAGTGTTAGATAAACAAAACTGCTTGACCTCAATCTCTGGAGTGCTGGACATGTTCAAAACCAGTAAAAAATCCTGCAGACTTTATAAAGGCCTAATAATGCCATCATAATAGTTCTTGAACACATTCTCTTGCTTCCAGATATTATTGATCCACTCTTTTTTTAACTGAAAAATAGGAGACCCCCAAATATATCAGAGCCATAAACAGACATGAAAACTAATCTCCTCACAGTCTCTTTGTCTTTTTTATGTTTTTTGGAGAATTTTTTTGGAAACTTGAGGTTGGATTCATGAGTGTCAATAAAGTCCTAGTACATATGTGGCCCCTCTGCTGCATTGTGTGGAATCTATCCAACTGCTGAGCATAACTGTCACCAAACTTCCCCAGTGATTAAACAGTAGTGCATAGTGATAGAACTTAGCAGCTGTTCAGTTTGAAATAAGTAATTATTGTAAATTATACTACTCAACACTACCTGTGTAGAGACAACCTTTATCTCACAAGCATGCTTTTATTTATAAATAATAATTCATTTATGCACTTACATCATAAATAAGAATTTTGCATAATGTATGCCACAAATATTGCTCACCGTGAGCTGTTTGCAAGATAACACCAAGGTGAATTTAAAAGGATACATTTTTAAGTTAGCATTAGACTGAATAATCTGACTTAAAAAATGTAAATCTCAATTGTTGCGGTGCTGCAAATGTGATTAAAATAACGACAGAATTTGTTGTTGTGCTGAGTATATTAAATCTGTTTTCCAAAGCAAATCATATTGTCTGGTATCAACTGAAATAAGAGTCACTACTCAGGTCCTTTTAAACATGATCAGTTTAATAGTCAGTTCATGTTGCGATCAGTTTTATATTCAGTTCACTGCAATATTTCTTTCACTGTTCTGAGTGTCACTGACCTAGCTGGATAGCCATGCACATTACAGCACTGCTTCCAGACAAGGATGTCCATTGGCCCTGGATAGGATCAGCCTAGCAGATGGAGGACAAGGTAGGTGTGTCAGTTACCCTGGATGTGAGATTCAGGTTGTTTTCCTCAACCCACAATATGAATACTGGGCTGGTACCTAAGGCTCACCTCAGATACATGATTGACAAGCATTTAGAATTTTTTCACACTTTTGCATGAATAAAACTGCATGTAGACAATTGTGGTCCACATATTTTATCACAGGAGATAACGGGGTGGCAACAGGAAGGGCATCTGGCCATCCTTAAACTAACCATACCAAATCCATTAATGACCATGCTGACACAGGCAAAGCAAAAGAAGACTATTCTGAATGTTGCTGATCATTTGTTATTTCAATGAACGGGGCTTGCTGTCTGATTCATGTCCATTTTACGTGGGGTAGTGCCATCACAAAACACTGACTGATGATAGGGTGATGATAAGGTCCTATTACACAAATGTTGAAACTAAAGGTTACAAATCACTACATTGTCTCAAATGATTGTAGTCTCAAAAAGCTAAAATAACTGTGGCATTTGGTGGGCTACATTTCTATCCACTTCTGCTAAATTTAGGAACTTTCACCTGCTGCATTATGATGGCAGTTGATGTCTCTCCAAGAATTCTTGAAAACAGCCACAGCCACCTCAAATTGACGCAACTCATAGTCTATGAACTATTCTAATGCAATTTTTCAGGTTACTTTCTGTCTGTGGCTCACTCTGAAAGCACTAGCTGTACCTCACGTGATGCCTTAATTATCCAAAATCTGCTGAAAGCCAAGATACCTTCTGCCATCAATGTTTTACAATACTAAAAATATGGATAAACTATCTGTATCATAGGAATGGCTCATTTCAAAAGCGTACATAAGAGCTTTCATATGTGTCAATTATCATGGCACAATTATACCTTCATTACACAAATAAACATATAATAATGCAATTACATAAATCACAGGATATTTCGTGTAGATTTATAATGTTTCCATCGTATTGTACATATTGAGATACTGTAATTATAATTATGAGGTAGAACTGATGTAAAACTCTTAGATGTATTCTATAGGTGAATTGAATGCAGCCTCGCCTCAAGTTCATGTCCAGGAGCCTAGAAGTCCAGCAATGTGTGGTAGTAGCACTAGACTGAGATTTTGAGAGACATACAAAAATATGTTGCTGCTTCTGGAAAAATGTGAGATTTGGAAACATCACAAAATTTGTTTGGCAAGTCTGACTGTCCGCTTACTTTTTGGACTGGAGTTGAATTGTCCTTCCAAATATTTTCTTGTAATTTTGACAAAATTCTATGAACAGTTCTCATCAGTATGTAATAAATATAAATGAGAAAATTCAATCTTTTGACTGCAAGAAGGTCATCTTACTTATAAATTACAGTAATCATCACCTTTCACTTTGTAATCAATCTGCTATTCTTTGTGGCTTAGCTGCTGCCATCACAGTGAGGGAACGTTTCTGGCCTCAGCATCTCACTAGCTTTGTGATGTTTCACCTTGTTTACTCACGTGAATTCAACTGTTGCCATAGGGCTGAATATCATTGTAAAAGTGTTATATGTAAAGTCAGTTGTTTCTCCCCATTCTTTAACGCAACTGAAAATGAACAGAATGAATCTCAGTAATGTAATTTTAAATAAATCTCTGAATTTGTACTGAATTTTTCATGTAGACTGAATAGGTGACTTTTGATAATCAGGTGAATGATGGAATGCACCAAACTTATGTAATTCTTACTATAATATTACTATTGTTATTGTCATTTATGTATTCTTAGAAACTTTTATGCCACTTATTTTCACTATCTTTTTAACAGTGAGTTGGGAAGATGGAAGTATTGGGTGTTTGCCACCTGCAATATTCATCTTTACCTTTGGTGTTCACCTACGTTTCAGAGTAAAAAGATAACACCTAGTCATGCTTTACAACAGAGAGCAAGTACTGTAGGTATAAATCTACAATAATTCCTGATGATTTATCATTGTGACAACAATGCAATTCACACTGGAGCACGCCACCCAACAGCAGAATGAATAAATCTGCTAAACCTACCAGAAAATCATGAATACACAGTTTTAAATAGTATGGAATAGTTTTCTGTTGTTTCAACTGCTGGCTCCATTACTTTATCTGAAAATACAATTCTGATACATTTGTTATGAAGTATGAAAAGACTGAAATACTAAGTTACCTCTTAGAGCATCAGTTATCTCCCAGAGCTATTGGCTAATAGTTACTTGTGAGATGTATTATACTTAAAACAGCTCACAAGTCTCCTGGTAAACTTATAAAACTCAAAATAATTATTGTGCCCATGTGCCATTCCCTGTCAGCTAACTATACGGAATTTTTGGAGAGCATTGAAAGACATTTTAGTGAATTCAGACATTTTACATAAAGCATTATTATACATGGAGATTTCAGTGTTAACTTTAAAATCAGCTGTCTAAAACTACCAAAACTGGACAGTGTGTTGTGTTCACATAATATAGCACCTAGTTTATATGAATGCAATAGACATGGAAAGAGCTCTGAAACCACAACTGAGCAAATATTTTTTGACTTTCAAAATCTAGATCATGTTGTAGGAGTGACTGCCACCGGATTCTCAGATCGCAAAGCAATAAAGCTAAATACGAATAACGCACTCAGTACAATACTGAGGAATATAGTGAGGAATACATCTACATGATTTGTATTAATGAGCCCAACATTAGTATTTTTAATTCTTTGTTAAAAAGTTTAAACTGGGGCTTGGACAAAAATGACAATGTAGGTATGAAGTCTGAGTCATTTCTAATTTGTTACAAACATAAGTATGAAATTGCATTATTTGTTAAGAAAATGAAAGTAAAATGCATAACTAACACTTGTATAACACAAGAGATAAGAAAATGTGGAGAGTGACTTAGGGTGTTAAGAAAATCAACACAGCTAAATCAATCTCTGAAATAGTAGCTATGTTCACTACTACAGGAAATCTACATCTACACCTATAAGCTGGAAACCACTTGCCTTTCGTGGGCAAGTGCTCTGCCAACAGAGCTACCCAAGCACAACTCACGCCCTGTCCTCACAGCTTTACTTCTGCCAGTACCTCGCCTCCTACCTTCCAAACATTACAGAAGCTCTCCTGCGAACCCTGAAGAACTAGCACTCCTGAAAGAAAGGATATTGCAGAGACATGGCTTAGCCACAGCCTGGGGGATGTTTCCAGAATGAGATTTTCACTCTGCAGCGGAGTGTGCGCTGATATGAAACTTCCTGGCAGATTAAAACTGTGTGCTGACCGAGGCTCGAACTTGGGACCCTTTCCTTTTGTGGGCAAGTGCTCTGCCAACTGAGCTACCCAAGCACGACTCACGCCCCATCCTCACAGCCTTACTTCTGCCAGTACCTCACCTCCTACCTTCCAAACTTTACAGAAGCTCTTCTGCGAACCCTGCAGAACTAGCACTAGCACAGAGCACATGCCAGCGAAAGGCAAAGGTCCCGAGTTTGAGTCTCGGTCCGGCACACAGTTTTAATCTGTCAGGAAGTTTCATTTAATTTCATTCTTGTGATCCCTATCAGAGCATTACATAGGGCATTGTAGTATATTCCTAGGATCATCATTTAGAGCCAGTTCTTGAAACTATGTTATTAGACTTTCTCGGATAATTTACATCTGTCTTCAAGAGCCTGCTAGTTCAGTTTTTCAGTATCTTAGTGATACTTTCCCATGCATCAAACAAACCTGTGACCATTTGTGCTGCCCTTCTCTGTATAGATTCAATATCCCTGTTAGGCCTAGTTGGTATGGGTCCCATGCACCTGAGCAGTATTCTAGAACTGGTTGTATGAGTGATTTTTAGGCAATCTCCTTCTGAGGCTATGTGATAATTCCATTTCATATTGTTACAAAGTGTTGCAGACAGCTATTTGTATGAGTTAGCCGATTCCAACAGTGACTCATTGATATTATAGTCAGAGAATACTACATTTTTGTCATTTTGGGAAGTGCACAATTTTACATTTATGGACAAATAAAGCAAGTCTCCAATCTCTACAACATTTTAAAATCTGATCAAGCTCTGACTGAATATTTATGCAGCTTATTTCTGACAGTGCTTCATTATAGATAACTGCATCTTCTGCAAAAATCATACTGTTGCTATTAATATTGTCTGGAAGGTCATTAATATACAACATGAACAGCAAGGGTCCTAACACACTTCCCGGGACACGTCTGAAGTTGCTTCTACATCTGATGATGACTGTTCATCCGAGATAACATGCTGCATCCTCCCTACCAAAAATTCCTCAATTCAGTCAAAAAATACCCCATATGATCATGCTTTTGACAATAAGCATAGGAGTGGTACTGAGTCAAACACTTTTTGGAAATCAAGAAATACTGCATCTACCTGATTGTTTTGATCCAATGCTTTCAGTACATTGTGAGAAAAGTGCGAGTTGGATTTCACATGACTGATGTTTTTGAAGTCAATCCTGGTTGCATTGAGCAGGCCATTCTATCATTATGTTTTAGCTTGGAATATGTTCTGCCAGCCACTGCGGCCAAGCATTTCAGTCTGGAACCACGCTGCTGCTATGTTCGCAGGTTCGAATCCTGCCTCGGGCATGGATGTGTGTGATGTCTTTAGGTTAGTTAGGTTTAAGTAGTTCTAAGTCTAGGAGACTGATGACCTCAGATGTTAAGTCCCATAGTTTTTAGAGCCATTTGAATCATTTGAATATGTTCTAAGCTTTTACAACAAATTAATGTCATGAGTATTGGACAGTAGACTTGTGGTTCACATCTATTACCCTTCTTGTAGATGGGTGTGAGCTGCACTTTTTTCCAACAACTGGGCATGGTTTTTGCTTGAGGCATCTACAATAGATTACACTTAGAAGGGGTGCTCAGTCAGCTTCAAACTCACTATGAAGTCTGACAGAGATTTCAACGGGCGCTGGAGCATTGTTAAGTTTTAATTATTTCACCTGTTTCTCAACCCCATTGACACTAATACTTGTTTCATTCATCTTTTCAGTGGTACAAGGATTAAATTGGGACCGTTCTCCTAGATTTTCCTTTGTAAAGTGTTGAATCCAACCTAGTCTTCAAATGTGTGGTGTCTGGGAAACCTGCTTTCTCGGATTGCTAGACAAGCAGTTCAAGCAAATCATATTAATCAGTTTTATTATGAAATGAACAATGACAATGCTTAACTTTGATAACAACATAGATGTGTTGCAAGCAAAGGGCAACAGACAAAATAATAAAGTTTCTTCAGTATAACAATTCCAGGTTTGAGCTACATAGAATGTATGAGCTTTGACTCTTCTATTCAGGTTGCTAGTCTTGAACCTTCTGTAGAATTGGGCTGTGGCCATTCAGGTGCAGTTCTTATGTTCTCTTTGCATAGAGGCCACTGCTGTCATGTTGTCGTCCTGGAGACGGGTCGGTCAGTGTGCAATTGGCTGACTTCTTCACAGCCATCTGGGGGACTGATGACCTTCGCTGTTTAGTCCCCCTTAAACATCCCACAACCACCACCACCTCACAGCCATCTCTGCTCTCTTGTTCCTGACTGGTGTGCCAGTGCTTGGCTTTATGCCATAACATAAAGGAACATTTGAAAATGGGGATAAACGTTTCAGCTTTTACATTATCACCCTCAATTTCAGTTCCTGTCTCATTCATTAGGGATTGGACACTAACTTTGGTGACACTAACAATCTTTACAGATGAGTGGAATTTCCTTGTGTTCTGTGAAAGATTGTTTGACAATATTCTGCCATGGTAGTCATTGAAGGCATCATGCATTGCTATCTTGACAGCCATTTCGGTTAGCATCTCTCTATCTATAGCCCCACGAATTGGTTTAGGCCTATTATGTCGTAAACTCGAGCTATAGTTCCTCTATGTACTCCTGCCCTGTGCTGAAAGTTTCAAGTTCCTCACTGAGATGTGAAGATTTTTTTTATCTAGTTTACTGAACATATTTGTCTTTCTGCTTGTTTCAGTTGTCCTTTGTTCTTTCATAATCATCACTGCCACAACCACATCATGGTCATTGATACCAGTTTCGATGTGGACATCTTCAAAGAGGTCAGGTCTATTTGTTGTCATTAGATCCAATATACTTCCATCATGAGTGAGATTCCTAACAATCTCTTCAATGTAGTTTTCAGATAAGTCATTTATTAATGTTTCACGGGATGTCTTATCACACAAACCCCTAATTAAACTGGAATTATCTCAGTTAATTGTTGGACGATTAGTCTCTACCAATGATTACAGTATGTTTGGAGAATTTATATACACGTAAACTGAGGTTTTCTCTAAAGCTTTTGGTTACATTAGGAGATGAGTCTCGTGAGTGATAGAAGGATGCAATTATCATTTTATGCCCACCCCTGATACTGAGTCTTGCCCAAATAATCTCACATGGAGCTTCACTTTCTACCTCAGTGGATTTGAGTTTCTTGTCTACTGAGACAAATACACCACCTCCATTCATCTATTTCAGGTTTCAACCAGCTTTCTGTAACTACTATTATGTGAGCTTCACTACTTTTCATGAGTGCTTCAAACTCTAGCACTATGCTGCAAATGCTACAGCAGTTTACCATTGGGATTTTAATACTCTCAACTGTGGGAGGTGTTTGTTTCAGTCTTACACTGATACTTCTGGGTTTCCTACAGCTATCATTATCTGTACTGGATGGAGAGTCACCTTATCTAAACAACACTCTTGTGCACCCCTCCCACAGTCAGTTACCTGAGTAGCAGCCTCTGATGTGCAGTGCACACCTGACCCATTTAGGGGGACTCTTTGGTTCTAAACCCTATGGCTCAAGCCCAGAAAGTCACAGCCTAGCTCATCACAGAACCTTCGAAGTCTCTGTTTTAGTTCTTCCAGCTGACTCAGAACCAAAAGGCCATGATCAGATCTAGGGACAATGCTGTAAATTATAAGCTTTGTTGAAATTCCATGTGTAAGGCTGGTCTTCTCAACGTTCTCTGCCAGTCACTGGAATGACCCAAGTGTGATCTTGGAGCCCAGACAACAGGCATCATTTGTTCGAATGTGTGCCACAGTCTGCAATTGGTTGCACCCTGTTCTCTCAATGGCTGCTGGAACGGCCTCTTCAGTGTGTTGATGAGGCCCCCATGCATACACACTGAATGCACCTGATATCCTTTCCTGTCTCTTGCTGCCATTTCTCTAAGGGGTACCATCATTTGCCATACATCTGAACTGCTGACAATTAATAGACCGCTACCATTTTGCATTTGCCTCCTCTTCACACCAGACAAAATGGGTTTCCCCAAAAAAGGTGAAGTGAGTCCCACTGGTTCAGTTTCAGTTTCAGTGAGAGACAGCCTCTCATACTTGTTGGTTAGGGGGATCAGTACAGTGCCCTGAGTCCTTCCTGGTCCCCATCCACCCTTTACAGGACACCTAGATGTACAATTAACACACCCCTAGCAGGCAAGTGGATGAGTAATGACAGATTTTGTACTTTCTGCAGAGGAGACAGGATCCACAGGAGAGGATAGTACTTGAGGTATCTCTGGTACCGGTACCACAGGTAAACAGCTCTCGGAAGCTGTTCCAACCCAACAGTTTGCAGCAGCTGCCATTCATTTGACGGTAGTCATGGTATTTTTTGCTGCTTAGAAACATCAACCAACTCATCCCATGTTTGAGAACAGCATTCACATTGAGGTTGCATTTTGGCTGGTGCAATGTCTTACAATGCAATGAACAAATCACTTTAAATTAAGCCTGCTAATCATCTTTTAATCTGTTGAGCTAGAAAGTTGCTAATTCACTATAAGAATTGCAGCGAATACAGAAAACAAGATTTATATTAAGGCAACACAAAATCCTGTGATAAAAATCTAGTTTCCTATAGTGTTTTTAGGTTGATTATAGTTGTTAGCAAACTCAAAAACAGAGTTAATTTATGATAAATGCAGATAATAATTAGGGCTACTTCTCTACTATGAGAAAGTAATTATTTCAGCAAAAATGGCACACAATGATTCATATATCAATAGAAATAAGGAAAATAAGGGTAAAACAAAGAAAAAGTCCAAGTGTGAATAGAACTCATGCTCTGGCTCAGGGAGCCAACAATCTCAACATTCTTTGCCTGTTATAGACATTGGAACTTGCAATTTATCAGTCTTAGGAATTCCAAGACATTTCAAGAATGTTTTAATTGTAAGTTCAAACTTTTTGTGTAATTTTACGCTTGCTATTGAAATTTCTGAGAAAAGGGGGTCTCTCTCTCTCTCTTTCTTTTAAAAAAGCTGCCATCTTATTACTTTTTACTTTATGCAGGCTGTAGTGCTCCACAGAGACCTCTTAGCTCGTGCCTGTGGCCACCACCATGCAGCAAAATAGTGCTATGAAGTTGAGACCATGGGCAATGTTGCCCGTGTAGCCCATGTGCAGCTGGGACTGCATGGAGATCTTTTGTCTGCACTTTGATGTTATGTTTTGTTTACTTACAGCAACTACACTTTTTTAAAAGAAAAATACAGAAATTTGGCAGTAGGAAATCATAATTTTATCGTATAATTTAAGGAGAGAATAAAGAAAGACAGGAAAGAGTAGATATAGATATATCTTCACCAACACCAATTGGGGAAGGGGATTTAGTATTGAACTTCAGGTCCAGTGTCCACACATGATGCTACCTGTTTTAGTAACTGTCCACATGAACACCCCTCTTTGGGAAAACTTGATTTCTTCAGTCCATGTGGATCTAATCTACGTCAGTATTGTTTTTTACAGTGCTTTGTGAGTTTATGTTTGCAAGGTTACATAAAAAGTACTTCTGCTAGGTTCGTTAGTAAACAAATTCTGCATGGCTTTGGAACAATATGCTGCCCCAGTGTAATCTAATTAAGTTAAATACTGTTCCTATATAGCTGTAGGAGAAATAACAAGCCACCACTAACCTATTACTCATTTTGTAAAAACATTTTTGTACAATAAAACTAGAACTTTTTTAAGTAGTGGAACAATTAATTTTGTATAATTTCATAATATGCGTAATCTATTTACACTGTTTGATTTTACTTGCTTATTTCATATAAAATTTATATTGCCTTCATATTATTACAGATGTGTTCATTTTTGTAACTACTGTACTTAATAACAATGTTGAGTACAGGTTTGAAGTGGATTCTAGAACAACATCTATCAATGGACTATTATAATTACTCCTACTTTTAATTAGTTTCATTTATAATGGACAGACAGATAGTCCAATAACAAATGACAATTTTTTTTTCATTTGATATAATTCTCTGAATTTTCCTTTACTTGCACTGTCAAACATTGCTTCTTGGCAAATTTCATGATTCCAGGTCAAAGGGAGTGCCTTACAGATTTTAATGAGTGAGTTTGTGAGTACCAAAGTACTGGTATGTTACGTAAAATGCTGTATCTTTTGATTACATTGACTTAGCAGATTAACTTTCTTTTACCACCAACAGACCATACACCTTAGTACGTGACATAAATTTCAGCTCAATACATCCACCCATTCCTGAGACAAAGGCATCTTGACAGATGGATGGACAGCGAGACAGTCAGATAATAAATGACAAATAATTGTTTTTGTGTGATATAACTACAAATTAACAACTTCAGTTTCTCCCTTTACTTGTACTATGAAGCCTTTCTTCTTGCCAAAGTTCATGACTCTTGGGCAATGGGGGGAAGTACCTGCTGGTTTTGATTACTGAGTTTTTGTATATCAAAATACGTGACAAATGGCAGTAACTTTTGGTTGCATTGATTTAGAAGCTTAAAATTTTTACATTGCCAAGGGGCTGTGGATGTTAGTATGTGACATAAATTTCAGCTTGTTACATGAGCTGAGGAAAAGTGTTCTTAACTGATGGACAGATGGATAGTCAGATAAAAAGTGACGTACTTTTTGTGTGTTGTATAATTACAAATACACAATTTTTGAAATTTTTCCTTTATTTGTACAGTGTGACCTTGCTTCTTGCCAAATTTCATGATACTAGTTCATGGGAAGCATACTATAGGTTTCGATGTGTGAGTTTTCGAATACTGTAAACCGAGACTCCTTTGGACCAATTTTTGGCTGTATATTTATATGTGAAAAGAAAACTAAAAATATTAGAAGGAAGAAAATTCTGAATATATTTTTCTAGAATCGTTAGAAACTTGAACCATCAATTATATAAGTTATTAAACAAAAAAAAACATCACATCTGTTGCTGTGAAATCACAAAAACTGGGCCACTGGTGCCCAAACTCAGGGCTATTCTGACCCACTTCATTATTTCTTCATGAAAAAGTGGTAATATGATGTTAGAGCAATGTAAACTCATTTAAAATCTCTAAAGTAGACATTGAGGAGCATGAGGAACAAATCAAACACTAAATTTTGAAAGCAAGGACAAGGAATATGAAGCTTTACGCAGAAAGTGTTACAGTAAATATGCTAGTATAGAATATTTCATCAACTGATTAATGAACTTTAAAGTAGCCTCATTTTGTTAGTCATACTGGACTGACAATTCTCCCAAGAATAAAACAGTTTATCTCTTTGTTCTGACCATTTGCAGTAGTTCTCCATCTTCCCATACAGTTCACTTCAGCACCCTCATCACTCATCTCAGTCCCAATTTCAGAATATTCTTCTTTGTCACATGAAACTGTAGCACATCGCCCCAACTGCTGTTTTATATTTCAATATTTTGTGGTGTTGGACATCATCTTCCACATCAGAGAAAATTTCAGAACCACCTTTAGAATCTAGTGCGACTTCATCTTCATTATGGAGCTGCTTTGGGCAAGGCTAATGTAACCCCATATTGTGCAAAAATGTGTGCCATTTTGCAGAAGCGTTAAGTGTTATGGCATAAAGTCAAGTGCCTGCATGCCTGTTGGGAACGAGAGAGCAAAGAGGGCTGTGAAGAAGACGTCAGCCAATTGCACGCTGACCGACCCCTCTCCAGGACGACAGCATGACAGCAGCAGCCTCTGTGTGAAGAGAACATAAGCTCTGCACCCAACTGGCTGCAGCCCAGTTCTACAGAAGCTTCACGACTAGCGACCTGAATAGAAGAGTCAACTGTATTACTTCACTTGTATCAGGAATTGTATTTACTGAAGAGATTTCGTATTTGCATGTCACCCTTTGCTTGTGACATTTCTGTGTTATTGTCAAAGTTAAGTATTGTCATTGTTCATTTCACAATAAAACTCATTAATATGATTTGTTTGAATGTTGTCTAGTGATCCGAGAAGGTAGGCTTCCTAGACCCCATGGCTGACGACTAGGCAGAATTCAGCATTAAATATATTACCTAAATTGAATTTCTTACAAATGATAGTGTCTCACCTTATCATCCAATATGGAAATGTAAAACTACACTCACCATATTTTTAGCTTAACTGATGTGAACCCTCCAGGTGGAAGTTATTGGGGTGTAACAGCTTCTAAAATATTTATGATCAGCTTTGAGTCCAGTGCTGACAACTCAGTAATACTTTATGGAACTCACAATCACGTAGACCATTCTTCATGTAATGTAAATGCATACTGGTTTGTTTACTCCATGTTGATGATATAATGTTGGTCAGAAAAAGATTTAAATTTTTTCTGATCACTGGGCTGAAGTTACGAGCAAAGGACCAAAGTAACTCCAGCTTTTGGTATCAAGAGACATGACAAATGGTGACATCTTTCGATTGCATTGATTTAGAACCTTCAATTCTTTACACCACCAAGGCACCATAGAAATTAGTATGTGATGTAAATTTTAACTTGGTACATGTACCTGTTCTTGAGAAAAGGGTTTCTAATGGACAAAAAAGCGATAGTGCAAGTGTTCTGTTTTTACCATTATGAAATCAGTTTGGAAAATGATATATACAAACTTAGTCAGAAGTAAAGTAAGAAACAACAACATTGTTGTTAAAATGAGGACAAGACCATAAATGATCCTTTACATATTGCCAACATATTCAAATGTCACTATGCAAGTGTAGTACAAAAGCTTTCAAGAACACTGCCATGCAATGACAAAACATAGTATCTGTGCAAACCCTAAAACTATGTTTTTGTATCCTGGAATAACACCAGAGGCAGAGAATACAATCAGTAAACTAAGAAATAAATTTTCTTATGGCACATATTGCATTGCTTGTAGATATGATGAATGCTTCTTTCAGCACTGGTAATTTTCACAGAGAACTTACGCTATCAATTATAAATCGATTGTATTAAAACTGTGGTCCTTGTGATGTAAAAAACTAAAAGCCATATCAGTGTTATATTGTTCCTGAAAAATTATAGAAAGAATAATGTATGAAAGACTCTCTGCTTTCCTGAAAAAGAGTGAAACATTTTCCAATGAACAAAATGGCTTTAGAAAAAAAAGATGTCAACTGAAACAGATATATGTAATTTCCTAAAACTTGTTCTAAGGAAGGGAGGAAGATTGAGTTTAACATCCTGTCAACATCAAGGTCATTAGAGATGGAGCACAGGCTCAGATTACGTCAAGGATGGGGAAGGATATCAGCCATGCCCTATCAAAGGAACCACCCTGTCATTTTCCTGGAGAAATTTAGGGAAATCATGTAAAACCTAAATCTGGAGGGCCAGATGTGGGTTTGAACCATCGTCCTCATGAGTGTGAGTCCAGTGTGCTAACTAGTGCACCACCACGTTCGATCAAAAACTTGTTATAAATCTCATAAATGATAATGAAGTAAACTGTGGGGTGTTTTTTAAATTTATCCAAATTATTTGATGTTACTGATAGCAAAATTTTGCTCAAAAACCTGTGGTGCCATGAAATCCATGGTACTCCTCGCACATGGTTGAAATCCTACTTATCTGGCAGATACCAGAAAGTAGAAATAGTTCACAACGGAAACTTTTTGTTATGCAAGAAAGTTATTTATTGAGTACCCCAAGGTTCAGTGCTGGACCCCTTGTTGTTCTTGATATTCATAAGTGACTTGCCATGTTACTGAACACAAGCTGATGCTGTATTGTTTGCTGATGATACAAGTTTTTATTAAAGCTCAGAAACAGACCAACTTGCACAAAAATGTAAATAACAACAGAAAGAGCAGGTGAATGGTTCAGGATTAATTGTTTATTTGTAAATGAGAATTTCAGCAACATATTGAGAAACATAAAGCCTTAACTCCAAATACAAAATTATCAGGAATTTGGATAGGTGAGCTTTTAAAGTGGGATAAATAGACAGAAGTGCTCAATAAAAAGTTAAGTAAATGCTGCTTGATATTTAGAATGCTTAAAACCTGCTCCAGTAACAAACAATAATGTGTACCTATTATGCATAGTCTATTGCAATATGGTGTCTTACTTTGTGATATTCAGGTCTGGTCAAATGCTCATTTACTATTCAAAAACAAGCAGCAGGAATAATAAAAGGACCTGCACCAAGGGAGCCCTTAGGAGAATTTTTGAGAAATTTAAAATTGTGACACTTCCATCTATTTATATCTATGAAATTATCTGTTTTTTGAAATCTCACCCCCAGTTTTTTCTTTAAACAGTGAGTTCCATGACTATCCAGTAAGCCACAGTAACAATTTTCATAGAGAAATACATAAGAAATCTCAATATCATAAGAGTACATTGGCTCTGAGTTATAAAAAATATGGTGGTGGGGGGAGGGGGGGGGGGTGGCAACTGGGGGTCTTGCTCCGGGAAAGTTTACTAAAAGCACTCTTGTTCAACTGCAATGACCTGTGTGAGTCCAGTTGAAGCAAACCGCTCAGTAATGCAAAATTGCACCGTTTCACAAATTTCAATGTAAATAGCTTTGTAGTATTCCTTTGGGGTTTCGAAAGTGTATGGTGAGGTGAGTTCGTTGTTCTCATACTTCTTTGGTACCGATATGCCTCGATTCCGAGCAAGCGAAGGACCATCAACTTGTGAAGATTTTTCTTTTAAACACAATTCCCAAAAGTGTTCAAAACTATCATGCCTTTCTTTCAATATGCAAATCAAGCCCTTGTATATTTTTTCCAGATCAGCAACACTTAGAAGAGGGCACTGAATTTATTTCATTTACATCCTCTACTGGGTTCATTGCATGGCAATAAAGATGTAAAAAGAAATAAGTCTTGAATTGTAACATTGACTCAAGGTAGCCTGCACATTTGTAACCTGCCTCTGTTTTGTCCTCTACAGAAAATGTTTCAAAAAAACACTAGAAGTTCTTCAAAGTTTTTCAATATTCTCAAGATACTAGAAGCTCACATAGTCCATCGAGTCAGGCAAAGGGGTCACAGACCAGCTCGGTTGTTCGCACTCTTACACCGTATGCTTCTGAAAAGTCTCATCCTTTTGTTGGATTCCCTTACGGTGTTTATTACGTTCTTGGCTAAAGCGATAATATTCCTCATAGACGTAAGATGGTGGAGACTGTCTACGTCTGCCAAGTCTAAACTGTGAGCAGTGCAGTGCACATATCATGCGTTTGGTTGTATATTCAAAACTAACTTCTTTAGTCCTTTGAATTTACCTCTCATATTCGAGGCACCATCATAGCACATTCATCAAGACGAGCAAAAAGGTCTTTTAAAATACTAAACAGAGTTTGTGATTCAGTGTTGGGGGTCTCGTATACACCAATAAAGCCTTTGTTGATGATTAAGGAATCATCGACAGTATGAATACAAAATGACACTTTTTCGTGAATCGAAGAATCACTTGCTTCGTCAAGCATAGTAGAAAAATGTTCAGTCTTCTCGATTGAAGCCAATACCTTTCTCAACATAGAGTTTCCTAGTAGATCAATGATCTTGTTTTGAATATCATGGGACGTCCACTTATACCTCAAACGCCCTAACCGATCTTTAAACTCAGGTATGACATTTTTTGGAGTTCCAACAATTGAAAAAAATTGAGTTTACATCTTCGTACCATGTAATTGCTAGTCCTTGTGAGCATAGAAATTTCGCGGTAGTAAAAATTGTCTCAAGAGCTAAATGGCCTTTCTTCATACCACTGTCTAACTTTTCATTGAATTGGGACACCACACTTTGGTTAGTGATAGAACACCTTTTTTATGCGTAAACGCTTAGCATCTGCCTCTTTGCAGGTTTTGCAAAATACTTTTTCGGTAGATGCTTCATATTCTAGCTATGTATATTTGATCAACCGAGACTTCTGAAATGATCTTCCCTTACCGGATTGTCCAGGTTTCAGCTGATGAAGCAATTGATGACAATAATTGTTGGAGGTTGACTTGCAGTATCATCAACTTCCAAGCACGCCTTTTTGGTAACAAATTTATCCATTGCAAACTTAATTTTTATTTATTTATTTATTTCATTTAGCATCCACATAGCACATAAGTAGTGTACAAGAACTTATTACACAAAAACAAAAGTACGTGCTCATGATAAACAATTATAGATCATGAACTACACCTTATACCCATATTCGTATTATGGATATTTAACAGATTTTTCATAAGTACCATAATTATGAAGTTGAAAACATAATTCAATTAATTTAAATTTTTAAAAAAATAAGTACAGGTTTCAATCTACAGTCTGAGGCAGGTATTCATCTACACTGTAGTAGCATTTTTCCATCAAGTATTTTTTTACTTCACACTTGAAATTATTTTTGCCTTTCAATTCTTTAATTTGAGATGGAAGTGCATTTAAAAGCTTTATTCCTAAGTGGCTAACATGTTTCTGACTTCTAGTTTTTGCTACATAGGAAATGTGGAAGTCTTTACAATGCCTTGTATTGTGATTATGGTAGCTTGAGTTGGTTTGGATATCGCAGTTATTTTTACTGGTTATTTCCAGGCATTTAAAAATATATACTGATGGTATTGTCAGTATCTTTAGTTGTCTGAATAAGGGTCTACAGTGAGTTTGTGGTCGGTTGTGTGTCATGATATGAATAGCTCTTTTTTGCATAATAAAAATGTCATTTAGTCTTGACCTGGTTTTTCCCCAAAAACGTATGCCATAGCATGCAATTGATTGGAAATAACTAAAGTACACTGCTCTAATACATTCCTTGCAACATACCTTGGATATTATTCTTAAGGCAAAACATGCTGAGCTAAGTTTCTGTGTAAGATATAGACTGTGTTCATTCCAGTTTAAATCTTGGTCAATTCGCATTCCCAGAAACTTTGTGGTGCACACTTTTTCTATTTGTTTGCTATCCAGCATAAGGCACATATTTTCTCTTTGATAATTGCTTCCATACTGTATAAAGTTTGTTTTCTTTGTATTTAATGTCAGCTTATTTGAATAAAACCATGACTGTATGTATGAGAGCATTTTTTCTGCTGTAGTACACAATGATTCTTTTACATCACTAATTATGATACTCGTGTCATCTGCAAATAGTAGAATTTTGGCTGAGCTGTCTGGAGCCTGTATATCATTGATATAAATTAGAAATAACAATGGGCCCAGAATGCTGCACTGTGGAACACCTATTTCAATTTGTTTTGGTTCAGATATGAGTTTAAAATTGTGAAGATTGTTGGATGACCTCAGCTCAACAACTTGTGAACTGTTTTGCAGATAAGATTCAAGCCATTTTTTAACAGTACCCGTGATGCCTATTGCTTCAAGTTTCCCTAGTAATATTACATGGTTCACAGTATCGAAGGCTTTGGATAAATCTAGATTAATTCCAATAACCTGTTGATTTGGCTCCAAATTTCTTACTATTTCTGTTGTGTAGTCCAATATGGCTGTTTCTGTACTGTGCCCTGCTCGAAAACCATGTTGACTCTTATTTATTAGTTTATGTTTTTCTAGATATTTTGTAACCCTGATTTTCATTAATTCCTCAAGTATTTTGGAGAAGGCTGGGAGGAGAGATATAGGTCAGTAATTTTCTATTTTATGTCTATCACCATTTTTGTATAGCGGTATCACTTTAGAGATTTTAAGTTTATCCGGAAATATCCCTTCAAGGGACAAGTTTGCTATGTGCACTGTAGGTTTGACAACACATCGAGCAATTTTCTTAATTATTGATACAGGTACATTATCCAACCCAGAGGACATTTAGGATTTCAAGCATTTAATGACTTTTAGAACTTCATGCTCGTCTGTTGGGATTGCCATCATGCTGGTATTTACCGTTGGAGTCGTCACTGTTGGTTGTTGCTTAAATTTACTACTTAAAGTAAGGGGAATATTTACAAAATAATTATTTACATAGTTTGCCATGGCATCTTTTTCAATGGGGATATTTTCATTATTTTTAATATTGATTTCCTGTTCTTTAGTTTGACCCCCGGTTTCTTTTTTTACCATTTTCCACATCATTCTGGACTTGTTACTAGCCTACCTTATTAATCTGTCATTACTTAATAATATTTCTTTTGCTATTGCTTTGCGGTAAATCTTTTTGTATGTCCTCACATACTCAAGAAACTGCTGATCATGACATGTTTTTAACTTTAAACTTAGTAATGTCATGGTTCTTTGGATACAGATGATCTATAACTCAAAAGCTTTTTTGGGAAACACATTTCAAAGCACGTCATAAAAGTGGAAGTAAATGTATTGTAATCATCATTTGTGTTTGTTTGTGCCAAGATATCTGACCAAACTGCATTTTTTAAATTATTTTTGGACTGATTACAATTTTCAGTAGAGAAAAATTGTTTGTACTCTTTTATTTTCCTCCTCCTTGGGAGTTGCAGTGAGATTAAAGGTTAACGCATTATGATCTGATAATCCTATATTCACATTTGTAACTGCAACTTCATGTGTGACCACAATTGAGAATATGTTATCTATTAGGCTTTCACTGGAATCTGTTGTTCTAGTGGGAGCTGAATGTGGGGGAACATGTTGAAGCTTTTTAGTATGTCTAAAAACTTGATTTTTACTTAACTCTGGACCAATAGATTAATATTAAGGTCACCACAAAGAATTATGGTAGAGTTCTCATTTGAGAAAATGTTGAGCATTTCTTCCAAATTCTTAAGAAAGACTTCAGTATCTCCAGATGGTTATCTGTAAATTGCGGCAACAATTATTTTCTTGTTTAAACTATATAAATGAATGGCTACTGCTTAAAAATCCTTTTCTACGATTAATGGTTTAGCCCTGTATCTTAACTTAAATTTAAGCTTGGGATTTAGATAAATGCATACACCACCACCTTTGGCATTTTGCCTACAGTACTGACTGGCAAGTTTATATTGGCTTAATTTTATGCTGTTTCTGTTCACTGTCCCTGCACCACTGTTCCATAACACATAAACAATCAATATGGTCACTATTTGCTGCTACCTCAAGCCAAGGTACTTGTTTTTAAGACACTGAATGTTCAGACTCATAATTCTTAGCTGATTTGAACAATCCAACTGACCTGTGACTTTACACTCTGCTGATGCATTTTCTCTTACACCGTTACAAGATTTCATACCTTGTTGTAGATTCCTCTGCTTGCAAACATTTACCTGTTTCCCTGCTATATACTGTTGTTCACTGTTTTGCCCCAGCAAAAATCCTGGCTTCTAAAGGGTAGCTGCCTTGTTCTGGTGTGATGACTGCTCCTATTACCACTGCTGCTGCTGTGTGCTGTTGCAGTGAATGCCAGTGATTCTGGTTGCTTGGTTATTGATGTTGGAACTACTGCTTCTGATGTTTCTGTGATTGCTAATGATTCTGGTTGGTTGGTTTTTGATGCTGTAACTATTGCTTCTGACGTTAGTTCTGCTGCTGCTGTGTAGTAGGTTCCTCTGTTGCTACTGTTTTTTGGATGGTCCATTTGTGTGTTGCTGCTGTTTGTGCTGGTGTTTCTGCTACCATCCCAGTTCAGTGGCTGTCACTTTGGAATTGTATTTAATTGCTTCCCTTATTAAGTTTCCTAACCTGGCCTTCCCATTTCTGTTAAGGTGAAGCCCATGTTTCGTAAAACATTCTCTATCAAGTGTGCTTGAGTCAATTAATTTCACATTACTGAATAGCCTACAACTACTTCTAAGTTTTCATTAATTCTGTGAATTTCCTTATTCACACATGGCCATTCAGGTAAATCATGCCTGTGGGTAAAGTTCACCAGTAAAATGTTTGTATCTGACATTACTAGCAAAACACTCAAGAGCTGCTTATACATTTTCATAGCATTGTTTTCGTAAATGTCTTTAGCTCCAGCGCAAATTACAACACTGTCCTGCTTGTCATAGTTGTATTTTACGATGTTTTTCGTCACTTCTTTGAAACCAGCACCTGGTTTAACCATGCCTGTGACTGTCGTTGATTTACTATTTACTTGCAGTTCTTGAGAAATTAAGTAAACGAATAAAATATGGTCAAATATAGTCCACTAGACACTAAAGTCGGAACACTAAACATGTCTACAGCATGCACTAAACGAAACTATCCTCACTGAATGACTGCGACAGCAGGGTGGGCTTTACATAGCCGCCGCGTCGTAATGTCTGGAAGCGTCAAGGCGAAAAGAGGCGGAGGGTTCCAGGCGCTTCTGCTCCACAGCGCTGGCCCGGCAGCGCCGGGCTTTACCCGAAGGTTCGCACATCGGGACAAATTCTAAGTGTGCCCGTAACACCGTAACACTATCGTGATTCACACCACTCGTTTTCAGTTAACCTGCTTACTACCGTAATAATTATTTGTTTAAACTTATTACTGAATGTATTTTAAAAGATAACTATCGTCAAACAAGGAAAATAAAAAAATTCAATATAATTTTGTGATTTTACAAAGCATAATACAACCAATAATTATCTTAAATTATAGGGTGGGGTGGGGGTGGGCGGGTGGGTGGGGGTGGGGGGTCTCATTCCCAGTAATGAATTATTAGTCGCGTTATTTTTAATTCAAACATGTACACACTCGCTACTGGGGAAAGAACCTATGTTTAATGTTATTTGTGGCTAGGAAACTGCAATGATAGGTGCTGGTTTGAATCCTGGCAAATTCAAAAATTATTCATTCGTCTCGTCATTTCAGTTTCGAACAGATTGCTACTGCGTAGAAAATTCGAGATCAGACATCTGACTTTGCATAGCTTACAATCTGATTAGGTTCTGGGTTCGAATCCTAGTCCAACATAAAACTTTACCTCATGTCATTTCAAATTTGTTACGTGTGACTGAAACCGATTGGTTAACGTGGAAAATAGTTACTGGACAGGAGTCCCGCTCCACTATAAAAATTTGTGTCCTGTAATTTGAAGTTCAGATTTGCTAACTGACACTAGCTGAAAATTACGTAAATCATGTCTCTTTATGCTGTCAGCAAAGATGATCAATGCCATGTTCAAGTCTCGACAGGCAAGAAAGCTTCGCTTAATTTGCGATGTCAATAGATGCTAGGTTTGGACCAACAACCTCAACAAAACAGTCTGTATAATCATTAAAGTTCAAAGATATTTGCAACTAGCAGCTCATAAATAACTTAAATTTTTAACGATCCTCATGCCATCATGATTACAGTGAAAGTACTAGTGTTGAGTTAGTTGTACAGTTTCCGTAGAGCCTTTGGCCCTCTTATCTGTGGTTTTCTAACTGGTTCATTTGCGAGGTCAACAGCACTATAGACGGCAGAGACCAAAGAGCCACAGCTTTGAAGTGAGATACCTGTGGGACTGGGTATCAAATGCTATCTGGTTTCAACCTCGGTAATGTGTAAAAATCTTGTATGCGTTCTCTCGTAATGAAGTGTTGCCTACTCATAGCTGTGTCGACTGACTTTTTGGTACGTCTTCCAGTATCTGTAGTGAAGATAAATAGGGTGGTTCACTGATAGTGACCGGTCCAAATATCTCACGAAATAAGCGTCTAACGAAGAAACTACAAAGAACGAAACTTGTCTAGATTGAAGGCGGAAACCAAATGGCGTTATGGTTGGCCTGCTAGATGGCGCTGCCATAGGTCAAACGGATATCAACTGCGTTTTTTAGATAGGAACCCCCATTTTTATTACATACTCGTGTAGTACGGGACGTAAAGAAATATGAATGTTTTAGTTGGACCACCTTTTTTTGCTCTGTGATAGATGGCGCTGTAATAGTCACCAAAGTATAAGTACGTGGTACCACGTCACATTCCGCCACTGCGGACGGTATTTGCTTCGTTATACATTACCCGTATTAGAATGGACCGATTACCAATTGCGGAAAAGGTCGATATCGTGTTGATGTATAGCTATTGTGATCCAAATGCCGAACGGGCATGTGCTATGTATGCTGCTCGGCATCCTGGACGACATCATTCAAGTGTTCCGACCGTTCGCCGGATAGTTACGTTATTTAAGGAAACAGGAAGTGTTCAGCCACATGTGAAACGTCAGCCACGACCTGCAACAAATGATGATGCCCAAGTAGGTGTTTTAGCGGTTGTCGCTGCTAATCCGCACATCAGTAGCAGACAAATTGCGCGAGAATCGGGAATCTCAAAAACGTCGGTTTTGAGAATGCTACAAATCATCGATTGTATCCGTACCATATTTCTATGCACCAGGAATTGCATGGTGACGACTTTGAACGTCGTGTACAGTTCTGCCACTGGGCACAAGAGAAATTACTGGACAATGACAGAGATTTTGCACGCGTTCTATTTAGCGACAAAGTGTCATTCACCAACAGCGGTAACGTAAACCGGCATAATATGCACTACTGGGTAACGGAAAATCCACGATGGTTGCGATAAGTGGAACATCAGCGACCTTGACGGGTTAATGTATGGTGCGGCATTATGGGAGGAAGCATAACTGGCTCCCATTTTATCGATGGCTATCTAAATGGTGCAACGCATGCTGATTTCCTACGTAATGTTCTACCGACGTTACTACAAGATGTTTCACTGCATGAATGAGTGGCAATGTACTTCCGACATGATGGATGTCCGGCACATAGCTCGCGTGCGGTTGAAACGGTATTGAATAGCACATTTCATGACACGTGGATCGGTCGTCGAAGCACCGTACCATGGCCCGCACGTTCACCGGATCTGACGTCCCCCCGATTTCTTTCTGTGGGGAAAGTTGAAGGATATCTGCTATCGTGATCCACCGACAACGCCTGACAACATGCGTCATCGCATTGTCAATGCATGTGCGAACATTACGGAAGGCGAACTACTCGCTGTTAAGAGAAATGTCGTTACACGTATTGCCAAATGCATTGAGGTTGACGGATATCATTTTGAGCATTTAGTGCATTAATGTGGTATTTACAGGTAATCACGCGTTTACAGCATGCGTTCTCAGAAATGATAAGTTCACAAAGGTACATGTATCACATTGGAACAATCGAAATAAAACGTTCAAACGTACCTACGTTCTGTATTTTAATTTTAAAAAACCTGACTGTTACTAACTGTTCGTCCAAAATTGTGAGCCAAATGTTTGTGACTATTACTGCGCCATCTATCACAAAGCGAAAAAAGTGGTCCAACTATAACATTCATATTTCTTTACGTCCCTTATTACACGAATATTTAATAAAAATGGGGGTTCCTATTAAAAAAAAAAAACGCAGTTGATATCCGTTTAACCTACGGCAGCGCCATATAGCAGGCCAACCATAGCGCCATCTGGTTTCCCCCTTCAAGCTAGACAAGTTTCGTTCTTTGTAGTTTTTTCGTTTGACGCTTATTTCGTAAGATATTCGGCCCGGTCACGATCCATGGACCACCCTGTATATGTGTCCTCAGCACAATTAATGCTTTAATCAACAAACTGCGATTAAATCAGAATCGTGTTTGTGTGTGCAAACAATGCAGCCTCATGCTATCACAGCAACAACGACACAAAAATGCCCACCATCATCCAAAGACACTCTTCAGGATCCAGCTTCACACACGCTACAGTTGGAACTTGGTGCTCGATCTTCAAACAGTATCACTGATTTCAGGCTGATCGTGTCAATGAAATGAACTGCACCGCGACTTTAAGCCACAAACACAGCCTTGATGGACAATGTATATCACCATTATTCTCATCTACTGGCACCATTACATGTTCTACATCTGTGCCATGAGTGCTCCAGGACTTTTCCACAATCGTTTTGTCATACTCACTTGATAGTCTTCCACAAACACACTATGCATGTCCTTCAAGGACTTTCTCATCAACCTAAGCTACTGACATTCTAAACAGTGCAACCAGCCTCGTGGTCTGCATCAGCAGAATGTGTGTACGCATCACTCAGAATACTCGACAATGATTCCAAATTAGTCACACTGATCTGCTACCTCAGAGAAGATGCTGACTGAAGCAGCTGTCTATTAAGATCTGACACTAATTGAGCAGTCTGGCCAGGAAACAAGGTCCCTGGAGTGAAAAGCTGCTGAACATTCACTCAAGATCTTAGACTTATTACCGCAGACCTTATTACAGTAAATGTTTTCATTCCTTCGAACTCAAATGATATACACTGACAAAACTTCAACTCAGTTAATCAGTATATATATTATTCTTTAAAAAAAAACAGTACACAGAGAATCATTCTCCAGAGAAATAACATTAATGTAAAACAGAACAATGCTCTCACACAGGAACTATTAAACTAAATTAGGCTTTAAAAGAGAACAATTTCATTCAACTCCTTGCACATCAAACAATCTAATAAATTACAACACTGAAACAAATCTCGATAGACCCTTGCCCATAATATAAAGTTATTAAAGGAAATTCCAAAATAACTACCAGTAATTTTTAAAGTTAGTGGAAATCAACACATGACCTGTAACTACCCTTTTAGTAGTACATTGCAGGAGATAACAAAATCACATAACTTCCAATTCAAGAACAGTATGCGCCCATCAACAAACGACTACAGATCATTGGCAGTAGATTAAAATAACACTAAGTAAGAAGAAAAACATCAAAATATCCGTAATATTCATGTACCACCATACCCAGACACCCAACTCAATTAAACATTACAATACCAGAGTCAGAATATGCACTGTTCTGTTGGCTGGTCAAGAGAGGACTAACCTGCCATGGGCCACTGGCAATTACAAAACAATCCTGTGCCATTACGGGAAGCTAGTGCTTCTACAACAAACAGAGAAGTGAAATTAGTTAACTCAAATAACATACATATCAATACGTGCGTCTAATTAGTGGTTGCAATGTACACAATGGACAAGATCACAGCAGGTTCTTTCAGAAGTGTGATACGTGATGACAAAACGCGCCAACCCTTCCAAAATACCTCCTTTTGAAAATTGAACAGGGCATAAGGTGAGATTAATACCATCAATTAACTCTTTAAAAAGCCTGCAAGAACATGAATTCAAAATCCAGCGGCTACAGCGAAGGTAGTGTCGTTTAACGAGACTCGATGGCAGCACAATCTCCCAAAGTTCAAAGTTCCAGCTTACCGTAGAGGCAGCCATCCAAAACTGCTATCAAAACACCTTACACCTGACAGAAAGTCCGCACATACGGCTTATTATCACAACAAGGTGTCTGATCTGGCGTGCGATGCTCGCTCACTCCCATCGTCAACACTGTTCGTGCCGTGACTGCTACACACAGAGCCACTGCTGGCACCAAAGTCTCTTGCGCCACCTTGCGGCCCACTCGTCAGCCTCTCACTCTGTCCAACTTCCATCTTTTCTCCAGTGCGCTTTTTAAGAGCCGTTTTCTCGCCACAGAGCATGCTCCCTCCAGGAACCCACCAGTGATGCTGCTGGAGTCGTCTGCGCCCATTTCAAGATCGATCAAGATGTATCTACTTCCCCCCTGAAAAGTGAATTCTCAGGGAGAAGGAGGGGTATCAAACACCTACATTTCCTTTACAGACACTTCAGCACCTTCTCGCCCTTCAAACTCAGAGTTGGCTCAAGTGAGTCCGGATTTCCCTGTGTGTTTACTGATCTCTAACCAAGAAGTTAACCGGCATGGGTAATTTAACCACCTCATATGGTCCGACAAATCTTGGCAACATTTTCCTGATTCTCAGCTACCCTGTCACCTCACAATTTTGTACACACCCTTGATCACCCACTGCAATCGTTACCACACGTCCTCTCTCACTATAAGTTCATGCTTCCCATTGATGGACAAGAATGATATTCCTCTTGGTGGCTTTCCATTTAGCTTCCATATTACTGGGGCGTACATGCTCTGGCAACAGCTCGTTGAAATACAAGAGATTACTTAGCAGAGTGTTGACTTCATAACCAAACAACAACCTTGCCAGAGTGGTTTTTTGCATTTCATGACACGTGGTATTGTAAGCGAGGCTTAACCAGTTCAATGAACAGTCCCAATTCCTCTGGGAACCAGAATGTTATATTATCAGGATTGATTTTAAAAAAAAGGAGGTCTGCGGGTAATATGGAGTGATGGTATTGTGTATTATTCTGTGCCCATAGAAAACTTGTGAAGCTCACGTGAAATGAATACAGGCAAGTTATCAGTAATTAAACTTCGTGGTGGCCAAGAGCTCTCAAAAATGAATGACAAGTGGTGGGTGCTCATTTCAGTAGTTCCCCTACTTGGAATGAAAAAAATGAATCTGGTAAAAACGTCCATCGCAACAAAGATGAACCAATTACCGTCCTAAGTGTGTGTGAGTATCCCCACATAATCCATGAATAGTTTACCTAAAGGGTGAAATTCAAGAATAGATTGCAGAAACCCATTTTTATTACTTGCATCGGGTTTCGCGCATTTACAATTCCGGCAATTATTGGCCAGTTTTTGGATCTCTGCTGCCATACCTCCGCAGGTAAGGTTCTCACTTATCTTAAACCTCGTTTTCTGAACACGCAGGGGACATCTACACAGAGGCTAATGATAGTATTTGAAAACCACTGGTATCGGACTCCTAGGTAGACAGATTTTAGTCTTCTGGTCGTGTCGGCCCAGACAACAAAACACCCGTTTCTCTACTGAATACCTCTCCAAAGGGCATCCTTCCTTTAATTCCTTGTGGATGGCAGCAAGTTCAGAATCCTTCTCTTGCTCCCCCTTGAGATTACTGAATAACACTGGAACGTCAGTAAGAATGGCAGCAACTACTTGTAGTCCAGGTGCCTCCGCAATCTCAACAGATGATGGTGCCTCTGAGTCACTTTCGCTTTCGTCTTCCTTCCCTATCAAACATGCAACTGAATGTATCAGTTACCAAATTTTATGAAGCACGAATGGGAACTGTATCAAACTGGAAGGCAGAGATCTGGACCACTCATTGGGCTATCCTTCCCATTTTTCACGCGTGGCCTAGCACCCAACTTAGGGCTTGATTATTCATTTCTGGCTGAGACCGCTGATGCTCCAGATAAAACCTAAACTTTTCAATTGCAAATAAAAATTCATAAACAGAATAATGCAATTCAGGACGCGAGAGCACCCTCGAAGCAGTAAGGCCACTGCAATTCCCATTCTTGAAGTATCAATTTATACAAAAAATGGCAGGTTCAAATCCTGAATCCCCAGGACCAAAGCGTTACTAACGGCCCTCTTCAATGCCTCAAAGGCAGCCTTAATTTTCACCCCACCTAAACTTTCCGCTCTTCTTCCTCAGCTGGTTAAGATGAGCCATGAGCCCAACAAAGTTACAAATGAATTTGCGAAGACAGTGAAGCATCCAAATGGGCTGACAGACATCTTTCTTAGTATGAGGTACTGGAAACATATGGACAGCATTGGTACTAGACAGATCAATTCTCATCTCTTTTCCGATACAATGTGCCCATAAAACGAGATTTCACTCCTGGCCAAGGTGACCTTTCCCAGTTTGGCCATAATACCAGCGTCCCTAAGCCATGTTACCATTTGCCTGAGATGTTTGACATGTTCTTCACAGCTTTTCCTATAAATAACAGCATCTTCCATGTAACTGTATACGAATTTGAACTTGAACTCTCCCAAAACAGAATCGAACAGGCAAGAAACCAACGCTGCTCCAGTGGGCAATCTGGACAGCACATGGTTAAACAATAATTCATACAGAAAGTTGTCAATAGTTTACAGTCCTCAGTAAACGCGATCTGATAGTATGCCTGGTTTAGGTACAATACTGAAAAAAACACGCATGCTGGCAAACCATGTAAAACAATTGTGCTAATCAAGAGGGGGAACAGATTCCAAAACAACGTTTTGGTTCAGCAACTGGTAATAACACCATCCTCCAACAACCTGCCCACAATTTTATGCGGCTCTTTAATTTTTTGGGGTGAGGGGGGGGGGGAGGGAAAGCCGATAAGGTGTCTGACTGGCTGCAGTATAATCAGTCAGCCTGATTTGATAAGATGTCTTGTGTGTTACTCCCAGTTTCTCCAAAATGATATCTGGATAGTGATAAAGTACTTCCAGTAACTGTTTAGCCTGAACTTCCGGTAGATGTTTTACATCAAACCCGGAGCCCTCTCCATGAACTTGGCAGATATTACCTTCTACCCAATGATTAGAAAATTTAAATTTTTCCCCAGGCCAAAACTTCAAATAAAATTCTCTCTGAGCATAGTCCAAGTCACAACAGGTACATGCAAGAAAATCATAACCCCAACAACATTGGCCAACATTACTTGCTTAATAATTAAAAGCTATTTGTGGACTTCATGTTCCCAAAACAATTATGCATCATATCACTCGTCACAATAGTTTGCAATTGGTTTGAATAGCATTCTGGACAGTTCGAGCCACTCTGATCATCTGACATGAATTCCATCAAATACTTATGGGACATAATCGAGAGGTCACTCCGTGTAAAAAATCCTGCACTGGCAACTCTTTCCCAATTACAGACGGCTATAGAGGCATCATGGGTCAGTATTTCTGCAGAGGGCTTCCAACGACTTGTTGAGTCCATGTCGAGTTGCTTCACTGTTCAAGGCCAAAGGAGGTCCAGTTCGGTATTAGTAGGTACCCAATGACCTTTATTACCTCAGTGTATTAGCATTTACTACAAATAGAAGTGGTAAGTTGCCATACGTTAGAGAGCTGGTCGAAAAAAATGACACACTCGAGATTGTTTACTGAATTAAGAGATACACAAAAAATCTCATTATAAAGTTCCATTCACATCTTGATCTGCTTAAAAAAAGGATCTTTAGATACATTGTAATTCTGTCAGAGACAGCAAAGGATTTGGAAGAGCAGTTGAACGGAATGGATACTATCTTGAAAGGAGGATATAAGATGAACATCAACAAAAGCAAAATGGTTCAAATGGCTCTGAGCACTATGGGACTCAACATCTGTGGTCATCAGTACCGTAGAGCTTAGAACCACTTAATCCTAACTAATCTAAGGACATCACACACATCCATGCCCGAGGCAGGATTCGAACCTGCGACCGGAGCGGTTACGCGGTTCCAGACTGAAGCGCCTAGACCGCACGGCCACACCGGCCGGCAACAAAAGCAAAACGAGGATAATGGAATGTAGCCGAATTAAGTCGGGTGATCCTGAGGAAATTAGATTAGGAAATGAGACACTTAAAGTAGTAAAGGAGTTTTGCTATTTGGGGCGCAAAATAACTGATGATGGTCGAAGTAGAGAGGATATAAAATGTAGACTGGCAATGGCAAGGAAAGCGTTTCTGAAGAAGAGAAATTTGTTAACATCGAGTATAGATTTAAGTGTCAGGAAGTCATTTCTGAAAGTATTTGTACGGAGTGTAGCCATGTATGGAAGTGAAACATGGACGATAAATAGTTTGGACAAGAAGAGAATAGAAGCTTTTGAAATGTAGTGCTACATACGAATGCTGAAGATTAGATGGGTAGATCACATAACTAATGAGGTAGTATTGAATAGGATTGGGGAGAAGAGAAGTTTGTGGCACAACTTGACTAGAAGAAGGGATCGGTTGGTAGAACATGTTCTGAGGCATCAAGGGATCACAAATTTAGTATTGGAGGGCAGTGTGGAGGGTAAAAATCGTAGAGGGAGACCAAGAGATGAATACACTAAGCAGATTCAGAAGGATGTAGGCTGCGGTAAGTACTGGGAGATGAAGAGGCTTGCACAGGACAGAGTAGCATGGAGAGCTGCGTCAAACCAGTCCCAGGACTGAAGACCACAACAACAACAACAGATTGAATCTAAATGTAGTGGACTAAATGTTCTTCACCTAGCAACATAACAGAGTTTAAAGCCGATGGAATAATAGCTTATAGCAGTAATTCGTTTGCAAAAATGGTTAACTTTAAGTTCTACAAGACTTTACGGCGTTATGACCCTCTCTGTAAATATTATTATATTTTAATATGTGATTTGATGTAAACAGCCCGCCGTGGTGGCCGAGCGGTTCTAGGCGCTTCAGTCCGAAACCGCGCGACTGCTACGGTCGCAGGTTCGAATCCTGCCTCGGGCATGGATGTGTGTGATGTCCTTAGGTTAGTTAGGTTTAAGTAGTTCTAAGTTCTAGGGGACTGATGACCTCAGATGTTAAGTCCCATAGTGCTCAGAGCCATTTGATTTGATGTAAACAGATCATCTGGAAAGTACACTTTTTCCCCTAGCCCCCATATTATGCACTGGTAGGTACCAGTGCACATGATGTTTCAGCACAGACGCTGATGGCTGACTGTGCCCTAGGCCCACTTCCATGGGATAGTACATATGTTGAGAGAATGCAGGTGCAATCTCTCAATGCAGCGAACCCTGTGGCGTGATTCCAGTTTCCCAAAGTTACGCGTATGTGCTGTGGTGGCAGGCTGGGTCTTGCAAGGAAAGTACAACTGCATGAAGGTATACCACAGTATTGAAGCAACTAGCCTGCCACCAGCATGCATATGCGTCATTTCAGGAACTCAAATCACGCCACAGGATTGGCAGTATTGGGAGACCCATGACAGTAACTACGGCAGTGGAAAGAATAGCTGTGTATTTCTAGAGACCTAACTGTCTTGCTGGGAAAGATATAGATACATAAAGGACTTAATGCATTACCTATTAAGTGCTTGTAAGCTGGTCCCATGACCACGATGTCGTTTTCTGGTGTGATAGCTTAGTACTCTAACGCTGCAACAGATGACATTAAATGCGTATATTTGTTATAGTTCCATGACGCTATACTCATGTCAAAATGGTTCAAATGGCTCTGAGCACTATGGGACTCAACTGCTGTGGTCATAAGTCCCCTAGAACTTAGAACTACTTAAACCTAACTAACCTAAGGACATCACTCACATCCATGCCCGAGGCAGGATTCGAACCTGCGACCGTAGCGGCCGTGCGGTTCCAGACTGTAGCGCCTTTAACCGCTCGGCCACTCCGGCCGGCACTCATGTCAATATACATTCGTAAAAAAAATATACCTGCGATTACCTGTCATGTTTGATCGAATCTATAACTATCTATAACTACCTGCATAACTCGTTTCAGATTTTCATGGTATGTAATGTGCAAAATACAGGATATTTTCGCCAGTCAGGGACACTTACTATGTTAGATTAATAGATGAGGGATATATTGCTTGCGTTATGGTCTATTCTGCTCTTTTTATGCCTAGTCACAGATGACAAGGGCGACATGTGGACATGCTAACGTCGTTTTTGGTGCACCGATAGTGCATTATTATACCTTCTTCGTCGTATGTGTAGGGGATATACATTAGATATGAATCGAAGCTCAACATCCAAAAATAGATCAGCCATATGCTGTAGGACTTGATACAACTGTGTCTCGATTTCCTCAATGTAACTAAAAATGTAGACAGGTTCATAGTACACAGACGGAAAAAAACGGAACACCAAAAAGTAATTAGTGTAATGAAATTTCAAGAATACGTTTTTTTTTAGATAACACATTTAAGTGATTAACATTGCAAGATCACAAGTCAATGCAAGCGCCAGGAAAGCCATTGGAAATGTGAAAAGCTGTAACATTAATAACCGGTGCAATCACCAGAATGTTGAATGCAAGCATGCAAATGTGCATGCACTCTGTCGTACAGGTTCTGGATGTCAGATTGTAGGATGGAGTTCCATGCTTGTTGCGCTTGGTCGGTCATTAGGGGGACGGTTAATGCTGTTTGTGGATGACGTAATTGTCGTCCGATTATGTCCAATATGCGCTCGATTGGAGACCGATCTGGTGATTGAGCAGGCCAAGACGATATGTCGACACCCTGTAGAACATGTTGGGTTACAACAGCAGTATATGGGCAAGTGTTATTCTGTTGGAAAACCCCCATGAATGGCAGCATAACAAGTCGAATCACCAGATTTACGGACATATTTGCAGTCAGGGTGCGTAGAATAACCACCAGAGTGCTCCCGATGTCATACGAAATTGCACTCCAGACCATAATTCCAGGTACAAGGCCAGTGAGTCTAGCATACAGACAGGTTCGTTGCAGGCCCTCAGCTAGCCTCCTTCTAACCAATACACGGCCATTACTGGCACAAATTCAGAACCTTTCATCAGAAAACACGATAAACTTCCATCCTTCCCTCCAATCAGCTATCGCTTGACGCCACTCAAGTCGCAAATGGCAGTGCTTTGGGTTCAGTGGAATGCACGTGGCAGGGCGTCTGTCTCGAAGCTGCCCTTGAAATAACCGATTTGTACCAGTTCATTGTGCCACTGTGGTGCCAACTGCTGTCCAAATTGCTGCTGCTGATGCAGTACGATGCGCCGGAATCATACACCGCACACGAAGGTCATCCCTCTCGGTGGTGCCACGTGGCCATCCAGAGCCCGGTCTTTTTGGCACCGTACATTCCCTTGACCACCTGTGCCATCAGTCATGTACGGTGGCTACATTCCTTCCAGGTCTTTCTGCATTATTACAGAAGAAACGTCTAGTTTCTCGTAGCCCTATTGCACGACCTCGTTCAAACTCAGTGAGATGTTGATAATGGCGTCTTTGTCGTCTTAAATAAATTTTTGACTAACTTCAACTCACCACGTCCAATCTCAAAGGTAACTGACGTTCATGACCATCCCAAAGTGTTTTTAAAGCAAACATGATTTGTATCCTCATAGTGGCGCAACTGGCGCCACTCTTGTACGACTGTTGCGAAATTTGACTAGACATCACCTTTCGGATTTAGAAACACTCTTATCAACTTTTTCATCTCGCACAGATCCTTTTTGGTGTTGCGACATTTTTCCGCCAGTGTAGTCTGCGTTTGATACATAATGGTTCTTTTTTCTCTCCTGCTCCCGAACAGGCCATGAAGGCCCAAAGGTACCGACTGGCCACCGTGTCATCCTCAGCCCACAGGCGTCACTGGATGCGGATATGGAGGGGCATGTGGTCAGCACACCGCTCTCCCGGCCGTATGTCAGTTTCCGAGACCGGAGCCGCTACTTCTCAATCAAGTAGCTCCTCAGATTGCCTCACAAAGGCTAAGTGCACCCCGCTTGCCAACAGCGTTTGGCAGACCGGATGGTCACCCATCCAAGTGTTAGCCCAGCCCGACAGCGCTTAACTTCGGTGATCTGACGGGAGCCACTGCGGCAAAGCCGTTGGCTTTTTTTTCCTTTTTCTTTTTTTTTTTTTTCATCACCTACTAAATAACATTGCTTGACGGTATTGTGGTAAAAAGAATATATTTCTCCTGCTGTGTTAATATAGCACCTGATTTGTGTCAAAGGCACTAGTTTACACACATGGCAATAGACAGAGTGTTCGATCTGACAAGCTGAGGCTTACAAAACTACCTAGTCAATACTTTTAGCAATCACCGACTCGTATAAATGAACGTGTGTGAGGACAGCAAAAATATGAGCTGACTAATACAGATACTATGTCGAACAAATGCTCTAACATAGGTGACTGCTAACGCATACTCACAACACTCGAAAATTTAATGTAAATGCCGTACACAACCTCATTATTTGTGGAGTGCTTACACAAAATCTCCAGCAATTTGCTGCTAGACACAAAAGGCATTAATTATACTAACATTGGCTACTATTTTTAGGTTCAGTCACACACACAATTCGTCTAGAGGGCTAACATATTCCAAATCGCATACAGCATTTCTAGCAGAAAGCGTAACACTCTCAGCGACTCTTGTGTGTGCCTGTAGAATGAAGACAGCTTTTTATGCATGGTGACTCTAACATAGTGATCGTGCTTTTAATAGCTCGGTCCTTACGGGTAACTTATATTGCCGGCGGTAGACTCCTTCCGTGGTCAGCTTCGTTGGCGGAGCTACGATAACATGGTCCCATTTCCACCGAGTGGCCAAAAGACGGCCCTGTTGCATTAACCTGTTTCTAAAAGGGTTGCAGCAGGTGGTTGATATAGCGCTCTCCGACTTCCGTTCGATTCCGACTTAAACTGGGACGATCACATGGACGAAGATGCAGGGAGGCCGGGGCAGAGACCGACCGACAGTTACAAGATGCAGAGAAACTGTCTAAAACCACGTTGCAGTTTTGCTGTAGCAGATAGATTCGAAAAAGGTGACTCATTTCGAGATATGAGAGTGGCACGAATATTATTCGCCAGTGGCTGTAATCATTAAAAGACGCCTCCATAGGATCCAACGCAAGCCTGTAGTTGAAAGGAGAGGCTTGATTCCAAATGACTGACAGCATTTCTACCAGAAAGAGTTACACTATCAGCGACTCTTGTGTGTGCCTGTAGAGCCGAGATCGCTATCTATGCAGGGTGACGGTCACATAGTCGTTGTGATCGTGTTTTTAATAGCGCGGTCCTTACGTGTAATGTATATTCAAAAAATGGTTCAAATGGCTCTGAGCACTATGGGACTTAACTTCTGTGGTCATCAGTCCCCTAGAACTTAGAACTACTTAAACCTAACTAACCTAAGGACATCACACACATCCATGCCCGAGGCAGGATTCGAACCTGCGACCGTAGCGGTCGCGCGGTTCCAGACTGTAGCGTCTAGAACCGCTCGGCCACTCCGGCCGGCGTATATTGCCAGCGGTTGAATGCTTCTGTGGTCAGCTTCAAATGTCGATTCTCAATAGTGTTCCTCGAAAAGAACATCTTTTTGCCTCCAGGAATTCCCATTTGAACTATCTGGTGACTGTAAACCGATTACTGGAAAAGAAAAATGTCTCGTCATGCAAAGTGGCTCTCATGATCAATTTAATTAATTAGCCTATCAATTTGATAACAGTGACATGCCGCCTGGCGGGTGTAGGCGATGGCTAGGGCACCACGGATATGATTCTTCACTTGGTGTTTTTTTAACGGTATTTCAATCGTCCACCTGACAACCATTGTAATAAAATCAGATGTGTTACCGAAATTATAAAGTGATAAGTACTATAAAACTTTTTATTTAATGAACAGTTTATATTTTGTCAGTAACTTTATTTAAATATTGATTGCAAGTGCTATTAAAAATCTGTGCTATTTTAAAGTGGCCAGTCGCATGTGTTAGCGGACGCCGCAACTGAAAAGAGAACCTAAAGATGCTTCTGTCAAGAAGGAATAAATAATTGTTTAAGCAAAATTTAACGACAATTCGATGTTATTTAATGTGAGCGCACTTGCGCAAGAATACTAGCTTATTTATTTCTGAATAAACCTTTGTTTGTAATTATTGTGAATGATCTGGATGTGACCGAATATTTATAACATTTCTTCATTTAAATATTGTAATACAGGATATATCAAAAAGAATCATCCGTTTTGGTATGTCTACATTTCTGAAACTAATAAACGTATAGAATGAGTTTTGTTTTTTGATGAACGGGGAACTTAAAAAGTTTTTTTCCATACCTTTTCATAGGTGTTAAATATGCCCCCCTTGAGATGCACGGCACATGTCAGTGCGGCATTCAAATTGTTCCCACACTGCTGGTGAGCCTATCTTGAGTTACAGCTTCTACAGCTGCTGTTATGCGATGTCTCAGATCATTCATTGATGTTGGTAATGGAGGCACATAAACAGAGTCTTTTATAAACCACCACAAGAAATAATCGCATACAGTCAGGTACAGTGACTTGGACGCCAGTAAAAATGGTTCAAATGGCTCTGAGCACTATGGGAGTTAACTTCTGAGGTCATTAGTCCCCTAGAACTTAGAACTACTTAAACCTAACTAACCTAAGGACATCACACACATCCATACCCGAGGCAGGATTCAAACCTGCGATCGTAGCGGTCGCGCGGTTCTAGACTGTAGCGCCTAGAACCGCTCGGCCACGGACGCCAGTAAGGTAAGGCTGAATCATTTGGTTCGGTGTTACTGAGCTATCTCACGGACTGCGCGGCCCCTCCCGCCGGAGGTTCGAATCCTCCCTCGGGCATGGGTGTGTGTGTTTTTCTTAGCATAAATTAGTTTAAGTAGTGTGTAAGACTAGGGACCGATGACCTCAACAGTTTGGTCCCTCAGAAATTCACACGCATTTGAAAATTTTTGAACCAAACCATCGTTCAGTAATCCTTTTAATTTAAAAATTCCCGCATTTACAGATGCGAATGTGGCGGTGCCCCATCCTGTTGGTAAATGAAGTAGTTCGAATCAGTCTCCAACTTTGGGAAAAGGTAGTTCTCAAGCATATCGAGATATGTGCTTCCCGTACCAGTTTTCTCGGAAAAGGAAACTGGACCATACATCTATTACTGTGAACCTGCACAAAACATTTTAAATTTCGGGAAGTCCCTCTCATGTTGTACAACTTCATGTGGTTGTTCCGTACCCCATATTCTCACGTTATAACGGTTCACCTTGCCACTTAAATGGAATGTTGCCTCATCACTGAACACGAAGCGTTTCATCCTCCATCTTGTCAAGAACGAAGTTAGAGAACTCCACACATTGTTGTTTGTCACCCTCCCGAAGAGCTTTGCAGAAGCTGAAATTTGTATGGTTTCATGCGTAAACGTAGACGCAACACACGCCAGGCGAACATCGGGGGCATTTTGAGCTGTCGAGCTGCACGGCGAACGGATTTCTGTGGACTCCTTGTGAAACTATGGCGGATGCATTCTACGTCTGTGTCAGACAGTCGGGGACGGCCCCGCCATTTGTCTTTACACAAACAACCTGTTTCTCGGAATTGTTCATGCCATCGTCTAATGTTCTGTGCTGTAGGAGGATCCACACCATACCTAGTATGAAAGTCACGCTGATCAGTTATTACTGACCCGCACTGCACAGAACATGGAATATAAAACGCTCTCTGTTGTCCCGACACCATTTTTACTAGAACTGAAGTGGGCACACACTGCTGCTACCTAGTGGGAACAATGTAGAGTTCGCTCTTTCCAACAGTGCGTTGTTCACGCATATACACACATCAAAAAAAGTTTTGCATCACCTCGGTTCCGAGAGATCCGGAACCAGTACAGAAAATTGGAATATAGATCAACATAAACATCAATTGCGCCCTTTATATTGCTCATGAAAACCACACATTGCATGTTGAACCAACATACAGGAGACCTTCAGAGGTGGGGGTCGAGATTACTGTACACACCGGTACCTATAATATCCAGTAGCACGTCCTCTTGCATTGATGCATGCCTGTATTTGTCGTGGCATACTATCCACAAGTTCATCAAGGTACTGTTGGTCCAGATTGTCCCGCTCCGCAACGGCGATTCGGTATAGATCCCTCAGAGTGGTTGGTGGGTCACGTCGTTCGTAAACAGCCCTTTTCAATCTATCCCAGGCATGTTCGATAGGGTTCATATCTGGAGAACATGCTAGCCTCTCTAGTCGAGCGATGTCGTTATTCTGAAGGAAGTCATTCACAAGATGTGCACGATGAGGGCGCGAATTGTCGTCCATGAAGACGAATGCCTCGCCAATATGCTGCCCATATGGTTGCACTATTCGTAGGAGGATGGGATTCATGTATCGTACAGCCATTACGGCGCCTTCCATGACCACCTGCGACGTACGTTGGCCCCACATAATGCCACCACAAAACAGTAGGGAACCTCCACCTTGCTGCACTCGATGGACAGTGTGTCTAAGGCGTTCAGCCTGACCGGGTTGCCTCCAAACACGTATACGACGATTGTCTGGTTGAAGGAATATGCGACACTCACCGGTGAAGAGAACGTGATGCCAATTCTGAGCGGTCCATTCGGCATGGTGTTGGGCCCACTTGTACCGTGCTGCATGGTGTCGTGGTTGCAAAGATGGACCTCGCCATGGACATTGGGAGTGAAGTTGCGCATCATGCAACCTATTGCTCACAGTTTGAGTCGTAACACGACGTCCTGTGGCTGCACGAAAAGCATTATTCAACATGGTGGTGTTGCTGTTATGGTTCCTCCGAGCCATAATCCGTAAGTAGCGGTCATCCACTGCAGTAGTAGCCCTTGGGCGGCCTGAGCGAGGCATGTCATCGACAGTTCCTGTCTCTCCTCCATGTCCGAACAAGATCGCTTTGGTTCCCTCCGAAACGCCTGGACACTTCCCTTGTTGAGATCCCTTCCTGGCACAAAGGAATAATGCGGACGCGATCGAATCGCGGTGTTGACCGTCTAGGCATGGTTAAACTACAGACAACACGAACCGTGTACCTCCTTCCTGGTGGAATGACTGGAACTGATTGGCTGTCGGACCCATTCTGTCTAATAGGCCCTGCTCATGCATGGTTGTTTACATCGTTGGGCTGGTTTAGTGACATCTCTGAACAGTCAAAGGAACTGTGTCTCTGATACAATATTAACAGTCAACGTCTATCTTCAGGAGTTCTGGGAACCGGGGTGATGTTAAACTTTTTTGATGTGTGTATCTCAAATAACATAATAGTTATGATTTTTCTAAGTTGGATGATTCTTATTGAAACACCCTGTACATTAGTTTAGTCCGGGAAGTGCTGAAGATGAGTCAAATCACGTCTGTAGCAAGTAAGAACGATGTATTTTTTTTGGTGAAGGTCTTCAGCCAATGGAAAAGCACACTGTAGCGGAACACTACGGGAGTCACGTGGAGACTGGGACTTTTCGAGTGAAAAGCTCATGGGAGTGCTTCTGGCCACTTTTACGCGTGTTTTGGAATAAGACGCACCTGTCTAGAGTAACGTCATCTAGGTGACTCAGTGAACGGCCGCTACCATACTTTAATTTCTGAAGGAACTTCCTGTTTCGAGAGGTCTAAATGTGCTCCAGAGCAGAACCCTGACTTATTCCGCTTGTATTAAGGAACTGAGGATAGACATGTTGTGAGTTACTGTTCATTGTACCGTGAATGTCACAGCGTGTGTGTGAATTATTAAGTTGAGCTCTGAACTGTTTTGAGTAGATGAATATTTCATGTACTGTGAGCACGAAATGGACTTACAAGGGAACCTCCCCATCGCACCCCCCTCAGATTTAGTTATAATTTGGCACAGTGGATAGGCCTTGAAAAACTGAACACAGATCAATCGAGAAAACAGGAAGAAGTTGTGTGGAACTAGGAAAAAATAAGCAAAATATACAAACTGAGTAGTCCATCGGCAACATAGGCAATATAAAGGAGGATATACGCGCACGGTCGCCGTGGTCCCGTGGTCAGCGTGAGCAGCTGCGGAGCGAGAGGTCCTTGGTTCAAGTCTTCACTCTAGCGAAAATGTTACTTTCTTTATTTTTGCAAAGTTATGATCTGTCCGTTCGTTCATTGACGTCTCTGTTCACTGTAACAAGTTTAGTGTCTGTGTTTTGCGACCGCACCGCAAAACCGTGCGATTAGTAGACGAATGGACGTGCCTCTGCAATGGGAACCGAAAACATTTGATCCAGTAAAACACGTCTTATATATTCCATACGACACTGGTGACGGCATGTGCGTCACATGACAGAAATGCGTTGTGGACCCACCTAACTTGCACACTTGGCGAATGGGTAAAAAGATTCTTCTACCTTGCCCGATTTAGGTTTTCTTGTGGATGTGATAATCACTCCCAAAAAAGTGATGAAAACATAAGAGTGTGTCACATAAACTGCAACAAATGAATGCAACAGTTTCACAGTCGCACAGTTTCCTATGTGCTCTCTCAAAACATATGTTTTTAACGTTTTCAAATTTTTCCGTGTGTAGACCTGTATATGTCCAAGGAAATCTGAACATGTCCTGGAATTTTGGAGAGCGAAGTTGATTATGTTTGAGTGCCTGCGAGCTGCTCACGCTAACCACGGGACCACGGCGCTACTGAGCGCGCATTATTCAAAAAGTTGCCTATCTCGCACATGGACTACTCAGTTTGTATATTTTGCTTATTTTTTCCTAGTTCCACACAACTTCTTCCTGTTTTCTCGACTGATCTGTGTTCAGTTTTTCAAGGCCTATCCACTGTGCCAACTTATAACTAAATCTGAGGGGGGTGCGATGGGGAGGTTCCCTTGTTAGTTTTCGCTTATCTTCGATTACTATTTAGTTTGGGGGTTTTGCTAGCATTCACGTAGTGCTCTCAACGTAACTTTACTCAATTTTAGAAGAGTATTTCTCTCTGTATTATATTTGATTATCGTAGGACCACTTTCCATTTATTTGAGATGTTCTTCCTTAGATAAACGTTATTCAACATAATTCCCTTGTCATCTACATCAATTACAGTCGTTCGAACAGAACCCTTTTCATTCATTTTTATTCATTTAACTTTTATTTTGTATTACTGTATATGTCATTAACTCGCAATTATAGACAGTGCATAGACTGTCTGACTGCAGGATCACAGCTACATCGCACTACTCTTTTTTAAACAGAGCCGTGAATAGCCCAAGTACCTAAGCTACGAGCATGGGGATGTCTCATCAAGATCGGCTAATTAGGTTTGCGCGTAGCAGGCGCTGATCAAAGAGAGTTGGGAGGGGACGGGATCATGACCCCCCTCCCCCAATAAAAATCAAAAGCATTGTATTAACCACACATGTGAACAAATTATTTTAATCCTATTAAAACCTTTCATATATTTCATTATCACTGAAGTCCATAGCATTTGTGGCATGTTAAATGTGGAAGTGACGGCGCAAATTATATTTCTTTGGGGTGGGGGAGGGAGGGGGGACAGTGAAAAACCTTCTTGATCCTCCCCCCCCCCCCCCAGAATACACTTTAGATCCACTTAGCTGAGTTATGAGGCGTAATTTCAGGATATTTAACCGTTATGTTGCTAAAAGGAAGGCACATCGTATGAAAACTAATGTTTCTTCTGTTCTGAGATTTTTGTCAGTGGCGTTTTCCTTTACTAATACAAGTGAAATGTGTATTTCTTATAGGAGCGAAGCGTTTGTTATTTTGCTTTACGATTTTTTGCTTCACCATTTAAGTAAGTAATGTAAGCAGTAGCGATGAGCTGGCATGTTATCGCAGCAAGTATGACAATGTTATTATTAACAAAATGAAAATTATAATACACATTATTAACGTAAGAAGTACACGCATAATATCTTATAATGATGCTAACAATACATAATTTAAAGAGCAGGGGTACAGAGAAACCTGAATTAGTGCTCAGTACGAAGTGTCCCGCCCTTTCCTTGCACGCTTGGAAATGGCGGTAAATGTGTTCGTAAGGAAAAAAAACCGCGCCGTCTTCCTCTGTGTATAATTATAAGCATTTGGAGCAGCACTATGAGGCGATGAGTAAACACGTTGGTGACAAGACAACTGTTTCTGCACGGTGATGACTGCTCAAAAATGGCTCTGAGCACTATGGGACTTAACATCTGTGGTCATCAGTCCCCTAGAACTTAGAACTACTTAAACCTAACTAACCTAAGGACATCACACACATCCATGCCCGAAGCAGGATTCGAGCCTGCGACCGTAGCGGTCGCGCGGTTCCTGACTGAGCGCCTAGAACCGCTAGACCACCGCGGCCGGCCTGCTCGAAAATGTTTCTATGGGAATAATGCTATTTTTAGAAACTACTAAGATTTTAAGGTATTTTGTAAACAACAAAACGTCTGTTGTTTAATAATTAAAGATTTTGTTAATGACTGCGTTGGGCGTTTTTGGAATGATGTCCATTACATCCCTGAGAGGAACCAAAGTGCCCTGTTGATGCCTGATGATTGACATATGACGGACGACGATATCTTGCTATAGTGGAATCGTATCAATCTGTTAGTTGCAAGGTTTGTGTTGGATCAACTTTAATTGAACGAACCAAACAGAGGCGAACTTCTCTCTGGTTTAATAACGCTTGCAGACGATTCTAACCTCTGTGGTTGTTGATTTCGGTCGGCATTTAGCTTTTGTTAAGCTGGAACCACAGGCGCCACTGACGTGAGTTTCGTGGAAAGGCGACGCGGTGCAGCCCCGTTTCGTTATCTGACCTCAGGGATTATCACTGTGCGCATGTCCAGCCTGTAGCCTCTCATTCTCCGTAGCCAAGGCTGCGCTTTCTGAAATATTTCTGGCAACGACGGCTTTCTAACAGATCCCAGATTACACTAAGGCATCACGCGACACTTCACACGCTGTCGTCTGTACAGTGAGAAGCCACAACAGAACGTCCGCCGCCCACCACGAGAATGAATAGCACCTGCTGGCGTTGAGCCGCGCGGCAATTACACTCCTGGAAATTGAAATACGAACACCGTGAATTCATTGTCCCAGGAAGGGGAAACTTTATTGACACATTCCTGGGGTCAGATACATCACATGATCACACTGACAGAACCACAGGCACATAGACACAGGCAACAGAGCATGCACAATGTCGGCACTAGTACAGTGTATATCCACCTTTCGCAGCAATGCAGGCTGCTATTCTCCCATGGAGACGATCGTAGAGATGCTGGATGTAGTCCTGTGGAATGGCTTGCCATGCCATTTCCACCTGGCACCTCAGTTGGACCAGCGTTCGTGCTGGACGTGCAGACCGCGTGAGACGACGCTTCATCCAGTCCCAAACATGCCCAATGGGGGACAGATCCGGAGATCTTGCTGGCCAGGGTAGTTGACTTACACCATCTAGAGCACGTTGGGTGGCACGGGATACATGCGGACGTGCATTGTCCTGTTGGAACAGCAAGTTCCCTTGCCGGTCTAGGAATGGTAGAACGATGGGTTCGATGACGGTTTGGATGTACCGTTCACTATTCAGTGTCCCCTCGGGTCGTATGCAGTCCTGATTGTGGCGCTCACCTGCACGGCGCCAAACACGCATACGACCATCATTGGCACCAAGGCAGAAGCGACTCTCATCGCTGAAGACGACACGTCTCCATTCGTCCCTCCATTCACGCCTGTCGCGACACCACTGGAGGCGGGCTGCACGATGTTGGGGCGTGAGCGGAAGACGGCCTAACGGTGTGCGGGACCGTAGCCCAGCTTCATGGAGACGGTTGCGAATGGTCCTCGCCGATACCCCAGGAGCAACAGTGTCCCTAATTTGCTGGGAAGTGGCGGTGCGGTCCCCTACGGCGCTGCGTAGGATCCTACGGTCTTGGCGTGCATCCGTGCGTCTCTGCGGTCCGGTCCCAGATCGACGGGCACGTGCACCTTCCGCCGACCACTGGCGACAACATCGATGTACTGTGGAGACCTCACGCCCCACGTGTTGAGCAATTCGGCGGTACGTCCACCCGGCCTCCCGCATGCCCACTATACGCCCTCGCTCAAAGTCCGTCAACTGCACATGCGGTTCACGTCCACGCTGTCGCGGCATGCTACCAGTGTTAAAGACTGCGATGGAGCTCCGTATGCCACGGCAAACTGGCTGACACTGACGGCGGCGGTGCACAAATGCTGCGCAGCTAGCGCCATTCGACGGCCAACACCGCGGTTCCTGGTGTGTCCGCTGTGCCGTGCGTGTGATCATTGCTTGTACAGCCCTCTCGCAGTGTCCGGAGCAAGTATGGTGGGTCTGACACACCGGTGTCAATGTGTTCTTTTTTCCATTTCCAGGAGTGTACATAAACGCAGCGGAGGCGTAAGGGATGTCATTCTAGCGACGACGCGAGTAAATCCCCCCCTATCTCCCCCTGTGGACAATGGCGCTATACGTGTGCGTCGATCTCATCGTGCTCTCAATAAACTGCGATAGGTCCCGTGAACATTCAAGTATCAGCTAATGGCGTGCAAGCTCATGTGCCTACACTAATCCGACAATTTCACTTTTAATAGTTCGACAACATGAGTCGACATTTTTTGCTGTTTGTACTTTGTCCAGTGCGAAGTGCAACCAGCATCAGCACCAATCAGCTGGGCAGAAGAAGTCTGACAGTAAGTATTTATCAATTCTTTTTTGTTGTTAACAAAGTCAGTTTGTGTGGAGGCAGCAGCTAACGTTATACTGCTTCCGTGAAAAACTTAGAGAATTATTGTGTGTATTTTTATAGACGCGGTGCCCATTGTGATACATTAACAATGTCAAGGCATTATTTAATGTGTTTATACTTAAGTTTTGTTATTATTGTTATAGCTGCCGATCTGGTGCTGGTCGATCCCCAACTGTCTACTGAATTTAGGAGCAATATGAAAGAGGTGGGTCGGTTGCACGATGCTTAAGAGGAAAGGTACCTGGAAAGCCATTACTGCAAAGAAGAAAGAAGTATTAGTTGGAGGGAGTTGGCTGCATATATATATATATATATATATATATATATATATATATATATATATATATATATATATAACACCCACAATTCATGGATACCAAAAGACGATCTATAAATATTACCCTCTATATGCCATGATCTCCTTTATCATATTCCTATGATTACTATGATATAAATATGACAGTGTAATGGTGTCAGAAATTTCGTTGTCAGCACAGTGCGTCTTTCTCACTTCTCGTTATTTTTGTGACATCCAGCAGAGTAAAATTATGAACTATAAAAAGTTTTTTAACGCTGCCTGGTAGAGAACTCGATATTACCGCGCCCTTCTCTTCCAGTATATCGAAAGCAAATGCCGCCTGCATGTTCACATCGAGCATTTGTGGTGATCCTATTAAATATATACGCATTGGCCCATTGGAGCAGGTGGACAGTGATCGGAGTCGCTTGCACAGACCTGTGTACAGTTTTGTCGCCTGTACTGTAGGGGGATGATATCCCATCAATCGCAAGAGAGGGTTCCTGTGTTGTTATTCCATAAGCTGTTTGATACATTGTTTCTATGCTGTAAAAATGCCGGCTGTGTATGACTAAAGCTTTATATATAGCCATACATTTTCTTTTTCCAAAATGTCTTTCGGATCTGTGTTAGGTACTAAACCAACATTAACATTTCCTCAATCTATTGACTCTTACAGAAGGCTGAACATTGAATATTGAAAACTAAGCAGCTCCCACAATATACAGAATGGCTGAAATAAAGGACAAAGTCGGTGTTTCTTATTGACAAAAATGGGGAGGACATCTCAATATATGGAAACAGGAACAGTCTGAGACATTGTGGTGCATTTCAAAACAGCTATTCGAAGGTGATGTCCTCATATTTAACCTCGCCTTACACAATGATGGGGAAGCAGATGTATCGGTGTTCTGTTTTTCGACAGATCCAGAGCACTAATTCCTTGTACGGGTGGTGTATTTTGCACCCAGATATGTGAGCACATGTTCGGTGTCCTAGGTGGTAGTTACCCTGACCCCCAAATCTTTGGGCACTGCAATTTTCATTTTTATGAATTACAATGCGTAACCACATGTGAAAAAGAGGTTATTCTCCAGGACTTAAGCTCATGGAGCATGGATAGCATGCAGGATCAGCAGTGAATCCCACTGGTGGTGCATGGAAATACTTTCACCCTTCTACATTCTTTGTTGCATTTTCATCAATTTTACGTATTTTCAATCAATTTTCCGTAGTTTCAACCCATTTCACTCAGTTACTCGAGGTCCAAACCGCCACTCTCGACAAACTGTCATGTCAACAAAATATCTCATCACGTCGACCTTGTGATGCTATCAGCCTATGACATTGCAGCATAGTCATCAAATTCTGTATCACTGCTAAACCGTTTATTCTATTAATTTTCGAGGATATGTCGACATATCGTGAACCTTGTTACACTACCTGCATCACATGATGCAAATATTCTTTTGTAGTGTAGGAAATAACCATCGGCAGAGAGGAGGTGCAATAACTGTTTCTTAGCTGAAACGCTTTATAAATTCGGTAAGATTTTATTACGATTTTTCATCTCACTTCACGTAGATGGGAGTCACAACGTATCCTCGTATTCGTGGATCCTGAAGAAAACTCTAGGTTGTCTCTCTATGTGTCTCGTAGCTCTTCCTCTGTCTTTAACCAACCCTCCCTGCTACATTGTCTCTGATTTAATCTGGAACTGACCAGAAGTAGGAGGGTACTGTGTTCACTACATTCGACATCTCACGAAGGAACAGAATGATCCGAGTACCACGTAATCAATACAGAGTGATATGTTCTTTTTGCAAACAGTATAACATGTGTTCCAAATGCTGCTAATGATGCAGATCAGTATGCTCATTCCAATACTGTAACTGCCATTCTGTAAAGACTATTCCACACCAATCTTACTCATATTACCCGTCCACCTCCACATGATCTCTCCAGATACTTGCATGCTGAGAGGTTTGGCACTCCTTAGTAGTGTACAGTAGATATGATCCCGATACATTTGAGAATATTGTGGTGATATAACAGACAATTAAGAAGAAGAATGGAGGGAGTTGTGCACATGTTATGTAAATCAGCCGGCCGCTGGTGGCCGAGCGGTTCTGGCGCTACAGTCTGGCACCGCGCGACCGCTACGGTCGCAGGTTCGAATCCTGCCTCGGGCATGGATGTGTGTGTTGTCCTTAGGTTAGTTAGGTTTAAGTAGTTCTAACTCCTAGGGGACTTATGACCTCAGCAGTTGAGTCCCATAGTGCTCAGAGCCATTTGAACCATTTTTTTATGTAAATCACTTGTGCTATTAGCTCTATGGAATATTGTTGTAGTGTCTGAATTCAATACCAAGGAGGTACTGGGAAGAGGGAAACGATTGTAGAACATATACACACACTCCCAAGGCTACACGGTTTTGCGCTTAGGCATGCTATAATGTTAACGCAGTGTGATTCCCAATACATCAGTTGCGTGGTCTGAAAGGCTGTTAATACTCCGAGGTTCATCGTTGAGTACACCACCACAGGCGCTCCTGTCTGTGATGCAGTGGACACTACTGGCCATTAAAATTGCTACGCCAAGAAGAAATGCAGATGATAAACGGGTATTCATTGGACAAATATATTATACTAGAACTGACGTGATTACATTTTCACGCAATTTGAGTGCATAGACCCTGAGAAATCAGTACCCAGAACAACTACCTCTGGCCGTAATAACGGCCTTGATACGCCTGGGCATTGAGTCAAACAGAGCTTGGATGGCGTGTACAGGTACAGCTGCCCATGCAGCTTCAACACGATACCACAGTTCATCAAGAGTAGCGACTGGCGTATTGTGACGAGCCAGTTGCTCGGCCACCATTAACCAGACATTTTCAATTGGTGAGAGATCTGGAGAATGTGCTGGCCAGGGCAGCAGTCGAACATTTTCTGTATCCACAAAGGCCCGTACAGGACATGAGGTCGTGCATTATCCTGCTGAAATGTAGGGTTTCGCAGGGATCGAATGAAGGGTAGAGCCACGGGTCGTAACACATCTGAAATGTAACGTCCACTGTTCAAAGTGCCGCCATTGCGAACAAGAGGTGACCAAGACGTGTAACCAATGGCACCCCATACCATCACGCTGGTTGATACGCCATCATGATGCTGTAAACAGAACCTGGATTCATCCGAAAAAATGACGTTTTGCCATTCGTGCACCGAGGTTCATCGTTGAGTACACCACCGCAGGCGCTCTTGTCTGTGATGCAGCGTCAAGGGTAACCACAGCCATGGTCTCCGAGCTGATAGTCCATGCTGCTGCAAACGTCGTCGAACTGTTCGTGCAGATGGTTGTTGTCTTGCAAACGTCCCCATCTGTTGACTCAGGGATCGAGACGTGGCTGCACGATCCGTTACAGCCATGCGGATAAGATGGCTGTCATCTCGACTGCTAGTGATACGAGGCCGTTGGGATCCAGAACGGCGTTCCGTATTACCCTCCCGAACCCACCGATTCCATATTCTGCTAACAGTCATTGGATCTCGACCAACGCGAGCAGCAATGTCGCGATACGATAAACCGCAATCGCGATAGGCTACAATCCGACCTTTATCAAAGTCGGAAACGTGATGGTACGCCTTTCTCCTCCTTACACGAGGCATCACAAAAACGTTTCACCAGGCAACGTCCGGACAACTGCTGTTTGTGTATGAGAAATCGGTTGGAAACTTTCCTTATGTCAGAACGTTGTAGGTGTCCCCACCGGCGCCAACCTTGTGTGAATGCTCTGAAAAGCTAATCATTTGCATATCACAGCATTTTCTTCCTGTCGGTGAAATTTCGCATCTGCAGCACGTCATCTTCGTGGTGTGGCAATTTTAATGGCCAGTAGTGTACTTCCAACACCTGACATACATTCACCCTACAAGTTTTCTATCCCACTCACTATGGCGAGAAACTTTACAATGATAAAACTTCATATCCTGCACCAATCGAAAGTTTCTTTGTGATCCACGCATTTTATAGCTTTCTAGACGTGTATGGCACTAGTGCAACAAAGGGGGGGGCATCACCCCACTGTGCAATGTTGCTAAATTTATTCAATATAGCGGATCCAAAATGGCGGCCATAAATGTGGCTGTGTCACACTGACGTGATGGTGGGAAGTTCAAATTTTGACTCTGGCCCCTCCCCTCCCCTCTCCACCTCCCCCCTTCCCTCCTCCCCTCCCTCCCACCTCCTCCTCCCCTCCTCTCCCTTGCCCCAACTGGAAATTGTCAAGAAAAGGACACAGTCCGTGCTGGGCTGCCAGATAGGATGGACATAAGTCTTTAGTTTGTATACAGTGCAGTATATCGTTTATTTGAACAATTTGATTTGCCATTCATCAAGTAGTAGACAGTAGCTCAATCCAGTATGTTCAGCTTGAGATATGGAGTCCAATTGAACTAGTTCACAACACCACCAACAGAGGGCGCCATTGACCCTCCCCCCTCCCCTCCCAGGACGTGAACCAACATGACGGCCTGGGGAAAAACGGCGGGAAATTCGCTCAGTCTGTATCTAGCTGATGGACTGGGGGGATCTCACGATGGTAGATTATTATACCGTGCAAGAGTCATTGTTTAAACAATTTGTTTAAGAATCACAATACACCTCAAAAATTGATACTGGTATATAAGAACCTTCAACATTGCAGCACGTCAGCAATTGTTGGCTAATATATTAAAAAACTAGAAACCCGCCTTGACTGCGAAAAAAGCACCTAGTGTTAACCTAGGTTTTGGGATAGATAACTACACCTTCTTCAGAACAATAAAGCCCACAAAGGTCTTCTTAGGCACTTGTGGGTTTTATTGTTCTGAAGAAGGTGTAGTTATCTACATCGAAACCTAAGTTAATACTAGGTGCTTTTTTCGCAATCGAGGCGGGTTTCTAGTTTTTTCAATATATTGATACTGGTGTTTCAAGCAATGTAGACGACGTTAAACAACCACGATTATTTTTTTTTTTTTGTACTCTGATAGCGCTCTATGTATCTGGAACACTTTCTTCGAGAAGTGATATAAATAAAAAATGAGAGCCTGAATATCCCCTACTCCAGCAGAAAATATAAAGTAAGCCCACTCAGCGTTTCAGAAACGTGATGAAAACCCAGCAGCTGTAGGACTCAGAAATTTTTCTCTCTCTGGCAATGCCTTCAAACAAGCAGCGAAAGCTTGAAAAGTGGTAAGCATCCTGTTTAGAGTTACAAAAATATTTATTTCGAATTCCAAATATCGTCGTTTTAACGTGTAAAATCGTATATTTCAACTGATATCGGTTTCGTGATCTATTTCCCACAAATGCGTATGAAGTGTCCCAGGGAGGAAGACTGAGAGGTTTCACAAGTGTGTACCAGAGCCTGCCAGAGTCTTTTGAGAGTCTGTGGTCGAGTGTGGCGGTATAAATCGCAAAATTGAAGGAAACTGCTGCGCAACAATCTTTTTGAAAGTGTTTTTAGAGACATATTAAATTGGATTTAATAACTCCAGAAGCAGCTTGTGCTCAATGACAAGGGAAGGATGTGGTATTTCCCAAAAATGCGCACATATGCGCACAGTGTCTCATGGGGGAAGGCTGGGATGTTTCCCAAGTGTGTCGCGATTTTTTTTTTTTTTTTTTTTTTTTTTTTTTTTTTTTTTTTTTGAGAGTCCACATTCAAGTATGGTGGTGGTATTTCTCAGAATCAAATGTGGAATTACGTCATAAATTGTATAATATTCTTGTATCTCCTGCAAACCTCTCTCTCTCTCTTTGTTCAGTGGTTCATTATTTAGTTCCTGTGTCTTCTTCAAGAAATGTTTATGACAGTATTCCACACACACCAGATTTATTAACTCCTGAGGCAGTTCGTGTTCAACAACAAGGGATATCCATGTGCCAGGGGTGAGGTGGAATTCTGCGAGTAACTCCAGCATGACAGGAAGTGCTTACTATGCAGCTGACCAGTGCAGGTCATGTGCCAGTGCCGTGGGCTTAGCACGTGGCTTCTTCCAGAGGCTGTGACTCTGCTGCAAGGAGCACACACAAGAAAGTTTTCCAGATATGTTTAGCGTGTTCTGGTACAATGTAACTATGTGATTCCTTTAGCTATCAGAGTAAAAAGAAAAGTACCGCATTTGTTTAATATCATCTATATTGTTTAAAACACTAGCGCCAATTTTTAGGTGTATTGTGATTCTGAAATAAGTAAACAATATTCTTAAACAAATTGTTTAAACAATGCCTTGTGCACACTGTATTAACCAATGTCATGAGTCCTCCCAATCCAGGAGCTAGACACAGGCTGAGCGAATTTCCCGCCATATTTTCCCCAGGCCGCCATCTTACATTATGACAGAGAGAGGAGTGGGGAGAGTCAACAGCGCTCTCTGTTGGTGGTGTTGCGAACTAGGTTAGTTGCACACTGGACGTCAAGGTGAACGCACAGGATTGAGGTACTGTCTAGTACTTGATCAATGGCAACTTAAATAGTTAAAATAAACACTATGCCATACTGCCTACAAAATAAAGACTTACGTCGATCCTATCCAGCAGCCCAGCACAGATTGAGTCCTTTTCTTGCCAATTTCCAGATGGGGCACTGTAGAGAAAGGGAGGGGAGAGGGAGTGGGGAGAGGAGGGGATGGGGTGGAATTAGGTTAGTGGAGGTAGCCAAAGTGACCCATTTTCTCAACAAAATTTGAATTTTTTGCTATGACATCAGTGCGACATAGCCACATGTATGGCTGCTATCTTGGTTCCGCCACCTTGAATAAATTTGGCAACAATGCAGAGTGGGTTGATGCCCCCTTTGTCCCACTTCTTATGGGGCCCACTGTTCACATTTGGTTACGGTTCAGAAACTGTGGTGTGCTCGAATCAGTCCTACAAATTATCATCAGCAACAGAAAATGCAGGAAACAACGAAATCTTATGAGGAAATAGACAAACGCGAAATCTGATATGTGAAATTACACGGCATGCTGCTCTAACTCCGTGAACAGAACAATCTGTTCCACTCACATCTCTCAAGCCAAGGTATGCACGGTGTTGCAGTATCTGAAAAACACCTCTCACTAACTTACAATCACAGCAGTTACGAAACTGAAGACTCTGTTTACGTTCAAGAGGCGGCAGGGGAATGGAATACTTTGCACACATTTTCGTTCACCTATAGTGGGTGCAGAAATAAATTTTCCATCAGTTTGGAGGACATGATTCATCACATATGTGTTGGAAGTCCTGTGCTGACTGTGGTATGGAGAGGTTTGGTGTTAACGATAACAGCTAGATAGTGCTCTAAATCACACATAGAATATGCAGTTGTACATGAGTCGAATGCAGGTTATACCAGACAACTGATACACCCTTGGAGAATAACGGAAAAAATGTTAAATGTGTGATAAATCGCCTGTCTCTAGAATGCATCAACAGTATACCATTAAATCATACCTCATTACAACCTCTTTCAACCGATTACTCCATCTACTTTCTGTCATCCTTTAACACAAATCTATGTCAGTTTAGAGGCAGATGATTCTCTTTCCCAGGAAATCATCGAAGACAGCAGTCAACTTGTACGTGTCCCTATTGTCTCAATAGGCATAGAGCAGAGTGTTGTTAAAAACCATGCAGCAACTGTTCTGTAAGATATTTGTTAGCTGACACTTCATTATTGTGACTGGTAGAGAGTACAGACAAGCACATTGTAAATACTGGTTGCTAGGGTTTAAAACACGTAAATGGCCTTGCACAGGGTCAAACATGCGATCCATTCTGTAGTTGTATATTTCAGGCCTCAAGCTGGTAATACAATGCTCATAGACTAAGGACTTTTTGCAAAAACCTGTAAGGTTATTGCCGATAACTTTGGGGTCACATCAGGACTTGTGATCTGACATGTATAAATGTATTACTCTGCACTTGGTGGTCATTCACGTTATGCAATCTGCTCAAACCATCTTGTAGTGGTCTACGAGAAATGAGAGTTTCCTTGGTTTGCGGAGTTTCCATGTCAGCTTTTTCTCGTATCCCTCTTGCTGTCACACACTCGTTCGCATGTACAAGAGTTTTCCTGCACCAAGTAGACATGTACGTACTCCCTCATTATCCCTCAATTTCCCTGCAGTTTGGCGTATTTGCCCCTCAATTTATATGTATTTTCTGTCAATTTTCGTAATTTTACCGATTTTATGTCATTTCTGCCTTATGTGATCATGACATCACTTCTCGCCACGTAAAATTGCTTGCACATATAGTGCAGTTGCGAACACCTAGGGGAAGCGCACTTTTTTTCTTTAAGTGTGCCACTGTTAGTGTACGTGCCACGCCCCCCCCCCCCCACCAGACCATACTCTGAGCGTACCACCGGTGAACCCACCTTCAGACACTGCCCCGAACACGAACATATTGCGAGTGGATTCCCCTTCGCACACTATGCCTGCCGAAATGCACTGTCGATCCACGTATGCATCATATTCCAGCCATAACGCGTGGTTGATCCGTTTTCGAACACTATCCCGGCATTAACGTGTGGTGCATCTACCTCTGAACCCTATCCCCGATCATAACGCATGGTGGATCCACCTTCGAATCCTATCCCAACCGTAATGCATGGTGGATCCACCCTCGACCCCTATCCTTGACGTAACGCGGGTGGATCCACCTTCGAACCCTATCCTAACCATAATGCATGGTGGATCCACCCTCGACCCCTATACCTGACGTAACGATTCGTGGGTCAACTTTCGAGCTCTATCGTGATACTATCCCAAACCTATTCTGTGCCATGGTATCTCCCCACTTGAAACCAATACAGGCACACAGACACGCATACACACACAAATAACGCAGCCCCGATGGTGTTGACAACTGTACTACACTGACAAGCAATTTTGTAATACATGACAAGGAGTAATGCTATGATCACAGGAGGAAAAGTTACATGAAGTCAGTAAAATTACGAAAATTGACGGAAAATAAGCATAAGTTGAGGGGAAAATATGCAAAAGTGCAGGAAAATTGAGGGAGAATATGAGAGTACTTACATGTTTGCTTGGTGCACGAAAATTCTTGTTGACACGGAAACTCAGAGAACCAAGGAAACACTGATTTCTGGTTTACTGCGATAAAATGGTTGGTGTTGATTGTTGTGCTTGTCTGCATTCTCTACTATCAACTTTCTGCTATATGTCTGTTGAGCTAATAGGGACCTGTACATACACACTGACTGCTTGCTGTCTTTGATGATTTCCTGAGGAAGAGAATCATTTACCTCTAAATTGACGTGGATCTGTGTTAAAGGATGATGGAAAGTAGATGGAGTAGTCGGTTGAAAGGGATTGTAACGAGGTATGATTTTTAATGGTAGGCTGATGATACATTCTAGAGAGAGGGAGATGTTGCGGTAGATCATTTATCACATAGTTAACAATTTTTTACGTTGTTCTCTCAGGGAGGTGCAGTTGTTTTGTATAACCTGCGTTTGACTCGTATATAATTCCGCGTTCTATGTGCGATTTAGAACACTGTTTACCTGTGATCGTTAACAGCAAATCTCCCAAACCACAGTGAGCAGAGGACTTCCAACGCATGTGCGAAGAATCATGTCCACCAAACCGATGGAGAATCTATTTCATCACCCTCCTCTAGACGAACGAAGATGTTTGCGAAGTATTCAATTCACCTGTCACGTCTCGGACATAAATAGAGTCTTCAGTTTCATAACTACTGTGATTCTAAGATAGTGAGGAGTGTTTATGAAGTATTTCAATCGATATTGTGTACAGAAGAGACTGTGTCCTGTTCGCGGAGCAGGCCGTTGTGGTCGAGCGGTTCTAGGCGCTTGAGTCCGGAACCGCGCTGCTGCTATAGTCGCAGGTTCGAATTCTGCCTCGGGCATGGATGTGTGTGATGTCCTTAGGTTAGTTAGGTTTAAGTAGTTCTAAGTCTAGGAGACTGATGACCTCAGATGTTAAGTCCCACAGTGCTTAGAGCCATTTGAACCAATCTGTTCGCGGAGTTAGAACAGCATGCCGCGTAATTTCACATGTCAAACTTCGCTGCTAAGTGTTTGTCTATTTCTTCATAATATGCCATTTTTTCATGCATTTTCCGCTGCTGATGATCATTTTATACGACTGATGTGAGCACAGCGTAATTTCCGAACAGTAATCGGATGTGAACAGTGAGCGCTATATAGCTCCACAAAGCTATATAATGCACGGATCACAAAGAATCTCAGTTTTTTCTCTTTGGTGTAGAAGTAGTAGGTTTATCATCTTAAATTTTCTCACCATAGTGAGTGGGACAGAAAACTTACAGGATGAATTTATGCCAGATGTTGGAAATATATTTTATACATTGGAGGGTTAAAAGTGTTTCAGTCTACACGACTAATACACTGCAGAGCCAAAGAAACTGGTACACCCGCCTAATATCGTGTAGGGGTCCCGCGAGCTCGCAGAAGTGCCGGAACAAAACGTGGCATGGACCACACTAATGTCTGAAGTAGTGCTGGAGGGAACTGACACCATGAATCCTGCAGGGGTGTCCATAAATCAGTAAGTGTGCGAGGGGATGGAGATCTATTGTGTACAGCATGTTGCAAGGCTTCCCAGATATGCTCAATAGCGTTCATGTATGGGGAGTTGGGTGGCCAGCGGAAGCGTTTAAACTCAAAAGAGTATTCCTGGAGTCACTCTGTAGCAATTCTGGACGTGTAGGGCGTCGCATTGTCTTGCTGGAATTGCCGAAGTCCGTCGGAATGCACAATGGACATGAATGGATGCAGGTGATCCGACAGGATGTTTACGTACGTGTCATCTGTCAGAGTCGTATCTAGACCTATAATGGGTCCCATATCACTCCAACTGTACATGCCCCACACCAGTACAGAGCCTCCATCAACTTGAACAGTCCCCGGCTGACATGCAGGGTAAATGGATTCATGAGGTTGTCTCCATACTCGCACATGTCCATCCACTCGATACAATTTGAAACGAGACTCGTCCGACCAGGCAACATGTTTCTAGTTATCAAAAGTCCATTGTCGGTGTTGATGGGTCCACGCGAGGCGTAAAGCTTTGTGTTATGCCGTCGTCAAGGGTACATGAGTGGGCCTTCGGATCCGAAAGCCTATATCGGTGATGTTTCGTTCAATGGTTCGCACACTAACACTTGTTGATGGACCAGCATTGAAATCTGCAGCAATTTGCGGAAGGATTGCACTTTTGTCAGGTTGAACGATTCTCTTCAGTAGTCGTTGGCCCCGTCCCTGTAGGATCTTTTTCCGGCTGTAGCGATGTTGGAGATTTGATGTTTTATCGGATTCCTGATATTCACGGTACACTCGTGGAATGGTCGCGCCGGAAAATCCCTAGTTCATCGCTGCCGGGGAGATGTTGTATCCCATCGCTCGTGCGCAGACTAAAACACCACGTTCAAACTCACTTAAATCTTGATAACCTGTCATTGCAGCAGCAGTAATCGATCTAACAACTGCGCCAGGCACTTGCTATCTTATATACGCGTTGCCGACCGCAGCTCCGTATTCTGCCTGTTTACATATCTCTGTAATTGAATACGCATGCCTATACCAGTTTCTTTAGCGCCTCAGTCTATATGGGAAACACACTGCCCTAACATTATAGCATGCTTTAATGCAAAACCGTGTAGTCTTAGGAGTGTAAGTTTATGTTCCACGATCATTTCTCTTTTCCCAGTATCTTCTTGGTACGGAATTCAAACAGATGTTGATAGCACAAGTGATCTACGTAAATTGTTTCCAACTCCCACTTTCTGGAGCTCCAATATACATTGATCCTATTGTACAATACTCTCAAATGTATGAGGCGCGTATCAACTGTACACTAATATGAAGTGCTTAACTCCTTATCACGCAAGCATCTGGAGAGATCGTGTGTATTTGGACCGGTGATATGAGTAAGATTGGTATGGAATAGTTTTCACAGAATGGCAGTCACAATATTGGAATGAGCATACTGGTCTGCATCACTAGAGTCGGTCAGTACAAGTTTGGAACACATGTTATACTCTTTGCGAAAGCAACATATCACTGCGTATAGATTACACGGAAATCAGATCATTTTGTTCCTTCATAAGGCGTCGAATGTAGTGAACATAGTACCCTCCTACTACTGGTCAGTTCCAAATTAAATCAGAGACAATGTTGCAGGGAGGGTTGGTTAGAGACAGAGGAAGAGCTACGAGATACGTAGAGAGACCATCTAGAGTTTTGTTCAGAGTTGTGACTCTCATCCACATAGGGTGAGATGAAAAATCGTAATAAAATCTTACCGAATTTATAATTGGTTTCGGCTAAGGAACGTATCTTCTGCACATCCTCTCTGCTGATGGCTGTTTCTTACACTATGAAAGAATATTTGCATTATGTGGTGAAGGCAGTGTAACAGGGTTCGCGATGTGTCCACATGTATATGACCCTCAGAGAGTAATAGGGGGGAGGGGGCGGTTTAGCAATGATACAGAAATTGAGAACCATGCTGCAATGTCATTGGCTGATAGCATCATGGGATCGACGCGACGAGACGTTTTGTTGACGTGACAGTTTGTCGAGAGTGGTGTTTTGGACCTCGAATAATTGAATGAAATACGTTGAAATTACAGAAAACCTGATAAAATTTCGAAAATTGACTGAAAATATGTAAAATTTATGAAAATATAACAAAGAATGTGGAAGGATAAAGGTACTTACGTGCTCGCCTGGGTGTATGAGAATCATTCCATTCTTCCACCAGTGTGATTGACAACTGATTGTGCATACTATCCGTACTCTATGGGTCTTGTTCTACATGCGGTTATGCATTGTAACTCATAAAAATGAAAGACGCAGTGCCCAAAAATTTGGTAATCAGAGTGACTACCATCTAGGACACCGGACCTGCTCTCATATATCCGGGTGTAAAATGCACCACCCATGTGAGGAATCAGTGCTCTGGATCTCTTCAAAAACAGAACACCGAGGCAGCTGTGGGAGATGAGATTAAATATGAGAATATTATCTTCGAATAGCTGTTTGGAAACACACCACAATGTCTCAAACCGTTCCAGTTTCCATGTATTGAGATGTCTTTCCCATTTTTGTCAACAAGAAACATAGCCTCTTTCTTTTATTTCAACCACCCTGTGTATTGTGGGAGCAGCTTAGTTTACAATATGCAATGTTCATCTGTCTGTTAGAGTCAATGGCTCGAAAAATGCTAATGTTGGTTTAGTACCTGACACAGACCTCAAAGACATGGTGGAAAGGTAAAATGTATGGCTATATATAAAGCTATAGACATACATTGCTGGCATATTTATAGCAGAGAAACAATGCGTCAAACTGCTTACAGAAGAACAACACAGGAACCCTCTCTTGCGACTGATAGTCTGTGGGATATCGTCCTCCTACAGTACAGGCGACAAAACTTTACACAGGTCTGTGCAAGCAACTCCAATCACTGTCCACCTGCTCCAATCGACCAATATTTGTATATTTAATACGACCATCACAAATGCTCGATGTGAACATGCAGATGGCACTTGTTTTCGATGTATTGGAAGAGAAGGACGTGGTAATGTCGAGTTCTCTGCCAGGCGGCGTTAGCGTACGTTTTATAGTTCGTAATTTTACCTCGTTGGATGTCACTAAAATAATGAGAAGTGAGAGAGAGACACTGTACTGTCAACGAAGCTTCTGACACCATTACACTGTCATATTTCTATCGTAGTAATCATAGGAATAAGATAAAGGAGATCATGGCATGTAGTAAGTGATATTTAGAGATCGTCATTCGATCTTGATGAATTGTAGGTGTTATGTTTCTGATTTTCTTTGTGCAGTCCGTGCATACTCTGCATGCAGAGAATTTGCTCCTGTAAGTTAGTGCGCTTATTTATCGATGTGATAGCTTACTACATAATCAGTGACGGGTGGATGACTAGACAGTCTTCTAACTAAAGGAACAGGGCTGTCGGAAAGTGAGGGGATTTCGAAAGAATTAGCAGAGGTCTGCGATTTGGCTTGGGTTATCAGTTCTACTTGCTCTAACGAACGCCGGCCATGTAATTTAAATAAAAGACGCGATGGCTTGTAATTGTAATTACGTCCTTTATTTCTCAACAAATCTGTGATAACGTCGATGTGGTTTGAAAGTTTTTCTACGGGGAATCTATGGTAGACCGTGTGAAATGACACGTAGCTGGTGTGCATGTGTGGACATAACATAATGTTTCGGACGCTGTACATCTACACTCCTGGAAATTGAAATAAGAACACCGTGAATTCATTGTCCCAGGAAGGGGAAACTTTATTGACACATTCCTGGGGTCAGATACACCACATGATCACACTGACAGAACCACAGGCACATAGACACAGGCAACAGAGCATGCACAATGTCGGCACTATGACAGTGTATATCCACCTTTCGCAGCAATGCAGGCTGCTATTCTCCCATGGAGACGATCGTAGAGATGCTGGATGTAGTCCTGTGGAACGGCTTGCCATGCCATTTCCACCTGGCGCCTCAGTTGGACCAGCGTTCGTGCTGGACGTGCAGACCGCGTGAGACGACGCTTCATCCAGTCCCAAACATGCTCAATGGGGGACAGATCCGGAGATCTTGCTGGCCAGGGTAGTTGACTTACACCTTCTAGAGCACGTTGGGTGGCACGGGATACATGCGGACGTGCATTGTCCTGTTGGAACAGCAAGTTCCCTTGCCGGTCTAGGAATGGTAGAACGATGGGTTCGATGACGGTTTGGATGTACCGTGCACTATTCAGTGTCCCCTCGATGATCACCAGTGGTGTACGGCCAGTGTAGGAGATCGCTCCCCACACCATGATGCCGGGTGTTGGCCCTGTGTGCCTCGGTCGTATGCAGTCCTGATTGTGGCGCTCACCTGCACGGCGCCAAACACGCATACGGCCATCATTGGCACCAAGGCAGAAGCGACTCTCATCGCTGAAGACGACACGTCTCCATTCGTCCCTCCATTCACGCCTGTCGCGACACCACTGGAGGCGGGCTGCACGATGTTGGGGCGTGAGCGGAAGACGGCCTAACGGTGTGCGGGACCGTAGCCCAGCTTCATGGAGACGGTTGCGAATGGTCCTCGCCGATACCCCAGGAGCAACAGTGTCCCTAATTTGCTGGGAAGTGGCGGTGCGGTCCCCTACGGCACTGCGTAGGATCCTACGGTCTTGGCGTGCATCCGTGCGTCGCTGCGGTCCGGTCCCAGGTCGACTGGCACGTGCACCTTCCGCCGACCACTGGCGACAACATCGATGTACTGTGGAGACCTCGCCCCACGTGTTGAGCAATTCGGCGGTACGTCCACCCGGCCTCCCGCATGCCCACTATACGCCCTCGCTCAAAGTCCGTCAACTGCACATACGGTTCACGTCCACGCTGTTGCGGCATGCTACCAGTGTTAAAGACTGCGATGGAGCTCCGTATGCCACGGCAAACTGGCTGACACTGACGGCGGCGGTGCACAAATGCTGCGCAGCTAGCGCCATTCGACGGCCAACACCGCGGTTCCTGGTGTGTCCGCTGTGCCGTGCGTGTGATCATTGCTTGTACAGCCCTCTCGCAGTGTCCGGAGCAAGTATGGTGGGTCTGACACACCGGTGTCAATGTGTTCTTTTTTCCATTTCCAGGAGTGTATAAATGATAATCACGCTATATTCCAGGAATGTTATGCTGTTAGAAGGTAGTGTTCCTGGGTCAGTATTCCAGCATGTGCAGTGAAAATGGCAATGTCCGTTCGTAATGTAAGTAAAGATTTGAGGTGGGAAACTGAAGTTTCAGTGCGTCGATAGCTGTAAGGGTATTAATGATTTTACGTGGAAAATTATGTATAGTCACAAGAAGGACATAGATTTATGTGTCAAATTGATATTTCCAGTGCCACACTCGTTAGGAGGAGGTATTTCCGATACTTTGGTCACTGTCAAATGTCACCAGATTGGTACTGAAATCGTATTATTTAATTGTAATTAAACTGATAAATATGAGGCTGGTTTCCTAGGAGAACACTGCTTGATATGAGGGCACAAGGCGTACGTAGCCGATGGCCAGAACGAATGGACATTTCTGGCTAAAGAGGCAAGCTTCCGCTGAGAGGCCCGAACTGGTCAGGGGGAAAAAAGAGATGCTGTTGACCAAACTGTGTCACCCTCTGTGAGGGAGAATAGCGAACAAATACTCAGTATGTGTTGGGCAGCCTTCACGATAGCGTGTGATGCGAGTATTCTCCGATTTTTATGTGGAAGTTTCAGAAGATTTAATATGGCGAGTGTATGTGTAGGATAGTTATTCCCCACCCATGCTAATTGACCGGTTAACTGCTTGTACCACCATTCTACACAGTTCCTGTCTTTATTTGGTTGAGAGAACATAGATTGTGATGTGTATTTTGCATCGAGATGATGAATCACAGGTGGAGGATTTGTAAAGTGCAAGGATGATCTGGAATCTGATATATCTTTGACATTGGCATTCGTTAAAAAATACTGATGGAACTACCAGTTTCCTCTATTTTCGAGATGTAAAAATCTTGGCAGATGAGATAAGTTTCTAGTTAGTCAATGGTTTGCAGCACATCCCATATAATGACCACGCTAAAATATCGGATTTCTAGAGTTATAATTTCTATTCTTTCTCTTCAAATTATGCTGTGCAGGCCACCGGAGGATATTGTTATGTGATTAATATCGAGAACAGTCGCGTAAATGGTATGATAGTCTGGTATACCATGTGAAAATACATGGAATTTGGAAAATTTTCATATGCTACTCGATTTCATCACAAAATTGTCACATATACGTGGTTTTTTGGCGTAAAAATCTAATGTTGTAACTGCTGTCGGTTTTGAGATAGGTAAATTAATTCGCGATTGACGAATCATTTCTCATCGAAAGATGTGTACATTTCTTACGATGTCAATCAGCATACCATCTGCTGTTTGTGGTCATTCTCAATCAACCATCGCCTATAACCCAGTGGATACATCGCAGAACATCTGACATGGCATCAAGACAGAACGCGTTACAAATACTGCAGAAATACCTAGTGGCGGCATGAGGGAGTTGAAAATACCATGTTCCTACCGCTTTCCTTAACCGAATCACTTTCTAAATTCGATGATATTATTACGAGCTTTCACCATTGGCAACGTGTAACCGCACTGTTGGTCTGATACTATACATTCTGGCGATCACTGTCTATATTCAGTGTGGCCCCCCCTGCGGGTTCGGGGGTAAGAATAGGCCCGCGGTATTCCTGCCTGTCGTAAGAGGCGACTAAAAGGAGTCTCAAACGTTTCGGCCTTATGTGATGGTCCCCTGTCGGGTTTGACCTCCATATCTCAAAATTTTTCCGAAGAGCGAGCCGATTGGGGAAGGGCGCCTTACTTGGTGCATTGTGTCCATCTTGCGTTGAGAACTTTCGCCAGCTTATCCGTCGTTGCATTGCAGTCCTGCCCGCTCTCCATCCCTTGGGCATGGATACGCTCCTGCGTGCACTTTCTGCCAAGCAATGTGCAGGGCCACTTTCTGCACTGACGGCGACCATGGACCACATGCCACCTAACATCCAGCACGGTAGCCAGTCCGTTGTGGTGGGGCCGCCATGTACCCTGTTGGTTGTAGGCCCCTGACAACACAGGGATTGCTCTACTGATGCCTGCGCCGTTAACTCCCCACGTATGCCAAGGAGTAGATGCCCATCTCCCTGGGGCATCAGGACTCCCGGCAATCGCCATCCTGCCAGGTGGCCTTTGCTGTGGCTGGGTGGCGCCCGTGGGGAGGGCCCTTGGTCGGAGTAGGTGGCATCGGGGTGGATGACACGCAATGAAGCGTGGAACATCTTCTCTTGCTGGTGGCCAGCCACCAGCAGTCTATAAGCGTTCGAGGGCCAATTTTAAAGCTAATGTTTATGACCCCAAATCGTTCCTCTCCCTCGCCACTCCATCGGAGGAACGAAAGGCATTGAATGAAAGTGAGACGTATTCGCCCAGATATCTTGTCTGTACCAGAGCTGATGGGGAATCCTTTATATCTGTGAAGCTTCAGTTCTTTGTAGAGCATTTAAAGGACAAGTTTGGGGAGGTGGAGGGCTTCTCCAAAATGCGGTCCGGATCGGTGTTGATAAAAACGGCATCCTCCGCCCAGTCGCGGGCCTTGCTCGCTTGTAATAAGCTGGGGGATGTCTCTGTTACTATCACGCCCCATAAAAGTTTGGATATTGTCCAGGGCATTATCTTCCACAGGGATCTCCTTTTACAGCCCGATGACGAGCTGCGCGCCAACTTAGAGCGACGAGGTGTCCATTTCGTCCGGCGCGTCCACCGGGGTCCGAGGGATCATCAAGTTGCCACCGGTGCCTTCATCTTGGCCTTCGAGGGTGACACATTACCTAAGAAGGTCAAGGTGATGGTGTACCGTTGTGATGTCAAGCCATATATCCCTCCCCCGATGCGGTGCTTCAAGTGTTGGAAGTTCGGCCATATGTCTCCACGCTATGCTTCCAGCCTCGTATGTCGCGATTGTGGTCGACCATCCCATCGTGATACTCCCTGTGCCCCGTCTCCCATCTGTGTCAACTGCGGAGAGCACCATCCGCCTTGCTCGCTGGACTGTCCGATTCTGCAGAAGGAACAGAAAATCATGGAAATCAAGACCCTGGACCAACTGACGTACACTGAGGCTAAGCAGAAATATGATCAGCTTCATCCAGTGCATATGACATCTTCTTATGCCGCAACTGTCACTCCTGCTACAGTTCCATCAGCTCCAGTCAGCTCTCAGAGTCGAAGGACCACACCTGCCCCCTTGATGGTGGGGGGCTCTAAACTCCCTGTTGCTCCTGCTCCATCTACTTCAGGAGCAACGGCCCCCCAACCATCGGGGACATCAGTTCCCCCTTCCCAGCCGGAGAAGCATAAGACTTCTTCGGCTCCTCTCGCCAGGAAAGGGTCCCTTGGGGACCTCCCTTCGAAATTTCCGACCGGTACACAAGCGGACAGCCGCAAGTGGCTCAAACAACCACCGGTCCCTGGTCATAGGGCCTCACGGTCGTCGTCCGTCGCTGAGACTGACCCAGTGAAGCCCTCCCAGCCTGAATCACCGAAGGCACAGCGAGATAAGCTGAAAAAGAAAAAGGTACCCAAGAATCCCGACATTGTGGTGGCGCCCGTCCCACCGCTTCCCACAAGCTCAGCGTCTGAGGACGAGGTCGAGATTCTGGCGTCTGCTGAAGACCTGGATGTCGCCGGTCCCACAGACGCCATGGATGTCACTCGCATGGGTACTGAATCGGTGGCAGCGAGTGAACAAGCGGCGTAAATTGCCTTCCCAGTCCCTTCACGCTTTTCTCAGCCATGGACAATATCATCCTCCAGTGGAACTGCAGCGGTTTCTTCCACCATCTAGCTGAGCTCCGACAACTTCTCAGCCTTCACCCTTTCTTCTGCATTGCTCTTCAGGAAACTTGGTTTCCAGCAATGCGAAGCCCCGCCCTCTGTGGCTATCAGGGTTATTATAAGAACCGGGCAGCTTATGAAAGGGTGTCTGGTGGTGTCTGCCTCTTTGTCCTTCACTCTCTGCACAGCGAGTCTCCAAACACCTTTAGAGGCTATCGCTGTTCGGGTGTGGACGCCACAGGCTGTTACCGTCTGCAGTCTTTACCTTCCACCGGATGGTGATGTTGCGCAGCATGTCCTGGCTGCGGTGATAGCCCAATTGCCACCACCTTTCTTGTTACTGGGCGACTTCAATGCCTGTAACCCTCTGTGAGGTGGGTCAGTGGCAACAGGTCGAGGCGCCACCGTCGAGCATTTATTGGAGCAGCTCGATCTTTCCATCTTAAATGATGGTGCCTTCACACACTTCAGTGTGGCGCATGGCACATACTCTGCCATTGACCTTTCGATCTGCAGCCCTAGCCTCTTACCGTCTGTCCAATGGAGAGTGCATGAAGACAAGTGTGGTAGTGACCACTTTCCGATCTTTCTGTCACTGCCACTGCGTCACTCTTCTGGGCACCCTAGCAGATGGGCTATGAATAAGGCTGACTGGGACTTGTTTTCCTCCACTGCCGCTATTGAGCCTCTCTCTAATGATGACATTGATGCGGTGGTTCAATCGGTCACCACGAGCATCGTTACTGCCGCAGAATCTTCAACTCCCCATTCTTCTGGGTCCCCTCGGAGGAGGGCTGTGCCTTGGTGGTCGCCTGAGATCGCTGAGGCGATTAAAGATCGCCGGCGGGCGCTACAGCGTCACAAGCGACATCCCTGCCTTGAACACCTCATCGCCTTCAAACGGCTGCGTGCGCGAGCCCGCCGCCTTATCCGCCAAAGCAAGCAGGAGTGCTGGGAGCGGTATGTGTCCACCATTGGCCTCCATGTCTCTCCAGCGCAGGTCTGGGCCAAAATCCGACGCCTCTATGGCTATCGGCCCTTTGTCAGCGTTCCTGCGCTCTCGCTGAATGGAGCAGTTTGTACAGACTCCGACGAAATTGCCAACAGCTTGGCAGAGCATTTTGCTCTTAGTTCCGCTTCTTCCAATTACCCACTGGCCTTCCGCTCCATTAAAGGGCGGATGGAACGTCGGAGCCTTCCTTTTCGAACCCACCATCCGGAATCCTACAATGTTCCATTCAGTGAGTGGGAATTTCACAGTGCCCTCGCCGCTTGTCCTGATACCGCTCCTGGGCCAGATAGCATCCACTGTCAGATGCTGAAACACCTTTCAGTGGACTGCCAGCAACGGCTCCTCGACCTTTACAACCGTATTTGGGTCGAGGGTGAGTTTCCGTCGCAATGGCGGGAAAGTATTGTTATCCCCATTCTGAAACCAGGCAAGAACCCTTTGGAGGTGGACAGCTACCGTCCCATTAGCCTCACCAACGTTCTTTGCAAGTTGCTTGAATGGATGGTGAGCCGGCGGTTGAACTGGGTACTGGAGTCTCGGGGCCTTCTGGCTCCATCTCAGGGTGGGTTCCGTAAAGGCCGCTCCGCCGCCGACAATCTGGTGAGCCTGGAGTCGGCCATCCGTACTGCCTTTGCGCGCCGTCAGAACCTGGTCGCTGTCTTTTTCGACATGCGAAAGGCGTACGATACAACATGGCGTCATGAAATCCTTTCTACGCTTCATGGATGGGGTCTTCAGGGCCCTCTGCCGATCTTCAGCCGCAATTTTCTGTCGTATCGTACCTTCCGCGTGCAGGTCGCGGCCTCCCATAGTTCCTCCCGAGTCCAGGAGAATGGGGTACGTCAGGGATCTGTCCTCAGTGCCGGCCGTGGTGGCCGTGCGGTTCTAGGCGCTGTAGTCTGGAGCCGGGCGACCGCTACGGTCACAGGTTCGAATCCTGCCTAGGGCATGGATGTGTGTGATGTCCTTAGGTTAGTTAGGTTTAATTAGTTCTAAGTTCTAGGCGACTGATGACCTCAGAAGTTAAGTCGCATAGTGCTCAGAGCCATTTGAACCATTTTGTCTGCAGTGTCTGCCTGTTTTTAATTGCCATAAACGGGCTCGCTGCAGCGGTGGGAAATTCTGTCTCCGCTTCCCTGTATGCTGACGACTTCTGCCTTTACTACAGCTCTATTGGCATTGCAGCTGCTGAACGTCAGCTACAGGGCGCTATCCGTAAGGCGCAGTCTTGGGCTGTCGCTCATGGGTTCCAGTTTTCGGCAGCCAAGACCTGCGTTATGCATTTCTGCCGGCGACGCACTGTTCACCCGGAGCCGAGGCTTTATCTGGACGGCGAAGTTCTTACTGTGGTAGAGTCGCATAGGTTTTTGGGTTTGGTTTTTGATGCCCGGTTGACTTGGCTGCCTCATATTCGCCAGCTTAAACAGGCGTGTTGGCGGCATCTAAATGCTCTGCGATGCTTGAGCCACACCAGCTGGGGCGCCGATCGATCTACCCTGTTACGGCTCTACCAGGCATTAATCCAGTTTCGTCTGGATTATGGGAGCCTGGCTTATCTGCGTTGCGGGTGCTGGACCCAATCTTACACAGCGGAATACGACTTGCCACTTCCGGACCAGCCCAGTGGACAGCATACTAGCGGAGGCAGGTGTCCCTCCACTGCAGTTACGGCGCCAACGTTTGCTGGCCGCTTATTCTGCCCATGTTTTCAGCTTGCCTGGGCATCCTAACTATCGGCTACTATTCCCACAGTCGCACGTCCATCTTCCAGAACGTCGGCCCAGGGCTGGATGTACGATCGCGGCCTGCATCCGAGAGCTTCTCTCCGGGCTTGGGGCTTTACCTCTTCCGCCTCCTTTCCGGGGGCCTCTGCGTACACCCCCGTGGTGTGTGCCTCGCCCTCGCCTTCAGCTGGAATTGGCACAGGGCCCGAAGGACTCAGTCCCTCCGGAGGCCTTCCGCCGCCGCTTTCTTTCGCTCCTGGCAACGTATCAGGGCTCTGGCATTGTTTATCTCTGACTGCTCGATGGTTGCTGGTCGTGTCGGTTATGCGCTAACTCTAGGGGACCATTCCGAACAACGTTCATTGCCGGCTGGCTGCAGCGTTTACACTGCTGAGCTGGTCGCCATCTTTCGAGCCCTAGAGTATATCCGCTCCTGCTCAGGTGAGTCCTTCGTTATCTGTAGCTATTCCCTGAGCGGTTTACGAGCTCTCGACCAGTGTTTCCCTCGTTCTCGTCTGGTGATGGCTATCCAGGAGTCCCTGCATACTCTTGCGCGTTGCGGCCGCTCTGTGGTCTTCGTGTGGACCCCAGACCATGTTGGGATACCTGGCAATGAAACTGTTGACCGTCTGGCGAAAGAGGCCACCAGTACACCATCTTTGGACATTGGCCTCCCGGAGACTGATTTGCGAGCGTTCTTACGCGGCAAAATTCTGGAACTTTTGGACACTGAATGGCGCGCCCTGCCTTCACGAAACAAACTTCGGGCCATCAAGGCGGCTACCGGCGTGTGGCGCTCCTCCTTGCGGGTCTCTCGCAAGGAGTCTGCGGCTGCCGGCTGCGCATTGGGCACACATGGATGACGCACGGCCACCTATTGCGACGTGAGGACCCACCTTTATGTCGCTGCGGCTCCGTTTTGACGGTGGTTCACATTTTATTGGACTGTCCACTTTTAGCTGTGCTCAGGCAGACGTTCGCACTGCCTGACACGCTCCCTGCCCTTTTAACAGATGACTCGGCCTTGGTGGACTTAGTTTTGCGTTTTATTCGGGCAGGGGTTTTTTATCATTTAATCTGAGTGTTTGTTATGTTCTTTTGTGTTGATTCTGGCCTTTGGCCTCCGGTTTTCAACTGTGTTTTTTAATGTGTTCTCGGTGGTTGGCTTTTCCTTTTTTATCTCTATGGTCGGCCAACCACCGTCACACTCTGTGTGATTTTAATTTGTTTTGTCTGATCTCTAAGTATTTCTTGTCCTGTGTCGTCTGCCATCTTTTTTGTTGTTCGTTTTTTATTCTCTGTGGGTGGTTTTAGTTTTTTGGAAAAAGGGACCGATGACCGTAGCACTCTGGCCCCTTGAATCCCAGAAACCAACCAACCATTCAGTGTAGCGGTATTTGTGTGGAAAAACCATTTCATGTGGAGATAATGCCATACCATGATTTATAAGGCTTGTATAGTTTTTAACATGGATATCGTCAGCGATACTTGTGAGCACCTGTAGAACCTACACCGCTTGTGACAGTAACATAGTCGTTGCGATCGTGTTTTTAGCATCTGGCGCCTTGTAAGAAGATTATGTGTCTCTTTCTAAGATACAGTGGTACCATTCGCAAGAAAAAACTTATGAGACATGTCCACCCATCGCTGATTTTCGCGCAGTATCTTTTCGTGTCGCCAGCAATCAGTTATTGGCGAAGTATTATACCTAGTAGTAGTTGATGCGTGATAGGCTCGCCTTGGGCATCAGGCTTATAAAGTATGTGTGTGTGTGTTCCGACATGTGCAAAGAAAATGACTATGTCCTGTCATAAGGGAAGGTATGGATTTGGCGCGGAATATTTCGAGAGCCGCAAAGAGAATGAAAGTTTTTTTTGGGGGGGGGGGGGGGGGGAAGTACGTCAAGTCATAAGAATGGTGCAGATATTTCTATTTCCAGAGCCACAGCCGTCAGCAAGGGGTATTTCCAATACTTCGTTGACTGTTGAATGTCGTCCAATTGAGACCGCAATCGTTATATTTAATTGTAGGTATAGCGATCAAATATGTATGCGACCAGTTTCCTAGGACGATTCTGTCTGGGGGTGCGTGGCGCGCGGCGGCGGTGGCCTGTGGTGGGAATGATTCACGTTTCCAGCTAACGACAGGAGCTGTCCAAATGGAGAAGCCTGTTCGGGCGTAGAAATATAGCTGACTTAACTGTGTCGTCTTACAGACGGCGGAATAGCGAACTAATACTCGTTATGTGTTGGGCAGCCTTCATGAATGCGTGTTTTCTCCGTGGAAATTTGAGAAGATTCAATATGGACGTGTGTTTGCGCTGGAACATTGCTCCCTCCCATGTAAATTGTCCGGTTGACTGCTTCGGCACACCCGTCTTTATTTGGTTGAGAGAACATCGATTGTGGTGCGTGTTGTGTGCATCTAGCAGGTGAAAGACTTATGGAAGACACGGTAGCTGGTTCTCTAGACATGAGAAACACCTTCGTGACTTTGTAATTTATAAGGACGATATGGAATCTGTAAAATAATGGACATCGGTATTCACGAGTGGAGATATCAATTTCCTGTATTTTTCTCGAGTTTTCACGTAAAGGTCTTCGCAAACGAGATACATTTCTAGTTACTCAGTGGTTAACAGCACGCTTCAACTCGCTAAAGTTTCGGGTTTCTAGAGAAATAATCTCCAGTCTACATCTTCGGAATTATAGTGTGCGGGCGATCGGTAGCATATTGCTAAGTTCTTAATATCGAGAAGTATCGCGAAAATGGTATGATATTCTGGCAAACCATGCGAAAATACATATATTCCTGGAATCCCAGAGTCTGGAGATGGGTGTTCAAAGCGAGCAAGTAAGCAGGTAGGGGCCAGAAACAGTAACGCCTTTGTGCCAAGGGGAACCGACCCAGCCTTTGTACAACAGTTTGGAGAGTGTTCTCGGTCCACTGACAGCACTCTCATCATGCATCAGGTCAGTGTGTGTGTGTGTGTGTGGCGGGGGCGGGGGGGGGGGGGCAGATAACTTGTGACCGTCAACTGCTGTTGATGATCGCCTGACCTCTCGGGAAATATCTAGTACTGCGAGAAGTCCCCATTAGATGTGGTTACTTCAAAACCAAAAAAGGGGTAAGTAATGAATGTTTATTACGAAGAGGGGATTTGTGTACAGATAAGTGCTGATGATCAGCACACAGTCTTCTGGGAAAATGTTTGATACCACGATTCGTCGAGGTGTTGTAATTCAGAAACCTGAGATGGTTCTGAAATTCAACGAAACAATGGGCGGCGTCCACTATTTCGATGAAATAATTACGTATTACCTGATTCAAAGAAATAATCTTAAAACGGACAAAAAACTTGGAATACATTTTGCACATTTGTGCTTATATAATGCATGTACCATATGTAACAAATATAGGCCAAAAAAAACTTTACGGCTTTCGTAATTCAGTAGTGAAATCCCTATTTGCCCCTGTTACACAGACGCCAACCTTTAAAAAGAATTGGGACGAAAGGGCTCTGATCATTTCCCCACAGAAGGCTGAAGGAATACGTAGAAACAATAGAAAGAGGTGCTGAGTTTGTCTAGACAATAAGAAAAGACAGGAAACTTCCTATTATTGCTCTATCTGCACAAATATGCCAACCTGGTTTCAGTATTTTCAGAAAAACATGACACTTTAATATTTTATGTGTGAGTTTTTCGAACTGTAGGATATATATTTATGTAGATTTGATTATGACCCAATTAAATTTTAATTTTAGAAATATGAACTGCTCCTTTTGTTAATCAAAACCCCAATTTCAACTTTTAAAAAACATGGAAGTAAAAACTATCTCAACGATAATTTTTAACTCAGGATTGTATGAATCTCAGTTGGAGTACCTATTTTCGGTGAAGAGTCAAACACAAAGTCCTACTGTTCAAGCCCGCAACGTAAGTCAAGACCCCTCAGAGACGGCGAACGCGCGGTCACGCTCTCAGACAGGTAGGGGAAGTGCGCCGTTACGCGTTCCGTCGGTGGCTTGGGATTGGAGGAGCGTGCATGTGCGATCCTCGTACTGAATGGGGTAAGAGATTTATTACTATTACTTACTAGATAAACTGATATAAACATGGAGTCCTTGTGGATTAAAACAAGCCGGCCGTTGTGGCCGAGCGGTTCTAGGCGCTTCAGTCCAGAACCACGCGGCTGCTGCAGTCGCATGTTCGAATCCTGCCTCGGATATGGATGTGTGTGATGTCCTTAGGTTAGTTAGGTTTAAGTAGTTCTAACTCTAGGGGACCGATGACCTCAGATGTTAAGTCCCATAGTGCTTAGAGCCATTTGAACCATTTTTGATTAAAACAAGGTTTTTGGGAAATCAAGCCTATCAGCCAGATAATTATGTCATTAGCATTGGCACTCATCTAACGTTCGTATCGAATCCACTGAGGTAGGTGTTCAGGGCCTGAACTATGGGGATTCGTTAGAATATAATTTATTGCTAGCTACACTGTGGACACTTTTCGACAGATCTCACATCTTCAGTGCGTACGATGGCTGCGAAGTACCACATGCGTGGTTGCAGTATTTGGCGCCTAGTGCCAGGGTCATAATCGGAAGATTCTGCAACTCAGAAGAGTAGGGAGTCTGTCGCCAAAACATTAATAATGTACTGTGAAACAGTTGAGAAAATAAAGTGTAAAGACGAATGCAATGTTGTGAAGCAATATCGTGTGCTGCTAAATAGATGTAAAGATCGTTTCATATAAGTTCATTTAAAAGACGGAAATCTAAAACTACTGTTATTCTAATTCAAATGTTCAATTTAACATAATACTGAATGCATGTGTTACTGTATTTGTCTGTGTTCAGTGCTTGTAATTTCTTTAGATAAATCGCATTGCTTCATCCACCAGCTAAAGTTGTTTCGCAACTGATTAGATACCAATAGAGGATATCTTCAATGTTACTAGTTGTGCTAGGTGCTAATTAATGTGCCATCTAGGAAACTATAATATGTCACTGGAAGTAGAGGTATTATAACGTTACGATTTTAGGGAGAGATCCTTGGGTGGAACAAGTAGTTAATATCTGTTGAGCAGCAAAGGTTTAGCGTCTGTTCGCCAAGGGCGATCAGGACGCGCATACAATAGAAGACGGTAGCAATGAGTCTTGGGAGAATCCCGGGGATGTAGTGTTCTTGATTAGAATTCTGGAATGTTTAATTTACCTTCTTTGGTGAAGGAATTTCGTAAAATTGTGCTTAGTAACTCTGCTTAAGTGGCACTGTCATCAGTAACATCACCACCGTTATCGTGCAGTAAAGGCATTTATCGCGTCTCCCCTCTGGTCGACTTTATATATGACCAGGATCTCTTTGTGTTTTCTGACAGATTTCGAGACAGAATCTCGTTGTGGAAACTATTAAAAGTATCTCACATCGAAGATCGTGCTAAATTTCGAGCTTCCGCAACATTTCGCCAATCTTGGTGATTTTGCTTTCTTTTAAACTTGGCACGCTATTTTCGTTGCTTCTGCAACGGTGCTCTGACCTGTTGTATTTCCCTTGGGGGAACAATACGATTTCTCATTAATTTATTGGGTAATATCTCTCAACAGCCATCGATACTATTTTTTGAATATAAACCACATGTGATATACGCTTACATAGTCAAATTGGAAGGGGTGGAGGCTTTCTCTTAGGAAGACATAAAGTGAATTTTTATCTCCAGTTTTAAATAGATGTGTTTTGTGTTTATTTTTGGTGGGTTTGGATGTTACGTTATTCAGTCTCGCTACCTTGTGGTCATTAATCACTGTATCTGTCATGATGTTCCCTATTTGCTCAGGATTATTTTTTGCCAAGAGGTCAAGACTGTTTTCGCAAATATTCACACTTCGAGCTGACTTCTGACCCAATTGTTCAAAAAATTTTCTGAGAAAATATTCAGTACGATTTCGGACGCGTTTTATGTCTACCACTGACTTTAAACTTGTATTTTCGCCAACATATCGAAGAGCAGGTTGAAGTCACCACCAAGTATAATTGTATCAGTGGGATACCTATTTGAAATGAGATTCAAGTTTTCTTTGAAGTGTTCAGCAACTGTATCATCTTAGTCAGGGAAGGGGGACGGGGAAGGGCGTTGTAACAGGAGCCAGTTGTTAATTTGTTCCGGTTGTCAAGTATAACCTCCACCCGCACTCCTCTCCAGCTTGTCTCCGTTCCACAGTACAGGTGTCAAGGACCTGCTCCCCTGTAAGACGACGGATTCGTGCCCTCCTATTCGCATATTGATAAAGGTGTTGGGATTCTTCAGAACATGCAACGCCCCGCCACTGCGCCAACGTCCAGTGCCGATGGTCACGTGCCCATTTCAGCCGTGGTTCATGATGTCGTGGTGTTAACATTGACACATGCATGGGTCGTCGGCTGTGGAGGTCACCGTTAGGAGTGCTCGATGCACTGTGTGTTCAGATACATTTGTACTCTGCCCGGCATTAAAGTCTGATGTTAGTTCCGACACAGTTCGCCGCCTGTCCTATTTTACCAGTCTGCCCAGCCTACGACGTCCGATATCTGTAATCAGGGGTGGCCACCCAACCCCACGACGTCTAGACGAGGTTTCACCCTGTGTTGAAGACACTCACCACAGCACTCCTCGAAAACTCGAAAAGTCATCCAGTTTCCGAAATGCTCGTGCCGATCCTCTGGGCCGTCACAATCTGTCCTCGGTCAAACTGATAGATCGGGCACCTTCCCCGTTCTACACACGAACAGCACGCTCACTGATATTACATGCACGTTGCTTGTGTCTAGCCGGCCGAAGTGGCCGTGCGGTTAAAGGCGCTGCAGTCTGGAATCGCAAGACCGCTACGGTCGCAGGTTCGAATCCTGCCTCGGGCATGGATGTTTGTGATGTCCTTAGGTTAGTTAGGTTTAACTAGTTCTAAGTTCTAGGGGACTAATGACCTCAGCAGTTGAGTCCCATAGTGCTCAGAGCCATTTTGCTTGTGTCTGACTAGCAGTCATTCGTCGCCAGGTGACGCTGCTATCTCCCGGTCGAGTTTATATCGATAGTAGGCCGGTGGTCATAATGTTCTGGCTGATCAGTAAAAGTTGTCTTCCGCTGATAGAAGCTAAACAACTACTTGACTACTTGTGTGACTTTCTTGTTCATTCGTAGCACTTTCTTTTCGATTTGTTCACTGGCTACAATACTTTTCTGTGTACACAAGCAGGTAGTACGAATTATTTGTTGTGTAAATTCAAAAACTTGTTGCAGAAAGCTGTTTAAAGAGCAGAGTATGCTAGCCACTGCTACTTAGAATATTTATTCATTTACTATTATTTATTTAGCGTATGGCTAATACAGACATATCATGAAATTAAATTACATATACATATGTACATATTGACACACAAGAAACTTAAGTTTGTCTTTACAACTGAATATCCAGTCCTTCAATCCAACGCACTGCATCTGGAGTTGCTAGACGAGGTTTCACCCTGTGTTGAAGACACTCACCACAGCACTCCTCGAAAACTCGAAAAGTCATCCAGTTTCCGAAATGCTCGTGCCGATCCTCTGGGCCATCACAATCTGTCCTCGGTCAAACTGATAGATCGGGCACCTTCCCCGTCCTCTTTGGCGCCGTGATAGGCTCGAATCCTGCATTCACTGACTATGTGGTGAACAGTCGGGTATGGAGCCCCGCAGTCACAGGCTGGATCAGGCAGCTTCTTCCACTTACAGAGAGCATCCCTGCATCGGCCATGGCCGGTACGGATTCTGTTGAGAGTAGTCTAGGTCTTGCGTGGTAGGTCGAATCCACTTCGAAGTTTAGCACCTGAGAAGATGTCATACAGGTGGACATCTGTCACTGCTTCCCACCAACCTTTCCATTCTTCAAGAGGTTTGAAATCCTTAGCAACCATGTCAGCAGCATAGCACAGAGTTGGATGGCGTGATTTCAGTCTCTTACGATTTAAAAGCGGCAGGTCGCTGTGCACGGGTAGGTTATAATACCTGGAGATCTTGTGGAATTCTCTCATAAGGGCAGTACATCTGCGTAGATCAGGAGGCATTATACCAGTTAACAGTGGAAGCCAATAAACTGGAGTAGATCTGATTGCTCCAGATATTATGCGCATTGTCGTATTCAGCTGGGTATCAACAAGCCTTGTATGATGACTGTTCGTCCTAACAGGTGCACAATACTCAGCACTTGAGTACACCAAGCCCAGAGCTGAAGATCGCAGGGTAGTTGCTGAAGATCCCCAGGTAGTTCCGCATAGCTTATGGAGGATGTTGTTTCGAGTCCTCAACTTTTGAGCTGAGTTAAGAAGGTGTTGTTTGAAGCATAGTGTACGATCAAGGATGACACCAAGATATTTTGGGTTCCAATTATGACGAAGAATTCCGCCTCTGAAACTTACTTCCAGTTTTTCGTTCGCCAATCAGTTATTCAGATGGAAGCAACACACTTCTGTTTCACTCACACTGGGTTAAGGAAAATTTTCATTAGTAATATACCTCGCTTTCTAACCAACAGCTCACTACAGAGAACCAATACCACGAATAATAAAAATTTCAATAAAAGAGTTTCCTTTTGCACCACAAATGTGTTCAATAAGGAATAAACATTTCCAATAACTTGCTAGCATCCATAAATATTTTAGTTACTAATAAAGTAGAGTTTAAGAGGAGCCCACGGGATTTACTGATGACCAACTCGTCCTACGCCATAAACAAAGTTCTTAGCAGAACTAAGTGATATGCTAAATATTAACTACGTTTCGTAACATGAATGCTATGTAATGACTTACATTAGAACAGCTTCAGTTCACTAATGACATCTATGTCAGTAAGCATTGCAAACTGTTTTTGGTCTACCAATTTTTTTCTACAACAGTCTAAGAACTATCATATAGACTTCTGCAACACACATGTAAACTCTGCGGTAAGACCTTTAACTAATTTGTGAGTAAATACCGCTTAATATTTTTAATTTTTCCACATTCTTCATGATCACCACGCACTGAATCTGTGGAAGAGCCAATGACATATCAGTTCTTTCGGGATATGTATTGTATATATTTCTTTTTCTGATTTCCACATGGTCCAGAATTTCCTCACAATGGTCTACGGGACGGGCAGTCTATCTAATCTAATCTAGCACATTATTTTAGTTTTGTTATAATTGATTTTCAGGCTTAATTTCAAACTTGGTCTGTTCATGTTTTCGTTCTTTGTTTACCTGTCGCGAAGACAAAAACGACGTCTTCATTGAAACGAAGGTATTTTTCTTCTTATTTTTCCCAGAGTTCGAATCTGAAAACTTTCTATATGAACATTTAGAATAATTTCGGTGATACTGAATCCTCTTACCTCACTAAATTTTCAATTTCCAATTTCCTACTATGCTGATAAAGTGTAACTGAAGCAGCTACATAGATGCATATGCTTCCATTATACCATCACAGTTTGAAATCAGTGTTTTTTCTCTCATGGTCTAGTAGTCTAGGTGTTAATGGAACGGAATCGAAAGATTACTCAGAATATCATTCACACCCATTGATCAATTGTGTACTTCTGTTCACGATCTGCATTGCGTTTTTGTATCGAACTCCATGATGTATGTTATAATTGTGGTGTTACAGGAACTGACAACGCATGGCGGTACAGTTCGTTTCTTCTCGTGTGTGAAGCATTTATAACGGGTTTGCAGTATTATTAGAAGTAAGTGACAGATGAAAGGAGTTACAGCCTCTCGTTGTTCGATAGTATCAAGGTCCGGGATCACCTTAGTTCTCTTGGGTTCTATTTGTTTGCGAAGTTGTGAAAGTGGATGTGTGTGAACAAAGATTAGTAAGAATCTTCAGCTCGGGTTCAATGTTAATAAACTTTTTTTCATTGTCGGCTGTGGTTAATTCAGCAGCGTAACTGTGAATTTTCACTGACGATATCGTATAATTTTGTCTCATGTCCCAAGAAAGTCATGCTTGCTGCGTCTATTGGAAAAATGATTGCGTAATACAAAATGTTGACGGTGATAATATGTCAAATATTAATGTGCCCTGTGGCCACCGACGGGAACTTGGATATAGATGGTGCCTGGGAAAACCCGGGCGCAGCACATTTCTGCGATCATATCAGCCGTTTTCTAAGAGGGTCACGAACTCATTTGTCGCTGCTGGAAATAACACGCGTTATCGCATCTACACTGTCCTAGACCGCAATTTCTTGTTCAAACTACTGTCAGTCCTTCAACTCTGGAATATCTGTTGGTACCGTAGTAGCTGACGCAGAAGTAAGACAACTAAGCCCATCGGACAAAAAACTATCCAAACCAGTACGCATTAGACTAATACCACCTCTAGGCTTGATAATCAGCGAGAAACGGAAGTGAAAAGTTTTTCACCTGTGCTATATCCGGAAAAAAAGAATAACCAAGTGCTCATTCTCCAACTCACATGCATAGTCTTCGTGTATACCAACAAAACAAACTTTAGAGAATAACTGAACATGGCCTGACGGCTCGCTCAGAGAGAGTGTAAGTAGGCTGTTTATGTTTTCTCTATGTAAGTAGGCTGTTTATGTTTTCTTATTGGCAACATTACGTAGCGCTCAATATGAAAATCACTGGCTGTGCTGTGTGCAGTCTGTGGCTGCTTTGCATTGTTGTAATACTCGCCATTGTAGTGTTAGGCAGCTGGCTGTGATCAGCGCGTAGCGTTGCGCAGGTGGAGGTGAGCCGCCAGCAGTGGTGGATGTGGGGAGAGAGATGGCGGAGATTTGTAATTTGTCATGAACTGCTATATTTATATATGATGATATCAAGGTAAATACATTGTTTGTTCTCTGATGTTGTTCCATTGTGTCTAACTTTTCAAGCTTTTGTCCCATTTGTTGCATTAATTGTAATAACAATGCACTGGTGTCTGAAACATGTTCCTCAGTGCTTTTCGGCAGTGAAGTTGCACCGGCAACATTCACATTTTGACAAGTGGAAAATGTGTCTTGACTCATTTGAGAAAACGGTGGGAACCCAAAACCTGAGTCTGCAGTATTTGCAATATTGTGTTCTGTCATTCCCGATTCCTGAGGCAAGCTGTTGCCGACCGATCGATCGATAATGCGTCCCTCTTCACTAATTGTTTCACTGTCCACGCCATTGTTTGCCGCCTGCTCCATTTCCCTATGCACAGTTACCAAATTACTACTTTGAATGTCTGTTAATTCATTACTCTGCGGCGCTATCACACTGCTTTCGTCTTCACTGTCATTTCTCAGTTTACTTTGGAGCCTAGTATTACGTTTTTCACACGCCATTATTGTCACAATATTTCACACGACAACACAGAAAAGCACAATTTGAAGAGCAAAAATAAGAGAACACATTAACATAGCACTGAAAATAATATTTAGTTAATTGCAAGCGCAGCTGCGAAAAACTTGCTGCAAATCTACATGCATGCCACAACTGTTTTACTGTACAACAATGAAAAACTACAACTACAAAGGAAATTCTCTCTATAATTATGCGCTAGCAATAAACAAAATCTACACTAATTACACAAACTACAAGAAAAAATCAGAAGATTCCAGTGAGGTATCCTCGGCTAAGGGTCGACATATGAAACGTCCCCTTTCAACAATTTATACATGACTGTGCTTAAACTGATACACAATATTTTTTTTTTTTAGCGCAACGCAATCTGACTTTCAAAAATCCCTACAAAAGAATGGCCCTGACTAACATTAAACTATACCTTTCACAAATCACTTACCTCACAAAAATCTTCGCTGCTCAAGCTACTGCAATACAGCGAGCGCCACTACTGCCAGCTAAATAAAAGATTCAAACTATGGAAGGCACTAACTACTGATAGGGATAGTTAGCAAATGAAAGATATTAGTAGATAACAAACAATGTATTTACCTTGATATCATCATATATAAATATAGCAGTTCATGACAAATTACAAATCTCCGCCATCTCTCCCCCCACATCCACCACTGCTGGCGGCTCACCTCCAACTGCCCAACGCTACGCGCTGTTCACAGCCAGCTGCCTAACACTACAATGGCGAGTATTACAACAATGCAAAGCAGCCACAGACTGCACACAGCACAGCCAGTGATTTTCATATTGAGCGCTACGTAATGTTGCCAATAAGAAAACATAAACAGCCTACTTACATAGAGAAAACATAAACAGCCTACTTACAAGAGAAACATGTGCTAGGGAAACAACGTTACCTTTTCAACGTATGGGCGCAACCCTGTGAACACGGCGGTTCTCATCGTGGAAGACGGAAATGTCCATAGCCTACTCATTACAGACATTGTTGAAACTAACATCCAGGGCCAAGTTCACGGTAACGTGAATGAGTGGACATAAGCAGTGGTACCAACATCCACACACTGGCGGTTTAAATGCCTCATTGAATCATTGGTGCACTTGATGACTTGCATTATTTGAAAAGTAGCAAAACTGATACTCGTTGGACCACACAATACGCCTCAAGCCAGTGACCGTCCAGTTTGTGTGTTGTTTGGCTCGCTAAGCCATACAAAATTATTTATCGATGTGAAAATTGGCCTTTGGCGAGGTACCCGACTCCAAATATCGATTGCATCTACAGCTAGCAAATTGTGACAATGTTGATTTCATTTACTGCCCCAGACATATTTTGCGGATAATGTAGCGGGCGTGTTCGACAGATCAGGCAGGCTGAGAGCGGGCTATTTATTTTGAACTGTCTGTATTTGCTTGACTAGTAGCCCCTACTATAGCGTATCTATGGAACACCCCAAAGATACTTAATCTGTAATGGTATGGGGCTGTTTGGTTTCTACCATTTGGTGGAGGTCGCCTCATGACAACTTTATCGTCTCAATTAAAAGGCCGAAGTGTATTTACTAATGTCAAGACACGAATGAACATTTGATGTCTGACCAAGATTGTAAGGTGGTAATCAACAACTTTGCACAATGGATGACGCGAATCTTAAATAGGGCGACTGAGACAAGAACGTTGCGTTACCAGATCACAGTGCTATTTTTCAATGGCAACGCATTTTGATTATCATTGGTGGTAAGCCGTCGATAAAGTCGAAATGGTGAGAAGTGGTAAGAGGGCGTACAGCTGGTGAATGGATAATGACGAGATGGACGCTTCTTGTTTAGAATCTTTGAACATTTTATTTACGACCAGAGAACCCACTTTTCGCGGGTAACAAAGTATGAGCTCTAAACTACTGAATTTATTCTGTCACCGGGAAAGACTCGCAAAAAGCAGCGAAATAACACAAAATAGTCATCCCAAAACTATTCACTACATATGATGTAATACGTGAATGTGGTCTCTTACAATCACGCTACTGCACTAGGGAGATTGATTTGGGTGTGTCCGGAAACGAAAGAACAAAACCTTTAACAGAGAAACTACGTATCCCACAATTTCACTCTCGACTCTAACAAGATTATGCAAACAACCACAAAGTCTTTCCCTACCAAAAATTCCCACGTCATGCGCAGTTATTCTTCTCCTCCCCTGCTGGACAAAACAAGACTTTCACTCACTTAAGGTGGCCACGACCGTAGTCTTCCATACGAGTGCTTGGATACTATACACCACTACAGGCCTGTCTGAAAACCTTCTACAGGAGGGGCAATGCTCAATCCATAGTGCAGATGGACCGCATGGAACCGTTACGTCACTGGCTATATTACTCACAGTTGCTACGCTCCTGAATAATCAAAGGAAAAGGATCACACGGTGTATTTGCACACTTAATTCCTAGTACATGCGTTTACCTCACTTGAACACACTCGAGAACACTCGTGGACTCATTGCACGTGCAATTCCTCCCGCGATGGTGAGGAAGACAATGGCCATGAAATGACTCACCGTTAAGTTCTTGAGTTAAACCAAAATTCAGGACACAAAAAATTATTCCATCTTAGAGATACCACAGTCAAAAACTATCATGAAAAGTGGCCCAAGCATGCTAATTCCCAGTCGTCGGTTCGGCTAGTAACAACGGGGCTAAAGACAATGGCTGTACTGTACTCAGCCCGCAAGTGGCGCGCTCGGGTGAGCAAAATGATATCACATTCAATAATTAACCCAAACTACATTTAATAGACGGTTTCTTAAGTATTTCAACCTACAATTAACACACAGATTCTTAAGTATTACAGGCTAAGTCTAGCACATGGATTCTTAAGTATTTCAGACTAAATATAACACACAGATTCTTAAGTATTCCAGAATTACACGGGTTTTTAATAATTTCAGATTAAAATTACACATGAAAATTCCTCTTAATGTTCAACCATGTGCTGCATGGCCATTATCTCACACAAAGGATCCGTACCTCCAACAGATTTCAGTTGCTGAAAAGACCCTACGTACAGTCTCTAAATTCCCCCAAAATGTGCTTCGAGCTAAAATCTGAAAGGAAGGTGAGTTATTTCATGATTCATCGTAAATATTCCACATGCTTATATTGTGTGCTCCAGGATCAAATAACGGAGCCCACGTGAAAGTCAACTTTACACCTCCGAAGCCAGCCAAAGGGCGCCAAACGTGAAGGCCACAAGATCATTCTCTCCAGAAACCATGGTGATGGTGGGGGAGTGGTGGGGGAGGGGGAGGCACAGACATGACCGCTGTGGCCAACCACGGAACCTGATTCACAGCCTATTATCCTCTTTGGCGTGAACACTCTCTTTGGGTTCGAACCAGAGCTAATTTCGATTGGTAACAACCAAAGGCTCAAACACCAACTTTGATTTCACCACTCTGCTGTCAATGTCGACGAACTGACGCCACGCAAAACAAACAGTCGTGAAACAACAAAACAAAGTTAAACACAGTTAAAATAGTGGACACAATAGTAGGGGATGGAAAGGAACATGCAGAAAAAAAGAATAACTAAGTACTCATTCGCCATCTCACCTGCATAGTCTTCGTGTGTAGCAATGGCCTAACGGCTCGCTCAGAGAGAAAAAACATGTGCTAGGGAAACAACGTTACCTTTTCAATGTATGGGCGCAGCCCTGTGAGCACGACGGTCCTCACCGTGGAAGACGGAAATGTTCATAGCCTACTCATTACAAACAATGTTGAAACTAACATCCAGGGCCAAGTTCACGGTAACGTGAATGAGTGGACATAAGTAGTGGTACGAAAAACAAACCCAAAACAGCAAAGAATCACTTCTGGCCTTATCTGCATCCTCGACACACGGATGGATTAAATGTCTCATCGAATCATCGGTGCATTGGATGATTTGCATTATTTTAAAAGTAGCAAAACTGACACTCGTCAGACCACACAATACGCCTCAAGCCAGTTACCGTCCAGTTTGTGTGCTGTTTGGCTCGCCAAGCCATACAAAACTATGTAGCGATGTGAAAATTGGCCGTCGGCGAGGTACCCGACTCCAAATATCGATTGCGTCTAGTGCCTTACGCTAAGTTCGCATGGCAACTGTTTGAAATGAAACTGCATTCACTGACAGCAGAATTTACTGCAAGACCGATTCTCACTAACAAGGCATGAGTAGTAGGGCAGCGAGCATTCTGGCATAAAACGCTGTCTCATTATCTGTCAACACATTTGTTATCAGTGGTGGCATATTATAGCTGAGGAAGGTGGGCAGTAACAGCAAGTACTGTATTTTTAGCCTCTGCAACATATTAAACTCCACAGTCTACAAATTAATATGTATCTGTTGTGAACCATAATAAATGTCTTTTTTCTGTATGTAAGATCATGTCATGCATTTCATAGCCCTATACACAAATTTTATGATGTGTTTTATATATATACCTACTAAAATGTGCTATATGGAGTGTCTGAAACATGTACAGCAACATTCAGAGTATGAGGTACAGAACTTATTTGGAAATTTGCATTGGCAAACAGTATTTGCATTGCCACCAGCATATATATACTAGTATTGTAATGTTACCTGGTAGGCTTGCTAAAGTGTCATATATGTGAACTAATGATGTTTTATATGTAAAATGATATGGTTTGAGAGCACTGTGTCAGCAATATCGTCTTTTTGTTGATCATTAATGCTGCTGCAGCTCCACTTTCCTGCTGCAGTCAAGAACATGAGAATTCAATGACAGATCACAATTTACTATCACTCACTCATAGTATGTTCTGGTCATTGTATTCAAGAATGCAGTCCAGTAATATGTCTCCCACACTTGCATGCTGTGACTCCACCAATCCTGCTAGTATTGGGTCAGAAGCCCCTCTGCTGCATGTCTAGTGGCATACAGGCAGACAGTTAAACACTATATTCTATTTGCACACGACTACAGTAAGCTACTCTGACTCCGACAGAAGCGCTATATTAAAACAGGGGAAGCGTTGTTCTCCACAATTGCGGAAATGCAACTGCACAATCGAATACTCGCTTTTCCTATATATTAATATGAACAGCGTTGCTGACGTATTTTTTTGTTTAGAAAATTGTGAGCAATAGCATCGCAACCCTCTGCCTGCAAACTGTGGATATTTACATAGCCTTTAGTAGGCTTTTGTCATTTGTAATAATAGTAATAATGGCAATGAATAGCATCGTTTATAAAATTTCTAGTGAATAAAATGGCGTTTCATCTCGGTCCCACCTGAAGTGGTGCTTGAGAAGATTTTTAACTACTGGAATATAGACTTTGAGGGGGTATTAACGTCAACTGAAATGCAAACATTGTACTTTTTGCAATGTCTCAGAAAGACTTTATTTGAGGGTGTGCCTAATTTATTACATTCAGTCTGTCTATTTGCCTGCTTAGCTAACACTTATTTTTCTGCTGTTAAAAGCATGGGATGGGTAGTTTCATGGCATAGAATTTTTAGGCCCATATTCTCAAATGTCAACTGCTGAAATCTACCATTGGGGCAAATACTGGAGAATTTTTTGTACTAATTTGACGAATATGTGTATATGTGGAAATGAATTCACGATTTCTTTCACATTGCATACTGTGACATCGAATGGTGATTTTCCACACATTAACGTCTACTAGCAATGTAAAAATCGCACTTTTTCGCCTTACAGATCCATCTTGCAGACATTTTAGATTTTTCAACATCTCAGATGTGGAAAATAATTACTTTACAATTTACTTGCGTTTTTAATTGATATTGAAGCCATGTAGTGCTGTGGTATGACAATCGAACTTCGATCGCGATTTTTCAGTGCAGGATTTGCTATTATTTCGCGTTTTCCCCGTTTATGGGATGGCATTTAAGGTGAAACTCATGTTCAACATATTTGATTATTTGTAGAGAACTGTCGATTTTTCAGTGCAGCCATCTGCTGGTGACAGGAGCAAGTAGTCTGTGAAGATGGGCTTGCCATTATTTATGTTTTCAAAGCTTGTGGGATGTATTTAAGGTAAAAAGCTCATTTTCAATGAAGAAGTATTCCTATTTCGCTATCTGTATTTTATAAGCAGGTGTTGGTTTTTAATTATCTATAGAGAGATGTGCTATCTAGTTGTTCCAATTTTCCATGATGAAATCAAAGTTACCAATGTGTGTACTGGTGAAGCAGTCCTTAAACAAACTTTGGAAGTCAATACCGCACACATAGTTGCAGAGCATGGGCGCAAGGTCCATGGAAGCATAGGAGTGTGGGAGCATGAGAGTGTGGGAGCATGGGACATGAGGTGGGAGGGCTTCACGTAGAATTTGCAGAAATGCAGGCTCCTCCCCTTCCCTCCCCTCCTTGACCATGGCATATGATGAGATGTCATGATTCCTGGAATGACCTTGGACATAAGGAAATACTGATGCTGGTGTGAGGAAAATACAAAATGTGCAACTCAAATGGTTCAAATGGCTCTGAGCACTATGGGACTCAACTGCTGAGGTCATTAGTCCCCTAGAACTTAGAACTAGTTAAACCTAACTAACCTAAGGACATCACCAACATCCATGCCCGAGGCAGGATTCGAACCTGCAACCGTAGCGGTCTTGCGGTTCCAGACTGCAGCGCCTTTAACCGCACGGCCACTTCGGCTGGCAAAATGTGCAACTGTCTCAGCTATAATGAGACACCACTGTAAAAAAGTGCTGACAGATATAAGTCAGCGTTTTTGCCAGAATACCCACTCCCCAGCTACTGGCTTGGCAATCGTTTCCAAGCCCTATCAGTTATGAGTTGTTTACAAACACTGTTCTTATGCAATGTAACATGGCTGCAAGTGCTACATGATTGCTTGTAGACACGTGGACAGTCTGCTTTCATGCACCAACAAACTGGGAAACTTCACTCATGATGCAGTCACAGCTATGTTCAAACACAACAGCTCCTTTCAACCATTCACTCAGGTCTCTATGCCAACCGTTTTTATTGCACTGAACAACACTTCTGCCATTCTGTCTGTACCACTAGAGCCAGAGAGAATGACAGTCTATTGAGTTGCAGTGAAAACGAGATAAGCTGATCGATGATGGTCTGCCTGCTACCTGCTCGCTGAGTCCAACACTGAGGTGCAGTCGTCTTGAGGCGTACCACACTTGTGGTCTGCCATTTATGTCTCCTGGTACATTTTGGATGAGGAGCAGACTGCTGTGCAGTCAGCAGTCCTGCACTCTGGGTCATCATAGGCAAGTTGTCATCTCCACACCGATTGGGCACAGTATGTTTGCTCAGACTACTGGCTGACTCATAAACATCTACTGAAGTCTTGATCTATCCATGTGGATGACGGGTCCTAATCCTCATGATAACTGACATCCTGGTCCACAGTCAGCTGTCCTCACCTGAGCATGTGATGGGTTATATTTGAGAATACTGAGGTGGGAGCCATATTATGACACAGGATGTCTGGGTGAGTGACACTTTCTCGTCCCCATGCTGCTGCCAGCACAAAACACAGCCATGTTTCGCTGACCTGAGGGACGATGTTACATCTTGCTGATAAGGTGTCAGCCTTCTTCGCCTCACGGTCTTGTGCCTGGCTGCCGACCACTGCCCTGGAGACACTTTATAACTCTGTAAACTCAACACGAGAAGTAAATGTTATTTCACACACTACTGTGTCAATGACTCCTCCGGGCATAAACTGGACCACTCACCTAATTCTCAAGGTCACAATATCGATTTCAGAACTGGCAGTCATTTATCAGTAGCAGCACAATGCGGTGTGCTGAGTGAGCTTTTCCTTTACAGGAAACGTATTCGCAATTGCAAATATGAAGCACCATCGGCTTTATCTTGGAATGACGGCAATGAAAATTTGTGCCACACCAGGACTCGAACCCAGATCTCTTGCTTGACACAAATTGTCATCTTAACCACTTTGGCTATCCATACACGAATCATGGCCAGATCCAGACTTCTATATTTCGTCATCCATGTGTCACAACCTTCACTCATATGTTATAGACAATAGGCTATAGCACTGCACAAATAAATGCACAGACAGAATGCTGCTTATCACGGTCTGTGACAGGCAAAGAACACAAATTTCTGGTGGATGCTGGTGTGCCTATGTCAGTCGCTAGTCTGAATCTCATAGGAAAGAGGAGACTGGTGCCCCCACGTTGCAAACAGCGTGAAGTGGATGATAATCATGTAGAGACGTTGAGTATGAAGTTGCTCAGTTTTTGGATCGGAACTAGGAATTTCCAAGACCAAATGGAAGTGTTATTATACGTGGGTGAAGGGTATCCAGCAATTCTTGGGCTCGGTTTTCTTGCTGAACTTCATGAATAAATCGATCTTTCGTAGCATAAAGTGTAACCAAGGCGGTCTTTATCTCATACAGCTGCAAATGAGGTAAAGTCGCAAGGCACTCTCCAAATGAAGAATTAGACAAAATGATTGATATTCATGTGGCGTCTGTTCTTTCGTACAATGTCTGAAAGAAAAGACACCATTTTGATATGGCAGCCAATATGAATTAAGACACAAAGCAATTACAAACATTGGCTCTGAGCCAACATTGATTTAAATCCATAGGGAAAGTTGAAAATTGGTGCCTGAATAGCATTCTAACCCAGGTCTCCTGCTTGCTAAGCAGATAATCTGATCACTTAGCCATCCAGACACAGTGGTCATTTGAACTGCACCTCCGTCACACACAAAGTCTCAACTTATCCACACACTGCTAATGGAGTGCCCTTTGCCCATTATCCTCATTACTCACGGCATTTCGCCGATTCCCATAAGATTTTGTGCCTGGTGTACATCTGACCTGAAGACACAATTGATCATCCTCATCTTATCTATATATACATATATGTGGTGTCTGTCCTTTCGGACATGTTATTTCGAAACTAATCGCCGTGTATATGTACAGCTGTGATAGAGTTGTTAATAAACGCTTCATGAAAAGATATTGATAGGTCATGTGATAACCAGAGCTGTAAGCAAACCGTCCATGCCGCACCACTGTGTGCAAAAGTGGGTCACTTGTGAGCCAGTGATCGCCAGGTAATGGAAGCTTTGCTACTGTGGTTTACGGATTTCTTTAACCCAAACTGTCCTCTACCAGCAACACCTGTTGCCCATCACTATATACCTACCGATAATAATGCTCCAGTTTATAGTAGTTCATACAGAATAGTGAAGCATCTCCAATTCATAATGGAAGAGTCTGTAGATCAGCAGTTAGCAGAAGAGATAATAGAGTAGAGTGAAAGCCCATGAGGCACAAACGTCATCATGCCAGAAAAGTCAGCAGATGTTACTAAGAAGTACTGATTCTCTTGTGATTACTGCTACTTGAACGCAAAAGCTGTGAGGGATGCATATCCCATTCCCAATATTACAGAAACAGTAGACAATCTAGCCAGTGCCCATCTTTTATGACAATGGATCTAAGAAGCTAGAGGCAGTCCCAGAAGATAGATCAAAGAGCACTTTCATGGTCTCTTGTGGACAGTACTAATCTGGGCTGAAAAATTCGCCAGCCATGTTACAGAGGATATTAGCTATGGTCTTGCATGGGTTAAAGTCGAAAACTTGGACGGTATATTTGGACAATATCATCGTATTCTCGAAATGCCAGAGAATGTGAAATACTTAACATAGACAAGTGCCATCTTGAACTAACATAGGTAAACTACTTGGGCATATGATTAGCAGGAAAGGTGCTCAAACCAGTCCTTGCCCAGAAAATTCCCTTGCATGGTTGACTTTTGTGACCTGAAATTATGAGTATATGTTGTTTGCAGCATCCGAAATTTAATTAAAAAACACAAACATCCACAATGAGTAATATGTTGTCTTTTCATTTGTGTTGTTACGTATTCGAAGTGGTGCCAATGCAAATATTCATGGGGGAAACTGATTTCGAGTGTATAAAATTAAAATGAATGTTACCTACTCATTATGCTAACAGTGTCTGGTGATGCTAAAAAACGAATCGCTAACAGTAAGTCAGAGTTTTAGTTTGCAGTTTGCTTAAGGTAGAAAAACAAGAATACCTACTTTGATTCCATAAAGAACTCTTGTGAACAGTGACCGTAGGCTATACGGAAGAAGACTCAAACAACAATCAATCACAATCCCATCACTTTTTATTACTCTTGCATATCTAGATTTCGGCTATAAAGGCCATCTCCAGTGCCGACATCTAGCTATGCAAGAGTAATGAATCTAGTGGTATTGCGAAAAATACCTACAACAGTTACAGAACAGGTGAACGGCCGAAAAAATATTCCCTGCTCTTTATTTATGATGTTCGAGTCGCAGTCAGTGCATATGGAGATTAGTTGTAACTGCGCTGTAGACCCAAATCAGGGCTACAGAAATGTGAATAAAACTCATTGGCCTGTACTAGATACACTACTGGAAATTGAAATAAGAACACCGTGAATTCATTGTCCCAGGAAGGGGAAACTTTATTGACACATTCCTGGGGTCAGATACATCACATGATCACACTGACAGAACCACAGGCACATAGACACAGGCAACAGAGCATGCACAATGTCGGCACTAGTACAGTGTATATCCACCTTTCGCAGCAATGCAGGCTGCTATTCTCCCATGGAGACGATCGTAGAGACGCTGGATGTAGTCCTGTGGAACGGCTTGCCATGCCATTTCCACCTGGCGCCTCAGTTGGACCAGCGTTCGTGCTGGACGTGCAGACCGCGTGAGACGACGCTTCATCCAGTCCCAAACATGCTCAATGGGGGACAGATCCGGAGATCTTGCTGGCCAGGGTAGTTGACTTACACCTTCTAGAGCACGTTGGGTGGCGCGGGATACATGCGGACGTGCATTGTCCTGTTGGAACAGCAAGTTCCCTTGCCGGTCTAGGAATGGTAGAACGATGGGTTCGATGACGGTTTGGATGTACCGTCCACTATTCAGTGTCCCCTCGACGATCACCAGTGGTGTACGGCCAGTGTAGGAGATCGCTCCCCACACCATGATGCCGGGTGTTGGCCCTGTGTGCCTCGGTCGTATGCAGTCCTGATTGTGGCGCTCACCTGCACGGCGCCAAACACGCATACGACCATCATTGGCACCAAGGCAGAAGCGACTCTCATCGCTGAAGACGACACGTCTCCATTCGTCCCTCCATTCACGCCTGTCGCGACACCACTGGAGGCGGGCTGCACGATGTTGGGGCGTGAGCGGAAGACGGCCTAACGGTGTGCGGGACCGTAGCCCAGCTTCATGGAGACGGTTGCGAATGGTCCTCGCCGATACCCCAGGAGCAACAGTGTCCCTAATTTGCTGGGAAGTGGCGGTGCGGTCCCCTACGGCACTGCGTAGGATCCTACGGTCTTGGCGTGCATCCGTGCGTCGCTGCGGTCCGGTCCCAGGTCGATGGGCACGTGCACCTTCCGCCGACCACTGGCGACAACATCGATGTACTGTGGAGACCTCACGCCCCACGTGTTGAGCAATTCGGCGGTACGTCCACCCGGCCTCCCGCATGCCCACTATACGCCCTCGCTCAAAGTCCGTCAACTGCACATACGGTTCACGTCCACGCTGTCGCGGCATGCTACCAGTGTTAAAGACTGCGATGGAGCTCCGTATGCCACGGCAAACTGGCTGACACTGACGGCGGCGGTGCACAAATGCTGCGCAGCTAGCGCCATTCGACGGCCAACACCGCGGTTCCTGGTGTGTCCGCTGTGCCGTGCGTGTGATCATTGCTTGTACAGCCCTCTCGCAGTGTCCGGAGCAAGTATGGTGGGTCTGACACACCGGTGTCAATGTGTTCTTTTTTCCATTTCCAGGGGTGTACTTCTGCTCCCAGGCAATGCAGTGTCTGCCGGCGACACCGCATCTAATAGAAGAGCTTCCCCGATGGCAGCCAGCTCAAGATTCACGTCGGCTGACAAGCCGTATTCTGCCTGTCGCTAGTTTAACAACATTGCAGAATACGTTTGGCAAATATGTGACAGTCGATTTACTTCCTGGTTTGGTTTAAAATTATCCTGGTAAATTCACTCATTTTTCTTGTCATTTAGATTAAATATTCTGAATCTTCTGTGAAAGGGCCACTAGCAGGCAGATCAACATTCAGGAAAGAAATCCTAAGACAATTTCTCCCCTCTACGTTTTATCGCTACCTCGATTTTGTACCCAGCTAATCCGAAGGTGAAAAGTTGCTGAGTCCCACACTTGTAGTGCCTGCTTTTTCTGCTTTTGTCAGTTATGTTGGCATAATTGTGGCACTGATGGATTTGTCAACTGGATTCTGTTGTGTATCTCCCACTACTGCTACGTTCACATACTTCCTTGGTAGTCGTGTAGCGCAACTTCAGTATTACTCTCGACCAGTGGTAGATACAGACCGTTCTGAAGCTGAAAATGCGTATTACTCTCCTAATCTGTGACAACTTCGGATACAATGTTTTATTAAAAAAGACGTTTTTGGTGACGTTGTTATAACAAGTTGTAATTAATTTGTATTAGTACATTGCATACTGACTAACGTTTTCTCGTTATTTTGTTGAACACAGCAGATAAACACAAGAGATAAATAAAACAGCACCTATATGGTCTCCTACATTATTTAAAACAGTCTGACAGTATTCAGATAGTTTTTCGATTTCACGGCTGTAGACAATATGTTGACAGCACTTCTGTCCCCTTGCATATCGTACTGTGTCAACAGACGATAAAGCTGTGCAGTTCAGCATATCGATGAAGCGAGGACTTTCGCTAATTCTATCACTGACTTTTCGAAGGTTAATAGACCTCTGATGTACCTATCTACCAGTTTCTTAGCCCAGAATCGAAAGAGTTACGTGTAGTGAATACAACTATATCCATAGTACACTTAAAAAAAGAAACATAGTATTCAGAATCGGTTCAAATGGCTCTGAGCACTATGGGACTTAACTTCTGAGTTCATCAGTCCCCTAGAACTTAGAACTACTTAAACCTAACTAACCTAAGGACACCACACACATCCATGCCCGAGGCAGGATTCGAACCTGCGACCGTAGCGGTCGCGCGGTTCCAGATGTAGCGCCTAGAACCGATCGGCCACTCCGGCCGGATCAGAATCGGTAAAGAGCTCCCTATAGTATTCTCAGTTTCACATAATACCCACGGTGTGCTTAGTGTTTGATACAAATAGTCTCACCAGGTTTAGTCAGAGGAAAAGATGTGAACACTTCAACTTCTTATCAGACTCTGTGAGTAAAAAAATGTAAAACACTGTTATTTAAATAGTCTCTCATCATTATTTAGCAGAGATATAAATGATATATTATTTTCAATTCCAGAAAATAATCCAGCAGCGCGCAATAATTCAAATGGCTCTGAGCACTCTGGGACTTAACATCCGAGGTCATCAGTCCCCTAGAACTTAGAACTACTTAAACCTAACTCACCTAAGGACATCAAACACATCCATGCCCGAGGCAGGATTCGAACCTGCGACCGTAGCGGTCTCGCGGTTCCAAACTGCAGCGCCTAGAACCGCTAGGCCACACCGGCCGGCGCGCAATAATTCACATGAGAATGAAATACTGTTGGCTGAAGAGGAGCTTCGAGAAAGCATTGATTATTATCTGAAGTTGGTGCGAAAAATAAAATGAAGTTGCATACGAGAGCATTAAGTCATACCCAGAAACTATCATACACTTCCACAAACAGTGTTCGGAATCGGTAAAATACTCACTGAAAATTACAAACTCGACTGTCTCTGTGTTATTCTAACTTCCACGATATATTATGCACACTTTATCACTGTTGAAGAAAATGAGATCAGCGGGACTACTGGCCGAGGATCTTGACGGATACATCCTGAAGTCCTTCAGATGAATTAACACCGTTGCTCCAGATGTGGTGGTGATACGTTTAGCGCTCATATCGTAAGGCAACACTCTTTTTGCTTTCTTTGCTCCAGAATTCTATTGAGTACCTCCTTATTAGTCACGTGATCTATCCATCTAATCTTCAGCTGTCTTCTGTAGGCACCACATTTCAAAACCTTCTATTCTCTTCCTGTCTTAACTCTTTGTTGTCCATGTTTCACTTCCATACATGGTTGCACTCCATACAAATACTTTCAGAGAAGACTTACCGACATTTAAATCTATATTCGATATTAACAAACTTCTCTTCTTCAGAAGCGCTTTCCTTGCCATCACTAGTCTACATTTTACATCCTCTCTACTTTGACCATCATCAGTCATTTTCCTGCCCAAGTAGCAAAACTCATCTACTACTTTAAGTGTCTCATTTCCTAATCTAATTCCCTCAGCTTCGCCTGATTTACTTTGACTACATTCCATTATCCTCGTTTTACTTTTGTAGATATTCATCTTATAGCCTGCTTTCAAGACACTGTCAATCCCGTTCAACTGTTCTTCCAAGTCCTTTGCTGTATCTGACAGAATTACAATGTCAGTGGCAAAACTCAGAGTTTATATGTCTTCTCCCTGAACTTTAATTCCAACTCCTAATTTTTCTTTTGTTTCCTTTACTGCTTGCTCAATGTACTTGCTCCTCGACTCTTGTAACTGCCCTGTGGTTTCTGTACAAGTTGTAGATAGCCTTTCGCTCCCTATATTTTACGCCTGCTACCATCAGAAGTTCAAAAGAGTATTCCAGCCAACAGTGTAAATAGAGACTGCGATACTGACTCTACAGAGTCACTTGTAGTGCCTGCTTTTTCTGCTTTTGTCAGTTATGTTGGCATAATTGTGGCACTGATGGATTTGTCAACTGGATTCTGTTGTATACTATTAGGGTAATGGTGCGATGGATATCGTTACCCAGAACGCAATGTTTCATTTAACAACAACTATATGTTGCAAAAACTAGGATTGATCTTGATGCTGTGTATAATCAACAGTATGAGACAATGTGTTGTGTGCTAGCACTGTTACTCACTCGACATCCAAACAAATGAGCTGGCAATGATTGCTCACACTATGCTTCTTATAAATAGTTGTACTCACTATCATGGAAAGAAATCATTTTCAAATACGCTCTCATTTCATGATGGAGTCATTGTCAATTTCGGATTTCATATCGTTTCCAAAATAAAAAGAATTGAAGGTCCCCCACGATTAATTTTTATTTAACGAATGTGCATGCATGGGCTCTGATTCACAATATATTGGGAGACTCCAGATTCTATGCGGATGTTTGTGTGTTGAAGAGGAAAACAGATTAAGCAGACAAACCTCGCTTCTACACAACATAAACTTCCGTTAAAAAACATTGTGTTAAAAATATGTTTCTTAACGAGCGCTCCGTGACAGTTATAGTGGTGCAATGGTAATGCAAGCCTTCTCAGCAATGACTGCGTCCATGCAACAGATAAGGCTGCGGCGTCATCTCTTACGTATCACTGCTTGCTCTCTCACATATCACTCTATAAACTACCAACTGGCTCAGTTATTTGGCTAATATTTTCAGTTCTTCTGCGGAAGCGAATAACATCTCTCGCCATCTGTTCCATAAACCAATACACGCTGTTCCATCCAAATCAGTAAATAGTGGACTGTCTCTGAATCTGTGCAATCAACTTTTTGTGAACATCTCTCAACCGATGGATAGCCTCCATACACAGTTTTTCAGTCTTTCACTCGAGTGTGCTATAAAATACTTTTGCCGGCTGGGATGGCCGAGCGGTTCTAGACGCTACACTCTGGAACCGCGCGACCGCTACGGTCGCAGGTTCGAATCCTGCCTCGGGCATGGATGTGTGTGATGTCCTTAGGTTAGTTAGGTTTAAGTAGTTCTAAGTTATAGGGGACTGATAACCTCAGAAGTTAAGTCCCATAGTGCTCAGAGCCATTTGAACCATTTTATAAACTATTTTTAAAATTGAAATTGTCTTATTAATCGATAACCCTGAAGAAACTACCGGTTTCACCTTTTCCAAATCTTCTACAGCCCATTTTCTGCCCACCTAAAGCGTAAAAAAGAAATCGTTATAATTGGATTTTTTACACATGGATCTAAACTGACTAAATGATGCAAATCGGAGCTTGTCTTCGGCTCCGATTTATTTCCATTCTGTAATCTCTTTCAGTGTACTATGACGTATCTTAAAAGTTTTAGTTGCCTTTCCAATCGAGCCTGCAGAAATTTCTTGTTTTGCTTGCGCAAATCTTCAGCAGTCCATTTTTGTACCTACCTGAAACAAAATGGATAAGATTGCTTTCTAGACGATGAGCACTACTAAATGGTTTTATTTGACAACTTGGTGATCCAGTACAGTAGTTACCTTCACGTGCGATTCATTTCCACTCTTCAGTCTGTCTTGCCGGGTGTTAGCAGGAATTTTAATTTTGTCAGCAGCTTTTGTAATCAATAAACTTGGAGGGTCACCCTGTTTTGCCTTTTCCAAATCTTTCTAGGGAATTTGACACATCGAGGAATGTGATTCTGCAATTATAAATTCAGCACACGAGATAAGAAATCTCTGCTGAGTCGAGATGTTTGCTCGTACGTCTGGGCAATGCAGTTCTCAATATGTCTCTCTCAAAAATCGATTGAACAGAAGAGTGGTTTTAAGAGTTAGATTGTTCTCCTAAGTGTCCACCATTCCTCGTAAGTGCTTACCGTTCCCCTAGCTTGTCACTCAGTAATATCTAACACTTAATTCATAACGAACTGTCCGTGCGGCTCCCCCCGTCAGAGGTTCGAGTCCTCCGTCGGGCATGGGTGTGTGTGTTGTCCATAGCGTTAATTAGTTAAAGTTAGATTAAGTAGTGTGTAGGCTTAGGGACCGATGTCCTCTGCAGTTTGGTCCCATAATACCTTTCCATAAATTTCCAATTTTTTCCATACCGAACTACTCCTCCAGGCAGAAACATTAAATATATTACAGAAGAATTACAGCTTAGCACATAAATACCTTCAGGCAACAACATTCTTACATATATCAGAGGGGGTACAATTTTCTCCCTCCAGTAGCCAACACCCATCTGGTGCCAAAATACTGTTTAATAAACGTAATGCCTAACGCTGTGAGCAGTGGTATAAACTGAGACGTATGTCTCGCAATTCGACTGACGAAAGATTAGTCTTAAAAGCTGGCATATATTTTGCTGATCAGTCAGTTCCTGCCACACATGAAAGCAGGGACTCCGTGTTACAGAACTTGAAGAGTCTGGAAACACAGTAAACACCATAAGATTGTCGATGTTGGAAAAAGTGTGGCTCATCCAATACTGAGTGTAAAATGTGTCTTTACCAAATTTGGAGCAACGATGCTGGTTCATATGAAAGACTGCAAGATATATCTACTATCAAGATTCTCGACCATCAGTCCTACTGAACTCGATTTCATCAACCACGGTAAAATGCTCATAATATATCGTGAAAGAGAAAATAAAACAGACCCAATCGATTTTGAAATTATCACTATTATTATTATTGTTGTTATTATTATTATTTAGTATTCTGCCTAGTGGCAGCTCTGCGTCTTTGTACAGAGAATTCCTGATGCCAATGTTCGATATCTTCAGCTTCTTCCTTCAGTCTGCTGTATCTCATTCCATCTTTCATATCATCTAGATGTTGCATACTTTTTTATCTGCCTCCTGTACTTTCTTTTAGCTCCCCTACAATGACTTCTGGGATGTCCTACCCTGAAATAACTGCCAGTAAATTTGATCATGTGGCACCAGACGTGAGGATAGGGGCACACGCATGTAATGGCTGAATTGTTTTACTACTTTCGCCCAGCTATCAAAGATAGAATTTGGAAGAGACTTAATAATTTGATGGACAATAGCGTGGATTATAACACAATAAACTAATGGCTAATCACTTTGAGATGACTGGACAAGGGGAGAAACCTCAACATTTTTACCACCCAAGCAGGTCTGATAATTCAGTTCTCAAGATAACCCTCGAAGTATGACATTTCATAATACCTAGAATAATAATGCAGGAAGTACCATTAAACATAGTAAGGTTCATCAGATTACATTACTCATCGATTAGGAACGTGGTGAAAGCACGAATTCCTTGTTGTTTAATGCACTCTGCACAACAAATGATAACAAGGGATACTGCATAAGCTGAAGGCTCTTAATGCAATTACCAAATTGATTAAGAATTTGCTACTTAGCCTGCATTGTGCTGAAGACACAATGTGTACTGTGGTGGCTGTATATTGTCTGATTAACAAACAACATTTAGCTTCCTTGTACAACCTGTTTTCACTGTGGCAGTTATGATCACTAAATACTCGTTGCACTGCGTCCCACGCTGTTTTATTTTTGAAATTAACTGCAAAGCCACCACACCAATTCTAAATGGTCTCAAGGACAAAGCTAAATACAAAACTCAGAATTTGTGTACACGCCGTATTGGGCGTATGTTGCTACTTGCTACAGCATCCAGTGACATAGGAACTGAAATAACAATAAAGGAAAGAAATAGCCACCTCCAGTGATCAGACACTCACCCGAAGATGGCTGGACGGATGCCAGCCTAAATATTGTGGCAAGAAGTCAACATGATCTGTCTGCAATTCCGAAACCTTATAGAATAAAGTGTCTGTTTACTTTACAATAGGATGTCGTGTTACAATACCCCCACTTGCTGCACCATATACTGGGTGGTTACAATTAAACTTTCTGAATTTGACACGTTATAACACGAAAATTATTACTGTACGAGTACCAAACTTGGTACCACTAACGTCAAGGATAAGAAGAAGAGAATTAATGCAGAATCAATTCAATTGAAACATTTCTAATGTGCTGCTACGGTACAACATTCCATTACATACCGATACCATTAGTGCTACAAAAGGGGCTCAATATGGCGCCCATCAGTGTCCAGAAGAGTCTGGAAGTGCAGGATTGCATTCTGCACAGCAGAACGATGTGCAGTGAGGCCCACCTTGCACGAAAACTGTTGAGTTCAATGTGTCTCTCTCCTGTAAGGAGGGTATGACATGCTGGCGAAGCATAACGCAGTAGTGCTGGCCAGTCACACAACACATCTTTGGTCTTTGAGCACCAACCTGATCAAAAAAAAAAAAAAAATGTTCAAATGTGTGTGAAATCCTATGGGACTTAACTGCTAAGGTCATCAGTCCCTAAGCTTACACACTACTTAACTTAAATTATCCTAAGGACAAACACACACACACACCCATGCCCGAAGGAGGACTCGAACCTCCGCCGGGACCAGCCGCACAGTCCATGACTGCAGCGCCTGAGACCGCTCGGCTAATCCCGCGCGGCAACCTGGTCAAAAAAGAATAGGCCAATGATGAACGTAGCCATGAAGTAACACCATACGCTCACACATTCACAATATGGAGAAACTTCATGCACAATGACTGGAGGTGATGATCCCCAGCATTTCTAGGTGTTCACCTTCCCTATCAGAGAAAAGTGAGCTTCGTCTGTCCATAGGATGGTCCACGGCCAGCCTTCGTCAACATTAATCCTTGGAAGAAAATGGAGAGCAAAGTCAACACGTCGTTGTGCGTCCTGTGGTACAAGCTGCTGTACGATGCGGATTTTGTGTGGATAGCATTTGATAATTATTCGAAGCACCTTCCGTACAATGGACCATGGGATGTTCAACTGTCGTGACACAGCACGTGCACTGCCTGATGATCGAGAATTGCACACAGCGTTGTCTGCCATAGCAACAGCGGTTTCATCAACCACCTGTGGTGAAACCAGTCGTCGGCCTCTTCCCAGAGCGACGCCCAGTTCTCCAATTGATTCGAACTTCTTCATCATGTTCCGCACAGCGAGTAGCGAAAGAGGACCTTTCCGTAATCCTTTCACCCGTCGATATTCTCCAAGTGCAGCTGCAGCATTACTCTTGTTTTGATAATAGAGCTTCACCAGTAATGCTCTGCTCCTTTTGTCCGAGCTCATGCGACACGTCAACAAGTGCACTGCAACCTGTCAGGTGTGTGAGACTGTGAACCACGATGACTCATCACGGCATCTGGTGGCCATAGTTGGAACTGGGCGGTGGCTCTGTGATGCATGGAAATCATGCACCCCATGCTCTGGATATTAATGCTACGAAGTTTGGTACTTGTACAGTAATTAGTTTCTGTGTTATGAAGTGTTAAATAGGGGAAGTTTAACTGTAACCATCTAGTACATAGTAAATGCTGTCACACGTAGCAACAAACACAGTACTAGATAGTTAGAAATAGTTTATCCCAAAAACTTTCACACAAAAACCAAAAGAGCATAACTAAATGAATCTATAAACGAAATTATGCGGCAGCACTTTCTACCTTAATCTAAACATAATTATCCTGAACAGTTATTAATAACATTATGCTCGCTGTCAAAAAAGAAATGAACAAATTTAATGTCTATGGACAAGTTCAACCATCAATTTAACGTTGCACTTATACTTATTTCTTTTACTGTAATGAAGTTGCACAAACACTACATAAGACCTTTGCTTGTCTTCATATGTGCCTCATTGAAACTGTGATACAGTTTATACCTTTGGCGCAGTTTTCCGAGCTCTCCTGCCAGCTGATCGACATGACACTAGCGAGAAACAAAAACCACCCATCCAATTTCCTATTAGCCAAAGTGTCTGGGTACCAAGGATCAGTCGAATTAAAAACCTAACCCTTTTGCCATCCAGACTTGACACAATAAAACTAAATTACAGGGCGAAAACTAACACAGACAAACAGTTGACCATGTGTACAAGGAATGCATGCTAGGAAGAGATTTCTCATTTCGGTAGCAACAAATTTTTCTATTCGAGGATAGAAAATCCCAAATCATTGCAACTGTATAACACAGAGACAAAGTTTCTCCAACCAAAGTGTAAGGAAAATTGTGACAAGGTTGGTACTCAGAATATCTAGACAAACGATTGGTTTCATGGTAGCTGACAGCCACAATCTGGCTACTCCTTTTGCAAACATTAAGTGAACTGCTGTTCATTACTATTTGACCTAAATTTTATGCAAATGAATCAAAGTAAAAATTGACAAATATCCCATTACATAGCACAATTCAGAATCTCATTCTAAGCTAAATGAGTTAAGTAATCCACAAACAAATAGACGGAAAATTACATACCACAAAAAATATTTTCATATAACTTACAGTACACAGTTCCATTCCCATCCTCTGGCCAGTCAATTCTATCTGAACTAGGAACTTCACCTCCATGCACCAAAAAGAAGCTTGGTGTGTGACCAAAATAACTACCTATACAAGAATGCATCTGTAGTTGCCACATTCCAAAATAACAGTAAGTAAAATTTGATCCACAGAGTTCCTCAACCTTATATCCTATCATACTCATGTGCTGAACAGTAATCGCAACTGCTGTAGCTTGTAGCAAATCAGTCTTAAGTTCTCCACTAGCTGTACCTCTCAACTGTTACTCCACAATCCTCATCCCCAAATATATTTGTCCTCTCCAAAATTCTTAAATCTAGGTTAGATAGTAAATGTTACCTCTTAAACAGACAAACAAATACCCATCTCTAAAATTACCCTCACAAAATTCTTAAGTTAAGTTCACATGCATTCACTCAAGCGACCACCACAAAAAAATTAAACTATCATATACATGACAAAATACTCCCAAAATATTAACCTAAATATGTACAATTTACCAAACATATATATTGCATAACATCAAAATTGTGTGCCACTCATTAAATTGGCTGTACTTTTTCAATAAACTCATGCTTCAATTCAGTTTCAGCTAACAGGTCCTCCTCTATCTCGTGTATACAGTCTTTAGTCATAGTACACATATGATCTTCATTTAACGGTTCTATATCATTATCCCCTGCAATTATTATTTGAAAAGTCTCTTTAAATTTTAAACTTCCTGCACTTGACCCCCCTAGCTTCCTGAGAATGCTCTATTTCTCTTCCTCCCACGTCTCTGATATTAACTGCAGGTGAAATTTCTCAAAGTTAGTCCTGTCATCAGCACCATAATCACATTCATGCTTCTCCATCCATTCAGTATTTAAATAACTCTCATTTATAACCATTTGCTGTTTATCACTAGGAATGAGAAATGTTTTAATTTCATCCTCATCCTGACCACTATCACTAATTCAACCAATACATCTTGGATCATCGTTGCACACACTGCCTTTTCCTATCTTAAAAACGCATTTTCCCCCACTAATTCAAATTCTGTATCCCCATTTAATATGTCTTTAACTGCAGTTTTATACTCATGATTTCCTCTATTTAAATCCCTAATTTGCCTAGCATAGTCACGCTCACTCGGTTCCCAGTCCTCACTTCTGAAACCACTTGGCCCTCGCTACCCGATCATTTATATCATAATCATTTTCCCTCTTATTCTCCCATTTCTCAATTAAATGTACACTCGACAGCAAAAAAAGTGGGTCACCCCTGAATTCCAATGTGTAGGCTGCACCTGAATGTATGCAACCAACATAACATATCTGTGTTGCACATAGTCGCAACCCTCCACAGTACAGTCGTTATAAGATACACAATGGGTACCGCTAGAGACTACTAGAGAACACCAGTCTTTATGACAGTCCGTCCAGATGTAAAGTAAAACCACGATAGTACAGAAGAGATCAGACAGTCCTTAACGTTTCTAAGCTAAACTTAATTACAATGAGTCATATTTCAAATGTTATGGGACAACTAGTTTTGTCACATAAATCGTTCAGTAATCCTTAGGCACAATTAAATATTTGAGACAGTGTATGGATTTATAAAGTTGTATGGCAATTGGAAACAAGTTCTTTGCTGTCTAAAAGGTTTACCCAACACATGCTGAACGTCGTTCAACGTTCAACGGGGAGTGGTTTCGCATCAACTTTATGTAACATTAAGCAGTTAAAAGAAAACGTGATTAACGGCGGCAACCACTCTACGGAAATCCCAACATTAACAGCGAATCACAAGTAATATCATTGTACACATTACTCATCAACAGTTATTTGTACACGAAGTTGTACTTTAAATGGCATGACCAACGCCTTCGTTCTGGATATGGATGCAAACCCAGAACGTAAAGCCATTGTTAACCAAGCAAAGCTTTGTGCCTTATCGAGACTCGATCACTAGGCAGAAAGAGACGTCAAATATTGACGTTTGCACCAGTATCAGTTATCAATTCTCAACTTAAACGTAAATGACGATAATGTTTGTACGAAAGCAGGAACCCTAACATGACAATTACCTTCTTGATAATTAACGCCGAAAGACGTTGTATACTGTTGCATTGTCAAGGAATAAAGGGTGCACATGTTTAAAATTGAAATGCCATCATGTAATGCTGGGGACAAGGATACGAACCCAGCACCTAATCGGATTGTTGAATAAGTACGTAAAATCAGAATGAAGATATCACAGTTTGTCACCAGTAGTGGGGTTGGAACCTTAAATGACGACTGAAGTTGTATTGCCTGACCGGGATTCGAACCCGGCGCCTACCGCCGTCGTTGTCTAACCAGGAACAGACTAGAAATGTCCAATGTTGGTTCACCATCAGCGAGATGTGCACACGTTTAACTAGAAATAAGGTGACGAAAACGTCTATGCTGACTGAGAGTCGAACGCCGCACACATGGTTATTAAGACACGTTAATAATCAACTCCATATTCAGTAGTAGCTAGGAGTAGCACGTTTAGTTGCAAACCTTAAGGCCTTACTCATCCCTAGTAACGTGTTGCCTAATATCTGCGATATCATGATGTTAATTTACAAGTTGATTGACTGCCGTAAACAGCAATGTTCTCTAGTAGTCGTGTATCATTGAGATGTAAATGAAGTGCCTCAGCAGAAAGTAATTTCCGTCGTGCAGTACGTATTGTTTCAGAGACACTGAGAACATGTTATGGTTCAAATGGTTCATGTGGGTCTGAGCACTATGGGACTTAACTGCTGAGGTCATCAGTCCCCTAGAACTTAGAACCACATAAACCTAACTAACCTAAGGACATCACACACATCCATGCCCGAGGTAGGATTCGAACCTGCGACCGTAGCGGTCGCGCCGTTCCAGACTGTAGCGCCTAGAGCCGAACATGTTATAAGTGCACAAAACGTGTATTATATACTAAGTATATACTATTATTTGGAGAAGCTGCCGCCAAACCCGTTTACTTTTACATTCTGCTCAGTTGTCGTGGTTGAATACAGCTTTTCTTAAGGCTACATCTAATGCACAGCGCTTACAAGAAAGTATAGTTTCCTGCGTCATGCTATTGCTAGCTAGGTGAAATATTTTGTGGTAGCTATGCTTAAAATGAATGTATTTTTGAAAGTATTGTTCGTCAAATATTTGATTAAATCGTCAACTGTAGGTGTGCCTGCACATGTTATAGCATAATAGCTGTAGATGCGTTAGTTTGTACTACAGACTTGGGTATATTAGGTGTAACTTTTGATCCTTCAAGGGGTGATCGTGGCCCTGCGGCCCGGGTCTGTACTAGCTGCGGCTCGCAAGCTACGGGCCAGTCAGGCTGGCCGAGGCGAGACGCAAGTGAGCGAGCTGGCGGTGGCGTTGGTGGGCCAACAGCCCGGGACGAGCCAGCACGGCTGCGCCGCATGCCTCTGCCGCTGCCGCTCCGTTTGACGTAAATATGTTTACCTCCTCTCTGGAATCAGTATAAGAGCGGCAAGCAGAAATACACATCAGGCTGTCTGCCGTAATGGCTCACTGGGAGAGGTCTATTCGAGGTAGAGTCAAAAAATGGTTCAAATGGCTCTGAGCACTATAGGACTTATCATCTGAGGTCATCAGTCCCTAGAACTTAGAACTACTTAAACCTAACTAACCTAAGGACATCACACACATCCATGTCCGAGGCAGGATTTGAACCTGCGACCGTAGCGGTCGCGCGGTTCCAGACTGAAGCGCCTAGAACCGCTCGGCCACTTCGGCCGGCCGAGGTAGAGTCGTCGCTCTCATTGAGGAAGGAGGACGTTCCATCAGAGAAGGTGGCAGGCGGTATGGCGTACTACATACCACTGCAACGAGGTGGTGGAGGATCTGCCTTGAAAGAGGCACCACCAACAGGGCTCCTGGCTCAGGCAGGAAGAGTAGTGATCTCACAGCAGGAAGACAAGGACCTAGTGTCTAGGAGCAGAGAAAATCCCTTTCTGAACGCGAAGCAGTTGCAGCGGGAGACCAACTTCCCCGGCTCCAGTGACACGATTCGCCGAAGGCTGAGGGACGCTGGACTGCATGCACGACGATCCGCCGTGAATCAAGAGCTCAGCGAAGACAACGTTTTATACCGGCTAGCATTTGCGGAGCTCCATCTGAGGGCGTCGTGGGCAACGTCATTTTCACTGATGAGAAGGTGGTTTCCAGCAATAACGACGGTCCACGAATCGTTTACAGGCCGCAAGGGACTCGCCATCGACGCGAATATGTAACCACGACGAGAAGAAGTGGCCGGCTATCTGTTACCTGCTGGGGTTGGAATTCTGCGAGAGGGGCGGGAATTCTTCACAGGATAGAAGGAACTCTGGACAGCGCGCAGTATGCCCACATATTGGAAAATGTGATGCTTCCGTCAGTGCGAATTCTGTAGGCAGAAGGGGACGTCACATTGGAAGAGGACCATTCTCCCATTCACAAGTCTGCATTTGTTCAGCAGCGGCTCTCCACGATTGGCGTCAACGTCATGGACTGGCCGCCACGGGCGGCTGATATGAACTCCATGGAAAACATGTGGGCTGAGGACGCCAGAACATTAACAGAGAACTGGCCACGAAACCAACCAACTACTGCGGACGCTCTTTGGGACTGCGTCCTGGAAGCCTGGGAGGAAGTTGCTTCTTCAGGCTGTTACGTCCGAAGGCTTATACGTTCTATGCCAAGACGCGTGATAGAAGTATAAAATAATGAAGGATTCTGGATAAAATATTAGAGTTCTTAAAATGTTTTGTTATGTCTTCTTTTTCGTCATTTTTCCTCATTGGAAGCTAGTGGAAGATCTCGTGGCAACAGAAAAGATACAATATGGGTTAGCTTTCCTTTGAGTTGCCCTTTTAATTCAAGTGGGTTTCTTTTGAATATACAGTTTGTTAAGTATTCTATTTTGATTTCATTTATACCATGTCTACATACTTACAAACTAATCAGCGTAGATGGACTCTGTCACAGTAGTTTTTGTTATTTCAAATACGTCTCTCTCTTCCCCTCCATCCATGAATACACCCTCCGTCCTCCACACAATACGCCAACGATTTCATATTATGTTTACTCGCCGCGCGGGATTAGCCGAGCGGTCTTCGGCGCTGCAGTCATGGACTGTGAGGCTGGTCCCGGCGGAGGTTCGAGACCTCCCTCGGGCATGGGTGTGTATGTTTGTCCTTAGGATAATTTAGGTTAAGTAGTGTGTAAGATTAGGGACTGAAGACCTTAGCAGTTAAGTCCCATAAGATTTCACACACATAGGAACATTTATGTTTACTCGTTGTTAATATCTCTTCTATTCTCTCTCACACTCTCTCTCTCTGACACTATCGCCGCAAGTGCCCTTCTATTACACCCCCACAAAACTTTGTAAACAAATCTAGCGGTTTCCAATGACGCTACATTTTCTCTTTTAATTGCTGCTGTCTTTACTCTCTATCATTCCTCTCACCACCTACGAAACCGTATTCGTTGATCTCCCCTTCCCTATAACCCATTCTTCGTTCTGAGAACAGTCCTTCCTTATCTCTCGGTCCTAAGATAAAACGAACTGTGGCACACATCTAAGTAAGCAATACTATGCTAGCATTTCACGTTATATTTTGCACTTCTGCACTTCTATCCATTCCCAGATCCCGCCCTCCTTCCTGTTACGCGTCCCTTGACATCTGCATTTACATCTAAATGAATACTCTGCAATGCATAATTATTTGCTTGGCAGGGGGTTCTGTGGTCTGGTGGATTAATCTTGTATTGATGTGTAAAACGTGTAGGTTCACATCTCACGTCAGGCGTAGATTTTTAACACACACAAGTAGCTCTCCTTCACCCCTAGTAACGCCAAGTGCAGAACGCCAGTAAGCTCCGTAGTTCAATATCCGCAGTAAGGATAACATCCCTTCGCTGCCGACTGGGCATTCGTTTGAGCTGTGACAGATGGAGAACCCCGTAAGACAGAGACTCTGTCACCAGCAAGCCGTCGAAAACTAGAAAACGTATTTCATTTAATGAACCAATGGCCATGTAAGTTCACAAGGGTCTTTGAAACTGAGACGCTGAAAATTGTGGTGCTGGGCTGGGATTAGAATTCGATTTCACTATGTTCCCGAAGATTGCAAACTCTTCTAGGCGTCCTCGAAAGGCACCTATCTGGTTTCGAATCCTGATCAGCACAAAATATTCATTATTTCATTTCAAGCCCTAGCATGTGCACTCCGAACTACTGGTGAAAAATAGTTGCATTTTCAACGTATCTTCGTGCGTTGTCAGCTGTAACGTGTTCGTTTCAACTCACAGCCACATGATGAGCGTTTTATCACAACATTACAAAATCAAACGTTTCCTTACATCTTTTCAAGTTCAAACATTCCTCTCCATCCTACTGGTGAAAACGGATTTGGGTTTGGCGCTGTGTTCGTTGTAATCACAAACGACAACATGTTGTGGATTCAACTTCTAGCCAAAAGAGTATTTTCCATCACATCATTGAAAGTACAAACATGCCATTCCTAGCTATTATTGGAAAAGAATTTGATAGTTAAAGTTTCTTCATGACCACGTGTGTGGAGTTTGAATTCCCTTCAGAACAGAACTTTTCGTCGCCTGATGTCTAGCTAAACATGCGCCCATCTCGCTACTGGTGAACCAACAATAGCTATTTATCGTCCGTTCCTGGCTAGAAAACGACGGTGCTACATGCTGGGTTCGAATCCCAGTCAGGCAAAAACAATTCTATCGTCAATTAAGGTTCCAGCATTTCGCTATTGGTGAAAACATTTGATATTTAACTTCTGATTTTATGTACAGTCGTGCTCAAAAGTATCCGAACGACCTGAATTGCATTTCACCCGATTCCTATGCGACCTCCATAACGCAGCTGTCTAGTAGGTCCTCTAATCGCTCCTTGGTACAGTCGTCTGACTACTGAAAATGGTTCCAACAAGTCACCACTAGAAAACACTGCTCTGTATGGCAATAACTCAGGATGTAAAGTAATACCACGATACTAAAAATATCAGGGAACACCTCATCACGGATAAGACTGTCCTTAAGGCTTGTAAGTTCGCATTTATTGCAATAACTGACATACCTGAAATCTTAGCACCCTCATTATTACGTCAGATAGATAATGCACGTAGTAAGTTCGTCGTATTCATGATTTCCTCTTCAAAGTAACATACCATACTTGTTATTTAACACAAAATGTCAAAAATTTACGTTATTCACGAGCAGATAGTTGAGAATATGTATGAACTTCAAATGACACGACGAACGGCCTCGTTCTGCATATGGATTCAAATCCAGGTCATGGAGGCTACACCCGGTGGCCGTGTGGTTCTAGGCACTTCAGTCCGGAACCGCGTGACTGCTACGGTCGCAGGTTCGAATCGTGCCTCGGGCATGGATGTGTGTGATGTCCTTCGGTTAGTTAGGTTTAAGTAGTTCTAGGTTCTAGGGGACTGATGACCTCAGATGTTGAGTCCCATAGTGCTCAGAGTCATTTGAACAAATCATGTAGGCTAAGACTTCGTGGCTGACGGAAATTAACAGTCATTCCTGACTAGGCATAAAGAGAGTGATATACCTCATTTTTGGACAGTATCAGTTAGCAAATATCAACTTTAAATTACGTAATGTAACATTTTTAACGGACGCGAATTCCTACCCAACATCTATTGTCCCTGTTAATGAACTACGAGAGATGTTAAATACTGCTTCTTCACAAGTAACTTACTTGAAATGCAGTGAGGTAAAGCTTTGTGTTGGACAGGGATTCGAACCCAGAACCTAATCGGATTGTTATCGAAGCACAATCAACTTTGACATATCGGATTTTCTCGGCAGTAGCTAGATGTATTAAATGAAATGACGAGACGAAACATTAATTTTCCCTTTCCAGGACTCCAACCCGGCACATATCGATGTTATATTCTAGAGAAAAGGAACGTTGAGTATGGGTTTGTTACACCAGCAGCGACATGTGAGCATGTTTGAACTAGAAATAATATGACGAAGTGTTCAGTGCTGACTGAGAATCGAACCCCAAACATATCGTTGTTGACTACACACAAAGAGACGACACATACCGAATATTTCTCCACCAGCAGCTCGGAATAACATCCCTGAACTTACAGTGATCTCGCAAATAGTTCTGTGTCTCACTGGGAGTCAAAAACGTCAGATATCGTTAGTGTTGACAACAAATGAAAATGCATTAAAAATAAAAATTGTTATCCACCAGGTGTTCTCATGCTAGAGCTTGAGAATACATAGTGAAAAGTTTAGTGCTGGGCCAGGATTCCAACCCATTCATGCGCAATCTGTGGAGATGTTGAGGAATCTGCAGTTTTGAACAAACAACAAGTTGTAGTCGAGCTGTATTGTCACGAAGGGATCAAATTCCGCGTTAAGGGCGGTCTGAGTTGCATTCCCATTTCAGAACCAATTTTATCGACATACAGAAGCTCAAATAAAAGACGGAATAAGTGTCCTGTGACCATACACAGGGTTTGTTTCGTCAATAGAAATAAATAACTACTATAGGAAAAGTTACTGGTGATAGGGTTTCTACATGTCGCCACTCCTTATTTTATTGTGGTTCCACCTAACGTCTACTTGGTAGAGAAGAAATATCATGTTTAATGTGATTTTCAGACCACAATGCCATTATACCTTCTTCACTTGGCGTAGCGAGAAGAGAATAGAATCTGCCTCTCCCTATAATAAAACATCGGCAAAAGTTGGAATCGAAACGAGACCAACATCATATGAAACTACCACCAGTCCAACAGACCACCACACCCACTTCTCTACAGCTCATTTCTGTATTATAACACCGTTGCAACACACAAGATGAGAATTCCGACACACAGGCTCCCTGTAGTGGTTTGCAGGATGTTCGGTACATTCATTTACTTGGTTGACCGAATCGCCATCAACTAGCTGCCTTGGCTACCCAGTGCACACATTCGACTCTATTTTGTAATCACCGAAATAAAATAACGTAACAGCCACTTACACAGAACTGCCAACAGTGTAGGATGCAGAAATGTAAATAGGAAGTGTTTCTTTCCATTTGAGCTACTCTATTGCGCTATCTGTTTGTTGAAACCATCGTGCAGTGCAAAAGAAATGCTGTAACTGTCTGTGTCTCAGAAGTCTATATCCGGCCATATGCATTATCTCACAGCACTGTGGAATGCCGAAGTTCTGGAGGAACTTTTATTCGCTTCCAGAGGTGCTGCAGCTACGTCACAGCTAGTGGCGTAACGGTAAGCGTCGTGCACTGTTAATGGGATGTCGCGTGTTCTATTACATTCGCTACTACATTTTTTTAAACTCAATTCTGCTGTCTGCTAAAGTTATCAATTTAATGGAACTTTGAACATAATTCTCTTCACTTCTCAACCCAAAATAGTCGCATGTGGAAAAAAGGCTAACTTCTGCGTCATTTTGTTCTTTTCAGGTTTAATAGACGGCCAGGCAGCAGATGCGCTCGAAGCTTTTGTATTATGTATGGGGAGAGCGCATCGTGCCAAAATAGTCAGAAAAGTATTTTCTAGATTAGCTGTCGTCTGGTAGTAGCATTTTATTCTTCTTTAAACCTTGTTTGACAGCTTTAACTCAGAACAAGTTTTCTACATGCATGTAATCAATAAACTGCATGTGCATTGTCAGACTGTTATAGATAACATCAGAGAATTCGCATATATCGTTGATGATTAATTTCTCTCTCATGTTTAGCATTGTTTTAACAACACTAAAAGAAACCTTACGAAAACTGGGCACTGTGTTGTAAGAAATGAAATAAAACTACCCACGATAACCTTACGACGAAAGTCTGTTTTAACAAAACTGAGTATCTGTACACAAGCGTGCCTCTATCTGCACGAGTTAGTAAAACACTATTCACTTAGATTTCGATTGGGTCTGTGTTTAAATGGTATGCTGTGTCATACTCAACAGGTATGCAAATGTGGCATTTCATAAATAAAGTTACGTATTCCTAGAAACCCAAAATTTGCTTGTCAGCAGGGGAAAGAGGCGTTACCTGTTGTGCAGCATTGTAAGTTTTTCTCAATTGCACTTTGAGCTGAAAGTATTTTCTTACGATTTGCTGATCAATTTATTTCCTTCATACTTATCACCCTGGCATGGGAGTCTTATGTGAAGAACATTATTGAATTTCGTATCGTTGACGGTCGATTCGAATTTCTTCAGAGACGCTTGTATTATATAGCAGCTTGGCAGTCAGAAAGCCGAGATCTACAACCATTAACACAACTTACTGAGCCGAACTGCCAAGAGGATTTGATATGTAAAGGTTTTCTTCTGATTTTGTTACAGAATTTTTTCTGGGAATTCGCAGCTCCATGAAATAATACACAGAAAAAGCTCGCACGCTCTGCCCCTACCACGGTTACAGTTGACGATTTTCTTACATCTACATCTACATCTACATCTATACTCCGCGAGCCACCTTACGGTGTGTGGCGGAGGGTACTTATTGTACCACTATCTGATCCCCCCTTCCCTGTTCCATTCACGAATTGTGCGTGGGAAGAACGACTGCTTGTAAGTCTCCGTATTTGCTCTAATTTCTCGGATCTTTTCGTTGTGATCATTACGCGAGATATATGTGGGCGGTAGTAATATATTGCCCATCTCTTCCCGGAATGTGCTCTCTCGTAATTTCGATAATAAACCTCTCCGTATTGCGTAACGCCTTTCTTGAAGTGTCCGCCACTGGAGCTTGTTCAGCATCTCTGTAACGCTCTCGCGCTGACTAAATGTCCCCATCACGAATCGCGCTGCTTTTCGCTGGATCATGTCTATCTCTTCTATTAATCCAACCTGGTAAGGGTCCCATACTGATGAGCAATACTCAAGAATCGGACGAACAAGCGTTTTGTAAGCTACTTCTTTCGTCGATGAGTCACATTTTCTTAGAATTCTTCCTATGAATCTCAACCTGGCGCCTGCTTTTCCCACTATTTGTTTTATGTGATCATTCCACTTCAGATCGCTCCGGATAGTAACTCCTAAGTATTTTACGGTCGTTACCGCTTCCAATGATTTACCACCTATGGCATAATCGTACTGGAATGGATTTCTGCCCCTATGTATGCGCATTATATATATATTAACCGGTGGAACACGAGACACGGGCGGTACCACGGGGCTACGGACACACTGCTGCCAGCACCTCACTCTTGTCATGATATTGGTCGGTCAGCCTCATAACGCATCGTGAAAGATATTAAAAGTTGTCACTTATGTGAAGAATAGCATGTCTGAAGCCAAAAACTTGAAATTTCTGTCTCAGTGTCTTAGTTTACGTGAGGATTATATACCACGAGTCATTCAAATGGAAAGGAAATATCAAGTGAATTTAGCGAGTCAGTTCAGTACCATACACGGAAGTGATTGCACTGTCACAGTGTTGCCAAATGTTTGAGACGATGTTGCCAGTTCTCCGCTGTGCTAGGAACTGCTCTGTTGCGTTATAGGAGGAGAATCCTGCGCTCGTGTCATAGGAGGATACTGAGAGGAGGCGCGGGGTTTGGTTAACATGCAGCGTTTTCTTCTACCTGCTGTGTCAAACATTCCGGTGTGTAATCTTCCATCACGATTACAGTTTCCCACAAAATATATACGAATAAAACACTTACCTTGTTACTTTGTTACAAAAGATTATTTCAGTACAATAAAAAGTCTTTGGACATCAACTTTGCCAACCTGTCACGAAAAGTAAGGTAACAAACATTTTGCACCTCGAAATCGATTGCATCTATGTGCAGTCTTGTGATCATACAAGTAGAATTTCATGAATTGCACGAGAATGTAGAAAAATGTTGGTGCGAATGGAAGCTGTAAGAAACACAGTTACCTAATTATTCTGTACCACGTAATAATCAATTCATTTGATAATTCAGAAGAGAAGAAACTAAAAATTATGGCCAATAAGACAGAAACTAAAGTGCAGATACTGGCACTGTGCAGATCTGCGCTTTTTCATCTTCAGATCTATACAAATAATGTATACTAACCAGCGTATTCATTGCTTTCGTAATGTTTCCCTCTTGTTTAGTCTTCTTATGATGAACTTATGATGAACTGGATCCACACCCATGAGTCTGATTTTTTCTTTGTATCCTTCCATCTACTATCTTTGTGTGTTATTGTTCGGTGTTCAAAAAGCAAAATATTATGCCTGCTCCCACGAGGTATTAAAATGAGGTCGCAAACTGTGGGAAGTTTGTTTTACAACCTTCGTACCTGGATAAAGAGCTTTTCCTATTTGAGATATCAGTGAACGATGCTGCATAAGACGATTTAAGAAGAAACTAAATTCCTTCAGCAACGCCAATGTTTAAAGAAATCGTGTTAACGGCACTAAATCGTGGTTTGTAAATCGTTTACCAGCCGTACTCTGCCGCATTTCGCTGGTTCGAAGGCAAAAACCTTACGACAAATTTCACAGAAGGAAAAGGGGGACGAAATGTCTCCCACTCGAAGGTCATGTTGTTTTACTTAAATGATTACAAAATCGGGTAAAACGAACAATGAGGTTGTCAGTATAAGCACATTACTGTTGTCAATATGATGTTCCACCGCCCAGGGCCTGTAATGATAAAGGGCCCGTTTAGGTCAGGCATATTGTACACAGAACAGGAAGAGAGAGCATCACTAAATTCTACAATCCGTATGCATTGCACACACACAGAAATTACTGTTACAGTTTACTTATGGAGCCCAATGAGTGAATTGCATATTTTACGGTGAGAAAGAGCACTGGCAAACAGTCTTCGCTACATTAGGTTACTTAAACTGGCGTCACTTTGAGCTAGAATTTATAGCCAGCGACTAAGTGTAAGGACAGTGAGTCGGATGCGGGTTTTGCAACTGTGAAATACTTTCCTTACATTATGGAAGCGAATATTAAATTTGAACTAATATTGCGAAAATTCTTGACTTGGATAGCTTAGAATGAAAATCTTTCTGTTTATTGCAAAGGAAAAAAATCGATTATCTAAAACATTCTGTGTCATACACAACTTGAAACTGGCCACGTCGTCCAAGTCATATCGAAGAACCGACAGCGACGTATATTGGCTTTTGGTTTGGCAGTATTCGACAGCCAATTCTAGGCGCAAGTAAATGAAGAAAGACAGTGCGTTTTCGTTATCAAGTAAGGTCTTCATCAATTACTTTAGTTTTAATGTGATCTACGAGTAATTGCTGATGTTTGATATTAACATGAAAAGGATTCCGTAGACAGGGAAAGAACTTGTTCCTGGGCAACTACTTCTATAATGGCCAAAAGGACTTAAATGATCTTCAAGCACATGTGTTCCAGCAGCGGTATTTAGAAAATGATAGTAATAATGACGGTGATAATCGAATTATCCGGTAACTTCGCACTTCACAGTGGATTTTCTGGAACTACGAAATTTCCTGAATTAGTGAAAATTTCAAAATGGCTTCAAATCGAGGCTATGACGCCTAGAAGAGTCTTTACATCCTGCTGACATGAGAATAGCATAATCTCCACGTCAGAAGCTTGCTTCTACTTAACCATTTAATAGACTCGCGTTTTTTCCACCGTGACTAGTTTAGTAAGCTAAGCACATCATCCATTACAGCACACTCCTGGGGCTGGGAAATGTGGCCACAGTGGTCTGATGGAACGAACTATCACAAGTGCAATGCGTGAGTTCAGGTATTTACTTTACCTCTGGTAACCTCAAGAGAAAGCTGTTATAATCCAGAATCCGCATTAAACATCACGTTCCTTCATTCCAAACTGGGCAGAGCCGGTTTACGTTGGAAAATGACATAGGTCGAGGTCAGGGTAAACAAAAATACTGTCACCAATAAACTTACTTACATTAGAAAAATTTATTTTATTTGATGAACTGATAGCCGCCTAAAGGAACAGGGCTCTTATTTTACTTGTACTTGATTGAACTAGAGGCGTTGAAAAATTTGGTGCTGGACTGTGATTCGAATTCGTATCTCCTCTTTCGAGGATCTGAATCTCTCGGAACAGTATAGTTCAATCATTTCATTCCTTTTCCCAAGACTACAGTCTTCTTTAGGTCTCCTCCAAAGGTAAATATGCGGGTCCGAATCCTGATCCAGTACAAAAATACTCATAATTTCATTTCAAGCCCTACCACGTGCACACCGGCCTGCTAGTGAAAATTAACGTGCATTTTAATGTCTTTTCATGTTGCCAACAATTTCTGGACAAACACGCACACATCTTACTGTTGGTGAGTAAGCAATTGATACTTACGCAATATTCGTGGACAACAAAGAAGAACGATAGGAGTGCGGTTCGATTGTCGCTCAGGCACAAAGATTTGTGTCCTTATTTAAGATTAAACACCTAGTAGCTTGCAAGAAAAACCGATACGTAACATTTGATTTTACTTAGTTAACAATCCGATTACGTCATGGGTTCGTATCTCCGTCGCAGAAGTTCACATCATGCGCTTCATCTTTAAATTCATACACACTTCGTTACTTCTGAATTGAGATATATGAGACATCTTTCATGGTTAGTTAACAGGGATGAACGGGTCTTGATAGGAGTCCCGGTTTATTAGAAAAACTGTCGTCTTTTATTTTCAAGTTTAGATTTGGTTACTGATACAGGCGAAAATTTCGGTACTTCATGACTCATCATGGATAGTCAGCAATATGATATGATTAGATTAGATTAATACTTGTTCCATAAATCATGAATACGACATTTCGTAATGATGTGGAACGAGTTATTTTAATGAAAGATTTCTTTACATACCAGTATTCAATTTCTTTACAACAATTTTTTATCCTCTCTCTCTCTCTCTTTCTCTCTCTCTCTCTCTCTCTCTCTCACACACACACACACACAAACACACACACACACATTCTCTTTTTATTTTTATTTGTTTGTTGTGCTCGACTACCGGCGAGTCACGAAAACGTCCGTGAATGAATTTCTTAGTTTTGAGTGCAGTTACGAAAAAAATATAAAAACAACTATGAGAGTTACTGATTTATGATGCTTAGTAGCAGTCAGTTCTGAGTATTATTAGCAACTAAGCTCCAGTCCCTAAATCTAGTTACAGAAATGCGAATCAGACGCATTACGTATTCCAGGCCGTAGCAGCCGCGTCTTTGAGGCGCCAGCTACGGCCACTTCCCAGCCCGCTGTAGGATCACATCGGTTCTTCTTCCTGCTAGTAATGTAACTGAGATTTGGCAACAGCACAAGGTATGATTGGCATCTCTGTGCTCGACGAGTTACTTCCTGGTGTGCACGGAATTAAGCCTCAAAGTTCACTTGATTTCTCGTGTCATTTCCATTGAATAACCTGAGTTGTTATCGCCTGAGGTGTAACAGAAGATTGTAAATTTACGGTTTTCAGCCCAGCAAAGTCATTGAACGTGGCAATCGCAACTAATCTCGTCCTGTAAATAGCGGTTTACGAGTTCTAGCCACTATTGACCTCGTAAGAGGATGGCCCAAACCATATCTATCCGCTAGCTGTGTGTTGACGTGCTGACCTGTGGAAACACGACTGTTATAGTTCGCGGTTCCACCCTCGCTGAGTGTAACGTTTTTATCCCTTCTATGTAAGAGCTGCAAGCAGTCAGATCAAACATCGATAAGCAAAACGTAAGAAAATACTTTCAGCTCATAGTGCAAGGGTGAAAAACTTACAATGCTGCACAACAGGTAACGCCTCTTTCCCCTGCTGACAAGCAAATTTTGGATTTCTAGGAACACAAAACTTTATTTATGAAATGCCACATTTGCATACCTGTTGAGTATGACACAGCATACCGTTTAAACTCAGACCCAATTGAAATCTAAGTGAATAGTGTTTTACTAACTCGTGCAGATAGAGGCACGCTTGTGTACAGATACTCAGTTTTGTCAAAACAGACTTTCGTCGTAAGGTTATCGTGGGTAGTTTTATTTCATTTCTTACAATACAGTGCACAGTTTTCGTAAGGTTTCTTTTAGTGTTGTTAAAACAATGCTAAACATGAGAGAGAAATTAATCATCAACAATATATGCGAATTCTCTGATGTTATCTATAACAGTCTGACAATGCACATGCAGTTTATTGATTACATGCATGTAGAAAACTTGTTCTGAGTTAAAGCTGTCAAACAAGGTTTAAAGAAGAATAAAATGCTACTACCAGACGACAGCTAATCTAGAAAATACTTTTCTGACTATTTTGGCACGATGCGCTCTCCCCATACATAATACAAAAGCTTCGAGCGCATCTGCTGCCTGGCCGTCTATTAAACCTGAAAAGAACAAAATGACGCAGAAGTTAGCCTTTTTTCCACATGCGACTATTTTGGGTTGAGAAGTGAAGAGAATTATGTTCAAAGTTCCATTAAATTGATAACTTTAGCAGACAGCAGAATTGAGTTTAAAAAAATGTAGTAGCGAATGTAATAGAACACGCGACATCCCATTAACAGTGCACGACGCTTACCGTTACGCCACTAGCTGTGACGTAGCTGCAGCACCTCTGGAAGCGAATAAAAGTTCCTCCAGAACTTCGGCATTCCACAGTGCTATGAGATAATGCATATGGCCGGATATAGACTTCTGAGACACAGACAGTTACAGCATTTCTTTTGCACTGCACGATGGTTTCAACAAACAGATAGCGCAATAGAGTAGCTCAAATGGAAAGAAACACTTCCTATTTACATTTCTGCATCCTACACTGTTGGCAGTTCTGTGTAAGTGGCTGTTACGTTATTTTATTTCGGTGATTACAAAATAGAGTCGAATGTGTGCACTGGGTAGCCAAGGCAGCTAGTTGATGGCGATTCGGTCAACCAAGTAAATGAATGTACCGAACATCCTGCAAACCACTACAGGGAGCCTGTGTGTCGGAATTCTCATCTTGTGTGTTGCAACGGTGTTATAATACAGAAATGAGCTGTAGAGAAGTGGGTGTGGTGGTCTGTTGGACTGGTGATAGTTTCATATGATGTTGGTCTCGTTTCGATTCCAACTTTTGCCGATGTTTTATTATAGGGAGAGGCAGATTCTATTCTCTTCTCGCTACGCCAAGTGAAGAAGGTATAATGGCATTGTGGTCTGAAAATCACATTAAACATGATATTTCTTCTCTACCAAGTAGACGTTAGGTGGAACCACAATAAAGTAAGGAGTGGCGACATGTAGAAACTCTATCACCAGTAACTTTTCCTATAGTAGTTATTTATTTCTATTGACGAAACAAACCCTGTGTATGGTCACAGGACACTTATTCCGTCTTTTATTTGAGCTTCTGTATGTCGATAAAATTGGTTCTGAAATGGGAATGCAACTCAGACCGCCCTTAACGCGGAATTTGATCCCTTCGTGACAATACAGCTCGACTACAACTTGTTGTTTGTTCAAAACTGCAGATTCCTCAACATCTCCACAGATTGCGCATGAATGGGTTGGAATCCTGGCCCAGCACTAAACTTTTCACTATGTATTCTCAAGCTCTAGCATGAGAACACCTGGTGGATAACAATTTTTATTTTTAATGCATTTTCATTCGTTGTCAACACTAACGATATCTGACGTTTTTGACTCCCAGTGAGACACAGAACTATTTGCGAGATCACTGTAAGTTCAGGGATGTTATTCCGAGCTGCTGGTGGAGAAAAATTCGGTATGTGTCGTCTCTTTGTGTGTAGTCAACAACTATATGTTTGGGGTTCGATTCGCAGTCGGCACTGAACACTTCGTCATATTATTTCTAGTTCAAACATGCTCACATGTCGCTGCTGGTGTAACAAACCCATACTTAACGTTCCTTTTCTCTGGAATATAACATCGATATGTGCCGGGTGGAGTCCTGGAAAGGAAAAATTAATGTTTCGTCTCGTCAGTTAATTTAAAACATCTAGCTACTGCCGAGAAAATCCGATATGTCAAAGTTGATTGTGCTTCGATAACAATCCGATTAGGTTCTGGGTTCGAATCCCTGTCCAACACAAAGCTTTACCTCACTGCAGTTCAAGTAAGTTACTTGTGAAGAAGCAGTATTTAACATCTCTCGTAGTTCGTTAACAGGGACAATAGATGCTGGGCAGGAATTCGCGTCCGTTAAGAATGTTACATTATGTAATTTAAAGTTGGTATTTGTTAACTGATACTGTTAAAATCGAGATATATCACTCTCTTTATGCCTAGTCAGGAATGACTGTTAATTTCCGTCAGTTACGAAATCTTAGTTTGCATGACCTGGGTTTGAATCCATATGCAGAACGAGTAGGTTCGTCGTGTCATTTAAAGTTCATACATATTCTCAACTAGCTGCTCGTGAATAACGTAAATTTTTAATGACATTTTGTGTTAAATAACAAGTATGGTATGTTACTTTGAAGAGGAAATCATGAATACGACGAACGTACTACGTGCATTACCTATCTGACGTAATAATGTGAGTGCTAACATTTCAGGTATGTCAGTCATTGCAATAAATGCGAGCTTACAAGCCTTAAGGACAGTCTTATCCGTGATGAGGTGTTCCTTGATATTTTTAGTATCGTGGTATTACTTTACGTCCTGAGTTATTGCGATACAGAGCAGTGTTTTCTAGTGGTGACGTGTTGGAACCATTTTCAATAGTTAAACGACTGTATCAAGGAGTGGTTAGAGAACCTGCTAGACAGCTGCGTTATGTGGGTTGCCTGGGAATCAGTAGAAATGCAATCCAGGTCGTTCGGATACTTTTGAGCGTGACTGTACTTCGTTAACAATCCGATTAGGTGCTGGGTTCGCATCCCTGTCACAACCATGATATGGTGGCATTTCAATTATAAACATGAGCATACCTTGTTCCTTGTCAATGACACCATATTAAACGTCGTTGGGGGTAGTTCCCAGGACGGTAACTGTTATGACAGGATTCCCAGTTCAGTACAAACATTTTCGTCATTTATTTTCAGGATCTGATTTGATAACTGATACTGGTGCAAACGTCTATACTTCACGTCTCTTTGTGCCTAGTGATCCGGTCTCAATAAGGCACAAACAAAGCTTAGCATAGGTGGCAATGGCTATAGGTGCTGGGTTTGAATCCAGGTCCAGAACGATGACGTTGGTCATGTCATTTAAAGTTCAAATTTGTGTACACGTAGCTGTTGATGTGTTACGAGAACAGTGATATTACTGGTGATTCACTGTTAATGTTAAGATTTCCTTAGAGTGCTTGTTGCCGTTAATCGCGTTTTTCTACTTGTTCGTCCAATATCCAGTTTCCAGAGCCACTCGCCGTTGAGCGACCTTCAGCACGTGGATGGAAAACCTTTTAGAGAGCGAAGAACTTTTTTCCAGTTGCCGTTCAGCTTTGTAACTCCATATATTGTCTCAAGTATTTAATTTTGACTAAGGATTACTGTACGATATATGTAAAATAATCCGTTTTCTCAGAACTTTTGGAATGTCACTTGTTGTAATTAAAGTTAGTTTATGAGTGTTATGGGGTTTCTCATCACTAAGAACGTGTTTTCTAATATGTTTTGTATGACGATATTAGTTGACGCTTAGGCGGACTGCCATAAAGACCTTTGGTCTCTTAGTAGTCTCTTGCGGTACCCATTGTGTGTAGTCAAACGACTGTACCCCACGTGGTTTTGGTGTTTAGAGGACCTGCAGCACAGCTACGTTATGTTGGTTGCATTCGGCAGTGACCCACTGTTTTTGCTGTCAAGTGTACCTGCTTCACTTTTTCATTCACACCATTTGCAACAGAAATTATGTCACCGGATTCTGAATAACTACTCACAGCCGGCCGGGGTGACCGATCGGCTGTAGGCGCTACAGTCTGGAACCGCGCGACCGCTACGGTCGCAGGTTCGAATCCTGCCTCGGGCAAGGATATGTGTGATGTCTTTAGGTTGGTTAGGTTTAAGTAGTTCTAAGTTCTAGGGGACTGATGACCTCAGAAGTTGCGTCCCATAGTGCTCAGAGTCATTTGAACCATTTTTTAACTACTCACAGCATGTATCAGAACATTATTCTCTGCAGCCCTATTCTACATATTGTAACCACTATCAATAAAAATATTTAATGAGGGTCTCCAGCCAACTCATCACTGTTCTCATTCCCACTAGTAAAACATGTACCCTCCTCCACATCTTCAACCGTAACAGCACTAGAAGCACTCCCTACTACTTTCACATAATTAAATTACTTTTCACTGGAGTAGTGTCAATTTCACCCAGATCAATGTTTTCCATGTCTTCATTCACACACTCATTCTCCTTCTCACAGCACACATTCACTTTTTCCAGTTGCATAGCTGATACATTTCCATTACTTAATATAGCTGCCAAGCCAACACTATTTATTTCACTGTCAACCACATTGTGATCTCTCTCATCAAACAATCACCCAACATTTAATTTCCACCCCTTGATTTCTGGGTTTTCTGTTAATTTTTTTTGTATAAGCTCTCTTATTATCATACTGTTTAAACCCCGCCTCCTCTTAAATAGCTCATCATGGCCTAGGATGGCCTCCATACCACGTGTCCTTTTCTGCCTTACTTACATACTTATTTTGCAATCCCCCACAATTTTTCTATAATTATTTTCTTTTTGCCTGGTCCTCTTTCTGTCATTGTGTCTTGTTCCAAATCGAACTGCAGTTCAAACATATCCCAGGTTATAGAATTCTATTCCGGTTGTTCTCTATTATTCACCTCCCCTCTCCTATCTCAATCTTCCTACTCTGGCCTTTGCTCATTCCGGTCATCATTTCTCCCTGCACCCCTCACGATCCTGTTTTCATCATTGTATGTTCCTCTGTTTTCTCTCCAATTTTCATTTTGATTTCCATCCCTATTTCTGTTCTCCCTCCAGTTTTCATTCTGATTTTTATCTCTGTTTGAATCTTGGTGATTGTTACCACAACTCATATTGTTCATTTTCTCCTCATGCTCCCTATTATTATTTCCTGTATCATTACCCCTGAGCATGGCTTATAGCACATTGCCTGATTTCAATGAAATCCAAAAAGTTTTCAACAGAATCAGTGGGGCAATGTATAAGTTCCAACTGCAAGTTCTCTGGTAATCTCCTCTTCAAAGTAGAGATTTCAGTTAACACTCCTAATGGTCTGTCTAAATGTACCAAGTTCCTTAATTCCTGAAAAAATTCCCTCAATGAATATTTACTACTCTTATATACCACACGGCACGCCTTCCTGCTCTGGAAGCAGCGCGTTAGACCATGTGGCTAGCTGGGTAGGCTTATTCTCTAGCCTACTCTGCTTTGCTTGGCTTCAGTATCTATTCAAAAACATTTGTTCAGACCCTTCATATGAGGTGAACTGCTCAGCGCACTGATTTGCCCATGTCTGAGCAGAACCTTCCAACAATCTTTTAATAAATTTTATTTTATTGTTATCACTCATTGACTGTATGAAACAGTCCTTGTATGCTGCAAGAAAATCTATAGCATGGTACTTACTCTCCCCTGGGTGTGTGCATCATAAGCCAACCCACATTCGCAGAAGTGTGACATAATTCTAAATTACTTATCCTATCGTTCACCTTTTTAATTTCATTATTATTAACAGCAACTGCTGTCTCCATTTCTTTTCTCAAATTTCCAGCTGTGCCTGCCAATTCACCCATCAACAAAGTTTCTGTTTCATCACATCTAGCCACAATTTCTCTATCCACCTCAACAAGAACTTGCGTTGTCTCCTCATCCCTTGTGTCACACAACTGCCTACCTGTACCAATCTCAACCCTCAATTCAGCCCCAACAGTATCAATTCTTTCAGGCCTATTCTTTTCCACCTCCCTAAATTTTATCGATAAATCCTCCACTTGTCTTGTTAATACCTCAATTTTACCATCTAATTCATCCTTTAAACTCCCAACAGAATCACGCATATTGCTCATACCCATTCTTATATTTTCCAACTCGCTCATCAATGACCTAAACATGTCCATTCTGGTTGTATCCACTACTTTTTCCTGTCTATGTGCACCCTGAGGCTCGCTTCCACTAGCTGCAGATTCATAATCACTAGGTGATATTTTCATTTCCGCCATTTTGGGCTCCAACGCTCTGGCTGGCACGAAAACTGAAATTACAAAGGAAATTGCGCCTGCTGCAATACTTCACTTGTAACTGCGACTATGTCGCTGCTGCTGACGAATGTTACAGTGCTGTGGTGCTGTTGCGGTGGGGTGTGGAGCGGCTTTCCGGCGGCTGAGTGGATGCGTGGACCTCTAAGTGCAGCAGGCTGTCTCGCCACTCGGCGCGTCATACGGCCAACTGTGTAGCACTGGCGGCGATCGCAGCTGCAACAGCTGGTGCCTCTGGGCGCCGTCTCGGCGTGCTGGAGTGTAGTGAGGTTCGATGAATCTGTTCTACTGGCGAGGGACTGTTTCACACGATGCAGTCCTGCACTACCTTCCGGATCTGTTCACTCTGAGCTGTCCCAGACGAGCACCCTTATGCGACCGAACGAGTCATATGCGAAAGCGCATATAGTCTGGATGACGAAATAAAATACAATCTCTCTCATCAACTACCTCAAAATCAAAATTCTAAACTGTCGACAAGTTTTACATCAGCTCGGAGCCCCCACATGCCACTACATGAAATGATTTACCCACACATCACATAGCACAAACACTTCAATGAGCCCCCACAAATGTGATTGGACTAAGTTTGGCTACGTTTCGTCTATGGAGCGCTGACTCGCATTCGTGGCAATGTATCCAATGTTTCACAAAAATATTTAACATAAATGCAGGCGGGATTTGCTATGCAAAAATCGTATACACATTCACGTTTTTTTTTTAAGTCACAGTTCACAATAAATTAATTTCAAAGCCTGAGCGAGTTTCTTAAGATCTTGGAGGCGGTTGACTAAACCACGATTAATTGCGTGAGTCATATTTAGAAAACTGTTAAAGTTCCACACTATGTATCAAACTATTAATTACAAATGGCTATTCACTGAAACCTTATAAGTGCGGCTTGTATCGCACCCAACCGGAAAAGTAACAAGTTTATCAGACGCCGAGAAATATGTATGTCCGGAAGTAGGAACTCTGAGCAACTCACAGACGAGAACTAGCGGCTATTTCACCGCTCATCAGATAAAGCTTTCTCCTAACACAGACCAAGCGAGGTGGCGCAGTGGTAGCACACTGGACTCGCATTCGGGACGACGACGGTTCAATCCCGCGTCCGGCCATCCTGATTTAGGTTTTCCGTGATTTCCCTAAATCGCTCCAGGTAAATGCTGGGATGGTTCCTTTGAAAGGGCACGGCCGACTTCCTTCCCCATCCTTTCCTCATACGATGAGACCGATGACCTCGCTGTTTGGTCTCTTCCCCCAAACAACCCAATCCAACCCCTAACACAGACTGACCACCTCCAACGGCGTCCCATCCTAGACTCCCCTCCAAAATCAGTATACCTCGGTCAAGCACTACTGAAGTCAGTTAAACTACTAACACGAAAATTTCTGAAATTCTTAATTTTAGTCTTTCATGAACATATGATACATCAAATCACAGGGAAATTTTCCGAGAAATATTATGCTATTATGAGTTTTCTTTTACATACCATAATTTATTTACAAACAATAGTTTATATGGTTTTCTTCCGTTTTCGGATTTATAGGTGTAAGTATTAACAAATCATTCAAATGATACGTTAAATAACTTCCTACATATCTAAAGTTTACAGTACTGCCGCTACTTTTAATGTTTCTCTATTTGTTTAGTAACAAAAGCTGTTTCAATTGTGCGAAATCAATTATTTGTCCCACACAGTTTTACGAGATGTATACATAGACACCTCGTTCTTTGCAATCGCATAGTGCATTGCTGAGATATTCTCTTTTACAGTTCAGGAATTATTTATGACATTTAACTTACAATAACTTATAAAGTAATACGAATATAGAAGGCACATCTGCATACGCGTAATCATCCATCTTTTCCGCTTTAAATGAGCCTCCTGGCTTTTTAGTGACACATATGGTTCAATATTTTTTAATTTTGTGGTAAGCTTTAATATTGTACAGCACTCGAAAAGTGGCCATGAGAATCGCTGCCCAATGGAAGGGTTTTCCTGGTCATGTGGACACCTTAGCGACCGGTGGGAATCCAGAGACAAACCCATCTGTGGAGCATAGTGTGAAACTGGCCCTCCAAGTACTCCTGTCTAGCTGATTTCAGCTGTCAAAACGAGTGTGACTCGATCTTAGCAACGGTAGCGTCTCTTCCCTTTACAGTCGGCTGTCGTGGTACAAGAACAATTCAATGTTCGTTCCTACTTACATGGACGCCTTGCATCGTCCTTTTTAACAACACGGGCACTGCAATATCGTATTTATCCGCCAATACCAGACTGCCCCTTCAATTAAAACGTCCTCCCCCTGGAAGGGAATTACACCCTTCTCCTGAGCAGTTTTCCCTATACCCCCTCTCTCTCCCATGCTCCCCTTCAGTGTCGCTGCACTCTTTCCTGCCTTTTCTTCCCTCTTTATCTCCCACCCTGCCCGTCCCCTGCCTCTTGGTGCGCCCCCTGCCCCCCCCCCTTTTTCCTCTTCCTCCCACCACTCCATCCCCCTCTCCTCTTTTTCCCTCTTCTCAGGCCTCCAGTCCCTCGGCAGGTCCCTACCAGTGGTTTTTTTTATTCTTTGTGTTTCATCGTTTCTGGTGGTTTTGTTTTTTATGTGTCTCGCTCTGTGTGAATTTTACACTCTGACCTACTTTTACCTTTTGTTTGACTCCGGTGATTTTAAGTACACAACAAATTGCCAGCTGTGTTCTTTTAACTTTATGTTGGCTTTTTAATTGTCCCCCAATGTCGCTGTATTTGTGTATATTTTAATTCACACCATCTCCATTTACTGTATTTTTTACACCCATTTTCTATGTATCGGTTCGATCTGTATTTTTGTTAAAGCCATTTGGCTGAAGAGCAGTGGACACTGCTGCTGCCAGCCCTCCCCTGCCCATATGGGGCAGTGGAATGAAATTACAATAAAGAAAAAGGAATAAGGGAATTATGTAATGTGAGTACGAGTATAGGTTGTGACGCAGGAAGGGCGACATATAGAAGTGTGGGTTTGGCCTGTAACCTCCCCCTCACTTATCGACCTTAATGACAGTAAAAATTAAACTGCGTGCACCTAATGGAAATTTGGGAAAAGCAATCGTCACCAAAGTTAATTTGTCGGTAAGGAGGGAGGAAAGGGTCACATCTAAATGAAAGGAAAAATGCAAATGAAATTGGTGGAAATTAATTTTGAGAAAAGGGTAAAATTAATAAAGAAAGTAAATGTGTGTGGCGTTAATTAGATATTTGAGATTTGGGGAAAATTACGGTCGCCAGTCCTATGGACAACTACTATAATAACTGAAAATGAAAGATTAATGCACATATAATTAGCACTAAAAGCGTGGCAACTGAAGGTTGACACGTGTTGTGTGAATACTGAATGTTTGTTAGAAGTAATAGATTTCGCTACACTCTGACTTAATTTATCAAAAAAAAAATTAAAAAAACTGGAAAATTGGAAGTTAATTTAGTGACTGAAATTTGTTTCTGAAGCACTACGAAATTCAATAAAATAAGGTTAGTCTTGGGCTACCTCAACAATCATTTCAAAAGCTACTTGAAACTATGCAATTTAGAAATAAGAGGTTTAACTTTGAACTTGAATTAAATGATTCTGAACAATCTGCAATAGTATAATTTAGTACGTACCAAGCTGAGCTGCAGTCACAGGTAAGCTAAAATGTGGTAACAAAACTCCCACTCTTAATTTGTGCTTGTGTAATTGAAATATAATTCTGTTTGGTTATGGTAGGCAGCTATGAATATTTTAACTGAACTTTGAAATTAAAGCAGTGAAATCGAATGATATTACTTTAATGCTGGCATTTGAATTTCAACGACACCCGACTTCATTTCAGAAAAGGAAGGGACCCTGCTTGGTAATGCAATTGGGACAATGAGCAACAAAGGTTCATGCTAAGTTGCTGTAATTTTCCGAGGCAAATGTAACAATTTTAAAAGCTGAGGTCTGCCATACACTTCTAAACCTTTACGTGCTTCCAGTCTTCCTTGTTGGTTGATTGAAGGTATGAAGTCGTCGGTCGAGGAGGTGGCGACAGTCACTCATTGTCGACTGTCGCTGTTGCAGAAGCTGGATGTTGGCGCGCCTTCTTCTCGACACTTTCACCAGGCGAAACGGGCTCTTGATGTGCGCCAGCTAATGCTTCCTGTCCGCGACACCGTGTCAGAAAGTATCATAGCAAGTCGAGCGCAATTACATGCTGCCAAACCTCGAAAGCGTGGCAAGTCGCGGGAGCATCACACAACACACCTGCTCCACCGCTCTACTCCAGCCAGATTCTCTCTGCCCGCGCTCCATGCGGCAGAGTTAACACTACCAAAGATCCTAAACACTTTGGTTCTCCACACGACCTATCGATGTAATCGCTCAATAGCATAGTTTTCCCTAGGCAAGACCCAGCGTAAAAATACAAATAATATTTACAAAACAAACCAATTATACATCGACATAAATGCATATAGAAATGTCATATCTTCAGGTAACAAAATAAGGAAAAAAATTACAGTACAATAGATGGAAATAGGAGGATATGCATTTCCGGCGTTACAGGCCTTCAGTCAGCTGCATTGCGTTGTTTCATCAAAATACAGCGAATGTTCAAAATGGTTCAAATGGCTCTGAGCACTATGGGACTTAACATCTGAGGTCATCAGTCTCCTACAACTTAGAACTACTTAAACCTAACTAATCTAAGGACATCACACACGTCCATGCCTGAGGCAGGATTCGAACCTGCGACCGTAGCGGTCTCGCTGTTCCAGACTGAAGCGCCTAGAACCGCTCGGCCACTCCGACCGGCATAGCGAATGTGTTAATAAAAGTATTGTAGAATATTTAGTTGTAACGTGATCCAAAAAGACATAATCAATGTAAAACACTGCTGTTTGTGAATCGTTTTGTCAGCTCTACACGCGCTGTGTAGTAAAGATTGACATTCCGGATCCTCTGATAGCCTCTGACAGGCAACTGTGACCTCTTAGCTTGGTGATAGCCATTGCTCTGGGAAATTACATAAATATTGAGTCATCTGCAATAAAAAAAGACAAGCTGTGCTAATGAGATCACCAAACAAAATCATGTCCACAACAATTAGTATGTGGTCGCATTTCCTAAGTTATCAGATTACATGTTATTTCAGAATTCTAAAATATTCACGATAAGAGTTCGAGAAACGTTGTAGTCACTTACAAATATCTATCCACGAAACGGAATTGCCAGATTGTTTTTATAATATTGTGGGAAATCATTACTGGGAACTTCTCAAGACCGCATTCTTAGGAGCTTATCGACTCAAAGCTTTTGAAGACAGAAAACACAAACAAGAAATGTGATGCAAAAGTCAAAATACTTTGAGATAACGACAGAGAGTGCCATTGGATCATAATTATGTCAATGGCGACTTCTAAAGTCTGCTTCTTAGTAAGCAGTGGGCTGGTTAAATGAAATGAAGGAACGAAAATTAGAGATAGCGTCCTGTCGACGATGAGGTAATGGAAACGAAGCTCAAGCTCGGATTGGGGAAGGTTGGGAACAAGCTCGGTTTTGTCTTTCTCAAATAAGCATCCAGGCACATAACATGAGTGACTTAGAGAAACCAGGCGATACCTACAGGGTGACAATTATTGAACTACATGACAGAAAATGTAAATTAGCTACAAACTACAGAGGGCACGTACTTAATTCAACGTGTAACTCTCAGTACAGATATTCGGATTTAGGTTATGACATATTCGATATGCCTGTCATCATTGGCGATAATGTGGTGCACGTGAATAGCGAAGTTCTGCATGACCCGGTGAAGTGTCGGAACATCGATGTTGTCAATGACCTCCTGAATGGCTGTTTTCATCTCTGCAGTGGTTTTTAGATTATTGCTGTACATCTTGTCTTTAATATAGTCCCACAAAAAGAAGACGCATGTGTTGAGATCCGGAGAATATGGCGGCCAATTGAGGCCCATGCCAGTGGCTTCTGAGTACCCCAGAGCCAGAATGAGGTCCCCAAAGTGCTCCTCCAGGACGTCAAACACTCTCCTGCTTCGATGATGTCGAGCTCCGTCTTGCATGAACCACACCTTTTCGAAATCAGGATCACTTTGAATAACGCGGATGAAATAATGTTCCAAAACGGTCACGTACCGTTCGGTAGTCACTGTGCCATCAACGAATATCGCACCAATTATTCCGTAAGTGGACGTTGCACGCCACACAGTCACCCGATAAGGTTGTAACGTATTACTATGTTTACGACGTTATCTCGCTTTTCTAGCTGCTTCTCTCACACAAATAATGATAAAAATTCAGAAACTCAGGGTCGCCACCAGCCCAAGCTCTTCCTAACCATTTAGAAAAAACGGAGCTGGAAAATTATTAGTTTAATTACTTTAATAATTTAATTACAAGTACGCAAATTTCTTTAAGCAGCCAGATAAATAGCAATCCATGTCGTGCATGAAGCAACTTGATTAAATCAGGAATGGAAATCAGAGTAAGGGGGTAAAATCGACACCAAAGAATTTATCTTTCACGTAAATTGTTTATTGTAACTACATATTTGGTTGCATATCCTAACTACACATGACTGGTGCCTGACTCGAAATATTTAAGTAAGAATTACGTGAGAATCAAACAGAGCACAATTTAACTACAGCAAGAAGAAACACAAAAGACGGGGGTGGGAGACAAACATACTATCATCTCCTTTGCATTAATACCATAAAACTATCGGAGTGAGATTTGCATTACGATTCTACGCATACTCTATTCTGGACAGAGGTTTAACCAATACACAAGGCTGTGCAATAATTATTTAACATACTAACTGCGTCTGCTGCTTGCAAACGGCCGAACTAGAGCACGTGGTGCATTCTGACTCAAACTGTTGTGCTGCTTTGTAGAAAGCGCACGAAAGAACAGATATTCTTGCAGAAATTGTAGCTCATTAAACAAGCAAACTGTTAAAATAAAGCCCATTGCGGTTGCGTGGTGAACCAGAAGGGTCATTGATTACCAAACACGTGGCACAAAATCGACACACAAAGACAAAAGCAATTTCCACAAAATATAAGATTAAAAATCATTAAAAAAATAACTCGCTTCACACGCTTCAGATAAGCTAAAGATCTTAACTATGTCACCAGTTAAACATAACGAAGTCCTAACTCAACCTGATTCGCATCACCTGAAACCCCCTTTAAGAGCTACGATCCGTACTCACCAAGCGTTCACCGAAGAGTGCCCCTTTCTCTTTCCAGATTACCTAGCTCCTCGTGCTACGGAAGCTACCAGAGGGGTAGCCCTCCGTCACCAACCTCACATTCAAAAACAGCCTTCGACACAGCCCTCGACTAAGATCGGTAAACCTCTCTGTTCAGGTATTGGAAACCTAAGTTGGTCATCCTGTGCTCTCCTTTGAACGAGAAGCAACATCGTCTGCTCCCAGCAGACGATGACCAATTCAGCGATTCCCACAAAACAAAACCGAAACCCACATTAAAACACACATATAATAATCAACAGGCCTTATTTGAGTGCTCAGTCTTTCTGGAAGAGTTCATGAATTGAGCTAAAATCAAGTAGTAAAATGAATAGGTTGTACCGAATTCGACAAGCGTCTTATGAAGCGACTTCACAGAGACGTTTCAAGATGAAGAGACTTGTCGATCGCGAAATGTGGCTTCTCGGTCCCCCAAATGCGCCAATTCTGCTTATTGACGAACCCATCCAAATAAAAGGGAGCTTCGTCGCTAAGCCAAACCATAATGCGTGCACTAATTCCCATCATGCCCCGCGGCCGACCGTGTAGTTTGAACGTCCTAATGCAAACCGTTCAGAAGTTGAGACGATTTTATTTAATATAGTTCAATAATTCTGACCCTCTAAATCACGCCTTGTTTGAAACTTTAGCCCAGTCCTCCCGAATGCGTTTCCATTGTCTTAAACACTGCACGATTTCCCTTCCTCTACTTCAATCAAAAGGTGGCCACCTACTGCTTGTTTATATTACCGTGTGCCAGAGTGTAGATCAAAACAGGAGCGCCCTCAGAGAGGCAGCTTGTCCCCAGTGAGAATTTATTTAGTTTGTGAATTCGTCAATGGACCTGTAATCGCACAGTCCACATTTTTGTGATCTAAAATACCTAGCACATTATCACTAAAGCGACCTGAAGATATCGACAACACCACGTAAAAATGATATAAAACGTATGTAAAGTGAGTTATAAAACGAGAAAAAGTAACGAAAAACTTTGTAGAGCGTTGTAACTGAAATTACAAAAAGCATAATTTAAAATCGTGACTTTTTTCTTCATGAAAACTCGTTTTTTGAAGATGTACAAAGCTTGTTGCATAGCCTTGACAGAATTCATAGGGTCTCGAAAGTGAGTGAACATCTGTTGGACAACACATGCTTGTAGTAATAAAAGTTGTAATTAAATAACAGAAAAAAATCACAAATGTTAATTGTTTACTTACAGGAGTTGTTAAACACACAAATCACAGTGATAAAACAGTATGTCATCAACAATGGCACATTGCTCATGACCCCAGCACTTACATGAGATGCATTGAATCCAGTCTCATCGAAACACTCCCTACAGGTTATGCTATTTGTGATCTGTGAAGAAGATGTAGGAACAGTTGTTTGAAGAAGATGTAATGCTACAGCTATCAGACTTAATCGTTTTCTTCGAACTAGTTTTGTTGCATTTGAAGTCAGTTTCGTCGTTTGAGGGTGTTTAATTCTCTGCTTATCTGCATTATTTTTATAAGCATTGTTTTCTCCATCTATATTTTTTGTTTTACCTCTCTCAGTTGTGATCTTCTGTATTTTGTACTTTACATTTGAAGTACTTAGTAGTGCTGAAATTTATGCCATTATCTGACGAACTTAATGTTGCTACTGCTTGGCGTTGGCCACAGATTTGTTTCAGAGCCTCAGGTAAGTTGGAAGTGTGAGAGGGTCCCCTTTCTGAAGGCTGGTTGAGATTTGGACTTTCATAAGCAGGATTGTCTGAATTAGGTTCATGCCTCTCAGGCAAATTAGAAACATCAGCTGACTGATGAAGTTCCTCTTGATCAGGATTGGTCGACATATGAACTTGAGTTTTTGGTCTTTCTTACGGTTCTGGAGTCGAGCTGATCAGTGACCTCGCAAAAAAGTCAGAAAACACATTTAGATTTGATGGATAACTTCCAGCTCACTCGAACTCAGATTGTGGCAATTGCATTCCGCTCCCAAAAAAGCAGAGTTCTCAAGCCCAGCTATAGCTTTCAGGGTTATTCTAATGTTAGGATACTCCTCCATCCAAAAATAACATGCTCCATTATATGCATTTTTAAATGGTTTTATTAAGTGATCTAATAGATGCATCTTTTGGTAAGTGTGACGTGGCAGACTTACCATATGCATATAATTTTGTTTCGTATAGAGGATTACATCAAGATTCTTGTGACTAGATTGCCTGAATATGATCAGTAAGATCAGGCTCTTCGCAGTAAGGTTTACACGATCAACAAAACCTTTCATACATCTCAGGCATTCATCTTTGGTGATTCTCCCACTCATCTGCTCATCAAAAGATCTTCCTGGTGGAGCGCCCTTTTTTAACTCATCGTCAATCCTCGCACGACACAATGCAAACAAAGGAGGGATGAACGGATCTCCTGCGGCATTTACTGACAACAGAACAGTCAATTTTTTTCCTCTTTTCCCAGATGTTAATTGTCAAACTTGTTCTTTTTTCCAATTTTATAGACATTACTTTTAGTGTGTTGTTGTGTACACAATATACACCAATTTTATTCGCATTAAACATCTGTGACAGTGCGAACGTGCATTTCTCCATAAACTCAGCGTATTATAAAATATCGTCTCATTTTATTAGTGAAACCAACAGCATATTGCAGGCTTCTCGAGTCGGCTGTTCTCAACCTGAAGTCCGGATATCGGTTCATAAAGATGTAATAAAGATCTTTTCCAGCCATACGCGTTTCTTTATTGAGATGGTGCCTTATTTTTACTTTTTCAGCAAGTTTTTAAGCTAGTTCTAAGAATTCAGGTGCGCTTAGTGGCATTAGTTGACTATCCAAAGCCTTTACGTGACTGTATAGTATTCCCTCTTGGTCACGATCGAGCATTCTACGAAATGTGCATTCGTTATCCGAGCAGAAAGGCTTAATTGTTGCCTATTTCCGCTCCGAGAGATTTTTGACACATCTACCAATGTACTTTTACGAACACCGCATCTAGCACCGTCATCTCGTTGGGAATAACGTTGTCCATGGTCGGCGTCATATCTTCTGCATCTGAATTGCCACATATATTCTATGGTTTCCTGGAAATGCCATAAATCATTATAAAACTTAAAACTAATTTACATGACTTGCAATATATGAATGGCTATCTAACAGCTTGTAACAACACCTGAATTATGTATAAACGCTAATAAATGTTGTGATAGCGATAATATATAGATGCATTACTTTGTAATAAGTTGCAGCCACACAGAACTATCCCGATCCACCAGATAACTCTCGAAAATACAAAAAGTCGAAGTACGAAACACATTGTACGTAGGACAACGCCAATATGGAGTGTGCTAGACAAGCTCATTTTGATCGACTCACTGTGTGCTTGATAGGTGCTGCCTCAAGCGAGAAAAACGGAAAGTGCTTTTGCCCAATACTGCCTGCTGTCTGATACTAGACGACCTTATCCTATGCGCACTGTTCATTCTTGCCAATATTAAAAGAATGAATTATTGTGTTATAAAGGGACGTTAAACTCAAATAAGTAGAAAAGAAAATAAAATCTAAAAAATAAGATGTAAAAGCTAATTTCCAGATAACCACGCTATGTCGACCAGCTGCTGTGTCATGCCCTTGCATCTGGCATCATCAGATGATGTATGAGGGGCATGGGATCACCACACCACTCTCCCGACCATTGTAGACTTTTTAAACATTGGAGCCGCTACTTACATTCAAACAGTTTCTCATTTGGCTTCACGAGTTTGGGTACAGTCCCCCAGCCAAGGAAAAATGCCTGGCAGTACCTGGAATTAAAGCCGGGTCCTGCACATGAGAGATATGCTGACCAACTGGCTATGGAAGTGGGCCAAGAGTGACATCAGCCTTCAAAAATTAAATACTGTACTGTAGCTATATGACGAAAGTTGCAAAATTAAATTAAATTTCTATAGCTACAATGATCCACCTCCGCAGTGGAGGTCCACAATGGACACCTCTGCAGTGAAGTTCAACTCGGAAGAAAGCCGACTCGGGTCCTTGTGGAGCTTTGGACTTTCATCAGCACGATTGTCTGAATTAGGTTCATGCCTCTTAGGCAAGTTTGAAACATCAGCTGGCTGATTAAGTCCCTCTTGGAATTGGTCGACATATGAATTTGAGTTTTTGATCTCTCTTATGGTTCTGGAGTCGAGCTGATCAGTGACCTCGCAAAATCAGAGTCAGAAAACACATTTAGATTTGATGGATAACTTCCATTTCACTCGAACTCAGATTGTGCAAAATTTTCAATGTTAGTGTTTGGCTGGCAATGGGAAGAAATGTGGTGGCGTAAGGTTTCTGACCATCAGTCTTTCTTCCAAAGAACTGGCTTAAAATCCAGACATCTCCACAGGATTTTGTGTAACGAGCGCATGTGACACTGTTGATGATGATCCATCCATCAGTGGGGACGTTAAACTCGCTGTCTCTTGGTGCTGTTCGAGAGGAGTAGGGTGCTTGCCGTCACCAGTTTTAGGCAACTCATCAGTCTTCAACATGACACAGATGCAATGTTGACACTCCATAATAGGCCATGGAAAGGTAACGGCAAACGACCTCCACTAGAACCTTATCTAGAACTACAATGCTCGATTCCTGCATCTGCTTCGCTACATTCATTCTCTGACTATAGGGCTACTTCGACTTCGACCGCCAGAATATTCTGGATTGTATGAGTAGTACTTGTGAACAACGTGTAGCTCATAAGGAAAGAAAGATTACAAGTCAACAGCCTCCAGGCATTATTAATAAGCTACAATAAAGTTAAATGAATCTGCCAATCGACCGAGCGACGCAACTACACAGCGCAAAAAATTTAAGGATATCTTTTTCGAAACCCCATAATGGTCTCCAATTACCACTAATAAGTCTGAAATTTCGCTCAGAGATATCTACAACATTCCTGTGTTAAGATTCAAAAGCATGATGCCCTGCTACATCACCCTTGGGGTCAGTGACGCTTCAAACAGCAAGGTGTCGACACACATGGAAAAAAAGGGCCACAGCTCAGAAGTTCACGTGAGTTGTAATCTGGATTAAAAATGTCACATTGGCACCAAATTTCACCACAATTCGGTCCAACGCCACCGTGTACGTGTTACTCATCTTACCCAAATTTTACCCCTTACTTCGATGCCTCTGTGATGGAGTTCAGAACTGCAGAGTCAAAGAACAACAGGGGCATCAGCGCATTTTGTTAGTGTGGGTTGCCTACGCCAGGGGCACGTATGCACTCAGGTGCAAACCGATTGTTCTCCTTAAATTGACAGGTACTTAACCTATTGTTCTCCTTTGATTGACAGGTACTTAACCTATTGTTCTGCTAAAAGGATCCTTCCTTTTGATTGACACACACTTAACCTATTGCTCTCCTGCCCCCTCCTACTCCCCTCTCCCCTCAGGAAACCTCACCCCTCGCAGCTACAGGTACACTTTCAGGTATGAGTTACTGGATAGCCCCTCTCACTCTTATCAGTTTGATTGACTACTTAATTAGATTTATCAATTAATTAACCTCTCCCCCTCTGGTAAACAGCCTCCCCCCCTACCCTCCCTCCCAGAAATTGGTAGGAAAAAGACCCAGTTGATCGGTCATTTGGAGGCAATTCGGTTGCAGTGTGTGGAATATTGTTTAAACACTTAAGACAATGTATAGAATATTATTTAGTTATTTATGGTAGTGCATGGAAATAATTTATTTATTTAGTTAAAGAATTTGTCTGGAAATCGATTGCTGTGTATGGAATATTGTTTAAAAAATTTAGGCAATGTGTGGAATATTGTTTATTCAAACAATTTAGGGGTTTCAAGGCAGTGTATAGAATATATGGAAATTGGTGGAGAGGAAGGATCTCATAACAGGAAATTCAAGGGTATATTGTTTATTTACAAAAAAATCTGTTTCTGGGGTTGGATTTCTCTTGCTCATCATTCAATGCTGTTTGGAAACATGTAGGTCTTGTAAGAAGTAATTACATAGGGCCAACATGTTGCATAACCTAGTGTTTGGCACTGTACTCTGGGTGTCTTAACCTAATGTTTGGCCCTTTGCTGGGACTTAACCTATTGTTCTGTTAAGTGGTTTTCCATGTCACCTCCATTCCCTTAAACTATTGTAACGTCTTTTATACCAAATTAAGTAATTAGTTATGTCCTCCCACCAGTTTCTGGAACACTTTTCGAATTTCACATGCTCTTGAACACCATTTCTGGCACATTCTTGCTTGTCACCCACCCCCTTAAACTATTGTACTGTGTTTTACATAAAAATTATGCAAATTAACCTGGTGTTCCGGACTTAACCTGCTGTCACCCACTTATGCACACCCTCCCCTTAACTTCTGTACTGCTAACACCATGTTGATATAAAAAAATTCTCTAAATTATTTAAATCGATATTCTTTACATATATGGGGTAGTTTCTTTTAATTTGCAGCATCCTATTGGTTGGTGAAATCGATGGAATATTGTTTAAACAAAATCTCGCTAAAAAAAAACACATCTCGCCACCTGACACCCGACACCGACACTGCCAACCCCGCACGCACCCCTAGGAGTCGGGTTGCACCAGCGGCCCCTGCGAAGTGATGACACAGCCGTCAGCTGCCGAGCCATGCACAGGTGTCCATTCGGGTCCCGCAAGCATGAGGCGGTGACATCCCTTTCATACTTCACACCTGAGAAATTCCTGTGTTCCTGTGTTCACCTAGGCACTGTTGCTGGCATAATGATGCATAGCTGCATTGTCGGTTCAGTGCCAAGAGATATTTGCATAGCAGCTGAAAGATTCTCAGTGTTATATTGACATCACATATTTATGTAAATAACAGCCAAGTCCCCCCTCTGGACGTGCTGTAGAAATCTCTTGCAATGCTTCCTCGAATAAAACAGCCTGCATTGTTCCTAGCGATCCTAATGGGACATGTGAGATGCATCTAACCCGCACGCGCGAAACCATTGGATACTGACATCACAGGTCACGCTATAGAAATCTGTTCCAGAATAACATTGACTGCTTTCTCTCCCACACGATCCTAACAGGACCTGTTCATGAAAATAGCCCAGAATAACACCGACTGCATTCATCCTGATGGTCCTAACAAGGCATCACATGTTACCCTTCCCAGAAATCATAATATCCTGCTTTCAACAGATGTCTCAGAAATGGTAAACTTCTCACCACCTTCATCAAGTATGCACACACTTGCAAAAAGACAGTAAATAATAAAAGCATTCTTGTTGTTTGGAAAGAGAGCACTGTCAAAGCACAGACGGGAGAAATTAGAACAATTACGCAAACATAATTCCAAGCACTGCCTTACAGAAGAGAAATATGGTGGGAATTTTCAGCATCCTACAGCTACTGGTCTGGAGATGTTCTAATGCCACAGTGGCAGATGAGTGACGGCATCCTCAGCAGAGATGGATGGTCTGCTTCAAATTGTCTTTGAACACTTGCTTTCCCAGAACTTTCCATAGATACCTTGCATCCATTGTGTTCGAATCAGTTTGTAGATGCGCCTACTTCCCAGCCCAAAGGATGACTAGTGAATGAATGGAGCATTATGATTGGCTCTTATTGAAATTACCTGCCAAATTACTGATACCGCCAGAGTGGAAGCACTGTCCGCCTTTTTTTTTTGCTTTCTGCAGACGAGACATTCAGTGGCAAAAGCTATTTTGTACAGATCACCATATTGAACCGACAACTAAACCATGCAAAATGGCCTACAGATTGTCAAATAAGGAAAGAATCTTACTCAATTACACTGCTCTGCCACTGAGGATGGGAGCTTGAATATTAGAGCATGAAACCGATCTCCAACCTGCCAATATATCACTGCGTACCGCGTCGATGTAGTAAACGTACAATTCGTATCCTGCACAATACAAAATCACCCCTTTTTCATCATTCATATAGCTATCGACTGCCAGATACACGTACATATACCACAAAGACAGACATCACCATATATACTCCTCACAGCACAGCCGATGGTCACAAGTCATACACTCCTGACATGTGATCAGAGTGCCCCCAGTGACTGAAGTCACTTCCAGAACTGTTCTACAAATTTCGGGTCGGCTTCCCTTGGCACAACTGCGTTACTGTTTCTGGACCCGACTTGCTTGCTTGCTTTTCTACACACATCTTCCGACTCTGGGATTAGAAGAACACATGTAGTCTTACATGGTTTAGTAGAATATTATACTATTTACGTGATACTTCTCAATTTCAAGCACATAGCAGCATCGTATTGATCACTGACACTATATAGTTCCGAAGATATAGACTGGAAATTATTTCTCTACAAACCCGAAATTGTAGCCAGGTGGAGCGTGCTGCAAACCACTGAGCAACTAGAAACTTATCCCGTCTGTGAAGATCTTTACGTAAGAACTCGAAAAAAAAAATAGAGGAATCTGTTATTTCCACTCACGAATACCGATGTTGGTGATATAACAGATTCCAAATGATCCCTATAATTTACAAAGTCAGCTAAGGTGTTTCTGATGTCTAGAGAACCAGAAAGTGTGTCTTCCACCTGTCTTTCACCTGCTAGATGCACACACCACAATCTATGTTCTCTGAACTAAATAAAGGCGCGAAATGTGCAGAAGCAGTCAATCGAACAATTTACATGGGAGGGAATAACGATCCAGCGCAAACACAAATCCTTATTGAATATTCTCAAATTTCCATGCAATCACGAAAGCTATCCAACACACACAAAGTATTAGTTCGCTATTCGGCCATCCAGTGGACGACACGGTTAATTCAGCTACATTCCTACACCCCAACAGGCCTCTCCATTCGGACAGCTCCTACTGTTAGCCAGAAATGTGAATCATTCCCACCACAGGTCACCGGCGCTGAACGCCAAGCACGCATAGACAGTATCATCCTAGGAAAAAATCCGACCACGTATATATTTTATCACTGTACTTACAATTAAATATTACTATCATGGTCTCAATTGGACGACATTAGACAATGAGTGAAGTATCGGAAATACACCCTGCTAACAGCTGTGGCTCCAGAAATAGAAATATCTGTACCATTCTTATGACTTGACATACTCTTCCCTTTGCTATCACAGTATTCCACGTCAAATCCATACCTTCCTTACAACAGGACATAGTCATTTCCTTTGCACATGTCGGAACACACACACACATACTTTATAAGCCTGATGCTCAAGGTCAACCTATCACGCACCCCCCCCCCCCCCTCCCCCCTTGGTTGTGTTGATTGTGGTCTTCAGTCCTGAGACTGGTTTGATGCAGCTCTCCATGCTACTCTATCCTGTGCAAGCTTCTTCATCTCCCAGTACCTACTGCAACCTAAATTCTTCTGAATCTGCTTAGTGTATTCATCTCTTGGTCTCCCTCTACGATTTTTACCCTCCACACTGCCCTCAAAATCTAAATTTGTGATCCCCTGATGCCTAAGAACATGTCCTACCAACCAGTCCCTTCTTCTTGTCAAGTTCTGCCACAAACTCCTCTTCTCCCCAATTCTATTCAATACCTCCTCATTAGTTATGTGATCTACCCATCTAATCTTCAGCATTCTTCTGTAGCACCACATTTCGAAAGCTTCTATTCTCTTCTTGTCCAAACTATTTATCGTCCATGTTTCACTTCCATACATGGCTACACTCCATACGAATACTTTCAGAAATGACTTCCTGACACTTAAATCTATACTCGATGTTAACAAATTTCTCTTCTTCAGAAACGCTTTCCTTGCCATTGCCAGTCTACATTTTATATCCTCTCTACTTCGACCATCATCAGTTATTTTGCTCCCCAAATAGCAACACTCCTTTACTACTTTAATTGTCTCATTTCCTAATCTAATACCCTCAGCATCACCCGACTTAATTCGACTTCATTCCATTGTCCTCGTTTTGCTTTTGTTGATGTTCATTTTATATCCTCCTTTCAAGACACTGTCCATTCCGTTCAACCGCTCTTCCAAGTCCTTTGCTGTCTCTGACAGAATTACAATGCCATCGGCGAACCTCAAAGTTTTTATTTCTTCTCCATGGATTTTAATACCTACTCCGAATTTTTCTTTCGTTTCCTTTACTGGTTGCTCAATATACAGATTGAATAACATCGGGGAGAGCCTATAACCCTGTCTCACTCCCTTCCCAACCACTGCTTTCCTTTCGTGCCCCTCGACTCTTATAGCTGCCATCTGGTTTCTGTACAAATTGCAAATATCCTTTCGCTCCCTCTATTTTACTCCTACTCCCGGGCCCCTGTTTCGATTCACGTCTTTCAGTGCTCTGTCAAACTCTTCACGCAGTATCGTATCTCCCATTTCATCTTCATCTACATCCTCTTCCATTTCCATAATATTGTCCCAAGTACATCGCCCTTGTATAGACCCTCTATATACTCCTTCCACCTTTCTGCTTTCCCTTCTTTGCTTAGAACTGGGTTTCCATCTGAGCTCTTGATATTCATACAAGTGGCTCTCTTTTCTCCAAAGGTCTCTTTAATTATCCTGTAGGCAGTATCTATCATGCCCCTAATGAAATAAGCCTCTACATCCTTACATTTGTCCTCTAGCCACACCTGCTTAGGCATTTTGCACTTCCTGTCGATCTCATTTTTGAGACGTCTGTATTCCTTTTTACGTGCTTCATTTACTGCATTTTTACATTTTCTCCTTTCATCAATTAAATTCAATATTTCTTTTGTTACCCAAGGATTTCTAGTAGCCCTCGTCTTTTTACCTACTTGATTCACTGCTGCTTTCACTACTTCATCCCTCAGAGCTACCCATTCTTCTTCTACTGTATTTCTTTCCCCCATTCCTGTCAATTGTTCCCTTATGCTCTCCCTGAAACTCTCTACAACCTCTCGTTTAGTCAGTTTATCCAGGGCCCATATCCTTAAATTCCCGCCTTTTTGCAGTTTCTTCAGTTTTAATCTACAGTTCATAACCAATAGATTGAGGTCAGAGTCCACACCTGCCCCTGGAAAGGTCTTACAATTTAAAATCTGGTTTCTAAATCTCTGTCTTACCATTATATAATCTATCTGATACCTTCTAGTATCTCCAGGATTCTTCCATGTATACAACCTTCTTTTATGATTCTTGAACCAAGTGTTAGCTATGATTAAGTTATGCTCTGTGCAAAATTCTACCAGACGGCTTCCTCTTTCATTTCTTAGCCCCAATCCATTTTCCCCTACTATGTTTCCTTCTCCCCTTTTCCTACTCTCGAATTCCAGTCACCCATGGCTATTAAATTTTCGTCTCCCTTCACTACCTGAATAATTTCGCTTATCTCATCATACATTTCATCAATTTCTTCAAAAAAAATGGTTCAAATGGCTCTGATCACTATGGGACTCAACTGCTGTGGTCATAAGTCCCCTAGAACTTAGAACTACTTAAACCTAACTAACCTAAGGACATCACATACATCCACGCCCGAAGCAGGATTCGAACCTGCGACCTTAGCGGTCGTGCGGTTCCAGACTGTAGCGCCTTTAACCGCTCGGCCACTGCGGCCGGCAATTTCTTCATCATCTGCAGAGCTAGTTGGCATATAAACTTGTACTACTGTAGTAGGCATGGGCTTCGTGTCTATCTTGGCTACAACAATGCGTTCACTATGCTGTTTGTAGTAGCTTACCCGCATTCCTATTTTTTTATTCATTATTAAACCTACTCCTGCATTACCCCTATTTGATTTTGTATTTATAACCCTGTATTCACCTGACCAAAAGTCTTGTTCCTCCTGCCACCGAACCTCACTAATCCCCACTATATCTAACTTCAACCTATCCATTTCCCTTTTTAAATTTTCTAACCTACCTGCCCGATTAAGGGATCTGACATTCCACGCTCCGATCCGTAGAACGCCAGTTTTCTTTCTCCTGATAACGACGTCCTCCTGAGAGTATAATACTTCGCCAATAACTGATTTCTGGCGATACGAAATAATACTGACTGAAAATGAGCGATCGGGGGACATGTCTCATAGGTTTTTCTTGTGAGTGGTACCACTGTATCATAAGAGAGGCTTACTCGTCTTACAGACCGCTATATGTTAAAAAAAAAAAAGAAAAAAAACATATTACCATCACAAACGGTCTTGGTTCTACAGGTGCTCACAAGTATCCACGTTAAAAGCTATACGAGCTTTATAAATCGAGGTATGGCATTACTTCCGAATGAAGTGGTTTTTCCAGGCAAATACCGAGACACTGAATATTGACAGTCATCGCTGGAGTGTGTGTTATCAGACCAGCAGTGCGGTTACACGTCACCGACTGTGCAACCTCGTGATCAAATATCCGAATTTAGAAAATGATTCAGTTAAGGAACGTGGTATGAAGCCAGTATTTGCAACTCCCCCATGCCGCTGCTGCATATTTCTTTAGTATTTGTAACGTATTCTGTTTCGGTGCTACGTCAGAGGTTCGGTGATACATCGACTAGGTTATAGGCGATGGTTGATTGAGAAGGATCACAAACAGTACTAGATGGTGTGCTGATTGAGGTTTCAGATCTCTAGTGCAACGCTTTCGGTAGAAATTATGTCTGTGATTTAGAATCGGGTCCGTCAATGCACTGCCTTGTGTACGCGACCCTGCCGCCGTCTGCGTATGTGCATATCGGTAGGTCATGACATTTGTCAGTGTATTGAGCTAGCCAGTACCTCTGCTGGCTTCAAGCGCTTTGATGAATAGGATAGTAACCTCCTGCTTAGTATTTCCGAAGTCGCAATTAATGTCGAAAAAAAAAGAAGACTGACCCGACAAAAATTTTAATTTTGAGGAATGACGTAGAAGGCGCAAGGAGAAAACTTCATTTTCAGTGGTTGTTATTATGACCATTGTTGGTTTATTCTAAAACAGTTAAACGCGCTCTTTGTAAGTTGTGCGCTTTTCCGGTCATGTACAGGGTCATTCATAGATGGTGGAGCAGGCTAAATGTATCAATTTGAGGTAAGGGACCCTGGCCTGGAAACGACCGAGTCGAAAGGTACAAGTGAAAATCGTTCTGATACTGCTGATGGTGGAATTTATGTACCGATACTGCTGTTGTCAACATTGTAGAGTAGGCAACTTTAAGAGGTGGCTGTATGGACCAAAACAAGAAAAAGTGTCCAGTAAAACTGTGCTCTGAAATGCATATCTAGAGATCTAGGGTTACCTTTTCAGTAGAAGAGATGCGTTTCGCAGTAGCGAATACGAGAAGTGCTCATAGATCTTAATTTACGCTTTTAAGAACCCATGTTTATTAGACATTTTATTCTTGTTTCGGTCCATACTTTCACGTCTGAAAGTTGCATGCCCTACAATCTTAGCAACAACCGTACCGGTAGATTTACTCTACTGTCAGAAGGCCACGCGGGGTAGCTGTGCGGTCTTGGGCGTCTTGTCTCGGTTCGTGCAGCTGCCCTCGTCGGAGGTTCGGCTCCTCCCTCGGGTATGGCCGTGTGTGTTGTCCTTAGCGTAAGTTAGTTTAAGTTAGATTAAGTAGTGTGTAAGCTTAGGGACTGATGAACTCAGTAGTTTGGTCCCACAAAACTTACCACAAATTCCCAAATTTTACTGTCAGAGGTATTAGAAATCTTTTCGTTTATAACTTTCTACGCTGTCGTTTCCGCACCAGGATCCCATTCCTGAAACTGATACATTTACCCTTCTCCATCATCCCTGAAAGTTTGTAACGTCATCACAGAATCATCCTGTATAACGTATGGCAGATATCATGGCGCATTCATAAGGCGTCCATTCTCCAATTTCAGAAAGTTTTAAGGATCTGCAAAAATGCATATGTTTTCCGAATGGCATGAAGATGCATTTGAAAATTCAGGTAAATTTGTTAATGTTATGACAAAAAAACTGAGAATGTAGAAGAACTCGCCAATGACAATCTTGCGAAACAGCGCTAAGTTGAAATCAGTTGTCTTTTGTGGATTGTTTTGTGCCTTACATAACCTGTCTTTGAAAGGAAAAACGAATCCAGATGCTGTTATTGATGGTTTATTGCAGTTCAGAATAGTCAGGTGACTAAACATTGCCGAAACAGTTTGGAAGTGTCCCTAGAAGTGCCACTTACGTTTATCATAAAACGCTAAATGATTTAGATTCTGAAACAAACTGTACATTATTTCTTTGTGTAGATAAGTCATTACAACTGTTAAATATTTGAAGAAAAGTACTTTTCTAGCCGTCAGCTGTAGGCTTACACATTTAATTTTATTCATTATAAATATGGAATTATGTCGTTCCTTCACTTGTCTGAGAAGGTCATTAATTGTAATACTCGAGCAAATTAAGTAGACACTTATCGCTGCGGCTAATGGGAGTCACTTTAAATGGGAAATGCCTTTACGGTCACTCCCATCAGCCATCGCGGTGAGTGTCAACTTAGTTTGCGCCTACAGTACAGTAATTACCTACAAACGTCTCCTATAGAGAAATGTTATTATTATAGCAAAGAAATATGAATCTTACAAGACACCAATACCCAGAAACGGACATAGGAGTAATCCGCTGAATTAAAGGCCCATATCAATAACGTCGATTTGCAGTAGGGTTTTGGAACATACGAGACTGTGTTCGAACATTATGAATTACCTCGAAGAAAACGATTTATTGACACACAGCACGGATTCAGATAACATCGTTCTTGTGAAACACAACTAGGTCTTTATACTTATGAAATAATGAGTGCTATCGACAGAGGATGTCAAATTGATTTCATACATTTAGATTTCCAGACGGCTTTGGACACTGTTCCTCACAAATGTCTTCTAACTAAACTCGCGTGCCTATGGAATATCGCTCAGTTGTGCGACTGGGTTCGTTGTTTCCTGTCAGAAAGGTCACAGTTCGTAGTAATAGACGGAAAGTCATCGAGTAAAGCAGTAGTAATATCCGGCGATCTGTATTAACGACATAGGAGACAATCTGAGTAGCCCTGTTAGATTTTTTGCAGATGATGCCGTCATTTTTTTTTCTTTATTGAGTTTCGATTCCCTTTGAAGGGGGCTGGCTGGCAGCAGCTTAGTACGCCGCTCTTCAGCCTACAGAATTTGCTCTAAAAAGATGAAGATAATAAATAATAAAAGCAGGCGATAAAATCGGTGACTTAAATGGTAAAATGTCGGAAAATTGTGGAACGTAAAACATAAAACAAAGGGTTGATGATGTGAATAAAATACATGAGAAGCAGACAGGTAAAATAATAGACAGACAATTAAAGCACGGTGACAGTCTGGTTTCTGTTCACAAGAGATATAAAATTCACACCCAGTGACAGCATGATTTCTGTTCGCAAGACTTTGGAAAGACGCACAACACTGAACACTCACTTGAACACTGCACTAAAAAGATGGCACAAATATGACGTACCACAGCCGAGGGCAGACGAAGGGAACCTGGACAGATGATAGGGGAAAAAGGGGGGAAGGAGAGGAAAAACGAAGTGGGGGGGAGGGGGAAAGGAGCCGAAGGAGGACGAGGACCCATAAGAGGGGGGGGGGCTGGGCAGATGCGACAGAGGGTGGGGAAAGGCAGACGAAGGGAATGCAAAAGGACCTGGGGGGGGGGGGGGGGAAGGGAGGCAGAGAGAGGTTAGGTGGCGAGAAAACAGGATGGAAGGGGGGGTAAGGGAGCCCAGGGAAAGGACGGAGGAAATGAGGGGGAGATGAGGATCAGATTTGATAGGAGGGATAAATGGAGGGCGAGAGGGCATCATCCGGGAGGGGGAGTTGACGGAAGCCACCTTGGGAAAGGAGATGACGGGTGTAGAGGTAGAGGGTAGGGAGGACACAACAGTGAAGGCGTGGCAGATGAAGGATGTTGGAGAGGAGAGGAGAGGAGCAACAAGGGGATGGGGGAGGGGGGAGAATCAAGGCAGTGGGAGGACGTGGATATGTTCGACAAAAAGGAGCAGATGAGATGGGGGAAAGGAATCAGGTCGTAGAGGATCTGCGTGGGGGACAGGAGGCATATACGGAAGGTATGGCGGAGTGCATGGCGCTCGAGGATCTGGAGGGACTTATAGAATTTGGGGGGGGGGGGGGGGGCGATATCCAGGCGGGACTGGCATAACAGAGGATGGGACGGATTAAGGATTTGTAGATGTGGAGGATGGTAGAGGAGTTCAACCCCCATGTCCAGCCACAGAGGAGTTTGAGGAGTCGGCGGCAGTTGTGGGCTTTGGATTGGATGGAGTGGAGATGAGGGATCCAGGTGAGGAGATGGTCAATGGTGAGGCCAAGGTAGGTGAGGGTGGGGGAGAGGCGGACAGGACGGGCGAATGTGGTAAGGGAGAAATCCAGGAGCGAGAAGGAGCGAGTTGTACGACCTACTATTAATAATTGTACGCCTCTTGTACGTATATTTTGCCCTTTCGTTACATAGAGTGCATCACATATTTACTGCATTTTCTTACGTTTTCCGTTTTATTCTCGCATTTGATTCTCCCTTCTCGGTTTCTGTAATACATTTCATTAACAAGATAATCTTATTAAATAAATGCTACAATATTTTATTACACTTTTCTTGGAGCGGCGTGTTGCAGAGTATGTTAGGTCCTCTGGTAGTTAAGTACCTCTGACGTCTCCCCGATGCTGCAGTCTACCGGCTATGCAAACATACGTCACTGATTACTTATTGTACATTCTTACTTCGCTTCTTTCTAAGTTACTCTATCAACGTAAGGTTATTTAATTAGCTCCATAAGTCTTTTCTTGTGCGTGTTATCATTTTTTTCTACAATAACCATAAGAGCGTCGCAAAACCGTGCATTATTACTTAACTATTTCCTTTGACTTTATTTGTATATTATTACATTTCATCACTGTAATAACTTACACATTTGGTAAGCCCAGTACAGATTTTTTCCTATTGCACTCTTTACTTACTGCATACTGTACAGTTTTTATAATTGATGAATGTGTGTAGCCTTACAGTAGGGACATCTAACGAGCTTACGACACAAACATATGTTATGGCTTCTGTATTGCAGTTTCTTATGACAAGTAGTGACAGAGACAGTACGACTTTACCAGAACTGTGGCCTAGATTACATCATATTTTAAATATATGCGAAGATGTTATACTAATTTATGTATATTTTGTGACGATGCCACTATGGCTTTATTATTTCAGCATACGTTATAAAACAGGTGTGCCGCGTCATATTTTCAGTGCATGTTTTCATACGCATGAAAGTGATAATTTTTCCTTACGGTATATTTTATTGTTCTAAGACGTAATCTGTTGACTGGTTGTATTTCATTTCCCATGTTTTGCTGCAGATCTGAAGGTGGTCATTGCTGATCAAAACCTGTAGTGGATGGATCAAAAGTTGTGTGATCATTGGCGGAAATAAAATAAATTCATTCTACTCGTCCTGGGTCACTGTTTTAATCCGCAGCCATGTCGCACTCGTGAAACATACAAAGTCCTTCCTGGGCAATGCGGACACAGCTCTATAGCCTTCCTGTAGCCAACAAAGGAAACTCTTTCAACAGCTACCTCTAATAATAATGCAACTATCTCCCCAGAAAATGGGCACCTGATCATTGGCACTCTCCATTGGCGAGTGTTGCACGGTCTGATGAATCCTGATACCTTTTTCATCATGCGAGTGGGAGGGGGCGAATCCGTCGTCTTCCAGATGAAAAGCTCGTTGAAACCTGTACTACAGGACAGAGACAAGATGGCGGCGGCTCCATTATGCTCTGGGAAACGTTCACGTGGGGATCCATGGGTCCATTCGACCTCGTCCAAGGCACCATGACAGCCATGGAGTATCGTACATTGGTTGCAAACCACGTACATGACGATCACGTTTCCCAGCGGCAGTGGCATTTTTCAACAAGATAATGCCATGTCACAAGGAAAAAATATTGTGGTAAGGTCTTATGGGAACGAACTGCTGAGGTCATCGGTCCCTAAGCTTACACACTACTTAATCTAACTTAAACTAACTTACGAAGGACAACACACACACACACACACCCATGCCCGAGGGAGGACTCGAACCTCCGACGGGGGGAGCCGCGCGGAGCGTGACAACATGCCTCAGAACACTTTGCTACACCGCGCGGCCATGTCACAAGGCCAAGTGTGTGATGGAGTGGTTCGAGGAAAACAGTGGCGAGTTCCAATTTATGTGCTGGCCCACAACTCGCCAGATCTGAACAGGATCAAACACATCTGTGATTTGATTGAATGTAGGGTCAGAGCTTATCGCCCCCCTCCTGGGAATTCACTGGAATTTGGGTGACCTGCGCTTGCAGATGTTGTGCCGACTCCCTCCACTGACCTACAAAGGCCTTATCGCTTCCACGCCACAAGGCGTCGCCGCTGTTATCCGTGCCAAAGGTGGCCATATCAGCTATTAGGTTGGTCGTCATAATGTTGTCGCTGATCAGTGTATATCGCTGATAGTTTACGGCGGTACGACATACTCTGTCTCAGCACTCCCGTCTTCGACAGCAGCCGTGTTAGTGCATCAATACTCATTGTGCTTGGTGTTGCTAAGTTAAAATTAATACACTATTGGCCATTGAAACTGCTACACCAAGAAGAAATGCAGATGATAAACGGTATTCATTGGACAAAAATATGATATTAGAACTCACATGTGATTACATTTTCACGCAATTTGGGTGCATAGATCCTGAGAAATCAGTACCCAGAACAACCACCTCTGGCCGTAATAACGGCCTTGATACGCCTGGACATTGAGTCAAACAGAGTTTGGATGGCGTGTACAGGTACAGCTGCCCATGCAGCTTCAACACGATACCATAGTTCATCAAGAGTAGTGACTGGCGCATTGTGACGAGCCAGTTGCCCGGCCACCATTGACCAGACGTTTTCAATTGGTGAGAGATCTGGAGAACGTGCTGGCCAGGGCAGCAGTCGAACATTTTCTGTATCCAGAAAGGACCGTACAGGTCCTGCAACATGCGGTCGTGCATTGTCCTGCTGAAATATAGGGTCTCGCAGGGATCGAATGAAGGGTAGAGCCACGGGTCGTAACACATTTGAAATGTAACGTCCACTGTTCAAAGTGCCGTCAATGCGAACAAGAGGTGACCGAGACGTGTAACAATGGCACCCCATACCATCACGCCGGGTGATGCGCCAGTATGGCGATGACGGATACATGCTTCCAATGTGCGTTCACCGCGATATCGCCAAACACGGATGCGACCATCATGATGCTGTAACTAGAACCTGGATTCGTCCGAAAAAATGACGTTTTGCCATTCGTGTACCCAGGTTCGTCGTTGAGTACACCATCGCAGCCGCTCCTGTCTGTGATGCAACGTCAAGGGTAAGCGCAGCCATGGTCTCCGAGCTGATAGTCCATGCTGCTGCGATCGTCGTCGAACTGTTCGTGCAGATGGTTGTCGGCTTGCAAATGTCCCCATCTGTTGTCTCAGGGATTGAGAAGTGGCTGCACGATCCGTTACAGCCATGCAGATAAGACGCCGGTCATCTCGAGTGCTAGTGATACGAGGCCGTTGGGATCCAGCACGGCTTTCCGTATTACCCTCCTGAACCCACCGATTCTATATTCTGCTAACAGTCATTGGATCTCGACCAACGCGAGCAGCAATGTCGCGATACGATTAACCGCAATCGCGATAGGCTACAATCCGACCTTTATCGAAGTCGGAAACGTGATGGTACGCATTTCTCTTCCTTATACGAGGCATCACAACAACGTTTCACCAGGCAATGCCGGTCAACTGCCTTTTGTGTATGAGAAATCGGTTGGAAACGTTCCTCATGTCAGCGCATTGTAGGTGTCGCCACCGGCGCCAACCTTGCGTGAATGCTCTGAAAAACTAATCATTTGCATATCACAGCGTCTTCTTCCTGTCACTCAAATTTCGCGTCTGTAGCACGTCATCTTCATGGTGTAACAATTTTAATGGCCAGTAGTGTACCTCGAGAGATATCAAGGACGTATTTCTAAAGCAGCAAAGTGTAGTGAACACACATGGTCTGCAGGAGGTGTACGTGCTGCAGTGGAGCGAGAGCAAATATGTGAGGATTCTTTTGTTTAAGATACTGGGAGCGTCGAGATCGAGATGTGCTGTTTGTGATTTCTCTCACTCAACCATTCTAAGATAAATGAAAGTTCAGTACAAGGTGGTGCACTTAGCCCAGCAGGTTTCGCATGCAACAAATGTGGAGTTGAAATCATACAAAAAAAGCTATTTCCGAAATGCTGTCGCATAGTTTCCAAACGTCAGTCACTGCTCTTTAAGTACAGTAGTGCTGTGTGTGGTATTCCCTCCCAGCATTAACAAGTCTTCCACTAAAACTACCTTTTTCCATGCCATGTTCGTGGATACAGACCACCTCCTCATATCGAAGTGTAATTTGCTTAGGAAGAAAAATAAGTATCCAATAAACCAGTGCTGCAATGGAATCAGATGCGTGCGATTTAACCTCCAAGCATGTGTATCAGTTTCTCAGAGGAGCCCCCACAGCATAGAATAGGTCGGGATAGGACCGGGATAGAGCTCGTTGGTGGATCCACCGTGCGTTACTTCCAGGATAGGATTCGAAAGTGGATTCACCTCGCGTTACGGTGGAATAGGGATCGAAGTTGGATCCACCACACGTTATGGCAGCTATATAGTTCGAAGGCAGATCCACCGCGCCTTGGGGTTGGGGTAGCTTTCGTAGGTGGATTCACCAGCGGCAGGTCCAAGGCAGATTTCGAAGGTGAATCCACATGCGATATGTCTTTGACGGTGTCTGAAGGTGGATTCAGCAGCGGTAGATCCATGGTAGGGTCTGGGGTTACCTCTGAGAAACTGGTATTCACACATACGGAAAATTAGAGCAGTCGCACTACGTGTTTACAATTGTACTACATTTACAAGAAAATTCGGAATACATGGCCAGAACCGATGATATGATCACGTGAGCAGAAGTGTCAACATCTTGCATTTTTAGAGTAGGCTATATACAAAGGGGGCTTTGAAAGCTGCTCGCTCTGTAATATAGCCGATGTCTGAGGATGTTGGGGAGGCATATCGGTGGGTCGAACTGTTTTTTTTCGTACAATACTTGTAACCTGTGCAGAATGGGCGTACTTCCATATTAATATCCTGAATCAGCACCGTTATGCAGTCCAGTGTGTGATGTGTGGGAGATCAGGTAAGCTCACTCTAAATATAGAACATAAGCTGCAAAGCTGATGTGTAAGTGCTTAGTCCTTCCAAGAAAGATAGGACGGCTTTTTGGGGTCTGGAATCATTAGCAGCCAAATGCTCTGATTTCTGGGGAAGCCGACAGCAAATAATAGCAGTATTATTATTGGAAACTGCTGCTGACACGGCTTCCTAGTTGTTGACAACAGGGAGGATAGAGAGCTGTGTCTGAAATACCCCAGGAAGGACTTTGTGAAAATTATTGACAAAGTTTTTATTCACAAATGGAGAACATCGCTGGCTGTGTACCACGTGCAGGTGTTCGAGTCAATGATGGTGTGTGGTGTCCGACAAAGTAAGTGAAGCTGGATTCTTTTATATTTGTGAGGGAGATGTAATCGTGTGTTTCCGTTGTGGTGGAGGATTGAAATATTGGGCTGAAAAGAATAACCTATGAGCTGAACATGCTGTGATGTTTCCCGGGTGCTTGTTTGTGCTTCTTGCGAAGGGTGAGGATATTGTAAATAATATTTGTCAGAAGATAGATGCAAAACTTACTGAAAAGGTTGCAGCTAGCGCTAAACCTCCACCAAATCTTCTGAAAGCAGCATCAAAACACAACGTGACTCAGAGTGCTTCTGACAATGCTTACCTGTGTACCTCTGTTTCCAGGAAGAAGTGGGAGCACTATTCTTTCCCCGCAGATATATTGGTGGCTGTGTTAAATGTAGACCTACCCTATCCTCATGTGCTGTGTGTCAGAGACCTGTTTTAGATACAGTAAGAGCATTTTTGACGAAGACAACGGAGTTTTAAGCAAATGGTTCAAATGGCTCTGAACAGTATGGGACTTAACATCTGAGGTCATCAGTCCTCTATAACTTAGAACTACTTAAACCTAACCAACCTAAGGACATCACACACATCCATGCCTGAGGCAGGATTCGAACCTGAGACCTTAGCGGTAGCGCGGTTCCAGACTGAAGCGCCTAGAACCGCTCGGCCACAGCGGCCGGCTGTTTTAAGCGATACTATTATTATATGATGTACTTTTTACACTTTGTTAATGCTTTTTGTGAAAAATAAAAACATTATCGTTAAAATGTGTTCATTTTTTCCCTACATCTTAATATGATAGCTACATTACGCTGTGATCTGAACACCTAATGACCTGCATTAAAGAATCGTGATTTTCTAGTGTCTAAACATGGAAATGACATACAGTAACACCTGGTTTGTAAGCTCTCATTTATAACTTTGGAGACGGAAGGTCCAACTTGGATCATGTCTAAATGCTAGCGATACAGAAGTACATTTCTAAAATCCGTATGGGATGTGTATTGCGAGGAAGACTGTGGTTTTAATGGAACATTTGTCAATATTTAAGGGAGTACCCTACGCAGCATCACTGTACATACACTGAAGCGCCAAAGAAACTGTTATAGGCAAGTGTATTCAAATACAGAGATATGTAAGAATGCTGAACACGGCGCTCTGTCGGAAACGCCTACGTAAGACAACAAGTGTCTGGCGCAGTTGTCAGATCGGTTACTGCTGCTGCAATGGCAGGTTATCAGGATTTAAGTGAGTTTGAAGGTGGTGTTATAGTCAGCGCCCGAGCGATGGGACACAGCATATGAGAGGTAGCGATGAAATCGGGATTTTCCCGTATGACCATTTCACGAGTGTATTGTGAATATCAGGAATCCAGTATAACATCAAATCTCAGACATCGCTGCGGTCGGAAAAATATCCTGCAACAACGAGACCAATGACGACTGAAGAGAACCATTCAACGTTACAGAAGTAAAAATCGCTGCAGATTTCAATGCTGGGGCATTAACAAGTGTCAGCGCGCGAACCATCATCGACAAGGGCTTTCGGAGCCGACGGCCTATTCGTGTACCTTTGGTGGCTGTACGCCTTTTGAATAAATTGTTGTTTAAATCCTTGGAGTAGTGCAGATATTTGCTGTTATAAAAACAACTTTTCCCTCTTATTATCTTTTCAAAATATTACAAAGATAAAAGCATTCATTTCGTAAGTTGTAAAGAGATCTACGTTTCGAACACACACACGTCGATATTAATCGATCTACAGTCGCATCAAAAATATTTTAAGATTAATTTATTATGTAATGATTTTAGTATAGTTGTTTCATTATATATGCCCCATATTTTCTTGACTTATCCTGAAAAGGATAATCGCAGAAAAATGTATGCTCACAACAACTATAATTTTGTGTGTTTTATACAGGGTGAAAAGTATTTAAACCGACAAACTCTGGGAGGTTGTAGGGGACATCAAAACAAATATTTTTCCCTAATGTCATTTTTTCCTATGAGGATTATTTAAACCGGTGGAGGCCGTATTACGCTCTTCAGTTGTAGGGAACTGCTGTCCACCCGTGTAGTAGTGCATTGTCTCTATTTACTAATGGAGCGATACACCTGGAGTGAGTACACTGATATGGTTGGTGCGTACTACGTAGCGCACCACAACTTACGAGCTGCACAGCGGGTTTATCAACAATAATATCCTAATCGCCGTATCCTGCACCTTACGACCTTTGCTGCTGTGTACCAACGTCTGCGTGAGACCGGGTCATTTAACAAATTACCTGGACAGGGACGCCGTCGCACGGTAAGAACGCTGCAATTTGAGGAAGCTGTCTTGGAGCATGTGAAGGGGAATCCTTCAATCAGCAATCGTGAAATTGCACGTAACATGGGGACGAATCAGACGAATGTAATAACAGTCCTTCGAGAGCAATTGTTACGTCCATTTTATTTACAGCGTGTCCACAACCTGGAACCAATTGATTATCCACCCAGGGCACAGTTTTCGCAGTGGTACCTGGAACAGTGTGAAATGCATCCTACATTGCCATCCTCTGTGTTGTTTACCGAGGAAGCAACGTTCGGGCGTGATGGAGTCTTCAACATGCACAATTCGCATGTTTGGAGTGAGGGTAACCCACATGTCACAGTTACTAGCGCTCATCAAGTGTGGTTCTTCGTTAATGTGGGGGCCGGTGTTGTTGGGGACTGTTTAATTGGGCCGTATCTGCTACATAGGCCATTAAATGGCAGGCACTATTGGAATTTTCTCGCCAGAGCTTGGCCAAAATTGCTGGAAAACGTCCCTCTCCCTACAAGACAACGGATGTAGTTCCAACATGACGGGGCGCCGGCACATTTCAGTCATCTGTGCGTCGATTCCTGGACCGATGGTTCCCAGAAACGTGGATTGGCAGAGGCAGAGTGTTTGTTGGTTTAATGAATTTGCCGCCAGAGAAATCTTTCCCTGCCGGTTTAAATACTCCTCATAGGAACAAATGACACTAGGAAAAAATATTTGTTTTGATGTCCCCTACAACCTCCCAGAGTTTGTCGGTTTAAATACCTGTCACCCTGTATACTAAACAACATAAATTGAAAGACAGTTAGTAAATATTTTCCAGGTAGGTGCAATTTAAAAAACAAATATTTTTCCCTAATGTCATTTTTTCCTATGAGGATTATTTAAACCGGTGGAGGCCGTATTACGCTCTTCAGTTGTAGGGAACTGCTGTCCACCCGTGTAGTAGTGCATTGTCTCTATTTACTAATGGAGCGATACACCTGGAGTGAGTACACTGATATGGTTGGTGCGTACTACGTAGCGCACCACAACTTACGAGCTGCACAGCGGGTTTATCAACAATAATATCCTAATCGCCGTATCCTGCACCTTACGACCTTTGCTGCTGTGTACCAACGTCTGCGTGAGACCGGGTCATTTAACAAATTACCTGGACAGGGACGCCGTCGCACGGTAAGAACGCTGCAATTTGAGGAAGCTGTCTTGGAGCATGTGAAGGGGAATCCTTCAATCAGCAATCGTGAAATTGCACGTAACATGGGGACGAATCAGACGAATGTAATAACAGTCCTTCGAGAGCAATTGTTACGTCCATTTTATTTACAGCGTGTCCACAACCTGGAACCAATTGATTATCCACCCAGGGCACAGTTTTCGCAGTGGTACCTGGAACAGTGTGAAATGCATCCTACATTGCCATCCTCTGTGTTGTTTACCGAGGAAGCAACGTTCGGGCGTGATGGAGTCTTCAACATGCACAATTCGCATGTTTGGAGTGAGGGTAACCCACATGTCACAGTTACTAGCGCTCATCAAGTGTGGTTCTTCGTTAATGTGGGGGCCGGTGTTGTTGGGGACTGTTTAATTGGGCCGTATCTGCTACATAGGCCATTAAATGGCAGGCACTATTGGAATTTTCTCGCCAGAGCTTGGCCAAAATTGCTGGAAAACGTCCCTCTCCCTACAAGACAACGGATGTAGTTCCAACATGACGGGGCGCCGGCACATTTCAGTCATCTGTGCGTCGATTCCTGGACCGATGGTTCCCAGAAACGTGGATTGGCAGAGGCAGAGTGTTTGTTGGTTTAATGAATTTGCCGCCAGAGAAATCTTTCCCTGCCGGTTTAAATACTCCTCATAGGAACAAATGACACTAGGAAAAAATATTTGTTTTGATGTCCCCTACAACCTCCCAGAGTTTGTCGGTTTAAATACCTGTCACCCTGTATACTAAACAACATAAATTGAAAGACAGTTAGTAAATATTTTCCAGGTAGGTGCAATTTAAAAAACTTTCCGTTAGCCCATTTTCATATGAATATTGACACTAACACGTTCACTTTTCATACAAGTGCGCCGCGCGGAGTGGCCGCGCGATTAGAGGCGCCATGTCACGGATTGCGCGGCCCCTCCCGCCGGAGGTTCGAGTCCTCCCTCGCGCATGAGTGTGTGTGTTGTTCTTTGCATAGTTAGTGTAAGTTAGTTTAAGTAGTGTGTAAGCCTAGGGACCGATGACCTCAGCAGTGTGGTCCCATAGGAGTTTACACACTTTTGAACATGCAAGCGCACATACAATTTCTTTATCTTACAAAAAATGTGTATTTGTTTCATTCGTTCTGAGTGTCACACTTCGTAAATTTCTGTAATTATTTTATTTACACGTTAAAATTCTGTAACAGGTTTTTAACTTTTCCCATTCTTGTTTACTACAAACATATTATCAATTTGTCAGTTTCCTTTTACCCAAATAATTCGAAACTTATGACATGTTATATCAGTATTTTTCGCTTGGACAATTTAGTCTAGAGCAGCCCTTCCTCCTAATTGTTTATTTCGTTTTTTCCAATTTTTTTATTACTCAGTGAGTCCTTTTCCACATTTTGAATGAAATAATCCGCACTGGCTGCAAAATACTTTTTATCAAAAGTCACGACCAGTTTCGACTGAAGAAGCATCCTTACGTGATCTTTACAAAATTAATAAGGAAATTTTTTTACAAAGAATACTTTACAATGTTCTGAAGAGCAGAGTGATACTATAAAGTAGTGTTGTATAGCAATACTTGAAAATACTCACAGGTTCTTTTTACACGTCGTAGCGGGAAGGTAACTGCCTTGGAGCCACTCCCATAATTAATCTCAGGGTATAAACAATAGCGCGCTTAAAGCGGTAGTCCATATTTAAAATGAACGGGAAAGCAGAACCCATAGAAATAAAACCTGGATAAAGACCAAATGGGCCACAAAAAGCTGTAGACTAGTAACGTAACTAGACAATTTCAAAGTATGAACCCAATAAACGAGATGAGTCTTCACTGTGCCACACGCAGGAAGGCAGTTGAGCGGCAGCAGACAAGACAGTACTGACCGCTCTGCCGTAAGGAAGCTGTTTACAGGTGGCGCCAATGGCGACGGAAGCAGAGCTGTCGCTATACAAGGTCTGAGGGATGCGGCACGGTTATACATGTGCTAAACTTCTAGAAATACGTAACGCATTACAGAAAATTGAGTTCCGTTTATAAAAATACTGAAAATGGGCGATTAAAATACAAAAAAATACTAAAGCCTGAATGGTAATACAAGATCCCTCTTTTACTAATACATTTTACATAAATACTGGAAATGGATATTTAACATGTAAAATAATAACAAAGCCCAAGTGGTAATACAAATTTCCTCTTTCACAAAAATAAAGCCTTATAAGTGGGCAAACGCAAAAGACTAATCTGGGAAACTAAAGACCAGTGATAATAAAATAGTGAGCTACAGAAGTAATGCCTATCTGTTTAGACAGTCAAAATTTGTTAAAAGGCCGTTGTGTCTCAAATCTGCCTGCCCATTCAAGGTAGAATCCGGAAATCTTTCTTGAGCTCGGTAAATTTCCACTTCTACTAAAATATTGAGAGTATTGCCTTTGCTTTCAAAATATAGTACCTTCATATTCTTTCCTATGTCTGTAATATGGTGACCAGTTTCGCGCAAATGTGCGCCTAGTGCCGACTTCGTGCGGGAATCGTTGATATGCTCTCCAACGCGGGTTCTGAAGTTTGCTCCCATCTGAAGTGGCACTATATACCCCTGATGACTTAATTTTATCCCGTATTGCGGTCTCCCTACGCCTGAATTTTTGGCTATTATTGTTTGGGACGTAAAAATATCTTTAGAAGTCAAACATTTACTGATTCTGCTGGAAATATTCCCATAGAATGGTATCCTACGGAATTCATTATCAACAAACGATCTGCAACTTGTGATTACTTTAACATTGATTTACGAATTCCCATTTATAATAAAAAGCTTTCTCCTCTCTCCTATCTTCACATATTCTGAAACTTACAACATACATAGATACTTGCCCATTCCAACGATTTTATGAATACATTTTTTACAGATGAAAATTTTAAATATTCTACCATCTTTTTCTGCATTAATATGACGTGATAAACCGTTTATCAGGCTATTCTTTTAAGTTTGTCCGCTACCATTTACAAGACTTGGTCATACTTTCATAGATCTGTAATATGTTGCATTTCTAATGATTTTCCAGATACAGGAAACTCTAGGTAATATGCATTAGTATTGGAACTGTTTACAGTTTTAAATGGAACATTATACAGAATGTGAATAGAAATATTTTGTTGTTAATCTCACTGGTTTTCTCATAGATCTTAACCAAAACTAAGTCACCCATATTAAAATTTTTGTAATTTCACTTTTCATCATGTCTTTGAATTTTAACTTCGGCTTACTTACTCATCTTATCTTTAAATAACTGTTTCTTTCATTAATGGTACACTCTTTGCGTGCAGGAAATTCAACCAACTTTTTCACCAAACTGTTATATTGCTTTCACTACTGCTTTACGCAGAAGGTAAGAATTCTATAATTTTCAGCTGACATTGAACCTGACTGTATCAAGGTATAATTCTGTATAATATGTTTAAGTCTAGTGGTCCATCTTTACATGATACCTTTTCACTCTGTGATACACCATCACCTGCTAGTTCTTCGGTTTCGTAACTTGGACTTGTGTTACTATTGGGTTTTCGTGAGCTGCGGTAACCTATGCAAACGCATCATGTTGTAAGCATGTTTCCCCTACATTTTCACTAGCATTTGGTTCGCTTTCAATATAGTTGGCTTCCTTATTCGTAGTCGAACATGGCCGGCCAGAGTGGCCGAGCGGTTCTAGGCGCTACAGTCTGGAACCGCGCCACCGCTACGGTCGCAGGTTCGAATCCTGCCTCGAGCATGGATGTGTGTGATGTCCTTAGGTTCGTTAGGTTTAAGTAGTTCTAACTTCTAGGGGACTGATGACCTCAGAAGTTAAGTCCCATAGTGCTCAGAGCCATTTGAACCATTTGAACTCCAACATGATAACACAAGATCTACTGTGAATCTGTATGCCTCTTTCTCAAATTCATTCTCTTCTGTCACCAAACCATCAGAATCGTGTACTTCATCTTCATATTCCACCCATTTGGTTATTATATCCTCCTGCATTACATCACCTTCTGCATATGTACTTTGGGTAAAGAGCTTTAAAAATCTTGCAAGCGACTCAGCTTGAGAATCGCTGAAAGGTTGCCAGCCCAAACATCGATACAAGAGCTAATAATATACCGGATACACTGCAGAAAAATGATGGACTGTTGTATCTCTGTCATTTGATACCTCTTGTTCATCACTTTCACTGTCCTTAAATCATTTTCGTTGCTTATGCTTTTCTATCCCTGTCTAGTAGAGAATACAAATCTGTCGTCACTATTGCTAACTGAATCACACTCATTAATATAATTTTCTGCTTTCACTTCATGAATATCTAAATGAGCATGGCTTTCCGCTAACACCATGTTTGGATCGTATTCATCTACCCCCAAAAGTTACTGTTTCAACTGAATCGAGTTTGTGTTCATACTCTGAGAATAGAACAATTACATCTAATCATCTTTTGGATGAATTTTTGAGCTATGCCCCTTTTCTTCCTTATTTCCCTTTATTGTTGGTAGAGTCGCCCTCGGATAACCACCTTCGTCGTTTACCCATTCTCGAACTGTGTCATATATTTGACAGAGCTTCTTGACATGTACCTCCTCCTCTTATAAGATCCTGCAACGGCCCATCATTCCCTGTCCTTTCCTAACCAGCGAGCGCCAGTGGGTGAAATAAGTAACTCTGCTGTCCTTACTTATTCTTTTCCTATTTTTCCAGGCTGACGTATGGTAACCCTGACAGAAGAGTCCCTGGTCCCCCAGGTTGGGAGTTATGCTTAGGGCTGACAACCCTCTCACGCAAAAACAAATTGTTACGAATCTCTCACTTACGCCTCGGAACGGTTTAAGAAACAATGCTCTAAGACGACACGGGAAACGTAAAATAGGCTTATGAATCGGTGCAAGAAAGGCTAGGAGTCTGTTGAAACATGTACACATGCAAAGAATGCAAGACAAATTAAAGATACACAATCTAAAAATTTCTGCAGTACGAGAAACAAGATTTCCTGAAGAATACATACAGAACCTTTGACAATACCCTATGTTTAAAAGCGATGTACAAACTGAAAAGCACGAATCTGGAACAGCATTTACCATTTCAAAGTAGCTGGTTGAAGCAGTTATCAGGTTTGAGGCTGTTAATGAAAGAATATGCTTGTAACACCGAAAATGCAGATAAAATAACTTCTGCACCATTCAAAATTTTCGCGCAATTAATATTCGTGTATAACTTGCACTGTACGTTTGATTCTACCGAGCGAGGTGGCGCAGTGGTTAGCACACTGGACTCGCATTCGGGAGGACGACGGTTCAATCCCGTCTCCGGCCATCCTGATTTAGGTTTTCCGTGATTTCCCTAAATCGTTTCAGGCGAATGCCGAGATGGTTCCTTTGAAAGGGCACGGCCGATTTCCTTCCCAATCCTTCCCTAATCCGAGCTTGCGCTCCGTCTCTAATGACCTCGTTGTCGACGGGACGTTAAACACTAACCACCACCACCACGTTTGATTCTGAAACCGTAAGCTGTATTACAGAAGCTGTATTTAATACGTAATCGATGTAATAGTGCATTTAATTTTGACTGTATATAACCGATTGTAATTGTAATGAAAATATGGTAAATAGCTAGGTAATAGGAAAGGGAACTTTATTGAAATGTATCGATAGCAACGACGAAATGGTAGTAGCTGTGCCGTTGTTTACCTTTGGGTGTGGAGACTCTCTGTTCCGTTGCGAGCAGAGAGGAAGCAGAGCAGCTAGAGTTATGAAAGAGCGCGGAAGTGATTGTTCGGAGCTCCCGGCGATGCGGTGTGCAGCTCGCGCCAAAGTAGACGTGCCTGATATGTTAAACCGCGAGCATTGAGGCAGGCGGAGGAACCTGCAGTTCCAACTATTGCTTGTCCCATAATTATCTGTGGCTCTGGAGACGACTCGGGGTTCTTCTCAGCGAGCAGCAGCAGCAAGAACAAAGGCGGCTTAGCATCGTCGTCGGCTACATTCTTCGTCGTCCGCACAGCCACAATATCGTAAGACTATTAACTGACAAATATAGTAATGTGGAGGCTTTCCCAAGCAACATTTCTTTCACAAAGTACGAATAACTTGAATAATAACTTGCAGTAGTTAAAACTGGTAGTGCACCTGTGTTGTCATTGTCCTCAGACATTATTACCATTATTATCCCTTTCCTTTCCATGCAACCACTGAGCGTCGTAAGAATATTAAAACTGATTAAATATTTAGTGCCAGTTTGTTGTATTTGGCGACTAGTTTCAGTCTAAATTTGCTGCCTCAGTAACTGTTCATTGCATGACAGAGGCTACTTAAAGTAAAGTAAAATGTCACTGGCAAAACTAATAACTAAAGATACAGCACAAATTAAGAGTTCACAATTTCATTTATTCTGTATTTAGCTTAGCGAGTGACTTCTGCTGACTTGGAATGTATTTTATTATTGTTATTTTAAAAATAAAATCAATTGCTCATTTGCTTAAAGTAAATTCTGTTCTATCTTTCAATAACGAAAAGTAAATTGTTTGCCTTTTTCTAAATTTTGCAATATGTTACACTGAGATTACTGAAAGTTACTTTTTTATATAATAAAGTTCAAGTTAAGCCAGTCAATTATTTAACCAGCAATTTCATTTAACGTTACTTTCAAAATATAGTATTTCAGAATAGGTAACTGCAAACTCAGTGCTTTCTGATTCGATTATTTTCCTGTGAACTGTTGTGCTGAGGAAAAGCGTGACAACCTTATGATGCCAAGCCAGTGATTATTTGTTTAAATTTCTTTGCCATTACCTTTTTCAAGATTCTAGATATTCATTGACCTAGTGGGCTCACGACCGTTTAATTTTCCCTTTTTTTTAGGTAATCAGTGTTTCCTTTCTGTTATCAGTTATTTTTCTAATATATATTACGTGGTATCCCTTTTCCCCACTGTGCGGTTCGTGAACGATTGCACTATACTGCATTCATTTCAAAATTATCATCTAAATTTAGCTTAAATTTAGAATAGATTCTTCCTTCAGGACAGTCTGTTGTACACTTTCCTCCAACTAACCGGTGTTATATTCCTTCGGTATCGATAACCTTATTCACTGTAAAATTTCATTAGGCATATGCGATCACGGTCAGTTATATCCCAATCCAGTGGCCGATTAGGATGGGGGACGTTACATGCTACATACGGATGAGAGATCGATGGTCCAATACATCTCTCGACAACGTTCATGCACCTACAAACGACAAAGGAGATAGTGCAAAAGACGGATTCTATGAACACCTGGAGAATGTGTATAACATCCTGCCGCAGCATGACATCAAAATCGTACTGGGAAATTTTAATGCGAAGATGGGGAAAAAGAGATATTTGCAACCGGTGATAGGCAATGAAAGCCTTCATGATGAAACCAATGAAAACGGACTGAGAATTATCTCATTTGCTAAATCAACAAGCATGAATGTTGAAGTACAACCTTTCAACACAAATATATGCACAAACTGATATCATATTCGGCAGATGGAAAGACAGCAGATCAGATGGACTATACATTAATCTCAAACAAACATAGGAGTGGCATCATCGACATTCGTACGTACTGAGATGCCGGTACCGCCTCTGACCATAACTTGATAGATGCACCCGTGGAACTCAAACTGAAAACTGTAATTTTTCCTTCCTTTTGAAAACCGTTTATACTCTCATGTGATGCCTCGGAGTTTGTTGATGGTGCTGTTTTGAGCCAAGAGCAATACACCAACGAAAAAGCTATTGGTTGTGTTTCTCCCCAGCTCAACAAAACTGAAATCATTTACAGCACTACAGAATAATGTTAACTCCCTTGCATACTATTTGTTCTGCGGAAAGTTTGTTGTGGTAACTGTCTATGCTGTCTTGTTGTGGATGTTGAATTTAAAAGGCCACAGTAGCTGCCTGACATGTTCGACTTTAAAACTTGCAGAGAATGTCTATGAAGTACATCATAAAGCTGGAAAACTGCACCAAATTGTACATTACTACAGATATTGCAGCGACTGTAACAACTGAACGTTTCATCGTAATTTTTAGTTTTTAAAAAGCAACAGCAGTTGTTTCAGTGCTGGGTTTCCAGATGTGTGAAACGTTGATCTGTTTTTACATTCAAGACAAGCAGCTGGTGACAGCTTCGCAGAAATAAACTGTATTTATATACATTCTTAAATTTTATTTTTGTAATCCTTTACTACTGATGACCACATATTAGTAATAGTTCACAATAGTCGCGAGCGAAGCCCAGCTGACTTTTACATGCTCTGCTATAGCCACGCACAAGTAGCTACGTAATTTAACAGATTATGTCTAACGATAAATAAAACGGAGAAAAGCTTACTAAGTTGTAAAAACATTATTTTCAAAATTACTCACCTCAATTTTCGCTTTTCTTGCTTTCTGAGCAGCGAAGACCTTCACAAGCTCTCTATGTTGAGTGAACGTGCAATCTGTCTCTCCACTGCTGTTATGGCAAGACCTCTTCGCCGCTCGTTGCTCACTGAAGATCTGAGATAGTATTTAATGGTCTGTATCTACATTCTGCAAAAACTACAGATATTAGCATGCACAAATATATTTTTAACGCAGTTTTTACGTTTGGGAAAACGTCTTGCAAAGTTCATTTTCAAGATGTACTGAAGTACTTCTATACATATCTTCGCAGTTTATGAAAGCATAAAGGAAAACAGTTCCAATTCGCCTGCAAGATCCTGCGAATTTGTGTCTCCTGAATGCATTTTAGTGTCTCTCAAAGCTTCTGCATGATTTCTACCTACTCTGATGAGATCGTATTTCTTATTTGCCAAGTTATTGATGTCAAAAATAACACTGAACACGTCACAGCAGTTACTGAGCTGCTTAAATCTTTCCTTCAGAGTCAAAATAGCGGTGTCTGTCACCGCATAAAATAAGTTTACCCTTAAGTGGTTCTCTTCACCTGGAATGGGTTCGTTCTTACTTTCGTAAGAAAACTGCCTTTTAATAGTTACAGATGTGGGTTCTGTTAACCCAGCAATATTTCCTATGGATGCAACCAAGTCCTATGCTTCTTTCTTAGCCTTTTCAAAATCGTTGACCCTATACTTTTCCAGTAACACTAAGAGCCGATTTTATTAGTTTTATTGCAGTGTCTAATTGCATAGCCTCTTGCTGAACCGTTTTATTGACTCTGCTGACATGGCAAAAGATATTATGCCATATCACAGCACACAAAGAAGTTTGAGATTTCTTTCGCGGGACTAGAAACTTCACTGAAACGCATTGGATCATTTTTCCATGTGTTCTTTCACTCTGTTAATGCAGGCCTTACGTTGTTAAGCTCAGATCTTACAACCCGAATACACTGAATCTTAATCTCCCATCTTGTAACACACAGTGGCTTCAGAGTTAGGTTTACGTGATTATTAAATGGTTCTCAGCGCTTCATAGACGCAGAAAATAATGTGAACAATGTTTGAACTACGCAAAAAAAGATGGTGATCTAACTGCCTCACTAAGAACCCAGTTCAAGTTATGAGCACAGCAACGGATATAATGAGCTCTTTGATTTTCTTCGATGATACGAGCTTTAGTACCCCTCTGCTTGCTCTTCACGTTGTCCCCTATACTCTGCAAGCGGTGTGCCAAGGTCATGCAGTATCTGACGTAAAAATTCTGTAGGACGTTTTCCAGCAGTGTCTCTGCATCTCTAGCTTCAAAAACAACCAATAAAATATTCTTTAGTTTGCAGCTAGTATGGAAAACATATCTATTGCTCTTAAAACTTCGCTTAATTGTTCTTTGTGGCTTAAATCTGGTGTACAGTCCAATATTATTGAATAATGTTTATTTTTGAGTATCGTATCCTTCATGACAGATACAATCTCATCAAAAATTATGGTAATGATTTCAGTTTATGTGACTTTCCATGTTTAGCCACACGATTAACATGATTATGTAATACAAGATTGAATTTGCCCCAAGAGGTTTCCATGACCTTGATTTCATGGTCGCCTCTTAACGGAAGATTTCTTTCGGCAAGGAAACATGATACGGAAAATAACCTTAACAAAAACGTTCTCCACCTCTTTGCTTCCTGACCATTTTGATTTTGATTTGTCCGATCAACTAATTTTAAATTTCTAATTCTCTGAAAAAGCACTTTCCAGCTGACATTTCAGTGAAATGATTGCGGGACAGTTCATGATTGGAGAACACTTTTTACAAGGTTTACCAGTTTCTTAAACCATTTCTTGCCACAGTGCCGGCACTCGAATAACTTGCAACAAAAGCAGTACGCAGCATCTTCTGTTCGAGATATAAAAACCACTTTTGCTTAACTTTTTAATCACTTGTAAGGTGACGGATGCAATGACAGACAGTGAAACACCTTCTTGTCTCGCTATCCACAGGAAATTTGACTTTTTTCACTAATGTCTTGTGGGCCTTCGTTAATTTCTCTAATTCTAAAATTATCATTTATAATATCCGGCCAGGATATGGATCGCTAAGATTATTGACAACTTGAAAGCCGTTACCCTCCTTAGATGATTTCCTTACGTGTTGGAGATATTAGCCTGCAGTAATATTATTATCAGTTATTTCCGCTTGTGGAATGGTTTCATCAGCCACTAGTCCTTGCTTGCACGAAACGTATAATTCTTCAGCTTTTTCAACTGATGAAGCTTTAGAAACACAACATTCTTTCACATCACATTGTACATTCACTGAAACACTGTCAATTCGGTTTAAAAATTTATTTAATGAACCGTTTTGGCACAACTGCTCTTTTATGACGTCACATCCACGTTTTCTTTTCTTGGCACCTTCCAAGTACTTACGATCCATTCTACAGTCTAAAACAAAAAAAAAATCTCGCATGAACAGGACATGAAGGCCCGACGGTACCGGGCGGCCGCCGTGTCATCCTCAGCTCACAGGCGTCGCCGGATGCGGATATGGAGTGGCATGTGGTCAGCACACCGCTCTCCTGGCCGTATCAAGTAGCTCCTCAGTTTGTCTCACAAGCGCTGAGTGGACCCCGCTTGTAACAGCGCTCGGCAGACCGGATGGTAACCATCCTGGTGTTAGCCCAGCCCGACAGTGCTTAAATTCGGTGACCCGACGGGAGCCGATGTTGCCACTGTGGTAAGGCCGTTGGCATTCTACACTCTAGCGTAGAACAAATCACGGTCTCCAGTAGCACCAGACACAGACCACAGACTGCCTTCGTACTTCATACCTGACTGAGTTGCTGAACCAAGACATCGGAAACATTAGGGCCCTTTACTCTAACGCGTCTACCTGTGGAATAGCAGTAGAAATCCCAAACCATTTGCTGGCCTACACGGAGCAATTCGTCTAACGGACAAGGCGTACCGCACTGGTCAGCGACATCAAACATTTCTGGTATTTCCGCACAGGCAGGAGACCGATTGGGACAGAAATTAAAATCCCTATTTTCATCGGTTCACAGGTTGGACAACTGCAACGGTGGTCATCTTAGCTGTCCGATTTAAGAAAAAGTAGAATAAACAATGAAGGTGCTATGGACAGCGGAACTAACACCAATGGACCCTGTTAACATTCTAAATTTGGAGTATTTTTCTCTTTTAACAGGAAACCAGAATTCATTAAGTAAGAACAAATATTTACAGGGTTCATGGCAGGGCCACAAAACTCGGGGCCCCCCGCAACTACAGTGATTGCTGTAGCCTTAACTCAATCCTGCATTACATTCCAGAAGCAACCTCATTAATTATGACGCTACTATGCTTATTCCACACTCACTGGATTACAGAACTAGGTTATTCAGGACCACATAACACTTTTTGCGTGGAATATATCACTTGAAACTACCAATAGTGCTGATAGGCATACGTAATGAACAGATGGCATGGTTTCAGCCACCTCAGTAGGTATTGCGACTCTTGTTATTACATAAATTTAATTGGTCTCCTTAAGTTTCACATTAGTGTTTTACGTTTACGATTTACAAGGCGTCGCCCTGGTTGGAAACTGCAAGCCTCTTTTGGAATTGCTTTGCCGTGGAATGTAGACGAGTGATCTTAAAGTTATGTGACATGTGTGCCGCCTGGAGTTTGTAAAGCCGTGTATAATGGCTGCAGCAACCAGCCCACAGCTCTAGGCCGACCCAGACAAAGGAAAGACAAAGGAAAGAGAGAGCAGATCAAGTGTTGCTTCCCCGTCTCCCCCCTCCCCTCCCCCGTATAGTCTGAGGTTTTTCATGGTGTGTCTGTCTGGACGCTTTCCTTCTGCCATCAATCCAACTACAAGCCACCTGCAACTCTACTTCTACGTGCATAAAAGTTCAATCCTCTATACTATTATACAGCGTTTCTCTACTTGGATGTTCGATTTATCGCCAATGCACTCTCTTCAGGAAGGTTGGTTGCCTTTATCCCTATTTCATTTGAGTGAAACTTACAGCCGGCTCAATAGCTTGTATGATGACCGTTTCTATTTTCACATTGTCAAGAACTAAAGTACCCATTACTCTCCTTATTGTACTCGAAGTCGAAAATCAATCAGCAGACATTCACGTAACCAGTACACTGAAACACAGACTCTTCTGACCAAATTGGATTTTTCCTTTAAAGATCTACCGAGACGCCCATCTGATAAGTATTGATCCTTCAAACTCCTGCCCATAAAATTTCGTCGAACTTTTTACCATTGCTTCTGATGTATCCGTTTGAGTCACCTGGAATTTTTTCCCAGAGCTCCCACACTATCTCAGATTCATACCTTCTGACTTTAGTTATTTAAGTTTTCGAAACTGTGACTCACAATACTCTTTCATGTAATTCCTTCCCTGATTGTCCAACGTTCTTGTGACAACAAATTTGCACCACAAATAGTCTTGTTTTTAGATAGCCCAGAATTCTTCCTGCTAGAGCAGCAATCACTGTATTGATTTTTTCCCTATTACTCATCTCGTTCTGTAGTACTCGTTCACGATTCCTGATAAAGTCGGAAGGGTGCCAACATTCCTGTTTCTTCTTTACTCAACAGCCCAGATGTCTGTACAATTAGCGGAACAATGCTCGACTTATTCTGTAACTGTTGGCGCAACGATTGGACTTCATTGTAAATGTAACAGGTGTAATATAGGGTAGGTGTCGGAGAGTAGTTCTCTGCTGGAAGCTGGCAGAGAAGCGGGCGATGAACGCAACGAATGAGTTGTTACAATATTTTATTGACAAACACGAGCAGACGTGGCTCAGCGCGTCTGAAACAGACAGACTGCAAATGAGGGGTACGATCCCCAGTCCCTGGCAAGCCGGTGAGGATGTGCTGACACAGACGTTCCCTGTAGATGGAAATGGCGACCCAACTACCACAGCATGGTGACAGATACCGGCATATGGCAGGTGGTTGGCAGCGTGGCAGCGAGGCGAGATCTGTGTGCCCAGGTTAGACATTCAGGCAGCAGATGTTGGTTCATGGCCCAGTGGAAACTGTGTCATAGATATGGAGACGACTGACACAGACTGTGCATCACTGGATGGCCCTGCTGTGATGGAGTGGTCCTGGTGGTTTAAATCCGCAATTCCATCCTGATTTAGGTTTTCCGTGATTTCCCTAAATCACCCCAGGCAAACGCCGGGATGGTTCCTCTGAAAGGGCGCGGCCGACTTCCTTCCCCGTCCTTCCCTTATCCGACGAGACCGATGACCTCGCAGCTTGGTCTGTTCCAACAAACAACCCATCCCAACCCCAATTCCATGTTCTGGCAGTTGCGAAAAGCCCTTGTATCGAGGCCACGACAAAATGTCTGACGCAGGGTCGACGACCAGATGTCGCGTAACCAGAATGTTAGTATGGTTGACTCGCGGAAGTACCGACTGCAGAAGCGTGACTTTGTTGCAGTTCTGGCAGGGCATTGGCCGGTGGACCATGTCCTGCCCCTATTGGGGAGCTGCTTTCCTGGATGCCAGATTCTGAGCCAGTACATTTACTCCCTCCTTAGATGACCCAATTGCTCATTTTCCCATCCGAGCTTGGAATAAATCTGTAGCATGTCCTCCTTTTCGTTTTTATATTTCACTAGCTGCTGGATCTCACCCTTCGATGCCTTAGCATTAAGTTTGTGTGTCCTCCTCGGTTTTATTCTTTTTCTCTTTTTTTCACTACTTAATATTACTGACTGTGGTTGAGTCGCTCCCTCATTGGTGCCAACATGACTCTGGTAGACCTGCAGGTTGATATAAGGTAATGGCGGGATTAGACCAGTTCTACATCTGAAATAGCAGTGTACTTATTATTACCAATATTACGCAAGTGATTGATGTGCCGGTCGCTATATTCATGAGTTGGTGACGATGTTCAGCCCGACTTTTTCTTACGTGAACGAGCAGATGTTCTATTGCCACACGGCCATTTCATGCTGCTATAATCTGGCCCAGGATAGCCAAAAGTGACGGGTCTAGCGTGGCGGCTAGGAAAGTCAAGCTCTTCTTGGGCAAGAATTCGAGAGGTAGGTCCGGTGGGTAAATTAGCGAGTGGTGTTTGCAGTTGTGGTCACTGTAATGTTGGCAGGTAACCAGGAAGCAGGACCTCAAATTTCACATTGTGTACCATGTATCAGCAACCCCTGACTGTGTAGCTCTATGTAAGTATTCTTATCATTAATTATTAACTAAGTGAAGCACAACAAACTACAACTCTTTAAATAACAAATGTGCTTCCATAAGCAGTGTTTTGGTCTACTGAAAATTATAATTGACTTTGAAAATGACAACACAACATTAAATTCAAGTTCAACCACTTTCTCGTAATAAATTAGGACGCTCGGAATTAAATTCACTAGGATAGAATTCCTGTCCAGGCTTGTGATTAGGGAAAATCACAGGTGTAAAGTTTTTAGCAACACCACAATTATTGTTATAAAATCAACCAAATTTCACAAATACCTGGTCCATTTACAGAGTACCAAATATAAACAATTTATTGGAAGGCGCACTGGTGGCGCAATTTGCACTGGCTGTTAACCTGGTGGCGATGCAATCATAGCAATACTGTTGGCCTCACCCTATTACATATCTTCTTGGCGTCGAAATTATATTTTTACAGGGCCAAAACCATGTCATGACAATGGTATCACCAAATGCAGCATCCGAGGCCCATAAATACTGCCCTTAAGCTCTTCAGGATTCTGAACTCCAGGTTTATGAGCCGCAATTGTCCGCTACTGTTAACGGGATGTTAACCACACCACTGCTGAGCCCAGACTCCTAACCACGTCACAAAGGACGCGTTGCCACTTGCGCGCCAACCACACCTTTTCCACTCCGCCAGGCTACTTCCGTAGCTGTAGGGCTTCCCTACATCTTTTAAATTCAACCGTATGTTCCCTAACTATGGACCAAGTTGTTTACAGTACAGTATATAACAATAATTCCAGTAGTTATTTAAATTCACAGGCACATTTTAAACAACATCGTTCAAACGTTCACATAACTGAAATTTGTATACAAACTGACATAGAAATATCGATGCAGATACAAAATACGTCAAGTGTTACGTCACCACATCGAAACTGACAAGTAAATCAGAGGCACCAAGACGAAACGACTTCAAACGCAGAATATAATTCATCGAATTGGGAATATAGTGTTCACATTTACTCACATGAGGGTCGAAGACCGACGCCAAAAATTTTGCCAAGTTGTAAGTCGGTCCTTATATAACGATAAATGGTTTTTCGACTGTATTCATCACTGTAGGTGCTGCAACTCTTCTTGCACCAAGAGGCAGCAGCAACGATTGAGCGCTTGCGCATTTCACCTTAGCACACGTGCTATTTTCGCTATATGTAAAGGCTCAGTCGTCCACGGTTCGAATCAGTTATCGGCGGGAGCGGTTTAGCTTTGCTCACCTGATGATGGCTGCCAAGAGGACCGGGGAAATATTGTGTGCAGATGACAGTTTGATCCAGTTGAAGACCCGACAAGAATATGAGGGCTACTCGTTTCTATGCCTCAGCCTCAAATAAAAATTCCCCAGCGCTGCACAACTAACCGGCGAGCAAGCGAATCACAGATAAACTTAAACACAGAGTCAAGGATCTTATACACTACTCGTGCAGCATGCTCATTCATCTTTGTCCCTGTAAATTATTTACAATGGCAGGAAACGTAAAAAATTTTATGTGGATTGTTTTAGCAGTAGTAAGGCAAGTAGAATGAATTTTCTTAAAAAATTACGAAGAAGTGAGTACAATAAGCTACTATAAGAATACAAATATAAATAAGAATACAAGTGTTAAGACTTAAGGTTACACAATGTGCAAGAGAATATATCGATTAGTGTTTTACATATGAAAATTGTCTTCACACAGGGAGGGAGCACACATACTATTTGTCGAGTTTTGTACGTTGTAGATAAGTGTTGCATCACTTGTAAGCATCGAAGATTTGCTTCAATATCTCATATCATTAATACTGAGGCTAGTATGGAAACACAATTCGATATAAAATGATGCATCACTTTGCACAAACGAAGATACCGTTTAATGTCTCTTGTCATTACTCTTGTGGCAAAGAAAGGGAATGCAATTGTCACAATATTGATACATTTGTTAAAGCATGGATTAAGTTATATCAGAGGTAGACCCAGTAAGGTAACTGACTGTCCATCACTGACAACACACTGAAGATTGATAGTAAATGTAGAACCAAATATGGGCAGACTTACGGAAGTAATTTGCAACTGACAACTGAAATATCCGTTTGAAGTCTCGTAGGCATATCTGCATGCAGTACTAATATTTCCTTTAACTCTGTGCAAAAAATTAGGTAAACCCCTGGCAACCTAATTAAACTTGTGCTTTTTTTTAAATACATTAGACAAATCCGATCTGTATACGCAGTATTATCTCTCTAAGAGATGACCTATAAGTATCTACATGAAATAGCCAAAAAACATGAAGTTTTCGTATATAGTAAAATCTGACCTTATTCCCAGCAAATATGTGAAATTGTACAAGAACATTCCATGAAAATGTAAGATGAAGTTTATACACAAAACATGAATATCTGTAGATTACAATAAACAGTGTGATGTACAAAATCCAAAAGTAGAGTTTAACAAGTGGAGCAACTGGTCAAACGTCAATATTTTCTAGTGGTGACAAACGGTCATGAACTTGTACAAGAAAATCTAGTGTGCATACGATAATAGATCTTACGTCATCTAACCACTCCCAAAATTTCTGGTTGCACAGAACTAACGACTAATATGTAAAAATACATATATGAAAAACACACACAACGTAAGAGAAGAAAAAACAAACGCATATAGTTCAGGTAAAGGAAAAGGAAAGGGAATTGAGTGCACTTCAAAGACAATGTCTCAGTCAGACTGTATGATACTTCCTCCTAGTGTCATATACTGTTCTATTGTACTAATCAGCTTTCTTACTTCTGTACTACATACTTCGTGAACTCACATTTTCGTTGAAACTTCAAACTTTTCTCGTAATATCTTTCATCTCAGTTTACCTGCCAAAAACATCATATTCAAACTTCCTTCAAACATTTCGTTATCACACCACCATAACCACATAATATAACTATTATTCAACCTGTCTATACTCATTTATATTTTAAGATCGCAATCAAAATATTTCTTCAACCAAAGCATATATGCAGTTTCATTCGACCTGCCTACTCACACGTTTTACTACTTCCGTGTCTCTGTAGTCATTTCTTTCCCGTTTTCTAGGTGCACTTACTACATTCTCAATTTAGTGTCTTCGTCTACCTACTTTTCATAATTCTCGTATTAGTCATGACATTTATCTTATTTATAACTTCTAACAGTAAATGCTTATCCTGTCAGCACTCATAAAACGATAGGCACCCTGATATATCTGTATCATTGCAATGCTCCACTCTGAATATTTTCTCTTGAATTGAACTGTGCATATCTATTTTCTGATCAGTGTCACCACAAGAATATGTAAAGAATGTTTGTCATCATAAAAAGATTTCAGGTGGAGCCTGTGTTCCACGGTCTGTCAAACAGCATGGGCAATTCACTTCCTCATCTTACTTTGAGATCCAATCTTCAGATTTTAAGTCACTTGCCTTCAGTTTCCAAGATTATCTCAGATTCATTAAAGTTTAAAAGTGGCTCGTCTTCATTTAAAAAGCCTACTTCCAATATCATTTCTGTCGACAAAAGCGATACAATTAGGAAACTCAATCCAGATTTAATGCCTTCACTTGTGAAATCCAAACAAGTTTGATATTGTACATCATCAATTTTGCCTGAAATAGCAACTTGTAGTTTGATTTTGCGTACAGGCAATGTAGGACAGTCTGTCATCTTTGTATATCTGTTGAATGCAGTTTCACTAACCACTGATAATGGGACTCTCTGAGTCAAGAACCGCGGACAAATTGATGTTACCTAAAGAAACATGTGTCACTGGATATGCGAAAGCAGTCTGTGTATTATCTGATTCCTGTAATAAAGCATCTCTTGCGTCTTCAAGACGTACTAAATTTACTGCTTCGGCAGCGATGTTTTCAGTCCTATATATAGTTTCGTCAGCTGCCGGCGCTGCGAGTCGTCGTTGGGATAGACAGACTCACTTCAACTATCTCAACGAGTCGCGGCCGACTTGATCTACTAGCGTTTTGCCAGTTCAAAAAAATGGTTCAAAAGGCTCTGAGCACTATGAGACTTAACTTCTAAGGGCATCAGTCCCCTAGAACTTAGAACTAATTAAACCTAACTAACCTAAGGACATCACACACATCCATGCCCGAGGCAGGATTCGAACCTGCGACCGCAGCGGCTGCGCGGTTCCAGACTGTAGCGCCTAGAACCGCTCGGCCACCGAGGCCGGCTTTTGCCAGTGTTGACTGTGTTTTCTGGTATTGTTCTGATAATATTGCCCATTCTGATGACTGTTCATAATTCCTATTTTGATATAATTTCTGTGGGCTCGACGTAACAAAACTGTGTGCATCAGAATATGAGTCGCTCCTGTAGTTTTCTGGTTACTGTGTAGTGTCTCTGCTCGTTTTCATAGTGTCTGTTCTGTCGATTACCATGATCGTGATCCTTACCGTCACGATAATTGTTTCGATCTTGCCAGTGTGAAACATGTGGATGATGCCTGTTTTGCAGTCTGTAATACTGTCTCTGTGGTAATGATAGTTTTGCGAGAGTCCAGGTCATTTCTATGATGTCATTTCTATGGCTGTAGGACAGAAATGAATGTCGTGAATCACGATTTCTGTTTTCATGCCGGCCGCTGTGGCCGAGCAGTTCTAGGAGCTTCAGTCTGGAACCGCGCTGCTGCTACGGTCGCAGGTTCGAATCCTGCCTCGCGCATGGATGTGAGTGATGTCCTGGTTAGTTAGCTTTACGTAGTTCAAAGTCTAGGGGACTGATAACCTTAGATGTTAAGTCCCGTAGTGCTTAGAGCCATTTTATTTTCATGTTTTCTAGTGATATGGTTATCGGTGTCTAGTTCCAGTCCTTATAGCAAAACCTTGGATAGCATCGAGGTCGTCCTTGCATTTTCCTGCTACTATTCCGTGACGCAAATGTGAATACAGTTTTGTTATGCACGGGTATGCGAGATATTGGTTGTTCCTACGTAACATCTCAAACCAGCAGACCAGGCTAGATAACTCGGATTGCTCAAAATTTTTCAACATTATTGTACTACGCTTTACTCGAGCCTGTGTAGCTTGCGACCAGCACACACACAAGAAACCGTAGTAAAAATCGGCTTCTCTTTGAGAATCTCTGATGACAGAACACATCCTCACGGCTGGCTCGCTTTCAAGATATCCACACATGAATTCCAGTTCGTGGCCTAAAGGCCAACTTGGTGGTAGTGAAAACAAAAATTGATCCAACCAGGTTTGAGGATGGATGTCGCTACAGAGGTTTCGACAAATTCTGAATTTACGAACAGTTAGAAAGTGCTTGTAATCGAAACTGTCGTTTCGGTGAGAGCCGGGATGTTCTCTACTGCGCCTGGCAGGCGGCTCCCTGTCATGTCTTGGTGAAAATATTGTTCTGTGGGAAAGTCACCAGCACATTACATACTGGTATTTTCATCACAAGTTTCTGATCGTTATTGTAAGGGCGAAAGTGTGAAGTCATTGGTGTCGTCACTACTGTTTAGGTTGAATTCGGTATGTGTCAAATGTTCTCGCATGTTGTTTACGTGTTTCTGTTGTTGGTCGACTTAAGTCTGACTTTCTTTAAAATTCTGAAGTGCCTGATATTCTGTTGTGTCTAAAAATGATACAGGATCTGTGAGATCAGAATCGTTGTCTGTATTTGTGGACAAATTTGCCATCTTTGTCGTCAAATCTACGACATTCTTTGATAACATACTGGCATTTATTTTTGCAAACAGGTCTTCTTTGCTGCTCTGTTGTGTGGTTTTTAAATTATTTTGTTCAATTTCAAGACTGTGTAGCTCGGCCTCTAGCCTCGTAATAAAAGGTTTTAACAAATTTCTAATCACTTCTCAGATTCCTACAGAAAGGTTTTGTTGTTTCTCCTCGAGTTTCTTGATATTTTTACTTAGTTCTTCTTGTGATTTTGTGTTTTCTTCTGCAGTTTTGTCTATTTTATGAAATTGTTCTGTGTTTCCTTCAAGTGTTTGGTTCTTGTTTAGTAGCTGTAGTGTTGGCAGAAGAGCCAACACTGTGTTTCTAGAGGAGGCCGAAATGCACGCGTTTAATTACACGCTGACTGGCGTGGGGTCTGGAACAGGACAATATCTTGAGAATTGCAAATAAAGTAAGTAGTTGATATAATGCTTAACTTTAATCCACAATTGTAGAACATCTCTCGTTACGGTACATGCTTCATAATATTAATTATCAATTGAATACGGTCGTAGCAAATGTAGCTGAAGGCTATGCTAACTATCGTCTCGGCAAATGAGAGCGTATTTGTCAGTGAACCTTTCCTTGCAAAGTCGGCTGTACAACTGGGGCGAGTGCCAGGACGTCTCTCTAGACCTGCCGTGTGGTGGCGCTCGGTCTGCTATCACTGACAGTGGCGACACGCGGGTCCGGCGTATACTAATGGACCGCGGCCGATTTAAAGGCTACCACCTAGCAAGTCTGGTGTCTGGCGGTGACACCACAGTAGCAGTTCTAACAAAGTTGGATCACTGATTTACACGTTCATGTTTACTGGTATTGCAACGACTGAGTGCGGATTGTCAATAACAGATGTAGGCTCGTGTACTGTTTGAGTGACAGAAATGGAAGCAAAACCCGAATTGACACTCTCAATAAATGGTTGTTGCAAAATTTCGCATGCCTAAGGCGACTTGTTACCTGCCGATTCGTCCTCTGAAGTTTCTTGTTCACTGTTGGAAATCTGCTGTTCTGCGTTTACTAATAAGGAATTCATTTGTGTTGGGAAGTTACACTGTTGGCCATTCAAAATGGAACACCGAGAAGGATCAGATATAACACAGCCAAATTGATTTGGGTTATAACACGTTGTTCAAAGATCACGCGATTGCAAATACAGCCCCATGTGAAGTGAGGAATATGACGAAATCAGTACTGCGTGTGGCCATCACTGCTGGCTATAAACGCTGCTACACGACTCGGCGTTGAATCAAAGGGGCTCTGGATGTGCTGTTGGGGTACAGCAGTCCACATTGCTTCCACATATTGCCGAAGTTGATCTGGTGTAGCAGCGGGTGGTGTATCCCGGGTCAGTCATTCTGCAATCATCGACCAGACATTTTCGATAGGCGAGAGATGGGAGGCCAAGACAGCAATGCAAGCTGATGGACGACCAAGACGTCTCGAACGTTGTGTGCCACGTGTGGTCGTGCATTATTCTGTTGCAATGTGGCCTACGTCAAGCTCCGAAGGTATGGGGACAATAGGCTCCAACACTTCAGAGACGTAATTCCGGGTGCAGGACCAGTATGGTGATGCATAAGGCAACAGTTCAAAAGTCTCTCACCACGGTGTCTCCAGACTCTGATCTGACCCTCGTGGTGGTGCAGGAAGAATTGGGATTCGTCAGTTATAACGATGTCGTTCGTTTCGGTTGTCCGTGTACGTCGCACCACTGCCGGCGCAGACGCCTGTGGCGTTCTCTCCAAGGTAAACGCAGCAGTGGACGCCATGAGCACGGACCTTTCTGCTGCAAACGACGTCGAATGGTACTCGCGGACACAGCTTGCTGCGCAACAGACCGATTTGTTGGGATGTGGTTCGTGAGTGGCAGAGAAATCCATCACCGCAATGCGCACAGTATGCCTGTCATCGCGTGTAGTGGCGTAACGAGGTGAGTGCAATCGGTCTCGTCGATCCGTCGTTCGCTACTGCATCCAGCGATTACAGATCCACATCACAGTTGCTCGGTTCCGTCCGACGCGATCACCGATTTCTCTGAATGATAATCCGCAATCCCTAGAGGTAACTATTCTTCCTAGTTAGAACTCCGAAACGTGCTCGAAAGACGTTCGCTGTCTTCCACGAGGCATACTGAAACTGCCTACGCAAAACGACCGCACAGAAGAAACGTTCCAGCACGTCGACGCGGCCACCTGTTCCGGCTTGCAGGTGACGCTACTGGCGCCTATGATGTCCACCTACGCTGAAATGCTAATAATGTGCTCCAGTGTCGAGCACTCCACTACCTGCCGTTTTTTTTTTTTCGCAACGCTGCGGAAGAATTTCCAAGACGCACCTGCATGCGCCTCTTCTGATTCTTCGAGTCGCTTCACTCCTCTGTCGTGTCTTCCAACGCTGACTGCAGCCGACGCCCCACCTATATCGTCCCAGTTCATCAAGGTCAGTGAACCAACGTTGCCTGTGGATACCTCCTTGACCCCTCATGCCGACTTCCCTATGTGATTATCGGCTATCAGTAATGGCACTTACCATAAAATTCGCACCATCATGGCCCACCTGTTTGTTATAAGGCCAGGCGGCTTAACGCTTCAAAACTTCTCCGTGCCAAGGAAATCGTTCTGGACCTGTTGGCTTCAGGCGTCCTCCAACCCCCTGATAGCAACTGGTCTTCACCTGAAACTTCCCGGCAGATTAAAAAATGGCTCTGAGCACTATGGGGCTTAACTTCTGAGGTCATCAGTCCCCTAGAACTTAGAACTACTTACACCTAACTAACCTAAGGACAGCACGCAACACCCAGTCATCACGAGGCAGAGAAAATCCCTGTCCCCGCCGGGAATCGAGCCCGGGAACCTGGGCGTGGGAAGCGAGAACGCTACCGCACGACCGCTCAGAGCCATTTGAACCATTTTGTACCCGTATATCATCTGCATTTCTTCTTGGTGTAGCAATTTTAATGGTCAGTAGTGTACGTGCGACTTTGTTATGCTGCGGGACGACACCGCGCGAGCGGCCCTTCAGCCGCCCTATTCGGGCCCTCACCATGTGCTACGTCACGGTACCAACACATTCGTCATCCAGCTCCATGGACAGGCACAGACAGTTTCCTTTAATAGACTTAAACCGTGGTGGTCCCTCAACGACGACCTTCCTACAGACGCAGCCGTCCTGCCTTCGGCCGATTCGTCTCCGCCCGCCGTCTCCTCTCACGTGCAGGCATCGGAACCACAGGGCTGCAGCACCGACGTCGCTGCTGTCCCCACTTCCCGCGCCAGCCGCCGCCTACAATCCCTGTGTTGGCACCAAGATTACGAATTCATCTCGTGAGCCTTCCCTCTGCCGTGCTACGCACTACCGGTGGGATCTCTATGTTGTCTTTGGTGCAGGGTGCCCTATCTTTGGCACCTTCCTTCTTTGGACTAGTCGTTATTGTGTGAACTATCAGCGCGCAGATTTTGTAACAGCCACTCTTTGATATATGTACGAGTGACCAATAAATGTATATTCAATATTAAGTGTGTAATCTTTCATCTAATCTACCGTGATAACCACACTCACAACACCTACTTTTGATTCTACTTTTTCGATCTGTCTATTGATTTTAACACCTTGTGTTTTAATTATATATGCCTGTGTTTTAAGCTGATTGTTAATATTACTATCTCGTGCTGCAATTTGTGCAGACAACATTTTTAACAAATCGTTCATGTTCAGTGGTTTTTCGCTATCGTTTTCTAAGGTGTCGTCATACTCAGATTCTACTTCTGGCGTTTCGCTCGGTTCACTTTCGACTTTCGATGAATTGAACATATCCATCGAGTAGTTAACGTAACAACTGTCCTTATTTGTGTCGTCTTTCACACTTTGTTTTATTTGCGACGAGCTCATCATCTGAATTTGATCATTGACGTGCGTATGGTACTTAACGTAAGCCTGTTGCCGTCCTGTGGCGTCATCTGTGCTCTCGTCTAGTGAACTACTGCCACCTAGTACACCAGGTATTTTTTTTGTTTCGCTCTTTCTGACCAACTGACTACTTTGTATCCATTTTAATATTGTTAACACTTTATATTTTATCTTTTAAAGACCTGTAAAGCTTTCTACTAATTATTTTGCCAATTTATTGCAAGTTCGACCCGCTGGACATTCAATGCTCCTCTTATAGTTGTTTTACGCCCAAAATTTATGTTACAATCTGTATTTTATTGTTATGCTAATTGATTTATGACCCCTTGAAAGATAATTTATGACCGTCTGGGGATAATCTGTCCATTGAAGAAATCCGCAAATCCTCCAAGTTTCGCTCCTCTCAAAACCCCAGTAGAAAATCGCCAAACCTCCCCATGCGATACAAGCCCACTTTTAATAACAAATTCATTGACTAAATTATTAAACTGATCAATTACTTAGAAGAAGCGGTATAGAGCTCACCTCTCAACCCCTCTTTCGTCAAAGTATCACTTACGTGCCGTATTCTCACAAATCTTCCAGTCTGCAATGTATAGCCTATGAATCCACATGATTTCCACGAGTAAGAGGTGTGCCCCGTCATGTCACAGACCCCTGCTAATTCTCTCTAAATCCCATCACGTTCTGACAGCGCTGTTCCATTAGTTAGAAGGCTGTCTAGGCCTCCACCCATCACTGACAGGGTAGAAGGCTATCACAACGAGAGAAATAGCACATTACGCACAGGAGGAACCTGACAACCATGCTGAGTATAAGTGGATTGCACAAAGAAATTCAGAATCAGAACACCTATAATTTACTGATATCAAATGACGGTCAATAAATATCACTCTCTACATGTCTTGATTTCCTTTATCTTATTCCTATGATTACTGGCTGGCCCGGGGGGCCGAGCGGTTCTAGGCGCTACAGTCTGGACCTCGCGACATCTACGGTCGCAGGTTCGAATCCTGCCTCGGGCATGGATGTGTGTGATGTCTTTAGGTTAGTTAGGTTTAAGTAGTTCTAAGTTCTAGAGGACTGATGACCTCAGGAGTTATGTCCCATAGTGTTCAGAGCCATTATGATTACTGCGTTTGAAATACAACAGTGTAATGGCGTCAGAGATTCCACTAACACCACAGTCTCTCTCTCTCTATCTCTGTCTACCTCTCTCTCTGCTTCCTTGTTATTTTTATAACATAAGGAGTAAAACTACGAACTATAAAAACTTGCGCTATCAGTTCTGTGGGATTTTTGTAATGTTTGGATTCCATACCAAGGAGGTACTGGGAAGAGAGGAACGATCACAGAAGATAAACACGCTTCCTAACGCTACACAGTTCTGCACTTAAGCTTCCTATAATGTTAAAGCGGTGTGGTTTCGAATATATTAGTCACGTAGAATGAAACGCTATGAATACTCCAATGCACAGGAAACAGAGGGTGATTTTTTTCCACTGTTTACAAACTCTAGAAATTGATCGGTGAGAGGATACTGAACCATTTATTCGATCATACTTTGTCACAGAGACTGCGGTCTAATACGTGCTGTAACATTCAGCCACAGTTACAGTATGCATGGTTTCCTCCTAGAGGGTGATACTGTTCTTCATGTCATGTCCTAGCGCCATCTCCTGCCATAGTCATTGGTTACGTTGTGACCGATTCACTTCTCTTGCTGAGTCACCTTGTTGTCATGTGATACAGCGTTATACACAATGGTTCCACATTTGAATCGAGTGCTTGCCAACATTGCGTTTATATAGGGAAAGGAAAATTGCAACGGGTGGCGGGCAGCAAGGTTGTCTCAGGAGACCTATCTCCACTGACAACAACCACAGCATTCAATGTTTACAGCAGTGTTTCGCCGTTTGTCTGAGACAGGGTCGTTTCAGGAAGCATATAATCATGAACGACATATCCCAAATGTTCAGACACCAGATTTGGACGAAAATGTGATTAACACAGTGGAAGGCGACCGCCGTGTCATTAGCAGGTAGTTGGCCCACCAGTACAGGGTAAGCCAGACGACCGTGTGGAACGTTCTCCATGACAATTGTTATTGCCATTATCACTTACAGCGTGTGCAGGGCTTACTAGCGACAGACTTTCCACATCAGGAGCGGGTTTGTCACTGGTTTCTTCACCAGGCAACCACAGTTCCGAGATTTGTGTTATCCATCCTGTTCACAGATGAGGCCACCTTTACACGGAGTGGTATTTTAAGTTTCATAACAGTCATCTACGGGATAGTAAGCAGAACCCCCACGGCATGGTGACAACGAATCATCAGCATTGGTGCAGCCAGAATGTGTGGGCTGGGATAATTGGCCACCATATTTTGGGACCTGTATTTTTTCCACATCGCCTAACACGCCACAACTATTGGCGTTTCTTGCAGGTGACTTTGCCTACCCTGCTAGAAGTAGTTCCATTTATGATTCGAACAGTTACATGGCTGCTACATGATGATCCTCCAGCCCAATTCGCCATTAACATCTGGATGGTGTCTTTCCTGGTCGATGGATCAGACGAGAGGGGATCCAATTGGATGGCCTGTTCGTTCACTGGATCTCAACCTGTGCGATTTCTGGTTATGGGGCCCTCTCAAAAAGTATCGTGCGTGCAGAGCCCATTCCAGATGTGGAGAGACTGGACCAGCGTATTCATGCTGCCTTTGACACTGTTCGGATGCAGCCTGGCCAATGAGAACGTGTGAGACAGAACATGCTGCAGCATGTACACACATGCATTGAGGCACACGGAAACCATATTCAACACATACTGTATCTGTGGCTACATGGCACAGCACGTACTAGATCACAACCTCTGTAAAAATGTATGATTGAATAACACATGCATTTCCAGACACAAGTTCATTAGATCTCTTTTGTTCTGTATCCCCCCATCGATCAGTCCCTAGAGCTTGTACACGGTGGAAAAAAAGGTCACCCTGTATATTTAGAACACATGACGTACATTCACCCTGCAAGTTTTCTATCCCACTATCACTTTGGTGAGAAACTTTAAAATGATAAAACTACTACCTTCTACACCAAATGAAAAAAATACATGGATTCTTTCTGATCCATGCACTATATAGCTTTCCAGAGGCATATAGCGCCCATTTTTCACATCCAGTTATGGTTCAGAAATTATGCTATACTCGCATCAGTCCTATAAAATCATCGTCAGCAACGGAAAATGAATGAAACAATGACATCGTATGATGAAATAGACAAATGCATAGCAGCGGTGTTTGACAAATGAAATTACACTCCATGCTGCTCTCACTCTGTGAAGAGAACGCAGTCTCTTCCACACGTGACACCTGTCAAGCAAATGATGACACAGGGATTGCAGTACCTCACAAACCCCTATCACAAACTTAGAGTCACTGCAGTTACGAACTTGAAGACTCGATTTATGTCCAAGATGTGGCAGGGGAATGGAGTATTTCGCATACATCTTCGTTCGTCTAGAGAACAGTGCCGGGATAGATTTTTCATCGGTTTGGTATAAATGATTCATGACAAATGCGTATGAAGTCCTCTGCTGACTGCAGTATGGAGGGGTTTTCTGTTAACGGTCGCTGGTAGATAGCGCTCTAAGTCACACACAGAACACGTAGTTATATATGGGTCCAACACAGGTTATACCACACAACTGATACACCCTGAGAGAACAACGGAAGAAATGGTTAAATGTGAGATAAATGACCTGCCGCAACATCTCCCTCTCTCTAGAATGAATCATACATCGTTACAAACTCTTTCAACTGACTACTTCATCTTCTTTCTATCATCCATTACTGCAGATTCATGCCAAATTAGAGGCAGATGGGCCTCTTTCCCAGGAAAGCATCAAAGACAGCAGTCAATCTGTATGTATCCCTATTAGAGTTTTATTAATAGCCATACGGAAGAATCTTGTTCAAAACCATGCACCTACTGTTCTGTAAGGTATTTGTTGGCCGACACCACATGGTTGTGATTGGTAGAGAGTACAGAGGAGCACATTGTAAATACTGTTTGTTAGAGTTTCAAACACATATACAGTCTTGCTCAGGATCAAACACGCAATCCATTCTGTAATTTTATATTGCAGTCCCCAAGCTCGTAATACAATGCTCGTTGGCTAAGGGCACTTTATGAAAATCTACACTACTGGCCATTAAAATTGCTTCACCAAGATGAAATGCAGATGACAAACGGGTATTCATTGAACAAATATATTACACTAGAACTGACATGTGATTACATTTTCACGCAATTTGGGTGTATAGATCCTGAGAAATCAGTACCCAGAATAACCACCTCTGGCCGTAATAACGGCCTTGATAAGCCTGGGCATTGAGTCAAACAGAGCTTGGATGGCGTGTACAGGTACAGCTGCCCATGCAGCTTCAACAGCTTCAACACGACACCACAGTTCGTCAAGAGTAGTGACTGGCGTATCGTGACGAGCCAGTTGCTCGGCCACCATTGATCAGACGTTTTCAATTGGTGAGAGATCTGGAGAATGTGCTGGCCAGGACAGCAGTTGAACATTTTCTGTATCCAGAAAGGCCCATACAGGACCTGCAACGTGCGGTCGTGCATTATCCTGCTGAAATGTAGGGTTTCGCAGGGATCGAATGAAGGGTAGAGCCACGGGTCGTAACACATCTTAAATGTAACGTCCACTGTTCAAAGTGCCGTCAATGCCAACAAGAGGTGACCGAGACGTGTAACCAATGGCACCCCATACCATCACGCCGGGTGATACGCTAGTATGACGATGACGAATACACGCTTTCAATGTGCGTTCACCGCGATGTCGCCAAACACGGATGCGACCATCATGATGCTGTAAACAGAACCTGGATTCATCCGAAAAAATGACGTTTTGCCATTCGTGCACCCAGGTTCGTCGTTGAGTACACCATCGCAAGCGCTCCTGTCTGTGATGCAGCGTCAAGGGTAACCGCAGCCATGGTCTCCGAGCTGATAGTCCATGCTGCTGCAAACGTCGTCGAACTGTTCGTGCAGATGGTTGTTGTCTTGCAAACGTCCCCATCTGTTGACTCAGGGATCGAGACGTGGCTGCACGATCCGTTACAGCCATGCGGATAAGATGCCTGTCGTATAAACTGCTAGTGATACGAGGCCGTTGGGACCCATCACGGCGTTCCGTATTACCCTCCTGAACCCACCGATTTCACATTCTGCTAACAGTCATTGGATCTCGACCAACGCGAGCAGCAATTTCTGCCGAAATTTTTACAAAGGCACAGACGGTGTTTAGAAAGGACAGATTGCATGCGACCGGTTCAAAAAAAATGGTTCAAATGGCTCTGAGCACTATGGGACTTAACATCTCAGGTCATCAGTCCCCTAGAACTTAGAACTACTTAAACCCAACAAACCTAAGGACATCACACACATCCATGCCCAAGGCAGGATTCGAACCTGCGACCGTAGTGGTCGCGCGGTTCCAGACTGAAGCGCCTATAACCGCTCGGCCACCAGCGGCCGGCTCTTGCGACCGGTGGTGGCGTGTTTGTCGCTGTTAGTAGTAGTTCATCCTGTAGTGAAGTAGAAGTGGATAGTTCCTGTGAATTATTATGGGTGGAGGTTACACTCAACAACCAAGCTAGGTTAATAGTTGGCTGTTAGTAGTAGTTTATCCTGTAGTGAAGTAGAAGTGGATAGTTCCTGTGAATTATTATGGGTGGAGGTTACACTCAACAACCGAGCTAGGTTAATAGTTGGCTGCTTTACCGACCTCCAGACTCAGCAGCATTAGTGGCAGAACAACTGAGAGAAAATTTGGAATACATTCCACATAAATTTTCTCAGCATGTTATAGTCTTAGGTAGAGATTTCAATTTACCAGATATAGACTGGGACACTCAGATGTTTAGTGTTATATCCTAGCCAGTAATGCTACCCGAGCCCGCTGCCAAAAAGGTTGGCAGCATCAAAGTCCGGACGCCGTCCGCATAATCAGCGCCAGCGAGACAGGAAATCGCCGCAAGTCTGCGCGCGCCACCGCTGGCTTCTGGTTTCTTAAGCGCTGGAGTCGCGAGCGCTAGGACAGTTCTGTATTCGCCGCTCAGTTGTATACTCGCCACCGAATTGTGTACTTGCTAGTCAGTTGTGTGTTCATCGCAGCAGAGTTGTTGTTTGTCGTCAGCCGACGTTGACCAAGCCGCTCCGACTCGAACTAGACAGATTTCTGTAGACACGGAGTTCACTACTGTGTTTCTGTATCTTCGTTAATAAAGATAAGTACCGACTTTTATTTAATCAGAGTGTCTGGGTTTTCATCTTTCTGTTCACTGTTCCAGCGGACCGGTCGGCCCGCTATTAAAAGTGTGGCGGTGACTTCGTAAGCCGTTTCTACAGCGAATTGTTTGTCGCTACGAATGCCGCCACAAAATTTAGGACGGGTGGTAGGGACAGAGCATCGAGTGGACATTATACTGAGTGCACTATCCGAAAATTACCTCGAGCAATTGAACAGAAAACCGACTCGTGGAGATAACATCTTGGGCCTACTGATAAGAAACAGACCCGAACTTTTCGACTCTGTATGTGCAGAACAGGGAACCAGTGATCATAAGGCCGTTGCAGAATCCCTGAATATGGAAGTTAATAGGAATATAAAAAAAGGGAGGAAGGTTTATCTGTTTAGGCAGATTTCAGACTACCTAACAGATCAAAACGAAAATTTCTGTTCCGACACTGACAATGTTGAGTGTTTATGGAAATAGTTCTAGGCAATCGTAAAATGCGTTTTAGACGGGTACGTGCCGAGTAAAACTGTGAGGGACGGGAAAAACCCACCGTGGTTCAACAACAAAGTTAGGAAACTACTGCGAAAGCAAAGAGAGCTTCACTCCAAGTTTAAACGCAGCCAAAACCTCTCAGACAAACAGAAGCTAAGCGATGTCAAAGTTAGCGTAAGGAGGGCTATGCGTGAAGCGTTCAGTGAATTCGAAAGTAAAATTCTGTGTACCGACTTGACAGAAAATCCTAGGAAGTTCTGGTCTTACGTTAAATCAGTAAGTGGCTCGGAACAGCATATCCAGACACTCCGGGGTGATGATGGCATTGAAACAGAGGATGACACGCGTAAAGCTGAAATACTAAACACCTTTTTCCAAAGCTGTTTCACAGAGGAAGACCGCACTGCAGTTCCTTCTCTGAATCCTCGCACAGACGGAAAAATGGCTGACATCGAAATAAGTGTCCAAGGAATAGAAAAGCAACTGGAATCACTCAACAGAGGAAAGTCCACTGGACCTGACGGGATACCAATTCGATTCTATACAGAGTACGCGAAAGAACTTGCCCACCTTCTAACAGCCGTGTACCGCAAATCTCTAGAGGAACGGAAGGTTCCAAATGATTGGAAAAGAGCACAGGTAGTCCCAGTCTTCAAGAAGGGTCGTCGAGCAGATGCGCAAAACTATAGACCTATATCTCTGGCGTCGATCTGTTGTAGAATTTTAGAACATGTTGTTTGCTCGAGTATCATGTCGTTTTTGGAAACCCAGAATCTACTCTGTAGGAATCAACATGGATTCCGGAAACAGCGATCGTGTGAGACCCAACTCGCTTTATTTGTTCACGAGACCCAGAAAATATTAGATACAGGCTCCCAGGTAGATGCTATTTTCCTTGACTTCCAGAAGGCGTTCGATATAGTTCCGCACTGTCGCCTGTTAAACAAAGTAAGAGCCTACGGAATATCAGACCAGCTGTGTGGCTGGATTGAAGAATTTTTAGCAAACAGAACTCAGCATCAATGGAGAGACGTCTACAGACGTTAGAGTAACCTCTGGCGTGCCACAGGGGAGTGTTATGGGACCATTGCTTTTCACAATATACATAAATGACCTAGTAGATAGTGTCGGAAGTTCCATGCGGCTTTTCGCGGATGATGCTGTAGTATACAGAGAAGTTGCAGCATTAGAAAATTGTAGCGAAATGCAGGAAGATCTGCAGCACATAGGCACTTGGTGCAGGGAGTGGCAACTGACCCTTAACATAAACAAATGTAATGTATTGCGAATACATAGAAAGAAGGATCCTTTATTGTATGATTACATGATAGCGGAACAAACACTGGTAGCAGTTACTTCTGTAAAATATCTGGGAGTATGCGTGCGGAACGATTTGAAGTGGAATGATCATATAAAATTAATTGTTGGTAAGGCGGGTACCAGTTTGAGATTCATTGGGAGAGTCCTTAGAAAATGTAGTCCATCAACAAAGGAGGTGACTTACAAAACACTCGTTAGACCTATACTTGAGTATTGCTCATCAGTGTGGAATCCGTACTAGCTCGGGTTGACGGAGGAGATAGAGAAGATCCAAAGAAGAGCGGCGCGTTTCGTCACAGGGTTATTTGGTAACCGTGATAGCTTTATAGAGATGTTTAGCAAACTCAAGTGGCAGACTCTGCAAGAGAAGCGCTCTGCATCGCGGTGTAGCTTGCTCGCCAGGTTTCGAGAGGGTGCGTTTCTGGATGAAGTATCGAATATATTGCTTCCCCCTACTTACACCTCCCGAGGAGATCACGAATGTAAAATTAGAGAGATTCGAGCGCGCACGGAGGTTTTCAGACAGTCGTTCTTCCCGCAAACCATACGCGACTGGAACAGAAAAGGGAGGTAATGACAGTGGCACGTAAAGTGCCCTCCGTCACACACCCTTGGGTGGGTTGCGGAGGATAAATGTAGATGTAGATGTAGATACGATAAACCGCAATCGCGATAGGCTACAATCCGACGTTTATCAAAGTCGGAAACGTGATGGTACGCATTTCTCCTCCTTACGCGAGGCATCACAACAACGTTTCACCAGGCAACGCCGGTCAACTGCTGTTTGTGTATGAGAAATCGGCTGGAAACTTTCCTCATTTCAGCACGGTGTAGGTGTCACCACCGGCGCCAACCTTGTGTGAATGCTCTGAAAAGCTAATCATTTGCATATCACAGCATCTTCTTCGTGTCGGTTAACTTTCGCGTCTGTAGCACGTCATCTTCGTGGTGTAGCAATTTTAATGGCCAGTAGTGTCTAAGGTGATAACTTTGTGGTCACACCAGGACTTGTGATCTGACATATATAAATTTATTACTCTACATTTGGTGGTCATCAACGTCAAACAGTCTATCCCGTCGTCTTATCTACGTCCGCGAAAAATGACTTGTTACCCTGGTTCCCCATGCTTCCATCTCAACTTTTCCTCTTCTTCCTTTTGCTGACACATACTCGTAGATCCAGTAATCACTTGAGAGGGGTTGTAACGAGGTATGGTTTAATCGTAGACTGATGATGCATTCTAGAGAGAGGGAGATGATGCGAATCTCTGACTTTATCCTGTGAATGTGAGAATACTTTGTAAGTCCCGGTCACATAGGGGAGGAGCAAATCATAGTAAAATCTTGCCGGGTTTAAAAAAAAGTGTTTCAGCTAAGGAACGTAATTTTTGCACCTCCTCTCCGCTGAATGCTATTTCCTACACTAAGAAACGGTATTTGTGTCATGTGATGTAAGCAGCGTAACAGGGTTCACAGTATGTCCACATATATACGACCCTTTGAAAGTAATGACGGGGGTGGTTTAGCGATGATGCAGAAATTGACAACTGCACTGTAGTGACATTGGCCGACAGCATCACGAGATCGATGGGATGAGACGCTTTGTTAACGTGACAACTAGTCGGGAGTGGTGGTTTGGACGTCAAGTAATTGCGTAAAATGCGTTGAAATTACGGAAAACCTGGTAAAATTACGAAAATTGATGGAAAATAAGGAAAACTGGTGAAAATATGACAATAAATGTGGAGGATGAGGGTACTTGCATGCTCCCCTGTGTACATGAAAATCCTTCCATTACTCCACTGGTGGGATTGACAACTGATGGTACCTACTATCCATGCTCTATAGGTTTAGGTCCTGCAGAATACCCTCCTGTTCCACATGCAGTTATGCATTGTAAGTCGCAGAGATGAAAGACACCATGGCAAACAATGTCGGGGTCAGGATGACTACCACCTAGGACACCGAAACAGTGATCACATACCTGGCAATATGCACCACCGGCCGGCCGGGGTGGCCGAGCGGTTCTAGGCGCTACAGTCCGGAACCGCGCGACCGCTACGGTCGCAGGTTCGAATCCTGCCTCGGGCATGGATGTGTGTGATGTCCTTAGGTTAGTTGGGTTTAAATAGTTCTAAGTTCTAGGGGACTGGTGACCTCATAAGCTAAGTCCCATAGTGCTCAGAGCCATTTGAACCAATATGCACCATCAACATGAGGAATCAATGCTCTGGGTCTCTTCGAAAACAGAACACCGAGACATATGCTACCCCATCACTGTGGAATGAGATTAACTGTAGAGGTCATCACTCATCACCTTCGGATAGCTGTTTGGAAGAGCTCCACAATGCCGCAAACTCTTTCAGTTTCCAAATATTGAAATGTCTTCCTCATTTCTGTCAATAAGAAACATCGACTCGGTCTTTTATTTCAACCATCCTGTGTGTTATGGAAGCAACTCTCCAGTTTTCTGTGAGAGCCGATGGATTGAAACGCATTAATGCCAGTTCAGCACTTGACACAGACCTCAAAGCTATTGTAGAAAAACCAAAGCTGTAGTCATACATTGCTTGGATGGGTTACAACAGAAACCGAAAGTATCAAACTGCTTATGAAGAACAACGCAGGAACCCTCTCTTGTGACTGATAGTCTGTGAAATATGGTCCTCCTACAGTACAGGCGACAAACCTTTACACAGGTCTGTGCAAGCAACTTCGATCAATGGCCAACTGCTGCAATGGACCAATAGTGTATGTTTAACATGCTTGATGTCAACACGCAATGATATGCGTTTTTGATATACTGGAAGAGAGAGATGCAGTAGTATATTATCGAATTCTCTATTAGGTGACATTAGCGAAGTTTTTATAAAATGGTTCAATTGGCTCTGAGCACTATGGGACTTAACATCTGTGGTCATCAGTCCCCTAGAACTTAGAACTACTTAAACCTAACTACCCTAAGGACATCACACACATCCATGCCCGAGGCAGGATTCGAACCTGCGACCGTAGCAGTCTCGCGGTTCCGGATTGAGCGACTAGAACCGCTAGACCACCGCGGCCGGCGAAGTTTTTATAGTTCTTAGTTTTATTTCATTGGGTGGTATAAAAATAATGAGGAGAGAGAGATAGGGTGTGTGTGCTGTCATCGAAGTCTCTGACACCACTGTGCTGTCATATTTCAAATATAGTAATCATAGAAATACGATAAAGGAGACCATGATATGTAGAGAGTGATATTTATAGACAATTATTTGATATCAATGAATTATAAGGGTTCTGATTCTGAATTTCTTTGTGCTTTTCATGTGTACTCTGCATGGTTATAAATTTCCTCCTGTACATTACTGTGCTATTTTTCGTGTTGTGACAGCCCTCTACCTAGTTATTGATGGGTCGAGGACTAGACAGCCTTCTAACTAATGGAACAGTGCTGTCGGAATGTGATGGGATTTCGAGAGAATTAGAACGTGTCTGTGACTTGGCTGGGGACATCTCTTACTAATGGAAACGTGCTGATTCAAAGGCTATAAATCGAAGACTGGAAGTTTCGTGAGAACACGGCAGGTATTCGATACTCTGATGCAAGGGGAATTGAGAGGTAAACTCTATGCTGCTTCTTCTAGGTGTTGTGGACAAACATATCACAGTCTCTCACATTTGTATCGCAAAGTGACTGCAATGAGAAAATAAGGAGCTAAGCTAGTATGAAGATTTTTACTGAGAGACAATCATCAGTAGAAGTTCTGTCTTTTGGGTTCTTGATAAATAAGAGAGAATATTATTTCGTGAAATTTGTGTGCCTATAGATGGATGGACCGACATCTTACTAGGTGGACTTAATTGACATTTACATCTATATGCTTACAAGCCGTCATATGGTGTGTTGTGGAGGATACCCTGTGCCACTACTAGTCATTCCCTTTCCAAGTCCACTCGCAAATAAAGGGAGGGAAAAAGACGGCCTATATGCCTTGGTATCTTATCTTCATGGTCCTTATGCGAAATATATGTTGGCAGCAGTAGAATCCTTCTTTGGTCAGCTTCAAATGTCAGTTATCAGTAGTGTTCCTTGAAAAGCACATCGTCTTCCCTCCAGGGATTCCCATTTGAGTTACCTGGTGAGTGTAATTAGACTTCTGGAAAAAAATACTCGCAATGTAAAGTGACTCTTGTGATCAATTGAATTAATTAGTCCATTAACTTGATATCAATGATGTGCCACTGGGGGCCGGCCGAAGTGGCCGTGCGGTTAAAGGCGCTGCAGTCTGGAACCGCAAGACCGCTACGGTCGCAGGTTCGAATCCTGCCTCGGGCATGGATGTTTGTGATGTCCTTAGGTTAGTTAGGTTTAACTAGTTCTAAGTTCTAGGGGACTAATGACCTCAGCAGTTAAGTCCCATAGTGCTCAGAGCCATTTTTTTATGCCACTGGGTGGGTGGAAGCAAGAGCTAGAGAACCACAGATATGATTCAAGAGATGGAGCATAATCAGGTGTTTTTTCGTTGCTGTGGTATCTTTCAACGAACTTTCAGGTTCCCACATACTTAGATAGAGATGACCACTGCAATAATATCAGCTATATTACCGAATTTATAAAGTGATACATAGTATAAACCTGATATTTATAACTGGTCTATGCTGTTACCTTAAGAAACTTCGTATGTGATGAGAGAGTTCGACAGTGAGGAAGCATCCCGTGGCAGAAGTAGATCTTAGCACTCTGTCATGAGCCAAAATTTGAGTTTAATATTCTAATCCTCTGATGCAGGACGTAACAGACATTAAGCTGATCAGAACAGATTTTTTTATCTGATGATGGAATACTTAGAGGAAACATAGTCTATGCCATACTCTTACAGATTTATCACAACAAGTAACGATACTTTAGCGACGTGAAAATGCGTGTATGCCCCAGTTTTTCTGTCTTCGAATATTACTCGTACAAAAGGGAGAAATTCACATTTCGTGTGAGAAATTCGAGGTGTATAGTCAACAACATTTCTGTATCCGGTTGGGTAAAGTGGATTTTTTAAACTGTGCAAAAGCTATGTCGGGTTGCGATCACAATTAGAACTACATGTCCAAGCCACGCCTGCTTCTCTCACAGTATGCCGCAGCCAGTGCCATGAGTGAGGACGAGGTTTTGGTCGACCAGAAGTTGTGGATTAGCTTAACTTATGACAGGTGGATAGTTACAAAGAATGCTCCGACCTGTCGGCTCTTGTCCACAGCCATGGTGGACTTCAGTTCCGGCAGCGGCGCTCTTTTGATGACTGACTAGAAAGTGAGCAGTATGCTGGGTCGCGACAACAGAAGCGGACTTGAGTGTTGTGTGAGATTCGATTTGGTGGGTGTTTGCACTCGACAATTATTCCCTACATGTAAATTGACCAGTTGACTGCTTGGTGACAATAGTGGAGCAAAGCGTTCATCAGGGCGTTTTGTTAGTGAAGGTTGCATACATTCAGGTGCAATCTTGATTTATTTGTGACCCCTCCTCTCCCCTTAATCTATTGTTCTGCTAAGTGGTTTATGAACCCCTGGGGTTGATTTATGACAACCTGGGATAATCTATCCTTCTGAGAAACCGTCCACCCCTCCTCTCCCCCTCCTCCTCACCCACAACCCTCACCCTCCCCTACCTCATCTGGAAACACACCCTCACTGATACAAGCACATTTTTGATACCAAATTGATTGACTAATTAATTAAGTCGGTCAATTAATTAAACCTTCCCAATCTGGGAAATCGCCAGCCTCTCCCTCCCTTCCCCAACCTGGAAAATGGACTGTCTGTGCTGTAAAGGAAGGATCTCACCACAGGAAATTCAATTCCATAGCAAAGGATATACTGTTTATTTATAAAATTCAGTTTTCGGGGGTTGGATCTCTTGCTCATCATTCTCTGCTGTACTGTAAGATGCAAGTCTTATAAAATTGATCGAAAAGAAGTAATTAAATAGATCACTTCTTTTTATTCCGACTGGACAAGGCCTACTGTCAGAATAACTCACTGCACGCAATTACACTGTTAAAAATCTTTTGCGCCGGTCACTGGGCATTGCGTACCCACACCCCAAAAGCTTTACTGGGCTGGCCGCTTTGCGTATTCTCACACTCACAGGCCTCTTGGGCCCTGTGATCGCTGTCATGTCAGCTGCTGCACTGCCAGCCACCTCATGCAACGTCCATGCCGTAAGTCACACTAATCCCGAAAAAAGCGTCAGGTGGCGGCAACCCTTTAATATTTGATACCCGGGAAATTCCTGTCAAAAAGCATGCTCTCTCTCCCTCTCACTCTCTCTCTCTCTCATCTCTCTCTCTCTCTCGTTTTCTCTCACTCTCTCTCCCTTCTCTCTTGACTGGCTAATTCCAATGTGTGAGAGTGAGTGAACGAACCTTTCCAAACTTGTCGACCATGGTATCCCCAAATAGTGCAATCTGATTGGTTTCCGCCAAATTTGCAGGCAGAGCTTGAATCTGCATAAACCCTACCCCCTCCACCCCCGGCCTCATTCTACTAAATTGTCTCACGTCCTTATCTTACTCATGTGTGTGCTACCAGTTTATTTGGAAAAATGAAGCAATCAGTGGCAAAACCACTGGCAGCTAACGCCCATGGCAGTGGGTATTACCTGGTAAATTATTATTCGTATCAAAAACTGCAACTTTTTCTTCCACTAAGAATTTCGTAGTAGCATATGATATACATTTCGTGTTATTGTTTTAGCACATATCCACCAAATTGTGGACAAAATGAATGCTGAGATGCATCAGCAGCAACAACATCATAAGTAGTATATATGTTTTTCTTCACATACATAATAAGATGGTGTTATTCAGTGGGCAGTGAGTGAGTCTTTGCTGATGTACATGATTTCGAAAATCATTTCCCTAAGAATTTAGAAGTATTGAATACATGTCGTCTTATTGTTTCAGTATATGGCCAACATGGCAACGGCGTTGCTGCAGTGGATACACCGGTTCCCGTCAGATCACCGAAGTTAAGCGCTGTCGGGTGTGGCCAGCAATTGGATGCGCTGTTGCCGTTTTTCGGGGCGCACTCACTCTCATGATGCCAATTGAGGAGGTACTCGACCGAATAGTAGCAGCTCCGGTCAAAGAAAACCATCATAACGACTGGGAGAGCAGTGTGCTGACCACACGCCCCTCCTATCCGCATCCTCAGCTGGGGATGACACGGCGGTCGGATGATACCGATGGGCCACTTATGGCCTGAAGACGGAGTGCTTTATATGGCCAACATATAATTGGGGAGCTGGCCTTTAAAAGCCAGCAGCAGCAGCATTGTAAGTAGTAAATATATTTTTCTTCTTCATAGTACTGTGTATACATAATATGTTGCTGTTTGACAAAAATTTCAGTGTATATGTAATATGGTGCATATTCTTTGTTGTTGCTGTAGACGATTTCCTGGAATAATAAGAAGATGTACAGGGATAGTTATGTGTTAGGGATAAGAAGGGGCCATCGCAGATCTCATGTAAGTGGTAAGTGCATATTCTAAAAAAAAACTTCGCGTGTGTACATGTTTTTATTACTAAACAAATTAATATGTGGTTTTAGGTGACAGTGAGATGAACAGATGGCTCTTCCACAATTCTAGCGTGGACAAAATGCCACCATAGGTGGAGGAGATGCAGAGAGGCATTCATCGACGTAAAGAGATGTCGGATGACCTGAGAGAGATGCCAAGGAGCCAGAGTGAAATAGGTAATACATACTCACTCTCCTAACAAATAATCGGAATTATTTCTTTCCTTGCAGCAGCTGGTGGTGTCTGGAACGTTGTGCTAACAGTGTTCGTTATTCTTTCTCTACAGCACCCCCGTCGTCCATGTAATGTGCCGTGGCGTGGGTACCGGGTGCAGCAAAGCCAGATTTCTCAAAGTGGGGACCAGTGAGGCATCTATCACCGGCAAGGGTGCCACTAGTCGCCGCCTGGGAAGCCGCCGCCGCTGCCACCCCCGCCAACGCCCTCCCTCTCTCCCCACCAGCTCTACTTTGGCGTCCAAAGGCCACCTTGCATGAGGTGCAAAATAACAATAAAGAAAAAAAATTTATTGTTATGCTACTTGATTTATGACCCTCTGAAGAAATATGTGAAAGATGTTTTCTTTCCCAGTGGGAAAGAAAGATCTGTATTATTGCTATATTCTTGTGGTAGTCAGTGTGGAAGAACGGTTTAGAGCATCGTACCTGAGGACAAGGAACTTGCTCATCTGGTGACTCCAAATGGCTCGACGGCACAGGTACCGCCATGGGACGTATACAGCTTGCGATGTTGGAAGAACTTTGTGCGGAGACTTTCAGATCTAGTTCTGTCGAATGATTATGATTTCAATCTCCACTTGAGAAACAATATAATCAAACTGCAGTCATTAGTACATAATCAATTTTCTTTGCCAAGGATTACTAATGTACTGAAATATGTCATACAAAACAAGATGTTTAGAGGATCACCCGTGACAGTTTGAAACTCTGCTGAATTTTGTTTTATACTGTCTTCTCCATCGTGAATATTGCATGAAGAAATTTCGTTCATTTTGTGTGCATAGTGTAAAAAACGTTATGCATTTCGTTACAGATTATCTTCATTGCAATTAGTTCCTTTCATAATAAAGAGTTAAGATTAGATTAGTAACGTGTTTATATAGTTATTTAGCACTCCGTCGTCAGGCCACGAGTGGCCCACCGGGACCATCCGACCGCCGTGTCATCCTCAGAGGAGGATGCGGAAAGGAGGGGCATGGGGTCAGCGCACCGCTCTCCCGGTCGTTATGATGGTATTCGTGACCGAAGCCGCTATTACTCGGTCGAGTAGCTCCTCAAGGCATCACGAGGCTGAGTGCACCCAGAAATATATTTATTTAGGTATACTGAAAATACTCTGACAGCGCAGTATGTACAGCTTATTTTCCAAGAATAGTATTTCAGAAATCAGCTTTGTTACACAGGGATTCATGCGGCTTGAAAGCTTCATTAATTTACGTTATAACAAAAGTTTTCATTTTTCAAAATTAATTGATGGTGGGGGGTATTTTGCAAATTTTCAAGTTATTACAAAAGTTGATTATATAGTTTTCAAGAGCATTAATAACATATCAACTTTTATACAAAAATTTTATGCATCATCATTTCGAAGATATTCCCTCTAAAACTAAAATATCAAATTACCTTTTGGGGTGTTTTTTTTACGCCTAAAAAGTGGTATTGGTCACAAAAAATACATACGGCACTGTTTTGCCCCCTCTACACACCCGCCAAGTTTCATAAAAAAAATGGTTCAAATTGCTCTGAGCACTATGGGACTCAACTGCTGTGGTCATCAGTCCCCTAGAACTTAGAACTACTTAAACCTAACTAACCTAAGGACATCACACACATCCATGCCCGAGGCAGGATTCGAACCTGCAACCGTAGCAGTCGCACGGTTCCGGACTGCGCGCCTAGAACCGCGAGACCACCGCGGCCGGCAAGTTTCATCATGATCGTTTATTAACATCTGGGAATGTTGCCTTGTTGGTTATCTCTAAGGCAGAATTTTGATGTTTGTGTTGTGTCTAGACAAGACAGCCTAGACACAATGAGAGGAAGCCGAAAGGCACGCGCTAAGCTAAAGCAGGAAGGCGTGAGGTCTGAAACAGGATACGTAATGAATGCTATAAAGATAAGTACGTAGCTTCTGGAATACTTAACATTAATCCATCCTTTTTGGTACATCTGGAGATTGTGGCGATACAAGTGAGACTCTTTAGATACATGCAATGTTACTAATGGCGCCTTGCTAGGTCGTAGCCATTGACTTAGCTGAAGGCTATTCTAACTATTGGCTCGGCTAATGAGCAATGCTTCGTCCATGTAGTCGCTAGCTACGTCGTCCGTACAACTGGGGCGAGTGCTAGTCCGTATCTCGAGACCTGCCTTGTGGTGGCGCTCGGTCTGCGATCACACAGTGTCGACACGCGGGTCCGACATGTACTAATGGACCGCGGCCGATTAAAAGCTACCACCTAGCAAGTGTGGTGTCTGGCGGTGACACCACAGTTTGTCTACACTAGGGGATCAAATGACAACTGGGTAGCGCAGATAGGACAATGATCTATTGGCAAGAGTACGTAGCAAGTAATATAACATAATTTACCTATAGCATTAGACTGAGATACGGCACTATGATTTTGGAATGAATAAATCGAGAATCAAAATGATATACGTAATATGCAGTTCCTAAATTGTCACATTGGAAAGGAGGACAGTAACATGGCACTACGAACTAGTATTAATCTAAGAAAAGTTAAATAAAAGTGTTGGGTAGCTGTATTTCTCCAAGTAATTAAATTACAGCCACTGAATTCAACCATCAGTGTCGTGGATAACTTAATATTTGATTATCTCTCTCATTTAGGGAATTATCGGAATAGATGACTTCAGAATTCGCCTTACTGCAATGGTAAACCCCCCGAACACATCGACTAAACGAATGTCTCATCCAGTTGCTCCACGGCACATGTGCACCGATGTCGGAACTGAAAGAGGCAAGAAATTAGTAAGAGTCGTGCTGCAACGGTAAATAACAGCCTCCGCCGCAGTAAATACATGACGGAGTGGGAATTCTGGCCTGTGACACGGATGACCCGTGTTTAGACTTCGGACGCAAGGAATCGAGATCAATGACGCTCGGGACCCGGCGCAGGTTCCCACTCCCGTCTGCGAGATTTCGTCACATCTCTTCTCAGTATAGACGAAGGTCAGTCCGGAGTTATCACAGGGAACTACCAAAGCGTCGGATAAAAGAAGACGCTGAGCCACCAGCGGACAAGTCTGCAAGTGATTAGCAGCCGCCGAACATCTCCAGACTCAAATGGTGAGTTACGGTCACCTCTGTTTTGTTGAGAAGTAGTATTGGTGCTCCGACAGTAGGCGATCGATAGAGGGATAGCTCTGAGAGAGCTTCTCGTGTGCTTTGTGGATGGGTACTGAGGTTCTGCTGGAGACACTGAATCGATAATTGTCTTCGGACTTGTCGGCATCTTATGGGTTGATTTTCTGTATAAAACAGCTGCTAGATTCCTGTCCAGAGGCCAGTACAATTTCTAAATCTGTATCTACTTCTTTACTCTTAAAATCACTGTAAAATGCATGATAGAGCGTGCTTCCCACAGAACCACTTCTTATGGCTTCTTTTCGTTTCACCCACGCCCGGGTTCCCGGGTTCGATTCCCGGCGGGGTCAGAGATTTTCTCTGCCTCGTGATGGCTGGGTGTTGTGTGCTGTCCTTAGGTTAGTTAGGTTTAAGTAGTTCTAAGTTCTAGGGGACTGATGACCATAGATGTTAAGTCCCATAGTGCTCAGAGCCATTTGAACCATTTTTTTTTTTTTGTTTCATTCGCGTACGGAGAGCGGGAAGAATGATTGATTAAACACCTCTGTGCTTGTTCCGCGTGAAGAATATGGCGTTAAACATCTGCATATTCATTTACATTCTGCAAGCAACGGTACTGCAGAGTATCAAGCAATCCGCTGTTGGATAAATTATATCTGGATGACGGGACGGTGAACTGAACCCCCCTCCTCCAATGTTTTGGAGCGGGTGTAGTCACCAGAGACTGTCTTTGTTCGTTTAACGTTTTTATCAAAACTATAACAGGCAGCCAAATGAAAACGAGACAGATGAAAAAAAAGGAAGTAAATTGTTTGTTATTTGAAAAGGATAGCCATAAATGCTATTACATTTATCCCACTGTGAGACAGACGGTTAATGCTTTCATAGAAAAACGTTTGCGGTTGCCTACGGAACCACGATTGTATCCATGTGTGCAACTTTGGCAACATGTGGGTGGGTATTTTTCCGGCAAGTTCATTGGACTACACTGTAGAAGTTTCGCTGGGAAGCGCTTACACATCCTTCATACAATCCCGACATCTCCCCACGCGATTTTCATAATTTTGGAGCTCTGAAGAAAGACATCGTGGTAGTCGATCTGCTTCGGTCGAAGAGATGCACACAGGTACAATCGTGGTTCCGTAGGCAACCGCAAACGTTTTTCTATGTGGGCATTAACCGTCTTGTCTTACAGTGGGATAAAGGTAATAGCATTTATGGCGATTACTTTTCAAATAACAAACAGTTTACTTTCTTGTTTTCCATCTGTCTCGTTTTCATCTGACTGCCCGTTATATTTTTATTTAAACACTTTATTATCACGTTCAAACTTAATGTATCAGCATGTAACATGCGAAGAAAGTGTGATTTATCGCTCTTAGAGATACATTTGCATTTACATCGCTGTTGCACTACGTTCTGAGTACTGGCAGAACTTGGGTCACGTTAGATTCAGTGTGGAAACACAGGCTGTTAGCGGACTCATTCTCATCCATGCCACTTCTAAAACTTTACACAAATGAATTATTGGGTTGCATGGGGTGCATTAAAGATATTTTCAAAAACTTTGGAGGCTTCTTTCTCACTTCAAAAAAAGGCTAGTTGTAAATACAACGCTGAACAATGGCAGGATTTTCGTTTCGTTAGCAGACAGATAAGATTTTTATTAACGGCCACGAGAATTTTAATGGACTCAGAGCAGCATGGCTGTGTCAAAACGCGTTTCCACACAATTGGCAGCTGAGTCAACCAAACTTTACCTCTGTTTGTCGTGTCTTTTCTTTCATTAACAACTGAAAAACGAAGGATTTCGGACATAGGTTTGGATTTCCCGCCTTAATTCCTGTTCCTGGTGTGAGCAATCCGCTTCTGAAGTTTGTAAAACTATTTGTGATACCCCCTGCGCAGAACATCCGCATTTCCACGAAGGGCCGTCGGATAGAGGCCCGCATCTACCGTAGGCCTATGTCCCAGCAATTATGGAACACGTCTTATACATGCGTATTATGACACTTTTGCACAGCGAAAATTCCCCTGTACGACTTAACACAGACTTCGCAAACAGCGATCTTGCGGAACTCAGCGCGCTCTGTTTGGATGCCGGTGTAAATCGTCGGCTGTGAAAGTAAGTTCTGGAGCACCGCAAGAGAGTATTATAGGTCTGTTGCTGTTCCACATATAAATTGCTTGATGTATAATGTCGAAAGCGCTGCGAGGCCGTTCACGCATGGTGCAACATTATAAGCGAAAATCGTAACCCAGAGTTGCAATACTGGGAGACAGAAATCTCCACCCCCACCCCCACCCCCCTCACTCATTATTAAAGTTTTTGCTATCATTTATTTAATAATATAAAATTCCCAACGGGCAGAGAAGCTAATTTTAAATTTAATATTGTTTCTTCTTCTATAAACGATTTTTTAATTAAAAACTATTTGCTCGTGCAATACAGAAGACAAAGAAGTTTATTTTTTCTTACACTTATGTATGTCTTTCTAATAAAGGGTACTGTCAACGAGCTACAATTTATTTAATAATATAATATAAATTTTAATAATATAAAATTCCCAACGGGCAGAGAAGCTAATTTTAAATTTAATATTGTTTCTTCTTCTATAAACGATTTTTTACTTAAAAACGATTTGCTCGTGTAATACAGAAGACAAAGAAGTTTATTTTTTCTTACATTTAAGTATGTCTTTCTAATAAAGGGTACTGTCAACGAGCTACAAGTTCATTTCTATTCAGCTGAAGCCACTGATCTATTTCGTAATATTAAATGACCAGCATATACTCGTATGGAGAAGAGTAGGAAGTAAGATTAGGGACGATCTTTGGAACGTGGAATTAACCAACTAACTAAACCTAGTTGCCGTAACCATCACTCAGCCTTTTATTGATCGAAATTGGAATTTTAATGGCAATCAAAGTTATAAGCAGAGCTAAAACACAGATTTTTTAGACTGTGAATCTGCGTATTTGTACACACATAAAGAGAGCAAAATGATGCAGGTAGTTATAACGTCATACGCGAGTTAAATAGTGACACAATTTTGGAGACGGTTTAATCGTCGAGAAAAAGTGAGCTAGGAGCGAAGCTCACAGGACAAACCATTGGTCACCCCCAGTGCAGCGAGCCTCAGCCAGGACACTCCAGTACAGTGGATGTGCCACTCGCCTCTATGGAATAGGTGCAGCAACTGGAGCGATCGTCGTTGTACGGGAGATGTATTCGCAATTGCGGTTATCAATCACCATCGGCTGTATATTGGGATGACGACAATGAAAATTTTTCCAACCCGAATTTCCCGCTTTAAGCGAGCGGTCGCCTTAACTGCTTCGGATATCCGTGCACGAATCACGGCCAAACCTAAACTTCCATGTCGTCGTCCATGTGTCACAATCTGCACTGGTACGTTACGTATATTCCCCTCTAGGAATGACAAATTTATTGAGAATCGAGGGCCTGGTACTGGTGAATAAATACGAGTAGCAGTGTCTGTGTTATTAAGAAGTACGATGCAACTTTCCTTCAGACATGCACGCTATTTCGTATTCCTATCGTGGCTGGATGTACGCACTACTATGTCATTAATGAAACTGGCCGATCTGTTGGCACATCAACGCGGACTGTCCAAGGTGTCCACAAGAAATGATCGTTGGTTAATTAAGAGGCCACAGTATTTGTTTATGTGCTATGAACTGTGTCACTGAATTTTTTTAATTCCTTGTGAGTTGTAGAATCGATAGATAGATGTCTTCAAAGGATAGGCAGTACTGTAAGTTCGGACTGGCTATATTAGTGGTCCCAAAGGCTTAAAAACAGTGATGGATCCAGGGTTCGGTTCTGGAGGGTATCACAGGTCACTGTGTTTTTACCGCTGACTTCGCCCCCTCTTAACTTGACAACAACAATGAGTCATTATCAAACCTTCGAAGAAAACACTCGAATAACGAATTCACGGTATCCAGATAGTGATGTCTCCAGTATGCAAGTACCTGATTGTCTATATATGACATGCATGTGGGGCCTGAAGATGGCATTATTGAGATCCCGAAACTGGTTGTCTCAATAAAATAACTTGTCAAAACGCACGGCTGTTTGGCGATTTTACTTGGTAAATATTTGACCAGCCGCTGTCCCGTATCCACAATGGATCAACAGAGAAGTTTTAGAAAGGTTAAATATTGCTTCTGATGAGTGTTTTACGAGTAAAACAAGTGTTTACGAGAGGTATAAGCGTTTCGAAGATGGCCGTGAAGACGTCGAACATGACGAGAGCCCTGGACTCCCCAGGACATCGGTCAACTATGAAATCGTGGAAAAGTGAAAGAAATGATTACGAACAATTGGCGAATCACAGCCAGAGAAGTTGCAGATGATGCTGGTAGACCCCGTTCAGCCCTGATTTTTTGTTTTAATTTGACTTACAGAGTACAGTTAGGCCAGGATAATTACAAAAAAATCTTTTTCAGTTAAGGTTATGAGAAATGGACTCACACGCTGTTGCGGGTTATGGTTTATTTATAAAACACATGCTGTATGCTTGTCAAGTACGTAGGACTGTGATTGAAAGATCAGATCCATATTTATCACGTCCTCATACAATTATATACTTCATTATCATTTAAACATAGAATAGAATATAAATTAAAATAATTAATGAAAGTCATAGGTTAGCAATCGCTGAGAAATTATCAGTAATAGTGAAGCAGACAAAGATATCATTACTTATGTGTGTGAAACTGTATTAAACATTTTTATTCATTCAGACGTAAACTAGAATATAAATTTAAAGAGTTACTTAAAACATTGGAAAACAACCACTGAAAAATCACTAACAATAATCCAACAGACCATGAGCCTGTTACCTCTGTGTGTGAAACTGCTTGAAATAGCTGTTGTGCCTCAAAAGACATAAATATACATGCCGTTTTTCGGTATGAATTTCCGTTCGGCTATTACATCGAGTTAATCTACACGTACGCGGAGAAGTTTGATCGTCAAAGAATGGGAGATGATCATAACCGTCGAACCCCTTGTCGTCGCAAGAAGTATGGGCAGCAGGATTCCAGTTTACATCCCTCAGGCTCAGTTCCATCCTCTGGTTCGTGTACCTCAGGTCATTTACTCGTGGGAGTTGCCATTTCCAGTCGAAATTTCATCAGGTCCTTAAACCTTTCTGTTCAGCATTATTTCGTTTCGTGGCTATTCTGTATTCCATCCAGCTGCTCACTGCAGCTAAGTCGAGAAAATGGAGAGTGACCTTCAAAATCCATTTCCTTGTCCTAAATCAAGTAAGGTAACACTCCATTTGTTCATGACAGATGATCACCCCGCCCGCTGACAGATTATATCTACGTAAGCAGAAGGACTTGCTAGCTAAATATAGATTTTCTTCCTTTTCGGTCCAGCATTCCGTCTTTGTGTTCTGTGTGAATTTCAGAACATAGCCATACCATTAGAACCCGATTTCTGTCTTTCCATTGTACGGAAACGGGCAGGAGTGATTCTCGGACCATGTTCATTATTAAATCTAAACCAAAAAAATGCTTAAGTTCAACATGGTTCGTAAGTAACGATTTACCATTTTTTCTATTGAATACATGTTTGTCAGCTCTGATGCAAAAGTAACGAAATCTTCAGAGAAATAATGAGAAACAGTAATACATAGTGTTTTTCTATATCACTGGAACCTGAAAGAAATGTACGATATTCCCAATATGTGATTGACGCAAAAATATTTTAAAAATCGTAGAATAAATTAACATGTATTTCACCTCAGTATTGGAAGCATCTGTGGAGAGCAAACTCTTCTCGTCAAAATTCTTCTGTCTCCATAAACACCACCGCTGTGTCGTCGATTTAGAAGGCTGAGAATTCACTTCATGGAAACTCTTCTGGTATTACACATTGTTGTAAACACCCACAATGGGATAGTTTCAGCGACGAAAATTTTGGCACAGCAAGAAATTTTTCGTATTCATTACTGCTTTCGACACAATTTCCTTTATGGCTGCTTTCTTCTTTTACATCACTCACCAGCAGTAGTAATGGATCATCAACATGAGCATTGTCGTTTTCAGACAAATCACGGACGTCTGACGTTCGTTCAAGATATTAAGTATTTCACTTTGGAAGAAAACACTTTTACCAGTTGGCACCTGAGAAGCAAAAGCAACAATATCGTACTTGCAGTACATACTTTTTAAAGTGAAAATGTATTTTCACTAACATTTCTTAGCTCAGAATTAATGCACACATGATTGTGCAGGTGAATGATAAAATTTAAAAAAATAATAACCCGCATGCTAGTAACAGCTGTTATTTCTCACCCAATAAACTTCCCCCGGAGGTTCGAGTCCTCCCTCAGGCGTGGGTGTGTGTGTGTTGTTCTTAGCAGAGGTTCGTTTAAGTAGTGTATAAGTCTAGGGACCGATGACCTAAGCAGTTTGGTCCCTTAGGTATTCACACACATTTGAACATTTTTTTGAAGACAATAAACAGCATACCTTGAAAATAAATAAAGAAAAAGGGAGTTCTGTTGTAATTATTACACCTGTTTCGATAAGAAAATAAAATCGTTGTTCATTTAAACAACATAATATAAAATAACGCAATATCTTACTTTCTTGTTGCGAAAACACGCAGACGATCTATTTTTTTTATTGAAGTATGCCTCCAACAATCGGAATCCTAATTGCAGTCGTACCAAGAGGGATAGACCCGCACGATTGACGCGAGCCTGTATGAACCAGAGAAATGTAAAGAAGCCGAGAAAATAACTTTACAAATTGAACTGCTTGTTTTGGTGATATAACTTGTGACAGCAAAATTTGTTCCAAAATTGTTAAATTAAAAACCAAAAAAGGGGCGAACGTAAGTTCCTCAGGAGTCGCTATGTGATAACAATGTTGCAGAACTAACGAAACATTTCATAACAGTTGATAAAAGGCAGATGTACGGATGTAACGTCGATACCAAGATTCAGTGGTCCCAGTGGAAAGACATTCTAGGTCGCCAAGGACGGAGAAAGCTCGACGAGTGCGATCAAACCTAAAGGTTATGAAGACAGTGTTCTTCGATATTAACAGGGTAGTGCATCACGATTTCTTGCCACAAGCGCGAACGATCGATAAGGAGTACCCTCTCAAGTTCAACGCTCTTACAACCAGATTTGTGACGAACAAATCACGCTTTTTGCACCACGATAATGCATGTGATCACACTCCGTTGTCCGTGAGTTTTTGCCAGAAGCTATACCGTAATGATGCCCCAGCATCTATACTCGCCAGGCATGGCCCCATTTGACATTTTTCTGTTTGCAACAATAAAGAAAATCTTTAAGGGTCGTCGTATTACGAGTACAGATGAGATTAAAAACGCGTCACGGAGAGAGCTAAAAGCTATCCCAGAGATCGAGTTCCAGAAGTCTTTCGGCGATTGAAAGAAACGTTGGTGGAAGTGAATAATATATAATGGGGAATATTTTGAAGTTGTTAACACTAATGTAGAGGAATAAATAAAATTTTTCGAAAAAAATATTTTTAAACTCATTTTGTATATAAAAATATAAACGCTTCTAGTAAAAAAAATTTTGTGGTTGTCATGACCCCCACCACCCTCCCCCTTCCCACCTTGAGGGAATGCTGCATCACAGACAGGGACCGTCACTCCTTGTCATTTCTAACCCTGCAGGAACTACTGTCGTTAGTGATGTCAGTTTCCAAGCGAGGATCGCGAAGGCAACCGCATGCAGTCGACATTTTGAGTCGGGTACTTCGCAGATGCCGGTTGGTAGCTGACTGGAGTAGTTTTCGAAATGCTGCAAGGACCCTAGTGCACTGACGCTACGTGCAGGTGTGTAGTTGATCAAGCCGGAGTAGTTCTCTCATGTTTTCCGGATAAGACTTAGGCCTATTCATTCAGGTCACATTCAACACAGACTTGGATTCATTTCAACATTCTCGGTGATCAAGCGTTCTCCTTTTTTTCTACATCTTCTGTTCACAGGGCCGCACGTCTATTGCCCCGTTAAAGCAGCGGATTTCAGTCCCATAGAAAATGCATGGGACTATTTGGAACAGCGGATGAAACATCTCAAGAATTTAGCACCTCTAAGGAATGCAATCCTCAGTCAGTAGCTTTAGCTGGATATAACATGCCTGAAGGACTTATGGCCTCTGTTCGTCACCAAACTGAGGCCATTATCGAGGTTCCCTGGAGATGACTAATATGTGCTTTTTTGCGCCAGCAAGTAAACTCTAATATTGCTTCTTAGGCACATTTTCTAGTGTATCTAGGAAATTTGGGGAGTGAGTGAATGGCTGAGTACTCACTAGAAGGAAGCAACCTACGTGGAAGTTAAGGAACCACTTTGCCTTGGCCTGTGTTGTTTAAAGAGGCACGCAAAAACAGCATTTTAGATATTAGCAGGCACTTTCAAGGCACTCGGTTTATAGATGGAAAAAAAATTCGAATTTATTTGTTTACTTTTCTCTGTAGTTACAACTGATTCCTCTCTCCTAAGTCTACAACAGGTTACAGTATATGGCTAATGATTCATTAATTAAAGTTATATGTAGTTGCATTTTTCTTTTCAGCTTCACTGCTTGAAATACATTACGTTTTATTTTGATCTGCAGCCGTAAATTTTATTACTCCTGTCTGTGAAATTGCCCTTTCTTCCTCGTGGGAGAAGGAACAGTAATACAGTTTTATGGCAAATTTTGCGAGAGCTGAAACCCACGCAGTATCCATAACTAGTAATAAATCCATCACAAATTACCCTTCCACGGCCGAAGCACTGACGGAAAATTACATGCAAGACCTTCGGTGCATCGGGTGTGGAAATCATGGGTTTCTAGCTCATTAAAATTCGTACAACTTTCAGTAAAAGAAAATTGCAGCAAAGCGCCTTTTGCTTCGTTAAGGACCGACGTTCCGACGAGTGGTGGGCCATTGTATGCAGAATACTATCTCAATAGCGCAAAGCTGGCGTCAGACGCCACATTCTTTTCATTATGCACGTGGAATAAGCAGGAGCAACCTAACCCAGAATACCCAGACAGGAAGAAGATACATCGAACAAGCTTTCCTAGCAGAGACAACTCCTAGGAGAAATTGTCGGATGTGAGAGTAACTTTCGGGCGCACCGCAAGGGAGTACTATAGGGCTAAAACTGTTCTCGCTTTGAATTATCTGGTTCATAATGTTGGAAGCTCTGTGGGAGTGTTCGAGGATGATGCTACTTTATACAAAAACATGACAACGCCAGAGAACTGAAGCAAGGTTTCAGAGGATCGACACCTGTTCAGGGTCAAGCAGTTGACCCTCAGTACAAATAAGTTGAATGTACTGCCCACCAATATGCTGAAACATCAAATCATGTTCTATTACACAATTTGTGCTTATCACCGGATACAGTAACAACCGTAAAAAATTTAAGTTTTTTAAAAAATGTGTGTGAAATTTTATGGGACTTAACTGCTAAGGTCATCATTCCCTAAGCGTACACACTACTTAACCTAAATTATCCTAAAGACAAACACACACACCCATGCCCGAGGGAGGAATCAAACCTCCGCATGGACCAGCCGCACAGTCCATGACTGCAGCACCCTAGACAGCTCGGCTAAGCCCGCGCGGCAAAATACTTAAGTGTGTTTGTGTCAAGAACGACGTGCAATGCAATGGCTTATGAACCTAGCTGAAAAAAAAAATGGTTCAAATGGCTCTGAGCACTATGGGACTTAACATCTGAGGTCATCAGTCCCCTAGAACTTAGAACTACTTAAACCTAACTAACCTAAGTACGTCACACGCATCCATACCCGAGGCAGGATTCGAACCAGCGACCGTAGCAGTCGCGCGGTTCCGCACTGAAGCGCCTTGAACCACTCGGCCACTGCGGCCGGCCACCTAACTGCAAGGTAAGCTGATGTAATCCCAGTAAAACGTAACTCACCTGAAAGAGGCAGTTGACAGAGGCAGTATTGAGGATGTCCATTATAATTGTCCGGGCTGTTATGCCGTGGTCGGTTGATGAATTTTGTATCAATTCCCAACGTTTCGTCTCCGACTGCGGGAGACATCTTCAAGGGGGTCCGTAGGTCGATGGAAGGTCCAACACACCCACTGGCTCGCTACTGTCCTTTATTGTAATTTTAATCACCTATACAGGCGGGCTGTCAGCAGCATATTACGCTGCTCTTCAGCCTTAAGTGGAACAATAACACGACATAGAGGTGATACAGATAATACAAAAAAAACGGCGGGCAAAAAATGGAGATACAAAAAACAATAAACATGAAGCCGTTCACGCTGGACGATAAAAACACTAACACTTGTTGACACGGCGCACAAAACACGGAGGACGGCGATGGCACATGTGAACAGTGGAGTTGTATCTGCGAAAGAACGCGAAACACAAAACGAAGCACACACACGAGACACTGATGGCGACGATCTCCGGCGCGCCAATGTTCACTATGCGTGTGCGAGTCCGGGGACCTGCCAAGAGAGGAGGAGGAGGAAGGGGAGTGGGAGAGCGAGAGGGGAGAGCAGAGACGCCACGGGCAGGGGAGATAGGGGGAGGGAGGAAGGGGGAGGGGAAGCCCGGTGGAAGAGGGGTGGAGGGAGGGGACGGGGGAAAAGGAAAGAGAAGGGAAGGGAAGAGAAGGGAGGGAGGGTGCCTAAAGGAAAGGACACTGGAAGTGGGGGGTGGGGCAGGGTCAAAGTTGATAGGAGGGGTAGATGGAGGGGAGGAGGACATCATCAGGGAGGGGGAGCTGGCGGAAGCCACCTTGGGAGAGGGTAAGGAGGGTGGAGAGATGGAGACCGGGTGGAAAGAGGGAATACAGGCGCGGCAGCGGGCGGGGGTGAGAGAGGATCGGGGATATGAGCGGGTGAGGAGGATCGAGTTTATGGGAGGTGTACACGATCCGTATCCTTTCTAGGAAAAGGAGGAGGTGGGGGAAGGGGATGAGATCGTACAGGATCCGCGTAGGGGAGGGGAGACGGATGCGATAGGCGAGGCGGAGAGCATAGCGTTCAAGGATTTGGAGGGATTTATAAAAGGTAGGGGGGGCGGAGATCCAAGCCGGATGGGCATAACAAAGGATAGGGCGGATGAGGGATTTATAGGTGTGGAGGATGGTGGAGGGGTCCAGACCCCATGTACAGCCGGAGAGGAGCTTGAGGAGACTGAGTCGGGAGCGTGCCTTGGCTTGGATTGTCCGGAGGTGGGGAGTCCAGGAGAGGCGACAGTCGAGGGTGACGCCAAGGTACTTAAGGGTGGGAGTGACGGCGATAGGACGGCCATAGATGGTGATGTAGAAATCAAGGAGGCGGAAGGAAGGGGTGGTTTTGCCTACAATGATCGCCTGGGTTTTGGAGGGATTGACCTTGAGCAACCACTGGTCGCACCAAGCGGTGAACCGGTCAAGATGGGATTGGAGAAGGTGTTGGGAGCGCTGCAGGGTGGGGGTAAGGGCAAGGAAGGCGGTGTCATCGGCAAACTGGAGAAGGTGGACGGGGGGTGACGGCGGCGGCATGTCCGCCGTGTACAAAAGGTACAGAAGGGGGGAGAGGATGGAGCCTTGGGGCACACCGGCGGAGGGGAAAAAGGTGTAGGAATCTGTGCTATGGATGGTGACATAGGAAGGACGGCGGGAGAGAAAGGAGCCGATCAGACGGACGTAGTTAATGGGAAGGGCGAAGGTTTGGAGCTTGAAGAGGAGACCGGAATGCCATACGCGGTCATAGGTACGTTCGAGGTCCAGGGAGAGGAAGATTGCGGAGCGACGGGAATTAAGCTGTTCGGAAAGGAGATGAGTGAGGTGAAGGAGAAGGTCGTCGGAAGAGAAGGACGGCCGAAAGCCACACTGGGTAACGGGAAGGAGGCGGTGCTGGCGGAGATGCTGGTGGATGCATCGGGTGAGGATAGATTCCAGGACCTTGCTGAAGACGTCGTGGACCGGTGAGGCTTCTGCTTTTATAAGCAGTGGACGGCTGGATGACGTCACGGTGAAAACGGCGCGTACCGAGGTTTGCGCGCTTTATCCAGCGTTGCTTGTAGCGCCATCCATTGCAACAGGCGGATAACTGCGAGGAATGTGAGAAGTCTCCCTCTGCGCTCTTTCTTTATCAATTGCGCGCTTCCATGCATTGCTGAGTGTATAACCGGAGTCTCTGTTGAAATTATTTTCACAGAGTCTAATTTCAACTGCTTCCCTGATGACAGAGTCCCAATAGTTTGAAGCGTGAGCAAGTACTCTTGTTTCATCGAATAAAATCTTATGTTTATTTAACAAATTGTGCTCAACCACCGCTGATTTGTCTAGATACCTGTTTTTCAGGCCACGCAGATGTTCCACACAGCGATCGGCAACAATTCTTATAGATTGGCCCACATAATTTTTGCCACACTCGCAAGGAATGCTGTAAATTCCCGGTACTCTGAGGCCGAGATTGTCTTTCGCGGGTCGCAACATCTCCTTAATCTTCCTGGGTGGCCGGAAGACTGGTCTGATTCCCTACCGGCTCAGGACTCTGCCGATCTTGCTGGTCGTTGCACCGCAAATGGTAGCCGCGCGATGTATTGGTCCTCTTCATCTGTTCGAACAGCGACCTTCCTAGGTTTCTCCGCCAGAGTAGATCTGATATAACGATCGAAATATCCATTTTTTCTGAATACCGTCGTCAGATGGTTAATCTCGGAGCCGAGATGATCCTTGTCCGAAATAGTCCTTGCTCTGTGTACCAAGGTATTCAGCGTAGCTCTCTTCTGAGCTGGGTGGTGAAAACTACGCGCGTTTAGATATAAATCTGTATGCGTCGGTTTTCTGTACACAGAATGTCCGAGACGTCCATCTGATTTTCGCTCCACCAGCACATCTAAGAAGGGTAACTTCCCATCTTTCTCCACCTCCACTGTAAATCGTATGTTCTGATGTACACCATTCAAATGATCAACAAACTGCTGCAGTGCCTCATTGCCATGTGGCCAGATTAAAAATGTATCGTCAACATACCTGAAGAAGCAGGATGGACGTAAGGGAGCACTGTTCAACGCTCGTTCTTCGAAATCCTCCATGAAGAAGTTAGCTATGGCTGGTGACAGTGGTGAACCCATGGCTGTTCCGTCAGTTATTTCATAATATTTTCCACCATACAAGAAATAGGTGGTCGTCAAAGTGTGTCGAAATAACTTCAGTATTTCAGGAGAGAAATGAGCAGCCAACAGTTTTAACGTATCTTCCACTGGTACCTTTGTAAACAAAGAGACCACATCTAGGCTGATCATGATGTCATTCGGACCTATCCTCATCTGCTTTATGATGTCAACAAACCTTTTTGAGTTATTAATATGATGGCTACAGTGGCCGACTATCGGTGCTAATAATTTGGTTAAGTATTTTGCCAACTGATATGTAGGAGACCCAATAGCACTAACAATAGGTCTCAACGGGACCCCATCCTTATGGACTTTGGGTAGACCATATAACCTGTGTGGCCTTGGTGCTCTTGGTCGTAGATTCTTGACTAGTTCTTCTGGGAGGCCAGAGTTCTTCAGTAGCTCCCCTGTCTTCCTGCTAAGTGCTGCTGTAGGCTAAGTGCTGCAAGGACTCCATCGTGAAAGACTTCGTAGTCATATCCACTGAGATAGATTTGACAAAGGTCAGATTATTATTACGCAGAGCCCATGAACGAATACCTCGAAAACGACGAAGCTGGTCGAATGTTCACATGCTACTGTCGTGAGCATCTGTGGAAAATGGTTGAAGGGCAGTGAAACTACCATTACATGCTAAGTGGTTGGACATCCACGACTTTTCACAGAACGTGGGCTTTGGAGGCATGTCTGCTCCGTAAATTAAAATAGATGGCGATCTGTGGCACCTCTGGCGAAAGACACAGTGCCAGTGGACTCATACGTCTTTCGGAGCACACCATTCAGTGCACATTGTCAAGCAAGGGGCTCCAGCGGAGACGATCCCTGCATTTTCACACCTTGGCCCGACGACGTCGTTAATTATGATTGAAGTGGGCTCGGGATTATAGAGAATGGACTGTGTACCACTAGAAATGTGTCGGCTCATCAGATGAATCACATTTTCCTAAAAAACGGTTGATGGTCGTATCCACAAACACCGTCATCCAGACCAATGGACACTTAAATCTACAACACACCATGGACCAAGGCTGGTGGAAGCACTACTATTCTATGATAGACATTCACCTGTGCTTGCATGGGACCTGTGGTATAAACCAAAGACACTATGTCAGCTGTGGATCACTGGCATCACTTCCTGCTCGAAGTCTTCCCTGACAATGCTGCCATCTTCCAGTAGTATAATTATCCATGTCTTGAAGACAAAATGATGCTACAGTGGTCCGAGGAGAATGCTAGTGAAACCAAGTTAATGTCTTGGCCACCAAATTCGCCTGAGGTAAATCCGACAGTTCCCATCTGAGTTGCTATTGAACACCATCACCACATACAGAAAGCAGTGGCCATTTATTTGCAGGACTTATATTAGTGTGCATTGACACCTTTTTCCACATAGCTCCACAAATATACCAATGAACTGCAGATTTGATGATATGCAGAATTGGTGATAGTCTATATTGCATTACAAAAATGGCCCAATATGCTATTAAGCAGGTAGCCATAAAGTTTTAGCTTGTTAGTGTATGTTAACACGTGCAGTAGCCATGCGGGATTAGCTGAGCGGTCTAAAGCACTGCAGTCGTGGCCTGAGCGGCTGGTCCCAGCGGAGGTTCGAGTCCTCCCTCGGGCATGGGTGTGTGTGTGTCCGTCCTTAGGATAATTTAGGTTAAGTAGTGTAAGCTTAGGGACTGATGCCTTTAGCAGTTAAGTCCCATAAGATTTCACTCACATTTGAACACATGCAGTATTCACACAATTTCCCAGGTGCTGAGTTGTTATACATTCTTCCCTTATTTGTCATTTAAATGCAAATGTGGAGTTTCAATTAGGTGAATAAAACACAGGAGTATGGAACAGATTGTGATAAATATCTGGAAAGCAAAATTGCAAATATCAGCCAAAGCACCTGAGAAGATGCATCTGATAATTCTAGAAGAAGACGGCTGGTAGGTTTAGATGTGGTTGTTGTTTGTTTCATCTTGACTTCACAATCTCATTTTCATTTTTGGTACTGAACTACTGCAGCATGAATACGCTGGAAATGATGCAGCACTGTCACATGTTGCCCTTGTCATGTGTACATGCTGTTTCATTCAGCTGTGTTTTAATCACCAAAAAATCCACATTTGCACTTGTGATGAATAAGAAATGACACAATGACTGCTATTGGTAGCTATGTAACCTTACAGGCATCATATGTTTAACTTTTTGCTAAATAACATCTAATTCAGGGCTCTTGTGGATCTCTGGTCATAACACCCTACTGTATGGTACAGTGAACTGAGCTTCTGAACTCTGTAAAGATTTGTAAACTTTCAGACAATGATGGTACACAAATGCAGTGTTTTACAGATCAATGACATTAATGAGTGGTACATCAGATCTGTCTCTGTATTTTAAAATAATTTTTATCCACTTTTAACCATTTGAGCTGAAGAAGTTCCCTTGTAAATAGTTTACCAAGCAGGTATCTTAGCTGCTAGTGTGGTTGTATGTATAGAGTTTTTATACTGTAGAGGAAAATTCACCTAGCAGGGGTTCAGTCAAGACTGAAATCCATGCAAACAGCTTCATGTAGAGCAAAAGAGCATATTTTATACAAATTATCCATGAATTTTGATGACTATAACCATACCCGTATGTGACTGATGGGCCCTTTTTATGTAACTTATCATCTGCAATAAATGTAATGAACTCACTGCTAATGGTGCAACTACAGCAAAACATACATGGCTAAAAGTTGAATGAGACAAAACAGTGTTTCACTCAAGGTGGTATCCTTAGAATAATCTCTTTGCCAATCATCCACAACCCTCTATATATATCTGCTGCATGGACTGTGAAGGCCAGAATAGACTAAGAAAATCTAAATCTACAACTACCAGATGTTTTCTCCTAGAGTTCTCAGGTGCATCTTCTCTGGTGCTTTGGCATACATCTGCAGTTTTGTTGTTGTAATATGTACATAAAATAAACCCAAACAAATATATTACTGCTCATCATGTGTTTCATTGAGTGGTTGATTAATTATGTATGTTCAACATTGTTCAAGTGTGGGGGCAATCTAGAGTAATGTGTAATACAGAAGTATAAACTTCAACAGCCAAGATGGTTCATTATCATTAAAGATTTGTTGACCAGTTTTGGCAAACGTAAGTTGCTACAATTATATCATATGCAAATACATCTCAGTACATCTCCATCATGTGTACAAAACACTGATTAGCCAAAACATTATGACCACTGCCTACCATGAAGTTGGATGCCATCGGGTGGCATTGCAGGCATGTGACATAGTAACAAAAGTATATAACAGGAGCAGATATGGATGGGGGATCACCCTAGGGAAGATACACACTGCAAATGGAGAAATCCATTGAGATATGCAGCTTTGACACAGAGCAGATTATTATTACGCACAGCCTGTGAATGAGTACCTTGAAAACTGTGAAGCTTGTCAGATGTTTGTGTGCTACTGCTGTTAGCTTCTATGGAAAGAGGCAAAAGGACAGTGAGATTACCAGTAGTTGAACATACATGACTCTTCACAGAACATGGTGTTCGGAGATTTGTCTGCTCTATAAAGTAGGATAAATGGTGATTTGTGGCATTTCTGCTGAAAGAGCACAATTGTGGTGCATGCACAAGTATTTTGGAGCACACCATTCACTGTAAATTGTTGAACATGGAGCTCCACAGCAGACCACCCCTATGTGTTTACATTTTATCCCAAGACATCATCAGTTATGATTGTAGTGGGCACGGGACCATCGGGATTCTACTGTCGATCAATGGAAAGATGTCGGCTCAGTGGGTGAATCACATTTTTGGTGCATTAGGTCACTGGTTGTCTCCACAAACATCATCATCGAGGTGAATGGCAGCTCAAAATTTGCAGCATGCGCCCCCCCCCCCCCCCCCCACACACACACACACATACCTTTATTGTAACTGCAAAACACTAAAAAGTATCTTGGGTATTTAAGGTAAACTGTTTTGGTAAAGGGCTTTGTGTGTGTGTGTGTGTGTGTGTGTGTGTGTGTGTGTGTGTGTGTGTGTGTGTGTGAGTGAGTGAGTGAGTGAGTGTGTGTGTGTGTGTGTGTGTGTGTGTGTGTGTGTGTGTGTCAGTCAAAATCATCTCTCTTTCTTGTGCCGTAGCTATGAGCCTGACTGTTCAATGTCGAAAATTCCTGAGAGATTTCAGAACACAAACACATTTAGAAACGTATAAACCATGAAGTGTCATTATTTCAAATTCTTTAAAGATTTCCCTTCATGGCTCTCTGTGGGGAACTCCTGCCATAATTCTAATAGCACTTTTTTGAAGTTTGGAAGTATGTTTTGTCATACTCGTGTTTGCCCAGAATATCACACCACATCTAGGTAAGCTGTTCATAAATGCATCATAGGTACACAACAATGATTCAGTGCTGCAGAAGTCCCAAAGCCTTTTTAGTACTTAACAACATTTAACTAGTTTTTTATTTGGAAATTCTAGATGCTGTTCCTATCTCAGTTGTTCAACCAACCCTAAGCCTACAAATTTTATGGAGGGGCTTATACAATACTAAAACTCTCATGCCATCTCTAAGTTTTCTTCTTATATTACTTAAATTCATTCATACCATTTTTTCTTCCTTTATAAGCAAAGCATTATCTGTAATTCATTTTCCCACCTATTCATTCTTTCAGAGACTTTCTGCCGATAGGTCATCATCAGTGCATCATTTTATTGAAATGCTCCTGTCATTGGTAAACAACAGTGCATTTGCTGTAATCAAGTGTTTTGGCAAACTCATGTATATGAGGGTATGCTGACAAGCAGTGCCTCAGAATTTTTTATTCTGTTTTCAATATCGGTCGAGGTGTTACGTGTCACGCATATTACTTTGTCAATTTTCCTGCTTTGCTGACACAAGTTGCAACTTGTGTGGCACCATGCTAGCTACTATTTAGGAAAAATAAAATAATACCACTTCCACGTATTTATATGCTTGAAAATGTAATTATTATAAAAGAAAAACTAAATAGCGGCAGTCCAAGCCCCACCAGTAATGAATTTGTACATAGCTACCACACAAGACACATAAATGATGTAAATCTACAACAGAAAAACACAAAACTATTACAGAAAGGCATACTCCACCCTGGCACCAAATTGTACAATGCACTACCCAAATTGACACAAATAATAATGGACTTAAGCAAGTTCAAATCAATTGCAAAGGATTACTTGGTCGAGCACTGCTTCTATATAGTAAGGGAATACCTAGAAAAACAAAACTGCCTCACCGATTAAGACTGTTTTTATAAAATGTGTAGAGTAAGAAAATATTGTATAATTTTATCTTTTGTTAAAATGATATCTGAAAAAAAAGAAAAAAATCAAGGAACATTTATTGTAATTAATGAATGGTCCCAAAAGCATGATTTTGAAGAGTTTTCCTGCACATGGAGCACCCTCTCTTTCAGCATAGTAACGCCAGACCACAGACAAACACTGCAACATCTGCAACAATCTGATGCCTTGGGTTCACTGCCAATTGACCATCCTCCATACAGTCCAACTTGGCCCAGTCCAATTTTCATGTTTCCAAAACTTAAGAAGCACCTTCAAGGATTTGATAGTGATGAAGCAGTGCAAGCAGATGTGAGGTTGTGGCTCTGTTGACAAAGTCAGACATTCTGCAGTAACAGCATCAACAAACTGCCCTCCTGTTGGGAGAAATGTTTGTCACCAGAGTGGCTTTTGGAAAATAAATTGTATTGCAATGTTTTATTGATCCTCTTCATTTTTGTACATAGATATAAACTGATATGGAATAAGTCAGTTTTATGAGAAGATGAGATGAGACAACATGAGTTAATGTGATGATTATAAATTTCATATCTAACACAAAATACAGGATATAACATTCAATAATAGCTATAAGCAGATATATATGTATATACTTATTTTTTTCGATTCAAATTGTGATTAAATCTAAAAAAGATACAGGTATGGGTACTCATCATAAGAATGCAAAAAATCAGTTGTATGTTTACCATTCTTACTGCATCATGTGATCATAGCTTACATCATCATCTTTTTTGCACAAAAGATATAAATGATCACTATATCATCATACTCTGCTTATGAATTTACAACAGTTAATCTAGTTTTTTTTTTAAAAAATTACAGTTTTTGAAGTATCTTTGTGACCATAGTTTACAACTGCAGATTTTTGTGCAAAAGACACAAATTAGAAAATTAAAAGATATGTACAATTTATACGACATCATGATGAAAATGTGTTGTATGATATTCTATTTCTTTGTACTAACAAATATTTATTTATATTGTAAGAACATTTACTGAGGAGATAGTTGTGCACAGATCGTTGAGTTTTGCAACCTGTTTCATTATTTCACATTTAACACAATCTATACAAATTTTCCACTATCACTATTTATTACAACAACAATGCACACATTTAGATTTGAAACTGACAAATACCCAGTTACACCCTAATAACACTTCTGCAGTAGGTAGTTGTGAACAGCTGTTTTATATGCTGAAATATGTTTGATCATTTTGATGTCACAAAGTAGTTTGTTGTACAGCTTATTTCCTTCTTGGAGTGCTCCAGTTTGAGTGTTGTATCTGAATATTGGAATTATATATTTGGGTTTCTTCTTGTGTAATGTGAGTGAATACTTGAAGTTTTTTGAATAAAAGTTTGGATGAGCTTCTGGGAGTAGCCCTTTCCATGGCTCATGCAACTCAACTCTCTTTTGGGCTGTGAAACAACTTTCACTGTTTTGCTAGGGTAGTCTGTGCAGTTGAATGGCCACTGTGTCTGGATGGCTTAGTGGTCAGAGTGTTTGCTTAGAAAGCAGGAGACCTGGGTTCGACTCCTACCCTCACACAAATTATCAACGTTCCCCAATGATTTTAGTTAATGCCCACTCACAGCCAATGTCTGTAATTCCTTTATGTCCTAACTTTTGTTGCACTTGAGTTTTCCCAGAGATTATGCGGTGTCACAGTAGAGATTCTGCTTTGGTAAATAACACATTTTTATTTTTTCGTTTGCTGTGCAGCTTGATAGAATTTTTATGCAGTAATAGATGGTGTTCAATTTATTGGATACATACATTGTACAACTATTGACAGCTACTGTCACATGTGTGAAGGGCACACATACTCATGAAGTTCAGACCTCTGCAGAACCAGATATGAATATTGTTGCCTCATCTTATCCATGCACAAGTGGTACCTCGTGTCATTCATGTGACAGGCCTGCAGATGACATGACTGGAGTATTGAAACTGGTTGCCTAACAAAACAATATCAAAATAATGGCATATTTCATCAACCGGCCGCTGTTCCATCTCCTGAGCCCAAGATGGAGTTACACTTAAAAATTGCTGAAGCTCCAACATGTTGCCAAAATTTCTTACTTTTAAGATAGTTCCCTTGGAAGCAAATATATTTATCTCAATGCCTCTGCTGCTTCTGAGATGGATCCCAGAAGTCTTTCTTCATTAATATGTTTAGTCCCCTCTGTCATTCTACTAGAGTTTTCTCCAGTGTATCAGATCTTCATCCTTCAATTAGATTTTCATGTTTGGGAGGTGGAAGAAGTCACACAGAGCTAAGCCCGGTGAGCATGAAGGCTTAGGAGCGACTATCTTCTTCTTTTTAGTCAAACATTCCTGAATAATTAAGGCTGACTGTAGTCATCTATTGTCACGGTGGAGCACACAGATGTTGGTATATCACTTCTGTGGGCATTTCCTCCTCATGTCCAACATATATATATATATATAAACCAAATGTTGAAACATACTTTTGGAGATAATGCTTTAGGTCAGACACAGACTTATGACTAGCATAACAATTTCAAAAATGAGCAAACATCGAGTGATAATGATGATCACTCTAGATGACTATCAACTGACATCACATTAGAAAATATGTAGAAAATGAGGTTTCTGATTCTGGAAAACTATACACAGACCATCCAAGACCTGTGCAATTCTTTGTGAACAACATATGACAGTGTGAACATATCCTGCCAGACGAATTGAAAATGTGAAGCTTCAAGACAGTCCAAACTTTCCTTCAAAGGTTTCCACTGGTGATAAACGTTGGGATTACACCTAAGACCCAGAAACTAAACAGCATTTGTTACAATAGAAGATTCTTCTTTCGTTTTGGCCAAAAAAGCTCGAAAAAACAGGAGTAACATTGCACAGCCAGAAGTAACATTTCAGACACAGACACATAAACACAAACATATATATACTTGTGCGAGCGCACATGGGTGTCTGGTGGTGGGCGGGGGGGGGGGGGGGGGGGGGGGGGGGGGCGCAATGGTTACTCTTGATGAGAAAATACATAAATACATGTAGGGATAAAAGGACTTGGTGTACTTGCAGAAAATGTAACTCTAACTGGAGATATTACTCTGTACTACTATAATTATTAATAAACTGTGATCCTTGATCTCAGTAACCTGTAGACGTGCATCTGGTGAACGGGAGCTCAAGGATGCAACAGTTGGAAAAAAATTCAAAAACATAGTGCCGCACTGCTTGCTGAGCGCCTAGCGAGTTTGTGACGCAACCCGCCCAACTTGGCTCAGAGCGGCGTAGTTTTCACAAGTTCTAACAAAACTTCATACAGATGTGCTGTTCTTTCAAGTCAGCTATCACAAAACTGAAAACTCATGAAAACATGACAGTGGAAATATGCTCACCAACAACTAACCAAACCACTCAGCTCAAAGACATTTCTGACACTGATATGAGCATAATGTACAGGGAGACACCAAGTGGTATTCCAATGAAATCGTAGCCATTTTTGTACAACATTCAAATTGCAGGAACTTTTGGATACCATATCATACAAACTTTAAAATCTAACACTTCTGAAAGGATTATTATAGGGTAATATGTTAGAAATAAAAAAAAAATCATTATGTTTTATTCTTTCAGATGGAGCTGCATATTATCTACACACTGCTGCTATTGGTAGCAGCTGCAGGAGCAGCACCTTACAGAACAGTGCCAGATAGGACTACATGCATCAAAACTTACCAGAAGATGGCAGCACTGCAAGCATCCCATAATGGCAACCAAGAAGATGACTTATTCTGGCAGCAGAATAGCCAGCAATACAACTTTGATCAAACACAACAGCAAATTAGTAAAAATTTACTCATCTGTGAACAATACTATGGAAAAATCTCGGAACAGTTTCACGAAGAGTACCAGAATCATCGCCGTGGTGATATTATTCAGGAAACACAGGAACTCCACCGTTTAAACAATGAAGCTCAACAAACACATGAACAAAGATCCACCAATGGTGATCAGGATGAACAACACTATCAACAAACTAGCCAGCAGGGTTATCCCGCTCAACTAGAACAACAAAGGTTTACAGACGATGATCAGCAACTGCAACAGGTACCACAAATAAATGAGTTACAACAGATCCACCAGACAAATCAACAAGAGTATCTGCCTAATATAGAACAAGAGGTGCAAAGCCAAAGATTTACTGACAGTGATCAATATCCACAATTAGTGCAACAGGCAGAGGATTTGGATCAACAACAGCAGTTCCAACAAACTAGCCAGCAGGATTATCTTCCTCGACTGGAACAACAATCAGGACGTCAGAGATTTCCTGATGACAGTCAGCAAGTGCAACAGGGGCCACAAACAGGTAACTTGCAAGAGCTAGAACAAATTCAATCAACAAGTCAACAAGAATACCTACCACAGACAGAACAACAGTCACAACAACAAAGATTCACTAACGATGATCAGCATTTGCAACTAGTGCAACAGTCAGATGACTTGGATCAGCTACAACAGTTTCATCAAACTAGCCAGCAGGATTATCTTCCTCAACTGGAACAACAATCAGGACGACAGAGATTTCCTGATGACAGTCAGCAAGTGCAACAGGGGCTACAAACAGGTAACTTGCAAGAGCTAGAACAAATCCAACAAACAAGTCAACAAGAGTACCTACCACAGACAGAACAACAGTCACAACAACAAAGATTCACTAATGATGATCAGCATTTGCAACTAGTGCAACAGTCAGATGACTTGGATCAGCTACAACAGTTTCATCAAACTAGCCAGCAGGATTATCTTCCTCGACTGGAACAACAATCAGGACGTCAGAGATTTACTGATGACAGTCAGCAAGTACAACAGGGGCTACAAACAGGTAACTTGCAAGAGCTAGAACAAATCCAACAAACAACTCAACAAGAGTACCTACCACAGACAGAACAACAGTCACAACAACAAAGATTAACTAACGATGATCAGCATTTGCAACTGGTGCAACAATCAGATGACTTGGACCAGCTACAACAATTTCATCAGACTAGCCAGCAAGGTTATCTTCCTAGACTGGAACAACAATCAGGGCGACAGAGATTTCCTGATGACAGTCAGCAAGTGCAACAGGGGCTACAAACAGGTAACTTGCAAGAGCTAGAACAAATCCAGCAAACAAGTCAACAAGAGTACCTACCACAGACAGAACAACAGTCACAACAACAAATATTCACTAATGATGATCAGCATTTGCAACTAGTGCAACAGTCAGATGACTTGGATCAGCTGCAACAGGTTCATCAGACTAGCCAGCAGGATTATCTTCCTCGACTGGAACAACAATCAGGACAACAGAGATTTACTGATGACAGTCAGCAAGTGCAACAGGGGCTACAAACAGGTAACTTGCAAGAGCTAGAACAAATCCAACAAACAACTCAACAAGAGTACCTACCACAGACAGAACAACAGTCACAACAACAAAGATTCACTAACGATGATCAGCATTTGCAACTAGTGCAACAGTCAGATGACTTGGATCAGCTACAACAGTTTCATCAAACTAGCCAGCAGGATTATCTTCCTCGACTGGAACAACAATCAGGGCGACAGAGATTTCCTGATGACAGTCAGCAAGTGCAACAGGGGCTACAAACAGGTAACTTGCAAGAGCTAGAACAAATCCAACAAACAAGTCAACAAGAGTACCTACCACAGACAGAACAACAGTCACAACAACAAAGATTCACTAACGACGATCAGCATTTGCAACTAGTGCAACAGTCAGATGACTTGGATCAGCTACAACAGTTTCATCAAACTAGCCAGCAGGATTATCTTCCTCGACTGGAACAACAATCAGGACGTCAGAGATTTCCTGATGACAGTCAGCAAGTGCAACAGGGGCTACAAACAGGTAACTTGCAAGAGCTAGAACAAATCCAACAAACAACTCAACAAGAGTACCTACCACAGACAGAACAACAGTCACAACAACAAAGATTCACTAACGATGATCAGCATTTGCAACTAGGGCAACAGTCAGATGATTTGGATCAGCTACAACAGTTTCATCAAACTAGCCAGCAGGATTATCTCCCTCGACTGGAACAGCAATCAGGACAACAGAGATTTCCTGATGACAGTCAGCAAGTGCAACAGGGGCTACAAACAGGTAACTTGCAAGAGCTAGAACAAATCCAACAAACAAGTCAACAAGAGTACCTACCACAGACAGAGCAACAGTCAGAACAACAAAGATTCACTAATGATGATCAGCATTTGCAACTAGGGCAACAGTCAGATGATTTGGATCAGCTACAACAGTTTCATCAAACTAGCCAGCAGGATTATCTTCCTCGACTGGAACAACAATCAGGACAACAGAGATTTACTGATGACAGTCAGCAACTGCAACAGGGGCTACAAACAGGTAATTTGCAAGAGCTAGAACAAATCCAACAAACAAGTCAACAAGAGTACCTACCACAGACAGAACAACAGTCACAACAACAAAGATTCACAAACGATGATCAGCATTTGCAACTAGTGCAGCAGTCAGATGACTTGGATCAGCTACAACAGTTTCATCAAACTAGCCAGCAGGATTATCTTCCTCGACTGGAACAACAATCAGGACGTCAGAGATTTCCTGATGACAGTCAGCAAGTGCAACAGGGGCTACAAACAGGTAACTTGCAAGAGCTAGAACAAATCCAACAAACAACTCAACAAGAGCACCTACCACAGACAGAACAACAGTCACAACAACAAAGATTCACAAACGATGATCAGCATTTGCAACTAGTGCAGCAGTCAGATGACTTGGATCAGCTACAACAGTTTCATCAAACTAGCCAGCAGGATTATCTTCCTCGACTGGAACAACAATCAGGACGTCAGAGATTTCCTGATGACAGTCAGCAAGTGCAACAGGGGCTACAAACAGGTAACTTGCAAGAGCTAGAACAAATCCAACAAACAAGTCAACAAGAGCACCTACCACAGACAGAACAACAGTCACAACAACAAAGATTCAGTAACGATGATCAGCATTTGCAACTAGGGCAACAGTCAGATGATTTGGATCAGCTACAACAGTTTCATCAAACTAGCCAGCAGGATTATCTTCCTCGACTGGAACAGCAATCAGGACAACAGAGATTTCCTGATGACAGTCAGCAAGTGCAACAGGGGCTACAAACAGGTAACTTGCAAGAGCTAGAACAAATCCAACAAACAAGTCAACAAGAGTACCTACCACAGACAGAACAACACTCACAACAACATAGATTCACTCACAATGATGAGCATCTGCAACTAGTGCAACAGTCAGATGACTTGGATCAGCTACAACAGTTTCAACAAACTAACCAGGAGGATTATATTGCTGGATTGGAACAACAGGCACAACAGCAGAGATTCAATGATGATGATCAACATGGACAACAGGTTTCACAAATAGATGATGTGCAACAGCTACAACAACTAAATAATCTGCAAAAAATCCAAGAAGAAGATGGGCTGCAACATCAAGGATTCACAAATAATCTTCAGCAGGTCCATCAGCAGCACACTGAAGACGATCTGCATCAGGGGCACAAAAGAAGCCAACAACACTCAAGAATACAGCAACAATCAGTTCAGAGAAATAGTTATGTGCATGAATCCAATCAGGACCAACAAGTAAATGGAAGGCTGTCAGAGTTCGAAACCACACACCAGTCAGAAGCGAACAGTGATTCAAAACTTGGAAGTGGTAGAGCCAGTGAGATCAGTGAAACTGAATCAGACTCTGTATCTGATCCTGTGACTGAAGCGCCTTCCTTCTGGGGAAAACTTAGCAATAAAGCAGGATCAATATATACAAGTGTTAAGGAGAAAGGAAAGGAAGCTTTGAATTCAGTAAAAGACACAGCAAAATCTGCTTATGAGAAAGTGAAAGAGACATTTAACTGAAGAAGATATGTACTGATACAGTGCATCATTATCACCACTGCCATTATTCTTATATATACATAATTCCTAAATAACTCTCAGTGAAGAATCCCCATGGGGCTGTATTTTGTCAGCAAACAAATTAGATTTCCATTTACAACATCATTCTACAAACTCATTAAATTCATGGACTGTCATCTTTCTCATTTTGTACATATTTTTCTCAAGATGCTTCATGTTATTGTACATTTTTTATTTATTAATGAGTGTAACATACATAAATAACATTTTTTTAAATAAAATGAAAATAAATATAAATTTATGTTCTTTTTTCCATTCCATAGACCATTTTTGTAGTATAGTGTTATATTTTTCATTGGATTACTTTCAGAACCAATTTCTGCAGATTAAATATAGTTAAGCTTATCAATTTCTGATGTTGTTAGTGAAGAATCATCTACTTGTAGATCATAAACATTCATTTAAGATGTGTGTGTGTGTGTGTGTGTGTGTGTGTGTGTGTGTGTGTGTGTGTGTGTGTGTGTCAGTATTGTGAGACCAATACCAATGTATTCTGTTTCAGTTTTGATATAAAACTGTAGCTTCCCTTGTACAAACAGTGAGAGATGGTTCAGTAAATCAGTGGTTGATATGACATGACATTACACCCATTAGACGATTACAGTACAGTGAGAACATTTCTTCATTATGCTTCTAATATTCTACAAACCACTTAATTCATCACACAGTATTTAAAAACCAAACACCAACAGGGGATAGTGGTGGATGAGAGGAATAATGCCAGAAACAATGAAAAGCCATAGAAGTAATACACAGTAACACATCCAATAGCAAAAAATTTGCAAATACTGTACTTTCCTAAGCAAAACAAAAATGAGGTTTGTTTCTTGCATAAAACAAATTTGAACGGCATTTTCTTTTGCACATATGGAAACCAAAAAGAGTTCATACATTGAAAGGAATATTGCTTAGAAACCATGTTTCCTGTGGCAAGTTACTTAGCACGTCTTTGTGAGTGGAAAGCTCCTGGAATCAATAGTAATATACTAACAGCAGTACACTAGAGTATTAAGTTGCAGATACAGGCATTTTAGTGTATTATTCGCATTTAAGCATGATCAGTTTGGTGGGAAAAAATGTGATCTGCTTATATAGTATAATATGGAATGTTCTAGCTAGGAAGGTGAGCCAGACTCAGATCTAATCCATGGGCTGACACACTGGCAAACCTGAATGCGATTTTATGTGGTTTAACAACACTCATTTAGGCAAATGCTGGGCTGATCCTCAATTTCCTTCTCAGAAAATATGATAGACAAATATTTAAGTTATGATAAGACACCTAAAAAAATTTATACAATTCACAGACAGATGGCACAAGTTTTTTCCCTCCCTTAGGGTGCCTTGATGAGTGTAGCTTCAGGAGGGCATATGACCACAAAGTTAAATAATGAAATGAAATTTGCCACATCCTGAAGAAATGGATCACATATTAGAGGGAATAAATGAAAGGGAAAAGAAGAAGAAGTAATTCATACAGGAAAGAAAATTTTCTCTGTCAGTTAAAATTTATAAATGAGGTGTGCTGAACATGAATATAGCAACAGATTATCACGAATATTCTGTTTCAGTGATAAGACATTTTTCTTTTCTTTTTGATGACAGACTACTCACTACCTTCTGCCTCCACAACAACAGCTGCAGGGCTGCTCAGGGCTGTAAATTCTGCTCTCAGACAGCTTTTATCACACTATATAAGTTTATTGTAAAAAATACCATGTTATGAAATGAAACTTAACAAGTGCAATGTGATAAAAATAATGTTTACTAATGAAGGCAGACACCTTCAGATACTCTACATTTCTCTTGAAGGTAAGTAAGTTAGATACTTACATGTTTCATAGATCACTATAAGACATCTAGTAATGCTGTGGGGTGAAAAAGTATTAAAATTATTTAACAGAACTCATTATAATACAAAGATTGATGCAGTAGTTATATTTTCTATACTCATTTAAAGTGTTGCAAAATATTATTTAAAACTCATCCAGGAACAGAGTTCTTGTTGAATATCACCAAATCTGAAATAACTCTGAGCACCTAGGCTGTAAGTCAGCTCTGACTTTATGTTAGGGTTAATAGATGTTTCACAGAAAGTGTCATTAAATTTTTGATACTGAGCCTGCAGGCAATTTATGGAATGTCACGGTAAGGCAAGCATTGGTACTGAATTCCAATGGTTTTGAAAGAGATAAGAACCTGTACACATTATGCATCAAAAAAAGTTGCCATCAGATGTTAAGTGATGGTTTTACAGGCTCATTCATGAGGTCAAATATTACACTGGGGCTCTAGGAACCTGTGGCCAGCATAAATCTTGCATAGCAGACAGTATCAACTATCTTCAGATATGTAGGTGTTTTTCACACATACAGTGTGCTCTCATTGTGCAATAACTTCAAATCAGTATGTCCTATTCAGTACTCATTGCTGAGATCCTACAAATACCTTCATAGACTGTATGTCCTGTCTAGTACTCCAGCCATTTTTTTTATTTTTTACTGGTGTGCACCATTTACAGGATCAGTGGGGAAAAATAGTCTATAGATAAGAATCACTAAATTTCACTTCTTAATCATGAATTGTACTATTGATGGCACTTGCAAAGAAGTTTACACTTAAAACACATCCTTATGTAAAGCCACCTGCCCAATGTTTACTCCTAAAGTTGCCTGTAGATTACACAGTAGAATGTAAATTTTAGAGAGCAAGAATAAAATTTCGAAATTTTTGTGAATGAGGGGATCCAAAAATTTGTCTTTTGATGTTTAATATCCTAATTTAAAAGGCTTTTCTTTATTGATAGACATTTAGCTTTGTAAATTCACACTTTATTATAATAGATATTGAAATTTCTAATAAAATGGCATAAATTAATATAAAATTCACCAAAATTTGCTCAAAACGTGGTCTAATGAACTCAAACTATTTTTCTTACATTCTGTCTCTATTATCTAACACTGAAAACACATTGTAAAACTTCAGCCAACAATATTCATTAAATCTTGCTTCACTTCATTCCTAGACATCATTCCTTTACTTGCTTCTTGGCCTCTAATATATCCTCCTCATTTCTAATGAGCACACACTATGCCAGAAGCCTCTGTTACTTGTTTCACACACCTCTCTATGGACTGTTCATGACATGGACGCTTAAGAACTTACAAACTTCCTTATTTCTGGTATTTTGATTTTACAAATAAGTGGAGGTTCATATGCTTCTGTTCAGTCTCTCAGTTCTAAAAGAGAAGTTGCATTTGGATTTAATGCAGGTGTTTTCCTAGGACAAACACATAGATCTCCTGCTGTATCATCATTTTCATCCTCAATTCAGTTATCTTCTGGATCCCTGCTTTCCTTTCTTCTTGGTCTTCTGAGCAGAAAAGTGTCTGATGCACCATTTCATTAAATGTGTATCATGATGAGCACTGGATTGTTAGCAAAACAATATTGGCTACTGCCTTGTTCTGGGATTTTAGGAGCTTCAGTTCATAATGAATGTGCTGAGGTCCTTCCACCCAAGAGAATTTGGATCTGATTGTAAAGCAGCAGAGAGAGCAAACATGAACAGTGTATTCCAGATGCACTTGTAACATCTTCAAGTTGTTGCCTTTAAGGCCATGTTTTGAAACCCATATGGAAGGAATTCCATTGTCAGTCGTTAACCACCACAAGTGGCTTACAGGATAATTCCAGATCAGCTGACCTTATAGCCTGTGTTATCCTGTAACCATAAGCCTGAGCTATGGAGAGTTTTGACAATAGTGTCACTCAGTGGAACAAAAGGCTCTTGAAAGGATATTCTGACAAATGAAGGATTGATTTCAAGTTAGTTGGACTATGAAGCATATTGCCAATCTTACCACTCCACTTGTTGTTTTTTAAAGTTTCCCCATCCAGTTGTTTGATTAAGTGGTGCAGAGGTAGCTCATTAGTATGAAGAGCACAAACCATACAGATGAGTTTATAATTCAGCTTGATCTCAACTCAATGCGTGATTCCTCCTTCCCAACTAGTATTGATATTTGTTGAGTTGCCACCAGTAGCCTGCAAACTTTTATCAGTGCTATTTTTCTTTTAAAGAAATTGACAAAGTGGTTAGCAATAGCTTCAGTAGGTTTCCTATTTGTAACGTCTTTCTCATGACTAAAATAGCAAAGATACCTTCCAACTGGCTCACTGATAACACTGAATGCTCTCTGTTGATGATCTTAATGAGTATGCAGCGGATTTCATCAATCTGGCAACACAATATTTCAGCGGTCCAACTGGCTGCCATCTTCAGGTGAGATTGTAGGTGCACAATCACGCCATAATTGAGATAACATCAGATGCAGCAGCTCCTTTGTACCCTGGGAACAAGCCACTGTGCATGCATGAGAAGCAAAAGGACTGTCCTCTGTGAAGCAAAGAACTACAGCACTGCTAGCAGTAGAAACTAACAAAAGTGATGAACTGCAAATTAGGCTGCAGCCTTCGAAAACCAGACCATTGTTTTATATCTGATAAAATTGGATGCCATACCTTGCTAAAAGTAAAACCTTCGTCATCGGATAATCTTATTTCAATGGATTCCTCAAATACACAGTCCCAGTAACGGGAAGTTGGAGCAGTAATTTGTGTCTCAGGACAATGAAATCTGGCTGTATACCCATGAAGAGCACCAACAAGGATTACAGCAGAAAAATCTACACAATCACATCAGAAACCTCTATGGGGAGGAGATGGTTATTCTCGTCAAGAAGTTTGATAAATTTTGCAAGAAGAAAGGAAAGCTGCTGAGTGCACTTGTATTCCTATTGAGATGATGTGACAGAAGTATTATTCTTAAATTTGCTAAAGTTTCTCATTTTATTGACACTAATATGGCTAAAAAGATCAAGAAACATGCTAGTTTTGCTTTCATATATGACAGAATTTGTTTTGTGCGTCAATGACTGAATTCAGTATCCAAAGATTTGTATTTTTTGCATTTAGAGCTTCCTTCTTGTCCATCTTCTGCATCCTGGTCTTGGGTTGATGAAAATTCATGGGCCTATTTGGAGTCAATGCAGAAGAGTACTGTGAAGAAACAATCTTCCAAATTTCATTGACTTTGTCAACACCCATCCATACCTGATGATATCACTTTCTGGCAGACTGTGATTAATTTTATCGATAAGAAATTGGATGATGCTAGTTTGTTGGTTTTGGTGAAAGGTATGAATTTCGTTCGCACACCGAGAAACTTGCCTACTATTGAGTTAATTAGTGCTGTTGAGCAGGCCATCACTTGTTTTCCTGACGATCAGGCACAGGAAATTAGACAGACAGTCTCTCACCACCATGGAGTAATGTGTCCCATAGTGAAAGGAAGGCCATTCAGTCATTGAGGGCAAATATGGATCATGAGTTCTCCTCTCTCGTGAAGATTATTTGGCAAAAATGGCCTGTTTATTGCATATTCTGCATATTGTAAATTATGGACAGATACTACATGCAAGATTAAGCAGAAGACCATCTCACTTATTAAGAAGATTTCTCTACATGAGGATATCATTAAAAAATGTCATCCAGGGATGGCAGTACCATTCAGGATGTACGTTTTACCCAAGGTTCATAAACCTGAAACTCTCCTACGCCTGATCATCAGAAATTTGGGCATTCCTATTTACAATTTAACTAAATATCTTGCTCCTGTCCTTGGAACTCATGTAGGGAAATGTGAGCATCACATATCCAACTCTATCAATTTTATTCAATTCTTGAAGTCTCTACACCTTGGAACATCTCACCTTCTACTTAGTTTTGATGCTGTTTCACTTTTTACTCAGGTACCTTTGGAGAAGTCCTTGTTGCTAATTGGTCAGCTTTTGGATGATAAAAATACTGAACTGTATCACCAATTATTGCCATTGACATATTTTTTATTTTATGATGCATTTTTTAAACAAACTGACAGTGTGGCTCTGGAGAGTTCTCTTTTCTTCATTGTCAATCTTTTCATGGAAGATTTTGAAGATACTACACTCAGGACTTCTTCTCTTAAACTCACATATTTTTTGAGATACATGGATGATATTTTTATTATCTGACCACATGTAATGGGAGCTCTTAATTAGTTTTAAGATCATTTAAACTGCCTTAACCACAATAATGTATTTGATGGAAACTGAAAAAAATGGCAAATTACCTTTTTTGGATGTTTTAGTACATAAAAAAGAAAATGTTACTTTGAAACACATCATATACCATAAACCTATGCACACAGACCACTACCTCCATGCTACCAGTTGGCATCGACCACAACAAAGCATATGGGTTTTACATACACTGGTCAAGAGAGCTTATGCTATTTCGGATTCTGATAATTTGATGCAAGAACTGGATTACATTAAGGTTGTTTTCAGGCCAAGTGGATATACATATCATCAATTCTTTGTGCTTTTCAATTTGGACCACCATGCGATCTCAACAACAGACACTTGTAAATCAGTTGCTTTTTCACTCTTATACGAATGCATAGTTTTGCAGCGATATATACTGCTAAAATTTTTTTCTCGGGCTTGCAGCCACGTCCAGTGGTTTAAAATCCATGAGCTTTTGGCCGAGTTCTCCACGGCCATTGTCAAGCGGTGACTGTCAAATGATTGCTGCTGCCATCCTTATATAGCCGCACTGTCTTCAGTGGCGTCACTGGTGCCTGCTCCAGTGCCACGTATGGTAACGTTTTTATTGTGTACTTGCCACACTCACTTCAGCTTTCCGATGGCCAGGTTCTGAGCTGTCCTTAGCTGCAGCCCGCTATCCTTATTGACGGTGTTGCCAGAAATTTTCAACTTGATCACTTATTTTATAACAGAGTCCCAAAAACTAGTAGTCTGTGTAACAACAGATGTCTCACCAAATGCAATACAGTGTCTGTTTTCTAAAGCATGTTCCGCCACTGCTGATTTCTCAGGATACCATAGGCAAAAACATCTGTCATGTTTCACATAACACTGTTCAATAGTACATACAGTCTGTCTGCTAAAGATTTGTCCATACCCACATGGTATTTTATATACTCCTGGAATTCTGAGTCCAAGATCGTCTTTCACAGCCCTAAAAACTATATTGATTTTATGCTTCCTTGGAAGCTGGCTAATCTTTCCTGTTACTGAGCCACAGAATGGCAAGAATGCAAGCTTCTTCATGTCCTCTTTGGAGGTCTTGCATTTATGTTTCTTTGGCAAGATGACTTGTAAAATATGGCAGTTGTTGTAGCCATTTTCTTTGAAGATTTTCCATAAGTGCCTCAGTACCTTCAAAAGGCTCTCAACATCTGAAACAGCTTCTGCTCAATGCACCAATGTCCTCAGAACAGAACTTTTCTGCAAAGGGTGGTGGTATCTGATAGCATGCAGATATCGGTCTGTGTGGGTCGGTTTCTAATAAATACTGCGGCTGAGACTCCCATTTTCTTTCCAGCAGATGAGGACATCTAGAAAAGGCAAGGCACCATCTCTCTACTTCCATTGTGAATCTGATGTTATCATGGATGCTGTTGATGTGGTGGAAAAATTCTCCAAGCTTTTTATGCCCACGAGGCTAGGCAACAAATGTGTCGTTGATGTAACGGTAAAAGCAAGTAGGTTTGCAGGAGCTCTGTCCGGGGTGATGTTCACAAAGTACTTCATGAAGAGGTTGGCTGTAACAGGAGCTAATGGACTTCCCATCATGACACTGTCCGTCTGGTTAAAATAAATTCCATCATGCAAGAAACACGACGATGTCTGAGTGTGCTTAAATAAATCCACAACAGTGGAGTAAAATAACTGGGAAAGCAAATCTGAAGAGTCTTTGATGGGAAATCGTGTGAACATTTGCCAAGACATCTGTTATTACATTAACTACTAGTTTTTTGGACAGTGTTACAACCGTTTCAGTCACTATTTTTTCTTTGCCAATGAAAGAATTTATTTTTGCGTGTTTTTTTTTTTTTTTTTTTTTTTTTATCAAATAATTTATCTCAACATGTTTTCTGAGAAAAGAAAGAAATTTTGAAAATGGTTTTTTAAAACTATAATGTTTTTTATTTGACACCATTGTGTTGCTACAGGTACATATAATACATATAATTAACGAATGTGGTCAACTGCTTCCTCGTACAGAAATAATTAGTACACTAATCAAGTGACAACATTTATTGCAACAAATTATTTAATATTAAATTTAACAAAACAATTTTTATTTTTGTTCAAACAAAGTGTTACTTTAATTTGCATCTTTGCTCCCTCAATTCAATGTAATGTGGCGAATGAGAAAACCCATCATATCTAGCATCCGTAAGTGGCATCACCTCTCTCTGGGATGTTTTTACCGCATCCAATGTGGGTTCTTCATCTTCATCTTCAAACTCATCCTCAGTCAATCACTGATGCCCCTTTTCCTCAAAGTGGAGCTGATTTCCTTCTCCTTTAGAATTAAAACTTCAGCTACCTAGTTTCTACTAGATGTCTTTTTCCTTTGGCATCCAGATCACTCAGGTATTGTAGCCATGAGTGGAATATGGAGAGATGAACCATGTGGAAATTACTTTTAAAGGCCACTTCTTAGTTTGCATGCATATTCTGTACAGAGATCAAAAACTCAATTTTATCAATCCCACCCATAAATGCACAGTAATCCTTTATGATGGCTGGTCTTGTGTTCTCCAGATGTTGCTTCTGTGCTGCACTCCACCTCTTCACTTTATCAGTAATGTCTGCACCCATGTACGAGGAAGTGAGAGTGACAGCATTATTATCAAGCCAGCGAATGATACAGAGATCTTCTTCTGTGGTCACCCAAACATTGACAGATCCTCTTCCTTCCTTCCTTCCTCACTTCAGACTCGGATTTCAGTGGGCTCTTTTGTAACCAGTTAGTTCTGATGGTCCAAATGAAAAATTTCTTATTTTTCAACATTTCTCACACAAGTGACGTGGCTGTAAAATAATTATTGAAATATAGTTTGGAACCACCGCCTTGTGGAATGTGTTTGCTCAGTCGCATCACAATGGAATCACCAAGGCTCAGGTGCTTGTGCTCACTTCGAATTTCTGTACTTTTGCCCTGATATATTTCAAAATCATAAACAATTCTGGAAACTCCACAACAAGCAAAATTTTTAGACCAACAGGGTTTGGTTTACCACAAACAAATTGCTTCATTCCAGTCCTTCCTTTGAAAGGGATCATTTGCTCATCAGTTCTTTGCTTTTCTTCTTGTTTCAGACTGAGGTAAGGTTCCCTGATTCTATTTAGCAGTGGTCTCATCTTTCAAAGTTTGTCTTCCGGAGAGCCGCTTCCCACATTGTAGGCTAAATGAAGATGATTCCTCAGTTTGAATATTCTATTTACAGAAAATGTGTCTGCAATCAAAGTTATTCTTGTGTGGGGCTCCCAATACATATGCAGTCTGGGAAATCCTAATTGCCCATCAAAATATGTACTCCAATGTTTTCATATTTCAGAGCTGGTACATTTCATTGGAACTCAATTTTTCATCACTGAATACAAATTTGATTGCTCCAAAAGTCATTCCAGAAAATCATTAGTGAAGTATTCTGAAAAATATTCAGTGGTCCTTCTTACTTCTTCATCAGCTTTAATATCTGGACCACTGAAAGTAGTGTCGAGGCATGTGAAAGACATTTTTTTCCATTTGAAATTACCTTGTAGCTGTTCATTTACTGCTAGTGTTTTGAAACTTCTTTTTCAGGTTCTAGAGTGTCTCTTTCATGTTGTAGGGTCTGGTACTCCCATTGTGCTTCTTCATTTCTTGTATCTCCAACAGTTTCAGGTCCAGACTCTTCACTGTCTGAGAGCTCTGAAAGACCACTGTCATTGAGCTCTAGTAGAATCTGCTCAATTTCCTTGTCGGAAAGTTTCACCATATCAGAACCTGAAAAATTAAAATATTTACTGAAATTACTTATGTGATGTGTGAAAATAATCAGAATATTCATTAAATATGAAGAATGATTAGCTTTCAAAATTAATCCAACTGTACATCAAAAACATTACCTACAAGAACAAGAATGTCCATGCAACGTGAACGCATGTTGTCGTAGTGGTGTCAAATTACAACAATCAGATTTGAAAATATGTCATTAACAATGTAACAAAAACATTCACCATAATTACACACACACACAATAACCTTACCTTTAAGAATCTTGTAACAGATTTGTCTTTTATAAATCTTTGACAGGCTCAAAACAGAAAGGAAAAAATGTGAAGCATGTTCCACACACTACAGCACACATAACACAGCATGACAAACATTCAACTGTTGACTTCTCTATTAAAAGGAGACAAAACTTCTCCATGTGGCACATGCCTGTACTAGACTGTTGACATCCACCATTACTGTGAAAAAAAAACAGACATTTTGTGTTTCCACTCTTCAGTCAGTGAAACTTAATGGCTTGATGGTGTCAATTGTCAACACGATGAACAAAAGGGATAAAAGAAGAAATCAAGTTAAAAATTTCTGACAATACCCTCAATAAAGATGGCAGCCTGTAGCTAAGCACAGCTTTGAACCTGGCGATTGGAAAGTTCAAGTAGGCATGACAAGCACGAAATGAAAATATTACCACATATGGTGCAGGAGTGAGCACCAGAGATGTCGAGGAAGACAGCATGGCTATATAAGAACAGCAATAGCAATCATTCAACAATCACCACCTGACAATGGCTGAGGAGAACTCTCATGGATTTTAAACCAGTGGATGCGACTGGAAGCCCGAGAAAATTTTATCAGTACACATCGCCGCAAAACTATGCATTCATATATTATGTACATCTACAGGGAGGAAACATGGTGCAGTATCATATGCATGGGGAAGCTGCATGTTAAGAAGAGAAGGCTAATTTAGTAAGCTCTCTAGCCTTTTTAGTATGCTGCTGTGATTCCACATTTTGCCACCATGAGCCACCATATTAACACTGCGAGGCCAGGAGAATATTTCATTGTGCCAGCTTTGTCCTGCTGTGAGAGAGGACACATCATGCTAGAAAGCAGTTGGATACAAACAGCCATGAACTAATGGCCATCCACTGCAGCTTACAGGGACGCTCTCAGCTTTGGATTGGGACTGGATTGATGCAGCCACAGTAACACAACATATGTCATTGCAGAGGAAAACCACAGAAAGGCAGAAAGAGAAATTCAATCTGGTTTCACAGGAACAACCTGGGGCAGAAGGTAAAAGAACAGAATGTGCCGTTATAAACATGATAACGAGGGACATCAATGCGGTTGCCATGTTGGCTCCCGAGAAGGGACTTAACTTCACACCATCTTCAGAAAGCATCCCTTTCATTGACATCATAAGTGGTGTGGAGCAAGTGGTTCGTAAGCTTCCCAGTGAAACTGCAGAATAAATCTATCACGAAACGAGCCACATACTTTCAAAATCCAAGCCACCAAACTCGAACTTGACAAGAGCTGAGCCTCTCATTGTAGTTTTACCAGCAGACATGGGCAATGCAGCCATCATTATGGAATGATCTGACTATGACACAAAGATCTGGTTGATGCTGGAGGAGGAGACGTAACAAAAATTTTCAAGGGATCCAACATGTAGAATAATGAGGAAGACATTGAAGCTTCTAAGGCAGTCTTCACTGGAAGAGAATGTCATTGAAAAGCTCATCCCTCAGGCACCTCATCTACATACTTTGTAAGGCCTTGCCAAGCTTCATAAGGAGCTTTGTAAGCATCATCATAAGCACAATTGGATCATCAACATACAGACTAGCTAAACGTCTGACCAGCATACTTACTCCACATGTTGATCATTGTGAGCACCACTTCAAGAATACGACTGACTTCATCAGTTGGATTAAATGCTCGTGTTTCAGAGAAGGAGACATTATGGTTAGCTTTTATGTGCTCTCGTTGTTCACACAGGTTCCCATGATAGATTTTTTGGATTTGCTCTCCCAATTATTTGATGACACTGTTGCATATTTACTTAAGCACACTCTAACATCATCATATTTTTTTTTATTATTTTTATTTTTTATGATGGAAATTATTTTAACTAGATGGACGGCATCACAATGGGAAGCCCATTAGCTCCAGTTACAGCCAACCTCTTTGTGGAGTACTTTGAGAACATTGCCCTGGACATGGTTCCTACAAAGCCATGTTGCTTTTATGATTACATTATTGACAAATAAGTTGTTTGGCCTCATGGGCATGAAAAGTTGGGAGAATTTTTCAACCACATCAACAGCATCCATGATAACATCACATTCACAATGGAATTAGAGACAGATGCTGCCTGGTCTTTTTTTAGACGTCCTCACCCACAGGAAAGAAAATGCAATTCTCTACCACAGTGTTTATTGGAAACCTGCTACCAGCTATCACCACCCTTTGCAGAAAAGTTCTGTTCTGAGGATAATGGTGCATCGAGCAGAAGCCGTTTCAGATGCTGAAAGCCTTTTGAAGGAACTGAGGCACTTACAGAAAGTCTTACAAAGAAAACGGTTACAGCAACCATCAGATTTCACAAGCCATTTTGCCAAAGAAACATAGGTACAAGACCTATGAGGAGGCCATGAAGAAGCTTGTGTTCTCGTCAGTCTGTGGCTCAATGGCAGGTAAGATTAGCCTGCTTCTAAAGAAGCATATAATCAATATGGTTTTTAGGGCACCAGCTAAAATTCGACTGATAATGAGGCCTGTTAAACATGATCTTGGACTCAGACTGCCAGGAGTATGTAAAATACTGTGTGGTTGTGAACAGTTCTATATCAGATATTCTGTACATACTATTGAACAGCACTGTGTGGAACACAGGAGATGTTTTTGCCTACAGTATCCTGAGAAATCAGTGGTGGCGGAACATGCTTTAGAAAATGGATACCGTATTGCATATGCCAAGACATCTGTAATTGTGCTATCTACTAGTTTTTGGGACATTGTTATAAAAGAAGTGATCAAGTTAAAAATTTCTGAAAACACCCTCAATAAAGATGGCAGCCTGCAGCTAAACACAGCTTGGAACCTGGCCATTGGAAAGTTGAAGCAGGCACGGCAAGTGCACAATGAAAAAATTACCATATATGGCGCTGTAGCGAGCACCAGTGACATCACTGAAGGCAGCATGGCTATATAAGGAAGGCAGCAGCAATCATTAGACAGTCACCACTTGGCAATTGCTGAAACCACTGGGTGCCTTTGAAAACCTGAGAAAATTTCACCAGTTTTTTACTCATTTTAGGGTGTTTTCTTTGAAAATTTCAAGAATCCTCAGAAAACACAATATTAAAAGCCCTTCTCAGATCTTTAAAAGATAATTTGGGATAGAGGAAGCCTGCGGGTATATAAAATTCCTTGTCATTGCAGAAAGGCTTATGGTGGACAGATTATTCATACAGTTTATGGCTGATGTGTGTAGAATGTCGATGTCACAGACAATGCTCTAGAATGAAAAATCTGCTATCGCTGAACATTGTCTCAATGAAGGGCATAATGTCATTTAAAGGGACACAAATTATAGCTCCAGCTTCCCGTTACTGGGATTGTGTTCTTAAGGAATCCATCAGAATAAGATTATCCGATGACATTATTAATAGATATAAGTGTTTTCCACAACCAAGGTATGTCATCCTGTTTTATCAGATATAAATCAACAATAGTCTGGTTGTTGAGCAGCTGCCTCTTAATTTCTGATTCCTCGATTTTGTTAGCTTTTGCTGCTGTTGACGCTGCAATTCTTCACTTTGCAGAGCACAGCCCTTTCAGTTCTCAAGCATGCCCAGTTACCTCAGTTATGGCATGATTGTGCACCTGAAGATGGCAGCCAGTTGTACCATCAAAATATCATGTTGTCTGGACAAGGAAATCCAGCTGCATACCCTTGAAGAGCACCAACATGCATTACACTGGAAAAATCTACATAATCACAGTGTAATGCCCTTCTTTGATAATACTTGGAAACTAATGATTGAATTACCTGTCTGTAACAGAAATTTAGTGGAATCTTTGTGTCCATCAGAAAAGATACATTCATACTTCCCCATCCTGCATCGAGCATCAAATTCTCCATAAAGTGATTTCATGACTTTGTTATGGGCTCTTTCTACTTTATTGTGATCAGCCACAAGTCTCCTGTCTCCTTCAGTAACTAATCCAACATCCAAATATGCAGCTGTTATAATGGCAGCTATAGCACGTAGACCGACACCATACCTAGTATTCTTCAATGTAACACTGTGTAATTGTAATGTATACTGACTTGCACTTCTAGTAGAAGGTACATCAGAATAATTACATGGTATCTGAAAGGTTTTTGTATTCTTCATCTTTAACATCAGTTGGCTCTTCATCTCTTTCAGATAAAAGAATTTAATTTGGCTGTAATGTTAACTCTTCCTTCCTTTTCTGCTTATATTCAAAATTGTTCTTGATTCATCTTATTGCCTCTTTTGCTTTTTAATTTGTCTCTTGTCTTCAGGTAGGTCTGGTAACCCAATTTGGTGCTGTCCAACAGATCCATTGTTCTCTCTTTGACCTTTAATAATCAGTAGTTCCTTGGCTGACATCTTCATATCAGAACAAGAGCAGATGTACACTACATTTTTACAATCAGCACCACCTGGACATGGACTTTCAAATTCTGAACATAGCTTAATCTCACTCTTGGAATTGAGGATTTCAAAGAGCTCGTCTGATGTTGCTATGAAAGCCTCTTTCATTTCAAGTTTTCCACTGCCAAGTGATATGTTTTTGGCCTTTTTCCAGTTTTCTTCTGTCGTTTTCAGGACTGTGACCCTCAAATTTATGATTGGCACCACAAAACAACTGTTTGCTAGCCCCAGTTTTGGATAAATATCCTTTGCAAGAATGGCTGCTGCATAATTTCTCACATTCTCCCCACTCTGCTCTCTTAACAGAAGCCCATGCAGAGTTGGGAGCACAGAAGCCAGCATTTTTTGACCTGTTCTGATGAAGTTACTCATGTGAGTGATAGTTGTCAGTCTTGTCTTGCTTTTACTAGCCATGGTTCAGAATTTTCAGGTTTTGCAAGTGGAAGAAATTATTTCTGCCTGGAAAAAGAGAGAGAAGAAAATGTCACTATTTGTATGATATTAATAAAGAGACACTACTGCAAATGAGTATTGCCAGTTTAAAAACTTTTGCACATGGCATAAAAAAGTTCACAGATTTCATAGTATATTCTTATCTTTAGAGCAGAAGTATGGACAGAAATAATGACAAGAACACATTCCTTCAAAGAAGGCAGTTTGTTGTAAATTTTACACAAAAACTCAAAATATCGCAAATTGCAGTATGGTAGCGACAATACATTATGACCCCACTAATTTTTGGAAAACAAAGTCAAAGTTTTTAATAGTACTACCAAGTCCCTCATACAGGGATAAAGGATGTATACTGATAGCATAAATTTGCAGTAGAGGCAGTCTACCGTATCTTCCTTCGCCGTCGGCGTTGTCGTTGTTACCGTGAGACACCGTTATAACAAGAGGAAAGGCGCGTCGATCTTAGAGCATGAGATATGAGGACCTTAAGCCATTGACAACACACAACGGTCACAGTAGCACCTGATTCCAGAATAGCTGCAGTAGTTAAGATCTACGAACTATCCCCTGTTGATCAGGTCCCCAAAACTTAATTCGTAACGAGATCCCTTCAAAGCAAATTGTCATAACGATCGTCTATAAAGGCTTCGTACAACGAGAAGAAATGTTACAGTTTATGGAATAATAACAGATACGACCAAACTGTCTTGTCTCTTCTGCTTTATTTAACATAACTTCGTTCACAGTTTCATTTCGTATTCACCACTCATTCACCGAAACCCTTTGATGAACAGTTTTGGTTGCTTAACACCAACAGTCAATGATAATGATACAGCTTTTCTCCTTTTTATAAATTGAAGCCCGCTCTCCGTGATATAATAATAATAAAAAAAAAAAAAAAAAGAAACCGGTCTCAATACCGCGTCCCTCGTGAGATGCGAATAGACTTATCCCGGAATTGACCGCCCTGTAGGTGTACTCAATTTAATGACCACACTTTGCCGTCCGCTATTTCGCGTAACTGAATGTCCATTTGTTAGCTATTTAAAATTCGCCCCTATATTTTTCACAACGCACAATTAGCACTTCGTTACTTGTGTTTTTTTTTTTTCTAAGAGTAAACGGAAAAAAAGACGCCGTATCATCGGCTTAGTCGACATAAAGCAAAACACCTTAATATGCCCAATTTCACCTCTTCTTATAGGATCGGCTACCTTACTCATTAATTTACTACATATTATTTCCAATAACACTAAACAGGTATCGCCGTTATATTTTAATTGTATTCAAAAGCATGTTACTACTAGTATGACCAACCAAATCGTCACAAATCGCGCGGCGTGTGTTTTTAATGATAACTTTACGCTATTCAATTTCCGTTACAGCTATCTTGACTCGTAATGTTACAGCAGCATGAAAGGTTCCTTGGCAATGAGTCATAAATCATGATGGGAAATCTAGCCAACAGGAGTACTCTAGTATGAGTACCATGGGTTTCGTGATTCCTTGCCCCCCAATCCAGAGTAATCTTGACTTGACATTGACAAGGTGTGGACAGTTCAGACATTGGGTCCATACTCACTGAATAGATGCTTCAATATCACTGCCTACATGTGTGTCCCTATGGACATTGGTCAATAGCTCTCATTGTTGGCAGGGTGTTTTTTACTTCGGGGCTAGTTTTTGAGATGATTTTCAGAGATACTAACAGGCTTGATTGCTGATATACTGTTTGTCTGCCAACTGGCATTGGCCAGTTTTTTGCCTTAGTCTCTAGATGCAGTACAGAAAAAATTACCGTATTTACTCGAATCTAAGCAGCACCTGAAAAATGAGACTCGAAATCAAGGAAAAAAAAATTTCCCGAATCTAAGCCGCACCTGAAATTAGAGACTCGAAATTCAAGGGGAGAGAAAAGTTTTAGGCCGCATCTCCAAATCGAAACAATATTGGTCCATTGTAATATGAGACACAATTTAGGTCGAATGAATGACGATACAGCTACAGTAGTTTGGTTCGAGTCGTAAGCTTAGCAGTTAAGCTTTACCAGATAGCCATTGCTATGCGTCAGGCGCTCCGTCCGTATTTATACGGGTACCCTTCCTTTTTCACGTGCTTCGTCTGGTTTGAATTGATTGCTTATTTTTCTTTGATCTGATAAGCGCCGTTTTCTTTGTTATAGGTGTTTACGTCACTCTAACCTGAAAATCCATTACTGTACTGTATCATGCATTGTTTGTCGCATTCTGATAGTGCGTGTTTACAGCCTGTCGCCGATCGCGGCATGGCTTGCTTTTGTGCGCGCTACCGCCGCTTACAATTAAAAAAAAAAAAAGAAAAGAGAGAGGAATCGTCTCATTAGCGAAACAATGGCAAGAGACTGCTATTTGCTGTCACTTACGCTGCTGCTTTTTTTGATAATGATCAACAAGAACCAAATAACAAACTGCGTATGATAGAAGATGTTCTGGACAAGAGTTTAGCGAAAATTTTTCTCCGTTTGAAAATCTTTGCAGGCGCCTCTTTAGTACATTACATTCTGCACAGAAATTAGAGTCATCTTAGATTTAAAAATCTAGTCAATTGCTGTGCTTCATTTCTGACTGTATCACTATTAGGCATAAGAATAATACGAATATAAACATGACATGATATGTATATTCTTCCACGTTTGCTGTTGTCTCACTCTAGTTTCGTAGTTTATTGGGCAGACAGGATTTAAATGAGATAGCAGCAAACACGAAACAATACATGGCAAAATGTTATTATTCTTATGGTGAAGAGAATACTGCATGTGATTCACAATTCATAAAAGTTCCTATTAGCAACCATCTCTTCTCACAGTTAGGAAAAAATTCAGAACATAGAGTTGGCCATATTGACAAACATCCCAAACAGTCTTGCCAGTCGGATTTTCGAAGTGCATTAAAATGCTGCTACATTCGAAGATGAACTATACGGAATTTGTATTTACTTCGTTGGATAATGTATGAAAATGCAGTGGACGAAACTCGGGGCGGAGAAAAAAGCTCGTCTTCCACCTTGTTTTAAATTTATTTACTGACGCAGAGGATTTGGTGCCAGTATTTATCTTTGTGCCTACAAAGCATGCCTGTGTAGCGCTATATATATTCGACGGCAGAAGTTAGTTGTGGCGGCACCAACCAACATTTTGCAAACTTCTGCTTGCTTTGCACTCGATTCTAAGCCGCAGGCGGTTTTTTGGATTACAAAAACCGGAAAAAAGTGCGGCTTAGATTCGAGGAAATACGGTAAGGTACACCTGAAAATGAAAATGTTGTCCTAGACATTTGTTGATGCTGAAAAACGGGTTGTAAAATGTAAAGTTTGCTCTTATGATCACCCATCTTGCTAGGTTCTTTTTGGTGACTGCTCTGTCTGGGAGATAGATCCAGAGCTGGAAATAGACTCTTAAACGAAGATCTCCAGTAATTTCACAAAGACTAAAGAATAGAACAGAATGAATATTACGGGTAATTACCCTGTAGTGCTGTTGAAATGTATGTGGTTGCCAGTGCTGAAGGTGCACAGCTCCTCAGACAATTTGACCCCTGAGGTGTCTTAGACATGCGTGTACATTTAGGTTTGCCAGTAAGAGAAACAAGTGGACATTAGGCTTACAAGAGAGTCATGGTCTGGAGCTTCACATAGTATTAAGCACAGGGAGCATAGAGTTATGCTGAACTGCAGCAGATGTTTGAATATCTGTAACTAGGGGCATGATTATGCATCATTTGCAAGCGCAGCTGCCCACCTCTTTTCCCGGTTCCAGTAAAGTCATACATCCCATGGAGAATATAATCCTTAAGCACAGTGATGCTGGTAATTTTCAAATATGTTTCCTACAAATGTAGAGGTCTTCCCTAGTCTGGAGTTTAAGTTCCTCCATGTTATTTATTTATTGTATTTTTTTGCATGGAGACACCAACTGGTGTCTTTTGCAAACGTCATAGCATTTTTTTACAAGTTTAGTACAGTCATATATACATATGTGATTACATATACATGATACAAATGTACCATTGTATTTAATTTTGTTCTTTGTCTGTAGTAGCAGTCTTTATTTCTTGTATTATAGGCATGCGTATCAGAGCACTTTGTTGCTTTGTTTTGATGTGTCACAAAAAATATAATTAATTTGTAAAGATACAGTGAGTAGACTGTGAGGTATTTATGATGAACAAAGATTTCCCTGCATGAATCTCTATACCCTAATCCATGGATAATTCTGATTGCTCTTTTCTGTAGGGTTAATATTCTGTTCATATGTATGTCGGCAGCGCAACCACATATCTCTATCCCGTAATTAATCTGTGCAAAAATGGTTCCATAATAAATTGTTTTTAATGTCTGATGTGGGACTACTTTGGATAACTGGCTGATTAGATGTAATGAACTGCTGATTTTATTGCATAAAAATTTGATATGGTTTACCCATCTTAGATTTTCATCTAGGTGAATACCTAGAAATCTGCAGTCTTCTGTGTCCACTACTTCAATTCCACCTATGTTACTGATAGAGGTTTGGTGTGAGTTTGTAAGTTTAAATGGCAATAACTGAGATTTACTGATATTAACTTTCAAACCTTGATCTTGGAAATAAGTAGTTATTTGATGTACGCCCTCAGTTGCTACCAATGTTAACTCATCATTTTGTTTACCAAGAAATAACAGTGAGGTATCGTCTGCATAGGTTACCAATTGGGAGTTGAAAGGTTGCTCTATATCATTTATGTACACTAGGAAAAGGAAAGGGCCCAAAATTGAGCCCTGGGGTACACCTTGCGTGACTGTCTCATATTTGGACTGGAAATTAATGATCTGATTATTGATTTTGTTAGTCAGCTTTGTACACTGCTTGCGGTTAAATAAATATGTAGCCAGCAATTGCATGGATGCAGCATTTAAATTGTATGATTCAAGCTTACTTAAAAGTAACTCATGGTTTATTGAGTCAAAGGCTTTAGTGAGGTCTAGAAATATGCCAGCTGTTTTCATTCCGTGATCAAGGTCACCATACGTTTTGTGAAGAAATTCCGTAATTGCTGTGATAGTACTATGATCTTTTCGGAACCCATGTTGTGTGTCTGTTAGGAACATATTTTTCAAGAAATTGTCACTAAGTTGTGTCAGCAGCACAACTTCAAATACTTTGCTGAAGACAGGTATTAATGATATGGGCCTGAAATTTGAAACCTCTTCCTTGGATCCTTTTTTATGCACTGGTTTAACTGTGCTCCATTTCAATACATTTGGAAATGTATGTTCTCTAATACTGCAGTTTACCAGGTGGGTGATTATTTTAACTAATGCCTTATTACATTTTTTAATCACGATACTACTCAAACCATCCCATCTGGATGAGTACTTATTCTTTAGGTTATTTATTATCCTGCCTATTTCTTTTTCACTTACTTGTTTGGATTCAAAAGGTGGCTCTTCAAAGGGGCAGAGCTTTACCTCACTACTCACAATTGTGTTACTAACTGGACTAACAGCTGCAGATATAAAGTATTTATTGAAAACAAATGGTTCAAATGGCTCTGAGCACTATGGGACTCAACTGCTGAGGTCATTAGTCCCCTAGAACTTAGAACTAGTTAAACCTAACTAACCTAAGGACATCACAAATATCCATGCCCGAAGCAGGATTCGAACCTGCGACCGTAGCGGTCTTGCGGTTCCAGACTGCAGCGCCTTTAACCGCACGGCCACTTCGGCCGGCTATTGAAAACATTGCAGACTTTATTAGGATCTTTAATTGCGTTTCCTTCATGTCTTATATTTACAATTTCAGTTTCTGGCTTCGGTGTGGCTTTGCGAAATTGATTTACAATTCTCCATGAGGTCTTGGCTATATTGTCTCACTGAGCTATTTCACTGCTGTATATCTGTTTTCTTAGATTTGAAAGCTCTTTCCTAAAGATTTTCTTGGCTTCATTGTGCTTGGCCTTAAAAACCTGCAGGTTTGTTGACTTGTGTAACACATCCAGGTCCTGGATGTTTTGCCTGAGTTTGATCATATTTGCTGGAAGTATCAGTCTGTTGGTTTTTGCACTTTGGTTATGGGTAAACACTCTTTGTATTTTTTTTAACAGGGCAGCATCTGTCAAAGTGTCTTAGCATAGTATCATAGAATTTGGCCCATTTGTTTTCAGATCCTTCAGTCTGGTGAACCAGATCCCAGTCCTCTATAGCTAATTTATTTCTTAGGGCAAGGATGTTACCCTCTTTTAGGATTCTTTTATTTTCGGTAACTTTTGTCATTTTTGGGATGCTTGTGTTTACATACTCTACAAGCTGGCATTTGTGGTCAGAGTAGTGAAAATCCATATTCCAGCACCTAACACTGTCTTTAATATGTTTACATAGTATAACGTAATCAATTCTGCTAGATGTGGACTTTGTTACCCTGGTATCACTATTTACTACATTTACGAGATTATATGGGTTAAGAGTATCTATTAACCTCATATTACACAAACTGGAAGATTTTGTCTCAATATTCAGATCACCAAGTATAGTTAGGTCTCTGGGACCACAACGTCCCACTACTCTACTAAATATGTCTATGAAGCTAACTACATCAGCCTTTGGTGGATGATAAATCCCAATAACTTTATGTTTTCTCATAACCTCTCTACACTCTTTGGTGTGGACTTCGATGCCTGTCACTTCAATCAAGCCTTCTTTGTTGTACTGGTCTAGATAGTTTAATTTCTTGTACCCAAGATTCTCACTAATGTAAACTGCCACATCACCACCCTTATGTTGCTGTCTACAATAACTATTTGCTAAGGAGTAGCCCTCTAGTTTACAGTAAATAATTTCATCAGATTTTAATCCATGCTCAGTTAGCACTACTATATGAGGTGACTGTTCATTTACAAAAACCTGTAATATATTAAGCTTATTTCTAAGGTACTGCATGTTTAGGTGCATGAGCCTTAGTGGTATTTTTAACTGGTCACTCTGATTATCTTCCTTTAAAATGCACTGAGTTGGTTCACTTACATAAGTTCTGCATCCAGGCATTAAAAGTGTTCCTGTTCTTTGGCGATCTTGCATTTCTCGATCTACTACCGAACCTGGCTTCTGTCTGTCTAGTTGTCAAGGTAGCTGTTGAGGTGCCTCCTTGCTCCGTACAGTCCGAGGAGTTGCCGAACTGCCTGGTGTTGCAGTAACTGGAGTTGTATACTCCATCACATTTGATTGAGTAAGTGATGCTGAGGAGTCTGCAGTTGATGCCACAGCTTCTGTTGTTTTGACTAGCTGGCTTGGCAAGTTGTTTTTACCCAGTCCTGGGAAATTGTTAGTTGCTTTACTTTCCCACAAAAACATGTCACTTTGAACTCTGGGTTTTATTGGTCTTGAGGATCTTCTAGGAGCACAATGTGTTTCTGGACTTTTGAATATCCTGTTGCTGCAAACTGATCTTCCTACTCCATTGTTCATTACTGTCCTCTTGACAACATTGTGGTTGATTTCTGGTACTGTGATTTTTTCTTGCTGTGGTATTATTTGCTCAGTTCCATCTGGATCCTTCCACTCAAGTGATATTGCAGGCTTTACTTGATTTTTTGGAGAGATGACTGCAAGTAAAGTCCTGGCCACTTCTTCCTTGCCATTAGCATTTAGGTGTAGTCCGTGAGAAGTGTACCAGTCTCTGTTCTCTGGGACTGTTACAAACTGAGTGTTTTGGAAAGATTTCACTATTTTCCTATTTGTTCGCCTGGTTTCATCGTTCACACAAGACCAGTTTTCAAGATTTGGAACCTTTTTTTGTGTCTCTGAGTATGTCACCATCATTTTGTAACTTCTGTCGTGGGAGCTCGTCAGATTTACTTTTTAATTCTTTAACCTCCTCAATGAGCACATTGATTATATCGTAAATACAGTCTTTGTTATTCAAGTCTAGTCCTAACTCGTCTTCCATACACAGCCAGAACTTTTGTTTAGAGTTCACATTTACACAAGAGAAATGAAACACAGTTTTACATTTTATGCACATAATTCCTTTACAGACACGATGTCCACAGTAGCAGAGTCCTGGAACTTTTCGATTTTTGCGTTTTGCGTTTTGTTCGTTTGATGTAGTTGCTACACACTGGAATTTCTCCGACTCTGCATGTCTCCTTTCCGCAACTTTTGATATTTTAGTGCAAGCTAAGCACATCCTATCACTGAAAGTGTTGTACTTTTTACACACGCAACACGCATTTTCGTAGATTTTACTCATGTTTGTCGAGTAATTCCACTCATTATTTACAATTGGCGCCATGTTGTGAGGGACTTTCAGATGCTCAGCATTTTCGTTTATTAGACGCGAAATGTCATATCTTAAAACGTCCACAGTTTTTTGTAAACTTGAAATTCGTTCTTTTAGCTTCACGATTTCACTACTACAATTCCCATAGACACCTGTTTTTAAGGCACAACTGTAACTTTTGTTCACTTGATCACTACACACAACCGCACTAGACGCCATCTTACTTCACTGCACTGAAGCCACTAACATTTCAGTCAATATGGCAACCGTGTTAGGTGTAAGACTTTTCTTTGTCTTTCATCTTACATCTCCTCTATCTTGGTAATCCTGCAATAGATGAAGTTTCACATGAGCTGTTCAAGCAACTTTCATAGATCAGGGTGATCACATAATACCAGTGGTGATCTGTTTAAAAATCTTAAGAGAAGATTGTAAAAAAGGTAAATTACAAAGGGCGTACAAAATGTTTTGCACAGTCGTCTCTATTTTTTTTTTATTATTTGCAGGAGGAGAATGAAATTTTTTGTGAACATACTTGGAACATTTAGCTATAAGTTGGTATATAAAAGTGTTTTCTTTTATTTACAGGTGAGCCATAATGGAGCGTGAAGTAGATGTCAGGTTGTGACAATGGTCGGTGATGGAGTTCCTCTTCAAGACCGGCGATGACTCTGCCGCATTGATTCACAGGAAGTTGGTCCCAGTTCATGGGGGGGGGGGGGGCACAGTGGATCACAGCAGTATCCAGCGGTGGTTGCAGAGGTTTAAAGAAAGTGATTTCTCTCTATTGGACAATCCACAATGTGGTAGACCATCGACAGCAGCGAGTGATGTGAATAAGGAGACCATTGATCAAATCATCCAAAATGACAGATGTGTGACGACATGGCAGCTTGCTTAAATGTCAAGTTTGTCACTGGTTAGTGTGGTATCACTGGTACAGTCACTACGGTATAGAAAAATCTGTGCACATTGGATCTCATGAAGACCTTTACTGAAGATTGGAAACAGTGTTTTGATGGCATCATTACCCAGGATGAAACATGGTTGTTTTTGTCCAAACCTGAGAGCAAAACCCAATCCATGGAATGGCGTCATCTGGGTTCCCCTCAGAAGAAGAAACCCAGACTTTCACAAATAGCAGGCCAAAAGACGATGGCCTCCTTTTTCTGGGATAGTGTGGTGTGATTTTCATTGACATTTTGGAACCTGGCTCCACAATTAACCAGGACCGTTACTGTTTGTGACTGGACAAGCTGCAGCGTGCCATCAAGATGCACAGAGCACAGCTTCGGGGTCAGCTCATCAGGCTACATCATGACTATGTCAAACCCCATACAGCCCCACACAGGAGAAAATCAGGAAAATGGGTTGGAAAATTGTTCCTCATCCTCCCTACAGTTCGGACTTGCCTCCAACTGATTTTTGCCTCTTTGGTCGTCTGAAGACCCACCTGCATGGTAAAACATTTGATAGTGAGAAAGACCTTATTACCTGTGTCAAGTAATGGTGTAAAAGTCAATCCCCAGAATTTTACCAAAGTGCATTTACATCGTGGAAAGAATGTTAGACCAGATGCATCACAGCTGATGTAGGCTACATTGAGTAGACTCAATGTATAGCTAAATGTTCCAAGTACATTCACAAAAAATTTCATTCTCCTCCTCCAAAAAATAAAAAAATTAGACGACTGTGCAAAACTTTTTGAACACCCTTTGTATTACATTTCCTCCAGAACAAAAATATTACCTTAATCTGACACATCCACAATGCCCTCACTAAAACCGCATGTTCTGTTAGTTCTAAATTTAGAGATTCATCAGAGAGACATCTAAAATAGCACAGCATAAAAAAAAGTAGCTGGCTGAGCACTGACTAAAATAGGATGACCTAATCACCTTGCCCAAGAGGTTAGGCTGGAGTTTTGACAGTATGAAAAATTTAAGCAGTTTTAGCACACCTGTCAGGACATCAGCTAAAATACAGTGCATGTCTTCACTTAAGCTTGCTTTTGTCCTTCCCTCAAAATATAAAATCCACTCCATCAAAATGTGGTATGCAGTGATTCAACAAGAAATGATATAGCACCTTACAGCCTTGAGGTTCATACCAAGCAGTGTGGCTTATTAATAAGAAGAGGACACAGTGTTTTAAAAGTAAGTTAAAAACAAGTGGTATGGGATGAAGTATATATAGAAAGAATTGCAAATGTCAAATTTAATTTGTTCCATAGCAAATTTGTGCCAATATTTGAAAGTTATTTTCCTAAAAAGTTATGCAGAAAAATCTATTAAAAAAGTGAAAAAAAGCAAGTACGCCTTGGGTAACTAAGGGAATTTAAATCTTTTGTAAGAGTAAGAGGAAAATTTATACCAAGGCCAAAGCAAGTCAAGAATCAACATTACTTGCATAAAAAAAACCTACTGTAATATTTAAAGGAAGCATGTAAAACATCAGGATATACCTATGTCATGAAAGAAATTAATAATTCAGATAATTATACTGAAACTGTATGGGATGTTGTCAAACAGATGGGACAGCCAGTCACTGTACAAGATAGTCTAACACTTAAACTAAATAACAGTGCTGTTATTGATAATTTACAAGTTGCAAGTACTTTTAACAGTCACTTTCTAAATGTAGCAGCATAAATAGAATTATATGGTTCTGTAGGAGAAGCAAGACAATATATTAAAAATGTCATTCCATAAAACCTTAAGCAACTAGAAGTAGCACTAACATTATTCACTGAAATTAACACAATTCTAACAACTAAAAGCTCATACAGTGTTGATGGAATTTCAAACAGAATTATAAGAAGTTGTTCTAATATTTTATTTTATTTATTTATTTATTTATTTATTCATCCGTGGAACAATAAATATTGTATGGATGCCGTCAGATTACAACACATGAGCACACATTTACATTTCAATTAAACAGGTTTTTCATATTTTGTGTAGTTTTTATAACTAGTCATACACATATTTATAATTACATAATATTTTGGTGATAATGTCATATGTTGCTAATAATCTACATCTATGTTAAATATTCTTTTACAGTATAACAACTTTTACTTACTAAAAAGGTTTTAAGCTTTTGTCTGAAAGTGAGGGGCTCATTTATTTCTTTAATTTCTTGTGGTAATTTGTTGTACAGTTTTATCCCATTGTAAAATATACTTTTTTGCATCTTTGCCTTGTTCTTTCTATCTAGATGGAGGTGGTGACAAGCTCTTGTTTCATGGTCATGTATTAGGCTGTTTGTGTTGTACATGTTGAGATTTTTCTTAATGAATATTATGTTCTGAAAGATATACTCACAAGAAACAGTTAGAATTCCTAGCTTTCTAAATAATTCTAGACAGTGGGCCCTGTTGTTGCTATTTGTCATTAACCTTATGGCTCTTTTTTGTACTTTGAACACAGTTTGTATGTTACTGGCACTTGTTCCCCAAAACATGATCCCATAGCTGAGGACTGAGTGTAGATATCCGTAATATGTTATTTTAAGACAGGTATTATTGCATACTGGTGCAAGGATTCTAAGAGCATAGCATGCTGTGGATAATTTCTTTGCCAAAATGTTGACATGGTTTGTCCATTTCAGTTGGCTGTCTACATTCATCCCTAAGAATTTGGTACTTGTTACACATTCTAATTCATTATTATTAACTTTTATTCTAGTGGCATTGTGTTTTTTGTTCAATTGGAAGTTAATATAGTTAGTTTTCTTTACATTTAGGGTTACTTTATTTTTTAATGACCAGTTGTGGACATCATTGAGAGCCTCGTTTGCTCTTTCTGACAGTTGTGTTGGATTTTCACCTGTTATTACTATGTTGCTGTCATCAGCAAAAAGTATTTTTTCGCCATGTCTGATACTTTGTGGGAAGTCGTTAATGTATATAAGAAACAATATTGGGCCTAATACACTTCCCTGTGGGACGCCTATATTCACATTTTCTGGGTCAGACAGGTGTTTTATAAGGGAATTGTTTGAAACTTGTAATATCTCAACTCTTTGAACTCTGTTTTCCAAGTATGATTTGAACCACTTCTATGTCACACCTCTTATTCCTATTTGCCCTAATTTATGAAGTAAGATTTTGTGGTCAACTGTATCAAAGGCCTTGGACAAGTCTAAAAAGATACCACTTACATTTTCACCTTTGTCCAGTGCTTCTAAAATTACTTTAGTGAACTGTGCTATAGCATATTGTGTGCCTTTTCCAGGCCTAAAACCAAATTGGTCATTGGAAAGAAGATTATACACTCCTGGAAATTGAAATAAGAACACCGTGAATTCATTGTCCCAGGAAGGGGAAACTTTATTGACACATTCCTGGGGTCAGATACATCGCATGATCACACTGACAGAACCACAGGCACATAGACACAGGCAACAGAGCATGCACAATGTCGGCACTAGTACAGTGTATATCCACCTTTCGCAGCAATGCAGGCTGCTATTCTCCCATGGAGACGATCGTAGAGATGCTGGATGTAGTCCTGTGGAACGGCTTGCCATGCCATTTCCACCTGGCGCCTCAGTTGGACCAGCGTTCGTGCTGGACGTGCAGACCGCGTGAGACGACGCTTCATCCAGTCCCAAACATGCTCAATGGGGGACAGATCCGGAGATCTTGCTGGCCAGGGTAGTTGACTTACACCTTCTAGAGCACGTTGGGTGGCACGGGATACATGCGGACGTGCATTGTCCTGTTGGAACAGCAAGTTCCCTTGCCGGTCTAGGAATGGTAGAACGATGGGTTCGATGACGGTTTGGATGTACCGTGCACTATTCAGTGTCCCCTCGACGATCACCAGTGGTGTACGGCCAGTGTAGGAGATCGCTCCCCACACCATGATGGCGGGTGTTGGCCCTGTGTGCCTCGGTCGTATGCAGTCCTGATTGTGGCGCTCACCTGCACGGCGCCAAACACGCATACGACCATCATTGGCACCAAGGCAGAAGCGACTCTCATCGCTGAAGACGACACGTCTCCATTCGTCCCTCCATTCACGCCTGTCGCGACACCACTGGAGGCGGGCTGCACGATGTTGGGGTGTGAGAGGAAGACGGCCTAACGGTGTGCGGGACCGTAGCCCAGCTTCATGGAGACGGTTGCGAATGGTCCTCGCCGATACCCCAGGAGCAACAGTGTCCCTAATTTGCTGGGAAGTGGCGGTGCGGTCCCCTACGGCACTGCGTAGGATCCTACGGTCTTGGCGTGCATTCGTGCGTCGCTGCGGTCCGGTCCCAGGTCGACGGGCACGTGCACCTTCCGCCGACCACTGGCGACAACATCGATGTACTGTGGAGACCTCACGCCCCACGTGATGAACAATTCGGCGGTACGTCCACCCGGCCTCCCGCATGCCCACTATACGCCCTCGCTCAAAGTCCGTCAACTGCACATACGGTTCACGTCCACGCTGTCGCGGCATGCTACCAGTGTTAAAGACTGCGATGGAGCTCCGTATGCCACGGCAAACTGGCTGACACTGACGGCGGCGGTGCAGAAATGCTGCGCAGCTAGCGCCATTCGACGGCCAACACCGCGGTTCCTGGTGTGTCCGCTGTGGCGTGCGTGTGATCATTGCTTGTACAGCCCTCTCGCAGTGTCCGGAGCAAGTATGGTGGGTCTGACACACCGTTGTCAATGTGTTCTTTTTTCCATTTCCAGGAGTGTATTTATTCAGGTAATTTAGCAGTCTCTTTTTGACTAGTATTTCTATTATTTTAGAAATGATAGACAGTATAGAGATCGGCCTGTAGTTCTCTACATTTTCCACATCTCCGTTTATAAGGATAGGTATAACTTTTGCTTGTTTTAGGTACTCCGGAAAGTATCCAGATTCGAAAGATTCATTAATTATGTCTGTTAATGAGCCCTTTATGGAGTCTATACAATATTTAATTACGCAGACTGGGATTTCATCAAGTCCTACTGCAGTTTTATTTTTTAGTTGGTGTACTACTAGTGCCACTTCCCTTTCTGTAGTTGGCAAGAGCACCATTGAGTTTGTTGGCTGGTTCTGAGTAGGTAAATCATACGTATCTGGAAATTTCTGCTGTAATTTTTTTGCAATACTACTGAAATATGAGTTTACAAAATCAGCAAATTTTTTAGGGTTACCTACTGGTACATCTTTGTTTTTAATATGTGAATTGAGGTCCTTCTTAGCAGAGTTAGATGTTTCCTGTTTGACGATGTTCCAGGCTGCTTTGCTCTTGTTTTCAGCTTCAAGTAATATTTTGTTGTTTGAAAGTTTTTTTGCGGCTAGCAACACCTTTCTGTAAATTTTCCTGTACTTTTTGTAGGATTGCAGAACTTCTGGGTTAGATTGATTATTTTTTATGGAGTTGAGATATCTAAGAGTTTCTGAGGATTTTTTGGTACCTGTAGTCACCCACTGATTTCTCTTTGTAGTTTTAAATTGATAAAGAGTTTTGGGAAACATCTCTTCAAATCTGAGTTTAAAAATTGACATGAACTTGATAAATTTCTGATTTGCATTGGTTTCTGCATAGACTTCCCTCCAATCTTCATATTCTAGCTGGGATTTAAACTGATGCAGGGCTGATTTAGAAAACATTCTTTTGTATGTACAAAGTTTAGGAGGAGTTTCTACATGAATGTTAGTTTTTAAGATCTGGCAGAGGTGGTCTGCTAGGCCCAGGTTTTGGACAACAATATGACATTTTTTACTATCAATATCTGTAGCTACATGATCTATAGATGAGGAGGATTCTTTCGTTATTCTAGTTGGACAATTAACAAGGGAGGATATTCCATAACAGCTTAGAATATTCACATATATGTTGCTAGCCTTATCAGGCTTCATCATATTAATTTTTAAGTCACCACAGATAATTACATTTGCTTTTGGTCCAGAAACCTTGTGTAAGCTTTGATTCAGTTTTGAGAAGAATATATCAATGTCTCCACTAGGAGAGCGGTACACACAAAATATGACTAATTTTTTTGCTATGCCAGGTCCTATTATTTCAACAGCGGAAAGTTCGAAATGTTTGTCCTCACCTAGATCTAAAAGATCATGTCTTACTTTAAATGACATACCTTTTTTTACATAGATACATGAACCTCTCCACCATTCATTGAGATTCTGCTATAGTAACATGCAAGGTCAAATGAGGCTAATGCAATGTGTTCAATTTGCTTCCCTTTGCACCAGTGTTCAGTGATACACAAAATTTGGCTATCAAATTTTTCCAATTATACTTCTAGCTGTTGTGCTTTGTTCTTTATGGCTTGAATGTTTTGGTGAAACACTGTTAGACATTTGTTTTCACTTATCTTGGTGGCGCCTTTCCCTTTAGACCTGATGCTAAAAAATCCTTCAGATGAGCTGGTGGCATGGTTATTCTTCTGTTGATGACAGTGGAGGTGAGTCTGTTGCCGGTTTGACTTGGAAGTTGGTGTATCTGAAGGTATCTGCCTTATGTTAGTCTTGTAACTGAGGCCGGGTACCAAAAATCCCACAGAGTTGAAAGTTTCCTGGTTCTTGTGCTTCTTCTGTTTGCTTCTGTTACTGCTGATGATGGTGAAGCTGGTGAAAAGTCTTTCACTGTTGAAGACTGAGGAGCGGCCAATACTGATGAAAGGTCATTGGCTGTTGGCACATCAGGTGTTTTTTTTCTTGTTAATGATGCAGTTGCGTAGTATGTAGCTGCTTCTGCTGAAGCTGCTTTGGAAACTTCTGTCCTAGTTGAATCATTTATGTCAGCTGTTTTTGACTGTAGTAACTTAATGCTGCTATTTATCCAGCCCAAACATCCACAGTAGCAAAGAAATGTTTACCTGCTATGGTACCTTAATGCTGACTGGTTTGAATGCTTGCTAATTAAGAGTTCCAGAATGAAATTTTCACTTTGCAGTGGAGTGTGCAGTAACATGAAACTCCTTGGCAGATTAAAACTGTTGGCTGGACTGTGACTTGAACTCAGGACCTTTGCCTTTCATGGGCAAGTGCTAAGTGCTCTAAGTATTAACTTAATTAATACTTGTTTGATAGGGCACACTACAACAAAAAAGTTGTAACACATTAAGAAATAACACATAATACTTATTAAGAGTATTTTACAAAATGGTACTTAACTTTTGTACAGTTTGATGCAGGACACGTGATGTCCTTAACCAAATACAATGATATCTAAATAACTTTACTGTTTCTTGACAGTCTGTGATATATATCTGACAGTAATATTGGAGAAATTCTAAATAGTTGAGTTACTCTGTATATGGCGACTTCTAATTCTGAAGGTAGTCTTCAGAGTACGGTAATGATCTGACTCCAGACACTGAAGTTGAACTGTCTAACTGCTGGTTCACAATCATCTTAGTGTTCATGGCGTATCATGTTTTGTACTTGTTGACAGAAGGATTTCACTGTCCCTTGTACAAGGCAGAAGCGAAATAGTTCAGATTCAGATTCTTTATTCATCATTCACCATTATTACATGCAATAGACTTTGTAGTCCATGGTTGACAGCAGTCACTAATGGCTATCCACACTATTGGTGGACATACATGATGCACTGGAGGAAATGGTGTGGAAGCAAGAAGAGGCCCTTGTTTGTGGCCACCATCTGGAGGCTGCTGTACAGAATGGAGAGGTGCCAGGTGAGTGGTTGTGCCTGCGTGGTGGTGGCCTCTTGTGGCATTTGTTGTGTACCTTTTACTCTGTACATGACATCCCTCCCCTGACGAAGAACCTGATGAAGCCGGCTAGCTTCATTAGTGTTCTGCTTCCTTGCTTGCCAGTGTGCGTATGTGGTGGACGTATGTATTTTGCTCCCCTGCTATTTGCCCACAGTGCCAAGGAAAACCCAGGCAAAACCACAGTGAGTGGCTGGCGGTCTAGCATTCACTATGTTGATGTCCATAGGCAGATCTGAGGTGAGAGGTGTGACTCCCAATTTTGTCGGTTCATTGTAGGCTGGATACAGCTGGAACTCATTGTTAGAGGCACTGGCAGGGGGGCTGCTGGCTGCATTGGAAGGTCTACGTAGGTCTTTGGGTTCCATAAAAGAAAACAGTCTAAGAGTTCTGCCCATATGCATGTGACCATGGTGTAGCCCAGTTTTATTTCTATGGTGAGGTGCAATTCCATGAGAACATTTAAGCATAGCATTACCAAGCTGGTCTATGACTATGTATGCTATCTGTTTTTACTTACATAAAAGGTAGATTGAGGAACCTGCATTAAATTTTGCCAGAAAAATGGAATAAAGTGCAGCACTGCATTTAAAATGTTGCCTGTGGCTTTTGGCAAATCTACTATGAGTAAGAAAAGCATTTACAAGTGGTATAAATGTTTAAACCAAGGTTGAGAAGATGTTGAAGTACCAATTACTGATGACAATGTGGAAGAAGTAAGGAAAATGGTTCTGGGAGAACACTGATTCACCACAAGAGAGTTTGCTTATGAGGTCAGCATATCCTTCTGCTCATCCCAAGCAAATGTTTTAGGTGTTTTGGGAACAAAAAGTGTAACAGCAAAGTTTGTTCTGAAACTGCTGAATTTGGACCAAGAACAACATCATGCAGACATCGCTCAGGAACTGCTGAATGAAGTTGACAATGATCCAGAACTTGTAAAGAAGGTTATAACAGTTTTCAAAACATGGGCGTACAGGTATGACATCAAAACCAAGGATCAATCATCCAAATGGAAACTGCTTGAAGAGCCAAGACCAAAAAATTTCAACAAGTTCCATGACGTGAAGGTTCTTCTCACTATTTCCTCAGTTACAATGGGATAGTACATCATGAGTTCCTGCCTTATGGTCATATGACCAGTAAGGACTACTACTTAGAAGTTATGCACTGTTTTCATGAAGCAATCTGAAGAAAAGATCGTAATTGTGGCCAAACCACTTGTGAAATTGCATCTCAATAATGCCCCCACTCACACATTAATACTTATTAATGATTTTTTTGGCAAAAAACTCAACTCTCATGTTGCCTCAGCCACTGTATTCATCAGATATGGCTCCCTGCAACTTCTTTCCATTCCCAAGGCTGAGAAACATGAAAGGATGTTTTTTTGCCACCACTGATGGGATGAAACAGAATAGCTGAAGGAGCTCAGCACCATAACAAAAAGTGAGTTTCAGTAATTTTTCCAAGATTCGAAAACTGCTGGCACAAGTATATCATATCTGAGGTTGATTACTTTGAAGTGGACAAAGTTGATGAATAAATAAAGATACTTTGAGAAAAACAAAAATTACCAGTACTTTTTGATCGCACCTCATCTGTTTTGAATGTTGTTGTGGCTTGACATCTGAATACACAAGTAGCTTTAAAATTGACATAAATGTTTAACATGGTTTTCCATGGAGTTTCTCCACTGAAGATTGTGCATCTTGTAAAGTGTCTGTGTACTGAGATTGGAAGATCAATAATGCATTGTCTTTATTGCACTGTTGAACCAGCTTTGTGATGTGCAACTTCAAAGTTCTTACAAACCTTTCAGTGGCTCCATCAGCCTAATGTTATGAACTGCCACTGATTTCATAAAACTGTTTAAATCCCTGAAAAGAAAATTGTGTACCCCATCAGTGACACTAGATTTTGGCAGTCCTTCAATAGAGATCTTTTACAAAGGTTTAATAGCTGTTGTTGAAGATATTGATTGCGTCTGTAAAGAAATGCAAATTTAAAGAAAGGATTAATGAGGACAAACTGGTAGATTCTAAGAAACAATACTGCAAATTCAAAATGCAGACTTGACCAAGGTTCCAATGTCTGTCACCACAGCAAATATTGTCGAGGTGGAGCTGACTGGTATTTTTGACATAAGCAGCATTTACCAACATCATTTTGACATCTTTATTAATATTTTTCCATTATCAATCCTCTCTGGCAATGTGTTTGGTATGAACTATGCCACAATGGCACTGATGTACCATCTTTAGTACTTTAGATTTAAGCTTCACAGGAATAACCATTTGTTTCTTGCCTGATTCTGAATCAGAATGACACATTTGTAGACTGTAAATGCATGCCTCATATTCCAATAAGATTTAATCTCTGGTTAATTAAGTAACTTCTTACAATTAGGTCACTCTGTCTGACTGCATTGTTCAATCTTCAATAAAACAGAATCTTTAGGCACAAGGTTGGCAATTAAATTTGAATTAACTGGAAAATTTTCTACGGTGTCTTGATTACTGACATTGATTGAGAAACATTAGACGATGAGTCAAAATTTTGTCTTGCCCTATCAGCAGGCATGAAAGCAAATCTGCATTGGTGTGTTCTGCTGTGGACCTAAACATAATTTCATAGTCATAATTTGACAGAAATAGTGTCTAATGCTGCAAACATTGAGCTGTCCATGTAGGAATGCAATTGTTTGGTCCAAATATAGCCACTAAAGGTTTGTGGTCAATTAGGTGGATAAATTTATGTCTGTACATGTAATCATGAAATTTCTTGACTGAAAATATAATTACAATAGCCATCTTCCTGATCTGACTGTAATTTCTTTGTGCCCCTGACAGAGTGATTCAAACATATGCAGTTGGTTATTCTGAACTATATTGCCAATGTGACAGAATGGCATCTACACCATAATCTAAAGTATCCACAGCAATTGTGAGCATTTTGCTCAGATCATATGTCATGAGACATTTGGTGTCAAACAAGTATTGTTTTTGTTTGTCAAACGTGCACTGGCATTCGCTGTTCCAGTTCCACTTGGTGCCTTTTCATAACAACTTTTGCAGTGGTTCACTGATGTTTAAGCTGCATAGGGTGAGACCTCCGATTATAATTAATTGGTTCCAATATGGAATGTAACTGCTTGATGTCCTTAAGAGCCAGGAAGTTTTTAATGATGTCATTGTCATGTGTCATTGGCTTGATGACGTGTGCAGACAGTACGTGTCCTAAGTATTGCAGTTTGCATTGAAAGAAGAAGTACCACACTTATCAGTGCCACATTTCAAATTTTCCACTTGTAGAATTTTTAAAATACATCCCAAATTCTGTAAGAGTTCCTGTGGAGTTGTGCCTGAAACAGTTATGTCATCCCGGTAATTCACAGTATTCAGAGCCTTCCAAATCAATTGAACTAGCTACCACTGGAACAAACTCAGTCTGTTGGTATGCTGAAGGGCAACCATTTGTAATGGTAGAGACCAAATGGAGTGTTTATCACCATTAACATCTGTTAATATTTTTTTTTTTTTTAAGATCTAACATCACAAATCAGACACCACAAGCTAATTTTAACATCAATTCTTCTGGCTTGTGAATAGGAGATGAACAAATAATAGAGTCTGAAATCTCTGCAGATTCAAAGTGAGCCATTCAGTTTCTGTACAACTACAATTGACTGCTGGCTATGGCTTTGATAACCTCACTCTGTCCAAAATGGTCAAGTTCCTGCCTTACTTCATCTTTAGCACAAAGGGAATGTTGCATACTTTGCAAAATTTTGGCAAAACGTTTGGCTGCAGCATAATGTATGCATCGTAATCTTTGGCAGTGTGAGTTCCTACAGCAAAAATATCATCACATTTTTCCAACTGCTGATTAACTTCCCATTCAGATATCAGTTTGAATTTGATTCAATCTCTCATGAAAAGTGAAGCCCAAAGCATTGAAGAGATTCAGTCCTAGTAAATTCATTGTTTTATTGGAATTTAAAACAATGAACGTAGCCTGTTTCATAAACTGTTTATGTGTAACATTTGTAGCTCCTGACCACTGTAACTGCAAGGCAAACTTTGAAAGTCTATTAACTTTGGCACTCATTACTTTTGGCATGCCTTCAACAATTGAAACTGATAACCCTGTGTCAAACTGAAAACTGACTGGCACCTTCTGACCTTGACAAGATACAACTAATGACTTGTTATTGCCAGAAAAAAAAATAGCAATAGCATTCTCGAGCTATTTCATCTGTGAAAGTTTTTGGATTTGCACATGTTAATCATAAACAGTACTTGAACTTTTATTTTTAATCATGGCATTACGTTTGAGCGTCTGCTGTTTTTGTAGGTTTTGCTTCATTTGCCACAAATATGCTTGGTATTTTTACAGTAGTTACAAGTAGTTACAATGTGTGGTCTGATAGAGACAATTGTCTGTTTTGTGGTTTATGCCACAGAATGAACGAGATTGTAATTCAGAATTTTTAAACTTGTTTTATGACTGTTTTAGTCAAGTACAAAAAACACCCTGTTATTTCTGCATTTGTCCCTGATGTTTGCTTGGCCATGCTGGCTGTTGATGTATACTGAATGTGTCAGCATCTTCACATTGTATTGCTTCCACAGGTACATGCATCTGTCCATGTGCCAAAATCAATGGCAAACAGTCTTGTAAAGATGGGATTTTTAGGCTAAAAGGGTCCTTCTTTAATTTATTGTTATGTGGATGCATGATAAGCATGGCATAAATTAGTGAATCTGCACAAGTTTTCTTACAGTGATAATTTTCACAGTGAAATTTCGATTCCTGAGTCAGGCCCTGTACTTGAATAATTCACTCTTTATAGCTGATTCAACTTCTTGAAACACTGAAAAAAATCTATGTCTGGCAGCAGCAACATTAACTAGCAAGTCAGAATATTTCACAAACATGTCTTTAGTATCAGAATACATGACAGTCACAAGTTCACAAGTTGGAGACAATTTCTGAAGAAGATGAAATACACAGGGGCCTGCATATGCTAATAAAAATAATTTTTGTTCCACATCACCTGATCTCTGATGTGAAGTGTAATGTTGCTGTAGTATCTTAATATAGTAACAACTGTAGGACTCCAATTATAGATCAAATGCTGGAAAGGGTGGTGGCAGCACTTTTAATTACAATGGTTATTGCTGTTTTAGGCCATCAGTCTTGCTTTTTTCAAGTCGAGTCACATGTGCCACAAAGAACTCCTGTGTTGTGACAGTTGTTGCCGCAAGCTTAGCAATGGTTGTAGGACAAGTTCTGATTGTGCAATATCTGAAAAATGTACTCAAAACAGTTTACAATATTCACAAAAATCTTCCTGGAAAGGAAATAGATTGCAGTCTTAGGATGTATCAATCACAGAATAAAGCCGCACAATATTGCCACAAAAATCAAGGAAAATAAACATCACTCCAGAGTGACTAAAAATAAAATTTGTCCTGTTTAGCAATTTTTATTTTTCTCCAGTATTTCTCACTTTGCTTGTCACCTAATGTTGACAAGAGTTCTGCAGGCTTGCAATGATCAATAATTTTCAGTTTTTCTTCTTATTGCCAAATGCTGAGCACTGGCAGAAAAGTGTGAATATTCTTTAGTCACCAAAATGTGGATTGGCAAAAACTATTATCAGTTCTTAAAGTTTTTGCTCATTGTCAAATATGTTGTTAATATACTAACTGAATGCTACTATTAATTCAGCCCAAACATCCAAAGTAGCAGAAAAATGTTTACCTGCTACAGTTCCCTAATGGTAATGGTTTGCATACTTGCCAAATTAATGTTTATTTGAGAGGGTGACCCATAACAGATATGTGGCAACACAGTAAGAAATAATACATAACATTTATTAGAAGTATTTTACAAAATGGTATTTAACTATAGTAAAATTTTATACATGACACTTGTCCTAAACCTAATACCACAATATCTGAATATCTTTGCTGTATCTTGGCAGTCTATGATATATAACTGATAATAATGTTGCAGACACTCTAAGTAGTAGAATTACTGTGTATACAGTGACTGCTAAGTCAGAAGGTAGTCTTCAGAGTACGGTAATGAGCTGACTGCAGACACTGAAGTGAACTGACTAACTGCTGCTTCATAACTGTCTGAGTACCCGCAATGTGTCAGGTTTTGTGTTTGTCAGCAGAAGGATTTCCCTGTCCCCCCAAATGAGGTGGCAGCAAAGAAGTCTCTCAACAGTAATCCCTATCGCTCATCCACACTATCGGCAGACATACATGAAACGCCAGAGGAGTGGCATGTAAGAGGAATGAGATCCTTGTTTGTGAGCAACATCTGGAGGCTGCTGCATGGAACAGAGAGATGCTGAGTGAGTGATTGTGTCTGTGTGGTCTCGGCCTTTTGTGGAATTTGTTGCGTCCTCTCGCTTGGTACACAACAATAAGCCTTATCAATAAGTAATACATTACTGGTACAGGGATTTTTTCCAGACAGATTAAAATAGGCTATTTTTAAACACCACAAGAAATGTGACAAGAACAACTTAAATAATTGTTGTCCAATTTTCTTACTGACATCTTTTTCCAAAATATTGATAAAAGTAATACACTCAAGAGTAGTTTCATGTTTAAGTAGAAACAATTTACTGAGCCTATCACATTTGGATTCCAGAAGGGTTGCTCAACTGAGCATGCTATTTATACATTCATTCACCAAATATGTGTAAAACAGACTGAAAATGACTTCGTGATAGGTGCTGTATATCATGGGAGAAACATCAAACTACTTATTGACACAGGAGCACTGACCTCATTAATGTGGTGTTGCATAGATAAATGGGATAAATTGAAACCACCGCTATTGAAAGTGCGAGGGTTAAATGGAGGAAAACTACATAACTATGGAGAAGTTGACATAGAATTAATTCTTGGCCAATACCAAGATGAAGGTGAAAATAAAGATAAAGATAAATACACAGTAAGGGTGCAAGTAGTTTCAAATAACATAATGCATTACGACAGTGTACTTGGATTTGATTTCTTATCCACTAACGAGGCAGAGATATTTGTTGCAGAAAGAAAGATCAGGCTAGGCCGTAGCAACTACAACCTAGGAAATTGTTCTTCAGATTGTACTCAGAGGAGTAGCAATACTGAGATCATGGGAATGGACCGCCCAAACAATGCATCAGTTCAAACTGTCCGAGTTGATGTTCAAATTGATCAGCCTCAGCAAATTCCCAAGGAAGCAGAAAAGACAATCTACATTGAAGTTAAGTCAACCCGATGCAAGGAAGGAACTTTGTTATTAACTGAGCGACCCGAGAAAAGTGAGTTACTGGATACAATCCATTGTTATGTTGCTAGAAGTGTAGGTGTCGCTACAATGCTGAGACAGAATGTCGCAAAAGTCCCAGTTACAATAACGAATATGAGCAATGAGGATGTTGTTTTTCCACAAGGAACAAAAGTTGCTGAAGTGTCGTGCATAAGTAAAAGTGACTTAATACAAATGCCAGATGAAGTAAGAAATGCGGCAATTATAAACACAGATTTTTGTAACAGTACTGCAAAATTAAAACGAGGAGACAAAATTAATAATGAACTGAAGCACAAGATTTGGAAGAAGATAGAACATTTAATAGCTGATGAACAGAAGATTTTAGTGCCTGTTTTGTTCGATTATGCAGATTTATTCCGAGAACGTGCAAATTTACCTGTCATTCATTTAGTTCAGCATCGTATTCATACAGGGAATGCAGGCCCAAACACACAGAAACCTTACCAAATACCATTTAGACAAAGAGAATTGGTAGAAAACATGGTTAAAGAACAATTAGAAGCCAGAATTATAAAACCAAGAGATCCTTCAGACCCATTGTAGTGTTCACCTGTTGTAATTGTAAAGAAGAAATCAATTTCTGGAGAACCACAGTTCCATTTTTGTGTTGATTACCAATCTTTGAATGCTGTGACCACACCCAACATTTACCCCTTACCAAATTTAGTGGAAACCTCGGATTCCTTGGGCACATGTTGAATTTTTTCAGTATGTGATTTAACAAGTGGTTATCACCAGTTAACAGTGCATCCAGATGATTAAGCAAAAACTTCATTTGTAACAGCAACAGGAGTATACAAGTATCTTTGTATGCCGTTTGGACTTCGTAATGCTCCAGCTACATTTCAATGTCTGATGGATTCAGTTTTACGAGGGCTCACCCCAACACAAGCACTTGTTTACCTTGATGATGTGATAATTTTTGGTGAAAACATGAAGCAGCATACTGACAGACTACAAGCTGTTTTTGAGCGTATATGAAGCGCAAATCTGTCTTTATCAATAGATAAATGTCATTTTGCACAAAGTAAAATTAACTATCTTGGTCATGTTATAACCAGTGAAGGTGTTCGACCTGATCCAAAATTAATTGAAGATGTAAAGAATTTTCCTGAATCACAGAATTTGAAAGAACTACAATCATTCTTGACATTCTCAAGTCGGTGTGAGTATGTTTCCTGTAGACTGCATGTCCCAATGATCCATCATCCTTCCTCCTAACCAACACGTCAAGAAAGGGAAGGCAACCATCCTCTTCCACCTCCATCATAAAATGAATGTTCGGATGGATCAAGTTCAGATGTTCTAGAAAGACATTCAAATTCTCCCTACCATGAGGCCAAATAATGAAGGTATTGTCAACGTATCTAAAGAAACTGGCGGGTTTCAAAGGCGCCGACTCCAATGCACGTTCCTCGAAGTCTTCCATAAGCAAATTTGCGATCACAGGAGACAACGGACTACCCATCGCAACTCCATCTGTCTGCTCGTAATACTGGTCATTAAATAAAACGTAAGTGGATGCCAACACATGCCTAAAGAGATTAGTTAATTCAGCACCAAACCTGGCCTCAATTAACCGCAACGAATCAGACAGAGGAACACGAGTGAAGACAGAGACCACATCGAAACTCACTAAAATATCAGAGTCATTCAGCCTCAGTCCCTCAAAACGACATAAGAAATCAGCTGAGTTCCTGATATGATGTTCACACCGACCTACTTGTGGACTCAACAGAGAAGCAAGATGCTTGGATACAGGATATGTCGGAGCGCCGATGTTACTCACTATAGGACAGAAAGGAACCCCTTCCTCGTGAACCTTTGGAAGGCCATATAATGTAGTGGGAACGGCACTATAGGTGTTAAGCCTCTTGATAGTGTCCTGCGACAAACCACTTTTCTTCAGGAGGCTGTTGGTCTTTCTCTCAACACTTTTCGTGGGGTCAGCATCGATTCTGCGATACGCTTAATAAGATAGTAAACGTTGCATCTTTTGTACATAATCATGTTTATTTAAAACAAGGGTGGCATTGCCCTTGTCAGCAGGTAAAATAATAATACTAGGATCAACTTTGAGAGAGTGTAAAGCAGCCCTCTCTGCTGCTGTTACATTACTCTTGGGTGGACGAGCCCTAGTCAAAACACAGCATGCCTCCCTTCTAACTTCCTCTGCAGCGTCAGGAGGTAGTTTGCAAACTGCCTGTTCAATTGAACTAATAAAATCAATTACCAGCAAATTCTTCGGAGTGGGTGCAAAATTTAAACCTTTCCCTAGCATGGATAAGGTTGCGTCGTCAAAAGATTTCTCTGTGAGACTTATCACAGAACGTCGAGATATAACATCCAACTCCGCGCGATGAAAACGTTCAAACTTTGCCAAATGCCAGGCAGTAATGGAGTTGTATTCCCAGTCAGCTTGGGTCCATGAGGCACCATCCAACCAATCTGAAGTGAAATCAGACACTTCAGATGCAAACTTTAGGTAGGCAGTTGAGATTACATTAGCGAGCAACCTCATTAACAGGGATGGAGGTTTCTGTTTAAACTCTGTTTGGAATCCGGCTCTCTCCCTTGTCAAAAAACAGAGGGACAGAGTCAATGTTACCTCACCTGCAAATTCATAGTCTCACTATCGATAGCTCTGACTTTGGTCATCTTTGGTGGCACTAGTGTTCAGTGTGTGTGTGTGTGTGTGTGTGTGTGTGTGTGTGTGTGTGTTATCTTTCCTGCTTCTGTCCGAGAACCGAGGTATTAAATTTGCATGTACACCGCCTGTCTGTTGCAGTTTGCCTAGAAAATGGCGGGGTGTTCTCCCGCCGAAATATCGGCGGTCGCTGAAAGTGTTACCTGCCTGAATTCCCGGAAGTTATTTGAAACACATCCGGTTGTTTCCAAAAACAACACCCCACTTCACAACGGCATATCCTGTACCTGGCCAGCTTGGGTCAGCTGACACAGGACTACACCCCATACTATCCACTTGTATCAATAAAATAACCCTAGTCCATGCACAAAAATAATACACACATGATAATTACTTCTAAGTACACATCCCTCGAACGCAACTTATACTTAATACCCGGTTTACTGTCTGCTTCTGGCGCTTCTTTTTGCTTTCTGCCAGAAGGAGAAGTACATATGCACGGATCTACTACCCCCTGGAATGGCTTTACTCTACTAACGTGAACCACCGTTGTCTTGGTAGGCAATTGTAGTTTTACATTGACAGGTGATGTCATTTCCACTACCTGGTATGGTCCCTGGAACTTGTTTGTGAACTTCTTGGTTCTCCCTTTTGGAACATATGGATTAGCTAGTAGCACCCATTGGCCTACTCTGTACTGTGGCAAGTTCCTCGTTGTACCTCCCATCCATTCTTGTCGTTCCAACGCTTTCGTGTTAGCTCGTCTAACTCTCTGCTATACTTCCTTAATGGTTTTCGAAAATTGCCTTACATGCTCGCCCTCCGCTCCCGGCCTTGGACGAAGGATGTCAGAAGGTGATGGCATCTTCCGCCCATACACCACTTCGTACAGCGACAATCCTGTTGACGTATGTACCTTACTATTATATGCACTGGTTACGAATTGCAAGTACACATCCCAGTCGGTGTGTTGACTATTTACAGAGTGACTCAACATCTTAGCGATCGTGCGATGCACTCTCTCCATTCGTCCGTTTGCTTGCGGGTGGAATGGACTAGTCCGTAGTTTCTTTACCTTCAGTAAGTTATACAGTTGCTTCTTCAGATCAGACGTGAAATTAGTACCTTGATCCAAGATTAAGGACTGAGGTATCCCATACCTGAGTAACTAATTATTAACTAAAGCTTGTGCCACCGTACTTGCTTTCTGATCTGGTAATGCGACCATGACTAAATACCTAAAAAAGTGGTCAATCACTGTTAACACATACTTATCCCCTGCTGCACTCCTATTAAATGGGCGTAATACATCAATTCTGATTTGTTGGAAAGGTCTGTCTGCCTCTGTTCTTTGAAGCTGAGTCTTTTGATGGCTCACATTTGCACGCTGTGCGCATGGCACACAATTCATGATGTACTCGTCCACATCTTGACGTCGTGTCCTCCAACAAAACTTCTCCGCTATCCGCCTATCCGTATTTCTTCTCCCACCATGTCCGGAAAGAAAATGGTCATGCGCCTGTTGCAAAACTTCAGATCTTAACGCTGCTGGTATGACGACGCATGGGCCGCATTTCGTCGACCTGCAAAGTAACCCGTCCTGTACTAGGAACTGTGGTTGCTTTCTGAACAATTGGCAATCACTATCCACAGCTTGTGCCCTTTTCCACTCATATTCAGTCACCCCTTGTTACTTGTAATACTGACTTTCCTGCTCAATGCATCAGCATTGACATGTTTCACACCTGGCTTGTGTATTACCTCATAATCAAACTCACTGAGTTTCAGCGCCCATCTCACTAGCCTACTTGCTGGGTCTTTCAGACCTAATATTGATTTCAGAACTGAATGATCCGTCACAACCTTAAACCTTCTACCATACAGATAACATCGAAAGTACGAAATCCCGTATATTACAGCTAACAGTTCCTTCTCTGTCTTGGAGTAATTATGTTCTGCCTTGTTAAGTTGACGAGACGCGAACGCAATCGGATGTTCTTTGCCATCAATTTCTTGCCCAAGTACAACCCCAAGGGCGTGATTAGATGCGTCACATTGTAGTATAAACTCCTTCGAAAAGACTGGAAACTTCAAAACTGGATCTGATGTCAGTATCCATTTCAACTCTTGAAATTCTTTCTCACACTTTGACGTCCACTGGAAGGTAACACCTTTTCTTAGCAAAGGCCTCGCTATATCTGTGAACCCCTGTACAAATTTTTGATAATAACTTGCAAGACTAATATACGATTGCACTTTTTTAACCATTTGCAGAATCGGAAAATCTCGTATTGCAGAAGTGAGACGAGGATCTGACCGTACCCCGTCCTGACTGATACCATGCCCAAGATAATTTACTTGTGCTTGCGCAAAATGGCATTTGTCCAAACTGAATATTAGCTGTGCTGCCTCTAATCTTCCACATGCTGCTCTATATCTCTTGAAAAAACTATAATGTCATCCAGATACACCATGCATTTTTTCGGTTTTAACCCGCGAAGGACTCCATCCAACAACCTCTGACATGTTGCTGGAGCGTTCTTTAGTCCAGACGAGATTCTTTTATACTCTAAGTGACCACAGTGCATGTTTTTGGCCTGTCCTCTGGACATACTTCAATCTAGTGATAACCGCTTCGCAAATCCATAGTGGAGAAAAATTTACACTGCGCTAGGTTGTCTAACGCTTCTGTGATACGCCACTGTCCATTCATTCAAATGCCTATAATCACAACAAAAGCGAAATATTTTCGACCCGGCCGGTGTCTTCTTCAGAACTAGGTCCATGCTACTAGACCAAGGACTATTACTGTGCTGGATTATCCCACTTCTGACACCACTTGTTACGACTTCTGCACCACTTGTTAGCAGCAGACACAGTGGCTGCACCAAAGACAGAGACAGCGTGGAGTTTTACAATTATTTATTGAACTTTCTTTACAATTTCTCCCTCGTCATCGCTGCCCAGCCCTGTGGATCCCTCCGCCTGGCTGCTGCTGTGTAGATTGTCTGAAAATGCGCGTAATGTGCGCCGCTGATCGCACTTGGGAGCCTCACACTACCAGTGCTCCAATGAAGCCAGGATGCCCTGTGGTTGAGATGAACTCGTCGCCTCAGTACGGGCACGTCCACGGAGCCACGTCACCGTGAGGTCAGCTGCCGACGCCTGCTGCACTGGCAGCTGGGAAGCCATCAGTCGCAATGTCTGCGAGGTCCCGTCGGTGACAGATCAAGCACCGTGAGGCTGGGTTGCCGTGAAATCCGGGCGTCAGTCCCAGGCGGCTCCTGTGACTAAGACCGCGCTGTGGCCGGTCCTCCTGGAAGTTCTCACTGCAGTTAGTCAGCCATGGTGCCGACCGAACTCAGGCCAACCTCCAGAGCTGCAGTTGACATCTGGCGGCGAACGGATGACTCCTGCGAGCTGGAACAGACTTCCGGAATCATCACCTATGAAGATTGAACATTCGGACACGGACCACGTCCATCCTCGGATCTAAACTGCTTCCTAATGGCTTCTGTCTGTTGCTGCCTGCACTCCACTATTTATGTCTGGCAGGAGGATGTTTTTCACCCTTGGAGGTAGCTTTTTGTTATTACTCTCGCAATATATTGCAGCGTAACTTAGCGTGCTGGCCTTGCTTCCCCTTACTGAGCACTCTCCATGCTTCGCTCAGCGCTCGGTCTCTGTACGTCCTTGCGTCAATCTGTGGTAGACTGCTGCTGTCAGCAAGGCTATCTGTGCCTGCCTACTTCACAACGCTTCGGTCGCCGGCGTGGGCTCTGTTTTGCCATTCTCCACTGCGTGGAGCAACACTTACTACATGTGGCTGCAACAATGGATTATTGTACAAAATCAGTAGTAAAGGAAACCACCTAGTTATTCCAGAAAGCATGAAAGAGCAAATGATGAGAGAGCAACACAATTCTTTATTGTCAGGACATTGTGGTAAAAAAGCAACAAACATTAGAATAGCTTAAATTTTTTGGTAGCCGAGCCACAAAGCTGATGTTTTCGAGTTTGTTTCACAATGTGATTCCTATAACAGATGGAATAATGTAGGAAAAAGTAGAGCACCATTGCAAGAACTGCCAGAGACAAGTGAACCATTTGAATGAGTAGGACTAGATGTCATAGGACCGTTGTCTAAGACTAAAGATGGAATATAGACAATGTTAGATCATTTCTCTAGATACCTTCTCATGATACCAATACCTGATCAGGACGCTAAGATTATAGTTAAAGTTTTTGTAGAAGAATAGTTTCTTAAGTTTGGATCACCATTAAGTATAATTAGTGATCAAGGTACAAATTTTATGAGTGAATTACTTGATCAGACTTGTAAGCTCATTCAAAGAACTCAGTTAAGGACTACACCAGCACATGCAGAAGGAAGTGGAAGAGTCAAGTGAGTCCACAGAACAATTATTAAAATGGTTAGCCATTATGTGAGCAGCAAACACGACAATTGGGATATCTGTTTGCCATACTTGGTAAGTTGTTACAATGCCAAAATGCACAGCTCAACTGGCCTGAGTCCATATGAGATCATCTACGGAATAAGAATGCATTCACCCTTGGAATTTGCACGATCGACTGCTGTAATCAGCAATGAACACGTAACGGATTTGACACACAAGCTAAAGGAAGCATGGAGAGGAATGAAACAGCAAAATCATCAATACTTTCTTCAGAAAGCAAGACAACACGACCACCACGCAGCAGTGCCACAGTATCGAGTTTGAGATCTTGTGTATCTGAGCAATGTGGTGTTAAAGAAGAGTCAAGTCAAAAAGTTTAAGAAGTTTTGGAAAGGACCATATCCAATCTTGGAAGTGGTGTCGCCAGTCACTCTTAAGCTCCAACTGCCCTTTTGTTTGATTGTTGTTCATGTCAATCATGTAAAGCCATTTCTGGGTAGATTTCCTGTAGTATCGCAAGATGATGAGGACCAACTGAGAGGCAGACCTGCTGTTCTCAAACCCAGGAAGGTCGCAGTCCAGACTTTGATGCCGAGGCATCACCACGTCCCAAGCGATCATGTTCCAGACACCCCTACAATCTGCGTAAATGTGTGTAGTGTATGAGAGTGCAATGTGTGTGTTTATTCCAGCCATGTGCTTATGTGAATGTGTTGTAAAAATTTAGTATTGAAGCTATTGCACGAGTGCAAGTGAAACTAAACCTTTTATTCCACAGGTTACCACAAGAAACTTATTTATTTTATGTTTATTGTTAACTCTAGTATTTAGAACTAATTAACCATGTTCATTTTTATTCTAATGTTTGCTATGATAGCGTATTCTACTAATGCTGTAGTAATAGTGCCATGGAGTACAGGTGTTTTGTTTGAACCATGATCAGACATGGTAGTTTCAACAACTAATGAAAAACTTGTCCTCAAGTACAATCTGAGTGAAGTCCAGCAACAGTTCAATTCTGTAAAGCAGCAAATTGATCTAATTTGTTCTGTTAAGGGAAATGATATAATTTTGGAAATGGGTGCAGCTTGGTATAATAACTGGATCACAGCCAAAATGCAGGTAGAGTCTACATTTGCTAATTATGAGCAAGAGATTTACTGTTTTTTAAAGCTTTTGCCACACAAAACTTTAATTAGGCATAAATGTGCCTGGTTTGATTTTGAAGGAAGTATTCGTCATACTGTATTTGGTACTTTAACTAGTTGAGATCTACTGGAAGCTAAAGGCAAAGTATTAGCTCTTGAACAACAGTCCAGTACAGATTCAACTAACCTCTCTAATGAAATTATTGTATTAAAGAATATGCAAAGAACCATTAATAACCACACAGTTTTCATTGAACAAACTGTAAAGCAATTTATCTCACATTTACACATAATTCGTAATGAAACGAATGCAAATATCCAAGAATTATTCAAAGGATTAAATGCTGTGAGTGCAGACTTAGATTTAAACACTTTTTGGTAAGGATTACTGATGGTTTATCAAATGCTAGAATTAAAACAGCCTTAGAAATTAGTTCAAATGATTGTTTGAGCAGTGTACTACTACATCCAGAACAATTTTACAGATCCTACTATCAATTGAGCGAAAGCTAGGTGCAACATATACTATGATTTACACTGTTAACTCTTACAGTTTATATGCTTATATTACCATTCCTAGATCAAAGCCTAATTTTGAAATGTATAAGATTTATACTTACCCTGTGAAATGGAGACAGGCAGGTATTCATGTAAAGTATGTTGTTGTTGTTGTTGTGGTCTTCAGTCCTGAGACTGGTTTGATGCAGCTCTCCATGCTACTCTATCCTGTGCAAGCTTCTTCATCTCCCAGAACCTACTGCAACCTACATCCTTCTGAATCTGCTTAGTGTATTCATCTCTTGGTCTCCCTCTACGATTTTTACCCTCCACTGCGCCCTCCAATGCTAAATTTGTGATCCCTTGATGCCTCAAAACATGTCCTACCAACCGATCCCGTCTTCTAGTCAAGTTGTGCCACAAACTTCTCTTCTCTCCAATCCTACTCAATACCTCCTCATTAGTTACGTGATCTACCCACCTTATCTTCAGCATTCTTCTGTAGCACCACATTTCGAAAGCTTCTATTCTCTTCTTGTCCAAACTAGTTATCGTCCATGTTTCACTTCCATACATGGCTACACTCCATACAAATACTTTCAGAAACGACTTCCTCACACTTAAATCTATACTCGATGTTAACAAATTTCTCTTCTTCAGAAACGCTTTCCTTGCCATTGCCAGTCTACATTTTATATCCTCTCTACTTCGACCATCATCAGTTATTTTACTCCCTAAATAGCAAAACTCCTTTACTACTTTAAGTGTCTCATTTCCTAATCTAATTCCCTCAGCATCACCTGACTTAATTTGACTACATACCATTATCCTCGTTTTGCTTTTGTTGATGTTCATCTTATATCCTCCTTTCAAGACACTGTCCATTCCGTTCAACTGCTCTTCCAAGTCCTTTGCTGTCTCTGACAGAATTACAATGTCATCGGCACACCTCAAGGTTTTTACTTCTTCCCCATGAATTTTAATACCTACTCGGAATTTTTCTTTTGTTTCCTTTACTGCTTGCTCAATATACAGATTGAATAACATCGGGGAGAGGCTACAACCCTGTCTCACTCCTTTCCCAACCACTGCTTCCCTTTCATGCCCCTCGACTCTTATAACTGCCATCTGGTTTCTGTACAAATTGTAAATAGCCTTTCGCTCCCTGTATTTTACCCCTGCCACCTTCAGAATTTGAAACAGAGTATTCCAGTTAACATTGTCAAAAGCTTTCTCTAAGTCAACAAATGCTAGAAACGTAGGTTTGCCTTTTCTTAATCTTTCTTCTAAGATAAGTCGTAAGGTCAATATTGCCTCACGTGTTCCAACATTTCTACGGAATCCAAACTGATCTTTCCCGAGGTCGGCTTCTACCAGTTTTTCCATTCGTCTGTAAAGAATTCGCGTTAGTATTTTGCAGCTGTGACTTATTAAACTGATAGTTTGGTAATTTTCACATCTGTCAACACCTGCTTTCTTTGGGATTGGAATTATTATATTCTTCTTGAAGTCTGAGGGTATTTCGCCTGTCTCATACATCGTGCTCACCAGACGGTAGAGTTTTGTCATGACTGGCTCTCCCGAGGCCATCAGTAGTTCTAAAGGAATGTTGTCAACTCCCGGGGCCTTGTTTCGACTCAGGTCTTTCAGTGCTCTGTCAAACTCTTCACGCAGTATCGTATCTCCCATTTCGTCTTCATCTACATCCTCTTTCATTTCCATAATATTGTCCTCAAGTACATCGCCCTTGTATAAAGCCTCTATATACTCCTTCCACCTTTCTGCCTTCCCTTCTTTGCTTAGAACTGGGTTGCCATCTGAGCTCTTGATATTCATAAAAGTGGTTCTCTTCTCTCCAAAGGTCTCTTTAATTTTCCTGTAGGCAGTATCTATCTTACCCCTAGTGAGACAAGCCTCTACATCCTTACATTTGTCCTCTAGCCATCCCTGCTTAGCCATTTTGCACTTCCTGTCGATGTCATTTTTGAGACGTTTGTATTCCTTTTTGCCTACTTCATTTACTGCATTTTTATATTTTCTCCTTTCATCAATTAAATTCAATATTTCTTCTGTTACCCAAGGATTTCTATTAGCCCTCGTCTTTTTACCTACTTGATCGTCTGCTGCCTTCACTACTTCATCCCTCAGAGCTACCCATTCTTCTTCTACTGTATTTCTTTCCCCCATTCCTGTCAATTGTTCCCTTATGCTCTCCCTGAAACTCTCTACAACCTCTGGTTCTTTCAGTTTATCCAGGTCCCATCTCCTTAAATTCCCACCTTTTTGCAGTTTCTTCAGTTTCAATCTGCAGTTCATAACCAATAGATTGTGGTCAGAATCCACATCTGCCCCAGGAAATGTCTTACAATTTAAAACCTGGTTCCTAAATCTCTAAAGTATGTACTGAATGATTATCTACTAATCAGCAAGGATCGAAGATATTTTGTGTCCCTAAATGAAAATGATTTACATATGTGTAAATGTAGTCATAAGTTAATTTGCCCTGAATCGGCAGTATTGTTAGATAATAGAGTGTACAGCTGTGAGAAAGAATCGTCCCCCAAGAGATGATTACACCTAGAATTTTAATGCAACTTTATCATCCATTTCTTAAATGATGTTCTGAAGGTATAATTTTCTCTTATCACTCCACCCTTGATGTCACATTTACATGTAAAAATTATGATACACCTGAGCTACCCTTTACACTCACACTGAATAATAGTGGCTTAATCTTGAATGCCACACATTGTGATTTATCATGTGAACTATTTGATATGCCTAGTGAATTGTCAACTACATTTCATGCAACTGGACATTTGCCATTAACGAGAATTTTACCTGTTTATTACAATGATTCATACATATTAACATATGGAAAGCATTCCTTATCAAGTTTTTCTGAAGACAGTAATTTAATTACAGATATCTATGAAAAGGTAATTTCTTCCAATAATGGGTTAAACTTCATTGAAGCAGCTACTAGAATTAAGTCCTTTGATACATCCAGTAATGTTAATGCGTACTTGATTGTCAGTATTGTGTTTTTATTGCTTTTATTAATTTGTCTTTTGTCAACACCATTTGCCATGTATGAAATTGTCATCTTGAAGGCACGCTTCTCTGTACCAAACATTACTGTGTCTGCAAATGAAATGCATGTTGCAATGCCTTCTGATGCCACAAATGGCAAAATAGATTCATAACGCCCAGGAGGTCATTTTGAGCCACCTATGGTTGCTCTTTTTCTCTGGGGAGAGTGATGTAAGGGTCTACGGATTGCGCGCAGCCATATGGTATGTAACACACGCTCGCCAGCTGACCTGTCTGGAATGCTGACAATGTGCTTGATCAACAGATGCGCGTCTGGCCACACTGTGATGCTGATTATACCACTGCCCACCGTCTGCAGTGCGCCGTATTAAGTAGTGCGGCCTTGGTCGCGAATATGTCTCTTTTCATAGCTCACCATGGAGCCTTTTGATACAACTGTAATTAGGATGACAGACAAAGTGATGATGGGTGCGCATACTGTGCGTGTTTTATAATCAGCCTTTGTTAATAAAACTGTTTACAATTACTTCGTGTGTTCGCGTACCTCAAGGACCCACCAATTACAAATCCTGACAAAATATTCATGTAATCATCATCCAGGGCAACAACAAAAACAACACCCCCTTATCAAATTATATTCTCTGTGCTAAGATTGAGAAAATTAACAACTGGAAATAAACCGGTGAAAACATCATGTACAGTTTTCTACAGGCAAATTGTACATGAAACTAATGAAGACTAACTTTGATTTGTTAGGCATTTTGAGATCTATTACAGAACATTTTCAGAGCAGTAGAAGCTGTCTCAGAGTTGTTGTGGTCTTCAGTCCAGAGACTGGTTTGCTGTAGCTCTCCATGCTACTCTATCCTATGCAAGGTGCCTCATCTCCCAGTACCTACTGCAAACTACATCCTTCTGAATCCGCTTAGTGTATTCATCTCTTGGTCTCACTCTACAATTTTTGCCCTCGAATACTCAATTTGTGATCCCTTGATGCCTCAGAACATGTCCTGCCAACCAACCGCTTCTTCCAGTCAAGTTGTGCCACAAATTTCTCTTCTTCCCAATTCTACTCAATACCTCCTCATTACTTACGTGGTCTACCCATCTAATCTTCAGCATTCTTCTGTAGCGCCACATTTTGAAAGCTTCTATTCTCTTCTTGTGTAAACTATTTATCGTACATGTTTCACTTTCATACATGGCTACACTCCACGCAAATACTTTCAGAAACGACTTCCTGACGTTTAAATCTATACTCAATGTTAACAAATGTCTCATCTTAAGAAACGCTTTCCTTGCCATTGCCAGTCTACATTTTATATACTATCTACTTCGACCATCTTCAGTTATTTTGCTCCCCAAATAGCAAAACTCTTTTACTACTTTAAGTGTCTCATTTCCTAATCTAATTCCCTCAGTATCACGCGATTTAATTTGACTACATTCCATTATCCTAGTTTTGCTTTACTTGATGTTCATCTTATATCCTCCTTTAAAGACACTGTCCATTCCATTCAACTGCTCTTCCAGGTCCTTCGCTGTCTCTGACAGAATTACAATGTCATCGGTGAACTCAAAGTTTTTATTTCTTCTCCATGGATTTTAATTCCTACTCCAAATTTTTATTTTGTTTCATTTACTGCTTGCTCAATATATAGATTGAATAACATTGGGGATAGGCTACAACCTTGTCTCACTCCCTTCCCAACCACTGCATCATTTTTATGCCCCTCGACTATTATAATTGCCATCTGGTTTCTGTACAAATTGTAAATAGCCTTCTGCTCCCTGTATTTTACCCCTGCCACTTTCAGAATTTGAAAGAGAGTATTCCAGTCAACATTGTCAAAGCTTTCTCTAATTCTACAAATGCTAGAAACATAGATTTGCCTTTCCTTAATCTATCTGCTAAGATAAGTTGTAGGGACAGTATTGCCTTATGTGCTCCAACATTTCTACGGAATCCAAACTGATCTTCCCCGAGGTCGGCTTCTACCAGTTTTTCCATTTGTCTGTAAAGAATTTGCATTAGTATTTTGCAGACGTGGCTTATTAAACTGATAGTTTGGTAATTTCCACATCTGTCAACAACTGCTTTCTTTGGGATTGGAATTATTATATTCTTCTTGAAGGCTGAGGGTATTTCGCCTGTCTCGTACATCTTGTTCACCAGATGGTAGAGTTTTGTCAGGGCTGGCTCTCCCAAGGCTGTCAGTAGTTCTAATAGAATGTTGTCTACTCCCAGGGCCAATGCTCTGTCAAACTCCTCATGCAGTATCGTATCTCCCATTTCATCTTCATCTACATCCTCTTCCATTTACATAATATTGTCCTCAAGTACATCGCTCTTGTATAGACCCTCTATATACTCCTTCCACCTTTCTGCTTTCCCTTCTTTGCTTAGAACTGGGTTTCCATCTGAGCTCTTGATGTTCGTACAAATGGTTCTCTTTTCTCCAAAGGTCTCTTTAATTTTTGTGCAGGCAGTATCTACCTTACCCCTAGTGACATATGCCTCTACATCCTTACATTTGTCCTCTAGCCATCTCTGCTTAGCTATTTTGCACTTCCTGTCGATCTCACTTCTGAGACGTTTGTATTCCTTTTGGCCTGTTTCATTTACTGCATTTTTATAGTTTCTCCTTTCATCAATTAAATTCAATATACCTTCTGTTACCCAAGGATTTCTACTAGCCCTAGTCTTTTTACCTACTCATTCCTCTGCTGCCTTCACTATTTCATCCCTCAAAGCTACCCATTCTTCATCTACTGTATTTCTTTCCCCCATTCTTGTCAATCGTTCCCTAATGCTCTCCCTGAAACTCTCTACAACCTCTGGTTCTATCAGTTTATCCAGGTCCCATCTCCTTAAATTCCCACCTGTTTGCAGTCTCTTCAATTTTAATCTACTGTTCATAACCAATAGATTGTTGTCAGAGTCCACATCTGCCCCTGGAAATGTCTTACAATTTAAAACCTGGTTCCTAAATCTCTGTCTTGCCATTATATAATCTATCTGAAACCTTCCAGTATCTCCAGGCCTCTTCCATGTATACAACCTTCTTTCCAAGTGTTAGCTATGATTAAGTTACGCTATGTGCAAAATTCTACCAGGTGGCTTCCTCTTTCATTCCTTACCCCCCATTCCATATCCACTTACTGCGTTTCCTTCTCTTCCTTTTCTTACTATCGAATTCCAGTCACCTATGACTATTAAATTTTCGTCTTCCTTCACTATCTGAATAATTTCTTTTATCCCCTCATACATTTCATCAATCTCTCCATCATCTGCGGAGCTGGTTGGGATATAAACTTGTACTACTGTGGTAGGCATGGGCTTCGTGTCTATCTTGGCCACAATAATGTGTTCACTATGCTGTTTGTAGTAGCTTTCCCACACTGCTGTTTTTTTATTAATTATTAAACCTACTCTTGCATTACCCCTATTTGATCTTGTATTTATAACCCTGTATTCACCTGACCAGAAGTCTTGTTCCTCCTGCCACCGAACTTCACTAATTCCCACTATATCTAACTTTAACCTATCCATTTCCCTTTTTAAATTTTCTAACCTACCTACCTGATTAAGGGATCTGACATGCCACACTTCGATCTGGAGTACGCGTTTTCTTTCTCCTGATAACGACGTCTTCCTGAGTAGTCCCCACCCAGAGATCTGAATGGGGGACTTTTTTACATCCCGAACATTTTACCCAAGAGGATGCCATTATCATTTTACCATACAGTAAAGCTGCATGCCCTCAGGAAAAATCA